>NW_026555258.1:7927500-17927500 GCF_021234165.1 Pteronotus mesoamericanus
GTAACTGCAGGATATAAATATTATTAGTTCCATGTACATATGAGGTATTAGGGAGATTAAGCAATTTGCCTAAGATCACATCCTGCTATATAGATGGGCCAGCTTTTAATCCAGTTTATCCAACTTTGGAGTCTATACTATCTATTTAAGAAGAACCAAACATATTAAAAGAAATATTGTCAAAATGCATTCTATTTGCTTATCAAATATAGTATATGTTAGTAGGATATAAGAAGTTCTAGTTTTTCCAGCATTTAGCATAAGGAAAAAATAGTCTCAGCTCTTCCCAGCTTGGCTCTGCAAGAGTGCTTGATTCATGAGACTACAGTTCTGTTGTTTACTGTGTCACTAGCTTTCTATGCAACTTTGAATGCTTTATCTCACCTTTTTGGGATGGCTTAACCAGTCAGTAAAATGAGGATCATGACCAAGGTCAGACCCACCATTAGAATTAGGTAATTTTATGATCAATGTGAGATACTTAGAGACCCTTAGGTATTTAGGTTCTTTAAGAGAATATTGTAGGCAAGGCAAATGGTTCATCAAACATTTGATGAATGTTTACCTTTCTCCTGGTAGAATAAGAGGTCCCTGGGGTGCACTGATAAAAGGGGATAGCTCTGGCCGCAAGGAGCCAGCTCAGAGGCTCATGAGATAAACAGACCATGATCCAGGGACAGGAGCATTTGGAAATCTAAAGAATGGAGCCAGGTCTAGACTAAAGTCTTGGTGGAGAAGTTAATGGAGACTTCATTAACCCTGGTCTTGAATGATGAGGAGGTTCTGGCAGGAATGTTTCTGACGTAGCTTTCAGTGACTCCCCATGCACCTGCCCATGTGGAAGCATATGTCCCCCAGAAGGGGACTTTATTCTCTCTACCCTCTTCGCGCCCCTTCGGGTAGCTGGTCGCCCCTCCTGGAAACCTATAAATGCAGCCTCGGGTCTTACGTGTTTGACACTAGGTGCCGTATCTACTGTTAGGTAAAATTCTCTCTTGTGGAAAATTTCTGCCTGTCCTCTTCAGGAGCCAACTCATGTCACCTCCTTTGTAACATTTCTTTGATTCACCTGATAATAGCTTCCTCCTCTATACCTTATTTTGCCATGTATAATATGCACTTGTTTGACCATATTTTGGGGGGAAAACAAGGATGTTCATTATACATGGGTATAATAACAGGTATAATAATCCCATGTATAATGTGCACCAAAAGGTGAGTGCGCATTATACACGGCAAAATGTGGTACTTCCCCAACACATTGCCTTTGTAGAGTACACATTTTTCTCCTCCTGTTTTTCTTTCTTTCTCCCATTAGGCTCAGTAAGTATTGGGAAGAAAAGAAAGAGGGAGGTGGGGAGACTGCTACATCCTGATAAGTTATATTTTAAGTAATTAAGATGACTCTAATGATAACAGCAATAATGGCAACTAGCATATATTATTGAGAATTTACTATGTTCTAGGCACAATTCTAAGTGCTTTGCATGCAAAGATTAATTCTGAGACGAGCCCTTGAGCAGATATGATAATGTCCAGTTTGGAAGGTGAGAAGACTGAGACTGGAGAGGCCACCCTGCCTCGGGTCGGGTCGCACAGCCGGCAGCGGGGAGCCAGCACTGAGCCCAGGCCCCCGGCCCCAGGCAGTGTGCTTAATCTCCACGTTACACTTGCATGATGTGTGAAGGGCTCCCAAAGGTCTTCCACTTGTTATTGTGAGGTTAATTTTCAGCCAGTTTTGAAGTGGCTTCATGTTTTCCCTAAGGGATTGGCTGCAAAGGTGGTGATCATTCCTTTTGCCCTGAGGTTTTCATAAAGTCTTTTTGCCAGTGGAATATTTGTTGCTGAAGCCATTTAGGAGACAATGAGGTGCTTAGGGACAGAGTGCCGCTGTTCTACTGATGACACGATGTTTTATGTGCTGCTGTGTTAAAGGGTGCAAGCTCTGTTTTCTCAGGCCCGCGTGATTGAGGGGCATGAGCGAGAGTAGGCAGATTGCAGTTTAATCTTGGAACGACTGAGGTAATTTGTACAGACCAGTAAGTATTTAGACCTGACGAGGAGGAAGAATGTTGCTTGTAGAAAAAGCAGAAAAATATTTAAGTGTATTTTGTGTGCAAAACAAAGCGTCTTTCTGTGAAATTGGTAATGTCCAGATTATTTTCAAAGAAAGATTATTTCCAACATGAGATTTTTAAGCCGTTTAAAAATCTGACTTGACGGGAGTACTTTTCTTCTTTTTCACCGCCCTCACAGTGTTGTTCCTAAGGTCAGCCGGAGATTCCTTCTCCGTGTCTGTCAGACGTGACACATTTCAGATTCACTAGTCACTCCCTTGTTCCAGAAGCTTCTCGCATCCCATTATGTCACAGCAGCAGCTTTGAGGCTGGTCTCCCTGCCACTTGTCTCCTCTCCCTGGTGTGACCTGTAGAGTGGTGGCCAGATTAAATATCCCCACAGCCCTCAGGGTAACAAAACTAAATTCTTCCACCTGACAGCCCTCCAGCAATGGTATCTTCCCATCTCGCCTACACACTTTCCATCTTAATTTTTACTGTTCAGTTCTGTTCAACTTTTATTTACCCATCATCTGCTGTCCAGTTGTAGGTATGCTATAGTATTTTACTTAACACATTATTTTTCACTTAAGCTCTATGAGAGCCCCAAAAGATATTTTTATTCTTGTTGTCCAGATGAGGAAACCACAAGGCAGAAAGGAATTTAAAAAACCCACAAAGGAACTGGTGCGAAGGTGCAAAATAATTATTTGTCGAATGAATGAATGAATGAATGAATGAATCCATGCCAGTGATTAAGAAAGCTTGTATAGGACTTGAACCTGCGTCAGTCTGATTCCAGATCTTCTGTCACCTTGCCTCCCAATTTCCTGGTAGTTTTGTTCCCTCACCCCAAATAAGTTTTTCACATGTTTGCACCAGTCATTTCTTCAGCCAGGACTATATTTGGCCCATTGCCTCATATTTTTTGGAACACTGGCTGAAACTCACTCTGGTTAGCACTTTGACACTTGAACTACTTTCTATCTGCTCATTCCTTCTTCACTTTTGTATCATTTATGTTACACTTAATTAGATATTAATTTGTGACACTTCCGATCATGTGTGTATATGTATCTTCTCAGACTTGGGCAAGGGACTGGGTGTTGTAGATTAAGTGTCAGGCTTAAGTGCAGTGTTTATTTAGAATTTTGTCCATAGGGGTGACAACCATTCTGGCAGTGCTAGATTGACTTACAACTTCTATGTTAGGGGATATGCAGTTATCTGGTAGTTACTACAGTTAAAGAGTTGTTAGGTATGGGGGAGATTTGAATTACCCACTTTATTTAATTTACCTGTATTGTGTCTTTGATATACATGTATTAACATTTTTCCTATGTACTTTTTTCCCCTTAGTGTTGATTTAGTTTAGTTTTTTCTTTTATTGTTTTATTTTGTTCTCATCTATACATATCTTTCAAGATAACTTTTGCTTGTTCTAGCCATGATACCTGTCTTGAAACCACAGATACCTGTGGTTTCTACCTTTTCTTGGCTCAGAGTCATGTTTATCGTAGAGCCGGCCCCCTTTTTTCTGTTGTTTACAAGCAGTTCCCTAGAGTTCCTTCAAGCACAGATCAGTGGAGGAGGAAGACTTGGGAATAGGAAGTGCAGCCTCTGCCCTGGAGCTGTTGGTCCCTTAGGGGACAGCACCATGGAGCAGCAGCTGTTCCCACCACAGCAGCCACAACTGGTGCTTGGAGGTCACACATGTACCAGGCTGAACTGAGCTACTTTGGGTGGGCCATATTTAAGCAGTTACAGACATGCCCCCTAACAGTTTTTATTTCATTCACTTAGTGAAAACTTAGTGAGCCCCTGTTTGCTAGGGCTACAGTGTGAATAAACTACTATCTCTGTTCTGAAGGAACCTGCAGACTAGTAGATATTCAAACCACAAAAAAGAAGCATTAAGGAAATTCTAAATTAAAGAGACAAGTTGAAAATAAAAATTTCATGTTATCTCTTTTTGAGCAGTTGATGCTAAATCATCTTTATATCATTTAGCATAATTTAGTTTTAGTCTATGTGTAATTTCGCATTCTGCTTTTTCACCTACCTTTGTAGTCATTGAATTTTTCATTTTGTATTGTATAATGCAAGTAAGTACTTCTTTTTAGTGCCTGGCTTACATTCCTGAGAGCAGATATTCCACAGTTAACACGCCTTTGTCTTTGAGGCTGCTTCATGAACATTCTGGTGGAGAAGTCAAAGGTAGGTAGTGTTTTATCACAAGGCAGAGAAATGATCTTGCTGAAGATGCAGTGGTAGGAGTCAGTTCACCCTGAACATATAGTGGGAGGTAGTTGTCTTGATTTTTTTAAAAAAGTGGGCAGTAGCTGGTGAACACAGAAAAACAGACTAGAATAATAGGGGAACCCACTGGTAGTTCCTATATAGGAGTTGTAATTTAATTTGTGACATACTGGGAAACTTCTCTAATCTTCGAGAAGAGACTGTGCCACTAATGATGTTGGAGGTAAGTGGGGGTGTTCTAAGCTTCTGTCTAAATATTTAAGAACATCCAATCAATCTGATGGTACATCTCTTTCAAGGTAACTTTTGTTTGTTCTAGCAGGACTCAATTTCTGCCTGGCCCTGCGGAAACAGTAGGCTTCGTGGTGGGAGGGCTGGAATTGCAGGAGTCCTGTCTTCCCTTGGTTATATGGAAAAAGAGCAAGGATTAGGGCTGAAGAGAATGAATCCAACATTGGGTTGGCTAGCTCTGTCTGTGGACTAATTAGAGAGGGATGACTTTTCCATCCTAGAGCTTGTGATGGAGAAAGGCAGATGGCCAACTGTCAAAAGATGTGTTTTCCTGCCCCAAAGTTCTGTCCTTTCCATGCTTATGAATCCTTCTGATGAACACTTTGAGTTTGTTTCCTTGTGTGAAAAAAAAATGGGGATAATAATACCCACTAAGTGTGGTTACTTTGAAGGTTAAATGGAGAATAAAATACCTGTGAAAGTGCTATAGAGGCTGCCTACTGTTACTCTAATAATGAGTTATTATATTGAGCATCATCTTTTGAGACTTTGACTTTCTATCTCCCCTATAACCCCTTCATCAAGCATCACTAGAATTATATTCCAAGGAGAAATGTAAACCACGCCTAACTTCACTTGTACTCAGTTTGCCCAAAGGAAATGGGCTCTTGCAGCTAGTTAGAAAGGAGGTGAAAACAATTGTTTCAGTGGGATTTTTTTCCTCTTCTCCACCTCTTGAAAAGTGTATTCATGTGTTTTATAAGGCTCCCCTACAAGTCTAATTTGATGACAACAATTGCCATTATTGCTAAATTTATTACACTTTCACCTCTTTTCCCTGAGTGACTCATTATTGAGTCCTGGAAATGCAACTGTGTTTTTGTTTAGGAGGAGGTGGTGGTGAGGGAGAATTTGGGATTGACTTTTAAATAAGAGAACTTTGTATTATATTTCTCTGTCTGGAGGCAATAAATCTGTTTCAGCAGATTAAATACAGACTTCTTTATAAAGCCCTGTTTTCTCAAACCTTTTATCAGCAGCACTTGGCAGTAATCACACCTACAGAAACTTGTAATTTTCCTCAAGGAGGTGACACTGACAGAATTAAAAATGAAGGAGCCCCCCTGAAAAGCAAGTTCATTACAAATTAACAGTGGTCTTAGCAAAGCAGTGGGCTAAGGCGTGTCAAATAGCAATATGGATAAAGAAACCCAGCATTTTAAACTGTCAGAGCTGGGAGCAGGGCTAGCCTGAGAACAAATTAATCACATATTGTCAAGGCAAAGTTGCATCAAATTAACACATCGGATTCCAGCATATTAATGTTAGAATGCTTTCACCTGATTATTACTGCAAACCATTGCCACTCTTTGAATGCAAAGATATAATTAAATTGCTAAATAGAAAGTGCATATAATATCTCCACATGCATTTAGGATGCATGAGCTGAGAAGTGCACATCCTAGGAACTGACAGATTCTATTTGTAGGGGAAAACTTTACTTTTTTCCCCCTTTTATTTACTTGGAAGTACTAGAGTATGAAATTAGAAAAGTTAGTTATGTTATTCATATCCTATATGAGTTAGATGAAATACAGGTTTAATTTAACTGATTTGCTACATTGGCTATGAGTGCATAATTACCTCTGTATTTTTTTGGAAGAGAAATGGGAAAATGTTGCACAATAGGCCTCTGTAACAGAATTTCTCATTACACATAATCCTAGTGGTGGATTTGTCATCAAAAGGTGCGTTGGAGAAACTAGAAGCTGTCTTTTATATAGAAGTTACTTTGTAGCTCTACTCAATCTAGTATGTGTGTATTATGATATTCAAAATGAGAATTCTGTCAGGAGCCCAGCTGTGGTTGACCTTTCTGTTCAAGAAGTCAGCCCAGCGGGAAGAGTTTGCTTTTTCCTGTCCCTGCTTATTTATCCCAGATTAGACTTGGGCCAAACCTTGGACTTGCTGTCTCTGTTATTCACACATCAGCCTAACTACTTTCTCTCTGTGTCCCCTGTCAAGTTCCGTTGGTCCTCTGCATTCAAATCTTAAAATTTACCTTCTTTCGTGAAGCCTTCTTCAGTAACCCAGGCATTCACAGTCTTCTCTCCAGCTTTGGGATAGAGCAGTCTTGGTTTACAGCACTCACTTAGCAGCAGTTGAAGGACTTGAAAGCCTGAAAAAGTGAAGTAGTGATCGCCAGGAGCCAACAGGGGTTCCCTCAGGACCAGGTAGGGTGAAGGATCGAACCTGCAACCTAGGTATGTGCCCTGACCGGAAATCGAACCTGCAACCTTTAGATGTACAGGACGGCACTCCAACCAATGGAGCCACCCAGGACTTGCACAATATTCTTATAGGCAAGCTTGAGAAATGTTGGCTGGTAGTGTTGTGGTCAGGTAGACTTGCACCTGGCTGAGTGACTAAACAGAGTGGTGATTAATGGATTCATGTCAAACTGGAGAGCTATCTGTTGTGGCAAGTTGCAGGGCTCTGTGTCTTTGTTGCTATCAGGGACTTGAATGAGAACATTGATGATAGCTGATCGCACTTGCGGAAGGCAGAAAATGGGGAGAATAGCAGGCATCTCCAATCAGGGACCAAAGTGGTCTTGACAGGGCAAAATGATACTTGCACTCGGGTCATAAAAATCAGTTGTTTATGTATGAGGATAGTGGTGAAGAAAGGGACGGGGAAGATGAGGTTTAACCAAGAAGTACATAAAAGAAAAGGTTTGGGGTCATGGTTGGTTGTAAGTCCAGTATGATTCAGCAGAACCAGATAGTTGAAAGAAAAACCCATTCATTCATGCATTCATTCATTTCTCAAATATTTCCTGAGTGCCTGTATGTGCTAAGAACTTGGCTAAATGTTGAAGATGTAATGATTAGTCCCTAACCTCATGGAATGTGTAATTTTGTAGGGGACTAAGACAATCACAAACCAGGGTAAAAATGCTAGGAGAAGGAAGGTTCAGTAGGCAGAGTTCCTTAGAGAACGGTGCCTGGCCTGCAGGTGGGATGGGAAAGCCTTAGGGAAGACCCCTTACGTGAGCCCTAAGCCAAACCTTGGAGGATGGGAAGCTGTTAGTCTGGAAAGAGGCTTCCCTGTAGGGGAGACGCTGGTGTAAACGTCTTCCTGGGAGAGAGATTCTGGTGAATTCTGGGGAATGAAGCTTTGTTGAATGTGCCTGGAACATGGAGGCTGGGAGTGAAAAAGGCATGAGATAAGGCTTTGTGAAGAAGGCTTTGACCTGTTTCTCGTAGTTGTTTTTTTGAGCAAGGAATTGACATCCTTAGGTCTGAATAAATCATTATGCCTCCAGTTAGCAAAAGTAGGGAGTGTAGTGCGAGTGTAGTAAGACAGACATTGGCAACTGTAAACAGCCTTTGTTCAGACAAAGGCCACTAGAAGGCTGTGGTGATAGGAAACCATGGCATATGAGTTGGGATTTACAAAATCCATCTGGAGGACGACGACCCTGGACGATCTGAGCATTGCCTGAAAATTGTAGAAAGGTTCTCAGGTCGAAGAGGGCTCTGCATGGCTCTGCCAGGCTGGGGACAGCGAAGCGAGTATCACTCATCTTTCCATGGCTACGTGTTCAGCAGTGGCTATTTGTGGGAGACAGTGTAGTAAAACAGAGGGAGCTCTAACTCCCTAGACATGTCTTGACATCCCAGGGCTGCTGCAGTGCCTTGGGTAACAAAGGATTTCCTCTTTGTGAGCCTTAGCAGCCTCATCTGTAAAATAATTTACCACCTAGTTTTTGGAAGGCCAGAGATAGTATATTACAAAGCCCCTGGCACGGGCAGCAGCACAGTAGGGATTTAGTCAGTTATTGTAGAGTCAGAGTTCTTGGACCCTTGCCTGTCTCACAGTTCACAAGAGTGTAAATGTCATCGCTTCTGGCATTGACTTTTCCAGTCCTACTTTGGAGGGGGTCTGATCTGAGGCCTTACTGGACTCCGGGGTCACGGTCTCCTGCCTCAGCACGCTTCTGTCCCGCAGTCCCACAGATTCAGTTCCTGAGCTCGAGCCTGCAAACTGATTTCGATATTCACGTCACTTGAATATGTTTGAGTTAAGTGTGTTGCAGAAGCCGTGCTTGTTGTACTATATAGGCATCTAAAAATGACTTTTGTATTACCCACCGCCCTGCCTGCCTCTGCCAGTGTAGGTGAGTGCGCCGTCCAGCATTCGTAAGTGCACAGTACACTGGCGTTAACTGTGTGCACATTGTTGGGCAGCAGCTGTCTAGAACCTTTTAATCTTACAGACCTAAAACTCTGTGTATCAATGGGACAACACTCCTCCTTTCTCCCTCCCCCTCAGTCCCTGACAACTACCATTCTACTTCCATTCCTTAGAGCTACTTCATAAAAATGGAATAAATCATTTTTCTTTTTGTGACTGGTGTTTTCACTTAGCATGATGTCCTCAGGATTCATCCATGATGTAGCATATGACAGGATTTTCTTCTTTTTTAAATGCAGAATAATATTTCATTGGTATGGAGTGTATCATATTTTCTTTATCCACTTATCTGCTGATGAACATTTAGGTGTTTCAACCTCTTGGCTATTGTGAACAATGCTGTAATGAGCATAGGCATGCAAATATCAAAATCCTGTATTCAGTTCTTTGAGGTATATACTCAGAAATAGCATTGCTGGATCATATAATTCTATTTTTAGTTTTTTGAGGAACCTCTATACAATTTTCCACAGCATCTGTATCATTTTACATTTCTACCAACAGCACACAAAGATTCCAGTTTCTCCACATGCTCACCAATGCTTATTTTCTCTTATTTATTTATATTTATTTATATTTATTTATTTAATGGGCCATTATAACAGATGTGAGGTGATATACCTCATTGTGGTTTTGATTTGCATTTCCCTAATAATTAGTGATTGTTGAGCTGCTTTTCATATGCTTGTTGGCCATTTTATGTCTTTGAAGAAATGCCCTTTGCCCATTTTCTAATTGGATTGTTTGGTTTTTAAGCTTGATATAATGCCACTTGTGTAGTTTTTCTTTTTCTGCCTTTGTTTTCGGTGTTATATATAAGAAATCCCTGCCAAGCCCAGTCTCATGAAGCTTTCCCCCTAATTTTTTTTCTTCAGGGGGTTTTACAGTTTCAGTCTTACACTTTGGTCTTTAAACCATTTTGAGTTAATTTTTGCATATGGTATAAGGTAAGGGTACAGTTTCAATTTTTACATGTGAATTTGCTGTTTTCCCAGCACCATTTGTTGAAGAGACACATTCTTGTCTTAAGTAACTTAGTGGAAAGATAATAGTTAGATTTTCATCCTTCATACGTATGTGATGTTTTTGATAATACACATCTAGTAAAATATTTTACTTAAAATACCTTTTTCTTATTGTGGTAATCCTTTCACAATATATACATAAATCATTATTCTGTGTACCTTAAACTGATAATAATGTTATATGCCAATTATATCTCAATAAAATGGGGGTGAAAACCTTTCCGCCACTGCGTCATCTGCATTCCATATTCTATCATATGCCATGGTTCCTGTTTTTCTCACGTTTTCTCTGCCTGGAATCTTTCTTTGTCAGTGAATTTCTTTTCATCTTTAAAGATTCAGCCCATATATGGCCTCTGCTGACTCCCTTAAATTCATTCCCACAAGTTCTACTTACACACTCCATTGTAATTTTATGTCCTTCGCTGCTATGAGGACGGGGACAGTCTGGTTCGTCTTTATAACCCAAGCAAATGGCACAGATCCTGGCACCCATTGGTCACTTAGTAAAATTAAATGAATGAACAGGCCCTCTTTGTCACAGAAACTATAAAATGGTGAAGGCTAGGATGCCTAAGTTTTGTATATAACTAGCTGAGCTGCTGTCTCCTCAGCTCTCGCATTAGGAGATGGATTGTCCCGAGGCCCCTCTGACTCCAGTGGTCTATGAAAATTGCATAGGGCATTCTTACCCACGGACTGCCGTAGCTTCACTCCCACAAATCTCACAGGATCGAACATCAAATAGGACAAAATGTGAACTCTTTTTTTTGACTGGGGAGTGGGGGACTGTAAGGAATTTCGCATTCAAGACTCAGATGAAATACAGTGTGTCGGCTGACTCCCTCAGTGTTCCTGGTGCCAGCAGTCTGCCCCCATCCCACCTGGCTTTGGCCGCACTGTTTTCCTTTCTGAAGCTGCGGAGACTGGACAGAGTCATCAGAGTTCATGTTTCAGTATGCCTGCGTGAGGGGGGGGGATGAATGTATTTTTGAAAAACCTCATTGGATATTCTCATATTATGTAAGGAAATTAAAAAATAATTTTTATATAATACAAAAAAATAAAGCCTCATGAAAATTTGACTGTTGGGAATACGCAAAAGATAAAAGAAATGTTAATGACTGTGGTAGGTACATGTCACCTTTGGGGGAGTGTGAGATTTTTATAGTCATTAGAGGTCACAGGTTAAAAATGGTCATGAAACAGCACATTACTTTCTGTTCCTCTTCTAATTTTCTGTGGTTCTATGATGATGAAGGTCTCATAGAAGGCTTCAGTGGGATGAGTTCCTGTTCTGTTGTATGTATGGGTTGCACATACAGTTTTGTTTGATGGCTTATTTTTCTAAATGAATCCTAATTCTGCCATTTACTAGCTCTCTGACCATTGGCAGATCATTTTCTCTAAGCCTTAATTTTTCATCAAAAAAGAATATAACATCTTTGTTAGACTGTAGTAAGAATTAAATTAGGTAATTAAAAACTTTTAGTGGTCGGCACACTGGAAATATACTATTCATATTAGTTGTTACTATTAGGGATTTGGAGGTGAACATTAAGCACACGTCTCCCTGACCTGACTTTTAAACTTTAAGTGTTAGATGTAGAAATCAGAAAAATGGAATTAAAAATATTCATTTTATTATTGGCAATTCTGGTTAGTATCTGCAGCTCTAAGACCTTAACACTTCCTCCACTGAGTTTAGATCAGCACTATCCAGTAGAACTTTCTGTGGTAATGGAAATGGTTTTGTCTGTGCTGTTCAATATGGTAGCCACTAACCACTCATGACTGGTGAGTAATTGAAATGTGACTGGTGTAACTATGGAACTGATTCTGAGATTTATTTAAGTTAACTTAAATTTAAATAGTGTGGCTATGGAACAGAATTTTAAAATTTAGGTTAATTTAAATTTAAACAGCCACATGCGGCTCGTGGCTAGTGTATTGGATAGTGCAAGTCGTGACATTGGGTTGACTTACGCAAGGGGAGGGTGGAGCCACGAAGGAGACAGACTTACCAGCATCTCTGTCTCTTACCATTTCCATGCTTGTAATGGGGTCAGAGAGAGGCGGGCCTTCGGACCTGGTTTGGAAAAGGCTGGCCAGGTTCCTGACCCCAGAAGTTTGCACACAGTAGTAATTGCTGAGCAGACACTTCTGAGAGATTTTGGAACAGGTGAGGCCATGCCAGGTCACTCCTTTTTCTGGAACAAAGAGAAGGAACTACTTTCCCAGTATTTCTAAAAGGGCAGGCAGACTTATTTTGTGGCTAAAGCTAGGAAGCCTGGGAATAAAAGGAATAGTTCCCCTTACATTTGTAGTGACTAAATGTTGTGTTAAGCCTTTGTTAATAATAAATTTAAAACTTGTAATGCATTAATGATAAAGACTTATTTATATTTTGCTTCATTCTACACTTTAAATGTGATCCTGGTTTTATTCTTGTGTACTTGGGAATTTTTTACTATGTAATTGGATGACCCCAGTGTAGCTTATCTTTTAGATAGAATGAAGACATATACTTAAAGCTACAGTTAAAATAAAATGTTTTGTCAGCCTCTGCCCTGAATTCAGTCGTATTTCATTTATATTGAACGTGACTTTTGGTAAGCTTACGAAAAGCTAGCTGCTGCTTTGTAGGTTTTACTTTGTTCATATTTTTTTTCATCCGAGTTAAATATCAAAGCGTGTCCTAGTTTGTATAGCTTGTTTCTTGAATGGGGAAAGTTGATGTTCCTTTCGAAACTTTCCCAAAGGAACGCCTTGCTATAGCCCAGCAACATGTGCAGTAATGGTGTGGTTTTGTGGCGTGAGGCACCCTGTTGTCCATGAGTAGCTAAATCGAAATGGAGTCAGATCTTACATTAAGAGTTTGTCTTAAGTCACCATCACATGTAGGGGGTGCCCCCCCATTTTATTGAAATTAACAATGGTTACACTTCTCACTTTTCAATTGATATTCTTTCTCATTGAATATATCCAGGCAATTAAATATTGGCCTCGAAGACTCATGTGTAATTATGGGATTATTTTAATCACCATGTGATTTATATAGTGAGGATATAGTATGTTTAAAGCAGCTTTCAATTAATTAAGAGGGGTTGTTTTAGAATTTTAAATTATAAAAATTTCAATTAAAACATCTGTGTTAAACATCGTTTGATTTTATTGGAATTTATGTGATTCAATTTATTGAAACATCCTTGAAAATATTTACTGCCTTGCAATGGTAAAGCATTGATTAAGCATTTATTGTGTATTAGGCATTGTGCTAAGTATTTTACATACATTTTTTTTCTCACTTAATCTTCACAACAACCTGTCAGATGACATCACTGGTTTATACTGGTTTACAGATGGAAAACTTCTCTGGACCTCAGTTTTCTCTCTTTTATATGACGGTTAATATTACCCTCTTTAAGTGTGTTATGATGATTAAATGAGATAATACATGCCCACCTTGAAAGTAGCACTCAATGAATGATAACTGCTATTGTTACTCTTGCTTTATTATTTTTTATTTCATGTTTTTTTTAAATAGGTAATATTTTTTATGGTTCAAAATGTAAAAAAGAATTATACAGTGAAAAGTCTCCCTCCTGTTTCCTATTCCTCTGCTGCCTACCCACACCCATTTTACTAGTTTGTTGTATGTCTTCCAAAGTGTCCATATGCCAATATGAATATATTTTTATTTGTCTCCACTTTTACACGAAATGTAGCATACTATTATTAACACTATTCAAGAGCTTGCTTTTTTGTACTTAGTGCTATAACTTGGAAATCCATCATAGTGACCAGGGAATTTCTCATTTCTTCATGTAGCTATGTAATATTACATTATTTGGAAATACTACAATTTCTTTAGTTTGTTGATAGAGACCCGAGTTGTTTCTAATCTTTTGCTATTCCAAACAATGCAGCAGTGAATAATTTTGCACATATGGCATGTTGCATGTGTGCAATTATATATGTAGGATAAATTCCAAGAGGCAGAATTGCTAGGTCAAAGGGAATATGCATTTGTAATTTTTGTAAGTATTGCCAAATTGCCCTCCATAGGGATTGTGCCGATTACACTCCCACCAGCAATATATGAGAGGGCCTATTTCCTCACAAGCTTCACCACAGAATTTATCATCTGTTTGGGTCTTTGCCAGTCTAGTAGGTGAAAAGTGAATCTGTGTAATTTTAATTTGCATTTCTGTTATGAATGAAGTTGAACTTCTTGTGTGTTTAAGAATCTTAGCAGTTTTGTGAACTTCCCAGATGTATTAGATTCTTGATATTTTTCTTATTTTCTAGTTCTTTATATATTAGGAAGGTTAGCCCGGTTTAAATGTGTATCTCTTGACTTTGTTTATGGATTTTTTTGGACTATACACAAATTTTTTTATGTAATGAAGTTAATCATTTTTTTTCTTTTATAGGTTCTGGATTTTGAATTCGTTTGGGGGACAAATGAATTAATTTCTTATGTCCTGCATATCTCTTTAAATTTATTCCTATATATTTGCAGTTACTATTGTAAGCGAGGTCTTATTTTCTGTTATATTTCTAACTCTTGTGTGTAAGAAGGCTACTGATTTCTGTGTTATTTTTGTATTCTGTTACATGATCAAATTTTCTGTGTATAGTAGTTTTTATTAGTTCTTACAGGATTTCCATAAACACAAGAATATTATTAATATACAATAATATGTAGAATAACGTAGTGATTTCTTTTTACTTCCTTCATTTTCATTTTTATACTTCCGACTTCCTCTTGCCTAGTGTTGCTGCTGTTACTGTGATCACTACTACCACTACCACAGTACTTGGCATTAAGCTAAAAGCTGGCGGAAGTAAATGTTAATTCTCTTTAAATTGCATGTCAGTATCTCTAAAATGTAGCAAGCCAGTGTTTTTATCAAGCAGAGAATATTAAGACAAATTTTAATGAGTGAAAAAAGGAGGGGGTAGTTGAAAATGTCTTTGTATTCTATGGACCCTTCCTGCAACGCTTGTAAGAGCCTATATTAAATAGGGTGGTCCCTTTTTTTTCGCCATTGTTGAACAATATCATCTGAGGTGTGTATTTCGAGGGTCTTTTCTCCCTTAGAAATCACTTGATATTCTTTTTCTTTATTTCTGGAAAAAAAATAGGGCTTGAAAATATACCATAAGATTATTATGTTTTTATGTTCTACGAGTAATAACCTTGCATTTTATTGTAGACCAACATAACAACTGAAATCAGTTTAAGGTTTTCTAAGTTTCAATTAAACTTAGTAGGAGCTTTTTTTCCCCCTGCTAACTGTCTGTTCCTTTATTCATAGTACCATAATCAGTTGTTTAGCATTCAATTTTCTACTTTAAGAGAGTTTTTTTTTTATTTGTAGACAGTAGAGGATCACCCTAATTTGGAGGAAAGATTATGAAGAGAAATTAAGAGTGTTCTAATGCATTCCTTCCTCCCTTCCACCTTTCCTCCTTCACTCAGTAAGTCCTTAAAGGAAATTGTTGGTTGCTTGGGAGTAATTGGGTACTTTTCCTGTCCACCTAATCTGGAAAGATTGTGAGGCTCTTCATGCATCTGTGAAGTAGAGATAGAGGTTCACTTGTAAATATGTCTTAAGTTAAAAAAATTAAATATTGAGATACAGAAATATTTTAAAGATATAAATAGTTTTACAATAATCACTCCTGTACTCATTACCCAGTTTGGAATGAAGAATGTTGCTTTTACTTTTTTTAAATACTTTATTTTTTGTTTTTTTTTCATTACCATTTATCCCCCTTACACTCTTCTCTCTCCACCCATCCCTTCCCCCGACTCCAGTGACCATACCTTTGTCCCGGTCCATGAGTTCTTTCCCTTTTTTTGCTCTGTCCCTCCACCTCCCACCCCCAGAACATTATTTTGACCTTTGAAGTCCCCTCTCCACCCTCCTTGCTCTCCTTCTACTCATAGAAATGTCTTTTTCTCTCTTTTCCTTATAGCTTTATCCCATATATTTGTATCCATAAACAATATATATTTTAAAATATTTTATTTATTTATTTTGAAAAAGAGGGGAAGAGAGGGAGAAAGAGAGGGAAACATTGACATGTGAGAGAAACATTGACTGGTTGCCTCTTGCATACCTCCAACTGGGGACCTGGCCTGCAACCCACGCATGTGCCCTGACTGGGAATCGAACTGTTGACCCTTTGGTTCACAGGCTGGCACTCAGTCCACTGAGCCACACCAGCCAGGGCTGTATTTTCAAGTTTTAATATTTAAACAATTGATCTGGAATTTCCTTGTAAAAATATGTAGGGTGAGGTCAAATTTGTTTTTTTCTAGATGGTTAATCAGTTGTCTTGGCACTATTTATTGAAGTCACTTTTTCTCACTGATGTGTGGTGCTAGCTCAGTCATATGTCAGATTTCCCTATGTGTGTGCTGCCGTCTCTGGACTTCTTTAGGTTCAGATTAACACCATACTATCCTAATTATTTCATATATAAAGCAATTTCTGGTACTTGGTAAATCATTTTTCTTATTCACAGATGTATTGTGTATTCTTGACCCATTGTTCTTCCATATAAATTTTGAAGCTGCTTGTCAGGTTTTTCAAAATTCCTACTGAGATTTTGATTAGAATTGGACTAATTTTGTAGATCATTTTGGGAGAATTGACATCTTTACCATTTTGAACATGAGACATCTCTCCATTTATTTAATTTTTTAAAAAAGATTTTATTTATTTTTAGAGGGGAAGGGAGAGAGAAAGAGAGGGAAACAGCAATATGTGGTTGCCTTTCATGCGCCCACTATTGGGGACCTGGCCCGCAATCCAGGCATGTGCCTTGACTGAGAATCGAATCAGTGACCCTTTGGTTTGCAGGCTGGCATTCAACCCACTGAGCCACACCAGCCAGGGCTCTTCATTTATTTAAATGATCTAAAATGTTTTTCATAAAATTTTATAATTTTCTCCATAGAAGTCTTATGTTTTTAGTTAGACTGATTCACACATACTTAATATTTTTTATTCTACTCTCAATATCTTTTAAATCATAGTGTCTCCTGTTTGTTGCTAGTGTGTAGAAATGGTGGTTGAATCTTCTACATTGATTCAATTTCAACAACCTTAATCAACTCTTACTAATCCTACTTTATACTTTTTTTTGTTTTCTATGGAGTCAGTCATTTGCAGGTAATGGTAATCTTCTCTCCAATCCATATGTATTTATATTTTGCCTTACAAAGTTGGTTAAGACCTCTAATACCCATGTTGAAAAGAAGTAGTCTTGGGTGAGGGGAATGGGTGGAGTTGGAGAAGGGTATAGGGGGGATAAAAGGTAATAGAAAAAATACAGTTAAAAAAATAATATTTAGCTTAAAAAAAAGAATGAAAGAAAAGAAGTAGTCTGGGTGGCTCAGTTGGTTGGAGTGTGTTCTGTACACCAAAAGGTTGTGGCTTCAGTCCCCAGTTGGGGTGCACACAGGAGGCAACCAGTCGATGTTTCTCTCTCCCTCTCTTCATTGCTCTTCCCCCGCCTTCCTCTCTCTGTAAAATAATAAAACATATTCTCAGGTGAGGATTTAAAAAAAAAAGAAGTAGTAGTAGTCGTAGTAGTCGTCGTCGTCGTCGTCTTGTCTTGTTCCTGATAGTAAAAAAAAATACTTGTAGTATGTCACCATTAAGAATGGTGTTTGTCGTTTGGTAGACAGCTTATGTTGAATTAAGATAGATCCCTTTTATGTCTAGTTTGCTGAGATTATTATTTTTTAATCATGAATGAATGCTGACTATTCTGGGTGCTTTTTTATGTTTATGTAGATAACTATTATTTTTGTCCTTTAATTCTTAATATGGCTAATCATATAATTTATTTTCTCTGCTTAACTGACCTTGAATTTGATAAGATAAATTCAACTTTGGTCATCAAGTGTCCTAGTTTTTTATATGCAGCTGGAATGGTTTGCTCATATTTTCTGTAGGATCTTTGCATCTTTGATCACAAGTAAACTTGGTCTGTAATATTCCTGTCTCATACTCTCAGGTTTTGATATGAAGGTTTGCTAGCCTCATAAAGTGAATTGGGAATTGGTTGTTTTTTTTTTTTAGTATTATTGCATAATATGGGTGATAGTAACATTATCTATTTTTGAATGTTTGGTAGAATTGGTAATAAAATTGTTGGTGTTACAGGTTGGGTTACCCTGGGAAGCAGACTCTGAAATGGAGATGAGCATGCAGGAATTGCTTAGAGAGTGCTTTGCAGATCAGCCTCTGTGGGGAGAAGGGAAGGGAACGGGCCTGGGGCGAGGGAGGAGTTGGAGAGTAGTGCCCACACGGGCAGTCTGAAGCCATGATGGCCTTTCAGAATTGTCTCAGGTCAGGATAAGAGGGTGGGCCTTTATATCCCTGCCTCTAACCTAGCATTGGAGGCTAGCTGCCCTGAGGCTGTGCGATCTTGGGCGAGGTGGTGCCATCAGCCAGTTTAATTCCAGGAAAGGACTGGCAGCTGATGGCCAACAGCCATCCCAGAAGTTGGGGAATCAGCCCTATGGTCTTCAAGAGGGCGTCTGGGTAGTGCAGCCAGCAGCCACGCCATTCTAGTCTTTGTGCTGCTTGTGCTTGCTTGCTTCGTGTGGGTTCCGGGACCACTCTTCCATGTCTATGGTGGGCTTCTTTTCTTTGGGGAAACTTACACAAGGAAAGTTAGTAGAATAACCTGCAGCCTACACATCAACAACGGAGCTTGAGGCCAAAATTGACAATCGTCTCCCTCTTCAAGTGTCCATTTTTGTCCCCTCAATCTCACCATCTTTGCTTAACTAGGCGGATTTTATGGGATGATAACCAGACCCTTATCCCTGAGGGTCCAAGCCCCTGGGTATCTTTCAAAGGCTGTGGCTGCTTAATCTGCCCATTTACCATCAAAATTGAACAACAGGGTAATAAAATATGCCCAAATGGATTTACTGGTCAGGCATGTTTCTTCCTGTTTTCATGTGTAACAGCAGCCATACCATCTTCTGATAAGAATCAATTATTCATGTCAGCATAGTGATTTTTCTTCTTGTCTGATGTCCTTGGCATGAGAAGCCTGGACAGCAATTAGAGTTTAACATTTAGTGGTACTTTGCTGTGTCTGCTGGTGGAAGTACCCTCCCTTTGGGAAACAGGTTCTCTAAATCCACAGAGCCCCAGTTTCTAGGGATGGGAAGCGTAAGTTCTCCAAGTGGGTCTCTGGGAGTAATGGTGAATGGGGCCACTCTTGCTTCTTCTCCTTGGTTCCTAGAACCATGATTTGTACTTACTGGGGACATAATGCCATATGATCCGTGTTGATTTTTGGTATATGAATTGCATCCTGGAGATGGCATCACAGCCTTGCAGTGTCATCTCTGAGCAAGTACCTTATCTGTACCTTCGGTGGTTGTTCAATTACCCTATTAGACTGACAGCTTTTGGGCGATGTGACCGGAGGATCCTATAGCTGTTATCACATCTCCTTTTTATGATGTGGGCTCCTCAGTCTGGTGCAGAATTCTTTGGGCTGCCATTTTAGTGGCTCAGACACTCGGAGATAATGGCACTGGCTGAGGCATTCACAGCAGGCAGGGTAGGTACACTTACACTAGAAAATAGTTGATCTATGCCAAAACCACTTTTAGAGTGGGCAGGGTCCACTGCATTCAGCTTGCCACCAAGTGTCTGGTCTGTCTCTTTAAGGGACACTACTGTATTGGGGGCTTGGCGTTGCTTTCTGTGACTCTCAGCTTGGATATTGACAGTGGGCAGTAGTAGTACCAGCCTTGGTGAGTGGAAGATCCTGCCGTTGGGCCACGTGTAGCCTCAGTCTCTGCTGCCACGGCTACTCTGTTCATGTCTGTTGTTCCAGCACTGGGAAGGCCAATAACAATGACTGGCTAAAGTTAAAGGAAGTCTGGTTGGGAGTCCCGAAGGCAGTGTTTCTCTAGGAGGACTCACAGAGCTCAGCATGTAGTCATATTCATGTCTGTGATTTGTTACAGCAAAAGGATACGAAGCACAATCAAAGGGAAAAGGCGTATAGGGCAAAGTCTAAAAAAAATACAGGCACATAACTTCTAAGAGTCCCCTCCCAGTGGAATCACACAAACCACGCCTAATTCCCCCAGGATTTCTGTTGGAGGCAGGTGACCTTGGCGCCCTCTGCCTATCATGTACCGAAATTTCAGAGTCCTAGAGAGAAGGCACATGGTTATGTTCAACATAAATCATGTTGCTTGCATGGTGTAGGCACAGTTTGCGGGAATTCTCCTGAGGTCTGAGTTCCAAGTATCTACGTATTTTAGCCTCCTGACACTTCTTATATACAAAGGAAATGAACAAAATGCACTGTACTATTGGAAAGATTTCCTATCACTGTTGTCTTTTAAGGCTATTCCTGAGTGGGGCTGTAGTGTAGCTGTGGACCATTTTCTGCTTCAACAGTGTCCAGCAGTTTTTGAATTGTTGATAGTCCCCTTTCTCAGTTAGAATAAGTTATTGTATCCTCTATATCTCTTAATCTCTCTTTCATATTTTCTATCTCTGTGTCTTTTGAGGTTATATTCTAGATGATGTTTTTCAACTCTATCTTCCAGTTCATATATTCTCTCTTCAGCTCTGAAACCCATGCATTGCATTTGCAATTTTAGTCATATTTTTTCACTTCTACAAGTGCCATTTTGATCTTCTAAAAATCTGCTTGCTGATATTTTTAGGGTTTTATTATGAAATTTGTGATAATTTTCTTAGAAATAGTTCAGTGAACACCCTTACACCCATCACCAATGTTCAGTAGTTACCAGTTTTCCATATTTGCTTTATTTATGTTTTATTTAGCCATTTCAAATTGTGATTAGCTCATAAATACTTTAGCTTGCACCTCCTAGGGATTGTGACATTCTCTTAATCACAGTATCAGATTGCATCTTGGATAATATTCTGTAGTACTTTTATGCTCTAACCCATATTTTATAACATGTTAAAATTTTTCTTTAAACATTTATTTTATATTGTTTCCAATCATTCTGTTAAGTGTGGGTTTTTTATATAATGCCTTCTATATTTTATGATTTGAAGCTGTAACAACTTATTTCTTACAACCTTTTCTGTTGGAATTGAGTCATGTAGGTTCATTCTGAGAGGGTTTGTTTGCTTCCATCTTGTACTACCAGGCCAGGACAACTTCAGATTCTTGGTATGAGTCTTTCTGGTCCATCAAATAATGTGAATTTGGTATGGAAATCTTATATGAAGATTGGTTTGCGGTTATAAAGTCTCAGGAGAAGAAAAATTTTTGGATAGGTAGTTTTCCTTATCAGCTGCAGGGCAGAGGGGTGTGGTATTTCTAATTTGGTCTCGTATGTAGGTCTTTGGGGTCCTAGCTTTATTATAGATTATGGATGGGCCATCCTGTGTATTCAGCTGATTGAGAAAGTAGACACTTAATACCACCTTCTTTGGCAAACACTATCGTTAAGGCAAAAAAAAAAAATCATGGTCTGTTTTCATTTCTGGGTTCTCCCTTTCATTTTTGGGCTTCTGTTAATTTCTTAAATACTCACCAGCCCATTGAGTCAGGTAAATAAATGTTTTTATATTTTATCAAAATCTTTTGTTATTTTCTGTTAGGTATGTGTTCTGCCATGTGGCTGAGATACTAAAGGTCCTTTAGTAAAATAGGACCTTTTTTTATTTCTTAAATGTGTTGCCTTAAGTGATGTGGAAAAAATATGTATTATAGAAGGAAGGAAAAGATAAAGAGACAATTCATACATAAGTATATTATGGTTCTTGATTTCATAAAAATGTTGATTCAAAACAAGTCTCCCCCGACCCCCCCACCAATAAAAGCTTTTCATATATATGCTGGAGGGAGTTATAGTAGCAGTTAAAGATCGGGGTCTTTTGAGTCAGTCAGAGGTAGGTTTTCATTTGAGTTCTCCATTAGCTGTGTGACCTTTAATAATTTCTTTAACTTCTTAGCAGTTTATCTGTAAAATGGGGTGAGGGCATGCCTGAGGATCAAAAGATACAGTATATATAGAAGGCTCAGCCTAGTGGCCTAACACAGAGTAAATGTTAGCTACTTTTAGTTTTAGTCGTTCTTTTCCCAAACGAGTTCAAGTGCCAATACAAAGTACTAAATGTAAAATATTTCACATTATCCATGTAATAGCATAAAATTGAATATGGGTTTCTGGGAGACATTGCTATAAAGGGAGGAACAAGAAAGGCACTTCAGGTTCAGAAGATAGAAAAGAGAGCAATAGAAAGGTTGGCAGGTGACCAAAGCGAAGGAGGTCCTCTGGTTTTCCTTAGCTTTCCAAAAGAGGGATTTCTTAAGGATGTTTTCCACTCTGGCTTTTTCTTTTGTGTTCTGTTCAGTTGGTTCAGGAGCATTTACAGGTACATCCCTATTCTGCCCCTTTCAGTCAAAGGGATCTTTCACTTCCTGTGACCCAAGGGAACTGCCTAGCGTACTTAGGAGAAGGAAATTGGTTCCCTTCTACTGGGACCTTGAGGGTACTTAAGGATTCTTATTCTCACCAGGTCAGCAAGTATCCATTTGATATGCCCAGAGTTCTGGTAGTACCTTATTAGAAAAGAGACATAGTTGCATTCTTCTGAGTAGAAAAATTCCTAATCAGTAGGAATACAGAAATATACTTGTATACCATGTAGTATTAGCACAGTTCACAAACAGTATGAAGCGTTTATACCTTCTTCCTCTTCCACTTGGTACGACTCAATCTAATTCTTCTACAACTTTATCAGGCTGCACTGTGGCGGAGCATCAGAAATAAGAAGGAATTGTGCAGCCCACCTCCATCTAACCTTTTACTCTTTATTTTGCGTGCCCAAAGACAAGAACAGTGTGTCTTATTCATTGTCTTTGTATATTTCTCTTGGTACTTCTATTGTCACTTTGGTTTTTAGTAAAGGAAATTGGCTTATTTGAAACGTTTGTCTTAATCCTCTATGGAAATACCAGTTTATGGGAAGGTTAAGGCGGTTCGTTTCAGAGTCTCTGTTGCAATTGTCAGAAAGGAAACCCCGGGGAACCCCCAGAGCAAAGGCAGTGGCTGCACAGAACACAGCCCTCCCAATGCTTTATCAGGTGCTGTCTGGAGAGCAGAAATAATGGTCTGATGGCAGAAATGCTGATGTCTCCACTTTCCCAGCTTAGCACAAACATCTTCTTTATCTTTGGTGGGTTTTGGTGCCACAGAGGCTGCTCCATGAAGCCTTAAATGCAAGTGTGATTGCTTTTAGAATCAGCCTTCATAGCATGGCGTTTGGGGGTTTCCTTGACTTGAATTCTTTGTTTTTTTTAAAGGATGTGGATTCATAGCATCCACTGTCAGTGCCTCTTCTCTTTCTGTGATAACTTGTTCATTATTTACACCAAAGGATTCAGGGAGTGAGAAACGTAAACATACATAGATAAATGAACAAACAAACAAATAAAAAGCTTTGCTGTCTTTGTCACATAGCAGAAAAACCTGACTGTAACGTAATGGGAACACAGCAGCTATTTGATTAAAACTTTAAGATTTTTTTCTGGAAACTTGCATGTCTGATTTTTTTCTTCTTTAAAGAATACCGTGACCTGGGAGAAGTGCCCTAGAATGCCATGGTCGCAGTGGCACTTTTGAATGCATCGCCATTCCAGTAACTGTAGGTGTTGGTATGAAATGCTCTCACTGCTGGTGCTTGCTCGCCCCCTGACCTGCTCAGCCTTTGAAAGGCCCAGGAGATGATTTGTAAACTATTTTGCTCCTTGTCCCCATACAGTTTTTTAAACCATCTTAACTATTTTTAAGTTCAGAGGTATTACATACATTCATAATATTATATAACTTCCATCACATCTGTCTCCGTAACTCTTTTCATCTTGTAAAACATTGTTTCATCGCTAAATAATAACTCCTCATTCTCTTCCTCCCCTCAGCCCCTGACAGCCACCGTTCTGCTTTCTGTCTTTATGAATTTGACTACTCTAAGTATCTCATATAAGTGAAATTATACAATATTTGTCTTTTGTGACTTATTTGACTTAGCATAATATTCTCAAGGTTCATCCATGTTGTAGATATTGCAGAATTTCCTTTCTTTTTAAGGCTGAATAACATTTCATTGTGTGTATATATCACATTTTGCTTACCCATTCATCCATCCATGGAACTTGAGTTGCTTCCATGTTTTAGTTATTGTGAATAATGCTGCTATGAACATGGGTGAACAAATATCTATTCAAGACCTTGCTCTTCATTCTTTTGGCTATATATTCAGGAAAAGAATTGCTGGATCATTTGGTAATTCTATTTTTAATTTTTCAAGAAACCTCCCATACTGTTTTCCATGGAGGCTGTACCATTTCACATTTCTACCAACAGTACACAAGTTTCCATTTCCTCCACATCCTCACCACACTTGCTGATTGCTGGTTTTTCTGCAAATAGTCATCCTAACGGATGTGAGATGCCATCTCATTGTAGTTTTGATTTGCATTTCTGCACTGATTACTAATGCTGAACATCTTTTTATGTGCCTTTTGACCATATATATATATATATATTTGAAATATCTATTCTAGTTGTTTGCCCACCCATACAGTTTTATTAAAAGCAAAACAAGTACCTTTACAGTATGGGGAGGCAGCTTTAAGTAATGAATAAGACCTCGGGCTCTGGAGTTGGACAGCTCCAGATTGGCATTCCACATTCACCAGTTTTGTGACCTTGGGCAAGTTCCTTTATTTCTCCAAGCTTCCATTTCATCTGTAAAATGGGGAGCATAGTTGAATCTACCTGATTAACTTGTTTTGGCATTACATAAGCTAATACTATGGATGTCAAATGCATGGCATACTATTTGACCTATACTGAGTATTTAACAAATATTAGCCACTGTATTGTTGGAATCATGAGCCAGTCACAAATAACACCTTTTGTATTGTGATTGTCTTCCTGTTTCGATAGAAATAGTTTGTTCCATTTTTGACATTTTCAGTTTTTCCAGTTGATGCTACTTACTGTCTTAGTCACTGTAATACTAGGTGAAACCATATGGAATTATATTTTTGTGGGTCATAAATGATCAAATATCAACAGCTTCATGGGATCCAATGTGATACAAACTATTAGAGTCTTTAATATATGCCAGAGTGCCTACTATGCCATTTCATTCATTCTTCCTAGCTCCCCTGCAAAGTATATATTATGTTCCCCACTTTGGGATGGAGAAATTGAGGCTTAGAGAGGTGAAACAGCTGCCTGAGTTTACACACCTAGTAAGTAGTGAAGCCAGAATCCAAACCCAGGTCTGTTGATTCCAAAGCTCATTCATTTTCTTTCCAGTTTCTACTACATGAGCAGGCTCAGAGACATTCCTCCCCTGTTTCTGTGCCTAGAAAAGGTGAAAGTAAGAGAAACTACAGTATTTCTTCTCAGTTGCTGATGATTTGAGTTTTCCTCAATGTCATGAACATAATGTGGTAGTTCTGTATTCGTGTACTTTTTGTGCTTTTGTCCATCTTTTTCATATTTGGAACACAGAACATGCAGTGTTGACTGCAGTCACCCTAACTCTTCCAAAAAAGGCACTAGAGAGTGAAAGTAGGTACCCTAGGCTCTGTCTGCAACCCATTTCACATGGCCATCACCGTCTCCACCCTTTCTTGACCATCTGTGCAGGGAATGTGCTAGGTGCTGTATCCATTTTATCTCAGTGGCCCTATAACTAGAGAGAGTAGGGGCTAAAATCCTTTACAGGATGGAAGGAAACTGAGTCTAAATGGAACTAGATGATTTAGCTAAGGGCACAAGACCCTTTAGAGTATCTTGCTTTGGGGTCCAGGTCTTTTCTACTACACCCTAGTTACTACTCCGATTATTAGGTACTCATAGAAGGGAAATGAGGATAGCCTTTTCTACAGAATAATCAATAGCATACTTTGGTGTACTATCCCTACTGGATTTTTCTCCTTCTTTTCCTTCTTCCTTTCCCCCTTTCTTTTCTTTTTCTTCCTCCTCTTTTTTTCCTCCCTCCATTTCTCTCCTTCTGCCACACCCCCTTTTCTGTCTCCCTCTTTCTTTTTTCTTTTCCTAAACATATGTAATGAAGTTTAAATACCAAGATTAAGAAACAACTTATTGTATTTTCTGAAGGAAATTGGATTCTTGTGATATTCCCATTTGATTTTTTTTTCATGGTACTAAAAATGATCTCTAAGTTTTAATTTGTTTCCAGAGGAATTGCTATCTTTTAAAAATATGCTACCAAAACAAGTTAGATTGAATTTCTATCAGTTTCAGAAAAGAGTGACCTCAGACTTTGAATGGAGTCTTTGAAATAATAGAATTTGGAAATAATTGCTTAATATCTGAGTTCAATGTAATCACAACATGTTTGAGTTCTAAGGAAAGCCTTTTTGACCCAGCACCCTACTTGTTCCTAATCTAGGTAACGAAAACCAGCCTTCTAATTCAAAGCAACTGTGTTAGTGAAACCTCTTCTGTTTGCAGCTGGAGGCTGCACTTTATTCCTTTGTTGTTCCATTGTTTCCTTTAGGGTAAGGGAGAATAATTAAGGAGAACATCTTTTGCGAGCAGCTGGAATCAAATTCCAGCTGACTGCAGCACCTGCGAGGATGGCACCTCTGCCTCTGGGTGGCAGGGTGGGATGCCAGCCGTGGAGCCTGTGACAATGGGCTCCAAAGTGCAGAGACACGGCCATGCCGCACCACTTGTGAGCTTCAGATGGCAGTAATACCAGTGAATGCGAAGTGTCTGTTTTAGACTAATTAGAGGAATGATTTGTGAAATGGTGGCTATTTATTTAATTAATCACCAGCACAAAGCTGTAAAACCCATATTTTAAAAATCCCTGTTAGTTTGCCATGTGGTTAATAGATTGGGGCACATTAAAAAGTGGCATGGTGATGTATTAAAAATGTTCCACCTAAGGTTTTTTTAGGAAGAAACGGAAGCTGTCTGCTTTCAGATGCTCCAGTGTAACTTGCCAGGATTTGACCTGTCTGAGGTTTTAATGTTTGGAGAGGCATTTATCTTTTCAATAACATCTTCATTAGGGCACCCTTCTTGGAATACTTGAAAATATAAAAATGTATAATTATTTTTAAAATTATATTAAAATTAGTTTTGTTACATTTTCTCTTAATGAAGAACTATATTTTTCCCATTGAATTATATGTTTACCAAGCATCACAGTATCTATTATAGCATAGGTTCTTCTTTTCCATTTTGGGATAAGGGAGCCATTTAATTACCTAAATAATAAATACAATAATGTTTTTGTTGCAGCTGTCAGAATTGCATTTTGTCCTGCTCTTATTACATTTTATTGAATGGACACAGGGATAATTGCGATACTTGCTCAGTCTCATCCCAGGTCAATTGTCATTTTTGGATAGTAAGAATAAAGATAGAACTGACTTGTTGAAGAGCTAATACTGGCATTAAAAATGAGAAGAAACCGCTAAGATTGTAGCAAGTGATAGTGGTTTTTACACAAATTTGTAGTTGGGTCTCAGTATACGTGTGTGTGTGTCTGTGCAGGCCATCTTGCATTTTAATAATATTTGCTGCTAAATTGGTATGTCCATGATTCACTCTTTGTTTAAAAAAAAGAATTGATTCTAAATAGTCAATGTTCTTGCTAAGCAATGCCCCCAAAATTTAAGATCATATATTAAAAATGTTTTGCTCAGGTGGATGTGTATAAGGAAATTGTCCAGCTCTTAGGATTGTGTTTCTCTGCTGTGTTGTATAATTACCTGCTCTGTTAGAAGGGGAGCTGGAATAAAACATGAGTATGTTAATGCAGCCTGGAGCTGATGTGGTGGTGATGATTACAATGCAGATAAAGCATTTCTCATAACTGCTGTTGCCTACTGGAGCCTTTGAAACATCTGGACCTTTAATTGAAAAATAGTGTGGTGCTGTGCAAGGCAGGCATGCTAAGTGAAGTCACTAATTTAGAATACAAAAATATAATTGATAAAGTGTTTTATTTACATTGTATTTAAATATTCATACTTTGTTATGCTTTGTATAACAGGGAATTACTGGGTTAAATTTTCATGAACATAGACAGTTTAAATGAGATAAATTAAGTGAAAATGTTAATGGAATTTTACACTGGAACCAGAAAACAGTTTACTCCAGGCGGGTATGTACTTCTGTATCTATTGGGGCCTTTTAGAGAAACAAATAGGTTAGGTCTTATTCTTTGGGTTTTGTGTTTTAGGAGAACTAATCATCAGTTGGTAAGTAACATCACTGCATTTCATTCTTGTTATTACTATCATATCTTGTTATTTAGTTAAAAAAAATAAAATGTTTCTTGGCATAATGGCAAATGGCTCTAATGGCAACATTATCTCCCAATAAACCAAAGCCTTCCCACCTCTGGGGGGCAGGTTATCAGAGTCTGCCCAGGGGAGCAGAAGAGCTGGTGAAGGGCGTGCAATTAACCTTTGTCCTGCATTCGCGGCAGGGGAACTGACCTAGCAGCCTTCGGAGGAAATCCAATTTAATTTAAAATGAATTTGAAAAGACAAATTAGCCATATCTATTTTAATAAGATAAAATCCCGATTCTCCCTCTGTCTGCTTTAGTTAGGACCTCAGAGGAGATTGGCCTAAGACTCGGGACGCGGAGGGAAAAACTGCCAGGGGGCTGAGGAAAAACCCAGGAGGCTCTGGTACCCAAGTGACTTGTCAGTTTCTGCAAGTGAGCAGGTCTCCTGATGCCTGTTTCCGCAGAGAGCTGCAGCCTGAGATGGGCCTTTGTCTAGCTCAGACCTTTGGCTTTTGTTGGAGCTTGATGCCATGTTGATGTCATATGCTGCTTTCTTGTCTCTCCAAGGACCAAACTGTTATTTTCCTCCTCTGTCATTATCAAAGCACATTTGGGTACTGCCACCTGGGTAGCCACATTTAGTAACAGATACACCTCGCAATTACTGATGAGAGACTCTTACTCCATCGCTGAGGATTCTCGGGCGTGCTTGATTTGGTACTTGACCACTGCTTTTTGAAAACTGAAGGAGAGGGTTCTGCCTGCCCTTCAAGGAGCTGCTGTTTCCTTGTGTTTTTACCTCTGGAACCTAGTGAGGGTTCATTGAGCCCCTTCCATGTGCCCAAGGCGAAGGGAATCTGAAACACTTTCTGCTTTCTCCCTGTACCCAAGGGAGCAGTTACCCCAGGGTCCCCCTTCAGAACCTTCAGTGGTTCCTGCGTGGCTGCAAGCACATGTGGCGCGGCTGCAAGTGCATGTGATGGCGAGGCTGTAGGAGAGGAGCGGCTGAGGCGGAGAAGGAGGCCTCCGACCAGGATTCCCCATTCTGAAACGACAGCTGCGACCGGACCTTCCCTAGATACAGAGCCCAAGACTGGATTCACTGAGAGGGTGGGGTTTGACAGTTGATCAGACCTGGATTAGAATCTTGATCCCTTCCTAGTTCAGGGATTTGGAGCTGAGCCTACTTAATGAACTGTCTCAGCGTTAAAAGGGAGTGAGTAATCCTCATAGAACTGTTGGGCATATTAAATTAGATAATGTACTGAAAGGTACTTGGACCCTGGTAGGTGCCCAAGAAATGGCAGCCAGCAGTTGTGACTTGCCAGTTTCAGAGAGAGTTTTGGTTGTGAACACAAAGGGCTGCGCCTTCAGAGGACTTTGCTCTTCGTGCCTGGTCTCGCCTTCCAAGGTTGTCAGCTCTGTAGCTGGCTGATTTTACTTTGTATTGCTAGGCTGATTACCTAATTGAATGGTGTGGCACACAGAGAGCTTTTTATTTTTTAAAGTACTTAGTAATGACAGTTTTTTCAAGTAGATCCTGTTTTCCTCTCAGTTTTAAAAATAAAGTTTTCTGCCACTTACTACCTTTTTTTCCTTTCATTGTATCTGGAAGACATTTGGGATAAAGGCCTAATGGTCATATTTTTAGGACTGCTTCTTGATTGTAAATTTTGCATATAGTTAGAAGTATTCTTAGCAACAGGAAGTGTTGTTCCAGATAAATAGTACTTTAGCTCTCCGTCTTGCTGCCATTTATAGTTCAACAATCATTTGAAAACTGTTAAATAGAAACTTTCTCGATAGACTCTTTGCAGTTGTATTGTCTTCATAGTGTAAAAAAATAAACCAAACTATTTTCTTGTGCAGACAAGCATGTTTCCCTGTCACTAGAGGTGTAGGTTCTTTGTGTGGCTTTTTCCTATACAGAATAACACCTCTCCCAGTTATTTCACATGTGCATTTTGAGGATGAAAGTGAATGTCATAATTGAAGAAATGTAAAGCTATTTATTTCCATTTTGTCTGATGTTTTTACATTGTTTGCTAGGAGGTGCATCAGGGACTTGAATTAATTATAATTACTGTAGAGACATACACTGATTGAGCAAAGAAAGTAGTAAGCCCATTTAATGCCAAGGCTATCTAATTAAATTCTAACTTTGGGTAAGCTAGATGAGCACGAAAGATTAATTTTAAGAGGTTTTTAGGACTTAATAAATAATGATTCAGTAGAATTTTTGAGTTATAGCATTAAGGAACATTGAATCTTAAAGTGGTAAAACAGTCATGAACCTACAACTATATAGAAATTAGTAGGTTTTTAAAAACTGTTCAAAATCAAGGACATAGAATATAATTTTTAAGGTGTATATTAACATTTAAAATTTTTGTAACATCAACTGAAACCCTGCAAGAAATGAATATGATATATGCACCTGAATTATTTCCTTCAATATTTATATAATTTTATATTCTCAAAATACTTCATTATCTCTGGAATTAAATTGTCCTTGGGGTAGTTGGAGGGTTATACCAAATTTTCCATATAATTTAGGAGGGTGATAATGGCTGTACTGTAACCTTTTCTAGAGATACATCATCTAGTAATGGAGCCAAGTATACAGTCTCCATTGAGTTTTAATTTTAAAAGTTGATATTAAATCTTAAAAAGACTCATTATATTATGATAATTGATAGAGTTTAAAACATGTAATTCTTCTTTATGGTTTTAAAAAACCTATTTTTACTTTTAAAGCATATTGATTTTCTTATATAAATGATTTAATAATGAAGAGGTCCCTATAGTTACCCTAGGTGATGGGACTTAGTTCATGCAAATTACCTTTCCCTGATATTATCATCATTATAGAAGCCATTGTTTGTATAATTAAATGCAAAGTACTGTGTAACATTGATGATCTAAAGAATCCCACAATGGCTATGAAAATTCAAAATGGACACTTCACATCGATTATGCTTGAAGATGGCTGGATTGCGCTTGAGTGAAATCTCCTCCTGGTACTTGCTGTAACCATCCTGAGGCTGGGTAAGAAGAGAATGCTGTGGCTCTTCTCTCTTAATGATTGAGATAGAGACCTTTCCCTAGGGCCTTGGTTTCTCAACTTCATGTTTGTCTGAAGGGACATTTTGTCCAAAGATCTGCCTGGTCTGAGCAACAGCTTAAGTAACAATAATAGGAAGTAATTGACATTTGTGTAACAATGTGCAGTTCACAGAGCATTTTAAAGTGCTTTATTTTTACTTTATATGCCCTGTCATTCTTTTGAGGTGATGTTCTCATCTTTGTTTTATGGCTGAGAAAATTGACTGTTAGAGAGGTTATGGGCTCGCCCAAGATTACACAGCTAAGGCCTGGCAGGGCCAGGGTCTAGATTGGTTCCACAGACTCTGCGGAGAGGTCTGTAGCAAGTGTAACCCATGATAGTGGAAACTGACAGCTTCAGGAACCACTTTCTGAATTTAAGACTTTGAGAAAGTGGTTGTTATTCTCGATACAGTATGGGCAGGCTTTCATTTCTTTGCCCTCAGCCCACGCCCCCTTTTGTAAAAGTCTTACTTGTATTTGAACGTGAATGATTACTGGTTTTTAACGTTGATGTCTTGTGACAAAAAAAAAAAAAATTATTTGAGGCTATTACTCAAACTTCATTTGATAACAATTAGATTGTTTAAATCAACAGCTCTAGGCATTTTATATTTTTCCCAAGTGGAAGAAGACTGCTTAGTATCAAAATGTGGAGGATTATTTTAAATAGAGAAAACCTCACCTGAGAGCAACAATTCCCTTTCTTGTTTTGGGTCCAGGACTATAGATTTACATTTACCGTAGGTGTTATAGAAAGAAAAATTATGAAAATCACTAGCGTAAGAAAAACTAATGGAAATGGTATTTTCTATGCTGTGTTGTACTCTTGAAAGGATTATAGTCTTGGCTCATTCCATGGTGCTTAGCAACTGAGTTATTTTGTTTGAGGGCCTCATCTATGTGAAGGGATGCTTGGAAGTCCAAGTAGCTTAGTACCAATTTCCTGAGGGCCAGAGCTAAGATCTTGGGTGAATCTGCTGAGAGGGTAGGGTATATGTATTGGGTTGGCCAAAAACTCTGTAATGTTCTTTCCATAAAAGAACATTTTTCATTTTCACCACTGACTTTTTTGCTTTGGATATTTTGAGTATGTCGGCTATCTCCTACTATTGGCTTCTAGTGGGTGGAGGCCAGGGGTGCTGCCAAACATCTCCCAATGCATAAGACAGCCCACAGCAGAGAATTATTTGGCCAGAATGTCAGTAGTGCCAAGACACTTGGCAGGCTACTTCTGACATGTTCATTCAGTCACAGCACGTTATCCAAACACTGCACAAACCCTTTTTTTTCTCTTTTGCATTTCAGTTGCATTTTTACCTTTCTTGAAATAATAAAGCATAACACATCAAAAATGTGTATTTTCTTCCATCTTCAATATTAAATTGACTGCACAAAAATTCACCAATTTTGATGTGTTGTTTTTTTTTATCGCATGCTGATATGACAGCTGTCATGATATAATCTAACAAAATTATTTCAAATGAAGTCAAGACAACTGAGAACTACTAGAGCCATCATACGGAAACAATGTAAGGAACTTTTTGGTCAAGCCAATACCTCAATGGGAAGAAACGTATGTTAGACATCAAAATTGTTTGCCTAAAGATGGAAGCAAAGGGTTGGCTTCAAAAGGTCCCACGACCGCATCAGTGGAGATATTCAGGAGAGGTTTGTAGGATAGCCGTTTGGGGAAGGTGTTTCAAAGGGGATGGCCCTTAAATATCCCTGCAGTTTTCAAAGTCTAAAAATGACAATAAAGTTTTTTTTTAATTTTTGAATGTAAGTAGAAAAAAGTAGGAGAGAAAAAAGAAACTTGTTAAATAAAAGATTTTTATTTATTTTTTAAAGAGAGGAGAAGGGAGGCAGAAACATCAAAGTGAGACAGAAACTGATCAGTTGCCTCTCAGATGTGCCCTGACTGGAGACTGAACCTGCAGCCCAGACATGTGTCCTGACTGGGAATCAGACCTGTGACCTTTTGCTTTTCAGGATGACACTAACCAACTGAGCCATACCAGGCAGGGCACAATGGACATTTGAGTATTTACTGTGGACGAGTGATAAAACTGCTTTACATGCATTGTTTCATTGAATCCTTTAAAAAACTCAATGAGAAGAGGTACTTTTGTTTTTGTCTGAAGTTAAATAAAATTGTCCAAGGACACACAGTAAGTAGCATTGCTGAGAATTGAACCCAGGTTTTTCTGATTCTACAACTTAAGCTTTTCACCACCACACCGCACTACCTCACTGGCTCCTATTAATGAAATAAGGATCCTGGAGATACCCAGATCAGAACTTGACCTTGTTAAAGGAAGAGTGACAGTTGATGTTCTTAATAATAAAAGCTTAATGGAACCAAGGTTGGTGATTCAGAGGAAATTAATGAGATTTTGTCAATTTTATTTTAAACTTAACTTGTCAGAAAATACTGTGTCCAGTGACAAACTGTAGAAATGTTTTTGACAAATTAACTTGACTACAGGTGCCAGATCAGGGAAATGTTAATTTAATAACCTTTAAGCATTCCAGATTTATTGAGGGTTAAGATAGCACTACAAAGCCAAGGCCGCAGCTCTGAATGGAATGTGATAGAATTTTATACAAAATCTATTCATAAGTTCAGTGCTACCATTTTGAATGTAAAAATAGTGAGATTTTTCTCCAAGCCCATAAAGCTAGCATTTATTGAGAGAAAAATGGTACCGACTGGTGTTTGGATTTTTTTCCTCCCCATGTAGATTTTCTTTATTTCTCATAGCCTATTAAATGTGGCTTAGACCAGATTTAGGCCAGGTTTTGTTTGAAATCACTCTAATCAAATGAAATTTCTTATTCCTCATCAGAGTAGTCTAGATACCATGTTATTAAAGACTAGGTCATTGGTCCTTGTTGAGGGAGTTGGAGAGGAAAGGTACTGGCAGAGTGGAACTGCAGCCATTCCTTTAAGAGAGTTTTAACTTTTGAAGGCTACAAATAACCCGTTTATCAATTTGCATCATTACATTGTCTGGATACACTGATTTATTTATTTCTGCATTAAAATTACATACAATGATCTGCTTGTGCAGTTGTGACTAATGAAATAATGTTGCCTGTTTTTTGTCTCTTTAATTGCAGAAGCCAAGCTGTCTACCCTTTCTCTGTTTCTTCCCCTTGACAGAGAAATTGAACACTTACTTAGTAACAGTTTTGAGGTCTGATACTCAATTTATTACTGACAAACCTTGATGTTCAGTAGCACTGCTAACTGAACCTTCTGTTCTTAATACTTAATTTAGCTAACCCACTTGATATGGATGTTTCTTAAGTCAAGATTATTTTGAACTGAACACCACTTATTCCTGCATCCCCTATTTTGGAAACTATCAGTTGCAGAATTTTGAATTTAACTTTAAGATAAGCAGCAAAATGCATATTATTTTAATTAATAGAATCAGATAGGAAAAAATCTAGTATAGATGTAATATTTTATTTCATCATGTTAAAATTCTTCAGATTTCGCCCTGGCTTGTGTGGCTCAGTTGGTTGGAGTGTTGTCCCAAAACCAAAAGGTTGCGTGTTCGATTCCCAGTCAGGGTGCATGCCTGAGTTGTGGTTTTGATCACTGGTCCAGGCATGTCTGGAAGACAGCCAATTGATGTTTCTCTCTCACATTGATGTTTCTCACATCAGTGTTTCTATCTTTCCCTTCTGCTCTCTCTAAAAGCAATGAAAAAAAAATGTCCTTGGGTAAGGATAAAAAAAATCCTGCATATTTTAATTCTGTATGTATTCACATTCTAGATATTAGAAGTTATTTAAATTTCTAAAGTTTTTACATTCTTTGAGTTAATTATTAATTGGATGACCTATGTGTGGTTCATAATGATATTTCATGATTGGTATAAAGACACCTTTCAAAAGAGTAAACTTTTACAGTATATATCACAAGTCACAAAGCATTCATACTCTTTGACTCCATAATCTACTCCTAGGAAAATGTGCCCAAACATTTATATAAGGATGTTTATAAGAATATTATTCATAATAGTGAAATACTAGAAACTGTACATATTTAATATCTGGGGAATAGATTGATAAGTATCACTACATTGTATAATATAATGCAGATGTTTAAAATCATATTTAAAAGAATATTGTTCATTCATTCTATTAATATGCACATTTTTTGAATCAGTGACTATGTACCAGGCATTTTATATACACCTTAATTGCTTTTTCCAGCAAAGAAAGGGAGGTTCTGAGAGGTGTAGTTAGTTGCCTAACATCTAAAGTGTAGCAGCTAAAGAAGTGGCAGAGCCTGGATTCAAACCTGAATCTGGCTGACCACAAATCTATGCTCTTAACTGTTGCTCGATATACTTGAACAATGACACTTTGGGACCAGATTTTGAAGGGTAGTAACTGCCATGCTGATAAGGAGCTGGAGCTAATGCTAACCCTGGGGGGAGCCATCATGCATCTCCGAGAGCTGGGGACTGGTATGGTCAGTGATTTGAGAGAAGCGATATTGCTAGCACTGAGCCATCTGAACAGAGGAGAGATTTTAGAAACGGGAAGAGTAGGGAGACTGCTGCAGAGGTCTGAGAGATGACAAAGCTCGAACGAGGGCAGTGGCAGTGAGGAGAGATTTGAGGGACATTTTAGAGGCATTTAGACGTAGATGAGACAAAAAGAGGAGTTAAGTTTCCTAGACTGAGTGCCAGAGTAGCTGGGGAAAGCCTTTGCTGAGGTGGAACATTGAATGAGAAACGAGCTGATGAAGAGAATAGATCTTGGACATGTTGAGTTTGAGATTAGGCTGCATTTGCAGAGCCGTCAAGTAAGCCATCAAGAGGCCATGTGATGTGAACTGGGAGTCTAGCTGGTCTTCAGGAATTGCATTTGTGTTGACGAATAGTTTTGCTACAGGGAATACTTCTTTTCCCCCCCTCTAAAACCTGAATTTGGGGCATTCCCTGATTAGTGGCTCCTCCTGGAGAATGTTGTTCAAATCCAAATTTGTCAACCCTTTGTGGGTTTATTACTTTTTCTTATTCTTTGATAAAAATCACTTAACCTTCTATAGGAACGTGTCTGAGTTACACTTTAAACTTATTTTTTTCAACAGCCTGTCACAGCATCTGGCATTTAGTGTGTTCTTAATAAATGTTGCTGGATGCCTTAACATGAATTACATTTTCAAAATTCATCTTCTCTTTATCGTACCTAACATTCTCAAGCCTCTGGTAGTTTTAATTTTTTTGCGTCCTTTTTTGTTCGTAAGTATATAATATTTACTGTTTTGTGTCGAAGTATAAAAATAATACATTCTCATTATAGAAAATGCAGAAAATTAAAATCACTCAATCCCATGTCTCAGAAGAACTGTTCACATTTTGTGTATTGGTAAAGTAGATATTTAAATACAGTAAGCTTTTCCTTGGGTTAATGGGCCTGTTGGATGCAAGGGCAATTTTTTTTTGTCTAGGAGGAAGTCCTTTGCCAACCCCTTTAGTCTGTGTGAGCTTCTGAGTTCACGCTTCCCCTCTTAAAGTTTCTTTTATTACATTATACAATATAGACCTTTAACATGTGGTGGATTTGATGAGGGTCTGAATTGTGTCTCACTTGACTTTGGCCTCAGAGCCCCACATGGGGTGTTTCAGGAGGTATTTGTTGAATGCATAAGTGACTGAGAGACAGTGCTAACCCAGTTTTCCCTAGCTCCATGTTGACCGCGTGTGCTCTAGTTATGCCTCCATTTCCCTGATTCCATCTTGTGGAAACATAAATTGCCATGCAGTGAAACTGTATGATACAATCTTCATTTATTGCTATTTGCTTTTTAATAGATGTTGGGTCTTTGGAATACAGCTTGCCTTGATGTATGATGAATACTTTTAATCCTTTGGTCGCCTTATTCTTTTTTAATAAGTTAATTACTTTATATTATGTTGATGGATTGTTTTTATGTTTTAGATGATTCCCTAAATATTGCAACACAGGGACTATTAGATAGAGCTAACTGCCACCACCCTGAGTTTTTCAGAAGAGGCTCCTGATTAAAAATATATAATTTCAGTCTTTGTGCAAAGCACTTGTTCCTGTCATCAGTGCCTCAAGATGGAATTAGAAGTCTAAAAAGATAAAGTGCTTTATTCATTTAATAAGTATCCACCAATACTTATTCTCATAGTTTCCCCCATACTTGCTATTTCACTATGAAATAAAGAGGATAAAGGGATTCGTAGGTGTATCATTTCTTAACCACGGTGCCCTTAGTCAACTTAAAATAGCGAGGTTCTCTGGCATCCCAATCTTCTACCAGTTCTTGGCCAGCTTCTCAGAGCTGGCTCCTTCTGTAGGAGGCTGCTTTAGGCAGTGCTTTTGGTTTGCTGTGAGAAGAGGGAGGAGATGATTTCCAAGCCCTTGAAAATGGGAATTGATTTCATTTAGAATAACTTTAGGAAAAGAAGGCATCAGTGTTAAAAAGTAGGGGCTTCGGAGTCAAACAGACATGGGTTTGAATTCTTCTTCTTCCACCTTTGTGATGGTTAGATGACCGTAGACTTACAAGCTTCAGTTTTCTTATCTCTAATGTGCAGGTAATGATAGACCCTACCTCTTACAGGGATTGTGAGAATTAAATGAGATGTTAGGCAAACATTTGGCAGAATTTATTTAACAGCTGTAAATGTCAGTTCTTGTTATTCTTGTTATAATAATAACTATTATTACTAGGGCTCCTATAGCATCTCTCATCGGTCTCACATGACCATGTAATAGGTTTGGTAGTAGAAACTGGTCTGATTTTAAAACTTAGGCCCTATCTAACAGACTGCTTTGCATTTCTAAAGCACTTTACAGTTTGTAAGGCACATTCACACTGGTCATTTCATTAAATCCTCCTGTTTTAAGATACTGTGATCCCTACCATCCCTCAGCTCTAGTTCTTCAGAAGGAGGAAAGGGAATAAACAGAAATAAGGAGGAGGAGCAATGACAGTTAACTGGGCTGGGTCTGAAAAGGAGGTTGAGGAGAGTGACAAAAGGGCCATAAACCCACTTCAGAAAGCTTGCCCTTGTTTTAATTTTAACCTTTTGACTGCCTGACAAGGTCAAACACTTGCTGTTTAGAGATGTCTTTGCTAGTCATTGGACTTCTTTCCAAGCTGAAAAAACATGCATGGCTGTGAGTGTGTGCGCATGTATGTCCACACAAGAGAGAAAGAGAGAGATGGAGTGAGAGCATTATGTAGGAGAATTTTTTTTATTATTTGCTTTATAACATAGAGACAAGACTCAGTAAAATATTAATGGATCCTAATATTAGATGTTGGGTTATAAGAGATGTGAAATTTCTCTTAAGATCTTCTTAAACTGATTTTTTGTGTTCCCTTACCTTAGTTCTGATTTATTTTGCCCTAGAATGATAAAATTACAGTGTTAAAAATGGAACCACTTTATTGCTCTAGACCCTCCATTTCCAGCCACCACCAGGAAACAGACACATAGAAGAAGGGCAAGAAGGATGGATAGAAGAAACTAACATTTACTGAGTTCCTACTTTGTGTCCTGGTAGTCATTTAAGTTATTTATGAATGCATTTCGTAGTTCCACAGATTTTTTTTTTGAGAGTCTTCTATGCACCAGGCACAGTGCTAGCCATTGTGTATAGCTGCTGGCGGAAATAATCCTCTTTCATGGAATCTCGGGAAAGCATTCCAGGGACCCACACATACAGGAGATTGTGGCATGGTACGATTTATTCTGCCCCCAGGCTTCCAATGCCCCATCTCTGTCTGCCCTGCCATGGGAAAAGTCCAGCCTTATCTTTATCAAGGTCAAAACAAGGGCCAGTGCCCAAAGATCCTGTGCCATTGTTCTGGCATCAGCAGTGCCAGTTCCAGTCCAGGTGCTTAGTGCTGTTCCCAACTGTGACCGATTGCTGTGCTGCTGCACCCAGGCTCCTGCTTGGAGCCTGCATTTGGAGTCTGCATGGCTTGGGAAAGACCAGGTGCTTTTTCAAAATGACAAATCAACTTCCTGAGCTTTCACAGGCTTACACTGGGTCTGGACTTTTAACCAAACCCTTCTTTCCCAGGCTAGACTGATAAGCGTCTGTGGTCACCATCTTGGCTCCATTGTGCGTATGTTTATCTCCATCTTTTTATTGTTCGATCCCTTCTTCCGGTGATCTGTAACTTCTGAGGGAAACAAACAGGCTTATTCTCCCTAGTTTAGCTTGTTTAATAATGTCTGGTTCCCTCTGTTCCCTTCCTTTATTAATAACTAGCTAACTACCTACGCTAACATCCTCATAGAGCTCAGAGGCTAGTGGGGAAGGCATTCACTAAAGATGTATATAAATAGACACATATATAAAATTATTAAATACTGTAAAGAAAATAAATAGGATGTGTGTGAGAATAACTGTGGACAGGGCTGCTTTTTATAGGATTATCAATGAAGGTTTCTGTGAGGAGGTGTTATACCATCTGAGCCTTGAAAAGTAATGATAACAAAAATAATAATCCTCACAAGAGTCTTCTTATATATAGGTTCTATCATCATTGTTTTACATATGAGGAAATGGAAGAACAGAGATTAAGCAACCTGCCCAAGGCTGGTTACTTTCTTACACACATTAGAGGACGCAAAAGTCATGAGAAAGAGCCTTCTAGACATAGTGAATAGTACCTACTATGTGTCTTGAAAGTGGGAGAAGCAGGCAGGGTACATACACACATATTCAGAGTACTTCTAGAAGGACAGTGTAGCTGAAGCATGATGAGCATATGGCAGAGTGACAATAAATGATGTTGGAGAGGTAGGCAGTAGTCTGATCACAAGTGGAGAGATTGACCTTTAACAAGATGGGTGACCTTGTTATCCTCTAGTATAAGGTTGGGGGAGAAGGTGATGAAATCCAGGTAAGTTTATAAATTTAATAATGGGAGAATAACAGAGTTCCTTTATGAAAGTTCTTACTTTCTTAATGAAAAATAATATTTCTCACCTGTTGGCAGGTAACATAAGAGAACGACAGGAACTGAAGGTCCAGGGGTATCGTGGGAAGTTTGGGAGAGAAGCCAAAGTGTGCCGTAGGGGTCTTGGGTAGGGTGCAGGTTGCATCAGGGAATGCAGTAGGCTTGCTATACAATGCTAAGTGTCTATTTGAGGTTTATCATCATGAATTTAAAGTAAAATCAACCTGTATAGTTATTGATTTTTCTCCAGTGATGTTTAGTCGGGGAATGCAGAGGTTTGGGTGCCCCCAGGATTGGTGTTCTGCCAGTGGAGTCCAATGGTGGGAGAGAGTGTTCAGCTGTATTTGCAAAGGACTGATTGTAATAATGGGTTATGCAATCTGGAGAGTGGTGTTGGGAAATAAGGGGGACTGATCATTAAAAGGTGGTGGGTAAGTAGATTGTAGGTTGAAGAATTTGAGGGACTACCTGAGCAAATGAGGGGAAAGCATATGAAAGTATTTTCAGTGAATAGATATTCTGAGATTTTAGAGGTGGTGCAGCTCTCCGGTATACCCACTGTGATTGAGGTGGGATGGATGGAAAGGTATTGGAATGACATGCAAGGGTATTGGGGATGACCTGGTCTATGTATTGAGGCACTTGGGTATTGGACAGATTATTCCTTTAGGTGAAATTGCCAAGACTGAAGACAGAAGTTGGGGTGGGAAAGAAGACTAGGAGGCAGGAGCGCAGTCAGGCTTCAGTGAGTGAGGAGAACGACCGTCAGGTTGGTGGATCACAGGAACAGATACGGGGGGGAGAGAATGGTGTGGCTGGATGGCTGGGGTCTCAAAAGCACAGGCATGTTTGCAAGAAAAGAGAAGTAATAGTTTGGAAATCATGGGGGTGAGAGTACCTACCTACTCCACCTCCTGACCTGGAAGATTTAGAGTGAAAAAGACAAAAGAAAAATAGTCTTCCAGTCAGCAGAAGCAGCAATATCCTTAATGACCACCAGGTTTCGACTAAGGCAGAGGTGGAGGGCATGTTTTTTGAAAAGATGATGTGCTGATTTATGGGAGTTTGCTGATTAGTGTGAGAGTTCCAGAGGCAAGTGGAAGGTTTGGGAGGGAGGAGTGGTAGGTGTGTAGGAGGAATTGGAAGTATGATAAGATGGTTAGGGCAAAAATGGAAGACCAGAGACCCTTGAACTTCAGTGCAGATGATGGAAGTAAACAGACATACTGCATAGTGGAATTAGCCCCCCATAGTCTCTGAGAAGGCAAGCCCTTGGTTCCAGTGCTACAGGCCTAAGTGCTTCTTCAGAGAGTGTGGCAGCTTCTCATGCAGCTTTTTCCAAGGTCTCAAGAAGTGAGAGGGCAATTTTCAGGGAGGACGCTGATGCCAAGGTCTATTGGTGACTTTTCCAAGGTCACACTGAATAAGTAGCAAAGCAAGTCTCCTGCTGCTAAATATCAGATCTGCTCACCACTCTGATTTGTTCTAATTGTAGCACTCATTTACCTTACTCCTTGCAGAACTGAATCCATCAGACCATTAGAAAATGAAAATTAAAGGAAAAAACCCCTTAAAACTAGACAGCATTTCCCCTTTGGGACCTTTCCAGGTTCATGAGCAGGTCTGTGCAGAAAGGACGAGAATGGCTGTGCTGCATGCAGGCCTGGAGAGCCGCCACTATGGCCCAGTGGGGTCTGCATAACCATGGCTGTGTGCTTTATTTACCTCATGCGTGTGTTCTGTCCACAGGGTCACGTAGGCACAACAGCCACCAAGAAGATTGATGTCTACCTCCCCCTGCACTCGAGCCAGGAAAGACTGCTACCAATGACTGTGGTGACAATGGCCAGCGCCAGGGTGCAGGACCTGATCGGGCTCATCTGTTGGCAGTACACAAGCGAAGGACGGGAGCCGAAGCTCAAGTAATCCTTCCTCTTTCTGGCTGCTCTAGTTTCTGGCTGTCTCCTGGCCACCCGTGCTGCATTCCAGGCCCAGCCAGTCTTTCTAGGCATTGGCCTGAGAACCAAACAGCCACGCTGATCCAGGTCAGGTTGCTCACCAGATCTTGGGCCTGTGTATCTCAGGCTTATCTCAGAGAATCTGCTTGTAAATAAACTGATTAGTTTGTGAATCCAGACACGAGGAAATGCGTTTTAGCAGTTTCTAAAACCTTTCTTGAGGCTTGCTGATAAAAATGGCATGGGAGTTAGTGGGAGGGAACTAATGTTTATTGAGTACCTACCATGAGTTGGGCACCATGCTGGGCATTTTGTACCTGATTTCTCGTTGAATTCTCCTAGCTCCCTATGAGGTGAGCTTTATGATCCTCATTCTGCATAGAATTGTTACTTGCTGCAGTTACACCAGTAGGAGATGGCAGAGTCAGGATTTGATTCCTGATCTGTTCGATGTCAAGGTTTTTGCATTATTTCCTTTGGTCTGAATTAGTTTTCTTCGTTGCCAGTCAGTGGCTCAATTTTTCTCTCAGTCACTAGAATCTATTCCTCGTTAAACAATTATTTTTAAAATGTAGTGCTTGAAAGTAGAGTCTCTGTGCTTGTACATCATAACTGGAACTTGAAAGTGCTTTGCTGCATCGATTCTCCCTACTTAAGTTTCGTATCTGACAAGCATCCTCTTCTAGTTTCAGGTGTCCCTCCCAGCAGTAGTGTTTGGGAATCAGCAAAATGTGGCGGGGGCCTTCCTTTTAGAAATGCATTCTCCTGCAGGCTTTCTCCTCTCACATTTTCAGGGTTAGAATGGTCTGGCCTACTGTCAGTTGTTTGGTTTTCTTTTTTTCTTTTAGATACATTATATTTGTACTTATTATTATTTCAAGTTCTTATTGACATTGCCCTTTACTTTGACTGAATAAATTGTGGATCTAAAGATAATCTTTATTGCTCCTGGGGCAATTGAAAGCCTTTTTAACCAAGATACCACCTCGGCTCAGAAAAGGGTCATTAGCAGCTCTGCTAAGGCTGAGCTATGATCATCCTTTTTTAGCATAAAGTGGAAACAAGAAAGCAGGAAAGGGAGTCACAGTGCTAGCAACTTTATATATGTTGTCTGAGTTAATCCTTAAAACATTGTTTAGTGCAGGAACTGAAGCCAAGAGAGGCAGAGGGACTTACCCAGGGTTACACAGCTAGTAACAGAGATAGAGTGCACTGGAACATGCATTTACAGATGAGGAAACTAAAGCTTTGGGAGGCTAAGTAACTTTCCTAAATCACATAGCAAGTGATAGAACTGGTATGTAAACCCAGGAACCTCTGATTCTTAGTGAAGCCCTAACTCTTCGCTATTATATTACATTATACTCTCTACTATTGGTGATATGAAAATAGTTTTTAAATGCATGCTTATTCAGGCACTGTGCTAAAGCTGGAAATATAGACGTGAAAAAGGCAATTCATGCCATTGAGGAGCTTATTGTCTAAGGTAAATAGACAATAATAATACTGTATAATCCATTGCCAGGTAAAATCTGGTTCTATGAGAAGATCTGACCTCATATTTGGTGGTGAGAGTGGAATCATAAAAAATAGCCTTAAGGGACATCTAAATGGAAACCTGAAGGAGGAATAAGAAAATGTGATGCAGCTCTGACTGGTGTGGCTCAGTGGTTTGGGCATCATCCCACAAACCAAAAGGTCATCAGTTCGATTCCTGGCCAGAACACAAGTCTGGGTTGTGGGCCAGGTCCCCAGTTGGGGGCGTGCCGGGAGGCAACCAATCAATGTTTCTCTCACACACCAATGTTTCTTTCTCCGTTTTTCTCCCTCCCTTCCCCTCTCTCTAAAAATAAATAAAAATCTGTTTAAAAAAATGTGATGCAGGGCAGTTGAGAGGGTTTTCTAAACAGAGGGAAACCATCACTCTGGTTATGGTGGCCCTTTAAATTCATGCTTTAAATTCTATATTCTGCTCCAGATACATAGTGATGATAAATGAAATATGTTCTTGACATAGTCGTGCTTAATAACAAGATTAACATTCTGGTGGGCTAGAAACAGAACCAAGTACAGAAGTAGGCAGAGTGTGCTGGGAGTTGATTCTTTTTTTTTTTTTTTTTAATTGGGTGCTGATAATTTTATTTGTATATGGAAGATAGACTGAATTGTTTTAATGTCATGGCTTTCTGAAGGGCTGTCATCTTCATATCCATTTTCTGCCACTGACCTCCAGATTACTTGGCTGGTTGACCTTGGGGAGGTCTTGGCCATCTGCCTCCTTGGCGGGGAGGATGGTGGTGAAGACCTCCTAGAGGGGGTGGTGTCTGCCAAAGACCAACATCTTGGTTTTCATCATCTCAAGGGGGTCTTGGTAGGAATTCTTGAGAAGGTGGTCCCTCAGACTCCTGATCTGGATGCTCGTGTATGTCCTCTAGTATAGTGTTTGTAGAGTCTTCATAGATGACATCTTATTTTTCTTCTTGTTGAAATTCTTTATTGGGTTGCAGTTTTATTCTAAGTAAAGTATGAGGCTTTGTCATGAAATGCGGACGACTAGCCTTATCCTTGTCTTAAGAACTCCGCAGCCTCATCTTTCCTCTTGTTGTTCTGGGAGTCGATTCTTTTAGGGTATTACTGTGAACATGCTGGGAATGAGTTTTACCAGTATGTGAAAAACAGATTTTTCTCGGGCTTCAGCGTAGCTAGGCAAGGCCTGAGGTGGTCAGAGACCCCAGCCATCATTTCTCGGTAGGGAACGTTCTCATCCATCTACCTGTGTTGGTGTACACATACCATTATTGTCTAAGTATACCATGATGTTAAAAAAAAAAAAAAAAAGTGGGAAACACTGCTTAAGAATATGTGGACCAAAGGAACCTCACACCTGGATGGAGATCAGAGGAAGTCTCACTGCTGAATTCTAGGGGCTAGGGTGGAACATTCCTACCTGTGAAAAGAAGCAACATAGCTAACTTAGTCTGTGACTTGTTTAAAGTTGTGTTTCTGGCAGGGGTGTTGGGGTAGCAGTAGGACAGGAACCTGGCCATGAAGTGACTGGGTTTATGGTAGCCCTAGTGTTACCAAAGTGTAGGAACCCTGTGCAGCCAGAATAAGACCTGGCTCGAGACTAGAGGCCTCTGCTCAGACAAGGATGGAAGGTGGTAGCAACGTTGATAGATAAAAGCATTAGACAAGGATGGTGAGAGAGGAAGGGGCCGGGGAGAGAAAGAGATAAAGTGTTTTTATTTAAAATGAGCTAGCAAATTAAACTCCAAAGCAAATGAGTACAACTAGTACTAAGAAAGAAAGACAGTAATCAGAAGAGTTTACTCCCAACAAAATGTAATGAGACAATCTGAAAAATAATGTCAAATAAATACACTTAAAATTATCAAAGAGATGAAGGAATACCATCCATGGTAGACTTTTAGGAAATTGTGAAACAAATGAGCAGATGAGAATCAAGAGGTGGATTTAGAAAAGAACCAATTAAAAGTACTGGAAATATAAAATGCAGTTATTAAAGTTAAAAAAAAGCATGAGATAAACTCTAGACTGAGCACAGTTAAAGAGGGACTGAGTTGAAAGATAGCACTAATGAATTCCAGCTAGGATGTAACACAGAGATAAAGAGATATAGAGAATGAAAAATGAGTAAGTTAAGAGACATGGAGGAAAGATTGAAAGCCTCCCATTTGTGAAGCAAAGAATGGAGGGAATGGCAGAGAAACAGTATTTGAAGAGCTAATGCCAGAGACTCTCCCAGAATTGAATGCAGATATGGACAAGTCTTCATATAGAAAGTACATACAAATTAAATGAAAGGATAGCCTTTTTAACAAATTGAGTTGGAGCAACTGGACATCCATAAGCCAAAAAAATCAGCTACACCCTAAACCTCATACCATTGTATGAAATTAACTTGAAATTAATTGTGTCTTGCATGTAATGTGTAAAACTGTGCCTTTAGTAGAAAACAGGAGAAAATCTTTGGGATGGGAGGCTAGATGAAGAGTTTTTATATACATGGCACTAAAAGGATGATCCATAATGGAAAAAAAGAAGATAAATTGGACTTCATCAAAATGAAATACTTTTGTTATACAAAAGAACCTTACTTCTTTCCCAGTCCAAAAGCTGTTAGGCAGCAGCCATTCTCCTTTGTCCTTTGCCACGGGCCAGAGTCTTCATCTCCGCCTGGCCAAAGGGGATGGAGGGTATAGGAGGGATTGGGCCAGTGGCAATGCATCAAACAGTGGAATTTAAGGCAAAAATGTCAATAGGGATATTTTGGTAAGCTGTAAAATGAAAAGGAATAGCCCACCAAGGTAATACAGTAATTCTGTGTATGTATCTAAAAACATAGTCTCAAGATACTTCAAGGGGGTTATAAAGAGGCCCTGACTGACCCTTGCTGGTGTGGCTCAGTTGGTTGGAGTGTTGTCTCATAACCCAAAGGTTGAGGGTTCAGTTCCCAGTTGGAGCACATGCCTAGATTGTGGGTTCGGTCCCCTGTCTAGGCATGTATGATCCCTGATCTGGGCATGTACAATCCCACCTCATCAGTGTTCCTCTCTCTCTTCCTTCCTCTCTCTCTAAAAAGCATTTGGGGAAAAAGTGTCTTTGGATAAGGATAAAAAGAAAAAAATTTTTAAAGAGGCATCAACTGGTCCACAGTTAAAATGGGAAGAAATTTAAATACATTCCTATCAGAAAGTGATAAATAAAGTAGAGGAGAAGTTAGTAAGGAAAAGAAAGTGTCAACCAGTTTTAATTAGCAATTCAGAACCCCCGAAATAGAGACTATTTCTGATAATAGTTTGTAAGCCTCTGAAATTGAATACATCTTATTAAGATTTTTATTCCTAAAGTATATCTAGTGTGTTAACATTTTCAAATAGTTGCTCTGTAATTATATTTTGAATCACAGTTATGTTGAATTTAAATAAACCATTGTCTTTTGAAGTTTTTTACAATTCTTACGTGACAGTGCGTTTCACAGATCTGTTTGGTATAAGACAGTCTATAGAGTAAATCCTTGGGATCTCTTCCTATCAGACAGGGTAGTGGAAGGTATTTTCTTTCTAGCTTATTTTTACTTAAGTGTTGAAATAGGTCCTTATTTGATCTTTTCCAGTGGGTTGGCCCTTTGGGAGATCTCTTCATTCACAGGAGGCCAAATTGCTAGATGCATGGGAAACCATTCTTTTAATTTCATTCTGGTTGTCAAGAAAACCATTTATTTAAGAATATTGTTCTTGCCTTGGCTGGTGCAGCTCAGTGGATTGCGTGCAGGCCTGTGAACCGAAAGGTTGCCAGTTCAGTTCCCAGTCAGGGCACATCCCTGGGTTGCGGGCTAGGTCCTTGGTGGGAGGTAGATGAGAGGCAGCCAATTGATGTGTTCTGTTGCGCATCGATGTTCCTCCCTCTCCTCCCTGTTTCTCCCTCCCTTCCCCTCTCTTTGAAAGTAAATAAATAAAATCTTTTTTTTTTTAAAGAAAGAATATTGTTCTTTTGTCTCTGTGTCTTGAAAACTGTTTGTGGTAGTAGAAATGGAGACTTTAACTGGAATTCTTGACTTCCTTTGTTAACTCTTGATAAGAATTGGAATATGGTATATAAGCTGATTTCCTGCTTATTTTGATGCAGTGATTTTTAGGAGAAACTAAAACCTATCTGGAAGAAACTAACTAAAGTCATTTTAGTCTCTAGGTAGTTGAGTTTTTTAATTTAGACTTTATTGCGTCGATTCATGTTTATTGAATTTTGATCAGAAAATATAGCCTATAAAATTTCTGCTTAGAGATTTATTTATATTTTGCAGTTTACCATACAATAAATTTTTTTAAATATCTTATGGATTCTGGAAAAATTATTCTATGTAGGCTACAGAATTCAGTATATACTTATTAAATCAATATCTTTAATTACTATTATGTTCTTAAATGTTTCAACTATTTCATCTATGGGTAATTAAGAGAAATGGATTAAAGTTTCCATTTTCTTGTGTGTTTCTGTCAAATTCTCCTGAAATGGCAACAGTTTCAATTTTATATATTGCACAAAAAGATTCATGCATTTCATATCTTTATTGTGAGCTGTACTTTTCCAACATAAAACAGCCCAATTTGTTTTATTTTTGTATTGTGTCCTGCCTTTTTCTTTGCTTTATTTGAGTACTATTAGCTTCCCCCCCCTATTATTCTTTGCATTGGTCTAGTCTAATGTATCTTCTTTTAAGCTTTCTACCTTTGCCTTTTTGGTTTAGATATGATGAATAATTTTGTGAGGTCTTTCTTTTTTGACCCAGTTTAAGTCAACTTCTTTTCACAGGGAAGTTTATCTTACTAACATTTATTGTAACCAGTGATGCATTGGTTTCATGTCAGTCAACTTGGTTTAAGCTTTGTTTTTTATATATTTTTGCTTTTTTATTTCAATTTATTTTTAATTCTGAGACTGGTTACCTATAAAACTTTAAAACATTTTTAATAGACTTTATTTTTTAGAATAGTTCTAAGTTTACAGAAAAAAAATTGCATGGAAAGTAGAGTTCCTATATATCTCCTTCCCATCTCTCAATTTTACTTCTTATTAACGTTTTGTATTGGTGTGGCATATTTCTTACAATCAATGAACCCATATTGATACATTATTATTAATGAAAGTCAGTCATTTACATTAGAGTGCGCTCTTTATATTGTACGATTCTGAAGATTGTATCACATAAAATGGTTTCACTGCCCTAAGAATGAAATGTGCTCCATCTTCCTCCCCCCTTATCTCTGGCAACCACTCATCTTTTTACTGTCCCTATAGTTTTTCATTTTCCAGAATGTCAGCTAGTTAGAATCATAGTATTTATGGCCTTTTCAGACTGGCTTCTTCCACTTAGCAATATGCGTTTAAGGTTCCTTTATGTCTTTTCATGGCTTTGTAGCTCATTTCTTTATATTGCTGAATAATACTCCATTGTATGGATGTACTGCAGTTTGTTTTCCCATTCACCTAGTGAAGGACTTCTTGATTGACTCCAGTTTGTGGGATTTATCAGTAAAGCTGCTGTAAACTTTTCATGTGCAGGTTTTTATGTGGACATAAGGTTTCCATTAATTTTGACAATACCTGGGAGTGCAGTTGCTGGATTGTATGGTAAGAGTATGTTTAGCTTTCTTAGAAACTGCCAAACTATCTTCTAAGATGTATAATTACACCATTTGGCATTTCTATCAACAATACATGAGAATTCTTACTGCACATTCTCATCAGCATTTGGTTATGTAACTTTTGGACTTTAGCTATTCTAATAGGTGGGTAGCGATATCTCTTTAATTTGCAATTCCCTAATGAGATGATGTTGAGCATCTTATCATATGCTTCATATCGTGTATTTATTTGCTATTTATGGCACATCTCCATTCCAGCTAGCCACATTTCAAGTGCTCAGTAGCCACATGTCAGAAAGCGCAGCTCTAGAATATGTAAAGACATGGTAAAACCATGCAGTAGAGTTCACTATGGATCCACTTCATTAAAATGTAGCCTCAACTATCTAGAGCCCATGGGAAACTTGGTGGGTTTTGTACATAGTTGAGGGTTTATCTTATTCAGTATAAACTTTTCTTAATTTTAACAGTTTTTCATAGGAGCCCTCTAAAATGTGTTAACATTTTCCTCTGCCTTCTTAATCAGTGTATAACGTAGTGGTTATATGACTTTGTGGGGTCCAAAGTCATAGTCTGGGTTTGAATTCCGACGTTAATACCTATCAAGGTGATTTTTGGATGAATTACTTCATCCCCATATATTCCAGTTTTCTTGTATAAAATGAGAATGGAAACTTCCTAATAGGATAGTTAAGAAAATAAAATTAGAAAATACATGGCAAATGCTCAGTAAATGTTCATTTCTGCTTTTGCTAAGTACTGTAACTATAACCAGCTATTACTACAAACAAAACTAGTAGTAACTCATCAACAGTAGCACAGTCTAGCCCTTTCCTGATGACTCAGGTAATTCTCCTTTGCCGTGAAAGTATATGGGAATGTGTGACCACACATTACGTTTTCTGACAACTTTGCAATTTGAGTTCTTTGTACTTCTCAGCGCACCCCTCCTTACCCCCCGCGCCCCATCTACCTACCCACCTATCTCTGTTCTTCTCCCATTTCTAGATTTCTGTTTCCAGCCTTTATTCCTTAGGGCCATCACTGAGAACCATTTACTTAAATAATACAGCCTAACAGGTCCTTCCCATTTTGACACCCAGCTGTGCTCATCCTAAGCCGTCACATTCTTTAACTGGCAGCTTTATGAAGCTGATAACCACATCTGCCTTTGCTGTTTCCTTAGTCAGAAATGCCCTTCTCTCTCTTTTCTTGATACCCTGCTTAATCTCAAAGGCTTAACTCCTCAGTCATTTCTTCATTCAGCGAATGTTTACAGAGTTCCACATCCTAGGTATTGAGGGTAAAATGGAGAACAAGAGAAATGTGATTGTCCCACTCAAAAAATTTACAGTTTCATGGAGAAGAAGAAATCAAATGTAGCACACTTCATTCCTGGCTCACTCACTCATCATTTGTATACAATAAATATTTATTGAGTGTTCGCTATATACCAGGCACTTTGCTGAGTATACACTGGTGAATGGGACCAGATGTGGGCTCTCTGGCATGGATTCCACAGTTTAATAAGGGAAGTGGGCAGAAAATTCAAATAATTAAACCAAATAATGTTTTCATAAAAACTGAGCTAAGCACTCTGAAGGAAAGGAATGCTGTTTATGAGAATCTAGCCTGGGAGAAATTCCCCAAGAAAGTGATACCAGAGGCTGTTGGAGGGAGAAGTCTTAGCAGATGGAACCGCATGGCAGAGATGCTGTGGCAGAAGGAAGCATGTTGTGGTCAGGGAACTACAGGAGGCCACTGTGGCCGGAGCAAAGAAGGGAACAGAAAACAGAGTCGGGTAAGATGAGAGGTGGGTGGGGCCCACAGTGGAGGTTGGGAGAAATAGGCAGATTCTGGAAACCATTAAGAGATAAAAATTCACATGACTTAGGAATGAATTACATATGAGAAGTGTGGGAGAGGAGAGGTATCAAAGATTTCTGACTTGCACAACGCAGTGTTATGCCCTTGACGGAGATAGGGAGCATTGGAAGACTGTGTTTTGTTTGTTTGGTGTAGGAAGGGGAGTAGAAGGAGCAGTCTAAGTTTGGCCTTCTGCCTATTAATTTGAGATGGCTTTGCTGTATCTAAGAGGAGTTTTCAAATAGTCATTTATATTTGCATGTTTGGAGTTTAGAGAAGAGAGACATGAGTGAGAAATGTGAATTTTTAGGAGTCATCCACATAGAATTAATAGAAGCCTCCAGTGTGAATGAATGAGAAGAGATAAAGGCCCAAGACTGGACATTGAAAAACTGTGTGGATGGTGGTGTTGAAGTGGGATATCCTAGAGGAAAAGTAGGTTCAGGGTGGGGTGAATAAAGAATTCAATTTCAGATATAATGAAAGCTGAGATTGTTTCAGAGGTGGATCCAAGAGCAGAAGTCTTACAAGCAATAGCATAGATACAGGTTTGGAGCCTGAACCCTGCCTATTTTATTGGCTTGTGTTCCCCAGTCCATAACACAGTGCTTATATTAATCCATAGGAAATGTTCAACAAATAATTGTGGAATGAATAAGAGAACACGGAACATTCAAAGATCTGGACTAAAATTCTCCACCCTTGCCATGCCCGGGAGGCCTTTCTCCAGGTGTCTGCTTCTGACTGTATAGAAACCTTTATTCATTAAAATTCACTGAGTTATATGTTCACAGCTTGGTGATACGTTCATTCAAAAGCTAAGGTGAAGGTTTGGAGGGCGTTATTGCAGACACTTTGTTCATTGAGCTGGACAGAAAGATTGTCCATTATCAACATTTCCCAAATGCCAGAGTCAGCATACTACTAGGTAATGAATTGGTAGATCAGACACACTAGAGTGCCTGCTGTGTGTCATGCTTCATGCTAGGTACTTTAAGTGTATTATTTCCTTCCTTACAACAGCTTTGTAAGTCATAGATAGTAACAGTAGAGAAACTGAGGCTCATGTAGTTAAGCAGCTGGTCAAAAGCATACATTTAGCAAGTGGGAGAATCAGGATTTGAACCCAGGTCTGACTCCATTTCCCTTGCTCTTAACTACCACACTGTACGAAGAAATGAGACTCTTCTCATATTGATAGCACCAGGGATATTATAGTCATTTGAGATTTTCCTCCCTTCCTCCCTTCGTCCTTCAATTTTTTAATTTTTAAAATCACATATTCACCAAGCATTTACATGTCGCCTATACCATCCCAGGCATTATGCTAGACACTGGGAATACAAACGGTCATAAAGCAAAGTTTATGGCCTCCAGATTCAGGCAGGTGGATGATACAGGCACCAAATGACACATTTTTCAGTTTCATTGTCACTGAGTCTTGCTGTAATAGTGGACACCCAGAATGCTGTGGGGACAATCAGAAGAGCCTTTCTAATTCTTCCTGAAGATGGAGCCCTGCGTTGAGTAGGGGTGGGAGGGATACCAGGGAAGACTTCCCACTAGAATGGATGCTTGAGCTCAATCTCAAAAGATAAGCACATAGACTAGGAAGAGGAGGTGCCTGACCCAAGAGGCCTGTATAGTGATGGGAGCTGGCGCTGAGGCCTGGTGAGGGCACTGCAAGCAGCCGGCGTGACTGGAGTGGGTGGAAGCTGCGCTGGAAATGAGGGCAGAGTATAATGGAAGGCTTTACGGAAACCAGTACTTTTAACAGCTCTTTTGTTTTTATTCTAAAGGAAAAGTAAGCACGGGAGTGTTTTTGAAAGATCCCTCTGGTAGTGGGATTGAAGGTGAATGTTTACAGGGTAAATTTGTAATAAACTTAATGACTTTCTGAAACTTAGAATTCTGCCAGCTTAATTTGTCTGAAGAATCTCTAGTTCAGAGCAGTACAAAAGAAGACTTTTCAGAAATGCCAGAATTATGAAATCAGTTAACAAGAATGTTAAAACAGCTATTACAAATATGCTCTATATGTTCAAGATGATAAGGGAAACATGAACATAGGAAAGAAGTAGAAGATTTTTTTTAAACCCAAAGGGAACTTCTAGAGATGAAAAATACAGTATCTGAAATGAAAACTCTACTAAATGAGATTAACAGCAGATTAGACACTGCAGAAGAAGAAATCAATGAACTTAAAGACATAGCAATAGAAACTGTCAAAAAAGGGGCTCACAACAATGTGAAGGTGTTGCTTCCACTTAAAAATTTGTTGGTATTTTCTCCCTTGAACTTTTTTTTTTTACCAGAAAATTTAGACTTAACTATTCCTGTGTGAGGTTGATGTGGCTTGACAAACATTGTAATTTTTTTTATCAGTTTTTACTTTCCATTTATGGGGTTTTTGTTCAGACAAAAGGAAATCTTCACAGTCTTAAAAATCTTTTCTCTGACTTCAAAGAGATGAACTTCTGAGCTGCAACCCTTGGGAACTTGCTTTTTCTTGCTAATGCCTGACATACTCTTAATATTGATTCTGTCATCAGAATAAACAGCAAAGCCCAAGTAATGAGAGTTCTGGACATTTCAGAATCGTGCACTCATTTATTTTTCATTAAAAAAAAAACAATAAGCATCCATCTCTCTGGACATCACACTTAAGTGTGTTTTGCATTTTCCAAAATGAGTGAATTTCTGTGAGTTGTAAATTGAACATGTCAGATCATGTTTGATAGAAATCTGGGATGCTTCCTGGAATGCTCCTGAATTTTCATATATGAATTAAGTACCATTTATATGTACTTCATAAAAGCCATACTGGTCTTGAACATAAAGTGAGTATTGGTCAATAATTCAATGAAGTAAATTTTTCTAATGAAAAATTTTAGACTTATCTGATAAAATATGAGTAAGTGAAATTCAGTTAATTCTATTTATTAAAGCTTTGGTGCTATATATCTTCACTCCCCCAAAGGGTCTCTTTTTGGCAACAGGCTCCATTTTGTGTCTGCTCATTGTTCAGACTTCCAGTTCTTTCACAACCATCATGGCCTGTGAGGGACTGCTCCTTGCACATCCACCCATCTCTGAAATTAAGCCTCTTCCTGTGAATCCAGTTGCCCTATACTTGTTCCTTAGTCTCTTGATTATTCCTCTTTCTGGTAGTGACTCACAAACAGGACTTTTAGGTTTCTCTATCTCAAGCTATGTACCATGCTTCTGTTAGATAGTCAGTTCTGCTTCTCTGTAATCAGAAGCTTAAGAGTAGTGGAAGAAATCTTGGCAAAAAGAGAATTCTTCATGCCAGGCCCTGTGCAGTGAATTTAGTCATTTAATTCTTACAAGACCTGTATGTAGTAGGTATAGTTATTTTTTCTAATTACAGAACTTGGTAGAGAAAATACCCCACTTAGGAATCGGGATATGGGTCAAGCAGGCTGTGCTCAGAGCCTTCAGGGCAGGCAGTCCTTCCTGTGATGTGGGGCTCTTCTTTGTACTATTCCATGTGTCTGAATTTTCTGCAAGAAGCATGTATTACCCTTACCAAAAAATAAGTTAAATGTTTTATAAAGAGAAATGAAACTTATACTGCGCATCATGGAATATTTGAAAAGTAAAGATATTTAGAGAGGAAAAAAAAATACTCATTGCTTAAATGTAAATATAACCTTTGTAAACTTTTTGGTACCTTTCCTATTAGTCTTTTTATATCTATATAATTGAATGTTTTTACACAGTTATAATAATTTCAGTGTTTTTTCCTCCAGTAATGAGAGACGCCAGTACTCATTCTTACCTTTCACTAGGCCTTCTTCTCCCCTTGTCTTGAATTTCAATCTCTGACACATGTAGTGGGTACATTGCCTGGAAAGCCCTATTTGGTTAACAGATATCACTGTGGCAAACAAGAAAAACGAAAAGAAAAGCTTATGCCCTGGCCAGGTAGCCCACTCGTTTAGAGCATCGTCTTGACACGTCAAGGTTGCAGGTTTGATCTGCAGTCAGGGCACCAACCAGAAGCAACCAATGAACGCAGACAGGTGGGACAGGAAATCGTTTCTCACCCCGCCCACCCCCATCCCCTTCCTCTCTTTCTAAAACCAATTTAAAAAGAAAAAAAGAAAAGTTTATTACTTCTCCTTTTCCCATTAAAACACACATTTTTAATAATAACCTTATTTATATAGGTAGTGTGATTCAATCTACGCATGCATATATTCATTCATTCAACAAATACTTGTTAACTATCTTCTAAATGCCAGCCGTTTACTCTTCAGTAAGGATGCAGACAGTAGAAGGATCCTGCTCTTTAGAACATAGATACATAAATAAGAAAATAAGCAATGTGCAAGAGTTATATGCACAAATATTAACCAAGTTCTGTAAGACCACACAGGAGAATCACTTTTGCAAATGATTGTCCTAGAAAAATCAAGGAAAGCTATTTATAGATAAGAAATAGAGTACAGAGAAATTTGGTCACACAGCTGGTTAATGGTTGAGTTAGCATTAAAACCAGATCTGACGGCAAAACCTGTCGTCATTCCACTGAGCTATGTCATAAAGAGGCCCTTGTTTTCGCTGTTTTGTAAGTTCCAGATGTCTATATTTGGCGAATTCCTGAGTCAGGGACCACATCTGCCCCTTTTTCTCTCGCCACTTCAAAACGCTACCAACTTCTGACTTGATCAAAGAGTAATGAAGCAGAAGCAAAGAGACCTAAGAACTGTCTCTTAGACAGTTCCCTAGAACTGTCTTTGACCCTATTTAACTGGGTGATTGTGGGCATGTTATTCTTCTTTTCTAGGCATCTATTTCCCATCTGTAAAAACAAGGATGTAGAAATAAATCTCTCAAGCTTCTAATTTCTTATAAGCAATGTGTCATGGTTTTCTCTTTTTCCAAGTATGTAACATTTCCATCGGAACATACCGTGGCTTTGGCAGAGATAGGTGGGGGTCAAGAATGAGGGTTCTTGACTACCTGGCTTTGAATCTCAGCTCTGTCACTTACATCCCATTTAATCTTGAGCAAACCACTTAACCTCACTGAGTCTCAGTTTTCTAATTTGTAAAATAGACATAATAATAAGTGACTAAGCTAATAGGAAGATTCAGTGAGCTAATGTGTCTAAACCACTTGGCACAGTGTCTGGCACATGGCGCTCAATAAATGTAGCTAAGGATACTAATGATTACTGTACTAGTACTGATTTAGAGTCCTGAAGCAGTTTTAGAAGTCAGAATACCACAGTACCTTCTTCTATTAATCCTTCCTTTTTAAAGGCACAAAGGAACCAGTATGTCCCTGCACAGATTATGGAATCTTAGTCATTTCCTTTTTAGGCATTTAATTAAGAGTTTTTAGGATGTGGAACACTATTTGCTGTTAAACCTTACTGATAACCCAGAAAAGGACTTCCACTGGTTTTGTCTAATATAGAGTGAGTGGCTCATTCTCCTTGCTGTGTTCTCCAGCTCAGGACAGGCAAGAGCCCAAGGGCGGGCCCTTTGCAAATATTTCCTGCAAGAATAAATGATTTCACACTTTGTATTCAAGACCTGGGGAGAATAAGAGCACTTGCCAGTGAGTCTTTTGGCTCTCAGATCTTAACCTGTGACATTTGTTGAGTTTGTTTTGAGGGGATTTGGGGGTGTCCCATGACAATCGGTGGGTAATCAAAATTCTTCTGATACCCATTTTTGGCTTTCTGCTTTGATCAATAAGCTTACTATTTGCCCTTGAAACCTCTGCGACTTTGGGGAATCACAGGCATACGTCACGATGGTTTACACAGCAGTGAATAGTCCGTGCTCTCCTTTGCACGCTTCGTCAGGGTCTGCCCTGTTCATAGAACCCCAGGGGCTCCATGGCCCCATGACTGGAGCGCAGTGGCCGTGTGAATCTAGTCACAGATGTGTGCACGTAGAACATGTCACTGTGTTGCATTGTTGCTTTCTTCCTCGTATGCATCCACAATTTTTCTTTAAGGGTTGCTATAACTAACTACCAAAGTTATTTTCCACTTGACTTTATTATAGGTACCATACCATTTATTTTTTTACATCTGTTCTATGCTCAGCACTATATATAATCTCATCTAATCCTGACAACCACGCCTGAGTTAGGTGATTATACCCTATTTTTTAGAAGTGAAAACTGAAACTCAAGGAGGTGAAACTTACTCTCTGAAACCACATGGCCCATGAGTGATGGAGCTTAGCGTTTAACTCAAGTCTTTCTGGACACAAAGCTCTTGACTAGTACACCATCACATTTTATTGGTCTAAATGGCTTTCCCCTGCTTCTACAGTGTTTTGTGTTTAAGTTAGCAACCTCTTGCAAAGATCTATAAGTTTCCCATACCATTCAGAGATGAATTTTAAATTTCTTAATAGCATTGCAAATTCATGAAATTTATTGTGACAAACATAGCCAGATTACTTTCTTGTTATCCATCCATTTAGCAGATTTACAGCTCCCATTAATTTTAATCTGTCCTTATTACCTGTTTTATATAATAAATATCTCTTAATCGTGACAGACTGAGTATAGATCACCTGAAGTAGGCTCTCTCTCAATAAGCAGAATTGCAGCAAAAGATTTGTGAATTAATTGGGAAAATTGCAAATCAGGTAGTCAGTGAAATAATTCATTGTCACATCCAATCAATAAACTTTGTAAATCAACTCATTTAATTCAAAAAATGATCTATATAGATCAAGCAACCAATTAAACAATTAGCATACACTTTGCAATTAATTAATTTAAGCATCAATCATATAATTAAAACTCCAAATTTAAGCTACAGAATTTAGAATCCCACTGGCTTGCGAACTGTTAGATTCATGCTTCTCAATACTAGCAGATTTACACTTTCACAATTCAACTTTGGAGCAGGGTATCTGAAGTGTTTTAGGTTGATTTCAGCTTTAAATTGTCTGATGTTGATACAGTTTCCCGCCCTTTTCCAGCAAATTGACTTTTTACCTCCCCAAAGAAGAAGAAGGAGGAGGTGTGTATTGATTTTAAACTGGACTAGGCTAGAATCTGGAATTACTGACTAGACATTCTAGGGAAGTGAGAAAAGTCCATCAGTAGTTGATCAGGATAAATCAGATCATTTGCTTTATTCTGTTAAGTATTCTTGGTGTTTGGAATCAGATCCTGCCAAATGAAGCTGATTTTCTTCAGAGAAAGGAGAACTGTATTGATTGTCTTTGTTATCGTAAGTACTGCTCCAGAGCTAGAGCAGGTATTTTCTTTATCCTAACTATAAATCAAAGTCCACTGATTTCCCCCAAGTAATTTTTTCTCCTTTATCATTTTGTGTATCTCTTTTATGATATTTATTTACATTTATACTATAGCTAATATTGTGCCTACTTTTACCACCTACTTTATTATAAGCTTCCTTGAGAATTGATACTAAATCTCATCTTTGATCTAAGAGGTTCTGTGTCTTATCTACAATAAGTGCTCAGTAAATATTTGTTGGAAGAACAGAGTAGTATAAAGGCTCTTGTTTCACATTGGGTTTCTTCCCCCTTTGCATTGCCATGTATTCCTCCTGACCAAATGAGGTAGGATTTGAGGGATCTAACTGTATCGCTCTACAGGCTTTGGGGTAAAGAATGGCAGTACTGCAAGTTTGCTTGCTGTACATCAGGGCCTCTGGTCCCTGTGTTCCTTTCTCAGCTTGGTATTCACTTACCTTTTTGGTTTTCCTTTCAGTGATAATGTCAATGCCTACTGCCTGCATATTGCTGAGGATGATGGGGAGGTTGACACAGATTTCCCCCCACTGGATTCCAATGAGCCCATTCATAAGTTTGGCTTCAGTACTTTGGCCCTGGTTGAAAAGTATTCATCTCCTGGTCTGACATCCAAAGAGTCTCTCTTCGTTCGAATGTGAGTATTGACTGTTACTTATTGCAATATCTCACCTCTACCTTCTGTGTCATTTTTGGATTTGATTTTGGTTTTGTTCATCAAATGAATATTTGGTATCTGGAGAGTCTACATGTAATGATTACTTCCAGAGAGATGTTGGGGACAATATTCACATTGTATTTCATGCCTCTGTACCTGCAGTAAATACAGACTGCTTTGTAGTAGCAAATTAGGTAGATCTCTGAATGTCCTATCTATGAACCAGGCTTCTGGACATATTGGGGTACTTTGGAGTCTGTGAAGGAAAAATTCTCTTCAAAGAATCCAAACTAAATGAAAATGGGCCTCACAGCCACTTCTCTCTGGTGGCTTAACATGCTTCTTTTTCTCTCCAGCTTTGTACAGACCCAATTTGATTTTTCCTCTCGGTTGCCTTCCTTTAGACTGAGCAGAGGCTCCTAACCTTTCCTGTGCCTTTGGCAGTCTGGCAAAAGCATATAAAAGCCCTTCTCATGAAAGTGTTTGTAAATGCAGAAAATAAAATTCACAGGATTACAAAAGAACTTGTTATATTTAAAGTTACCAAATTATTAAACAAAGTTGTGATAGTATAATATGCACAGTTTTATTAATACATTGAGTAGTAAGAGCCAGTAGCGGGTCTGTCAGTAACTCCTGAAATTTGGTTTCAAAGCAGTGATTGAGTTTAAGTGATATTGGAGACATCTGCACCAACTGCAATGTGCTATCGTTATATCCATGATTTCTGTTCATGACAAGTCACCAGTACTGCTAATACTACTGTGATTTGTTGACTATAATTCAAGGAAATGCTAAATATCAGAAGTTAATGAAAATAAAAATGTGATTTTTATCTATTCGAACCTACAGAGGGCCAGAGTTTTTCCCTAGGTCCGCATTGTTAGGGGAAAACCGGCAGTGTTTTCTCAGCATAGCCTAAGCTTTCCTAACCAAGGTGGCGGCAGCCCCTCTCCTGCCATCTCCTGGGAACAAAAGCGGTCCCTTTGGCACCCCCTGCTGTTAGTAACCAGCAAATTCACTACCCAAAAGAGGTTGCTTTAGAGGACTTTTCTACCTGTCTCTTTAAAACATACTGCCTTTGTTTTGGATTTTTACTAAAAATAGGATTATGCTACCTATGATATATGAGTATTTTGAGTCTTTCCACCCTTGAGCAAAAAATGAATACCCAAGTGCCTGTGGAACTGGGGGCGACTCTTCCAGCATTAATAATTGCTGCTCTAGTTCTACTATGAAGTCATAGCTGGTGTATATAACAGCAAATATGTTCCTTCTTTTTACATTTCAGAGGCACTAAAACAACTTAAAAGAATGTTTAAATTCCTCTGCCCTCATATATAACTACTTTCATTTTTGTATAATCATTTCCATGTGTATATATATAGTTTCAGTTTTATCATATATATAGTGTTATTTTTACTTAACATTATATAAAAATATTTCACTATCTGTTATTAATTCCTACATCTTACATTTATTATGTGCCAAGGATCTAGACAGAGACAACCCTTGTGCTCATGGAATACATGCTCTTGTGAGGAGACAGTTGTCCAACAAACCATTAAAATGCAATGAGCACTAAAACAAAAAAATATGGTACGATGGAGGCCCGTCATAGGATGTTCAGATTGTTTTCTTGTTTTGCTTTTAATAAGTGATTCTATGGTAGTCTTTGTATCCATTTTATTTCTGTTGAATAATTTCCTTTGAGTGATTTTTTGTTAGTAGAATTGTCAGAGTAGAAACATCTTTAGACTCTCACGTTATATCGACATGAGCCTTCTGAAAGATGTACCAATTTACAGTGCTACCAATGGAATTCACAGAGCCCTCTTTTCAGTCTTACAATCACAAGGGGTCATTAGAAGATTTTTCCTTTTACTTTAAAAGAATGTATACAGTGATATTTCAGTAGTTTCCACTTGCATTTGTATTATCTATCAATAAGTGATTACATAAAAGAATTGTTCTTGTTAGCACATAATTTTTACACATAGATGTTAACATATGATTCTAGCAGTCTTTTAAACTGAAAGTCCTTTCTAAAACAATAGCTTTTAAATCAATGACTTTCAATAGAGCGGGGTTGGGGGTGGACTGGATTCATCTTCCCAGAAGTGTCTCGCTGTGAACCCCATCTTCCAGGGAATGGGAGGAGGGAGGGAGAAAGGCAGACAGTAACTGCTTTAAACTTAATACTCTTTTTTTTCCTGAATTACTCCCATCCCTTCACTCCCACTCTCAAAAACACACATACCCCAGTCAATCCTTTTTCTGTTTTAAAGTCAAGATATTTTATTCGACATGTCTGGAGTGTTTACGAAAACACAGGGTAAAGTAGAATCTTGATATGTGAGCATTTAGAACAAAAATGTCACTAAATTTTCTGTTTTTTCCTCTCTCTCAGTTGTCTGAGGAAATAGTACAGGTTACTGACCATATGTCCTGTGTACATTTTCTTAGTTCAGCAACCTCCCATTCACCTGTCTCGTCTATATTCTAAATTAGAAATTTCTTTCCTGCAAATGCAGGACAGGGCAGACCTTCAGGAGCCTCCAAGGACATGTCCAAAGTTTCAGAGAGTGGAGTGCCAGCAAGATAAGCGAAGCCGTCGCTCCTGCCCTTCATTTCCCCCTTTCCCCCTGCATCTTTCTCCCAGTGGAGAAATGGGCAGGGAGAGTGGCTGGGAAGACACTGAACTGAACCAGGAAGAGAGAGCTAGGTTTGACAATAGGAAGTGAATTCCAATTTACTAAGGGCCAGCTATGTATATGTTATTTCGTTTAATCTGAAAACATAGTCCAGTTTTTATTTATTTTATATTTTTTAATCCTCTTCCGAGGACGTTTTTCATTGCTTTTAAAGAGAGAGGAAGGGAGAGAAAAATTGATGTGAGAGAGACAACAATCAGTTGTCTCCCATATGGGCCTGGACCAGGGATTATACGCTCCCAGACTGGAAACTGAACCTGCAACCCAGGCATGCCGCCCTGGCTGGGAATCAAACCCGCAACCTTTCAGTTATGAAACACTCCTACCAACTGAGCCACACCAGCTAGGCAGCCCAATTTTTATTATGACCATTTTACAGACATGAAAACTGAGGCTGAGTCTTGCTCTCAGGCTTAGATTTGAACTTATGCCTGACTTCAAGCATCCTGCTGAGAGCTAGGATAGGGGTCAGGGAATCTAGTGTTGGTGCAGCCTCTAAAGTAAATCTTACTACCTTAAGGCCAGTGTTTAGGCTCTACTATAGTGTAATAAGTAAAAGCATGGTGGCCTCTGGAGCCAGACTGCTTGGGTGCCAGTCCTGGCCTTACCCTCACCAGTGTGTGATCTTGGAAGAATTACTTCACTTTTGTATGGCTCAGTTAAATGAAAGTAATAATAATACCGCTGTCATGGAGCTGTTGTGAGGATTAAATGAGTTAACAGACATAGAGCACTTAGAATGGTGCCTGGCCTGTGTAAGCATTGTCTAAGTGTTTGTAGCCGTTGTTATTATTAATAAGAATTCTTCAAGGGCAAGAACTGGATCACTTATGACCCACAACACCCAGCATAGCTTCGTTATTATAGCAGGTATGCCACGGATATTTCTTGAATGGGTAACCAAATAGATCTCTTTGCTGTTGCTCCATTTTTCTTTTTCCTGTACTTTCTGTTTTCTTTCAGAGGAAGGGCAGAATTTGGGAGGACATCGCTTAGAAAAGGCTGGCTAGGAATCACTTTTGCTGAACATAGGTAGGAGTGGATGTGGGGACGTGCAGACTTTCAAATTAGTCCTCTCATGGGCAGACATCCTTTAAAGTACTGGCCAGACCATGAACTTCTTCAAGACAGGGAGGGTGTGATCTTAGTTATTTGTGTATCCTTAGCTCCCAGCACAGGGCTTTGTACATAGGAATAAATGAATCTTCAGGTGCCTATGGGCCAATCGAAGGGCCTTTGACCAAGTTTTTTGTCCCACCTCACTTTCTGAGCCCACATCACCCTTTTTTTCCCCTAGCCCTGCTGCCTTTTGAAAACTACAAAGCCTCAGGTTGCCTTCTGGCTTTCAGAGGCCCTCACCCCCACCCAACCAGGAGGTCACAGTGGACCATCTTTCCCTGCTCCCAATGAGGCAGCACAGGCTTTAAATTTAGGCTACTCTGGGTGCAAGTTTCCGCTTCACTAGTGACTTGCTACATGACCTGTAGTCTCAGATTCTTCAGTTATAAAATGGGGATAATGCTAACTACCTCCTGGAATTGTTGTCACGAATTTTTTTAAACATAAGGAATGTATAGATCTCTTTTAAAGGAAAATTAATTCTCCTGAAGCCTCAGTGCTTGCCCAAATTTTATTGTTACTTACATATATACAAATGTAAAATTCTTGCTATAAATTCATGTCTTCTGCAACCTAAACAAAATTACAGATTAAATGGAGATAGAACTATAACAGTAAAATACAAATTAACAAACTTGAATGCAACAGATGATGTTTTGCTGAAATTAAGTTACTGGTGTTGGGTTTAATGGATGTTAAATGTTTTACTTATCAACTTGAGTCTTTTGGTTTTCATACAAACATCATATTACCATATTATTATTTGTCCTTTTAAATAATGAAATGTATCTTTAACTGCTTGTTCATTATTTTAATGGACCATTTGATTTATAGTACATCCTCCCCAAATTTTAAGTGTACTTTACTGGAAAACCAAAGAATATTTCTCTGGGATGATTAGTTTCTTCCAGTTTGTCCAGAACTTTGCCTGTTTCAAAATGGAAAACCTACAGGAGCACCTCCTCAGCCCCAGCGAGCCAGGATGATTGGTCCCCCTACTTTCTTCTCTGAACCGGTCTGTGTACAGGGTGGCTCTCTGTCTGTTCATACCTGTGCACAGGGAGACTAGGGCACTGCAGAGCATGAGGTATTCAGGCCTGTCCTTTCTGTTCAGAGATCAGAGAGCCTTGTGCCCATTTCTCCCACTTTTTTCTATTCAACAAACTTTGCATGCAACTTGCGGTGACATCTTTCAGCCTGTACAAAGTCTATTGGAGGCATTAAATAACTCTAGCTCCTGGAACCCACAACCCCCCAAATCTCACCAGTTTGATCCCACAGGTGGTCAAACTTTTCTCTAAAGGACCACAAATATTTTAGGGGCCATACAGTCTCTGTCACTCAGCTCTGTCATAGTAGCACCAAAGTAGCCACGCACGATACATAAATGAATGGGCATGGGCCAGATTTGTCCGTCCTGGCCTATCCTGCCTTCCTGTTCATATCTGTCTGATGAGGATTAGGTGGCTGTCCTGGGTGTTTGTCCTCTAAGCAGTGACTCAGGGCTCCTTCAGCTGGGTGGAAGTGGGGAAGATGGAAAACTAGGAGTTGCCTACATCTATATCTGTATCTATCACTACATCACTCACTGTGTAACAATCGATCGTTGATCAGTGCAGGGATTAGGAGCACCACCCCCCTGTGCCGTCAAAAATCTGCATATAACTTTTGACTCCTCCAGAACTTAACTGTTGATAGCCTGTCAATGATGAAAGCCTTATCAATAATATAAACTGGCAATTAACACATAGCTTGTATGTTACAGGTATTATATACTGTTTTCTAATTATAAAGTAAGCTAGAGAAAAATGTTAAAATCATTAGGGAGAGAAAATACATTTATAGTACTGTATGTATTTTTTTAAACCCACATGTAAGTGGACCTTGCAGTTAAAAATTGTGTTGTTCAAGGGTCAGCTATATGAATTTCATTGAACTAAACATGTCATGTGTATGACATACATGTATGAGTATGACACATGTATATGCATCATATACATATTTATGATTTTCATTGCACTACATTAAAAGCAAAATTTTTCAGTTCTGAAACATGAGAGTCTGTGAATTCACCTGTTGCCTCTGGAGGCTCTGGAACCCCAGGTAGGAAATGCTGCTATGAGAAAATTAGCGCAGACTAATTTTCTCACTGGTGTGTAGAAAATATTACACAGTTGCTATTTTTGTTATTTCTGTCAGAGATTTATCAGTCTGAATAATTCCAACTAAGGTGTGTATGGAATTTAACCTTTCTTTATTATTACACAATTAATACATGGCTTTTAAAGAAGAATTTAACAATAGAGCTACTTTTTTTCATACAAAGAAAATTGAAAAGCCCTCTTTGTTTGATCATGCAAAGATGACTTATATAATTATTTACATTTAAAGAGAGGTCCTAGTTAACCTAAATGGGTTCCTAATTGGAAAGCTGTTCTGTGGCAAGACGGTGGGGCTGGACTCTTACTGATGGTCTTACTGAGCAGGGGCTAGACCAGCCTTCCCCGCCTGGGCTCTGCGGCCCAGGAAACTCCGGGAAACAGAGTTGTTTCAGGAAAGGGAATGGGTTACTCTTAACTACTTGCAAATTTGGAGCCCACTGGTGGAACCTGCTTGCCTCCTTTACGGGGTCAGCAAGTGGATTCTAAGATACCCTTTGTTCTTGATTGATTTTGGACAGAGCAAATTTAGGAGTCCCTAAATTGCTGACTGCTAGAGAAGAAAAGTCAAAACCAATAAAATGAACAGGATCCCCCTATATCAGAAGTCAGTCAGAGCAATTAAACTGCCCTCCTATATATGTGTTTTACTTAAAATGTTTACTATATCAGGTAGACATGGGAAAGGAACTGTTCTGACCCAAGAATGTAGAGCATACACAATCCAGCTAGGATTTTGCTCTTCGGGAAAGGAGCGGTTGGGCAGACAGACGGTGGATGGTCTTGTACCAGAAGCCGGGCTGCCTTGCTCAGGCAGTGTGGCCCAGAGGTTTCCCCAAGACAGCCGTGGCTTCAGTTGGCTCTACATTAAAGGGAAAGCTTAGGTACTTTCTAAGGAGGAATGCCCCGGATTCATTGCTCTTTCCTGTATGAAGGCTTTTCAGGAGAGCCCGTAGTTTTAGCATACCTTCTTGACTAGATCTCCACGGCACACCCCAGGTGACCAGACCTTTATGAAAGGATGTCACTAGTTTGAAGCCTCTCCTACTCTTATGTAATAGTGCCTTGTGATCTGGAGAGGACAAAAGAAAAAAAGAAAATGAGCATTTTTGCACACTCACACAGTTTCGTTTCTTTATTAGCCATTATCTCATTTAATCCTTATAAGCAGCTCTTTTTTTTTTAAACATGTAGATGAATGGTCCCTGATTTATGATGGTTCCACTTAAGGTTTTTTTTGACATTATGATGGTGTGATGGCAATATGCATTCAGTAGAAACTATACTCCGAATTTTGAATTTGGATCTTTTTCCAGGCTCCTGAAACGCAGTTTGATGCCCTCTCATGATGCCGGACAGCGGCAGTGAGCCTCAGCTCCCAGCTGGGCGCTCAATCACGAGGGTAAACAGCAAGCATCCTACAGTGTGTTGTGTTGCCTGAGTTTTTTGGATATGGTGTTCTGAGCACATTTAAGGTAGGCTAGGCTAAGCTCTGATGTTTGGTAGGTTAGGTGCATTAAATGCATTTTCAACTTAAAATGTTTTCAACTTACAAAGGGTTTATAGGGAGATCGTCCCCATTCTAAGTCAAGGAGCCTCTGTATAAGCTGCGGATCACAGACAGGTAGTTACTTACCCAAGGTCTTCGTTTGGTAAGGGGCAGAACTAAAATAGCATACAGGATTAAAAAAAGGATGACCACGTTCTTTGTAACCAGGCCTGACAGTATGAGTATAAATTTTCCTAGTTATTTATTTTTCGCTCACGTCATAGAGGACCAACTGTGTGTTGTTACTTTTCATTCTGTTGTATTAGCAAACATTTTTGTTGTCCAGATTGTCCTCATGTATGGAAATGTAACATATGCAGCCTGTTTAATTTTGTATTTGTAAATCTGACTTGATTCCCTTTTTGGCAACAGCTACTGTCTAGAGAAAAGAAAAGATTTTTCTTTGTCTCTTTAAAGTGGCAGTAATATTAGAGCAAGTAATAAAGACGGAAAACATTAATTACATACTTCTAAGAATTTAAAGGTCAGACAAGCTAAATATGTGTGTTTTGCTCACTGGAATGTCTGTCTGCTGAGAGTGTGCCAGGATTCACTTTGTTCCTCCAATAAAAGCACACATTTTAGATAGCTATCAACTTACTCTGGTACCCCAAAATTATACCAGAATGTTGCTTTAGTTGCTATATATTTAAAAGTTTAGGACTCATGTCGCTGACATTAATGTTACTTGTTTCCCGAGCCACCCCCTTTGGCCACGTTTAGTTACTGTGTCTCATTTTGATTTCTTCTGTTCTCCCCTCAGCTTATGTTGGAGTCTGTCAGCTGCTGCTATGTACATGTCAGGCTAGTGACTTGTAATGTTTATTAATACAATGTCAGTCTTGCTGTTGAAAAAACTGTGATGCTTCTCAGAAGGTTGCACTAGAACGAAGCGTTTGATTTCCAGATCCTGTCTGCACTGCATGGTGAATACATTCTCAGATGTTATGCAGTTCACTGACCTGACAGTTATGGAACCCCGCCTGGGACCCCATTTCAGCAGGACATATTTGAACAGAAACAGTTTGCAAAACTTTACACACTTAAACTCCTGCCAAGGCAAACTGTTAACCACTTGAGTTTGTTATAAATACCCAGTGGCAGTGGTTGGAAGTAGCCCACAGTGTGTTTTATATTCTGAACTGAATGTGAATGTCTTTGCGGTTATATAGAGTAGTAAATAATTGAGTTTGATTAGGGAGAGGGACCTCATTATCCCCCACCTGTGCCCAGCTGGAAGGGGAGGGTCGAAATGAAGCCATTAGCTGTCTCTCTTACTGGCATCTCAAAGAGCTCAAATACATCTGTGTCTTATTTTCTTTTCTGGCACAATCAGTCGAGCAAGCTAAGCAGGCATGACCGGATTTGGCAAGTCCCAAGGACTCTGGCAAAGATACACAAGGAGAAGGCGGAGGGCAGTCATTTTGGCTTCTCACTGCCCATTAGTCTAGCGAGTTATGTTTTTGGAAAATGTCTGTTTTGAAAAAGAGTACTTTATCCAATGTCAAACACTGCATACTTATACAATATGCTTTGATCTTTAAAAAAATTTGTCAGTGCAAGGGGAAACAAAATGTGGCACTCACACTAGTGTAAACTCTCTTTATGGATAAAATAATACCCAAAGGGCTTGCTTTAAAGCAGGCATGCTATAGCTATTGCAAGGCTTTCTCTTGCTCATATATTTTCATTTTCTACCTCGAAGTGAGAGGGAATGAACATCCATGGAGTTGGGACCAGACCAGGCTGGGAACTAGAGGCGTGTGTCTTCATCACTGTTATGAACTGGTCAGGACTGGAGAATTGAGTGCTACCCCTGGCAGCCTTTGCCCACTTCCACAAGCTGGCACTGGCTCATAAAACCAGGACTCTCCAAGGGCTTGTAGAAAAGGGCCTTATAAGTCACTTGGTCAGTCCAGAGTTGGGACATTTACGATCAAACTGAATTTGTTACGGGAAAGTTGAATGTTCCCATAGTTTGGTCAGTGGTTCTGTGTGGAGGATATGCTCTCTGAAGTCTTTTCTTCCCCTGAGCCCCCAAAACTCTCTTCTGGGCTGTAGAAAGGTTAAAACTCAAGCTTTGGAGTCTAGCTGATGTTGGTCCAAATCCTGACTCCTCCACTTATTAGCTGTGTAAATCCAGGCAAGTGTCCTAAGCTTACCAAACCTTAATTCCCTCCATTATAACATAGGACTGATAACAGCACCAGCCTTTTCTGGGAAGATTAAATGAACAAGGTAAGTACTCAGAGAATGTTGACTTTTGTCATTGTCTCATCATTCTACATCAGTTCTTTGTACATATAAAGAAAAGCCCATTATTATTATATTAGCTTGCTTATTAAACATTTATTACAGATACCAAGTTAACTAGAAGTATTTAGCCCTCACAATAGCCTTACAGCCTAAGAATTATTACATTTTGTAGATAAGGAAAGTAGAAGTTAGATTATATTATTTACCCAAGGAAGGCAGAGCTGAGACTCCAATGCAGACTCTGTCATAGAGCTTTCTGGGCTTCGCTGCCGCCTGACATTACTGCCATCTTTCTGAGCATGCTGTCTAGCTAAATGATGACCGTGTTTTGAGACACCTCCACGAAGAAGCTTCTCTGACCCCCTCACCTCTGCCCAGCTGGCTGAATGCCCCTGTGTTTCTGTGCACTCTGAGTTGGCTTCCATCTTTGTGCTTATCACATAGAACTAGAATTCTTTGTTTGCCTCTTTTTCTTTTCCACTTGCGCTGGGAATCATATTTTTGATTCCTGAGTCCAAAATAGGATCTTTAATAGATGAGTGACCACAGGTAAATTTACTAATGCCTCCCACCTTAGTTTCTATAGAATGGATAGAGTGCCCTGGCTGATGTGCCTCAGTGGATTGAGTGCTGGCCTGAGAATCAAAGGGTTGCCAGTTCGATTCCCAGTTGGGACATATGCCTGAGTTGTGGGCCAGGTCCCCAGTGGGGGCATGTGAGAGGCAGCCGGTCGATATATCTCTCACACATCGATGTTTCTCTCCCTTCCTCCCTCCCTTCCCATCTCTCTAAAAATAAATAAAACCTAAAATAAAATAAAGTGGATATAGTAATAGTACCTATTTTAGGATTGAATTAGTTAACATAGATTTTAAAAGCTTAATATAGCACCTGGTATATAGTGAGTGTTCAGTAGATAGTAGCTGCTATTATTGTTATAATTATTGAATAATAATATCTTGTACTTTTTAGATTAAAACTGTTTAGATTAAAAATCTCTTAGTCTCATTGAATTTCTCTGCAATACCACCATGATTTTTGACTTCCATCATCCCCATCCAAAGCCAGTGAGTTAAGCTGAGGTGGAACATTCCTGCTTCTCCTGTTTACTCTCTCAGAAAGGAGAACCTTGTCCTGGCTGGTGTGGCTCAGTTGGTTGAGTGTCGTTCTGTAAACGGAAAGGTCTCTGGTTCAATGCTTAGATTGTCAATTTGGTCCCCTGTCGGGGCACATATGAGAGACAACTGATGGATGTTTCTCTTTCACATTGATGTTTCTCCCCCTCTCTCTCTCCCTCCCTTCCCCTCTCTCTCTTTAAAAAAAAAAAAAGGAAAGCATTTGCCAGGTAGCTTAGTTGCTTGGCATGTTGTCCTGATACAGTAAGATTGTGGGTTCAGTCCCCAATAAGGGCACATATAAGAATCAGCCAATGAACGTATAAATAGTTGGGATAACAAATTGATGTTTCTCTTTCTCCCCCACCCTTCCCACTAAAAATCAATACTTTTTTTTAAAAAAGAGACAACCTTGAAAATAGAGCTGAGGGGACTCTCCTTTGAGCTTCAGGGGGTTTTGAAGCCTGGGCCAGAGGTTGCTTGCTGACAATACCCCTAAATATTGCCGCTGTGCCCTGCAAATCGCACATTTTAATGGCCCTGTGTTACCATTTAAAAGCTGTGAGGGTTCAGATCCATTCTCCCAAATAAGCAATCTCTGCTGGGGAATCTGGGGGGAGGGGATAAAGCGGGCCTCTTCTCTTGGAGTGGTGACCTGGGACAAGGGGGACATAAGAGAAGTAACATTTATATAAACTCTTTCCACCGTTTGCCAGTCTCGGTACCAGGTGCTTGGCATTCACTGACTGTTTTATCCTCCTGACAGTTCTATGGGGAAGCGCCCTCCCCATTTCATGGATGCAGCTGAGGTTTCCCATGTGTTAAGGCAACATTTCCGTTAGCTGTGGAACCAGGATTCTAACCAAAGAGTATTGAACTCCCAACCAAAGGGTGTTTTCCTCCCAGATATGTATATTGCCTTCCAACTTTAGTTCTGGCGTCAGCTCTCTCTCTAAAAATAGAAACTAAGCTTTTTAGATGAAGACCTGTGCCTCCGCTGTCCCTCTGTGCCCCATCACTTCTAGTCTAATACGTAGTAGAGAAATGCTTGTTGTGTTAGGTTAATGCTGGTATAAACACTCCCCTCTGGTAACTGAGTGGCTTTGCAGTGGGACAGAGCTGAATTCCTCAAGTGAGTAATCTCTTTTTAAAATGCCCATACGTTTTTCAGTGGTTACGAGACTTGACAGGACCTAACTTTGAATTGACTGAAGCACTCCTCGTAGCGTTCAGTCAGCTCCCTGAAGTGACACTTCATCCTAGACCCAGCACCGGCAGCCCGAGGAGCTGTGGCAGGGCAGCTGCTTCTGCGCCGTGCCCCCAGGATGCCCTGCACTGGCGCGAAAAAGCCGGCTACCCACAAGGGGAGCAGGCGGAGGAGCAATTTTCTGAGTTGAGACTCTGGGTTTGAAGCCCCTCTGTCTGTCCCCCCATCTGCCAGTCCACCTGGGGGCTAATCACGGCCAGCGCAGGTCACAGCTCAGGGACTGGGATGCAGTGCCCCAAGGAAGGGCGGCAGGACCCGCGCCCGACCCACCTGCCGCCAGCATTTTTCCTATGATCACGGTCTCCTCCATCTCAGACCCAATGCTCAACCTTAAATAAAAGCAGCTTTAAAAGATGTATTTCAATAGACTTTTTAGAAAGCCCATAAAAAACCCTGGATATAAAGAAATGAGGCATAAAACTCAGAATGTTTGGAAGTCAGGCTGAAAATTGTGGTAGCAAGTCTCCATATCCGTTTATTAAATGTGAGCATAACTTTACAGTCGCACCTAGATGGGTCCTAAGGACCACGTTCCCTGTGCTCCTGCGCTATAGAAACATTTTACCCCCTTCAGTGCCAGAGCACGTTCATCTGGAGGGAGAGAAGCGAGTGGAGTGCGAGGCCGGCCTGGGGAAACTTTAGGTCTGGCTGGGTGTGCGGTCCGTGGGGTGCAGCTCCGGGTTCCTTTCAATGTGCACGTTTTTACCGCAATGGAGCCCCAGAGTAAGAGCGCGCGCACGCGCGCGGCCACGTTCCTGCGCTGTTGTTTTCATTTTCCTCTCATGAACCTTGCTACCCTGGCTTCAGCACGGAGGCTGTAAAGGAAGATGGAGAGCCGAGTTACCTCAGAATGATCACTATCGTTAACATTCACGGGTGGTTCACTTATCATTCCTGACTGCACAGACATGGCAGCCGCTCGGAAGCGTCCGCAGGTGTAGCACGGTGATACATATTACATTGTGCCACAATGGATTTATGTATTCTGTAACAAAAGAAAAGTGTAATGAAAAAATACAGAAGGTAATCCTTTATTCCTCCACCACACAATTTATCAGTAATGCCTGTGGATGATAAGTGCCAGGGATTTCCTCTGCTTGCTTTAACCTTGTCACCCAGGTACATTTTGGTAAAATGACAGAAAAATACAGACTAGGGATTTTCCTCTGTTCAAAAATCTTTTAAAAGGACACTTTTAATTTATGGAAGTTAGTCCAAACACGAGGCTTCCTTTTGAGCTTTTAGTCTGCCTACACTGGAAAAGATAAACATATTGGTTGGAAATAATGCTATCAGCCAGCAGCAGATCAGGAGAGAATGTAAGCAATTTATAAGCAGACGCAAATCTGAAATAGTTCAGGTGGAACCCAGGTGGATGGCGGTCCGTGAGCTCTAGCCTGGTACTAGCGTGTGAGCACCAGAGAACTTGTGTTCCTTTTGAGGCCCTGCTCATCCATCGCCCAACATATTGTCACAGATGGAGCGCACACTGACTTCTGAGGAGAAAGCAGGGGAAGGCAAGTCTGAACGCGGATGATTGGCACTCGCTCCAAACACACCCTGGCCTCGCGCCAGAGCAAATACCCCCAAGTTTATAAATGCACAAGGCACTTTACATTTCAGTACTCTTGCCAAAGTATCACTTACTACATCGCTCCCTAAATATAGTTTTTTTTAAAAAGAGCTATTTCTTATTTTGCTTTGATCAGTAAAATAAACTTTTAAAGATTGTTCTGGGATGGGGTCCAGCTTCTGAGGTAAAGAATGGCCAGGGCTCAGGCATGATTCAGTAACAGAGTGTTCAGTAAAATTAGCTTGACAGTTCTCAGGCCTGCTGTTCGATAGCAAGAACTTGACCAAGTTAAAATGGATGATCGTGCTGGCTAGACCAGCGTCGGCTTTTGCTTTTTAACAAATGGAATGTCAAGGATTAAACAGCAAGCCGTGTGGAGAGGAGGGGTGCGGAGATGTCTTTGTATTAGGGAAGCAAATCGGGTCCTTGGTTTGGAGATCAGCCCCCAGCCCCTGCAGCAAGCCAGCCACCTGGTAGGGTCCGGGGTAGGTTTAAGGTCCCTTCCAGCCTATCCTGCCAGTGGGAAGCTTTTCCATGGCTTAGCTAGGGCTTGGCTTTTCTTTCACATTTCTTGTCCATATGAAGTTCTGCCATGTTTTTTGGCCATGTTCCCCTTTGAGATTCTGGTGGGGAAATGGGAATGCGATCAAACTCCTTGTGGCAATTCCCATGTTCAATAGTTGGAAACTTGGGTCCCATTTGTTACGTGAGCTGCTTGGAATTGGCCCGTTTTGTTCCAGTGCCCAAGCATAGTGAGTAGTGTTTGTGATACTTGCTATTGCAATTACCGGTCTTCGTGAAGTTATGCCTCACCAGGGATGGGCTTCTGTTTTTAGGGTACTTGTTCCTTACCAGCTTTTTCCCTTAGCTTGATTGGCTAGAAGCTTACAAGTGGAGTTAGTGTTTTGCCTCATAATTATTCTGCTTCAGCTAATAATTTTGTTTGACCTTTTAAGACAAAGTAGATTAAAACATTCCTACTGAAGTGTACATAGATTATACATTTAAAAATATATAAATATAGGGTGTTTCTTTTACTGGGTAGTTAAGAGGACCCTTTTCCTTTCCTTATTCGAAATTGCTTTGGGCTGTCATATGCCCCCTCCTCATACACACAAACACATACAACATGACATTTTCCCTCCAGGGCTCCATGAGCTTTAATATGATGGTAGTATCTGCCTGCAGTGACATCTACTGACACAAGCCAAGTTTATCGTTTGTCAGTCCTTGCTACACAGACCCGCACAGTCCAATTAGATTCAATTTGAGATAAATTAGAAACACCTTCCATAACTCCAACCTCTCTTTCACTTGGAACTGTTCATATGGGAATGCTTTCCTTTCTCTGTCTCCGCCTCTCTCCTATTAGAAGTAGGTTTATTTAACCTATTTTTAAATGATTGGCACTTTGATATACACTTATTAAAACTTTCTTAAACACAGTGAAGACTGCAGTGACATCCTTCTGGTTGCATGTTGGTGATAATTTAATATTTGTCTTTTTCTTCAGAAATGCCGCTCATGGATTCTCCCTTATTCAGGTGGACAACACAAAGGTCACCATGAAAGAAATCTTGCTAAAGGCAGTAAAGCGAAGAAAAGGATCCCAGAAAATTTCAGGTAGGATAGTTAAATTATACCCTGGCGATAGCAGCTCAACCCTTACTTAAAAGGTGCGTGGTGTGCGCATGTGTGTGTCTGTGCATATGTGTGCACGTGCATGCACACGTGTGATGTCTAGCTTATGGATGTTTCAGATACGACTGCCAGAAAGTTTGGTTAGCAGGTCTACAATACGAAAAGTGATGTTTTAAGTTGCCCATGGGCCTAAGGAAGGACTGGGTCAGTGGCATGTGTAAGAAGAATGAGTTCATATCAGTTATAGAAGCTTTATCATTAATAATTTGTGATAGATTAAGACAGGCTACTTGGGCTAACTATTAGTTGGTGTAAAGCTGCTTGAAAATTGAATCGATCCTAAATTTGAAGTACTGCTTTTAATTTCATGTTTTCTCATAATGTTCAATGGGGGAAACTTTTTAAAAAAATTGTATTGAATGTGTTGGTGATACTGATTAATAAAATTATATAGGTTTCAGGTGTACAATTCTATAATACATCATCTGCATGTTGTATTGTGTGTTCACCACCCCGGGTCAAGTCTCCTTCCGTCACCATTTATCTTCCCTTTACCGTCCTCTTCCTGCCCTCACCCCCTTTCCCTCTCGTAATCACCACACTGTTGTCTGTGTCTGTGAGGTAGGTATTTTTTTGGTGAGATTTTTTTTCTTAATCCCCCATGAGGGAAACTTTTAATTGCTGGTGCTTGGCGTATGAAATAAAAGGGGAAAAAATTCATTTTTGCCAAATGAAGGCAATTGCAAAAAAATTCTTAAGGCTAAATCACTTGATTCACAGAAATACCTGTTAATCTCTAATTTCTCATTACCCAACTTTATACAGAAAATAAGCTTATGGTATTAGCTGTGATATTTAAAGGATATGAGAAAAAAAATATTACCAATATTGAGAAATAATTATTTTGAAAAATAACCCCAAGATTTGTCATACCACAGACAACTTGAATATAAATCAGCCTGTGTACGACATGTCAGGGTTCCTAGCTTTGTAAATAAATGAGACTTCTTAAACACCTTTGGTTCATCTTTTGGAAAGGAAAAAAAGCATTGTTCAGGTTGAAGAAAATAGTTTTGTGTTCTTTTTAAGGGGAGGCATATAATCTGTTCCAGATTTAATTAGCTATCTTCAGATGAAAGCTGAAGTTTTAATAAAAGTTAGAAGAGATAACACAGTGAAGGACACGGATGAGCTGTCTCAAGGCCATATTCCAGGGGAACGATAAGAGCTGTAAAAAATGGCAGAGGAGAGCAATTGAATGGAGCAATGAAAATCTGATTCTCATAAAAAAGAGAGAGAGAGAGAGATGCTGGTAGGGGCGGTTGTAGATGAGACCTGCTAGCGTCTGCAAGCAATTTGGATGCTTGCCAGGAGTCATTGTTCACCCTCGGCTGTGGCGGCTCCGTCCAGATGTGCCAACTGCACGTTTCGGCTTTTGCCAGCTGACTGCGCCGTTTGATAACCAGCTCTCTGGATGCCCATCACTGGCCGCAGAGATAGAATTAAATGATGATGATCTTCCCACAAGTTGGGAGAGGAAACAATGCATATAAATCTTGATTTCATCTCAGCATGAGAAGTCTTTATCCATCATCACTCATAATGAACAAGTCGTTAGCTGGGATGAATGGTGTTCTGGTTTTTCCAAACACCTCTTTTGTTCATTTTTTGGGTGACTTTTATCCATTGCATGGGGGTCAAACCTCTTTGCATTTAGGGGATGATTAAAGAGGCATACCCTCTCCTTCCCAGGGGAAAGTAGCTATTTTGGAGTTCTAGGTGCCAATCTAAAAGCATTTAAACAGCTTCAGATATTTAAAGATGTTTAATAAGCATTCATCTTTCCTTAGGGTCCTTATTTTTTCTCTTGCTTTGTTCCTAATTTTTTTTTACATAATAGTGCATTTTGTGACAGATTTATTATATTCTAAGATAGCATTATTCTGAATTGTCCACAAGGAGATAGAACTTTTTAAACCTACCTAATAAAAATTGTGCTGTCGTAGATTTTTTACACGATGAAACTTCTATGAACTTGCTTGGATACCACTAAACCATTATTGTTCCCTCTGTCCCCAGCCACCTCTGTCCAGTTGGATACCTATTTATCTACGTCCATCCCCAACAACCACGTTTATCAAACACACGTTTATTTATGTTCACCTTCATATGTACATCCCTGCTATTTCCGTCAGAGTCTTTGCCGTATCCTTGGCAAAGAGTTTGGACTTGTTATCCACAAAACAGTGATCTGCATTATTTGTTCCTTTTCATACTAGAGAAGTTGAATGAGATTGATGTATTTACATAAATTACTGTCCATTTTCTTCATCCAAAATGCTTTTTAAAATAAGAAGCCCTTTCTATTGCTTTATCAAGTCTGGTCTTATGAAATGGAAGGATCTCCAGTTTGGCAAAGATGTTTATTTAAGGTTAGCTTGATAAAGGCAGGGTATGTTTTGTATTTTTGAACTTTGTATTGTGGAATGGACCTGTTTTGGAGGGTAATTAATGAAAAGAAGAAAACCTTCTTGTCATAGAGTCAAACACAAGTACAATACATTTACTAAAAAAAGAAAAAGAAAAAAGTCTGTTAGTGTCCACAGTTGGCTATGAAATTCTTACTACTTACCCACTATGACACACGAACTTAGGAACTTGATGGCAGGAGATGTCAGGTTAGAGACGCTCATCCAGTACTTCCTAAGTCTCTACCACAATGACCTGTTCAGTCTTTGTAAGAAGGTGCCTGGCATCCCTATGTCAGGGACGGAATTAGAGCGCTCAGCACTCTCTTCAGACAGCTTCTGCCTGTCTGTGTTCAGAAAAACACCGAATCTCTTCGCCACTCTCTTAACTTCCGTGAGAGAGGAGAAACACCACTTGAGATTAAACAACATGTGCCAAGTAGAGGTGAGAGTTCTCATACTATCTGTTCAGTCGAGCTTAGTTGTATTAGAACAGGACTTCAGAAACCCCTGATAGGCTGACAGTGAACTTCTGTTGCTTACCCACAGAACCTTTGAACTACTCTCATCTTTTTTCCAGACTGACAACTCTCTGTGTAATAATATTGTAATAATAAATTGAGAACTACTTCATTATTAAATCAAAATGTAGGCCCCCTGCCTGTCCTAACATGTAAATACTCTGCGGCCCTTCCCTCTGGCACTCTTTCCCCAGTTTTCACTTGTAAAAAATCAGAAGGTAAGAGATATTTGAGCACTGGAATTCTTCTTTGTTCAAGTAAGTAGCTTTGTCAATGGAAACCCTTAAGGTTTTAAAATATTTTTGCTTTCTTTGGGTAGAATATCATTATAGAAACTTGTAGCTGATCTAAAATTTCAACTTGCATTATTTGTGATTATTTCATCAAGTCATAACTATTTATGAACACTGCAGGGTTTTTTCTATTAATATTTATGTACTGAACTATAGGAAGCTTTGCACAATGTGTTCCAGTCAGTTCTCTGCTAAGGCTCGTTTTTTTAAGCTCATTTTTAAATGTTTCTTGTAAAGTTTCTCTTCAGCTTTTCATTTTATTACTGACCTACTTGACGTTTGGAATCTACCTGCATTGGCAGAAAGTCCCCACTGTTTAAGAAAAATGTAAATGGAGAATCCAGTTTTAGAAAAATTAGCTGAAACCTCCTTACTAATTTTAACAGTCTGGTGGGTGCGTATTTGACACAATGAAAAGTAGCCTGTCAGGCCCCTTGAGTTAGCCAGTAAAACATACTGGCCTTTCATTTAGCGGGTAAAGGCCTTAGTTCATCAAGCTCTCCTTTTGTCAAGTTCACCCTCACAATCAGTGACCTTCTGAGCTTCTTAGTATTTTGTTGCTGTTTAAAAATGCTGTTTTCCACCAACCCTTACCAGCCTGCTGAAGCATGATGTTGGGGATGACAGAGACACTGGAGAAATTGAAGCAGATCCAATTTCAGTTCTCACATTGACACAGAAATACTGTGTAGCTCTCTCATGATCTGCAAAAGAGAGGAGGATTCAAAGTGGGATTTTCCAAGCAGAAATAGTTTTCTGCAGCGCTCTATTTCAGTATTTATTGTCATTATGAAATGGAGGTGTTTTTCTTTATCATCTGCTGAAAAGCTGAACCAGAAGCTTATTTACTTTTTCTTACCCCATTCTTGTCCAGTCTTTTTCTTGTCCATTCTTGCCTTTTGATGTAAAAAGCAAATTTTAATTAGTCTGAAGATCCTTTTGAAAAGTTCTTATATGTTGTTAAGAATTACGATATTCATTTCTACTTTTACAAAATTTCACATAGGATTTGAAACATAAATATTAGCTTTGTCAAGTGAGCTCCCTCTTAACATCTCTATTTAGAGTCATAGACCACCTTATTGCTTATGAACTTACTGTGTTTTCACAAGACCCCTAGAATGTCACCTATGAGATAGCCTAGTCTAGGGCCTCTCAGACATTATTCCTTGAAGTAACTGCTAGGAGCAGCATGGGGCTGTGACCATCTACCACAGGGTACAGAGTTCTCATCTGAGGGACAGACGGTTAATGAGGACGTCATTAGATGCCCAAGTTTCCTCTTCAGAATTCATGTAAAATGTGCATCTCGATCCATAATGCATCTGTGGCTGTGTTGTACATTCACTCACTGTGTGCTCTCCTGTGCCAGACTGTGCGGGGTGCAGCGAAGAGACAGTGGTGAGGCAGACCCACACGGCCCTGCCAAGGGGGCTTCAGATTCCAGGAGGAGAGTAATTATGAGGGAGAGAAGGACAAGATGTGGGGGAGATCATGGTACAGTATAGGATGCTCAGGGAACTCCTCCCTGAGAGGCTGACATTTAAGCTGTGACCCTCACAGTCAAGCCAGGAAGAGTTGGGGAGGGGCAGCGGCTGCTACTGCTTACTATATTTTAATATAAAAGAACATTTCTCTGCAATCTATTTACCTAACTGTCTTTCCCCCAACTTAAAAAAGAATGTAGTAAAATTGACCTCGAATTCTTCCCTGTGCTAACTCCCCACATCTTTTCCCTCAGCAAACCCTGCCAGTTTTACCTCCCGAATACATCCTGAATCCATTCAGTCTTTTCCATCCTCTGTGGATGAGTCCAGAGCAACATGACTTTGCCTGGACTGTTGAAATCGAACCCTAGCTGGTTGCCCTATCTCTGCTCTTGGGCCCCCTCCAGTCTCCTGTCTACGCAGCAGCCAGAGAGATCTTTTAAAATATAAATCAGGTCCTATTATCTCCAAACCCCCTTCAATGATTTCCAGTTGCATTTCGCATAAAATCTAAACTTGTAACCACTTTGGAATACACTGGGGCCCACAGAGAGGGATGTACAGAGAATGTAAACATAGAGGAAGAAGAAACTTAGGAAGAGGTACGGAGTGTGATCGTTGCAGTGTGACGGAGGAATGCAGACCAGGCTGAGACCAGGAAGCCAGGGTAGGGATTCAGAGCCTGTAACCTAATGGGGCTGCTAACAGACTGGCAACAGCAGGGTCAGCCTCTGACTCACTCCTTGCAGCACCTCACACGGGAGGCCTTATTTCATACCAGACAGACCTAAAAAGTTGTAGACATATCAATTTGTTATTTAACAAGAGGATTTTAAAGGGGATTCGTGTGTCTTCCCCCAAGATCTTTTCCAGTGGGGTAAAAGCAGATTATCAAGTGCCTTTGTGTACTTAACGAGATCTCATTTAATCATGCCTCTTACAGATGAGACCTCAGAAATGTTAAAAAGTGGGAAAACAAGGTGCATTTTAGAATTAAGAAACTATGATAACTATATGTGTGATCATATACTTACCTTTCTGAGCCTCCCTTTCCTCGGCTCTGAAAGAAATTGAAGTTACCCAAATCTCCACAGTAAGTAAGTGGCAGATTCTAAATTGGAGCCTAGGCTTTTTTTTGACCTCAAAGCCCGTACTCTTTTTATTGTACCATGTTGCTTATTAGAACCCTAATGAGAGAACAAATTTAAAATTCTGTAAACAGAAATGTTCATTGATTCTAAGATCTAAATGCACTAGGGAAGTGCAGCATTTAAAGGAACCCTGTGGTGAATCTGGATATAAAGCCAGGAATTCTTTTGTAATTGCACAGTTTGTCTGTATTGGTGTCAGTTTTAATGTTGTATGTCTAGCTTTCTTAAAGCAACATACACCTGTCCTGAGCTGCCCTATGGAAAAGAGAAGCGCATATATTTTAAATGTACTAGGATTTTTAACATTCTTCTAACATGAAATGCTCTTCAAAGGTAAAGAAGAGTGTAACTTAAAGAATCTGCTGTCTGTAGGGTTGAATAGAGTCCCACTTCACATGTAATTGTATAGACAGAAAATTCAGTATTATTTCTTCTATGAAAATAGTTTGCAAGCCAGAAACACAGACGTGTGGTTTCCTTATGCTGTAGCAGGTATCCTTTAAAAAAGGAGATGACGAAGAGAAGGAAAGTAAGACTGTTGAAATGTTCTTTGTCAAAACACACGCGCATGCGCGCACGTGCACACACAGTAGTTTCTGCAGAAAGCTGCTCCTCCTCGTAAAAGATGCCAATGCCACTCATGTGTGAGGGCCGGGGGTAAGAAATAAAGACCTGATAGTTGGTACCCAGTGACCCAATGGGAAACAGGTAAGAGTAAATTAGGACTGCTAACGCGTTTAAACGTGTAGCTCAGAAGTGCCCAGGCAAGAAGCTGCAAGTTACAGGCCCCTCCTTGCCTCCTGTCTCCTGTTTCATCTCACCTGAGCCTCCCGCATCAGGAGTGCTCTGTGGCTCCTGATGGATCTTCTTGAGTATAGAGCAGAGCATGTTAAAGATGGCATTGCAGCCAACTATTTTATCCAGAAAGCCTGGAAATTTAGAGAATTTATGTCAAGCAAAAATCTTTTGGAACCACTTTAGAGACCCAATTATTTTAGAAGGGTACTGTGAGCTCTTGCAACGGCCACATCAGAAAAACTTGAAATATATCATTTGCCAAAACTACATTTGACCAGCATTTACTCTTCCTGCTGGTCACTAATCTTTCAGAAGTTCCTTTTTCATCACAACATCTATTCATTCGCTCATTCTGGGGCAGTCAGCGGAATGGATTAGATTAGGAAGCAGCAGAATGAGAGGAAGAGGAGAGGCCCTCCCCTGAGAGGCTGTGTGGTGGCGCAGGAGGCACAGACATTCTAGAGTCAGAGGGCCTTTCCCTGGATGCACTAGGGGTGCTCCCCAGCACCACGAATTCAGTGATAGCTTGGTGGGGGTGGGGGGGAACACTGCTACATTAAACGTATCTATTGATTGTAAGCTGTGTCCTGATTTTAGAAATGTTAAAATTGAAAAAAAAAATGTACCCTAAAATAAGAAACTATGGTAACTGAATGCGTGACCACATACATACCTCTCCGAGCCTTTTCTCAGCTATATCGTGGGAGAGTCTGAGGGAGGATAAATCAAGGCCAATGTAGGGAAGGCCAGTGTGTGTGTCCTAGAGCTCTGTGGCTCCGAGAGGCCCTGTTTAGTTCAGCGGTCGTCGTCCAGTGCTGCCTACCCTGTGCCCACCACTGTACTAGAAAATGGATTCAGAAGACGAGGACATGAAATCTGGTAAATTCCTAAGTAAAAATATTTTAGCTACTGAAGCAGCATGGATAGGGAGTACTTGAAACTACTGGGTGAGGCCAGGGTGCTGAGAAAAGATGCTCTGGAGTAAGTGATCTCTTTGACAGCTTTTTGAAGATTATTTAGAACTTTGCCAGGTGGGTGAGTGAGAAGAACATCCCAGACAGAGATGTTTTGAGATATGGTCACAAAACATAGACGTTTCAAGTTACTGGAGCGGGAAGACGGCAGAGGAAGCTGCAGAAGCCAGGCGGGGACAGACCTGCTCAGGCCTGGCCTGAGAGTGCACTCAAAAACAGGAGAGCCACGTCCACTTACTGGGGCTCCCCATGCAGGAAGCACCATGTAGGCACTAGAGGTTTATAGAAGCCAAGCAGTGGTCCTTACCCTCAAGAGACTTACTGTTAAGTTGGGGAGACAAATAAATAGGCAGTTAAAATACCATGCACATGATGAGTGGAAGTAAGTCTAGGGCCTGGGTGCCCAGTGTGGGGAGGGGAGCCCTAGTCCATTCCTGGGGAGTCAGGGAGGACTCCCCTGAGGAAATTACCTGGCTGAGACCTGAAAGAAGTAGAAACTGGCCAGGTACCGAGGGATGGGAGAGAGCACGCAGGCTGACGGAGCACAGTCGGAGAGCTTGGTGCTTCTGGACACTGCGCGTGGCTCAGTACAAGAGCGCGGTTGAGTGCGAGTGGGGAAGCGGGGAATGACGGCTCCCCATCGTGTCTGTAAACTGCAGAATTTGAGCATTATTCTGATGGTGGAGGGGGGCCGCTGAAAGGAGAGCAACATAAATACTTGTGGGCGGGAAGTCAAACGTCGAGGTTTAAAAAATAAAGAGGTTTGCTCTTTGGTATAAATTCTTTGGAGTTTTGGGGGGGTTTTTTGTTGTTCTTTTTTGTTTTGGGTATTAAGTTTACATGCAGATATACATATAGGCAGTACGTTTTCTGTTTTCTAAAAATCACTATATACCCAGTATCTTGCAGAGTGCCTGTCAAATAGTGGACACTTCAGTAAACGTTAAATGAACTCATGAAGAGGATCTGCATAAAAGGTTTTTTTAATGATTCCATACAAGATATGGGATTTTGCATTCTTTTACTCAGTGTCATAAGCATTTTGTATTACAGTGACCACTGTCTTTTTATCCTTCTAGTTAAATTTATTTTAACTATGGGATTGCTTGTCAGAGGTTTGCTTATTTAAAATGTTGAGTAAAACAAATTGCCCTTCAAGAAGTTTATACCCATTCTTTGACAGTCAAAAGTTATATGAGACTGCCTCTTTCCCAACCCCCTCACCAAAACTGGATCTTACCAATCTTTAGTTTTTGTCAGGCTGATGGTTAGTGGCTAATATCTAGTTTTAATTTGCATTCCTGGGTTTTTAGTTTGATCAAGCATTGTTAAATGGTTTTATTAGCCATTTATCTTTCCAAAAGGTAGTTCTTAAGTCAGTCAGCTGTTTCAGCGGGAAGAGGGATTGAGAGGAAGTCTCATTTTAAGAAGTGCCCTATAGTTTAGAATACAGTTCTTCCCACCTCATATCCCCTTTTCCCTCTTAAGCAGGTGTGCACACAACACACACGCACCCACATGCTTCGGTGTGTTGAGAAAGGCCAGCCATTTCAATTGCTTGCCTACTGCCCCTTCGTTCACCAGTAAAGCTTTGTTTCTGTTTAGAGAGCGCCAGCTGGTAATTCACTAGACTCCAGTTCAGCTCATTTGAGACCTTATGTTGTTACCTGCTTGCTTTGTCATCAAAACTAGTTTTAAAAACAGATTTTCCGTTAAATAGCTTATTTTAGGCTGGTACACTTAGAAAATGCCCATAATCTGGAAGTCAGAAATGTAGGCAAAAAAGTTGTCACCCCTTAACAGGTTTATTTTGGGGAGGCACATATGAGGACACGTCTGGCAGCATTGTGAACAGCACTGGCACCAAGGGCAACCATAGGGGGTTAATGGCGGCCCTGCATCATTCCTTGCCATGTGCCTGGTGAGTAAACTCCTAGAAGTTTCTGGGAATGGCAGTAAGTGGGGGAAAGGCTGCAACCAACAATCAATGTCACAAAGTGGGGATGACTAATTTGCCAAGGAGACCGTTGAGACAGATGTTTAATTAGCTGAAGTCAGAGTGGATAAATTGGGAGAGGACTGCCTATGCAGAGAGACGCCTTTTCCCCTCATCTCTCATTTAGCTGTTTTTTGTTGTTTTTGTTCTTACTGTTTTCTTTTTGAAGGTAACTTCTTCCGTTTGGGGGGAGCTGGAAGTGGAGTAAAAGGAAAATCCGCTTTGGCATGTACTGTATTCTAGGTAATTTTGTATTTAACCTTCACGAAGACCTTATGAGATGGGCATTATCACATTTTTATGGTTGATAAAACTGAAGTTGCCTGTGTGTTTGTGTGTATTGAGTATGTGTGTGTTACTATCAAGTAATGTAGCTGAGATTTGAACCTAGACCCCTTGAGCCTTGAGCCCATTGTTTTTTTCCTTGGTTTAAAACGTATAGCATGTGAGGGAATTTTCTAGAGTAAAGGTAGTAATAGTATTTATTTTTACAGGAGCTAGTGCCACACAGGTGTAGGCATTTGCCAGAACTGTCACATGATAGTTATAAGATTTGGGCATATCACTGTAAATTTTACTAAAAAATAAAAGGAAAACCTTGAAGAAATATTGAGCACCAGTTAATGTTATGCACACTGAAGTGCCTAGGGGTGAATGTACTGATGTCTGCTCCTTACTTTGAAATGCATTTTTAGAAAAAAAGTTGGACAAATAGGTGATAAAACAAATATAATAAAATGTTAATTGTAAGATCTAGATGATAGGTACATATATTTTCAGTGTATCATCCTTTCAACTTTTTGTGATTTAAAAATGTTCATAGTAAAATAAGGAAAAACTCAAAATTAAAAATATATAATTTAGATTCTTATATTAATATAAATTTCTGAATTGACAAATAAATGTCCTGGAGGCATAGAAAACACTAATTTTTACCTCTTTTTGTAGGATATTTTATTTTTCATTACTCTGTATGTTCAATGACATCTTAAGGTCACAGTTTCTTTCATTGACCTTTGATTTCAAGGAGTATATAGTTATGAATATAAAATTGTTGCCACTTACTGAATATTCAGAATTTGCCAGGCAATCTGCCAAACACTTAATCCTTAATCATTTACTCTTTAAAATAGCTATTTGAATTGCTTTTTTTTTTAAATAAATGAGAAAACTAAAGCTCAGAGAGGATACAGAGCTTGTCCAAGGTCACACAGCTAGTAAGGTGGGGAGCGGGGACTCAAACCCAGATGTATAACTCCAAAGCTTATATTCCTAATCACGGTACTGGACTTCCTTCCACTGGCTAAGGTTTCGGGATCCACAGCTCAATGGAGGCAGGTATGCTTTTCCCCCTAGAAACACCAAATGCACCTACTTCACTTGGGCATGACAGTATGATTCATTGGAAAGGCATAGGCTCTGGAACCAAACCAGCCTGGGTCCCACCCCAGCTGTACCTTTCACACAAGCTGTGAAATTAGGTGGGTCATCAAACCTTTCTAACCTGAGTTATCTTTTCTGTCAATCTGCATAATAGTATATACCTGCCTTATAGGGTTGTTGTTTTGACTAACTGCATGTACAACATTTCATCTATAGTAAGTGCTCAGTGGATGTCATCTGCCTGTATCCCTATTGCCACTACCACATCAGGCACACCAAAAAAGCTGGCTTTTTAGGATTTGATTGACTTCCTTTTCTATCCATGTGACTTGGCCTTTGCCTGCACCCTTTGTTTTCCAATGAAGTAAGTCTATAGAAAATTATTCCCTGCAATAGAATCAGCCTTTGAATTGTGTTTGGATATGGATCTGCTGGAAGCACCCTTTACTTTGAACAAGAAGAAAACTAGGTCCAGAGAGTCACCTCTAATGACTTTTGATTCACAAGAAAACCCATTCCGTATATATAGGTGTGGGTTAATGATCACAAGACTCATTCATCATACAGCTAACTATATCAGCAAATTTAATGTGCCAAAGATTCTAGAAGTGCCCAAACTATAATTACTGGTAACAAACATGTTTACAAGTGATTTTTAAAAGCCTTAATATTAACAGTTGAATAGCTTACAGAGTCAGTCTATTGCTTCTTCTCAGAAAACATTTAAAAGAGAAAATGTAATCAAACGCCAATGTTTTGAGAAAACAATTCTGGAAGTCACAGAAGGGTTTGGAGTGCTGCGTCCACCCCCCACATCCCTCCATGAAGAGTCTTGGTTTCCCCAGAGGAAGCGGGAGGCCTTCCTCCTTCAGGCAGGCCCTTCCTGTGTTTACCCTGTCAGTAGCTGTAAGGAGCACTCTTCCTCTCCCAAGACTAAGTTTAGCCACTTTCAATAAAGAGCCATCCATCACTTCAGAAGAGTTACCCTACTGAAGAATACAGAAGGGTACCGAGAGGACACAGAACTCTTCCGAGACCAGCCTGGGGTCCCGAGACACCTAGGTTCTGCTTCGCTGCCTTCAGAGACCTGGCTCTGGAGCTGGTCTTCCTCATCGACAATTTAAAGGGCAGTTCTAACAATTGTAATACCAGCTTTCCATAGCAAGTTTTTTTCTCTTTGAGTAAGTTACAGATACTGGTGCTTTCTGCAACAGTTTTAAATGCATTAAGGAGACAAAAGAAGAAGAAGAGCTCATCAGTGAGAGTATTTCTTTTTCTGTCTTACAATGACAATAATGCCCAGAGACAAAGATAACTTAAAATCAGAAAAAGACATTGGAGTGGCACTGTGAGGCCGGTCTGGGAAAAGGGCTTAACAGTATCTACTTCTTGTTACCTAGCTACTGATCACGGTAGGGCAGTCAACGAGGTATATAGATTCCACTGTGCCATTGAACCGGTTTTCAAACAGAAAGTCTGTGAGATGTGATAAAAGCCCAAATGCTGCAAAGATATGAGGTGATCTATTGGAACTCCTCAGTCTTCCCCCACATTGTCACCACATAACCGTAGAAATAACAAATCATAACAAAATCCCAGCTTTCTTTTAAAAAAAAAAAATTTGCACGCTATATTTAATAGAACAATGTGAATTAAGGTAAAGGTAAGACAAGGTATGATTTAAGTGTAAAAACTCCTGAAGGTCATGCAGCTCTCTCAAGCACAGTGTGTCCCAAACTGAATTTGTCACTCAGTAAGTATTTACAAAGCTTATACTTTCCAGGCAGTGAATAGGGATGACAGGGCTCTTCCGAGAGAGCTTTAATTCTAGTGGGGGAGATGGCCAATAAAAAGTAAACATACCAACAAGATAATTTAATAGGTATCCTCACTTCCAGCTTTTAGTCTGTCCATTTTCTGATAAAAAGGACTTCTGTGAATCCTCAGTTTTTTCAGTTCCCCTCCTGAAGGGAGTTCCTCTTGCCCAGAATTGGCATTACCTTAGTCTTTCCATTCCAGCATCTCCTAATTGACTACCAGTCCTGGATGGAGGGACAAGGGGACAGGGCAGCAATGGCTGGGTTAGTTCACGAGCAGTGACTGACTTTATCTGCGTCGGTAGTGGGAATTAAAAAGCATGGGCTGTATCTCAGCCTCGGAAGCTGCTAAAGAGAGCACTGTCCCTTCCACCAAAGGCACCATGGGCCAGCCCCAGTAGGTTCCTGGTATGCTGACCTTGCTAGCTGTTGGTGAGGACCTTACCAAGGAGAAGGGTGAGAACGCTCCCTTTCCTTAGGGAGAGGGTTTGGGATAGGGGTGGAGCTTTCATTTGAGTGAGATGAAAGCCCTTTGTGGAGAAGAATGGGTTCATTTTTGTTTGCCAAGCACCTTAGCCAGCCCAGAGTTGGTGGATAACACGTTTTGTAGAATGAACTAAGGAGAAGCAGGGAAAACCAGTCTGTGGCCCACAGCCACTTCCCTCCCTGCCAGCTCAGGCCCAAGGCCGCCCACTTTCTAGTCAGGGAGAGATTCACTGTACTTTTGATTATTGGAGATCAAACTTCCTCTGAGAATTAAATCATCGAATGAAAATGTAAATGTCTTAAAAATGAAACGCAGTGCACATCAGTTGAAATTAGTTGCCTCCCAGGTTCCCTTAATGACATGAATCTTTAATGATCCTTGGGGAACCAGAGGAGTATACCAAAAACAGACATTTTAAGCATTGATAATCAAGCATGGGTACCCAGCAGGAGGAAGCTGCTGCACACTATGTATTATAGAAAAAGAAAATGAAAGCAGGCTCACTTCCGAAAGTGGGGCTGCAGGGTGAAAAAGAAGAAAGAGCTAAATCCTCATCTTCCATAGTGGAAGTTAATAGATGCTGTCTGGTATTTATAATAATTTGAAAAACACCTGAGTAGGAATACTAATAAAAGTATGAAGGTGAGTACCAGAAGAAATAGCCAAAAAGTTTAAACTAATTGCCTGTAAGAAGGGACTCAGGGATGGTCAAGGAATTAACTGATTTTCATTATAGGACTTAGAGCATTATTTCCTTTTAAAGCTTTTACATACATGTTCCTTTGATAAAAGTAAAAAATAGTTTTTAAAATTTGTAAAAAAGGAGCAGCTTACTTTCCAATTCTAGAGCTTAAAAATATTTATCTTTCCCTTGGTTACATGGACTCTCTATTTGAAAATTTCCTTTCTCCTAGAAGCCACACTCTATTTCATTGTGTGGGATGTCAGTTTTCTGTGAGAGCATTGTTATGAAATAGTTGCTTTCCATTATAAACATTTCAGACCTTTTAAGGCCAAAATGTTATATGAGTATAACCTTTATATTGTGATTTTGTCAACATTTTTCTCTGTGACCTGTATTTTCCGTAGGTTAAAGTACAAGCTATTAGCTGAGTACTTCGTCCCATCTAAGGATGACTGATATCTCAAATATAGAAGAAAACGGCTGCTTTTTCATAACATTGGAGTCCCAAACAGCTGTCACATGTACATTTTGACAGTTTCTTTTAATTGGGACAAAAATTAATTTACTGAATCTACTAATCCGATTAAGTGTATCATCTCCAGTTTCCGTGGAGAGGTAGAGCAGAGGTCATAGAAAAACCCATTGAGCTAGGATGTAGCTGTCCCAAAAGGCTTGAACGTACTTAAAATGAAAACCCTGTGATGAGCCCTTCCTTCTGTGCCTGGCAGCGGCTGCTGCCCCACTGCCACCGTTGCCAGTGAGCCTGAGCCTCGCTGACAGCATCATCCTCTTCCCGCCTGAAGAGATGCAGGAGGACCACACCACTGCCTCCCGAAAGCCCGAAGCACTGCCCTCTCCTCTTCTGCAGCCCGTGGAGGATTTATTTGAGGGGTGGCAGTCGCAGATGGCTTAAAGCTCTCACTATCACTAACTGGTGACCTTGATCAGGTCATTCTAAAATAAGGTGACAGCTAGATCACAGGCTGCTGGTTGGTAGCCTTAACTTTGGAATTAAATGCCTGGATTCTAGAAGCATCTCCCTGGTTCCACTCTTGCTCCTATTACTATTCCTAGCTCTTTGGTGAGTTTCTTAATCTATTTGAACTTCACTTCCGCATCTGTAAATGAGAATAATAGTATTACCTTCTTTATAGCATTGGTGTAAGAGTTAAATAGATATGCACTTCAAACACCAAACACTTAGCTGTTATTATTTAATGACTCAATAAACGTTAGTTCTGTCCCCTCCCTTCAAGTTCAGTATTATGAGACCCAGTTATACTCACAATTTTGTGATACAACACTTTTTTATGAGTATGACTGCTTTGAGTCATGGTTCAGCAGAGGCTCTAGCGGCTGAGGAACCCAGCTCAGATTTAGCCCCCATTAGGTACGGCCCAGAATGTGTGCATCTGTCTGCCCAGCTGCTCATTTGAGCTTTTCCAGGGGTCTGAGGCTCCTTGTCAGAGCAGCAAAGCATCAGTGAGAACATAGGTGTTCACATGTAGGAGTGACCTAGCATTCCTCTGGAGCACCCTGCATCTGTGGCTGGATGTGCAGAAGGGTTAAAAGCTGGAGAAACTTTTGTCATAAATTTTCTCTTCAGCAGGACTTCCCAGTGAACATCTGACATTAGCAGAGAGGAAATGCTGATTGGCCTCAGAGTCAGCTGAAGGAGACAGGAGCTGCGGTGGAAGCTGCTGGATTTACTGTTATTAGCAAGGCAAATGGAAAGCCAGCAGGGCAGCCCAGCTCCCAGATAATAGATCTAACAAGAAGGAAAACTCCCAGAAAGGAAAATGGCTGGCAGCCATGACTCCTCTACTACCACTTTTCCCAGTGCTTTTTGTTTTGTGTGTTTAGCACAGGGAGAAGCATATTTTAGCATCTTCATTTAAAAGCCACAATTGGCCTAACATAAAACAAGATATTTAATTTAGCTTCTTATCTTTTTGATAGAGTCAGAGTTGAACAAGGTGAAAGGTGCAAAATTATATTAATATAGTAAGAAATAACTGCCATTTATTGATATTTATATGGTAGACTAAGGGCTTTACATATGTTATTATTTCATTTAATCTATAAAGAGCCTTATGAATGAAAAATCCAATCCCCAATTTGGAGCTAAGGAAAAAATGCTTCAAGTTAGCTGGAGCTGGGATTTGAACCCTGCCGTAAGGTTTAGCCAGTCTAGTGGAAGGTACTGAGGCAAGAGCCCAAATGTCTGTGATAGGGCCACACAGGTACTGGCAATAAGAAAGGCACTTACTGAGGCTTCTGTCCTGACTTGAAACAGCCCTCGTCGGTACTGTTGTGGTTGGAAGGAAGATGGCCAGGCAGAGAGGATCCGAGGTGGTAGGTGGAGCCAATCTCTGAAGTGCCTGACCACCCAAAACAGGGAGCAGAGCAGGTAGATGAGCAGTAAACACCCAGAGACCACGAGGACTGAGGGAGAACTGGAGTTCTTGGCAGCAAGGGTCAGGGAAGAGGATAATGCTCAGCATCCAAGGGGCAGCAATACAGAGAGGCGGCTCCTGACAGGGTCAGGTCAAAAGGCAACAAGTGAGCAAAAATCCTATTGTCAAAATTACCTCTGGGGGGGGGGGGGAACACCCTTAAAAATGCCTATCAGAGGCCAGTGTACAGGTTTTTCTTATTAAATCCAACATGGCTAGCTTTTTTTCCTAGCATTAGTACAGATAAAAACTAAAAGTATATATCTTTAAATGCTAAAATCAAACTTGGTACAGAAAGACACACTGTAAAAGGAGCTGGAAAACTGAGACACCACATCCGCCCAATTAATCCACTTAGTCACTGAGCAGACGTTTACCAAGTTCCGTAGTTGCAAAGATGAATAAGACTCCTGCCTCACACTCCGTCACCCTCCTGGGTTTCATGAGAGTCATGGCAAGGGGAGTTCTCCAGACTATTTAGTTCCTCTCTGGTCATGTCTCCCCCTATTTCTCTCCCCCTCGTTCTTAACATGCAAGTGTAGGGGAATTCAGATAAATTAAGTATAATTTTTGGACAAGAAAACCCAGGCTGGTGGGGGGCATCATGGAGCAGGCATGATTTGCAGAGAGGCACACTGAGGACCTAGCGGGGCACCAGGCCGAGGAGCAGCGTGCTGGGCTGAGCTGGGCCAGGGGCAGGGTGGTTACCTGAAGGGGACATGAAGGCCAAGACCAGATTGAAACAAAGGGAGCCTTGTATTTTGTTGGCCTGAAATTCAGAAATTCTCTTGCCTTGGAATAGAGCCTGCAGGTGAGAGGAATGTTAAGCAGTGCAACTTTCCCTGTTGTGAGGTAAGGAAGTGGGTCAGTCGAGGAATCGGATAGGACCTGATGTCGCCCAGGGGGTCAGTAGGAGAAAAGCAAGTGCAGGGAGCTGGTGGAGGCCAGACACGACGTAGGGAACAATCACAAAGGGGGATATGGATTTGGAGGGGCAGGCAGTGATGTGGCGGTAGGAGACCATGTCGTCCATGCACTGAAGAGTGAAGAGGCCCGTTTGGCTGGATTACAGAGGACATAGATGGACAAGAAATTAGGGCAGACAGATGGTCTGAAGAATAAGGTAAGGAGTTGGCCGTGGTAAAGTTGTGAAATGACTTTCAACATAGAAGTGATAATCTTCAGAGTTTGACTCCAGAGAGCACCCTCTGTCAGTGGGGTGATGAATGGACGGCTGGTGGCCAGGAGATGGGTTGGGGAGCCATTCCTGTGGGCTGGATGGGGCGCGACTCAAGGGAGATTGGTTAAGTGGGATTTGACTTCATGTCAATAGGGAGGAGGAAGACTGACGAGTATTCCAAACTTGTGTCTTTTACACTACACTGACTTCTTAGAGCCAGAATCAGTCTTAGTCATCTTTGCATCTACAGTGCCTGACTCAGGGCATGGCACGTGGTAGGTTCTCTGAATGTCTGATAAACAACTGAGTTCATTCATTGGGAGCCTCATGGTCTCATCATTGGAAACTCGGTTGCAAGGAAAAAACTGGTTTGAGAAAGTGTAAAAAGTTTATAGTTGATTGTTGGGCAAAATTAGAAGCAAATAAGTGCTTGGAATTCTGTCTGTTCCTTGTCAGTGGCGCTTCCTTGGAGAGTTGGTGGACGTCCCTGAAGAGGACCCACAGTCTCCCCCAGGGCCAGAACCCCTTCCACCACGGCCACTGGCACCCGGCTCTCTGTAGAACACTCCCTCCTGGCGCCTCACTGAATCTGTTCCGTGGGCCGTCAGGTGCATACGACTATTACTTCATTTCACAGAGGAGGGGACCGAGGTTCAGAGAGGATGTGGTTTACCCAGGCCAGCCTCCGGCATAAGCAGATTTGAACGGAAGTCTTCGGATTCCACAGTATCATAACAAAGTCTGATGACCGAAAACATTTGGCCCCAAGCTCGTTCTGCATTGACTCAGGTTGGAGTCACCGTTTTTATGTAGCTCAGAAAAGGCTGCAGACAAATGAAGTCTCCTTTTTGTTTGTTTCTTTTGTTTTTGTCCTTAGGTGCTTGTGACTAAATTCACTAATTTCACTGGCTGTCAAGGCGGTGTTAAGGAAAACGGGTTTGAACTGCTGTGGTTTTTGAGTGCTGGGCTGGATGTCAGAAACCTTTGCCATCACGGGAAATTCTGTCACTCTGGATTTACTATCTGTTCCCCGCAGCCGAATTCCTCAGCAGTGTGATTTAGCGCCTGGCTCCCCATCAGCCCGTTTTGGCATTTATTTGAATGCATTACCCCACTGGTTTTCATAAACTATTTTACAATTGTTTAAAATAAATGACTGTTTATTTCCACAAAAACCATCTGTATTTCTTTACAGAGCAACAGATAACTGTATGTAAAATTTGGTAATGTCACAGTGACTCAAGTTAAGAGAAACAGATTGGATTGAAAAATTGGATGCTAAGGGACAGTGTTAAAGGCTTCCATCCTTTCTAACAAGTGATATCTGGATTTGAAGAGGGGGAAAAAATATTCTTTTTCACAAGTAATACCAGACCTCGTCTCTCCAAAGGGAAGAGCACTCATGGCAGGTTAGTAACAGGATACGGACTGTTAGCATTCCTCACGGTCGTGAAGTACCTGTCCCTTTCAGTTCTCCCCCTGCCTGAGATGCTGTGTAGATAGCTCTTGTCCTGTGGCTTCCAGCCTTCTCCAGATTTTGAAGTTTGGGGTTGTCCATGCCTAGGTCTTCTTGCTCTGATGTTGAGCAGTTTCCAGTTAGGCCTGTGTGCTGGAGCTCAGAGGACTCCGGTAGGGAAGCATGTGGAGATGTGTTGCAGTGGCGAGAGAAGGCAAGCCTGGATGAAGGAACCGAACTGATTGAAATGCGGGCCTGGCCCCTGACAGTGTCGGTCTTCCGTTGCCCAGTCAGGGTCCAAAGCAGCAGGTAACTAAGCTTGTTTCAGCTTGACCCACACTACTTCCATCTGCCCCCAGGAAGCCCAGTTAGAGTGGGGGGCGTTTGGAGTCAGATGGAGGTGGAGCTTCGTGTCTGTTCTGGAGGAAGAGGTAGTCAAGGTGGTTAGCCAAGCAGACTAGGCTTCCGTTTAGTCACAAAGTATTCACTAAACACAACTTGGGCTGTGGCTGTCCTGAGAATGCAGAGATACTAAAATATGCTCTCAACTTGCATACATTGGTGCAAGAGCCAAGCCTGTCAGAGATCTTTTTAGTGCCGGCTGCTCAGAGATGACCAGAGGCAGTGGCTCCTACGCAGAGTTTTGCCTCATTGAGTAGGAGAGAATGGCTCTAGAGAAGTGAAGTAGAGGGAAGATTATTCCAGACACAGGCACTAGTGTGAGCAAAGGCACAGGGCGTTGAAACAGCCTAGTTCGTAGTATATTTCTGGATTACTGTGTTATTAGGTGGGAGGTAGGAAAGGGAAGGAAATGGGGTGGGGGGAGGAGAGACCTTTAGACTTGGTTCCAGCCTCTGCTGGAGAACTAGAAATACACAGCCACCCCACCCCCTCTAAAAGCGCTGCTTGGAGAACAGAAGCAGCAACCCAGGAATATGACTTACTGAATCCTAGGGACAACTCTAAGAGGTAGGTACTGTTGTTATCCCTCTTTCACAGATGGGGAAGTAGGGCACAGGAAGGTTAAGTAACTTGCCCAGGGTCACACAGCTATTAAGTGATGGAGCTGGGAATTCAAACCCAAGCAGTCTGGCTTATAACCATTATACCATCCCAAATGTGTTAGGGTCAAAGCAGAGGTCGCAGGGCACTCCCCAGACATCTCTCTCTCTCTCTCTCTCTCTCTCTCTCTCTCTCTCTCTCACACACACACACACACACACACACACACACACACACACACACAGCCCCCCCACACACACACACCCACCCCACCCCGCACGCTGAGTTTAGGGCAGAAATCAAATCCAGACCACACCCACACCCCACCCCACCCCCACGCTGAGTTTAGGGCAGGGATCAAACCCAGACCTCCCTACCCTCAGTCAAAAAATGGACCCCTGACACACCACCTCTGCTCTCAAAGCCTGCATGGCGGCGTCAGGAGTGTCCTAGAGGGAGGTCAAGTAGGTCCAAGAGAGACAATAGGGTAATCACCCTTTGTCTTCCACAGTCCATTTGGAATCCAAGAGGAGGACAGGGCAGGCATAGGTGTCCAGACTGGCATGACAGAGCAGCAGATGGGCACTCTAGCGTTCGGTCCTCTGTGTGAACCGAACTCCGAGCACCAGCAGCCCAGCCTCCAACACATCAGTCCTCTTCACCTTTGCTGCCTTGCTCCTCCGGGCAGCTCCGGAAGTCTCTGTGGTCCAGCCATGGCTTGACTGGACCACGGGAACCCTGGACATCCTAGGATCTGTGCCTTTCTAGTTCCTCGCCTCCACAGCTGCTCAGCCACTGGCGAGGCCCTGTAATCGGTGAGCAGCCAGTGAGAGAAGGCCCCAGGGGCCCCAGTCCCTGATCCGATCGAGCAGGAGTCACCTCTAAAATTGTTCCACCTCATTTTTTTAAATTAGATTTTTAATGACAAAAGTAATGCCTGCATATACCCCCTGTCAAAAATCCAAACAAGATAGAAGTCTGCAAAGAAAAAAGCAAAAGCCTTCACCGTTGCTATTACCCCATCCTATACCCAGAGGCAATTCCATTCAGCAGAGAACTATGAGAGCAGTTTGGCTCATATCCTTTCAGACTGTGTTGGTGTGTGTATTCAGCAAATTTGCACTCACACGTAGAAACGCGCTCATAGCTGGGTTTGATTTTATTAAACTGGAGCATACTCCATACAGTCTATATATTTTTAAACAATAATATATGTAGAAATCTTCCATATCTTACTAAGTTTGCTTATTTTTTTAACAGCTTCATAACATCCCAGCATATATAATACTATAATTTATTTAATAGTTTCCTACTGGAGAATATTTAGATTGTGCAATTTTTGATATTAAAACAGTGCTGCTGTGAACATCTTTGAACATACATCATTGTGTACTTTGGAGTAATGTTTCTCAGGATAGATTCCTTTGTTGGGTCAAGGTTCAATTTTAAATGCCACCTTGTGGAAGTCATTTCTATTTAACAAAGATTATTGAGCACCTCCAAAGAGCTGTGCTCTGGGAATGCAGACTTGGGGTTTTAAAAAAAGTCTCTCCACCTCCATCTTCAAAGAGTGCCCTGATTGGAGGGGGCGGGGGTAGAACAATGACAAAGAGACAAAATTGCTTCTCCTCCAGCCTGTGCAGTGCACTGACAGAGGCAAGGCCCCGAGGAAGTTCGGGATGAAAGAGCTCTTGATTCTGACAGGGACTCAGGCAGGCTGCAGGGAGGAGGGGAGATGCCAAAAGGTGGGCCTTCCTGCTCCTCCCAGGAGCCCATCTGCGAGGCTGGCTATTCAAGAAGAAATCCGTTCTAAAGAATTATGACGCTCCTGCATGTTCTCCTACACAAAGAAGGAAATCTCGGCTGTACGCCCTTTCCTTTCCTCCTCTTGGCACTTTCTGATTGATGATTGGAAATGATGGCAATACATAAACTATTTTTCTTTTTATTTTATGACCTGGTAATAGCAGTAACATATTTCCAGTAAATGTTTTCTATCGCAATAAAAAAGTTGTAACAGGACTAGAAATGGGTATAGTTAAACCCTAAAGAAATCACACTTTCAGAACTGTGGATTGAGGCAGTAACTCTGTAAATCATTTAACGTAGAAAAAAGGCCCCCTCCCGGGAAGAAAACCAGGGCAAGCAGCTGGTGTGCACATTGAGTGCTTGTCAGATAGGTACTTCCTGTTAGGGCTGAGGGACCCTCAATTGTGACCCCTTCAAAACCAACTACCCCTTTTTTCTCCTCCCTTCTAGGCTCCCAACCTATATCTTTACTCCTTTCTGAACTGATAAATCATCTCAACCTTACAATTTCTTCTTTTCAGCCCAAAGATTAAGAAGATCATAAAATGCTCTTTCTGGAATACAGCATGGTGGTGTGGGTAAGAGCACAGGCTCTGGAGTCGCACACCTTGTCCTGCCCTCCCTCACCAGGGCGCATGACGTAACCACTTCACTTTTTGTTTCCTCCTCTGTAAATTGGGGATTATAACAGGACCTGCCACCTAGAACTTTATAGAGAGCTAATGCATGTGAAATGCTTTGTTAAGAACTAGGAAAGACCTGTTGTTTTCAAAAAGGGCAAATTGATAATTGGGTTAAATTTGCATAGTAGTATAACAAGTGACAGTTATCAAGTGTTTATTGTGTCCTAGGCTTTATGTTACACATGATCTTTGCAGTTACTCCAGGAAGGTTTAGATCACCTAACTTGCTGAGTGTCACATAGCTTGTAAAACAGCCAAGATTTTAAGCCAAGTCTTTTTGCCTCCACAACCCAAGCTCCAACCACCACATGTCCACCTTCCAGGATTAGATACCCAGTGGGAGCAGAGATGGTAAACTTTGAGTAGGTCTGTCGCACACCAGATGTGGTCTCCTTTGGCTGATAAAGGTTTGAAGCAGATGTTGGGAGCCTGTGCTCTCAAAACCCGGGGGCCAGGCCAAGAACAAGCAGCATTTCTTTTCCCTAGTTGGAGGCAGAAGAGCCTGCTTCTCACTTGCTCCTTATTTAGGCTTTGTTACTCTTAAGAGGATGAATAGAAGCTGCTGCTCCTGTGGCTGGTGTCCTTAGCATGCTCTAAAAATTAGGCCTTTCCCAGCTTTTGTCTTTTAATTTCTGATTCTAGCTGACACCTTCATTAATGGTCCAGTGCAAGCTTTCTGTCGACTTGAGGACTACTGTGTAAAAGTGGTTTTGCTGTCCTATCAATAATAGTCATAATTTCCCCAATACTCTCATCAGCAGTGAATTGAGTCTTGCAGCAAAGAAATGGAAACCCCAGTGCAATGGTTTTAAAGTGATTTGTCTTGTAGACGGCGTCTTATTTCAGTAAAATCAGGTCAGCGCAGCACTGCTGGGTCAGATGTAAGTCTGATACAAATTAGTTGGAGGAAATTGATCATTTGAACCTTAGGTTATTTTTAGCTACTGTAGCTTTTTAATATCTCTTTTTTCTTTATTTACCTTTAATAAACTTGAACCATCACTGCCAGGCAAATTAAATGTCTTCTCAATTTCAGCCAAGCCTTTGATAAGAGGAAATGCTCTCTCCCCACCCACAATAGTGGCCTTCCCTTCACAGCTTTGGGGTCTGCTATAGTTATGGTGTTGTTTAAACACTTAAACCCACTCCTCCTCACCCTCCAGCCGGCCCCCTTGCTGGGATTTGTTTATTGCACAGACTGGCCCCTTGACCAGTCTGTTCTTCATTGCTATTGAAAGTTAATGGGGGCAAAATTGCATTCCCAAACATTTGAACCTGAAGTGGCCAAGGCCGAACTTAGTTGATCTCTGGTGATCGGTTCAATTTAGTTACGATTTTTTGCCATTAGGCTGGGGCTGAATGATGGTGATTTGGTTGAGGCCAAATGTCTGAAGAAAATTGGCTCTCTGATAAGAGTGCTGTTATCAGAGGGGGCTACCTTCTCATTTACATTTAGATGAGTATTGATTATTTATTTACTCAGAGAAGTGAGATTCGTTTCCAATCTTATCTTTCTCGTCTCTGCTTGTCAGCAGAAAGAGAGATAGAGCTCCTGACATCAGGCCAAGATAACAGCACTTTGTAGTAAAGATAAAAGTTGGAATGGGCCTTTTTCTAGTCTTGACTGAAAGGATAAGTTTTAAAAATTAGAACTGATGGGTCATGCTTTCAAAACCTTTCCTGAAGGTTTTGCAGTTTAACTAGGCAGGAGAATTGGTTTATTGGAACAGCCTTGGTCTTTCTTCTTTTGTAATAGGAATCGTATTTAATTCTATTATATTCAGCTGTTTCACTGAGAGCAAATTGTGTATTGGCTCGGAATAGGCTAAAGTGTGACCTTACTGTCATGTCAGCTTGTTCCTTTTTTATTATTTAAATTCCAAATGATCCAATCTGAGCCTCAGAGGGGGTATAAACTACAGTGGTTATCACATGAATATAATTCCCGTGCTTACTTATATTAAGATCGAGCAGAAAATGATTATAGTCGCTTCTAGAGGAAGAGTTATAAGCGATGGGATTGACACTGAACGCAGACATTTCCGAATAGCGGGTGTCGGGTCTGAGCTCTGATATTGACAGCGTCAGCTTGTCAGCGATGGCTTTGGCTCAGTGAGGAAATCTGATTCAGCCGGCCCCTGCCACAGAGCAGACAAGGCTTGGCACAGTTCGCCTTGAATGGGTCTCCCTGCCACTAGCCTCTTCCAGCCCATTGTCAACAGTGCCACCAGAAGAGTCTTACAAAAATATAAAGCTGACTATGGCACTCCCCTGCTCTGCTGGCATTGGTTGCTTATGAGAGAGAATCCAAACTTTGACCAACAGTCTTGGTCAAGCATCCCAGCTGCAGCTTCCCGTCGAACCCTCACCAAGCCTAGGCCTTTCACGCTGCATTTCCCTTGGTCCATGTGGGCTTTTCACTATCTCCTTTCCTTTGCACGTGCTGTTTCCTCCAGGAATGCACTAATTCCTTCTTCATCCTGGGCTCCACGTCTTCCTTCAAGACTGGCTTCAGATGTTTCTACCTCAAGGAAGGGGAAGTTCACTGTCCCCTCCACTGTGTTCCCACAGCACCTTGTCCTGCCCCAGGGAAGAGCACTCTTTGGGTCTATGATAACTTATCTGCTTGTGTGTGTGTCATGCTACCTCCCCAGCCTACTTAAGGGCAGGAATCTTTGATGATCATTCATCTGTGTCTGGGACAGTATTGACGCTCACAGAAGTGTGTTAACTGGATGCATGGATGGCATTGTAACGTCACATATCCTTTGATAGCTGTGCTGCCATGGTTGGTTCTGTGGGTTCTGACATTTACTCACTGTTTTTAGACTATATTTGTAGGACCCGAGAGTCTAGGGAACTTGAGGAGCCCTGGCTGCTGAACAAGTGTCTAACCTGAAATGCTGCCTATAGCTTAAAAGCAAGCTGTTTTAAATAGATACGCTCCCTCTCCCGCCCTGCACGCCTGCCTTGGACATGTGTGAGAAAGGATCTCTGCTTCGATGCCAGCATTCCCTGCCACCTTGTCTGTTCCCGTAATGGGGCTGTTAGTCTGTTGTGACTTTTGGGCAAGGGACCCGCCTGCACCTCATTGCAGTGGTTTCTGTCCCAGCCTGTACTTGCAGTGACAGCAGCTGTCATTGGGCCCATTGCTAAGGGAATCGAGGGATGTCTCAAGCCTCACGGCAGTCTTCTGAGAGGAGTTGTGTTGTCCTCGTCTTCCAGATGAGAAAATCCATAGAGAGGACGGAACTTCCCCGGAATACATTGTTGCTCCCAGAGAGAGGGCACAGACACCAGGAGCTTCTGCCCAAACCCAGCCTGGCCTCCTACTTGCTCAGACTTAAACTTTTTCTGGCTGCTTTCAGATGAAAGCAGCTCTTCAAGCTGGCGAATAGAAAATAGTTGGCATGGATGCGTATCCATGAAAGTGCTCAGCCTTTGACTTTACCAGTTTTCCTCAGACAAGGGGTCCTCAAACTTGTTCTGATGCTCAGCAGTAATAATGATAGGTTAAGTCATGTATATCCTGCTTCAATCCAAAAAACACTTGGAAAACATACATTACTATGGTAGGATAAAAAAAAAATACTTGAAAACTGCATGAAAGGAAATAGAAAATAAAGATTCATAGGATTAAGTGACACAGAACGGATGTCCAGTCCTTACAGTCGGGCCACACGTTTAGTTCTGAACTTCCTCATGGGCAAAGAAGAAAGGGACACATTGTCAGTTACTTACAAGATTGATGTTCAGCTGTCTAAAAATACTGAAGAGCAAACGCGTCGCTCCCAGGAAGTACAGTTTTTCCTGCTACTGAGGTCTGAAGGAAATGTCTCCCATGGGTCTTCAGAAATGAGATGCAGAATGATTGAGGCGGTGGTATGGCTTCTCTCTCTTTGGACTGCTGCACTTGTTTCCCGTGGGATTTGAACTCTCAGCTGGCTCTCAGCTGTTAAGGAATTGCCTACTAAACCTTGTATGTTTCAGTCAAGGATTAAAGGGATCGAGGGAGCTGGACTAGTATATGCACACCCACCACGGAGCAGATAATACAGATTTATGTGCTGAGATGTTTGCCTCAGGTTTACAAAATCTCGTAAAAAGTCTGCCCAGAGTGCCCCGAGCAATATTTCTCCCTCTCCCATTTGGTGGCGTGGCATCACTGCAGCACACATCATTGGAGTGCCCAAGCAGATTTCCTTGTCACAGCAGAGTACTGCTTCCAGAATCCTCCTTTTGTGTTTCCCTCTGCTGTGAAGTGGAGGGCTTGGGGCCACATGCACAGCTGTGACATTTTAAAGCCTCTTTCCAAAGGGTGGATGTTGCCTTGAGAACTATGTCCTGTTCAGTGTGAAAGAGCCTTTTATATTTTATATAATCATTTTTTTGGCAGAAATATATGACTAGAAACTGACCTCACAGCTTGTCTTTTTAAGATGGTTTTGGCTGCCCTTTTTATTTTTTTCCTTTCCTCCCATGTCAGCTGCCTGAAAATTAGACAAGCATTTGATAGAGAGTAGGTCTGGGTTGTCACTATCTTGATTATCATTAACAGACATTTATTAAGTACTTGTTATGAACAAGGCACTGTGGTTCATATGTAATATAAAGAGTGCAGGCCTGGGCAGCCCTGGGTATGAATCCTAGTTCTGCCACTTTCTATGAGACAATGAGCAAGTTATTTAGACTGTAAGTCACAGTTTCTTCCTCTGTAAAGTGGGATTCATACTCTTCAGTCCTAGGGTGACAGTAAATGAGATGATCTCTATAAAAGGCCTAGCACAGTATTTGGCACATAGTAGACCCTGTTATGCTATATGATCTCTTAGCACTGTTACTGTCTGATGACGATGAGTGATATCTGACACTTAACGGACACTGTTAATGTATCAGACACTGTTCTAACTTCTTTACAACTGTTAGCTCACTGAATCCTCAAGCAGGCCTGTGAGGTAGGACTCAGCTAGCACTAGACCGAGGCAACCTGGCTCCAAGTTCGTGCCCTTCGCCATCACGCTGTGGTGCTTCTCATCTGTACCCTGCCTCTCATTACACAGTAGGACCTGAAGTTATCAATCTGACTTTTTCAGGGGAAAATGTGTGAAATGGTCTTTCTCTGTGAGATAAGTTATCCAGTGCTCGGGCAAGAATTAAGATAGAAATTGATATTTGGAACAGGGAGTTTTCTTTTTGGGTTTAGATCTCGAGTCTCATGTACAGTTTAAACACACCCTACCTTCCCCCAAGTCAAGATCCATTAGTTTTTGCTAAGTTCAGAAGTAGATATACAAGTTGTTCTTAACTTTTATTGAAGAGCAGGGAGTGCCTACGGCAGATGGCACTGAAATTTTCAGTTACTGACAACACTGGGCATACATAGGAATATTCTTAAGGAAAGATGAGGATAGAGTCTTTCGAAGGATGGAAAGATAAGGTGATTCTGACTTCATAAGGACCTGGGATACAGCCACAGCGTGGAATATTTAGTATATGTGGATTTCATTAAAATAAATTATTTCAGGTCATTTTCGTTTTGAACTTACAGAAACCAGAAGTTAAGTGATTCAGAACCCAAATGAATCCGCAGATCTATAAAAATCTATGCTTACGCTATAAACTATGGCCTCTTTATAATTGGCCAGTAATTTATAGTTTGCAAGGGGAAGAAAGGTTCAAAACACACAGGCGTTAGAGCCCAAGATCTTTGGGTTTCATTTTCCCATTTCTGCTTCCTACCCTTGTGATCTTGGGCAAGATACTTCACCCTGCCAGCCTTCAGGGTCCCAATCTGGCAAATGAGGATAATAATACCTGCCTCTTAGAGGTGCTGCAAGGCTGCAGTAAGGGATATGTAGCATACCTCCCATATCATGGTCGTTCAGTAAATGGGAGTCATTATCATACTAGTCCTCAAGGAGAAAGCCCTAAAACTACTTTCTGGGGAAAAAAACTATTTTAATAGAAATATCTGCAATACCCAAGAAACAAGAAAGGAAATGTTAAATGATGGCATTTATAGCTTCAAGAGTGGTGCAGGGACTTGTGTTTAGGGATACGAGAGAGACCCTTCTTAGTACTCCCTGCCTCCCCTGGTTTCCCCCATGTGTGTTTCCCAGGCAGCTGCAGTGACTGGAAGGAGGAAGTGTGCAAAGGAGGCCAACCAAGAGTGCACACGTTGGCTCCCAGCACTCAAGAAAGGGGTGGCTTGCTTACAATCCCAGGGTCAGGAGGCAGCTCGGGAAACCCAGCACCCTGTACCCTGCACTCAAAATCACAATAAACATGCCAGGTTGCAGGGTTACTTATGATGAAAATATCGACCTACATAAACAGATAATGTCTAGTTTTGATTAAATTCTGCATATGAAAGACCCACTGGAAGAGGCAATGATGTGTGATAATTATAGTATCCTGAGAAAAAAGAGCTTGTAAGTGTATATGATGTTTTTTAAATTATAAAAGTAGCCTTTATTTATTATAGGAAATGTGAAAAGTACAAAATAACACTAAAGAAAAATAAAAGCACTCATTTTCCCACTATTCCGTATGACCACGACTCACATTTTTAAAATACCCTTTCAGTACCCCCCCGTGACTTACATACATTTTGCATAATTGCAGTCATCCTGCACATAGTGTGTTATAATTAGCTGTTTTAATAAAGTACCATATTATAAATATGTTTTATAAAATTAAATATTTTTTCAACATTACTTTTAATATCTTCAAGGTATTTCACAATATTTTGTGTAACCAAGTATTTCACAGTGTTTTATTAGATCTAGGTTACTCCCAGTTTTTGGCTATCATGAAAAAATCATTTGTTGTAGCTCAGCTTTGTACCCAGACATCACCATAAATTCATAGACGTGGATATCAGTGCCTTACACATGGTGTTGCTGGGAGTTATTGGGGATGGGGCAGTCAGAGGTCATTTAACAAGCCAGTATCTTAGAAAGCATCTCTTCCGGTTCAGGGGTGGCTCCCTTCCCTCCAGTGGGCTGAGGGTGCCCACAGCTGAGAAAGGTGGGTGTTAGGGAGGGGGAAGGAAGAGGGTACATAAGAACCTCTCACCAGGTAAGTTTTCTTAAAGTTCACCTGGGCATGATTTTCCTGTGATTATTACCACTAGTGAAATGTAAAGGTATGCAGTGATCAGCAAACAGGCCTGGTAATTGACAAATGTTGTCACTGACAGGTGACAGGTAGCAGAGACCAAGAATTACCTGTATTTCCATACCTTTATTTGCTCAATATTTTTGAAATTAAATTTAACTATGGATAATTTTGAAATACAATACCTTCTTGACCTGAATACAGCACAGAAGGGGGGACCCCCCCCAAAAAAAACGGAATTTATTTATAAAAAATTGTGTATTTGTTCTAACATGTTTAAACTTCAATCACCTTCAGAATACTCCATTTGATGCAATACACCTATCAGGATGTTTTTTCCACTGCTCAAAACAGTTTTTAAACTCATCGATTTTGATTCCTTTTAGTGTTTCTGCTGTTTTTTTGTTTCATCTCTTCCATATCAGCAAAATGTTTCCCTTTGAGGACTTGTTTCATCAGGGCGAGATCGGGTCGGGCACAAGAGTCATGCTGTTCTTGATCAAAAACTGCTGAACACTCAGTGCCGTGTGGGCAGGTGTACTCGTAAATTACCCATCATGAAATGGGCAGATGCGTTGAAAGAGTCTTCAAAAAAGATTCACTGAAGCCGAACACAGCTTCTCACAACACCACCAGCTGGTACACTGGTACAGATGGGTTCCTAGAACACTAACCTAAGCAGGGGAAGCCTGTACTACAAGAGGCCCACCATTCAGAAGATAGTTCTGGTTTTTGAGGGGGTCCCCCTTCATATGAGAGTTTTTAAGAATTGTGTAGCCTTCTGAGCATGTACTTGCTTAAATATAGTTATATGTGTTTTGAGCATTGTTTACTTATTAAAGGTTTAAAAGCTATAAGTATCACTTAAAAAAACTGAATGTATGTACGAACTCTGAGAACTGGCAGAATTGCTAATGAAATACCTATTAAATTAGAGAAAAGATCAAATATACTGTGAAACTACAATGCTGCAGATGAACATAAAATGTGGGAGAAGAGAATGACATGAGATGAGTGAAATGCCTCCACTGATGAAGGAGAAGCACTGGTTAAGTTGACAACAGCTGAAGAACGTATCTAAAAATACACGTCTGCCTGTGAGGCCCCTGATGCTTCCCTCAGATCTCCCGCACCTCTCCTTCCGTCTGACCAAACATGCCTTTCATGGTCAAAACAGCAAGACAGTTGCTTAGCCTCTAATCTCTTCAATAACCATTAACATCAGGAGCGGTCTTTTGAATCTGATCATTGGCCCTGCTAGGTGTTTTCTGAGAAGAGTAAGGTTGTCATTTGGCTTGACAAAGAAATACATGAATAAATGTATAAAATGTCCCAGTGTTTTATTAAGATCTGCCAGAACCTCCTATATGACAGCTAGTGTTCCTGGTTTCCAGGATTATTGAACTTTGTCTTTGTGTTTTCAGAAATGTTTCAACAAAATCATGAATGAGCACCCATAGTCCTCCATTGCTGTAACCCAGAAACCTAAGATTTATTTTTTTTAACCTCACATGATTTTTAAAAATGTTTTTGAACTTTTGGACTGTCATTATATTAGATTTATAAACATACCTTATTCCTGCTTATAATTGATTATCCATTATTCTATAATGATTATTAAATACTTTTGTAGGAATGAGTATTTACTAGGTATTTTTCTTTACTTAGAGTACTTATTTCCTTAGACTTAGAATATACTATCTCTGCTGTTCACAATAGTCCTTCAGGGTTATAAGTATTCCTTCTCAGGTAACAGGCTCAGAAAAGGGTAGGTTCCTTGGTCATATCTGAAACTCCGTAACCACGTTGTGATTCTAGGTCAGGCTGACTCAAAAACCATCTACGTCTCACCCTGTTTGGGGGAGAACTGAACAAAAACAGGTCTGATAATGTAGAACAAACAGGTGTGTGAAACCTGTGAAAAATACCCAGCCTCTTCCATTTTGGATGAATAGACCCACAAGACAGGCTTCAGCATTTTCCTAATGCCTTAGCAGCTTCTTGCCAGCATGTGGTGTTTTTTCAATGTTAAAGTCACTGTTTCAGACTTCCTCCCCTCCTCTTGCCCCTTTGATCTTCCAGGCCCCCAGTACCGCCTGGAGAAGCAGAGCGAGCCCAATGTCGCCGTGGACCTGGAGAGTACTTTGGAGAGCCAGAGCGTATGGGAGTTCTGCCTGGTCCGCGAAAACAGTACGTTGGCCTCCTCTCTCCATGCTTGTTTTGTCTGTTGCTAACATGTTAGAAGTCATGTGTTTGGGGACATTGGTCTGGCTTCCCTAGGCAGATTTCAAGTGACTGTTTTCCAAGGAAGACCTCAACCTTCCTGCCAAAAGTGCATCCCAAAGTGAAATGATTGATTTCATGCTTTTTGGTAGAGAGTCTGCATCCTGTTTAGCTCTCTGTGATGAATTTTTTTTTTTTATTAAAATCTATCTTCCTGAGTTAGGATCAGTCCTGGCAACAGCTTATAAATATGAGGCCTTTTCTGAGGCAAAGGCTATTTTGTATATAAAGCAACTGGCTCTGTCAGTATTGCTGTTCAGACATCAAGTTGTAGAGAATTCTCATTTGTGTACCCTTAGCAGGAGACGTAGTGCTGTGTTGTAAGCCTCTTTAAAACTTCAGGTAATTTCATTATCCCTTTAGAGTTTCCAAATTGCGAATCTTTGCCACTCCTCTCCTCTGTATTCCTGTGGACCTAAGGAGCAAGTGACGTGGGAAAACTGAGATTGTGGTAGCCAGCCCTCCCTGGCCACCCTGCTTCGGGGCTTTTACACAGGCCCTTTCTTCTGTGTGCAGCTCTCTCCCCCACTGCGCTGGCTGTCATCCTTCTCTCAGCTTAAATGTCACGCTTTCAAAGAGGCCATCTGTGATCTCCCTGTCCCCCCTGCCCTGCCTACTCCTGACCCATCCCTCATTTGGGTCCCCTATTATATTTCATCATAGAGGATACTACGTTTTATTCATTGCATATATTTCTGTCCATAATTATATATTTTTTCTCAATGATCGTTTGATATCTGTTTCCCCCATGAGATTTTCAGGTCTGTGAGGGTATCCCTAATTCATACCAGACTGCCCTTCATTAATTCAACCAGTATTTACCCCTCACCTACAATAGGCCATGTACTATAGGAGCTAAGTAAATATGCAGGGTGGGGCAAAAGGTTTGTAGTTGTGAGTACACAAAACACAATTTATTCTTATATTATTATTTATTTATTATTATATTATTTTCCATATGAACAACTGTAAACCTACTTTTGACCCACCTTGTAGATTGAATGCATGAATGAATGGCAGGTTTTTCGTCATGCCACGGACCCTCTAGGCAAGACTAATCTGTTGCTTTTTGACCAGGGCCCATGGCAGCCTCTTCTAGAGAGGCATGTGCAAAACTCACCAGGAAGGTCAAACGTGCTCTTTGCATTTAGCAGCAAATTCTCAAAGGTAGAAGGCTGGTGTCCCCACAGTCTGTATATTATATAAATATATTTAAAAAATCATTTGGATTCTCAAATGGTCCAAAAAATTCAAGAAAATAGTAAACATTTATAAAAATGTCCATCCCTAGCAACAGTCTGAGTTGCAAACATCTTAAAGCAATCTAGCTAACAAGCCAGGTATTTCAAAAAGAGTCCTCATTGTTGGGAAGAATACAGGGAAATGGATATATGCATATATTGGTAACTACAGTGTAAATTAGTTTAATGTATCTGGAAGTATCAAGAGACCTAAAAATGTTTACCCAACAATTTTGCTTTTGGGAATCTATCTTAAGGAGAAAGGATTTAAAATGCAATAAAGATTTATGTATCATGATAGATGTTAGATGTTTATAATATGAGAATATATAATATTTATGTAATATTGCCATATGGGAATATTACATCACCTTTTGGTAAAAGGCAGATTAAGTAATTTAAACAAATTTTCCCGCTGAAAGTAACAACGCTGATTAAACTATACAAATCACAGAAAATTATCAATGGCAGGTATCTGGGAGAAGACTGAACTAAAAGAGGTAAGATCAATACCTAGGACCAATTTTGCCCTGAGATCATTTGAATTTGAAGGCTGCAGTATTTAAAGGAAATTTTACATCCATTAAATTCACAAATTGCAAAAGAAGAAAGGTGAAAAAATAGTAAATTAAACACTTAGCTCAAGAAATTAGAAAAAAGAAAAATATAGAGAATAAAAGGAAGGAAGCAATGAAGGTAAGAGCAAAAATTAAGAAAATAGGAAATTTAGAGACATCAAAACCAAACACTGGTTCTTTGAAAAGAGTAACAAATTCGCTAAATCTCTGAGGAAGTGGATCAAAAACATGGAAGAGAAACAAATAATGGAAAAACACAAATAGTAACAGGAATAAAAGAGGTGCACTACAGATCCCGCAGTCATTAAATAGATAATACAAGGTTATTTGGAAAAACTCCATACCCAAAATTGTGAAAATTTAGCTGAAAAGGAAAAAAAATCCTAGGGGAAAAAAGCCCTTAAAATTGACACAAGAAGAAATAGAAATTTTGAATATTCCCATAACTATTTTGAAAAAATGGAGTTCATTAACTCCATTTTTTTTTGTGGTAATTAAAAACTTTACCACAAAGAAATTCAATCCCAGACAACTTCACTGGCTAGTTCTGCCAAACACTTAAGGAGGCAACAACTCCAGACTTACATCAACTGTTCCAAAGAATAGAAAATGAGGTTGCGTTCTCCAGTTCATTTGAAGGGGCTGTCATAGTCTTCTTGCCAATCCCTAGTAAAGACCTTACATGACAGAAAACTTCCAGAACAGTCTTATATAAATGCACATATTCTACACAAAATATTAACAAACTGAATTCAGCATTATATTAAAAGCATGTAACATTCCCAAGGAGAACAAGGTTAGTTTAGCAATAAAAAATCTCAATAAGTGTAATTTGCCACAGTAATAGATTAAAAGGAGAAAGCCATCTCAGGAGATAGAGAATGCTCCCCAGTCATTATAAGTTATACTTACTGAAAGTTTTCATTACGAGAGAAATAACTTTGATGTAATATTAAGAGGGAAAATTGTCAAGGATACAAAAATAACACAGTTAGGCTAATCTCAACTGTGTAAAATCAAAATAAACCAACCAAAAAAATAGAAGAAAAATTGGAAGGAAAAATGACAAAATGTTAATAGTGGTTTTCTCTGGCCAGCAAGATTCTAGGTTAATTCATTTTTCATCCTGTTTATTTTTTATTTGTATTTCTCCAGAGCTTCTAAAATAAGTGTGCATGACTTTTTAAGAAGAAAAAGCCAACAAGCAGTAAGGGGAGGTTCACATAGACACAGATTACATAATGAGAGCACCTTAGTTTCATAGTCCTTGCAACTGAGGCTTGAATCACACCCATGGAAGAATTGTTTAACAATACACTTTGTAGCTTTGTTTATCTGATTTTTTTTTTTTACCTGATGTAAATGGGTAATCTCTCCCGACCCCCGACCCCCGACATTTTCTTTCATTCTTCAAAGAATTTAAACATACTAGGGGAACTGATTCACAAAATAGGAACTCTGTAGTGGAGTCTGTTTCAGAATGTTGATTTCTTGTTTTATAAATAAGAAAAATCTGTTATTTATTAGTGTCTTGATAAATGTTTTGGATATGTAACACTTACATAAAGTAATTTTTCAGATAACACACTGTGACTGTAGTGAAAATTTAGCCTCTCCTCTCTCCCCTAAATCTCCTCTCAGAGAAAACAGTTGTCCCCAGTTTCACCAGGATCTTTCCAGAGATCATCTATACATATGCAAACATTCTGTAAAACACACACACACACACACACACACACATAGATTGAATTAGCATCTGTGAATTTAACCAACTGTGGGTTAAAATATTCAGAAAATAATGTTACGTTATGTGATTGTACCCTAAACAATATGGTATAACAATTATTTACATAGCACTTATATTGTATTAGGTGTTATAAGTAATTTGGAGATGATTTAAAAGTATATGGGAAGGATGTGTGAAGGTGATACACAAATACTGTCCCATTTTATGTAAAGGAATTGAGCATCCACAAATTTTGGTACCTATTGGGAGTCCAGAAACCAGTCCCATGCAGATACCAAGAGAGAGCAGGACCATATACACACACATTTGTATTCTCTCCCTTTTGAAAAACAAATAACAGCCAACTATCATCAGTGCCCTGCATTTTTCTTTTATCATTTTGACAAATACTGTACAGATTGTTTCACATTAATCCAAATATTATTTCATATAAAAATTTACCTCTTTCTTTTTTAACTGTTGCACAGTATTTCACAGTGTCCCGTGACTCCAAATTAGTTTTTCTGTTTGTTTCTTTGTTTTTAAAATGAGGTCAAACTTTCTTATACTGGGAAAGAGAAGCTGTGAGAATTGGATAAAGCTTTGAAATCTGGGCTCTTGTTCTTACACTTCTGAGCATGAGCAGTTTTAAGTAACTTGTACGACATCTGTGATCCTCAGCATTCCCATCTGAAAGGATTTGCAAGAACTTCAGTTCTTACACTCTTGAGTCAAAATCATTGTGTTAGTGAAAGAAGACTTTACCAGTATTTACAAAGGACACAAGGCAGTCAATGATTTCTAATCATTAGAATACTATACCTAGTTTTTGTAAAATGTAAGTAAATTATAAAAAACAATTTATTCTTCCTATAGAAAAGTGTATTTTTTTTAATTTTTTAAAATTTCAAGTAATAATTCCAATCAAGAACCAAATAGTGCTCTCATGTAGCTACCTATGAAAAAGTTGGGTTGAGATTTTTAAAATATTTCAAAAATAGAATTTTTTTTACTACTTTTGGTATATTTTATCAGGACAGGTTTGATATTCTTAAAGTCATTTTATTTTTAAAATTTTTTATTTATTCATTGATTTTAGAAAGAGAGGAAGAGGGAGAAAGACCAATAGACAGACATCGATTTGTTATTCCAGTTATTTATGTGCTTATTTGTTGATTCTTGTATGTGCCCTGACTGAGGATTGAACCTGCAACCTTGGCATATGGAGACAATGCTTTAATCAACTGAGCTACCTAGCCAGAGCCTGAACACCATTTTAGAAGTGAACTAAATTATGAGCATCTATTATGCAGTGTTCAAGAAAATAGTCTATCAAGCCAGACTGCCGTGGTTCACATTCTGCGCCCACGCTTACTAAGCAGTGTGACCTTGGACAATTTAGTTTCTTTTGGGTAGTTTATCTGCCCTCATAAGGTTGGTGGGAGGAGGATTCAATGAGTTTTAATAATCATAAAGTTCCTAGAAAGGTGCCTGGCACATAATAAACACTCAATAAATGTTAACTCTGATTAACAAATAATGGGAGAGCAGCGTCCTGTGACTGCCAGAGCAGGTGGCCACACTTAAAGAGGTCTAGCGCCACAGAACTGGCAGGGCCCTCAAGGAGGAGTGGCAGGGAGGATGAGCGGCAAGTGGGGCAAGTCTGTCTTTGTCACAGGACCAAGAACTTAGAGGCAGCATAATGTTCTCCAAATGTGTTTGGTGTTGTAGAAGAGGTGTGTACCTTATAAGTAAAACCATTCTATTGAGAAGACTGCCATAAGGGTGGATATAGTCTTTCCATTTTTCTTCTGAGAAAGGATGGGGCCTAACTTTATATCAATGATATCAAAAGATTTTTTTTTAATTATTCATTCAGGCCTTCTATTGTAAGGCATTGTGCTAGACATTTTGAAAATGTGCTTGCTTGTAATTTTCACAACCAACCCTATAAGATATTTTATCTGTAGAGAGAGGTTGTGACTTGCCCAAAGTTAGTTCACCAGTAAATGACAGAAACAGAATCCTTAGTCAGCTGATTCCAAAGGCTACCCTGAGATTGTTGATAAAACAACCTAAATTTTCAATCCTAAGGATAGTGATGACAATTGTCTTTATACTCTATGAAAGAAACTTGCGAATGAAGCTGATATGACAAGAGTTTCTGCCTAGGGACTGAGAGTTAACATTTGTGCTTGGATCCTGGCCTAAATAAGAAAATGACAAGCCAGAGTCCTTGAGCTTTCCAGTTTGGATTCTTGTCTGATAATCTACTACATCCTTCAGCCAGCTGTCTGCTACAAGCTGGAATCAGACCAGGAGGAAGCATGAGTACATTACGGAGAGGATGTAATGTTAGAAGACTGCCGTTCTTGTCCAAGAATCGTGTAAATCCTGGCATCAAACTGAGCCTCAATTTCCTCTTCTGCCAAATGTTGCCAGTGACCTTTTCTCTTACCACTGATCATAGGTGGGTAACCTATCCAGGTCCTTAAAAGAAAGATGCAGCATGGACCAACGTATTCTTTCCCTAGCTTTAAGAAAGAAACTTGAGAATTTCCCATCATTGGGGCCAAAATAGACCGGCAGTTACACTGGCTTTATGGGATACCAACAGAATGTCAGACACAGTGTCTTTCCTGTTTTATCACTCAGTAGCCTGTCCTTCTAGTAGGTCAGCATAGTGCTGAAAAGCAGAGTCTTTAGAGTCAAGCAGACTTGGGGTGAACCACTGCAGCCTCTGCCATTGAGCAAATCATGTCACCTCCCCAAGCCATAGTTTCCAATGTAAATGGAGGTGGCTGAATCTGTTTCACACGATTTCTTTTTTTTGAGGTTTAAATGAGATACAAATGCTCTCCTTATAACAACCTCTTAGGCTTAGTGTGGTCATCATCTGTATTTTATAGAAAAAGAACCTTGAGACTTAGAGGGGTGATTTGCTCATCATCACATGAATAAAGACTGGGGGCCTGGAAAACCATGTCTTATGTCCATTATTAAGTCTAGTGAAACAACTGAATCTGATTATTTTATTTCCCAAATAGAAGTTGCTATAGTAAGAGGCTTCTGTTCTTTAAACAGTTGAACCTCCTTTGATCTCCTTTCCTTTTCAAGGAGAGACCTTCCATTGTTTCAGTATCTTACTGAAATTCTTAATTTCCTTAATTTAACTCTATACAGGGAAAGAGCGTGAACTCGAGGTGGACAGTCACCTAGGTAAGTGGACTGTGGCAGGGGAGAGTATCTCTGGGTCTCAGTCTAGGAGAGTTCTCTTTGACCTCCTTGAGTTTCTCCTTGAAGACCCCAGAGAGGAGGGATTCCCTAGAAGCCTCCCAGATCCTCTGGCTGCCATTTGCCGGGCTCAGGCAGAGCCCCTCTCCCTCCCCACTCCGCTCACTGATTCCACTGGATGGACCTGGCCACCCCCACACTGGACTGTCTGCACCCCCTTTTCCACCCCACCACCCCCTGGGCAGGAACCAAGTCTGAGTTCCCTCTGCAGCCCAGTGCCTGTGGCCAGGTGTACCTATTCCCCGGGACGGAGTGAACAAAGCCTCCTGAGCCCCTGGCACAGCCAGGCTTCTCACTAGGGCTCCGCAGGACAAGTGGGACGTCTTTCAAAGAGAACTTGGGGTTGGGTGAGAACGTCTTCATCTCTAGGGTCTCCTTCATGCTCGTACTTGGGCTTCACCACCACCAGTACTACTAAGTAAAAAAAGAGGGTGGGGAGGAAAAGCACCCTTAGACAGTGAATGACAGCTTCATCCTGGTGTGTTTCCAGCTCCTCTTCACGGTGCTTATTCATCGGGAGCAATCCCTCCTCTGTGCGGTGCTCTGTGCCAGCCCTGGAGACTCCCTGGTGGTTCCATTTGGCTTCTGGAGGCCTTGCCTTCTTCAGTTACAAATTACTAATCTCTACAGTTTCTATCATGTGATTTAAATACCGGGGGCTTAAAACCTCTTTTATGATACCACAACAGCCGTCTTCAAATGCAAAAGAAAATATGATTATGCAAATAAACTCTACACAGAAATGGAAATGACTTCGGGTGATCTGGGCTTATTTTGGGTTTAGTTTCTGCTGAAAGCCAGCTACTTACTAGTCTGAGTTTGGTGAGGGAGAAGTGTTCACTGTAAGGAACTCTCTGCATGGTTAAGGGTTTTCTCGAGTAGATATTGGATAATAGTGCCCTCCTTGCCATATGCTAACAGAATTTAAAGGGAACAGAAATATTATCCCCTCTGTAAGAATTCCTGTGTGTCTCTACCTCCTGCCGTCGGGTTATCGGGATAATAGTGGTTGGCAGTGTGGTGTCAGTATCTGGAAAGGAAAGACGTTTGGGGCCACTGTGTGACCTTGGGCAAGTCCTTCTCTGTAAGCTTCGTTTCCCCACCTGTAAAACATGATGGAAATTCCTACCTGTAGGGTTGTTAAGCATATTAAATGAGATCATGCACATTAAGCACATAGGCGAGGGCTATGCACAATGCAGATATTGGTCTTGCTAGTGTCTGTCTGCGTGCCTGGGACACCACAGCTAGTCTGCGCGTGTGTGTGCTGGCCTTTTCCCTCCCTGTTCTTCCCATTTCCCTTTAGCCTCTTAGACTTCCCTCAGGCCCCTTTGGTCAACAGCCAGCACCAAGGGTAGGTGATACCGAGGCAAAAACCCGTGCTGACCTGGTCCGAGAAGCAAACCTGTGCCCTGTCCACACCTTCAGCAGTGAGTGTCTGAACTGTGCTACGTGGGCTGAAAAATTCCACATGAATTGCATTTTTCACTCTCCTCCTTTCTTGAGGGTTCCCCCCTTTTCATTTTATCATTAGGTAGTAATTAGTATTCAAGGGAAATTGGTCTTAATATATTAAAATTGGTTAAGTGCATTTAGACCTGTACCACAGCCAATGTCTTATTGGAAAATGTAATTGGGGACTCTGTGTATGTAATTAATTGAATTACAATTAAGAACTTTCATTAAGCGATACACTGGTACATTAGAGCAGTGAGGAAACATGTTTGACGAGCCACAAACCCCGTATGGGCTCTAACTGAGGGCACAGGGATTTGTATCCCGCTGGTCGGCCCCTGGCCCCAGAATCGCCCTGCAGCCTCTGACTAATGGTGTGGCAATGCATCGGGTGACATTTCTGCAGTGACACCCCTGATCGATGCGGGGTTCATCCAGCATGTGTGCCCTTGTTCTGACTCCGGAGTCAGAGGGAGAGATGCCTCAGTGTTGGTCAGATGTTGCAGCTCTTAGACATTTTGTTATTGTAAACAAATAGTCATCCCTTGAGTAGTCATCCTTCATCCTCTAAAGGGTGGTTGGCTTCACTCTGGGCACATAGTTGTTCGCTCACCCCCCAACATTGATGGCATCCCCCTCCAGGCCAGCCACAGTGCTGGGGTGGCGGAGAGGAGCCCCACACCGTGGAGCCCGCAGCTGTGAAAAGTGCTGCAAAGGGTATAAAGGAGTGAATAGCAGGGGCTGGAGCTGGTGAGAGTAGAAAGAGAAGACTCCCTTGAGGAAGAATAAAAGGGAGTCAGAAAATGAGCAAGGGAAGAATGTTCCAGGCCAAGGCACTGCCTGTGTGCAGACCTTAGGAAGGAGCTTGGCATGTTTGGGATGAATGAAAGAAGTGGAATGAAATGAGCGGGGAGAGTGGGTGCTGGGAAAAGAGACCAAGGGATGGGCAGGGTCTCAAATGCAGAGCCCCCAAGCCCCCCTCCCGTGATCTGCTCTTTTTAGAAATTCCACAACCCTGAAACCATTTCGTTCTGATCACCTCATAAACCAAGATTACTCTGCTTTATTGAGGGTCTGAAATCTCCCTGTGGAAAGGCTCTAACTCCAAGTGTTTAATCAATTAGGCACTGGCAGCAGGGATCGCTACCCTGGTTGTAGCCTGGCAGACTCAGTGAAGAGTATATCCTACTGTGTGATCCTGATGGCTTTGAGGAGATTACGACAGAGGGACATGCATGCGTGCACGCGTATGTGTTAAAGTATGTCACCTATTGATTATTTTTTAGAGACAAGCAAAAATGACTACTAGCCAAAGGGAAGTGTTTGATAGAAGAGAAGTTTGGAGCTTATGAGGCTTTGGGGACTTAAAAGGCCTTTGGAAAGAAAAAAAAGTGATGGATGTAGAAAGCTAAGGGAGACTCTCTCTCCATGGCTCACTTGGGCACCCTGCTTTGAGCCTTACAGGAAGAGAGGGTGTTAGGTGTTCTCCTGGATTCTCTGTTCTGGCAGGGCCCGGCGTGATTGTTTTCTCCTTAGATATTTTTATGGCCCATGAATTTGTGCATTGCCAGCCCCCCTTTGGGACACATTTACCCAAGGGGTTGTGTGGTAGCTAAGGGCACATTTTTGGAATTAGACTGACCTGGATTCAGTTCCTAGCTCCAGCATATACTAGTTACATGGCTGTGCTAGCAGGATGACATTCTCTATACCAGCAAGAGCCTCATTTTCCTCACCTATAAAAAGAGGATAATATCCAACTTAAAAAGGCTTGAGAAAATTAAATGAGCTAATGTATTTAAAGTGCTGAGCATAGGGTCTGGCATATAGTAAACTCTCAGTAACTGTTACCTGTCTTGAGGGTTTTGTTGAGGCAGGATCCCAGTCGGGTGAGGTGCCTGTGGGGAACTGGAAATGGTGTGTGAGGTGCCCAGTGAATGCGGAGGACGGCGCACAAACTCAGGGAGCGCTTGGCTTACCCGCCTTGCAGCCACCTCCGGTCATGCCACCAGCAGCCCTCATCGAACCTCTGTGCGCCCTGCAGGGTGGAAGGTCCCAGCCCTCGGAGGAACTCATTGTCCAGAAGGGGAGTGCAGGTGCTCATCATGGAAGAGACTTAGGCTGAGAGCCTTCAAGCCTGCAGGGTTTCAGGGAAGGGGTCAGGGAATATTCTAGACCAGACCTTGGAAGGTATAAATATTAAAGAGTAGGAAGGATATCTGGTATAACCTGAGCAAAGTGCAGTTTAGCTGAAGCAGGGGTGGTTCTATGCGGGGAGTAGCAATAAGGCTTCATGACAGAGTGGGTAGGAGATGTTTTACCCTTCATTTGGTCAGTTGTTCACACAGCAGGATTTTAGCCTGTGTGAGGCCCTGAGGTAGACACTGCTGTCCCTTTGAAGAACCTCTCCCCCTCCACCCCTCATCGTTTATTTTCCACAATTCCTCTTCACACACTTTGCTCCAGCCAAACATTTGCTGTTCCCTCTGTATACGCTCACTTTGTGGGCTTCGTGTTTCTCCCACACTGTTCCCCTGTGGTTTGCCTGTCCCCTTCCCATCGCCTGGGAACCCTGCCATCCCCTCCTATGTTCCTGAAGCACAAGAACAGGCAGCGTCGTCGTCATGCATACAGGGAATGTAAAGGCAAAGATGTAACCATGGCCATCGATCTTCAGTTGAGTCCAGAGTTGGCATCGATCTTTTTGGAGAAAGAAGATTGAAGTTGCTTTAACTTATTACTAGGTTAGAAATTTTAGGCTTAGTGTAAAACTCATTGAACTAGCCATAAAATGAAGTTTAAAGTCCCATGTAGTTTATATCTCTGAACATAAAACATGTCAGTGGCATACAGTAAGTTCACCTGAGCTTTGATTTAAGGATTAGTGCTCATTTGGCTGGTAGAGAGTCATGTGTGTGCCTGTAAGTGTCTCTCTCAATTCCAATGAAAACATTGTTTGTAACTACCACAATATTAGTTAAAATTAGCCTTGACCACCTTAGAGAAAGTCCATTGTTACTCTCACAGTTTGTGTGGAAGCTTTTTGTGTTGTTGTCTGGTGTGTAACACACACACACAGCTGTGACTGCACTTTCATGACTCATCATGACTGTCCACGTGACGCCCAGGGACAGTGAAAACATGGCGTAGGACAGGAAGGGTGACTGTCCTCAACTTTTTGGTCTTATGACTGCATTGCACTCAAGAGTTATTAAGGACCCCCAAAGGGCATTTGTTTATTGTGTTATATCTGCTCATTAGGGATAAAAACAGAAAAATTTAAATATTTATGAATTCATTAAAAAGGCAATAATAAATTTATTACATGTTAACATAAATTTTTATGAAAAATAACTGTTTTAAAAATTTAATGAGAAGAGTGGGACCATTTTATTTTGTTTCCTTTCCCTGAAGAGCATTTATTTTTGTCCCATCAGTAAGGTAAATTATTGGCTAATCACCTGAACCAGTGGGCATTGTTTTATATTTTTGCAAATTTCTGTAATGTCTTGCTTTATGAAAGGCACCTGGATTTGCATATCTACTTCTGCATTCATTCTGTTACAATACATTGTTTCAGTTAAAATATAGGAAGAAAATTTGGCCTAACACAGATACATTTTTGGAAACTGGAGAAGTATTTCAATAGCCTTTTCTGGTAATAGTGGATACTAATTTTCATTACTGTACCACAACTTGAATGATAGTTTCTTAAGGGTTACTTACAATGTGGACTCAGAACCATATCAATGAATTTGTTATTACTTGTATACTTGTAATAGGCACAAAAAGGGCAAATAATGTCTTATTGTTATTATGATGAAAATAGTATTGAGATTATGGACCCTTGAAGGGTTCTTGGGGACCTTCCTCCCCAGTGGGGCCCGGGCTACACTGGTTTAGAGTTTACGGTTACCTGCCGACTCTCTCCTTGCTGCTGCTTGTAGGAGGTGGTGAGATGGGAAGGGAAGGAGGAAAGCAGAAGGAACATGGTGGACTCCAGGGTCCAGTAGATCTGTCCCAGCTCTGCCTCTGCCCGACAGTGGGATCTTGGACAAGGTGTTGACCCAGTCTTCGCCCGTGGTGTCAGAATGAGGGTTTGAATCCACATCACTGCTTATTAGGCCTCAAGGCCAAGTCCCAGCCCTTGCTCTCTCAGTACCTCCTCTTTTTCTTTCTTTTTCTTCCTTTTTCTTCCTTTGTTGCAAGCCCTAGACTGTACCTGTCCCCTCCTTCACCTCAGCTCTGCTTCCCTTTGGCCCGCTCCTGCCCTGGCCTGGTTTTGCCATTAAGATTGGTACCATTACCCATTCGCGCCTTCCTAATTCCTTAGTCTAGAGAGTTAAGCCTCTTCCCTTAGACTTTCCGCATCCCTTACACCTTTCCACATTGTGAGCGTACTCTCTGCCATGCTTCCAGAGCCTGTTGTCAGTCCATTTGCGATCTGGTGCTCAAGTCACTTTTAGGCCCTAGCCCAGAACTTGATCTATCACAGTACATCTTTGAGTTATTGCAGCTCGAGCATTTTGACACAATACATTATGGTAATCCATGGCACATAGAGACATTAACACTCCCGACTTTGACAAAATACATTGTGAAGTCTTTGAAGGCACCATTATAATTTATCTTGTCATTCACCAGCAGACCCAGTTCAGCATTAATGTAGATGAACACAGTGTGGCTTTTGTTTCATTTAATTGCTTGTGACCTTTTTAATTGCTAATTTAACAAAATACCAAAGGGTAATATTTCAATTAAATTAACAGGTTGGTGAGTGTTTTTGTTAATATATTTATTTTTAAGACGTTGTGGTTCTCTCTACTTTTTACTTTGAGTAAATAAAAATGTCTTCTCTTGAACAGAGGTAGATTTTTAAATGTGAAGTTGATAGTACAGTAATAATTTTAATATGCATATGATACAGTGCCAAGCATATTTCATGTGAGGTTGGGTTTGCTCCTTTCTAGAAGGATGGAAACGGTAAAGGTGCCTATGCACAGTCATAGAACTTTTCTGGTCCAAAATCATGCTTTTGGTGTAATGATCGGCTTCAGATGTTTGTCTTTAGATAAAGAGCCTGTTGCCTGCACCATATACTTGGCGCTTTTCTCTCTGTGCCTTGTACTGTTTCTTCTGTGGTCCGTAGTCTGCAAGCTCCTGAAGATCAGGAACCCTGCCTTACCCTCATGTGTCCTCCACACCCTAGCATACCGCTGGCCCAGGGAGAGTAGGTGCAGGTTGCGTGGCAGACTGATCTGTACACACAGGCAGGCCCCCACCAAGCAGCGGTACTTCTGAAGCTACTTTAAGAAGTTGCCTTGGAACTCTGAGACCAGAAGTTGTTCCCATGCAGCAGATAAGCTGCTTTGGGATTGGAGGCAAGTGCAGGGCTGTTTCTTCCTTCTCTGCTCCCCCAGGTGCTGTTGCCCTTCTAATCATAAAAGCAAACATGCCCCTTGTTGGCTGGGGCAAGGCTCAGAACTCACCCAAGTATCAGGGGACCTAAATCCTCAAATGGGATGTGAATTTACACTGTCAGAGAGTAGAAGGTCAGTGCAAGAAGCATTAGTATGTTGAGCCAGCTCCAGCTATATAAGCCTTGAACAAAATTAATAGAAGAAAATTGACAAGGCTTGCTGGTTATTCCATAGCTTTAAGACCTCTACTAAAATCCTATCATCTCGTCTGCCCGTTATTAACATTTCAGCAAAATATAAAGTTTTCATTAATCTCCCACAGCAAATTTAGGAGTGAAAACTGGCACTTGTTTGAGCTTTTAGGACTACATTAGCTGGTGTATTAAACAAAATATGTCATTCTTCAGTAGCTTCTGTAAGAAGCTAAATCAATTTCCAACCATATTTATGCACCACTTTATCTAAAAGCATCTGAATTATCATTTACAGCTAAGATGCTTTATTAGCAGCTGGCATTGAAATTGCTCAGTAAAAAATTATATGTCACGTTATAGTAATTTTTAAATTGGTTTTAATCCAATATCATAAAATGTAAAACTCTTAAGTGTGGGGTTTTTTTTTTTAGTAATTGGCATTTTAACATAATGAGCTGTTACCTCTTTCCAAATCAAATACCTGAAATATTTAGAAAATATTAATTAGTAAAGAAAATAGAAGTTCTTGAGCTAAGTAGTATCTAATATTGGCATTTTCTCAGGAAAAAAATGGCTTTAAATGATTCTTACAACATGAAAGGATTTTACTATTTCACCCATATTCTCTGTAGTATATGTGTGTGAGTGTGTGTATACACACACACACTCACACACACATATACATGTCTAGATATAAAATAGAAATAAATATATCTTGGTGGTTCTGTTTCAGTAAAATAGTCAATGATTATTTGAAACAGTCCGTTCTAGCCAGCCTCTCGGTTTGAGATGGGGCCATTCCCCAGAAGACGGTGGTGAGTGTGCTGATGGTATCATAGGTGTTCCTAAGAAGGGAAACAGGCTACCCAGTGGCCCTTGCGGGCGTGAAGTACAACTCTGCTAATCCTAGCGAAGTGACGTTGGTTAAGTCACTCAGCCTCTCTGATCCCCGCCGTCCTATGGACATGACATCTGGTATTCATCCAGTAAATTTTTATTGAGCACTTGCTTTATCCTCTGCATGGTAGCACTGGCAGGGCCTGGGCTATAGTGGTGAGTAAAGCAGTCACTATGCCTGTCCCCTTGAACTTTACAGCCTAATGGCAGAGACAGATCATTACTCTCAGTGATACGTATTCCCTATCCCGAAGGAAAACTGCAGGGTGTGTTGACAAAGGAGGTGAACTAGACTTGGGGCAGGGCTGATATCAGGGAATGATCCCTGGAGTGTCACCTGCGATAAGCTCTTTGGGAAAAATAAGGGAGCAGGCCTGGAGGAATACGCCAGGAGGGAGTAAACTGGGGGGAAGGGTGACCTGGGCAGTAAACTGGGGGGAAGGGTGACCTGGGCAGAGAGGGCAACATGTGCAAACTCTCTAAGATGGGACTGTGTCACAGGTATTCAGCGAATGGCCTGTTAAGGGCAAGGCTCCGTCCGTCCTGACTGAGGGGAGAGCATTATTGTAGCATGATCCAAGCTGGGAATAATTGTATGTTTGGAAAGGGAGTGCACACTTCCTAATGGTTGAATTCAGTGTGAAGGCATCAGAAGCCAAGTTTGAATAAAAGCTTGCTGTACACTGTAAGCCATAACTAGGAAGGAAAAGTATGTAGTTGTTAGGCTGCCAGTTATGGAACAGAATATTCCTATTTTATACCCAGATCTAGAGTTTTTCACTACTTCAACTGTCCCTAAGAATTCTCTCTGGCTGTCCCTGTGGAACCATCTCTAGATGCTCCCTCGTGCTGGTGAATGGCACCCGCAGCCACACCTCCAGAGGACCGCTTTGCAACCTCTGCAGAATGAGAGGTAGTTTAGCTTTGCTTAGCGTGACCTTGGACATGTGACTTCACCTCAAGAGCAGAGAATGGGGTGCAGGACAGCAAGCTGATAAACAGGCAGTTTGAGAATCTCAGAAAGCTCAGGGATTCTTTAAGAAACATGGATCAGCCCTGGCTGGTGTGGCTCAGTGGACTGAGCACCGACCTGCAAACCAAAGGGTTGCCACTTCAATTCCCAGTCAGGGCACATGCGTGGGTTGCAGGCCAGGTCCTCGGTTGGTGGCGCACAAGAGGCAACCACACACTGTTGTTTCTCTCCCTCTCTTTCTCCCTCCCTTCCCCTTTCTCTAAAAATAAATAAATAAAATCTTTAAAAAAAAAAAGAAACATGGATTACTTTTATGATCAGGAAAATTAATATTAAAAAAAGAAACAAGAAATGTGACCACTCATGCTTTTGTGATTTTTGACTTAACTCTTGTGGAGACTGAGTGCTTCCGGCGAGCAGGAGTTTTTCTGTCTCTCTGGACCCCTACTGCCTAGCCAAGGGCCTGCCACAGAATAGGCAGTGTTTGTGGAATTAATTGTTGAATGATTAATATGTTACCATTCTCTGTTTACTGGAATGGCATTATTAAGTCATCGCTCAGCCTTTTCTTCTTCAAATTAAATAGCCCATATTATTTTAATTTATCCCAAAGCATTTTAAGCAGACACCATTTGCCAAGCCTCATGTATCTTTATGTGTTAAACTGCTTTTTCCTCCCCAGGTTCAAGGGCAGACGGGGTCTTTGAGGAGGATTCGCAAATTGACATAGCTACAGTACAGGATATGCTTAGCAGCCACCATTACAAGTCATTCAAGGTCAGCATGATCCACAGACTACGATTCACAACGGATGTACAGTTAGGTAAGTGCATGAACAGATGATAAACTGAGCCCTTCATATCCGTGGTCAATTGTAGAAATAGGGAAACAAACAGCATACAACTTTTATGTGACCCGAATAACTAACGTTTTTGGAGAAAATGTTTAAACAATGAAAGTTAAAGTATCTGTGTTGTATAAAACAGAAGACAGGAAGTAGAACTAACTCGAGACTCTTTTCAAACTGGTCGACTTCAGCGAAGTCCCATAATTCTTTTCATTCTGTAATTCTCCTACGTTGCTATCCTTAGAACTGCTCTGTAGCATTGCCACTTGCCTTTTCATACTCAGTGAATTCATTGCCTGTTCATTCATGCATTTATTCAGGAAGCTTTTTAATGATCTCAGAAGTTGTATTTGGATTCTCACCAGACAATTCGGAACTAAATTTAAGCTAATATTTGGGGTTAATTTGTTCCAACTAAATGCTAAATTTCTGTTTTGACTTCAACCTAACAGGAGTAGAAAAAATGTCATAGTAGTCAACATAATATTAATACATTATTGTTGTCATGGCTGTCATTCATAGGCATCCACTGTGCATTAGGCACTGTGCTAAGTGCTCTCCATGCACTACTTAACTACCTAGAAAACAGCAGTTTTCTGCCCCTACCTAATCTAACAGAGAAGGGAGATGAGGTGCAGAGAGGCGCAGGCTCGTGCTCAAGCTCACACAGCAGGTAGGTGGTGGCATCAGGAGCAGAGCCCTGGTTGGCCAGCGTGGCTGCACCTGCTCCCTAACGAAGGGCAGTGGGAGGAGGGGGAGCAAGGGTGGAGCCTGGCTTGCTCAGACAGGGCCCAAACGGTGCCCTGGCTCTGCCACTGACCTCTGCCAACCCACCCCTCCCGGGCCTTGTTTGCTCCATGTGTAAGGGTTCTAACTCTAAGGCTCATGGCTTTCATGTTTCTCACAAATGCTTTGTATGTGTCTCATTATAAAATCTTCTCTGATGTTGGCATTAGTCTGGCTAATTTTTAGTAAAGCCTGAAAAATATCTCAATAATTTCTTCACAAGTTGACCGACAAGAGCTTGAAATATATGGACAGTACAGTATAGTAATTAAAAGAGGAGTGTCAGAATCACGGCTGATTTAAATTGTGGTTCTATTGCTAACCAGCCATGTTAGGCGAGTGCCTTCATCTCTCTAAGCCTTAGTTCCATTCTGCTTCAATGGGAAAGCCAGTGATATCATCCTCTTACGATTGCTGCGGGAACAAGTCAGATAGCCCATGTTAAGCACTTAGCATAGCGCCTGGCAGTTGGTAAAGCTTCTGTGAATGAGAGCCCTTAGTGGAAAGGCAAAACTGAGAAGCGCTTAGAGGACAGACTCAGGACTTAGCAGCCTGGTTCAAACACTGACTCATTTATTAGCTATATCATCACAGGCAAATTATTCACAGTCTCAGTTTCCCCATTTGTAAAATGAAGATAATAGTCCCTATCTCACAGATAGGGTAATTATGGGGATGAAATGTCATATTACACACAGAATACTTAGAAAAGAACCTGGCACATAGCAAGTTCTCATTGGCCTCTAAGATGATGGTGATTCTAGCCCTGGCTGGGTGGCTCGGTTGGAGCGTGGTCCCAATGCACCAGGGTTGTGGGTTCAATCCCTGGTCAGGGCACATGCAAGAATAAACAAGTGGTTGTGTGGATGGATGGAATAGTAAATCAATGTTTCTCTCTCTCCCCCTTCCTCTCTTTCTCTCAGGTCAATAAAAAATTTTTTTAATTAAGGAAAAAAAAGATGATGGTGATTCTGACAAACTAAATACATGAATTAGCATCCAGTAACTTTGAACCAAAACACAGAACCCACCGTTTTTACCCACTCTAGACTGTTTCTTCCTCCTTACAAAAAAAAAAAAGATCTAAATCGTTATAAAGTGGTTAAAAAAATTGTTCAAAAAGAAGCCAGATCCAAAAAGTGGGGGGTGGAGGGGTGTAAAAGTACATACTGTATGATTTCATTTGTATAACATTCAAAAATATACAAAAATATTCTACTGTGTAGAAGTAATGACGACGATTATCCTGGGGAGCTTGGACTAGAGGAGCATCTTCAGGGATACTGGTAAAATTTTGTTCCTTATCTCGGTGCTGATTCCATGAGTATGTACACTTTGTGGAAAAGTCAAGCCATATACACTCTTAAGATTTATGTACTTTCCGTTGGTATATTTTCGGTGAAAAGTTTACTAAAATAAGAATGTTACTCAGACATCCAGTTTGTCTGTGCCTGAATGCAGTATCTTCCCAGTAACAAAGGGTCTGTTTTTTCTGAATGGGCCTAGTTTAAGAAGCTCAGTAAATAGCCTGAGTGCCTCCAAGGTGAAGGTGCAGGGGACAAAGCAGGGACTCTCCCAGGTAAGCATAATCAGCAAATCCACTGGCCCCCAAGGTGGAAAGCCGCGCCTTCGAAAGTTAACCAGCTTCATGGGCTTCTTCCTCCTGCTTTTTCCGAAGGCAAAAAGCCAGACTCAGGTTCATAGATTCTGCCATGTATATTCATTTAAAAGGAAAGATCGTGGAAGGATCTGCGAGAAGAGCGCAAGCTCTGCAGTCAGGGCCGGGTTGGAACCGCAGCATCGCAGGCACTGTCACCTTGCACAGGCCCATTCCCTGGTCAGCCCTAGTGTTGGTCATTTAGAAAATGCAAGTTATGTTAGCCTTTCGGGATTGTATGGCAGTGGCCCAGAGAAGCTGTATTCTCCACTGTAGCTCATCTTAGAGCTGTTGTTATTATTGTCACTACTACTTAGTGTCCCTATTGTTTTCAACTCCTAGTCCACCATCTTGAAAATCATTAACCAGATCACTCAGATTAGGTAGCGGCTCTCTTGTAGCCACAGTGGAGACTTCTCAGGTAGAAATGGATGATGACATTGATACGAGCATCTCTCCCTAGAGCAGTGGTTCTCAGCAGTGAAGTGACTAGACACCAGGTCCCAGTCACCTCTGGAGGCTTCCAGTGGTACACATGGCGCCCTCTGGTGGAAAGTCCCAGCTCTGAGGAGTTTGTAAAACATGTCTGAATGTTTTTGTTAAGATTTAAGTTCAACCTTTAACATTATAAGCAGAAACTTCATTAATTAGTCCTAAGGAATTTTTTGACAACCAGATAAACTGCCCATGAGTACTGTACCATGCAGTGAGTAAATATACTCATTTCCTATTTGCATGTGCATGAGTTCAGATATGTAACTTAAGCCTCCTTCCTTGCAACGCAGATGATAATGCCCTTTCAGTCTAACAACAACAACAAAAACCTGGACACAGCAATCCAGAAATGCTTCCTTTCTGAAATGGAGCCTACCACAGAGTGCGTGGCCGCAATCAGCATGCCCTTTATGAGCATTCAAGTGAGGGGCTAGAGCCTGAGATCAGTAAATAATTTATTTTATTTCAACTGACTAGCCAGGTGCTTCAGGTCTTTCCTGACACTGATGGATGGCCTCCTCCGCTCGTCCATCCTGTGTCAGTCAGAGCAGGGGTTTCGCTTGCCTCCTGTGGCAAGTTCTAAGTGGTAAGTGTCTGTGAGAGGCATTTACCCAGCAGCCCTGCTGAGTCTACAGAAAACTGCCCAGCCACTCGGAGTCCGTGGTACGTAAGGGCACACGGCAGAGGGTCGGGATTCCCATGCTCCGCGGTGCCAGCACAACTGCTCGTCCTCTGAGGGGAGAAGTGGCCGGCGCTCCAGTTTTACCATCTGCCATTTGTCTCTGAGGTCAGGGGATGGGAGGGCCAGGCTTTGATCTGCAGGACCCACACTTAAACCAGTGTTCTGCCAGGTTTTATGGCTGAAAAGTTCAGTGAAGTCTATTAAAGAAATCCATGACAAAGCTCTGATCTTTTAAAATAATAGTAACAAGAAGAATCATAATTTTTAGAAGCAGTTATTATTCATCAGGTGTGCCAAGCACTTACTATGTGCCAAGCACCTTGCTGGTCACTTTTTTATGTGCACTGCCCCCTGTAACTATAGCACTGTTATGAGATAGTGCAGATATTATGTCCATATTTTATGTGAGGAAATTGGGGTGTAGGGAAAAATCAAGTAAGTAGTGAAGCTGGAATCAGACCCCAAGTCTGTGTGAGGCTGACTACTGTATTAAGCCTAGAATGTGAGCCATCACTGCGCCGGCACTCTCTGGTTCTGTGACAGTTTCCAGTATACAGTGAGCTTGCACCCTGGTTACCTTGTGTAATCCACATAGCCCGCTGATGACGTTACTCCCGGGTCATGACTGAGAGAACAGGCTTGGAGGAGTTAATGAAGTAACATGATGTACATAAAGTACTTAGTGTTCACTGGCGCTTAACGTATTACCTAATGAATAATGACTCCCTTCCCCCGACCCTGAGCCATCAGATGGACAGTGGGATATCCAGTGCCAGTAGAACTGGGGCTGAAACCCAATTCATATGCTGCCCCAGCCCCTCATGCCACAGATGCCTAAGTCCTTAGTAGCTTACCGCCACAAAGGAAGTGCTTACTTCTGTTTGGCCAGTTGTAAAATTTTTTCCACACCCCTCAGCCTTCTCCCTCTCCTGGCATTGGGCACTCAGTGTCCATGTGGCACGGGTGCTGCTCTTTCACCCTCCGTGGACATTGTTAGTCACCGCACTTCCCTCTGGGCCTGGACCTGACCTCAGAGTCCTTCCCAGCACAGTCCTCTGAGCAGCTCCTGCCAGTCATCGGAGTTGGTTGTTTGCCATCCCTGCTCTGGAAAGCTCACCAAACAAAGCCACCCTACCTAACCATTCTGTATTTCTTGAAATCATTCATGGGATATTTTGTTTTGTCTGCTTCTCCTCTGTGCTGGGCCTAAAAGTACAGATGCCCTTTACATGTAGACCTTGCTTGAGCTCGTACCAAGTGGAGGGTTTTTTCATTACTTGACCTCCCATTTGCCTGATCCTCTGTGGCCAACCATAGGGTCAGGCCCTAAGACATGGGTGCTACCCAAACGTGCCAACGTTGGCAGGGTGAAGTTGGTTTGGGGAAATCGAAACTAACAGGGTTGGATGGTGAATGCTTGCAATGATCTAGAAAGCCCCTAGTATACTGTCAATGAGTATTTGTTGGCTAGCTGGCAGAGGCTGAACTATAATGCACCTGCAAGGGGCCGTCAGAAGCCCGTATGAAAAACAAGGCAGGGAAGGCCAAGACATCGCCATAGTATGCCTCTCACTTACACAGCGCCCTCCAGCAGTGCCTCTGCCCTGACCATGTGTCAGAATCTCCAAGTCCCTGACCTCATCCCAGACCTACTGGCTCACAATTTCCCCTTAACTGTGGGGTTTGAGAAATGCAACCTCAGCGTATTCAAAGGACTTTCTTGCCGCTTATCTCTTTGTCCAGGGCTTGTTTTTACTGACTGGGTAGGTCAGCCTAGTTTTCCTGAACAGAGTCTCGGGCTGAGAGATGCTTTGATAGTTGTGCCATTGTGCTAACTTGATTTCTTCACCTTATCGTTTGTCAATATAGACTGTCCCCTGTCACCACAGGGAAACATAATACACCTTGAATTCATACCACAATATAAATGTACAGTATACTGTCTGTGTCACAGTGCATATATAGCCTAACAAGTCTGTATAGGAGGTACAAATTCTGTATTGGATTTACAGATAAAGACTATATTATGAAATAACCTCTGCAAAAAGGTCACCTCCATTATCTCTTCATAAAACAATCTACAAGTATAATCATAATACTAGTGATCACAGTAGTTATTTATCAAAATTACCAAGTACAATAGCACATATCTTAGAGAAGGCAATGAACTTGCATCTCAGAAACCGACTCCAATCCGATTTCTAAGGACTGCCCAGAGCATTGTGCTGAGGCAGCATCTTGAACCACGTGAAGGGCAACATAAAGAAACTCTGTGATTGATTAAGAATGTCTGATCTAGGACTGAACATGATGAGGGGCAGCCTTTTTTCCATCTATCCCCGTTTTATCTACCCTATTGTATTTATTATTTAACCCCCGAGTTAATATCTATAACTCAAGCAAAGCTTTATTACAGCGTTGTTTACTATACAAGGCAAAACCAAAAACAACTTGAAATTTATTTTTAAAAATCGTTTATTCTTACATGTTTAAATTTCAGTCACTTTCAAAATATTCCATTTGATGCAATACACCTATGGAGGCTTTTTTTCCCCCACTGCTTAAAACAGTTTTTGAACTTGTCAATTTTGATGCCTTTTAGTGTTTTTGCCAATTTTTGTTTCACCTCTTTCACATCAACAAAACATTTCCCTTTGAGGACTTTTTTCACCCGGGGAAACCAAGAAATGTTGCTCAGGGCGAAATCAGGTGAATGGGAGGGGTGGGGCATGGGGGTCGATGCCAATTTTTGGCCAAAAACTTCTGAACACTCAGCGCAGTGTGGGCAGGTGCACTTGTAAATCACCCATGATGAAATAGGCAAACGTGTTGAAGGAGTCTTCAGAAAAATTCACTGAAGCCAAACACAGCCTTTCACAGTAACGCCAGCCGGCACACTGATCCAGATGGGTTCCTAGAACACTCACCTAGAGGGGTATGCCTGTACTACAAGGGGCCTGCCCTCTAGAAGATAATCCTGGGGCGGGGAGTGGAGGGTTCAGGTTCCCCCTTGTACAATATGCAAACTTAAACACTTTAACAACACAAGACTACAAGAGTGAAAACAAACAGTTGGGGCCTGGACTTGGTTACTCCTGAGGTTCACTCTGATGCTAAAACCAGCTCTCTGGGGCTACATGAATAACATAGTGCCCTCTTGTTTTCTGATTGGATATCTGTGGTATATAGTTCAAGTAATTACATAATCTGGAAATGTATGTCCTTAAGAAGGAGATTGATCTTCCACACTTCTGTTTCATTTTCTTTTTTTAATACTAAGGAGTTAACCCTTCTGTAGTCAAAGACACTAAAATGATCAGGAGACATGCATCATGCTTCACTCCAGAATCCCTGGGTCCACTGAGTAATTTGAGGATGGCAATTCTAGTATCAAATGATTGCTCTGCCCCTATTGTGGCAACGTTTTTCTGGACTATTTAGAATAGAACTTTAAAAACACTAATGAATTTGTGAGAGCAGGATAGATGTTATCAAGACTGCCTCCAGAAAATTCCTTCACCCTATTAGTGATTAATGCAATGATGGGGTTGAGAGGGAAAATCCCCTGATTGGGGTATGAGGAACTCTAGGGGCTTTTCCCAACTATATACCTTCCTCTAGTTGCCTGCTCCCAGATCTACTTTTTTGAGAATTCCTAATGACAATGTGTCAGGTTCCTCGGGTGGCTGAGAAAGAATTGAGAATTGGAAAAAGTTGAGAACCGCCAACATAATAAAATGAGCGGAGCGGGATATCTGCGAGACCGCCGGAGCTCTGCCTTCTCTTACCACCCCCTCATCCTGGGCCCTCGAGCTCCAGCAGTGTGCCAGGGCCTGGCGCGGGGAAGACCTGGCTTTCCCGCTCTGTAAGCGACCTCATAGGTCACCTCAGGAAACGGCATTTCTGCTTCCTGACTCACATTAGAGTCTCACCTGAGGTGTTTATTTACCAGGACAGTAGTTTGGGGATCTAACTGCCCCAGCGCAGAAACTTCGTAACTGCTTTCTCTACAGAGAATTTAGCCCTCACCTGAGGACAGGTGTTACTGGAATTAAACAGCCCAGGTCTCAGTCTGTAAGCTCTGCCCTGATACCGAGGACTGTACTGAGCGTTTGTGTACGTTCATGGTCTCGTTCATGTTCAGCTGCCCCTTAGTTTGCATCTGAGTACAGTGGTCTAGTCAAGTACACTTAGATTTGTCACTGACCGTCCCCTGGAATTGGCAGCTTTTAGCTGAGTTCCCAAATGGTTTGGGATGGTTACCCTCAAATGGAACCAGTGACCCTGGACCCCAGTATCTCACTTGATCTGAGGAGTATCAGGCTTATTGGGTTTCATTTTAGTTGTGACCTGCAATATGACTTTGTCGTCTCTTTTGGGTTTCTAAATATGGCCGAGGCTGTGTTTTTGTTTTTATTCCTTAATACATTTGATCACTGTGTGAATATACCCGCTGTACAAGCTTTGCATAGTGAGACAGGAGAGCCGGTCTGTGTAAGCCCTGGCCAGGTAGTATGGGGATGTGAGTTATGGCTACGGCTCTGTCATCAATGGGTGACATCAGACAAGTCGTATCTTTGTCCTGAGCCCTAATTTCTTCATAGAGAATGAAAACCCCAGACTAGGTGACCTCTGAGGTCTCATTAAGCCCAAGCAGCCTGTGTGTCTGATCCTGTGTGTAAATTCAGACAAGTTGCAAAGACTTCCCTGACTGCTCTGTGGACGCTATCGATTGGCCGCGTAGATTCAGTAAAATCCACTCCGGCAACGAGTTGTTCAGTGGCACTCCCGGAAGGCTTTTCCAAGCTTTCCTGGGCTCTAGGTAACCTGAAGACTAGCGGATTGTGGAATTGTATAAAAAGCTACTCCCGGATTTAACAACAGTGGGGATTTTGTAGTCTTAGATTAAGAGTTGTAGGAAATTGATGAATGAACCACAGCTGCGATGTCTGAGCAAATAAACAATAACTCAGAAAATACACTGAGCCATGGAATGTCAAATGCCCTAATATTTGCCAGACTGGTGTTTTAGCTTTCTAGAGGGGTATTTTAAGTGTGTCTCACGGAACTGGTGCCTCATGAGAATCAAGCACGCTCCTCTGGGACAGTAGGAAACAGCAGATGGGTCGGAACACACTAGACCAGGCTGACAGACCCGGGCAGATGCATCATTTCACCTTTCTGAGGTTCATCCTTAGTGATAATTTCAGGAATAATTGATAGAGCTCTTACTATGTGCTAGGCACTCTCCCTAAATTTATTACATGCTTTCGTCATTTCATTTTCATGATACCCCAGGAACTGGTTCTGTTTTTACTCCACTTTACGAAGGAGGAGGGTCAGGCTCATCGAGGGAGGACAGGATAACGTCGCTGGAAATGTGCTGGCAAAATCAGGGTCTCCAAATTACTGACCGACAGGCCTTATAGGACGGGGCTTCCCCAGCACAAATGTCTCCACAGCTCCAGGTGTGGGAATGTTCCCCCTGCTGTTGACTTGAACTCTTGGAGGTCACAGGGAAGAGGCATTCCCAGCGACCCCTGGTGATGGGAGGTTACTGTAAGGACTCAGAGATAGGAGGGCAGTGGTTTCCCAGCTGAACAGCCATTGTGGATCCCGGTCCTTCCAAGGCTGGGGTATAGAGCAGGCCCCAGGAAGGCTTCCCCTCCCCCCAGACGAGGGCCCGCACAGGTCCCTCACTTGCATCCCTCCCGAGGCTCCCTGAGCTCCACCAGTCCAACCGTCCTCACGGAATCGGTGTTACAGTCCAGTGCCTCACTCCAGATAATAATAGTCATGAGAAATAGTAGTACGGGTCACTAGCTATGAATTAATCAGTCTTCCATGCACTTTACAAGTCTTATTCCACATGCCCATAGAACAAGTCCATGAAGTCAGTACTGTGAATCATCAACCATTTTATAGCAACATGGCCGAAGTCACATAGTTAGGAAACAGGAAAGCTGACACCTGAAGTCAGACCTCTCGGTCTTCGAAAGTCCTGCCCCTGCGCTCCCTGCCCTGCTGCCTTCCTGGCAGGCGTGGTAAGCTTCCAGTAAGGCCCTATACCAGGGGGCCCAGCACAGGGGCCACTCAGAGGAGGCACCATCCGCGTCAGCAGAAGAGGATACACAGTGCTAATTTCCTTGTATGGAAATCGCTTGGTTAGTTAAAACAGACAAGGGTCTCCTTGTAAACGCTGCAGCCTTGGACAAATCGTTTCCCCAGAGAGTTGTGTATACATCAGAGTTGCGTTTTTGTTTATTTTGAGCTGCCTTGTTAAGGAAGGATTTATATGCTGGCGTTGATGTAGGACAGCAGTCAGGCAGTGTTTTCTGCCTTTGACAGGCGGTGTGATAGTTTGCTTCCAGTGAAGTTGGACTCACGGTATCTGGAAGCTGTCAGAAGTGGGAGCATGAAAAGGTCATGACAGGTGGCTGTGGGTAAGTGCGTGGGGGAGGAGACCTGCTGAAGGAGACAAATGGCCTCCCTTGTTTCCGAGGAGCTGTGGGCCAGCCCCCGTGCTCTTTCTCCTGAGCGGCCATCGCCGGCAGGTCGGGCCTGCCGGGCACCGGGGGAAGGTGGCGCCATGTTGGCCGCGCAGCCCGCGCAGCCCTTCCCAGCAGCCCAGGCTTTCGGCCACCTGAGAACTGCTAGGTGGACGTAACCTTCAGGTAGGATCCCTTTTCGTGGTTACCCATTACAGAACTCAGCCATACTAACTTCTGAAGCAGAAACAACAACAAAACTCAGCTTTCAAAAAGGTTTGGATTTATTTGGGGTGAAATTTTTCTTTTGGAAAAGTACAGAAGAGGAAAGGCCGCAGTCCCACTAGCCAGAGTTAACCACTGACCAGTTTGGAGCATATTCTTTTCATCTCTTCTCCCTAAATATTTTTTTGTTCTTTTCACATAACATAAGAGTTTTTCCAAGTCAAAGCTTTTCTCACACATAATTTTTCATGGCCCTGCTGTATTCCGTCATGGCTGGATTAACTAATCCTCTATTGTTGTCCATTTAAGTTGGAGAAAAATAAACTTAACAAAAGCCAGCTTCCCTTGTTTTCTTAGACGTATGTTTAGGGTTTGAATTACTTAAAAAATAGTGTATGGGGACCCTTGAAGAAATGCCTCTGCCTTTCTGTCAGTGACTTTATACTGAAACTTTAGCCAGGGAAATCAAAGCCATGCTCAGTGGCCAAAAAAAAGAATATTGATAGGGTTTCATGCTCCAGCGTCCCATGTATAAACAAAAATAGGTGTGCATCTGTTGTCACATTTGAATATTTATATGTTCCTTATTGAAAATTGAGAGAAGATACTAAAGACCGGGTGGGCAGAGTTCCTTACTGGGGCCCCTTTACTTGGTGGAATGAGCCTGTGCAGAGCAGAGCACAGTACCATGTTGGGGAGCCAAAGAGCTAGGGGTGTGAAAATGGCTTTTCCACTTAAAAGCTCTGCAAACTTAGACAAGCACCTTACCCCTCCTAGGGTGCGTTTTGTAAAACACCTAGCACAGTTCTTGCAGAATAGTGTTGTGGCTGAGAGGACACACTCTGGGACCAGATTGCCTGGCTTTCTCAAATTCCAGCTTTGCCACTTTTTAGCTGTGTGATCTTGGGCAAGTTACTTAACCTCCCTGTGTTTCAATTTCCTCATCTATAAAACAGAGATAAACATAGTAACCTACTTGGCATGGCTGTGAGATTTGAGTCAATGCACACAAAAGATTTCTAACCATGCTGGCACATAGTGTGTGCCAGTTAATGTTCACTCCTCTTTACCCCAGGCCTGGCCTGGATGGTGGCGCCAGCCTTGAAATTGGTCTCCTCTCCACCGTGCTGCTCCCTCCGTCCAGCCAAGAAGGAGACCTCAGACTCCCAGGTGAGGGACAGAAGAGGTCTCTGCTTCCAGGCTGGATTCTGCGGGCTCTCTCTTTACCAGTGGGGTCTGAGCCTGCTCAGGAACCTGGGCTCCTGCCGTGGACTGCTCGACTAGCCCCCCGGACTAGAGGCAGAGGGCTGCCACTTCTCCAGCAAGAGCGCGTAGGATCCTGGGGGGCCACATGCCCTGCTCTAAGAAGCTGAGACTCACACACATCTCAAGTAGGATGAGATTACTTAATGTACAAAAGGATTTTTCCCATCAGGACACATTCCCCTACAGGTCCCTTTAAATAGTGACTCCTCTAGGCAGGCAAGTGTTTTACAGATCATTAACTACTTGACTGAAAGCCTGCAGGGCAGAGAAACTTAAAACTAAGTGTTGAGGGCCCCTGCCAATTACAGATCAATCCAAAATGAAGATAAAGTATCTCTGGAACTAGAAGTCAGTGGGGAATGTGATTTGATTCAGAAAAAAAATCTGATTTACGCACAAGTTTTTTGGAACACACCAGTTGTTTAAATGGTGTTCCACCTGCCTGCCCATCTTGAACGTAATGCATTCATCTCCCACGGCTTCATCCCCAAACCCCAGACTCGGGGTTCTCCTCTGTGAACAGTGACTGCACAATTACCCCAGCAAAGGACGTCATTGGGAAAGTGTTCTGGTGGCCATGCAGAGCTTAGGCAATTGATGCAGAGATACAGTCTGTAATTGATGAACTATACAGTAGCAATTTGCAGATAAAAATAATAGAAGTTAAAGTATACTTTACATGATAAAAGAAAGATGAAAGAGGACGAGAGTCTGTTACATCTGAGATGGTTACAAAAGTCCTGCTTTGTGAAGTAGGCTCTGTTGAAAAGATTGATGCAATGGGGAGTGACCTTGGCTTGGAGCAGGAGCTGGTGATGTATGTATGAGCATCCCTCTGCTAAATGGACCCAGATTTGTAGCACTAATATACATGGGAGCCCAGAACCAAACTCAGTACAGCAATAAATCAACAGCCACTTTGGGTGTCATTTCTGGTTTATATTCCACTGTTGTTCTATCACTTTAATTCATGTCACTATCATCTTTTCATCTGGAACAGTTTTATATAATTTTCCAGTGGAGTTACCTGACAAATCCTATCAAATTAACAAGGTACATTAACAATATTGACTGACTACGGCTTCAGGACTTGCAGGGCCGCAGAACAAAATTTTAAAACCGTGTCTCTCCGGTGATGATTTTTTCCCCTCTCTCTCTGAGGAAGAAATGTGGGCAGGATCTATTCCACATAAGAGATATGCACATTTATTTTGCTCTGCTCATTTTGACTTTTATAAATGTCAAAATAAGAAGCAGAAGGAGAGGGAACAAAAAGAAAAACAAACCACTTGCTACCAACAATGACGGTGTAAGTACTTTCCTTCTTTCAGGGAACTGTAGACATGTCCAGACCTTTAACAATTAATGACCAAATTGGAGGGAAGAGTGTAACTGGGTGATTGTAATCTATTTTAAGTGAAATGTAATAAAATTGGTCTCCTGATACATTCTCGCCCTCCTGAAATCATCTAGACCCAAACGTCCAGAGTCAATTGGACTTATGACATTATGCCTAATTGAAATATGGTGCTCTTGAAATATGCCTAATGATAAATTCCAGCATTCAATTAATAAAAAAATACCAATTGTTCGTCTTTTCCAAAGACCACAGAGCAACGATCAGGGTTAAGTAACCGTGCTGCATTGTCTCCTCCAAAGACAGCAGACGAGACTCCAGTGTCGTCTTGTCTGTGGTCTCCTGCCTTTGTCTGGCTGTATTTGGGATTTCTTTATTTCTAACATAAAATAGAACCACGTGGAGTGTGTGGCACACCTAATCACTAGAACTTTGTATATGTTTTCTTTTTTAATTTTAAATTTGCTCTCAGACTATGGTTATTGTCGGGGGGGTTGTGCTTTTGTTGTTGTTGTTGTTGTAAAGATTTTATTTATTTTTAGAGAGAGGGGAAGGGAGGGAGAAAGAGAGGGAGAGAAATATCAATGTGTTTGAGCTGCCTCTCACACGCCCCCAACTGGGGACCTGGCCCACAACCCAGGCATGTGCCCTGACTGGGACTCGAACCAGCAACCTTTCAGTTCACGGGCTGGCACTCAATCCATTGAGCCGTGCCAGCCAGGGCTGTTGTTCTTGTTTTAATTGAGCTGTTTCTTTTATCTGTTTTTTCTTCTGGCTTACTAAGTTTTCCCTCATTGTATTGAAAAATTTCTGAGGGTGATCCATAGAATGAAGTATATCAACTCTGATTGTGCATTCTGTTATAGTATGTACATTTGATTGTTTTATTTTTTATATTTTTACTTCATTTTGCTCTTTTCACTTTGACCCTGACCTTTAAACTATGGCCTGAAAATTAATTACTTTCAAGATTCCATCTGGGGCCCACTCTGGAAGGCATATTGAAGGTTTTTGTCTCACTTCATGAGCAGAAATCCTCAATTTTTAGCAGAAAAGGAAAAAGAGAGCATCTAGCCCAGGATCTGCGTGTCAGGCTGAGCATCCACTGCCTGGTGACACCAGGAGAGCTGCGCATTGGCACAGGTATCCCAGGACACCGTCCGCGCTGGGCGCTGCCTTTGTTCTCCTAACACCTTTGCTCCCAATCACTGTGCAGTGTGTCGGTCTCCCAGAGCTCTGAAAATGAAACCTGAAGCACCGGTTACGTGGCATCCTATTGTAGATTCCTGTTATAAAGTCTTTGTTGCATAAAGCTCACGTCCACCGCAGTCTCTCCCTCCATGGGGAAGTGACCTCCACAGCCTGAAGCCAGGCACCGGGACTTCAACTCAGAAGGTTCTATGCGAAGGACTCTTTGATCCTCCAGGGACTTCCTTTAAATATAGCTTGGCTCATTATTTAATGTCAGAGAAGGGAAGACATATTTTTCCTATTTTTAGTTTGTAAGATTTTTCCAGATCAGAAACTCCTCATTGGTAGATTTACCTGTCCAACGCAGATCTTATTCTAAAGCAACAACAGCAAAAAAAGCCCTCTGACCATAATTGGTTTTTAAATGAACCTTATGTTATAGTTTAATTATAAAGGTAATATAGGATTAACACAATGTAAGCAAACTCTATATTGTATCTCTGTTATGTCTAAGAAGGCATATTTCTTAATACCTTTTTGGTTGTTGACTACCTTACCTGACCCCCCCCACCCCCCCGCCCCCTGAGAAACTGGAGTGTGCAACTTCTGTGTGCCGTCTGGAGTCTCCTTGTGCCTGCGTTAAGCCCATGGCATTCCCCAAAGCCCTAGGAAAGAGCCGATGTTCATCCAATTTATGATTTACAAAGCAGGTCAAATGATTACACTGAAATCACTTACACCTTCCACTTCTTGTGGCTTCTTTTTTTGTCCTCCCCTTGGCCTTACAGGTATCTCTGGAGACAAAGTAGAGATAGACCCTGTTACGAATCAGAAAGCCAGCACTAAGTTTTGGATTAAGCAGAAACCCATCTCGATCGATTCTGACCTGCTCTGTGCCTGTGACCTTGCTGAAGAAAAAAGCCCCAGTGAGTAGTCCCGTTTATTTATGTCTTTCTCTCTCCCCCCTCTCCCCTCCTGTGTGCTGGGTGCCAGGAGAATATATTACCACCGTGTCCTTTTTTCCTTGGGTCTGTTTAATTCATTACCAGAAATTTCTTTTAATCAAAGGGGATTGTATTATGGTGCCCAGAGCCTGACATGGGTCCCCATCCTGCTCAGTCTTGATGGCAGCAGAGAACCTCACAGCTCCTGACCCCAGCAGCCTTGCCCTGGGGGCAGGGGGAGGAGGGCAGATTGCTGCTGAGAATTTGCAGTCACCAGAGTCCTCACCTCACTCTGTGCTCCCTTCCTCTTCCCTTTTGGGGGACTTGGCCAGTTAGACCTGGACCTGCCTTCCTCCCGTGCCAGACCGAGGGAAGCTGGAGGGGGGGGCGGATTTCCTGTGTCAGCCGAAGACTAGATTTAGATATCCATCATGCTGGAAGTGTCAACACCCTCCAGATTATTGGCAGTTGCTCGACCTACCAGCTCGTAATTAAACTCCTGCCTGGTCCTGCAGAAGAGATCGCTGCGGGTTGGCAGTCCTCTGCTTAAATTATGAAAGTAGATACAGTCTGGTTGTATATTTTGGCATAGTATATTTTTGCAGTTAAGTAATTGAGTATAGCAGTTAGATCAATCATTTTTAGGACTTCAGTTGCATCGAGGGGCAGAAAGGACACAGATCACACTGAAATTCCTCCATGGAAGAAAAAAGTTCAAACTATATAAGGATCCATTAGTCGACTAGAGAAGGCTGTGAGACAGTGGTTCTGAGTCCAGTTCATATCAGCACTGCCTGTGGAGCTTATTTAAAATGCAGTTGCCCACAGCCCGCCCCAGTAGGTTCTGATTTGGTAACTTGGAGTACAACTTGAGCATCTAATTTTTGTTAATCCCTTTTTTCCAGTGTCCACTAACTTGAGAAAAAGTGTTTTAAGGAATAAGAGATGTAAAGGCCAGCAAGTGTTTATAATATGGTTCAAGTTTTTGAGATAATATTGACTACACCAGGGCCTAAAGAGCACAGAGGCCCTGCAGGAGGCCTACAGACTGGGCACATGCCACGCTGGCAAGGAGGGAGGCCAAGTCCACCCCTCCCCACCATTCCTGTCATCCCAGCGAGGCCTTGGCTCTGCGATGGCTGCTGGAAGGGGCTGGCGAGACTATTGCCCGTTGCTCTGGGCCCCTTGTCCCAAGGCTGCCAGGTTCCTTCTGCCTTTACATAAACATCTTCCTAATCCCTCTTGCTCCAGCTTGTTGGTCAATAAAGATGTCATTTTTCTGGCATCTTTCTTCCCAGGAACTCATGATGCATTGAAAAGTAACATTTTATAAATTCGACAAGTGTCTGAGAAATGAAAGACAATCGCATACATGTTGCATAAAGGGATAAGCTGGAGTGGGAAAGTTAGGGAAAGAACTAGAAAGAGTATTCAGGTTTCCCTTACACTTGCCTCCGGACACTCACCTCCAGACACTCACTGTGCCAAGGAAGACTGATTCAGGCCCTGAAAGGTGAAGGATATAACACACACAGCTAGTGGGGTATGAAGAAAGGATGCACAGTTACTACCTCCCAGTTACCTCTTGGGATCATTCAGTCAAGAAGTAAGTACATCTCTGTGAGTGAGGCCAGGTTCCAAGCTTTGGAGCTTCAGAGCAGATGTGGGCCTCACCATTTCAGTATTGACATTCCAGCAGGATAATCTTTTGTCTTATTTTCAGAACTACTGAGTGATTCTGTATGAAACTGTACATGTGGATCTTACAAAGGTTTCCCCCTCTCTCACTCTGGGTCCAGAGACCTAGAAATTATGACACTTTTCCTGAACAAAGCAGCACACTGCCACGGTAATACACTTGCCTAAGTCTCCGCCCTGGTTTTGCCTACCACTGTGCTTTTCAACCATCTTCTGAGAGCTCTAGGTTCTCAGGGGACCTCAGGGGCGTGCATTGATGCACACGTGCATGTTGGGCGGGGGACGGGGAGGCAGGGTTGGGCGTTTAAGCCTTCCCCTTCAACCAAAGGAGCTCTACATTTTTCTAACTGGGGATTCTGCATTTAAAAAGTCAACTGATAAACATTTTGAGTCATCTTTTATTTTTCATTTATAGTTGACATACAATATTATATTTGTTTCAGGTGTACACCCTAGAGATTAGACACTATATAACTTACTAAGTGTGATCATCCTGATAAGTTGTGTACCCTTCTGACACCATACATAGTTATTAGAATATTATTGACTATATTCCCTATGCTGTACTTCTTAATCTGTTCACCTTTTTCACTCATACCCCTAACCTGTCTCCCATCTGGCAGCCGTCAAAATGTTCTCTGTATCTATGAGTCTGTTTCTGTTCTGCTTGTTTGTTTATTTTGGTTTTTAGATTTAATTGTTGATAGATGTGTATTTATTGCCATTTTATTGTTCATATTTTTTAGCTTCTTTTTTACTTCTTTTTCTTAAAGAAGACCCTTTAACATTTCATTTATTACTGGTTTGGTGGTGATGAACTCCTGTCACTTTTTCTTGTCTGCATCTGGTAAAGCTCTTTATCTGTCCTTTGATTCGAAATGATAGCTTTGCTGGGTAAAATAATCTTGGTTGCAGGTCCTTCTTTTTCATCACTTTGAATATTTCTTGCCAGTCCCTTCTAGCCCACAGAATTTCTGTTGAGAAATTAATTGCGAGTCTTATGGGAGCTCATTTGTAGGTAACCAACTGCTTTTCTCTTGCTGCTTTTAAGATTCTCTCTTTGTCTTTAACTTTTTGCATTTTAATTATGATGTGCCTTGGTATGGGCCTCTTTGGGTTCATCTTGTTTGGGATTCTCTGCACTTCCTGGACTTTCATGTCTATTTCCTTCACCAGGTTAGGGAAGTTTTCTGTCATTTTTTTCAAAAAGGTTTTCAATTTCTTGCTCTCTTCTCCTTCTGGCATCCCCATAATACAAATGTTGATACACTTGAAGTTGTCCCAGAGGCTCCTTATACTATCTTCATTTTATAGGATTTTTTCTTTGTGCTGTTCTGATTGGTTTTTGTTTTTCGTTTGTTGTTTGTTTGTTTGTTTTCTGTTTTCTGTTTTTTGGGTTTTGCTTCCTTATATTCCAAATCACTAAAGAAGTTCTTAAGAGTTACAGGCTTACAGAATGAAACTCAGACTCCTCAGCATAGCCTTTACAGACATTGACCACTCCAGGCTCATAGCCCATAACGTCTCATCCTGAACTTGGCTGTAGTCACTGTGAACTACTTTTACACAACATGCCTCAAATTCTGTGCTTCTGCCTGGAGTACACCTTCATCCTGACCCTCTAACTTACGGACACCTCCATTTTCCCATGCCCAGCCACCCATTTTTCAAGATCCAGCCCAAATGTCAGGGTTCCCCTCTGTAACTTTACCCCCAGGAATTTGCACACAACACAGCACCTCACACAGTGCTGTATTTATCTGTTTGGGGTTTGCCCCTCTCTCCCACCCCATCTCCATGCTAAACGTATTGACCCAGGACCTGGTTTCTGTATCCTTAATCCCTAGCACAGTGTTGTCTCAAAGCTGAACTTAATGAGGCCAGAATTTAGAAACCCACAGTTACTCAGCATAATTTATGTTGTAAAGTGCCCAAACAAAGACATATTAAATGAATCAGCTTGATGCTGGTGTGTTTGTTTTTTGGGTTTTTTTTTTTATGATTTCCAGTATCTTCATCAAATTAATTCAGTGAGTTAATCTATAAAAAGTTCATCTTCAAGACCATCATCAGACCACGGAATTAATCTACTGAGCGGCTTCTTTTTTTAAAGGATTAATGGTAACCTTTTTATCTTTTGTGTCTGTTGAACCTTAGAAAAAAGTTATTTTAACAGCACTAAAAGAAATGAAAGTCACTATATTTCATAAGTTTAGCCTGTGATTTTTATCAGCATAGTGATGTATGTTTGTAGCTGCGTTTACATCAAAAATTATTCTTGGGGCCTTCTTGAATGAATTATGGCAAAGAGAGAGAGTCTAGAAGTAGATAAGGTTTTTGATTTCTGCAATATATTTCCTTTTTCATGTTTTTATCTCTCATAACACAAGTGTCTTGCTGAAGACTGGAACCTGTGACCAACTGAAATAATTTAGTTACAAAAACATGGCAAACATTTATTAAACAGTCTTCTTTACAAAAGGCATTAAGTGTTGGGAGGATAATGAAGTTGTTCCCGGTCTTACTTGAGACATGTTTGTCAGAATTTTGAGCAAAAAAGAAATGGTTTTTAAAACCTTCGAATGTGGCCAGTTTGCAGTGTTTATTGAGAAAGCTGCTGTCAAACCATTAATTTGGTCGTCATAAGGAACACAACTCAAGTTTAATTGATGCCATATCCAAAAAGTATGTGAATAGCTGACTTGGCAGTGGGACTGAGCATTAGAGCGCCTGCAGTGAATCGCATAATTACATATGTTGTGAAATCAGAAAGACCCAGACTCTGAAGCCATGCTCCATAAATAGCAGTTCTGTGGCTCTTTACTTCACCTAACTTCTCCCTCTCAGGCTGTGTTCTCCGAGGGAAGATTTATTGCTCTGTCCCTGTGAGTGTTTAAGAACCTGAAACTTAATGACTAAATAGATACATGCCTTTTAAAAAATTGGACATATAAATATGGACTCTTACAAGAGTTAGTGGAGAAAATCTGGGTATCAAAAGCTCTGAGAAATTAAGAATGAATTCTGCCTTTCTAGATTTTTTTAAAGGCATATACTGCCATTATTATTCAAATCAGTGATTTCTCAGTCTGCTTTTGCCATTCCTTAGAATATGTTCTGCTATTTTGAAGGATGTCACAAATCTCTAAAAGATGAATTAATTTTAATTCATTTTAACTGAACAAAGATGTGTATGGCATATAGCAGAGGAAAATGTTTCCATATCAGAAACTACATGGTTAAATTGTCTTAGAGAAATAATTCTCCATCATTACACAGGTCTAGACATAGGCTTTGAATGCAGTGGGCACCCTTTTTAAGTGCTAGTCTCGAATTCCAAGACTGAAACAAAAGCAAGGGACCTTTCTGCAAAACTAGCACCCATCAGAGACTCTCAGCCATATTTAAATAAAGTACCAGACTCAGCCATGCAAGGTCTGTTTTTATCGTAAGAAGGTTGTACAGGTTTACAGTCTTTAAAGGAAGCAGCCTATCATTAAGAAATCAGATTTAAACCTTAATAAAGTAGCTGTCGTCTTTATAGATGAAAAAAGCTCTGTATCTCAATTAAGTATAGATAATATAAAATCTTAAGGAAGCAACATAATAGAGGTAACCTAATTACATTCTCTTTCAATAGTATAATTTAAAGGAAATCTGATTCTGTTGATGCTGGTTATGTTGGTAGGGGAGTGTTTGTTTGGGTTTTCTGTTTGTTTGTCTTTGTTTGTTTGCTTTTGTCCAAAACACTGTTTGGATACAGGGTAGGAACTCAGGTTATGAGTTAACCACAACCGCAGGAGACTGTTAAGCCCTCCTCATGAATAGAACCTGCCGAATATTTGCAGTGAGAGTCAGTTAAGGTTGTGAGTTAAATTAGCTGGGCTTATTGGTGACCTCCCGCTTAAATGAATCTTTCTTTTCATAAGTACTTGACAAGATCTGTAAAATAGTGTATTTAATTTACTAATTAAATTAAAGCTCCTGAATAATGATTTGTCCACATTGATTTAGCTTAAATAGAAAAGATCAGCATTGTTGTGATCTTCAGGAACCTTAATGGGCAAGCCAGTTAGACACAAAGGCCTCTTGTGTTTTATAGGTCAGAAGTACATAGGTAAGCCCAGGCTGTAATTGAATTGCCTGCACTGCACCCTGCAGTTGCAGATTTCCTGTGCCTTCCCATTCCATTGTTGCACTGGGGCTTAAGAGAATGTTAACGTGGTAATAGGCACAGGGCCTTCCCCATTATACGTCTCGCTATCGAGCGGTTCTGCATGACTAGTTAAAGAAGATGGCAAGAAGATTAATGAAAGCAAGGCTAATACAGAAGGGGGTACTTTTGCAAGACTTCTACTGAGGAGATATTAGAGCTGAACCAGAGCTTGGCTTTTTCTTTATCCTGTGACCTTTGAACCTGCCTTACTGTTGAGAGCTGCCAGGGAAGTCGACATTTTGATTGATGTTGGTACACGAGTCAGTCTTTCCCATTGAATTCCACATCTGCACGAAAATAGCTTTTCCAGCAGAATTCATACTGGCTAGAAGTGATAGCCAAATTGATGGCTGAAATGCTTTTATGTAGTTTTCATTTAAACCTAAAGCTATTTGATGTTTTAATTCAGTTTCCAGTTTTTATAGATTATAAACATTCACTTATATGTCCTTAATGGGTTCATCAACTCAGTGAAAAACCAGTATCAAGAATGTTCAAAGGTTTGCAAACAGAGCTCCAAGGAGGCTTTATGGAGGAGTAAAAGCAGTCATCAAACAAACCCTTCACCATCCTTAAAAAAAGAAAAATCAGACTGCTGAGAGCCCAGGCAAACCAACTTTAAGGTTTTTGTAAATAAAGCAAAGTGTCTATTTTTGGAAAACTGTAGATGGGGAAAACTGTAGCTCTGAAATCTTTCCTGTATATCCCACCTGAGCCCCAGCTCAGAAGTTCCCTTGATCTACCCAGATGCTAGGTTCCCTAACTTTGACCTTGGGATACCAGCATTCCATCTGAAAGAGACTGTCATGGTCTGCGTGTAAGACAGCCCTGTGTTCTCACCTATTCTGTTACCTTGACTGTGGAGCCTCTGGCCCCTGGTGTGTGTGCCTATGTGTGCATCCTTCACTCCCCCCTCCCAACTAAGAGTGGCAGAAGGACTCAGGTTTTGTTACTGAAATTGACTTGAGTACACCCCAGCCCACGCATTGAACTTTTTGACCACCCAATTTCTTTCCTCCCTATTTGACAAGGGTAGTTCTACCAGAGAAAACATACGCATGCACACACTGATGTGACAGGTATTCCAGTTCCTGAAGGGGGAGGTCCCCAGCAATTTTGTCATATTCCTTAAATGCTCGTGAAAATATGTGAAAGGGAAATGAGGGTGATGTCAGCCACTGCTGAATGAAAGAGCTATACCCACGGTAGGTGGGTGGGTGGCCATGGTCACGTCGTTGTACTGTAGACCCCATTAAGTAGCGTGCTTGTATTTATACTCACATGGACCCATAACCCAAAGGGGCTGCAGCCCACCCTCAGGCTCTGTCAATTTCCAGGATGCCCAGACACTTCTGACATTAGGTAGGCAAGCTATGTTGTATTTTTATTCTCTGACAAGGACTTATTTCATAAGTTCCAGATCAAATACGGTAAGTACTGCTCGATTACAGAGCACAACGGACGCTAACACATTAAATGCCCCAGTTATTGAATTGCCTTTTCATAAGAGTACTCTGGAGCACAATCAGGAGCAGGCAGTGCCTCATCCTTTTAACAGATATGTTTCCTAGCCCTATTAAAAGGGGTCTTCATCTATCCTGTCAAAGAGAGTCTGCTGGGGTTTTTTAGTTTAATTACACTATCCAATTAAAACTCCTTGCTGCATTTGGATGCGCCTCTCCTTGGGCCTGAGTGGATATGACATTTACAAGGCTCGCCTTTCAAGCAGACAATAGTGTGATTGATGAGGTGCACATTCAGTGAAGGAGGCGAGTGCCTGTGGAAGTGCTGCTTAGTGCATTTTGATTTATTTATCATCTTCTTCCAAAACAAGGGAGCTGCAGGGAGATGGGTTTAGGCAACCAAGGGACCACCTCAATTTTTCCAAGTGTATGGGAGGGAAAGAGCGGAGTGTGCCACAAGATGAAGGTGGAGAAACACCGTGAACATGAGGCTGACTTGTACCGACCAATGCCAGGCTGCATGCTTAGGCTTTCTGACTCAATTTGGTTGCCAGTAACCTCCCGCTGCAATCTGCTGTGAAATAGGCCATCCCTGTGTTTCAAGGAACATTTCTCTAGGGCTAAATAGCATTGGCCAGGCCCCTGAAAACTTAGCCTGTGGGAGCCAGCCCAGCATGTGTCCCATTGACTGACCTGGTTATTTCTTTTTCCTCCGAAAATTCAGCAGCTTCTCTCCAGGGGCTGCAGTCAGTACCCAAGGACTCTCTAACTCTGCCTGGGCATTTTGAACATTTAAAAGTTGCTTCTGGAATTTGGAATTGACCAAGAGCAAGTGAGGCTCTTCAACAAAGAAATGTAGAGGAATAGTGGAGAACTTTTCATGGTTATAGTGAAAAGATAAACCCAGCATCTTATTCTTAACCTGTTATTGCTCTTTACCCTCAGCATGTGATAGACAGGACCAGTGTGCTTGTCTCTGCAGTTCCTGGAATAGAGGCGTCTCAGTAGTGTGTGTAGGCTGCAGAAGGGTCAGCGCTTTCTGAGTTTAGAAAGCAGGGGGATCTTCTCTGAGCCCCATCCAGGTAACAAGAACATCTCACCTCTTGCATTCATTATCAGGTTCTACAGTTGCTCGTAGCGGATGTTGGGGGCATGTTTGCTGACTCTGTGACATGTAAGAAGGTGTTTGTGATCAAAATCGGCCAGTGGGTTTTCTTTCATTTCCTATAAACTTCATTTTTCCATAGGACTTGCTAATATACAAGGAAGAATTGACTTGCCTTGAATAGAATATTGATATTTGTTAGAGTAGAAAACATTTTGAGGGTATCATCTCTTTTTTACTCCTGGGAGAAGCATTCATTTCACTATTAAGTTGTCCCTTCATTGTTGACCTGGACCCATGGACCCGTAATAACAAAACAGTTATCTAGAGATAATGAAAAATGTGATGCACTTGCATTTTTCTAGGTATGCATTACCATTTCCTCAAATTCTTTCTCTCTTGATTGTAACATCAGAAGAGACCCTAATTGAGAAGAGGGTCAGGGCAGGGACTGTTTTCTCCTGAAAAACTCTGAAAGATTTCTCAGCTGGATAAATGATAGGAAAAAGCTGTTTCCCTTGCCTCCTGCCAAGTTCCAAATTGTGTTTTCATAATAAATAAATGGAGTGCTTAGATTTTAAGTTATTCTTATAGACATGGAGAAAGTAAGCCATTCTTTCATTAAAATCAAAATGTATATTGCTTACAAGACTCCCATAGGCTACTTCCAGGACAGGGTAACTGCTAACAGATTAGCCCTTCTATCATAAATGACTGGAAAACTGCACAAAATAAAAGAAACTGTTTTCAAACCCTGGAAAACAGGCAGTACAAGACTATGAGCCCTGAGAGAAGGGAAACAAATGAGGCGAGACCTACTATCACTTCAGCTTTCCTCCAGGGTTTCCCAGGGAGAGTATAGCAGTCTCAGGGAGCTGGGAGGCAGAGATCAGAGCTGGAGGAGGCTGAAGCAACTAAAATTTGCAAAATAAAGTTTGTAGAGGAGAGGGCTGCACTGAGCAGGAGCTCCAGAAAGAGGCCCTTGAATCTTTTGCTGTAAACTAAACTATGCATGCCCAGAGTGGGACCTCACAAGGCCGGTCAGAGAACACCTGCTGGGGCACTGTAAGATTGAGTTCTGGCCCACCAGAGAGGTGCATCCAGAGCATTTAGTAGTGACTCCAGAAAGGCCACATCTTAGGAGCATGGCTAAACTAGTCTTGTGTTAAAGACTGCTCTAATCTTTGCCTAATAACTGATCCAGAAGTAAATTAACTGCCTGACAGAACAAAGCTCAGTACTCTTTAAAGGAACACAACAAAATGCAGACACTCCCACAATGTAATGTTTATAGTGTCCAGCATTCAATCAAAAATTACTACACTTGTAAAGAAGCAGGAAAATATGTTCTATAACCAGGAGAAAAAAATCAATCAATAGAAACAGAGCCAGAAATGGCAGAGATGATAGAATTAGCAGATAAGTACAATAAGTCTTCAATTAATGTTGTCAATAGGTTCTTGAAAACTGCAACTTTAAGCAGAAGTTGTTACTCAATTGTTATTGTTATTGTTCATTGTTATTCAATGACCTAATGTACATTAAAATAGCTATTATAAATATGTTCAAAGATTTAAAGGAAAACAACTCAGAAGAAAAATGGAAACTATTAAAAAAGAACCAAATGAAAATTCAAGAGCAGAGAAATACAATACCTGAGTCCAAAAATTCACTCATGGGAACAGATTAGGAATATTAGTTAAAAAGGTCAGAGCGTTATCTGTTGTGGCATAATAAATAGCCCCAAAACTTGGTGCCTTAACACAACAACATGTATTATCTCACAGTTTTGTAGTCAGGAATCCAGCACAGCTTAGCTGGATCCTCTAGCTTAGGGTCTCTCACAAGACTGCACCCAGCATGTCACCCAGGGCAGGATCTGATTCCAAGGTCCTGAATGACTTCTGGCAGAGTTAATTTCCTTGTGAACACCCTTAGTTCTTTGTCACATGGGCCTTTCTGTAGAGAAGCTCATAAGGTGGCAAAGAGCTAACTTCATCAAAGTAGCCAACAGCAAGAGTACTAGCAAGGAAGAAGTCACAATCATTTGTAACCTAGTCTCAGAAGTAACATACCAACAATTTTGCTATATTTTATTCACTAGAAGTCTCTAACCCTTCTACAAAGGCATGTCTGTGGTTCCCTGACTTTGGACATGTAAGAATGGGAGGCAAAGAAATGAGGACTTGGAGAAGTCTGGGGCCAGCTTGTTACCTGTGGGCTCAAGTTCAACCATCCTACCTAGGAAAAAAAAAGAAGTCCCTAAGTCTAGCCCACAAACAAAAAGATTATTCAAGGGTGTGAAAAGCAGCAAGTGAGAGCATTGGGAACCATTTCAGAATCTGCCTATACAATCAGTGAACTTTAAGACAGGACAATAGAAACTATTCAAAGTGAAGCACACAGAGAAAAAGTGAATGGAAAGAACAGAGACTATGGAATAATATCAGCTGTTCTCACATACATGTAATTGGATTCTGAGGGTTGGTGGAGAAAACTTCCAAATTTGATTAAAAATATCAATTCACTAATCTTGGAAGCCCAGTGAAGGGTAAACAGGATAAATATAGAGAAAACGACATCAAGGCGCATTGTAATCAAATTGCTGAAAACCAATGATAAAGAGAAAAATCTTGAACCTGGCCAGAGAAACCAAGGTAAGAATGATTGCTGACTTCTCGTCAGAAAGAATGCAATCCAGAAGACAATGGAGTGACATATCTACAGTGCTAAAAGAAAACCTGTCAGCCTCGAATTCTGTGTTCAGTGAAGACATACTTCAGAAGTGAAGATGAAATAAAGGCATTTTCAGACATTCAAAAAATGAAAGAATTTGTTGCCATTGAAACGCCAATCTACACAAAGAAATTAAGAGCACTCAAAATGTTACCGTTAAGCAACGATGTGGAATGAACCAAGAAAAAGGAAATAAGCGAGGGAGACCTCGTGCTGGGGACTGACAAACTCTGGCCTATAGGCTCAGTCGAGCCCACTGCCTGTTTTTGTATGGCCTGTGAGCTAAGAATGGTTTTTACAAGTGAACATTTACAATTGATTTGATGATAGAGAACACCAATTTTGAATTTCATTTAAGCAAAATATTATCTCCCCCCACCAAAAAAAAAAAAAAATTCTGTCTTATTAGTGGACCTGTATTACCACCCCCCCCCCCAAAATTGCACTTGATTATTACATTTTTAATTTTGCCAATTAAAATTGTGGAATTTTTTTTCTCCCCAGCTATGTAAGTATCTATAAAATTTTTTAATTTTGCCTCTTGCCTTGCAAAACCTAAAATACTTCTGTCTGGTCCCTTACACAGGGAAAGTGCACTTGTCTTAGAGAATGGAGGAAAAAAGCTAAGGGACCCTATCACAGGCCAGCCAGTGTCCCAAGTGCTTTATGTGCACTGCTTAGTTCTTACAGCATCTCCATGAGGTTTTATATACATGTGTTATAGAATTCTAGGATTGTTGTTTTTATCCTAGCAACAACTCCACGGGGCAGATATTATCCCCATTTTATAGATGAGATTTTGGGGCTCAAAGAAGTTACATAACTTATCGAAAGTTACATATAAATGATAGCAGAGCTTAGTTCTTCCCTCTGCAACTGACATGAAGCCAAGGGACTTAAACTGCTTTTTTTGATGGAAGAGCATCCCTATCCCTGACTCAGAGTCTATAAAGGCTTTTAACACATTTTCAGCCACACTCAATTATCTGGTTTCTCTTCTTAAAGGATATTAAATGCAGAAAATTAGAAGAGGGGAGGAAGAATAATAGAACTTAATAAAGACAGTGGGAAGTGAAAACTGACAAGAGCTGACCAAAAATGAAACAAAACAAAGCAAAAACTATTAAAGAGCAGCCCAAGAACTCGGTAAGCACAGCAACGTGGCAGTATGCAACTGTTTTGTGGCAACAAGAAATCACAAGGTGCCGTAAGCACTTGTGCTGCATGTAGGAGTAGAAAACCTGTCCATGGAAAAGCACTTGTATAATTGTTGGAGTTGCAAGCTAACCTAGCCATTTATTTCATGGAATACCACTTCTACTTGAGAGAACAACTGGCAAGCCGTGGTTATTCAAATTTGAGTATGTAGCAGATATTTTCTTGAAAATGAAGGAAGCAAGCCTGTCACTTCAAGAAAAAGATTTGATCCCAGTGATCAGGTGACAGAATTTTGGGAAACTTGTATCCAGCACTATGAGGTTGGCTTCTCATTGCTTTACTTTTCTGATGAGATCAGTAGTGATATTAATGAATATGATTTTTTTTTTCATATCATATAATGAAATGTGCCAACATTTGAAGACCTGCGTAACTCAGTGAACCAATATTTTCCAGGCTACTACATGATGTTACAAAACCATGCAAGCGCAAAAGGTGCATTAAAAGTGCAAGACAGACCAATGGATTTTACTGTAACGGAGTCCAAGTTTATTAATGTGGTTTTAGATTCCATATTACAAGTAATCTTTAGGAAACTACCATTTATCGAGTTTTGTATGGTATCAAAGAGGAATATTTGCAAAGAAGAGTTTAAAGCCTACCTCCCTTTTCCAAACTGATCTCCTTGACACTGGCATGTCTTCATATGCTTCAGCCAAAACAGCGTAACACAACAGGTCAAATGCAGAAGCAGGTAGAATAACGCAGCTGTTTTCTGTTAAGACAAATATTAAAGAGATTTCAAACATATAAAATAATGCCACGCTTCTAATTAAACCTTGGGGGAATAGAAGGTTTTTCCATTAAAAACTATTTTTTCATGTTAACTTATAATAGATTTATTATCTTTAATGAATTAATAAATGTTTTTAAAACTTCCCAGCATTACAGCAATAGGGCTTTAGACAAAGGCAGGCTGCAGGCTCCACTGGGAAGCCCCAGCCCTGACCAGTCAGCACCAAGCCAGTCAGTGCCGGCAGGTTATGTTCACAGGGATCCTCCTCCGAATGAGGAGTCTGTCCCATTTGCAGTGTGAACCCCCGAGCACTTCGTTTCGCAGGAGGGTGTGAGCTGCCGTCTTTGCTTACCCATCTTGTAATGTTCGCAGCTTCAGAATGGCCACTCCCCTGAATTGACCAGGGGAACCTGTTTTTTCAGCACAGCCTCTAGTTTAAGAGGATAAATCATAGTACAAAAGCTCAAATGTCTCACTCCTGACATTTATGCTACTAATTAGTTTCTTCTGTTACATTCCATCTTCTGTATTTCACTTTGGGGGGGAAACATAAGTGTAAGATACATTTTTATATGTCCGGATGCCAGTCTCAGTACTCAGAAGCAGGTACATAGTGCCAGCACGGTGTCTGCCTTGAGCGTGTGACCAGTGCGCTGATGCCACATTAGATACCCGGTTGTGTTGCGGTTATTCCAACAGCACTGTAGAACGAGTCTGTTCAAAGCAGGCCCAGGTAAAAACAAAATCTTCAAAATAATGATTTTATCTTCCAATATCGGTTCCCTCACAGCTGTAAGAATGGTCACGTCCGCCCATTGAGCCCCTGACCTGTCCCAGTGCTGTGTGAGACCCCCGAGAGGCGCTGCCTGCCCTGTGACCACCAGGCCAGCGCCACACTCGAACCCGGCCAGGCTGGGACCTCATCCGGACCGACTGCGGAGTCCCTGCTTTCCTCTCAGGCACCCCAGGCCTTTCTCATGCCTCAGCTTCTGAGCAAATTTAACAGTCCAAGCAAAATAATTGGAACTGATTGGAGTGTCAGATTTAGCATTTTTTTTTAATTCATAGTGGTATTTAATTTTTTCTCAAATGACATATTTATAGTTTGCCCCTGTGGCTCACCCATCCCTGTGAAAACTGCTGATGATCTCTGAATTTTCAAGGGTGACCTGCCCGCCTCTGATTCCCTCTGACCCTCAGGGCCGATGGCCTGTGGGCTGCAGCTGAGGGGTCGTTTGAGCCCTGCTCCCTCGCCTGAGGTGCGCCGTGAGGTGCCTAGGCTGATGCGGGGTTTCATGGTGGGCTTCCCTTGCCCTGTGCTCTTGCCCTGTTCAGTGGCCATGGAGGTGCCAGTGGTTCCTTCTTCCTGATCACCTGTGGTGGGAATTCACCACATAGCATAAGTTACTTATGTTTATTGACAGATTCATTTCCAGCGAGAGGTCAGTGAACCTGTTACACTTTAATATATAGGTTGTGCATTGGGTGAAGCTATGCAAGTGTGAATTCTGCTTATTAACTGATACTCTATTATAAAAGAACCCCCAAGTCTTGCCAGTTTTCCTTCTCTATAGTTCTCAAGTCAGTGCCTTTCTCAGCATCCTTTCTGCTCCTGTTCAGTTCAAAATCAAATACACTCCTACCTGGGTGACTGTGACACTGGCGTCCCTGTCTCAAGGCCCTGGGGAGCCAGGGTAAACACCCAAAAGCACAGTTTGACTGTTTACCTCACTGCCTAGCTTACAACCAACCCACCGTGGCTCCTTCCGCTGGGGAATCTGGCGTGCCCTGTCTTCTGCCTCCTGCCTTGGTCCACTTCTCCACAGTCCATCCCGGCCCTGTTGGCGTCCTTTTCCACCCCCACCCTAACCCAGCTGACCGCCCACCCCAGGGTCTCCGTAGCAGATCTCACACTAGCTTATGCCCCTGGCGGGGCCTGAAGTGACTAAAACTGCCCTGGCCACCAAGGAAAACGGATGCCTGGAGCGCGCTGACCCGTGTGTGGTATAACATTGCCGCCCAGGCACTGGACGCAGTGTGTCCGACCTGCAGGCCACATGCAGCCCAACACAAAATCGTAAATTCACTTAAAACCTTTTTTTTGCTCGTAAGTTTTTGTTAGTGTTTGTGTATTTGATGTGTGGCCCAGGACAACAATTCCTCCAGTGTGGCCCAGAGACGCCGAAAGGCTGGGCACCCTTGGCAGTAGAGCTTTCCCTTGAAATGCCCCCCAAAGAGCAAGAAGGGACTGCCTGCACTGGCTGTGCCGCCACACCTTAACCCAGGTGTTAACATCTGTGGCTCGGCAACAGCCACAGAAACGCGCTTCGTTGAAATTCAAATACAGGTACTCCGGGTAACGTCTGCGGTTCCCTCAGTGGTATGAATGCTTCCCCTGGAAAGGGCAGGCAAGTCAGGGGCTTCAGAGAGGTGGCAAGGGCTGGGATTCCTCATCATTCCTGTCCCCTTCACTGCTCCTAGGAATGAGCACTGGGGACAGGAGGGGATACACGCAGCCCCCTGGCACAGCAGAACACAGACGGTGGAATGTTTGCGGTCACCTGGGCTGCGTAAGCCTTTCAGGAGTCGCGGCTTAGGATGCTTTCTCTTTGGTTTTTCATGTGACTGTTGTGCAGACCACGGGCCTCCCCTCTGTGAGCCCACCGTCGATCTGCTCCATGGAGACAGTGTCGAGGCTCCTTCCAGAGGTTCCCAGGCCCATGCAAACTGCACATCACATACACCACACAGAGATTTAGCTCTGACCAAAGAGCACAGGAGAGGTCTTTAATGGTGTCTCAATTGTTCAGGCAAAACATGCTCGAGCATCTTGAGGTTTTGTTCTGTCAGTGACAAGTGGGAGCAGGTGGTATAGACAATTCATGAGATCACTTATCAGAGTGGTCAGTGAACCCCGAAGCTCCAGGTCCACAGGCCTCCCTAAGACCTTCTGGTCCTTTTTAGCCCCAGGCCCTGGAGTCTGTGTCTGTCATGGCCAGGTGTCAGCAGTAAGGCCTCCTAGAGGCGGTGTCTCTGTTTGTCCTTCACAGCCCGTGACCTTCATGGATGGTTCTGCCTGCTCACAGCGGGGCCGACAGAGCTGGCCCGCACAGTTCTGCCTCACAGCGGTGTCACCAAGACTCCTGGTCCAAGAGGGGTCCTGTGAAGAGAGAGGACTGCACACATGCACACACACACAGATGCATCTATTTATGGGAGGTCCACTTTCTATCAAAACGAGTAATTGATGTATTAACACAAGGATTCCCTTCCGGCTAAGAATTCTGACAATTTAGTGCCACAATTTAGAATCAGGCTAAATTTGTCAAGTGGCTGAAAGTGAGGTTTTTTCAGAAATTATTAGCTAATTTTTTCAATATAGAATTTATAGTCACAATTAGTATATCATAATGATGTTTCCAGGATAAAATCCTAGCAACTCAACTTTTCTGGCCACAGATGTACAACATATATCAGTTTATTTTTGGAGATCTGAAGAATTACCTACTGTAAATAAAGTCCCCAAGAAGATTTCTCCGGGAAAGAGGTGAACTTACAGTAATATGGGTGATATATTATTAATTAATAACTATGACCAGCCGCTGCCTCAATTAAAAGGACAACGGATGAGAAGACCTAATAGAAAGGATATGCTGAATTTTAATCTTATAAGCACTGAGGTCTGGTTGGTTCTGAGACCTCTATGTAAATGTTCTGAAATAGCCTAAGGGGAAAAAGGATTTTCTCCTTAAGAAAGAGGGGCCACAGGGGTCTCCCAGAACCCAGGGACAGTGTATGCTAATAGCACAGGGACAGCTTCACAGTGGACTGAGCAGGCCGGCATCTCCTTTCAGTTTAGAGGAGGGACCTGATTGGCAAGTCTGGGCCGAAGGACAGGCACAGGGAGTGCAGACACAGCTGCAGGTGTCATGAGGCACCTTGTGGGAGGTGACACGTAAAGGGTGCCCAGAAGTGTAGCTATGAAGATGCTTTCAGGGAGATGCCAGTTGAGCCAAGTCTCCCGGGATCAGCAGGGGTTTTTCGGGACAGGTCAGTGAGAGAGGAGACCGCAGGCCCGGGCAGGTGGGGTGTGCACTGCCGTGGGCTGGCCTGCAGCATGTGAGGGCGGAGGGTGGGAGGAGGCCAGACCGGGAAGCAGTCACCAAAGTGCCGTTACTCTGAAGGCAATAGGAAGGGGGTGGGACAATTTGGATCTTCGAGAGTTCAGAGGCTCTGGCCCGCTGAGGTCGGGCTGCTCCTGCGGAGAGGAGGTGCCACGCAGCCCCACATGCTCTCGCGGGAACCGGGCGCTGGGAGAAGCAGTGGACCTCCCTGCTGGCTGCCTCAGCCCCACCTTTCTTCTCTCTCCAGGTCACGCCATATTTAAACTCACATATCTAAGCAATCACGACTATAAACACCTCTACTTTGAATCCGACGCTGCTACCGTCAATGAAATCATGCTCAAGGTGAGTGTCCTCCTCGGCCCAGCACCAGGTGTGTGGGGCTGGCATCTGTGGGACTGGACCTCCCCCGACACTGAGGAGGCTCTTGGGCCGACTTTGCAGAGGAGGAACCCAGCCGGTGAGTGCTGTGCCCAGGGCCACGCCGCCGGTCAGCCGTCCTGACCCACCTCAGCCAAAGCAGGCTGAGCCCCCTTTGGCTTCCTCCCAGCCCCCCAGTAATCCTGATTCTTTGTGTATTTATTGTCCTGTTAGGTGCCATTTCTTTCCTTCCATCCATTGTCAGGAGCCCCTTGAGGCCCCTGGAACAGACTCTGAGGAAATGATTATTGTTGTTTGAAGACACCTTAGTGTACCCAAGATAATTTTAGCAACCTGTTCTAAACACACCCAGCTTGACACTAGAGTTGATGTTACCATATCTCAACAATGCTTACGGAGCACCTTGGTGAGCCAGGCCGGCACTCGAGATACTGTGGTGACACACCCAGTCCCTGCCCCTAGAGCTTTTCCTCTGTCAGAGGACACAGACGTTAACCACTAAAACCATAAGCAGCCTATGGAGGGGCAAAGAGGCCTGGGGCCCAGCACGGTGTGGCTGGGGGAGGGGCCAGAACCTTGCCAAGCAGGGTCGGATGGGAAGCGCTTCCCGCCCCCGCGCCCTCCCCCCCGCCCCCGGCAGGAGGGCTGGGGCAGGGCCCGAGGCACGCATCTCGGGGATGCGCCCAGGTGCTGCACAGGCCGATCTGCATAGCACACTCTGAGTAGCCCTGGAATAGTGGTTTTCAAACTTCCAAACTGAGAACCCGGTCTTAGTTAAACTGACTCTTACGTAGATGATCAAATAAAATTTTTAAAAAAACAGAACTGCTTTGGCAGAGCAGGTCTTAGAGCCAGAGGGGGCTCTGAGTTGTGTGATGCTGGCTGGTCACCTCCCCTCTCAGGGCCTCAGTGTGTCTGCCTGTGAAGTGGGGGGGCATGGCAGCTAGGCCACCGCCCACCGCCACAGGTCTGTTAGAACACAAATCAAATGACAGGCAATCAACCTACTTAGCTGATTGTCCCTTCTCCTCTTAAACATGGAAGTCACCAAGTAACGAGAGTAGGTAGTGGCAGAGGTGCACCAAGGGACAGCCAGTGTGGCACCCGGGCTGGGTAAGCCCTTTACGTGCCGTGTTGTTGTGTCTGCACGGCTCCGTGGTGCGGCGATGTAAAATGGTTCCCATTTCCCAGGTGAAAGCTGGGGCTCAGAAACAAGGAAGTCAGCTTAACTAGGACCATGAGTGGCAGAACCAGAACTTGAGCCCAGGTTGTGCTCCTTGCCCCACAGAGGTGTATAGACTTAAGGAGTTCAGTGGGGGATTTCAACAACATGGATTTGTTTTATAGAGCTGTTTTAAGGCAAAGTCCTTATGGCTGCAGAAGATTTTTTGAAGTAGTTGATGAGGATTGAAAAGAGAGTGCCTCTGGGAGGACAGTCTGGAGCCGAGACAGAGGAGCATGGTCAGTGGGAGGCAGGGAGCAGGTTCACGGACCTCCTGGGCCACAGCCGCCCCGCCCATCCGCCCCACCACCTTCGGCCCCCGGGCCGCAGGGACAGAGTGCCTGCCTGGAGTGCTTAAAACCAGCAAGCTAAGAGTTACTTGCCAAATCATCGCCAGATAGCACAGGGAACTTGTGCAGAGTATTCAGGGAGCAGGTAAAGAAATATTCCATCACCCCGTCAGGGGCTGGGCTTCTTTTTATAGCCAGCATTAAAATATTCAGGACTTGAGAAGGATTCTAGTAAAATTATAATCCTGTGTTTGACATCAAAATAATTTTCACAACAGCAGATTGATGACAGAAACACAGGTTTATGACTTTAGTATGAAAGTGTGGAAAAGCAAGTGCAGAGAAATCATTTTACGGGACCAAATGCTCCCCCGAAGCAGATGCTTTCCTGCAAAATCCCTGAGGCCCATCGCCGCCCCTAAAATGTCTGTTTTCATATCAAAATGTTTGTAGAAATATTGCATCATGCGCGAGACTCCAGGAGAGTCACAGCGCGCCCAGGCCTGATTTAGTTAGAGAGCTAACGACCAGGATCCTGATGGAAGATTAAATTTCACTTCTCCCGTCTCTGGTTTTTATAGCAATTTAAATACTTAGCCTTATCTGCCATTCCCACGGTGTCTTTGTGAGCTTCGCACTAATATTAAGTGACTGAGGCCCCTGCCCCTGTGTCCAGTAATTGGGCAGAAATGTTTCCATCAGAGGCTCTTCAGGGGTCAATCTTAGACTCACATAATGCAGGTGGTGGTTCTAGAATTCAGGCATTTTTCCATAAAATGAGCGCTTTCAACTGAAACTGAAGGAGGAAATACGGGCCAGAGGCTGATGTCAAAGGAACTATGCTGAACAGGCAACTCTCCATCAAGTTCTTTTATCTCATCATGTTTTTGTCTGTGTAGAGACCTTAATGTCTCCCATTTATTGAGTGCCGCCTGGATGCAAGACATTTTAGATACATTATCTCATTCAGTCTTCACAACTGTTCTGCAGTGTAGGTGTTATCATCCCCATTTTATAGATGAGGAAATAGAGGCCCAGGGCCACAGAGTGCGTGAGGGTGGAGCGCAGACTGGAACGCAGCCCCGAGGAGTTCCTGAGCCACCTTCGCGCCCTGCGGTGTGATCTGCGTAAGAGCGCCAAGCCCTGCGTGGTCCCTAAGTCTGCAGGCTTGGAGAGGAATCTCAGAGGGATAGTTGGTCTCTTCAAATCGGGTTCGTCTCATGATCGAGTGATGGAAACTGTGGCTTTATTGGCCATGAAAACTCCCTATATTTTTATGCCTCAAGCTGTAAAATGCATTGGAAGTGAAACACTCTATAGTGCATAAAATTGTGCAAGTTTTAAGCCACAGCATATTAACCAGCTAATGGCAGACCAAAGGGCGTTTTTATCTTTTGATTATTACATTAATCTTCCATTAAAATTATCTATGTGATTATCACAAAGCACTGAAGATAATAAATTTAGGAAATAGTAGGCTTGTTAAGGATCATTCTTAAATGCTTTTGTCAAGTTGTATGTGCCAAAAATACACGGAAAACACTAGGTTGGCTGAGGGTGCAAACAATATAATCCAAAGATTGCTCTCATTAAGAATGATAAAACCTCTTATTTCCATACATTGTCTGTAGTGTCCCGAGCCGTCAGCCCGGCCCTGCGGCCCCCGTGATTTATTGCTCTCAGCTGGTAGCGCGGCGAGGCAGTGGGCCAAGCGTGTCAGGCCTTCTGTGCGCACACCCCAGCCTTTCGTGCCTGCTGGCGGCTATCAGAGCAGAAAGTTTGGAGGGGCGCAGTGTTGGAGCCTCGGCGCCCTGTCAGGTGTGCCATCCCGCGCTGCCACCCCCGAGCACCCGCGGGCTCTTTCTCCGAGTCAGCAGGGGACCCCCCCACTCTGGAGCGGGACACGCAGCCCTCCGAGGAGAGTCAGCAGAGGTGGTGGCTGGTTTCTCTAGCCAGAAGTGTTCAGGTTTCTAGTCATAACTGTATATATTTGAGAGTGAAGAGAAATTGTGTTTGCTCACAAAACAAAACAGCCCCAGCGAGAGGAGCAGGAAGCGTGCTGTCTGAGGAGGAGGAGGAGGTGGCAGGAGAGTCCCTCTGGGGGCGCGGCCTGGAGAACAGGAAGGTCTGTCAGTCAGGGACCTGAGCCCCAGTCCAGATCCTGGCCTGGGCACTAGCTTTGTGAGCTTTAGTAAGCGCCTTTACCATTCTGTGCCTCAGTTTTCTCATCTAGGCAATGGGGATGATGACCTCTCTCTGCTAAGGCTTTTCTGAAGGTTAAATGAGCTTCTCCTTGGAAAGCTCTCCAGCGCCCCCCCGCCCCGCCCCCCGCCCCCGCCGAGCCAGGGGCTCATCCCGACACTGGGCGCAGGTCTGCTCCTGGTGCCATGGCCCTCCCCTGGCCCTGCCCCGCCCCTCTCCTTGAGGAGTCACTCAGCTTCCGCAGCTCCATGGACACGCCCTTGCTGCAGTCTGCAGCCAGCTCTCACCTGCCAGCTCCTACTCATCTCTCAAAAGCCAGCCCTTTCATTCCCTCTGCAAGCCCTCCCTGCCCCACACTTCCCCAGTAGTGACCCCATTCCTTTGTGCTGCTGCTGTGTCTGTTGTCACACTTGTCAGGCTGTTGGACACTCACTAGGCTGTGAGCTTCTCAGGGCATGAACCAAGTCTTACTTTCCCTCTGTCCCTTGAACGAAGCATAGGTCAGCCACCCAGCATGTGATGATCCACGTGTGGGGATGTGAAAGACCCCAAGAGCAGCAGTGTGCGGAAGGCCGAGCTCCTTGTCAGAGCTGTGACCGGGAAGGCAGCCCCGCTGAGCGCTCTGCACGAGGGCTTTCCCGGCCCCTCTCCCAGCCTTGCCCCTGGCCTCTGCGCGGTCCCGGTCAGCTCCTCACTCCCCCCAACCCCGAGCCTCGCTTCCTTTTTATCCATGAGGCCTGGCCGGTGAGAAGCTTGTGAGCCCTCAATGAAGCCACTGTAGTTGGAAGCTCTGTACCTGCTGGTGGGGGGTGCTGAATAGAGAGCCTTGTTTTGGTTTGGTTTTCATTCCTGCACCGTTCTCATCTTTCAGACGAGGAAAGCGGGGCTCAGGAAGGCAGCGCCTGTGAGCAAGAGCGCAGGCTCTGCGATCTGCAAAGCCGCCCCCGTGACTGGCAGGCGCGGCCCAGCCCCTGTCCTCTCCCAGCCTCCGTTTTCCCGACCTAGAGCAGCAGCTCGTCCCCAGCCCGGGTTCCTTTTTGTTGCCCTGGCAAGCAGAGTGGCTGCTGGCAAGTGACCTGGCTGTCCTCTTGCTTTCTAGGTTAACTACATCCTGGAATCACGAGCAAGCACTGCCCGGGCTGACTATTTTGCTCAAAAACAAAGAAAACTGAACAGACGTACAAGCTTCAGCTTCCAAAAGGAGAAGAAATCAGGGCAGCAGTGATGCCGGCCGCCAGCCCCCCTCTGCTGCCGCAGCTCCGAGCTTAGGGGGCCTAGAACCCCACCCCCAGGCCTGTGGTCCTCGGGGGAGGACACCCCTGGCTCCTGGGCACAGGGCCGGTGGGCTCCTGGGGAAGGGGTGGCACCCCTTAGAACGGAGCTGAGGACATTTTCACGGGGCCGGAGCCTGAGGAGCAACGGCTCTGATTAGCAGTGCCCAGGGCCAGACAACACCGGGAGGAGCCCGCGCCGCCAGGCACAGTCACTGCCTGTCGCCCCGCCCAAGGATGTACATAGCCGCGCCCGGACATTTCCTTGCAACTTGATCAAATTTCTTGAAACAAACGAAGAACAAAAGTGTACATTTCTTTTTTTCCTTTGAATAAACAGGTGTACTCTTTATCATGGTTGGTATGACGGACCATTCTTTGGGGCAGAGGATCGATTATGTTATTCACTTTAAAATCTGTTCCCATATTGAACAGGCAGATTAGAAAAGCTATGGCTCGATTTCTCAGAAGGAATGTTTAGGGCTTAGTCAATAGTTTTAACTATGCCATTTGTTTAAATGAGCGCAATGCTTTGAGGACGGTATCTTACTAAAGTCAGGACGTGTGTCCGAGGCCGCGCCCTTTCCCCCCCGCCGAGGCCTCCTGCCCCAGCCCGTGTCCCAGCCCCTCTCACTCCAGGGCCAGGGGGCTGCAGGGCAAGCAGGGGCGCTGGGGGAGGAGGCAGCGGCAGGGCGCGGGTCACGAAGGGGGCCGGGAGTGGTCTTTTCTGTTCTTAGGTAGCAAGCGTCCACTTGAACTAACCATTTGCCCTGCACGTGGATTTTCCTGGACGCTCTCCGCCCTGCAAACGTGGGAGGGCCTCCGCTCCCTTTCCTCATCCCCTCACAGAGCCAGCCTCCCCCGGCCGGCTGGCTAGGAGCTGCGGCCCTTCACCACATCGGGGCGCACGGCGAGCAGACCTTCCGGGGCGCAGGGAGACTGCTTCCATGGGGGGAGGCAGGGATGGGCGTCCTCTGACACTACACCTCTGACCACACCAGATGCCTCTGCGGTCCTCATCAGCCTCCAGGGTCCCTCCCCGGGTGATGTCCTTTCTCACTGTCCCCGGCCAGGGTCAAGGACCAGATGTTTCCCTGAGGACCTGCATTTCCAATAGTTTTTTTAAAATAGCTGTAGAGGAAGAGATGTGACAAAAACAGCATCTCAACGTTGAGCGTATTTCTTTGCACAGGGGAGCATTTTAACCAATTCCTCTTTCATTCCGACCTTTTTTGTTCAGTCAGCAGAAGCATCCTTTCCTAACGTCTTCCATCCCTGCCCGCCCGGAAACTATTAAAAGAAACATTATTTGTAGCTTGCTACCTGTATTTGAATTTTTAGCAATTTTATATTTAGATACCTTTGAAAAATGTAAATGACTAATTTGGTCATTAAATCTGTGGCATATTCAAGATTAAAATAAAAGTCATATAAATACCGTATTTTACATAGTGTTTTGAATTCTTGAAGTCCCGGGTACATTATCCTGAAGACGGCAACTCTGCGGTGAGTCACGCTGGGTGGCAGTGGGCGTGGCACCAGCCCCCCATGAAATGGCCCTGGGGCTTCCTCATGCTTAATGACCTCTTCACACAAGGGTGGCGTGGAAGTCATGCCTCCTTGCAGGGCGTGGCCGCCCACATGCAGTGCACACAGGACATGTCCACCGAGGGAACAATGAAGGGGAAAGGGCAACGTTGTGCACGGCGGCCCAGGGGGACCAAACGTCAAGACTGGTTAAACTCCCTCTCTCACTCCCCACACCTGGACTTGAAGATAAGACTGTGAGCTCCTCAGGGACAGGCCTTACAAAGTAGCAAGAGGTCAGCACCCTGAGTTAACCTCAAGTGACGACAGACCCTACTTCCCCTTTCCAGCCGCTTCTCCTCCCCTGGCTTCAGTGTGAGTCCCCCAACCAAGGTGAAGGTAACTCACAACCAGGACTTCGCCCAGGGTAGGTGGCCTGGCAGGCCTGGGCAGGGGTCGCTGCAGCCCTGGCCGCAGCTGGTCCGTGAGAACAGCCCCGGGCTGTGTGCCAGCCCTACATAAGGAGGCATGAGCCCCTGGAACCCCCGCAGCCAGCCTCTGACAGGTCCTGCCATTACCTCGGTGGCAGAGGCAAGGACTTGGGGCCTGGGAGGGTCTCACCTTTGGTCCGGGACACACGTGACTGACCCCACGCCCATGCTCTCCACCGCGGGGCCCTGCCCTCCACGGCCAGCGTTCTGTGGCCCTGAGCCTGGCGCTGCTTCCGCGGGGCCTCAGCTTCCTCGTCTGCAGACGAAGGTGCTGGATGAGGCAGCCTCTGCAGACCTTTCTGGAGAATGTCTTCAATGTCTCAGAATCACAGTGAGCCCACCCTTCCGGTGGTTTCGGTTTGCCAAAACCTGCAGGAGCTCCTCCGCTTCTGAGTGAGAATTCTGAGAGCTGAGCAGTACAGGGCAGGGCAAAAGTAGGTTTACAGTTGTTTGTATGGAAATAATAAATAACAGTACAAGAATAAACTCGCTCTGACCAGTGTGGATCATTGGGTTGGGCATCGTGCTGCAAAGCAAAAGGTCTCCGGGTTCAGTTCCCCGTCAGGGCACATGCCTGGGTTGTGGGTTTGGTCCTGATGGGCCATGGGTATGAGGGGCAACCTGTTTATGTTTCTCACATCAATGTTTCGCTCCCTCTCTTTCTCACTCCCCCTTCTCTAAAAATTAATTAAAAAGAAAAAAAAGAACTGTTCCGGTACTCACAACTGTAAACCTACTTTTGTCCCACCCTGGACTGTGAGAATCATTAGTCCAGCCTCCTCTACTTGGGAAGGAACTGCATGTTTCTCCCAGGGTCTTTGAGTCTCCATTTGCATACCTCCAGCGACGGGGAGCTCGGCACCATTGAGGCCATTGCTTTTCCTCGTTGGCCCATTTGGTCACCCTTGGCTGACCGCTGATGGCCTGCCAGGACTGATCCAGCGCCGCGCTGCCGGCCTCTGCACGTCGGATTTCTCTTTCCACTGTGAGCGGTGCCTCCTAACACCGCTCCTACCTGAGCCCCCAGGACCGGTGTGCCCACCGCCCCGGAAGGCCCACCTGCTGTTTGAAGGCCACATTGACATCCCTCTTGAATCTTTTCTTCCTGCATTAAAAAGCTGGAAGATGGTCCCCACCCCTGTCGTGTCCCCGAAAACCTGACAGCTGCTTAGGATTCCTTGTTCCTTCAGGTCAGCAATTGCATCAGGGCCCGAGAGGGGAGCAGAGACCTGCCTCGGCTGGCAAGGCACTCACAGCAGTGAGGCCAAGAGGTGGGCAGGTGACCCGCAGAACACCCCGCAGTGAAGGCTAGGCAAGCCCTGTGGAGAGCAGCCTGGGCCCGGACGGCGCCAGGCGGAGTGGACGGGCGGCAGGAGAGCCCAGCGGGGCCGAGGCCTGGTGACCCGGGCCGTGTGCTGCCGCAGCCAGCGCCCGGCCGGCGCCCTCACGCCAGGCCCCCACCAGCCCTGCTGGAGCCGGACGGTCACAGCTTCTCGATGTTCCCCTGCACGCTGTGTGGCCCTCATCTCGTGGAGCTCCAGGGCACCTGTGGCAAGGTAAGGCACTGAGCCACGGCTGGGAGGATCGGGCGACAGAAGGCACAGCCTCTGTGTTGGGGGAAAATAAGGGCCCACGTGCCGCACGGCGGGGACGCAGGCGTTTCTCCACCACCTGACTTGGGCCCAGCATCGACAGCGTTTGTTTCCCAGCCCAGCAAGGATGGCGGCTTCCGAGTGGGCAGAAGCAGGGGCCCTGAGATGGGGGAGGGGAGCCAGAAGCGTGGGGAAGAGGCCTGTGCTTCTGTGGGAGCTGGCCCGGCCCAGCCGCCCATTCTCTGCACCCACACCCCAGTGCCCACACCGCGTGTGGCACAGGCTCCTGCCGCCTGGCTTGCCAGGGCTGCCATAGGGTTCCCTCCTTCCAGGGGGAGGGAGGACCAGGACAAACCAAGGAAGAGCAGAGGCCTCCCCCAGCTCGAGCTCAGAGGCCACCCCGAGCCCTGGCCTGCGAGTGACAGCACATCCCATGAGGTCCCTTGTCTCCGACTTGGGGATAAGCGTGGGATCCATGCCACTGCTCCCCGTGGGCTCGGCCGTCCAAGGGTATGGGGGAGCCCCATGTGGGGCCCCACGGCTGTCTCTGCTTCCAGCTCCTCTGCTCGCCAGCCTCACAACCTCCAGGTAAGTGGTTGACTTCCCTGTACCTCAGTGGCCGTGTCTGTAAAATGGGATGAAAATGCCCACTTCTCATGGCTGGAATCAAGACTGAATGAGACAATATATTCAAAGTGCCTGGTGCCTACACATTTGATAAGGAGCAGCATGACATTGACCTCTGTTACCTCAATCCCGTTGCCTGGATGCCATGTGCTTCCCAGTAGTAGTGTCTCTATAGGGGACCCCGCTGTGCCAAGCTGTCCCCTCCTTGACTTTCAGAGCCCAAAGAAGCTGCCCATGGCAGCTGCCAAGACCAGCTTCCTCAGTGCCAGGAAGGAGGGCACACAGGAGCCAGACCCCAGCCCTCTGCCTCAGGGACAAAGAGCTTGGTTGGGGGCATGGACGGTGGGCCTACACCCAGTCCAAGTCCCAGGGCCACCTCTTGAAAAGCAGACCCCGGAGTTGGGCAGATGCTGCTCCAAGCCCAGCTCTGTCTCCTGGTTGGTGTGTCCTTGCATGAGCTACTTTACTTCTTTGAGCTTCAGTTTCCTCTTCTGTAAAATGAGGACAATAATACCTACTCCTCAGGGGCATTGTGAGGATTCGATGAGTTTGCTAGGCAGGATGGGCTGGGCGCCGCTGCCGCAACAAACAGCCCCAAGGCCTCAATGACTTAACATTTCTCTTCCAACAGTCAGTGGTGGGTCCGGCCTTCCTCGGGCTTCTACAAAGGCCGGGGCAGGAACAGAGGGCTAGAGAATGAGGAGCAAAAATGAGATAACTGTGGTTCAAAGGTGACACATGTCACTTCCCACTTTCACTCATGTTTCAGTGGCCAGCGTTAGTCACATGATGATGCCTACTTTGAGGGGACAATGGGGTGTGACTTTCTAGTCCCGTATCAGTCCCTGCCCCTGTCTGTTATTAAACCCTCAAGTAAGGCTAGTTGTTATTTTATTGAGCATTTTCTCAGTTCACCTAAGCTTCATTTTACAGATGAGGAAACTGAGGCATAGAGAAGCAAAGCCCCTCACCAGAGGCCATGCCGTTGGGAAGTCATGGAGTTGGCTCTGCCACCTCCCACCTGCTGCCACAAGCTGTCCCCAGCCTTGCGGAGCCTCTGCCTTGGCCGATGTGGCCCAAACATCCTAGATCCTGAAGGGCCCACCCAGGCTCCGCTGGGAGGGCCCTGCTGTTTGAGAAGCAGCCAAGGAGCAAGAAAGGGTTAAGCCTGTCATCTTGAGTTCCCACCAAGCACTTCTGCTTAAATGCAAAATCCCAGTAGGGCGGTGTTTGCTGCAAAAGCCCTAAGAGTGATCTGTGAGGGCCCGTAATCTCGTCGGCATAATGGGATTATATTTCAAATCCCTGCGGCCTGTTCATTACCCATTTAAACTCCTCTGACAGAGGAAAACTTACATAAAACGCGCTCCGCAGCCCTCGCTGACTTCCCTGCTCTCCTCCCTGATTAGACAAACAGATGCTGAGGTCTGGAATGAAAAAATAATGTGCCCATTTATTCATTTTTCTGACAAGTCACAATAGATTTTTAACTGCCAATGAGTGACCTCCCGGAGGTGCCCGCCAGGCAGCGGGCAGCCCTACCCGCCAGCACAGCCCACCCTGGCCTGGCCTGGCCTTTTCCTGGGACCAGGGCTGGCTGCATCCTGGGCCACTGCCCTCGCTCAAGCCGGCCCAAAGCACGTGTGCCACCGGGGTGGTGGGGCTGTCGACGTGCAGAGGGGCTGGGGCCTCCTCCGGCAACCAGGACGCAGCCATAGCCTGGAGCCACGCGGGCCTGGGCGGGAATGCCAGCCCTGCCCTTGTCTGCCCTCGTCTAGCTGGGTGATGAGGACATCTTGAATCTCTGGGAGCCTCGGCTTTCCCACCTGTAAAATGGGGACAGTAAGGGAGCCCACCTCTCTGGTGTGGGCTCAAGGGTGTGGCTGGGGCGCCACTGCGCCCAGCTCCCACTCGGTTCCCTGAGATGGCTGTGACAAGAGGGAAACAGGCTACCAGGTGCCAGGCCCTCTCTCCACCCCGACCTCTGGTGCCAATGGGCTTTGCAGACGGGCTGGTCCCTGGCTGGGTCACAGTGTCACAGAGCTAGCAAGCGGGGCAGCCCCTCTGCTCCTCCCCACATGTGGCCACCTCCTGGAACCAGATCCCCTGAGCCTGGAGGCAGTGAGGGAGGGCTCCGGGGTAAGGATAAATGATCTCCCAGTGGCCCCGGAGGAGCACGCACTGCACGCTGCGGACTGCGCAGCGGTCCGGGCTCCAAGCACCCTCTTCACGCCCCTCCTGTGGCGTGTCCTGGGGAGGGCTCAGCCACAGACTTCCTGAAGGCAAACCCGCTCCTGGGAGCCTGGGACAGGTCTGAGTTATGGTTGGGTGCCCAGCCCAGTCCAGGGCCTGGCTTGGGGGGCGCGGGTGGCAGAGAACGCTTGCTATACATTAACTCTCCCTCCCTCCCAAGCGCCTGAGTGCATCCTCTGGGCAGGGGCTGTTCTAGGCCCTCAGGCGGCCACGAGTGGGAACCCAAAAAGTGGCGTCCTCCGGGCCCCTTGCCTGGCTGGCAAGGTGGCTGTGACTGAGGGGCCAGGGACGGTGAGAGGCAGAGCCCCAAGGTGGGTAGGGGCCAGGCCAGGGCTGGGACCCAAGGAAGCCCCAGGGAACCAGCAACATAGGGGCAGCCAGGTGGGTGAACGTCCAAAGAGCCTTAAGCCTGAACTGAGGACCTGCAAAGAAATGAAAACCTGCCTCCCTGTTGTGTGACCTTGGACCCACGACTCTACCTCTCTGAGCCATTCTCTCTTCAGCTCAATGGGACAAAATCCCACCTTCTTCAGGGAATCACGGGAAGCGTAAATAAGATGATGTCATAGGCCCATGCACAGTGGGGGATCAGGAACAGGCAGCGTGGAGACAAGGGCAGCTGTCACATACCCACTGGGAACACACAGGCCAGGCCGGCAGGACCTCGGAGCTCAGGGGGCAGCCCCAGCACCCCAAGGAGGCCCCGGGGCCCAGCGGGGGCCTGCGCCCTCCCTCCGGGGTCCCCGCCGTCACTGCTCTCTGCGGCACCACCGCCTGCCTCAGCCTAGTCGCCCCAGGCAGGGTTCACATCTTTATGCGTTAACTCTATGAATACATAAGAAATACTGTGAAGCTAATTCTTTTTAAAATGATAAAATTTGTCTATATTATAGCACTCCAGCCCCCAGCTTCCTGAAAGCTAAAAATATTTTAATGTCATATTTCCATGTAAATTTTACTTTAGAATTTAATACCCTTTTAACATACATTAAATTTTTAGCATTCTTCAAGCCCTTGACTCTTCTAAGGGCTCGGCTGACGTGCGTAGGAGAGGCGGGCCGGGGGGAGCGCTGAGGTAGCAGAGAGAGCAGGGTCCCCCCAAACCTTCCTGTCTACCTCGGGGCTGGGGAGTGTCTGAGCCAAACCCTGGACCCCTGGGGAGGTGTCAGAAGTCTTGGCTTCCTTACCGAAGGAGTGGCTGTGGCTGGTGGCTTTCCTGGGGTGCTGCGAGGCTTTGCCACAGCAGCAGCCCAGGCCAGGGGAGCCAGGATGGCTGGGGGAGCCACGCACCTGGGCACTGCGTCCAGGCAGCCCGGTTCAGGTCCCCGTTCTGCCACTTGCCGGCAAGGGACCTCGGCATGCTTTCTGCGCCATTTCCTCATCCAAAAATAAGGCCAAGGTCAGAGTTCATGAGCAGGTTATCAGATCCACAGAGGAGGGGACCTCCTGGGTGACTTGGCTGGCCTTGCGAAGGGATCCAGAGTGATGACATGCGCGAGCCAGAGCACATGGCCGTGACGGATGTGCACCTGCTCCAGTTCCTAGAGTGAAACCTCCATCCCCCAGCAATGCAGGGACTTTGCGCAGCCCCACCGTTGGCCAGGGGCTACGGCCTCCCATTAGTTCTCACTCTGGGGCTCGGCCAAGGGCAGCTGGAGAAGGGAGGGGTTCGCCGCAGCCTTTGGGGGAAAGTAGGGTAGGGGTTTCATGCGCCCCTGGGCTCACAAGGCCAAGGTGCAGGGCCTGCCTGGGGCACTCAGCCCACCAGCCTCAAACTCTGGGTTCTGGGGCTGCAGGGACCTGGGCCCACAGCACCTGCCATGAGTCACCATGCCGAAGTCCTCAAGTGAACCCCCAGTCTCGCTGAGGGCCCAGAAATGGGGGCAGAAATAACCAAGCCTTCCTCATGGGGCTGCTGGGAGGGCCGGCGAGATGCGCACAGGAGGGACCAGCACGGTAGGAGTTGTTGGGAACACATGGTGGCCGTCTGTCTGAGCAATCATTAACCAGTGTAAGAAATTTACAACGTGGAGACCTGAAATTCAGCGAGATGGACAGCTCTGCTTTCTAATCACGTTCAGGGGATGATATAATGCATCGATTGACGGAGAAGAGCCACAGTTTGGGCTCTGACCAGTGTGGCTACAGCAGCAGGCTTGTTCACTTAGATTTTCACAGCACATCTCCATCCTGGCGACAGGAAGGAGTGGGTGGGAAGGAGCTGCCACGGGTGCAGGATGCTGGGGACCTGGGAACCAGGTAGGGGCCCCTCTGGAACCTACCCAGAAGAGGCCCACGGAGTCCCTCCCAGGCGGCCACTAAGAAGATGAGAAGAGTTTCCTCGTGGGGAGTGAGCTCCCCGACTCTGGAGGAAAGTAAGCACTTGGCGTTCATTCAACAAGTACAGAAATGACCCAACTCGGAGTCTCTGTTGGGGGACTGGTGGTCCATGGGCCGAAACCCATTCTGTAGGGCTCAGGTGACCAAATGTCTGTCACAGGAGCTGCTGCGCCTGGGGACTGCAAGCAGACACATCCTTCTCCCCACACACCTGAGGGCGTTCCTGGGTAAAGGCGTGCCCTGGCTCTGATGGTCCCAACAGGAGGATGAGAAGCTGGTGGATGCCTGGGGAGGCCAGATTCTAAGGCAAGAGACCCCCAGAGGGACTCCGAGCAGGAGGAAGGAGAGGGCCAGGCAAGCGCAGCCCCGTCCGTGGGACACGTGTGGGCTTGCGGGCCTCGCTGCGGGGCCGTGGCTGTGGTGCCACTGGAGCAGAGAGCGCAGGGATCACGAAGACCCCTGCTGAATGATTGTCTTCATGGTGACCCCATAAATCCTCCATGGAAAGGGGCTCCTGGTGGCTGCTCACGGACCTTTGGCTTCTCCCATCCATGCTGGCGGCAGGGGGCGGGTTTAGGGGAGGGACTTGCCTTGTCCCTGCCTGGGGTGCCCTGAGGGGCCCTCGGGAGCAGCTCCCAGCTGACGCCCGCACCTCCCAGCACGGAGACCATCCTTTCTCCAGTGCAAGTGTCACGGGTGGACGGGAGCTCAGCAGCCTTCCTACAGCACCTTGGTGGCCCTCAGCTCTGCCGGCCCATTTCTGGGCTCCTCTCCTTCTGAGAACAGCGTCCCCCATGTGGCAGGACGGACATGGACGAGTCTCCAGAGCCTCAGGGGGCTCCTCTCCCAAGTACCACATCCACATCCCAGGCCTCTGGTTGGCCTGGCAGGGGTCACACGTCCATCCCTGGGCCAGTCCCTGCAGTGGGGGTGGACTACCGAGACTGGCAGCCCCTAGCTACCAGGGAGAACAGGGGCAGAGGCGTGACAAAATCAGCGGACCCCTTCAGCAGTTATCAGATGCCAACCCTGTGCTGATTGCCCTTTCATATTTTCTCAAAATCACCAAGAAGCAAGGGCCATGGTGTCCGTCCACAGCAGCGAGGCCCGAGGCTGAAGGAGCTTTGCCCAGCGAGGAGGGGCCTTCATGGGGAGCAGGCCCTCCTCTCACTCCAGGCCCAGATGTCTGAGGGCGCAAAGCCGGGAGGCCGCCCTTCAACCTCAGTGTCCCCCGGGAAGAGTGGTGTGTGTGCGTCTGTCCATGAGTCAATGTACCTGTGCGAGTGTGCGCATGTGAGCGTGAGTACGTGCGTGTACATGTGAGTGTGCATGTGCGTGTCATGGCATGGGTGAGTGTGCACGTGCATGTTACATGCATTGTTCGTGTGTGCGCGCGCTGCATGCGTGTGTGTGCGCACGCTCGTGACTGCGTGCACGTTTACTCCACACACGGCCGCCCACGCCCACCCCCCACCCCCCGTGGGCAGGGCTCGCTCGCCCGCGCACCTGCGCTCCAGGCGCAGTGGACTGGCGGCGGCGTCTGCTCTCGGAGGAGGCCGCGCTCGGTCTCTCAGCAGCCCGTCCCCACAGCTGAACAGCTGGCCACCATCTTGGCACACATTTCCCTGTCACATCTGATTTGCAGAGTCGCGTCTGTAACAGACCCACAGGAGTGACCAGTTAGAGCTTTTTCAGGTCAAGAAGTATTTCCCACAGAGTCTCTAGTTTTTCCAACAGAAAAGGAATGTGAACAGCCTCCTGCCTCCCGTGGAGGCCGATGTCCACTGTTGTGGGGGGGGGCCCTCCCCGGGCCGCCCTGGGCTAAAGCCTTCGGGACCGAAGGGTCTGTATTACCCCATTTCACAGGCGGGGAAAGCGAGGCTCGGGAGTCGTGTCGTCTTCCCAAGATCACGCAGCACCACTAGGGCTTGAAAGGGGCCTCTGGGCCCCCCGGGCCCCCCAAGTTCTCGCTCGTCAACATTGCGTCCACAGCCTCCATGCAGGCGCCCGAGCTGCGCTCCCGCCCCCTGACCGCGGGACCTGCCCCTCCCGGAGCCGCGCGGCCCACCTCCGCCCGGGGACCTTCCGCCGCCGGTCACGGGGCTTCCGGGCGCACAGAGCTGGGTGGCTCGGACCCCTGGCGTCAGCGTCTTAGCCAAGGCGCTTTGACAGATGTGGGCAGAGGGGCGCCCATAACTAGCTGCCACCCCTCGGCACAGCCACGCCCTCGAGGACCGGGCCACATTCCCTTTCTCAGAGGCCCGGGTCCTCAGCCGCCTCTCCTCCATGTCTCCTTTTTGGTCCCCCAGGTGATGAGGACACCCATACCTCAGGTCGCCCCACCACCACCTTCACTGTCGCCACCTACCTTGGAGCACAACTCCCAGGGGGCTGCAGGGGGTCGGCAGGGCCCGCCCTGACTAGGGCGGGACCTTTCCGTGGGGGAGCATGTCCCTCTGTCCACAGGAAGTCAGGAGCAGGGAGGTGGCTGACCACCCTGTCACCGGCCCTCTCCTGCCCAGACACTCTTCCTTAGGGCGCGGCCGACTGTCAGCCTCGGGGAGCAGGGGCCCCGCCCGCTTTTCCTCATGAGTGCCTGACACATAGCACATGCTCAACAAATACTTGTGAATGAACGTCGAAAAGTGTCCAGGTCCCCAAAAGTGCTCTGTGGGCACAGAGGTTGGGAAACGCTATGATGACATGGCTAGGCAGGTTCCTTTCCGGCAGGACCCTCTCCAGAAGGACCCCTCAGAGCCTTTGATAGGCCACCGCGCACTGTGCTCAGGGAAGTGGGTGACATATGCCAAAGCACGCGTTCACATTTCCAGAACTGGGGTAGCTCAGAACGGAGCCTGGCACGCCGTTCGGGCAACCCAAGGGGAGCCATGTCGGGTACTGGCTGAGGGCGTGGCCTCTGGAGCCGAGCAAACCGGTGAGCCGCCTATTAGCTCCATGACCTTGGGCAAGTCGCTTTACCTCTCTGCACCTCAGTTACCCCCCACACTTCCTTGGGGGTCATCAGGGCCACTGCACCTTTGTCCAGGCTGCCATCATCGCCCTCCTGGCACACACAGCAGGGGCCTCCTCCTGGCCCCCCTGGCTCCCCTCTGCCTCCCACCCCTGAATATGAACTCTGGGCCCAGAGGACTCATGTCTGTCCTGCTCTCCACTCACTGCATTCCCGGCACCCAGAGCAGACCTGGCACGAAGTAACACTTGCTGAATGTATGTGTGAATGAATGAATGAGTGAACGAATGAATGGTATTCCCATGAGAACAGTCTCTGAGTTTAGTCTGCAGCAGGCGTGGTCTGGTCAAGCAGCCCATGGCCACCCCCACCCCTCGCCCCCTCCCTATGCCTCTTCTATACCTCAGTCTGGCTTGAACCTAGAGGAGGTCCAAGGCCCACTCAGCAAACATTTATTCAATTCAAATAATTATATCTTATTGGCAGTTGGCAAACAGCAAAAGGTGATTGGGAGAAATTCTCATTTGCACATGTAAACAATAGCCTCTACCTCTAGAGGGTGCTAGAGGCTCCAGGCCTGGGCCCAGGACCCAGATGCCCGAGCTCTTTGACTCTATACCGCACCCTGTGGCAGGACTACAGCACTGCGCCCATTATTACAGGTGAGGAGAGGGAGGGGGAGACAAAAAAAGCCCTGGCTGATGTAGCATATTGGACTGAGTGCCAGCCTGCAAACCAAAGACTCACTGGTTTGATTCCCAGTCAGGGAACACACCTGGGTTGTGAGTCAGGTCCCCAATAGGGGGAGTGTGAGAAGCAACCACACATTGACGTTTTTCTCTCCCTCTCCCCTCTCTCTAAAAATAAACAAAACATTAAAAAACAAAAAAAAAGATGAAGCCCTTGTCTGAGCCTAAGGCATCAGGGCCCAACGCTTCGGCTGGCACATAGCTGGGGCTCGATAAACTTTTGTGGAAGGACTGATTGCCTTCTGCTGATGTTCGCCAGCTGTCCTGAGACACAGAGAGAGGCACAGAGCTTGAACCAGGGTCCCCTTGGACGCACAATGAGAACACAGAGGATGCAACAGAGCAGTGAGTGGTGTTGAGGCCAGGCCCGGCCCAGGCCTACGCCCCAGCTTCAGGTGCTCTGGGTAAGCACTTGAGCCTTGGCCCACGTCTTCCAAGATGGCGGCCTCATTAGGCAAGAAGGCCGCGTCAACAGTCAGGATGGCCCCCCACATGGAAGCCACGTCCACCCCCAAATCGGTGCACTGGGCGCAAAAAGCCCCACCGCGACTGGTTTCAAAACAGAACAAATTAATCGTTAAATTGTCACCAGACTCCAAATGGAGTGAGTCAAAACCCCAGGCAGCCTAAACTCTCAAACAAGAAGAAATAGTCAACCCATCCCTGTGCCCCTGAGAATGCTGGGTAATTACTTTTTCCCCTTTGTCTTATTGTTTTATTTTAGCAGAACCACCAAGATGCAGCCACAGAAATCAGTTAAAGCTTCCAAAGTGCTTCTTTCCACCGAAATCTTTTATAAAAGGTAAAAGATTTACAAGACCTGAAGAGCAAACCAAGCAGGATAATTGTTTTTGGAATGACCCCAATATTTTCACCCCGGCGACCCCAGCTGAGCATCTTGCCCCATATTTATGATTCCTGGTCCTCTGCGCACCACCGGGCGACCTTTCTGAGCCCCCTCTGTGAGCCCCCAGTCCCTTATCGGGCCTGTAACTCACCTTGACGTTATCTCTCGGGAGGGTTTTATGCACTTTAATTTAACTCCCTCATCATTATTTCCCGGACTTCAAGGTTTTCTCTTTCGAGCTGCCCTTCCTGGGACAAGCATAATCTGTTTGCCATCAAGCCCAATAAATATGTTTGTGCGGGAGACCGAACCACTGGGGAGAGTGGTTCAGGCCTGGGAAGCAGCCTCCGCTCTCACCCGCTTCTGGGCAGCGGGGCTGGTTGCGTGTCCTTGAGCCCTGTCCCAGCGGGAGCCGCTGCCTGAATTCCAGGCCGGGTGCCCAGATCCAGCAAATAAAAATACAGGGTACCCAGTTAAATCTGAATTTCAATAAACAGTGAATTTTTTTTAAGTATAAGTATGTCCCCCTCAATATATGCTAACAAAGTATATGTTTACCTGAAATTCAAATGTAACTCTGTGTGTGTGTTTTGTTTTATTTGGTACCAGCTCCCAGGGCTGTCCCACTCAGTCCCCAAAACGCAGACTGATATACTGGGGAGGGTATTTGTTTGCTCAGGCAGCTGTAGCAAAGCCCCATAAACTGGGTGGCTTAAACAAAAATATATACATATATATATTTTTCCCCCTCAATTCTGGAGGCTAGAAGTACAAGATCAAGATATCGGCAGGGCAGGTTTATTCTGAAGTCTCTGTCCTTGGCTTGTAGGTGCCACCTGCTACCTGTGTCCTCACATGGTGTTTCCTCTGTGTGTGTGCTAAACTCCTCTTCTGACAAGAACACCAGTCATATTGGATTAGGACCCCTCATTTAACTTAATTACCTCTTTGAAGACCCTATGTCCAAACACGGTCACAGTCTGAGGTAAGAGGACTAAGACTTCAACATATGAATTTGGGGGGACACATTTTAGCCTGTAACAAGGAGTGTCTCACCCTCTCCCACCAGAAAGTCCCAAAGTCTGGGGCTCACACAAGGATAGTCTTGTGAAGACAAGGTCCTCAATAGGCGGTGACCATTGAACTTATTCAAACGATCCAGTCCTAAACTTGCCTGTAATGCCTTGCCCATGCCTTCCCACAACAAAGATCCTTTGGGCTTCGCCCAAAACAGGGCCCCTAGATATTTGTTGAATGACTGGAACCAGCCCAGATTTCCTAACCATGGTTAGTGCCGGCCATGAAATAGTCACAAGAATCCCTGACCAAAGATGCTCATGAGGACTGCCCAGTTTTCACCCTCTAAAGGCAGGCAGACTCAGGAGAGCACAGACTGCTCCATGAAGTTCAAGAGCAGGCGCACCTCCTCCCTGGCTCCAGAGGCTGAGTGGCCGCATCACCTGGGGACTGCTCACACATACACGCTTAGTTCTGAGCAACTTGTGCCATGAAAGTTAGGTGTCAACTCATAAGTTAGGGAACATTGGAGTAATTGTTAAATGAGTCTGAGTCACATAAGTCTGTAAACATAGGATTAAACTGCACAAAAACACAAGCACAGAATGAGAGGGTGTAAAACCTGGTGAAATCGGAGTGAGTCTGTGTTTCCGTAGCAGAATGTACCAATGTAATTTCCTAGTTTTGATTTTGTATCAGAGCTTCGCAATATCTTACCTGTGTGGGGCATGTAGCCCAGACTCTCCGTACTGTTTCTGCAACTTCCTGTAAGTCTATCATTAACTTCAATATAAAGAGCTTTTAGAAAATTTAAAAATGAGAAATGTGTTCAAGAAGTCAGAACCAAATCTTTATTTATATAATATATTATAAACCCTAGTGAGAATACAAAATACTCTAGTCACCCAGGTTGAACTATGAAAGATAAGATAGACATGATTTATAAACTCAAAGAACTTAGTCTGCTTGGGAAAGTTATTAATACATAACAAGGTTAACTGATGCTCGTGTAGAGAGGCATGGCAAAAAGAATAATAGGGAAAAAAACCCATAAATGTTGCATGAAGTAGTAATTCCGTATCTCAGTGCTGTCTGGTTTTCTCTCCTTACCCCAAGATTGACAGATTTTCATGATAATTATCCAGTCATGTGCCTCTTTGAGGTAAAGACTTGTTTTTACTTATTTTTAGAATACTCTATCAACTTCTAATATTTCTAAATATTATTAATTACTCTCTTGGCTTCTGTGCTTGATAATCCAAACAAAATAAAAACCAAACGGAGACGTTGGCTGGTGTGGGCCAGTGGATGGAGCGCCAGCCTGTGAACCAAAAGGTCGCAGGTTTGATTCCCAGTCAGGGCACATGCCTGGGTTGTGGGTCAGGTCCCCAGTGTGGGGCACATGAGAGGCAACCACACACTGATGTTTCTCTCCCTCTCTTTCTCCTTCCCTCCCCCTCTCTCCAAAAATGAATAAATAAAACCTTAAAAAAAACACAAATGGATCATAGAAAACGGTACAAGAGCAGGAAAGTTGAGTCAGGTGATTCAGTAAGACAAAGGCTTACTCAAGAGAAGAGGCTGTAACTCCAGGGATAGGGGGCGCGGGACAGGAATCTGTCTGTGACTGTCTGTCTCCCTGTCTCCTCAGCCCTGACTCCCAGAGTCTGGTGCAGAGAAGGCACAGAATGCATATTTGTTGAATGAGTGAGCGGGTGAGTGAGTGACGCCTCAGTTGGACTTCCGCCCATGGCCTCACTGGCTGGTGAGGCTCCCTGGGTCGGGTGCCCTAAGCTTGGCACCTACAAGTAAAAGTATCTCCACATAGGCCCTGGCCTGTGCCCAGGAGCAAGGCGGGGAGGTGGGGGCAGGCCCTGAGGGTCCCTTCAGCGCCCTGCGCCTGCAGCAGGGAAGGACGCTGGGGAGGGAAGAGAGCGATGCTCCGCTCCAGGGCCTGGCCAGGGCGCCTGGCTGCTTGGGGCAGCCTCAGGCCTGTAAAGACGCCATGCTTCTGCGAGGGTCTCCTGATACAATAAAAGATTATCAGCTAAATAAAACAAGAAGTGACTGGGGCCACTATGCCCTGTTGGATTGAAATCGTGTGAGCAAAGTGGTTTTCTCCGAGAGATTTATTTCCTGCGCCGGCTCAGGCAGCCAGTCCAGGCGGAAAGCACAGGGCCAGTCTCCCTCCGTTTGGGGGAGGGGCACAGGGTTTTATTTAATCTTCCAATGAGCTGGAACTGGAAAGACGGCGTGAATGGACATTAATTCTGAAACAAATTATTAAAGCGCGATCTGGGATTCCGGGAAAGCCATCTACCCCCTGCCTGTCTGCCACTTCCCCCCACCGAGGCCTTAAAGCCCCTCCTGTCCACTGGAAACCCAGCATCAGGCCAACTGGGCCCGGCATCGAGGCCGAGGAGAAAGGCCTGGAACTGACCCGCGTGCTGGGCCTGGCTGCACTGCCCAAGCCCTCGGGCCTCGGCCATCTGGGAAGACCCCCCACATTTCTTGTTCCCCCATTGCCTACATTTGTGCTCCAGGACGACCTAGGCAAAGATGGCCTCCACCTCTCCCGGGGACCCGAGCCCCATCTGCCTGCACCACCGGTACCTTGGCCGTCTTGGACCTCCAGGCCCCTTCCTCAAACGCAGCCCAGCCTAGGCTAGTGTGGAGGTGGTTGCTCCCCTAAGCCGCCCAGCCTCCTGCACCCCACTTCCAGGCAGGCCCTCGTGTTGCTGAGCCCCACCCAGGCCCCGCTCATCTGAGGGGAAAGACATCTGAAATTCAAGTGGCATCCCAGAAAGTATTATCTGGGGGCTCCTGGGGCCCTGTTGACACAGAGAATGGTCAGACCCAGCACCCCTGGTGGCCGGTCAGGGAGAGGGGAGACAGCCATTGGTGAGTAACTGCTGTGAAGAGAGTACACCAGGCATGGGGTGGCACACAAAGGGACGACTTGAGTCAGCCAGGTGCTGGGATGAGCTTAGGTGGCTTCCAGATAAGACCCTGACATAGGCGTCGAAGGTAGGGAAGGGTACACCAGCTGGACCAGGACATTCTGGGTGAAGGGAATAGCATTTGCAAAGGTCTGCTGGCAGAACATTTGCTGGCACAACTAAAATCTATAATGCTAATAATGGTACTAATTTATTGAGTCCACACTATGTGCCATAACAAGCACTTCACATCTGTCCTCTCATTTCAGTCTTTCCAACAACCCTACAAGGAGGTAGGAAGTACCATTATTCCCACTTTGCAGATGAGGAGACTGAGGCTCAGAGAGGCCTAGTTGCTCAACATAGAGTCAGCCTATATGTGGGAGAGTCGAATTTGAACCCAGGTCTCTCTGACTGGAGAGACGATGCTCTTTGGCCTCCCCTGGACTGGATCCAGGCTCCCCAACTGGCCCATGCTGAGGAGGACCAACCAGCAGGCTTTGAATCCGGGTCTGCTCTCCTGACCAAGACACCAGGAAGCCCGGGGCCACCTGGCCTGGCCCTCTCTTCTTCCCTAGTCCCTTCCTGTCCCACTGAGGACAAAGCCCAAATTCCTTCCTGTGGCCTGGGGTCCTGCATGCTCTCTCCTGCCTCAGTCCCCACCACAGACCCCCTCTCACCCTGGCCTGCCCTCCTGGCCTCAAAAATGACATCCTTCCTGCTTCGGGACCTGCATCTGCCTGACTGGTCCCTCTATCTGAACTGTCCCTCTGGACCCCTCCCCCCGCCCCCGCATTGTCTCACCCTTGCGATCCCAGCTCCAGGACACCTAGTCCTGCTATGAGCTCTTGACTGTCTTAAAATCAAATAACGTGTAATTAGAGTCCAGCCCGTGGTAGACCTGGGGAGGCAGGGCCCATGATGCTCAGCACGGACCCCAGCAAACAGCAGGCGCTCAGTAAGTGACTACTGTAGCATAAAGAGAAGCACCAGCCCCCAGCCCTTCAATGTCCCTCAAACCCTCCCCACTCTGCCCTCTGCCCAGACGGACCTGCCCCCGAGGAGGAGCACAGGTCTGATGGAGGGCGGGGTGAGACCGGCCGGGAGAGGGGAAGGCTCCACGGACGGGGGTGGGGCTTGCGCTCGGCGCTTCACTTCCCTCCATAACCTCCCGGAAGCAGCAGCATCCGACCATTGTCAGCGACGGCTCGCAGACAGGGCGCGAACTGGGTACGCAGAAATTGAAGTCGTCATTCTCTTGGTCTCTGTTGATGGAAAGAAAGTACATTTTGTTGTCTTCAACCTAGACAACAAAAACAACGGAAAAACCGAGCATTTGGAAAGAATTGAGTTAACAATGGCCCTCTAATCGCGCTGCCTCTACCTCTGGCGGGGGCGGGGGGGGGGGGGGGGGGGGCACTCGCCTCCCTGCCCGAGTAGTTTGCTCAGGTCACATTTGGCCGCATCATCACTCAAATGTCTTCCTCCCTTTGTCCAGGATAGAACTTGGTCTTTCCTGATCTTTGAAATTATCTGAAAATTGTGGATAAAAAGAGGCCACGTGCTAAACCTGACCAGCCCAGCAGCGGCCTGCGTGGTGAATAGGCTTTACAACCTCAGAGACCACAGCAACCACTCAGGATGGTCCGAACGCGCATATTCCTAACTAGAATCCAGTGATGGCACACAGTCACGTCCCCGGCTTGTAGCTTCCGTGACCAAGGTCGACCTCTACCTGAAGTGAGCCTGTCTGTTGTCCTTTTGCATCTAGGGTAACACACCTTTGGAACGTCACAGACCCCTCCGGGCACAGCCTCCCACCGGAGCACAGACCAGAGAACCCTCGTTGTTACCCTGTTCCCCGAGAACCTTCTCCTGAGCCGCAAATGTTCACTGCTAACTGCCCCGTACCCATCAACGTAAAACACATAGGTGTCTATGTTGCCTTTTGATCCAGGCCCAGCTGGCCCCGCTCTGCTTTCTCCTTCCCCTAGTCTGCCGCCCACGGATTTCACATAACCCTCCTTACATCTCCTCCTTTGATTCTGTGTAACACGAGCCGCAAAACTGCCGCTCTCCTGAGCATTTTCTCAATCCGTTGATTTTGTTTCCTGGCAATTGCCGTCAGTTTGGTTCAAATAAGCTCTTATAAGACTTTTTCTTAGACGGGACATTCTTTCATCAACAAAATGGTGACAAAACCCTGGTGTCCCTTTATTCCCCAGGTCCCTCTCAGGGCTCGCCGCCCCCGTGGCCGGGTATGCCACCCCCCGCCCTCCCCGGGTCAAAGGGCTGCTGCAGACACAGGCAGCCCCTGAGGGTGATGATGGCCCCACTCCACAGACGCCGGTCGTCCTGCACCTGTGGGAACAGAACCCTGAGGGGTGAGCGAAGGCTGGTCCCGTGTGCGGCTGGCGAGAGCCTCCTGGAGCCAGGTCAGGAGGCTGGATGGCACTTCCCGACAGGCACTGAAGATATAACCAGGGCTCACAGGATCTGCCCTTTCGGGTACCAGCCCTGTGGTGCCACAAGCCCTGGGTGAGATGGGCACTCATCATCCTGTAGGTTAGGGAGCCGAGGTGAAAAGAGGGTGGGATCCGCCTGCGGGCACACAGCGAGGAGAGGGGAGCCCTGATTCAGGCCCAGGACCCCCGGCCCCGCGCCACCCTACCGGCCTTGCGTTCAGGGGCGCCAGGGCCGGGAGAACCCAGCTCACCCAGCGCGTGTGGATGAGGGGTGCAGAGGGCCGGAAGCTGGGGGGCAGACGGGGCCCTGAATGTGGGTTAGGGGCCCAGGACTTGGTCCAGCAGCAAGAAGGAGTCATGTTTGGGTGTTACGCCAGGGAGGCTCACGGCCATGTTTGGGTTTAAGAGCCGCCTGGCTGTCCTGTGGAGAGTGGCTAAGAGAGAAGGAAACTGAAGGCTGTGGGGACAGGAAGAGGCTGTGGGTGGCCAGAGGGAGAGAGAAGGGGTGTGGAGGGAGGGATGGCCAGGACACCTCATGGAAGGACGTGACAACAGCTGCTGAGCTGGCAGGGCCCGGTGGGAGCCCAGAGCATCTCCCCCCACCAGGGTCCAGCCCAGCAGTTTCTCTGCCTCCTCCCTCCTGCTACCTGGCTCCTTGCCCCGTGGCTGGGGGAGGGAGCTCTGCGCCCACCAGGGAAACTGCAGCCCCCTACCCTGACCTGGGTAAGGCAAGCAGGGGGTCCCCGCCTCCACGGTGGCCCTCCTTCTTCGCTGCTGCAGCCCTTCACTGTGGGTGGGGGGAGGGGGGAGATTCTCCTGGCCCCTGTGGGGGAAAGTCCAAGTTTGCTTTTTCCTGGCGTTGAGGACCTCCAGGCTCTGGCTCCTGCAAGGCCACCCTGTCCCCACCTCCTCCTCTGATCACATCCCTCCCGCGGGTGCAGCCACCTTGTCTTCCCAGCTCTGCTGGATTGGGCACACCTGACCCAGGTGTGGCTTCACTTCCCTCTAAACCCCCTCTCCCATCCCCTAGCCCTCCCAGGGTGGCTGCCTAGGAAATGTGTGGATTCTGGAAAGAGCTGGAAAGGACCAAAAAGTCCCCAGGCTAGAAAACCTTCAGATAACAGACTTTCTCCACCTCCCAGGCCCTCTCTTCTGTTGCTAGTTTGGAGCAAGTCAATCCCACCCCCCACATACCCCTCAAGGGGGCCCTCCGGCTTCCCTGGGCCTGGAGTCAGGGAAGCCCTGGAGACCAGAGGGCTTCTGCAGGCCGCGGGCACGTTCTGGAGGACGCCAAACAAAGACGCGGGCTCGCTCACACCCTTTCATCCCCTGCAACTAGGGATCGTGACCATCATCCGTTCAGGGGGCCTGGAGACGGGCAGTTAATGGGAGAGGAAGAGACACCCCCCTATCTCTGCCTGCCCTTGCCCACTGCCCGGTGCCTGCAGCTCCTGGCCTGGGACCTGCCCTGCCTGTCCCACCGGGCCTGCAGGGGAGGAGGGGCAGGAACAAAGGAAGAGTCCCCAGCCCAGCCCTACAGGCAGGGCAGACCGGCCGTATCTCTCACAGCCACGCACACCACACGCAGGTCTCCCTGCTGACACACAGCCCAGAGCACGTCCCTGTTCCCGCCCGTCGCCACTCAGGTCACGAGTGGATCCGCACTCGCAGAGGCACAGCCACCGGGACTTCGGCGCACACTGCTGTGCCGCGCACCGGGACACACGGAGCGACCCTCCACCTCGCGGGTGCAGAAGGCCCACGGGTGCAGGAGCCCGCATTTCTGCAGCCCTCACCGCCAAGGCCCTGCAGTGGTGTCAGCTGCCGGGACGGTGTACTGAGGGGGAGGGGGAGGGGAGGTGGTCCCGGCGCTCGAGGGTCCGCCGGCCTGATGCCCGCGTGTCCATCCGGGCCTGGGCGTCGGTCTCGGCCAGCGGGGCGCGACCCCCAGGGCCCCAAACACGAACGGGGCTCTCCGCCGACCGATGGACCGATTGCGACGGTGACGGACGCGCGGGTCCGAGGACAGCCAGGACAACCCGGCAGCGGTGCCCTCGCCCCTTGCGCTGCGGCCCCGCGCCGCCCAAAGGCCCGGCCTCAGGAGCCGCCAGGGAGCTCCAACCGCAGCCTCGTGGCGCCACCTGCGGTCCGGATCGCGCAGGCTTCCCGGCCCGGTCGCCGAGGGGCTCCGTGGTGGGTCCGAATCATCTCTTGCATTGTCTGTCTCTTCGTCTCTCGCGGGTGCCTAGAGGGACACCGCTCCGCACCACCCCTCCCCAGTCACAGCAGACAACCGTCCAAAGTGCCTGCGCCCCTCCCAGAACTCAGCCTGGTGGCACCGCCCATCACGTCTAGGTGTAGAGGCCACATGCGCACCCTGCCCTGGCCTGTCCCACCCCTGGCACAGGCAGGGACTCTCCCTCCCTCTCCCAGAGGAGGAACTGAGGCTGGTCGCACACCTTGGAAGTGGGGACAGCAGGAAGGGGCTTTGGCTCTGGTCCATGTGGATCTGGGGCAGCAGAACCTGGCCTGCCCCTTCCTGGGCCATTGACCATGGTGGCCTCCTCACCTGTACCACCTGCCTCTCCCAGGGCGCTCTGCCCACATCCGGCCCTCCTCTCAGCCCCCACCCACACCCTGCCCATCCGTCCTCGGGAACCGCTCTCACCTGTGCACCAGTGTCCTGGAGTCAGAAAACTCCCCCAGGAAAAAGGACCCTCAGAGACCCAGCCCCACTGCCCGCCCTGAGCCCAGAGCCTATGCGTGGTCTGGCCTCTGTGAGGCAGCCTGGTTGTCTGCCTAGACTGAGCTCCTGCAGCCCCCCCCCCCCCCCCCAGCCCTTCCCTCACCTCCCACCCCCCCCCCCCGCCCAGGGACATGGCACTAAACATTTTTTGCATCGATGCCAAAGGATGACCTTAGGAGCACTTGCTCTGGGCCAGGCCTTGTGCACTCACCTGTAATCCTCACAGCAGCTCACCCTGGGGCTTGGGCTTATTATTGTTCCCTTCTACAGGTGACGCTGAGGCTCACGGACATCAGGAGGCTCACATGCAGCAGGTCAGGGCACAGCTGCGACGCCAGCCCCAACCTGAGACACCTCAGAGCTCTCAGGGCCTCCCAGCCCAGTTTGCTGCCTCCGCGTGGAGCCCAGGCTGGGCCAGGTACCAGCGTTGGTCTTCTGATATGACCCACCCTGGCAGGGGGAGGGGCCACACAAGACATCACAAGAGTCACAATCATGTTAGTCACGTGGTGTGAGATTGCAGCCAAGCCTGGCTCTCAGAGTCCCTGAGTGGCAAATGTCTCAACGGGATGACCCTCCTCTTTTACAGATGGGCAAACTGAGTCCACAGAAACATGGGCCCTGCTCAGGGTCACAGAGAGCAGCTGGGGTCTAGGCTGCTCAAGACCCTGGGGCAAGACAAGAGTCCAGGTGCCAGGACCGTCGACCTGCCTCAGCTTCCAGGGCTGCAGGGCCCACTCTGGAGGGTCCACAGTCCAGCCAGAGCTCTCAGCCGGGGGGAGGGAGGGAGATAAAGTAAAGGGGACAGGCGCTGACACAGACACCGACAGATCCAGAGGTCAGAGCTGAGGTGTGGGCTTGGCTGGGGCTTGGGGAAGCCCAAAGGAGAGACTGGACATGGAGAAGTCAGTCAGGAAAGTGACATCGAGCGGGTTTTAAGGATGGGTAGGAGTTTGTTAGTGGCAAATACAGGCAGGGGTATTTCAGGGGAAGATACGGGGCTTAGTGGCCAGAGGGAGCTTGGCTAGCTCCATCCGTACCTTGGTCGTTAAGAGTATGGGCATGGACGCTCTGTAGGCTTGGGTCTGAGTCCCAGCCCTGCTGTGTGACCTCTGGCAGGTGACCTGACCTTTCCGAGCCTCAGTTTCCTTATCTGTAAAATGAGAGTAATGATGCTCTCCTCAGACATAGGGCAATCTTGGGGTTAGGACAGGGTGGGGCGCACAGGATGGGGCACACAGGTGCCCAGGAGGGAAGACCAGACTCTCGATAAGGAGCCGTTTCGGATAAGAGCGAAGAACGACATGGTCGGGGGGGGTCATCGGGGGTCGGACAGACTGCGGAGGGGCCTTGAGTGCCAAGCTTAGGAACTGCGTTCTGCTGAGGGCAGTGGGGAGGTACAGAAGGGCTTTGAGCCAAGTTACAAATGTGATTCGCATTTTAGAAAGTGCCCTCTGGGCAGGGGCTAGGGTGCCCTCGAGGCAGGGTGGGGCTGAGGCCCCTGTTCTCTCACCCCATCCATGTCCCTGCCCCTGGACCCTCCATTCCCAGCACCCTCTCTGTGAGGCTGAGAAGCTGCCCTGATTCTGTGGCTGAGCCAGGGCTGGGGAGGGGCCTGGCCTGCAACCCCGTCTCCTACCACCCCAGACACCCCAGCCCAAGCACCTGCACCCCTCTGTCTTCCACCCCAGCACACTCAGAGACAGTCCCCATTACAGAGCAGGGACAGGCCGCAGTGCCATAATTTCTATTTCCTTCTAAATAGATGCAGTCAGACCTGCTCCCATAAAACCAATTAAAGAGGGGGTCCCCAACCTCCGGGTCGCTGCCTGTTAGGAGCCGGGCAGCAAGTGAAGCTCACCGGAACCCCTCCCCCTGCTCCACACCCACCCCCATGCCCATCTTCCACAAAACAGGTCCCCGGTTCCAAAAAGGTTGGGAACCGCTGAATTAAAGCACCTGCCAGTGACAGGGCTTTGTCAGCAAATTATTTCCAGGCTCCGAAGACCAGGAATAAATCTCGGAAGGATGCAGTGGATCGGATGCGGGGGGAGCTGGAGGTACCCCTACAGCAGGTCGGGGGAGGGCCACTTCTGGGTCCAGGCAGCTCAGGCCCAGTCTTCACTCCAGCCCCCAGGCCCCTTGCCCAGACCCCGGCCACGCCCCCTACCGCTCTGCCAGAGGAGCTGCCTCCAAGGAGCTTGCAGGGCCTGGCTCCACATCAGTGACTCACCAGGAAGTTGCTTGCAAATGACTCCCAGGGCCATGGGGGCAGAGGGAGGGAGATGGTGACCTGGGTATCTCCAGTCCTTGTCTCTATTGCCAGTGTGTCCTGCAGTCCTCGGAGGCTTCCCCACCATGCAGACAGCCTGTGCCGAGTTGCCCGTGGGACCTTGGGCCAGGCCCTCCCTGCTCTGAGCCTCAGTGATTCTATCTGTACGAAGGGGTGGATGGGAGTTTGGCCAGCCCTCCCTGCTCCAGAGCTTGAGGCGCCTCTGAAACTCCATAAAGCCTCCCGGTTCCGGCGCAGGCCGGCCTCCTGCGATGCCCATGGACACTCTCCTTGGGCAGGCAAAGGCGAGGCACTGGGTGGCGTCCCACCCAAACAGCCGTCGCTACCCCCCAGGAGCTCACAGCCTCTCAGAGGGGAGGAAAGGGCTGAGGGAGCCCTGGGCAGGGAAAGGGGGCAGTGACTCTAAACAGAGGGGAGAGGCTCCCTGGGGTGGGCTCACTGGAGCTGGGCTTTGAAGGATGAAGAGGAGTTCACTGGGCTGAGGTGTCATTCTCCCCAAACAGAAACGCACCTGGTTCACGTAGCACCTCTGTGAGAATTAAAAACAGGCACCCTGACTTCACTTTACTTCCATCTTTCAGAAAATTGTCCTGACATTAGAAAGCTTGCCATGGCAATGATACGAACAGTGAGCGCCCCTAGGATCATGCGGGTCACAACTCTACATCCGCACTGAGGCTCTGGGAGAATCGAGCCAGGAGGGGCAAGGGGCTGCCCACCCCTCACCCCAGAGCCCAGCCTGGGGGCACCCAGGATCCCTGGACTCTGGCTCGCTGTCCACAGCCACGTCTCCCTAGACCACAAGAGACCCACTCAGTCCACTGATGTTGTTGGTGGTAACAAAACAATAACAAAATAATAACAAAAAACAAACAAAAAATAATGACAGGTGGCACCTCATCCCCGGGGCCTCTGGATTAGCTGAAGGATCCTGCCGATAACCCCTGAGGTAGGGACGATTGTCCCATTTTAGAGGCAATAAAACAGGCTCAGAGAGGAGAAGTCCCTTGTCCAGTGTCGCTCAGCTAACGGAGGAGGGGGCGTAGTTTGAACCCCCCACCCCGTTAATGCCTGGGGGGCCCAGTGGCCTCCCAGGAGCACTTTTCACTTTAGCAGTCACGCATTTCATTCCCCTGTGCCTGGAAAAATAGAACCAGACCTTTGAGCCCAACATTTCATGGATATTAAAAAATAAACATTTTTTGAAGCAAAAAAGAAGTAAAGGAGCACAGGCAGGCCAGTGTCCGGAGGGACAGAGGTGGGTAACCACGGCACCCGCCGCTCTCCTCTCCACTAACACACGGCGGCCCTGGGCCCCAGCGCCGGGGACACTGGCAAAAACCTGAGCTGCTTACTGGGTGCAACTCTGCGCCAGGCTGCCCGTGGCCACTTTGGCCGTTGTGCCAGGCTCCGTGGGGAGCCAGAGATACCTTCTAGGAGCCCACCTTTGAGAAGTGACTTCTCTCAAGGGGCAGGAGAGAAGCAGGCTCACGAGCTGAGGCCTTGCCTCAGTGCTGTCGGCTCACAAGGCGGGGGACAAGGGAGGGTTGGATTCCAGCACTGGCCCCTTCGCAGCCCTGGGCTCGGGGCGGCCACACTTGCCTGTGGACGTTTCCCAGGCCTGCGGGCGCATCCAGAGCCTTCCAATCAGTCCCACACTTGCCCAGCTGGGGTAGCATCTAGCAGTAAGGAATTGTTTTGTTTTTAGACAGTTTCCTAACTACAGAGTTTATTATAAAAGGCAGTACAGCACGATATAAGAACAAGAGCTCAAAGAGCTTCTGGGCTTTGACAAGCTGTGTCACTTTGGGGCGCATTACTTAGCTTCTCTGAGCATCAGCTTCCTCACCTACACTGTGGGAGTCCTAATTCCCCTTCAGAGAGGCATTTAGAGGATAAAGTGAAATGAGGAATGCGTATCAATCAGCGTTCAAGCAGGAAGACCACATTAAAACTGGGCACATCTGATCCAGGAATAAACGACACAGGTGACCAAAGAGCTGAGAAGCCAAATGGTATGAGGCAGTGACCCAGAGACTTTACTGTAGCAGGGAGCCACTCCGCCCGGGCCAGGGGGCACAAGGGGAGGAGATGGCGTTCGCAAGGGCCACCTGGCGGGAGCTGGAACCAGGGAGGGCCAGCTGCAGGGGGAACGCCGCCACCACCGGAGGCTGCCCACGGCGCGGCCGCGGGGGAATGATACCCTGGCTGCTCCCTTCTCCCACCGCCTGTTTCCACCAGCGCCTCCCACTGGCCATTTGAGGAACCTGGGAAACGGCTGCAGGGCGGGCCCTGCAACACAGGGCAGAGGGGGAACAACCAGGGACCGAGGGATCCGGGGGCGTTTGCACTGCCCAGGTGCGGCGCAGCACGAGGCGCCCAGCCCAGTCCGTGGCTGTGATTCCTATTCTTCTCCTTGACATTATTAAAAGGATACATACTCATTACATTAGGGCTCATTTTTGTTGTAACAAAATCTTGCTCAAACCAGATTAAACATGAAGAAAAAAAGGGAGTGGGGCTTTAACAAAACGCTGCAGGGGAGTCTCCTGAAATCCAAGGGCAAGAACAGGCCCCGGAAGCAGAATCAGGAAGGGTTTCGGGTGTCCCCAACGCTTCCCCGCTGTCCCTTGCATCTCTCCATATGTCTGCTCCCGACTTTTCGTGGCATAAGGGTTCCTTCTTCAGCCCATGCACGCGGGAGAAGGAGGCCCCTGACGGCTTCCAGATTCAGACTGAGTCTGGATTCCTCCTCAGTCTCTTTTTTCAAATTCCTGGGGAAGGCATTCTGATTGGCCCGGCTTGGGTCAGTGCCTGTCCTCATCCAATCAGCTATGACCAAGGGGGCGGGGTCGCATGGCTGCCCACCCTTCATCCTGGGACCTAGGAGCTGAGCAGAGCCTGCAAATCCTGTGTAGAAATACAGATATCTTAAAATATTGTTTGAATTGTGAATAAATGTTGACACTTCAGATTTTTCTGTTGTGGTTGTCCCTACTGTTCTTTTTAACGTTAAGTGGTGCTGCAACAAGCGGCCCTCCCTCCGTGTTTCCTGAGGATGTATTCCTGGAGGTGGCTTGGTTTAGTCCACGGCTGATGGGCGCCTTTCCTGCGACCCAGGACATAAACAGGCAGTAGCTGGTGGGGTTTCCTTAAATGATCTTTCTTTACAAGGAAAGCCAAAATTGAGGGTTTTAGAAACAAAAGGCAGCTGGGCCCTACAGTGGACCATCCCTTCTGCGGCTGGTTTCCTTTTTTGCATTTTACACATTTGTCTGATTATTATTCCAGACTCCAGTGATCCATAATGCAAACTCATACAGACAAAGGCTGGGCTTCATTAAACGGCTCTTTGACCTCAATTGAGAGAAAGGTGTTTATTTAACAAGAAGGTAAAGCAGTTCATGGCAGCTAGTGGGAACGATGTCTTTTCTTCCCAACTTTTATTATAAGATTTTTCAAAACAGAAAAGCTGAAAAATGCACCGTGAGTGCTTGTACAGCCTCTGGATTCAACAGCGATTCATACTTTGCCCATTTTCCTCTGTTGCTGGCTCTGTCTCTTTGTTTCTCGCTCTGTGTGTATCTGTCTCTCTAAGTATATATATGTATTACATGTTATGTTATATTTTATACATATAAATATATAATTTTTTCTGAGTCATTGGGGAATGACAGACACCATAGCCCTTTTACCTCTAAACTTCTTTTCATCTCCTAATAAGGACATTCTTCTCCATAACTACAATGCCATTATTATACCTAAGAAAATTAGAAATGATTCTAGAGTTCCATTAAACATTTCAGAGGGACTAATTCAAATTTCAGGGAGACTAATTCGAATTTCAGGGAGACTAATTCAAATTTCAGGGAGACTAATTGCTGTTAATAAGGCATTTCAAGGAATAAATAATATATGTAAAAGTACCCTGCATCGCGCCTGGCACGCACAGGAAGAACTTAGTAAAAGTCAGCATGCCCCCACCAACTTCCACGACTGACACTTTTTAAAACACTGAGTAATTCCAAAGGGCTTGGCTCGGTGCGAGGCCACGTCAGAGCGGCGTGGTCAGCCCACCAGTGCTCCAGATGGGGCTCCCCCAACTCTCCCCTGCAGCCGCAAGAGCACATTCTGAAGGCAGGAGGAAAATTGCTGGAAACAGAAGATGGAGTCACAGGGCGCTGAACTTGGCCTCTCCAGCCTCCCAGTAAGGGCGCCAGGGAGGGCAGCCGTGCCAGCCAGCGCTGCTCAGCCACGACGTGGCAGCCAGCGCAGGGCTTCTGGCCGGGGTCCCTCCATTTACCAGGGCAAGAGCGGGGTGTTTTTTTTTTTTAATTGTTTTCAAAACAGATTTCATGTGGTCCCAAAATGAGACCATGATTGTAAATTAAAGTGTAATTAGCCTTTACGCTTTTATATTCATTAACTCTTCTCTGTTAATGATGCTAGGCTGGAGCAGAAACCCTGCATTATGAAACCACATCCAGGAAATAAAATAGTGATTTAGATAATGGCCACAATGTATTGCTACTTACACATAATTAAACAAATGCTCCATTTAAACTTGGAAACATGACTGAATGTTGATTAACCCTCGCCCAGCAATTCTGCTCGGAACTGGGGAAGGGGAGGCACCGTGAGCTGGTCCGTAACAAAGTGTCTGGGCCAGCCGCTTTGGGCCAGCCTCGCCTGCCAGCCTCGTCTGCCCGCCGCATCCAATGGCCACGCCTGCGCAGAGCAGGGGCAGGTCTCAGGCCAGGGAGCGTGGCCGTGGACGGCAGTGACCAGTAGAGTTACCCTGGGACCGCTCAGGAAACCATCACACTAAGTGAAATAAGCCAGACACAAAATTACAATCACTGTGTGATTCCACTTATACAAGGTACTTAGAGTAGTCAAATTCGTGGAGACAGAAAGGAGAACGGTGGTTGACAGGGGCCGGGGGAGGGGAAATGGGGAGTTAGGGTTTGATGGGGACAGAATGTCAGCTTGGGACGATGAAAACGTCCTGCAGATGGATGGTGGCCATGGTTGCACAACCATGTGAATGTACTTAATGCCACTTAACAGTATGCTTTAAAAGAGTGTAAATGGTCACATTTATGTATATTTTGCCACAAGTGTTTTAGTTTATTTAAAGCATTAAAAAAAGAGCCTGACTGGTGTGGCTCAGTGGGTTGGGCATTGTCCTGTGAACTGAAAGGTCGCCAGTTCAATTCCTGGTCAGGGCACATGCCGGGGTTGGGGGCGTGCAACCGATCTTACATTATTAGTGTTTCTCTCCTTCTCTTTCTCTCTCCCTTCCCTTCTCTCTAAAAATAAATAAATAAAATCATTTCTAAAAAGAAGAAGAAGTCACCACATCCTAGCCCAGCTACCAACCAGGTACTAAAAGTCTGAAGCTCACCTTCTGAGAGATCAACTCACTTGGTCCAGGGCTGGGCCTAAAGAGACCTGACTCAGGTGGGAGGGGAAATTTTTATACTTTTTAAAATTATAATGAAGAATTGTTTAAAATGTAAATAATTCAGAGATGTACTGAATAAAAAGTTAAGTTTCTGGTTCTCAAACTGATTCCCAAAAAAGCTGTAAATAAATTTTTGTCATTTTTCTACATGTACATTTTCCAAATAATTGTTGCCTTGCCAGGGTTCCCCCAGAAGGAGGAACTGAGCAGTTTGAGATAGGAACTGAAGTGCAGCTGAGATCTGGGAGGGGAGCCCAGGAAAAACTAGGGGAGGAGTAGAAAGAAGATCATGAAGGGAAACAACGAGGCAGGAGTGCATGACTGTATTGGTTATTTAGTGCTGTGTAACAAACTGCTCCAAAATCTAGTAGCTTAAAACAACAATAATTATCTGTTACCGCTCGTGATTTCTGAGGGTCAGGAATGCAAACAGGCAGGACTGTCTCTGCTCCACATGCCTGGGGCCTCAGCTGGAAAACCCAAAGGCTGGGCTGGAATCAACACATAGCAGATGGCCGGTGCTGGCTTCTACTGGGGGCCTAGCTGGGACTGTCAGCCCAAACCCCCACAAGTACCCTCTCCAGGTGGCCCGGGTTCCTGAAACATGATGGCTAGGTTCCAAGAGCAAGCAGAGAGAGAGAGAGAGAGAGAGAGAGAGAGCACGCACGCCAGGTGGAGACCATGTTGCCTGTAATGACCAGCCTCGGAAGTCCTGTAGCATCACTTTGCCATCAGATATGAAGATCTGCCCAAGTTCAAGGAGGAAGGTCAATGACCCATTGTAACAAAAGCATGTGGGAAATACAGTTGACCACAGTTCCCAGGCAAGTTTCGCCTGTAGGCAGTTGGAAATCAATTCCACCAAGGACCTCTACCCTATCAAGCATTCGCTATAGGCCGGGGCAGTGCTAAGTGCACACAGATATGATGCCATTTACTGTGCAGCAGCTACGATTACTGTCCCCCATTCTAAAGATGAGGAAACTGAGGCTTAGCGAGGACTGGGGCAGAGACAGCCCATCTATCCCCCAAAACCCCTCTTTCCCGCTTCCCCTGCACATAGCAAGACCGCATTCCTGGGCTCCTTGCTGTTGAGTGCGGCCACACGACTAAATTCTCTGCAGTGGGTCATGAGCCAAAGTAAGGGAGGGAGGCCTTCAGGCCTGGTCATAAAACCTCCCACATGCCCCTGTCTGCTCGCCTCCCTCCTGGGCAGCTGGGACTGTGTTAAACACGGCAACCTCCGAAAAACACCTGTTGACGATGTCAGACTCCTGCTCAGCCTGGGGCCCTGAGTGGCCTCCAGGAAGAGAACCCCTCCCCTTCGTTTATCTCATCCCCCAGAAATGCTTGCGTCTGTTTGTTACCATAGCTCCATCTGCTCCAATGCAAGTGCATAGTATGAGATTGAATCACCTGAAATTGTTATTTTGCCGCTTTGTAAGTTAAAAACAGTCAAACATTAGCAACGTCAGATGATTCGACATAATACACATAACTTGCTCTTTTCACCCCTGGATCATGAGCCACTTGTGGATGCACCAGAACCTATTTAACCACCTCTCCTTTTAGATAAACATATGTTGTTTCCAATTTTTTGCCTTACAAATGCTGCTGTAATAAACATTCTTAATTACAACGGTGGGCAAAAGTAGGTTTACAGTGGTTTCTACTTTTTCCTACATGGAAAAAGGTATGCAGGGTATGATTATTATGATAGCTTTATTAACTCAGAAGAATGTCACAACGCAAATGTAATCCTACGTTTGCCCACTCCTGTATTTGTCATTTGAATTTGTATGGGTGCGTCTATCTAGATTCCACAATGTAAGATTGCTGAATCAGTGCCACCCATTTAAAAATGTGGTATGTGCTACTCAAATTGCTCTTAAGCATTTTTTAACAATTGTGCAGGTGTTTAAACAAATGTTGATAGAGGACTTACTATGTGTCAGGCACTGTTCTATGTTCTCTTCAAATATTGCCTTATTTAATCTTCACAGTAAGGCTGTATAATAGGTACTGTTATTATCCCCATTTACAGGTGGGAAAACTGAGGCCAAGAGAGAGTAACTTGCCCAGTGTCATGCAGCCGGTAAGTGGTGGAAGGCAGCGCTGGGATGTGAGCCGGAGTCCATCCTCATAACCAGCAGGGCCTGCCCCAGAGAGGCCCCCACAGGTGACAATGCGGTAGCTAGACTGGGTCCTGGGAGCAGGCCCTCTTCCCTTTCAGGGAAAGTGAACAAATAGCAGTAGGGTCACTGCCACTGTGGTAAGGGCTGCGCATGCTTAATAACAGTTAAAAAACCAAATCGTTCACCCTGGCTGGTGTGGCTCAGTGGGTTGAGTGCTGGCCTGCACACCGAAAGGTCTCTGGTTCGATTCCCCGTCCCTGCACACGCCTGGGTTGTGGGCCACGTCCCCTGTTGGGGGCGTGAGGGAGACAACCAATTGATGTTTCTCTCCCACATTGATGTTTCTCCCCCTCTCCTTCTCCCTCTCTTTCCCTCTCTCTGAAAATAAATAAATAGAATCTTAAAAAAAAAAAAAAAAAGGAATCACTTGCACGAGTCTTCTTTCTGATGTCTTGTTCTTTCTCAGACTCCTGGCCTCATGTGTTCATTGGTACCTGGAATCAGACCCACCTGAGCGCAAATTCTGGCCCTGCCACCAGCAGCCATGTGCCCTTCTCCAAGGCTTTTTTCTTTTGTCTGAAAAGTGGGGATAGTAATAGGACTTAACTCAAAGTCTGCGAGGACGACACGGGAGTGAAGTAAGTGAACGCACTACAATTTCAGTCATCGACTCAAGAATCTCCGGGGCCCCCACTGCCCGGCCTTTGCTCTTCTAACCCTGTTGCTGGTTATTCTGGCAATTTTTAATGCTTTAGGGACACTGCCAGCCCCAACACCAAATAAACATCCTCGTGCGCATTTCTGTGCATTTGTCAAGTTATTTCTAGGGGTAGAAATTTCTAGGCGTAGGACTGCTGGGTCAAAGGGCATGGTAAGTTTTAAGGCCTTGGGTGAACACTGCCCGCTGCCCTTTGCAAGGCCACATGTGCTGCTTCGGCCCCACCCACAGGCTCGGAAAGGCAGGTCCTGGTGACTCTCCTGCTCTCCCTTGCAGTGGACACCAGATGGGAGTCTGTGACGGCGACCGTCCTCACCAGCCAGGTTCCGAATTGGATCCGTCACAGGAGAGCTGTTCCCAACACAGAACAAGGGACTCCCTAAGTCAGGAGTGATCTGGAAGGAAGGCCTGGCCCTAAGAAGAGCCCCCTCCTGTCTCTCCTCAGCCGTACACAGCTGTGGGTCCCCCACCCCGCGGTGTAAAGCCCCGCCAGGGAGTGCGACCAGGCCTCGGGACTGGCCCTGGGCAGCCTGAGTGGGTCAGTGTTGTGCTGAGGTCACCGGACATTGTTTTCAAAACAGATTTCAGGTGGTCCCCAAATGAGACTATGACTATAAATTAAAGTGTAATTAGCCTTTACGCTTTTATGTTCATTAACTCTCCTCTGTTAATCATGCTAGGCTGGATACATTTTGCAGAGGCCTCGAATCCCACAAAGCCTGAGGGGGAGTTGCTGGGGGGGTTAGGGCGCCCTGACCCCGGCTGGCGGCTGAAGAGGCCGCTCTGCAGGGGCAGCCTTTCAGGGGTGGAGAGCGTGTGGGCAGAGGGAGCAGCCTGTGGGAAGGCCCCGCGTTGAGAGAGAAGGCACCCCGGCCCCTGAGTCATGCCGGGGAGGCCGGACCCCATCCCCAGGGCAACGGAGAGCCACGGAGGGAATTCGAGGGAGCGCTCGGCCGCCTGTGGAGACAGGCCAGAGGCGCAGCGCCCGGAGGCAGGGGTGAACTCGGGAACGGGGTTTCTGTTTGCGCCTCCTGTTTACACCATGAAGACTAAACCTTTTTTTTTATGAGTGTAGATTCTTTTTTTAATTTATTGGGGTGACATTGGTTAATAAGATCGTACAGGATTCAGGTATGTGTTTCTATGATCCGTGATCTGTATATCTCATTGTGTGCTCACCACCCAAAGTCAAACCATCTTCCGTGTATCTGGCCCCCTTTACCCCTTACTCCCCTCCCACCCCCTTCCCCCTGGTAACCGCCATGCTGTTGTCTGTGTCTATGAGTTTTTGTTTGTTTTTCTTGTTTGTTGATCTGTTACTTTCAGTTTTATATGCCACAAATTAGTGAAATCATACGGCTCTGAACTTTTTCTGACTGATTTATGTCTCTTAGCATGGTATTCTCCAGGTCCATCCACGGGGTCACAAGTGGCAGTATTTCATCCTTTCTTATGGCCGTGTAGTAGTCCATTGCAGGTAAGTACCACATCTTCTTTGTCCAATCATCTCCCAAAGGACACTTCGGTTGTTTTCAAGACTAATCATTTCTTAACCTGAACAAGACCATCCCCCTGAATAGTAAGAATCATCCTGGAAATCAAAATGTGGGCAAGCCCACAGCCCAAAGTGAGGGCAAAATAAAAAACTTACCATTTCAGGGCGTGCCCCGGGTGTGTATCCGCTCAAGCCCTTCCCTCCGTGGGGAGTGCACCTCTCCCCCACCTCAATGCTACCTGTCTCAGTTCTCGCACCATGGAACCGCCTGCAGGAAGTCCTCCATGATCCACTGGCTGGCAGTGGCTTTACTTCCTCTGAGCCCCCAGCAAGTTCCTTACTGGGCTGTCTGAGGGCCCCGAACACATTCACCCAAGCACCTGACACTCGCTCATCTCTGCCCATCTCCTCCACCCCAGCCTCTAGCCGGGGCCCTGCAGAGGATACTTGTGGCAGCAGCTAACCTATTCTTGGTCTCACTTTTCTCTCTGCGTTCCCCACACCCAGCGCCAGGCCTGGCACCAAACAGGCATCGTTCCTTCATTCATTCGCCCATTTGCCAAATACATATTGAGTGCCGCTCTGCTCCAAGTTTGTGCCAGGTGCTGCTCACGCTGTGATGAATCGGGCGGACCCAGCCCAGCCTCTCCGAACTCGCCGACTTCTGGGAGAGGCGGAGCAGCCATCAGGCTGGCACGGGGGTGGTGCTGGGGTGGGAGAGGCCAGCCTGGTGGGACGAGGGGATTTTCAGGAAGGGAGATGTGCTGTCAGTGCCAAAATACATTCCCCAGAATGCCTTCCTGCATGTTTCCTATATATGAGATTTGGAAAACAGAAATGAAGCACTGACTTTCCTCTCCAAAGGTCGCCGTAGTTAGCTGGGAGACGGGCCGACCCAGAGCGGCCCAGGCAGAGAGCACCCGGTGCTACGTCCTGCCCGCAGGCCCTGTTGACCAACAGCGGCCCCCGGCCCACGGCCACACGCCGGGCTTCTCACACCACCTGGTGGAGGCTCTTCTTCGGACCCTCCAGCTCCCGCTCCGGGCCGCCGCTTCCCCAGCTCCATCCACGCTTGTGTCAGGCCTAACCCCTGCAATATTAAATCCGTCTCCCGGAGCACTCACAGCGCTCTGCTTCCGGACGAACCCGCCAGCTACAGTGGCTGGGTGTGGCACTGCTTCTGGGTTGCGGAGCCTCAGGGATGAGAATCTGGCCTTGGTACTCTGATCTGCGTAGATCAGAGGCATTAAGGACACCATTGTCATAAGTAAGGGGACACTGGTGGTCCAAGGCATGCAATAGTGAAGCAGTTACTTAGATTATCGCCTTTAGAGCCATGACCAGCATGCCTCAGTGGGTTGGGCATCATCCCAAGAAGCGGAAGATCACTGGTTTGATTCCCAGTCCCGGTGCAGGTCTGGGTTGCAGGCCAGGTCCCCGGTTGGGGGCGTGCTAGAGGCAACTGATCTTTGTTTCTCTCCCTCTTTCTCCTTCCTTTCCCCTCTCTCTCTGAAAATTAAAAAAAAAAAAATCCTAAAAATTATCACCTTTAGACCCCAGAGTCAAGGACTATAGAAGGGAGACTTCGACAGAATAGCTGCTGCTATGGCCCAGTGACAGGTGCCGGGCCCCGGTGGGGCGGCTGGGCAGGGATGGGCATCCCCGCACACAGATGAGGGAAGCCGGGCTCAGCGAGGTGAGTAACTCGTCCAAGGTGCCACAAGAAGAAAGGGGTGGGGGAGCCAGACTCGGCCTGGCTCTCCAGCCAGCCGGGCCCGGGGCGGGGCAGTGTGGCTTAGTGGCTGTATTCGTTTCCTAGTAACAAAGTACCACCAACTGGGTGGCTTAAAGAACTGAACTTGACTGTCTCACAGCTCTGGAGGGAACTTGCTAAAGGCAAAACGAGAGCTCATGAGAGGTTCAAAAAATCCCTATGAGCTGCAGAGACCGGGGAGTCCCACCTGCATGCAGGCTCTGCTCCAGGGACCTCACCCCACTGGGGGCAGGGCAAGTGGCCTCCTACAGTGTCTGTAGGAAAGGCCTGAAGCCCCCCACTCTCTCCACTCTCCCCTGTGGCACAAGAGCCTAAGGATCTGAGAGCAGGGTGGGAAAAGCCCTCCAGGTGCAGGCAGAGACCCATGGCAGCTGAGGGATGAAACAGCAACACCCTCTAACTCAGGGGGAGGGGTAGAGATACATCCTGGGCCCAGGGCATTACATCTCACCTGCCACTGGGGGACAGGCAGGACCACTGAGAGCCAGCTCCTACCTAAAACTGAGGCTGAATCTGAACAGAGAATGCTCTTCCCCTCCCGCACCCCAGCTTATAAACACTGAGTAACAAGCAACAAGGTCCACTAGAGGGACAGGAAGCTATGAGGGCAGCCAGAGCAGCACTACCCACACTCAGCTCAACTCCCGACTAGACTGACTCATTTCCCTGGATATAAAGCCCAACAAAAGAAGCGTGCCCGTTTCCAGGTATAAATACTATTTACCAGCTCAACAGCTCTAGCGGAAAGGAGAAGACAATGGTGTATAACCCTCAAAATTATCTGGGAATATGACTTGCCACCTAGAATTTTATACCCAGCCAACCTATCAATCACACATGTGCAGAGAATAAAGCCATTTTCAGACTTGCAAGATCTTACATGTGAGGCTGTGATCTGCCAAAATGGGACAGAATGTCAAGAAAGAGGAAGACATAGAATCCAAAGAGCAGGAGGTCCAAGGCCGAAGAGGAGTGAGGGGCACCTGGCATGACAGCTGTGCAGAGGGTCTCAGGAGCCTTCAGCCTGGACTGGAGCAGGTCAGAGGGTTTCAGAAGAAAGCCACCACAGTGAGGGAAATCAACACGGCATTATTCAGTCGCATGGAAAACAGACCCCGGAAGGTTCTACAGTTCTGTTGGAGAGTGGGAAGAGAATTAACAATTAGGACACGGAAAACTAATCAAATGAAAATGATGAAGATCCAAAAAATTATACAAGAATGGAAATGTAAAAATTTCCTCTGTGGCTCGGGTGTGAACAATGCTTATATAGATGCTGAATGCTGATTTAACAAATATTGTCCTGTGCCTACCATGTGAGCAAAGAAAAGTGAAAGTTGAGGCCGGCTAGTACGAGAACTAGATTTTCATGTTCCATTGTAGGAAATCAGTAGACAACATCTAAAGTTGATGAGCTGAGCCCTGACTGATGTGGCTCAGTGGATTGAGTGCTGCCCTGCAAACTGAAAGGTCACTGGTTCGGCTTCCAGTCAGCGCATATGCCTGGGTTGCAGGCCGGTCCCCAGTTGGGGGCGTGCAAGAGACAACCTATCGGTGTTTCTCTCCCTCTCTTTCTCCCTTCCTTCCCCTCTCTCTAAAAATAAATTTAAAAAAAATTTTTAAAAAGAAATAATGGTATAAACATATTATTGACAAATATGAGGGAAGTGCCTGTAAATTGTTTAAAGTGATTGCCTTTGGGAAAAGGGACTCAGGAAGGAGGCAAGGATGTGTCTTTTGGGGGGAAAAATGAAAGACTTAAACTATAATAAAGAGGATATTGTTGAGCTGATTTGTCTCAAAAAGCCTTTCCAGACCTGCCAATCTGTCGTTCCACAACTGCCATGGGAAATGGGACAGTGAGGCCACCTGACCCCGGCCAGCCCTAGAGGCTGCCTTACAGTATGGCCCAAACCTTACACCTGAGAGCCAAAGCACAAATTCGGCCCATTGCATTAGCCTAATATTATCATTATCAATATTATGCCTAATATTATCATTAACACTTTAGTTACATAGATAGGTTTTAGAAGGTGCTTTGGGTTAAATTGTATCCTTTAGAAAGATACGTTGAAGTCCTAACCCCCAGGACCTGGGAACGTGGCTATATTTGGAAATAGGGTCTGTACAAGGATAATCAAGTTAAGATGACATCGTTAGGGCACATTCTAATCCAGTATGACTGGTGTCCTTAGCAAAAGAGGAGAGACGCACAGAAGACAGCCATGGGGCGACCAGGGCGGAGGCTGGAGTGGGGCAGCTGCACATCGAGAAACACCGAGGACCGACGGCCACCACCAGAAGCTAAGAATCAAGAAGAACTGCCCCAGAATCTCAGAGGAAGCATGTCCCTACTGGCACCTTGACTTCAGACTTCTAGTCTCCCAAACTGAGAGGATAAATTTCTGCTGCGCTAAGCCACCCAGTTTGTGGACCTTCGTTGCACCAGTCCTAGGAAACTACACAGAAGGGACGAGCTTGCCATTGCCCCTTACATCGCTGTGGGAAGACGGCGCCGTCATAACCCTGTTTGTCCCGTCTGGGCCCGCAGAGCCCGCCTGTGGAGGTGCCTTCCCGCCGGGCCTGGGAACTGAGCCGCCAACCCCTGCCACGGGCAGCTGCCACTGCCCTCCGGCTACCTCCAGGCCCCTGCAGAGGCTCCAGACGTGCTCCTTCTGCCCCCGGGGTGGGGGCGCTCCTGCGGGGTTGGGAGGCCGCTCTCCAGGCAGAAGTCAGGATACGGGCCGAGAGGGAGCCGGCTCTTCTCCTGCCCAAGCAGCCCACTCTGGGGAATTTCCCCGTGACATGCAAAGTTCAGTGCGCTCTGAGAATGACAGAGTTGGGGGGCAAGTGTTACCACCCATTCCCAGGGACCCCTTCCCCCACAGATGGAGGGAGCTGACCTGAAGCAGACAAGCACCCCTGGGGTGCCTGGAGGTACCCTGGTGGGAGCGCCCCTCACAGAGGGTCCTGCACGGGCTTTCCCTGGAAGAGGCCTCTCGCCCCGCTCCCTCTATCCCTCTCCCCATCCCCGGCCCCCAGCCCCCCAGTGTTCTTCTGGCTCAGTGCTGCGGGCTCTGCCAAATGAGTTTATCAATCCGGAAGGCAGGCTGACGGAGAGCTCCGCAGCTAGGACCGGCCTGGAAGGGCGGCCAGGCCGATAGGAATGCAGAGCATGAGGGCAAGAGGCTGGGCCCTCCGGAATGCAGGTGCAGGCCTGTGTGTGTGTGTGTGTGTGTCTCGTGTGCATGTGCATGTGCGGTTATGCATGAGTGTGCATGTGTCCGTATGTATACCTATGTGCACATGTAAGTCCACACACTTGTCCAAGTGAGTATGTGTGAGTATGTATGGGATTGGAGCAGAGGAGTTCTAGAAATCCACCCAGGCCCACCCCAGATGGCTTTCCGCCCCAAACTTTTGGCCCAGGAAACTCACTGAAACACAGTTCCGCCTTCTTTCTTTCCCCCAATCCCTGACGGCCACAGTGATCCCGGCTCCAGTCCTCTGTTCGGAAAGTCTTTTTCAGCCTGGTGCTCACCAGCTCATGACCAACTTCCAGGTAGAGTAAAGGATTAAATGGAAGGCACAATAAGAAGTGAAACAATTAGAATTTCTGCCTCATTATCATGGTAATCTTATCAGTCGGATAATGAGGTATTAATGGAGATTTAATGTGCATCTCATAACAGAATCCCTTGGAGAAAACACACAGGGAAATTGCTGTAAATCCACTTAATGATGGAGAAGTCCCAAAACACCATATTCCAAAGGATGAAAAATGCAGGATGCAAATGAGAAAGAATCAAGGTCAATAACACCACGGGGACGGGCCTAATGGCAGATTTGGAGATATATGTAATAAAAATTGCATGTTGCTTTTAAACCTCACCCTCTGTTGTTTTCAAATGTGCATTCCTCGTAATGAAACACAGAGTGCAGCCAGAATGATTTGTATGTTTTAGAAACCACAGGGGGGATGGAAACATGTCTCCAAACCCATCAGGCCCCCCACGGGGAGCCATGGGAACTGGGGTGTTTTACTGAGAGGCCTCCCTGGGAACGGGGGGCAGAGGAAGAGCGCCGTGGTCGGCGGAGGAGAAGGAAGCAGCTTATCTGAGTTCAAGGTCATTTGGGAGACACCAGCAGGAGGCAGATGCGTTTACTTCCGCTCCTCCACTCAACCAACATTTGTGGGGCGCCCGCTGCGTGGCTGACCGCAGGCAACTTGGAACATTGAAGGACATGCACATTGAAGATACGAGCCAAAAATAAAAGCTCTAATCCAGAGAGCACCTACTGTGTGCCAGAGCAGACACTACTGAAGTGCCTTATGTGGGTGACCTCCTATAATTCCAACCGCAACGGCAGGACATAGAAACTATTAAGATCCTCATCTTTCAGATGAGAAACTGAGGCTTAGAGGGATTAAGTTGTCCCACGTTGCATGGTAGCCTGAGCTTCACCATTACTATGTAAGATTGAACCATATGAAATTGATGGTATTCAACAGTTTGGAATCTACAAAAGGAGTGATTTCTTAAGGGTCAAGCTAATACGTTAATATTTTGATATGTCCTGGCTGGGCACCCTTTCTAGATAGGGAGGCCCATAACAGAGGCAAGGAGAGGGGGCCAGAAACCGTGCACAAAGCAGAGGGTCACAGAATGCAAGGAGCAGCCAGCTTCGTGGCCTCCCAGAAGACAAGGGACAAGAGCCTGCCAAAGCTACTGAACCCCTGTGTCACACCAGCTCTGGGGCTCCATCCGGGGGTGTTGAACAAATGGAAAAAAGCCCCCAAAGACTCACCCTATACATTGAAAGCACCTTTGTGATTTGGAAAATGCTAAGCAAATGTTGTCATTTGGTTCTTATAATTTATTGATGATAATCAATAACCCTTGAGCCTCCCAGACGTTTACAAAGATTGAAGGCAGAGTCAATTCTATTTTGAGTTTATTTTAGGGAACTTGGGAAAGGAGGGCTTCATGGGGCTCTGATTGCAGAGTGACCACCATCCCAGTTTTAGTCCTGAAAATCCAACATCCCAGCAACTCCTCAGTCCTGGGCAAATTGACACGGTGGGTCACCATCTCCCAGCGGGGGACCTGGACTGCCAGGGCCGTCGAGAGGAGACTGTAGGCCTGTTCCCCGTTGTGCTGGGCATGCAGCATCTGTGTGCTAGGCTCCACGCCAGGCCCCAGGATGGCAGAGGACAAAGCCCTTCCTTGTCAAGGGCTGTCTGGGGAGACGCTGGGGCCTCTGTCTCAGTGACAGTCCATGGTGAACAAGGACAGAGGAGCAGGGCAGAGAACAAGTCTTCACCACACAGCTACGGGCCGGATTCTGGAACAGCCACCGAACATCCGTCACCTGCCTCCTCCATCTCAGAAACCCTGGCAGCCAGCGGTGCATGAACCCGCTTTACAGAGGAGGAACCTGAGGTGTGGGCTGGGGACGGGACCTGCCCAAAGTCACAAGCAGCCAGCAAGCATCTGAAGGGCTGGAGAAGGATGACAAGGCCCGGCGCGAGGGTGGGAGTGGCCCGCGGAGAAGGGGTCAGTCTGAACCAGGAAAAAGGCGGATATGAGATAACATTTCTGGAGTCTTGCAGCTGTGTTCCGTTTAATCACAGACTGCAAATTGAATGAAGTTAAGACAGTGTTGCCTCTTTGAATTTCCCCCAGGCCCTGTTTAATGAATAAATAGGCATGATTTGTAATTAGCTTATCCATTGTGCGAATGCTTCTAGAGCACCTGAAGTGAGTTAAACATGCCCCCCGCAATCTTGTCGACAATATTAATTCGCTCCGCAAACCTTTCTTCCTGGTCCACAGTGCCTGCGACCGAATGATCACATATTGCTCCGCAGTGGACATATTGAGAAAAATTGGGACTTTTCCGGCCTGGAAAGATGAAGACACAGTGTCCTCATCATGCCCACCTCCCGGTGTGGGATTTGGAAGCTACAAGTTCGTTTTGTTTTCATCAGCAAACGCTAAATAACTCACCAAAAGATCTCCCGTCTCCCCTCTCAACGAGCCTTTAAAAATCCCACAGCTGCTCACAGGAAAGTCTTCTGGTCATTACTGCCACCTCACTGAGGGGCCCACAGCTGGGGACAGGGGTCCCCACCAATCCGGGCTGCCTTTCTTTTGTGCAAGCTGTCATCTGTTTGCAGGGGCTGCCTGATACCTGCCCACAGCCGCTGTTTGAACCCACTAATTCCTGCCAAGCTAACGGGCGTCCTGTATCATTTATCCTGTAATTGGGACTGCTTATCACGCGTTTTTGCCTGGTTTCCGTGCTAACCATGTGGCAGCGGCTGAATTCCGAATCCTAACATTTCCCTGCTCCGAGCTGGTGGGAGGGCCCGTCAACACAGGTAGCCGTCTTGATTGCCTCCACGGTTTCCAGCAAAGGGGTTTCCATTCATCTTCATCATGGGCTCAATCTGTGCACAGAGAGGAGGCGGCTGCCCCGGCGGGGCCTCTCCACCCAGTCACCTGGAGGCTCTCCCTCATCTGCTCGTCTGCGTGCGCAGCGCATTTATATTCCGCCTGCCCTGCTGCTTTCTCATGGGGCCCAGGAGGGATCTCCAGCAACCGGGCCCGCTCCCCTTAGCCCCCTGGCGGAGTCCAGGTGCCAGCCTATTACAACAAAGGAGGAAGAGAAGGTCACCCTTTCTTCTGAATTAGGCAAATTGGGAGGTGGATGGACTGTCCGGCTACCCTCGCTGTGGCCTTGACACTAGGAGGTAGACCTGGGCCTCGGCCGGGGAGCGGGGAAGTGGGCTTTCCCTGCTCCAGAGACTCAAATTCAACCTGATCTGCTGATGCCCAATATGTGCCATTGTGGGCCAGGTCCTGTGCTGGGCACCGGGGCACACAGATGTCCAGCCCTGCCCCCGAGGGGCTCACATGCATAAGAGGAAGTGCAAACCAGGATCAGTATAACAATGAACCATCACGGGCACTGTCCTCTACAGTTTGCAAAGCTCCTTCCACTCCCATGATCCCCCACAATCCTGTGGGGCATATACTTTGTAGAGGGGCAGACAGAATCCTGTTGCAACTAAAAAGGACTCGTTGTCTTCTAGACCTGGGTCAGATCCTGGTTCTGCCATGTACTTTCTGTGTGGCTTTGGATAAACCACTTCACCTCTCTGAGCCCCAGATTCCTCGCCTATGGAATGGGATACACCCTGCTTCCCAGCTCACAGGTGAAGATCCTGCAAGGTCACATATGTAAAGTACTCAGCTCTGTGCCTGGCGCATGGAAATGGTCTCAGAATTCAAGGCATTACTGTGACTTCTACCCTTGGTAGCACCTCCCTAGAGAATGGGGCGCAGGGGCTCCCCTGTTCCTCAGCATTGTATCCAGCACGGTTTCCTAGCATTAGCGACAGTCAGAGGTCTGTCTGGGTTACTCATTGGCTACTTCTGTGACTCCGGGCTCACCTGTAGGTGGGAGTGATCACCTTGTCATTGGATGGCCACATCACAGGTGGGCAAAGAAGAGCCTGGTGGGTCTATTTGTCTACAGCAGGGCACTTGGGGTAGTCTGGGGGTCCACGGGGAGCTGGCCTAGTAAACATCTCAGTGAAAGGCGAGATGAAGAGGGGCTGGCTGGTACTTCTGTGTCCTGGAGCCCCCCTCTCTCCTGGGCGTCCTGACCCCTCCTCCAGAGAGGCCTTCCCCGGCAACCTGCTCTGCCAACGGTTTGTACCTGTCTTGGCCACAAGATGTCACCCAAGGAACAGCAAAGCGGGGCCTGCAGGGACCCCGGACCGCCCAGACCTCAGCCCAGGCAACTACCAGTTCCAGCAGCAACGCGCTCTCGCCGCCCCCACCTTTGGGACGCGTCCGGGGTGGGGTCCCCATCGGGAGGCTGGCAGGCAGACAGGATGCAGCGGGTTCGAATCCCAGAGTTTCCTGCAGAGCACGACATTGGAGACCCTGCCTAAAGTAATAAATAAATACAGATAATAGTCCTGACTTCACAGAGCAGGATTAAACCGTGCTGCGGAAGAGGTGGGGAGGAGTGGGGTGGAGGTGGGGGTGGGGTGCAGACCGACAGCCCTACTTGGTGGGATTCGCTCTGCAGCCGGGACCTGAGAGCCCTTCCCGGCTGTGCCTGGCGGGGGTGGGGAGGTGAAGCCGGAGAGTGACGCTGGCGCCTCCTCTGCCCCGGGGGCGGCCCCAGACGGCCCAGCAGGGCGCTAACCAACTCTTCGAGCGGTGGCAACCTGGAGCCTGGATCCGGACCGGCGAAGTGGGGGCAGAAAAGGGCCTGGCCCGGGCCCTGGCCCCCCACCCGCCCTGGAGCAGCCTGCGGCCCCCGCGGACCAGAGGGCGGCTCAGTCAGAGGCCGGGGACCCGGCGCCCGGCCGAGGGAGCGAAGCAGGATACGCCGAGGCCTGTGGTGTCCTGGGGTCTCCAGAATTGAAGACCAAGCTGAAGCCGGAGAACCGGGCATCCTGGATCCCGCAGCCTGACCCCTCCGGTCCCGCGGACCCGGGCCGGACCCCTGGAGGCCGGAGCGCGCAGCCCGAGCTCCTGGCGGACCCGGCCTTGGCTGCGATACCGGCACTTGGGCAGGTGCCGGGCGCCGGGCTCCTTACCAGTTCCTCCCCAGCTCGGGCCTGGGGAGGGGTGACCTCGATGGCCTCTTCCTCCCCGGGGTGCAGGTGCAAGACGGGGTGGCGGCCGGGCTGCGTGGAGCCTCCATCGCCTGGTCCACCGGTGCAGCTCTAGCCGCCATTTGGGGTCCCACAGTCCGCCAGGGGAGGACAGGTTCCAGGGACGTGGCTCCTTTGTAGATAAGGTAGGGGGATGGGGATGAGGCCTTTCGCTGGCGAGGGAGGGAGGGCTGGGGCTCCCGGGGAGGCCTCGGAGGCCTCGGGGCAGGCCCTGAAACCAGAGGGGCCAGCGGGCCGAGGCTTGATAGAGGTGGCCAAGCACGGCGTCCTGGGGTTAAGGCGAGAGTTCTGAGCGCTGGAGAGGGAGGAGAAGGGACAGAAGCCGAAGGCCGAAAAGCGATTAGGAACCCAAATAGAAAAGAGTTTAGGCAGAAGAGGAATCTGATCAGACTTGATTCGTCCTGCGGGCGCCTCAGAGAAAGGGCGCGCCGTTGGCGTGGAAACCGGCGGCGGCGCAGGTGACGAGGCAGGTGGGAAACCAGCTGTGGTAGGAGAGGCGCATTCCGGAGAGGTTCCTCCGGGACACTCGCCCGAGGTTTGGGCGACCCGGGGGTTGGGGGCAGGGACGACTACGAGAGGCGGGAGGCGGGATGGGGTGGGGCACTGAAGGATCGCAGCGTCCAATTCCAGAGGGTAGAAGTCTCCAGAAATTGTCTCGCTGTGGCTGTTTTTCAAGACCACAGCACAACAGAACTTAAGTTCACAACGGAGCCTTTTAGTTAAAAACGGGCGGAGCCCTGGCTGGGTGCTCAGTTCGTTGGAGCGTCGTCCCGTGTTCCAAAAGGTGGCGAGTTCGATCCCAGGTCTGGGCGTGTACAGGAGGAAAGCGGTGGATGTGCCTTTCTCCCATCGACGTTTCTCTCTCCCCCTCAGCCTACTTCTCTCTCTAAAAGCAATAAACACATCCTCCGGAGAGGATTACAAAAAAAATCGGCTGAGTGACTTCTGTGCCAGTTGTTCACATGCTCCCGCCTAGAGGCATGGCCAGCGCCCCTCCCGCGAGGCTGCGCTGGCTGATGCCCAGGGCATTGCCACGCCAGGGTTTCCTCACCAGGCGCGGTTCAAGTTCATTACGCCACGCTGGCAAGCGGCGTGGTGCCTCAATTTGTGTTCACTGGCCAGGCTCTCATGTCCTCCGTGGAGTCAGTTCAGTGGGCAGCCTCTTCTGTTAGGGGCTCCAACCACCCACGGTCCTTCTGGCCACCTCCACGGCGTCGCCACACCCAAGACGCACCCGGTCAGCTGAATGCTAGCATGGGAGGAATATTTCAAGTGTATGTATGAAAAGTATGCATATGACAAGACCAGAGCCTGAAAGGGGTCATTGAGGTAAACTCGGCCAACTCAGGAAAAGCCCTTCCAAGTTGCCACTTGCCTTAGGTCTGGTGAGTGGCAGAGCTAAGATGAGAAAGAACATCTTCAGGCTCCCAGCCCGGCACTACGACCACAAAACCCATGAACCCCGTGGCTTTTCCCTAAGTAGAGAGAGTGATCCAGAGAGAAAAGAACCTTTGTAAGCTCACCAGCATGGTCCAGCTTTCTGTGCGTGAGGTGCTGGTGGCCACCCCTCCGGACACTGTGCTCCTAGGAGGCCCTTCCCGCCTCCCCCTCCCATCGTCTGTCGCTGGCCTGCGCACTCACCTCGTCCCCCCAGGCTGGCTCGCTCCCCGCCTGCTACCCCAAAGCTGCAGCCTCCGCAGCAGCCGCACTGGTTCTATCATGGCCACGGGAGAAAACAAACAGGGCTGCTGGGGACCAGGAGTGAGGCGGGCACGAGGGAGGCAAGTCAATCCAGGAGCTGAAATCCACGTCTCCACTGAGGGGACTGGAAACAGGAGAGGGCAGCAAAGGTCCTCGCTTGCCCCAGAGGAAGCTCGGGAGCCAAAGTCAAGTCAGAGGCCAGGGTCTGCGGGGGAACCAAGGCCATCATTTTTCATGGGACATGGGTTACAAAAAGAAACAGCAGAAATGCAACAGCGTTATGAAGGCTCAATGAGGAAGTTTAAGAAATAATTTTTCTTAGAATTTTTCATACAGGAATTTGAACTTTGAGAAAATCTGGAGATGTTTGGCAGTTTGAGGTTTGGGGAAGAGCTTTTCTATGACCTGACAGATGATGAGTAAAGGAAAACACTTGGACTTAAGCAAATAAAAAGAGGTATTTTTAAAGGGTCATTGAACCGGCTGTCAGGCCCTCCTCATTCACACCTGCTACCCCCAGCAGCAAAGGAGCCAAGCCTTTGAGAACGGAACCTTCCGTGAAGATCGCACACTTCGGCGAGCCCCGGAGTCAGACGGGCAGCTTGCTGGGAACGCAGAGGCCCGGGCTCTTCCCCCGAAATTCTGACGCAATGGGTCTGGGGGGACCATGGGTCTGCAGGCCATGAACATCCCCAAGAGGATGGTGCGGTTGGGCCACTGGTTCCTACTAAGTGAGATGCTGGCTCTCACGGGGCTCCTCAAACTTCTGTTAAGTCACCCAGAGGACTTGTTTGAAGATTCTGGTTCCATCCCTTATGGATTCTGATTTGCCAGCAAGGACCACGTGATACTCAACAGGGAAGTCTGGAAAACGGTGGTTTACAAGAACTCCCTAGGGTACTTGAAAATGGACCAATTTGGGGTCCCACCTCCAGAGATTCTAATTCACTTGGTCCGAATGAGTCAGATCAGATTCACCAGGAATATTTGATCCAAATAACAGCAGCTATGTATTTTTTTTAAAGACTTTATTTTGAGAGAGAGGGAGGGAGGGAGAGAGGGAAAGAAACATCACATTGACTGCCTCTCGCACTCACCCCAATAGGACCAGCAGCACCCAGGAGGGTGCTCTGACCAGGAATCTAACCTGGCGACCTTTCACTTTGTGGGATGACACTCAGCACACTGTGCCACGCAGGTCAGGGCAGCGGCCATGTATCTGAGTCAACAGCTCTGGCTACAAGTTTTGTCAAAAGTACAAATTAGGAGGCTTCTGGAAAGCTGAAGTGAAAAGTGTCCTATTTTTTAAAATCGCATCAGATACTCTTTTCACGGGAACATAAAATGTAATGGTTTGGGCCAGCAACATGTTACATTCCTGGTTAACAGAAACATGAATACCACGGCTCTCACATTAGTGTCTACAGCAGGTTCAGTGACTCAGAACTGAGAGCTAGTTCCCTCTCAGCACAAAACGTGGGAGATGTTTTGGGGATCCTCACAACCTCTTCGTTCAGTTTTAAAGTCTGTGTACTGCATTTTGGAACCCTAAGAAGATGGAAAAGGACTCTTCTCGAATGATATGACTGAAGAGAAAGCTCCTCAATGAATATTTAAATCTCTAGGTAGAGGACACCTTTATAGCCAAAGGAGCTTCTGGCCTGATTTCACTTTTCAGGATGGTGACAGTTACAGAGGGCACTGCAGGGCGGCCTAGCTAAGCACTGTCACTAGCTCAGCTTCCTCTGGGAAAAGCTACAGAGCCACTTACTTAAAGAGGGTGGAGTAGGTACATATATAATAGACATTAAAAGAGACAGGTAATTCCAAGTTGGCAAGAAAAGTTATATTCCATTTTCAGTTCTAAGCAACTCATAGCGTTGATTTTAATCAGACTGAGTGAAAACAGCCCTAGCCCTGGTCAGTGTGGCTCAGTTGGTGGAAGCGGGTTCAATACCCGCTCAGGGCATATACCCAGGTTGCGGGTTCCATCCCCGGTCAGGGTGCCTACAAGACAACGAATCAATGTTTCTCTCTCTCCCTCTTTCTCTCTTTAAAAGCAATGGAAAAAAAATGTCCTTGAGTGAGAATAAAAATATAATTACAACCCCACCCCCCCACAACACCCAGCCCTAATCGAATTTCTAAATGTTTCCTTCTGAATGAAGTGCAATCCACACAGGGAATGCACCTTTGCACCAGCGAGGGCAGCCCGGAGAGGGGCCTGCCTGTGGGACGCAGGCTCCTTGTCTAAGAGCAATTCACCTCAGCTGAAATGCATAAAGGCTTCCGGGAAACCGTGATTAGCAGCTTTGCACTCAGAACCCAGGCTCATGAATCGCTCCCTACCAAACGCAGGGGTCAGCTAGGAGCCGCAATAAAACAGTAAACGTTCACCGTCTTGTTAGCCACTGCTGGCTCATTCTAATTCCTTCCTGCACCGCACTTCACAATTACCCTTAGCTGTTCGGATGAAACAGACAAGTGTGAATTCATGGAGAACATAAGTTCTATTTGCGAAGTCACAAATTTTCAGAAATGCTTCTGAATACAACATAGATGATGGAAACATAAAACCCAGTGAATTCAACCACTCTCCCCTTTTAATCAGTTTTACAGAATATCCCATGTTAGCAGTCACATCAGGGGACAGGACAGGTTCCCTGCACATGACCGTGCAGGCTCATTCACTGCGGTGTGGGAAAGGTTTCAGCAGTTTTGACAGGAGAGGCAGGACAAAGCTTTAATACAGGTGACGCCCAGGAAGACAGAGTATCAACTTGGCAGAGGGGAATTCCTAGGGCGTGTGGCCCCTGCCCACACTGCCTTCCAGGGACCCAGGGGAGAGGCCTCCTCTCTCGGGGACTCCTAAGACCCAGCAGCCCCATGGTGACTCCACAGCTCAACCAATCAACCTCGACGTGGAAGTCAACTCTCCCTCCCTTTGCCTGAGTGTTTTCTAGAGTAAAAAAACGGTTCCTGGCCATCCTGCTTCTTGGGTCACCTACATCCGGCCAGGGGTGGCCAACCTGCGGCCCACAGGCCACATGCAGCTCAGGATGGCGATGAATGTGGCCCAACAGAAAATTGTAAATTTACTTAAAACACCATGAGATTTTTTTTTGTTTTCGTTAATGTCTGTGTATTTAATATGTGGCCCAAGACAATGCTTCTTCTTCCAGTGTGGCCCAGAGATGCCAAAAGGTTAGGCACCCCTGTAAGATATAAGTAATTATTAATCTGATAAAGTTGTCAAGCATTTTGGCATTCACAATACCTCAAACATTGCCAGTAATCTACTTAAGAATTCTTTGAACTTCAAAATTGTTTCTGATTCCCCCACAAATGATGGCAATTGCATAGAATAAATCCACTAGACATAAAAAAAAAAACACTACAAAGACTTTTCTCTGCTAATACCAGTCTTTTATAATGTGAATTGAATAATGGATCCAAAAGCTTCAGAAAAAGGATAGCAAAAAAGATGTCTTTTTTTTAATGCCATATAGCTTAAGCTGATTTAAAACAAAGGCCTTAGACTAATTTTCTAATTTTTTTAATTGAAATAAGCTAATGGCTCGTGTAAAGATTTTTTTATTAAAATAAAAAAAAAAAGTAAAGCAGAATGGAGAGAGGGAGAGAAGGCCCAGGAAGCACCCTGGCCACACTGCCATCACTGCTCTGCTCCAAGTGTGGCCTTCCGTTCCCTTTCACACCCGATCACATGAGCGGGAGTTTTAAAAACCTCACTTGTTTAAAATACCGAGCTGGCCTTTACTTGGCCAAACTGGAATTCCCAGGGCAGGTGCTACTCAGCTGGATTCTGACGGCTGGATCCTGTCTGGGCCAGGTTTTCTGTTCCTGCTTATGCACCTCAGGAACAGGTCCTCATTAAACAAAGGCTTTTGGGAACAACAGGGATAAAAAACCATGCATCACATCTTCTGTCAGTTCCTCACAGAGCCTAATTCTCTTACTACAGTGATTTAATATCCGTATAAAAAAGGCTTTCATAAGCAAGTTTTTAAAAATAAAAAGTGACTGAGATTTTACCTAGCGGAGAAAAAGAATGTTTACCAGGTTTTTTTAAAAAAAGTAATTTTACAAGGAAAGACAATCTTAAATCTGTATTTCTACTAAACTTTCTCCAGAAGCAGAATATTAACACAAAGTATGAATTATAAAATTAGTTTAATTCTACAAGATTTCAGTGCACTGAGCTTCTCACTCTGCGTTTTACATTCAGTAGCTTTGTAAATTCCAGGCGATCAATTAGTGGCTACCGAGTGTTCCCAGGGGTGGCTGGGTGCTGTTGCACTAATACTTCATGTAAAAGCAGCACTGGGAGTTAGTACAGTAAGAAACTTTCGGAGAACAACTCTGCCTCTTTCCTCAAAGAGCGAAGTCAAATTATTCCCTACCTCATACCCCACCCCTGCCATGCAGGTAGTTGCCAATTCCTAAATTCTGAAGTCAACCCTAAAATGAATCCCGTCATGACATCAAACCAGTGATGGTGACTGCCGAGTGGCGCTTGCTCCCGAAGGTGTCCCAAGGGAGCCTTCGCTGCCCCTTCAAGAGCTGGGCTGTGCGTGTCTGCCAGTGCCCGAGTCCAGCCCAAGCACCTGTCTCCATCTCTGGGGCTCTGCTCTGACCACGGGCGCGAGCGCCGCAGGTTCCCGTCTCCCGCCTCCAGCGCAGCCCTACGGCCCAAACTCCACACCTGCCGCCCAGAAGAGAGCCCTGTGCCGTGTCCACATCTTCACGTTTATCTCCACGGTGATAACATGGAGTAGAGTCAGCGATCACTCACTGACTTCCTCTCACTGACTTCCGAGTTAAATCCCATAACAATGAACTTCAACTATTTCAAGTCTTCTGTTGACTTAACGTTTATTGAATCAAATGCTGAAGAAAATGGACTCCCTTTTAGATCTTAGCATGTTAGACAGTTGTCTTGTAAAATATTTATGTTGGGATTTGACTTCTAACACCTGGCAAGTTTGACAGTCACCGCCCCACAAAGCACATGACTCTGTACACAGATTTCTTGACCTAACATTCAAAAGGACATTTTTGTAGTACTAGTTTAATTTTGATCTCTCCCTAAAAGGCAGAAACCACATCCCACACTCCTATGCAACTTCTTATTTTGCTGTTTCAAAAAAAAAAGGAAAAGAGGTGGGGGCGTAGAGAAACCCCAGCTTCCTCAGGCACGAGACCCGGAGCCCTTGGAGGGAGGGAAAGACAACCTCTGTCCTCACCTGCTCCAGGTGTCTGTCCCAGTTCCCTTCAGAGGGCCTGAAGTGCTGTCAGCAACAAGGGACTCAAAGCATGGGGCCACGTTTGTTGTAAAAAGCCGCTCAACGTGACCAGGAAACAGACACAGTGAAGCCCGTCAGTGACGGGCGGGCACAAGGCTTGTGCCTGGAGCTTCAGTGTGCCTCCGTGGCCAGCTTCTCAGACACCGAAGCCGAGTCCTGTTAACTATCAACATATAATCAAAACAAAACATTGAAATACATACTTTCCTTCAGAATAGGGAAATAAAGGCACAGAAACCTGCCAAAATAGATTTTTTTCCATAAGAATAGTATGGTTGATTAAAATAGTTTATCACTAATAAAACTTGTATCACTAGAGCAGACAATACAAATTAGTTTTTTTAAAAAAATGACATTCACTGAATTCCTGGTCTGTGCATTCAATGTGAATCATCATCAAAAATATATTACAATTACAGGGTTGTAAGGAGTTCTGTTGGTGGTTTCTACGCTATTATTTAGTATTTCAGGTAAGTACCACAAAAAAGTATTAGATCTCTACGGCTCCTTTGCATGTGATACACGGGGACTAAAGACCTCTCTCCCACTGCAGGCTCGGCGATGTCCACAGTGAGGAGTGTCTAGGCGACTCACTCATGATTTTTATACCTGTCATTAAAGGCAGCCCTGGGCATCAAACTCCACACCTACAAAGTTCAATAAACTATATTACACTTTAATAAATATTTGTGTACTTTTTTGTTTTCTGATTTTAAGCTCAGCTTAAATTTTTGTCAAGGAAACCATTTCACAAGAGGGTACATCACAATCTACTACCAGCAATATCCCTTGTTTATTAGACTCTGAAGGTGTCCATATTACATCAAATATAAATATATATTGTATTTACATTTCCTTCTTAGCTTTTCAATTTAGGCGAGTGTATTTATAGGCAATGCCACTAATGCCACCACCATTACAGCGGTCAGTGCAGCTCGTATCTCCCTCCCACTGGATGTCTACAGGGTTAGACAGCATCTTAAAAGACATATTGTTCTTCTTTGTTAAATGAAAGGAAAGAATGGATATCCATGACTGGAGATCTAGAAATTTTCTAGGAGATTTTGCTTAGTTTTTTAGTATTTCAAATACCTGAAAAATGTGGTCCCTTTTTGTAATACTATTCTCTACTTGGGATCAAGAAAATAAAATATGCAATTCAGAAAGGAAAAGAGCCCAAAGAAAAGAGAACCTGCTTGTTAGCTCATCAATCTGTTTAGTAAAGATCTGTTTTAAAATGTCTGAATGCTGTACAATATTATACAAAAACACTCTTCAGCCTTCAAAGCAGCTGGTACATTTTCTTAGAGACCTGTTTGCCCGCCTAACAGTCTGCTGCCTCGGTGGGCCTGGGTCTTGGGTCACTTTCGGTCATCGATGGTTTTAATGAATTCCACTGCTGCAGTGAACTGCATCCACCAATACGACTCCTCTCCAGTCAGACAGCTGGCATAGAAGCTACTGATGTACTGAACAGTGGACAGCAAACAGGGTGGGTTTGCCTAGAAAAATGAAAAATAAAGGCGTCAATCAGTTAGATGTATATGCCTGCAAAAATCATTGAAGTCAACATCTTCCAAAGTTTTTCTCTGAAAAAGATAGATACCAGTCCTTCTGTAAATAGGCCCCAAATTCCCTTTTTGGAACTATTCTGTAAACCCTAGCTGCTATGAGCAGCAACAGGACACTGGAAAGGCAAGCTGGGTTCTAATCTTAGCTGAACTACCTAGAGCTTTCTATGCCTGCAAGTCACTTAACCCCACTGAGGTCCTTAACAAGGCTGCACCAAACCCAGTGGACTCACTCAACATCTCAGGATTGCAGAATCCTGAGGAATCCTCAGGAAATAAATGCTGCAGGCACATGGGGTTACCGCTGGTTAGTAAGTGCAGGTAGGATAAGCTGAGAAAGAAAAAACTGAAGAGGGTAACACGTCCTCTTTTACAAGAGGCAACACAGAACATCAGCTTTTTCACCATCTTCAGGCGGCAAGAAAGGACACAAATGCGTTAAGTGGTTAGGAAGAGAAGCCAAGACTCGTTCCTTAAAACAAGCTTAAACTGACACAGCACAAGCAGAAGAGGGAAGAGCGGGCCAATGGGAGTTGTAGGGGCTGACCACACACTGATCTTAGGGGTTTCTGACTCGGGAGTTCAGGCTGTAGAAATACTGAAACATTAAGAATTAGTAAGATATGTGTCAAATGTACCCTAGGCCTCAACAGATGAGCTAAGCTGACTGGACCACAGGAGTGACGCACCCAAAGCACATGGTCCTCCCCGAAATGTTCAAAATAAACCGTTTGGATGATGAAATTTCAATTTTAAAGATTAAAAAAAGGATAAAATGTCAGTATTTTTTAAAATAATGAGATACGATTACAAAATATGAGGCTAACGGAGGAGAAAGATGATTGGCAAATTTAGTAGTTTATGTGACAAGCACTATGAAGAATTCAATGTGAAAAAAAAAAATGGTAAAAGCCCATTAATTCTTTCACCCAATAAGTATATACAGAGACCCAACCAAGAACTGCAGGCACTGCTTTAAAAATTGAACATGTTCATCTAGGACTCTGGACCTCCCATTCTTTCTTTTGAAACCCCTAACTCCTGGAAAGAACAAGAGTCGACGTGAGACACTTTCTGGGTAACACAGAGCTTGAGGCTTAGAAAAAAGCCAAGGTCTCTAACATCCTGGGAAGCCCCACAGCACCCTGCTCAGAATGCCAAATAAACCCTCGTCTCCAACAGTTCAGAGGGGCCCACCTTTATCAACACGAACACCAGAACAGGGACGAAGTCATCGGCTCCCGGGACGGAGTCCTCATTGGCCAGGCTCAGGAGGTTCATGATGGTGGAGCACATGCGCAGGATGCACTGCACTTTGTCCCGGGGTGTCTTGTAAGCACTTATTGTCCTGATTTCTGACTGTGCCGAAGGCCATGGTGCCTCCCGAAGGTAGACCTGAGTGAGACCACGCACAGGCAGGCAGAGCTTCAACCTCACGGCCCCCACAGGCAGGGAGCACAGCTGTGGTCCCTTCGCCTGCCACTAACAACTGAAGCTTAACTCTTTAACTTTTAAAGAATCTGCTTTGAGTTTTAAAATAAAAACAACTTAGATATCCACCAACAGAGGAAATGGCATACAATAACATAGAACCTAGAAGTCATAAAATTTCAACCTTTCTTAAATAGTAAGAATGGAACTTCTCTATGTGTAGAAGCTGATTCCAAAAGCACAAACAAGCTACTTTTAAAAGAAAATAATTTATAAATTAATATGTGCATTTGCTGCAGTGGTTCTAGAAATAACTGATTCAAACAATCCAAGACAATTAAAAATTTTATGTTAATCAATGTCCCATTATGGGGATTTTAATAAAACAACCAGAAAGCTCAACTACCTGAAATCTTCCTATTTTCTTATTTTCTAAGAGCTGTATTTTACAAGGGGTAAAAACTCCATTATCAACAACTGAAAGGGAACTCGGTGTCACGGTCAGGTTCAATCCCCTCGCGTGGAACCGCCTGGAACCGCCTGGAACCGAGCTGTCTGCACCCTGAGGCCCCACCGGCAGAGTCAGCCCCCTCACCACCCGAACTGTAATCCTGGGGAGGGTCTTCGGGGAACTTCGCAGACTGAAGCACCTCTAGTGTGAACAGGCGTTACATACTGTATAGTCTCCCTGAAAAACTGGTAACGTGCACAGGCAACACTGAGCAGCTTTTAGTTCGGAACGGCGCCCGCGCTCGGAGGCCCGCCTTACCTCCGGTATCTGGAGGGCTCTGTGGTTTGCGGTCACGACCTTAGACAGTCTCTGAATATGTTCATGAAGAACCCTGAAAACCCCCAAAACAAATACGTAAATATGTATTTCAGAACATAAGGTACACAGTGTCATAATTAATTTTTGAAGGCACTTAAAACATTTTAGACATATTTCTTGATACAGATTACAATTACAGTTCAGACTACCTCTAAGCTCTAGGTATTCTATCTTGTCAAAAAAAGTCGTATCTGGGATCTGCTTAGCGATGCTGAGTGAGCAAGGGGTGCGGACAGAGCAGGGAAGTCCTTCTTCCTTCCCAGGCGAGGACAGCCCTCCACGGAGAAGGGAGAGGAGCCCTCAGCCCACACACTGCCTGGACACACTAATCAGCAAACAGGCTGCCAGGAAGGGGAGCTTCAAAAGCCAGAAACCAAAGACACTGAGATAGAGAAGGGACTCAGAGCCTGCAACCTCTCATTTCACCGGTGAAAACAATTCAGCTTCAACAGGTGACAGTTTTGACTAAGACCACACAGGAGCTAAACCCAGCTTTCCTGGCTTCTAGTATTCTTCCCAGAACACTGTTAGCTTACCCTCTACAAAACCTGTGGCAATGCCATGGAGGAGAAGGCAGGAATAACCTGCTTCAAAGTGGCTCTTTGCAGTCTGAATGTCCCTACTTCGTACCCCTCGCTGGAAGCCAAAAGCTGGTGCTCTGGAGAGAAAACAGGTCGCACTGGGCACATCAAGGACAGAGGTTCAGGGTAGGCTAAACAAGTGAGAGGCAGGTTGGAATGATTCTAACACACTCAGAGGAAAATGAACTCCCTCAAATATACACACCGTATCTTATAATTTCCATGAAAAACGGGTTTTACAAAACCACTCATTACCCACCCTGAAATCCTATTACATGTCCCTGGCACCGTAAGCCCCTGTCACAGCTGCAGTGCACAGTGGCCACCTCAACATGCTGGGGGTTGTAAAGAAATGCTCAAGAAAATGCAGAAAAGGAAAAAGAAAAATTCTAAATCATCCAGTCTCACTGCCCCAAAATAACCAGTTTCCATGCAGCTATTCATTTTTCAAGGTTAATCTTTAGGATTAGTTTTTAAAAACAGCTTTATTATGTTATATTCTATACAATTCTAGATATTTTTTGATACCCAAAAACATAACTTTTCATTCCTAATGAATAATCAACATATACCAGCAGCCAAGCCCCGCGCTCGAGGCCGTGAGGAGGGGGTGAGTGCGGGCAGCTTGCTCCTGCCCTCGGGGAACATCTGGGGAGGGAGCACCCATCAGGAGACCACGCAGACCGGGGCACAGGAGCAGGGGCAGTTCTGCCCTGCACGGGACACTCGGCAGTGCCTGCAGACCTCTGTGGTCCTCACAGCTGGTGCTGTGTGACCGGCCCTAGCATGTAGGGCCCGGGAGTCCGCTAGACTCTCCCAATGCCCAGGACAGCCCCTGCATCTAAGAACTACCTGGTCCAAATGTCACCAGTGCCAGGCTGAGAAACAAATGTGAAACTGCCACTGAGAAAGGAACACCAGCCTAAGAGCCCTGACAGGGAAGTCGACCTCGTCAGAAAGGCCAGGGACAGTTTCCCCGAGTCAAGGTCTAAAGGAAAGGCAGAGCTGAGGCGCAACCAACAGCAGTGCCTTCCAAAGCGGCCAGAACAATTTACACGCCCCTCTGCCTGATTCTGCACTTCCCTGGAAACAAGCGAACATCATCCTTCTTGATCTTGTAACTCCAACGGGTGAAACATGGTAATGGCATGCATTACTCTTAGATACCAAATCTCATGTATAGCTTGTCAACCCAGGCACTAAACGCAGAAGCACTCACTGGTCGCGAAGTATGTCGCCATCCTGATTAGGGTAGAAAGCAAGCTTGAAAATCCGATTCATCACGCTCCGCTCAATGGCCAGCTGAGCGTCCTGCAGCTGCTCCTCACTCGCATTTTGCCATATGACGTCCTGGGCCATCACGCCATAAAGGTACTTTAGGAAATCTTCTACCTGAGCAGTTTTATCATCAGCCGCTGTGAGTTTCTGAAAGTCTCCAATGCAAAATAGTAATATTTAAAATACACTACCTGAGTAATTTTAAAAAGGAAATTATAGAAATCATTTTAATCACTGGCTATGTAAATAGTATGTTCTTAAAGCCAAAAGAGTCTGGACATGGTTTATTTTAGGAGAATATGCAGCCAAATCACTAAAATCAGGAAAAAGGTAAGAGAGAGAGAAAAGTTTAAGAGCAGGGGGCGTGTACTAAAAGTGATATGCTTTGATTTAAAAAAATAAGAAAAATTGTGTGGATCCAAAACTTTACCAGTTTGTAGTCAATTTTTAAACAAACTACAGATAATCAATCCAATAAAAATAAAAAGTATTTTTTTACATCAAAATTTAATTCAGAATCCATAAAATAACTGGGAATTTAAGGCACTGCTCTTAGACATGTAGGCACTCAAACAAACTAGCAAACCAGACTTTCCAAACCTTCCCAGTAATGTGTGGCTGAAGGGGCATGCACCCCGACGGTCTCTGGTTATTACCTTGAATGAACTCCCTGATCTTCTTTTCTTTGCTCTCAAGTAGCAGCCTCACACAGACGGTGGTGAAGTACCGATTGGCCACCTCCTTGTCCCGCAGAACCCTTTGCAGAAGCCTTTCCAGGTGAGCCTGTGTGGTCTGCAGTCCTTGTCGACAGCGAGTGAGATAAGCAATATAGGGGGCCCTTTTCCTAAAAGGAAACATGCTTTGCAGGACACCAGATATATACAGTGAACACTTTCTCTGGAGACCAAGAGGGCTAATTTTTCTTCAAAAAACAGGCTACTTCAGAGATTTGGGTTTTACAAATCAGCATGTCAGGCTGCAGACAACTGTCTTGAGGACAAGCATGCAGCCAGCCCAAGAAACAGATGCACTCTCATGTTTGTGAAGAATATCATGTCCTGGGCCGACCACTTAGCTACCGAATTCACTGACCAGGCCTGAGTCCCTTCACACTACTGATCTGTTTTGTATCGGAGCCCAGTCTTCACACTGGCAGGACCTCACACTTCACACCTAACAGGAAACTGACTGCTTCATAAAACTACGATAAGAACAAAATGCAGGTTACTATACCACTAGATCATTAAACACACCACCAATTATCTGCGTACTGTCTGAATGAAACAATCATTAAGAGTACACAGGCCCTAAGCCTTAAAGCCCCCTTTACTTCCTAAGCATCTCAATTACGTTTTTCTCCTTAACTGTTAGCCAGGGACTGGTCATAAACAAAGGGTAACAATTCCTAGGCCAATGCCTGCCTGCCTGGTCCAGGGAGGTAGTCTTCCCTATCATCCCCAATGAAGTAAAAATTATATTCTAGTTACCATGGCCTCGCCCCTGCTAAAGCTCTTTTATGCAATGCTCAAGTAAATGGCGCTTCTCTGTTTGTAAGAGCTGCTCATTTATAACCCCATTTCCAGACTAAACAGCCAATGTGCTCCTCAGGAATCTATAGCCAGGTACATGTAGCCAAGCACTTTGCAGTAAGGCTCGGTTCACGCTACCTGTAATCCTCCGCGATAGAGGCCAGCAGCTTCCTGCACGTCCTGTTATCAAAGCGGCACACACAACGCATTGTTTCTTGCAGTTGAGCCATTAAGTTTTTATCTTGTAAATTAATTGCTTCGGCTATTTGAACTTTTAAGAAGCATACAATTTCATTGTCTAAGCAAAAAGAAAAAGAAAAGAATTCTGTCATTGTTGAGATGAGAAAATCCATGTGCTTATGTAAACTGTATTAGAACTAAGCTGAATTGCCGATCTCAGAGAACACTAATGAACCAGCAGTAATCAAAGTGCCCTTAACTGATCCTAATATAAATGTATTGATTTGAATCATATGGAATGGCTGTAAAGCTTCAATACAGTTGAACACTGGCAATTTCATATGGTTCAACCTACAAATACCGGAAAAAACCAATGACCATACAGCAGCTTACCTTCTGGGTCTGTGTGGTCTGGTAAACCATTCCTTGTTGAATGGGTTAGCACTGGGAAAGCAACAGAATCCGCAGAGCAAAGAGCAAGCCTCAGTTTCTTTTTTGCATCTCTGAAAAATAAGTTGAAAATTCATTAATTTCTATGTCCAGATATGACATTTTACGAACATTTACTACATGAATTAACATGCTACCTCAGGACTCAAATGTTTCAAGTGGTCGTAAATAAAAGGTGACCTTAAGCTTACTGACACCTCACTTAAAGGAACAGGCCTCCCAGTTCCCCAAGGGGCAAGGCTGTAAAAGTGTTCTGGGCAAGGGCTGTTCTATAAAGTCACCAGAATCAAACAAGTGCCTTTTGACCTTCTAGTGTATGCTGAGATCTAGGACAGGTACCCAGAATGCCTTGTCCTATAGCTCTTGGCAAGTGTTGGTCCTGCCGCTAGACAAGCTCGCGGCCTGGAAAGCAGCTCTTTCCTACTGCTCTACTGCTGGCAGCCTTCTCGTGCTGAGCCATACCCGCCTCCTTCCAACTGCCAGCTACTGAAGCACCTACCACCACCCAGCACAGGGAGCCCTTCAGTAAGGTGTCACCCTCCACAACAATGCAGCTCTCTGTTCACACCAAGATGCCACCGACATTCTTTCTTTTTTTTAAATTTAATCTTTATTGTATTTTTGCCACTACCATTCAGTCCCCTTTTACCCCTCTCCTCCCAGCAATCTCTACACTGTTGCCCACGTCCAAGAGTCCGTTTTCCTTTTTGCTCAGTCCCTCCACTCTCTCCCCTGCTCCCCAGTCACCCAAATTCTTTTATCTGCTAGTAGCCGTGGCCCTTTCTGGTCCTGCAGGGCACGGGCCAGAGCTTCTTCGGAATGTCCAAAGCTGCCATCCCAAGAAAAAGCAGACACGCCTCCGAGAACAGGCTGCAGTCTGCTCACCTGCAGGCTTATCACTAGTCCCCCTCACCTGACTAGCTCTGAGTCTTTCCTTACTGGCTTGTTTCCTACGAAACGAGGAATTTACAGATTAAGCCTATCAAAGGCAATATTCTCCCACTTTGCAAAGACTCATAAAATCTATAATGATGAAGTCATGGCCGAAAAGTAAAAGTTGTCTGTTATCCACCCCCCTACCCAATTTTACTGCAAGAAAAAAATTATAAAGCTTAGTAATATTTAGAAATAAAATGATATACTGTTTGGAGTTTTCTTTAAACTAAGTGGGGGAAGTAAATATAAAACAATACCAGCCATGTGCTGGTGGTGCTGAACCTGGGGAACGAGGAGGACGACACACGGAGGGGCCCTGCAGGGCTCCGGGGGACAGCGCGTTAGCGGACAGCCCCGCAGTGCGTGCTGCCTCCTAGCGCACCCTCCCCCGACGTTTCTCGCACAGCCCAGAGCTTTGCAATGGGCACAGGCCCTGCCACTTGTTTCACTTTAATTACTTAGGTGTTGCCTGTGAACACAGCGAGGTTTCCTTTTATCCCCGAATTAAAGCCTCTGATACATGGCCTCCACCTGCGAAGCAAAGTCTTCTCAGTAAACAGCCATTTCATTCTTATCTCTCTGCTTTATACATTTGCTAAGAGACTCAAGGCATCACTTGACTTGAAGTGATGCAATGGTGATGAGAAGTCCAACACCCAGAGTCCTAAACCCCGTAAAAGAAGTACCGGTAAGAGAAAGCCGAGTCCTGAGGGTGGGCCGCTTGGCTCGCGGAGTCCGGCAGATCATCGGCTGAGATGTTCTGCAGCGTCTCATCTCGAGGAGAATCGTGTGCACTTTCACCATCACCCATAACCTCTAAACAAAACCGACCCCCCAAAGGGTGATTAGGTTAATCTGCAATATTCTGGCACTAGTAGTTATTCTGAGCCACTCAGTGATAAGTTAGCATTGTGCTTGACAATGAGAGTTCTTTGAAAAAGAAAACTTTAAACACTTAAACAAGATATGGATAGTAATGATAATATATCAAGAGGGCATTTATTGAGAAGAGAATGGTTTTGTTTCTCATTCCAATCCTAACTGAAAACAATGAAAGTCTCCATTAATTTAATAAAGATAATACTCTGTGATCAGAATCACTGAACCACAGAACTGAAAGGGGACTCAAATATCGTTTTACTTATCACCTCATTTTGTGGAGACATGGAACCCTGCCCGTGGGAGACACCTGCAAACCCCCCAACCAGCCATCGGTTGAGGGCACCAGGTGCTCAGGCCTCCGGTCCCCTCCCCAGGGCTCCTCCCACTGCCCCGGAAGGAGCTGCCAGCGAACTCACAAATGCAGCCAGGGGTTCCACAGTTGCTTTTATGTTTTCAATTAATCAATTTAGGTAAGACATGCATGCATAAAATCAAGAGGAATAAAAAAGTTCCTTAGTGTAGTAAAGATACTGTGCTTATACAGAAAATTATCTTTATTCTTCGGAGATAATTTCAAATGCTTCAGGAAAAACCAAATAGAAAAATGTGGGAAAATGTTAACAACTGATGTCTATCTAGGTCGAGGGAATATGAACCTGCACGGTATTATTTTTTCAGTTTTTCTGTTGCTTTCGCCCCGGGCTCCCCCCTCAGTCTGGTCCCAGAGACGCTCTGCACACACAAGCGTAAAAATACATGTGAGGTACCAGTTACACTTTTACATACTTGTGTTTCCTCTTCATTTATCTTGGGGATTATGCCTTATTTTTTGCACAGCTATTCAAAAGTAGCTATCAAAAGGCTCCTTTTATTGCAAATCACCTCTATCACGTTGATACAAAAGTTACTATTCAAATCTTGATCATGATCATCACCTGCACTTTCGTAGTTTGCCATTGCTCCTTCACTGGGGCTGGTCCGTTTGATGGCATTCCTATACTTGTCCAGAATGTCCTCAGCGACCTGGGCCTGAGCACTGAGTCGAGGGCTGGGATCATCTGCAGGGAAAGGAGAGGGAGAGAATGAGTTCCCCTCGGTTTGGACCAACTCTGATGTTAGTACGACACCAGGAGCATAATCCCAAAGGCCGATTAGGAGGTGAGACTTAAAAAGAGCACATATCTCAATGTTAAGAGGCACCATGCAGCCGCCTACTTCTCCCATTTCTAGGTCTGAGAGCCTTGCCAAAGCACGGGATTGGGAGGATTAGCTTCACTTTCTCATCATCGCCAGAATTCCGCATGACAGTGTCAGAAAGTTCAGCGCAGACTGAATGGATGATGGGTTTCTAAGTGTTTACACTCAAACCACTGCTATTAGCAGTTCATGCCAACAGAACTTCCAACAATGCACTTTTATATGCAGACTTCAGTACTCAGACATCTCCACGCTGAAGGAGCAAAAAAAGTATTTAAACTAGAATTAAAGCCTTTTAAAAAATTGCCTTCCTCCAACCTCCCTCGATTTCTCTCCCTGCACTGGGTTTGAAAACGTCTGATTTTCAGCCTGTCTCACTGGCTTGCACCCTCGCACGCAGCCGCTGGACCCCTGGGGTGTCGGAGGGGCCCCTGGAGAGGCCAGACACTGCTGGGGGGTGCTGGGCCGGTGCCGGGGCGCGCGGGGAACAGGCTTGCCACAGACACACAGGCAGCACTGCTTTCTGGCAGGGCCGCTGTCCTGTCAGCAACGGCAGCACATCAAAATGAGTTCCTGCCGTCGATGTAATTAACAATTAATAAAGCAAAGGACTGCTCAAGATCTATGGGATACAATAAAGTTCTGTAGTGAAATCTAAACTCCTGAGGTGGATCGAGGCCAGGCAGTTAACTACCATAAATGCCCACACTCTGGTAGAATCCCATTTTTTTTAAAGTATAAAAATCACATGAAGACTTTATATGTGTGTGTGTGAATAGCAGCTAATATTAATAGCAGCTAACATTTATTGAGCACTTACCACGTGCCAGGAATTGTACTAGGCATCTTATATAAATGACCTCAATTAATCATCACAATAAACCTACAGGGAGTTACTACTATCACCCCCATTTTACAGAAGAGGAAATTGAGGTATATGAGAGTTTAAGTACTTAGGTTCACAGGCTCTTCTTTTGTTTCCATAAAAAAAATTATTTTTTTGTCTCCATAAAAGTGTAGTAAACTGTAGAGAGAAATTAATTTCTAAATTAATTTAATCTTTCTGCTGTAATGGTATTTGAATGCATAGTAAGAATTGTAATCTGATCTCTTCAAAACGTAAACTGATAAAAACCTCTATCACTTCAAATCCTTTTTTTGGATGGGGAGTATTTTTGCTATTGGTTTTGAGTGCTATTGAGGCTCTTTTGAAAAAAGGACAATAGAATTTGGCTAAACACAGTGAAAGCCATAAAGTTGCTTATAAAATTTATTTCTATAATGCCATTCTTAAAAATTTTACCCCAAGTAAATCATAAAAACAATCAAAAAGTACTACACGGATGTAGCTGTGAGCAGTACTTTCATAGTAAAAACTGGATTCAATTTAAATATCCAAAAGCAAGAGAAGGTTCACACTACAGTAAAATCATGTGATAGATCATCTCAGCACCAATGAATATTAATAAACCAGCTATGTCTAGTAGAAACTGGGAGAGGACTTATGAAATAACATGTGGTAATAGAATACACTTACATACATACTCTGATTCAGTCATGAAAAGCCATGTAAAAATATGAAAACATTGGGAGAGAACATGAAAAAAAAGAATGCGTAGGATGGTGGGATTATGCGCAGACTGTTAAGAAATCTCCTTTCATAGCATTTTACAATGGATTTAACGATAATTTTCAATGGGTCATTAGTTAGGACTGTGTAGAAGTTTCTGCACCAGTAGAGAAGTTCAATGGCTTGAATTAAACACAAAGAAAATGGAATACTTTATGAAAAAAATTTATTCTGCTCTACATAGCTTCCAGTTTAAGAACCAAGAATCAAGAAAAATGAATTGCCCAAAGAAAAGTAAAAAACAATTTATAAGTTCTGTAAAATTATCAATTCAATATTATAAAAACATGACATTTCATTAAGAGCATTCCATTCTATAAACATTGGTGGTGTCCTAATACTAGAAACATGTAGGGAAACATAGATATCTTGCCAAAAGGATGCCTTTGCAACTCCTCTCAGTCAGTCTGTAAGTTCCTGAAGAACAGGGGTCATGAGTGATTTGACTTAATACCTACAACACTCAGCACAGCGCCCGGCATGAGTCAGATGTTCAACAAGTATTGGCTGATCGAATAAGACGGGCTTGACTGCTCTCAGCAGGGACCAGGGCCTGGAAGCACGGCTCCTGCTGCTCAGAACCCTTTATTCCAGGAAGGTCATGCATCAAAGCAGGGGTGTACACTAGGACAAGGAACTACATCTAAATGGAATTAGACATCAGAATAGCATGCATTAAAATGGGATTCTACCTGTACTATGCTGAGCTTTGAGGAGGATGTTCTTTTGAAACCTACCTCATTTTTAAATAAAAATCTTCATTTTAACTTAGCAGAACATAATTTAAAATCGAGGTAAGAAAAACAGAGCTGAGAAATTAACTTCCCTCTAGATGCTCTATAGTCATTGGAAACAGTACACAGCTACCAAACTCAAGGCTGTGTCATTAACGCTATTCCTCACACTCTTTCCTTTCAGGGTACTCATTCATAATGTGCCAGAAGATGCTGTAAAAATAGAAACGCTGAATAAGGTAAGAACCCAACCCCTAGCTGTATTTTCCTTGAGTCAGATAGCAATGCTAAAATGATTCAAGCTGTAACAAATTAGTAAAGTTTATAAGTTTATTATATTGAACACTTTATCTCAAAAAAAAAAAAGAAATTAGGTAAAACAGAATTTCACTGTGATCCTGAATAATCAAGAGTTACAGACAGAAATAAATTTAGAATTCTACGATCAACGTTAGAGAAAATGTTAGAGAAAACTAATCAATCAATGGTCCAAAGATACGGCATGCATAGCACTAAAACCATCACCACACTTTCCTACAAGGCTCTACGTGTCATCATCCCACTAGCATGTCGAGCTGCAGGGCGTGTCTAGAGGCTCAGGATCAGGGGCCTCATCATAAACGGAAGCTGTGATAATGAGGATGATGATGGTGGTGGTGGTCTGCAGGAGAGCGCGCTGAGATTCACTGTGGCTGCCAACTGGAAACCACAAAGCTACGAAGAACATACTCCCCACTGTACACACACAGACACACTCTTGTAAAAGGCAACGCTTATGGCACCCAAGAAAAAGTGTTATGAAATATGTGCTCTGGGAATGAAGGAGCCAGGAAGTCCATTGGTCTACAAACCTGTGAGTGTTGAGAATCTGTCAGGCCCCAGATCATCTTTGTCTTTTTCTTGTTTTTCTTTCTTTCTAAATGGTATAGGAGCTGGAAATTAAATAAAGTCAGTAGTGTGACACATAACATACTGCACTACTTGGAAGACAGCAGTCATTGGGGTTAACTGGCGTGCCAACATTTCTAAGTGAAAGGAAGGTGAAAAGTTTAAAAGCTAAGAAATCCCAAGTGTCAATTGATAATAGTTCTTAAAATAGCATTGAAGGTTCTTAAAAGAAGCTTTCAGAGTCGTCTGCCACAGGAAGAACGATTTAACGGGAATCTACTGGGACTAAATCAAAACCACTGCCTCTCAACCTCTGCTCAAAAACAACACAGTCAAAACTTGGAGCCTCGTTCTCCCCTCCTCATCAGTGGGACAGAGCGCGGCACGAAGGCTGTGTTCCTCGGCTCCTGAGCATCACAGGGCCGAGAAGAGGCCTTCAGAAGAAGTCCCTAGCTTTAATCCTGGATGGTCGCTGCTTTCAGGAAGAGATGCTTTGCAAACTCAAACCTCCGTGTCTACTGGTATGATGCCAGGTTATTCACCAAAAAAAGCAAACAATTTTATACAACTGCCTAACAACTTAGACACTCATTAATAGGGTATAAATATTCTCAAAGAACATAAACGTTAAAAGCTTAAGTTTTTCCCAGGAATGTAAAGGATGAATTTCACATTTTCAGTTTAATTATATATAGCATCCCTTTTTCCTGCAATAATTATTTGCAATACATATGTCGCAAGTCCTACATGTCTACCATCACTGATATATGATATTTAAACAGCCATGACTTGCATGACTTCCATTTATGAAACCACTACCACTTCCTGCAAAGAACAAGAACTGCCACTTCTAAAGCTCTTCCTTAGCATTCACCTGCACAGAATCATTTTCTTTACCCTGAAAACAGCTAGAAACAAGCCCAGCAAGACTCAGAGAGGAGTTGAGGTACTGGCTCTCTGAAAGAGGTTTCAGGGCTTTGCTTCTTATTGCTAATACAGCATTCTAATATTTTATAAAATTACCTTTAGGCATGGCAGAAACAAAACGCTTTCTCCACCAAGGTCTGTTCCTGTCTGATTTCTCATCATCGCTATCTTTGCGTTCTTCAGTCTGTAGGAAAAGTTTCATGCTTTATTTGGAGTTGGGCAGCAGGACAAATTACTATGAAAAGGATTTCATTTAGTCTGTGAAATACAAATACCACTCAGGTTTGTCTTAAAAGCAAAACTATTCTTATTGCTATATAGGAAACTTCTGAAACATGGAAGTGTACCTTTCAAGCACCAGACAGTGATCTGCTTGAGGGTAGGCACTATCTCATCACTGTTAGTAAACTGAGAGCTTAATATGGAGCCTAGAATAGAGTGAGCACTTAATAGATTTTTACAGAGTAAACACAATGCAAGTAATGTGTTTACTTTCTTGGGGTAGTAGAGATGGTAGCAGGAGCATTAATAATAAAACCAAGTCTGTGCTGTGTGCCAAACACTGAGTGTAAGGATATATATGATTTCATTTAAACCTCACAGTAGTCTTAGGAGATAAATACTATTATTAAGCCCTTCTTACAGATGAGAGGTTATCACTCATCTTCCCCAAAGTAACACAGCCTGTATGTGGCACAGCTGGGACTCAAACCTAGATCCGACCAACTTCAAAGTTCAAGTTTTGATCACCAATTATGTTGAACTATCATTAGGACCACATGTCAAAGGACAGGAACTATAATTCCTTGACTAGCCCATCATATAACCTTAGACAAAACATTTAATTTGTTTCTACAAAACTGTAATTAAAAATATCTTCTCTAAGGGTATCCATATAGAAGTGGCTCCCACTGACCAAATCAGGGACAAAAATAAATGACAGTAACAAATCTATTGATTAAAATGGAAAACCATGGGCCCAAACATATAATACATGAGTAAATTTAAAATGTGACAAAGAACAGGATATTCACATATTTTCAAAGTACCTCCTCCCCCACAAAATACTTATTAATTACAAAGGAAAGCAGAGACTTTACGGGGGGAAGCCTGGCAACCCACACCTTCATCAAATGACACGAATGGCCACTGTGGGCAGTGGAAGGAACACACAGTTACGTCAGCGATATTCCTGCCAAGGATGAGGAACCTGGAACTAGTCATGAGGAAACATCAAACAGATCCAAATTCTAGAAATGGGCCTGTAATTTTTAAGTGTGTGAAGCTCATGAAAGTCAAGGAAAAACTGAGAAAGTGTTCTAGACTGAGACTAAAATGACATGACAACAAAATAGAAAATGTGATTCTGAATGGGGTCCTTTAGAGAATGTTACTGGAGCAACTGGGGACACATTCATGAACAGGCTGTGAGAATTAGAGGTAGTCATGTGCCAATGTTAATTTCCTGATGTTAATGGTGTAGGAGAAGGTGCCTGCGTGTACGAAACTGCACTAAAGTATTCACAGGTGATGAGCTTGGCAGCACCAGGCTGGCAATTTACTCTCACATGTTTGGGGAGAGGTGGTTTTTCTCTACTTTCAACTTCTCTGTAACTCTGTAATTGTTTCAAAATAAAAAATAATGCCTCACTGGAAAAAAGAAAAGAAAAATAATAGCTAATCATCTCAGAAGAAAACTGTGAGGTTTAAATGCAATTAAATATAAAACTACTTGAAGAAAGTTTAAAGTGTTATAAAAATGCAAGCTACATTTCTACAAAACCAAAGTATTAAAGTACTTCCTATGGGTTATATGGCTGTGAATATACTAGATTGACAAACCATCTTTAATTATGACTACTGTCCGTCCTTAATCCTAGATGTACAGAACCTATATTAATTTCAGATATCAAGAGAATTGGGCAGACAGAACATCAAAGCCGACCACAGTCAGCAAGCACTTCAGCATGGCCTACGTCCCATACCTCTCCTCTTGAGGAGTCCTTACTCGGGGATGAAGACGATGAATGAGGTGCAGCCACCAAAGAAGTAGCACCAATGGCTGCGGCTGGAGGGAGCTCTCGTTCTTCATTCCCTGGGCGCCGATTCCAGCTGGGGTCACTCATGGGTCTCCGGACAGAAGATACTATATCAGAGCTCCTGCTGCGAACTAATCTCTCAGGGTAAGAATGTCTTTGCTTGAATGCCTCCATTTCAGCGGGCGTTAAGACATGGGAACCAAAGTTTGGCAGCCTGGCCTCATTTCCGCCCACCGCTCCTTCCAGGATCGGGGGGTCTGGCGGTGGGTGCGATGGCCTGGCATAGTGAACCTTGGGCCTTACCACAGCAGAAGCCCCTAGAACACAGGAAAAAGGGTTTGCCACTGAGACGCAACTGATCCAACCAAGGCATTAACGAAGGGTTTAGGGCTGCTTTTCTTTGTCCGTGATAAGACAATAGTCAAAGAGCTCACTTGATGCCCTGGCTGGTGCAGCTCAGTTGGCTGACTGTCATCCTGCCAACCAAAAGGTCACAAGTTTGATTGCTGGTCAGGGCACATGCCTAGGCTGCAGGTTTGGTCCCGGTTGGCTGAGGCACATACGAAGGGCAACCTGATTGGTGCTTCTCCCTCACATTGATGTTTCTTCCCCTCCCTTTTCCCCTCCCTCCCCCTCTAAAAAAATAATTTTTTTTTTAAAAAAAAGCTCATTTGATGATCATTTCACCATATATACAAATATTGAATCATTATGTTGTACACCTGAAACTAACATAATGCTATATGTCAAATATATCTCAATTTTTTAAAAATAGTTCATTTGACTCGTTCACCTTCATGTGAAGACAGAGGATCAAACATGGCGAGCAGAGACTCTGACTGGGAAGGTGGGGAGGTCAGCGGGTGGGCACCTAAAAGAAACAGTGAGACTAGGTCAGAACTCATGACTCAGTGAGCATTTCAGCACAGTGAAAATGGTTCTGACATTCTTCCAGTTTTCAAACTTCTTTAATCAATTAAAACTTGAGGGGTATACATCAGGAAAAAAAGAATCTAATAAAGATCAAATTCTTATTACTCCAACTTCATATTATATTTTTTTCTACATACATGGATTTTAATTACACTTAAGTGGTCTATCATCCATATGCCTGTTATTTCTAATGGCCAAATTGGATCATACTTAATGCAAAGATCACAGAGCCAGAAGGCGTAAATCATCAAAATCTTCAGAATGTCAAGTTTCCCTGAGTCTCACCTTCCGCCTATAAAAATACAGGCAACACTACCCACAGAAGGAGTATAAATAAAACATTGTAAAACTTGAAATTCTAATACTGCTCTCAGCAAATGACAATTTATTAAAAAACTCCTATTAAAATGAACACTACTATACTACATCATGAAACAAACTCTACCTTCTAAAGTGCCCTATTTTAAGCTACAGAGTAAAAGATGCTCCTCTGAGCATGTCTAAACAATCAAAATCAGAAATGTTAAAATAGGTGAGTGTGCAGAGGCTAACACTTTCAAATATATAAAAACTGTCACTCTAGACTTTTTGAATCTGAGCTATCTTTTTTGATAATGAATGACAGTGTTATGTGCCTTCGGTTTTTCCTTTTGTTCTATGTCTTATATTTATCTCCCTTTTTAAAAATTACAGAAATAGTACATCATTATGAAAGATAGCTTAAAACATCAGTTCTCAAAATTTTGATCTTAGATCAAAATTTTTTTAAATTACATTCTTTAAAATTACTGACTGATTATATGTATTGATATTTACCATATTAGAAATTAAAACTGGAAATAGAGATACATTTACATATGAATCCATTTCAATATACCTACTAAGTGGTAATACAAATAACCTGTATAATGAAAAATAACTATATTTTCCAAAATAAAAACGTAAGAAGAGTGACACTGTTTTACATTTTCACAAATTCCTTTACTATATGGTTAGAAAGAACACAGCTGGATTCTCTTTATCTGCTTCTGTTTTGAATCAGTTGCAATATGACATTTTGGTTAAAGAACAGAAAGAAAAACTGGCCTCACATATGTAGTTGGAAAGGGGACAATATTATTATAGTCTTTTCAGTAATTGTGGATATTCTTCTTTGATACTATACCAAATCTTGACAAGTAGTTTTTTAAAGATTAGGTACAATGTGGAAAAAAGTTCATTTCCTAGTCAATGAGCTTTTTGTACTCTGTTACGTTAAAATTAATTGGACTGTCTTGCACTTTAAATGGACCTTTTACCCATGCGAGATTTGTACATCATGCGTTGATCATCTGGAAAATATTGGTCAATTAAATACGCTTATCTTCTAAACGTTAAATACGCTTATCTTCTAAACGTTGACACACTTCAACACATGAATTTGAAAAATGACATTCTTATCGAAGCACCACCAATCTCACCAGCAAAGTCTTTAGGTAGTGGAGGTGGACACGAGTTTTCCAAAACTCTAATTTTTATCTGAAAGCTGGAACGTTATCATTGACAACAAATTCTATTGTCAGTTGTTTTCCTGGAATTGACAGGCTCATTCTGTTAATTTTCAAGAAATGTCTGACAAATACCCATGTGTGAATAAAGACAGATTGTCTGTCATTCATTCTTTTCAAGTAAAAACGGTATTTCATGAAAAGCAAATAAACAAGAAAAAAACAGGTAGTTAAGCTCAAACTCAAACAATCACAGAACTGCTTTTCCATTAGAGGTACCTCCTATCTCTTCATACAGAAGAGTAAACAGCTGTGCACTCAAGGGTTGAGATGTAATTGAAAAACTTCACTGCTACAACAGACACTTTTCACTGTCACTGTGAGAGGAGAACAAACGACTGTGAGCTCGGTCTGTGCCACTGCCTTGCTTCGTGCTGAAGGCCCCAGCAAATGCACCTGCCTTAAGCTTGGGCACCATCAGTGCAAGTGTCAGTGCGCTGGGGGGGACAAGCACCCCTTATTATTCTGAGAAGAGTCTGTTCTCATACTCCCCACCCCCAAAAGGGCCTTAAGAACCCTCCGCAGTCCGTGAACACTACACCTTAGAAGTTGTGAGTTTAGAACAGTGGTTCTCAACTGGGGCCGTTTTGACCCCCAAGGGATCATGTGGCAATGTCTGGAGACATTTCTGGTTGTCACAGCTGCAGGGGAGGGAGGCGGGGGGTATGCTCCTGGAAGAGCCCAGAGATATTGCTCAATATCCTACAATGCACAGGACTGGCCCCCCACAACAAGGAGTTACCTGACCCCAATGTCAGTAGTACTAAGAATGAGACACCTAGGTTTAGAACAAACAAAAATGTAAAACGGTATTGCTCTATCCTGTAAAGCATTTAAAAAATAACTGCATAAATTCTAATAAGTGGTTATTTCAAAATTCCTTTAGCCATTCTACCATTCAATGATTATGTTATTTCTAAATTTTGCAAATATTAACGTCATGAAGAGCATCTTTATGCATAAGACTTTCTCCATACATGGAACTATCTCCTTATGACTGATTTTAGGACTAACTATATATGTTGCTAAATTATGTCCCAATGTGCTTTAACAGTTGGTATTATCACCAGCAATGGTACGACTGCCAGTTTCACCACGAATGTGATTGTTTCAAAAAGTGATTGTCATTTCTTCTTCTTACCATGAGTTACTTCATCCATGTCTGGACTAGTGACAGAATCTTTACCCCCAAAGTCAGAGCTGCACTCAGATCTCAGGTCTTCAATCTTATTGGGAATATCCTCAGAGGTTGCACTTATACCTTCAAAAAAGCAAGCAAAAATAAACAACAAGAACAAAATAACCACACAAAAAGCACATGAGATTAGGAGAAATGTAAATATTCTTTTTTTTTTGTGACCTAGTTCTATACATGTGAGTTGTTTGGTATTGCATCTTTTATTGTACTACTCCTTAAATACATTTCCCTTGATTTGTACAACATAACCGGAATTAATGTGATATCTAAATACAGCAGGCAGAAGCTACCAAAAACAGATAAAGTTATAGAGGAACACATACAGACTGTTTGCCAGTTACTTCAACATGCTCTATAAAAACCACACATTAAATTCTCACAGATTTAAGGTCCCATAGAAATAATTTTGTTTCCTGGAAATCACTCAGCTCTTAAATGAAACATAACCCTTTGCTATCAACTTTACTAATGGAAAGGTGGGAACACACCTTGAAATCCTTATTCCTTGAAACAAGACAGACATACCCGACACAACACTGAGGCCTGGTGTGCTGGGGCGGGAACTGACCTCCCTGACATCCGTATCATCAGATGTGCTGCCCAGGCCAGAGCAGCTCTCCAGTTCCTGCAGGCGCTCCTCCTGCTTTAGATCTGGGGCCTCTAGAGAGAAGAGGTGAGGTACCTAGCATTAGTGACTGTTAGCATGCCACAGTTTCAGCGTGGGACCCAGAAGATGACAGCTACCAGGATATGAACGAAACCAGTGAAAATAGATTTCTAAGTCTGGGCCAGTTAGCAAAGTTAGTTGGATCAAGTGTTAAAAAATCAAGGTTGTGATTTTCATTCCAGCCGAGGCCAGTTCATTGCGCAAAGATGAAACTGATTCCAGGTCACTAATCTCATTGAATGTGCTCTTGGTTAGTAATGAAACTGAACAAAAGAATATAAAATAACTTAGCATTAAACCAACCGTTTTCTAAAAAACAAATCCTACAGATGCTCAAAAGATAGTGAGGTAATCCTATTGTCTCTTTATATAAAGGTTAGTCAAGTACATCAGACAGAATGTAAATCAGACATACAGTGATTTTTATTTTCTTTCTGGTAGTTGACATTTAGTTGAAGGCAAAGGTTTATCTTCATAATCAGAAAAAAGTAGAAATGCAATATGTAAGAAAAAAGAAAATATAAAATACTTTATATACATTTATAATAATCGTGCACAAAATAATTCTCAGTACACCAGAGCCTCAATTTCAGTGCATTTCAAAAATACATTAGGTGTCTTTTAAAGGGTCAAGTTCTACCCTGGGATAAATATGAACATGCTTACCAGGCATCCAGCCACTCAGGGTTGCTATTTTGTGATTAGTGAGTGGGAGACACTGGACTCAGTGTCCCACACAGAACCCTGATGAGTCGTTACTAACAGTTGCTTCCAAAACAACTGAACACGGAGTCAGAAAGCACCTACCACCTTAGCCTATGCCATCCAACACTGCAGTTTTTCTTGATAAACAAAAAATATCCTAATTTCCCACTTGAAATTCTTAGCAGTAAGATTGTCTCACACTTGTCAAATGTATACCTGACAAAATGCCCATAATACAGAAATTGGAATACCTTATACTTAAAACTTCTGTGCAAATCAAAATGCAAATAACAACAGCATACTAACCTGAGTCACTTGGCAAAACCTCTACACTCCAAGCTTCGCTTGTTGTCTCTGATATGGTAGAGCCAGTGCAGGCGTCAAGAAGCACTGACCCTGACCCTGGCAGGCACAGTAAGCTGCCTAACATGTTCTCTGCGGCTGCACCTGTGTAACCAGTGGGGAGCAAAAGGTTAACAAAGAACCTCAATGGGAAGAGCAGTGACAGTGGAAAAAAGCCAGACACTGAGCTGACAAAATCTCTCTACTCCATCCACAAGAAATAAGCCAAGGTAAGAGTAATTTCAATCAGTAACACCACTCAAAACGCAAATTTCCCATTTTGGTCACAATGACACACGCTCTTTTTCTTCCATTGCCTCCTGTTCACCTTGGACTCTCCATAGAGAAAACACATTGTTAGGCCAAGTCATTTCAACTAGCTTTCAACTTGGTCCTTCAGTAAATTTTATATGGGCGCCTAATATCTCTCTAAAATTTATAGCTCTACAAGGATTAAAAACAGTCAAACAGAGACATTTAACCACATAAAGTTATACTGGCCGAAAATGTTTTCTTCTGGCACATTAGCCATGTATTCAGTCAATAAAATATCTTTGCAGGAAAATACATATTGCCTCTGTAGCACTCATTCAACTGCAAATACAGCTTACTGCTCAAATAGAGCTTACTGCCAGAGAAAATACTAAATACTTTAGCATCTGGAACAAAATAGTGCAGAAAAAAAAATTAAGAAATCTATTTACACTACCCAAAAATACAAACAGAAAGGATTCACTATCATACACCTCTGTTAAACATAACTCAAGTTGAGAACGTTCTACTACTTCTGGTTGAACCTATTAAAAGAACAATTCTACTTCAGTGAATGAAAAAACTTTGGTCCTGGCTGGTGTAGTTTAATTGGTTGGACTGTCATTCTGTAACCAAAGGGTTGCAGGTTCAATTCCCAGTCAGGGCACATTCCTAGCTTGTGGGTTTGATCCCCTGTCCAGGCAAGTACAGGAAGGCAACCAACTGATGCTTCTCTCTTGCATCAATGTTTCTTTCTCTCTCTCAAAGCAATGAAAAAACAAAAATGTCCTCAGATGAGGATAGAGAAAAAGAAAAAACTCTTAGGAAAACATTACTGGTAAAAGTTACCTTTTAAAGATATGTCATGACATAATTAAAAATAAGATGATGTCTGGAACCTGTTTAAACATAATGGGAGAAGGATATAAAGGGTAGTGGGGGGGGGGAGATGAAACAAACTGGCCATGTGCATGTGGAATTGTTGAAGCTGAGTGACAGCTACACAGAGTTCATTATACTATTCTCTTTTCTATTTCTTTAAAATGTTCCATGATTTAAAAAGAAAGTGAAAATGGTGGTTACAAGACCATATGAATCTTTCAGAACTCACAGAACAGTATCTTAAGAAGAGTGAATCTTAATGTTCATAAATTATACATCAATAAACTTAATATTAAAAAAAGAAAGAAAAACACTGGAGGCAAAGGCAAAAAAAACTGTGACAACTCTAACAACATAATCAATAAAATATACTTAAAATTTAAAAAATAAGAAAAAAGCCCTGGCTGGTGTGGCTCAGTGGATTGAGCACCAGCCAGCAAATGAAAGGGTCACCAGTTCGATTCCCAGTAAGGGCACATATCTGGGTTGTGGGCCAGGTTCCCAGAGCGGGGTGCACAAGAGGCAACCACACATTGATATTTCTTTCCCTCTCTTTCTCCTTCCCTTCCCCTCTCTCTAAAAATAAATAAGTTTGTTTTTTTTTTAAAGAAAAAACTGGTTACTTTTAAGAACTGAGTTAATCCTTCCAGAAGTAAATTCAATTTTTAGAGACTCCCAGTATCATATTATTCTGAAAGATTTTATGGCTATAATCTGTCAGAATTTTCATCTTAAGGTAAAGTACAATATTTAGTCTCTAAAGAATATCCTAATCACAGACTAACAATGTACACTATACCCTATAAACAAGACTTGACGAGAAGCTAACTCAAAAGATTCATTTTTCTTTTTGGGGGATATGGGGGGGTGGAGTTAAATGTAATCAGGGAAAACATACCTATATTTACAGTAAGTAAAGAAAAAAATACACAAATGCCTTGTCCGATGCAGTTACCTCAGTTTCCCATTAGCCCTAACACACCCACCACGTTCTCCCACCACGTTTGGAAGAGCACGGACATTCCCTCCCCTGAAGGCAGCGGACGAGAACACCTCAACAGCAATCTTCCAGAGGCATCACACGGCAGTTACCTGCAATTTCTTGCAAGCGATCTTCATCAATGTTAGGGTCAAAATCACTTCCCAAGACATCTGTGCTCCAGGTCTCACTCACTGTTTCTGATATATCCCTATCATCCGTCAGTCCCATCATGTCACGAATTTCAAACTTCCTCAGCTTATCATCCAGATTATCTTGTGTTGTGGCTATCAAAACCAAAAGCAAGCACTTAAAAAATGGTAGCACAGCTATGACTTCTTAATCAGATTTAAGGAACTTTATTTTACATTTTTTATAATTAACACTGAGCACACAGTACCAAAACACTGAATTATTCCCTCACGGACGCAGTCCTGTCCTCTGGAACTGGGCCCAGTGGACAGGGACTTGGGCAGGGACTGGGACAGGGGCTCCTCCTTCGGGTAGGTTAACTGGGGCTACAGATGCAATCAGCTGTCTCCCTCTGTCCACAACCTCTGCAGTGTGACTTTGATCAAGAATCGGGATATCTCCCCTCTCTTTGAATTTGAACAGGCCTTGTAACTTGCTTTGGCCAAAAGGGTAAGGAAAAAGTATGCCAGTGGCCAGGCTAGACCTCAGGAGACATTATAAACTTCTGCTCTCTCTGTCACCTTGCTCCTCTCATGAGAACAAGCTTAAGCTGGCCAGCTGGAGGATGAGGGACCACAGTGGAGCAAAGCAAAGGTCATTCTAGACCAGCCAGCTCCCCACAGTCCAACTGACCACCAGCTAAGATTAGCAGAGCTCCCCACTCGTCCACTGGTGACCGTAGATGCATGAGTGAGCCCTGTCTAAACCAGAGAACCACCCGCCTGACCCACAGACTTGAGAGCAAAAATAAATGTTTACTGTTTTAAGTCACTAAGTTTTGAGGTGGTTTGTTACATAACACTGTGGCAATAATTAAATGATAAACCTATAATAAAAAATATATTTTTCACCCTGGCTCAGTGGATTGAGTGCTGGCCTGAGAATCAAAAGGTTGGCAGTTCAATTCCCAGTTAGGGCACATGCCTGGGTTGTGGGCCAGGTCCCCAGTTGGGAGCATGAGAGAGGCAACCAACTGATGTATCTCTTGCACATCAATGTTTCTCTTTCTCCTTCCCTTTCTCTCTCTCTAAAAATAAACAAATAAAATCTCTAACTGGAATCTGTATTTAATGAGGCCATGGCATTTTCAAAAAGAATTCTCTCCTCAGCAATAATTAAAAAGTAATACTTTTTTTCACTTGACTTGGATACATCCTCCTAATTCTAGAGTTTTCTCTCTTCCCTTGACTAATAAGAAAGAGTCTGCAACTTGCTTCAATTCATGTCTTAATCTAGTGTTCACAAACTGTAGATTGACAACCACCTACATCAGAATGACCTAGAGGGCTTGTTAAGAAGTGACAGTTTTTCAATTTTTGTCTTAAGCTATTATTATTTAGTTTTCTCTGTTGTTTATAGAAAATTTAATCCTAATTGATATGACAACAAATTGATCTATTAAAATATACAATTACTTTTATTCAATATACACATACCCCAACTGGCAATGATCTTTTCTTCTCTAAAATGGACTGAATCAAGATTTCTAAAAATGAGATGTGGGAAACAGACTTTTGTTTTTCACTTCTACTCTCCAGGTAATGTTTAGGCACACTGCAGTCTAAGGATCATTGCCTCAAACTCAGTTAAGGGCCTGTGCCCTCAACACTCCCTTGAAGGGCACCCAATGATCTTTAAATAAACAAATTCAAAGACCCTAAAGACCCTTTTCAAATGAATCTTCCTGAAGCACAACAGGGACCCAGTTGTTTCCCAGTCCTTACCTCCTGCAATTCCCCTAGTTGGCAGTTCCTGCGTAAGCACGGTGTGGATTCCCACCTCTCCGACTGGCTCATACTCCTTCACCTAGAATGCGCTACCTACAGTTTCTGCAATGTAATGCCGGCCAGGCCTTAAGGCCAGTGTTTTCTTCCAATAAGCTTCTCCCTATACTCGCTCACTCAGAACTGCTAAAGCACTCTTAAGATACTTTTAATCGTTTGTGTACCATTCTCTCCCTCTTCTAGGTTCCTTGAGCCTTGAGGTTTTTATCTTTGTACTTCTTAAAATTTTAATATTACAAAATTGAAATACCAAATGTTACAGAATTCAAACAATTCATTTTCATTATTCTATGTAACTTAAGTCTAAACAATTCACTTACCAACTAAATACATCTTTAAGAAATGAAGGAACTATGAATAAATTCACATTTAATGGTCATTATATAATCAACTTAAATTTATTCCTACTGAACACAGCCAACTTACATGGAAACATATTGTTTATGTTTCCATAAACTTCCAGGTAACAGCCTGGAACTTCTCTGCTACTTGCCCAGCTATGTTCCACTTCAGCTTACCTTGCTCATGCTCCAAAAGCTGTAGAGCTTCAACTCCATTACTCCCAGAAGGTCCTGCTCCAAGTTCTGATACAGACTCTCCTTCCAGGTCTAGAGAGGACACTGAATTGGAGCGATTTGAAGGACCTAAAGAAATGTGTCTCCTGTGAGTGAGCTTAAACAGTCATGAGCCATCATGCAATTTTTCATGCCTTGGTAAGAGACTAAAGACTAATAAAGGTGCTTTTAATACTGCATTGATACCTTAAAATATATATGCCAGATTAGGCTTCTAGGAAATTATCCTAAGGAACAATTCAAAAATTCATCTAAGGTTACTTGTATCAGCTTATAAACGGAAAGTGGAAGCAATCTATGTGTTTAATCATAGAAGAATGTTTAAATAAATTATGAAAGAAAACAGACATTAAAAACCATATTATTTAAGAATGTTAAATTATCAAGGGAAATGTTACTGTTATATTGTTAAACAAAAAAGGTTACAAAACAGCATAAACCTAATCTTGCTACAAATAAATCAAAATGTTAACTGTTATTAACAGAATGGTAAGATTACAGATGATTCAATTTCTCTTCAGCATTTTCTAAACATATATTACTTATGTTTTTAAAAATTAGAGGAAAAAGAAACGTTATTACATTTTATGTTTATTTTAAAATGTTAGTAAACTTGAACTTTTTCATTAAAAATGTCTGTCCTAGTACATGGAATGACAGTCTCACTTCTTGTCTTGCTTTTAAATTGAGTTTTTATTCCTATTTTCATCGTATCTTTCTGCTTCATAAAAGGTGTGTGTGAATATACAGAACATTAAAAATACACACAAATCCAGAAATACTCGTGAGTCCATTTTTCTCCACGTAGACATGCACTATATCCCTCTAAAGGAGCTCTATAAGCTTAGATATATATCAATGTTAGAGAAATACACGTTGGTATTACTCAAGTCCCAGTAAAGACTTATATCTTCTCCATTTTATATGACCACAGGTCTCTTGAAATCTTAAAAAATTTTTTTCCTTGCAACCTTAATTTCACTTAAGAAATAGTCTTTCAGCCAACTGTTCAAGATCATTAGAGGAAAACTTCATTACTCTCCTCAGGGGCACAGATGGTATAATTGTAATTTATAAGGCTCCTTTAAAGAACACAAAACAAAATATTACTTCAATCACACAACTCCTTGAATGAAGTAACCCTTCACCTTCAGATATTCCTTCCAGATTATCACTGCAGAGGGAAAAGCGCAAGGTTTTATCAGGTTTACCGTGGAGTTTGTTTTCATCAACAGGGACATCTCCTTGTCCTCCATCCGAAAGTTGCATGTTTAGGACCTAAAAAATAAATGCCATTGTTCTGTCACAACTGAAAGAAAACAAACTGCAGCAAATGCATATTCAAGTTTTTTAAATCTTAAATTATCATTTTAAACTAAAAACCAGTCTGCAAGGTTCTGCTCAAGCTTTTATGTACCCCTAGAAGAAAGTGTAAGTATCAGAAGAAGTGGACCTATGCCCGCCCATCCCACTGCCAGGGCCAGAGCCTGCACAGGCCATCGGACATCGAAGGATCAGCGGTCGGGACTGTAAGAATCAGCAGGCTTTGGGGCAGCAGGCCTGTCCCTCTCGTTCCACCACGTGCCAGCTATTTAATCTTGGGTAAGTTATGTAAACTCCCTAAACCTCAGTGTTTTCACATATGAAATGGTGATATCAGTGTGTTTACCATGGAGATGTTGAGGATTAAAAAAAATGCACATAAAGCATGTGGCATCGTTAAATGACATTAAATTTTCAGTACAGTTTATCAGAATAAATTAAGTTAGCAGGAAGAAAGCATATAAACAAATTATCTTGTAAGCACCAGAACTGACTCAGTCTAGTTTGAACCTCCATTTGATCACCATATACACATGGCCACAAAAGTCCATACCAGAAGCTGATGTGACTTCTAGCCACCTCTAGCTTAGAGCTGATGGCCTTTTTATAATGTTTTCTATTTGTCAGATGATTTCCAAGTAACATAATTACTTTTCACTCGCCATAAGCCTCATAACTCAGCTTTGTATGTGTATCTCCAACTAAGTGAGGAACTGAATGCTTCTTTGGAAAACAGCATGTTTTAAGCACACCTGAACTTGAACTCATAGTCACTGGCTTCCTAGGCTGTTGATGGAAAATGAAGAATAGTACCCTTACTTAAAAAGAAAAAAACAAAACAAAAACAAACAACAAAAAATCCTCTAGGTGCTGTTTAGGTCCTGCACTTAAATGAGTAGATTAAAGTTTTTTTAAATGGCTCTATATATTTACTTGTGTAATTGTATTAAAAAGAATTTTTTCTGTTTGCTTGAAATTAAACACAGCCATAAAAATTTTACATTCTGTATTTTTAAGATAACCCAGACATATAAACTCATAGTAAGTGATATGCAGTGAATGTTCGGGCAAAATCTATCGAAAGACCTAGAGAGTGGTATGAATTAATGAAAACAAAGGGATCAGACCACTGTGCAGACACTTCCCCTGCGTAGGAAGACAGACTGCCCTCTTCAAGGCTGCCACTGTGCTGGGGATTGGGGACAGTTAACATGGTGAGGTAAATGCCACAGAGCTCACTGACTGACACCTTCAGCTGTTTTTTCCCCTCATTAAGCGTGCCCCTAGTTGTTACACGTTTTTTTAAATTACATTCCAGAATTCCTAAAAAGTTGATTCTGACTGTTTTGGCCACCTCATTCATTTTTTGCGGGCATAGAGGGACAGAGTTTAGGAGTTTGACAGACCTCCTTCCTGTGAGTAATGCCATAGTTCCAAACACAGCCAAATACCAACATCACTTTATCAACCACGGTAACAGGTCCCTAATTCTTAAGCCAGGACTAGATGTTTTGAATAGTAAGCAGTCACTATTGAATGTTAAGATGCTGCTTCTTTTTCAAGGGGTCACAATGCCTGAGGAGCGGCTTCTACCTTTACAGACTCTTCTTTCTTTTTGCTCCTGTCCCAAGCTCTTGTTTACCCCCAATTCCCATACCCCAGATCCCATTTCTTCAAAATATTTTTTTAGTTTTCTTTTTGCAGTTATCTCTTCCATTTTTTCCTAACAGGCCAAACAAAGTATTTCTACAGAATATTTGGCTCTTTAAAAGCAGGAATACCACTGGTATATCATTAAAAAGAAAAGAAACATAAAACACTTCCTTACACACCACTGGAAAAGTCTCTTCAATTTCCATACCACAATTTCCTGGCTTCCTGTCTCTTCTATTAACAGGAAAATTCCTTTTGGTATGGACCTGGTCACCAACTACAGGGCCAGAGATGTACTAACATGAAGGGCCTCTAGAACTGTTCACAGGAAGTTTAGCACTTGATGGTGCGTCATGGTAGGCCCACTGAAGATAATGAAAATATTCACCTAATGCATACTGATTCATAGAAGCAGTGACCATTAATGAGAAGAATAGAATCTAAATTTCTTAACATTGGTGGTTATAAGTTAAATGTAACAACACATTCATACCTCATTTTCTGACATCATCCCTGGAGTCAGCTGGGGACCTGTCCCTAACGAAATGACCAACACTTCCTCTGGCTGTACTTCCTGGATGGTTTCTTGAGATGACACTTCATGGTCCATATGTAGGTCCATTAGCACATTGGAACGGCTTCTGCTCCGAGTTGCTAATAAAAAAATTTAAATAAGAAATTTAGAGAAAGAGATAAAATGAAGAAAATGGCACATTAAATATAAAAATATATTTTCTATTAATGTAGAACATTTGCGCATGCACAAAAAAAAGTGGTGAGAATATGAATAAGGAAAAAAAAAACAACTCTGTATCCTCCCAGTTACTCTGATGACTAATACAGATTCTCCTTCAAAACTGACAATCAGAAATAATGACCCATGTTCACCTGACAGACAAACAGATGACCACACCTGCAGAACAGCAAACACGCCCCAATCAATTTAAGACTTGGGATGACAGGAAAAGCATTACCTTATTTCTTATCTGTTCAAGACACCTTCAACTATTTCTCTTATAAAATGATTTAACTGCCACAGGTCTCCCATATTAATAACTCATAAGCACTAGAAAATTTAATATAGAAATTTGATAGCCATATAAAACAATATACATTAATTAGGCAACGTTTGACAAAACCAAAATCAGTTTTTGAAAACATCGTTTTTCCTGAAATGTATTAACCTCTTTCCAAAGATGGAGGAGTGATTTCCCTATGTTTGAATACAAGTTTCCTTTTTGCCTACTGGAAATGTTTGTTATTAATACAGGATACAATTTTTGGGGAATTTTTTTCCCTATGTAATACTTTTTTCTAAAATCATCCATCCTATAGAACTTCTAAAAGATCTGGATAATTGGTAGTAACTTCTGAGTTTTAGTTTTCTGTGATAAATTTCAATTTTCTTTCAGAGGTCAGTAAAATTCACTAAAACCAGAATACTTAGAAATTCTATTTCAGTGCAAAATCATCAAAAGTACAGGCATAGAGCAATACACTCTACAATAACAAGCCTTTCAACTTCATTTTGAGTGAAAAAGACAGAAACATAAACAATTGTCTTCTCTCCCCAGTGCTGTACATCTGTTCATTAATCACTCTTACTTTCAAAATTCAGGGCACACATCAACTTTCAAAAGTCAGGTTCACCTCACTATCTTCTGCTGAATTGTGAACTGACACATTCAACTTCACGAACTACATGAATTTTAAGTAATGAACTTCATCATTTATAAAAACCAAGTAAGTAATCAAAATTCATGTAACAATTTACACAAAGCAAAAGCAACATGCACATGGAGCACATTTTATAAACTATTTCTTATCCGAAGTTACACAAGAAGAGGAAGAACAGCCTATTACCCACCAAATGGGGCTACTAGAGTAATATGAGCAGTGAGATTGGTGGCTGAGGGGTCCCAGGCAGCGATGGCTGCTAACTGTTGTCCTGGGTTGCGGAAGCATTAAACAGAAAGAAAGTCAACCCTCTGAATAATGGACACATTTTTTAAAATATGAAATAAATTCAATGACCAGGTCACATGATTATATAAAATAATACTGGGCAAACACTTGAAGTTTACTTTCTATTATATCTATATTTAATGATACTTCTGGATGATATGAAATGAAAGAACTAAAGTATAGGAGTGAATGTGTAAGAAAAAAATCTCTAATTTACCAAAAATCATTTATTTCTTCATGTTAAAAAAGTGCAAATAGCCTATAATATTAAAAATCATTGAGTGTCAAGCTTTACTTTTTTCTATTTTTAATTCTGAAAAATGACATTTTGGAATGATGAAAGCCAGAGACTTGAAGAACATGATGCCATATTCCTGCTGATATCGTTCCATACTTTGTTAAATGTAAGGTACATTAATTTTAAGAAACTGACAGTTCTTAACACATCAGCTCACGGAAGTTTAAATGTGAAATTCCGTTCTTCAAAATATGTAAAATACAGTAACTATTCATGTTCACTATTGTTGAGCTCCTCATTATCATTCAAAAACTGGCACTAAACTACTCCGCTCCATTGGCCTACACACTCTTTCCCTGTCTTGTTTACTTTGTGTAACTCCCTTTCATCCCTCAAAAGAAAGTGCAGGCTTTGCCCGCTCCAGGGTCCCCCTCTCTGGGTGTCCTGGTAATCTTCTATGCTCCCCTCCATCAAACACTCAGTTCACTGAAGGACACTGCTCTCTTGTTTTCCCCAACTAGACTATCAGCAGCTGACTTCAAGTAGGGACATGCATGTCCTAAGATCTATGTATCTTCACTGTCTAACACAGCACCCAAACTGCAGGATCATGATTACAATACCTACTCTTTTAGTGTGGATTTTGTGCATGGATTAAATGAAACAACATTTACAAAGCGCTTACCCAGTGTCTGGTGCCACAGTATATGCTCAATTAATTTTCTGTTGCACATCTATAGATAACAGATGTTTACTAAGTGAATAAAACTTAAGCCTAACTCATATGTAAGTACATAAATAACTAAGTAAAATGGAACTTTTGCTTTATTTTGTAAAATAACTAGATACCTTAGCTCAGCTGATAAGACTGATTATTAATAACAATAATGGAAAAATAGTACCTATGTAGTTTCAACTTTACTGATCGAAACTTCTAATATCACTTTATTATATTATTTAGAACTTTGTAGAAAGGACAGGGCTACATAATTCAAATAATGACTGTTTGTAACAAATGACACTATTAAAATTTTCCAAGAAGAGACACTAAAATATAATGTGTACCACAGTTGGCATGATTTCAATTAATTATGAAAAATGTCTAGATAAAGGGAAAGCCTACCGCTAAACCTTAATTAATCTAGTGCAATTACAAAAAATTGAATTACTATCAGTACACATGAAGACAGATGTTCCCAAATTATTTAAAACTATATTTCAAAACACTGAGCAATAACAAAGGCTAATAAAGAAATATTAAATTTCAGGCAAAGCCCCAATATGAGAAAGTCTCTTTACCTATAGGCAATCGGTTCTTTTTATTTGCTGGAGTGGTTGCTGGAGACAGCTGAGGAGTGTTGTAGGGAGTCATTTCCAAACTGCTGCTTTTCCAGGGCTTTGCCTGGGGTAGGTTTGCCAATAAATTGTCTAGAGCCATTCTGTCCTCTCTCAGTTGATCTCCAGACATCACACTCTTCATAAAATTCACCTGGCAAAAATAAAAGGACATTAGCTAGTGAAATCAATTTTTCGAACACAATATATATTTCTCACACAATGTACTCATCTATGACTCTGCCATGTGCAGATAAATGACTTCTAAGAAAATCCTATTAAAGAATAAAGCCATTACCAGAGTAATAAGCTGGCTGTAGGTTATATAAACCACAGTTCTGCTCAACCCTTCCAGAAGATTAACAGAGGACATTGGAGGGGTCTCCACTGCACGGCCCCCAATCACAACATCAAGGAAAGCAGCAACACAGCTCTGTCAAAACAGGAAAAGACCACAGTGAAAGACCTCCTCATTAAAATAAGGGAACAAAATTTTTTGTTAAGGTGGACAAGCAATGCAAAAAGTCTTCATCTTAAACGTTATGTTAAACCCAACATTAAAAAAATTGAACTCTCTATGAACTGATATAGAATAATCTCCAAGGTACTCTGGTACACGAAACAAACATGATAGAGAACGGTGCACACTGACGCCCTGCGCAGGTAGCTCAGCTGGTTGGAGCACTGTCCTGCTACTCCAAGGGTGTGGGTTCAATCTCCAGTCAGGGCACATACAACAAAGAATCAACCAGTGAATATACAAATATGTGGAATAACAAATAGATATCTCCTCTCTCTGTTTCTGTCTCTTCCTCTCTCTCTCTCTCTCTAAAAATCAAAACCAAACAGTGCACATTGTTGTACTATTTGTGAAAAGGGAGGGATGAGTGACAGGAAAATATATGTAGGAATTGGCGTGTGCACGTGTGTGAGAGAGAGAGAGAGAGAGAGAATGTATACACACACACCTCTTGGAGCATACACAAAATACGTAATGTCAAGAACCTCTTGGGGAGGAAATAAAGGCTAGAGGTCAGAGGTGGAAGGGAAATTCTACACTATAACTTCTGAATTTTAAAATAGGGTGAATGTCGCCTACTCAAATATGATTAAAATTGTATTTAATTCAACGAACTGAACAATACCACAATCATTAACTTATGAAATATACTTAAAATTATATAGCTATTGCTGATTTGATTTAGTGACAATTTTTTTTTAATTCATCTTCGTAAAATAAAAATCTTAATAGCTCCTTGGTTCTTATTGTAAGAGCATCTCCTCAGCACTTCCATAAGCGAGAATTAGTAATCTTTAGTGACATCTTCCTTTAAATGCTGATCCAACTTTACATGCACTATAACTGTACCAAAGAGTCATTGAAAGAATATTTAATCCTTTATCCATCTCCTAAAAACAAGATTTAAGAAAGAGAGCAGTCAGGCGCATTAATACTTTGGCAGACTGTTCTATAAACAGCATTTCCCATAGCATATTACTCGTTCTTACTTTGTCAAATTTTCCAAGGCTGCCCTTTGTCCGGGGATCTCCCTCTTCAGAGCCGGTCATCGCCAGTTGCTGCAAAAGGCGGCCCACCTGCAACCCAAAGCAGTGGTGGGGACACAGCTATAGACACAAAGTGCTCTCTCTAAGAGAGCACTTACATTCCATTCTAAAATCTGTTTAATAATAATAATCACACCACCCGATCAGACATACAAAATAGGGTCACGACTGTGTATCTTGTGAACATCAGGTTTTACTCTATTTAGAGTTAAACAGAATAAGTAGAACATTTTGTTTTAACTTCTCTTTCAATGTATTATATCAAATTAGAAAATAAAAATACACCTTTCTTTCTGACACTGCACTTTTCATGTGGTCAGAAATTTTAAAATTAATTTGTAAAAGCTGACTCAAACTGTATCAAGTTACTTGTTAAATACTTTTCCATATATTGTTTACAAAGTACTCAAGGTAGATTTTTCCCCTTAGTTTAGAAAGCAAAGAATTTTTACAAAGCATATGCTGGAAAGTAAACATGAATCCAAAGAGCAAGTTCCTTACTGCCAAAAGTGAACTGTTAATCCACTCCCTTTAAAGACACTCTGCTGAAAGTTAACATCATATAGCATCATCTATTTAATATCTGGGACAATCCTCCTCCCTTACTACTCATTTTGAAAATATGTCATTCAATCTCTGTTGAAATGACAAAAATAAAAACTACAAGTGCATTATCATAAGAATAACTTTCATATTTCACAGATGATGAAAAAATTTTAATTTTATTTCAGGTATTTCATTATAGTTAATTGCTCAGCACCTCAATATGATAGAATTGATCATGAAAAAAAGCTTAGCATTTAAAAAAAAAACTCATCCAAAGATTCCATTACAAATAAACTCAGCCTCTTCTTCACAGTATTTCTGGGTAATAAGGTATGATGAAAAGATTCCCAAAAGAAGTAATAACATGATTTCAGTACTTCAGATAATTAGAGGGGGGAAAAGTGCACAGGTCCAAAAATCCTTTCTGAAACTCTTTGTTCCAAAAGAGTTTCATATTTCAAACTTTGGAAATTTTAGGAAGGTCAGTCAGTACATATATGTAACATGTCCAGTATTTAGGGTATCATCCTATAATCAAACACATTAACATTTTTGCAGCAAAAAATGTGTTTGTTAGCACTAAATGGAATAACAAAAAATTACAAATAGACTCATGTGAGCTCAGACTAGGTTTTGCTACAAAATGAAGTATAAAAGACTCAGTTTTCAATCATTCTGGATTTTTAAATCATGGGAAGTGGGCTTCTGAAAGTCCAATCAAGTATACATTCATGTGTGTGAAGACTCCATTTAAAAACACAAAATGTTTTATGACAACAGTATTTTTAAATCCCAATATGACTGCTTTTATTTCTTAAGAAGCACGTATTGTCCTGGCTGGGTAGCTCAGATGGTTAGAGCATCATCCTGACATGTCACAGATGTGGGTTCAATCCCTGGTCAAGGCACACAATAGAATCAACCAATGGCCCTGGCCAGTGTGGCTCGGTTGGTTGGATCATTGCCCTGTAAACCAAAAGGTGGCAGGTTCAGTCCCAGTGAGGGCACATACCTAGGCTGAGGGTTCTGGCCCTGACTGGGGAGTGTACAGAGGCAACCAATGGATGTTTCTCTCTCACACTGATGTTTCTGTTTCTCTCTCTCTCTCTCTCTCAAAACAATGAAAAAGAGTCCTTGGTGAGGATTAAAAAAGAAAAGAGTCAACCAATGAACGCATAAAGAAGTGAAGAAGTTGATGTTCCTCTCCTCTCTCTCAAATTACTTTAAAAAGGAGCAAATATGTAGGACAGTCTAAGGAAAAAGAATGGTAAGAATCTATGCATACTGCCATCATATTTTCTGTTCCCACCCCCACTGCGTATTTAAACTGAATGCCACATTAAAAATAATAGCAAAAGCGTACCTGCATCAGATTGAATCTTGCTACCTCATTAATAGGAGCATCAGAGATTATTCCATACTGTTCTGGATTGACAACGGCAGGACAAATGAAGTAGGCCAGCAGGAGATCAGTACACATTGCCCTGACTTCCCCGACTTCCAGCCTATCTACACAGGACAGCGTTTTGTACATCTGTGACACAATCCACCTCAGACTATGCGGAAAGCAGTATGTGTTCTGTTTGAGATAACCAATAAATTTGTTCACCAATGCCACCAGCTTGGCCTCATTGGAATCCACCATCTCTTGAACCTTTTGCCTGAATCGATCCGAGCCTTTCTCTCCAAAGAGTTTTTCCTGTTGAGATGGGGAGAACCTCTCTATTAGCTTATTTGGATCTGTTTCCAGATGATCTTCATCTTCCACAAGCAGTTGCATGATTGGCTCATGTAAAGTAGCTGTGAGGAAAAGTTTGGCAGAAAACAGTCCTTCGGAGAAAAGTTTAAATAAGATGCTGAAGGCACAAGTTCCTCTCCTCAAAAGTCGCCTGGGGTTGTCACTTTCTTTAAGTTCAAATTCAATCAAGTATCTCAAAACCTGAAGGAGGTAGCTTTCATCTTCTTGCATTATGCAGTTGCCATAGAGGGAGGTAAAAACTGTGTAAATAACACTTTGTGTGTTCTCCTGATTAAGTTTCTCTCCAGCAACCAGAGAGGAGGCAATAAGACGAGGGTTTTCCCTTAATCGACTCAAGAATTCTCCATAAGCAGTCTCCTGAAATCCTAATTGCTTATACCCATCAACAAACTGTGTATCTTCCAAAATCTTGGCATGTTGGCAACATTCAGCAGGGGAAGCTTCAGCACTAAAAAATGAGCAAGCAAACAAAATAATAAAATTAACAACAATTACAACACATACTCTATACTGAAACATGGAATGTGAGTTGATTATAGTTCCAGCAATGAGATCAATCTGAATTGCTAAAATCCTTTAGACCACCAGCACCTAAATGTGTAAAGAAAGGGAGGAAAAAAGTACAAACAAGAACAAATTCCTCACATTAAGACAGTTCACTGAAAAGTACCAGGAAGTAACTATTTTTCTGATTTCTTTCATCAAAGACTAGGTCTGCCTCATTCTGAACTTCACATAAATGGATTCATACAGGGCATGTACTCTCCTGTGTCTGGCTTCTTTTCTCAAGATTATCCCTCAGCACTACTATTCTTAGAGTTGAAAACTGCTTTTTGGAACAACAGAACATGAGGTATTAACACAGTGAAAAACAAGGTTTCTAAAACTGAGAAGTGGCTATACAATAGCAAAACATGGAAATGTACATATTAAAATGTTATGAAAAAAGTAGAACACAAGATAATTTACTCTCTACGCTAATAAAATGTATATGTACAAAGATACAAATTTCATTGGTGTGGTATAAAATACTAATGCTTGAGTAACAGTGCTTAAGTGATTTAATAAACAAAATTAGCAAAAACTCAGCTTCATGTTGATCTAAGCTCTTAAACCAAGCATTTTGTTGGAAATAGATTCATTTGTTTACAGTTATCAGTTAGCACAGAACCACAGTGGTTTATAAAAAGACAGACCTCAAAATCCTTTCTTTACCTGGTTATGATAAGCCGATCCAAATTAATTCTCTGTTGTTTAGCAATCCATGCTGTACGATACAACTTCTCAGCGGTCTTAAGCACATCTGCATTGAGCCTCTGAATGAGCTGTTTCTCAGAGTTTACATACAAGCGTTCCTGCTTGAGGTGATGGGCCAGAGTATGAATATCTAACTTCACCATCTTCAAATGTGGAAGAGGTACAAGAGCTGATCACTAAGAGTAAGAAGACAAATTTTAAAATGTTAGGTTACAAAAATTGTTTTCTGAATCAAAATGGGTCAAATACATTAAGAATAAAGCTACATTTAGTAGCAAGCTTAACTCAAATTTTAAAGTAATCTATGTATTTTTTTATTACAGAAGCATTACGGGTTCAGTATAGAAAAACTGGTCAGTACAGATAAGCAAAAAGAAGAGCTCCTAAAAAAGGCCAGTGCTCAGAGACGGCCACTGCAAAAACCCTATGCATGCATATCCTTCAAGTCCAGTGTCCACTCATCAACACTGTAGCTTCCCTGACTGCTCTTTCACAGTGCAGTCAGTCAACACATTCTGTTGACTCTATCTTCAAAATACATCTCAAATATGACTACTTCTCACCATCTTCATCATCACCTCTCACCTGAAGTTCTATACCCAGCACTTCCTAACTGATCTCCCTGCTTCCTTCCTTACACAACTAACAACTAGACTGTTCTTTCCACAGCATAGAGTAACCTTTCAGCTTCAGTCAGCTCACACTATTCCCCTACTAGAAATCGTCCAAAGCCTCAGCATTTGCTGATCCCTCTGTCTCCAGAAGTCTAGTCCTCCAGGTATCTTTGCAAGGTTACTTCATTCAGGCCTTTACTTCATGCAGGTCTCTCTGCTCAAAGGTCTATTTAAGCAGGTCTTCTCAGATAACTCTTACTAAAATAGAAAATATCACTTCCTATTCCTTCTTCTGGTCCTTTTTAAAAGCACTTCCCCGTATCTATAACTGTATTACAGTTCTACTTGCACGCTAATCATGCTTAAAGCATGGCCGCCACAAAGGTTAAAGCCACCAGGGCCAGGGCTCGCTGATTTTGTTCACTCACAGCTGTAACTTCAGGGCTGAGGAGAGGGCCTGGTTCACAGCAGGAGTTGAAGAAATATTTGCCAAAGGAATGAATGATATCACACAATTCTTGTTTATCTAGTAGCTAAATAAACTGATTAAAATAGCACACATATTTTAAAGCATTATTACTTAAGCTATGCCCTTGAACCTAGAATGCCTGCCAGACCACAAATGTTTTATATCAACAATAGAAGTGCCTGTGGCCCAGATAGCAGAATACAATGCTGTGTCCAGACAGCAGGCAGTCATTAAACTAGAAAAATCCTTCTCATTAAGAATTAAACATTATGATTCTATACTCGAAAGTTGCTGTGAGAATAGAGCTTTAATGTTCTCACCATAACAACATGAAAACAACACAAGAAAATGATAATTATGTGAGGGGAAGGATGTGCTGAATAAACATTACTGTGGTAAACATTTTGCAATATATATATATCAGATCATCACATTATATGCCTTAAATGTATATTTCAATTACATCTCAATAAAGCTAGGGGGGAAAGTGGTTCCAGCCAATCAGATTCATAAGAGACCTTAATGGATCTACCGGGAATTGATCAAATACAATTTATAGTGAATTTATATTCTCAAAGAGAAGACAACCTAGACCACAGAACTCTCAGTGTGTTTAGAGATCCAATGAAAACATGTTCATATGTATAAAATATACAAAAAAAAAAAATTAAAACATTATAGCGCCAGCTGAAAATATAATTAAAGCCAAATTATTTAAAGAGGTAGATTTAACAACTTTCAAGTAAGTTTGGTTTCAGAAATGTTTTAACTTTCTTTTATTTTAACGAACTATTGATGACTAGGAAAATTTCAGATATGACCATATAATCTGAATTTAATTGCTTTCAAGAAATACTTTCTTGTACCTTATCAATTCCCTAATCAAACCACGCAGAGATGTTATATCAAATCTCCTATATGGTTAAAGCCCCCAACTGCTTTCCTCTCAATAGATATACATATGTCTACTTCACGAAGATAATTCACTATTAGTCACAAGGACATATGTGTACATTCAAAAAATTGGTGACATGCGTACATACACATCTATAATCTTACTAACTCAGTCTACAGAAAACACATAGTAGACATCCATGTGGGAACTCTAAGATCCTCTAGGGGGCTCTAAGTCTGTAGACTAAGAACAGAATTATTGAACAAATGGTTATAATTATGACAAGTATTATAGTTAATGGAAACAATACTGAAATGGGCCCTTAAAGATCAGTGTGCTTCATTAATTAGTTGTTACCTTGGGTACATAATGCAAATTCTCTGAACCTCAAATTTTTTTCATCCACAAAATATGGACATGGTATCTGCATTTATTTCGTGCCTGGTACAAGCAACATATCAGGTCCTAGGGACACAAAAAGAAAATAAAAACTAGTGTGTGCCCTGCAGAACTTTTTAATCTAGTAGAATGAGGCAGATATGCAAACAAATGGTGCCCCAAAATGTCATGAGTATTACGCTATTACCCATAAGACCACAATGTAGAGTAGGGACAAGAGAGACGGAACGACCGAGGAGCTGGATACCTACACCTAGTCTTAAAAGACAAGTATCTGGCCAACATAAAGAGGATGGTAAATGGGGTAGAATTCTAGATAGAGGAAGCCTGCCAGCAAAGGCACAGGGTATGCAACAGAATATATTTAGAAAGCTAGGCGTGGCATGCTAGTTTAGGGGCACATGTGTTTGTGTGTTAAGAGTGTGGTGTGGGGGGCGGGGAGAGTATGTATAATGAGAGATAAGGCTAGAGAGACAGAAGGTGCAGAGAAGCCAAAGTTAAGAAACTTGAACTGTAGGTGATGGGAAAAGTTTTAAAGGGAATTCACTTGATTAAATTTGTATTTCAGAGCATAAACTCTGGCAGTAAGGAAAAGGATGAGGAGGTAGAAATGGAACTATGGAGATGGTACTAGAGGAAGAGAGATTAAGAAACTGTGGATAGGCAAGCCATGTTGCAGTAGCAATGGAAAGAACAGGACGAATTTGGGAGATATGGGGAGGGAGAAATGAGATTTGATGACACCTACATATGGGGGAGGTGAAGTAGAAGTTTCCTTCTCGGGGACAACAGTGGGTGTGGTGTTCTTCACCACAGCTGAGTATCAAATGAGGAAACACTTCATAAACTGAAAATTGTGTCTGGTATGGTTCTAAGAACTTCACACACTTAAACTTCATGATATCCCTCTTAGATAGGTACTTGCAAAGAAGGAAACTGAGGTCAGGGATATCAAATAACTAGCACAGGCCACATTAGTGAAAGGTGATAGAGCCCGTAAACTATTATTATTACCTGATCTCTACAAAAATGACTCAGATGTCCTGAGGTTAAACAGGAAAACATCGACCCTGGCCAGGTAGCTCAGTTGGTGAGAGCATCATTCCAATACACCAAGGTTGTGGGTTTGATCCTCAGTCAGGACACATACGAGAATCAACCAATGAATGTACAATTGAAACAACACAATGATGTTTCTCTCCCTCTCTCCCCCGGCCTCCTTTCTCTCTCTTTAAAATTCAATATAAAATACTTTTTTAAAAAACAGAAAAATATGTTATTTTTTAAGAGGCACATGCACAAGTATGTAGAAGTAAATTGTTAGGATTTTTGTAACTTGTACATGGTTCAGAAAAACATGATTTAAAAATACAGCAAAATGTAAACAATTTTTGAATCTGGGTGGTGGGAATATGGTGCTTACTGTAACCATTCTTCAACAGTTTCTGTGTGCTAGAAAATTTTCATAATGATAGGATGGGAAAAAGGATTTTAGAAATTCTAAAACTGTGCCCTTCTTGCCGCTTTAATACAATTTAAAATTCAACAAAAAAAAATTATTGCATTGTGCTGGTGCCTAGCCAGGTCCCCTAATCTCAAGAGCTCACAGTCTAACTACAACCAAAATACTGTTCAAGATAGAGGTGACACATTAAATGTTTACAATGTCTCAGCAAAATATAAACCAATTTATACAACTTTGAAATTAAAACCTCCAAATGTAGCTTCGGTTAAAAAAATTAACACTTGAAAGCTCCACCTAAACAAGAACTCACCTTCCAAACCCTTCAACAGTCCCAAATATCTTCAAATACAGTTTTGTAGACACATTTTAAATAAACAAGAACAGTAGACAAACTTGTTAAGAACTTTTTCTTTAATCTACTTTGAGAATTATAAGCTTTATTGCTTTCCTTTCTATAATAAGCTGGTCAGAATGTTGTCAAATAACAGGTAGTGGTTTACCCTCTAAAACAATACTTTAAAAGAATTTTTTTCTTAGCCCTGGCTCCGTGGACTGAGTGCCAGCCCATGAACCAAAAGGTTGCCAGTTCAATTCCTAGTCAGGGCACATGCCTGGGTTGTGGGCCAGATCCCTGGCTGGGGGCATGTGAGAGGCAAACAACTGATGTTTCTCTAACACATCGATGTTTCTCTCCCTCTCTTTCTCCCTCCCTTCCTCTTCCTTCCTCTCTCAAAAATAAACATAAAGATTTGAGAGAGGAAGGAAGGGGAAGGGAAGGAGAGAGAGAAACATCGACTGTTTGTTGTTCCATTTATGTATGCATTCACTGATTGGCCCTGACTGGGGATCGAACCCACAACCTTGGCATATCAGGACAACACTCTAACTGAGCTACTCAACCAGGGCCAGTATTTAAAACAATACTTTTTTTAAAATCACTGTATAAATGTATAATGCTCTCACTGCCACATACAGGAAAGAGTAAACCACCAGGTAAAATGAAAGAGATTTAAATATGAATTATTAACTTTGATCTATATTTTTGCCCCCCATTTACCTGAATTAAATTCATACCCTGCATACTACTGTACACAATGTGTAGCACATGCCAGAGTATAATATTATATCTCTGTCTCTCCCATTAGATGGTAAACACTGAGGGAAAGAACTCACTCAGTTTTGCCTTCTGGCATCGCTTGTGGCAGGTAGGAGAAGCTCAAACATGTTAATTCAGGTAGCACCAAGTCAATTCGTTTATACATTGAAAAAAAGTAATACCACATACATAAATAATCATTTCTAACAGGTCACCACTTAAAAACAACAGTTGCTGCCCTGGCTGGTGTGGCTCAGTGAATTGAGCGCCGGCCTGCAAACCAAAGGGTTGCCAGTTCAATTCCCAGTCAGGGTACATACCTGGGTTGTGGGCCAGGTCCCCAGTGAGGGGTATGTGAGAGGCAACCACACATTGATGTTTCTCTCCCTCTCCTTCTCCCTCCCTTCCCCTCTTTAAAAGCAAATAAATAAAATCTTAAAAAAAAAAAAAAAAACCGTTGCAGAAAAGCATTTGAGAATTTTAAGAGGTAGAGAGGTTAGCCACCAGGACTAGCTTAAATAAATATAGGCATGAATAACTGAATGTGGGGAGATTTTCACCATATCGAAGACAACAGGAAGTACAAACACTGGCAAAAAATTCATTGCCTGAAAAGAACAGTAACAGCCCTGCCTGGAGTGGCTCAGGGGACTGAGTGCCGGCCTGCAAACTAAAGGGTCGCCAGGTTGATTCCCAGTTAGGGCACACGCCTGGGCTATGGGCCAGGTCCCCAGTAGGGGACATGGGAGAGGCAACCACACATTATGTTTCTCTTTCTCCCTTCCAGTCTCTAAAAATAAATAATAAAAAAAAATTTTTTTAAATAAACAATGTCAGGCTAACAATAACAATAATAATATCAAAGTAACATTCATTTAGGACTTTATTAGGACAGGCACTTTTTTTTTCCCTCACCAAATCCTCATAACTCTATGACAATTGTACTCATTTGACAGTTGAGAAAAGTGTTTGCATACCTAGTAGTAGCTACGTCAAAATTCAAATTGAATCAGTTCTGTCTGACTTCAAAGCAGCCCTTGATCTCAACCAACTAATCTAAACATTTTGTCAGTAACATCTACCTTAATTTCCAGTTCTGTTAATAACTGACTCCTTAAAGTTCCTTTCATCTATTGGTTTTTATAGAACTTTATCTGGCTTCTAGTGACACCTACTTCATTTGAGTTGATACTCAAATGTCATTTAAAATACAGGTGCCCCCAACCCGCACCTCTTGGCTAATTAAATTCTTTATTTCCCCCACCTGCTAATCATCTTAACCTCAAGATACAATCCAATCACCCAAGATTCAAAAATCTCCACAAACAAACATAACCATTTGCACCCTAAAACTAGCAACTGTCCCTGGACCTTCCCATGCTCTGCCACGGCATGAACACACTCCTAGTCTTAAAACTTAAGACTCCTCCTTTCCCTCAGCAGTAGTCTGCACCAAATTTTATTCTCTATCATTCTTTATAACTCCTCCGTAAAACCCAAATTTAGTCCCAGGAATCCGGACAATGGAAAAATTAATGTGTTTCTCTCTCCAATCTATCTTACACTGACAGGTTAGTATTTTCAAAGTACCAATTTCATATACAAGGTCCAAATGGAAAAAGTCGAGCCATTGTTATTATTACAAAAACAAAAAAAACGGACAAAATCTTGTCCATTTACTATTTCACGTTGACGTAACCTGGCAGCCAAGGAGAGTGGACTGGAATGCGCATGCATGAACAATGACGACTCCACTGTACTAGTCAGCGGGGGCGGTAGAGGCTGTTGAGTGAGCATGTGTACTGTGTGGCTGTCTCATTCAAAATGACTGAGCGAGTAAAGCAACAAATCTGCATCAAATTTTGCGTTAAGCTTTAACATTCCTCTGTGGAAACTATTCAGGTAATTCAGAAGGCCACAGCTATGGGCAACTGGTGATTGGCAGCTTCATCACAACATGCCCGCTCATGCATCATGTCTCATGCAGAGTTTTTTTGGCAAAAAATCAAATCACCCAGGTGACTCAGGCCCCCTGCAGCCCAGATTTGGCACCCTATGATTTATGATTTTTCCCCCAAACTAAAATCATCTTTGAATGGGAAGAGATTTCAGACCCTTGATGAGATTCAGGAAAATATGATGGGGCACCTTATGACAACTGGGAGAACAGTATGAGGTCCCAAGGTGCCTACTTTGAAGGGGATTGAGGCATGATTGTCCTATGTACAATGTTTTTTGTATGTTGTATCTTCTTCAATAAATGTCTCTATTTTTCATATTATATGACTGGATACCTTCTGCACAGACCTTGTAAACCTTACCAGTCCCTCCAAGTCCCTTTTAAAAGCCACTAATGACTTCTCTATAGTGTCAGGACATACTAAATCATCTGCAGAAGTCAGAAGGGAGCCTATGTGCTCAATTAAGACCATCTCTTGATTAATTATCCAGGCTTCCAACAGCAGGAGTCAAAAAAGGAAACCCCAGAAAACTCTGCATGCCTGTATTTGAGAAGAAGATCCTCTCCCCTCTTCCTTCCATTGACCTTTACAGCCAACTCCATTAAATTCTACCCTGGACCACCAGGTCTTAATTTAGCCTGATCTGTATTTCTGTTCACGTCAATAACAACAAGAACTTGTTTCCTAAAATTTGCAAGCATTTTTCAAGTTAGATAATTTCTTTTTGGAATGGTCAAGAATTAGACTTCGAGAATCTATATTATTAAATTGGGTTCTGCTTATCACATTTCTATAGAAGTTATATCAGATTTTAAGCTTTGCAACTCATGAAGATGTCAGTGGGAAGATTTTAGTTGAAGATGTGAAGTACACTGGGTTTTTAGTTCTTTCACAATGGCAATCTAAGGCCTATGGGCCAAATTCAGCTGGCTGACTGCTTGTACACATAAAGTGGTACTGGAATGGAATCCAATTTGTTTATATATTACCTCTAATTGCTTTCATGCTACAGTGGCAGAGTTGAACAGTTGCCAGAGTCCATATGGCCCACAAAGCCTAAAATATTTACTATCTGGCCCTTGACAGAAAAGGTTTGCCAACTCCTGATAAGCAAACATGCCTCCTCTGACACAGAGCACAGAAAGGAAGCACAGCTTGATAAGGTGAAGTGTGTGAATTAGAAAATACATGAAAAGTTCCAAGGAGGATACACACACATATTACTGGGTTGACCAAAAAGTTCATTTGTTTTTTTTCCCCCGTAAGATGGCTCTAGTAGCATTTTGTTGTCTTTAATTTCATTCAAAACAATTTTGTTAGATTGTATTGTGACAGCTGTCATACCAGCATGCATTTTTTAGAAAAACTTATCAAAATTGGTGAATTTTTGTGTAGCCATTTTAATATTGAAGATGGGAAGAAAATAAGCAACAATTTTCAGCATATTATGCTTTACTATTTCAAGAAAGGTAAAACACAACTGAAATGCAAAAGAAAAGATTTGTGCAGTGTATGGAAAAGGTGCTGTGACTGATCGAATGTGTCAAAAGTGGTTTGCAAAGTTTTGTGCTGGAGATTTCTCACTGGACATCGCTCCAGTCGCGTAGACCAGCTGAAGTCAATAGTGATCAATTCAAGACAGTAACTAAGAACAATCAATGTCATACCACATGGGAGATAGCCAACATATTCAAATATCCCAATCAATAAAGTTATTGGTGAAAGTGAAAAATGTGCCTGTTATTTTACAGAAAAAAACAAATGAAATTTTTGGCCTATCCAATACAAATGGATACTACTATGCCTGAATAAACTCCTGAGACCCAAGAGAAGGACTCTAAAGTAGGACAAAATTATTTCAAATGTTTTATGGAATTAAAATCATGTTTCATGTTTTCTTTGTTGAAAATTTCTAAAGGCATCCCAATTAATGATATGTATCTAATAGTTCTAAACTCTAAGTAACAGCTAGGCTTCAAGTAAACAAAGTATCATCTCTTTATTAATCTAATAAGTCAAAGAGTAACTTTATAAGAGAGTTACTTTCTTACTTTATACAGAGACTCCTTAAACAATTCCTCAAAGAGGATGCCAACACTGCAGTCTGAGCATGTGAAGCAGCTGAGACTGAGTTCTCACACCTACCAGCTACATGCTCGGTGGCTAGTCACCTCACCTAGGTTTCCATTTTGTCATCTTCAAAATTGGGATAATTTCCTTGTCAACCTTACCAGTAAACTGTATAGCAGGATAACTGTAAAGTATAAATAACTGTACCACGTAGGACATCAGTCTTCTTGTCCATTAAAAGACAGGTAATTTTTATCATTTCACTAGGACACAATGAGGCAGACTGCATGTCCATCACATGACTGAACTGACCACAATGAACCTTTCCATGAAAATAAGTGGGATATATCAAAGTCAAAACTAAAGAGGTAAGATAGTCTACATGCTAACATAATGGAACCTACACTTATAAAAGGCTTATTAAAAGTAAAACAAAAGCCAACTATCTTTAAGAGTATTTTTAATAACATAATATGTTATACAGAAGTACTGCAAACATTTTTCAGTAAGAAAAAGTATACAGACTTCAGAAAGCAGTTGAGCACTAATATATTACAATCTCCAACCACCACCATCTAGAGGAAGGACTACCATCTATCATATGCCGTAACATTTAATGCACTGGAATGTTTAAACTATCACGCTAAACGTACTTTTTCTTTCAATTCACTCCGCTCAGAAACAAAATCCAGAAACTTCAAAACGCAAACTTTTCATAGCTACATTACATTTTGCACTAATTCCTAGTCAATTTAAGCAAGGCAAATAAATTTCACAGCCTGCACTGTTTAAAAAGTAATTAGAAATAGTAAAGATTGAACTTGAAGAGAAGAGTTTTAATTTACTGGTGGAAGTAAAAGATATGGGTGCTCAGAAAATAAATAAATAAAAAGAACAACTAACACACATTTCAGGAACCAACTAGGTGTTTTACATGGATATTCCCATTTATTCTGTGTAACACTCCTAAAACGTAGGTATTCTCTTAACGCATTTCACAGATGAGGAAACTAAGAAAATTAAATAATCTGCCCAGGGTCAAATTAACAACTGGCACAGCTAAGCTCAGGTTCCAGGTGTCTCTGGCTTACCTATCTTTAATTTATGGTCAAGATCACTTCTAATCATCCCACTCTTTCAACAGCTATTACTATATGTCACTAACTGGACAATTCTTCCTTTCTTTGAAAGTGTCAAACTGACAAAGTCAGGTTTAGTTGGACTTCAGTATTAAACAAATTAACGTAAAGTCTCTCAAATCCTAGGAAGGACAGGTGAAAGTTTAGAGAAAGTTACTAGGGATTAATCCCTTAAATCCTTTTTACATCTCCTACCTCATCTCCCAAGATTTATTCACTTCCCCCAAATCCAATGTTGCTGCCATACTATTTTCTAAAGTCTTCAACATGTGCACATGCTATTATACAGGCTTAAGAGGCCCATATCCTCCCACTTTTCAAGTGAATTCAGATTTATCCTTTAAAGTCCAGCCTCCAAATCTCCCTCAGTGAAGCTCTGGGGGAACTGCTCTGGCCAGGAGAGTGCATGCATCCCTTACTCCTCCCCTACCACACTAAATAACACTGAATAGCACTTCTTAGAGAAGAGGAAGGTTACTCCACTGAGTCTCTTTCTGTTTACGTCATGGAGAAAATCTATGCAAGGTGCCAATCTGTCTTCAACATTTCCCTAACACTTGCTAATCTGTCCTTCTAATTAAAGCACCTTCTGTGAACAGTAGCCAGCTAGGTTTTATAACACTGTTTTGTTTATATTATATTTAAGTTACCTTCTATTTAGGGTAAGAAATGTTAGCCTTTCATTCTGGTAGTTAACATCAAGCTTCTTTCAAAATATTTTTAGAGTGTGTCCTTAAAAGAAGGCATTAAATGAATAGAACAAGTAGTATGGAGATTTGAGGAAAATCAGGATGTTACCCAAGGACTAGGCATAGGAAACACTTTTATATACTGATGATGACTATACCTTGACAGAATTTTTGCCTGTCAATAAGTTTTTTCATTCATTATATAGGCATTTTCCTCATAGTATTTATGTAATAGTCCTACTAATGTGATAGGGTAAAAAAGGACATGACTAACATTTTTACCAGTAAATGACCTACCACAAGGCTAGCTCCTGTATTTTATCAATCAAACAAGTTTAATTTGAAGGTTTATATTACCCATCACTTTTCTGGGATCTAGCCAATCCATGTAAGAGGTGGTGGCCCTTGCAAATATATTTTACAAACAAAAATAATGATGTTGAATTAGAAGGGTGTGTCTGCATGTGTTTTCCCTTACAAGACTAATTTCCTTCAGTGCAGGAACAGTTGCTTACTCAATTTGTAATGTTAAGCCACATGATCTAAAAATGGTCAAATATTAAAAATAACAAGTTAAAAAAATAACATGTTCATTTCTTTCCAAAAAAATATGTACAGACAAGCACAGTAAGCTTTATTGAACACATTTCCTTCAAAGAATGTTTATTAAACACCTACCATGTGCTAAGCACTGATGAACAGGAGAGATAAGGCCTGCTCTTGAGCAGCCCACTCTCATGACTTTCTAATGACAATTTTGTGTGGTTTTCACAGACCAGATTTCTATATGTACTCTATTCCTTTGTCACTCCTTCCACCGGTCAGTTAAATCTTACTTAAGCTTCTGGGCTGAGCCCAAACTGAGGAGCCATTACTGCCCATTCTCTTGACTCAGATTCTTTCTCATTTGGGCTCATCTCTATCACAGCGTTCTACACTGTTTGCAACAAAATGCTATCTCAATACACCTCCAAGCTCCCTGAAGTGGGGGTATAGTCCTCTTGGTATCCCCATTACTCAGCAGAGGGACTAGCTCTTAGCAAGTGCTAAATAAATGTTTGAATTTATAAATAATTAATAAACGACTGAATGATAAAGAGCAACGCTCCAGTTAGCAACCAACCAAAGTGCTGTTAATCCACTTCCAAAATAATTAAGGAACAATAACTAAATTTAGGTTGAAGATACTTACTTTCCAATGAGCATGATTGAAATAATTATTAATGAACAACAAAAAAAATTTCCTCACAATTGAAAAATGCATATCAATGTGAATAAAAATAAAAACAAGTGATACTTTAATATTTGTAGTTGGTATATTTGAAACAAGAGTAATATATTGTAGAAGAAAAAATGGACTTAGTAACAACTGTTTCTGGCACAAGCACAGAAAATTGAAAGGCTGACTACTCTGAAGATGCAAGTAATATAAAACCAGATGATACTCAAAATTCAAATCAGCACTACAGACTTCTTGTTATGATACCAAAATTCCAGACCCTAACAAAAGTAAATAAATAAAACCCAAACAGGTACTGATTTTATCCCCAATATACGACTAATTTTTCAGATCTAAAGAAGACAGGCTAATCACAAAAATAATGAAGCCATGCATAACAAATGACTGTGGGTTAAGCCACATTTCACTATACAACTCAACTGAGAGACTATCAAGTACCTGGACAATTAATATGCATTACTTAACAAATACTAATGTATCCTCACTATTCTAGTTCAAAATTCTCGACTTTTAAAAATATTCCTTGAAATCATTACAAATCATGGGATTGTCAATATTAAAGAAGACTGAGTTTGGAAGAACTAACGTAAGTTATGGTACGCCCCTATTCTGGAATGCTACACACAGGTGATTATTAAGAAGAAGGTAGTAGAGGTCCATGGAAGACATCCAGCACGTATCATTAAGTGAAAAACGCAAACTGCTGAACAATATGCATGGTAAGGCCCCAGAGGCATCACGGAGGCCAACACACAAACCCTGGATGGAGCAAGACCACCTGGGCTCACGTCTCAGTGCTGCTGTGTGCCACCTTTGGCTAGTTACCTCGCCGTGCCTCAGTTTCTCCATTTGCAAATGGACATAAAATAGAACTTATTTCATAGGGTATATTCATAGGGTTGGGAGGATTTGCTGGGTTAATATATGTAAAGTACTTATTAGCAAGCACAGGCATTAAGTATAATTTTAGGGAAAAAAAGAAAAAATCTAAACCATATAATATATGCATGTGTAGGTAGGGAAGAAAAGCTTTCATTTTTACATTGTTTTAGTTGTTCTTTTAAACAAGAATATATATTCCTTTAGTAATTTTTTAAAAAAGAAAAAATATAAAAGCTTGGTCTTGAGTTCTTCCCCAATTAAAGATCTGCTAGTGCAATTATTTAACACTCAGGACCAGACAAGTTCTGTGAATAATATATTTAACATGACATTTTTCATTGAACCAAAAGAACACAGTCCTTAATTTCTAGACATACTTCAACAATAACAAGCTACACACCAATGAGCACTGCAAAGGCATTAAAATCATATCCCTTTATTTCCCAGAGGCAATAAATGATACAAAGATATTCACCAAATCCAGAAATGGGTAGCAAGAACTTTCACAATTAGGTAAATGTCCATTAATTTTATTAGTCTAAAATTAAATACCACCAATCTAATTTCCTATTCAATAATCTCTAATAACAACTCATTAAGACATATATAAATCTGGAGATCAAGATAAAACAAATAACCAAAGAAAAACCTAAAACCCTTGGAACCCTCTGCAAACTTTGGAGAGGAAGAGCTCACCACCCACATGCTTTGAGGAAGCTTTGGCTACATTTTTGCTGAGCTGTAATACTGGAAAAACCTGTTTCAAAACCCAAGAGTCCACCCTCAAAATTAAGAGAAGCATGTAAACATCAGGCTGTCGGGTTCATTTCATCACATTTACCAGACTGGTAATTCATAAAATTATAAATATTTATTATCAAGTTTCAAATTAGATTATTACCATTGACTGTGTTAACCTAAAAGGAACTTCCTGGACCACACTCACACAAAATTATCTAGTTAGTTAAAATATTTTTTCCAAAAGGAATGAACCATTAAGATGTCTCCAAAAAATTATGGAATTGGTAATTTTAAATAGATTACATAATGCCTAGAAAAAGAAAAATAATAAATGTTAGCTATTATTAGCATTACTATTATGATGTTTTGAAATGATTGAAGAAAGAGGCTTAATAAGTTGCTTTCCATCAGAATCCCAGTTAACCAATCATAACCTTGAATAGTTAGATATTAAAAGGCATTTTGTTTGAAAGGAATCAAAGATTCCTTGGGTTCTAAAGGAGGTGGTAAAAATGAAATAATTTTTCAAGAAGAATCCACTTATTCTTTCCTAAGTTTTCTGGTACAGAAATCTGTATTTATAAACATTTTGCAATTCTGCCTTAAGTGCTATAACTTTTAAACCTAATGTATTTTGGTGTAGTCAGAATTTATAAATAACAGAAGTAAAATTAAGAGATGGGTCACAGCCCTCTATTAGAAAGTGAAAGCAGATATGTAGAGTTCAAAGTGGGTTGAAAAGAAATTAATTTAGCTTAAGTTCTAAAAACTTTAAAAATATACATATTTGCATAAAACTAAGTTTGCAGGCCCTGGACAAGTAGCTCAGTTGGTTAGAGCATCGTCCTACTACCTCAAATTTAAAGGTTCAATCCCCAGTCAGGGAACGTAACAAGAATCAACCAGTGAATGCCTAAATAAATGAAACAACAAATCAATGTTTCTCTCTTTCTCCCTCCCCCTGCTAAAATCAATTTTTAAAAAAAGAGCTTATGCTTTAAAATTAAGATTGCTTGGGAAGAAAATTAGATTCTGATCCTGAAAATATAGGAAAAGGGCTAATATCCCTTGACTAATTTTATCTTTTAAAATTTCTAATAGGAAAACCATGATTTACTCCTTTCAAACATTCATAGAAAATATATTAAAAACAAGTTAGTAAGAAAAAAAGAAAAAAAGAACCGAACACGTTTGACTACATGCTTTCCACTAGTCTGCAGCGTGGGCGCGCCAGCATGGCATGGGGGCGAGACCAAGCAAGCACCCTTAGGACAGTCATCTTAGGTTAAGGAGCAGGCATCTTGCCTGTTTTCACACTTACAACAGTGTGCTTAAAGCCTTACTTTTAAAAAATGGCCTACAAAACAGGTGTATACATAGAAGTTTCATAGTCAAACTACAAAAAAAAAAGAGAGACACTATGAAGACTCCTGGAAAAGCCTCTGGGTATTTTTTTTTTTTAAACATTTGCTCAACCATTCATTTATATGGTTCCCTTAAATAAGGGAACCTGACGTAGCGATATTCACCACTTCTTTTGACTACTGCATTGCAGAGTTCAAGACCCAGTTTCAGCTGAGGAACAATGAAAAACTGCCCTTCTAAAAATGTTTTTACAAAATCATAATACATAGTAAAATAAAACATTCTGAAAAATTCAGAAAATGTAGGTACACATAAAGAAGGAAATTTTAATTGCCTATAATTCTAAAAAACAGAAATCAAGTTATCTGAGGCTTCTTCTAAAATGTATATATGACACAGAAATTACTGGTCCTAGTTACTTTACAAATGAAAACATCTTAATTAGGATTACTTTAGGAGTTAAAGCCGGAAATAATTCTATGCAAACAAAAGTTTAGGCAGTTCAATTGGGGGAAAAAAAAAAAACCCAACCCTGAAATCCTTCATGCCTAAGAAAAAATTAACTCCAGAGAAAAAAATATGTGTGGTGAAGAAACAGAAAGTTGAAAGGGAAAAAAATTAATTAACCATTTCAGAAAATTGTTTTCAAGTACTGACGTTTCCAAAGCAAGTAAGAAGGATTCCACCTATATCAGGCTTTTACCAAAAAATATTTCAATATAGATAGATAGATAGATAGATAAATCATACTTTACACTAGATAGAATCCTAGTTTAATGTGTAACCAACTCCTCCCAATACACTTGCACTCACAAAAATTAAAAAATTAAGTGAAAGGGCACTTTCCCTCTTTAATTCTCTATACATATGAGGAGTAATTTTTCTAAATAAAACTAATTTAAACTGAAGCACATCACATTTAAAGAGTGGCAGATGTTATAATGTGAATTGAACCAAAAAAGAAGTTAATACCTATTGTTGCAATTTCCAGAATGACAGTATCAGGCTACATCACCTTGTAAGGTGGTAAGCGCTATGTGCCATCACTGGAAAGCGGCTCACAAACTCCCAGTGGAGCCAACTGGGTGAAGTGGGAAGTGACGGCATTGTGACAGTGGCCAAGAAGGCACCAGACAAGTAGGGCTTGTTTAAAAGCCAGGGATGTGGTACCAAGGTGGAAAAGAGTGAAAGTAGTTTGAGAGCTGGAGCACCACCCGATAACTAGCAATTACTGAGTGAAAGCCATGTTGCTGGTGCTTTTCATATATTATTATTAGATTTAATCCTATGTGATAGGTAATTATCACTTCCATTTCACAGATGAGAAACCAGGTTTAGAAAAGTCACATAACTTACCGCCTATTCATTCAGCTATTATGCGGCAGAGAAGGAATTCAAAACCCAATTTGTTTGCTCTCTGGTTCTTTTCCAGTATATTGACTTCAGATTCCCTCCGAGCAATTTCACTGTAGAGGGAAGGAGAGACAGAGTGAGGGAGAAAGTGAAGGAGAGAGAAAGAAAAGACTCAAATGATCTATTTAATTTACAAACTGGTCCCTGTCTTTGTTCAAGGTTCCCTTCACCTAGAGAACTTCTCCAATACCTCTATAGCCAATTACATCTATGATTTAAGGTCCAATTCAAATCCCATCTCCTACACATATCCCATTCCCTCTCCCACTCTCTGTTATTAGAAGTATCTCCAATCTAAATTTTCTTGACCCTCTAAACTGGTATTTCTGTTACCAACTCATAACTTTGAGAAAGTTTTAAAATTATCACTCCATGGCTTACTTATTAATTAAAAAAGAAAAAGGGCTGTCTTTACGATAATGATCAAATTTTCATCAATAATGAAACTGACATCTCATGCCTATATGTGATATACTGAAAGAGGCCTAACTAAAGTCACCTGCACAGCCAAACATGCTTAACTTGAATCTGATCATGAAGAAATGTCCAGGCAAATCCAAATTGAGCAGCATCTTACAAAACCTAGTCTGGATGCTTACTGTCATGAGAAACCAAAAAAAAAAAAAAAGGTGAAAAATGACTTCAGATACAAGCAAGAAACTAAATACAAGATCCTTAATTGAATCTTGGGTCAAAAACTAAGAGCAATATTGGGACAACTGGGGAAATTTGTATATATACTATTATTAAATAGTATTTCATCCATGTTAAATTTCTTGAGGGTGACTGAATTGTAGATATGTAGAGGGAAGTCTTTGTTCTTCAAAATATGTCCTAAAGTATTTGCGGGAAAGGTGTGCTGATGGTATCTATACCTAACTCGCAAAATGGTTCAGCAAAATATGTCTACTTGTTTGTTAACCAAACATGGCAAATGTTAACAATTATTGAATCTAGGTGAAGAATGTATGTGTGTTTATTGCTCCACTCTTGTAACTCCTCTGCAGGCTTACACTTTTTCAAAGAGTTGGGAAACATTTAAAAGTTATGGATTCAAAAAAAATCAACAGAAAAGCACAAAGAATGATTTACTACTTGTGTTCTGGCTCCCAGAATTGACTGTTAACAAACATTGTCATAGTTGCTTCTAGTGTTTAAATAAAAATTACAGCTATCATCCCCTTTGTTACCACCTCCCATTACTCTTACCGCCTTCCAGAAATTGTGAAGTTAAAAAGGAGGGGTGCCCACTTTCAACTTTTCTAAACATGGCAAATATTGTCTCTCAAGGCAGCTGTACCAATGTAAACTCCAGCAGCTTCTACATTACCACTTACACCCACATCTTCACTAACATTTGATACTATCAGCCATTAAACATTTTTATCCATCTGATGTGAAAAATTCAGTCACTTATATCAACCTATACAAAGCACAAAATAGAGAGCCCCAAGAAAACAAGAACTTCACCCACACCTTTCCTTTACATCATTACAGAAAACTAAGGATAATAAGCCTACCTGGAAGTATACACTAAGAATAATTAGTTCTATATGAAACCAGATGCCCACAAAAGCACCAAAAAGTGTTGGGAAATAACTTCCTGTTTTTTAAAAAAATAACAATAAATTAAAAATTAAAAAACATATAAAATAAAGTTCAAAGTCAACCCAGCACACATACTCTTTACAAAATTTTAAAAATGGATGTTTTATTCCTAGAAATAAAACACCTAGCATTATAAATTAACTCATTAATTTATTTACTCAGCAAGTATTTACTGAGTAATTTTAAGCGTCAGCCACTATTCCAACACAGTGGTGAAGACAAAGTCCCTATTCTCACAGAGCTGACATTTTAATGGGGAGACAAAGATTAAAATACTAAAATAAATATACAAAGTATATGATACCAGATAGAAAGATGTATCAATAGAATATAGGGACAGGGGACAAAGAAAGACTGACAAAGGTGGCAGTGTTAGGACACAGAAAACAGGCAAACCCTCTCCAAGGCAGTGATTTGTAAAATGGTGTGATCAATACAATGTAAATTACAATTTCAGCACCAACATCTGTTTCATAAAATACTCTTATTTACCTTTCCATATCCCCCCTTTATTTTTTCCAAAAAAAAATTTGCAGCAGTGGGTTTCTATTTTTACTATTATTTGAGGGGGAGGGGGGCGGGGAAGGAATCTCACACCAGATGCTGACAGGTACTTTACAAACAGGTGCAAATTTCAAGTCACACATATTCTGGGGGGAAAAAAAAATGTTGAGTCATTTGTCAGTGAGGAATCTGACAAATGACTCAATGCCAAAATGCCAAAATGAAGTTTAACTGCAAAACTTTTAAATGAGCCCTGACCAGTGTGGCTCAGTTGGGTGTCATCTCACAAAGCAAAAGGTTGCCGGTTCGATTCCCAGTCAGAGAACATGCCTGGGTTGCAGGTTCAAAGCCTGGTCAGGGTGTGGTCAGGGTGCATACTAGAAACAACAGACGGATGTTTCTGTCTCACACCGACTTTTCTCTCCCTCTCTTTCTCTCTCTCTTACCCTCTCTCTAAAAATAAATTTAAAAAATACTTTAATGGAATTAAAAAAACCAATTTACCAACTCTCCAGCTCTATAGTCTGCACATTTACTTTCTATCGCATATGAAAAGAAGGTACGAGCAACAAAAAAAATATATTTGAAGAGAGATCCTGGGGTTTTTCACTTAAGGACAGACAATTCTTTAAAAGCCACACTATTAATATGATTTAAAGAAAACCAGCACACACTGTAACTTCATATCATAGGTTTCCGCAAGAGTTTGAAGGGTTTCATCTCTTGGAACTAGGAGGCACCATAATAGTAACATTTTAAAGCCAAAGTATTCACTATTCTTTCTTCCTCAGATTATTTTGTTGATTCCCCGCTACCCTGAATGAAAAATCTGCAGTCTATTCTATCTTTCAAAACTATTACTCTGATTTCAGTCAACACTTTTCTTTTTCTCCCCTGATTACAAAATTCCCTCTTTCATCTATATTTATCATCTTATCTGCTTATCTTATTTCTCATCCAAGGATTCAAACATTCTTCCAGGCAGACTTACAGAGCCCAAAAGAGTTATTTCTACTTCAGGAGTTCTTAATCTTTCTGTGCCATGAATCTCTTTGGTAGTCTGGTGGAGCCTATGGAACCCTTCTCAGATTGCTTTTAAATGCATAATTAAATACATATGATTACAAAGGAAACCAATTATACTGGACTGCTAGCAAAACAATTTTTTAAAACTCTGATATAGTAATATATGAGCACCTTTAGCATTGCATTAAATAACAAGATTTAACGGTGGATCTAACAATATAAATTTGAAGAAATCATAAGCATAAATATTTTAAGATATCTGCAACAATTGTAAAGATGATACAATAACACCTGTAATCTTTATCGGTGACAAAGTCACAGGCATCGCTAATTCTACTGTGGTTTGTTGCCTACATTCATAATTGAAGAACATAATAAATCACAGTTATCCCCATTCTAGTTCAAGGACCTCTTCCCCCACCCAGTTCTATTCACCAACCAGTGAATCTCGGGTTAAAAACACTTTTAGTTCAAAGCCTTGTTCAAACTGAGTTTTGTCACCAATTTTAAAATAAAAATACTGAAATCTTCTTTGACCTACCTCTTACCTGAACGAATCATCATGCCTCCCTATTTTTACGCAGATTTATACACGGAGCCCTGTTCATTTCTATGATATGCCGAGCCAGCACCCATTTAAATTTCGCCAGTCAGTAAAAGGTGAGATTGAAGGGAAGGAGATGGAAGCAACCAACAGTCCCTCACTGCCGTGACTCCCACAGCAAGTGGAGAGATACCAAATATAGTCTTTATGGTAGGTGGGCTACCCGCCAGACAGGTGAGTCCCGCCTGTCAAGAGTCCCCGAGGCACGACATCTTCACCGGCGGCACTCAAAAGACATTCCATCTCACTCTCGCCTCCTATACTCGGTTTCCCTACCTGCTTCGCCTCGCATCCCATCCCCCAACGCGACCCTCCCTCTCGCCCGCCCCAGGCCGCCCGGCCCCAGCGCGCCGCGACACTTCTCCCTTCGGCCTCACCGAGTTTCTGCCCACCCCCACTTCCCCCGACACTGAAGGGAAGGGCCCAGGGGTCAGCGGAACCCCGCGGCCCGGCAGTCAGGCGCAGGCTCTGGCCCAAGGCCGGAGCAGCCTGGTCGCCAGACAGGAAGCTGTGCCCCCGGCGCGGGTTAACTGGGGACGTACACTCACCAAGAGAATCATGCAGGGGAAGGAACCGAGGTCTCCGCCCGATCGCCACTCGGCCTCGGAGCAGTCGCCCTCGCCGCGAACTGCCACCAGCACCTCCGCCGCCGTCGCAGCCAGTCGCTAGCTGGCTTGCCTGCGTCCTGAGGTGGCGCTGCCGCCACGCCATCGCGCGTGCGCGGCGCCGCGGGGACCACTGGGACTGGTAGTTCGGGCCTGCGGCCAGCAGGGGCGCTTCCGCTTTAGGTGGCCTTGTCGGCCCGGCGCTGGAGCCGTCGTAAGCAGAGACAGCACCGCGAAGCCCCTTCCGGGAAGTTGCTCTTCACCAAACACAGACTCTCGCTTCTGCTTACCGTACTGCTGAATGTGAAAAATGCACAAGTGTTAGTGTAAAGTGAAACAACTCAGAGCGCTTACGTTTTCGATAGCTGTCACTTGCCCGGAACGCATCATTCCAAACACAGACTTTCTTCCTCTCCTTTTCCCCGTCTCTTCCTCCAACATCCCCTCTCTCCCTCCCCCTCTCTCTTTAGTGGCACCTGGACTTTTAAGCCTGATTTCCCACTCTTCATTTTATCAAATTTTACGTATTGTAAACTTGACCATACAGCTTTTAAGTCGATTGATAACAATAAAAAAAATTTTTTTTTTTTTTTGTTTACAAAGAATTCAGATATTCAACTGAGCTGAACGGCCGTAGAAACCTTAGAGTTGAAAGACACCTTAAAGGTCATTAGTCCAACTCCTGCCCGGGCAGGAATTCCCTCAAGCACATTCCAGCCAGAGAGTCATCCACCTTCTATTTCAACAGTTGTTCAAAATTTCAGGGAGCTCAGTACCTCAAGTAAAGCAGCCAGCTCCATCGCTGGACAGCTCTAAGTGTTAGAACGTTCTGCCACCTGCTGAACCGAAAGCTGCTTCCCTTTTACTACCTTCCACTGCTAGTAGTTTCGCTGCCTAGAGCAATACCGAATGCTTACCCCTTGACAGCCTTTCAAAAAATATGAGAACAATGATTATATCTTCCAATACTCAGAGTCTCCAGGCAAAAAGAAAGTAATACTCACTTTTTTCAACTATTTCAAATGTGAATCAGCTCCCAGACTACTTTCCATTTAGTCATCCTCATTGGTGTATTATCTTGAAAAACTGTCTAAATTTGCTTCGTATTCATTGCCTCATTTTATTACCACAATAGCATTCTATGGTCTAAACTGGTCAGGTATTATTGCTATCATACTGCTGTTAGTCTGATTCAAAAATTCAATTCATGTCCTGGCCAGGTAGCTCAGTTGATTAGCACATCATCTCGACACACCAAAGTTATGGGTACCGTCCCTTGTCAAGGCACATACAAAAAGCAACCAAGGAATGCACAAATAAGTGGAATAACAAATCAATGTTTCTCTCTCTCTCTCTCTCTCAAATCAATCGATCAATACATTAAAAAATTTTTAAAGAATTTAATTCAATCAAAGGTTGTTTACCAGTTGTTATAAAAACATTACAGAAAACACCAGGGGAATGAAAAAAGCAACAGGACACAGTGTACACTCTAGGGTGAAAGGCTAGCTCGCACAGGTTAAGGACAAGAATAGTAAACTAAGATTCAAAGTGCTACAAGATTCCAGAGAACGTCTTCACCAAGTTGAGGGGCCATGACCTTAGAAAAATGTGACACTGATGGTTGGACTTCAAGGAGGAAAATGGCAGGAATGGATTGTGAAGAAAGAACCCAGCCGAAGCAAAATGAGTGCGCAGCCATGGCCAGGTGGCTAAGCTGGTCAGAGCCTCCTCCAGTGCACCAAAAGGTTGTGGGTTTGATTCCTGGTCAGGGCACATGCCAAGGTTGTGGGTTCAACCCCTGGTCAGGGTGCGTACAAGAAAGAACCAATCGATGTTTCTCACATCAATGTTCCTCCGTCTCCCTTCTCTCTCTAAAAACAAATCAATAAATATATCCTTGGATGAGAATTTTTTAAAAAAATGAATGTGCAAATGAACACATTCAGAGTCTGTTCTCAACACTGAGTATTGGAACTGAGCTGGAGCTGGAAATAATAACATAGGCCAGGGAGGAGGGGAAAGAAAGGACTCTCAAAGTTGCAAAAACTTCCTGAGGGCCCAGAAGAAACTACACTGGGAGTGATAAGTAAAAAGAGCACTGCCATGGTCAATTATAATTGTTCTGAGTCCTACTCTGTCATCTACAAATGAGGAACTTGTACTAGAACAGCTGTTTTCAATACTTTTTTCTACCCTGCACACCCAAGTAATACAACCCGACATCAGAACAATAGATCACTACAACAGTAATTTTTGTGGAATATGAGTATATATTCTCTGCACCTTTTACATGGGGGAAAGAGAACTCAAGAGATGAAAAGATGCTCAAAATCAACAAATAGTACTCACTGAGGATAGAGAATTTTATCTTATTCACGGCTTTCTCTCTGGAACTTGGCATGGTACCGAGGATTTAATACCCATTTGTTTGACTGGGTTTGGGTTTTGTTTGTTTGGTTGGTTTTTTGCCTTTTTACATCATTACTATTTTACTTTTTAAATTATAGTTTACAATAAATATTATTTGTTTTAGTTTCACGTATACAACATAGTGGTTAGACAATCATGTACTTTAAAAAGTATTCCCCCTGATAATTTCATACAGTTATTACAATATTATTGACTGTATTCCCTATACCATATATTTACTTGTTTTCTAAATGAATGGGGTGAGCTCTGACTGGTGTGGCTTAGTGGGTTGGTTGTCATCCAGCAAAATGAGAGGTTTCTGGTTCAATTCTCAATCAGGGCACATGCCTGTGTTGCAGGCCAAGCCCTCTCTCACACAGTGATGTTTCTTCCTCTCCCTCTCTTTCTTCCTCCCTTCCCCTCTCTCTAAAAATAAGTAAAATCTTAAAAAAAAAAATATTGGGGCAAATAAACAGTGAACCCTGGCCAAAATCCTTTTCTTTCCACACCATTCAGCTTTCCCTGACATACATTTACATTGTCACGAAATTCATACTGAACCTTGATTAGAGCTCAGTTCCTCAGACTCCCAGCTCCATATTCTCCATTAGACTACTTTACCACAGAATCAGAGAGCAGCAATAAGCTGTCTTAGAAGTAAGCCAAGAAAGCTGGTGCAATACCAAGTGATTGGAAGAGCCTTTGACAAGTATTTCTAAACAAAATTATATCATTCTCAGGTATGTGAAAGGCCCCAAAACGTCATAATGAAAGATAGATACATTGCAACATGGATGTTTGAGCTGAATCTCAAAGATCATCCAGTCTAACCCCCTCATTTGACTTTGGAGGCTCTTCCTTAAGAGATCCTAATTAAAAAGTATATGTCCCTGCAAAAAGTAACATTTTAAGTTATCATGCATCTATACTTAGAAAATAATGACAGTTTTGTTTTGAGGGTAGTGAAGATTCAGTGCAAAACAGCTCAATTGTGATACAGCACAGCTGTGAAGACAGCAGGGCTGTGAGGCAGCCCTGGGGCAAGGCCCCTCTCGGGCCAGACAGCTCTGCTCTGCTCCTACACTCCGCTCTGCGCCGCTCTCCTGGCCCTAGTGAGACACCTTCTGCATTTCAGCTCAGCCAGGGAGGTGCAGTCTTCAGTCTCCAATGGAAAGGCCAAGTGCATGCACCAGGAAATAATAACAGTTAAGCGAGAGAAAACCATATCAGAAAGAAAAACAGGGCCATATCCAGAAAAAAAAAAAGGGGGGGGAAGATGGAGAAGAAGATGAAAGGGAAGAAACAAAGACTTCATCTATGAAATAGATTTATTTGGCACACAGCTTAGGAAATAAATTACCTTGAAGTGGTAGTGCACGCTTGGCTGTGGAAAGCCTCAGCCTGGGGAAAGTTTAATTTTAGTGTCTCACCTGAAAGAGTCAATTAAATTATAAAGTAGGCGTTAAGTAAATGCAGCAATAACATGAGTAGAAAGAAACCCATATGGTAGATAATTCATAATTTTACTATGAATAAATTCTGAAACTGTATTTTCAACTATGAAACAGAGATGTCACCAACCTTTACCATCTCATCTCGTTATTATGAGGATAAGGCCAAGGGATGCAGGGCAAAGCTTTGTCTACCATAAAGCAAAACACAAATGTAAACTGCTATACTATGACATAGTTCTCAACTCAAACAGCAGGCAAACATTTGAAACATTTGAAACATTCAAAGCTAAGGCTAACTTAGCCGTTTTTCATTCACAACATTTCTAAAATTTATGTTCAATTAAACAGGTAGTATAGGAATTCAATTTTTATCTTTAAAAATGTATTCAACCCAAAGAGGAAGAGCAAGAAATTGAAAACTTATTTGAAAAAATAATGAAGGAGAACTTCCCCAATCTGGCAAAGGAAATAGATCCAGGAGATCCAGGAAGCTCAGAGAGTCCCAAAGAAGTTGGACCCACGGAAGCACACAACAAGGCACACCATAATTATATTACCCAAGATTAAAGATAAGGAGAGAATCTTAAAAGCAGCAAGAGAAAAGGAGACAGTTACCTACAAAGGAGTTCCCATAAGACTATCAGCTGATTTCTCAAAAGAAACCTTGCAGGAAAGAAGGGACTGGCAAGAAGTATTCAGTCATGAAAGGAAAGGGCCTACAATCCAGATGACTCTACCCAGAAAATCTATCATTTAGAATGGAAGGGCAGATAAAGTGTTTCCCAGATGAAGTAAAGTTAAGGGAGTTCATCATCACCAAGCCCTTATTATATAAAATGTTAAAGGTACTTATCTGAGAAAAAGATCATCAAAAACTATGAACAGAAAAATGACAACTCACAACTATCAATAACTGAACCTAAACAAAAACAAAAACAAAAACAAACTAAGCAAGCAACTAGAACAGGAACAGGATCACTGAAATGGAGATCAGAGGGGGGGGGAATGAGGGAAAAGGTACAGGGAATAAGAAGCATAAATAGTAGGAACAAAATAGACAGGAGGAAGTTAAGAATAGTATAGGAAATGGAGAAGCCAAATAACTTATATGTACGACCCATGGACATGAACTAAGAGGGTGGGGAACGCTGGTGGGAGGGAATAAAGGGGAGAAAAAAATAGGACAATTGTAATAGCATAATCAATAAAATATATATAAAAATTAAAAATGTATACAATACAAATAAGTCTACAAGTTCCTTTAATTCCACCAAGAGGGAGCCACTCTTGTCAATATAACAGATATCTGTCCAGATTTGGTGGGGGGGTTGTTTAATACAAATAGGGTTATATTGTATATACTGTTCTCTGTTCTATAACTTCCTTTTTTTTTTCATTTAATAATAAATCCTGGGCATCTTTCCAAATCAATTCATAAAAATCTACCCTGTTGTTTTGAGGCTTTGTACCATATTTCCACAGTATAACCTATATTGTTTATTTAGCATCTTTTTTAAATTTATTTTTATTTATTTTTAGAGAGAGGGGAAGGGAGGAAGAAAGAGAGAGAGAAATACCAACCGACTGCCTCTTGCAGGTGCCCCAACCAGAGACCAGGCTCAGAACCCAATCGCTACCCTGACCAAGAATAGAACCAGTGACCTTTCGCTTTACAGGACAAAGCTCAACCAACTGAGCCACAGCAATCAGGGCACTTGCCATCTTTTATTAATGGACATTAAGGTTGACTCACTACATTTTGATGAACAAAAAATATATGTAAATTAACTATATGTTATTTTCTAATGGGAAAAGTTTTCTAAAGCTCTGGGAATCTATAAATTAAAAAATTCAAAAAGACATGCATGGAAGCTGTCTTGTACACAGGTAGAAGAAAGTATTCCCTAGTAAAATCCTTTTTGTACTTTGGAATAATCCAATTGAAAAGTGAAGGACAAGACTCCAGTTACAGTCTTTGAGGCCTTTGGTTGTCCTGCCCTGGCCCCAGCTGGCAGGCTCAGAGCTAGTAGTTAGTACTCAGAAGTCAATTTACTATAAAGCTGATGGAGCTTATAATTTAGGGCCCCTTGCTTGGGGACACTTGCAAGGCCAGAGCAATGTATTCACATAGTCATACAGTTTTGTAACATTTGTCAATGAATTTTAAATTATTGGCTAAGTTGAGGACAATGGATAACAGCCTAAAACTTGAGAATACTAAAAATGAGGAAAGTGATTCCTATGGAACAAGGTCATAAATCATGCAACTCATACTTCAGCCCAATGAAATCTACTATAAACCTTATTTTTTCTGCCAATACCAGGATGTTTGGACTGACAGTAGCTGTCACCACAAGACTTTGGTGCATTACTTGTCTTTTAACTTAACCCATAGCTAATTATAATGTATGAAGTATCTTTAATAAAATCATTTCTTACATATTTTTCACGGACAACTTCTTTGTCCTCTTGTATTGATTTTAGTTTTAAGTTCTTAAAGTTTTTCAAACTTGGTAAGTTTCTGATAAAGAGGTTTCTTTTTAAATAACAAGAGAATGTAGACAAAAAGGTAACATACAATTCACTATTTGAAAAACACAGATATCAACCATTTTAATGGCTATATAGTTCATAATACTGATATATCACAATTTGTTATTTCAAAATAGAAGTTATTTCTGATAACAAATTTTAAGTACTAAATTCATGCAAAATTTTAAAAAATTCTAGAACACATAAAGTATATAGAAATTTAAGACTTTTTAACGCCTGTTTAAAAATATACGGTATAATACTGCCATATTGTGGAGTTAACCAGCTTTTTTACTTACTATACAACAGGTTTGTTTTGCTAACTTGACATGCTAATTCTAAAATTTGTAATAAAATAACAAAATGCCAAGAATAGCCAAACACACCACTGAAGAAGCAATGTGATATGACTTGTTCTACTGGATATCAAGACATTGTATAGCTATAGTAATTACAAGAGATGCTAACAAATATACTAACATGAAAAATGGTGTTGGGACAATAGGGTATCCATGTGGAAAAAAATTAATTCATACTATATAAACCTAATGTATATGCAAAACCAATTCCAGGTGAAGAATAAAGATCTAAGAGACAAGTAAAACTTGTCTACTAAGTTTTTAGTAGATGATTAAGAAGAGTATCTTCCTTTTTAAAAAAGATTTTATTTATTTATTTTTAGAGAGAGGGGAAGGGAGGGAGAAAGACAAGAGAAACATCTAAAATCTTTTAAAAAAAAAGTCCTGGCTGGTCTGGCTCAGTGGGTTGAGCACCAGCCTGTGAACCAAAGAGTCACCAGTTCAATTCCCAGTCAGGACACACGCCTGGTCTGCGGGCTGGGTCCCCAGTGCGGGGGATGCATGGGAGGCAGCCATATATTGGTGTTTCTGTCCCTCTGTCTTCTTCCCTTCCCCTCAGTCTAAAAATAAATAAAATCTTTGAACAAAATATAAAAGAGAAACATCCATCCATTGCCTCTCACATGCCCCCAACTGGGGACCTGGCACACAACCCAGGCATGTACCCTGACTAGGAATCAAACCAGCAACCTCTCAGTTTGCAGGATAATACCCAACCCACTAAGCCACATCTATCAAGGCAGAACAGTACCGTCTTGATCTCAGGATAAGGAAAGATTTTTTCTTTTTTTTAAATTGAATTTATTGGGGTGACAATAAATAATAAATTTATATAGGTTTCAGGTGCACAATTCTGTAATACATTACCTATATATTGCATTGTCTGTTCACCACCCCAAGTAAAGTTTCCTTCCATCACCATTTATCCCTCTGGAAAGATATCTTAAACAGGACATAAAAAGCCCAAGCATAAGGGAAAATTTTGATAAGTTTTCTGGTTGTCAAAATATCTATTAATAAAAAAACAGCATTAATTTTATAACTTGATTTTGGTGATGGTTACATAATTTATACATAAGATAAAACTGTAGAGAACTATATACAAACACATACACACAAATGCAGGCCAAAAAAAGCTGAATAAAGTGTGTAGCCTAGTTAAAAGTAATGTACCAATGTCAATTTTCTACTTTTTCCAGCCATATAAAATATCACCAGTGGAGGGAGATGAGTGAAGGATACATAGGATTCTATTATTTTTGCAACTTTCTGCAAGTCCGTACTGCTTTCAAAATTAAAAGGTTTGAAAAAAAACACTAGTAAGGAAATAAAAACACGTGCTACCGAGTGGGAAGATACTTGCAACACATATAATGACTGAAAAAATGACTAGTATCTAGAATATGTGATTAATTATAAAATAACCAATAATGAAATGGGCAATTTCAGAAAAGAAGAAATTGAAATGACCAGTAAAAATATGAAAAGGTACACACAAATTCATGTGATCAGAGAAATTAAAATTAAAAACACGAGATGCCAGTATACATGCCTTAGACTGTCAAAAAAAAAAACATTTCTATCAAGTATTGACAATGATGTGAACACTGAAACTCTCATACGCTTCTGGTGAGTGTATGTTTGCACAGCCATGTTGGAGAGCAGTTTGCCATGATCTATTAAAGTTGAATCTTTTGATCCGTAATTTCTAATCCTGGTAATATACCTTAGGGAAATTCATAAATGTGTGCACCAAGGATAATGTGGAAGCATGTTTATAGCAGCATGGTTCTTTTCTTTTTTAATCCTCACCCAAGGATATGTTTATTGACTTTAGAGAGAAAAGAAGGGAAAAGAGGAGGGGAGAGAGAGAAAAACATGGATCTGTTGCCTCCCATACACGCACTGACCCCGAATGGAACCTGCACACCTTTGGTGTAGCTCCGAACAACTGAGCCACTTGGCCTGGGCTAGCAGCATGGATGGTTCTTAAAAGCCAAAACTGAAATAAAATGTGAAATGTGATATATTTTAATACCATACAGAAGTGAAAGTGAATTAATTAGAGCTGCACAGAACAGTAAGGGTAAAACTTTAAAACAGTATTGAGTGAAAGAAGCCAGACACAGAAATATATAATCTCTGATTCCATTTACATCAAGTAAAAAAAACAGGCACTAAACCAATGATATTTGAGGAAGTGTAGCTAGGTGGTTAAATTCTAAAGACTGTTACAATAAAGAAAAACTTTTTTTTTTAAATGAGAAAGGGGATTGTGATCAGGTAAAGGGGAAAATGAGGGCTTCTGGGTCCTGACAACATTCTATTTCTCGACCTGGATAGTCACTTTATGATTATTCATTAAACTGGGCATTTATATTTTATATACTTTTCTGTATTCATATTGTAGTTTATAATAAAAAGGTTTAAAATATATCAAATATTCAGCACACAGTAGACAATCAAGGGTAGTATGATTGACATTAAAAAAAAAGGCAGCTGACCTGTGACAAATCTCTAAGAAACACAGCTTACTGGTTAAGGAGCAGAACCGTGTGTAGCATGCTTGCCCTATCGCTTGTTTGAAAGCAAAGTGGTGACAGTGATTACCTTTACCAGTGTATGGGAACGGGGCTAGGAAATGGGTGGCAGGCAGACTTATTTTCATTGTATACTATGTCCTTTGAATTTTATACCATGTACATATATTTCCTAGAGGGTTAAGATGTATAACTTAATAAAATATTATTACTCAACTTCTATATAGTTCTTTATACTTATTTTACTTCAAAGGAAAATTTAAGACAGAAAAATTAAAACTAACATTTTATGTAGAAAATTAAAATGATTTATAATTAATCAACTATGTGAAAAATAACAGCCCTATGAGAAGGCAAAATTATATCCGTTTTACAAATTAGTAAACAGAGTATAAGAGACCTTAGGTAACTTGCCTTTAATAACAGCTAGTTAAGTGGCAGAACTGGGGCTCATAGTTTTTATGCATCCAAACCCCATGGTGTTTCCTCTCTATCACACTATCTGACATAGTGTATCCTCTTAAATGCCTCTACCAAAAAAAAAAACATATATGTGAACAAAAAATGCTTATTTTTTATTTATGTGAAGGGGGGTGAAAGTTCTCTATTAATTACATAAGATTGTCTTTTAAAAGTGAAGGCAAAGAAGAAAACTTATTGCATAGCACATTACATTTCCAGAAGTACCCTCCCCCCTCAAAAAGAACAACAAACTTTAGGTGCTAGAGAGATAATTTTGTTTTACTCGTGCTGTTTAATGGTTAAAAAATTACTCCTAGTCCTTTAATAAAAAAGTTATCTATGCGGCCAATTTAAGAGACTAATTAAATGCAGCACTTTTTAAAGCATTTCCAAAAATCTTTGTCAAATTCAACCTACCATGTTATTTCTCATTGAAAGAAATCTTGAAAATAGGCTCTTGAAGCTTTTTTTAAAAAAATATTTTATTTATTTTTAGAGATAAGGAAAGGGAGGGAGAAAGAGAGCGAGAGAAACATTAATGTGTGGTTGCCTCTCACACGTCCCCTACGGGGGACCTGGCCTGTAACCCAGGTATGGGCTGACTGGGAATCCAACCAGTGGCCCCTAGGTTCACAGGTCGGCACTCAATCCCTTGAGTCACACCAGCCAGGACTTAAGAGGTGTTTTTCGTTTTTTAAAGAAAACTTTTATTTTACTATTATAGCTTACTTTCAATATTATTTTGTATTGGTTTCAGGTATACAGCACAATAGTTAGACAATCATAAACTTTACAAAGTATTCCCCCAATATTTCCAGTAAGGAGGCAGCTTTCTTGAAGAGCTTCTGGTATTTCCTCTCGTAGTATAGTTATATGATTACACAATTAATAATATTACCACTATTCTACAACTTTCCAAATATTTTCACATACAGTATCTCATGTGATCCTTGCAATAGGCCACTAAGACAGGCAGGGCAGAAAATGTTGACATTCATCTGATGAAGAAACTGAGGACCTGGGAGGCTGGTTATTTCCCAGGTCGTGTGCCTTACCTCTTGGTTAAATATTCCCTCCAACAAAGTATATGGACAATTCTAATTATCAGGGTCTAAACATTCAACTTGTCAATTACGTATGCCTTTTCCTTTAGCACTCTGCCTTTCTTTCCCTTTCACAAAGGAAGGTTTAGCAGCTAAATGACATCCAATCCCAATCAATCCTAACTCTGCTTAGCTTTCTGAGTTAGAGAAATAGAAATCTATCTTCATACTTATGGGAGTACTGGAAAAAAATCTAAATTTGTCTACAACCCATTATCAAAATACTTGCAAACTATGTAATTATTCTATATCTTAAAAGTCTTATAAACCTGAAGCTCAAGATGACAATCTAGAGTACAGAGTTTAAAAATCAAACTGCCAAGGCTGAAACTTGGCTCCATATCTTCTTAGCTGTGTGATCTTCCGGGCCATTTTATTTATGAAACCTCTTGGGGTTTCAGATTCCTTAGCTCTGAAATAGCCTTTAAAAAAATGCTTTCATAAGGATTAAAAGAGATAATGTACATAAAGCATTTAGCTTACAGTCTAGCGCCTACTTAAATACTGATAGCTTGGCACTGCTACTATTACCAGCATTTAGCATTCAGGAAGCTAGACTTACACATTTTCCTAGTCAAGCTATAAATGATCACACTTTGGAAAATACTGTAACATATACCTAATATATTACAACCACCAATATGCTCAATTCCCTTCAGAAGTTAGCCAGGTATCAGTTTTCTAAATCTTAGAAAAAGGAGAGTTGCAAAAGATTACTCCATCAATCAAGGTGAGGCTGAAATTGAGAGCTTTGTTTTTAATGGAAGTGGACTGTGATATATAGAGGAAATTTGCTGTAATGTGGCCGAATGGAGATTTGTATGTTGGTAATAGACTGATGCAACATAAAGAAGGGTCAGTGTTACTGCAGTATTACAAGCCCTGTTGAAAGAGATGGATGATGCAACTTATACAGTAAGAATGGGGACAACTCTGAGTCACCAGTATAACCTGTGAAGAGCACTAAAGAAGAGAGGGAAATTCTTGAGTATCGAGTCCTACACTCAGCATCTCAGTGAACTGTGTGCAAGCTGTTTCAGTGCTATGTGGACACAGTACTGCCCATACCCATGAATCTCAAAAATACATTTAGTGGGAAAAATACTGGAGTCATCAGTTTCTGACTACAATTATGTCCCACGCATTTTCTGAACATATTTTGTATCGGGCCTTTGGACTGTCCCTAGTAGGTCCTCCAAAAACATTTCGTGAATAAATTTATTAAATTTTAAAAATTGTTCAGAGCATGGTTTATGGAGTCATGCTGACTTGGATATCATTCCTACCTCCATCCCCTCAGACACAGTGTGGTGATTACCACAGGGAAAGGGGAGTGCGAGTAGGTAGGAGAGGGTATGGGGGTATAAATGGTGATTGAAGAAGACTTGACTCGGTTTAGTGAACCAACATTACAATATACAGATGATGTATTATAGAACTGTACAAATCTTCCTGTCTCAATATTCTCATTTGGAAAACGGGAAATGCGGAATACTAAACCGTAAGGACTGACTGACACAGGAAACAGAACTAAGCTTGGCACAGAGTAAACCTGAAGTAAGTTGTAACCTCTATTATTTTTTGGTACAGGATGTTATACAAGATTAAGGCGTTATCAAGAAGTCTTAGTGTATCAAAAGCGTTTAAGCACAATTAGAGAAAAAGAGTGGAGGTAGAAAGGTATCAAGAATAAAGGATGAGGAAAGTCTTGTAACTGATAACCTGAGCCACAAAGGGAAAGGATGGACTTGGCAGAAGACGACAAGGGGTAATACCCTAGAAAAATGACACATCCCAGAAAAGGAGGGAGGGCATTAGGGAGCTCTTCGAGGTGGCCGTTGCCACAATGGGGAGGTGATTCAGGGCTACGAGACAATTACTTTGGCCAGGCCTGTCCTGTGACTTACCATGGGGGAAGGTATTGTGGAGCCCTGGTATAGACAAAGATAGCTTGGGCAGAGGGTACCGGGGCGACATACTGGCCAGAAGAGCCATGATTCGCGGCCGAGCGGTGCCCAGACCAAGGTCCCGACTCGAGTGTTGGGGCCAGTAACAGGAGGCTCTGAGACTCGAACACCCGCAGTGGCTATGAGGGGCAGATAAATTGTTTTGAGGCGATCCCAGCACCTAGACAGAGACCTGTGGCATAAGACAGGATGGAGGCCGGGAGGAGGAAAAACCGCTTCCCGCTCCAGGACGAGGGACAGAGAGAGGGGCAGGCGGGCAGTGGAGAAGCAAAAAACTCAAGTCTCAGCGCCTCTGGGGGGAAAGCAGGGTCGAACTCCGGCCCCAAAGGGCGCAGCGTGGAGGGGAACCTCAGCAGTTACCGGCAGAAACAGCCTCCGGGTGAGAGGTCGCTAGAGGGACGGACAGCGGCTAAACCAATAAGCCCATCTTACAGGGGCGGATGTTGCCTCCCATTGGCAGTTGTTGGGCGCGACCAGTAACCAATGAGTCAGCCCTGGAAGCGTATCGGTGACGTTAGTTGCGGAGGCAGCTGCTTCGAATCGGCTGCAGCCAGCTTGGTGGCCTGGACCAATCAGAGGCCTCCAACTAGGAGCGACCTGGCCAATCGGCGGCCTCCACGACAGGGCTGGGGGGAGGGTATATAAATGGGATCGAGGCACCGCGCGGTAGACGCTGGTCAGACTTCACAGACAAATTGAGTTGGGGGTTTAGTAAAGCGTGAGAGGTAAGCGCCGCGGCCTGTATTTTCGGACCTGTCTATCGCCTTGTCCGCTGCTCTTCTTGATTCCAGTCACTGTGTCGCTCTCAGGTTGGTAACCTTGGTGTGTTCCCGTGCTTCGGCCTGCGACTGGATTGCTTGCGACGCCTTGCCTGCCTGTTGACCGACAGCGACGTCAAGATGAAGCTCTCCCTGGTGGCTGCGGTGCTGCTGCTGCTAGGCGCGGCGCGGGCCGAGGAGGAGGACAAGAAAGAGGACGTGGGCACGGTGGTGGGCATCGACCTGGGGACCACATACTCCTGGTAAGTGGGGTTTGTAGAAAGGGGAGAATGGGGCGTGGCCCAGGGCCGCGGTGAGAATGGCTGTGCTGATTCTTCCGTTTGGTTTTTCTGCCAGCGTCGGGGTGTTTAAGAATGGCCGCGTGGAGATCATCGCCAACGATCAGGGCAACCGTATCACGCCGTCTTATGTGGCCTTCACTCCCGAAGGGGAGCGTCTGATCGGCGATGCAGCCAAGAACCAGCTCACCTCCAACCCTGAGAACACGGTCTTCGACGCCAAGCGGCTCATTGGCCGCACATGGAATGACCCGTCTGTGCAGCAGGACATCAAGTTCTTGCCTTTCAAGGTTCGACTGGGGTTTTACCGGATCGGAAGTGGGTGGTGGGAGTATTTAAGATTGAGAAGTTACAGAAAAAGTGTTGACTACAAAAAAGAGTTAGAGACGTGGTGTATGTAATAATTTTTAACAGTTCTGATGTGTTACAAAACTTACTAAAGTTGTCAAACTTCACTCGTAACTACTCTAATAGTTGAGGATTAAGGGAAGTATTTCTGGTCAATGTTCAGCTCCAAGGGATCAAAGTAAACCAAACTTTATAGGGGAAGAAGACTCTCTAATACAATCCTCTTTTTTTAAGATTTGAAGTGTCGTACCTTTTGTGTCTGCAAATAATAATAATTTTTTAAAAATAGGTGGTTGAAAAGAAAACTAAACCATACATTCAAGTTGATATTGGAGGTGGCCAAACAAAGACATTTGCTCCTGAAGAAATATCTGCTATGGTTCTCACTAAAATGAAGGAAACCGCTGAGGCTTACTTGGGAAAGAAGGTAAGTGTCTCCAGAACAGTGTTAAGTAATTTTATTAATACTATTCTTGATTGATTATGTTGTATAAACGTCTTCATTGTTTTAACAGTTTGAATCTGAATGACAACCATGTGTATCGGCTTTAATTACTTCTATGCTTTCCTGTAGGCCAAACAAAATACTAGGAACTTTTCCCCAGGTTTAAAACTATATATTATGCCCATCTTACAAATATGCTGGCTTAGAAATTAAAGTAATGGTTTGATTATAACTTAAGTAAGGGTAAAGCTATGTGATAAAATACACTTAATTATAATTACTTTTTGTTACCTTTTTAGGTTACCCATGCAGTTGTCACTGTACCAGCCTATTTCAACGATGCCCAACGCCAGGCAACCAAAGATGCCGGAACTATTGCTGGATTGAATGTTATGAGGATCATCAATGAGCCGTAAGTGTTCCATTCAAAAAGGTATGACATATTTGCTAAGTAAGGAAAATGTAAACTTAACTGAGCTTTTTCTTTTCCTCCTTATTTTCGTAACAGTACAGCAGCTGCTATTGCTTATGGCCTGGATAAGAGGGAAGGGGAGAAGAACATCCTGGTGTTTGACCTGGGTGGTGGAACCTTTGATGTGTCTCTTCTCACCATTGATAATGGTGTCTTCGAAGTAGTGGCCACTAATGGTGATACTCATCTGGGTGGAGAAGACTTTGACCAGCGTGTCATGGAACACTTTATCAAGCTCTACAAAAAGAAGACTGGCAAAGACGTTAGGAAAGACAATAGAGCTGTGCAGAAACTCCGACGTGAGGTAGAAAAGGCCAAACGGGCCCTGTCTTCTCAACATCAAGCAAGAATTGAAATTGAATCTTTCTATGAAGGAGAAGACTTCTCTGAAACCCTGACTCGGGCCAAATTCGAAGAGCTAAACATGGTATGTTCCTTGTTTTTTGCTTTGCTAAAGAGATCTAGATTCTCTTGAGTTTGGGACATTGCATTTAGATGTCTAGACAATATCTCAGTATAACAGGCATCATCATCACAGTAATTAATATCTCTTATTCTAGGACCTGTTTCGTTCTACCATGAAGCCTGTCCAGAAAGTGCTGGAAGATTCTGATTTGAAGAAGTCTGATATTGATGAAATTGTTCTTGTTGGTGGCTCTACTCGAATCCCAAAGATTCAACAACTGGTTAAAGAGTTCTTCAATGGCAAGGAGCCATCCCGTGGCATAAACCCCGATGAGGCCGTAGCATACGGTGCTGCTGTCCAGGCTGGTGTGCTCTCTGGCGATCAAGATACAGGTAGGTCAATGTCATGAGCATCTTCCACACTGCTTCAGCAGCTTGATGGGAAGAATATAATTAGCTGTTGCTTTAGAAAGCAATATAAATGAGCAGCAAGGTCACACAGGTACTAAAGGATACTGGGAGGTCAAGACATGGTATAGTTTCAAGATCCTTAGCAAGTATAGAGAGATTGCTTGGTGGTGCTCCTATGACTCTTTCATTAGAGCTTATCTCTGTATTACCTTTGCAGGTGATCTGGTATTGCTTGATGTATGTCCCCTTACGCTTGGTATTGAAACTGTGGGAGGTGTCATGACCAAACTGATTCCAAGGAACACTGTGGTGCCCACCAAGAAGTCACAGATATTTTCTACAGCCTCTGATAATCAGCCAACTGTTACAATCAAGGTTTATGAAGGTAATTGCTTACATTTGCTAATACCATGGTGTGTGTTAACAGCATGACTTCTTGCTTAATATACTTTGTCAGTATACTCTGTCAAAAAAACCTAGGGAAAGAAATACTTGATTTTTTTCAGATGTGGGTTTCTTATTTTGTCTAGTGTTGTGTTTGGTATAGTTAGCATTAAAGTCCAGTTCCTACCTAGCTACCTTAGCACTCCTTCCCATTAAAAATAATTTTTGAGCTAGCTCTAGAATACTAGAACAAAAAGGGTTTGTGTAAAGTAGATGAGAAACAGTCGAGTTCATAGTAACTTAACTGTTAGTCTCATTTGTTGCTCCTTACAGACCAGTGACCCACTTCTAGCTTGATGAGAGTGCCCTTTGCCACTAGGCTCTAAGAGACTGAAATGGAGGTATCTAGGTATACTGCTTTTCAGTAGCTACTAATGAGGTTTTTGTGTACAACTTCTAGGTGAACGACCCCTGACGAAAGACAATCACCTTCTGGGAACGTTTGATCTGACTGGAATTCCTCCTGCTCCCCGTGGGGTCCCACAGATTGAAGTCACCTTTGAGATAGATGTGAATGGCATTCTCCGAGTGACAGCTGAAGACAAAGGTACGGGCAACAAAAATAAGATCACAATTACCAATGACCAAAATCGCCTGACACCTGAAGAAATTGAAAGGATGGTTAATGATGCAGAGAAGTTTGCTGAAGAAGACAAAAAGCTCAAGGAGCGCATTGATACTAGAAATGAATTGGAAAGTTATGCCTATTCGCTAAAGAATCAGATCGGAGATAAAGAAAAGCTGGGAGGTAAACTTTCCTCAGAAGATAAGGAGACCATGGAAAAAGCTGTGGAGGAAAAAATTGAATGGCTGGAAAGTCACCAAGATGCTGACATTGAAGATTTCAAAGCTAAAAAGAAGGAACTAGAAGAAATTGTTCAGCCAATTATCAGCAAACTCTATGGAAGTGCAGGCCCTCCCCCAACTGGCGAAGAAGAATCAGCAGACAAAGATGAGTTGTAGACACTGTTCTGCTAGTGCTGTAATATTGTAAATACTGGACTCAGGAACTTTCGTTAGGAGAAAATTGAGAGAACTTAAGTCTCGAATATAATTGGAATCTTCACCTCAGAGTGGAGTTGAAAATGCTATAGCCCAAGTGGCTGTTTACTGCTTTTCATTAGCAGTTGCTCACATGTCTTGGGGTGGGGGGAGAGGAGAAATTGGCTATCTTGCGCGTGCTCACCATGGAAACGTTCTATTTAACAATTGGGTCATGTGCATCTGGTGTAGGAACTTTATTTTCTACCATAAGTGACACCAATAAATGTTTGTTATTTACACTGGTCTGATTTTGTGTGCTAAGCCTTCTAATTATTAGGTCATTTATTTTGAGATTAAATTCTCGTGGGGGAGGGGTTTTGAGGTAAGGAAACATTTCTATTCAATACTCTTTAAGAATTTGCCTAACTTTAAAGAAGAGGTGGGAGGTTCATCCATATTCTCACTTAGACAAGGGCCATTTCACAGTGCCCTAGAGTGGAGTTTTCTTAAACATATTTGAAATTTTCTATTTCCCCTTATCTTTCTGAAACTGGTGAGTTTTTTTAACATTTATATTTTAATGTTTTAAATTTTTAAATAATTGTTAAATTACAGTTGTCAGCATTCCCCCGCTTACTATCCCTGGCCCTACCCATCCCCCACCTCCCATATTTCGTCCTCCCCCTGGTGGCTTTTTATTACTAATGATGCTTTATGGCTGCTTGAATTTTGAAGACCTGACAGAGATGGGTCATATATTAATTTTATTCCCTCGGATTCAGTTCATCGTTTTAGAGTGTAAAAGTATGTTTTGAACCTCTATAAAAATACCCACCTCTCAAATTTCTTAATACCAAGTTGTACTAGGATGGGATTGAGGATGGTGACCAAACTACATTAAGCCCCACTGCAATTTGTGGGTCAAAGACGGTCATTTGTGCCAAGACAGGTTTAAGGCCACTTGGATTGGCTTCCTGAGGAAAGGCGGTCTAGGTGGATATAGGGTGCAGGTTATCTGGTGCTATGAAATCCAGTATGACCCAAGGATAGCTATTTTTCAGATGGGCAATGGCTGAAAGAATGCTAACGCGTAGAACTGGTACCTGATAGCATGATTCTGTTACTGTGAGGCCCAGACCTGTGCTGCAATGCCCAGAATCATTTGGACAGGCCTGGAGTAATATTTGATCATCAGGCCAAGTTGAATACGAACATTAAAAATCACATGCAATGCTGTATGCAGTGGGTTTACAGGTAGGTGGGAACGACAAGGGCCAGTCTTCTGCCTTGTCCCAAAGCTCTCACTACCAAATGCCAATAGTCTGCGCCTCTTTCTGAGGAGCAGCTATTGATTATTAAGACAAATAAGCCTTGGCCAGGTAGTTCAGTTGTTTACAGTGACTGATACACCAAGGTTGTGGGTTCGATCCCAGGTCAGGGCAATGGGTGCGTAATTAAGTGGGATGACAAGTTGACATTTCTTTTCCTTTCTCAAAACAAAAACAAAAAACTTGAACCTGTAAATAACCACTCCCTGATTTCTACAGCTTATGTCTAGCAATTATGATTCCTTGACATTTTGTGATTAGTATCTTTACCAACCACACTCACCTAGGTTGTATTGTTAGTAAAACCCTTTACATAATTGAGGTTTTTGCACTGGGCTATCCAGTTCATTTGCTCATCTACTAAAGTAGGTAAGAGCAAGACAGTTATACAGAAAATATTTTGGAAGTATAAATCAGCTAAAGTGTCAATGAACTTTTCTGAAAGTAATTTGACTTAAAAAACAAAAATGCGGGTTTTATTAGTCAACTACAGTCACGATACAATCATCATAGACTTCCCCTTCTGTATTCATCCCACCGAACACAAAGCAGAGCAGTGAGTCAGTCTGACTTTTCTCATGTGAGTCACCACCTTGGGTCACTCCTTTGTCAGTGGAATCCCCTTTCTCAGATTGACAGTTTAGAGCGACAGGATTTGAATCTTCTTCCTCAGAAGTGCACATCACTGGCCATGGAATGATACACATGGAATGGTCCAATCGTCCAGGGGGTAGAAAAGTATCAAATTTAAGTAAGGTCCAATGCTGCTTTTCTGTGTTGGGGGAGGGGGAAGAAACAAACCAAAAAAGCTCTGTGTTAGCAAATTTCCAGAAATGCTCAGTGATTTGCTTTATCTCCTGAGCCTTAAAAGAAATAGGAAATAAAAAGAACAACAAAAAAATAATGGCTGTCTTACTGATTCGATGATGTCATTCCCTAAAAATTTGGTTTTCATTCCCTTGGATTTAGATGCAGAAGGACCAAACCGAAAAACCAAAGCACTGTGGTACTTTTCACAAAAACAGTCACATTTGTTTGTAGAGACCCACAGGGAACACCTGCTCACCTATGTGATATTGGTACATTGTGTCCAGTGCTCCTGTGGGAGTCATCCCTCCGAAAATGTACAGGTGTTTCCCGACAGCCACAGCTGAGTGGGCAGCACAGCCTGGGGGAGCTGTCCCAGTGGGACTTAGTTTCTGCCACTTCATGTCACCTGCCAGGAGAAAGACACTGGGCATACTATGGCCTGGAATGTGGTTTCGAACCTATCTCAGATTCCTGCAGTTCACAAACCAATCACTGAACGTCATTGACTAGGAGCTCTCTCTCGAGGTAATTCAGCAAGGTTAGGGTGTATAGAAATTAATTAGGGGAACTTGAAATCTTGTTTGGGTCGTCTACAGAAGGAGGAATCTGTAGTTTTTTATTTTTTAGTTTTATTTAGTTTTAGAGAGAGGGGAAGGGAGGGAGAAAGAGGGAAACATCGACGTGAAAAAAACATTATTGGTTGCCTCTTACATGCCCCCAAATGGGAACGGGTAACTCAGGCATGTGCCCTGACTGGGAATTGAACCGGCGACCTTTAGGTTTGCAGGCAGGCACTCAGTCCACTTAGTCACACCAGCCAGGGCATCCCAGGTGATTCTGATGTAGATGGTCTTCAGAGCACACTAAGGAAGGTGATACTACCTTTGGTGACCATCACTATTAGCTATTTTGGAGCCCATAGGTAGGTAAGTTTTCATGTATGTGCACGTGTGTGCATGTTTTAAATGCTAACAGTTCTTTAGAAAGCAACTTTGAGAAAAGAGATGTCTGAGATCCCACAGCTAACAAGTAGCAGAGTTAGACTTGTATTCAGGTCTGACCCCAAAACCTGTGTTTTCTATACTGTAACTTGCTGCCTCAGCACCTACTCCCAACCTATTTCTGCAGGGATATTTGCATCTTTTCAAACACGCATTTAAATGAGGCAGGATATCACTGGATATTAGGTTTAGAGAACTATGTGCATTAAAAAGAGGAAGTAGTTCCTCAGCACAAAAGGACTTTTCTTTTTGAAAATAAGCATTCAAACCTCTTTTGACTGCCTATAAGAAATGCTTCTGTGAAGATTTTTCACCTGTCAATTCAAGGCAGGGGTCCAGAGTTAAAAGGGGAAAATCACCCAGGCCAGCCAAAATTCTAGCCACTGCAGGATTGGTCCCAGCCAGTGTCACCTGGCCTCAGTTGTTACCAAATCAGAGAACCCATCGTTTGGCAAGGTAGCTGGATACACTGCCCAGCACTTCTCATGCCTTCTGCCCACTGTTCCAATCCCTGTAGCCTGGGCCAACCCAGAACAAGTTCATTTGTTCGTCCCTCCAGCCCCTAACAGGCATGCACTCATCACACACAACCTGCCAGACACTGTGCTAAGTGCTAGACATACAATAGGGAACAAAAGAGACGAAGTCCCTGCTCTAAGGGAGCTCACAGTCTGAAAGAACGACCCGGGATGAGTCTGGGCTCTCCAGGGCATGTCAGCCCTTCAGACACTTTAAGACAATTCTCATGTTGTTTTCTCTAACTTTCCTCTTCCAAGTGTTTTTCAACTATGTAGCATGATAGTTCTGGTCGCCCACCTCCAGACACACCCTAGAAGTTGTCCATGCCTCTCCTGGGCATGGAGTTAATGGCTAATGTCTGAAAGAAATCCAGCTGGGGAACACAAAGTATAATGAATTTTAATGAAAGTGCCGGTTTGTTGCAAGAGGAAGAGATAATAGCTAGGTACATAGCAAATGCTCAGGAAACAACTGCTTTTATTGTTATTATTTATCATTGGTAGTATTCAGGCCATATTTGACAGACTCTAGTGAAGATTCTGCTGGCTGGTCAACTTACCTACACCTAAGATCAAGGCTATATCAAAGCACATTCTCTTTAATTTTAAGCAGATAAGCCCCCATGCCCTCTGCCCAACTTACTGATATCAATGCAATGAAGATCATCATAGAATGTGTCCCCTGCCAAGCCTCCATGGATGAAGAGCTTTGTCCCTGCTGCTACCATCACGTGACCATGCCGGGGAGATGGAGGTTTTCCAAGTGTCTCTGGCTGTGACCACATCAGACTGTCTAGAAAAGTAAATTCATTGACATCAGATGACAAAGCTATGAAACAAGAACACGAGAAATACACCCCAGCCTCACCTCCCAGCAAGGAGAGGTGCTCCAAGCAGAAAGTGACCTTGGGGTCCTTTACTCTGACTTGCCAACTCAATCCAGGCCTCCCCCTCTCTACAGCCTGTACAGCTTCTGCTTGGACACTTCTGGTGCTGGAGAACTCACTGCCTAATACACCTGCCCCTTCTATGGGGCATTAGTAAATCATTTCTTGCTTTGAATTAAAAAAGACCTTCCTTAAGCTTCAACATAGACCTGCCACAGTTAAAAACAATGAATCTGCTTCTTCTAAGGCAGGCTTTCAGAGTGTTCTTTTATTAAGACAATATCATTAAGTAGGCACTGTTGCTATGTCTCTATACAGATTATCAAAGTAAGGCCTAGAGAGATTAAGTAACTAGGCTTAAATAATACAGAAAGTATATGTCATATCTGGTCCTGAGTCCAGGTCATATGACTTCAAAGTTCATGCTTTCACTGACTAAGATCTAACCTTGCTCCTGCAAAAAGCTGCCAAATGGCATGTATAATTTGAGTCCGCGCACGCGCGCGCATGTGTCTGTCTGTGTTTTAAAATAAACCTAAGGGTTCTTTGTTTTGTTCTGTTTTTAAAATTTTATTTATTATTTTTAGAGAATGGGGTGAGGGGGAGGAAGAGAGAGAGAAAAAAACTTTGATGTGTGAAAGAAACATTGATCAGTTGCCTCTCACATACCCCGAACTGGGGACCTGGCCTGAAACCCAGGCATGTGCCTTGACTGGGAATTGAACCAGAGACCTTTTGGTTTGCAGGAGGGTGCCAATCCACTGAGCCACATTAGCCAGGGCTTTAAGTCTTTATATAATTTCAAAATTCATACATGTTAATATACACTTACATGTTTGATTTATAAATGCATAGTAAAGTCTGGAAGGAGAAATCAGGGACTGTCAACAGTGTATACCTCTATCTGAGAAGTGGGAAAGAAAGGCTAAAGGAAGAACTTTTGCTCTTTTACTTTATACACTATACTGTTCAAATTTTTAAAATTGATTATTTATACTTTTTAAATGCAAATTTTGCTGTGGGAAGAAGATAGCTACTAAGGGTTATACTGTAGAAGCCTAGAAGTGAGACTCTCAGCCAGCATGTCATTTTCTAACCTCTGCTTCCTATATCAGGTAAGCGGTGGACCAGGTAAGTGGCAGCCCCGAGGTGCCCACCCATCCATACCTGCATCAAACACGTGAAGCTTCACATCCTGCACGGGCTGGGCGCCTCTCTCCCCACCCCCAAAGACATACAGCTGGTTTCCAATGACTGCCGACGATGTGTGGAATGTTCTCGGGGAAGGTGGAGGGCTGGTCACCTCTGGCGTAGTCCAGATCCTGGTTTCTGTTCCAGAGAGAAGGGAGGCCCTAAAATACCCAGACTGAGGGGACTCTGACCTTGATTCTGGGGCTGGGCAGGGTCACCTTCCAAACCCCAGCCCTGAAGTGGGACAGCGTAGGTGAAGGCAGTGATGTCGTGCCAAAGTCAAGGATAGGTAGGGGGAGATTCTTAGAATTTGCCCAGGTAGACCCAGGTCCCCAAGACTGAAAAGTCACAAGCACAATTAAGAATGAGGTTGATTTGTTTTGGGAGGCCTTCAAACATCCTGCTTGAGCCCTCCTCTGCTTTGCTGACTCTTGCCCCATGCCATTCACAGGAGCCCAACATCTGCTAAAAGTCATTCCCCACTGGATGCTAGAAAGCAAATGTGCCTCATTTCCCAGGATTTGTGGCCATTAAAAGAAAGTAGGCAGTGTTTTTATGGTTTCAGTAGTAGTAATTAGTCCTCAGTAAATAGTAAGTGCTAAATAAATACAGTGTATTAGTTTTCCATTTTACAGATAAAGGAATTAAGCAGAGATATAGGAAGTCACTTACTTAGGGTAACATGGCTAATAAATGGTTGAGCTGGGATTCAAATTCTGTTTCGCTAGCACCAAGATCTAAGTATTGTCCACTTTTCTGACTTGAGAATACAATTTTATCACCTGGGTGAATGTAGAGAAGCTTATTTCTTTTCAGAAGGAAGTGTGAATTTTATAGAAATGGACGCACTAACTGAGCACCTTCCTTGTGCAGAATCATTGCCCAGAGCACTATGCCATCCCCACTGACCTCACTTAACCCTGCGAGGTGGGCAGAAAGTATCTCCACCGTGCAGACAAGCGAACTGAAGTTCAGAAAACTTAAATCTTTTCCCCAGGGCGCAGCGCTTGTGAATAGCAGGGTAGGGGTTTGAACTCACATCTGTCAAGACTGCCACACTCGCTCTACCATAACACACAAGGAATTATTTCTTGCCTGGCAAATTCTGTGCCTTTTGTTAAAGTCTTCGTCCAATATATAAAGTGACCCATGAATCAACTGTAATATGTGTGGGGCTCAGACATGAACCTGAAGACCAGACAAGTCTCAGACTATATACAAAGCCAAATGAATTGTATGGCTGCAAAACTTGGGGAGCTTTCAGATCCCAAGGTCAGGAGATCCTGGGATGGTATTGCTGCCACGCCAAATACCAGCACAAATAACCACAAAGGAATCCTAAGCCATTTGACAGGCTTGCCTTAGCAACAAAAGCAACTAATGATTCACTTTCATTTTTCATATTTCTTGGGCACGGTGTCAAATTATACTTTCTAGGAGAGAAAAAGGATCTGGTATAAAATCAATCCTTTGACAGAGGCTTTACAAATTCTCAGTGTATTTTATTTAAATAATTGCCATCATTGAAAATCAAAAGGCCGGGGTTCCAGCTGAATTTCCATCTGTCAAACAATAGCTACATCAACCACAACAACCATTATTGAATATTAACCTTGTGCCAGATATTGAGTTAATTTAAATCCTTGCCATACTTAACAGTGTAGGAACTATTACTATCCCAAAGTGACACAGAAGACCAACTATTGTGCAAATAATTCTATTGTTGATAGAGGGAACTGGGCAAGGACTGACTTTCATGTGCAAAAATGTCCAAGTTACTAGCGATTAACAAATGCATGTTTAAACATTCAGATACAAGTTGTTTTGTCTAATCAAATTAGCAGTGTTTAAAAATGATAAACTCAATGTCAGTCAGGAGTAAAACAAGCACTATTAAACACAGCTGGAGGTAAGTTGGAAAAATCTTTCTGAAGAGCAATTGGAGAGCACGTACCAAAAGACTTAAAGTTGTGTTTCACTCAGTTGTTTAAAATTTCTGGGCATGAATTCTAAGACAATAACTTGAAATACAATCTTTGTCTTCTGAACAAGGAGGTTCACTGCACTGCTTTGTTATTTATAATGGCAAAAATCCAAAAATAGCCTGTTAAAAAACAAGAATTACAGTATTGCCATAAAATGGAGTGTCAATGCAGCCATTAGAAATGATGTTAACAAAGCACTGTTGTGAATAGGACATCATTTATGCAGTAATTATGAAATTAAAAGGAAAAAGGTGCAATGATGTAGAGGTTAAATAGTATGAGCTAAGCCTTATAAAAATGCAGAGAAAAGACAGAAGGGAAACACACAAATGCTAAAAGCCTTAATATCATAGGATTGTGGGTGGCTTTTGTTCACTTACACTTTTAAAATATTTTAAAATGAATGTAAATTGTATTTATTTATTCACTTTTATTTATTGATTATTTTGAGTGGGAGGACAGAGAGAGAAACATTGATTCGTTGTTCTACTCATTTATGCATTCATTGGTTGATTCTTGTATGTGCCCCAACAGGAAATTGAACCTGCAAGCTTGGTGTATTGTGATGATGTTCTGACCAACTGAACTACCTGGCCAGGACCTGAATTATATTTATTTAAAAAAAAAAAGAGAGAACAAATTTTTAAGTAATAAAAAGATAAGTCCCCTTCCCATCAGCAGTTCAGCAGCATCTGCTCAGTAGTGATGTTCCTAAATTGCCTCCTCTGTGATAAAACTGCCAATGAGACTAGTCAGGACTTTGCACTTTCTGGCTCACAGAAATATACAGGGAGGATCTAGGTCAGGCACTGTTGACATTTTAGGCCAGGTCATTTGTTATTGTGGGGGGCTGTCCTGTGCATTATGGCATATATAGCAGTATCTCCTCCCACCAGATGTTGGTAGTAAACTGCCCTCCGACCTCTCCAAGCTGGGATAACCAAAACTGTTTCCAGATATGGCCAAATGTCCCCTGGGGAGCACAACTGGCACCCTGATCTAAGTCACAGGGTCTAGCCTGGCTCAGCCACTGATTCCCTAGAGACTTTAGGAGAGGCACTCCCCTTGGATGTGGTTGCCTACTTGGCATAGCTGTCCTCTGAAGTCTCTTCCAGCCTTGCCTTTTAAGAAGCTGATAATGGTACATGTTACTAGGAAAACAAAATGTAATTCTGTTATTTTCAGATTCTGCTAGAAGTTACAATTCCTGTTTTCTATGAGGTCAGCAAAGTTCAATGGAAAATTCGGTATAATCCAAATGGGTTTTGCTTCAGGAAATAAAATTGGAATTTTATTTATTTATTTAAGTAAATAAAATAACCTGTGGCTACTTACCAGGATTCAGAACTTGTAGGCAATTCCGATTTCCTGACTGGTTGGCACCTCCAAACACCCAGATGCTGTGAGGTGTGCAAGAGGGAACGAAGCTGGCATGCTCATACCGGGGCAAGAGGCCCTCGGACGTGGCTAAATTCCACTGGTGTGTTCCTGAAAAACATTTCCCCCAGTTTCTAGACTGGGGCTGCCAACTGCTTTGATTGCTTGGCAAACTTGGGGAAGAGTCATGAAGAGAAGACGGTCAAAAGAATAAGTGAACAACAATCAGGTTACTTGAAGGGAATGTGGTCAAACTCCAAAAAGTTCTATATTAGGCACTTATATTAGGGGACTGTCCACAAACCCTCTTCTATGGAAATTGTGCCCATTTTCCCAACCACAAGGGTAAAAGCCGGAAGACCTGTTTGTACTGCAACACCTTGACTTTCTAGCTTTAGCTGATTGGTTCAAGGGTAGCCACTTGACCCCCAAATGGGCCAATCAGACCCTCCCTCCCAAGAGTTTGGAACTGAAACAAATTCTTGGACTTGGGTGGCCATCTTCCACCACCTGTGGAGAGGCAGAGAATGCCAAAGTATGGAGGAGAGAAGAATGAAACATCTACATTAACAAGCAGGTCTCCCCAGACAGAGTTGGGGAGAAAGAAGATTTTTTTTTTATAGTTTTCCAATTCCTGCTTCCCCTCTCTCCTGAGGTTAGGCTGTATTTTCAGCCCTTGGATTCCTCCTTTTTTTTGCAGGTTTAAAAGAGTTCCTGTTACCCAGAGCTGAATGATTTCTGGCTAAAACAAATTCACAGAATAATAATATCTAACTACTAAATAAGTTATTTTAGTTAGTAAACCACTTACAAAGGACCTTCATGGGCCTATCTTGTTGGATCATTACAACTGCTAAGTAAATCAATGTTACAGGATAATGAAGCCCAGATGGTTGAGAAAGGTTAGCAAGAGTCACAAAGCTAATAAGAGGTGACAACAAAGATATAACTGATCTAGAACTAGAAGAGATTTAGTTCACCTTTGATTGTAGTGCAGGGAATAGAAATTCAAATGCCTACACAGGAGTGGAGGGAATGTGGGAAACTGGAGCCCAAGAGCTCCATCAGTAGGTGGCGGCTTATCTCCAAATAACTGTTGTCATGTAGACATATAGGCCTACTGATGTCGTGTCTTTCAAAATTATCAAGAGAAGCCAAACTACTTCAACTTTTATGTAGACTTCTTCACATTTGGTTGTTAAACAACTCAGATTAAAACAATAATAGCAATGTTACATGCACCTAACAAAAGATGTAAGTCACCAGTTTTCTTCTGCCATTGTGGATAGTACATAGTAGTAACTATTTGTTTATCCATCCATCCATCCATCCATCCATCCATCCATCCATCCATCCAAATACTTATAAAGCACCTACTCTGTGTCAGGTGCTATTGTTAGTGGCTGGGGATACAATGATGGGCAATAAAACCATGTTTCCTGTTTCCAAGGAGCTTATACTCTTAAAGGGAAGACAGATGAGAAGCAACTACATGAGATAAGGGCTGTGAAGAAAGATAAGGATGGGAAGGTATGGCATACTATGAAAATATGGAGGGTGGTTTTATCTTGTGATTTCTATTCAGAAATGTATATTTGATCTTTGTCACTTCCAGGCACTGAGCTCCTAAAACCCTCAGATTTTCCTGAATGGTAAGATCTGTAAAGGTGTCTAATATAACAAGCCCCGGTCAATCACACCTGAGTTTATGTTAATGAGATGACTTATGAAAGCCATGAAGGATGAGGCTGGTTGCCAAGGAAACCAACTCTATGATTAGAAGATTGGAACTTTCAGCCCCAGCCCCTGCCTCCACCTCTGCCACCTGTACTTCTGACTGACTGGCTATAAATCAGTTTCCCATGATCCCCTTTCATCAGGTTCAATTAACTTATAAGAGCAAGTCAGAGAACTCAAAAAAACATGCTACTCGATCACCAGTTTATTGTAAAAGGGTATACTAACTCAGGAAAAGCCAAATGGAAGAGATGCGTAGGGCAAGGTACATAGGACCAGCAGTGGTGCTTCCATGCCCTCTCCAGGTGCACCTCTCTCCCCACATTTCCATGTTCACCACCAGAAGCTCTCTGAACCCTGTCCTTTTGGGGTTTTATGAAGGTTTCATTACATAGCCATGATTGACTAGATCACTGGCCACTGGCAATTGATTCAACTTCTGGCCCCTCTCCCCTCCCTATGGGTGTGTGTGAGGAGGGGGGATGTGGGGGAGGGTATTACTGCAAGTTCCAACCCTCTAATCACCACGTTGGGTCTCCTGGTGATGAGCCCACATCCTTAGGCACTTTCCAAAAGTCACTTCATTAATATAAAAGACACTTAGCACTCTCAATATTTAAGAAATTCCAAGGGTTTGGGAGTTGTGATTACTTGGATATGTAGATGGGAGAGGGGATGGAATCATCAGTGTCTCCCAGATAAATATTTAATAAATAAATGGCTGGATGTCCAGAGGTCCATACAAACTCTTTCCCCCAAAACAAGGATGTACTTGTTGGGTGGATGTGTTCCAGGGGTCTGCTGAGATCTTAGGGGTCTCTCAGTGTTTATGTTCTCAGAGGAAAACCCTGCAGTCTGGTCTGAACTGGGGTTCCTAGGAATGCTCTGGTCACAGCCAGCAGCACAAAGCCCTGCTCTCTGGTCATGGGGCACGTGCTCCGCAGCTGCTGGTCTTACCCAGATCCATGGTGTGCACATCTGAGAAGCTCCTGTTTGGATCTGCTCCCCCAACAATGAAGACCTTCCCTCTCTTGGCATCACCAGCTGGGGGTAAATACAAGCAGCTGTGGCCAACCCGAGCACATGGGCTGTCTCCAGCGGGGGTCAAGGTGTACCTGTCAAAAGAAGGATGTGTTCAGGAGGCCTGAGCAGAGAATAAACGCAGCAGTGTGTTTTTTCCATTCCTCATGAAATTTGCATAAGAATAAAGGGTCTTACACAGACACAGACACTTTAAATTGTATCCACAAAACATCATTTCCCTGACTAATAATAACACCCTCCATTTGCACATAAACTTTGACTTTTCAATTTTGTCACTACTTTTATCTTACATTAACCTAACAGTGATGCACTAGGGCAGTAACTGTCCCCATCTGGTAAGGAGAGAAACTGAGGTTCAGAAATTTTCAGTGGTGTGTCTGAGCACAGTTTGTGAATTCAGACAGACCTAGTTCAAGTCACAGTTCAGGTGCTTTCTAGATGTGTGACCTTGTGGAAGTCACGTAACGTTTCTGAACCAAAGTTTCATTATTTGGTTAGGATAGCAATAGTTCCTACCTGTAAAGAGTAAGATGAAGTCTTGTAACAGTGGAGGAAAAAACTCAGTAAATGGTGGCTAGAACTTTGTGTGCAATCACACAGAAACCTATGATCCCAACGCTCCTGCCACTAGCCAGAGATGCTTCCCATTGTCAAGTAATATTTTCCAGGGTTTACTAATTTTAAGAGCTTTTCCAATTACTCCTAAAGTTCGACCCGATGGAAGCCAGAGCTAAGCCTTTGAAAAAGTCAAGTACAGGATCCAGTCATTCCACAGACTAAAGTTATTCTGAATTATGACTGACAAAGTATACTTCAGGCTTCCTGGTTGGAAAGGATAATTCTGCAGCTATTTTTGAGGCCCTGTCTTATCTGACCTCTCTGGTTTCCCCCTCCTTCTTGTACCTTCTCCTTACCTAGCTGTCCCACTCCCTTTCCTTTTGGTTCTCTACCCACTTTTCTGGCTGCTCTTTCTGTTTCCTTCTCTGACTCCTTTCCCTGCCCACCTTCTCCTAACCCTCAGTACCCTTAGATTGTCTTGTCCTCAGTCTCTGTTTGCTTGCCTGATCAATTTTACCTATACTGGGGAGATCTGATTACCACTCATCTATATACAAAGTCTGTCCAGAAAAAGTCCAGTCATTGTTAATATAACAAGAACGGTCTGCGAGACATGGATGTAACCTGCCAGTCAAGGAGAGTAGACTCGAATGCACATGCATGAACAATGACGATTTCACTGTACTAGGCAGTGAGGGCAGTAGATGCCATTCAGTGAGCATGTGTATTGTGTGGCCATCACATTCAAAATAACTGACTTAGCAGAGCAACGAATCTGCATCAAATTTTTCATTAAGTTGAATGTTCCTCCAAGGAGACTATTTGGATGATTCAGAAGGCCGCAGCGATGGGCAACTGATGATTGGCAGCTTCATCACAACAAGGTACCCATTCATGCATCATGTCTCGTGCAGAGTTTTTTGGCGAAACACCAAATCACATAGGTGACTCAACACCCCTACAGCCTAGATTTGGTGGCCTGAGACTTCTGGCTTTTCCCAAAACTAAAATCACCTTTGAAAGGAAAGAGATTTCAGACCACCGATGAGATTCAGGAAAATACTAAGGGGCAGCTGATGGCGATGGGGAGAACTGTGTGAGGTCCCAAGGTGCCTACTTTGAAGGAGTCTGAGGTGTCATTGTCCTAGGTACAATGTTTCTTGTATCTTGTATTTTCTTCAGTAAGTGTCTCTATTTTTCATATTACATGGCTGGATACTAAAATCTCTTTCTTTTCCAGATCTCTCTTCTGAGGTTCAGATTCAGATCCAATTACCACCTGAATAATTGCTAACAATATACCATGCATGCTTTCACCAGTTTCACTTAATCTGCATAAAACCCTTCTGAGGACAGTTCTATTAACATCATCTGAGTTTTACAACTGAGGACCCAAGGCTTAAAAAGGTTAAATAATTACCCAAGAACAAATAGCATCCAGATAGGTAGTGAATAAGATTAAAAAAAAATAATAATTCATGCCTTCAGCGCCCTTAGGAACTAGTTGAGAAGAGAAACGTTAAACAGATAATTTCACAAATATGTTTCAACTGCACCATAAAGGAGTAAAGGGTATACAGTATTAGAACATATCATAGGGGCACCTTATTCTGTAAGGATAGGTGGGGGAGGACAGTCAGAGAAGGCTTCCTGAAGCAGCACCATTTGCACTGAAATCTGATGTATGAGTAGATGCTAGTTGGGCAAAGAGAGGCATGAAAGACAAAGGGAAGGAGTGATCCAGGTAGAGAGACCAGCACAATACAGTTCCTGAGTGGGACAGCGTAAGGCATGTTAAGGAAGCGACAGAGAACAAAGGATGAGTACAGGGATTTGAGGTTGAAAAGACAGCCAGGGACAATCATGCAGGGCCCGGTGGGCCATTTTAAGGACATTCGTAAGGACATCCCTTTTAAGGCCAACAAGGAGGCAGAAAGAGATTTTAAATGAGGGAATGCCATGATCAGGTTTATGCTGTGTAGAGAGCAAGACTGGACACAGGGGAAGCCACACCGAAGACTCTCTTCCAAGGTCCTGCTTCAGCACTGCCCCCTTTCTACAGCCTTGTGTGGGCCCTGCTTCGGCACCGGTCACATTTCATCACCATCACCTGCTTCGTCCGTCCGTCCGTAGCCCCAACCACAGTGATACTATTCACCTTTGTATGCTCGGCACCTACACAGCAGCTGCCCCTGTCAGGTCGGTGTTAATTGTTGAATGAAGGGTTGACTGAGCAAGCAGCCAAGAAACAGTGAAGCCAGTTTAATGCAAATCTTATTCCCTGAAAATCTTAAAAATGAGTCTCAGCTTGTAGGGGGAAGACATTGTTGAAGCTGAGGATGCCAGATGGCCGGTGCCTTCCTCTTTCTGGTAAATGGATTTTAATAAAATCAACATCTGCTCTGATAATTGTTGCCCTGCTATCTTTCCTCTGAAGACCTTCTCAGACAGTTTGAGTCTAATTACCAGAAACTGCAAACAGTTTCATCTCTCCCCTTTTTCATAGATGTGTAAGTATGTTAGTAAACTACTTATAAATGAAGCAAAAACTTATGTTTTTTTCCATCTGAATCCTTCTTTACAAACCATGTTGCTTTCCTGGGCTTGTCTCCAGGCTCCAAGACTGGCAGCTGCTTCATGGTGTCCTACATACAAGAAAGAAAGGCACTTTTTAGACATTTATGATTATCTTCTACCTAGAACACAGAACAAATTAGGTTACTGCCCTCATTAAAACCTTACCTGTTGATATACCAATTTCTAGGACCTGATGGATTTGAATAAGCATTACCAACCTTTGGATATGTTATATTGGGGAGGCAAATATAACACAACTTTCTTAACACAATTACAAAAGTGTTTTGGCTAAAGTTTTCTGTGTACCTGTAATTTTCATGGTGAAGTGGCGTATATCAAAATAAATTCTCAGAGGTCACGCTTATGTTTATCAAAAGATAAAACCCTTTAGGCCCTGGCTGGCGTGGCTCAGTGGATTGCGTGCCGGCCTGTGAACCGAAGGGCTGCCAGTTCCATTCCCAGTGAGGGCACACGCCTGCGTTGCAGGCCAGGTCCCCAGTGCAGGGTGTGGGAGAGGCAACTGATTATGTATCCCTCACACATCGATGTTTCTCTCCCTCTTTCTCCCTCCCTTTCCCTCTCTGTAAACATAAATAAATGCAACCTTCACAAAAAAATATAACACCTTTTAAAAGGCAGAGAAATACTGAACTCCAGGATAAATCCTGGCCTTATCATCACATTAAAAGATTTCTGGTCTCAATCTTCTTTTCAGGAACTTACTTCCAGTTTCTTGCTATAGTCGTTCTTGCTATATTTATTGTTCCTCTAACATGTCAAGCCCTTTTATAACTTTCATTCCCTGCTGCTTCCCCTGCCTGAAATGTTCCTTCCCTTCCTGCCAACTAGCAAACTCCTAGTCAGCCTCCACAGCTCCTTTCCAATGAACCATCCTTGGTTAACATCCTCAAATTACTTTCTTCTCCCTCAGAAGGTATCTATTATGCCACCATCATTACAGAGATCATCCTGAGTATAATTAGCCAGGCTAAAGTTTCTAGACTAGAATCTAGACTAACTTCCACTAGACTCAATTCCAAGCGAGCTAGGCCTGTAGGATTCCTTCAGAGAAGCTACCTATAGCCTGGGCAGAGTAGAAGCGAGGGATGACTGAATGAAGAAAATGAGTAAGATTTCTGGGAAATGAATGGATAAATCCAACCTTGGCCTAAGCCACTGACTACTGTCCGCAAAGCCTAAAAGCTCAGTGGGATAAACTTCGCGTGGGCGGAGATACCCCTCTGTGCCATCCCCGCGTGGCAACGACAGGGGGTGGGAGACACGGTCAGGAGAGAACACGCAGGCTCATTTCGGTCCATGTGCCCGGGCCAAAGCCGAAGGAGGGCCTCCCCATCCGACCGAGGCCCACTCCCCAAAAGGATACGGCCACCCCCGTCCCAGGCCCGCGTCGGGTGACCCCCAGCCCCAGACCGCATTACCTGCGGCGGCTTAGGCCAGTCCCGGGCCGTGGCTCCGCCCCTGGTGGGGCGGGGCTTGGGCCTCGGCTCCGTCCTAGACCCGGAAGAGCGAGACAGCCAACCGCTCCCCTCCTCCCTGGCTTCCAGGGATCGCCCTTAAAGAGGTCGGGAAGGGGGTCTGCGAGCCTGGGGTGCACTTTCGGGGAACCAGATAGGTCGGCCGTTCTCGGGGTCTAACCTGCCCGCGGAGTCAATAAACCCGGGCTGCAGGGAAAGGATTTACCAGAGAAATGCCGGGGGTTGGGTGTCTACTAGATTGACCCAATTCTGGGTTATCTAAAAGGGGCTAGGATGTTTTCAGTTCCAGCGGCTGTTAGAATGGTTTCTGAAAGGGAAAAATCTCCCTGTTCAGTCTTTAGGCCAATTCAGGCTTTGGCGCCTTAAACGGCTGACTCATTCCAGAATCAGACGTGTAACTATGTCAGGCACTATGGTGAACCAGACAAACAAGGGTCCTGGCCTCCTGAATGGAGTTCACAGTCGAACTAGAGAGATTAAACAGGAAAATAACTAGGCACATTTGTAAAAAAAAAAGTGCAAGAAATAAAAAATTCATCAAAGCATCTGTTCTTGGGGAAGTGACTTTTCTTTGGGCCTCAGTGCCACCCCTGTAAGATGGAGCTAAGATTTGTCACAAGGTTCTGATGGGGAATACATGAGCTAATGTATACGAAGTGCTCAGTGCCCAGCTGCTGGTGCAGAGCTGCTCCTCTGTGAAGTGTAATGCTATGCTTCGCTATTCACCAACTCTAGGCACCAGTCCTGAGTGGGAAGTGTTCATGTGCGTTATTCCTGGTCTCCATAGGTTCTCTGTAGCTTTCCTCAAAATGAAGAGGTGGCTCACCTATGTCTGTGTTTTAGAGAACCCCACAATCTCTTAGGAAGGCTGAGGCCAGTAACCTAGGAAATACAGGAAACAGCTGAGGAAGGAAAGGGGCGCTCTGAAGTACAGAGGTATGGTAACATAGTGGGAAGAAGACAGACACACTTGACTTCAAATATGGACTCCAACACTAACCATCTAACCCTGACATTTGGCAAGTTCTTACCTTCTCCCAGCCCTAGTTTCCTCATCTCTACCACAGGAATAGAAATACCTACCTTACAGAGGGAGCAGTTGAGAGGATTGGATAGTACAGGTGAAAAACCAACTTGGTCAATGTTTTAGCAACTTGAAACCATAATGAAAATGTATTGATTCATGAAGTGGAGTCTGAGGTTTGCAGCTCTCCTCACTGTTCAAATTTCCTATTTCAAACACCTGGAGTCTTTGTGAATTCCCATATTAATGAGAAAACCTCCACTGAATGTCTGCCAAAGAGGAGTTTAGGAGTATTCAGTTCTTCTCTCCTTCCTCAAAGACACCCAAGGCCAGGTTGCCTCTGCTGTATGTCTGTGTGCTTGTAGACAGAGATTTCTGCTCAGAGCTGCAGAAAGCTGTGACATCCCATGTCTTTTGGCTAAATCCATTTCAAGGTGCCATGCTGGAGTTGCGCATAAAAATTAGAGGAGGTTTGTGAGCAAAAGAGCAACCAGTTTTAATTAAAAGACTTAGGCTTTTAGACTACAAATCACATTCAGAAGGTGCTGGAAATAGCTTTTGAGGTCTACATTTATAATGGAAATCAAGGCGTAGAGAAATTAAAATGACTAACACATAAATGGCAAAACCAGGAGTCTGTATCTTCTGCTTTGTGCAAGGCAGACTGATAACATATTCCAGTTAGCAAACTCTGCACAGTCTTTGTAACAGATCACCCAATGTGTCTATCAACTCTTCGGAGAACTCACCCAGTACTCAGGGATGGTTCCTTCTCTTTGCTCTGGATGTCAACAGTGACATTCATCAAATGAGGGGGTTCTGCAGGATGGAGCTTCTTACTGCCAGCTGTTTTGGTAATGTGAGGACTGCCACCTGTTTTCACTGGTAGGGGTTACCGTCTGCTTTCATTACCTATCTGTTCACTGACTCATCAGCAAGGAAAGTAATGATGCTCGTGACAACTTGCTTTCAAGCATTTTATTTGTCCTCCTTCCCAATTTTGAGAAAGTATTTTGAGTAGGACTCATTCCCAGTTACTGAGGTTCAGAGATTAAAAAGTGATTTGCTAGCTTTCCAAAGAGGACTATAATTTTTAAAAAATGTCAAACAAGAGTAGCATCTTTTCTTCACTTGGATTTTTTTTTTCCTCCAAGAAACCCTGAGCATATTCTCCCTCTAAAGTCTTCAATTTTACTTCTTCAGAAAGACCTTGTTTGGCCCACCCAATACTGAGGACTAACATGTTGCACTCACTCTGTACATGACATTGTTTTAAGCCCTTTCCATATATTAATTCTACTAAAATTCAGTACAAGCCCTTAAGGTAAGTATTATTCTTATCATCTTCATAGGAGTTAGGTACTGTTATTACAGCTTCCATATTGGAGCTAATAAATTACTGCACAGAAAGGATCAATAACTTTGCCAATGTCACATGGTTAGTAATAGATTTGAACTCTGGCTATTTGGTGCTAGAGTCTGCATGCTTTACCTCCACTATATTGCCAACCTAAAGTAGGGCTCTTCCCTATTTTTTAACTCACAGTTCCACCTCTTTCCCTTTTTAGCACTAATCACACTTTGCATCTAATCATTTTTTTCATTTATATGTTTATTGTTTGTCTCCCCTATCAGACTGTAAGCCCCATGAGGGCAGGGATCATATTGTTCTTACTCACATCACAGGTACTATATAACTATTTGTTGAATGAATTAAGAAATGTACGCTTGTGGGCACCATTCATTCTACAACAAACTTTTATGAATTAATTTTACTTTGAAACACTTTCATGCTTACAGAACAGTTGCAAGAATAATACAAAGAACACCCAGAGACCTCATTAAATTTTAGCCAAATGTCCCCAAAATACACTTTAGGGCAAGAGGATCCAGTCCAAGGCCACTTGAACAACAAATATATATTGAGAACTTGATACTATTTGCTTATAAGACTCCTAATTGATCTCTCAGCTGCAACCATTTCCTCCTAGTCTCATACAGCACCAGATCCTTCCAAAATAAGTTAGATCATATGACTCCTTTTGCTCAAAACCCTGCAGCTTCTCTGTTATATTAAAAGTAAAAATCAGGAAAAGAAGAAAGTGTTCTTTTCTCTTATCTCCTCTCCTATTCCTCTCACCTTGCTCTAACCACGCCAATCTTCTCGCGATTTCCAAGATTCTAGATATGCTTCCCACTTAGGGCCTCTGCATCAGCTCCTTCTTACAACTTCCCTCTAGTGCCTGCATAACCTCCGACCTCTATGTTGGTCCTTTAAAATGCATCTCCCTTATCCTGTTGGGTTCCTTACCCCCACCACCTAATGCAAAAACCCATAGGGTTAATAATGCTACCAAAAGATGTCTGGTTAGTTTTCCATGAACTGGGTACCATTGTTGGTTCTATCTTTGTTTCCTAAAAAGCACCTAACAGAAAGAAGCCACAAAGGACTCAGATGAGCATGAAAGCTACATTTCCACTAATATTGGCTTTGTCCTCATGTTAATTAAATTATCCCACGAAGAAGGAGAAAATGCACAAGACTGACTCCCCTATTATATAGCACATATAATTCACCTATAAGTAAAAACAAGTTACATTTACAAATAGCTCCTTTGCTTTCCACATACTTTAGTTATTTATTGTTTATGTTCTGTCTCCTCTACTAAAATGTTAGCTATTGGTTGAGGATAGAGATCTTTATCTATTTGGTTTGCTGAATATCCCAAGTGACTACAACTGTACCTGGCACATAACTGGTGTTCAATAAAAGCTGTTAAACGAACTGAATGTTGAGAATATACTAAGTGCCAGGTCCTGTTCTTGGCGCTGAAGGTGCAAGAAAAACTCCCTGACCTGATGAGACTCACACCAAAATGTACTTAAACCCGCTAGACCCGTGTTCCTATATAGGCTCCTTCCACCTATTTCCTTTGAGATTTGGGGCAAGTTACTTAACCCCTCTGAGCACTGCTTTTCTATTAGTCGTTATGAGAATTAAACAGAAAAACAGCATTTATATAGCATTTAGCATAATAACGCTTTACTATGTCCCTCCCTTCCAGCCTGAAAGACTGGTAGCCTGACTTCTCTGCCACAGATTTAGGCAAGGTTTCGCAAGGCCTAGGAGAGGTGCAAACAGGTTACTAAGGCCAGGCTTACCTAATTTTTAACTGAAGGTGTTGGGGTGACAATGTTTAAATGGGTCGAAGTGAGAAACCAGCGAACAGCTAGGGCCACCCACTGCGCCGTTTGGGTCGTAAAACCCTCTCTGGGTCCTCAGAGCTGTACGTCTGGACGAAGGAAACGAGGGGGAAAAAAAAAAAAAAGAGTACCTGGCCGCTACTCAAAACTATAAATCCCAGCCCTCCCCGCGGCAAATAACTACGGGTCCCAGCAGGTTTCATTGTCTGGACCGAAGGGTACCCCTCCGGGCCTGCAGCCTGAGTTCAGCGGGAGAAGGCGAGGGGCGTGCCGAGGCAGCGGGGAGACTCGGGTCAAGCTCTACGCCGCTGCGCAGACGCCTCTCATGGGCCGGACGTGACGTAGGAAGAGTTCCGGCTTCGGCCTCTGCCGCTGCCGCTGCCGCCGCTACTTCAGCCGCCGCCGCCGCCGTCGGGGCTTGTTATTTCTAAAATGGCGCCCCTAGACTTGGACAAGTATGTGGAGATAGCGCGGCTGTGCAAGTACCTTCCGGAGAACGACTTGAAGGTGAGCTCGGTCGGGGCGGGAGCGCTGCAGGCGGGGCTCGCCCCTTCCGGCAGTGGGGCGCCCGCCGGCCCGCCCTTCTGGACGCCGGACCCCCGCCAGCATCCCGTCCGGTCATGGTGGAGGGCCTGACGCGGTGCCAAGCGACCCGGTCCGCTTTGGCGTCGCGCGGAGAGCGAGGGGAGCGGGAGGAGCGAGAGTCCGCCGAAGGCTGTCCCGGTGCCGTAGCGGGTAACCCGGGGGATGTTGCGGCCTCTGCCCCAGGGTTACCCCTCTTGGCCTTCGGCTGCCTCAGGGCTCCGAGCCCTAACAGCTGTGCATAGCAGACCCATCTCCCCGAACCCCGGCCCCGGCCTCGGCCTTTCGGAGTCCGAACCGAGTCCCAGCGGGCCGTGCCCTCGGCGTGGGGTCATCCTCCAGAGGTGGTGACAGGAGCGCCGGGTGGCCGGCGTCTGACAGGAGATGCCGCGGCCCCGCGAACGCGGCCGCGGTGAGTTGAGATCCGCGAGGACGGGACTGAGCAGCCAGTGGGCTAGAGCCGCTGGGGCGAGATGGAAGAGGAGGGCTGTCCAGGCGTCTGTCTGTCCCTCCACTTCTCCCAATTGCTCCTCAGGAGTGTTGGTTTCCTGCTGCCCATTCAGATAGGAGTCCCGTTTTCGAGGGCGCTGTGGAGCCCATGTAAGTGGATGACTTAGGAGTCCCTCCGTAAATACAAATACTTTTCTGTCCTTTAAGTTGTTCCCCCATGATCGCTTCGTAAGTCAGGATGGCCTCTCCTTGGTTTCCTAAAGGAGGTGGGTTGTTTTTCGTTACTGCCGAATCCAAGTAACTGTGTGTGTGTGTGTGTGTGTGTGTGTGTGTGTGTGTGTGTGTGTATCTGTGTCTCTCGAAGGGAAGAATGTCAGCCTTTGACAAGTCTTTCTCTTTTTAACGCGTTTGTTAAGCCGGTGCTGAGGTGTCTAGCGGTGTTTCGCGGTAAGTGCTGCTGTTTGTTTTATTTGTCCAGTTAACTTTGATTTGCTGTGAGTAGACTGTCACTAGCTCGTGCATTTTTTTTGGGTATTCTTTAAGCTGTGGGTTTCAAGCAATTTATCTTTGTCCGTGAATTTTTTTCTCTTAAGGAAGATGTTACTGGGTTGTTTTTTTTTGTCTTTTGCTATCTCTTTTGATACAGGAAGTTGGTATTTAACGACGGTCAAATAGTATGCAAAATGTTGAAAGCTAGAGGAGCTGTTGTGAATGCAACTTGTTTTTACTTATAGGTGAATTATATGTGCTATGTGGTAGGGGAGTTATTCTTGTGCCTTTCCCCCTTCTTCGTGGTATAATTTAATTAACATGAGGACGAAGCCAATATTAGTGGAAATGTAGCTTTCATGTTCATCTGAGTCCTTTGTGGCTTCTTTCTGTGAGGTGCCTTTTTTTAGAAAAGAAAGATGTGGCCAACACTGGTACCCAGTTCATGGAAAACTAACCAGACATCTTTTGGTAGCATTATTAATCCTGTGGGTGAGGTGGGTTTTTGCATATCAGTGAACCATGGTGCAATTTTCTGTTCTTTAGTATATGTAAAGCTGTTCTAAGCTTTACGTTTTATAATTAGTAGAATGTTGCTTGTTATGAAAATGTATCTTGATACTAACTTGAAATTGCATGTTGAAATGAATAGGATATAATCGCTTAGATTTTCTTTAGATCTCCTAGTTCAATAAACATTAGATTTCCTTCCTACTTCAAGGAAATATAGTTATTAAACCATTTCATTTCCCCTTGTAGCACAATTGGACAGAATTTAGCGTGTATCTGTTTCTCTCTCTTTTTTAAAGATTTTATTTTTAGAGTGAGGAGTAGGGGGAGAGGGAGAGAAACATTGCCGTTGGAGAGAAACATCATTCAGTTGCCTCTCACACACCCTCAACTGGGGACTGGCCAGCACCCAGGCGTGTGTCCTGACCAGGAAGAGAACTGGTGACCTTTTCTTCGTCCCCAGTCCGACGCTCAGTCCACTGAGCCACATCAGCCAGGGCATGTATCTGTTTCTTAATAAACTTTTTAAAAATCTCCTGGGCAACTGCTGGGGAAAATTATGAATTTTTCTTTTAAGTGGAATTTTTTTTTGGTCTTGATACTGTTTTTATCACATTAATTTGCGTGTGATTTAATTTGCTCATCTCAGGCATATTTAAAGAAATTTAATTTTGTTTCTACTTCTTGGCATGAAGTGCAAACTAAAATTAGGCAGGCCAGGAAAGTATTCCAGGAGCACCTTTTCAGAGGCTTTAAAGTCAAAATAAAAGATTCTGTCAGAGGAAGAAAAGAAAGAAAGAAATCATTGGGGCCACTTAATGATCACTATGGAAAATATTTGATCTGGTAGAAAAGACAAATTCACTGTATTTTAAACTGACTAGAAGTTGGAGATACTAAATAAAGTAATAAATGCATAGGATGTTCTAGATCTAATTATGATTTCTCTATACCTAAATTGGAAGCAGTCATATCACTAGTACTGGGTCAAGTGTACATAACTGTTTTGAAGGAATGGGATGAAATGTAAAAGTGAATGGATGAAAACATAACCTTAAAGAAGAGGTCATTTGATTCACATCAACCATAAAGATTTCAACGCTGATCACAGAAGATACAGATTCCATATCTAGCTAAGTGGAAGAATAAATGATAAAAGACAGAGACTATTCAGATGTACCAAATAAATTTAAGTCTTGGGTTGGTCAAAAAGTTCATTTAGTTTTTACTGTACAATGGCTCTAGTAGTGCTTAGTTGTTTTTAACTTCATTTGAAACAATTTTGTTAGTTTGTATTGTGACAGCTGCTATATCAGCATCCATTTTTTAAGAAAAACATCAAAATTGGTGAATTTTTGTGCAGCCATTTTAATATTGAAGATGGAAGAAGATGTGCAACATTTTAGGTGTATTTTGCTTTATTATTTCAAGAATGGTAAAAATGCAACTGAAATGCAAAAAAAGATTTGTGTACCATATGGAGAAGGTGCTATGACTGATCAAATGTGTCAAAAGTGGTTTATGAACTTTCTTGGCACTATTGACGTTTTGGCCAAATAATTCTTTGCTGTGGGCTGTTTTATGCATTGGAAGATGTTTGGCAGCATCCCTGGCATCTACCCACTAGAAACCAATAGCAGGAGATAGTTGACATACTCAAAATATTCAAAGCAATAAAATTATTGGTGAAAATGAAAATGTCTCTTTTATTTAACGAAAAAAAAGTAACACACTTTTTGGCCAACCCAGTACTTAAGCGGGTGATGGGTTCTATAGCTTGGAGGTTATTGAATGATTTTTAAAGGAGACATTGAAACAAAGAAATTGCACATTGAGTTGGTGTTCACTTTTTTACTGAGGAACTGAAGACAGTTACCATGGTAGGGGTTGGGATAATACTAGTGTCTTTCTCAGAGATGCAACATGAAGAATTGTGTAATTTCTTAGTAACTGCTTTTATGGGTTAATAGTTGATGTAATCTTTTTAGAACTCAGTTTTATGTTTAGTCTGGGCCATCCCTGAGTTTTCCATATAAGACTACCTACTTTGCAAAGTTGCACCTCTGTATGAAATGCCTCCACAAAGTTTCAGGGAATTTTTTTCTCCAACATTTGAACAGCCTTTTGTACCTTTTTATTCAGCCTCTATCTCATTTTATAGATTATCATCATATATTGTAGTCTTTATCCTTCCATGCTTGTATCTGTCCATACATATTTGTCACTCACCTTATTGCCTATATTATTGATTATTCTGTTTACCAGAGGTGTTTGTTTTGCATGGTATCTATCTTCGGTAATGCAAAGAGAACTAAACACAGTAGAGGACTTAAGCACGCACCATGGCTTTATATAGGGCCAGAAGAGTGTATTTTCTGTACACTCTGTATTTACAAGACTCTTTCTCATAATGCCCTGCATTTTGTTTGTTCCTTTGGCCACAGAATTACATTCTCCTGTCTATTCTGAAAATAGACTGTAACGGTGCTGTCTAGTAGAAATAAAATGCTCAGAAATGTGAGTCTCAAAATACATTTTAAAAATAGTAAAAAAGAAACAGGTGAAATTAATTTTAGTAATTTTAACCTTATTTCAATGTGTAATATAAAGTTAGTAATGTAATAGTTTCCCTTTTTTGTACTAAGTCTATGAAATAAGGTGAGTATTTTACATTTATGACATATCCCAATTCAGACGAGTCACATTTAATGTACTCGGTAGCTACATGTCACTGTAGGTATTGGACGGGACAGTGCATACCTCTAAAAACTCCCCAATCCATTCCTAGAATTGCAGAGCAGAGAGTGAATCAGAGTTCATGTAGTTTTGTACCATTCTCACTTTACTGGGGGGGAATCCGAGCTTTGTAGAGTTTATGATCTGCCTGAGGATGTCCAACTAATCAGTGAATTAGGTTGGAAAGCCTCCTTGCAGAGCTCTTTCTCATACAATTAGTAGTATTTTTAGGATGGCAAATAGCTTGCTTTCCTAGGTGTGTTTTCCACTTCATCACTTTTTTTTTTACATTCCATTCTAAGCACATTGGACTATTGTCTTCTGACCACATGCCCTGTACTTCCCTGCATCTTTGCTTCTGTTCAGTCTATTTCCGTCATCTACTTGGTCCATATATAGCATGAACATAAATTATTTAATACTCAGTGAGTTGGTTACTGATATTTGCGTTGCTTTACAAACAGATAACTGAAGCACATACAGATTAAGTAACTTTCCAAACTCATACAGCTAGTAAATAAGTAGAGGAGCTGGGATTCAAACCTAGGCAAGTCTGGCTCCAGGGTCCTTGTCCTTAACTACCACTGATGCTTCCTCTATGCAATATTGTCCATGCCTCTTTGGAGCTTTAGCTCCGACGCTTAGATTAGGATTTACATAGCTACTTACAGTTTTCTGAGCACCTTTATGTCCATTCTATTATTTACACAGTCCTTGTGATAGACAGAGTAGATGAACTGGTGAGGTTTAAGTGATTTTTGCCACAGTGATTCAGCAGAGTACACACCTGGATTTATTTGTTATTAAAAACTCCCATTTTTTCCTATACTAACCTTTGCTCTATAGCATTTTTTATTCTATACATACTACTTTTTTTTTTTGGCTTTACACTTTTAATTTTTTTATTGTTATATTACAGTTGTCCCAACTTCTTTTCCCCTTTTGCCCCTCTCTGCCCAGCCCACCCCTCTTGCCCACAGTCAGTCTTTTCTCTGTTGTCCATGTCCATGAGTCATTCATACATGCTCTTTGACTAGTCCCTCCCCCTTCCTTCCACCATTCCCTGCTCCTGCCTCCCCTCCTACAGCTATCAGTCTGTTTCATGTTTCCATGTCTTTGGTTCTCTTTTTCTCATTAGTTTATTTTGTTCATTAGATTCCAGTGATAAGTGAGGTCATATGGTATTTATCTTTCGCCACCTGGCTTATTTCACTTAGCATAATAGTCTCCAGTTCTATCCATGCTGTTGCAAAAAGTAGGAGTTCTTTCTTTCTTCTGCATAGTATTCCATTGTATAAATGTACCACTGTTTTAATCCACTCATCTACTTACGGGCAGTTGGTCTGTTACCAACACTTAGCTACCATAAATAGCGCTGCTATGAAAGTAGGGGTGCATAAGTTCTTTTGAATTGGTGTTTCTGGATCCTTAGGGTATTCCTAGCAGTGGAATTGCTGGGTCATAAGGCAGTTCCAGTTTAATTTTTTTGAGGAAATCGCATACTGTTTTCACAATGGCTGCACCAGTCTGCATTCCCACCAATAATGCATGAGGGTTCCCTTTTCTCCACATCCTCACCAGCACTTGTTGTTTGTTGATTTGTTAATGATGGCCATTCTGACAGGTGTGAGCAGATATCTTATTGTCCATGCATACCACTTAGAGTATGTATTCTGTCTTGTACGATAGCAGATGTGCCTGTCTCTACTGTTAGACTATAAGCTTCTTGAGGACCAGGGTCATATCTTGTTTATTGTATTCTCCACAGTCTTAGAACACTGCCTTGTATGTGATAGGCAATTAGTTAAGATTTGTTGAATCAAACTGTATACCACTTTAGGACAAACATTTCTTTAAATGTTTCCTGTTTCAAGTACTGTTCCTTGTGGCGCAAGAGGTAGAGTCCCATGCTTCTCTCTGTTTTTGAGGGGCTCTCAGTGTAGTAAGGGAGATGGAGAAGTAAACGAATGATCATTGCATGGTGTGCTAAAATAGAGGACTGTCCAGAATACTGGGAAACAGGAACAGCATCTCTGAAGCCAGAGATGATTTCACAAAGGAGGAGCAAATGAGAGGATGAGCATAGTTTGTTCAGGTAAACAAAACGGGAAGGAAAGAACATGTAAATACCATGTGCCACGGTATAGCTTAATCTGAAATCTGGTTGATTTGGGGAATTTGAGGCAGTAGTTATGCTTTGAAGTGGTGCTGGGAAGACAGGCAGAGAACAAATCATGGAAGATAATGCTGATAAACTTTTTATCTTTTAGGTTGTGTGAAGATAAACACTTCAAAATTTTTATATTTTAGGAGAAAACACCATACTTTTACTTTTTTGATATTGTTTAAAATATGGCTAACTAAAAAACAAAAGTAGATTCAAAGAAATGTATTACAGGAGTACACTGTTGTAGGTGGTAGGAGTGACAGTGGTATCTGAATAGAGTTTGGGAAACACTGCCATAAACAGAAGAATGCCTTTGAGAGATTTTTACGGAAGTGACACTAGGTTTTGGAACTATTATGGCAACAGTTGTGGACCATGGGTTGGAATGAGATGCAAATTTCATAGAAGCAATAGACTAGGTGACATGAGAACTTGAAGTAACAAGTGATTCTGATGTTTAAAAGGAAGTGAAGAAGGTATAATAGGACCTGTTGACAGAGTAGGTCTAGGTAATCGGGGAGAGGGAAGAGTTCAGTGTAATCTTGTAGTTTCTGGCATGAATTATTTAGTAAGTACTGTAACTAGATTAAGGAATGAAAGGGAGTTTGGTTTGGGTCACACTGAATTTGAAAGGTATAGTTCAGAAGACTTGGATACACATGTTGGTTAGTTAACAAGTATTTCTTAATTGCCATATGTACTCTGGGCGTTGTTCTAGTAGTAGTAAACTCAGGAGAAAGGTCTAGACCAGTGGTTCTCAACTGGGGCTGATTTTGCACTGGAGGACATTTGGCAATATCTGGAGACATTTTTGTTTGTCACAGCTGGGGGTGCGGGTTGCTGTAGGTATCTAGTGGATGTAGAAGCCAGAGATACTGCTTAACATCCTATAATGCACTGGACAGAAGTCCCTGACAACAAAAAATTAATCAGTAGTAGTGCTGTGGTTGAGAATTTAAAACCCAGTGTATTTGAGGGACAAGAGGGAACAGGAAGACAGGAGCAGATAATAGAATGGAACCATGAATAAGTTTCTTAAGGAAAGGGTAGGCAAGGCGAATAGGGTCTCCTAAGAATGGGGGCCATGAACACCTAATTATTCAAGGATTAGGAATTAATTGGGTACCATGGGAAGAGATAGGTATAGTTTGCCCTAAATTTGGGATAAGATTAAGAATCTTGCCTTAGTGCCTTTTTGAAACAGTGAGAGTAATCACACTTCCTACAAACCAAGCAGCGGAACAAAACCATGAAGGGCTTTGGAGGAGCTTCTCCTATGGCAAGGCGGTCCTGAGGCCACTCTACATAGTAGTTTGACATATGCAGAGTTTATGCTGAGATTTCATAGACTTTTTATTTTTGTGTTTGCTTGATAGGAATTTGTAAACTACTGCTTAACAGAGAGATGAGAAGCAATGATTTTGGCTTAGAGACTTAACTCTAAACCCTCAGTTGGGACGCGGAAGTGGCAGTGGCAGGAGGCAGCTGTTACTTTACTCAAGTTAGTATGCCTGGCCTCAGGTTAAAGATGCTGCCTGAGTAGTTTACATGTGTTCTCTAGACACTCTCTGGCCTTTGAGATTGGTAGGGTTTCAGAGTGATTTTTTTATAGTGTACTGTTATTTTCAGATCAATACAGGGGTTATGGGCCAATCTCCTTGCAGTTCAGGAAGAATGATGGGCTAGGAGAGCCAATCCATATGTGGGTGCACATTCTGGAACATTCAAATATGGGAACCATGGAGGATCCCTCAGGAAATCTGTGCTGTAATTAGTTTCAGAATGTGAATTAAATGATAACTCTCTTGGTTCCAAAAGGATATAGAGTGGTTTTCAAAGGTGCACTCAATATGGCAAGATAAACTATATTCAGAATAAGTGAGACAAAGAGAAAATAAAGGTAGGAAACAAAGATGGAACCAACAGTAAAAGTAAGAATATACTTTCATATATAACATAAAAGCTGTGATGATCATCTTTTTTGAGATTAGGCCCTACTTCTTTGAGATTAGGCTCTAAGCTTTCTAGGAGCCACTGAAAGAAGGGAACTGATCAGTTAAAAAGTTCAGAGTCACTGTGGCCTGGTAGTTCAGTTGGTTAGAGTATTGTCCTGATATGCCAAGGTTGCAGGTTCTATCTCTGATCAGGGCATGTGCAAGAATCAGCCAATGAATGCATAAACAAGTGGAACAACAAACTGACGTTTCTCTTTCTCTCTCTCCTTTCCCTCCCTTCCCTTTCCTCTCTGTCTAAAAGCAAAGAGACATTTCTCTCCTGAGTCCTCCTTGAAGGCAACTGTTTAATCACAGTATCCTGTATACCTTGTTCATAGCCTACACAGTGCAAGCCATATGGAGGACTATCTCCTACAGTGTCCCTTACTACAGGTTGATAGCATGACATTAAAGTGCAATTGGGGAAAAAGCAATTGGGAAAGGAGGACAGTATGATGCAGGGTGAGGACAGGCCTCTTTAAAGGACAGCCTCACTTTAATTCAGGGTGGAGTTTATAGTGGGTCTGTTTGGGTAACATTTTAATAACTGATCTTTAAAGGGGTGTAATCAGTGGAGCCCTCAAATATATAAGTAACCAACACTTCCCTGAGAATGGGCAAATATTAATAGAAAGGTCAACACTGTAGGAAATAGAGAACTTTTCTCTCCCAAAGATGCATTGTGGAAAGAGTGGTAGATGAGCTTCTTTGGCGGCTTTTGTCAGAGGATGTGTTGGAGGAAATATTTAAATTGTATTCATGATATGTACTCTGACCTTTACTGATGGAAGGTAGGACTCTTCTTAAAAGATGTGAAATCTGAAAGGAAGTGTGGATGGGACAAGTGTCTGACGACATGCAGACCTCATATTAACAAAGAGAAAACTCCTCCCATTCTTGAACAAATTACAGCAAAGCACTTCTACAAATACCTTTGGTGGAATTCTCTTTGAATAGGTTCGTTGAGTGTATCTGGAAAATTATTTCAAGTATTATTTGAATAAGGCATTATACCTAAGAAAGGTGGGTAAGGTCCTGAGATAGTTACTCTAAAACATCACTATATTGCCCTGGCTAGGTGGCTCAGTTGGTTGGAGCGTCATCCTGTACACCAAAAGGTTTCAGATTCCATCCATGGTCAGGGCACCTACCTAGGTTGTGAGTTTGAGCCTTGGTCGGGAGGCAACCAGTTGGTGTTTCTCTTTCACATTGATGTTTGTCTTCAATGAAAGCATGTCCTTGGGTGAGGATAACAGAAAAAAAATCACTGTATTTTATTTAAAAAATTGTCCAGTAGCAGAAAAAATTTTTAAAGTATTAATTGCTGCTTTATGAAGCTAACTTAAAAGAGCAGTGCTCTTCTGGCAAAATGAGGAAAAAGAAGGTGATAATGAAAGACTATTAAAAAAATACAGGCCAGGCATGGCATATTTGTTCTTTGGAACTAACCTTAAGATACATGGAAGTGAGTTAAGGTTTTAAAAAAGTGCAAGTAGTAGGTTATAAACTTTGGGAGCTAATTACTATAAACATAATCCCAGAATCATCAAAGGACAGTTTCCTTTCCTATCAAACAATGTTAAGTATTGGTTCTTGTCTTTTTGTTATATGATCCTTAGTTTTAATATTGTAGTAAGAGTTTGCATTTTATCTTTTTTTTCTTACAGCGGCTATGTGACTATGTTTGTGATCTCCTCTTAGAAGAGTCAAATGTTCAGCCAGTATCAACACCAGTAACAGTGTGTGGAGACATACACGGACAGGTAAAATTTTATGAGCAGATTTTTAGCTTTGTACTGTCCATAGTCCATGTGTGTTTCTACTTGTGCTGCAAAAAACAAACAAGCAAGCAAAAAACAACAGTTGGTGGTGGTTGGCTAAGTTACCTCAGTCTGTATGACACAATTCCTCGTTACTGTTCCAGCAAATAAAAGCAGTGGTCAAATTATTAATGGAGTTTGTTGAAATTATACCTGCAAGGTGAATAGAATGCAGCACTGTTGTTCCATGGAAAGGGGGAGATAGAAAACACAAATGTGCACTGCTTGTAGTTATTATGATTAATAGATGCTTTTGTTTTAGGCACTGATTTTCTATTCATTCTATTCTTTTCTGTCATACTTTGTTGAAAATTTATCATTTCTTTAGTGGGACTGATAATAGCAAAGGCTCAGAAAGAAAACTGTTGGTACATGATTTCATAGCAATTCACTTCTAGAATGGGACTAGAGAGATTTATTTCATTTATTTTTTTATCTGCTGGTTTTTGTTTATTTGTTTTTTAAGAGTTTCAAGGCAGGATGAGCATGCCTCATCTTTAGGCTCTTACTGTCAGTGTTTGGCCTAGTGTGTTTCTAAAGTTTTTTTTAAATAAGGGAATCAAACGTGAACTGACCACTTCTAGTCGGCTGTATGCATGAAAGGGAGTTGCGGCTACAGGACATGTATACATTGTGAACAATATAGTGTTTATGAATATTAACAGGAATTACTATCTTACATGCAGTTTTCCTGCCTTACATATGACTGCCTAAAAGAGCAGAAATGTGACTAAATTGGTTGTGGTTGGGGGCTGCTCGAGTAAAGTCCTATTTTGACTACTTAGAGGACTCTTTTTGGCTTTTCAATCTGTTCTCTGAATGGCTGAGATTATAAGACCTCTGACAGCTGCATGTTCTCAGCTTCTAAATAGAGACCCCATTATGTCATCTGTGATCTGTTAGTAGATTTTAGGAGTGGATTTCTTAAAATTTCCATGTAACTTCTCTCCAAAAGATAATAAACATTTGAATTTTGCTAACATAAAGTTCCTTAACACATTCCTAAAAGCTGGAATAAAAGCAAGCAGTGTTTTCCTCTACTTCTATTAAAATTGAAGGGGTATCAAGAACTTTTCAATATATGAATTGCAGTCATGTTCAAAGTTCAGGGAGTTAGAGACAACTTCAAACTATAAAAATTAATTAAAATTATAAAATTGTACTTACATATTATATATACCTTCAGCCAATGTACAGTTCTTGCTAACATTTATTTTATGTTTTGAGGTTAACAAAATGCTTTTTCCCATGTTCCATGTAAAATTTTTTCAGGAGTCCTATAAGATTGGATCATTTTATAGAGAAGGAAACTGAGACTGAAAGGTTGAAATTAACCCAAACTCTCAGAGCTCTTAAGGGACAGAGCAGAGATTTGAAACTCATTTGGGTGCCCAGTAGCCTATGTTAATTTAAGACTACCATCGAACTGTGAACATTGTTTCTCTTGTACCTGACCCTTTAAAACAATTGCTAATCAAAAGCAAGGGACTTGAGGAGCTTCTATCTGTAAACTAAATGTAAGATATGTCCTTTGGGACTTGTACAGTTGTCTTTCACTTGGGCAGCTCTGGAATTGCAGGATTGGGTTATGAGTATAAATAAACATGTTGGCAAGCATATACAGCTGTCCCTTGGTATCCTCAGGAGGTTGGCTTCAGGACCGCCCACTAAAATCCTGTGATGCTCTAATCCCTTATATAAAATGGCATAGTATTTGCTTATAACCTCTGCATGTCCCCATATACTTTAAATCTAGATTACTTATAATACCTAATACAATGTAAATGCTATACAAATAGTTGTTTAAAGAATAATAACAAGAAAGAAAAACTCTGTACATGTTCAGTGTAGACATAATCATTGTACGTCTAGCTACATGGTACATGTCAGCAGAAACATAGCATCCCCTCCCCGCCCCCGTTCCTGAATATTTTCAATTTGCTGTTGGTTGAATAGGGATGAGTCTGCAGTACAGAATCCAGGATCTGCAGATAAACATGGCCTACTGTAGTGCTGACAGGCAATGAAGCAGTGTAATCGAGTGAGGAGATGGTAGACTTCAATGTCAGACAGAGCTTTGTTTAAATCCTGACTTAGCTACACACTAGCTGATTCAGAAACCACTTCAGCTAGCTCATAAGTTCTTTAAGTATGGCCTGTGGATCCTTGAGGGTCTCTAAGGTGTTACAGAATCAGTTGAGGGTAAAACTGCTGGTACCTCAAAACGAAATCCAGAGAGTAGCACCAGACTATGCTAGTTGCTGCTGTCTTCTGTACAAACATGCATGCACAGTGAAATAAAATACCGCTATTACATAAGCTTGTCCTTGATGAAGCAGTGATATTTAATTGTAACTCTCAACCCTGAGTAGATAATGCTTTTTGTTATTGTTCAATTACAGTTGTCCCCATTTTTCTCCTATTACTCTCTCTGCCCTACCTACCCCCCACCATCCACATTCAATCACTGTGTCCCCTCCCCCACGACTGTTGTATTTGTCCATGGATCCTTTATACATTTTCCTTGACTCGACCCTTCCCCTTCTTCCCCCGCTAAAGTCCCCCCCCCTCGCCCCCATCACTGTCATTTTGTTTTTTATTTCCAAGTCTCTAGTTCTATTTTGCTAGCCTGTTTGTTTTGTGAATTAGGTTGAGTAGATACTTCTTTTGAATGTAATGAACTAGGAAGTCTGCATAGGCACATCTGCTGCATGCTGAAGAAGGATGGCTTGCTCAAGGAAAAGTGCTGTGTAGTTCTTTGCATTAGGAGCTGAGTAGCCTCTTTTTTTTATGGAGTGCTATTTTTACTTGAGAAGAGGAATGACTAACTGGGTATTTGGCAGCCATTTTTTCAAAAGTGAAGGAAGTGGTTAGCCAGTCACTTTAGGGAACACAATTGATCGGTTTTGTTGCCAATGCCAGAATTTGAGTTTTCAAATGAAAAATTGGAATTTTGGAAGATTTGAGTCCACTACCATAAAGATAACAGCTTCTGATATTTAAAGACTTTTTTGATGAGGCGAGTGGTAATAATAACATATTAACAAATACAGCTTTTGATGATGTGTAATGAATTGTTATTTCCACTTGCCAAGTGCTAAGTATGTTATCCAATCAAAGTGTTACACCAATCTATTCGAGTATGGTAAGACCACTCTTCAAGTTTTGATATGTTAAAAAAAAATATGCACTGTTATCTCTAAAGGTGATTAAAATACTTCCTCCTTTTGTAACACATACCTGTGTGAAAGCTGGGTTTTCTTCATATGCTTAAATCACCCTAACCCAACAGATTGAATGCAGAAACAGGGAATGGGAGTGTCCAGCTCTGTTGTATTTAGCAAGGCATAAAAGAGATTTGCAAAAATGTAAAACAAGGCCACTTTTCTCATTAAATTTGTTTTGGGAAACAGTTTATTTTTCATTAAAATATGTATATGATACTATTTAATGAGTTACTGGGCTTTTAAATGAAATTTTTAAAATTACCTGTTTTAATTTGTAATATGGTATAGACTGATTGATATAACCTACACAGACAAAAGCTTTTTGGCAACCTCTAATTTTTAAGATGATGAATGGGCTCTGAAACCAAAAAGTTTAAAAACTATTGAGCTAGCCAACTGTTTCCTTGCCTTTAATGATGGAAAAAAATCCGTTTCTCAAGATTGGTTTTGTTTTAAAATGAAAACATTTACAGAGTGTCTGTGGTATGAAAAACACATAATAGATGGTAGAAATTATTTGTGAAATGATGAGGTGGGCTTCTAGTAATGTAGGACAGGGTTAATTATCTGCACATGTTCTCAGTAAATGTTTATTATATTAAATAATTTTGGAAAAAAACTTCCAATATGGAGTAGGAACTATGAATCCCAGAAGCAAAATTTTTTGTTGTCTATTAAACGTACACAAGGTACATGGAAACTTATAAAGCTTTTATTCAAGAGTATATTTCTATAAACATCAGTAGAAAGTTTAAATTCACTTACTCTTCTATGAGATTTTTAATCTACCACGCTTTATGAAAGCAGCTGTTTTGTAAAACTTTTTAATGTTCTTTTCCTGACTTTGTGTGTATACATACTCAGTTTTTACATAATAAAATTGTGTAGTTATAGTATAGGTATAGTTTTGTGTTCCATTCTGTTCCCTAATCATTTTTCCATTTTGCTACATACTTTCCATTATAATTGTTATTCATGACCACATTAGGTTGTAGTCCTTGAGCTGGTAGATCATACTTTATTAAAATATTTCCTACTGTTAATCATGAAACTTTTTTCTTTTGTTATTCTGAATGCTGTTGTAACACATTTTTTATATTTTTACACAGATGAGGTTTTTTGCCTTTAGGATATAGTCAGAGAAGTGGAATTAGTAGGCCAGAGTTATACACACACGTACATGTATCTATACAGTGAGAGTGTGTATGTATACGAAGTCTGTCCAGAAGGTATCAGCCTTGTAATATGAAAAACAGAAACATTTATTGAAGAAGATACAAGAAACACTGTACATTGAGGACAATTTGTACACAGGACAGTTATGCCTCAGTCCCCTTCAAAGTAGGTACGTTGCGACCTCACACAGTTCTTCCAAACGCCATCAGCCGCCCTGTCGTATTTTCCTGAATCTCATCAATGACCTGAAATCTCTTCCCTTTCAAAGGTGATTTTAGTTTTGGGAAAAGTCAGAAGTCGCAGGGCGCCAAATCTGGGCTGTAGCGGGGCTGAGTCACCTGCACGATTTGATGTTTTGCCAAAAAACTATGCACCAGACGTGATGCATCAGCAGGTGTATTGTCATGATGAAGCTGCCAATCACCAGCTGCCCATAGCTGCAGCCTTCTGAATCATCCGAATAGTTTCCGTGGAAGAATGTTCAAGCTTAATGCAAAATGTGATGCAGATTTGTTGCTCTAGTCAGTCATTTTCAATGCCATGGCCACATAGTACACATGCTCACTCAGTGGCGTCCACCACCCCCACTGACTAGTACAGTGAAGTCATCATTGTTCACGCATGTGAATTCCAGTCCACACGCCTTGAACATTGTTGCACAAACTGTTCTCGTTGTATTAACGATGGCTGGACTTTTTCTGGACAGACCTCATATATATAAATGTATAGATATTTCTTTTTTACTGCTCATACTGTGTGTGTTTGTGTAAAATAATGTAAAAACATGATATGCCTGCACACATCATATTCCTTTCAAATGGAGGGACTCTACATAGTAGTAATGGACAGTAAATATTTTGAAAACATAACATAGTCTACCACTTGATTGAGATTAAATATTTGTGTCATTTATTTGCTAATTTTAAGAAGATTGAAGAATTATATTTTAAATTTTCTAAAGTTTAAGCAAGTAATAACCCTTTAGATTTTTGAAAGTGTTATAAAGGGGAATACTTTATTTCAGTAGTTAACATTTAAATTTCAGTTTTATTCACTGTTATTAAGATTGCTATACCGTTTTGAGTATTAGAAATTTAAATAATAATTTTATTTTCAAGTGTAAAAGATGTGTAGGGAATTATAGTTGGTACAGTTTAGTCAGTTCCTTTCATCTTAAACCTTTTTTTCAGAAAAACTGAAGTTTTCTTTAAGAATTAGATTAGGGTAATCTAGTTGACTGACATTACCAAATGTGCAATTAGTCATTTACCAATTTTCAGTCAAATAGAATATCTTGAAATATACAGTTCTGTTTTTACTGGTTATTGAGAAGATGCTTTGAGAAGACGCTTATTGAGTTTTTACTGGTTATATCTGTGGACCCGAGGAGACACATTTCCAACAGTAGAGTGCAGCAAGGCAGGTCGATCTGTTCTTCATGGCATAAAGCGTCGTGTAAGTTTAAGTTCTTTGAAAGAAATTTTTACCAACTTATCTCCTTTTATCTCATTGAAATAGATGCTGAATATGTATGTGTCTGGATGGTTAGGTTAGCTTATTGACAAGTTAGGTGACTGAGAAGTTAAATGGTTTCACATCCTCAAGTGATGGGTGAGGAGATGTACGAAAGAAATTTGAGAGGGACGCCTAAAACACTAATGATCTAGAAATGGCTTTATGGTAACTGTGAGCTTTATTTTAATGCCTTTTTTTGGCTTCGGAGCTGTGTCCTTGGCAGTTTTGTTTATACTTTTTTAAATTAATGTAAATATTTGAAGTCCTCTTAACCACTTCTTCACACATTTGCTCTCAGTTTTATTATTTTACTCCTTCTTAGGAATTTGTAATCAACATATATTGCCTTTCTTTTATAGTTTTATGACCTTTGTGAACTATTCCGAACTGGAGGTCAGGTTCCTGACACAAACTACATATTTATGGTATGTAAACACCAGTGATATCAAGTATTTATTTAAAAAGGAAAAAAAATCTGTCCTATTACATGTAAATTACAAAGTAATTTTTGCCATGTGATAATGACTATTTACATATCTGAAAAGGTGATTCTATACTTTCCTACATTTTTCCCTGTCCTCTAGTTGAGAATAAATGCTTTAGTAAACTGCTATATACATAGGACTGGGTTGTAGCCCTCAATAATGGTTGGGCAGAAGAATATCTCAGAAATGCTGGTTGAAGTCATACATTTTTACTCTTTATTTTACAAGACGTTTTTGAGCATTCATTTTTATCTCTTACTAATCCAGTGATTGATGAGTATACACACATACACACTTGCTATTAAGAATCATATTTACTTGGTTTTCTTTCAGAATGTAATGTTACTGTTTTACTTTTTCTGAATCTTGTCATGTTTCTTTCCTCTGAAAGTTTTGGCATAACTTTCCTATTATTTTTTTTAGCTGTTTTCTTAATGGTCTAATATTGGCCTAGGTAAAATGTTAATGGGCATGTTATGATAGACCATTGTTAAATACAAAGCTGAACATGGAACAATGTTAAAATTATGGAATTTGCTATTACCAAAAAAACCCCAAAAAAACCCCAAAAAACCCAACAAACCCTATTTTCTTCAAGTTGGCAGCTCCTCTGATATAGTTCAAATTATTTTTGAAATTTATTTAAAACTTTGAATTTACATGGTTTTTTTTTTGAAACATCTGTTAATGTAGGTAATAATTGGAAAAACGGTGTTTTTTCCAGGGAAAATCATGGAGAGAATTGTACTGCAGGTATCTGTAGGCCTCTTAAATCGTCGACTAGCACAAACACTTAGTAAAAACAGCCTATTTACTTCCATTTGAATATTTGTTAAAACTCAATTTCCAAATAATTCAATGTATAACTACACATTTTTGTTATTTTGGGCTGTGTCTCTGAGTTTGTGTAGTTTGGTATAATTTTTTAAAAATATCGTTGCTATTATATTGTTTATAACTGTAAACTTTTACTTTACAGGGTGATTTTGTAGACAGAGGTTACTATAGTTTGGAGACCTTCACTTACCTTCTTGCACTAAAGGCTAAATGGCCTGATCGTATTACGCTTTTGCGAGGAAATCATGAGAGTAGACAGATAACACAAGTGTATGGATTTTATGGTAAGACCTTCTGTTTTTGTGATTCTGCATATTGTTTTACTTTCCTCTTTGGGGGGAAAAAGCCATACAAGTCATATGTGTGGTTTATAGGAAAATGAGAAAATACACATAATCTTTTTCCACTTTCTCACTTTCAACTTCCTCTCTTCCCTCAGTCAATGGAAAATCTTGGGAGAGAAAAACCATTCTGAACTTTTTGGTCTACATCTTTTTATTGGGTTGGCCAAAAAGTCTGTTACGTTTTTTTCTGTAAAATAAAAGACACATTTTTCATTATCACCAATAACTTTATTGATTTGGATGTTTTGAGTATGTCAGCTATCTCCCGCTATTGGTTTCTAGTGGATAGAGCCCAGGAGTGCAGCTAAACATCTTCCAATGCATAAGGCGGTCCCAAAGCAAAGAATTATTTGGCCAGAATGTCAAAGGTACCAATAAAGTTCACAATCCACTTTTGACACATTCGATCAGTCACAGTACTTTTTTAATACGCTGCACAAATCTTTTTGTTTCAGTTGTGTTTTTACCTTTCTTTAAATAATAAAGCATAATACATCACAAATGTTATAGATCTTCCATCTTTAATATTAAAATGGCTGCACAAAATTTCACCAATTTTGGTAAGTTTTTTTAATGCACATTGATGTGACAGCTGTTACAGTCTAACAAAATTGTTTCAAATGAAGTTAAAGACAACTAAGCACTACTAGAGCCATGGTATGGAAGAAACTGAATGAACTTTATGGTCAACCCAATAGATCAGTGCCTCAAAGTATAGTCTTCAGTTTACCTCATTGGTATCGTCTGGGGTACTTGTTAAAAATGTAGATTACTGGGCCTTCTTGCAGATTTTTTGTGGTGGGACCCTTGAATCTACTGAAGGTGAATGTTCTGCACATTCAAGTTTGAGAATCTGTTCTATATATATGTACATATTTGTGTGTGTGTGTTGTATACATGTGTGCATGTACACACTACTCTAAAATGGGATCACGCTGGCTTTTTTTCATTTACTATTGACTTGCCTTTTTACTTCATTAATGTATTTTTATAGCAGGATTGTTTTATACTGTATGGACATCCTATAGTGGTATTAAGCAATCCCTTTAACATCGGATGTTGGAGTTATTTTTAAGTTGCTGTTATATGCATAGCTGAATGAATATCCTTTTACATATATGAGGTCTGCAGGGAAAAGTCCAGCCATCGTTAATACAACGAGAACAGTTTGTGCAACAATGTTCAAGGCGTGTGGACTGGAATTCACATGCGTGAACAATGATGACTTCACTGTACTAGTCAGTGGGGGTGGTGGACGCCACTGAGTGAGCATGTGTACTATGTGGCCATGGCATTGAAAATGACTGACTAGAGCAACAAATCTGCATCACATTTTGCATTAAGCTTGAACATTCTTCCACGGAAACTATTCGGATGATTCAGAAGGCTGCAGCTATGGGCAGCTGGTGATTGGCAGCTTCATCATGACAATACACCTGCTGATGCATCACGTCTGGTGCATAGTTTTTTGGCAAAACATCAAATCGTGCAGGTGACTCAGCCCCGCTACAGCCCAGATTTGGCGCCCTGCGACTTCTGACTTTTCCCAAAACTAAAATCACCTTTGAAAGGGAAGAGATTTCAGGTCATTGATGAGATTCAGGAAAATACGACAGGGCGGCTGATGGCGTTTGGAAGAACTGTGTGAGGTCGCAACGTACCTACTTTGAAGGGGACTGAGGCATAACTGTCCTGTGTACAAATTGTCCTCAATGTACAGTGTTTCTTGTATCTTCTTCAATAAATGTTTCTGTTTTTCATATTACAAGGCTGATACCTTCTAGACAGAGCCTCTCGTGTGTGTGTGTGTGTGTGTGTGTGTGTATGTGTGTACACAAATATATGTTCATATATATGATATCCCAAGGATCTATGAATATGTTTTCACATATGTATGTATAAAATGATATATATAAAAAAAAATCTGTGTACTTGTTCCAAGAGAATCCCACGACCTCAGAGATTGGAAACAGAATTCAGCCATTAAAATAAAATAGCTGCTTTTATAACAATTCTGTATGGTTGAAGGTTTTTAATAAACAAGGTTAAGAAATTCTTTGAATAAGAATTGTTGAGATTATTAATAATGAATTTTACTTGACCACAATTAAGACAGATATTGAAAGATTTGAAAATAATTTTATAGCCCTTTAGTTTTAGATTTTATATTTTGAATATTCTGCTTATATTCTGTCATCATAAAGATAAGCTGAACTCTCTTATTCTCTTACCTAGCTAAGCTGAATTTCTTTCGTCCTAGTATTTAACATATTCTTTATTTTTATCAGCAGACTCAGAACTACATTATTGAGATCTCTCCTGTTTCTTTTATAGATGAGTGCCAAACCAAATATGGAAATGCTAATGCCTGGAGATACTGTACCAAAGTTTTTGACATGCTGACAGTAGCAGCTGTAAGTTTATTTAAATCTTTTTAAAGCCTCAAGTATTTTCTTGCCAGTAGCACTTTGCATATTTTTATCTAATTGCCATTTTAGTTCTATTGATACTATTAGGATTCATTCATGAATTTGGATGTGACTGAGTTTATTATTGTATGTTCGACTTTTGTTATCTTTTTTCGTTAGCTAATAGATGAGCAGATTTTGTGTGTTCATGGTGGTTTATCTCCTGATATCAAAACACTGGATCAAATTCGAACCATTGAACGGAATCAAGAAATTCCTCATAAAGGAGCATTTTGTGATCTGGTTTGGTCAGATCCTGAAGATGTGGATACTTGGGCTATCAGTCCCCGAGGAGCAGGTTGGCTTTTTGGCGCAAAGGTCACAAATGAGGTAAAGCCAACATTTTTGGAAAAGTGATTGGTTGCTGATGACTGTTTAAAGAGCTATGGTGGCAGTAAACAATCTTCTTGTCCAGTTTATTTAAACTCTGGTAGTTATGGATATCAAATTTCTCATGTAGTTTATCATATGTATATTTCCTTAATGGTTAGATGAGATAATGAAATGTAAGCACCTCTTTCAGCACCTACTTGGTACTATGTGTAAAGTAAGTGTTTCTTTTCTTTCAAATATTGTAATTAAGCAATGAGATGAAGCAAGGGCAAAATAGGCAACTTTAAAAATATGTATTTTAGTATTTATATTTTTAATTGTGATACAATTAATGTGTTATATTAGTTTGAGGTGTACAACATAATGACTTGATATATGGATATATTTTGAATAAGCAACTTTTTGAGGTTCAACTGCACACACATGCGCACACATGCACACACACACGAGCTATATTGGGAAGTAATCTAGCATGGAATGAGAGAGAGCTATATTCAAAATAACTTGCCACTTACCTTGTCTGAATCTCTGTTCCCTTAAATGTCAAGAGGATAATAAACCTCTGGCAGAATTCCTGCAAGAACCATATTAAACCCTCAGTAAATGATAGATATGGTAGCAATATATTTATTATTAAACCATAAAAACTTTTGTTTCATATCTGATAATACTTGTAGAATGCTTTTCTTCCAGGAACTTCTAATTATGTGACTGTATGATTCCTATAACTCCTTGACAGATTCAGGCCAAAGTAACTATAGCCCATAACTTATTGAAATTATTGGGATTAACTATAGAATGGATTTTATAATCATGAGAACTGTATTTAGTAACAGGGTTTATACTTTATTTGTTTAGTTTCTTATATATTTAGGTTGATTTTTTAAAGAACAGTATGCTGGATACTTAACAAAACCTTTCTAACTTGCAGTTTGTTCATATCAACAACTTAAAACTCATCTGCAGAGCACACCAACTAGTGCACGAAGGCTATAAGTTTATGTTTGATGAGAAGCTGGTAACAGTATGGTCTGCTCCTAATTACTGCTATCGTTGTGGAAATATTGCTTCAATCATGGTCTTCAAAGATGTAAATACAAGAGAACCAAAGTTATTCCGGGCAGTTCCAGATTCAGAACGTGTTATTCCTCCCAGAACAACGACGCCGTATTTCCTTTGAGGCCTTAGCCCATCCTGCTGACCGGTCACATTTTTCTGCCCTCTTCTTATCCCGACTTTTGTGTATTACCCTCTATAATATACTTTTTATTGAGCACTTTGCTGCTGAAATGCTGCCTCTTGCCTTTTTTTTTTTAATTTTAAATTATCTAAATTTATTGTTTGTTATGGTGTCTATAGCAATGTTTTCCTATCAGTTTTCTCCCCATCCCATCCCCACCTTGGACTCATCTGAGAAGACTTGAGAAATATCTTAATACTCATACTGCTGCATGTAGCTCTTGCTTATTTACTGGTCTGGGGGAAACAAGATGTGTTTCCTTTTTATAAAAAGCCAATTGACAGAAAAGACTACACTGAAATACTCCTCCTTTTGTATCATTCAGCCTTTTGTTTTAGTTTGGTAAGTTTTAAGAAATTTCAGCAGCAAAGTTGTTATTCAGTGGGCACGATGGACTGCAAATGCCTAGAGTTATGTATACTTGTCCCAGCTGTAAACTTCATTGTCCTTTGTTGGATGATATTTTAAATGGATAAAAAATAAATTGGTCTAAAGGGCTGCCCTCCTTGTTGTGTTTTTAAATTTCAGTTAAAAACTGCTACAGTTTATGACTTTGTACATTAAGATAATTGTATTGATCTTTTTTCAGATTCCTTGTATTTTTTAATAAAGTAATCTTAAATAAAATCCAGATAGGTTAAAGTGTTAGAAATTTTAAACAGCTTACATTGTTAGCTTAAAGTTATTCTTTTTTTTTTTCTCTTAGAGTTCTTGACCCTTTGGTTATTGAGTTTAAAACTTCAACTGAAATTCAGTACTATTTATTTAAGAAAAAAAAATCACTAAACTGTGCCTAAAAACATAACTGCCATATTAATGTTTTGGTTTATATCCTCTATAGTAATAGAAAAACATTTAATACTTGTAATACTAATGTGTTCATTTGATACCAGTTGAGTAGAATGTGATCAATCCAGTTTACAATCTATCATGAGTATCATTAAGTAAAATCTATGTACTTTTCAATAGGAATCATTCTCTTGCTGTAACACTTGACCTTAACTTTTAGAAAGTGTTCATTTTTTAACTGCAACTGGAAAGGTTGAAAAGCCAGGACTCTTGTATTTGTGAACTGTAATCTGAAGCAGGTTTTAAAAAATGTAGAAGAAAACAAATTGTCCTTTTTTGTAAAGGTCTGTGATACTATGTTTCAGCTTTGTGTAAGTAATTTGAATATCCAAAGGGTTGTGATGATCAGTCCTTGATATGCAATGTCCACTTAATAAGGACAAGTGTTCCAGTATCTCTTATGACTGTGGTCATAAATGATGTTGGAATTTACCATTTTGTGAAATAGTTGGTATCATTTTACTACTATAATTAATTTTGTCATTCCAGGAAATATTTGTGAAGCCAGCCAATTAATAAAGCACTTTAGCATCTGTTCAGGTAGTTTTGAAAACCAACTTTTCCCCTTCAGGATAAGAACTTCCAGGTTATCTAAAAATGCAATAAAAATTCTTTATAGTCTACGCTTCTTGGAACATAATTTTTCATCAGGGTTTTCTTTTATTAAATGAGCACAACACTTTCAATTTTTTCCCCAACCACCCAGCTACTTGTATAATTTTTAATTGTATAGGTATATGAAAGAAGTGGCTAAGACATTTGCTGCACACACTTGAACTGTTGGGTCAGTAGCTTTGTGTCATTGCCCTGACCCCAGTGTAATTCAGGGGGAAAGGTATTAAACTTACAGGGATATGTAGCTATGTATTTTCCTAATTGTTAAACACTGGAAATTAATGATGCAGACAACTTGGTGTGGTCTTTAAACAGCTCTCTGCAGTATTTTTTTTTTTCTGTTACCATAAACTGTATTTAAGTGCTTGCTCTCCTCTGCTTTTAAGTTGTACCAATAAAACCAGTAACCCTGAGCCCTCCCTTCCCATTTGACACTCCCTAGCTTAGATTGATGTAGTTGTTTTAGTTATCCCTGTAATGTGACTTTTATTTTTAAGTCATGGTGTACTGCATTTGTTTGTCATTAGTTGGGCAAGTGCCAATAATGTTCTGTCCATTCCTTAACTGCCATCTCTGTTCTGCCTGATTTTTTTTCTCTTCAACTGAATAATGGCTTTTTGCATGAAAAAAAATAGTTTTTACTATTAGACATGTAAAGGGAAGAGAGAGTGAATGTATTGGACTTTGTAAGCCTAAAAGGAATATTTGGATTCCTCTACTAAATAAGGGCTATGTACTATATAGAGTAATCAGGTGGTGGAAGATACTTGCAAGTCATAGGTTTGTAGGCAAGAAGGATCTGTTACTCCCTGTATCTAGGCTGAATGTAAAATCCCTTATGTTGTATTAATGGGGGTAATAACTATTTTTATTTGCCTATGATATACTTGGTTTCTAATAAAGTATCCTAGGCTCTAGTGAGAACTGTCTACTTTAATTGCCAATCTCTCCCTTCCTTACTTGCCTAATATATTCTTGGCTAGCTTTTTATAGATTAGTGCTTTTTCCTAAAATATCTCACCACTTGAAATGTGTTAATTTGGGTGTGATCCTAAAAAGCCTGGATCAAGAGCATACCTAACATGCGACCTGCATCAGCTCCTACTCCATCTGGATGTCTAGAACTGTTGGAAGATTTTGACGTCTTAAATACTGGGTTTTGCTTTTGAAATAAGGTTTGAAATATTATTGTTCGTTGCATTAAGATTTGTGTGTTTCTGCTTTGTAAGCCCAGCACCAGGTTATGGAAAATGCCTGTATTGTGAAAGCAAATCTAAACTTTCTGAGCCTCTTTCATTGTGAGAAATAGAATTGCTTTACATCAGCCTCCAGAAAATTGTGTACCTGGAGTTGAAGAGATTTAATAGCAAGAATCCAGATTTTTAAATGTAATTGTTTTTTAATTGCTAATGTTTGTAAAGCACCTTCAGTTCTTTGGATGAAAGGTGCTATATTATCTCAGTGTAAATTAATAAAGGTATTATAGGAAGTTTGTCAGAAAATTTTATCTAATGCATAGTTTGTAGTATATCCCAACAAGAAGTTAGCATTTTATATAACACAATTTAAATTAAAAAATGCTTCTTCCTTCACTTGGTTGCTTGAGTAGTAAACAGAAGTGAAACTTTCTTGTTCCGCACTTGACTCTGGGCTAAGTATTCCATTCTTTAACAGCATCATCCATTGTTATGTCCTGGATATGGTACCCAGAACCATGCTTCATGAGATTGTCACAACTCTTTCACTTGTATATTTACAGTGTGCAGTCATGCTGAGGAAATGTACAGTAGTAAAACACCAAAAAGAAGCATTTGCAAAGTCACTTAGCATGATTCCAAACACAGTCAATGCCTGAGGAAGTTTGGTTCCTTATTCCCCTCTTACTAGTATGTGCCTTACCCTCATGAGAGTATTCTTATGCTGACTTGCATCATTCAAATGTTTTTTTCTAAATTCAAATGCATGAAATTTATGAAGATTTTTTTTGTGTATGTGTTAACAAAAATACTTAACTGTGTAAGTATATTCCACTTAATCCCTGGGCACCCACTGTTCTCAGCAAGCTGCTTTTGTGTGTAAATGGAATGGGATGGAAAAGACTGCATGGCGGTATTATGGAATAGTGGGAAAACATAGGCTTTGTGATTAGGTATACGTAACAGCCTCGGCCATGCCTGGCAGCTAACCTGTATTGAGCACACGTAGCTAAATGTGATACCCTATTTTGTGGTACCCTTACTATGGCTCTGTGACCATATATATATGTATATATATGTGTGTGTATATATATATATATGTGTATGTATATGTATATAAATTATGTATATATATGCATGTATATATGTGTATATATATATTTTTTTGGTCAGATGAGTAAACCAGATTAAAGAGGATGGATAACTTGCCTAGGGTTGCACAAGAGAGCTTGAACTTGAATCCCTATAGGGCATACCAGAGTACATCTTAAGCCCTATTACAGAAATTTTAAGCAATATTTGTTAATGTAGCTCTGTGACCCTGAGCAAGTTGGGTTTTATGAATCTTGAAATTCTGTGTCTATATAGAATACTACACAGGCTTGATTTGCACTCCTAAAGCTCCCAGCCCTTGGCCCAAAGCTACTATTTATCGAGTACTTAATGATATACCATTTGTCCAAATTCAGTATGGTTGGGAAGTAATAACCTGAGGCAATATATAATTGCTGACATAGCAAAGCTTATGTTTGTACAACAAATTTGGAGAAGGAAATGTTTGATATGGGACAGAGAATTAGGCTTAAAAGAGGAAGTATGAGTTGAACGTGGCCTGGAATGATGGGATGTGCATTTCTTATATAGTAAAAGCACAAAAGCAGAGATTAGAATTTGGACATGAGAAAGATAGGACTTGAGGGAACTTCTTGGGGCAGCATAAATAAATAGCTGCAGCTCTGTTAATATCTACTATGTACCGGAGAAGCATTGGCCAATTATGGAAAGTCTTGGAAAACCAGGCAGAGGATTTTAATCCATGTTTTAAGCAAAGTAATGAGTGATATTTTAAGATTAGCTTCCTAGTGAGTTGATTCTCCACCAGTGCTCCTACCCCACCTCCTCTAGTCTTGTCTGGCATTATTCTGGGATTCTTTACCCTTTCTGGCTTGGTGATATCCCAGGTGGATACTGTTGGTTGGGATTGAAGTGGTGGTGGTTCTGTGATTTTAGGATTACATAAAATACTAATTTAGGGGACCAACAGGTGTTTGACATTTTTTCCTTATCATAGCTCATAGCCGTTTTTAATTTTTTTCAGTATATTGATTTTAGAAAGAGAGGAAGGGGGAGAGAGAAACATCTATTTGTTGTTCCACTTACATATGCACTTAACTGGTTGACCTCAACCTTGTCGTATTGGGACAACACTAATCAAATGAGCTTACCCAGCCAGGGCAGCTCATAGCTATTAAAAAAAAATCTCTATAATATACCATCATTACTCTTTTATAGAAGGAAGGTCATTTTTAACACCACAGATGTAAAAAGCCATTTCTGCATAAAGGAAGTGATAAATTTGCTTTTGTGAAAAGCTAGTATCCTCATTTTTGACATTTTTTAAGATCAGTGAGACTTGGCCTTAACCTGTTGGTGTGTGTTATCCTAACCCGTCTCATTTTTGATGCATAAAAGTGTGTCCTAATGGCAGTAGTTTAAGAGAAAGTTTTATGCCTCCTTCCAGTTTTATTTGGTGGATGCCAAGGATTTACCGAACAAAAAGTACACAAGGAATAGAGAGAGGCTGAAAGGGATACTGCCTTCAGGGGAGAATTCTTTAACACATTAATGAGCTATGTCTTATTTTTCAAGGATGGCCTTGTTAAAGGCAACATTGTGCTTGTGTGTTGGTGATCTGTCAACAACAATAAAAATGCAGTGAAATGTATTTTTATTGATTAACTGGCATAGAACTTAAAATCATCTGTGGTGTCACGGATGGTTAGCACGTACTCGGGGATCAGTCTATTCAGGTCTTTCAAAATGGAACACACTGCTCTTAGTTATGGGATCAATTATTGCAGTGTTCTTATGTGGCAATTCAAAAAAGAACTTGCTTTCTCGGAAACCTGCATCCAAGCTTTTGATCTTTTTCTGCGGAGGACTGAGCATCTAAACCACAGTTTATTTGGGTAGATTCTTAAGAATTTTCTGGCTGGATCCTCTATAAAGGGTATTTGGGAACCGTGGGAGCATTTTTTTCAGTATGATGGAGAGCAGCGATTTTCAACTTTTTTTGATCTCATGGTACCCATAAACTAATTACTAATACTCTGCGGCACACTGAAAAATATATTTTTGGCGATCTGACAAAAAAAAAATAGGTATAATTTTGATTCATTCACACCGGACGGCTATGGTTGTGTTGGGTGTTGTAATTTTTTAATTTTGACAGTTTAAGGGAGAAAAGATCAATTCTCCTGACTAAGCAGTCAGGTATTGCATGTTTTAAAAATTCTTGCAGCACACCAGTTGAAAATCGCTGATGTCGAGATGGGCCGCATACAAGGAAGTGGTTCAAAATGAAGCACGTTTTGGAGAATTGCCTCACTGTCGCATCTGCCAGAGGAGTTTGGGAAATTCCAGTGATTGGCTTTTAGTCCTGGCTTGGTGCAGTGTAGCGGGGCGCCAGCAGGTGTGTGGGATGCAGGACGCCTGGCGAGCTGAACCTGCCTGCAGGTGTCTGGCGCCAAAGGTGCAGTTTCTAGTTTCTGACACACGGTGGCGATCAGGTCTCCACTGCTCAGCCAGCCGTCTCTAAGGCACCTCTGCCGCCACCTGCAGTCTCAACCAAACTCTAGATGACGGAGTGTGACGGCTCGAGCGTCCAATCGACCATCAGGCTTTTGGGTATCCTACAGCTCTAACCAATAGGAGCCGAGGAGAGGCGCGGAGGAGGCGGGCCCCGCGGCAAGCCTGGCGGAGGCGCGAGGCCCTCCTCCCGCCTCTCCGCCTACTCCATCCTCCGCTGCCTCAGCTTCCCGAGCGAGCCTTGCGGCCGCCGGAGCAGCTCCCGCGGCGGAGCAGGAGCCGGATGGTCAGAGGAGCCCGGCAGCCTCAGCAGCCGCGGAGTCGCCTGGCCCCCAGGTGGGGCGGACTGTGGGTGGCGGTCAGGGTTGGAGATGGGGCGCGGGAGCGGGCCCAGGGACAGCAGCTTGGGGCCGTGTTGCATTCGGGGCGCTGAGGCTGGAAAGGGGGGGTTAGGTTGGAGGGATTCGGGGCTTCCTAAGGCGGGGGCGGGCGGGATGGGCGGCGATCGCATCCTTGAGGCCGGAGGGGTATGGGCAGGAGGGACGCCGAGGGGTGAGGCTGGGGGCACTGGGCCAGGAGGGGCAGGGCGCGAGCGCCCCATGGAGGGGCCGTGGAATGCGGGGGGCGCGGAGCCCGGAGGGGCGGGGCTCGGAGGGGTAGTGCAAGCTCGCCAGGGGGTGGGCACGGGAAAGGGGAGGCCGGAGGGGCGTACGGGGGTGACTAGGCAGACAATGAGTAGGTGGTGGTGGGTGATTTTGGGGAGCTGGGCTGTGACGAATTAGAGCTGAGGATGGAGTGAGAGATTAGGAGGCAGAGCAGGGTTTGGACTAAGCAGACATTAGGGGAACAGAGACCCAGCATTGCTCGGTCTTGGCCAATAGGGGAAACAGAGTATAGGCATTTGGAAGGTCGGGTATGGACTTAGCGAGCATATAGACCTAGAGGGTGATACATCGAGTTCCTAACTGGCAGAGTAGGGCCCGGGGACGTGTTCTTGTATGTTACTTTTAGTTACCATCGTATCTGTTTGGTCTACAGACTGACTGGCACAGTGGAGAAACCACCTCGAAAACGGAAAAGCAGGTAAAGCAAAATGCCTTCCTATTTTGTTTCGTGTTTTTCCATTTGCTTGGTTACACCTGTGCCATACTGCATAATTACACACTGTCCATAGGTGAAACCTTTTATTTAGCTCTCTTCTTAATGAATATAACTATCTGCAAGACTTTGGGGCCGGGGGAGTAATCCAAAATAATACAGGAAAGAGATGTGGATAATTGGGAAATCCTAGTTTTTTACTTAAGCTATAATTTCAGCTTCTCCACCAGCTCTGTTTAGAAGCTAATGTTTATTGACCATCTACTATATGCCACATATTGTGTGCAAGTGCTTTATATGTGTTATTTTCTGTAATCCATGAAGTCCCCTAAGGAAGTATGTACCATTTTCACTATTTTGCAGAAGAGGGAACTGGGGAAAAGACAGGCCAAGTATTTACCCAAGATCACACATCCAGTAAATGACAGAACCAGGATTTGAATCTAGGCCATCTGACTCCAGAGCTTAAGCTCTTAACCATTATACTATAATGCTTCTAATAAACATCCAATTGAAAATAGGTTTTCTTATTCCTTTTTTTCCTTGTACATAGAGTCTAGTGAACAGTTAAATCATAGGGAAATAGAAAAAAGGGCTTACATAGTCTGCAGACAAGCGAGTTATTTCTGAGGAAGAGGACCATATATCCACTGCATAAACATTTTGAGTGCATTCAACATCTCAGGTACCATAGAGCAATTCTGTATAGTCATTAGAAGATTGCTTTTGCACAGATGTAGGAACTGGGCTAGAGCAAGTAAGCTGTAATAGCAAGGATGTGACCAGTAGGACTACGATGATAGCTAATATTTGGTACGTTATTCATGTTAGTACACAGAAAACCTCAACAGTGCGTAGATGTGAAAATGCTGATTGTGGAAGTGCCAAGAGCCACAGTTCCTTTATCTCTTGTTAGACCTATATGGTTTAATATGGTAGCCATATGTGGTTGTTGAGCACTCCAAATGTGGCTAGCATGACTCAAGAACTGACATTTTAATGTTATTAATGATAATTAATTTAAATTCAAACACCAACACTTGACTCGTTATTGAAATATATGGTTCAGGGTGTTTGGAGCAACTTGGTTATGTGAATCTACTTTTTCATCTATAAATTTTATGAAATTTAAATACAGATCAAATATCTCCAGTGAAAACTTAATGTCCCAAATGAGATGCGCTCTATAAAATAGGCACCAGATTTCAGGTTAGTACAAAAAAATGAATGTAAAATTTCTCATTACTAATTTTTATATTGATTACATGCTGAAATAATATTTTAGGTATATTGGATTAAATAAAAGTGTTACTAAAATTATTTTCACTTTTTCTGAATGGAAAACTGGAAACTTAAAATCTACATATTTGGCTTGAATTATATTTGTTTTTGACAGCCCTTGTTTAGCGCTCAATACCCCACTGCCAGACTCTTGTATTAGCCTGACTGGCTTCCCTACCTCTATTCTGTAATTTATTCACCATACTGTGCAAGTTGATCTTGTAATTCTTATGCTTAAGATTTTTCTGTTTCCCCATGGCTTATTGACTTTTGCCTAACCATAAAAAAGAGACCACCTTTATTTCATCTGTGCTTATCTTTCTAGCCACAGTTTAGTACTGTGGCCATGGAAGTTCTCAGTAACAGACCTATTAAATGTCTGGTATTAAATGACTTAACTTTCTGGTGAACCCTTCACGATGAATTAATTGCTGAATGTAACTCAGTGTTCTGTTTGTCATTCCCAGAACTTATGTTCTCTCTTTGCTCTGGGTTTTTTCACACTTTTTCCTTTTCTTTTTTTTTCTGGAATATCTCCTCCTTGTTCCTTGGCAAGCTCCCTCCTTTAAGACTTAGCTCAAATGTCACATCCTCAGTGCTGACTTTCCCCACCCTCTCCTTCTCCTTCCTCTGCTTACCTTGTTCGCTCCCATGATAGCCTTTTTGAAAACCAGTTATAACGGTTTGGGTTGAATGTGAATTCTAGCTCTGTCAGCTGCAAGTTGTGAGATCATATGCAAGTTAATAAACCTCTCTGAGCCCTAGTTTCCCTGTCTGTGTAATAGAAATAATAATAGTTCAACCCTTACAGGGCTGTCAAATGCTTACTACAGTGCCTGGCATATAGAAAATACATAATAAATATTAGATTAAGAAGCACCCATCAGATGCCTTTTATTTTCCACCTCTTTTTAAAATATATACTGTTTAAAGGATTAATAATATAGATACTAAGGCAAAGAAGAAATGAGGGAAGAATAATAAAATTAAGCCAGTGGAAAAGTTAGTCGCTAGAGTAGGAAGCACTGTGGTTCCTAAAGGTGGGCTCCATATTTGGCTCTGAGTGTCCTAGAATAAAGCAAAGAAGAAAACAAAACTCAACTTACAGATTAATGATGTCTGTAAAGTCAAAGACAGGTTGTTAAAGGGAAGCATGGCTCCTTTTGACTGTTAAACATGAGACATCTCTCTCACTGGTTTCCAGGGTTGGGAACACTATGGTCTTGTGGGAAAGAAAATCCCAGTGATAAGTATAGTAGTGAGTTTTTCAAGATTGCTTTTTATAATGCTTTTCGTTCCAGGTTTAGGTAATGCCAGTAAACAGAACATCCTTCAAAGAGCCAAAGCAGTGTGGTTTGGGTATATAGTTCCCCGGCTTTGGGGCTCAGTTCAGAGACAAAGAGGAATGATTGAGCCACAGGGACTCTTGCTTATCTCCAGCACCTAGTATAGTGCCTGGCCTTTAGGAAACTGTTGACCGAATTACTGAGTGAATGAGTCCTTCTCGGTGAATGTTATTTCTTGTAACCAAGTTTCGTCAACCATCAGACAGCAATGAGTTTAAGTGTATATTCTCAGTCAAGAATCAAGAGGTCGTGTATTCTGACTGCCTGTCTGATTAAAGCCAGATCCTGATCAAGTCAGGATTTTGACCTGAATGGACAGCCAGCATACATCTCTACAGAGGTTCTGTGGGCAAGACCAAGATTTGTTTCAGAAAACAGTTTCGGGACTGCACTAAAAATAGGAAGCAAAATGGCCATTTATGGCCCTAAAGATGGACTGGAGAGAAAGGATGTCATGACTATAGCCAGACATTTTTTTACAACTGTTACTATGAATTGCATACTGTGGCCGTAAAAATTCTTGATATCAAATGATATAACTTCCTGGTGAGCACTTCAAATGAGTTAATTGTTGAACGTACCCTAAAGAATCCCTTTGAGTTGGTCTGCTGTGTAGAGTTGTTGACTGTTATACTGTGTATCCTGTTACATTTTGGAAAATAGTTGCCAAAAGTATGATTTTTATTTTAGAATAGTTGCTGTTAAGTCATTCTTTTTGATAAACATTTGTTACAGCTGAGTAATCTTTTGAGAATCTTCCTAGTACTCACCAAACTCTACTACAGTTAAAAAAAAAAACCAGGATAGTTTGAGGTAAGTAAGCATCTCATACCCTACTCTTACTCCTTCTTTGTGTTTTCCTCCCCACTAAAACTTTTATTTCCTTGTCTTAACTTCCTTTTTGTATCTGTAGTACTGAGGGGATACTTAATAAAACTAATGAACTAATAAATGACTTGGTGACAAGAGGGAGTTATTGTGGAATGGGGCTTTGGTGGTCCAAAATAATGTGATAATAGTTAATACCCCTTGATAATCTATACTAGACTGAAAGGAATTTAAAGGTTAGGAAACTTCATCTCAGTGTGGTTTTAGAAAATTCTGAAGACTTCAATATGTCTGTTAATAACGTTTCGGTTATGAGTTACAGAATCCTTTCAGATGCTATTTAGAACAATACCCATTTGTTTGGGTAGAGATAACATTAATTAAAACTTTATTGTATGCCCTGATCAATGTGGCTCAGTTGGTTGGGCATCGTACCACAAGGCTAAGGGTTGCTGGTTTGATTCCTGGTCAGGGCACATGCCAGGGTTGCATGTTTGGTCCCCTGTCAGGGCACAAACAAGAGGAACCTGATTGATACTTCTCTCTCACGTTGATGTTTCTCTCCCTCTCTTTCTCCCTTCCCCTCTCTGTTAAAAAAATGAAAGAAAAAAATTATTGTATGATTTGGGTTGTGTGTGTGTGTGTGTGAGAGAGAGAGAGAGAGAAAGAGAGAGAGAGGTATTTAAAGCAAAGGATCCAGGCATTTTGATGGTATATGTAATTTGTTTGAATTACAAAACATTTAAATGCTTTCTACTAGAGATACTGTACTAGAAATGCTGTACTAGAGATACAGACATGGGTGAGAAAAGCTCATATATTTGTGGGGGAGATAGACACCAGTAAATGAGACAGTGTAATGACTGTGTATTTACAAAGGGTTTTATAGTAGCTCTGCACACTGGTCAGGAGGGCAGTTTCCAGAGAAAATTCATCTAGACCCTCGAGGTCTGGAAGGTTGTTTGTGGCAGCAGTGTGGCTGTAGAAAAGACAGAGTAGAGCCTGGAAGTGGACTGACTAATGATGAGGTCTTGGTGGAGTTGAGCTCAAGACCTGAACCAGGGCGGTATCCGATATGGAAAGAACGGTTTTTATAAAAGCTTGGGCTATGATGATCAATTTTTAGAGGTTAAGAAGTGGTTCTCAATGAGGAGCGATTTTGCTTTCCAAAGAGCATTTGGCAGTGTTTGGAGACATTTTTTTTTTTTGTTACACCTGGGGACATCTAAAGGGTAGAGAGACCAGAGATGTTGCTGAACACTTAAATATACAGGACAGCTTCCCACACCTAAGAATTTTCTAGTTCCAGCTGTCAGTGATGCTGAGGCTGAGAAGTCCTGGACTAGAGTTTGAATCCCAGGGCTTCCAAACACTGGCCTTGGGCTCTTGGGCAAAGTATTTCACCTTTGAGCCTGCTCGCTGTTTTGCAAAATGCAGGTAATGATAATGTACCCACCTTGTCGGATTATTCATTTCTTCCAGTAGTATATAAACGGTGTGAGTGGAGAGATTTTTGTCTGTTTCTTTGCTATTCTTTCCTAGCACCTAGAACAGCGCCTCACAAACAGGATTGGGCAAAAGGAGGTTTACAGTTGTGAACAGGTGAAACAGTTTGTTCTTGTATTATTACTTGTGAATTGTTGTGTTATTTTCCAGACGAACACCTGTAAACCTGCTTTTGCTCTGCCTGTGTGATAGGTTCTCAGTAACTCTGTGTTGGTTGAGTCAGTGAACGGCTTATTGAGAGGATGCAATGAAATAATGATTGTAAAGTACATGATAGTTACCTGATGTACATTAAGGACTCAACAAAGGATAGCTGTGACTATCATTAGTTTAATTATTTTTATTTGGCCTTTTCTTCCAATCATTGTAAAAATCAGCTTTATTGAGGTATGATTTACGTATAATGAAATTCACCAGCGTTAAGTATACAGGGTGATGACTTTTGACAAATGTATCCTGTTCTGTAACCACCCACACTGCAGCTATGATACAGGACATGCCCCCTCGCCCACACCTGCTCCTGTTCCTTTGCAGCCATGGTTCTGGCAACCACTGACCTTTTTTTCCTATCAGTAGAAGTTTCGTCTTTTCTGAAATTTCATATAAGTAAGTCATTCATTCGATGGCCTTTTGTGTTTACCTTCTTCTACTTGACATAATGCTTTTGAGATTCATCCATGTTATTGTTTGTAATTGTAGGTGGTTTCTTTTTATTGCTGAGGAACATTCCATTGTATGACTTTTCACTCACCAGTTGATGGACATTTGTCCGGTGTCTAGTTTTTGGCCAGTGTGAATACAACTGTTAGGAACATTTGACTCAAGGCTTTGTGCAGATGTGTGTTTTCATTTCTCTTGGGTAAATGCCTAGGAGTGACCTTGCTGTGTCTTAGGGCAAGTGGATGTTTAGCTTTTTAAGAGATTGCCAAACTTTTCCAAAGTGGCTGTACCATTTCGCATACCTACCAGCAATGTATGGCATTTCATTTGATCCATAGCCTCTCCGGTACTTGTTATTGTCATTGTTTTTCTTTTAAACAGCTTTATTGAGCTATAATTGGTATAAAGTAAGCTGCACATATTTGAAGTGTCCAATTAGATATATTTTGACATGTATGTGTACCCTTGAAATCACCACCATTATTCTAGGGATGTATAGTGTTTTTTATATATATATATATATATATATATATATATATATATATATGTAATTATGCTTTTTAAAAAGATTTTATTTATTTAATTTTAGAGAGAGGGGAAAGGAGGGAGAGAGGGAGAGAAGCACCGATTGGCTGCCTCATGTACATGCCCTGACCAGGAATCGAACCAGCGACCTTTTGCTTAATGGTGCAATGTGATGCCCAACCAACTGAGCTGTACCAGTCAGAGCTGTCGTTATGTTTTTAATTCGCCTTTCCCTAATGACTAATGATTTTGAGTATCTTTTCATGTATTTATTAGCCATTCATATAACTTCTTTTGTGAATTTTCTGTTCAAGTCTTTTACCCACTTTTAAAGGTTTTTTTTTTGTTTTTTTATTTATTTTGAGAGAGAGAGAGGGAGATTGATTTGTTGTTCCACCTATTCATGCATTCATTGGTTGATTCTTGTATGTGCCCTGACCAGAGATAGAACCTGAAACCTTGGTGTATTGGGACACTGCTCTAACCTACTGAGGTACATGGCCAGGGGTTTTAACCGTATTTTATCATTTTTTGTCTTCTTATGTAGTTATAAGAGTTCTTTATGTATTTTGCAAACCACTTCTTTATTATGTATATGTTTTGCATGTTTTGCAGGTATTGTCCCCAGTCTGTGGGTTGCCTTTCCCTTTTCTTCACCTTATCTTGAGGAGCTTTTAGCTTGAATAATAGTTTGGATGGGAACACTTTTAATTGAGGTACGAGATACAAGAGGAACAAGTTTGGAAGGTTAAGATTGTGAATTTATTTTGGTTGTGTGGAGTATAAAGTGCTTTGATGTACCATTTTTAACCAGGCAGGTGAAAACATGGGTCTGGATCTTGAGATACAGATTTAGAAGTCAAGCATACACTTAGTGGTCCAAGTCATGAAAATGAATGAATTTACCTAGGAGACCATGTTGAGTGAGATGTGAAGAAGGCAATAGAATGGTACAGTAACATGGGGTGGAAGTATGAGGTCTGTCCAGAAGTTATCCAGCCATATAATATGAAAAATAGAGATATTTATTGAAGAAGATACAAGCAACATTGTACCTAGGACAGTGATGCCAGTGATGCCCTTCAAAGTAGGCACCTTGGGACCTCACACAGTTCTCCCAGTCACCATCAGACGCCCCATCGTATTTTCCAGAATCTCATTGATGGTCTGAAATCTCTCCCCCTTCAGGGGTGATTTTAGTTTTAGGAAAAGCCACAAGTCTCTAGGCACCAAATCTGGGCAGTAGAGGGGCCAAGTCACCTGGGTGATTTGATGTATCGCCAAAAAACTCTGCACGAGATGTGATGCATGAGTGGGCACATTGTTGTGATGAAGCTGCCAATCACCAGTTGCCCATCGCTGCGGCCTTCTGAGTCATCCGAATAGTTTCCATGAAGGAATGTTCAAGCTTAACACAAAATTCGATGCAGATTCGTTACTCTACTTTCTCAGTCATTTTGAATGCGATGGCCACACAGTACACATGCTCGCTCAATGGCATCTACCACCCCCACTGACTAGTACAGTAAAGTTGTCATTGTTCACATAGGCACATTCCAGTCCACTCTTCTTGGCTGCCTGGTTACATTGATGCTGCGCAAGCTGTTCTCGTTATATTAACAATGGTTGGACTTTTTCTGGGCGGACCATATACCAAACTGCTTCCTATCTTTTGAACATTACCTCTTTCATTGCTGTGTTATCATTCCATTGCAGTAGTAAGTAGTCATCAAACAAGTAGTGTTCAACTCTGGGAGGTACATCTCTGTACTCTGCTGAGATTCTGGAGGTTGTTACTCAGAAAACCAGAGGGAGGTTTTCCAATTTACACTGAAACACAGGAATATCCACTATTTACAGTTTCTTTGTGATATTTGCTTCAGCAACATCCCTACAGAAATACAGTGGGCTTGGCAAAGTAGGTGTCAGTGAAAACCTAGGGCGTAATGCCAACATTCAATTCTGTGAAAGCAGATTCTACAGGGGCCCAAGATAGCGTGGTCAGAGTTTTAGCATTTTCATGGTAATATTTTATGCTGGAATAAAATCTGGACTAGCACAAGCAGTGATTTTCCAGCGTGTTCAAACAGAGCCCAGAGGCTCCTTGGGACTCATTCAGGGGCTCCCTGGAGGGTAGGGTGCCAGGAGCAACCAGGAGAAGATTAAGCAGACTAACCTCTAAGGCATCACTTCTCCTGTCTGTCTGTATACTTTTAACATGGAAAATTTTAAATATAGACAAACTGAGAATACTGCTGTGAACCTGAATTGTTCATCACCCCCCTTTGCCCAGTGGAGACCTCTTTAAATCAGCTCCTGGGTCCCTTGGACACAACTGCGTGGGTCCCTTGGATGCAACTGAGGTTGACTTTGATAGCGTCCTTGCTTCCTGGTTGGACAGGGTACTGCAGGCCCATCTTGTGAGTCTTTGGCTCAGATCTAGAATCTGCCATTCTCCAAGGAGACCTATTCTGGCCATCACTCTGCTTCTTACTATGTTTGATATCCTGGGATTCTACTTGAAAAAAAAAAGATTCTACAGGTTTGGGCAAAAGGAGGTTTATAGTTGTGAGTATGCGAAGCCCAGAATTCTTGTATTATTATTTATTAATTATTGTATTATTTTCCATACAAACAACTGTGAACTGACCTTTGTCCCACCCTGTGTAAACCTTTTTTTTCCCAAATAGAATATAACCTACTTTGAAAGCAACAAATCTAGGAGAATGGATTATATACAATACTATGTTCTTCAATAATCCTCCATAAATGTATTTTTTTTTTCCATGTGGAGTTTTTGATAGAAGTTCAGTAGCACACAGTTGGCAGTTACATTTTAGGTTAAGATCCTGAAATATGGGTGATCTGTAATGCTTATTATGGTTGGATCTAGTGAGAGATGAAGTGACTAAAGTGGTAGAATTGTTTGTTTTCTTTTTTATGGAAATTGTGGATCCCTAACCTAAATGAATGGCTTTCCTTCAAGGCCAGGAGTTTTTGGATGTATAACTATTTGCTTAATATTCTATACATTAGGAGAATATTGCCTGGGCAAATTTGGGGGTAATATATTACTGATGGAAAAGTCTTTATGTTCTGAGGGAGCAACTTGTTTAGAATTTTCTTAGAAATTACCAAGATTAGTGTGTTATAAAAGATATCCACAAGTTATTAATTAACCATATGGTAAGTAGGAATCTTATTTCACAAAATCAGGTAACCAAGAAATGTTACAATGTTTTTATTTTCTTCAAATTAAATGAAATCTAACTTTGAGAACTGCCCTCCCCACCCCTGCCCCTGCCCCTGCAGTTTCCACCAAACTAATGAACAATTTAATCTCAGTGATTGAGAATAGGCATCCAGCCCTGGCTGGTGTGGCTCAGGGCATTGAGTGCTGCTCTGGAAACCAAAGGGTCGCTGGTTCGATTCCCAGTCTAGGGCCTGCACCTGGGTTCCAAGCCAGGGGGGCGGTGCACATGGGAGGGAACTGCACATGATATTTCCCTCACTTTTTCCCTTCATCTCTCTAAAAGTAAATAAATAAAAAAAAAAAATCTTAAAAAAAAAAAAGAATAGGCATCTACCTCTCCTGAGGTGGGTGGAAGGTTAATTTGCAGTCCATTGTGGCCGTGACTGATAAACACGTTGTCCAAGAGGATACTGTCCCTTGATGTTTGGTGTCTCTAGTAGTTGTATCCAATTTCAGGCACAGGAGCCCTTGCTGGGTCTGGGGATTCCGGTGAGGAGGTTTCAGCTTTCCCAGGTGCCGCACACACCCGTTTCCCTCGGAGGACTTGTCATCATTCTAGAACACTGCTAGCAAGTGGAGTTGCAGGCCCAAAGACTCTTTCTCCTTCCCAGATAAATCACCCCATTTTTTTTCTTGTTTCTACCTCTCTGTCCTCAAAGACACTGTCTTTTCACCCTTCCCTCAGGATAATCTCCTCAAGGAGTTCACATTTTCAGAAAACAAACACAAACCTCCCCTGAGGCGAGGACTTGTCTTCTTGGGGACAGGGACAGGGAAGACAGTGAGAATAAAACACTCATTGATGTCTTAGTAACTTATCCAGCTACTTTTTTCCCCTCAGTTGCTCTTTTAGTCCCTGTGGTGGTTTTAAAGATCTGTTCACAAATTCTTTGATTCTCCTTTCTCTAAAAGATGGAGCTTAGTCCTCCTCCCTTGAGTGTGAGCTGGATTTAGCTGAAGTGACGGGAGGTAACTTCCTGGATCAGGTTAGGAGGAGACTCCAGCTTCTGTCTTGGGTGGACTCTTTGTCACACTCTCTCTCTGCTGAATCACTTGCTCTGGGGGAGGCTGGTGATGTCAGGCAGCCCTGTGCAGAGGGGAGCCAGTGGCCTTGTGAAGACACGGGGGCAGCCTACGGGAAGGCCCCGTGGCGAGGATGCGAGGCCCGCCAGCGGCCACATGAGTGAGCTTGGAAGGGGACCCTGCATTAGCTGAGCCTTGAGGTGACTACAACCCTGCCCAAGGCTTGACTTACAATTCTCGCTTCACAAGCCCTGAGTTAGATGAGCCTGTTGGGGTTGTTTTTTGGGGTTTTTTTTTTTAAGAGTCTCCTTTCTTCTAGCACTGGCTTCATTATACCCAAAGGGCTCAGTCTCGGGCTAAGCTTTTTCTCCTGGATAGTTCTCTGATGGACTGTGTGTGCGCACACTTTATGTGTTGGGGAAACAGCCATCTTTTTATTGAAGGCATTGAAGGACAATGTACTCTTAGTTTCGGGCAGTGACGTGTGCCTGTCCTAGTAACTGAATCTCCAACCATTTGCTCTTCATCTTCAGAGTCATTGCTGTCTCTCTGGTGTTTTGTCCCACAGAACATGTCCCTTGCTCATGTTCACACTTAGTAAGGAAGACACCACAAGGTCCAGTGAAGAGTCAGTTTTCCTCGCCTGGTACCCGTCACCAGATTTTACACTCTTTTTCAGCCCCTTCTTGGCTTTCTGGGAAGAATGGGCAAATCAGAGTCAAGTAAGCTTTGGTAGTTAATTTTATGTGTCGACTTGACTGGGCCACAGGATGCTCGGACATGTGCTCGGACGTCTGTGAGGGTGCGTTGGGTGGGAGTGACATTTCGGTCATCGCGCGGAGTGAAGCAGCCTGCCCTCCCGTGTCGGGGGCCTTGCCGTCCTTCGAAGACCTCAGAAGAGCAAAAGGACTGAGTAAGAGGGAGCTCCTCCCTCCTGACTGCTTGGGTTGGGACATCAGTCTTCAAATCCTTTGGATTCAAGCTAAAACGCTGCTCTTCCTCGGTCTCGAGCCCACTGGCTCTTAGGCCGGAACTTACACCATCGGCTCTGCTGGTTTTCAGCCTTCAGACTTGGGCTGGAATCACACCATCCACTCTCTTGGGTCTCCCTCCAGCTTGTAGACCTTGGCACTTCTCTGTCTCCATCATTGTGTGAGCCAAGTCCTTGTGATCTCTCTACACACACATGTGCACATACCGTTGCTTCAGGGTTTCTCAGTAGAACTCTGACTAATACATATACCTAATCTTTTTTATGGCCTAACTGCGCTTCCTCCCTGGTTTTCCAAAGCTCTCTCACACCCGCCATAGCTGTGCATTGCTGGCTGTGGGTTCTCTTCACGGCTGCAGGCTGCTGAGAAACGGCCATCTTCACCGCAAGCTAAGCAAAAGGAGAGGTGTTGGTGCTTCCATAGACTTGGCAGCTGTTTTGGAAACATTTCATTCTGAGGTAGACACCACTCTTTATATTCTTGTGTCGCAGCTGGGGTTCTTTCGACCATGCTCTGTTGTCCCTGTAGTCCACAGGCCGTGGAAGGGTCTGTGCCTGCGTGACAGTGTCCTCAGAGTTCTTCTCTGCGGGGGGCCCATGGTCTCCCCAGAGCCTGCGAAGTGGCCACCAGAACTTTTAAGCTATTGTGACAATTTCCAAACTATAGAGCGATCGTATACAGATTTTCAGAGAACAACGGCCAAAAACAAAGATTTTAGATTTAGAATAGTTGCCATTAGCCTGTCTTTCTAACACTAGATAAACAAGCCGTTTATCTATTGAGGTAACTCCTGGCTGGTAGTAATAAAATTGTCATCAACAAGTAAGAATATTCTTATTAAAAAAAAGAAAAGATTTATGTATTTTTAGAGTGAGGGGAAGAGAGGGAGAAAGAGAGGGAGAGAAACAGTGATCGATTGTCTTTCATTTGCACCCTGACTGGGGACCGAATCTGCAACCCAGGCATGTGCCCTGACTGGGAATCAAAATGATGACCTTTTGATTTTCGGGACAATGCCCAACCCACTGAACAACCACACCAGTTAGGGCAGAATTTTTACTCTTAAAAAGAGGTAACAATAGGGAGTGAGTAAACGAAAATGTATGCATTCTAGCATTTAGAGGTTTACTAAAAAAAAGAAAAAGAAAAAAAGGGGTTTCCCTAACCTTCACTGAAAGATAAATGAGAAAAAAGTAGTTTTCTAGTAGTTGCTAGAATAAAGGTAGTAGATTATGTGATATCAAAAGTTTATTCCTCCCTGGCTGGTGTGGCTCAGTGGACTGAACACTGGCCTCCAAACCAAAGAGTTGCCGGTTCAGTTCCTAGTCAGGGCACATGCCTGGGTTGTGGGCCAGGTCCCTAGTAGGCGGTGATTGAGTAGCAACCATGCATTGATGTTTCTCTCTCTCTTTCTCCCTCCTTACCCCTCCCTCTAAAAATAAATAAATAAAATCTTTTTTTAAAAAACTTTCTTCCAACTCAAATACGTTTACTATTTAATGAGAGATTATTCACTTTCCATAATTTATCACTCTTTTATTCTGGAAAGTACCTAACTATCCTTTTTTCTCCTTTCCTCTATCATTTGGCCCTGAAGATAATTATGTGTAGGCCATTGAATTCATTTCATCATAGAGGAGGGGGAATGCCAGGTTATTGTTTTTCAATCTCTTCGTCTGTTGCTTTTTGCCGGAAACGTGTACTTAATAAAAACCTATAAACACTATTAACAAAAAGTTAACATTGATGTATTTTGACACATAACCATTCCATTGATGTGATAAATTGTATTTACCAAAGATGTCTGCCACAGTGCCTTTCATTCCACATGTTTTACTTACAACGTGACCTTGACACTCCGCGCCCATGTAGTGGTGACGTCTGTGTCCCCATCTCTTAACAAGGGCAGGCCTTTGTAATTGTTGCCACCAATAGAGCATGGCACAAGCGACACTGAGCGACTTCCGGGGCTAGGTCATCGAAATGCCACGTACTCCCACCTCCCTCCCTTGGCACGCTCTTTGGAACCTAGCTGCCAGGCTGTGCCGTGAGGAGCTCAGGAGGGAGGCCTGTGTGAGTGAGAATCTGAAGTGCCTGGTCCTCCGCCCCAGCTGCGCTCCCAGCTGCCATCCAGCGTCAGCCTGCCAGCCTTGTGAGCGAGTGTCCTAAAATGGATCTTCGTCCTCTAGATCCCCATGATGCCGCCCCAGGGGTTGCCTGTGTAGAGCAGAGAACTGCCCCTGCCAAGCCCCACCCAGACTGCAGGCTCAGAAGCACAGGAAGAGATTGTTATTTGAAGCTACTAAGGTATACACAGAAGGTAACTGAACTGGTATTGCATTTTGCCAGGGTTTGAAGTAGAGACCCTACTATATGTTAAACTGCCTCCACTTTAACAACAGGATGGGTTTCTATCTTCAGGAGCGCTGTTAGTCTCATAAGAGAAGACAGACAGATCCTGTGTCCCCTTCCCTTACAGAGTTTTATGTGATTGACTGTCCTTTTACGTATTTATTAAACGTCTTTTAAAAAAAATTAAAGGGTAGTACAAAACAATAGAAATTGGACAATAATGTCACTTCCTTGCTAACTCCATTCTCATGTCTTTCTAATTTAGAAGGCTGTGTGCATGTTGATAATGAGAAGTGACCTCAGAATGATTCAGGCCAGAGGTGACTTTGGAAAGGAACATCCTCTTTATAAGTCAGTATCTTTATCTGTGAAAGTATCAACTTCATAGTGTCGTTGTGAGATTTCAATCACATATGCACGTAAAATGTTCAGGTAGTGCCCTGGCTGGTATGGCTCAGTGGATTGAGGGCTGGCCTGCAAACCAAAAGGTTGCCAGTTTGATTCCCAGTCAGGGCACATGCTAGGGTTGCAGACCAGGTCCCCAGATAGGGGCGTGCAAGAGGCAGCCAGTCGATGTTTCTCTTGTACATTGATGTCTCTCACCCTCTCTTTCTCCCTTCTTTTTAAGAATAAATAAATAAATATTTAAAAATAGTACCATTGGGTTAAAAAAAATCTTTGGTGGAGATAATTTTCTATGAGGGTTTATTAAGATCCCATAATAAAATAAAAACAGTTCTTGATGTGGATGTCTTCTGGTTTCAAATGCTTCATTTCAAACCTCCTTATGCCTCTACAACCATTATTTTTTATTTCACCAGTTTCTCTAATTTAGATAATGTAGTTTAAAAAAAAAAAGATTTTATTTATTTATTTTTGGACAGAGTGGAAGGGAGGGAGAAAGAGAGGGAGAGAAATATCAATGTGTGGTTTTCTCTTGCGCCTGTCCTGAGGACCTGGCCTGCAACCCAGGCATGTGCCCTGTCTGGGAATCAACCAGCAACCCTTTGGTTTGCAAGTCGGCACTCAATGCACTGAGCCACACCAGCCAGGGCAAGATAATGTAGTTTAATCAGCTAATCCTCTCCAATGATTCAGGTAATTAGGTAAAAGTATTGTAGTTGTTTTGGATAACTAGGTGGCATTTTTACTTTTAAGTATCAAAGGAAGTAAAGACCATTAAGAATTAAAAGAATTCTGTTTCTAGACAGTTCATGCTATTGCACATCTCACAGATACAAGGTTTAAAGGCAGAAATGTTAAATGATGTTATGTAAATTTACTGGATAACAAACCAGCCTTATGCTTGAGACTAGATGATGGACAGATAATTTGAAATGTTATTGAGTGAAAAACATCTTCACTCTGACTCACTTTACTACATTCAATATACAGGAATGCAGTCTTTGATTCAGGATAGTATTCCTGAAGGTCTTAGATTTTTCTTTCTTCTCTTGTATTTTGGATCCCCTTTATCCTTTGCAGCATGTTCTATTTTTTAACTTATTGATTTGTGAGAGGGAGAGGAAGGGAGGGGAGAGAGAGAGACATCGATTTGTTGTCCCACTTATTTATGCAGTCACTGGTTGCTTGTGCGTGCTCTGACCTTGGCGCAGTAGGCCGATGCCCTGACCAGCTGAGCTACCCGGCCAGGGCTCGTACTGTATTCTCAGGCAGGAAGTCACTGTGTGCAGTCCACGCTTAAGGAATGGGAGTTATGCTCCACTTTCTTGAAGGCGAAATATGTAAATTATTTTTTATTTTTTCCTTCATAGGAGATTCATCTATTCTCCACCCGGTTCTTTATTTGTTTGCTTATTTGTTTATATATTTATTTATATAATTAGACACATGCTTTTTCTAAAACTTTGATTTATAATCCAATACTACTTTATTTTTGTTGCTGAGATTGTTCCAACTTGGCCATTGAGAGCTCTTAAGTTGGCTGCTGTGTCCCTTTGACATATTTCTATCATTGCAGGTTAAAAAAAAATTTTTTTTCAACACTTCCTTACTTTCTGGCACTAAGATGTACTCCGGGCTCATTTTGTATATTTTTTGTTTTGATCATAGACTCAGACATTTCTCCAAGGAACTTGCTTCCTTTGGTTGGAAATCAAGATCTGGATACTGGGTGTGCTTACTGCTACTGGGGCATAATGGGGTGTTAATTTGCATTTCTCTGTGATCGATGAAGTCAGGCACCTTTGTACATGTTTATTGGTTATTTGTATATCCTGTTTGTCTTGTAGGAAAATTAATCTGATCCCTGTTACTACATCTTGGACAGAAGTGGAAGTCCTTGAGATGTTTTTAAAAAATCCTGAATGGGTGTTTAATTTAAATATAAAAAAATGTTTATTGATTTTAGAGAGAGAGGAAGGTAGAGAGAGAGAGAGTAACATCGATATGAGAGAGAAACCAATTGCTTGCGTCCCATATATGCCCTGACCAGGGATCTAACCGACAACCTAGGTATATGGAACGAACCCCCAGCCTTTTGTTGTAGGGAATGACGCTCCAACCAACTGAGCCACACAGGCCAGGGCCCGAATGCGTGTTTAATTTTATCAAATGCTTTTTCTATGTCTATCGAGATGGTTAAACGATTTTTTCTCCTTTTTTTTCTGTTAATGCATGTTAAATTACATTGATTTTTTTCCCCCTAATGTTAAACCAACCTTGAGTTTCTGGAATAAATCCTACTTAGTCATAATGCATTATCCTTTCTTATATGTTGCTCAGTTCAGTTTACTAGTATGTTTTTTAGGATTTTTGCATCTGTGCTTTTGTTCATATGCTGCCCTTCCTCAATCATTGACATCAAGACCATCATGGTTTACAAAATGTTCTGGGAAGAGGTCCTTCTTTTTTTCTAGAAAAGCTTGCATAATATTGGTGCTTTTTCTTCCATAAATGGTTAGACAAATTCTCTGATAAAGCCATGTGGTCATTTCATTTAGGACACTGATTACAGATCTATTTTTTTTTAATGGTCATAGGAATATTCAGATTTTTCATTTGCTTTTGCTTCAATTTTGGTCAGCTGTTTTTCTAAGAAGACAAATAATCTGTTCAAAGTTTATATCTAATCACGAATAAACCTTCTAATTGTGTACTTTGTCAAACTGTATCAACCCACGATAATATAATATGTACTTTTAAATTTGTATACTCTTATCCTCCCTAGTAGAAGATAAACTAGCCAGCAGGTTCTGTCTCTGGTAAAACTTAGTATTACCCGAGGCTTAGGGCCAAGGAGATTTTTTTAATTAAATTACTGTATATTTAGAGTTTGTATTGAAATTTTAAAAGGAGAGACCTTGATTTAAGTAGTTATCTCAGTGCTTCATTTGGACACTGTCAGTCTCTAAAATGTACATTTTACTTCTTTGGCAGTGGGTTAGTGTTCATTAGAGTATGTATTCAATAAAAAGGTTGGACTAGTGAATCGAAAGTATAGTCCTTAAACTTTGGAAATACCATTTCTATCATTATATTTATTTCTAGATTTCACTCAATTTTATTTTTATTTCCTAAAACTTTGTAGAATGGATACCTGTTTATAATTCTACAGCAATTGAAAGAAAAGTCTAGTTCAGAATATGATTAATCAAAACCATTTTTTATTTCTACTCAGGGGTATTGTAACTGGAATTGTATTTCACAGGGAAAATTTAGTGAATATGTAACATTTCAGTACCAACAAACGTGTTCATCTTGTTAGAACAGACTTAGTTTCAGAGTCACATGTTAGGGAAGAATGTGAGTTTGAGTGGAAAGGGTTCAGTTGAAGGTCTGTTTCTATAAAGCTGTCTGTTGCCAAAAGAAATATTACCTAGCAGTGGTTGACATGTGCCGAGAGAGGCCAGAGAGGTCTTGTAGTGGAAATTGCACAGGAGAGCTGTCAGACTACATCCCTGAGGACACTGGGCAGGAAATAGAGCTTACGCTGCTAAACAATGTACCGGATGGCTAGGCCATTGGAAGTGAATCTGCCATTGCTTATATTTTTTAAATCACATTCTTATGTTGAATTGACAGAGTTACTTAACACGTGATTTAAATTTTAAAAAATTTAAACCAAAATTTAAGAAATTTTCTAAAATCATATTGAATAAATATGAATATAATTATATCTTTTTCCTACCAGCTGTTTATGTTCTGAGACTAAGGTTTGGAAAGGTACCAGGAGATGAGCTTTCAGTTCTTGGGGATGAAATAGAGTAAATAATGTCCTTTTCTGTGGCAAAAATGGAAATACAGAAAACGTAAGTAAGCAGTTGTGCCCACGTGTTTATCTGTGGTTCTCTGTATTTTTATGATACAGCATTTCCCATTTCTACCATGTACATTCTCATTCACTGCATAGAATGATAAGAATTTTGAGCCTGAAGCCCTTCTAAGGCTCAAAAGGATCTCTATTTGGATGCCTTTATATATGAGGAAACAGGATAGGTCTGGTCGAAGCATAAGTAATTTTTCCAGGGTCATAAAGGGAATTAGACATTTTTAGCACTTGGGGAAATAGAACCTGTCCCTTAATTACTGTTGTATTAGTTACGTGAAATCTTACATGTGGCCTTGGTTTTCTCACCACCAGGTGGCTTCTGACTGTTGGTGTGTCAGCTTGTAGTTCCCTGCCAGCAAAAGTAAAACCTGTCAAGCCCCGCTGAGGACCACTCTTGTTCAGGAAACAACAGTGCTGACGCTTTGCAAAACATAAGAATAGCTGTAGGTTCTCAGAATTGACAGAGGGTTATGGTGAAATTATTTAATTCAAGTCTGATGGACTACTTCTCTATTGATGTCTCCCCTCTGCCCTTGTGAGTGCCCCTTGGAGCGCGCAGCTGTGTTTTAGGCCAAGGTTATGAACTCCAAAAGGAACAGAGAGGGTCCTGTGCTTCATGTTCTAGGCAGCCCTTGTAACTCTGAAATCTCAAATCAGTCTGGTTCACTTCTGGGTCACAACAGCATTAAAGACGTTGTTTTGAAGGCACAAAAAACTCGTCACTTAATTTGAGAAAAATTTCTCCTACAGCAAAGTTGTGTTCTGAGCTCAGCTTGTAGCCGCACCACGGCCTGTGCAGCCGGGGCAGCCTGGCACCGTTGATCAGAGCTAGGGCTTTGCCGCTACTAGCTCTGTCCTCTTGGGTAAGTTACTTCACTTCAGTGTCTCTCAGTTTCTTCATCTGTAAAATGAGAATAATAATAGCATGTACCTCATAGGCTTGTTTTAAGGATTAAATTAATACTTGTGAAGTGCTCAGAATAGAGCTTAACAATATGGCAAGCATTCAGAAAATGTTAGCTCTTGTTGTTGTTACAGTATGTGAAGCTCTTAGAACAGAATCTGGTTTGGTAAATATTCAGTACATGTTACCTGTTACTGTTGTCATTAGGCTTTGTTAGTAAGTGCGTAATAGTTCTTCGCGTAAATTTGACAGTTTAAACTAGCATTTCCCGAAGTGTAAAGCAGTAATTCAGTATTTTACAACTCACTCTTTTAATCATAAATATTTTCCTCCCTTCTTTATGCTTACAAAATCCTTTATTCTTCTCCCCCTCCCAAGAAAAGACTACCCAAAAGTGCCATCTAATCACGGCTCCAGGCTCAAGATCCAGGATATTGGGAGAGTCTCTCCATCACTTCTTGATGCGGTTCTTTGAGCTCCTGCCCCTCCCAGCCTTCAGTGGTGGGACAGGGGAGGAAATACTCCCCTTCTTCTCTTCTTCCACCTCCCCTCATCTCCCTCCCTTCTCTCCATCTCCTTCCCCTTTCCTTCATTCTTCTCTTGATTTACTTTAAAATGAGAAGAAATGTACATGGGGTATATGCTCTTCATCTCTGTTGAATATTATATTTCTTAGTTTATTTATTCTATATGTAATTCTGTACTGGTCCCAAATCTAATGTTCTCTTCTTTTAACTGCCATGGATTTAAGTCCTGTTTCTGTCACTTGCTGGGTTTTGACTTTAAGCAGTTACCTAATAATTTTGAGACTTAGTTTTCTTATTTTAAAAATGCAATTGATAATATCTTTCTCCCAGCGCTATTGTAAATTTAGATTAACTTTTGGCTTAAAATGATGCACTTTCCATATGTATGTACATTTCTCTTTTAATATTGAAAAGCAGAAAAGTTAAGACTATAAAATAAGGAGAATGAGAACAGAGCATCTGATGGGAGATGTAGTAACATTTTGATGACAGTAACTTGATAGAGGAAAAAGTAACTGACATAGCAGAATGGAGAAATGTTACTACTTTTTAGGTATCACCCTTTAGGACCCGACAGGGCAGTGCCTACAAGAAACGGATTGACTCAATCCAACACATTTCCTAGAGGCGCCAGGTAGTTCAGAGATGGGAGTGAGGCCCTGAGTGGAAAAGTCGTATACTGAAAAGTTGGGTCCCCAAGTGCCCTGTCTGACACTGTGCAGCCGGACAACCACTTCCCCTATGCCCTTTAATTACTCAGGAGAACTCTTGGGGTGGGGGTCTCTACAAATTGCAGACATTTGGGGATGAAGTGAGTCATAGAACAGAAAACGGGGATCAACTATGTACTAAGCTGTGGACTTAAAACCTCCCACCTCATCTGTCAATATACTCCGGCTGCTGAGCACAGGCCACCAGACATCTATGGCTCACTCAGGAGAGAAATTAAAGAAGCTTCGAAGAGAAGACTTTCTCTTACTGACATTTGAGGGTCTTAATGAAAGAGCTGTTTCCTATAGGGAAGCTCTTTGGTCAAAAACCCTGTCTGTACACACCAGAGCTGCCAATCAAATCTTTCAGTGCCTCTTTCTTTCTTCCTTAAAAAAAAAAAAAAAAAAAAAGATTTTATTTGTTTATTTTTAGTGAAAGGGAGGGAGAAAGAGAGGGAGAGAAACATCAATGGATGCTTGCCTCTCACGTGCCCCCAACTGGGGACCTGGCCCACAACACAGGCATGTGCCCTGGCTGGGAACCAAACTGGCAACCTTTTGCTTCACAGGCTGGTGCTCAATCCACTGAGCCACACAGGCCAAGGCAGTCCCTCTTTTTTAAGTAGAAACAGACAACTAAAGTTCATGAGACACAGGGGAAAAAATCCCATCAAATCAAAATAAAACAAAGATTTTCCAGTTCATAATCTCATAGAAATAAGAATTTTTGAAATAAGAATTGGATTCTTTGTGAATTTGGGATAAGAAAGAGCTATTGGATGTATGTTGCTATGGTAGCTCAAACTATAAAAAAATTTTTTTTTTAAATTGAATTTATTGGGGTGATACTGGTTAACAAAATTATACCGGTAAAAAAAATTACTTTTAATGGTTGGAAGGTGAGGTTGAAAAAGTCTCCCAGAAACTAAAAGGAAAAGACAATAATGAAAATAGAAGAGAAAAGATAAGAAGCTTACAGAATTAATTGAGAGAGTCCCATGACCAACTAATAGAAGCTGCATAAGGAGAGGAACCTTATACAAAATAAAACAACCACAAAACAGAATTATCCAGAATAGATGTTTCCATAATGTCTAGCCTAGTGAATGAAAAAAAAGATCCATAGTAAGATCTATTGTCATGAAATTGCAGAACATCCTTTACAAAAGATAAAATAAAGATCTTGAAAGCTTGCAGTCACACACGTACACGCATGCCCCACATCATTTGTAAGGAATAGAGAAGGAGAATAAAATCAGACTTCTCAGTTGCAATTCTAGAATTTTTTATCAGAATTGTTTTTCAAGCATTACTCCAATGCCTTTCAGCCTGAATTTGGTATCTGGCCAAATTATCAATCATGTATTAGCAGTATATGATCAGCAAGGACTTAGAAATTTTATCCCTTCTTTGGAAACTACTGGAGGGTGGTCTTTAGGAAAATAAGCATGTATTTCCTGAAAGATGATGCATTTAATGGGCTTCAGGAATCAGCAGCTCCAACATAGAACAGCGAAAGAGAAGTTTCGAGATGACACATCACATAGCAGGTCTGCGAACAACCAACCCCGCATGGTCAGAAATGGAATGTTGTGGGGAGGAGACGCCAGGGGAAGGTGTGGGACAAGGAACGGATTATTTTGTGGGATAGTTTGGAATGAAATTAATACATGTATAATGGAACATTTTGCAAGACTGAAGGCTAGGTATATAGAAAATAATGTAAATAAAAATATGAGGTATGTATAAACCCCAGGAAAAATGAAATTCTAGGTTTTTGAACAGTTGACTTCGAAAAGGGTTTTAGAATAATACCCTTTAAAATGTTAGTCTTTCTGTAATTGGAGTTTATAAATCTAAGAATATTATTTTTAAAATTTTTATTGTTTTGAGAGAGAGAGAGGAAAAGGGGGAAGGGAAAAAGAAGCATCGATTTGTTTTTCCACTTGCTTATGTATTCATTGGTTGATTCGTGTACTTGCTCTGACGGGGATCAAACCTCCAACTGTGGCACATTAGGACGATGCTCTAACCAACTGAGCGACCCAGCCAGGGCTCTAAAAATATTCTGAAAAACCTAAAGTGTTCAAAACTTGCTGTAGTAATCAAGGAAGTGTGGTCCTGGCATAAAGATAGATATGTAGATCAAGGGAATAGAACTGAAAGTTCAAAAATAGAACCCATACACCGCTGGTCACTTGATTTTTGCTAAGACAGGTCTATAGTGAAATAGTAGTCTTTTTAACAAACGGCGCTGGAACAACTGGATATCCAAATGCAAAAGAATGAAGTTGGGTACCACATCTCACACTGTATATGAAAATTAATTCAAAGTGGATCATGACCCTAAATATAAGGGCTAAAATTATAACTCTTAGGAAATTTACTTCTAAAAAACATTGAAGTAACTTTTTGTGACCTTGGATTAGGCAGTGATTTCTTAGATATGAAATCAAAAACACAAATGGTGAGAGAGAAAATAAATTGGACTCTGTCAAAATTAAAAACTTTTTTTGCTTTAAAGGACACCCTTAAGAAACTGAAGACAACCCACAATATTGGAAAATTGATTTGCAGATCATATATCCAATAAGAGCTTTGCGTCCAGAGTATAAAAAATTTCTTTTACAACTCAACAATAAAACGGCAAAGAACCCAATTTACACATAAGCAAAGGATTTAAATAGGCATTCCTCCAAAGAAGATACACAAATGACCAATAAGCACATGAAAAGATGCCCAGTATCATTAGTCATTAGGGAAATGCAAATTAAACAACTGTGAGATACCATTTCATACCCAGGAGGATGGCTGTCATAAAAAAGGAAGAAAGAGCCCTGGCTGGTGTGGCTCAGTTGGTTGGGCGCTCAGTCCCGCAAAGCGAGAGGCTGCCGGTTCTACATCCAGTCAGGGCACACGCCTGGTTTGCGAGAGGCAACCAGCCGATGTTTCTCTTGGCACATCGAGTTTTCTCTCCCTCTCTTTCTCCCTCCCTTCCCTCTGTCTGAAAATAGATCAATAAAATCTTTAAAGAAAAAATGGTCAAGCCATGATCTGGGTTTTTGGAATTGTACCAGCACTATTTTAATTTCATACAAATATTTCTGTAGCTTTAACAGCTTTCATTTATTGCTAGCTAGTCTGTGCTGTATTTTAATGTGATTCTGGAGGTCAAAACTCTGCAATTTTCTTTAATCATTATAAAAAAAGGACGAACTTCATTTTACATCACGATTTGACCTAGGGATTATGTTATTGGAAGTAATGCTGAAGCCCTTCTAACTTTGTGAAAATGTATGCTCGAATGGTTAATTTGTGAAAGTATTTGATTTAAGGCCAATTAAACTTTTGTGTCAGTTCTAGCCAGTAGCTTCTTCAAGATAATTATCTTAAAGTGATTTTTTCTTTCTGCTGTAACAAACAGTGCAAAGAATTTTTTAAAGTAAAGCACACTGTCAGAAGTCTCTTCCTTTTGCCTCATTTGTTAATTTTTTGTTTTGTTTGTTTTTCCTTGAATGTATTGAGAGCTGGCAAGGAGAACCTGGTTGGCAGAGTCAGGCTGAAATCTTTCAGAGGGATTGTGAAGTATGTTTGCATTATAAAACCTAGAGCCTAGAGGAAGCCATGGCAAGGGTAGAACTATATGACTCAAAATGTTACCTCAGATGCATTCATGACTCTTCTCCAATGAGATTTGGAATTGACTTTTTGAAACTAGTTACAGCCATGTAACATATATACCTCATACTAGAAACTCCTTTGTCACTTTTCCAGTTACTTGTGCCAGATGGGTTGTAATAGGAAGAATATGATATCAGCTCCCTTCTGCTTTTGGACTAGAATGATTTTGTTCTCTTGTCAGCTTGAAGAGTCCAGTTGAATCCCTCTCTAAGTGCCTGGCTTCATTTTTTGATTGTGACTTTTAAGTATCCATTTCTAGTTATAATAATCCTATTAGGAAACATACTGCTAAGTGTATGTGAAGGTGTAGCTATATGGAGCATAGAATTAGATATGCTTCCTTCCTTTGGTTTGCAATCTAAATTCAGTAGGCAAGAATCCTTTCCGCTCTGGCCAGGGTGGCTCAGTTGGTTGGAACATAGTAGTACTGTAGCTGAAGGATTGCGGGTTCAATTCCCAGTCTGGGCATATACCTAGGTTGCGTGTTTGATCCTTAGTCCGGGCGTGTATGAGAGGCAACCAGTTGATTCTTCTCTCTCACATAGATGTTCCTCTCTCCCTTCCTGTCTCTCTAAAAGCAAGGGGGAAAAAATGTCCTTGAGCGAGGATAAAAAAAGGAATCTCTTTTCCTAGAAGTCATTAAAAATAGAAGATACCCATCTGTCTGGAATGATTTAGATACAGTTGTGCCTGCAGGCTTGGCGATGAACTATGTAACACATCCTTTTAGCCCTAGCATTCTTAGAATGATGGCTGTAGACCCAGAGTTTATTGGACAGAGACATAAATGTGAGGTGAGGAAGTGGAGGCCATGAGTATAAGATTGATCCTTTTGAAGGTTTAGTTGTGCAGAGAAGGAGAGAGAGGAGAAAGAGTTTGGGCTTGTTTTGTTTAGGAAAAAAAAAAAATGAGCATGTTTGGAACCCGTAGGAGAAGCTCCACATCCCAGCCAGAGGATAGTTGATGGGCAGGTGGTGGCCTGAGGTGAGTGGGAATGGAATGCAGGGCACAGGTGGAGACAGAGAGGGGAGGCTGCTCTTTGCTAGAAGAGGAGGGAAGGCGGGAGGCAATGTGAGGCAGGAGGAGAAAATGAGGAAATTCGTGTCCAGCGGCCTCTATTTAAGTGGCAAAATGGAGAGAGAACTTCCTGAGATACTAACAGAGCAGTGGTCCTCAACCGAGGGTGATTTTGCCTCCCAGGAAGCTTTTGGCCGTGTCTGAGAGATGTTGTTGATTGTCATAAGCTGGGCAATGTGCGAGTGGCATCGAGTGTGCGGAGGACAGGGACGCTGCTGAGCACCCTGCAGTGGACAGGACAGCCTCCACATCAGAGAATAACCAGGCCCAAATGCCATGCGCACTGTGGTTGAGAACCTTGCCCTAGATGAGAACATTCCCGTGGCATAGTCTTTAACAAAAGCCAATTTGAATAACGGCTCAATATGTCACCTCTTAGAAAGTCACAGCGCATATCAGTTGATTAAAGTCTGAAAAATTCTCGAGATAAAATCTTAACTATTTAACCAATTGACTCTGCCCACCCCTCACCTTCATAGCAACTGTTAACACTCTGAGAAATACATTTAGGAAAAGACTGTACTTTAATTTCTTGGCTGGCTGGTATTATGCATTCATCCTTGTATGTAAAGCTTTTAATCCAGCACTTAGTAGTTGGTCAATAAATGATAGATGCTATTATTGCTATTGTTGCCCTTCCAAATGTGAAATCTTGGGCCACTTGTGACACGTGTTACACGTTACACTTCTAAGGTAAATGTAGTCAGTGTGAGCAATCAGCATAAGAGACCAGACAACTTTTTGTAGATCTGTAAAGTACATTGATATTTGTGCTTTAGAATTTTACATTAGAGTATGGCAGTTTCCCAAAGATTTAAACATAGAACTGTATGACCCATCCATTCCACCTCCAACAATACCCAACACAGTTGAAAGCAGGGACTCAAACAGGTATGTGCACACCATTGTGCATAGCAGCAGCACTTGCAATAGCCAGAAGGTGAAAACAACCCGAATGTCCACCCCTGGATGAATGGATAAACGGGATATATTATATACATATAAAGGAATATTAGTCAACTGTGAAAGGAATGAAATTCTGACACATAGTACCACATGGATGACCCTTGAAGACATTATACCAAGTGAAATAAGCCAAATATCTTCAGGGAACTGCAATCACTTCTCTTCAGCTTACCCTATAAATAAACCTGCTTTTAAAATTTGTCTGAAAATGTTTGTATCAAAGGCAATATTGGACACATTTATGTAGGGTAGTAGTGTCTTTAAAAAAAAAATCTGTGATTGTTCCAATTGGGAAGAAGTGGGAACAGGAGTGAGAGTTTTGATACTGTAGATGCACTTGCTGATTAAAGGAAAAGAGCACACAACACAAGCCCAGGAATTATCTTACTTCTGCTAAAACAACAACAAAATCCTCAGATCTCCAGCTCTAGCCTGTGTAATTGCTTTTGGCATAGTAGCTATTACCTCAGACAGACTGAAAGTTTAATAACTAGATTGGAGATTTTCCTTTCAGTGCACAAATGGGAAAAACACCACCATAGGAGTTAATCCCCCACATCTGACCTCCTCCCTTTCTTAATTTACCAGCAACGCAGCTGCCTCTCACTGCCATGCCGCATTTTACCGTCCTTCAGTTGTAATGTTACAGATTTTTGGCCTTCCTAATTTTTCGATATGTAGCAGTGAACAGTTCTAAATGACTTTAAAACAGTCTTGTTAGTCGTAAGAGTTTTTCTTTTAAAGGTTTCTGTTTGATTTTTATGTACCAGTAGAGTCATTTTATGCACCAGTAGAGTCATTTTATGCAAAGTAAATCTTACACTGCTTTAAGTCTCTTTTGTGATTGCAGTCCAGATTTAGCATCCAATAAGAGGTCATTTTTGTTATATTTTCTGTTATGTTCTCAATATGTTCATATTCTTAAATAATGTTAGTATTGAAATTTCTATTGCTTGTTGACTGTTATTTTAATTCTTGGAGGTTTATGAAATGTCCATAAACACTTCTTCCTTGAAATGTAGGTTTATTTTAAGTAACATACCCATCTGAAATATCCACAATATATTTGGTCAATAACAAGAGGATATACCTTGGAAATGCCAGACTTCAAATAGGAGGTAGAGAGAATAACAATGCACATACAATTCAAACAATTCCTCTTCCTTTTTTCCCTGCCTCCTTAAATCACAAGAGACTAGGGGAAAATAGCTTGATTTTTTTAATATGAGTTTTATATGTCTCTAAATATATTGCTATATTTTAGTGTTAACATATTGGTGGTTATGTATGTATACATATAAAATATAATCTCTTTCAGGCATAAAGTTCTTTAAAAGTTTAAAGAAATAGAATAAAGAAGATATACTTTAGCTGGTTTTAATCAATTCTGCATTATTTTTGGTGTTCTCAGAAGTCAATGTATATATAACCTTTCTGCTCATTTATGAGCAGAACTATAGGGATAAACCCACAAGGTTTCCCCCGTTTAAAAAATTCCTTCTTCTCTCCTCCAAAAAAGTTTTTTAAAGATTTTACTTATTTATTTTTAGAGAGAGGGCAAGGGAGGGAGAAAGAGAGGGAGAGAAACATCAATGTATGGTTGCCTCTTGCGCAGCCCCAACTGGGAACCTGGCCTGCAACCCAGGCATGAGTACCACCTGGGAGTCGAACCAATGACCCTTTGGTTCGCAGGCCGGCACACAGACTACTGAGCCACACCAGCCAGGGCCGAAAATGTTTTTGACATTTATTTAGACTTTAAAGTATAGTAACCATGCATCCTGAAAATAATGGCGTAGATATACATAGAGAGAGAGAGAGAGAGAGAGAGAGAGATGTATATCCATCATGGAATATGGGCCATATATTTTAAGTGAAAAAGGCAAGATGCCTAGTTTATATCATAAATTCCATTTTCCAAATTCCATTTTCCAAATTCCATTTTCATTTAAGAAAATCACCATATATGTGATGATGCAAAGAAAAGGGTTTGGAAGGGCGTACAGTCGTTAACTGTGATGGACCCAAGGGAATGACGTAATACTGGATGCTTTTAGCAAACACTGCTTCAGGTTGGATTCCTCAGAAGCAGAACTTGGATGAGATTTCACTGGGAAATAACTTGCTCAGGAGAGTTTTGGGAAAACCTGGTAGGGAGCGAGGGAGTGGGACTGGGAGGAAAGAAGGGGGCTGGAGGCCAGGCAAGGATGGAGGGCCGATCAAGCAGAGTCCCAGGGAGGGCAGCGGAGGCTCAGTTCTATCCAGGAAGTGCCTGCAGCCTGTGGATAGCCTTCCTGGGAGACCTGCAGGCGCTGGCTGTGCTGGGAGCGCTGGCTGTGCTGGGAGCGCAGGGCTGGGTGGTTGATGTGGACAGAAAAGAGGCAATAGTAGCTGCACCCCAGTTACAGAGGTTTGAACAAAATCGGGGTTTATTTTGTTCTCATGTAATCATCCAGTGTAAGTAGCCCAGGGCTCATATGGTGGCTTCTCATTGTTCCAGGCTGCTTTTGGTGTTCTGCCATCAATCGGTTAGTACCCACATCTGCATAGCTCAGGATGCTCAATATTATGCCTCTATTCCCATTTGAAAAAGGGAAAAAGGTCAAAGGGTAGAGGGCACCTTGATTTTTCTAAGGATAAGTTCTGGAAGCTATAATCATCACTTTGGCTCAAATCCCATTGGCCACACCTGGATACCAGGAAGCATAATTTTTACTGGTTGGCCTAAGGCCAGGTTAAAGAGAGGTGACTCTGCTACTATGCAACCATTTCTGTAGAAGAAGTGGATGCATATTGGAGGACTGTTAGGTTGTCTTGGCTGCCTCCAGAAGGAGCTTGGGAGCTCAACTGGCTGCCCCGCATTCAGCTGGAATGGCTGGACTCTTACACCCTCGCCTCCATCAGCTACTGGATGTGGGCTGTGTCGGGCGGAGCGTGACCTTGGGCAAGGCAGCTCTGTGGGGTGTCCCTGGAGGGGCTGGCTGACAGCACTCCAAGCCACTAGACACCAGGCCCTCGGAAGGGAGAACTGGTGGCTTCGCTGTGTATGTCAGAACTTTGTTTGGTGTGTGAAAGTAATTAATAGATGTTTATATACCCATTTTATAATTTTAAAAAGCTAAAAACGACTTGGTCATTTTTTTCACTAGAATTTCTTGAGCAACTCTTATGTGCCAGGCTCTGTTCTAGGCCCTGGAGAGAGGAAAATAATACAGCAGCCAGAGTGGACTGAGGCAGGTGCTGCTGTGGCCGTTTCTGAACCTCGGGATCTCATCTGTTGGACGAATGACTTCTGAACTTACCGTTACCTATTTTAGTTACTGGCTCTATCTCAAAGACTTTAGATAGATCATTCTGGCTGCAACTTCCAGAGGAAGTAAGGGATTCAATAGTAGAGGTGGGGAGGACCAGTCATGAGGCCCCACGATAGATGACACTGACTTAGGTTAGGGTAGTGACAATGGAGATGAAAAGAAATGGACAGATTCATGAAATGGCTCATTAGGTTGCTACTAGAATTCTTGTCTTGGGAAAAATTCTTTTTTTTTTTTCCTTCCTTCTCCTTTTCTTCCTCTTCCTCCCCCTCTTATTCTCCTACTTCTCTTTCTCCCCCCGCCCCCGCCCCACCGCCCCGCCAAAATCCAGACCTTTCTAGAGGCCTGGATGCAATCTTATCTTGCACAGAGCAGGGTATTTCATAAAATCCTGCAGTGTTCATCGTGGTGCTGGAGGGGGTTGCTAGTTGTAGCCATTCTAGAGTTGAGTTCAAGTCTAGACACTCAGAATTCCAGGGCGCTGCATGACTGCTGAGTAGGCCAGCCAGCCATCCTAGGTGTGGATCATTGAGACTATGTGAACTCACTTTCATTTCAGCTTTTCCCCCCAAGACTGATTAGTCCCTTATTTTAGTCTTTTCACATATCAGTTATTTGAAATAGGCCAAATGCATATCCATTATTTAAAAATAAGTAATGAGAAAGAAAACTATCTTTTTTTTTGTCCTTATAAGACTGATTTTCAAATGGAACTAATTGGAAATGGCTAAAATAGTTTTTAAAAATGCACAATTCCAGCCCTCCTGATTCATAATATCTAGAAGTAGGTCCCAGAAATCTTTATTTGGTGGGGGTGGGGTGGGAGGGAGGAACCTCCAAAATAATCAGCCAGGCTTAGGAACCATAGCTTTATGCTATTCAGACTAACTTTACTTTTTACTGGAAGAGGTAATTAAATTCTTTTAATGGGAGGAATCCATTTTAAATGACTCTTTGAATTTCTCAGTTTGACATAAAAATATGACATTTGGTTTCCTATCATTACAGATAGTTTGCGGGGGGGGGGGGGAGGTGGTAGATGCGGCTTCCATTAAGTTTTCTGTTACCTGTGGCTATTTTGTAATTATATAGTTTTTATGTTATCTCCCTAAGTAGAAGAAACTTCAGCTTCAAGCAAGTTTGTATAAAAACGGCTAGATCACTGCTCCTCAAACTCATCGTGCATACAGATCACCTGGAGAGCTTGTTAAAATGCAGCTTCTGGTTTGGTGGGTCTGGGGCGGGGCTGAGATTCTGCATTCTAATAAGCTCTGGGGTCCTGCTGCTGTTGCTGTTGCTGCTGCTGTTGCTGCCGCCGCCGCCGCTGCTGCAGCTGCAGCCACAAATCTCATAAGCAGGCAGATGATAATTGTACAGTATTATCCTTTGAACATTTATGTTTTGTGTGAGTTACTCTGCTTTGGGGCATGTTTTGGGACTGTTCAGCTGGATCAAAGGTTGAGTAGTACATTTTAAGAATATTGGATTATATAACCTCTTAATGCTTTCCCCCATCTTCTTGAAGGTTACAGTACTATATATAGCCTAAGGTTTTTCATTTCAGGCTTTGAAACTGAAGCAGTATAATTTTTATTGAATCATTAAATGTGCAGCAGCAAAATTGATTTATCCATTGAGGTAGTCTGAACTACAAATAGAGTATTTTGTAACTGAACTAAGAATAAGAGAAAGTGACAATGCTGGAAATTGTTATAACACATGTAGGATATACCTGAGATTTGAGAAATTTGTGTTTCATGGAATTGAGAATGCTTTGGTTGAGATATATAATAGGTTAGAGCAGTGGTTCTTAGCTGGGGTTTATTTTACCTCTCAGGGCACATTTGGTAGTATTTGGAGACATATTCAGTTGCCACAACAGGTAGGGTGGTGGTGGTGTTGACTGGCATCTAGTGGGTAGAGGCCAGAGATGCTGCTAAACACTCTACAGTACACACCGGACAGCCCCCGTAGCAAAGAATTATTGGGCCCTAAATGTTAGAAGTGCCAATATTAAAAAACCTTATACTAGAGAATATTTGCAAGTACTTGATTTTTTTTTTAATTAAAAACAATACAGAGCCCTGGCTGGTGTGGCTCAGTGGAGTGAGCACTGGCCTGCGAACCAAGGGGTTGCCAGTTCAATTCCCAGTCAGGGCGCATGCCTGGGTTGTGGCTGGGTCCCCAGTGCTGGGAGCGTGAACGGCAACCGCATATTGATGTTTTTCTCCCTCCCTTCCCCTCTGTCTAAAAATAAATGAATAAGATCTTTTAAAAAAATACAGAAAATGTAAATAGAGAATAATCACATTTGTTTCCACCAGTCAGATTTAACCACTGTTATTAACATTTTATCTTATTTGATTTTAGGCTTTTAGTTTAAGAAATATCATTCTATTATTATTTTTTAATCTTCGTCTGAGGATATGTTCATTGATTTTAGAGGTAGGAGGGGAGAGAGAGACAGACAAAACAGACAGACTTCAATGTGAGAGAGTAACATTGATCATTGCTTCCTGTGCACTCCCATGACCAGGGATCAAACCGCAGCCTAGGTATGTGCCCTATCCAGGGATCAAACCTGCAACCTTTTGGCGTATGGGACAATGCTCTAAGTAACTGAGCCACCAGCTAGAGTTCATTCTATTATTTTGGGGAAATTAAATCACAATTACTGTTCCGAATTCAAACAGTATAGATAATTCAAGAATGAACATAATGAAGCTATCTCAAATCTCAGCACCCAGAAATAAACCATTATTAACACTAGGTGAAGAGCACTCATTATTCCAGATATCTATATCTCTATGTATCTATATATACACACACACAGATAGGAGCATAGAGAGGAATGGTTTTATGGAATTGGGACCATATTGTAAATGAATTAGAAAAAAATCTTTCTATAATGAAAAATTTTAAGCTTGGAGAAAATGAAATAGAATAGAATGATTATTCCCCATGCTCTCACTCCTTCGGCTTCCCAGTCATAGACACCTGGCCGCCTGTATCCACACACACTCACCCAACCCCAAGTATTTTGAAGCAATCCCAGACCATCAGATCATCTGTAAATATCTCAGTACCCGTCCTTAAAACATGAGGACTCTTGTTTTGAGCCATCATCACGTACAATTTACAATTTCCCTGATTCATTCTCTTTCCTCCTCTCTCCCTTTCTCTCTCAGTCTGTTTTATTCCAAATTGAGGTTTTTATTTCCAATAAGATTGAGCAGTAATTCCTTAAAGAAAGGGAAATGGATGCTGCATCGGCCAAAACAAAAGCTGTCTGCCACAAATATTTTTTGCGAATATTGGTTTTTCTTTCTAAAATGTCTTAAACTATTTGGCAGTGCCATGTAAAGTAATGAAATACTCCTTTACCCCTCTTTTTTATTGTCATTTTTAAAGCTGCCTTTCTCATCTTTCCTCAATCCTCTGCGATGTCTTCCAGCTTTGGTGTATTTGCTACAATAATGGCCTGTGGGGACCGCTGGCAGGAAAGTACCTGCAGGAATCATTTAACTAACTGGTGGTTAGCTTCTTTGGGGCAAGGAGCAGGTCTTACCACCTTCCTGCCTATTGCTATTACCATGTCCCCACAATTTTTTAGATGCCTGTTACTAACCTTGAGGGGATCAACACCAGCATTGATTGTTGACACATGAACTGAAACCATTTAGCTCTACCAGTGTGCATGCAGGAGAATATGACTCAGATGTTAGCGCTGGGTACCTGCATCTATGGGCAGCCTCCCTGTAAAGAAGTGAGGCAGAGAACTTTACTCCCCCTGGGCACATTATCTCATTTCTTCTAACTTACAGGGTGACCATATGTCCTGGGTTGCTTGATGTAGCTGCAGTGTGCAGTCCTGATGTAGTTATTAATAGTGTTCTTTTTCATTCACAGAATTAGCTCAGTTTAGATGGTAAATTAAATGGTAGTCCTACCTCTGTGACATTTAATGTGTGCCAGGCTCTCTTTGAACACTCTACATATATTCTCATTTAATCATCATGACAACGCTAAGAATCAGACTCTATTATTCTCCCCATTTTACATATGGGGAAGTCGGGACACAAAGAGGTTAAATAATCCGGCTAAGATCACACAGCTGTGTTTGACTAGGGAGCAGGGGAGCACAGGTTCGAGTGCAGGCAGTTGCGTGCTCTGCTCTGTGGCCTCCATTTGGTCCTGGTCCCGACAGACTTGTCTTTGTAAAATGCGTGCTGATCTACCAGATCTACCAGGTGTCTGCTGATAATTTGCATAGTTTTAGATTAGCATCTGGCTAAGGCTTTGGGAATTTGAGGGGCTTTCTTTCCTTCACAAAGTACTTAGAGGTTCCTCGTATAGTGCTAAGGCAGCCTGAGTATTATCAGACTGCGTTCTCAGAAGGTTGCGCATTTGCCTTTTTTCATCCTCTTAATGACAACTACTTGGCATTCCCCCCTGGACTTAGGTGGCAACGTTCCCGGTTTTCCAGGTTCTCAGGTGCCTGCCACGGTCACTTTCCCTTACTTCTGGCCATCTTTGGTATCGAAAGAAATTCACTTGCACCCAAATACACACACACAGGGTTTCCGGCACCTGGAGCAGTACCCGTCACGTGGCAGGTGCACACAGCTTTTTCACTGCCTTTGATCAGGTCCTATTTTGGAATTACCTGGGGACAGTAATCAAAGGCGCTCTACAGAAAGATTTTTCAGACTCCTATTGCTTTTTGTAGCTTGCAGTTTAGTTAGGAGATGATGAATTTACATGAATAACTATGCTATAAGGCAAATGAGCTACATGAGTAGAATAATTTCAGAGTTCAGAGAAGAACAGTTTCTGACAGGGTTGGTCCAGAAAAGTGTCGTGAAGGTGGAGACCCGTAAGTCAGTTTAAGGACTTCTAAGTCAGCTACGGAAGAACCACCCCTTGTGCCAAGGACAGGCCTTAAGTTCGCCGAGAGTAGGGGCCTGACAGTCATTGTCAACCCAGACGAGGGCAGGACTCCGACAGTTAGACACGCGGTCTCCTTGTCAGAAACCCTCATTCAGCAGTATCACCCCGTTTTTATGAGATCATCATCATGGCACCTTTGGACCTCTAGGTGGGTTAGAAGCAGCAGCAACAGATGGAACTGCTCAGCAGCAAAGAATTTTATTTTTTTCATGTTGAAGCCTGGTGTTACTTATTTGATGATTTTTTTTAAAGTTTTTTAGTTTATAGATATGCACAAGGTCTTTTTCCTTAATAAAAGCATTGTCTAATTTTATCATAATTGCATTTGCTTTTTTACCTTTCTACTGGATATCTTAGTAAGAAAATACGGTTACATTTGAATAGAATTTATCACAGTGGCCCGCTGCGGTGGGGCAGTGTTCAGAATCCTCACTTTACAAATGAGGAGACTCAGGTAGGTCACACAGTGGGCTGTGTGACTTTGGGGAAATTGGCACAACTGAGACTTGTACTTGGGTCTTCAGGATCCAGATTTAGTGTATGTCACATGGCCATATTTTAACTTACTAGATTAAATTTTTTTTATCAAGATAAAGAAGGACAGTGAAAATTATGATTATATCACATCATAAATCCTTTTTTATAATGAATGCCGTTATAGAATCTAGTTCAATTAGTCCATTTCCATTTCTGAGTCGACAGTCTTATTAACACTATTTTGATGATTGTTGAGCCAATCAATTCTACTGAAGGGGAAGTCCTGTAGGAGCCACGGGTGGCCTATATGATACCTGTGTTCAAGTCAGAAAAAGGCAGCCCCTCCAGGGGTGTCCGGCCTGCGGCCCGTGGGCCACATGGGGCCCCGGATGGCTATCAGCGTGGCCCGACGCAAAATCGTGAATTTACTTAAAACATTATGAGATTCTTTTTGTGATTACGCGTCACAATGTATTTAATGTGTGGCCCAAGATAACTCTTTGTCTTCCAGTGTGGCCCCGAGACGCCAAAAGATTGGACGCCTCTGCAGGTGGATGAGCAGGTCAGAAAAAGGCATACCTGCTAGGGTCAGGTTGAGCCCTCCCCAGGGTGCTGGGCTTGGCAGACGGGCATCTGGATTTTAATAGGCTCTGCCTCTTTTATGTGGTGCTCAAAAGGCAGCAGCCATGAATCTTGTTTATAATAATTTATGAGGAGCTGGGTTTTTTTTTAACTATTGTATTTATAAACAAACCGCTTATTCCTCAGTATACTGAGTGTGTACCTGCCTTATACTTGTCCGTTTACCTGGAACCTGAGCCTCCCCCATCTCTTCTTGGCTCACTGCTTCACTTCATCCAGTTCTCCGCTCAAATGTCACTTTCTCAGACGTCACCTCACCTACCCTCACTAAAATATTACCCCCATTCACACTGTTTCCCTTCCTGCCGTATTTTTCTCATACTACATCTTACCATTTGGACATTATATCTATATTTATCTTATTTTTCTCTCTCCATTAGGAAGTACACTCTGTGAAAACAGGATTTTTGCCTGTTTTGTTCACTGCTATATTCCAGCGCCCAGAATTACCAGCTTTAATATTTGCTGCCTATTACTAACGGTGTGCACTGTCTGGACCACAATGTTATGAGTGTGAGCTAATTGAATCTTCTTAATAGCCGTATAAGGGGTAAATGTTATAATCCCCATCTTGGAATTGAAGAAATCCAAAAACTTAGAGAAGTTAAATAACATGCCCGAAGTCAAATGCCTAGTAATCAGAATCACTTCTTGACAGGTAGCTCTGACAACCGAAGTCCATTTAAAAAAATTTTTTTAGTGATTCTTTGGGGTCTTGTAATTTATTTTCTAAGAGTAATTTCCAATTACTGGGTAGGGGGTGGCTTAAAAATACAGCTAGCTATTGTTTAAGGGCAAGGAGAGATCGAGCCCATGGGATTCAAAGCATTGGGATAAAGAGGTCAGACAACCTTACTGTGTAATCGCTGCACTCTCATCTAAGGGTGCGAACTTTAGGGTGCTCTGGGAAGAAGAGCTTGACTCGGGAGTCCTTTTCCACCTGTGTGCCTGTGGGCAGATAACTTCGCTGAGCCTATTTTTTCGTCTCTAACTTCTGGTAACAATGCCTGCGTGATAGGGGTATGAAGGTGGCATGTATAATAAATGCCTGGCATGGTCTCTGCCTGTCGCTGTCATCTTCAGATGTGATTAAGAAGGAACGTCTGTGTGACTGGTACTTTTTTACATACTAAATAGGAATGATGTCTTGTTGGTTGGTATTTCAAGCTCTTGCCTGAACTTCTTGTTCCCTCGTGAGCTTTTGTGATATGAATAAGTGGCTACGTAACTTGGACTGCATTATATTTGACGGCTGCTTCTGTGGGTTTTCCACCAGAGACCGTTTTTATGAATGGGTAGCCATGAGCTGCTTCAGGTCATGTTTCCCCATATTATTCTCTTGGGTTCATATTTTTGATGATTTCTTTCTTTTTTTATGTATCTCCTGCCCTATTTAGCTTCATAAATGGTCCCTGTTTGTGTCTTGTTGGTAGTCATTTTTCTAGATGGTTGAGGAACTGCCCTTCTTGCACTGCTGTGCTATGTCCCTCCCAATTTTTATCCACCGCTCACGAATGTGGGACCGCCCTCTCTGCCCTAAATCCCTGTCTCCACCCCTCCTACCCGTCTGAATGAATGTTTCTTCTTTAAATCCTTGGCTGTCGGACTTCCATACAGTTCGATGTTCTGACAGTTCTGGATGTTTTTTGTCTTGAGGTTGGTTGTGATTTTTGTGGTTGTGCAAGGAGACAAAGCATGTCTACCTACGCCTGCATCTTGACGGGAACTTCTCTTTCATATTGAACCACTTAACTTGGAATTAAATCCAGAGGACCAGTTTCTCATGTTACTTTGTCAGAAGACTTCCCATAAAAACAAACTGTCAACAAGGCAGGTCAGTAATTTGTCAGATGCTCTGCATTTGGCAGAACAAGTCTTTGAGCAGTTGTCTCGTTCACTACTTTTTTGCCTGTGTGCCCATTTTGTACTCTGTGTTAGGACTTCACCCTGCACGGATTGCTTTCACAGACTGGCTTACCACAACAGGAATTTGTGCTCTCATGCTCCAAGAGACCAGAAGTCCAAAATCAAGGTGTTGGCGCAACTGGTTCCTTTTTAGAAGCTCAGAGAGAGAATCTGTTCTGTGCCTCTTCCTCAGCTTCTGCTGGGGGCCAGCCGTCCATGGCATTCCTTGACTTGCAGCTGTAGAGCTCTCCATGTGACCCTCTTCCCTCTCTGTGTCTTCAGGGGGCCTTCTCTCTCTGCGGGTGTCTGTCTCTGTATCTCTCCTCCTCAGCTGATAAGGACCCCAGTCATATTGGATTAAGGACTCAGTGTATTCCAGTATGACCTCACGTTAACTTACATCTTAGTTACACCTGTAAACGGTTGCAAGGAGTTAGGACTTCAACATAGCTGTTTGGTGGCGGGGGGAACAAGTCAACCCACAACAATACAGTATGCCTTTTTATTTGTCTCTACTTTTATACTTACCCATGTGGTATGTTTACACATGCTTCCCATGAATTGCAATAGAACTGACCTTATTTATAGATTTCCATGTGCATTTCCCCATATAATTGATATTGATACATGTATATATTTCATTCATAAGCCTTTCTTAACTGCTTTTTAGTAAACCAGTGAGATTGTGTTTGCTGTTATATTAAAATTTCAGTGATCTATTAATGTTACAAACATTTGAAGTCATCACAGCTGTTTATGTAATGTGAGCTTTGGCTTGTAATTTTGCCTGTTTTTATTGCCTTCCTACGGTTTAGGTGTCAAGACTATGTCAGTGCTATTAAAATGAAGATTGGGAGGAAAGTGTTGTATATTCAATGTTAATGTGTTTTTTAAACATTTGTTTTAAAACTGACAAAACCATCTGGGTCTGGTGTCCCTCCCTTCCTCCCTCCCTCTCCTTTTTCCTCCCTCCCTTCCTTTCAGTCTTTTTATTCAAGAATGACAGTCCCAGAATGGCTATTATTTAAAAGACAACAAAACATTTGTTGGTAAGGATGTGGAAAAAAGGAACCCTCATGCACTATTGGTGGAATTGTAAACTGGTGTGGCCCCTATGGAAAACAGGATGGAGATTGCTCAAAAAATTAATATTGTACACCTGAAACTAATATAATATTATACATGAACTGTAATTTAAAAAGAAAAAAGTAAATTAAAAATAGAACTACCCTATGACCCAGCAATCCCACTTCTGGGTATTTATTTAAAGAAATTGAAACCACTGCCCTCGCAGGTGTGTCTCAGTGGATTGAACACAAACCTGCGAACCAAAAGGTTGTCGGTTCAATTCCCGGTCAGGGTATGTGCCTGGGTTGTGGGCCAGGTCCCCAGTTGGGGGCGTGTGAGAGGCAACTGATGGATGTATCTCTCACACATCGATGTTTCTCTCTTGCTCTTCTTTCTCCCTCCCTTGCCCCTCTCTAAAAACAAATAAATAGAATCATTTTTTAAAAAATAAAAAAGTAGCCAGAGGAGATGAGAGGATAGGGATGTGGATTGCAGGGTATCAAGGCCGGGAGAAGTCAAAACTTGTGAAAGATGTTTAGAACAAAACCATCAATGTATCTCTCATGCATTGATGTTTTTCTCCCTTTCTCCCTCCCTTCCCCTCTCTCTAAAAATAAATTAAATCTTAAAAGAAATTGAAAATACTAATTTGAAAACCTGTGTTCATTGCAGCATTATTTACAATAGCCAAGATATGGAAGCAATCTAGGTATTCTTTAATAGACGAATGGATAAAGAATATATAGTGTATATATATGTACACACACAATGGAATATTATTATACCTGGCCATAAGAAAAGAATGAAATCTTGCCATTTGCATCAACACGGATGGAGGTAGAGGATATTATGCTAAGTTAGGCAAATACTATATGATTTTGCACTATTGGAATCTGAAAAGCAAAACAAACAAAACAAAACAGAAACAAACTCATAGATATGGAGAATAAATTGATGGTTGCCAGATGGTGGCCGGGGAGTGGTAGGATTAGGTACAAACTACCAGTTACAAAGTTAGTCATGTGGATATAAAGTGCTGCATAGGGAATATAGTCAGTTATGTAGTTTTAACGATGTGTGGCCCTAAGATCTGAGTACAACTAGGTATGTTCGTACCATTGGGGATTGGATGTGGTCACTGCTCAGAGGCCCTCTCAGTAGACAGATCTACAGGGCTAGGAATCATGTACATGTGTTTTATATTTACACACATGCACATGTACCTCACACATTTATGTTCATATTTTTAAAAATTCATTCGTTCACCCATACCTCCCATTTCAGTCCACAAAGTTCATTCTAACCTTCTCACTTTCTATATTTGCATCTTCGTGCTTTTGCAGAGAGAACTCTGGGCACAGTGGTTTTTAGTAGATTTTCTTATGTGATGAACCCTCCTATGAGTGTGAAGTCTGTTGCTGCCTTGGAGCCCTGCCCGGTGGAGGTGGCCCCCGCACCCTGCTTAGGCTCTCCCTCCGCCTGCCCCTCATCGCCCCTCATGGGTGCCCTGCTCACCTCACTGAAATTCTCACAGCCCCTGCAAGGTGGCCCGGTGCTGACGGGGATGGTCACCCCACCGTCAGAGTCGGTACCTTGCAGGCGGCCCTTGGTGTGGACACAGCTGTGCTCTGCCCCACCTCGTGGCTGTAGGACCAGATGGTTCAGGAAGGGTAGGGGGCTTCTCCGGAATTTTTAGTTTCACTTTAAGATTTCTAGCTGTGGGATTATTTTTTTTTTTAAACTTGTATTCTTTGAGTCCTTTTAGTTTGAGGTCTTGTATTTTCTCTAATTTTGAAAAGTTACAGAAATTTACATCTGCAAATATTCATCAGCCTCAAGAATTTTTTCTTTCCTTCTCTAAATATACTATGATGTGGATGTGGATTTCCTTCATTTCTCTATTGCTTATCTCTTGATTTTTCTGTTATGTATTTTATTTCTTCCTAACGTCCTTTGGCAGAATACCTTAAACCTGGTATTTTAGCTTATTTGTTCAACTGTATCCTTTCTACTCCATTCCATTCATCTATTGTTTATTTCAGTGATTTTTCATACCCTGTATTTTATTTGCTTCATTATGACGTTTCTTCATGCTTTATTTCTAATATCCTTCCTTATTGAATTTATTTCATTTTATTTTTTGGCTTATAATCCCAATCAATTAGACACTTTACTTTTTATTGTATTTTTCCATTACCATTTATCCCCCCGACCCTCTTCCCCCTCCACCCGCCCACCTGCCCCCAGCGGTCGCTGCACTGTTGTCCATGTCCAGGAGTTTTCTCTCCTTTTCTTGCTCCACGCCCCCTGTAAACCGTCCCGAGAGCTGTCAGCCTGAATTTGTTTACTTTAAATTTTTATTTCCTGTGTCTTCTGTGAGCTCCCATGTCCTGGGGATCTTAGCCACCTTGGCTCAGGAGGTCTGTGGAGCAGGGCGGACAAAGCTGCCGTCCGGTTTGTGCCCGCTTTGTGCCCGTCCTGGCTTCCGAGGGGGAAGGTGGCTGGGGGCTGGGAGGAGAGGACTCAGCCAAGGGGCGTTAGCGTGAAACCCCTTCCCAGACTCAGCACTTTTCAGGACCTGTTTTTCCTCTTAAAAATCCTAGTCCACAGAATTTGGAAAGAGGTGGTGGGAAGAAGGAACATGGGGACATGCAGGGAACACCCAGTGCTGTCTATGCCAGTGCCACCCATATGTTTGTCACCGCCGCAGCCCCTTGACAGTTCCAGGCTTGCTGACAGTTTCCCTGCATTGCAGCAGCAATTGCCTGGACAGGACAGTGTTGGAGAGGAAAACATCTACCAAAGCAACTGCACGCACCCTGACTTCCGTCTCTGGTGTCGGGCCCTGGGCTGCTCTGCCTTTCTGTTCACTGGACACTGGGACCAGATTTCCCTGTGTCGCCTCAGGGATTTCTTTCCATGTGCAAACACAAACAAAATTTTTATTGTTGTTTAGCATGGGTTCATTCTCTATACACTGTCCGGTAACTTGCTGTTTTTAAAATGGCTGGTTATCATGTCTGATTTCATATGAAAAGAGTTTGGGTTCAATAAAATAGAGCTTTTAAAATATACCTCTGGCCTGTCTGGTGTGGCTCAGTGGCTTGAGTTCCAGCCTGTGAACCAAAGAGTTGCTGGTTCAATTCCCAGTCAGGGCCCATGCATGGGTTGCAGGCCAGGTCCCCATTAGGGGGTATGTGAGAGGCAACCACACACTGATGTTTCTCCCCCGCTTTCTCCGTCCTTTCCCCTCTCTAAAAATAAATACACAAAATATTTTAAAAAATAAAATAAAATATACCTTTGCGTGTGGGTGCGATTTTTATATCCCTTTTATACTGAGGTATCCCCATATCATTGCCTTATCATATAACTGTAACTGTAAGTTAGTGAGACAGGAGAGAGCAGTTGCTAGTGTCCTGTGAAGTACTTAGCCATTTCCCTTTTTGGTTCTTTTAGGTTGTTACCAGTTTTTAAATATTATGACACTGAAATAAAGTCTTTGTTGATAAAGTGTTTTTCATTTCTAGGATGGATTTATAGAATGGATCAAATAGATAAATAGGTCGAAAAGGTCAACATTTTTCATTCTTAAACAAGTAAAGCAGGGCCTGAAACATAATAGTCATTCAAATAATATTTACTGGATTAAAGAATGTTCTAAAAATTGCTTTCCAATATGGATGTACCAATTTTCATCAACAATATGAGAGTATCTGTTCTCCCACACCATCTTACACTTAAATTGTTTTGATGATTTGTTTGTAATTTTGAAAAAAATGCTATCAGATAATATATAACTAAGGTTTGTTTCTCTTTATTTTCACCTATTTGGTAAATGGACACGTATTTTTTTTACAGGACTGAATTCGCTCTTAAAGAAATCATGTCCTCTGGAGGTGCTGAAGATGACATCCCACAGGGAGAGAGGAAAACAGTCACAGATTTTTGTTACCTTCTGGATAAATCTAAACAACTGTTCAATGGGTTAAGGTTAGTGGACTCTTGATATCTAAACTTTTCTCTAGTTCTGTGTGTTTTATCCCATGGCTGACATGTGGTGACTTTCTGAATGTTATGGATGGAATATCACACGAATACCTCTACTAGCAGTGAACATTCTTTTCTTCTTTGACACTATTTCTTCATTCTCAGATGAAAAAATAGTAGGAAAAGAGGATTGTTTTTACTCAAGTTAAGGAGAGCTCTTTTGTTCAGTGGCTTTACATCCATTAGTCAACATTATATCATGTTTACCTCTGAGTCTACCTATTGGGGCACCGAGGGCTCCGGAGCCTGCAAATGCATAATGCAGGTGAATGTGGGGCCTCTGTCTTGCTGTTATCTTTACACTTGTTTATATGCTTGCTTCTTTTTTTCTTTATTTTTCCTAAGATAAAATATCTGTTGACTAAAGTAATGACAGAGTGTTCTAGACAGTGTTGTTTTTACTTTAGTTGTGCATGCCCTGAACAGACTGGTAGCAGAAACTGTATGCACTTTTGCCCAAATGTGTCTTTGATTTCGTGTTCTTGTGTGTGAGGGGTAAGTAATTTTCTACTGTTGTGTTCTATTTTAATGAGTTAGCCTCATATTACAGTTCCTAAGATTCTTAGCATATTGACTTAATTCAGACCTAAAGCTTCATTAATTAGCTTAATTCCATTCATAAATAAATTCTTGATATGGGTAAAAGAGGTTTCATTTTTGAACTTTTATGTATGAGTCAATGATTGTAGAGATAATTATTTTAATTTACAGTTCATTCTTGGGTAAAAATGCAAACTTCCTCATATGTTTTATAATTGTATTACACATCCCTATGTTGGGAATGGTACTGGCAGAGTTTGTTTTTAAAATTAATATCTTCTAAAAAATGTTTACAATCATTAAGATAATAACAAGGTCACCACAGTCTAATTTTAGAACACTTAGTCACCCCCAAAGAAACGTCACACCCATGAGCAGCGACTTTCCTTTCCCTCCAGTCCCCAGACCCCTCATCTACTTTTGTTTCTGTGGATTTACATATTTCGAACATTTCATTTACGTAGAATCATACAATATATGGTCTTTTGTGATTGGCTTCTTTCACTAAATGTATTTTTTGAGGTTCATCTATGTAGTAAACATGTATTAGTATGTCATTCCTTTTATTACAGATTAATATTCCATTGTATAGATTTACCACATTTTGTTCATCCAGTCATCAGTTGATGTGCATTTGACTTACTTTGCTCTTTTTGGTTGTTATGAATAATACTGCTACGAACGTCTGTGTACAAGGTTTTGTGTAGACATATATTTTAATTTCCCTTGAGTATATACCTGGGAGTGAAATTGCTGGGTTATAGGGTACTCTATGTTTAACATTTTGAGGAACTTCCAGACTGTTTTTCAAAGAGGTTATGTTACCAGCAATGCAAAAGGATTCCATTTTCTCCATATCTTCACCAACACTTGTTATTGTCTGTCTTTTTCCATCTGGTATCAGAAGTGGTTTCTCACTGTGGTTTTGATTTGCGTTTCCCTAATGACTAATGATTTTGAGCATCTTTTCATAGGCTGAGTGGCCATTTTTATGTCTTTTTTGTACAAATATCTATTCTAATTCTTCGACCATTTTTCAAATTGGGTTATTTATGTTTTTATTTTTAAGTTGTAGTTCTCTTTGTATTCTGGATGCAAGTCCTTTGTAAGATGTAAAGATTTGGAAATATATATATTTCCATTTTTTGGGTGTCCATTTCTTGACACACAAACATACAAAAACTTTTAATTTTAATAAAGTTCAACTTGTCATTCTTTGTTTCCATTATTTGTACTTTTGGTGTGATATCTAAAAAAATTATTGCCTAACCTGAGATCACCAAGATTTACTCGTATGTTTTTTTCTAAGAGTTTTTGGTTTTATCTCTTATACTTAGGTCTGTGAACCATTTTGAGTTAATGTTTGAGTTTGGTATGAGATCTTAGGCATTTTTTATCAGAAAATTTTTTTTCAATTTGTTATTGTATTCCTTTCATTTTTTTTCCTCTTCATTGTTTCTCATTTCTCCTTCCTTATTTATACTTATAGTGCTTGGATTGAATATGTAATCGAAGTCCTCTGTAGCCATCTACAGAGGCTGTTTTGATTTTCATCTCTTCTTTTTCCCAGAGTTTTCAGAAAATGGCTCCAATTTGTCTATCATATGCCAGACATGTTTCATCTTGCCATTTCCTATCAGTGTTTTTTGCAATACTGCTTTCCTTAGAAGTAGGTATTAAGCATTTGATCTAAAGTTCACTGACTAGCTTCTCTATATATTCTAATAAGACGTCCACTAGAAATTCTAATGTGTTTGTAAATGGAAATGAATTTTTTCGTTGTTTCTGAGGAGCATATTGAATTTAGCAGTGGCATTTCTCTTCTTAAAAAGGAATGATTTTTCTAATCTGATTCTGAATCATACATGAATCGTAAAACTCAAGTAGTCTCCTTCTAGAGCGTCTCTGCTGGACTAAGATCACTCTGTAACTACTGTAACTACAGCTATAACAGAACACATTTCCACATAGCATTCTACAGGTTTTCAGGTGCTTCTTTATACTTGGGCCCTTTGATGACAGTATATAAATCACTTTCAGGTGCTTCTTTATACTTTGACCCTTTGATGACAGTATATAGTACCAAAAACACCTGTTATCTAAAAATGAATTGTTTTATTTCATTTCCTTGAAATGTTGTTTGGGTTGTGTTCTCATTTTTGATCTTTTTTAAAGTGCCATTTTAAGTATCATACATTTTATTTCTTTTTAAAGTACTTGCAGAATAAAATTGTATCTGTGGGGATAGTAGGAAATTTGAATACACAGAGAAGTTGTGTGAGATCTAATCTTTTTCTATTTTCTCAGAATTGCTTTTTATTTTTTTAAATTTGCATTAATTATTTATTGTATTTTTTTACATTACCTTTTAGTCCCCTTACACCCCTCTCCCCCCAGCAATCACCACACTGTGGTCCCTGCCTGAGTCCTTTTTCCTCTATTTCTCCACCCCCTAACCTCCCCTCCCCCACACTAGCTGCCATCCTACTCTCCATGTATGAGTCTGTCCCCATTTTTCTTGTTAGTTCAGTTTGTTCATTAGATTCCACATATGAGTATGCGGGATCATATGGTGTTTGTCTTTCTTTGACTGTCTTATTTCACTTAGCATAATGTTCTCTAGGTCTATCCATAACTGTCACAAAAGGTAAAACTTTTCTTCTTCTTCTTCTTTTTTTACAGCCAAGTAGTATTCCATTGTGTAAATGTCCTACAGTGGTTTTATCCACTCATGTATTGACGGACACCTGGGCTGCTTCCGTATCTTGGTGATTGTAAATAATGCTGCAATGAAAGGCGGGGTGCTTCTGTTCTTTCAAATTAGTCTTTTGTGTTCCTTCAGCTATATTCCCAGAAGTGGGATTGTTGGGTCAAAAGGCAGATCCATTTTTAATTTTTTGAGATATCTCCATACTGCTTTCCACAGTGGCTGCACCAGTCTGCACTCCCACCCACAGGGCAAGAGTTCCCCTTTCTCCACGTCCTCGCCAGCATTGTTGTTTGTTGATTTATTGATGACAGCCATTCTGACAAGTGTGAGATGGAACCTCATTGTGGTTTTATTTTGCATTTCTCTGATGATTAGTGACGTTGAACATCTTTTCATATATCTGCTGGCCATCTGTATGTCTTCTTTGGAGAAGTGTCTGTTTAGGTCCTTTGCCCATTTTTTTAATTGGGTTTTTTTTTGGTGTTGAATTTTATAAGTGCTTTGTAAATTTTGGATATTAACCCCTTATCAGATAGAGCGGCAAATATGTTCTCTCATTCTGTGGGTTGTCTTTTTATTTTGTTAATGATTCCCTTTGCTGTGCAAAAACATTTTAGTTTGATGTAGTCCCATTTATTTTTTTCTTTGGTTTCCCTTGCCTAGGGTGATGTATCCGATAAAAAATTGCTATGAGCAATGTCCTAGATTTTGCTGCCTAAGTTTTCTTCTAGGATTTTTATGGTTTTGGGTCTAACATTTAAGTCTTTGATCATTTTGAATTTATTCTTGTGTGTGGTGTAAGAGGGTGGTCTAGTTTTATTTTTCTGCACGTATCTGTCCAATTTTCCCAATGCTGATTTTTGAATAAACTATCTTTAGCCCATTGTATATATTGAGATCTAATGTTTAGGACTGTTTATTCATTAATTTTTTATAACCTGCTTGGGAGATCTATCTCAGTTTAGTTTTGAGTACTTAACACTATATGAAGTTTAAGAATTAAGCCTTTTCATACAATTTGATAGCAAAAAAACCCCCCCAATCTGATTTAAAAATGGGCAGAGGATCTGAATAGATATTTTTCCAAAAAGGACATACAGATGGCCCACAGGTGCATGAAAAGGTGCTCAGAATCACTAATCATAAGGGAAATACGAATCAAAATCATCATGAGATATCACTTTATACCTCATAGAATGGCTGTTATCAAACAAAGAAATGACAAGTGTTGGTGACAATTTGGAGAAAAGGGGATCCTTGTTCACTGTTGGTGGGAATGTAAATTGGTCCAGTTACTATGGAAAACAGTATGGAGATTCCTCAAAAAATTAAAAACAGAACTACTATAGGATCTAGCAGTTTCACTTCTGGACATTTATCTGAAGAAAATGAAAACACTAACTTGAAAAAATATTTGTACCCCCATATTAATTGCAGATCATTTACAATAGCCAAGATAGGAAAGCAAACCAAGTGTCCATTGATAGATGAGTGGATAAAGAAATTGTGGTGTATATGTGGAATATTATTTAGCCATTAAAAATGAAGGAAATCATGCCATTTGTGACAAGGATGGATCTTGAGGACATTATGCTAAGTGAAATAAGGCAGGTAGAGAAAGACAAATATTGTATAATCTCATTTTATGTGGAATCTAAGAACACCACCATTAACAAGAACCCTCCCTCCCCCAAATGAACTCAAGGATAGAAAGAACAGATTGGTGGTTGTCATGGGGGGAGGGGTAAAATGGGTGTAAGGGGGTTAAAAAGTGTGAACTTCCAGCCTAAAAATCAGTAAGTCATAGTACAGCATGGTGACTGTAATTAATAGTACTGTGTTGTGTATTTGAAAGTTTCTAAGAAAGTAGATCTTAAAAGTCCTCATCACAAGAAAAAATAATTTTGTAGCTACGTATGGTGATGGATGTTAAGTAGACTTTATTGTGGTGATTATTTTGCAGTATATTCATATACAAAACATTATGTTGTATACCTGAAACTAATGTGTTATATGTCAATTATATGCCAATAAAATATTAATTCTTTTAACTCTTGTTCTCCGGAATTTCAATAGATAAAAACATAGGTCCCACTAACTTGAAATTTCTCTGCTTTGTTAAGTCAGTAATTCTGTTGGTACATATGTATAACTTGGATATATAGATCACTACCTGGAAAGCAGTATTTGCTATAGTAACATATTGATTGCTTCACAGATGTGGAATATACCTTCCTAAAATGCTACTTTAAAATTTGACAGTACTAATAATGATAAATTTTTTAATTTTTTTTTAGATTTTATTTATTTTTATAGAGAGAGGGAGGAGGGAGGAAAAGAGGGAGAGAAATACTACTGTGCGAGAGAGACATCGACTGGTTGCCTCTTGCACACCCCACACTGGGGACCCAGCTCTCAACCCAGGCATGTGTCCTGACCAGAAATTGAACCAGCAGCCTTTCGGTTCATAGGCTGATGCTCAATCCACTGAACCACACCAACCAGGATTATTGATAAGTTTTAACCTAGAAGACTAGGTAAACAAATCCATCAGGGATTTATTTTTAGTGTATTATGTGAAGGGCAGTCTTCAGTTTCAATGGGCTCAATTATTTCTATGAAAGTATATATTTGTGTTGAGTAAGTATATATTTTCTGTGATTGCTTTTGGGTTTTTGAGAAGGGGGTGGCTAATGACATTGCAGGTCTATAGTTTACTGAGAGGTTAGTATTTTGACTTTTTCTTTTCACTTTAAAAGAAAATTTGTTACATGTATGCACACACACACGCACACACATACACACACAGAACAAGGGGGGACCCCCCAAAAAACTGGAACTTAATTATTCAAAAAAGCATATTTATTCTTACATGGTTAAACTTCAGTCACCTTGAAAGTACCCTTCATTTGATGCAATACACCTATTGAGTCATTTTCTCCCACTGCTCAAAACAGTTTTGACTCTCAATTTTGATACCTTTTAGTGCTTCTGCTGTTTTTTGTTGGTTTCACCTCCTCCATTCCACAATGGCAAAACATTTCCTTTTGAAGACTTTTTTTCATCCAGGGAAACAAAAGTTGATCAGGGAGAGATCAGTGAAAAGGGAGGGTTGGGCACAGGGGTCCTGCTGTTTTTTGGTCAAAAGCTGAACACTCAGCACAGTGTGGGCAGGTGCACTCATAATTCACCCATCATGAAATAGGCAGTCATTGAAAGAGTCTTCAAAAAAATTCACCGAAGCGCATGCAGCTTCTCACAACAATCCCAGCTCGTACACTGATACAGATGGGTTCCTAGAACACTTTTGTAGTGGGGGAAGCCTGTACTAAAGGGGGCCTACCCTCCAAAAGATAATTCCGTATTTTTCGGGTACCCCCTTCGTGTGATAGGACTATTAAAAAAGATTTTGATAAAGATATAAATGAAAAGTTGCTCATGATATGTACTTAAATGAAAAAAACAAATTGTAAAAACAATATGTTTTAAACCATGTTTTTTTTTAAATCAAAAATTCTGTTTTAAATATATCTATTTAAGTGGGGACTGTTTACTCTTAGTGCCCACTTTGGTCTCTTTCTTCTGGGGGACTGACTTTCTCACAGTGTCTGGTGCATGTGAACTGTGTATTTTCTGTGCTTGTTTATATAAATGAATGTGTTGTTCAGTACTAGTTCTTGATTGGAAAGGCCACTACTTATCAGTTCTGCAGGTCTGTGATAGAGTTGCCTGTGGTGGGGGGTGGGAGGGGCATATGAGGTGCTCCGTATTACTCTCCAGCTCCCTTTCCAAAGCTCCTTGAGTACATAAATTAAACACCTTTCTCCTTTCAAATGTCGATAGTTTTTGTGCATTTCTTTTGAAATAGAGATTTCTTTGGGAATAATTTTAAAAAGTTTTTGTTTTTTTTGATTGCCTCCCCCCTTTATATTTGTGTTGATCAGTGTAGAAAACAAGATCACAGTGCTCAGAGAGAACAGGAAGTACATTGGTAGTGGTCTGGAGCAGCGCTGGAACTTGGAGAAATGGGGTAAAGTGGGAATCCAGCTGGAACGGCGTCCGCTTTTCACATTGGTCCTTCTTTCTGGGCGTCCCTTGCATTGTTTGCACTCATCTTTTGGCTAGCTCTTCTTTGTGTTTTCTCTTTCTTTCTTGACTTCACAAACTGGTGATTAAACTTACTATTGCAGTGTAATGTACTTGCAGAAAGGTACACATAAGTGTACCTTTTCACAGACTGAACACATCCGTGTGGCTTGTGCTTAGATAGAGAAATAGAATGTGGCGACCCCCTCATGTTCCCTTGCACCTGGACTTTTCAACAGAGTGAGAGTGCAATTCAGTGCCTCAGAGTTTCTATATAATGTCTTATTCGGATATAATAAATTTTCTCTTTACTCTTAAAGGTGTGTATTTTCACCTTATATTAAGCCATTTACCTAAGTTGCCAGAGCCTTTTCAATTTCCCAGCTGTGAATGTCTTGACAGAGTATTTTTCTTGACTGAACTTACCTTCTGATAATATATGCATAATAAATAAACTTCCTTCCACTTACTATGTAAGGAAACATAGTCTAGAGAGTGAGAAATGGATAGAATGAATGGTATTATGCTTATAATAGCTCTTGCATGTAGTTACAGTAGTAATGAAGTGTTAGAAATAGCTTTGAATACTGTTAGAAAAATGATCAAAGCCCAAGTGCTCGCAGGGTTCTGGTTACCATGGTGACGAAGCAGAATGGAATACTTGATGGGATTATATAAGGCAGCATCTTGAGACACGTATTTGAAATACACAGTTGTGTCTACCACCAATACCCATGATTTTTGGTGCTTTAAAGCAGTAGAGGCCTCCAAATCACTAATTATTTGACTCCAAAGGAGCAAATACACAAAGCCAAGATAAGCGTTGGAGCCCGTGAATGTATATTATTTGTAGAGATGTACACCAATATGAAGTGTAATGGTCTTCAATTAAAGTCATTGCAGAAATTATTTTTATTAAATATGCTCCCAATATTTCATATTAAAGAAGAAATAACCTACAGTACTTCCTTTAAAAGCCCATTTTTAGGAAGCCCTGGCTCCTAAATAGGAAAGGATCTCTGAGAAATTACCAGTTTGCTCCCTCCTCTCCCTTACCTTCTCTGGTTCCTTTTTCTTCCCCTCCTTCCTTCCTTCTCCTCCTTCAAAAAATTAATGCTTTCCTAGAGGCAAGTTACACAAACTAGTTATAGTAAGGTATATGTTACTCAGAAATAATACCCTAAGCTATTGTACCAGCTTGTGCTATATGCTTTCATTTCCTATGGCTGTCCACTGGGAAGAATTGCCCTTGAATTTGAGGTAGGCCACCCCCAGAGTGATCTAGAGAAGAAGCATTAACTAATGAAAGTTTAATGTGAGTCACAAATATAATTAAAAATTTCCTAGCAGCTAGGTTTTTAAAAATGTAAAAAGAAAACAAGTGAAACTAATTTTAATAATGTATTTTATTTGATCTATTCATTATATCCAAAATGCTTTATTTTAACATGTGATTACATGTTAAATACAGAAAAATTACTGAGATCTTTTTACATTCTGTTTTTTTTTCATACTAAGTCTTTGGAGTACACCAAATGTTTCACACTTAACACACATTTCAGTTCAGATTAGCCACATTTCAAGTACTCCATAGCCATACTTGGCTATTAGGTCAGGTAAAGTCCATCCAGCTTTTAGCTTCTGTTCTCAGAATGGGCCAGTGTGCTGTCCAGTGAATTTGCATTGGCTCTTTTGGAGTTCTCTTCTGCACAGGTCCATCACATGTCCCGTTTATTTCTTCTTTCTCTGCCTGTACAGATGTTGACAGCCTGCAGGTCTTGGCAGTTGGTGATGTGTCCCCACCCACCTGTACTTTGGCGTTTGAGGGGTACCTTATTACTTACTGTATTAGCTTGTTCCAACTGCCATGACTAACTTTCACAGACTGCGGTGGCTTAAACAACAGAAATTTACTGTCTCAGATCTAGAGGCTAGAAGTTCAAGATCAAGGCGTTGGCAGGGCTTGTTCTTTCTGAGGCCTTTCTCCTTGGCTTGTAGATGGCCATTTTCTTCCTCTGTCCTCATGGGCAGTCCCTCTGTGTGTCCTAATCTCCTCCTTTTAAAGACATGAATCAAACTGCATTAGGGCCCACTGTAAAGACCTCATTTTGACTTAATTATCTCTTTACAGGCCCTGTCTCCAAATATACTCATGATCTGAGGTGCTGGGTAGGCATCAATGATCTTACCTAGTTCAACTTAGCAAAGGGGGTTGAATTGTAGAAGCTTGGGAGAAAGTTCCTAAGTTTTGACATTGCAACATTACATGTGAGACATCTCGGAGAGTCAAGTTTAACAATTTGCACTACACTTAGTCCTGCGATAGTCTCCCAACTTTTGTTGAGTTGAGGATTTTAAAAAAAGGAGATGAGTGTCATACTTTCAATTTCCTCCAAAGCCTTGGAAAAAGAATATGAGCAGTGAATTTATAACACAGGTGCCTTTGCAAGATGTGAAATATAAGGTCATTCAGCTAACAGGATAATTCACAGAGCCCCATTTAATTTAATTCTATGGACCATTAATTTCCCATCTCTTCTGACAGTAGTAATGACCAAATGATATATTCAGAGTTTAAAACCAGAGTTTAAAAGCTCTGAATAGTAGAGGAATTTATCTAAAACTCTTTATATAGTACCTTAATTTTAGACTCTAATCATATTACAGTGGTTTTTTTTTTTTTAATATTAGCCTTTATGATACGTCTCATTAGGAAAAAGGTAATCATAAGGCTTATCCTTTTAGGAAGTTAAGAAAAAATTTAAACCCTATTTCAAGAAAGGAATTGTGCCCTGGTTGTTGGCTTGGTTGGTTGGAGCTTTGTCCCCTACACCAAAAGGTTGCAGGTGCGGTCCCTGGTCCCGGTGTGTACGGAGGCAACCAATTGATGTTTCTCTCTTACGTTGATCTCTCTCTTTCTCTCTGCTATAATCAATACACATATTTTCAGGTGAGGATTAAATTAAAAGAAAAGAAATTGCTATCTTTATAATGAGTCTTTAGACTGGGGTGGTAGATTTTCTAAGTTCTTTTGAGAAAAATAGTATAGAATTTAGGCAATATTGTTCATAGCATATAGAATTTAGCCAGAATTGTTTATAGCTATAAATCAGAAAATATTTGTATATTATTACTCACTGTCAGGAACCTTGTTCTAGCCTTTTAGATCACCTTTAATGTGCTTTTAGCCCTCATGCAAAATTCCCTTCCCTCAAAATGCTTTCATTGACTGTCTGGAGTTAATGTAGTCATAAAACACTGAGTTCTAGTTCTGTTTTCTCTCTTACCAAGATGTATGACTGAAGTTTATTAAATCTGTCAGATTTGGAAACTAAAGGAATCTGCAGGCAAATGCTTCCTTGAAAATTTGCCTAAAGACTCGACACAATATCTTTAAAGAAGCACCCAAGAGTTGTCAGTCCTCATGAAGGTGATTTTGCTGCCTAATGCTTTTATATAATAGTACAGTCTTCCTGTCAGTAGCCACTTGATAAGAGTTTTAAAGATTATAGCAGCAGCTTCCATTTTTAAATACCTGATTAGTTCTTCCTAATGCAGCCTCTCACTAGAGATCCATGGAGACATAAAAATGATGAGAACTTGCAGTAAATGTGGAAACTAGTACCTACAGTTAACCTATTTCTGTAATCTGAAATGAGTTTCTGCCTTTCACAAGGATAATGGAAATGGATTAAAAAATGCAATTACTAGCTCATTCTTCTAATGTGTGCCTGAAAAGTTGGGGTAGGAAAATATTTTGCTTTTTTACTCATTTTCTTAATATTTGGTATAGGAATAAGAATCTTCTTTTCACTCATCAATTCTACTTAGAGAGATTTACCTTTTACTCATATCACAGAACTATTCAAGTCTGTTAAGTATGATGTTTATTGCAGCATATTTATAACAGGGAAAAACTGGAAGCAATATAAATGTTCGTCAGGAGGGATGGGTAAAAGTGATTCATTGTATACTACATTGTACATAGTAAATATTGATATAATTCTATATGTATTAAAGAAAATGATATATATATAAATTAAAAAAGCATGTTATAAAACATTATATGTTGTTTGATCCCCTTATTTAAAATAATAAAAAAACTCACATAGAAAGAATACAAAAACTCACATAATATTCATAGAAAATACATTTTTTAAAGATTTTATTTATTTACTTTTAGAGTGAGGGGAAGAGAAGAAGAAAGAAGGAGAGAAGCATCAATGTGTGAGAGATACATCGATCGGTTACATGCCCCCAGCTAGGGACCTGGCTCGTAACCCCGGGCCCATGCCCTGACCAGGAATTGAACTGGCAACCTTTGGATTTACAGGCTGGCGCTCAGTCCACTGAGCCACACCAGCCAGGCGTAGAAAATACAATCTCAATGGGGTTTATTTCTTGGGACTAGAATTGAGGGGAGAAGCAATATGGTATTTTTTACTTCTTGTTTTACATGCTATTAGTACATTTGTTTTCCAAGACATTATTTATTTTATTATTTTCAAAATTCAAAAAGAAAAAATGAGACATAAGATCTCTGTGATAGATTGTTTGTAAAAGTTATTCCTTTCCCTACATCCATGTCCACAAGTTGTCCCTCTCACACTGACTCCGGGCTTGGCCATAGTATTTGCTTTGGCCAATGGGACCATAGAAACATGTTGCAGAGACTTGAAACGAAAAATGCACATTTGAGCTGTCCTCTCTTTTGCTGCTCTTGGGATCCTTGCCACCAACCTCACATAAATAGAGCCATGCTAGGTTGTTGGATGATGAACAACACATGACCCAGCACCCTACCTGCCAGCTAGGCAACTAACTGCTGGATATTTGAGGGAGGCCACCACAATTGTCTGTGCACAGTTGCAGGAGTGAGGTCTGGCTGAGACTTGTGCTACAGTTTTATTAGCTTATAATTGCCTCTTTTTCTTTATTTTTTTAATTATATTTTATTGATTATGCTATTAAAGTTGTCCCAATTTTTCCCCCTTTGCCTGACCCCATGCCTGGGACCCCCATTCCTTCCAGCACTCCCCTCCCTGCTTAGTTCATGCCTATTGGTCATGCATATAAGTTCTTTAGCTTCTCCGTTTCCTATACTATTCTTAACATCCCCTATTTTGTACCTACCAGTTATGCTTCTTAATCCCTGCACCTTTTATCCCATTCTCCCTCTATCCCCCTCCTCACTGATAACCCTCTAAATGATCTCCATTTCTATGATTCTGTTCCTGTTCTGGTGGTTTGCTTAGTTTTTTTAGATTCACTTGTTGATAGTTGTGAATTTGTTGCCCTTTTAATGTTCATAGTTTTGATCTTCTTTTTCTTAAATGTCCCTTTAACATTTCAAGTAATAATGGCTTGGTGATGATGAACTCCTTTAGCTTTACCTTGTCTAGAAAGCACTTTATCTGCCCTTCCACAAGAGCTTTGGTTGATAGAGTAATCTTTTCATCACTTTGAATAATTCTTGCCAGTCCCTTCTGCCTGCAAAGGTTTTTTGAAAAATCAGCTGACAGTTTTATGGGAATGCCTTGTATGTAACTCTCTGCTTTTTTCTTGTTGCTTTTAAGATTCTCTCTTTGTTTTTAACCTTTGGCATTTTAATTTTGATGTGTCTTGGTGTGGTTCCCTTTGGGTCCAACTTGTTTAGGACACTCTGTGCTTTGTGTGCTTGTGTGTCTATTTCTTTCACCAAGTTAGGGAAGTCTTCCTCCATTATTTTTTTAAGTGTTTAAATTTCTTGCTCTTCCTCTTCTCCTTCTGGCACCCCTATGATTCAGATGTTGGTATATTTGGAGATGTCCCAGAGGCACCTTTTGCTATCTGTATTTTTTTTTTATTCTTTTTTTTTTCCCTTGCTGTTCTGGCTGAATGCTTATTTCTTCTGTACGTTCCAAATCGTTGATTTGAATCCTGGCTTCTTCCCCTCCACTATTGGTTCCTTGTAGAGTTTTCTTTATTTCACTTAGTGTAACCTTCATTTCTTCCTGGGTCTTTTTGATGCTGTTGCTGTACTCACTGAGTTCTTTGAGCATCTTGATCACCAGTGTTTTGAACTCTGTATCTGAGAGGTTGGTTCCCTCCATTTCGGTTTGTTCTTTTTCTGGCGCTCTGTTCTGTTCTTTCATTTGAGCCATGTTTCTTTGTCTCCTCAATATGGCAGCTTCCCTGTGTTTGCTTCTGTATATTAGGTACAGCTGCTTTGACTCTCTGTCTTAGTAGCATGGCCTATTGTAGAAAAGGCACCTGTAAATTGTGTGGGGTGAAGCCTTAGGTAATCAGTAGGGCAGGGTAGCCCACTTCACTGCTTTGTGGCTTTATGTGCGGGGAGGGTTCAGAGAGGGGACAGTGCCACTGCCTGGCTTCTGGAGGTGTTGCCAGGCACTCTGTGTGACCGGCACCCTTCTAGCTGTTCCCAGAGTGGGTGGATTTGTGTATGTTCTAAGTCCATTTGGGCCCTTTAATTGGAGTCTCCTGAAAATCTGGCAGTTTCTTCTGCTGCTCCAGCCCCCACTCGTTTTTATAGCCAGAAGTTGTGGAGATTTATCTTCCTGGTGCTAGAACCCTGAGCCGTGTGGCCTGGCCTGGGGCTGGGAGTGCTCACTCCCAAGGTATCTCTCCTGATTTTTATCCACCACATGTGAGCATAGGACCACCTGTTTTGCCACTGCAGCCTCTCCACGGCACACCGCATCCCTGCCTCTCCCTGCCCATCTGGATGAATGAGGCTTCTTTAAATCCTTGGTTGTTGGACTCCATACAGCGCAATTTTTCTGATGGTTCTGCGTGTTACTTGTTTTGAGGTCTAGCTGTAATTATTTCTGTGGTTGCACAAGGAGGCGAAATATGTTTACCTGCACCTCCATCTTGACCGGAAGTAGCATTATCCTGCCTTTTTTTGGTCTTAAACGTCTTATTCAGCTCTCTCTCTGATGATCTCTTCTTTCTCTTTTGCATATCCAAATCGATCTTGATGCAGCTTTCCCTTAAGCCCTCAGCGAATCTCTTTTCCACACTCTACTTTTACTCAGTACCATATAATTGAGTACTTATGTGCTATTTTTTCTCTTTTTCTGTACATGTGTTAGTCTTTTCTATCTACCTAATGATAAGCTCCTTGATTGTACAGATCATATTTCACAATACTTTCTCTGGCTTTCATAGCAGTTAGCACCTGATAGAATTATATGCAGTACCAGGTTTCCCCCTTCCGCTCCGTGTCTTCAGCATACATCTTGCCAAACTCCGAGGCATGACACCCCACTGGTGCATGAGCAAAGCTACACAAACCGGAGCTGCATGTCTTTCTGCTCTGTAGCTATCTCCTTCATCAGGTAAATAAAAACATATATAGCAGGTTTGTGTGTATACATGTGGTCTTTTTTTTCTAATCCCAAACATGTTTGTGAATTATACACAGTACTACACGTGTATATATTAAAATAAAGAAACTCCTAATAATATAGTAAGTGAAAAAGTTTATATTAATACTGTTTATGTATAAAATCTGGAAGGATATGCATCCCTCCCTCCAAAACAACCAAACAATATAAACTGCTTCCTCATATTTCCATAAAATTGTACAGTGTATCAAGACCATTCAACTTAATTAGTTTTGTGACGTAAATAAAGGATTTCTTGTATACTTGAAAGTTAAAGTAGGGCTAAATGAGAGAATTTATATGTTAAAAGTCTCTTCTTTTACTACTAAACATTGGTTTTCTCTGTTTTAGGTATTTTGGTAGACAGTTGGGGTATGGGGGTTTATTCTAAAATGTAGCCTGCACATCTTTCCTTAATTGCAAATGGTGCTTGTGGTGATCATAAAGGTATGGGTTTAGACAGTGGTATTAGCACAGAGATAGACAATTGGACTGATGGGGAAGAGCAGAGAGCCCCAAAACAAAAACACTAGTTTATCCGGTAACCCCAGTGGAAGGGATTGGCCCTGAGTGTATCACCTGGGGGCTGGTAATGATGCATGAGGGTTCTTTGTGCTCTTCTCCACTTTTGTGTGTGTTTGAAACCTTCCACCGTAAAAATATTTTAAAGACATAACTTAATAAATAGAGATACCTTTCACAAAAGTGATAAAATGACCTTTATGGAAAAAGTTGTAAAATTAATTTAGTGGCAATATTTTGAACATAAATGGAAAAGGATACTATTGACATAAAAATTATTTTTAAAAAGTTAATTCCCAAAGTGGATATTTGACTTATTCAGTCCTTATTAGAAGTCTACGATTAGGGTTTGTTTTTAGACTTTCGATAAGCTAATTTTAAAATTCATATGCAAGCACCAGGGACCAAGAATAGCCAGGGCAGTCCTGGAAAAGAAGAAACATGACAGACTTATTAATAAAGCTAATTAACAGAATGTTAATAAGGAAATAGAAAAGCAGACCTGTGGGGTATAACAAAGAGCTGAGACACAAACATAAGGGAAAATTGATGACTGCAGTGGTAGTTCTATCATGTTAGCCAGAAAGATATTTTTAAAAATCAGATAGAATTTGTTTTTGATTATATTAAGGAGGTAAGTTTGAAAGCCAATGCTATAGATCTTTAAAAAGACTGCATTATTGTATGGGTGAATTGCTTTAAAAAGATATTAAAAGCATTAAACATAATGATTAAGATTGATATGTTTGATAAGTACTCAAAAAAAAATCAGTAAGAATGAGAAGACAAGTCACAGAGTGGGATAAGAAGTGCTCCACGTTGTAATCAATAAATAAGATTATTGTTCCTTTATAAAACAATTGTCTTTGGCAGTGTAACTCTCACGAGACTTGGTTGACTCTTTATCTGTTTGGTCCAGGTTAGCCTCCAAGAACCAATGGCCATACCCATGATATTTTGAGACCTCTCTCTCTCTCTCTTTCTGTCTCCTCCCCCCCTCTCCTCCCCCCCTCTCTCATAGACTTTATTTATTATGGTTACCTTGAGCTTATCAGAATTCCACAAGACAACAAAATCCTTAGGTTCATTTCCCTGATCTGTTTTGTCCTACTGAAAGGATATATTTGGAGCCTTTCTCCTTATGTTTATTCACAGGTTTTTATGAAGAGGTTTCCTGAGGATGAGACACAGTCTTAAGCTAACATTTCTCAAATTATATTTTTTACACTTAAGCGTTAGAAACTGTTATATATTTCAAGTTCTGTAATTTGGGGATTTTCTCTTAGTTCATCTCTTGTATTTTGTTAAGTACAGTTAGTAGCATACTGTCTCTTCTTCCTTTGAATCCACAAGTTCATTAATCACATTATCTGCTTTCCAAGTTACTGCCGGCAAATGCAGCCCGGCCGCCGTGTTATGTGTCATCATTTTTCCAGTCTTCAGTAACTGTGACTTGCCACTCAGTCCCCATGCCAGTCTCACATATGTAATGTGTTTGTTATGGCAGTAACCCCCTCCTGGTACCAGGCTTTCTCCTGGTTTTCCCTAAGTAAGGCTGTGGTAAGCACTCCACAATTTCAGTGCCTCCCTACAGTAGAGATTTCTAGCTCCCATGTCACCCATGGTTGTCTGCCATTCTGAGGCTCCGTGAAATGTGTCTTACATAAGCAGCCCTATCCTGGTCTTAGGTCAGAGGGAAAAGTGAAAATGCTGACCCATGTAATACCTCTCAAATCTGCTTCTCAGACGTGGTGTAGATAATTTACAATTCTATTTCTTTGGCCTAAGCAAGTTATATGGCCAGTCCCAGTGTCTGCGTGGTGGGGAAGTGTTGTGTCTTAGGGACGTGCTATAGCCATCAGGCTCAAGGAGAGGTGGCTATCTGTTCACCTATAGGAAGGGCGGGGGTAGAATTGTTAAGGACAATACCACCTGTGCATTCATTTTTCAAAGTGCTGAATTCTTAGCTGAAGGTAAACTGTTGGAAGTTATCGCTGTATAAGTGAGCATGAGTAAGATCCTCAGGACAGGGAAGAGAGTGCCAGAAACCTCATGGGAGACTAGGAATGAGCTGGCAAAGGTAGAGGAAGAACAGAAAAGAGCGTGCCCTGGACCCTTGTTATAGAGCTCTTTTGCTCCAAAAATGGTAACTTTTTTTTAAAGAAAGAAAGCCTGAATACAAATGCTTTCAATCTGTCCAGTTTGTACCACCAGAAGACGTAGTTTCCAAATAGCATGAGAGATTTAAAATTAATGTATGTGTGTTTGCTCTTACAGAGATTTGCCACAGTACGGGCAGAAGCAGTGGCAGTCCTATTTTGGAAGAACTTTTGATGTTTACACCAAACTCTGGAAGTTCCAGCAGCAGCATCGGTAAAGGAATTTTATAGTTAAAGGAGAGTGAAGCTCCATGTTCTGTGAATCACAGTCTTGACCTTTACTACCTTGGTGCTTTTTATTTCTGGGTACATCTTAATATATTTTATCTGCATGGCCCAAATGAAAACAAATTGATTTTTTTATTGCTTACTTAAGGTTTTAAAATGTAATGCTCTTATTGGATTTTTAAAGACTATAAATATCTGAAATGGTTCAGATTAAGTCTAACATAGCTTGTATTGATTCATGGTTTCCTTCTAGAATAGGTGTTGTTTATTGGCCAAAACTATTTGGGGGTGTTGCTTCTAATATTCATGAATGTAGCTCAAAGAAGTTTCTTTTTATATTTCAACTTACTTTAAATAGACATTTTAGAAATGCTCTTTGAATTTAATTGAATGATTATGTTGAAAACTCATGAAAAATTCATGAATTTGAATTCCTGAATTTAAAATTTCATGCTGAATTGGGTGTTATTTTATCCTGTTAAGTTTACAGATTTGGTTATTTTTGAAATTTATAGTCTCTTATTTCTATTTTCTTATTTTCTATATAAAACAGACAAGTCTTGGATAATCGGTATGGCTTGAAGCGGTGGCAAATAGGGGAAATTGCTTCTAAGATTGGGCAGCTATACTACCATTATTAGTAAGTGAATCGCATATGGAAAAAATCAAGCTTTGTCCTGATTTACGCACAGCATGCAGAAGTATGCATGATGTACTTATTTGATTGGAGGGAAAACTAAGGAGTTACAAACGGAACCTTTATAATTTAGATCATATTGTTCAAGACAGCATTATGAAATGACCTTCCATAATCAAAGTAACATTATTTGCTTCAAAGGCTCACCTTCCAAACAGTTCATTTGGTCAGACTCATTTATAACTTAAAGGAGTATGATCTTGGTACTAGATAAGTGAGTTTGTATTCTTAATGGCTTCACTCAAATCTCAATACTCTGCAGGGACATACCATAAATTTGTATGTTTGAATAAGTGGTTTTCAGGAGGATATTTTACAACTCATACTTGTTGGATATGTCTAAAAGGGTTACATGGAGTAGATAAGGATAATTCTGATTAAATCCTTAGAGCAACAGCATCTGTATAGTCCCACTCAGGAGTCAAGGAAAGAAGAGAACTCCTTTAGGACTCTAAATCTCATTATCCTGAAACGACATCAGGTGTCCCATAAAAAGGCTTGGATCCCGATAGGCCAGAAATACCTTCCTCTTCCTGTTCTTTGGCTTGTCACCCAAAATTTCCACCATTAAAATCACTCTCTTGGATAGCGTGTTTTCTTAAGAAGTCCTCTGTAAAACTAGAGATGTTTTTTAAAATATTTTCATTAATTTATTTTTTAATTTTTCAATTACAGTTTTCCTTCAGTAATATTTTGTATTGGTTTTAGGTGTACGGCCTAGTGATTAGACAATCGTATACTTACAAAGCATTCCGTCTGATATTTCCAGTACCCACCTGGTGCCACACATAGTCACTACAGTATTATTGACCACATTTCTATGCTGTACTTCACGTCCCCATGACTACTCTGTAGCTATCAATTTGTACTTCTTAATCAGTCCCTTCACCTCTTTGACCCAGTTCTTTAAACAAAGAACCTAATTTATCAGCATCCTCTGGAAATTAATATGGATTAGTCCATTTCTGACTCCAGTGAGAAAAAAGAATGAAAGAAATGAGTCAAAAGACAAGCAACTCTGTGTGGATTTGGGAGAGGTCATGAAGGGTCTGTCCCAGGTGGAAAGTTTTACTTGGTGGAATGCTGTTTGGAGAGTCCCTTCGAAGAATGAGAATAATGTGTACTTTGGATTGCCATCCAAAAGGCTTGGGAGCAGTGGGGAGGTATTTTTTAATTATCGTTATTACTATTTTTGCACATTTTAGGGGTGATATGAATATTGCTTTGCTGATCAAATTTAGGACAGCCATTCCCTTCCCCTCATGTAGAGGAATAGAGGGATAATGGAACAAGTATTGATCATGGTGGAGAATTTGAGAGAGTGTCCAATTGAAAGATTTTTTTTTTCCTCATAGCTTACGCACATCTGAGACCAGCTATCTGAATGAGGCTTTCTCCTTCTATTCTGCAATCAGACAGAGATCATATTATTCTCAAGTCAATAAAGAGGACAGGTATGCACCTCGTATGTTTTTTGAGACAAGAAAGTAAAACACTTAACATTTTTAGTTTGTGTGCAAATAATGCAGAAACATACATTTGTTTATAACTTATATTCATTTAATGGGTCTTACGGAGTGCCTACTATGTGCTAGGGCTTCTTAAGCATACAGATATGTTACCTAAGAGCTATAAATATTACAGATGTTGTAACAGATGTCGCAGTACCAGCGTAGAGCCAGAGCACAGAGGAGGGATGGCTCACTTCTGTATAAGAGCTTGGGGTCACAGAGTTTCATTGAAAAGAAACAACTCCAGCCCTGGCTGGTGTGGCTCAGTGGATTGAGCGCCGGACTATAAACCACAGGGTTGCTGGTTTGATTCCCAGTCAGGGCACATGCCTGGGTTGTAGGCCAGGTCCCCAGTAAGGGGCATGCGAGAGGCAACCACACACTGATATTTCTCTCTCTCTCTTCCTCCCTTCCTTCCCCTCTCTCTGAAAATAATTAAGTAAAATATAAAAAAAGAAAAGAAACAACTCCAGAGTGAGCCTTTGCTAATAACCTTGGTTCTTTTTAGCCCCAGTACTCTGAATTCATATACATTCAAAGGCCTGTTGACAGCATCCATGGAGGACGAAAGAAAAGGCGCTAAGCTGTTGGATTTTATTTTATAAACCCAAATACTGTTATGCAAGTGTTAGGGAAAAAAAATCTGGTGGAACTTATTAATTCCCAACAGTAATCTTTTGAGCACTTACATATGTGGCAGTGTGGTCAGTACTTGGCTGGGAAAAGAAAAAAGAAAAGAAGGTGTACAAGTGTTTCAAACAGTTGTCTTCTCATGGGAGTTACAGGCACCTTTGCGGTGCAAGTAGATGGCGATGTTGTTAATTCCAGATGAGGGTGGGGTTGTGGAAGAAATCAGGGGTCTGCTGGAGAATCTTTATTGCTAGCATTCTAAGAATTGGTGGAAGAGAAAGTTCAGGACTAGAAGATGTGAATGTTCTCTCTACCACCAACTCCCAGAGCTCACAGTTGTTATATAGTGAAAAGAATATATTTTCTTAGCACTAGAAAAAAACACAGTTTTGACCTGTTTTTCAAGAGAACACTCTGTGGTTGGCTGTCGTAAGCTTTCCAGCTCTACAGCAACATTTTTTGGAAAGCCCCGCTCTTGTAAATCCCCTTCATGCCCTTGCGAGTCTTGTTCGAACTTGTCTGAAGGAGTTTGTTTGGTGCGAGTGAGGTATGTAGATGCTGAAGTCTTTGTGTCCTTGCCTTATTTCATTCTTCTATCAAGAGTTCCATCCGTTACTTTTCCTTTAGACTTAATGATTTGCTTTACTCAGATTCACTACAGATATATTTCCTTCAACTCCCCCTTTTTTGCATTTATGTTGTACAATTTGTCTTGATTCTTAGAGATAAATTTATCTCTAAGGACATGCAAAATGTAACATTTTATCAGCAAAAAACTATTTTAAGCTTTTCTAATTTGTCAAAAGGAAAATTGGCTTTAAGCCCCTTGGCTTAAAACCCAACAGTTGGATTTGTGGAAATCCTTTCCTACCCTAACAGCGAATGCCGCTCGTTAACCGCTTTCCATGCCGCCTCCTCCACCAGGGCAGGCGTGCAGGGGTAGGATCACTTGGAACCACAAAGTCAAAATCCCTTGCCTTAAAGGCACTAAATTAGAATCAAGGGGCAATCTGAAATTTTGACCTTGTTCTCTGGGAGGACTTTGTTCAGTTGCTGCATTGTTTGTTTCTCAGTAGGGCAAGGGGGCCAGTCAGGGTAGCAATGGGCGACAGCTCCTATAGTCAACAGCCAGTAGATTCAAACTAAATAAGAAAGTATTACACAATATCACAGTTGCTGTGAAAGGCAAAAATCTCTCCTCAAAGGGGCAAGTTCTCTCTGCACTGTCTCAGTACCCTTAGGATTATGTCAGTGCCAGGAAGAATGGTGCATTCTAGCAATCACCAAGGTAACTGCCTGTCACTAAGCAGTCAGCTCTCACATTGTCATTCCACGGGCCCGTCCTGTTTAGTAAAGGGAGACATAACCCCATAATCACTTGTCCTAGGAGTGGCAAACCCTGACTGTGACCTGACCCTGATCAGAGTTAGATGTGGAGAAGTTAAAGTGCCCGAGTACAGAGAGGTTGGGGGGTGATGTTGCATTGAGCCACCTGGAAAAAGAGTTTCTCTGGCAAATGTGTAAAGATTTGGTGTCTTACAAGCGGTGGGCCTGGCAGGCTGGACAGGCTGCCGCTCGGGAGTGCCACAAGAACTTCGTAAAAAGATCATGATGTCAGCCCTGGCTGGTGTGGCTCAGTGCATTGAGCACTGGCCCATGCACTGAAACGTTGCTGGTTCAATTCCCGGTCACGTCACATGCCTGAGTTGCCGGCCAGGTCCCCAGTTGGGGATGTGCGAGAGATAACCAGTCACTTTCACACATCGATGTTTCTCTCCCTTCCTTCCCCTCTCTAAAAGTAAGTAAATAAAAGTAAAAAAAAAAAAAAAAAAAAAAAAAAAAAAGATCATGATGTCAGCTTCAGTGTTGACGGTATTGATGTTTTCTGCAGTGGGAAATGTGAATCTAACTTGAAGACCTGGGCATTTCCTAGTGGTGTTGATAGGGAGGACGTGTGGATCTTTTCGGGGAGGTTCATAGGATGACCTTTTCTTCTGCAGCTTGACATGGAGCCCGGCAGTAGGCCACGGGCCGCGGGTTCAGAATTTCGGGCTAGACTGGGATGGCCTGTCCTGTGTGAGTGGATAGCCCTGACTTCCTCCATCTGCACTTTTCTGTAGGTCGACACAGTGCTTTCCAAACAGAATGTGTGCACCACTTCTTTACTTTAATGTGTATTTCTTTAATGCGTAGTCAGCAACCTATGGCCTGGTTTTGTTCTGTCTAGTAGCTTAGAAGTGTTTTTACCTTTTTAAAGGGGTTTTGAAAAAAAGAAGACAAATATGCTACAGATACCATCTGTGGCCTGCAAAGCCAAAAATATTTATTGTATGATCACTTTACAGAATGTTTTCCAATCTGTGGTTCAATATATGTTTGTGTAGTCTCTGCTCCATAGTTGAATAATCTATATAATAGATTCATAGAACCTATTTTATCAAACATTCAAGAATTGCCATGTTCATATTTCAAGTATGACTTGACATCTTCCTCCTACAAATATTTCTTCTGTTTTGAATTTCATTTCTGACAATGAAGTAGAATAGATAATCTAAAATATTATCGCCAAAACACCTAGAAATGCTGGATAACATGGAGCAGTCATTTCTTTAAATGGACAGCTTAGCTATGAAGAAAGTAAGGGAAACTTGCCCGTCATTAGTGCTGGGGCCAACGCTGCAGCCGCCTGGGGAGGGGGGTTGTGAGGGTGGCATAAGATAACTACTACGGGCTGTTTCAGGGGCAGGAAAATCAAAATTAGAAGAAGGGGTTATATATAAGGATTGGTGAGAAAAAATTTTCCCCTTCCTGAAAAAGCACAGGCTTCATAGGACAGTAGTCATTGTAATAATGTTATTAAGAAAATGGGACCGCCCCGACCCACGGGGCTCGGTTGGTTGGGCGTTGTCCTACAATGCAAAAAGTTGCTGGTTTCATTCCTCTTCAGGGCGCAGGCCTAGGTTGCAGGTTCGGTCCCCAGTCAGGGCTCATATGAGAGGCAACCGATCAATGTCTCTCTCTCACATCAATGTTTCTCTCCCTTTCTCCCTTCCTTCCCCTCTCTGTAAAAATAAATAAATAAAATCTTTTAAAAAAAATGGGGCCAAATCCTGAAGAACTAGAACATGAAAGAAGAAAGAAGATAAGGATTTAAACCACACTAGTAAGATTCTTTTATTGTTCAGAAGAACTTAGAGTAAAATTTGGTTGTTAAATATGAAGAAAAATATTTTTAAAGAACCTAAGGAGAATGGGTAACTTCAAAACAGGTAGAAGGGTAAACAAAGTGAGTAATAAAATTATGATTATTACAATAAAAGATAGAAAAGGAATATATATTAAAATATATAATTAGCACAAAATAATAAAGTAGAAATAAGTCCAAATACATTGGTAATCATAGTAAATGGAAGTAATCTAAACTTTCTCGGTAAAAAAGAGATTATCAGTCACCTTTTTAAGGAAAATCCAGTAATACATTCTTTACAGAGATCCTCCAAAGATATGTTACATAGAAAGATAAATGAAACATATTAGGGGAAAGGAATATGTATATTATTTATGTGCACATTATTTATATTTAAGCCCAGAAGTATTATTAAGGATAGAGGCTTACATCATAATGATAAAAGGAACAACTCAGGAAAATACAAAAATTCTTAACATGTATATGCCCAATAATGTAGCATTATAGTAAACTAAGCAAAAAATGGCATTTTCAGGAAGGACTTGATAAATGGTCTAATATGCATGGAGACTTTAAATATACCATATTTAATAATTTATATATCAAGAAGACAAAATATTATAAGATCTGACTTACATAATTGAAAAGTTATATTGTACTTAAAACGGCAAACAATAAGCAAATGAACATAATTTTCAAGCTTATATGAAATTTTTGTGAAATTGACTTGCCACAAAACAGGCGTTTCAAGGATGTGTTATCTAGCTATGGTGCAAATCCATTAAAAATTAAAAATGAAAACATAGTTTTAAAAAAATCAATGCTTAATTAGTAGACACATTTCTAAATAACTCATGGGTCAATGAGAAATTTTTGTTTTACTATGGAAAATGCCAAACATATATGAAAAACACACAGTTGTAAGGTTAATTGTAATGTAAGATGTGTAAAGCAGGAAGTGGAAATTGGGAATGTTGGGTTTGAATTGATACGGGATGAATGTAAAGGGTCAGATGTAAAGAGGTGTAATATTGATTTTAAATAGCCTTTGAAAAGTTGAGGGTAAATATTGCTACTTCTAGCCACACCAAAAGAACAATCATGAAGAGGTATTATTAAGAAGCCAATAGAGGATATAAAAAGGTACACTAAAATATATTAAATGAGCCAGAGAGAAAGCAAGAGAGGAGCAGTAGAGGCACACCGACATGGAAGGGGCAGGACAAGAACAAACACAGCAAGGTAGAGACGCAAAGCCGGAGGACCTGAGTGTACAAGGCAGAGGTTATCCCAGTGGCTAAAAAATCAAGACCTGACCATACGCTGTCTGCCAAAGAGGCACTAAAACAAAAAGACGTGGGTATTTGGAAGCAGAGGGACAGAAAAAGATACAGCATATAAACACTATACTCAAGAAAACTGTCTTGGTAATATTAATATCAGAAAAACAAGGTTTTAAAACAAAAGATGTTGTTTCTGGAACGCTTTCACCTCCTGCTTCTCTGCCTCTTCTCTTCTTCCCTATGTGGAGCCTTAACCTAAACGTTACTCTCCTGAGCAAATCTGCTCTCATCCAAGATCCAGTCCTGTGGGTTCAAATAACACCCTTTATTTCTCCTATTATTATATGTATTCCATTGTGTTTTAAGTGTTTATCTGTCTCCTCTATATTTTAAATACTATTTTGTCTGTAAGATCTGTGAAGAAGGGACGGTGTCTGTAGTTCTGGGTTTTTTGGGTTTTTTTTTTTTACTCCCAGCACTTAGCATAGTCCCCGATGCATCAAAGTTCTCAGTAGATATTTGTTGAATGAATGCATTATGTAATGAATCAGTAAGAAATATGTTAAGACTATAAGTTTATATGCAGAAATGTTTATAACTGCAGAATACAGTCAAAGGAGTTTAAAAGCTATAGGAAAGTTGGAAAAAATCAAAAAGCTTATTTTCTTTTTTAATCTAATGAGTGATTTTCCATTTGTCTACCATAGACCTGAGTTGGTAGTTAAGAAGCTACGATACTATGCAAGATTTATAGTAGTTTGTCTTCTTCTCAACAAAATGGATGTTGTGAAGGATCTGGTGAAGGTAAATGTACTTTAATTAAATATCTAATTATATATGGATAATTTGTTTAAAAATAGATTTAAGGTTAAAATAATTTTGGATATATCATTACAGCATTCAAAGAATTGTACCTTCTGACAAGGGTAATGGTAAAAAATTTTTTTCATCTCTCTTCATATTTCAGACACGCACACTGACCAGAGATAACTGCCGTAACTCTTTGCTTTTATCCCATCAGCATGTTTTACATTTCACCCCCTGTCAGCGGGTGGCTGGGAAATGAAACAAAAGTTAAAATATTTAGTTTAAGAGAAAATAATTGAAATGCTAGATCATGAAAAAGTACATTACATAATGTTTTACAAAGGTATTGTGAAGGAATTTTGGTTTTTTCATCCTGTTAGGATGTCCACATCACTCTGTCCTTCATTAACTCAGGCAGTTAAGAGTTAGCGGCACTTGGGACGCACATACTACTTCTTATGACTGAAGACTGCATTCTGGCTGCACTCTGCATTCAGGGGGTGGTTTTGGTGGCACACGTCTTGATTTTTGGGACTCAAGTACAACATGATGGTTTTGACAAGTCCTCCTCCTCTGTCTTCTTCCACTTCTAGTTACTATGAATGATTTCCAGATAAAACCAGTATGATACGAAGCCAAAGAAAATCAGCTAGACATTATTAATTTTTGTGCATGGTAAACATTTGGGGTTTTACCTTTCAGAGTTTTCTATTAATAAAGTAATTGCTGCTGGGGCACCGACTAGGTATGGGTTGCACAGGATCTCTGTGAAGATCTTATTGATGTGTATCATTCTGGAGTTTTTGATTTTGTGATAAGTCCATGTAGTTTTCATTCTTTTAGGTTATAATTGGGACTGTATTTGATAATAATCAAACCTCTTAACTATGTCAGTTTCTGTCAGGAATATGGTACAATAGAGCTATCTTTTTCTCTTTTTTTTATACAATCATTTTCTTTGTGATATTTTAAAATCAGGAATTGTCCGATGAAATTGAGGATTATACTCACCGCTTTAATACTGAAGATCAAGTGGAATGGAACCTCGTGCTTCAAGAAGTCGCAGCTTTCATTGAGGTCAGTTTTTGACCAAAGGTTGTCATAGTTATGGAGAAGTAAATTTCTCTGTGGTCTGCATTTTTACTCTGTGTACATCAAGAAGGAATAACTTACTATGCGATGTTTTGCCTTGGTTGTCAACTACTGCCTGCTTTCCTCCCCAGGCGGACCCTGTAATGGTACTGAATGATGACAATACCATTGTTATCACATCGAACCGCCTTGCTGAAACAGGAGCCCCGTTGCTGGAACAGGGCATGATTGTGGGGCAGCTGTCTCTGGCTGACGCGCTCATTATTGGTAATTGTAATAACCAGGTAAAGAATTGTGAAGGAGCTATGCTGAAAATCTACGGAAAACTAGTGCTTTTGATTATTACAGGCTTTTTATTTCCTTGTAATATCCTAACATCCATTTTTGAGGAAACGTTAAATAAATTATGCTGTGTCCATATATGGACTATATTATAGATATTTAAATAGTTTAGAAAGAATTTTTAATCACAAGGATACTCATGATGTGGTAAGTGAAAATAAACTTGTTACAGAGTTATGGAAACAGAATTATTTCATGTGTTAAAATGTCTACACACACACACACACACACACACACACACACACACACACACACACACACCCCACCCACCCACCCCCCGCCAAGGAAAAAAGACCAAGAAGAAATTTACCAAAATCAAAAAAGGTTTATCTCTTAGTAAGCAGACTTATAGATGTTTTTTATTTTCTTCTTTACAACTTTCTAAATCTGTTTATTTTATAATCAGAGAAAAAGGGGAGAAGGGGTTATTTTTAAGTACATGTGTCAAAAGCAAATTTCAAATACGTTTTTCCTGACAGAATAGTCCCATGATGATGATTTAATGTACTAGATATGTAATTTACTAGAAATTATGGGATATTTGAAAGTTGCCCATGAATACATTTTTCTGTATGCATTATTTATACAAGTTTTAATTTTGAAGCTTTCCTTATACTTATCATTTTTAGTACTAACTTTTTCTAGTGCTTTTCCATCTTTGGCTTTTATAACCATCAATTCACAAATTTCTAAATTAAAACATTTTGATTTAAATACATTGTTGCCTACTTGAAGTTCTATAGAAGTATTATTCAAAATAGAAAAGGATACAGTTTTAAACATTGTGTAGTACCAAAATGCAATGAAGAAGCTATAAAATATGGGTCACAGCAATATTTTAGCGTCGGTGTTTTGCCAAAAGTTAGCATGTTTTATAGGACTTAATATAGGTTTCTGTGTTTACTTGACTCCTTTCATTTGTTTCTAAAAGCACCTGAAGAAATGGATGGATTGATAGGAGTACAGATAGATGGCGAGCTATGTGATAAAACAAATATAGAAAAATGTTAATGTTGGAGGATTTAGATGATAAGCTTATGGGTGTCACTGTGTAATTCTGTCAATCTTCTATCTTTTGAAATTTTTTATAATAAAATATTGGAAAAGAAAAGACCCAATGTCATTAAGTACACATGAATGTCAAGAGTAATAATATGATTAAGACTTCCAGGTCCGCTTTCTGCATTAACAGGCAGGGTTTGTTGACCTTGCAGGTTAAGTTCAGTGAATTGACTGTTGACATGTTCCGGATGTTACAAGCCCTGGAAAGGGAGCCAATGAACTTAGCTTCCCAGATGAACAAGCCAGGAATGCAGGTACCTTCTCCCCGCCCCTGCAGTTTCGGTGACACCCCTGCTGCTTTGCTCCCCATGGAGTGCCGTTATCCAGCACATGACATGAATGTGAATCAAGAACTCTCTTGATGGAATACAGGAAATATAGATCAGCGTAATAATAGTAACAAAGAGACACTTGATTTAGAGAGTAGTAAAAATAGACATCGATAAGTCATCTGTCAAGTAGAGCTTGTGTGTTGTTTTCTGTGTGTAAATACAGGAATCAGCTGACAAGCCTACCAGGCGAGAAAACCCGCACAAGTACCTGCTCTACAAACCCACCTTCAGCCAACTGTACACATTCTTAGCAGCATCTTTTAAGGTATATATGATCCGGTGTATTTTACTATATGGGGAAAGCGTGTCCTCAATGGAATCTGAGAGTCACTCTTCTCTTGAAATACTTGAGTCAAGAATTTAGGTAAAATAAGAAATTGAAACTGCCTTTAGAATATCCTAATCATAGCTATGTTCAGAACGGAAATTGCTTATGATGCTCTGAATGGTTTCTACCATTAATTAATGAGACTGTTGCTTCATTATTCTCCTCCCTCTGGGTTTTTATTACTAAACTACTTTAGGCATAAGACTCAATGCAGAACTAAGACAGGAGCAGGTTGCATAGGCCTGTTCTATGTTCAAGCAGCTCAGGGAAATACTTTGGTCACTGACGAAGCTATGAGGAGTGAGCAGGGAGTTCCTCCCAGAGTTTCACTGAGAAAGCCATAGATGGGAGTTTGTCTTTCAGACGTATAGTTTGGATCTTTACTTCACCATTTCAGGTTTTCCAGAGAACATTTTCTAAGCGATGGGCGTTTTTGAAGCACAGAATGTCTTGAAAATTTTGGCAATAGTTGTAGATTATAGATTAATAAAGAATCTTTGCTGTGTAGACAGAAGTTGGAACCAGCAAGAGTGACTCTTCTCTTGGAACCAAGAGACAATGATATGTTAGATTAGGTTCTTGTTTTCCCCACCCTTTTAAGTGTCACAAGCTTTAAGTAAAACTGTTGTTTTCCCTGTTTGTTGTTTTGTATATGTGCTCTTTTTTAAATTTCAGGAGCTGCCTGCCAATAGCGTGCTCCTGATTTACCTGTCAGCCACTGGCGTTTTCCCCACAGGTCGTTCTGATAGTGAAGGTACAATAAAGGAATGCTCCTGTTGTGAGCAGGGCTTGAATTCTCTGTATTTTCTACAAGACGATGGCCCACAGCCCACAGACCATCTCCAGCTTTCTCGAGAGGCTGCCAAATTGGAAACCTTGTCTATTTGTTGAATTGGCAATCTTACTGATACCCCAGGCTATTTTATTTGCTGAAATAGTATACATTGAAGTCCACAAATCATCAGCAAATTCACATACTAAATGTATGCCTCACTATCAGATTTGCCAAAAGCACATACATATATATGTGTGTATATATATATGAAATAACCAAGCCTAATGGCCTACTTCACATTGTTGAATTTTTCTGAGCCTTTAGTGCTTTAGGCAATCTGGTTAGTGGCTTCATTGTGGCTGAAAGTCTTTGTAGAAATCAGTACACTTTTGTAACTGTGAAAGTTCAAGTCCTTGTCATGATTTTGTTTTTTGTCCTTTCTTTATTTGGTTTTTATGGATTCATCCTGTAGAATATTGGGATGCTGTTTCAAAATAAATACTTAAAACTGTCCAGAATATGTGAGTCCAGAATATATGAAATTGGTCAGAATAGGGATGTAAATGTGCCCTTTAAATCTCCGTCTGGACACACAAAATTTTTTTTTAACATCCTTAACATTTTCCTCCTCATCTGTTTGTGAAATTTGCATTCCTTTATACAGTGCATGTCCCTGCCATCTTCCTGCATGACCTACAGATCCTCTTAAAGTGTTAAATGAAAACAAAACAAAATAAACCTCAAGTCTTTTCAATGCAGTGATGTTTTTAAGGGATAAAATATAACAGCATTAAAAGTGATTTGAAGTCATTAACTAATTTTTTTGTAGTAAAGTTAGAATTTTATTTATAAACAATTATTTCCATCTCGTATCTACTGTTGAATCAGATTTTCTGGGCCCCTGCTTAATACATTGACTTCCTGTTTTACTCTTTCAAACTACAATAGTACCACAATAGGTAAATGAATAGTCCTTTGAGAGAGATTGTTCCCAACACCCCTCAGTTGCTGTTCCATTTAGACGAAAGTTTAACTAATATGACCAGTAGGCAAAGGCAAACTTCAAAACTGGAACTCCTGCAGTTGCTATGGATTTTCTCACATGCTGAAATTTGGCAATTCTTTTTTAAAGATTTCATTTATTTATCTGTAGAGAGAGGGGAAGGGAAGGAGAAAGAGAGGGAGAGAAACAGCACTGTGAGAGAGAAACAAGTTGCCTCTCATACATGCCCCGACTGGGGACCAAACCCACATTCCAGGCGTGTGCCCTGACTGGGAATTGAACCAGTGACCTTTTGCTTTGTGGAACAACACCCAACCAACAGAGCCATACCAATCAGGGAAACAATTCTTTTTATAAAAGGGAAGATTTTGTCAGTGAGAATTTTCAAGTTTTTTACAAATTTTTCCTAAATTTTACAATTAATGGCTTGCTTAAATTTATACTTAAGAAATTATTTGGACTTCAGTCTGCAATTTGTTACTTACATAACTTTGTTAAGCCTGAGATTTCCATTTTGCTTGAAAAGGAAAGATCATTTTTAGCACCCCAGATCTCCATCCCTTATCTCCATCCCTTCTTTAACCCCGAATAATGGGATGCATTGGATTATTGTTTTGTTTCTCATTATAGTGTGTTTGAAGAACTGATGAATAATTAAGTGATATTTTAAAAATATTGAAATAGGCAACATGCTGAAATCATTTAAATACTGCATTAAACAAGAATGTTAAATTTTAAAATAATTAAAATGTTTTGTAACTATCTTCTACTTGTATCAGTGAGAGATTCACACAATACCTTTGAACCTCAGAACAATGCTACTCTCCAATTGAAGTCTAGGATTCTTCCCTTTGTTTTCATAGGTCCCTATGATTTTGGAGGGGTACTTACTAATAGTAACCGGGATATTATAAATGGAGATGCCATCCACAAACGAAACCAATCCCACAAAGAAATGCACTGGTATGTATTCTAGTATCTCCTTACTACAAAAATTATAGTTCTCTCTTACAAAATATAAAGTGAAACAGGGACTTTTTCTAGTACTAGAAATGTTCTCTTAGGCTGCTATTAAAAACACTTACTTGGATCCAGCAATACTTCCATCTCTGACTATCCTAGGAAATTAGAATTTTGAGCTGATATATATATATATATTAAATTTTCGTTGAGTATCAGTTATATGTCAGGCACTATTCAATTACTGGATATATGTCAATGAACAAAATTACATTTAAGTTGAAGGAGACTATAAATATATACATACATAAATAGTATATCAGGACATGATACATGTTAATATCAATACAGACTTTTTAATATAAGCTTCTGCTGGTATGATATAGCAAAAATGAACTTAGTTATGATTTCAAGTAGAAATCATCTATGAAAGTTGCTCTTTTTCTAGATACAACATATTCACTGGTTGAGACACTATTGGCTCTATAATTTCTCTGGTTGAGAGATAGTAATCTGGTCATTAGGGAACTGGCCTTGTTTGAAACTGCACGTTTCTGATAGCACGTTACATAAAAATGTTAACTGTTCATATTAAAGAGTAGGGAAGGGAGGACAGAGAGGGAGGCGTTTCAAATTATATTTATAATAGCTGACAATCCTCCAAGCCATACGTTGATGCTACATTGACCTGGGTTGTAAATGACTTATATTAGAAAAACTTGTACTTGAAATTTATTAAGATTTGATGACATTGCTCAGTGACACATTATTTTATGTATTTATATTTACATTTACATCCATATTTATATGTACACACATTGTCCTCTAAGGTGGAAGGAGCATGCACACAAAAATTGTGACTTGTTTGGCATATCAGGATGATGCTCTGACCAACTGACCCACCCGGCCAGGTCCGTGACCTTCTTTAACAGTGGCTTTCAAGTACATGCTACTGGACTCTTAGCCTTAAGGTCTGGTAGGTCTTCTGTGGGCCAGTGAATCTATATGTTTAAGAAACACCCAGCTGATTCTGATAAAATGTCCAGAGGAAGCAAAGAATAGTAAAAAAGAGAAGCCCTATTATTGTCTGCAACATTAAGATGCAGCTTGAAATATTAAAAAATCTTTAAAATAGGTATAGATTTTGAAAGACTCACTGAAATACTAATCTGGCTATGTTATTACAGCTTTGTTTTCAAAACATGTTTTCAAAGGGGTTTTTGAATACTAAGCAAGTACCTAAACGCAGACCTCAGAGATCTTCACGTCGTGTGTTTGGTCCGTCCTTACATATACTGTAGCCTTCTCTCTAGGTTGGGGATTCTTGAGTAGTAATTATCTCCGAAGTTTTTTCCCAATAAAACTTAATGTAGACATTCTTTGTCTTTTGCTTAATTAACCTTTGTTTTTCTCTCAGTGCCATGATGAAAAGGAGACGTGAGCAAACCAAACTGAAGAAGAATTCCAAGACTTGGCAGGATGGTTACTCAATTACTTGTTGTTGTTGTTGTTGTTTCCCAGCCTCCACCCCGGAGACCTCTACCCCTTCACGCGGAAGCCCCTGTTCATCATCGTGGATTCCTCCAATAGCGTTGCCTATAAGGTGAGTTCCGTGAGCGCCAGGGCGCATGTTAGACATTATAGTGCCACCCGAGGTGATTAATCATGACTCTTGTCTTTTTATGTTGCTTCATTTTATTTCATTTTACACAGTTTGTATTTAGTCTTTCTTTTCTTTTGAGGTTGTGCATGCTAGTCAGGATCTGGTGCTATGAATAGAAACAAGAAGAAAACGCATGAATGGACACTCAGTGGAAAATAATAAATCCTCCTGCAGGAAAAAAAAAATCAAGATTTCCAAGATCTCTGGTGGAAGGTTTATTTTTGTTATATAACCCAGAATAATTTCCTTTTATAGAGGTAGACATAAATGGGCACATTTTATTTTCTAGTTTCCAGGCTTTTTCCCCCATCTACACACTGAGCTGCTATGGTTTAAATGAAATTTCTATCCCATGGTTTACAGTTACCATCATTGACTAGCAACACGAATTGTTTTAAGTGCACTTATTTTAAAAATTTGTGACAATAAGTAAAAAGAGATGGCCCTGAATCCTGAAATTAGTTTAACAGGCATCTAACTTGAAAATCCTTTGTTTTGTATTTTGCTATTGAAGCAATGTTTTCCAAGGATTGTGTAAAGAATGTCAGCAGCAAAACACTTTAAGGCAAGATATTAGAATTCACACTGTAGTAATTTACAGGAAAATGAAAACAGAATTTTTCAAGTCCTTTGTATGTGGTTGGAATATTTCATTAGTGAACAATACGTTCAGAAATATGCTGGGATCTGCATATGAAAACTGCCAATGAAAACTATTTTTGTTGTGGTTGTTCGTCTAATTAGGTGGAGAAGCAAACATTAGATTTATTTCAGGAGAGCAATGGAAATGTAGCCATGAGAGCTGACCCCAAGCATATGTTTTCCATCTAATTTTCATGTTTAGTTTCACTTTTTAAAAGTCTGAATTCCAAGAGCCTCTGACCCATCCTAAACTTGTCAGCGTATTTCTTTCTACCTAGTTTGTCATATTTAACATTACAGCTTTGATTTTGGGGAAAATTAGCTGTATACTTTTAAATCATGTGTGTGCTGGTGTTGTTTTTAATCTTCTTTGATGGGGTAAGAGGTTGCTGAAGGGAAAGGTTTGTTAGCTCTCCCATTTAAACTTATGAAACCAAAGGAGTCCAGGCATTTGTGTCTTCACAGGATTCAAAAGAAGCATTCTGTGTCCTTGTCAGTGAGTGAGAAGAGATCGTTTGCTGTAGTTTAAGGATGTGGCAGGATTTGTTGATACACCAGGTTAAGTGTATTGCTTATGTTCCAGCATGCATAGGGAGTACTTTAGCAATCTAGTAATTTCTCTCAATTTAATTGGATATTATTTAATAGCCCTTTTTATAATCTCAAAAAGATCTTTGATTACATGTGCATGCTATTTCCAGAGTGCATTTTGGATGTAGAATGAGTACTGGATGCTGATTTTAAAAAGAAACACCATTGTGCCTACTTGGAAATGTATTTACTTAATTATGTAACATGATTTAATTCTAGATTTTAATATGGTGACACTCAGGATAACAATGGAATAGCAGAAAGTTTGTGTGTGTGTGTGTGTGTGTGCGCGTGTGCGTGTGCGTGTGCGCGCTTGCATTTGATGGCACATGCAGTGTAACTCGTCTAAAAAATTAAATTGTCCAGAACATACTGATCTTCAGAAATGAAATGGGGAGCCCGTTTGCAGTAGGCAAATCAAGAGTATGGCACAGGCCAATTTAGTCTTTTTAAAAATTCAAACTATTGAATGCCTCTAAATCAAGTAAGAGTCTGTTAATTAATATACGAAGGTGTCTGACATTTACTTTTTCCACAAAGCATGGGTAAAAATCTTAAACTACCATTTTGCAAGCTTCTAATGAAAAGGAGAGAGCTGTGTATCCGATATATGAGTATTATTTGAGTTCCTACTTTGCTATGTACGTCTCATAGCTGTGAATGTTTTATAAATATGCTTTCTAAGTGCTTATCATATATAAACACAAATATTTCATGTATATTTCTTCATTTAAATATTACATTTTTATTTTTATGAGAGTAACTTGTGCATATAGTGGTTTAAAGCTATAGCTCTCAGCTCTCTCTGTGCATCAGAAACATTCACGGCACTTTTCAAAACCCCTTGTACCAGGACCTTAACTTCTGTTTCTGATTCACTGGGCATGGGGGGGTCAGATGTGGGTATAATTCCAGTGATTGTCAGAGTGAGAACTACTCAGTCAACAAGTTTGACCAGGTGTTACTAAAAACAGCAGTTTCCTGCTCTTGCCCTATCCCTATTTGCCTTTTTCCAAAGGCTATCATTTATATCTTTTTTGGCTGATTATTTTGGTATTTAACCATCATTTTTCTAAATAGCATGCTGGTATTGATATTTCTTGATTCTTCAGTTTTAGGCATTATCTTCTGATATTCCATTATGGAAGAGAAATTTAGCTCTCTTTCCTCTTCCTAGCCCCAGATCACATTTCTGCCTTTTACATCCTTTTATTCATACAATAAACTTGTAATTTTGATTCACTAAATATTTAGTGCTTATATTATTGTGACTATAAAGTGCTTTTAACAGCTAAGTCACATAGCAAACTTTTCCTTTCCTATGCAACTTCCTACTTTTCCTGGAGCCAATAACTCTTTATCTTTGTTCCTTGTTTTCTTCCCTCGCTGAACCTATCACTGATTCAACCCCAATCTCCCCACCAATTGTCTAAATCCTTTTCAGATTGGCCACTTGCATCAGTCTCTCAATTTTGTCTTCGTGATGAACGGTTTCCCGGAGCCTCTGCGCCGGTGCCCTCTGCCTCTGCTGCGCGGTTCTCATGCCACAGCCTCTTCTAATCATCTCTCTCCTGTGTTGGAGCCCTCTTTCCTCAATCCTGAGTCTTTTTCTGGGACATTGACTCTCTCATTTTCGTGTAGCACCTCCTATAGTAGCTTCCTGAGAAGGGTGAACATGAGATAAAACATTTGAAATCTAACTCTTGGGTAAATGTCTTTAATTTACCCTCACACTTCAGTGATGGCTTGGGAATAGATTAGAAATACTTTTCCTTCAAAATTTGCAGGCGTTGCTCCATGGCTTTCTAGCTCTCAGTGTTTCTTAAGAAGTACAAGGCATTCTGATTCTGGATTCTTGCATGTGACCTGTTTTCAGTCTCTGGAAGCTTATTGGGTCTTTACTTTGTCCCCATTGTTTTTGTTTGCTTGTTCGTTTTTTTGTTTTGTTTTTTCATGGAAGACTAGGCAGGTGTTTTTAAAAATTGAATTTATTGGAGTGACATTGGTTAAAGTCACCAGTGTTTTTCAACTTTTTAACAGCGTTTCCTTGTCTGGGTTTACTTTTAACTGTGGTGCTTGGCATGTACTTGATAAGTCCTTTCATTCTGGAGATGTGCCCATTTTCTTGAGTTGTTCCATTCATTTCCTCTCCTCCATTTTCTCTATATTATCTTTTGGCAACTTTTGTCATTTATATATTAGATCTTCTGGTCTAGTCCTCTAATTTTCTTGCTCTTTATTTTCCATCTTCTGGTCTTTTTGCTCTTTAGAAAATTCCCTTGCATTTATCTTCTAATCCTCTTATTGAGATTTTTTTATTCTTTAGATGTTTCTTTCATAAAAATATAGATGTATATAAAACACATAGGCATATACATGTATAATTATCTTGGTTTTTACCCTGGTTGAACTATATGGGGGTGGGGAAGGTGCCTGTCCAGGAAGTATCCCGCTATGTAATATGAAAAATAATATTGAAGAAGATACAAAATACAAGAAAAATTATATACAGGACAATAACGCCTCAGTCCCCTTCAAAGTAGGCACCTTGGGACCTCACACAGTTCTCCCAATTGCCATCAGCTGCTGTACCGTATTTTCCTGAATCTCATCGACAGTTTGGAAGTCTCTTCCCTTTCAAAGATGATTTACTTTATTTATTTATTTAAGACTTCATTTATTTATTTTCAGAGAGGAGAAGGGGGGGAGAAAGAGAGTGAAACATTGATGTGTGAGAGAAACATCGATTGGTTGCCTCTTGTTCATCCCTAACTAGGGACCCGGTCAGCAACCCAGGCATGTGCTCTGACAGGGAATCAAACAGGTGATCTTTTGGTTCACAGGCTCAATCCACTAGGCCACACCAGCCAGGACTCAAAGATGATTTTAGTTTTAGGAAAAGCCAGAAGTCACAGGGCGCCAAATCTGGGCTGTATAGGGGGGCTGAGTCACCTGGGTGATTTCATGTTTTGCCAAAAAAAACTCTGCAGAAGACGTGATGCATGAGTGGGTACGTTGTCAGGTGGTGAAGCTGCTAATCACCAGTTGCCCAAAGCTGCAGCCTTCTGAATCATCCGAATAGTTTCTTAAATCATCCAAATAGTTTCCATAGAGGAATGTTCAAGTTTAATGCAAAATTTGATGCCGATTTGTTGCTCTACTTGCTCAGTCATTTTGAATGTGATGGCCACACAGTACACATGCTCACTCAACTTGTCTATTGTCCCCACTGATGAGTGCAGTGAAGTCATCACTGCTCATGCATGCGCATTCCAGTCCACTCCACTTGGCTGCCATTGATGCGCAAACTATTCTTATTATATTAACAATGGCTGGCCTTTTTCCAGACAGACCTCATACTCTCTTACCTTTGAGACTATCAATGATCATTTGAAAAGTTCTCCCTGCTGTTTCCTTCATGTTACTGTGTTTCTGTTTGTTTTTGCCTGTCTGGATCATATGAGAGACCTTCCTCAGAATATTGTCATTCTTGCTTATCTGCTCAGATTTTAGAGTGGAGGCTAGCTAGCAACATGGTCAGAACCTCTGAGGTTGTGGACACGCCTTCTCACACTGAGCGGCTCAGTATGACAGTCTGGGTAGGCCTGTTAATTGTGTAGTCTCCATGTCTCTTTAGATGTGTCTTCATGGTATAATCATATTCCGCAGAGCAGCCTCAACTATTCTGCCTGGAATAGAAAGGTCTGACTCTCAGCATTAAGCTGTGTTTTCCCTAGAGTCTCTCTCTGTGTTTATATTTATGTACACATATATCTTTGCATCCCCAGTGTCTCACACTTAAAACAACCTTAATAAATACATGTTGAATGATTAAATGAAGATATGTGCTCTTATCCTTATAGTGGAGGAAACTATACCTATGGAGGTTAGGTAACTTGTTGAACTGATTCCAGCAGTCTTTCTCATTCTAAACCCCAGCTCTTTCCACACTTAGGAGAAGAGGAGCTTTGCATGCTAGTCTGAGCTTCAGTGCAGAGGAAGGCGAGTGAAATACCAGGATGTGTGTAATAAGTATGGCCCGACTGTGGCCCTCAAATTACCGTTAGGGAATAGGCTGGTGGCAGTGGCCTAACCTGTAGTGATATAATACTAGTGGGAGTGAAAAAAATCCTTTTGTCGATTTTGAACATTTATTTTGGTTCTGCTTTCTTTTCTTTGAAAGAAGAAAAGCATTTGAGTGTTTCAGTCATCATGACAAGGCCAGATCCCTGCCAGTGAGCATGACTTACTTGCCAAAACAGTCCGGTTTATTGATATCTGAGGAGACTCGTCCTGTGTGGCTGATGGCGGCGCTGCTGCAGTCCATTACGGCCTTCGCCCTCATCGTGGAGCTCTTCTGCCAGCCCGTCTGGTTGTTCCATTTCCTCTTGCTCCTGTGAAAGGTTTTGTCTTGCTGCAGTTACACTGTGAAAGTTCTAGGGTTCGTTTTCCTATAGTGAGCTGACTGGGACTTGTTAGGCTTACTGAGTGGGGAGGCTGGAGTTTTTCATTATTGCTGGAAAATTCTCAGCTATTGTCTCTTCAGATGTTGGCTGCACCCCACCTTCTCTGTCATCTCCTGCTGGAACTTTGATTATATACGCACACAGTATTCTCACCATCTTCCATGTCTCCCAGCTTCTCTTCCGTATTATCCAACTTTTTTTCCCCCTGGCTGGGATTTGGATAGCCTCTTCTGAGCTGTCTCTCAGTTTACAAATTCTTTCTTCAGCTATTACTAACTTGCTATTAAATCCACTTATTGATATTTACATCGGTTGTGGTCATTTTCATTTCTAGCAGTTCTATTTGATTCTTTTAAAAATAATCTGTTGCTCTTTTTATAGGTTCCTATTTTCTATCTTCAAGTTTGTTCTTTCTTTATACCTAAAAAATATATTTATTTTATTATTTGTTATCTATCTGATAATTCTTATACTTGAAACCTGCTTTCACTGTTTAAAGACACCCTTTGCTACTTCTGTATCCTTGATTATCTTTGACTAGTTTCTTCTTATCCTTAAAATTATTTGTGAGAAAAATCAGTGAGCCCTAGAATGAAGGCACTTTTATCCGGAGCCAGTCTGCATTTGCTTTGCTGGACAGCTGGAGGTGCTCCCATTTTGGGACCTGGTTCGGGGGATTGCTTAGTGGCATGAATTTGCACTGCATACATATGGAGAGCTGACATAGTTAAAACCCTCATGGACTGTTTTGTTTTGTTTTGTTTTGTCTCTGCTCTGCTCAGCACCAAGAAAATGCTCTTTGTAGTTCTTGAGGAGTAGTTGTGGGAGGAAGGAAGATATGAAATTTTTGGTTCATCCTTCCACAAAGTGTGTAGCCATTTGGGATTCTAATTTAACAGGGATGGTTTTCTCTTCAACTCCCATTTTAGGCAAAACCTGAGCTCTGACTTCTATCCCCTTCTCTGGGTAAAACCTTTTAAAACCTAAACTTAAGTTGCTCTATTTCCTCAGAACTAAAAAGATCTGGAGTCAGCTTATTTTCTCAGTCTCCTCTGCAGGTTCTTGGTTAACTCCTCTTTCCCTCATGCCCACATCCATTGCAGAAGATCCTCTCGCATCTAACAAGTACATCCAGAATCTTACCGCCTCCACTGCGGTCACCTTGGCCCATACCTCCAACGTCTCTCCCCCGAATTACTGCAGTAGCTTCCTAACCGGTCTTCCTCCTTCTCCCCTGCCCGCACCCCTCCCCTGCCCAGGCAGCCTGTGCGTGTAAGTCAGATCGTGTCATTTCTCTACTCAAAACCTTCAAAGCTCCTCCTCTCACTCAGAACAAAGGCCTCCTGCTATCTGCCCTCACATACCTCCTCACCCCATCAAATGCTTCTCGGATCTTCTCTCTTTCCTGTCGGTTCTCTTCAGTCACATTGACCTTTCTGCTCCTCAGACATACCTGGCAGCCCTTTCCTTGGCATCGTTGTGTTCTGGTCCCCCTGCCTTGAACCCCCTTCCAAAGATGCCCACGTCGTTCTTCAGGTGTCTGACCAACTGAAGCCCCTTCACAGGGGCTTCGCTCAGCACCTGATTTAAAATTCTGTGCCTCCCCTGCACTCTTGACCCACCTTTCCCACTTTATTTTTCTTAATAAATCTGGCAGTTAGATTCTGTATTATGCTATGTACTGTTCTAAGCATTTTACAAATATTAACACATTTAATCCTCACACAACCCAATGTGTTACTTCCGTTATCCCTACTTTACTAATAAGGAACCCAAAGTACAAAAAGATAAAGTAATTTTCCCAAGGTCACACACACACGAAACCAGTAAGTGGCCGAGTTGGAATTCAACTGCAATCTGACTGTAAAGCCTGTGCTGCTCACTGTACTCTAGGCTGTCTTTCCGTAGGTAGCTCTGGCCACTGCTATCACATAACTTCTTTGTTTCGTTTATTGTGGGTCTCTACCTGCCACCTCCACCCCCATCTCAATGTCAGCTCCAGGAAGACAGGGTTTTTAAAAAATCTGTTTTGTTTCCTGCTATATTCCTAGCATCTAGAATGTGGTCTGATCCATAGATTTAATGAGTATTTGTTGAAGAAAAGACATCTTTGAAAAGGGCACCATGTACAATCTTAAAGCTGCAAGATGTTTTAAAGTCTTAGTTAAATAGGTAATTTCCTAGGAGACAACTAATGTAATAGCCATAAGAAGGAAATCTGAAAAGCCTAATCATAGGTTGTGAAATAGAGGAAAGTGATCATAGTTATCTTCTTTTCCCTACAAGAAAAGCTCTGGCACTTTTGGGTTCAGCAATAAATACTTTAAACTTTCAGAGTCAAGTGCACAATTCCAGAGCAATGGAGAACATCAGAACTATTCAATTCATCCTATAGTAATTAGGCCATGAGACACTAGTACAGCCTTGAACATGTCTTTGGTCTTTTATGAGCCTCTTTTCATTTCTCTGTAAAATAGTTTGGCAATATTGATCTTACAGGTTAGGATCTAAGCAGCCTCAGGTAGTCCTTGGAAAGTAGTTAGCTCTCAGTAAGTGATAGCAATTATTATGTTAACGTTATCGGAGATGAAAATAGCACATACAAAAGGAAACTCTACCCCTATTTATCATTATGGATTAGAAAAAGTTCAATTAAATACTAGTAAATAGATCTATTAATAGAATAATGTACCAAAAGAGTTTATCTGAATCATACATAAAGTTTAGATATGTGAAAATAGATCAATATTACATACTATGTCAAGAGGAGAAATAACAAAAATCATGCTTATCTCAATGGTCATTTGTAAAATCTAATAAAATCCAGTTTCTGCTCTTAATGCAATAATAAAACTCAACTTATGATGAAGAGCTTCTGTATTATGTAGCCACCTGTGTACTTAGAGTGAGAAACACTAAAAGTATTCTTAATTGAAATGAACAAGAAAAAGAGAATGCCTGCTATTACCATTGTGATTAATCTTGTTTTAGTTCTGACCAGAATTGTGTAACATTTAAAAAATAAAGCAATAAAAAAAGTTGTCCAGACTAGTAAGAGGTATAAATATTAGAGAAAATTATTAATTGTAGATGATATGATTTTATATTTAGAAAATCCAAAGGAATCGCAGAATATTAATATGAATAAATATTCAGCAAATTAGTTAGATATGGAGTAAATGTACAAAAATCAATAGCAATCTTATGTATAAGCTATATAGCACATTAAAATTTCTTCCATATATAAAAAAATAAAATAAAATTTCTTCCATATATACATACATCTGCCATACATATTTACATACATCTGCCATAATTTTTAAAATGTAATAGCATTGAGTCATATGATCTATATATCTGGCAAAATTTTGAGACATTCCCAAAAACTTGCAAATAAAATAAGATTACCTTATGGGAGTTAAACTATAAAATTAATTACTGGATGGGTTAAAAGAGAGATGTGAAACATCCTTTAAGTTACTATTTCCCAGGCCTAAAATTTAAATATAATCTGAAAGAAGGGAATCAGAGACCCCCCCAAATCACCGGCAAGTTCAGTGATTGACTAGGAGGACTCACGGGGCTAAGCATATAGTCATACGCACTACAGTGTGTGTGTTACAATAAAGGGATACAAAGCAAAATCAGCAAAGGAAAAAGGCACATCGGGTAAAGTCCAGAGAAAAATAGTCTCCAACTTCCAAGAGTCTTCCCTGACTGAAGTCACACAAGCAGGTACCAGACTCCCCCAGCAACAAGTTGAGACGACACGGCTAGAGTGTCTACCAGGGAAGCGCACGAGGGACTCAGGGCCCAGGGTGTTTATTGGGGACTGATTGTGTAGGCACCCTGTGCCTGGCACATACAAAATGCCAGTGTCCCAGAAGGAAAGCAGGTGTTCGGCATAAACCCTCTTGTCTGCACAGTCCAGGTAAAGTGAGCTCTGCTGATGGTGGGAACTCGGCCAAATCCAAGTTCCTGAAGACCTGCCAAGGGCCAGCCTTGTAAGCAGGCCTTACAAAGGGTAGCAGTCAGGCTTGTCATACTGACTTTTTACACAGTATTTTAAAATATCAGGAGAGAAGCTGATCAGCTAGGGAAGCAGAGGAAAAGGAAACCTGGGGGCACAAGTAACGGCAGTGCTCGTTTCAGCGCTCCCCGGGAGCGACAGCGTCCGGGCCAAGGACCCAAGCTGTCTCCACCGTGCGCAGGATGCCTCTGCTGCCTTAAAGGCTGAAGGATGCTCCTCAGTACCATTCATCTAGCTCCCTTTGTTTTGATTCCAAGACATTTCTAATTTATTTTAATTATTTGTTTAAATTTTTTGTATTGCTATTATATTTACAAAGTCACAAAATCAGAAAGGCATATTGTGAAATCTCTGTCCCTCCCAAGCCCAGCTCACTCAGTTACTATCTCTCCCTTTAGGTAGTAGTCACTGTTGTCTGTTTCTTGTTTAGCCTTCTAGAAAAAGGTTTAAAAAATGCATATATAAGCCAATATGTGCTATATAAATGGTAGTAACATGCCATACACAACTGCTCTGTATCTTACTTTTTTTTCACCACTAAGAAATGTTGGAGATCTATCCATATTCAATCATAAAGAACTTCATTCTTTCTTGTAACACCCTAGTATTCCATTGTATGGTTGTGCCATAATTTATTCTACCAGTCCCTTATTGTTGGTCATTCGGTTGTTTCCAGTCCTTCACTACTATTTAGCAATGCTGCAAGGAATAATTTGGGACTTATGTTATTTTACAGGTTTGAGAGTATATTGATGGGGTAAGTTCCTAGTTGTGGAATTGCTGTGGTGATGGAATATACATTTGAATTTAACAGAGCCTGCCAAATTGTCTTCTAAAAAGTTTGTACTAATTTATACTCCTACCATCTACATATGAATGTTTGTTTCCCCATATTTTTGCCAATAATGTATATTTTCAAACTTTCAGAAAAATGCTAAATTAGTAGATTACAAGTGGTAATTTAGTGTAGCTTTGATTTTATTTCTATTATCAGTAAGGTTGAGCATCTTTCATGCATTTGAGGCAATTATATTCCATTTTCTATGAATTCTCTTGCTACTTTTCACTCATTTTTCTACTGGGTCAACAGTCTTTTTCTTACATATTTGAGAAGTTCTTTCTATATTAAGGACATTAATCCTTTGTAATGTGAGTTGCAAATATATTTCCCAGGACATCATTTGGCTTTTGACTTTTAAAAATTTTTAAATATATTTTCTTGATTATGCTATTACAGTTGTCCCATTTCTTTTCTGCCCTTTATAATTCCACTCCAACCTGTACCTCCCCCACTTAGTTTATGTCCATAGGTCATACATATAGCTTCTTTGGCTTCTCCATTTCCTTTACTATTTTTAACCTCCCCCTGTCTATTTTGTACCTACTATTTATGCTTCTTATTCCTTGTACCTTTTTCGCCATTCTACCTCCACCCCCCCACCCACGCTGATAACCCTCCATGTGATCTTCATTTCTGTGATTCTGTTCCTGTTCTCCTTGTTTGCTTAGTTTGTTTTTGTTTTTGTATTTTAGGTTCAGTTGTTGATCATTGTGAGTTTGTTGTCATTTTACTGTCCATATTTTTGACCATCTTCTTTTTCTTAGATAAGTCTCTTTAACATTTCATACAATAAGGGCTTGGTGATGATGAACTCCTTTAACTTGACCATATCTGGGAAGCACTTTATCTGCCCTTCCATTCTAAATGATAGTTTTGCTGCATAGAGTCATCTTGGATGTAGGTCCTTGCCTTTCATGACTTTGAATACTTCTTTCCAGTCCCTTCTTGCCTGAAAGGTTTCTTTGGAGAAATCAGCTGATAGTCTTATGGTAAATCCTTTGTAGGTAACTGTCTCCTTTTCTCTTGTAGCTTTTAATATTCTCTCCTCATCTTTAATCTTGGGTAATGTAATTGTGATGTGCCTTGTTGTGTGCTTCCTTGGGTCCAACTTCTTTGGGACCATCTGAGCTTCTTGGACTTCCTGGAAGTCTATTGCCTTTGCCAGATTGGGGAAGTTCTCTTTCATTATTTGTTCAAATAAGTTTTCAATTTCTTGGTCTTCCTCTTCTCCCTCTGGCACCCCTATGATTCGGATGTTGGAACGTTTAAAATTGTCCCCGAGGTTCCTAAGCCTTTCCTCATTTTTTTGAATTCTTGTTCCTTCATTTTGTTCTGGTTGAATGTTTATTCCTTCTGTTCCAAATTGTTGACATGAGTCCCAGTTTCCTTCCCTTCACTGTTGGTTCCCTGTATGTTCTTTATTTCACTTTGTATAGCCTTCACTTTTTCCTCTTATTTTGCAACCATACTCAGCCATTTCTATGAGCATCCTGATTACTAGTGTTTTGAACTCGGCATCTGGTAGATTGTCTATCTTCTCGTGGCTTAGTACTATTTTTGGAGCTTTAATCTGTTCTTCCATTTGGGCCATTTCTTTTCTTTTTTTCTTTCTTTCTTTCTTTTTTTTTTTTTTTTTTTTTTTGGTCTCAGCAGGCCTGTTACGTTGTAAGGGGTGGGGCCTTAGATATTCACCAGGGAGAGGCAACCCACTTGGCTGTGTTGTGGTGCTGTATATTGGGGAGAGGTCAGAGAGGGAACAATGCCACTTGCTCGGTGCTCGGCTGGCTTTCAGTCACTTTCCCCACTACTCAACAAGCAAATTGGGCCTTTCTGGTGCTGACTCCCAGGTGGGTGCATTTGTGTACGTTCTAGGACCCTGTGGGTCTCTCCAACAAACTCTCCTGTGAGTCTGGGAGTTTCTCCCACTGCTGCAACCCTATAGGTTTTTACAGCCAGAGGTTTTGAGGCTTTATTTCCTGTGCTGGAACCCTAGGTTGCTGTGGTCTGTCTCACTCCCCTGTTGTTTGTCTCAGTTTCTCTGCACGCAAATGCAGGACCGCCTGGTTCAGCTGCTACCTTGCCATGAGTCCTCTCTGCCCCAGCTGCCTGTCTCCGCCCCTCTTACTGGTCTGGATGAATGTTTCTTCTTTAACTCCTTGGTTGTCAGACTTCCAGACAGTTCGATTTTTTGGCAGTTCTGGTTATTTTTTGTCTTTAAGTTTGTTCTTGTCCTTTTTTGGTTGTGCAAGGAGGCAAAGCATATCTACCTATGCCTCCATCTTAAAAGCCAGAAGTCCCTGGCTTTTGATTTTGTTTATGCTGTATATGACTATATACAAGCCTTTGATTTTTGTGACTGGGTTTATTAATCATAATCATAATAGGAAGATCCTCTGGGTTACAAAAATAACCCTTACTTTATTATATTTTTCTTTTAACACTCTCATTGTTTAAGTTTTTACATTTAAATCCTTGACATATTTTATTCTAGTGTGTGGTGTGAAGTATGGAACCAACTTTTTTTCTACATGGTCATCTAGTTTTTCCCACCAACTTCAGCTGCCATCTTTATCAAATATATTTAGTCCTGACTGTTTTGGGGTCTCATTCTAGACTTTGCATTTTCTTTCATTGATCTTCTGCCTACTCTTATGCCAGGGTCACATTTCTTTTCTTTTTTTTTTTTTTGAAGATCTAATTTTCTTTTTATTTTTTCCTTTTCTTTATCATTGACAGTTACCGATGTCCCTCGTTTTTGTTCTTGTTTTTTAATTACTGAGGCTTTAAAGTATGTTTTAATAGCTGATGAGTCTTGTTCCCTCTCTGTTCTTTTGGAGAGTTTTCCTGGCTAATCTACTTTCTCCTTATAGACTTAGGGATTATTTTTTTCAGTTGCAGGGGGAAAATCTGTGGCAAATTTTTTGAGGTTGGTTTCAATTTTATAAATTAGTGTGGCATGTTTAGAATGGGTTCATCTCTAAGAACATCGTATGTCTTTCCATTTGTTCCAGGATTGAGGAGTGTTTTTTAGTTACTTTGGGGTGTTTTTTTTTTCACTTTTTATTAAGTTTACTTTTAGTTTTATCTATCTTGTTTTACCAAAGTTTATAATTTTATTTCCCATGTAGATCTGCCTTTAGGGAAATGATATCCTTAAAGCATGCAAAGAGTGTTCTTTGAGTGTCAGTTTAATTCTCCCATTGACACTCTGGTGTTACACGTCATTCTGTGTGAGCAGGGAGTGTGATTCACAGTGAGACGTGCATCTGCTCTTCACAGACCAGTAAGTAGGATTCCAGAGCCAAACCTTAGATGTTAGAAAATTCACCCTTGTGAATACACCCACCAGTGTACGTTGCCCAGCGGGTGCCCTCTTGGTAGACAGCCAGATGACCTCCCTCTGTAACACTGCAACAGTATCTATGCCTTTGTTTTAAAAATCAATAGTTCACTTAGTGTCACTATTTTAAGAAAGCCTGTTATTCATGGTAGTTATACATGAATGGCAGTCTCTTCAGCTGTTACTGATGTTTCTGCAGCTGCTTATGAGTCAGAGAGCCCAATCTAAACACTAATGATATGCTTTGGAAAATTACTATCTTTGGTCAAGCCTTTAATGGATGTTTTAAATTCTTATATGTTACAGAATTTCACAAACTTATTTGGACAGCCACTAGTCTGCTTGCTTTCTCCTACAGCATACCCAAAAGCTTTACAAGGTATGTCCTGTCATTGCCTCTTATATCCATAGGTTGCAATTAAATGCTGCTACATTTTGAATAATACTGATCTTTGTTTCCCGCCTATAATGATCACATGTGGATGTATGGTATTTAATGTGGCAGGTGTCAGTCTGAAATCAACCAGAAGTCTTGCTATCATTAGGCCTTGAGATAATTCTCAAAGAAATGGTAGAGCATTCCTGAGAAAAGGGAGGTTCTGGTCCCTTGCTCTTAGGGAACTTATGATTTGTGAATTTTAAAATTTGTTTTGCAGCTGTTTGTTTTTGGAAAGCTTGTTCTCATCCATCTAGCATGATTCCCCATATCGCTGGCTACCTCTTTTAAGACTGTAAGATTTCTGGCGAGAAGACTTCTCAGCCTATGCCTAAGAGTTAGGATTCTCTAATTGGCACAACTTAAAGGGTTTCTTTTATCCATATTTTTACCTTGTTGTATTTTTTAAATAAAAGAACCTCTTCTCAGTGTGCCAGAGAGACAGGTCAGTGTTCTGGCCATTTCTCAGATCAATAAGAAATGAAAGACTTTTAATAATTTGTCCTTAAAAATACTAATAATAATTTGTCCTAAATTAGAAGCACATGCAGTCTGGTTCTAGAGCCCAGGCATTAAGCTAGGTACGCTACTAAACAAACCTTGACGCTGTTTTAGCAGTTCTTGTCACCATTTCACTATCTCCCTGACTGTGAATAGTGCTGATGTCTCTCTGTGGGAGATGGCATTTTACTGCTACTTCCCAGCCAGAAGTCCTGTCTGCTGACATAGTTTGACACAGGAAGTGATGGTCAGCATTTGAATGCCTGAGAGAAGCTGGAGACTTGTCACTGTTGTTTTAAGGTAAGTTCTGCTATTTAACAGGGAGGAACATGTAGAAATACTAAGTTTCTGTATTCAAAAGTCAAATTACTAAGGGATAGAACTTACCTTCAAACAACGGTAAAATTCTCCTGCTTTGAGGACTTTGTTAATCTGTTGCTCTGGAGAAATGTAACCCCTTCCAATTACTTGAGAGTGCTTTTTGCTCTCCATTTGTCCTCTCAACCGGGGAGCTTTGGTTAAAATTGCATGATCTAATGGGTTAATACCAAGACTGTTTGGTCTGAAAGACTTTATTATGTGGAGGATAAAAACAACACAAACTGATTGAACTTGAATCCCAACTCAGCCACTGACTAGCAATGTGACCTTGGATGTCTCCTTCGCCATTCTGTGCCTCAGTTTATTTTTTATCAAATGGAGATAATAATAGCACCAGCCTCATAATTCTGAGTACCAGAACACTAAGTATTCAGTGTGTGCTATCATTATTATTAATATACTTAGTTGTAATGTACATCCTTAATATTTTTTAGTCCAGTGTCCTATCTTTTGTGCTATAAAGCTTAGTCCTTTAATCGCTAAGTGTGCCCCATCTGGGCACAAAACCAGTAGATATCTAAGTGTTTGGAATGTCAAATTAGGCCCCTGTGCCTCTGGTATCTAAAGTCTAGTTTTCTCTTTACCCAAGAGTTACTTCATTCATTCAACAAATATTCATTCAACATTTGTCAGGCACAGTACTAGGCATTGGAGGTAGCACTCTGACCAGACGAACACGGGAATGTTTCTCACAGAGCCGGCTGTCTAGTAGGAGACACAGACAACCTAACGAGCAGCCACTGCAAGGGCCGTTAGTGTCTCAGGAGGAGGCATGTGCGGCGCTTGAGGAACTGCTGACCAGCTTTTGAGAGTGAAGAAAATGCATGAAGTGATGTCTAAAGTGGAGTTGAAGGATATCCAGAATTATGGAACATTTAGAGAAATTAAAGTAGCTCCTGCTAGTTGAAGGGCCGAGTTTGGAATCCTGGGACTAAATTATAAAAAACCTTTCATGATTTAAATAGAGGACAGCGGGTACCATCAGAGGATTTTAAACAGCAGTAGCAGGAAGGAGCACTCGGTCAACCCAATGTAAAATGAATTGGAGGGGAGAATTGATGGAAATAGATTGTGGCAGCCAAGCTAGGATGGTGGCTGGGGAGCTGGCTGCAAAAGATAGGAGCCCAAAGAACCAGCAGGGCTTGGTGATGGTGAGGGAATAAGGGAGAGGAAGGAGGCAGGAATGGACTTCAGGTTTCTGGCTGAGGTGCTGGTAGAAATAATGATACTGAATAAGAAGCGAATTTATAAGAGAATGAAAGGGGAAAAATTGTTGTCAATTTTTTGGTATGTTGAGTTTAAAGTTACCTTTGAGAGCTTGAATTTAGTAATCTAGAGAAACTTTGTCCAATTGAAATAAAATGGGAGACACATTTTTTAAAAAGTAGAAAGTAACTGGTAAAATTAATGTTAAAAATGTGTCTTTTCATACTGCTGCTTTGAAATCCCATGTGTACTTTACACTTCATAGTGTGTCTCAGTTTGAACCAGTCACATTTTAAGTTCTTTTCAAGGGTCCAGTAGCTACTGCAAGACAGCAAAGCTCTACACTTAAGGAGCTCAATGTAGGCTGCAGATAGAGAGTCGGGAATCAGTAGGCATGGAAATGCTAACCAAGATTATGGGAGTAGGAGAGATCAGCAATGTATCAGGCCAAAGAAAGGAAGGGGTGATATTGAAGGGATAGGAGGAGAAAGAGCGGCAGTCGTAGCACTTATCTGAGAATTCTGTCATGAATTGCCTGTAAGCCAGCCCTTGCCCTATTTGGATAAGATTTGTTAATCGGAGGGGAAAAGGCAAAGGAATATGTTCATGTTCTATTTCTCTTTAGTTTACTAGCCTCGAAAGCTTGTTCAGCAGAAATCAATGTACCTGGAATATGTTTTTGTAGTTCCTTGCAGAACCTACTTTGTTGAATTATGATTTAATGATGTAGCATTAATTTTATATATTATCAGTATATTAAAATGTTCCTTAAATGCATCCTTATCTTTTGCAAGTGTTTTCTATGTGTGTGTATGTATATATATATAACATGTTTGTTATTACAGATCAATCTCAACGAGGTAGCCTCTTCACTCTCTTTTTGAACAATCCTCTAATGGCCTTCCTATTTGTCTCTGGATTGTCAAGCATGCGTAGAGGCCTGTGGGAAAAGTGTCAAGAATATCTTCGAAAAATCAACCGCGATATTGCCCAGCTACTGACGCATTCACGTTCAATAGGTACCCTACTAATCTAACGGCACACTTAACAGAACGTACTATAATGGTTTAAAATTTTTTAAAGTTGTTTAAATTGTTTGAATTTTTAAAGGTATTTGTTGAAGGCAGGAAAGTTGAAAAGGTTTTCCTGAACTTTCCTTCCCCTTGAAACATATTTTCCCTTTAAGTTTTGTTTTACTGTCGCCTTTGTCCCCTTTGCAGATCAGGCATTCCTGCAGTTTTTTGGAGATGAATTTCTCCGCTTGCTTCTCACAAGATTTGTCTTTTGTTCAGCCACCATGAGGATGCACAAGATTTTTCGGGTAGGCAAAGAATATTTTAATGGCCAATTTTACCATGTTAAGTATTTAAGAAACATGTTATATTTTGCCTGTATTAAACAGAATTCGAATAGATCCAAAATCATATTCACAAATTAATATGTAAAGTATTAAAAGTGGACAAAATAAGGCACACTTAATTACCCACCACTCAATTTAAGAAGTAGAATATTTTCATTGTCTTTGAGGCCCCTTGTGGGTCCTCCCTAATCCTGTCTCCCTCAACACAAACTAAAATCCTGATTTACATAATTATCATTCACTTTTCTTTAATTTTGCCACATGTATTTGTGTTCCTACACAACATGTTGATGAATCCATATTTTATGTATTTTATAACTTGCTTTTTTTCGCTCCCTGTTGTATTCCTGAGATTGAGCCCTGTGGATGACTAACTTAGCTTTCATTTATTCATTTTCACTGCTATATAGGATTTCATTGTTTGACTATGTAGTGCAAATTACTCATCTAGTCTACTGATAATGGAAATTTGGTTGTTTCCAGTTTTTTATTATAGTAAACAATGCCATTGTGAAATCTTCTATCAGTTTCTTGTATTTACTATAGTAAAACAAAAATTTGGTCTTTGTAATGTGTAATGAGTGAGGCTACAGGAATAAGAGAGATAGAAATGACATTGGAATATATGTGCTGTCATGCGAGATGCATAGAAAAGCAGCAACTTATTTCTTCTGGAAATTTTAAATATGTGGCAAAATTATGGCCTATAGGAATGACCAAATGAAGAAGAATTTCCAAATGAGAATTACCAGGTTCTTGAAATTGTCATCTTGTTTTGCCTTCATGTAATTATAGAACTTTTTTTCTTTTTTATTATTCCTTTTCTGTTTTTTTTTTCCTTTATCTGAACTTTCATCTGCCTTTTTAGGAACTTTTTCTTTTACTTTTTCCTAATATATTTAGAAATCTCATCTATTTTTATGGCTTTAATATTTCTCTCCATGTAGCTTATATCAGTGTTTACATATACTGCTCAAACTTGTCTTCTGAGATACAGCCCTAAATTTTCAAATCCTGGTTGAGGAGCAGTTCTAATTGTATTGCCCTGTTAGCACAAATAAAATATACCTAAAACCTGAAGCTTTATACTGCCCCCAAATTAGCTTCTCCTCCTCTTTTTCTCTCAGTGGTTCCCATCTGTTCTCTGGAGTCATCTATTCCTGAAATTGTACAGTATTTTTTTTAAGACTTTATTTATTTATTTTTAGAGAGAGGGGAAGGGAGGGAGAAGGAGAGGGAGAGAAACATCAATGTGTGATTGACTCTCATGTGCCCCCCCACCCGCCTGGCCACTGGGAATCGGGCCCACAACCCAGGCATGTGTCCTGGAAGTCAAACCAGCAACCCTTTGGTTTGCAGGCTGGTACTCAATGCATTGAGCACACCAGCCAGGGCTGAAATCTTATAGTCACTTTGACACATCCCTCTCTTGTAATTAATCTCAAAGGCCCATGCTTCTCATCTTTTTTCTCTCATTTTAATTTCCACTACAAATTTATTTATTCATTCATTTAACAAATACTTATTGAAATATGTAGGATTTCTCTCTCCCCTAACAAGTAGAACTTGGTGTCTGTAATATAGTGCCCAGAAATGATCGGCTTCTGTAATTATTTGTGAATTAACTTGCTAAATTAATAGATTAGGTTGAACCATATGAAATTGTAATTTTTTAAGGTCAAGGTGGTCAAATGCCAGCAATTTTATACATTCAAAAACTATGTTACCAATAAGAATCATACCAATATGAAAGAGAAAAATATATAATATCAATATGTCACTCTTTGATGTTAATGTTAACAGTAATATTATGTTTATGATTTTCTTTCATTAAACTATAAAACTTGACTTTTCTCTTCTTTGCCTATTAGGAAACACGAAATTATCCTGAATCATATCCACAACTGCCAAGGGATGAAACAGTGGAGAACCCCCATCTCCAGAAGCACATTTTGGAATTGGCATCCATTCTGGATGTTCGAAACGTGTTCTTTGAAAATACCATAGATGACTATTAAAGCAAAAATCCTCTTGTCAAAACAGTTTTTTCATTTGCCACAGATTTTAAAAGGTGCAGTTTTCTAATGTGATGACAGACACATAGTGGTTTTACTTAGTTTTTATTTTTTAATTTAGGACCACCATTTTAAAAACAAACTGAAAAAATTGTTCATACTTTTAGGGTAATTGTTTTAAAATACAATCTTTTGGGTCTTTTTAAAAACTCAACTAATCTTGGGATTTTTATTTTTATTTTTTGGTTTTGAGGTATGGAACCTTGCCTCCAGCATCTAATCCTACGCTCAAACAGTCTCTATTCTCACCCTTTGAGGAATAAATTATTTATTTTTGTATAATGAAGAAAATCCAGCTCAAACTTGGACCTTACATGTATGGATTTGGAAAATATGTAATTGTTCACAGAGATGAAACTAGCCAGCATGGATTATTAGAAATCAAGAACAGAGTCCAGAGTTCTGCCATATGATTTCTTTTCATTCCAACTTAGTAGGTAGAAAATATGTGATTCTCTGAAATATAATGAAGACAGTTCTTGAAATCATTTAACTTGTTTAAATACTGTCAGAATTTCAGAAACTGTATAAGATTGATTTGCATCTGAAGGCTAAATCTTTAATTGGGGTCTTGAGAAGGATGAATATCATTTGGAATGTGTGAGTCTTGTGTTCCTATGAGATATGCTTGCATATTTTGTTTCCTTCATAGTCTTTGTTGAAAATGAAAAATAATAACTTTTAAGTATTTCACTTAAAACTCAGATAGTTGGTTTCATAATACAGTATTTCCAGTAGGAATTCTATTTAAATTCTTCATTCGTAAGATCAGGTTTAAAGACTGTCTAGGTTGAAGTCCGTGGTGTGCAGTACAGAGTTTGTAGTCTTTTTGCATAGTTCAAATTTATGAGACTTCAGAGTCAGAGATGTTATTAATTTTAGCTGAGGGTAACTGAATTGTTATTTAACCTAAAATGTAAGTTGCTTTTGCATTGACAATTTGGCAATGAGATTTTTTAAAACTTCTTTCATTTAATATTTTATATTCATGCACAAATTTTTTATTTTAAATAGGACTCAGTATATAATATAAAGATGTTTGTGTTTTTCCTCCCTGTTCATCCCCTTCATAATTTCACAGGCACTAGCTATGATGTTTCCCCCCTCTTTTAACTCCACAGAATTCAAGTTCAGAAAGTTATGGATCAAAAGCCCTTCTAAATTTTCTGTACAGGCTCACGTTCTATCTCTGGCAGTCCCAGGGGAAATGATGATAGCTTTTGCTGCCTCTTTCCTGTGTCCCTAGGGAAATTTTACTGTAATATTTTTAACTTGGTTTTCATTTCTGTCATACAGAATTAGTTGGGTCTAAGTTATTCATATACCTGTTTCAATTGGCTGATTTTTCACCTGAAGTCTTGAAGTTATTGTTCTTGGTTTTGGGGGACTTTGTGGTGTTTTATTAATGTTTAAATTATGTTTGTTTGTCCTTTTAAACATTATTTCAGAAAGCTTTGGAAACGTTATTCTGGGTAGAGATTTTCCTTGCCAGTGGGTTGCTTTTAACGATCAGATAAAGACTGCTTTCCCTTTTTCAGTCCCCTCATTAACGCCTGAGCTTTCCTGTGGGCTCCGTGTTCACCTGGACTCCAGCAGTGGACAGGCCCTCATGGTCTGACTGCTTGTGTCAGTTCTCCCAAAGTTCTGTGCCAGTAATGTTCCTAACAACACATATTTTCCTGTTCTCTGATGCTTGAAAGAACATTTTACATCCTGAGCTTTATCCTCACCTGTTTAGCATAAAGAACACTGGTCTGAGAACTAGGAGGCCTGAGTTCTAATCCTGGCTTTCCTGGTAACTAGCTTTATGCCCTTGGCGGTTGTCTTCATGTCTCTGCTTGTTAGCATTCTCATCTGTAAGATGAAGGCATTGGCCCAAGGTGCTGTGCAATTCAGTGGTTCTGTAATTTAAACTCTTGGTTCCAAAGGATATTGATTTCTCCATCCATGTTACCTGGAAAACTAGTTTCCCTGATTTTAGTGTACACAATATTTTCTTTTCTAGATTATATCTAAGTAATTTTTAATCAAGAAAATATCTGGGTCTCACTTAGTTGTTGTAGAAACTAGTTCAGAGAAAGAATCTCCTTCTGTGATTAGAAATGTGTTTATCTCAGAACAAGGGGTCTTGGAAATCACAATGAGAGTTTAGATGATGTCATTGCTTCTTAAGCTAATAGTGTAATTCCTCACTGGTAGTTAAAATTTGTAAGTGAACCAAAGTGATCTTGAGAGGAGAACTGCTAGAAAGTTCTAAACTATTGTTTCATTCATGCCTTCAAAAAAAAAAAGTGTGTTGAACAACAGCCACACTCCAGATTTTGTGCTAGGCATTGGGGAAGCGAACAAAGTAGACTTAAAAGTTCTTGTCTTCATGAAGCTTCCATTCTAGTAGGAGGAGTCAGGCAATAAATATAATAATTAATTTTATGTTAGAAATTTATAAGTAGTGTGAAGAAAAGTTAGATCATGGTAAGGGAAATTTTTTTTGTTTGTTTTGGGGCAAAGAGCAATGTTGAAATGAGTGATCAGGGTTGGCCTTACTGAGAATATTACATTTGTGCAAACACTTCGTATTTCTTTGTCTTTTCTCTCTCCAGGTTTTTACCTTTTATTATAAAAATTTTAAAGATAAGCAGAGTTTACTGCACCCACTTATGCCCACTACCCAGCTTCTCATTTTAAGGTGTTACTTTAAGCAAGGAAGAAGAAACGTAAAGGGACAATCACCCAGTGGGCTCAAAATGGCAATGGCAAAGAGTCTCATTTTTTTCAATGCATACTGCTCCCCTTTATAAATATAAATATATTAAGCTCTTTATTTAGTTTTAGAATTCATAGAAATTGAAATATTGGAACTAAGAACAGAACAAAGCAATAGGGAAGGGCCGTCTTTGTTTTCAAATTGCACAAACTCCCCCTGGAGATTCTGATACAGTCACTCATCCTTAAAAATCGGTGTAAACAAAATAGGGAGTATAAGACTACAAGAAGTCAGTTATACACAAAACAAAATTAAGCACAATGGAATTATTTTCTCTTTCTTTACCCGTATATTTCTGAAGCTGGTGAAGCACCTATCTTCCCTATTTTACGAAAGAGAACTGTAAGACCCCCAGCACCACCAAACCTATTCGTTTACTCACAGTAATAGTTAGAACTCGAGTCTCCTAATCTCAGCCCAGTCTTTCCAGTAGCTCAGGTTGTTTTCTATAATGAACAAGAAAGAAATAATTAGAGATTTATATTTTGGCACAAAGGTTATGGTATTTTTAATATCAAATATTAAAACCAGTAAATCAGTCAACCCTAGCAAATTTTTATGTATTAATTGTAAAAAATCCACAAGTTAGACATTTTGTCCTTGATTTTAGCTGGGATATTTTGTGTGTGTATGTGTGTGTGTGTGGGTGTGTGGGTGTGGGTGTGGGTGTGGGTGTGTTCCTAAGGGAAGTGGTGCTCTCAAAACCTCTCAAAGCACATAAAACTTACTGTGCCCTTTATATTTTTACCAAGGTGAAATGTTTTGAGGTTATAAAAGCAAAGTGCAATCTAGTCATGACTGAAATGTTTGTGATCTAGGGTCTAGGTTTTATTTTTCCTCATTTATGGCTTCTGCCCTCTATTTTGTTTTTGTAATAGAATTCCCTAACACGGGATTAGATGGTGACTGAACTGAATATCATTGAGGTAAAGGGAAAATCGACAAATCCGCTTTTTTATATATCAATAATGTAGCTTTTTGTAGCATTCTTCTTCAAGTTTAATCTCTGACCTGTGTGATTTAGTAATTCTCTGTCTCTTACAAGGATTTTGGACTCAGTTGAAAAATCTCGTACTTAGTTATCCACGGAGACTTGTAATCAGCCTGATAACAAGGGAGTATAGTAAGGTACCAAGGTCTGCAAACTTGGCTAGTGACTCAAAACCAAACCCCTACCCTAAGTGATAAAAGATATGATTTTTAATATGAATGGTATGAACCTCCTGGTAATATTTTGGGTGTATATGTGTTCCTGTGTGTTTGTTTGGAGAGGGTAAAGCATATTTATGTTGAGGGCTCTTTTGTTTATTTACTTGAAATTCTTATTCGTAATGGCATGTGTATATTTTTATGATGCTAAATGCAATCTCTGTGTATACTTTTTGTATATATGTACATATTTGTAAATATATTGGTATGCAATGATATAGTATGTGTATATTATATACCCATACCCATTGTGGGCTGAATTTATTTACGTTCTGTGAGGACATCATAGTGGCATTGTTCATGCTGCTGTAATTAGGTTGTGGCTGTATCTCATTCATGAGCCTCTATTTTGAGGGGCTTTTGTTTGGGTAAAAAGGGTAAATTTGGAGTTGAAATTAGGGTACGAAGATCTTAACAGAAAGCTGGATATTCTTAGCTTTAAATTTATCTGCCAATTTTCATTGAAACTGATGATAAATTAGTGATATAAACCTGAAAAACCTAAGTATGTGAAACTGAGACACCAGCAGGTTCTTAAGCTATGTTAGTCCTTTATTTTCTTGATCCATAGTTGAGTATTGTTACTAAGTAGTAAAGTATTTACACTGAGAATCAAGGGACTGTGGGGAAAAATTACTTTGGTCACATTTCAAAATAGATAGGAAAATGTCCTTTAAATAGGGAATATGTTTCTAGTTGCCATTTTATTACCTGATACTGACTTTTAATTTTGGAACACTTTTTTTCACTGATGTGTCTCATTTTATATCTGACTCTGTGAGGCAGAAAAAAGGGGCATTAGCTGGGGGACTTAGGTTGGGTAAAATGTATTGGGAACAGGAGGTTGTTAATCTGTATATTTACAGCAGCTGTGATCATTTTAGTCCCGTCTTTACATTTCCGACTGTAGATTTTTCTTATTGTGGTTGCATATCAAAGATGAGTATGTTCATCTGAGAAAATGCTTCCAGTGAATAAAAAGCCTCCAGTTGTATTTCTTTGTCTCTATGAGATCACTTGTGTTCTGCAATTGATGACATATTCATACATGAAGTAGGATTCTTAATATTAGGTGCATGGCGTGCTCTAAATTCTGGGCCTTCACACCTCTGCCAAAGATGACAGGTGGGGGAGATAAGAGGATAGTAATTATCTATAGCACCAATTTGTGAACCTACAAGATATCACAGAGTATCAATGTTCAGTTACTACTGTCTTCACTGGGCATGTTTATTTGCATGGAAGCGTGTAAAAGGTGTGTAATACACACTTGAATACAGTTGCCACAGAAATTAACTAGAGGTTATTTTTGCATGATAAAATATAACTGCAAAGCAGCTGTTTACCCCAGTATTCTTCAGATTAATTCTATCTGATCCAGCGTTAAATTATCTTAGAGAAGTTAGAGTCAGAAGTCAGTTTTACCACTTCCCAAATAATACATTTGTCTCTTCTTTGTATTTAAAAGTCAACTATTCATAATGCTTCTCAATTACAGTCTTAAATTTAAAATAAAGTTATAAATATTAAAATCTGGTAATGTGGTATTTTGAAAAATCAGTGAAAATATGCATAATGTTTTATGTTCACCAAATCATTTATTGCAATTGGAGAGTATCAGAGCAGGTGTTATACTATCGGATTGGCCAAAAAGTTCATTTGGGTTTTTTCTGTAAGATTGTATTGTGACAGCTGTCATATCAGTGTGCATTTTTTAAAAACATAATCAAAATCGGTGAATGTTTGTATACACATTTTTATACTGAAGATGGAAGAAAATATGCAACATTTTCTGCATCTTATGCTTTTTTATTTCAAGAAAGGTAAAAACGCAACTGAAATGTAAAAAAAGATGTGTGCAGTGTATAGGGTAGGTGCTGTGAAAGACTGAGTGTGTCAAAAGTGGTTTGTGAAGTTTTGTGCTGGAGATTTCTTGCTGGACGATGCTCCACGGCCATAGACCAGTTGAAGCTGAGAACAATCAAACGTTATACTACATGAGAGAGAGCTGACATACTCAAAATGTCTAAATCAATTAAGTTACTGGTGAAAATGAAAAATTTCTCTTTTACAAAAAAACCTAAATGGACTTTTTGGCCAACCCAGTATTTAAAATTCATGGAACTGACTCGGGCTCAGTGTGGACATTGATTTGAGAAGAGTAGCAACAGTAAGTGCAGTAGACGCAAGTGACATTGTGGATATGACTCTGACAGTTGTAGAGCCAGTTACTTTGCAGTTATATAAGAATGGCTTAGAAGACCAAGCACTTCGCCCTCGCTCTCCTGTACTCTCAGACATGACACTCTAAACCTAATAGTGCAAGACCTCCCACTCTTTACTGGATACTATGACCACTTTACCTAAAAACATTTTTTTAAATAGCAATTCATCTTCCTCAGTCTAGAATTTCAAAACATAATATTACACTATGTCCCAGCCTCACACAGACTTCTTAAGCATGTCTTCTGTTTAAGGGAAAATAATTGATGTGTTAATGGAATCAATCACATATTGAAGAAAAGGGTGTTAGAAGGATGATGTAGGGGACATGCCCCTAATTGGGTGAAGAGAAATGTATTATAACTAATTTGTTGGTGCCATAGAAATATTTCCATCTGTAGATATGAAATATTCTGTTAAGGTAAAATTGGTATTTTTCACTTATTTGTAATACTTCTGAGAAGAATTTCATTTCTGTATAACACTGTTACTTAATCACTGATTGAAGCACCATATCTTAATTTTAAAATATTTTTGTACATTTGCATTTTTTAAAGTTATTTTTAAAATTAGTTATCAGACTAATTCTCTGTAGTTTTTAAAAACATTTGAACAGTAGGTCAGAGTTTTTATATAGTTTGAAGTATGTTAATTTTGCACTCCACATTACTTAATCATAAAGCTGAATTTGGTCACAGAACAGACTATAAATTGGGAGTATTTTCCTATTTTGGAGGACAATTCCAGTATTTCCTAAGACAATCATCTTTTAAGGTGCAGTGTTGTGTTTATTAAGACATTGGTAATTTCAGGGTTGAGATTGTTACTTTCTGGTAGGCTTATGGAGTGAAAGTTAATAGACTGAGTGATTTTATCACTTTCAGAATGAGATAGGGATTTATAGCTCGCCTTCCTGTAGGTCTGCAGTAAATAGTATTTAAAATTTTGTTAGCCCTGGCTGGTGTGGCTCAGTAGATTGAATGCCAGCCTGTGAACCGAAAGGTCACCAGTTCAATTCCCAGTCAGGGCACATGCCTGGGTTGCGGGCCAGGTCCCCAGTTGGGGGTGAGGCAACCAAATGCACATTGATGTTTTTCTCCCTCTCTTTCTCCTTCCCTTCCCCTCTTTCTAAAAATAAGTAAATAAAATCTTTAAATGTTTACAGGTCTATTTAAAAATAAAATTTTGTTGTATCATTAATGTTCTTTTCTCTTTTGAAGTTGTTTCAAATGTCCACTTGTCCATGATTAAAAATTAAGATTAGTAAACATTACAATTAGACCCGTAAGTTTTCTCAAACATCAAATCCATATGATCAACCATTGTAAAATGTGAAATGATTATATATGATTATACTAAATATTTCCAAACCATAGAAAAATAACCGCAGTATTTTTAAAAATCTTATTCCTTTCCTCCGTTGCATGTTACTCATTTTTCTAAATTATAAAAATGTGTGGTGATATATTAAAATCTGCAAGAATTGCATTAAATGTTTTAGGGCAATAAGAATTATTACTATTTTTGAAGTAATTTAGTTTTTTAAAAATAAACTCTTGTTTCTTCATCTTTTATTAAAAATAACTTTTAATGGTTCAGTAAAATGTTTTAGGACTTGGTTTTCCTGGCTTTTTATGGTTTTCTGGGTACATTCCTTTTGTCACATAGACCACATGGCTAGTTCTCCAGATGTTTTTTGTTTGCTTTTAATAAACCTGCCGTTAAATAATGAGAGAGTCTTATGTTTTGGAACTTCCTTCTAGTTAAGGTAGAAAGGTCTTAGATATTAGGAAAGGAAAGTATGATGTCCAAATATTTTCATAGTAGAGCTTACAAGTGAAGGAATTTATCCAAATAGGTTATCTTTAGTGTGTAGCACCAGTACAAATAGGGGTTTCATTAATCATTGAATCTGATGAAGCAGTTATAAATCATCTCTTAATTTGCTCTGAAGATTGTCATTTCAGGTCACATTCTTTGAGCACTTTTCACTGTAAGGTTGAATATCATTTTTCTTTATTCAAGTCATCACAAAGGTTAAGATAATCAAATAAGAGTTAAAATAAGTTATGTTTGATCATTTTTCCCTGAAAATAATGGTGAACCTATTGTCTGTATTATGGATATTAGGCAGAAATGCACTTGTTTCAATCATAGCAGAAATTACATTTGGAGAATATAATTACTTGATTTTCTAGTGGTGTGAAATACTTTTTAAAAATTGTGCTTGTCTGTAACTGAAATGTTATAGAATTGTAACAATATAGGGATTGTAGAGTTATATTAGCTCTCCTCAACACATTGAAGCACAATAATTTTCATGTAACAGTTCTTATCCAAGTGCTGCTAATATGTTGTGCAAATAATGAAGCTATTTGGTTGCCTATCTAGCTATTCACAAATGACTGTAATCCTTGAGACGTAGTCTTGTTGCTCATTTGTATTAAATTTTGGGTATTGTGGATTAATACTTTAGAACAGAATCCATCAACTCTGTGAGACAGCAAACCATTTGCATTCATTAGTTTTGTATGTATGGTCAGTAGAATAAATTTTGAAGGGGCTATTTACTATCAGTGACTAGGAGGGAAAATTATATTGTCAGTATCATTTGACATGATCGTTTGTGATCTTGTAAGTCTTGTCTGTTGTGTTCCAAACTTGCTTAAGCCATACATACTTAAAGATGTTTTTTTAATGTTCTTTTTCAGCAGCATTTTTCTGCTTTGTCTGTTATGGTTAATAGTTTATAGAAACTGAGTGGTTATTGAAACATTTTATTTTCTTGAGTTCATCACTTTTGACTTTTGTATACATGATTTGTCATGAAAAGTAGTAGGCCTTTCACTAACTACTTCACTAAATGAGTTTCAGAGTAAACACTGTGATTCTGCAGAGCGGATTTAGTAGGCCTGTCTTTCCAGTTTTCTTCTTTTATATGGTGCCTTCCACCCTGAGGGCGCTTAAATCCTAGAGGATGGAAAGTTAAACATGGTCATTTTTATGTTTATTGAGTAACAAGATTACACAACATTTAATTTTTGTTGTCAGTGTATTGAGAGCATTTTTACATTAATGTTCTGTAGAAATGTGACTATTCATCAGGTGTGAACTCTTGTAAATGAATTTTGTATCTTGAATTCACGTATATATGAGGTGTATCAATATAAAAATAAACATTATTTGCTTAAAGTTTTTGGTTCTTAAAGAATTGTTGACAACTTTAAGTGCTAAACTCTGTTTGCTTCTTTCAGATAGTACGTCATAGTTGCAACTCTTTTGGGGCTGTGGATTCAATGCTTATTCTACTAGTTGGTGTCTTTCTTCTCAGTCCTAGTCTGGTTTTTTCCAGCCCTTGCTCCTGGTGGTAAGAACTGGAACACGCGGAGGGGACTGTTTAGGGGAATCCAGTGGAAGCTGTTGTCCCTCGGGCCTGTTGGTGTTGGGTTCGGGGCGAAGAAAACAAGAGCAGCTTCAGTGTGGGCTGCCTGGCTTGGCTGGCATTGAGGAGTCCGGAAACCTGACATAGGCTACCAATTTGCACTCTTAACTTTGTACGAGGCAGTTTTACCTCGAAAAGAACGTAGTGGGTTGCTAAACTTGCGGGGTTTGTTTTTGTTTGTTTTAAACGAAATGCAGTATATCAGAGTGCACTATATAATGAGGGTATGATTCTGAAAACTTCTCTTGCAATGGTACATCTTATGTGTCCTGGGTTGCGATATAAAACGTGTAACCTACAATAGGTCATAGGCACAAAAGTTGTAACACTAACAGTCAGAAGGTGCAGGGCACCAGTTACGGGTTTCTCTGTGAGGAGGTAGGTACAGACCTGGAGCGTTCACCTACTAATCGACAAGGCGGCTGTGTAGGGTGCGGGGTACTGCAATGTGGCGAGAAGAACGGGAGCTCCAGGTTGGCCCAGCGCAGTCGCGGCCTGCCGAGCCCACGCTTGCCTCCCCCCACCCCGCCAACCCCCGCACAGCACAGGTCGGCCCCACCGCACCAATTGGATTCTTTCCCTTTTGCCTCGAGGCTCCTCCCACTTTCCCGTTCCGCACCGCCTCCTTACAAAAGAAGAAAAGCTTCGGCCACCGAGTCACCATTCTCAGGTCAGGCCACTAGCTGACGTGGCCGGCCGGACCGAGGGGAACGTCCAGTACCACGCCCGCACCCTCCTGCGGGCCCGGCCCAACCGCCGCCCCACGTTCGTGCCCTGGTCCGCGGAGGCCCCTGTCAGGCGCATGCGCGCGGCAGACAGGCGGGCCCTCGCGCGCAGCCACTTCCGGCGCTGTGGTGCTAGTGCGGTTCCGGGTCGGTGCTCCGCTCGCCTGCCGGCCGTTCGGGCTGGTGACGCGGGCCGGCGTTCACGAGAGGCCCCGGAGGCGGGGCTCTGCCGGCTGCCCAGAGAGCGGCAGGTGCGCGGGCAGGGGCCGGAGACGCGAGCAGGCTCCTCGTCCTCCCAGTAGATTCGGTCTGACACCAAAGCGGCCCAGACGGGGTTGCCCCAAGACCCAAGGCAGGGTCGGTACCGGGGTGCTGAAAGGGCGAGGGTGGGGGCAGAGGCGGGCTTCCCGTCCTGATTGTGTGGACCCTGGGGTCCCAGGATTTCCCTCTGCGCGACCTTTGACAAGTCACTTCTCTCTGGCTCTCACTTTCCCTGCTGTCAAATTGGACAGATGTGGGGTCCCTTCTTTGACAGTCTCCGCCCAATCGGGTCTGGCAGGAGTCTAAGTGACTGGGATCCAAACTGTCACGGCAGGTAGCCTGCCCACCTGGGCGTTGGGCAGCTGACTTTTACCCAACTTAGCCATCCTTTCAGCGACTTTCTCAATGCCAGTCAAGGCTCCAGGGACTGGCCAGGTAGTGTTCGACTCAGAATCAACTGAGAAATAATTACTGGTTCTGGGAAATCATAATCTTATTCAAGTTGTTTTGCTCGGGTTACCAGTGCGAAGTGAATGTAGGCACCTACTGCAATGAGAGATTTTTGTTCTTTGTACCTGTCAGTGAAACTCTTAGATCACAAATGCAGAGGAGCCCCGGCTATGGGAAGGTAGCTCACTGCGGAATGTGGCAGTGACAAGTTTTTCTCTCTCCCCTTTAATCCCTTTGCCTACTCTTCCAACCCTCCATCCCCCTCCCCCGCCCTACCACAATATTTGCATTTGCACCTTACACTTGAAATATCCAATGCATTTTATCTTTGTCTTCACGCAGGACAGAATGCTTTGACCTCCAAGCTGTTTTAACTCTAGTAGATAAGCTAGGTGAGTCGTTGGTTTACAGACATTAAAGGTAAAGTTTTTGAAGAATTGTACGGACTTAAATGGAAATGGTAAGAAGTCCTTTGTAGATCTTAGGTAGCAGAGCTTGGATTTCCTCCACAAAACATGAAAAGTCAAGGTTGGAACTGGGACGTTATTATTTTATACACCACTGGGAGGAAAGGACATTTAAATCTCATTTTTGAATATTATGTAAAACATTCTGAAAACAAGAAACTGATTCGAGGTCATTTTAATCGCTCTTAAAGAGAACCACATAGCATTTCCAGGAATGCCTTTTCCAGGTCGGTCTTTCCAGAATGGTCTTTTCCAGGTCGTCTGCTTTTTCTGGTGAATACCTGATTGCACACCATCCTGGAACATTAGAACATTATACCTTTTCCTCCTATTGAGTTACATGTTTTTCTCTTCATCTTAGAAAAACATGCTAAAATATAATTAGTATTATTGGGAGAAGGATTCAAAACTTTATGTGATGTTAATGTTATGCTTGGAAATTTTTACTTAATGTATTATATGCCATAGCCAACATGGTATTAAAAAAAAAAAAAAGAAAGGAGAGTAGGGACTTGTGAGTCAGAATCCTTATTTCAAATACCAGCCCTGCCACTTAGCAATCTTTGGCAGGTTACTTCACCAACTCGAGACTGGATTTCCTTATCTGTATATGCATATGAAGCACTTGGGTGCTTTTTAAAATGCTTAGTAATTGTGTTCTATTAAGTATACATGTAAAATTAGAAAGCTTATTTTTCAAACTTGAAGCTTAACATAGCAACTGAGAATGTGAAATCTCTCTGTTTTTAACTTAGAGTTCTCTTTCATCTGATTTATAGATACTGTGTTGCCATAGGTCCTTGGCCCCGCATTTAAGAAGGAATGAAGCTAGTTTGGATATCTGGAACTTTCTAGGCACCTGTCTTGGAATTCCTGGTTGCTGGTCTAAAGACTACTGTGATCTAAGAGCTGGTCACCAGGGCAGAATAGCCACACAGCAAAATGTTTGCTAAACTAAAGAAGAAAATTGCAGAAGAGAGTGCTGTTTCCCAGAGACCAGGGGGTGCTACTAGGATCCCACGGTCCGTGAGCAAGGAATCTGTTGCCTCCATGGGAGCTGACTCAGGAGATGACTTTGTAAGTTTCTTCATTAATTTTTAATATTTGGTACCATTTCAATATATATTTAAAATAATATTTTTTTCTTTTCTCAGAGAGAGGGGAAGGGAGGGAGAGAGGGGGAGAAACATCAGTGTGCGGGGGAAACAATTGGTTACCTCTCGCACACCTCCAACTGAGGACCAAACCCGCTACTCAGGTATGTGCCCTGACAGAGAATCGAACTGGCAACCTTTCGGTTCACAGGCCATTGCTCAATCCAGTGAGCCACACCAGCCAAGGCTAATCTTTTAAATTATAAGTTATCTATTGTGCTATTACAGTTCTAATTTTTCCCCCTTTGATTCCCCCAACCCAGTACACCCCACTCCCTCAGGCAATCACCACACCATTGTTCTTGTCTATGGGTCATGTGTAGGTCCTTTGGCTACTCCATGTCCTATACTGTAATTCACATCCCCATGGCTACTCGGTAACTACCTATTTGTACTTCTTGATCCCCTCACTTCTTTACCCACTCCCCTCCCATCTGGCAGCCGTCAGAACACTCTTTGTATCCATGATTCTGTCTCTGTTCCTCTTGTTTGCTTAGTTTGTTTTTTAGATTCAATTGTTGACAAATATGTATTTATTGCCATTTTATTGTTCATAGTTTTGATCTTCTTTTTCTTAAATAAATCTCTTCAACATTTCATATAATAACGGTTTGGTGATGATGAACTCCTTTAGTTTTTTTTTGTCTGGGAAGCTCTTTATCTGCCCTTCGATTCTAAATGATAGTTTTGCTGAGTAGAGCAATGGCTTTAGGTCCCTACTTTTCATGACTGAATATTTCTTGCCATCCCTTCAAGCTTACAAAGTGTCTTTTGAGAAATCAGTTGACAGTCTTAGAGGAACTCCCTTGTAGGTAACTAACTTCTTTTCTCTTGTTGCTTGTAAGATTCTCCCTTTATCTTTAGCATTTGTCATTTCAGTTACGATGTGTCTTGGGGTGGACCTCTTTGCATCCATCTTGTTTAGGACTCTCTGTGTTTCCTGGACTTGCCTGTCTATTTCCATCACCAAATTAGGGAAGTTTTCTTTCATTACTTTTTCAAATAGATTTCTAATTTCTTGCTCTTTTTCTTCTTCTGGCACCCCTATGATGTGAATGCTGGAATGCTTGAAGGTGTCCCAGAAGTTGCTTAAACTATCCTCGTTTTTTAGATTCTTCTTTCTTCTTGTGGTTCTGATTGGTGGTTTTTTTCCCTCGTGTGGGGCTGGGACTCCTTGCTCCTGAGATATCCCTTCTGAATTTTTATCCACAACACTTGGAAGCAGGACCAGCCCATTCCATGTCTCTGCCCCTCCTACCAGTCTTGATGAATGTGGTTTCTTTAATTCCATGTTTGTCAGACTTCCACTCAACTCGATTTCTGACGGTTCTGAGTGATGGTTGTTCTATATTTTAGTTGTCATTTTGATGTGGTTGTGTGAGGAGGCAAGCTGCGTTTACTTTTGCTGCCATCTTGACCAGAAGTCCCCTGTTTCTTTTCCATCTATATGTTACGCATCTTCAACATTTCACTTCTCAATACTTTAGTCTGTTGCTTCTGCAGACATATATATTTTAAGTCATTATTGCTTAACAGGGTCTGTGAGTTGTTGTTTGGAGTGAGCCAGAGTATACTCTTTTATTGCAGAAGTTGATGAAAAGTTGGCACTGATGACTGTAGTATGTTCCTTACTCGTAAGGTTGGTTGGAAAGATTTCAAAAAATGAGGGTGCTGCTGTGTTAAGTAAAGGTCAGGCCGTAGGATTAGAAGTATGTTTTTAGGCCCTGGCTGGTGTGGCTCAGTGGATTGAGCACCTGCCTGTGATCTGAAAGTTTGCTGGTTGGATTCCCTGTCAGGGCACATACCTGGGTTTCAGGCCGGGTCCCCAGTTGGGGGTGTGCAAGAGGCAATGGAATGATTAATCCTTCTCTCACATATTGATGTGTCTCTCAAACATCAATGTTTCTCTCCCTCTCTTTCTCCCTTCTTTCACCTCTTTCTGGAAATAAATAAAATCTTTTTTAAAAAAAAAAAGTATGTCTTTAGCACATGACAGGATCCTCCTAACATCAGATAACTTTTCAAAACTGATTCATAATGCCCTGGCCAGGTGGCTCATTTGGAGTGTTGTCTGGTACCCCAAAGGGTTACAGGTTCAGTTCCTGGTCAGGGCATTTACGGGAAGCAACCAATCCATGTTTCTCTTTCACATCAATGTTTCTCTCCACCCCCCACCCTTTCCTCTCTCTCCAAAATCAGTTTTTAAAAAACATATCCTAGGGAAAGGATTAAAAAAAAAGATTTATAATGCTTGACATATGTAAAAGAATATATATAATATAAATGTAAAGTATAAAGCATAAAAATAAAATGAATGCTTGTTCATCTCCCCAAAGAACTAGAACATTACTGATACTGGTGAAACCACTTGCGTGCTCCTTCCCCATTCTCTTTCCCCTCCATCCCCTCCAGATAACCTTATCCTGAATGCTGTGTTATCTTTCTTTTGCTGTTTAAAATATTGCCAGATATATAGTTATAAACAATTTGCTGTCTAATGTTGCTTAGTTTTGAACTTCTTTGTTTCTAAAATTCATCTGTGTTATATGAGGCTGCAGTTCACTTACTTTTACTGCCATAGTAGATTCTAGCACTTGAAGACAGTTTACCTCTGCCTACTCCTGGTGATAGACACTTGAGTCGTTTCCATGCTCAGATGAATCTTCCTCGTCCTTTCTTATCCTACTTGCCTGGGTCAGGTTACATGGCAAAAGCTATTAGGTTATTGAGGTGAAACAATAAGATTACCAGATCTAAGTTATCATTGGCTGCTATAATTAACAGGAAATATAAATGCACACTTGATCCCACCAGGCTGAAAGATAGAGTTGCCATGCTGAGTCCTGTGGCAGAAATACCTGCCCTGCCTTTCAGGCGGGCACGGACACCTGCGTGCTGACGCGCTGAATGAGGGCTCTCATCTCAGATGTATTCCAGACATGCGGATTGGTCTGAATTCGGGAAATACTTAGCTCTGAGACTTTTAAAGTAATTGATTTGAACTTACTATATATACATTTTGATTCTTCCCTGTCTTCAGATGCCTATATCCCACTGCATATATTTCTCCAACTAGATGTTTTTCCTCTGGTATCTCAGATTCTAAAATGAACAAAACTGAAGCCAGTAACTCCATTTCCACATGTACCCCTTCATCCCCCAAGTCACCAACAAGAAGAGTTGGAGGCATTTTAGACTCTTTTCTCTTTTGCTTCTTGGTGTCCAGTCAGTTAGCAAGTGTTTGGCTTCCATCTCCTAAATGTCTCAAACTTGCTCTCTCTGCTCGATTTGCCTGCTGTACATTTACTTCCATTCATTTCAGGTTGTGTTCGTTTCTCAGACCAATGTAGTGACCTACCTGGGCTTCCTACCCTCAGTAACTCCCCAAAGCATATATGTTCGTGTCTCTCCAGTGCATAAAAATCCTCAGTGGCTTCCCCATCATCTTCAGGAGGAAGTGCAAACTCATTATTATAGTGTAATTGTAACCAGTCATGGTCTGTCCAGCCTCATCTCACTCTGTTTTCCTACACCCTGCGCTCCAGCCGTATTGAACATACCGCACTTTCTGGAACGGACAACACTTCTTCCTGACTACATTTGCATATGCTGTTTCCTCTCTCTGGAACATCTCCTGTGTCCTCCTTTCACTCCTCTGTCCCTCTGACAGACTTGTGCATCCTTCAAGACTGGGCTCACATGTTACTTCCAGGAAGCCCCCTCATTCCCACTACCCTTTATCCCTCCTGGCTGAATGTGCTCCCTGGTCTCCTACTTACCCCTATCAAAGCACCTATTGCACTGCGTTTTTGTTGATGATTTGCTTGTCTCTCCCACTAAACTGGGAGCTTTACGAGAGGCAGTAGATTGTAGCAGTTGGGGACTCGAGCGAGGTTCTGGAGTCAGGACTGAATTTGATTCCCTGCCTCCATCATTATTGGGCAACCTTGGGCAAGTTCCTTCACTTTTCTATGGCTCAGTTTCCCCATCTTTAACAGGATAGGACCTATACCTGTCTTTATTAAAGTAGGTGTGGTATCCCTGAGTTTCACCTGAAGGTTCAGTTATTCACTAGGAGGACTCACAGGACTCGCCATATAGTTTGACTCATTGCCATCATTTATTACAGTGAAAGGATACAAAGCGTAACCAGCAAAGGGAAAAGGTACGTGGGGCAAAGCCTGGGGGAAACCAGGCACAAGCCTCTAAGAGTCCTCTCCCAGTGGAGTCCCGTAGGACACCTTACTTCCCTCAATAGTGATGTGTGCCCGCGCGGGACGAACTGTTGTCTACCAGGGAGCTCCTAGGAGTCTCAGTGCCCAGGGGTTTTATTGGGAGGCTAGTTCCAGAGGCATCCTCTGCCCAGCAGTTGCCAAACTTTCAGGCTCCCGGAAGGAAAACAGGTGTTAGCATAAACCATATCTTTTGCACAACCAGTTTAGGGTATAATGAGCCATTCTTATTAGGATAGTAGGAACCTTTGCGAAATCTAAGTTCCCACAGGCCAGCCAAGGGCTAACTGCAAGCAGGCCTTGCTAAGAATAGCAATCTCAGGCCTGTGACGGTAACTCGTTTCTGCACAGTATATAAAGCACTCTGTAGTGTAGTGCCTGGCTCTTAACAAGCATTTCACAATTAATAATTGCTGCAGCTGCTGCTGTTTTAGGTAAGGACTTTTTGTTTTACCACAATTCCCAATGCTTAGCACAATGCTGAGAATAGGATGTCTCACCAACAGTAATAATCATAACTTCTAATAATGGTTGGTATGCATTTAAAACTAACTATGTGCCTGGCTCTGTTTTAGGGACTTGACAAGTATTGACTTATTTACTCCCTATCACAGTTCTGTGAAGTACATTGTTAGTTATCATAGTTTATGTATGCAGTCAATGCACGGAGAAGTTAATAATTGGCCCAAGTTCTATACTTTATTTGTGGTGAAGATGAGACTTTAACCTGGACCTTCTGCCTGCAGAGATTCCCTCTCAATTATACAGTGTACTGAGTCTCTGTAAATGTTGCCTGGGCAAGTGGCTAGATGGGTAAATGATTTCGAGTGAAATGTTCAACGACCTCTAAAGACATTTGGGGAGTAAAATAGAGAAACCTGATATTAGGTGCTATTATTTTTCATTTTGTTAGGTGTGATGATGGTATTGTGGTTATAAAGGAAAATGTCCTTGTACTTTAGAAATGTGTGTCAGCCCTGGATGGTGTTGCTCAGTGGATTGAGTGGTGGCCTGTGAATTGAAAGGTCACTGGTTCAGTTCCCAGTCAGGGCACATGCCTGGGTTGTGGGCGAGGTCCCCAGATGGGGGCGTGCGAGAGGCAGCTGATCTCTCACACATTGATGTTCTCTCCCTCTCTTTCTCCCTCCCTTCCCCTCTCTCTAAAAATAAATAAATCTTTTTTAATTGTATTTTTAAAAAAAGAAAAAAGAAGTGTTTATCAAAGTATTTAGGATGAAATGCTATGATATCTTTTATTTAAAGTACTTTAGTAAAGTGAAAATTGATGAAGCAAACGTGGGAAAACATCAGCAATGTCACAATAGATAGAAAATGTTCATTAAACCATTTTCTCTACTCTTCTGTATTTTTAAAAATTTTATTATCAAGGTGAAAAGATAGAGCAGATTATTTATTAGCAGTAGTAAGCAGTGACTCAAATAATAAATGTGCGCATGTGCTTTAAAATAATGTAGATTGTTGGGGAAAATTGATGTCCCATTAATATATTGATATACTGAATATGCATTATCTACTAAAGTTTTTGATGCTTTTTAGAGCTTTAGATTGACATCCCTTTGTTTCATAGATGGAGATACTGAGACCTTATCAATGTCAGCGATAGTTCCTTCATCACAGACCAGCCTTCCTCTCTTTTTCCCAGGGTTTTACCTTTAGAAAAATAAAGTGATTTCCTTTTTTATCACTGAAAACATATATTTTGTATGAGGTACTTGGTGCAATAAGATCAAAATGGGTTTGTTCACCACCATTTATTCCAATAGCATGTATATATACACACATAATTTATCTGTTTAGCATCTTATATTTCCTTCACATTATACATGGATATAGTATTGCTTCTACTTTACAGGTTGAGAAGCTAGGGCCCAGCTAAGTTAAGAAGCTTTTCAGGGATCACAAAGTGTAACCAAACCTTAAATGAGAGTTACCGTTTTCTGGCTCAGTACTGGGGTCTCACCCTTCCAAAAACCCCTGTATGAATACGACCTCTTCTTGTGTCTGTCTCAACAGGCTTCTGATGGAAGCAGCTCCAGAGAAGATCTGTCATCTCAGCTTTTGAGAAGAAATGAACAGATACGGAAATTAGAGGCCAGACTTTCTGGTATGTCTAAGGATTAATAAAGAGCAAACAAAGGAAATTTACTTTGCTCGACTGTGTCTCCCTATAACATAGCCATATAGCATAACCTTATAATTATTTTGATGTATTTTGATCTTCTTAGTCAAAAAAGGAGTGATTTGTATCTCTTTGTTCCTTCTTTTGTTAGTGTACTAAATAGTGTAAATTTAAAGCTGAGTTTTAAGGTTTAAGTAAAAAACTTATGTTTCTCCGCTCCTGAGGTTTCTAGACATGAATATGAAAAGTATTAAAAATATATGTAGAATAGATTTGATCATCTCTTTTAGCCATTAGCATAGCTTGCTTTTGGGTGGAGAGGGGTAGGGGATACCATTTGCAGGGAATGACCAGCAGATGTTGGATTCTTTAACACCAAAGGGGTTTGGTGCTATGTTGCCACTTGCTGTAATGACATATCACCTATATAAGTGTTACTTTGGTGTTTGGGCCACTTTTCAATAGTATTTCTAACTTCGGCACCTGTACCGAAGCAGTAACTCTCACTGTGTCTTCTGTGTGTACTTCACAATTTACACTACTCTGATTATATCCTTTGCCTGAGCAGGTCATGTTTGTGATAGAGTTGTGAGTTCTTATTTTGGTTTCTGCCAGGGACACATTTTGAAAGCTTCATTCTGTGAGGTGGTTATTGGCTTCTGTGTTTCCTTTTGTCCCTTGGCCTTATGCCCATTTTATTGGAGTGAAAGCAGCAGACTGCAAAATTCGCCAAATTTTATGTGAAATCTCTGTGTTTGTGCAGTTACCAAAGGTCCATAGTGTAGTTCACAGCTTCTAGTTAGTCCATGATCTCATTTTGTCCCCAGTGCAGCCTTATTAGAAAGAGTGAGGTTAAGGTCACAGAAGTAGTAGGTGGTAGACCTGGGGTCCAAACTCAGATTTCGTGATGCTGGAGTCCATACCCTTAATTACACTCTGCTTTAAACTTGGTTGTTACTATTCTCTTAGCCTCTAGTGTAAATAATATCAGTAATACAGGTGAAATAATTATACATTTGTTTAATGTTGTGGGGAAAGATATAAAATGATATGTACCCTCCCTGATATGGAAGGGAGAATAGTCTAGGTTTGGTTTATGTTAGAGAGGAAGGGACAGGGGAGAGAACTGACATTTACTGAGTCCACTTATGTCCTGGGTATTTTCCTGCAGGCTCAGTATGAGTAACAACAACAACAGTAGCAGCTCCCTTTTACTGAGCACTGTGTGCCAGGTGCATGAGTCATGTAAAATGGCTTATTATCTAGGTGCAGGTAATATCATTATTTGATAAATGAGGAAACCGACAGTTGAGATCAATCATTTGCTTAAGGACTGATAGAGTCAGGGTTTGAACTGAAGCCTGTCTACTTTTCCACTGTGCCAGGCTATCTTCTTTGCCTACCCAGGCAATGAATTCTGACTTTCACCTGTAAAGTGGCATAGGCAGCTCAGTCCCTGTGTAGAAAGGGCGCTGGCTTTTCTAAGCAGGAAGCACCTTCACTGTGAGGGCCGTCCTGCGGTAAGGCGTTTGCTGCTGCCCCCACCGCTGTCACTCGGCTGTGTGGACTGTAGGTGAGCTCTTCAGTCAGTTCCCTTTGGTCTGTCTTGCTAAGACTGGAAGGGGAAATGAAAACTGAGATTTGAAGTTAACTAGTGAGATAATACTGGTTTTCATAGCAGGGCATTTCTGATGACCAGACCAGACCCAGTTCTTGTTCTTTATCAAGGCTAGAAAAATCTGCCTGTTTGTATTCACCATTTATACTGTGTATAATTCGTACTCTACCTGTTTGCCTATGTTGTTCATCGTTAACGGGAGGCTGCCTGCCTAGCTTTCCTTAACAGGAGTGGTTTTCAGTCTGAGAAAATCATCATCATTTTCACTCATTTTTTTGTTTAATTAACTTCCTTTCCTGATGTTTGTCCATTCTTGGTATGTGCATCACCCTCCTCACCCAAGACTATGCTGAACAGGTCCGAAACTTGCAGAAGATAAAAGAGAAGCTTGAAATTGCGTTAGAAAAACACCAGGATTGTACGTATTTTTTTTTTCCTGTTTTTTTTCCCCCCAACCTTTTTAGGGTATCGTTTTTTGAAATGAAACAATAGTGAATAGTTAAGTTTTTCACTTTGTCATAGTTCAAATCTTTATTTTATGAGTAGTTTACAGTATTCCTTAATCAGGTTGATATACAATAACATGGGTTTGGTATTTATGTTGCCTTATGGGTATGCTTCTTAGGAGAAGGTCATTATCAGCTGTGTCCATCCAGTTGACTAGTTTACTGGCAAAATCTAGTGCCCAGCTGGACCTAGATAAGGAGACTTTGGTTCTAGCCATAGATCCACTCCTCCTGTGTTCAGACACTAGGGGAAATCTCTGACTGTCCTCACTCCTCCAACAGTAGAACATACATTTTGTTTATTCTACCCTATACCATGTATTTCTTCATTGTGTTCAATCCAAGAAAATGCTAACAGAAGTAGAAAGTTATTTTTTATTGATATAACATATACTAAAAAATTTTTAAAGGAAAACAAAGTGAAAGAAATATTTTTTTGTGTTGCTTTGCTTTGATTTTTGTCTTTGTTTTTAATTCTATGAAGTGGTAATAGTCTTCACTTAGCAACAGTATTTCTTGCACCATACCTAATTCAATGCTCTGTCATTGTACCATTTAAAAAGTTACCTTTTGGCATCTTCCTAAATGTAAATACTTGACTATTAAAAAAAAAAAAAAGGAAACAAACAAACACAATACGGTGGTCTGTTACTGAGGCCAAAGAGATTCTGGGAAAGTTGAGATAGATCAGGTTTTTCCCAGTCTCATAAATCACTTATGTGACTTTAGTCTTTTTCATTAGGTAACAATTGTAATCACATGGGTTATTTGTCATGCTGTTTCTGAAATATTTCCATATCTCAAAAAAAGCCTATTTGTTAACAGCTTCCATGCGGAAATTTCAAGAGCAGAATGAGACATTCCAAGCCAACAGAGCCAAAATGGCAGAAGAACTGGCTTTGGCATTAGCCAGAAAGGACCAGGTATTTTATATGTGATGCTGCCCAAGGCTGATGAAAAGATTTCACTTAGTGATGCGATTTCAAACAATCATGACATAAACCTGGTAGAAAATATTAACAGCCTATGAGAAAAGGAATGCTGTTGATATATATGTTCTTTGAGATTTTGTTTGGCCTCAGGGTGGGATATTTTCAAGAAACTTCACACTTATAATTGTGAAATGTGTCCAGAAGGTGAGAGTATTATTCTGCAACGTGTAACTTTGTAAAATGGAAAGGGAAATTTTGTGTCCATAATTTGAGCCCAAGACAAGGAAAAAGGTCTGTGTCCTCTAAAAACTTGTCTCAAAGCCTAGACTCAAACACTAGCCTTTTATAGTGGAGAAGATGCTCTTAAGCTAGCCATCATCCATGATGTGCATAGTTCTTACAATCCCTGCTTCCTAAACTTCTTGAGCTTCAGCCAGCTAGACAGAAGGGACCTCCTATAATCTCATTAGAATCACCCATTCTAAGATGCTGAATGAATGACGGTAAGAAAGGAAAATAATGCTATTACTGGCTTTTACGGGGTATATTTTGTGCAGTGGCATTTTAAATTTAAGATAAGCAGCAAGATATTATAATGCTGATTAATTAAGGTAGCGTCAGTTTATCAATATTATATTGTGTTGCATTTAAGAAAATCTGTAATTTACCTGCAGTAGGTGGGATGGTTGGTTGATTTGTTTTAAGGTATATATTTGTCATCTAGGACATTTACTAGCCAGAAAAAAACATCATTCACCAATACTTAGTGGCAAACTATGGTATGAGTGTCTGTAAATAAAGAAATAATCTAAAATTGGTAGGTCCAATTGTAGGCACTTCGGATATGGCATTTTGTACCAATGGATATTTTTTCCCCTGTTCAGTGATTTGTGAATAAGAGGCATAATCCCTTTTCCGTTAACTTATACCAGATGGCATAAAGCATATTGTTAAAATCAAGATGAGAAGGAAAATAGCTATTAGGGGCTGCTGAAGACCTTCCCCTTCAGTAAATTACTTTCTAAAAGTCATTTACAGAGTTACCAACTCAGCTGGTCCCAACTACCCATCCCAAGAAATTATAATAATAATCATGGGAAAAGACTCAGGAATAAGCTGAAAAGCTACATTGGTACAGCAGAGAGTGCTTTGTTTGGGTGTTCTACTTAGTAAAAATCTGCAGGCTTATATTTGTGTTCTAGAATTTTATATAAAGTTCATTTTCTTTCTTTAGGACTCTTGGCTTTCTTAATATTAAGCCAACTTCATGGGTTTTTAAAAAATGTTCTGTTTTGTTTGGTTGGTGGGTTGCTTTGGGGTGGAATGGTAGGTGGTTTTGTTTTCTGAAAATCATGCTAGTATTGATACTTTTCCCTGGAAACTGTACATTTTTGTTGTTTTGTTTTAGGAATGGTCAGAAAAAGTGGATCAGCTTGAAAAGGTTAGTTCATCTTTATTTTTGTCTCATTGCGAATGTTGGCCTCTTCTGTGGGGCTTAGAAAATGGTTTCTGCAGTGTCCAGTGTACTGGTAGTAACCACCTCTTGGAAGCTGGGTACTGACTTGAAAAACTCATGTCTTACCCCTTCCTGGGGGGTATGTCCCTCCCGATACACTCTCCACCCCTCTGTTACCTTTCTCTGTGTACCCAAAGGCTGACAGGAGCTCCTCGGTAGGGCTCCCTTGCCCTTTGCTTCTGATTGGGTTCCCCCAGCGGGGATCACTAAAAGAGCCACATGTGGAAGAAGACCATGGTCAGAACATTTATTTCCCCAGCCTTCCCCAGCCTTCCCCATGCGGGATCCCGTCGGGTCAGTGGTATCCCATGGCCAAAGGTCACAGCTTTAGTTGGACCTTTGGTTTCCCATCTTGACATACTTTCTCCCCCGGGGTTTTTTGTAACCTCTTCATCCCTTTGCCCCTTTATGCCCATCTGTTACTAGCACATTTTCTCTTTTAGGTGTTGTTACCCTGCCCACAGCTTTGAAAAGTCCCTTTATTAAACTTTTCTCAAAATACCTAACTTGAGTCTGCCATCTGTTTTCTTGCTGGGGCCCTGGTGACACTCTGGTCACATTAGGGATCCTTTCTGAGGAGACAGTGAAAGGAGGGCATTTCTCCAAGCTCAGCATTGAGCAGATAAGAGAACCTCTTGGCCACATACAAATGAGGAAGATTGATTATTCTAACTCCATCGCTTGTCTAACACCGTGTCGGTTTCTAAGGTAATCCTGGCCCCAACACATGAACAGGAAGATGGCATTTCAAGGTTACAATTAGGAAGACATCTTAATTTTTTAAATTTAATTTTTAAAAAATCTTTTTTCATTACCCTGTAGTCCCCTTACCCCCCCTCCCCCCAGCAGTCACCTCCCTGTGGTCATGTCCACGAGTCCTTTTTCCTTTTCGTTCAGTCCTTCCACCCCCTAACCTACCCCCCAACTACCTGTCATCCTGTTCTCAATCTATGAGTCTGTCCCCATTTCCCTTGTTGGTTCAGTTTGTTCATTAGATTCCACATATGAGTGAACTCATATGGTATTTATCATAGAAAAACATTTTAATTTAAAATAATCAGTAGTCAATGGCCTCAGTCTGAATTATATGCTGCTACTAATCATTCCTTGTTTTCATTGAGTACTCCTATGTTACTCTTTATGGTAGAAAAATTATTTCTTAGATTGGTATATTCAGTTGCAAAATATATTTACTTTTTATTAAACAGATGAATTTTATTATTGCTTTATTAACAGGTAATTAATAATTACCTTTGAATAATTATTTATTAATGAATTTATTATTGCTTGTTAAACAGATGAATATTATTATTGCTTTAAAATAGATTTTATTAAACAGATGAATTTTATTTATTATTATTTATTTATTATTATTGCTTGAGATAAAACACCACGTTAAACCAGTGGTTTTTTTTTATGTGTTCTGTAGAAATCTGATTATTAAATCAAAATGCTTTAACATATTTACATATAAGGAAAGTGTTACAGAAAATCAAGCTATCTCCCAAAGAAATATGTGCAAAAAAAAAAATAAAAGTTCTAATCATGGTGTTAATGATGGTCGTCTTAAATATGGTGGTAAGGGTTAGGTCAGAATTTCAAGATTGTAGCAATTGAAATTATCATTGGACTACTTTTTTTATCTTTTGAAATTATGGTAAAAGGGGATCCATATAGGACTGTATTAAATAAAACCTATTTCAGTTCACTAAGATTGTCTCTCTTCCCTCTCCCTCCTCAAAGGAGGGATTGGAAAATATTGTAGACTGGGAAAGACTAATGAGACACCTGTGTAGCCACTGTGATTTTTGGGAAATGTTATTTTTAGGCTGTTTTAATGTCTTTTCAGTCAGGAATTGGAAACTGCAACAGTAGGTTTTGTCCTTAGGAGAATGCATCTTGGGAGGCTCTCATGTAGTAAGTTGTTACCTGCTGACACTGGTCATGTCTAATTTTTGTTGACTTGTGAACCGAAATCAATTTTACTTAAATGCGTCTGATTTTTTAAGGGCATTCAGTTGAACTTCAGTAATTAATGTTATTCAGCCAGTTGAGTGTTTCACTGAGAATAGATGTATAAAATGAATATCAGGAATTGCCAGTCAAGCGTAACACTTAAAATGTTAAGTAATTGTTCTTATTACCCTTGTTCACAACATTAAAACATTTACTTTTAACATAAAGAATTTGTAGATAATGCCATATTGGTCATATTACTGTAAAGCTTTCTATTATCAATATGTTATTATCTACTGACAAGACAGTTCCTTAAGATTTTCCTTTATTAAGAATTCTGCTTATGTAATATGATTTTAATGTCTTAGTTGCCTGAGTTGATGTCTTCTTCTTCCAAATAGGAGAAAAGGTATCTGACAGCTCAGATACAGGAAATGAAGAACCAGAGTTTGAATCTTTTCCAAAGGAGAGATGAAATGGATGAATTAGAGGGGTTCCAGCAACAGGAACTAAGTAAAGTAAAACACATGGTGCGCATTTTTGTTTTAGTAACGAAATGCTGAATAGATTATTAATTATTTTGATTTTGCTAGTCATCACCCTCTCAGTGCTGATAGACATATCCCAGTAATCTTTGACATTGATCATGTTTTTATTTTTTCAATTTATTCAAGTGGAAAAGTTTTGTTTGATTTTCTTTCCTTTCTTTTTCATTGGTGGGCATATAAGGCCACTTAGAAGCCCACAAAAATGTTATGAAAGTTTGCTATTGGTCAAGGTTGTTGTTTTTTTTAATTATACTTCTTAGTAGTTGCTCAGTAAAACTTGATCTTTGTGTCAGCTTTTAAAAAAAGAAGAAAGTCTGGGGAAAATGGAGCAAGAGTTGGAGGCACAAACCAGAGAACTTAGTCGGACCCAGAAGGAGTTGATGACTTCCAATCAGATGTCATCAGACTTAAGGCAGAAGCTAGAAGAATTGCAGAGACACTGCTCAGCGCTGGAAGAGCAGAGGTTCTTGCTTGGTCTGTGGGGCCCATGGGAAGCGGTGTTAGTGTAGCTCTGGCTGTAACCCACCCACCATTCCCCATCACTCTTTGCAACACTTTCTGATCTCAGTTCTGGCAAGGGTCTGGGCTTGCCCTTCTCTGCCTAGGGCTCAGGGCCCCCACCCCCAAACTGTCATTCCCTTTCATCTCCCTAAGCTCAGAACCCCTCCAACCCTGCTGAGCAATTCAGTATATTTTAGTTTCTAAGCTATTGAGAAAGCAAAGGCAGATCAGGATTTCTTGCTTAAACTTGGGTGGAATTTTTCTCTTTGGGCTTCTGCTTCAGAGAGGGCCAAGGAGATTCCCTCCATTGATAATCTTCACATGGCGAATGTTTGCAGCCCTCACATCTAAGGAGCCATCTGTATTTTTCCTGCAGTAGAGTGTGTATTAGATGAGATATCCAAATTTGTTCATTGTCTGCTTTCTTTCAATGAAGAGATCTTGTGACAGCTTCAAAAACAGGTGCAGAAAATAAGATTACAGCCCTGGAGCAAAAGGAACAAGAGCTCCAAGCATTCATTCAGCAGCTTTCCATTGATTTGCAAAAGGTAAGTCAAACAAAAACAAAAAAATAAAAAAAAAACAGCCCAGATCAATATGGCCCAATTGGTTGGTCATTCTGTGGAGCAAAAGGTTGCCGGTTCAATTCCCAGTCAGGGCATGTGCCTGGGCTATGGGTTTGATCCCCAGTACGGGCGTGAATGAGAGGCAACTGATAGATGTTTCTCTCTCACATCAATGTTTCTCTCCCTTCCTCTCTCTCTATACATACATACATACATACATATATATACATACAAAAAACAAAAAGGTAAGGAGAATGCTAGGAGTGGACCTGGGGTCCTAGGATTCATGAGTGGGGTAAAAACTAATTCTGTCAGAAATTTCCAGCTCAGGATGGCTACTGAAACTTGTTTTGCATGCAGTCCGTCTTGCCCTAGTTCCTGGGCTAGGCAGGCCTCATTCACAGGGAAGTGGCCATGCAGCTGGATAAGTGTGGCTTAACTGAAGAGGGATCAGTATTGTCTTGACAGGAATTCTCAGAGCATATCATCTGATCTACTCAAATGTGTTTTAAAATACTACATGATGGACCCTGAGCATAAGGAAATGTCATAGTCATGGTTGACATGGCCCAAGTTGTACATTTAACATTCCTGGCTCTACTCCAATTTGTTCAAGAGTACATAAGTGATATCATTACAATTTGCTTTTTCTTTTGGCAAACATATATTTATTGCCTTCCTACTCTAGGTATGTGCTAAATTCTGAGAATATAAAAATGAACAGTAATAATATTGTTGAGTGTAGTGTTTCTCAGTTATTTCTTATTACCATTTTGAGTGTAACAATTTGTATTGTATGATTGTCCCTCACATTGCAGGACATTTAGCTTTCCTGGCCCCTGGGCTCTGAATGCCAACATTGACAATCCAGCCCTTCCCTCCTATGACAAAACATCCCCTAGAGGGGGTACCAAGAATTCTGCACTCATTCCTTGAGAACCACCAATCTCATATGCAAGGAAGACTAGCATCATTACAGTACAGTAAAATTTGTGTAAATAGAAGTCTGTATACCTCTTCCAGCTAAGTATTAGCAAACTTATAGATACCTAAATGGAAACTAAGAGAGGTTATATACCTTGTTCAGATTTATTCAGTAAGCGACAGAGCTGGATTCTAACCCAAGTCTCTCTCCTAAACTCATGCTCATTCTGGGTTTTTGCCTCACAACACAGAACACCTGGTGAATAGATCATACACAAATGACTGACTGTGAACCAAGGTCTCTGTCCTCAATGAACTGACACACACAGTGTTCTTTTTCAGAGGCTTACAATTTTATTGTGGAACTCAAACCTCCTGTGACCATAAGGAAAAAAATTCACAACTCTACAAGTCCCAAGTAAATGAAATAGATATTCCAAATTCACAGGCATGCTCTTGGAGAGCGCGCTGCCAGCACAGAAGTCAGGGGAGTCCTTCCTGGAGGATCTGGAAGGTCAAGGACGGGTAGGGCAGGAGGAGGCAGGGAAAGCAGAAGGGTGCAGAATACATTTGGGGGCTGAGGGTGAAGAGGATAACAGAAGTTTTGGGACTCAAGGGACTCTTGGATATCAATTAGAACTATCCATCCATTTTATAATTGGAAAAACTAATTGTCCACACTCTGGTAATGCTAAATTCCCACATTCTACAAATATGATATGTACTTAATTATATGCCAGGCTCTGTGCTGTGCTAAGTATTAGAGATACTATGGTGAGCAAAATGGATACTGTTTATAGTCTAGGAGGGAATACTGACATTAATCAACAATCATGTAAGTATGTAATTACAGACTTATGCGTGCTGTGAAGGAAAACTGCAGGATACTGTGAGATCCTGTAAGAGGGCATCAGATTCGATCTGACCTTGGAGAGACACACCACCTTGTGTCCTGCAGCCTTGATTAGTTCCAGGCATTCTTTTGTCAGTTCATTTGGATTTTCTACATAGACAATCATGTCATCTGCAAACACAGTTTTTATGTTTTCCTTCCTAATATGTACACCTGTTATTTCCCTTTCTTGCCTTATTGCATTAGCAAGGACTTCCAGTACAGTATTGAACAGGAGTGGTGAGAGGGGCCATCCTTGCCTTGTAACTGATCTTAGTGGAAAAGCTTTGAGTTTCCTCACCACACCATTAGGTGTGATGTCAGCTGTGGTGCCTTAGGTGCTGAGGGCCTGAAGGCACGCAGCCCGAATGGAGAAGGGGACTCCGTGTGGGATGTGGTACACAGAGAGTCTAAGTGGCAGTTGGCGACTGATGCTTCTTTTCCTAGCTCTGCCTGACAGAGTGAGTTATATAGGACTTGTTTGTTCTTTGGGTGTTCACTGGAAAGGGTCGCTTGTATGTTTCAAGTTCAGATTGATAAGTAGTGGAATGAGTACAGGCTTTGGACCCAGAAGACCTGGGTTTGAATCCTTTATCTATCATGAAGGACTAATCTCAGTGCTTAAGCTTCAGCTTCCTTGTAAAGGGACACATTGAAGGGAAGTTGTGAAGAATAGTGGCAATGGGACATCCTTGCACATATTCTGAAAGCTAGCCGCTGTTGCTGCTGTGCCATGCTATTATCATTATTACTATCGCTGTTATTAACATTAGTAGTAAGAAACCCATAAAGATGGGTCAATATGGCAAAAACTTTGTTTTTCCTTCCTGTCAAACCCCCCTCCCTTCTCTGTTCTCTGCCGTGCATAATGTTACCATTCATCCATTCCCAGCCCACCGCTACCGTCATAGCTAAAGAGAGAGACTGAAATAGATAATTGGGCAGCTGATGGTTTGGGGCTAAGGTGTGAGATGCACGGGAGCTCCCTCGTGGTCCCTGTGCTGTGAGCCAGGGTTTATGTCCCTATTTGTTGTAGAAGTTCCCTCTTCAGCCTGAAGGCAGCTGCGCTGGCATCGCTGCTGCTTCATCCAGCCCCGCGTTCCCAGGAGCGTGGTCCTGTAGGACATCGTAGGGCTGGCTGGGAGCTTCCTGCATGGGATTATCTCTGCTGGGTCTTGGTGTCTGGGGTAAAGATGTAGGTGCTGTTGGACTCTGGATTAATGGAATTAAATGCATGCTTGATGAGAGTGAGAGGAGAAGCATTCCTTTAGCTAGTGAATCATCACAATGCAACCTAGTTATTCTAAGGAGAAGTATCTTCCCAGGGGCTGGGCGAGATTCCACAGAGGTAAGAGCGTGGCTCCTTCCCAGATTGTCAGTTGCTTAAATTGGGGCAGGCGTTTGCCCCCTGCTGAATGAGGTCTGAGCTGGATGCCTAAGTGGCGCTGAGTTCTGATTTTGTATCTTTTTTGTCCCACTTTCAGGGAAGATTTCCTTGCTGGATATTCTTCTGGAATGCAGCTGAGAACAATTTCAGGGAAACGCATTGGTCCCAGGAAGGGAGGGAAAGATGATTTATAGTGTAATGTCACCTCTGCTTTCACCTGCAGGTCACTGCAGAAACTCAAGAGAAGGAAAAACTCATCACCCATTTCCAGGAGAAAGTCGCGTCCTTAGAGAAGAGACTGGAGCAGAATTTATCAGGAGAAGAACAGGCGCAGGAACTCCTGAAAGAGGTAATTAACTCTCCCTGGGCCAGCCAGTGTGGGACAGGAGATTTCATAAAATCCTAGAGTTTCAGCTCCTGAGAGTCTGCAAAGAGCTTGGTGAGAGGAGCACTACCTCTGGCTTTTGATTGTCCTGCTTACAGCAGAAACAGCTTTATGTCACCTGTGTGTGACATGTCTTCCTCAGGGAAAACTTTGTTCAGAGATGCCTATGAATAAATAGCATCCTGACCACCGATGAACCCCACCTCGGGATTAACTCCACTTAGACGGACTGGTACTGCTGTTCACCTTTTCCCTTTTGCACTTTCCATTGGCCAAGGAAAACCATCTGCCTTTGGCTTGAACAAAATTGCCTTGGGCAGTAAGTGGACTCTCCTTAGCTGAGGGAGGCCATTGAGAAGACCGACCTTCTGCCCAGTGATGTAGGTGAGCTTGCTTTGTCATCAGGTCTGAGCTTGTCTGCCCACGCTCCTCTCCTCCTCTTCTAGCCCAGTGATGGGCCTCACCATGACAAAGATGGCGAAGCCAGGGCCTTGGGCCTAGGTTAGACCCTCACTTTCTGTCTTCAGTTATTTTCCATCTCCACTGCCACTGCTGTGCTTGGGGCTTCCAGCAACTCTAACTCAGTTCATGCTGGAAGTCCCCGGGCTGGCCTGCCCAGCGTCAGTCTCCCCTCCTCTGCCACCTGACACATCCTCCACGGTTCCTGCCAGACTGATCTTCCTCAATTTAAGGATCTTCCAGAAGTCCCCTACCTGCCATCGGCAGTGTATATAACGTGGGTTCTAGAGTGTAAATTTCTAGAACCAGGTTAGGTTTGTATCGCACCTCTATTATTTATTAGTTTGTGACTTAGAGCTACTAATGTAATCTTTGTGTTTATTTTTTTTTCCTCTGTAAAATAGGGTTATTAACTGTACCAAATGCATAGGGTTGTTGTTAGGATTAAATGAGTTGAAATACGTGAAGTGCTTAGAGTGAGGCTTACAACATAGTGGGGTCTTGATATATTTCAGCTACTAATATAATCATTATTGTGCCATCATCATTATTATGAAAGTTTAGTGTACATAGGGGTTACTTGGGGAGTTTGTTAAAAGTATATAGATCTCTGGCCCTACCCTCAGAAATTCTGATTTCTGGAGTAATTGGCCTGGAGTAAAGCCTCGAGTTTAACAACGCCCACCCCCACCCGCTAAAGTATTAAAAATTTTAATGCCAGTGTTTGGACAGCTCCACTTTGAAAAATATTGCCTATGGAATTAAATTCAAACTCCATTCTGCAGCATAAAAAGCTTCTCATGATCTGGGCCTTTGCCTCACTTGCCAGTCGTGTTTCTTTCCCTGAGCCCACCGTCACTCCATCTCTTGGCAAGTCGTAGCTCCGAATGTCCCAGGCTGTCTCACACCTTCATTGGTCACTGCTCTGTCTAGGTGCACCCCTCTGCCCCCTCCTCCTGTGAACGAGGACGCCTCCTGCTTAGCTACAGCCGTGAGCATCTCCTGCTCTGTGCTCCTCCTTGTGGGCACGATTGCATCCTATTATATAATTTATTTGTTACTCTTTTGCCCCAGCCTTAAGGTCGGAGGACTGTGTCAAGTTTATCTGTGTGTACTTTATGATATGTGAGTTTTTATCTTTTATACTTACAGAAAACAGTTGCCGAGCAGAATTTGGAGGATACCAGACGGCAGCTCTCAGTAGCCAGAAGCAGCCAGGCCAAGGCCATTGAGGCCCTGGAGATGCGGGTACTGCCCTCACTCCCAGTGATTGCAGTGTCGGGGTGGCAGCCTGGTTGGATGACTCGGCTGTGGCTGAGAATCCCCTTGGGTCAGAGGTTTTCTCCTGAAGGGGCTGTTTTTGGATCTTACTTACATAGTCATTTTCTTCATTCTTGCCACATTATCACCATCATTCCACACACAGTTGTCATCTTGTTTGTTTATTCCCTTCTCTCCCCATTTCTCATCCTCCCATAGGAAACCAGTCTGACATGGTTAATAGCGATCCTTCCCTAAAATGTGCGGCATTGTTTTGTGCATGTGTATTAGTTATGTGAATGACAGAGCTGTGCACACAGCTTCTCTCTTGCTTTCAACCGTCCGTCTTCTGTGTCTGCTTCCCTGTACTTACCTCATCTACTTTGTAGTTATCTACTAGGTGATAGATGTTCAGGCTGCCTTCTTCCTGTCACCACAGATTACACTGCAGTGAAAATTGCATCCCTGTCGCCTTAGGGAGGAGAGAGAACGCATGTGACCTCACGTGACTAAATGGGACCAGGGTGTTCCCAGCAGGGCTGCACCCGGCTCTGCTCCCCCAGCATGCACAGGGGCTCCTCTCTCTGCATCCGGGGGCTTTTCCAACACTGGGATTTCCCAGTCTTTTCACTTTTTGCCAGTTTAAGGAGTGTGAAGTGGGAGGGGCACAGGCTCGCTCTGGGGCCTCTAATTAAAGAGAGCTCTAATCCCGTTCAGGACGGTGTGCCCTAGGGCGGGGAGGGGGTGCTGGTGGAGGGCATGGACTTTCAGACCATGACAATTCAGCTTATTTTATAAAATCTTATTTCCTAATAAATATAGTTTAGGGTATATTTTTTCTCTAAATACAGCTTTATTCGTTTTATTATAATCCTGTTCTATTTCTGAATATCCATTTTTTTTGTTGTGGTAAAATGTGCATAACATGAAATCGACCATTTCCAGGTGCACAGCTCAGTGGCATAAGCACATTCACGTGGCTGTGCAGCCGCCACGGCCATCCCTCTCCAGAGCTTTTCCATCTTCTCGAACTAAAACTCTGTGCCCACAACGACTCCCCATTCTCTCCTCCCCCAGCCCCTGGCCAACCGTTCCACTTTCTCTGTCTATGGATTTGGCGAATCTAGGTACCTCGTATTAGTGAAATCTTACAATATTTGTCCTTTTGTGTCTGGCTTATTTCACTTAACATTATGTGCTCAAGGTTTACCCATGTTGTAGTATGTATTAGAATCTCATTCCTTTTTAAGGCTTACTAAGCCACTTTAAGGCTTTTATTTCATTGTATGGATGTTACCGCATTTTGTTTATCCATTCATTTGTCCATGGACATTTGGGTGCTTTCCACCTCTTAGCTCTTATGGATAATGCTGCTTGAACATCAGTGTAGCACAATGAACAAGGTTTTTTTTGTGTGGGTTCCTACTTTCACTTCTCTTAGGTATATCGTGTATATATCTAGGAGTGGATTTGCTGCGACATAATGGTAACTCTATGCTTAACTTTTGGAGGATCTCAAATCTTTCTTGAGTTCTGCCTCCAACTGGGACTTAAGTAGATATTTTCTGAACCCAGCCCAGGAGTTTAAAAAGCTGGGCTTCAGTCCCATCTCTACCACTGATAAAATGTATGATTGTGGGCAATTAACATTACTAGTCTCTCCTATGGAAGTACTCACACTTTTTTGATGGGGTTGCCAGTTAAATCGTGGAAAGTGGATTTATCTGAGGAACCATGAGACCTAAAAACACCCTTTTCTCATTGGGTGTTTCTCCTCCACAAAGCTGCAGCCTTCTTTGTGCTTAGGGTTTAGTGGTCGAGTTCCCCAAGGGCAGACCTTCTTCCACACACAAGACGACTTTATCAGAGAGATCAGCAAAGATAGCTTGAGACAGATAAAAATGCCCATTGGAGAGTCAAGTCCAGCCAAGTGCTGGACATCCACGTGTTATCATCCTGCCCACTGGGCCAGCCTTGTCCTAGTGCAGGGCCAGGTACGTCATAGTCAGACTTGGTCAAAATTTGTGGAATGAATGACCAAAATTTGTGACATAGCAATAACCCTAGTTCCATCCTAGAGAGTCTATCCTAAGGAAGTGATTCAAACCAGGTCAAAAAATTTGCATCAAGATGTTAATTTCTGTCTCATTTTGGATGGGGAAATGCCAGCGCCGTAGGCTTTGGAGCCGTAAATTCTGAAACAGCCTTTGAGAAAATGATCTAAGGTATGAAGACCACATGGAAACACAAAAGAACTGCTTGATTGAGGAGGGAAAATACAAAGTTTTACTAGAATTGTATACAAAGTTATTTTTTTTAATCATAAAAGTAGATTGGAAGGAAATACATTAGAATGGTGGTGTTTTGTAGTGGTAGACTTCAATTGATTTGATGTTTAAAGCCATTCGTTCTCACTCTCGGCCTCCGTTTCCCCCCTCAGGTGAAGGAGCTGGAGCAGAGCCTGCAGGCCTCTGAGGAGAAGCTGATGCAGAGCAGGGCTGCCGCTGCCTCTCAGGAAGCTCAGATTCGGGAGCTCGTAAGTGGTGATTGCAGCCGCTGTGTCCCAGCCCTCGATGCTGCCCCTTTACGCCTTTGCACATGCCCAGCCTCACTCCCAACTTCTGGAAGAGCATCCAGACCCGACTTTAGATACAGTTGTTGTGCTGGTGTGGGCGGGTGGGCAGCTGGGCAGCGGCAGGGAGAGGGCTGAGGGCCAGGCTCTGGGTTTCCCAGAGAGGCAGTGCCGGCTGATTCCCACCGGCCCGCGGGCGGAGGGCCCAGGCCAGTTCTGGGTCTGCTGGCGCTCAGACCTCAGCACACAGCCAGGGCTGTGGAGAACAGGTCCAGGCTCTGGGGAGAAGATGGCAAGGGCTTGGCCAGTCGTCTCAGCCTCGAGGGCGCACTGAGTTAGAAACTAAAGAAATAAGGACGGCACTCGTTTCATGGTTGCCCTGTTCCGAGCGCCGTGCTAAGTACTCTGCACCTGCTTTCTTCAGTCCTTGCAGCAGACCCAGCAGGTATGGTCCTCATTCTCTAGAGGAAGCAGGGTCAGAAAGGCCAGGTCACTAGGCCATGGTCTGTGAGCTAGTAAATGGCAGAGCCGGCATTCTTCTCTGGCCAAAGCCCTCGTTCGGCTTCATCCCACCTCCCAGGGGAAAGCCGCTGCCAGAGAGGGCAGCACTGAGCATGGTAAGGGAGGTCTGTGTCTTAGGGCGGGCAGGTGCCCAGACCCGCACCCCCAGCACCAAGGCCAGTCCCGGGCACCAGCTCCTGAGCAGGCCGGGGTCTGGGGGTAGTAGGCAGAGCCTGCGGGGAGGGGCCACGGCAGCACCCAGGTTGGAAGGGGTCGCGGAGGAGAGTTGTTTGTACCGGACACCCATCTTTGGGTCACCGAGAAACACAGTGAGGTCCCCATGAATAATTCTGTTACCCCTGCAGGCCACAGCGAACCAGGAGAGCAGCCGTGCACAGCAGCAGTGCACGGAGCACGTCCACGCGCTGGAGGCCCAGCTCGCCGCCCTCGGGACAGCCCGGGTGGCTGACCAGGTGGCTGCAGAGCGTCAGGTGGTGAGTGAGGAAGGGACAGAGGCCAGCTGCTCAGCACCAGGTTCACAAGAAGACCAGCCCTGCTCTGAACTAGGGAACAAGTTTTTGGAGTAGTTTTTCGCTTTCCCACAAAACTCCTCTCAGGAGACTAGATGTCAAAAGGCTGCCTTTTTTTTTTTTTTTTTTTTTACAAAAACCCCAAACAGGTGGCTTTTCTTTTTCCCTGGGCTGCATGGGGACTTTCTGACTCTTTCTGACCAGCCCCATCAGCTTCTTCCCACTGTCTTTCTCAGGTTCACATTTTTCTTCCCTAATGGCTTCTACTTTCTCTGGTCCCTCTCCCTGTTCCACAGTCTTCAGAGTCAAGTGCGTTATTTCTTCTTGTGAGGAGTTTGTCTGGTGGTTCTCCCTGACCCCATTCTCATCTCCCCCAAAAAGAGAAGGTGCCTTTTTAAAGATTCCATGTCAAAGAGATAGGACTGTGCCCAGGGGAAATATGGTAAAGGGCTTTTCTTTTTATACATACTTTTCTCAATTTGCAGATGGAGCTGGAACAAGAAAATGCAGTCCTTAAGGAAAGGAAGAATGAATGTGAACATTCTTTACAACACCACCAGCTTGAATTAAAGAAGCTAAAGGTATTTATGTAACTGCTTCACAGTTTCATAAGAGTGTGGTGCCTTTCACTTGGAGAGGGAGTGGAACTAGCATTTCTTTAATAGTTCTGTTAGGCATTTGCTAGACATTGCCACCTCATTAAGTCCTCTCCGTGATCCAGGACAGTAGGAAGAGTTATGCGCGTGTTTCAGTTGTCGCTGAGGTTCCGAGTCCCACAGTTAGTCAGAGGTGGTGCTGGTCTGACTTCTCACCGCAGCGCAGGGGCCCGGCCCTCCCCCAGGGGCAGCGGCAGGAGCTGCCGGACAGTGCCGCTGCCAGAGCACCGCGGCTGCCAATCTGTAAAGCAAGGCTTCCCTCCGTCACAGGGACCTGATTGTTCATTTACGTCGGTGCTATGGACACAAGTGAGGAAGTAATCTGCTAGATCGCTGCCCTTCCCCATCTGAGAACTTGGTGCTTTAATCAGATACTGCTCCGTTCATTTCTTGGCCACACGTGGATGTGGAGGAAAGAGAGATTCTGCCACTTTCTTCTAGGCCTCCAGGCTCCCTTCCCCTGTGTAGCGGATGATGGGTCACTGCAGTACTTGCCCAGCTTGGCTGTGGCGCGGGGATGTTGTGGATCCTTTGGCCAAGGTCATCTCTGAGAACACCCACAGCCGAGGGCCTGCGATGAGTCAGCTCTCGGCAGTAGTCTCTGCTAAGACCTGCTGGTGTTGCTGCAGTAGAGCGGTGTGTGGGAGCCTGCATTTGGAGTCAGACAGGTTTTCATGCATCCCTTCAACACACATTTGAGCACCTGTAGTTACCGATGTGAGTGCCGGGATGTGGCAGTGAGCAACACAGTCCTGCCCCTCCCTGTCCCCGGTGGAGGTTGTAACTGGAAACAGTAAACTAGTGATAAATAGTCATAAATGCTATGAAGAAAATAAAGCAGGGTGAAGGACAGAGAGCAGGGAGGAGAGGGCTTTTAAATATGGAGGCTAGGGTGGGCTTCAGTCATATTTGAGCAAAAGCTCTGAATAATGGGAAGGGGTCAGCAATGTGAATGTTTGGTCAAGGAATATTCCAGACAGAAGAAATAGCAGACGGAAAGGCACCAAGGCAGAGAAAAGCTTGATTTGTTCAGAGAACAGCACAAAGATGGTGAGGTGGCTGCTCGGTGGGCTGGGGAGAGCGGTGCGGGGAGGGGGGAGGCGGGGAGCCATGGGGGGGTTCTGAGCAGGTAAGGGGTGCAAGGAGTTTTGTTTCGGAAGGATACAATGGATGCGCTGGCTCTGTGTGGAGAATGTTCTGTAAGGAGGCAAGCATGGAAACAGGAAAGGCTGTTAGGAGGCTCAGATGGTATTATGCTCACTATGTTTAAGGATATAAGAGACAAAATAGATAATTTCAGCAGGGGTTTGGAAACTACAATAAAAGATAGCAGTGTTGAAAAGGAATCACATTATAGAGTTTTAGAACTGAAAAATGCTGTAGCTGAAACTAAGAATGCAGTAAATTATTATATAAAAGGATATGAGGAAACATTCAGGGGTAATGAATATTTTCACTGTTTTTATTTGGCAATGCTTTCACCATAATTCTTCACATTGCATACCTTAAATATAGTCAATTTCTTATTCATCAGTTGTACTTCATTAAAGCTGTTTAAAAAAACAATGGAAGAGTTTTTACAGCAGATTATAACTAAAGAGAGAATATGAAAAGAAAGGGCAGAATGAAATATAGAAAAGAAATGATAAAAGGCATACAGGATACTGTGAGGTGTTCCGTCATGTGTCATTAGGGGCCAGAAAGGAATGAAACAGACGAGTCAGGAGCAGTTGTTGAAGAGATAATGGCTGAGAATTTTCCAACCTGATGAAAGCTGTCAAGTCACAGGTATAGATGTCAGAACCCTTAGAAGTCCAGAAAGGATAAACTTTAAAATCCATATGCAGACACAGCATGGTAATAGAGCTAAAGAAAACGAATAAAACAAAAACAAAGAACTAGTCACCAGCAGGCTTGTACCTAAAAGAAGCACAAAGAGCACCTTTCAGGTGAAGGAAAATTCTAGATGGGAGTACAGAGGATGTAAGGAGGTAAGAAAGAGTGAAAAGAAATTATTACAAATACATACACGAGAAGAGACAGAAATCTGACCCACAGTGTGTCAGTCATGGTGCAGTCAGGAGGAAAGAACCACCAGAGTTATTTGAATAAAAATTTATGTTGTAAAGTTTTTAGTCCAGCACCAAAACAGTTAAAAGATACCACAAAGGTAGCAAGTGAAGGAAGCAGCTTCCAATTTTAGAACCAAAGAACTAAGTGAGGAAGGTGGAATTACTAAATCCAGGAATTGAGACGAGGAGCCCCACAGATCTGACCCTCAGACCTCTGGGTGCAGGTGCTGTGCGGTTGGGTCTTGTGTGTGTGGGGGGCGAGGCGGGGGCGGGCAGCAGGGCAATGAATGCATTCAGCCCCGAGTGTGGGAGAAACTGCAAAGTGAATGCACCTGCTGCTTCGGAAGACGTTGCAGGCTGAAGCAGCACTGCATGCAGAGACGAGAAGCCGACAGGAAGGAGCAAGTCTTTTTCTCTCTCCTCCTGCCTCCAGTCCCTTGAGCTTCCTGCTGTTGGCAGAGAGTGATCCGGAGCCAGCTGGATGAGCAGAAGTGGGGTTTGCAGAGTCCCGGCTGCAGCACTGCACAGCAGAATATAGAAGGGAGGGTGTGGGCTGAGAGGCAGCAATTCAAAAGCCGGAACACACAGGCTATTTAGGAGTGTGGGTAATTTCCAATGTTTGGGGAATTTTCTCAGTATCTTAGATTTCTAGTTTAATGCCATTATGGTCAGTTAATACTCTGAATGATTTCAAACCTCTGATATTTATTTAGACTTGTTTTAAGACCCTAGTTTGCCTTGCTAAATATTTACCAAGTTTACCTTAGTAAACATTTCAGTGCACTTGAAAATAATATATTTCTGCTCCTGTTAGGGAGAACACTGTATTTTTTTTAATTTTTTTATTTTTAAAGATTTTATTTATTTATTTTTAGGCAGAGGGAAAGGGAGAAAGAGAAAGAGAGAAACATCAGTGTGTGATTTCCTCTCACATACCCCCTACTGGGGACCTGTCCTGCAACCCAGGCGTGTGCCCTGACTGGGAATCGAACTGGCCACTCTTTGGTTCACAGGTTCACATTCAGTCCACTGAGCCACACTAGCCAGGCTCGGGAAAACATTCTATAAATGCTAATTATATCAAGTTGGTTGGTAGTATTGTTCAAATCTATATTTTTTCTGATTTTCTTTTTTTTTTTTTGGTCTACTTGTTCCATCAGTTACCAAGAGGGGTGTGTGCTAAATCTTCCTCTGTGATCATGCATTTGTCTCTCGCTCTCTTCAGTTTTGTCAGTCTTTGATTCAGGTATTTTGAAGCGCTCTTTTTAGGTGCGCATGTATTTAGAACTGTTTGTATCCATAGCCTCTTGGGGAGGTCATCCCCAGGTGCAGAAAGAAGGCTGCGCGCGTGGGTAGCCTGGTGGCTCCTGCAGCGAACCGGAGCTGTGCTCGCCGGCTTCGAACCCCACGGTCCTGGAGTGCATGTGTCTGTGGCAGCAGCACAGACAGCAGAGCCGCCTAGACTCAGTTCAGGGTGCCAGTCTAGCCCTTCACTGGCTGCTTCTTGAGGGAACTCAATTTCCTGTTTTAAGCCCTTGACCTCAAGAGGACTACCCTGAGGATCAAGCGTGACCATGGCTGGGACGTGCTAAGGGCAGTTCCTGGCATGGAGGTGCTTTGAGTCTCTGCTTCCTGCCCTGACCTGCTTCCCTGTCTTCTCGCTCACAGTCTGTGTCTTGTCTTCTGAGGCATCAGCAGTCCTAGCGTCTCTTTGAAACTTCCCCAGAAAAGGCTCCTGCAGAAGCGTGGCATTTCTCTCACCCTCCCCACCCGGGCATGTGGGGCCAGGAGCTCCTAGCTCCACCCAGCCTGAGCCCTCTCGCTCCTTCTCCTGTAGAACAAAGCGTCCCAGGGAGGGGAGTTCACAGTGTCACCACCAGCCTCTGTGCTCAGGCCCCAGTTTCCCTTCACTACTGGAGGTGGAGTCCAAAGGAAGGTCGTTCTGACAGCTGCACAGCAGGAGCCGGAATGCCGCTGGCCATTAACCCCCTGTCCCTGTAGATTTCTAGGGGGAGGCGAGTAGCTCACAGAACCAGAAAGACTTGTCTGACTGGAACCTGGGGCCTCATGTTCCCTTCTCTGCCTGCGTCCTGCTGTCTCTTGCGCTGTGGGTCACCCAACCCTTGTCCTTGCTTCTCTCCACAATGTAGACTGCATCCTTCAAATTAGGAGGACAGCACCACAGCCCCTGCAAGTGGGTAACATTCCAGCTTAGCAGCCCCAGGGGAAAGCGCGCTGGTTCCGATTGGTTCCTCTTGAGTGACAGAGCCACCCTTGGGACACATCGATTTGGCCAAGGGGATGAGGTACTATGATTGGCCAGGTCTTTATCATATGCTGACCTTGTGGCCACAAAAGGGGAGCATCATTATTGGCAGCCCTACCAGAACCCTGCAGGGTGGGTGAGAGTGGAGAATAGCAACGATGAGGTTCTACCCCAAGAAAGGGGGCTGATTCTGGGCACACAGAAACAGCAGACCTCTCTGACCAGTAACGTGGGCACCTGAGAAGTCGTATTACTCGGGGGTGGATGGGGGAGCCCAGCATCCATCTCAAGGCAGAGGACCAGTGCGTCTCTCAGGCGATGGCCCCTGTGCTCCGGGGAAGGCTGCCCAGGCAGCCCTGCTCGGGGCCTCGGGTGCCCTGGCTGCCGGAGTCCAGCAGCCGAAGGCTTGGCTCTGAGCCCAGATGGGTGCTGGCTTGAAACCTCGGGCAAATTACCTACCCTCTCAGGAGCCTCAGTTTTCTCTCCGATAAAATGGGTTATTTTGGTGAGCCTGTGACATTTTGCCCTGTTAAAATTCAGTAATTGCTTATTATTTTTTCCATAACTGATTGTTCCCGTGCACTACACCATTCCCACGAGCCCCAGAGTCCGTCTTCCTGTTCTGTGTCAAGTTCCAATCCCAGGGCCCCCAGCCTTGCCCCAGGTTCTGGTTGCTGTGCTCCTGCGGTGTGCTTGTTGCCAGAGAGCTTGGTTGGTTGTCCCCAGGATTCTTCTCAGAGGGACACAGAAGGCACTGCGGCAAGAGGGCAGCTGGGGAGCCTCGGGAAACAGGAACAACGTTGGCCTGGCCCTGTGGAGGGAGTTAGTGCTCCCTCTGTGGGCTTCACGTGAAGTGAGAGCTGAAAAACTGCGCTGGGTTTTCCGGCTCCACCTCCGACCCATTTTCTGGATTATAGGAGGAATGGAGCCAGAGAGAAATTGTGAGTGCGACAATGGCTCAAGCCCTGGAGGAGGTGCGCAAACAGAGGGAAGAGTTCCAGCAACAGGTAGGCTGAAGGGTGATGCCCTCACTGCAGTCCCAGGCGAAACCAACCTACCTCCCTCTCTGCCCAGGGCCAGGGGCGGGCACAGGTCTCAGGAATGCTGGCAGCCGTGTGATTCCCTTGGAGTCTCTAGAAAGGTGGGAGGAAAATGGTATAGAGAAACCCTCGCCCCATAGGATGGCCTTTTTGATTTGTGGTGGTCAGTTACTGTCATAAACATCACCTGGGAGAAGGCCCATACCCAGGTGGCCTTCTGGGTATGGGCTCTGCTTCTGTGAGGTGAGCTCTCAGCAGGGAGGGAGAGGAGAGCCTTCCTCTGAAGACAGACTCAGCATTGGCCCAGACCTTCTAGTGAGTTGACCCTAGGCCTTGGGCAAGTCCTCAACAGAGCCTCAGAGTTGCCTCTGAAAAGACCCGAGGATCGTCACAGCTTCCGGGAGGTCATAATGAGGCCATGTATATAGCAAATGCCAGGCATGGCGCAGGTGCTCTGGGCACAGCAGTTATGGTTCTAACAGCTTGGTGGAAGGCTGAGCAGGCTGGCCACGGCTCTGGTCGGCCCAGCGCAGGCCAGCGGGGCAGTGAGGGTGATTGCCCGTGTGCAGGGGCCCACTGCCCCGCCAAGGAAACCATTTGTGCATGATCCTGGGAGCAGAGGTTAGCCTGGGGCATGTTCTAGGCAGTGGGCTTCAGGGAGGGATTCATGGGGGACCCTGGGGAGGGAAAAGTAGGGATTCCTTTGGAGGAGATGGGGCTCCTGCTGCCACCCTTCTCTCAGGTTGGTTTTTTTCTCCAAGGCTGCTAACCTGACATCCGTAGTAGACAAGAAGGAGCAGAGTCTGCAGGAAAAAACTGCAGAGATTCTCCAGAAAGAGCAGGAGATTTTCCAGCTTAAGAAAGGTGAGGAGTCTGCCTGTTCCTGCCCAGCACCCCTGCCCGAGGTGGCCCAGTCACGAAGCAGCGTGGAGACGCTGGGCTCACAGTGCGCCCCGCCCTCTGCCTGGCCTAGGTCACGAGGCGGCCCTGCTGCAAGCACACCAGCTGCAGAGCGAGCTGGAGGCCCTGAGAAGCCTGAGGGCAGAGGAGTCTGAGGCAGCTGCTGGGCGGCAGGACCGGCTGAGGCTGCCAGGCCAGGAGCCGGGGTTGGCGCTCTCAGTCAGCGAGCCTCACCCTCACGTAAGTCCCACGTCAGCCCCAGGCCACTGTGTAGTGGCCGCCGTGTGCGCTACAGCAAGACACAGGGCGAAGCTGCAATCTGCTAGTAGGAGGCGGCAGTGGGAAGACACAGGGAAGCAGGCTGGGTTCTTGAGCCAAGGGATGTTGGGCAAGTCGCTTCCCCTTGTTTTTACCTCCTTTGCTTAAGGTGGGGCTGCTTAACGGACTCAGAGGTGGTGAGTCTCGAGGAGCCCATGGGATGTGGCAACACCTGTCAGGTTCAGGTGTTAACGCCCTTCCCTCCCGCGTGGCCTCGGCACGGAAGGCTGCGGGCCCCTCTGGAAGGCACTGGACAGGCTCTCCGTAGTTTGGTTCTTGGCGTAGTGAAGTACGCCAGTCCACACCTGTGGGACACCTCTGATCCCCTTCCCATGGACCTGTGGCTTAGCTTGACCCCTGTCCTGGCTCTCAACTTGCTGCCACCGTCCTGCAGGTAACTTTGAGGGCCATGCAGGACCCTGCGTACCAGCTTCCGCCTTTGGAGGGGATGCCAAACGGTGAGGTGGGGGCCATGGATCTCGGGCAGCTACAGAAGGAAAAGCAGGACTTGGAGCAGCAACTCCTGGAGAAAAATAAGGTAAGGGCGCCCTTTACCTCGGCTGTTTATATACTTGCCTTTCCCCGTCCGTGTACCCAAAACCACTCAGTCCCTTCTGAGAGTTTTTCTGGTGCCCCTGGGCACCTCTTGGGGGAGATGCTCTTTCATTAAAAGGGCTTCTTCATGGTTTTCTCTTCCATTCCCCTCCTGTGTTTTTGTCTTTCTTTTGCACCCGCCTCTCCTCACCCCTGCTGCCCACTTGAGATCTGGTCCAGAGTATTAGAGCTTGAGCAGTAGCAAGTCTCGGGGTTCCCAGCCTCCTTGGCTGCCAACAGCTGGGTCACATTGGACCCATAGTCTCACCTCACGTATGTCCTTCCTTTCTGCAGTTGTGAAGGGAGAGCAGTGAGATCTATCTGCCTTTTAAGTGTTTGTGGGGGGAGGGGGATGAAATGAAAGTGTTTGTTAGCTGTCCCGTAAAATTTCTGGCATTTGGTAGAGGCATCGTAAGTGATTGCTTATCCATGATTCCACCCTCCCCACCAGGCCTCTGTGCCTGTAAATGCAGGATCTTGTTTGATCCTGGTTTTTCAAGTGCCCTGTGATGTCAAGTGTGTTGACTAGTTATTGCTCTGGCCTGAAATTCTACCCCTGAATTGTGTGATTGTGTGCGTGTTTTTTTTTTAGATCTTTAACAAAGGGAAAAAGGGTTCATTCTCTTTCTCCTCCCTCTCCCTCTCTTCCCTCCTTCTCTCCCCTCTCTTCCCCCAACTTACATTTAATTTCTTCCTGCGAAATACAGAAGAGATACAGGCAAGTGCACAAACACCACGTGCCCCAGGGTCCAGCCCTCAGACCTTTCCTCTGAATTGCACTCACACCCTCGGTGACCTCACCTCACAGCACAGAGCGGGCCCCAAACCCCGGTCACAGCTGCAGCCAGCTCCCGGGGACGCTAGGCTCCTGTATCAACCTGTTCTGCATCTCCACGCAAATGTCTAACAGGCATCTGAAATGTAAACCATCCAAAGCCAAACCTCACATTTACGTGCTCCCTCGCATCTGCTGCCACCGCTCCGATCTCAGTAAATGGCAGAAACCTGGGTGTCGTCCTTGACCGCCTTGGCATCAGACATTCGCAGAGCCTTTTGGATCTCCCTTTACATTGCACCCAGCTGCTTCCTGCCCCCACCGCTGCCGCCGTCCTCTTCCCCAGAGCACGGTGTCGCGCTTCAGCTGGTTTCCCTGGCACTCCTCTGCTCCAGCCCTCTGGTGACTTTGATGGCATTCCGTCTCTCTCTAAAGCCAAAGTCTTTCTGCGGCCCACAAAGCCCTGTGGTCTGTCCCCTTATAACCCTTTTCACCGCATACCCCCTGCTGTGTCCCCCCCCCCCCCGCCCCGCCCCGACTCAGGCACATGGATAGGCCTTGTCCTCTGTGACTAGTAAGCACCCTCCTGCCTCAGGGTCTTTCCTCTTGCTGAAATTCCCTCTAGAAAATTCTTCCCCCAATTTCCCTCACTTCCTTTCTGGTATTGTTTTGTGAGTCAGCCCTCACCACCAGAGTTGTCTGTCCCCATAACCTGAGTCTTGTTCTCCACACTTTCTGATAAACTGTATATTTGGCTTTGACCTTTGCCCTCTTGAGGGCAGACATTTTTTGTTTGTTGATTGCTATTTCCCCAGCCTCTAGGACAGTGTCTGGCACATAGTAGGGACTCAATCAGTATTTGTTGGATAAACAAATGAATGGGCCAAAAACCTAGAAAATCAAGTAACATAAAGGGGCAGATACTTTTAGAGGAATGTCCAGCTTCATGGTCAACCACGAGAATACAACTTGAGGCAACACATCACGATTTTGTAAAACGGGATGTTGGCGGCAGCGTCATGTGCCTGCCAGGGCGTTCATGCTCCTCTCACCCAGCCCTCTCCGCCCTCAAGACTGTGGAGATGCTTCCCTTGAGAAAACAAAGTATATTATGACTTTGTGTAGAAATAGAAACTCAGCCACACAGTTAAGACGCGGGGCATCCCCCTAGGGTTACTGTCACGTTGAAAGTTTTAATTAGGAAAACTGTAGGAAGCTGTGAAAACTGATAAATGAAAAATACTATTCAAAATTCTAGCTACTTGACTAGAAATGGTAAGAATGGTAGTGTGGACTAGAAATCCACAGGAAGATTTCATTTTGATGTTAACAGTTGTCAGACTTTAAACTTTTATTTAAAATTTTTCCCTGTATTGCTGCGTATACAGTAAATTTTTTTCATTGGGAAAACAGGTCAGCCTTTCAAGTGATTAACAGAATGTGTAATAAATTATGTTTAAGGTTCAAAATGCTAATTAAACTCACAAAAAAAATTAGTAAAAGATGTAAAACCCAGTGCTGGTGGGTTGTGCAGACAAACCATGATCTTTTATACTGTTCAAAGTATGCACCACAAATTACGGCATTTCAGGAGAGCAGCGGTAATGCTGAGAACCATGCACTTGGGCCTGCGTATCCTACTTGGGCGCCTAGCCCACAAATATAATTCTGAAGGACAAATGGACAGCACAGAGATGTTTCTAGCTGTGCTATTTACGGAGACACGCACTGGCAGCAGCCCTGAGGGCAGAGCCCCTGGGGGCTTCCCCCGTCCTGTGACCCAGGCCTCACGGGGCATCCATGTGCTCCGCAGAGGGGTACGTGATGACTTTGGTGGCCATTGACAGGCCTGAGGGGCAAGTGTGAGCACAGCAGCTCCACATGCGGGAAGGAGCCCAAGGCAGCAGGCACACAGGTGTGACAGCACAAGCCTCTCAGGAAGACAAAGCAGGGACTTCTACCCTGCTTGGGTGTATGGGGACCCAAGAGAGTGTCTGTCTGTTCTGTTGTCCTTTGCACTTAAAGATGGTGAGATGTGCATTAACAAATGGGTTTTGGCCGGGACGGGGGGTTTGTTGCAGACCATAAAGCAGATGCAGCAGAGGATGCTGGAACTCAAAAAGACGCTGCAGAAGGAACTGGTGAGTATCCCTTGCTCCGCGCTGCCTTGCCCTCCCCAGCTCTCATTTCCCTGGGTCCCTTGCTGCCTGACCATGCTTCCCTTTCCCCCGTTGATTGCAAGGGGTCTCTGGGACATCAGATGTTGGCTGGTAGGACAGTGGCCTTGCCAGCTTGAACACGCCTCTGTAAAGCGGCTGTGTGGCCTCAGGCATCTGCCCTCCTTCTCTGAGCCTGCATGCTGCCTGAGAAGTCAGTAAGGTGATGTGTGCACTGTCTGTGAACAGCGAGTGCCAGGCCCAGACACAGGAGGAGAGCAGGACCTCTGCCCTGGCTCACCGCCTAGGACATGTGTCCCGACAGTGGAAGGAACTGTCTGAACTTCCCCAGGTGACCTCTCCCCCTGCTCTCAAACTGCCCACTCCTCCTGGGGGTGCCGAGCCTTCTTCAGCTACTGGCAATTCCTCCCAGGGGGTAGGAGGTGGGGGCCCTTTGGCCTTGCCTTCTGCAGGTTGTGACAGAGGACCAGCGGGTGATCACAGCGTGGGCCAGGCGATGCTCCCATGTGGTTTTCTGACCTGTCTTAAGTGGTTCAACATTGCATCTTTCCTTTGATTTTTCAGAAAATCAGACCTGACAATGAGCTTTTTGAAGTCCGGGAGAAGTCTGGCCCCGAGACGCCAAACCTAACCCCTTCTGTCCCAAATCACACTGACCTGACTGACGCCCGCGAGGTCAACTTTGAGTACCTTAAACATGTGGTTTTAAAATTCATGTCCTGTCGGGAATCTGAGGTAAAGGGCTTCTGAGTGGCCTTTTGGGTACCGAGTTCCACCCCAGAGCCTGGCTCGTTTGTCGGAGCCCTGCGCAGCTTCCCCCACATCCATTTCTTCTCCCACGTCCCAGTTTGACCAGCGTGGACATTTAGTCATTTCTCTAGTTGACACTGACTTGCTGATTGAGCAGCAGGTCGGGGGGCCAGAGTCCAGGGAGCAGAATCCACGCAGCATTTCTGCATCTTCCGAGGAGCAGGAGCGCTGCTGTGGATGTCCTGGTCATCTTACCAGTCCCCGAAGTGAAAGATGGAGGGAGGAGGAGAACCCGGCGTTGCCGTCAGACCTCCACGCAGTCCTTGCTCTCCGTCGGGAGTGCACACCAGGCACAGAACCAGAGAGGCTGCCAGTTAGCCCCAACTCACACCTCCCCACCCCCCAGACCCGAGGCAGCAAAACTTCCTTTGTTTCAGGCTTTTCATCTTATAAAAGCTGTGTCAGTGTTGCTGAACTTTTCACAAGAGGAAGAGAACATGCTCAAAGAAACCCTGGAGTATAAGGTAGGGTTCCCTAGTCTGCTGTCCAGCTTCCAAACAATGAGGTTGGTAAGCCCGGGTGAGAGCAGCCCAGGCAGAGATATCAGATTCAAAGGCATTTTTGGATGAACTTGACTCAGGCAGTATTTACTGAGGACATGCTCTCTGCCCACAGGTCTGTGCTGTACTTGACCAATAGACCTTGTTTTCCAAAGCAATTTCATTGGTATCACTTCATCAATAGTGCCAAGCCTGGTCCAGCACCTAGACTTTAAAAAAAGAATATTCAAACAGTACCTGCATAAATAATAGAAAAAAATTTTAAGGAAAAATTACCTACAGCATCATCACCTTGTTTTTGTCAACTCAGTTTTTTCTCCTGTTTCCCTCCCCTACGTAGAATGGGCTTTCAGCCCTACCCGCTGGTACACATCGTCTTCACTGCTCTGGTCACGGCTGGAGTCAGGACACACAGAGGGCATGAGGGGGTGGCCCAGGGGTCCTGAGAGGGCTCTTCCAGCTCCCTCTGCCCCTCGACCTGATTTCCATCTCAGGAGCCTTTCCTATTTCAAACGCAGATGTCATGGTTCGGGTCCAGGCCAGCTCCCAAGGGCAGCATCCGGCCATCCATCTCCAGCCCGCGGACACTGTGGTCCTAGAGGAAACGACCCAAGGACGGCGCGCCATGGGCGGGCACTTTTTCTGTGAAAAGAACACTGACACACCAGTCTGGGTGGGTTTTTAATCACTGTAACTGCAGTATTTTGTACAAGTGTCTACACATTGTTTACAAGACTTAAGGTCCACTTCCCCCAGACTGATACGAACCTCAGGAGATAGCAGATCCTGTCATTCTGCTCACCAATGGGAGGGTCCTGGCACTACCCACATTTCTAGTGCTGCTAAAATCTCAGCTCCGGCCAGCACATCCGCGCCTGAATTTTTAACCTTTGTTAGTACTTAAAGCTGAAGCATCAGCATCTGGCAGAGAGGAGGCAGCTGATCCATTATGTAGAGACGATGCTGGACGTAGAGCACCCTCTGAAATGGTGCCCAGCAGGCCAGACTCACCTGCTTCTGCCAGGAGCCAACTTGGTGGGGGTGGCTTTTAAGAATCCCCCTTCCCTGTGAGCATGTTTAGGTTCAGATGAGGTAGAAGAGGCTTTTTAACCTTTCCTCTCAAGAAAACATTTTACCTTGTTTCTAAAACCACCTAGAAATTTAGATGTCTGCATCCTTAAAATCCTCTGGAGCCAGTGCGCATCAATGAGTATGCAGCTGACGGTGTCTCCTTGTACTGATGAATACTAGCAAATAGATATAAAAAGGTCCTACATAGAGCACCAAATACCCTCAATGGCCTTCTTAATGAATGTACTTGCTTGGATAGGTTGCTGGTAAACCATTTTAAACTATTTTTTTAATAGCTAAGTTCCTCACTATTATATAAACATGTCTTCTGTATTGTAAAGGTGTTCTTAAGGAAAATTGGAGCATCAAGAAGGAATTATTTCTAAGGTTGGGATTCCTGTCCCTTTGTAATTTCACTAGCATTCTGTTGCATCTGCCTTCTTCTAAAGCAATGGTGGCGGTTCATTTGCTTTGCTCCCGATTCTGGGTTGTAATGCTTAGCAAATGCTAATTACATGTTTTCTACTGTTCAGGACAGTCTGCTGTATTCAGAGGCAGCAGCAGCTGTCCCTGCCCCAGGCCTTGACCAAAACATTGGAGGTGGTCTGCCTTGTACATGGAGCCACCATCTCTCCCCCTCACCCTGACCCCAAATATTTAAAACGACACTACATTCCTACATGGTGTCCAGACAGCCTGCGGCTGGCTGCTGGTCACTGGTAGTGACAGAAACTTGTATTATTACTAAAAAAAGGGGAACACGCTTGCCTTGAATGAGCCACAATAGCAAATCAAAAGGGAAACCTTTTATTGATTTAGTTTGATGAGTTTCACTGGTTAAATTAAAAACTGAATTAGTAACTGGAGCTCCTAAATTTATTATCAGTTACCCCATGATGTAAAGCTGTGTCTCGCAATTATGGTTAGGGTTAACATATATAAAATGTATCTCAACAGAAAAACAAGGACTTGCAGAGTTAACCTGCTGTGTTTCCACAAACCTAGAACCAAGCAAGGGCATCACCACCTTTGTCCCAGCTTTGGCTCGTTGCCATCCAAGTGACCCATTCCTCACTTACCTACCTCTTCTTGCAGATGTCTGTCCTGTTTAGAATACTATTTTCCATTTACCTGTTGGGGACACAAAACAGGACTCCCTTCTGTTCTTTAATTTTAATGAGGAAGACATAGCTTTTCCAGCTGTTCCCAGAGAGAACCCTGAAATTCAAGTAGTTCAGGGCTCGCCAGAGGCAGCCACAGCCCAGCTGTGCAGCCCCTGACGCCTCCCCTGCCTCTCCGGCGGATCTCACCCCTCCCATGTTCCTGGCAGGTTTAGGTGTAGGTGCGGAGTCATCACTAAGTCTGGACTTGCTTAGAGAGGATTCACTCCAAGGAGGCTTTCCTCCTGCATGTTGAATTTTCTTCAGCTTTAAGAGGAAGAGTGGAGTAACTATTCTAAGTGATTTAATGCACTTTCACTTGTATAAACATTCTGCAATAGAGACAGTATATATAGCCCTTTATATGAGCATTGGATCTTGATCTCTCCTTCCATTTGTAAATAGGGATTATATTACCAAAAACTGCTGTAGAAAAGTCATTTGTGGTGCAATATACTTTTTGATTAAAGCTCTTCAATCCAGATGCAACTACAGACGGTTTTACTTGATATAGTATGGTGTGTTGGTATTTCTTTTACTTACTAAATCTAGTACATTGTGTCTCGTATACTTCTAGGGCTGTAGAGCATTTGTCTTTCAGAAAGAACCTTCCCAGATAGGGTTTGGGAAACATATGCAACTTAAATGAGCTAGCAGCCTAGGCCTACCTCCCAAGAATGGGGGGTGGGGCTCTGCAGAGGAGTTGCGAGGATTATGTCACTTTGGTCAACGTCCCTCTCCAGGGCCCACGGGACTGGGGAGAGCTTCAGGAATATGAATGGGGTCCTTACCTGTAACAGAAGGCAGACTAGTTACATGTGCTAAAAGGAAAGAAAAGTATCTTTGCTCTTCAAAGAGGCTCATTGTTAGTAGCTATAGGGAACAAAATGTTCTTTTTATATTTATAGGCTGATTGCTACCTGTTTCTGGCTTTCAGTCCTTTAAAGAGAACTTGTCAACTTCACGATCAGAATGCTCCTGCCACACAGCCAAACCACTGTTGGGAGATGGGGCCCAGGCCTGTCGGAGGCCTACTCTCAAGACTCGCAGTGCAGTCACACAAACTAAAGACTTTTAAAGCCTAGGTCAATTATTGAATGTTTGGCACTTTATTAAATTAAATAAGCTCCAAAATTACATACAAATCAAAGGAGTAAAAACAATAAATACTTATTTAGCAAAACATCTTTCCATAGCAGCCACAGCACTGTAGCCCAGGCCGGAGGCACTGCTGTGCAAGAGGCTGGACTGCCCTGCTCTCTCCCTGGGGGGTTTCCAGAACAGTCAATCCCTCATTCATTACCATCCCATTCACTACCCTTTTTTTTAATATGAAACACACCGCAAAGTATATACTAATAAGCCAAGAGCTTTATTGATGCAGCAGGCACTTTACAATGAACCCAAGAGAGCCCGCCTTCTCTGGGAGGATGGGACGTCTGTACAAACCCTCGGGGGGGTTTCCACTTCAAAAACACATTCGCCCTTTTCACGGCAGCCCTTGGATCTGCACCTGCCCGAATCATCCCTCCCCCATTTTAAACAGGCAGCGCCCACAGACACACCTGACCAACAACAGTGGCCAGCCACTCTGGCAGACAGTCACAATGTCAGTTCTGCATTATTTGTGGACAAAGGCATAGACTATCAGATCCTGCAAAGGATTTAGGAAACAGTAAGACAATTTCTCCCTCCACCTTGAAAATAAAATACACTTCAGTGGATGCATGTCCTGAAATAGTTGGGAGTTCCTAGGAAGACGGTCCATTGTCAATCCCTTCTTCACCAGCCTGTGCATCCAAAATTCTTCTCAAGGTAACATGAGTCTTTTTTGTTTTTTTAAACAGTCTTTCTTGCTGTAAGAACTCTTATAATGGAGCCTAGTCCTCCTACTGCTAAAGCCTGTGGGGGCAGGAAAAGGAAACATGTCAAACGAACCCGGTTGGACAAGGGGGAGGCCAGCCTGGCCAGGGGAGATGGGACGATGCACTCCCTGACCTAGGTCCCACCATGTCACAGACCTTCTGAAAAAGGATTCCTGCACGAGCACAGGCACAGTTAGAAGGCAATAGAGGCCACGTTCTAGGACAGAGGCCTGTCCTGGAGCCAAGGGTCCCAGAGCTACTCTTTAGAAGAACTGTTACCAAGCACACGCACAACAGAGCCCCCCAAATTTCCCTTTTAACAAGCTCACTGCTTTCAGCCTGCTGGCATTGCCCCAGGCACATGAACCAACACATGCCTGGCAGAGCCACCTCGTGGAGCCCTCGTTAGAGATGCCCACACAGCTGAGTGCCAAGTTGCCCCAAAGGGCTCAGAAGGCCTGACCTTCGCACCAGGCAGAGAGCTTGCTCACCCTCCCGGGCACGACAGCCACCCCCACCTCCTAAGCCCAGGAGCTCACTGTCTGGCGGAGCAGGCAGCACACCCACCAGCAGGACCAAACGCCACAACCCCAGCACGGAGGTTACCCAAGTAACTGTCCCCTCAGCATGAGAACCACTCCCTTAAAACACAATGGAGTCTTTCTGGAAGGACATTGTGTTAGTGACAGCCGGACCTCCTGTGGTGGCGGGCATGCTTCTTGCAGCTCCACAGGGTTGGGGACAATGACACATAGGCAAGACCCAGGCTTGAGGAAAAGCCTTGCTCTTGTACCACCCTGAGCAAAGGACAGGCACAGCTCTTTCTGTTTCAGGTGAAGGCCCTTTTAAGTGACTGTCAAGGTTTCGGCTGCTGCCCACTCTGGCCTAGTAAGGCTGAGGACAGAGCAGGAAGGCCTGAGAGCCAGCTGGAAGGCTCGGCCTAAGCGTCCCCTGCCCACCACCTCCACCAAAATAAGGAAAAGCATTACGAAGCCCTCTCCACCAGCAAGCCTGCCTCCCTCCCACCTGGGACTCCTTGTCTACCCTAACACGCCAAGCTGCCTGCTGCGTGCCCTGCCTGGCATAAATCAGCAGCTGAAGTAACTGTGGTTACCAGAGACAACAGACCCCTACTAGTGCTTCCTCGGCAGAGGTAAGTGATCCAATGTCCCAGGTTGCTTTAGGTGTGGCTGCTCGTTCTCATGTGCCATCAGACCTTACTAGGTTTGTTTTGGAAAGTCTGGCCTGCTAATTTGAACCCGGGGGTTGGAGTGAGTCAGTGGGCTGCCTGTGTGGGCAGTACATTCACATACCTTTTCATGCCACTGGAGTAGCACTGCGCTGCTGTTTTCTGAGGGCTTCTCAAACCCTTTATAAATGTACTTCATTAGCAAGTCAATGCCGTTTCTGTCCAGTGATTGCACAGCCTGTTCAATTTCGCTGCTCTTAAAGTTTGTAAGTACTTTCAGCACCACGCCCTGGGCCCGCTCCTACAGCGGAAAGAGAGAGGGAGTGAGGCCCGAGCTGCAGCCCAGGCACACCCACGCCCCCCACGGCTGGCACAGCAACACCAGACCGAGTGGCCAGGACTCACTAGAAGCGCCTCATAATTTCTAATTTGTCTGGAATGGTTTTAAAAAACAAGGGGACAGAAACTCACTGATTTCAATTTCAAAGTATCCCTTACTTAGGCCAATAAGTTACCCACCACCTTGGAAGGAGTAACTCAGGGAGAAGCATCATTACTTTTGATGAGACCAGCAAGGCCTTCAACTCCACAGGATCACCCCTGGGGAGGTCTATTTTTTTAAATAGGCTGCAGCTTCCCTCTGCATTCATCCCAGTAACGGAGGGGCCATTTTCCTCAATGTTTGAGAGGTGGAGCCATTGTTTACATCAAGATGCTGTCACAAAATGGCAAAACCCCAGCTTCAGAGACCCCTTTCCCTGGACCAAATTTTAGCTTCAGCGATGAAATGTTAGCCTGAGTGATGCAGTAAGCACAATTCTATCTTCTCACCCAGTTTTTAAAAGGCAGGAAATCTTGAAAGCACTGAAAATCCTTATTCAAATAAAGCCTACTCAACAGCCTATAAAAGCATAACCACTGATAAGTCTCACATGGCAAGCTAATTTATAGCTTTGCTCAGCGAGGGCTGGGCCCACTTCGCACTCCATGAGGCTCTGGGGAGGAGTGAACAGTTGCTTTGGGGAGCTTTTACTATGAACACAGATAGCTTTGATGTCAGGAACACCAGCAGGCTCCTGTGGAAGCACTGCCCAGAGCCAGCTCGCTCCCCTGGTGGACACTCACTGACGCAGAGATGGAACTGACGCTGCCCGGACCCCAGGGCCCTCACGCTCGGCTGGAGACAGACAGCCACAGCCCTGTCCCAACACCCCCCAGCAGAGCTGCAGCGCAGCCTCCTTTACCTTCACGGCTTGATTCTTGGTGTTGACGGGAGAGTTCCGTAAGGCCGCATGAAACGCCCGAAGCATGTCCCCTGTGCATCACCGCCAGTTAAGGATGGCTAGGCGCAAGCTTGTCCGCGCTTTTATTAATTAACTCATCTCAGAAATGGCTCAAGAGAGTGGAGTCAAATGGCATCTTATCCCTACCCACCCACCTACCACTGTGGCTTCCAGGTGGGCACAGCCTGTTTAGAGGGCAGCCAGGAGCTTCCCTGAGCCACACAGATCACGGAGGACACATCTGCCAACCCTGCGTGCCCCTCCCTCTGCCATCTCCTAAACCAGCCCCCTTTCAGCAAGTCGGGACACTCCCTCCTTCTGTCCCTGGAAGGCAGTAGCAAAGCAACTGCCCCCAAGGGGTAACTTACAGCAAAATCTAATTGAGCTTGCTCACACCTGCTCAGTCCGTGCCCCGTATCTGCCCTACTGGATCCTCACAGGAAACACGTGAGGTTATCGCCCTCACCTTCTCATTCTCAAAAGGGAAGAACAAAGGCACAAACCGAGGTCTTCTCACTCTTAATTCTATGTTTTGTTTCAGCTAAACTATTAAAGAAATTAAGATGCTGCTAAGACTTCTCTCTTCCAAGACCTCTCCAGACCAATGAGGTTCCAAATGCTACCAGGAGAGAGATTTATTTGGCTGTAAGAACCTTTGCCAAAAAATGAGCCAATCCTTCCCACCTCATTCCCCAAACCGTAGCTGCAACCCTGAAAGATTCTTCTCTGCGTTCTGAATAGCCAGCACTCAAAAGATAATTACAATCTAGGTTAGGTCCCCAAAGGTGACACCTATTTTAAACTGAATTACATCAGCCAACTTTCATTTCCTCATCTGAAACACTGGCTTCAGCCAAAAGGTTTCAAAAATAGAACAAGGAATGGCTTCTGCCCAATCGGGTCTCCACTCCTGTTCATGCAGTGATACCCACGTGTAAGCAAAGCCTCTGGAGCAAAGCTGTCCTCTCTTCCCTAGGATGGGCTCCATCTTGACTGAGGGGGGCCCACACCACCCCAAAGCCACTCCTGCCAAGCTCCCGGCTGCCTGCTGGGCTCTGAGAGGCAGCCCACCCCCATATCTGTCAGCTTTGAAATTCCTCTTCCCCAGCCAGGCAAGGGCCAGTCTGGTATCGGCCACCAATAACTTCTGCCTCAGACTACTTCTCTAATTTGGTGCCCCAGAGCAATAAGCAGAGACTCAGAGGCTCAAAAGGAAACAGAGGTTGGTGCTCTTCACTGTCCAGCATGGCTGGCAAACAAAGTCATTTGGAAGGGTAGGAAACTAGTCCATGTGGGTAGAAAGTCACTGCCTCAAAGCTGTCTCTCTGTAGCGCCAATCTACCAAGTATCCACTGTGGGTGTCGACAGGCAGTGGACCTTCAGCAGCTGAGGCGGCATGGGGTGTGAGGAGGACATACCATTTACCAAGCTGGCCTCCACACTCTGCTGGCTCCAGGCCCTTCCGAGAACAGGCTGTGGAGGCTGGGGAACCCTGCCCAACCCCTGGTCTCTTCTACAGCAGGGTTTCTGGGCCATGGCACTACTGATCATTTAGACCAGCCATCGATGTGGCGTCTGCCCTCTGCGTCAGACAGTATTCAGCAGCAGCCCTGGCCTCTACCCTCCAGATCCCAGCAGCACCCCCAAATCATGACAATTAAAATGTCTCCAAACACTGCCAAATTTCCTCGGGGGGAAGACAGAGTGCAAAATCACTCAAAACCACTACTCTGACCAGATCCCAGCCCCCGAGGACCAGAAGGTGCTTCAGCGAGAAAGAACAGCAACTAATACTACTTTAAAATCTCTACAAGGACTCAGATCCTGTATCAGGTGCTTTCACATGTCATTACTGCTAATGACAATTTGCTACTGTGACAAAAATTGTTATTCTCACTTTAAAGGCAATGAATTAGAGGCACAGAGAAGGGAAGTGACCTGCCCAAGGTCACAAAACTAACCTATCCAGCTGGCCGTTAAGCCCAGTATGCCTGACTCCAAAGCCAAGCTCTTTTTACAATTCCCTGCTGCACTCCACCCAGAGACCCAAGTTACATGTCCAAAACACCCGCTGTTGGCCTAGCAGTATGCTGAAGCCTTCTGGGATGTTGTTTAGCGATGCTCTCACGGAACCTGCAAGACAGCATGATTCTCCCCTTAACAGAGAAGGACGCCGAGCTTCAGAGAGGGTATGTGAGCTACTCAAGGTCGCAGAGCCGGCACCGTAGAGCTGGGCCTGTGTGGACACACAGCCCACGCTCCTCTCACCCCACCTTTGTTTTCTCCCACCATGACACATTTCCGTACACAGCACCAGCACAGGCCTCCTCCCTACATTTCCCCACTCCCATCAGTCAGCCCCTATTTCTACTCCCCTCACCTCTGTCCTGACTCCTAGAAGCCCATTCTATAGTTTGAATTCAACAGTCCAATATAAGTCCAATACCTGACACATGGTAAGGACTCAGTCGATCTTAATTCTTCCTCCCTCCCTGGATCTCACACGTGCTAGGATTTCAGTTCCCACCTGCTAACCTCCCTTTCCCCAGTCCAAAGAGGTACACTTTCCATGGTGACAAGGTCCCTGACATTGCCAGCAGTTGAGAAACTACCACCCCTAGGCCCCGCAGCAGCCTCAAGAAACCTATCACTAGTCAGGGACACACAAAAGAGGACCTTCAACAAGTCCCCACAGCACCAAACCCAAGACAGCAGATAACCAGACCTTGCTCTCCCCACCTGTGGATGGTTCTGGGCCAGAGGCCTGACCCTGCAACTCTTCTGGTACCACCTGCCCGTGTGTGAGGTCCTGCACCAGGCTGCAGAATCGAGCTTCCCTCATGGGGGCCCACCACAGGCCACCATTTCACCAAAGGGCTAGGCAAGGTGATCCTGATGGGGCAGGAAATACAAGTTTGTGTCCCCACCTTTGAAAACACATTCCCATCCAAACGAAGTCTGAAGGGTTTTGTTCTAAAGGCACCCTGGAAGAACGCTGCAGGACTCCTCCCAAAGGCAGTCCAGGGGCCTCACTTCCCAAGCTGAGTCAACTGATTAAATACCCAGAACCTGATTTATATACAGCATGAGCTTTCAACCCTGCCCTGGCAAGTGCGGGGGAGGGGCAGGCACTTCCTGTAACACCGTTTGAATAAAGAAAAATCCTTCCTCTGAGAATAAGTCAGTTTCCTGTGTTCAAACTGCTAAGGGACCAAGCAGGCTGTGACAACCACCTCTATTTTTAATCTTGTTTTTTAAAGGCTGGTTTGCTGTGGCCACAGAAATAGTTATTTCCAGTCGCGGGGCTCTACTTTTACATTTCACACTTTACTCTCTGGTTTTTCTTAGCTCGAAACTACTAGTTTTTTTCTACTGCTTTCTGCACAAAAAGGCTGCAGGGTGGGGGGAGGGAGCCAAACTCACTTGTTGAACATGGCTGAGACCATCAAGGTCCAAAACCCAAAGTGTTCCTAGGAAGCTGGAGTAGGTGAGAAACAAGGGCATTAACGGGAGGGTCAGCTTGATTTGGGGGTGGAGAGGTACAGTCTCAGACCTCAGGGCTGCACTAAGGCTTCAGCCTTCGCTCCCCCTGTGCCTGTTCTTTCCCGCAGCCATCCACCCACCTATTTTCGTGCGGTGCTGCGATCGGGCCGAGAGGACTGTGCCCGGGAGCCGCCCTGGCCACTTAATTACTCAGCGGTGGCTCACCTCCGCCTCTCCCGCCGGTGAAGCCCGAGCATGACCCCATTTCCTGCAACGGAGGGATGGAGTGATGGAGCGTCCAAGGAAGGGCCAGCCTGAGAAGATGAGGAGGCACGGGGGGGAAAAAGAGAGGCCTCGCGGAGGAGTGAGCGGCCTGCGGGGCCGGAGGCGCGTCCGGCACGCTCCCGGAGCCGCCGAGTACGCGAGTCCCCCAGGGTCTAGGGACCGCGTGGGGCTGCGCTGCTGAGGGAGGCTTCGGGGGCCAGGGCCCGGAACAAGAGGAGTGGGGAGGCGGGTCAGAGGGAAGTGGGGGATATTAGGACGGAAGGAATCTGGCCCGAGGGGAGTCAGATCGGAAGGGAGTTGAGAGACTGACCAGAGGGGGCCGGGGAGAAGAGGAGTGGGGAGTCCGCCTGAGGGGCCGGGGAGGAGGGAAGTGGGAAGACCGAGCCAAAGAAGAGGCTGAGGCGCCACGCCGGGGAAGGATATTGCCGCAGGAGACCGTCCACCTCGCTAGGGTCCGGGCCTGGCTCGCCTGCCGCCGCCGCCGCCTCCTCCTGCTCGTCCACGAATTTGTTCTCGTCAAACTCGTCGATGTCCACCCGACGGAAGCGCGAGGACAGCGTGTTCCGGGCCATGGCGGGGGCTCGGCGCCCGCTTAGCCGGCTTCGCTCCGGGCCCTACCTCAGACCCACTCCGCTCGGAACCGGCTCGGGGGCGGGAAGCGGTCGCCCGGCACTACCTCCACCTCCTCCGCGCGCAGCCGCCGCCGCCCGCCCACTTCCGGCCCATACAGGAACCGGAAGTACAGATGGGCGGGAGCGGGCGGAGCCTGCTACCGGCGCGACTGGAAGTACTATACGACGAGCGTTGTAGTTTTCTCGACCGCCCCCGCTAGACTCTCATCTTGGCCCAGCATCTTGAACGCCACTACTGCGCTCGTTCTTCGGCCTCCCTCCTGCACTGGCTGAGTCCCGGATGCTGGAAGGTGCTGGCGCAGGCACAGCCCCGGACTCTCGGGGTCATCATTGCCAAGACTGAGGGAGCACGGGACCCCCAGGAGAAGGCAACCGGCTCTTCCTGCCGAATGCCAGGCAGGATTCTTGGAAAAGAAACCTTCGAGCTGAGGCATGAGTAATAGTGCTTATGCCCTGGGAGTGAGAAGGGTTGGAGGAGCCTAAGTCTCAGATTTTAGAAGGTTTGAACGCAACCACCCGGAGCTGAGAGGAGATGGCCTCTGCCTGTACAAAGTGACCCTCTTGTTAACGAACCAAGCGAATTTAAAGACGTTTAAAGTGTATTTAGGGTGCTGACAAGACAATGAAGACCTTTGGACTTGAGGGTGCGGTGGCCCCGTGTATGCAGCAGTCACCTTGGCCGGGTGGGTGTGGGGTTGAGGAGAGAGAGATGACTCCCTCTCCTTCCTCCCACCATCCTGGCAGGAAGGGCGAGGTTCTAGAGGCCGAGAAGTTGGGCCTGGCTGGAGAGGCATATCCTGGCAGGAAGCCCAGAGTCTGAGATGGGGGAGGACGGGGGTGGAGGAGGTAGGGCACAGTCAAAGGCGACTCTGTCATGCTAGGATTAGGTGCCTAGGCTGTTGCTTGAGGGGTTCCATTAATAGGCCTCAGCCTTAGACTAAATCGGGCCTTTGTTTTCATAGAATAGTACTCTTTAATAAAGGCCAGTTGTTAATGAAATGGGACTCGTTTTATTACTTTGAGTATTTCTAATTGAACTGTGTCTGCAGATCAAAAAAATATGCCAGACAATGATGCTACCTAATCTTGGGTGCTAAAGATACTGTCTGTTACAGTGTTTGGAATAGGTGCTGGATAAGTCTCGAGGGTCCCGGAGATAGGCAAAGTCCACCTGTCTTTCAGCTCCACACCTTGGAATAAATCTTTGTGACAGCCAGGCCACAAGAAAGCAGAAATTCATATCTCCCCCGCCCCCAACATCCTCTTCAGGATGACCAGAAATGCCCATTTTACAAAAAGGAAATAGCCTCCAAATAAACTAATGAATGAAGTAATGTCCCTACTTATAACTTGGACCCCCATTCCAGTCAGGAAAGCAGAATTTTAAAAATCCGCACTATACTATGTCAGGGATGACTGTGTGCTGAGGGGAAAAAAATTACGCAGTGCCTGAGAGTGAGCACCTTAGATAAAGTGGACAATGGAGGTGTCCCTTGGAAGGGACCTGAAGGAAATGAAGGAGGGAGCCAAGCAAAGGCCCTGAGGCGGGGCAAGCTTGGTATATTCCAGAAACAGCAAGGCCATACTGGAGCAGAAGAATGAGAAGAGATGAGATGAAAATGGTGGGGACGCTGTAGGGCTCTGTAGAATGAGGAAAGGATGTTGTCTTATTGCGGATGGGACAGCCCTGGAAATTCTGGGCAGAGCAGTGACATGATCTGACTTAATTTTGAAAAGGACCCCTCTAGCAGCTGTATGGAGACCACATATGGAAGGAAGAGCCAAAATAGATGATTTAAGAGGGGACACCAACAATCCAGATGTCAGGCAATGTTTGCCCAGGCCAGGCAAGTGCCAATAAGAGTGCTAGGAAGAGTTCAGGTATAATTTGAAGGTAAAGGCTACAGAGGTTGCTAGTGGATTGGATGCGGCATGTAAGAGGAATGGAAGTCAAATGACTTCAGGTGTAGAAAGGTGTGCCTAATCTTTAGCTCTAAAACTACATGCACACAGAACAAAGTCCCTGTGCACTCTTTGACTTCCATTTAAGACTAATCCATGCCAAGGTTGCACTGTGCCCTCTCTTCCCCATATCCCTCCACTTCTTAAAATTTTTTCTAAGGCTAATGTTCATTAACAGAACCCCAGAAGGGGATGGGAGAAGACTCCCCCAGAGGTGACACCTGACAGCAACAAGAGGGCAACCTGGCCTTAACTAGAACTCTTAAGAGGTGCTGGTGTGTCTTTGTTAATGGCAATGAGGTGGCCCTGGAGCACTGATTCATGCTTGCCGGTTAAGGAAACAATGACACTGCCCAGCCTGAAAGTCTGAGTACCCTCCTGCTTTGTGAATTCCCCTTTAACTTTCAGGGCCCAACTCAAGTGTTCATTCCACTGGGAAGGAAGAGTAATACTAATGGTATTTTGAGCGACTTTTACTCATCAGGTCTTGTGAGAAGTTTTAAGTGTTATCTTCCTAATCCTCATAAACAGCCCCGTTCTACAGGTGAGAAAACTGAAACTCAAAGAGAGGAGGGTATTTGCTGGGTCTCAGCTAGCACCAGGCAACAGAGCAAGAGTCTAAACCAAATGTTTCACTAAAAAAGGCCATGAATTCTCCTTCCACACGCTGCCGCCACCAGCACATTTATGGAGTTGGATTATAGCTCTCTGACCCCGCCCCTCCCCGCCCACCTCGGACTTTACTCCGAGGCTGGAGCCCCGTTAATTCATTTGTGAAAACGCTCAGATTTCATCCCTTCCATCCACAGAACAAGGGCGCCCCGCTCAGAGTTGCACCAACTCGGCGACCTGCAAAGATTTACCGAATGAATGAACGAATAAATTACTGAGTAAACGAATTTGAGTCCTCACTATGCGATGCCTTGTAAAGTGCCTCTCCCGTGCTTCGGTTTCCCCAACTGCTCTGCTCAGGGGGTGAGGCAGACCCAAACAACTTCGGGGGCCGGAGGAAGACGCGGAAACAACACGAACGGACGGGACGGACAGTACTACCGAGCGCCTCGCAGCGTTGGGGTGGGACTAGCAGGGGCGGAGCCTGGGCTCCCTCGCTGAGACGCCGTTGGCCGCGCCCGCCGTCACCCGGCAGTAGTCGTGGAGGTCAGCCCCGCCTCTTCCTCTTTCTCTCTAAGCAGGCGGCAGAAGCGGTTCGTTTAGACATGGTGAGGGATGGGGAATCGCGTTCCATCCGCGGGTTGTGGCGATCGGGAGCTGGGGTGGAGAGTGCGGGGTGAACCCTGGGGTCCCATCTGCTAGCTGGGTCTGTCGGGCACCCTGCTGAGATGCTTAGCGCCACCACAGCCGGCCTTCCTCCGATCGTTGCCGGCCTGGGTTAGGAGAGGTGCGCGCGCGCCGCTGGGGCCTCCGTCTTCCCGTCTGCGGAATTGGACTGGCGGCCCAGTCTCGAGGTAGGCCTCGGCCTCGGTTACCCCGCGCCAGGCGCGCGGATTCCTGGGACTGGCCACGACGCAGGTGGAGAGGTCGGGATGTTTGGTGGAGGCCTCGGTGAGCGGCGGAGGGGGAGACGGAGCCACCGGGCATTTGAGCCAGACCCTTTTTTGCATACAGGCCAAAATTAAGGCTCGAGACCTTCGGGGCAAGAAGAAGGAGGAACTGCTCAAACAGCTGGACGACCTGAAGGTGGAGCTGTCCCAGCTGCGCGTCGCCAAAGTGACAGGCGGCGCGGCTTCCAAGCTTTCTAAGATGTAAGTGACGGGGGCCCGACCACAGCCCTTTGGGCCGGGGGCGCGGGGTGGGGCAGGGCGGAATATGTGTGCCTCGAGGGCATCCGTGAATTTTGGAAGTTGACTTAGGAGCTGTCCGCTTGCGTGCCCATTCAGTGGCTCTGTGGAATGGAATGTAACCAGGCTCACCTGCTCGCGGCTCCCCGCGGGGGGCGCTCTCTTTACCTGCCCTTGACCCTGTGGTCCTTTTACCCCGACTGTTCTTGTTCAGCTTCTTTGGCTGATGAAAGAACAGGGTGTCCCTGAAGACCCGTGTTAATGCTTTTTTCAAAAGCCCAACTGGACATTTTTTCTCACCTCCCATCAGCACTTGATTTTTCCCCCCCTTCACTTGGTAGGTGGGTGCTGCTCAACATGACTACAGACTCACCTGTCTCCAGCTGGTTCCTAGCTTCAGGCTTCCCGCTTCTCCTTAGCATTTCTCCCTCCCAAGTGGCTCCTGTTGCGGCCCCTTAAGCTTCCCTGATTTGCCCAGCTTGTAGCGTGGTTCTCCCTGCTCAGCTCCTTAAGATGGGCATTGGTTAGGTTGGCTTCATAGCCCTGAGGATATGTGGCCTGGGATGGAAGATCTTCAGCCTTCCACCACCTTTCATTAAGCCTCCTCAGCGAACCCTTCACAGCTCCTGAAGAGCACTGCGCACTCCAGCGCTTCCCTAGCCCCACTCCTGGGGTGCTCATATCCCATAGCCTCCGCGGCCTTACCTTCAGAATCCCTTCCTCCTGGGCTGGGTCAGGCGCCTCCTGGGCGAACATGGATGAGCTGAAGGGGGATGCCCCTGCCCTGTGAGATACGGGTCGGGCCCTGGATGACATGCTGGGGGGAGCTCTGTGTGTCTTCGCTGTCTTCATTGACGTCCCTGTTTTTGTAGCCGAGTTGTTCGCAAATCCATTGCCCGTGTTCTCACCGTCATTAACCAGACTCAGAAAGAGAACCTCAGGAAATTCTACAAGGTGAGTGGGGGTACATGTGGGGGTGCCTGGCTATAGAAAGCAAAGTACTAGGCCCCCCTTGCCAAGGGGGTCAGTATGCAGAGGTTCTGCTGGGGTATGTGGGACAGGCCTTTGCTCAGACATCATTGGGCTTTCCAGAACCTTCCCCGCTTCTGGTGGATAGGTTCGCCTTTTTCCCAGCATGCGATGTGCAGAGTGATTTCCTCAGGGCTGCAACTGTCAAGGAATCAATGGTGTGGTAGGAGCCTGACTGGACGCTTGGGTTTTGGGTGCAGCCTCACCAGCTGAGTGAGGGTGAGCACTCTTGAGGATTGACTATTAAATGTTTAGTCTTAATAGCACTGCGTCACTGCCAAACACCTGACATTCTGATTTTCCAAAGAGCACTTCAGGGCTTACAGCGCTTAGGTTACTCAGGGTCACCTACAGATGGTGGAGTGGTGGGGCTGAAGTTCCAAACCATGTCCTGCCCTGGCTGGTGTGGCTCAGTGGATTGAGCACTGGCTTGCAAACCAAAGGGCCAAACCATGTCCTGGGGAGGGGTGGAGTATTCCTGAGAGATTTCCGCAGGTACCTGACCCCTCAGCCTAGGATTTTTACACCTGTTCTCTAGTTCTGGCCTTAAATTAATCTAGTCCTTAAATTAATCTGACCAGGGTCCAAGCAGTGAAGCTGAACCTGTAGGAGACTTTAGATATGGGTGTAGATGTACATTTGCTTTTATGAGGGATTGGCTTATGTGGTTGTGGGGGCGGGCTAATAGCAAGTCCAAACTCCGACTGTTGGAAGAGAAGGTTGCAGCCAGGCTGGAGCTCGTGACACAGGTTGAAGCTTTTGTCTTGCTGGCGGGATTTCTTGGGGAGAGCCTCAGCCTTACCATCAAGGGCTTTCAGCTGCTTTTATCTGGCCTACCTAGGTTACCCAGGATAGTCTCTGAATTTAAATCAACTGATTAGTGGCTTTAATTACATCTATAAAATGGCTTCTTATCAACTCCCAGGGCAGTATTTGAATAACTGGAGCGTTTGATATCCAACAAGGCCATCATGGTGTGATGGGCACCGCTAGCTGCCCAGGGGACGCTGGCGGCGGTGGGGTGGGGGGTGCTGCCGCCCTGGATGTGTGCAGTATGTTGGGGGGAACGTTATACTGAGGATTGGGCCTGAAGCTTTCATCGGGCTGTGAGGGGCCCAGGCAGAGGTTTTCGTAACCATCCAGTGAGCACACCTGTGCCGGCCCCACTCGGGGGGGGTGGAGGTGAGGCCTCTGCCTGTGTGTCAGCGCTGTCCGGTAGACTTTGTGCGGTGACAGACATCTTCTCTCTCTACTCTGTCCAATACAGTCACCTCTGGTCATATGTGCTTATTGAACACAAATGTGAGTGATGTCTGAGGACTGACTCTTTAAACAGTGTGGGCTAATGGCTACACTATTGGGCAACAGCTCTAAGGGGCTTATTAGTAAATTTGAAATGGACACGGTTCTGGCCTGTGCCAGCTGATATAAAGGATGTGGGTGGACAAAGACTCGACTACTTCCCAAGTTCCCTCCAGAGCTAGCCCTCATCTCCTCTCTGGCTTTTTTCTGCAGTTCTCTGCCCTGTGCCTGCTCTCCCAGGCAGTTGGTAGTTCCCCGGAAAGAGCCTGAGCTGTCATTCTTAAGGGGTTTCATGCACGATGTTTTTCTCCCCCTTTCAGCTGGCATCTGTGTTGCTTTCAGGGCTATTGCCAGTTGCTATACGAAACTTCCTCCCCACCACTTGGCCACTGGTTATCTGTTCAGTCTTCCCCACTGGGCTGGGAGCTCCTTGAGCAGGGACTGGGTCTGATTTGTCACCAAGCTAGCACCCAGCACAGGGCCTCAAGCCAAAGAGGGACCAGGGAACCTTTGCAAAACAAAGGAGAGACCATGAGAGCTGCCTTAGGCTGGACCTGCTCACTGGGAATAAGTAGGAGCCAGTGATAGAGGGATGATGGCCCTGTTAAAGGTCTGGAAGCAGGAATGGGCGTAGGCCACCAAGGCAGGAAGTGGGGCTTTGCCTCTTGACGGCATTACCTTGGCCAAGCCAGAGCTTCCCTCTGAGACTTCTTGTTAAATGGGAATGTTGTTACTGGGAGCACCTGTAGGTACCGGGCAGACACTCCAGATTTATCAGATTAAACCTTGCACATACCCCATGTGCCAGCTGACATAACTTAAGCCAAGATAACAGCGGCCGCCCCTAGTACTTGCTGCTCTAGTCCTTGCTGGGTGCCACGTGCCCCATACTGGGTTGGGTGTGATGTTGACACCATGGCAGGGAATCAGGCTGGCAGAAAAAGCACCATAAAGAGTTGGTTGGCTTAGGTGCAAATCCCAGTTCTGCCACAACTTGCTGAGGTTCGGACACGTTCACTCGCTTTCTGGCCATGTAACAACTTTTTTTTTTTTTTTTTTTTTTTAAATGAGGATGATTCCTCCCCAACCTTGATTTTGGGGGAATTATGTGAGCTAGTAAACAAGATGTATGGCCTGTCTCTAGTCCCACGTTGACAGTCCCCTACTGGGCTGGATGTCATACAGCTCCTCACACTCATTAACCTCCCCAGCCCAGCCATGCACCTTCCTCAGCCACTTCCCAGGTCGTCCCAGGGCCCCTCCAACACCTTAGTTCCAACCTCTGGGGCTTCCTTAGCTACTGCGTGCAGTGGCTCTTAAGCCATGGTCCTCAGATTCCCCCTGCTCTCCATCACCCAGGGTAAGAAGTACAAGCCCCTGGATCTGCGGCCCAAGAAAACACGGGCCATGCGCCGCCGGCTCAACAAACATGAAGAGAACTTGAAGACCAAGAAGCAGCAGCGGAAGGAGCGGCTGTACCCACTGCGGAAGTACGCGGTCAAGGCCTGAGCATCGCAGGGGGTCAATAAAGCACAACCTGGCTCATGTTGCTTTGTTTGCACTTGTTTCAGCCAACCATGCTGGAGAGATGGGCTGATGTGGCCCGGGCGTCTGACGGTTTTGGCAGGCCTGCCTGTAGCTGTTTAAATCTGGTGCTGGGCGTGACAGCCTGAAGGCGCTGTTGGGTGCTCTGTTACCATTACGTTGGGCCTGTGGCGTGGAACTGCCCTGACTGTCCTTCCTGCCAGCTCCCATGCGCCCTGGGCAGGGAGAGGCAGGGGCATGAGGTCTAAGAGCCAAGTGTGGCAATATTATACAATAGTAGACAGGCTCTGGGTGATTTGATCATGCAGTGGAATTGACGTCTTGTCTAATCGGCAGCTCCAGACACTAATAAGAGTTTCCCATCTGGGGTGAAGATGCAAGTGTGGGCCACATCCAGGGCTCCCTGCCAAAAACACATCATTGGCCTCTGAGGATTCAGATCCTGCCTGCTTCCAGCTTCCCAGCACACATTCCACTGTGCCCGTGGGTGCTCCAGCCACAGGCCTTACCTTCAGGGTCTTGATGCACTTTCCTGTGTTGCAGTCCCAGACTTTGACCTGGAAGTAAAAAGCAGAAAGGCGGGGAGGCCTCACAACACAAGCATTTGAAAAATCACCTTGGGGGTGAATCCTTGCCACCATCTTAACCTCTTAAAGTCTTGGTTTTGTTTATAAGGTATACTTAACATGCCTGGCATACTATCTGATGGAAACTGAGTGCAATACAGCCTCCTTTTCCCTGGAGCTATTTGAGCTGTAGACCTGTTACTAACATTTGGGCTACCGCAGACCTTAGTGCCAGGCACTAGGTATAGAAATGGGCGACACCTGGGTCCTGCGTTTGGCACTTTCCTATTCAGGTCAAATTGGGATGTGGTCCTTTTCTGGACGGCGCTAAGGACTCTTGTAAGTGGGATGTGGAGGTAGGAGTTTGAGAGAAGGAGGGACCTGGTGGGGTTACCATTCGTGAGTAGCCAGCGCTGGCCAGTTGCAACCCATCCGGGGAGAAAGCTATGCTCTTCACCCAGGTGGCGTGGCCCTTGAGCTGGACAAGCAGGCTTTTGGTTGAGGGTTTCCAGATGTGGATGGTCTTGTCCCAGGAACCAGATGCCTGGACAGCAGATAGCTCTGTTTGGGGCCTGCATGCTCATTGGACCCCAGAATGGTTCATGACCCTCCAAGGGACTTGCAGTGAGTAAGGGGCGAGACTAGAACCCAGGGCAGCCCATCTCACCAGGAGGCCGGCTGCTGAGTAGCACAGGCAGCTGATGTTGCCTCTGTGACCCTCCAGCTCCTGATGGAAGATCGCCGGGGTCCCTGCTCGAAGGTCCCAGATACGAATGGTAGAATCCCAGGAGCCAGTGGCCTGCAGACAGCTGCTGCCGTGAGCATGAACCAACTAGCCCAGGCCCACCCTCCTGGTTCCTAGGCCGGGCAGACTCAGAAAGCAGGCCCTGTTTGACCAAAGCCCTGCCGAACCATCTCACAGATGAGGGTACTGAGGAGGGGCCTGGCAGAGGTGGTGTAGCTCACCAGGCAGTCCGAGTTGGGCGCGAAGTCACTGCTCTGGACGGAGCCTTGGTGCCCTGCTAAGTGGCGCAGCATCTGGCCAGACTGAAGATGCGAGGCTTGAGCTTTGGAGGGCAGCCCAGAAGCCTCAGTGCAGGGTTCTGGGCCTTAGGTCAGACCCAGGCTCGCCTTTTGGGGCTGCCTGGGTAACATGGACAAGACAGGGTCTGGGAGACTTCCCCAGCCGTGAGAGGAGAAGGCAGTACAGGCAGGGAGGACCTCATAAGCACGGGGGCTGGGGGTCGGTGGCTACAGCCAGGTGCAAGGGGTTTGGGTGCCGGGTGTGGGCATGGGCAGAGGGAATGCTGGGAATGCCCTTTCTGGAGCCAGTGTGGAGAGTGTGTGTACCATCAAGATCCCAGGCTCTCTGGCTACCCCTCCATAATACCTGCACCTCCCAGAGCATCACCCGCTTGTCCCAGCCACCCGATGCCAGCTGCTTGGAGTCAGGGCTGAAGCTGACTGTTTCCACACTCCGCTGGTGACCTGCAAGAGGCACAGTCCAGAAGGGAACCCAGGCCTGGCTGCTGGGCTCCAGATCTCGTCTGGCCTACCCCCCCCCCCCTTTTTTTTTAAATCCTCACTGGAGGATACATTCACTGACTTTAGAGAGAAACATCAATTGGTTACCTCCTGTATGTGCCTGAACTGGGGATGGCACCCACAACCTTTTGGTGTACGGGACCACGCTTCAAGCGAGCCACCTGACCAGGGCCAGCCCACTCACCCTTTAATATCTGCAGGCACTTGGCTTCTGCTACATCCCACAGGCGGATGGTGCAGTCACAGGAGGTGCTGGCAAAGAGGCGGCCGTCGGGGGAGAAGCGGCAGAACTTAACAGGGCCTGGGGCAGGCGACCATAATCAGAGAACAGCACTACCCCCTCCTCTGGCCCCTCTACGCGTGGTACCTGCTAATCTCTCCAGCCTCCTCGCCTACCTCCCTTGTCCTCACTCCTTTCTACCCTTCACCATTCACTTGGGAATTCCTGGAATACCCAACCTCAATTTGCCCATTTGTAAAATCAATACCCAATCCAATGCAGGCACCACTCAGAAACTCAACAGCCCAGCATAGGTTCATTGCCTCCTTTGTGTTCCCCAGTCCCTGGATTTTCCTATTATAGCATTAATCAATATGCCCAGTGATTAACCAGAATTTTTTCCTTGTCTCCTTAATTATAAATTACATCTACTCAGTACTTATCAGGTGCTAGGCACTTTGCATTATTTCATCCTCTAGGGTAGCAACTATTATCCCCATTCTAAAGAGGAAATAGAGGTTCGCAGAGTGACATGGCAGAATACTGGGTAAAACATGAACCATAAGGACCTGCTAAGAGGAGTAAGCCAGTCACAAAGAAATACTGTAGGGTTCCACGTCCGCAAGGTACTTAGAATAGCCGGTTCAGTTCATGGAGACAGCAGAATGGGGTTGCCAGGGACGGGGGGAGGGGGAAGGGGATGTTTAATAGGGATACAGTTTCTGGAAGATGAATGCTGGAGACTAGTTGCACAACCATACTAACATACATTAACACTGCACTTAAAAATTGTTAAGACAGTAAATATGTGTATTTTTAAACTTTTTTTTTTTTAAAGTAGGATCTGAGCCCTTGCTGATACAGCTCAGTGGGTTGAGCGCCAGCCTGTAGGCAGAGAGGTTGCCGGTTGGATTCCCAGTCCGGGCACATGCCTGGGTTGTGGTCTGGACCCTTGTTGGGGGCAAGATTGCTATTTCCCTCACACATATTTCTCTCCCTCTCTTCCTTCCTCTTTTCTCCTCTCTCTAAAAATAAATAAATAAAACCTTTTTAAAAAGTAGGATCTGAGTCCAGGTCTGCCAGAGTCAGAGGCTGGTGGCCCCAGGGACCAGGTCCTGTCTCCTTGCCCTCCTGCCCCAGCCTTGGCCAGGCTGTTTTGCATGGATGCCCAGTTACACTGGAGGTCACTATGGTAGGCTCTGCAAAACGCCAGAATATGGGCCTCAGCCTCTCCTTCCAGGCTGAGGAGCCCACCTGTGTGGCCACTCAGCCTCCACAGCAGATGCCCACTCTGGGTTTTCCAGCCATACACACAGCCGTCCTCGGAGGCTGTGAGCAGCATCTGGCCATCGGGGGAGAAGGAGGAGAAGTTGACCTGGAACAAAGCACAACAGTAATCCCACCATGGGGCAAGGAATACTTGCCTGTTCATTCTTGACCCCAGGCCCCTGGGTCATCCCTAAACACGCAGGAGCCCAGACCCCAGGGACCACTCTGCAGTCAGAGCCAGGAGCTCTGCAGAAGCCTGTAAAACTTGCACCTGAAGCTCAGTGTCTCACTCATGCCAGAGGCTGGAGCTTTCTCTAGAACCAGATTCTGAGCCAAGAAGTCCATTCGAGAGCTGCAGCCCAGAACCAGGAGTTCATTTGAAAGCCAGAGTCCAAAGAACATTGGAGCCAGCCAGGAGTGCGAGCCCTCTCTGCGCCCGAGCTTAGAACCTAGCGCCCATTCTGGCGCCAGAGTTCCAGCTACAGGAAACCGGGGGCCTGGAGTCAGGACCGAGGCTACAGGCCACACCTCCCCGCGATGCCGGCGGAAGTATTTCACTCTCCCCACGGCCAGCGTCCTTGGGGCTCTGCTGTTCATGGGCCCGCGGCGGCCAGCGCCCGCGGTGTCCCTCCTAGGCAGGCGCTGGTGGGGCCGCGGGCCCGGACTTAGGGCAGGGGGAAGTGGTAGGGGGGAGCTGTGTACTAGCGGTCTCCATGGCAACCGAGCCGGGGCACGCAGCCGCTCTGGGGTCTCCGGGCCCAAGCTGAGAGACTGGGAGAGTTCTTAGCTCACGGGAGCTGGGGCCGCCGCGGGCGACCGGCTCCTGCTGCGGGGCAAGGCTGCGCGCTCAGTGGCCGCGAGAGGGCACACCAGCCCCACATAGCGCGCCTGCCTCTCCCGCTGCTCTGACCAGTGCACAGTGCCAGTCAGTTTGCAAAGGACTCACAGACCCCTTGGAGACGAGCCTGTTTCCCCATCTCAGGAATGAGGAGGATCATCCTTGCCCCTCAGCACTCCAGGCTTGAGCCAAGCGTAGAGCCTGGTGCCCAGTTGGTGCCCTGGAACCAAGATCCTTTTCTCTAGGAGGCTCAAGAGCCTCCAATAAGAGGACTAGAGATGATGCCCATCTTTGCCCTCCAGGAGCGGGGAGCCAGAGGTAGCGTGTGTGACGCACAGGGCAGTAAAAAGTGGAGTCACTGTTGTTAACATGCCTAGCAGCACAAAGTGTGCCATCTGAGGAAGTGCAGGCCGTGGAGAAAGGCCCCAGGCGCTGTCAAGACTAGTTCAAGCTGAAACTGGGAAAGAATAGGACCCGGTTTCAATTACCCTTTACAGATGAAGATGCTGAGGCCACCATATGAGGGGACACATGTTCAGGGTCACTCAGCCAACAGAAAAGGAACTAGGACTTCATCCCTTGTGTGTCTGACTCTGGGGACCTATGTTAGGACCACCTGCCATAAATTCCAGGGGCTTCGCAGCAGATGCCCAGGTCCCTGACTCCTGGTACATCTGGGAAACTGATGCCCTGAGAGGGAAGATTTAGCCCTGTCACCCAGCGCCTCCACAGCAGAGCTGGGGCCAGGACCCAGTTCCCCTCCCTACAGCAGGGTGGGGCGGGACTAAGACACCCTCGGCTCCACTGCCCCATGGATCCCAGAGTCCCTGGGGGTGGGGGCGGGGCAGCTGGGCTTTGGGAGCTTCAAACTTGAGGGTTCCCAGTGGTGACTCACACTCCTCCCCCCAGACTTCTTTGCCAGAAACCCTTCTCACGAGATCCCCTGAGCTCCAGCTCTATTTTAGGTTCCAGACAGTCTGGCGGGAGAGGGGGTGACAATGGTGGCTTTGAGGCAGCTCCACCCCCATTCTAACTCCCAGAGAGCCCAGGTCCCTCAATTGATTCCTCAGGGACTCATCTGAGTTAGGCCTCTAAGGCCACCCCTCACCCCCAGACATGGGTCCCAGACACAGCGCCCCCATAGCTGGCTCCCCAGGCCCTCTCTCCCTCTCTCTGCTCAGGCACCCCCAGCCCATGCCCCATCTGGCATTTCTCCAGCCACCTGGTTGTTCCTACTCTACCCGGAGAACCCAGCCCATCCCTCCCAGAGCCCTCTAGGCAGACCTCGTCCACCAGGCCCAGCAACCCCTCGGCCAGGAGGGGTTAAAACCTTTCTTCTGACCCAGGAGTCTGTGGTTGGAACCACGCACCACAAATCCCAGGGGCCTCAGGGGTTCAAGCATCATGCCCACCTGTCCTGCCTCATCCTGCCACTGTCCCTGCTCCCATCTTGCTCCCCAAACTCAGCCACGAGGACACTTTCTTTAATTCCTCCATCCTGGGCTTCTGCACATGGGGTTCCCCACCCTCTTACCTTGCGATCTAGCTCAAATAACAGTCCCTCTCCTCTACAGCCTTCCCTCGCCCACCGCCCACCCCAGACTAAGTCAGGGCTCCTGCACCAGAGATGGAGCATTAGAAGCACGGGTTAGGATTAAACCTGGGTTCCACCAACGACCAGCTCTGTAACCTTGGCCAAGCCACCTGATCATTCAGTGTCTCGGTTTCCTCCTCTGTAAAACAGGGGCACTCACAGTGGCCACCTTGCAAGGAATCAGTGCCTATCAACGTCACCTGGTGTGCAGTGAGTGCTCCGAGAAGGCAGGAGCTGTGACATTCCCTTAGCCCCTTTAGCTTAGAGCCCAGACACAGACACCCCCTGCCAGCTACCCTAAGGGTCCCCTGGCCCAGGGCCCATGATGCGGAGAGGGCCTGGCGATCAGGGGCTGTCTGGCTTCCTGCCCAGCAGAGGCTGCCCCTGCAGCGTGGGGTCCATCGCGGGGGTGGGGCACCAGTGTGTCCCAGTCATGGTGGCAGCAGAAATATTACACTGACTCGGGTTCTGCCCATGAGATTGGGGGACCCAGATTCTAGCCTCTCCAAGAGGGTCCTCAGGGAGCATTTTGTACCCTTTGACTGTCTTTTCCTTCTCAGGAAGCCTACCATATTCTCTCTTCCCTCAGCCCAGACTTTCTGGGGGGTGGGGCACTCTCACTGCATCTGCTGAAGGTGACCCATGGTCCTGGGACCAGCCTTCTTCTCTTCACTTCCTCAAAGTGGCTGCCTTTGCAAGCTTCTTGGTTTCCTCTGAAACTGCCACGGATAACAGCCATTTTAAAGAGAAAACTGGAGATTCAGAGAGGAAAATGATTTACCTTATAAAGGTCACACAGCCAGAAAGTAATAGAGATGAGATTCAAACCCACATTCCATAACCCCAAGCCCCCACCTCATCCGTTGCACCACACACTCTTTCAGTATCGCCTATGGAGTTCAGGGTGTGAGGCTCTGCACCCTCACCGCACACCTCTCGCCCCTTTGCATGGGACCTCACTACGCCCAGGCCTGAGCCACTGTGGGCAGCCCTTCTTCAGAGAGTCCTGGATGAGTGCAAATCTGCCTGTTGCACCAGCAGAATGAAAGAGGGGCCCAGGTGAGTCCCTGCAATTCCACTCCCAGGGACACGGCCAGCACCATTTGTAGTTCCGAAAGAAAGACTGGAAACTACCCTAATCGTCAAAGGCTGTAGAAATAAATGATTTCCTAGTCAAATGATGAAAGCTACACAGCCAGGGAAATGAGCAAACTACGGTTCTGCATATCAACACGCAAACAGCTCAACAAACATGCTCAGCAAAAAAGCAACGAGGCAGAACGCACTATAGACATGACCTCTTCATGAAAAACCAAGACATGCCAAAGGCAACCTATGGATGGATGCCTGAGAAATGAGAAACTATAAAGAAACTGAGAAACTCTAAAGAAAAGCAGGGAATGAGACAATCTGGAATCACCAGAGCAGCGAACTACGGGGAGAGGAAGGCAGGGGACACGGGAGGCCTCAAGGAGTACTTGTTCCTGGTGACGTTCAGGCACGAAGCTGGGCAGGGGGCACCCAGGTGTTTGTTGGGATACCCTGCAATAACCAGCCCCGCCGATCTGGCCCCTGCGGCCTGTCCTGCCACCTTCCTCGCTCTTCCACTCCTTGTCCCCACCCCCCCCATTCAGAGTACTTGTGTGGATTATGCAGTGCCAGGGCTAGGACGCACTTCAGGAAGCAGAGAAAGCTGTTTTGCAGCAAGACAGCAGGCGGGGAGGAGAGACGGGGACAGTCCGACTGCCCGGTGTCGGCCAGCTCCTCAGCTCTCAGCTCCAGTCCCTGACGCTGCTGTCCTAAAACGAACCTGTCTCCTGAAATTCCCCCCCTTTTTTTTTTTTTTTTTTTAAGCAATCTCCAGTATGGTTTTGGTTACTTGCCACCCAAAGGACTTTGGCTAAAACATCTCTAATTTCCAGAGCTGGTCCCCTAATATTATGCCTTTGGGGCTTCTCCTCTGGGATTCCCCTGCCGCCATTTGCACACAGGGATCCTAGCCACCCCGGGTGACCAGTGCCCTCAGGCCTCGGTGTTTTCCTCACCGCTGGGCCCATCCGCATTGGGATGCACTGTAATGTCACTGGCCCTCCTGAATTGGACAGGCTAGAACTGGAAACACGCTCTCTGTATGGACTGACAAGTGCCAAGCTGACAGGCGCTATCATTTCCAGTTTTCTAGACACTCAGTCTCTAGTAATGCCACCCACATTACGAGAGGCATTTGTGTTTTCAACAGTTACATTATTCTGGTGACTCACTGAATTTGCAGCGAGAGCTTTTTCCCATGCACTGCTATCTGGCACGCACTCTCTCCTCTATCTGGTACTCGCAGAATGAATTCTTCGGAAACACAGGCAAGACCTTACATTATGCTGGTTAAATGTCATTTTCTTGGCTCCCATCCAACTGTCTAGTCTTGAAAGCGTTGTAAGTCCAGCTTCTGTTGTACAAAGCATTAATTCTGCACTGTGGCAGCTACAAATTTTATGAGCAGGCCTTCTGTGTTCTAAATCCAAATTGTAAAAATGATGCTCAATGGGACATGGGTGAGTACAGAGCCCTGTGGTCTCTCACTGGAGACTGCCAGTTATTCTCACTTTTTTTGCACCCATTCACACCCATCAGGATCATGGACTAACCATGGATGGGGCAGGAGAGCGATGAACTTCTACCTCCAGCAAGGTTCTTTGGTTGCAAACAACAGGAGCCTTCAATGGCCAGAAGGGAGCATGTGGGAAGGAGCTGGGGGGATCAAAGATGGGAGGGACTACAACAACCCTGCCATGCCAGGAAAGGGCAAGAAGCAGGGGCTGAGAATCCAGGGTGAAGCCCAGGTAGTTCAGGGTCCTTGGTGAGCTTAACATTGGCCGAGTGAGTGGTGGGCTGGGCATCTTTATTGCCAGTCCTGTTAAGATCTGGGCTTCTATTCCCACCTGCAGCCTCCTCTGTTAATCAGAAATTTCTAGTTCTGTTTAAAACCTGCTGTGCACCTGTAGATTCTGGAGCCAGAAAGCTGCATTCAAATCTGGCTCCACCACCCACCAGCTAACTACTCTGTGCTTCCATTTCCTTCTGTCTACAATGAGGGCAAGGATTACTTCCCACCTCATAGGGTTTGGCCTTGAGAATGGAGTTGATACAGGCAAAGTGTCTGGCATGTAGTCAGAACTGTGTATTGGTCAGCCATGTTATTAAAGTGTCATTACATGGTGAGTCCACATTTTCCCATTTAGCCCCGAAGATATGAAATGCAGGAAGTTGTATCTGGATTGAGCACAGTCGCCATCTTCTTAGAGGAGAGAGGCAAGGGCAACGGACCAGCTTTAATTCCCAGGGACGCCTGTCAGCATTTCTGGTCACCACTTCCTTGTCTGAGTACTCAGCTCACTACTGAACAGTCCATGCAGAGCTTGCTTGGCAATCGGGGTTAGGCTAACTAGTCTGTGACTGCTGGATCCATACTTTCTAGAAATGTGGGACCATGGTGCTTTCTCCTCTCCTGGTCCCTCGGCCATCCTTGTGGTGTCGGAGTCCCCCTCCCTTTCCCTCTGGCTCTTTCGGGGAACAATTTGCTAGGCCTAGAAACTTGGTCTTATTTATTTACCCTCTTATATTTTTAGCATGCTTTTTTTTTTCCCTAAGACTGTTTTTGTTTTTGTTTTTTTTTGGTTTGGGTAGCAAAGTGACCTGACGCCAGAAGAAACCCAAGACGCTCAGGGGGCCTGACCACCACCCACTCTCCTTGGCGTGGGCCCGTGGCCCCGTGCCTGCGTGCCAAGCTCGGGTTCAGGGACTCATACCACAGGGTCCCTTGCGCCTCTCCCACATCCCTGGGAGTCGCACAGAGAAGGAGGGATCTCCGAGGCCTGGGCTGAGTGCCGTGGAGCGCTGGGACACTGCTCCTCCTGATGCCAGGCCCAGATTCGGACGGAACGATGGGCCGGGGTCCCTGGGGCGGGCCCAGCCGGCTTGTGGGGGCAAGGCCGCAGCCCAGCTAGAGAGGACTTTAATGGTATTTCATTTAGTTAATTTTTAAAATTCTTAGAACATGCTCGACAGAACAAAGCAAAAAAGCAGTCTGAGGACAGAGGGACAATCTTCCCTTGTCCCAACCTCCCAGGGTTGTTGTCATTGTTATTCTTCAGGTGACACCGGTGACCACAGTTTCGAGCGTCACTTGGCCCCCCCATCTCCGCGCCGGGGCTGGCTGTGGAGACGGGGCATGGGAACGCCCTGGGTCTCTCTGACGCCTCTGCGCCTCCCCCGGGCCCTGAGCCATCTCTATTCGGCTTTATTCCTAGCACGCAAACCAAGTTTTTTAATTTAAAAAATGTCTTCAACTACTTGCTGGCTGCAGAAACCATATATATATAAATATATATATATACACACACATACATACATATATAGATACATACACACATATACATATATATGTATATATACACATGTATATATGTGTAGAAGGCAAAAAAATAAAAGACACAAGTGTCCGCTCACTCCTCCCTGCCTCCAGCCTCACACCTTAAAGGGGACCGCTTGGCCAGTGTGCAAGGTGCATGTCCTAGTGACCTGTCCTTTTACCTGTTTTCCCTTGGTCAAGAGGAAACAGTGATGTTTGGTCCAAGAGGCTCTGAGGAGGCGGGTGTTGCCAGCTCAAAGAGGTGGCCCCTGGCACGGGGCCTCGCGTGTAACAAGATCTCAGGAAATGGCTGCTTGATTCTGCGTGGTTACCAATAACTGGCAGTGAGTCCGTGTCCCTCAGGCCTCAGTCGCCCTGTCTGTCTCCCCCCGCCCGGTAGCCTGGGTCAGGCCCCGCCAGCTGCCCCTCGCTGTATCCAGAAGTCATTAGGCCCAGCCCAGCAGAAGTCAGGAGAGGAAGGAGGGAAGCTCCAGCATTCAAGGGCCTGCTTGGGATGATGGGTCTCAACTGATCTTCAGGACTGGAAGTACAATCCCAGTTTTCGCAGGTGAGGAGACTAGGGTCGGAGGGGAGCAGTTACTCACCCAAGACTCCATGACTGGTGGGCCAAGAAGCCAGAATGGATGCCAGGCCTGAGTCCGGACCTCACATCCTCTCTGTTGTGCCCACAGACTGCAAGATAGTGTGATTCACCCATATGGCAGGCCAGGCCCTGAGGAGGACTCGAAAATGCACTTTTGAATGAATGAGTATGTGAGTGAAAGACTCAATGGCTACATTACATATTTTACATTACCACTCCCATCCGTACAGCGTTGGTTTCCTTTTCACATTTTTCCTTTCCTGTGATTTTTTTCACAATGACCCCACTTAGTGGGAAGCTTCACCTCCATTTCATAGATGGGGAAACTGAGATTCAATATGCCCCAGGCCTGAGCCTTAGCATCAGAAGGAGACACAGCTGGACTCAGGCCCCAGCTGTCTGAAGTCAGAGAGCATGGGAGCGGTTCCCACTGCCCCGCTGCCCTCTCCCCGGTGCCAGGGCCAGCTCTGGGGGTCGCTGAGCCTCACACGTGCCGGGCAGAGCGTGAGTGCTCAGTAGACATTGAACCACCACGTACTTGCATGGGTGACCTGCGAAAAGGCACACAGTAATTGTCTGCTTAGCACCAAACAAATGGTGAGGCCTTGGGACACTAGTCCAAGTCCCCACAGACGCCCATCCCTAGCCGAGCTGGTTCAGCCTCCCTGGGGCCCTGCATAGGGTGGCTCCAGAAGAAGTTGGCACTTAGTTCCTTGGTCTCTCTGTGTCCACCCTGGCCCTGGGGGAGAAAGTGAGGCCAGACCAGCTCTAGGGCATCTGTGAAGGTAGCAGACCAAGGTTGTTGGCATCTGGTGGCCCTGCCCCAATCTCCTAGGGTTTTTGAGGAACCTGATTGTACCCCGGGAAGTAGCCCAGGGACCAGGTCATGTGTGAGCTGAGCCCTGAGACTTGGAACCTGCAGCCCCCAGGCTGGCAGATCCAAAAGCATCAGCAAGACAGCCATGGCCGCGGCTCTGCCCTCTGAGTTGGACTAAACCCTGTCTTACCTCTTTGAACCCACTCTGTGTGGCTGCAGGTGGGACCTCAACCAGCTCTGGCCGGACACTTTGGACTGAAGGACAGGAGCCCCAGGATGGGTGGCGGTTCCTATCCCCTTGTCCCCTGAGCAGCTGGCTCACTGGAGGCAGGTGGGGAGTGAGGGGGTGATGGGCTTGGCCTCAGAGTCGGGTAGGGGAGAGGAAGGGGGTGGGGTGTGCTGTCAGGCCCCCCGTCAGCCTCCCCCGCCCCTTCCTTCCCCCTTCCCTTCATTCTTTCTCTTTTGTCCTCCATGCCCACTGCCTGCCTTCCACCTAGATCGCTTCCTCTTGCTCTTGCCCAGTCCTGCCCCTCCCCTGCTCCGGGCCTGCCACCTGAGCTCTGCAGGGCCTGAGAGGGCTCAGGGAGGAGGAATGGGACCTTCGGGCAGCCAGGGAGGTTTTCTGGGAGGAGGCGGCGGGCTTCTAGGCATCTGGAGTTGAAAAGGAACCTGCCAACGCAAAACAGGGAGAAGAGGATCTGGGAGGAAGGAATAGGGTGTGGAGGCACGGGGCCACCCGCGGAGGAAACCAGAACGAGAAGCTGAGGAGAGGCGCCTGCAATGGAGGCCTTGCATGCTGGGCTAAGGGGCTTGGATCACGTTCTTCGGGCAGCGGTTCTCAAAGTGGATGTCCTGGCACCCAGAGGGTGCAAGGAGGAACCTTGGAGCTCCTAGGGGGTGAAAGGTCGGGGGAGGAGCGCCAGTGGGGAGTTCTGGGCCCCAGCCCTGCTCCAGCCAGAATGACTCTAATTTCACAAGATATACGGACTCCAGTGCCACAGGCGGTGAGGAGCAGTGAAGGGTGTTCAGCAAGGACACGGGGACGGGCCACGTTGTGTTTGGGGAGCCAGTGCTGGCTGCCACAGAGGAAGAACTGAGCTCCAGGGGTCAAGTTGCCCACCAGGCCTCCACAGAGGTTCTCTGGCCTCCTGATCTTTTCTTCCTAGGCCACCAGGATGTACTAATAATAATAACCCAACTGTCACAGTGGCAGCAGGTGCCATGCCTTGCAAACCACATTACACATCACATCAGGTGGGTAGCATGCAGATGGGGAAATAAATGGAGGGCCCGGGAGCGGAAGAGACACAAAACTGGGATTACCAGTGAGCCGCAGGGGCAGAGCCAGGGTGCACACCCAGAGTCTGGTCTCCTGCGTGCTGCCGGGCCCCATGGGCAGAGAGCCCAGAGCAGGTGCAGAGCAGCTGCTGTGGTTCCGATCCCCCGGAGCCTCCTGCAGCGCCCGTCCCCTCTGCCCACCTGCCCTTCCAACTGTCTCAGCCACACCTGGCACCCACATGCCCTGTGGAAATCTGATCGGCCTTGTGCTGCCCTTCAAGGAGACAGCTGGTAGACGGGGGTTGGGAGACAGCGGTGGGGTGGGGAACAGAGCTCCAGCCAGAGAGCAGGAACAGCTCTGGTGGCGCAGGGAGAGGACAGCAGGCTCCACCTGCTATGTGACCTTGAGCTCCTGGCTGGGCCTCTCTGGTCTCAGGTGCTCTGAGCCACCTGGACCTTGAGCTCCAGGGTTAACGGTAGGCAACAGGTGACTTCCTGGGCTCACCTGCTCATGCCGGGAACAGCACACTGGCTCCCACGGGTGCCACCCTCACCCACCCACAGGGCTGACAGGCTGTGTGATCCGAGGCCAGAGTCTTAGCTTCCTCATCAAACTGACAGGGTTGGGGCTGGGAGGCCCTATAGGCAGCCCCTCCTTCTTCTACTTGGGGGTTGGGCACAGCAGCTCACGTACCCCCCGACCCCGTGCCATGGGCTTTCCTCAATGGCCATTTTGTGTCGTTGCCAGGGAATTGCTCTTTCCTCAGCTGCCCCCACCCCTGAGACCTCAGGATAAAAAATAAAGGACTCCTGTCAGCTCCCCCGGCCCCTGTGTCTGGGGGCTGGAGGGTGAGAAGCCCCCTCCTTCAGTCTGTCTGGGGCATTGTCCTTTCCTTCCCCTCCGGGTGGGGGTGGGAGGCATTTGTGGTCATTTCCTCTTGGACTTGTTTCCCTTTCCAGCAGCTCTGGTCTGAATCTCAGCCTGGCGCCTCTCCCAGCTGCATGTGCCCAGTAGAGTCCCAGCAGCCCTCAGCCTGTCTTCCACTCTGTAGTGGCTCAACTCCCTTCTAGACCTGGGCTCAAATCCCCAGTTCAAATCCTACTACTTACTGGCCTTGGGCCAATAAGCTTCAGTTTCCTCATCTGAAAAATGGGAGTATTAATGGTCCCAGCTCCACAGGTAATTAAAAACATGGAGTCCTACAGCCTTGGGCTGCTTTATAGCTGGGTGATTTGGGGCGAGTCACATGACCTCTCCAAGCCTCAGCTTTCTCCTCTGAAGAACGGACCTGCCACAGAGACTCCTGGTGAGAAGTCACCAGAGAGCTCACAGACGTGGCACACAGTAGGTGCTCAGTGAGTGCTGGCTTTGAAAAACAACTCAGGATCAGTTAGGTGAGATGGCCACACATTCCAAAATCCCAACAAACCAAGACTGAAGGAGTTCCCAGGCAGCTGCCCTTCCCCCAGACCCCAAGTGGGCTGGTTTTTGAGTGTTAACGCATGAATTCGTCTCTGAAGTGTGTTCCTTAACTTCCAAATGTGGGGGGATTTTCTAGTTATACTTTTTGTAATTTATTTCTATATTGAATGCCTGTGGCCCCACCATGCTCCGAAGGGTTTTAGTCCTTTGCTTCATGCCCCGTGCGTGGTCCTTGCACAGGCTGCGCCCTCTGCCAGCGTGGGCTGCAGGCTCTCGGTGGGTCCATCAGGTCGTGTTTCGTAATCTAGCTTCTCACTGATTTTTCCCTTGCCTTTTCTTTCAACTACTGAGGAAAAAAATGTTACAATCTCCCTTTATAACAGTGAGGTTTATCTGTTTATCCTTGTATTTTTTCCAATATTTACATCATGTAATTTGAAGTTACCCGTATTTTGCCATGCATAATGCACACATTTTTGCGTAAATTTTTGAGGGAAAAAGAAGGATTCGCACTGTACATGGGTAGTACTAATTTCATATCTATATAAATGTTTTTAATTCTTTGATTTATGCTTATGTGTTAAGAATGTAACTCTGGAAAGCAATAACGATATCCGTATGTTCAAAAATAAATGCTAAAACTCCTTTATGATACAAAACCCAAGTATCTAAATATAAACAAACAAACAAATAAATAAATAAATAGTTGAATTAAAAAATTAAAATGAAAAATTTTTTTACCTGAAAATTTGGGCCAAGAACGTGGGTACACATTATATATGGCAAAATACATTACTTTATTAGGTGCATATAATTTCAAAATTGCTAATTTTCCTGACAAATCAAACCTCCTGTCATAAAATTTCTTTATTTCACCCTGGTTGGGTGGCTCCATTGGTTGCAGTGTCATCCTATACACCAAAAGGTTGTGGGTTCGATCCCCGGTCATGGCACATACCTATGTTTTGGGTTTAGTCCCCGGTCAGGGCAAGTGCAGGAAGCAACCAGTCGATGTCTCTCTCTCTCTCTCTCTCTCTCTCTCTCTCTCTCTCTCTCTGACTCTCTCTCTGAGATCAATGGCGATCCATTTCTAGCGATGATTGTGGCCAAACAGTCTATCTTGCCTGCTATTGACACGGCTACGTCAGTTTTGTTTTGGTTAACTGCGTGGTGTATCTCTGCTCTTGACTTTGCTGTCTCCGTTGGTTTGAGAGGTGTCTTTTAATGGGATCACTGAGTTCATTCACACTTACTGTAATTACTGACTGATGGGGTATTTACATCTACCTTCTTTTGTGCCATCTATTTTTCTTGTTTGTGATACATTTCCTTTTCTCTCCTTTCTTATCTTACTCTGATTATCTGTTTTTCTCTCTAATAGTTTGGAAATTATGCCTTTTTAGTGGTTACCCTAAAAATTATAGCCTGTACTCTTAACCCACTATAACATGAAGTCTTTTCCCAAGTACCCTCACCGAAGTTAGTAATGAATGTATGGCCTGTTTACATCAACAACTATTCTCCTCTTGGGTTACTTTAAATGTCTACAGCCCCCTCACCAACTATTTATTTTGGACAATTAAACTCATAGAAAATGTCCACATATATATCTTCCACCTAGATCCACCAATAGCTCTTGGCACATTTGGTTGATCTATATATACTTTTTTTCTGAGTCTTTTGACAATTAGTTGTAGACCACTGTTTTCAAAATTTTTAAAAAATGCTTTATTTACCTAGGATGATACGTTCTCAAAAAATAAGTCTTTTTTCCAAAGTGAAAATAATTTAATGTTTTTTGTAATTATAAAAGTTATGCATGTGCAATTTTTAAAAATACTAGACATTAAGAAAGATACATAAAGAGCGAAGTAAAAATCGTCTCAAATCCCACTTCCTAATGATGTTAACATAGACATAGGAGGTCTGTCCAGAAAAAAATCCAGCCATTGTTCTATAATGAGATGGTTTGTGCAACATCGCTGTGACCTGGCAGTTAAGGAGAGTGGACTAGAATGTGCATATGTGAACAATGATGACTTCGCTGTCCTAGTCAGTGAGGGCAGTAGATGTCGTTGAGAGAGCATGTGTACTTTGTGGCTGTAACATTCGAAATGACTGAGCAAGTAGAGCAACGAATCTGCATCAAATTTTGCATTAAGCCTCTATGGAAACTATTTGGATGATTCAGAATGCCACAGCCATGGGCAGCTGGTGGCTGGCAGCTTTGTCTCAATAACATGCCCACTCATGCATCACGTCTTGTGCAGAATTTTCTGGTGAAACATCAGATGACCCAGGTGACTCAGCACCCCCTACAGCCCAGATTTGGTGCCTTTTGACTTCTGGTTTTTCCCAAAACTAAAATCACCTTTGAAAGAGAAGAGATTTCAGATTGTCCATGAGATTCAAGAAAATAAAACGGGGAAGCTGATGGCGCGACTGGGAGAACTGTGTGAGGTCCAAGGTGCCTCCTTTGAAGGGGACTGAGGCGTCATTGTCTTGTGTACAATGTTTCTTGTGTCTTGTATCTTCTTCAATAAATGTCTCTATTTTTCATATTAAATAACTGGACACCGTTCTGGACAGACCTCATATATATGGACAAGGGTCATATTTCTCACTTTCTTGGATGTATCTGTGGGACCTGAGCTGCTTTTTGGTCACCACTTGAGCCTCAATTTCTCTATATATACCATACATATACATCCCCATCTTATTGACTCTGTTTCTCGGAAGAGCCACGACTGAAACAGGGGGTAATACTTGTTGTCCAGGCTCCCATCTAGGGGATGCGGGCAGGGCTCATCTCTGCGGCTGTTGGAAGGTGGTCTGAGGTCACCAGGGGAGGCAGAGCCCTGGCCTACACACTCCCAAACCAGTGCTCTTTCCACAGAGTCAAAGACAGTGTGGTCCCTGAGCAAGGGGCCGCTGGTGCTAGGCTGCCTGGGTTGGACCCCACTGTGTGATGCTGGGTGAGATGTTGGATGTCTCTGAGCCTAGGAATAGGATCATGGAGCCCACCTCACAGGGCCCTTGTTCATTTTCTATGTACGCAAGGGCTCAGTTCAGTGCCTGGCACACAGTGCGTGCAAAACTGTTGTTATTAATGAAAGTCTGCAAAGCGAATCCCCCTAGAGGACAAAGTCAGACCACGTGCCCCAGCCAGGCTCCCGTGGCGGCCGCCGTGTCTGCACTGGGAGTCGAGTGAGGCTCCTTGGCAGAGCGCCCAGCATGGCGAGGCCCAGGTCCTGGGCCTGGGGAGGAACTGCCACCATCCTGACACCAGCTGGGTTAAGGAAGGGCCCGAGGCATGTCAGGAAGAAGTGGTTTGTAGGGCAGCAGGCGTAGGGGTAGAGGAGCACCTACGGGGACAACCTCACCTACAGGGCCCCTCTCCAGTGCCCACTGGCACCAGGCCTACGCCCACCACTGGGCCGGGAGATTGGTCCCCCCACCCCCGAGGACCCCAAGGAAACTGCTCAGGTCTCAGCCTGCAGGGGGAGCCATGTAGGGGAGGCTTGGGGGCCCTCTGCCCCTGCTGCTTGCCCGGGCTGTCTCAGGTGCAGCCAGGTGGGTCTGCTGCCAGCTTCTGCCCGCACCTGACCAGGCTTCCAGGTTGTCATAACAGCCTTGCTACTGAGCACCTACTGGGTACCTGGCACGGAGCACACATGGGTTCTTTGCATCACTGAATGCATCTTTGGCTCCACTGAACAGATGAGGAACGTGTGGCTCAGAGGGGCTGGGACTCTCCTGAGCTCATGGCCAGATTGGAACCCTGCCCCCGCCCACCCACAGTCTCAGCTTCCAGACTGCCACTCTGTACCCTGCCCTTGGCCTTGGTGGAGTCCCTCCCCCAGCTCCGTCCTCCAGCCCCACAACTGATATTCCCCAGCTGCTTTTGCTCTCAGAGTCCCCTGTTGCCAGCTTGCAGCCTCTGCATCAGAACAAGCTGCTTTCCAGCCCATCCGGGGTTCTGTGTCCCTGTGCCCATTACGTGCCACGTACCTGGGGGGCTGCTGGCCACTCTTGCTCTAGAAATCGTTAAATGGCTTGGCTTTGCCTCTCTCTATTTTAATCATTTAATCTCAGGCAGTTTTTCCAGAGCATGGGCTCCCAGAAGGGTTTTGGGATAATTGCTAAGAATTTGCTGAACATTCACTAATTGCCAGGTACTGTGCCAAGTGGTTTTCTTGCATGATCTCCTCTAAGCAGCTCATCAGAGCTATTCGCTCCCTTTGTACAGATGGGGAGATGGGCTCAGGGAGGTGAAGGGGCATCGCTCAAAGGCACCGTAATAGTGACATCCCACATTTAACAGGCACCTTGTGGCAGACACTGTTCCAAGCACTTTATGCATATTTCCTCATTTAATCCAAGCCTGTGACATCAGTGCCATTCTAACCCTCATGAGATAGATGAAACTGAAGCTCAGAGGGCAATGAGTTGCCCAAGGCCACACGGCCAGGAAGTGGTCAAGTCTGGGCTGTAACCTAGGAACCGGCTCCAGAGCCCACACTCAGGGCTTGTGGACCTCAAGGAGGTGGAGGTGGGATTTGAACCCAGGACCTGCAGCATCCAGGCTCCAGGTCTCCCCTAGACTCCCCTGGGAGGAGAGGAGCCAGGCCTCAGACCGTGGGATGGCTCCCAGCACAGCAGGGCAAAAACCGCAGCTGGGAAGTGGGCCAGCTCCCAGGCTGGCTCAGAGCTCCAGCCAAGGCCACGGAAGTGGCTTTGGCCAGGACCCCTGAGAGGGTGGGGTGTTCCCCAAGGGTCTTGCTGGGGCAGGGCCTGGTCTCCCCTCGATGGCCCAGGAATTGGCAGGCATTTGTGTGTGCTTTGAGGTAATTACCGTTTCCGGCCTCTGACAGCTTCCAAGTTCTTACACAAATATTTTAGATGAGTCTTGTGACCTCCTTAAGAAAAAACAAAAACAAATTTCTTAAACATAAAATTCAGAAACACATGTTCAGAGATGACCTCTCTGTGTAATCTCCATGCTCTCGAGAATCACTGTGAAAGTCCGGCGGCGTCACCCAGGTTCACTGCAGAGAAAGCTTGGAACGGAGCCTGCCCTCAGAGCGAGTGGTTCGGAGCACAGGTTCCAGTGTGACACAGGCCTTTCCGACCGACTGCGTGTCCCTGGGTGCCCCTTCACACCTCTGAGCCTGGGGAGACATGGAATACCTGGGCAGTGGGTGCTCTTAATTTTACCAGGGGTGAAAGAGTGGCTGAAAACCCCCCATTGCACCCAAGTAACTACAGCTTGGGCTGGGCCACGGTGAGATGACAAGCTGTAGCCCAGTGACCAGCCTGGTTTCCCGGAAGGATGGGCGCCGTTGGCCCCGTCTGCGGGGCCTGCGCCCAGCTGGGCCTCCCTTCCTTCCACTCCCTCACACTGAGGCAATGCCCAGCTGGCAGCGCCCCTCCCGGGCTGCACTGGGACGGGGTGTGACGCATCTGTCACCAGTGCATGGAGCCAGCGAGCCCAAGAAACCTGGTGGAGCTGTTGCAGGGCTGGGGACCGAGGTCCTAGGAACCTAAGAAGCTTGAGTTGGGAGGGGTGGAGGCCAGAGCAGGGGCCCACATGCCCCGCCCACCCTGGCGTATTTCATACCGTTGGATGTGTCCCGTGAGCAAGCAACGGACCCACCCTTTTTGCCCTCATACCTGTCTCATCTTGTTGATGGCACCACTTCCACCTCTTGTGCCAGCCAGAATCCAGGGATTGTCCTCTCTGTCCTTTTGCACCCATGTCTACTTAACCCCAAGTCTCTCCACCGTTGGACTCTGTCGTAGTTTTCTCAGGTGGCCATAACTGAGTACCACCAGCTGGATGGCTTGAACAACAAAAACCCATTTTCTCACCGCTCTGCAGCCTGGAAGTCTGAGATCAGGGTTTCACAGGGTTGCTTCCCCCTGAGGCCTCTCTCCTTGGGGTGCAGTCAGTCACCTCCTGGCTGTGACTTCCCACGGTCTCTCCTGTGTGCTCGTCTTGCCCTAGTCTCTTATAAGGACACCAGTCACATTGGGTTAGCACCCACCCTAATGATATCACTTTACCTTAAGTACTTCTTTAAAGACTCTAAATGCAGGCACATTCTCAGACACTGGAAAGTAAGACTTCAACATATGGCTTTTGAGGGGACATAGTTCGGCCCCTAACAGATTCTCTTGAACCTTCCACCTTCCCTGTGCTCACAGCCTCGCGTTGCGCTCTGACCGGGGTGTTGACGCTCCCTGCTCACCCCTCCCGGTCACTCCCTCCTGCAGGCAGCCTGGCCGGTCATGTCATCCACCTGTTGAAAACTGCCTTGGCCCCCATCAGCCTCCCCAGCCTCAGCCTGGTCTTCCCACCTTCACGCCAACATGCATTGCAGCAGAACCAGGAGCTGGAACCAGGAACTTTCTAAAGTCGATCCAGTGCAGGGGCTGGTCTAAGCTCTTTAGGTGGTTTATCTGGGTTGCTCCCCATCAACTCTATGGGGTAGGTGCTGTCATTATCTTTACTTAATAGATGAGAAAACTGAGGACAGAGAGTAAAAACCTTGCTCCAGATCATAGCTAAGAGGCGGGTAAGGCAGGAGTCCCGCCCAGGCAGCCTGGCTGGCCTTCCGTGCCCCGACCTCTGCGCCCCAGGCACTCAGCAGGCTGCCTCAGTCTCCCTGCCTGGGCACAGCTGTCCCCTCTGCCTGGAGTGCCTTTCCACCCCTTCTCTGCTGGCAACCTGCTACGCATTCTTCCAGACCTGTCTCAAATGTCCTTCCAGTGGACAACAGCCTCTGTCTGCACCATGCCCACCCAGCTCTCATTAGACCACCAGTCATAGTTTGAAGTGATAGTTGTGACAGTGTCTGTCTCCCTGGGGACAGGCACCAGATCTGATCCGTCTCTACATTCCCCCCCACGGGATAGGCCAGGCACAGGGACAGACAGCAGCGAGTCAATGAGTGAATGAATGAATGAATGAATGAATGAATACTTCATCACATACACATTATTAACCTGCGCATATCTTTGAGAATAGATTCCAATTCTTTATTAAAAGAGGCAGGAGTTTCAAATCTCCTAGATTCCTGCTTTGGGAGAAAAAGAAAAGTAAAACACAAACACCTAAAGGATTTTCGCATGGAAAGTTACCTTTTTTGTCTCACTTTGCATTTGGTGCCCATTGCAGCCTTTCTGGCCTTTGTGACAGACGCATACCTGCCTGGGAGGGAGGCCAGGGGAGGGAGGGTGACAAATAAAACAAGGGCAGGGAGCTCTTAGCAACCCCTGGATTCCTTCCCCAACCGAATAGTGAAGATGATGTTTTGTTTAAACAAGTAATAATATAGGCTTTGTTTCTGTGAAAAGAACTCAGCTGCTTGTAACTGATGCTTGTTGCATGATTGAAAAAGATGTAAACCACCTAGAAAAGGACAGAGAGGAAAATAAGATGAGCCACATTCCAGAGCCCAGCTGCTCACACCGTGTGGTCATGGAGCTCCGCCTCAGCGTGAGCGCTCCGCTGTGCGCCCTCTCATCAGAAATCTCACCACACAGAGGAAGCTCTTGAAATCATCTTCCAGACCGCACGTCCGCCTCTTACTGTCAGTATGCCAGTAACGTACTGACTCAGTCGCCTAGCCACTCACCGTTTAGTGAGTGCCAGGCTCTGGCTGGGTCCTGGGAAAAAAGGACAGAGCTGCCTCTACGGGATGGACTTTACTCAAGTAACGACACATGTGATCATTTAGTTGTGACTATGGCCAGTGCTACGGAGAGAGGGTTGGCTCTTTGACCCAGCCAGTGAGGGCAGGGAGGGCTTTCGGGAGGAGGTGGTGGATGGAGTGAAGGAAGAGGAGGCCTTAACCTGGAGAGACTGAGAGTCGACACGCGTGGCCGAGGGAGGACCTCTGGAGAGGAATTCCAGTGTGGCCACCATGGCGGGCTGCTGCTCCCTCTCCCTCTATTGCTGCAAAGACCAGATTTTGTTCTGTGTCGCCCCCTCCATTAACTTGTTTACTAATACAACAAGGTAAATCCTGACAAGTCTAAGCCAATCATGGGGGTCCTCCTGGCCTTGCCAGTGTTTACAGGCGGGGCGGGCACATGGTCCAGTTCTGACTATGAGGAGAGAAGGGACAGTCTGGAGGAGGACCTCTGGGAAGAACAAGCCCGTCCCTGTCCTGCCCCTGGACACCCGTGGTGCCATGTGATGACCAGAATTGCTGCCACCATTTTCCACCCTGGAGGATGAGACCCACAAGTGAGGGTGGCCAAGCAAAAAGACTGAGAATATGGGTCCTTAACAATGTTCTTGAGACTTTGGATAAACAATCCCAGCTGCTCTGCCCAGGGTTTCTGTTGTTTCAGTGATTTTGGATTGGGTTTCGGGAGTGTCAGTCTAGTTGCAAGGCGGAGATGAAGATTTTGTCCTGTGGTGATTGCATAATGAGATGAGCACTTCTTCTTCTTTTTTTAAAACCTGGATGGTGACTTTACCAGGGGTTAGGAATGGGGGCTGATGGAGACGACGAGGGTGGAGCTAGAGCTTCATTCCTCAAACTGTCCTTTGGCTCCACTAAGGCCCATTAAAGGGAGTAGCCTCTAACCCAAGAGTCTATTGGCAGAGAGTAACGGGGAGGGTGCCAGGAGAGACGGCAGAGAAATGGTCACACGCCTGTGTGCTGAAGCTGCAGGTCAGCCCCTGCTGTCCCCAAGTTGCCCAGGCCCCCTTGATAGTCAACTAACTTTAGCCCCTCTTTCCAAGAGTCCCCTGGATTCCTAAAGTGCTAGATCCTCTTTCATGTCACTGGCTTCCTCATCATGGCTTTGGGTTTGTGAATTTCTCTTGGCAGGCCTCTGTCAAAATTCACTTTACTGAAACATTATTTACATACAGACTATAAAATTCATCCTCTTCAAGTATACAATTCAGTGGCTTGTCATAAATTCACAGGCTTGTGTAACCATCATCACGACCTCATCCAGAAGAACATTTTTGTCACCTCATCAAGAAACCCCAAACCCATTGGCAACTGCTCTCCAGTCCTCACAATCTCCCGCAGCCCCTGGAGACCACCCGTCTTTCCTGGATTTGCCTGTCCGATGTTTCATGTGAATCACACAGTCCGTGGCTTTTGTGCCTTGCCTTGCTTTCACACCAAGCATCGCATCAGATAGTGTCCTAAACAAGCACAAGAGCTACTGCAATCCTGTCTTGTTACAAATAGCACTTCCCCTTTGCTATCTGTATTAACATGCATGCAAAATTTTATAGAAATAAACCATCCTGTGCATGTGGTTTAAAAAAATTTTTTTACGCAATCAAGTATCAAAGACATCTTTCTGTATTACTACAGATCTGCATAACCCTTATTAATGTTTGCAGAATAAATGATGTGGTTAAAAAGAATCAGTCTGGCTCGAGTTCAGTGCTCAAGTGTGCAGGCTCAGGGGGAAGGCAGACTAGTCGCCTCTGGATGGGCTTTTACTGAGCTTCCAGCTTTTCATGAGTGTAAGTGGTAAGATGAACATGCTGTGTTTACGTTTCCTTACAGTAAAGTCCTAGATGTGGCTGTGGTCCAAATGGTAGGCATGTTTACTTTTTTTTTTATCCTCACCTTAGGACATTTTTTCATTGTTTCTAGAGAAAGAGGAAGGGAGAGAGAAAAAAAAATTGATGTGAGAGAGAAGCACTGATTGGTTGCCTCCTGTCTGCAGCCAGACCAGAGGTCATAGATTCTCAGTACTGGACCTGAGATCAGGGTTTGAACCCACAACCTAGGTAAATGCCCTGACCAGGAATCGAACCTGCCACCCTTTGGCCATGGGATGACGCTGCTTACTTTTTTTTTTTTTAAACATTCTGCCAAACTTTTTCTTTGGAAAGGTCAGATCAAATGGGCTGTCCACTACAGTGAAGCATTGCAACCTCTGGACTCTAATGGCTTGAGTGTTAATCCCTTCTCTACTGCTCATTGGCGATAGGACCTTAACCTATTTGTGCCTCAGTTTCCTTACCTGTAGAATGGGGATAGTGAAAGTACCAATCTCATAGGATTGTTGTGAGAATTAAATTAGTGTAATACATGTAATCAGTGATTCTCAACAGGGGTGGGGGATGGGGGGTGTGACTTTGTCCCCAGGGGACATTTGGCAATGTCTGGAGGCAGTTTTGTTTGTAACAACTGGGGTGGGGTACTGCTAACATCTAGTGGGTAGAGGCTAGAGACTCTGCTAAACATCCTACAATGCACAGACCAGCCCCCTCCATCCCCCAGCAAAGAAAGATCTGGCCCCAGGTGTCAGCAGTGTTGAGGCTGAGAAGCCCCAGTGTAAAGGGCCTGTCCCAGGATAAGTTCTCGTCAGCATTGACTGTCATTATTTACACTGCCACTATGCCGTGGCCAGGCCTCTTAAATCATGCTCACGCTGATAGAGAGAACATAATATGGTGGTGGATCTCTAAGCCATCGAAGGAGCATTTCCTGCTCCCCTTGTGGGTCTGACTCCCTGACACAAACCTCCATTTGGTCACGGGTTTCCAGGGAACTGGCTGGCAGTGGGGTCCAGCTAAGGAAGCTCAGGCCTTGTGTGCAAGAGCTTCACAGTTCCTGGAATTGCCTGACTGTGTGTTTCTCTTTGAACATGTAGAGGCAGGGACATGTGGTGGATGCAGGGCGGGTTTTGAAGTCAGATCTGGATTGAAATCTCAACTCATTGTAAAAAATGGCTTCTCTAAGCCCCAGGTTTCCCCATCTGCAAAACAGGATTATTGGGAGGATTAAATAGGATAAGGTGGCACCATGCCTGGTTCTCAGCCAACATTCGATAAATAATGGGTAGAATTTATTCAGTGGTTATCACTTCCAAGCCCTTTGCTAAGAATTTTCATAGTTATTCAACGTAGTGGTAGCTGCTGAGTTAGTCATTGCTGTCATCACGGTAAGGCCAAGCCACTGTGTCTATTTGTCGAGGTACAAGGGAAAGCCACTTGCTGAGCTTTTGGTCAGCATCCCACAGGTAGTTGCTGAGCATTACCTGCTGGGCACTGGCAGATAAAAGGGGCTCTTAATTCTCTCCCATTCAGATCAAAGAGGTAAACAAATTGAAAAACGCAAACATGATGTCAGGGAAAAGACCAGACATGTTAGCTTTCATTATACATGTAAATGGGTTACTTTCCTTTATTAAAACAACAGCAAGACAAGCTGAAAAGCAGGAAAGAAAAGTTTAGTTACATATTATTTATAAGAGAACTAAAACAAGCTATGGGAAAACCAAAAGAAATCTTGAATGAAGCAGCTCTGTACTTATAAATTATCAAATTATATTTCAAAGGAATAACCAACCACACTGAAAGAAAAAAAAAGAACCCAAGTAACTTCTGAACACAGGACTTTGATGTATACACTCAGTCTAAAGATGAAAAGAATTACAAGCAAATAGTGAACCTCACCTAAGAGGCTTGTTTTTCATAGTGGTATGGATTAGCAATGGCGATATACTCTCATTGTATTGAAGAACTGAGTAAAAAACAAAATATGTTGAGCCAGTTTTCTCCCTGTTGTAGAAGGAGAAAGAGATATGAAATGCAGAAGGCCAATACGCTGTGGCGCTGGACTGGGACTGGATGCATCATCAGGAACTCCTGGGCTTATATTTATGTAAGCACGTCCTTCCTGCTTCCGTCCACTGAGAGGACCCGGAAACAATGTACGCACTCTGGGAACAATGAGCTCAGCTAGTACCCAGCTCCTTGCTTCTAAATATCCTCCACCAAGGAACCAGGGCTCCTTGAAGAAACGGCAGGTTGCTGGGCGAGAACAGGGAAAGTACAAGGTGAGCCTGGAGCATCTTTTGTGCCAGAAAGTAAGGACGTGCTCAGTAAATAATACAGACACATCAAAAGGACATAGTAGCCAGTCTGGATAACTCTCACTAGCCCAATCTGGAATAACTTGGTTATCAAGTAAATAATCCATTGAATAGGATAAGAATGCATGGGCCCATTGTCCATGCAAACATCCATTTTTTTGTACGCTCTTCTTTACAGCAGAATGCTGACCAATAATGATAGAAGTTAAAAGGCACAAATTTCCCATCATCAAAGTAATAATAATTTATATAGGTAAGACTCGTCAAGGTGCTAAAGCTTAAGGGTGAAAGTATGGTGGAAATATCTGGATAGCCTCAAAGTATTCCCCCACAAAGTACTTATTAATTATATGAGAAAATAGTAATTGTACAGTAGATAAAACTAGCAGGCTCCACCTTAATTGGGGGATCAAAGTAACCATCCCAAACAACAGGACAAAGCCTCCAACGCTTAACATGATCCACCGAGAAAGACATAGTATCAGTTCTGTGGTATCTCTACTCAAAGCGTATGACCTGAATGAGGAAACACCTGACCGATGAGAGTTGGAGAATATTCTACAAAATAAATGACATATATTCTTAAAAAATGGCCACATCATGAAAGACAAAGGCAGAGGAAGTGCTCGAGATAAGGCAGACTAAGGAGACATGACAAGTAAATGCGGTATGTTATCCTGGACTGGATCCAAACTAGAAAAAAAATCACTCTTAAGGGCATCATTGGGAAGGTTTGACAAATTTGAATAAGACTTGTAAATTAGATATAATATTTTTTAAAAACTTTTAAAATTGATTTTAAAGAGAGAGACAGAGAGAGAGAGAGAGAAAACACTGGCTTGTTGTTCTTCTCATCCATGCATTCATTGGTTATTCTTGTATGTGCCCTGACCAGGGATCAAACCCACACCCTCGGGTTAGTAGTGGGATGACGCTGTAACCAACTGAGCTACCTGGCCAGGGCTAGATGTAATGTCAACGTTCAATTTCCTGATTTTGCTAATTGTACCATGGTCCTGTGAATGCCTATGTTCTCAGGAAATACACACTGAGGTCTTTAGGAGGAAAACAGGCATCATATCCGCAATTTCCCCTCTGATGGTTTAGAAAAAAAGATGCACAGAAAGAACGATAAAGCAAATGTCACACAACGTGACTAATCAGTGAATCTGGGGAAAGTATATGGGAATCCTTTGTGCTATTCTTGTAACTTTCCTATAACTTTGACGTTACGTCAATGGAAAAAATTGAACAGAAAAAAGAAAGAAGAAAACCTGTTTGGATTCTTTTCTTTAAAGAAGCTATTTTCCCTCAAGGATCTCATTCAAATGGTTGCATCTTCAGCAAGCCTAGACTCTTCCTTAGCAAATTCAGCAAAGATGCCAATCTTTCGGAAACAGACTGAGATTTGTTTATAAGATCCTCATTCCTCAGCTATGCAATGCAGGTGTGATTCTCGACCACCAGCCATTCCTGTCAGGTTCATTGACAGCATCCAGTGTGCACTTACATTGTGTCACACCTTAATCTCCAAGGCTCATCCCCACGCCTGGCCAGAGCAAGAGCTCAGGGTAGGAATTTGTGAAATTGAAAGACTGAAGAATCAGGGGAACACCAAGAGCTGGGAACTGAGAGGGAATGTGGAAGAATCCCACCAGCCTCTGGCGGGGCAGGGACCCTTGTGTGTGCCCACACCCTGGACAAAAAGCTTCACACACAGCGGTGCCTGGAAGCTTCCACCTGGGTCTTGCTGACAAAGGAATTAGTCTTGGAACGGGCCATCAGGAAGGAGGGAAAGGAGGGAACCCCCCCCCCTCTGCTGGGCCAACTCGGGGACTAACCCCATCAGCGTGGTTAGGGGCGAGCAGATACAGCTTTGCTAACCAGCACTTCAGGGTCCGCTGGCAGTTTCCCGGCTCCCTCCAGTTGGTTAAACTCGCTCACCAAAGGCGGTGAGGTGTCCGGGCTGCCCTTCCCCAGATCCCTATCCGATCTTAGGAGACTGGTCACAGGGTTTTCAGTTTGACTTTGCAAGTTGCCTCGAATCCTCACATCTCAGTTCTTAAAGGCCCTCAGATCGACAGGGTTGGCAGTTGGGATATTTGGAAGTGGGTGGCCACGGATGAGACGGGGACAGTGAGCGGAGGCCTTGAATGTCACCCCTGGGGGCATGGTTTGATCCTCAGAGAAATGGGAGGAGCCACGGGACAGTGACAGGGGAAGGAGTGAAATGGCCAGGTTTTCATTTTCAAAGTCAGTCTAGCAGCTGAAGCGGAGGATCAGAGGGTGGAAAGAAGCAGAATGGTCGGTGTGGAGACTCACAGAAATCTGGGCAAAACCCACAGCAAAAAGTATTATTTAGACCTTGCCCTCAAATACAACAGAAATGGCGAAATTTGTATCCATTCCACCACCTGCACTTCTTATTCTAGAGGCAGACATTGCTGATTGCTCAGAGTCCTCCCTGGGCCTGGCGGGTAGCTCCCAGTGACAGCCACTACCAACCCGTCTGAGCCGGCTGCTGTGTGAGTGAAACTTGACCTCGCTGCTCTCCGTTGCAGAAGGTAAGGGGAGCCACTGGTTTCGCAGGAACCTAAGCTTCACGCTGGGTCTCCCCCAGACCCGCGGATGGGAACCAGGGCGAGGCCCTACATTTGTCTTCAAGGCCCCTTGCGGTCATTGCGCCTCACCCTGCTGTATGTCCTCCACGTGTCCGCTGAGAGCCTTTTCACACCCATTGTCTGATTTCAACATCATAATATTCCTGGAAGGTCAAGGTTGTCGCCCCCATTTTACAGGTGAGGAAACTGAGGTCAGGGACTTTAAGCAGGTGGCAGGACTGGGACTCAGACCGAGGATCGGTCCAGCCCCAGAAGCCCTGGCTCCTCCCAGGAGGAGCTCTGTGCGCCGCGCCAGCGCTCTGCGCTTGTCAGGGCCTCACGCAGAAAAGCCAGGACAGGTTGGGGCCGACATCTTGGTAACAATGACTTTTCCTGTCAGTAAAAATCCCAGGCTTAAAAAGACCTGGGAAACTTGACTTCTGAATCACCCTTATCTAATCCGCTCCGTGCTGAGCCACGGAGAAGGGAGGCGCTGGCCCCTGGGTGGGGAGGGGGGTGGGGGCCCGCCGAGGGGGTGCTGCACAGATGGTGAGGGGCGGAGGCCTCTCGCTGTGGAAGAGAATAAAGTTTCTGTCCCTGCACAGTTGGAATGAGGGCCCTGGAGCCAAGCAGCCCGGGCCAGGGCAGGGCCAGCCAACCTTTGGCACGTGGAGTGCCACCTCGTGCTCATGGCAGATAATTCTCGGTAATAATTCATCCCCCCGCAGGCGTGCATCCTGAAAGCCCTGTCTGTTCCTGCCTCACGGGCTCCCCGCTGGAATGTGGGGGGTCGAGAGGCTGGCCCCAGACGTGGGCAGAGTTCAGACTGGCCTGGGAGAGCAGGGCAGCGTCTGGGCACTGCCTGGGGCAGGGGGAGCCTTTGTGCTCTGGGCCCCAGGAGCCCCATCCCCACCCGCAGTTGCTCTGTCGCGGAGAAATAGCTGACACACACCCTTGCTCTCTCTGCTCTCCCTTCTGGGACAGCCGGGGTAGACAGTGGTTTCCTGGGTGCAGCTGGGCATGTGACAGCTCTACCCTAACCCACAACTGGGGTGCTCCTTCTGAGCTGCAGGAGGGTGAGGGGCAGGAGCCCTCAACTTGGAACACATGGCGAAACCTCCCGGGGAGCTTTGGGAACAGAGCAGCTCTTACTTCCCACCCCCAGAACCTGCAGCAGCACCCGGGCCAGGCGCCTGTGAAACAGCCGCAGTGATCCCGACGGGAACCGGGCTTGGCAACCACTGGTATGATGTTTTGAGAGAATAGAGCTGCAGCTCAGCCACCACCAGCCCTGAACATGTGATATCGCAGTTGGTGCCTCAGTTTCCCCATTTGTAAGATACAGACAGCAACGGTACCTCTGTTGTGGGGTTACTGGGAGGATTCAATGAGATAATGCCATGAAGACTGGGCACGGCAGCTGGCACAGAGCACTTTCTGGCAGGGGATGCCATTGGCCAAGTTGGTAAGGGTGAGAGAGAACTCTGTGCGGTCCCCAAACCCAATGAATTCTATAGCCTCCGGCCTGTCAGCCACTGAGCGGCCTTGAACCCTGCCATGGGGTACAGAGCTCCATGCCTGTCACGTCCAGTGCTGTGAGAATATTATTGCCACAGACAGCAGAAAGGCCACAGCTTTCCTTGCCGAGAAGGTCGCTGGGTTTTCTTAGAACTGCAGAGTGAAGGAAGTCACTGGGGACATTCCATCTGCTCCCAACCTTAATGATCCTAGACTTTTCCATGTGGAACCTGGCTTATGGATGAACTCAACAAATACGCTGCACAAAAAAAGGGATTTCAAAGGTAGTCTGTATGTGAATGACTCAAGTTTGGGAAACATGGACGAAGTGGCGATGCTCAAGGCCCCCTCCCCAACGCCATGGCGCTCTTTTCCATGAATGTATTTCTTTCTCCTCTCACCTCTCTCCCTCGGGGAGCAGGTATAGATGCTGCCTGTCTCTGCACAGGAGCGGGGGTGCTGCAGGGCAGTACCTGGACACCTCGGGAACGACTCGCTTCTCTTCTGCACTGGAAGGGCTCAGGTTTTCAGCCTGACTTGGATTCTTCTGCCCTAGTTCATCATTCAGATCAATTTCCAGCCACGGTAGAGTGACAGGGCTGTCTCATAACACACTAAGTGTTTTTTAAAAGTTATTGAATGTCCGTGTTAAGATAAGGATTGTAGACCATGGCATTTAGTCAGGACTTTTAAATCAAGCTTTTGTTCATGCATTTATTTAGATATATGCCACCTTGTTGCAAAAAAGGTATTGTGGCAACTTCCAAAAATAGATATAGTAGAATAAAAATAAAGAGGTTGGGGTAAAGGTAAAAGCAGGAAGCTACAATGAAGCCAGAGTCCAGTGGGAGACTCAGTACAATTGTTTAAAATAATATCAAATTTGACTTTGAGCTTCCCAGTGGCCAAAGCAAAACAGAAAACGTGACTGCCTACAAGATTCCTAACAACAGTTAGTTTGGGACTTTGGTATAAATCCAATCGACTTAGAATTTTCTTTTCTCTGTTAACTTACACTTGACTTTGTCCCAAATGTGATTGGAGGCAGTTACTCCTTGGCTTGGCATTCGAGGCTCTTTACCAGTTGACCCCGACCTCTTTCTTGGGTCCCATATGTGGATGTAGTTTTTGGTCTGGCCACAATGAATAGAAGCAATGGCCTCCATTTGGAGCTGCTGTTAGAGTGGCACACAGCCCCGAAAACCTAACCTTGCCAGACTAAGCTGCTCTGTGACCTTGGGTAAGTCCCTTCACCTCAGTTTCCTCATCTGTTAAATGGACACACTCAGAGTCCATGCCTTCTGTTGTGAAGATGCAAGAAAGTGCACGTCGCACACTGCTGATGTTCAGTCAACGAAGATGGTCATGTCGCCTGATTTTGAAAGTTGGCCCTCTGCTTAACTACCTGCATGACAAGGGACTTCACTTCTCTGGGCTGCAGTTTGACTACCTGAAAAACGAGGAAAATAACTATTCCTACCACATAACCCACATACAAGGGCCTGAGGAGCTTAGTGAGTGTTTGGAGGCTGCGGCCAGCATCATCTCCCCAGACAACAATTGTGCTTTTGCCCTTTACTTTTGCAGAATCGGTCCATTCTCACTTTCCCTCTTCTCAATTAAAGGAGAAAGAAGAGCATGAACACTTCTCACATGGTTGGGCTGTGATATCATAGAAGACACAGTCTTATAAAACCCACACCCAAAGCCAGAGGAAACGCAGTCCCCCCCACCCCCGCAAGCGCCTGCGGCAGGAACGGGGACAGTTGGGTGGGGGAGGCTGGATGGTTGGGTGGGGGAGGCTGTGAGTCAGGCTTCGCTCAGCTGGGCGTCATCGTTCTCCTTTATTTCAGGGGTGAGTTACAGCTTCAACCAAATGACGTCACCTGACAATGCCCGACGATACAACATCGCCGGACAATACAAAGAAGTGTATTCTGCACAAAATACATTTCCCTACACTCTTAGGTATGCAGCTAAATTTCCTACCACGGCAATTGGGTGTTCAAATACACATACATCCAGAGCTGGCATGGGGCTGGGGGAGCAGGGTCTGGGGGTGTGTAGCGGTCAGCAGTAAATGTCCTTCAGAGGTGTTGGATGGCTTGGGTGTTGGGTAGTCTATCACCTTACCAGACAGAGCTGCCTCTGAGCCAGGAGAGTGAGAGATACAGACAAAGACCTTCTGGAAGGAAATTGGCTGTACCCTGCTCCCAGTGTGGCCCAGAGCCTCTCTCTAAACCTTTCTGGGCCCACTTCTCCTTTGGTGAAGGACAGAGCTGTTTCTTCCCAGCTCTAAAAATACTGTCCAAGCAGTTGATGGGCAGGCCCAAAGGTCTCGTTGCCCAGGTCTGAGGCTCAGGGAGCCATCGGCAGCACCAGGTAGGGGGACCCATCAGCGTGGCCTCAGCTGCCAAGTCGATGACCGAGTGGCCACGCCACTTCCAGGGCGTGGTGTCCTCACACCCGGTGCTGTGTCTGGGAAGCCCTGGCACCAATATCTCTAAAGCCAGGAAAAGGGGCTCTGGCTGTTTCCTGCGACGAGACAGTCCAATGTCTCTCCTGGACCCGGCTGCTCTGATCTTAGCCTTCCCCAGCGCCCCTGGCTGCTGGGCCTTCCCACCAAATGCCCAGGTCAGGGCTGACAAGGAAAAGAGAACCTGTTTCATCCCAGCCCCACGTGGCCTCACACCTAGGGTCTTGTTCATGGCAGACCTGGAGGCATCCCTGAGTGTATATAGGTTGTGGGTTGACAGGCCCAGAGAGAAAGGTCAAGGTAGACCCCAGGCCCAAAGGCTCTGGGAGGGACTGGGGAGCGGTCTCATGGCCTGGATATGTGACCAAAGACAGCACTTCTGGGTGGAGAGGAAGCCTCGGGCCTGGCCCAGCTCCCCACCCTGGCAGAATTGCTGCTGGCAGGCAGCTGCCTGCAGCCTTCTCAGCTGCTGCTGCAGAAACAAATGACAACACTGATGAAGAAGAGAAAATAAAAATGAGTACAGAGGGAGGGGAACTTGGAACGGGGGGCTGGTATTTTTTCTCGGGGTGTGGTTTCTACTCAGTGGCTGGGTGACCATGGAGGTTTGGAATGTGGTTGGACAGCGGGTGGGGGAGGGTGGGAGGGCTGCCCAAAGGCAGGGAGCAGGGACATTAGCCAAGGGGCCCGAAGCCCAGGGCCACCAACAGCTCCGCCAGAACGGGGGCCTGTAGTGGCACACAGAGCCTGGCTTCCACCCAACGTTAGTGCATCGGTTCCAAGGGCCTCTGATTTTCAGAAGCCCTGGGAAGGGAGGCAGTGTTTCGAGAACAAGAGAGATTAGGAGGGAAGGGAGAGGTTTATATGTAGGGGACAGCACGGTCAGTCTCATCTGTAAAATGAGGCTGTCGTAACAGCAGGCTGCCTGCTCCAAACAGAGGCTACTGAGGCATAGGGCGCTGTCTCTCTGAGCCTCAGTGTCCTCACCTGTTAAGTGGGCTGGACTGTCTCTACCTCCAAGGGTGCTGTGGGGAGGATGGAGTGGGTTAGTGCACGTGTAGCTCTTGGCCCAGTGCTCTGCAAGTGGAGGCAAGATGATGCCACTGGGTGCTAAGGAAGCTTTAGGCTGGCTACGCCATATGCCATGGCCCCTAGCCCTGGGCCTGGTCCCAAGTAAATACTTGCTGATGGAGTCCCTATGGAGAGCCCCTGTGCCCACTGCCGCTCCTCTCCTGTGCGCACAGGTCCGTGCTCAGACCACAAAGTGGAGTGTGTAGGTGAGCTGGTGGCCGTTGTCCCAGGCGTACAGCACCCGTTCCTTGGGGTTGTAGTCGATCTGGGTGGTGTAGGCGTGCTCATTGAGGAAGGGCAGCTGCGGGCGGGCATCGGTGCCCGTGTGTGTGTCGAAGGCGTAGGCCACCTGGCCATCCCGCTGGTTGTACGTGTCCACGGCGTACAGGATGCCGCACACCAGGAAACAGTTCCCGTACGAGTTCCGCCGCAGCCGCGTCTTCCACGTGGTCTCGCGGTGCACGGAGAGGTCCCCGGGGTCCAGGCGGCTCAGCACGATCACCTCGGGCTGGGCCCCGTCACTGTCATCCACCGCGGGGTAGATGACCCACAGGCCGCTCTCGTCCACGGCGAAGTCGATGTCTGAGTGGCCGCGCCACTTCCAGGGCGTGGTGTCCTCATACACGGCGTCGGGCAGCAGCGCCCAGGAGGCCACGAAGCGCTGGCGCAGGTCGTACTTAATGATGTTCTTGGTGAAGGCGCGGTTGTAGTAGAAGGCACCCTGGTACACCACGTGGCCTGTGCCAATCCAGTTGTAGGGCAGCTTGTACATGTTACTCCAGCGGCCTGCGTGTGTAGGGCGGCTGGTCACACCAAGGCCTCTGGTAGCCCTCAACCCACCCAGGGACCGCAAGGCCACCTAGGGCTCTGGGGTGGCTCAGCAAGCCAGATACTGAGTGTTCCATGAGCCTGAAGCTGGGCCAAACATCTTATCCGAGCAGTCCCACGAAGGAAGAACTTCCAGTAACCCATCAGCTGGGGAGGAAACCAGCTCAGAGAGTTCAGGGTCACCCAGTTATGAGATGGCCCAGCCAGGACTTAGAAACAGGCTGACAGCAGCCCCCGTGCCTTTTGCTGGACTGCCATTCCCTATCCTATGGGCCTGGGGAATGCCTCCTCATCTTTCAGAGCCCTGGGCCAATGTGACCTCCCCCAGGAAGCCTTCTTTGATCTCCCCAGCTTGAGTGAGGGCCTCTCCTCTGGCTTCCTCTAACCCTCTGTCTCAGCACCTTTCACGGGCTTTTCCCACATCAGCCTATGTGCCCCTGGAGGCAGGGACCAGGTCAATTTGATCTGGCAGAGGAAGGACTTTAGCAGTTCCAGGTCATACCCTGTGACACCACAGCTCTCAGGGTGAGTCCAAACCCTTTACGCAGCACACAGGGCTTGCCTCAGCCCACGCTCTCCTTATACACCTCCCCCGCCTCCCTCCCATGCCACTGTGCTTCCTTGCATTGCCAAGCCTTTGCACACACTGGGCCTTCTGCCGAGAACACCTTTCCCTGTTCTTCCTCCTCCTCCACCAGGGCTCAGCTCAGCACCACCTCCTCTGGGAAGTCTTCCTTGATCTCCTGGCTGGCTCCCCACAGCCCCCTGAGCTCTCCCTCTAACACTGTACTCCACTTGTTTCTTTTGAGTCTCTGCCTCCCACATAAGACTGCATTTCTGGAGCGTGGGTCATGTCTAAATGACCCCTTCCCCCACCATGCCCCAGATCTGATAACCAAAATTCTGTCCTTCCTTGCCCAGACCTGCAGCAACTCTAAGGCCCGGGGCCCTGCTCACCTATGAAGCAGGATAACCCCCACCTCCTGGAGCTATAGAGATAACAGAGCTGACTCACACAGGGTGATCGGCACACGGTAAGCCCTGGTGGAAGCTAGAAGCGTTGTTTCCCTCCACAGTGAGTTCCACTCCTGAGGGCAGGGCCATGCCCATCTCATTTGCTGGGGCATTCCAGCTCCTGGCACTGTGCCAGCCTATAGGGGGTGCTGCCAGACTCCCCTCCTTGGGGTGGCTGACCATTTGGAGCTAGGCCAGGCTGGGGAAGTCTGGACCACAGGAAACCACAAGGCAGGGAGGGCCAAGTCTCCACGGGGGACTCTTCCTGGGCCACCCACACCCTTCCCTGTTCCCACCTCCAGGGTCCCCGACCTTGCTTAAAGTTTTCCAGGTTGCGGAACTCCACCAGGCTGTTTCCATAGTAGTAGTTAGTGACGTAGATCCTGTCATCCGGCGCCATGGGGTCCTTCATCCAGGCTCCCTCATGGCGCCCGTAGCTGTGGTGCTTCACAGGGGGGTCCACGGACCGGAGGGTACCCTCACAGCTGGGCTCTCTGCCTGTGGGGAGTGAGGGGCACAGCGTTTGGTACTCACGTTCCCCGCGTCAGAGCATCCTGGGAACGCTCCCTAGGTCTAACTTCAATCCCTCCTGACATGTCGCGTGCAGCCTTTTTTTTCTTTCCTCATGATCAAAGCAACATCTGATCATTGCAAGAAACATGGAACACTCAGAAAAGCAGAAAATAAAAATCACTCGAAAATTCCATTATCTGGAGGAATTTCCTAACCTGTTGTATTTCCTTCCTTTTCTTCACATGTACAGTCAAGCATGTAAACCTATGGTCCTTCTGAATATAGTTTCATGTACCCTGTTTTTTCCCCCTCCACTGAGCAATTTCTCGCATCATTAAAGGGCCTCTCAATGATGTGATTTCAGGGCTCGCCCAGGCCGCCACACAGCTGCGCCCTTGAATTTATTAAACCAGACCCCTCAGCATTAGACCTGCAGGTTATGTCCAGTTTTCTGACATTAGAAATAGGCTGTGAGGAAACCAGCTAAGCTGCAGCTGTTGTCCAAATCGCTGATGGATCCTGAGGAAGGATTCCTAAAAATGGAGTGTGTGCTCGGACCAAGGACGGCTCGCTGCCATGGGCGCCAAGTTGCTCTGCAGGGGGCTGGGCCTGATGATTTTACGAGGACAATTTCTACCAAAAGGCACAAGCCAAAAACCACAAATGTAGATCTGAAAACAGAGCCAAACACTAGACAGAGGAAATAAAGACGGGAAAATAGTTGTTGGATTTGACGATGGACTTCTAGGTGACTTTTAAAAAAGAATTGGTTGAAAATACTACTGGTTTCACTGTAGATGTTGTCAATCTTTTTCTGTAAAGGATCAGATAGTAAACATTTGAGGCTTCCCAGACCACATACTTTTGCCCCATCTTCTTTTTTTACAACCCTTTATACATGTAAAAATAGCTCAAGGGCTTACAAAGGCTGCAGGCTGGCTCTGGCCCATGGCGTGGGAGGAGTCTGCGGACCTGAGGGGCTTACTCACCTTGGCTGGGGACCTCTGGGTGTGGAGGTGGCTCAGTGGGCAGGGGACTGGTGGCCGGGGTAGGGGTGATGGCTGAGTTTGAGGCGGGGGTGTCAGGGGCCACGTCTGGTCCCTCCGAGGCCTTGGGCCCAGGCTTCTCATGCTCTGCAGAGTTGGGCTCTGGTGGCCTGCCCTCCACCCTGGGCGATAGCTGTTCCAGCCAGGAAGTGCCCTTGAGAGCGTTGTCTGTGGAAAGAAGACCCTGAGCTCACATCCTCGCTGCACTTGCTGCTCCGTGGGATCCTCTCCAGGCCAGTTGGGCTCCTGGCTCTGGGGCCCTGGGGAGGGGACGGGGAGGGTCCCAAGAGCCGAAGGCCTGGAAAAGCGGGCTTCGCGTCTGCTGGCCTGCTCCGAGCCCACAGCTGAGCGGCCTCAGCTTCCCCTTCGGTGAAATGAGAGCCATGAGGCCCAGCGTGTTAGGCTGTTGTTGATTAGAGGAAAATGTATACAAAACATTTGCACAGATTCTGCCGTATATGAGACCCCTTTCCCTCCTAAGTGTCAGGCACCTTGTACCAATTCTTTCATTTCCGGGATTCAATTCCAGGAGGCAGAGAGCCTTCTCCAGACTTTCTCCCAGCCCTGTCCCCTGGAGCCCACCCTCTAGTTTCTCTTACCTAGTGTCTGATGCTTCATGCAAGGGAGGGGCAGGTGCGCCCGAATTCCCGTCACCGTCCAGACCCCAGGTCTCTGTCTTCCTCTTTCCTCTCGCTCATTTCCTCTCTCCTGTCTCTCTCGGCTTTCTTGGCATGCCTCCCCCTTCTCTCCTGGCCCTGCCTGCATGGGCATGGCTCACAGAAGGGCTTTCTCAGCATCCATGGGACCTCGTGTGGAGCCACCTGGGTGGTCCCTGACCCACACGCCTCTCTGGGCCGGGATGGATGAGCTCTGGGTAGGGGAATCGGGAAGACTCGATGCCACATAGTAGGAGACAAAGACTCTTCAGCTCCAGGGACAGAGCTGTGAAGGCGTCTAAGGCAGGCTCTGCAGCCTGCTGACCTGGTCTCCAGTGTCAACAACTCACTGTGAGGCCTGGAGCCAGTGACTTCGTCTCTGAGCCTGGTTACTCCCCAGGCCAAGGGCAACGCGGGGTGAAAGCGCTCAGAAAATCGTGGTGCCAGGGCCAAAGGAAAGGTGTCAAGGTTACCGTGATGGGGTGGCCCCCAGCTGGTGCACTGAGGTTCCTTGACTCTAGGACAGTGCCCTGATCTCTCCCTGTGCTCTCCGGGCTGGGCTTCCTCTTTGCACAGAGGTTCACCCAGGTCCCACCGCAGAGCAGCCCCTGGAATCTGTTGGGAACGGGCACACCCTCCGGTCAGGGGGCCCCCCTGGGGGCCTGGCCTCGGCAGCCTGCCGGCTGGGGGCTTTTTCCCACGGGGCGCGCGGGCAGTCAGATGCCTGCAGCTGTTCTCGGGCAGTGTCCCAGCCGGGGGTCAGAGGCCAGGCTGAGCTGGCAGGACGCAGGGCCAGCAGCTGGCACCAGAGGCTGGGGGAAGAGGCCCCTGAATTGAGGGGGCTCTCGAAGGAGAGGGGTTCCTCACAGTTCTGCCTCCCAGGCCTCTCAGGGGGAGGTGGTCAGCAGGACCCAGGAAAGTGGAGCTGGCTTGGGCCCCTTCTCAGGGACATCTGAGGAGGGCAGGCGTCTGCAGAGGGTCTCAGAGGGAGAGTCAGGAGCCACACTAGTGGGGATGGCTCAGGATTTGGGTACTCCTGGAACTTCCGTCTCCTGTTTCTCAATGAATTACTTTGTTGTCCTTCACTGTGACCCAGCAAGGGGCTGCAGGAAAAATATAGGTATGTGTGGGCCCTCCTCTGGGGAGATAAGAAGTGGGAGGTGCTGGAGAGGCCATCCATTCCCAGGCAGCGCCCCGAAGGGCTGTGTCACTTTTCAGAGCCCTGGCCTGGCTGCAGCCCCGCCCCAACTGCGGCAGCTGCCTGGTCGTGGGTATGGTTTCCCCCCCAAGACTGTGAGCTCCATGTTAGGCAGAATCTCTGGGCAATACGGCAGGTACACCGTGTGGACCGTCAGCAAATCTCTGAATGAAGGAGGGAAAGTCCAGCGAGGGTAGAGATGGCTGTGAATACCGGAAAGGAACCGAATGGCCCATTGTGCTGATCATATCATTTCACCCCCAACAACCCCAGGAGGGAATATTATGCCATTGTGTGCACAAGCAAAGGGCACCAGCAGGAAGCAGTGGGGTTGAAACCTGGGGCTGCAGAGAAGACCCTGGAACCCTGCGGGAGATCCTTGGGGCGTGGCCATCCATCAGCAGCCCCGACTCCCCAGGGTTCCAATCCCCCTCCAACTCACCAGCCTCCGTCACCTCCCTGCTGCCCGCCTTGTAGTAGGTGATGCCTCGGATCACCGCCTGCTGCTGGCCCAGGGCCCGGGGCTTGGCTGTGGGCTGGGGGAATCGGCCCTGGCCACCCTCCTTCCTCAGCTTCTCCACCTTCAGCAGCTTCTCCTTAGGAGGTTTAGGGAGGGCCCTCTCTGCAAAGCTCTTTTGCACACTGCCACCATATTTGTTGCTGTCTTTGCCTTTCCCTCCAGCTGTGTCCTGGGAGAGAAGAGAGGTCTCAGTCACGGAGACTGGTAGAAGGGACGTTGTGGGGGCTGTCACGGAGGCTCAGCATGTGGGGGCCGGAAGTGATCGTGTTGCTCTAGGCCATACATCCCACTTGCTCATCAAGCCACAGCTTTCCTCCCATAGTGGCTACATCCATGACAGGGGTGTGCCTCAGTTTCCCCACTCAGCTCTTTAGCTCCCCTGCAGGCCTGAAGGCCAGCCTGATCGGTTAGATTCCTGTCCCATTTCCTAACTCTTGTCACTCCCCGAAGGGTGCTGACTATAATGGTCAGCTAGCTCCCTGGGGAGGGAGCCGACCAGCAGGCCAACTTCTCCGGCTCTGTCTCTCTCACTCTTTGGTCTTTGTTTATGGACAGAGGAGAGGTTCTCAGGCCCCGAGGCAGGGTGGCCAGCTCATCCCAGTGTGCCTGGAGCTTTCCCAGTTGTAGCACTGCAAGCCCTGCGTCCTGGGAAACCCTTCGGTCCTGGGACGACTGGGACAGCTGCTTGAGGGGCATTGCCCTTAGGGCATGCAGTTTCTAACATTTTGTGAATTTTGCTATTTTCACTTCCTTCTCAATGTCCTCGAGGCTGGCTTGGCGCAGGAATCCAGGGCCTGAGACATCACCACTGTTAGGCAGAGTCTTCAGGAGATACAGCAGGAGCAGCATCTAGATCTGTGCGTGAATCATTCGCACCTGTGGAACTGGCTGGAGAATGAGCAGGAAGCCAGCCTGGGCCAAGGCTCCAGGCTTCCTCCACGCACTACCACAGGCTGGGGGGTGGCAACCAAGAGCGCAGGCTCGGCTGGCACACACAACCCCTTCCAGTCCCAGCGCAGACACCCTCTCCCCGTGTGACCTTGCTCCATGTTTCCTCATCTGCCAAACAGGCGATGATCACCCTCTTCACAGGTGGTTATGGGATAAACTAGGAAAATGTCTGTGAGGAAGTCAGGTTCAAAGCAGGATTCTACAACGTCAGCTCCTTTCATCCCCCGCTCACCCAAAACAAGGCGGCTGTGAGTGGCGCGGGTTGTGCCTGCACACACGCAGGTGGCTGGCCGAAGGGGCACGAATGGGGCTGAGATCTAGTCTTACTCCATTTGCCATACGCTCTGGTGTGCGTCGCTCATAGGAAGTTGACTTTGTACAATCTGTCCACTCAAAGGGGCTCCTCTTTCTAATTTATTTGCCCTGCAGAAGAGCTTTTACTGCAGTTTGTCTGCCCAGAGGAGGGCCTTCGTCAAATTTGCACAAAGGTGTGTTATTTGTCGAGGGTGGCTTTGCTGGTGACAAAACCTCTGCTTGCTTTGAGCTCTGAGCCTGAGCAGGAACGTCTCGAGGCCTGCGGCAGGAGCCCTTCCCCCTAGGTTGGGTGGGGGACATGGCATTCGTGTGCAGGGGTCTCCGAGGCGTCGCCTATCTACCCCTGAGCAGGCCTGACCCAGCCAGGGGCCCAGCCACCGCAGGGGCGGCTTGAAGTGGTTTCCTGCAGCAGACCTGGTCTGGGGGGGGGGGCCCAGGCAGGGAGGGTCATCTCTACGACCTGTCCCCCCTGGTTTGGAAGTAGGAATGCGAATTCTGCCAAATGCCTGACTCAGGAAACAGACCCCTCGGCTGGATCCCCACGTCTGCCCCCAGCTCCCCTTGCCGATGGCTCTCGCGGAACGGCGGGCACCCCTGCACCCCACCCTGCCATGGACTCTCCAGCCCTGTCCCAGCCGAGGTCCTGACACACGGTGCTCCCAAGCCCAGCCGTAATCAGAGCCACAGTCTCACCTGTGCCTTGCTATCAGGGCCGGCGGCTGGGGCGGGGGCAGGGGCTGCGGCCGAGTCCTTCTGCAGCAGCTGGAGGCCCAGGCTGGAGAGCTCCTTCTTGATGCTCATCATGATGGCCGACTGGTTCTCGTAGTGCCTCAGCTGCTCGCTGAAGTGGCGCATGCTCTCCCTCATCACCTCATTCTCCCGGCTCAGGTTGGCCTTGATGCTCTGTGGGGGCGGGACCCGAGGTCTTTCTGGCCTCCTCTCACAGCCGCCCACCCCCGGGCCTGGCGGGACACCCCGGCTCCCGCCCTCGGGCTTTGCTGCCCATTCTTGTGGACGGGGGCAGCACCCGTGAGCATGGCTGGAAGAAAGCATGCTGCTAAGAGACCCTGCAGTTATTTTTTATTTAAAGAGTGAATGGATGAAAACAGATAAAATATGTTCACAGTACTAAATTAAAGATACAAATGGGTATAAAAGTGTCTTCCTCCCACCTTTGTTTCTCAGCCAATTGTTTTGTCCTCTTGGGCACTTTGCCTTTTCACCTGACCCTGCCCTGAGAACTCTTCCATGTCCGCGCATGCAGTGCTCGCCACTCCTTTGCGGCCACACAGTGTGCCGCGGGATGGACCGGCCATGGTGTATTTAGCCCGTCCCTACGAATTCGTGATTTAACTTGCTACCAACATTTTGCTACTTTAAAATTACATTCTAATTTCACAAGTGACTCATAAGTATATAAATACATTTTTTTAATAAAATGCTCAAACAATGAAAGTCTTTGTAGTTTCGCCAGGGGTGAGTCTCTGATCCCTTCTGGTCCGCAAGTCCCTGGCTTCTCTCCAGGGTGGTGGTGGCCCCTCCCACAGCACTGACCCCGCTTTTATCCCCAGGTTTCTTCTCCTGCCCACCTGTCTCCCCCTTGCCGGGGACCCTGCCTGGCTTTAGCAGCCCCAGCCACCCCCTCATGGCCCCTGGTCCTGAATCCTGCTGGAAACAGGACGGCTCAGAATTGCCATGTTCCTCTCTGCGGACCCTCTAACCCAGGGATCCCTGTCCCTGGGCTCTTGCCCAGGCTGGCAGTGTCCATGGGGCAGGACTCTGGAAAGCTGGGTGGCCTGGTATGAGCCCCAGGTCCCTAAAGCCCCCAGCAGGCCTGGGGTATGTGTAGAATTCCCTTTTCTGAGCCTACTTCTCAGCTGATGCAGTGGAAGCTAGAGTCAGAAGCAGGAAGCACCTCCCTGCTGTGAAGCCCTGGAGCTCACGAGTTCAGAATTTCATTGCCATAAATTTTTACAGAGGAGAAGATAACCTACAAGTGACTGATGTCTAGTCAGCCCTGGGAGTGAAGAAATTCAGGGCCCCAGGGGCAGCAGGCAGGACTGGACGGAGCTGGGTTCAGATCCTTGCTCTCCACTTCCTGGCTGAGTAGCCCTGAGCTAGTGAGTGATGTGACCTCTCTGAGCCTCAGTTTCCTTGCCTATTAAATGAGGATGTTTATCATAATAACAACTAAATATCAAGGTGACTGTGAGGACCAGAAATGCTAAGGAAGTAGAAAGTGAGTTCTAAACTAGATCGCAGGCAAGACAGAAGTCAACGTGCATAAGGCGACTTTCTCAACCCCAGCACTGCTGACATTTGTCAGTTGTGTTTGGGGCGGGAAGGCAGGGTCTGTCTTGTGCACAATAGGATGTTGAGCAGCATCCCTGGCATCTACCCATCTAGAAGCCGGTGCCATCCACCACCCACCTCCCCCCACCTGTGACAGCCACAAATGTCTCCAGATATCGTCGACTGTGCTCTGGGGAGCAAAACGGCCCCGGGCGGAGAACCTCTGCTACAAGGGAAGCCAGCTCCCCCCGAGCGGGGCTCTTCCCTCCCAGGTTAGCAAAGGAAAATTTGTTTCCTTCATAGAATTATCACTCAGTGAACAGAAGTAAAGCACAGATAATGCAAAACAGAAGATAATTAGAAATTATTTCTTTGTGGCTGTAGCAATCTCTTCTGATTGGTTCCAGGCCCAGCAGACATATCCTCCAGACTGTCTGGCTTTTATAGTCATGTGAAGTGAGTTAACATTTCCTCAGATCACCGGAGGAAAAGTCGAAGGATAACTGCAGAGCCGGAAACAGGAGAGCCTGGCATGTCCTGGTGCCCAGGGAACACTAGTGCACCGTAGGAATTCAATCATTACTAGTTTCTCCCTTGCTGGCATGGGCCTGGCCCATAGGAGATACTCACCAAACGCTTTTTGAGTAATTAAAGCCATTGTGACTTCAACTTTGAGGTTAGGAAGGGGTTAATCTCCCACACTGGGGCACAGGATGCCCAGGTGCCCCCTCCCTCTGGAAAGGAAGTTGGGGAAGGAAGCCCCCACACCCGCTCCGGGCAGCTGCACATCCCCAGGCTCCCAGCAGAGGCCGGATGAAGGAAACAGGCGGAGGCCAGGCTGTGCCAGCACAGACGCAAACCTCCAACCTGCAGCCTGGACCCTCGTGCTTGCCCACCTCTGTCCCTGACCTCAGGGGGCCGTCCCAGCTGTCTGCCCAGCCCTCCAGCAAAGTTGTTCTGACCCGGAGAAGACGCTCAGCACCTCTGTCTCCGCGGTAGGTGCCTCAAGCCTGGCCCCTCGTGGGTTCAGCCAGTCCTGCACCCTGATTCACCACCTCAGGGGGGCACTGCTCACGTGGTATTTATGTCAGTGGTGGCCCTGGAGTGTTGCCACGGGTGGGTCCTGGTCTTGGTGAACTGAGGACGACTCCAAGTTCCAGCCCCCTCCCCATCCCTCTCATACAACCAGCAAGCGCCTCAGTTTCTCCACCCGGCCTTCTGGCTTCCTGCAGGCCCTTGAGCCCATCAGGTCTCTTCCCCACAGCCTGCACCCTGTGGCCTGTGTCCCCCTCTCCCTGTGCTCTGCCGGAGTCCAGCTTTCAACAGCCACCAGGCTCCCTCCTGACACTGCCGTCAGCCCCCAGCGTGCGCCGGCCCGGCCCCTGGCTCAAGCCCTGCCCTTACCTCTTCCAGCGTGTCCATCTGGGAGGCCACCTTGTGGACGTAGGCGTGCACTCTCATCAGGCCCATGCTGTACAGGGCGCCCTCCAGGAGGTCCGCCATGGACTGCAGCTGCGGGGGAGGCCGAGGGTTAGGGACAGAACGGCGCACAGGGTCCCGCACGAAGTGGGCAGAGGAGTCCCACTGCAGCGCAGACCTCCAGGACCCCAGCTCCTCAGGATGGCCTTCTCGGGCCCTCCGTGGCCACTAGGCCCTGCCTGCTAAGAATCACAAGAAAGCCAACAGTTTCCCCCTTTTGAGCACGTACGATGAGGCAGGCGCTGTGCTAGGGGCTTTAATGAGCTGCGTCACTTACTCCTCACAACACCTCAGGAGGGAGGCAGTGGCAGGCTCTGACCACCCCCCTGGGATCCCTCCTGCTGTGTCCTGTGCCCGTGCCTGGCTTGCATGTGCCCCTGTATCGGCCTGCATCTGTGACTCTTCAAAGAGTTACTTTGTTCCCAAATGTCCGAGAGCATTTGTCCTCCTGGGGCAGCTGTTAGGCAATGTCTGACTGGTGTGGGCACCTAAGAGCCAGCTCCCTGGTCCCCGTGGGACAACTGAGCTGTCATTCATACCCCAGCAGCCCTGGGGCTGAGCCTGGCACTGGCCAGAGGCCACAGCCCTGCTGGGCTTCCTTCCCTTACTGCCCCCTCGTCTCACACTTTGGTACCAGTTCCTCCTGGGAGCACTTCCACCATAAAACACCTGCACACGGATCATTCACCGCAGGGTCTGCTTCGGGGGCCCAACCAAAGACAGGGTTTGGACATTGTTCATCTTCATCACATAGATTGGGAAGCTGCAGCTTAGAGAGGTGAGGTGACCTGCCCAAGGTCACCCAAGGGCTTCATGGTGGAGCCGGGAGCAGAACCCAGCTTGGTAAAACCCAAACCTCTTTTTTGTCAAGTCTTACTGCTCCTGTCTTGTGTTCAGATGGGAAAACTGAGGACAAGAAAGAAGGCGGGATTGCACAACAGGTCAGTGGCAGATGCCGGGTCTCCCTTGCCCAGCCCAGAGCTCTTCCCCATAGCTGCCTCTCCCTTCCCCCTCTCTGTCACACCTCATCGGGATAGGACATTTCCCTCCAGGTGGCTGGGATGCCAGCAAGAGTGTCAGGGACACCTTGGCACACGGGGCAGGTTGGGAAAGCAGCTCCCCCTGGCTTCGTGGCAGGCCCGTCCCTCCAGCCCGCCTCCAGCACGGCCCCACTCCCAGGCCAGACGCGTTCCCGAGGGCCTGAGCAGGCCAGCGCTCCCGCCTGGTCCTGGCTTGTATTTCCAAAGCAGTCCTACTCCCACTCTCCCAGGGGTGTTCAAGCTGCTTGAAGCCAGAGAGCTTTTCTCTGAGCAGACTGAGATCTCTAAAACAGAAGGAGGGCGGGGGGGGGGGGGCTCTGACGGGAGCAGGGGCAGGGCTTTGAGCCTCCTCAGCTCCCCGCCAGCCTTGCTCAGGCCTTGAGGTTGCACGGTGCCCGCAGGGCTTTGCGGAGCATAGCTTTAGAGCCATGCACATCGACCCTCCTGTGCTTCAGCTTCCTTCTCTGGGAAAGGGGTCACCAGGGTTGTGAGAAGCAGTAACGTCTGGACAGGGCTCAGCACACAGCAAGGGCTTCATGAATATCAGCAATAATGACCCCTGACTGGAGGCTAAATGGGAACCTTCCAACTTCACTCTGCTGACTTGCAGCCACCAAAACTGGCTTCCCAAAGCTAAGCTTTGACCGCAAGTCTCTCCCCTGCTAGATAACTTCCTGTGGCTCCCCACCGCCCGTGTGTGGCTTGTCACCCCCGGAGCCTGGCATTTGGGCACCCCTTGGTCTGTCCCTACTACCCGCTTCAGCCTCAGCAAACGTTTGTGCTGGGCCAGGCACTAAGGACAGTAATGAGCAAGACAGACATGGGGCTTCATGCCCTTCACAGGCTGGCAAGGAATGCAGAGACTAACAGAGAAGCACCCAGGTTGGGAACACAGACAGTAACACTCAGGTGCCTGGGTCCTTCTGACGAGGTGTGACCGTGCCTGGGAGCGGGTATAGATTAGTGAAGTCAGCCAGGAAGAAGTTTTGTTTGAGCTGAGCTCTGAGGAAGCCAGGATGGCGGGAAAAAGGCATTCCGGGCCAGGGACGAGCTTGTGCCGAGAACTGGCGGTGGGAAGAGACGCGGTATGTTCAAGTGTGCCAGCCCGAGTGCAGTCTGTGGACCGGCACCGGCCCACACTGCTCCTTGCTGCCTGTGACGAAATGATTATGAAAAGTGAGAGAGGCTTTCATAGCCTTTTGCAGCCATTTGACAGAGCAATTTTGTATCTGTTGACTCTTAGGAGTCAAATGTTGGATTAGTGTGGTGCATGCTTGATTTTTCTAAGAATTCATTTTTAGAGTATTTTACAAAAATACGGGTTTGTGACAGATGTTTTAAACAGCTGGTCTTGCACCACAGGCAGTTTGAGAGGCGCTGTGTTAGAGACACTGGCAGGCAGAAGGTGGGGCTGCAGCAGAGAGGGCCGGGAGGCACCCTGTGTCACACACTGCACCTGCTCCCGCCGAGTGCCCTCGTTTCCGCTCTGCCCGAGGGACTCTTACACATCCCTCAAAGCCCAGTACTCTTGGTCCCCACAGTCCCTGGGATATCCCCCAACCCAGCACCAATCACACTGCCATTATTGGGGCCAGGAGCTGTGTCCCTACAAGACTGGGGATCCCTCCAGGGTGGGGTCATGTCTGGTTTGTGTGCAAGGGAAGGAGGTGAAGCGGTGAGAGGCAGGCCCCTGCAGCCAACCTCCCCAAGAGAGGGGATCTGGGCTCCTCTCACTCCTACTCAAGAGTCAAGCAACTAAGGCCAAATCAGAGCTGGATTTCTTAGCTTGAGGAGAAGGGATGGGGTAGGGACAGGGGGCGGGTATAAGGCAGGTGTGCTCTATCCCCCTCCCCCTGGGCTTCCTCCAACCTCTTCTCCTGAGGGGCTGCCCAGAGAGCACTCCTGCTGAGGGAGGGAGAGCCACGCCACATGGGTGAGGCCTCAGCCCTGCATCATACTTCCCCTGCCCCCTTCTCCCCTTGGGGTTCTCTGGGTGTCCCTCACGTACCCGGTTCTGTTCCCCGGGCATTAACAAGGCAGAATATCTTCTCTTGCTCCTACAACCCCACCTGCTATCAATCCCGCTGCCCCTGCTCCAGCCCTATAAGGCTGAATGAAACCCCCGAAGGCTGCTGGGCACCAAAAAGGCCCAAGGGACAATGGGCTCCTGACTAAGAGAGCTGCCTAGGGTCCCCTCCCATGGGCAAGGGGCCACAGCAGACAATTCCTGACTTCAAATGTCAGTGTTGCCAATTTCTTCTCGTGTGACTGTAGGCAAGTCATAATCTCTCCCTGGGCCTCAGTCTCCTCCACAAGTAAAGCTGGGACCCGAAGTTCCCGCTCCAAGGTTTGTGGTAAGAACTAAATTTGCCAGCTTTTATGAAAAGGTTTTGAGTATCCTCATGTCCGACAGTTTGAGAAGTTATTTAGTTACTGAGAAGCGGACCTGAGCAGAAATTGGGTTTGTCCCTGTAACTGAAAACTGGCCTATGGCCTCAGTGCCTGGAGTCTGTAGAGCCCCAGAGGGGCCCCAAGGAGACAGTGCGGTCCAGCGACCGCCAAGATGTCAAGAGGCCACTTGGCCTAAAATTCAACACCCGCCTCAACTTTGAGTTTTGGTATCCATTCAGTTGTTAGAAAAATTAAACTGAAGTTAAATTTATCTATTTTTTAATCCTCACCTGAGGACATTTTTTCATTGCTTTTAGAGAGAAAGGAAGGGAGGGAGAGAAAGACAGACAGAGACATTGATGTGAGAAACATTGATTGGTCGACCTTTTGTATGTGTCCCAAGCAGGGATCAGACGCACAACCTGGTGATGTGCCGTGATGGGGAATCAAACCCACAGCCTTTTAGTCTACGGGATGATGCTCCAACCAACTGAGCCACACTGGCCGGGGCTAAAGTCAAATTTAAAGAAAACATTTTAGCCAAGTGTTGGGACAATTCTTCATGTCTTGCATGCGGAGACACTGTCTGTCTGTTCTAGGCCATCGTACAGTGAACAGCCTTGGAACAGTGAGCAGGGAAGGCATGCTCAGTGCCCATTATAAAAAATCTGGATCCTCCAAGTTGGGACACCTCTTTTAGAAAACACCCCACTGTCCCCTGGCTGGGCAGCTCAGTTGGTTAGAGCATTGTCCCAATATGCCAAGGTTGTGGGTTCGATCTCCAGTGAGGGCACACACAAGAATGAATGCATCCATAAGTGGAATAACAAATTGATGTTTCTGTCCCCCCACCTCTCTCCTTTCTGCTCTCTGTCTAAAGTCAATAAATAATTTTTTTAATTAAAAGAAAACCAAAGCGCCCCACTGTGTGTGCAGGTGTCATCCAGCCTCTCCCTGTGGGAGCTGGAATGCAAGAACCAGGGCAGAAAAAGGAAACTCTGGCTGCTCTGAGGAATACAGTCCTTTGTCTCTGACCCAGGAGGCTTGTGACTTCTGCCGGCACCCCTGAAACTGGCAGACCAACTTGGTAGCTTTCAACTAGGGTAACAGCTCACTGAACTTCACAATTCTTGACACCCGCGTGTTTGGAAGAAATTATTTTTTAAAACCCCAAACTTTCAAAAGCACCACAGTTATCTGGTCCATTATAAAAAGGAAGACAAGAGAGCACTGTGATTTAGAATACATGCTTTGGACACAGCAGGACCTGTGTTCAAATCCCAGCCCCACCAAGTACTGAATTGAGCCTGATATGAACGGCACAAAGGTGCCTGGTTGGCTGTGGGGACCGATCTAGCTTGCACATGCCTATTCAAACCATGGGTCCTGGTGGGGGCCCCTGGTGTGGGCTGTTCTGTGTCCCCCAGAGCCAGTGCTTCTTTTGAACCTGCCTATGGTGCATGGAAAGGAGGGCGTGGGCACAAAACTCACATAAAGTATGCTGTAGACTTCAGGCTACATGTCATTATGTGAGAGCTTGGGCCAGTGACCTAAATTCTCCAAACCTCAGTTTTCTTGCCTATAAAATGAGGACAAAGATCCCGTATTTCACAGAATAGTTTAAGAATTTAGAGGAATAACCTGTAAAAAGAGCTTAGCACAACATCTGTCTGCAGAGGTGGCACCTGAATATGGGAAATATTATTACTAATTGAAAACAATAACGTCGCAAAATTTAAAATACTACGTAGAAGTGCCGACAGAGGAACTGGTTTGGGTAAAATACAGGACACTGGACTAGATGGTAAGGGGCTATATATTCAGGTAAACTAGCCAAAGAATGCTGCCTCTCTCACTCACTGGTGGAATGGTTTGGGGCAAGAAGTGGCTTCCCTTCAAGGGACAGGGAGTCTCTGCTTCCTCACCTGTGAAATAGGACGCTAACAGCACCTGCCTTAGAGCAGGGGACTTTTCACTGGCAGGAGAGCCTGATGCCAGCCCACGCTAGGTGCTCATCCAGAAGGCGTTCCCGTCCTACTGTCTACCCAGAAAGCCTACCTTGAGGAGCTCGGGTGCCTGCTTCTTGAGCTTCTCCATCTTCCACTCGTTCTCGCAAGGGTTGAGCGAGGAGGGCGGCGCGGTGCAGGAGCAGCGGCAGTCGCTGCCGGAGCTCACGGTCTCCACGGTGTAGAAGTCCTCCACCCGCGCCCGCCCGCTGCGTACCCGGCTGCAGGCGTCCTTGCTCAGCGGCCGCATGATGCACTTGCAGCGGCAGTCGGAGCCCTCTGAGGTCATCCGCACATGGTCCACGTCGCCAAACACCTGCAAGAGGGGCTCAGGTGAGCCAAAGGCCAGTGCTGGGGGGAGGAAAAGAGAAAAAGAGGAGGGGGAGGGGTGGCAGAATCCAGGCCCCTCCCCACCACCCACCTTGCCTTTGTGGAGGTGATTAGAGGTGGCTGAGAAGTTAGCAGCCCTTACAGAGAAATAGAAGCAATGTAGTAACACTAATTACAATATTAACGGTTGCTGGGGGAAACAATTCAACTGTTCCTCAGTAAGTAAAAGGTACAATTACCCATATGACCTCATAATTCTACTTGTTAGGTATGTACCCCACAGACTGAAGACAGGTGTTCCAACAAAGACTTGGGCAGGCATGTTCACAGCAGCACGATTCACAACAGGTGGAAACAATCCAAATGTCCATCAGCTGATGAATAGATAAACAACATGTGGTACACCCATACAATGGAATATTATTTAGCCATAAAAAAGGAAGAAGTACTGATACATACTGCAACATGAAGGAGCCTTGGAAACATGAGGCTAAATGAAAGAAGCCAGGCATAAAAGGCTGTGTATTGCAAGATTCCATTTATATTAGTATCCAGATCGGCAAACCCATAGAGACAGAAAGCAGATTAATGGTTGCCAGGACTGAGGGGGAGGGGGAGATGGGGAGTGACTGCTTCCTTTCAGAGTGAAGAAAATGTTCTGGAACTAAGGAGGGGCGGTGGTTGCACAATACTGTGAATGCATGAAATGCCACTGAATTGTATACTTTAAAATGGTAAATTTTGTGTCATGTGTATTTTACCATAATAGTGAAAAAATATGGAGACCTTTTATTGGGCACTTACTATGTGCCAGTTCTCATGTGCATCCCACCCTTTAATAACACCTGTGTGTGGGAGGGTAGTGTTACCTCCAAAGTCCTGATGGTCTTCGAGGCCTATGTGAGCTGACACCCATCCCTCACCTGCTTCTCCTGCCACCCTTTCCTTCACCCACTCCAGCCTCAGGGCCTTTGCAGATATGGTGTCTTCAATCTGAAACCCTAATCCTCCTGATATTTCCTTGGCTCATCTCAAATCACTCACATATCACCTCCTCCAAAAAGCCTTTTCTGATCACCCACTTCCCATTACTCTTGGTCCTTTCTTCTAGTGGCTTTTTCTTTATTGCACCTATTACCATCTGAAATATTATTATCTGTGTTTACCTTTTTTTTTTTTTGTCTCCCCTACTCTACTGAAGGCACCATTAGAGGCAGGGACTTGGTCTAGTTCCCTCGTATATGCCCAGAACAGTGCCTGCCTGGCCTGTGGTAGGAGCTGTGTGTCTGTTGGGTAAGCGGGCCTGCATTTTGCAGACACACGAGAGCACAGGGCGAAGGGCGTGGTGTCTGGAGCCCGGGTTAGCAGCTGTGAGTTTGCAGGCAACTCAACCTTTCTGTGCCTGTTTCCTCATTTGTGAAATGGGCTCCTGTTTTGTGGGGTGGTTGTGAAGATTAAATGAGTTGACACAGATAGAGAACTGAGCCTAGCACATAGTGAGCGTGAGCCTTTATTCATATAACTAAAGAAACAGAGGTTCAGTCTATGGCCATACCACCCTGAATGCGCCTGACCGTGTCCGATCTCAGAAGCTAAGCAGGGTTGGGCCTGGTCCATACCTGGATGGGAGAAACAGAGGTTCAGAGAGGTGAAGTCACTTGTCCAAGGTCACACAGCTCAGACTGGGAAGATCTGGCTGCAGATTGAAATCACTGGTTCATGCTGCTTCTCCTACAGACCTGTCCCCCGTACTCTGTGTGACCTTAAACAGGTTACATAAGCTCTCTGAGCCTCGTTTCCTTGGTGGTGAAACGGATGGCTCTCCATACCTAGCCTCTTCATAGCGAGGACCAAATGAAATAATATGACCTCCATTTAGTGGTTTCCTTCAACTCCTCCCTTATCCTTCAGTCCCACCCCGGGATTCCACACACCCAAGTGTCTCGCTGTGGTCACAGGTCACTGGGGTCAGCAGAACCTTGTGCCTGTAGGAGTCAGTGAGACCAGTGGCAGGCGCCAGGCGCAGTCACCGCCTCCGGCCTGCCTTGCCCTGACACACCCGGTGGGCTGTGGGAGCCCCCACCAGCCACCTCCCAAGCTGGCTCAGCCAGCTCTCCCTGAGCTCTAGGCTGTTGGGACACAGCTATTTATGGCTCAATTAACAAACACTGCAGGGCTCATGGCTACTCAGCTCTCACTGAAGCCACCAAGCCCCAACTGAGTTCTGGGCTTTCTGCCAAGCCCGGCGCCCATGCGTGTCTCAGGGCCCCGTGGGAAAGGGCCGTAGGCACTCCGTGTCTTCTCGGAGTCCCCAGTCACCTCTTTGAGCCCCTGGCCTCTTCCAGCCTCGGGGTGAGAGCTGGAGGTCCAGAAGACATAGATGGAGGGAGAAGCTGGCTTGGTGAGCTCTGAGAGCACAGAGATATCCTTGGAGGCTGCTTGATACAGGGCAGCCCTCGGGACGTCTTTAAGGCAGAGAAGGGCATTCCGGGGAGAGCAAATCCCGGGGAAAGACAAGCCTGGCACCTTGGGGGCCTGGGAGAGGCTCACTCTGGCTGGTGCTTGCAGGGATCCTAGGGTGGCAGAGCCTGGCTCATGGCAACCCTTCAGGTTAATCAGGGGGAGCCAGGGGCAAACCTGCATTGTGGGAAGCTCACTCACCTGCTGCGTGGTAGGCAAACGTAGAGGCAGGAGACAAGCCTGGGGCACAGGGTGCAGGGAGGAGACATTTATTGGGAACTCGCTGAGTGCTGGGGAAGTGTGGGGCAATGGTTAGGAACGCAGCCATGGGCTTAACCTCTCTGTGCCTCAGTTTCCTCATCTGTAAAATGAGGGTACTACGCGTACCTACCCCACACAGGACTGTGTGAGGACTGAGATGGAATATGAGAGCTGTGCTGGGTCCAGTGCCAGGAGCACACACAGTAGTCTGGATGGTGCAGCTGTTACTACCACCAGTGACCCTGAAAGGGGGTTGTTTGGCTGATTGTTTCTCCACGTAGGTGCGTTGGTAGATACTCTTAGCATTGTCCTACAGAGGAGGAAACTGAGCCCCAGAGCCATCAAATGACTTGTTTAAGGGGATCGGAGCCAGAATGGGTGGACTTCCAGGTCCCTGGGGAATGAGGATGGCGGGGGAGGGGCTGCGATGGCTGCAAACTTTGTCCTGGGCCCTCAGCAGGCAAAATGTGCTGTGGGCACTGCGGCGCGTTTCTCCCCCGCCTGTGAATGCCCGCAGCCAGGTTCGGTGTTCTGAACATTCATTCCTCAGATCGCCGCTAGTACCTGCTCTTCGAGACTCCCAGGCCTCCTTCCCAGCTCTGCTGTGATCCTAGCCACTTCCACCCACTCCCCCAGGTCGGGCTACGAGCCCAGCGGCTGGATGTGGGTGTGTTCTGTGTGGCTGGGCCAGGGCGGCTTCCTCCTTTGGAACCACCCGTCACCGCAATGCCCACCCCCACAGCAGCAGCCTCCACATCAGACTCCAGCATTCCTTCCCTCTGCAGATGAGGTGCCATGTCCTGAGGGGGGCGGCCAAGGTCCTGATGCCCTCAGGGGTCTGAAGAGGGCCTCTGCTCCGGGCCCCAGCTGCCAGGAGCCCAGGCAGGGCCCTATGTCCCGTGATTACTATGTCCTGCGGTGCTCAGCTGGGGGAAGGCAGAGCTCCATGGTGGTGGCCGATCCCGGACTCAAACCCCAGCTCCCACATCGTCTCCCTGCAGGGCCTTGACCCCTCTGAGCATCAGCCTTCTCCTCGGTAAAATGGGGAGGATGACAGTCTTCTCCTCACAAACTTGTTCTGAGGACAAAATGAGTCAATGTGTGCAGAGCATCTGGCACCAAGCCTGGCACAGAGTGACAGTGACTGCTCTTTAAGTGGCTCTTGCTATTAGAGACGTTGCCAACAACCCTCCCTCACATTTGCACATCATTTTCTACCTCTCTTTGCTCTCACCACAACCCCACATTAGAGAGGTGAAGCCTAAGCATCAGAGAAGACTAGGGGCTTGCCCAGGGTCACACAGCACAGCCTGACTCCAAGCTTTGTTTTACATGCTGTTCCTCCCATGACCACTCACAGTCACCAGGCAAGGGCTTCTCCAGCACCTGGGACAGAGACGGGGGTCCTGGGGGAGCATAGGACCTGGGGCTCCCACAGGGCCTGAGCCAACCTGCCCTGGGCATGAGGGCTGGAGTTACTGCCAAGCAAGAAAGTCCCTACCTCAGCCGCCCATCTCTCCCTGCAGCCTTGCTCAGGACACACTGCCAAAGCCCCCAGGAGTGTGGGTGGATTGTGTTTAAAAAGGTCCCTCGGTATTTGCAAGGAAATCCCACAATAAGATGGTGAGAGGGTGTGCTTGTGATTTTTCTGAAGAGAGATGGAGAAATCTGGCTAGAATTGGGAAGAGGGGGATTGAAACTGTGAAATATTCTAGAAATGGAACAGGTTCAACTTGTGACACCTTGCAGTTGAGCCTTCCCTCTTCTCTCATGGCCAGCTCCCCTGTCCTCCTGCAGGCACGGAGCTCCCTGCCCTGGACACCTCCTCCTGGATGCCCACAGGCCATCCGTCCAAAACTGGACCCAGCATCTTCTCCCACGTCTCCCTACCCTCCTGCTCAACCGAGGTCTCTGATCCTCCTTACTCTGGACAACCCATCAGTCATGTTCTTCCACTTCTTCCTCCAGAGTATTTCTCATCTCTCTCTGTTGCTCTTCACTCCATGGCTACAGCCTGAGTTCAAGCCCCATCCATCGCAACCTGGGCAACACAGCAGCCTCCTCTCTGCTGGATTCATCTTCCTTAAAGCTCCTCTTTGATGACCTGTTGCTCTCTTGCCCGACAAACCTCCATGGCTCCCTGCCGCCTCCATGCGTTCTCAGCTGGGGGATGTGCCTCAGACTTCCCTGGGGTGCACCTGGATAAGCAGATGCCCTGGCCTCAGCCCCATCCCCCTTGCCTCAGACTCTTGGGCTCCCCAGACCATCTGCAGGCCAAGGACCTGGGAACTCCGGACCCGCCAAACTCCTCGGGCTCTCTCCGGGATGTTTGGGCAGGCCCACCTGGCTCTTTTACCCCTCAGTGTTCAAGTCTGTCAGATGGGGAGGGACCACTGAAGCCTCCGAGTGTTGGCAGGAGGGTTGTGTAAGACCCTGAAGGTAAGTGCTGGGCATGGGGGTCAGCATGCAGGATGTCTCTTGGGGCTTCTTCCTGGGTCCCCCCAGCCAATGGGAATGTTGGGGAAGACGTGCCCTGCAGAGGGACCCTGCGTGCAGGTCCCCATCACTGTATCCCAGGCCTACTCCGGAGCCTGTTTCCAATTACACCACAGGCGGAAACTCTTGGAGCGGAGGCACAGCAACACCTACGCCCTGGGACCAGCCTGGCCGGGAACATCCGATCCAGCCTGGGACACCGCCACCTGCTCGCCCCCAGCCTCTCCTGCTCCCCTGGCCCAGTTCCCTCCCATCCATGCCCTCCATGGTCTTCTCCCATCCTCAGGCCCAGTGCGGGGGCTGACCGAAGACCCCTTCTCACATCTGAATGCATGGAGGAAGCGAGGCACCAGCAGCCTTTTCACAGATGGAGAAACTGAGGTACAAATGGGGAATGAGCCACATTCCAAGGACGCGGAACACAAAAGCAAGCTCCCAGAGGTCTCTAGTGCCATGGCTGGGTTTCACGTGGTTACCTGTCTTACCCATCCAACCAGCCTCCATGCTGGATGGCCCTTCAGAAATGCCAGGGATGCTGTGAACTCCCTCTCCTAGTCCCAAGCTGGACAAAGTGCTTCCTTATATGGAAACTTCAAATTCTATTCAGGAGAGACCTTGCTATAAACACAAAATTAACACACACTGGGCAAGAAGCAGGCTGCAGAGTTTTGTGGTGAGCTGGGGTGAAGCTGCCCCTATACCCCAGAAAGTACAGGCAAGAGAGGAGCCTGGACCTCGCAGAAGCAGAAAGCCTGAGGAGGGGCTAGCTTAACCCTTTAGAGCCTAAATGAAACTTCAAGTCCCAGGCTGGCCCTTCCAAGGGCTCCACGCGACCTGGGAAAATAGGACGGGCTTGGAAAGGAAGGATTGTTATGTGGGAGGGAGAGGGTGATAATGAAAACAACTCTCTACAGAGCCAGCAGGAGTCCTGCTGTGCTGAGGAATGTGAAGTAAATTCACCCATCACTTGATTTTTATTTTTCCCAGCTGGCTGAAGCAGTGTGGGGTGGGAAGTGCCTGGGGGAAGGCTGTGCTGAGTCCCGCCCCACCAGCCCCATCTTGCCCTGGGACAACTACACACACACACACACACACACACACACACACACACACACGTGCACGCGCACTCACCCAACCTAGCAAGTGTTTGACTGACTCACTACATAAACAGGGTATTGGGTTTTCTTTGTCTTCCTTTTGTTTTGAATGCTAGTCCTCCCCCACAAGCTCTACAACTCTCTGCATTGCTCAAAGGATGCCCAGACCAAATCTTCCTCCCAGCCAGAGATGAGGGGCAAAGTGTTGATCAGGTTATCTGCCGGGGAGGAGACGGTTTGCTTACTTGTTCCAGCACCTAAGCTAGGTCAGGGAATCCTATAAGGTCCTATATGGAAGGGAATGGAGACATTGTTTTTCAGATGGGGAAACTGAAGTCCAAAGACAGGCAGGGACTTGCCTAAGGTCACACAGTCAAAGAACAACAAAAGACCAGAAGCTAGGGTTTTGGGGTTTTTTGTTTTTGTTTTAATTCATAAGCCAGCTGCCTCTTTATACACCCTGGCTTCCCCATCTATAAAATGGAAATGATACTCATTCCTTGCTTGTCTTTGGAGCACGTGGTCAGGACTGCAGCCCACCTGTCTTCATACCGTGAGCTGAATCTTCACATTGAGGGTCTGCCAATGCCCACTGCTCCATATACTTATTGTGTGGTGGGTGGCTCCTGACTTTTACCTGCCTGTGGACAGGACAGCCTCCCTTCTATCCAGAAAAGAGGCTGGAGAGACCTCAAGAAAAGTCACTCCTGTGCCCTCATGCTCCTTGAGCAGGGCCCTCCCTCCCTCCTGCCCTTCCCTAACTCCAGTGCTGTCCTCATCCTCACTGGCTCATTTCCAGAACACCCTCAGGGGGCCCTGCTCTGACACTCTGAGTGCTTGCTCTCTCTGCATTTTGGATCTCACCCACTTTCAGGGTCCCTGTGGGGAGACTTCATAATCACAGTATCATTTATTGGTTACCTACTAGATGCCAGGTGAGGTGCTAAACATTTAACACTTAACAGGCATGACCTCCCTAACCTAGAGATCATCAATGCAGGATGCAGGAAATAGAGGTTGGGAGAGGTGAAGACCCTAGGTCACCCAGCTACGAGGTGGAGGGGGGATCTGAACCCAGATCTGCTAGACACACACCTGGGCAGATCCTTTTAGCCAACAGGGGAAAACAGCTCAAGTCACTTTTGGAGTCACGGTGTCCTCTAGAGGATGCATGGGATCCCTGGCAGGCACGTGGCCAGTCCAGATGGGTTCATCGGGGAGGGACTCTGGGTTCCCAGCGTGGCCTGAAAGCCTTGGCCCAGGGACTGCTGCAAACCTTGGAGACGCTGGGTAGCAGTTACCGCGGGGTCTGCCTCCATAAATCAGCCTTCCATGGAAACTTTGAGCCAGATCTCCACACTGCCGCTACCCGAGCTCCTGGGAATCCCTTCCCTTGGCTGCGGACTGCATCTCCTGTCTGAGCCCCCTCCCCCTGGTCCTGGGTTTCGGTGCTGACCTCCTTTTCGCACTGGACTGGGTCCCAGCACCCCTTCTTGAGGCTCCTGGGTCCCAAGCACACTATCATCTCCAGCGCCTCTTTCCCCACGCGCTCCTTTCCCGGGGTCCTGGCCACAATGGCTTCCACGCTAAGCCCGAGGTCTGGTCCTCCCTGCCCCGGTCCTCCACTCCCGGTTTCAGGCACCCTCCTCGGCGCACACCCGCCTCCCCGCCACAGCGCCCCCTTGCGCCTGGCTCCTGACGAGCTGCGCCCGCGGCGCAGGGCCGCGCGTACCTTACTCTCCGCGCGCACCGGGTCGGCGCGCAGCAGCAGTAACGGCAGCAGGAGCAGGGGCAGAGGCCGGGGCGGGCGGATGGCCGCGGCCATGGTGGCACGGGCACGACGGACACGACGGGCACGACGGGCACGGACAGCTGGGCGCGGACGCTGTGAAGCGCGGGTTGCACTGCGAGCTCGGGGCCGCCTCTAGCTCAGCCCTCGCGGCGCGCCCCCCGCCAGCTGCTCCCCGCCCCGCGCCCCCTCCCGCGCCGCTGGGGGCGGAGCTAGGGGGCGGGCGGGGGGTCACCCTGCCATGCGCGGCCAGCTGGAAAGGGTACCTCTGCCCCTGGGCGGCTCTCCAAAGGGCATCCCTGTCCAGGCATAAAAAAGGTACTTAATTCGGAGCCGCAGGAGCAGCGGGGGCAGTAAGAGGAGCACAGGCTTCCCCACGTGCACTGAAGTCCTGCTCTGTGTGGCACGCTGGGCGTGTCTGTTTACCTTTTTGAGTCTCAGTTTCCTCCCGTGTAAAATGGGGAAAATAGTGCTTTCCTTTCGGAGCGGTGTAAAGGTCAGAGGAGTGCGGTTTCCAGGGCAGGCGGGCCTTTGAACTTTCGAAACACGGAGCACGGCCAGCTTTACGCTTCTAATGGCTTAGACCCCTCTCCCGCGCGCTCCATTTCTTCTTCCCTCCAAGATCCTTCCCGTCAACCCCTCTTCGCCCCCCCCCCCCCCGCCCCGCCGTAGCTCCTACCTTTTATACACCCTCCCTAATCCGCATTCTCAGGACAGAGCGCCCCATCTCTCTGACTCCTGGGCAGCAAAAGTTTCCTGAGGAGCCGTCTGCAGTCGCCACTCCTCAGGTTCCCTGCCAATACTCCCTTCCCACGGGTCCTAGAGCTCACTGTGGATATGCTTTGTTGGGGTCCCCGGGACTTCCTGTAACTACTGCAAGACGGCACCTGTACACTGTCACGATCAACAGCTCTTGATCACGCCTCCTTCTCAAACCTTCTCCTCTCTGTTTCTTTCGGATTATCCCTCGTATTTCACCCGGGCCTCTTTTCAGTCACTTTAGCAAGTCCTTCCGCCTCTGCGCACCCAGGTACGATGGGGTTGGACCCCTTTTCTTCCTTCTCCACAGTCTCTGTAGGTAACCTCCCCTGAGCCCGGCAGCGTGTCCCCTTGTGTGCTTGTTTACTTCGAATCTTCAACTGCTCAAAAAGGAACACTTGTGCCACAACTGTTGCTACCCTCCACTCCTCTCAAGCACGACCCACTCACGCACATCCCTTTCCTTTCCTTTTTTTTTTTTTTTTTTTTAAGATTTTAGTCATTTATTTTTGAAGAGGAGAAGGGAAGGAGGGAAACATCAACGTGTGGTTGCCTCTCGAGCGCCCCCCACTGGGGACCCTGCCAGCAACCCAGGCGTGTGCCCGAACAGGGAATTGAATCAGCCACCCTTTGGTTCTCAGGACGGCATTCAATCCACTGAGTGACACCAACCAGGGCTCCTCTTTGTGTTCTACATAGAATTGATCACTCATTGAAATTATCTTTCTACTTGGTATGTGTTTCTTTGTGTCGTTGGTGCCTTCCCTTGTGGGAGAGAAGTAAGGCTGCCAGTGCACATACTTTGTGCGGGAGCAGCTAGGTCAGTGGCCCCAAAGTGTGGTTTGGGGAACCAGCAGCCTCAGAATCACCAGGGAACTTGTTAGAAATGCAAATTCTCAGGTTCTGCAACCTCAGACCTAAGGAAGCAGAAACTCTAGGGGTGGGGTCCAGCAATCTGTGTTTTAGCAAGCTCTGCAGGGGATATAAGGTTTGTGAACCATTAGCCTAGCTCAAGGTCCGATGCTCCATAACTCTCAGTTGAATTAGAATCCTAGGTGTTCAGTACAAATTAGCTTCTTTCATAACTAGAGGTCCCCTGGGAGGCGTCAAAACCAGGGCTAGATTAGTGTAAAAAATAAACATGACCTGTGTTTTTATGTGCATAGACCAGCAATTTTCAACTGGTGTGCTGCCAAAATTTTTAAAATGTGCAATACCTGACTACTTAGTCTGTGGCACTGACCTCTTTTTCCTTAGCATGTCAAATTTAAAAAAATGACAACAACCAACACAATACCTCTCTGGTATGAATGAATCAAAATACCTATTTTTTTGTGAGGTCGGCAAAACATGTATTTTTTGGTGTGCCACAGAATTTTAAGTAACCAGTTTATATGTTCCATGAGATGAAAACGGTTGAAAATTGCTGGCATAGACTATCTGGGAATGAACACAATACATCTGTATGGTGGTTATGGCTAAGGAGGGGAACCATCTGTTGGGAATCAGAATAAAGAGGAAGGCTCACTTTTCATCAAATACCTTTTTTTTTTACATCTAGGGGATTTTGTAATGTGTGACCTAACTATTCAAATGGTAGACAATACGTACTTAAATGGCACTTGGTAGGGGTTTTCCTTTCCCAGCCCTTCCACCCCATGCCGCCTGGCTCGGTCTTTCTGGCTAGGGAGCCCTGGAAGAGCAAGGCTGATGTCACCGGAGAACTCTGCCCCCTGCTGGCTGTTTCTCATATGGACCCACGGTTTCTGGGTTTCTGGTTTCCTCCTTTCCACCCTCCTCTCCTGCCCCTTTCTCCCTCAGCGGGCTTCAGTCATAATGGATTCTCTGAGATCCAACTTGGCCTCAGGACCTTTGCACACGCTTCTCCTGCCCGAGAATCTTTCTCTCTGCCTAGCCTGACCCACTCCTACTCATTCTTCGCATCTTATTTAAATGCTCCTTATCCCAAAATGCCTCCCCTGAGCATTACCCCAGACCAAACTGAGCCCTGCCGCACACTCCCGTAGCACCAGCAACTTCCTAAGCATGTTCTATTGTAGCACTTATGTGCAGTTGTGGGTTTATGTGATTCCTTGATTTGATTAGTGTCTGTCTTCTCCGTGACAGGGCTCACACCTGCCTTGTTCTTAGCTGTATCCCTGGCTCGTCCTGTCTGCTTCTGGCCTCAGGACCACTCCCCCACAGATCCCTCCTTATCCCCAGGTGCTTTCCTTTCCAGTTCTTCAGTCATCAGTCCTGGTGGTGAGGCTTTTTCATGTTTTTCTAAGCCCCTATTTCCTCATTTGTAAATTTGGGGAAAAGTATTGACCTCTTAGGATTGTGGGGGGGACACTGGTGGGGGAAGGCTCCATAGTAGGTGCTAAGCATGTAGCACATGCCCACATTAAAGGACAGTGGCTAGGGAATGAGTACATCATCATTTTCCTCACCTTTCTCAATTTTGTGGTACAGTCCTCTGAAGACGCATTTTCAGAAGAGTGGTATTAGGACTGCTCTTTACATTAGTTATGTTATTAGCTAGACCTAATATTAATTGCTTTGTATGCATCATCTTATTTAATTCTTGTAACAATCCTGTGAGGTAGCAACTACCATTATTATCCTTCACCCCTTAAAACCAGACTTTGAGGCTCAGAGGTAAAATGTCCAAGATCAGTTATTACATAGAAAAGTCATATCTGTTTTATTCACCCACTCAGCAATTATTTATTGTCTATGTTCAAATCCTGTGCTCAGCAGTTGCAGTTGTAATGATAAGTGACAGAGAATAAGGGGCTTCGACTAGTCAGGGAGATCCAGGAAGGCTTTGGGAGCAAGAGGTAACTGGGCTGGTCTGAAGGATGAGGAGTTGTTTCCAGGACCTGTTTGGCTTAACTCTCTGCCCACTTTTTTTTTTTTTTAATTAAAAATTTTTTAATGGATTGATTTTAGAGAGATAGAGGAAAGGTGAGAGAGAGAAACATTCATTTGTTGTTCCAGTTACTTAAGTATTCATTGGTTGCTTCTTATACGCGCCCTGACCTGAGATGGAACCTGCAGTCTTGGCATCAGGATGGTACTCCAACCAGCTGAGCGACCCAGCTACGGCTCTGCCCACCTTTGAACTTAGATTCAAGTTTTTTTGTCCACCACTGAAATCCCAATTTAGAATTTGCCCACCACTGAAACACCAGGACTGCAGGAGGTTACTGCAGTGCCATTTAGCTCCTGGTTAGATCTGCAAGGACAGGTTCCTCACCGCCTGCAGAGGCCTGTAGGAGAAAGGAAGTTCTGGTCCTGACACATTTTGGAACCCTGAGTTAAGGATGTGGCTCAGAGGACCCCCGCACCCCACCATGTGCACTAGGGGCTCTCCTCCCCCTCTGGGGCTGGGGAATGGTAGTGGGGAAGCAGTCACAGGGAGATCATTTCTCACAGCCCATGGGAAACTCAACAGAACCCTAAGGGAACAGAGGGGACCTAGACGTCACCTAGACATTAAGGATGGTGTCCCAGGAGATGTCTGGAATCCCCATCTCTGCTACGTGACTTCATCAGTGAATGAAAGGGACAATACTGGAGCTACCTCACAGAACGGGTGGGAGGTTCAGGCAACATTGCATTAATGTAAATCTCTCAGATCAGTGGCTGACACAGATTAAGGGTGCAACACAGGTTAACTAACTTTGGTAAGGAACCCGCAAACGCAGGGAAGTGTCGCATAACCTCCTGCATAGCAGGTGAGGGAAGGGGCGTGATGAGAAATGTGGGCAGAGGTCAGACTAGACAGGGACTCAAATGCCAGGGTGAGGACTTTCTGAAAATTGAGGAATGACATAGACGGGCCAAAGGATTGGTGGAGCAGCGTGGGGAGAGGGCGGGAAACGAGCAGCCAGTGAGGAAGCCGCGGCAAAAGAGTAGAGGCGGGCAAGGCATCAGTGTTCTGGTTCTTTGTTTTCAAGCAGGTCAGGTAAGGTCTTAGACCTTGGGCGGCAGTGCGATGAGTCCTTTGCTGAGAGGGTAGCCGAAGGCGGACGCCCCGGAAGGCCCCAGAGGCTGATGGCCGCGCGCCTCCTGGTGGCCACAGGAGATGGGCTCAGCCGGGAAGAGCCCAGACTTTACAAAATCCGGGAAACTGAGGCGGGGAGCGGGGCGCGGGGTTGGAGGGTGTTTGGGATCTTCCCATTGGACCCCGTCCCTAGTCCAACTCCGTTTTACAGATAGGGAAGCTGAAAAGGGAAGAGGAACAACGATGGGTAAGGAGCCTCTCAAACCGAGAGCTTAAGACACCAGGAGTTTAATCTTTAGTTTCTTAAATGGCATAAATGGCCCGGAGCTTAGTTTGCCCTTCTGTTCAACGGGCAAGCGGAAAATGAAAGAGGAGGAAGAGAAACTTAAGTCATTCCCGCCCACCCGGAGGTAAAAGCCTTTAAAGAGTACCCCGGAAAGCAGAGTTTTATAGATTCTATTTGCATACGAACGCAGTCACCTCGAGTTAAACTCCAGCCCTTTAATCTCGGGTCCAATTTGTCCCGAAGCCGCGGAGGGAGACCCTCAGAAATACCTCAAACTCCACCCCCTCCGAGCCCCGCCTACAGGGCCGGGCTTCGTTGCACGTGCTCACCCGGTTCCTAGGCGACCCACCTCCTAGGAAAGACTCATTGTCGGGGTGGGGAGACAAGAGGCGGCCTAGGGAAAGATGGCCATGGATAAGTCACAATAAAGAAAAGGCCTTGAAGTAATACTTGTTAAATTTTGACAGAAGTTTTTATTAGGGTGTGTGATTGAGACAGACCTTGGCTTTCCCTCCTTCAGAGCTGCTAATCGTTCTTCCCACCCCTTTAGTTGCGGGAGTCCCGCGTGGCCGGCCTCGCGGGGCGGACTCCAATTCCCAGCGTGCCCCGCAGGCCCGTGCGTGGCAGCGGCGCGTGACGTCGGGGGAGGGAGCTGGCCAGTGCTGAGGGGGCGCGGCGCGGAGGGGCGCGGAGCCGGGCGGCTCGGGCCCCAGAGAGCGCGGTGGCCGGGAGCCCGCAGGCCCCTGACAGCCCCCTCCCCCCGGCGGACTACGACGAGGGCGCCAGTCATGGCGGAGCAGCGAACCGAGCGCGGGCCCTGAGCAGCACCGCATGGAGCGGGACGAACGGCCGCCTAGCGGAGGGGGAGGCGGCGGGGGCTCGGCGGGGTTCCTGGAGCCGCCCGCCGCGCTCCCTCCGCCGCCGCGCAACGGTGGGTGAGGGGCGTGCAGAGTCTGGGCCGAACAAGAACCGGTCGCCTGTCCGCTAACCCGGGCATACCCCCGCTCTCAGCCTGCTATTACTCTGGGAAGCTGCAGCGGCCCCGGGTCTCCTCGGCGTGGACCTTCACCCCGGTCCCTGCAGCGCGGACCCTCCCTCTCCTCCCTCGTTTTAGTGCGCACCCTCCCTTTCCCTCCCCGTTCTCAGCGCAGATCCTCTCCCTGTTCCCTCTACCCCGACCTTCAGTCCTCCCTCCCCCAGGCCCTCTGTGTGACTCCTACCCCACCCCCACCCCCACCCCCACCCCGGGTCCCTGCTTCGCGGACCCTCTGGCCCTCCCCCGGTCCTCTCAGAGCTGAGCCCTCCCCTTCCCCTGGGTCACCTCAGCGCGGATCCTCCCCCAGCCCCCCACCTCGCGTCCCGTCACTGGGGGCTTCCTCTCCCCCTCGGGTCTCCTCTGCTTCAGCCTCCTCTTCCTACTCCCCCGGCCCCGGTACCCTCCGTTGGGGGCCTCTCCCCCATAGCGTCCCTTCCGCGTGGAGCCAGCCCCTCCCCCCCAGTCCCCTCGGTGCTCTCTCCGCTGACGCTCCCTCCGGTTCTGCCGACCCGGCACCACGCCCTTGGTTCCCTCTGCCCCACACCTTTCTGGAGAGGCTTCTGCAGTCCCGCACTTTTCTTGGCGCCCCCGCCCCCCGCTCCAAGCCCCGGACTACTGCGAGCCTCGACCTCTGCGCCGACCCTCAAATCACTAGTTACTCGATCAGCCTCTCCTTTTCCGATTTCTTGTGCCTCCTCCGCGTCCTGTTTCTCTCTGCGCCTTCCCCTTCTCTGTTAGGCGACGACTTTCTCCTGGCTCAGATCTCTGGCCCGATCGGGTGTTCGGGACACCTGTCTCCCAACGTCTACCGGCTGGTCCGGGTCCGCGCCCGCCCACCTCAGTTCTGCGCGTCCCTTTCGCGATCCCGGACCCTGAGCCCTGAGAATTCCTCACCTGGCCCGGCCCTTCCGACCGCTCTTCCCCTGCCCCCACGTCCGGGCCAAATCTTCAGGTTCCTCGGGGCTGTCTCTGGGGCTGGCTCGCCCTCCGCCCCCTGGCTCCCTCCCCCTGCGGGACGTTTTATTTGTATCTGTTTGATATTTCCCCCCTCGGTGTTTGCCGCGGAATGTTTTTATTGGTAACGTGTAAGGAGCTTTTGTGAGGTCGTAAAAGGTGAACTTTTGAACTTGGAAAGCGCCCTGGAGCAATTAGCGCAGGCGATAGCCCCAGGAGGCCCGCATTACAAAGGGTGCTCGTACGGGCCGGCAAACGCTCCGGCAGCAACCCCGATTTATTTATTTATTTGCCCTGCCTTCCACCTTTCACATCTCATTTCCGAATAAAGGGCAGGCTTTCGGAGAACCTTGCCTCCTCCCCTCTCTGCGCCATAAACTCTCAATTCTCTGAAAGATCTAGGACAGTGTCTAACAAGTAACAGATTTCAAATTGAATGCAAACACCCGGGACAGTTAGGAGGCACTAAAAATTAATTGCTTCAGCAAGAAGTTTCTTAGGACAGTAACCTGGCAGGTGTGAGGACAGTAACCTGAATATAGGTCACTTACACACTCAATTGTTGAATGAATGAGGAGCTACCGAAGGAGAGGAATCTTGGGGTGGATCTGAGCCTTCATGCATTTATTGACAATTCAGTAGACCTCTTTTTACCAGTTAAGGGAAAAGTCTGTTTAGAGGAGAGCCTGGTTAACTTAATTTGATGTTGCTGACCAAATAGTGATATGTTTTCAAAGCTCTTGTCCTTTTTAAAGATGTCTGTGATGTGTGGTATCTAGGTGGTTGGCAGTCCCTTGGGATGTCTTTGGAGACTAATTTCTGAATGTGAACATGTTTGAGATCAATAAAATCCCGTGTCACAAAGGAGGCTGGAATCCAGTTAGGGTAGGAGTCAGTATCATAAAAACAAAGGATTAAAAAAAAAATGCTTTTGACATTATAAGCTTTTAAAATGGAGGTTTGGTTTTGTATTAATGTGTGAATGTTGCAAATCTGATCCCAAATTCCCCATGCCGGTATTTTTTTTACCCAACCCCAGGTCTTACAGCCCACATTAGTGTATTTTCATAATGTCTTTCTGTGTGTGTATACTTCCTCTGTCCACCTGTGCATAATACAGATGATGGATTTTGCTTGACTTCAGTTCTACTTGAGAATATTGTTGTAAGGGAAGCCTAGGAACTGCATTTACTATTAATTATTCATTAGTACATTTTAAAGAACTCAATGGTAATTTTAACTCAATCAAATTTCCCATTCATAGTCTCATTTCCTCAATTGGTCAGAACCATTTAAAAGAATGTTATCGAGCAATCCATTTAGGCTAAGGTGGCTTTAATATTTTACATCAGTCCTATTTAGAGCTAAAAATATTTCCTTTTTGCTGAAAACACATGGGACTTTTGACAGTTTGATGGGCTTAAAAGAAAATACATGAAACATTAGACTGTTGGGATGTTTTATTTTTTAGTATAAAAGTGAGCATTGTGTCCTGTTTTACAGTTTATGTTCATTATCTCTTATCACTTAATATGCTCACAGAATACTTAACCAAAAAGGAGAGGGGAAGGAGAGTTTACCTCTGGAATGGTGGGGACTTTTTTTTTCTTTTATATTTAGCAGTTTAGATTTTTCTCTAAATGACACTGCTTAAGTTCTAAGCAGAGAAAATGGATTTTTCTCATTTTTTAAAATCCTACCGACTGATTTCCATTCTGTATGAAATATTTGCAATAGATAGCTATTTTGATATGAGGTCTTTGGGTTTCTATCATGAAGAAATAAACTGGAGGTGGAATTTTAGATATATTTTCCTGCCGGAAGCCCTGTTGATACTGAATTTACAGTCTTTTAAATGGTTTTCATTATTCTATCGGAACAGAGTTGCCAGCCTGTTGATGCACCATCACCCTTCCAGGAGTTCCCTGTGCTAACTGCGCTAGGTATTTTCAGTTTCTTGCTTGTTGGTTTTCATAACAAAAATGAATTCATTTAGAGAACTGCTCCCTCTTGGAGTTTCAAAGGAAGATGAGTGGTTGAGGAAGTATATGCTAAATATTGAATTTGTTCATTTTATCTTAAGAGAATGAGGGCGTAGACTTAAGTATTTCAAGCAATTTAGGAGAAATGGTAGTTCACCAAATAATTGGATGCCTTTTTCCTGTTATCACCATGTCATCCAAATGTTTATCCCTGAAAATAAATTAACAGCTGTTTCCTGTGACCATTTAACTTCAGTTTTTTGACTTTGAGTCACCTCAGAATTTTCTTTCATTTAAAAAAAAAAAAAAGCATACTATAGTACTGTCGCTCTTTAGAACAAGCAGCACACAGGTTTTTTCATTGGGTTCTGTGACCTCCAAAGAACACTGAAGACTCACTGGTGATTTTGAACAGCTGAAAGGTGAGATGATCACATTTCCAAACTTATATTTACCATCCACCAAATTCTTTTTTGAGTATTTCTGTTCCATGTAATCAAAATATGATCATGATATGCTTCCTAATCTGTAAGTCATTCTGAATTCTATATCAAAAAGGTGTGTTGTGCGCACGTGCATGTGAAAGGGAGTTAGGAGGAAGAAGGGGGGGGAGCAAATAAAAAAATTGATACATTTCCTAAAATGTGCCCAAATCACGCATCCCCATATTTTATTCAAAATTTCTTGGTTTGTCAACTTTTTCCCCCTTTTTCCTGGGGTTATGGAGCAAAGGTAGAAAATAAACTTTAGATTAAAATACCTCATTTTAGGTTAGTGGAAGATGAAGGGTAGAAATGCCAACTACTATGATATTGGTAAGGGAAGTTTCTTATACCACTTGCAGTGTTTGTTATGCAAGTTGGCTTTGAGTTGCTAATGATACTTGCATGTTTTGGGACCTGGGGCCGTGTGAGTTTCATCTGTATTATTAGGTAGATATTTATTGGTTTGTGTTGAGTAAGTCGTGTTGTAATTAATGTGTTGAGTAATTAATGAATTGTGTTCAGATGGCAACTTCTGGCTTCAGAATTCAGGATTGCTCCTTTGACATAGGAGATTTTCTTTTCAGCATACTCGCCTAGATCTTGGGGACCTTAATTTTTTTGTTCTTATTTTTGTGTGTGTGTGTTGTAGCCAAGTTAAGTGACATTTCTCTGTTTAAGTATTTTTTCCATGTATGTAATTGAGTTGAAAGTTAAATTTGTGAAGATGCCTTTTTAGAGTGAATTTAAATTATTGGTTCAATATTTTCCTTTTTTGTGTGTAAACTAGTCATCTTTTATTTGAAAAGGTTCATAATCAGAAAAATCAGAAGTCTGAATCAACAGATAAAAACAAAGCTTGCATTTCAGCAAAGAATAAAAGTGTCCCTGAAACAATTTTAAACAGAAGGTAGCTATTGAATATGCCCACACAAGTAGTGGTTCAATACACCCAACTCTGCTATACTTTGAAAATATTTACAAAACCAACAAATTGTGAAAAATTATTTTTTTTTAAACTTTTGCATTCTTAATGTAAGCTTTTCCTGGCTCAGGTAATTTCTTAAAGGTTTATGGATGCCTTTGATTGATAACAAGGTTTAGAGTAACCAGAATTATTAAAAGTCGGCAAGAAGTACTGACTGAGCAGGTAATTCCTTTTCTTCTGTTGAGCTGATGTTTCAGATTCATCTGAGCTTAATCTTAAATTTAAGAAAACATCTCTGGATGTAACTTTGATGTATAGTACTCCTAGAATCAAGTCTGGTCTGCTATTTATTTATTGCTTGTTTTTCCAACATGGCTTGTCTTTACAAAAAAAAGATAAGGCTGTTAGATCTTATTTTCCTTCATAATGGAAAATAAGAAAAAACTGTTGTGTCTAACCTGCCTTTCAGTGTGGTTGAGAAATAACTGTAGAATAGAGAACTTTATTTTAACGAATAAAACATTTTGTACTTTATTTCGTTATTTCCTTATCTGCTGCTAAAAGGTAGCATGCGTAGAACAGCTTCTCAAGAAAACATTTTTTTCCTCTGGTTATGATTATTTAAATACGACTTTACTATGTAACCCGGTAATTCTGATTAACAGTGATTTAGTTGGGGAGAGAACCAGGATTTCCTCAGCTGGCTGTGGGGGAACTGAATTGCTTTTTACCCCACCCCCAGCTGCACCAAATCTTTTGATCCCTAAGCTACAGTGGTTGTCATTTGAGAAAGCAAACCGAGAGAAAATAAGTTGTGAAAAAAGCCTACCTTAAGCCTTCATTTGCGTTTTGGAATTTTTGTTTTTAAAAAAAATTATAGGAATAATTGAACCTTAAAATTTTGTCTTAAAGTGAGCAAACTGACCAAATTCTCTTAAGTAGAAACTTCCTGGATTTCTTTAAAAATACATTTGTTGTTATAAAATGTTTGGGAATGTTTTAATATTGACAATCACTGCTTCAAGAGAAGACCATCCTAATTAAAAATTCACAGGAAGCATTCAAGTATTTTGAATTTCTTTAGGAGTGTGGATATTTGGGGAAAACAAAAGTTAGCCCTTATGCATTGTAACCATTTTCATTCAAGGTAGTTTGTGGTTGTCCCCTTCAGCATTATATAGTAAGTTCACAAAGAACAACAAAGTGTCCCTGAAACAATTTTGTTGTATAGTAAATAAATGCTACAATGCCAACAGCATATGATATACAATTGTATGTACAATATATGACAATTTTATTATCATATATAGTAAATAAATGCTACAATTTATTATATTAAGTGAACTTTAAAAAGTATCTTTAAACTAATAAGGTCTTTGGGTCCTAATTGCCAACTGTGCACCTTCAATTTGTTTACACCTGAGAAGCTATTCAAGCATAAACTACAGATGGCAGTAGTAGCATATTTTTCTATTTTCTGGAGGGATTCTTACGTTTAAGTTGGTGTCAATTCTACGAGCACTGTTGATAAGTCAGCTGGTAAGTGTAATGTTTCCAAAATCAATTCCCTAGGCAGCAACATGTAATGTATTCTGGAAACAAATCCTGGTGGTTTGATTTGAAGATATACTCTGTGGGTGGTTCAAACCAGAAAAGTGACTTCTTTCGTTGCCAGAGTGAGAAATTATAAAGAGAATTTGGTAATAGGGTAGAGGAAATTGTTTGCATAATAAGCTTTAGCTTATTGGATGGAACTGTAATGGTGGTATTAGCAAAGGATGCATCAAACAGATGTTTGAGCAACTATTTACATTGGAAATGATTTATAATTCATTTAAAAATACACTCAAGAATTATATTTGAGAGAGAAATACACTACTAAATTTCTCATGTGGAAGAGGAAGATCGCCTTCTTGCCTTTTTATTTCCAATTTCTTATGTTTCACAGTATCACAGAATTTAAATTCCTCTGTAAAAGTGTTTCAGAGGTCTACAAGTGGGTTCTGCTTGCTTTTAGTCCATCGTTGTAGTGTCAAAATTCGTGTTCTTTATTTTTTTCTCTAAAACCATTAATTGAAAAAGGACATGATTGATTAAACAGATGTTTAAACTTCCTATGATATTTCTTTTGAGTCTTAGTTTAAGACTGAGGAAACATTTTTGTAACAAACTTGTGCCAAAATGAAGGACAGGCTGATTCAGTGAAGGGAGCTACTTAACCTGTATCAAGTTTTCATTTAAAAAAGGAACTTTCAAGTATTACCCCAATATAGTCAATAAAAAGAAAAACGATTTTATTTCATTCATATACTCATTTCAATCCTGAAGCTGTATCATCTTGGAAGGATTAAAAATTCAGTCTTGATCTTTTAAAAAAATTCCTTAAATTTTTTGTACTGGATCAGATACAGTGTTCTTTTTATCATAGTCAGGGCAATAAACTGTAATGGTAGTCATTGTAGTCTTCGCCTTCATACACTTATATTTTTTTTAAAAAGCCATAAATTAACTGCAATTTATGCAATTTAGTTTTTCCCTCACAAAAGAAAAAAAGATAGCAGTTCTTTGAAGCCTGCTTCCTCATCTCTTGCTTTTTAAGTTTATAAATGATTAGTACAATAGTACTTAGTTTGATTGTATTATTTTCTACCGCTCATCATTTGTTGATTATTCATTACTGGATTATTTCAGACTGAATCTCTTCCCACTTCTTGAGTCATTAAATTTGTTATTTACTGTATTTTTTTTTTTTTTTTTTTTTTAAGCAGTAGCTTTCACATTGTGGTCCATGAACCTCTGGGGGTGTTCCTGAGACCCTTTCAAGGAAGCTCTTGGGCTCAAAACTATTTTTATAATAATACTGACATTATTTGCCTTTTTCACCATGTTGACATTTGCATTGATGTTGCAAAAACAGTGGTGGATAAAAACTGTTGGCACCTTAGGAGAAAAATAAGGAACCAAACTGTAGTAGCAGTGTATGTATTCTTCATCTCCACAAACTTGTATTTTTTTTTTTAAAAAAAGCATTTTCACTTAAGACTGTCTTAGATGAAGGAGTAAAAATGATTAATTTTATTGAATTAATATTCCTCAACCTTTGAGTATACTTGTTTTTGATATTCCATGGCAGCTACACATAGAACATTTTTGTTGCATACCAAATTAGAATAGTTGTTTAGAGGAAAAGTGTTTGTGCAACTCATTATGTTGTGAGCTGAATTAGCTGCTTCCCTCCCACCCCCAACAGCATTTTAACTTGAAAGAACAACAAACTATGGTTTATTCAGATTTGGGCATTTGGCACATCATTTTTTGGAAAATGAACAGCGATCCTGCTGCTCCAAGGGAAACTGCCAGTATTTGTTGTTGGTGAATAAAATTTGAGCTTTCAAGCAGCAGTAGAATTTTGGAAATCTTGTACCTGTCACTTTGAGCTTGACAGTTTCCCAATACTTAAAGCCTTTACTGATGAGACTGATGGTGATTTTAACAAATGGGATTTTTTTTGATATTGTATAGTTAAATGTCAGCATTTTGAAGACCATCTTATTTCAGTGAAGGAATATTCCAAATCTCTGGGTATATGATGTTACAAAATCTTGCATGAGTAAAAAATCTGTTCAAGATGTTACATAGAGCAGTGGATTTTAATGTAAAAGAGTACACAAAGTTTATTGATATGGTTTTAGATTTCACATTGAACTAACCTTTAAGAAATCAGCACTTACTGAGTTTTGGTGTATTATCAAAGAAAAACATCTACAATTACTTTAATAAGCACATACTTCCTTTTCCAAATACAAATCTGTGTAAGGCCAGATTTTCTGCCTCTATACTTCAACAAAAACAATATATGAGTATATCACAACATACTGAATGCATATAGGATAATCTAGCTACCAGAATTAAGCCAGATACTAGAGATTGGCAGCAATATAAACAGTGCCACTCTTTTCACTAATTTTTTTTGTTGGAAAATATAGTTACTTTTCTTTAAAAACATTATTTGTATTAATATGTAATGGATTAATACCACTCAGACTAAAATGTGTGAGAAAAACCTCTGTTCTAAATGAATCAACTTAAAATGTAAGAAAATGGTGCCTTCACTAGATACTATTATTAGTACTACTTTGGGTTTTTCTTTCATTTCTTTCCCCACCCCGCTCTGTAAAGGAGCTATAGAGGGGGGAAAAATGGGAAATGAGTTCATACTGTTTCAGGTTTTTTTTTTGTTTTTTGGTTTTTTGCTTGAGACTAAATGAAATGTATCATAGTTCACCCTCACTGAATTCTCTGATAAGGCTTTGTTACCTGCTACATGAAACCTGTTGCTTAACTGTTAATTATCTTGTGGCAGAAATTTTCCAATAGAACCTGTTTCCTCACAAAGGGTAGATTTGTAATTATGGAAATCTGACAACACAAAAATACTTTCTTACTATTGAGTCATTGCTATAAAAATAATGAAATATTTATGAGATAAAAATTCTACTTTGCTTTTCAAAACTTCCATCAAGAATAGTTTACTTGTTTGCTTTCAGGAGACATGTTTTTCTTTGAGTCTTCCAAAGCTGTGATTGTCATTTTGTAGATTGGTTTGCCATTTACCCTGGTTTTCACTGAGGGAGGTGGTAATAAAGTTCATATAGGAGAAGCATCTCCTCTTCCGGCTTAAGAATATCCTTTCCTAGTGTGAGTAACATTTTAGTGTAAGTCAGCTACTGTGCTGATAAACAGCTAGTGATTTATTTCTCAGGACAGTTGCCAGGTAGAACTCTTTCCTATAGTGAAATTGCTGGCAGAAGAAATGTCCCTTAACGATGTGAATAATGAAAAGGAGTTACTGGATCAGAATTTAAGATGAAGCTTGGTGGGTGATGAAAGATCAGTGAGATATTTGGGCTTCCTTCCTGAGAGCTCTGTAATTATCTTGATGTTCTTGGAGTGTCACATAATGTACCTTTTAAAGCATTTTTGTGTTCTGTGGGAGTTGCAATTTAGTCATAAGAAGAAACAATCCTTTCCTTTTTCATTTTAATACTTGGATTTTATTTTAGATTTCAAATGAAATCTTTGAATGCATTCTTCATCAATTGAGTTAAATCGCTTAAATTACTAAACTTAATAATTGAGGCACATTTTTTTTTCTTCCATATTCTAGCTATACTGTTGAAATCTAACCTGTCAGGAAACTTCCTTTCTAGCCTTACAACCCTTCCTCTAAAATGCCTTTTTAGCAGGATAATAAACCACCTGGGGGAAACCCCCCACTGATACCTATTTAGAGGGCTTTGTTTTTTGGAAGTGGCAGTAGTAGTCTCAGCCAGGGAGGAAGGATTTTTGTTAGGTGGTGTGAGAGGGAAAGAGCAGGGACTCTTGAGTGTGGCAGAACAAAGATCACAGCTATGTGACTTTGTCACTTGACTTCTCTGAACTTTAGTGTGCTCATTTAATAATAGCAACTAACATTTATATAGTGCTTGTTATATAATATTCTAAGCACCTTATGTATATTGACTCATGTTATCCTCATAAACCTATGAAGTAGGTGTTTTATTGTCATCTCCATTTTACAGACGTGAAAACTGAAGACCACAGAAGTTAAGCCCCAGATTTCACAGCAATAGCATTAATAATTTGTTTACTAGATTTAACACTCCCCCCTACAAGGTTTCTGAAATTTACTTTAGGGTTACTAGGATTAGTGACAAAGTCTGTAAAGTGCGAAGCACAGTGTCTGCCCCAAAGCAAGCACTTGTTAATCCAGGCCATTTACAGTTGTTTTGGAGGCCAAGAAATCAGCCGCCTGTAGATTAGAGTCTGAAAGATCCACTCTTAAAGTTGCAAGTGACTTTTCTTTTACATTGGCTTTAATAAGCCAACCAGAAAACAAGTGACTGAAAAACAGTTTTGCAGAATCAGGGACAATCCTTGGTGAATCTAAGAGGTGCTAAGGAAGAAAGGGGTTTTGTCTCCTCAAGGCAGGGATACCATACCTTGTATGTGTATCCTCAGCACTAAGCACAAGGATTTGGTGTTTCATGAATGTTGAATGAATGAAAGGAATCTGAATCCTTTGCTGGTAGTCAGAGGAAGTCTACGAAATACTATAAGGGAAGAGAATGTATTTTACAGTTACTTGAGGCAACTGGGGCCAGTATATAAGTCAAAAGAGTGTCAAAGCTAAATCCAAGGTTTTATGGGTCTTCCTGGAATCAGGATGTAGTTTCTCTTCAGAAAAGTGGCTCGCCTTGTAACTAAAGGGATTAGATACATCAGGTACATACAAATGTGCTTGACTGCATTGGGAAATGCAGTTTAGGAAAAGATGGCCGTTGTCTCTTGTACGCCGCGCCCCCCCCCCCCCCCCCCCCGCCACACAAAAGCTGGCTATATGAAAGAGAGGACAAGCAATCTAGGAAAGTTGATGTGGCCCTTTGAAAATGGAAATATAAGAGCCTGTTGTCCAAAGCTTGTAAAATATAGAAAGTGATTTCCTGACAGAGTGAGAAAGATGTGGCAGTGTGGGTGAATAGATTATGGTAGCAATGTAGTTTGAGCAGGAAGAGATTTGTGAGAGGTGGTCAGCCACATTATTTGAAGAGGTATGAGGTCCAGGAAATAGCTGATGAGCCTGGGTTTTGCCCAGGTTCTGATTCTAGCTCTGTTAACAAAGTCACATCTCTGTGGGCCCACCTATAAAATAAAGGAGCTAAATTAGATAATTCTTGAAGGGATTTTTCAGCTTGATGGAATGAATTGGGTAAAACAGGAAATTGCGATTTAGGAAAGCCCTGCCTAAAGCACATAACTGTGGTGCTAACAGCCAGATTATTCGCGATGATTTTGATTTCGGATCCTCTTCATTCATCCCTCCAGGAACATGTACATTGTTACCCTGTTTTGATTTTAGAACTCCTGGCTCCTTTAAAGTGTGTAGAATCATGTACTTTACATGTAAATTCCATTCTCCAGGTTCACATTATAGGAATGCAGCTAAAGTTCCAGCGTTTTGATGACTGATCAATGTAAATTTGAAATTAGATGTAGTTTTTAATTTTTTTAATTTAAGTGGGAAGATAACTTTCTTTCCACTTATAACCCCTATATGGCACACTTTCTCTTTCTTAAGTAGTTTTATTCAGTGAATCAAACCCGTAGTTAATTTTAGAGTTTTTCCTCATCCCTTGTGAAAGGATTTTTATCGGTGAAAATCATTCAACATTGAGAAGAGTTCTATCCTCTTCAGATTAAATGCCCTACATTTGGGAATGTGGATTCATTAAGGAAAATTGCAAAACCTCCTTAAATGCTGTTGGTCTGTAAAAAGGGAACCCAGCAGGAAAGGAGCGGCAGTGCTTGGGGGAGGGGTGAGGAGGGGGGGCAACAAGGGAGCTGCAGTTGAAATATTCATCAATCATTTTACTGGCACCAGGAAACCAATCAGCCTTTTAGAGGAGAGAACTTAATCAATCACCTAATGTGGGAAATTACAATTGCTTTCTACAAAAAAATATTTCCTTACGTGCTGACAGATCAAATCTGAAAGACAGTTGGGGTGGCTGGAATTCTGATGGCAAGCAGTTACTGGAACTAGTACTGTGATGAAGAAATGCATTTAACTTTTGAAGATAAAATTTCCTGTCTGTTTTGAGCCTTTTCAAAATATTTCAAAGTAAGTTTGATTTTCATACAGTGTGCCCATTAATAAAAAACACTTACTGAGCATTTATGGCTAATACAAAATATGTGAAGCACTGTACATTTATTCTCCAAAGCTAGTTTTCATGAGCATAGATGGGGCTCCAGGCTCGAGAATACCCACTGCTTCCACTGCCTTGTTTATAAAGCAACTGAGTAAAGGACACAGCCAGGGAAATCAGGTTTGAAGTGCTTGCATATAAATAAAAGTGGGAGGGATCTAGCTGTATCTTGTATTTAAATTTTAAATGGTGTGATCTCTCAGCTCTGTGCTTGAATTGCCTGTGGCCCTTAGATCCTAAGGTGTGAACTGCTTAGAGAATCTAATGTTTTTAAAATTAGAAATACTTGGTCACTGTAGAAAATACAGAAAATTAAGGGAAAATTACTTATAATCTTGCCTCCAAGCAACTTCCATTAAAGTTTTCTTATGTTTTCTTCTGGACTTCAAATCCTAGGTTTTTTGCTTGTTGTGATTATATGTATCATTATGTTTTACACTTATAGTTTAAAGTTTTTTTCTTACGTTAGGAACTTACTCAACATGGTATTATTTAAAATTTTTAATAGCTATATGACAGTCCATGTTTATTATTGTTGGACATTGAGATAGTTTTTAGTTTCTTCCTGATACAACAGCAGTGTCCAGACCATCTTGTGCTTTCTTTTATTTTGGAGGGATAGATTTTTATTTTTTTCTCTTATGTTTTTCTTACTGTTTTTCAATTAGCAATAATCACACCTTGGATAAACCTCATTGGCTACGATACTGCCCCTGCACAAAGATGGCAGGATAGATTTTTAGAAGTACTTAAGTACCTTTGCAACAACCAGTTTAATGTACACTAAGATATGTCGTATAGTAAAATCTAGGGTTGTCAGCAGTACATTTTTTTAAATAAATGCCTGGTACTTGAGATAGAATTGAGGCACTGTGGTAGGCTGTTTGCTCTATTCTCATTTTATTGTAGAGATATAGTCATTCTCAATGTCTTTTGTCCTCTGAATCTTTTAGAGTTCTGGTGCCAGGCCCCACACCCCCACCCCAGTATCTCCAGCCTGGTCAGAGTAGTGCTTAGAGTCTCTTCTGTGGCTGCCTTCTCTCTATTACAGTTTATGGGGGAATGGGTGACAAAGACACTCACGCCTTCTGTGGTTGCCTCTAAAAATCTCAGGAGGATGGAGAGAGAGAGAGAGAGAGAGAGAGAGCCCCCCCCCCAAGTCCTGAGGAGAGGTGTATTAGTGTCTTTCACACAACATATCATCCCCTCAAAGTCCTGATGGAGAGTGTGTGTCTTGTGTGTGTATGTGTCTGTGTCACACAACTATATCATCTCCCTCAAAGTCCTGATGGATAGTGTGTGTGTGTATGTGTCTGTGTCACACAACTATATCATCTCCCTCAAAGTCCTGATGGATAGTATGTGTGTGTGTGTCTGTGTGTGTTATATGTCTGTGTCACACAACTGTATCATCTCCCTCAAAGTCCTGAAACTTACAACTGAATTTGATTAGAAATTAAGTGCATGAAGAGTGAAGTTAGACTTACTCCTTTAGAAATCTGAAGAATCTTCATGGCTTCCTCAGTGACTTCTGTGCTGACCCTGCACAGGGTGTGATAGTGAAGAGACCTAAATAAATCTTAGGTTAATTTGAAAGGCATTCACAGTTTTTATCAAGAGTGGTTTCAGAATGGAAACTAGCTATCTACAAATTTTGAATTAATAAATTATATTTGTTGAAATTAAAACGAAAGAGTCTTCTAGTAATTTTTAAAGTTTATGTTGATTGAGAGTAAACATGAATGAAGATCCTTTGCTCTGCTTTTTTGTGCTCGCCGCTGGTGGTCAGAGAAGTTGCAATTTGCCAAGACACAGTTTTTATAATGCTTTTTAATAAGAAAGTGAATAAGCCAGCTGCTCTTTCCCTCAGTTATACCAATTGCAAACCTCCTCAAATCCTTGTTAGTAATTAAAAGCCTTGAAATGACCTTGAGTCTAACTGAACTACAAAAGCTGTCTTGAGTTAAATTTATAGCTTTTGTTGATTTCAAAAGAGGTTAGGTAGAATCACATTCTGTTTGCTAAAACATTAAGGGTAGCCTTGGGTGTACATTGAAGATCAGAAATAATTAAAGAGGCACTATTAAGTGCAAAAGAGACACCTGAAATGGACTTTAAAAAATTAAATTTGTCATCTCTTCGTTGAGCATTTAAAATACGTACTTGGAAAGGTTTAAGGTAGGGTGGCATTTCTATCGTGTCAGTTCACAATATTTAGATTTGCTGGGAAGATTGCTTTCCCCATCTTAACATCAAAGAGATTTTTGAAAACAATGAGAAATCACAACAAATGTTTTAATGCTTTTTTAAAAGTACCAGTTTAGTTGGTTCTTAAAATATTTTACAGGAATGACAAGTTTGATAGTAAATGTTTCTGATTATACTCAGTATAAAAGTAAAATATTTATTTAAAAATAGTTTTATGTATGGACTGTGTCATAATATCAATGGAATAGAGTTTTTCTGCTTATCATAAAGGGTGGAATGTATTTTCAGTTGGTTAGAGAGCCTTGAGATACTACTATTTAATTGATAGAAGGAAACTTAATTGTTGCTGTAAGAAAAGTCAGGTTTTATGTGCCAGTGGGTGAGATTGGATATGTCTCCTAGTATCATTACAAACGTGATGAATCCCTGAAGAGTCCAGCAGTAAGGCAAATAGTTTGAGCAGGCACTAATATCTTATATGGATCTTATAGATTTTAGAATTATTTTTGTTTTTACATTTAATGAGACTAGCCCAGACTTTGATCGAAATAATTGATTAGAAAATTGTAGGCTTGTGTATGTGCGCATGTACGTATGTGTGTATGTGTATGTGAAACCAACATAATGAAAGGAAGAAGTTGTAATATGCAGCCAGAATTGCCAGTTTGGGATCTGTAAATACAGTAATCGGGTTTATCAAATCATTTTAGTTTTGCAAAATTTGATCTGAAATCATATGTGTAATAAGGTTGTCCAGGCTAAATAAAATACTATCTGTAAAATTTTGACTTTTGTCCTGACTGGTGTGGCTCAGTTGGTTGGGTGTTGTCCCGAAAAGCAGAAGGTTGCTGGTTTGATTCCTGGTCAGGGCACAAGCCTAGGTTGTGGGGTGCGGCGTGTAGGAGAGGCAACCAATAGATGCTTCTCTCTCACACCCATGTTTCTCTCACTCTTTCTCCCTCCCTTTCCTTCTCTATATAAATAAATTAATTAATTTTGACTTTTTCCTGAAATTATCCTTGGTCTGGCAACAGTTCCATCCAACCTCTGAATAGCAGATACTCTACCACAGAGTCAGTGGTTACTATATTGTGCCAGACAAAACTGCATGGGTGGAGGTGGCAATTAAAAATTATTCTGGTAAATTGTTACTATGTAGTGATAACTAGGTGCGTTAGTGGACGAGCTTTAGAGTTAGACCACGTTTTAAATCCTTCCTCTCCTCCTCTCATGATTTTTGGTGGTGGGGCGGGGAGGATGGTGGCGGTGAAAGGGCATAGAATCCCCACGTCGAGATTCCTGGAGAATGAAATGAGGCTAAGTGTGAAGAACCCAGGATGTAGCTGTGTTACATTTTAGGGATGTTATTTTACATTTTAGGGAAGTTATTTAACATTTCTTAATTTTCTTATCTGTGAATGAGGTTAATACCACCTTGTTCATAGGTAAACAAATCAGTTTACCAAACCCAAGTCATTGAAACTAGCTTGTCAAGTGTTCAGTTTACCCAATATCCAGTTCAACAAAAATCAGTTTGCTGAATCTGAACTTAGAGAATTTGTCGTCATTCTCTATCTCCTTCACTGCTATCCTGCCATTTCCCCCCTTTCCTTTCTCCTCCTTTTCCTGTACCCCATCTCTTCCCTATCACCTGCAGCTCAGACCGAGCTGTATCTTTATGCAAGGAGAGCGCCTCTCTCTGCCCTGGCTCTTCCATCTGCAACAGCAAAGAACTGGGGTAGAGACAAATGAAACATTCTTGAGAATGCTGCTATCCTGTCAGTCTTAATTTGGCAGGAATCTTTAAAAGTTAGTTAAACTGCCCCCATCAAATTATTGTGAACTCTCTGAATAGTTAAAATTTTGGTGAATTTAGAGAATTGGTGGTTTGAAGATTTGGCCATTTGGTGGATTGACTTGGAATTACCTCACAGTTATGTTTGGAGAAATTAGGCAGTATATAAAATAAAGTGCCTGTTGTCTCACAGTGGTTGGACTTACTAAGGTACTCAGTTCCTTTTTCCTTAGCACTTCTACTCAGGGAACTGGGAACTGTCCACCCCCAGCCTCCCAGGATTTTCTTACCTGTGGGTTCTAGTTGGGCAACAGCAAGTGATGAAATGATCAAGGTTGGTTTATGGACCATCCGTTACAGCATTGTCAAATTTGCCCATGTGAAATACTTTCTTTTATCTTGGACATGGGTTTTATAAAATGGCCGTGCCTTTCTTGTTACCCTTTGGGGTCTGATTTCTCAGTGATTAAGATATGTATCACTTTTCTGAAGCACTTTATTTCCAGTTGCTTGTAACTAGAATTATGGGCTTTAGGAGAGTAAAGTGCAGCTTTATCAGAGTTAAAAAAGCAAGGCCAGGTCCCTGGAGGTTCTTGGTGGGAAGTATCACAACCAGAACAAATGCTCCTGTCTGTAACACACAGGAAGCCTGGCTTCCCCACCCCCCACCTCTCTTGAGGTCTCTAAAAGGGCTTTCTGGTTATATCCTTAAAAAGGGAAGGAACAAATGGCCGGCGAGTGCTCAGTGTGTTTCAGGCACTGTACTAATGTAATCCTTTCCACAACTTTCATATGTGGTGATATTCCCATGTTACACATGAGTTAACTGAGGCTTAGAGTTGAAAATAATGTACTACTCTTCAACTAAACCAGTGTTTTTCAAACTTTAGTCTTTCCTGTATCACCATGATGATTTTTGTCATTTCCTAATATTTATTTAACATTTTAAATAGTGGGTAGTTAGGTAATAGTTTGCATCCTAAAATTTATTTTAAAGGGAAAACTTGTCATTATACTAATGAAAAAATATTTGCCATAAATAGAAGGTAACAGTAAAAATAAACTTAATAAAAATGATATTGTGTTAAGTTCTAGCTAAGATATTGTCTGCCTGCATCTCTAATCAGGCATTTTTTTAGGAAGGGTGATTAATGAACATTAGAGAGGTAATAGACAAACTAGCATAAAACAGGAGATTTTTCTTCTGATGTAATTAGAAGGATTGAAAGAGAATTGAAAACTTAATGACTTTGGAAGGTAAAATGCTTTCCCTTTTTGCACTATGGAAATGCTTTCCCTTTGCACTACTTAAAATCTTCCAGTGGTCTCCTCACTTTAGGAAACACTGACATGGGTGATGGTGTGCTCATTTTCCACTTGAGGGAATTTGTTCAGAGTTGAATCATTACTTTCACAGACCTTACTGTTTAGGCTACCCTTCTCCCTTTTTCTTCCCTCATTCCTTCCTTTTCATTATTCCTTTTGCCTTCCTCTTTCCTCATCTTTCCTGTTTTTTCACCCCCATCCTCTAGGAGAATTCAGCTGATCCCAGGTAGAAAAGGAGATTTTTAGATGCATTTTTCTTATCTCTGCCCCCCCCCCCCCCCCCCCATTTAACTATGGTGAGATAGGATTTCATCTTAAAGAACTCAGGTCTTTCTCCAAACATGGAATTTATTGTTGCTTACTAAATTCTAGAAGTTGGGTGTAAAACATACAGTAATTTTGTAGGTGTGTGTTTGCCCACATAAAGTATTTATTGACATACCTTTAAATACACTATAAACCGTTCTTTGATTTCTAATTAGAAAAATTTTTAAAAATTTATTTTTAGAGAGAGGGGAAGGGATGGAGAAAGATAGAGAAACACCACTGTGTGGTTGCCTGTCACACACCCCCAACTTGGGGACCTGGCCTGCAACCCAGGCATGTGCCCTGACTGGGAATCGAGCTGGCAACTCTTTGGTTTACAGGCTGGCACTCAGTCCACTGAGCCACAACAGCCAGGGCTGATTTCTAATTAGGTAATGTAAAAGCAAGTTTGAAGAAGTATATTGCCAGCAGTTTTTGAAAAAGTGCAGTAAAAGGCAATTTCTTTGATTTTATTGTCTTATGTAGTTTTGTAATTTACATTTACAATAATTATAAATTTAATATTATATTGCACTATGACCCAGTGGAGATAATAGTCTAGATTATAGTTTGAATTTTTAAAAGTCTATTATTTAAAAATATTATGTACATTTTAATTTGATTTTTAATCTTTAAAACTTTCTGAATAGGAAGAAACAATTTCTACTGTCATTTTTTTCTTAATTTGATTTTGTATTGTGTCAGTTGCTTTTTAAAAATATATAAGGAGGAATTTTGTAGTACTCTTGTTTAACAGGTTTGTTCCACTAGCTTTTACACCAGAAAAAGATTTTGTTCTGAATTATTTTAAGTCATACCTAGTCTTCATAGAAACATTTTTCACTTGGAAAGAAAGTATGAGGAATTTTCTTAGAAATCAGTTATGATAATGTGCAGATCTAAAGATGGAAGAGTTCTTATTCAGGGAGTTCACTTTCTGAGTTGATTTTCATATATCTGTTTTATTGTACTTTGTCTATACTAGGCATATCTTTCAATATTTACCATGGACTTTTTAAAATATATTTTTTAAATGTTTATTTATTTTTGGAGAGGGGGCAAGAGAGGGAGAGAGAAAGACTGGTTGTCTCTTGCACGCACCCCCACTGGGGACCGAACTTGCAACTCAGGCATGTTTCCTGACTGGGGAGTCCAACTTGGGTGACCTTTTGCTTTTTGGGATGATGTCCAACCGAGCCACACTGGTCAGGACTACCATGATTCTTGATAAAGCATCTTGTGAAACATATTTTTAATTGGTTTCTAATCCCAGGGGCCAGACTGATGTAGTATATGGAGCGCTAAACTTGGATTAATTCATATCTTAATACAATTTTTCTAATACTTGGCATAAACCAAAATATATAATTCACTGCTCTATGACAATGTGAACCTCATGTTTTAACCCAGAGCTTAGCCAAGGATAAGATTTATCAGCATGCCTTGGCATGAAATGTACCAGTAGAGACTACAAACTAAGAGTTTTAGGTTTTATTACAAATTCATATGTGCTCTATCTATAATTTTACCACTTAAATTGTAAGTCACAAACAAAAAATTTCTTTCTTGCTTTGAGCATACATCACAATATTTATGTTCTTCCTGTTTTTGTCTCAAATTGATTTCTTAGCTGATTGTGATTTAGCAACTCTGTTCATATGCAAATTAGCCTAATTAATACTTGGTCAGTGACCATTGTCTTCTGAAAATTTTGTAGTTAAGGATTTGCCTTTTCTTTTTTCTTAAAGTGAAATTTATTGTGTGCTGACTCTGTGTTTATTATATGCAGCAGTCTTATAAGGCGAGTTACATTATTACCACCATTTTGCAGATGAGAGAATTGAGTGACTTGGCCCAGTTAAATGGGAGAGACAGTATTCAAATCCAGGTCTGTCTGAATTCTAGGGCTCATACTCTTGGAATCTCAGCACCAGCTTCTGGTAGAGGAGGATCCCAAGGGTCATTTGTACCTTAAGGAGTCTAGTATTTAGAAGACATCACTTTAATGGCAGGTGCAAAATAATACCAAACTTCAGAGTAATGTCTCCTCCATTTTTAGGCATGGGAAGTGGTCTGCTCTTTGAAAGTTACTTGTTTAAAATTTGTAACTTTTTTCTTAACTTGCCATGATTTTTTTTCTTTTTTCCCCAAGATGTGTTGGAAAAGAACAAAGCCCAAAAGCCAATCAGTGGTGTTGGAGAAGGATGATATTGTGGGGTTTAGGACAGATCCTTGCCAACTGGAAGGCAGTGCTGGCCCTGGGCATGTGATACAGAGGCTGATATCTGTGGAATGGGGGGAAATTTTAATACTTAATGCCTTTTAGGAAACAAAAATAGCATTAGGCTACTTAAATACTGTTGATATTTGATAAGATTAATTTAACAAGATTAAAAGTGAACTACATTAACTATTTCAATAAAAACATGAAAACTGTAATATGGTAGGGACTATAAGTAACCAGTGTGTCTCAGCTTGAATTTGCAAGTCGGCTTGTATTTCAGTCAGCCTTGTTTACCTTCAAAGTGTGTGCTCTTCTCATTTGACATTGTTAGCCAGTATTTGCCTCTAAAAATTATGGTCATTTTGACTTACTCAGAAATGTGAGGTGCATTCAGAGAGAGGATTGCTAAAGTCAGTCCAGAGCAGCTGTATACCAAAGGAGAGAAAAAAAATGGGACAATTGTAGTAGCATAATCAATAAAATATACTTTAACAACAAAACAAAACAGCTGTATACCAAATAGAGGTCTCTGACTTTGGAAACACGACACTCTCCGTATTTCATTTAGTTTCATTTAGTATTTTCTTTCATCTTCAGTATTAAAATGGCTGCACAGAAATTCACCAGTTTTGGTTAAGTTTTTTTTTTAATGTATACTAATGCGACAGCTGTCACAATACAAAATTGTTTCAAATGAAGTTAAAGGCAGCTAAGTGCTAGCTACTAAGAACCATCCTATGGAAAAATTTGTAATAGGTATCAAAGACTATAAGGAAGCATGTATGACACAAGTAGAGTATAATTTTAGTGGGGCAGGATAAACTAGTGTCTGTAGTTCTTCAACATGCCCTGATCATTTATTTTATTGGTCCAGTGATCTGAGATCTGAATGGTTGACCCAGAGGTCAATTTTCACATGAATGCTGTAGCCTCATCAAGAAGCCAATTCCCTGTAATAGCACTGAGTGATGACTTAATAAAAGCTCCTATTCTCTATGTTTGTGCAGAGTGGAATAACTTCTCTAGAGCTGCTGCAAAGTGGTCTGTATTTTGAAATCAAGAAGTCTGTTTCCTAAGTAAACTTACATTTGTGGTTTGGAGGGTGAAGATCAGAGTGACTTTGCCAACTATGATAATAATGGCTAACCTTTATTGAATATTTACTGTGTGCTGTACTCTCTTGAGTGCTTTAAATTTTTAGAATTTCATTTAATCCTCTCAATTGCCTTGTAACGTGTAAGTACGGTTGCTGTTCCCATTTTTAGATCAGGAAAATGCCAAAGCCTTAGGACCATGATTAGGGTTTAAGTCACAGAGAGATTCTGCAGATGTTACTCCCTTTACACAATTTTTCCCTCCTGTAAAATGAGAGCTAGGGTGGGATGAAAGAGATTTGGGATGATTTATAAGGTTTTTTTCTAGTTTAAAAAAAAGGGAAAAGAATCTTGGCAACCTCTTAAGGGTTCCTCAAGTGTTAACATTATGATTTGCCCCCTTAGAACACACAACTGCCAACTCTAGATAAACTCATAGACTTCAGAGCTGAAAGGAATACTAAGAAAATGGGCCAGACTTTCTCCTTTTATTGAAGAGAAAATAGAGCACAATGGATCATTTAGCATTGCACAAATGGCTTATTACTTATTAGTATAGTGGTCCCTTGATATCCATGGGAGATTGGTTCCAGGATCCCCCTTAGATACTAATATTTGCATATAACCTATGTTTGTGTACAGGGTATGCCTACCTATCACTTTATTTGCGTGGAGTCAGTGTAGTGCTTGGTGGGAGTTTTTTTTTTTTTTTTTTTTAATATTTTTGGTCTTTGGTTGGTTGAATCCGTGGATTCAATACTTGGAGATAAGGAGGTTTGACTGTACCAGAGCAAAGCTTTGTTCAGATACATGCCTCCTTTGTATGTCGTTTTATTGATCTTTCAATATTAGGAAATTGCTTTAAAACCAAAGTTGTCATAGACATTCTTATTTCTGTATAAAGAATTAGAGTTTGGAAATAGGAATTTAGGTATTATCCTTTGCAAGCTTCAGGAGATATCAGGGAAATAAAGATTGCAAAAAATAGCTCTTCATATATTGAATTTGTTTATTTCTGTAATTAAGGCTGTGAATGTCATGCTAAAGAACTGAAGATGAGCTAACAGAGGGTTTTTGAGCAGATTAGGAAATCTAAATTTCAGGAAGTGAGAGAAGAAAGGTAGCAGGGAGAACAGTTCGAATGATCTAAGCTTTGCGGGTGGTGGGGCTCAAACTGGGTCTGTTGAGATTGGAGAGAGGATGAAAATGCCTTGGTGAGTGATAAGATTGATTGGGGTGAGGATTTAGGGGAGAATGGTAGAAGTGGGAGCCTAGGAGGAGACCCTGGAAATCTCTGGTTTAGAGGATGAGAGTTGGTGGTACTTGGAACCTGACTTGGGAACATAGGAGAAGCAGGTTTCAAACAGAAAATAATAAGTTCAATTTGATACGTTGAATTTGGTGGAGGTTATGTAGGATACACACAATATATCTTGACTATAGGCCTTTGGATAGATGGGTTGTGGTTTGGGAGAACAGTCTCATCTGGAATTGAAAATCTGGGGATCACCAGCTGGGAAGTATAGGTGAAAACATGAGGGTGGATAAAACTATTTCATCCTAGGATGGAGGGTTGTGTGTGCTGGGATAGGCCCTTTTGCCGCCTTTATTTCATTTAGGAAAGAACACGTCAGATAGGACCTGTATAATCTTCATTTTTTAGGTTATGACTGCATCTGGGGGAAATATTTGCCAACTGTGGCAATATTTATATATCAAAAGATATACGTGGCTTACTGAGTAGTAGTATTGACTATCCGTATTTACAGTCTCCTTTTCCTTCCTGACCAGCCTGATTCAAGTGTCACTAGTCATCAAGTCTTTTCCAGTTCCCGCTAGGAAGAAATAAGTGCTGTTTGGCAGGTGTTGCTAATTCCTCTGTTAGGTCATTTACTTCATAATTCCTGTATCCAGAAAGTTTTCTGTTTTCCTTTTAGGCTGTGAGGATCTAGGGGACGCCAGATTTGTTCCATCTTTGTATTCCTTTTGTAATCTACCACAGTGCATGCCCTATACATTGAAAATGCTAGATAAATATTTGTTGAACTTCATTTTAGGATGAAGGAAAGTTTAACATTTAAGAAGAGGCAGGATTTTATTCCACTTTTAATCTTTAAAAAAAGTAAAAAAAATTTTAGAGAGGGAGAGAGAAACATTTTTTTTCTTGTTCCCTTATTTATGTATTCATTGGTTGATTCTTGTGCATGTCCTGACCAGGGATCAAACTCATAACCTTGGCCTATGGGGACACTCCAGCCAACTGAGCTACCTGGCCAGGGCTCACCTTAATCTTGTTTGAGGAGTGTCCTTTGTATTTAGTGCTAGAAACATACTGGTTAAACATGGTGGTGGTTGCTCTCCTATCTTGACTTCAAGTTTGAATAGTTTTTAGAAATTTCTTGTGGGTTTTTTTCATAGATTGATTTAACTAGCTTTATTTCAAGTTTCAAAGATCCTGGGTGAAAGGTTAAACATGTTGTATCTCTTTGTTGCCACACAATAGATTTCTGAAGCTGGGACATGAGAGATAGTACTGAGCTTTAGCATCAATGACTGACTACTTTGTCAGAAAGATTAGTGCCCAGAATTGTGACTCTAAAAAGTAGTTCAAAATACATGTAGAGAATTAGAATGTCTGGTAGTTTTCTTCCTCTTCATTTGAAGTGGTTGATTTTAGAGTGTTAAGCCAAATCATTTTGTTCTTAAGATTTTTTTTAAATGTGCATTTTTCTATGTATAAAAACAATATTTTTAATCAGAAAAGTAGAATGGGGAAAAAATTCAGCCATAATGCTCACACTTAGTATAATCACTGGGAAAAAAATAGGCCAAAATGTGCCTTTTCCTGTATACGTGTGTTGGAATACAGCTGAACTCATTCTGAGAGTACAATTTTATATCATGTTTTTTAATATAGTATTTGTCCATTATAAACTCTTGATAAACACTGACAGTGTTTGTGAAATACTCTATTGAATAGGGTACCATAATTTCACTGATTATTCTCCTGTGGTTGAATTTTTAGGTGGCTTCCTATTTTGGACTATTTATTTTAGACTCTTTTCTTCAGATAAATTTCCAGAATTAATCCAAAGGAACAGATATTTGCAAGGCCCTTCATGCATCCATGTTCTTCTATTTTTATATGGGGGCTTTCAAAGAGAATATGGAAAAGGTACATTCTGCTGCATGTGGGCACCTCTTTGGTTGCATCTGATCCTTACTAATGGATTTCCTGAACAGAGGTGGCTTCTACTGTTGAATCAAAGTATCTGTTGGATGGTATGGGGCACTCTCTGAAATGACCTCAAAAGCTCTCTGACTCTATGTTCAAATGAACTTCTTCATCTCTAAGACTCTTCTTCATTAGTCTTTGAAATGAAAATGAGTAAAAAAATCTTCACTTTCCTTACTCCTGCTGGGAGCAACTTACAATTTTTCAAAAGAAACTAGTTCTTCCCTAATTATTTTGTTCATTCATTGAAGGTTTTATACTTTGGTTTGATCTGATTGGTGAAATTACTTTAGCTGCTTCTGACATGGACATCGTGATTATTCAGGAGGAAATTCACCTCATCTGAGATGTGGTATTCTTGGACTCTGAGGTTTTGCTTTTGGGAGAATGTCAGGGTTTGTTTTTTGAAATAACTTTAAATTCTTACGTAACTGGCTGTTGCAAAGCATGAAACGTGCAAAGGTGGGATTTCATTAGCCAAACCGTTCTGGATATAAGTAACCTTGTTTTGACTTCTGTGGTTCTTTCCATGTAACAATACAAATCTCTTAAATCTGTAAGATGGAGGTAATAGTAGCTACCTTCAGTAAGATTCATGTAAAGCATCAAGCCAATGCCTGTCATATAGTAAAGATTTAATAAATGGCAACTGACAGATTCTTTTATGCATTTTCTTGTATGTGTGCATTTTGAAATTTTTTTAACCTCCAGGCTGAATGAAGAATTATGAACAATCCTATTTGTTACACCAGAGAACCAGAAATTGTAAATGAAAAATGTCAGAGGCTCATCAGTACATGCAGTTTTCTGAGAAATGCTTGTACTATATTTCCATAGAAACACTAATGACCTCTGACTCATCAAACTGAATTGCCTTCCTAAACTGTTTTCACCCTCTGATTGTGTAGTCACAGCCTTGAAGCTGTGTACTGTTTTCATTTTTAAAAAAATTTCTTAAAACTGAAATGTCGTAATCTTGGACTGGCTTTTCTGCCTTCAGTCTGGTTTCAAGGCTGTAATTACAAAGCTAGAAGCCTGAAAAACTGTACAAAAGGTGATGTAGGTTGATCAGATGGAAGTTATTAATGTTTCCATAGAAATGTAGATGCTTCTTGTAAGCGGCATTTAAGCTGAGCAAATACATGGGCACAATAGGTTATATAATTGAGAATCCTTGGCTTCCCCCACTCCTCTTATTTGCCCCTAAGATTTCACATCAAGAAAATAACATTACAAAAAAGGGCATTGTTTTTATTGCACTTTGAAAAATGTGACCTTGACATTTGTAGGTGGAGAAAGGGAAATATGACTTGAAGCTGTGCCAATGAGCTTTTGCCGTATGGACTTGTGGTGCTATGTCCCTGCATTGAAAAGCATTTTCTCTTATTCCTAAAATACGTTTTTCAGGTTGCCTGTGAGAAACAAAAGCTAATGGCCCAAGTGGCACCCCATTCATTGGATGGAAAGGAAAGAGGCAGATGTGAATTTAATGCTTAGCCAACCCAAAGAAAAGTGTTTCTAAATATGCTTGGTTCTGGGACTAGTTTGCATGGTGTAAACCTGGCTGTAAGGCAGGCCATGGTCTGGCCAGCTAATGTTTGTTACTCAAAAAATCCCAAACAAAAATCCCCCGCATTCCTTCTCAGCCTCCATCCAATCCATTCATTGTACCAAGAGGAGCCTAGAAGGTGGAGTTGGGGGAGGGCCCTGAAAAATGGGAAGAGTTCCTAGAATTTAAGGAGCTGTAGGTGGGCCATGTTTATGTTGGCTACCTCTACCTCTACAAAGCTCTCCCTTGCTGCCCCCCCCCCCTTTTTAGCTCTTTGTGCTTTTAGTTTACTGGTTGTAATTTTAGAGTCCCTATATTGAAGTATTGAGTTGAACTAGTGTTTGCAAACTTCCTAGGTGTATACATTTATTTCCGTTCCTCAGTGAGTGACTCTGTTGCATGTAGCTAGTGGTTACCATATTGGACAGAGAACATTTCCATGGTAGGAATTTCTATTGAATGTCACTTTTCGAGACTTCAAAGGCAGAGAAAAATGAACTGTTACTTCCTCTTAGAACTTGATATTTTGTCAAGAAAATCATTGTGGTGGCATTGTGGTTTAGTACCATTGCTTTTAGGAGAAAGAAGTAGTTCCTCAACATTTACTGAGCAATTTTTCCTGGGATCCTGGGACATGTTTCAGCCCTGGGACTGGGGATACAGTTTAGGCTGAGACTAGATCTGACTGAAAGAAGGATACAGAGTTTCATTGGGGACCTAATCATTATGAGGGGAGAAAAAGCAGATGGGAAACTGATACAAATGACTAGAGCTGGTTGGTCCATGAAGGACCAGCAAATGACTGTTGTATATCAGTACAAATCTTGGGTAAAGATTTTTAGCTTTTTGTTAAGGAATATGGAAAACAACTTTCTCTAGAACCTGAATTCACAGCCGGTGGCCCTAATCATACTGTGTTATGTGGGTAGCACACTGACTTGTGGGAGCACGGAGTAGGGGTACCTAACTAACCAGAGCAGTTTCAGAATCCTTTTAGACCCTTCTTGACTTCCTTCTGGAACTTCTGCTTCATTTCACATCTCACATTTAAAATAACAGTATAGGAAACTTGAATTACAGTTGACTAGGTAAAATAATGTTATGTCACCTATTCAATTAAAACATTTTAATTTCAAACTTGCAGATCCGGTTTGTTTTCCTTGGATTTTGAAACCAGTTTTTTCTTTTTTCTTTTCAAAGATTCCTGAAAAGACCATAGCTTCAGTTACTGCATTTGTATTGCCTAACTTTGACTCAGGTATGCGTGTGGAAGAGGGAGGCGGAGGGGTTAGAGACCCCTGTCTTGAATCTTGATATCAGAATAGTGAATGAGAGTGGGCTTAGGTAGAGAAAATAGTATGTGCAAATGAATGGTGGCTAAAAGAGTATGTTGAATTCAGGGCGCTAAACTGTACAGGCGTACCTCAGAAATACTGCAGATTTGGTTCCAGAGCACCATAATAAAGGGAATTGTGCAATAAAATCAGTTTTTTTGCAAAAAAATAATCTTTTTGCTGGTCTGTGTGTATGTGAGGGGCACATCTTGCCTTCAATTTCTAAAAAAAGGCAACCTCTCTGAAGTTCAGTAAAGGGAAGTACGATAAAACGAGGTATGCCTGTAGTTCAGTATGGATGGAGTATACTCTGTATGGTCAGATGGGGTGAGAAGTGAGAAATAAAGTTGAAGTGGCAGATCATGAAGGATATATATAAATATATATCTTCCCTAATTATTTTGTTTATAATTATATACATACATATATATATATGTATGTATTATATATAATTTCTGTTTGGGGGGGGCCCTAGCCAGGTATCTCAGTTGGTTAGAGTGTTGTCCTGATATGCCAAGGTTGCGGGTTTGACCCATCAACCAACAAATGCCTAAATGGTGGAACAACAAATTGGGGTGGGGTGGGGTGTGTGTGTGTGTATGTATCTCCTCTCCCCGCAAAGTCAGTAAATTAAAAAAAAAACACAAAACATTTTCTGTTTGGGAAAGATATGATGTTTGATTCCCTTTTAAGGATCTCACCTTAATTTTGCTTGTGGGCTACAGAGGCTTCATGATAGACTGAGTGACTGTCAAGAGTCCTGACCAAGAGCCAGGTCTCTATTGGACAGTGCTGCCTTCCTTCTGTCAGATTAAATTAAGGCATTCCTAGAGTAACATTTAACTTGCTTTTGTAAAAGACACAGTATAGATTACAGTTAGGTGGTGTGTCAGGCTTGAATTTGTTTACTGGCATTACTCATAAATCTTATTCACATTTGGCCAAAAAAAAAAAAAAAGACACTCAAAGTTTAAGATCTCATTGTGGTAAATACTTACTTTTATATAGTCACAATAGTAAATAAAAATATAAGTAACTTTAAAAAAAAGATTTTATTTATTCATTTTTGGGGGGAAGGGAGGGAGAAAGAGAGGAAGAAAAACATTGATGTGTGAGAAGAACATTGGTTCCTGCCTCTCACATGACTCCAGCAAGAGACCTGACTTGCAGTTTAGGCATGTTCCTTGACCAGGAGTCAACTGGGGGACCTTTTGGTTTGCAGGATGACCAACCCACTGAGCCACACCAGTCAGGGCAAGATGAGTAACCTTTTAACCTGTCTCTGTAGCTAATTACAGATTGAGGAGTCACTGATCGTTTTCTTTTTGCCAAATACTTATTGGAGAAAAGCATATCAACTGGATCTCTGAATTAAAGAAATTTCCTAGACTTAGAGCCATTTATTGATCACTTGCCTTAAAGTACATGATTTATGTATATCCTCCCAACTCTCACAACAGTTGAACAAGATTGTTATTTTTTTCCCCATTTCAGGAAAAAGGCACAGGGTAGTTAATTAAACAAAAATAGTGGCAAATCTGGGATTTGAATCCAACTCTTAACTCATACCGATGCCCTGCCTTCTAAGTTAAAATGTACTTAAATTAATTTGCACTAGATTTCAGATTGCTTATGAGCATGCTGACTTGGTGATATATCATCTTAGGAACCAATCTGTGTTTCTTGCCTATCCCATTTTAAAGCTATGTAGGTCACCAACCAAAGACCCTGGATCTCTCAGAACATTTCCTGGTCTATTTAATGTGTTGCACTCTATGAGGCAGATGGTTTTGGGGGTATGTTTGTGTATTTATGGGGCTTAGGAGTCTGCTTTTTACTACTGAACAACTCTGATATTCTTTGCGTGTTGAATAGAATTAAACACACATTGGGGTACTTCTAGCAGTGATTTGGATTCTTTTAGTTACGAGTCATTTTGCTAGCTAGATCTCTTTGCTGAGAATCTGGGTGAAACTTAGAGAATGGTAGCCAGACCTAGCCATTCTACGAACTTGTTTATCATCAGAGGGTAGGAAAGGCATCGTTCTCCGTATCTCCTCAGGCCTCCTGTGTTAGGGTTGATCTGTAAAACGAGAGACAACATTATTAGCCAGTGGTCTCAGGGCTGGGCAGAGGGATTTTAGACATACTGAATTCCATAATCGGTACTCTTTGTGACCATGAAAGGAATTTGTTTTAAGGCAAATATAAAGAATTCTTCTTTCCTCAGGAGGTAGCATAGATCTGGAATCATGACATCAAGCAATTTCAGGCTCAACATGTAAAAAAGGTTCAAGAATCAGAGCAGGTAACTAAAGTGACATTAGTGATGTTCCTTCCCAGGTCTCTGAGGATGATGTCATGAATAGGTCAATAGTTAGCCTTTTGTAATCTGCCCTTTGCTCCCACAAATCCAGCACTGGATTGGATGGACCCTAAGGATTAGTTAGTAGTGGTTCACATGTGTTGAGCTCTGACTTTGTCAAGTACTGTGCAAAGCCTTAACATACACTATCTCATTTAACAGACCTGTGAGGTAGATGCTGTTATTAATCCTTGTTTATAGTAAGATTAGGGTCCATCCTGCTTGGGGCATGTGGACTAAGAGTGTAAAAGGGATAGGCCTCCAAAGAAAAATCAGGATGCCATTAACAGAAGAATGGGGGACTGGTTGCTAGGCAGATAATAGAGGGCCACTTTACCTATTCATAGGATTTTCTTTGTTTTTTTTAGTCACCCTCTCATTGTGTTTTATCTAGTTACTCTGAGTTCAGAATGTTGTTTGTTTTCAGAAAATGCATTAGGCATTGTCTTTCCTTGAGACTTCTAGTACAGCCCTTTCATTTAATGTCTAGAATCTCAGCTCCAGAATAGGGTATTACTTACTTTATTTTATTTATTTTTTTTTACAGGATTTTATTTCTTTATTTTTAGGGAGAGAGGAAGGAAGGGAGAAAGAAAGGGAGAGAAACATCAATGTGTGGTTGCTGCTCATACGCTCCCCTACTGGGGACCTGGCCCACAACCCAGGCATGTGCCCTGACTGGGGATCGAACTCATTACCCTTTGGTTTTCAGGCCAGCATTCAATCCACTGAGCCACACCAGCTAGGGTGGGTATTATTTACTTTAAAGTGGCATAACTAAACTAAAAAATGGCTTGGACTAGAATTTAGGAGAGGTTTAACTTTATCATTATATGACCCTGACTTCCCATGCTTTTGTCCTATTTTTGAGTCAGTTTATATTAAATAAATGTTTATTCTCAGTTTCACTTCTGGCAGGATGTTCAATATTGAACTCATGTGTAATGTAGAGTTATTTTCTCCTTGCCTGGCATCCCTCTCCACAGCTTTTCCTATTCCCATTGCTTTTGTGTAGAAAGACTTTAAAGTTGCGCTGAGTCTTCTCTGGCACCTCAGCCACTTTTAGCACCTCCCAAATTCTGGTTCTAGATCACATTAGCCCAAAAAGTGGAAGACACACTTTGTGGGCTAGACTTTTCTGATTTTGTGACACTTCCCTCAGTCTGTGATGTAGAAGCAGGCTTGCGTTTTCTTTTTAGCATCTTCTGTAAGATATTGGCAAACTGTTCTAGGCATAGAAGCAGCTGCACAGATGGGTATGGCATGGTATGGTCCCTCTCCTTGAAGAGCTCACTGTCTAGCAGAGGAGACAGATATTTAAATTGTTCCTTTATCTTTTGGTGAATGTAGGAGGGGCCTCTCCTTTTTTCCATATCTCACGGTGGTGATATTTGAGCTGGATCTTGAAGGATGAATAGTTCTTGACCAAGTGAAGGAGGAGGAAGCGCAGGGAGGCAAGAAGAGATGTGGCATGTTCGGTGAATGGTGTGACCAAAACATTCCAGGTTGCAAAAGACTTTCAAAGTTGTGATGTTTAAACAGTTTACCTGCTACCTGATTCTGTCTTCTCAGAACTTCTGATTCCTAGTTGCTGGTCTAGTGTCTGGTTGCCCAGCTCTGATTACAGAAAAGGCTCTCATATTCCTCTAGTCTTAGTTTTGCCCCATAAAATTTTTTATTGATTTATCGAGAGAGAGAGAGAGAGAAAGGAAGGGGTGGGGAGAAACACTGATTTGTTTTTCCACTTATTTATGCATTCATTGGTTGATTATACGTATCCTGACTGGGGAATTAAACCGACAATCTCAGAGTATCAGGACAGTACTCTAACCAACTGAACTACCCAGCCAGGCCTTGCTCCATAATTTTTGAATTTACCTTTGAGATACTACAGTTGATGTTTATTGAACAGCTACTTTGTGCTAGGCTTGTGAGAGTTAATAGGGATACAACTGTGAACAAGACAGGCCACGTCCTTTCCCCTGTGGAATATTCTAGTAGTGGAGTCAATCAGACATTGAACAAGTAATTAATTCCTTGTTGGTGAGTACACAGATTATTATAGAAAATTATAATGGTACTTTGAACATTTGAGACAGAGGTAAAGGAGGCAAGAAGAAGCTTTTATGAGGAAATATTTGAACTGGTAATGAGTAGAAAGCAAACTGGAGAAAATAGGCGGTCATTACAGGACAAAAGAACTTCTATCAACTGTGTTTAGAACACTTACTGTGTGTTTGCCATTTGCTGCGCTTGATTTTTCTCTTCAGTGTTATAGTTACACACCAATCAGAAGGATGTAGCTCAGACTTTTTGGGCTTGAAATATGCTTTGAGAAGTATCTATTCCAACCTGAAATCCATACTTACTAATGGAAGACTTGCTGTATTTTATGAGAATAGGTAAAATTCTTCAGCATCTGTGAAAATTTTAAGTAAAATTACTTGTTTGTATTTGTTTTAAGTTCATTTTTAGTATATTTTACTTTCTTTTGGAAAATGATTGATAATGTAAAGTGTACTACATGGCAAATATTAAATGACTTGTAATTTTTCCATGAATTTTTATTCCAACTAACATTGCATGCTTACTCATAATTATTTGTGCTTTTTCTCACTGTGTGCCAAAGACTGTATTAAATAAGCATTTTTATATCAATATCTCACTTAATCCTCATTACTACTCTGTGGTAAATGCTGTTACTGTCCATTTTTTAATATATAGTGAAATGGAAGCTCGGAGAGGGATATCTAGTAGCTAAATGTTATAGAACTAATTTTTAAATCCCAGTTTGACTTCTGAGTGTTGATTTTTAAAAATAATATATGATATTTGCATTTTCATATTTGGAGTCACCTTGGAGTAATTCACAAATCATAATCATTTTTCCCTATTGTTTTCTCTGTAGGTTTTTGTCAGGATGAACTGACAGAGCTCGACCCAGGCACTAGTAAGTTCTGAATGTTCAACAGTGTTTGTGACTAGAAGGGGGGGGTGGTGTGGGTGGGGTGTGTGTGTGTGTGTGTGTGTGTGTGTGTGTGTGTAAACTTTTAAATGTATAACTTAAGGTGTCATTGATAGGCTTTATTGACTCAGATTATGTTTTCACTTTAATACATAATTATGGGGAGGGCATTGTATCTTTTCTAGTTAAATTTTCTTTTTCTTCTCTGATATTATTTAGTGGCCAGGATTGAGCCATTTCATAGAAAATGGTTTGCTGAAAATTTCTATTTGAGTCTAATCTCCTTGCCTTGACCATCCATCCTCCCATGAAACCAGTAACAGGAAACACTGTGTTTTCATTTATGCACACATATAACCATATACTCACAACCTCTTTTCTACAGTATTAACTAATTTTGACATAATTTTTCCTGAGAAGGATTGTGCTTGGTTTTCAGGGGTGCTCAAACCCATGGCTCACAGGCCACATGCAACCCAGGATGGCTATGAATGTGGCCCAACAAAAAATTGTAAATTTACTTAAAACCTTTTTTTTTGCTCATCAGTTTTCGTTAGTGTTTATGTATTTAATGTGTGGCCCAAGACAACTATTCTTCTTCCACTGTGGCTCAGAGATGCCAAAAAGATCAGACACCCCTGGTAGACATTTAAAATTGGTAACTTTTATGCTGTAGTTTAATTTCTGAAGCACCTTCATTTACATTCTTAAGGTTAAGATATGAGAGTAACCATTTCAAGGTTTAATTAAATGATGCTTTCAGAACTGTATAAGTCTTGATCATTGAGTTTCCAGTGCTCTCAAAATGTGGCATACATCATTCTTGGATATTGTTGTAAGTATTAGAAATAGGATGTGGGGGTATCCAGTGTATACAGACCTTATTTTGCTATAATGCCAAAATGTCTAATGATAGTTTAGATTAAAAATCCATGAGATAATCTAGAATTATTTTTCTAGTTCTGGTACTTTTTAGGGTCATGGGACTGGCTACTTGTCACCAGTCTGCTGTTGGAGTCAGTGCTGTAGTTCACCTCCTCACCATCCTGGCCAGTATCATCTCTCTGACATTGTGGACCATCGTATATATTCTCCCCCACACCTTAATAGTACAAATAAACTTTTATGTTTGTTCAACTACTACCTATTAATTGCAAGGCAAAATAAATCCCACCGTGCTTACCAAATACCAGGGTCATAGATTTGTCTTTCTAGAAGTTGGAAAGTTCAGAATCAGTTTTGTAGGTAGTATAGGCTCAGTTTACCCTGCTCTGCCACCTGAAATTCCAGTACCTATGTGTGCACATACTACAGTGTTTTCTCTTTGTCCTCTTATGAACAGCCTTCATTTAGGAGGAGGAAAGGTAAATTCTTGAGTTATGGTTCTTTCTTAGAAGTATTTTTGTACACCAGGAAGGACATTGAGATGCCCTGTAATCTTTTAGACAAAACTACACATAAAACGTGCCAGATAATTTAGAACTCAAATACTGAGTGTTCTTCTCTATTCCAGGCCCATTTCTGTGTTCCAGGGATACACAAATAAGTCTGGGTCTTGCCTTCATGTATTAAATGTCTATTAGAAAATATTTTCTTGTCTGGAATTATTGGAAAAAACATTTTTTAAACTAAGCTAATTTAGCACACAGTACCCAAACTTATTCTCCTTTTCTGCACTTAGCAGTTGAAAACAGATCATGCCCTTCTTCTTATGTTATTTTCATGAGATTATTATTGAATGATGATTCTTTCTGGGCCAACTAATTCTAACTCATTTAACATTTCTGCATAGAATCTCTAGCTAGACATGTGATTTACAGACCCCTGCATTCCATGAGAATGAACATACACATTAGTACAGAATAGGAGTCACCTTTAAACAAATCACCTCTCTTTTAAAAGTTGTACTTAGTTTTATGTGGCTGTTATTCTCAATAATACCTGTATTATCTTTGTGAAATTAGTAGTGTTTTTATTCTTTCTCTTTGAAGAGATACATGAAGATCTGATATTATAATAATAAGTGGGCAGAAATAAAAATCTACCATTTAGATTTGAACTAGTCTTGGGGTTCAAATGAGCATGCTGAGCCCAACTACTGAGTGATGGAAAAAATCTCAAGACTAAGATGGCCTGTATGTATTGTGTTAAATTTGTTGGAAGTTGTGGATACTGCAGTTTCCTTGGCTCCTGACTGGAAAGAATTGACATCTCCTATGTTAGTTAATGCTTCATGACTTTTGCACATAAAATTAAGAACAATAGGGATTTCTTTGTGATGCTTCTTGGGAATTTAGAGGTCCCAGTGACTTCAGTAATTCCGGAATTCCTGACAGGGAAAGCCTGCTCATACTTGTTTAATTTGGAACAGGAAATACCATTGTTGCTGATTTCCCATTGTGCCTGGCAGTGGTTGTAGACAGTAAGTTTGAGACAACAGGTGGGACGTGTTGGAACTGGATGAGGAAGGGCTAACTTTGTCCAATTCAAATGGCTTTTTTGCGGGGGGGGGGGCACCTTTTCTGTTACAGAGCAGATAGGTAGCCATGTTTATAATATGGGCAGCTGTTCACACTCTGGCTGCCTTCCTATGATTCCTGGGCTTCCTGGAGTCCAATGTTAGGGCACAGGTTCAGGCTAAGTTCATTTCTACAAGAAGCATCTCTGTACCCCTTGCCTATTAGCATAAGCTAGGGACAAGGGCAGTGAAAGGTCAAGAGAAGTTCAAAACAGCATAACCTTTCTGTGCTTCTCTTTCCAAATAACCCCAGTCTGCCCTGCTCCCCAAGTTTTACCCTCAGCTACCATGTTTACCATGTAGTTGTAAAACTCAAGAGAACAAGGACTGACTTGATACAAGGGAAGTTAGCGAATGGAAGTCATTGTTGCTTAAAACAGGAGAAATAATTGATTTATGTTTGGGGGCCAATTAGGTTATAAAACAGGAACAGTAAAGGGACCTGTGACTTAAGGACAGCTACTTGCTCTGATTTCTGTCCCACAGACAAGGGGCTCCCCAATAAAGGCTGTCAGCTTTCTCGGCTAAATTATTAATTCCTTTCATGGCTCTCAGGGATTGTAAACAGCACATAACACAGGAAAACAATTGATACTGTTCAGTCATTGGCCAAGAGGGGGTCAAAGGGTAAATACTTGGATTAGCAACAGCTGTTCTTCCTCCAAAGTCAAACTTTTGTCCCTTATTATCTATTTCAGCAAAGCCATTTTTGAGTTTTTGGCCTGTAAATAGTTAAATCCATTTTTCTTCTTACAAAATAATCCTACAAATAACTAGAGAGTAAACATTGATCAAAATTTAAAATACTCATTTTAATTCAGTTTCCAAAGTTGAAGATGAGCATTCTTTTTAGTATGTGCTGACTATAATACGTTGTTTGATGTTTAAAGGGTGTTATCCCAGGGAAGGTAACTACTCGAAGTTAGAGTAGGAGCTTTTTAGCTGTTTTTACCAGTTGCTTAAAGATCTTGATGTAGCTTGATTAAAAGACAAAAAAATACCTTTGTTTAAATTGATAGAAGGGCAATGCATGTTCATTGTGGAAAACACTAAAAGAAAAATATAAACACCCCTAATCTTACCACCTAGAAACAGCCATTGTTTCTTTTTGAGACTATCCTGCCATTTGCATCTGAGCTTATTATTTACATAAATCAATAGGAATTGCAATAGATACACACTTTGGCATTCCGTTTCCCTCAACTGACCATTATATTAGGAGTATTTTTCCAAGTTATGAAATTTTTTTAATAAATATTTTTAATGGCAGGATAGTATCATTGTAATAACTTTACCATGATTTATTTACCCATTTACCTGTTGGTGGACCTTTAGATTGCTTCCAGTTGTTTGTACATGATAAATAGTGTGAAAGTGAACCTGATTTTATATAAATTTTTTGTCTGCATTTCAGTTTAACCCTCTTGCTTTTTATTCAAGTCAAAACTCTTTAGAATTAAGATCATGGGCTCTGGCTCAATTGCTTGGCTTCAATATTTACTAGCTCTGCAGTCTTGGCTAAGATATTTTTTCTCTCTGTGCTTCAGTGTTTCCATCTGTAAAATGGGGACAATAAACAGTTATTCCTACTTTATTAGACTATTGTGAAGGTTTAGAGAAGTAATATATGTATTTAGGATAATGCTTGGTAGATGGTAAACACTATTAAGTTTATGCTGTTTTAGGTAAACACTATTAAGGTTGTGCAACATAATGTTGAAATTCTCAGTCTCTCTGTACTCATGGGCTGTTGTAACTGCACTTTATTCAATTACACTAGCATGTATTCGTTAATGACACAAAGATAAATCATTCCAGATGTTAGCAGGTGTAAGTTACTGCTTTGTAAGTAGCTCCCTCAGAGGAGCAGAGCTCATACACTGCTGACCACTTTGGCCAAGACCGTTTTTTACCATCTGGTTGACTGTTAGAATGTTTTGGGCCCCTCCCCCAACCAGTAGCAGGTAACCTCCCAAATGACCATCTGCCAACCCATTTATTTAACCTCTTAGGAAACTAACTCTCTGCTTACTTAAAACAAATACACTATGCACTTTTTGTTTGAAAAGTAGCAAGCCCTTATGGAAAGCACACTGAGGAAAAAATTTGTGCAATGAAAAACCTGACTATTATTTAAAAAATACTACATACTTCAGATTCTTGCTGATCTAGACTTAAAAAAAGATATGTATGTAAAAATATGTAAAAAAAATTAGTAGAAATACTTTTTTCTACTCATTGAAGACCTAGATAAATGAGCATTTTAAAAGAAACTTGGAAGTTGAATTAATCTTTGCCCTCTCTTGCCATATTGATAGATGCCCACCAAGCAGGGATCCATGGGTGATGATGGTAGGGTGAACAGGCAAGATAAAAAAGCTTCAGAATAAGGTAGCCTAACACCAGTCGCTTGCTCTGTCTGGCTTTGCATTCATCTGTCTAGTGTTTTGGGATCCCAAGGAGATGTTTTGTGGATCCTTCAAGCTACAAAAGAAAAACGTACATCTTAGCTAGAGTAACCATAGTTTCTATCCAAAATTTTAATATTCCATACTATCTTTTAATGGGTTCATTCCTAGTTGTCAAATTATTTGTCTCAATTTTTGATACCAGAAAACAGTTCATATAAGCCCAAGTTTGGTCTGAAGAGAGTGGACTTAAGGTTGCCTGTTAGAGATCAATGAAGGAAAGAAAACGAACATTTATTGGGTATTCTTTATGTGTCAGGCACTTTGGATATATACATTAGGAGTGAGGATAGTTATGTCATATAAATATATCTAATTTTAAGTTTGACTTTATAATACCTAGTTCATTGTTCTTTTCTTCCTTCCACATTTCCTTTTCCTCTTTGATGTATGTGCCAAGCTAAGATAGAGTTCCTGCCCTCAAGGGACTCTGGTTTAGTTAGGAAAACAGACACAAAATTTGATGATATGTGGCTTTTACTACAACATCATTATCATCATCACCATCAAATAATACTAATACTAATACAAATACTAATACTAATACTAATACTAATACTAGCAGCAGCTAGCCCTGTCTGGGTTGCTCAGTTGGGTGGAGTGTTGTCTCATGCACCAAAAGGTTGTGGGTTCAGTACCAGGTCAGGGCATACGGGAGGCAATTGAACAGGGTTTCTCTCTGTCCTTCTCTCCCCTCCCTCCTTCTCTCTCTAAAATCAACTAAAAAAGTATCCTCTGGTGATGATTAAAAAAATGATGATAGCTAATATTTAATACACGCTAAATGCTTCACATGCATTTTTGTTAAGCACTCAAAAAACTTGTTTACAAAGATACTATTCCTGTCTTACAGAGGAGAACCCTGAGGCCTGGAGAGGGTAAATGACTCACCCCAAAGTCCATAGTGGAGAAGTGTCTCAGATTTCAGAACTGCTGTTTTAACTAATCTTTTTATCCTCTCTCTAGCACTCTTGACTGTGACAAGGCACAAAAGCTAATGAAAGAGTTTAAGACAGTATAATGATTTATAACATGTAATGGGGCTTTTTTGTGTACAGAAGAATAAAGACTTTTTCTAAGTGTCATTTGGGTTCTTTTGCATATATTAGAATGATTTTGGACACAGAGTAGACTAATTTACTATAGGTTCCCAAAGAGATTTCTTCTGTGGCTCAGGTTCAGAATTTATCCACTATTCATCAGATAGTTCTTTCTTGAAAAAAAAAAAATGAAGTTCACAAATTTCCTATGTTTCCCCTTTATGTCACTTTTCCTCTTCAACATTCTGTTAGTGATTTAGGTACTCATCATTCGTAACTGCTCCAAGAGCCTGCTTCTAAAACTTCAGCTGAATCTGCTAGATCAAGTCTCCTGAATGTGACCTTTTTCTGGGAAGATCTAACGCTGGGCCTGGATTTCTGATAAGGATTCTTTTGAACAGGGTGGGGGTGGTATGAGATTCAGAGCTTAGACTGAGCTCTCATCCCCTTGACCTCTGCCCCTGTTTGAGTTTGTACTAACTTGGTAGGGACTCCCTATGGATCCAAGAGTTTAGGACTTGTTTACAATTGATGAAAAGATAGTTGCATTCAAAAGTCATTGTTAGGACCTTGGGTAGTCATGGATCTCTGTCATTATCTCTGGTGGGTGCAGGGAATGAGTATCTGGGTCTGGAGATTTGTGATGGATAACTAAGAAGGAACGGGAAGAAAACTAGGACACTGGATAGGTTGCTGAAACTTCTTCCTATCGGAGCAGTACTGCAGTAACATTTGGAGAACAGAGAAAGATTTGTATAAACCTATGTTTTATTTTATTTAAAAAAAGGCTGAAAGTACTTGTTTAAATTCAATATGATAACAAAGGGGGGCATGTGGGAATTCTTCTCTTTCTTTTTTGATGTCTCACCAAAGAGAAAATTGGCATGTTAGGTAAAATTACCAAGTCATACAGGGAAGGCCAAGATGGTATTGTAGGCAGCCACCCTCTTCAAAGTTATACATTGTTTTACAACATAGTATTTTCTTTAAAAAAATCTTGTGGTGCTCTATGTCTGCTGATTAGAGTATAGCAACTCAGTCCTAAATGAGACCTCATATGCTTTTTCTGGGCACACTTTTTTTTTTTTTTTAAGATTTTATTTATTTTTTGAGAAGTGAAGGGAGGGAGCGAGGGAGAGAAATATCAGTGTGTGGTTGCCTCTCGTGCTCCCCCACCTGGGGACATGGCCTGCAACCCAGGCATGTGCCCTGACTGGGAATCGAACCAGCGACCCTTTGGTTGGCACGCTGGCTCTCAATCCACTGAGCCATACCAGCCAGGGCTCTGGACTCATTTTGGTCAGCCAAGACCATGCTTTAGCTTCTGTACCTGAAGTTACATACCTCTTTTTTCTTTGTCCAACATCTGTTGTAGATACGAATCTGGGGGGAAAAAAAAAGATAAGCATCTTTTTTCTAAGGGTGCTAACAGTCACTCTGCACCAAAATTGAACAGATACAGCCTCTGTTGATAGGCGCAGGAAAAGATAAGCTTCATGAATAATAAGATTTAAAGTGAAAATATGTTATACCTTTTTTACCCTAGCACAAAATTCCATGTGCCTAATGTAGTCTGGCCTATAGATGTATTTTGTTTGGCTTCTGGTGTTTAAATAAAAGCATATTAGTTGCCAATATTTAAAACCTGCAAGAGTTTCATAAAAATTTGCGTTTTTGGCCTTCTTGATAAATTGGAAAACTCTAACACTGGGCTTGCGTGGTGCCTTTTGGCTGAAACAGAGTAGGGGCTGTCCTCATTAAGTGAACATGCACTCTCAGGTGTGTCGCAGGCATATATGGCCGCCTTCATCCATATGTTTCCTGTGAGTCTTAAGTAGGCATTTGAGTTTGCAATTCCTACAATAAAGAATGAAATGCAAATGAAGGTGTGGGAAAACGGGAACTCTTCACAGTGTAATCTAACAATATCTGTCAATACTGAAAATGTGCAGATTTATTTTTGCAGATTTTGCAGTTTAAAATTTAAAAATTAAAAATTGCAGACTTAGTAGTTCACAAATATTCATATGTGATCATGGGTATTTATCTAACAAGAAATGACAAGTGTGCAAAATACTCATATTCCTTTCAGCATTTATAATAATAGAAATAAATTAGAAACAGCTCACAAGTTGAATAGGGGCCTAGTTAAATGGACTGTGGTTATCCATGCAGTGGGAATACTATAGAAACATTAAGGAGAGGCAGATTTTAGTCAAGAAGAAGATACACTAAGTTGTTTATTGGTATCTTTGGGCAAATGGGATCGCAGGGTCATTTTCCTTATTTCTATGTTTTATTTTTTAACAAAGCTCTTGTATTAAGAAAAAAGATACAGTATGTTTTTTAAAAAAAATCTCTGGTTCTCATTTCAACTACCAGTTTTCCAAGGCAGTTATGCCAAATTGAGCCACACAGGCTCCAGCTTCCCACTTCCACCAAGATTTTACATTGAGAATTCTTACCTTGAAATTGCTCTGAGGGAGGTGAATCAGTGTCTTCAAGTAGCAGGAACCATCTTGAAGCCTGAGAACAGGGTAAAAGCCTAGAGTAGCATTTTTAGACTTGTTCTTGTAGCTGTGCCTCCCTTCACTGACCAGGCTATCAGAATTGACCTTTTCAGTGTCGGGCTAGGCACTAAGGGACTATTACGAATGAAGGGAGTCTTAGTAGCTTCATATGAATTGTGCCTTCCTGGCCGTTGCAGCGTTACTACGTTGCTTGCTGAAAGCAACCTTAATGGAAGACAGCGTGGTGCAGTGGAAAAATAAGTGTGAGTTTGCATCTTTGCCATTTCCTTTCTGAGTGCCCATAGGCTACCTGTAAAGCTCAGTTTCTTCATCCATAGAACAATAGGAGTTATGTTAGGAGTTGTCTTAAAAAATAAATGAGATGGTATATGTGAATTGCCCACCATTTAGCTGTTCTAGCCATTCCTTCATATTTCTCCTTTGCTGAAATATATGACAAAGGGTTTCTAACTTGTTTGTTAGTATTTAGTGAGCATTTACTCTGTGATGATGGTTTTGAAACATCTCATTTTTTTTTTTTTGGCAGCTCTATGAGGTTCTCAACTCTTGTTCTCTCCACTTTACAGATGAGAAAACTCGTTTAACAGTTGGCTAAGGTCACACAGCTGGTAAGTTGCAGAGTTGGAGCCTGTGTGATTCAAAAGCCAGTGTACTTTTTACCTTTCAAAATAGTGGTATGATTTACATACATTGAAATGCACAGATAGTCCAAATAGTTTTCACAACTGCACATATCCATATAGTCCATGTTCCATCAAGGTACAGATCGTTGCCATGCATTCAGAAAATTCCCTTGTGCTTTTTCTCAGTTTGTCCCACTCTTCTGCCCCAAGAAGCAAAAACTTCTGATGTTTGTCATGAGAGATTAGTTTTGCTTGTTCTAAAATGTTATATAAATAGAATCTTGCAACGTGTGCGGTTTTGTGTCCAGCATTTTTCAGAATAATGTTTGAGACCCATCCATGTTGTTACAGGTTTAATAGTTTATTCCATTTTATTTCTGAGTAGTATTCCATTGACTGTATCATAGTTTATTCACCTGTTGACACCTGGGCTGTTTGTAATTTTTGGCTATTAAGAATGAAGCAGCTATGAAAATTGTACAGTCTAGTGAGCAATGCAATGGGACTCGTGTGTGTGTGTTTTTTAAATTTAATCCTCACCTGATTATATGTTTATTGATTTTGAGCGAGAGAGAGAGAGATAGAGAGAGAGAGATTGAGAGAAACATCTTTTGGTTTCCTTCCTTGTGCTCCTTGACCAGGGATCGAACCTGTAACCTTTTGGTGTATGGGACAGTGCTCCAACCAACTGAGTCACCTGGCCAGGGTGGGACTGATGTAGTTTTAGTTTCTATTTCCTTAATGACTAATTATGATCACTTTTTAATGCCCTTATTGGTAATTCATATATCATCTTTTAGAAGTGTTTATTCAGTCTTGACTATTAAAAAAAAAGTCATGTTCTTTGTCCTATTTCTGAGTTGTGGGTATTTTTTATTATGATACAGGTCCTTCATTATATATATATGTAGGTATGTATTGAGAATATTTTTTTCTAATCTGTGGCTTTCCGTTCTGCTTTATTAATGTTTTTTTAAAATATACTTTGTTGATTATGCTATTACAGTTGTCCCAGTTTTTTCCTCCTTTGCCCCCCTCTGCCCAGTTACCCCCCTTCCCTCCAGCAGTACCCCACTTAGTTCATGTCCATGGGTCATGCATATAAATTCTTTGGCTTCTCCATTTCCTATACCATTTATGATACCCCCTGCTCCCCTGCCCCAATCTATTTTGTAACTACCGATTATGCTTCTTAATCCCTGCACCTTTTCCTCCATTCTCCCCTCTCCCCCTTCCAGCTGGTAACCCCCCCAAATGATCTCTGTATCTGTGATTCTTTTCCTGTTACGGTTGTTTGCCTAGTTTGTTTTTTTAGATTCAGTTGCTGATAGTTGCAAATTTGTTGCCCTTTTAATGTTCATAGGTTTGATCTTCTTTTTCTCAAATAAGTCCCTTTAGCATTTCATGTAATAATGACTTGGTGATGATGAACTCCTTTAGCTTTACCTTGCCTGGGAAGCAGTTTATCTGCCCTTCCATTCTAAATGATAGCTTTGTGTGGGGAGAGGGCTCAGAGAGGCCACAGTGCCACTGCCTAGCTTCCAGAGGTTTGCCTGGCACTCTCCCTGTTTCCAGTTACTCCACCCACTTTCTTTATGCAGCTGGCACCATTCCAGCTGTTGCCCTGATGGTGATTCCCAGAGTGGTTGAGTTTGTGTATGTTCTAGGTTTGTGCAGGCCCTTTAAGCGGATTCTGCTGAAAATCCGGCAGTTTCTTCTGCTGCCCCAACCCCCACTGGTTTTCACAGCCAGAAGCTATGGGGATTTATCTTCCTTGCACTGGAACCCTGGGCTGACCGGAGGCTGGGATTGAAGGTATCCCTCCGGGTTTTTAACAAGTGAATGTGGGTCTGCCTGTTCTGCCACTGCCAATGCTGTCTGCTGTCCTTTCGACTCTTCCCCTCCTACCTGTCTGGATGAATGCGGCTTCTTCAAATCCTTGTTGTCAGACTTCCATACAACTCGATTTTCTGATGGTTCTGTTTGTTATTATTTTGAGAAATAGTTGTAATTCTCACTGGGGTTACACGAGGAGGGGAAGTGTGTCTGCCTATGCCTTCGTCTTCACCAGAAGTCCTGTTAATTTTTTTTTTGATTAGCAGAAGTTTTACATGTTTATGAAGTCCAATTTATTTTTTTCTTTTATGATCAATGCTTTCGGTGTCCTCCCTAAGAAATCTTGGCCTACCTGACTTTACAAAGGTATTCTTCTGTTTTCTACTAGAAACTTTATGATTTTACCTTTTACATTTATATCCATAACCTGTTTTAAATTAAATTTTTTGTGTGGTATGAGATAGAAATCAAAGTCTTGTGAATACTCATTTGTTTTGGCATCATTTTTTGAAAGATTTTCCTCATTGAATTTTTGATACACTTGCTAAAAAATAATTTGCTCTTCATATGTGTGAGTCTATAGACTGTATTCTCTTCCATTTATCTGTTTTTCCATCAATATTGAATGTCTTGAGTATTATAGCTTTGTAATAAATCTTGAAATCAGGTAGTGTTAGTTTTGCAACTCCATTCTTTTTAGAGTTTTGGCTATTTTGACTGTTCTTGGGTTTTGTTTTCATTTCTTTAAAAATTTTAGAATCTGTGTGTAAATTTATGTTTAAAAAGTGTGCTAAGATTTTGATTGGATTGCATTGATTCTGTCAGTTTGGGGGGAGCTGTCATTTTAGAATTGAGTCTTCTAATCTATGAATTTAGTGTATCTTTCCACTTACTTAGAACTCCATTTATTCTCAGCGATATTTTTAAAAGCTTATTTTTGAGATCTTGTACATCTTTCTTTAAACTTGACCCTAAGTATTATTTTTTTAATACTATAGTGAATGGTATTATTTAAAAGTTTTTATTTTTTAATTGTGGCTAGTATGTAGGAATTGATTTTATATTGCATTTGTATTGTACAACATCATCATACTTGTTTACTAGGTATAGGAACTTTTAAAAATAAATTTATTCAGACTTTTTTTTGTACATCTGTGAATAAAAACAATTTTACTTCTCCTTTTTGATTTTTTTTTCTTATCTGTTGCATTGGGTAAGATTCCAGTCCAACTGTAGATAAAAATGGTGAGAGTGACATTCTTGTCTTGTTTTTGATCTTAAGGGGAAAGAGTTTACAGTGTCAAGTACTATATTAGCTATTGGTTTTCTTCCTCTTTTATTTTTAAAAATTATGGTAAAATACATGTAACATAACGTTTACCATTTAACCATTTTCAGGTGTACAGTTCAGTAACATTAAGTACATTCACGTTGTTGTGTAGCCATCACCACCATCAGTCCACAGAACTCTTTTCATTTTGCAAAGCTGAGACTCAATGCCCATTAAAAATATATCCCCAGTCCCCCAGCCTCTGTCAACCACCATTCTAATTTCTGTCTCTATGAACTTGACTACTTTAGATATCTCATATCGGTGGAATCACACAGTATTTGTTCTTTTGTGCCTGGCTTCTTTCAGTTAGCTTAGCATAATGTTTTCAAGGTTCACCCATGTTGTAGCATGTGTCAGAATTTCCTTCCTTTTAAGGCTAATATTCCATTGTATGTATATAGAAAATTTTGTCTGTCCATTCATCTGTTGATGGACACTTGGGTTGCTTATACCTTTTGGCTATTGTGATATTAATGCTACTGTGAATATGTGTGTAGCAATATCTCTTCAAGTCTGTTTTTATTAAACATAGGGTTGCATATGTTCTTTCTTTAATTTTTATTTACTTATGGAATGTAGAGAAAGAGGAAGTGAGAGAGGGAGGAGGGACCAAGGAGAGGGGGGGCGGAGAAACATCGATTTGTTGTTCCACTCATTTATGAATTCATTGGTTGTATGTGCCCTGACTGGCGACTGAATTCAAGTCTTTATTTTCAGTTCTTTTGGGTGCATTCCTAGAACTGGAATTGCTGGATCATATGGTAATTCTATTTTTAATTTTTGGAGGAACCACTGTACTGTTGTCCACAGTGGCTGCACCATTTCACATTCCTACTAACAGTGCACAAGAGTTCTAATTTTTCTGCTTTCTCATCAATACTTGTGTTCTGTGTTTCTCATAGTAGCCATCCTAATAGATGTGAGGTGATAATCTCATAGTAGTTTTGATTTGCATTTCTCTAATGATTAAAGACATTAAACAGCTTTTCATGTGCTTACTGGCTATTTGCATATTTTCTTTGGAGAAATGCCTGTTTTAAGTCTTTTGTCCATTTTTAAATCAGTCTTTTTTTTTCTTTAGTTGTAAGAGTTCTTTATATTAACCCCTTATCAGATTTTTTATTTGAAAATATTTTCTCCCATTCCATAGATTGCCTTTCACTCTGTTGATGGTGCCCTTTTATACATAGTTCTTCATTTTGATATAGTAGAGTTTACATAGTTTTTCATTTGTTGTCTGAGCTTTTGGTATCATATCCAAGAAATCATTACCAAACCCAGTGTCATGAAGCTTTTACTCTGTGTTTTTCTGTAAAGCTTGTATAGTATTAGGTCTTACATTTAGATTTTTGATATATTTTGAGGTAATTTTTGTATATATAGCATAAGATAATATCCACATTTATTCTGTTCATCTGAATATTCAATTTTGTCATCAGTGTTTGTTGAAAAGATTGTCTTTTCCCCCATTAAATGGTGTTGGCAACCTAGTTGAAATCATTTACAATATACATAAGGGTTTATTTCGGGGCTTTCTATTCTATTCCATTTGACTGTATGTCTGTCTTTATGCCAGTACCATACTGTTTTGATTACAGTAGCTTTGTAGTAACTTTTGAGACCAGGAAGCTATGTGTTTTTTGTAAATTCTCGTTATCAGCTTGAAGAAGTTCTCTAGTATTTCTAGTTCGCTGAGGGTTTTAAAAAAAAAATTGTGATTAGTGTCAAAATTTTCAAATACTGTTTCTGCATATATTTAGATAGACTGTTAACATGGTCAATTACACTGATTGATTTTTGAAAATAGAACCAGGCTTGCAATCCAGGGATAAGCCTCATAGGGCCATGATGTATTAAAATTTTTATATATTTCTAATTAAACTTTGTAATTTTATTTGTGGTTTTTTGTGATTATGTTCATGAGTCAAAGCTTATATATTTTTTTCATTTTTATTGAATTTATTTGGGTGATACGGCTTAACAAAATTATTCCGGTTTAGGTGCGTAATTCTACAACACATCATCTGTACGTGGTACTGAGTGTTCGCCACCCTGAGTCTTTATTCCCCCACACCCACCTCACCCTTACTTCCCTTCCCTAGCAATTACCATACTGTTGTTCCTGCCAATGAGTTTTTCTCTCTCTCTCTCTTTTTTTTTCTCAATCCTTTCAACCTACTTACTCCCTGAGCTGCCCCCAACAGCTGTCAGCCTGTTATGAATGTTTCTATTTTGCTTGTTGGTTCATTTTGTTCATTTGATTCCACATAGGAGTAAAATCATATGGTACTTTACTGTCTCTGACTGGCTTTGTTCACTTAGCGTAATGCTCTCCAGGTCTCTCCATGCTGTCACAAAGGGTAAGATGTCCTTCTTTCTTATGGCTGAGTAGTATTCATTGTGTAAATTCCTACAGCTTTTTATCCACTGATCTGATGGACACTTGGGTTGCTTCCAGATCTTGGCTATTATAAATAACTACAATGAACACAGGGATGCATATATTCTTTTGAATTAGTGTACTGGGTTTCTTCAGATATACCCCTAGAAGTACAATTGCTGGGTCATAAGGTAGTTTCATTTTTAATTTTTTGAGGGAACTCCATACTGCTCTAGTGGCTGCACCAGTCTATATTCCCACCAACAGTGCAAGAGGGTTTGTTTTTTTCTCCACATCCTCGCCAACACTTGATGTTTGTTGAATTGTTGAGATAGCCATTCTGACAGGTGTGAGGTGGTACCTCACTGTGGTTTTAATTTGCATTTCTCTGATCATTAGTGACATTGAACATCCTTTCATGTCCTTTGGCCATCTATATGTCCTCTCCGAAGAAGTGTCTATTTCGGTTCTTTGCCCATTAATTGGATTGCTTGTTATATTGATGTTGAGTTTTGTAAGTTCTTTATAAATTTTGGATATTAACCCTTTATCAGATGTATGATTAGTGAATATGTTCTCTCATTCAGGTTTTCTTTTCATTTTGTTGATTGTTTCCTTTGTTGTCCAAAAACTTTTTAGTTTGATACGATCCCTTTTGTTTATTTTTTCTCCTGTTTCTCTTGCCTGGGGAGATATATCAGAAAAAAATGTTGCTACAAGTAATATCTGAGATTTTACTGCCTTTGTTTTCCTCTAGAATTTTTATGATTTCAAGTCTAACATTTAAGTCTTTAATTTTGACTTTTTTTGGCACCTATCTCCAATTTTCCCTGCACCATTGGTTGAATAGACTATCTTAACACCATTTATGTCTTTGCCACCTTTGTCAAATACTAATTGACTACAAAGGTGTGGATTTATTTCTGGACTGTTCTGTTCCATTGATTTGTAAGTCTGGCTGTACTCAAGTTGCATGAGGTTTGTTCACAGGGAGTCACCAGGTAGGGGCAAGTGGTGTTCACCAGGTTGATACAGGTTTAAACTCGGTGCCAGTGATGGGATTGAGGCCAGTGCTGAACTGTCCCTGGCTATAGCAAGCCTAGCTGCCACCTGCTGGGTGCTCACGCACCTTTGTGTTGGGGTGAGGTCTTAGGGAGCTGTCTTGGGTGAGGCTAGCAGAGTTTATCAGGACCAAAGAGACCAAGATTTGGCTGTGTGAAGGGAGTGGTCTGCTCTGGTGGGGTGTGTGAGGAAAATGGCCCCTGTTCTAGAAAGCATATATTCTTAACCTTCATGCCATACTGCCTCCAAAATATTTTTATTTAATTCATTATTTTGAACACAATTTATTTTCATTTTATTGGGGTGAATCTGTGTTAGCTTTTTGTGTGTGTGTAGTCATAAACCAACTAACTGGTTTTCTGCATAGGTTTAGCAGCTCTCCTACTTCAAGTTTGAAGTCTCCATCTAGTGGTATCTTCTGGAAGTACAGACCTGAGAACCTGTGATTATGCATTGCCGTTTATTCCTATGTAGTCCACTAGGTGGCAACAGGCACTAACCGAAGAGCTAAGAGCAAGGACTCACAGAAAAATAGAAGAAAACAATGCTTGTAAAATTCATAATTAAACAACAGATAACGAAGATTTTCTGAAGAATAGTGTACTTCTAGGCTTCAAAATATGAGAAAATGATTGAGCCTTTAGTTCATTCTAAGAGCATGTATGAAAACACTAATTAAAAATATGAGAATTCATGTTGCTGCCTCCCTTTCTTTCCATCTTACACTTCAGAATCTTAACTTATTCAGTGGCTGTCTACTTGCTTTTCTTTGAGTACAGGAGGGACGGAGGAGTAAGGTGATAAGAGTTGGCCCTTTATGCTAAGTGATCTGAGTTTGGGGAGTAGGGGCAAGAAGGGTGTACTCTTATATCCAAGAGCTGAAAATCTCCTTCCAGGAAGACAGCACTCTATGCTGTCCCTTGGCTCTGAGACTCCTTTCCTTGGGCATGAAGAAAGGAGCTTTTATAAATGTTATAGTCTACGGTGTGGTTTTTCCTTATAAAAATGGAGACTGGGAAAACAGACTTTCCTAGACAAGGAATTGTTGAAGATAGCAATGAAAGTCAGTTAAGGGGATACGTGATTCTAAGAAGCCATGGGGAGAATTATGGGGCTGTGAAAACTAAAAGATAGTGGGTGCAATGAATTTGTAATATTCCCTAAAGTAGTTAGGAAGAGAAAAAGTTTGGGAGGACAACTAGACAAGCAGCAGCGGACCCTAGAGCTGCTTGCTTGGTTGCGGTAGTGATGCCACCTTTTTTCACCACAGCTGACTTAGTGGAATCCCATTACCTAGTTAACCTGCCTGTTCTTGCTTTCCAGTTGAAAGTAATTCATTGGCAGTAGACTATTACATACAAATAAATTTGGGGGAAGGATAATCACTGTGCTTTAGCAATTGTGGTATGGTTCATATTTGAAACATGACATATACATTTCAAAGTCTAATTACTGGAAAAGTTTAAAATAATATTGTTGGTGCAATACCTATCATTATACATAGCATATATCAAGCTAATTTGAAAATGATGTTGCTCATTGAGCCAGAATTGAAGATTAAAAAACAAGAATAGCAGCAATTGAAAGCTGCCATTAATTCCTGCAACAGTTATAGTGGAAATCTGAGAATTACAAGATTTCTACTGATTTTATGTATGTCTTTGCAGTAGGGTATTTGTAATATTGCCACCAATTTTGTGGTAGCGAGTCTCCTTAGTATAATATTAAAGAGTTTCTTACTTATTTTAGTTGAATTTCAGGGTTAGGGTTAGGATTATTAGGAGCCATTTAACAGGCTACTTACAGGTAGCCTTTATTCATAAGTATAAATGAATTGAACATCAGTCACTCATAAGATGGAGATGAATGTTGGGTTAATTCACCAGGATGATTCTTTACGTTTATACCTTGAGACTCTTAGGGCTAAAAGATTGGAGAGGAAGAAGAGAAGCTAGAAAAATAGTTGTAGCCTAGCTAGAAGGAAGCTCAGTGCAACAAGCTTTTGAAACTTAGAGGTAAAATAGAAAAAGAGGTTTTTTTAATGACTTAAAAACAAAAAATCTCCCCTTCTGGGCATATATGTGTATGTAGAGATGTTTATAATAATAGCTCTAATACTGTTGATAGAATTGCTACTCAGTGTGTGGTCAGTTCTGTTGACAGAATTAATATTTATGTACATCTAACACCAAGTGATTCTTCTAGGAATTGTTTTTCCAATGTTGAATGGAGTAGATCTATGTAATGAAGAGGGAAATAAAATTCTTTATGTAAAGATTTTGTGCTGGGACTTTTGTTGATTTGTTGTGTCTGGATTGTTTAGCATCTTAGTTGTCCAGAATTCTACGTAACTAATTTGCAGTAAGCCAAGCCCTAAACATGATTTTTATCAAAATAATCTTAATGGTGAGATTTAATCTCTGTTTCTTTCTTTGTCTCTGTCTGAAAAGTTTTGTTAGACAAAAACGTAAAATTAAAATGCCTTAATCACCCTTTCCTAACAGTCATGATAATTTTGACCCTTAGTTATCTTTCACCAAAAGTATGAAAAATGTGAATTCTAACCAGTTAATATCAACCTCTGACCTTTGTGTTCTCTTTTGAAACAACAGGATAAAAATGCCAACAAGCCAAAAAAAAAAAAAAAATCTTATAAGCAATATGGGTAAATTAGCGTAAATGGTCCTACAAATGCAGACAAAAGATCACAGGGTCCTCCTCAAAGCTTCAAAAATACAGTGGGACTAGAAACAAATTTGGGAGAAATAGATGTTGATTGAGAGTTGTTATGGCTGCTTACAAGTTAGTAATATAGTGCTGTCATGTGAAAAGAATACCACCCAGCAGGAATTACTATTGGTTAGTGTTCTTGACATTCTTGGTGCCATCCATAAGTATTAATGATGTGATTATTCCTAAGAATTACAAGTTTAATCTAGATAATATAGAAAAGAACTACCTTTAGTGGGATTTGCCGTGTGTCAGCTGCTCTGACAAGTACTTTATTCTCACTTAATGTAATCTCCATCACACCCTTACCAAGTGGGGGTGGTTCCCAGAGGACAAGCTAAGGCTAAAAGGTTAAGACTGCACTACCTCTCATTGTCCTGTTCATCATAGCCAAAGAAAAGTTCAGAGCTTACAGAACATGATCTAGTCTTAGAGGGTTTGTAAAGACACTTGGCATAGCCAGAAAAATACAAGTTGAATACAAGGAGCTGTATAATGGAGAAGTAACTGGTCTAACTAGAATATGAATGAAACGATGCTGGTGCTTATATCTGCTTCTCTGGTTCCTCAGCTTTACATATTTCTGTTCCGTCATAGGGATATTCTTTGCTTCTGTGTCCATGGCGGAAAATGGATGTCCCTGCTGTGCCTTTGCAGCACCCATGTTCAACATAACTAACTGAAGCATTTGTGTTCAGATTTTCAATGCAGGAAGGAGGATAAGCCCAGCATTGGTCGGGTGTCATTTTGTCCTGTCAGGGGCAGTGGCTCATAGGCTACTTAGTAGAAGCTGGAGCTGCATTCTAAGATGAATGTAAATAGAGCAGACAAATTGTTTTGATAACGTCAATGAGGAAACAGGCAGGATGGAGGTTGTGGAAACTCACCATTAAGTCTCGTATTTGACAGGACAAAGGTAGGGCAAATTTGGTTCACAAGCTGATGCTCAATCCACTGAGCCACACCAGCCAGGGCTTAGTAGAGCAGATTCAAGGGCCTAGATGAGAATTATTTGCTAGCTCTGGGGTTGGGAAGATGGAGATTTAGCAAATGCACTGGAGAATCCAGGCATTACATGATGCCTAAAGCTAGGCAAGTAGGAGAGATGCTTTCAAACCACTCAGTTGTTGGTTGGTAGTATAAGCAGTAAACAGTATAAGCAGTAAGACTCTTAATTCTTGGGTATTTGAATAGTACTACACAGATGGGTAAGAGTTAAGCCTGGGCTGGTGAGCAAGGGACCCATGATGGACCCATGATAGACGCAGGCATGCTGATGGGCTTAATTGCAGTGGCCAGGGCCAGCTGTAGCGCTCAGTGTATTTATTTGTGTTAGGACCTATTTGAGTAACTACCTGGTGACAAGATCTGAGACTGTCCATGTAGTCTTGCCCTAGCCACAGTTGACTCTGGGATTGGTCCCTCCGAATATATATACACAAAGAAGGCATTAGTGGCTTCAATATTTAGGGCTTTTGGGAAATGGTAACTGAAACTTAATTCTTCGTTATTTAAAGTTTTGTATTGTTGCCTTCTGGAATTGAAAATAACTCCAGTATTCTGGAGTGACTTTATTCCTTTGCCTTCCCTGGGAAATTTTCCTCCTAAGTGTATTTTGGTATTGAGTTGTATTTGAGCAGTCTAGGTGTTATGACACTTGGGTCTAATTCCAGAAAAATGGATTTGATTACAGGCTGGCTGTTTGGCTTTACCAAGTTTAGGATTTTATCACTTACGAGATTTGTAAAAACACACCTGAGGAAGAGATTCATGTTCGGCACGCGAGTAAGAATATCAATAAATTCTGTCCCTAAAAAGCAACTGTAAAGTTGGACAAAATGGTAAAAAACAACCATAGGCTTATAACAAATCAAGAAGCATTTATTCATAAAAACCACTGAGTTTTGAATAAGAACACAAGTGTGTGATCTTGCCCAGGATTGATGCTATTTTTTTCCAGCTTTGATAGTATAGTAGTTCAACCATGGTGAGGTAGACCATGAAAACCCGTAACTTTACTACTCCTGTGAAAAGGGCTCACTTGATTTGGAAGATTGTCAGTTAAAAGTGATGATATTGGTGACAAGTGAAATAGGGAGATCCAGCAACTTTGCTAGCCTAAGGTTACAGTCCTGTTTGAGACAAAGAGTGGAGCAGCAGACTAAACAGGACTTCACAAGAGAGGTCTGGGAGGTGAGACAGCTCCAGGGAGCTTGATAATCTCTCTAGATACCCTGGGCTGACTGGAGGTTTTCTGCACACCAGAAACCAGTGTGTCCCCAAGTCATCTACACATCCCTGGGCAATGCAAAACACAGTGGAAAGCCCAGCAGAACATAAAAGCTGTAGCAGACTTGAAGGCCTAAACTGTGAGTGTGCTCCCCATCCCAACCACACATCCACCAGTGGAGAGTAAAAAGGCTTAAGGTGGTCAGACACTTCCTCTGACCAATCAGTAAGCTATGCATACAGGAGGGGTGACCTCTGAAGACAGGCTTCAAAATAAAAACGAGGGGAAATCCTGAGCCATCAGAAACCATGCATTGCAGGAGAGGCATGTTTCACAGATTTAGTCCAGGTAAGTTAGTAAAAAAAAAAAAAAAAGTTTGAGAGTACCACAGACTTTAGTAGATGAAAAATCAGAATCTGGAGTTGCTAACAGTACATTATGTTAAGTGTTCAGTATTCAACAACAACAAAAAACTAGAAGATATGCAGAGAAGCAAAGTGTGACTTATACTCAGAAAAAAAAGTTAGTATTAACTATCTCTGAGTGATCCCACATGTTGGATGTAGCACACAAAGACTTCATAGCAGCTATTACAGATATTGCAAAAAAAATAAAGGGAGCTATGTTCAAAGAATTACAGGAAAGTGTGATGGCAGTGACTCAATGGAGAATCTCAAGAAAGAACAAAATGGAAGTGTTAGATTAAAAAGTATAATAATCGAAATGAATAATTAAGAGGCACTCAACAGCAGATTCAAGATGGCAGGAGAAAGGATTGTGAAATTGTAGATAGATCAGTAAAAATTATTTCTTATGAAGAACAGACAAAAAAGATGGAAGAATAGTGAACTGAGATCTGTGGGACAACATCAAGTATATACGTAAGGATATAAATATAGAAAAGGAGATGAGTAAGAGAAAAGAGCAGAAAATATTAAAGGAAATAATGGTCCCAAACTTCCTGAATTTATTGGTAAGCATTAGTCTGCAGATTCAAAAACCTTGGTGAACCCCAAGTGCAAACTGGAAAACAAAGACAAAAAGAAAAATGAAAACAGCCAGAAAGAAAAACATTTATTACATGCAAGGGAACTGCAGTAAGCTTTAGGGCTGGCTGACTTCTCATCAGAAACAATAGAGGCCTGAAAATAGTGGAATAACATTCAAAGCATGGAAAGAAAACAAATTGTTAACCAAGAATTGTACATCTAGCAGAACTATTCTTAAAAAATAAAAGCAAAATAAAGACATTCCCACATAAAAAAGGTGAAGAATTTGTTGGTAGCTGTCCTGCCTTAAAATACTAAAGGAAATTCTTAAGTCTAAACAGAGTTCACCAGATGATCACTTGAATCCATAAGAAGAAATGAACAATTTGAAATTATAAATATAATTCTTTATATTTTTCTTACTCTCAATTTTTAAAAAAAGACATAAGATTGTATAAAGCACTAATTATAACACTATTGAATTTATAATACATATGGCAATATTAATAACAGAAAGGAGGGAAAAGGTAATATGTTGGAGAAAGTTTCTGTATTTTCTGGAATTACGTTAACAAATTGTGATAAGGAAAGACGCATGTTGTTGTGCCTAGAGCAACCATAAAGAAAATAACAAAAAATACATAGTGAAAAAGTAGAGGGATTAAAATGGCACACCAAAAAAATATTTCACACAAAAGAAGATAGGATGATGAGACATTTAAAAAGACATGAGCCCTGGCTGGGTGGCTCATTTGGTTGGAGCATTGTTTTGTACACCAAAATGTTGCAGGTTTGATCCCTGGTCTTAGATTGTGGGTTTGATCCTCTGTTGGTGTGCGAAAGGGAGGCGGCTGGTCAATGTTTCCCTCTCACATCAATGCTTACATCTCTCTCCATCTCTCTTTCTCCCTGTCCCTTCCTCTCTCTATAAAATCAATAAATATATATATATATTTTTTAAGTAAAGATTTAAAAAAGACATGAAACAAATGAAAATAAGCAGGAAAATGGCATACATAAATCCAACCATATCAATAATTATATTAAGTGTCAATGGACTAACTGCCTATTCAAAAGTTAGGGGATTGTCCCTCTGGATAAAAAGGCAGGACCCAGCTCTATGCTGTCAATAAGGGACATTGCCTTAGGTTGAAAAACACAAATAGGTTGAAAATAAATAGGTGCTAAAAGATAAATCTTGCAAACAGGAACCATATGAGAGCTGGAGTGACTATGTTAGATTAAATATACTCTAAGACAAGAAATATTACTAGAGACAGTGACATTTCATAAGGACAAAGCGGTGAATATGAGAGGAAAATATAACAACTATAAAAATATACCTAACAACCCTGGCTGGTGTGGCTCAGTGGATTGAGCGGCAGCCTGTGAACCAAAAGGTTGCCACTTCGATTCCCAGTTAGGGCACATGCCTTGGTTGTGGGCCAGGTCCCCAGTTGCAGGGGCAGGGGATGGGTGTGCGAGAGGCAACTGATTCTCACACATTGATGTCTCTCTCCCTTTTTCCCTCCCCATCTCTATAAAAAGTAAATAAATAAACTCTTTTTTAAAAATTAAGAAATACATACCGAACAGAGCACCAAAATAGATGAAGCAAAAACTGACAGAAATTAAATGAGAAATAGGCAATTCAACAATAAGTTAGAAATTTCAATATCCCACTTGGAAATAATTGTTAGAAGAACTAGACAGAAAATTAGCAAGGATGGAGAAGACATAATCAACACTATCAACCAACTTAACCTAGCTCTTATTTATTGAATACTCCATGCAGAATATCCACTCTTTTCAAGTGTACATGAAGCAGTCTCTAAGAATATTCTGGGCTGTACAGTGTCTCAGTATCATTAGTCATTAGGGAGATGCAAATTAAAACCACAGTGAATTTTCACTGCATACCCTCTGGAATGTTTATAGTCAAAAAGATTATAAAAATATTCTAAAAGTGTTGCTAAGGATGTATAGAAACTGGAAAACTTGTGCATTGCTATGAGAATGTAAAGTCATAGTCACAAATCATCAGTTTGGCAATTTGATAAACAGTTAAATATAAATTTACCATATAATGGAGCAGTTCTATTCCTAGGTATCCACCCAAGAGAAATAAAAACATACGTTTACACAAAGATTTTATGTCAGTGTTCATAGCACTATTTATAATAACGAAAATTTGAAAACAATCTAACTGCCCATCAACTGGTGAATGGATAAACAAAATATGGAATAGTTGTATAATGGAGTGTTATTCAACAATAAAAAATCATGAGCCAATACATGCTACAGCATGAATAAATTTCTGAAACGTTATGCTAAGTGAAAGAAACCATAGTCAAAAAGACTACATATTATATGATTCCATTTATATGAAATGTCTAGAGAAGGCAAATTTATAGACAAAGAAGACCGGCCAGTGGCTTTCTGGGGCAAAGAGTAGGAGTGGAAGTTGACTGGAAATGGGCTCAAGGGGAGTTTTGGGGTGATGAAAGTGTTTTAAAATTGGATTGCAGTGACAGTTACATAATTCTATAAATGAAAGTCATCAAATTGTATACCTACAGTGAATTAATTTTATGGTTCATAAATTATACTTAAATAAAGCTGTTTAAAAAAAAAACAGATTGGTTGGAAGGAGGAGACTTTTGGATAAAATGGTTTTCAGTTCATCAGCCAGGAGATGGCCTATTGATGATTTGTGATGCCTCTAATTTATCTTTGCCTTGGAAGCCTGTGCCCTCCCTCTCTGCTCCCAGAGCCCTACCCTGTACCCTGCCCCACTAAATAATCCACTGGAAAGAACTTTTTCCAGTGGAGAAACCTTTCCCTTGTTTGGGAGAACCGACTCAACTATTTGGAGTGTGGCTCTGATGGACCATGTAAGCTGATGATACAGAAAAATGCCTTCGTTCAGCCTTAGGTTATAGACTAATGCCAGCTAAATAGACATCTTAAAAATGTGCTGACGGCTGACAAATGGCAAGAGTTTGGGGAGTAAGGAAATCTTGTTTACTGAAAACAGACAACCCATGGAATGGTACCATCACAGACATTTTGGGCTGTACACCAGTGTGCTGCTTGCAGCACACTTTTCTTCACTTTTTTCTTCGGGCTGCACAATAATTCTGTGAGATAGGAGACATATTTTTTGTCCCCCCTTTATAGAAACTAAACTTACAGGGTGACTTTGTTGTCCAAGTGCACACAGCCATTGCACAGCTGGACTTAAATTCAGATTTTCTGACTCCATATTTTAAACCATTTGTTCTGTATGCTGCTGTCTTGCCTCAACTATTTAGCGGGAAGAGGAGAGGAAGGGGGATATGATTTTGATTGACTGACTGCATGTATTTTCAGTAGAGTCAGAAGAATAGGAGGAGAAGTTGGGCTACAGTGTAAGTTCAGGGGTATAGCAAGTATATCAGGGTAGGTTTGTCTTGATATCTGGTAAGTAATAAAAGTATACCTGGGTTGAAACAGTTATAACTCATGGCACAAAGGACCTGAAGGTATTCTGTGCATGGTTCCAGTAGCACACCACATCCTACGTAATCAACATAATTGTGCCAGAAATCATAAGGAAATTCACTTGACAAATATTTATGGAATGTCCACTCCCTGCCATGCCTCTTGTAAGATATGGGATCACAAGATCCATTTGGATCCTATTGAGATACAGCCTGAGAGAATAGGAGTAGGCTGGAATTTCCTTCATTGTTTTCATTCTTTGAGGCTGTGTGTCTGCCCTCCAAAGTGACCATTTCCACCATGGACCATTACTTGCTACTGTCCTTGCTGCCGTGCTTTCCACAGGTCCCCTTTCTAGATAAAAATAGCCCATCATTTTTTCCTTATCCACTGTGGATTCTACCATCTGGTTTTCAGCCAAACATAGGTAGAGCTTGCATTTAAAAAAAAATTGGTTGCTTTAAAAAAAGACATTAAAAATAATTTTTCTTAATTGTTGAAATCGTTCATGCTTATTGCTAAACACTTGAAAGACATAGATGAGTTAAAATAATAAACATACAATAAAAGTCACCTTTAATTCTACTTAGAGATTTAAGTTGTTAACAGTTTTGCTTCCAGACTTTCACTCTTTTTACTTGTTATCAGCCAGTGCACTCACATACACACAGATTTTAGTACTTTGTTTAGTATCAGACTTAGTGCAAAATGTTTTACATGTATTTTTACTCTTCAGGTACCCCTGTCAAGCAAATACTATTATCCTAGCTCTTGCTTACAGATGGCACAGGTTCACATAGTTGACTCAAGCTCCTCACCACTAACTTTCTAGAAATCTGTTTTCACCCATGGCTATCACTCCAAAAAATTGTTCTACGATTATTAAAAATTTAAAAAAAATTTCTACCTTCTTCTCTGGCCTTGTCTCATGATGCCTTCTCTGCCTTTATGTGCTCTAGCCACACCAGTTTTATAAAAGCATTATGCCCTATGTGCACATGCCATCCATTCCCTCTGCTTGGAATGCTCACCCCACCTGTCTCACCCCAGCAATTTACACTTACCATTCAAGCCTTCATTTACATGTCACTTTCTTGAGGTCACTTCCCAGACCTTTCTCACTCCCAAGACCTGATTGGTCTCTTCCAACATTTGCTCCTACAGTTCCTTATTTTTCTCTTTTGCAGAAGTTTTCACACTTGAGATAATTTGTTTATTAGAATTTGGCCTGCCGTTTGCACTATATACTTTCGTTTCCTCCATATTTCCTGGCATTTGTTGCAGCTGAGGTGCATAGTATGTGTCGAGTAACTATTTGTCACGTTTTTCTCTCTGTAAGCTCCCTGCTTATAAATCACAGATGCGCATTCTCTGTTAAAAAAAAAAAAAAGAACTTTTCTATCTTTCAGTTCAAAATCGTTCATTTCTTAGTGCACTCCAGGCTCCTAATCTAGTCAAGAGAGTATGGCACTATCCCTGAGTTCTTGCTGTCTTTTCTGTTTGAGCCAGTTTTTTGGAAGGTAGATCTGATCTGTTGAACTGGAAAGATGGCCACAGTATTTTAAGTAAAAAAAAAAGTTTTATGGAACATTGTGTATAATTTGTGATATTTTACCTAAATATAAATACATGCATTTTAAATATCTGAAATATTTGAGAGGATATAAACCGAACAGAATGATGGGAGGAGCCAACTAGTAGACTTTAATTTTCTCTTTTGTATGAATTTTTCAGTGACTACATATTTGAAAAAAAATCCTATTTTGAAAAAGAAAAACCAACCAAAAACAAAGCTAATAAAATGGCTCTTTGAGAGAGCTTTTCCGTTCTTTCCAGTCCTGCTGCCTCAGTTCATTTATGCAACAGGCCCCTCTCTCTTGTTCTCTTCCAGATCTCTCTGCCCTTCCTCCCACTACATCAGTGTGGCAAATCTTCCAGAAGTCTTGCTCTCATCTCCTTTCAGAGCTCAGCACTTAATGTGGCCCCTGTTGTACTAATTCTAAATTTTTCTGCCTCGTTCACAAGCTCTTGTATAGTTTGTCCTTTTACCTTTCCAGTGCTGTTCTCATGACTCCCTGACACAATCCCATAACTATTCTGCTCTTGTCCCCTATATATGCCACACATTTTCTTTGTTGCTGATATTTCTTTATAGTCTTATCTGCAGAAAACACCCTTAAACTCACATAATTGTCCCTCTTCCCTGCAGCATCTAATTTTATCTAAGAGAAGTTGCATAGGATTTTGGTGGCTGAAATATGTCATTTTTTTGTTGGCATATTTCAAGACTACTGATTCTCTGTAAGTAAATGACATACTTATTCAAGTGTACATTTTTCAAAGAACATCTCAGACATTCTTTTCTAATTTTTCAGAAAATTTGGAAATAATTTTCTTTATCCAAATTACTTTCTCTGTGTACACTTTGACATTTCATGACATGAAAGAAAGAAAACTTTGATTTCTCTAAGTACTTCTTGGGTGGAACAGTCATCTGAATTTAATGTTGTTCATTAGGTTCCTTAGGGAGGTTTTAGTTTTGAAAGAGCATATACTCAAATGCATCAGTCTTTAAATAACATCAGACATGTTTGATATATATTTGATATACAGATTGGCTGCTACAACATGGTGCAAAAATTTTATGTACTCTGAAGAGAGATAATCAATAGTAGGATGAGGATGGCTATGCCTGTCTCTGCTCAGAAGAGTTGTGGCAATATCAGATGATGGCAGAAAAGTTTGGGAAATAATTGGAAATTGTATGACGGGAAGTATGGTGGTAGAGGCTGGTGTTAAGGTGGTGAGAGTGGCGTTGCTTGGACCATCCTTTGGTAGTTCAAAATCACCCATGGAACTTGTTATAGTAAAATACAGATTTTAGGGCCCTACTGCTAGTCTAGGGAAGATCTCAAGAATCTGCATTTTTAAAAGCAACTCTAGATGATTCTGGTGCCCCACCAGGTTTAGGAAACATGGGCCTGACCCCCATATTTTTTCTGAGTTCTTGTCACTTTTTGCATTTTTCTTTTGTCTTTGATTTCTCTTTGTAGTTTTTGTCTCACTATACCTGCACTTTTCCTTCTTTCCAATTTCGGAAGGCTAAGTTGACAATACTGTGCTCCTCCTGCATTCTTTAACTGGACTTTTGCTATAGAATCTGTTTCTATCTTAGACTTAGGTGTATGGTAAATCACTCATGACCAAGGCCCTGTTTTTATCATTATGATGAAAGAATTAGTGGCTTATCTTAGCGTATTTTATAGGATTCAGAGATTGATATTAAGTTTTATTAAGAAAAATGATGTGCATCTCCTATCTCACCTAGATTTTTTTCTTATTGGAGGGACATGGTTTGCAGAGGCCAGAATTAATGGGCCTCATAATGTTGGACAAAAAAGAGTATTTAAGTACAGTTGAATAATAATAAGCAGGGCATTCATACTAAGACATACTACATGATCATTTAAAAGAATGAGAATAATGTAACAAGGCTTGTTGTGGAAGGCTATATATAATGTATAACTGAGTGAAAAAGCAGATTGTACAGCAGTAAGTAAAAAATGAACTTGTTTTGTTTAAGCCACTCTACCAAAAAAAAAATTTCTCTTAAGGATAAATATTTAATTTATGGTATTTATTATCTCAGTAATAAGTACATATAATAAACTAAGTTTATAACAAGTTATTAAACTTGTTTATTTACTATATGGGCGATTTTCATTAAAGAAATAGATTGCAGATGATGAGGAGAGGGATTTTCAATTTTTACTTTATATTTGAATATGAAGTAATGTGATTCTTTTTAATTTAAAAATTATGAAAGCATTGATTATTTTTAAGTATGGTATGATGTCAAGATATATAGTTTATTCTCTCGTAAAATATCATTTCCTTAACTCTAGAACATCTTTTAAAAAAAAATGAAAGTACCAGGCATTTAGAGAGCTTTTTTTACATTAGAACCAAAGAGAGCAAGAGAGGCTTTGGCTGGTATGTTGAAGATAGTAGCAGCTGCCACCTAGCAGAGTAGCTGATGAGTTCTCTGCACATCCCTTACATGCCTTTGCTTCCCTTGGGTTGTTTGGTCCGCAGTTTGCATTCATTGATCAGTGAGTTGATTCAGACTCAAACCCACCGACAGCAATGAATGTTGAGTGCAGCCATCAGTGTTTCCTTTTGGTTGGGTTGCCTTGGCTCTCCCCAACTCCTGGGTCTTCTTTTCCACACTGGTTTCTTTGAGGTCTGTGCCTGGCATTTCTCCTAGTAACTAATGGTTGAGGACCCATGTAATTATTGGTAACATTGACGCTATGGCTGGGAGGTTGTTAAAGATGGGGAAACACTGGTTCAGGGAAGAGAAGGGGCTCCTGAAGACGCCAACAAGTAGCCCCATGATCACATAGGCAGTGCTTGAGTACTGAGAGGCATAAACAATAGCTGAGGACCCTGCTGCTTTCTCTCTTTTGAACTGAGAAATATGAGTACTTTTCAAGTTAAATTAGCAGAGGTTATATTTTGGGTTAATAATAATAATAGCTTGCCTATATTGAGCATTTGCTATGTATCCTAGGAACGGTGCAAAGCACCTTATATATTAATCTCATTGAATCTCAAAACTCCATGAGGCTAGGTATTCTTACTATCTCCTACTTTATGTATGAGATCACCGAGACTGAGACACTTGTCCAAGAGTCACACAGCTAGTTAGGGAGCAGAGCCAAGATGCTTCCCAGATCTGCCAGACTTCTAGACCTGACTTTTTACTTGAATGTAAAAACATTTAAATAAGCATATGTGTGGATGGAAATAGTGAGGCAATAGCTGCTTTCAAATAGCTCATATTCTAATGGGGCTGTCAAGACTTAACCACGTTGACTATAACTGGAGGCAGGATGTGATAACGACAGTGCAGACATTGGAAAGTTTTGTGCGATTTTTGCTTAGTAAATCCTCCCTTTGCTCCTAATTAAAAGTTTTGAGGGTATATGGGAGAAATAAGTGTAAAATAGTTAACTGGATTTTGCTCCAAAATGAAATAGATTTTTTTAAAAAATAAATTTCTCCTTGCTACGTCATATTTCTCACCAGAATGGCATATTTCTAGGAGACATTTAAGTACATTATTTTTGTGGATTTCTTATCTTGTTGAAACAAAACACGTGTTTGTCAAAAACACAACAGAAAGCAAGAAAAAATCGGCAGTAGAAATAGAGGGGAGTTTCTAAAAAATTCACCTTTGCGGGACAGGCAGTGGGACTGGTTCTGGTGGTCTCATGTAATATGTGAAGGTACAGCCTGCTCTTTGCTTCAGGTAATGTCGTGTTGTTTGTAAGGACCCCAAGGTACAGTCAACGGTCGGTGGTTTTTTTTTCAAATCCCAAACTCACCGACAGCGTTGAATGTTCCGCGGAGTCCTCTGAAGGCTGGATCCTGGCCCTGGCACCTTTCTTCAGCCTGTCCCCACCTTTCAGGATCCCAGTGAGCAGTGAAACTGCTGCTGATGTGGCTCTCACATTCTTTTCAGGTTTTAAGTTGAGAGTATTTAAATTATGAAATCTTACTTGTGTATAGTTGGGAGCTAATGAACTTCAGGATTGTGAGACTGTAGTATTTATACAAGCAGACTCTAATGGATGTCTGAGAAAATGGCTCTGAATTCTGAAAATGTCAAATACCCCATTATAGTAGTATATGTTCATTATTAACAAGGGAGGGTAAAAAAGAACTTAACATAATTGAGTACCTTACTTGTGCTGAGATTTGTATATTTTTATTTCATCAAAATCTCAGCAACCCACTTACCTCATGAGAAAACTGAGTCTTAGAGAAATGAAGTGATGATCTTCCCAAAGTTACGTAGCCAAAAGCCAAGGTTACAAGCCAGAACTTAAATACTAGACTTCATGATTGCAGAGCTCACTGACCATACTGCCTCCTCCCTTGCCCACCACAATACCGTTGAATTTCTGAGGATAGAACCTTCAGTGAGAGCTAAGTCAAACAAGTAAACATCCTCTTCTTGTTTGCCTATAATAATAGTTGGTGAGGCTATAGATGAAATGTTTCACAAAGGAAGGTGAAAAAATTAACCTTCATAATTGATAATCTCCCTAGTTAAGATCCTCGATTACTAGGTTATCACAGAGGTTCATTGGTAGTCTACAAGTTATTTTCTATGTTGAAAAAACAAAAAAATGAATAAAAAACCCTTACCCCCTAATAGAAAAGCCTGCATTTCTCAGTGAGGTCACAAGAGAAACTAAAATGTCATATGCCTTTGTTTTTGGCAGAAGGGGTATCAGTACATTGTAGACATACTGATTATTTGTATTGGCTGTTGGCATCCTTGATGAAATATCTGGAAAATGAATGAATTGTAGGGATGGAATGCTTCAGAATGTAGGTTTTATAATGGGAGGGATCCAGGAGTGGTCAGTAGCAAAAGGGCTTACAGAACTGCTGTCTGAATTGAGGTTAATCTTTAATCAGGGATAGTTATTACCATTTGCTTTAGGTTTAAATATTAAACATTGACTGTTCTCAAATTCATTTTTAAAGCAGACAAATAGTACCTATTAAAAAAAAAACTAACCACGGAAAATTTTGTTTAAATGTAAACTGTTTACATTTTACATCAGTTCAGTTATTTCATCCTCTGTCAAAACACTTCAGTTAGCCAGCTTTGTTGTGTTTTCAGTGATATGACAGTAAATTGTATACAAATGACACTAAAAAAAAATCAAGCAGGTGTTATTATGTATTATTTAAAAATTCTTAAAAGGGTTTACTTTAAATGGCCTTCTTCTTGGCCTGATAATTTGAAGAGATGTCAATGCCTTATACCATTTGGATAAATATTCCGACTTTAAAAAAAAATACTAACTTCTGCTACACCGAACCATTAGATGTTTATAAAACACCATTGCTTAAATTTACGGCATTCTAAGAAGAATGCTTTTCATGGCATTGAAAAACTAGAGAAAAATGAAAGGTAGGTTTCTAGATGACATAGGGGTGTTTCTCATTGTGTTTGAGATAATTAATTTTCATGGCAATAAAGCTTTCAGCACCATCATTCCTTTAACTTGCTTTAAGTTTATAATTTTTTTTATCATGAAGTGAGTTTAAGGCACATATTGTATCTTTTAAGTGAGTTTGGCTAAAGGGTTTTGTACTCAATGCAAGGATAAAGCCTAAGGGTTAAATTAGCCAAGAGTTACAGAAGCTACATATTTAATAAATTGGTCCAACTATTTAATTCTTGATTTAAATGGGTTTTGAGTTTGTCAAAACTCACCATACTATCCTTTATTGATTCACTTACCTCCTTTCTTTCCTTTTGCAGAGGTGCTGCAAAATACTGAAACCCACATTGCTTCAACCTGGAGATGTAAATATTTCCATAGTCCTCTTGAGGCCTCTTGATTCACTTGAAACAAAACAAGAAGCATGAACTCAATTAAAGTATTTTAGGGATTAGTTGCTTAGAAGAGGAGTCACTGTCTCAGATCACTGACTGCCCAGGCTCTCCCCTGGCACTGTGCAGGGAACATGTCTTGAAGTGTCTGGGTAATGCTGCTAGCCTTGAGGACAAATCTTAAGTTGTAAAGATGACAACATGTCACCATGAATTCATGTTCCTTTTAGCCACACTGCTAGTGTTCTGCTTCATTCCTTTAGTAATTCAGCAGCATAATCCTAAGACTTATTTCTCTGCATATAGCCCTTGCCCTCATCGAACTCACTGTCTACCCAGGGAACTAGACATCGATGCAGCTGGTGACAAAACGGATGATCGCTGTGCTGGTGGAATGATGTGAGCCTTGTTAAGGATAACAGAAAAGAAGGGTTAGTTCTGTCAGGAAAAGGACATCTAAGTGGTTACATTTGATCTGGGCTTTGAAGATTTAGTTGAATTTTCACTAGAGAGAGAAGGAAAGATACATTCCAATAGGGGGAAAACTGCACAGGAAATCATAGAGGCAGGAAAGTTCAGATAGTGGTGAGTAGTGAGGATTAAACTCTCAGCATCAGTGAAGATGCAGGACAAATGGCACTTGTCCTTTTTGCACAGAGTTGTGAAAAGCTATAGGGGTTATCTATGTGAAAGTAGTGTGCAAATGTAACTGCTAGATCTAACTTTTCTCATTGCTTTTGGCTCATATATGCTAAGTAGAATAAATAAAGTACCTTACCATGATAGATGTTTCCAAACTGGATTCTTACTTGGCTGTGTTTTTTTCCCTTTAAAGTAACCATAGTTTAAAATGTTGATACATCAGATGTTTAGAGAAGCAATATTATAGCCTAATAAAGAGCACAGATTTTGAAGCTAGACCCTTGACTTTGCAACTATGTGACCATGGGCAAATTACTTAATCTCCTTGTTTTCTGTGTTTCCTTATTTGTAAAATGGAGATGTTGATAGTATCTACCTCCTAGGACTATAATGAGGACTAAGTGAAATAAAATATATGTCAAGTGTGTAAAACAGTACCTGACACATGTTAAAAGCTTTATGTATTATTTCACAGTATTTAAATTGTTAAAATCATTTGCAACTATTACTTACATTTTACTAAATAAATTGTATGTTTTGCCCAGAATTTGATTCCTAGTCCATACACAGTAAGGTAAAAAACTTTAACATTTAGCTTATAGTTAAAATGGTCTCCCACTAGTTATTTATATGTGTATTTTAAAGAAATTTTTGAAATTAATGCTTTACTACTTTCTTTGTGACCCTAAGTTTTTATCTCTCGTAAACTTTAATTTCCTCAATCTATAAAAATGAGAATCATATTAGTATCTACTGCATAGATTGTGAGGATTAAGTTAGATAATATAATTAAAAACTATTTAGAAAGCTGTGGGCCTCTTCCTTAAATACATACATAGAAACAGAATTTTGAAAGCAGTTTCAGTTCTGGACTCCCAAGAACCCTTCTATAGCCTCCCTATGAATTTCAAGTTAAGAAATTCTGACCAGAGCTATTGACCAAGATTTCACAGGCTAGTCTTGTCACTGGCCGTTGTCACTGGAAGTCTTGATCTCCGTTTTGTTGAGTGGCTTCTTGCCAGCAGTAGTGCACGCGGTCTCCATCATCTAATCACACCTTTTCCCCAAAGCGTGAACCTGTGTGGTGTAACCAGTCAGCAATAACAGACAATGATGGTCCCTGGAAAAGTAATTATTTAGACCTCATCAGGTGGTTTACTAATTGGAGATACCAGCTATTAATTACTAATTCTGCTTATACAAGTAGAATTTGTAAAAGAAGTTGCCAGATTAGAAGTGACACAAATATTTGAATGAATTTAACTCTCTTCCTTTGCAACAGTTCCCCTACCCCAACCCCCGCCTTGCCCCAGGCCCAGCAACCATTTGTTTGGACCTGATCCCAGCACTATGACTACTAATTGTGGCTTTGAGTTATGCTGAAAGAATGTGTTATTTTAAGAAAATGCTTACAGAGGAGCCTGCTTAATTCACAGTGTTTACTTGAATATTAGGAAAAGAGGGAAAAAGTGTGCCACGGGTTATGGTTGTATATGGAATTATTGGTCATTCTTATATTTAACCTGCTTGAGGTTTTACCAGAGTTGAGAGGCAGGAATAGAAATTTAAACTCAATAACTTGGCACATTTTGCTATTTGACATGGCAGCTTTATAACAAGTTACTCCAGATATCTTAGATGAGTCTGGAAGACAAGAGGAGGCCAACTCACTTGAGATAATATGATCTAGTGCCAAAGGCAATGAATATTTTCTCTTCAGGTGGGACACATACTTCAAAACCTATCAAAACACTCTAAGGGCCACCTGAATTCTTCATCCCCTAGTAAGAGTGACTTCATGTGTTGGAGACATTATTTTAGATCATTTTGCAAACCCATAGGAAGCAGGACTTCATTTTTCCATGGTAAATTAATTCACAGGATATCTGAAATCAATGAACAACTCTTTTAAGTAACTGTACCAAGGATTGTTGTTCTGCTGAGCTGAATAAGTGAGTATGTGAGGTAGGAATATGAAGTCACAAAAGAAATAGGAACTATAATTATCTATTAGCTAATATTCATGGAGATTAAGGAGTGAGCTGGAGAGAATCTTGGGTTTTCTTGCTGTGTGTGAAAAGTGTTGGCAGAGATTTTTAATGTCCTTGAGAGCCAAGAAGGATGTTTTTTGCCTTCACCAGTTAATGAAATAAATAAGAACAGTGATCAAAGGACTCGATTTTTCCTTTTTTTACAATTATGAAACCCTGATGATATACCAATAATATAGGACTATGGCTTTCTTCCTTTGACCCATTTTAGTTTATTGGGGTTAAGTTTAAGCATGTGGCACTTGCTTAAAACACTTGATTTTTATCCTTACAAAGTTTATTATTGCCTCAGCTAGACTATAGCTTTGTGTTAAGGTATCTTAAGTTATCGGTAATGAGACATAGTCATTCCAGAACTAACTTTTTAGCTATTCATAACATTTAGAAAAAAATGCTCTTTAAATGTTGCTTTTCTTGGCTAGTTCCAGCACGTAATTGAATCTTTGTAAAATATAATGTTATAAAAGCTTTATTTTTAGTGTATATTTTCTAGAAAAGCTTATAGCTGCCTCATATTTTCATAAATAAAATAGAAATTTACTAGGTTGGGTAAGCTATTAATACTTGCATCTTGTTTTTATACTTATGTCTTCATTGGTAACCTGAAATTGGACAATTCTGATGTTCGAATGGAATATTAATCATGGATGGGGGAAATATTTTGGGATGAAAAAGCAAAATGAATTCCAGTTTACAGTTTTCTGATTTTCAAAGCTGTCAGGAACCGTACAGGTCATTTAGTGTCATGATTTTCAAACCTCACTTTGCATCAGGATTAATTGTGGTAGTGTTAGGAAATGTGGATGGCTGATAATGAATATGTTTAGGCATCATCCTAGATCGTATCTTCTAGGAGTGGGTTCTATAGTTTTCATATGCCCCCGGGGGACTCGGATGTAGCCATTTCATGGACATTTGGGAATCTCTGATTTAGGCTAAGATCTTTCTTTAATAGATGAGGAAGCTGATTCAGAAGGGAAACGAAAACCCAAATCGTACAACAGGTCAGAATTGAAATCCTTGGCCTTGGTGTGCGTACATGCATGTGTTTACTTATACCACACTACCTCTTCTTTATGAAAGAGCATGCCTTTTGCAGAAGTTTCCTATTGTCCTGTTGGCCATCCACAAAGTGCACCTGCATAATCAATCTGCTTGGAAGGTCAAATATCTCAGCCTTAGGGTTGTATCCAGAACCAGTACAACTAGACCATTGCTTGGAATTTGATATGCTGACCTGAAGCATTTGATTAAGTAAGCAACACTGAATGTTGTTGGCTTAAAAACTGTGCATAACATGAAATGAGAAATAGCTATAAGTGGTCAAAACTCTGTGAAGATCCTCCAGGTTCCAGCATTTATCAGTTGCTGTTACACTTTAACACTTTTCTCTAATCAAAGTTGACTACAACTGGGTGGAAGAGGCTCGCAGAACCTTTAGCTGCTCACTGGAGAGCAATTTATATTCATTGTGCCAGTGAGAAGGCAAAATGATTTCAATAAAGATCAAGAACCTCCAAATATACTTTAGCTTGGGCTCCTGGCCAAGTGTCCATCCTCAGAAGGGAGTTGGTGTCACCTACTGCCTTTTGACCTTAGGTATTTAAAAAATGCAAAAGGCATTACTTTTCCTGAGTGGCACAGAAATCAAGGCCTGACACATGTCATCAGCCTGGAAATAGTAGAGTTTGGACACTAATGATGGCTTTTGTCAAAGCTGAGTGTGATAAAGTCAAGGAGGACTCAGCTTGGGTGTTAGTTTGCATAAGAGAGGAGTTTTAACTTAGAGAACACCTGCTAAGAGTTTTCACTGCCCCAGTTATATGTCAGTGATGAATCCTTCACCCTTGCCTTCCTGTCACTTCTTTTTAGTGGGTGAGGGTAGAGATGCTGGATGGGTACAGAAGAGAGGCAGCTTGATTATATGTAGCACATCTCATTTGCTTGTTTTCTTGCCCTTCTCCATGTAGAACTAAATTTGGCCATACTCCAGGCTAGTGTTTTTTTCTGTCTGTTTCTGAAGGGGTACTGGGCCAGAGCCACATGTCCTCTCCATAAATGCCACTGCTGGTGACCACACAAATGTTTTGATGGGCAGTTGTGAGAAAGCATTTTTGCTGATACAGCTCTGTTACAAGTGTTATTTTCAAATCTCCTCAGTTCTGCCATTTAGTAGCTGTGTGACTCCTGGCATTTGGTTTATTCTCCATTTCTTGTCTTTAAAATGGAGGTTAGTAATTAATTGTACTTACATCACAGGGTTGTTGTGAGAATTAAATGAAACAGGAGTATAAAAATACCTGGCACATACCATTCAAATTTCAGTTACTGTTGTTACTGTAATTATTTGGTCAAACTTCCTGCTTACTGGGAAGAATGGAATGAGGGGTTTCAAACCATAATGAATTCAGGAATTGTGGTTTAGATTGAATGGAACATTGAAATCAGGAGACCCAGATTCAAGTCTTGACTATGTTATATGTTACTTTAATTTCCATTAAAAAATTACACTAACCAAAGACAGACAAAATCAGCATCTTTCAAGATCTCTTGCTACACAAAGAATCTTTATATTCGTAAAAATTATTGTAGTTCCCAAGACCTATTTTTTTTAATGTGGGTTATAGCTATCACTTTTTACTGTATTAGAAATTAAAACGGAGAAATTACAAAATATTTCTTAATTCATTAAAAATAAACCCATTATATGTTAACATTTTACAGTGCAAATAACTATAAGACTGTATATTTTTAAAAACTTAGAATAAGCCCTGACTGATGTGGCTCAGTGGATTGAGTGCTGGCCTGCAAACCAAAAGGTCGCCAGTTTGATTCCCAGTCACAGCACGTGCCTTGGTTGTGGGGGCAGGTCCCCAGCTGGGGACTTGCAAGAGGTAGCCGATGGATGTTTCTCTCATACATCGATGCTTCTCTCCCTATCTTTCTCCCTCCCTCCCTCTAAAAATAGATAAAGTCTAAAAAATTATTTAAAAAAAACTTAGAATATCTTCATTATTTTATATTTTGGTAGCTCCCTTTAATATTTTAAAAATTGAATTTGCATATCTGTATACATTTGCATCTGCATTTATCTTTTTCAATATGTTTTGGCTGAATTATATGAAGAAAATATGGACTTCGTTTTCTAGACATGTGGGAAAAGAAAGAGAATTTTAGTAGTTTCTTATGTGCTACTTTGATACTGTACCAGATCTCAATACTTGGTAGTTTCTTAAAGGTTAGTTACAGTATGGAATCTGAAACCATAACAATAAACTTTTGTACTCTGTTCTGTTAAAATTGACTGGTCCGTCTTGCACTTTTTATGGCTCTTTTACCCATGCATGATTTTGTAATATCATGCATTGGTCATTTGGAAGATACTGGTTCACTGAGTTACGCAGATTTTTCTGAATGTTGACACGTTTCATTATATAACATCAAATAAGTCAATTATGTTAATATCACCACTAATATTATTGGAAACACCTTTAAATATTGGAAAGCCGTGAAGCTCACAGTGGCAGACACAAATTTTCCAAATTCTAACTTATGTTTGAGGGCTTGAATTTCATTGTTGGCAGAAAAGAAATTTTGCCAGTTCTTTTTCTTGAAATAACATGCTCATTTCATTCACTTTCAAGAAAATACCTGTCATAAAGCCAAGTCTGAATAACCATAATTTTCTGTTAGTTGTTCTTTCAGGTAAAATATTGGTCCATGAAAAAACTGGCCAGTTCAGCTTACAACTCAAACAGTAGCTCAAAGTGCATTTCCCTGTGACAACCATTGTATAGCAGAAATGCTTTATGTATACTTTCTGTTTTGTCACACAGGATATTAGAAACTTATATACTCAAAATTCAGTAAAATCAATAAATTTTATTGCTTTATCAAGGACATTAAGTTAAAATGGTGGGGTTTTTTCCCCCCACTGCCTCCCCCTTCACCTCCTTCCCTGGGAATATCTGGCAATGATGAATGCAGTGACTATCAATACATTTTGATGCCACTGCTTTGATTAGTGCTAAAGCCAGCAGTTTAACCCAACATTGGCTTTGTACCATCAGTGCAAATGTCAACATTGTGAAAAAAGGCAAATGATGTTTTATCACTAATACACGAATAATTTGACCCTGCATTCCTTTGGGAGGTCTTGGGAATATCTGTAGATCACACTTTGAGAACCACTACTATGGGGTCCAGAATTAGGAGATCCTAGGCAAATGGTGGAAGCTGCCCTATTCCCTTCAATGTTAAGACTCATAGGCTTGCAGTAAACTGTAGGAGGGAAGACAGCCCCTGGCATTTTGTTTTGGCATCTCCCTGGGGCTTAGCCCCAGGGGCTTAGTATGCTCGTAGTGGAGCTCAATAAAGTTTGATCAATCAGCGCAGAGCCTAAATATTATATTTTTCAACTTTTTCTTATAAATGTACCTTATAATCAGTTTTTTATGTTCTCATGGTAACCACCATGTATTTTCTGAGTGTTGCTGATCTATTTGTTCAAAGTTAAAGTCATCTGTTTATAACTGTTAATTTAATAGCTTTTGTTTAGAAATAGTGTTTCTGTGTGTGTTTTATTCTCATTGTGGGGGGATAAGTAAACCACATGGCATTTAATTTTTTATAATCTTGAAATAAAAGTTAAAAAACATAGTAAGCAATGGTCAGATGCAGGGGTTAATAGTGCCTGGCATAGGATTCTGCATTTAGGTGTTTATTTTTAGTGAATACTTCATTTTCTTGAGCATCCTTTCAGTGTCAGGCATTTGTGATTTATATCTATATAAGTAAAATTTATGTATATATACACATAAAGGTACACATGTATATAAAAATATACATATTCAATATACAGGAGTGGGCAAAAGTTGGCTTATAGTTCCTATGGGGAAAGACATGCAGGTAATAGGTTATGATTATTACAATAGCTTTATTAATGCAAAAGAATCTCACAATGGCATAATGCACTTAGGTACAATCTCGTAAGTGTTCAAATTGCTGGCCTTTGTTATTTACACATTCTTGTAGTCTATTTGCTATACTCAAGCACACTTTGCCACAGAGTTCTTACCTACTTTGCACATACCTGTATGTATGTCACATATATGCAAGTGTATATATATATATATATATATTTAAGTATGTATATTTTGAGGTTATATAAAAATATAAAATATATAGATATATTTATAGAGAGATATGTACAGATATATACAGATAGTACATGTAAATCTACTTTATTTAAATATATAGGTCATTCACATTTAATCGTCACTGTAGTCCTGCCAGGTATTTGGTATTATGCACACTTTCTATTGAAGAATGAGACTCTAATATGGGGTATGATTTGCTCAAGGTCACAGAGCCTTGGTTTGCCTGGTGCCAGACTTCACGAATACCTGTTGCTCAGAGGAGGTGAAAGCAATATGGGCTGGATTGGGTAGAATCAATTATTTTCTTAATGCTAGATTCTCCCTAACATCATCCCATATTTCTACCCAGTATCTCCTCTTTTCCTCCTAGGTTCTCTTACATTTCTCATGATGTACGTTGTATTAGAATTGTGTACAAAGCTTATCTTTTCTACTCAGTGAAAACAGAGACATTTGTTCAGATATATATCAGGCACTTGATAAATGTTTATATTAAATTGTAAGTGTCCCTTGCTTAATTTATTGTTTATCTAAACAGAATGTAAGTGAAATCATTCAAATATATTAAGTTTTAAATAAACTCAGTATTTCATTGAGATGTGAATAATAACCTGAAAATCTGTCTATTCCAGATGTTGTAGTATGCATCTTTTTTGCAAGGAGGGTGTCAAATGTCATATTTTCACCTTCTAAGTTTAAAAAAGCAATGAAAAATAGCCCTGGCTGGTGTGGCTCAGTTGATTTAGTGCAAGTTTGAGAACCAAAGGGTCGCAGGTTCGATTCCCAGTCTAGGGCACATGCCTAGGTTGTGGGCCAGGTCCCCAGTAGGGAGCACATGAAAGACAACCATACAGTGATATTTCTTCTCCTTCTCCCGCCTTTCCCCTCTCTAAAAATAAATAAATAAATAAATAAATAAATAAATAACATCTTTTTAAAAAAAGCAATGAAAAATATGAACATTTTTGTTCAAATTGCTAATGTTGATTAGGTAGTGCCCTCTTTGGCTCCTTAGATACGGTTCTATGATAAGATCATTGGGAGGGAGGGGTTCCTGACTTGAGTTGCTACTACATTTGTTTTTTAGATAAAGGCAGACAGAAGAAAGTTTTAAAAGTCTGGTTTGCAAATCTTTTAAACATAAGAGGTAGTCATTTTGCAGCTTAATAAATCAATTTGGAGATCAAAACATCCTCCATAAGATGTTGGTTACAACAAAGCCAGTAACTGGCAGGTGATTATTTATGTCCCCAAAATAAAAGTGATCAGAAGTAACCAGTTATGATAATTACTCTGTTTTTGTATAGTCTCTATAAAAAGATTATTTCAAGAATAACATCTATAGAAGTGACTTCATTGTAAATGCTTAGCTAGCATCTTGAATGGAAACCGAGATCTGGGTAGAGGTGCTAGAGTAGTTGTCAGTTCTTTGTAAGCCACATGCAAATTGGGTACCTTCCCTTTGGGGCTTTCTTGTCTATCTTTCCAAAATTTCATTTCCACAATTGAGTCTTAACTAGGGTATGTGAAAACAAACTGATAAAAGGAATTTTCCCAAAGTTTCCTTCCTAACTCTCTTAGAGATATTGGGCTACACATATGAATTCATGAAAGTTTTAGTTGTTAGACCTAGAGTCTCTATTTGTGCTGCTCCAGGATGTGGAGGTGAGGAAAGGGCATTGCTGTCAAATCATAGCTCACTCCATGTTAGTCTAAGAGGGTGAGGAGTGCTGAGGAGGTGAGAGAAGTAACACCCTTTCTTTGTGTTAGTTAATGCTTCCAACAACCCTTCTGATAAGGTAGTGGTTATTGCATTTATCAATGCACTGAAATACTCTCTCCCACTCTACTGCTCTCCAGCTGACCATAGAAGTGCTTGGTTTACATATGTCAAAACAATTTACAGTCACATGTTGTCCAGTCTCATGAACATATTAATTTAATAGTGGTGATTATTGCTAAATGTGTAAGATCAACTAGGTTGTATCATTTGACTGAAATACTAAATTCTGCAATTACTGAAGGATGTTGACAATGTACATCATTCAGACTTAGGACTTTACTCCATGAAAAAACTGTTGATTATGGTGCTCTTTTCATTTGTGTATGTGTAACTGGGACTAAGATTATGGAGGGATGTGGCTCATTTAGAAGGAATATCAGCCTCTAGACATGCGAGGGTGGCCTTAACATGGTTGTGAACTTTAAAGAAAGTGTAATTGCGTGGGATTTATTTCGACACTGACAGGCAATAAAAATGAACATAATAAGGTTTTAAATTTTCAGTTAAATATTCTCTTTAAAGTTTAGAAATACATACCGATAACAGGCTTTCTTATTTACAAATTGTCTAGTGCATTTCCTTTAGAATTTATTTAAATAAAAATGAATTCTACTCTTCCTTTTGGTCTCTTTTATGCTAGCATTCTCGATCCTCTGCCCATTTAAAAATTTTTTTAGGGGGAGGGCTTTTGTGCATTCTAAATATGTAGATTTTTAAAGTACAGTTTTTAGATCTTTTGCCTATTTTTACTACTACTACTGATGTTAAGAGTTTTATGTACACTTATGTTTAATGGGGTCAGTGTGGCTAAAATATGAATGATTAAAGTAGACATTGGCAAACTTTTAAAGAAAACAGAAGAAGTAAAATCTAGATCTGATTATTAATGATGAAAGGAAAACCTAACAGGTGAAAAATAATGTGTTTAAGAGTAAAAATATATAATATATAATATATTGAGCTCAAACCCAATTTTGATCTCAAAATCAGGTAATATGTAAATCCTTCCCATTCTTGAGTCTAAGTGGAGAAAAGTCAGACCACTTAGCTCCGTTAATTATGTAGTAGTCTAATTAAACACCAGTTTAAAAGGTTCTGTCTTTGATAAGCATACCTACTATTTATTGAGGATTTGCCATGTATTTGATATTGTGAGAACTTTGTTATAGGGTGGCATTACTATTTCATTTTGCATTTGAGGACATTGAGGTCAAGTAACTTGTTCAAGTTCTCATGGTTGAAGTAAGGAGAGCACCCCATGCTTGACCTCTAAAGGATACATTCTAAGCTGCCAATGTCAGAGTATAAATATGAAGGTGATTACCCTTCTTTGTAACTGACTTCTTATTGCCACAGATACGGATAATCACTCCTTAAGGAAACATTCATGTACTATGTTAGAGGTCTTTACAGAGCCTGTGTTGCGTGTCCTTTAAAATTTCAGAATTATATCTAACACTAGCTTAATAACTTGATAACATACTTTGTCCTTTAAAACAAAATCTGGAGTAAAGAGAAATACTGATTTCCCTGTTGTATGAAAAAAGGCTCTTTGTGGTCATCTTTTTTAAAAAGGTAAGAAATTCTCTCTCCAAACCATGTTACAAATCATGCCAGCTTGGTACAGGGCCCTCACCAGTGTAATGATGTAAGAATTTGAAAAAGTACATAGTGCAGCTGCCAAAGCTCACACTGTTTAATTTCAACACTGTCTGTCTGCCAGAGTGCACAGCTCAATATTTTCTTTCTGCATGTACCAAGTTAAAATCACACATATATATATTTATCTCCTTGAAGCAGGGGAGATAAAGAGTTACTGTATGATAAACTTACTGCTTTCTGAGGTAATAATGGTGCTCTTTTGCCTCACACATACTCCTTGAGCATTTTCCTTCTACCTAGCTTTCAAGTATTTTATTATCCTGGGTGAATTCTTAAGTGTGACACAGAGGGGCAATTTACACCTTTCCTGGTTTGTCGTTTTGCAAGGAAACCCTTCCCTTTGTATGGTTCTCTATTCAGGAAGTTCCATGTGCTACATTCCATCTCTTTGCCAAATCTTGGACGCATCCAAAGTTCAATTACACATACACAATCTGGCAAGAATATACTCTTTCCTGGCCTCTCAGGGAAAGTTTGAAGCCAGAGGAGCAAATCCAGATGTTCTTGAGTCTGGCATGCTCAATTCGGAATTCTAGATGGCAAGACTTTGTTTGGAAGTGTACCAGGCTTACTCAGCAACTGCTCTTGCCAGCCATCACATTTTTGTGACCAAAGATTCTAGAGTTTGCCGCCTTTGCTGAGCGGGAAGACCACCGCCAGAGCTGCATGGGAAGTAGCTCTCCGTCATTTGAGAGAAATATTTGATTTGCTTTAGGAGGCATGTAGAGGAGGGTAGCTTTGCTGTTGGGAATAAGTCTGGGATGAGAGCAGGTGCAACTGCAGCTGCAGCTCTTTAACCAAATCTGGCCGTGTTAAATGTTTAAAGAGCCTAAAACATTTGGCATCAACATAAGTGAACCATTATGGGCTCTCAGGCCCCTATAACATACTACCTTCCACAAGGGGGAGATACTAATTTAGTCACCATTTATTGAACACCTTCTGTGTACACCAGGCAATGTCCTAGATGCTGGTGATGAATAAGAACTTTTGGTCAAGAAGCCCACAGTCTGGTAGGAGGCACAGATTCTTACATGGATAAACTACAGTTCACCAATTTTATTGTTGCTGATGCCATTTAGTATTTTGTTCATTTTGTAGGTCAGCTACAAAAGCCAATCCACATGACTTTGTGCCCTTCTAAGAACAAACATGAGATTTTCCCTCAATACTAAAGTGTACTTACTTGCTTATATTTTTGCTTCTTTAGATATCTCTTCTGATTTACTCAGGGATGAAGATTTATGGGGTGTGTAAAGAAAATACTAATATAGTAGATACCCCCTTTTCTGCAGGGATATGTTTCCAAGATCCCCAGTGGATGATGGAAACCTTGGACATTACTGAAACTTATATTCTATGTGCTATGTTTTTCTCTGTAGTCATGTGCTGTGTGATGACCTTATGTCCACGATGGACCAAATACACAACAGTGGTCCCATAAGATTATAATGGAACTGAAAAATGCTTATCATTGTGATGTAGTAGCTGTCGTAATGTCATAGCACAGTGCATTACTCATGTGTTTATGACTCTGCCGGTGTAAACAAACCTATTGCTCTGCCAGCTGTGTAAAAGTGTAGCACATACAACTACGTAGAGTACATAAGCTTGGTAATAATAATAAACCAGTAACATATGTTATTTACTACACTATACTTTCAGTAATTATTTTAGAGGGTACTCTTTCTGCTTATTAAAAAGAAAGTTTGCTGTAAAATGGTATGCTGTGTCATGCCTGCAGAAGCCTCATGCATTCCGTGTTTACTGCATCTCTTGATTGTGTCATTTTCACTTGTGCTTGATTTAATCTCATTTTTTTTGTACAGTAACAGGCGTCGTAGGCTTGTAGCCTAGGATCATTAGGCTATACCGAATAGCCTAGGAATGTAGTAGTTTATACCATCTAGGTTTGTGTAAGGGCATGCTATGTTTGCACAATGATGAAATCACATAATAATGCATTTCTTAGGACATATTCCCATTGTTAAGTGGTGCATAACTATACATACATACCTTTTCGCTTAATGGAAGCACTTTATGGCTTTTCTTTGGCATTTCCGAATTGCCAACATCACTATTCTTGTGCTTTGAAGCTATTATTAAGTAAAATAAGGGTTACTGGAACACAAACACTGTGCAGTACTGCAGCAGTCGATCTGATCATTGAGACAGCTAGTGAGGAACTAATGTGCAGGTAGCATATATAGGTGGCTTCTAGGCTGGACAGAGGGACGATTCACATCCAAACTTATTTCCTCATTTCTTTGATGCAGAGTAGCCTCAGACAAAACGTGTACTGCTGCTATTAAAATAAGAACAGCTAAACAATAAAAATAAAGTAAAAAAAAAAAAAGAACAGCTAATACTTATAAAGTATTTATGTTCCAGGTTTTGTTTTTAGGGCTTTATATATAAAGCACTTAAAAGAAGGGTTGCCTAATCCTCACAACTACCCAATAAGATAGGTACTTACTATTTTTCCCATTTCACAGAAGAAAACAGGAAGGCAAAGTGAAGCAAATTAACTTGCTCAAGATCATGTAGACAGTAAGTGGTGGCAGAGTCAGAATCTGAACTCAGAATTTCCAGACCTGTTGTGTTTTTAAACAGTGCACTATATCATTTGAAACACACTCAGTTTGACATTGAATGATAAGTTTCCCAAAAGTTAGGGAGTAATAATATCTACCATTTGAGTTCTATTACACTTGTGGGGTTACTTCTTTTCAATCTTATGGGTATGTGAATTGGTTACATTTTATAGATGATAATATCAACTAACATTTGTGGAGCTCTTACTGTGGGTCAGGCATGATAATAAAAGCTTTATTTGTATTTCATTTAATGCTCACAATAGTTCTGTGGATAATTACTATCACTCTCATTCTGGGTATGAGACAACTGAAGCCAGAGAAGGTCACTCACCTAAAGTGAAATAGGTGAAGGGTGAGAGAGTTAAGATTTGAATTCAGGTTTGCCTGACTCCAGACCCCAAGCTTTTAATGACCACATAATGCTTGGTGGGAAGCTGTAACGAGCTAGACATTCCAGTAATGAGGTAAATTTCAGAGGACAGAGCCTGCCTCCTAACTCTGTTCTTCCTTATCCTTAACCCTCATATAGTTTGTTGATAGTCATAACCCTTGCTTTTCTTAGTTCTTCATGGTCCCGCAATAGAGAGGCTCGATGGGTGTCAGAGATTGCCTTCTTGTCTGAAAATGAGGTCTTGTCTAACATTTTCATGAAATCACGGCATGTAGTAAACTTGTCTTTTATTAAGACTTTGACTTTAATTCCAGTTTCTGGGACTTACCACTTTTTATAGATTCCCCCCTCCCCCCCACAGGGATTCCTGGAAGTTTATAGTGAGGAGATGTCCCACATATATGAGGTGCTATTTTTGAAGTACTGTACTGTGTTGGTATACCTCATTTTATTGTGCTTCACAGATGTTGTGTATTTTACAAAAGTGAAGTTAAGACCCTCCACCAGCAAAAAGATTATGACTTGCTTTGCTATGATACTTGGTTTATTGTGGTGGTCTGAAGCCGAACCCGCATTATCTCTGAGTATGCCTCCTTAGGGTTGTAAATTTATTTTCTTTACCACCTGAGGTATGGCAAGTGTTGAAGATCTTTTGTTTATTTTAATTTGTTTTTTAAATGTGGGGACCTTTATATGTCCCACTGAGTCTCAGTATTTGCAGTCAGCTAGCTCTAGAATTTCACATTTCACTTGCTCCCATTGGCAAATTCAAACCTAATGGTTTCAGAAATGAGTGTGTTTTCTCTTTCCCTACATATCTTTTCTTTTTCTGTCATTCTAGATTTTCCCTTCAACCAGTTGGTCATTTAAGATTTATTAAGTCTACCTCCCTAATATTATCAAACTCTGGCCCAAGGTACTCAACGTCACTAGATAACAGAAAAATGAAAAACAAAACAAAACACACTGATATATACCACTGCATACCCACCAAGAATGGGATAGTGAGAGAATTGGTGGGGTTTTACTTTTTATTCTATGTAATACTTCTTATAAGCATTTTGAGTTATTCAGTAATATTTTAAGCATTTGAAAAATACAGACAACGACTTTGATGGAGGAAATGTTGAGTAGCATGACAAGTAACTGGGTGAGATGTTTGGGGCCATGTGGAACATTGGTGCCCTGTAAATCAGGTTTCATTTAGCCGTGTTAATTTTACAGTTCAGTAAAATAGCAAGAGACATTGCTCAGAGGTTGAATAGAGCAGAATTTTAAGACAAAACAAAATTTCAAAGCCTCGCCTCCCCTTTACATCTTTTTAAAAAGAATTGTGGTAAACACATAACATAAAACTTACCACCTTTACCTTTTATATACAGTTTAGTAGTGTTATGTGTATATTTACACTGTTAGTCAACAGATCTCCAGAACATTTTCATCTTTCAAAACTGAAACTCTGTACCTATTAACTCCCCATTTTTCGCTCTCCCACCCCTTGGTAACTACCATTCTACTTTCTGTTTCTGTGAATTTGACTACTTTAGGTATGTGGCATAAGTGGAATCCTATTTGTCTTTTGTGACTTGCTTGTTTCACTTAGCGTAATGCCCTCAAGGGTCATCCATGGTATAGCATGTAGCAGCTCTTGCATCTTTGCCATCATGTGATCAAAACCATCATCTTTTCATCTGAATGACAGCAACAGCCCAAGTGGTCTCCTTGCTTCCAATCTTGCCCACCTCTAATTTATCTTCCATTCAGTGGCTAAATGCATGTTTGACTTTCCTGGAAAACTTCACGCCCTGAAAATATTTAGATAAAACCTAAATGCTTTCACCTGACTTAAGTCACATCCTTTCCTCATTGCTCCCAAATAAACACACCCTTTGGTTCATCCACTCTAAATTTTTTCCTTGATCATGCTGACTTTCATGTTCCCAGTAAGTATTTGTTGACCATGAATCATGAATGAATCATGGCTCTTCCTAAAGCTAACTATCTTTGTCAGCTGCCTCTGCATGGAGCTAACTTGGAGACTTAATGTCAGAATGTAATAATTTAGTAATAAAATACAGATTTCCCATTTCCTAGCTTCTCAGACCTTTCTCAACAACTAAAAATAGTCTGATCTGAAAACAAACAAACAAATGAATCTTAAGAAATATGTTAACCAAATTCATGTGAAGGAAAGGCTAGGGGGAAAACAAAGGAAATGTCTTTATTTGAAAGTCTTCGTTTTACTTGGCCCTTGAACAAAGAATGCATTAAAGGTTTCTCTTTCTCATTCACTGTAATTTAATTTAGTAAGTATTGAGGGCCTGCTGTATATTCAATTCCATGAGTCAACCAATTAAAAGACTGCCAGAGAGATTTGCACGTCTTGAGCAGCTACACATACCTCAGTAATTACCCAGTTCAGGTAACTTCTTTGGTTTCTTAAGCAGTGTTTTCTGACTGCTAGATGGAAAATGATAGTGTTTAGAGTTCATAGACCCATCACAAAGCCAAGTATATTTTTTTAAGCTAGTTAGATTTAGGGGGAACTAGCACATTAGACTCTCAAATGAGACTGAAGTCACCCCCTTTATACAAGTTTAGCAAATTACTACATAATGTTGGAATGCATTTTGCAACTTCAGCCTGTCAAAGGAAGCCCCTACCTACCTCAACAAACTTCTCTATTCCCCCTGAGCTCCAGCCACATTGCTCAAGTGGTTTCTTGAATATATGATTTGGTCTCCCCTGTTACTGCTGTTGCTCATACTATTCCTTATGCCTGAAAAGCTCCTTGGCTTTTTCTTTCTTTCATACAAATTCTCTTTATCTTTCAAGACTCATCTCAGATTTCTCCCCCAACTTGTCTTCCCCTTACTAGGTTCAGTGATTTTACTTTGGGCTTCCATAACCCTAAGTTTTTCTTTATCATAGCACCTAGAGCACTATGTTATCTGTTTAAGGTTTGTCTCTGCTACCAGACTGTGAGCACCTTTTGGGCAGGTTTAAGGTCATTTTTGTGCTTAGCTTGCTCCAGAGTAGGTGCTCAGTGAATTTTTGAATGAATAAATTGTACTGTTAGTGACTGCTTTAAAAAAGTGCCCAACTGAATAAATAACAAAAAGACAAATGCCAAACCTACTAAAAAGTCAGTTGATTTCCAGCCACAAGCTTTGGGCAGTGCAGTCCTTGTTCCTGTATAGGCTCTACCCTGTAAAGAAAAAGAAACTCTCTAAAAGGAAGAGAACTAATGATAATTAAACACTGTTCTGTATTGGGCACTAGATACTTTGTCATTTAAGACTCTCATTTAGCTAAGTATTTTTCCATTTTACAGTTGAGCACCTGAAGCTCAGAGAATTTTATTTAGAAATATACTAATGAAGCTTTGATTAAATGTGTGTTGCCTTACTGTCTTATACTTTTTTCTCCACATTTTGCTTTCAGCCCAAATTAAGGATCTTGTCATTTCTTAACAAAAGGTAACCACAAATTTCTAGGAACTATTTTATAGAAGAACAAATGCCTTAAAATAATAATGATAATTTGCTTTACTATTTACAGAGGGCTTTCTCATTCACATATGATAATCCAGAGATACCATTCTTTTAAAATATTATATATTCTTTTAAACGACGTTAAAATATTGGCACAGAGCATTGGTGCAACGGAAACCGTGGTGCATTTTAGCAAACACTGAATATATTTCTTAAAATTACACTATTGTTTATACTTAAGTAAACTTTTAAAGAGGTCATATATTTCTTCCTTCTTTTTCTGGAGACTTGAAGACTAATAAATTAATGATACCAAGCTATTTTTTGAAGTCCACGCGTAATTGAGACTGTATACTTGCTGACACCCAGAAATCTATTTTCATCGTTATGTAAGACTGCATTGTACCGAACCATACACTTGTGATCTTGAAAACCAGTTCTTTTTAAAATTTGGAGCAGAAAAAAATTTATATAGTCTCTAATAGTAAAAAAGTTTTAAAGAAGGAAAAACCCACACCAAATCACAGAAATTCAAACTGCTGCAATAAAATGAGCCAGTCCCCAAGAACAAGTCATCTTCGTGTAAATCTGGACTCTGTTGTTTCCTGGCAGTTTTGACAAATGAACAAGTCATTACTTTCCAAGCTTCAATATCTTCATCAATAAAAGAGAGGCTGATAACAGTGCCAGTTTCTGAAACACATTAGGTGTAAGCAAGTATCAAAGTCTTTTAGCAGATGCAGAGCTTTCCCAGGAATCTGACCTTTCACACTGAGCTGATCGGCTTTCATTTCTGGAGCATGCAGTTACTGTGACAAATTCTCTTCTATGTGGTACACATATTCTCAAACATCTGCAGGAAACCTGGGACGTTATTTTCTGTTAAGGAGAAATCCCCCTTGTAAGACTCAAATTAAGCAGGATTTACAGGTAAATTACAAAGAGATGAAAATGATAGTAGTTTTATTAGTTATTCTGTGGAAAGGAAGAGTTATTTTTCTTCCTGTCAATATTTGAATTCCTCTTGACTATAGGTACTTGGGTAAACATTACTGTGTGCTGTTCTGAGGCCACATGAATGCAGTCTGTTCAATTGGATTGTATTGACTTTGTTTTTTTTCTCTCTCTCAGGAAATCTTGATTTTTAATTTGATCATTCAGTACCGTGCCCTAAAAGGATTTCCTTTTCGTAGCCATGGTCTGAGATATGTTCTATTCCACTAATTAGTCAGGCAAATGTTACATGATACAAGATGGCCAGATTATGAAGGATATGGGAGGCAAGCTATTTGAGTAAAGATCTTTTAAAGAATTTGGATTTCTTAAAGTACCTGAAACAAAGTCATCATTCAATAAAGATTTATTGAATAAATGGTGTTGGTTGTCTTCTTGCCTTGATGCTGTTTATAAAATTTTTTGTTACATTTGGGATACCAAAAATATATATTAATATTTAGTACTCTTTACTCACTACTAAAATTTGAAAATAATTCAGATGTGAAAATACTGATTTTTGCATCTTAATTTATTAATATACTTATCATGTGATTTTTGTGAGTGATTCTTGATTCATATTGTTTCCAAGTAATGAAACTCATCCATGAGATAAGAGTGTTTTGTTTTGCTTTGCTTTGCTTTATTTTTACTTTAGAGACTTTCAGAGCCTAATGTTGAACTTCCTATGTCCTGTTGAAAGATTTTTTTTGCTATCAGTTCCTGTTGGTGGGATTGTAAATTGGTCAGACCAAAAAAAAAATATATATATATATATATATACATATATATAAATAAATGAATGAAATGTGGAGTTCACTGCAGTATTATTTATAATAGAGAATAATTGCCACCTGGATACCTGCCAGGATATGCTTTCAGTACATCCTGTTTCTGTACAAGACTTTATAATACCATTAATTTTAGAGGAAAAACCCCTCTTTCTTTCTTTACCCTTCTTGATGGTTTTGGTAGATATGAGATTCCAAGTCTTTTAGTTATGTTTCTTTTATACGATTTCTGGTTAAATTAGCTGAAATAGTAATACTGCAAAGAGATACGGTGTCCCTACACTTTGAAATCTGTGTGAGTGCAGTGCAATGATCTTTTTCACCATTAACATCCCAACTTCAAAGTACAGGATGTGGCAAAAGTAGGTTTACAGTTGTGAGTATGTGAAACAAAGAGTTTATTCTTGTATTATTATTTATTAATTAATGTATTTTTTCATATGAACAGCTATCAACCTACTTTTGTCCTACCCTGTATTTTTCCCATATATTCTTGCTATCTTGTGTTTAGCATGTATAGTCAGAAGTTTTTTAATAACCACTTTTCTATTAATTTTTTCATCCTCTAATGCCTTTTAGTCTGCTTAGTTTATAAAACCTGAACCAAATATTTTAGATACACTTAAACCTTTGAAACCTGCTATTTAAAAGAAAATGAGTGATCCTCATACATGCATATTAAAGGATATATAATAGTAATACATATCTGCTATTTGTAAAATTATAGCTACTATTTGTCAAGTATCTGCTGTGTTCCAGGTACTGTGCTAGACACTGACAAACATTATATAATTTTCATAGCAGCTCTGTGAAGTGGTATAATTTTCCCTTTTTTTCCCGAGAGAAGGTTCCTGAGGTTCAGAGAGGCAGATTTGTCTAGGACCACACAGTCAGTGAATGCTCAAACTTGAGAGTGAATTCAAGTCTTTGTGACTACAGTGCCCAAGTACAAGACCTTTATTTTGTTAGCTATTATGTATCCATCCAATGCCTAGAACATGCTTAAGAACTCAACAGATACCTCCTGAATGAATGAACTGTATACCTGAAAGCTTTCAAGAGGCCAAGCAGAAGAAATTGTTCTTTTCTAGTAATATGAGTTTGTACAGAGAAGTAATCCTGAAAAAATGTAATGCTATTAGCCAAATGGAGGTACTTCTAAAATTTGGGTCATAGATGACCAGAATCAGATCCTCCTTTTTTTTTTTTTTTTTTAATGTATTGTCTAATTTGTTCTGAGTACATTTGCCAGATGTCTTTTCCACTTGACTTTGCTATTCAATGAAAAAGCAAAAGACACATGATATTGAGTCTTTACCAGCGGAAAAAAGTCTGGGCGGAAACTCAAGTTCTGTAAGTGTCAAGGAACTAGAATGGGAATTTCTTGATTGGGACTTTCAGATGTTGGGAGCCTCAGATCCTGTGGAGATAACATTATGCCTTTGTGGTACATGGATATATTTTACTCTGTTGGTAACAGTGACTTCTTTATATAGTCCTGTGACAACAAAGACTATGTTCTAATTGGAAGAGAGTTTAATATATAGATACCTCATAGACATAAGTGGTTCTAGTTTGTAAGATGAATTGCCATAGAAGCCCTGTTGTGACTCTAGTCTCTCCTCTTCATATTTATCATTTCTCTCAAATATTCTTGATTGCTAAGATCCAGGTGAGTCATAGGTTGAGTACTAGCTAGCTGTTTAATCATGGTGATCATAGCATGTACCATTAAAGGAAATGGTAAATGCTAAGAACATAATCTTGGGGAAGGGAGTGAAGGAAATATATATCACATTTAATGCTCCAGTTTATCATGATCTGCTCTTAGAATGTCATTCCATGCCCAGACCCAGACCCGCTTCTCTTTCCCTTCCAGGAATTACCTTGTTCTTAAACATCATCAAAAGGAGACTGAATTTTTACATAAGATAGTGGTTTAGCACAAATCTGAGTAATGTCATTGTGAAAAGAGCCCGTGTGTTTGAAAATGTTTCATTTCCTTAATGGCTTAAAATCCATTAAGATGTTGTAGTTCAATCCTGTCTAGGTGGCTCAGTTAGTTGGTGTGTCATCCTGTACACCAAAACGTTGTGTTTTTGATTCCCAGTCAGGGCACATACCTAGGTTGCGGGTTCCGTCCCCAGTTGGGGCATATATGGGGGGCAACCGATTGATGTTTCTTTCACCCTTCCTCTCTCTCAAATCAATAAACATATCCTTGAGTGAAGATTTTAAAAAAGATCTGGGTGATTTAGTATATCTTTTGCTTGAATCAAATGGAACCGAGAGTGTACATTCTTCTATTATTATTTTATCAGCTATGTTAGTTCAACTTCAGCAGGATGACATGGTAGTTTCCCCAATTATTGGACCCATTCTGAAAGTTTCTAAATGGAAGATTCCTACCATTGTTTAAATGATATGGCTTCTAGCCACAGTTAGTTTAGTTTATAGCTTGTCAGCTACATGGAGGCAGCTGATATATCTGTGTAGTTCACTCAACCTGGGTCTAGTTCTGTGCTTGATACACCTTGGGAACTTAATATTTGTTGGATGAATGTCTAGAGAAGGAGGGCTGTGCTTGATCACCATTCGGTAAGAACCCTGAAGCACCTGCTGAGGAACCTTTTCTCTGGAGACCTTTTGTGAGTTATTTATCCATGCCAGTGGCATATATGGAAATCCTTGCAATCAGATCTATAGTATCTATATGTCTATCCTGTCTGTCTGTCTAACCCAGCTGCTTCATCAGTCCTGTAAAACATCCTATGGTAGTCAGGCTTTGCAGAGACTGATTTTTTTCTTCTAATAGTTCTTTTTCTATTGCATTTTTTTTCCATTCTCATTTACCGCCCCCCCCCCCATACCTTCTTCCATCTCCACCCACCTGAGACTGAAATTTGAATACTGTCTGGCAAATCCAAATTTCTCACCTCTAAGTACTATTTGTTCTTTAGCCATTGGTATGAATGTGTTTTTTTAAAACTACCAGTGGTCACTAAGACTCAGAAGTAACTTGTTAAAAGTCACCTAGCTAGATAGTGGCAGAGCTTAGATTTGATGTTATTTCTAATCTAGACCATTTCTGGGAGATAAATGGACCTTTTCAAATTTTCCACCACTCTATCTCCTTTATAGTTTTTCTGTTTGCTTTGGAAAAATCTATTGCCTTGCACACTCTGAAAGGTTATGTAGCACGTCCAACATTTTTTTTCCTGATTATTTGGCATAAATAAGAAACATCTACTATTTCTAGTTCCTGCTGGACTATTTTCAATTTCAAAATGAGTCTACAGATGTAATTGGAAAAGGTTTTACCCAAGAATTTCTTCTATAGCTTTGATTTTAGAAACATGAATTTTCTGTCCCATACCTGTAGGGATTATTTTAATTTCTCAATCTTGGGCAATATTTTTAGAATTTTGATGTTTTTGTTCTAATGACCAAGAATTAGTATCAGTATTATATTGCACTTTATAATGTTAAAATCTGACATGTCACCTCACTGTTTAAATACTAATATTTCCTGTATTCATTCAGTCAATTCATTTATGTTTCTAAGACTTGAAATTCTCTGTTCAATGTTGACAGCTTTTATCTTTGTATGTTTGTTTTAATTGAAATTTAAACAGAGATCGTCTGTGCTATAAATCAGCCTGGAACCCTTCTGTTTCCATTGTCTTTTTGGGAAGAGTCTCACTCAGATAAGGAACTGGGACCACAGGCCTTTACTGTGTTTTCACAGTTTTGACATTTTCAATGTTTTCCATGTGCCAGGAACAGTTCAAGATGGTTTATATATAAGGTCCTTAAAATGACCTGTCAGTAAGGTATTAATATTCATGTTTTATATATGAAGAGTTTTAGGCAAAGACAGGAAGTGACTTTCAGGGTTGCCTAGTAAATAAGTGGTAGAGCCATGATTTCAACCCATATCAGCTTGATCCTAGGACACACTCTTTTTGGACCTAGCAGCCATAGTATGGGTTGAGGATGGTTTCAAAATTTTAAGAACATTATATCCATGTTTATCACATCCAGTTCATTTGATGGTAGATTTGGAAGTTAAGACATAATAATAATAGAAACCACTTGTATTTTTTAAATAACACTAAAGCCTTGAGGGGCACCACTCATTGCATATGATCTTGACCGTAAACCAAGTTTACAGTATTTGAAGGTCATAAGGCATTGGATGTTTTGCCCATTTTATGACTACTATTTTTTTTATCCTCACCTGAGGACATTTTTTTCCATTGCTTTTAGAGGGAGGGGGAGGGGGAGAGAGAAACATTGATTGGTTGCCTCCCGTACATGCCCAGAGTGGAAATCATACACACTCGGACTAGGGACCAGACTGAGACCTAGGTATGTGCCCTGACTGGGAATCGAACCTGCAGCACTTTGTTACGGGATGATGCTCCTATCTACTGAGCCACACCGGCCAGGGCTCCAGACTACCATTATTATAATCCAGGTTATTTAAATGTTCCTTTAAAAAAGCTTCAGTTCAGTATTTTTAAAATGATTTCCATCCACAGTTTTGTGCTTCGGTCATCTCAACAAGGGAGAATGAGGCTTCTTATCATTGCATTTCTAAATAGCCTTTCTCTCTTTTTTAAACAGGCAACAGATTCCCAACATTTGGTAACCATTGCTTTGTATTTATTTGGTAGAGTTTACTCTTTAGCTATAGAACATTGTCCTTTCATTTAAAACCTAAGCCCAGATTCATAAATATAAGACTGAATATACAGGGACCATGCCAGGTATTTGAACCAAGTATGACATGAGATTGTTCTGGCAAAGCCATGCTGCATGTGGCAGCATGGTCACACACTGGCTGGGTAAAACTGTCCAACATACAAATGTTTCCATTTTATTCTAGTTGAATTACTAACATGGTCAGCATTAGTATTTTAAGATACTTATTTATGGAGGCTGTTGTGCTGAATAGTATCTATCCATAAGGAGTCACATCATAAAGATTAAGGAAAAAACATAATAAATATTTTCTACCCTTTTTTGAATCTCTACTGCATGCCCATCCCCCTACTAAATGCTTTATATATTTTACTTTGAGTCCTTCCATACATCCTTCAGGGTAGCTATTTCCCCGTTTTGCAGATAAGGATACCAAATCTCAGAGAAGTGAATTCATTTGTCTAATGTAATCTAGCTAGTAAAATGGATAGTAGTAATCAAACTCAGATCTGACTGATTTCAAAGGCCCTTGCTCTTTTGCTATTCCATGTTGTCCATGACAATGATTCTGTAAAGGGGACTAGAGAATTAGTTGCTTTATGTTTAGGAAGAACTTTTTGACACTAAGTTAATGCCATTCTGGAGCATTTTAATTATGTTGGCTGCTACTTCCTGTCTCTCACTGCTGTCTTAATAGTCTTCATAAACTCTATTGTAGACCAAGAAAAAAACTGAAACATTTGATTTCAAAATGCTTCTTTTTAGACATTTCTCAAGTATCATGATGCTTATCATTGTATTTTTTACTTAGAGGTTAATTTCTTTCATGTCCAGCTGGGTGTGTAGTCGAAGATAGGTGTTGTGGATATGGCCGTTATCTTAGATCAGTGCTGTCCGATAGAGCTTTCTGCAGGAAGGATACTGTCCTACATCTGTGCTGTCCAATACGAGAGCCACTAATTACAGGGGGCTATTGAGTACTTGAAATGTGGCTAGTGTGACCGAGGAACTGAATTTTTAATTTTATTTAATTTTGAATCATTTATTCAAATAAAAATAGCCACATGTGGTTGGTGGCTATTGTATTGGACAGCAGTGCAATTTAAGGTCATAACTGATGCTTGTGTTTGATGAGTAATGATAAAATTTAAGAAAAATTCAATAATTGGTAGTTTAGAAGTTGCTGATGTGCTTTTTCAGCAACGTTAAATTTGGCATGTGTTCAACTTAAAGCCATGGGACCAAATAGAATGAAATAGTTAATGTTTCCAAAGCACTTCTGATCATTCGTGATCTCATTTGATGAGTATTTCAGGTATGGTATCTTTTAAAACTGTATTTGCTAGTAGATCACAGAAGAAAGGCAGAAGAACAAAATCATTTAGAACTTCCTTGTGCAGGGTCTCCTGTTGAAATGGACACCAGCCTAGTTTGTTGGTGCTCAGGTTGCAGCATGAGGGCCTGGAAAGGAACCCATGTACTGTTTTCTTCTGCTCATTAATTGAGATCAGAGAATTTTTTCTCCCCACCCACATAGAATGTCCATTAATTTTATTTATTAAAGTCTAAAGTGAGGGAAGTAGAGGCAGTCTCTAAATTTACTCAGGGAGCTACAATAATCTAATGAGCCACAAAGTAAACTGTAGTTTTCCTTTCCAGTACTCCAAAATAAGTCCTTAGGACTTCGATTTCAGTTCTTTGTTTTGGAAAATACAGCCCACTCAGATGTAATATGTAAGATTAGTTTTTAAATTGCTATGTATCTTCCAAAGAAACTTTTGATGGAATTAAATAATAGGTTTTTATGACATTTTGAAGAAAAATTTGTTTTCCTGGAATCTTGATACATTTTGCTTTCATTTTGTCTTGTCTTATGAAATAATTTGTAAAAGATACTAATTTTATTATGTGTCACTTTTGTTATTAAAATTTTTTTCTCTAACATTTTATTTGGAAAACGCTCCTCTCCTTTATCTTAGAGCCCACAACTAATCAATTCTAGATGCTTTTGATTTTTCTGACTGTACTAGAGCACTGAATGAAGTTCCCTGTAGTGAGAAAAGAGAGCACATGGGACTCATGAATTTATGTACTCCAACAATAGAGCTTTTATGACATTGGAGGTGGTTTAAAAAGCTAGAAGTAGCTCTCAAACATGGCATCCCTGTGTTGCCTTTTTTTTTTTTTTTTTTTTTTTTTTGGTATTCTCAGAGCTGCCAGGAGTGCATCGGGCCTGTAATTTCCTGTTCTCCGAATCCCCCATCTTTCTGCAGCTCCAAGCTTTGTGTCCCACAGCCTGTGACTCTGTGCTAACAAATCGCTATTGTCCAGTGGGGCGAATGGTGGCTGGAACTAAAGAATTGCTGTCTGGTTTCTATTCAAATCCAGGTAGTGAGATATATGAATGGACTTTTCGAATCGTCATGTGAATAACGTCTGCTCGGCATGAAGGCTTAGAGCCACGCTAGGAAAGATTAACTCCTAGACTGACCACTAACATCCTTTGTGGTAGGAGGTAGAAACATTCTCAAGCATCATTCTATTCACACTTAATTTTCCATTTCATCACCCAAAAGTAGGATTAGCCATGGAATTATTTGGCTACTTTTCTTCAAGTTTTTAGTGTTTCTGTCAATAATATGGAAGTTTGGAAAAATGTTTTTCACTTAGAATACTATTATTTTCTGTCTTAAGTTTTCCGCCTTATATTTATTATGGCATAAAGTTATCTTTGTAGTATAGATGCAACAATGAGAGAGAGCAAGCTGTTTTTTCCAAGAAACCAACCCTTTAAAATGCATTTTAACCAATGAAGGGGAAAAATCCTCCTTTTTTTTTTTTTTACAGTACATTCTGCTTATTTGCATTTTTTTCTCCCAAAGTCCAAATTTATACAAAGAAAATATAAACAACTTAAATACAATATCTTAACCAAACAAAACAAGCTTCCTTCAAATTAGGAGCCAACTTAAGCATCTGTAAGTATTGCAGAATCAGGATTTTAAAAGTCAGATTTGGAAACTAGGCTATAATTCATAATTCTTGTTTATCCTTGGAAAATTATTTTATCTTCATCCTGTATACCTGAAAAAATGTCCACAGGCTTGAAGAGCCATGCTTTTTACATTCCTTCCATATCACAGGTACTATGGGATGGAGAGCCTTTTATGTTTCTTTTTGTCTTAAACTCAGACAGCTTTGTAAGCAGTAGTGTGTAGATTACAAGAGTTAGACAAAAGCAGGCGCGACTGAGAAGAGTTGGATGGGGGGGGGAGCTTGGGGCACTTCCTGTCACTCAACACATTCCAGATCACTAAAAAATTTCCACACCCTCTGCATTCCCTCTTGCCCACCCCAGATCCCAGTATTTTCTGATTCCATATGCTGTGGTATTTATCACACTCCTGCCTATCACTGGGCTCTGGCAAGACTGTTTCAGAGAAGATGCATTCCTTTAGATTGCACAAAGCATAGCTGGGAAAATGGCTGGCAGTTTCAGAATCTAGTCACGATCGCACGCATGAGCACCTCACACATCCATGCCCCTTGCCCCCCCTTCTCCCGCCCCTGCAGCTGGCTGACCTGTCTCACCCACTGCTGGCCTATCGAACGGCCAGGACTGTCTGGTTTTGGCTCATGCCTTTGTCCATGTCTGGCTTAGTTCCTCTCTGTCTACGCTTGCCTCTACCCCCAACGCCCCAGGCGGCACAAGTGTTTGGCCACACAAAACTACAGATAGAAAAGGTGGTAAAAACTTCAAACTTTGCTAGATTCTCCAACAGTTTATTCTTTTGTGAATTTCTCCCTTCATTAAATACTCTAAGAAAACAAATACAAAATTAATTATCTAAAGGCAAAGAATGCAAAGCAACCTTTGTGTTCCTTATAATAACTGACTTCATAACTCTCTCCAGCTGCGTTATGGGGTGTGTATAAAAAGCTTCTGTTCTGAGAACAAAGGAGCACGTGCAGAAATGAGACTAAAAAATCCACTGACAGTATTTCACTACACAAATTACTTAAAAGATTTTAGTCAAGCCTCTCAACAGATTCAATGTTAAAATGGTTTTTAGTTTAAAAAAAAAAAAAAGAAAGTGCTTACCCAGTAAAAGAACCGAAGTAGTCCTGAACTGTTACGTAAGACTTTTTACAGTTGGATCTTTGTCAAAAGGGGGTGGGGGTGATGGGAGAAAAGCAGCAACAACAATCAAAAAAGTTCGAGCTGCTGTGGCTAGAGGACAACTTCTGTGTTTCCAGATAGGATTCTTGCTGTAGAAATGGAACTTCCAGCCAGCACACCATCCTGTCCCAGTAGAGAAATGAGTTTGTCAGTAAAAAAAATTAGATACTGGAACCCAGGCTAGACGAGGTATTGAACCGCGCCAGATTTCCTTACAGCCCTGTCTGCTCAGCTCGCATTGAACTATATATGACCCAGATGATGGACAGAAGCACATTCAGTCATGTGCACACTGGAAGAAAGCGGATTTGCTGGTCCCTGGCAGTGCAGGGGTTTGTCTTCTGATTGGGCTGTGCCCTGATCAGTGAAATGTGAAGCCCTCACCATTCAGAGGCCGTAATTCAGGACTGGCAGTTTGAGTGTCTGGCTGCCTCTAGTCACTGAGAGATACTTTCAAGGTGTTGCTTTTGTTTGGTGGCATCACCCACCCAGAGGTTGCTTATACCTCTGTGTCAGGAGCAATGCTAGTCCTTCTGAAATGCAGGAAGACAGCTGACTTTGCCTGAAGCTGTCATCTTATTGTTGGTGAACTTGACTCTAACTTAAACCAATTATTTGATTTGTGATTTCTTTTGTGATCCTAAGTCCCATGTCCAGATCATACCCTGGCCTTGATTTTAATGGGTTTGATAAAGTAAAAATAAACGTGGTACTTGACTTTGAACCTTTTCAGATGATGTAAATTGCTCTCAATGAAAATTGGATGAATGGACAGCGGCGAAGTTAAAGTTTGGATTCTGGAGTCTTGGAGCAAGTGAGGGTAAAGCTGTCACTCTTACCCCATTCCTCAGTCTGGGATAAGAATGGGGACTCCTGGGGAGAAGCTAGCAGAGCATAGACCCCATCGTGCTGTGGCATAGCCTTTAATCATGCAAACAGCCACGGTCTACTCTCTTTAATCTGCCTAAACTAGGGTTTTGGGGATTTATTTCCCATCTTTCTGGGCCATTGGGAAACCAGGTCATTATATGGGGCAGTGAGTTGTGACATTTTTGCTTAGTCTATGAAATTGCATTGCTTAATGCAAATTAACATTTTTTAAAAATGTTAACCTATTTTTCTCCTGGGGACTTTCTTGTTTCTTTAGGAATTAGTTTATATAATCCTAAATTGATATTTGGACATACAGATACTTCGGTTTATATTCTGCCTCTCTTAGACGTGGAGAAATAAACCCATGGTCAGTGTGTATAGCATCTCTCTGTTTTGCTATAGATCAGGGTTTGGGTGTTTATATATCAATACTTGTAATTTCTTAGGTGTTGACTACATCATACAGTGTCCTGTGTAGGAAGTCTTGCCCGAGAATTCTTCTGTCAGTTCAGCCTGGGGAAGAAGCTGGGTTGATATGCTACCAGAAATAAAAATGATCAAAGTTACAGAAGAGTGGATATGGTTTTATTGATTTAAGAGAGAAACATCAATTGGTTGCCTCCCATATGTGCCCCAACCAGGAATTGAACCTACAACCTAGGTATGTGCCCCGACCTGGAATCGAACCTGTGACCTTTTGGTGTAAGGGATGACACTCCCACTGACTGAGCCACCTACCAAGGGCCCATATTAACCATTTTAAGCAAACAGTTTTGTAGCGTTAAGTATGTTCCCATTTTTGTACAGTCATCACCACCAACCACCTCTAGAACTTTGTCACTATTTTCCCCACCTGAAATCATGTACCTAACACTAACTTCCCTGTCTCCAGCCCCTGGCAGCCACCATTCTATTTTCTGTCTCTATGAATTTGACTACTTGAGATACTTTATGTAAGTGGAATTATGCAATATTTGTCTTTTTGTGACTGGCTTCACTGAGCATAATGTCCTCTAGGTTTATCCATGTTATAATGTCAGAATTTCCTTCCTTTTTAAAGCTGAATAATATTCTATTGTATATATATATATACCACATTTTATTTATCCTTTTAAATGTGGTGGCCACTTTTAGTTGTTTCCACCTTTTGGCTATTGTGACAGTCATTCTTGACCATTCTTACAGTCTTGTGAGGGCTTCTTTACAGAGCTTCTCTGACCCATCTCAGTAGCCATTTTGTTTTATAAATTGGAAAGATTTGGGTTTACCTTTAACTCCAGACTAGACCCTAATACCAGATTTGCTAGAGAAGGGTAGATAGATTCTCTTCAGCCTTCCTGGATGAAACAATACGTGCTACACTCCTACCTTTTATACTTAACTGTTTATGGCTTTATCTTTCCTATTACACTGTGAGCTCTTCCTGGGCAGGTACTGTAGCCAGTCCCTCTTGAATGTGCCTATCCCTGTTGTATAGGCACAGGACCTATAACAAAGTAAACATCAATAAATACTAGTTGGGGAAAATGTGAATGAATGAATGAATAATAAAAAAAGCTAATTTTAATTGGGTTTTTATTATGTACCATATGTTTTTTTAAATGGTAGCTTATTTAATCTTCGAAACAATACTATTGTTTTCATTTAGTACATGAGGAAACTTGCTTAAGGCCTAATAGCATGTAAAGGTATAATTGAACCCTTATCTCTCTTGGCTCCAGAGCCATTATGCCAAAGTCAGCCTTTATAGTAAGGTGATGATCAGTGGGTTTATAAACAGAAGATTTGCCTAAGCATTGAAACCAAATCAAGTATTCTTTTATTGGGCATCAGAGAAGCTATAGCCCTATGGTAGATGTGGTTCATGAGTGGATGCTCAGTGGAAAGCTGAACAATTCCTTGTTGATCTCAATTCACATATACTCCCCCGTATGTAAATTTTCTCTCTCACTATTTTCAAAATGCAGTCAAATGTAATATACTGAAATGAACACTTTGGTGTTGTTTATTCATTTGTTCATTTGGCAGATACACAGACATCCACATATTGTGTATAGGTATACATATACATGTATATGTAAGTAAGTAACTGACACTGTTCTAGGTGCTAAGGAGAGAGTCAAGACCAAAAGAGAGAAGATTTATGGAACTTGTATTCTAGTGAGGAGGCAGAAAAATAAGTTAACAAAGTAGGGTGAAGTAAAATGGGAAGGAAACTGCTCTGAAGAAAATAAAATATGTAATATGATGGAGAATGCTTTAGGGGTGGGGTGAGCAGGGAGACACTTCATGTTCATCTAAGTTTTTTATTTTTCAATTAAAGTTTACATTTGCTATTATTTTGTATTAGTTTCAGGTATACAGCATAGTGGTTAGACAATTATATACTTTATAAAGTGCTCCCCCTGATATTTCCAGTACCCAGCTGGCACCGTACATTGTTACTACGGTATTATTGACTATTCCCTATGCTGTATTTCACATCTCCATGAATACTTTGTAACTACCAATCTGTACTTCTCAATTCCTTCACCGTTTTTACCCAGTCAGATGGGGGACTTCTGTTAATGAGGAAAAGAGGAATGCTTCTCTGAGGAACTGAAATATACAAACTGAGAACCAAATAATGAGAAGAAGCCCAGCATACAAAGAACTGAAAGGAGTGTCATCTGGGCAGTGAGAACAAGAGCTCTACGCTTGGCTTATTTGAGGAGCAGAAAGAGCAGTATGGCCTAAAAGTAAAGCAGATAGAGATAGGAGGTGATGGAGAGGTGGTATGGGGCCATCATATCATACAGGGCCTTGTAAGCTGTGATGAGACATTTGGACTTTTTTTCCATCTGTATTTTTCCCCAAATGATAGAAAATAGGAAGGTTTTATACAGAAGAGTAACTTGTTCTGCAGGCCAAAGAATTCCTTCTGTGCAGTTCTTGTCTATGTTTTGTGCCTGAGGCTTCCTGACACTACCTTTAACTGGAGTCCTTCCAAATATGGGGACTTTGTCAAGGCTTTCACATGTTAGTGGCCATCTCTGGGTGTCCTAGCAGAATGATACTTCTTTCAGAACACTTCCGGGGCTAATATTGTTTTCATTGCGTTTTCCATCAGAGAGAGCTTGTCCAGCAAGAGTTGGTTCTGGGCGATTTCACACATTATTGTTGTCTGTATAGGCTCTTGCAGGCTGATTCTTTATATTAATTTAGGATAAAATTCAGTTCGTACTTAGACCTGATCTTTTTGTGTCAGTAATTTAGAGAGGCATGTCCTTGCCAGATGATGATGGCTGACTATTTCATTTGTATGTTGTACTTAAAGGCATATTGATGGGAATCTGAAGTTGAGTGATAAAGAGGAACTTTCCTATTCTTATATGGTTGTATTCAGATATTCTGACTCTAGGAGGGGTAACTGCTAACATTCAACCCATGTTATTTTTTCAAATCTCAAGTATTCTGAGAAATACAGAAAATAACACTGCACACATCTAACTATCTCATTTTTTAGGTCAGTGACTTGCATGTTTTTTGGCCATTATCTATTTACTGTAAGAAAGATATTTTATGTTTTAATTTATACACATATTTGTATATCTAGCTATATATCAATATCTACATGTATAAGTGAAACTTCACTTTCATAAAATAGTACTTGTCCTTATTACAGGTAGTATCATCTGATATTTTCTTTTTTACTTTTTTATTTAAAAATGTTATTGGTGACACTAAATTGAATTTACAATTCATTGACGGTGCAACCTGAACTTTGAAAAGCACTGTAAATGAGAAAACCAAGGCTCTGAGAGGGTATGGCTTGTCTAATGTTCATAGCAAGGAAGTGGCAGAGCCAGGACTTGAAGCCAAGCATGATTCCAAAGCCCTTATATTTTCTACCACATTATATAGTTTCCTAAGTGACACTAACCTTTAATGGAACTGAACAAACAAAAAACCTCACCATAGACTTCCAGTCAGGGTGGCAACATAGGTAAACACAACTCACATCCTTGCACAAACACATCAAAATTACAACTAAAACATAAAACAGCCCTCACTCAGAACCATCATAAATCGAGTTGAATGGAAGTCTGACAACTAAGGATTTAAAGAAACCACATCCATCCTGGCAGGTGGGAGGGGCAGAGATGCAGAATGGACTGGCCGCACATCCATGTGTGGTAGATAAAACTTTGGGAGGGATATCTTGGGAGCAAGGAGTCCCAGCCTCACACCTGCCCCCCCAGCCCAGGGTTCCAGTGCCAGGAAGATAAGCCCCCATAACTTCTGGCTGCAAAAAACAGCGGGGATTGAGTTAGTGGAAGAAACTTCTGGAATCCCAGGCAGTTCTCCTTAAACAATCCACACATGGTCTTACTAGACTTACTCCCTCTGAGCTCCAGCACCAGGGTAGCAGCTTGAAAGGCACCAGTACCATACAGGGAGGAACTAAAGTGTCTGGCATCAAGGTGGAAGGTAGGGGACAGCTTTCTCCCAGACAGAAAGAGGGGCAGAGGCCATTGTCCCTTTTCTGAATCCGCCCCTCACAGACCCTCAGAGCCGGCAGTTAGGTGCCGTATCTAAGACTCCATCATCCTGACTAACAGTGTTTTCCCTGTCCTGGAGATCCCCTGAGACCTTGGCTCACCCAACTTACAGGCCCACCCAAACTGTTAACTGTGACCTTTCCATATGAATGGCTGGTCTTGGCTTGTGCTTCACAACTTTCTAAATCCTCTCAAACAAGCAACAGCCAGCCTCAGTGAGCCCACAGCCCCTGTACCTCTTGCTAAGTGGCCCCAGGCCTGGCAGTAGAAGCAGCCAGCTTAGATTCACAGCTTGGCTTCACCTGGTAATCTCCCAGTCCAGCCCAGTAGCAGCCATCTCAGGTTGCTTTATAGCTCATGCAGGGTAGCCCTGGGCAGAACACAGGTGCAGGCTGACCTTGGCCTGCACCACCCAGGAAACCGCAGAGCCTGCACATCCAGTGGGCAACTACAGACCATGTTGGAGTATACCACCCTGCCCCTGCACAGCTGTTCCTCCATGGAGGGTGGGTGTTCATGGTCAGTGGTCACAGCCAGTTCTTGCAGCTGACTGGCCTGGGTGAATCCCTCCCATTGATCTGCCAACAACAACCAAGGCTCAACTACAAGAGGAGGGTGTACTCAGCCCACACAGAGGGCCCAACCTTGAGTACCCAGCTTGGGTGATACGGGAGGCTGTGCCACGGGACCCTACAGGACGCCTGCTACATTAGGCCACACTACCAAGACAGGGAGTCATAGCAGCACTACCTAATACATAGAAACAAATACAGGGAGACTGCCAAAACCACGAGACAAAGAAACACGGCCCAGAGGAAAGGACAGATCAAAACTCCAGAGAAAGAACTAAACTAAATGGAGATAAGCAATCTATCAGATGCAGAGTTCAAAACACTGACTATAAGGATGCTCAAGGAACTTATTAGTGAGGACCTCAACAGCACAAAAAAGACCCAGTCAGAAACAAAAAAATACACTAACTGAAATAAAGACCAGTTTACAGGGAAACAGCAGTAGAGTGGATGAAGCTGAGTTTCAGATCAATGATTTGGAACATAAAGAAGCAAAAAACCACCAGTTGGAACAACAGGAAGAAAAAAGAATCCAAAAAAAAACAAGGACAGTGTAAGCAGCCTGTGGGACCACTTCAAGCATTCCAACATTTGCATCATAGGGGTGCCAGAGGAGAAGAGAAAGAGCAAGAAATTGAAAATTTATTTGAAAATATAATGAAAGGAAACTTTCCTAATTTGGTGAAGGAAATGGACTTGCAAGCCCAGGAAGCACAGAGAGTCCCAAAAAAGATGGATGCAAAGAGGCCCACTCCAAGACACATCATAATTAAACTGCCAAAGGTCAAAGATAAAGGGAGAATCTTAAAAGCAACAAGAGATAAGTTAATTACCTGCAGGGCAGCTCCCCTCAGACTGTCAGCAGATTTCTCTAAAGAAACTTTGCAAGCTAGAAGGGATTGGCAGACGGGGGTGTGTGGAGGGGAATGGGTGAAGAGGTGAGGGGATTAAGAAGTACAAATAGGAAGTTACAGAATAGCCACCTTGGGATGTTGAATACAGTAAAGGAAATGGAGTAACCAAAGAACTTATCCGTGTGATCCATGGATCTCCTGAGGGAGTTGGGGTGCTAGGTGGAGGGAGGCAAAGGGGAAAAATTGGGACAAATGTAATAGCATAATCAAATATAATTTACAAAACCCACCACAAATGACCTTTAATAATAATTATATAAAATGTTCATTTCCCAAACAGAGGGTATATAGGAAGGGGCAGAAACAGTTTTCCTCTTATTATTGCCTCTGTATTTTACAAAGAGTTCTTGGCCACTTGGATTTGTCTGTCCATATCTTGGACAGAAAACTGTTGATAGTACTCATTAGTTATGCTGGGAACCCTCGGATTCCCAAAGCACTTGTATCTCATTACTCAGTCTAGCTCTGAGTTAACCTTGGCTTCTTAAAATAATAGCTGTGTAAGACCTAGCTGCTGTGTGTCATAGTGTGGCTTCTCAAAAGTGAGCTGCTGAAATGTGACTTGGAGTCAGCACTGAGATATGGGAAAGGATGCCTAGGGTCAGAGTTCAGCCCTGCCAGAGAGTTGCCACATACCACCTTTCAAATATACTGCACAACATCCCTCCTCCCCCCTCAACATTCTGCGCCTGAATGGTACATTTTTTACAACCAGTGTACTTACACTGACACCCAAAATTCATAGTTTACATTAGGGCTCACTCTTGGTATTGTACATTCCATGGGTTTGGGCAAATGTATCATGATATCACATGGGCTTTTAAGATGGCAATTTGGTTTGATTTCTTGAATATTTTAATTTAGAGAACACTGTTTCAGGGAGACCACAGAGCAGAATATTCTTGGAAAATCCGAAGTACAGTCAGTGTATGTAGGTGCTTCAGATCAATTCCAGTGCTTATCTGCTTCAGTTAGTGCTCAGAGGGGGCCATGGAATAGACTACAGAGTAGGTGAGGAGCAGGGATGCAGTTTTGTTTGCTCAGGTGGCTTGCAAAGGCTGCAAGAGCTGTTTGGGGGCTGGTGGCGTCCTGGAGATGACAGAGTCGGATAGAGTGGGCTTCTAAAGGTATCATACAGCTAGAATTTGAAAACTCATTGGTTTGGATCTAACCACTTTTTTTTTCACCAGTATTTTTAAAATATGTGACACATATTAAAAGCTTAGAAATTGGTTTAATTTTCAGGAGGATCCGTATATAGCTGTTTTTCAGCTGTCCAATGAAAGTGTAGAAAACTAAGGAGTTTGTCACTATGTACAAATTTGTAGTGATTTTTTGTGTGTTTATATATTTTTTCTGATTGTATTTCTTTCTGTAAATAGAACACCTTTTTTTCCTAATTTTAAGGCCAATGCATATTCATTGTTAAACATGTCTTTTAAGTTTCCTTCTCCTGAGAGCCTTGCAGTGAAGTCATGTGTCAAGCACTCACTTTGGAACTGTTAAATACAACTGAAACCATTAAAAGCTCAGGAACATAAAGAATGATTTTGATATTTGATATAGAGACCTACACTCATCCTTCTCCCTAACTACAGGCCAGAATTCTTAATGCCTTTCCGATATCTCCATCTTTGGGCCTTGAGGGCCCTGAGACCTGCACTATCTGTTCTCTTCCTTATTTTTTTGATGTGATGGTGACATAGCTTTAAAGCTGTGGTCACCTCTGCTGTCTCCTTCTTTCATGGCCTCCCTGTCTGGTCAGCCAGGCGATTTGGTCATCTTCATTTACACATTGCTTTTTATATTTCTGCCTTCATTGTCAGGTAACCACCATCTACTTCCTTCCTTCCTAGCAATCATTTTTTAAAGCTAATTTTTTTTAAAAAATCACTTTTTATGTCAGAAACCATGCCAAGTGGTTCTCAGCTGGGGTTAATTTGGCAATGTGTGGGGACATTTTTGGTTGTCACAGCAAGGGAAGGGTGTGTAGGTAGAGACCAGGAATACTGCTACATATTCTATAATGCCAGGCAGCTCCTCAATTTAAAAAAAGAGAAAAAAGAGATTAGTTGGCCAAAAACGTCAATAGTGTAGAAATTGAAAAACTTGAATTATATTGTTTCACATCTTACTTAGTTCTCACAACTCTGTACATGGCTTTTATTATCCCTACTCTATAGATGACAAAACTGAGTCTCACAAGGTTTAAGTAGCTTAGAGTCACACAGTTAGTGATGGAGCCAAATTCAAATTTAGGCCTGGCTCAGCCTGAGCTTATAGTGGTCATGATAGGGAGTCTACTCCTAAGTTTTATGCTGTGCTTAATAAGCTCTTAACTTCTACCTGGACTATTTAGTCTCCTACCTGATCCTCTTGCCTCTTCCTTTAAGTCTGTTCCTAAGCATAAGGTTGTAATTATATACTGCCTCTCTGCTCACAGTCTTCTGATGCATGTGGAATGTAGGTTTGGTTCTTCAGCCTGGCACTCAAGGCCAAGGCTGCTGTAGTCAGTCCCTGAACTACCTTCCCAACAATTTTTTCACAATTTACTTTTCAAAGTGTTTATGACATGTTTTATTTTCTTATTTTTGATTCTTTATATTTTCTAATATTCTATACACATATACTGTTGTAATTTTAAAGGTTATTTTTAATGGTGGAAAGGATAATCTAACACATCTAACAACTTTTGGATCCCAAACTAAAGTGATCCTGTTTTTATTTAAGATACTGTGTGCATGCATGTGTGTGTATGAAAAACAGTGGGTACTTATACACCAATAAATGTTAAGAATTTTTTTTTAAATCCTTTGACTTCCTCTTTGTAATCCTTTATTCATGCTGTACCCTTTGTCTGGAATCCCACACAAACTCATTATCAGCTATTCAGATTCTATTGGGCCTTCAGCACCCAGCCCGAACACACTGCCTGCCACTGAGCCGTACAGCAGAAAGGTTAGGAACATGTGCTTTATGCACTGACAGGCTAAGTTTGAGATCTGATTCTGCTTTAAGTAAATAACCCAACCTCATTAAATATTTTGCCTTATTTGTAATATCAGGATGGCGTGTAGCTCACTGAGGGATTTTAGAATTCAGTGAAAGCTTGCATGTGAAGTGGTCAGCACAAGGCCAGGCACAGTGTGCATTCCTAGTGACTGAATAATTAGTCCATTATTAGAGCCCCATTGTTACCATTTTATTTTTCCACTTCTTTAATCCACATCTCTGTATCTTTAATAATATGAACTCTAGAGTCAGAATTCTTGCATTTAAATCCTGGCTGGCACCACTGATTGTGTAAACTTAATGAAATAACCTAGTCATCATCTGCTTCAGTTTCCACATCTATGAAAATAATAGTACTTGCTACATAGGGCTCATTTCAGGATTAAATGGGATAATATAGGTAAACCACCTAGACTAGGTCTGGCCCATTGTAAATGCTCAGTTATGTTATTACCACTTTTCTAACATTTACTACTTCTAACCTCTGTTACACCCATTCGTGTACTTGTAAGCTCTCTTGTCTGAGGGTTAGCTCCTTGAAGATAAGGATTATAAAATATTCAGTCTTGTGCCCTGAGCAGTGTTTTGAACTTAGTTGTAATGACAGAGTTATATTTTACTTGATTAAGGACTTTCACAGGCAAGCATCACCTTATTCGAGCCTCACAAAAATCCTGGGAGATAGCGAAGTGTGTGCATAAGTAGGAAAAGCAGGTAGGTTTGAGTGCCTACCACACTTTAGGTATTGAGTCCTTCCTTCACATTGGTTATTCTATGTAGCTTTTATAGCTACACTGAAAGGTAGTGTTTATTATTACATTTTATTCATTTATCAGTTCTAGAAGTTTCTTGGTGTGGAATCTTTGGGGTTCTCTATGTACATTATCATGTCATCTGCAAATAAAGACAGTTTTACTTCTTCCTTTCCAATTTGGATACCTTTTATTTCTTCTTCTTGTTTGATTGCTGTGACTAGGACTTCGAGTACTATATTGAGTAAGAGAGGTGAAAGCTGACATTCCTGTCTTGTTCCCAATTTTAAGGAGAACGCTTGTAGTTTTTGCCCACTGAGCATGATGCTGGCAGTGGGTCTGTCATATATGGCCTTTATGATGTTTAGGTATGTTCCCTCCAGTCCCACTTTGTTGAGAGTTTTTTATCATAAATGGGTACTGGATTTTAATCAAATGCTTTTTCTGCATCTATTCATATGATCATGTGGTTTTTATCCTTCATTTTGTTTATGTGGTGAATCACATTTTATTGACTTGTGAATGTTGTGCCAACCTTGCATTCCTGGAATAAATCTATAATCTTTTTGATTCATTGCTATATTCATTTTGCTAATATTTTGTTGAGGATTTCAGCAGCTGTGTTCATCAGGGTTATTACTACTTTTTAAATATAAGGAATCTGAGGCCCATAAAGGTTAAGTTCACATGAAAAAATTCAACCATCAAATAAGCTTCAGAGCCTGGACACATTACCACAAATCCTTATTTCCTTATTATTGAATTTTCATGGTCAGATGTCAGATTTGGTGGTGTCTAAGCCATAGTCTCATTCTGCTCCTGTCTCAACTTTGGAACCTGACTACCTTGTCTGCTGAAGTAGCTGTTGATGTCAAATACCGTAGTAATGTCAGGAGAGAGAAGCCTTCGGACAAGGACCATCAGAAAAACTGATCTTAAGATTTCTTAGGATCCCTGTGTTTTAGAGACTGCTAAGAAAGAGTAGATGAACCTACCCAGTCTGATACCAGTGATTTCAAGGACTTTATGAACATTTTTATATGCCACTCAGTTTGTGATAAACTCAGGTAAGAGTATTCTAAAACTTACATTATAACATGCAGTATATTGGAAAAAGCCTTAGGTTGTTGAAATTAGGCATCTAGGCATTCCTATACCAATAATCCTGTTTTGAGTGAGATTTTGTGTGTCTTTGAATTCAGACAGACCTGATTTGAGAAAGTTACCTAACCTCTCTTGAGTGTTTTTTCTCGTGTGTACAATCGGGAGAAAAATAACCATGTGACAGAGTTTTGAACATTAAATGGAGTGAAGTATGTAAAATCCCTTGCCTAGTACACTATAGGTATTTAATAAAATAAACTGTAATAATGAACGTATTCCCACCTACAGGAAGAAGTCCATCTGTTTAGCCTGGTATAAGACCTTTTCCAATCTGGTCTTCCTCAGCATCCTTCAGTTTACTCTCCTGCCGCTCACTGTCATGTACCTTAAACTCTAGCTACACACAGTTACTTGTAGTTTCAGAACAATCTGTGCTTTTATGCTACCACATATTTGTATATGCGACTGCTTTTGCCTGAATGCACTTTTCACTCCTTCCTCTTTCTTTGCCCTGTGGGAGCCTGTCCCTCAAACGGAGCTCTAATGCCACTTCTGACTCTGAAGATTTCATCAGGTCCTCACCCCGTCATAGCTTTATCACCCCTGCCTGTGAGTTCCCATCAGTACCTTGTTTGGGTTTTTCTCCTGACACTGTAGGTAATCTCCTGGTCTGTCTCCCCCACAATTTCTAGAGGACAGTGACCCTCTGTTAGTGTTTTTCTAGAATTCTGAGGCAGCAGGCTGCATTACTGTATGTCTTTGGGGGCTTCTTTTCCAGTTTGAAATTCTAGATGTGAAAAACATGATGGCACATCTCTTTGTTTTAAACCTCTGTGGGGTATAGGCTGGCCACATGGTTAATCTCATTGCTCAGATTCGGGCATCACCACACGTGCCGGTTCTTTAATCCTCCGCTAGCTCTCAGAATGGATTTAGCGGTTGGCGTCCTCTGCTCTCTGTCTGGGGCAATTGGAGCTTTGTAGAATTTGGCTTGGAGGAGCAGTAACTTTGCCTCCTCAATTTAGGATGATCCTGGGGTATAGGACGGGATGTCATTGAGGACCTAGCATGGCCTCAGTGTGGCCAGTAACACAGGACCATGGGTTTTTGCTTACATTTATTCAGGAGACCAGGAACTATATTCATCCTCTGATTTAATTTTCTGTGACACATTGACTCTGTCTTAGCCTACAGAACACTACAGAATTAGTGTCCTAATTCTCTTTGCCCTACCCCTTCCCTACCTGGTGATCTTCAAAATCACTATCTCTTAAGGCATTGCTATTCTTGGCTGATAGTCTTGCGTTGGAAGTCACCATGACACAGTGGAAAGACTGCTCTGAGCCATCCAAGTAAACAAGCAAAAATCACCACTACAGAGAAACTTAGAGCAGTGGTATGAGTTAGGATCAGTGGTAGGTAGTCTCTTACTGGGATGGACTTGTTGATATTTCTCTACCAGGTGGGAGAGAGATCTCAATTAACAGCAACAGAGTTGAATAATTTGTTTAATAACCAGTCTGAAGGGCAGTAATTACAATGATAATAACCACCATTTTCTGAGGCCTTTCTCAGTCTCTAACCCACTGTTAGGTACTAGAGCCACAGAAATAAGTTGAGTAAGGTTCTTGTCCTGGAGGAGTTTGCAACCTAGCAGGGAAGAGAGATTCATAAAACTGGTTGTCACATGCAGTAAGATCATCGTAGTAATACCAGGAAGTACAGGGTATTTGTGAGCACTCAGAAGAGACAGGTGTCTGACACTTAGGGATCAGAAAAGGGTAGGCCATTTTTTAGAAAGAAATCATGTTTGACTCTTCTCAGTTTGTGCTTTGTCCACTCTCTTCATAATCCATTGCTTGAATGTTTTTCCACCCCTCTCAGGCCAAGTTAGATCCCTTGATTGTTACACGTGCCTCTTGTATCACACTTAACCACAATTATGATTAATTTGTATTTATTTATTTATTTACTTATTTTTGGAGAGAGGGGGAGGGAGGGAGAAGAGAGGGAGAGAAACATCGTCGCATGCCCCCATCCAGGGACGTTGGCCAGCAACCCAGGCATGTGCCCCAACCAGGAATAGAACCCGGTGACCTCTCGGTTTGTGGGAGGATGCCCAACCCACTGAGCTACACCAGCCAGGGCTATGATCAATTTTTTTTTACATAATTGCTTAGTGTTTGCCCTTTTACTATTAGTAGTCTGTAAGGTTAGAGTCATGCCAGTCTTGTTTTCTCTGAATCCCTGTGATAAGGATTTACCCAATAGATACTTGTTGAACAAATGATTGAATCCTCATACTGCCGGAGTCCTCAGATTGTTTCAGCATTGTATGTGTTTAGTGTGTCTGAGGTTTAGCAAAGAATAAGCCTACAATCGTAAGAGAAAAACATCCCACACTGGATTGATTGTCATCGCAGTGCCATTGTTAGGCGCCTACACCTGTGTCCTTTACAAGGCACTCCCTTAAGTTCTGAGCTGTAGTGCAGAATAAACAACTCTTATGCTAACTAGGCTTTTTTTCCTCATGTGTTTTACACTGTGTTAGTTTTTTTATGAATGATGCCACTATTCCCCGGGGGGGGGGGGCGGGCAACAAAACAAAGAACATGTGCCAAAAATGGCTGGCATAGTATTTTGATCCATAATATCTCACCTAATAACTCCACTCAAACTCAATATGTGATTGTTTTTCTTTGAAACTTCCAACTTCGCAAAGGCATTGGAGTAAGCTGGGTTCTTACCCAGGTTCAGTCAGCATGTATTGTATGTATAAGATGTGAGGCTTAACCTTTTTGCATTCTTTCCATTTGGCTGTTGAGGATCAGAGTTTTGAACTGACCTGGGCAAGATTTGTGCCTGCCTTGGGGAGATAGATACTGGTGAGACTCTTGATGGAAGTGTATCTGTTTAGTTCACCATTCTGTCCCTAGCACCTAGACAAGTGACAGTTGCGTAATAGTTGGTGTTCAAAAAGTATTTAAATAATGCATTTGTGGCCTACATTGTACTCAGGTTTTATTTCCTTGGCATTTGTCCAGTGTTTTCAGACAGATACCATTTTCCCCTCTTCTCATCAGAACATTTCCCTCCTTTACCTTTAGTAATTGGTCCTATGCTTCCTTAACAGCAGAAAAGATACTGTAATTTCTTCTAGTCACCTTTTTAGGGTTACTGAGTCCTTGGTTAGTTAGATGGGAGCATTGCTTTTGTAATTGGGACTGAAGTAGCTCAAGACATTGGTTAGCTGCAGAGGGGTGTTTGTTCAATCTGTCTGGAAGTTTTGGGGCTCAGAAAATCCTAGAGCATTACAGCTGAATGATATCCTTACGTGGATATCTCCTACAACTTTCTCATTATGCAAATGAGAAAAATGAGGCCCACACATGAGTATACTGTGCCTAAGGTTATTCTGTAAGTTAATGATAGAGTCTGGGCTAGAACCCCATCCGATCACATTTCATTTTGTTTTAAACATGTTAAGTAACTCTGGAAGGAAGAGTTCGCAGAAGAGTAAAACTTGTTTAAAAAAAAAAAAAAAGGACCTATGTTGAAACAGTGATTCCAGATCACACATGACACTTCTATTATAAGCCTGATAGGAGTAGCACTTTGCAGATTTGGGAAGATTTCACAAGTCTTCAGAGTTCCAAACCCTTGTCCTGGCCCAGTAAAAAAAGTAGTAGCTGCTGGAATTGGTTTTTTCATCTTTATGGGAGGAAATGTCAGAAGACTTGTCATGGTCTTTGGGGACAGATTCTTGGCCCCATTTTCCCTACAATGTATGCATCTGACAGCTGGCCCATCATTCTATTTTTAGGCATAATCTGCGGGATTACAGAGTGGCTTCATTTATTTTAAAGCTATGCTGCAGAAATGTAAGCTGTGTAGAAATGCTTTTGCTTTGTATCAATTTGGAGATTAGTACATAGATTTAATTTTTTTATTTAATCAACTGATACAGAGGCCTTTATCCAGAGATTTCATCTTAAAGTCAACTTCCAGTTGTGTGGTCTAACTAATTTGGGAAAGAAATGCTAAAATGCAGAAATACTGGCAGCAGAGATTATTTTTACTACTTTGTATCATATCATTAATCCTCATTCCCTTCTCTCTGGGTCATATGAGGAACAAGAGACAGATTATTTATAGGACAATTCATAACAAGCATTCATTAAGCACCCATTGCCATTTATTGAAGATGCCTACCTATATCCCAGGAACTGAGCTTGCCTGATATATTCATTTATTTTATAAGTTAAATAGCCGTAAGAGGTAAGGGATGGTATCTCTATTTTGTACAAGAAAACAGACTCTAAGCCAGAGGTGTCCAACCTTTTGGTGTCTCTGGGCCACACTAGAAGAAGAAGAATTGTCTTGGGCCACTCATTAAATACATTGCAACATGCAATCACCAAAATATCTCATAGTCTTTTAAGTAAATTTACGATTTTGTGTTGGGCTGCATTCATAGCCATCCTGGGCTGCATGTAGCCCAAGGGCCTCAGGTTGGACACCCCTGCAGACAATTGAGAAACTTACCCAAGGGTCAAAAGTAAAAGCAAGAATTGGAATCCAAGTCTCTGTGATCTCAGAATCCATGCTCTTTTCCCTACAAAGCAGGCAGCCTGTACTAGTTTTAAGAAAATGTTAATTGGTAGAACTGGGATGACTCAGTTCAGAAAGGTGCAGTAATTCCAAGTATAATGAGAGGGTGCTTATATAGTTATTGTACTATAAAATAGAATTCAATATAGCTGTATGTTGATAAATACTTGTTTTGATTTAGAACTCATTTTGCAGGTTATGTTACTTTCTTGGTTATATGAGTGGAAAAATTTAGAAAACATGATTTACTACTTTAGCATCTTAAATGTTCATTTGGAAAGGCTCTTGCTTTTAGTTCACAAAGAGTTTATAATTTAACAAGTGATTTATGAGATAAAGTTCCCCCAAAATTTGCAAGAAAATCAGTATCGCTGCATGTTAATTTCATTTATGCCAGTGACCACTTTATTTAGAAAAACCATGCCAGTGATTTAGAATTTGGCAAGTATGACTTTATTCTCCAGGTTGGAATGTCTAAGAAGCTGTAACTCCAGAAGTGTTTATCCAACACTGTGCAGAGAGTGATGTGTTCAGACCACAGGAAGAAACCATTCTTTGTCCCAGGAAATGGAGGAAATTAGAAGCAGGACACCTCAAGAACGTGAGAGGCCTAGTAGACAAGACCTTGATAGCTTTGGGAAATGGCATTCAGAAACGAAAAACACTCAAAACTTGGAGTCGGGTCTTAGCTCTCTGCACTTGGGATGAAATGGGATAATGATAACTTCTTACAGAGTTATTCTGAGGTCATGGTTATAAGTGGATTTTTTAAATGATCAAGATGAAGGAGTATGTTTTGAAACTACTTGAATAGCAACATTTTACCAGTGATATAATTGCAACAATAATTATATTTAAGTAACCTGCTGTCATGCTTTATTGTAGAAAAATACCTTCTCATGCAGCTGGTTTCTACTTGGTCTATTTTAATGTAGTTTAAATTGAATTTATTTAATTAATTTGGCATAATAGCAAACAATTCTCGTTTCACTACTCATTGTTCTGCAGGTTACAGTGCTTGGTTGGTGGGATCTGTACAACAGTGCAAAATGCAGAAACAGTTTTCTCTGTTAAGTGTATATACACATTTGTGGCAGGAATGATGAAATTCAGGATGGATTCTGAAAGTCATCTAAGATGGGAAAGGGAAGCACTACAGGAGACAGGCCTTTTTGGCCTGGCTTTGGCTTGACTTTGTTGCTCGCTGTGGTAAGCACAGAGAGGATGTGCTGGCTTGTTAAGATGAAAAACAAAGCCCCCAGGGCCCCCTGCCGCACCCCACCTCCCCCCACAACACACACTATCTTTCCCCTATCTACATTTAGCTCATTGGAACCACTGCATTTTCTGTTGTGTTCCTTAAAAAATTAAAAAACAAGCAAACAAACAGAAAACGTTCTTACTCTCATTGGCAAAGATGTACTCTACACCCAATCTTTGGCTGTAATGGAACTGTTCACTTGACATCCTACTGAAAACCACTTAGGCTGTGCAATTTCAAAGCCTACTGCAGCCCCCTGCTTCTTGTATTCTACCTTTTGAGTTTTTTTGCCATCCCACATCTAGGAGTGAGTGGAGGAAGAGAAAGAAATGTATCATAGTTCATCACCCCCACTTTACGAAAAAATAAGAGTGGAGACATATTAGTCTATCCTATAGTCCAGACACGGGGGTCAATGGAGTCAGTCTGATCTCAGCTCTACCACACCCTAGTTGTGTGACCTATGCCAAAACATCTCATCTCTCGGAGCTCAGTTTTGTCTTTTGCAGAAATGGGAAACATTGTTTTTGTCTTACAGGCATTAAATGTTGAAAAAAAATATATGTGAAACACTTACTACAGTGCTTAGCACACAGGAAGTGCTCAATAATGTTGTATTCTTTTCTTCCAAAAGCATTTTCTAAATAGAACAACATTGATTCTTGCACATATCTAAGAAACATGTATTAATCACTGTGTTAATCACCCCTCTAAGGATATCTTCTCAATCCTTTGTCCTTAAGCTCCATTTTATTACTGAGAAAAGCCTTTTAAGTTCCAAGAAGGTAGCTTAAATGTGACTTTGGGAACATATAATTTATAAATCAGGATCTGCCAAGCAAAAAGAGCTCTGGAGATAAACCTCTGGATTTAATTTATCCATGACATTTTTGTCCCTTATTATTAGAGCAAAGGATGATCATTGTGAATTCTAAACAGAACTGGATCCTAGATATATTAATGTGTTAGTTAGAATTATCCAGAGAAACAGAACCAATATGGGTTGTGTGGGTGTTTTGTGAGTAGATAAGAAATTTTTATAAGGAAATGGCTCACATAATAATGGAAGCTGGCAAGTCCAAAATCTTCAGGGTGGGCTAGCAGGCTGGAGACCAGGAGAGCTGATATTTCAGCTCAGGCCCAATGGCAGTCTTCAGGAGAATTCTCTCTTGCTCAGGGGAGGCTGGTCTTTCTGTTCTATTCAGGCCTTCCACTGATCAGATGCGGCCCACCCGAGGCAATCTGCTTTACTCAGAGTCTGCCAATTCAAATGTTAACTCATCCAAAAGCTTTTTCACAGAAACACCAGAATAATGTTTGACCAAATAATCTGGGCACCTAATGGCCAACACAGTTGGCACATAAAATTAACCATCACACTAACTTTAATGAAGAACAAAGACTTAGAAGTTCATGTCAATATTGGTTATCATTTTTGTGTCTCTTAATAATAACGTGACTGCAGCTCTTTCAAAGTATTTTCACATACATTGTCTAAGTTGGTCATAGCAGCTCTCGCGAGGTTATCGGAATAGAGGTATAACCGCATTTGTTTTAAGAGAGTCCTAAGACAGACAGATTAGGAGACTTGTTCAAGGTCTCACAGCTAGTGAGTGGCAGAGCTATTGTACAATTTACTGAGATTCTGTAACTTCAATCCCAAGTACTTCCCTCTTGACTATTCTCTTTGTATCAGCTGGGGGATTCTGGAAATGATTTTGAAAGGCTTGTTTGAAAGTTTTTCTTGCAAGTAATATCCTCCTCTTTCTTGGAGCCATTTTGTGATAGAAAGTTACCAAAATATATCTTGGCAGAACCTAAACATCTTCTTTTCAAACAACTCTAATGATGACCTGAGGCAAGCAGGCAGCCAGGCAGGCAGGCAGGAAGGAAAAGTGAAGGAAGAAAAGGAAGGGAGGGAGGGGAATATAGTGGGAAAGAGGGAGGAAAGGGGAGGGAAGTAGGGAGGAAGGATGTTAGCAGCAAAAAGAGTAATGTCAAAAAGTAATTAGAGCAGGACAAATGGATTGTGCTGCCATGTTCAAGGCTGTTATTTCTGTAGGCAGTGAGGAGGAAGGGCGCTAATGCAATGTGACGGATCTGGAGCAAAACCCAGGCCGCTGCGCAGGCTGCAGAGGCTCAGCCAATGGCAATGCTCAAATAGCAAGGTTTGACCGAACAATATTTGCTGTCTCAAAGAGTTGTTTCATGTTGTTTGGAGAAACTATTCTGTCAGGGGACCTACTTTTTTATTTCAGCTCTTGGGAGCCTGCCTCATGGTCCTCTGTAGGTAGTCAGTGTGTCCCTGGGATAACTCCCATCCCAGCACCCTGTCCCTGCTTATCCCCAGCTGGGCAAGGACATGATGCCAACAAGGATTCAGAAGAGAAGATACCTAACATAAAACTAATTGGGGTCTTACTATTCAGAGAGAGAATGAAATGCAAAAGGAGATCTTGTCAGTGTTCAACTTGGTATTAGAAAATTGACCAAGAAAAGGGCAGAAGGTAATGCTTTCATATATCTGAGGACACGATCTTTGATTTGCTAGCCTAGCTAACCTGTGACTGTGCTCCCACTGCTGCCACCATGCGCAAAGAGTCTGTCAGAGCCCTCAAGAAAAACAGAACATCCATCATTTATCTGGAAAGAAGTTTCCACAAGTGGATTGACTGTCTCTCCTGTAAGTCACCATACTTTTGAATTGTCTTACTAATTGCTACCACCACAGAGGCATGGTAGTTAAGAGCTTGTGCTTTAATACACAGACATTCTTATGTTCATATTTCCAGCTCTGCCCTTTATGAGCTCTTTGACCTTGGGGCTTATCTAACCGCTCTGACCCTCAGTTTATCACTAAAATGAGGATGATAAGCTTACTTGTAGACTTCTTACAAGATTTTGGTAAGATGATGCGCATAAAACATTTAGCACTGGTGCCAGGCACAAAGTAAGGGCCCAGTAAGGGTGGAACAAAAAAAGCGGAGTGTGGGAGCCTTACATTTTCTACCAGACAGGCCTCAGTGGGGGGTTAGATCTACATTCTTCAAAACTCTAGTCTAAGCAGAGGTACATTGGTTATCTCTCAAGACCTTATAATACAGCTGAGATAGGGGTAGAAGTATTAAACCAGACTTTCTTTACTTAATATGCAGAGATAGGAAATGGAAATTTAGACAAATACTATGATTCTAAAAAGTTGGACGTACAAGGTATAGACTGGTGCTCTTGGTTTTCTGAAGGGAGTCAACTTTCCTCACTAGCTCTTGGCTTGCCTGAACTGCTGCCCAGCCCACCGCGAAACTCTCTGACAATTCAGAACTTACCACAGATCAAGTTTTGTACCCTGTTATTTACTACATCCTTACTTTTCTTCAAGTCATTTCATTTTGACAATTCCTTTTTTTTTAAATTTATTTACTTTTAGAGAGAGGGGAAGGGAAGGGGAAAGAAAGGGAGCGAAACATCAATATGTAAGATTCATCAATCAGTTGCCTCTCACCAACTGGGGACCTGGCCTGCAACCCAGGCATGTGACCTGTCTGGGAATCTAACCAGTGACCTTTCAGTTCTCAGGCCAGCTCTCAATCCATGGAGGCAATTTTCACAATTCTTTTCCCTTTCTTGGCATGCCACCATCTCTGCAGAGGGTTGACTGATAAGAGGGGCAAAGATAAGCCTACCACCCCCTACAGAGACAGAGTGTTTATTGGCACACTGCAGGTATTTCTGGGCCTTTGGAAGTGCTCTGCCTGATGCTGGGCTCATAGTCCCCTTATTATGATTTTTATTACAGTGTGAGTCTTCTGAGGTACCTTAGCACCCATGGGTTTATAGACTACTTCCAGGGTCTATTTCTCTATGGCTAAAATCATGTAAAAATTGAACCTACTTGTACATTGTGCCTCGCTTGTTCAGGATCTACATCTCTATGAGAAGGCCCCAGCAGCCAGGGTTGAGTTTAGTTTCCTGCTTTTTTGTTAGGTTTTCCAGTACTTTTCTTGGTGTGTGTAGAATTCCAAAACCATTTGTGGCTTTTTCCTAATAGCCTCTAACCTCTCTAGATACCTAAATCCTAAGTATAATATCAGGTGTGAAGGCAAAAATAAATCCCAAATAGGTTATAGTAGTCCAGGATTTATAATTTGCTGATCTTAAATCTTTTCTAGTTTACCAATTATTAGTAAGGCCTTTCTTTTCAGAGAATGTGATTTGGTAAAATTATCTCAGTGGTCAAGATTTAGTTCAAAGTGTTTGAATTAACAAATCAAGAGCCCTGATCTTTTCAGCAGTGATCAACAGAAAATCCCAGGGAAACTTTTACTACATTATTTTGCCTGTCTGAGCTAATTTTTCCATTTTTAAAATGGGAATGAGGGAGATTAACCACATTAGCAACCCAGTTTAGTGTGATAGACACAGGACACAGGAGTTTTTACACAGAACCAGTTCTTTCCTACTATAGTAGGAAAGACTCTAGTAGGAACATATATCTGAGGACAGGATCTTTGTTCCTAGTCAGGAAAAGAGAAAGCTGTGGGAAGTTACTAGTTGGTCTTACTAGGCTTTTGTTGATTTCTTAGTGGCCTTCCTGGTTCTGAGGAGGCCTGTGGAGACTGCAGATGCAGGCAGCCTTTTGTACATTTTTAGGAATACGGTTGCCAAAAATTAATGATCTGGCCAGAAGAAAGAGAATGTTCTATATGGCTTATGGTTTGAATTTTATTTCTTGTCACTTCTCCACAGTTTTTCTCTACAAAATGATGTGTGGGCTGAAGTTAGAATAATGCTGAAATTGTTTTTAAAATTTCAATTACTTTTCATAGAAGTTAGAAGTATACATTGACTCCCCACTGTATGCTGAGCAGCTTTTGAGCAACTGAAAGGAAATTTTTGTTTCTGGGAATTGTGTATCCATAATGATCTCACGTTTAGCCCAAGTGTGTAAAGGTGGGGGGAGCATCTTTTATTTAAGCTTTCTTAAATGCGCATTTATTCAGAAAGTTTAAGAATTTAAAAAACTGTTGTCCTTCAGTATTCACCTAAAGTGTGGTCACTGTTTGATTATTCCTGGCATCTTGGAGTTTTGGCACATTTTTAATGCCACATTTATTGATTTAGTTGTGTTTTGGATCTGGGCTCTGGTCCCTTTACTTGCTAGCAATGGCTACAGTCTAGTTATGTAACTTTGAATATCATTTTTCTTTTCTCTTCAAATCACATGATCCTTACTCTGTCTACTTCACATGAGCTCATGAGGGTCAAATGGGATAATGCAAGTAAAAGTCCTTTTCCAAGGCAAAGCATTATATGAGCATAAAGCAATGCATGGGTTATAAACATGTTTTTTCCAAACTTTTTTTTTTTTTTTACAAATTCATTGAGGTATAATTTACTTATATAATTCACTCTAATTCAATTGAGTGATGTTTACAGCTGAAGAATGTTTAGTAAATCTACCCAAGCTGTCTAACCATCACCATAAGTCAATTTTAGAACATTTTCATCATCCCAGTTAGATCCCTTTTGTCCCTTTACTATTAATCCTATTCCCAACTCCTACTCCAAGTAATTCTTTTTTTTTCTTTTTTTAATCCTCACCCGAGGATATGCTTTATTAATTTTAGAGAGGGAGGAAGGTGGGGGGGAGAGAGAAACATCAATGTGAGAGAGAAACATTGATCCAGTTGCCTCCCATAGGTGCCCCAACTGAAGATCAAACCCACAACCCAGGTATGTGCCCTGGCTGGGAATTGAACCCTGAACCTTTTGGTGTCCAGGATGCTGCTCCAACTAACTGAGCCACCTGGCCAGGGCTCCAAGCAATTCTTAATCCACTATCTGTCTCTATAGATTTGCCTTTTCTGGACATTTCATATAAATGGAATCAAACAATATGTGTTCTTTGTGTTTTCTTTCATTTAGCATAATGATTTTGAGGTTCATCTTTATCATAGTGTAGATGAGTAGTTTCTTTTTCTCTTTCTGAATAGTATTCCATTGTATTAATATACTATACATTTTGTCCATTCACCAATTGATGGGTAAGATAGGTGTTATCAGGAGTAATGCTGCTAAGAACATTCATACATAAGTCTTTGTGTATATATATGTTTTCTTTTTTTGGGTATAAAAGATATATTTTTAATCATAAAAGTAATACATGCTTGTTCTGAAAATTTTTTATATATGGAAGTATAAAAGTTGGTAAATCAGTCACCCCCTTAATTATACTTCCCACAGGTGGTGACTGATGGTAGTACTAATAGTTATCATCATCATCTGAGTGTTCTGAGCATTAGCTGTATGTTAGGCACTATGTTGCCATATCTATAGGGCAGCAATTTAATTCAGTTATATTTTATATATATACATATATACACACACACACACACACACACACAAGGTCTGTCTAGAAAAAGTCCATCCTTTGTTAATATAACAAGAATGGTTTGTGCAACATCAATGTAATGTGGCAGCCAGGGAGAGTAGACTGGAAAGCACATGCATGAACAGTGATGATTTCACTGTACTAGTCAGTTGGTGTGGCAGATGCTGTTGAGCGAGCATTTGTACTGTGTGGCTGTCACATTCAAAATGAGCAAGTAGAGCATGCATCAGATTTTGCGCGAAGCTTGAACATTCCTCTGCAGAAACTATTTGGATGATTCAGAAGGCCGCAGCTATGGGCAACTGGTGATTGACAGCTTCATCACGACAACATACCTGATCATGCATCATGTTTCATGCAGAGTTTTTTTGTTTTGTTTGTTTGTTTGTTTTGGTGTAACATGCAATCACCCAGGTGACTCAGCCCCCCTACAGCCCAGATTTGGTGCCCTGCAACTTCTGGCTTTTCTCAAAACTAAAATCACCTTTGAAAGGAAAGAGGTTTCAGACTGTCGATGAGATTCAGGAAAATATGACAGGGCAGCTGATGATGATTGGGAGAACTGTGTGAGGTCCCAAGGTGCCTACTTTGAAGGAGACTGAGGCATCATTGTCCTATGTACAGTGTTTCTTGTATTTTGTATCTTCTTCAGTAAATCTCTCTATTTTTTATATTATATGACTGGATACTTTCTGGACAGACCTTGTAGATATAACTATATATACTATATAGATACATGAAGGAAGGAAGGAAGGAAGTTGATACTGTTTTTTTCCTCTTCTGAGAAAACTGAAATTTGAGGATTAAATGTAAAGTCAAACTTCTAGTAAGTAGCAGAGTCAAAATTTAAACTTGGGTAATCTGATGTATGTTCTGCCAGACTTTCCAAAATATAGTTATTTTTATATAAAACCAAAATGATATTTTATTCTGTAGCTTATTTCACTTATTTTGTCTTAGAGATTATTCCATGGTAGGATTTATACATCTGTCTCACTTTTTTGGTTACTTTGAATGGATAGGCCAGGATTTATTTAATTTATCTTTTGTTAGTGGGCATTTGCTTGCTTTTATTTGTTCTCTGTTATGAACAGAGCTGCATCAAATATACTTTTATAATACTTTGCTTACTTATGGCATTACTTTTACAGCATAAAATCCGAAGTGGAATTTCCAAGTGAGAGGTTCATACATTTACCTTTTCGTGCTTTTAAATCCCACCCCCACACTCACACTAAAAGGTGGTAAATAAAACCTCTCCCCCAAACTCCCTCAACTCTGCACTCAGGTTGTGAAAGCCTATTTTCCCACCCTCATCAATGCTGCATTATCTCTGTAATGCGGTCTGTGATATCAATCGTATGAATGTTCCAGCGAGGCGTAGTGGTGAGTAGCTTACCAATAGTTTCCAAACTTTTGACTGGTAAGGATTTGGCATTTATCTAGGTTCTCAAGAGCTGCAGTATTGGAATAGGTCAAACTGTAGTTCAGATTCAGGTTGACTCAACCTAGTCGATGATCTAAAATAAACACTGAGACATTTCAGCTACAATTTCCATTTTCTTTGGCCTTTACCCTAACTCTCCAGTCTCCTGGTTCACTTTTGCCTCATTCCTGCCCACAACATTCCTGCCTTGCACCAAACTCAGTTTAAAGTGAAGTCAAGAAAAGGGGAGTTGAGAACTTGGACATCTGTGATAAGCGTGTTTGCCCTTTCCAGTCTTTCCTTCAATAAAAACAGCCAAAGTGAGGCCAACAGCCTAATGCTATATCTTTTTAGTCCTTGGGGGAAAGGCTCCAGTCATCTTGCTTACTAGCAGGATACAAGTTGGCATGGTCTCTGTAGCCCGTAGAACACAATATACACCTGTTTAAAGGGAAGTAAAATTTTTATCATGGTGCCAATAAAGGAATCAAGGACATAAGAGTGTTCGATGTTGCTTGTTGTTAGTTGTGGGTGATCCCTAGTTGTCCTGCATGAACCAAGGCCTACCACACCTCCTAGATCTTGGGAGCCCTGATTAGCACTGCCCTGTGGATTTTGCCTTTGTCTTCTGACGATCTCTTTCCTCCCCTGCTTGGAGTCTTCATCCGGAGGCCCTTAGTCTGGAGGATGCTGCCCTCTGCTGGTGGACTGTAGCACAGCTACAGTTTGGGATGAGTCTGGCCACTAGGGGAACTGACTGACACAGATACATGGAGCCAGTCATAAAGTTTTCCATTGTCTCCAACTTTGTTAATAAGTCCTAAGAATTTTTGCTATGAAAATAATTCAGCAGGCGTTAGAAAGCACACAAGTACTGAGACTTTAATTATAACATTATCTACAGTAGCAAAATAATAAAACCTAGGTGTCCAGCACTCGGGCATATACGTACAGCTGCTAAAATTGGCTATGTAAAAGACAACGTGGAAGAATGAAGATATTTATCACAAAACAAAAACCAGGCAGAATATACCAATTGCAGTCATGGACTATATCTCTTATGGAGGATAATGGCTAATCAGGAATCTTCAAAACTAGTTGCCAAAGCTGGGACGATTGCCTTTGATGTTTCATTTTAGTAAAACAGTATACCCATAAACTTCTATCATATTTTTATATTCTTTCTTTTCTCCTGAAAACAAATACTTGACATTTGCGTGGCCTGCTACAAACATTTCTGTGATGTGTGGTCCTCCTTTAGGCCTGATTTCCTAGGACAGTAAGATGGTGCGTTAGGAAGCAACAGATGAAAACAGGCACCCAGCTGTGACAGGAATTTCCTAAGCAGCCTCTCACCTATGGTTTCTTCTGTAATAGAGGAGGCCATATAGAATGTAAACATTAATGTGATTTGACAAGGACCTGACTTGCCTCCCTGTGTGGGTCTGTACTTCAAATGATGCCCAGTGGGGTCGGTTATCTGATATTTCTGAGAATTTTCTTTTTGTAAAGAACCTTTCAAAAAACTGAAGCTTCTGCTTTCTAAAACCAGGCACCTCACCACACAACATTTGGGTGGGAATAGAAAGTATTGACTTACATGTCTCAATCCTTTTTATTTAACAAGTAAATTACTCGGTTCTCAATAGGGCCAGGACTAGCATGAGGCAAATGAGATATCCAAAGTGCAAAACTTAAGGACAACAGTCATGCTTAGGGTCATATAAGTACAGAATTAGCCCAGTTTCTCAAACAACCCCTGAGTACTTACTTCCTTAGGCCCTGTGCTCAACTCTGGGGAAAACTTCATTCCTGGTGTGATGGGATAGATTGTTCATTACCCCTTCTCAGATGAAGCCTGGACATAGAGCCTAGGGACCCTGGGCTGTAGAAGTGGCTGTCCGGTTGACCAGGTTTTAATCAATCACTCTAGGCTTTCAGCTGTGAATTTAGCACAGGGAGAAGTAGTCCACTAATAAGTTAATCCTTGCAAGTGTGTTTTGCCCTTGAGATAGTCTGAGTGGTCCTGTGAAATCAACAGATTATTTATGCATTTCTCTCAAAATCACTGCCAGCATGTGCTACCTACCTATCTCTGAACCCCTGTCCTGGGGATGTACTTTGCTGCCCCTTGTTCCATTTTCATAAGGATTATTTCACCAGGAGAAACGCCTGCATTGCTGTGCTGGAGATTCTGTCCAAATTGTTTGGGGGAGGGGTAGCCAGGGAAGGCCCATGCAGGTGGCCAGGAATGCTTACTACTGCCTGGCATCACCGTAGGCACATAGAGATGGAGAGAAGAAATGGCTGAATGATTGGCAGCTTGACTGAATTCCAGAATGAGTCTTGCAGAGTGACCGGGTATGGTCTAAAAAGTCTGGTTTCTTATTTCCTTAGTTGTTTCCCCACTTCTTGGCTTTTCTTATATTGATGAATATTTGAATTTCTTCCAGCTTTTAAAAATTGTAACATTTTTGTGATCATCCTTATCGGGTGTCTTTGTGAACATGTGTGAAAATTTCTGTAAGACAGAGTAGTGATAGTGTGAGGTCCTTTGGTCGAAGAGTGTGTGCAGTTTAAATGTTGATAGATACTGGTAAGCTGTATTCAAGCTGTGTATCAACTACCAACGTTGTGTAAGCATATCCATTTTCTCAGACCACTCCCACACTGAAATATTCTCAGCATTCTAAATTTTTTTGCCAGTTTGTTGGATGCTAACTGATATATAATAGTTGCTTTATAATAAATGTGAGTTTTATTAGTGACCTTTTCATTATTTACCCTAATCATATTAGGGCATCTTTGCTTGGCCATATTCTTTGCTCATTGGGGAGTTTGTGTCTTTTTCTTACTGATTTATAGGATTTTTTATGTTTATAAATATTAATATGTGTTATGTTTAGGTGTCTTTGCCTTTCAGAAGTTAGACACTTAGATAAATGCAGATGCGATCGTCTTTTTTAAATGATGTCTGAGTTTTGTGTTATGCATAGACTTTCCCTCCCCCAATAGTAAAAAAAAATTCTCCGATTTTTTTATTCCAATACTTTTCCAGTTAAATTTTTTGTGTGATTACTTCTTTTATACCTCATGAAATATAAATTTTGTGGCTAAAGGGAAAAGAATGAATTTATAATTTTAAGAAGAACCAAAGCAGTGTGCCCTTTTGGTGATGATTACTTTGTATTATAAACTTGGGACCAAGGCTGCTCTCCTCCTGTCTTCTCTGTCTCAGTTATATTTGTATTTTTCTTAAGTATCTTTTTTAAAGTACCTGTTATTTTTACTAAAAATAATAACTATATGGCACTTCTGTTTATAAAATGTTTCCACACACATTCTGATTTGTTTCTCAGAACACTGCTGAGTTAGAACAGTAAGTAGGCATAATAATCCTCATTTACAGGTGAAAAATTAAGTTTATATAAATAATAACTTAGAGAGGTTTTATGACTTCAGTTATTCTAGCTATGGCTCTTTTTAGTTTTCTAAATTCCAAGGATATTTGAATGTTTACTGTAATCATTCTGCTGTTCATTTCTCTCTTATTTATTCATTTATTTTTTAGAGAGAGGGGAAGGGATGGAGAAAGAGATGGAGAGAAACATCAATGTGTGGTTACCTCTCACGTATCCCCTACTGGGGACCTGGCCAGCAACCTGAGCATGTGCCCTGACTGGGAATTGAACTGACAACCCTTTGGTTCACAATCCAGCGCTTAATCCACTGAGCCATACCTGGAATCCACTGAGCCACACCAGCCAGGGCTGTTGTTCATCTCTTTTAAAAAGATTTATGGTTCAGCATCTGCTTACAAGGTTTTGTATACTCCAGGGAAAAGAAAACTAAATAAAACTTACTATGTTTTACATGTGTTTGTTATGTGCCTCGTTGGGGGTACAGAGAGTCCAAAGGTTGGGATAACTAGAATTTAATGAAATAGGGCTTTCTTGAAGTTGAGATAAATATTGTGTTGCTCCTTATTAGGCTTTTATTGTTTCCAGTGTCTGTCCTCTGTAAAATCCACCATATCTAGATTCAGAATTTTAAAGGAGCCAAATGGGTCTTTAGTAGACCAGGATATGACTCTAGTACCTTTCTCCCACTCCTGAACCTCAGCTACGTGCCTGTAACAGGGTGCCTCTCAGAGGTTTGTCATCATTATTTTGTTGAGTGTTGATTTTCAAGTCCTTGTGACTTCTGTAGTGAGGCTTACACTTAAAAGCATCCTGCCCATTTTCTTCTTGTTTAATTTGTCTTTTTAGTAAGGTTATTAAAATCTGTGCACTCTCTAGCCTGGAAGGTAAGCAATTTCTTTTTATGCTGCATTCATCTGAGAAATCTCAGTGTTACATGATGAAGGATCTTAGTCCTTTAACTTTGTATTAACCTGATATGAACAGATGTTCAGTGGAATCCAAATAATTTATTTGCATGAAAGTGAACTTCATCAGGCCTGTGTAAACACCATTAAAAGGACACCACCAGATTTTGAATCCTTAATTACATCATTAGGATCAAAAGGGCAAGTAAGATTAAGAAGAGTCATTTTTCCGGAATTGCCTTAATGCAGTTCAGTGTCCTGCATGTGAAAGAATGGGGTTGAGTTCAAAATGTCCTGGAACAGTAGAGAAGGTCTCTTCTCCCTTGTCCTGGAGTATGTATCCCAGCCTTTGATGTCTCTGTTCCCATTACTCAACATGTTTAAAGGTCAGACTTGTAAAAATCTGAGTTCTAAAGCCCAGAATTGGATCATATTTCAGGATGTGCTAGAGGGGAAAGGAAGATGAGTGAATATACACAGAGAGGCAGGAGGTAGGAGGAGAGGAGAGGGAAGCAGTTCCCTTTCCTCAACCTGCCAGGAGAGAGGAGGTCGACCCTATTGACAGGATCATGGCCAAGGCCTTTGGGGTTAGACAGGCTGCCCGTGGAAGAGTGAGGCTGCAAACATAATGGCTCGGGAGTCTGCTCAGTTCTGTCACTGACATGTGAGCACAGCACTGTGTCCTGTTGTTAAAGATAATTTTAGTTACTTTGATCTGTATACTTATTCTTATTTAATCAATAACTCTGTGGAATAACTGTTCCCATTTAATGGATGTGGAGGCTGAGAGCTTAGAGAATTGATGGTGCCAATCCAAATGTACAAAATCTACTGTGAGTAGTGTAGCTGGTATTTGCTTCCAAATTTGTCTAATTCCAAAGCATGTAATTTCATTCTTATTTTAGTTAGCTTTTTCTATAGAATTATGGATTTGTTGGGAAAGCCTAGGCCTCTTTTAAAAAAAAAAATTATCAAACATGAATCAAGTACCCATCTTTGTTCTAGGTTCTGGGGGAAGTTCCAGGAATACAGAAATGAATCAGATCTTGTCCCTATTCTTGGAGTATTCACAGACCCATGGCAGGCAGTCATACAAAGTGATGAAACTGTAGAAGTTCATAGGATTGGGACCTATAGGGCAGGGAAGAAACGGAGATTTTTTGGAAGATGTAATGTTTGAATTAGCTGAGAATTAAATAACTCGTGGAAACTGGCCAGGCAGAAGGAACAGTACATGCAAAAGCATATTTGGGAAACTAAATATCACTACTTGTTGAGAGGATTGGGAGTATGAGAAAGGAGAAAGGAGAGATTGGCCAGGGGCTCAATCAGGAAGGCCCTTGTTATTTTCGGTAGTTGCTGTATTCCTTCCTGACAGATTTAAAGTGTCATGGTTTTATTTGAGTTTTAGAAAGTAGCCTGAGTAGAGAATGGATCTGGGAGGAAGATGGTAGGAGGAATAGACATGTAGAAAAAAATAGTAGCTAACAAAACGGACCTATTATATGTATGTTAATCAAAAGATTGCCAGCACCATGTGACTCCACACTAATACAGGAACTCAGTGAGTAGCACATATTGGTCAAAAATCTCTTACTGCAGTTCTGGGCCTTCATTATTGGAAGATTCAGTGTCAGGTAGGCTCACAAAACAGAAAAAAATACATAAAACAAGGGCCTGTTTTAAAAAAATATAAAGAACATAAAGGACTCTGAAGTGGAGTTTGTTTCAGGGGGAAAACCTCCTCTGAAATAAGATGAAAGAGTTAGAATATGTGAAAATGGAGTGGAATATGAATGTGCCATTAAGTTTAATGAAATAACTGCACCCAACCCACCCATCCACACAACACACACACACACTGAGAGCCTTCTATTGCTTAGCCTATTATGAATGCCAATTATAACCTAAATCTAAGGCTGGACCCTGGGAATACCAAGGCTTGACTCTTCGGGGGTACATTCAGATTAATAAAGAAGATGGAATTGTAAAATAAAAATACTAGGTGACATTTATTGTCATGGTATATTTTAGGGATCCACGCGAAATAGAAGAAGGATTTGATTTGACTCTGTCTGATTTGGGGGCTGGGAGAATGGAGTCTTAGAATACCTCGCACTGGAGGTGCTATTTAAATTGAGTCCGGAAAAGTGAGTAAGTGGTAATGGGAGCTCTGAGGAAGTAATGAGAAGAGTTATCCAGGCGGCTGGATACTTGCACTGCAGGTGGGTCAGTATGGCTCAACTGACGGGTGCATATGGGAGTGGTGGTAAATCAAGCTGGAGAGATCAGCAGGGGCTGGATGGTAAAGGGCCTTGGGGTGTCTACCTTTATATTGTAGGTGCCTGGGAGCCATGGACTGGACACAGTGATATCATGCAACAGTAATTTAGGGTTTTTATCTTGGAGGAGTTAATTGTAGGTAGAAGCCTCTCCCTGTGTCATCTGACTTTTTTCCCTCTAAGTCAGGCAGATGGGTAGATAGGCAAATGAAACAGTTCAAGTCAGAAATGAGGCCAAAGTGTATCTGGAAAACACTGACTTCAAGTGGTCTTCCTGTTTAGTCCCACCAGAGAAGAAAGGCTTTCTGTCCATTTGCCCTGCCCTCAAGTGTTGCTTTTTACTTTGATTTCTTTTTTTAACTTCATGTGCACATATTGCCTAACAGCAGTTTGAAATGTTGCTATATTCAGGGTTATAATATTTGCATTAATTTCTGGGCTGATCTAGCTTTTAATTGTGAAAGGGTGCCATATTAGGATGATTAAGCCCAACTTGTTCAGACCTCCCAGGACATACAGTAGTTGGTTACATTTATGTTTGTATACTATATATCTGACTCTTCCTTTTTCTTCTTCTTTTCATTCAAAAGGGACTGACTTATTTATTCTGTAATCTGTTCTTGTACAGTATTGTTCAGAATCTTGTTCTTTACAGTATTGTGATACTGTAAAAACTCATGCACAAAATCTTTACTGGGAAATTTATGGAATTTTTTAAATGGAGGGAGGGCTTGCTTTTTCAAGGGTCTTCAGTTTATGGGTGGCAAACTGATCTATTTAAATACCTTACCCATATTTCTATTTCCTTGATTGTCTCAGAAATGTCTTTTTACAGTTGATTTGTTCAAATCAGGATACAAATACTGTACATACATTGCATTTGGTTGTTATATATAAGGTTATTCTTAAGTCACATCCTGTAGTCTTTTCTTCCATAGCCAATCATGTTACTCTTTTTCATACAGATTTAATTCCTGACTTTATAGCATAGGCATTTGAAAAGTCTTTTGAGGTCTTCCCAGTTCTGCCCTTTCCATTGAGTTCTGAAATATCTCTCCTATCTACTGTGAAACTCCAAGGTTCTGCTCAAATGTCCTGCCCTCTCTGTGGCGTTCCACTCCAGTCTAATGAATTGTTTCTTCATCTGTTTCCCTAACACTTAGTACTTACCTCTGTTGCAGTGCTCATAAGATCATATTTTCCTTTAGTTGTTTAGTGAGTTTGTACTACAAGTAGGTTAGATTGGAGTGGTGGGAAATGAAGCTGGAGAGTAGTGGATTACTACCTCTTGGGCAAGGGTGGCATAAAATGTATTTCTGTCTCCTCAGCCAGCATGGTGCCTAGCTCATAGGAGACACTCAGCGAATATTTGTAGAATTGGATTTTTTAAAAACCTAGTGTCTGGAATATTTTTAGTTTAAAACTTAGTTGTTTTTAGTTTACTGAACTATAAATTCCCCTTTCCAACTACAGGAATAGAAGGCAAAACTGGAAACTGTATTTGAATATGTTCTTTGTTGCTTCCATTCTTTCTCTGCACTCAAGAGGTTTGCTGTTTAGTTCCATAATATGGACTTCACTTGGCTGTGTTTCATTATTCCTGTTTATTCAAATTAAACTCTGTCCCTTGCCATAGGGATTGTCTGTATCAAGGATCTGACAGATAAGAACCAGAGAGCTTGGGCTCTTATTTTTTGTAGTTTTCAAGGTTAAAAAGGAGTTAAGACATTTTCTGCATATTTCTGGTTTTCTAGCATGGAGAGTTCCCCTCCATCAGAGTGATCATACAGCTTTCACTTTGCATCAGACTCATTGAAACTTCTTAGAAACAAATAAGGTTGAAGTGATTCCAGTGATTGTGTGGCCACTAGAATTGCTACCTTTTGTATTACCTTGAAGGACTAAGCATATTATGACATCTTGATGCCCCACTTTCTTCAAAATCTGCAGTCTTCTTTGAAAGCTGACATTTGAATAAACAGATGGTAAATAATCTTGAATAGTAATGTCTAAAAAAAGGCTTTTTTTCTAGCCAAGGTATGTGGTATAATGGAAGAAATGAGGGACTAAGATGTTTGATTTTCTTCTCAGTTGGTCTGATGACTCCTTCCTCTTCCTTTCTTTGGGCCTCAGTTTCCCCATTTTTAAAATAAAAGTGGAACCAGTCTCTTATGAGGTTAACTGAGGTTCCACCATTCACAACTGGAACTCAGATTTTGAATTCTATTAGATATGCAGTATGCAAATACTGCAGATGTTGTTTGGATGCAGAATTTTGTTCATCTACTTTTCTCTACAGTACAAAGTTAATATTAGCAAATAGAAAATATGCTGATTTCTTATTTCCTTTTCTCCTCTTCCTACTACTCATAAATTCCAGGCATCCTTTTAATCTTTTTTAAATATTTTTTTCCTCTGCAGTTGTTTGTAATAATCTTACTGGGAGCCCTAGTTAAGATTTAGAGTTAGTCTTTTGTATTCATATGTTCGATGAGATGCATGTCATGTTCTCTTCGCCCTTCCTCTCAATAGAGCCTATACAGGGCTCTTAAAAAAAAATCTGTGGGACTGAGGATGCTGAGGAAATATGGCTCTGTACAAAGATAAGACTTACCCGGCTTCTTAAACTATGTTAAAGATTTGTTCTCAGGCTTACAGGTACATCAAGGATTATTGCTAAGACCCACCCTTTAAAAATCAACGGCTCTGCTTCAGTCTTGATACTAGGAGCCAGACCATTAGCTTCCCATTTCATTTTTTTCCTCCAAAGGGTGGTGCCATAAAGCAAAGGGGCTCTCTACACCTCTGTCGTTTGCAGGAACTGGATTCAGATAAACCTGTATCCTGCAGAGAGACAGAGAGCTGCCCTTTGAATGAGTATTCCCAGTTGAATAGCTTTTTGCTGATGGACTTTCCCCATATTCAGCCTTTTCCCCGCTCATTCTATTTATAGGCACTTTACAAAAATTGTAAGAGCTACATTAAGTTCCACAGGGATTGAGAAGAAAATATTAATCTCTTGACTGGGTAGGAGTTGGGGTAGGAAAGCTGGTTGATGTGTTGGTGTTTAGGGTGAGGTGTGTGATGGCAGTGGCAGAACATTTATTTTTAGGCAGATAGAGTAGAGCCTTTTTCTCCTCTAAATCATTGGTCATGTTCTTGTTAGGTCCTATTCTGTAAGATGACCCTAGTGCTCTCTATTGGTTGGAAAAGCCCCCTAATAACAGTTGTAGCAGTATTTCCCATTCAGTTACATGGCTGCCAAGTGACAGATTCCACTCCCACCTCAAGAACGGTCTCCTTTTTTCTGGAACGCTCCTGAAAAATGTGCCTGGCTTTTAAGTTAGTCCCAAGGCTCCAGTAAAAGAGTGATTTCATAGAGTGAAACACTTTGTGCATTTAAAAAGCAGTTTTCCCCGGGAATTGGTCTCTCTTTGGGCCATCCCACCTCCCCAGTGGCACTTGCCTTCCTGTTAGGTTCTGATATCTGAATGGACAGCTGGATGTTTGGCATCATATGATGTTAGCTTGTGACTCAGATATGCCAGCCTATGCAGCTCTGTGACAGGGTTTGAACAGCGTTCTGCATACTCAGTCTGACGCACTCTGTCACGTATTACCGGTAATGTTCACGAAGCAGAGAGACATTGCTTAAGATCTTAGGAGTTTTAAAGGAATGAAGCAGGAAGCTTACTTAAAGATTTAAGAATTTGGCTGGGGGCAGGGGGTGGAATTTCTAACCTTTGCTTTCTAACAGGATTTTTGCAGACCTAGTTTCCTTTCTCCACATTCTTTCAGACTTGCGTGTATAACCAGAACATAGAAATTAAGGATCAGAGTTAAAGTGAACCCTGCAAACAACTCAGAGCTCCATGTTGTAATTTTCTCAGAAAAATTTGCCTTGTCATTGTTTATTATAATGACAAAAGGCAGGGAATCCCACTCCTCCCCCCCTCCCTGAAACACATGCATAACATGAAGTTTCTGTTTGTCTTTTCCTTGTGCCAAATGTTTCAACTCTAAATTTTCTAATCCAGAGTATAGAATAGTTCTTGAAAGGAAGAGGGGAGGGGAAAAAAATCCCACACATTAGAATTTTTAAAAATTAAATGAAAACCAGGTCCTTCTAAAATATTCCCTTTTAATTTTAGAATCTCAGCTTAAAAAACATCAGATGAGTATTTCCTATTAAACATTTCCATTATAGTTTTCAGAGAGACACGCTAGGCAATATTGTTAACTAAAGAAAATAAGTCTATCAGTTCCACTTAGATAACCTTTGGTAATAAACGAACTCCATACACGTAGTGACCTTAGCGCCTGAACTTTCTAATCACATGACTGGCTTGTAAACTGACCTGTGAGGATGACTGTCGTAGTCCCTGCTAAGAGAGAGAAATTGGCCAAGTGTCGGAAGGGTGGTCATCAAGCTGGACTTGTCCTGCATTCTGTTTCTTCATGGCTGCAATAGCACTTCTCAGCAAACTCCAAGAAGCATGAAATGGAGACATGGGAAGGTAAGGGAACCGACTGTTTACGACTGGGACCAAATCTGAGGTTTAGAAATTCTTTGAAGGTTTAATGCAAATAGTAGCCTGAGGGAGGAGGGAGACAGTCCACTTCTCTTTTGTGTTTTGGCAGAATTCAGCCAACAAGTTTTCGTGTATAATAACAACTGGCTATAAACATTTTGGAATAGAGAAAATCGAGGAAAACTGTAGTGAATTGATTGTTGTTGTTGATGTTTTTAAGAGAAAAAGCAGAAAAAGAAAACCTTAATTTAAATTTTATAGTGACTTGAAAAAATGTTAAGCTTAATTTTACATCACAGTTCTTGAGTTTACATTTTAAAAAATTGTTCCGTTCATCCCTTGACAGAATTTGTTTATACTTAAGTTCCTTAACCCAGTTCATCCCATCTGCCAAAGCCTTATTTAGTACTGTTAATTAGAGGTAGTATTGGGATCATGAGGCTGTTGATAAGGCAGCCTCATTCCCTTTGGGTAACTTAGATACTTTGCAGTTTGGGGCACATGACTAAGCCACTGCTAATTTCTTTTTAAGTGGGTTGTTTTTAAAATGGAAAGATATTCTATTTCTCTCATTAATGACCTTTAGGTAGTGTCGCAATTTATGTATTTGGAGATAGGCTCCTACTTGTGTGTTAATGCCCCACACCTTTATTATTTGGGCCAGGAAAGACCTACACAGTTAAAGAAACAGCTAAAAGATAAATGTTAGTATTAAAGGTGTGCTGTATTTGTTTGCTGTTTTTATAATAAAAAGTATGGAGTCTTAAGAGTTTGCCGGGAATTTGGTTTCTTACAGGCAAGCACTGCTGAGCTATATAGCCAGAAGAGTATCATATCAGACTCTTTGAGGTAGTTGGTAAATTTCTAGGGCATTAACCTATGAAATAGCTCATCCTGGGAAAGCTTCCCAGCCCCTTGCAGCGTGGCTAACATCTGCCGTAGGCAGCTTTGCAGTTTCATTCTCACTCTGAGGATGCACAGACTGGGGAAGTGGGACGGAACCCCCCTCATACCGTTCTTTTTTATACTACCACTTTATAGTAATGCTCTCTCATATGTTCTTATATTCCAGAATTACTTCATTGGTTTTTATTGTAAATTAGTAAAATAACAAAGTTTGTAGAAATTGCCAATTACATGCAAGACCTGTTATTTTTAAATCTTGAACAGCGTCTCTCCTTCCCCCTAGCCGCACAGAAATGCTTAAACTATTTTGGATATACTAGCTTTTACAGAAAGCAGTGTTTAGTTTAAGAAGAAAGATTTGCCCTGGATCCATTGGAATAGGAGTTTAGAAGTAGACAGAGATAACAGAGCAGTGGTGACGTGAGTTTGGATGGGCCAGCTCTGGAGGATTTGGCTGGGTTTGCCCCCCGCCCCCCCCCCCTGCTTTCAGCAGCCTGAATCTCTTAGTGATATATAGTCCACAAGTTCTGAAAGAGAAAAAAGGTTTGAGCAGAAAGTTCTCCCGCAGTGTTTATTTTCTTGAAACTTTGATTTTTCTTAGCTGTTCAGTGGCAGAAAATAACTTATGGTACTAAAATAAGAACTTTTATAACATAAGGAAGTGAATTTTAAAATTTTTACCTGAATCTCTTTATACAGAATTTCTAGTAAAGCAAAATTAGTTATCTCAGCTGAAGGAGGTCTCTGGAAGCTGAAAAAGCAAAATCTAACTACTTACAAAAGAGACCAGTGAAAATGTTACTGTAAAAAAGTGCTGCCCAGTTTTAGATATTGGGTCCTTGTCCACTTAAATTAACCTTTGTCACAGCTGGGCATACAAATGTTTTGTTTTAGTTCACAGAGGGTTAACTCTATTCAAGCTTTCACTGTGGCAGGCCTGATCTGTGGAGTCATACAATCTGGTCTTTCAGCCCTGCCAGTCGCTAGGCAGGAAGTCTTATTTCTTAAGCTATCTTTCAGAATGGGGGGTTGGGATTTGGAGAAAGGTGGGGGAAGGGCCTTGGAGCATCTGTAAGGATCAATAACAGAGAGCAAGCCGCAAGAGAGGCCATTGTGCACACTTCAAGATAGATGCAGCCCTTGTGCACAGCCTCTGCCTGGTAGGACAGACACCTAAAACTAAAACAATGCCACCAAAATATTTCCTTGTGAAAAATCATATTGCTCTTAAAGGAGAAATGATACTTAAGAATGCCCTTTTAATGTTAGGAATATTCTCATTCCTCAACTTGCTAGGATCAGGCAATCCCCACTAGAAATAATTCCAAATTGATTTTTAAATGCCTTTTGTGCTCATGCTAATACTGTATTGAATTGGAGAGGGTGATCATTTTGGTCTTAGCCCATGCATCAAAGCATTGAGTAATTTTCTTTCTTTCTCTCCTCTCCTCCCCCCATCTTTCTCTCTCTTTCTTCCCTTCTTTCTTTTTCATTCTAACATTTGCTTTACCCTATTGGTGTTGGAGACATCATTAAAGGGATGAAAAAAACAAAATTTAGTTAGGATTTGAGTAACACATGTTTGCAATCCCTCCCCCAACAGCTGGTATTGGCTCTGGAAAGTTCAGCTGAGCTAAACAGATGTTCTTCGTGTGTTATTTTGTAGCCAAGAAAAATACAGAAATCATAGGTCTTATTTTAAACTGCACTTAAATTGTGATATCATGCCACATTTAATGCATATTTGTGTTAAACAGAGAATAGTTGAGCTTGGGAAAGTGAGCAGTTCCACAAATGAAATTAGGACTTTATTTATTTTTTAATATATAATCTTTATTATATTTTTTCCATTACTATTTAGTGCCCTTATACCCTCCTCTGTCCAGCAGTCACCACCCTGTTGTCCATATCCATGAGAAATTATGACTTTAAAAGTGCTACCAAGTTTATTGTTTTTTTACTCCGGCCCATTTTCATTTTTCCAGTTCCCCCTTCCCAAGCCCAACTGTAACGTTCCTGTTTTACTGTATCTTCTTTCAGTGGATTAAGGCAGTAATTCAGTGTAGGTACTTTTATGATGCAAATTCTTTATGGCAGTTGGAAAGAGTAATGGAGTCATGGCTGCCTCTCTTCCGCCAAACCTCCAAAGTACTGGTGACAACTGATAGTAACAGCTATGGAAAATACAATTATAAGGAGCCTCAAAAACCTTCTCCCAGTATGAAATCTTCCAGGAATAAATGTATTAAAAAACTGGGGGGCCATAATGTGACTTACAAACATACAATGGAATAAAGGGGGGGAAGGCCTGCATTTGAAATGAGCCCCCAGTTTAATTCATTTTATGCTTCTTGAATGGAAATCTGGCATATATTCTTGGACAGTTTTAAGGCTTAAGAGAATACTTAGACATTCACAAGATCATGTGGATATTTTTAACCCACCTCTAACCTTTCTCCTTCCTAGGGGAAATGATGTATAAAAAGAAAATCTAATAATCACAAACAGTGCCTCCTTAATAACCATTGCTTTCCCTGTCTGACAATATTATAATTCTGCATTAATATTTAAACCAAGGGAGCAGTTCTTTTAATGGGCATTTTCCAGAGAGAGACAAATAATTACTAACAAAACTTGGAAGTTCAGTTACCATTTACATTGTATTAAAATGGGGTATGAAACCTACCATGACCCTTTTGAACAATGTGGTCTTTAATGTGCTATAGGGGGAGGGCCTAGTGAAGGAAAAGCCATAAAAGTCTTCAGGGTTCAAGATGAGGTTGGGATTTTAGCCCATTGCTTTTGTCATTTTCACACACAAACATCACTGCAATCATGTTTGATTTAGCATCCTTAATACAATGAGGTGGGAGAACAAAAGGATATCAGAGGCACAAGTAAGGAAGCCAAACATTCTCCCTTCCCCCCAATTTTTTCAGACCATTCTCTTTTTTTCTGTCTTCCCTGCTGCTACTGGGGAAGCCAAGGAAATCAGTTCATTTGTAAGCATCTTTTTACATGCTTCGGTGCATTGCTTAGGAAATTGGAAAACTAGCCACTCTTCAAATATTTTTTAGACATAAAAAGTCATGTCCCAAAGACTTAGTAAAAATACCATAATTAGGAAAAATGGATCTACTCATATTTCAAGGTTGAGAGTTCGGGGGCGTAGCGGTGCACAGCTGTTTTACATATTTTGAAAAGCCTGATAGATGTAAAGGTCATTGCTAACTCTAACAGGGTCTTGGTGCTCACACTGTGATCCAAGGACCTTGCATAATTAGGATGAGAAGCATGGAAGGTCAGGAGTCGACTGGCCGGTGGGCCTTGTCAGATTGTCATTGGGGCCAATCAGGATTACTGTAGGATTTTTAGCCATTCACGCCAAACCAAACCAAAAATAAACCCTGCTGCTCCTTCCATGGCCCCTGAGCACATCCCATAGGCTGTATGGTAAGGACATGGACCCTGGTGCCCAGGTGGCTCACAAAAGCTTCGCCACAGGATTCCCAGTGTTAAGGGAAAGGAGCCTGAGCAGCCTGACTCTGTCACTTGGCCAAGTCATGACCTCTGTGAGCCTCAGTTTCCTCACATATACAACAGGGGATAGTAATACCAATCTCTCAGGGTTGCTATAGCAATTAAATAAGGGGACCTCTGTCACAGGGCCCAACACATACTTACATGCCTTGAAATTGAAATGAGTTTTAAAAAGAGTAGCAAATTTAGGGAGATTAGGAAGGATAGGGTTCTTGGGTGAGCTTGTGGCTGGTGCTGTTTATATACCAAGTAAAGAAGTCCCCAGGGAATGATTTCTGTATTTGGTAGGCAGCAATTTGGAAATTTTTCATGCAAATACTGTACAACTAGTGAGATGAGCTGCTTGAGTCATCTCCTACAAGGAATTGCAATGCTATTCCCGAGCTAATGAAAATAGTGGCTTTTTCCCTAAGAGAGTCTTTTTTCCTAAGAGGGGATGAGCTTTCAGTTTGTTGCTTTTTCCCTAAGAGAGTCTTTTACAGTTGTGTTGATTGGATGAAAAAGGAGAGGGGATGGGTTCTAAGTGAGCACATGGGTTCAATCATAATCAGGAAAAGGAACAGTCACATTATTCATATCTTCTTCCATGTGTTTTGGTAGATGACTAGATGCGAAGATAATTGCCATTGCCATACTTAATGGTCCCTTCTCAAAAGCTTTACCATGAAGGGGTAAAGATGGGAATATTGTCAGCATGCTAATCCTTACTCTGCTTACCATTTGAGTCTTAAGTCTCCCTGCTTTCTCGGGGTTCAGAGGTTATATCAGTGGCTCGTTATTCTGATCTCTACATATAAAAATTGTGATTTATGTAGCCAACATCAGTTGAGCATTTACTGTGTTCTAAACCCTGGGATCATAGGTGAATCAGACATAATTTCTTACCTGAATTGCAGCTCTTCCTTTGAACTATGAAGATGGAAAAATAATTTTAGTGTTGCTTAACAGATACACTATTCATTACCTAAAACAGTTGATTTATTTTTTGGTGTTTTGGTGTTTTTTTTTTTAGAGTAATTGCAGGGAAAGGAGGAACATCTGGAAGCCAAAGCATTATTCAAAACTGGCAGTGGGGTTTGTTTTCACTTTGGGGTCCTATATTTCTGTAGGTATTTTTTTTTTTTACTATGTTTGCCAGGCATTTATTAAACCATTTTTGCTTTTCCAATGTATGGTTGCACAATAAAATATTCAGATATTTTTCCTAACATAGTAGAATTAGAGTCCTGGATTACAAATTGGTGTAAGTGTGGGGAGACTCTAAATGTCATTTCTGTTTCTCTGTTAGCATCCTATTTATTGCTGGCAAAAAGTTTTCTGTTGGTGAGGTTTCAGCATGTGCCCTTAGTATGATGGCTACAGCAACCCAGCTTTGCTTTTCAAGGGAGCTAAATTATGGATAACTTACTAAATGTCAATTACAGTTTATTAAATTACTACCATACAACAAATGTATATTTTGGATATATTGTTTAAACATTTTATTGATTTTAGAGAGAAAGGGAGAGAGAAAGAGACATGAATTTGTTGTTCCACTTATTTATGCGTTTGTTGGTTGATTCTTAAACGAGCTCTGACTGGAGGATCAAACCCACAACATTGGTATATCGAGATGATTCTCTAACCAGCTGAGCAACCCGGCCAAGGCTGTTTCATACATTTAAAAAGAGAAAAAAAATAATGAACACCATTAAAGTGGCAGTTATTCACAGACATGTACACATGGATCAGCTTGGAAAGAAGAGATGTGTAATGATAGGCTTGGCACTAGCCCTGAAGTCTTGGCTATTATAAGAGTATGTTTACGTGCACATACTCTCACATGCAATGATGCTTTTAGTTTTTTAAGTACGTCATGAGATAGTTGTTAATTGCTGCTGACTAAATATCTACTTCCCTCACCTCTTTTGATTAGAGCAGGATAGAGGTGAGGTGATGATGTGCCACAGTTAGTATCATTCCCTGTCACTGGACATAGTCCAGCCATTGTTTTAACCATATCCTGTATTAAAATGGTACTTGAAGAAACTGACCATCACACTGTACTGTTAGGATTCTAGGCTTTGTTTTTTTTTTTAATGTGTAGAAATTAATTCTCCCTTGGCACCTCTGCTCCAATGCCTACGTGCCTCTTGGAATCAGGTACACTGAAACACTTGCCATGAGGTTACTGATCTGATACTGGAGAACTACCCACCAAAGAATAGTTTGTTTGTTTTAAGATTTTATCTCCTTATTTTTAGAGAAAGGGGAAGAGAGGGAGAAAGAGAGAAACATCAGTGTGTGGTTGCCTTTGGTGTACCCCCTACTGGGGACCTGGCCCACAACCCAGGCATGTGCCCTAACTGGGAATTGAACCAGTGACCCTTTGGTTTGCAGTCTGATGCTCAATCCACTGAGCCATACCAGCCACAGCTAGTTTTTGTATGAAAAGTTGATGTCATATATGGAAAAATATTTGGACTCAGTTTCTTCATTTCTACAGCATTAGTTATACTAAAGTGAGAGAAGGATGAAGTCTAGAGAGTCTTGAGGAGTCAGTGGAAGGAGTGCAATGCTAGTTTTATGAAAGTGTTGATCCAGTGCCTCAGAGAAGCAAAATCCTTGGGTTCTGATGGCTACATTAGTAAAACCGTGAGAGTGCGATGCTCATATGCACTGCTTACATTTCGTAATCTGTGGTTTTAGTAATGAATGCAGGGAGACTCCAGTACTTAATCTGATCGTTGTTTTACACATGAAGTAATTAATAAAAACACTCAATGGCCAGTAGGATGGGAATCTCCTCTAATGTACATGTCTGTGTTCTGGGCCCATTCTACTAAATCTGATCAGAATTCTGGAGAAAGTGGCCTTTAGGTAAGACATTGTGGCAGATACATTTTCCACTCTCCTAAAACATATGGTTTCATTTAAAGCATGCTAATTGATCTCTCTTTCACCAGGACCTTAGAATTGGGCAGGGACCTAAGGAACCGAGTATTAAGCTTTGAGCATTGGCACAAGACTTTTGGGCTGGCCCACTAGTTTGTTTTCTAGAGTTCTTATAAATTGTACACTTTGATTTGCAAGTAGAGAAGCTACACCATTCATTCAACTGACATTCACTAGTGGTTGCTCTGTGTTTGGTATATATTAGAGAAAGAGACTGTGGGGCGTACTGTCTAGTAGGGGGAGATAAATGGATAAGTATAACAAAATGTTGAAGACACAGTGTTAGCAATTCTGAAGGGTACAGAGTTTGTGCAGAGGTAGAAGTGCTCATTTTTACTTGGGCTATCAGGTTAGGCTTTAACCAGGAAGGCATCATAAGAGATTGGTTGTTTGTCAGGCTGGTAAAGTGGGAAAGGGTCTCCCAGGCAGAAGGAGCAGCATAAACAAAGGCATGACAATATAAAACAACCTGACAGGGGTGGGGTGAGTTATAAGGCTCATAAAACGGAAAGATTGGTTTGATCTAGATGCAAGGGAAACCCTAGAGAGCTTTGGTCTGTGAATGGATGCCCCCTACTCCTGTTGAGCAGAAGAGAGCCCTCTTTACAGTCCTGCTAGTTCTCCCCTTGCAAATATGTTGAAGAGGTTAGTGTACTTTGCTCTAAGGAACACAGGTCCACCTCAGAGCTAGAGGCCTGAACACTATGGCTGGATTTAGTGAGAGCATGAAGTAGTAGCCTTCCTTTTCACCTCCTTACAGAGTGCCAGAGGGAGAGGCCCTGGTTAAAGGGTTGTAAGTTACACACTCTACCCAGGGACCATCTGTGCTTTGGGGGAATGTTCCAAACTGAGATGGAGTTTTGGTTTGGTTTGGTTTGGTTTTGTATGAATGAAGAAGTAGAGTCTTAATGGCTTACCCAGACTTTTTCATGAGTTTAGACTAAAAGTTTCTTTTGGTTTTCTAGGGCAAGTTGTGTGTGTTTTTACTGAGATAATCACTGTAGTTTTACCTAGATCTTAGTGAAATAGTTGATGACCTAGTGACCAAAGCTTTATACTAATGTTGTTGGATAAGATAGTATTAGGTGCTTTCATTTTAAAATTAACATTGAGTAAAATTGAAGGTGTGGTTTTGTGAATATAGATTTGTGTAATCATTGCTAAAATAAAGATACAGAACAGTTTCGTTAACCCTTTGTGGTCACACCCTAACCTTACTCCTAATCCCCTAACAACCACTCATCTGTTCTCTGCTACTATAATTTTATCTTCCTGACCACGTTATAGGAATAGAATCATACGGTATGTAATCTTTTGAAGCTGGCTTCATTCACTAGCATGCCTTTGAGATTCATCCCAATTCTTAGATATATCAACAGTTCATTCTCTGTTGACGGGTAATATTCCGTTGTATGTTTGTTGATCCATTCACCTCTTGAAGAACGTTTAGTTTATTTCCAGTTTGGTGTGAATATGAATAGAGCTGCTATAAACATTCATGTACAAGTTTGTGAACCTAAGTTTTACTTTTCTCTGGTAAATACCTAGGGTGTACTTGATAGGTCATATGGTAAGTGTATGTTTAACTTCATAAGAATCTGCCTATTTTCCATAGTGGTTGTATCAGTGTACATTTTTACTTGCAGTGCCCTGGATCTTCAGTGTCATTTGGTATTGTCATTTAAAATTTTTAGCCATTCTAGTACGTAGTGGGATCTCCTTTCTCTAATGGCTAATGATGTTAAACATCTTTTCATATGTTTCTTTGCCAGCCACATATCCTCTTTGGTGAAGTGTCCTAGTTTTTAAAAATTTTTAATGGGAGTGTTTTATTATTATTATTATTATTATTATTATTATTATTGAATTTTGAGAGTTATTTATATGGTCCTGTTTTGGGCAAATTTTCTTTACAAAAGTTACATGACTAAAGATGGAAAAGAGATACAATTTCTAGTTATTGAAGTGGTTTGCTTATATTTCCAGGTAATTCCAAAGTCATAGTTTGTCTCAAAACTTTTACAACTCAAAGCCTTTTTCTTTAGCAGCCAACCTATACTTTATGACACAGGGAGTTTTCTCACAGTTCTACAGTGCCATGTAAGACTTAGAAATGTTAAACAACTGAATTGATGTATTGTGATTTAGTCCTCTGTAATCCTCTACTTAGTTATAAACTGCTCTTTGACAATGAGAAAGGATTACTTCCAGTATATGGCATTGGCGAGTGGAGGAAGGGTAGAATTAGTTGAAGTCAAAGAATTAGACTAGGGCCTGATCATATAAAGCTATATATAGATAGGCTATAGGTTTTATTTCATGTACAAGAGGAAGTAATCAGAGTGTTTGAGCAGAATTTTTAAAGATCTCCCCTCCCCCCACATGGATTGGAAAATTGATTGCAGGAAGCCCAAGAGGAGTCGACTGAACTGGCCATCTAGGGGAAAGATGATGGTCGCTTAAACTAGGGCTGGTGGTAGTAGAGGCGAAGAGTAGGTTTGAGATCTATTTGGGAGGGAGAATTGACAAAGTTTGCTGGTAGTTTGGATGCTGGAATATAGTAATGGAATTAAGAAATGACTCCTAGATTTTAGGCTTGAACAACTAAATGGATATTTGTTGCTTTTGCTTTTGACTTTAGAATTACAGTAACAATAAATAAAAAATGCCAACGGTTATTTACTGCACAAGGTCAATAAATACATTTTTGGTTCTCTAACCCAAGCCGTAATCTCCAAAACCATAGGGAGACTGAAGAGGAGTGATCAGGCTGCTGAGGAGAGTCAGATACATTAAGCTGCTATAAGAACATGCATTTCTGTACCTGACTGTTAGGCAAACCCTGTAAGCCCCAGGCATTTAAGAGTTAGAAGCTCACTCAGGTGAATTACCACCCTTCTTCATAGGCACCCTGAGTTTTAGAATATATGGGGCACTTTTTCATACATTTTTATTTAGTCCTCATAGGAACTTTTCAGGTGGTATCACTGTCCTCATTTTACTGATGTATATCCTGAAACAAAATGGTTATGATATAATAATAGTAATAATAATAGCTCAGATTTATTGAGTATTTACTAGTGCTAGGAACTTCACATATATTAACTCTCTCTTCTCAGCACTAAGCCCATTACATGTATTAACTCAAGCCTCATAGCAACCTTGTGATTTAAGTATTCTTGTTATCCACATTTTACAGATGAGGGAACTGAAATGGCATGGCCATATAGTCAGTAAATGTAAAAGCAGAAATTTGAACTCAGTTTGATTTCATAGCTCATCTTTTTAATCATTATACTTGTGGTAATCTTGTCACAATATATTAAGTGAGGTCATTATGCTGTACCCCTTAAACTTATACAATGCTGTATATCAACTGTGTCTCAAAACTGGAGCAAAAAAAATATATAAAAATGTAACAAAAAAATAAAATTTGTTATTTAAAAAGTCTCTATACTCATCACTTTACTTTTTGATATGTAGAAAAATGACCAGCCTAAGCTCAAAAGCCTAGGTGAATGAATCCTTCCCGGTACTGTGAGGTACACAAAGGGCACAGAGGACCCCTCAGATAGTTATCAGTGAATAAATGTTGAGATGATTAAAGCAAGAAGTAATAATTATTAGTGAATCAGTGTCTACTTTATACTTCTAACTTCAAAAGTACTTATTTGTTTAGAACTATCGCATGTGGGTCCAAGCTATCTATTAAAAATTAAATATCTTTTTTTTCAAAGAAGACTTTTTAGACTCAACTAACTCTCTGACTATTTCCAGTAACAATACAGGTAGGACAGACCACAGGTTTGCAGGTTCTTTCCTCCAACTGGAGAACCTAAATACATGAATATGAAAATTTTTCATCATAAATGGAAACTTGATTCTTAATTCAGAGATTCCTACATGTAAGAGGCATGAAGGAACTAGGGACTGTGGTCTGAATTTTTATTTTCTTGCCCTCACTTGTTGGGTGATACGGTAGCACTTTCTCTGGATTCATTTCCTGTTGCTTTAGCTAATTGTAATTTGTGAACAATTTCATCTTTGTTTCCAGGCCTAACTAGTTAATGATGGCAGCATACTCTTTTGTTTTTTTCATTTTTTTATTCAGTGACCTGTAAGGATAACTCCCAATTATTCAGTTCTCACTAGTCTTCTGATTTGCTCACTTGTTTCCATTCAACTGATGTCATTTTTTAGAAATGCCCCCTGAGGAACTCCTGTGTGGCCTCTGGAAATGGATTTTCATAGTGGTATGTGCAGTGGAGGAAGAGAAGTTGATGAGTAAAGGAGAAATCCTATGACTTGTATTTACTTCTGATTAACTTCTATGTTCGCAAATGAAATTTTGAGGGTATCTATTTCTGATTTCAATTCTGCCACATTACCTGAGGCCTTGGCCTTCACTTCAAATGTGGCAATGTGCAACTGATCAGGGAGTTGGAACCAGTAATCCATTTGAAACAGATCCCCTTTGTTTTAAATACCCTTTAGCCAGGCAAGTTCCAGATTGCCTTAAATGTCAGTATAATTTTGGTCGAGTGAGCAGCTGCACTCTCCATTTCCTAAATCTGGCCTTCATCACAGTGTGAAAAGCAGGTTTTGATAAAAATCAGTTTACAAATGTAATCTGTGTAACCTGAACCCTTGGAATGGGTAAAATGCTCTTCTTGGGGGTGGAGGAGGTATTTTTGTTAACAGCAGGGCTGAGTCCAGGTATGAGAGTAAGTGGTGTTTTGGTTATAGGCTTTGGTCTGTATTTAACCAAATTAAAGTAGAACTGGTCACTAATATGAAGGTACTTCGTGCTCACTCCCAGGCTGCTAAGAATATATCTAGTTCTTTGTTTTCACAGATTTTGCTGTAACTCATGTTGTTTCTTTGGCTTAAAAAAAAAAAAAAGCAGCAGCACTGAGGCTCAATTTTGATTCGTACCATCCTTCACTTCCCACACCCCACCCCCACAGGAGGTTGTGTGGTATAATGGGAAGTTTGTCTTTGGAAAAGTAGTAAGGTTGAAACGGCTCCATCATGGCTGATTCACTCTGTGACCCACCATGGATTTTATATGTTACCTGTTTCTTCTCTGATCATGTCACCTCACTTTTCTTCCCTAACCTCTTACCTTCCCTTCTCTTTTTCTCAGGTTTCATCCTGCTGCTGCTTCTCCATACATCTTCCTTGGATTATTTGCCATAGTTTCAACTCTTCCATGTGTGGATGACTTCCAAATCCTTCCTTCTGGCCTTAACCATTGCTCCTAAATAACTGCCTGGAGAATATTTCTGTTTGACTCACCCATCTTCCTCTCTTAAACTAAAGCCATTGATTTTCATCCCTCACTCGGCTTTTGCTTTTTTACTGTCTTATTAGTGATACCACACTTTTCATGGACACCTTGGTTTAGAATCTCAAGGGTTGGGGTTTTTTGTTTTGTTTTGTTTTTTGATATTTTCACATCTCTTCCTCCCCTCCTTCCCCTTCTGGAATCTCGATGACCCGTGCCATCCACCTGCGCGTCGTTGTGAGATTAATATTCCTAACCTTACTTTGATCCAGACATGTCTCTATTTAACAATCTCAGTAGCCCTTTATCAGTAGGGTAAAATCTATTTCAGTCTATTCCAAACTAGTTTTCTAGACTCATCTCTGACCATTCTTCCTAAGATCTCACTACTTAACTATAATATCTAATATATAACATATATAATATATAATACATAATACATAATATATAATATGTGTGTTTAAGCTGTGCAAAAACACCTTAACATTCCTTTTTCCTTCCTTTTGCCATTGCAGATGTCATTTCCCTTTACTGGCATGCCCTGCTAGCTTTTGCTCTTAACATTTGTATTGTGAAATCTAACACTGAGGGGAAAGTACATAAAATACAAATGTATGGTTTAATGGATTAATAAAAAGCGGGTACCACCCAGGTCAAGAAACAGAGGATTCAAAAGCTTCTCTCCATCCCAGCACCCTCCTCACGGTTTCTTTCCTCTCTGTGCTTGTTTTGTTGTTGTTTGTTTTGTTTTGTCCTAACTTATTTAATATAAATGGAATCCTACAGTATTTTTTCCTGGCTTCTTTTGCCCAACATTGTATGAGTTATTGTTGTTGCAGTACTTGAAATATATTTTCTGCTGTATAGTATTCTGTTGTATGAATTATACTGTCTTATAGCAATGCTGATGAATTTTGGGTTAATTTTAATTTGGGGCTTTTCCAAATTATGTCCTTTAATTTGTCTCCTGATAACACATGTGCATACATTTGTGTTGGGCAGATACCGGGGATAGATCACAACTTTAAAAACAGTGACACACTCTTTTCTGTAATAATTGTACCAATAAATACATCTACTAACAGTGTATGAAAGTTATTTTTTTCAAATTGCCACCATAGTTTGAAATCGTCATTTATTTTAGCCATTCTAATGGATATGTAATGGTAATGCATTCACCAAAAAGTTCATTTTTCCCCCCATAAAATGGCTCTAGTAGCATCTAGTTGTCTTTAACTTCATTCAAAACAATTCTGTTAGATTGTATTGTGACAGCTGTCATCATCAGTGTGCATTTTTAAAAAATTATCAAAATTGGTGAATTTCTGTGTAGCTATTTTAATATTGAAGATAGAAGGAAATATGCAACATTTTTGGCATATTATGCTTTATTATTTCAAGAAGGTAAAAAATGCAACTGCAATGCAAAAGAAAAGAATTTGTGTAGTGTCTAGAGAAGGACTGGTGACTGATCGAACTTGTCAGAAGTGGTTTACGAAGTTTCGTGCTGGAAATTTCTCGCTGGATGATGCTCCACCGTTGTATAGACCAGTTGACGTAAATAGTGATCAAATCAAGACATTAATTGCAAACAGCAACGTTATACCATGTGGGAGACAGCCGACATACTCAGAATATCCAATCAATAAAGTTATTGGTGAAAATGAAAAATGTGTCTTTTATTTTATGGAAAAAATCATACAGACTTTTTGGCAAACCCAATATATCACTGTGGATTTAATTCATATTTTTGATTACTAATGGATTTAAACATTGTTTAATAAGTTTGTTTAGCCTCCTTTGTGAAATCCATGTTCAGGTCTCTTGCCTAGTTTTTTGCAGGGTTGCTTTTTTCTTATTGATCTATACGAATTTTATATATTTTGCATATGAGCTGTTTGTAGGCCATGTGTATTGCATATATCTTCTCCCACACTGTGGCTTGTCATTTCACTCTTAAAGTTCACTCTTCATTTAAACACAGTCCAATTTTATTAACATTTTGCTTTATGATTCATGCTTTTTTTGGCTTCTTTTAAGAATCTCTTTCTAACCCAAGATCATAAAGATACTTATCCTCTTTATTCTGAGAAGAATATTATTTTGCTTTTGATATATAGGTCTTTAGTCTCCTTGGAATTAAACATTTACATGGTGTGTGAGGTAGGATCAGGTTTCTTTTTTTCCCAGCAAACTGTCCCAATGCTATTCTTTGTCTCACTGCTTTGCAATGCCATCTTTATCATAAGATTAAATATTTATATAGCATGACTGTGTTGTAGGATTCTCCAGTTGGTTCCTTTAGTCTGTTTGTCTATCCTTGAAGCCAATAAAATGTATTTTAATTACTATGGCTTTTAAATGGATATTGCTATATGGTAGATCAAGTCTTGTTAAGTATCTGCTATTTTTGTTCTTTGCATTTCCATATACATTTTAGAGTTAGCTTGTCAAGTTAGACACACACACAGTTGAGATTTTGAATAGGGTTTTACTGAATCTATATCATTACAGTAATAACTTTTCCAGTCTGTGAGCATAGTGTTTCTCTCCATTTACTAAAGTCTTCCTCGATTTATCTTAGAAATATTTTATATAAAGTAAGTGTATTACAGTTTATCCATAGAGATATTACGTCTTTATAAGATTGCATCCTAGTTCTTTTATGTTTTTTGATGCTATTGTAAATGGCATCTTTTAAAAATTCCTTTGTTTTGTGGCTGGTATAGAAATATGTTTAGTTTTTGTATATTATTTTACTTTGCTGGCTATAACCTATAGTATAGTGTTGAATGAAGGGTATTGATAATAGGCCATCCTTGCCTTCCAATATCAAAGGGAAAGCTTTTTAAAAGCATGTCACAGTTAAGTGTAATATTTGGTACAAGTCTCTTTAGATAATCTTGATCATATTAAACAAGTTTTTTTCCTATTCCTACTTTGCTAAGTGTTGAATAATAATGTTGAATTCTATCAAACCCGTTTTTAAAAAATTAAAGCACTGTTTTTTGCTTTTGTTTAAGATTGATTTTTTTAAGAAAATACTTTCCAGAATGTTACATAAAATTGCACATTTTTATCAGGTTCTAATCTTATAGAAAATCTATCTTTAATAAAACAATAGCACAACTAACAATTATTGTGCATTTCTTCTGTGTTAAGCATTATATTAAGCAGTGTGGTAGAGTGGAAAGGTCTCAGATCCTAGTGCAAAACTGTCTGCTCTGAACTCTAGTTCTGCTGGGTACTAGCTATGGGACCTTGGGCATATTATTTAACCTATGTGTACCTCAGATTTTCCATCTGCAAAATGGAGATAATAGTAATATCTACTACATAGAGTTGTAAGAAATGAGAGACTTACTATATGTAACACATATAGAACAAAGCTTGTTATATAATAAGCTCCGGGTATGGGTTAGCTGTTATTTATGTATGTCTGTATCATTTATTCCCTAGTAACTTCATGAGGTGAGTACTAATGTTATCTCTATTTTATAGTTGATAGTGAGACTTTAGAGAATTGAGTCATGTGTCCATGGTTGCAAAGCTAGGAAGTGGCAGAGCTGGAATTCATACCCAGTCTGTCTTAACCATTAAGTCAGTGATTCATAGTACTCTTCCCCCACACATGTATATACTGACATACAAATGTATATACCTTAATTGAAAGAAAGGTTTCACAATACCCATACTATATGTGACATACTTTGATATTTTCTATTTTATTTCAAAGATACTAGTCATGATACTAGGGATTATGACTTATAATTTGGAAATCCCTGTACATACCATTTTATTCATTTACTATTCATTCATTCAATAAAATGAGCATCTTCTCTGTAGAAATCACGGTGTCAGGTATTGCTGTTAATAATCTCTTTTCAGATGTAACCTTGGTTAGTTATAAAAAGATCCACTTTTATAAAACAAGAACTTAAGGATTATAAAATTCTGGTCAGATTGGTGACCAGATTTGTTTATAAATATCTTTGTTCTCATTTACTTATCATTCCTGCTAAATGATGTAGAAATGGAACATTCATTTATTTGAGCAGACACATGTCAGTGGTTCTCTAAAGAGAAGCTGCTAGGGCTCTGTGCCTGGTTCAGATTGTTATTAATCTTCTAGACCAACCATATCAGCTGCTTTATTCATCTTTTTCATTATTTCCTTTGAATTTGACATTTCTGCCTCTGAAAATTGTGTCCACAGAGACTCCAACCAAGCTCTGCATCTGCCCCCTTATCTTTCTCAGCAAGAGTGTTAACATTTGAAGGGATGAAATTTAATATGATAGTTCCTGTTACCTGCACTAGAATAATTTCTGATCAAGAAAAAAAAAAATCTAAAGATTGTTTCTAAGGTTTAAGACTATAGCAAAGACAAGCATGTTACCTTTTTTCTAATAATGCTCATGAATGGTTACATTTGTGAGTAATAAAGCTCCTTTTTATTATTTAGCAAGCTCCTTTTAGAAGATTTTGCAGAACCAAAATTGTGGACAGATCATGACTCTTACCTGCAGTGTGGGGCAAAAGTAGATTTATAGTTGTGAATATGTGAAACAGAGTTTATTCTTACGTTATTTGTTAATTAATGTATTATTTTCCATATGAACAACTGTAATTCTACTTTTGCCCCACCTTGTATTGTAGAGAGAGTTTAGGTAAAGGTTTGTACAAGGCAATTTTTAAGGCACTTTCTAACTCTTAAGATTCTAGGTCCTGTAAAATGGGGATAATGATACTTCTCACAGTTACTGTGATGAAGAAGACAGCACCTTTAGAAGCTTCGTGAACATTACATATTTGGTATTCACTGAGTGTTCTTTGCCATTATCTATAAGAATAATCCTTGTCCTGGCCTTGTACAGGTGAGATAATCAATATCCTTCAAGTCCTTTACAAGCATAGGAGGCGTTGAAATCTGTATGTGCTTCCTGGCTGGGCACCACTAAGGCCATTTTGCTTTAGTTTGTTCATATACATATCTGTCTTTCTCTGTTTCCCTGTGTGGTCTCATATATCTGCTTCTCTTTGCATACCTACTGTTTGCTTTATGACTTTGAGCAAGAGCCTTTATACAAGATCTGTCCAGAATAAGTTCAGCTATTGTTAATGTAACTAGAACGGTTTGTGTGACATCGATATAATCTGGCAGCCAAGGAGAGTGGACTTGGATGCACATGCATGGACAATGATGACTTCATTGTACTGATCAGTGGGAACAGTAGACACAGTTGAGTGAGCATGTGTACTGTGTGGCCGTTGCATTCAAAATGACTAAGTGAGCAGAGTGATGAATCTACATCAGATTTTGCGTTAAGCTTGAACGTTGTCTGCGGAAACTATTGGGATGACTCAGAAGGCCACAGCTTTGGGCAGCTGGTGATTGGCAGCTTCATCACGACAACATGCCCACTTATGCATCTTGTCTGGTGCAGAGTTTTTTACAGAAACATCAAATCACCCAGGTGAATCAGTCTCAGATTTGGCATCCTGTGACTTCTGGCTTTTCCCAAAACTAAAATGACATTTGAAAGGGAAGAGACTTAAGACCATCAGTGAGATTCAGGAAAGTACAGTGGAGTAGCTGATGGTGATTGGGAGAACTGTGTGAGGTCCCGAGGTGCCTACTTTGAAGGGGACTGAGGTGTCATTGTCCTATGTGCAGTGTTTTTGTATCTTGTATCTTCAATAAATGTCTCTCTTTTTTATATTACATGGCTGGATACCTTCTGGACAGACCTCCTATAGTACTGTGCCCCTCCTTTAACATTATCTTCAAATGCTTTTTAGGAATGTCATCACATTAAGTGTGGACCTGTTAGGATAATAATGATAATGAAAATAATAGCTATTATTTATTAACTGTCTATTGTAGCCCAAGCACTGTGCTGAGTATTTTATCCATGGCATATAAATACCATTATAATCCCCATTTCACAGATTAGCAAAACTAGACTCAAGGAGGTGATGTAACTTAATTGCCCAGTTCACCCAGCTGATGATTATCAGAACTGGAGTTCCAGTAAGTGTCTCTAATTCTAAGGGCCGTGCTTCTGCCCCGACACATGCATAGCCTCCACCATTATCGACCTCTATATATTCTAATTAATTTTGCTGTGAATCTAATATTTTTATAAAAAATAAAATCTATTTAAATATATATATTAGAAACACCTAGAGAAGATGCTGGCAAACTCCTGTTTCTATACAACTTGTGAACTAAGAATGGTTTTATATTTTTTTAATGCTTGGGGGAAAATAATATTTTGTGAGATGTAAAAAATCAAATGAAATTCAAATTTCAATGTCTATAAATTAAATTTTATTGGAAAAAAATAACTCTAAGGGCTGTGTACTTAATCATTATACCTTGCCTGTTACTACTCAGCAGAGACTCAAATCTCTGGTTTCCTGTCGTGGCCTCTGATCAAAACCTTTCCTGGAGGTTTCTTTTACCTGTTAGCAAGCTCTGACATCACAGTGTACCAAGGCACTTTTTTGTCATATGCCTGTTCTTTGGCACTTGCTTGGTCCTGAATAAGTGTAATTTGAGGGAAGAGGAAGTAGAGAGCTATATATTCCAGCCCGAATTTCCTCTTTGACTAACTTGTTTGTTGTTTGGCAGTGAGTTCCTTAACTATGGGTATCATAATGATTCATTTCTAAATATGCAGTACCTAGGACAGAACCTAAGCACAGAGTAGATGTTCTTCTAGAATGCAAGTTTTACCAGGGACTTTAATTCACTGTTTTATGCATGCCTTACAGTAGCACCTAGCCTAGAATAGTTGCCCAATACATATCTGTTGGATGGATGGATAGGTGAATAGGTGGCTGGCTGATTGGCTTAGCTGGGCACGGTTAAAGCTTCTTGTTAACAAGTACAATGATCATTTTTTGGGAGTATACCATGTTCTGGGCACTTATATACATTTTCAGTAATCTGCAACACCCTCCTAAGGGTAAAAGCAATGAGAGGTGGCATGAGGAAGCTAAGGGACAGGGCGGAATAAGGGATATATCCCATATTTCTGACTTGGATACTGATCGAAGTGATGATGAAATCCAGGGGGAAGAGTATAAGTTCATTTTTCTGGGAGGCTATATTTGCGGTATCTGTAGGGATCTGTTCCTAGGACAACAGTTCTGAAGAACCCATTTTGTCTCCTGTTTGCCACCAGTTATACTGGAGATGGTGATGCTCTTGATCTGCCCACAGCAGGGTTTTTTGTTTTAGAACTGCAGGCTTATAGAACTGCAGGCTTAAAGCCATTTTTCCCGCTGTATTTTTTTTTCTCGTTATTTTCTTTTTTAAAAAATTTTTTATTACTCTCCAATTAGAGTTGTCCCCATTTTCCCCCATTACTCTCCCCTGCCCTACCCATCCCCCATCTCCCACAATCAGTCTTCCTTCCTGCCTACCATTGCCTTTGTCCGTGGGTCCTTTATACATGTTCCTTGACTTGACCCTTCTCCTTCTTTCCCCTGTTATCCTCCCCACCCTCCCCTATGGTTACTGTCAGTTTGTTCTTTATTTCCATTACTCACTGTATCCTAACTTGAATATGTTCAGTTTCTGTTCCAGATGATCGGGCTGAACAACGAACCTGTCTCATTTGTGGGGACCGCGCCACAGGCTTGCACTATGGAATCATCTCCTGTGAGGGCTGCAAAGGGTTTTTCAAGCGGAGCATTTGCAACAAGCGGGTATATCGGTGCAGCCGTGACAAGAACTGTGTCATGTCTCGGAAGCAGAGGAACAGGTGCCAGTACTGCCGCCTGCTCAAATGCCTCCAGATGGGGATGAACCGGAAGGGTGAGTGGTGTTTGTGGCTCTACTACCCACCCTTCACCCATCACTTTACCTTTAGTGTCAGCTATTAAAGGCCTTGGAGTTATTTCCCAAACCTGCACTATATGCCAGGCCTTGCACTGTGTACTCATAACCCAGAAGTGAATCTGGCACAGGTATAATGATTAAGTACATAGCCCTTAGAGTTATTTTTTCCAATAAAACTTACTTTACAGACATTGAAATTTGAATTTCATTTGATTTTTATATCTCACAAAATATTTTCTCCCAAGCATTAAAAAAATATAAAAAACCTTCAGACTACATGGTGAGGAAAACTGGTGAGATGTTAAGGATTCTGTGAGAATGAATGGACAGACTCCATGTGGCAAGACCCCAATGAATAATCAAGTCCTAACCGAAACTAACATACTCCACTAGTTCTTCTCTCAGGACATGATGGCAGGAAGTAGTGATTTTAGATGAAAAGGTAGGAAAGGCAGTAGGTCCTCTAGATGTGATACCATTTTGTTTGCTAGAGTCATGGCCTACTCAGAGGCTAGGCATGCTCAACAATCTGTGCCCAGTTGGTGAAGATTTGGGGATTTATTGGGAAGCTTTCCAAGAGCCATTAGCCTGAAATGACATAAATGAACAGATGTTCTAAGGGGATTTATCCAGAGGGCAGCTTTGAAGATGGATTGGGGTGAGGGAAGCACAAAAGCCACCTAGAAAGTTTTTGGAAGAATGCAAAGAAAGGTGTGAAGGACTTGGAGGGGAAAGTGATGACACAAGATGGGGAGAGGTGGGAGAAGCTTACATGGTAGAAGCTGGCGACATACTGACTATTGGGCAGCACCAGACGTTGAGGTTAATAGTACTGATCCTATCAAGAAGAAAAAAAGTCAGGCTAAAAAAGCAAGGTGGGGCAGATTGTTGGCCTTGGTGATGCTGAGTCGGGGGTATCTGAGAAGGATACATACAGGTGTCCGCATGGAAGTTGGATATATAGGACTTGAACTGAGGTGAGAGGTCCTGCCTGCACGTAGAAATTTGTAGAGCTGTTGGCATAGAGTTGGTAAAATTTTGTCAGTGGGTAGAAATCACCCAAAGAGAACTTGGATACAGAAGAGAAGAGGGCTGGTGTACCAATTGTAGGAATGTTGTCATGGGTGGTGGAGCATAGTGCTGTGTATTTCAGTAGAAAGAATGGAGGCTCTGGAGGCAGAGGTTGGTGACAGCCTAGTTCTGTGACGTTGGGCAGATTGTTTTATATCTCTGATGCTCAGTTATCTTACCTTTAAAATGGTATGATAATACTTACTTTCAGAGTTCTGTAGAGCATTGAATGTGACAATGTATATTAAAGTACCCAGCAAGGTATTAGGAGGTCCTGGTGTGCAGAGGTGGGAGTTAGATTTAGTGAACTGTTCAATTGGCCTGTAGCATTAAAGAATGAAGGCATCCCAATGTATTTCAGGTTGGTTTTGTTGGGGGGGGGGGGCGTGTGGACAAGAAGAATCTTTTGAAAATTTGCCCATTATGGGAAAAGGTAAGAGATATAGAAAGTCATTGAGATGAATTTAGATCATTTATAGTTTATTTATAATACCAATATTTATGAGCACTATGTGTACCAGAAACTCTCACCCTCCGTCTATGCATTACCTCATACGTACAACGACCCTATTATTAACTATTATCCTCAGTTTACAGATGCTGCTTAGGAGAGTAAAATGATTTTATCCCAGTTTGTTTAGTGGTGACCAGGTAAGAATAGCCAATTTACTTGAGCCAAAAAGAGGATACACCTGGAAGCAAGATCTCAGCAGACTGCGATAAATGCTTCAGAGAGTAACAGTTAGCACGTTCTTGTATGCGTTCGAGATTAAGGAGGGAATGTGAGGAAGATTATAGGGTAGTTAAGATTATGGGCTGTTTTGAGGGCGGTCACATGGATTGGATTATAGGGTAGTTAAGATTATGTGCTGTCTTGAGGGAGGTTTATTTTAAAGATGTGTTACCCTAGATGCACAGAAACAATGGACAGGACTTGCTTAAGGCAAAGATAAGCCTTTTACTAAAGAAGTAATATGCCCAGAACGTGACTACCCACTATGACCTGCCCAGTTAGGAATTTATGATCAGATCACCTTGGGAAGATACTTTCCATCGAATCCCTTTTTTCGTCCACACCAGCCACCAATATCAAACAAATGTCTTGAAAAGAGAGCTTGTGGTCGGTCATCTACCTACCTGCACCTGATTTTGTGTTGGTCTCTAGTTTTCTTTTATCTCCCTTTGTAGCCCTCACTACAAAGATTTTCTCAAAGTTTATTTATGGGATGCCTTCTTGACTACTCAGATGAATCATCCTGCATGTTCAGCTGGAGTATGAGATTCTGAGCCTTCCAGCCAAACTCACCTATTTTAGGGAAGAAGAAGCTTTAGCCTCTTAACCATTCCGATCATAGCAAGAAGAAGGTGACACAGGGATATGAGGGATGGGGAGCTGCCTCCCAGGTCCATTTGTGTGCAGAGCAGGCAGGCTCCGCTGCCTGGTGAAGGCTGCCTCTAACAGAGAAACCCTGCCACCTCCTGGCTGGTGCTGGGAAAGTGGAATTAAAATTAAAGCTGCCATTGGAATATTTTTTGGGTGATGGAACTGTCCTTCTATAGACTATGATGTTCAACACATAGTTTTATGCATTTATTAAAACATGTGGAATTATACTCCACAAGTTTTAATGTATACAGTTTTTTTTAAAGCCTTACCTGAGGATATGCTTATCAGTTTGAGAGAGAGAAAAGAGAAACCTTGATGTGAGAAACATCAAGCAGTTGCCTCCCATACACACCCTGACTGGGGACTGAACCTGAAACCTTTTGGGGTACAGGACAACGCTCCAGCCAACTGAGCCACTTGGTCAGGGCAATATATAGTTTTGTTTTTGTTAGTTTTTTAAAGGATACTATATGTGGTGGGGGAGGGGATAGAATGCAGACTATGATAAACGAATCTAACTGATATATGAGGTCTAACTCCAATGTGATTAAATAAATCACATAGCCACACGACAGGGAATGGGAAGATGGGAGCTGCTGACCTTGGAAAAACAGCGTTTTGTCTGTATACTGGAAGGCTGAAGACAAAAAGAACTGTACAAACAAAGCACCCTAGTTTGTAAATTTATTTCTTTCAGGGCCATGGATTTGGAATTCGTCACTACTTCCTTTGGATACTGGGGTTGAACAAACAAGTAATTATATTGTAGGTAATGAGGGTCAGGTTTCTCACCTTAAAGACATCATAAATCAGGGGAAGGCTAGAATAAAATCTCTGGTACCAGATTGGAATCAGAGGTATCAGTATGGATTCATGTTTAGATAGATAAAAAATATATATTTGTCTGTCTATACATATATAGATACAGATACATGTGTAGCTGCATGAGTTGAGATAGATACTGTATTTTGCCGTGTATAATGTGCATCCATGTTTTTGACCTAAGCTTTCAGGAAAAAAATCTTTCTTTTTAATTTTTTAAATTTATTTATTTACTTATAAATACTTTTTTTGTCTTATAAAGGGATTTTAGCATTTATTTTTGAACATATTAAGGAATAAGAAATTTTATGTGCCAGTACCACCCATGTATAATGTACATCCTTATTTTTCCCTCAAAAATTTGGGCAAAAAAGTACACATTAGACACAGCAAGATATGGGTAGGTATATAGATATTAGCCTGTCCAGAAAGTCTCCAACCAGAGACATTTATTGAAGAAGATACAAGGAACATTGTACACAGAACAATGGCACCTCAGTCCCCTTCAAAGTAGGCACCTTGGGACCTCACACAGTTCTCCCCGTCACCATCAGTTGCCCTGTTGTATTTCTCTTAGTCTCATTGACGGTCTGAAATCTCTTCCTTTTCAAAGGTCATTTTAGTTTTGGGAAAAACCAAAAGTCTCAGGGCACCAAGGGCTATAGGGGGTCTGAGTCACCTTGGTGATTTGATGTTTTTGCCAAAAACCTCTGCATGAGGCATGATACAGGCAGGAGCAGGTGCTTTGTCATGATGAGGCTGCCCTTTACCAGTTGCCCGTAGCAGTGGTCTTCTGAATCATCAGAATAGTTTCTGCAAAGAAATGTTCAAGCTTAACACAAAATTTGATGCACATTTTTTGCTCTACTCAGTCATTTTTAATGCAACAGCCACACAGTACTTACACTTGCTCAAGAGCTTCTACTGCCCCCAGTTACTAGTACAGTGAAGTTGTTATTGTTCATGCATGTGCATTCCAGTCCATTCTCCTTGGCTGTCAGGTTATATCTATGTTGTACAAACCGTTCTTTAAACACACACACATTATTTTTTTCCTAGCCCTGTCCATTCAGAGGGGCAAGGAGCAAGGAGTATACCTAGCCTCCGGATCCTGGTTTCTAAATACCAATAAAAGGAATGGTGACTCCTTGGATCACTGATTCTAGGACTAAGGCTGGGAAAATATGAGCCTGGAAAGGCCCTGGCCAGATAACTCAGTTGGTTAGAGTATCATCTTGATACGCCAAGGTTGCAGGTTCAATACCCAGTCAGGGCACATACAAGAATCAACCAGTGACTGCATAAATAAGTGGAACAACAAATATCTCGGTCTCTGTCTTTCTGTACCTCTCCCTGTCTCCTCCCCTTCCTCTCTCTCTAAAAATCAATAACTAAAAAATCTTTTTCAAAAAAGATGAGCTTGGATCATCTTGTGGTGCCAGAGAGTGCTATATATTTTTTTAAAAGAAAGAAAAAGAAGGAATGAGGGAAATGGAAAATTAGAAGTCCATAGTTATACCTGCTGTAGGCAAGATCTATTGATGCATGCTAAAATATGGAGAGTATAGGTTTAAACAGATAGAATGTTTGCATAGTCGTAGAATATTTAGTAATTAAAAAGAGAAAAATAAGTTTTAGTAGAGAATCCTGATACTTTAGCCAAGCAATCAAGGTTAATATCACCAGTGTGTTGACATTGACGCCATGTACCCCCCAAATAGATAGATGGATCAATATAGCTATTTCTGTATGTACACACACACATGGGTATGCACACACGCGCACACACACACACGGATAGATTCATTTCAACCTAATCATGAGAAAACAGACAAGGTCAAATTAAGAGACATTCTTTAAAATAACTTACATTCTACAACACATTCTCCAAAAGTGTCAAAGAAACAAAAGATGAGGCTAGACTAAGAAACTGTCACAAATTGGAGATTATGGAGACAGGACAGCTCCATGCTATGTGGATGCTAGGTTGAATTCTAGAACAGAAAAAGGACATCAGTGAAACGGGAAAACTGAATAAAGTCTGTAACTTTAATTAATAATAATACTGTACCAAAGTTCATTTCTTAATTTTGATGAGTAGCGTTTGGTTTTGTAAGATGTTAACAGAAGGGGAAGCTGGGAGTAAGGTATATGGAAATTCTCTGTACTATTTTTGAAACTCTTCTGTAAGTCTAAACTTATCTCAAAATTTAAAAATTAACTTAAAAAATGCAGCTGCCATGTATGAGCCAGCCCTCTGTTCACCATTTCTGGACATAGACATCTTTTCAGACCTGGAAATTGGTTGTTTATGAAATTAATTAGCAGGACATTGAGGGAGATTTAAACAGCATGGTCAGTGGAGGCTGGGCCCTGTCTGTCCATCCCCATTGCCGTCCCCATATTCCTAAACACATGTTCCTCATTGTCTTACAGTTTTCAGAATAAAGTGGGGCTCCTTGGAGTGATTTTCAAGGCCCCTCTGATTCTGGCATCAGCCACTTCATCCCTTTCCTTTTCTCTCTGTTGCTCCCCACACACAATCCGCATTCCATCCCAGCTCTCCCAAAACTGAATGTTTCTGTTTTGGGAACTTTGCACGTGTGATTTCATTTTCCTGAAATATTCTACCCCCTCTCCTTTACCCGACTGTATATACTTTTTTTTTTTGAGGCTCAGTTTTTATTTATGACATCCTCTAAGAAGCTGCCTCTGACATCCTCTTCCTACCAGGTGACCCTCCTGTGCTCCAACCGCCCTTTATTGCCCTCTGCCGTAGCCCTGATCACCTCGTGCTGTCCTTGTCTGTTCATTTGTCTGTTCCCCCTCCCCCATTTTTACTCCCCCTGGAGGACTCTGACCAAGCCCTGCTTTCTCTGTGTCCCTCAGCAGATAACCTAGTGAAGGTAGGATGCTTCCTGGTGTGATGGATTGGCTATGGTAGGGGACCTGGGCAGGAAGCGGGATAGTGGAAAGGGAATAGTCGCCCCCTTATCTGCAGGAGATACGTTCTGGTACCCCCATAGATGCTTGAAAACCATTGATAGCATTAAACCCAATGCAAGAGGGAACCCTTGTAGTACAGGCTTCCCCTTTAGGTGAGTGTTCTAGGAACCCACCTGTATCAGTGTACCAGATGGTGGTGTGAGAGGCTGCATTTGGTTTCAGCAAAAATTTTTTTAGGACACTTTCAGTATGTTTGCGTATTTCATGATGGGTGCTTTATGAGTGCACCTGCCCACACCACACTGAGTGTTCAGCAATTTTTGACCGAAAATGACATGACCCCCCATGCCCCACTCTCCCTGTCCACTTGAACTTGACCCCAAGAGACTTTTTTTGTTGTTGTTTTCCCGGATAAAAAGTCCTCAAAGGGAAATGTTTTCCCAGTGTGGAAGTGGTGAAACAAAAAATGGCAGAAGCTCTCAAAGGCATCAAAATCAATGTGTTTAAAAATGTTTTCAGCAGTGGAAGAAACATCCTGATGGGTGTATTTCATCAAATCGAGGGTGCTTTGAAGGTGACCAAAGTTTAAACATGTAAGAATAAATACACAATTTTTTATAGCTAAATTCCCTGAGGTTTTATGTTGTTTTTTTTGGGGTCCCCCTTGTATATACTATGTTTTTTCTGTACATTACATACCTATAATAAGGTTTAACTTACAGGTTAGGAAAGTAAGAAATCAATAATAATAACTACTAATAATACAGAATAATTATAACAATGCGCTTTAATGCAAGTTATGTGAATGCGGTCTGTCTCTCATAACTGAGATAGCCAGTGAGTGGAGGGTGACTAATGGGTGGATAGCGCACAAAGCATGGAAGCGCTGGACAAAGGTCACCTCTGGGGCAGGACAGCACAAAGTTTCATTATATTACTTAGAATAGTGCTCAATTTAAAACTTACGAATTGTTTATCTGGAATTTTCTATGTAATGTTTTATGACTGTGGTTGACCGTGGATAACTAAAACCATGAAAAGCAAAACCACAGCTAAGGGGTCTGCTCCACTGTTAAAATCATCAGAAGCAAGAGGAAGCTAAACTGAGCCTCTTGGAGGAGTTTGTGTCAGCTGAGTAATTATGTGAAAAAACTGAAAATTTTTTTAACTTGGTTGTCTCACAACTTGCTAGTTAACTAGTTTAAATTTCTAAAAAGGTTAAGGAAAGCCTCCTGGAGGAGGTTCACGTTTGTAGAATGGCATTGTGAGATGGTGATCTTGCAGCAGCATCATACCACTTTACCAGGATAAAAATGGAGCCTTGAGAAATCTCACAGAACAGAGTCTTGAAGGAATAGAAGTTCAGGCTCCTTACAGACTTAAAGAGCTTTTAAAAAATGACTCCCCATCCCCCTTCTTTCCCTCTCTGAGAGAGAGAGACAGAGAAAGTTACAGACATTCAAAGGGGGTTGCTTCTAACATAACCACAGTACTATTATCAAAATCAGGAAATTTAACATGACATAATACTGTTACCTAATTAGCAGGTCTTATTCAGATTTACCAATCATCCTAATGTCCTTTATAGCAATTTATTTTTTTCTAATCTAGGAGCCAACACCTCACATTTAGTTTTTGTCTCTTTAATCTCAATCTGAAGTGATTTCTCTGCCTTTTTTTTGTCTTTAATAACATTGTCGGTTTTGAAGAAAACAGGTCATTTATTTTGTAGACTGTCCCTCTACTGAGTTTGTCAATTTCTTCACGATGAAATTCAGGTTGTGCCACGGAAGTGATGTTGTGTCCTTTCAGTGTATTATATCGAGAGCACATGGTTTAAGTCTGTCTCATTAGTCTCCATGTTAACGTGACTCACTTGAGTAAAGTAGTGTTGCCAGATTTTTTTCACTGTAAAGTTTTTTTCTGAGTGGGGCAACAACATGTACCTAAAACGGCATGGTATGTTCAGGGACTAACAAACAGTTCTCTGTAGGTAGAGTGTAACGTTTGTGGCAAGAGATGAGGATGGGGAACCCCAAAGGGCCCAGATCACAAAGGATCTTAAATGTAAAGCTAGGGAGCTTGGACTTAGCCTGTAGACCAAAGGGAGCCAGCAGTGGGTTTTGAGCAGGACACTGGTATAGTTAGCTTTGTGTCTTACTTGTGTTTCTGGTTTCTGGATTTAGTTGGTGTCCAGGCCTAAGTGAGGAATGGTAGATACATATGTTCCAGAGCAGAAAAAAGTACTTGTGCTTCTGAGCAGATAGAAGAACCATAACTGGTGCCACTCTTTTCAGCTTAGACAAGAAGTGGAGCAGAACCATTCCTGTGATCTTGTACCCAAAAGCCCTTTATGTGCTTGTTTCTTTTTAATCAGTTCATTACCAGAAAGACCCTCAGCCCTGCTGAAATACTCGCTCTTAGCCCAGTGTAACATCACGGAACAAGCACATCTTTGGAAACGGAAGACCCAAATTGAAATCCCAGTTCTGCCAGCCCTATCCTGAGTAACCTTCAACAAGTCCCTTTTCCTCTCTGAGCTTCATTTTCTTCATCTCTAAACTGCATAGAAATACCATATTTTGCCATGTACAATGCGCACTGTTTTTGCCCAAATTTTTAAGGGAAAAAATAAGAATGTGCATTATACATGGGTGGTGCTAATTCCCATAATGAGAACCAGCACTAAAAACGTGGATGCACATTATGCACAGCAAAATACGGTAATGTACACCTTCCAAAGTTGTGTTGAGGATCAAATGTGATAACATGTGAGTATGTTGCAGACTTTACAGTGTGATCCAACTTTCTGTTTTAGCTGAGGCACTGTGACACATTGTATTGTTTTCCATACTGCAGGCAGTTTCATGCTTTTTATTTTTCTTTAGGTCAATTTTTTTAAGGTAGTTTTCTTGTTTTTTTTAAACGATTTTATTTATTTATTTTTAGAGAAAGGGAAAGGGAGGGAGAGAAGCATCGATGTGAGAGAGAGAGAGAGAGAGAAACGTAGATCGGTGGCCCCTCGTGTCCCGACTGGGCACCAAACTGATAATCCAAGATGTGCCCTGACAGGGAATCAAACCAGCAACCTTTTGAGCCACTCCAGTCAAGACCAAGTTAATTTTCAAAGAGAATTTTTTATCACCTTGGTGAATGAAAAATTAGTATTTTTTAGTGCATGTTAAGATAAGTGTATAATTAAGGGTTTATCGATGCACCACCTGAAATTATGTCTTGCCAGTGGGATACAACACAATTTAGGAAGTACTAGTGCTGGAAAGATGGCTGGCCTTAGTCTGATAGTCTGGATTCCAGCCCCAATCGTGTTCAGTCTCTGTCACCCTAAGTAAAATAGTTCGTTCATTTCTCTGAGCCTTAGATTCATCTCTTCAGTGGGAGTGATACTAATACTTTCTTAATGGGTTTATGAATGGGGGTGAGCGACAACATGAGCTTTTAAATATCAGAACTGGAAATTGCCAAGATGTAAATCTTAAAGGTTTAGGGCCCCTTAAACAAAAAAGAAAGCATGTTGAGTTCCTTCACCATCTCCAAGACAGAGTGAGATTTCAAGTCAAGTATATTCAGTGTTTTATATGCTAGTGATCCTTGATCTGTACCCGTGAGCTGATTCGCAAAGGCATGTGAGATGTTAGTACTGGAGACAGAAGTGCCTGAAGACTGTCATTGACCCTCGAACAGCAGAGAAGGAATTTTAAGGATTTTTTAGAACTTGAAAGTTAGCTAAAAGAGAGCTCCTAGATAACCAGGCATGCTTCTACCCCTACCGTAGGCTGTGTATTTTTCTTACTCCAAATTCACAGCAGTCTTGTAAAGAAGACTGTGTTGCCCCATTTCACAGACGAAGATACTAAGGTTCTAGCAAAGCTGAGAATGGAAACTTGGTTTCTTCTGTGTTTGGAAAAAAGAGGCTGCGGAGAAGGAAGGATTAGTTACGGGGTACGTACTTTATAAGCCAGGCTCTATGCTTGGTGCTTCAGCTTTATTATTTTATATATAATCCTTACAAAACCCCCATAAGACTTAGGGTCCAGTAGCCCCTCTTTATTTTTCGGTACATTTGACTTTCTGAGGTTTTATTTATTCAGACGAGATAGGGTGTGTTCAGGGTGGTATGGCCATAGACTGAGGTTTTATAAAATTCAGAGATGTGAAGAAACTTGTTTGTACTTACACAGATGAGGCAGAAACAGGATTTAGACTCAAACGTCTATTTCTGAAGTGTATAATCTAAGGACACTAAGACTAATGTCCGCTTTAAGCAGAATGAACTTCCTGTCAGCCTTTCACTGGTCACAGGAGTTGAATACTTGGAGCCCTCACCTTTTCGGGCAACCGGTGCTACCCCAAGGACTTTCTATGTTCTCCATGGTAGTCCCCGCCGCCCCCTGCCCCCGGTAGGTATGTTATAGCAAAGCTTGCTCTCATATGATGCTATTAGTTTATCTTCTTACTCCCTCCGAACCACCCTCCACAGTAATCATCACAGATCTTTTAAAAATGCCAGCCTGACCTACCCTCTCCTGCCTTCCATCTTATCCTCAGGCTCCTCTGATAAAGTCCGCAGTCTCAGCGTAATAGTCAAGGCTGTCTGTAATCTGGCCTCAGCTGGCCTCTCCAGCCTCATCTCTCGCTACTCTGCTCTATACACACATGCACGCGCGCGCGCGCGCGCACACACACACGCACATGCAGCTTTTCTGTGCATTCTTCACTCATCCTGGAGCACCCTTTTCCTGTCTGCATAAATCCCATTCACCTGTTCAGGTTCAGTTCATAAGTTGTCTTTTCTAGAAAGCTTTGCCAGACACCAGAGCCTTTCTATAATTGCAAATCAGAGGTTTCTTTTCTGTGCCCAATATTAAGTGCTCCATATACAATGAAAGATAGTATTATTAGTAGTTGTAATTCTTAATGAGGCTGGTAATATTTAAAGAATGCTTTTTACAGTTAGAGAATGCTAAGTAACTTCTTCCTTTCATTGTATCGCCTGAGCGGAAAATCAGTGGTAAGGAAACTCCACTGACTGCCTTTGTAAGGAGCAATGAGTGAAGTCGCGCGCGCACGCGCTCTCTCTCCCTCTCTCCCTCTCTCCTTCTCTCTCTCTCTCCTTCTCTCTCTCTCTCTCTCTCCCCCCCCCTCCTCATTCTACAAATTAGACTCAAACTTAGACTGGAAATAAAAAATATGTTACAATGAACATGTTTTTTCTATTCCTCTCCTTCAGCTTGCCAGTCTTAGATGCAGTATCCTGATGGGATATTTGTAACTGGGACTATTAGTAATGCTATCACCTACATTGAGCATACTGAATGCATACAATATTTGTAGTGTGTACCCAGTACCTTGGGGGCCCCAAAGTATCTGCTGCCTATGAAGTAGCCTGGAATGATGGAAAGAGTGTGTGCTTTGAGGCCAGAAAGGCCTATGTTTTAATCTCAGCTTCACTCATTACTACCTTGTGCTTTTGGCCAAAGAAGTTCTCTTCTCATGCCTAAACTTCTCTGAGCATGCTTCTGACTCTCTTGCTTATGTTTCCTTCCAGCAATCAGAGAAGATGGCATGCCTGGAGGCCGGAATAAGAGCATCGGGCCAGTCCAGGTGAGTTCTTGGCCTCACTCTTTGTGATCATCCTGGAAGCCCAGGGTTTCAGATGCTCCTATAGCTGCTGCCCTTGATTCTGTCATCTGCTCCTGGGATTGCTGGGTCATATGGTAGTTCTGGTTCCAATTTTTTGAGAAACCCCCTTGCTGTTTTTCATAGTGGCCATACCATTTTACATTCCCACCAACAGTGCTCAAGGGTTCCCGTTTTCCACATCCTCTCCAGCATTTCTTTTATGTTTTTGTTTTCTTTCTTTTCCTTTCTGATAGTGTCTATCTTAATAGGTGTGGAGTGATATCTCACTGTGGTTTTGACTTGCATTTCTGTGATAATTAGTCAAATTGAGCATCTTTTTTATATACCTGTTGGCTGTTTATGTCTTCTTTGGAGAAATGTCTATTCAAGTCATTTGACTTTTTTTTTAAATCCTCACCCAAGGATACGTTTATTGATTTTAGAGAGAGGGGAAGCGAGAGAAACACCAGTGTGAGAGAGAGAGAGAGAGACATTGACTGATTGCCTCCCATATGCGCCCTGACCAGGCATTGAACCCGTAACATTTTGGTGTACGGACGATGCTCCAACCAACTGAGCCACCTGGCCAGGGACTGGCCATTTTTCAATCAGGTTATTTGTTTTTTTGTTACTGAGTAGCAGGAATTTCCTATGTATCTTGGATATTACCCCTTTATCAAATACATGGTTTGGAGACATTTTCTCTCATTCTGTAGGTTGATTTTTCATTTTGTTGATCATTTTGTTTGTTTTGTTGAAGTATATTAGTTTGCTATAATCCCATTTGTCTATTTTTGCTTTTTTTGCTTGTGCTTTTGTTATAATAATCAATAAATCATTGCCAAAGCCAATGTCAAGAAGCTTTTCCTTCTTTTTATTTTTTTAGGAGTTTTATATTTTTGGGTCTTACATTCTGACACCACGTGTTTAAAGACTATTTTTCCCCATTGTATAGTCTGGCATCTTTGTCAAAGATCTTTTGACCATATATGCATGGGTTTATTTTGGGGCTCTCTGTTCTGTTCCCTTGGTCTATATGTCTGTTAGTATGCCAGTACCATACTGTTTCTGATTACTGTAGCTTTGCAGTGTATTTTGAAATGAGGAACTATAAGGCCACCAGTTATGTTGTTTTTTTCTCAGGATTGTTTCAGTTGGGGTTCTTTGTGCTTCCATCAGAATTTTAAGATTGTATTTTCTATTTCTGCAAAAATACCATTGGGAGTTTAATAACGATATAGCATGGGTATTTTAACAATAGTAAGTCTTTCAATCTGTGAACCCAGGAGGTCTTTCCATTTACTTATGTTTTTAGTTTCTTTCAGCAGTGTTTAATTTCTTTCAACAGTGTGCAGGCCTTTTACCTCGTAGTTAAATTTATACCTAAGTATTTTATTCTTTTGATACTATTGTAAATGAGATTGTTTTCTTAATTTCCTTTTTGGATAATACATTATAAGTGTAAAAATGCAGCTGATTTTTCTATGTTGATTTTGTATCCTGAAACTTGGCTGAATTCTTTTATTAGTTCTAGCGGTTTTTTGGTGGAACCTTTAGGGTTTTCTACCTATAAGATAATGTCCTGTGTGGACAGAGATAATTTTACTTCTCCCTTTCTGATTTAGATGTTTTTTATTTCTTATTCTTGCCTAGTTGTCCTGCTAGGACTTCCCAGTACTGTGTTGAATAGAAGTGTTAAGAGTGGACATCCTTGCCTTGATCCTGATCTTAGAGGAAAGGCTTTCAGTTTTTCACCATTGAGCATGATGTTAATGGTGGGAAAGTACCCTGTGTGGCTCTCCTTACTTCTCCTGATTCCATGCAGAATTGAGGGAGCTGATGTTCAGAGAAACCTATTTCATCCATCACTGCATTTGACTTGTTGATACTGGGCATATAATTTTCCTTTTAGTCTTTTACTATCTGTAGGTTGTGTTAGAAAGAGAGCTGTGATTGCCAAGTTTTTTGGAAGGTGTTAAAACTGCAATTTATTTATTTATTTAAAGTATATTTTATTGATTATGCTATTACAGTTCCATTTTTTCTCCCTTTTATTCCCTTCTGCCCTGCAGCCCCCCACCAGCATTCCCCCTTCCCCCCCTTAGTTCAGTGGGTTGTACATATAAGTTCTTTGGCTTTTCCATTTCCTGTACTATTCTTAACCTCCCCCTGTCTGTTTGTACCCACCGCTTATGCTTCTTATTCCCTATACCTTTTCCCCCATCCTCCCCCTTCCACGTCCCTGCTGATAACCCTCCATGTGATCTCCATTTCTTGATTCTGTTCCTGTTCTAGTTGTTTGCTTAGTTTGTTTTTGTTTTTAGATTCAGTTGTTGATAGTTTTGAGTTTGTTGTCATTTTACTGTTCATAGTTTTGATGATCTTCTTTTTCTTAGTTAAGTCCCTTTAACATTTCATATAATAAGGGCTTAGTGATGATGAACTCCTTTACCTTTACCTTATTCTGGAAAGCACTTTATCTGCCCTTCCATTCTAAATGAGAGCTTTACTGGATAGAGTAATCTTGGATTTAGGTCCTTGGCTTTCATGACTTTGAGTACTTCTTTCCAGCCCCTTCTTGCTTGTAAGGTTTCTTTTGAGAAATCCGCTGATAGTCTTATCAGTAACTGTCTCCTTTTCTCTTGCTGTTCTTAAGGTTCTCTCTTCATCTTTACTCTTGGGTAATGTAATTAGGATGTGCCTTGGTATGTGCTTCCTTGGGTCCAACTTCTTTGGGACTCTCCGAGCTTCCTGGACTCCCTGGAAATCTGTTTCCTTGACCAGATTGGGGAAGCTCTCCTTCATTATTTTTTCAAATAAGGTTTCAGTTTCTTGCTCTTCTTCCTCTCCTTCTGGCACTCCTATGATTCGGATATTGGAATGTTTAAAGTTGTCCAGAGGTTCCTAAGCCTCTCCTCATTTTTTTGAATTCTTGTTTCTTCATTCTGTTCTGACTGAATATTTATTTCTTCCTTCTGCTCCATATCGTTGATTTGAGTCCCGGTTTCCTTCGCTTCACTGTTGGTTCCCTTTATATTTTTCTTTATTTTACTTTGCACAGCCTTCACTTTTTCCTCCATTTTGCAACCACACTCAACCATTTCTGTGAGCACCCTAATTACCAGTGTTTTGAACTCTGCATCTGATACTTTGTCTATTTCTTCATCGCGTAGTTGCATTTTTTTCTGAGTTTTGATCTGTTCTTTCCTTTGGGCCATATTTCTTGACGTTCCTGTTATGTCGTCAGGGGCGGAGCCTTAGGTATTCACCAGGGTGGGGCAACCCATGTCACTGAGTTGTGGTGCTGTATGCCAGAGAGGTTTCAGAGAGGGATCAGCAGCTTCCTCACCTCTTGGCTGGCTTTCGGTCACTTCCCCCTCTAAGTAAAAGCAAATTGGGCCCTTCTGGTGCTGATTCCCTGGTAGGCAGGCTTGTGTACGTTCTAGGACCCTGTTGTGAGTCTCTCCACCAAACTCTCTTGTAAGACTGGGAATTTCTCCCGCTCCTGCAACCCCATAGATTTTTACAGCCAGAGGTTTTGAGGCTTTCTTTTCCCACACTGGAATCCTGGGTTGCATGGACTGTCTCACTCCCCAGTTGTTCCTCCTGGTTTATCTACACACAAATGTGGGACCACCTGGTCTGCCAGCCACCATCTTGCCGTGTGTCCTCTTTGCCCCAGCTGCCCATCTCCGCTGCTCCTACCGGTCTGGATGAATGTTTCTTTTTTATCTTTTTTAACTCTGTTGTTGTTGGACATCGATACAGTTCAATTTTCTGGCAGTTCTGGTTGTTTTTTGTTTTTAAATTTGTTGTTGTCCTTGTTTTGGTTGTGTGAGGAGGCAGAGTATACCAACACCTCCATCTTGGCTGGAAATCCTGATTGCCAAGTTATTAACTATGTTTAAGCATAATTTTAAAATAACAAGGGATAGAATTTTCATTTATTGAGCTCCTATCGTATACCTGCACTTTATAACACTTTATAACTTTATCTTAGATTAACCTCCCAAGTCTATCTGACTCAAACCTGCATATTTCTTTGCTCCATCACCCTGTGAGGGAACCGTGGGCTATGAGGGAGGTGGTTTTATCTCCATTATGTCCTCCAAGGGAACTAAGGCTCAGAGAACTTGAGTGACTTGCCCAACAATAAAATCCCAGTTAGGAAATTGCAGCCAGCCTCAAGTACTCCTGACATGTTCTATTACCTATGCAACGCATCAGTGATTTCCCAGTTTCTCGTAGAGACAGGTACAGTCTGTCTTGGCTCCCAGCTGGAATAAGCTGATGTTACCAGGACTGGCCCTTTTCACCCAGCTCAACTTATTCCATGCCCACAAAGCTCTGGTCTTGCTCTCACCACCATCACTGAGTCTGCTTCAATCCGGGCCTCAGTAGGTATATTGTAGTTTGATGGCACCATTTGTCTTCACATGACTTAAAAAGTGCAAACAGTAATTTCAGTGTTCCAAGGACCCCTAAGAGAAAAGAACTTGCTTGTATGTATGTATGTATTTATTTATTTATTTCTACTTGTAACTGAATAACGACAGCCCCTTCAATATGTAATCCAGTCTATTTAAGACCAATTACTCAACTTGTATACCAGTTAAATATTTCTTGTTTTCCCTCCAATTCCTATGTGCTGGCTGGCTTTCAGTGCTAAACACATTATAGAAGTGTTTATTTATATCTCCTATGTGGTGTAGCAGCTGGAGCACTGGACTTGGATACTTGGATACTTTGGCCTCTTTTTCAAACTCCTGCCCAAACATGGGCATGCAGTGTTATCTTGGACTAGTCAGTTCATTTGTCTCACCTTTCTTAACTCAGAAAATCCATGTAAAGATTTGTAGTCAATAGTAAGTAAGCATTTGTTCATTTATCCAATATTCATTTGTTGAGTACTTGCTTTTTTAAAAACCTTACCATGGCTGTAGGTCTCATAGAGGATATTTTTATGATTCATTACCATAAGTGCTATAAATGCAACAGTAACGATGAAATATGGTCAGCCTTCTGTAATTATTGCTATGTACTAGGCCCTTTTCTAAACATTTGCTAATGTATTAATTAATTTAATTCTGAACGTCAGTCCTATGAGAGAGATATTATTATTCTCTCCACCACACATGAAGGAATTTAGGTTTAATAGTTAAATGACTTGCCCAAGATCGTACAACTAGAAAGTGGCAGAACCTGGATTAGAACAAAGGCAGTCTGACCCTAGAACAATACTCTTAACCATTATGCTATTCATCCTCTCTCTCAAAATGCACAGAATTGCGTGGATAGAGGAAGGACCTAAAATTTTGTCTAGGTAGCGATGGAAGGATTCACAAAGAAAGTGACATTTGAATTGGGTCTTAAAGAGCAAGGAATAATTTATTATTGACGAGGGTGTTTTAGGAAAGAATAGACTCAAGAACAAAGGAGGAGTATTGAAGAACTTGGAGGCTTTATGGCTTGAAAGGGGTAAATGGGCAAGAGGAATGCCATAGTGAGCCATGTGCTGGGAGGCAAGCAACCAAGCTGTCCTAACTTAGCCAGAGACCTGGAGTACGGGGGTAGAGAGAAGGGTATCTGGGTTTCTGTCTAGAGGGTTTGGGAATCCCCATGAAGTTTAAATAAGTTCCCAGTCCTAAAAAAGGAACAGAGGGTATCCTGAGCACCTAATCTAACATGTATCAATTCCTTGTCAAAGATATCAGAGGAAGAGATTGAAAGGATCATGTCTGGGCAGGAATTTGAGGAAGAGGCCAATCACTGGAGCAACCATGGTGACAGCGACCACAGTTCCCCTGGGAACAGGGCTTCAGAGAGCAACCAGCCCTCACCAGGCTCCACTCTGTCCTCCAGGTGAGCTTCAAGGCAAACCCAGCATCATCTAGGGATCACTCAGAGAGTGGACCCACAAGGAACCCTTTGGGCTGGGTATTCCTGCTATTCTGTCTCAGACATTGTACTCTTGCTCCCTCAGTCTTTTAGGATAGAGTCCATGATGATGCAAAGCAGCATTTTTGCAACCACGTTTGCTAAAGACCTTGAAAATGTCAGGTCTCATCTGCAGACTGATAAAGTGCTATAGCTGCTATCCATGCCCATACATTCTTCACCTAACAGCATAATATTTTAAATATAGCTATTTTCTCTCATTTAGTTCATTACAGAAATAAAACAGGCCACACTGACAATGTTAAATTAAGTTATCATTTCTCTGCCTCAACAAGAGTGAGGATTTTCACTTTATAAATTTTAGGAAACAGGGAAAACTTTTTAACCTAGTTAAAATTGCTGCTATTATGGATTACCAGCTTAGAGACTCTTGGCTCAAGAATGGTACCTTCAGTTAGTTGTTAGGTGTAAAATAAAGCTCTCAGCTACCAGGGAATGCTTTCTTTACCCCAAAATCTTTCTTACAAAAAAAGGGATCAAAAAACTGTCTATAAAGTCCAGGTAGTAAATATTTTAGGTTTTGTAGGTCTGTGGTCTAGGGCTCAACTACTCAACTGTGCCGTCATAGTGCAAAACTAGCCAGAGACAATATGTCAGTGAATGAGTGGCTGTGTTCCAATACGACTTAATCCACCAAAACAGGCCATGGGCCATTGTCTGCTGATCCCTGTTACAGGAGGTGCATCTAGGTAAAACTAGGACTTTTTTTTTTTAGTTGGTTGAGAGTGGCTAGATTTCTCCAAAACAGTGGAGAAAGATAAGAATCTACTTCTCTCTTCATATTTCATTATAACCTATATCCATTCAGTTCCTTAGTTTGTTCCTTCCTTTGAATGTTTAGGGAGTTGTTGCCACATGCCAGGTTTTTTGTTTTTTGTTTGTTTTCCTAAGTGCTAGATTTGTTTTGTGGCCTGGAAAGGCACTTAGCTTGTATGTGCCTTAGTTTTCTTAGCAATAAAAAACAAAATACCCACCTTTATCATCATAGTTTATGCATATACATTAAAAACTCCCTAAATGTGGCACCTGTATGAATTCACTTAGCCAGTATTTATTCAGTATCTGCTCTGCCAGGTCTTGGATGTCAGCTGGTAAACCATATGTACACACACTCACAGAGTCCCTATCTAATAGGGGAGGGGTGCATGTAACCATTAGTTATGCCCTGAGCTTGATGAAGACGACTGCATGGCCAAAGAACACCTGAGCCACCCTCTGGCCCATTGCCTTTGAGTAGGCAGTAGACCTGCCAGATTCTGCCTGATGTGCGACTTTTCTCTCTAGTAGGTCCGTGGAACTAAATGGATTCATGGCATTCAGGGAGCAGTACATGGGGATGTCTGTGCCTCCACACTATCAATACATACCGCACCTTTTTAGCTATTCTGCCCACTCGCCACTTCTGCCCCCGCAAGCTCGCAGCCTGGATCCCCAGTCGTACAGTCTGATTCACCAACTGGTGTCTGCTGAGGACCTGGAGCCATTGGGCACGCCCATGTTGATCGAGGATGGGTGAGTGAGCCCTGCCCTGTTTAGCCCTTGCAGCTTCAAAATGCTCCCTATCCCACACCCACCTTCATCCCTGGCTGCTTCATCACAGGCTTCAGAATATGTCAGGGATAGTGAGTGATGACTGCATGAGAGGGTAAACCTGTGCTTATCTTTGAAGTCAGTGGTCCCTTATTTTTCTCCTGAGCATCTTTTCTCATTGAGTTCAGGCTATTTATCAGTGCCTATGGAATTAAGAGAAAGGGCTTTTATTTCTGCTTGAGCCTAGGTAAGCCAAACCCTGGGATGGATCTGAGCACTTCTGAGCCAGAGATGAGCTATAATTCTGGGTATAATCATACATCAGGTTTAGGCTCCTTAACAAGACACTGAAGGCACTACCTGGTTGTAGCCTGTGTGCATCCCTAGCCAACATACCCATGGCAGCCTTGCGCCAATATGCACTTGGTGTAGGCCTGAGTGGATGGAAGGAATACTCTTTCAGTCTTCTGTCAGCTTGACCTGAGTAGATAGAACTTCAGCCTTTAGACCCATCCATTGGTGCATCCATTATTCCTTTGGCCTAGAGCATGTGCTGTTTGAGTATTTCTGAGCTTAGACCTCCCCCCTCCAAAAAGTACCCTGAGATTTCTTAAGCTAGTCTCTATTTTCAAAGAGGAAATTGAAATATCTACAAGAAGGCCACACAAAAGCTTTATAAATCTGGACACAGGGGTGCGGGAAAGCATCATGCCAAGTGGCCCTGAGGTCTGGCCCAGAGACGAGGAATGCCCTACTCTTGGCACCCTGCAGTTGCTTAGGAGGGCCGAGCAACTCTGACTCTGGTTCCTGAGCGCTCACCACCAGGGGGTGCAGTGAGAGCAGGAACAGCTTCTGAATTTGTTCTGTTCTTTTTCAGCCATTTGGCCCCAGACTCGTTTTTCTGCCAGTCCCTGTATTCAGTGGGTACCAGATTCCTCTGTTGGAGGCCTCATTGCCAAAACCAGTGCAGGAGTGACTGGGAATTTTCTCTAACACATGAAGCATTAGTGGACACCAACATTAAGAGCCATGCCCCCTGATAACTGCACATATTTCTAAGCCTCCCTTCTCTTTAGCAACCTTTTCTCACCAAACGCCTCTGCAGCCCTCAGTTTGCCCCTTTGTTAGACTGAATTGAATGGAGCTGGAGATCACAGTGACAGGCAAGGAGCTCACTGCCGGAGAGCCTTTGTGCCTTAGGAGTTTCTGCTCCCTGTGCCCCCATCCTCACCCTCTGGCCACTGGAAGTGACTTTCCCCTGTGTCTGTCCCCTAGATATGCTGTGACCCAGGCGGAGCTGTTTGCCCTGCTTTGCCGCCTGGCTGACGAGCTGCTCTTTAGGCAGATTGCCTGGATCAAGAAACTGCCTTTCTTCTGCGAGCTCTCAATCAAGGATTACACGTGCCTCCTGAGCTCTACATGGCAGGAATTAATTCTGCTGTCCTCCCTCACCGTGTACAGCAAGCAGATCTTCGGGGAGCTGGCTGATGTCACTGCCAAGTATTCACCCTCCGATGAAGAACTACACAGGTGAGGACAGCTGGCTGAGGAGGTGCCCCCAAGCAACCAGACCATTGTCATCCCTGCAAGGCAGCACGGATGCCTGGCACACCAAAAGATGGGCATTAAAGCCCTGCTCTGCCACTGACTAGCTTTTTGACCTTGGTCAAGTCTCTGATCCTCGGGTTCTGAATTTATAAAACGGGATAGTAACAATACAAATAACAAATGAGATAATAACAACTTCCCCAACAAGGTACTTGTGAGAAGGAAGTGATATTATGCAGCAAAGCTTAGCAGAGTGCTGAGCTATTATTTCCATCACATCAGATTACTGAGGTAAGATAATGTATCTGGGAAAAACAAAAACCTAAACTTAGCTTATAAAGTGACGGGCTCCGAGATACTGTTTTATAATCTGAAAACGAGACTTAGGGCTCACCGTGGTGTATCTGCCGTGTGTCAGGCACTGGACTTGGTATCTTATGATTGTCTTACTTGTTTGTCCTGGCTTCCAGCATTATAGGTATGGTTATGCCTGTGTTATAGATGAGAAAACTAAAGTTCAGAGAGAGATCTGCCCTTTACGGTTTTGGGGTTTGAATCCAGAGGCTAGACTTGAACCTGTGCCTGCCCAACTGCAAAGCTTAGGCTCTTGTACTGCATCTGAGATGCAGTGAGATGGTAAGAGCATGGGACTAGGAGACTAGCGCTGTTCTCAGTGTTTTCTAGTATAAAGCCTCATCCCAGCTGGCCAGGATCCTTCTAACCCCCCTGTGTAGAGCAGCTCTTTTACTCACTCACTTGGGAGACCTGGATCACACGGTCACACCCAAAATCAGGACAAGTGATTTGTTGATACAGCTTTTCTGGCTTAATAATTTAGCCCTATGAAAAATAAAGCTTAAATAAACATTTAAATAATTCACCTTTATTGGAAAATATAAAATGATGGAAAAGTTTGGGATTCCAGAGCACCAAGAAGGAAGGAAGAAAAGATATACCCCCAGCAGTGAAAGCTAGAGAGAGTAGGGTCCCAGCCCCCACACTTTTCTACTCAGGATTGGGTTGTGAGTCCCTCTGGCACTCAATCACATGGCATAAAGACAAGCTGAGACTTAGGCTGGAAGCAAAGTTCCAGGTCCCTCAAGGGCCCTGTGCACAGCTAAGGGAGGGAGGAGTATGGGTGTTGACTCTCTCCCTAATATTCCTTTTTAATGATGCCTACTGGCTTCAGGGTGATCTATAAATGACAGAGTTTTTGAACTCAGCTGACACTTTGTCCTGTAAACAGAGCTATCTGATTTTGCAAATGACCTAACCCCTTGTCCTGAGCCTCTAATTCATTGTTTCCATCAAATTCCTATCTCCTTCTCTGTAACTCTGGCTGCTTGAGTGTTTGGATAGCAGTTAGCTGGCTCTGATATTGTCCGGGTTTGCAGAGCTGGCCCAGTGAGCCCGGCTTCCCTATTTGTTTGGAATCCACCAGTGCATCCTAGGACTGCCTACAATGTTAGCCTGTGGGTTTCACTCCCTCTAAAGTGATGGGTTTTCCTAGGCCTTCTGCAGGTAGGTAGGGATCATTTGTCATGCAGGGCTCTCTGTGGCTTTGCGCTTCATAAGGCACCTCATCCACTGTATCCAATTCCTTGTACCCCAAGAGCAAGACAGGGGCCAGTAACAGCTGAGTTAGTGAGCAAATTTTTATTTCCTAGGAAGGTTCCTTACCAAGGAGAATCTAGAGCTGCATTGTCCAATATAGTAGCCTTTATACTGGTGACTTTTTAAATTTAATTAAAGTTAATTAAAATTAAAATTTCAATTCTTCCTTTGCACTAGCCACATTTCACGCGCTCAGTAACCACACGAAGCTGTGGCTACTGTATTGGACAGTGTAGTTATAGACTATTTCCGTCAGCACAGAAAGTTCTGTCGAACAGTGCTGACTCAAATACATGCTGCTGAACTCTCATGTGGATTTGAGGATAAGAAATATGTTGTTAGGCCTCTTACTCAGTTATGGAAGCCTTTAATGGAAATATGCAAGTTAAACTTAACATGTTAGTTTTGATTCCACGCCCATTTCCTGAGCACTTATTGTATGTTGGCGGGTGGGTTGTTGGAATGACAGATCATGCAGACATGGTTTCTGACTCTGAGATGAGAGCCCCTATCTTTGGTCTAGGGGGTTGGGAGGCATGTAGAAGCAGATACAGCCTGTAACCTAGAGTGATATTTGTGGCGATTAAGGGGCATTTGAGGGACTTTAGGCATAAACTGGGGAGTGAGTGCCTCTACTTGCTTCATCAAGGAATGCTCACCAGAAGAAAAAACATTTGAGCTGCATCTTGAGGTGGAATTTTTCTTGCAAGATTATAGAGAACAGGAAGAAGGCATGAGGGTAGCACAAAGTCTTAGAAGTTAAGAGATCCTGGGTAGTTGCTTTGTGCAGGGAACCAAAAGCAGCCCCATGAATTAGGGTATAGAGAGAATGTGTCTGAGGCACAGAAAAATGAGGGGAGAAATGATTGGAGAGAAAGGTACAGAAAAGACAAGGGCATGAAGGTGCTCAAATGCCAATCCAAAGAATTTGGATTTTATTGTGTAAATAGTTAGTATTATGTCACAGGACACTTTTAAATGGAGCGATTACATGGCCTTGGTGCACTTTAGGAAGATCCCCGTGGCTGCAGTGCTCAGGGTTGATTGGCATGGACAAGGCCAGAGGACTGTGGCTGGGGTGGAGGCTGTTCCTCAGTTGCGGTAAGAGAAAACGAGGCCTGGACAAGATGGCAGTGACTGTGCGTATGGCGGGCAGCCCAGAGTTAGGAAATGGCGAGGAGGTAAAGTCTGAGGGGCCTCAGTGGGTAAGTTGGAGGTGCTGCCAGGTAGACGGGTGCCAATTTCTTAGCCAAGATAATGGAGCCTGGGAAGAACAGGCTGAGAGATGAGCCACTCTGAACTTGATTTGGGGTCTGTTGAGTCTGAAATGCATGTGGAAGTGCCCAAGAGGTCAGAGGAAATGGACCTGTGAGAACCTCTGGAGTCAAGTTCATCACTGTAAAGCAGTCCCCTCTCTGCTAGAAACCCAGGGTGTGGAGTCTGTAATTGGCCGTAGCTCTTTCCTGCCTTGCCCGCTTCTGCATAACCCCACTCCCCCAAATGCCTTTACTTTTTCACAGCTCTTGAGTGCAAGTGAGTTTCTGCTGTCATGAAAAGGCTTTTCCCAGATGATACATGACCACCTCCTTTTCTCTTCTCAAATATTGAATCAAATTTATGGTGCCCATTTTCCTTAATCAGGTTGTTATCAGACAGTAAGCTGGGTGAATTTGATTTAAAGCAGATTGTAGCACCAGCCAGTGACTGCTCCTGGCCGTAATCAAGACTCCTTCACTCTCAGGACAAGATGCCTTGCACTTGATAGGCTTTAATGGGCACTTGTACCTCATGAACACAAGCTCCCTTTCTGCCAGGTCTCTGGAACTTTCCCTCCCAGTGCTCCTGCTTATACCCTAGCTAGAAGGATTAGGAAACACAGTCTTTTTTTTTTTTTTTTCCTGTGATAATGGGAGTGATGGTACTGATGCTATTAATAATGATACTAGTTAAGAAATCTAGACTTTATTGTGCCAAATTCCATCTTAGCTGCTTTACAAACATTATTTTAGTCCTCATCACCACCCGAAGAGACTGTACAACCCTTATCCCCGCTGCTCAGGTGAGGAGCACGAGTTCAGAGAGGAGGAAACTCCAGGCTACAGAGCTGGAAAGAGATGGAGCTGGGGTTCTTGCCTAAATCTCTTGGGCTGCAAACTCCATTCTCTTTGCCATTACTCTGTACTAGATTCTTTGGCCTTCTCAAAAGTGTAACTCCCTGGAGTGTGTCCTGGGGCTGCAGCCTCACTGTCCGCCTTAGAGTCTGTGTGCAGTGCTGAGAGGGCAGTTCCTCTAAGGTCGGGGCTGGTGCCTGCTCCTGAGTATAGGTGCATTTAGATGAATGAAGAGGAGACAACTGGGCCTCTTGGCCCCCTTCATGGGACATAACTTACCCAGTGTCAGCTTCAGTTGCTGCCTGAATGGTCCAGTGGCTTGGGGGATCCTGGCAGGAATGTTTTCCTTCTCCTAATGCTTGTGTAATGGGAACCCAGAAGAAGAATGGGTGTGTTTGTCCAACTTTCTGGCTTTGAATGCTGATAATTTGTGGACAGGGAATACAGGGGCGTTAGAGCTGTGGAGTGAGCAGATGTGGAGGAGGCACGGCTGCAGGAGAAAGCCAGCCCATGAAACAGAGAACAATTTGTTTATCAAGGGGTGGGATGCGGGGTGTGGAGGGAAGCTTTGCAGTCAGGCTGTGGATACTGAGTGGGGGCTGCTGGGCTGGCTGCCATCCCCCCACCACTGCCTTGGGTCCATGATGGTAGCCTGTCCTAAGAAATTTGGAAAAGAGATTATGTGCTTTCCCCCCAAAAAAGGCAGAGCAGGGGCATATGCTCAGGCCAGATGCTTGGGAGCTCATTTGTATCTCTTGGGTCAAGATTCAACCAGGAATAAGGCTGGCACTCCTGGCTGGGGGGCGGGGGGTGGTGTCTGGCTGATAGCCACACACCTGCAGGTTCTATAGTGCCAGAGCGAGCACTTGGGCGAGAGGTTGCTGATTAAGGGAGACAGCGTTATCTTCGCTTGCTACAGTGCTTGCTCAGCCACCAGACGACAGACGCTGACACTGTTGCTCCACCTACCCCCCTCCTTTTTTAAACCCTGCCCCATGCCATTCCTACCCCACCCCTCCAAGTGGATACTAGGGGGAATGTGCACTAAAGACCTTTTCCTCTCAGGAACAGAAGTAGCCAACCAAGTGCGGGATCGTACCTCCTGGGGACACCGTCTCCTGCAAGTCTTGACATCATGGGAGCTCTGCAGGGCAGTTCTGAGTTGGGCTCTGCCCGAGCTCCTGTGGGAACACAGAGCTCCTGGGGTGCCCTGTGGTAGCATGTGGTGCCTTCTGCAGTTGCCGGTTAGGAGCAAGGCAGTCAGGGAGCAGAGAGTGTAGCGCTGAGGAAGTGACAGGCTTGGGATTAGAAAATGTGGGTTAAAAGGTGGCGCACCACCACATCTTCACAATGTAACCTTGGGGAAGACACCTCTTCTGCTTCCTCACCCTTAACATGGGGTGATATGGCTTATCTCACAGGTTATCAGGAGGGTAAAGTGTAGTAATACAGTAGGGACACAAGAAGTAACTTCTGAGCCTTTGTTTCCATATATGAACAAAGAGGATTATAACATTCATTTGGGGGATTTAGTGGGAGTATCCAGTGGAATAATGTACGTAGACATTTAACAAAGTTCCTGGCAAGCAGCAAACACTCAACCAATGAATGGTATAGTGGTCAATACATTTATTTATAGTGGTTATTCAATATAAATTTGTCTCATCAGCCAGTCTGAGAAAATATCATAACTTGTAAAAAGCCACTGGGCCAGGAGCAGAGAGAAATGGACTCAGACTTCAGACTTCAAAGCAGCTAATTGAAAGAAGCCCCAGCTCAGACTGACTGGGAGCCGAACCTTGAGGCAGGGATCAGAGCTCCAGTGGAAGGAACTGTTGCTGTGGCTCCCTCTGGTGCTCGAGAAATACAGGTGCCTTTGGTCCCAGCCAGAGCCAGGCTCTCCCCAGGGAAGAAAAATGCTCAGCTTGCTCCAGAGGCCAAGCCCTCGTGAAGCCTACAGGGTCAATGCACAAAGCAGTAGTTCATCCCCAGGTGTTCTGGACCCCTCCCAGTTACATCCTTCTTGCCTGGCATGGGGGCTGTACGATTATGTTTGGTTCCCAGATCTGGACATAATCACCAGGAAGTAGCCCTGGGCTGAACATCTTCTCTGTGACTGAGCTGCATCTAAGACCTGTCTGAAACTCCCCTTGGCTCACAGGCCAGCCCCCTCCTAGAAGTGGGGAGGCCGGGCCTGACTCCAGCTTTTATAAACTCCTACTTCCCCACTAAGCCTTTGCCTCCTTGGTTTGGTAATATTTTCCTCTCTGTTATGAGACATTCCCCACTATGACCCAGAATATTAGGCCCCTCAGTTGGCGCTCTTTTGCCTAAAAACTTGGTCTTTCCTCGAGAAGCTTACTCCTAATTCAAAGAAAGGAGCATTGAGCCCTGTCTTCTGTGAGGCGCCACCTTGAATATTGGGGAAACCAAGGCCTTGGGGAATTAGCCCTAGTTCTAAGTTCTAGCTCTGCCACCACCTAGCTGCATGCTTGTGGACCGGTCCCCTCTATTCTTTGAACGTCAGGTTTCTTATCTGTACAGTGGTGATGATGATTCACCTAGCTCACAGGGCTGAGAAAATTAAATGAGATAATGCACATAAAGTGCCCAGCGCAGAGACTATCATGTTCCCCTGCCTCCCTAACTGAAGTCAAGAGTGCCAATAAAAATGTTCACAGCATAACCTCAGCCCTGCTGGCAACAGTGAACCTAAACAAATACAATCAGCAGTTTATTCTGCATTGTGGCAGAGGCTCGTAGGGAGTCACCATGGCAGCTGCCACTGATACTGAAGCTGCACCTCTACAATAGCAGTATATTAATGATGTCATATTTTTCCATTCACATCCCAAACCTTCTTAGAAGCTCCTGTTACCCCAAGCAGGCAACCGTTATTATTGTGGAGAGAAGGACCACAACGCTTAGAGGTGTCAAATGACTTCCCTAAGTCCTCATAACTTTTGTGTGATGGAACTGGCTTTAGACTTGATCAGTCCTACCTCACCTTGGACGCAGCAGCTTGAATGAGCTGTCTGCATGGCACCTTGGCAAACCATGGATCCACGTGTCATTTACAGTCTGGATTCGCAGCCTCAGCCTCTTCCCTATGTTAGATGCCTGAAGGAGCTGTCAGAGACCTCTGTCTTCCCTTCCCTGTCCTCTGCTGCTGTCAGACCCCATGGTGAACACCTGTATCTGTTCCGCAGATTTAGTGACGAAGGGATGGAGGTGATCGAGCGGCTCATCTACCTGTATCACAAGTTCCATCAGCTAAAGGTCAGCAATGAGGAGTATGCTTGCATGAAAGCAATTAACTTCCTAAATCAAGGTGAGTGGCTTGGGTGTGGGAAGAGGGGCCCTTTTTTTGCCATGAACGTTTCCCCTCATGTTTCACACCCCCCTTTGCCCTCGGGACTGTCACACAGAATGTGACTCACCCTATGGCTGCCAGTCTCGGAAGGCCTGTGCTTCCCTCATCATCATCGCACCCTTCTGTAGTGCAGGGCCTGCTTTGGGTTTTTTCTTCAAACCTAAATGCCACAGTCTCTATAACTCATAGCAGAAGGAAAAGGATTTGCTTTGTTTAGTCAGTTTCAATGCATTTAAACGCAGACACCAAGGACAGTACATGCGTCATTTAAAATGTGTACCAAGTTTACCAGTGACTGAAGAAGAGCAGAGTGATGAAACTGTTGGAGATAAGGCCTCTGGGACAGGCTGGCAGTGGTTCTGACGGCCCCTTCAGGGCAGAGTGGGGGTGCCTAGAGACTCACACGTGTATATCAAGCGTGGCTTCTAAGGAGAAGTGTGCCGGACATGGTTTATGTGAAGTATTGCCTGCAGAGTGGTGCTCGGTAGCTGCTGGTAAGCAGAGTAAGAAGGAACATTTATATTTTCCCCCCAAGGCAGCATACAAGTGCTCTGCTCTCGGAGAGCTGTTTTGCTGCCTGTGACATGAAAAGTGCTCTGTCCTATGTTCAGTTGCCTTGTCCAGAGACTGTCAGTCCTCTTCTCCTTGCTTCCTCCTCCCCCACACTGGCTGAACCTCCTCCTCCTGCTTCTACACCGTGCATGCATTTATCTGGTATTCTGTGTGCCTCCCCTAGGCCAGGGCCTGTGGTGGGCATTAAAGACATTGAAAAATAGATTCCAGGTCCCTGGCCTTAAGAAATATACTCTGCTGGCATGTGGCACATTACTTGAGCCTCAGATCAGGGGAGTTCAGTAGCAACTACATAGAGGAGGAGAAATCTTTAAGTTGGGTCTCAAAGACTGGGTAAGATTTATATATAGCACATCCAGATTCTATATATAAAAAAGGGGTAGGGGGTGTGTGTGCGCGCACGCATGTGCGCACGTGCTAGGAGATGTGAAAGAGAGCGCGCGCGCGCTCTACGTACCAGTAGGAGGAAATGGAGTGATAGCACAGAGTAGCATGAGCAGAAACACAGGAGACCATGTAAGTATATATACAAGCACAAACACATAGGTACCAGCAAAGGGCAAATTTAAAGATTATTTGTGAAGGATAAATTAGGAAAGGTAGATTATTCCGTCAGTTCATTGTTCAGCATCTGCTGGTGCTTGTTTTGTATCAAGCCCTGTTCTGGGAGCTGTAGGCTCTGTCTAGTTATTATCCTGTATAATTTTTTCCTTCTTTATCTGATTTCTCTTCCCTGATTTAGAACTTTGTTCCTCTATGTCAGAAAGAGAAAAGATCCCCTGTTTATCAATATTTAATCACTTGTAATTGAAATCTGCATGTATTTGTGGAGTTGGTGTTCCTTCCACATTAGAAAGCCCCTCCCACTTCCTATGTGGTTTTCTTCACAGATATCAGGGGTCTGACCAGTGCTTCACAGCTGGAACAGTTGAACAAGCGATATTGGTACATTTGCCAGGATTTCACTGAATATAAATACACACATCAGCCAAACCGCTTTCCTGACCTCATGATGTGCTTACCTGAGATTCGGTATATTGCAGGTAACAGTCTGGGTGCTAGGTTTTCAACTCTTTCTTGCTTTCCTTAGCTAGTGAAGAGAGTGAGTCAAGCAGTATTTTCAGGATGTTCATTCCAAGCCCATGACCAACTATGTAGAAGCTGTACTACCTGTGCCCTCAGAAAAGTTAAGTTACAATGAGAAGTTTGACTTTTCTTTGTAGAGAAAAGAATTTAACGTTTCCTCAGCACCTGTGATATGCGGGGCACTTTGTAGCTTTACGTCATTTAACCTCAGAACGAATCTCTACAGGCCTGGTTGTTTGTGATACTATGGCCATTCTGTAGGTGGGGAAGCAGGCTCAGAGTTTCTCAAGTTAACTTAATTTCCTGAATTGTATAGTGTAAAAGGGTGGATTTTATGTTATATGAATTAATTATGTCTCAATTACAAAAATTAACTTCATTTCATAGAACTGCCTGTAGGTTTTTGGGTGCTCATTCATTTAAAGCAGTATCTTTAAAATAATTCCCCAGTCCTATGTTTGCAAAGGAATTTTTGCTGTCGTTTTCTGGTCTTGACCCCTGCTGAGCTGCTTGACATTTTAATAGCTCCGTTTAAATACAAAATTCTAGTTTTAGTTATTGTTGCTGTACTTCATTTAGTAAAGGTTGTTGTTTGTAGTTATCCAGCACTTACTGAAGGGCAGCTCAGAAATGGAACCTCTAGACAGATATTGTTTTTGTCAAATTCAGCAGTACAGTTTTGAAGGAAAAAAATTCCAGTTTGACAAAGGAATTTTTATTGTACTTTTTGGGCCCAGAGTAATCTGGCAGATGTGAACTGGACCTCAGCTGTTGGAATTTTAGGGGTGTTCTGATATTTATGTCCCAGCGTTTTCAAAGTGATGTTTTACCAAATGAGATATTCCTCTGAACTAAAGGGAGGTCAGTAATTATACCCCCTCGCCCCCACAGAGCTGTGCTCTCCACCCTGACAACACTTGGAATCATCTGGGGAGCTTTTAAAAAATGTCCATGCTTGGGTTGTACCCAGAGATTCTGATTTAATTGGTATGAGGGGGGCCTGGGCATCAGGATTTTTTTTTTTAATTCCCTAGGTGACCCTAAGGTAGTGTTGAGGAGAACCGCAGCCCCCAATATTTACAGTGTATGTTAATGCTCTGAGAGGTTCCATGGAACAGACATCTGTATATCCTTTTAAATCCTGAACTTCTCAATTTATTTGCCTCTGTGACATCCCCACCTCTTTTTTTCCTCAGTACTTTTATTAACCTATTATACTACTCCAAAGAGCAATTTTTATAGAATGCTTGTTAGAGAATCCATCAGGGAAAGAAAAAGAAAACAGGATATAAGTTTACCGTGGTATTTTAGCTCTAAAAGGGTGTCTAAGAATACCTCTCAGTTTCAGATTCCTCACCTGTAAAATGGAGGAGGGGGGAAGTACTATGTGTCCCACAGAAATACTGTGAGAATTAAATGAGATAATGCATTTAAACACCTAGCACAGAGTACGTATTCCCTGGATAATAGCAATGAGTATAACTTGCACCATTACTAGATTCACTCGGGCACCAGAGTGGGCCTAAGTATCGGCACATCAGCCCAGTTCTGTCTGTGTGATACTCCTGGCACTTGCCCCAGTCACTCAAAAAAGCCACATTCTCCCTTCACTAGCCCAGGAAGAAAGGGACACTCATTCCCACTAGCAGCCACTGCTAACTCTTTTTTTCCCACCTGTTCCCAGGAAAAATGGTGAATGTGCCCTTGGAGCAGCTGCCCCTCCTCTTTAAGGTGGTGCTGCATTCCTGCAAGACAAGTGTGAGCAAGGAGTGACCTGTTCCAGCGCCCCTCCTCAGGCCAACCACAGAGCCTTGGGCGGGCAGGACAGGCTCCAGGAGAAAGAGCCAGAGACCAAGATGGAGGCTGTGGAGCAGCATCCCCGGTCGCCTCCATAGCAAGAAGAGTTTTTGTTTGTTTGTCTGTTTTTTTAAGCTCATTTTTCTATATATTTATTTCACGACAGAGTTGAATGTATGGCCTTCAACATGATGCACATGCTTTTGTGTGAATGCAGCCGATGCATTTCCTTGCAGTTTACAGAATGTGAAGATGTTTAATGTTACAGTGTTGTCATTGTTTAAAGATAGTTCTTTTTTGTATTTTGAGGGAGGGTGGGATGGGGCTGAGATGACTATTTCCATAAATGTTGACAAAGACGACTACCTCAGTGGAAAGGGAGGGTGTGACCATCCCCACTTTTTCCACCTGTTCTCAGCAGACTCGTACATTGGTCTGTCAGAGAGCAAACTGCCTTTTTCTAGCCACAGAATTGCCAGGTAAAAAGCACACACTGTAAAAGGGCAAAGTGGTGGTAGGAGGTTTACTGAGCAGAGTGGGTGAGACAGTGGGAACAAGGCAGGAGACGAGGATTTAAGCCATCTCTTTGGAAAGCATGGAAGTGGAGAGAATGGCGCACAGGGACAAATCTAAGTTAGGTGTCCTCCCTCTGAACAAGTCCTCGGGGAGGAGTTTCTGTTCGCACACCACGCGGTAGGACCTCCTGCCCCGCTATCGGAACCACTACTATCCGTTTCTGCCACTGTTAACTTTGCGTCCAAAGTCCTGGCAACAAGGTAACCCTTGGGACTTGTCTACCAGTTCCCTTGGGGCTAACAGCTACCTCGTTTCCTTACCTGGGTCTTCTAGGGCCTACCTTCCTTAGACTCTTTTCCCTTATAAGTTTGCTTTTGCCTTATCAATATGACTTCCTATTGGCCCTCCAAAAAAACAGCTAAACGTCATGCTCTGAATCCTGGTGCCCTCTACTGATTTATTTTCCTGTCACCTTGCTTTCTTCAGGGGGTACTGGGACAAAGTCCAGACTGCTAAAAGAGCAAACACTAAAATAACTCCTTTGGAGTTCTCTCTTCCTCCCTCCATTCCATCCTGTCCTACCCCAGGACCGAATCCAAAACCTGCAGTCTCTTTCCACGCAGTGGGAAGGACCATCCACCCATCTGCTGACCAGAACTTGTGCCCTTACATTCTACTGAGTTCTCATCTCTCCAGAGTGAGACCAGGACTCCTTGGGACAGAAAGTCCAAGGCTCAGAGTGGCCTCCTGCCCCTCGGAATATCAGTAGCTTGGCCGACTGTGGCCTCCTGGAAGGCTGGAGTCCCAAGCACCTGGAAAGGGAAGGGGGGCTTTAAACTACCTCATATTCCTAAGGGCCTGGCGGCCCCCTCCCGCAGACCCCTTGTTCTTTCGCTGCTGCCCCACTTAGTCCTGGGAAGTGTTCCTTACCCTCCCGGCCCTGGCCAGCAGCCACACCATATCTGTCTTGGAACTCTCTTCGGTGCTTTTCCCTTCTCTGCCTTGCCACAGCCGTTGTCCCTGCCTACGTGCAGGTACTGCACGTAGCCAGTGCAGCCGACAGACCACTTAGAGGGGTGCATCCTGGGTGGGCCCGAGGGGCCTACAGCACCTCCTCTTGCCTATTTAGTCAAAGGCCATTTGCTGCCTTCCCAGCGTGGCCTAGCAAACTGACTTGGTGGGCCACCACATCACGTGCAGACCGGGTTGTCTGTGTCAGATTGTAATTTTTTCTTTCCATTGAAATGTTACGGGTACCAGCAGAGTGGTGACTTTGTCCCTTGATGGATCTAAAACAGAGCATTATTCCCCAGTGCCATTTCCCTAACTGGTCTGAGAAAGAGAGAAGGAAGGGATGTGTTTCTCAGGAAAAGCTCTAATCAGAGTTTGTTTCACATGTCAATGGGAAGATTCTGTGTGTGTGTGTGTGTGTGTGTGTGTGTGTGTGTTTATTTCTCAGTTCACAATATTTTTGTTTCCCTGAATGTTTTATTTAACCACCTAGATGACATCCTTTGGCTACAGGTCAGACTCCGGCCGCTTTCCCTAATACAGGGAAGAGACACGTATCGGAGACCCCTTCTCCAAGACGGCTCCTGTGTGCACCATCTTTCTTTGCTTAGACCTCTGTCTGTCAAATTATTTATTTTTTTTGAAATGGCTTTTCTTTTACGCATTTTGTCAGTGGGTTGGGTATCAAAGGAAATTGCTCTCTGATGAGGCAAGAACATGTCTCTCCAATAATGCAGCATTAAACAGAGCAAGTTGTTAATTTGTGGAGTGGGGGAAAGGTTCTGCAAGTTGCCATTGTACAAATCCATCTTTACAAATGTTTGCAGCAGATTCCACGGAACAAAGAGCCCATTCATTGCCGAGTGCCCTGCAGAATCTCTGAGCCAAGTGGCCGTGTGTTCTGAGCCGGAGCCTGACCTGTGGACCGCCTTTAATGTGTTCTGCACCCAGTCCTTTTATGACGTGGGCTTTTTTTAAACAGGGTAAAATGAATGTGTTGCATTGCAAACTCAGGTATTACGAGGAGATGGTAGGAGTGTAGCTAGCAGCGTGGAGACATTAGGTCAGCCACTAGATGTATTTGAATTTGGTTTGAAGGACACAGAAAGGTTGGAGGGGGAGGTTTGGTGTGTTTGTTTTTTTGCCTTTCTTCCCATAATGTTTGGTTAACAGGTAGCCTTTTTGCTAGTGGAAGAAGAAAAGTTGTGCATGTGGTTTCTTAATTCCCCTCTCTCCTGTCCTCTCTCTGATCCCCTGCCGCTAACAGCACTCATTTTGGGAATTTTTCCACCATAAAAATGTGACCCTCAAAGCTGCGCGGTCAAGGCGGGCCCCGCCGCGTACTGCAGCGGAACGCTCGGGCTTTTCCCTTCCTTTCCCTCTCAATGTTTTCTTGACCCAAAACAAAAATTTGCAATCTTGGAACTTCACCTACAACTTAGGCTCTCTGGCTTCTTTGTAGACTTTTGGAGTCTTTCACAGGTTTTGGTGGTCTTGACCTCGGTGTGGAGGAACCCCCCAGAACCTGCCCGAAAGCACCCGGCCTGGCTCAAAGGACAGACACCCGGTCTCCGTGCCCAGCCCATGAGTGAGGCGGCTGAACCTCTAGGGACAGAAGGCAGCAGGCAGGGACCTCCCTGTCCTGTTCTCCAGAACCAGAGAAGGAATAGAGGGAACCTAGGGTCTCTAGGGCATACTGACAGTCACCCACTCCACACCAACCTGCGACCTCCTTTCTCAGGGAAATGAGTACCTGTCACGGCCAATACGTCACCAGGTCCTTAAAACCCTTGGGCCCTCTGAGCTTGCAACCTTGCTCTGCTACCCATTTCTTAACTGTAGTTTGTTCGTTCTTGATTTCCTGGGGAGTGGGACAGATGGAGACCGGCAAGCCCAGTGTGGGCAACGCTAAGCCGTGTCCAAGGTTGGCTAACGTGAAGGGACCCTGGCCCCGCAGCGGGACGGGAAGTTGAGCAGTGGTTCTAAGTCTTTAGCTCGGACCCCTGGTCTATGTCTTTTTTTCCTTGTTGCTTGAAAAATTTTTGCAATTGTTTTAAGAAGTCCAGTCTTTTTCAGACCAGCCCTTTTTATTTTTCTTTATTGATTTTTTTTAAAGTAAAAAAACAAAAAAAAATCTCAAAAACAAAAAATTGAACCAAAAAACCGCTTCTCTTACTTTCCCCAAATTGACCTGTGAGCGTCCCCCTGTACGCCCCTCTGCCTTCGCAGTTGGTCATCCTTCCCTTTTTCCTCAGCTTGAAGCATCTATGTCCAGTGTCTGTGAATGACGTTTTATCTGTGTCTCAGGATGAGAACCGGCAATCATTTCACCAGGTACTGGAAGCTGGTCAGCCTTGAGGCAAGGGTTTCTAGGGCCACAGCTCAGGGATGTGTATTTAATTACAGGGTCCCCAGAAACCCCTCTCTTGGCTGCCATGAACAGCAGCATCTTTTCTGGGCTTGGGAGCCAGGCCTGGACTGTTGCCTCAGAGGCAGGAGCCCCAGAAGCCAGACTGAGTCTGGGGGCAAGCTGGGCCTCCCTCGGGGGCCGTTCCTGGGCTGCCTTGAGACTCGAAAGTATTTGGCTGCCCTGGAACGTGAGCCACAGCGGCCCTACCTCTGCCTGCTCGTAAGATACCTGGTTCCACTGCCCAGTCCAGTCCTTGCCAGGCCTGCAGCCCTAAATGGGCCACAGTCCGCTCGGGAATCGATTGCAGGCTCAAAGGGAAGCTGTGGGTCAGGCCACAGCTTGTTCCAGGCCCAAGAAAAAAGTGCGTTACTGATGGAGGCTAGCCCTCCGAGTCCTGGGGCCAGCCCTGCCAGCCAAAGTATCATTTTTGCCCTTTGGTGATCATTGTTTTCTTCCTCTGAAATGTTTTATAATAGACGATAATGTTGTTGACTCAAATTTCCATGAAAAAGAAGAAAATACTACCTCTCAAGTGACATCCTGGTCGATTCCTCTCTGAGAAATCCTGTGGGAAAAAAATATTGTGGCTCCTGCTCTGTTTACATGTTTCTGTCGGGAGAGAAACCCTGCCTGCCTGGGGTGTTGGTGTTTTTGTCTGTGTTGCCGTCCCAGGCCTGCGATAGAGGCTTGTGGGTGCGTTGTAATGTCTGGGCCGTGTCTCGGGAGTCCTTCGCACCTGCCCAGACAGTGATGAGCCACCCCCTAAAAGAGGCCTCCGTTTCCTTTCTATGACCCCAGGCGCAGGAAGCACCACCCTACCATCAGGGGCTCTGGTGGCACATGCATCCCCAAGCCAACCCCTGGGCTACCTACCCGAGATCCACCGCTACCCACAGTCCTGTGTAGGAATCAAGTAAACGGGATGTCTCTGAGCCCTTGTCCCCAAAGGGCCGGCCAAGGGCTTCCCGCCAGCCTGGCTCCATCAACCCTGCATGACCAGATGCTAGTTGGCGAGCTCTGCAGGCTGCCCGGGCCCTCTGCTACCTCCCGCCCTGCCAGCTGGCAAGGGATGGGCCCTTTTCTGTGAATTGACTACCTGTGGAAATGTGACCAATTAGTGTGAAATGCATGTTTAGAAAATGTTAGGTACTGTATTTGAACCAATAAATGTGAATCCTGCACATGGCATTGGTGTGTGAAGCTTGTCTGGGGCTCTGGGGAGGGGCGAAGGGGTGTCCCAGGGAACTGGCTCATGCCTTCAGATCTGTTCGTGCTTGTAGCTGCCACCTCGCCCCCCAGCCCAATCCAACGCCTTTTGTTGAGGGTCTGGCAGAGGGATGGTGCTTAGAACTGCTCAGATTCGTGAACCGGCACTGACTGAGGTGCCTGCTCTGCGCCTGGCTCTGTGTTGGGACGTTTCACAAACCTGGACCTCCTTGAACTTGAAGGATTCTCATCTATTTTATAAGTGAAGAAGTTACGGTTAAATGAAAGGACTCATATAAGGCCACCCAGCCAGAAAGGGGCACAACTAGAGGAAATGAAGTGTGGGGAGGCAGACAGCCTGCTGCTGTGCAGGGTGCTCTGGGTTGTGACTGCAGATGAACATGGGGTTATAACGGCCTAAAGGAGGGAGGGACTTGTTCTCCTCAGGAAGGGCTTTACAGGTGAGCAGTGAAGGTGGTCCTTGAAGCAAGCCACCAGGCGGAGGAGGGTAGACCAGGTACAGCGATCAACAGCATGTTTGAAGGTCCAGCTGTGAATCAGAAAAAATACAGAATATTCGGGTGTAGCAAGGGATTGCCTGGCAGGAATCGTGGCAGGTGGGAGGAATTAGCAAGAGTTGAGGCTGGAGAAGCACTTAGCAGCCTTCAGTGCCAGTCAGGAGCTTGGGGAAGGAAAGCCATCTGCCAGGCCCTCAGGAAAGCTGCATCTCAGTGACAGCGATGTGGGTGGGTGGCCTGCCTAGGATGTCACTATGGTCCAGCTGATTAATACCTGTCCTTCCAGAGAATAGGTGAAGTTTTCTAGAGCTGAGGAAGTGGAGACTGAGAGGTCAAGGGATGTGTCCAAAGTCACACAGTGTCAGAGTCTAAACTGGAACCCGGATCTGCCCAACTTAGAAGTCCAACTGTCCTGTAATGCTGCTGTTCATTCAATCGGAGCTTGGGTTGAGGGTTATATGAAGACAGATGGGAAAGATGAAGGCTCCTCAGTTTGGGAAGATAAAGGCTGAGGAGAGTCTGATCAAAAGTCTATTAAATGCTCATGTGTGAAATGAGGGGAAGCCCAGCTGCCTTCCCATACCTCAGCCTCCTCCAGCATAAGGGACCAGAGAGCCCTTGAGGTTTGAAAGAGGTTTTAGAACAAAGGCAACACTGCAGAACTAATTAGTAGACTGTTCTGCGCCCCACAAGAGGGAACAGATAAGACAGAGATGCAAGGAGGAGAAGGAACACGTTTGCTGACCGCCTAGTGTGTGCAGGGCACTGGTGCCTTATGTGCATTGTCTCTTGTAATGCTCATAACCATTTTGTAAGTTATGGGTCTTAGTCCCATTTTACTCTAAGCAAATTGAGGCTCGAGGAGGTGAAGCCATTTGCCCAGAATGACACGAATAAATGGCCGGATTGGCTTTTAAATCCAGGTCTATCTGATAACCAAAGTTACAACAGGCTTCCTCCCTGCTAGGCCTTAGCAATTCAGTAGTGCTGAATGTGAATGTCTGGAGTTTGTAACAAAGCTCAGTAATGGCCTCTGGTTGAACTTTTTTGCGATTAACACAATAAACAAAACTCTTCGACAATAAAGGATTAATTTCTGTAAGAGGTGAAAGAGCAGACCCAACCAAATTGATCTGGGAAACAGTGCTGTCCTAGATATGTGTAGACGGCTAGAGACACCAAATCTGTGTGGTTTCTCAGAACAGACAACCCACAAGATGGCCCCGTGGAAAAAGAAATAGGAATTCTATTGCCAAAAATCTGGGGGAAACTGCACCTACTCTATCTTTCTCATTGATGCCCAACCTTTGTTGGCATAGGATAGGCTCTGAGAAGTCCTACGTGAAGAAAATGAATTTGGAACTACCCAGAAGTATTTGGGCATAGACCATTTTTTCTTAAGATTCTGTTGGGACAGTGTTCCCTGGGACAAGATCGAGGACACTGCTCTAAATTCATAAACTGCTACTTAACTGAGGCTGAGCTTTTGGTTTCCTTGAATGCCAGGCAATAATCTGGAAGTAAAGAAGAATAAAATAATTAACATTCAGAGCAAGGCAAAGCATTTTCTGTGCATTGGATTCCTGGTTCCTTGAAGCCACCCTATGAGGTTGGGGCTGTAATGATCCCACTTTACAGATAAGGAAACTGAGGCCCAGAAAGGGCCAATAGCTTGTCTAAGGTTGCATAGCTTGTGTATATCCTCAGGAATGAATATAAACCACCACCGATTGCCTAACATTAGTCAGGATCTGTGTGCTGAGATCCCTACTCACACACAACCCCCTAAGGTAAGATCATGTCTGTGCAGCTGAAGAAGAAACAACTTCACCTGGGTTCTGTCAGTCTGAGGCCAGAACTCCACAGAAGTGGTGGCTGGGGCTGGTGTCGGGGTCAGCCTGGGTGTGGCTCCCTAAAGCTCACTCCAGGGATCGTTTCCTGTAAGCAGCTTGTGTGACAGTGGGCACCTCAACCGGGAGTCCCACCGTCTCAGTTCTAATTCCATGCCTTCCCTTTACTGGTCATATGTGGCCTTGACCCAGACAGGTGCCTCTACGATCCACACTTTGCCTGTCAGATAAATGGAGATGGTGGTATCTGTGTCCTAGGGGTGTAAGGATTCACTGAGGCTGCTTCAAAGTTGGGGCTCAATGAAGTCAATCCGTCAAAGGAAGCAGAGTGCGGCGAGCTGCAGCCCCTCCCACCCCAACAGCAGAAACCTAGCAGAGCCGGAAGCCACCTCTCTGGCTTTGCCTGACCTTGGCCTGGCTGCCCACCAGAGTTTTAGTTCCACCTAAAATCAGCCTCTCTGAGATCCTGTGGCAAAAGTGTACAACTGTCAGACCCAGGGCTCTTGGAGTCTTGTTCCCTTGGCAACAAGTCTCACCATGGAGACCACAGCCCCATCCTTGCCCTCCTGGCAAGCTCCCTCTCCACAGACCTTCCCTGTTCAACGCCCAGTGCTAGGAGCAGCAAAGGAACCGAGGGACGCTCCAAGGGGGCCCTTCCTCAAGGAGAAGAGCAGGACTGACAGCAAGAGAAGCAAAGGGAACTCCCGCGTTTTAGGTCCGTGTTCTGCCCGGCAGCATCCTGAAGAGTTTACCTGTGGGGTCTCATTGCGGCAGAAAGCCAGGCACTCACACTATTTTACATAAATGGAAACTGAGGCTCAGGGAGACAAGATGGACCAGCCGAAGTCTCACAGCTGGTCAGTGTTCAGCTGAGACTTGAATCCAGGGTTTCTGACTCAGGAACCCCTACTTCTTCTCTAAGTGTCCACCTACGTTGTCCCAACACATACTCCAGCCTCAGTCTGGGGAGGACTGGAGTTGGGCAACTACCCCTCTCCGCCCCCAGCCCCCGCCCCAGGGCTCGGCTGGCAGCACAAGCAGCAGTGAGCAGCCCTGTGAGGTTCAGCCAGGGCCTGGCAGCAGCTGCCCCAGCAGAGGCACTGCACTATTTTAAGCCAGGGCCAGCAGGCCCCATGTGGGCACAGGGAGGGTGGCCTCGGACCAGCTTCCCGGAAGTTGCCATGGCCTCCCTCCTCTCCCCTGAGCAGCTTTCGGAGGCAGTCACTTCCCAACAAACAGGAAGGAGGCCCTCAGGCCTGGAGACCTCCAGCCCCAGCTTCCTTCTCCTACCCTACCCCCCCGGTCTTCTCTACTACACCGGGGAGCCCACCAGCTCCATGCCCTGATCAATGTCCACTATCTGGGCTGAGTGTTTGCAGGTAGGGGGTGGGGGGTCTGGGCTTCTGCTGCTTGGGCTACCCCAGTTCACCCCTTGCCCAGGCCCTTGGCCCCTTGCCCGCCGCCTGATTTCTCACATCCATTCCCACTGAGGCAGGCCACTAGGAGGCAGAAAGAAGAGCGGAGGTGTCCCCAGACTTGGACCCACTCAAGGACTCTAGAGGGGGAGAGAGACTGAAACAGAAACAAGCTGGAACCTTCCAAGAGAAAGACTGAGGCGAAAACAGTGATAGACGTAGATTTGTTGTGGCAGAGACAAAATCAGAGAGATGCTCAGAGACAAAAACAGAGAGCGGCAAAGACACGGCTGCCAGGGGCTGGGGCCAACAGGGGGCAGTGGGGCAGCTCTGAGTAGTGGCTCTGACCACCCCCAAGCGCAGGCTCTGGCTCAGGCTGTGGGGGGCCCACCGGCTGCCTCGCTGAAGAGGAATGTGGGGAGCAAGGCTGGGTCACCCCTTGAGGGCCGAGCGCGTGCACTGGGAGATAAGCTGCCCCGGGAAGGGGCCCCAGCTGTGCTGCGTGCTCCGGGAGCATGGCGGAGGGGCCAAGGCCCGCCAGCCCCCCTGCCAGTTCCTGCATCTGCTTCTGAGGGTCTCCACCAGCCTCGTATTCTAGGAGGTCCCAGGTCCCTCAGCCCCCCCACCTCGAGGGCATGGCAGACGTTGTGGGTGTCCTGGGGACCCTGAGGCCGCACGGCCTCCGCGCTGCTGCTCTGGCTGCAGTCCTGGCTCAGGTGAGGGGCTGCGGTCACCGTGCTGACCAGGCAGAGCGGCGCTGCGGCAGAGGAGGGCTGCGGAGCCGCGGCTGTGTGCAGGACTGAGCCGTCCCGGTGCAGCTTTGCGCATCCGTGTGCACAAGGGTGGATCTGTGGGTGCCTGTATCCCCGTGCTTCCTCGCATGTGGCGGTGTGCAAAGGTGTACGTGTCCACACGTTGCCAAGAGCCCCACTCTGCCTCTGCAAGTTCCCGCGCTCAGACCAGAGAAGTCCCTCGAGGCACCTGGTCTCGCCCACCCCCACCAGGTGGTCCAGCCCAGAGAGCAATGAAGCAGAGCGGGAAGAGCAAGCAGGTCTATTGCCGTCCCCCGGCCCCCCTCCCCACGCTGCAGCTGAGGCTCCCGCTGGCCACGGCCTTGACCCGGCACTGTGGACTTCTCTGACATTGGCATCGGATCTGAACATCTGGCAGCAGGCTGATAAGGGGCGCAGCGGAAACAGCCTCTGCTGCTGCCAGCAGCCCCACCCCCTCCACTGCCCTGGGAGGGGGTCTCCGCATCCACACCCCCTTGGTCTCTAGCTTTGGGCGCTGCCCCTCTCTTTCCCCTCATTCTCTGCCTCAGTGTCTCTCTGTCTGTCTCTCTCCCATTTCTCCTCCCTCTATGAATTTCTCTCTCACTCCTCCTCGCTGGTTCTCCTTCTCTCCCTCTTCTCCCTCCCTCCTCTCTCCTCCCCCCACCCCCCCCTCTCTCTGACCATCTCTGGGTCTGCTATGCTCATTTCTCTAGGGCTTCTTTTTCTGTCTTTCAATCTTCAGCATTGCAGTTTCTGGGCCTCTGATTTGTTTGTTCCTTGTTCCACCTCCAGGAAACAGGCCTGGCACTTTGGGAAAGTCCCCACTTAGAAGAGAGACCCTGGGCTTTGTTTGCCTGGGGAGGGAGCGGGGAGCCTGGGTCAGGACTACACTGCTTCTCCTTCCCCTCTGGGTGGGTCTCATGGCCTAGGAGCACCTGGGCTGGGCCTGAAGGAAAGGACAGAGTCCACCCAGGGGCTCTGGCTGAGTGGAGAGGACCCTGAGTCGGCCAGCCCAGCCTCTGGACTCCCGGGTCTGGATTGGAATCCTGGTTCCATCACAGCCTTTCTCTGTTACTTGGGGACGATGCCCTGTCTCTCTGAGCCTGAGTTTCCTCATCTCTCCAATGCCGCTCATGGGAAGTGGGGAAAATGCTACCTACCTCCCAGGATGGTGGAGAGTGTTCGAGACTGACCACGGGTGTGGAGTGGTTAGTAGGGGACCCAGCACACAGGAGGCACTTCTGTTTTAGGGCCTTGCCATTCATTCCCAGCATGCCTCACTCTTAAGGGCGAGGACCAAGGAGGCGTGGCAAGAGAAAGGGGGTGTCAGTAAACATATCCAAGGTGACAAGGGGTGAGGAGCATTCAGCCGAGTGGTGGCAAGTGAGAGCTGACTGCATACAGAGGAAGGCAACAGGGCAGGAGAAGGCCGGCAGCGCATGGGGGCCTTGGGTGCAGAGGCAAGCAGCCATTCAACAAACTCGCACCGATGCTCACGCGCTCTGTGACGTGGACGTAGGGAAAATCAGCCTCGACGCAGGAAGGGGGCCCCGAGGGGAGGCTGCTGGTCCTTCAGCTTGTTGTTTCTCGGTGTTCTGTTAACATTTACTGAGCACAAACAACGTGTCAGGCAGCTGCTGTGTATGTTGCATGGATTGTCTCATTGTTATTCCCATTCGATGGAAAGGACGTGAGACCCAGACAGGGGTAGTGACTGCTCCCAGGCCACAGAGCAAGAAAATGACAGAACTGGGATTTCATTGAGTCTCTGCCCCTCGTCCCCGAGGGCCTCACCAGGAGGCAGGCAAAGCCAGGATGGCTCTTCCCACAGCATCGAGGTGTGGAAAGACACTGCTTGTCCTGTTCGAGATGGCAGGGAAAGTGGTCCCCGTTTCACAAAGTCTTCCATTAAAAGAGGTGCAAAGGACCATGACTGCTGCTTGTTACACGTATGTGACATGTTGGTCCTGTAGGGCGTTTGCTGGGATATTTCTTTTTCAAATTCAGAGGGTGAGTTGTATTAATCCAGAAACAAAGTGATTGCATTAAAATGGGGAGACAAGTTAGGTTCAGTCATATGCAAGAGAGGTGTGTCCTGTAAGAACTTCTGTAAGTGAAAAAATATGTAATTAGGAGCGCATGTACATTGGGAAATGATTGCATGTTATATTGTAAATAGAATTAGAATATACTAATTGGTAGAATCAGTTACAACAGTCAGTAAAATTATTGTCTGGTATGCATATTCACAATAAAAAAAATCTTTTGAGTAGCACAATGAGGAAGACACAGTAGATTTTTAAATATAGTTGACTTCAACTATCCGGAAAAACCCCTCTTGTTCCAAGCCAGACAAATGAGGTGTTCTGTGTGACTTGTGTCTTTCTTCAAATGAAGGGTTCTCAACAGTGACTGGCCCATGGTTCCCCTCCGCCCATGCTTCATACCCCTCCCCAGCCCTCACAGTAAATCCTCCAAGGACGGACTTCTTCACTTTTTTTCCCTTGATTCCAGTGCCCGGAGCAGTGCTTGGCACGTACTGTGCCCTCGGCAAAGGTGAGATGAATGGAGAAGTGCACAGAAGAGCACGTCCTATATGGGAGGGGGCAGAGCACAGCAATCTGGGCCTGATGGGACCAGGAGAGTTCAGGACCGGCCTGAACCTAAAGATTGGACAGGGACATCCCCAGCTGCAAGAGAAGGCCTGACCTTCTCGACAAAAACCCCTTCCCTCTGCCCTGCTCTGTCCTGGCCTCGCTACCCACTTGGCCCAACCTGGAGCCACCATGGCCACCTGACCCAGCCTCAATTTTCCCAGCGGCCGACGGAGCAATTGCAGCCTTTGGGGCATGGTGACATTCAGAAAGCCAGCACGGAATGCACACAGGAGGCAGTCAGTCAGCTCACCTGCTTGCCCTTTGTCCCCCTCTTCCTTTCTTCACCCTGGAAGGGTGAAAAAACCAGGCCAAAGTCGCAGAGCCACCTGGTCAAGTTATCCATGCTCCTGCCTACGCGCAGTCCAACCTGACTCTACTCCCCTGTCTGGGCCAGACTGGACCCTGCAGGGCCAGGCCCCGGGGAGGTAGCCATTCAAGGGGAGGGAGGCTGGGCTGCAGGCCGGGTGGGGGAGCTGCCCATAAATCAGGACCCACTCCCACCCAGTCGCTAACAAGCGGGGCTGCCTACCCGCCTACGTGGGGTCCCTGCCTCTGGGCTCCCACAGCGGCCTGGAACGGCCAGCTGGCCAAGGCCTCCAGAGTGCCTTGGCCTCCACCCCCACCCGCGGCCCCCAGATAGATAGGGGTATATTTTTTTTCTTTTAGGAAAAGAAAAAAAATAGACCTAAATGAAGAGAAACACCAACAAAGAAGGAGAGAGGCCTGCAGAGTCACGTGGGGACAGAGACCAATTGGGCCTCTGGTGGCCCCCCCCCCAGGGCGGGGAGGAGGAGGACGGTTGGACAGGGCCAGCCTACTGTCCGCCCGCCGCCCGCCGTGGCGTGAAGGAGTTCCCGTGTGTCCACGGTCAACGCTGCCCTACTTGGGCTGCCAGGGCCTCCCTCTGGACCCCCGGTGCCCACTCTCCACCCTTGTCCGGCGTGAGAGCTCACCTTCCGCTCCGTAAGTGAGGGCCTGGGCCCAGGCCTCTAATGGCCAGCCTCCCTCCTCAATGCCGCCCTGCGGCCTGGCCCGGTCACTGCCTGCTCCGCTGAGTGACTGGTGCCCACTGCTCTGGGCAGAGAAGGGTCCAGGGATCACCCCAGACCTGCCCTCCCATCTTGCTACTCCCTCTTTTTCCCTCCGGGGGTGGCTGGTGGGAGGAGCTAGGCCTCTGGGGACAGGCGCTATGGGGGTCCGCAGTGTCCTGCTGTTCATCGGTGGCCAGCGTTCACAAGGCTGCAGTGGCCCAAGTCGCGGTCTGCGAATGTGTCCCTGGTCCCTGGGTCTCCCTGCTTTCATGTCTGTGCTGCCTCTGTGGGTGCCCCTGAGTCTCTGTAGAGGTTTGCATGTCTGCCTCCAGTGTCCATCTGTCAGTCCAGAGTCTGTGGCTGGGCCAGATCAATGTTTGCTTCCCTGAGCAGGTGGGTGAGGGGCTGCGAGTCCCTACATGAGCTGAAACCCGGGACTGAAGGGTGGGTGCAATGGGGCCTGGGGGGTAAACCCAGGAACTTCCCTGGAAGAGGGGGTCCAGGTGGAGGGAGGACTAGCTTAGAGCCCAGTCCCAGCTGACCTGGCTGCCCGGCCCTAGTAGGCTGTGCTTACACTGCCCAGGTCTTTCTCAACAATGTCTGGAGGGCCCCAGCTGGCTCTACCCTAGAGAGGCCGACGGCGGACCCCCCCGCCCAGCCTCCCCCTAGTCCCCTTCACTGCCCTGCAGAGGAGCTGCCCCTTCTGTTTGCCGCGTTTTGAGGGCCCCTCCCTGACAGGAGCTGCTCAGAGGCAGTAGCAGCCCCCACCTCCAGTCTGGCAAATGCTGTTCCTTCTCGGGTTTTGGGGGAGGAGGTGTTCTGCAGCTAACTGGGCTCTGGCTCTTCTTCCTTCTCACCAAGATTCACCCACGGAATCTCGTGGAAAACGCAGAACCCCTTCTGTAGGGCTGATCTTTTCCATTTCACATTCGACAAACTGAGGCTCAGAGACACGAAGTGACCTGCCCAAGCTTGCACAGCAAGTCGGCTGCAGATTCTGTCCTTCTTCCCTGCGTGGTGAGCGAGAAAGAAGCGGTGTGCCAGGGAACGGTGTCTCCAGGCCTCGGCTGGCAGGACCAAGGCGCCAGCTCCACCTGCAGCCGGAAGCCTGGGGCCCGGGGGCCCAAACGCAGGCCGCCAGGGGTCCGAGTCTTCAGATCTGCGCCTTCGGTGGGCTGCGTCGCTGGGGTGCTTAATTGTTCTATTTGCCGGCTTAAGACAGGTGGCTGCTCTCACCACTTTCTCGGACCCTAGGTGGCCCAGGGGGCGGCGACAGGATGCGAAACGGCCCCCTTCCTCAATTTTTCCATCTGAAAAATCGAGTGACCCAGCCCAAAGCGATAGCTCAGCTGGACACAGCCAGAGGACGCCTTTGTCCCCAGGGCCGCTGGGCGCTCCCTTCCCCCGCCCCAGCCCGGGTCCAGGCACAGAAGCAGAGCAGAGAAGGTTTCTCCCACCCCAGGGTCTGTTCTCCCAACTCCCGCGGCGCCTCGGTGGCCTCGGGTCCGCCCCACCCCTCGGAAAATGCGCAGGGTGGGGTAACTGAGATTCCCATTTCCAGCTGAGAAAACTGAGGCCCGAGGAGGAGAAAGAGTTTGCCCAGGTCTCCTGGCTGGAGACTAGCGATCGCCCCCCAGTTCAAGCGTGGGCTTTGTCAACTCCACTTCGGCTCACATGAACGACCACCCTTAAGCAAGGCCAGTCATTAGTCCCACTTCACAGATGAGGAAACTGAGGACCGGCGACGGTGGGGTTGCGGGGGTAGGTTCGCTTAAGTTTCCAGTGAGAAATGTGACAAGTCCAGGGAGAGCACCTGGTTTGTCGCCTTAAACCCGTGCCCTGGCCGCGGCCACACTACACAACGACCAGCGCCCCCAGCGTGGCCCTCGCCCCCACTAAGCTGGGTGGACGAACAGGGGCTCCCCTCCTCCCACCGTCCGCTGTTGGCACGAGGCTCCCAGGCGCCCAGCACCTGCCTGGATTCCGGGGCGCTCGGGCTCCGGGGGAACGGGCTGGGGATGGGAGGGGCAGAGGATGGGGGTAAAGGCGCGAGCCGGGATAGGTGGTGGGGAGGGCGCGGGCCCGGCCTGGGGTGGGGAGGACTCGGGCCGGCCCTCCGCCCCCGGATACCGCACGCGCCAATATAGAAGGGCCAGCCCCGGGCCGGGCGCGGCGGGTTCGCGCGGCGCGCACTGGCTGCCGAGGGGTCCGGGTCCCAGGTGCGCGGTGGAGCGGCCCTGGAGGCGGCGGGGGCGGGGAGGCGCGGGTGGTGGGGGGGAGCGCCCAAGCCCCGAGCGGCCGTCATCGCGGGCGGGCGGCGCTGCGCCCGGGTGCGGCTCATCGCCGGCGGCGGCGGCGCGGCCAGGAGGTGCGGGGCTCCGCGCGGGTGGGACGCGGACGCTGCTGCTCGCAAAAGCCTCCAGGTGGGCGCCTCCGGGGCCGCGGCCGCCGTCGCGCCCCTTCTCGCTTCCGGGCCCGGGCTCTGCGCGCTTCGCTCCTGGGGACTTCGACCCTCCGCCCGAGGTCTCTCCCTCGCCTCGAGCTCGGGCCCCCGGAGCCCGCGGGGTCTCCGCCCGAGGTCCCTGCGCTTGCCTCCCGGCTCGCGATCCCTCCCCCGCGCCCGCCGTCTCCACGGCGCCCTCTCTGCGTCTGTCCGCCCGACGTCTCGGGCTCCGTGGCACCGGCTGCGCCTCCCGTCGCCGCCACTGCCTCGGGCTTTGTCTCTCCCCGCCTTTGGGCCCTCTGTCCCGGCACCGTCGTTTGCCGACCCCTTCGGCTCAAGCGCCCGTGCGGGTCCGACCCCTCGGGGCCCCGCTGGGAGCTCAGGCCCCCGGCGGGCCGTTTCCGTGCAGCTTCGCGTCCCGACCCCCTGGCTGGGCGCCTCCTCTCCAGGGTTCTCTTGTCCCTCGCGGTCGCGGTCCGTCTCGGCGACCACGGTGTCTCCGGCGCTGCGTCCGTCTCTCTCAGGTTTTCTCTTTTGGCCTCTGCCTCCCGTGTCCCTGATCTTCCTCTCTTTTTCGTTCTCTGCCTCTATTTCTCTGTCTTTCTCTCCGTCTTTCTCGTCGCCCCAGGTTTTCTCTGACTCGGCGTCACCGTGTGTCTTGTCACTCGGATTTTTGTGTCTGTCGGCTCGGGGTCCTCTCTCCGTTAAGCATCACCGCCAGTCGTGCCTCTCGCTCTCATTTCTGCTCATCTCTCTGTCTCGCTTAGACTTTGTCTCTGTGTCCCTTGTCCCTCCCGAGTCCAGAACGCTCGGGCCCCGCTCCTCCCGGGTTCATTGGCGTTGCCCCCGCGGCTCAGCCCATCTCGTTTTCTTAAAATCGGGGTTTTGTTCTCAGACGAACGAATCCGGCTCGAAGCGCATCGAATACCAGGGCCCGGGCCGGGGCAGCGCCGGGGGAGCCCCTGGGAAGGACGGGGAGCACGGGGCGGGCGCGGGGGCCCGGCGGGCGAGCCCGGCGCGGACAGCGCAGGGCGCTCGAACGGGGGGCCCGCCTCCCGCGGCCTTGCCCCGGGCGCTGCCCTGGGGGACAGGGGCCGGACTCGAGGGGTGTGCCGTGGGGGCGCGGCCGCGGGGTGCAGGACCCCCGCGGCCCAGGTCTGCCGCGTTGCCAGTTGCCGTCCCGCCTGCGCTGACCCCCTCCCCCTCCTCAGGCGGACGCCGCGGGCATGGACTATTCGTACGACGAGGACCTGGACGAGCTGTGCCCTGTGTGTGGGGACAAGGTGTCAGGCTACCACTACGGGCTGCTCACATGCGAGAGCTGCAAGGTGAGCGGGGTGGCTGCGGGCAGGGGACGCGCGCGGCGGGCCCGAGAGCGCGGGGATGCGGGGCGAAGCTCCGCTGGGAGGTAGAGGGGGCCCGGGCAGCGTCCTGCGCTCACTGCCCTCTCCCCCAGGGCTTCTTCAAGCGCACGGTGCAAAACAACAAGCACTACACGTGCACCGAGAGCCAGAGCTGCAAGATCGACAAGACGCAGCGCAAGCGCTGTCCCTTCTGCCGCTTCCAGAAGTGCCTGACCGTGGGGATGCGCCTGGAAGGTGCGCGCCGCGCCGCCGGCCCCTGACCCTTGCCCTCGGGCCGAGCGGGTCTGGGGGATGGAAGAAGGGGTGCGGGGAGGGCGCCGCTGGCCTCCTTAAAGATTCTCGGGCTGGGCGACTTGGGGCCCTTCCTGCGACAGTAGAGCCGATCTCCTCGGAGGAAGGGGTAAGAACTGGCCTCGCCCTGGTCCGGGCAGGGATGTATGCAGGCGCAGCCAGAGCTGAGTTGAGAAGTATCTGAGTGTGAACTTCAGGGAGAGGAGCCTTCCCCCAGCCCCCGCAGGGCTGAGGAGCACAGGGCAGGGCCCCCCGCAGAGCTCAGCGCTCTGTGGAAAGTTCTGCAACATCCGCACTGCCACCCAGCACCAGCCAGAGACAGGGCTTTTGGGGCCCTTGCTGGAGTTCAAGTCCTAATGCCTTCACTTACAGGCTGGGTGAGATCAGGCAGGTTCCTTAACCTCTCTGAGCTGCAGATTCCCCCCACTACAAAATGGGCGTAAAGCAGTACCTTCCTCATCGAATTAGTGTGAGAGAATTGTGTGAATAGCTCCTAGTACTGGGCCTGGCACGCGGCCAGTGCTCAACAGGTTAGCTGCTATCATCATCATCATCATCATCATCATCATCCTTTACGTTGTTATCTGCCTGCCATCTCGGTGCAGCCCTCGCTCATCCAGCCTCCCTGCCTGTTCATCTCTCCATCCACCCAAAGGATTCACTCAGTTCATTCACTGGGCGGGTGAGATTCCTTCCCACTGCGTTTTTAGCCAGATCCTGAGAGAGCTGGGGAGTGGGGAACCATCGCCCCCAGAGGACCCAGGCCCATCCTTGCCTCCCCACCCCCACCCCACCCCCCAGCTCTCAGTCCAGATCGGGGGCAAAGACGTTTCAGCTGGAAGGACTCAGCCTCTTTGAGGGCGGGCAGTCGCAGGCTCCCACTCTGCCCGCCCCGGCTGGGCTGTGTGGGAGCAGGCAGCTGTTGGCTCAAGGTTTTTAAAAACAGAGAAGACCCTTAGTGACTCAGAGCTGCAGACCACAGTCCTGCCACCTAGAGGAAGGACGCCTGAGGGGAGGTCTCCTCTCCTGCCCTGTCCCCAGATCCCATGTCCCCAGATCCAGGTCCTGAGCGGGAGCAGAGCTGGTTGTTGTGAGAGGCAGAAACCTCTGGGGGTGCCTAGTGTCTGGGAGCAGAGCTGCCCACGCCCATGGCAGGAAGGTTGGCTGGGCAGCCCCCAGGCCCTGTCCCTTACTGGGCGCCGCTCTCTCCCTTCTCCCAGAGCCCAGGCTGGGCTCCCAGTCTGCGCAGCGGCCGGGGCCATACTATAGGTACAGAGATGCAACATTTGGGTCTGGCTAGTGACATATTCTTCGTGAGGCAGAGGGAACTGGTCAGGCAGGGAGGTCTTTTCCCCCAGCACAGAGCCTGAGCCAGCCTTAAATAGGAGTCATTCTGCAACACGGGTTTGCCAGAGTCAACTGGTCAGTCAGCAGCCAGATACTGGGACCCAGCTACAAACCACGTTGTCCAGGGTCTGCTTCCTGTCACTGTCTCCTTGCCAGGCCCTGGGCCGGGCACCTGAACCCACTACCAAGTCCGCAGGAGCTCTCAGCCTGGGTCACATAGCATGATGTCACTCAGCAGGATGAGGGTGGACCAGAGGCAGGGCCTCTGGGGCTGGGACAGTGGCTTCTGCCTGGGTGAACCCAGGAATACTTCATGGAGATGGTGTGATCTAAGGGCTGGGTGTTCATCAGGCAGAAGAGAAGGAAGGGGTTTGAGGCAAAGGGAATATTAAAGGGAGGGTGGAGGGGGCGCCAGGTTGAGGAGCAGAGAGATGAGTAAGGTGGAGTAGGGGGAACACAGGGTTTCGTGAGTAACAACCTGGAAAGGCCTTGAGTGCCACGCTAAAGTGACTGGCTTTACCTGCAGGCAGCCATACAGGGGTACTGAGCTGGGGAGTGGCACAGGAAGATCAGCTTGGGGAAGATCTGTGGGTGAGGTGGCTGCAGTGTGGCTTGGAGGGGTGAGCCTGACCCTCACCTACGCCCACAGCTGTACGTGCTGACCGCATGCGTGGTGGCCGGAACAAGTTTGGGCCCATGTACAAGCGGGACCGGGCCCTGAAGCAGCAGAAGAAGGCACAGATTCGAGCCAATGGCTTCAAGATGGAGACAGGCCCCCCTGTGGGGGTTCCCCCCCCACCGCCTCCCCCGCCGGACTACATGCTAACCCCTGGTCTGCATGCGCCAGAGCCCAAGGGCCTGGCCTCTGGTCCACCTGCTGGGCCACTGGGCGACTTTGGGGCCCCAGCACTGCCCATGGCCATGCCTGGTGCCCACGGGCCCCTGGCCGGCTACCTCTATCCTACCTTCCCTGGCCGGGCCATCAAGTCTGAGTACCCAGAACCCTACGCCAGCCCACCACAGCCTGGGCCGCCCTACGGCTACCCAGAACCCTTCTCTGGAGGGCCTGGCGTGCCCGAGCTCATCCTGCAGCTACTGCAGCTGGAGCCAGACGAGGACCAGGTGCGGGCGCGCATCCTGGGCTGCCTGCAGGAACCCGCCAAAGGCCGCTCCGACCAGCCCGCTCCCTTCAGCCTCCTGTGCAGGATGGCAGACCAGACCTTCATCTCCATCGTGGACTGGGCACGTAGGTGCATGGTCTTCAAGGAGCTGGAGGTGAGTCCCTCCGCCTGCCTGTCTGGGTGCTGGATCTGGGGCGTCCTCTTGGCTGCCCAAGCCTCAGTCTCAGTCACTCCTTGCATGGGGCCAGCCTGCCCACGGGCTGTAGGCACTGCCTGGCCACAGGGAGACCGTTCCGGGTCCACCGCAGCCGTCCTTACTTCCCTGCTCATCCCCCAACCCCTTCCTCCTCTGTTTCTTGAGTCTCTATCTCTCACAGCCTCTGCCTCTTTTCTCTCTTTCTCTTGCTCCCTCTCCCTGCTGTGCTATCTCTCTGCTTCTCTGTGTTTCTCTGGCCCTTTCTGTCTCTGTTTCTCTTAGGGCCTCTATAGGCACTTACCCCTCTCCCTCTGAGACCCAAGGCTCCCAAAGGACTAGCTGAGCCCTTGGGAGACTGGCTCTGGCTTCCCCAGCCCAATGTCAGGAAAAGGGTCCAGCCCACCCTGTCATTCCATTTGGAGAAGCCGCCAGTTCCTGCCAGCCTCAAATGTCGTAGACGGGAGTCATAGTGTCTGAGTGTGGAATGTTTATGGGTCTTCCCAGCTAAGGTGAAGGATCTTAGTCTGTCTGACTCTCTTGTGCGTGATGGCTGGTCCCAGGTGTAAGCGTGCATGTCTGCGTGTCTGTGTGTGTGGGGAGTGAGAGGGAAACGCAGGTGGGAATTGCAGGGCCTGCCACCGCTGTGCCCGAGGAGGTGTGCTTCCTCTACTGCAAGGCCTTCCCCCTGGGCTCCTGGGCCTGCAGTTAAGCAGCAGGCAAAACTGAAGCCAGGCCAGGAGGAACTTTCCAATCAACCTGCATAGTGATTTGAAGGACTCACGGCCTGGCAGCTCCCCTTCTAGTACCTCGGCTCCCTGTGGTCAGGTGATCTGCTCCCCCAAGAGGCACTCCAAGGCCCCGCCGCTGGGGCACAGCCTCCCTGGCCTGGGCCCATCGATGCTTGCCTTTCCCAGGCCGGCCCCCTGGCTGTTCCAGAGCTGGGTGTAAACAGCAGGACCTGTTGCCCTCCCTGCGGGGGCCACTGCAGCCTTGAGCAGCATTGTCAGTGCTGACGCCACTTGGGCCTGGGCTTCCTCCAGGGGCAGGTGGCCGGATGGGCCCGGGGCACTGCCTGCTGGGTTGGGCACAGGGGAGAATATGGCGGGGGTGGACACTGAGCCCTTGAGGCATCGTGGAGCCGGAGGCCTGGGTTCATCTGGGAGTCAAGAATCGGCACGGCTCCTGGTTCTGTTGTGGGGGGGGGGGGGGTGTATATGGCTGAGGCCTGAGGGTACGCCAAGTGTCATGGAGTGGGTCTTTTCACCCCTGACTCCGCTCGGGGCTGCCTTCATGGATGGACAAGAGACAGGGCCTTGAACAATCCCATCTGCCTTCTACGCATGGCTGGAGGCTCTGGTGGGGATGAGGATCCCAGCACCACTGAGTTGGTCGCCAGGCTTCCCGTGATGCCCTGTGCAGAGGGGAGGAGGAGTAGAGCATTCCCGGCCTCCCAGAACCCTGGATCCAGGGGCAGGGCACTTCCTCTGGCCGCCTTCCTCGTCTCTCGGGGTTTTTCACGCAGGATGGGAAGGGCTTTTGTCCAAGCTTTGCTGAGTGTTTTTTCCTGCTTCTGGTTTCTCTGTGGTCCAAACCTTCCTGCTTCCCCTTCCCAGAGTTTCTGAATTGAGCCCAGGAATATGAACCATGGTCACCGCCTTGCAGATAAGTACCAGCCCAGCCCTTAGAGGGCCTCTCACCGGCCATAAGGAACCTCTTTGCCACCGGTCCACCTCCCACAGGTGGGGAGGCAGGGAAGTGGCAGGGGTGCTGAGTGACCTGTTCTCCCTTCTGGCCGCCCATCCATCCCCCACCCCCAGGCAGGACACACTTCAGCAGACCACAACAGGGGCTCCCTAGCTCTAAAGTCAGGTGGTCCATGGGCTGAACGCTGGGGACATTGAAATGGATTGGACCCAGGAGGCTGCCAAGCTAGAGGAGGAGACAGACAGGCACACAGACAATGCCAACGTGGGTGCCTGGGCTCTGAGAGCAATGGGCAGAGGCCGAGCAAGCCCAGAGGGAGAGTAAGTGGCCCTGTCTAAGGAAGTTAGGGAGGGTTTCTTTGATCCGTGCCTTTCTAGAAAACAGCCTGAGAAGGCTAAGGCCTTTCAGGAAGTGGGAAGAGCACCAGCGAAGGCCCAGAAGTGCAGAAAGGCACCATGTGTCAGGGCGCTCCCGGTGGCCCTCCAGGGCCGGAGAGGTGGCAGGAGCAGAACAGAGCTGGACCGGGAGGGGGTCCTTTGGCAATGGGTGATGGACAGCCGACCAGGGCTGGCTGGCTCCCTGCACCCTCATCCCAGAGGCCCCCCCAGTGCCCCGCGAAGCTGCTGTCTTGATGCCCAGCGCAAGGCTGGGGGCCTTGCCGAGCTGTGGGGCATGCCTGGAGCCTGGATGTGGGGGCTCCAGATGCTCTTCGGGGGTTCTCCTCCTCCATCCTGTCTCCCTGCTTTGTTGTCTCTCTGCCTCCATTTTTCCATCTCACACTTCATGGCATATCAGACCGGACAGTGGCACCGGAGTTGATAGCAAAGACCAGAATCAGATAGGACTGTGTTCCAGCTCTGCCACCTCCAGGCGCGGGACTTTGGACGAGTCACTTTACTCCTCTGGGCCCCTTTTTCCTTCCCTATTAAATGACGGGAGTTGAACTGATGCCCCTCATTTAGCTGTGGTAAGGACTGAGCGAACCGGGGGTGGGGGCGGGGGGTGAAGGATTTAGTCCGGGGAGCAGCACCTCCCTTCCTTTCTGCTTCTCTGCCGCTCTGTGATTTAACCTGGCCCTGCAGGCGGCGCACAGGCCTGGCTGGAAAGAGCAAGAAAACACAGGGCTCTGGGAGAAACGAGGCCCATGTGGCCCTGAGTATATAAAGCAACTTCCTACCTGTCAGGCAGCGGAACCCACCTGTACCTGCTGCTCGGTGCGGGGGGGGGGGGGGGGGGGCAGTGTGTAGGCCCAGGCTGCCAGCAAGTCCGGGCTGTTCTGTGACGGACAGGCTGGGAGGACGAAAGATAGGAATCGGGGAGGGAGGCGAGGGCCAAGAGCGCCTAATGACCCATCTTGACATCTCTTCGTCCCCGACGTCCAGCTCCGACGCCCTGATTGGCAACAGATTTAACTGCTCAGATATATGGTTTCATTTAAGCAGCCGTAACTCTGTCAGTCCTGGGCTGACAAACGGCGGGGCCTGCCGACGACGGGGCGGGGAGAGTGCGCGGCCAGCCTGCGGCGTGTCAGCCGCTGGAGAGTTACAGGGCCCGCCGGCCTTCGGCTGCCAGACTGCCCCGAACCCGGGGGCTCCGAAGGGGGGCCTGCTGGGAGGGAGGTCAGCTCTGCACCCATAAATACCCCATCTCCGAGGCAGGCTGCAAAGTGTCAAGGCTCCAGGAAGATTTGTGGCAGACAGCAGGACGGATGGGAGGCTGGTGGGCTGGGCAGACAGGCCAGGCTGAAGAGGGACCCCCGGGCCCGCAGGCGAATGTCCTTGTTCCCAGGACGGCAGCGAGGGCTGGGGAGAGCAGCAACCTTTCGCTTAGGGAGAAACTTACGGAAGGTGAAAACCAGCCCTCTCTGGTTAAGTGAGCCTCTTAGCCACCTGCTTTTCTATGGAGAGAGGCTGGCGTCTATGGCCCTCTGGTTTTCTTTTAAATAAAAAAAGAAGTGTGTGTGCGCGCGCGCTCCTGTGTGGGGGGAGTGTTTGGAGTTTGGTGTCTTTATGTGTCCATCTGTCCACCTAGGGGAAGAGCGAGTGGAAAGTCTGGCAGGACAGATTGCTTGGCTGGGGCGGCGGGCACCCGGGCCGGGGCACGGTCCCCAGGAGATCCTGCCATAGTCAACAGCACCCCTGCGTCCACGCGTTTTCTCTAACCAAAAGGGATTTATCTTTCCCATCTCCCGGAGCAGGAAGTTAGGGCAGCGAAGGGCGTGTGGCCCAGTTGGAAACCGCATGCAGGGCACTGGGCGCCAAAGCTCCCCACCGTCTTGCCCCTATCAGCCCCGCTGGGCAAGGCCACCCCCACTGTGGGGGCCTGAGGTCTGGGTACAGAGTCTGCTCCTGGGCTTGGCCAGCCGGGTCACTGTGACCCCTTCTGCTTTCTGCCCGAGGCTCAGCCTGCTTATCTCCTAATTCTCCCCCTTATCTCCCACTCTTCCCTCTCCCCACCCCCCTGTTCCTTCAATCCAGGCACAGGGATGTCTGCTCCCGAGGGTCCCCTGCACACCCTCCCTTCTCCTCTGCCTCCAACTCGACACCCAAAGCGGGCCATTGTGACTCATGGGCGGGGCCTCAGGCTGTTCCCAGGCCCTGCCCCCAGACCAGCCTGACTGGGGGCACATCGGGGCAGAGCCTCTGTGTCCTTATCTGGAATATGGGCAGAAGGGCGATAGGGCAGGGGTGAGGAGTCCCAGCCAGGCTGGGATCGGGCCTGGTCATAGGCACTCTCTGAGCCTTGCCTCCCGCCCTGCAGACTGTCCTGGGAGGCTTCCTGCCAGCCCGCTGGGGACTGGCCACTTCCGGAGGACAGATAAGGTGGCATAAGGAGAGGCGTCTTTGTGGTTCACCCTGGCCCGGGCCTCAGCCTCTCCTGGCCCCTGCGGGCCGGGCCAGCAGCGGCTGAGCCTGGGGTCCCCATGGCTGCGTTCCTGTTCTGACAGTCATGGGGCCCCAGGAAGGGCTTTCTGCCCGAGAGGAGGGAGGGGGTTGGGCTCTTGACCAGGGTGAGGAAGGGAGGACGGGAGGCTGGGGGCTCAGGCGGCATAGAGCCTGGTCTTCCCTCCAGTCCTCAGTTGCGTGGGCTGGGGGAGGGGCGGGCAGGAGAGGCTCGGAGGAAGCCTGACTACGTGTCCGGCTGCTCGCTTTGCTCTTTGTCCACGTTTTCTCACCCTCCGTCTGCCCGAGACAGGAGAAGAGGGCATCGGAGAGGGGCAGAGGTTTTGACCCCACAGTAGAGAACGCTACTCGCTGCTCGTCAGGCCTGGGCCATTCCGCTCAGACCAGCGGTTGCCTGGACCCTTCTGGCCTCTGGGTTGGGGTGGCCCCTGGCTGCTCTCTGTGCTTGTCTTGGGGAGCGCAGGCTTGTCCATCCTCTGCTCACTGACCCCTCCCAGTCCTGCCTTCCCGGACCCCACAGACGCTGGAGAAAACAGAGGCTTGACTGAGTGCCATCAGATGTTGCAGGTGCCACATCCAGAGGATGGTGAGGGTACCCAGAAGGGGGGCAGGACTGGCGAGGGCCCCCTGGGGGAGGTGAAGAGCGGGCCGTGAGGCCTGGGGTGGCCAGGCGGGTCTGATTCCACACCCAGCGGCTAAGAGCACACATACAAGCTGGATGGATGCCGGGCCAAGCACTTGACATCTGAGGGCCCAGTGTCCTCTCTCATGGGGGGGATAACAGCTGTACCAGCCTCTTAGGGCTGTGGAGCAGCAGCACAATGACACTTAGCTGTCCCATTTGCATTCGCCCGGGAAGGTGCCCGGGAGATGCCTGCTGGTAGATGGTGGCTGGTTGCAGAGGCTGGGAGGGACTAGGGTCTGTATAGGGTCTTCCTGGGATGACCGACAGCACCCGGTGGCTGTCCGAATATCCAGGAGGGCTCAGTATTTGTCACCGTGAGGAGTGGTGGACTGAGAGCACCAGCCATGGCCCTGGGCTGGCTCTGCCTCTCTATGATCCGAGGAGGGTGCCTTACCCTCTCCCGGGAGCAGATTCTTCATTTGAAAAATAGGGGCTTAGATCAGGGCGCCCCTCGGGGCCCTCCTGGCGCTGCCGTTGCTCCCCACCATCGGGAGTGTCTGCGCCTGCCATGCTGAATGCACTGATTCCCTGGTGCTGAAGGACGCCCAGGGCAGCTCCCGCCCTTGTGCTGAGTGCCCCACCTGCAGCCTGAGGCTTCAGAATCTGGTTCCTTTCGCTCTTCTGCTCCAGCCTTAGACATTAGACTGTTGCCACCCACCCGATCCTTCCCTGGGCTGGACCCAGGGCCCTTCTTTCTTGTCCTGAGGCTGATGACTCTGCACGAGGCCCAGGGAAACCCGTCCATTTCCTCCTCATGGCCGGGCTGTGGAGTGACTGGGGCTCCTAGAGATGTGACCACAGGACAGATGGGCACAAGGTCAAATTAATGATGCTCTTTCCTTGCATTTGAAGGAGTCCAGCATTTGCTGAGTGCTGTGTGCCAGGCCACCTTCTAATACTTTGCCCACTTTACAGATGAGAACACTGACGCCCCGAGAGGTTACAGAGCTTGCTTAAGGTCACACGACTTGTAAGAGGCAGAGCTGGGGCCTGAAGCTGGTCCCTCTTATTATTTTGCTAGAGCCCGCCACACCTCGATGAAGTAGACATATAGGCAGACTGGGCACAGGGAGGTTAAGCAGCTTGCCCAAGTCACATACCCAGTTGGCACTGAGAGGTGGGAGTAGGAGGGGTGAGAGGAAGGTCCCTGGCGGCCCATGCTGGACACGGACCTCGAGCGACTTCCTTGCAGGTGGCTGACCAGATGACGCTGCTGCAGAACTGCTGGAGCGAGCTGCTGGTGTTTGACCACGTCTACCGCCAGATCCAGCATGGCAAGGAGGACAGCATCCTGCTGGTCATCGGGCAGGAGGTGACCAGACCCCCTGTGCCCTGCCCCAGCCCCACTGTGCACTCCCAGAATTCCTGGCCAGAAGAGGTCCCAGCTTCTCCAGGCCTGGCCCTGTGCATTCTGAATATCAGCCCGTTGCCCAAGTTCACGGGCTACCCACCTGCCTGAGCTCCCTCTGACCAGCCCTGACCGTGGCCTTGAGAGGAGGCAGCCCCTGGGGGCCCTGCTGAGGGATGCAGCTCAGGGATGTTGGGAGGGCTGGGGAGGCTCTTGGAGGAGGCAGTGGTGGCACATTGGGGGTCTTGGTCAGGCAGTAAAAAGGTGTTGGGGGGCTTCCCTGCCTCCACGCGGGCCGAGGGCAGAGCGCAGGAAAAGACTCAGAGAGGGAGGTTTAGAACTGAGCCACCAGGAGCCACTGGTGTGCTGGACTGTGGGTTTGGGGGACCCTGTGGTGGGAGGCAAGGTAAGAGGTAAAGCTGGAGAGCTTGCAGGGGCTGGATTGGGTGCAGCCTTGGGGCCCTACGTCCTCAGTAAGGGAACGAGCGAGTGAATGAATGAGCGGAGGGGTCTGGGCCCCGAAGAGCTCATAGTTAGGCTCTGAGCCCCGCTAGAGCCTGGGGTCAGGGGCACTAGGATGGGAGCGTGGGGCATAGACACTCCGGAAATGGAGCGGGGAGCCAGGGGGCAGCTTCTAGTGGGGAAGGATGCGGCCAGGTTTGTGGGGCACATGAGGGGGCCTGAAGGGAGGTGAGGATGTGAGGCAGCCACCCACTGTTCAGAATGCTGGCGCCCGGGGGCACCGTTCCAGGAGGAGAGCCCCCGGCTGGTGGGAGGAGGTGTAGGGGGGCAGGAGAAGAGGGGTCCAGCCTGGCGGAGGGTGGAGCATCCTCCCAGGGGACAGGGAGCGAGGAGCCGGCTTGCCAACCTCTCAGGGTGGGGGTGGGAGCCTGAAGCCCTCTCCCCGCCCCTACCTCCGCCCCAGCCCTCTGTCCTTCTGTCCTCATCCTCAGTTCCTCCCTGGGTGTCTCAGGCCATCCAGGGCCAGGGGAATGCTGGTCCCAAGGAGCGACTCTGAGACCGCCCGAATGTGTGCGTGTTGCTCCATCTTGATGTGCATGTCGAAGTCTCTGAGGCCACGAGAAGAGCCTCATGGTGTGTGTGTGTTTGCCTGTATTTTATTGTGCAAATGTCCCCAGGCACATAAATGTGTGGGTGTTGAGATCTGCCCGTCACCGGGTCTGGAAACACCCAGAGACACGCAGGTGTGTGTCCATCTGTGTTGCCCCAATGCAACCATACAAGGGTATGTGTGTGCATTGTGTGTGTTCACTTCACAAAGCTGGTGGGCGTCCCTGTGGGTGTACGTGAATGTGAGCTAAGGTGTGGCTGCATCCCCAGCCAAACGTCCACGTGCGCATGCCTGGGGCCCAGGCTGCCGTGTGGCCCCGTCCACGTGTATCCAGGCAGACCTGCCCCCACACCCAGCCCGACACAGTGTTTGCCTCAGGCGCCGCACAAACACAAAAGCAGCGCGTACCACTGGGCCTGGCAGCAGGTCTTTGTATGTGAAGGACCCTTCAGCCTCCCTCTGCACACACCTGCCCCGTGTCAGCTCTGCCGCTGCAGGGACCCTCAGCCCGGGTGGGCCCTGTGAGGGGGGCTGGCAAGCCGGGGCCCTGGCGTAGCGTCTGGGAGGGCTCTTGGGCCTGGGGAGGCACCGCCCCCGCCAAGCTCAACCTCACGGCTGACCCCGTCTGCCCGCCCAGGTGGAGCTGAGCACGGTGGCGGCGCAGGCTGGCTCCCTGCTGCACAGCCTGGTGCTGCGAGCGCAGGAGCTCGCCCTGCAGATGCACGCGCTGCAGCTGGACCGCCAGGAGTTCGTCTGTCTCAAGTTCCTCATCCTCTTCAGCCTCGGTGAGTGACAGGCGACGGGGCGATGGCTGAGCTGGCACTGAGACCCCACGAGGGGCTATGCGCCGGGGGCTTTTAGTGAGGGGACCTGGCTGTTACAATGGGGGCTGCTTCCCCTCTGGGCCTCAGTTCCTTCGTTTGAAAGTCCAGAGGGCCAAGATAAGGCCTAAGTCTTGCCCTTTATGGAACGAGGACCCCTTCTGAGAAGTTGGTAAATTCCTGGCTGAACACCCGAGAGAGGTGCCCATGCCACCCCCAGAAAAGGCCTGTGTGAGTTCGGGAGTGTCTCTTCCTTGGCCTTCTCCTAGGATCCCTGTTTTTCTTACTTCCCTGCCCTGGGCAGATGGCGGGGAGGTTCAGATTCTGGCTATGAGCTCTGTGGGCCCAGACGCCTTTGCCCATTTGCTCACTCCCTCACTCATGCCACAAACATTAGCCGAACAGCTGCCCTGGGCAAGTCCCCAGGGATACCGAAGGAACAAAAAAAGACCCAAATCCCTGCCTTCGAGGAGCTGCCCTTCACTTGAGGAGGGAGACGATGAGGATACGATGGCTGTAAAATATATCAACTAGTGGAGTTTTTAGTGACACAGATATCCTCCTTCCGTCCTCCCTCATCCTGTGAGCCATCTCTGTCCAACATCCTCCCTGTGCCCAGTGACGCTGGGAGCACAGAGGTGTGCCTTGCTCTCGGGTGGCTCCCAGTCTGGGAGAGGCATCCAGCCAGTGCCAACAGGGCTGGGACAGAGATGGGGAACACGGGCTGGGGAGCAAGGACTGCTTGGTGGGCTTCCTGGAAGAGGGGCAACTCAGGGTCTTGTAGGATGAGCAGGAGTTTGCTGGGGGGGAGGTAAATGTTTTAGCAGAGGTGTAGGTGGGGTGGGAGGTTGGAACAGGGGCATGAGTGCCTTGTCATGTGGGGAGGGGGCAGGATTTGAGACTTCGTCTGTGGCAGATGACGTCATAGCCACAGTCCGGCAAGGGTGTGTCTGCCCAGGAGCGGGGTGTTGGGGAAGCAGAGAGGAGGAAGTGGGCTGGGAAGGGGCGATTGTGAAGCATTGATGGGGTGCAGGCATGGGGCTGGGTGCCTGGGCTGGGTCTTCTGACCCAACAGGCTGGTCGCCGGAGGGCTGCAGAATTTGCCAGAGACAACCGTGGTGGGGTTAGGGGATGAATCTTAGGCAGCCGGTAAGGAGCCATGACCTGAGGCCCTTGGAGGAGACTCCAGAGCTCCAGCCAGGCGGGCTCTGGGGGAGGGGGGGCAGGGGCGCGGTGGGGACGTCCCCTGCTCCCTCTGCCTCCCGTAGTCCCCTCTTCTCAGCCTCGTCTGAGAGTTGCCGGCTCTGGGAAGCCATGGACGGCCACAGTGGGGGACGTGGGGATTCCTGGAGTTTGGTGGGTATAGGTGCCTTCATGTTTCTGTCTTTGTTTTCGCACAAGCGCAGACTGTGAACTTTCACAGGCTTGTGGTTTTGATGTGTCACGCTATGGAGACCCTGAGTGTGACTGGGGAGTGACAGGAGAGGGGAGATGCGGGCTTTGGACTGACGGGCGGTGCTTGGGACCCATAGCGTTGGAGGGCGGGCTCTGCGGCGGTCTGGGTGGTTTGTGAGGTGACCTGACCACCATCAAGAGGCCACCAGAGGGGTCCTGGGGGGGGGGTGGAGGGAGGGCCACCCATCCCCTGGTCCAGGGCTCCACCTATCCTGGGGCCCCGCCTGAAGAACGGGGAAGAGGTCTTGGCTTTGCAGACCACCCAGGGCCCAAGGCACACGCCCTGCGGCCCCCAGTGCCTCTTCCCACCAAGTCCTCAGGCACCAGGGAATGCCAGGCCTGGCACAGCCTGGCCTCCGGCTGGCGTTCAATCTAGGACTCGTCCTAGGTCTTTAGAGGACAGCACAGCTGAACCCAGCCCTCTTCCCGGGTCCAGGCACGGGGCCATGCTCATGACCGAGAGTGCCCCCCGCCATGCTAGCCTTCCTCCAGTTTTCCAGAGGAGGAATCTGGGGCCTGAGAGCCCTGGCGTCTGCAGTGCTTGGTGGGAACGGGCTGGAGGGGTAGGACAGAGGAGTAAGAGTGGCTGCGTGTGTGCCTGTGTGTGCGCCCCATGTCAGACAGGGTGGGTAGTGAGTAGGAATGGGGGCTAGGTGCGGACCGCCCGGATTGTAAATCCTGATTCTCTGGCTGTGTGCCCTTGAGCAAGTCACTCCCCTCTCTGGGCCCCTATTGCTCCATCTGTGAAATGACCGTCATAGTAAAGCCTTCATGTGCTATGAGGACTTGAGAGAATTCCCTCAGAATGAGTGCCAGTACTGCCTTCATCATAACCACTGTTACTAAGTTAAATGAGCAAATGAACAAGTGAATGCGTGGAGTGAATGAACGAGCGAGTCAGTCTCCATCTTTATTGCGTGCTCTGTGCAGACACACAGGCTTGTTGCCTGGCTTTGGGGGCTGAGGTGGCTGGGGGGCAGCAGCCCGCCCATCCGGCCAGAAACTCTAGGGAGGCCAGGCTATGCGAGGAGAAGGCCCGGGCCCTGGGCCTGCCTGAGCGCACAGAGAGCAGCGAGAGAGGAGGCCACCTGAGCCACGTGCAAGGCCTTGAATGCCAGGCCAAGTACCTTGACCCTTTCCTTGGGAAGGATCTTCAGCAGGGAGTAACGTGACCGAATTTGCATTTTAGCGAGGGGCTTCCCACTGCGGCCCGGGAAAGGGTGGCGGGGCGGCCCAGTGCCCGACGGGAGGCAAGACCCTCGCTCCGGGTGGGGTGGAGAAATTTGGGCATGAGGAGGGGGGAGATTTGCCTAGAGTCTGGAAAGTGGGAGGGGACTCCTCCCATGACCGCCAGACCTGGGTCCCCAAGGGAACTGGGGCCCAGAGAGGGACAGCCACTTGCTTATAGACCTCTGGTTGGCATGTTTGGGGCGTCACCCTTGTGGCAGCGCCTCCCTGGGCTGGGCGTCCTGAACGCATGAGATGACTGTCCCCCCCACCCCGCCCACCCCACCCCACCCCACTGCCCTCCAGCCCACTCAGCGTCTCCTTCTCGCCTGCCTCCACAGAAGGGTGCCATTTGGCGTCTAAATAGCCGACTCAGGCAGGCGAGGAGGCAGGTAAGGAGGTTTAATTAAAATTAGTGCCTCTCTCCTGGCAATCACGGTGTTTATGAAGATGGGCTCGGCTGGCATTGTTCCGCAGAGGACTTAATCGAAGCTTAATGGATCGACCTAACATTCGATTTCCTGACTCCCATTGAGGCGGCGGCAGCAGCATTCCCTTAAGCGTTTGCAATTTACCCACTGCTCCGCGCCAACAAAAGGCAGCCTGAATAGCAGCCCCACTCGAGGGGCCATTGTGCGCGGGGGCGCCTGCCTGAGTCACCGCTATTGGGACAACATTCTTTATGCCTCGCTGGAATGAAAGGATTATTCAAATATTCAATTAAACCGTGAAAAGGGGGCTTTTCTGAGAACCTGGGGGCCCCCAGCTCCGCAGAGCTAGCGGGCTGCTCTCTGAGGCGGGGGTGCCAGCTTCCCGGCCCCCCCACCTCCCCACCACCAGGATTGCTGGGAGCTGAGCAGGCTTGGAGGTGCAGACAGGCTTTTCTGGAAGGTGCCCACGGCTACGCTGCGACAGCTCAGGACCCCAGGCCTGGCACACAGATTAGGTCCAGCTCTTGGGTGTCTTTTCAGGCAGACATTAATCTCTCCCCGTTTCGTAGCTCACAGGAAACCGAGGCTCTGAGAGGGGAAGGGACTTGCCTGAGGTCGCCCAGCTGGTGGTGGAGCTGGGAATTGAACCCCTGACACAGGAAGGGAGGGTCTCCAGGTCTGTGTGAGCCCTGCTCTGCATCCAGTGGGTGAAGGGCGTGTTGTTCTGTGGGACGTTGGTGCTGTCACTTCTGCTCTCCCACAGTCTTCACATAGTCCCTTTAGACAGGGGCGTTGGAACACTGGGAGAAGGGGTGGGATTTGACCGTGGTCTCCTCCAAGGCGAGAACAACAAAGTTGAATCTGGATCCTAGAGTAAACTCTCTGGGGAAACCTAGGGCTCCAGGGCAGGGCCCTTGGATGGGACCCCCACATTGGATGAAACGTAAAGTTACCATGTCCAGTCTTCCGGGAACCCCTGTCCAAGCTTGACCCCACCCCTGCTCGCTCACAGCACTTTGCAGCCAGAGAGGCCTGGGTTTGAATCAGGACCCAGGCACCTACTGTGTGTTCCAGGCACTCCCCGCTGTCCCTGCACCGGGGGCGGGGGGCGGGCCGGGGGCACCCTTTCCTGCCTGCCTGGGCATCTGCGGGGATTAACCGAGCTGGGAGCAGGGCGTGTGCCGGGAGCCCAGGAAACCGGGTCCACTTACACTATAGTTGCTGGGGCTCAGTTAGTGACTGTGCGCCCCTCTCAGCCCTGGGGTCCACCTCGCGGGGCACAGTGGGCACCTCCAGTCTGCAGAGAGCTGCGGGACCCATAGAACTGCTGCGGGGGGGCAGGGGGTGCTGTCCCTGAAAGCTGTGCCTGCCCTGCCCCCGGCCCCTGCACTCTGCCCTGCTGTTGCTGGTCTGGTGCTGCTGAGAACAGTAAATCCTGGTAAAGCCAAGGCTCTGGTCCTCCTGCCGCCTCCCCCTCCTGCCTCTACTGCAGCATCCTGGCCAGTCTTCCCCTCTCCCCCAGCTATTTCCTCTGGGCCCCTTTACTGCTGGGCGGCCTTGAGCTGGTCTCTACCCTTCTCCGGACCCCCAGCCTCCTATTGTGAATTGTCAGAAGACAATGTCAGGAGAGTTGCCCAGCCTCAGGGGTGGAGGGGGGTGAAGGAGAGGGAATAGCATGAAGACGGAAAGAGGTTGCAATAGGGATGGAACTAGGTGGGGGAGCTCCCCATGACCTTTGGGTGTGGCTGGAGCGGGCCAGCCTAAGGGCAGGGCTGCTCTGCACGTTTGGGCAGATTGTTCGCTGCACAGGGCCCCTAGGCAGGGGACAGGGGACGAGAAGGGGCTGAAACCCAGCTTGTACGCCCCTCGCCATGCTTTCTGTGGAGAAGGGGGGGACTTCTTTCATGGCACAAAGGTGACTTAGGGGCTAATGGTGGTGCTGGCAAGGCCAGGAAGAAAATGACCCTGGCTTACTTACTAAGAAGGGGGTGAGGGGGGTGAGAGCGGGGGCGGAGGCTGGGGCCAGGTCCTGCCATACGTCCTGGGCCCAGCTCGGGTTTCCCTAAATCCGACTTTGGACAACACAGGCCTCGGCGGGCGCTCTGGGGGCGGCTGGGGATCAGGGTTGCCAGGGGCATGCGGCAATCCGGGCGCACTGGGTGTTAAGAGAGATTAGAAGCGCCAAGGGCTGTGCACGCTGGGCTCCCAGCTCCCCCGCAGCAGCAGGGCCGGGGACGAGGGGGGCGCGAGGGGGAGTGGACGGGCGCACGGCCATTTTCTGAGCCTCTGGATGCCACCTCCCCCACAAGTCCCAGCTAGGATTTGGGGGTGGGCAACCGATCCTGTGGACCCCTGCTGACCCCTAGTCTCCAGGCAGGGCGCCAGCTACAGATGCTGCAAGGGAGAGGAAGGAGGACTCTGATGACAAGAAAATGGCCCTGGTGGGGGGCCAGGCACCTGTGCAGGCCTCTGCACCCACACTCTTGCCCCTGCAAGGCAGGCGTGGCCCCTTTCTTAGAGGAAGAGGGCCTTTCAGGTCAGAAGGGGCAGGGCACAGGCCACTGCTCCTACATAGTGGGGCTGGGATTTGAACCCCCATCCGTCCCACTCCAAAGACATTTTATTTTCTTGTCTCTTTCCTGGACCTTGGGTGCGGGGCTGCACTGATCACACGCCTGTCCGCGGTGCGGAGGCTCGCGGGTCCATGCAGAGCCAGCCGCGCTCCGCTCCCTCCCACGGACAGCCGCTCCTTCCTATGTAATGCAGGTCCTCTTGTCTGTCCCTGCTCTTACACAATGCGCCTGCTTTGTGTATGGCTTTTTAAATTTATGTAGAGATCTTCGCCCTATAGACCTCATTCTGAATCTACCTGTTTTGTTTTTTTTCCCACTCAGCCTCCAGCTTTTAAAGATGTATGCATTTTCTCTATGTTAACGTCTGCTCCATTACTACCGTTTAGAGGACTCTCTGGGGGTGCAGCCACCACACGGCCACCAAGGCCACCTCCCCGTCACCATGAACACTGCTACTGTGAACATGCATGGCCCTGTGGCCCCAGGGGAGAATCTCCTTGTGGTACTGGAGCCTCTTAATTGGTCAGCGGGGAGACCCAAGGTGTCCCTGTCACTCCCTAGAACGAGGCCAGCAGTGCACATGCCTTGCAGCTGTGAGATGGGACCCTTCCGCTCACACTGCGCCTCCCTAGTGGTGAGGACGGTGATGACTGTGGCCGGGCGGTGACGCTGGTGGTGACCAGCCTGGGGCTGGTGGCGACAGGGCGGCTTGGACCACGGGGACGGGGGTGGTGTTGATCGCGGCCGCGGTGAGAGCTGGGGTAAGAATGCTGGTGACTGACATGTTGGGCCTTATGACAGGCAGACACTGTTCTGCTGAGCACCGTCCACGTATCAAAGCCCTCAATTCTCCCGATCGTCTTGTGAAGTAGGAACTATTGTCACCACTCCCCGTCTTCCAGATGAGGAACTTGACAGGTTAAATAACATGCCCAGGGATACACCTGATGAGGCTGGTCGCGGTCTTGGGGATGAGGGACGTCTTCCTTGTGAGCACTGCATCAGTGACGATGGCAGCAATGACGGGGACAGGTGGCTGTGGTCGGGCGGTGGATGATGACAGGGGCTGTGCTTGTAATAACCACAGGGACGCTGGTGTCGGTGACGGCTGAGGTGGCAATGTCCAACTACAGTGACGATGGCAGTGCTGGTGACAGGAATGACTGAGGTTCGGTGGGTGGCGGCAGCAGCGGCTGTGTTTGGGGAAAGCACTGAAGTGTCAGTATTGGTGACGATGGCCACGGTGGCGACGATGGTGATGGTGCCGTGGTGGGGACAAGGACACTGCGGCTGGGCCGGGTGTGTTGGTGGTGGCAGCGCCTCTGTCATTGGCAGTCACAGGGCTGTGGGCAACAGTGACACCGTGGCCGTCGGCGGTGGGACGGTGGGCGGCGCTGACAGAGTCCCTCCCTTGCAGATGTGAAGTTCCTGAATAACCACAGCCTGGTGAAGGACGCTCAGGAGAAGGCCAACGCCGCCCTGCTCGATTACACCCTGTGCCACTACCCGCACTGCGGGGACAAGTTCCAGCAGCTGCTGCTGTGCTTGGTGGAGGTGCGGGCGCTGAGCATGCAGGCCAAGGAGTACCTGTACCACAAGCACCTGGGCAACGAGATGCCCCGCAACAACCTGCTCATCGAGATGCTGCAGGCCAAGCAGACTTGAGCCTGGGCCGGGTGGGGCCGGACCCCGACCGGGCTGGGGGAGGGGTCACAGCCACCCCCTGAGGCCCTCCAGACGGTTTATTTTATTAGGCCGACCCAGGAGCCCCACCCTGAATGTAGGCCGACGCCCCCTCGAGCTCTCGGAAGCCCTTTGTTTGGGAAGTAGCTGAGGGTGGGCAGGGCCTGGCTGCGTTGGGGTGGCCCCCACTAGCTGCTGGCGCTTGCCTGCCTTTCAAGAGTGTCCCCAGGTGGTGGCTGCTGACCACCCACTACCCCTCCTCCTGCTCCCAGCTCCCAGCTGTCTGTCCTGGAGTCAGGAGCACAGGTCTGGGGAGGAGGTTGGGGAATCCTTGGGGAGCCTTGATGTCCCTTGGGTCAGAGGTCATCCCGTTCTCTCTCCTGGAAACAGAAGTAAACAGAGGTTGAGTGGCATCAACTGGGGGAAAGGGGGTCTTCAGAACCCCCTTGGAGGGACCAGGAGGACAGTCCTCTGTTTTGTAACCTGGGGTAACTGGGTTTGCAAAACCGGATGGGGCCTGTTAGGTCCTAGAGGACCCCGGGAGACTGGTTAGGACGAAGAAAAGACCTCCTCCTTAGCCCTCTACCCCATTTGGCTCCTGCAGGGGAGAACTTTGACGTGTTATCCGAAAAGAATTTTGTTACAATCATCTTTCTATCCCCCTCCCACTGGGGAAGTTTGGCACAATCAACATTTTTCTATCCCTCTCCCCCCGGGAAAGTTTGGCACAATCAACGTTCTAGTCCCACCCACAGCTGGCCCTGTCCAGGCTGGTATTTGTTTGCAAGGCTGCTCGAGGCAGCAGTCAAGAGGTTATTTGCTTTGTTTTGTTTGTTTTTGGATCTAGACACTCCTTGAAAGGTGTGTGTGTGTGGTGGGTAGGGGACAGATTTGAGGCCGGAGGCTGGTCACCCCACACCCCCTCATATCGAGGACCCCACCCGTGGTGCTGGGTCACTATTTCTGGGACCCCCCTCACTCAGTGAACACCAGGATGCCCTATGGGGCGCTCAGAGTCTCTGTGGATGGGAATATGGGTGACTTTGGGAGGGTGTATGGTTCTCCAGATCAGGGATGTTGTTAATAAGCCCCTCCCTTATTGGCCCCGTCCCACTGGGTCCCTTGCTGCAGACCCTCGAAGCTGGACCTCAACACCCTGGCCTCCTGCCCTATGTCCTAAAAGACACTTCCCAGGGCCAGGATCCAGGGAGAGAGGCCTCAGATGTCCTCTGTCCCCTGGCTGGGCATTCACCTGTCCTGCTTTCATGTTGCCGTTGCAGCTTGCGCTGAGTCTGCCCAGTTAGAGGTGACTGGGCATCCCTGCCCCCTGCCTTCCGCTGGCCTGTCTCAGTCCCCACCCCTGCCCACTGAAGTATGTGCCCCCACCAAAGCCAGAGACCCACAGCCCCAAATGAGAAGTGCCCTTAAGAATCTCCCAGCCCCTGCAGCCCTGGAATAAATTTTGCAATTAGTTTCCAGCTACCTTTGGCTATTCACACTGAGGGCCAAAGCAGCGCCTCCCACGTGGGCTCGGGTGGTCTAGGGTGGGACAATGCTCCACAGGAATGGAGGCGACACTCAGATAACCTTGGCCTGAAACTCTGGGGAGGCAGGATGGGGTGCAGGGGAATACCAGGCACTGTGGGCGGTCGGTGTGTGTGTGGGAGAGGGGAGCTTTGAGCTCCAACTCAACCTTGGGGCCCTGCCATGCCCAGGAGGCCTGGGACATGCTTGAGCCTTCGGGGCTCAGCCTCAGTTCACCCTGGCAGTGCAGGTCAGACACCATCTTGGGCAGAAGGGAGCAATCATTTCATGGGCACCTGCTGTGTGCTCTCCCTCATCTCACTGTCCCTGCAGTGGCCCAATGACACAGGGGTTATAATCCAGGAGAGACACTTGGCAAGTGCTTCTCAGTCAGCGATCTGCAGGGACAGAATCAAACCTGGGTCCACTTGACTTGAGAGCACTGGCCTGCTCCTCTCTGTCCATCTGGGGGCCAGCAGAGGGCCCCAGGGCCTGGCCTTCTCATTGATTCCCTTGCCCTCCCCTCCCCCACCACTTGGTGGCAGCAGTGAGCAGCCCAACATCTGAGGAGGCTTCCTCTGCTCCAGGTGCGGTCCCAGGGTTTTGCCGGCATTGTCAGTCTTGTCCCATCTCTTCTTCACAGCCCCAGGTATGGGTGCAAAGTGGTAAATGGCCTGTCCAAAGCCACATACTGAAGAAGCGGCAGAGCCATCCTGCAAGCCTCTTGACCCACCTTGACCAGCCTCGTTTACCCCCAGGGCCACTCCTGATCCGCTGTGCCTCCGTGCAAATTAGCGAAAGGCACCCTCTCTAGAGCAGCCCTCGGCACACAGCTCAGCGGTGGCTTGTATGCAAAGAAAAAAAAAAATGTCCCTTTTCCTCTTGGCACCTTCAGAAATGAAGCAGGTGCCCTGCTTCTTGCCTCCGGGGGACTTAATCAGATCATAAGCCAATGTACTACATCACGTAACTGAGCCAGAGAAGAAGAGGAGTGAGTGATTCTGCTCCTGGGGCGGGGATGAGGGTGGGCGGGGTGGGGGGCAGTGAGTGGAGAGACTGGAAGTCTTTATAGAAGAGATGTCATCCAGACTGGGTTTTGAAGGACTCCTAGGAGTTTATCAGTTAGACAGCTGTTGGGGGCAGTCCAGGCAGAAGAAACAGCACGAGCATGGAGGCGGAGGGGTGTCAGCCACCGATGTTTGGGGACCCAAGAGGAGTTGTTTTGGTTGGAGAGTAAAGAGAGTGTGTGGGGAGGAAGGGTATGGAGCAGGTGAAGGGGAGAAAGGACGTCATGGTCCCTGCTCCTGGGCGCCTCCTCCCGACCAGCCGCCCACATTATTTTGGGAGGGCAGGCAGGAGCCTTTGCGAGGGAGAGGAAGGGGCCTGAGGACACTGCAAAGGCAGGCCGTAGGGACCCCCATCGCCCCGCCCCGCGCAGTGAGCCTGATGTCCCCTGTTCTGCAGATGATGAAGTGGCTTCCAGAGGTTCACCAGCACCGCCTGCCCCTCATCCCCAGAATGAAATATCCAGGCCTCTGTCTTTGTGTGGAGGGTCTACCCCCCCATTACTCCACCCCCTATAGATGTTGTTGCAGATGAAAGCCAAGCAGGTCCCAGAGTGGATGCAAAGGTTGCAGAGGGAGCTGGGTGCAGCTTGTACCTTTCAGGCTCTCAGGGCATCTGCTCTCTCAGCCCTGCTCCCCCTCCACCCGCTCCTGAGTACCTACCTCCCCCGGGCTGGCTGCTTTGATGCTCCTCTACTGTGCCCCGGTACTCGGCCCCAGCAGCATCTGAGCCAGGCTGAGGTCAGCAGGACAGTTGGCCTCTGTGCCTCAAGTCCTATTCCCTGGGCACCCCCTTTGGCTGGCCTTTTGACTGGGCTTACCCTGGTGCCAAGCCCTAACACAACACCAGTGTTTCACACATTCTACCCATGAAGACACCCACACTCCGAGGAGGACCCTGCCCCAGAATGGATAGTGACAGGAGCTGGTCACACGGCCAGACTCGGACTTGGGCATCTCCTGAAGCATGGCTCTCACAGACCTGAGCCGGTCCCGCCTGCCCTGGCGCCTCCTCTGGGCACTCTGCCTTCACACCACCGACTGCCACCCTGACCCCCATGCTACCCAGCTGGGCAGACCCCAGTCTGAGCTATGGAGACCCCTGTTTGTTTCTCTGCAACAATGGGGTGATGGTGGCCTCCGGTCTGAGGTGACGACCTGCGGCTCTAGGATGGGAAAGGGCTCGGCACCAGCCAGGTATATGGTCGGTGCTAATAAGTGTTGGCTGCGCCTGCCCTGATGACGATGCTGGGACTGCCTAGAGTCCCAAAACTCAAGTGGCAGCTTCCCATGTCCCTCTCTCCTCCCGGGGAACCTGGCACCCTGTCCCCATCCCCAGGCCAGGGTAATTCCAAAGAGGGACAGGTCACAAGAGGTTTATTACCAGAGATATTGAGGGGCCATTGGAACTTCAGGGCAGGTGGCAGGGATAGTGGGGGTAGGGGAGGGCAGGGAACAACCACTAACAGAAAGGGGGCCAGAGCTGTGGGACCTTGGTGGGGTTTGCGAGAGCGTCGGAGGGGGGTTGGCACTAGAAGGCGGGAGGGGCTCTGGCGGCTGGTCCACGCTGAGGTTGGTGGCTCCGGGCCTCCATCTGGGCCTCCCAGCCGTCCCCGGGAGGGGGAGCTTAGAGAGAAGTCCCCAAGTGCTCTCTAGAAATCTGGGAAGGAAGTGCACCCTTTGGGCTGGGCTGGCAGAGAATCAGGATGGGTCACCTGACACCCCCCAAGATGGGGAGGGGGCTGAGAACTGAGGCTGGGCTAAGACCTTGGGTGGGAATCCTGGCCTTGGTACCCTGGTCAGTCTTCCTCATTCCCCCTGAGCCTCAGTTTCTCCATCCAAAGAACACCTGCGTGACCCGATTGCTCCGTGGGCTTTCAGGTGGGCGGGGCAGGCACTTTGAGAGACAGACAGCTGGCAGCCTTCACTCCTCCACACCTCTGGCTCAGGCCACCTGAGTAGGTCTTGGGGTGGGGTTGCGGGCCCAGGGCGCCCGGAGGGTGGGGCCGGGTCGCAGGCAGACTGACGGGAGGCGGCTCGGTTGCTAGGAGCGGCTTTAGCAACCCACTCATTCAGCGGAGACAAAGGCGCTGTCACTTGAGCGCAGAGGCGCTGTGCCGCTCTCTTGTTCCCGCGGACGCGCTGTGCCCGCGGCGGTGGGGGCCTGGGGGCGACGGCTGGGCGCGGGGCGAGGGCGGTGTGGGGGTGCCGCGGGGAGGGGGGAGTTCAGGCCCGCGGGGAACACACCCTTCGCGGGCGCCTGCACCTTTCCAAGAGGCCTGCAGGGGGCGCCTCCAGCCCATTTTGCAGAAGGGGAAGCTGCGACTCCAAGGGACTGAAGACACTAGGCAGGGGTGACGACCAGCTGGGAGCTTGGAGGTCACACAGACCTGAGTTGAAATGTGCCTCCATTAACACGGAGGCAGCTCTGCAACTACCTCTGTGCCTCAGTTTCCCAGCTGCTGGGGCGGGGACCTGACCCCACCTCTGCCGCTGACCCTGGCTAGTCCCCACTCCTTTCTGTGCCTCAGTTTCCTTCTCTGCGCCATGGGAGGATGACAGCATCTCCACTTCCCCAGGTCTCCAGATAAAGGCAGCAAATGCTGGGGGTTTAGTACAGAGCCCGACCGCAGGGCTCGGTGAACCTGCACCTTGCTCCAGCTGCAAAGTGTCCCGGGGCTTGGTGGGGGGTGGGTGGGGCATGGAGCTGAGCTCTCCTCTCACGGGGGCTGGGGGGGGGGCTCTTGTTTAAGAGTCTGAGAACCCAGGCCCTGCCTGGTGTGGCTCAGTGGATTGAGCACCGGCCTGCGAACCATAGGGTTGCTGGTTCGATTCCCAGTCAGGGCACATGCCTGGGTCATGGGCCAGGACCACTGGTGTGGGGGGTGGTGTGTTAGAGGCAACCACTCATTGATGTTTCTCTCCCTCTCTTCTTTCTCCCTCCCTTCCCCTCTCTCTCTAAAAAAAGAAAAGGAAAAAAAAGGACCATGGCAACTCAGGCTCAGAGAGGCCGACAGGCCAGGATACCTGCACGTCCTCTCAGGCCAGGCCGAGCTGCCCCACCTGAGCAGGGACAGCGGTAACCCCAGCCTGGTCCCCTGTTCACAGGTGCCCCTACCATGCCCCCATCAGCTGCCCAGTGGGAAAACTGAGGCCTCAGAGGAGACACTTGCTCCTCCCTGGGTTTGGAAGGCCCCTTGGAGCTGGAGGTATCAGGAGGGGGGCGAGGCCAGGTGGCCAGGCTGGAGGGGCCCAGAGAGAGGGCGCACAGAGGAAGGCGGGCTCTGGGAAGGTAGGCTTCTTGCTCACTGCCCCTCCCGGGGCACCAGCTCTGGGGAGGGGACCCTAAGTAGCCCCTTCCCGGAAGCACAGACAGAGCCCGTAGTGTGCTCATGGGCACCAACAAGGAGTGGAGTAGGGTGAGAGGGAGGGTCCTTAAATTGTGAGAGGTCAGGTGTGGCTGCTTCTCAATCACTGGCAAATATTCTGGCACAGTGCTGGGGAAGGGGCGTCCAGGTGACTCGGGCAAAGGGCAACCCCGTGAGGCGGGAGCTCCACCTGAAGCCTTGAATGCTCCACAGCCTGAGGCAGAGGATGCCCGTCAGGGGGCCCGCGGATGCTCCCTCTGCTCCCCCCTCTCTGCCTGGGGGCCTGTGGCTACCTTGGTGATAACTCCCTCCACCCCATGGCCTTGGCATTCAGGCTCCACCGGCGTGCAGTCAGCGCCTCCCAGCTGCTGCCAGAGCCTGCCAGCCTGGTACCGGAGGAAATGGGAGCCCTTGGATCCCCAGGGAAAGCCCACCGCCCCAGCCCCACCCTGATCCCCGTGGTTTCCCCAACACTGCCGGAGATACTCGCTAGCCCCTCGGCAAAACCTGGCCGCCCGCCCCAGCCTCACCGGTCTCGTGGGTTCTGCGATGGAGGAGAAGGTTGTGGGGATCCAGGGGCCGTGGGTCCCTAGTGGGGGAAACACTCTCAAGTAGGGGAACTTTGGGGAGGCTGAGGCAGGAAGCTTTCTCTGTGCTCCCTCATCGCGGGTGGGAACCTCATTATCAAAGAACCTAAGAATCCATTCAAGGGTGTACCCTCCAGGTTAGTGATGAGGGAATGGAAGGCCCAGAGCAGGAAGGTGACTTGCCCAAGGGCACGCAGCAGGTGAGCCAGAAGCTGGGATTGGAACTCAGGCCCCGGCCTTCAAGTCATACCTTGTCTCAGGGCCCTGGTCTTTATCCACCCACCTGCCTTCGGGAACCCCCTCAAGCCCCTTCCACATAGATACCCGGGGCAAACGCCACCTCTGGGCTGGGCACCAGGGGCCCCTGTCCCCTGGTGGCGGTGGGAGGAAATTGGCCATCCCTCAGGCCCCGCGGTTGCGGAATTCCCTGGGCCTCAGGTCCTTTGTCTCTCAGACGTGCTGTTGCCCTCCGAGCTCTACCTGAGCACTGGGGAAACTGAGGCGCTGGGGAGCACTCGTGCTGGAGGGTGGTGAGACCATACCTCTGAGAGCCCAGTGTCTCCGAGGTGGAGCCAAGCCTGCGGGGGTGTTTGGGGCTCCCTCCCAGGGGCCCGAGGACCTGAGGGGGGGCGAGGCCCAGCCCTGGGGACTAGAGCGGGTCTGAAAGCAGAGGTTGTAGCTGACCAGACACGGCTGTGGGGCTGCGGGTGGGGCCTCCCGCCACCCCCATCCCCGTGCCTGCCCGCACCGTGAATGCCTCCGCTGCCTTCTTCTCCATCACCCTCTGCAGGGCGCTCCAGGCCCTCCCCTGACCTCTGAGGGCCGGGAGCCCACCAAGGTAAGCTGCCCTCGCCCCGCCCCCACTCATGTCCCCCGACTCACCTCTCCATTGTAGGCGACGTAGACCAGGAAGACGTACGGCCCCTGGGGACAGACTCAACAGGTGTGTGGGTGTCATTGCCTGTAACCCATTCCCCAACCACTTGGCTTGGGGCCGCAGCAGAGATACACCCAGAGACACTTTGAGATATTCAGAGAGAGGCCGATTAACACAACCCCTGCCCAGCCGTACCCCCCGCACTGGGGAGGGCGGCTGTGGCATTCTATGGCACAGAGAACTACGAGGGGCCTCGCCCCACTCCACGCCACCCCTTCAGCCTCTGGCCACCAGGCAGCCTCTGCCCTCTGTCCCTCCTTGCCCCGCGCCCCAGACCTGCCCATCCTTACCCCGCTGCAGCGGGGCAGGAAGTGAGGGGGGTTACACCCTCCTGAAGCTCCAAGGCTAAGTCAGGTCCTGGGACAGCAGACGTGTGACTGCGTTCTGACTGCGCCTCTAGCAGAGCGGCCTTCACCTCTCAGCCTCTGTCTCTTTGACTGCAAAGTGGGGATGAGGCCAGGACTTGCCTCCTGAGGGGACTGGGAGGGGCTGCGTGGGCAGGACTCAGCGCTGTGGCAGGGGCGTGGCTGGCTCTCCCTCCCCACACACGTGAGCACCAGGCATCATCCCACTAGCAGCCCCACGGTGGAGGTGGATGGATTCGTTCTCCCCATTTGACAGAGAGGGACCATGAGGCCCGGGGTGGGGACAGAGCCCCCGGCCTTCTGAGACTGACTGGGAAGGGGCAAGAGAGGTCACACTCAAAAAATGGAGAAGCCAGAGGAGTGACAGAAAAGCAGGGGCTCAAAGATCCACAAAGGAGGGGATAGAGAGAGAGGCCCAGGAAGAGCCAGGTGGGATCCATGTCAGAGAAGGGGACAGAGAGAGGGGACAGTGACAGAGAGAGCCCGAGAGACCAAGAGTCTCTCAGAAAAAATTCTGAGAGAGACACAGAAATGAGACACGGAGAGGAAAGGATAAGAAGGGGAAGGGAGGGAGACAGCGAGGGCAGGGATGGTGGCACTGGCTCCCTGCAGCTCTGTCCACCTGAGGGCCACAGGCAGGGATGGAGCTGGAGTCATCACCATGGCAACGGAGGATGCTGCCGTCCCCACTCTGTGCCAGGCGGAGAAATCCAGGCAAGGTCACATGGCGAAGGGGGCAGAGCTGGAACTCGAACCCATAGAGCTCTGGGAGAGAGCTGGGGGCTTGCGAGGAGGGCTTGTCGGTGTGAGGGAGGGGGGAGAAGCACCACCCCCTGCCCCCCACTGCGTAGGTCCAGGCAGGTCTCTGGGAGCCACGCTTCTCTGAGAACAGCATTGGAACCCCAGCTTCCTTCATTCTCCAGGCCCCTCTCTGGGCATGGCCTCCCCCATCCCCAGCAGCCCTCTTCTCTCCTCTCCCCATTCCCACACCTGCCTGGCAGAGGGGGGCGAGTCCCCAGGGCCCAGGGAGAAGACAACATGGGCCAGGCCCCGGGGGGCCCAGCACCGCGTGCACCCCTCCTGCTCCCTGCTCTGTCCTCCTTCCGCCCTTCCCTCCCCACCCTGATCACGGCCTGCACCTTCCCCCACCACATCAGCACAGGACATTCGGCAGCATCCTTTGTCGCCATATCACCAGTGCCTAGGGCAGTGCCGGCAGCTGGTGGGCATTCGAGGCATCTCACAGGGATGGGTAAATGGCCGGGTCAGGGTGCCCCCTGCCCACACACTGCGTCCAGCCTCCATGGTTCTTCCAGGACACGCCCGGCTCCGCTGCGGTCAAGGCCGAACACCCTGATGATTGACAGCACGGACTCTAGAGCGTCCCCAGTGCTGCTCCTTTCTCCTGTGAGGTCTTGGGCAAGCGGCATGGCAGGGTCTCAATCTCTCCTTTTGTAAGGCTTGCTCAGGGGTGAAAGTATGAGCTGGGGCTCAGAGGGGGCCTGCAGGGATCCTAGGTGACTGTTCCCGGGGAAAGCATGGGAGGTGCCCAGGAAACTGTCCCCAGCTCCGGGGATGTGTGGGCCCAGGATGGAGTTTGCACCTGTTTCTGAGCTGGCCTTTGTCTAGCCGTGGGCCACCCCACTTCTCGGCCCTGAGAGGGACCTGGGGCGCTCTGGGAATAGTAGGCACAGACAGCAGGAAGACCTGTGTGCGGGGCGTGGAGTGCAGGGTGGGCCGAGGGGAAGGGTGGGGGCAGGGGGCACCCTGCTTGCAGCCCCGTCTCTCGCAGCACTCAGCGCCCTGGGCTGCGGCTGTCTGCGTCCGTGTCCGGGTCCCCACAGGTCCGCAACCCCCTGAGGACGGGGACTCGGTCCAAGCCATCTCTGCGGCGCAGGACACAGGTCCCGACAGGCGCGCGGAGGGGGTCTCTGCAGCCCCAGCATTTCTGCTTCATTCACGTGGGTCTAGCATTGTCCTCCCAACCATACCCTTTGCTCAGCCACTGTCCTCACCGATGGAGCAGCTCATGCTGACCCCAGAGTAGGCCACTGACCCCAAGGGGAGAGGCGTCCCTTCTGTCCTGCACCACTGTCCCCCAGCTTCCTGAGGAGGCCAAAGTGGCTCTAGCACCAGCCTGGGGCTGGAACTTGCACCTCGCCCTTGAATGTCAGGGCAGAGGGACCTTAATGGTTCCCTTTCTGGGCCTCCATTTCCCTGACCATCACATGGGCCACGGAATCCTTCCAATTGAGGTTTTGTTCCTACCCCTTCCTCTTGACAACATCCCTGGTTGCTGCTGGTGCCTCCCATGAGGGGGAGGTAACACCCCACCCCCATCCCCTGACAAACCAGTCATCCTATCTGAGTTCCAGTGCATGTCAGAGCACAGTCCCACTGGCTCCAGGGCCTGGAGGTACCTGGAGGGAGCTGAGGCCCACGGTGGCGTAGGCCCGGGCCAGGCCGAGGCGCACCGGCTTGCCGACCAGCCAGGGCAGGCCCAGCAGCAGGGCCAGCGGGCTTTGCGGCGGCCTGTGGGGAGCAGGCCAGGCTGACTAGGGTTCCTGAGGGGCGGCGTGTGGGAGGGGCCTGGGGAGGGGCCGGAGCTGCCGACCAGGACCACGGCTCAGGACTCAGGTGTGGCTGCCGCCTTTGGCTGGACTTGGCTGTCCCTTCCCAAGGACCCAGAGGTAGTGTGAAGGAGGGGTCATGGCCCTGGGAGATGAGGTTCCAGTCCCAAAGGAAGGAAGGGCGTGGCGGCTGCCCAGAGGGAGGGCTGAGGCCTGGGTAGTGGGTCCAGGAGGACATGGAGACTGGAAGGGCTTCCTCTTCCCCCCTCCTCCAGGACCCCAGGAACTCCCTGGCTTTTCGGGGACCCACTGGCTTGGGTGGCACACCCTGGCAGAGGATCGGTGGGGAGAGGAAAGCCAGAAAGGACTCAGAGCTTCTGGAGAGAGGCCAGTGGTGTCCCCCTCTCCCGCAGGGCAGGGCCTTGGAGAGTGCAGGGCTAGGGACCTAGCTCATCGCCCTGACCCTGAACTTCTGGGGACCACCTGATTTGAGGGTCTTCCTACCTTGTCCCTACCCAGTCATCAGTGCCTTCTGCAGGCGGTGAGCCCCTAAGACAGTGGCTGGTGTCCACCTCGCCCCCCAACCATGTACCAGGTCAGTTTACCATCCCCGTGTGCTTACCATGGCACATGCTTACTGCATATATCCACACGCATGAGCATGAGTGCGCATACAAGTATAAACACATGCCCCCATATGCTCATATATAGCCTTGTACCCATGAGCACACATGGCCACACCCACCCACCACGGGCTCACACGTGGTCATGCCCAGTGGGCCCCACACCTGGCTCCCCCACTTCTCCCTGACCTCCAGCGGGGGCCTTGCCATATCTGGACCCTGATCTGCTGCTGCGGGCAGGGCTGCGGGCTCAGCACGCGGGCACGGTGCTGGGCGCTGAACACGGTGACCATCGCCACGCGGACCAGGACGCAGGTGTTGGCCTGGAGACCCGGTGTCAGTGGGTGAGGGGCTTCCCCATCCCCCACACGTCGGTCCCTCCCCACCAGGCCCCCAGGCCTTCCGCTCACAGTCAGCACGAAGACATCATCCCCACCAAGGCTCAGATTGTGTCTGTGTGCACGTTGAGCCAGCAGTGCCCAGCAGCCACATAGTCATCGGGGGACAGGGCCAGGGTGGTGGCCACGATGGGGGCCTGGGGGAGGAAGAGGTGACTCAGGACCATGCCACCCATTCTGCCCCCCCCAGGACCCACCGCCCCGCAGAGCTGCAGCCCACAGCGCTCCTGTAGGGGCAGGCGAGCTGACGCACATGGGGGAGGTGCAGGGAGGGGAGGGGGTGCTGTTGCTTTTGGGGTGACGCTGCACCTGTATGTAGCTGGGGAGTGGGAGAGCTGAGGCTGAGCTGAGGGCATTGGGCTGGAAATCAGCAGAGATGGAGGGCTGGCGAGGACGTGGCGTGTGCTGGTCACGGGTCAGGGAGTCAGCGCAGGTGGGAGGCTGACGTAGTTGAAGAGGGGGATTAAGAAGAGCTGGGCTTGAGCAGAGTAGGAGGTGGACAAAGCTGGCAAATTGACCTTGTGTCGGAGATGGGTGCTGGGTGCCGAGTGGTGCAGGGTGTTTGGTGGTGGTGGTGTTTGGTGTGGGGCAGCGGCAGTGTCACGCCCGGCAGAGTTGAGAAGAGAGTAAGCGCGGGGCGTGGTAGAGCGTCATCCTGGGGCCTGCGCGCATGCTCACGGCCATCACTTTGCTCCGGAGCAGTCGTCCCTCCACCAACATCCAGGAGAATGCAACCAAAAAGAGGAGGTATAGGGCAGCTGTGATGGCCACATATGCCACCTGTGTGTGTGTGGAGGCGGGGTACCACCAAGGTCAGCTGTGGGTGCGGCCCCACCCCGGGTCCCAGGCCCATGCCTGGCAACACCAACCCAACAAAGTGTCAGTAGGTAAGGTCTCCAGGCGGCACCCAGGGCCCAGCTCCAACATTCAGGGTCCTTCCTCTCCCCTCCAGGGACATGAAGCCAAGAGAAGATGCGGGAGGGCACCCAGGAAAGGCCGAAGGTATTTTCCCAGGGACCTCCCAGCTCGCAAGCCCCCCACTGGCTGCCCACCTTGTTGGCTTTTGCCCATTTGCTGGCCATGAGGAGGTCCTTGGCAGAGGCCGGGAGAAGGTGAGGTTCTTGTGGGCTGTGGCTCACTCCGACTTGGGGACCGTGGACAGGCAATGGAGTTGGTTAACAGGCCACTACCGCCAGCCTGCACCCCCCCTCAGCCCCTGTCTGCCTGGGTCCCCATGGACGGGCTAATGAAGCAAGTAGGGCAGCTCCACAGGGGGCCCCGGGCCACCTTCTGGTGTCAGGGAGGGACACCGACAAGTGGACGGACTCAGAGGCCCGCGAGGGGCAGGGTGGGCCCCGGGTGCCAGGCCCCTGTCGGGGGCTGGCCTCGCCTGGCTGCCAGGAAGAGCAAGAAGGTAGTGGTGAGTGCACAGGACACGCCACAGCCCACGAAGGACAGCGTCCTCAGCAGGGATTCCTCCTCTGGGCCTCTCTGTGGGAGGGACAGAGGCCCAGAGCCCAGTCACCACCCTGACCTGCCAGGTCAGGCCTCTCCCTGGCCCATGGGGCAAGGCTCCCCCGTGGCCTCCTCCGCCAAGAGGCGGGGCCAGCAACAGCCCCGGCAGGCGGGGCCAGCCAGCGTCTGCAGCTGGTGTGCCCTCCAGGAGAGGCCGGGTTGTGTGTGACGGTCGCCCCCTGAGGGGCGGGCACAAAACATCCATGCTCCGTTTTGACAGGAAAAGTGCATTTGATAGTGTGCTTTTCTAGCGTGCTCTGCACGTGCTAAGGGACGCTGGCGCTCCTGAGCACCAGGCCCTGTCTAGTGCAGAGTCTTTCTGGCTCTGGTGAGCCCAGCTCTCCCAGGCCCCTCCCGGCCGTGGCTTTGCCCGCAGTCTGTAAATGCTGGTGCCTCTCAGGGCATCTCCTGGTCCCATGTCCTTTTATTTCTGACCTCATCTTGGCCACGGCTTCACCTACTGGCTCCTCCTTTCCAGCAGAGACCCTTCTCTCCCCAGACACCAGGCCACAGACCCCGAGGCCCCTCAGACTGGTGGCCTGCCCCAACCTGCTGCCCACCTGTGCCCCTCAGAGACGGCCCCTCATCTCCCAGTTGCCTGGCCCTTTATGCCGACCACCCCTCCTCGTCCCTCAGTCCAGTTTCCTCGTCTTTCCACTGTCCCCAGTCCAGGCCCCCCCGCCCGAGCCTAGGCCAGGCCTGCGGCCCCTTAATGTTCTCCCTCCCGCCACCCCCCGCCCCCTGCCCCCAGCATCACTCTTACACTGGGGGCTCCCTGTGGCAAATCCAAGACCTGCCCCCTGCGACAGGATCAGCCCCAAGCCTGGCATTCGAGGCCCTGTGTGATCCGACCCACGCCCACCTTGCCCCCTACGCTCTTCTACTCCTGGGCCCACACTGGAAGGTACAGACACACCAGAGTTCCAGGAGGTAACAGGTCTGCCGTTTCTGGCCTCCTTGCCTTTGCTCAGACTGGCCCTCTGCTTGGAGCACCTTTCTGCTCACCTCCTGTTCATCCTCAGGACTTGGTCCCCCCAGGCTCCCCAACAAGCACTCACCTGGGCATCATACACCTGCAACAGGATGGCGAAGGTGGCGCTCTGGCTGCAGAAGCCGGCGGCAGACTCCTGGTGCAGGGCAGCACAGAGCAGCCAGTGGTGGTCCAGGAGCCCGCGCTGTTTGGGCCGGGGGGCGGGGAGGGAACAGAAGGGTTGGCCATGGGTCGGGAAGCTGGTGGCAGGCAGAAAAAAGCCTCTCCCTGAGGCCTGGGGCCCCTCCATGCCCTCTCTCTAACCAGCTATGTGACCTTGGACAAGTCGCTGCTGCTCTCAGGCCTCAGTTTCCCACCTGTAAAATGTGCTGAACATTATCAGGAGTGGTAGGAGGGTGGGGCTGACACCAGTGATCGCCACTGATTAACTGCGTTCATTATGACGTTCATTCTCCTAGCTCAAGTTCCGGTGGGGGGAGCTTGGTAACCCCTGTGCCCTCCTCTGCCCCTTCAAATGCCCAAGAGCCCTGGTCCTGGGCATATCATTAACTCTAAGACCTATTCAACAGATGAGTCTCCTCCTAGGTATCCCACAGAGTAGGCTTGCATACCTCCTATGACAGGGAGCTCACTACCTCCTGGGCAAGAGACTCCCCCTGAGTGGGGCCTGGAGCCACCTGCACACGGCAGATGGGGAACGAAAGCTCAACGCTCCCAAGTCCTGCCTCGTCCTCAAGCAGAATGGATGTCTTGAAAAAATTGCCTGAGTTAAAGAACTTGACAATGGAAGATCACCCGATGCTGAAGTTCTGGAAAGCACAGCCGGGCCCCACCAGCTTCTGAGGGAAAGCCTGAGGGCAGGAAACAGGGAGAGGGCAGGTGTGCGTGGGAAAGGAGAGGGGCCAGAGGATGCAGGCGGAAGCTGGGGCCACCTTGCGTTTGAGGGACTGCGGGTTGCCCACCGTGGGTCATGGGTGAAGCAGCTGGAGGAAACGTCTGTGAGAAGCAAAGCAAGGTGAGCAGTATGTGTGGTGTGGAAATTCTGGGGACAAGCTAGCCCACCCTCTGGGGAGGGGTTATGCCACCTGGATGCTCTGCACCTGGTGAGAACAGATAGGTCTCTATCCACTGACGGGAAAGGGCCCCACCATGTTGTTTGGTAAAGAAAAAGGCTGCCCAACAATATGCATAGTATGGACCCATTTACGTAGCAAAAAATAAGATCTATGTAAGTGAGAAAACCCACACAGAGAGTCTGGAATCAAACACACAGCTAACTTGATGATCCTTAAGCAAGGACAATGATATAGATTTTATGTCATCAGCAGTAAGGAGACAGCTGGTGGCCAGTGGCAGCCGCCCCAGTCCAGGCAGGGAGGCAGCCTGAGCTCTGGACTTGGGCTCTTTGTCTCGACTGGGGAGGACAATGACACCGTCACCTTGGTAGAACATGATGCTTTGTCTTGTGCCAAGTTCTTTCATATGATTTACTGTGGGTGATCATAGTAACATAGGAGACAGGTGTAAATTCCCATCATTTCAGATGAGGAGACAGCCTCAGAGAGGGGAGTTCACCTGCTCAAGATCACACAGCGCAGAGCTGAGACCAGGCCCTGATGTGGTCACCTCCACGCTCTTCCCGCTGCTCCGTGGTGCAGCCTCCAGAGAATATGTTACTTCTCAGGTTGGCTGAATTATCATCCCAGGGATTCAATCGCTCATAATATTTTTCCTGGGTCTTGGGTACTATGTTAGGTGCTGGGACGCAAAGAAAGCTGCTGTGCGCTTTCAAAGTAGATGGTTGTTATACCACTGGTAGCATCTTCAAGGGGGGCAAACGGAAGTACCACTATTGCTGGAGGCTCAAAAGCCACCACACTATTTGTGTCCAGTAGCCCCAAACCTGGCTGTATATCCCCAGGAAAGAGCCATCAGGACATGTATTTTGAGTGAGGATTTTCACAGCGTTCGGCCGGGTAAACTGTGACAGAAGAAAGGCCTGCAGACATTTTGCGTGCATGACCAGGAGGGGTCACGTTCATTTTGGACCATCATCTGGGGAAGGTGGTGGTTTTGGACTTGGCTGCAGTCGAGGCCTGAAAGGACAGGATCGCAAAGGGACATCTGTGACTGAGATAACACAGAAACACCTGCAGGGAAGATGGAAAACACAGCGTTTACTTGGCTCAGCTGAAAGGGCTTTGATTTCGCAAACGGGGACAAAATGTATGTGCTGTGTGCCCTGGGAGACTGAAAAGGGATACACCAAAACGTTCACGGCAGCTGTCTCTGAGTAAGAGGATCATGTCTTCTTCACCCTTTTCTATATTTTCCAAATTTGCCACAAAGAGCGATCTCTTACTTTTAATTATTTTTTATTTTAAGGTACTTAAAATCGTAGAGTTAATATGTAAATACAATCTTAACAGCTTTTTGAAAATATAAACACAACTAGTAAAATTCCAGCTAGGCTGGCCAAGAATGAAAAGGCAGACGGCAGTCTAGACCCTGGAGGTATTAAAAGGGTAGTAGGTGAATTTTACGAACGACTTTATGCTAGAACTTTGACAACCTAGAGGAAATGGACAAATTCCTTAAAAGGCACAAATTACCAAACTGCCTCAAGAAGAAATAAAATACCCAAATCACCTTCCATCAACTAAATAAGTAGGACTCATCTTGAAGTCTTCTCACAAAGAAAACATCTCGCCTCAAAGACTTCACTGGTCTTCGCTACTATCAAACACTTAAGGAGAAATAGTACCAATTCTGGAAAACTCTTTCAGAAAGCAGAAGAGGAGAGAACACTTCCCAGCTCATTTTATGAGGCTAGCATTAATTTGATAACAAGACCAGAGGAAGACAGTAAAAGAAAGCTACAGATTATATTCATGAACATATACACAAAGACCCTTAAAAATATCAGCAGATCGAATAGAGCAGTATACACAAATTGAATCTAGCAATAGAAGCAAATGGGGTTTATTCTAGGAGTCCGAGGTTGCTTTAATATTTGAAAATCAATGCAATTTACTATATTAATATAATAAGAGAGAAAATGACACATTTGGTAAAACTCAGTTGAAGGGGACTGAATTTGAAAAGGGGCACCTATGAAAAGCCCACAGCTAACACCGCACTTAATGGCGAAAGGCTGAATGTTCTTTCCCCGAGGCGATGGACCGGACAAGGACGTCCGGCCACACCACTCCTACTCAGCACTGAAACAGACTCTGTCTGCTGCACCAAGGACGGAAAAAGAGAAAAAAACACGGATTAAGAAGGAGAAAATGAGACTGTCTTCATCTGCAGATGGCATGAGCCAGACACAGAAAGTCCTCAGAACTCCATGAGGGAGCTGTTGGAAGTACCGAGTTTAGCAAGGCTGCAGGATAGAATGTCATTATAGAAAAACCAACTGGGTTACTCTGTACTGGTCATGAAAAATGAAATTTGAATTAAGAAAACCAACACTATTTACAATAACCTCTCAAACTTTGGGATACTTGAGGCTATATTTAACAAGATACTTCAACACCTGCAGACTGAAAACCATGGATCACTGATGGGATAAATTTAAGAAAATCCAAAGAGTCAAGAAATATACCTCGATCATGGGCTGACAGACTCGTTGTAAGGATGCCAGTCCAATGCAATCCCAATCAGAATCCCAGGAGGCTTTTTTACAGACATCAACAATCTGATTCTAAAATTTCTGTGGCAGCGCAAAGAGCCTTGGACAGCCAAAGCCACTTTTGAAAAGAACGAAGCTGGAGGGCGTGCGCCCGCAGATTTTAAGGCTGGCCGTATAGCTGCACTCACCGGGGCAGCGTGAGCCGAGCAAGGGAGAGACAGAGAGATCAATGAGACGGAACAGAGCGCCCAGAAATAGACTCCCACATATATAGACAACGGACTTTCAACAAGATAAAGGTGACAAGGTACTTCAATGGGAGAAAAAAATAACCTTTACAACAAATGCTTGGAGGTGGAGGTCTATGTGGGAAAATGAACTTCAACCCTTACCTGCTATAGTACTCAGAAATTAAATGAAATAAACCACAGACTTTAATGTAAAAGCTAAAATGATGAACTTCTGTGGCCTTGGGATGGGCAAAGATGTCCTAGATAGGAGACAGAAAGCATAAACCCTGCAAGGAAAAAAATTGGTTAAGTTGGGCTTCATCATAAACAAAAATTTACTTTCCAAAGGCACTGTTAAGAAAATGAAAAGACAATCCATAAACTAGGAGAAATTATTCACAAAATGCATATATGACAAGGGACCTGTATCCAAAATATATATAGAATTCTTAAAATTTAAAAATAAAATAAATAATTTAAAAATCGGGGGTGGGAAGGGCAGCAGGGAGCAGAGAGGGGAATGGGGACAGCTGTAATTGAACAAAAATAAAAACATTAAAATAATAAATAACAATTGGGGAAATGACTGGAACATACATTTAACAAAGGAAGATATGAATGGCTACAAGTGTATAGGAAGATGCACAGAATCATTGGTCCTCAAGGAATTGCAACTTGGAACCACAATGAGATATTAATACCCCACCAGTCTAATGAATGACATGAAAAAGCCAGACAAAAGATGTGCAACATCTGAAACTCTCATACACTGCTGGTGACCATGTAAGAAGGTACAACCGTTTTGGAAAACAGTTTCCTAGGAAGTTAAACATAAGCTTATACAATCCAGAAAGTCCACTTTGGGGTATTTACCCAATAGAAAGACTTCATATGTGCACAAGAGGATGTGTATGAATATTTATAGCAGATTTACTCATAGTATCCCCAAGTGGAAACAACTCAACTCTCCATCAATGGGTAACTGGAAAGAACAAATTATGGTACATCCATATACCACTCATGGAATTCCACTCAGCAGTAAAGGGGAGCGATTGTTGAAACCGGCAACAACACAGATGATTCTCAAAAACACCAGCTGAGCAAAAGAAGCCAGAGCACAGTACACAGTACATGCTTCCATTTATGCGAACCTTCCGAAAAGGCAGATACGATCTCCTGCCACAGAAAGCAGATCCGTGATTTCCGGGGTGAGAGCAGGGGAGGCGCACGAAGGCGTCTGGGGAGGGGAGGAACGTCCTCCGCCTTGACTGGGGCAGTGGCGCCACCTGTGCACACGTGGGTCAAAGCTCATCAGGTTGTGTCCCTTCAAAGGGACGCTTTAGTGCATGGAGCTTTATGTACTTCAATCTGCTTGATTTTCAGAAAGTCTTCGGGGGGCGTGCACGCGTGTGCCCAGGAGTAGTGCTGGTGAGCATAGAAGACTTCAGCTTTCTCTGAAATGCGCTAACATTTCAGAAGCAAGGAATAATTTGTATATTTCAGATAGTAAAATTAAACAACATATCTTGGAGATATTTCCATGTCAATTTATGGCAAAATCCCTCACTTCTTATTTAACTTGAGGTGACTGTTCCATTGTGTGGCTCCACGAGGCTTGTTAAATAGTCCCCTGCAATGGGCACGTAGGGCGTTTTTCGCTCTCATGAAGCGGGTCACAGTGGAGGCCTCTGCACACCTCCCTGTGTGTTCCAAAGGGAACCACTTCCTTTTTGTCACCCAGACCTGTAATTAAATCCCAGCTCCAGGACAATCAGCGCCTCTCCTGAGTTCACTTTTCATGTGCGTGGACCGCCGGAGGATTGAATGAATGGGGCTTGTCTAAGATGCCCCGGCATAAAGCGCGATACGTTCCTTCCCTCCCCCTCCCCTTGGGGACAACGGGGATGGCTTGTAAATGAGGGTTTTTCTTGGACATTTTTAGACTGTGGTTGTGCAATGAACAAATAATAGGAGAAGGGAGAGGCCAAACAAAGTAAGTGTACAAGGTGGCTGTTTGCCAGATGTGCTCTCTGTACCTGAGCTTCATGTCACAGGTGAAAAGTGGCAGCCATGGTGACTTCCCCAGTCTCGTCCCACCCCTCAGAAGAGAGGATGGCTGACCCCACCTGCATGCGCAGGAGCCTGTGGGGAAAGAGGGAGCTTTTAAGGGCACCACCTGGCTATGAGGTAGAAGTCATGCATGGCTGGGGACCCTCTCTTTCAGGCCACTGTGGTGATAACACCCTTTGTGCCCAAAGAAACATCAGGAAAGGCCCTGTGCTGGGAATTACGGCACCTGGGTCCCTCTAGTCTTGCCTTGGGGACTTACTGGTAATTTGAGTTAGGACCTGTCCCATCCTTGAGTCTCAACACTGAAGCCAGGGCCCAGGCAGGAGCTGGGCCATGTTCCCACAAGCACCCTGCTGCTGGGCCCAGAAACATGTGTGAGTCTGGGGTCGGGGGGTTGGTTCCGGGTTAAGGGCAGAGCTGCCCACCCGAATGAGGGGCCCCGGGAGGAGATGGAGGCCTGGACTTCCCTGGGGAGGACTCCCAGGGTCTCGGCAGCCTGCCGGTGGGGCTCATGCACCTCTGCACTCTGCCGGCCTCTTTAGAGCTGCTGGGGGCCTGGGGCTCTAGGCCAGGCCCCCCCCCATGGTGTGTGGAAGATGCCTGAGCTGAACCCGCTGTGGATGGCTGTGGTTCCAGAGAGGCCGGGCTGGGTGGGAGGGGGCCCAGGACCCCACCCAGTGACTGACTGAGCAGGCACCGTGGGCTGGTCTGAGGGAAAGCTCTCCCTACCTTACAGGTAGGGAAACTGGGGCTCACAGAGGTCACGTGACTTCCCGACGACCACACAGTCAGTAAGTGGCAGAGCCAGAATCCCAGCCCCAGTCCATGTGCCTAACCTGGCAGCTCCGGGGCCCTGTGTCCCTCATTCTAATCCTCCACCCCTGGGAGGCACAGGGTGGGAGCTCCCCCCATCACCCACTTCGGAGGGGAGCCGTGTGGGGTTCAGTGGGGGAGACTAAGGGAACGCCTGCTACGTGGCAGGTGCTTTCAACCTCCTAACAACCCGCGAGGCAACTGCTGCCATGACCGTCTTCCAGATGAGGAAACGGGCTCTGAGAGGTGAGGTGACCTATTCAAAGTAGCAGAGCTGGCCGCGGTGACAGTGGGGTTTGACCCAGATCCCAGCGAGGCCCCATCACTCCTGCCCCCTCACCCACCTTTCCCAAGGAGCCGCCTCACCTCAGCCGTGGGGACCGGCACCTGGCCGAGCCCCTGCGGGCACCCACCGGGCACTGTGAACACGTAGCCCGCTGTGCTGGCCTCTCTCAAGGGCAGGCCCCGCACCTCCAGGCCTGCGGGCAGATGGGGCTGGTGGCTGGACCTCAGGGGGCACGTCTCTCTGCGGAGCTGGTCCGGCTCACAGAGTCTGCTGCTGCTCTACCTGCCAGAGGCCTAGGGGGCCGCTACTCTGCTCAGAGAGGTTCAGCAACCTGCCCAGGGTAGATCTGACTTCTGCAAGCCCAGGGGGCGGGGGGGCTGAGAAAGGAGTTAAGGGGGGTAGGGGGATGGGCAGGACCTGAATATCAGTGAGCCATCAGAAACCCACGAGCACAGGAGGGACACAAGTCTTGCCAGAAGTCCCACCGCAAGTGCTCTCCGATTCACTCTACGCTCACTCGCTGAGTGTGTGCTTGGGCCCGGCCCTGAGGTGTGGAATTGACTCAGAAATGGCCCTGGCACCCTGCAAGCTACCGGAATTACGTGATCACCACAAGTGCAACAGGAGGTGTGTTCAAGGCACTGGGGTAGGAACTGACTGTGAGGAGAGAGCCAAAACCAGGGAAGGCTCCCTGGAGGAGGCGATGCTTAAGCAGGTTTTGAAGGCTATGCAGGAGTTTGCTAAGTCAAGAGAGAAAGGGCATATGCTGGATGGAGGGCACAGCATGGGCAAAGGCAGCAACAGAGTGGAGTGTCAGGGAGTGCGGAGAGCTCCCAGCGAGCAGGGCTGAGGAGGGATGTCTGAGCCCAGGCCCCGCCCTGAGCCCTGCTGTGAGGGACGGATGGGTGGCAGCCTCACGCACATGGCGGTGCTGGGTGTACACTCGGGGACACTCGGAGGTCAGCGTGGTGGTCAGCAGGAGTGCCAGGGGCTGGACACTTGCCACCAGGGCCATGCGTCCACCAACCACCTGGGAGGAAGTCACATCTCAGCTCCCTCTCACATTCTGTACCCCACCGGCCCTGACCTCCAGGTCAACACATTCTCAGGGGCCTGTGAGGTGGCCTGTCTGCTGGCCTGTCCTGTGCCAACCGGGCCCCCCTCTGAAGGCAGGGCCATGCCTCCCCTTTCTTTGGTCTGACTCAGTGCTAGAGCTGCAATAGGTGCTTAACTTTTAGATTCCCAAAGAAAGGCTGGGTGGGGGGTGGTGGTGAGGACAGGGCAGGGAGGGGAGAATGTGCGCCAATGGGACACCTACTTGCGCTGTGCTGCGCAAGACCCCAGGCCCCCGTTCACTCTCTCCATTGCCTAAGCTTATCATCCCCGTTCTCCAGGGAAGAAAACCGAGGTTCAGAGTCTAGTTTTTCTTAGTCTATCACAGAGACTCAGGTCCCCAGTCAAATGTGGGCTTACACACTTCCCAGGATGGGGAGCTCACCCCCTGAACAGGTGAACCATTCCCTGGAACCAGCCTCCTGTGCTGTGTCATCCCCTCCCTATCCCCAGGCCCAGGTCCCACTTCTGCCCTCTGGGGCCAGAGGGGGAACTCGCTGCTCTGTCAGCCCCAGAGACTTGCAGGCAATGACCATGTCCCCGTGTTCTCTCCCTTCTTTAGGCTGATCCCTCTCAAGCCTACAGCCACTTCTGCTAGGATGAGGTTTCCAACACGCTCACCAACTGGATAGTATCTCCTGTGTCCTCCAGAGTATCCGGGCCTTTTGGGCAGACAAGACGGTGTGACATTCAGCCCGGAGGACCTTCCGCTTAAGGTGGTCAGCAGATTCTCAGATATGGGGGAAGCCCATGTTGATTAGTGGCTCCTAACCATTTTTAACTCCTGTTCAAGAGCAGTTGTATGCGAAAATTCCCCTTATAAAATAGGGCTGAAGAGGAACTACTCTTGATGGAAGGGGTGATGGCGCTCGCGGCTACATCACAAGCTGGTGGCAAAGCTGGGACCAGAGCCCAAGCCCTGGACCCGCCGGCTCTGTCAACCTTGCCTCACTCACTGGCAGCCACACACACCAGCTGGCTGCTCCTCCAGGACTGGGCTGGCCACAGGCAGGACACCTCAGCCCTGCTCCTCCGAGGGGCCTGCCACGGGCGCTGGCTCCCCAGCCCTGAAGGCTGTCACCCTGTTTAGGAAGAGCACGACAGCCAGCAGCCCAGCTGGCCCCAAGGAGGTGCCTCCTTTGCCAGGACGCCCTCCAGGACACCCAGGAAGCTGGAGGCCTTGGCCGAGGACAGATCTCCATGGGCTTCAGAGAGAGGGTCAGGGAGGAGCTGTGGGTGGCGGAGCCACTTATGGCTGGTCTGGCTGTCAGGAGGGGATCCACCAGCGGCCGCACTTGGGCTCTGCCAGGGTCTTCTTGGTGGGTGGGGGTCTCACTTGTCACAAGCCCACAGTTCTCAAGGACTCCAAAATAGGGAGCATAAACCACCTTACTTCCTGCAGACACATTAGGCAGGTGACCCCCTTGCAGGTGAGGAGACTGAGGTGCAGGGGGGTGGCCCACAGTGCCCCAGACTCTTCAGCACCCTGGAAGGGGGCTCGCACCACGATGGCGTTGGCTAAGGCATTGACTCGGCTGATAACATCCTGGCCAGGCCATGACCGGCGTCCCGCAGCCACCGATATGTCTCTGCAAAAGGGGATGCCAGGCTGGGTTCTGCTCTTCCCTGCGGGGACCCACCCACCCTGTGCTGCCCTGGGGAGGAAGAATTTTGCCAGCTATGTGTCTGGAGTCTTACACATGGTGTTCTAGATGGGGAAATTGAGGCACAGAATGGCAAAATCACTTGCCCAAGGTCACATAGCTGAGATTCACCCCCAGGTTTTTATGGTCCCTCTGGCTTGTGGTCTAGACTTCCTGGAGGCCCTGAGACTCTGAGAAGATCCTGAACTCCCCGGCTGTGTCACCTGCTCACTCCCCCTTGGCTTACACTGGCCTCGACCCAGCTGCCCCTTCAGCAGAGCCCAGGACACAGCCCAGGTGCACCTGTCGGGTAGCAGCAGAGGAAGGGCCTCGGCTGCAGGCAGGGCAAAGAGCCCTGGACACAAGGTCCTGGGTCCCACGTAGGGCACTCCTCTGACAGCACTGGCCTAGGTGGGAGAGGCGTCAGGGCCGCATCCTCGCTCGCCAGCGGTCTCCAAGACCCACTGGCCTTAAAGGCGCCTGCACACCTGAGAGGGCGCCAGGGCTCACGGCCTGGGAACCTGGGAGAAGGGCGTTGCAGACAGCATCCGGCGGAGCAAAGTGGCTAGGGGGCGAGCCCACTCAAGTTATTGAATACTCAAGGGACCCACCGCTTGGAGTTGGCATGGCTGGCCAGAGATGCTCATGGCCAAGTTGGGAAGGGTTTGGGTCTTACAATCAGAACGGAGTGCACGGGGCCGAAGGGCGAGGCGTTGAGCCAAAGGGCAGGACATGGTCAGGCAGCCAGGGGGTGGGGCCGTACCCCGACGAAGAAGGCCGACCCGCACCAGCGGCAGCAGCAAGGGCTTGAGTTCCAGGGCGCCCAAGTCCCAGCGGAAGAGCAGGCGGCTGGGGAGCGCCGCGCAGGCCCGTGCCCTATGAAGCTGGGCCGGGCTCAGCGCGCGTGCCCAGAGATGGAAGTGGGTGAGGTTGCCGCTAAAGGCGTCACGCACCGAGAAACCACCATTCAGAGAATCCTGATCTTGACCCAGCACGAGGATGCCGCCAGGTGGCACCGGCTGGCCAAGTCTCCAAGCTACGGCGCGCCGCCGCCCGTCAGCGAACAGCGCCCAGCGCCCGCCGCGCCGCTTCCATGTGGCACACATGTGTGCTAGTGGCCATCCGCGCGGAAGGCAGCGAGAAAGGGCGCGTGGTGCCCGCGCACCACGTGCGCGACGTGCACGGCGCCTCCAGGCTCGGCGAAGGCGCACAGCTGCAGCGTTGGCCACTGTCGGCGCGGCAAGAGAGAAGAGCGCCGCGGTGTAGGCAGAGGCAGCGTCCCACTGCACGTGCACGCACATAGTCAGCGCCTCCAGCGCGGGCAGGGGTGTCCGCAGCTGCGCTGCTTGGTCCGTGGTCCTCTTCCCGAACACCAGCGCCGCCGCGGCTCGCGCGCCTGCAGGGATATACGGGCTGGGACCTCAGTCTCCCCGGGTGCGCGCACCATCCTACCTCTGAAAGCCCCTTTAGCACAGCTGCAACGTCTCTCCTGGACTTTGGATGCCTTACCTCCCTCGGGAAGGATGAAGTGGAGTCTCCAGTGCCCATGCCCAGGAGGCAACCCTCTTTGTGACGGGGACTTCCTCTGGGCTCACTGTACAAGGACTTCCACTGTGGGCTCCTATCTCTGGACATCAGCAAATCCTCTATTTCCCCCGCTGCCCAGGCCCACACTCAGGCCTCCGTGGGGGTCTTTGTAAAGGGGCCTTTCTTTGGGCCACCCAGATGGTGTCGGGCAGCCATGAAGCGAGGATCCCATCTGGGGGACCCAGTGCCGAGTGACCAAACCGCTACGCGCAGGACTCTTGGGCCTGTCACCAGCTCAGCCGCCGCCCTGGGAACTTGCATACTCCACCTACGGCGGCCACCACCTCGCTGGCGGCCACTGGGGCTGCAGGGCGGGAACAGCGGTGGTGTGTGTGAGCGTCCGATGGCGGTGGGAGGGCAAGGACCCTGGGCTTGGGGTCAGTCTGGGCTGGACGGGGCCCAACTCTGGCCATTCTATCTCTCTCCCTTGACAAGCTTGTTTGTCACCAGTATAAGGGCAGGAATGAGAAGGACAGGAATGAAACTTTCAGCCCAGGGCCAGCCAGGTAGGGGCTAACTCATTATGGCATTTCCTCACTCGCTTTGCATTGGAGGCCAGCGCACCAGGTGGATCACGGGCTGGCGGAACCGGGGAAGGGGGGAGCCTCTCTGGGGGATGCTCATACCAACCTGTGTCCCAAGGGCTCCTTGATTCACCTGGGGAGTTGGAGGGGTTCCCAGAGAGACTCCGTATAGGAGAAGATAGGTAGGGGCTGGGTCAGGTCCCCACTCCCGCATGTGCTATTGAATGCCTACTGTGTGCTCCAGTGGGGTGCAGTAGAAGCTGCAGGCTCTGCAGTCAGACCTGGGTTCAAGTCCCATGCGAAATGGGGTCTTGGGTGGGCCACTTCCCTGCCCTGAGCCCGATTCCCCTGTGTGAGGAATAAAGAAGATGATGAGTGAATGTAAAAAAGGTGTAGCACCTAGTGAATGCTTTTATTCTAGTTCTATGCCAGGGGCTTGTCTTTCATAATCTTTGCAGGGACCTTACGATGTGAGGTGCCCACTTGGAACCCTGGTAGCTGTGAGTCCCCTTGGCCCCCTCCTCTGCACCCCCATCCCAGAAGCTCAGGTACCAGGAGGTAGAGGAGGCAGTAGCAGGTAGAGGGGGCCATTCTGGATCCGTCAGGGGCAGGCGAGGAGCTGTAGGGCTCATAGGCATGGCCACTGGGGGCTGGGCAAGGAAAATCAGCTCAGTGCCCTGCCTTGCTATCCTCTCTGTCTACGGGGTCACCTTGTCCCTTGTTTGGCTTCCACATCCCACTGGGCTGGACACCCAGGATGGGATGGCCCACCCACTGGGGATGACATGTCCTTGCACAAAGGGGTGGTCCAGGAGCCCCTTCCAGGGCCGCAGCTGGGAAACACTGTCGCGCTGGTAAGCTGGGGAGGCCGGGGTGGACAAAGTGCAGGGCCTCCACAGAGGGACGGGGGGCTCAGGGCTCTGTAGGCTTCCCCCAGTTCTTTGGGGTCCACAGCTTGGCATTCAAGGCTCTGCTTCGCCAGGCCTCTGCTAAGCTCACTGGCCTCACAGGTTCCACCGCTGGCCCGCGCAGCCACCTTTCCCCTGATCCCAGGCTGCTGCCATGTCCCCATTTCCTCAGGCAGCATCCCTCCTCCAGACCTTTGACCATGCTGTCCCTCTTGCCTGGACTGGCCTCCCGTTCCCTCAGTGGCTCCACCTAAAAGGTCAGTTTGCTACCCTTCACCCACCCAGCCCAGGCGCCAGGCCCGCTACAGCCAGGAGCTTAGTAAACTGGGGAAACCCCAATCACGGGGGATTTGGAGGCTGCTCTTGGCAGCCCAGGGGGGCTTCAGGCCGGGAAGAGCCCTGGCCAGGCAGAAATATGCCTCAGAAGACGCTGGAGATGAAAAACACTCCCCTGGGCTCGCCAGCTGGCCTCATGCCACCAGGAAGCCTGGAGCCACCGTCGGTTATAACTCATGCCCCTTCCCTCTCCCACATAAAGTCTGTAAGCATGAAGATCAAACATGCCCCAGCATGGGAGGCCAGGAGGTTCACACTTTTTGGAGTCTGAAAAGCACCAATTTATTGTCAACCCCCCCATCCCCCGCTTTTAAACAGCTTCTGTGTCCACAATCCCTGCACCCCACCACGTAGGCAGGGGGAATGGTAGGAGTCCGGTCCAGGGCTGAGGCTCGGTGCCCAGCACGTGCTGAGCGTACAGCACGGGGCTAGTGAATGCTGACTACCTCACCCGTTCTCGCTGGCCCATGCGTCGTAACTGCCCCAGCAAACTCCTGGGCACCCACTGTCCTTGTCCACGAAGACAGAGATGCAAAGTTTGGCCCCTGTTGCGCATCCCCCTTCCGCAAGAGGCCAGTGGGGAATCCCTCTGGGCTGATGGGCCAGGACAAGGGCCTACCCTTCATGCGCAGGTCTCTCCCCTGTTACCAGCCTAAGTCCTCACCCACTTCGCCTGGCCTGGCACTTGTGGTCGGCTCACATTCTATGAGGTGTTGGGCGACCGAAATCAGCAGCCCCATCTGCAGGCTCTCTCTTTGCCTCGCAGCAGGACCGAAGGGTACGGGCGGGCGGCGCCTGGGGGCGGTGCTAGGAGCCCTCGCCCCTCGGCCCCAGCCCACCAGAGCTTGGGGGCCTCCCTCTGCTCGCCTGCACGCCGGACTGGGCAGGCACCGGGTTAGCCAGAAATGTGGGCATCGGGGTGGACTGCAGGGCAGTGGGGGTGGGCGTCCTCAGTCCCTGGGCGGGACCTGTTGTCATGCATCCCCCCCCCACAAAACATTGATAAGGTCATCCGATTAGAGACGCCACTTTGTGAGGCTGAGATCCTAAATAAATGTGTGGAAGCCAAAGCCTCCTCAGACTCCCCAATCCCATCTCAGACCAGGAGGGTGGGCAAGAAGGGAGCACTCCGTATCTAGCCCACCACGTGCCCTGAGCTGGCCCCTCACCAGCCTTATCTCCTTACCTTCAAGCTACTGTGAGCGATGGCGTCATACCTGTTTTCCAAAGGAGGACCGAGGGCCTAGCCCCAAGTTAGACAGCTGGCCAGTGGTAGAGCCCAGCCTTGAACCTGGATCTCTGGTTTTCATCCACATCATTCAAAAGGTAACATGAGGAAAGGAGAGGCCCTGTTTGGGCGAGTGAATAGAAGGTTTTGGCCTCTGAGGGCAGAGCCTGGACCAAGTGGTGGGGCCATGGAGTGCAGAGGGAGGTCGGACATCTTGACTCTGACTGAGGCATGTTGGGAAATTTCCCGGAGCCTCAGTTTCCCCACCTGTTAACTTGTGGATGGTAAATAGCACAAAACTCATGGGGTTGCTATGGGATTTAAATGACTTTGACTTAAGAGTACAACGCCCTTGGCTCGTACCTGGTACCCAGCACACAGTCCTGTTAGCATCCTTGCCAAAACTTTATTTACTCTTGTTAACATAGCCTGCTAGCAATAACAGTTTGTTGGGCTTTCTATCCATTCTTTTTTATTCTAAATTTTTTTAAATTGATTTTTAGAGAGAGAGAGAGACAAACATCAATCTGTTGTTCCACTTATTTATGCATTTGTTGGTTGATTCTTGTATGTGCTCTGACCAGGCCTCAAACCCGCAAACTTGGTGTATGTGATAACCGAGTTAGTTACCCGGCCAGGGCTCCCATTTCTGATTGTGGTAAAATACATGTAACAAAATTTACCATTTCATGATGGTTTACTTTTTAAGGAAGAAGGGGAATCAAAGAGGATGCTACCTCTGTGTCCAGGGTAGTCTTCTTCCAGCTTTTCTCTAGGTCTGAGGCTTTTCAAACTAAAAACTGGGAGATAAGGGTCCTCATGTGGGACAGAACTCCGCACATTCCCCAGGGTCCTGGGCTGGCACGGCATATGCAGGACTTGGCTCCCCGCGTCCGTGACCGCCCACACCCAGCCCCGGCTCCCCAGGTGGTGGGGAGGGCAGGCAGGAGAAGTGGGAGGAGCCCTTGCTGTACCCAGCCCTGGGCGGGCCCTCCCACACTGGGACCATCTCTTTGAAGACAGGCTCTCCCAGGGCGCCATTTTACACCCGTGCAAACCAAGCCCAGAAAGAAGTCAAGACTCGCACATCAGCGGAGGCGTGGGCCCAACTTGCCTCCTAAGCCTGCGCTCTCTCCCTCCGTAGCGGGGGCGCTGACTCCAACTCTCCCCGTCTCCTCGCTGTGTCTCCTGGCCCTCCTTGCCTTAGGACCCCAAGTCTCATCCCTGTGGCTGAGTTCAACCCTCCCACCCTCGGCAGTGCCCTGCCCCCTCCCTTCTGTGGGCTCGCATTTCCCAGGGGTCACTCCTGGAGCTGGCCAGTGCTGAGGGTGGGAGCACTCCATGGACCGAGAGCAGTTTGGGCCGAGGCCTGGCCTAATCTCTCCTCCCCAGAGCCTGGGTATTGTCCGCCTGGCAGCCAAGGCCACTCATCGGCTTTACTGGCCTTCGGCTCTGACAGGCCCCTTGTCTCCATTGACGAGGCCGGGAGGCTGTGGGTGAGTGACAGCCAGGGGGCCCTCGGGCCCACTGTCTATGGAGATGGGGTGGGGGCGGTGAGGGCAGCGTCCTCCTCCCCGGGCCCTGCCCGGCCCGGCCTCTCAGCCAAATGGTCCACAGTCCAGGGCCTGGAAGGGGGAGCCGGCCCCTGGGCTGTTTTCGCTTTGTGGTTGCCATGAACCTCACAGAAGCGCGGTTTGGTCATCCGCTTTTAGGTGACCTGGGCGTGTCTCCCTACTCCGTGTCTCCACAGAATAGGAGACACACTCCTTCCTCTCAGGCGCACAGAGGTGGCTGTGAGAAGAGCTGTGTGACTATCGTATCTCAGTGTAAAGCGGCACGATTGTCAAGCAAGAGGAATATACTAAAGAGCATCAAAAATGTCAACATCTTTGACCTTCTCTATGGAATTTATGCTTCTCTGTGGAATTTATGCTTGGGACGCACCCACCTAAATGAGCATAAGGATGTTTATTACAGTATTATGTATAATATAGGAAAAATTGGAAGCTACCTATGTCCAATAAATACATTATGACTTATCCACTTACAGAAATATTATGAAACGGTTAAACATGAGAATTATAAAAACAACATAGGGAAAGAAAACTGCAAATGACTTAACAGCAAAGGAAAAAAAAAATGAATGCCAGTGAGACGCCTGGAGCTGCAGCAGCAAGCACGTGTGTCAAAGTGCAACCGCCAAGAATGGCGGGGCACCGCACAGAGAGGCTATAGCAGCTTCATTCAAAACCGCCAAAACTTGGAAGCAACGAGGTGTCCTTCCACAGGTGAATGGATATGTAAACTGTGGTACATCTGTACAACGGAGTATTAGACATGGAAGACACTTAAGGGCATGTTACTAAGTGAAAATGCCAATTTGCAGTCTATAATCTATAGGATGCCAACTATATGACATTCTGGAAAAGGCAAAACCGTGGAGATTATAAAAAGCCCAGTGGTTTCCAGAGGTGGAAGGAAGGGAGGGGTGAATAGACAGAGCACAGAGGCTTTGCAGGGCAGCGGGATACTCTGTGTGACACCAGCAATGAGGGCTGCATGTCACTATACTTTTGTCCAAACCCACAGAATATACAGTGCTGAGAGGGAACACGAAGGTAAACTATAGACTTCGGGCGGTAATGATGTGGCGATGTACGTTCATCCAGATTTACAAACGGACCAGGCTAGTAAAGGGTCTTGATAGTACAGGAGACTCTACATGTGTGAGCCAGAGGGTAGTTAGGAAGTATTTGACCTTTCGCTCAATTTTGCTGTGAAAGGAAAACCACTTTAAAAAGTAAAGTCTACTCAAAAGGAGGGGGTGGGTTTTGGGACAGCAAGATTGGAAGACCCTGGGTCCAGGACGTCCTTGTGCTGCCTCCAACCTAGAGATCGCCTCCTGCCAGGGAAAATAAACCCCCATTTATTCAAAGCACCGTTGTTGGTTGCAGCTGAGAGCATTTCTAACCAATACGTGGACAAAGGCTGGAAAATACAGTGCATGGTGCACAAGATTTAGAGTTAGAGAAACCCATGTTTAAACCCTGTTTCTCCTCCTCTATTATTGTGTGATTTTAGGGGGTCCACTTCCCTTGGGCCTCAGTTTCTTCAGCCATACAATGGAGCTAAGTCACCTACCTGTCGGGCTTTTTAGGATAGAAAGACGTGACAGATTTGGAACTGCTTAGTTAACAGCTGAGTGATATTTAGGGTTAGTCTCATTAAACTAAAAGTCTGAACTGAAACAAAGGGAAGAAATGAGCTATTGTGTTAAAGGAAGGGAATTGATTATGTATTTTTCCTCTCTTTTTTTTTTTGGTCTCAAGTGTTCTTCGAGGCTGCTCTGGCTCTCTCCTCTCTGGGCAGTGACCTACTGCAGAGTGGGAGGGTCTTGGCCTCTGGCAGGGGCTGTTTGCTGTCCCGCGTGGAGTTGGCGGTAGGTGGAGCTCGAGGCTCGTGGCGGAGCTGGCCGGGTGCTGGGCTCCTCACCCTGGCCCTGGCAGGCGGGCGGGCGGGCACTTGGGAGACTCAGCATCAGCGGCTGTGACTTGAGGTAAAAATAATCAGGGAAGGACAGCTGCTTCCTTGTCAGCAACCAAGAGGGAAATAAAGCTCACGTCCCCTCCAGCGAAAACCTGCTCTCAGGGTCCCCTGGCTCCTGCCACCAACTGCTCCACGTCTGCGTGCCAATCCAATTTGAACGCCTGTGATTCACCCCAGAGAGGGTTTATTTTAACTTCATCAAGTGCAGAGAAAAACATCCAGGCTGGAGTAAGTGGGAAGGGAGGGCAGGTGCTTGGAGGCCCAGGCAGCGGATAGGGTCCCGGGGCTTCTGCCCCTCCAGTGGTCGGACTCGGGGGTTCCCTCCTCCTAATCTGGTTTAACAGTTGACCATGTCACTGCGATTCAGCCAAGGCTCAGTAAGCACCTGGTAGGTGCTCCCCAAAATCAAGGGGATAAAGTCCCAACTCCTCTGTCCAGCTCAGGAAGTCCTTCCCAGTGTCCTCAGCCTCCTCTCCTGTCCCCTCTCTTTTCCAAACACTTGCCCCTGGGACAGCACCCGGCTTTTCACGAAGGCCCAGACATGCCGTCTTCTCACACAGTGCCACACCTCAGCACATGCTGTGCTTTCCATCTGAACTGCCTTCCCTCTGTTCCCCCGCCTGGCGGACGTCTACGAACTCAAGAGAGTTCTCAGCCACGCTTCGCGGCTCAGCTCGGTGTCACCGGCCACGTTCCTGCCACTCCAGGAAGAGCGAGTTGTTCGTGGGTTCCTGCCGGATTTTGTACGTCCCTCCATTTTAACATGGAAGGGGGTGCTGTGTCTCCCTCCCTCCCTCTCTGCCCTTCGTTCCCCCACTCCCCTGGCCCTGGGCTGGGGGCTTGGGATAGACGGGAGTCCTGGCTGCCCCTTGCCCTCACACAACGCTGTGGGGACAGTGTCAGCATGAGGATGAGTGACTCCGGGCTGTGGGGACGTGCGGTAACAGAGCTGCCCAGGAAGAGCTCTTGAGGCCGTTCCTGATGCACCCGAATCCAGCCAGCTCTGAAGCCAGCGCTGATCAGTTTTGCTAACAACCAATTCTCCCAAGGCCAGTCCACCAAAAATCAATTAATAAATGATTAATTCACTTAAGAAAAGGGCAGTTTGCCAAATGAGTCAAATACATCTATTAAACAAAAATCATTTCGTTTAACTGGGATTTGGAAGCAAGTCCACGGCTCTGTAGCAGAGAACTACTCGCCCTTAGAAAAGCAGCTGCTGGTTTCCCACTGAGCACCTGGCCGTGGGACATGGAGTGGCTATGAGGTATGAGCTGTTCATCATTAGCTGGCGTTTTCCCTTCCTCCCTCCGTTTCTTCCTTTCTTTTCCCCTCCCTTCCTCCCTTCCTTCTCCTCACCTGAGGACATGGTTATTGATTTTGGAGAGAGGGGAACAGAAGGAGAGTGAGAGGGAGAGAAACAAAGATGAGTTGCGTCTCGTACATATCCTGACCATGGGACCAAACCTGTAACCTAAGCATGTGCCCTGACCGGGAATTGAACCCACGACCTTCTGGTTTATAGGACAACGCTCCAAACAACCGAGCCACACTGACCAGGGCTGAGCTGGTGTTTTCTGATCCTCCAAATCATAAGATCAGGTGGGTACAGCAGCTCTTCCTCAAATAATGAAAATCCTACATTGGAGTTTGGATCCAACCAGGTCCAGAGGACAGAAGCTATATGATTGTGAGGCCCGGGTCTCAATGTCACATAGGTCTATTGTCACCAAGATGCCTCCCTCAGTTCATATCTAAGGCCTCAACTCGGAGCCTCTTGCCTCCCTCTTATAAGGACCCTTGCGATTACACTGAACCCACCTGCATAATCCAGGCTGATCTTCCCATTTTAAGACCTTTAACTTAATCACATCTGCAAAGTCCCTTTTACCATGTAAGGTGACATCTTCACAGGTTCTGAGGACTGGGGGGGCCATTATTCAGTGGTGTACTGCACCCCCCAATGATGTGAGCGTTCATTCGTTCATTCATTCGTTTCATTCATTCATCCAATGGTCCAGTGTTCAGCCAGAGCCTTGTGGGAGATGGTAGGAGCTCCTCACCCAGGAAAAACCAGAGGCTGCCATACCCTGCCCCAGCCCCAGGCCGTCCAGCTGCAGCTCCGCACCGCTTGATCTCGTGGCTCGGACCCTGCCTTACTGTGGATGCGAGCACACACGGAGGTCAGTCTGGGCTCCTTTCTCTGTTGGCTGGAGAATGAAGTAAACACAGTCTGCTTCTGATCCAGCAATGCTCACAGAGCATCTCTTCCATGCCTGGCACTTCACATGCATTTATTTGCCTTTTGCCAACCTGAAGGGTGGGCTTCTTATCTCCTTTATAGGCATGGAAGGCTCAGAGAGGCCAAGTGGCTTGCCCAAGGTTACACAGAGTGGAAGTGGCAGATTGGAACCGAGATCTAGGGGACTCCACGTCCCGCCTCCTCTCCCTTCGTGAAACCGTGGACGGGCCTCAGCCTCTCCTGAGCTCTGAGCCATTTTTCCTTCACCCCCCGATTTAGAGTTCTAGTTCAGTTCCCTCTTAGTTCAGCAGGAGTTCGCTCTTGGCTCTTGGGAACAGAAGACATGAGGCTTCCTATGCTGGGGGCCCCCTGGCCACCTGGCCCCCAAACTGCTGTCACCTTTTAATAGATTTCTTGGGGAACGAGTAATTTGTTGCTGTTGCCGGTTTGGCGTTCAGCAGGAAGTCCCTGCAGGCCTGGGAGGTCAGTGCGGAGCAACTCAAAGGCAACGGCGGGAGGAAGATACTGGGTCAGTGCTGGCCGCTCAGCACAGCCGCAACGCCAATTACTGGCCGGCCTGCTTCCTGCCGCAGACGTGCCCAGGGCCAGGGCTTTGAACCCTTGCAGGGAGGCCGGCTTCCAGTAAACAACCCAGGGCAGCGGGCAGATTGACAGCAGAAGTGCGGGAGGGCGGGCCGGTCACTGGGGCTGCTCGCTGCTCCTGCTGGCAGAGGGACAGAGCCAGAGTCCACCGGGGGTCCCCACAGGAAGGGGCATGGGGTGGGGGGGCGTCAGAGTGTCTGAGCTTCACTGCTGGGTAGACAGGCTCCTGCCACGTCTGCTGGGGTTTCTAGGCCATAGTCTCTTGGCCAAGGGAGGTGATTTTTTTCTGGGCAGGGGAATGAGCCTGGGCAGGGTCCCCTTCTCAGCCACCGGCCTGGGACAGGGACGGAGCGAGAACCCACAGATGGACATCAGTGCCTTGTTTCTTTCTTTCTCCCCAGGAAAGCCCCAGAAATACTTTGGAGCCAAGTGTGGTACTGCAGGGCTTCCACTGCCCTTTTAGTTGGCAGGAAGGAGGTGTGCTCACTGTATGATCCTGTTCACGTGACGTTCTAGAATTTTTAGATTTCAGAAAGGGGTTGCCTTTGTGAGGGACTGACTAGAAGGAGCATGAGGGAATTTTTATGGGTGGCCAAAAGGTTCTATATCTTGGTTGGAGTGCTGGTTACACATTTCTCAAAACCCAGCCAACTGCATCCCTAAAATTGCTGCATTTTACTACATGCGCACTATGCCTCAACAAGAAAAAAAGGAAGGCAAAGAAGGAAGGAGAGGCAGAGGCCTGGAGAACCTGGGGACACACACAGACTCTCATACACACACTCACACACACACACACGCACACACTCACTCACGTGCTTTTCCCTTCTAGTTTTCTTTCTTTGTGAAGCTGCAAAAGAACACAGTTTTTCTTCATCTTTGCACCATAACTGACATCTTCCCATGTGCAAGAAATAAACAGATGAGAAGTGAAATGAGATGCCCTAGTGAGCTGGTGCCCTGTCTCCTTGAAGCGGGGCCGCTATTAAAGCTGGGCTATTCATGCTTCTGAGACAAAGAACTCCGCATGTCCGCCAACCCCTGCTGCTTCCCGCGCTGCCTGCTGACCTCCTCCAGGCCCCCCGTGGGTCCAGGGCCAGTGGCTGTTTCCTTGGCCTGGAGGCTGGGGCCCCAGCGAGTGCTCCACTCCGTGCCTGGAACATCCTATTGTGCCAGAAAGCGAATGAGAACTCAGACTGCTGGGGGCCAGTTTGAAAGAGCTCCAGTGGCCAAATTTGGGACAATTGGAGATCAAAATGATGAATAAGAGGAAAGGATTATAACACAGAATAAAAAAAAGAATCCTTGAATTTTATTATTATTAATTATTATTTTTTATTCTCACCCTAGGACATGGTTTTTCCCCACTGCTTTTAGAGAGAGAGAGGAAGGGAGAGAGAGAAACATCAATGTGTGAGAGAAACACCGATTGGTTGCCTCCTGTTCACGTCCGGACCTACGCACGTTGACGGGGGATAGAATCTGCAACCCAGGCACGTGCCCTGACCAGGAATCAAGCCTGCAACCTCTCCTTACAGGACGACACTCCAACCAACCAAGCCACACCGGTCAGGGCAGAATACTTGAATTTTAACAAAATAATTAAGAAAGCAGAGGGAACAAGATAAGGGAAAGCTCTTCCTTACAGACAAGGGCCAACCAAGGAGGGAGACAATCTTACAATCGACAGGATAATAACTGAGTTGGGCAAAACTCATCAGGTGGGTGCTTGCTATCACCACTGGGGTGATAATACTCAGATAATACTACTGAACTCACCTTAAATTTCCTGAACGTGATCATGGTATTGTGGCTTTGTAGGCAATTGTCCTTGGACAACGGGGGAAGGGGATGTGCACATCTCGAAGACTCACCCACATATTACTCTTTAATTACAATGAGGAAAAGATGCCTTTACAGATGGAGAAAAATGGCAGGCACCAATTCACCCAAATGTTTAAGCTGAACACCACTAATACCGGGACAAGCCAATATCACATGCCCCCTGGTGTGGTGCCTGCAGAAGGACACACCATGACTTATGACAGACTCCTGCCAAAAATGCTTACCTGCCAAATCCATCAGGTAAACCCACAGTGATGAACATTCTTCAAAACAGCCAGGTGGCTTCCATATGAAAAGAGGGAGAAAAGGCTGGAGATGGTCCCAGGCTGATGGAGCCTAGTGAGTCACAGCGACTGATCTCAGTGCGGGGAGGGTTCCTTGCTGGGTCCTGGATCACAAAGATCCTGAAGGTGATGTTCGGGACATTTGGGTGTGGACCAGGCCTCAGATAATACTACTGAACTCACCTTAAATTTCCTGAACGTGATCATGGTATTGTGGTTTTGTAGGCAATTGTCCTTGTTTTTAGGAGACTTTTGCTGAAGTTTTTAGGGACAACTCGCTGTGTGAGCCTCGATTGGATCCCAGACCACAAAAATCATAAAGGTAATTATTATTGGGATCACAGGGGAAATTTGAAAGTGGACTGAATGTTAGATAAAGATACTGAACCTGTAGAATGGTTTTGTGGTTATGTAAGAGAATGTCCTTGTTTTTAGGAGATTTGTGCTCTACTGTTTAGGGGTAGAGTGTTGTGAAACTTTCAATTGATTCAGGAGAGAGAGAGGGAGGTTGGGGAATGGTTCATTGTACTACTCTTGCAACTTCCTGAAGGTTTGAAACACTACAAAATAAAAACCTGGGGGAATGAATGAATATGTAGAGTAGAGAATTTGACACAAACAGGAAAATAAGAATGACCCGACTTCCCACCAAAGAAGTAGCATGATTAACAAGAGGAGGACTTTCTTTTTTAGATACATAATGTAATGTACACTCACATGCACAAAGTTGGAACCATATACATTCCACCCATTTTCACCCTTTCTTCCGTGTCATTGAACATGCATGGAAAACACAATTTTTAATATCCTCATATATGCCATGATGCATTATTTAGCCATCCTCCCTTGGTTTGATATTAAAGCAATTTCTAGATTTTCATGATAAAATTGCTGCATATTATAATGTATAGTCCATTATCATATTCAATACATATAATCCATTATCCATATATCCAAGATATAACCCAATATAAAGTGTAATATGAGTATATTCATTATAAATAATGCTACAACAAACCTCTTTACATACCAATTGTTGTCTGCAGATAGAGCCCTAGAAGGGAAATTTTTTAAATAACTGTTCTGAATTGTTTTCAAGGATCTTGAACTCTTTTGTAAAAATAGGTTTACTGAGTCTGTGTGTGGCGAGAACGCTTAACCTGAGAGCTACTCTTGTAACAAATGTTAACTCTAGGCCAATGTTGTACAGGATCTTGAACTATTTTGGCAAATGACTTTCCAGAAAGTTTGCACCCCTTCACACTCCACACTCTGCGAGCAACCTGCGAGCCCACCGCCACTAACACTGAGAACTAGGACTAGAAAGAAGTCTGCCCGATTGGATAGGAGGAATGGTGCTGTCGGTGACGCTGGTTCCACGGACATGTCCTGTCCTCTTGTTTGACCGTCAGGACTCGGGCGACTCTCTCCCTGTCTCCAGTCTTGGCAGCTGTGACATCATTCTCCCCTGGCCCTGCCCCGCCCGCCCGCCTCCCTGCCTGCTTCTCTCCACCCTTTCCCACCCCTCATCTTTGCCTGCCCGATGATTAATGTCCTCCCCACCTCTGTCCTGGCTCCCTCCTCTCCCTCTGCCCACTCTGCTGTGGCATCTCACTCGAACTCAGGACTTGAATGGCTCTCTGACTGCGGTTGGAGAACTCCCGCGCCTCCGCCCCAGCCCGGTCCCCCAACACACACGTCCCGAAGGGATCGTCCACCCATCCGCCCAAGTCAGACCCCCGCAAAGAATGTCGATTCTACCTTTTCCCTGCTCCTTACATCCAACCTCTGACCACGTCCTGTCTATATCTGTCCTCTTGCGATGTCTCTTTTGTTCCCTTTTTGCTGTCGTCACTGCCACCGCATTACTTCAGGTGACCTTCCTCTCCTCCTTGGTCCGTGGTCCTCCTATTTCCAGTCCCTCTCTGTTCATTCCCCTCCTCCACCAGCTGCCAGGCTGGTTTTCACAACACACCAATGTGATCACACCCTTCCCCGGATTAACCCTGGAATCGGCTCCCCGGTCATGCCTGCCCTGGTCCCTGACAAGTTTCTGGCTTCTGTCCCCTCTCAGCCCTCCCACTAACGCTCCCCAGGATGCCCAGCTGTTTCTCGCCTCCAGGCGTCTACCTGCACTGTCCTCTCCTTCCTGGGACTCCAGCTAGGCGCTGCCACCCTGTGCAGCCGCTATCAGAGCCTTCTTGCCCGTGAACCATCTCATTGGTTGCTGTATCCATTTCCCTTCAGGGCAGAGTCTTTGAGTTCCTGTGCCAGACAGAATTGGAGTTTTTTTAAGGAATGATGGGAGGAAGGAAGGAAGGAAGGAAGGAAGGAAGGAAGGAAGGAAGGAAGGAAAGAAGAAAGAAAGGAAGGAAGGATGGAGCCTCCTCCTAGTTGTGGAAGGGCATGGCAAGTCTAGAACCACGGAGAAGATGATGGAACTGGAGAATGTGCCTGGCCCACACATTCAGAGGTGGACTCTGCAAGGTTTGGCTGGAGAAAGCGTCCATCAGCTGCGGTCCAGCAGCCTGCAGGACACCTTGTCTTTGGGTGGCATGTTCTGCTCAAACTCCCTTTGGCAAGCAGGCAGCCTTTCTCCCACAAGAGGTCATGCTTCTTCTCTGCTTAAAGCTTTCCATGGCTCCCTAGAGCTTTTAGGACAGGCCAGGCTTCTGCACCAGCCTATGAGGCCCTTTGTAATGGAGCCTGTCCACTTCCTACCCTCGCCTCCCCAACCCTGTCTCGGCCCGGCAGCCGCATAGGCCCACCTGCTCCGCTGCAGACCCGACATGCTCTCCCCATACAAGCTGTTCTCTCTCTCGGGAATGCTTTCCCCTTCTCGCCACTGTCACCCTCTGAGACCTTGTTTCATCGAGCTTCACCTCCTCCAGGAAGCCTGCCCTGACCCACCAGGTAGTCCTGTCCACCTGAATCCCCTTCTCCAGGGGAAATGACTCCGCTTTCTGCAGCCTGCCATCTGAGGACCCAAGTCATCCTCACTGTGTGGCCACAGGCCAGTCCCTGGTCCTTCTGAGTCTTCCTTTCTCTTTCTGTTCCTTTCCCATGTGGGGCTTCCCTTCCTCATGGGTTATAAAGAGAATGAGATATGCTGAAAGGGGAGGCCAGGTTAAGAACAAGTGGACAGGACAGGCCTGGGTTCAAATCCCTGTTCCCTTGTTAACCAGGCCCCTCCTCTGCCCAGCTGCGAGCCCCCATCTATGAGCCGGAAAACGGAGCAGCACTGGGGTGAGCAGAATTCATGGGGCTGTGGCACGTAAAGCGCTTCACACAGGGCACATAGAAAGGTCTCGGTAGATGCTAACCATGATGATTAAACCCAGGAGGGGAAAGGATTTGCAGACTCTGAAGTGGGCGGGGAGGTCCTGGGTAGGAGGGAGGGAGGCTGTTCAATCCCGCTCACCGTCAGCTGGGACTGGTCAACTCAGGGCCCCTCCCATCTCGTGGGGGTAAGTCGTTATACGCCACTCCAGGCCCTGCTTACAGTAGCTGGGATTCTGCAGGTCCCAGCAGGGCCCCAGAATCTGCTTAGTGCCCCAGGCGAGTCTGGAGTGGGTGGAGTGCCCTTCCACTGGAGCTGCGTTGTGGTGTCGCCGGCTGTCGCCTGTGCAGTGAGGCTTGGCACCCGAGTGCTGTGCCAGGGGCCCTGGAGCCCGGAGCAGCTGCTCTAATTCATGCAAAGGAAGGCGCCCAGGTTTGCCCTGTCTATTTATAGCTTATTTATGAAGAAGGAAAAACAAGGGCCCAGTTGCCTTAGCAACCAGGAGCATCATGGGCTGCTTCTCCAGCAATGGGAAGATGGCCAAGTCTTCTTGTGGGGGGCACCCTTGGATGTGTGTGTACCCTGGCGGAGGATGGACGGAGGATGGCCCATCCCATGCTGGGCTCCTCGCAGCCTGCAGGTTGGGGGGAGGTGCTTGCCAGCTCTGTGGCAAGTGCAGGCTGATGCCCACTCTGGTCTCCTGGTCTCCGTGCTAACTCCCGTCTTCTGGGTGCCCACCCTACTGCCTCAGGCCTACTCAGGAGTCCTCCCTTGGCTGTGCTCTGGTACATGTCCCATAGGGCCCTTGGCACAGTGGACCGAAGGTACAGTCCCAGACCGATGCCCGTCAAGGCTGTGAACTGGCACGGAGCCAGCACGGAGCCCAGCATCAAGGAGAGGCTTAATAAATACTGGGTGGTGGGATGGGTGAATGAATGAATGAATGAATGAATGAATGAAGGGCTTTACTGTTGACACTGCATGCTCTCATTTGGTGCCCATGAGGGAAGGGAAACTGTAACGTTCTCTCATCTTAGAGATGAGAAAACTGAGGTGAAGACAGATGGGGAGGCGGGCCTCCGACACAGCTGGGAACCTGCCCAGAGAATCCTGGAGAAGGAAACCTTGGTTTTGCTCTGCCAAAGCCCCAGGGGACCTGGGAACTGGGGTTCCAGCTGGGCCAGAAGTATTAGAGGGGCGGGGAAAGGGTACTGTGGTGGGGGGCCGGAGGCGTGTGGTTTAAATCTCGCCACTTACTTTCTCTGGGACCTTGAGCCAACGACTTTACCTCCCTGGGCCTCAGTTTCCTTACCTGTAAAGCGGTATAATGATGCATGGTCCTTAGGGACTGTGCCTGTCTCTTGATCACCTGTTTTCCTTGTGTCTGGAACACTCCAGGTGCCTAGGATGATCATGAGATCCTGTACATAAGGCGGTTAGAACGGAGCTCAGGGCATCGGGTGCTCTCAGGCAACGTTGGTGGTTACTATATCATTAGGAACTGAGGCACAGAGAGCCCGGTGGCTCCCCTGAGGTCACAGAGCCGGATCCAGAGCAGAGGTGGTGGCTTCACTGGTCAGCTGGGTTTGGTGGTACTGCCAGGGATCTTTGGGACTGGGGAGGCATTCTGGCTGGACTGCAGTCTCAGGAAGCAGCAGTCATGTTGGACAGGGAGGCTGACGCAGGGGTTTCTGAGCGCTGAGTCCCTGGAGTCGTCCTCCACACGCTGCAGATACGCCGGTACCGGTACAGACACCCTGCACTGGGCTGACTGGGGCTTCCCTGGCCTTGGGCTCCACCTCTCCAGGTCCTGGCCCCGTTGACCTGGAGGCTCTCTGTTGCCCTCTGCTGGGCTCTGGCAGCTTCTGCTGGGCCACCTCCAGAGGCCATAGACAGGCAGTAAGTGCCACCTCCTCAGCTCAGAGGGGTGAAAACCATACCAAAGAGACCCAGTAAAGAAGAGAAGTGCCCTGGGGACAAACTGAGTCACAAGTCATTTCCACATGCTCGTGTGGCTCCTCCAGATCTGTGGCAGGACACAGGGCTGTTCCCCCAACCTCTCCCCGGGGGCAGGAGGCAGGGCCCGGGTTCAGGCTGCTCTGTTTCCCTTCCCAGCCACATCAGCTGCATCAGACTCAACACCCGCCGGTTCCTGAAAACAATGCGTGCTCAGGGCTTTTTGTCTGGCTTTGCTTGTTCCGTATCCCAAGCCATTGCTGTCTCTGTCCTGTGTCTGTCCCTTCTGCCTTCTCACCGCATCAGCTCACACACTGTTTTTTTAAGTCTCTAGGGTCCTGCAGCACCCCACTCCCACCCCTTGCCCCCCTCGCCAGTCCTCAGCGCGCTGGGACTGTGAACTCATGAGGTGTACCTGTGATCTCTAAATGGAAAAGCAAAGTATCACAAACTGGGTGGCTTAAATAACAGAAAAATTTACTGTTTTGCTGTTCTGGAGGCTAGAAGTGTGAAATCAAGGTGTTGGGAGGGTGGGTTCCTTCTGGGGGCTGGTCCAGGCCTCCCTCTCACTTTCTGGTTGTTTGCTGGCAGTCTTTGATGTTCCTTGGCTTGTAAAATTATCACCCACTTTAACGTAGACTTTAATTTAGGAATCCTGAAGTGACACAATTCAACCCATAACAAGAAGTGAGGAGCTACACCTGATTCATTTTCCATCTATTCCCTCAGGGCTTAGCCCATAGCAGGAGCGAGAGACTGTTGAATATCGTGAAAGGCATCTTTCATTCTATAATTACTTACTGACTCCAAGATCCCAAGGTGGGTTGAGTTTATGACCTGTCCCATCAAGGTCTTCTCCAGAACAAAGTCCAAGTCTTTTTCCTTTTTACGTTCACCGAAGTCGAGAATTGGTGACACCAGAGACACCCAAACATTTTCATCTGTAGATTCCTGGGGAGGCAGGCGGATGAGATTTTATTTTCCTGATTTCACACAAAAGACACAGAGAAGTAATGAAAGGAATTTAACCTTTGACAAATATTTATTGAACACATAGTTGTGATAGACACTGGTTCTAGGCAATTGAGATGCCATTCATTGATTCATTCATTCATACCTAGAAACATGTCTGACATATAGTAGGTGCTCAAAAAATATCTGCTGAGTGAATAAATTGATTCATCCTACAGTTATTGAGGCTGTCACTTATTTGCTATGCAAATTTGAGCAAGTTACTTCACTTTGATGAACCTTAATTTCCATCCGTAAAATGAGTTGAATTACATAGTTACCTCTTAGGGTTGTTGGCAGGATGAAATAAATATCTTAACAATAACGGCTATTTATTTCAAAGCTGCTATGTGCCACAATAGATGCTTTCCATGTATAATTTTCAAGTCTCACAGCAGCCTTTTAAAAGTTGAAATAAAGTTAATGTAACAAAATTCCCTATTTAAAAATGTGCAGTTCAGTGGTTTTTAGTATATTCACTAGGTTGGCTAACCATTGCCTCTATATAGTTCTAGAACATTTTCATCATCCCCAAAAGAGACTTAGTATCCATTAAACATTCACTCTCCACTTTCTTCCCCACTCCCCATCTCCTTAGTTTCTGGCTGTATGGATTTGTCTAGTAAGGACAATTGATAGAAATGAAACCATGCTATGTGTGGCTTTTTTGTGCCTGGCTTCTTTCACTTAGCATAATGTTTTCCAGGTTTATTCCTGTGGTGTAGTATGTATCTATGCTTCATTCCTTTTTATGATTGAATAATATTTTGCAGTATGGGTGTGTACTACATTTTGTTTATCCATCCATCAGCTGATGAATATTTGGGTTGTCTCTGTTATTTGCCTATTGTGGACGTTGTCATGAATATTTGTGTACAAATTTTGGTGAACATGTTCTTAATTCTCTTGGGGATATACATAAAAGAGGAATCCTGGGTCTATGTTTAACTTTTGGAGAGACTGCTAAATTGTTTTCTGGAGCCGTTGTATCATTTTACATTCCCGCCGCCATACATGAGGAATCTAATGTCTTGATATCCTTGCCAACTCTTGTTATTTGTCGTTTTGATGATAACATTCTAGTGGGTGTGCAGTAGTATTGAACTGTGGTTTTGATTTGCATTTCCTAATGATTAGTGATGTAGAACTTCTTTTCATGTGCTTCTTCTTGTTCAATTCACAGCAGCTTTTTGAGGTAGCTGTTACCTCCATTTGACAGAAGAGGAAACAGATTCTGAGTTGAGAGGACTTGCTCCGTGCATGGAGGTGGTGGCTGCGTCTGGAACCTGGGTGTGTCTGTCTCCGAAGCCAAATTAGCAGTAGAAACAGTTCTGGTCTGACTGGCAGAAGGCCAGGTCTCTGGCGCGTCCACCTTGGGACAAGTTCTTTCCGCATCCGGGCGTCAGTTTCTCCTCCACGCCACTTGAGGTGATATACTCCAAACACCTCCGGGCTCTTCTAGGAGTCCGCAACTCTAAGATCAACCGCGGAGTTTGCTCCGCCCCCTTAGCCTAGGTTGCCGGCGGCGCCGGAAGTACTCGTCTTTTTTTTTTGTTTTGTTTGCTCCCGCCCCCGACCCGGAAGTACTTTCTTGGGAAGATGGCGGCTGTGTCAGTGTGTAAGCCACCGGTTGGAGGTTTCTCGTTTGAAAACTGCCGCAGGTGCGACCATTCCCGGGGCCGGGATCAGGGCGGAATTGGGAGTGCATTGCCGGGGTCGGCTGTGGGCCGCGGCCTGATCGGGGAAGTCCAAAGGAAGGGTGTACGGTGCGGCCTGCGGCCCGCGGCCCTTGTGACTCAGGGGAATCAGGGCCTGAGCGTGGGTTTCTCCTGAGGCCGGGGCTGCTCTCCCACTTTTCCACCGTACCTGGACACCCATCCCTAGCTCCTTAGGCGAAGTGCCACCCCGCTTTGATGGTTTCTCTGCCAAGAAACGGGACAGTAGTCCTGATGTTGATTGGCAAGGAGGATTGGGCGAACAGATGGGCGTGAAAGTGAATAGTAGATTGTGTTTTTCGAGTTCTCCATTAGGCACTCTTTCTGCCAGTGCGGCACAATGTGGTCCTGCCCGCCAACGTTTTATTCTCTCATTTGCTCTTAGAAATGCCATCTTGGAAGCCGATTTTGCAAAGAAAGGGTACAAGCTTCCAACAGCCCGGAAAACAGGCACGACCATTGCGGGTGTGGTCTACAAGGTAAACCCGGACAGGCTAAAAGCAGCAGTCTACACGTGAACCAGGCCTCCTTTATTTCTGTGGGCTCAGTGGAGAAGGGCACATGTTACAGAGCACATCAGAAAAAGGACTTCTAGGAGAGACTATGTTTATGTTAGGTTTCGTGTGCTTATCAGAAGGTTATATTCTTTTCTCACTTGGCAGAGTTTTTGACAGGAGGCCAGTTTACTTTTCTGTCTTAAGTTACTGCTTTAGAAGGCAGGATGATGTTAGTGGGAGAACGCAAGATTGGGGGTCAGACAGGTCTGCCTAACCATTGAACTTCCATGCTGCTTCCTGTTTTGGGCAGTGACTTTCATTCTCACAGCCATACTTGCCCCACCAACCAAATGGACATAATAGCTCTAGTCTTAAATTGTTGTAAGGGTCAAAAGAGATCATTGTTATTGTTGTTAAGGATAAAGAGTGAGATCTTTTAAAAAGAAATTTGACAGGTGGCTCTTTTAATGGGAGGATCTCTGCATCTTAATCCAGACGTATCCCACATTAGCTTTGATTTGTAAGGAATTCATTGAATCACTGAGCCTCATTTGAAAACAGGAATGATAATTCCTGCCACCTACTCAGGATTCAAGCAATAACCTCTTTAAATAAACTTTTTCTTGAATTCTGAAGTATAGCACCATATTTTTGGAAGGAGTTTTCTTGGGGGGAGTAGATGGTTGGGGGAGCAGGGAATGACCCGCGTTGTCTCCCCTGAACTAGAGAGCTGTGGTTTACATATGTAAGATTGTGTGTATACATCTGTACCTATAGGTCTGTATTTCTCTCTCTCTCACTATTTTTTAAAAGGATGGCATAGTACTCGGAGCTGATACAAGGGCAACTGAAGGGATGGTTGTTGCTGACAAGAACTGTTCAAAGATACACTTCATATCTCCTAACATTTAGTAAGTATTTATTAGCTTGAATGGCTTTTATATTCTTAAACATTTTAGGGCTAACATTGAATTTACTCTGTTTCTCCCTGGAACCTGTTGTTCAATTCTGTATTTTCTTTCTCTCTCCCTTAACTGGCATTTTTACCCGCCTGTCCCCTAAGCAAGTCATCCTCAGGTCCTGTCTTTGCTTTAGTCTTTAGTTCATTTGGTACCTTGCCTGCATTCTGTGTGTCCCTTAAATCCATTCTCTCCAGTCCTTCCCTCTGCTGACACCTTAGTTTAGATTTTTTTTCTCAGCTCGACTATTACAGTTGTAATTTAAATGGCGTCTGTGCCTCTGGCTTCTCCATCTCTATTTGGTCATTTCTCTGTCGTCTAATTTTGTAAAACACAAATCTAATTCCTTTCCTTTTTAAAAACTTTTTACATTTTTATGTTGCTTTCAGGATAAAATCAAAATGTTTAGGGCCTTGCACATTCTCACGATAAGTTAATTTTTTCGTCCTCTTTAGCTGCCATCACCTGCTGCTCTAGTTACGCCTGGATGGTCCCTATTTCCCTCCTGTCCCTATTCCCCCTCGTCTCCAAGCTGTGTCACCTTTGCTTATGCCACTTCTCCGCTTAGAAATGCCTCTTCTCTGCTTGTATAATGTTTTTGTTTTATTCTTCCAGATTCAGGTCATATGAAATCTCTTCTCACAAAGACTAGAATTATTTGCTCTTTCCTTCAGTTGCCTTTAACATTTTGTACCTGTGTTACTGTATTCTTTTATACAGGGTACAATTTTTGTTTGCCTGTGTCATCTCCACTCAACTTTGAAATCCAGTGCTAGGACTTTGTCATATTTTCTTTATTACCAGCACTAGTGCAGTGTCTGGTACCTGGGAGTAAATACTTGGTAAATGTTAAATTACAAGACTTTTAACACGCCTTGCTCTTTTGTACAACTTGGATATATTTCTATGATTTGTAAAATATACACTCTTTTAGGAGCACAGAAACTAATGATTTCAGATGTTCCATTGTGCCATGGAAAATATATTTGCATATAATTAGGTGTGTATTGTCAATTTTATGGTTATTTAAACTTGGTTAGACAGAGCAATTACAGCAGTTACTTAGAAACATCTCTATGTACCTGAACTTTGTGGATGTTATCAAAGAAACTCCACTTATAATTGAGCCCTCTGGTAATTGAATTTCAGCTAAGTTTCTAATCGTGTGTTTTAGTTGTTGTGGTGCTGGGACAGCTGCAGACACAGAGATGACGACCCAGCTCATTTCTTCCAATTTGGAGCTCCACTCCCTCTCCACTGGCCGCCTTCCCAGAGTTGTGACGGCCAATCGGATGCTGAAGCAGATGCTTTTCAGGTAAGGTTCCAGGATGAGGATTTCTATAGCATCTTTTTCTCATGTCTTAGATTTCTAGCCAAGGTAAGCCCAGAAGCTAGAGGAAAAGCATTCAGAAATACACGTTTTATTTTAGAAATCAGTTGTTACTAAGAAGCCATTTTAATTTCATGAGGCTTTGATAATGGATTTGAATTTATGGGGTGTGTCTGTTTTTTATTTTTTTCCCATGAGTAAATGATATGTGAACAGCTGTGTCATTTCCTTGGGCACAGGCATATTCTTGGATATAAAAACTTTTTTGTTTATAGGAAGAAAGTTAGAGTCGGTAGGAGTCTTTGAAGAGTTCATCTTGTGAACACACACAAATGATTGTGTTTTTCCTCTCTCTTTCAAGGGGAAAAAATGAAAAGTGATGACATTAATATTAACTAATATTTATCTCTTTGTGCCAGTTCCTGTGCTAAGTGCTTTATGCATGATCTCATTTTATCCTTTTAATTTTGAGGTCCAGGCTGCTCCAGTTTATATGGGAACGAATTGAGGGTTAAAGAGGTGCAGCCACTTGCCTGACCTGACCTTCGCTCCCTTAATCACATCATCGCTTTATGTTTGTATAGGTATTGTCTGTTTTAAACTTTTAAGTCCATTTTCTCATTTGCTTCTTATGAAGAGAGGCAGTGTACTATTGTGGAAATAGCCTGGGTATTTAGTCTTGGGTTGGAATACTGGCTTGTCCTTTTGGCACCTGCCTTAGTGCTAACAGATTCTTTCCTCTTTCCTTTGTAGAATGTGTGCATTGTAATACCTTTTGTTTTTTGAGTTGACCAGAGACCTTTATTCTTACACAGAACATTTTCTCTCTGTCCTAAGCAGCAATAGCTGCGTCCAGACCTGTGACAATTAAAGGGGATCAGGGACAGAGAGCAAAATTGTAAACAGGCAGTTCAGAGGTCATATTCAGCACGTAGAGAAATTTTATGTGGGTCACATAGGGTTTTTTAAAAAATAGTGGCCAATAATTATAAACTGAGTGATTTGAATGAAGAAAATCCCTAAAGCATGGGGTAACACATGGCAGCAATCTTCTGGGACTGAGTGGCAGATGTTGCCTTTAGAAGTGGGAGCCTGTGTCTGGTCTGTCAGCCACTGCCTTGTTCACTTCCCTCTGTTTCCTGCCTTGCCCTTGACTTCCTGCCCATTTTCAAGTCTTCACCCACAAGTCAGTCATGGCCCCTTGACTGTCAGGAAGGGGACGTGAGGTTTAATGTAGCTGTGCAGCAGCAGTAGTATTGTTCCCATTTTACTGGTGAGGCAGCTAGGACTTACGAGTCTCACGGGCAGGGAGCCTAGTCACGTCCACCTAATTTCTGCTCTGGCTGTGTGAGCCCTTATACCAGTGATTTCCATTTATTTATGTATATAATAATCATTCAGACCCCTCAGAATTATCGCCTGTCAAATAAATTCTGCCAGTACAGTGTGAGAACTCATTAAAGCACATCTGTGGTCAAGATTTCAGAAGACATTTGTGATTTTGATTTTAAATACAAAGCTCCCTCTGGTGGTTTATTTGGTGCATTACATTTACAACAATTTTTAAACTAGTAAAATTGCAGTGACTAGAGTATTTCAAAATTCCTTGCAACGTCATTTAAAGCATTTAGCTAAATCTGGCGGATGTTTCTGTTAATCTCTGTAGAATGTTTTAGAAGTCCTAAATGCTCTCTTGTCAGTTTCTTCTTTTTAGTTTAACATACTTTGTAAACGTTAAATTTTATAAAAATTTTGAGGTAACGTTTAAAAATTTAAACCAGAATCATTACAGTCCTTTATATCCTTTGATATTTTTGTTGAGTTACATCAAGCGAGTCGGTTGTAGAAGGAGAAAGGGCAGAGGATTTGACTTTAAAAGCGGGGCTCATGACAGTGCCTGCTACAGGGCCTGGTCCACGGTTAGATCCCCAGAAAGTGCAGAGGCTGAAAGAGTGAGGGCCGTTCCCTTTGCTGTCAGCGTATTGTGCACATGCGTGGTCCCCATCAGCAGAAGAGCGCAGGCCCAGCACGTTTACCTGAGTCCGCAGAGGAGCTCTGGTGCCCCGTAGCCCTCCTGAAACAGTGCGGGCCGTTTGCCTGTGCCCTTGTTGTGAGGCAGGGTCCACGGTTTTGGTAAGGTTTTCAAAGGGGTCTGCGGCCCACACAGGTTTAAGAAGCGTTGATGAGTATCATGATTTTTGGTGGTGTCACAGAATTCTATTAACCAGTTTTTGAATATTAATGGTGTTGCCTGCTTTAAAGTATTTAGGTTATTATAAAGTATTCTGTGACCCCTTTGGGGCATGGACTCTTTAGGTACTTGTGATTAATTCCTTAGACCATATTTTGAAATAAACTCCTACAAGTGGAATTGCTAGGTCCAAGATATGCATAGTGAACATTTTGATACATATTGCAGAAACTGTCCTTGAGAAAGATTGTACTAAGTTGCACTACTTCCAGTAGTGGATGAGAAAATGTAGCGCCTTGGCTTGTGGCTCAATGAATTGGGCCTCTGCCTGCAGACCGAAGGGCCACCGGTTCGATTCCTGGTCAGGCCACATGCTTGGGTTTCAGGCCAGGTCCCCGGTTGTAGGTGTGGGACAGGCCACCGATCGCTGTATCCCTCATGCTTTGATGTTTCTCTCCCTCCCCCCTCTCAAAATAAATAAATAATATATATATATTTTTTTAAAGTAGCATGGCTTTTTAATGATTATGTAGTTTTTTGTCATATACCCATATCAGTTTAGCCAATTCTCCCTCTATTTCCACTTTTTTACCATCATAAACAGTACTGCAGTAAACATTCTTATGCATTCACTTCTGCATATTTGTTCTATTACATCCTTAGAATTAGATTCTTGAAAATAGCATTTCTGAATCAATTTTTAAGGATTTCAGTAACTTCAGTATCTTAGACTCTGTAAGTGCATCAAACAAATACTATGCTTGAGCTTGGAAAGGAGCTAACTGATGTTGCTGACTTTAAACACCCTGCTTGGTAGGTGGTCGGTGCAGTGAGTGGGGCACTGGACTAGGATGGGGCGGGGCGGGGGGGTGGGGTCTGCGGTTGTGTCTTTTTATCCCAGAGCCATGGAATGTAGTCTTGACCTTGCTGCTAGCTCATATGCCCTAGGGTCATGTTTTTCCCTTTTCTAGGCCCGCCCTTCTTGAAGCAGCTTCTGAAATTCTTTCCTGCTCTTTAATTCTTACAAAAAGAAGAATCTTTCTGAAATAATAATTTGGTAATCAAGGGAAATATTGGACTTCACTATTCTGTTTGCCTAGAGCACTTCCTGATGTGTAGCTCTGTCTCAATCTAAAATTATGACTTTGGCTCTTTTGTTAATTCATTTATTTCACTTTCAATGGTTCTGAGCATCAGGGAGATTCAGTGTGTATTGGTTTCATTTCTCTTCCCGAAGAGCTAAAGGCTCACAGTGGAGAACTCTAAATTCAGCTCGTTTATCGAGCGCAGCAGTTCTCATGGTAAATAGTTGAACCAAATACAGGGAAAGCAATCTCTAGAAGTAGAAAACCTGTGAGGTGAAGGCTCCAAAGGAAGAAATGTGTGCACAGTTAAATGGAGGTGCGGTGGGATGGAGTGGAAAGCGCACTCCTCTCCATGTTCCTGAAAGGTATAGCTTTGTCCTGTGGGCGGTAGTGGTTTCATAGGCCATCATGGAGTTATTTCACCATTCACTTCCCTGAATGATGAAATACTTTCCTCTTTTACTCAATATGACCTCATGTCTGTGATTACACTTTTGAGGATTTACTCAAAGGGAAGGTGTTTTGACATTAGCCATTTTCCTGATAGGCTATGGTGAGGTTATCAGTAGCTTGGGTTTAGCAGCTCTGCATTGTTACCTTGGAAGGCAGCGTATCTGCTGATAGAGGTATGATGGGTAGGGTGCTGATAATCTTTGCAGTAAGCCAGGCTTAGCTTGGAGGCATTGGATGAATACTCAGTATCTTTGGGTTGGTTTTCTCTTCTCCGAAGTGAGAATTATAGAGCCCTCTTTTAAAGATAGCTGTGAGGCTGTGATGAAGTAAAGTATATGGATATCTCCCACAATTTATAGTTTTTATTGGCTGATAATAGAAGTTCAAATAAAGTTCATTTCATTTCCTATTTCCCATCAAAGCAGTAACCGCTTAATGAAACAGTGGCAGTGTAAGAAAAGCTCTTTGTTTTCTGACTTCTCATACAGCTTTTGGCTAAGTTACAGTGATGCAATACAGACTCATTTTTTTTTTTCTTATACACACTCTGATCACCAGGTATCAAGGTTACATTGGTGCAGCCCTAGTTTTGGGGGGCATAGATGTTACTGGACCTCACCTCTACAGCATCTACCCTCATGGATCAACTGATAAGTTGCCTTATGTCACCATGGGTGAGTGTGATATTTCCCTCATGTTTTAGAATCCTCTTATTTACCAACAGGTCTTTTAAAGGGCTGGCCTAGTTTCCTGTTAGAGGAGGCAGTGCAATAAAGTGCTTTGATTATCCTGCAAATTGTTACTGAGTTCTTCCTACAGGTTGGTCCCTGTTCTGTGTGCTTGGAATGTAACAGTGAACAAAATATTGATAAAGATTTTTGTTTTAATTCTCACCCGAGGACATTTTTCCACTGCCTTTAGAGAGAGAGAGAGGAAGGAAGAGAGAAGCATCGATTGGTTGCCTCTTGTACACGCCCATACGAGGGATGGTACGTGCCTGGACCTGCGATTGAACCCGCAACCCAGGCATGTGCCCTGACTGGGCATCAAACCTGCAACCTTTTGGCTACAGGGTGGTGCTCCAACCAACCGAGGCACACTGGCCAGGGCATGATAAAGATTCTTGCTTTTAGGGAGTTTATATTTTATGGGGGTGGACAGACAGTAACAACAGCTCTATAAATATCACTTTCTAGTGATAAGTACTAGGAGAAAAAAAAAGTAATGTATTTATATATGATATTGTGCTACTGTTGTGCAAGATATTACATTTGGGGGAAACTGGGTGTATGAGAACTCAGTGTATTCGTTCTTACATCTGCATGTGAATTTATAATTATCTCGACAAAAAGTTAAAAATTAATGCCGGGTAAGGGGACTTGGGAGTGTTGGGGTGGAAGGCAGGCTATAGCATTAAATAGGAAGGTCAAGGTAGGTCTTGTGAGAAGGTGGGTTTGAGTAGAACAGCCTCCCGGGCAGAAGGAAAGCAGGAGTGGAGGCCTCGCTATGGGAAGATGCCTGATGCAGGCAGGTTTTTTTCCTTTTTTTGAGTGACTCGATTCCCTTTTTACCACTTAATCTCTAAGGTGTTTTTCCTGCTGTTTTTCACCTGTTACATTTTTGATCTTGGTACCTTGGCTTGCAGAGCTAGGAATGCTGCCGCCTTAAAGAGTTTGGAAATTGCCAGTTGGAGACTGTGTTATTCCACATCGTGTTATCTAGCCTCTTAGAAGCTTTTATACAACAGCTGTTCCCTGTTTGTGGTGTTTGTAGGGAGAATGATTTACCCCCAGATACCATATGGATGAATCTTTGTAATTATTTTAAAATGAAGGTACAGTAATTTTAGAATTGTTTTGAATTGCTTTATTCAAATGTATTATCTCCATCAAAGTACTATTTCTCCCCATCTGATGCTTTTAAATGTAAAGGTGGATTAGCCTTTTCTGTTAAGTACTTTCATTCCTTCTTCTTTCTTTTTGTACTTAAAAAAATTTCAAGCTTGCAGAAAAGAACAGTGAATAGTCCTATATACCGTTTACTCAGATTTGTCACATAATAACACTTGACCACAGTTGTTCTCTCTCTCACATTATTGTTAATTTGTGTGTGTATGTGGAATCATTTGAGAGTAAATTGCAGGTATCCTAATCCTCCACCTTTAAATCCTTTAGGATGTTTTCTTACATCACCTTTATAAAATCATCAATTTCTGGAAATTTAACATTGATGCGAAGCAGCTTCATTTTTAGGGTGAAAAGATGGCATTGGTTTCCTTTGCTTTTGAACGGTAGTACTTGGTCTTGTGAGCATAATCCTGAATTTAGGAAAAGTTGCTGAGAGTGAGTAGTCAAGTAGATTTGTGTCTGCTCATTTCATTCCTGCAACCCCGCTCTGGGCTCCGTCCTGGCCGACAGTGGCCGCGGTCTCTCCAGGTCTGGAGTGATCACAGGGCTTGGGTCCACAGCTTTGCGTCTGTGGCAGCGCACCTCTGTTCAGAAGTCATTGTTCCACGCGGTCGGGTTTTGCTAGCCTAGGGGGCCAGATTAAGAACAAAAACATCGGTAACAACTGATTTTAATACATGAGTAAGTTACTACTTGGCGGTTTAGTTTGTTCCTCTGTTCATTTATCATCTAATCCTTGAGGGCCATCCAGGTAAAGGCACTGGAGCCAGCTCCACAGGGAGAGGCGAGTGCGTGATCCTTGCGCTCGCCACACTCACGGGGCGATGGGGGAGACAGATGTGCAGCTGACAAGGGCCGTGAGTGCAGAGGCCGGTGGGGAACAGAGGGAGCAAGGGTCGCATCTGAACCGGATGATTTCAGGAGAAGCATCACTTCATTTGAGCTGAATCTTAAAGGAAGGATGTACTTTCATTCATTTATCAGATTTTTAGTTAGAGTTTATGCTAGGCCCTGTACGGGGTGCTGGTAGTCAGTGGTCAATATAGCACTTGCCCTCTAAGCTTGTAGCATCCTGTGGGAGACAGGAATTAAACAGGGAAATACTCGTTAGTCTAAAAGAGGGCCCTGGGGCAAAGAACCGCAATACTGGAGAATAAGAGGAAGGTGTACATGGGTAGTGGGTGTTTGGTAATTTACAGACATGATAACAGCATTCAAGTGGGAAAAATATTACATGGAAAATAAGTCTCTTATTTCATGTCCCTCCTCCAGAGTAACCATTGTCAAGAGTTTCTTGTGTTTTTTTCCCCCCAGAAAATGTTCTGTAATGCACCTTTATATATCTCTATCACCTGTCTTCTGTCTCTGTCCCTATTAAAAATACACAGATGAGGTCATCCTATACATACTGTTCCCTTACTGTGAACTTGTTTCGAGGAAGTTTTTGTATCAGGCCATGCAGTTCTACATCGTGTCTATTAATAACAGCTACATAGAATTGCATTATATGACTGTGCTATGATTTACTGATCCATTCTTCTATTGATGGATATTTTGTCTTTCACATTTTACAACAAATGTGTCTTGATGTACTTGTGTAAATACATTCTTCAGATAAATTCTTAGTAGTGGCCTTTTTGGATTGCAAGTAGTGGAATCACTGGATGATTTAAAGAAAATAAGAATGTTTTTTAAAGGATAGTAGATGGCTCACAGAATAGCCAGGAGGGCTAGAACTGGTTTTGGGGCCAAGAACAGTGTCAAAAATCATGCTGCAGAAGGGCCAGTGCAGGTGAGCGCAGAGTGCGGCAGCCTGCGCTGCTGGCACGGCTGGCGCTGCACCCTGGCCCGCTGCTCTCACTCCTGTCCCGGCAGCCTGGGAATCTAGTCCGCCTGCCGTCCCCTTCCCCGCCAGAGAGCTCCTTATGGGGGGGGTGGATGCTTCTGACTGGCAAAGCTCAGTTACCCGCTTACACAGAGATGGCGTCCCCCAGACCTAGGAAGGAAAGGCAGCTTCTGGACAGCACAGAAAAGTGACAGATGGCCACATAGTGTGTTTTACCTTTTGAGTGCTATTGCCAAATTGCCCTCCAAAAAGATTACGGTAGTTTCGTCTCCCACCAAGAGAATATGAGAATGCCTTTCTCTGACAACCTCACCAATACATGGCCTGCTTGCCAGTCTGTTAGGTGAAAGATGGGAAGAAGTAACACGAGCTGAGACCTGGGTGGCGAGTGGGAATTAGCCAGGAATTTGCTTCCCTACTCCCTGCCCCCAAGGGAAAGGCTTGTCTGGTTACACAAGGGACTAGTGTGGTCAAGGCACTGAAAGGCCAGAGTTTGCTGGATGGGGGAGGCAGGTGCGTAGGGTGGGAGGGGTGTTCCATGCAGGGGTTGCAGCAGAAGCAAAAACATGGCTGTTTAGGAAGAGGGAGCGGAGGCAAGGCTGGAAAGCTAGGCTGGAGAGGGTCCTAGTGGTACAGTCTGAGCCGTCTTGATCCTGTCCTGGAGGTTTCCATCTAATGTTTTCACTCCAGGAATGACAGGGTCAGATTTGCTTGTTAGAAGCAGCATCCTGACAGCTACAGGGAGGAGGACTGGCGTGGGAGTGTCCGGAGGCAGGGGTGGAGGTTACATCTGGCCAGAAATGTTGAGGGCGTGGACGGGTCCAGTGGTAGCAGGGATGGCCACTAATGTTACGTAGGTCACTTAGAAACCAGCCAACCCTTAGGCTTGATTCCGAGTCTGCCATCTGTCCTCTCCTGTGTTCCTTAGTGGCAGTCCCTTCCAGGCTCTTGACCACAGTGTTGGAGTAACTCCTTCACCTGGGGCCACCTCTCTTCCAGTTGGGCTCTGGGGCCTTGCCCTCCTCCCCCTTACTTGTACAGCAGCTCCCCCGTGGGAGTGCCCCAGGCTGAGTTAGTAGGTTCCTGTCAGGGCATTTGGCGTGAAACAGGATTCCAGGATTCCAGCCTTATCCATACTCTGCTTTCCCCAGCCCTTGTCCCTCCTGCCCCTGTGAGAATTTGAGATCTTGGCGAGTAGAACTTGTGTCTTACTCCCCGAGTCTCCCCAAGTCCTGTGTATCTTGATGAATAGTTGATGGCGAAATTCATTTTCTGACCCTCTTACTCACTCACTTGTGCCAAAGAATGTCTGAACCTTAGTGTTAGAAACCTCTGCGGCTGTTGTTTGTGAGCTGGCAGTTGACAACCCTTGGAATGGAGGGGGTTGATTGTGCTCCCTTTGTGTGGCCCAGGCTAGCACTACGCATTGCATGTAGGATAGGGCCCTGTTTTCTTTTTAAAGCTTAGCATTAGTTTAAAGCACATTATGGAGGGTCTCTGTGCCAGAGGATTCTGGTGGCATCATGTTATTTACAGTTAAAATTCTATGGAAGGGATGCTGTCATTGCCATTTTATTGATGAGTAACCTGAAACTTAAACAAGAGATTTAGTAACTTGCTTCTTATTGCTCTGCCTGTAAGTGGCAAAGTTGGGATTTGAACCTTTGTTCCTAGGTCACACAAGCCCCCGTATAACACAGCTGCTTTAATTTTATCATGTTAGAGATGTTACTTCATTAAGGTATTAAGCCTTGCTTCTAAATACTGAAGATGTTTATACAAATTCCTGAAGGGCTTTTATTTGTTTTGCATGTATTCAACTGCTGTGTGTGCAGGTTTTCCATCCGGCACATTAACAACAGTATTTACTGAAATAGCTTATTATAGTATGAAGGGAAAATTTTAAAAAATATATACAAGCCTACTATCTTGGGACAACATGACTTATTTTAATCTAATCCAAGTCCATTGGAGAGGAGCCCTTTACCAGGGAATGTAAAAGAGAGTACGGTTTCTGTGCTGCCTCGGCTTTGTCTTTGTTGCTCTTTTCGTTTCTTTTGACCGTTGTCCCCTTGGAGCCGATTTGGTGTCATCTTTGCCCGCGGTGGTAGCTGTGCCGGGCTGCCTTTCTTCCTAATGAAGGCGTTCTTCGGTTAGTTATTTTTTTTGTTCCTTTTTTTGCCTCTCCTTTTTCCCCCCGAGGGGCTGGGGAGCTGAATTTTGAGAGAGACCTGCAGAATTGCCAAAATTCGGTGGACTTTGTTTTAATTCATAATTCATGTTACTGATTTTAGGTGAGCTACAAACCAAACTTCAAACTCTAGATGAAATAGAAGGCCCTCCTAAATGAAAGGTTCCCATGGAACATTAACATTCACTATGGATTGAGGCTTATAAATGTAGCTTGAGTGAGAAAATGAATATTTCATGTAAATTCTCAAGCTTTAGTTAAATTATAAGTTTTTATTATAAGAAATATAAACAAAACTTTGTAATTAATCTTCTTTATCTGAGTGACTAGATGGTAAGAGCTAGAAGCTGCAAATTACCCATAAGACAAGGGTGTCCAAGTTTTTTGTCTGCCCATGGGCCTATGTTGGCGACAAGCCAGGTGCCTGAAGGCTACTCCTAATTTACGTGGACTTGAAGACACTGACCTTGCTGTGTGCATCTTGGACGTGCTGGCAACAGCTCTTTGAGCACAGAGTCCAGGAGACTCCTCTCTGAGCACTCGCCTTTCCCAGGTTTCGCTAGGGAGAAGAATGGATCAACTTCCTTATGGCGTGGCCCTTGGACAGCTTCTGCCCCAGAACCTTTGTTATGGACATGATGTTGACCACCAGAGCAGTATGCATCCAGCAGCTTTCCAGCTGCTGCGCCAGCAAGTGTTAGGAGATGCTTTGCTGATATAATTTTTGCAGGTGTTGTGAGGGGGTGCTATTATCCTCATCTTACAAATGAGGAAATTGAGGCTCAGAAAGGTATGCCAAGGTCAGCCAGCCAGGAGGTGCACGATCTGGGATGGGACTCCAGTCTCTGTTCCTTGTTGGCTGCGTGATTGCTGTGAGTGGTGTGTGGCGTGTGGTCCTGGCCAGATGTGACGTGGTTTATTCTAAAAAAACACAGGGCCCCTTAGGTTTTATTTAATTATTATTATTATTTTTTTAAGAGAATAATTTGTAAGAGACTGCAGGTGATCGATTAGTGTGATTGTTGAAAGCTGGGCAAGATTCTCTGACTTTTCTTTCCACTAAGGGAAAAAGGTTATAGTTTTATTTTTTTATAGACAAAACGTGGGTTCTTTTTATTCTCAGATTAATCAGCTTATTCTTTCAACTTGCCAACTTTCCTTTATTAGGCAAACCGAAGTAGTGTCAGAGAAGCTTGGGGACCATCTTTTGCTATTAGTGTGGCAGTGTTCCTTGTAGCCGTATTGGCAAGGTATATAAAATTTTTGTTTTTGCCCACTTATTCACATAGAGAATTAATACGAATAAAATGTCAAGCACGGCATTCCTGGAAATGAGGCCCTTGGACAATTTAGGAATTCTAATTTAAGGAATAAACATTGGTATGCACCATTAGGGACGACTTGAGGTCACTGTCAGCGCCATTCGGGTAAAATTCCATCTCCAGATAATTACTGGACGTACCTCTTAAGTCCCAATTTATAGAGGCCCCTAGCGATTAAAAAGATTCGGGACAGAGTGCTCACCTTGTGGGCAAAAAAGAGTCTTAGAATTCAGCTGGAACATGAGCACATCGGCAGGAATTCAGGCCTGCCATTTCCTCTGTGTTTTTACACTGAAGTGCAGCCTCTGTGCAGACATTCTGATAGTCTCCACATGACTTGATTTTGAAAATTTTCCTGCACTGGAAGAAATTAGTGCACTACAAGATGGCAGATACTGTTTCCACATTCATTTTCAGCTCTTAGATCAGGTGTGAACCCGGCAGCACTGTATGTAGTTCATAGGCCTCCATCAGAGCCTCTCAGAGGGCATGTGGACTTCCTGGCTCGAGTGTGTGGGCCCTGAGGCACCCGGCCGGGGCACGCGGTGATGCCGTTCTCTGTAAATCGGTGGTCGGAGGAACTGTGTTCTTGAAAATGTGCGAGGATTAAGTGGGATGTGATACATAAGAATGTATGTAGCACAGTGTAGATGTTGGATGCATGGTGTTTTGGTAATTTTAGTGCTGATATATTCTCTGTGTGCAGTTCAATATACTAAGATTTCTCTGGCAGTTTTTCCTGCTTTGATTAGTATAAGAAAGATGCATTTCAGGAGATTGAAAATGTGCAATGCGTGGATTTTATATTTTCAAATTTATGCTGCTATGGAATGCCAGGGATTAAACAACAACAGGGAACCAGAAGTCCATGAAAGTTGACTTACGCATTTTGATTCCTCGTTGCTGCAAAGGTGGTACTAAGCCAATAGATGGTGCCGTTTTGTTAGGAAATGAGAAAATATTTGCTTTTAAAATTCATCATGTTACACCCAGGGACTATAGTATAGCCAGCCCTTACCAGTTCTTAGTCTGTTCTAATTAGAGTGGACTTTCTTCTTCATTCTGCATAAAACATGTTGAATGCCTATTGTAGGTAAAATGGTTAGGTATTAAAATAATGTGTAAGGTGCTACTCTTCCTGCTTTTTCTGCTCTGACATTTTGCCATGAAGTCTTTTCTGATTTGAATTCAGTCCTTAGTCTACAACTAAGTAAAAGTGCTTGCCAGGAGTATGTTTCAGAACAGTTAAACGCAGTGCTCACAGTTTTAAGTCCTTTGTTTTTACATCCCACGTCAGAGAGAGCAAGGTAACTAATCCATCTTTACGAATTGGCTACAGCAAACTGCCTTTATACTCTCATAACCTAAGGCTTGATGGTCTTTTACTTTATTGGACAGGTAAGTGAAAAGTCATTTTATGCATCAGAAGACTTCACTGCAGAGGTCTTAGAATTAGGGATTTGCCGGATCTGCCATTCCTAGCTGTGTGACTGTGGGTGGGTTTCTTCACCTCTCTGAACTTCATTTTTTCCCATCTATCAAATGGGGATAATATCATCCAGTCCACAGACAAATTAAGTGAGGAAATATATGTAACGGGGCTTTACACAGTCTTTTCAGTAAGTAGGATTTCTTTTTGTTTGAACACATGCTCTATGGACAAAATAAACCTTTACTTATGATTAAGACTGGGTGTGTTTTATAAATTATTAGACTCCATGGCCCTTTGCCCTTGAGTGTTCTATGGGACATGAAAACTTGGAAAAAGAGCTGCAAAGTGGAATAACGTGCCATTTGGGAAGTTACGTTGGAATGTGGACCAGAGCAAAGGACGCCTTTGCAGTCTGTCAGCTCAGACTGCCCTGAGCGCCTGCAGCGGGAGGGGAGGTGTGCGCCCGGTGCCTGCTGAGGGGAGCTGCTGCTGCTCCCTGGCGGGCCTGGCGAGGGGGAGGCTGCGCAAGAGAGGCGTGTTTTAAGGTAATTTCCACCGTCCATCTTCTCCCCTAAACATTGGGTTAGGTGACTCTTCTGTCTAAAGGAAAACAGTTTTCTGTCCTCACACCTTGTGGTATTTCATTAATTACATTAATAAAATTAAGCCTTTCACATTTCAGGTCTGGATGCCCCAGTTGTTAGCCTTTTCTTAAGAATAAGTGTTTATGACCTGTCAGATCAATGACATGTTGCACTTGGAATAAGAAAAATCCCTATCCCCTTCAAGTGGTGTTTTAAATTATTTACTTGGAGTAAAATTTAACTCCTTTTTGACTACATTATGTTTTGAAAAGGAACTGCCTTTTCTGAGAAATTAATTTTGAGTAAAAATGTTGGATGCTTTAAAAGTCTGTTTCTAAGCATATTAAATGAAATTTTTTTTTAATTCATTGAGAATAAACGATAGACTCTCTGACATTGAGGTACATGTGCTGATGAAAAGAAAGTGTTCTTCCCCCTCACCAGGGGTTTAAATGTAATACTCAGTGCTTACTCAGGAGTGAAGACATCAAATTAAACTGTTTATGCTGACAAAGGACAAATCTGGATTTCAGCAACCCATGCAGGATTGTCTGATTGCTCGGCCTGCCTCTCCTGGAAGCTTTTGGCCAAGACTTGTAATGAAATGCATGCATACAATTAAACCACTTGAAGTTTCCGGAGCCATGAGAGATCCTCCACTGCTCTCTAGTGGCTGAACGTGGTCCCTTGGTACCAGCATTGTTTTGTGATCGTACATCAGCTCTTCACACATCGGTAGTGCTGGCCTCTGGAGCCAAGCACCAGCATTAGGAGACTCAGCCCTGTAGACAGGAACGAAGTGAAAAATCATCCCAATCCACAAGGCTGTGGAAAGCACCACATTTTACTCAGGACGTGTGGCCAGTGGACTGACAGTGAGCAAGTGTGAGTAAGCACTCTGTCAGGAGAGCTGACACTGATGCATTAGGAAGTTCTGCGTGTCTCTTATCTCTGCATACATCTTGTACCTTGGCAGGCCACAGTGCCAGACAGGTCCTTGGGTGCTTACAGTGGACTCCTCCTTAGTAAAAGGAGCAGCTTTTTCTCTGAAAAGGTCTGGTTAAATTGATTTGGGGAAAAGCAGTAGAAAGCCAACCTGTGAGGATGAGGCCTTCTGTCTTCATCCCCTGAGGGCGGGGGGCAGCTAGGGTGGTAGGGCTGTGGTGCTGCGCAGTTTCAGGGCCAGCGTTCATGTTGTGCTTGACGTGACAATGCTTCTGGAGTAGCTTGTCAGCCCTGCAGTGCTCAGGGCTCTGTGATGTGCTGGGGGACAGCTGAGGACTTTACAGAGCTGTGCCACCTCCTGTGCGCCTGTGTGATCCCAGAGCCTGCTGCCGAGCGGGCACCTGGCATGGTTTGTTTGAGGGAATGAGTTGCAAGTTGCCTTTCGGAAAGGTGCATGAGCAGAAGAGCCAGAAGACTCTCTTGACCCCACTTCTTTTGACTCTGTTGCCTTTAAACTACCTGAGCCTCAGTTTCCTTGTCTGTAAAATGGGGAAATGCCTACATCACTTGAGCTTAGGGTCTGGGACCTAAAATGCCCTCAGTAAATCTTCCGCGGCCCTGTCTGGGAGGTTGTGAGCGTAGACCTTAAAGCAAATTTCTGCCTGCTGGCTTTTGGATCTTTCCTAGAGTCTGACTTAGAGCTGCAGGTTTTAGAAATTATTTCAGTCTTTGTTGTTTCTTCAGCATGTTTAATAACATAATTTCTAGAATTGCTGTTTGATTTAGTTACTTTAATGAATTCTGTAAAAATAACATTTCATGTTTAAAAAAAGTCCTGCTCTCCTCAAGCCATTTTAATACAGGTGTTTGTAAATATATAGAGCAAGTAAAAGCAATATCTTGCATAGTAAAGACTAATTTAATTTTTTTGAATGGGGCTATTTAATTTTTTTATTAAATAAAAACTTTATTTTTTCCATTAGGATTTGTTCCCTTTATATTTCCCCCAACCCCCCAAAAAGGGCCGTTTTAAAATAAAGATTCAGAACAGGCTTTTGAGGGGTATTGCCAAACAGTGAATGACATCTGTTTAATCATTCAAAACATTTAACTAAAATCCCAGTCTCGTTTGAATTTCCATGCAAAAAAAAAAAAAAAAACAACCCAACACAAATTAACTATATCCAGATGTGTGGCAGTTGTTCTGCTGAAATCTGAAGAAAAGCAAGTTAGATAGTATGCTTTCTTGGGGTGGGGAGCTATGAAAATATAGGTGCTTTTATGCTTACTTGCTAATCTTGATTTTTAAGTTTTTGGCTTTGCTCCTTAAGAGGGAACATGGTGGAATGGAAGGAATGCGAGGCACTTTAAATTTAGACGACCTGGGTGCAGATTCCTGGCTTTGCCAACCACCGGCTGTGTGATCTGGGCAAATTCCTTACCTCCGAGGTTTAGTCTCTCCCTTTTGCAAAACAGGACTGCTGCTACCTGACATGTCTGAAGAGCAGACAAAACCCGTGTGACTGCTTTGAAATTTCTTCAACACCACGTGTAGTGTTTGTGTGGTCCTTTTAGTAATTTGTTGGCCACCGAGTAGACTTCTAGATAAGGGGGATTTGGCTTCGTTCGCACTGATATGCTCTAGGGACTTCATTATTATGATGATTTTTACCTCTTAGACCATCCTATGGAAGGACGCTGGTAGACACTATATATTTATTTGTTTGTGATGATTGATTACTGTCGTTACTTGGGACTATTGACTCATGCATGGATTGACCTTCAGGCCCCTGTGTACAAGTTTCAGGAGCAAGCTGCACGCTGCTGCGGGCACACAGCGCGGCTGTGACAGCTGGGAAGGGCTTGGTCTTTGTGCTTTTCCTCCTCCCCATGCCTCCACGAGGTTGAATTCTCATTTTCCCCAGCTTGTACCTTAAAAGATTGTAATTAATGTGTGGTCTTTGAAGAGAGATAAGAAAATAATTTTTAAAAAGTAAGCAAAAAGAAAATAGCACCACCCAGGAATAAGCATAATGTTTTGATTTATGTTCTTCCACATTTGTATAACACATATTATATAAGCATATCTGTTAGTACTGCTTCTGAACATATTTTTCTTCCCACTGAATATTAGATCATGGACAACCTTCCATTGCCCAAAAATACCGCCATGTTTAATGAAAAAAAAAAAATATATATATATGGTATTTTGCTGCTTATACCTAATTTGAGTACTTGTCCATTAATTTCTGTAGGATAATTCTCTAGCAGTAGAATTGCTGTTTGGTGGGTATGTATAGCTTTATGCTTTCTCATTTCTACTTTTGAATGGCCCATTGGAAAAGACCTGTTCACATTCGCTTCTCCAAGCATGCTAGAGTGCCCTAGTCGCTGCGCCTTGGTCAGCAGTGGGTAGTGTTCTTTTTAATCTTTGCTAATCTAAAAGGCAAAAAGTTACTTAATTTCAATGTGTATTTCTTCAGTTACTTGTGAACTTGAACAGTGTTTCTAAATGTGTACAGGCAGCTGCCTTTCTCTTTTCCATAAACCCATTTCCTTTCTTTGTTGGTGCACTGATGGTGTTTTTCTGTGAGCTCTTTTCAGTTATTAATGTCTTGTTTGCTGCTCGTATTTTTCTGAATTTCGGGGCTTATATTTTACATTGTTTATAGAAGTTATTCTCTCTCTTTTTGAGCCAGTGTTCTGTTATCGATAAGAACAGATATTTCATTTTAAAAAGATTGGCTAGCGATCTGGCCCCTTGTGACATTCGTGCCTGGGACTCCGTTCTCCTGGAGGTCAGCAGCATGGGTGACCCGCGGTATCATCTTGAAGATCTGCGGGTGAGGCAGTCCCTGATAGTCAGACACGGGGAGCAGACCGTGCTTCCCGGCGCTCACAGAGGCATCTGTTAACGGAGGAATCCTTTAATGAGCACCCAACAGGGCAGCCAGGGCAAGGCAGTGCCCTCCTGGGTGACCGCATTGGGTTGAGTGCAGAGCAGTCCCTGGCCCCATCACGGTCTCCCTCCACGCGCGGCCTGGCCGCTGGGAGGTTTGCTGCTGGGTGGTTTGGGAGTTGGGAGTGGTTGAGCCCAGCGGGTGTGTGTGGGTCTTGTGGGTGAGCTTGAGGGAGGACAGTGGGTGCAGGAGGTAAGTCGGTGGATAACTAGGTAGTCATAAACAGTGTCTTGCACAATCATCTCTCTAAATTCTGGTCACTGAATTGCACCTTGTTTTTCTTAAAGAGCTCTGCTCTGGAAGCCACACTGGCTACTCAGTAACTGTGGGTGGGCTGAAATAGGCAGCCTTGGTGGAGGTTGCTAAGGAGCAGCTACATGGAAACTACTGATGAGACAGACAGCTTTGGTAATAAAATGCAGAAATCCAAAGAGAGCATTTTGCTCCTATGATATCACGGAGATTTGGACCAGACGAAGATGTATAATAGGACATGGCTTTGTGGGTTTAAAGCCTTTTTTTCTTTTTGAAAATGGAACTTGCTTTACATTTGAGTTTGTCTTATATTCATCCCAGTGTGGTAAATTAGGCAATGAATGTTCTTTGAGACTTGATCAAGGCATTTACTGCTGTCATCGCTCCTTGAGGGCCAGCGCTGAGCCTCCTCCGCTCCTCCATTTGGAAGCTGTACTCAAATCAGCCCAGCTTAATTCAACAAATTCTATTTAGTGCTCGCTGCGTGCCAGCAACTGCATGGCATGGGGGTGCGGACATGAAGGGATGGGCACGGCACAGCGGTGAGAGTGACAGACCTTTGCGTGCACGCGGCCGTCAGCGACGGCTTCCGGGAAGAGGTAATCTCAGCTGAGGCCTGAACCGCGGGCTGTCGGGGGCAAAGGGAAGGCCGTGTGTGTCTGCTCTGGAGTGCTGTGGCATGTAGAACTTTCTGTATGAGAGAGGGACAGGGTCACAGCTGAGACAGGAATCCTGCCCTGTGCTTCTTCGTCCTGTAATCTTAAACAAGAATCTTCAGTGGGTTGTTGGGAGGATGATTAAATGACATATGATGCGTGACACACAGTGGGTGCTCCACAAAATGCTCTGTTTCTCCCCCTTTGGCTGCCTTCTCCCTTCTGGAAGTGCCTTGAGGGCAGGCCCGGCGCTCCTTGCCCCTAGAGCGCGTCTTACATTGGTGAGAAGCACATTCCCTCTGACACCAGGCTCCTTCACCTGACACGCCTCCTGTGTACAGCAGGGGCGCCTGTGCGGAGTACACTGCCCCCTGGGTTCTCTTGTTTGTTTATTTCTTAATGGGTAACCAAATAGTTCTGATTGTTTTTGGAATAGAGAATCGGGGTAAATGTTCCTTCAAAGAATTTTTCCGTTAGTTTTTGATGTGAAAGCGCCAGGTTAGGTAGGTTGATGCTGAGATAATGAATGTCTTAGGGTATTGTTATGGTTTATGGGGGAAATGGGATATAAATATTTAAACATTTTGTAGATCACATAGTTGCTATACTGGTATGGTATCTGCCTGATGATTTATTGTACACACGTAGTTTTAAGAGGTGGTGAAACAAAATCTAGGAAACTTGAATGAAGTTATTAAAGAAGGCTGGTCTCATTGATTTTACCTTTTTTTTTTTTTTTTTTTTGAGATTATATTTCTTTATTTATATAGAGAGGAGAAGGGAGGGAGAAAAAGAGGGAGAGAAACATCAGTCTGTTGCCTCTCACATATCCAGGCATGTGCCCTAACCAGGAATCAAACCTGCAACCTTTGGGTTCAGTTCCCAGGCTGGTGCTCAGTCCACTGAGCTGCACTAGCCAGGGCTACCATCTTTTTTTCATAATGGCCCACTCCTTATGCTTTTCCCAGGTTACATTGCCTTGAAATGGTGTAGAAACTTACATCTTGTTCTCTTACCACTTTGGGCAATTGCAGTCCTATTTGAAATTCTAACTTCAGTTTTCTAAATAGCAGGCACACATTCAGAGTTTCCTAGAAACCTGTTGACAAAAAGTCAGCTGTCCTAGCACTTCTGTGTATTTCTGAAAAAAGGGGGCGCCAAAGTCCTCCTTTCCTAAAAAGCCAGGAACAGGAGGTAATTTGCAAGTGATTTAGAAATTGTTTTTAATGTTGATTTTCCCTTTATTTTCAAGTTTATTTGGAGTCTGCTTATCTTTGATTTCAGGGGAAGCAGAATCAGGCAGTTTAGCAAGCTCCTGATTTCCAGAAAACTCCTTGTGGTGGGGGGGAGGTAGGATTGTAGGGGGTAGCTATAAAGGGGGAAGCAAAAATACAGTGTAATAAGGACCTATGTCTTTTTTGTGTTTGCCTCTCCTATATCCTACAGCTCTTAAAAATCACTGTCTCTGATAATGTGAGTGGCGTCCTCACACTGGATGGACACTTTTTCTTTTAAGAGTTTGTTTATTCGTCCTAAGAGTTTAGAGTTAGTATGTAATTCTCACTTACAGGAGTTTTATCTCCAGCATTGTTTCTAAGTGGGAAAACAATGTTTTTGATAAAAGAAGAGTTATTATATTGGGTGGGAGATATTGTTCATTTCTTGAAATGGTGGCTGGAGCCAAGCAGAAGGAAATAGATGTGTCCAGGAAAAAAATCAGAGTAAAACTAATTTATTTACTGTGAAACTGCCAAAGAAAGGATGGCAAAGGAGAAAATACAGGGTTAGTAAATTTTAAGGAAGAATGCCTTTAAGGTAAGCTTGGTTTTACGTTTTACCCTTTTACAATAATTGATTCCAGTTTTCCACAAAGCTGTTGGCTTTTAGGTAGATACCCGCCCTTCTGTTACCCTTTTTTAATGTTTCTCTCTGGCCACATTGGAAGAGGCGAGCCTGCTGTTGTGTGCTCTATAGGAGCGTTTTGTATCTTGAAGTATTTTTTTCTGAGATTTCGTATTTGCAGTTTCCTTGTTTCTTCATGACTGCTCTCCTTTGTTTCTACACAAAACCAGCATTTTTATACTACTAAGTCTAAGATTGCTCCTCACCTGTGCCTTAAAACACTTAGATTACTTTCCCCCTTAATCCCTGAATCTCAGAGTAAACGTGTGACTCACAAAATATTAATAGACGTTACTCTATTTCCAGATTTTAAAGGACACATTTACTATGAAATGAAGAGGTTTGGTTTTGGTGAATTTGCTCTTGCATATCAGCTAATTTTATTTGCGTGTGCTAGATTAGTATCTCTTTAATTTCTGTCCTTTGCAAATAGCTTTTAATATCCCTTTAGATTCCTGGGTTTGTTTGGGGGTTTTTTTGTTTTGTTTTTAAGGAGAAAAAATTCTGAGAGGGGAAATGGGGTTGCCTTTTGCTTCCAAAGTCTAAATGAATAGTCATTGCTTGTAATGCCGGCCTACACTTGACGCTTCCTACTGCTTTAGATGTGATGTATCCGGTGCTGTGAAGGTAATGATCCTCAACCGCAGCAATATTCCGTAACAGGAGTATCTGTCATATTCATTGGGATTACCATGTTCATTGATTTGTGTCTGTAAATCTGCTGTTTCTACCCTTTAAATTTGATCTATAATTGGACCTCCTTAAATGGTTCAGATAAGGTAGTCTGTATTTTCTCAATGCAGCGTTGCTGTCAGCTTCTCCTTTTTCATTATACATTCAGCAGACTTGATAAAATCAGCAGGACACCTCATTTGAAACTGTTTAATCGCTGCCTTTTTCCTTTGCTAAACCATTGAGGTGGTCAAGCGATGTACACAAATCATTTTAAATAGAAAATATGGTTTTCTCTGTGACCCAGCTAAATAGATAGTGTTATGCAAAACAAGTTAAAAAGTAATAAATGCCAAAAAAATCTTCTAATTGGTGTAAAAAATTGTGGGCAACTCTATCTTCCCTCCAAAAGTAGAGTATCCTGAAATATTGCCAGGACCGTAAAGACGAGATGATGGTTTCCTAAAGCTTCTCTGGTTTCTGAACAAAGCAAGTTTAATTTAAAATTTCAAATAGCGCTGCACTGCCTTTTACATCCATTCAAAGGGAGCCTGTACTTATTTGTAATGCCTTTCCTTTACATCCCGCTTTTGTAGGGAGAAATTTGCTATTTGTTAATATCTATACCGTATAACCTTTCAGCCATTTACTGTTGTGATGATAAATTTTTGTTTCTTTGTCTGTCATTTTGTCTACTCAGCTGTTAGTCTTCAAAGTACAAACTAAAAATAATAGCTCCAAATAAATGCCACATAATAAAGTGTTTTACAGTTGTAGCTGGAATCACCTGGTGACTGCAGCCCGTAGGCCTATCACCATTGCCGGCGCTGTAGTTCCTTCCCTGCGTGTCAAGGTGACTCTGCCAGGGCCAGCTCATTAAAACAATCTATTCCCTCTGACTGGCTTGGTATTTAGCGCTATACCCAGCAGCCTGCCAAGGCACAGGCGTGCAGCACAAGGCTCTGAGCGTAGGATATCTGGAATTACGCGGCATTCACTTTTTGAAAAAATACAGATTCTCTGTAAATTCATTTTCCTGCTTCAGCATTTCATTGTAAATTATTTACTATTACTCCTGTCAGTAGTAGAAGTAGGGACAGTTGCAGGTTTACCCGAGATAGTGGTAAGTGTGACTGCAGGCTTTTGAAGAGCAGTGTTTACCTGGTTTATGTGGCCCTGTAGGATTAATATTTACACTGTACTTGAGTGTGACATTGGGTATGTTTTGCCATTGTTGCTGCCCTGAGGTAAACTTGAGAAGCTGAGAGTTGGTAAATACACTAAAAATGCATGTTTTTCTTACAGGTTCTGGCTCCTTGGCAGCAATGGCTGTGTTTGAAGATAAGTTTAGGCCAGATATGGAGGTATGTAAGTCCCTGCAGTTGTATTCTTTCAGATATTTTTCCAGTTGTATGCCGGACATGTGCAAATTGCCGATTTCGCCAGAGCTCGTACAGCGCTGTTGTTAGTTGGAATGCTCTTTGGCCCAGGTGCTGTGTCCGCGGAGAAGGGCGGTTGCCCGGGGAGAGCTTCCCGTTGGAGTGGCCCGGCCCCTGCCCCGGCCGTGCCCTCTCTCAGGCTGGAGGGGCCGGCCCTCTCCTGTTCGCTGCTCTGGCCTCTGGGCTATTAGGAGGCTTCTTGGCTGTAAATGCTGCTGCATTGTCAAATGTTTTCTTGTGCACTAAGCTTTCTGTGTCACAATATCTCTGAATGACAGGTTTTTTGCTTTCTCACTAAGAATAGTGAATGAATGTTTTTGTATGTCACACAGACCTGGTCTAAAAATGGGGGCAGTTTTAAAAATCCTTTAACCTTGTTCTGCATTGGCCTCTGGCAGCAGAGGACGGGGACAAGGTCATGTGCGCCGTGGACTGTTGTCAGAGTGTGATGGATCTAGTGTCTCAAACACGTTTATAAAGACATCCTTTTATTATATTTTCTGTGGTGGTGAGGGAGGGTGGTATCTGCTGAATGATATTCCACCCAAGTCTGCTTTAATGATAGATACCCCCATTAAGCAACCCTCTGACCCCCGAATCTCCAACAACAAGCCCGCAGGTCTTCCATCGTCATTGTCATAGGAGTGTTCAGTGTGCTTGGACACTTCATTTTGCCGCATTGTTTCTCCTTGCCATCACACCAGCTTGCAGGCACGCAGTCCTCAAGTCAGCCTTCATCATCTGCTCTTGGTTTTTTGATAGATGCTAATTTTTGATGGAGAGTATCCACTTGTTTTCAACAATTAGTAGGCTGTTTATGAGTGACTTACCCCCTTTTTTTTTTAATGTAGGTTTCTGTCTCCATAGTATTGTTTTGTTTAGATACTAAAGGATGTCTCTGGGAATTACTTTTTGACAATGCTTTATGCCTAATCATCCTTGGAGAGGATTTCATATTTAAAAATTTTTGTTCTTTCACCAGCTCATTCTCTTTGGAGCACCAGGTGTCATTGGAGCTCTGAAGCTCACTCTGCCGTTCAGGTTTGGGCCAAGTGCCGTGAGAGCCAGAGAGTGTAGGTAGGATTGTGGGTGCTGCTCAGCCAGCACAGGGGTCTTCTGCCAGAAGCCACATCGCCCTTGGTACGTGAGGATAGCACACAGATGTGACTAGGTTGACGATGGCTAGATTTCTTCCCTTTCTGGGACATCTGTAGGAATAAAAACACCTGACGAAAGATAGGATTTAGCTGGGTGTTTTATACTAAAAACAATAGTGCTTTGCTCCAATTAAGAGTAGTAAACTGGTCCCAGGTATCAACTCTAAATGAGATTAGGATTGTGTTCTCATTTCTCAATGTGAAAATTTATTCCCATATCAGCATTATTTTTTGTTTGGGTTTTTTAAATACAGAGGAAAAAGAAGACTTACTAGGTCACATAAAAAGAAAAAGAGGAAAAATGTCTTCCAGTCTTGTAACTAAAGGAGAGGAGTTCCTGAGGCTCCACAAATCCATTAGAAATAATGAAGGTAGAGGGAGAAGGACTGGTGATTTTCGTTGGAGAATTGCTTCAGTAATGTCAGGCCCTCCTTTAAACCACATTAATCTTTTCACATTTTCTTGAAAGCTTTGTCTATTTCCAATTGATTGGGACCTGCATATGTTAAAGAAAAATGAGAATTGCAGAAAACCTTGAAGGTATGGTGTATATTAAAAGTGACTTAATACTCTGCTAAAGTAATTTTACATTATTTGTTTAGAGTTTGGATTTGAAATTATTCAAAGGCCATGAATTTAATATTGATGTGATTTGGGGAAGTGAAGGGAATGTGGTCATGCTTTCAGTAACACTCCTAATACTATTATCAGTCTGAAGACTGCTGCTTATCAATTTTTATCTGTAACTCAGAGTACTTAATGTCTTGAATTAGTTGTGAGACCTTAAAACAGGTTGACCAAATTCCCGTTTCAGATTGATTACTCAAATTTATAATTTCAGGTAATTTTATTCACTGCGGTTATTGAAATTTGAAGCAGACTGACAATCAACAAAGTCATTTTTATTAAGGTGGGGGTAGCACTTGCTTCTCCAGTGATGTGAGTTTAAAAGTAAATAATAGGCAAATAATACTGTAACGACTGTCAGTAGATTACACTTTAAAAATCTGAAGGCATGTTGAGAGATACTAAAAAGGTGTACAGTGAAGACCATGCAGCTAACTGCTGGCCACACCACTTTCTCTTGTGAAGAGGAAATGACACAGTGTCAGTGGAAGGCTGAGACTGTCTAGCAAAGTTGTGAGGACACTGTCTTAGTGACTGACTGTGTTGGGAAAGAGAATTTGGCCGAGGTGTCATTTGGTTCTGCATATGCACAGAAATCAGGGAAACGTTTTTTTGGTTTCAAATTTCCAAACTTTTTAACTTCTGTCTTTTCAGAAAGCTATTTTTCTGGGGCAAGAAACCCTCCATAATTTTCCTTGTCTATTTTGAGACTGCAGGGTTGGATGACTACGTCTGCTTATTTCCTTTCCGTAGGGAAAGGATTCTGGATGTGCCTCAAACAGAAACTCAGGGGAACGTCGCTGCCTCTCTGATCTTGTAGGATTGCAGGACAGTAACTGCTGCCCACTCCACAGAGAGTTGTGTTGGGAAGGGACAGTTTTAGGCCATCTATCCTGAATGGGTTACCATTTTCAGGCCCTGCTCATGAAGCAGACTCTTGGCTTTATTGTTAAATAAGTTAGAGGAAACCCATAGTTCGTTGTTGTTGTTGTTGTTGTTGTTGTGTGTGTGTCTGAACTATTACAGACCTGTTCCTGGGGCAGTGCAGGGCCTAGACTATAGTATTTATGGAGTGAAAGTCCCTCCCTCCTTAAAAACCTTCAACATTTCCTCACTGTGTTTAGCTGCATGGTCTAGTATGGCAGCCACCAACCACATGTGGCTATTGAGCACTTGAATGTGGCTAGTCAGAATTGAGAGGTACTGTAAATAGAAACCACCAGATTTCAAAGACTTAGTACAAAAATTTTTTTTAAATCTCAAGAATATTTATATTTATTACATGTTAAATACAGTACTGTTTTATATTGGGTTAAATAAAAATATTAAAATTAATTTCACCTTATTTTACTTTTTAATGTAGCTACTAGAAAATATAAAACTATATATGTGGTTTGTGTATTTCTATTGGACAGGGCTAGTCTGCCATCTTTTCTTGAGCTTGTCACTTGCATACCACATTTAAGGTTTCTACGATACCCAGGTGCACCTATACTTTTTGAAAAAATTTTTGAAATTAACTCACTGTATTATAAATTGAGGTATCATTTACATACAATAAAATGCAGTTGGATAGGTTTTGGCGTTTGTAATTAAATGAGTAACCGAGGCTCAAATAAAGCTCTAGAGCACGTTCTTCACCATAGGCAGCCTCTTTGCAGTCACTTTCCTTCTACCTCTTCCCCACAGCCACTTCAGTTCATCTTTTTATTTTAAATTTGTTTTTAAAAATATGTTTATACATATGAAATCTTGAGCTTGATGTTCTGGATATATTTTTTCCCAAGACATACGAAAATGAATGCATACTATTAATATAAATAAAAATGTGTTTGTGTAGCACCATCATGTGTAAGCCCAGGGTGTGAATATTAACCCTTGGAAACATAGGCCTACATTCCTGCTCCACTTCAGCCCTTCCTACCTCCTCCCTGTTCCTCGGATATACTGCGTTCTTGCTGATGAATCCTCCTCGCTGCTGGTGTCAGCCAGCAGTACCCTCAGTTGCTTCCTCATTTATTTGTGTCCCATGGTTTTGTGGCTGTTTTCAGAGACATCTCCCCTTCCCCCACTTGCCTTGAGAGAGGGAGATCCTTGAGAGAGGGAGATCCTTGAGGGCAGGGGCCGTGAAATCACCTCTGTATTTCAGCCTCAGATATTCAGGAGGTGTTTGTTGAGTTGAGACAGGATAACCCTGAACTACAATAAAGTCTGAGTCATCAAAAACCACCTGGGAAATGGAGGGACTTTCTTCCCATCTGGAAAGTGCTGAATTTTTTTTTTTTTTTTTTTTGAGATAAGAGAGGAAGATAACTAGTACACTTCTCAAATAATACACAGTATTGAGGTAGAGTCAACCAAGCAAACATCCCATTAGGTACATAGGCAAGGAGAAAATGGGGCAAAAGGCAGAAATGCTCATTGGGAAATTATAGACCAAAAAGCAGAACCGCTGAGCCTAGCTGCGATTCAGAAACGCCTGTGCCTGGCCTCTGCTGTTTCCAGTTGTCTGAGCCAGGTCCTTGCCCCAAGTAAAAGCCCCACTTCATGGTTTCAGGGAAACTGCCAGCTAATCATGTGCGCTTAAGACACATTAAAAATCTTTAAAAATCCTACCCCGGTTATAGCCCTAATGCTGCCTTTGGTGATCTTGTAATTTTCATTTTCTTGATTTTCTCTTTGCTGTTAGCCTGGAAGTCCTTCTAGCATGGTAACTGGTACACAGTAGTTATTCAGCTTACTGTGTGGTTGAATGAGTGGGTGGATAAAAAGGTGTTAAAAGCACCTTTACCTAGTATAATAAATAGTTCCTAATTTGATAACTTCAGCTTTAGTGTTCATAGTATACTTAGCAGTGATAAAAATGAAGGCATCAAATATTGTAGTACTTACTGGTGATAAATCTCACACTTTACTTTTATCTTCAGAGGTGCTTATTTAGGCATTGTACCTATGTATCAGCAGAATAGTGCATTTTGAAATGTGAAAGATGACCTAATGACAAGGGGTCAGTTGGAGGGTTTTTTTCCTTTTTTGTGTGTGGTGATGAATTACATGGAGCCATTCCCCCAGATTTTTTTTTTTTTCTCCTGTTGTTTAGGCTGGTATAGGAAGTAAGCCCTGGATTCTGGGTATTACCCACAGGCTACCTAGACTGGAAACGAGGGATAATCACACTGTGGCCTTTGAGTCCTTTTTCCAGTTAAGTGTAAGGAATTTGACCACAGTCCTTGGCATATGATGTTAGCTTCATGGGAGTCTGTATCTTCAAAATTGCCAAAAGTGCTGAAATGAAAACAGATTGTATTTTAGGGTGGGGAGGGAGTTAAGGAAGCAAATCAGGTAACTCAGGTTTTCCTTCCATCCCATTTCTTTGTAAGAAGGAATGTTTTCAGTTGGCCCAGTGAGAAATTTAAACTCTTAAAGATTATAATTCATTAAAATGGGTAGAAGATTAATATTTAGTCTGTCAAGATCAATACTGTTCCCTCTTTGCACTAATTGCCAGACTCGTGTGCGAGGGCCGCTGAAGGGTAGTGGTGTGCGGCAGGACCCTCACATCACAGGGAGATGATTCAAAGGCAAACTGTCCTGCACCCTCTGGTATTGACTTGCAAATTAGCATCTGGAATCTAATTAAACAAGCTTAATGAAAGTAGCGGCTGAATGCTGCTAGAAAAGACAATCAGCTTCCCCCCCTTCTCTGATACATATTCTGTACTATTGAAGTTGGTCACCAAACATATCATGTGAGCACAGTTAAAAAAATTAGCATTTATTTGAAGAATAGAAACTGTTTTTCATTCTGTTATGCATTTGGCATGCTCTGGCGTCCCATGAGAGCCATGCCATAGCAGATAGTGCACAATATTTATAAATCCATGACAGGCAATAATAGCAACTTGAAAAATTCTTTTGCTAGAATCTCAAGTTGAGAGCTGCCAAAAGCTGAGAGGATCAGATCTGCAGTGGCAGCTGCCGTGCCCTACAGTTAGAATTCTAGACTTTGAAGATGCTCAACTTAAAGAAACGAAGACTGCAGGCTTAGCCAATTTTTGCAGGTTTCTAGAGCTCTGGCTCTCTGCCTTTTGAAGATGAGTTGCTGAATCTTCTACCACTGCCTGAGGCATGCTAACACCAGCAGGATCTTTTTTCTCCTAGTCTTAGTGTGTCTTCAGTTTTAAGTAGCACATGCTTAGTGCCAGCTGTTATGGTCCTTTCTTTGGTTGCGGTACCGAGGGATGAGCTCTTACCCCACACCCTTCAGAGAGAAGCTATGAAGATAGATGGTGACGTATACAAGTGCCACTTCAGCTGTCTGATTTATGGAGTCATATTTCATCACTCAGCAAGTGCTGGCCTCTGGAGAAGCCCTTATAGATTGCTAAAGATGTGAGCAGCCGTCTCCCTAAAGGCTCATGGTTACCTCACAACCGTGGCGCCAAACACCTAGCTACGGAGGAAACAGGATTAATCTGTCATTGCAGGCAGCTATAGATCCACTTTAAATAATGAAAGAGTTGATACCAATGTGGTATCCTGACAGCAAACCTTAGAAGTAACTCTAGGGCGTTGTTTTTTTAGTCCTGTAATAGAAAGACACTGAAGTCACCCATCTCTTTGTGCTTTGGAGATGGACAATAGTGTAAGAGCTCGGCGTTGTTTTGATTTAAAAAAAATAAATAAAAGAATCTGTTCAGTTTGGCAAATCGACTGCTCCCAAAGGAAAACACGGAGTACGAGTTAAGTGTGGTCCGGTGGAAGGGAGCACGGGCGCTCAGGGCTGAGTATCGAGCGGTAAGCCTGCTTCCACCGTCCTCACAGCGTGACTCTGGGCAAGCCAGGGCCCCGCACTGTCCATCTAGAAGGTGGGGATCCAGAGACCTGCCTGCAGGTGGCTAGCAGGATTAGATGTGGTCTGTAAAACACCTCATACGGTGGCTCACACAAAATTGTCTCTGAAATACGGCAGCTGCTTCTGTTTTTTATTCAGTAGTAGGATACAGCCATCACATAGCAACATCTAGCATGATTATATGTAGGTGCATCAGGCTTGGTGATTTATAGCATAATGTAGAGAGAGATGATTCTTCTTTTCCATCTTGCTTAAAATTGGAGACAGACCTGTGTGGTGGTCATAACGACGGAGGAGAAGCCTGTTTAACACATAATACAGGCTGCGAAGGATTTGCCTTTTTGCTACGGGGGTGGGGTGGGGTGGGGAAGGTATTGAAAACATAGTAATCACAATAGCTAATGCTTGTCGAGTGCTTCAGCTGCGTCAGGCTCTGTTCCAACAGCTTTTTCTGCCTTAGCTTACTCACATTTCAACAATTGTGTGAGGTTTGTACTTAGTTATACTCATTTTTAGAGAAAAAAATTAGGATATAGTTAGGTCAAATATCTTGCATGAGGCCACACAGCTAGTCAGTGATGAACTCATGGTTTGAGCCCTGGTCATTCTGATTTTAGAGCCCTCTGATGTAATTGATCGCTATGCTATTCTGCTTCTTTGCTAGGCCTGTAATTCTTTGACAGCAGAGAGGGGAAGACATCTCATTCCAGGTGAGCAGAGGTGTGGACTGCTTGGTCTGCACCTTTTCTCTGATGAGGTCTTGTGAAGACAGCAAGTAGCTAAACAAGCATTGGAAGGAACCCAGGAATAGAAAGGCACAAGGAAGTTGGAAATGCAGAGATGCTGGGAAATATAAATAAGTCATTTAGCTATGGAAGGTACTTTTTTTTCTCTTTGAATTCTAGATTTGTTTTCATCTTTTAACTGTCTTATACCCCAAATATCCTGTGATTGTTTTTCTCCCCAAAGTTTTCAAATATCCTTTATAAGAGAGCTCTTTTTCTCTATATAGCTAATGTTCAGAATGCATGGCCCTCTTCAAATTTAGTAATGAGACCAGGAAGTCTTTAAATGTTGGTGAATGGCATTTGTCCATTTGAGGCAAATCGTGAATAACTTGAACAAAAATAAAAAAATAAGCGAGACTAACATATTTGAATAATGAGGTGCTCTTTTTTTCCCAACTGCCAAAACTTTTTAATCTTTGTCAACAATTGTTCTGTCCTCCGTCCTATTTAGGTTGCATCTGTGCGACTCTGAGCTCAGGAGCCCTGACAAGCAGCATATGAATTCTGTATTCATTAGTGATCTTGATCCAAATGCCTCTGTCCCTGCCATGGGGGCTCAGGTGTGGAAGCTGCTGGCTAATCCCACCAGCTGACATTCAGAGGTTTAATGACTCCATAGGAAGGTGACCACTTGCTGGGAGGTTTGCTGACGGAACCCACACAGCAGACAATGGAGATCAAGGAAGACTATCAGTGTTTAGCTGAAGCACCTTCCTGCGCAACCTGAACCCTGTTGGCATCAAACAGAGTTTTAAGTAAATGAAAAATTTAAAAAAAAAAATCTGACCTTCAATAGCTATCATAACAATGATATTCCTGTATATATTGATACTGATTGTGTTTAAGACTGTTTTTCTTCTAGCACTTTAATAGGTGGCAGTTTAATGAGCTGAACTTGACTCACTTTTGCAGATTTTAAAGTTATGTTGGTCTGGTTGCTACATCGGTTTAGGTATCTTGCATGTTTGGGGAAAAATATCTAGTTAGAGCCAAAATTCACTCTTAGTAAATGCTTTTAGGGATTCATGCTGACATTTTTGTTTATTGTGATCTCTAGTGTTTAAAAAGTTATTATTAGAATGCAAGTTCTTGGATTGACTTTTGAGATGTCGCTAGATGTTTTGACATTGTTTAGTCTAAAAATGTTGGGGACGCCTTATTATTTTAGTAACAGCTTCATTGAGAGATGATTTACGCTGATACAATTTACCTACTTTATGTGTACAATTCAGTGATTATTAGTACATTCAGAGTTGCACAGCTATCACTACAGTCAACTGTAGAATGTTCTCATCACCCTCAAAAGAAGCCCCATGCCCCCTGGCAGTCACTCCCCATGTCCCCCGCTTTCCCAGTGCTAGGCAACAACTAGCCTATGTTCCGTCTTGATAGACTTTCCTGTTCTGGACATTTCTCATGGTAGGAATCATACAATATATGGTCTTTGTGACCGGCTTCTTTAACTTACAGTGTTTTCATAATGTTTCATTCCATGTTGTAGCATGTAGGGGTGCTTTATTTCTTTTCTTATGGTTGAATAGTGTGCCACTGTATGGACATACCATATTTTATTTATCCATTCATTAGTCAGTGGACATTTGAATTCTTTTCACATTTTGGCTTTTAGGAGTAATGCTGCTATAAACATTGGTGTAAAAGGTTTTGTATGGACATACATTGTTATTTTTCTTGGTATATACCTAGGAATGGGATTGCTGGGTGATACGTTTAACCTTTTCAGGAACTGCTAGACTGGTTTCCAAAGTGGCTGGCTCACTAGCGGTGTATAAAGATTCTAATTTCCAACGCTTTTCAATAGATACTTGTCTTTTCGATTGTAGCCGTCCTGGTGGGTGTGAATTGGTATCTCATTGTGGTTTTGATGGATTCCTCACTGCTTAAGAACCAATGCAGCCATGAAGCCGTTTAGATGGAACTGTTGAAAACACTCGACACTCTTCCTTACATACTGGATTTGGACAGTAATTAGATTGGTTGTGCATTTGTTTAAATACTGAAAGGTCCCTTTTAGAAGCTGTCCCTGAGGCTGTTTGTCAGTTTGCTTTTGGTCCTAATTCCTGCTTACTGGATCTCCTTAAGACCTGAAGCATTAGACATAAATTGTGTCTTTATTTTTGGGTCAAAAATGTATTAATTTTACCCAGTATTTTTCTCTCTAGTTGTATTTAATGTAAAGCATTAATTTTTAGAGATGTCAGAGCCCAAAGATACAATTTCTGGGGCACTGATTAGAAATATTCTTAGTAGGTATATCCAATGGAATTAAACAGTTAACTTGAGAAATGAACAGATATTCAGTGGATGATCTGGAGAATTACCATTAGACCTTTAGAATAGATGGTAATGGGAAGACCCTGTTGGTGGTTAAAGCTTCTCACCAGCATCAGATATGCTGAGTTGTCCTTTTAAAAAGTAAGTTTTGGCTTCTGAGTTTGAACCCACTGGTAGGCCAACCTTGGAGAGGGAGAAAGGGACTTCTTCAGTTAAGGTTATTTATTCCCTTGGATCTTCCTGCTCACATTTTTTTTTTCTTTTTAAAGATTTTAATTTATTTATTTTTAGAAAGAGAGGAAGGGAGGGAGAAAGAGGAAGAGAGACATCAGTGTGTGAGAGATACATCGATTGGGAGCTGGTTCGCAGGCCAGCGCTTAGTCCACTGAGTCACACCAGCCAGGGCTTCTTGCTCACATTTTTATTTCATGGTGTTTTATAGGGCAAATGGAAGTTTTATTTGTTTTTTCACCTGATGGTTCAAGAGCAAGACTTTGCTCTCTACCATACAGAGTTTGGCATTTCACATGGAATTGCTTTCTTCTCTTTGGTTCTCTAGGATTCCTTAGTCTGCTCGACTTAGAAATGGCCACTTACATGCCCTTTCCTTTGGCCAAGTCTGTGTCTCCCTTGTCTCTGTATCTCTGGAGCCTCATTTCAGGGTGATGGCTGGTTATCATTTCCATCCTTGCCATTGTATTCTGCCTTTGAGAAAAGCTGAAGTTCAAAGTGGGATTTTGGGGGAAGGGGGTGAAAGAAATTTTAGAAAGCTTGTTTTACTCTTCCTGTGTTGTCTCAGGAAGTAAAAGGTATTCTAAGGGGGGAGGCGAATTAGGAAAGGTATAGTTTACCAAATTTCCAGTGAGCTGGGACTGGATTCCTCTTGGGGCCTGGCCTCTGGAATTCAAGAATCAACAAATCTTAGCAAAGTGACCTTGTATAAAATTTGAAGGCCTCTATTTCCAATTTTTTTAAGGAATAATGAAAATACTACAAATGGTATAACTGCCATCGTTATTGACTTTGAGAATTCTTTGTTGATTTTTCTGCCAAAAATATTTCTGTACAGTTTTCCCCCTCGCCCCATCTTCTACCCTGCAATGTAAATACTGAATTCATTTCCTTACGTAATCAATATGTAATCAGGCAGCAGTAACTCACTGGGGACTAACTGAGTACAAGGCATTGCACTGGGTGCTGTAAACTGGAGGTAGTGTTGAGAGAGGCTGTTCTGTCTGACGGTGGGAATTCCTTATGCAGCCATATGTAAGTAGATTGAAAAGAAGGGATTATTTGACTCTGTAGTAGATAGGTAATTATTTGTGATGCATTTCTTCGGAGCAGGTGTTCCATTTGAAATGTTTTCACTTTACGTGTTTCCTGTAACTGTGGAATGTAGGGGAAAATATACCATATAGGAGAAACATTTCACAAAGTATATTGCTTGCTGCACCTGTGGCAGAGATCCAGCAGGCAAAAAAAACCCCCAAAACATAACTTCTTTGTGACCAGAGACGTTATAATCAGAGAGGCAAGAGCTAGATTCGGGGATGATGTTGAATAAAAATAAATGCTTAGTGACTTTCAACAGTACAGGTAGAATTAAAAGGAAAGTATTATAGCTAATAGAATATTCTGCATCATGATATCAAAAAGAAAATGGACTTCTTTTTCTATCTCTTACCAAATCTAAGTGTCTGTGCTAACTTGGGTCTCAGGGATGTAATTTAAGGCACCAAAAGTATTCCCTTTATCTCAGTTGTCTTTTTCTGTTACTCAGGCAAAGCCAAGATACGGAATGTCATCGCTTCTTGGGGAAAAAAAATGAGATGTTCTTTTATTCACTGATTTTATTCCATTCTGGAAATCTCCTTTTGTAAAAATTTTGAATCATAGCTACTTACTGAGCAGTGGTTTTCAGGGGAATAGGGGAAAATCCCCCTGAATTTCACGTCAGGAGCGAGGCTGTAGCACACGTCCAAGAGGTCATCTGTGGTTGGAGGCTCGCAAGCTCTTGCACACCGGCTGTCCCACTTTCTTGTGTACAGGTTAGAGAGATGCCAGAAATGAAATGCAGGACTGAGTGTAACGGATGGTAGCTTACAATCTTATAAGTTTTACCTTGGCAGGTAATTTGGCATAAATTGTTAATGTAAATCTGGGTTAGTGGTGAAGACGTTATTTTAGTAAAAAAGATAAACTGCTGATTAATTCAGCATAGAACTCAATTACAAATTGAAAGTGTCTCTGCGGGACTCCCGGACCCTAAAGACAGCAGATGTTGAATTGATACTCCAGCATATTTCACAGTGGTATGAAATATTAACATGGTTTATTATACTTGTGTGGTGTGCAGGATCAGAGGGGGAGAGGGTGGGCATGTGGGTGTGCGGAGCGGCCAAACAGCACACATTTGCTAATATACACTGAAGTGTGATTAAGAATTTTAGGAAAGTTTCTTCTTTTTTTTAAACCAAATAGCTCCGTGGAAATAATTAAGTTTAAAATAACATTTGGGCTAGATATTTAAATGTGGTACCTATGTACGTTTACATTGTACATGTAAATGAACATAAAAATTGTAAACTTACTAACACAGAATTTTAAAATGGTAAATGAGACCTCTACCTATAAGAGTAGAGAAACTTGAGGGCTTGAACTGTATTTCAGTGAGTTAATTGTCAGCTTTCCTGAGCTGGAAAGTTTTCATGGGCTGCTGTGCTGTTTTTACCTTCTGATCTAAAACATATGGTAATTTCAAAATGCCCCTATAATTTGCACCCGCAGAGAAGTTTCATTTCTAGCCAAAAAGAAAAAAAAAGCTTCACAGTTTTCATATATCTGTATCAACTCAAGGGGGGGAAGTCAGCAAATTTTATGTATCGGAAGATCTGAATGGATGGAACTGCCAATATCTGAAGGGCTTGGCAATTCTTAAGAGGCATGAGAATAAAGTTGGCTTGGATGAGATATTTCAAAGCCATTACTACTATTATGACAGGGGGTTTTTTTGTTTTTGTTTTTTTTTTTTTTCTTTACAGCCTATATCAAGTCTAGGTTTTGCTAGCCAAAGTACAAACAGTTCCAAAAATAGCCAAATGATTACGGTAAGAACAAATATACCCTGGATACCCTCTGCTGTTGTGAAGCTTTTTAAAAAAGGTGCTTTCTCAAAAACTCTGAGACATAAAATTTGGTAAAAGCAGAGGGGCAGTGAGCAAAGGAACCAGAAGTTTCTTGGACCTACATCACTAGAACAACATTTTATATCCCAGTTGGAGCTGCCATTAAGGCTTTTGTAAACTGTTGAGAGGTGGTGGTCCTTCTGAGATGTAAAGGGCGCCCTTGCATTCCGGTCACCTGAGTTGGTGATCTCCAGCCAGGTGCCAAGCCCTGTGACCGGTTATGAGACATGGCCCCTTCCTTAGAGGCATTTGCAACCAACAGGGGTGGACAAGCCCACAAGCAGCTATTGAAATCAGGACGTGACAAGTATGAGAGAACAGTAGAGGTCGACACAGAAGAGGAGTTGGCGGCATCTATTGAGAGGGGCCTGTGAGACGGCTTCAGAGCATGTGACTCCTCACTTGAAATTTTTTTGTCTTGGGTGTGAAGAAAGAGTGCGGCAAAGAGGCCAAAGAGCAGGAGAGGAGACCATTCTAGCTGAGGGGGATCACGTACAAAGGTGTGGGACCTCCTCCTGCTCTAACTTCCTCTCTGCTGTGCGATCCTGGAAGTTCAGGCAGCTGAACGTCTTTGGAAATAGGAGAACGAAACTCCAGACAGAGTCTAAAGTTGTCTGGGCGGTCATTTCCTGAGTCAGTGTGGCCTTTTAATTAGCATCCGCTCTTCAGTGTGGCATGAGGCCGAGCTTAGCATCCCTGTCCCTGCATGTGAATATTTAGTTTAGAAAGCTGCCACGTTCCATTAGTGATGGTCGCGTTTCGGCAGTGGGTGCAGGAGCCGTGTAGACTTTTCAGATGTCCTTTGAGATTTACGTTGCAGTGTAATTGGGAGATGCTGGTACTTAGTGTGTTGTGCATGGCAGAATGTGAGATTACCTGCTGTAATGAGACCCCAGCAGCATACCGAGGGAAGGTAAAGTTTTAACCTTAACAGATAATGTTACTTGTGGGTTTCTGTGAGGTAATTTATACCACTCTTGCCTAACCCTGAAATTGTGCAGAAACAAAACATTTTTTAAAATGGTATAAGGTTGTGCTAAATAGATATTTTAAAATTCCACCGACTAGTACAGATTTTTGAAAATATTTGCGACGAACATTGTAGCCATAGAATGTGATCACACTTGTAGTCATCATCCTGTCATAATGTTGGAATATAGTGCTTCTAAAATTCGGACTTTGGTGATGTCAGAATATTAAAAAGATTTAAGGACCCGTTAGCTTAGATTCAGTTTCACGAGTTTCTTCTAGTCAGATCAGTGGAACCAGGGTGGTTGAGGGTAGGAAAAAGGGGCGTGACGGAAAGAACATGCGTGGGCTTTGAAGAGGTCTGGGTTTGGAGACTGGTTTTTGCCTCTTGTGTGACCCCTGTGGCCCGAGTTTATAAAATACAGAACTTACTGGTAAGGTGGGCTTATGCCCTTATTTGAAGGGAAGGGACCCCTCGCAGGACTGTGTGTGTAAACTGCTCTGGCCTAACAGACGTTCGCGCGCTCCTCCTCCAGCTGCTTCTTACTCTGAAACGTTAAAAGGAGACTAAAGTGCACTTGGCTTTTCTTGATCAGTTTTAGTTAAGATTTATAATCAACAAATGGCCTGATGGGAAAACTGTAAGTTAAATGATATCTGTTTTATTGACAGGCAGGATGGTTAAAAAACGATTTGATCCATTCTGTTTGCTGAGAGGTTTTGTACATGCATTTTAGGGAAATGTAAACATTTGAATATAGGACTGATACAGTGAATTTGATAGGTGTTTGCTTTGGGATTTGGTGAGTATACATGCTGTATTGGAGAAGTTCATCAGGATGGTCTTAATTTTGCCAAATGTAACAAGCCAGATGAGTAATGTCATGATAGAGTAGCATTATTTAAGCAATATATTTGCAACTTTGAAGAATTTTGGAGGCAAACTACTTTATAAACCCATACATAACTTATCATTTACATCTGGGGACTAGACAAGCATCTTATTCTTCTGGAGACAAATTGCTTGGAGGTTCTGTTGTCTTGAGTGAATAGAACATGGGCTCTGGAGTCAGACAAAGCTATGATGGATCCCAGACCTTCCGGTTTTGGCATGTGCCTTTGTGTTAGCCATTCTCCCTCGCTGAGCCTCGGTTTCCTGGATTTGTAAAATCGGTAGAAGGGTAGTGCGTATCTTAAAGGGCTGTTTGGAAGAGTAAGTGGAAAAGTGTGCTTGGCACTGTCCTACGCACAGTAAATACAGGTTTCTCCCTGCCTTCCTCTAGAACAGAATTTCTGGTGAAATGTAAGTGGAAATGTGCTGCTTAGCGCACTTACTGATAACGCCAGTAAATTCTGTGTGGGAGATGTGCATGTGAACGCAGCGTTTTATGGCATCATTTTGAATTTCATTTTCACTATAATGGCTACTTTCATAATTGATTTGCTTTAAATTGGGGATTGAAAAAATAATATATTGAATTCTCAGTTACCCCTTGCTTTGGTAATTCTGCAAGAGTTAGGCTTTTGACAGCTGTATGTGTGGACATTGGAGAAAGGGGTAGAATTGGGCCAGGTTAGCATCCATTGTGTGTTTCCTGCATTCCGGGCACTGCCAGCAGTTTCTCCTGTGCATAGAGTCCTTGGTTTAATACTCATGACCCCCCTGGTGCCAGATGGTTTTAGGTCTCTTTTGCAGATGAGGAAATTGGGGCTTTAAAATGTTGAATTACTTTACCACTATAGTCAAATAGCTCTTAAGTAGCAGGACTAGATTCATGCCCGGGTATCCTGGATGTTCACGCTCTTGAATTCTTTGTCTCTGCCTCTTCTCTCCCCCAGCCCCTGTCTCCATCTCCATGATCAATATAATGAGTATACCTTTCAGCCCCAGAGGTTAACGTAGGCCCTTTAGGAAGGCTCCCCAACTCACCCCAAGAATGTTAAGTAACAGAGTGTGTCTGAAGGCTGCGTGTGCTGGGGGTCCCAGGAAAACGTGCTGGTCCAGGGGCCTCATGTAGAAGAACCGGGTGGGAGCCCCTCAGGCCCGGGGAGGAGCGACTGCGTTACCAGGCCAGTCCTCCTCTGTTTCTTCGTAACTTCGCCTGGCACGGGGCAGACCCTCCCTTCGAGCTTGTTTATTTACAGCCTTTTGCTGCTTGCCTTCACAGTTAACCAGTCCGTTATACTCTTTCTCCCACATGCTCCAGAGGCCAGAGAGGCCTATTTTAAAAGCCCCCACCACCCATGAAATGGCACTTACAGGTTGGTTCCAGCCTAACGTTGGTTGGTTTTCAGGAAAACCTCAGTATACTTAAGCTGGCTCTACTTTTATCTTGTCCTTTTATGGTGATACCCTTATGAGTGCCTACTCAGAAGCTTACCAGTGTCTAGAGTATATAATTAAGTTCATCATTGTCTCCCATCGACCCACCAGAAACGGCTGCCAAGAAGTTACGTAGGCCTTCTGTGAAGGCTGAGTTTGTCCAGCTTGGTCAGGGCTCACGACTGATGCCTGAAGTCCAGGCTATTCCCTGTACCTTCCCTACCTTTGGCTTCTTCTCACCCGCTGCTTCCAGGTTGCAGTTTCAGGCAGCACCGATCTATCCACATCATTCACCAGTTTAAGATGTTCATGTTTTCCCACTGGCTAGTGTGAAGGGCCAGCTCTCCATGTGGCCCATGGGAGTCTCTGGTATTCAGTCACACTGAACTGCCTACCTGACCACACCTTTCTCCTTCTTATTGTCATGGTTTTACACCTGCCCTCACTTCGGCCCTGTGGTTTGGCTGCCATTTACTAGCATGTCAAGATGCCACCCCGTCTTCATCACCCACGGGACCTCTGTACACCCACGGCTCCATTGTCAGGCCTGCCTCTTAGTAACTCTTACCCTGTTGTAGTGAGCTCGCCTATGTTTCCTCTCTGGACTGTACACTCTTCATGGGAAGGGTCTGTGTCTGCTCAGACCGAATCTGCAGTGTTTAGCGCGGTGTCTGTGCAGAGTATTAGCATCAGGTCCTCAGTAAATGCTTGCTGAACTAAGCCAGCTGACTTGTACATTTCTTTCAGAGGTTTTGCATCACTTGAAATAGGCTTCATATGTGGCCATCTTTAAACTTCCTAGAACGGGGTGCTCTGTACTTCCTGGGTATCCTTCCAGTCCTTCCTGACCCTCAGGCGCAGAAGCGGGACCACGCAGTGTGATCCCGTCCTGGCCTTCCCACACATGCCTTGACTCTGCAGGGCTTCCCATCCCCCAGCCTTTGGAGGCGGATGCGCTCAGTGTGAACGTGGCTCTTGTGTTTTATCTTTGTTGTGTGACCAAGGAGCATATTCACTTCATTTCCCCCTTCTGTTGCCAGGTGATACCTTTTCAGCATCTCCAGGAATATGCTGGCAGAGTTATCCCACTGACTGCATTGTTTTATGGAGAGAGAGAGAGAAATATTATTAAGATCTTATTACTACCTGGGGCAGCTTGGTTTTCATTTGGAGGATTGTTGAACATATTTCTCGTGTTCTTTAAACCCAGTCTTGTTTTTTTCTCTGATTATATTTGATTCAGTGCAGCCTTGCAAATATATATTTGTATACACATATGCTGCGAACGCTGATTTCTTCTTGTGGAAGGCAATATGTTCCCATCTCTCTTGGTTCTTTTCCCTTTGGAAGCTTAGGTGTTTTTCCTTCTATTCGCTGCTTCAGAATCCACTGAAACCTCTGGTCCACCACTGATTCTCCTGTGGTGGGATAGGAAAACAGGCTTTGGCGATGCCTGGCACAAAGTTGGCACAGATCCCCGACTCTGACTTACACACAGCCATGTGCCTCTAGGTGCACCGGCCAACTTCAGTTTCCGCTGCTGTGCAGGCAGTGATTATGGGGGTAAAGGCGGTGACGTGGGGGTTTGCCTCAGCCCCAGGGATGTGGTGGGTGCCCTGTTAGTTCTCCCATACCCTTGCCTCTTCTACCCTAGAACTTGCTAACAATTCTGTTTGTAAAATCTCTGTGTCAGGGACATTCTTTTCCCTTTATTCCTCCCAGTAGCCCCTGGGCAGAGGCACTATTCCCATTCTTCTGACAGGCAGCCTGTGGCTGAGAGTTAAGTGCTGTGTTCAAGAGTGACCCCGCTCTCCTGGGCTCCTCCCAGTGTGGTTGTGCAGTCACGGACGCCTCCTCTCCCACCCCCGAATGATCGCCCAGGTGTCCGCGTCGTTCAGTGATCTGGGACAGGCCAAGTTGGCAGTGGCTTGGCAGTTCCTTGAACATGAACACCCCTTCCCATCCCTGCTGAAAACTCCTTAACTCACCCCTGCACTCACAGCAGGTTTGCCCTTCATTACCTGCGTCACTCAGATCGTGGATGCCGTAAAAGCTAGCGGGGAAAGACACGGAAGCACCGTTTAGCCCTCGAAGACACTCACTCATTCATTCCCCACTGTGGGCACACCCAGCAGCAGCTGCGCCTTGATTACACCTGACAGTTCCCGGGTGTTCACACAAGTGGACTGTGTTTACCCAAACAGCTCAAGCCAAAAACAAAACTCCGACCCCTTTCCTTTTGTTGCAGAGCCCTGTCTAAAAAACTAAATTAACTTTTTTCCACTGTAAAATAGGGCTGCGCATGGGATACATCAGGTCTGTTGCCCCATGCAGGAGGCATACTGCTTTGGTGGGACTGTTTTAAACACTTTTTGAGCTCTTTGAATTTTATTCAACCATCAGCCATGCATGACGACTTCAGGCTGCATCGTGGCGCAGCTGGGACCTCGGCCTGCCGTCGGGCGTCTCGCTGTGCCGGGGCGCTCTGTTCCCTGGTCCCCGGTCCCCAGCTGGGACGGGTGTGGTTTTGGAATTACTCCATTTTTGGTATTCTGTCTCATAATTAATTCTGTCTTTTAGTTTGGCTAAGCCATGAATGCATTTAAAGTAGATACTTAATTTTTTTTCCTATGCTGACATCCATGCCAAGTACTGTGCTAGCCGCCTGGGACAGGCGTGGTTTTAGTCCCCTTTTTAGAGACCCGACCTGCGTCGCGCCCAGGCTTTTATCGGCTCCACTGCAGATCGTGAGAGCAGCCGCAGCTTCTGCTGTTTCAGATCAGAGTGGCAAAGAGAATGCAGATTTTCCGAGATGAAATTGGACTGCCTCAATTCTTACTGACTAAAATCCTTAGTTTTTAGTAAAGGAGCAAACTGTTACGAACTTAAATGTCCTTATAGGTGTAGTAGCAAGTAGGAAAATTGATGAAAGTCGTGTGAGAGGTCAGCTCTAATGCTACCTGCATCCTTAGTCCCCTCAAGCAAAGGTAGGAGAGCCTCTGTCCTCAACTCCTGGCGTGACGGTGGGGCAGGAGGCAAAGGGGCGCCGCTGCGGTGCCCTGGAAACCAGGAGAGCCCAGAGGGCTCTGTTCTTCATGAAAAGGGCTGAATGTCTCTTCCTTTTTCACCCCCTTAACGTCGGTGCCTCAGCTATGTAAATGAAGTATAGTTTCTGCAATGTAACCGATTTTATTTTCTTAAAGAATTAAAAGTATTTTAGTTACAAATTGTTTCAAATGATTTACCATATACATATATTTTTACATTCCAAATCTGTATAGAAAATAATGTTAGGTTTCTAGTCAAATGCATATTTCATAAGGCACTGTTCAGAATGCATAACTGAACAGCTGGAGGTAGAAGGTTTATATAAAGGGCATTAATTTGATTGTGAGCTGTCCAGGGTGCCCATTGGCTGGGGCACCTACGCTATCTATACTCTGGTGACATCCCCAATCTAAAAATCATTTAAGCGAGAAGAGAAATTCGATTATAGCTGTAGACAAGAGTAGTGTGGAAAAGTTTCTTTGCAGTACTGTTTTGGACCTGCACCGTAGCGGATGCCAAGGTAATCTATCAGTTCGTGAGTGTCTACAAAATGCAACTCTCTAGATAACAGGTTTAAAGTAAAGATTTAATACAGCCTCCATCTCCTATGATGTTGCAGTGACAGTTTAAAACTCATTCTCTAAATCTCAGCAGACTTTATAGCTAGCAGTGGGCCAATATAAAGTTTAATAGCATTACAACACATAAATCATCTTTTAAAGATGCTACTAGTAGCTCCAATATTAAATGCAGACAATCGCCTGTGTTATAAATAATTTATCAAACACCATTTCAGATTAGCCTTCCATGCTGAGTTATTTATTTTAGCCTTTTCTGTACGATTCCTAAGGCACTTTTTGAAAGATCCATTACTGGTCAGTTTAATGAACTTGGGGGTCTGTTTTGTCCCCTCAAGCACTTGGGTACAGCTGTGGTGACCATTACATGGCCGACGTGGACCTCTTTGTGCCTTTTACAAGTGCTGCCCATTTGTCATGTGGCGGTAAATGGAGCTGCACATTGGAGTCCAGGGACACATTGTGCGATGCAGTGATAGAGACAAACAGATAGCTCTATAAAGTGCTGCTTGTCACAGCTGACTTGTAGTACAGTACATCACTCTTATTGTAATCTCATTTAAGAAGCAGGGGTGGCCCGGGGGACTGATATTCCCAGTTAGTTTGGTCTTTGTAGCCATAAAGCAGGAAGTGCTCCTTTTATATTCTCTGAACTTTTAGGGAGTGTGCTTTTTGCTTGGATTAATTATTGTAGGAATTTCTCCATGGCACCGGGTGAAGGTTTGTCAGCAGGTTGTTTGGGCCCCTTCTCCTGGCCTGGGCTTTAGTACAGGCAGTCTCTGCTAGAGGTAAACTGTCTCTGGGAGCCCTCAGGCTTGCTTGGTTATAAATAAGTTGCCATTGATTAAACAGCAGCTATGCGCCGGACACTATAGTAGTACTTTTCATACTTTAATTCTTGCAGCAGTTTGTGATGAATCCTAATTTATCATTACTGGATTGAGGAGAAGGAGGAGGAGGAGGAGGAGGAGGAGGAGGCGATGGATGGACTCAGAGAGGTGAAGTGACTTGTGCGAGGTTGCACAGCAGTAAGTAGGAAACTGGGGATTCAAACCCAGCCTGCCTAAGCCCACATGTGCTGGATTACCGTGACCCTAGGGCCCCTGCTAATTTTCGACCACCAGGGTAATGGTGATCTTTTGGGTGAGCATCTCAAAGTAAAAAGAAGCTACCATTGGCCTTTAGGGCCATTTTTCCGGTAGCCAGGATGAGTCCTCCTGGTCCGTCTACACATGAACCCAGGTTCCCCTGTGATTAACCTCCGTCTGTGAGCAGCTGGCCAGGGAGCATGTCGACCTGGCAGTGGGAAGGCGGTGCACCTGGGCCTGACCAGCTGGGGGTCATGGGCTCGGCAGGGCCCTTGTCAGAGCCCTCTGTAGCAGCTGTCCCCAGGCAGATGATGCTCAGAACTCAGGTCACTGTGCATCTTTCCAAAAAGGGAGGTGCAGGCCCCCTGTGAAGAATGACTCCCACAGGAGGAAACAGTGCCTTCTGCATTTACTGCAGGCCAGAGACAGATGAAATGTGGTGTTTCCCCTCCCTCTTGCTTTCAGTTTGTGCTTTTTCTTGATAGTTTTCCTAAATATTTGGTAGCACGTGTTAAAGACAAGACTTGTTTAATTGTGAAATTGTACTATAAAGAAAACACAGTACGAATATGCCCAGTAGCATATTTGCATATGTGTCTAGAGTTCCGGGGATGGAAATACTGCGGTAAAAGACAGCATTCCACATACGAAGCAGTTCCTGGGACGTAGTGAGTGACTATAAAAATGTGCTGAAGACATTAACTAGGTAAGTAATGGGTAGGCAGTGGAGCCTTGTTGGTGTTTTGAGAGGGCTTTGGTGGGGCGGGGACTGTGTGAAATAAGACTTTGCATCTTAATATTGACCTTTGAGTACATCGTGGAAATGTTTGTCTGGGTGGCAGCCTGTGGGCAGCTGGGAAGCACAGGGCTCCCCGCCCCCATGGAAATCGCTCAGGGAGCTGTAAGTGGCACAGAGAGAAACTGGCAGCCACCATCATCCTGTTAGACATGTCCAGGTTCTGAGGATTCTTGAGGATGGGGGAGTGACGTACTCTGAATCAGGGAACTGCTGTCCGCTGTCCCTGGCGTGCCAGCAAGCCCCAGGCCGCAGCCGAGACGAGCTGCCTGGGAGCCGGTGCGGCGCCGCAGCGTCGCAGCGTGCCAGCCCTGGAGCCTGGAGGGCCTGCGGTCTCTTTGCCAGCCATGTGACCTTGGGCGAGACGTCGACTCTCCTGCCCTCAGCCAGTTTCTGACAGTACCGGCCTCAGAAGGGGCCGGGGATGGGGATAAAAAGCGATGACTGTCAGAGCGCCTAACTCAGTACTTGGCACACTGTCGTAGGTGGTCAGCAAAATGTGCAGTTCATAGCACCTTTGAGTCCCATGTCTATGAGGAGGGTAGGACTGGGGAAAAAGGTAAGGGACTTGTGTTTTTTCCTTTAAGGAATTATGTTCCCTAGAACTGGTGAGGAGGAAAGGAATTTAAAAGGTATAGTCCCAATTTTTAAAAGCCTTTATTTTACACTTAACACCATATATAATAATTTTATGAATAAAGTTACATATATTTCAAAAATGCACAATTTTTAAGTTTTATAAGTTCATCTACTGCCAGGATATTTGTAAACTAGCAGAAGGCTCACCTGTAATCTCCACACTGTCAGCATCCTGGTATCTGTGTGCCCAGTCTAATTGATTGGCATTAGATATACCTGCCTGCCATCACGGGTCTGTTTCAGTGTCCTCCGAGTCTCCCCCATCCCCATCCCCAAATATGAAGTAATTTAGGAAATTTAAACTACAGCCAGCAGGATTTGTGACGTCCACAAGGTACTGTTGGCAGGCTCGCGGCACCAGCAGTAATGATGACAAAGCAAAGGAAACAATAAAACAGAAGAGAAGGAAAGAAGAGCTGGTGGTCAGGAGCAGGGGCATAAACAGGGTGCCCCAGCCAAGGCACGCACGCCCTCCCAGGGCAGTTTAGTGAGAGGCGCAGGTTGGAAGCTGGAATGCGGCTGCATCTGTTAAGTTAGGCATTGGCTTTTGCTCTGTCTGGTAGCATCAGCAGCGGCCATCTCCTCAGATACTTTCTTTGCTCCCACCTTGACTGGATTCGGGTAAGGCTGTGGCTTCATAGACCGTTGGGAGTCTTGGGAGAGAATTCCTCATTAGAGGACCCTGTTTGAATAAATTCTTACAGGGCTGCATAGGCTCAGGAGAGGAGCCGACTTTGTTGGCTCTGCATAGGTGCCAGTGAGAAGCTGGATTAATCTGGTGGAGTAAAGATCAAAATAACCCCCAACCCTTGCTATTGGGTTGCTGAGGTCCCATTTCCATCGGAACCTGCTCCATCCTTCTCTGAGTCTGTAGAGGGCGCTCGTGTCACTGGAATGCCACCTTCTGGCGAAGGGCAGGCAGATCTAACAATTCCGAAGTCAGAGATCTGCCCATTGGTGATTGCAGGCTGGAATATGGGATGGGGAGTCTTATTTCTCACAGGATGCTACTTGGATGAGCTCTTTGTTTTAGCTTGCATGTTTATTATGGACGCTCCTGTCCTGGCGGGATAGGGAGGGGCTGCAGCACAAGTTAGAGTCCCTTCTTTGGCAGATTGGTTCCTTTTTGTCTATTGCATAAAGAGCTTGAGCTTGCTGTTCCGGGGTCCTACCTTGCTTCCCCCGCTGCCTGACTTCTGTTTCGCTCTCCTGATTTTTGAGTGCCTGGTCTGGTGTGTGGCCTGTCCTTCAGTCCCCTCTGCAGTTTTGCTGGCCCAGCCAGGGTTCCCACCGCTCTTTTTCAGTTGTTCGCTAGCCCTTATCACACTGCATTGTGGTTCCTTGGGTCTGATGTCCCCATTCGACTTCAAGTCCCTACAGGGCAGGGACCTTGGGGCCTTCATCCATCTCTGCAGTCCTAGCTCCCAGCACAGGACCCAGCATGTGGTCGGCCTCCTTGATTAAGAAATGAATTAATCCACTTTTTACAAGTAACTGTTGGGGACTAAGATTTGCTTCATAAAGAAGAAGAAGAAAGATTGCTTCCAAGAAATGAATTATTTCAGTGAACGTATATGCTCGTTAGTAGGGGAGGGGATAGGTTCTCTTGGGCAAGAGGCCTCACCCCTGACTCTGCCCCCATTTTTCCAGAACTGTTGTTGTATTTTGATGTTAGTTATTTTTCCCTATGATGTTGACTTTCTTCATGTTACCAGGAGGCAGGTTCCAACCACTGTTAGATATTTTCAATCAGGGTTAGCAAACTACAGACCATGGGCCAAATCCGGCCCATCACTTGTTTTTGCTAATAAAGTTTTATTGGCACATAGCCACACACATTTGTTTACATATTGTCTGTGTCTGTTTTGTGCTATTATGACTGAGTTGAGTAGTTATAACAGAGACTATATATTCACAAAGCCTAAAAATATTTACTCCCTGGTGCCTTTTACAAGAAAAGTTCATTGCCCTCTGAATAACTGCTCTCCCATCAGCCCGTAGTCCTCAAGTTTGTGGTGATGGACTGGAAGCAGTGTGCTGAAGAGGGGGTACATGCGTAAAGGGTTTGAAAGGACTGGGTCCCGCACTTACCAGATGGGGAGCCGTGGGCATATCATTGAGGTACTTTGATCTATTAAATGGTCATTGAAAACAGTGCCTCCTGGATGTGAGGGTGATCTGGCCGTGACATCTGTCACCTCATTGATCTCCAGGGTTGAAAACAGTGCCTCCCTCACAGGTGAGTGTGCTCACTGCTGGGCATCATGGTTGCCATTCTCTTTCTCAGGAGGAGGAAGCCAAGAACCTGGTGAAAGAGGCCATTGCAGCCGGCATCTTCAATGACTTGGGGTCTGGAAGTAACATTGACCTGTGTGTCATCAGCAAGAGCAAGCTGGATTTTCTCCGCCCATACTCGGTGCCCAATAAGAAGGGGACCAGGTGAGTAAAGGAGGTATAGTTCTTCCTGTGTCACCAAGCTTCCGTGGCCACCCTTGGCCTCTCTGTGGCATCGAGACAGAGTTTTCTTGATTCTTACTCACGCTGAGTAAATCCAGGGTCCCCAGACCAGCCTTACACAGAAGACCTTTGAGTCATTATTTGCTTTACGATCCTGGGCTGCTGTCAGGTATAGAAAAGTGATTTTATTTGTAATATGTTCACGGGAGAGGTGACGTGAGGCCCAGGAAAGAGCCCTCAGTAGCCGGGTCCGGGGCAGAGGTTTGAATTACCTGACATCCTTTCTCTAGTCTCCTGAAGGACCCTCTGAATTCTGTATGAAATTCTGGGAGGAGATGCGGTTTCCAGGGCAGCCTGTCCACAGCTTTTCTTTGGAGCGGTGCAGGGGCCCCAAACGCTCAGAAAGCACCGGTTGAAGGTCTCTGAAAGCTGGCCTGGGGAGCTAGCTGGTGCTCCCTGCTCTCGGGGGAGCTGTGCCACCTAGCCGCGGCGCGTGCTGGGCCGGCGCTGCCTCTCAGCAGTGCCACCCAAGGTCAGAGAGGGGCACAGGGTGATTTGCAGAACAGCACTGGAAGGTGTCCAACCCTGGTGGCAGATGTGTATGCCGAGGAGCCGCTCACTTGCAGTCCTGCAGGGTTGTCCATCTGTTGTCCATCCTGTGGCTCCTGACCTCCTCCTGGAGCCTGAGCAGCTCAACACGTGTGTGCTCCCTGAGCTCGGCCCCAGCCACAGCCATCTGAGGGTAGCCGGCACGGGAGCTTCTGCAACGCTCGCTTAACGCCTACGACACGCACTCAAAATCCCAATCAGGAGTAATTCACAAGGAAATACTAGAACATGGAGCACCAGCAGGTACTCACTGCAGTGTGCACTCAGCACGGCTCAGCATGGACCTGGCCCTGCACATGCCCGTTGGCTCCTCTGCGTGCTCAGCCCTCCACAGCCCCGTCTCCCAGTCCGCTCCTGCTTAAGGCAGAGGCCCTCCCTGCGTGCTGCTGAAACCTGGCGCCATAACCCGAGGTGATGAGGGGGTCTTCTGTGCCCACGGCCCCCCCCGGTGCTGTGGTCCAGAGGAGTTGGGCACATAGGAGCCACATGGGGCTCTGGCTCCAAGATGACAAGCTGCCAAGAGTCCAGTCTGGGGGAAGGAGCCACATCTTCACACCAACAGGGGAGGGAGGGTGGGCACATCTTAAAAAGGTGCAGTGGCAAAGGAGTGTGGAGGGGACGGGCAAGTGTAGCAGAAATAAAGGCCAGATGTTGTCTGCAGCGCAAGCTCTTGAATTTATACAGAGCTTGGTAGCGTTGCTCTGTTCTCTGCTCCCTGCTCTGTGAGCACAAGAGTCCCTTTGAGAGGATGGGCTTTCCAGGAGCACGTGGTCATGGCGCAGCCAGCAGTGTTCTGCTAGTCCCTGGCAGGTTGACACAGAAAGAGCGTCCCGGCTGAGGACAGACCAGGGGAGCAGCTGGCTTTATGCTGCTATTTGGCCCCCGCATGAGAACTGGCAGCTCAGCTGTGTATCTCATAGGCTGCCTTGCGCTCAGAGAAGCCTGTCATGCTCACGCCAGGGATGACGGTGTCGGGTGTGTCCTAATGGTGACCTGCCATGTCCCTGCAAGGGACAGTTAACTGTCCTTCCTTGAGTTGTGAGAGTGGTCTTAAGGTGACAAGCCCAGGGTCTGACTGTGGGTCGCTTTTATACTGTTTATGCCTCCAAGTACTTTCTCAGCGTTTCAGGAAACAGGTCCGCCTTGTTGCCACACAAGAGGAGGGTGGCGGCAGCTCGGTGAAAGGGTTTGCCTCCTGCTGGTGACCGAGGGGCGCTTCCAGGAGGCTCTTCTGGGGCTGGTGAGGTGGGCAAGGGCATGTGAGTGCCCACCAAATGCCTGGGGATCTATCTGGTCTTTCAGAGCACGTCCAATCTACCAGGTGTCGCTCTTCGTAGCCATTGAGGGCAAACAAGAGTGAGCCTTGGGGCAGTTGGACACCCCTGAGGCCACAGAGATGGGACTCAGCAGAGCCAGAGTTCAGGGCCAGGCCCCTGGAGGGGATCTTAACTCTTGGATGTTATTTTTTTCTCACTAGGTTCGGCCGCTACCGGTGTGAGAAAGGGACCACTGCAGTCCTCACCGAAAAAGTCACTACCTTGGAAGTTGAGGTGCTGGAAGAAACAGTCCAAACGATGGACACTTCCTGAATGGTGTCCGTGGATGGCGGGTCACTGCTCTAGAAGACGGGGGGCAGGGGAAGGTGCCCCTGTAAGATACTGATTTGGCTTGTGTTCGCTGAATGAAACCCAATAAAGAATGAAAACCAAATTGAGTGGCTGGGGTTGGGGGGCTGTGTGAGTTTTTTCGTTTTTTGCTTTTAAGCCCCATCAACGTGGCCTCCCCTTGGGACGTTACTCCCTCCCTGATGCCAGTCTGTGGTCAGGTGGGTGTAAGGGCAGTATAACCCTACAGACAGACAAGGCTCATGTTGCAGGAGTCAGGTGCGGTTACTCTGATTCTTTGGGCAAACACTTATACCCAGCCCTTGTGTTAACTTACCTTCTCTTTGTATAGGAGGGTCCCTGGGTTTTCTCTAGAGTGCAGCATAGCCTTTTCCCTCAGCAGCCAAATTGGGAAGAAATAGCCTGGCATGATCAGGTCTAAGCACCAACAGAAAGCAGGTAGGTAGACAGTCTCCTTTGCCGTAGCTGCATGAACTCCTAACTGGTCGAACTCCTCTTAGGCTAGTTTCACAGAAATCAAAGGAGTGCCATGGGGATTCCTGTTTGTAATTATTAGGATGTGCTCGTTTCACAAACACTTAGGTCTGGTGAAGGGCAGAAATTGTGCGCCTCCAGAGGGTCCTAGTAGGCAGAATGATTCTCGTGACATGTGGAAAAGTGAGTTCATCTATGTCTGATGCCGATTCTGCCAAAGGAAGCACAGGAGGGTCTCAGAACTTTAAGCAGAGTATTTGCAAAAAATCTGCCTGGAATCTGAGAAACTTTCAGTGGGACACGCTCGGTAGGAGACAGGGCCTTGACTCTCCTGCCGGGGGAGCGTGGCTAGGACCCAGCGCTGGCTCCTGGGCCAGCCTCCCCTGTTAGAACTGCCAGTAGTGGGACAGGGAGAACAGTGGAATTATTTAGGGCAGCAACTTGGCTGATGATTGTCAAAATCATCTGGGAGCTTAAAAAAAATTCCAGGTTTATGCAGAATGTCTGGGTCCTGAGAAAGTTGTGTTTTTAAAGGTGCCTCAAGGAATTGTGCTGCAGTGCGAAGCTGTTTTAAAATGACCCACGAACCAGGCTCATTCACACAAGTGTCCCCCCAGCCCCGTTTTATTTCAAACACGGAGAACATGTACAAAGCAAAGGTTGCGTCTGAAGAAGTCTCTCAAACTCGACAGTGTTAACAGTAGAACAGAGTTCACACGTGGGGACAGAGCAGGGGCCCGGCCCGAGTCCTTCACCCCCACGGAGGCCCGGGCAGGCCAGGACAGGCCAGGACGCAGACGGAGGGGCGGTGCCTGCTCTGTCGGGAGGGCTGCACCGTCACCAAGTCACTGGATGACAACTTAGACCATTTGAGGATTAACTTGAGTATAAAAACAATTCAAACCATTTCCTTCAGAGCTTGCGTTTTCCTTAAGTTCACATTTATAAATTAGTCTTCACAGTTAATCCTATTTGGGAACAAGAAATGAACACATTTCTGGTTTCCTACACATAATATGGTTGTACATTAATTCTTACATGGCCCCTGGACTTGAGTTTTGTGAAGGGGTGAGTGGCTTCCCACTACTGGATTGTCTCCATGTGCTAGACAACTTGCATATTTTATATCGGATTCAGCACCCTGAAGGTAGGTATTATTAGTCCATTTTACAGATGAGGAAACTAAGGCTCAGAGAGGCTAAGAAACTTGCCAAGGGTCATCATGGGAAGTTGCCAAACCAGAACGTGTACAGAGAACAGCCTGAAGGCATGTTTTGTGTTTGTATTTTTATATCCCATTCTTCCTTCCCACAGAGGAAGATGTTTAATACTGATCCTTAAACGAACTGCCAGCTTCAGACAGGTGGTGAAGTACCTGGTAGAGCAGACTCATGCCTTCCAAATACTGTCTCCCGAAGCTCTGTGCCTGGTGCTGGGTTCTCATCCTCATTCATTGATTGATAAACAGATAAAAATATTAGGAAAATCTCCCTCTACTTTAAAAAATTATGCCCACATTATCCCTTTACTACAGAGTAAATTAAGCACACAGCTTGATTAAAAAGACTCTAAGAGCTAAACTGAACTTGTTACCAGCCATTTCCAAAGGCTCACTACAAATCACACAGTCTCCTGGAATTGTTAGTATCAACCTTGACCAGTCACTGAAGGAATTATCCTGAAGATTCACATTACAGTCCAGATAGAAATGGTGCATCACTGGCTCACTGAGCCACGCACCCTTGGTTAGCCCAGCCGAGACTGTCCACAACAGTTTAAAGAAAGGACTTTTGGATTTGATCACCAGTAACAAGACCAGTGCCCCTCCCCCAGATGCTCTGCATCCAGAGTCTGCTGTAAAGCCCCTCCCCCTTGGGGGACGCGCTGAAGCCTCTCAGGTGATCTAGGCTACCAGGTGGCCACTTAGGAGAGGAGACTCAAGTAAGGCAGAGTGGTGCTGGCACTGATAAGGCACGCCGCGTCCACGTTCAGGTGCTCGAGGTCCACACGTGCATCTGTTTGGCAACCTGGTGCACGTAGCTGATGTCAGGTCTCTGGTTGGGGTCGGGGTAGATGCACATACTGACCAGTTCGCGTAACTGCAAAGGAGAGGACAGCTTTGTTAGTTTTAAGAAAGCAGCCTTGCTGGGGCTCTGGCAGCACTTTGCATAGCTCACGGGTTAACTCACGCAGCCCTCAAGGCAACTAGAAGGTGAGGAAGGCTGCTGAGAGAGGATGAGGGGCGGGTGCGTGGCCACAGCCACCGGGCAGGGCCAGGACCAATCTGAGGCGTATCCATGCTTTGAGACCCTGACAGTGGTTACCTCCAAATAATTCTGAACTCTGAAACGTTCACACTATTAGGGAAATCTGTGTGTGTGTCTGCTGTCAGTCACACAGATGCCCAAACCAGAGGACAGAACTCCAGGCAAGGGCTTATTGATCATAATAAATGCATTAACATGCAGCCGGGCTGCAGTCTGCCCACCCCCTGGCCTCTTTATTGTGCTCATGAAAGACGGAGCTTTTAATTATACAGACACCGAAGGCTGCGCCTGCCTTGGAGTGGGGGAGGGGCGCCCCAGCCTCCAATCCCCTCCCCTCTGATAGCCAGAGTGCCAATTATTTTAATGGTAATTAAAATAATGACCTTAAAAAGCCTACATCTTAACTTGCATCACCGGGCTCACTGCAATTTTTTCATTTAAATACCTGCTGCTGGAGGGGCTGGCCGGCCCTGCGGGTCAGGGGCAGCAGCAGGAGAGGGCTGATCCTGAATAAGGGGGTTCATGTGGCCTCCAGGCTGGGCTCAGGGAGTCTGGGGAGGGCCGAAGGGTCAAGTGGAGGCCCTGGGGCTATTGTGCACCACACATGTGTCATGCCTGAGGTGTCGGGCTGTAAACAAGGTTCCTCCGGGTCAGGCGTTGTGCGCAACCCTCTATCTGCGGGGCCGGCCGGGATGCTACTGCCTCACAAACGTAGGAAGGCCCGGGCGGGGGCCCGGCCTGCAGCCGGCTTGGGCCTGCCTGCAGACCAAAGGCTGCCCAGGAGGAGATGATACTTTTTGGAACCTTTTACAGTGTTCAGGGGAAGGTAGCTGTGGTTGGCCTCTGACAGGCAATGTACCCAAGAAAACTGGTGAAGTTTCTGCGACCCCATGGTCGTTGTGAGTAGACCATGCAGGCGGCAGTAAGTGCATGTTTGACAATTTTAGAATTCAAGAGAAAAATGTGTCTATTTTCATTTCTAAGAGGTGAGAGAACCTCAAAAGCGAGGTGTGCTGGGGACTCTGGGGCGAGAAGTCCCCTCGCTCCCAGACACGTGGCCCAGAGAGGTGCAGTAACTGGGAGGGCCAGGCCCCGGGGAGCCGGAGCTCGTGCTGGACAGACGGCTGGAGAAGGGGCCCGGGGCATTTGCACAGATGTGCTCGTTTCAGCGTCATCTCTGTGAGGCAGAGTATGGTTCCCATTTATAGGTGGGAAAGTGAGGCACAGAGAAGTTAGGATTTGCTCGTAGCTGCCTGGCTCCAGGCTTCTCGCTGCTGAATAGTACAGAATTCCAAACTTCAAAGGTGAGAAGAAAAACCAAGTGCAACCATTAACTTGGTAAAGAGCTCTAACTAGGGGTTTTTATTTTTTTATATTTTGGCCAACTTCAACTCCAGAGCGTAAGTCCTTCCTCCAGAGGCACCCAGAGGAACTTGGTAAGCCACCGCGCAACGCTGCGAGCGAGGGCCCTGAGCACCTGGGAAGGTGTGCCCCTGCCCCTCGCCCTCCGCCCTCTGGGAGCCCGAAGCCAGTGCGCACGCCGTCGAACTCAAAGGCTGGGTTCAGATCCTGCCTCCACCACTTGCAAGTGATGTGACCTTGGGCAAGTGACCTAACCCATCTGTGCCTCAGTTTCCTCACTGGTAAAACGGGATGGTGGAGGACCCAGCCGAGTAGGTCATGAACGTGAGATGCCGTTAGCGTGAGGCAGTGAATGGCAGGTGGTCCTGCAGGGCAGGCCCAGGAAGGCCTCCGACTCCACCCGCTCATGTTGTCCTTGGACAGAATTAATCATGGATCTACTAGCATGAAGCTCAAAGAGAAATAATGCTCATAGTTGACGCTTACTGAGCATTTGCTCTGAGCCAGGCCCTGTGCTACATCCAGAGGCTGCTTCTGATGATGACGGGGTCAATATCAGCCTGGTGCTAGACTGAGCACATCACATGCATTACCTTAATCCTCACACTGACTCTGTGGTGAATTCTAGGATTATCCCCACTTTACAGAGGAGGAAACTGAGGCTCAGACAAGTTCAGCGTCTCGCTCAGGAACAGTGAAGGGAGTATGTAAACCCACGCCTCTGTCTACACCCTCAGCCAGGCTGTGCTGTAAACCTGTCATTTCAGCCTCATGTTCATTCACAAAGGCAAACACTACCCCTATTTTCACGGCCACGGAACTGAGGAAGACGATGCTCACACGTGGTGCCTGATGCAGCCCGACGCCAGACCTGTCAGAGTCTGTGTCCAGGGCCCCTGTACCTGGTGTAAAATGTTGAAACCAAACCCAAGGTGAAACTTGGGTCTGTAACGGCAGGAGACCCGTCTGCCCGCCGCGGTTTCCTGTCATGGGAGCGGAGCGACAGCCAGGGGTAGAGCAGGGCGAGCCAGGGCCACCTCCTGCCTCAGTGTCTGGTTTCTGTTGTCTGACACCAGGCAGAGCCCAGACGTGCCGCGGCGAGCCCCACACTCGAGCCCAGGGTTGGGGGCCAGACAGACATTGGTGTCACGAGAGCTCTTCCGAAACAATAATCTACTTTTTTTCCCCTCTGAGTCACTTTCCCAGAAATCTTCCCTCCTCCACCCCACTGAGTGAGCTCAAGCTCAGCCCCCTCCCCATGAGACTGGCTGGGGCTCGCCAGGACTGGCCCTGGGGGCAGCCCGCTCACCTTCTCGGAGTAATGTTCCCCAGGGAGAGGCGGGTAGTCACACTGCTCGATCTTCTGGCAGAGGGAGAAGAGGTTCATTTTATCTCCGTAGAAGGGGCTCTGGAGAGCAGCCATCTGCAAGGAAGGGGGTTGGGGGAGAGGAGTTTGCAGCCTTGAAATCCAGACTGGGGAATTCATGGTCCTCTGGTCCCCACTACAGCCTCTGGTCCCCACCACGGTCCTGCAGGACTTTCCCCTAAACCCTGCAGAAGCTGGGATTCCACAAAAGGGGCCGTTTTCACACCACCCTTGTTACGTAAGCACATTAAATGGGGCAAGGGTTTCAGCGACACAACTTCGCAGGCAACCCCGGAGTCCTGAGGGCCGGCCGCGTGCAGGCCCACGCGCGCCTCACGCCTCGGCTCTCCAGGACCGATCTGGCCGAGTGCATGTAGCAGATGGCGCAACAGAGGCTCTGCTCAGTAGGATGGGCGCCTGGGCCTGGCAGGTCCTCCTGGTGCATCGTCCTACATTTCTAAGAAGCAAATTCCAAAAGCACCCGTGGGAGGATGTCTATTTAAGTAATACATTCAGGGAATTACCTAAGGACAAACATGCTGGAGGCGGGGGCGGGGGGAGGCATTTCGTTTTTGGCGTTCATGCTGGTGGTTTTTGCCAGCCCACTACAAGGCTGCTGTCTGAAGGCCTGGCCGCTGCTGCCTTGGAAGCTGGATGCGCAGACAGCATCAGGGTGGGCAGGCAGGAGGAGGGAGGCGGGCTGGCCGGCCAGCCGCCCTGGGTGTAGGGGCCTGGGGCCCTCTGTGTCACAGAAACTCTGGGCGCTTCCTATGTGTCTGGCCTTTGGCCTCCTGGTCCCTAACAAGGGAACAGACCCACCTGCGCCCAGAAGGCAGTGGCTCCCAGGGCACAGGGAAGCGGAGGGACTGTGGTGACCCCAGTGTGTTCTCACCCAGTCAGCAAACTACCAGGACCCCCAGGGAGCACCCAGTCCCCCAGCCCACCATTCACAGCACTGTTGGGGGGGTCTCCAAAGGGGGCAGGCGGGAGCCGGGGGCGGGCTCCAGGAGGCGGCGGTGGGGCAGCCCAGCACGGTGCCTGCTGGTGCCTGCGGCCCCATCTGCTGATTAGTCCGTAATGGGATTCAAGTGCTTCTCATCATTCCCGCTCACCGTTGCCCGCCGCCAAAAGACGGCCCAGTGCCTCCTGCTAATGAAGTACGGCCCGGGAGTTGCTCCTGTCTGGCCGTTTGGCCCTCGTTCCCTTGGAGGAGCTAGGCGGCCAAGGCCATTCCCCACAGATCCCAGCCGAGGGCTCCTGGGCTCTGGCTGTGCGGGGCACTGGGGTCCCTGGCGAGTCCTCCCTGTCCTCAGGCTTGAGGGTGGCCCCGTGAGCCCTGCCTACCTCAGGACGGGAGGTGCCCATGGCAGCTGGGTGTGGGGGTGCGTCTTGGCTTTAGTTTCCCTGTCTGTCCCCACCCTCTGTTTACCTCTGAACCCAAGGGGGCTTCAGAGTCCAGGCAGCGCCCTTGGGTTTACAAGCGGCCACTGGGGAGGCAGCAGGGTGGCCTGGAAATTTGGGGGCTTCCTCTGACCCAGGCCCAGGAGTGTGTCCGGGCAGCACCTGTGGGCCCCGGTGCCTGGACCGGGCCTGCCGCTTCCGTGTGGGTGTCCAGGGCCAGCCTCACCTCTCCACTCCCGTGGCCAGGGCTCTGGGCCCCTCTGCGAGGGCCGGGAGCCCATATGGACCGAGAAAGGGCCTCACAGAGAGACGGGGTCCAGCACTGGGCAGGGAAGGGTGAGTGTGTGGAGGCCCTGCCTCCTGCGGGCTCTGCCAGCCTGGCTGGGCGCTGGCTTTGCCACTGCGTGTGCAAAATGGCATTGCTCGGGTGGTCGTTCCCAGTGATTAAAATGAGAACCTCAGTGCAAAGGGTTAATTGGGCATTTTCAAAAGGACATCTGTTGCCACAGCAGAGAGCAGCTGAGGCTCCAGGGGTCACTCGGGGCGACCTGGGTGCCCTCCCAGTCGTGGCAGGAGGATTAAGACGGATTTTCCTGCAAAGTGTTTCTGTGCAGAGTAGAAAGGACGTTTAAATGTTGGCCCCACGGACACAGGCTCTGATTTTTCATGTGACCGACTTGGGAGAGGGGCTCGGTGATGTTTTCAACAAGCCAGTCTGGTATTTGCAAAAACCTTGCTGTCTGCGACTCCAAAAGGGCCCCAGAAATTGGCGAGAGGCAAGTCCTCTATCCTCTATCCGCCACCCCCTTTTGGATCGTTTCTCCCTCCTTCCTGGCAGCTTCCCCATACTGTTTGGGAAAAGCTTCTTGACCAGGGTTAGCAGTGGACTATGCCAGAGAAGGCAAGAGGGCTCGCTGAGAACAGCGGCTTCTCTGTCCATAAATGCAGACTCTAGAGGAAGCAGCAAACCCGCTCCAGCTGCCGGCCACAGGCCTGCCACCCAGACCGGGGCGTCGGGCTGTGAGGGAACCTCTGGGGCTGCTCCGGACGCTGGATTAGACCCATGTACCCTGCATGGCGAGATCACCCTGTACTGGTGACCACCCTCCTCCTCTCACGGGTCAAAGAGAAGGGGAACTGCTCTTTGTGGCGGATGCTGGCTGCCTCATTAGAACTGCCAAAGCCATGGCTCCCAGCGCTGCTCCTCAAATGCGGAGCTGTTTCTGTCTGGCGTTATTGCGATGCACACAGCCAGGGAAATGGGGGAGTGCGGACACTTGCCTCCGCTGGGAGGGCTCAGAGGAACCGGTGTGTGATCTGAGATGTCAGAGGGAGAAGGGGAACCCAACTGCAGAGAGGACAGTGGCTGCCTGACTCCCACCCTGTCAGGGACTCAGACACTCAGCATCTCCCCGGCACGGCCCGGAGCCTGAACCCGGAGGCCCCATCGCCAAGCAGCCCGCAGCCCTGCTCCCTGACGAGGCAGGGGCATCCAGACCGTTCCCTGGCCCAGGCCAGAATTCCAGGGCAAGATCCGAGCAAGGCGCAGCTGATTCCTGCTCCTTCCCTGGCCTGCTTTCTTGCGGGGTCTCAGTCCCACACAGGCCCCTGGAGGCAGCTGTGAGCCCTCCCCTGGCCCCCCGCTGAGGATCCTGGGGCTGGCACTGAATGAGCCAATTCCTTCAGCTCCCTTGTAGATAAATAAATTCTGCAGAGCCAGGCAGCCCGCTGGGCGCCTCCGCGGGGCGTGCTGGGTAATGAAAATAAAGCACCAGGCCTTCCAACATGGCTGAACTCCGGCATCTCTGCTGGAGCTCCCGGGGCAGAGGAGGGGCCCTGAAGCCGCTCCAGGGCTCCTTGAAACCTGGCTTTCCCCTCACAGGAGCTCTGGGCAGAGATCCCGCTTCTCTTCATCCATGTCCGCTCCGCTGGCTGGGGAGGAGGCAGAGGTCTGGGCTCCTGTCCACAGGGGGGCTGTGTGACACTGAAGTCTCTCCACCTCTCTCCCTCCCTTAGAGTGAGGCTGGGACCGAGCTGGTGCGGTTCTGTGATTCCCCCCGTGTCTAGGGCCGTGGTCTCTCCGGTGCTGACCTCTTCAAGGCAGATCCCACTTGGCACCCACCCCTGAGGGCGCAGGCCAGGTGCAGGGCTTTGTGGTGGCTCCTCTCTAGCCACGGTCAGCATCAGCATCTTCAGTGACCTCAGGAGGTCCTTGGTGGATGTCTGATGCTGAAGGACAGCCCCTAAAGACCTCCTCGCCCCAATCCTCGGGGCCTGCGACTGTGTTTCCTTATATGGCAAAAGGGATTTGGCAGGTGTGGTTAAACTGAGAATCGCCAGGTGGAATATTATCCCAGGTGATCCAAGTGGGCCCTAAACACCGTCACCGGTGCCCTTACAAGAGGGAGGCAGAAGATCTGACTACGGGGCAGGCGGCGAAGTGTCGAGGGAGTGACGGGGTCAGGAGCCCAGGGATGCGCGTGGCAGGGCATAACCAGCCCTGAGGACCCCTTGCCTTTATTTAATCCAGTGAAACTGGTTTTGGATTACTGGCCTCCAGAACGGCGAGGGAATAATTTTATGTTGCATGAAACCACCATCTTGGTGGTGACAGGTCACAGCAGCCACAGGAAGCCAAGAAGGGGCTTTGATTCTTCCCGGCCTCGCGGGGGCTCGGGGAAGGGCAGGCCTGTCCCTGCCAGGCACAGGCTTTCCCTGGCTCTGTGCCCAGGTGCGCTCCACGGGGGCCACACCAGATCCTCAGACACATGGTCTGGAGGTGGCGGGGGTGTGTGGCTCTGTCACAGCTCTTCAGGCTGGCGCCCTGGAACCCACCACGGGCTGTGTAGCGGGAGCTCCAGCCGTGTCTGCGGGATGTTTCCTTCCAATTACCGAGCCCTGGGCTCAGATGAGTCTCCCTCCCTGTCTGCTGGGAAAACATACGCTTCTGTTTCCCTGCGGGGCTGGGGGATGGGAGGGGGCGGCAGCCCAGGGCAGAGCCCCCACCGACTGCCACTACAGGCCACATCAGCCACAAAAGTCCCCCCCGTGGGTGGCCCAGGGCCATTAGGTTGAGATTGGTCTTTGCTGTCCCCAAGGACATCAATGCCCGTAGGACTTGACTGATTGATTTCATCGATTTCACACGGCCGATACGTCCCTTCCCGGCTGCCAGCCGCGTGGCCCCACACACAGCCAACAAATAAATCAACCTGGCAAACCCAAGCCTCCATGCTGGGGAGCCACTAACTGAGACACTGTGTCATTAGACATGCGTTCAGGTGCCCAAGACGAGGACTCGGAGGGCTGCTGGGCCCGAGGTCTGCAAGGCGAGCCCTGTACGCGGGCTCAGGTTGCGTCTGCCTCCAGGAGCTGAGATGAAGGCTCGGGCAGGAGCCGGGCCGGCTCCAGTGTGGACAGCCTGGAGCGAGCACGGGGACCAGCTGCCCCCTCCCCTGTGTGCCCGCCCCACCCTTGTCTGCGTCTCTGCTGGCTGATGTTTGGAGACCCTCGCGGTTCACAGAGGCAGGCCGCAGCTTATGGAAATACCCAAGTTCAGAATGGAAAACTAAGGACCCGACCATCTGGACCAGGGACAATATCCATGAGGGCAGGAGGACAAAGCCGTGTCCTCCACGGGGTGGAAGCTGAGCAGCACTTAGGCGTCCCACTGGCCAGAACAAAATGGGGACGTGGCCTGCTGCAGAGCCTCCCGGCCAGAGGCAGGTAGCAAATGCCAACGGCTGGGCCCGCGGCAGGTCAGGGGCCGGTGGACAGTGAGGGGGAGCGAGGTCTTCCCTGAGCCAGGAGCTGTTCACGCCTTACAAGGAGGCAAGGTGTGACCCCATTTTATCCTGGAGCCACTGGGCCTGCTGTGTTGCTCTGGGGCCCTCAGGCATTGGGTGGGAGCTGAACTTTGAACTTGTGTCCTTCTGACCAAAGTCTGGGCTCACACCAGGACCAGTATCTCTCTCACCCAAATCACCATGGGTATGTGGGCTGCATACACACATGTGCAGTCACACACACACACGTGCGCACACACACACTAACTCAAAAGGGCCCTGCCCTCTGGCCACCTGCTTGATCCTGGGAGATGCAGAGCGGCAGCCCCTCCCCCTCAGGACTGACATCTGGGTGGACGGCGCCCACTTAGAGGTGGGTTGGAACCCTCTGCTCAGACGCAGGCCGGGACAAGAGAGGGTGGGGCGGGGCTGTTGATGCTGGAGCACTGAGCCCAGGGACAGCCGCGTCAGCCCTGGGCTTGGCTTTGTCACTGGCCTCAGCAGCCCCGTGGCCACAGTCTACGCGAAGACGATTTGGAGGGGTAGCTGGACAGGATTCCTACGCCAGGTGGTCCAGGCCAGGGAAGTGGGAGGTTGTGGCCACCGGCCTGGAGCTACTAGAGGGATCGGGCCTCCTGCTGTCCCTCTGCCACAGCTTCACGGCTGAAAGTGGCTTGTGCTCCCCAGACCCCCAGTCATCTGGGGCCCCAGGGGTGGGGGCATCTATTTGTTCATGTTGTGTAGTGTCTGAGCTTACCAAGACTCCGACGTGTTCCTGTCCCTCCATCCAGAATGGCCACCAGGTCCGGGCATGAGCCCAGATGCCACAGGTCGATACCACCCACCCCTGGGTTCCCACCCTGGGCCGGCGGAGTGCGCCCTGCCCCACTGGGGGTCCACCACGAATGCCGCTGGGCTCACCTCATACAGCAAACACCCCAGAGACCAGATGTCGGACTTGAAGTTGTAGCCGTTCTCATGGATCCTCTCTGGTGACATGTAGTATGGTGTCCCCACTGAAACACAAGGGGGTGGGTGCTTATTCTCTGTGCAGGGGCAGGACATGTGAGCACAGGGAGACTGGAGAGAGGCCTGGACTCAGTCTCACAGGGGCCCCGGCGGCCCCTTTCCCCCTCCTCCCACCCCCTCCTCTTCCAACGAGAGGGCTGGGCCCGATGGAAGGTTCCCATGCTGGTAGGGCACTAGAAGCCCCCGGGGATAGGGACCCGCCCAGACCTGAGAATCAGCCTGGGGGCTGGGCACCTGGGAATTGGGGTTTCTGGGCCCAGGGAAGTGGGACATAGCAGCCAAGCTCCGGGGAGCAACCGACCAATCGCCGCTATCAACGGTAACCGAATATGTCACATGGGTTAGGTCATTCATGTCCCTAACAGCTCAGTGAGGAGGCGTCCCCATTTTACAGGTGGGGAAACTGAGACTCAGAAAAGCAGCCGGACTGGGTTCAAACTCAGATCTCCTGGCTCCAGAGACAGAGCCCATAGCCACCGCCCCCAGGTGGCCCCAACTGGCACATCCTGACCTGGGGCTGGCCAAGAGTCCTTAAATAGGATGGAAAAGACACTACCCCTAAAAGGAAAGATCGGCAAACTGGACTTCATTAAAATTAGGAACTTCAGTTCACCAAAAGACCCCTCAGAGAGTTAAAAGGCACAGCCTGGGAGGAAATAGTCTCAACACGCAGACCCGACAACAGCCTCACATACAGGATATATTTGAAAATTCCTATAAATCAGTAAGAAGAAGACAGACAACCCCCTACTTCAAACTGGCAAGTGACTTGAAGAGGCACGTCACAAAGAGAATATCCAAATGGCCAGGAAGCACAGGGAATGATGTTATTTTTCTCATTACTCATTAAAAGCACATTAAAGTGTTGCCACCCACTACGTGAATGGCTACGGTTAAGAAGAGAGGAACCGAGGCTGGAACCCGAGCAGCACGGCCACGGTGGCAAACTCTGCGGCTGAGCATGGCCAACACCAGGCCCCAGCAAGTCCACCCCTGGCGGCGGGCGGATGGTGTGTGTGTGTGTGTGTGTGTGTTCCCTAGAGAAATGAGTGGTTTTTGTCTGTTGGGACATGATCAAAAATGTGCAAAGTGGCTTTACTCAGCATAGCCAGAAACTGGAAAGAAATGTCAGTTGATGGCAGAATGGATAGGCTGACAACGTGGTTCGCTCACACAATGGAATATTAAGCAGCCGCGAACAAGAACCAACCTCGGATACATGCCACAGCATGGAGTCCTCTCACAGGCACCGTGGGGAGTGAAAGCAGCCAGGCACCCAAGAGCATGCACTAGGGTCCCGTTTTTATCGAGAACAGGAATAGCTGCTCCAGACGGGCCATGATCAGGGAAGGGCTGCAGGGAGCTTTACTGTATATACATCCCACCTCAATTTAAAAAGCGGAGGGGGCCCACTTTTGAAGAGCCGGCACCATGCAAAAATGGGAGGATTTCCTGAGAGATGGTGAGCTCTCCACCACCGGAGGCATGCAGGCTGCAGCAAGGAGCTGATGTGGCGGGGCTGAGGAGGGGCCCCGGAATCTGGATTTGTAACCTGAGTTTCTGACCTCAGTCCATTCGGACGTGGCTGTTCTGTAGGCTTTAGGACCAGATGGTACAGGCTGCCATACGGAGGACATTTTCACTAGCGGGGAGACACCATGTGAATGTGACAGTGGCTGCCGTGGTGGCCAGAGTCGGCGTAGGAACCCGAAGTTCAGCGAGGCCGAGGCTGAGCCTGCGATGCGGCTTCCAGCCCTGGGAAGGATGGATGTCCAGGACGAGAGAACACAGGGGACCCTGGGAGGACAGGCCTTCCCGTGAGCCGGACTCGGAAGGCACAGCAGCCCCAAAGCAGGCGCCGAGCTTCAGGATTTCAGGGGCCAAATGTGTTTCAGGGCAGCTGAATTTTGCCAACTGAAGGTGTTCAAAACACACAAAACCCCAACTACCAATTAGTGTCACGATGACTGTGAAAAACCAAGACAGTTTAACCCCAGAATAGAAACCGCATGATCTCAAAATCAAGGAGAGTCCTTTACATTAAAAATGTTTAGTTATCTGAAAACTTTATCTTCTCATCTTTCTCATCTCCCTGGAGATACGTGAGAAAAATCTGTCACACAGACTTGTAGAAGCTGTGAAGTGTTGGAAACCCGTTTCAGGCTTCTCGGGGGCAGGACCCTGTTTGCCGAAGCATCCCTGCACCCTGCCCAGGACCAGGTCCCAGGACACAGCAGGCACCTAGCAAGCATCTCCCTGCTGAGTCCACGAATCCGTCTGCACAATGTCAGGTAGCGCATGTCAGTGCTGGACTTTTTTCTTGCAGCCTAATGCACTATTTCCTTGACTGATGGCCACCCAAGAGGGACTACCTGATTATTGCTTTAACAGAACACCAAGCACCCTTTGATGGCAATAATCCCTGAACAAGGACAGCAGCCGTCACTTAAGCACGTGGTTTGAGAACTGTGTCATCCTCTGCATACTCTAGGGTTGAAGTCAGGGGCTAATTGCCATTCAGCAGAAAGAGCTGTCAGTCAACGCGCGAGTCCTTGCGGGATTCTACATGCAAGCTACGACTTCTGGTAGCAGCCTCCTGTATATTTTGGTCATGAGGGAGCAAAATGACAATGAATAGGCAAGTGTGAAATGGATGACTTGTCACAACCAAATCACAGGGTGACATCCAAACAGGTCTCAGTTAACAGCAGGAACCTCAGACCAACGGTAAGTGATTCCAGGGCTCAGGGTGCTGCGGACGGATGTGCCTGGGAGGTGACAGCCGCCTCCCACACGGGACGGCCACGTGGGGCTGATCGGGTACACGTGGAGACAGCAGGGGCGGGGGTGCGGGGGCCTTGTCCTTAGTGAGGGACAGCAGTGTCCACTGTCTGGCGGCGTTGCACCCCTCAGCCCCACGGCCAAGCCCCTTCCTGGCTGGGAGTGCGGGCGGGCCCTGACACCTCTCACCCCCGCCCAGTCCTGTCCTCTGCTCATGTGAGATCTGCCTGAGTGTCTACAGGAGGGACGCCCGGACAAAGGACCTGCACAGCGGCCAGGCCCATCCGAAAGCGAAGGCTTTGAGTGCCTGCCCCTGCAGGAGAACCCCTGCACTGGCCCTCTCCCCGGCCCCAACACCAGTTTGCTCTTCAGTTCACCTCTGTGCCTTTGCACATGCTGTTCCCTTTGCCTCCTGGTGAGCTCCTTTATGGTCCAGTTAAACTGCCCCTCCCCCTGGCCCATGAGAGCGAGCTACTCAGCGTGGACACTGGTTTGCCCCTCTGTTCTGTCACCACTTTCTCCCTCTGCCGGGGACTCTGGCCTCTGCCTCAGCACTGCTTGCGGGATAGAAAGGTTAGGGAGCACCCCACCTACCTCTTCACTGCTCTTTCTGTTCCTATCCCACTTTCCACTTGTGTGACACACGAAAGGCAAACACCCAAACGTACTCTGGACTTTCTTCTAGGATGCCAGTGCTACAGGCGCCATAGGTCCAGGCATCCATCAGTCTGTCCATCCATCATCCGTTCATCTTCCATCCATCCATCCTCTGCTCATCTATCCATCCATTCAACAGTCCACTCGTCCATCCATCCAACCACAACTGTCCATCCATCACCCACTCATCTATCTATCCATCGTCTGCCCATCAAGCCATCTGTATCCAATGATGGCTGAGCTCTGATGTTGTGCTGGGTCTTCCCAGGAGGGAGCCCATTGAGAGGTAGTGAGCTGCCTATCCAAGGAAGTGTCCAGAAGGAGCCCGTTGATCCAGGAAAGGTGGGACTGATCAGTGGCTGTAGCTGAATCCCGTGGAGGAGTGGCATTAAAACTGGCCCCCCGCCCCACCCTGGACCCAGGGGATCAGAATCACCAGGGCGGGGCCCGGAACAAGCTCTGGGAAGAACCTGGTGCATGTTAATCTGAGAGGGGCTGTACAAAGCCGCACCCACCTGCCAGCCCTTCAGATGCTCAGGAACGTCCGTGGAACAAATGAACTTATGAAATGTTAACTGAGGGTAGTTTGGGCTGTCCCTGCTGGGCACTGGGTCAGATCCTCCAGTCCCCGACCCAGGGGAGGGCCTGTCCGCCTTGGCCTCTGAGTCTTAAAGCTGCAGGCGGAGAACACAGCAGCTCCTCCTGTTTTGCCAGTGTCCCCTGGGACGGAGTCTGTAAAACCTGACTTTTATACTGACAAGTCCTCAAACATTCTGAAGCATAATGCACAACTTGCATGAGTTTTCAAAATAAGATGAGAGGCTTCAAAGAGGTTCCAAGCTTGCAGCGGGCCCTGGAGGACGTGCTTCTGGGGAAGAGTGGGAGAAGCTGGCAAGAGGAGGTGCCCCGAAGGCCTCGTCCTGCCCCAGGGGTCCTCTGCGGGCACTTGGGCAGGCCCAGGGGCAGCCAGAGCCAGCCACCGTGGTCTCAAATCCCCTTGGGCAATATCCCCATCAGTGCAGCCGGCTCAGCCTGCCACCACCCCCTCCTCACAGTGGGGGCCGAGCTCCGCATATGAAAGAGGAGCCTGAGAAACCCTGACCTTCCTGCGCCTTTACCTAGAACGCCCAGATTTCAAACCCCGCAGATATCAGAGGAGAACCGGGGACCTCAAAGCGGAGGCTGATTAAAGGGTTCGCTTCCCGGAGACGCGCCACTCCTGTCAAAACAAACTTGGCCGTGGTTTGAAATGCTCACGGTGTCTGAAACACGTTCATTAGCTATGAAAAAGGCGAAGATTTCACATGGAGGAGAGGCGGGCATCGGCGGCCTGCACTTCTTCCCCGCACGGCGGTGTTGAAAGTGACCAGAGAAACAGGGTGTCACCAGCACCCACTGGCCAGGTGGGACTGGACAGCGTGGGCTGGGGCGAGGGTGTGCCGGGAGCTGCACCCCGCGGGCCTGGCCTGTGTCAGCCTCTCACCGGCACAGCCGTGAACTCTCTCTCAGCCCGGGTCTCCCCGCCGCCGGTGCAATGGGGTCCCTCCCCCAATCCTGCAGAGCCCTGGTTCCCCAGCTGGAAAGTGGAGACAGAACGACCTTCTGCAGGCTGGAAGGCTCTGGGAAGGCCCGGCTGCCCGCAAACCCTGGGAGGGGGAGGATGGCAGAGAGCAGGGCAAGAGCCCAGGAGGTTCTGGAACCCTAAGGGCACCTTCCTTGGCACTGGGCGGTGTGAGCTGCATTGTGGTCACTCTGTGATCCTCCCCCAACATCCAACCAGGCCCCACACCCTGAGGCATCCCCTCCCCTCTGGCCCCCTGCCTGCTGCCCTCATTCGCCTGGCTGATGGGCTGGCATGGCCTCTCCCGTCCTGCCTGACCCCACCCATCCTACCCACCAAATCAGGGACCGTGCCCCTATGCCTGGCTGGATCCTCACTCCCTAAAGGAGACAGGCTAGGTCCTCAGCCTGGCATTTGCGACCTTCCCAGACTGTCCACAATCCCAGCAACACTGGATCTTTGGGCAGCGACACCACACACACACACACACACACACACACACACACACACACTCCTACCAGGCTCACCTGTGTCTCTGTTTATTATCAAATCTTCCTTAAATTAATTACCAGCCGACCCCACGCCGAGCTACACACAGCCCTCAGGAGAAGCAGTGACCTTGGAGAAACATCATCCTTTTATCAGCAGTGACTCAATTTCAGATTGTTTACACTAGTACAAACATCTGCCTATTTCTAGTTCCCATGCCGAGTTTCTCTAAGAGATGTGAAGACCAGGGAGGCTCAAGTCTTTGACTCTACATAGCACTCCGTGTCTCTGGGTATCGGGGTCTTACCCAAGATGACCCAGGGCCTCTCGGATGGAAAATTGAGGTGTGACCGCACCTCACCCTCGTCTACCACACCTGCATCACAAAGGTGCGCGCCTCACCGCACCTGGGCTTCTTCACCTGGTAACCTGCTCTGAGGTGACTCGCCCTCCCAGGTGCCCGCAGTGCTAAACAAGGCCGCACCTGGGATGTCATTATTGGAACAGTGCTTGGTTCTCGGGGAAGACTCTAATGAATTTCTATCCCCAGGCAGTAAGTCCCGGGGGACAGGGGCCTTGGCCGGGGCCTGGCATAAATCCTTCCTGAGTAAATGAAGGACCAAACAGACAAGCTATAGTTTGCATCCCAGACCTGGTAAGTTCTTCACTTGCTGTCCCCTTGAGACCCCCCCCCCGCTTCTGTCTCTGGCATCCACTGGTCTCGTTCTAATAGTTTGTCCCTAAAAATGCCAGCGACGCAGCAGAAAAGGCAGGCACCACTGGCCAGATAGGCATGACCGCCCTGACCTCCTACGCCGATGCCAGCACTCAGAACGTGGGATCTAGACCAACTGTGCCCAGGCGTCCGGGCTGCTGGGATGGGCGGGAGGAGGCCCGGGGGATGCCAGGCAGGGGCACGCCGATGGGAGTGCTGGCACTCGACAAGGGGAGGAGGCCCCACGCTACTTCCCCATGGCCCAGGTCCCACACAGCCCACGGCCGTGAGGCCGGATGGGCTTTCCCCACCAGAGGCTGGGCACTCGCTGCCCTCGGGGTTCCTAGACCTAAAGAGCCCGCCGGAACCCAAGCCTCTTCCCAGCACGCGGACTTGTGCCTGGAGAGGACCCGGCGTCACCCCAAGGGCTCCGGGACCCACGCCCTTCTCAGCCTCCGTTTCCTTATCTGTCTAACAGAGATAATAAGCTTTGGTGGGGTGATTTCTTTAAAAGCAAAATGTTTTTCAAATGCCTTTGAAGCTTTGCCCTTTTTGTTAATTCACCTCTTCGTTGAGGTCAGTGACTATAGGAACTGAAGGAAAGGGCAGTCCCCAGCCCGGGTTTCATCGAGGAGCTCAGCCCTGGGCCTGCGCACAGTGGGCCCTCAGGAGACGGTTCCACCTGACTCCATCCTAAACCACGCCACCCTGGGACTGACTCTCTCTGTCCCCACCCCCAGTCTGGGGCCCCCTGAAGGCAGGCAAGGCTGCCTCATCTCCCGTCCTCTGAACCCAGTCCAGGGAAGGGGAAGGAAGGAATGCACGCTCTGAGGCCAGGCCACGGCTTGGCGGCTGGGGAAAGCCTGTACCTGATGGACAGAGAGGAGGGGTGTGGGCCGGCCTCCCTCCCACCCTGACCGCAGCCGGGGGCCGCCCTGTCACGGCTGCTGAGGAGCAGGGCCTGGTCTCCCAGCCCCACAATTTGTCTTGCAGCTGCTGCTGTTGCTCGAAGCGAGACACTTGCTTGTAGCTTGCGAGCTGTGTATAGGCAAATCTTTCATTTTTCTTTCATTACGCCGGCGTGTACTGTCACTTAATTTTTATGTATGCAATCCTTCCTGACAAATATGATCTGCTGCCTGGTAATTCGTCTGACGCTCATTCCGTTCCTCGCTCTAATTACGGCTCCTGTGCCTGACACCAAGGCAGCCGCTCTGCCACCGCTGGGTACCGCACCTGTCAGCCCGGCCATGGCGTGACTAATGCCCTTTCATGCCAGCCTCGTGTTAGCAAATACAGAGGCAGGGAGGGGGCTGGAGGAGGGAGTGGCAGGGAGATGGGATTTGCATAGCACTGCCAGTGGGTCAGCAGCCCTGGGGAGGAGGTGGTTGCCAGGGCAACGTGGCTGCCACCACAGCAGCCCCACATAGTAGGTGTGCACAGACGCATAATTCACACCCGTGCACGAGTGAGAAGGAGCCCCCTACGCCCTGCATTCTTCCTGAGTCACGATCCAATGGCAGTAACTTTAATCCCTCCCCAACTAACGTGTGTGCAAGACTTAGCTGCCTGCAGAATCTTGCTGGGGAAAGGGGGTCTCTCTCCTGCATCCTGGAGATGTCAGGTCCTAGGCTTTTGCTCTGCGCTGTCACCCTCTCTTCGGGGACTGCGACCCCAGGAGAGCTCCTTCCACCCGCCATGCCCCGTCAGCCGCTCGGAGGCCTCGGGAGGAGCCCGGCTCACAGGCATGGCCGTTCCCCAAGTTCCAATTCCTTCTCATTAATATAATAAGTGCAGCAGTCAAGTCGATAAACTCACGCTGTCGGCGGAGCCCGTTTTCTGCCCATTCCTAATGATGTGACCCTAACCGGCTCTGACGAGCACCGCCGTCTTCCCTGCAGTGGGACGGAGGCGAGCTGGGACCTGGCTGACAGGGGGCGGCGGGCAGGGGCTTAACTCCCCTTTGGCGGCTTCCCTTGAGTTTCTGGCCTTTTTGAAGCTCTTAAACCAGAGAGGTAAACAGTCCCACATTGACAGACACACTGATTTTCACAAAGAGAAGGGTCTGGGGGGACCAGGAAAGACAAGGTGTCTCCCAGGAGCTAGTCAGTGGCCGAGCTCAGGGAGAAAACCCAGCGATAATCTCCCCAGGCCCCCGAGCCCTGCGGAGGAAGCGTGGGCTGAGCGACGTGAGGCCTGCATTTGAGGCTTGTCTCTGCCGCTAGGGACTCGGAGGAGTGACTCACGCTCCCTGGATTTCAGGTTCCTCGTTGGCTGCCGGAGGCGTGAACAAAGTGTCATGAACCTGTGGGATGGCGATCCTTTCTTTCTGAGCTCACAGAAGACCAGCAACATGTCAGGTACAATCCAGGGTGAGATGGAGCCGAGAGTGTCACAACACCCACACATGCACAAATGAACACACGTACACACATGCACTCACACATTTATGTGCACTCGCACACACGTAAGCTCACACACTTACACTCCTATAAGCAGCTCAGAGCTGTTGATCGCTAGTGTTAGCACATTTCTCCTGATGGCGTGCTGTACCCTGAGAGCCTCTAAGCCATCAGGACCTGTGTGAAGAGTGACAGTTTCCACTAGGAGAGCGTGTCCTCCGCAAAGCACCTCCACCATCACCAGACACTGCGTGCACTCACAGCGTCTGCGGGCATTCGGGGTCAGAGAATGGGAGACACTGGCTGGGGCCGTGGAGGGGGCGGAGGGGAGCAGAGAACAGAGCCGCTTTCGAGGGAGGTGTTCACAGGGAGGGAAGCCTGTGAGCACCTTCCCCTGCAAACCAGCTCCGCGAAGGGGGACGCCCTGCCCGCCTCTGAGATGCTGCTACGCTTACTGTAAGGCACAGGGGGCCCCATGTCTGTGTTCTCCGGGGGGGGCTGTGCTGGCTTCTCTATTCCAGTCAAGTGTAAAAGTCTCCATTGTCCGTTGCTCCGAGTTTTCCAGTCCGTTATGTAGTTGGCCCGTGGGTTCTGAAGCTCAACATTGTTTCATGTGACCCGAAACACGCCAGACCCAGTCTCTCCCCCCACTGAGCCCTCAGTGCCCCCGCACGCCTGGGATGATGCCCGTTTGCTGAGCCCGCATTCCTTGCCACCCAAGGTCCTGGGGACCTGGCTCCTGGCTCACCCAGGTCCCCCCTTGCTGCCCCACCAGCTCCTATTCACTCCTCACAGCCCAGCCACAATGTTACCTCCTCCTGGGAGCACTCAGCCCCCACAGCTTCAAAACCGCCCGTTTAAAGGGCAAAAACTGGACACAGCTCAAATGTTCCCCAGCAGGAGGAGCAGGCGGAATGTGATGTGTTCGCAGGTGGAACACTGCGCAGTTGTGAGGCAGACGGAATGACTACCACGTGCCGGGACAGAGCCATGTTGTCCCCCTCCACACACTGGGCCTGGCCATCCTTCCCTGCAAGGGGTGAGGCGGTTCGAGGACACAGGGAAGCCCCAACCGGGACCCGTCGAGTCTTGGTTTACTCCCTCTGGGTTGCTTTCTGAAGAGGCCAATAGCGTTGGGCTTCTAAAGGCATTTGCCTGCACTCACTAAGCAAAGGCCAGTGGGGAGAGTGTTCATGCCACCCCCATGGGCACTCGGGGCTGGGGCTCTTGGGGCGCGGAAAGGCCGCCTTCCTTACCCAGGGAGTGGGCTGCAGTGGTCTCGGAGCTGAAGAAGCGGCCCAGGCCGAGGTCACCGAGCTTCACGACGCCCGTGGCTGTGATGAACACGTTGGCAGGCTTGATGTCTGCAGGGAAGGAGAAGGGGGTTGGTGTGGGATCAGAGCGGCAGAGGGAGGAGGAGGAGGCCTGGGGTTGGGGGATGTCCCTCCGGTGATGGGGGACCCAGCTTCCAGCCCTGCTCAGAGCAGTTTCCTCACCTACAAGTGGGTCTAACTTCACCTGCATCTCAGGGCTGCCGTGGGGCCGAGGAGGGCAGGGAGCTTTGTGCTGCTGTTCCCTTTTTAACAGCCACATCCTTGTGCCTGGAATAGTGTCCAGCACATAGCAGGCAGCCCTAGAATTTACGTAACCAGTGACTCGGCCATGCCTCGCATGCAGCAGACGCTGGTGATCACAGGTGGAATGAACGAGGGAAGCAGCCTCCGCAAAGCACCCAGCACCCTTCCTGGCACCCAGCAGGCTTTCTCATCACAACTCAGGATGATGTCGACTTCTGGAAACATTCCTTTGCAGGTGTCTCATTTCCTTTGCTCCTGGCCAGCCAGCCCCTCCACCTGTCCTTGCTGCGACCCCCTCTGTGCGGGCCCCAGGCTGGTACTGGGGGCTGGAGATGGGGCGCTGAGCGTGGCCCCTGTTCTCTGGGGCCCATGTAACTGTCTGGCTTTCGGTACAGCCCCCCAGGGGGAGGCCGTTGACACGGGCGCAAGGCATGTGTGTGCAGTGTTGCCCAGGGCTGCCTCTGCTAAGGAGGGGCAAGACACTCGACGCCCACCTGTCTGGGGAACACAAAGGGGTCAAACCTCCGCGGGGATGTCCTGAGGGGCCCGGAGGGCGGCCTACGCACCTCGGTGCATCACCCGGCGGGAGTGCATGTGCTCCACGGCGCTGCACAGCTGCACGAAGTACTTCCACACCGTCCTCTCGGGGATCAGCCGCTTCTGCTTCTTGAAGTACTGCCGTGGGGGAGACGGGCAGATAGATGGACAGGCCAGGTGAGGGGCTGAGAGGCAGGGCCGGCGGCGCCTGGCCCAGGGTGCACTGTCACTGTGTGCGCCTCTCTACTCCAGCCCCGCCGCCCCCGGCAGCCCTCTGTGCGCCCCCACCGGGAAGCGAGGCCCCGAGGGCGGGGCAGGCCTGGCCCAGAGCGCGTGTCCTGACGGGCTTTGCTGAATGGAGGGCTGCACCACAACTTGAGGTCTGCTCTCGATCACACTTTTTCTGGAACCTCCTGGACACTCGTCTATCTTCTTCCCCTGCCCAACAGAGGTGGCCTGGCGTGGCCTCTCTCCGCCCCCTGCCACAGCCTGGACCAGCACGGGGACATGTGAGATGCACTTGGCGGTTACTTCACAGCTGCCCCTCCTCCTGAGGGCTGGCAAATCCCAGCCCATGTGCTCGGTCACAAACCCGGCAAGAACCTCAAGGAAACGGGCCTGACGTCCTCCCACGGATCCCCGGCTCCAACAGGAGTTCACCTATTTCATTGTCTGAAAAAATGTATTTAATGCTCCAGAAAACAAAATAAACCAAAACCAAAACCACCCAGGCTGCACTGAGTGAGCTGTAAGGAACCAAAGTCCTGGAAGGAGTGAACTAGGAGCATGTCCTGTCCACAGTTCAGATCAACACCCATTCCCACCCCCGGGGACGGGCCTCCTGCCTCCTGCCTCCTGCCTCCTGTCCCTGTGAGCCAGGCTGGGATGTGGGAAGGCAGGTGGCACACGCCCATAACCCAAGTCTCAGGTTTCTGTTCGAGGGCTTTTTGCTCAAGAGCACCCGTCTTTTCCCAAAGCAGCCAGAGGCAAAGCCGTGGGTCCCTCTGTCTGGGCAGCCACTCTGGCGCAGAGATGGCAGGGACCGACTGCGGATGCACTCCAGGGCTCGGGAAAGGGGGTGCAGGGTGGAAGGCAGGACCCACCGAGCCCCCGCCGAGCACCTGCCAGGTGCAGCCCGCGCTGGGCCCTGGGCAGGGATGACCGCGCTCATCCCACCGATGAGGAAACGCCGCAGCTGGAAGGGGCAGAGGCACAGCCCAAGCCCAGGCCTTTTGCCTAACAAGTCGTGGCTCTTCACCCACTTCTAGTGACATCACCACCGATGAGGGCCTGCGCTGACAGAGGTTCAGGCACCTGCCCGAGGTCACCCAGCAGAGCTGGGACAGGACCTGGGCGCCTCCGACAGCAGGACCGTCACAGCTGGACGCCCCTGGCCCAGCACTAAAGCCCTGTGGGGCTCTCCCAAAGCTCTAGCTGGGGGAGGGGTCTCGGGGTGAGCTGTCCCCGGCTCCCAGCACAGGGTCCCCCATGCCCCCCGGGCCACCCCAGGCTTGCGAGTTGGGCTGGGCTGGAGTGTTATTTATGCCACGATGTTAGCTAATCCTCATTACGGCATTTAAGCGGGATGCGCAAGGCTGCAAGCGGTGATTTTCTAAATGTCACGTCCTATAAGCGCCATGTGACATTTAGTGGGAAGGCGCCGAGCCTCTGGTGGGTTTCGGGATGGCGGCCATTCCCCAGCTTCAGCATCTGCTGCAAATGCTGCCAGCACTGTGGCCGTGGCCCCTGAGTTTGGGGGCCCTGGGGACGCAGCGCTGGTCAGCAGCCTCTGGTTCCCACAGTGCCCTCCCATGCATCCCTGAGATGTGGGGAAGAGAGAGATTTACTTGCCCGTCATCCCTGCCCCCGGCTGTCAGATGCCAGCCTTGCTCCATAGATTGAGAGGTTTCAAGGAGTCTGGGGTCTCCTGGGACCGGCGGTATGGCACACCCACTGTGGGCCACATTCCAGGGCATCTTCTTTGTCACCTCCTGCCCCCTACCCCCACTCTGTTCGGCACCCAGTCTGTCTTCTAGAACACAAAGCTGACCACGTTTACTCCTGCCACGGGTCTTAGGAAGCTTCTCAGCGACCTCAGGGTGGGGCCCCGAATCCTGAGCCTGGACCAGGAGACCCTCGGTGGTCCAATGCCCCTCCCTTGCCTCCCCTGTCATGCGCTGCTGAAGCGCTTTGTGGACCCCTCAGTTTCTCATCCCTCTGGGCTCTTGCACAGACTGTTCTGCCGCTAGACTTCAGATCTCCCCTCAGGTGGGCTCAGGTGTCGCCTTCCCCAGGAAGCCTTTCCCGGCTCGCAGGCCCTGCCCTCGCCTATTCCTGTTGGCTCAAGACCGACTGTTCCCGGCTCTGCCCCTCCCCCACCTGAAGTTAAGAGACGAGCTCCCCGAGGGCAGCGCCCATGCTGGCAGCACCCCTTGACCTCTGGACAGGCCTGGCACACTGTGGGTGCTGGGCGCACGCGTGCTCAGTGGGAGAGCGGCGTGTGAAGGGGAGACAAAGTCGGGGGGGTCGGCGGGGAAGAAGGAAGAACTAAGACATGATATAGCACATCTGTTCCCACCAGGGATCTGTGTGGAGATTAACATCCCTGCAACACACATTAATATGTCAACGAAAATATAAAAGCAGGTGATAACAGCTCAAGTAATGCCGCTTCTCAGCGACGCCTGTATTCCTAGGAGCCGAATTTCAGAAGAGCAAGTGTCGAGCAATTGCTCCATCCCCAGTGCCTGGTGGGAAAGACGGAGAATCCAAACTTGGCTCCATTTGCAAGTGTGGCTGGGAGCTGGGCGGGTGTTTGAGCCGGCCTCGGTCAGGGGCATGGGGACCCGCAACAACAGCCTGCCGACTCCAGTCAAGCCAGTAGGGCAGTGAAGCCCTGAGGGAGGAGCAGGGAGTGGGGCTGAGGGCCCCGGCCTGAGGGCCCTCTTAGAGGCTGTGCTGCCTCAGGCAGGTAGCTAAACCTCTCTGAACTTTGCTGTCTGAGGATAGTGTGGACTCAGTGAGTGAGGTTAGCGGTTAGCATGGTTGTGGCCCACAGGACGTGCTCCAACAGCAGGGCTGCCAAGGTCCCTGATTCCAGACTCATGGTGGGCCTGGGCCCCAGAACGTGGGGTGAGGGGCGGGGTGATGTGGAAGCTGCCATGGAATGCAGACTAAGGGCCAGGCCTGGCACTGAGCCTGCGTGTAGAACGTGGCAAGTCAATCAATCGCTCAGAGACTCCTGGCCGTGGGCGCTCCGTGGGAATGAAGATGCCCCCAGGGGCTGGAGGGACCTCAGGGAAATCAACTTGGGGACAACATCCGCTGGAGGGTCCTAGTCCTCAAAATAGACCTGGGCCACAGACCAGGCTCTCTCCCCACGTTGCTGAGTATCCTCAGGAATGTCTCTTAACCTCTCTGGGCTCAATATCTTCTTCTGTAAAATGAAGCCACTAGACCCACAAGATACTTTTCCAGATCCCATGACTTGGTGGGGTCTGACCTACTACAGGGATCTGTGTTGCTCATTCTGTAAGGCAGGAGAAGTGGCCCATGAGCCCAAGGCAGGCCAGGACAGTGGCGATGGCCAGAGGGGTCCCCTCTGTCTATGGCTGGCCCTCTCACAGTGGACGGGGTCGGGGTCTCACAGCACACTCCCTGGGCCACAGCTGAGGCCTGTGGGCATCAGCAAGGGGACTGCGTGTCCACAAATGTGGAGGAAAGGCTGCCTGAGCCTGGGCCGCTCCCGGGGCCCTGCCTGCCCACCAGGCGCCCTCACCTTGATCATCTGTGAGAGGTCGCCCGCGTCAGCCAGCTCCAGCACGATGTTGAGCTCATTGTCCTCGATAAACGAGTCCAAATACTTGATGATGTTCGGATGGTTCAGTTGCTGCCCAGGAGAGAAGAGAGAGAGAAGCAGAATCCGTGAAAGATAGTTCCGCCCCAGCCCTTGCCCCGAGCTGGCACCCAGCTGGCACCGCTAACAGGGCCCTGGTGTCTGCTGGGGAGGTGAGTGTCTTAGGGAAAAGGCCAGTGCTCAGCAGTCAGGCAGAGCTGGCCAACACTGGGAAAGCCATTTTGCATCTCTGGATCTCAGTTTCCTCATCTGTAAAGTGGGCACAATGCTGTGAAGATTAGATGGGATAATACCCTTGAAGTGTCCAACAGAGAGGCTGCATGGAGCTAAGATTCAATAATGCTTGTGGAAATGATCCTTCTCTTCCTCTTCCTCCTCCTCCTCACCACCACCCATGACCCTTCAGGGGGTGGGGATGTCCCTGAGGCCCCAGGCCAGGCCTGGCTGCGGTGGTGGCTGCTGAGGGATGGACGACGACCCAAGGGGAGGCCAGAGGGCAGGGCTGAGAGTATAGAGCTCATCCATGTAAGGTTCCCCCTTCTTTAAATCCCTGCGCTCGGGGGCCTTTCGGATCTGCCTTCCCTGCGGGGCTGCACCCGCGTGTCTAGCACTCAGTGAGGCTCAGAAACCATGCGGAATCCGTGAATGCACGAATCCATTCCTGTGTCCCAACGCAGCCCACCTTCCTGCCCCATGTCTGGCAGCCTCTGCACTGGAGGTTTTGGCTTTCGGGTCCTGGCATCAACGATATGAACAATGTTGCCCAGCGGCCCGTCCGAGAACTGCGTTTCCCTTTGTTTTGTAGGAAACACCTCCTGCCCTGGCACATCCTGTTGACTTCCCACGGGCAGGCCAGGGAGCTGCAGCAGCGTTCTGGAAGGTGCTGGCGTTGCCCTGCCATGACCGCGAGGGCTGTTCCTGGCTGAGCACCTCGCACACATCGGCGCCGTGCTGAGCTCCCCCAGGCGTTGCCTCACCAATTTCCCAACACCTCTGAAGACGGCACCATCCTCATCAGCCCATGGTACAGATGAGCTGGTGGGCGAGGGGCGTGCCCGCCTCTGAAGCCTGTGGTGCTTGGCACTCACTCAGCTGCACCGCCCGGGGAAGGGATGGAGCTTGCTCCTTGGCCGGCCCTGTCAGCACCACACTGGACTGGCTGCACTGAAGGGGCTGCGCTCACACAGTTCTGCACCCAGGGACCCGCAACACACCAGCTCAGTCCACCTGCGTGTACAATTCCTTACACTCCATGGGGATGGCACATGTGTGTTCTTGGCCAAGAGTGGGGCGAGGGGGTGGGTGATGGGACAGCTATTCCCCAGGGCTGGGTAGTCAGGCAGAGTCCCCAGATCACAACAGGGTGCCAAAGCGGGCCATTACATAATATTTTAAAGTGTTATTTGGAGGGCATTTGTGACCTGCAATAGTGAGAGGTAAGGACAGCTGCCTACAAGCCTCTCCACCCCAACTTTGTCACTGTGACCCATCATTACCACATTTAAGTCCTGTGCGTGGCATCTGAGGCCACCACGATCGGGCCCCTCGATCCATGTTGTCGAGGTTCCTGCAGCGGGCTCATTTGCCTCAGCTGCCCAGGTCCCAAAGGGTCACCTCCTGCTGCCTGCCTAGGAGCCCCCAGGGACAGGGCCAGGCCTGAGAGCCCAGGGCAGGGCCCAGAAGGTGACCTACTCATCCAAAACTCCACAGCTGTCAGCTGTGGCTTTGAAGGGTGTTACCACCACCGACAGCCCCACTTTAAGAAGCTACCAAGCACGCTCTCCTGTCTCGTGGGAAGGAAGGAAGACACGGACAAAGCATCCACTGCGCGCTCTACTGCCCCAGGCCCTCTCAAATCCTATTTTATTGAATCCTCTCGATCTGCCTACATCCTGTGAGGTGGGTGTCCTCCCCACTGAGCGAATGGGCCAACTGAGGCTCAGGGAGGTTACTTCTTTGCTTAAAGTCACACAGCTCATACATGAAGACATCGGGATTTGAACCTAGGTTCCTGGGCCTCCGAAGCCCATACCTTTTCTCCTCCTCCATCCCTTCTGAGGTTACAGCAGAACTCTAGGCCTGGAGAGTAGGGAGGGATCCTTGGGAAAGAGTGGCCCCAGGCCAGAGCCAAGTCTAGGCCCCCATGTCCCATAATCTCTGACCGTAGGGAAGCCAGCGGGGAGGCGGGGAGGGACCACAGACACCACCGCGCTCCCACCCTGCATGCCCCACCCTGGACGGACCCCGGCATGTCTGTCCCTTATGCATAGGGGCCAGCTAGCCCCGGTCCACAGAGAGGGTCGTCCCGCGCAGGGCACTAACCTTCAGGAGGCCGATCTCCTTGACGCAGTCCTGCCTGGCCTTGGCGTCCATCATCTCAAATATCTTGGGCAAGAGGAGAAAGAGAAATAGGATGCTTTAAAACCCAGCACCCAGAGCCCTGGTTGATCTGCCTCCTTGTCAAAGGCCCCTACCCTGCAAGGACAACAGTTCTGCTTAGAGGGCCCCCACCACATGCCAGGCGCCATGCTGACCACCGTAAGCTGAATCCTCACGGAGACGCCCGCCAGGCAGGAATTACTGTCACCGACTTACAGAGAAGTCCAGTGACTTGCTGAGGTCACACACTGATAAGGGGCGGGCTAGGAAACACACTCAGAGCCTCAGCCTTCGCTTCCACACATGAGGCCGATAGCCCAAGTTGGACAGGGTGAGAATACAGGGCACAGCTCCCCGACGCCCTGCCCCCCGCCCACCAGTGCTCACTCTGGCTGGGTCCTCAAGGCACCTTCTGACTTAGAGGACAAACAGATGGTCAACAGGCCAGCAGCCTCACAGCAAACCCGGGTACGGCACAAATAAACCAAGACAGAGAGCAAGCCGGGAGAGCCCCTCCTTAGAAGACAAAGGGCAGAAGGTGGGCCTTCTTTAAACAGAGGGGCCCATCTGTCCTCCAGCGACCTGGAGCTGTGTCGAGTCACAGATCAACAAGAAAACAGTGATGCTAAGATCTTCCCACTGCAGTTCTTTGCATGTGACTGCATTGGAGTTGCCTTTTCTCTCCTGGGCCCCTTCGGCCCAGGCTGCTGATCTCATAGAGGGATTTGGGAAGCTCCGCTGAAGGATTTAAAACCATTTCCTGCAGCAAAGCAGTGCTCAAATGGGCCCAGTGGCTCTCACTGAAATGCTGCTTAAAACTGTCTGCTGGACTCCCTTCTGCCCCTTAGGAGGGGCACGGAGGTCAGCGAGGACACTCAAGCCCAGGACCGACCAGCGAGTGCAGGCAACAGTGTCAGTGGGACTTCGCTCCTTCTGTGGCCCTGGTGAGTTATCTGCAGCTCTGCACTGTTTCCTCATCTGAAAAATGGGATGCTAATCCCCACCCACAGAGGCTGCTGTCACGCCCCATGAGCTCCCAGCAGGACCCAGTACATGGCAGGTGTTCAGCGCACACTTTTTTTTCCCCTTTACGGCTCACATCGAGCTTTCAGGAGTCCCCCGATTGTCTCCGTAGCCCAGTGAGCTGGGTACCAGTTTCCCTCATTTACAGAGGAGGGGCAGGAAAGGGAGGGGAGGGGAGAGGAGCGGAAGGAGGGACTAGCCCAGCACCACAATGTTCAGACACAGTAATCAGCTCCTGCAATGCAGCTTTGACCCCATGGGGTCGCCGGCTCACCTGCACCTTCTTCAGAGCCACCGTCTTCCTGTCCAGCAGGCAGGTGGCCTTGTACACCTCGCTGAACTGCCCTCGGCCGATCTTCTTCTCGATCTGGAAGTCTGCCAGTGAGCAGCGAAAAGACAGGGCGTTCAGGTGCTTCTGGAGGGGACAGACAGAGGGCATCGGTGTCCAGCCAGGCCAAAGTGGAGGCTGCTGGCCTTTCCCAGCACCCCTCTAAGATGAAGGAGAGACTCTGACCGCCAGTCCCATTGTCCGAGCCTCCTTCAGCCCTCCTCACGCCTGTGCTTTCCACGCCCACCCCTTGTAACCCCCACAGTGACCCCAGTCTGCAGATAGAACCCGAGGCTGCTGGCTTCCTCCACAGCTCATACGTCCGCCCCCTTTATTAGTTCACTGGCTTATTTGCTAGTTCTGTCTGCCTCCCACTGCCCACCCCCCACCATGGGCCTTCCCAAAAGTGGGCTCCTGTCTGAGTCCCCTCCACGTGCCCGGAGCTAAGGCCTTGACCTCCTCGGAGCAAGTGCTGGGGCATGTTTGTCAAATGACACAACGGAATGTGCTCAAAACAGCCTGGTGCACGGTGGGACTTTGTGACCTGCTCATTTCTAGGAGTGCAGCTGAAATCACACCCCCTCAGAAAAAGGCCACTTTCTCAGCACCTGGAAGAAATCGCACATACGCATGGAAATAATGGCACGCTGTCGTGTAATGGGACCTACTATGTGTCAGTTACTGTACTGGCTGCTTAGACAGATATTATGGCTTAAATCTTCTAACAGCCTTGTAAAGCAAGGCTTATTAACCCTGTTTTATAAATATGAAAAATGAGGCACGGTCACACAGCTAGTCAGTGGGGAGCTGGGACTTGAACGCGCTGCCCATCTAGAGCCAGCTGCACTGCTGGGTGACATAGGGCAGGGCCCCTCTCATCTCTGGGCCTCAGTCCCCCCCGCGGCTTCACGTGTTTGAAGGATGTGATCTCCTAGGGACCTTGCTCTGGGAACACTGGGCCGCTTCTCCCCAGAACGAGTGGCTGGAGTGCCCAGCACTCCCCACCCAGCCCAGGGATGTGCCCTGGAGGCCAGGCTGCCCCTGCTCCGTGGCCTCTCGGAAGCTCCCAGAGGACCTGGGAGGTGTCCCAGCCGGCATCACTGACACTCCAGCTGCACATCTGCATATGCGATGACCCAGATTTGCATTTCCTGTCACAACCCATTCGACCTAATTAGAGGAATGAGCTCCCGTGGTGGGGCAGGTTATCAGGCAGCAGCACCCTGTGAGGGCCCCAGGAAGGGGTTGGGATGGGGCCCTCCAGGGTGGCCTCTGCTCAGGCGGGGGCACTGCCAGACACAGGATTCGTGGGTGCCGCCAGCGCCAGCAGAGCCCTGACCCCGGTTTCACTCAGGGGCTGTGAGCGGAAAAGGAGGTGAACCGAGTTCTGGCCCCAGAAGGCCAGGCCTCTCTCGGCTGCCACCTCCAAGGCCTTCCATCGTAACGGGTCAGCTCTTGCACGTTCCACTCTTGCCCCCGCAGCCAAGTGAGGCCATCCATACCCTGGACGTAGAACGCCAGCCTCAGGACTCCTGGGAGCCCCAGAAGAGGACACTGGCGAAAGGGGTCCCGGGAGCTCTATACACGGGGCTGGCCCCAGGCAGCTCCCACCACAGTGGCTCACAGTGGTCACCCTGATGGCCTTTCTAAAGGCTGTTCATCCAAGGCTTAATATCTCCTGTTAGGTCTGGGGCCCTGTGCTCACTCCCGGGGAAAATAAACACAACTCCAAGGGCACAGGTTGGCAGAGAGGTTGAGACACTCTCACGGGCCCAGAGCTTTGGTTCAAGTCCAAGTTCTGCCACTTCCTGCCTGTGGGCCTTAGGCAAGCCCTTCTGGGCCTCAGTCCCCTTGTCTGTACAACTGAGATAATGATAGTACCCCATTCAGGGGGTTGCCAGGGGATTAAATAAGTTAATAAATAAAAGCACTTGGCACCGAGGAAATGCTGCACGTTATTACTATTATAGGTCTTGGCATCACAGGAAACCTGCAGAACAGCGGCCCTTGCTTCCCGGGAGGCTGGGATGAACCAAGGCAGGGCATGTGCAGCGCCCGGCCTGGGGGGCGCCCAGCCCAGGACACAAGTGCAGGGCGTCCTCACTGTTGTTATCAGCATCACCGTCGTCCCCGTCCCCACTGAGGATCTGCACTGAGGGGACTTCCAGCACTGGGCCCTTTAACAGTGAACATTAAAATGAAATTTACAATCTAAGAATCAGATCTATGGCATATCATTTCCAGGATGTCGGATGCTGTGCTGGGTGTTTGAAGTAGACCATCTCACATGGTCGTCATGGCCCCATTGTGCAGACGAGGAAACTGAGGCTCAGAGAGCTCATCGACCCAACGCCCCCTGGCTACAGTAAAGCAGCGAGGCTGACGTGCCCCTGCAGCCTTCTGCCTTCACGGCCCCCTGTGCAGGTCGTCTGGGACTGTCTGCCAAGGGACTGTGCTCCCCCTGCCTCGCTGTGCCGTGGGCACAAGAGGCCATTTCTGACTTCTCATCCCTCTTGCCCCCACCCCCGGGGAGGAGCCCTTTAGTGCCCCCCGAAGGCAGAGGGTGGAGGGGAGGCTCTGCTGCCAGGTGCAGGGCACCGGAGGCGGGAGGCCTGCCCTGCTCGGGAGGTCACTCACCTCATACAGATGGGGAAACACTCTGGAGGGACGGGGCAGACCCAGGAGCCAAGGAGACAGCTCAGGTCCCTGAGCCACCTCTATCCCCAGCTCCACCCTCCCAAGAAATGCCGCCAGCCTTCTCAGGCCATGGCCAGACGTACAGGGAAGGGGGTATCTTGAACACCCCATCCCAGAAAGCTCAGAGAAACACAGCTTTCTTCTCCAAGTCAGATCAAATTAGGCCACCAATGCCCCTCCCCCCGACAACCCTGTGCTAATTTGAGCTTAAAATGTTTCTACCACAATAAGCCTTGGCCATAGACAATTTTTTTTTTTAAACAGGAGCACAAAATTACATGTTAAAAGAATAAAAATGCATTCGCCCAATTAATTTTCTGAAATCTCATTAAAAAATTTAGCCTGACTAAGTCAGGCTTCTGACCTGAATTTTAATCATCTTTACACTGGATGGGTCTTTTTTCCCTGATATTTGCAATGCATCATTAATTTTAAGGCGACCGTTTCTATGATTTTAAAAAGCGCACTTCATCAGAGTGACATTTCCCGTAAACGAAGTTCACCTTTACAGACATCTGACATCGTGTGCAGGGAACTTCTAATGGATCCAGTATATGCGTGTATGGCGACGTGTTTTAAATCCGCACTGCACAGAAGGGCACGATCTACAAAGGGTCCGTATCGTCGGGCCCTTTCCCAGGCCAACACCACTCAGCTCTTCACGAGCTGGCTAATTTCAAACTCAAGAAGGCACAGATGGGGCCACACGACTGCAGGGACTCCTGGCCTTCCTCCTTCATAGCAAACGGGCTGCAAAATGGAGCTCTGAATAAGCCCTCCTTGTCCGAGTTGGCAGAAGGACGGAACGAGGTAAGGGCCAGGCGTCACATGGTTGGTGCGACCACCCCCACGACTGCCTCAACCTGGACATCTCCACACGGTCCCAGGACAGAGCAAGATGCTCAAGGCAAAGAAGATGCTTGATAACAAAACCTAAGGTCATCTCAGTTGCAGTGGCTCCCCAGGCCGAGTCTTATTAACCGAGCCCAGGGAGAGCTGAGCTTAATTAAACATACGGATGAGAGAACGTGGAACCAGCTCCAGCTGATGGACTAGCAAAGCCTGGAAGGGTGATGCCATGCAGAGCGTCAGCCACCACCCAGAAGGCTGGGCACATCCTGAAGTGCCCTCTCCCTCACCTGCAGGTACCAAAAGCAGTTTGTTTTTTTCCCTTGGGAGACTGTGAAATCTCCCCTCTGGTGCCCGCCTGTTTAAGGCTAAGGCCTCCCCTCTCCTGGGTGAGGGCAGAGGCCTCCTCGCCTCTTATTTCCACTTTTCCTGTGCTCGAGGCTCAGCTTCCAGTGATCTGAAACCCAAACCCCGTCTACTCCAAACCCCTAATGGGCTCCCCATCTGCTACAGAGTGAATTCCAAATGACACAGCATAGATCCCAGGCCTTTCACAAACACCGGTCATTCGACCTTATCTAAGCACCAGTATTTAAACACTTAATCTAACCCAACGGGTCCTGCACCTTCATGTCTGGCTCTTTCCCTTTCCTGGAACGTGCAGATCTAAGGCAAAAATGAGACAAGCTCTCGCTGAATTTACAGCGAAGCAAACACTTCTTGAATTTTAACGGCCGTCAATATTTGGTCACTAAATCTTATCTAACTCCCATCGTTGGTTTAGGAGGACTTTCATAAAGCATTGGGCCTGTGTAATGCCATCTGAGTGACAGCTGTCCTTGTCTCCTGCGAAGTCAGGCACATTCCTCTCCCTCTGAAGAGTGCCGAATGCAACAGAACTTGGCACGTCCCAAGCAGGTCTGCAAGGACTTTCCAGATGGCAGACACATTAGCCAAGTCTTTCTCAGACAAGAACACCTTTCTTCTTCTTGGAAATTCATGTGGTTTTTAGTGGGTCAGCTGAGCCTTGCCTCTGATTCTTGGTGAAAAAGGCTCTGTAGCAAATTGATAAAATCATAAAGCATAGGTCATTTTAAACTCCTTTCCTCAACTTCATTCATTCATTCATTCAAAACCTCAATAAAAGCAGGCATGTTCAGCTTTCCCAAGTATATATGAATTTCACATAAGATTCTGTCGGGCTCAGCAAACATATTTCATATGTTATAAAGTTCCTTGAAATGAGCAAATCATGTGCCTTGGGCATAGAAAGTTCACAAAAACCAGAGTCTGAATCTTTGCTAAATTACTTTCTACACTGTATTTCCAGCTCTGGGCTCTTTAGCTGTGAAAACTAAAATAAAGTTTACAGTATAAGAATAAGATCAGCCCTGGCTGGTGTGGCTTGGTGGATTGAGTGCTGGCCTGCAGACCAGGGGTTGCTGGTTTGATTCCCAGTCAGGGCACACGCCGGGGCTGCAGGCCGTGTCCCTGGCAGGGGACATGCGAGAGGCAACCGATCAATGCGTCTCTCCCTCTTTTTCTCCCTCCCTTCCCCTCTCTCTAAAAATAAATAAATAAAATCTTAAGGGAAAAAAATCAGATCCATGGTATATCATTTTCAGGATGTTGGGTGCCGTGCTGGTGTTTAAAGCAGACCATCTCACATAGTCTTCATGGCCCCACTGTACAGATGAGGAAACTGAGGCTCAGAGAGTTCATCTGCCCTACATTACCTGACTGGTTGGGGGGAAGTGGGGAACTGAACCCAGCCTGGTCCAGCACACAGCATTCTTTCTGTTGTGGAGCCTGGCTCCTTCCACTAAGAATGGTTTCAGGGAAACAGCAACGCCTCCTGCCATAGAGGAAAACGCCTCTGCCGTCAATTCCAGGTGTTCCTATGTCCTGAAACAGGCAAAATTTGGGCCCTGATACCTCCCCAGGTGGCGTTTAAATACCAGATGAGGAGAGAGCGCCTGACTCTCCTCCGCCCAACGCAACCTGCCGCAGTCCCAGCATCAACGCCACTGTGCCTGGTTCTGCAAACCCGGCCAGATGCTGGCGGGACTGGGGCATCTTCACGGACAGCCCAGCCCCTAGCCAGCGCTGAGTAACCGTATCTAATTACACACAACTATGTCATTACCACTCCAACATGTGCAGCGAGACACTGCGGACGTTGCCGCCGCAGCAGCCCCGTGCGTCCTCTCCTTGTTCGTGAAATAATTATGGGGCTCTCTCCTCTGCCAAATGAGGCTGTAATTAACCCTAATTGCTCAAAATGCAACTGGCTAATTCTGGGAGATTAATCAAGGGGGACTCGATTGTTAGTGAAGGACTTAATATGACAAATTGCTACATTACCCGAAGAGGCCCCGCTGCCCCCAGCCATCACTGAGGTGGACTCTGGACCGGTGGAGTCCACGGGCTGCCCAGCTTTCTGGGATCTGCCTCCCCAGTTGCTCCTAATCAACGTGTCGCCTCTGTGTGACTCTATCATAGAGGTGTTCCTTCCCTGGGGCTGGCGCAGCCCACACCCGGGAGCCCGGCTTGAGTAGAACTCAGGGGCAGGAGGAGGGTTTCAGACTCACCTGCCTCCTTGGCCAGCACCTCTTTGCAGCATGTAACCTGTCTACCTGTGCAAACACCAGTCCCTCCGCAGTCCTCCAACAGGAACGAGGCAGTTAGACGCTGTGACAACCCCTCAGTGGCTCAGGGCGCAGGCTGTCTCTGTCTCCCCCTGATTTAGGTCTCACAGCCCTGGGACAAAACCCAACCCTGGACAGTTACTCTTCATCAGTCCAGGCTGCCCACAGGACACCAGAGCCCCTGTGCCCTCCACGCCTTTGCATGCCACTTCCTCCAGGAAGCCTTCTGGCTTCAGATCAGGCGCCTTGTTGGAGCTTCACTGGCTCCCAAGTTTCTCCAGCATTCTTTCCTGTCCGTTGCTCCTTCCTTGCCCCTTCCCCCACCCCCGCCCCGGCACTGCGTGCTTGCTCAGAGCAGACATTGGTCTGCGTCACACACAGTTACATCCTGGGTGCATGCACTACACGTATCTGCAGAGCATGAACTCAGGAGGCATGAGGGGCTCCTTGCTGCTGGGCCCGGGATGACGCGACCAGCGAAGCCCCACTCCAGAGGACCCTCTGTCTAGGGAGGGAAGGAAACCGAAAAACCAGTCTGCAGGTGGGATGTGACCCCAGCTGTGACCTAGTGCCTGTGCACAGCTGGGGAGGCAGCACAGCGGAGGGCTCAGGGTGGAGCAGGAAGGCTCCCCGGAAGCAGCGGCATTTGGACTGAGGCTTGCAGGTGGAGCTGGGAGGGCGCTCCAGGCCCAGGGAACAGCAAGGGGTGTGCAAGCAGCTCAGAACCCCAAAAGCCACCTTCAGAAAAGCTGCAAAAGTCTGCCTGGCTCTCCAAGGTCTACAGAGAGGGTGAGGCAGGTGGGAGGAAACTGATGTCCCTGAGCTCTGCTGGTTCTGGATAAAGAGGCCAAAGAGGGCCAGCACACAGCTCTGACCAGAAGGGAGGCGCTTCGGCCCAGAGTAAGGAAGTTCTTTCTGACTCCAAGTTCACCCTACACCCTCCTTTCTTCTCAAGGCCTCCACAACTCCCTCTGTGTCCATCCTTCTCAGCAGCGCTGACTCCTCTGAGATGAAGTTGTTGGTTCCCATGGAAACACCCAGGCGCAGGACCAGGGCCTGGCATCCCACCCGGAGTCCAGCACAGACAGGCTTCTCCCAGCAGTGCCGAGGGACATGAAGGGCTGACCGGGTTAGGTGCTGGGCTCTGCTCCCATCCCTGGAAGCAGGCGAGAGGCTCTGTCCCGGGGCAGCCCCCACTGGCCGACACAGCACCATCTCAGGGATCCGTGTTCCTTGGGGGCTCTAAGGCGCTGCAGACAGCGGAAAAGGGCTTACCTGTGGGTCAGGAGGATGTGCGGGCCCCAGGGTGTGGCAGGGGTTGTTCGGGCTCCCTCCGTGGGACATGGGGCTGGGCTGTCCTGCCATCCTGCATGCCAGCCTCACAAGGGCACGGGCTGCAAGAGAAAGCGAGGGCTTTCTTATACACTTGCCTGTTCATGCCGCCTCCCACCGGCCCTCCAGTGGAGGAAGTACTTCCAGGTGCCCCATTCTACAGATGTGTGAGTTGCAGTGCAGAGTAGTTAGCTACCTTGCCCATAGTCACCCTGCCCAGAAGTGGCAGGGCGAGGCCTCAACATCCTGCATGACACACTTTCCCTCGATTATGGTGAGTTGCGAGGATGATCCCTATTGGATAGAGGGAGAAACTGAGGTCTGTGCAGGGAAAAGTCTAATGGCAGCGCCCTGCCAGCAAACGAGGCACCAGATTCAACTCCACTTGCACCAGGCTCCGAAGACTTGTTCTTTCTGTACCACTGTCCTCCATGCCTCTTGGGGCGAGCAGTTCTACAGCCCTGTTCCCCAACATCACCCACACATAAACCCAGGTTAGCAGCCTGCGTGGTCAGGAGAGGGAGACCTTGAGTCAGACTGCAAGCAGCAGCTGTGGGAAGGAGCCCACGTCCCCATCCTCGTTGGGCTGTGCACCCAGCGCCGCAAGACCAAGGCGATGGGTCCCGCTCACAGTCCTGCATGAGCCTCTGGGCACGAGGAGGCAACCCCCTCAGCCTCCATCGCTTGAGCTGTTACATCAGAGGTTCCTGGAGAGTCAGGATGCTCGTCACCGGTTGCCACAGTAACTGCAACAGCTGTCTCTGATTAAGGTCACCATGTGCCCAGGCCTGAGCTCAAGGTCACCTGAGTATCACTCCTACTTCCACTCCTGGTATCCTGGGCGGCCTCGGCCGGGCCCCCAGCAGGCAAGCACGCCTGGGGCAGGGACGAAGGCTCTCGCACACAGGAGCAGCCACATGGCCCTCTCGGAGGCAAGGGGCACGGCCTCCTCCTCAGGAGGACAGGCCTTCATCACCCTCCGGCGTTTCTGCGGCACCTCCGTGTCCAGCGCCGCCCATCCTGTGCCTCAGGCAGGCCCAGCTCCCCCCTTGCACGCCCGTCCTCGGAGTTTCGGGGTAGAGCTGCTCTCCAGCAGGCAAAGCAGAGGCAGGAGGCGCGGCCACGTGGAGCGGGCGGTACAGAGCGCCGTGCCCGGCCCAGGCGGCCTCCTATCTGTGAAGAAGGCGCCCACACTCAACCAGCTTTGACCCCGCACACAGCATTTTTTTAATGTGGCTCACCCTAACATACGCAGATAAAAGAAACCGGTGTCCCTGAGCTCTGCTGTCTCTTCTTTTTTTCTATTAATCTCAAATCAGTGTCACGTTGAGGGCACTGTGACACTATGCCTGTCCTTCTGAGGCCTCTGTGCCCCGACACCCCTTCCTCTCCCTGGACAGCAGGGCCGCCGGCCCTCCCCGCCAAGTCCTCCTCCTGCGCATGGGCAGCCGAGGCCACTTCCTGAGATGCAGGTGGGACCGCAGCCCCCGCAGCATCTGCCCACCATCTGCGCCTGAGCTCCCTCGGTGGAGCACATCCCCCCAGGTGACACAGCAAGGACCTGGGTACGAAAAGCCCCAGGATAAACAGATAAACACGAGAAGGAGCAGCTTCCTGAGGCAGCAGGAGCGGCTGTTACTCAGGGGGGAGATGTGTGCGACAGACAATAAACCGGATACAGAGGGAACAGAATGTAAAATGCGCATGAATTTTAAGATGAAACCAGAGACTTCCTGCAGGCTCTGCAGCTGCTTCAGGCTGCACCCCCAGACCCCTCGGGGTGACATGTTCACCATCCTCTGCCCTTAGGGGGACCTCTGGGAGAGGTGGGAGAACTGTCTTCGGCTGGAAGGTGCTGTCTTTATCTCAGAAGGCACGGCACGGCCAGGGTGCATGGCTCACCTGCCCACCTGCTCACAGGCTCCCTGTGGACCAGGAACTAAGGGGAAGTGCCGGCTTCCCTCCCCTCGCCCCGCCTCACACAGCCTCCGTGGCCAGCTGTCCTGGGTTCCTGTATTGACCCAGTCACTCCGCAGCTGGGACCTTGGGCAAGAAACATTGGTCAGGAACCTAGGCGGTATTTGCAAAGGTCATTCTCCATGTCCCCACGTGGCACTCCCGCATCTGAGCTCAGAGGCCGGGGTCTCCCCTCAGGGGCTTCTCAGGGGCTCACCCTCCTCCCCACACAGGAGCATCGTGAGCCCCCTCCAGCCTCATCAGAAATAACAGTAATGATAAGCCAACAACCGTGTGTACTCACAGTGCTGGGCCTGCCCCATGCACTTCAGCTCTATCAGCCCATCTCACTTTCACAGTGCCATGGAATAGGGTCTCCTACTGTTCCATTTCATGGATGAGAACACTGAGGCACACGGAGGCTAAAGCAGTTTGCCCAGATCACACGGATCACAGAGCGAGGAGCCAGGGTTCGAACCCACAATGGCATCTTTGCCCCAAACCTCCATGGTGTGCTCCTCACAGCCCCTCCCAACATCATCTTTGTGTGGAGGGAGCAAACCCCTCCACACAAGAATGGGGCCTAGGTTGAGTGGGCCACAAAGGGCCATTTTTCCCCCCAAATGAGTCCCCATGGTTTTTGTCCTTTGGGATGGCACCAAACTGATGTAGCACCTTCTCTGCCAAACCCCTCTGGGGCTTTGGCAAATTACTGTTCCTAAGAGCTGTCCGTCCAGAACCTAATGAAAGGTTCTGCACCATGCTCCCCACTGAGGAGGATGGGGGACTTTGTTCCAGAAAAGCAGCAGCCAAAGAGGACCCTGCATGTCATGCCCCTCCCACCAAGTGCCAGAGAGGGCCACCACAAAGGGACAGGAGGCTGGGAGGGAGGAGAGGGAAGGCGGTGAAGGCTCTCTGAACTTCCAGTGGGCGGGGTCTTTCCCATTCGGGCTGGGGCTGCGGGGAGACCCATCCTCCAGGGGAGGAGTCAGGCTCAGAGGGGAGGTTCAAGGTCGTGTCTCCAGTGAGCTGCAGAGGGGAGACTCAAACCCAGCTCTCACTGCCTGCCAAGCCACTCCTGGGTCCCCGAGTCTCCAGGGCTATTGTATTTCAAAGGATTTTCTTTCTCTTTGTCTGTACCTCAGTAGAAACCTGACCCCAGAAATTTCCTGCTAGAAACTGTTTCTTAAGGGGCTCAGACGCAGAAAGACCAAGACAAAGGGACCCAGAGGGAGGACCGGGAGAGCAGGGTGAAGGCGCGCAGCACATGCCAGCACCCCGGGTAACACAGGGAGCTGCCTGTCCCCGGGGTCCCTGCCAAACTGCAGAACAATGAGGAACAGGCTGCCAAGCCCAAGTCAGGGGCCAAAAATCTATGGAATGTGAGACCCAGAGCCACAGGCCACACCGAGTGCCACCTCACAGAGGGCCTTTCTTTGCAGGGAGTGATGGCCCTGCATTTCCAAGGCACTGTGGATGCCCAGTGTGGCTTCCAGCCTGGGTTTCTGAACTGTGCATGCCCAGGCTTCCAAAGACTGGATCAGGCGGAGCCTGGGGGTTAAGGCCTAAGCCTACGTGGGCTGAGCAACCTTTAACCATGCAGGGAAATGGGGCTAAGAGTAAGATCTATCTGTTCAAGTGATTGAGGAAATCAAATACATTAACGGATGTAAACTCCTTAGAACAGAGCCTGGCTTATGCGGCTCCCACTGTTGTTAGTGCTAACCATCCCTAGGCAGCGGAGGAGAGAGGGCCTCCAAAGGACAGACATGGGGACTGGGGCTCAGACAGGGTCAGGGGCTGGCCCAGGGTCACACAGCTGGTAGGAGGCAGAGCCGGGGCTGTTGAACCCAGATCACGCCCTGTCTCTTGCACTGCACAACCTCTCTGGAATGACTCTGGAGCAAACACCTTTCCCACTTACGGGAACTGTGGCCGCCTTTGCAAAGCCCCCTGACTTGCTCCTCCCTGACCTGGTCTTTGACAAGGCTCTTACCACTGTAGGGTGTGAGCCTAGGGGTCATGGGGACTTGGGTTTCCTCCAGACACTCCTCAGAAGAGATCAGCTTCCACTGGGTAGGGCTCTGAGGTTTCCCTAGTGGCCTTTCTAAGACTATTGTCTGGCCCATGCCTTCCAGTTTCTGGAAACTTCTTCTAGGGGAAAGCCATGTCCCTCCTTTGTGTCCTGCTAAATGCCATACCTTGTGGAAGCCGACGGCAACTCCCAGTGCCAGATGACCCAAGACACCAAAAAGGCTCAGGCCAAGGACCCGGCTTGGGGAGTACATCTGTGAGGGTCTATGTGTGTTGAGGGTCTTCCAGAGGTGCACCATGATTCTGTGTGGGCACAAGTATTGGTCCCTTCACTCCTGACCCCTGTGGTGCAGAGAGCGTGTGTCCCTGCCCTTCTCTGCACATGAATGTGCATGCATGCGCTCAGGGTTCATCTGGGGACCACCGGCTGTGAGCCCAGCCACGTTCTCTGCCCCTCCACTGAGGCAGGTGCGTCACTGTCCCTTGTTGGGGGTAGTTTCGGGGGGAAGGTTGATGTGCCTCCCAGGGTAACAGGCTCAGCCAAGCCATCGGGAGAACCACACTGTCGTCCTTGGTGGCATGGCCTTGGCTGGACACCAGACTCTGGGCTGGTTTCTCACAGAAAGACCGCTTTCCAGTCCTTCCGGCTGAGTGTGAGGAGCTCCACAGGTCGTCTTCCCAAAGAGGAAACTGTCCCCTGACATCACACCCTCCCACACGGTTTTTTCCTTCCCCCCACCAAGTAAGTGACCCAATACCAGTGCATGCACGGGGGCTATTTCCACGTGCCCAGCAGGCTCGCGGCGGCCGATGCCTGGCATGGAGGCCCCGGCCCTGGGCCTTTGGCCAGCTGGAGGAGGAGAGGTGCCGCAGGCCAGCACTGCCCGACACACCCTGCCGCACTGGAGAGCGAAGGCCCAGCCGGGGGACAAGGCAGCTCCCAGCCTGGCCACCGGGGCTGTCAAGGCTGGACCAGTCTCAGCATTAGCCACTTCCACGCCAAGCAGCCCCTGTGAATGGAGTGACTTGAGGTCTCTGGAGACACCCAAGAGGCCATTGCCCCTATTTTGCAGATGTGAAAACCGAGGCTCCAAGGGATCGTGGACTGCTATTAACTACATTAGGCAGAGGAGAGAACCAAAGTTCAGACCAGTTAAGTGAGGGTCCCATGGCCACACAGCAGGCAACGGGGAAGTAACAATTGAAACCGTGTCTGTCCGACTTCCCTGGTCCATGCTGCTTTGGAAGAGTGAATGGATGAATAAGTGCGTGAATGAATGAACGTATTCATTCTGGCCCAGAGGTGGGGCTCGGCTGCTGTGTCGCCCACCCCCGCCCCCCCGCTCCCCTCGGCCTCCCTTTGCTTCTGGTCTTAGGATGGTAAGCAGCCATTACCCATTCATCACTTGACAGGAAGCAGCCAGATCTCAGGCCAGAGTCATGGGGGGCCTGGGAGCCGTAGGGGACTAGCCACAGATGGTGTCTGTTTTCCTGACCAGTCCTGTGTCCCCTCTGCCCCCACCCCCGCAGGTATTCTCGCTCAGATTCCTGGGCTCCACAGCCAGCAGGAGCCTGGCTTCTCTGAGACATGGGACCATAAACAGCTCTGAAAGGACGGTGCAGCCCACGCAGGGAGGTGCCTACCCCTCCTCTGGGCGGCGGGCCTCCTACAGGGGCCTGCAGAACCGGGCAGCCAGCAGCTGAGGGGCGACGCAGTGCCCGCCCAGACCACGGGGCCTTTCTTCCCCCTCACTCCCTTCCCCCGCACCCCCAGCTCACCTCTCCTCACCCATCGCCCACTCCTCTCCTTCTCTCTCCAGCTGAGGGGCCTTTCTCCAGAGCGCTAGACCCCAACCACCAAAAGCCGCAGGCAACCCAAGCCTCACCTGGCCCAAATCAGAGCTTTGGCCTGCCCTTCCCAGGCCCCTATCTCAGCAACGGGGTTGCCTCTCTGCTCACAGATGTGGCAGGAACCCAGTCTCGCCCCAGCCCACACCTCACCTTCCCTCACAGTCCACAGTCTGTCTTCATCCAGGCCTGCCCACTCTTTCCCCAAATAAGTCTGCACTCGCCCAGAGCCCTGCCCTGTGCTGGCCTGGCCCCTTCTCAGCGGACCCCTGCAGTTGCCTCCTGCCCGATGCCCCAGCTTCCAGGCCACCATGAGAAGGTACCCCTTCCAACACGCAAACCCCGACCTGCAGATCCCCACCCCAAGCTTTCCAGGGAAGGCCTGCAGGACTGAGCAAGGCACTGCACGCTCTGCCTCGCTGTGCGGGCTTGCATTTCCCCAGGCCCCGCCCCACTCTGGGCCAGCCCCAACCACACCACCCCCTGCCCCCTGCCCCCACCCCGGGGCTTTCCACACACCAGCCTCTGCCTGGGACCCTTGACCTCTCACCGGGCAAAGTCCTACTCATGTGTCACGATTAGGTAGGTCCTTGATCCTGCTACTCAGGCCACGTACTTCTTGTTCTGCAGTCTTGGGGAAGTCCCGCTCCCTTTCTGAGCCTCGATTTCCTCACCCATAAAGAAGAAACAGCCGGACCCTGCAGGGTGAGCTCACAGAGGCAGTTAGGGGGCACCAAGACCCCCTTCCGACTCCCCATCCACATGGGGGGCATCCACAGCTCTGTGGGCACAAGCTGCTTGTTTTGTTACCCTCTCCTCCTCTTCTGCCCACCTTTCAAGGCGGAGACTGGTCTTAGCAGTCATCTCTGCACCGCTAGGACCTTGCCAGGGCCTGGCACAGAACGGGCGCCAGTGGGGAGCTCGGTGGATACACCGACCAGCTGGTGGAGAGGGCTCTTTCCACCCTCCTGAAGCCCCAAGCAAGAAGCTGCCTTTACACTCAGGGTCCCGGGGTCTCCAGCCAGGGAGAAATCACCAGGTCATTCATTCAAAACACCCCCCACCCCCCACTGCAGGGCTTCCCAGGGCCTTTGTAAAATCAAGGAGGCTCCTGATCACCTTCCACTTCCTCCCTCTCAGGAAATAAACGCAAGTCCAGAAGAAAAAGATGCAGGAGGTGTAAACATTTCTCATGTCTGGGAGGCCTTTGGATCCGGCACAGGCTGGGCCTCATCCCACCCCTTCGAGGAGGGAGATCTGCCTAGCATGTCCTCTGTGCCAGCGAGTTGCACGCAGCACCTCAGCACATTCCTGCCACCGTGTCTGCAATGCCCATTTTATGCATGAGGAAACTGAGGTGCAGAGAAGTTACATAACTTGCCAAGCTTGTGCAGCTGTATGAAAGGCATGCCCTGTGCCTGAACCCAGACCCGACTTTTACAAAGTCTGGGTTTCAATCTTATTTGTCTAGGGTGATTCTCTGAGACTATCATGGAGCTGGGGGGAGCTAGTATCTCACTCTGCTGGGAACACTGGACCCCTCAGACAGGCCCACCATCTCAAGGACCCCTGCCCTCCAGGGAAATGAATGTCTCCTCAAGGCCTTAGCACGCTCTGCTCCTCCTGCCTGGAATGAATTGACTCCCAGCAAACCTGGCTCCTCCTTCATGGCCCAACCCAGCCACCTCTTCCAAGCTGCCTTCCTGGATTGCCCCAGTTACTCCCAGCTCTACATCCCTGGTCCCCACACTGTAATTACCTACTCACATGATTTCCTCTTCCTCAAATGAAATTTTCCTTGAGAGCAGAGACCAAAACACTCACCTTGTGGCCCCAGCAGGTCACAGAGGGAGGGCCAGGTAAGTGGCTGCTGACCAGGTATAGAAATACCAGAAGTCAAAAAAGAAGAAGCCAGGGAGCAGCTCCCAAGGGGCTGGAGGGATTCAGTATTTATGAAAAGCTTGCCTGGGGCTCCAGGACGGCATCCTTAATCCCACCCAGTTGCGCTCCCCAGGGGAAGTTCTTAAAGCCCTGGCCTCCCCCAATTTTCTCCCCTGCCCCGTTTTAAGGTTCAAGGACAGTGCTACCTGGTGGGAGAGAGTTCAGTGGAGAACTCACTGCTTAGATGTCAGGAAGGGGCCCAGGCTGCCGAACCGACCCCGCAGAGACAAGCACTGCTTTTGCCTCTTCCCTTCTGACCTCAGCAGTTCTTGCAAAGCTGAGAATCGCTCAATGTGAAATTGCTCCCCACTTCTGGGTGGTGGCAAAGGTCATGCCAGGCTGACCACTGGTAGCCCCGACTTGGTGAAGTGGCAGCGGTGGCAGGGGAGCAGCCGAGGTAGGGTGCCTCTGCGAGCCTGGCCTCTGGCCATCCCTTGGGCCTGTCTTTCTGTCACTTGCTGGGCACACCCTTTAGGGCAGAGACAGTAGCCCCGAGTGGCAGGAAAAGGTGAGGGGTTCCTGCCAGCAGGAGGCAGGGCAAAGGCAGGTACCTTGCAAAGTGGCTCTTGAGAGTCTCGGGGAAGGTCTGCTCAGCTCAGGGTAGAGGGTGGACTCACGGCGCTGTGGCCTCTGGGGATCTGGGTGGCCTCTCTGTGTCGGCGCGGGCGAAGGAAGAGGGGCTGGCCCTGTCTCCATGGGGGACTTCCCCTGCCACGGCCAAAAGGAAACCCCCACCACGCGCTGCCCCAAAAATAGCTCCTGCTGCCACCTCTGTGGCCAACAGAACGAGTCATCGCCGCCAGAGAGTCCAATGCTCACCAGGGACTGGAAGCTGAGGGCGGCGGCCCCTGGACAGTCTCAGAGAGAGCGCTCGCACGTGCCTCGAGCCGGCGGGCTTGGAATGCAGTCAGGGTCCTCTCTGGGGCCGCCCGGTCCTGCTCCCCCATTTCCCCCACCAGGAAACTGAGGCAGGAGGCAGGACACTTGGCAGGGCCATGAGCACTGCAGCGGCAGCACCTGGCCACAACCCAGCCTCCTCCACCCACTCCACACCCACCTGTGTGGCAAAGGGATTTGCCCTCCAGGCTCTATCAATCCCTTACCTCCCGCCGGAGCTCAGAACGTTGACAGCCCCCGGACTGGCCCAGCCTGGGCTCTGGGAGGGACGACAGGTCCTTCCCTTGTCCCTGGTGCTCTATCCCCACCCACCCCCACGGGGGCCAGCAAATGCTCAGAAGCATGAAAATCCTTGCTGTCCCTTTAAAAGCTTAACTCTTTCTAGTCTCTCTTTTGTGACCGGAGCCAAAAATATTTGTTGCCTGAGAGATGAATGCCTTGGTAAGCAGCAGCCACGGGTTCCAGCCCTGGATCTGCCACGCCCCAGCTAGGTGTGTGTCTCGGTGTCCTCACGTGTAACACGGGGGCGAGAATAGTATGCACGCCTTGGTGCTGGAGGGTTCCTGACGTTATATGAACCAAAAGTGCTCAGATAGATATGCAATCAAGGGAGTTCCTGTTTGAGTATTACTGCATTCCCCTCGGGGCCCGAGCGCTACCACACAAGGCGTGGGTCTCGGGTCACAGAGGGCGCAGCGTGTTTCTGCCTTCCGTTCCTTCCACACGTCCTTCCAGTGGCCTTCTCTGTGCGGGGCCTGCGCTGATAGCAGGTGACTCCAAGATGCTGCTGATGGAAACCCCCTTGTTCACAGGAGCGAGCCCTAGAACACAGGGACAGACACTCTCCAGCCAGAAAAGAGCATGGAAAGAGCCCCCGGGAGGACGGATGGACTCTCACTTCTGGCCGAAGTCACGGACAGCGTCTCACAGCAGGTAGAGTTTAGATGGCTCAGAGGGACAGGACTAATTCTGAGCAGAGGGGAAGGGAATTCTGGCGGAAGGCACAGCGCGGTCAAAGGTGGGGAGGCTGGTGAACCTGCAGGCATGTGGGAGGAAGTCAGCCCGTGCCTCCTCCTCTGGAACAAGAGCCACCAGTACCCTGGGCAAGCCACCCCCTCGCACCCCATCTGTAGCTCAACCGCTGGGGCTGGCGCGGGCATATTGCAGCTGAGGGCCCAGAGGATGCACAAAAGCCAGATCCTGGCACCAGGGCTCGGCCGCCTGCCAGCACATCTTCCCTTCCTGCCGGCCCAACTATCAGGCATATGCCAGGTGCTAGTCCCCGGGGTGGCCAAAGCTGGGCCCAGGCCAGCCATCGCAGGCCTGCAGATGGACCCCACCAAGGCCCCGGTGCGCGTGGTACTCCTCAGGGACTGTCCTCCACGACGCAGCTACGCGGGCAGCGCCAGCCTTGACTCACAGAGAAGGCTGTAGATGGGCCAGTCAGGCCACCGAGTTGGGCACTTTCTGCCTAATCTGTTTTTCTAAAGCCGGGTAGTGAGGAGACAGAAAGGCAGCCCAGCACAGGCTCTGGAGCCTGAGAGCCCCAAGTTCAAATCTTACACTGCCTCTGTCCAGCCACGTGAGCTCCAGCCAAGCCCGCGGTCGCCTCTCTGCAGTTTCCTCCTCTGCACACGGGGCCACGTAGGGCGCACCTCGTGGGGTTGTTACGAGGCCTCATTGAGGACATACAGGCAAAATGCCAGCCCTGGGCCTTCAGGACCTATGTACACACAAGAGCTCAATAAATGTGGCTCCTGCTACTATTATGATTACTATTATCATTATAAAAAAACATGTTCATTTAACAGCACTATCCCTGCGACAGGTATTTCTGGCAACCTGCTCAGCAAGTCAATTGACATAATAAGTCTGGTCCTCATTCTCCAGGGAACCCCCGTCTCACAGCCAACCAGGCCCTTAGGCTGTGGTCTTGGCAGGCGGTGTCCGAGCCCACGGAGGACTCACATTTTAGGGGAGGGTGGGAGAGGGCACGCTGGCTCCTGCTGCATCCTCCCAGAAGCTGGGAAGCGATGGCAAAGCATTTCACAAAGTTACCAGGACGATGAGCCTGGGCTGTCTTCCCCACCCCTCCCCCCGCACTGCCTCAATAAAATAAATCTTGGCCCGCGGCTGGCGAGAGACCCTATATATTTACATGACGATTGTGCCTCATGATCACAGGGCCCGTGTTTCCAGCAGGCAGCGTGTGGCAGGGATGACAGTGGTCCTAGGAGACCCACTATTTTCCAGCGACTTTTATTGTCCATTATATCCCAGCATTTACAGGGCTCTGTTCCGGGCCTGGCAGGAATATCACACACGGCGGGGCTGGCAGACCTTAGTATTCCAGTCAAGGGGTTGTAGATCCGTCTTTGGGTCCCATCCTTCCCCCCACAAGTCTTTGTGTGGTACCGAGACCCCAGAGAGGGCCAGGGGCTCGGGTGGGAGAGGGCTGGTTGCCTGAAACCAGGCCCAAGAGGAATACTTGCACCATGGAAATTGGCAAATGCTACAAATGAGAGCTTTGTACAAATCCCTCCCCCCACCCCAGCCTTTTGCCCAGGGAACTGTTTGTTAAACACTTACCAGCATTCCCCGGGCAAAAGTGACCCAGGGGACTATCTGAGCAACTGGAAGGACACATGGACTTAGGAGGAAGAGGAGAAACCTGGCTTCCTGAACCACTCGCTGTGTCGCCTTAGGGAAGTTACTGCACTTCTTGAGCCTCAGCTTTCTCACCTGTAAAATGGGGACATACCTGAACTGCTAGGGTTGTTGTGAGGCTGCAGGACCCTGTGGACAGTTTCCTGGGCGATGCTTGGTATGCCGCAGGTACTAAATAGATGATAACTCTTGTCATTCATTCCTTCAGCATGCACTGAGCACGTGCTCTGTACCAGAAACCGCCTGAGTGACAGGGATACAGAAGTGTCCCAGGGGATGACAAATGCCAAATTCTTCACATCTGAACAGCTCTTAGCCCTTGACCAGCTACAGGGGGATTTTTAGCCACATCATCTTATGAAGCCTCATGACAATTCTGAGAGGCGGACAGAGCAGGAAATATGCCCATTTTTGAGATGAGGACATGGGGTCCCCACCACGGCACCCATCTCTGAGTTCCCAGCCCAGCTGTGTTGCCCCCCACCCCAGAATGTGAACCCTCACACAGAGGACAGGCAGGCCCGTGGGCAAGGGGACTCCTGGTCTCGGACCCTGGGTTTTAGTCTTGGCTCCATGGCCTCCCTGCTCCAGGTCCTTCCCCTTCTGGGCTCTTGGTTTCCCATCAAAAGGCTGAGAGGGCTGCAGCCCGGAAGCTGTTGTCCCTGAGGGATGAGGGTCTGTCTCCAGGCTTCCTGGCTTGGCCAGTGTCCCTCTGTCCCACTCGACTAGGGAGGGTGCAAGCACATCAACATCTACGGTGCCCCAGCCGGGTCCCAGGGGAGCCAGGGTGTTTTGGGCAGGAAGGAAGAGGGGAAGGAGCTGGGGCAGGACCCCGACCCACGGGTTTTGAGCCTGCCGTCGCAGCCTGCAGGCAGGGCTCATCCCCCCTTTCACAGACGAGGGGCCTGAAGCTCAGAGGGCTGATGTCAACAGCCTTTGAACCAGGATTCAGACCCCCGGTGGCAGCCTCCGGAGCACGCGGCTGGGCTGCCCAGGGAGATCTGGAAACCACCAGGTCTCTCGGTTCTGACACCCAGAAGGCCTGTAAATGAGACATTTCTGGCGACCGCAGCCTCGGCCCGGAGGGGCTAAGGAGCGTTGAGCTGAGATGGGAGAGTGAGAAAAGTGCAGACAAGCTAGATGACTCAGACGACCTTTGAAACCAGGAGGGAGGCGGAAGTGGGCAGCATTTCTGGTGGGCAGCACCTCACTTCCTAGAAGGATGCGTCACTGCTTTTGTTGAGTCAGCACTTGCCTGGCAGTCAACGCGGACCTGCGTTCGGGTGGCACTTCTCAGCTCGCTTGTCCCCAGAGCAGTTACAGGCTGCCCGGTGGGGGCCATCCATGTGTGGGGCAGGTGGGGCTTTTCATTTCACAGATGGGGAAAATGAGGCCCAGGAAGGGAGGAGGGTGGTTCAGGGACACACAGCAGGGACCTAAGTCTTCAAACGTTAATTTTCCTATTTTGGGAGACAGAAAAGGAGCAACCCTCTAGAGCTTTAAAAAAAAAGGAGAAAAGAAAGAACTAGCAGCTGAACAAAACTGCAATAAGGCCCCCAGCCAGCCCAAAGAGGTTTCTGAAATTCTGTGCAGTCTGAATTCTTGCCGGCTGAAGGGTCATGCGATTTCCTTTGCAAAAGGCAGAGTTGAAAACGTCTGGCTGAGGGGAAGGGGGCGGAGGGAAATGTTCACAAGACTGGAGTCATGAGTTCCAGCCTGGCTGTTCCCAGTGACTTTCTGGGTGACCAGAAACGAGTCCTTTGCCCTCTCTGGTCCTCAATTTACCCTTTTACATTTACTACGCAGCAAGCCTTGCTCCAATGCACTTAGGCGACATTACCCTACTTTCCCCTCACAGTACATTATTATCTCCATTTTACAGCAGGGGAAAATTGAGGCATAAAGAGGCCAGGCACGCTGTCCAGTGAAGGTGGAAGAACTGGGACTTGAGGCTAGGGGGTGTGGTTCCAGACCCACACTCCTCGCCGCCGAGCCGCAGGGCCCTCCAGCCTGCAGCAGGCTGACCCCCAGCCCCCCCGCCCCGTGCCCTCCCAGAGACCTCAGGGGCTTTGCGTCTGTGGCTTGGATGCCAGCAGGCCTGTTTCAGGAGACACAGGACCATCCTCAACACTGGCGGCTGCTCCGAGCTACTGCCTTTTCCGTGAACTGGGAGGGCACTGAACTGAAACCGTGAAACCGTGAAACCGTGAACCGGTTTCTTCAGTTTGCTCAGCAGTCTTTCTAACCACAGCCCGGGACGCCCTCGGGAGACTCCCAAGTCACGGGAGACTCCCAGGTCATGGCAGCCATCGACCCACCTCTCTGAGCCTTGCTGGGAGCTGCGAGTCCGCACAGGAGAGGATGGCCCCACTCTGATGTCCATTTTGGAGTTTTAACTCAGGTCCGCCTCCAGGACCGCAGGAGGGAGACTGCCATTCAGGCATCCAAGAAAGAGAGAAAAAAACATCTATTCATAGCCAGACAGGGCCTGCTCTGTGGAAACGATGCTACCAGAACGTGACGTGCAGCCCAGCTGTGCGAGAGAATCCCGAAAAGCCTGACCCACGAACGTCCACGTGGAAGGCTCAAAGGCTTGGGTGGTCACCAAGCCTCGAAAATATGCCTGGATACTCAACCGTGACATTCCTGAGGGAATAAGGTTCTGACCCAAAACCGGGGCTTGTCTTCCAAAGCAAAATTCTTCAGACAACAGACATTTTTTGGCTTCAACACGCAGACTGCTGATCTCTAGAGTAAGGAATACTCATGCTAAGAAGGACTGCCCCCATATCACGTGCCCCCGCCCCATGCCACGCCCTGGCCATGTATTTGGGTCCACCTGCCAGTCCCACGAGGTGGGTGTTACTATATGCATTTTGCAGAGAGGGAAACTGAGGCTCAGAAGTGCACATCTGACAAAGGTGGGGCTTGAAATCTGGTGCCAGCCTGGAGAGCAGAAAGTTGGAACCCACTGTCTGCCTCACTAAGAGGCGCTCTGGACAGAAAGGGACGCACAGAGATTTCTCTGGGCAGGTGCACATCAAGTGTCGGGCCCGGGACGCACCAGTCAGCCCCCTGCAGGCATGGGAAGAATTCCTGCAGAGGGACAGGTGGGGAGGAGTCGGCCCGACTGCAGTTAGGACCGCTCCACACGCTGCCTCAGTCCTGCCATCTCAAAGATGCTGGAATCCACCCACTGGGACAATGTCGAGCGCCCAGAAAACCCCCTGCGCTTCCTTCACATTGTTGCATCTACAACAGACAATGGTTCAACACACATGCAGTCGCTGCTACGCTCCAGTCAATTCCTAGGAGCAGGAGGAACCCTGAAGCCTCTCCTTGGGGGTCTCATGTCTCTCCTGAGACCTCAGAAAGGCCCCGAGGAATCTGCCAGGCTACAGCCTGTATTGGAGGCTCAGGGCAGAGGAGGGGGGTGTCCAAGGACATTCGGCTATCTGTTCACTTGATCAACAGCGGGGAAGAGGGAGGGCACTGCAAGCAGAGGGCACGGCATGTGCAAAGGCCTGGAGGCTAGGCAAGCCCAGCGCTCACGGGAGAGAGGCCCTAATGACAGCAGTAGCCTCGGCCCTGCTGGGGAAGGGGAGCTCAGTAGGGCTGACAGGGTGCCATGAGCACGTGCACACGGGGCTGGTAAGGGGCGCAAAGCCAGGGCCAGAACTCAGCTCTCCAGGCTCCCCTCCAGCACTCTTCTGCACACCACTCTGTCTCCCCGGTACCAAGCCTACGTATAATTTTACTCAATGCGTCATGTGATGAATCAATGCCCTAGACACAGCATCTTTCCTCCATCGAGGCTACATGCACACGCATGACCGCTCCACCCCTGCCCTGATCATCTCAAGTGACTGCGTGCTCACAGAGAGGAGGAAGGAAGTGCCTACAGACTCTCCCTCTCAAGGGACCATGCTGGGGCCACACCTCAGGAGAGCCACACTCCAGGCTCCAAGATGCACTCTCTCATTTGGAGAGCATTTATTGAGCACCTACTCTGTGCCGGGCTGTGTGCTAGGTACTGGAAGGAGTCATAAATAGTGGTTACAACCTCTAACTCACTCAGCCGTCCCCTAATTCTTCTGACATGGGCAGGGCTGGAATCTTTACTCCTATTTCACAGAGAGGAGACGGAAGGCTCAGAGAGGCCCTGCGTCCTGCTTACTGAAGACCACTGGCTAGGAGGTGTCGGGGCTGGGACATGAACCCGGGAACATCTGACCATGGAGCCTTTGCCAAAACAGACAAGGGTTCCTGGGGGACTGAATGAGCCTGGATCCCTCCTTCCTGCCCCATGAGCCGCCCTTACCCACGAAGCAGAAGGATGCACTGGCAGGCGCCACTGGGAATGGCGGCCCTGTCATTGCTGGGAGGGGCCACTCTCTAGGCCCAAAGGAGTGTGGCCAGGGCTGGCGGCTTGTGCCGAGTGCTGGAGGTTCTCAGCCCTCAGCTGTCCTGGCCGATGCCACCGAAGGACTAAATGCTGATGGCCTGTGCTTAAGAAAAGCATGCTGGTCATGGCTGATGTGGCTCAGTGGACTGAGTGCAGCCTGCGAACCAAAGCGTTGCTGGTTTGATTCCCAGTCAGGGCACATGCCTGGGTTGTGGGCCAGGTCCCCAGCAGAGGGCATGCGAAAGGCAACCACACCTTGATGTTTCTCTCCCTCTCTTTCTCCCTCCCTTCCCCTCTCTCTAAAAATAAATAAAATCTTTTAAAAAAGAAAAGAAAAGCACGTTGAGGTGGACCGATCAGCCCATCCTGGCACTTGCATTAAAGCCTATGGGCAAGAACAGGACAAAGAGCACAGGCTCTAGAGTCAGGGAGCCCCAGCCAGGTCAGCTCCCTGAGTCGCTGAGTCTATTCAGGCCTGGCCCACCTGGCCCCGTGTGGTGACAGCTCTCCCTCCCCCAGACTCGGGACCTTGTGCGCATCTGTCTCCTGCACAGGAATGTTAGCCAGCGCAGTGCCTTGGGTCCGCCAATCCGTCCTGTCCGGCCCCAGCCCAGTGCCTGGCTTACATGTCATCCTCGTCCACACACAGGCTGGCGCCAGTTCCTCCTGGGAACCCGGTTTTAACCCAACTTAAATGGCTACAGACACTCCAACCTACTAACGTTTGCCAACACTCCATCCAGACAGGCCTTCCTCCCCACCTCTGGGGTTCCTGGACTGGGATGAATAGTGTTCTTATAAAGCTCGTGTCTACCTGAAACCTGGGAATGTGGTCTTATTGGAAAACAAGGTCTTTGCAGATGTAATGAAGTTAAGATGAGGTCATATAGGATTAGGGTGGCCCTAATCCAATGACTGGTGTCTTTATAAGAAGAGGAAAACTTGGACACAGAGATACACAGGGAGAAAGAAGTCCACGTGATGACAGAGTGGAGTGTTGTGTCTACAAGGCAAGGGACGCCAGAGGCTGCTGGCAGCCACCAGAAGCTCGGAGGGGGGCCTGGAACTGTCTCCCTCAGAGCCTCTTGGGAAACCCACCCTACTGACACCTTGAGCACTGTGTTAAGTTGGCCCCAGGGATCTCGGTCTCCCGGCCCAGCCCCGGAGCGCAGCCAGCCTGCACAGGCGGCCGCAGCGGCCCGTGTTCTCCAGGTGCTGCCCATTCATTGAAGACTCCCTCGGGCCCACCTTCTGCCTTGGGTGCCACACAGGAAGTGAGTCAGTGGCTCCCAGGCCTGGAGATTTCACAGGCCCATCTGGCTTCCCCCCAATTCTGAAGACAAGCATAAGGTCGCCAGCTTTTTCTGGATAAAATTTCCATCTATTACCACCTTTCTGCATTTGAAGGGCACCTGACATAAGAAAGCAGCCACCGCCAGGCCTGTTCTGAAGTTTCTCCCTTGACCAGGGACTGGTGAGAGCTTCACACAGCCCGGGCCGGGCCTGGGCCTGGGAACCAGCAAACGCAGGCCACTGTGCCCTACTGCGTGACTTTTTTCAATCCTGGCCCAGGAAAAGCGACACTGGCCACCTCCACCCTCCTGTGAGTACACAAAAGAGGTTTTCTCCGTCTCGAAAACTCGACCTGTATATTCCAGGTACCTGGTGGGTAATTCCAGTTCATCCCCTCTGAGGACTGGGTGATCTCCCAGCCCACGGGAGGTGGCTTTCCAGGCCAGTCAATGAGGGAGGGGGCCAGAGGAAAAGAAAATAAAAGTGAACAGCCGGAGAGGGAGAGAGAAGCACTGATCCTTCTTCTGAAAAGAAAACCAAATTGCGAGATTACGCAATGCGCAGGCAGCGTGGCGGGGGACTCCAGCTCTCTTCAAAGTCACCTCGTAAACCTGCGCCCGCCTTGGGGTGGGGGATGGGGCGGGGGCTGGAGGCCCGCTGCCTGGCTTTCGAAACATCTGGCCCTGGTGGCCTGATAACCCACCAGAAGCGGGTCCCCCTGTGCTTCGTGGATGTCGCACCGCGTCTACCTCATGGTGGCCAGCGAGCTGTGTCAGGAGCGCCACCCCAGGGAGAGAGATTTGTCTGAGCATGAGGAACACTCCTTCTACTCGTCACTCAGGGGCACTAATCGCACCCTGGAGGGAGCCGCGGGCCGAGGGCCGCGCAGGGGCGGCCTTGCTGGGACAGGCTCTGGCGCAGGGCAGCGAACCTCAGATGATAAGGCCCGACGCCGGCGCCTTGCAGGGCCGGAGTCCATCTCTCCCTCCCTCCCGTTTGCACGCCCAGGCCAGGGGAGGGTGGGCCCCAGTTCTTAGGAAGCCAGGAAACACACTCTTTTCTGGGCTAAATGCCCAGATTCCTTGAGCAGTCACAGGACACGCTTTTTCTGAGCCGATCCAAAGCCACAAGTGCGGAGTGGAAGTTTCTCAGAGTAGCGTGAACCTGCGGGGACACAGACTTGCTCACCTGGAGTTGCAGGTCAAAAGCCGGTCAGTGAGAGAGGCCCCCGCTGGCCCCAAAAGGCAGGGTCGGGGCTCCGTGGGTCTCGGTTTCCTTTGAAAGAAAACGGGGGTTCCTTCATTCCATCGTTCTTCGTCAAGCATTTCTTGAGAGGCGCACGGAGCCAAGCACTGTCTCAGGCACAAGGCCGAGAAGGCCCTGATCCCCAAGAGGTGGATCGAGAAAAGGTCATCATTGTGAACAGCAAAAAGTGCTGTGACAGAAACACAGACCGTGAGTGGGTCACGCGGTGCAAAGAAGGGGACCTGGCATCCCAGGGTGGCTGGGACAATTAAATCAGACCGTGCCTCAAATTGCTTAGCACATAATCAGCACTCAGCAGACAAGGCGTGTGCCCCTGTCCTCCCACGGCATGGGTAAAGGGGGAGGGGCGCCGGAAGCCAGGAGGAGAAGCGCTGGACTGGGCCGTAAGGACTGACGGGGCTGGTGTGGCCCCTTGACGCCCCATGTTTCCCGGGGAGCCAAGGGCGTGCCCCCCTCTTGCCTGGTCCTGGGAGACCTCTGCTCTTTCTTGGTGAGAAAGTTCTGCTTTTGGCATCAAGCCCACAAAAATGGGCCATAGCCACGTGTCCTCCCACCAGCAGGACTATTCTAGGAGGTGACTGTCCTCCCGGAATGTGAAGCTGCGATCCTTCACGTGTTTGCTGGGAAAACTTGCCGAAGTTTTGCCATCTCTCTGAGCCTCACTTTTGTGATCTGAAAATGGAAGATCTACCTAAAAGGCTCGCTTGTTCCATGAGACCTCGGAGGTCAAGTGCCTAGCGTGTGCCTGGTACGCAAAAGGCCCACCTGCCCTGCCTCTGCCCAGCACTGATGGGGTGGTGCTCTAGTGGAGGGACACCCGCAGGGGGAGGAAGTGAGAGGGAAGGCGCACGTCCAGCCCTCGGGGAGCCTGGCATCTGGAGGGAACAGCCGAAGGAAAGGAGCGGGAGTCAGCCCCGGGGTTGACTGGTGTCTTTGCTGGGTGTCTTGTCCACGATCCTCCCCTCTCTGAATCTGTGTCTGCAGCTGAAAAGTGGTTCTGGGATGATAAAACGAGACCCGAGGTATATCAAGTGTCTGACACATCAATCTCCTCATTCCCATTCACCACTTCAACATAAAACGGTTTGGGCTGCACCCAGAGGGGCGCGGGGCCCTGTTGTGGGCCGGGGGTGTGTGGCCAAGCCTGTCGTCTGGCAGAGCCCCATCTCCTCTAGAGCCACCCTGGCGTTACGTGGCTCTGTGAGGGGGTGGGCGAGGATTGTTGGCTAGCCCGGGCTGGCGCCGCTGAGCGCCTGGCCTCTGTGGAAAACAACGTCTGGACAGATCCTGGGAGTGGCCACCACACCGCCGCACACCAAGCCTGCTGCCGCGAGTCCCCCTGGGTCAGTGCAAGACAGACCCAGTGGGCCAGGGAACCTCTGACCCCAGCCCCCACCCCCGCTCCACCCACCACAAACAACATGCCACGCACAGACACGAGAACTCAGGGCTGCTCGTTTTCACAGCTTCGTCACCGACGTCTCCAGGTCAGTCAATCAATCGATCAATCAATCAAGGGAGAATAAGAATCAATCGCAGTGACAACACAATTCACTCCCTGGGAAGTGCGGTGGGGCCGGGACTCGTGCAGATTAATGAGCCGCCTGGAAATGGGGGAAATAAATGTATTCTGCGCAGACACGGAACGGCCCGGCCCTGGCGGATGTGCTCGCATCAACTCAGGCTGCTCTCACCCCCGGGAACCAAAACGGCTTCTCTGACGAGCAAGGCAAAAAAATGACGCGCCGAAATCCGGATTTAGGGAAAATAACACATCCGTGGCACTTTCCTTCCCTTCCCGAAGCGATGCTGCGAGCTTTACATATTTTATCATTTATTCTCACATTGTCCCCAGCAAGTTGTAGGCGTCGGCCTTGTTTGTCACAGGAAAGCTGTGAGAGAGGCTGAGGGTGCGGAGGGAGGTGAGGGGCCTCCCACTCCGACAGCCAGCAGGAAAGGGCTGGGTGGGTGGGGGTGGGAGAAAGCCAAAGGCTCTCTTTGGGTGGAACTGTGGCCTCACAGGCAGCCGAGAGGCTCTGGGAGAGGATGCCCAGGCACCCACCCTGGGGCTTCCTCGCCAGCCTCTGCCTCCTATCACGAACCCCACCCTCCCCAAACCATTTGCCATACCTGCCACCAGAACAGCCTTCCTAAAACACCTACCTATCTAGCCCGCTCTCCCTTATCGACCTTCAAGGCTTCCAGATAAAGCTGTCACTCCTGAGCTCAGCCTCCTTACCTGCCAGACCCCAGTCCCAGGCGACACTTGTCATTCACCACGTCAGCTCCGCAGGCCTCTTACAGTTCCATGCACCTCCGGGCCCTGGCACACACCATGTGCTCCCTCTGGCGCGCCCTCTCCACCTGGCTAACTCCTACTGATGGTCATTGAAGGTGGGCAAGGCACGGGCAAGCTGGGGACGGGCATCCGGACTGGGAGTCCTCGCTCTGTGACTTCTTAGAGCCTCGAGGAGGGGCTCCCTGTTCTCAGAGGGCAGCCCAGGAAAATGGACAAACCTCAGAGCTACCACTTAGGAGCTATGGGATCGGAAGCAAGTTTTTGGGATTTCCGGGCTCCTGCTGTTTCATCAGAAAGCTGGGGCCAATGACACACACTCCTCAAGACACACCCAACGCAGCCGGCACTGTCCTAGGCATATGTGAGTACCCCATAAATGCCGGGCCCCCTCCTTCCCTGCCTCTGAATTCAAGGGGCCTCTCCATGCTCTGCCAGGCTGCACGGGTGACAAGCCCTCTTCACGTGTGTTGAGAACCAGGGCCATCACATGCCCTTGCCTACTCTCCTCCAAGAGGTGTCCCAGTGTGGCTCTCAGGGACGTGAGCAGGAAGTGGGGTTGGACCCGCCCCGCTGCCTCTTTCTTCCTCAGCCCAGCCTCAGCCCAAGGAACCATCCATCTGTACGAGTTTGGTTTCTCTCTCTCTTTTTTTCTTTTCTTTCCCTTCTAAGCAAAACTGCTTGGCGGCCGCTCCTGCCTCTGTCCCCAAGGCAGTTCCAAAGGGCCCATCTTCTCCTGCAGAAGTGATGGCGGTAATTCTGTTAATGGGAAGCAAGATGGATGGTACACGGTGCCCAAAGTGTACACAGGAGGCCAGCAGAATCGGCCGCCCCGGGGAGAAGGAAAGTGTTGCTGGAACACACCCTCCTTTGGGGCCTTATTAGGTCTTGAAAGAGCTGCCGCACTCGCTAAAACCTGCTTTTGCCAGCAGAAGCCTCATTTTACAAATATACAACAACAACAAAAAAAACCCGTAATGGGAAGAAAACCCTGAAGATTACGCTCCCCTGCTGCAGCGCGGTGGCGAGCTGAAGTCTTTAGCCTCGTCGACTCTGGGTTTAAATAAATGGGCCTGAACGCCAGCTCACCATTTTGTGAACGCGGCGGTTTCTTTGCCGTTTAAGGACTGTTTGCCAACGGTGGGATGGGACAGCTTTGGGAACATTTTCTTTTAAGAGGTGCGTCTGTCCCAGATGCCATAAAACCCTATAGCCCTGGCGTCAGTCCCAGGAGGAATCCCTGAGACAGCCCTTCCCCAGTCACACCCACAGGCCCTCGTCACACATGGTCACTTCGCAGGTCCCAGTGGCGTCACGAAGGCAGTTTCACTGCGGAATGGGCGTCCATTTCCGCAGTTACGAAAAGGGCTCACCCTTCTCTCAAATCCAGGATCAAGCTGCCAAGTTGTTCTTTGGGCTTCACTTTGTCCAAATACAGGAGGAGGGTGGAGGCCAAAGCTGCTACAGAGACAGCCGTGGCTGGCCACAGGCAGAGCAAGCGAACGTGGAGTCGGCTGCCGGGGGCTGTGTGACCTCGGCAAGCGGAGGAACCGCTCTGGGCCTCAGCCTCCTCATGCCCAAGGCGGGGCTAACCCAGCCCGCCTCACAGCCCTGGGGCAACCCAACTCACTTGGGAAACGGTCGCTTCCCTGGCCAATCGGAGCTCCCCCGATCTTTCTGCTCTTCTCAGTCACACCTTCCCGCAACACCCAGCACCACCCTGACACACAGTAGGTGCTTGTTGAGCATATGCTGCTGTGAGCTGAACCTGTGGACTTTTTTGCTGCTTGGGAAAACAAAAACCTCCATTCACACTAGAGCAGATTGGTTTAGAGTGTGTACTCTGGGAGCCGAAGGCCTGGGTTCGGATCCTGGCTCCACCGTAGACCTGCTGTGTACCCTTGAACAAACAACTCAAGTCTCGCTCAGCTCGCCAACCTGGTGAGACTAATAGAATCTGCCTCACAGGGTCACTGAGAGGAGTCAGAGCGATACTATGTGGCCAGGGACTGCCTGGTTGGCCTTGGTGACAAGCAGTCTCAAGAGTGAGCGGTGGAGTCTTGGGAAAGCCTGAATAAAATGCCCCCGTTCACACTGGGGAGTCCACTTTCTCAAAGACACCTGAGGCAAAGGCAGACCAATAAGGCCATCCCGGGCCCCTTGGAAGAGCTGGGACCATGAACAACAGGCATGTGTTAAATCCCCAGCAACTGCCCTTGGAGAGAAGCTAGACGCTGGTGGGTGAATCGGCCCCCAGAAGCCCGGGGACACCGGCGCCTCCACACCCCAGCCCCATCCACCTGTCTGCAACGCTCAGACCAGCAACACTGAACACCCTTCTCTCACCTCCGGCTTGCGACTGCCCTCCCCGCCCAGAATGCCAGCTCCGTTCTCTGTCTTCCATTCATCACACATTTAGCGCTGCACCTGGCTCCGCTGGCTGAACGGACGACCGAACAAAGCAAGGCGGGGATGGCTTCCACGGGGACGGTGGCCCTGGGCTGTGATTCCAACATGTCCCCGTGTAGAGAGGCGCTCCTGAGCGTCAGGGGTGCCACTGAGCTGCAGTCCTCACCCCACACAGTGTCATTTATTATCAGTACAATAATGGCCACCAACCGCTGATGCCTGGGGTGGGCATGCCTGTCTCAGTGGGTCGTGAAAACTGTCCCAAGGCAGGAACTGAGATCACCCCTCCCTTGGCAACTGAGAAGTGCAAAGCCGAGCCAAGGAGAGAGGCGAGCAAAAGGTAGAGAGGCGACTTGTATTCCAGAGTGTCCAACCCCTCTGCCTGCTTCCTCCATCTCTGGGCCTAAGTGTGGCCACAGGGCTAAGCGCGAGTGTCCCTGTGCACAGGGTTGGCTGGATCTTGGAGGAGCTAAAGGCTGGACCTGGAGTCTCGGGACTTGCTCCCTTGCCAAGAAGGGTGATTGCTCAGAGGCAGCGGCTGAGGTCTGGCCCCTGTCTGGTCCCCACACACATGCAGCAGACTGTAGGGGCAGAAGCCTCAGTCATGCATGAGTCTAGCCATCCAGCTGTGCCTGGGATTATGCAAAGGCCGCTAGCCTTGGGAGGTCATTTGGGTCTGGGCTCAAATCTCTGTTTTCACATTGCATGACTTATGGCTTTAGACCAGTTGCTTCAATCTCTGAAGCCCAGTTATCCTCATCTGAAAAGTGGGGTCAGCCCAAAGTTGTAGGGATTAGCTATGGCAACACAGATAAAGCATCTGGCCAGGTCTCTGGTGCACAGCAGGTACCAAATAACAAGCGTCAGCCAGCTCTCCCGAGCCTCCCTCACCCAAGTTTTTGAGTGGCCAGACATCCACGTCCTGCGGCTGCCAGACCCGTGTCAGGGCAGGGAACCGCGTGGGCAGCTGGTGGAATCTGAGCTCCCCACCCTCTCTGATTTCTAGGGCACACCTGCTTGGCATTGTTCCCGAGCGATCGAGCCGGTCAGCAACCTCGTCATTTGATTTCTGACTCTTGTCACTCAAGGACAGGGAGCTGGAGGGAATGGGTTTGACAATGCAATAACATCTGGCACCAACGTGAGGAGGGCATTTCCAAGGAGGCCCAGGTTCGCGGTGCGTCCCTGGCACAAGAGGCTCTGGGTGGGGAAGGAGACCAGCTGACAGCCATCGCACCCTGGGCCAGGGGTCTGCAGACAGTGCCTCGCAGCAGAGAAAAAACGTTTCCTTCAAATAAGGTCTGGCTCCAAGCCCACACAGAGACTGGATGCAGGGGCCTTGCTCCCTCTGAAATGTGGGTGTTGATAGGGGGAGGCCACAGCCCTCCTGTCAGGGCCAGCTTCCCATGGGAGTGGCCCACGTGGTGGCATCGGGCCCTGCCCTCAGGAGGGAGCCCCGTGCTTGGGGCTTCATGGTCTGTGCTCACTGTCCTGAAAGTCCTCACTTGGTCTTCGAACTTTTAAGCCAAGTCACGGGGAACGATGGTGCCTGTGCTGGGGCCTTGGACCCTCAGCTCACCGGTGGCCAGCCTTCCCCAGGATGGGCCCTCAGCTGCCCGCTCCCCTCCCCGCCCCAGTAATCTCCGCTGCCTTCCGTCCTTGGCGCGGTCACGGGTGCAGGCGCAGGGAGGCTTGGGGCCACGTGCGCTCACACACTGAGCCACAGGGTGGGGCTCCAGGTACTTTTGAGGGTCTGCACTTGCCCTATGAATGTCCCTATGCCCAAGGGAGTGTAGCATTAAATAACAAATAAAAATATCATGGCAGGTGGAGAGACTGCAGAGGGAAGGAAAAACCTTTTTTTCCTGCTTTTTGAATAAGGGGGCTTGTGTTTTCACTCTGTACTGGGCCCCATGCGTTATGCAGCTGGCCTGCATTCCATTTATATGACCCTCTGACCACCCTCCCCTGACCTGGAGGACATCAGGGTCACCCCTAGGCCTCTGAAGAACTAGACACCCTGGGGGCTGAGATAGTCACACCTGAGAAGCTTCTCAGAACTCAGTCCTACCCTCTCCCCACCCACGCGTCTTGTTCTTTGAACCCCTACGGTCAGCCATGTATTCTATCCTGGGGGCTGGGCCCGGTTTCTGGTGCTGGAGGTGTGACAATGAACCAGGACTCAGCACAGTGACGGAATGGGCGGAACTGACGGTAGCAAGGTCAGGTGGAGGGAGCAGGGCATCAGGAAGGGCGTGAAAGGGACAGCTACTCTGGCTGGCACATTCAGGGTGCCTCTCGAGGCAGGGACATCGGCGTGAGCTCTGGAAGCCGCAGGAGCCGCGCATCTGTAAGGCGGGCCATGGCGTCTGAGCATCCAGCCCGGCAGGCGCTGCACAGGGAGGGTACAGCACAGGCAAAGGCTGGGGCACAGAACACTAACTTGGGGACCATCTGCAGCAAACTCGCTTCAGGGCCATGATGGCTCTGTTGTCACACAATTGCTCCTCTTGGGTTAGATATTTGTTTCTTGTGGTTTCTATTCCCACCTGACTCCAGTTAGGACTGAGATGGGGTCAACCAGGTGGCAGCGATGGCTTTTCTGATTTGACTCATCAACCACAGAGCAGAATACACAGTGAATAAGAACTCAGACTGCAGAGTGGGGCCACCCTGGGTTTGATCCTGGGCCATCCCCCCAGCTGTGGGGCCTGGGGCCCATGTGACCTGCCCTGAGCCTCGGCTTCTCACCTGTAACTTGGGGCTAATAAGAGTCCCATCCTCAAGAAGTTGCTGTGATGATTAGAAGAAATGATGTCAGTGAAGGGCACAGCACACAGCAAGTGCTCAATAAATGTCAGCCACCATTATTGTCGGGAAACCCCAAAACATCAGCTCAGAAACCCGAGCATCGCGTGGTGCTTCCTGGAATCCGCGAATCTGCTCCCTCCTTTCCAGCATCTGCCAGGACTCTGCTCGGAGACGGCTCTCTCCCCCATTGTCATGTCGCATCCGTCCATAAATATTTAAACAACATGTCATCAGATTATTATAACATATGATCTATAGCACTGATGTGCTGCAGTTCTGCGCATTTGGGCTTCGTTTTCAGAATATCGAGACATAAAATATTTATGTATTTAGCCAACCACGAGATCTCACATTCTGTCTCAAAATGCTGGGTGGTGGCAAGACGCTGAACTGAGACGCGACGTGTGAAGGGGATGCCTTGTTCTCACGTCGGTTCCTGTGCATCTGGATGGTTTCTGGTTCACGCCGGGGACAGCGTCATGTGGCCTGTGAATGGTGGCTGGCCGGGTTTATCGCTGAAAGCACAGGCACAGGGACCCGAGGACCCCATCAAAATGGGGAGGGAGTTCAAACCAGTAGGAACTGAATCATTTTCATTTCTGCACCTCCAAGGGTCTGTGCACAGTAGGTGCTCAGTGAACGTCCATTGGGAAATGCACTAACTCATGTGTAGCCCAAAGCACCGCCCGGGAGGCTGGCACCCAACATGAATTCAGTAATATTTCTCCTCCTGTTTCACTCTATCCCCAGTGGCCAGCACCAGGCCAGGCATGGAGCGGGGCCCAGGGAATGTTGCTGGATGAAAGGCAATCACAGGAAGAAACGCATGACCAGATAAATCACTTAATTAGCTAATAAATTAATGAGGGATAGTGATTCCCTGTCTGCTGGTCCGATTACACTCTGTAAGACCCTCCTCCTGAGAAATAAAGGCTCCCCAGTAACCCGTAGTGGGTAGGCAAAGAGGCTTTTCTGGGTAATTAAATATCTCAACTGCTAACATTAGCACATCACAGTGACCATATGGCCCGGAATTTTCAGCACTGTGCAATTTCAAGGATGCCCCCCATGCAAGCCATTCGAGCATCCAGAAACTTCTCACACACCAGCGACCTAACAGCATCTTCCAAACTGCCTCTCCTGCCCCCGAATGTCACTAGAATGCTTTCACAGACCAATGCCCTTTTGAGAGTTTGGAAACTGTGGTCTTCATGTGCCTACCCCACAGATGATCACAGTCTGAAGATCTGGGATATTATAGAAGCGGGTGCAAACTGAAGTTGTTACCTTGGAGTAAAAGTATTTTCTTTGCATGGTTCCTAGATGCCATGCTGTCAGCTGGTCCCCAGCCTGTACCCAGACAAAACTTCAGTCTCATTTCCTCCCCCCTCGGATTAGCTGAGGTGGCTGGCATTTGAAAATAACACCAAAGGCCACTAAAATTCCTGGGGGAGACGAAGAAAGAAAATGCACCCTCACTGATGCAGGCACACCAAGTTCAAGTTCGCACTTAAGATCCTGGTGTACCTACATCTGTGTGGATTCAGCTGGACCGGCCCAACGCACGGGGTGGGCTCCCTTCCCCACTCCCTGTCTGCCATACGCTGCCCGGTTGTCTAACAGGTAGGAAAGCATTCCTTTCAAGCTGGAGTCCCCATTTTGGGGGCTGGGTGGCATCTGGGGTCCCGTTCATTTGCCACACAGCAATGTCTGTGCCGAGAGGGGGCTTGCGAGGGTGTAGCCTCTTCCTCTTTCCTAAGCAACCCCCCAAAAGATATGCCCTCTACAAAAGGAAGGGTGCTTGGTGGAAAATGCAGCTTTTGAGACAAGGCACTTCCCCGTTTCAACCCAAAGAGCCTGCTATACAGACATTCTGGAGCAGCCTGTGAAGAAAGAGGCAAAGGAAGGAAATCCCCTAATTCTGGGGGGTACACGCCCTTCTGGATTTATGTTCCTCCTACTTGGAATAATTTGAGGATGAGGGTGAACCTTTCTCTGAGAAATCTCCTCTGTACAGAGGATGGTCAGCCAGGCACGACTCAGCCCTTTGCTGCCACTGGGAGGGGCGAAGTTTGCGGACAGACTCAGTAACTCCATAGACACACGCTCTGGGCATCAGCCACTTGCCCACTTCACACTGCCCGCGATGAGCCAAGCACAGGGCTGGGCACTGAGGACACAGCTGTGGTCCACAGACCAAGCCTGACCCTCCCGGAGTTCTGGTTCTAGTCTGGGAAGCAGGTAACAAACATAAGGGGTCAGGGAGGGCTAAGGGCCCTGAAGAAAACTAACGCCAGGCCAGGGAACAGAGAGTTCAGGGGCTAGGGACTCATTTGGACGGGGTGAGTATCGTCCCTTCTCTTTGGAGAAGTGATTTTTGCGGTGTCCTGAAAGAAGGCGAGGAGCAAGTCATAGGAATCTGGGGGGAGGATTTCAGGGAGAAGGGACGGCAAGGGCAAAGGCCCTGAGGTGAGAGCAAGCTTGGCCGGAGCAGGGTGAGCAAGGGGGCCACCTGAGATGTGAGGCTGCAGAAGTCACAGGGACCCAACTGCTCTGGCCATAAAGACCAGACCATGCCCAGGAGCGGGTGGGCCGCGGCGGCCTTCTCTCCCGCCACACGCCTCTGTTCTCTGGCTCAGCCCCGGCCTTCTGTGAGACAAGACCAATGCTCCGTGCTCCTGGCATGCTACCTTGGCGCACGCTGTTCCCTCCGGCCACCACGGAGGCTCTCTCCCAGGCCCGGGGCCTGGCCACCAACCCAGCCCACCTAATGGGCACATTCAGACAGCAGCCTCTGCCCTCTGGCCCTTCAGACCAGACCCCCATGGAGAGGGTCCTCTCTGCATTCATGCTAATGGTATCGAAGCCCCATGTATCCTGGATTCTGTTTCTGTGTCTTTGTCTATAAAATGGGCACACTGGTACTTACATCACAGAATTGCTGGGAGGGTGAAGTGAGTCCATGTGGAGGGTTAAAATAGAATGTGACACACAGTAAAGGCTGGTACAAGGGACTTATTGAAGGGCTCAAAGACTGAGGAAGTGGCAGGAAGTCCCTGGCTTCACACTGTTTGGGGTCTGCCCACATTCCGGGCCCCCAGTCTTGCTCCCAGCACCCTATCCCACAGCCCCCAACACCCACTTCCTCTGTGGGCTTCCTGTCCTTGACCTCTGCCCTGCCAGGTCTCCAGGCTTCCTGACACCCTGGCTCAGATGTCCCTCCCACTTCTCCAGAGAGGGTATCTCCAAATGTGCTTACAGCAAATTACAGACAAGGCAGTCATGACGCGTGTGTCCCCACCAGCTGGTGACAGGTCCAGGGGTGGGGTCGCGAGAGGGTCTCTGAGCCAGCTCCCAGCATGATGCCTGACCCAGGATGTGGGGATGTGTTTCTTGAATGAATGAGTGAATGGAGAGCCACACAGCAGCCAGTGTGGGCGTATCTGTTAGTAAAACAGAGTCCACTCGGCCCGCGCAACACCGAGTGGTCCGTGTTTCTGCACTGAGCTCTTCACCCGCAGCCCAGGCCCAAGCACCGCCACCAGAGCCTTGGCCTGGAAGGTGGCCCAGTGATCTGACTGAAGCCACAGAGCAGCCTCAGAAGCCATGGAGACCTCGGCTGGTGACAGACTCTCTGGGCCTCAATCTCCCCATCTGCAGAGTGAGAGGCTTTTACGCTTTTGCTTTTAAGCATCAGAACCTTTTTTTATAAGAATTTTTTCCTACATAACATAATGTGAACCATTTTAAAGTGAACAACTCAGGGGCCTCTAGCGCATTCGCAATGTTGTACAACCGCCACCTCTATCTAGTTCTGAAGCATTTTCCCAAAGGGGGCCCTCCATCTGCCTGTTAAACAGTCACCCCCCTCACCCCGGCCCCTGAGACCACCAATCTGCTTTCTGTCTCGATGGATTTATACATTCTGGGCATTTTGTATAAGAACCTTTTCTTAAAATGACTCTTGTGCAAAACCTCCTCATGTAAAACAGGTAACAGGTGTGGCGCTGTGGGTAAAGGTGGGCGTACGTTTCCCCGCCCCTCCGCCCCACACCCCCCTCATCCTGGGGCTCATGTCCCTTATCCATAGTGGCTTTTCAGGGAAGGCTCTAATCCCAGGCGCTTTCTTTCCAGAATTCTAACCCTAAAATTGGAGTTTTAAGGCAAGTCACCCCAAACGGTGCCGGAGGATCAAGGGCCTCGAGACTGATGTTACCGGCCCATTCTCCCAACGACGGAGTGGAGGCTGGAACCATGTGAAGCCCTCGCCAGAGGTGACCGCTGGGGCGGTGGAGGCGCTGGACTCAGAGGTCTCAGGAGCCCACCGGTGCTCTCCCCTCGCCCCCCACAGCGGCCGGCCAATTCCCAGAGAAACCGCCTCAGAACGGGCGGTCCCTCCCTCAGGGAAAACAAGTCAGCCAGAGGGAACCCCAAATGCTTAGCCCATGCCAAACAGGCCTCTGTGCGGGGAGAGGGCCGACTGCCCGCCCCGCCTCGGGCCTATGACAGCCGTCCCTGTCAGCACAGACCTCTGACAGGGCTGACGCTGTGTAAATAACGAACAGGACATCTGCCTTGCCTAACACAGCTCTGGGAGCCTCCCGAGACCCCTCCTCCAACCCCAAGAAGACGCGCCAAAAACGTATAAGATTACTTTTTTTGCCTTGCAGGGGGTGGGTGGGAGAGGAACAAAGATTACTCATTTCTAAACATTTTCCTGAGATGCCCACGGCCACCTGACATTTAAATCTTGCCTCTTCCAAGCCACTGCTGTCTCCTCCCCGTCAATTTTGAGGGTCACTGATCATAGGAAAGTGCTTCAGTGATCTGGAGGGGCTCCCCCGGCACCCCTTTCTGCCGTGTTGAGGGCCCCAATGTGCAGGGACCCTGAAATGCTCTCTGAGACAACTGTGCGACCTCAGGCAGGTCCTTAGTAATTAAACAGTTTCTAGGATGTCCTTGGTAAACATGGCGGAAGTGAGCATCGGGGGACTTACAAGGTGCTACCCACATGCGGTGCATTTTATATGCACCTGTTCATTTGGTTCTCCTCTCAGACTCTGTGAGGTCGTAATACTGTCCCTGTTTTCCAGATGAGGAAACTGAGGCTCTGAGAGGCGAATGGCTTGCTCCTGAGTGGCAGGTCTGCAGCGCTGACCTCGCTCCGCTGCTGCCAAGGCTCAAGTCCTCTTTTTTTTCTTAACCTTTTATTTATTTATTTTTAGAGAGAGGGGAAAGGAGGGAGAGAGAGGAGAGAAACATCAGTCAGTCGCCTCTCTTATGCACCCCGAAGGAGGGACCGAACCCGCAACCCAGGCGCGTGCCATGATCAAGGTTCAGATTCTTCAATGTGATTGTGGGTGAGTGCCCTCCCCTGTCTGGGCCTCGGTTTCTGTTTTCTTCTCTGGACTGTGAGCCGAATGAATTCCTCCTCTGCAGCTTGGCCCGATCAGAGCTGAAGGTCAAAGTAATTTGAGTTGCAAAGATGTTGGGGACACAAGGAACAGAGAGGGCAGGCTTTGGGGACAAATTCCAACTCTGCCGCACACCTGTGGTGAGAACGGGTCTGAGGGACTCAACCCAGGAGCCTCGCTCAGGAAGTTCTCCTTACAAGGCCTGTGCTAGGGTCAAGCATCGCCCCTCCCCCAGCCCAATTTTGAAGTGTGAAGGTTAAACAACTCCGGGAAAACGCTGGCTCTGAATGGCAGCTTCCCTCCCCCTCCCCTTGTCCGAATTCCTTCACACTCGGTGGAATTCCTACATAAAGCCCCTTTTTCTTTTCTATGAGGTCACCCTCACACAGATGTCTACGAGAAAGAAAGAACGGCTCCGTGTGGATCAAGGCCGTTGGAACTGAATGCGTTTCAGATCCGGCTTCACCCCCACCTTCCACTTCCCCTGGCCCCTCACTTGCCCTGCCAGACGGAGCCCCGCCACAGCGGCCAGTTGGGTTTGGAGGGGCGCACCGGTCCTGCCGGTGGATGCCAAGAAGGCCTGGCTAGAAGACGGGTCTTTTGCCACCAGACCACCCGAGAAGTCGTCTGTGGAAAAATCCAGAATTGGAGACAGTGGCAGAGGCTGTGTGTGGGGGTCTGTTTCCACACAAGCAAGTCCTGTTACAGGGACAGATGTCAAAATGCTAGTTCAAGTTCCCAACTTAAACGTTACAGGAAATTACACCACCGACCGATCTGCCCCAATGTCAGCTCCTGTCTGGGAGTCGAGTCTGAGAAGGCTGTTGGTCTATTTCAGTTTCAGTCAAAGGAAGGGACTGTGTGTATGTCACCCAGCTCCAAAGGAACGAGTAAAGCCACTGGCCCGATTATTTTCTTTTTAAACTAACGTTTTCCCAGAAGGCCACCTTGTCACTACGCAAGGGTCAGAAATGAGAAGATAGCCAAATACCAAAAAGCCACTGAGGGTCTTTAGCCAAGCCTGACTATCGGCCACCTGCTCATATAACAGCAACTCCGCAGACACTCAGAGGGGCGCAGACCATCGCAGAGGACTGCCCCACCCCAGAGGCCCCCTTGGTCCCCAGAGCGCCGCATTCTGGCTGCCATCTGAGGTGATGGCCAAGGGAAGGTCTGTCACATGTGCACGCCGCTTCCTAAGAATGACGTCAGAAAAAAAGATAAAAATGTAGAAACAAGGACTATTTTTACCTCTTCAAATCACAGGCCAGACGGGAGAGAAATCCATCAATGCCAGAAATGCGGCTGAGCCTTCGCTCAAGATCTATTATTTCACACCTTAAATTAATGCATCTCAAAGCAATTTGCAAATGTCCATCAACTCGGCAGAACGTAGTGGGAAGGGAGAGAAATACCTTCTCCTCTCAACACCAAAGGACACTCACAGCGGCACCACACACCCCAAATGGCACAGGTCCTCATACACAACATTCCTCTCAAGTACCGTGTAGTATAAACCGCGATATAAATGGAAGTGAACGAGGGAGACAGGCACGGGACTGGAATGGCGGGTGACAAGACGCCTAGGTAGAAATGATGCCATTCAGAATGGAGGGCCACGCCCCCTGGAGGGCACTCTCCGCCATCAGGGGTCAGGAGGCTGGCCTCTTCCAGACACCAGTGTCCCAGCTTGCTCCTTCCCCTCACATGTCTGGAGGGGCCGGCCTGCATTCAACAAGGCATGACTCACCAGGGTCCTCCGTCCGCCACCCTCTAACTCCCTCGCTTGGTCTGCCCAGAGAAGAGGAAGGGAATATTCTTCACTTTTTGACAATTGTTTTGACACTTCCCTTCTGAAACCCATCTTTGGCACTTAGGAAAGAAAAATGTAAACTGTAGCCCTTTCTATCTGACAGCTCTGGTTCTGGGCGTTGGTCACCTACCCCCGAGGGGCAAGAGGGGACAAGGAAGGAGGGCAGCCTTCAGGAAGACCCCTCCCAGAAGGCTGGAGGCCACCGAGGAGTCTGGCGGGAACCTGGTGTGACTGCATCCACTTGTTTCTGTTTTTCAGGAGAAAAGCAGAACAAAGGTAGGCAGACCTGGCTGAAGGTTAAGAACTTCAAGTCAGAAATCATAGATGTGGCTCCTGACTTTGCCATTTGCCAGTTTATGACCCTGCCCAAGTTACTTAACCTCCCGTGTCTTCATCTTCCTAAGATCAGGATAACAATCCTGGACCCTAGCCCTGGGCCAGACACTGTACGCAGTGACTCTTACTTTCCAAGTTCAGTGGGAAGACTATGTTCAGCCAAGAGGGGTTCAAATCCAGGGTCAACTGCATATTATTAGTACGTGATCTTCAGCATGTTATTTCATCTGTTCGTGCCCCGGCTGCCCATCTGTAGAAGGGGCATCATGACAGTTCCCCTCTCACAGTGTTGGTGAGTGGAATGAGTGAAGTAAGGTACTTAAAAGTACACTGGCTGGCCCATGGTACGTCCTCACTAAACGGTGGCCCTTAGTTGTAGTACTACTTTCATAAAATTACGCACGGTGATTCATCTCCCCGAGCCTCGGTTTTCTCATCTGTAAAGTGGAGGTAATAACCCCCTAGCTCACTGTGAAAATTAAAGGAGCGGATGTGTGTTAAAGCGCTCGGCACCCAGTCTGTGCAGCCTTTGGAAGGCAAATGTCACACCCCTGATGCTGGAAAGAGGATGAGTGTGAAATCAGGCAGGTGACCGGATTCTGCGTCTGCCTCCTCTTAGTGGTCCCAGAACACGGCTTGGCTCCTCTGAGCCTCAGTTTCCTTGGGCATATAAAACCAAAAGCAAAAAACCAATTAAGAAAAAAGCCATCCTCGTCAGCATGACTACTGGGAGGATTATGGGCACGCAGTGGGTGCTCCATAATTGCCACCACCCTTCCCTTCCCTTCTCCCTGCTTCTGCCTTGCTCAGAGTCCTCAAAAGTGTCACTGGGAAAAGCCAGGGTCTCCCTTTCCTGAAACCCGAACGGCCCTAAATGAAGACCAACCCAGGCTTGAGTCTGAGACTTCAGTTTGTGGAGCTAGAAACTACTGTTTGGTCATTTCCAAAGCAGACGGGACAGCAGGAGCTGACGGGACAGCAGGAGCTGACAAACCACAGGGACCATTTTAAATCCTGGGCCTTTCTTCTGGGAAGTTAGGCAAGAACCTTCCCAAATGTTTGCCCGTGGGGCTCTCTGCCAGGGAATGACTCAGCCACAGCTCCCCACAGGCATATTTTATTTAGGGGTGGGGGATCGGGGAAGGCTTCGCCTGGATGGGGGAAGGGGAGGCAGCATTTCCAGCAAACCTAGAAGGTGTTGTGTTGTTTTGTTTTTCGTTTTTTAAGACACAAAAGAAAAAGAATGTGGGTCTTTTTTGTTTCCTTCCAGGTTTTGTTTGCTAAAAGAAGACGTCCAAAGTTCACTCCGTAAGCTGCTGAGTTGGAAACAGGCACTTCCAGTCGGCTCTGCATCCCTTTCAATGAAATTCTTCTTCCATTAACGCCATAGTTTTTAAATGCCCCTAAGGTTCCCCTGCGCATACGCTGAGCTTGGAGGACGACATTTTCCCCTCCGAAAGGCAGGCTGAATTTTGACAATTCAGAGAAACTAGGAAGCTCCTGAGTTTCTAAAGTTTAAGTGCCTTAAAGCAGTCGAGATTTTTCGACTGCAGAGATTTTCAACATGTGTAAAGCACAAAAAGACTGTTAGTCAAAACTGTGAGGACAGACCTTGAAGATGGTGTCCCAAGCCTGCTGTGATCAATTTGTTACTGTCTTGGGGGCTCTTTGAGGCCCAGGCTTGATACAGATAAATCAGATGAAAAGCTATCTACTTAGCAAGGTAGGCAGAGAGACATCCAGACACAAGACAAGTGTCTCCAGACCCCTGGTCTCCCCAGGGTCAGCCTCGCTCTGTTCCCAACCCCCAGGCCTAGGGAAAAAGTTAAAATTTTCCAGGGCCGAAGAGGGGTAGGAACAAAGCTCGGGAAACCGGAAGGGTACCCAGGAAGAACTGAACACAGGTCTCCAAGGGTCAGGCCCGCCACTGCCCCAGCCTAGTCTGTGCCTCCTGGAGCCCCCACTGAGGGTCCTGCCGGAGACCCTGCCAAGCTGTGGCTCTGAGGCCGCCCCCTCTGCCAGACCCAGCCAGCCTTTGTGGGTCTGACTTCTGGCTCCTCATTCACCAAACGAGGCCCAGTACCCACCGGGTGCCCACGCTGGACCCGCTTCTCTCCATGGGCTGGCTCCCTGGCATCAGCGCCAGCGGAGGGCACATCACACAATAGGCTCGGTGGGCCCAAACGGGGACCTTTATCCACCATAATAAACATAGTCGCACACTCCTGTACATTAATTACACACACACCCACATATGCACATTTTTGTTCCCACAGGCTCACGAATACCCGCAGAAATCACTTGTGAATCGTCACACACGTGAACTCCCTGAATCCACACATACTCGATCACAAAAATGAGATCTCAGATGCAGCGCTTGGTACACTCCTTGGCACATAGAAAATTAAACACTCGGTAAATGGATCAATGGGAGCCATGCCCATTCAGCACCCCCCCACCCACCCCATATACTCATTCACTCCAAACCACACAAGCCAGGCACTCCGATGTGCACACGCACCAACTCTGCCACAAGCACACACACACTCCTGCGAACACGCACGCTAGGACGCACGGCCGCGGACACACTCAGACTCGCACGTTCACACGCGTCCGACCTCACGCGCGCACAGTCGCCTGCTCTCCCCGCGGAGCCTCGGGCGCGCGCGCGGGCACGCGTAGCGTCCTGGGCCCGAGTATGGGTGACGGCCCCGCGGCCCGGCCCCCACCCCTTCCCCGGACCGAGGGCCCGATCCAGTCGCGTCCCGGCCCCAGGCCACTCACCGGCGCGCGAAGGGTTCGGCTGCCGGCTGGAGGACCCGCGCGCGGGACCGCGGGCGGCAGGCTGGAGCGATAGGTCGCACACGGGTTGGCGGCGCCGCGGCCGCACGCTCGCCCGCTCTCTGTTCCGCCACCGCCTGTGCGGGCCCGCGCGCGCGCTCCCGCCCCTCCCCGCCTCGGGGCCGCGCCGCCCCCTGCGCTCGTGCGCGCTCCGCCACGCCGGCTTGGGGGGCTCCCCGGCTCCTCCCTCACCCCGCCAGTTCCCTTTACTCTCCCAAGACCACTGTCACTCAGCCCAGACTCCCTTTCCCATTTCAGAGATAGGGAAACTGAGGCCCAAACTCACACAACGAGTCAGATGCAGCATCTTCCCCTTTCCTGGGGCTCTAGACACTGAGGATTAGGGTCTGCAGTCAGACAACTCCATGGACCCCTCCCTAGCGTCCTTGGGTACCCCTCACCTCACATTGCTCCCACCACAGCCCTGGTCACACTGAAATCGGCCAATCAACAAACGCTTATTTTGTTCCTGCTGAATGCCGGGGTCCCAAGGGACTCGATGTGACCAGAGCACTGCTCCCTGCCCTCCAAGCACCAACATCTCCTTCGCTGGACCTCCCCACTTCCTGTGGACCCCAAGACCAGTGAGAGTCAGTGTGCAGAAGTTTCTGGGAGAAGTAACACTCCATTAATGAAAGTTTAACACCCTCTTTAAGGAGACAGTCTCCATGGGGGCCCACAGGCAACAGCTCAGTTCCAGGCTTCACTTCCTCAGGGGACCCCTCCCCCCACAGAAGGGGCCGCTCCTGGCGCGAATAGTTCCTGTTTCCAAACGTGCTGCTTCTCCACATGCAAACCGTACTGTGTCCCTCAGTAGGGTGTGAACAAGGGGTGACAGTGACCACCTGCCAGCTACCAAGGGGGCACAGGAGGATGCCCACTGGGCCTCCTTTGCCCAGTGAATGAACTAACTTCAACTGGCTATGATCCATAACAATAATGACACCAGCTGAGCGCCCACTGTGTGCCAGACTCTGCCAGCCTTGTGGTGTTCAGTCCCACAGCCGTTCTGTGAAGGAGGCATTATGCTACTTCTGTGCCCATTTTACAGATAGGATAAATGAGGCTTAGAACTGGAGCTTAGAAAGCAAATTCTCTCACCCAAAGCCACCCAGCTGGTAAGTGGTTGAGCTAGAAGCTGGACTGTCTAATTCCGATGCCTGTGCCTAACCTAGGCAATCCTGACTCATGGACAGCATAGCTGATATAATAAGGGTCGGCGCAAGCATCAGCCGGTCCAGAAGAGGCAGCCCAGTCCCAGTCCTTCCACTAACCAACAGGAACAAAATGGATCATTCTGCAAATTGGTTAGCTGTTTAGTTGGGGAATCTGTTTACTACCTCCCCTCACATGATACACCTCACAATAAATGTCAGATAGGTTGAAGGGTAAATATAAAAAATAAATACTGCAAAAATAACAGAAATAATAACACTGCAAAAAAATAACTAGAAGTTCTGAGATAGTGTGTTGCACTGTTACCAGCGGTCAGTGATATTGGCTATGTTTGTGTGGCAAACAGTTTATTCATTCATTCACCCAGCGCATGTGTGAGCGCCTCCTATGGGTCAGGTACTATTCTAGGCACTGGGATACAGGTCATCAACAAAATATAGCACAACCTCTCTGGGACTTCAATCTGGGAGTGAGGTTGGTGGGGCGGGGCGGGGGGGCGGGCGGCGGGGGCGGATTTCTGGCATTCGAGAATTACAAGTTGTGGGGGATGGATAAAGCACGGAAGCGGAAGCCGGTGCTGGGAGAAGCCCTCCCTGATGAGATGACATTTGAGGGATGGCCAGCATGGGGTCCGGGGGGGGGGGGGTAGGTGAAGTGGCTAGAGGACTTCTGTACCCAGGACAGGCCCCGTGCCCCGAGACCCATCATGGCGCACTGCGGAGCAAGAACCTGAAACTCCCCTCCAAAGGAAACTGTGGGAGCAGCACCAGACCCCCGGGAAGAGAAGACCTGTATCTCCACACATGGTCCCTGTGACAAGCACTCCTAATATCCTCATTTTCCAGTTAGGAAACTGAGGCTCAGAGCGGTCAAGCAACATGCCCCAGGTCACACAGGCAGCAGAGATGGGGCTAGCTGGAGGCCAGCTGATGGCTGCTGCTGAGTGTTAGGGGAGTAGCAAAGTCCTGTCTACCCCCAACCCCCACCTTTTGGACTCTAATTCAGGAACAGGTGTGGGTGGGGCATTTGCTGGGGTGCTGGGGGCTTCTAGAGCCAGGTGGTTTCAGCAGCAGGACTCGGTTGGGGTGGGGAGGGGAGAGGTCTTCCTCCTCACCCCCTCCTTCCTTCCCTCTGGCCAGGTCCCAGTCCCTGGTGTCATGCTGGGGAAAACCAGGTTAAATTCTGCCCAGAGACCCTCCACATCCCTCCCACTGTCCCTACCACCCTAGCGAGGGGAAGGAGCAGAGGGGAGAGGTTCAGTTCAACCCAGAACCCCACTCGACTTTTGTTTTTAACTCAAAGGATTTTTCAGTGAGTCTCCAGATGAGTCACCATGAAGAGATGCTTCGAAAAATGACTCCCAGAATTCGAATCGCCATCTCCCTGGGCATGGTGCCTGACACTTCCTCCCACGGTGGCATTTGTGCATCTAGTCTGGGAGAAAGACTCACTCTGTGTTCATCCCCTAGAGCTTCAGGATTAAGCCTGCATCAGTTCATTGCTTCTCTGCATTCGGGGAAGAGAAACTACTCTCACTGGGCGCCTCCCCCGTGCCCGGCTCTCAGTGAGACAGCTCATTCTCTCAGTGTCACTCGACGGGGGTCATGATTTCTGTTTGACAGAGGAAGGAGCTGGGGCTCAGAGAAGTAAAGTGGTTTGGACCTGGGTTTACTCAAAGCCTATTTGTTGTCAGCATTATGGGGGAGGGGGATAGGCGAGAAGTTGGGCAAGTAATACTAGAATCACACCATCTTCCTTTGAAGGTCCTCTGTCCCAAATGTCATCCTGCCAACTTCCTGATGCTGGGGGATTTTGGCGGGGTAGTCTTGGTTTTCCCAGGAAGCCTCTTTTGTGCGTGTTGTCTGGCACCCCTTTTCACTCCCAAAATATCAGGATTTGGATGATCACTCTTAGGGTCACCCAGGTTGTTTACAAAGGTCACTGCTTTGGGGGACTCAGATTTTACACTATATCAAATATGAAACGGAGGCCTCTTGTCTGCTGGGCCTTCTCGACAGCCTGATGCGTGTGCATCTGACCGAGAACTTTCACAAGAGTGTATGGGCCTTTCAGGAGCAGCGAGCCCAGCTGGCTGGGGGAGGACTGCCTCTCACCCTAGTTTACCCTTCTCCCCCTCTGTGGCCCTGACCAGTTTCCTGACTGGCAAATTTGAGCGTTTCTCCAAAAGTCCGGTAGACCTTGACCATCTAGGATTCCCCGTTGCCCAGTGCATGCTGGGAAACCAACTGAATATTTTGGTCAGAGCAGGGAATGCAGGAAGCATTAACCCTCTCCATGCCATTGTGTGGTTCACTTTGTAAAGTAGCAAACCTCCTTTTTAGCTAGTTTAATTTTAAAATATTTATTTCATTTATTTTTTGAATAGGTAGTACTTGTCCACAGTTTGAAATTCAAAAGGTATAGAGGGTACACCGTGGAAAGTTTCCCTTCACCCCTGGCCCTTAGCTCCCTCCCTCTTTTCCCTAAAGGGAGCCAGTGTTGACAAACTCTCTGTTCCCAGATACTGTTTTGTGTGGGTGTGTATATATGTATGTATATGTGTGTGTGTTTTCTTTTCTTATTTTCTTGCAATTTGGAACACAGATTTGGGACCCATTGGATGTCCTCTGAAATCATCTTGTAGACAAATTGGTTAACCTCTCCATGCATCAATTTTCTCATCTGCAAACGTTCGCACTGGCGACATTGATACCCATATCACAGAGCTGCTGCCTATAGTTTACACAAGTGCAGGACTCAGAGTCCAACTGAGATGATCTATTTGTTCACTTATTTATTCACCTGGCCAGTTATCGTTTTACTTGACATGAATAACAAGGTGGCCATATAATTTATTGTTCAGTCCAAGGCACTTTTGAGAGTAAAAGGGGGCAGTATTATCAATGACGCTGAGACAGCAGGCATAACCCAGGATGGTCCTGGGCACACAGGGACCCCTGGTCACATCGTGAATCTTGCATCTTCCCTGTGCCAAGCTCAGGGAAGGTACAGAAGGCTCAGGTGAATCCATCACCACCCCTACTCCAGGGGCAGGAGAGAAGCCACAGGCAGATAGTTTCCATCAGCTTGATGTTGTGCAAGAACAGATGTACGGGTGAACCAGGGCCCAAGTTCCAGTGTTTTGTGGGCTTAATGGAAATCCTTCGGAGGCCAAAGGAACATTTCCACGGTCCCCATCTCCATTCCTGTCTCTGAGTCCCAAGGTTCCTCATCTGTAAAATGAGCAACAGCCCCTGCCTCAGAGTGTAGCTGAGAAGGTCCTTCAGGAGAGAATGTACGTGGGAGGCATCATTCTTGGTGCTCATTACGAGTCAGTAGAATTTGAATCTGTTGGTTGAAACAGCAAGTATTGAGGGTAGTAGGAGGAGCTGCAGGGAGGTGCGGGGATGTGGGGGCAACACCCCGTGCATCTCTGCCCCTTGCTGGCTGCGTGTGTAAAGTAATGGTTGGAATGATGATCTGTCAAGGTCCTCCCGGCCTTCATTTAAAACGGCTAACTTGTGTTGTTTCCGCATTCCGGGGCCTCCTGGGCAAGGGGTCTACCACATCAAGCCTGTAGCATGCTCAGAGTTGACGTCTGTCACTGCCCAAGGTGGGAAGAGATAACTGTTTAGCAGGCAAAGCATGAAAGGCTTACAAGATGCTTCCCTCTGGGCGAGCAGAGGCCTGACTCCGGGCACTTAATGTACCATCCCTTAGAGCCACATCTTAACCCTCCCCGCCCCCACTCTCCTGACCCTGGAGCACAGTGTTTTGTTATTGTTTCGTTCTTTGTTTTTGTTTTTGGAGCACAGCGTTAAACTTTTCACTGAGTATTTTCAGGAATACAACCTCACGTGACCACTGCAAGCCTGAGAGGCTGCCCTCATTTTACAGATGAGGAAACAGATGTCCAGAATGAAGAAGTGGATTGCCTAAACTTGAAGAGCTGAATTTTCAAGTCTCAAAAGAAACTATGTCTGGTATCTTTCAACAACCCTACAGATACTCAGAGTTGAGAATATATATACTGAGGTCTATCTGGAAAAAGTCCAGCCATTGTTAATACAACGAGAACAGGTTTGCACAACATTGATGTAACCTGGCAGCCAAGGAGAGTGGACTGGAATGCACGTGTGTGAACAATGATGACTTCACTGTACTGGTCAGTGGGTGCAGTAGACACCATTGAGTGAGCATGTATACTGTGTGGCTTTCATCAAAATGACTAAGTGAGTAAAGCAACAAATCGGCATCAAATTTTGTATTAAGCTTGAACATTCTTCTGCGGAAACTATTTGAATGGTTCAGAAGGCCACAGCGATGGGCAGCTGGTGACTGGCAGCTTCATCACGACAACATGCCCACTCGTGCATCGCGTCTAGTGCAGAGTTTTTTGGTGAAACATCAAACCACTCAGGTGACTCAGCCTCCCTAGAGCCCAGATTTGGTGCTCTGCGACTTCTAACTTTTCCCAAAACTAAAGTCACCTCTGGAAGGGGTGAGATTTCAAATTATCGATGAGATCCAGGAAAATATGATGGGGCAGCTGATGGCAGTTGGGAGAACTGTGGGAGGTCCCCAGGTGCCCACTCTGAAGGGGACTGAGGTGTCATTTTCTTATGTACGATGTTTCTTGTATCTTGTATCTTCTTCAATAAATGTCTTTATTTTTCATATTACATGGCTGGATACCCTCTGGACAGACCTTGGTATGTACATTAGCCCTAAAGTCAAGCCTCACAAATGAACTTGGGGCCCATTGGAGAAATTGCTCTTCTTTGCCTCTCCAATGTTTTCTGCTTTTCTTGTCCTTGAAGGCAGAGGCCATGGCTGAAAATTCTGTTATCTTCCACAGTGCTTAGAACAGTACACAGAGTTTAAATACAAATAGTTTGGAGTACTATGCTATCTTTAAAAAGGAAGGAGCTCTTTATGGAGGGATAGGAAGCAGTCTCCAACAAGTGAAGAAAACACAAGGTGCACAGCAGCCTGGATCAGATGTAAACAAATGAACAAATGATCATCTTAGTCAAGAACTGATTGTGTAATCTAGGCACTGGTTCTCTGATGTAGGTATCAACGTCCCCACGAGAATGTATACAGATGCGAAAAATGGATGCATGGAGAGGTCAACCATGTTGTCTACGACATGGTTAAGGAGGCACCTGATGGGTCCAGAATCTGTGTTTCACTTGCTCTGCTTTGAACTGAGTCAGCAGGGTCCCCCATTGACCATGTTTCCCTCCCAGGTTTCCAGGCATCCCTCCTGGCTTGGGGGCAGGGCAAGTGAGGGGGCTGAAACGGCTTTCCTGGGCCTCCTGGAGCATGTGGCAAAGGTGAGGCTCCTTTGGGCCTGCGGCCTCTACGGCACACCCATGGAGCTGGCTGCTCTCACAGTAGATGGGGGCTGGGGCTCTCTGGATTTAGGGCCAACGGCACCATCCATCCATCCACCCCTGATCCAAACGTGAAGGAGAACATTTGGTTGTTGGGTTTCTCAGCCCTGCCCCTGGTTTTCTGGGAATGGGTGTAATTTTTCCAGGCATCAGGACATACCAGGCTTGCCTTGGGGGCTAGGGGAGAAGGAACCAGATGAAGACTGGCAAACAGGCCTGGGAACTGGGAGAAGGAGGGCAGGGCGGAGGATCAGAGAAATTTTGATGAGGCTTTTGTGTGAAGGTGCTTGCCAGAACTAATATAATATTGAATGTCAGCTGTAACTGAAATTGTTTTTGAATTTTTTTTTTAAAGAAGGGGGTTGCCAGGGTCTGGACACTGCCCATCCCTACCCCCAGCTCCAAACCGGCCCTCGTACCAGGGCGGGCAGTGGGGGGCTAACCCACCATTGGGAAAGGAAATCCATTTGCTCTCGTTCAGTGATATTCTGAGGGGCCCGCTTTGGCAGAGTGTGTGGATAGAGGAGCTCACCATAGGAGAGGCAGCGAGTGGGGGCTCTGGAACCCCTGAAGAAGGAGCCGTGTGTGGGTGCTGCTCAGCTCAAAACCACAGGCATCGGGCTCTGAGCCAACTTGCTTGGGCAGCCCCCGGCATGGGCAGCCCCAAGCATAGGCTGCTATTTTGACCCCATGCTTTCTGTCCAAAGCCAGTCGCCCAACTCCATAACACGTGCTCCGGTTAGCCCCCCAGAACGTGCCAGGGCCCAGGGGCTTGGCAGAAACCCAGCCTTGGAGCCAATCAGACCAGGATGCACAGCCTCGTTTGCCACCTTTTAGCAGCACGGCCTTGAACAAGTCACCTCGCCAACCAGAGCCTTAGTTTTCTCATTGGAAAATCGGAGGTGATGACGTCTTTCTCACCAGGTTATGGTTAGGGGAAGATACCAAGCCAGCACTGCTGAAAATAGTATTAATACCAACTTTCGATTAGCCTCAGAACCTAGCACTTTATATTTTACACCTGTCATTTTATTTAGTCATCCCAACAAGCCTATGCAGTAGCTGCTGGTGTTGTCTCCCTTTACAGATACCCACACAGCTTGGTGTTTGCTTCAGTCTCCCTGCCTGACATAAAGGCCCAGAGAGATAAAGTGAGGTGCCTAAGGTCACACAGCTGGGATATAGTGAAGCCACAGTTTATCCTAGATAAGTAGGCACGTTTAGCTGGAGCAGAGTCTCATCTGCAGGATAAGCATAATGGTGCCATGAGTCACTTCCTGCTTCTGGCAAATCCTACATAATCGGCCTTTGTTTATTTATTTATTTTTTTAAAAAAATCTTCAACGTATAGTGTTTGCTAATTTTCATAGCATAAAAGTACTCCCACCACGGCTGATGTAAATCCACCAACAACTGCCTCGCAGCCGCCAAATATTTAGTAGCCAGCTCTACTTAGCGGTCAGCTCTTGCCTGCCAGGGTGAACCAGCTCTAGCTCGTCACTCACTGTGCCGCCAGTCCCCTCCGCAGACTCGGGCCTCAGCGTTGTAACATTCAGTTTTCCTTTGCTAGGGAAGGAGGCAGGCAGTCCGCCTGTGCTGAGTGCCTCCAGGGCGCCAGGAGCTATGCTACTGCTTCCCAACCTAGTGCCTCCTTTAATCTTTACAACAACCCTTCAGCGAAGGTATTATGATCCCCTTTTAATAGGTGAGAAAACCGAGGCGCAAAAAAGTAACAGCCACTGGCCATGGTTGCCCAGAAAGTAAAGGACAGAGAGTCAGGATTTGAACCCAGTCTGCCTGACTAGACTCTTGCCACTGAAGTAGGCCGTGTCTTGGGAGTTTTGAGTCTGACCCAGAAAGCCATGACCCCTCTCTGGTCCTCAATTTCCTCACATGTAAGGCAAAGGAATGGAAGTCACAATTTTAAGATAAATCCTTAAAGGGAAGAACTTTTCCTGTTTACCAGGGAGTAGTGTGCAGGGAGGGCACATTTCTAAAGGCACCTGGGACACAAGGACTTGGAGGCAGAGCAGTGCTGTGGGTTTGAACCCCAGTTCCTCCCCTTCCTAGCTGTGTGACCCTGGGCTAGTAACTTCACCTCTCTGTTGTTTTTGGTCTTGCTGATAGCCTGCCCTGTTGTCTGGAAGCCCAGCAGGGCAGTGAAAGGTCCTCAGTGTGGAAACCTTTGCTCCAGGTAGACCTGGAGTAAGTCCCTCCACCTTTCCAAACTACCATGGCTTCTCTCCTTCTCCAGCCCCTGTCCCCCCAAGTGGATTTAGCAAAAGCCAGTGCTCTCTGCTCCCTGGTCTGGGATCTCAGAGCAGCTGAAAGAGAAGGGGAAGGCCTGAGATTTCTGTTTCCATCAAAGGCAGAAGCCAAGCCCCACCTCTGCTCCCCCACCCATCTGGGCCCACCTCCCTCATCCCTGCACCGGCTGGTTGGTCTTCTCAGGTTTCTGAAAGCCTGTGTTCCCAGAGGAGGCATTAAGGATGGAGGAATGTGGGCCGGGTGTGAGGGGTTGGGGGGGCTGTGCAGAGAAGCTGTCTGGGGGAGCGCCCCCCTCCACCCCGCCAGCTGCATCCCAGCCCAGCCCTCACTGGAGAGGAAGAGAAAGGAAGCGGAAGGAAACCAATCCAGCAGGCTCTCAGAGGAGTTCCTGAGCTCGAGGTTAAGATTCTTGTGGGGAGGGGAGCCAGGGGCTCAGACCACTTGCAGAGTATGAAGGAATTGGTTAGTTTGGGGATTTAAGACAATGGGGGACAGGGTCCGCGCATGAGCGCCGGTTGGTGAACATGGAAGAGGCCGGATGTTTACTGAGCAACTATTGCTTTCGAGGCCTCTGTACCTGCACAACCCAGCTGCCATTGCGCCTTCCTGCTCCCAGCCCAAGACCAATCTCAGCAGGGAATCACATCCAAGAGAAAATGAAGCCACCCACCAGCAAACAAAGCATGAGATTGAAAAAAACAATGATCCAACCCAAATCCAACCCCCAAACTGCTGCAAAGGAAAGAAATTCCTTACTCAAGTTCTTCTGGGACGCTGACTGAGCAGCGTGTCCTGCAGAAAAACTTCCGCAGGGGAGCTTGCGCCATTGCCCTTGCTCGAAGGTTGCTTCGCATGACGTCTGCTCAGGTCCTTCCTGGCCTCTGTCTCTCCTTGATTTCAGCATCTCCTGTCATCCCAAGGGTGTCAGAGATTCCGGTCCCCTCAGGACAGCCCTGGCTTATGGCTGCTTATTACTAATCGTTCTGTGATTCGTGCTCAGACCTGTCTGGGAAGAACAGTAAATGATATGGTGTTCCTCCTCGCTCCCCACAGAGCTCCAGCGTCAGCGAGGCCCTGCCTCTGAATAGGCTTGCTGGGAAAAGATGCCCTTAGAGGGCAGGGGAGGAAGCAAGATCCACTTCCATTGTCTTGTCTCCAGCACCCCGAAGTCTTCTCCTTCATTTCATACAATATTGACCTAATTCATCAAGTCCGCATTCTCTGGATGAGGAAATGAAGGCCCAGAACTTAACATGTGCCTGGAGCCAAACATCCAGTACCTCCCAAGGTTGAGACTAAACTCAACTCTGCCTGAGTCCACATCCCCACCTTTCCCATGAGGCCATGTAGGGTGGCTGGCAGGAGAGGATTGGCTTGGCGCATCCCGGATTTCCAAGGGAGAAATCAACAGGCTCCTCCTGCCGGGTATGGAGACCCTGAGGCCCAGAGCGGGGTCGGGCCTCACTCAAGACCACACAGTGTGTAAACAGCAGAGCTTGCGCTATCACCGGGCTCCTCAGGCCCAGAGCCTCCCTGAGGTTCTCCTGAGCAGACAGGAGGCCTCGCTGCCACTCTAGGGGCTGGAGTGAAAGCCAGGGGAGCCTGGGTCACCGGTGTCTCCGCCTGCCTCTGTGTTGGTCCCACCCGTACGAATGAGTGTCTGCCTCCGTTTCCTTGTCCAACAGACTCTCTAGAGCCCTTGCCTGAGTATTCTCCTGGCCCACCCTTGCCAGACCTTCTCCCAGGAGGGGGGAGCCTGGACCCACACCGCAAGCTTCCCCACTGCCCCGAGTCGATGTCACGGGCCGGGGATGGGAGTAGTGTTCAGACCCTGGGGTCCTTTCCCTCTGCAGTGCCTATTCGCCAGAGTCACCGGGGTGGAATGCCACACCAGAGGTGACCTAACTGTGTCACCAAAACTCAGTTGGATATTCAAGACTTCTCTTCTCCTCCCTGCTCCCTATCCTATGCTCCAGGCACACTGTTGAAAGCACACCCTGCTTTTTCTGCTCATCGGGCCTTAGCACGTGCTGTCGGCTCTGCCTCGAGTGTGCTGTTCCCCACCTGCCTGAAGAACCCATGCTCATCTACGGAACCCAACTCAAATGTCCCTTCCCAGGGCATTCATAATCCCACTGCTGGGTCCCATGTGTTGTTTGCAGCTGGCGTCCTTTCTGATTGGTCAGTGACCGTGACAAGCAGGTTGTTAAATATTTAGACTCTCCTCCTGTGAAATCTTCCCTGACCCTAAGCAGGGTCCTCCTTCTGCCCCCCGTGGTCCCTCTGCTGCAGTCTCTATCCTACCGGCTGGCTTGGTTCTGCCTCCTTCCTAGATGGTAGGCTCCCAAAGGGGAGGTAGGGCCCATGACTGGTTCGCCATGGTATCTGCCCAAGCAGGTGTGCCGGCACTTTGGACACAGGTTGTGCTCCTTGGAGGTGACTGCCAGGAGCCGAGGAGCACCAGGAAAGCTCACAGAGCCCCCATTCTCCAATTGGGTGGGGGCGGGGGCTCTTTCAGTGAGCTCTCACATTGACTTCTCTTCTCTCGTATGAGCTCACCCCTTCCATCTGAAGATTATTGGTCCCAATTTATATAGGGAGAAACCAAGGCAGGCAGAGGTGAGGAAATTTGGCCAAGTAAATGATGGCACTGGGATTCGAACCCAGGTCTAGACCTAACGTGTCTTTGTGCGGTCCCTGAACCCCACACGGTCCTGTTGGGGCGAGGACAGTCTCAGCTTGGGAGACTCTCCGGAGGCCTGTCAGACCCCTGCTCACGACAGTGCGGCGGCGGCCGACAAATACAGACCTGCTGCGCCCGCCTGCAGGGGCCCCAGGCCATGAGGGCCGCCTGCAAAGAACTGACCTTTTGCCCTCAGTCCTCTTCTCTGGCCTCCGAGTCAAGCCTGGCCTTTGGCTGCCCTTGGCATACATTCCACACGAGGAACTAGGAAGTAGTTCTGCAAAAGATGTGGGACTTTCCAGGACAAACCAAAAAGTGAAGACAAGAAAGGCCTTCCCACAGAGTGGCATTAGAATTGGCCGCTTAGAAGGTGGCGTCTGTCTCACATGCCACCCACGTGTCCAGCTCTCTGTTGGGGATTGAATCGGAGTCTAGAATATCTGTGCCCCTTTGGAGAAAGTCCCTGGTGGCTTTCCCTACAAGCCTTGGTGATCTACAAATTTCCCAGGCAAGAAAGATCACCACACACCCTTGCCATAAAATGACCTGGTTTGACTTTCAGGCTCTGTGGACAGGGAGAGTACAGTCTACCCTTCCTCTTTATCTGGAGACCTCTCATTTCAAGCCCACAGGGGAGGCCCTGGGCTGCTTCTGGATGAGATTATTGCTTGGGAGAAAGTCCCTGTTCTCTGAAAACCATGGAAATCCAAGTCTGGCCACCTCCACCTCTATGTGGTTTGGACTAACTTTTCAGAAACTGGCTGAGCTGCAAACCCAATATATGAAAATACCAATTAACCAAACACAGAAGTCACACCTGAGGATGCAATCCAGGGCGCATTTAAGTAGTTGGCTCCCCTGTGTACATCGTAAATGGGTCTCCCTTTATAGAATTTCACACACAACTTTTTAGCCGCCTCTGTAGAGCCAAATATAGCAGGGTCTCCCTGAAGTCCTACCACCTTCTGGGAGCTACCTGAGCAGACATCTCTAGTAGAAGCTTCTCCCCTGAGCTTCACAGATCACGAAGCCAGTTCACAGCCAAAATCTCACCTACCACTGACAGGAGAAGCTTATCTCTGTTTTCCAATCCGAGAAACTGAGGCACACAGGGAGGAAGTGGCTACCCTCAACTACCGTGTGAAGTCAGGACACCACGGGACTACAGTGGCCACTCCCGGTGTCCCTGTGCCTGCCTGAGTCTTGAGGCAGGGTTTGTCATCTTTCCTCCAGAAGGAGTTCCTTGCTAGTCTCTCTTCTCTGGGTCTGTGCAGCCAACAGCGTGACGACCCAGCCGCTGAGCGTGATGGCCTGGTGTTCTGGCACCTTCCGGCAGCCCCTGCCCCACTGCTGGTGTTCTAGTCCCATGGGACATCACCTCTGGTCCCCAAATGTGATTTAGAATTGTTGCCCATGGCAACCCTTTGCCTCAAACCTGCTAATGTGTATGGGGATGGCGGTGATGTGGGGACAAAAGTCATAAATGGGCGAATGTGCAACAGAGCGGACTAAGACGAAGTAACCTATATACTCGAGGTATAAAATGTAACAAGGTTCTTCAATAAGTTAAACATAGAATTAGCACATGACCCAGCAATTCCACTCCAAGGTATAGACCCAGAGGAACTGGAAACAGGTGTTCAAACAAATACTTATACACAAATGGCCATAGTGGCTCTATTCACAGTAGCCAAAAGGTGGAGACAATTAAAGTCTCCATCAACAGATGAGTGGTTTATCCACGCAATGGACTATAATGTGGCCATGAAAAGGAGTGAAGAATTGATTCATGCAGAAACTGGTCAAACCTTAAAAACATCATGCTAAGTGAATGAAATCACAAATGACCACATATCATATCATTTATGTAAAATATCCAAAATCGGTCAGTCCATCAAGACAAAAAGCCAATCCATGGTTGCCAGGGGCTACGGGCGGCGGAGCAGGGAGTCAAGACTGTGGGTACGGGTCTCCTTTCGGAGTGATGAAATCTTCTGGAACTAGTCAGTGGCGACGGTTGCATGGCATTGTGAATGCACTAAAAAACCACTGAATTGCACTCTTTAAAGTGGTTTCGGTGGTATATTTTATGTTGTGTGTATTTTAGCACACGCACACACTCACTATCAGTGCCAGCCTGAACTTGCACGCCAAGAGGCTGACTGCTTGCTCACATTCTGTGCCCTGGGTGCTCCCTCGTCTCACCCTACCCCTGCTCCTAATGCCCACAGCCTCCTCCAGGGGTAAGAGGACTCTGGGTTTCATCTGGGGCTTCTCCTCCACCCACCGCTTCCCCTGGAGAATCCTTTCTTGGGCGGCTCAGTCCCTGGATAGATGAAGAATAGGACATTTGGTGAAAAGAGGCAGAGATAGGGACTTAGGGCCAGGAATTGCTTGGGAATAACCATTACTTATTGAAGAGAAGAAAAACTAGAAAGAGACAGGAAATGGACAGGGAAAGAGAATCACTAAGCTCAATTTTGAAAATAATCTCAATTTTGAAATAAAATTTACATACCATATAAGTCACCCACTCAAAGCGTATGTACAAAGCATATGCAGTTCCAGTTTTACAATGAATAAGCACTGGGGATCTAAAGTACGGCATACGGGCTATAATTAACAATACTGTGTTGCATCCCTGAGGGCTGCTGAGAGTAGATCTTAAAAGTTTCCACCATACACAAAAATGGTAACTAGGTGAGGTGATGGATGTGTTAACTAACCTTATTGTGGTGAACATTCTTAATATATACATATATAAAATCTTCATGTTTTGTTTTCATTGTCATTCAGTGCAAGGGTTTTCTAATTTTCTTCATGATTTTCTCCACATATTATTTACTGATGCATACAGGTATATTAAAAATTAAAACAAAATTCATAGATGAAAATGACACACAACTTGCTGATGAGCTAATCCTTGGGAGTGGGGTTTGGATGGAAATGGGGTGCGGAAATGGCAGATAGTAACAACACTCAGCAACATTTCAGTTCTCTTCTCCTTCTGAGCACATGAGAGGATTATACTCTACAGCCCCTTTGAAGCTGGACATGGACAAGTGACTTGCTAGCCAATGAAGCATGGGCAGAAGTGACACATGACACTTCCCAATGGAGTCCCTGTGTTTCCTTCCCTGCACAGTGAACCCTGAAGTCTCTCACAGAGGTCACAGCACTGTGAAACAGTGGAGTATCCATTGGCCTGGGCTCCTGAGCAACTGCAGTGAATCCAGCTCTCTCCAGTCAACCTTACTGGGTACGGAGAGTGAGGAAAACAGACCTTTGTTATTGAAAGCTACTGACATTTGGGGATGTTTGTTACTTCTGCATAACCTAGACTTTCCTGACCGCTACAGGGAGCTTTGATTGTATTTATAAGTTTTTGTTTTCACAAATCTCAAGATTCATTTTTTAATGTTTTTAATCCTTACCTGAGGATATGTTTATTGATGTTAGAGGGAAAGGAAGGGGAGGGAGAGAGAGAATGACTGGGAACCGAACCCACAAGCTTCTGGTGCACAGGATGATGCTCCAACCAACTGAGCCACCTGGTCGGGGCCATTTTTTAATTTTTTAACATAGGTAGTTGGTATATGAGTGTTTGTCATCTGATTTTCTATAATTTCTATATATTTCAAATATTTAATTTGGTTTAAAAAGCTGTATTAGAGGAGGTGAGGAGGAAGAAGAAGAGGAGGCAGAAGAAGAGGAGGCAACTGGAGCGATGGGCTCCTTTGTTCTGCCCTCCAAGTTGTTTTCCCCTCTGTCCGTTGCATTGGGTCAAGTCAGAGGAAGTGGTCTGGCTGTTTCTCCAGCCAGGGCATCACGTATGGACAGGCGCTTCTCGCCGTCACCCTCCTATTGCACACCTCTCGGCACCATCTGCTACCTTAGATGTTTACTTGTATGTTTATTGTCCTTCACCTCTTTGAAAGTAAACCGCCTAAGAACAGGGACTTTATTTCACAACACCAGTGCATAGAACAAGGTCTGGCTCACAGAAGCAACTCAATACCTGGTTATTAACTGAACCCAAGTGAAAGGTGGCTTCCCCGGGCTGTCTCTGCCCCAGAGGACAGGGACCCTGTCTCCTCCCTGTTCCACATTCCTTCTCACTCTCCCTTCCCCAGAGCAAACACACAATGGGGCTGAGGACGGGGTGAACAGCTCTTTCCTCGGATGTTCAGAATCAGTTCCAAGACCTTGTTTTGGTGCCATGTGTGCATGTGTGCGTGTGCCTGTCTGTCTGTCTGTCTGGGGGTGGGGTAAGGGAAAGGGTGTCTGTGTTTCTCGTGTAGCCACCTTCTTCGACACCATTCCCTGCCCAGGTGACAGTCTGCTAAGCGGCTCCACAGAGGCAGGGCCAGGCAGCACCTCCCCCGAGGGGCTCCCGCAGTCTCGGGGAGGAGCCTGGAGCTGGCTTCCCCTGCAGATGCTGGGAACACGGGTCGTCGGCCTCAGAAATTCCTTGGCCACCTGGGCATGGAGACGCTCTGGCTCCACCAGCCCACGCAGAAGCCTGAATTCCTGTAATTAGACATAATGACACATGCAAGCTTCCAGCAGCTCGCGCTCTAATGACACAACGCCTCCCGGCCCATCTCAGGGGCCAGTGAGGCTCTAATTAGGTCTGGCGCCAACAGGTGGGAAAGCCAAGGGGCGAGGCAGCAGGGAGAGGACCCGGGCTTTGGAGTCCCTCAGCCTGTGTGCCAAGTCCAGCACACGGGCTCCTGTCTGACTGCGAGGCTGTGGGCGAGTCAGTTCATTTCTCCAAGCTTTCATTTTCTCATCTCTGAAATGGGCTGTAAATCTGTACCACAGAGGGCAGTTGTGGAGAGTGGGGTGCTGCCCGCGGGGTGGGGTCCAGACTGGGGTGGGAAGGGTCCGCGTCCTGGGGAGGGTCGTCAGTGCACAGGAGACGCCCAAACCTTTCTCCAGACGTCATTGAAGGACCACTGCCTCATATTACCACATTGATTTTTCCAAAAACTCATTAAGAAATAGTCTTTTTGATTATGTTCAATGTACATTTTTCAGCGTTTCAAGGACTATTCAGTTTGGCACCAAACCTAAGGGTCATAAGACATTTTTTTATTCTTCTAGTGCATTTCTTCTTAAATAATATCCTGTGAATGTTTCTTTATAGTGTCCCATGGGAAATTATCACTTTAGACTGATTTTTTTAAAAAATCCCTTAAAAAGGAACTTCTGTTTAATCAGCATTTTAGCAGTTGGGGGATACTTTTGCAGATTTTGCAAAATAGTCCACTCCACAAATTCTCCAAATTTACTGTTTGTTCAAAATGTGTTTCTTTTAATTGCATTTTTCTATTTTTATTTCAGCTGTTGTTAAGACAGTACATGCACTTTGTTCTGCAAGACTTGTAATGAAGACCAGCAGCCTCCTGTCTGGCCGCTCCCTGCCCCCACTGCCCAGGCATCAGAGGAAACTGCTTTTAACGAAGACATGGCAGCTGCGTTTCCATTCTTTAGGAAACATCATGCTTACACTGTAATTTCTTGATTTTCGCTTTTAGATATGATCTACCATCTTCCTAATTTGGGAGATAAGAATCTCCTTTCCATACACTCTTCCTCCCTGCTTCTCCTGGTGCCATTTCCCTTATAATTTTTTCGTAGATAAATATTTCAGGGTCACTGCGTGATGATGTGAATATTATCGGCAGTCCTGCCGTGGAGAGTTCTATGATGACGTTTATTTTCTTGGATGTCTTTCTGTTTCCCCCAGAGTTATTAATTTTCCTGTTATTTTGGTTTGTTTCTTTACTTGGCTGGTGTCTAGGTGCCATCCCCAATGTACCCCAAACCCTCCCCCAGGATGTAAGGTCATCAGGTGCCCCTTCTGCTCCCTTCCCGTTTTTTGGGGGAAACATTTAGCAAGGAGCCTCCTCTACACGTTTATGATGTTGCGCTGCATGGAATTAAAAAATGAGGTTATTTGAAAATATTTCAAATTAAGGCACCCATTCAGTTTTCCCCAGTTGCTCCCGTAACCCGCACTCCGGCGTAACTGGATGTAAATTTGGTGTAAACTACACCAGAGAGTGACCCGGCCTCCCACCCATGTTGCCTCTCTCCAGCCTCCTTCAGTCTAAAACGGTTCCTCGGTCTTGCCTTGATTTCCACACTCAGTGTTTTGAAGATAACCGGGCAGTTGTTTTGCAGAATGTTGCTCAATTTGTGCCCATCCCTTTCTGTGTGACTGTCCCCTGATGACAGGTCTTGGGCAGAAATATCTCAGGAGCAATGCTGTGCTTTCTCATTCCTCCTCCCAGGTGCAACTCAACTTTGGTCTGTGGACGCGGGTGGTGTTAACTTTGATCGATTCACCATGTGATCGACTTTCTCCATTGTCAAGCTATTTTGTTACGTTTCGAAGTAATAAGTCCCTTGCATGGAGATACGTCAACGCTGTGTAAATGTCCCATCTTCAGTCCATTCACACCCCCAGTTTTAGCATTCATTGGTGTTCCCTACCTGAAATAATTATTATCATAATAGTTGCCAAAAGGTGATTTTCCCTATTTATTTATTATTTGGCAATCTACTGTAAGGAAGTGCATTTTCTCTGTCCATTTATTTGTTTGTTTATAGCCATATGGAGTCATGGATGCTTATTTTATTCAATGGGCCAGGACCCATTTCTATCATTATTTATTTTGATGTGCAAATCACATCAGATCTGGGCAGAAGCAGCCCCTTCCAGCTGGCTCTTGCACCCCCCTCATTCTTGGAGCGCTTCCTCACATTCTGACACAAGGTGTTCCAAGCTCATCCTGTACTTTCTCTGGCCTCGCCGGGAATCAGCCATTCCTCCAACGATCTTGATTGTTTTCTAAGGGAGAATGGCATTTTGAAAATAGGATCCTGGTGCTACATGTGCTTATCGCTACTGGATAATACTCTCCTATCTTGGTGAGCAGAGCCAGGGAGTCGGAGGAAGGCAGATCCACAGTAGATTATTCATCTGCTCCATCCCCTGTATGTGCCTGTGTGTGCATACCTGTCCTCTGACCCACCAGGCTGCTGTGACCCCCAACATCAACTCCGACCTCGCAAGAACCACCACACCTCCCCCCACCAGGACCTACCTAATGACCTTCAGCTGGATGAACAGAGAAAGGAAAGTAGGTAGGAAGAAAGGTAAGAAGGGAGAGAGGGGGCAGAAAGGAGAGAGGAAACAGGTCGGCAGGCAGGGACGCTTTCTGATAGCTTTAGATGTCTGGGGTTTTTCAGGAACGTTCACTTTGTCCCTATCCCACTGTCCTGTTGCCGCCTCTGGAAAGAACTGGAACAAAGATGGAGGGGAAAGAGTGGATTGTGCCCCAGGCTGAGCCGCCGGGCCCAGAGGTAGAGAGGGGTCTGCAGGCCCCAGATCCTGGCTTCCCATGGCCCTCCAAGGCCTGGCCAATTCATCCCATACAAGCTGTTAGAAACTTTATAAGCTCATTAATTGATGATTTGGCAAACTGATCATTGGATAGACTAGCTCAGCCATGGCAGGGGTGAGAGGTGAACGGTGGTCCCTACTCACAGACTCTGTGGTCCCCCCCACACCCCATACCCAGAGTAGCTCTGTTTATCTGCACTAGGACCTTTGGGCTTCTGCGTTATCTTTCTTTTGATGAAGGTTTAGAAAGAAGGCAGAGCCGGGGTCCAAGCCCTCCTGTGCCTCCCGCTTGCTCTGTGGCCCCAGATAGGCTTCCTGCCTTTTCTGGGCTTCAGCCCCCTATCTGGGAGAGGAGAGATTGGGTGTTAAGCTCTGTGCATCTCTGTTCAGGTGTGCAATACATACAGTTGGGGGCTGATGGAGTCCTCTTTGGCCATCAGCTCCCGGGGCAGGGAAGAGAAGAGACACCTTCCCTTCTCTGTCCCAGAGAAACAGGTCGCTGGCTGGGCCTGGGCCTGCAGCCAAGAGGAAGCAGAGACAATAAGCCAGAGTCGCCTCAGCCAGCTAGGGCAGGTTGTGCAACTTCCGCCCAGCGCCCAGCAGCAAGACTTTGGCCCCCAGAACTCTAAGCTCTGGGTGGCCCTTGTCCTTCCCCTAGGACCCAGACCACTCGGCTTAGGGGATGACGTAGGGGGTGGGCAGGACACTTTCTTTGCCCCAAGGGCAGCCAGGTGGCTCCAGGTTCCCTGAGGAAGGTCCACCAAGAGGAGTCGGAGCACATGGCTGCTGGGGTGACGGTGGAGGAGGACAGCCGAGGCGGGGACTCCGCGTGTGACCGAGTGTGTGCCTCAGTCCGCATGTGGGAGGCGGCTCATGTGAATGTGGTGTGGGAAGCTGTGCCTTTGACCGTGGTCATCCCCTTGGTCACCTGCACAGGAGCAATACTGGAGGGATGTCTGGGTGTTGCTCTGCACCCACATGGGTGCTTGGGGGTACACACGCCAGTGTGCAAGGGTGTGAAGTGTGTCCATGCGTGTGAGGACACCTTGGTGAGCTGATGTGTGTGTGTTAGCTGTGTGCATACATGCTTCTTATGGACACATAGCAGACTGCCTACATGGGCTATTGTGCACATGGGTATAATTCCATGGGGGCATGTATAACTATGAGTGTGTGCTGATGAGTGAGCATGTGAGTATAAATCCATGTACGTGTGCATGCATCGGTGGGCGGGCACGCCTGCCATTGGGGGTTCGTGTGTTTATGCCTGTGTGAGCCCCAATTGCTGAGCCTGTGGCCTCTGTGGGGGTATGATGGTGCACAGACATATGTGACATGCATGTGAGTACATGTAAAGTATGGCTGCTTATATACATGCTGGTATAGGTCACGTGTCCCTGGGGCCTGGGGCCAGCTTGTCACATGCATCGCCCCTGTTGATCCCACCAACCTGTCAATGACTCGGCACGCTTCCGGCGGGTCTGTTCCAGGTCCCAGTTTCCCACCTGTGCTGCAGGCTGAGGTTGGACTGGGGGGAATTCTAGGCTCCTCCTACCTTTGTGGGGGCCTGTGTAAGTACCCCAAAGAACAAGCAAATATGCAGAAACTGAGAGCCCAGAAACACTAAGATTTTCCTTGGTCTCTGGGTGAAGGGGTAGGAGGCTTCAAAGTGACAGAAAAAGTCAGGGACCCAGAGCACAGGATGGAGCACACCCAGGAAGGGCTGGAGACCTGTCACAGCCTCCCGTCTGGCCAGCCTCTGCTCTGGCCTGGAGGCAGGAACCTCTGCCCAGGGCTCTGGCAGGGAAGAAGGGAGGGGGAGGCCATGGCAGAAGGACCTTTGTGAGGGGCCCCCCCATAGGCGTCCTGCGCTGGAGAGACAAACAGAGGAGGTGGTGACGCAGCCTTGGGGTGGCCATACCATGGCAGGAGCTACCTTGAGGAACGGGAGGTTTTGCAGGAGCTAAAGTCACAAAGGCTGCAGCCAGTGCTGGAAAAACGACACTCCCCCCTTCTCACTAAGTAGAGAGAGTGAGCGAAATTCCCTGGCCTCTCCCCACCTCCCACCCTCTAATCTCCCCGCCAGTGCTTCCTGTTGGCCCGCCCCTAGCTGGATGCCGGTGGGTAGAGGAGCCTGGGAAAAGCAGGTCACAGGAGATGGGCCGGTGCCTCGGAAAGGAAAGGAACGGAACAATGCCCGGCACGCTCTCCCCTGATGCACTCTGCAGGGCTGAGAACTTGGGAAAAGCGAAGAAATACTTGGCACTGTCCCCAGGACTATGGATATGATGAACTTTTGATAAACGAGTTTAATGGACTGCGTGTGCACCTGTGCGCGTGCACACGCGGTTTCCAGTACCACATGCTCTCTGCGTGTGGCGTCATGCCGTCCCCACCACCGCCCGACAAAATCAGGACAAAGCTTCCTGTGCGGGAGTCGAGGAAACTGGAGCTTTCAGAAGGGAAGTGGCTTCTCCCAGGCCCCACAGCTGGTAAATGGCTCACACCCATGTCAGTGCGACTCCAGGGACCCCGAGCCTGGGAGAAAAGGGATAAGCCTGGTGTTGGCCGCTGCAGTTGGGAGCAGATGCTGATTACCAGTCTGGGCCGGAGGCCCTGGGTGAGGTTCTGAGAAGGAGAGAGGTGTTAACCGGGCGAGGGCAGCTGGGCAGACAGCTGTTGATGGCGAAGTCGCAGAGCCTCGTGTCAGCGTTAACAGCGGGGCTCGAGAGCCCAGCAGCCTGGCTCACATCTGCCCCGCTGCTTACCAGTTGTGCGCCTGGACCTTTCTGTGCCACAGTTCCCTCATGTGCAACGTGGTGTGATGGTGATAGTAGTGCCTGTGTCACAGGACTGGTGTAAGAACTGAAAGTTGCATGTTTGCTGCTAGTACAGATTATTTTTATTTCCACTTCTCAAGTGAGGAGCCAGAGGCTCCGAGAGGTCAGTCAGTCAATGACGATGGCACTACTGGGAAGTAAATATCACTGAAGTCTGCGCCGAGTTGGGGGCCCTCTCTGGCACCCCTTCATGCTCTGCTTGCCCCCCCAACTCTTTCCTTACCTTCTTTGATCCACATGATTCATCCCTACTGTCATATGAAGTCTCTCTCCTCCTGTCCAGCTCCACTCTGATAAGCCACCTCCTCAGTCAGCCTCCAGGCCTGGGGGTGGGGTGGGTGCTACCGGCTTCCCGCTGTGGCTGATCTCTGGGCAGTGGCACCATCCTCCCCACCCTGGTCTGCTGTCCTGCAGGGAGCAGCCCCTGTATTAACTTCCCTCTGTCTGAAACCTAGAGCATTTCGAGATGCTGTCTGGTTCCATAGTCACCCTTTCTGGGGGTCACGTTGGGCCAGGCCCTCTTCTGGGCACCTTTCATATGTTAATGTTTAATCGGGGATCCTACTCATCCTGTGGGCCAGGCATCTTTCCCCTGCTTTACAGAGGAGGAAGTCACAGGTCTGGAGAGGGGGGCCATTTGCCTGCAATCACGCAGCCAGCGAGGTGCAGAGCCCAGGCTCCAAGTCAGGAGATTCAAGTCCAGGCCCCACCTCTGGCCGCTGGACAAGCTGCCTCACTTGCCGTTAGCCCTCATGACAGCCAGGTGACCTCTATGGCGTCAGAGCCCTGCCCTGAGCGGGGGCGGAGGCCTCTGTGATGTCCCCGTTTGTCTCTATCTGGCATCTCCTGCCCACGTGGTCTCTTCTCGAAGCTAAAGACTCCAGTGTCTCGGGAGGGGCTGGGGGTCTCTCAGGCCCTCCTCCCTCAGGCGTCCTCGCAGGTCTTCCCCGGGAAGGCTCCTCACTCTGGTGTCTCTTCCCATCCACGCTTTCCCTGCCGCCCTTGCCGCTCCTGGCACCAGTCCCCTCCCAGGAGCCTGATGACTCACCCATTGGGCACTTCCACTTCCTCCTCTGGAGAAGGCTTTGACCTGCTGCAGCTGCAGAAGGCAGCCTCCTACTTGGGGGCTTGAAAGGCCATGGGGGTTGGCTATGGGCCCTACGGGGGGCTCACAGTGCAGGCCTCTGGGGCTGGAGAACTGCCTCTGGACAGCAGGGTGGCAGGAGGGGTCCTGGGCCTCCTGGCCAGGCTCTGGCCCGAGCTGAACCCTGTCCAAGCGGTCAGTCACCCCCAGCACCTATACAGGCTGACACACAGGGAGACTGACTTAGAATTTGTAAGCTGAAATCGTGCCTGTCATACTTACTGATGTCATTGGAGGGACCTATTATTCATTCATTCAGCAAATCTGTCCTGACCTCCTGTGGGCCAAGCGGTCCCTAGTATAACAAGAAACCAAAGCTCATTCTCTGCCCATGAGGATCTCGCAGTTGACAGGGATGGTTGGTTGGGTTAAAGGAGCAGATTTATAAACAGAAAACCCAACAGGAGAAAAGAAAACCCAGCACAGAAGCTCTGCACATACTTCTGAAGTCTCTTCACAGAATTTATCAGAAATGTTTACACAGAAATGCTTCCTCTTTACAACCTGGCTTCCTCTCTTCCCTTAGAGCACTCTATAGCTCCCAGCTACTCCAGGGTGTAGGCAAGAGCAAGGCTGAAAGCTAAGCCGTGTCAGCATCTCAGTGCAGTGTCCTTGGAGGTGTACAACTCCAGGGACACCACTCACATCCTGGGCTAAGAGGACAGCACCTGGTTCAATGATTCATCTAAGGAGTCAGACTTGGGGTGCGCTCCTGGCTCGGCCATTCTCTGATGGCGTGACCCAGAGGAAGTTGGTTACCTTCTCTGGTGTGGCTTACTCATATGTAAAATGCAGCTATTGATAGATCCACCACGGCATCGTGTTTTTGTAAGAATTCAATAAAATCATCCATGCAGAGCACCTGGCTCTCTGTAAACACACAGCACTCGATACGTGGCAGCTGTCAGAAAGAATCCTGCTGTTGACGATAAGGGCCTGCATGCACCCAATCCTGCGTGTGTGCTTGCATGTGTGTGTGCGTGTGTGCGTGTGTGTGCCTGTGTGTGTATGTTTCTAGGGGGTGTTTGGGGAAGGCTTCCCAGAAAAGGTGGCATTGGTATTGGGTCTTTCTCAAAGGAGAAAGTACGGCAGAACCTTCCAGCCAAAGGGAAAAGGCCAGACGTGGTGGCGGAGTGAGTTGTGTTTGGGAGGCCGCGGAGCCAGGTCAAGAGGGGCCTGGAGGAGTTCTCCAGCTTGGCCCAAGTGCCCAGGCCCCTGGCTGGGGCCGGCTGTTGTGTCTGGGTGGGTGGGGGCTGCCCGACTTGTCTCTGAGCTGCTGGCAGCAGTTTCAGCCCGCGCACCCTCTGCCCCCTCCTGTTTCCCGGCCTCCACTTCCTTCCTCTGCACAGACCGCAGAGGCATTTCAGAGGAAGCTGCTGCTTATTTTAGCAGCGATCCCTGGACACCCCCACCCACAGCTGCCCCTGCGCCTAGGCCCCTGCAGAGGCACCAAGTCATTCTCTGAGTCACTCGGTGTGAGGAACAGTCCCCACCTCCTGCCCTGCAACAGAGCTAGGAGCCCTGGTGTTGGAGCTGGGAGACACGGTTCAAGGCCAGCTCTGACACTGACCTGCTGTGTGATCTCCAAGTCCCTCTGCCTTCCAAGCCCCGGGTCCCCATCTGTGCCACGGGACCTGACACAAGCTCTGGGTAGAGAATGGGGAGGAAGGACCTGAGAGAGTGTCTCAGGCAGATCAGTCTTGGGGGGCTGGAAGCTTATACTCTGGAGATCTATCTTTAAGAAAAAAAGAGTCACAAATTATAATTTGCTTAGGAAAGTGAACTATTTTTTAGAAAGGGCCTTTGCAAGCTTAAGGTTTCCCATAGTCACGGCAAAGCTGCCTTTGGAGACAGCCCCCAAAGTCCTCCGGAGACAGTGGGGAAACTGAGGCTCAGGGAGCAGATGCTACTGGCCCAAACAGAGTCACCCAGCTGGCAAGGGGCAGACTAGGATTTGAATCCAGATTTGTCACAAGCCAATGCCTCTGATTTACACACTCTTCCCGACAGCTTCTCACAGCCCCACAGGGGTGGGGAGGGCACTGGGGAGGAGGGAAGGGAGACAGAGAGGAAGAGGGACCGAGAGACGGAGGGACAGCACCGTGCGGGGAGAACTCAGGCACTGCAGCCAAACAGGCTTGGATGCAAGTCCCAGCTCTGCCCCTTTCTGGCTGTGTGACCCTTCCTGAGCCTCAGTATCCTCATCGGTAAAGCGCAGAGAGGCAGAGCAGTAGCGGACGCTGTGCAGCAGCCGGCACGTGGCAGGAAGTACATTCTGAACCACTCTGCTCACAGTAATGGCTAATGCTGGCCTAGCGTTCCCCTTGTGCCAGGCACGGTTCAAAGGACAGCAATTTAAATGTTAAATCGGCTCATCCTCACATCAACACGGTGAGGTAGGGACTATCGTCACCCCCATGTTTTAGATGAGAAAATTGAGACCCCACATCCATGCTAGGCTCAGGGCTGGGCACCAGGCATGCCACAGGGACACGGACATTGTCTTTCTTCTTGAGGAGCCCAGCATGGGTGGGCCGGAGGTGTCAGCCATGTGTATTAGCAGAGCCCCTGAGAGATCCTGCTAAGTATAACATTTGGGGTCCCAGGAAGGCCCCAGGGAGCAGAGCTGGGGGAGGATTCCTGTGGACTTGAAGCCTTGGTGCAGCAGGTGGCCCTCGAGCAGAGCCCTGGTGGATTCCTGAAGGGGCTTTCCCGCGGGCAGTAGTGGAAGGGCGTTCCAGGCAGAGGGAACAGCACAAGCAAAGTCAAGGGGACAGGAGAGAGCTTGTGGGGAGGAAGGAGCCAGGGCTTCGTGGACCTGAGGTGATTGGCCAGGAGCAGCTCAGGTGAGGCTGAGGAAGTAGTACAGGCGAGGCTCCTTGATTTGGTTCTTCCTCTTGGGTTTCAGCCGCTCAGTGGCAGCTTCACTCCTGCAGGAGACGTGTCTGGGAGGGGTGGGGGCAGGACCCAGGAGCCTCGGTCAGAAGCTCTGGCCCTCTGTCCCTGACATCAGTGCTTGTGCTGGGAAGCCCTTGGCTGCCTCCCCTCCCGCCCTTCAGGTGTGACAGCTCAGGGGCCTCTACCAGTCCCACCAGGAATGGGGGCCTCAGAGTTACCCCACCAACCAGCTTCTGTCCTCCCCAGCCAGACAAAGCTCGCCCACCTCCGCGTGTCCATCCACATGTCTGTCTGTCCATGAGCCCATACATGCAATGCTGGCATGGAGCAGATGCTGGCTCATGCATTGTCCATGTCCCCTGGTCCCCCTCTGAGGTCCCCTGCTGTGCCGTGGCTGCCCCCACCCCAGCTCCCACCTCTCCACTTCTCTGCCTGGAACTTTGCATGGTACCACAAGGAGCATGTCCCACCCCTCACAGGACGCCCAGAAACACCAGGGCTGGCAATGACCCAGGAAAACCCCCACCCAGCGAGGGGTGGTGGTCATCGCTCCAGGGACAACTCAAGGCACATTCCACACAGTCACTTAGTGGATCTCTGGTGAGACTGAGTCCCAGGAGCCCACCAAGTAACCCGCCACACGTTCCCCACACCCCCACGCGGGCCCCTGCGATCATCCACCGGAGCCCTATCTCCCTCGCTCATCTGTTCATGAGTTTGTCCACACAGCCAGTGTTCGTGGGGCCCGCTCCGCCAGGCCTTGTAGGAGAGGAGTGCACCTTCCCCTCAAGAGTCCATGGAGCTGTGAAGCTGGACACAGACTCCTGAGAGACCACTGCCGAGTCCCCAGCCCTACCAGGTGAGCTGGGGCAAGGGGTGGGTGAGTCCTGAGTTAAGCCACTTCCTCGTCATGGGTCCCCTGCCCTTGGCTCCCTCCTGTATGTAACTTTCCAAGGAAGATCCAGTAGCCTGTACCATATCCAGAAGGAAGGAAGGAGGGAAGGGAGGGAGGAAGATAGTTACCACTTGTGCTCACAGCACATGAACTGTTTTACACACACTAACCCCATTCATCTTCCCAGCAACGTTCCGAGGTAGATACTCTTAATCTGAACTGCATTATACAGATGGGGAAACTGAGGTACCAAGTGGTATTGGGAGCAAGAGGCAGAGCTGAGATTGGGATCCAGGCGGTCTGACCTTAGAGCCTGCGGTTCAGCCTCTCTGCTTTACTGTTCGAGGAGGGAGGGAGGGTGGGAGGAAAGGCAGGGGGTGGAGTCAGTTTGATGCAGAAGAAAGGACCCAGAGGCACCTGAGGGTCTGGGAGGAGAAGGCAGGTCAGCACAGAAAACCATGCCTGAATGCACAGTGCCCAACCCATGCACAAATTCACATATTCCATGTGTGCACATGTCTACAGAAAAATGTACGTTTAGCCAATGCATACGTACCCACATAAGTGTGCAAATACACATACGCCCTTCACACTCCAGGACTGGTTCATACACATGCGCATGTATCTGGGCATCCACACGTGTGAATGTGTGAACAGGCGTCTGTGTGCATGCATGCTCACAGAGGCACACACACATGTTACCTGTTTATTTGTGCCTATGCATGGCCCAGCACACACACAGGAGCTCACATTCATGGGACCTCACACACACTGGCACACACAAAGACAAATTAAAGGCCGGGCTGAATTCTTTGCTTAAAGAAAACTTGTGACTGTATTAAAAATGTAGGACACATCGGCCAAATAATTAAAGTGAGAAGCGAGGCAGGGGGACTTCTTGCCACTCTCTCGGGGCCGCCCGTGCTGGGCTGTGCTCAGCGTGGCTGCGTCCTATATATTTGAGGAAGAGGCACTTTATTACAGTAATTTATCACCCCCATAAATGTGGTTCCTCTGAAACGCAGAATAATTTGGGAAGAAATATGTTTTAAAAATTAAAAATGCAGTCGGCATGCGCCCCGTCAGGTCTGCAGGGAGACCTCCCTGCACCTCTGGTAACTGCCCGTGTAGCTCTAATACCTACAACTTCCATTATTTAAAGTGTGATTATATTTTTCCTGCTTGGAGCTTTGTCAGCTATAAATAAAAGATAAGGGTGAATTGTTGCGGGGCCTAGTAAGCACTTCCATTATTGGTACTTAAGGGGGCTTGGGGAAGGAGGGAATGGGCAGGGGGTGGGGAAGGAAGGGAGGCTGTTCGGGAGGTACCGACTGGGCCCAGAGCTGAGCTGTGTGCAGGGGTGGGGCCCAGGCCTTTTTCTGGTCCAGTTTTCCTTTGGATCCAGAGCAACATCGCCCCATGGCCCTGGCTCTCCTGTCCTCCTCTTCCACAGACCATCATGGGAGCCGTCCACAGAGGTTGCTGCCCTCAGCGTCTCCCCACAAGCCCAACCCCCTCCTGGTCTCCCCAGGGACGCCACCATTATGGGACACTCAGGGGAGAAGGGTCCTTTAAGAGAAAGGGATCCACCCACTTGAAGATGTTTTCTTTCCACAACCGGGAGTTGCTGCTTCCAAGGGAGTCCGGAGCTGTGGCCATGTCAGGATGGGGATTCACAGGAAGTGTGTGCGCGCATAGGGCGTGGGGGGCTTTCTGAGCCAAAGTAAGCCATTGGCGCCCAAGTCTGAGAGCTCTTCCAATTAAATAGAGGATAACTAGGAAGGAAAGGACATTCCTCCAACAGCAGTCAGGTCGGAAAACAAGTGTGCTTCTTTTGTCAAAAGGAGAAGAGGAACTGAATGAGAAAGAAAACGGGAAATAGCCACTTTGTCCCTTCTGGAGTCTTGCATGATTCTCTAAACCTGAGAGCTTGGATTGGTGTCCTGGCTCTGCCACTTCATAGATATGGGACCGAGGGAAAGTGTTTTTCCACCTCCCTGGGACTCAGCTTGCTCACATGTAAGCTGGGAATAACAGCGCCTGTTTTCAGGGTTATCGTAGCAATTGATTAAGACACGCAGGGCATTGGGACTGGCTTTTGTCACACTGCAGGTGGCTGATAGTGTTGATGAAGTAAAATCGGACAGGGGTCCAGCAATCACATTTCTTGGCACTTACCCAAAGGAGTTGAAAACTTATGTCCACTTGAAAATCTGCACAGGAATGCTTAGAGCGGCTTTATTCATAATTGCCAGAACTTGGAAGCAACCAGGATGTCCTTCCGTAGGTGAATGAATACACAAACTGTACCTCCAGACAATGAACTGCTATTCAGTGATAAAAAGAAATGAGCTTTAGGAATAGGGAGTTACCAGTTAATAGCTATAGAAAACAAAGCAAGTTCTGGAGGCGGATGGTGGTGATGGCTGTGCTACAATGTGACTGTGCTTAAGGCCACTGAACTTACAGTTAAAAATGGTTAAAATGGAAAAATTGTATTTATATATATATATATTTTACTACCAGAAAATGAGCTATTAACCCATGAACAGATATACTGCCAAGTTAACAGAAGCCAGTCTGAAAAGGCTACATAGCGTGTGATTCCAACTATATAATGTTCTGGAAAAGGCAAACAAAAGTACAGAGGCAGCGAAAAGACCCATGGTTGCTGGGGATGGAGCGGGGGAGGGAGGGAGCAATGCATCGGCAGAGCATGGAGGGTGTGCAGGACAGTAGAACTATTCCGCACGCTACTCTCATGGCGGATACATGTCACTACACATTTGCCAAAACCCACAGAGTGTACAACACAAAGAGTGAACCCTAATTAAGCTATGGACTGGAGTTTACGATAATAACATACTGATACTGGCTCACCAATGGTAACAAATGTACCACAGTAAAGCAAGATGTTAATAATAGGAGAGCTATATAAGAATTCTGTGTACTTTCTGCTCCTTTTTTAACCTAAAACTGCTCAGAAAATTAAAGTCCCTGAAGATCAAATGTTTAAATTAAATGTTTAAATTAAAACAAAAGCTCTGAAAATTAATAATTCAATCACTGCTCAGAGGTCGACAACACTGGCTTTTCCTTGGCTCTTGATGCCACAGAGAGCGGAGCTGGAAGGCATCTTTGCAACCATCCCCCGCAATGGTTTCCAAACACTGTTTTTCCACGAGCAAAAACGTACAGGGCTCCAAATTCCCTTAAGAAGCTCACTATGACCAGAGAAAACTGGATGGGATCAGCAGACAGGTTGGGACTGGCTCAAGCTTCAGCCCGTCGTCGGCTGGGTCTCCCTGATCGTACCTGTCCACAGCTCCCGGGGTTGGCTTGCTCTAGCCGTGCTGGGTCAGCGGAATTTGCTTGAGCTGCATAAACTGATGCAGCTGATCAGATCATTCGGCGCTGGTGCTGGCTGGTTGCATTTGCCCTCTCAATTGGCTGAAATTAGACCCGAACCTAGCTTCCAAGGGTGTGCCCCAAACAGGGCCCCCAAAGGGAAGAGAAGTTGAGATTCCACGTGGTGGTGATCAAATAGGGAGCCTGGGTGGCTCAAGCTGGATCAGGCTAGTTGGGAAAGATGAGCATGTTGCTGCTGAGGCTGGAGAGTGGGGGCAGAGGGAGGGTGGGTTCAGAGCCCCTCGCTTCCTGCCCCAGCCACTGGCGTGCCTTCCAGGAGGCCTAGGGCTCTGAAGACCAGAGGCCATTTGGGTGGGGCTGGGGAGTGGAGCTGGGAGGTGAGAAGGAGGAGGAGACTCTCCTGAGAAGAGTCCCCCCTTCTTCCAAGAAGGGAGGGACTGGCTGGGGTCCAAGGGAGGACTTTGTGAAGCAGACAGACCCTGGGGGCAGGCGGGTGTGCTAACGGGAGTGTCCCAGTGGGGAGGGAGGGGCTGCTGAAGGAGAAGAGAGGAGATAACTGAAGGATCGAGTCCCTGAAAAAGGGAGAGGGAGGGGCACCCAGATCGGAAGTGGCAAGATGGGATTCTGAGAGGAGAGGGGACACAGCTTCTGAGCGTCAGGAGGGAGGCAGCAAAGGTGAGGGCAGATACAGCAGGATGGGGACCAGACTCGGGAGGCAGCCACGTCTGCGGCACCTGTTCTTCCAGTGATGCTTGGGGCGCGGTCACCTACTGAGAGCGAGAGTGGGGAGGGTGACTAGAGAGAAGAGAGGAAATGGTCACGCGAGAGCACAGAAGCACAGAGGGCTCTGTGGGCAGCTTCACATGCCCACTTGAGGTCTGTGGTCATGAGCTCAGGGTAAAATCCGGCAGCTTGGTCGTGCGATTTTCCATAGCAAAGTTCCCTTGTGGGAGATGGTACGGGTCTCCACAGTCACCGGTGGACTATGATGATGGGATGGCGGGCCGGTCAAGATGAGGAATGAAACTGGGAAGGGACCCCTGGGCGGATGGGGGGGACCAGCGTGAAAGGATAAAGCCAGCGCCATTTGCTGCCATGGCACCATTTGCCTAGCAGGCCTATGACCTTGTTAAACATGACTGCCATTTTATTCTTCTCTGAGCTTATGTCCCCAGGACTGGAAATTACTGGAAAGCAAGGACAGAACGTGACTAACCGCTCCCCACAGCCGCAGGCAAAAGATAGCATTGGAGCAAACTGCAGCTTATGGTTATACTCTCTTGGAGGTCAGTGAGGGGGACAGGAAATGCTGCCCAAACCGCCCCTCCTAGCGTGCGTCGCCTCTCAGCCCTGTTCTAAACCACCTCCCAGCAGAGTGCGATCCCACTGTTACAGTAATCAACTCTGCTACAGTCTTTCCCTCTCTCCTTCTCTATTTCCATCTTTATCTCTCTCTCTCTCTCTGTCTCTCTCTTCTGGGTTTGCATCTTTAAAGAGGACAGTCTGGGAGGATGCACTCTGAAGCATTAGCAGTGGTTACCTCTGAGGAGTGAAATTGGGAAGGAGGGTTTTCCCATTTATTTTACATACAACTGAAGCAAAGTGAAATTATATAATGTGCCCGAAATCACCCATCTGGTAAGAGGCAGAGCTGAGGCTTGTCTTCCACCACCACCAACCCCTCCCCGCTTCACACATCCAGTTTCCCCTGCCATCCTTCCGGCGCTGCCTGGCCTTCAGACTTCCAACCCAGGCTTTCCCCCTGAAACCCCCTGCGCCGTCCCTGCTTTGCCCTGGCTCTGTGGTAGGGGACAGAATTAGAACTCGCTTCATAGTGGGAGGTGGCAGCAATGGCTGCAGAAGTGACTTTCAACTTCTAGGAACTGACTTTGACAATCAGATAGGGGTTGAGTCACTGGCGGGCCCTCCGGCTGGGTTTTAATCAGGTCAGATGGTGGCAGTGCGTGGGCGGGGGTGCAGAGGGCTCAGTTCCACTTCCTCCCTCAGAGGAGGCCGGGGCCCTTCAGCGCCTCAACGCTGGGGAGGACTTGTCCAGCAGACATTAATCCAGGCCAGCTGGAATGGGCTAAATTTAGGACCTAGGATGTCAGGGTGGTGAAGACTCAACATCTCATGTTGCAGATGAGGAAACTGAGTTCGAGGGAGGTCAAGAGAATTGCCCAAGGCCACACAGCAAGTTAAGGTCACAGCTGAAACTCAAAGCCATGCCTCTCCAAAAGTTACCACATCGTTCTTTCCGAACAGCCCCCTGGCGGCCTGGACCAGTGTCCCGGGACCAGCCCCCAGCTGGGGTTAGGGGTGGGGAATGGGGTGCTGGTCTGTGTCTGAGACCAAACGCTGGTTTTGGAGGCAGACATCTGGTTTCTAATCTTGGCCTCGCAACTTGCTATATGACTTAAGGCAATCACTTCATTTCTCTGTAAAATCAGTATAAAGGATATTGTTGGATGCACAGTTGCTTAGAACATAGTAAATACTCAATAAATGTGAGTTTCTTTTTCCCTACACAATGAATCTTAACTGACTTGGGCAGAACCCTGGGGTCTTTGACAATATCTCAGGGGTCCTGGGTGGGAGGGGAATACAAAGAGAGGCCAAGCACACGGGACTTGGAGCTCCCCACCATCCCCCACCCAACTGCCACACACACGTGAACCAGTTTTTCTGTCTTTATCTGTTTTATATCTGCCTAAAATTTTGTTCTAAAAAGTGGTTCTGCTGCTAAACACCTGGCTGCTCACCATGGCCTGAAGGCTGCCGACTCAGGGAGGACCTGCTGAATCACAGAGAAACTGGAAACACAGCGCCGCTTTAGCATTTATGCACTTGACATGTGCGTTCGGAAATACCACATTTGATTGTCGGTTTCCTGGGGCAGCAGGGATCTGTGGCCGCCCCTGTGGGTTCCTGCTCGGCTGCCGTGGGCCGCTTCATTTCTTGCTCATGGGGACCTCATTTTGGTTGATTACTGGGCACCTGTGATTCATGGCGCCCCTTCCCCGCCGCAAGGAGGGAGAAAATGTTCCCTCATGTGAGACAATCTCGCTGTTTCTATCCTTCTTGCCAGCGATTGGCTGGGGCGTGGGTGACAGGCCTGTGGCATGACTCTGCCCATTAGACAAGAGCAAAGAGGAGCTTCGGGAGAAGGCTGAGCTCACCGATTACAAACGGAAAGGTAGATGCAGAAAAGCCTGCCCTTGTGTCTGTGTGAAGACTGTGAAGACGTGACTGCTGGCCCTGCAGCAGCTTCTGAGACCTAAGAGGACAGGTCTGAGGACAGAGGGAGCCCCCCAGAGCACCTGCACTGGTCAGCTGTTGCTGCAATAGTGCCTCGAACAACCGTCCCTCACGCTCAGTGACTGACAGCAGACATTTCTCCTCGTGCTCGCAGGGCTGGGCTGGGCAGGTTGACTGGTGCAGCTCCGTGCGGCTGGGCGTGGCACCGGCTTCAGGCTTCAGGCGGGGTCCAGTCTGTTCCATCTGCATTTATTCTGGGGCCCAGGCTGAAGGGGCCACAGTGACCACACGACAGTTCCTCTCCCAGCAGATCCTGGGAGCTTGAGGACAAACCCACTTGCACAAGCACTTTTAAGGCCTCGATTCATGTCATGCCTGCTCATATTCCAATGGCCAAAGAGAGCCACATGGCCGAACCCAGCATGGTGGGTGGGGATGTACCCTGGTCCCATGGGGCAGGAGGCCAGTGATTATTTTCTGACTGACACTACGCCCACCTATTGTAAACCCATGGACCTGGGACCAGTGCTGCCCTCCTTCAGTTTCCTCATCTGTGAAACAGGAAATTCCACCAGTAGAGTTGGGGTTTCTTCTCCTTGCCGTTGAAGATGGCTGATAGAAGCCGCAGTACAGGGAGGGACTGCAGGGCGTCCGGGAGAGACGGACCTTTAGAAAACACGGATTCTGGGGCAAGCGGCAGGACCCAGCACAAAGGAGTGTTCCACATTCGAGGCGGTGGCTGGAACCTGAAGCCCCCGACCCCAATTCCACTCTCCTGGTAATGTGTGCCCTGCACCCACGGGAGAGAGTCGTCACGTGGTTTTGAATTAACTGAGCGGCTTCATCAGCCTCTGCATCCCATGAGGCCTAATCGCCTCCACTGTAGCATGAAGCTACCTCCTGACTGAGCATGAAGCATTTTGTCACAGACCCAGTAGCTGCCTGGGCCTTGGGTGCTGGAGTCCTCAGTAAAGGTCTGAGGCTGGGCCAGGGCCAAGGCCAAGGCTGGGTCTGGGCGGGGCAGAGGCTGGGGAGCAGCCTGAGTACCACAGAGGCTAGCCAAGGTGCCCAGCAGGCCCAGGGAGGACGAGGGCCCAATAAGAAGGACAGAGGCCAACAGGAGCAATTGCAGTCCGGTCAGATTCTTGGGCCCAGGGAAGACTCCACTTGGGGACAACTAACAATATCTCATGGGGGTGTCAGGTGAGGAGTTTGAGGTGGACTGGAGTTTTGGGGCAAGGAGGTGGGCCTGGGACTGGGGGACTGAGTGGTCTCATTTGACCTCTTGCACCCATAGGCTGCTCAGACCTGGGCAACCTTGGGTCATGGGCGGAGGCTCCTAAGTTCAGCATCCACATCTGTTGCATATCGAAATCCCCAGTGCCCAACCCGCAGCCAGAAGAGAGTAGGCAACAGGAAACATTTGGTCAGTGGATAAAAGTCTAACAAGAAACATAACAGCAGAGTTGCTTCTGTCCCCAGGATATGGGGGTGTCCCAGGAGACCCTGAGAGGCACCCGGGGTATTCGGTGTCCTGTAGACACTGGTGCTTCTCTGCTTCCTTCCCTTTGCTGTGTGGTACGCCCCACCTGTGCATGGGGGTGTGGGGCGTGGGGGAAGGCGGGAGGGGCTGGTCTGCAGCCAGGCTGACCAGGAGGCTCAGTGACCGAGAAGATGGTCAGAGCTTGCAGTTCCAACAGCTCAGTGCAGGCGCTCTGATGTGACGCTAGTTGGGCGGGGAGGGGGGGGCGTTGGGTGGCGGTGTGTCTCACTGGTGTGATCACAAGGCACTGGGGGCCACACTGGCAGGCAGGGAAGATGGTGGTGGCAGGGGAAGGAGGGAGGACAGCGGTAGGCAGGGGAGGACCAGGTTAACTTCTGGGGTGTGAGTTCAGGGGACTCGAATGTGTCATGGTCACTGTGACCAGGAGAGCCTCAAGCGCCCTGCCCACATGATCTCATGCGGGATCTTGCAACCGTCCTGCCTGTAGGGGTTGCTATCCTCATTTCACAGATGAGGAAGCTGAGGCTCCAAGAAGGGAAGTAGCGTGGGCCAGAACGAAGAGAATGGGTATCAGCCAAAAGTCAGATGACAGTGGCCAAAGGGCCAGGGGATTCAAGTTTGATTCAGGTCACAGTGGCCTCTGAGAAGGTCCAGCCGGGCAGGCAGGTGTGTGGGCATCATCTGTGCTCCTCCATCCCTTCATCTCCCTTTTCCAAGTCCTGCCCCTCCCTGGGGCAGAGCCCTACGGGTCCTATTAGAACCCACCCTCTGCTCCCCTCTGGCTGCACCAGAGATGGACGTTGACTCAAGCTGGGCCAGTCGGCTTCTCTCTCCTGAGACTTCGGCTCGAGAGTTGGAGGTGCTGGGCTGCCTTTTTGGCTGGTTATTTGAAATGAGACCCACAGCTGGGTCAGGCTGGCTGAAATGGCAGAGAAAAGGCTCTATCACAGGCAGAAGTGTGCTTATGGCGGGGGCGGGGGTAGGCAGAGCTGGAGAGAGAGAGGGAGGGAGGGAGGAAGGACATCTGAAAGGGAGGAGCCTGGGCAAGCTGGGGCCAGAGTCTGGCTGTCAAAGTCCAAGGGTCAAAATGAAACTGGTTAGCGTGGAATCTGGCCGTGTGCTGTGAACCGGTTCTCAAAAACAACATCAACAGAGCCCTAATTTGTAACATTTACTGATTTCCATGGTGTAAATATTTCCACCATGCCTGATTTCAAGCCACCAGCGAGATGTCACTGAGCACAGAGCTGAGACGAGGGCTTGGCCCAGCAGGATAACAGGGATGCATGAAGATGGGGGCACTGGCAGGGGACCTGTGGGACCAGGCAGCCTCCCTCCTCACAGCATCACAGAGCAACTTGGCACGGGCAGGCAGCTCTGTTTAAAGGGGCCAGAAAAGACAGCAAGTCTCTGCGCTGCCTGTGGGCCATGCTAACGCTCCCAAGAGAAGACACTAGCAAGGTCTGAGCCTGGGAGCCAAGGTAATAGTCCATTTCTCAGAACTCTGGCCTGGCAGCAGGACAGGATTAGCAGAGAAGGGGAGATTTCTTTCTCTCATTCATTCATTCAACAAGCAGTTAATGAGCTCTGACTGTGTGCCAGGCACAGTGCCAGGCACCCGATTACAGCAGAGAGCAAGGCAGACACTGCCCTTCCCTTCCCTCAAGGAAATTGGAGTCAGAAAGAGGATGTAGGCGTGAAAATAGGCAGTGAAAATGCGTTGTGAGAAGTGCTGGATGCACAGGGATCCTGGGGAGCTCAGAGGAGGAACATCTAACCCCAGATGGGGCGGGGCCATCAGGGAAGGCTGCTCAGGGGAAGGGTCTGTAAGCTGGGGGCTGCTGATGTTGCTTAGAGGAGGGAGGGGCGTGGGAGGGGGGAAGGGAGCACATTCCAGGCAGGGGAAGGGCCTGTGCAGACTCCAGTGGTGCAAGGACCCAAGGACTTTCAGCCTGGCCAGAGGGTGGGGAGAAAAGGAGTCAACAGGGACCAAGAAGCAGCCAAAGGCCATCAGAGACTTTCAAGCTGAGGGATACCATGATCAGATACCACCTCCCCCAAGATCATTTTGGCTCCTCTGGAGGTGAAAAAGGGGCAAGGAGACAAATTACAAATGTCCCAGCCAAAGCCAAGCAGGGCTCAAGTCGAAGAGAAGGGGGACCGAGTCAAAACATGTTTGAGGTTGATGGGTAGATGTGGGGCGTGGGCAAACGAGCCATCTAGGATCCTGGGGAGACTGTGAGTCTGCAAAAGAAGGTGGCAGTGGCGCTGTTCATGATGGGGGGAAACCTGGGAGCGAAATAAGCTGGGGTGAGGGAAGCTCGTTGTGGGGTGTTTTACCATTTTTTGACTGCAAGCTTCTCATGTCTTTGCAGGGCGGCCCACCTCAGGAGTCTTGGTAAGAGCAGAGGGTGGGACTAGCTAGATAATTTGCAGGGTTCATTGCAAAATTCAAACACAGTGTCCCCTGTTCAAAAACTATGACGAATTTCAAGACAGCAACAGCACAGTGTTAAACCAAGCACAGGCTGCACAGGCCACATGTCCCTGAAGTCGTCCCAGCAGAGGTGCTTACCTTCCCAGCACGACTTGCAGCTCAAGAACCAAAAGGCTGGTACTTAAATAGATGGTTCTCTGAAACCGAGGACCCAGATGAGGACACCTGGGGGCAGAGTGCAGCAGAGGGCCCAAAGCTGAGCCCTGGGAATTCGAGCATTTAGAGGTCAGTGGAGGAGAGGAATCAAGGGAAAAATGAGAAGGAGCCAGAAATGTAGAAAACCAGAAACCTCTGGTACGATGGAAGGCATGGGAAGAGTGGTTTTCAAGACTGATTAGTTCAACAGCGTTGAGCGCTGCTCAGAGGTTGAGACGCACAACCGTTGGGCAAGGGGTGGGGGGTGGGGGGATGACGTCCTTGGGGAAGAGGCTTCTCAAGTTGTAATGTGCACAAAATCACCTAGGGGTCTTGTCCAACTGCAAGTTCATATTCTTCAGACCCAGGAAGGGGCCTGAGAGTCCATATTTGTAACAAGCTCCCAGGGGATGCCGATGCGGCTGGTCCATAGACCACACTTTGAGTAGCAAGCCCCTGGTGCAGTGGTTTTAAAATTTGGCTGCGTAGTAGCAACACCTGGGGAGACTGACGAGCACAACGTGGACTAATTAAACCCGAGTCTCCAGGGGCGGGGCCAAGGCACTGGGACGTTTTAAAGTTCTACACAGGAGTCTAACGTGCAGTTGGGGTCAAGGTCTATTACCAAGGAATTTGGAGCATGAGCCAGGGCTTGTTTGTGGCTGTAAAAAGCTCTTCCCACTTAATCCTTAGATGCATAATATGATTACATATTTACATTATGGATAGTATTATTGCTGTTATCACAACTTAGTACTATTTTTCTTAGAGTTAGCATTTAATGCAATGTATTCAGCTGGGCACTTTATATTTGTCATTATCATCATTACTACTATTGTTGTTTTTAAAATAGAAAAAATCTCATGTTTGTGCAGGCCGGCGCTGTACCAGATGCTGTGCTATGTGATTTGCATGCATTATTGTGTCTCACAAATGAAGAAATTGGGGCTCAGAGAGGTTAAGAAACTTCCCCATGATTATATAGCTAGTATGTGGTGGAGATAGTTTGCGGTCTCAGATCCACATGAACCCAAGCCCATGTTCTTATTCATTATTCTATTAAACTGTTTTTCAAATGTTCCTGAAGATAAAGGGGATCCGAGACACTTGTTTAAAAATGCAGGTTCCTAGGGCCCTCCCCTGGAGAATCTGGTTTAGTAGCTCTGGACTGGGACTCGGGTCTCTATTTTCATCCCCAGGAGATTTTTATTGTCAGGCAAGATTGGGAAACAGCACTATAATACCTAATGACAGGATTGTGATGCATTATTTTCTTGTTGACAATTATTTTATTTTTTATTATTTTTAAAAATCCTCACCCAAGGATATGTTCATTGATTTTAGAGAGAGAGGAAGTTGGGGGGGCGGCATTGGGGAGAGACAGAAACATCGATCAGTTGCCTCCTGTATGCGCCCTGACTGGGGATCAAACCCACAATCTAGGAATGAGCCCTGACCTGGAATCAAACCCACAAGTTGTTTGGTGTACAGCATGAGGCTCCAACACACTGAGCCACCCGGCCAGGGCATATTGTTGACAATTACTCATTCCCTTCCCTGTAAGAGGATTATTCAGCCCCATCCTGGCCCTGCCTCCTGGTAAGCGGGAGTATAGTTCTCAGCACCACTGCTGGACTTGGCCATCAGTTGCTCTGACCATCAAAAAGGGAGAGGCATAACATCCCAAAGTCTAGTACAAGCTTTGCAGGCAGGTGCACAATCAGCTTGCTGCTGTGCACCTCTGCCCTTTACCATGAGAACGATCCAGCCAAGAGAGGGCTGTTCCCTCAACTGGGTTCCAGAACAGGAAGTCACGGGGGCAGTGCTAACATGCAGTCCTTGTGAGAAGAAGGGTTTGTTGCTGTAAGCCTTTGAGATTGGGGAGGGGGGTTGTTTGTTACACAGCACAGTTGACTGATACAATATGCATTTATAATATCATATAATCTTAGTAACATATGAGTACTTTTTATGTGTAAAATACTTCATATATTTTTTAAGCTCTAATCCTAACAAAAAATAAATTGTAAACTAGGGATTATTATTTGCATTTTAGAGAGGCAGAAACTGAAGCTCAAAGAGGTGGGGTGCCCTGCCTAAAGCCACATTGCCAGGAGTGGCAGGTCACTGTCTGATTCCAAAGCTCTTTACCCAACTGCTAAATCTTCTTGTCCCCTCCCCTTCCCTCTCTTTTCCACCCCTTCCCCCCCCCTCCCGCTTTGTGCTAGCATCGGTTTTGAGTGCAACCTGTTGGCAGAAACAGACATTTGCAATATTTAATTCACTTTAATTAAAATATATTTTAGTGGATTTTTTTCCCGGGACATAACTCATTTTGATGGGAACCCATTGGATTTTAATGGGAAACCTATTAGAAGAACATATTGTGATCTTTAATGAAGCTAGGCTGTGTGGAGAACCACCTACAGGTAATTAGAGGCCCTCCAGGCCCTTGGGGAATAAGGTGAAATGAACTTCGGTTTGTTTAAGACAATTAGTGCAGACAATGATCTGGGAATGAATTAAATGGTCCTTGATTAGGAGCAGCTGCGCAGGTGGCGTCCTCAGGAAAATGGGACATGCAAGTGGGGCTTTGAAGAAAGAGTGATTATTAATGCTTATCTGTTTATATTGGCAGCCAGCACTTCCGCCAGGCTGTTGGTTTGATCAAGTGGCTCCATCTCCCCACCCCACCTCTCCCTGCTGCCTTCCCTCACTGATACAGGCTCCTTCTGGGTCTGCCAGGTGTCTCAAGGGGACTGCCTGCCTCAGGTAGCAAATAAGCGAGCCCACATTGGTAGGGCCAAGACCCTCTACGCTCTGACCTGTAGATGCTTCCATATTGATGGGCCCTGGTAGAATTGGGAACCTCTGTATGTCTCAAGGATGGCTGTTTCTTTCTATGCTAGTTGGAATGGGTACATTCATGCTTATACACAGGCATGTTTTTATACTTGCAGCTCTCAGAGCCTCTGTACCCCAAAAAGGAGGTATTGCCCAGGTTTGAGACAGGCTCATTCCCACTGGATTACTGGGTAAGCCCACACTGGGAAGGATAATAGTGTGCTGACCATGCCAGGAACTCCTGTACTGGGGAGATGAGCCTGTTTCCTCTTTGCCCTGAAATTAAAGGGGGTGGGGTGCCTCTTCACTGGAAGGGTGGGAAGGCTGCCTGGAAGAAGAGACCTCTCAGTTGCGTTCTGGTGGGAGTTAGTGAGCGGGCACTGCTGTATTGACAGGAATAGAGTTCACAGCTATGGGTACTCCTACACTGATCGGAACAAAAGCCTCTGCAGTGGGTGAGCTGGGGATGTCCCCAGAGACAGGAGCAGGTGTGATTATCATAAAAGGAACAACTGGTGAGTCTCCCCTGGCAGGGAAGGGGGCTTCACACAGGCAGCGATGGACACTTGTAGGATCACAGAGACAGGAATCTTCACATTTGCTAGCATGGGTGCTTCTCTTGGTGGGCACGTCTTCACTAGCGAGGACGGGCACTCCTGGGCTGTCAGGGGTAAGTCCTAGAAAAAGGTGAAGCTTCTGCACTGAGAACCTTGGGCGTTCCTCCACTGGTGAGGTTGAGTGCTTCCTACACAGGCCCCTGACCATCTCTAATCCTTGACCAGCAAAACCATAGCAATTCCATTGACTTTTCTTCCATCGGTCCTAGATCATTTCCTGAGCTTAGGGTGTCTCAGCTCACAGCACAGGCCAGAGATGGAGGGGGCGGCCACTGCGGGTGGCATGGGGCAGGGAGAGACATGGAGAGAGGAAGCAGGACCACAGGTGGCCGACCTGCCCAGGAGTGGACTAGGAGGGGAGAGCCCAGAGTGGATTCCAAGCAACCTTTCTGGTTCTCAAACCAGTGAGGCCAGAGAGGGTGGCAACCAGGATGTGCCACCAACACCGCGCAGCCCCGAGCCCCTGCCCAAATCCCTTCACAGCTCTAGCTTCTGGCAGGGGCTGCTGTGAGACTCCCCGTGCAACCCCGACACGGGGCTGTAGCTAAAACATTGGTCTGGCAGTTTTCCCTCTTTAAGTTGAAGTGTGATGTTGGCAGGCAGTGAGCTGTGGTGGCAGGCTGCCAGAGGGAGCATGTGTTGGAAATCCTTGTTCCACGTTGCAGCAATCTGGGGCTCCCCACCCACAAACTGCTCCGGAGCCAGCCAGCCATGGGGACTGGAGCCTCCACTGATGGGGAACAGCCACTGAGATTAGGGGATGGTGAGGCAGAAGGGCTTTGAGAAACCAGGGAGAGGGCAAGCCATGAAGAGAGAGAACCAAAACTGAGATGGGGCCACAGGGAGACACAGAAACAGAACCACAGCCAGAGACAGAAACACGAAGCACAGAGAAGCACAGAGGCCCAAGGTCAGAGAGATCCAAGGAAGAGAGAGAGAAGGCAGAATTTGAAGAAGATAAGAAGCACAGAAGATTAGATAACAATGACAAACTGGGTCTGGTTCTATCTGCCCAAATCTCCAGTTATAACAGGAAAAATGTATGTATTGGTGTAAATGCATGCTATCTGTAACAGCTGTGAAACACAAGGAGGGGAGTCCTCAGTGGGCTAGAAACTTCGTGGAATTCCTGGGTGATGACAAGTAGACAGACTTGGATTGACAGAAGAGTCCATAGTCCAAAACTCACGAGGAGAACACGACTGTGCATGGGGGCAGGGGGAGCTGGTTCCAGGAATGAACCAAGCTCTGTGTCAACAGGACCATGGGATACTCAGAGCAGCAGAGTGATCATGAGAGGGAGCAATCGAGAAGTTACATTTGGAGGAGCTAGCTTGGCCCATCCCCGCCCAGCTGCCCTCCCTCCCCTTGCTCAGGCCGAAAAGCCAGAGCAGGGAGTGGGCATAGTTGGGTCTGAGTCAGGGACATGCTCTGTGGTATCTAGTGACACACTGGGAAGCAGGAAAAAGACCATACCTTATAACATACCACTGGTACCACTCTTGCACATGATTATCACAGACTAACTCTATGGTCAAAACCATCCTTTAGAGAGAAGGAGACAGATTCTCAAAGCAAAGCTGAGCAGAAAACCAAGAATACTGAAGCATTTGAAGAAAACCAACTCTATGAAAGAGAGACATCAAACGTAAAAAACAGAAGACCTCAGACCCAAGGGAATTAACTTCAGAGAGTACACACAAACAGAAAGACTTTAAAGTAGTACAATGACCATCCCTACAGAGATTGAAAAAGATATCGTACCTGTAAACTGAGAAAAAGCTGTTACTAAAAGGAATCACTAAGAAATTTTGAAATAATTGTATAAATGTTAAACTCAGTAGGTTGACTGAATAGTAAAATGAATATAGTTAAAGAGAATTGGAATCAATTTAAAGATATCCAGTCCCTATGCCACTTCTGGGCATATGCTTAGAGAAACACTGTGTGTGTGTGTGTGTGTGTGTGTGTGCACGTAGAGAAATATTCTGTTTGCAGCAGAACTGTTTGTAATAGCAAAAAAAAAAAAAAAAAAAAAAAAGGGAAAGAAAAAAGAAGGAAACAAACTAACAGCCTGTAACACAACAGAGAATGGATGAGTAAGTTGCGATTTGGTCACATTTTAGAATCCACATTTGGTCACATTTGACTATTCAGAGTCAAATGAATTACCTGACTATTCAGATAGTCAAATGAATTACCTGAGCTACCTATTTCCCAAGAGATAAGTATAAAAATATAATGCTAAGTGTAGAAAAAGCAATTGCATATAGACAGATTGGTATGATATATGTTATATAAAGTTAAAACATAAAAACAATAGTATATACCTTTTTGGATGCATTCTGTATAACATAGATCATTATTACAATAAAATTCACATGTAAAAACATATATAGAAAGTGTGTCTCCAAAATTTATAAAGAACTCTTAAGTTGTCTTTATAAATTTAAGCCATCATATAAAAATGGGCAAAAGATTTGACTAGAAACCCCACAAAACAAGATATACAAATGGCAGTAATCACATTAAAAAAATACTCAGCTCCACTAGTCATTAAAGGAACACAAATTAAAATAATGATGTGGTACCATTACATACAAAAGCTAAAAAGACTGGCAATACCAAGTGTTGGCAAGGATATGGAGCAACTGGAGCTCTCATACGTTGCTGGCAGAAATGCAAAATGGCACAGCCACTTTGGAGAGCAGTATGTTAGCTTCTTACAAAGTTAAACACCAATTTATCTTGTAACACAGCAATTCTACTTCCAGGTATTTGCCCAAGAGGAATTAGAACATATGTTCCACACAAAGATCCGTACATACATGGTCATAGTTGCATTGTTCAGAATAGGCCCAAACTGGAAGTAGTCCAAATGTTTGTCAGCTAGTGAATGGATAAGCAAATTATTGCATAGCCAAACTACTCAGCAATAAAAAATAATTAAACATTAATAACACATGTCAAAACATGACTGAATCTCAAAAATATTATGCCGTATGAAAGAAACCAAGTATAAAAGGATATGCACTGTACAATGACAGAAAGCTGTCATTGTCTAGGACAAGGGTAGAAGCCAGGGGTCAACTGCAAAGGGGTACAAGGAAACTTTTTGGGGTGATAGAATTGTTTTGCATATTGATTGTGATGGTGGTTACACAATTTCAAGCAAATACCAAAATTCATCAAATGACACTCTCAAAATAAGTGAATTATATAGTATAAAATAATAATTAAAAAAAGATACTTTTGGGAGAGGATTAAAAGAAATCATAAAGACCAACATAACTGATACACACAGAGAGGGAAGGAGGGGAATGAAACTGGGAAGAGAACACAAAGATGTTAACTGAATTGACAATATTTTATATCTTAAAAATAAAAATATGAAGCAAATATGGCAAAATGTTAATAACTGACATTGTTGGGTGGTGTGTACTAGTGTTTGTTATATTATTCATTCTTTATATTTTCCTGCTTTTTTGAAATACTTCAAAATTGTTTTTGAAAATATAAATTAGTGAGTTAAAAATATGCTGATGGATTCTCTCAGACTGTAGTGCCAAATGACTGAGTGATAAAGAGAATGAAAAAAGATAGTTAAGTGACAGAGATACCATTTATCTAGTACTTAGTAGGAGTTTTATAAGCATAGGATTGAGAAAATCAATCAATCAATCAATCAGTTGGAAAACATTTCCCATAACTAAAGAAAGGCAAGAGTCTTCAGGCTGAGATAATAAATCAAGTGCTAAATGAGAGAAACGAAGGGAGAAAGATTCACTCTCTGAACATCCAGTGGTAAAATCTCAGTGGGGAGATATCTTAAAAGCAAAAGAGAAAGAAAGCAAGAGGGGCAGAGGGAGAGAGAAAGAGAGAGACAGAGACAGACAGAGAGAGAGAGACAGAGAGAGACAGAGAGACAGAGAGAGACAGAGACAGAGAAAGATTGAGAAGTGTTTTCAGAGAAATAAAAATCTGATTGACAAATAATGTCTCTTTGGTAACACTGAAGACAATTGAAAAATAGCTTCCAAGTTTCTGGAGAAAAATATTTTGATCCTAAGACTCAATACCTAACTCAACTATTCTTTCAGAGTGAGGGGAAATGAACATGTTTTGGACAGACTCTCTCTTAATAAATTTATTATTCACAGACTCTGAAGAAACTACTCAACAATTTACTACCAAAACAGAAAACAAAAATGAATACAAGGCCAAGAAAGACATGGGATACAAGAAAACAGTGATTTTATAAAACAGCAAAACTTTGTGGTTAAATCTAATTTTTAACACATAATACATAGCAGCAGCACCCAATGACAATAACCCAGGAACTCAAACCCCAGAAGATCTCAATGTGGGGTGTATTCAAGAATGGGGATAGGAAGTGAAAGTGATTTTTACTTATTCAAGGAGAGGATGTAGATACTGAGGAACTCTAGCCATATATAGAAAAATGCAAGTTTTAAATATGTGTTAAACATTCAAGAAAAAGTTTGGGTTTTTTTTTTCCTGAGTTGAGCTATGGTAGGCCAGTCCTCTCACTACCTTAACTGGGGGGGAAAAAAGGATAATTTCCAAAATTATGTTATTAAAAATGTCACAGAGTCGTGGAAATAAAACCTATATGAGCTAAAATCCGGCGGGCGGCGGAGGAGCCCTTCCTCAGTGGGTTGATGGTCAGTGCCGTCTCCCTCCTTGGAAGCGTTTCCCAGTTCTAGGCTTGGTCTGAGGGTCTCGCTCAGCTGAGACTCGGAGGTCCCACTGAAGGAAAGAAACACCGGCAAAGCTTTGGTGGTTTTACAGGCCCAGTGTGATGGTAGATAGTCACCCATGCATGGCCGCCATTCCCCACAGGACAGTTTTTTGAGGTCTGGGGCTGTGTGATGAAAGGTTGAGTGGCTGGGCCAGAAAATTCTAAAGGATGGAGTGAATCCTGTGGTTTTACAACACTTTGTCCCACCTGAGGGAGGAGACAGCCACAAACACTAGCTCTTTCTCCATCAAGGGGCTCGGACCTTTAAAGGGAAGAGTTGTATCTCTCACTGTCATATAGGGCCGAGGAGACAGAGACCTTCCAGTTTCTCAGTCAGAAGCCCTGGGGCGCCATGGCCAAAGAACAGGAATGAGTCAGAGACAGGCCGACTTCTCAAAGTGCTGAGATAGCCCAATTCCTCAGTGCACTGAGGTGATGAGCACCCCCACCATCTGCATAACAGAGGAATGGGACACTTTCACCTGGAGCCTCTGTGATATTTTTTTATAAACAATGTGGATGGTAAACATTTTTTAAAAATAATCGCTAGACATATATAGAGGCAGGGAGATGTGACCAATAATAAACAGAGAAAAATAAACAATAGGAGCAAACCCACAGGCGAACCAAATATTGGAGTTACCAGATTAGGGCTTAATAACTACAACAAATATGTTAAATAAAACCATGGAAAAGATGAACAAAATGAATAAAAAGATAATTTCAAGATATTTGAAATTTATAAAAATAATTAAATGAGCATTCTAAAACAAAAATATAAAACCTAAAATTAAAAACTCATTAAATGAGCTTAATGGCAGTTTTTTTCAAAAGATTTTATTTATTTATTTTCAGAGCGAGGAGAAGAGAGGGAGAAAGAGAGGGAGAAAAACATCAATGAGTGAGAGAAACATCAATCAGCTGCCTCTTGCACACCCCCACCTGGGGACCTGGTAACCCAGGGATGTGCCCTGACCGGGAATCAAACCCATGACCTTTAGGTTTGCAGGCCAGCACTCAGTCCACTGGGCCACACCAGCCAGGGATTAACAGCAATTTTGACACAATTGAAGAGGTAATTAAAGTGGAAAATAAATGAAAAGAAAATATTCAGATAGGTCAGAGAAATGGAGGGAGGCAAAAGAATGCAATATACAGAAAAGAGACAAAAGCACATGGGAAACAATGAAAACAGAGTGCCTTCCTCTCTTTTCCTTATTATAATGGTATAATTGTAGTTCAAGAAGGAAAGAAGAAAGAAAATGGGGCATGAAAAATATTTGGAAAGAAAATGCGTCAGAAATTTTCAAAACTGTGGAAAGGCAGTAACTCCAAAATACAAGAAGTTCAGCAAGCAGCAAGCAGGTGAAAACAAGGAAAACCACATCTAAGCACATTATAGACAGAGTGTTGAAGACAGAAGATAGAGATCATCTTAAAAGGGGAAAGAGATACATAGAGGGAAAAGACACATTATCACATTACCTTCAAAGAATTACAGTAAGACTTATACCTGACTTTTCAATAGAAACCACAGAAGCCAGAAGGCAATAGAATAAAATCTTTAAAGTACAGAAAAAAATAAAACTGGCAATATAGAATGCTATATCCAAAAGAAATACCCTTCAAGTAGACGATGAAATAGTGACAAAGGCTGAAAATTTTGTTTCCAGAACATTTGTGCTACAAGAATTACTAAGGTAAAAAAAATTTCAGGTTAAAGTTTTCTCAGATTAGGAAAATGAGCCCAGATGGGTACATGGAAATGCAAGAAAGAATAAAGAATAAAGAGAATACATAAATGTAAGGGTAAAAACTGTTTATAATAACAGTGATGTAAATGTGTTATGGAACTTATAAAATATGTAAAAGTAAAATATATGACAACGATACCACAAAAATCAGGGAGTGGTAAATAAGAGTTAAACTGCTGCTAGATTCTTGGATTCTTCAGAAAATGGTAAAAGGACTAACTGAGGACCTGGAGTTGTAAGACAATATCAAATGGTCTAATATACATGTAACTAGAATCCCAGAAGTAGAACAGAAAGAAAAACCAGGTCAGAAGAAACATTTGAAGAGATAACAACTGGGAATTTCCTAAAATTAATGGAAGACACTAAACCACAGATCTAAGAAGCTGAAACATACCAAGGAGGATACATTTTTTAAAAAGAGAGTTACATCATATTCAAGCAATTGAAATTAAAGGTGAAGATAAAAATCTTAAATAGGCAGCAAGAGATAAAAGTCAAATTACTTACAGAAAAACAAAGATGGGAATTATAGCAGACTCCTGGAAGAAACTACCTAAGATGAAAGCAATGAGAGGGACAGCATTAGATTTTTTAAAGGAAAAAAACTCCATCAACCTAGAATTATCTACCTAGTGAAAATAGCTTTCAAAATTCAAGATAGGGAACTTCCATTCAAGATGGTGGTATAGGCAGACATGGCTTGCCTCTTTGTACAACCACATCAAAATTACAACTAAGATATAGAACAACCATAACTTAGAACCATCAAAAATCGAGTTGACTGGAAGTCTGACAACTACGGAATTAAAGAAACCACATCATCCAGGCTGATAGGAGGGGCACAGACATGGAACGAGCTAGTCCCACATTCACGTGTGGTGGATAAAAATTCAGGAGGGATATCTCGGGAGCAAGGAGTCCCAGTCTCACACCAGGCTTCCCAGCCCAGGGCTCCAGTGCCAGGAAGATAAGTCCTCACAACTTCTGGCTACAAAACCCAGCAGGGGTTGAGTCAGTGGAAGAAACTTCTGGAGCCCCAAGCAGTTCCTCTTATATGGACACACATGGACTCACCTACTCAGACTTGCTCCCTCTGAGCTCCAGCCCCAGGGTGGCAGCTTAAATGCACCAGTGGCATACTGGGAGAGGCTGAAGTGTCTGGCATCAGAGCAAGCAGAGGCCATTTCCCTTTTCTGAGACCTCCACCCATAGAGCCACAGAGCCACAGAGCCAGTAGGCTGGTGCCATATCCAAGACTCCATCAACCTGGCTAAGAGTTTGACATGCCTTGGAGATTCCCCAGAGACTGTCCCACCCAACTATGGGCCCACCCAGGCTGCATTTCCATATGAATGGTTGGCCTGGGCTCCTGCTTCACAACTTCCTAAATCCTTTCAAACAAGCAACAGCTGGCCTCAGTGAGCCCCAAGTCCAGCATTAGCAGCAGCCAGCCTAGATTCACAGCTTGGATTCACCTGGGAATCTCTAAGCCCAGCACAATTAGCAGCCATCTCAGATTGCTTTATAGCTCAGGCAGAGTGGCCCCAGACAAAACATAGGTTGGGGCTAACCTCGGCCTGCACCACCTGGGAAACCCTAGAGCTAATGCACCCAATAGACAGCTACAGACCACATCGCAGTACTACTACTCTGCCCCGGCACAGCTGAATCTCCACAGAGAGCAGAGTTTGGTGGTAAGTGGTCACAGTCAATCCTTGCAGCTGACTGATCTGGGTAAATCCCACCCATTGATCTGCCATCAGTAACCAGGGCTCAACTGCAAGAGGAGGGTATACTCAGCCCACACAAAAGACACACCTCGAGTACCCAGCTTGGGTGATAGAGGAGGATGTGCTACTGGACCCTACAGGACACCTGCTGCATTAGGTCACATTACCAAGACACAGAGTCAAAGCAGCTCTACCTAATACATAGAAACAAACACAGGGAGGCTGCCAAAATGAGGAGACAAAGAAACATGGCCCAAATGAAAGAACAGATCAAAGCTCCAGAAAAAGAGCTAAATGAAATGGAGATTATCAATCTATCAGATGCAGAGTTCAAAATACTGGTTATAAGGATGTTCAAGGAACTTAGTGAGGACCTCAACAGCACAAAAAAATATCCAGTCAGAAATGAAGGATACACTAATTGAAATAAAGAACAGTTTACTGGGAAACAACAGTGGAGTGGATGAAGCCAAGAATAAAATCAATGACTTGGAACATAAGGAAGCAAAAAACAACCATGTAGAACAACAAGAAAAAAAAAATCCAAAAAAATGAGGATAATGTAAGTAGCCTCTGGGACAACTTCAAGAGGTCCAACATTCTCATCATAAAGGTGCCAGGAGGAAAAGAGAACAAGCAAGAAAATGGAAATCTATTTGAAAAAATAAAGAAAGAAAACTTCCCTAATTTAGTGAAAGAAACAGACATTCAAGTCCATGAAGTACAGAGTCCCAAACAAGATGGATACAAAGAGGCCCACTCCAGGACACACCATAATTAAAATGCCAAAGGTTAAAGATAAAGAGAGAATCTTAAAAGCAGCAAGAGAAAATGAGTTAGTTACCCACAGGGGAGTTCCCTTAAAACTACCAGCTGATTGCAGGCTAGACGGGATTGGTAAGAAATATTCAAAGTTATGAAAAGCAAGGGCCTGCAGCCAAGATTGCTCTACTTAGTAAAGTTATCATGTAGAATCAAAGGGCGGATAAAGGTCTTCCCAGACAAGAAAACCTAAAGAAGTTCAGCACCACCAAACCAGCATCATATGAAAGTTAAACGGTCTTCTTTAAGAAAAAGAAGATCAAAACTATGAACAATAAAATGGCAATAAATACACATCTATCAACAATTGAATCTAAAAAGCAAACTAAGCAAATAAGAACAGAGACAGAATTTTGGATACAGAGAAAGTTTTGATGGTTGCCAGATGGGGGGAAGGTGTAGGAGAATCGGTGATGAGGTGGGGGGATTAAGAAGTACAAATAGGTAGTTACAGATTAGTCATGGGGATGTAGAGTACAGTATAGGAAATGGAGTAGCCAATGAACTTATACACATGACCCACGGACATGAACAATGGTGGCGAGATTGCCTGAGGGAGTGGGGGTGCTGGGTGGAGGGGGGGAGGAGGGAAAATCAGGACAACTGTAATAGCACAATGAATAAAATATAATTTAAATTTTTTTAAATTAACAAAAATTCAGGATAAATTAAAATGATTTTAGATAAACAAAACCAGAAAATTTATTACCAGAAGATCTACACTAAAAAAATGTTAAAAGAAGCTTTTTTTTTAGGCAGAAGGAATAAGATACCAGACTACACTAAGAATGAACAGTGATAAAAATAGCAAAAGTTAAAATAAATATAAATTCAAAGTGTTGTGTGATTACAGCATATAAAAAAGCAAAATATATGACAAAATAGTACAATGGATGGGAGAGATGAATTAGAAGTAAACTGCTCTGTGATTTTTATGGCATAAATGAAGCAATATAATATCCAGAAGAAAAAGAATCATAGACAAGTAATTGAATACTAATTGAGGAATGCATGCTAAAGTACTTAAGGATAAATTGTACTGATGCCTAAACTTACATCAAAAGGCATAAAATATAAGATACATTGATGGTCAGATATTAATATTGAAAAGGAAAGACAAACTATCACCAAAGACAATAAGAGTAGAAAATCGAAGACAAAAATAATGAAAAATGGTTATGGACTAATAAAGAGAATTCAGTAAAGAGGCTGGATATAAGAACAGCATACAAAAGTCAATTGCTTTCGGAGCCTTTAGCACCAACAGATTTTAACACTTCATAGGGAAATCACACTCACACTAGTACCAAAAATTATAAGGTGCTCTGGAATAAACAGCCAGAAATGTGTACAGCCTCAATGAAAAAAATTATGCAACATTTTTGACATAAAGGAAGAATTAAGAAAGACACACAGTGTTCCTGAAAAGAAAGACTTTATGTCCCTCAAATTGCAAATTAATTTACAAATTCAATACAATGTCAATTAAAATTCCTATGAAAAATTTAATCTGGTGCTAAAGTTTATCGGAGGAGGAAACATGCACAGGGATAGCCAAGAAACTTTGAGAACAATAATGGAGACTAATCTAAGCAATCCAAACACTAAGTTATTATTGTAACATGGTATCAATGGGAGAAGTATAAATGCAATGAAGAAACACATGGGATTTTAAAGATAACTATAAAAGTTTTAGAAGAAAAAGTAAAATAATATTTTCATAATCACGTGGCAGGAAAACCTCTACTTAAAAAAAAAAGATAGATATGGCAAAACATATACGATATTTGTGTATGCGCCCTAAAGGCTAGACTGGAATTGGCAAATGCAGAGCAAACATCCTATGGCTTACTAATTTCCACCTGTGGCAGACATCATTAATCAATCTTGAAACAATTTCCTGTTAAACCTATACAAAGGTTTTACGGTTCTCTCCCATGAAGCGCTTTGGGCGGCCACTACCACCAGTCCATTATATTTAGCATAAAAGGTGAAACCATTTGACACCCCAGGGATAGACAGTTCTTCCCTATGGATGTGACCTTAAGGGTATTCAAGAGCTTCCCAGGATAAAAGGCTTTTTTGTCAGCAGGAAGTCACCCTGGAGTTTAGAGCTCTATCAGAGCTCTCCTTGGTGCTGAAAATTGGTCTGCATTTTCCTACACAGGTCCCTGAATCCTTCCACTTCCCACACTGACACCGTTGTTCACATGGACCAAATTTCCCATAGGTTCCAGCCATGCACCTTGTAAATAAACAGGGCCCATTCTATGCCAAGAAATAAGAAGAGAACAGTTTGGAAGTAAATAATTCAGAAGGGAAGTGTTAGGATTTGTTACAAAGGTAGGATCTTACAAGATCAGAAACCAGGTAATTGTGAGGGTAAGAATCAGAGAAGCTGTGGCAAACATGAAAGCCTGCTGCAAACCATAAGTGAAGGTGGGGGTCAGAGGGTTGTGAGTCCTATGTTATCAATCCAAAGCACACCTGGACCAGAGACAGAAAATCAGGACCAAATTCAGATGCCAGGAAAGGCAACTGAGAAAGAGTTACACGGACATTGGTTAAATTCAAGTGGACAGACTTTTGCTGGCTCACAGATCTATGTTTTATAGATACTTAATTTTTTTTTTAATCATGTAGTTCAAAGCCCCAGCCCTCTAATCACAAGATTGGACTTTCTGGCAAGGTCAGCCTGTATTATGAGTCATCTCATTAACGTAAGCTACCTAATGAGTCACCTTGTTAGCGTAAATTATTAGGTGTGGTCTGAGGGGCTCATCACTGATAACAAAGACACTCCTATGACTCAGGATATTCCAAAGATGTGGTGGTTACCTCCCAGAAACCAGGGGAAAGACCAGCCACATTCTTTATCACATACTGTCCATATCCTTGTAAATTGTCTGTATGTTTAACTCTTTTTCAATTTACCCAATTTGAGAGCGCCATCATGTTCCTGCTGGGGCCCTCACGAGTACAACAAGCTAAACATATCCCTCGTAGCACTTCATTAGTGAAAGCTTAGCCATATGGCCATATCTAGCTGTAAAGGAGCCTGGGAAATATAGTCTCTATCTGGTATCCATGTACCCACCTAACAACTCTGCTGCAATGGGAGAAAAAATAAAAATGATGTGTTTGAGAGAATTAATAGAAGTGCCACACTGTCTAGGCATTTTAAACATCTTCAAAGCATTGCCAGCTTGATAGGCAAAAGATGGTATTTTGTTATTTTAAGTTTCAATTTTTCTACTCAATAGAAAGGATAAACATGTTTTCATTTTTTAAAAGATTTTATTTATTTATTTTGAGAGAGAGGGGAAGGGAGGGAGAAAGAGGAGGAAAAAAATATCAATGTGTGGCTGCCTCCCACGTGCCCCCCCACTGGGGACCTGGCCCACAACCCAGGCATGTGCCCTGACTGGGAATCAAACTGGTGACCCTTTGGTTCACAGGCCTGTGCTCAATCCACTGAGCCCCACCGGCCAGGGCTGTTTTCATTTATTTTTATTGACCATTTGTCTCTATTTTACTGTAAGTTATTTTTCAGGCCTTTGGGCCATTTTTCCATTGATATTTTAGAGAATTTTATTGATCAAATGAGTTTTTTTAGGTTTAAAGGTGATAACTCTTTTCTGTCAAAGGAACTTTTAAAAAACACCTAACTCAAAAATGAAATGAAGAAAGGAAATATAAAAATCATTAAGAAGTCAAACTTCACTGAGCCTCACAATGGTGTGGTCTCTCTCCTCCAGTTCAGGTCTCCACTCAACAAGTTTATGTGCCATCACCTGAGAGCAGACACATTCAACATACTGCTATGTTCTCAGAGAACTGACAAGTCTTCTTGTCCAGAAGGTTCAAAAATCCTGTGCAGGCAGGCAGAAGGAGGTGGGCACCTGACCTGCGGCCTGATTCCCAAACACAGGAGACGAGTGCCATTTTAGAGGCCCAGTGAGAACCATCCCCTTTGGGGTGTGTTCTCGAGCTGCCCACTTCTGCTTCTGAGGATTCTGGTTGGCCCAAGCCTAGACTTCACAAAATACTACTCTAGAATCTTAGTTTGGGTTCCTTCTAAGTCAGAGCCTGAGACAAGGACCTGGAGACCACGAGTGTAATTGTGACTTAACCCCAGGAGACTGGAGCAAGGGAGAAGGAGGAATGGGACAGGAGAGGAAGAAACACCAAGGAAGGCGCACGTCAGACTGGGCAAATGACAGCCAGTCTGCTGGAAACTCTCTAAGGAAATCCGTGGGATGCACCAGAAAATTGTCTCTCTATAGGACAATAGATGGAGATATTTGTCCACTGGCTCCCCCTGCCCCGCCCTTGGTTGAAAGATGACCACAGGCCTGTCAACTCTGCTACACTTCCCAGCTGCCTTGGAAAAACCCTAATGGCCTCCACAGCTGCAGCTGAAATTAGAGACGGGCCAGGCGGATGTGGTGTGGGCCAAAAATAGCATTGGTTAAGCTGCACTTTTTCAATATGTAAATACCTCAACTACATGCTACAAAAAATATACATGTTGTATTTTTGGTAGGCCCATTTCCAAAACTGCTGGGACCTCGGAAGTATGAGCTGTGGGAAAGGACTACTTGCTAAACCACGTGGGGAGGACCTCCGGGTGGCAAAGAGTGAATCTAACTCAGGTGGGACATGGGACCCAGAGTGCGAGGTCGTAGAGCTCAGGGCAGCAGTCTGACGGGTTGCGGCCCTGCCTGCAGGTGGGCGGAGGCTGCTGATGCAGCACTCAAGGGCCAGACGGACTGACCTGAAGGTGAGACCACAGCGTCCCGACTGAGGGGAGTCAGGGTAAGGGAGGGGGCCCTACCAGAACAAGGTAGCCACAAACACGAAGAGGGGAATATACAAGGATATTCATCTCAGGGATGCTGATTGTAGCCATTCGAAAAAATAAGCTGGGCGATCAAAAGGCATTGGCAGCAAATCATGGTACAACCATTAACAATGAAGAAACTTTGCAGGAAGCACGGGAGACAGAAGACGTAGTGAGCTGCACTGGATCCAGTCCAGACGTGGGACACTCTGCCGGCCAGAGTTCCGCAACGGAGAGATTTTAAGGGAAAGGACAGGATGGTGGGGGGACGTGGAGATTAAAAGAATTTAGGTGATATATTGAAAAAAATGTAATGGCCAAATAAACTCTAGTGTCTAAGTATGTCCACATGGGTAATGAAACTACAAAGAGATGCAAAGGAGCAGTTGACATAAAACACAGGATAGTGGTTATTGGAAGCGGGGAGGAGGTAGCTTCCAATAGGAAGCCTCAGGGGGGTTCAGGCAGGCATCTGGGAGCACGACCAGGTGGTGATTGCAAGGGTGGCTCTTTATTATTATAATCCCTTTAGCTCTATCATTGTGTTTTGTGGCTCTTTTTATGTTTTATTTAATAATAAAAAGGTTAAAGAAGCCACATTTTCCTAAAAATCAAATAGGAAAAGATGCTACACAAGAATGGTAAATAACATGGGAAATGCTCACACATATTGTTATGTGAAAAGGCAGATTAAAAACCATCAAGTATATTATGATGTCTTTTTGTGGATGGAGGGATGGAAGGATGGAGAACAAGTAGATAGGTAGGTATGTAGATAGATAGATAATATGAGAGAAATCATTATGGAGGAAAATACGCCAAAATGTATGTGTTTTACATCTGGATGTGGGCTTTTTCTGACTTTTGTTTTCTTTCACCTTTTGTACTATCTGAATTTCATACAGTGAATCTTCTTGTTTCCAATGAATTGTTTAAATAAATGTTACCTTTATTTACTTAAAAATGATTCCATATTAGTAGAAACAAGAGAATAAGGCACATATGGTCACCAGGCCAGCCCCATGTCACCTGTCCCTGACCAGCCTGCCTTCTCCCGGCTGCCTGTCGTTCCTGCAGGCACATCCTGCCCCAGCATTCGGAAGCAGCCCAAAGTCATTGAGCATGCGATCTGGGCTTCATCCTTCAGCATCGGCCTCTCTGCTCCCTGTGCCTGCACCGCCAGGAGCTTCGAGAGGCTGGAGGGCAGTGCCCCTGGAGAGAGCCCTGCGCCACCCACATTCCCTACCTCACCCTACATCTTTTCCTTTCGGCTATTCTTGAATTGCATTCTCGATAATAAACAAGCAGATGCAAGTAAAGTATTTTCCTGTGTTCTGTGAGCTGTTCTAACAAGTTATCGAACTTGAAAAAGAGGTTGTGGGACCACCCATTTATAACCAGCCAGTCAGAAGTACAGGGAGCCAGGACAGGCATTTGGCACCTGAAGTGCGGGCAGTCTGGTGGGACTGAGCCCTTTAACATGTGGGATCTGACACCAATTCCAGTTAGATAGTATCAGAGTTGAATTGAATTATTGGATGCCCAGTTGGTGTCTGGAGAATTGGAGAATTGTTGTTGGGGTCAGAAAATAACCCAGAATTTCCATGCCCATTTAGAGGATGAACAAACGGAGGCTCCAGAAGATGAAAATCGCTTGCCTGAGGTCCAGGACATGGAAAGGTGAGCAGGAGTCCACCACTGGGGTGGCGCGAATTCAAACACAAGTCCTTAACCCTGGCACCGCACAACCCTCCCCTCAGGGACTCCAGTTTGGCACATTTTGCCTTATCTTTTTCTTCTAATTTTTAAAAATAGCATTTATGGTGGAGTGCTCAGAAGAAAAACGCATGTCTTTTTCACTAATATACCCATTCTCTGTAAAGCAGTGAAAAGGTTTTGGCATCCTAAATACTCCCACAGTGATATATTAAGAGGAAACCCTACGTCCTTGAAAAAGGCCTTACTTTTCGGGTCGTGGAATTCACGTTGACAGGCGGAGCACTGGAGCCGCGCCTGAAGACCCCGGCCCTCTCGGTGCGCCTGGCCCAGGCGGAGGCCCGTTCCGCAGGGCGGACTGCGGGCCCGGCAGGGGCCTGGGAGTGTCTCCGGGCTGCACCGAGGACCCGGGTCCGGCAGCGCCGCCGCCTCTGGCTGGCCTTGGGGAGACTTAGTCTGTCCCTAGACTCTGCCAGGGACATGGGGCTCTCCCGGGAGACTCAGCTCAGCGCAGGCCTTTGGGTGAAGGTCTGGGCCGGAAGGAAGCTTAGGGGCCTCTCCCAGGCTGCAGGGACAGTTGGGAACTGGGGTGGGGCGGGAGGGGGCGTGGCGCTCACAGGACTGCAGACTCCTCGTCATCCCCAGGGCAAGCTCTTCCTCTCCTGAACCTGCTGGTCCTCCAGCCCCTGATGGAGAGGACAGGACGGCCACCTGCACCGGGTCCCCTCAGCACAGTGAGGACACATCCTTGACTCGTCCCTCCCTGTCCTCCCCACCATGTCCCACCCTCCAGGACTTTCACGCCCTCCCACTTCCATCCACCCCAGAGCTGCTTTCCCTGCCCAGGCCTCTCCGCTCAGCGCGCGGCCCACTGCTGTGGCTCCAGGACAGTCAACTTTTGCCTCCCGATGACACCGACAGGGGGAGTGCTCGCTGTGCACCAAGCCTGTTCACGTTCCAGTTCATTTGGTTCTCATAGCCCCACGGGTGGATGCGATGATTAACCCCACTTCCCGGGTGAGCATCCTGAGGTCCAGAGCTCTTATGTCAGTCACCACATTGTATCAGGTCCCCTAGGCTGGGGTGACGATGGGGTTCGAACCCAGGCAGTCTGGATCAAGCGCCCAGGTGCTGGAGACTGAGATCAAGGGTTCTGGCATCAGGTGGGTCTGGGTCCCTGGCTGTGTGACCTACGGAAATTCACTTCATCTCTTAAGTCCCAGCTTCTTCATCTATCAAGTGGAGATGCTGACTTACCTTGGGTTGTGGAGAATGCAAAGCCCAACAGATATTCACAATGATTTCACTACTGATGGTCCTCCCCTCTCTCCACTCCCCCTCCCCTCCTCTGTCACATCCATCAGGCTAAGTCATCTTTCTAAACTGCCATCTTGACCCCATTATTCCCTGATTAAAACCTTCCACTTCACCCCAAGCCTTCTCATTGCTTCAAGATATAATCTCTCTTTACTGCAGAATTCAAGGTTCCTTGATGTGGCTGCCACTATTCTGTCCCCTACTCCTCTCCTCCTGTGTGCCATGCTTCATCCTCTTGCCTTTTCCTTTGTGTACCAGGCTCCCCACACCCATTACCTGGCGCACGCTGTGCCTGCCTCCTAGAATAATTTCTCCCCCGCCCCTAGGCACTCTCAGGCTCAGACCTCAAGGCTCAAGTTGAAGGTCACACCCTCTGTGTCTCTTCTCCTCTGCTCAGGTGAACTGGCCAGCATTTTCCCTTCCACTCCTGACTGCAATGCCTTTATTGTTGTTCCAACCAGGCCTCGGTGAGTTCATGTTTCCGTGTCCTTTACTAGGACATAGGCTCCTGGAGGCAGAGGCCACTTGCAGAGGAGCCACGCCCAGCTTGAGGTTGGAGTCCCAAGTGGCCCTACCCCCTGATGCTCTCCAGCCTTTCCTTCTGCCTCCCTGGGTGGCCAAGAAGCACCTGCCCAGGGAGGAAGCCCTCATTGGACGAAGGCTTTTGGAGGGACCTGCCCAGCTCACAAGGACCCCTTCTCTCCAATCCAGCCTCTGGTCCGGAGGCAGATCAGGTCCTTGGACACAAACCCCCATGGTCCAGTCTCAGCACAGAATCACTTTCAAAGACACAAAATATAGCCATCACAGAGAATATTTAAAACTCCAGCCTCGACCCAAATTTCAAGATGGCCATGAAGAGGGATCCAGGCTAGAACTCACAGCAACCCTTCTCGCCAATCCCCACCCCCAACACTGTCTGCACCTTCCCTGCACCCAGGCCCCATGACAACCCCGGGGCGTTCTGATTTTCTTTCCTTCTCCTTCTCCCTTCTTCCCAGTTCTTCATCATGCAGATCACCCCAGCCTCCTGTCTTCCCTCCAACCAGCTCCCACACCAATTTTTTTGATTCTTCACAACTCAAGATCTGGGGACCAGGCTGGGCAGTGGTGGAGGAAGGGCAGGGCAGGGGTAGGGAGTGCGCCCGATATCGGCACCTTAAAACTGACCTCGACATTTACACAGGGGACCCGGTACGTTAGGGCCTGGCATGTCCTTCTATTATTCTCTTATTCCTGACCCAAATCTCACGTGTGATTTGCATATCAGTGTCATATTTCTCCTCGGTCTAGCAGCATTCCTGCACCCCTACTCTTCCCACACTTCGTCAACCTTTCACTGTTCACAGACCCTTTTACATTCACTGTCTCATGAAACTCCGCAATAACCCAGTGCAGGTGCTACTAGTATCGTTCCCATTTGACAGATGGAAACACTGAAATCTGAGAACTAAATCACCTGCCTATGGTGCCACTGGCAGGATTTGAAGCCAGATCTTCCTGAGTTTAGGGTAGAGCTCTTACACGCTACTTTCCCCTGTTTTTTAAACTAAATCCTCTTATAGCTGATGTTGAAACTATCTAGATATTAAGACACACACATGAACACACAAAATCACACCCACCCACATAGAACCACATCCTGATTCACACATGTATACGTTCTAACATGCAGAATGATGGCAGACACCCATGTGTGCACACACACACAGAGCCTCATGGGCGAGCACACGTGTCCACACAGGCATATAGTCTCCAGCAACACGCATGCGTGTGCACCACTAGAACAGCTTCATCAACGTGAACAAGCAAGGGGCCAATGCCACTGCTCCCCCTGTGGCCCCTGCTCGGCCCCTGAAGACCCCAAGCCCCTCGACAGCCATAGCCTGCCCTGCCAGAGCCCCTCCACCCCCTCTTCCTCTGGCATGTTCTTTCTTTGTGCCCCTTCCTGCACTCAGTTCTGCCACCAGGCTCTGCTGGGACCTTGTTATTTTCACAGCTGCTGGGAGCAAACTCTCAGGGACAATGGAAGACTTTGCTAAGAGAGCGGGTGTCTAATGCTCTGAGTCACTGCCAGCCCAGCCCTGAGGGGCAAAGTTTCCTGGGCTCAGCTGGGACAGTGGCTGTGGTCAGCCAGGACCAGCTCCGGGACCTGCCAGACTGGCTCCAGGCCACTGCCAACTCTCCCCTCAGGGCTGGGGACACCCTGGTTGGCTCTGGGCTCTGCGCCTGGACAGGTCCCTAGACCAGCTGCCAAGGGCAGGGGATTTTGCCCCCAGAGGATGTGGGCAGGGCCAGTTCACTTCCCCTATGGCGGCCGGAGCTCCAGGCCTCTGTCCATTGATGTGGATCAGAGAAGCTGTGGGGCAGGCTCAGGACCAAGGGGCCTGCCCAGGAGGAGGCTGGAGGCAGACAAGCCAGTTCTGGGAGGCAGTCCTTACAGGAGAGAAGAGAGTGGGCAGGAGAGAGGGACAGAGAGACAGAGACATAAGGCCTGGGGACAAAAAGAGGGAAGCAGAGCACGTTTATCATGGGCAGAGCCTCCCGTTTGGTGGAAACCCGGGAAGACCACCTTGTGAAGACACTTCCATCTTGCCAGCTTGTTCCCGCCTCTGGGACCCCTCACCAATAAACCTGCCAAGACAGCAGGTGGGTTCTTTGAATTGTTATTACTAACTTCTATCCCACTCACTGCAACCATTTTAGCCAAAATGACATCCCTCCTGCCTGCCTGACATCTGGCTGGAAAGACCCTTCCACGGCCCCTCTCTTGCTCCTCCATCTCTCAGCCCCACGCCCAGCTTCCTAGGCCCCAGGGCCTCTCCCAAGAGCTGTTTACAAGATCGGGCACCTCTGAGTCCTTGGCTGTGCAAGGAGCGGCCCCCGGGGCACCTTCTCTGGCACAGGGCCTGGGACAGGCCTCTGAGGGGTCCTAAGGGGGGGCCCTGACACACCCCCACCCCTGCTGCTGCAGAGCAGAAATGTTGTTGATTTCAGGGCAAAGAACTCATTATTTAGCTTTCCAGACCAGAAAGCCCCACATGTGGAGTTAATTCCCCATTCCGACACAGGGCTAGTGCCAGCCCGGATGGCAGCGTTGCTGAATACCCACCGGGCACCACTGTTTCCATCGCAGGGTTAGTTAGTCCCCGCAAGCCTCAGCCACGGGAGGCCGTGTGGGCTGGGAGTCCAGGGATCCAGATGTTGAATCTGCATCTGCCAGTGCCCGTCTGGGGGAGCTTCATTAGACGAGGCCCTTCTTGTGTCTGGGCCTCAGTTTTCTCATCTGCAAAATGAGCAAGTCAACCTAGATGATCCCCGAAGTCCTTTCCAACTGCCTTGAACTTTCCATGACATTCTGTGATGCTGACATTCTCCGATAGTCCAGGATGACGTCCTAAGTCATTCCATGACATTTACAGCCACCTACAGCATTCGATGATGACATTGGAAGGCAGTCCTTCATATTTGATGACATTTACAGCCATCTACAGCATTCTATGACATCTTTTGACATTTACAGCACTTTATGACATTTACAAGAACTCACGACATTCTGTGGCATTCTTTGACTCTCCAGAACATTTTACAACATTCCTTGACATTCAGCAGCACTTTATGGCATTCTAGCCATGATAGTCTGTGGCATTCTATGACATTCTGAATTTATACCATGTGGGCTTGCCCCTCCTAGGGGTCTCCCTGACATAGCCAGAGAAGCCATATCCCCTTCCTCGAGACCATCCCCCAAATCTCCTGCCCAAAGTGCATGACCCGCCTGTCATCAGAGGTCCTTGAACATGGCCTCTGGGGGTATCTGCCGGATTCTGATCTGGACTTTGGGGTTGCAGGGGACAATCTCTCCAGCAAAGTCACCTCCTTGAGGTGTTTTGCTCCCAAAGAAGTCTTTCTCCCCTCCCCCACGGCCACCAGTCTATTCCAATGAATGGTTCTTTCCTTCAGGATAAGGAAGTCTCCTAGGCATAATGTTAAGCTTAAGCTTCCCAGGTATTTGAAAAATTTTGACGTATGGGAATGGCAATTTTATATGGTTTGATCTAATGCAACAGAAAAAATATGGGTTTGGGAATCAGTCCCGGGGACAAACACTAGTGCTGCTATTTCTTGGCTGGGGAACTTTGGGGAACCTTACCAGGCCTCACTTCTCTGGTCCATGCATGGAGATGACGACATGTTCCTCAACGTGTTGCTAGAGGATTCGATGAAATAATGCCAGGATAGAGTAAGGCCAAAGATCTAGAGCAAAACGAGCCTCAAAGATCTTCTTCTTTCTCCATTTTTCTTTCTCTTGGAACAATAATAAAACAGTGCGCGAGTGAGGTGGCACAAGTTAAAAGAGAGGACCCAGGTTTTGGTCTTGGCCCGGCTGCCTTCTCACTGCGTACCCTTGCGAAAATGATTCTGTTCTGTGGGCTTCAGCTTTCCCATCTGTAAAATGGGGTGCGAGACACTCAGATCAACTTGGGGACCTTCTGCTTCTGATGGCCTGTGCTCCTCTGGCTGGGGAGGGGAGGATGACAGAAAAGGGGATCCTGAAGTCTCGTGTGGCAAGCATTGGGGAGCAACAGGTCATCCATCAAAAGGCACTGGAAAGTGGGAGAAGAGCAGGTCAGCCAGAAGAGCTGCTTTCTAGCCACTGTGAGATGACAGCCTTGGTTGCAAGGCTGCTCCTCCAGAGCTGTTCAGGGAAACGGCCCCAGGATCTCTGGTTGAGGGGTGGACAGGTACACCACCTGGTGGGCGGTACCGTCTCCAGCCCGCGGACTGGTGCAGAAACCTTAAGAGACTGCGCCCCCTGGTGGCCACTCTTTGTCATTGCGGCACAGGGTTCTCAGCCCTGGTGACTCAACCTGCTGACCAGTGGCTTGGTCTTAGTGGGGCAAATTTCTTTCCCAGAGCGCGCAGGGCTTGGGAAGAGGGTAACTCAGGTTGAGGCAAGCCTACAGGGCAGAAGGCTGGTAAGGACCCTTCAGTAACCTTTTCAATAGTTTATTGAGCACCTACTGTGTGCCAGGCAGCGTGTTGCACTCTCCAGCCCCGTGCTGAACAAGACAAGCTTTGCTCTGGGAGGAGCTCACACAGACAGGGCTCCTGGGCTGTCTGAGTACCTACTACATGCCAGTTCTTATAGCCTGGACTCCTCACAGCAACCCTAAGAGGTGAGACTTACCAGCCCCATTCTACAGCTGAGGCGACTGAGGCCAGAGGCCCCCCAGCTGTGAGGGGCAGAGCTGGGTTTTCACCCTGAGGTCTGCGTGATCCCAGCGCTTCCCATCACAGCGGGTTTGTGCAGAGCCCATGCGTTCCCAGTCACGCCGCTCACCTCCTTTTGGAAATGGGGCCTGTGGGGTGTCTGTGGGTTTAACAAGATGGGAGTGCCTTGACTCTGCGCCCTGTGGCAGTGGGCCCCCCTCCCAGAGCGGGGCGGGGGTTGGCTCCCCGGAAAGCAGGGGTCTGGGGGCCTGGGCATTGTTCTCATTGTCTTCTCTTTGTCTCAGGAGCTCCTCCTACCCTGGCAGAGATGGGGCCAGCTGCCCCGGGGAATGGAGGCACGGCTGCTGCCCTCGTTAGAGGCCTCACCACCACTCTCACGGGACTCCCCACCCCAGGGTCTGAGGGAGAGTTTTACATGCAGCTAAAAATAGCTGCTGTTTTGTTCCTTTGTCAGAGGGGAGGGGCTGGCAGAGGGGCGCCAGCTCCCCTTAATGACCTGCCCACAAAGAACAAAGCTTCCTCTCTGCATTTGCTCTGCTTCTGCAGGCCCGGCCGCCTCAGCAAACTGAGATGGAGCCTGAATGGTGGCCCTGCTGGCTGAGCTAGGGGCCCGGCGCCCAGGCCTCTGAGCGGGACAACCGGCCACGGCTAGACAGAGGTAGCCCTGGCGGGCAGTGAGCTCCCTGGGCGGGGCTCTTTTGGGGTAGGGCCTGCATGTGCCCATGACATTGCATGCGATGTCATACCGCAGGGACGGCTGATGGAGCCCTCGATGGCAAATCACCATGTGTGGCTGCTGTAGGCAGGTGGCTCTGTGAGATTGTGTACCACTGGGCCGGGAACACTGTGTGGCTGTGTGCAGGTGGCAGACACCTTGAGGGAGTGTTGGTGGGTCACAGTGCGCCTCACTATGTACAGGTGACCCTGTATGTGCTGGTTTGACATGGAATGATGAAGCTGACTTTGCAGGTGACATGGTGTGTGACTCTGGGACTGTACTGGTGACACTGGAGGTGGGGCCAACTGTGCAGGTGGCATCACGAGTGGCCCTGTGACCATACAGGTGGCAGTGACTAACCAAATGTCAGGAAGCCATAGCAGCTTCCATTGGCCATTGCAAGTGCGATGCAGCTTCAGGCCCCTGTCTCTCCAGGGAAGCTCGTGGAGCCTCCTTCAGGTCCCTCTTGCCCCACAGCTCCTGCTTCGCTTCTGCTCGCCTCCTGCTGCCTTCCTTTCTGGGTGCCTCACTGCATCTGTCCGTCCCCCGTGTGCTGAGCTCTCAGGGCATCGGTACACGTGGCCACCCACCACACAGTGTCCAGAGCAGAACTGGACCAGAAGTGACCACCCTATCCTCAGCTTCCTGTGTAGCGGGGGGTTCATTTCTCCGACAGAACACACGCGTGTACTGCTTTGTAATTGTAAGAACAGTTGAAGCAGGTGTGACAAAGTTATTTGTTAACTTAGGTGGTATGAGTCTGAATGATTGATTTTGACTTTTCTGAATTTTTAATCTCTCAAAATAATTAAGCAAAAGCAATACCTGCTCATGATAGTTTGTTATTCACAAAAGTTAACACTGATTTTTGTGCCAGGCCCTGTGCTGAGTGCTTTATGTCAATTGTCTTATTGAATATTTACCGTAGTCCCAGGAAGGAGGTACTATTAGCATCCCCCATTTTATAGGTGGGAAAACTGAGGCTCAGAGGCCCTGTGGCAGGTCTGCCAGCTCTTACCTCAGCTTCCACACCCCATGGGAGCTTGGGAAAGCTCAGTGTCCCTCTGCGGGATAACCCTGACACTAAGGAAGGCGGCCTGAGTCCCACGAATTAATTACGTACACTGCATAACAAATTATCCCCCGAAGTAATGGCTTAAAACAACAGTCATCATTTACTGTCTCTCATGGTTTCTCTGAGTCAGGAATTTCAGGGCGGTTCTGGCTGAGTGATCCTGAGACATCAGTAAGATGCCGGAAGGCTGCTGTTATCGGAAGGTTTGACGGGGGTTGAAGGATCTGCTTCCAAGTTGGCTCACCCACTTTTTAAACAAGATGCTGAGGGCGGTCAGTTCTATGGGCATCTCCATGGCAACTTGAGCTTCCTCATAGCATGGTGACCAGAAGAATCAGGCAGAAGCTGTATGATCTTTTATGACCGAGTCTTGAAGTCACCTAATGTCGCTTCTGCTGCACTCCATTAGCCACAGCTTTGGGGTCCTCTTCTAATACACAGCCCACTGTGTGTGCAGGTGATTTCTAACCCTCTTGATCCGTGGGAATGGGAGGTTTGGGTGAAAAAAATGCTGACACTCTGGTTACTACTGTTGCTGGGATTAATAACCTGTCCTCTGTGTCTGACCCAGGGGTCTCCTGTCTTCTGCCAAGAAGCAGAGGCAGGCTAACTTGCTAGCTTGCAAGTAGGTAAAAATCTCAGGTCCTGCACAGCTCTCGACAGCCCTCCCTATGCTGAATGAGGGCTTAGCCTCATTGATACCTGCAGTACTTGTATCTGAAATCGCCTGACCATATACAAGGTCTGTCCAGAAAGTATCCAGCCACGCACTATGAAAAAATAGAGACATTTATGGAAGAAGGTATAAGATACAAGAAACATTGTACATAGGACAATGGCACCTCAGTCCCCTTCAAAGTAGGCACCTTGGGACCTCACACAGTTCTCCCAGCGTCTCTCCTCCTGTTCAAAACACTCCATGAAATCCTTCATTGGAATTTCCATCAACTGCCCTGGTGTATTTTCCTGAATCTCATGGACAGTCTGAATTCTCTTTCCTTTTAAAGGTGATTTTAGTTTTGGGAAAAGCCAGAAGTCTCAGGGCGCCAAATCTGGGCTGTAGAGGGGCTGAGGCACCTGGGTGATTTGATGTTTCACAAAAAAAAATCTGTGTAAGACACGATGCATGAGTGGGCGTGTTGTCACGAAGAAGCTGCCAATCACCATTCACCCATAACTGTGGCCATTTTCATCATATTGCATCTCTCAACCAACAAAAAACATTACGGTAGTACTCCTTATTCATTGTTTAGCCTGGAGGGGTGTACTCATGATGGACAACACCTTCCCAATCAAAAAATACAGTTAATACCGTCTCAGCCTTGCTGTGACTCTGCTACCCCTTCTTCAGATATGGAGAACCAGGTAACTTCCACTGGGACAACTGGATCGAAGCTGTAGACCCACATGATTCATCCCTGGTTATGACCTTCTTGAGGAAATCTGGTTCATTGGTAGGAGTTTGAATCAAGTCATTAGCAACTGCAGCACAATGCTGTTTCTGCTCTGGTAGCAGAAGCCACAGAACAAATTTAGCCATGACACACTTCATGATCCTGCATCAAAATCTTGGACATAGTAGTTTCTGGAATCCCCAGATCAGCTTCTAGTTCTCGCACTGTCAGTTGCCAATCTTTGTTGATTGTAGCCCATACACATTCAACATTCTCAGGTGTTCTGCTTGTTGTAGGCCTTCCAGAACGTGGATCACTTTCAACAGATTCTCGGCCATCTTTGAAGCATTTGTGCTACACTTTTATTTGCACTGCACTAATTGCATAGTCTTCAAAAGCCTTCTGAATCATCTGAATAGCTTCTGTCCAGGAATATTCAAGCTTAACACAAAATTTGATGCAAAATTTGATACATTGAAATACGCAGTCATTTTGAATGCAACAGCCACACAGTACACATCCTCACTCAATGGCGTCTACTGCCCCCACTGTGTATAGTGAAGTCATCTTTGTTCACGTATGTGCACTCTGGTCTGCCAGGTTATATTGACGTCACACAAACCACTCTCACGTTAGATTAACAATGGCTGGACTTTTTCCAGAGTCCTTGTATCTACCCCACTTTACTATTGGATTGCTGTTATTTTCTTATTTGTCTACAGGAACTTTTTACATGTTATAGATCAGCAGTCCCCAGCCTTTTTAGCACCGGGGACCAGTTTCATGGAAGAAAATGTTTTCATGGACCGGGAAGGTGGGGGATGATTTTTGGATGATTCAAACGCATTATATTCAAGCTGACCTCCCGCTGTGCAGTTCCTGACAGGCCCAGATCAGCACTGGCCCGCAACCTGGAGGTTAGTGACCCCTGTTATAGATATTACCATTTTCTATAACATAAATTATAGATACTTTCTTCTATAAGTACAGATACTTATCTTTTCAATTTATTTGATTGTTTTCACTGCACAGAAATATTTTCATAGAGTTGAATCTGTTTATCATTTTGTTTATAACTTCTGGGTTTCATGTCTTTCTTGCACAAGCCCTTTATGGAGTAAAGATATTAACTCTCTCTCTATGGATGGCTCTTGCTCTCTGAACATTGACACTGCATGTAATTTCAGGTCCTGAAGCTGCAGTCAAAGGAGGCCACCTACCTCTGGCCTCGCACAGGAGCAGGAGCACCCCAGAGGGTAGTGATGGAGGCAACAAGGGCCCCCCAGTGATGTTTGTTGAACAAAACAAGCTGAACTCCAGGTAGCAGGTCCCTTTGGAAGGGCAAAGCTTCTTCAGAAGTCCCTAGGGGGAACCTGGGAGGAGCTGTTGGGATCCTTGGCTGCCCGGGAGCCTGCAACTATCAGCCCTCCCGCCCCTTGTGGCTCTGCGATCACACACACTCATAGCCACTCACAATCATTCCCACCCCAAAACACCAAACACAGCCGAAGTGCACACCTATGGTCAAGCAGAAATACAATAAAAAATGCACACAAGTGCATACCCACATGTGCCCATTCACAAAGGGTCACGTGCACACAGGAGGATGCACACATGTACAAAGCACATCCATATGTGTGCACATATACACACAGATGTGCACGCAGGTCTATCCAAGGACAGCCCTACCAAGAGGTGCAGTATGCACATGTGCACCCATACTTCAATGTACGCACCTGTTGCTCAGCCAGGAGCCCCAACGAGAAAAAGGCGGCACAAACAAGGTGAGAAAGATTTAATAAAGGGGCCATTTACAAAGGTGAAGGCAGAGTGAAAGGAAACTAAAAAACAAGAGCAATGCACCTGGGGCCTGGCAATAGTGGGGAGCCAGGGTGCCAACCCTCAGCCTGAAGGGTCAGAGGAGGGAGCAATTGTGAGAGTTGATGATATCTGTAGCTTTGCAGAGGACTGCTCAACAGAAATTGTGGCGCCCCCATTGGACCTCAGCCACAGCCTATCCACAGCCTGATGGGGGGGAGCCAAGCTGTGCAGCCCCCTGCCCTATGATCCACTGGCTGGGCTTCTGTCTGGGCTTCCCATCAGCCAAATCCAACCAGAAGCCAGCCAGGAGTCTGGTTGATGTGCTCCCAGAGTCAGGCTCCTGGGGGGGCATAGAGCATGTTGGAGAGGGCATACAGAGGGACAGACAGAGAATATCTAACGTCTATGCATATGTGGGGATGCTCAAATGCAGACACAGGGCCCTTAGATTCATGCACACAGAGATATGTACATTGCACACATGTCCACGCGGACACATAAGTGCCTGCACACAGTTTAGAGCTACATACACACAAACTCCCGCAGACCCACACAGGCCTGAGAAGCAGGCTGAAAGTAACACCCACCACTCAGCACTGCCAGGGCCTGAGGTGAGCCCCTCCCTCTTCCCGCTTCCCCTTTCCCCCTCCTTCTAATCCCCCACCCCAAGCCCAGAGCCAGCTCTACGCTGAGCTCTTTGTTACTCTTGGCAAAGACAGAATCCCAGGGGGACAATGGGCCGGCCAGGCCTGCACAAATCAAGGGCTCTTTGGGGGCCTTTCAGAGGCCTGGCCTGACTGAGTGACAGCTGAATCAGGTCTAGGTTGGGCGGGAGGGGAGGGGAGGCAGGCCCTGCAGCCACAGTGCCAGGAGGTCTCTGTGCTCTGGCCTGGCTCTCCCCCCACCCCCACAGGCACCCTCTCCATCCCACTGATTCCCCTACAGGAGCACCTGGCCCAAGCCAGGGAAGCTGGGGCACCCTCGCTTCACACAAAGCCTTACTCGCCACCCCCACCCAGCCCACCCCCAAATCCTATCCATTTTACCCTCTAATCCCCCCTGTTGCCAACGGCCTAGTCCAAGTCTCCTCATCTTTGGCCTGGACACCAGCAGGAGCTCCCACCTCCAGGGAGCTGCCACTCCCAGCCAGAGAACTTATTTGAAATGTAAATCAAATCATTTTCATCTCCTGCTTAAGATCCTTCAAAGGCTCTCCATACCCCCCTCCCCATAGTGTCCTAAGTCAGCCTCCTCTTGCACCATCTGGTCCCTGACCCCATTCCCAGCCTCACGGCCCCCTCCTCCCATCCCAGGCTCGAGTTCTCTAGGTGAGCCAAGTCCTTTCCTTCCCCTGGGCCTCTGCACGTGTTGTTCTCCCTGCTGAGGAGCCTAACCCCAACCCCTCATCTACTGACTCTTCCAAACTGGAGCTTTTCAAACTATGACATAGGACCGAGTTGGTATTATTTTCTTCCACGCCATCATGGAAAGACGTTTTTGTAAAATATAATGAAAATGAGCCACTAGAAAAAAAGTGAAAAAACAAAGTGAGGCCTAACCATCTTGGAAAAGTCATTTCTTGTAAAGTCAAATACTCATTTTTCATAGGACCCAGCAATCCCACTCCTGGTATGTAACCAAAAGAAATGAAAACCTTTACCCACCCAAAACCTGTAGGAGAATGTTTTCAGTGGTTTAATATATGATCACCAAAAACTGGAAACAACTCAAACGTCCTTCAGCAGTGAAGGGATAAGCAAACTGCAGCATATCCAGACAGTGGACTACCACTCAGCAACAAAAAGGAAAGACCCGCTGACGCACGGCCCAGGGACGGATTTCGGATGCAGCGCGCTAAGTGAAAGAAGCCAGGCTCAAACCGCGGCATTCTGTCTGATTCCACTTACATGACATTCTGGAAATTTAAAAACAAAGCAAAACTATAATGACTAAAAATACATCAGTGATTGCCGGGGGCTGGGTTTGGGGAGAGGGGGGCACTAATGACAAAGGAGCATGAGGAAATTTGGGGGTGATAGATTCTCCTGCATCTTGATTGTGGTCACAGTTATCTGGCTGTATGTGTTTGTCAAAATGCATGGAACTGGACACTCAAAGAGCAGATTTCACTGAGAGTAAATTATACCCCAATAAATCTGACTTTTAAAAGTGCAAATACAAGCTCTATTTTTTTTATTGTAATAAAATCCACATAACGTGAAATGCACCACTCTAACCCTGTTTGAGTGGTGCATTTGAGTAGCATTAGGTACATTCACACTAGTGTGTAACCATCGCTGCCCTGCAGCTCCAGAACTCGTCTTGTCCTGCAAAACTGAAGCCCTGCGCCCGTTAGACATCAACCCTCCATTCTGCCCTCCCTTCAACCCCCAGCATCCACATTCTACTTTCTGGCTCTGTGAATTTGGTTATTTTAGATATCCCATGTAAGTGGAATCACGCAGTATTTGTCTCTTGGTGTCTGGCTTAGTTCACGCAGCATAATGTTCTCAAGGTTCATCCATGTTTAGCATGTATCAGAATTTCCTTCTTTTTTAAGGCTGAGTAATAGTCTCTTATATGCATATGCAACATTTTGTTTACCTATTTATCCCTCAGTGGATATTTGCATTGTTTCCACCTTTTGGCTATTGTGAATAATGCTGCTGTGAACATCAATGTACAAGTACAAGCTCCATTTTAAAAATTACTAGATTCATCAGACAAAAAATTACTTTGTCCATTTGCTAAGCACCTACTCTCAACTTCATTATCTGCCTCCCTTGTCAGCCTTTAGAGGAGCATAGCTGGTCTGGCCCCTGAGCTGGGGGACGGTACCTTTGCTGAGGCCCTGAGGCCCCCGCAATTCCCTGCTTGTGCCACACCCACTCTAATGGCCTCTTTGGGATCGGGAGCTCCTTGGGATAGGGTTCAGCTTCAGGCTCCTTTCGCTGCAGGGCTGCTAAAGCTGAGTTCGTTCAGGCCCAGGCAAGGGGCTCAGAGAAAACACAGCCAAGGGCAATCTTCCTGTGTCTGGGGGCCACAGAGGAGCAGAGGCCTGAACCACATTCACCTGACACCAGGTCCACACTCTTGTAAGATACACACAGGAACAACAGCCATGAGTTGGAGGTGGGATCCAAGACCTGCCCGTGTCTAGCTGTCATGCTCAGAATTCTTCCAGCTCACAGAGACGTCCACTCCCTTCCAAGGTCAAGACGGACCTACTCAGTCAAGAAGTACCAGCTGTTGTTCACTTTGTATTGGCTCTAGACTGTGGGCTGAGTTTCGCATGTGAGCCATGAAGAATCATGTATGCTAACATGGGTGTATACACACACATGCACCTGTGTAGCACACACATATTGCCTGGGCATGGGAGTTTGAGATGTGTGTGTGCATCTGAGTTCCAGAAAACTCAAAATTTGATTTGTTAAAAGAACAATTTTCTACTTTCAAAGGCCAGGGCTTAGGGAAGGAGGTGCTAAGCAGTGTCAGGTGGCCTTGGTGCCTGAACTTCCAGAGCATCATGGAAAGTTAAAAAAAAAAAAAAAAAAGCTGAAATATAGATGCACACCTACACTGACACTTGTGTTTACACACAAACACACAAGACTAAATATACCAGGCTGGCCCATCAACACAGGCTTAGATATACGTATAAAACAGACAACAATGTCCCCATAAACACATGTGACAGCAACAGTAATTGCCAACATTTATTGCTTTTTATGAGCCATGTAAAAATCAATCAGGATGGGTGTTATCATGTCACTCCCATTTTATAGAGGAGTGAAGTGGTTCACCCAAGGTCACAGAGCAAGGAAGTGGCTGAGCAGGGATTTGAACCCCAGTGGGTGAAATTCCAAGGCCAGAGTGCATAAGCATTAGTCTAGTTGTTAACACACAACTGCAAACCTTATACACTTGTGAATTCACACACAGGTCACATGGACAAACATCACATTGGTTTATATTTGTAAGCACACACGTGCATGGACCCTCACATATGATACTTGTGCACAGAGACACACATATACATATAAACACAGAGTCGGACAGCAGCAGATCCACAGACAAATGTTAACATGTTGTCATGTTGGCCACATGCAGTCATACACACACTTTACTGGCAGGAGCGCACACAGAACTAAGCCTGATACTTAGCTGTGGTCCTAGCACCGACTTCCTGACCCTCCCTGCTGCCTTTCCCCTCTGGGCAGATAAGAGATTGAGGGTTGGCCAGTGCTGCATTGAGCCCTGCCAGCTGGTGGCCCAGATCATCCAGGGACAGGCTGCTGCCTCCCGCTCCCACTGGCAGGTAAGCAGAGCCACCCTTGGGGCCAGCATCACAAAGCACCACACCTGGGCCCCTCCCATGAGAGGCTGAGCTCAGGAAACCTCCAGGTGGCCGCTGCAATGGCGCTCCCAGGCCCCAGCCCACAGCTCCTGCTGTCGCAGCTCCCTCTCCAGTCACAGGTGTGAATTATGGAGACAATGACCCCTGTCCCCCAGCCCCCCAACCTTCCATTTATCCTCCCAAGACACCCACACCCTAGTGTACAGGCGGCCCTGGGGAGCAGAGAACAGCGATACCGCCCCAGGCTGGGGGTCAAGGAAGGCTTCCTGCAGGATGAGGTGTCTAAACCAGGCTCTTAATCTGAAGGTAGAATGGAAACAAGCTGTGACTCAGAGCAAAGGGGAGCTTTCGCTGGAGGGTGGCACATGCAGAGTCTCAGAAGTAAGAGAAAAATAACACCTTTGGGGACTTGCAGTTGATTCATCAGGGCTGAAGGGGAACAAAGGGGGCTGCAGAGTGATCAAAAACCTTGGCTGGGGTTGCTTTATGCCTTGTGAGACTGGGTCTTCCTGGAGGGACCGGGGTAACCCAAGAGCCACAAAAGCCTAGGGCAGCTTCCAGGGTGGACACAGTTTCGGGCCTCCCTTCCGTGGCCGCCAGTCCATGGAGCACAGCCACCGACTCTCTCCCACTGGCTCACTGGCCTGGGGCTGCCTGGCAGCCCAGGGCTTGCCCAGAGGACTCAGTGGCCATGTCTAACCCTCAGGAGCCAGGCCAGGGCCACTGTTGTGGGGATGTTAATATTCCCATTTCACAAGTGAAGAAACTGAGTCTTGCAGAAGTGACTTTTAAAAGCAAGAGCATAAGTGGTCCAGCGCAGACCACCAGCGCTGACCACCACTCTGGCAGTGGTTGAGAAGGCAGCCTGGGAGGACCGGGCTAAGGGTCTGGGAGGGGACGGAGGGCACTGGTGGGGCTCAAGGGCCCAGAAAAAGACTCAGCAACGGAAGGTGGATTCCCTGCACTGGGCCGTGTCCCTGGTCTTTTGAGTGACCTCTGAGGCACACCTTAGCTTTGCTTTACACCAGCCCTGCCTTCAGTGCTCTCCTGAGTCCGTTAGAGCCCCCTGAAATCTTCCTATGAATCCTTAAAATAGGTCTATTAATTTGTCTGGTTCCCAAGTAATTTCCCTGCGAGGTGGATTTCTGGCTGCAACTGTGGTGACTCCACATCCACAAAACACAGAGAACTACCTCCATCCCTCCACCCAGCCTCCACCCGCACTTCTTCCCAAGGCCGCGCTTGGCCCTCAGGGGTCAATGGCCCCCGGCCATGACACAGTGGGCCCAGTGTTAGGAATCACATAGACCAGAATTTTCATCCTGGTTCTCCCCAGAACCAGCTCTGTGACCTTGGACTAGTCCCTTTCCCTCTCTGAGGCTCAGTTTCATCACCTGTAAGAATGGGGATGATTGTAAGTATTTCAAGGGAGTTCATCACAAGGTTGTAATGAAGACTCAGTGCAGGGGGGAATGTATGCAAATGGCCAAGCATCATGCATCGCTCTTGGTAAAAGCCCTAAAAGTGGATGGTAATTTTTAGGGGGCTCCATATATTTGTGGAAAAGAACCTAAATTCTTTAGCTCAGAATTCAAAGGTCTTCAGCCTTATCTTTCCCACAGAAAGCAGTAAGGCTCAGCAGAGGAGCTCAGGGAGCAGGTGGTGCTAGATGTCAACTGGGCAGCAGCACCAACTGGGGGCGGGGGCTGAGACAGCTAATGCAGTCATAGCCTCGGATTCCCTGAAAGCACTCTGGGGAGGGGGTTCCAAGCCTGTGGGTGGCCTGCATGACTTCTCCCCTTTCTCAGCCAGGGCTTACTAATTCCCTGACCAAGGACCCTGGCCATTTCCAGAAGATAGGCATGTGGCTAGAGTGAATAGGATACTCCATTTCCCAGGTGCCCTGTTCCCAGCACTAAAGGACCCATAGATGTTAGTAGCCCCTCACCAGGCTCAACCCAAGATCAGTGTTTGATGACCACTGTTGGGAGATTGAGGATGGACTCCCTACCCTCGTGAGAATGGGGAATGGGAGGTCTCTGGGGTACATGGAAGCAGCATGAAAGGGAGACTAGATCACTAGCCAGATAATTCTAAATCCTAAATTCGAATTCCAACTCTAGTACTTGCTGTGTGCATATGGACGAGGCGCTCTTTGTCACTAATCTTCAGTCTTTGCATCTGTAAAATGGGGGAAATGACATCTACTCCGCAGACCCATTTGTTATATTAACTGAGGTGACATATGTAGAGCGTTGGAATGGTGCCCGGCACACAGCCAGCTTGATCGATGTCATCTTCTCCCAGCTGTTAGCACTAGTACCCGGGACAGCTCCCCATCCGTGCCTTCCTTGGACGCTGTCCACGGTGCTGATAAAAGATTACAGTCTCTTCTCCCCTTTGCGCCAGTCCTTGACCTCTGTGACATTCGCAGGGGTGTTGGGGGACAAGGGGAGCACATTGTAATTTCACAATTTTCTCTCAAACCATTGTCACAAGGCTTAACCTACAGCTGTAGTATGATGCCAATTTTTCCCTTTGTGGGTGGTAACGTGCCTTTTTTTCCCTCCTGTATATCCCCTCGAATGCTCCTTGTGTTGGGTCCAAGAGCCCAAGCTTAATAAGTAGAACTATAATAAAAACAGGAACCAAACACAATAATGTTTATTGACTACTGATTGTTAATCAAGACTTTCCATCACTCCAGTCTCATAATCCACTGTCAGAACACAAACACTTTCAACAGCACCTGGAAAATTGTTATCTCCTCTTATTTCTTTCTGGTATTGACAATCTGTAGAAAGAAGCACGAGGGACCCAAAATCTCTCAGTTCCTACCCATTACACAAGACAAGAATGTGGTCAAAGCTATGGTGATGCAGAAAGAGACAAGTGCACATCTTACAAGTAGTAGGAAAAGAGCATGGGATTTGGAGTCAGCCAGACCTGGGTTTTAGCCCCGTCTCTGTTAGTCACTGGCTCTATGATATGGCAAGTTTTCTGAACCTCAGTTTTTTCATCTATAAAGTGAAGTTGGCAATTGTATCTCTTCCACAGAGTTATTGGGAGGACTAAAAAAGATGTTGCTCCTAAAGTATTTAGTAATAGATAAGTAAATGTTCCATAAATTCACAGATGTTATTATTTCAAGCATCTGGCTCTGAGTCTCTCAAAGAGGAGACCCCAATCACCATGTGTTTATTCCTGCACAGTCAACTACAGACTCCCTAATGCTGGGGGCTCCCCTAGGGCCTGGCTTTTCTCCCACTTCCATGGGCTATTATACCTTCCAGGGCAACAGGTTCCTCTTCTTTCTTCCCCCATTCAGTATAACACCCATCCTCTGTCATCATCACTTTTTGTTTAGCTCAAGTTCACCTCTCCTGAGTCTAATACAGACTTTGGTTAATATCTGTTTGAGACTGGCAGGCGAACCTGGGTTTGAATCATGGCTCAGCACATGTTAGCTGTGGCACTTTAGGCAAGCCACTTAGCCTCTCTAGCCTCAGCTTTATCACCTGTAATATGGTAATGATAACATCCCCTTCCCCCTGAGCTTGTTGCAGGGGGTGAAGGAGAAAATGCATTAAAGGCTTTAGCACAAATGCACAAGGCAAGTGCCCAGAACTCATTAACTATTGCCATTGTGTTCTTGGCTTTCTGACTTTTGTTTCTGCCATTATTTTCTAGGGATGCTCTGCCTCCTCCCTGACAAGTTCGAGAGTGCAGAGTCATACCTCAAGCTCCTGTCTCCTTTTTGGAAGCAGAATGAGTACCTGTATTTGGAGCCCATCCAGTACACTCTCATCTCTGGGAGGAAGGCCTATGTGGAGCACCCGCTGAGTCCCCTAGAACCCTTTATCTCTTACCTAGGGTTACTATCTGAAGGGAAGTGCTCAGCCCTTGTGGTTGCTGCTGTTATACTGTGAGTGTGTGCATGAGATCATGTGCATGCCTGTCTGTAAGTGTAGGAGTAGGTGTGTCATCTGATTGGGCAGGACCTTTATGGAAGCACCCATGTAGTAACTGGGTATGTAAAACTCTGTGCAAAGGAGAGATGGCTGCATGTGTAAGTTGTGTGTATGTGTGTGGTGGGGTTGCAGCTGCTGGACATGATGCCAGCTCTCCAGCCATCTGCCAGCTTGAGGGGTCCTGGGCAATTCACACGGTTGCTGGTTGCCACTCTGAGCAGTTTCCCTGGCCTGTCACTTTGGTAACAGCCATGCCCCAGGGACCCACAGCTCTGCTTGTTCAGGTTTTTTCATGGTCTGACCTAGGCAGGGGACTAGGAAAAGGCTTGCCAAGCACACCGGTGGTACTGAGAAGATGGTTAGCTTTTTTAAGTAAAAGTTCCTCGGTACTTTTAAAACCACTTGGTTTGAACTCCCTTGTTTACAATGAGTGCTTAATTACCCATGATTCTTATCAGTTTATTAAAATAAAGGGACCCTATATTGAAAATACATTAATTCATATTATTGTAATTTGAAAGTAATAAAATTTTTGCACAATCCCATAATTCAGACTTATCACTAATTCACAAGCATGCTCCCGATCCAATTATTTCAAATCAGGAAAGTTCCATTATTTAAGAGTAATATATACAACACCCAAGAGAAATAATTTCTAGGCCACCATTTAGAATTCAATACAATAACATGGCATCATTTAATTTCAAGGCACTTGACCACCCATTATTTTCTCTGATTCTCAGAACAGGTCAGGGTTTAGGATGCCCATTTGTCAGATGGAAACAGATGTCGACAGTGAAGTGAGCTATGAACCAGAGAGCAAAGGCCATCAGAATTGAATCCAGTGGTATCAGTAGCCTCATTTTTTCAAGACACCATGAGTTGCACCCAGAAAAAGCCAGAAGGAACTCTTACTCTTGGCCATGAGAGCAGGAAAGATGTAGTTCTCAGCAGTTTTTCATTGCATCTGCCCCATGGTGTTATTTCAGAGGGTAGTAAAAAAGCAGCAGGGAGAGATCCCTCCCCAACACTTTCTTCCCTACTTGTTCCTTTTTTTTTCCACCTGTCCTAGATATATTCTAAATACTGGAGAATCAAGATGGCGGAAGAGTGAGTAGAAGTCACACTGACCTCCTCCCATGATCAATCTGGAATTACAATTAAATTGTGGAGAAAACACCTGAAACAAACAACTGAACAACAGCAAGAGAAGAGCCTTATAACCTCAAACAGACAGAAGAATCAGCTTTAGCACAACCTAACTGGTAAGGAATGCAGTAGCGACTCAAGAAGGCAGGCAGGGTGCCCACGGGCAGCAGCACCAGAAGGATATTGAAATGACCAGTTGGATCCCCCTGAGAAGAGTGGGGTCTAAACCATAAGTGGGGATCTCCAGCCTACAGCACCAGAGCCCAAAAAGTACACAGATACCAGCCAGCTGTGAAAAGCGGCAGGGTTGCTCTCTGCCAGAGACAGGCCACTGGAAATGCAAATAGCCATTTAAAGGACCAACATATAAATTTTTATTTGCAGCCACTTACCCTGGTCTCCGGCAAAGGCAGGGGCAGAATGGGCTAGAGATGACCGAGGAGAGACTGGGGAAGGAGGCTTTGGGGAGACAACTGAGAGAGTAGCCGGCGGGGTCCCGGTGCTGACTCATCCCCCATTTGGCAGCAGCCATCTTGCTCAGGCAAACCACTCCCCTGAGCAGCAACTGCATGACAGGACACAATAGCGGCACCCATAGGAGGGCCTCAGTCCCACCCTGTGGTGTGTCTAAGCTGGCCTCCTGAGTGCAGAGTGGCAGCCACAGATAATAGATCCTTGGCTAAAGGGAGCACGGAGTGGTCTAGAGACACTTGAGGAGAGACTGGAGATGGAGGCTTTGGGGAGAGAATGGAGAGAGTAGCCAGCGGGATCCTGGTGCTGACTCCTCCCTCACACAACAGCAGCCATCTGGCTCAGGCAGACTGCTCCCCTGAGCAGCAGCAGCATGAAAGGACCCAATAACCCCGCCCCCAGGAGGGACTTTGCCCCAGCCTGTGGTGGACAAGCCTGATGGCTGAGTGCAGAGTGACTAGATTAACAGCTGAAGGAGACAGCCACAGACAGTAGATTCCTGGAAGTCTTGAACACACTGACTAAGAACAGACAGGGTCAACATCTGACATCATCAGAGGCAGATCCCGAAAGAAAAACAGCAGTCTCCTACCATAGAAGTTCATACCACAAAGTCAGGAAATCAAGACAGATCAATTTAAGAAGCAGAAGCAAAAAAGAAGAGTCTCACAAATGATGGGAAGACAAAGAAACACCCCCCAGTTGAAGGGAAAGGAGGAATCCCCAGAAAGAGAACTAAATGAAATACAGGCAAGTAAACTATCAGGTATTGAGTTCAAAACAATGATTCTAAGGAAGCACAATGAGCTCAGTGAGCTCAGAGAGAATTACCAAAAACTATAGGGAAACTAAGAGGAGCTTACTGCAAATTATATCAGCATGAAAAAATGACATAGAAACTACCAATAAGAGACAAGAGGAAATGAGGAATACAATTTCTGAATTGAAGAACACAGTAGAAGGAATCAAAAGCAGGCTAGATGAAGCAGAGGAATGAATCAGTGAGCTGGAGGATAAGGTGGAAAAAAAACTCCCAGAAAGAGCAAGAAAATGAAAAAAGACTCAAAAAGAATGAAGAGACATTAAGGGAAATAGAGGACAACCTGAAACATGATAATATCTTTATAATACGGATACCAAAAGGAGAAGAGGAGAAGGAAGGGATAGAGAACCTGTTTGAAAGAGTAATGATGGAAAACTTCCCTAATTGGAGGAGAGAAAAAGTCACGCAAGTCCAGGAAGCACAGAGGGTCCCATTCAAGAGGAACCCCATGAGGTCCACTCCAAGACACATCATCATTAAAATGGCAAACACCAAAGACAAACAGAGAATCCTAAAGGCAGCAAGGGAGAAAGAGATAGTAACATACAAGGGAACCCATGTATAGCCAGCAGCTGACTTCTCAAAAGAAACACTAAAAGCCAGAGGGGAATGGCAAGAAATAGTCCAAGTCATGAGAAGCAAAGGCCTGCAACCAAGACTGCTCTACCCAGGATGGCTCTCAATAAAAATGGAAGGCAAAATAAGGAGTTTCCCAGACAAAACAAGGCTAAAAGAATACACCTCCACCAAACCAGTATTGCAAGATATGCTAAAGGGACTGCTTCAAGAAGATGAAGAAAAAGAATCTTTAAATACCCAGTTCCTTTCACAGTCACCAATACTTGGTATTACCGATATTTTTAATACTTATTAATCAGATTGTGACAATGATGTGTTATTTTAATTGTTACTTCATTATTTGTTGAAACTAAACCTGTTTTTGTATATGTCTTGCCTATTTCTATTGGTTTTAAAAAACTTTAAGTGACTTTTTGGTATTCTTTATCGATTTTTTGATTAAATGTTTATAAAATTTTTTTCCCTAAAAAACAAAACAAAACAAAACAAAAAAACTATTAACTCTTTTTCAGATGTGTTGCAAATACTTTCCTATTCTATTACTTGCCCTTTAACTTTTTTTATATGTATATTACTGTACAGTCTTAAATGTTTAATATAGTCATATTGTCAATATTTTACTTTATAGCTTCTGGGTTTGAATATTTTACTTCAGGGTAAGAAAAATATTATTTTGTATTTTCTCCTAAAACTCCTTAGATTTTATGTATTGATTTTTAACTCACCTGAATATTTTTGTACAATGTGTGAAATTAGGCTCTATATTTGTTTTATGTCAAGTAATAGTGGTCCATGCACCTTATTTGTTGAATAAGCCTTATTTTCCCCATTGATTTGAAATATCAATTTAATCACATATTACATTGTTAGATATATATACACATTTGTTTCTAGAAGGCTCATTTTATTTCATTGATCTACTTGATTATTTCTGTGCCTGGTGTCATATTGTTTAAATTGCTGAGACTTTATAATGGATTTAATTTTTTTTAATACTTTGTAATGGATTTTGACATTTAAAATAAGTAAATAAAATCAATCTGCATTTTAAGAAAAAGAAAAGAAAGAAGGAACTCTTACCTTTTGCAATAACATGGATGGAACTGGAGAATATTATGGTAAGTGAAATAAGCCAGTTGGTGAAAGACAAATACCATATGATCTCACCTATAAATGGAATCTATTCAACAAAATAAACTAACGAACCAATTAAACCACAGGCACGGAAACACACAGCAGACTGAAAGTGACCAGAGGAGATGGGGAAGGACAACGGTGGAAAGAAGGAGAAGGGGCTAAACAAAGAACATGTATGAATGACCCATGGACATGGGCAACAGTGTGGGAATTGACTGTGGGAGAGGGAGGTAGGTGGGATGGATAGAGGAAGGCAAAGAAAGGGGGGGGGGAATTGAGACAACTGTAATAGAATAAACATAAATATAAATATAAATAATAAATAAATAAATAAATACCTACTGTGTGTGGGCCTAGTGCCGAGGCCAAAGATAGGCTTCTAAGTGCGTCTGTCAGCTGAACTCAAGGACCTCCCAGTCTAATGAGGAGAGGTGGAGACATAAGTGTTTATTCCAATCCAGAATGACCTGTGGGGACAGGGTGGGCGCTGCGAGGAAAAAGGGTGGCAGATACACCCTGCAGGGTGGGGGATCAGAGAAGGGGCTAACGTGGAGTTGAGTTAGCCAGTGAGGTTGCATGGGCTGAATTGTGTCCATTGGGAATTCATATCGATGTCCTGTCTCCAGGTACCTCAGAATATGACTGTATTTGGAGATAGGGCCTTTGAAGAGGTAATTAAGGTAAAATGAGGTCCTATGGGTGGACCCTACCTCAATATGACTGATGTCCTTATAAGAAGAGGAAATTAGAACACAGATATGCACAGAGGGGAGCAGATAGACGTGAAGACACAGGGAGAAGACAACCATCTATAAGCCAAGGAGGGAAGCCTGGGACAGATTCTTCCCCTTAATCCTTGCCAACATCTTGATCTTGGGTTTCCAGAGACCAGAACTGAGGAAACAGATCTCTGTGGACTAAACCATCCAGTCTGTGGTACTGTGTGTGGCAGCCTGAGGGGACTAGCACATGAGGATAGAATCCAGCTGTGTCGTCAGTGTCCAGCTGGCTGTGGGGCACCCCTAGTTGGGGCGAGGACCAGAGAAAGACACCAGGATCAGAAAGTGGGGGCTGTGCATGCCAGGCTCAAGATTTTCGATTTATCCCAAAGGCTGTGCAGGACCATGAAAAGTTTTAAGCAAGAGAGAAACAGGTCTCCAACTACAGGTACTCCAAAGGAAAAAAACTAACAGGATCATGAAAGAACAAACAAGTCTTCAGAGTGGCCCCCTAAAGCCTCTGGCCCATGGAATCAAATCCAAAGAAGTCAGTGTAGCCCTGACCAGTGTTAGTGGGTTGGGTATTACCCTGCACACGGAAAGTCACCGGTTTGATCCCAAGTCAGGGCACATGCCTGGATTTCAGTTTTGGTCTCCGTTTGGGGCACTTCCGAGAGGCAACGATTGATGTTTCTCTCTCAATATGTAGATTATCCCTTGATCTACATATTTATCACAATACAGCAACTGCATAATTTAAAGTGGGTGTTAAAACAATTCCAATGTGTTATGTGGTTTTCGCCTTCCTGGGTGAAGAAACATTGTTGCAAGAAGGTGGTTTATTATTTCAAAAGACAAATTCCATGAAATAAAATAAAAAGAGACTCCCTGTCCAGAGGGAAAGTGAGAAAAAAAGGGGGGAGAAATGAGGAATTGTCCCCACTAAATAGAACATAGATGTTTCCTCAAGAGGTGAGTATGTGGGACAGAAACTGACTCTGGGTCTCGGTCAGGTGGCCAGGAGAGGAAAGGACAAGGGGCAGAGAGTGCCACAGGGAGACCGGCAAGGGGGCTGTGACTGTTCGGGACGTGGGTGCCCTGGGCAAGGGAGGGGTGGCAATGGAACAAAGTGGGTGGGTCTGAAAGGGCCGGCAGGCGCTGGGTAAATGCGGAGCGTGGTGCTGAGGGAAGAGCGATCACATGGACTTTTCACTTAAGGCAAGGGTGGGCGGTAGGGCCTTTTGCTGGAGTCCTTGACGAAGTCCAGTAAAGAAGGCTAACCTTCCCTCCCTGAGTCCTGACCACCGTTAGAAATGAGACCAAGGCTGCTGAAGGCCAAAGGTCGCCTTACTCCCTAATAAAGGCCAGACAAGGTGGCAGAGCTTTGGCTGAGAGCCAAACAGGCCTGTAAGCTGAACCCCAGAATAAGGCTCATCTACCCCCGGCAAGTGCTAAACCGAGGAGCCTGCCCGGGAAGTTCTGATGGTGTAGAGAAGCAGGAGAGAATTCCCGCTCCCTGTGGGCAGCTTGCTCTGGGGGATAAAAGGGAAACAAGAGCTCGCTTTTTTATTCTTCCCAAATTTCTTGATCAGAAAAGTCACTCCACCTCCTCTAGGGCTGAAGAGTGAAGGGAGGGAGACCGCTGGGAGTCACCCTCGCTGAGCCTCTGCCATGGGAAAGGCAGTGTCGGGCGTCACCCCAACACCTGGCATGAGGTGGGATGGCCAGGAGGACAGGCAGGCTTGGGGGAGGAGCCGGACTCGGTGTCGGCTGCGGGAGGCCCAGGTGCTGCGCCACCCGCGGGCCAGAGGCCCACTCTGCTGCCCGACACATCGGACCAGAGCTCATGAGAGACTCAGATGTTTGTGCCCAGGACGGTCAGTGTCCCTCTCACTTGCCTTCTTCTGTGACTCCTTGAGTGAAACAGGAAGAAGGGGCTTTAGGACAAGTGCTAGGAACTTTGCATAAACCCTCCTTGCTCAGCCTGAACATCCCTGTGAAGCCTCGGTCCTCTGGGTCCCCACGCCCCGTCTCCTCCCTCCCCTACTATGTTAAGGTCTGAGGTCGGCTGGCTGAGTGTCGCCTGCCCTCCAGCCTGAATTTTCCTTCTGGAATTATGTGGGTCTCTCGCTGAGCACAGACCCACTGCCCTTCCTGCAGGCCAGGCTCTGGGTCCCCGCACCAGTTTCTTCTCCAGCTCACCGCGTGGCCTCGGGCAGGTGACTTGGATCAGCATTTCTTTACATTGTGATCCTCCTGTGGAGCGTGACAAGTCGTGTGGGTGATGGGACAGGAGAAAGTGCTTCGATGAACGGTGGCAGTGGCCGTGGGCCAGCTGGCCTGGGGGAGGGGGGCGCAGAAGCCCTTCTTGGTGGACGCTCCTCCTTCATGAAGGAGAACACCCTTGCAGGCTGGTTTGGTCAGGCGTGGCCTCTGAGGAGGAAAGGCAGGCAGCAAAGAGTCGCATGGCTCTGCCCACGAAGAGGGGCTTCAGAATTGCCCGTGGGCTCTGGAAGATGGGAGCTTGGAGGGGTCCCTGCTGCCACAGAGGGGCTGCCTAGAGTCCTCCTCCAACAGTCGGGGGTCCCTGCCTGCCAGCCGGGCCCATGTCTGAATTCTCGAAAAAGGCACAGCCTTGAGTGGGTGGTTCTTTGGGGGAGGAGGGGACGGGGTGGCAGCAGTCCCCTCCTCGCTGTGCCCTGCAGCGAGGGGGCAGGGGCCTGAGAGGGAGCTGGGCACACAGGCAGGGAACCGAGGGCGCAACGGGCAGCAGCGTGGGCTTCAGACAACTCCCTTCCCCAAAGAGAGTGAAGGGAAGTGACAAGGTGGCCCTGAGGGGCAGGGCTAATGAGGAGGCAGAGGCACAAGGGGGACTAGATCCTGTTATTCACAGATAGGAGTGGTTGTTTTGTTTAGATACTAAGGTTGAAGGTAACCCTGGGGTCGTGGAGGTCTTGGAGGCAGCACCTAACATGAGTCATCTCTCTGGTGACATCAATCCCACTCACTGGATAAAAGGCCCCTTCTTACCTGTGTGAGCATAGACGGGTTCCAGGGGACGGGTTCGGCCACCGCGGGGTCCCTCGCAGGCAGAACCTCCTCCAGGCCCTGCAGTCTGGCAGCTTTGAGAGCCACAAAAGCTCTCCCAGGTGGGCCTCTGTGGGCCCACAAAGAAACAAACAAGCCCCTGGCCCCGGGGCAGTGAGTGGGTGGGGTGTGCAGATCTGTGGGGAATGCAGAGTGGTAGGGAGCGTGCCTGGCCTGTGTTAAAAACTGTATGGGGCGATACCTTGAGGGGTTTGTGGTTGAGGTTGTGTGTGGACACACGTGCTTTCCCGTGCTTGGGGTTAGTGTGAGCGGCTGGGTGTGTATTGTGAGGTTGTTCAAGGAGGGGTGTGGTGTATTTGTGTTGGAGGGTAAACAGGTGGTGGTTGGATACACCTGTGTGCTTGAGGGTACACGTTTGCATGTGTAGCTCTCTGTGCGTGCCTATGGGAGTGTCTACTAGACCATTGATTTTGGGGACAGGTAGGTACATGGTTGCTCTTGACAAAACTAGTGAGCACGTGGGGTGTCACTGGAGGGTGCATGTGTGTGCACATCTGTGTGTGTGCAGGTCGGTGCCCCAGTGACCACGCATTACTCACTGTGAGTCCTCAGGCAAGTTACTTTACCCGTCTGTGCCTTAGTCTCCTTGTGGGTAAATTGGGATCCTTAGTACCCACCTCATAGGTTGTTGCAAGGGTTTGAAGAGATGGGATATAAAGGGACTTAGAAAGAGTGCCTGGCACAGGGTGTTTGATGGACATCATTACTAAAGTGTGAGTTTGTGTAGATGAGCATTTGTGTGTCCATGGGCGTGGGTGTGCGTGGGTATGAGTGCTCGCCCCTGAGTGAAGGGGGCAGTGCCCAGGTCTCGGGGGGTGGCTCCTGGCACAGGAAAATCAGAGGCAGGCAGATGGGAGCCCAGAGGCCTGCAGTGAGGCGTGAAGCTGCAGCCTGAGACTAGACCCGGACCCGGCTCCCCTCCCAAAGGCACCAAACCCCTTCCCCCGGCCCCAGGGTGCACCGAGGGCCTGGGCCTGACCAGCGTTCAAAGGGCATGCTGCCCTCCTGCCCTCCGGCTCCTGCTGCCTATCCAAGAATCCGACAGGAGGTGGGGGCTGGGGACACACAGGCCGAGGGACTGTTCCTCCCCCGCTGCAACCTGACAGCTGCGGCCCAATTAAAATCAACAGTTCACAGGTGTTCCTGGTAATGACTCACACACAGAAAGCTCCACTCCCTTTAGGGCTCTTTTTAAAAAATTTAGAGCTCTTTAAATTTTATTCACCCACAACATCAAACCTAGGGAGGAAGTAATAAACGAAGATGGGGGAGGGGCATGGCACACATGTGTGCACACACACTTGCCCCCTCACAGACACATACGTGCACTAGCACACACATGCACGCCCCTTTGCCACACCAACACACTCTGTCGCACACAGACCCCAAAACCCACACACCCCCATGTGCTCAAACACAAACACACGCTGTCCAAATCCATGCGCATACTCCGTAGCCCCAGGGACCCGCACCTCGCAGGCTCACAGTGCCCCGGCTGCGCTGGTGTTCTCCTGCTGCAGAACAGGCGACCACAAGCTCCGTGGTTTAAAACAGCACATATTTATTATCTCACCGTCTCTGCGGGTTCGGAGTCGGGGCGCGGCTGAGTCGAGTACCCGAAGGCTGCAGTCAGGGTGGTGGCTGGGCTGTGTTCTCATCTGGTGCCTCAAATGGGGGGAAAGCCTCTTCCAGACGCACTCAGGTTGTTGGCCGAACGCATTTCTGTGTGGCCTATGACTGATGACCCAGCTTTTCACAGTCCTCGGCCTGTGTGCTTTCTCAGCACGGCCACTTACCTCAACCATGGCAAGGAGAATTTCTCTAGTTTATGCTAGCAAGACAGAGCCGTGTGTGTGCATGCGTGTGTGTGTGTGTGTGTGTGTGTGTGTGTGTGTGAGTGAGATACCTAGTCACAGGGGTTACATTCCACCACCTTTGCCAGATTCTGTTGATTAGAAGTAAGTCAGAGATCCCACCCATACTCAAAGGGAAGAGATTATATAGGTGTGAATGAGGGACTACCCTTGGGTCTGTCTGCTGTGCCCGCCTACATACATTTATTCACCCTCGGACACACACACTATGAGATCACACACCATATAAGCCATCCACCCGCCCTTTTACCAGCCCTGTACACACACTTGGCAGTCTGCGGGCCACCCTGCAGAGAGGTGTCCACATGTCCACCAAAGGGCAAGTACAGAGTGTTCAATGCAGAGCTGCTCACCACAGCCCCAAACTGGAATCCACATGTGTCCATCAGAATATAATGGATTCTCTCTCTCTTTCTCCCCACCCCTCCCTCTCTGTCTCCCCTCCTTCTCTTTCCCTTCATACACACACACACACACATAGAGACACACACAGACACATATCACACACATGTACACATTTTTTCCTGAACTACTAGAAGGACACTCTCCTACATACCTCTTTCTTACTCAGGAAATCTAACTCTGATTGAATGTGGACTGCAGAGTAGAGAAAAAAGAATAGAATGGATGCCCACGCTGTGCTGTAATTCCACAATTCAGCAAAGAGAAAAAAGACACGACCACTGCAGTCACCGGTGTGTGGGAATCTCACAATGCTGAGCGAAAGACACCTAACATGGAGGGGAGCATCCTTAGTGGTCCCACTTACAGGATGTTTGAAAACGGGCAAAGCCAGTCTCTGGTGTTAGACGTCAGAGCAGTGGCCGCCCTTGGGGGAGATGGCGGCGGGACAGAGGACACAAGGTGTGGGGATTACATGGGTGTGTTCGATTTGTGAAGACTCACTGAGCTGTACACTTACTATTTGTGTGGTTTTCTTTATATGTGTGTTACCTTAACCAAAAAACTTAAAAAGAGCAGGAGACTGCCTGATGCCCAATTTGCACCTGGTACGTAATAGTTTCTCCTGTGAAGACGGGGCTGTCCTCCTTTCTGAAGGATGTTCTTCATGAGGAGGCAGGAAGAAAACCAGAATGTTCTGTCTTCTGTTAGCATCATGATGAGCTAAGCGGTGAGTCTCTTTGCTTGTGTCTCTCTCCCCAGACACACCCCTGAAGCACCTTTGGTTTTGTTCTAAACATTTTTCACAAGTTTTGACTTCCCTCAGGCTTCACACCCTTTAATCTGCATACCTATCCTCTCACCTCCTCTAGATCCTTCTTTTTTTTTGTTGAAGATTTTATTTATTTATTTTTAGAGAGAGGGGAAGGAAGGGAGAAAGAGAGGGCAAGAAACATTGAGGTATGAGAGATAAATCCATCAGTTGCCTCTCACACGCCCCCAACTAGGGACATGGCCCACAACCCAGGCATGTGCCCTGACTGGGAATTGAACAGGTGACCTTGCAGTTTGCAGAGCCAGCACTCAACCCACTGAGCCACATCAGCCAGAGCTGGATCCTTCTTAATTATGCTCCTCCTTCCACGCTGGCTGGGCCGGGTAGCACGCCCCACACTGGGTGTGAGCACTGCTGCCTCGCTGCCCCTATCTGCTTCCCTCCCTCCCTGCCTCATCCATCTTTCACAGTTGGATTGTGGGAATGTGCTCTCTCATTCTGCCGCTTAATAACCAGTCTCCGCCTTCCTGAGAATTCTTTGATATCCACATCCCTGTGGGAGTGAAAGCTGAGGGAGGAGTTGAGTCAGGTGCTGCCCAGATGCTGAGACGGCAGGGACACCCAGGCATCCTATCTGCACGAGGACTCCCTGGGCTTCCTGGGATGTAAGCTGGTAGTGACCTGGGACTGCGGGTGGGATTGGCTAAACCGGGACTCACGCTTCTGAATTAAAAATTAAGGTTTTAATCCATTCATCTCAGAGGCTGCCCAAGTGCCCTTTGTGGAAGAGGTCCTTAGTCTCTGGGGCTGGGTGGCCAGGGCAATGAGGGGAAGCTGGGTCAACTGATACGGAGCCTTCTCTGTAGAGAGCCAGATAGTAAATTCATCAGGCTGTACAGGCAACACAACCCATAAATGAACGAGCAGGGTTGTGTTCAAATAAAACTATTTGTATGAGACAGATGTAGTTCGCTGACCCTTGGTATGAAAGACAGCCCCGACTTTGAGAAATCCCTCAAGCCTCTTGGCAAAGGAAGCTGTGAAGACATTAGGCCCAGCTTCCCTTTGTGAGATTAACAAAACCAAACCAACTGCTTTCTCCTTGTAATGAGAATTAACCTCAGACCCCCTCCTCTCTTCAGCCACCCCCGGAAGGGATTCAGGTGGATTCTGAATGCAGAATGTCGGCCTTCCCCAGGGCTCATTCCCATCACCCTCCACATAATGATTCCCACATAATGAATGGGCCCCAGGTCAACGGGACCGCACCGGGGTTCACCCTGCCTCCCTCCGCTCCCTCATTCCCCGTAGTTTTCTCCCATCCTTCCCCTTTTCTGCCCCCTTTGTTTCCCTTAATGCAGGTCCTCCTTGCATCTCTCCTGGACATCGGCAGTGGCCTCCACTGGTCTCCCCTCCTCTGCCTTCCTTCCTAGTATAGAATAAATTTTCCTAACCTTGATCACACCGTGCCTGCAAAACCTTCCACGGCTCCCCATGGCCTATGTATAAAGCCTACATCCCTTCGTTAAGTGTAGCAGATACTTCCTGTTTGGCTGCCCAGCCTCTTCCCATTTCTGAGACTTTTGTCCTTTTTCTGGAAACTTCTCTTTGATCTCCTACTCCCAGTTCTAACCCTGGAAGTGTGGCCCTGGATCTGAAATAAGAAGTCAGGCCCTTTGGGTGGCTGAAACTTAGGACAGGTGAACTTGAGAGGCCTGTTGGCCATGCTCTGCCATGTGGACCCAGGAGAAGGAAAAAAACAGCCGTCAGAGGTGGAGGGGAGTAAACTGGAAGCACAGAGAGAAGTAGGGCATGAAACAGAGAGCATTTCCTCAGATGGCTGCTGCAGGCGAGAGGTTCTGTCTGCATGACTCCGGCCTTCCAGGACCCAGCAGGTCCTCCAATGTGCCCTCATGTGGACTTGGACTTGCATCTCCCAGAGGCATCTTCTAGTAGTCAGGAGTGAGAGTTCAGCTACTTAACCACTGGGCTGCTCCTCCCTGACAATCAGCAGCATAGGCCCTGGAGCCAGGCCCGCTGGTATTCAGGACATCAGCCCTTCAGTTGCTTGAGAACAGAGAGACCCAGCAATTTCAGGGGAGAGCCAGGGTGCCATGGTTTCAAGCGTGGCAGTGGTGGGCTCTCCAGGGATGTGGATCAGCATTGCTTTAGCAACCAAACGGAAGTGTTGTAATATCTTAAGAAGGTGCCAGCTGAAAATAAGCCACGTCCAAACCAATATAGCCAGACCTTTCACACTCACATTTCACGTGCTTGGACGTCCAGAACAGAAGGACATAGACTGGGTGGTTTAAACGACAGAAATTTATTTTCTCATGTTCTGGAGGCTGGGAAGTCCAAGATCGAGGTGGAAGGCTATTTGGTGAGTTCTCTCCCTGGCTTACAGATGGCCTTCTAGAGAGCACGAGAGAGAGGCTGCCCCTCTGACATTAGTCCCATTGTGGGGGCCTCACCTTCGTGACCTCATCTAACCCCAATTACCTCCCAAAGGCACCACCTCTGAATGCCATCATGTTGGGGGGTAGCATTTCAACATATGGGCCATTCAGTCCACAACACCACGCTGCCTTCCACATTTATTCGACAAACATGTAGGGACTGCCGGCCCTGTGTCGGGCACTGGGGATCAGCGGTGCAGAAGACAGCGCTGCACCCCGCCCCCTCTGCTTCCATGGAGCTCTGCTGCTCCCCCCACATTCCCTCACCTTCCTTCCCTGACCAGCTGAGGTCCTTCCAGCCTCCAAAACCCTCTCTCTTCTCAGGAGCCTTCTCAGGACCTCCAGTCTATGTGGACTCCCTCCCTCTGCCCCTTCCCTTTCTCTCACCCTTCATACCTCTCTCCCTGAATCTACTAGAATTCACCTCATATCCATGTTCTCTGTGTGTCTGTCTCCTGCCACCTGTCACCCCCAAACACACACAGGCTGAGAGCTTCCCGGGGACTGGGACAGAGTCAGAGTTCTCTCCATGCGGCACAGTAGCTTGCCCTGACCTTGGCACTTAGTGGGAGCTTTAATTGCCTTTCTCATTGATCACTGGAAATACAGTTTTATTCTACAGATGTGCTTTGCTGAGGGGGGTTTGATGAGAAGAAGCAGGAGTGATTGGAACGATCGATAATTCTACAGGGTAAAATCGATTGCATTTTCTACCACCACCCCCGCCCCACTCCGCCAGTGTAAGCTTTTCACTGCTTTCCCATTCGTTTCTCTTTTTTTGATAAAAGTCAAATCCCTTAACCTCAAGGGCTGGTAAGCTACTTCCTGATCTGGGCCCTGGAAACTGTAGTCGCCCTTGCTCCTCCCTCGCCTCTGGGCCCTGGCACCTGCTCTTCCATCTGCCTGCATCAATCTCCCCAGCACCCCTCCTTTCCTGGCTTCTGCTTCGCTTGCTCCAGAATCCCCGACTCCCTCCCACTGCCAATGCCAAAGCCTGGCCCCACGGACCCCAGTGCACCTCCACAGGGCGCTGCGTCCTTAGTCATAACATTCATCAATGTCACCACCGGTTTCAATGTCGGCACTCCTTGTAAAATCTGTGTAGGCCTCTCTATTTCTGCCCAACCTATCTTGGTATCCACTGGACCTAACACAGTGCCTAGAACGTTGCTATTCAACGTGTGGTCTCTGCACCAGCCACAGCAGCATCTCCTAGGCGCTTGTGAAAAAAAGGAGCTCTTAGCAACACTGCCCACCCCCGAACCTACTCTACCATCGTCTGTATTTTAACAAATCCCAGGGAACTTGTGTGCACATAAAAGTCTGGAAATTACTGATCTAGGTCACTGGTTTTCAAATATTGGAGTCACGTGGGGAATTTTTTAAAATACTGATACCTGGGTCCCATCGCCCCTACCGGCCAGAGGTTCTGATGTACTTGATTTGGGGTGAGGCCTGCACGTGATCCTAATGTACAGCTGAGCCTGAGAACCCCTGGGCTAGTGCTCAGTAAATATCTCTTTAAAAAAAAAGATTTCATTTATTCACTTTTTAGAGAGAGGGGGAGAGAGGGAGCAAGGGAGGGAGAGAAACAGCAATGTGTGAGAGATACAATTGGTTGCCTCTCGCCAGCTGGGGAATCTGGGCCACGTCCCAGGCATGTGCCCTGACTGGGAATAGAACCTGAGACCTTTCGGTTTGCAGACCAGCACTCAATCCACTGAGCCACGCCAGCCAGAGTTCAGTAAATACCTCTCGAATGAATGAACCAACATCTACTGAGCGATTCATATAATCTTCACAACAACCTTGTGAGGTATGAACTGAGGCCACTACTCCCATTTCGCAGATGAGGCAAGTAAGGTTCAGGCGGAGGAAGAACTGCCAGAAGTAGCAGCAAAGTCCAAAGCCAGTGATCATTCCCTGCTTCAAGCTGCCTCCCAGGACAAGGACAAGGCCAGTCCTCCCGAATGAAACTCAGCTTTGTCCTGGCTCTTCCTCCTTGCACAGGCAGCAGCCCCTGGGGGCACCTGGGAAAACAAGCCCCTTGAGGCACCAGGAGGCAAAAACACACATAAATAAAGCTCGAACCCCAGTGCCTGCCGTGAAGATTAGGCATATATTTATAAAAATCACCCGTGCCACGGTTCCTCGGCTTCGTGTTTCATTTACGGCGCACACAAATAGCTTCGGCACGAATATCTGGATCAAAACAGAGCTGCAGGTTCCGGAGCATCTGTGCTATAGGAGGTGCGGTATGCACTGAGATAATTTTAGCCGAATGTGTTATAAACAAGATCTGCGGAATCGCGTAGCGGGCTGAGTTTTGAAAACTTAGGATTCTAAGTGTATAAATTGTTTGGAACATTTAACATCTAGTCATTAAGCAGTTACCCCCTTGCCCTCCGTTTTCAGCGAGAAGCTCGCAGCCCAGCAGCCTCCTGCTGATACCCCCTTCCCAAGTATGGAATAGAGACCTCTGGGAACACACACACACACACACACACACACACACACCCAGCTGGTTCAGACTGGTCTTTGGAAGACAGGAGCAGCACACGGAGGACAGCAGCCGCTCACCACTGTGCTGCAAAGAACATTTCTTGGGACTGAGGACTTTTTTATTTGCTTTTGGATTTTTAAAGCCAGTCTTACACCTCAGGTTCCAAGCAGTCCCCCAGGATGGAGGGAGGGAAGAAGGAAGGCCCTGGGGTGTTCATACATCGTCGTGTGGTCTGCAGGACAACTTGACCAGCTAAGGATCTTGGTCCCTTTTTCACAGGGCCTTAAACGGGCTGTGAGAAGTGACCTGCCCCAATCAAAGAGCTGGCAGGAAGCAAAGCCAGGGTTTCAAAAGAAGGGAAAATTGTTTAAGTGGCAGCCAGATGGCAGGCAGGGAGCCGTGATACCCACTTGAGTCGTCACTTTTAGGATACCTGGAATCTTTCTTTTCTCTATTAAAGAATCCCTTTTGAATTGTAGCCGTTTGTGCACCTAGTAATGTATTAAATGGTGCAGAAGAGGTTGTGATAAAAAGCAAGTCTTCCATCCTTTCCCACCCCACCCAAACCACCCCATCCCACCTGGGAACAACAACTTCTTAAAAAAAGTTGGTCTTTCTAACTCTCTTGTGGGTCACTCCATATCTCTGGCTAATTTCCTTTTTTTTCCCGTTTCTTGGCTTATCATCGTTGTACAATATCAACTCCACTACCTGGAAGATGGGAATTTAGCTCACTGTGTTTACCTATTTCCTTCTTTTTCTCCCAAGGTGTGAAACTTAAATAATTATTTTTAAAACTTCAATTTGTTACCTTTAAAACTAAATGGTATGCAAATAGTTTAATGAAAGCCATTATTTCTTGTTCGCAACTATTAAATTGTTGTTTTTAAAAAATATTTCATGACTCTCCACTTCCGAAGTAAGGATTTTGTGTCCCTTCGCTTCTCCTTTCTGCCAGCTGCACTTTTATTTTTCACACGGTCAAGGTCACTAGTATTTATATTCTGATCTTCAACCACAACCGGTATCTTTATACTTTGTTCATAATTTTATTCTAAAAGTTGAAAGTCAATAAATAGCATTTGCATTATTATGACTGTAATTATTATTCATTGATGAGTCAACTGCTATGGTAGGATTTCATTTCTTCTCTTAAAATCTAATGTCAGGACCCCTGCATCAATGATAGACTTTTCCTAGCGTCACAGTCAAATTGATTCTCTTTTCTTCTGCTCTATCAAACACTCAAAACGTTGCCACATTCTATTTTGCTTTGTATTTGGACTATGACTTTCTTACAAACTTTTTACTGTTCCTGGGATTTCTAATTATCTTTCTTTTCTTTCTTACACTTTATTCTATCTTCATTTTTTTTTTAAATTTTCCATTACTCCACTGGTCTACCAAACTGCCCACTTCCTTAGAAACACCCCTTTCTACCCATCCATTCTCCCCCTCCCTTCTGGACAGGTTGCTTTCTAACCCGGCAAATTCACTGTCATCCAGCTGTGTTAGATCCACTGGCTCTTTGTTCCATGTCTTCCTCTTTCTGCGTTTAGTTCCTCATGATTACTAGCATGCATCTTCAAATAACTTCCTAAAAAGGGAGCATGGAAAGTAAACTTTGTGAATGTTGCATGTCTGAAAATATTCTCTCCCTTGCATTTGACTGACAATAAAGGTGGCTATAGAATCTAAGTTCAATTCATTATCCTTCAGGATGTTTAAAGTATCTTCCTTTTGTTTTTTAGAACCCCATGTTACTGATGGGATGGCTAGTTTGATCCCATTCTTTTTTTCAAGATTTTGTTTTATTTATTTTTCTACAGAGAGGAAAAATGAGGGAGAAAGACGGAGAGAGAAACAGAGTGGTTACCTCTTGCGTGCCCCCAACTGGGAACCTGGTCCGCAACGCAGGCATATGCCCTGACTGGGAATCGAATCGGCCAATTTCCAGTCCACAGGCCGGCGCTCAACCCGCTGAGCCACACCAGCCAGGACTGATTCCATTCTTTTGTTGGTGGACTGCTTTTTCTCTCTGAAAATTTTTAGGATTTCTTCTTTACCCTACTATTTTACAAAGATGTGCCTGTGTGCAGGTGCGTTCTCATCACTGTGCTAGGTACCTGGCCCACCCTGTCAGTGTAAAGGTTCTGTCCTTCTCCACCTCTGAGAAATTCCTGGCTGCTCTCTGGCTATTTCTTCATTTTCCGTTCATTCTTTCTAGGGATGAGATGGTTCTTATAGAACTCATCTTCTTTTTTACATATGTATATTTTCTAACTCTTTTTGTTCCATATTCTGGAAGATATCTCCAAATCTATGTTCCAGACTTTCTGGTGAATTTTTTCTTACAATTATAATCTTAATCCTTCAGAGTTTTTTCTTGCCTTCTTATTGTATATTTTTGCATGACAACCTGTCTTGGTTTAATGGCTACAATAGTTTCTAACTTGAACATATGAATTAGAGGATCTTTAAAAGTTCTGTTCACTGAATTAGTTCTATCTCCTCCCAGGTCAATTTTTCTGTCTAGCTTGATTTTTCTCCTTCTCGATGCTGGTTCTCTTCAGACGCCTTCTGCTCTTTGGGTGTCTGGTCACATTCATAAAAGGACTAGGTAGCTGATGTGCATTTCCTCTGCTGTTTCCCTTGGAAGAAGGATTGGTTTTCTAGTAGACCTCTCTATGCCATGTAGATCACATGGTTTTGTCTGTGGCATAGGCGGGGGCATGCGTCTGGCTGGCTCTGTTCTAAGACAAGTGTGCCAAGAGCCAGCCCTACAGAAACCCTCCCAAATGTCAGAACGAGGAGACCTTCACTCCAAGTCACCAAAGTGTGTACTAGGAGCCTTAGATTCCCCAGACAACTTGCTCATTCTTTCTAGAGAAGAGGCTTTGGGGCCTGGGGCAAATGCTGCAGCCTGCTTTTCACACAGGCAAAGCTCAGGGCTGGCGACGCAAACAGCCATGGGTCCGCGCTCAGACCTGCCGGTAACGTGGGCCTTCAGCACCCGCTTCTGTTCTGCTCTCCACCACAGCGGCGGACTCAAGGGCGGTCTCCCCGCAGGCCTCCACCTCGCCTCCCCTGCAACCCTCTTGGAGGGTATTCTAGGCTGGGTCTGTTCCACCCTCAGCCGACTCCCTTCTGTTTTCTACCTTTCACACTCTTGCTGAAATCCCTTGTTTCACAAGAAAGATGGTCAAACTTCCCCCACCTCCCCCACTTGCTACTGTAGATGTATGCCTTGTTTAACTCCTTTCATTTTGGTGATATGTCAGGATAGGAGACAGCAGACAAAGGCATGAGCCCGGGGGTCCCTCTGGAACTGGAAGTGTTGAATACCTGTATTCCACTATTGGGGGACTGGTGGGTACCACATCTTATAGATTCTAAATAGTAATGACTTTACGTTGAGTAAAGCGATTTTGTACAGTAAGGTAATATAATTTTGTACAATTTACATTAAGTACATGGCAGTCCACAAAATGGTAATGACTTTATACACTTGAGGATTTAAGGTAGATCACAATTGTAATGACTATGGGGAACTCCATTCACCAGATGGCATACTTGTCCTCGCCATGTCCATTCCTCACAGTGACTCAGTGAGACAGGCATCATTGCCCACCATTGGCAGAGGAGAGAACTGAAGCTCAGAGAGGCTGACGTTACTTGCTTAAGGTCACACAGCCAGGAAGTAGCATCTCCCAGGAAAGGCTCCAGGATTTCGCAGGGCTGAAATCAGGGTAGAATCTGAAGGAGAGGCTTCAGCTTAAGAAAGAAGAAAACCACAAATGTGAGAAACTATTTGCAAATCATATGTCTGATAGGGATTTGTATCCAGAAGATATAAGGAATGCTTACAACTCAAAAATAAAAAAAACAATGGTCTGATTAAGAACTGGGTGAAGGAGCTGGAAAGACATTTCTTCAAAGAAGATAGACAATGGCCAATGTGTGAATTATAGATAAATAGAGCTGTTGAAAAGCAAAGCAAAACAAAACAAAACAAAACAAAACAGCCATGGCCGGTGTGACTCAGTGGATTGAACACTGGCCTGTGAATTGAAAGGCTGCTGGTTCAATCCCCAGTCAGGGCACATGCCTGGGTTGTGGGCCAAGTCCCTAGTCAGGGACATGTGAGAGACAACCAATCAAAATTTCTCTCACACATCCATGTTTCTCTTTCCCCTTCCCTCTTTCTAAAAATAAAGTCTTAAAAAATAAAAAAGAAAGAAAGAAAAACAGATGGGGTGGGGAAAAGAGGGAATGAAACCAGAATATCATCACTTCGTTTGCAGTGCAGGGACAGGATGGAAGCAGGGATGACCCAGGCCTGCCTCCGGAGCCAGGGGTGGGGGGCAAGTGGAACCCCATCAGGAGCAGGGAGGTGGGTGACGAAAGGAGGAGGCTAGACCAACAGGGCAAGTAAGTGAATTCTCTCAATAGTTACTCCTGACCCTTTGGGTGGCTGCGTCCCCAGTGCCCCTTCCATCCCCACCCACTCCCACCCCATCCTTGCCTTCTGCTTGTAATAACAGCTAACACTGGTGACAAGCACTGGGATAACGTTTTAAATTGTTTTTATTATAGGAAATTTCAAACTTACCCAAAAAATACAATGATATAATGAACTCCCATGGACCCACACCTAGCCTAACAGCTATCGATGTTTTGCTAACCTTGTTTCATTTATACACACCACCACCACCGTATCTTGTTGAGTCCTCACTACAAACCTTTGTGGCAGGTACTCTGATTACCCTCATTCTTCAGATGAGAAAATTGAGGCTCAGAGACGTGAAGTAACTTGCTCAAGGAAGTAGCAATGCTGGAATTCGAACCCCTGATCCCATACCCTGTGTTTTTATACTGTCCCCGGCTGTGTGCAAAAGGAGAGAAGAGGGTGTAGCCAACCCCCACATGAGCAACCACCAATCCCAGCCCTGCTTCCTGCCATCTCTGACCCATCTTGGAATGAGTGCTGAGCCACCGAGGTTAAGAGACATCAGTAGCAGGACAGAAAGAGCACAGGCAGAAACAGGACCTCTGCTACAGCTGACTGTGGCCTTGGGGAAGTCACTGTCCCACTCTTAACCTCAGGTTCCTTGTGCATCAGATGGAAAGAAGACTCCCCACCTCACAGAATCCTTGCCAGGCTTCAATGACACAAATAATGAAAGGTCCTCGCAAACAGTAGGTGCTCTGTCAGTGGTAGCCATTGATGATTCTTTTCGCAGCAGGGAAGTCATTGAAGGGGGAGGGTGAGCAGTAGAATCTTTGAGATTATCAAAGCTGGGGGTCTGGGCTGCAGGGGAGGGATGGCTAGGCCCATCTCAGGGGGGCCCTATGTGATTGGGGTAGAGCCTCTGTAGGTCTCCAGAGACCTTGACCCTCTTTAGTGCCTCAGTGGCTGTAAAGTCCTAATGTTGGGAATTCAGGGTGGTCCAGTGCACACTGTTCAAGCCCTAGCACTGGAACAATAATGACTATAATGACTATAAACAATGGCCACCATCACCAGGCCTTGACTGTGTGCTTGACCCAGTACCGATGAAGAAACCAAGGCTCAGATAAAGGAAGAGATGTGCTCTTGCCCTTTTCCACTTGAACAATTAGCCAGAGCCTTCCACAGGCCGATGTCAGGATTATACCTGGTTTTCAAATCCCTGACCGCAGTGCTTCTGAGACTGAAGTGAAGCTCTCCTTGATAAGAACTTGAGGATAGTGGCAATCTCCGAGGAAGGACACTCACATTCAATCTTGAGAGAGGAGTGGTTATCCTTACATGGTAGATTGTGTCTCCAGATAGGGTCAAACCACTGTTTTTTTGTTTGTTTGTTTTGTTTTGTTTTGTTTTAGTCTTCATCTGAGAACAAGCTAATTGATTTTAGAGAAAGATGAAGGGGGTTGAAGGGGAGGGGAGAGAGAGAGAAACATTGATAGGTTGTCTCCCGTACGCACCCTGATCAGGGACCAAACCCACAACCTACTCATGTGCCCTGACTGGGAGTCGAACCCATGACCTTTTAGTTACCAGATGACACTCCAACAAACTGAACCACACTGGTCAGGACAAGACACTGTTTTTGAAATGTTACTTTGTCACTCACCTGTCAAGAGGTGGCATCCATTTCCCTCCCCTTGACTCTAAACTGTCCCTATGACTTATTTTGACTAATAAAAGTGACACTGCGATTTCCTAAGCTAAACCTTAAGGGGACTGCCGCTTCTTCCTTCCCCTTTGAAATGCTTGCCCTTGGAACCCAGCTACCATGCTGTGAGAAAGCCCAAGCAGCCATGTGGAAACACCCATGTGGAAGAAAACAAGCTCCCTGACCAACAGCCCTCATGGGAGGCAATTTTGGAATTTCTATGCCTTCCAAGGCTTCAGCTTATACCATGTGGAGCAGAATTACTGTCTATTTGGGTCCTTTGCCCATTTTTAATTGGATTATTATTATTACTTTACTATTGAATTGTATACGTTCCTTGTACATTTTGGTACATACCATTATCAGATATATGATTTACAAGTATTTTCTCTCCTTTCATGCATTGCCTTTTCATTTTGTTGATCATTTCTTTTTCGTGCGGAAGGTTTTTAGTTTGATGTAGTCTTACTTGTTATTTTTTGCTTGTGCTTTTCGAGTCATACCCAAAAATACAATTGTCAAGACCAATGTCAAGGAGGTTTTTCTTTTCTTTTTTTTAGAAAAGTTTTATAGTTTCAGCTCTTACATTTAATTTTTTAACCCATTTTAAGTTAATTTTTGTTAGTGTTCTACGATAAAGATCTGGTTTCATTCTTTTGCTTGTGGATATCCGGTTTTCTCAACACCATTTATTGAGACTATCTTTTCCCTATTGACTTTTTTTTTATTTTTGGCTCCCTTGTCAAATTTTAGTTGACTATATATGTACAGGTTTATTTCTGGGTTCTCGATTCTGTTTCATTGATCTATATGTCTACTTTTCTGCCAGTACCATACCATTTTGATAATTAGAGATTTGTAGTATAGCTTGACGTCAGAAAGTATGATGCCTCCAGCTCTGTTCCTCTTTCTCAAGACTGCTTTGGCTATTCAGGGTCTTTTGTGGTTCCATGTGAACTTTAGGGTTGCTTTTTCTATTGCTATTACAAGAAAATTGGGATTTTGATAGGGATTATACTGAATCTATAGATTGTCTTGGGTAGTATGGACATTTGAACAATATTAATTCTTTCAATCCATGAACACAGGATATCTTTTTATTTATTCATGACTTCTTCAATTTCTTTTATCAATGTCTTTTAGTTTGCAAAGTATAGATCTTTTACCTCCTTAGTAAATTTATTCTGAAGTATTTTGTTCTTTGTGATGAAATTGTGAATGGTATTATTTTCTTTTTCTTTTTCAGATAGTTCATTGTTTGTATATAGAAATGCAATTGATATTTGTATATTGATTTTGTATCCTGCAACTTCACTGAATTTGTTGATTAGTTCTAACAGTTTTTTGGTGGAGCCTTTAGGGCTTTCTATACATCCGCTTTCCAAAACATCCCATTTTAATGATGTGGAAACTGGGGCTCAGAGTAGTTAAGTGACATACCCAGCATCACAGCTAGAATTCCTGGTCTGGGCTCAATTCAAAATCTACCTAATTCTAGAGCCTGGGATCTTCCTAGCACAAGCTTCCTAGCTTCTTCTGTTTAGAAACACCCTTAACAACTAGATGATGTAACACACACTTTAGAGAAGAAGAAGAATAGATTCTGCACTTCAGCACCTGTAGCTTCTTCCCCATCCCAACTACTCTGCCCCTGCCTGAGTGAGTGTGTGATTTGTGGCTGTCTGTATAGAGATTGGGAGTAATCGGGTGCGTCTGTATATGCCTCTGGGTGTTTGTGTGTCTGTGAACGTGTGGTGCGTGTGTGCTGTCATCATGGCATGTGTTCGTGTGACATATCTGGGGGGAGGATGCCTGGCGTGTTGAATGCGTTGGTATGTGTTTGTGTGTGTATGTGAGGGGTGTGGTATAGGTGAAGAAATGTTTGTGTGGACTGACAGGGTTGTGAGGCACGGTGTGTGCTGTGTGTGTGTAACGGGGGTGGGGTGGGAGATGCGTGCGGTGCGGTGCAGAGTGTGTTCCAGGAAAGGAGATCCAGGGACTGGTCTCGAGCATGTTTTCCCTCCTCAAGCATCTCAGCATCTTGCTGACACTGATCTGGGTCTGGGAGCGTCTTTCCTGAATAAACATGATGTCATTTCCATTCCATTCAGCCTGCGCCAGGACAGCTGCTGTCAGCATCACTGAGGGAAATGCCACCTCGGCCCTGACAGCTGCCACTTGGCACACTTTGTAGAGAGCTTCTCCGGGAAGAAAAAAAACCAGCCAGTCATGCAGATGCTATTTAAAGTATGTTGCATCTTGATGAGAAATGTAGAGGAAGCCAAAGTGTGCTGGAGGGATGGCTTGGGACCCTGGGTTGGGGGAGGGAGAGGCCTATGTGTCTATCACACAGGGTCCATGGATCTTGAGCTAAATCTAGCGCTACCTCCCATTTTACAGATGAGGAAAACAAGGCCTAGAAAAAGGGAAGGGTCTTGCCCAAGATCAGAGAGCAAGTCAGAGTCACAGAACATAAGAACAGGAAGTCATAGTCAAAATATTCAGATCTAACTTCCAAAAAATGGGGAAAATTTGGCCCATAAAGGAAAAGCAATTTATTCAAATGTTTGCTAGAAATCAATGGCAGAGCTGTGACTAGAACCTAGGTCTCAGATGTGGGTTTCTGATCTTTGTCTTAAATACACTGATAGTCAGCCTTGCATACAGTAGGAGCTGGGCAAATAGTTGTCAAATGGCATGCATTGCTTTGGATGCCTTGGAAATACACTGAATTATTATTTTTCTCATCCCTGCCCTTCATAACCAGGAGTACAAGGTGCCTATGCCATCCAGCTGTTCTGGGGCTTACAATGTCCTGGAATTAGTTTCTATTTGAGCAGGAAGCACATACAATGCCTTTGGTCAGGGCTGGGACTTCTCACCCTTTGCAGATGGCACCTTAAGGGCTCATCAAACTCAGGATTGAGTTTGGCCCCTACTATCTGGCTAATTTCTCCCCATCAAACTCCTTACAGGGATATTCAAGGTTTACCACCACCTGGTCTCTTTCTATACCTTTCCATGGCCATCCCCATCTCTTCCCATTAACCAGTGGTCCTCTAGTTTCTCATTCTCCCTGAGTAAGCTATGTTCTTCCACAAGTCCACATGCTTTTGCATGTGATTCTGGCTAGAAGGACCTGTCTCTGCCTGTCAAACTCCCACTCATCTTTCAAGACCCCATTCTAATAACACTTCCTCTGTGGAACAGGCCGGGTAGTTGATCTTGGGATCACAGCCTCTTGGACATCCTTGGGTCATGAACTTCACCACAATGACTGAAAATTAATGTTCTGACTCCTCTATCAGATCAAGAGCTTGTCAAGGGCGAGAACAGAGCAATGTCTATATCCCCAGCATCCAACTCAGAGCCTGAAAGAGAATAGGTTCTGAAGAAATGTTTATTGAATGAATGCCTTGCACAGTGACTTACTGATGAGCATGGCAGAAACCCTGGCCCTAAAGTCCAGCCAGTCCCTGGAGAAGCAAAAGGGAAGGATGGCACCAGCAGGGCACTGAGTTCCAAGCCAAATCAAGAGGCCAACCTCTAGAAGTTGATAAAATTCAGTCAAGTGTGTCTTTCAGATCTTACTTCCACCTTTTCTGGGCCACTCCTCCCACTGCCTGTCGATTGCACTCTCATACCCAGCCCTGCCACCCCACTGTTCCCTAGAGCACCAAGCGGGCTTGCTCTCTCCGTGGCCCAAGGCTCTTAAAGAACTATCTTCTCCCTTAACCTCCAGGAAGATTCCTTTACTTTCATGGAGATCAATTGTCTTGGGTGTTGGAAAAGCAATCTGATTAATAACAATATGTGCAGGACTAAGATCCCATCCAAGTTTATCTTAAAGATGTCTGCTCAGGAGAAGGAGGGATGGTGGGGGAGAGGGAGTTGAGAATATTAGTAATAATGAGATTTTACAGGAAGCAGAATGGGAAGTGAACTTAGAAGAGAAGCGCTCTCCTAATGTTTACAAAACCTCTGGACGGCCAGAAACACATAACGGATTCCTAGGGTCCCTTTGCTCTGTCATTCACTCTAACTGCTTTAGAATATTGCTGTCATTGGCATTCTTCTGATAGAAACCAGCCTCGTTGATATGTAAAGTTTAGATAATCTTTGGAATCTTCAAAAGTGCTTACTTTTAAGATATTGAAAACATATTATCTTATTTTACTTTTAACGCATCGAAAGCATAGCTTAGCCATTACCCTTGGACAAGATAGCAACAGGAATCTCTCCTCCTGCCTCTTTTGATGTGGTGGATCATGGTGATAAGAGGGCAGAATTGCAAAAAGATTAAAGGATATATTAGAATATTAAGGCTTATAAGATATTTGTCAAAATCTTTTAGAATCATATCAGGACTCCAGCTCCAACAATGTGGTTCACTATGAGATCAATGAATTCTCTGTAGACTCTGTGGGTCAAATACCCAGAGCCATAGGGTCCTCCTTGGGTCTCCCTGGGTGTCCCAACTGTGGAAGAGTAGATGAGAGGGAGAACTGGTCCTGTTATTTCTATCTAATATAATAAATGAAGGGGGCTGATTAACAGCCCTCTTAAAGGAGGGATCACTGGTGGGGGGCGCATAACTGAAGAAAAGGAAATGGACATTTAAATACATGACCACAGTTAAGTCATTACAGCTCCTCACTAAATAGGATCAGCAGTTTTCAAGGTGTGATCTGCGGATCCCAGACATCCCCAAGACTCTTTTAGAGGCTTTGCAAGTCAAATATTTTCATAGTATCACTTAAAGTTTATTTGCCTTTTCCTTTTTCATAGTTTGACATTTGCACTGATGTGCAGAAACAAAGGTGGTTTGAGGGAATGAAGGCAGTGCCACCAAAAGGCGCCGAGAATCATTGTGTCCTTCCTCACCACATGCCGCAGATCCTTAAATGCCCTGATCAATTGGTGAAAATTACAAAGATGATTGAATCTCAACCCTGGAGTCCACATCTTTTTAATGTGCTGTGTGAAAACAATGGGAAGTGCATAGGAAGCCCTCCTGGGGCTCATTTTAATACAATGGTTGTCTCCTGGGATTGAGTTGCCAGCTCAACTACCCACTTTTTTCAAAGAATACCTTTTTTACTGGAAAGTTCTTTCAAGTAGTGGGTAAATTTTGCTTAATCATACTTGGCTATTTGGCAGACATTTCTTCAGAAATGGAAAAAGTAAACCTGTCACTTCAAGGAAAACTGTTGGTGTTTGTTGCCAATGATAAAATCTGAGCTTTCAAGTGAAAACTGAATTTGATAGCTTCTTTACACTTAGGCTAATGAGATATTGTCAGATGTGATTTTTTTTTTTTTTTATTCCTGGAATACTGACCAAGTCATCTGGGTTTCCTGCAAGATAAGGTGGCAATACCTGCCTCATGATCAGGAAAATCATGGCCAGGAAAGGGCTTTTGAGGTCAGAAATTTCTGAGGAAGAAGTGCAGCAGCTAAGCCCAAACCAGAAATTAGAGTCCAGTTATTTGTGGAACTGCTACACGAGTCATCCTTCACGTGGGTTGAAATCATGAAAGTTTTAGTTTTGTGGCTGTGGCCTCTCCAGTGAGTAAAAGTTCTCCCCGCCTTTTTCCTGCTCCCCAATCCCCGTCCCACCCCAACATGGGCAAACAGGCCCCTCCGCCTGGGGGAGGAGGAGGTATGCGCACCCGTGCCTCAGCAAAAAGACCCGGGAGGCTGGAGCTGGCGAATATAATGGGACTCTCTGCCCTGCCCCAAACTGTGTTCTCTCACTAGACATCTGCTCAGGGTCATCCAGTGGGAGCCCAGGGCATGCCGCCTTGGAAGGCTGCAGGAAAGGCATGAACCCCGGGGCCACTGTAGGGGCGTCCAGAGGGAGGGTGTGGCCCACCTCCCTGTCTCCCTCCATTCAGGGCCAGGGGTACAGCCCAGAGCAGGAGTCAGCCCAGCCTGCAGCTGCCCGGGTCCAATCTGGGCTGCAGGACCCTCCACAGGGCATTCACAAGGGACCTGGAAATGGGGTGTTAAAAGCAGGGTCCTCTCCTGGCTTTCAGAAGGATGCCTGGCCCTGGACAGTGCCCCTCCCCTCTCCACCCCAACACCAGCGCACAAACTCCAGCCTTGGGCTCTGAGGAGACAGGGAGGAAGGAGCCCTTGCCCTCAAGAAGCCCCCAGAGAGCCGGGAGGCCCTCCCTGTCCCTCACAAACTGGGGTGACAAGTGCTATGACAAGATGTGCAAGGGACCTGGGGGTTCAGGACAGCTGCCAGAGCTACAGTTCCCTGAGTGTCCCTTTGTGCTGGGAGAGAGAGCTAAATTGTTTCTAATCCCCCAATAACCGTGCGACATAGGTCGAGGAGAAGTTGTCTTTGCTGACCTGCATTTAACAGATTTACTGGGCTAATGGCTGCACTCTAGTCCCTGGTGAAAAAGTACAGCTGCTGCCCACCAACACTGATGGCTCACGCTTCCAGAACATTCTTCACTTTGCCCAAGCTCTGTTCCCACTGGCTGAGCTGTGAGCTACCAGAATCAGGAGAGTTTGTTCCCAAAAAAGGTTTGGCCAACTTTTAAGTATTTATTGTTGTAATTATATAATTTAGCAAAATAAGACAAAAATAATAAAATCTGACTGCAAAAAAAAAGTAATGCTTTGAGAAAAACTCAGTCTAATGCTTTGGAAATATGCAATAAAAATGAACTGCTAAAAATAAATCTGTTGATTTCATTTTGGGAGCGATCTGGGCTGGGAGGGGATAATAACAACGTAGAATTCCAAATTCAAGTTTCTTCACAAGTGTCCTTGCATTCCATTTAAAACGAAAAAAAAAAAAAAAAAAGAACTGGAAATCTTTAGCAATGTTCTGTGGGTGCCAGCAAAACAAAGTAGAATTGCATGCAGAGCGCTGACACTCAGCGCAGCGGCTTTGGCCTACACGGACTGTTTTATGTTAGAACGAAATGTTTAAGGTATTTATGAATCCATTTTTAAGGATTGCCTTTCTTAGCCAAACTTTTGGTTACCTAATCAACTACTAGCACTAAGCAGCTTGGCTGAGAGGTTTCTACTATTACGCCCATTTTACAAATGAGGAGAGCAAGGCCAGGAGAGACGAGGTGCCTTGTTCAAGGTGACACAGCCAAGGAGGTCTGATGTCGGAAGGCAGGCACGAGTGGCCCTTGAGCCAGGATGTTTCCACCCCCATGGTCCCCGGTGGGCGGGTGTACAGAGCGTGAGCGGAAGACTGAGTGTGCGCGTGTGGACGTGAGAATGAGTGTGTGGGGGTGGAGGTGGTTTTGTGGTGATGGAAAGTGTCTGTGGGTGAAGGCATGCAAGTGTGAGTCAGAGCTTTGTGTGTGTGTGTGCACGCACGCCTGCACACATGTGTCTGACATGCGCTCGGCACCATCTCAGCCCGCCCACCTCCTGAAGTTTCCTCTGATAACAGAGCTTAGATGCCAGCCCAAGTCTCACTAGTGTGGACTCCATGGGGACCTCTACTCCACACAGAGACAGGGCTAAACAGCCCGCTGGGAGAAACCTCAGGGATCTTGGCTCCAAGGAGGAGGCTTATATATAAAGAACTAGGACACAGCCTAGAAATGACCCCACTTCCCAGCCCTCCTGGTCAGCTCTGCAGACTCCCACATAGTAAGGAGGGGCCCAGCCACATCAGCAATCTCAAGGCCTGCCCCCTTGGTCCAAGCCCAAAGAGGCTGCCCACATGGGCCTGCTAGTGACCTCCACCCTTCCAGGTGTCAGCCTCACGCTTTCCAGGGGACAGTGGGGTTGGGCTGTGTGTGGGACACCTGCAGGCTCAGAGAACCCAACTTGGAGCCCCTACACTCTGCTCCTCTCCCTGAGAGCATGCCTGTCCCAGGGAAACCAGAAGAGCGCAGGGGGAAAGCCAGGCCGCTGCTCACTCGGAGGCCTGGGCTGCTTGGGCACTTGCCTTCTGCCAGACTCAGTCTCCTCCCCTGTTACATGGGAGTGTTGGCAGCCACCTTATGAAGGGATAGCAAACGTATCTGTTTGCTATCGTCGTTGTCGTCATTGTCATCATCGTCATAATTACTTTTAACCTTATAGAGATTTGGTGGGCATGAGATGAGAGTATACAGCACAGTGTGAGCTTAGGGACACAGTGTGCGCTTAGGAAACCAGGACACCTTGGCTGCCTCTCCCAGCCCAGAGAAAAGGAGGGAGAAGACACATGAGTGTGGACCTGGGAACCTCCCAGTTCCTGTTCCAGCCTCTACTGCACTTTCTAGAGCATAAATGTCCTTCTCATATGGTCGGTATGGCTTGTCGTGAGCACATTTCCTGTCTCCCACTCATTCAGTCCAATAGGAGACCTCAGAGGGACTCTTGTCCCCATTTTCCAGATGAGGTAACAGAAAGTTTCCAGGGTGTTTTACTGCCACCCAGAGGCTGGGGTTCCAGAACATTCTCTTCAGAAAGACTGAGGGCTCATCCGCCCCAGGATTGGTTTCATCTCCCATGCAGCTAGGGCTGACTGGTCGCATAGGTCTGCTCAAGAATGAATGTGACCTCAGACAGAGAGCGTGCTGTGATTGATTAGTGATTATCTTCCACACGCAGGAGTGAGGTGTGGTGCATGCACCATTGGTCAACCTGTTCTCATCCGTCCCCCTCACTTGGTGTGTGGCTTACAGATGGGAGCCTCTTGCCCACAGTCTCACAGAAGACAGTGCACGGTGGGGACAGACCCTGCCCAGCTCAGGTCCTTCCCCACTGGATCATGCTGCTTCCTTGGGGAGACAGTTATCTCTGCCATCTGTGGCCCTGGCTTCCAGGAACCAAGTCATTCAGAGTTGACTGAGGAGCCTGTGAGGGGCAGACCCAGTCCCTGCCCCTGCCCCCACCCCGGCCCCTGCCAGGTCCAAATGAGTAAGGTCCACATACACACTCCTACAACGTGGTCTCCCACCCTGGAGGAGTTTGTTATCCAGAAAATTCAAGAGCAGGCCCAGGGAGAGAGAGGAAGAATGCAGGTCTCTGATACACCATCAAGCTATTCTTGTCACCCAGGGCCACTGGGGGGCAGGCGCAACAAGGCTGTGCCCACCATGCCAGGGGCACCATGCGAGTCTGTTCAGCTGAAGATGCTGGCAAGGCAGCCAGAGCAAGCAGGAACGTGAGGCATACACACACGCGTGCACAGCCATGAAGCAAATTCTTGAAATTTACATGTGTGGTCACAGATATGCATTCAATAACAGAGAATCTCAGAGGCTTTAACATCACAAACACATATAACTACCACCCCAAGTTAACAAATGTAGATGATTTGTCATTTTTACATTAGACACTTTTAATAAAAGAAACAGATGTTGGGGATTTTTAAACTGAAGTCCTTTCTATACCCCTCCCCAATTCCATTTCCCTTCCTTACCCAGAAGCAGCTACCATCGGGAATTTGGTATGTATCCTCCCAGTCCATTTATTAAATTCATAAACAATATGCAGTATTGTTGAGTGTGTTCTAAAATTTTACATAAATGGTGTCATGTTATACTTATTTTCAACCTCTTTTATGTATTAGTTTCCTAGGGTTGCCATAACAAAGTACCGCAAGCTGAGTGGCTTAAAACAACAGGAATTCCTTCTCTCACCGTTTCGGAAACCAGGAGTCTGAAATCAAGGGGTTGGCAGGGCCACTCTCCCTCTGAGATTCTGGGTAGAATTTTTGCTCACCTCTTCTGACTGCCAGTGTGTAAACTAACATTACATTCAGATTATAATAAAGAATAAAAAAACACTTATTTGAGCAAAAGGACCTGTAGCCCAGGAGACAGATTCAGGGAGCAACCTACATTGTGCTCCACTGAGACAAAAAGCGGGGGGGCTCTTTTATAAAGAAAGTTCCCAATTTCATGCAAATAACTTTTCCAAATTGAACTGTTCTGACTGGTTCAAGTTGTGCAGTTGTGAAGGTCAGCATAGATGCAAATGAGGATGCGATTTGTGTAGTTCTGACTGGGCAAAGCAGGTTTCCGTCCATTGGTTGAAAGATGAAACCAGGGCTTCCCGGCAGTGATTGGCTCTGACATCGTGAACAAGCAGGGCACGGCTGGGGAGGCGCAAATGTGAGGTTCTTCCCGGTTTACAGAGGATGTGAGGAGCCCCTGGCAGCAAATGGCACTAAACTCTTATTACTGATAAAATTCGGGCCTTTGGTTGACCATGGGGAGTTCATCTCAGCAGATAAATTATTTCTCGGGGTTCACATCAAATGAATCCTGTTGGGGACCACACATGGTGGCCATCAATCCTTGGAGGTCCTTGGCTTCCAGTTGTTTCATTCCAACGTCTGCTTTTATCGCCACGTGGCATTTCCCCTGTGTCTCTGCCTTCACATGGCATTCTCCTCTGTGTGTGTGTATCTGTCTCCAAATTTCCCTCTTCTTATAAAGACACCAGTCCTACTGAACTAGGGCCCATCCTAATGATTTCACCTTAACTTGATAACAATTGCGAAGTCCCTATTGACAAATAAGGCCATATCCATAGATACTAGGGGTTAGGGCTTTAACATATTTGAGGGGAAACCACAATTCAACCCGTAACACTTAAAAATCAAAATTTTATTTTTTATATGTGTCCAATGTGGATATGTGTAACTCAAGGCCATTTAGTTTACAGTATGTTGTTCTACTTTACAAATAGGTATAACATTGACTTATTTGATTACTCTGCTGATAGACATGTAAGTGATTTCCAAGCGTAACATCCATGATGTTTCCTTGACCACTGTGTCCTTGCGCAGTGGTTTATGTAGGGGTCATTCTTAGGAACAGAACTGTTGGTCACTTGGTATGCATATTTCCAACTTTTGTTGATATGGACACATTGCAATATCTGAGAGCTCACATTTTCCAACGTCCTTGCCAACATTAATAGTGTCAAATCTTCCAACTTTTGCCAATTTGACGGGTATGAGATGGAATCTCTTTGTTGTTTAATTTTATTTCTTTGATAAGTAGTGTGGTTAAACATCTCTTCTTATACTTGTTCACCATTCCTGTTTCCTTTTTGTGAATTGTTCATATCCTCTCCTTATTTTTCCACACTGTTGTTTGCCTTTTCTTACTCATTTTATATATTTGGACATTAAACCTATGTCTATTATGTATTCTGTAAATTTCTCATAGACTCTTGCTCACATTTTAATTTTGCAAATGCCATTTATTGCATAAAAGTATTTCATTGGGTTGAGCTTAAACTTAATATTTACCTTTATACTTTCTAGCTTTTGAAACTTGCTTAAGAACTCTTTCTCTGTCTCAAGCCATAAAAAAATTCTCCCACTTCAACAAACTTTTAAGATTGTTTTTCACACTTAAGTCATTAATTCATCTCAAGTTTATTTTTGTGTATGGTGTGAGATAAGGTCTAATTTTATGTTTTTTACATACAGAAATTTTCTCCAAACTCCAATTTTGAATAGTCCATCCTTTCCCCGGACAGATCTGTAATGTCTTCTGATCATACACCAAGATCTTATATAACTTGAGTCCACTTCTGGGATCTCTTTTCAGTTCCCTTGATTAATTTGTCAACCCCTATGCTAATAACTAGGATGTATTTATTATCAAAGCTTTGTAATAAATCAGGATATTTGTTAGAGTAAGACCCCTTCCTTGTTCTATTTCAGAATTGTCTTAGCTATTCTTACACTTTCACCTTTCTGTGTGAATTTTAGAATCAGTTTAATGAGAATTCTATTGGAATTTTAATGGAGATTGTATTGATTTTATTAATTAACTATGGATTTTCTATGTTGATTTTGCATCCAGCAGCTTCCATTTCCTTGCATTCTAGTTCCAGCCAGAAGGATGGGGACATTTGGACCTGGTGAGTTCCAGGGTCCCAAGGAAGGATGTAGTGTAGGCTAGGTGTTCAGAGCACAGACTTTGTCATCTGACAGATGAACGTCAGTTTAAATCCTGGATGTGCCACTTACTAGCTGAGTCAGTCACTTATTGGAAGGTATGTTTGGGAATGTCTCACGTGGTGTCTTAGTCCACTGAGGCTGTTACAATAAAATATCAAAGACTGGGTAGCATATCAAAGACTGGGTAGCTAATAAACCCAGTCTTATGGGTGGACAAATAAATCAATGAACTACTGATCACACCCATATTCTGGGTTATTTCCAGGAGTCCAGAAGATAAAATGCATAAAATTGCCTAGCACGGTGCCTGGCACAGGGAAAGTGTTTCATTGATGCTGGTTCTTGTAATTATTACTAACTGGCTTCTCCTGCATAATCAGGGAGATAATTACCCATAGTAAAATAAAATCAATTCCTGCCTCTCTTCATCCTAGAGCTATGTGGAGTTGCCAGTGTTCAGGCAGCTTGATCACAAATTAATAGCCCCATTCAGAGACTGCCCTAGTGACTACTGATTTGGAGCTCACATTTGAAACCCATTTGTGTTCTCTGTGCCACTTTTATACATATACACATGGCCTCCCAATCAGCAAGCAAATGGCCTGTCACTGAGCATTGATTTGAGAAGCTTTGGAGGACATCAGAGCTCTCTGACCCTGCCCCACATCCCCACACCCTGAAACATCCCAAGCAATGTGGTGGACATCAATGCTATAGACTGAATGTGTGTCCTCTAAATTCATATGTTGAAGTCTAGATCCCAATGGGATGGTTTTAGGCAGTGGGGTCCTTTGGGAGGTGAGTAGGTCATGAGGGCAGAGCCCTTGTGAGCTGTATTAGTGCCCTTATAAAGGAGATCCCAGAGAGCTCCCTCACCTCATCTCTTTTGCCATGTGAGGACACAGTCTCAAGACAGTCATCCATGAATCAGGAAGGGGGCCCTCACCAGACACTGGATCTGCCGCCAGCACCTTGGTCTTGGACTTCCTAGCCTCCGGAACTATGAGGAATAAGTGTCTGTTGTTTATTAGCTACCCAGTCTTTGATATTTTACTGTAGCAGCCTGAATGAACTAAGAACATTCCCAAACATACCTTCCAAACAATTCATGCAGCTACTTCCTGGAAACAGGCAAGTGGGCAGACACACAATAATTATCAGCTGTACCAATATTAGTAGTAGTATCACTGCCACTTCTAATATACTCTAATTGTCTCAGGGCCCAAGTCCAACATCCTGAAGATGAACTGGATGGTGAGTGTGGTTGATAAAGAAAGAGAAGGATCTGGGTGTGAGTCAGTGCTTTCGAAAACACAGTCAAAGGAGAACCAGAAAGTACACCCAGAAAGGACTCTGAAGGGCTATGGAATGTTTCAAGCTGTGGCTAATGCTCATGTGTTTGATTGGTAGAAGCCATTCGTGGACAAGGCCCCACCTCCTCGAATTCCTGCCACCCTCACCCTACAGCCAAGGGCTGTGGGAATTGCAACAATAGAATCTGCTGTGTAAGCCCTCAGTAAACACTGTTGATGGCCCCTGTGTGTGTCAGGCACTAAGAGAAGCACTTCGTAGACATGATCTCATTTAACTCTCCCAACAAACCACAAAGGGAGTGAACAACCTGTTAGAGGGCCAGTAGCTCAGGAAGCAGCAGGGTCAGGATAGGAATCCAGAGCTGTTCTGAGGTTTTTAGTTTAGTTCCCCCCCTCCCTTCTCCAAACAAGTGAATGTGCCTATTGACTGATAAGTGTCACCCCGGGTTTTGCAGGTGTCTTCAGCTGGCCTGTGAGCAGTGCCACTGCACAGATGAGTCATTTAATACACTGCAGCCTATTTCCACCAGACCGAAGAGTATTTGATCGGGCTGGTAAGTGCTACTGCACAGCTTCTGGGTACAGAGACTTAAAACCTGGGCCCTGGAGACTGACTGGGTTCCTATCCTGACTGTGCGACTGTGCACATTACTAAACCTCTCTGAGCTTCTATTTGCCTTCTCCAAGTGAAGATAATAAGCATGTACGTCACCAGGTTATTGTATGTATTAAATGAGATAATGAATGGAAAACGCTTAGCACAGGTCCTGGCACCTACTAAGTACTTGGTAAATTTCAGCTTTTATTCTAGTGTTCATTTAGTCTTAAAAATTTTAATATGTATTTCTCCATGTAGGCCCTGAGAACACAGAAATAACCCAGACATGCAACCCCCAACACACACCAAGATGCTCACAGGCTGGTGTGGGAAGCACAAGAGAACACAGGTACTTATAGTTCAGCATGAAAAGTCCAGAGGAAGGGACAGCCTACGAGGAGCTGACATGGTTCTGGACCTCTTTCCCTGAAGAGAGACTAGCATGGAAAGGGCTAGAGAACATGAAATAACATGACCCATTCAGGGAGTAAAGAGTAATTCAGTGCTGCAGAGACTAAGCTGTACATGGAGGAGGCCATAAAAGGAGATGGTTTAGAAAGAATATTTTTTTCTTAATAAAATAAGAAAATATTTAAATACAATAGAGTACATTTATTTCAACCCAAAAGCCACCATCATGCTTTAAGGAATAACACTAAAAGCAGCCCCATTATGATGAAATACTATTATTTAACATAGTCTGGCAGTACCAGCCCACACAATTAGACAAGAAAAAGAAATGAGAAGTATAAAAATCAGAAAACAGAAGGAATATTGATAATTACTTACAGAATCAACTTACAGAAAAACCAACCCTGTAAATAATAAGAGAACTCAGTAAGATGGCTGAGTGCAAAATTAATATACAATACCTAAGATAATAGTCTGTGTAAATACAACAACCAGTTAGAGATAATGAAAGAGAAGTTCCTGTTTACATAGCAGCAACAAAGATAAAATATTTAGAAATTAACTTAAAAATAAGATGTACAAGATTTATTGGAAATGTACTTTAATAAATTGTTAAGGGGCACAGAAGACCTGAATATGTACAATGAATTTGGATAGGAAGGTTCAACATCATAAATATACCAATTTTCTCATATTTGTGTGTGTGTGTGTGTGTGTGTGTGTGTGTGTGTGTGTAGATGAGGTCTGTCTTGGAAAATGTCCAGCCCTTGTTAATACAATGGGAATGGTTTGCTAAACATCAGTATAACCTGGCAGCCAAGGAGAGTGGACTGAAATGCCCATGTATTCACAGTGACCACTTCACTGTACTAGTCAGTGGGGGTGGCAGATGCCATTTAGAGCATGTGTACCGTGTGACCATTGCATTCAAAATAACTGAGTAAGTAGAACAACGAATCTGCATCAAATTTTGTGTTAATCTTGAACATTCCCCCACAGAAACTATTCAGATGACTCAGAAGTCCACAGTTATGGGCAACTGGTGATTGGCAGCTTCATCACAGCAGCACGCCCACTCATGTATCACGTCTCGTGCAGTTTTTTAGTGGAACATCAAGTTGTCCACATTACTCAGCCCCGCTACAGCCCAGATTTGGCACCCTGTGACTTCTGACTTTTCCCAAAACTAACATCACCTTTGAAAGGGAAGAGATTTCAGATTGTTGATGAGATTCAGGAAAATATGACAGGGCAGCTGATGGCAACTGGGAGAACTGTGTGAGGTCCCAAGGTGCCTACTTTGAAGGGGACTGAGGTGTCATTGTCCTGTGTACAGTGTTTCTTGTATCTTCAATAAATCTCTCTCTCTCTCTCTTTCCATATATATATATATATATATATATATATATATATATATATATTTGCATTATATATATATAATCACATTTATATATATATAAAATCACATTAAATAAATATGTAGATATTTAATGTAATTCTGGTAAAATATCAACAGGAAGCTTTAAAATAAGCAAGCTGATTCTAAAGTCCTTTTGGCAATATCAGTAAGGAAATTCTGAAAATCCTGAAAAAGGAGAGCAATGAGTAAAGACTAGTCTTAACAGATACTAGAACATAGTATAAAGCTACATAATTTTAAACTATATTATTTAGACAGATGGATCAATAGAACAGAATAGGAAATCTGAAAGCTTTTTCTACCTGTATTGAGTAGAATTGTGTCCCTCAAAAAGGTATATTCAAGTCTTAACCCCCAGTACTGTGAGTGTGACCTTATTGGAAACAGGGTCTTGGAAGATGTAATCAGATTAAGTTGAAGTCATACTGAACTAGGATCTTATTGGATTAGACCCTAATCCAATGGCTGGTGTCCTTAGAAGAGGGGCATTTTGAGAGAGATATAAACACTAAGAGGGGAGGCCATGTGAAAACCGAGGCAGAGGTTTGAGATGTGCTGCCACAATCCAAGGAATTTCAAGGACCACTACTAGCAGACAACAGAAGCTAGGACAGACGAATTAAATGGTTTGTCTCACCAGAGTCACCAGAGGGAGACTGGCCCCGCTGACCTCTTGATTTCAGACTTCTAGCTTCCATTTAAATGGAACTTTAAAAGAATGAGTTTCCATTGTTTTAAGCCACCCAGTTTGTGCTCATTCATTACAGCAGCTCCAGCAAACTAATACAATAACTAAATGCCTATAGGAATTTAGTATGTGACAAAAGTGACATTGCTAGCCAATAGCAAAAAGACAGATTATTCAATAAATTGTTTTGGAACAACTCAATAGCCATCCAGAGAAACAGCTGAACCTCTACCTCACACCTTATACCAAATAAACTCTAGAATAAATAAAACATGAAAGTAATTTCAAAAGTATTTTTAGAGTAAGAAAGGTTTTTTAAAGTATAGAAAATTTTAACGAGTCCATAAATTAAAAGATTAATAAATTTGGCCACATAAGATTATTTTTAATTCTTCATGAAAAAGAATATAAACAAAGTCAACAGACACATGGATTTTAGACATATCATATGTTATTGACAAAGGGCTGATATCCTTGCTATTTTAAGAGCTCCTACATATCAGGAAGAAAAAACAACCATCCTAATTAAAGACAGGCAAAGAATATAAACAAACAGTTCCCAGGAAAGGAAATGTAAACGATTCTCAGTCATATGAAAACATGATCAACCTCCCCTGTAGCAAGAGAAATGAAATTACAGCTACGAGATATCATTTTATATCTAACAGATTGACAAAGATCAAAAAGTTTGATAACATGCTGTGTTGGCAAGGGTGTGGGAAACAAGAGCTCATTCATTGCAAGTGGAAGGGCAAATTGGTACAACCTCCCCCAAGAGCAATTTGGCAAATCCAAGTAAATTAAAAATTTACATACCCTTTAACCCAACAATTCCATTTCTAGGAATTTACCATATAAATATAATTGCGTGTGTGTGAATTAATGTATGGATGTGGATATTTATTGCAGCTCTGCTTATAATAACAATAGATCGGAAAGAGTGTAATTTCCCATCAGTAGGGGACTGGTTAAATACATTAGGGGAACAGCCATTCACTGTTTTATAAGAAAAAAGCAGTTTTATATTTGCAATGTGGAAAAATTTCTGTGATATGTAGTTAGTGGGGAGGGAGCGAAGTGCAGGGCAGCATGGACAATACAATCCCACTTGTGTAGAAGATATTTTATGGACATCTTTTCATAGGCATAGAATGTGTCTGCGAAGGTGCCCAGGAAACAAGCCGCAGAGACTGCCTTTAAGTAAGGAACTAGAGTGCTGGACTGAGGACGCCACGCTCTTAATGCCTCTGTGCTCTTCATGAGCAAGTGTTAACCATTCCAAAAATCCAAATACGTTAAACAAAAATATTTTTCAGTAAGAAAGCAAGAAAGTAGAAGTTTTCACCTGAGATCTGAGTTCAAATGTCAGCTCCCCCACCTTCTTGAACAAGTTATTTCAACTGTCTAAGCCTTAGTTTCCTCACCTGTACAATGGGGATAATTGTATGGCCCATGTCAAGGTGGAGAGAGAAGGCAAATGTTGCAAACATTTAACAACTGGTGACTCTGATATGGGAGTTCATTGTATTAGCACACCTTTTCTGTTATTTTGAATCTTTTTCCAAATAAATTTTTTTTTAATTGCCAATTCCAGGGCAATTAAACCCACAACCCAGCCCTATTAAATCAGAATCTCTAGAGGTGAGGCTGGTGAACCAAGCTTTTCTCCAAAGCGCGCTGTACTCTGAGCACCAGTGGACCAGCACAAAGCTGGGGTTAGGAGCCAGGGGACCCTGGTAGGTGGGCCCCCAGCACATCCTGCAGGCTGCTTCCCTGGCTCAGTGGGGTGGGCGCAGGTAAAGAGGGCCGGGGCAGGACAGGTAACTGGGAATCTGGGATAGGGTGGGCGGGTCAGGGCACTGAGCAGAGACCCGCTCTCCCTGGTTGTCTTGGGGGAAAGGGGCCCTGCGCTTTCCTGCCCTGGGATTGAGGGAGAGGACCAGGAGCTGGGGTGTCAAACTCCGCCCCCCACCCACCACCAGGGCTCTCTTCCCGGGCCTGTGCTGGGGCACGCAGGGAACCCTGGCTCTGGCAAAGCCCCCATCAGATAAAGCCGCCTCCTTGGCTCTGGCAGCCCTCTGGCAGCCCTGGGAGCCGGCGAGGAGTTTACGTAAGCCAGTTGTTGATGGAAAAACAAATGCACCAGCAGGCGTTTCCTGGCCTGCTTGGAGCCTGGGGCCCCAGACGCTGGCTCACCACAGAGGCTTCGTTCTGACAGCTCCCCAGGGGCTTGGGCGAAACTCTGGGGGTCTCACGTGTGGGAAGACCGGCTCTCAGGGGGCCACCCAGAGCTCCACCCCAAGTCCAGGCCACCTTGCATGTGCACCCAGCATGCAGGAGCTGTTTCATTAATGCTTGTTCTTAACCTCTCTGCCGCAGGCCCTAGCACCAGCCAGAGCCTCCAGGGGAACCAGCTCAGGCCTCATCCCCGACCCCCTAGAGACCAGGGTCCAGGCTCAGGCACCCATCAGCACCAGTCCATTGCGTGCGGGTTGCATGCCCAGCCCTGCTGTTGGGCGGGGGCGATGAGAGTGGGCACGTGCTAGGAGGAGATTAGGGGCAACTCTCCTCTACATGTGACGCTTCCTCTCTTGTTTCTAAAGGTGAAGGAGAGCGAAGGCAGACCTTCACAGAGCTGTTGGAAAGATGAAATAAGACAGCTGAGGGCAAATCTTAGCCCACCGCCCCCAGCCCATACCCATCTTTGCCTGGAGCGGGGGCAGAAGTCTGATGCACAGTCGATAACACCCCAAGATCGCAATTGCATAAAATAATGGTATTTAATATTGGAAGAACCTAGAATCAAGTCTAAAAAATTTTTTTAAAATGCTGATTCCAGGGCCACAACCCAGCCTTATTAAATCAGAATTTGTAGAGGTGAGGCTGGTGAACCAAGCTTCTCTCCCAAGCGCGCTGTATTCTGACCACTGGCCCAGCACAAAGCTGGGGTTAGGGGCCAGCTGACCCCACAAATGCTGGCTCTGCACTACCTTGCTGTGTCATCTTGGGCCAGACGCTGGCTTTCCCTGGCCTCAATTTCTCCATTTACCCAGGGAGAGGCTAATAGTAAATACCCATCTTAGGGCTCTGGTGAGAATGAAAAAAGTCAATGCTTGTGGAAGCACTTTCTTGACCATCAGAGGGTTAATCCTACCAGCTGCAAACTGTCCTATCAGTTTGGAGGGGAATGTAGCCTCGGGCACAGGCTGTAGCATCAGGCCTGGTCTCAGGACCCAGCCCGGACACCCCCTTGTTTTGTCATCTGCGACTTATGGCTCACCCTCAGTTTTCTCATCTGTAGAGAAGGGGTAACCATACCTACCTCCTAGGTCTCCATGAGGAGTGAAGGAGATCATAATAACAGGAGCTAATACTTCTTGCACACTTGCTGAATGTCAGACAGGGTTTTTAGGTGACTTTTATATACTGATTCATCTCCGATCATTTTACAGCTGGGGAAATTGAGGCAGAGCAACTCACCCAAGGTCACACAGCTGGGATGCATTGCTGGGAAATAATCCTGGCAGTCTGGCTGGCACTGGAACCCAAGGTCCTAACCACCCGGCGTTGCTGCCTCCCCAGAACCTGTATAAAGAGCTTAGCCATGGTACACAGTCAGGTCTCAGCAAACAGTAGCCATTCTTATGATTTTATTAATATATTGTGTTGATATCTCATGATCTTAATTACCCATCAATCCCTTCTTGGAGCAGGGCAAGCTGGAGCGCTTTGGGCCTGGGTGTGTGCCAGCTAAGAGCTGGCGCCAGGAGCCCAAAATGTGGGCAAAGCTTTGTTTCCTCGTCACACCTAATGAGAGTCAGCCAGTGGGGTCGTGGAGCAGGTGGGTCCAGCGCTGGGGCTGGGCCCTCAGGTGAGGGCAGATGCCACAGGCAGCCCTCTTCGCCCAGTCTGGCGCTGGACACCTACCTGGCTCCAGGAGCAGGGCAGGGCTAGGAGGAGGAGGCAGGGGCGGACACTGGGCCTTTTGTGTCCTGCTCCCCACGCGGCCCAGCCCAGAAACCCGTCCCTACCCTGGCCCCAGGGTGCACGCTGCCCTCCTGGGAGAGGAACGAATTCAGGCTGGAGTCGGGAGTCCGGCCAGTACCCTGGCTCCACAGCTTTCTGGCCAAGTTTCCTTGGGCCAGTCCCTCCTGGCTCTAGGCCTGGTCTCCTCATCTCCAAAATGAGGTGCAGAGAGCTGGACTCAGGTACGGGTGGGGTGGGGCGTTAGAGAAGGGAAAGGAGAAAAAAAGTGGTCTGGAGGGGGATGTGGGATGTAGTCCCTGAGGGAGGCAGAGCAGGCGCTGGCCACCCCTCTGTTGGGTGGAAACGTGGTCTGGGTTTTTTATGCCCTCCTTGGATAGGCCCAGATCACCCTTTAGCCCTAACATACTTCCCCAACCTGCAGCGCACAAGCAGACACCACCTGGACACCTGTGCACACCTGAACACTCATCCCTGTGTGAACGCACGGATGTACACACACTGCTGAGCAGACACGCACACTTGATCACAGGCACACACATACACATACAGTAGACACCCCCACATTAACACCCACACCAACGTGACCACACACACAGGGACAAGGAGACTAGAACACCCTGAATACACGATCTGACCCACACCCACCACGCCTCAGTGCACACCCCGCAGCACCCTCCCCCAACCATCACACACCACACACGCTCCAATTCCCGTGGAGGCCACAGGGGGGCAGAGTGAGGCCCTCGGGGAGCAGAGGAGAGGTGCCTGGATGAGCACCCCCTTACCCTTTCCTACACCTGGGGGGCCCCTCAGGCTTGAGACCTGTCCGGAGGCCCGCAGGAGTGGGCCTGAAAGAAAGGAGACATTTAGGGGGACCTACTGTGTGTCAGTCCTCGTGCTGTGTGTTTTCGTGCTGTCACGGCCACTCAACTCAGCCTAACGCAAGACCTGGCACACATCAAGGACTCAGAATTATTACTCCCATTTTGATGCTGAGGAAAACGTCCAGAGCCCCGAATAAACCTCCAGTCTCTGACATCCCACGCAGAATTGCATCAGCGCAGACCTCAGGTGGGTGAAGAGGAAAAGCTGCGAAGCCACGGGGCAAGGCCGAGGTACACCGCCAGGGGGCGCACTCCGCCCAGCCCCAGCGGGGGCTCCGTCGCCCCACACCCGGCCGGTTTGCATTCCTCCTCCTGTCCCCGCGGCCCAGGCTGGGACCAGCTCCCCTGAGAGTTTCGCTAAGTCCGGCAGGGCGCCCCCGCAGGATGTCTTGGCTCCTCATCCCACCGGATCCAACCTCTGGTCGGCTCCGGTTTCCGCCCCCTCCCCAGTCCCCAGCGGCCTCTCTGACAGCTCCAGGCCAGGCCGCAGCCACCCCCTCTGCCCGGAACCGCCCCGAAGCCCACCCCCACCCCGGGTTCCTCTGAGGCCATCCCACAATGGAGCCCATAAAGGTGCCTGGATGAGAGACTGGCAAATAAATAACAACAGCTCCCAGGAGCAGGGCGCTCCTATGCACTATGGCTGCAGGAGCTATATGATCACTCAGTGTTCCCAGAACCCTAGGAAGGGGGTGCTGTCATTATCCTCGGTTTGCAGATTTAAAATGGTCGAAGCTCATAGAGGTTAAGTAATTTGCCCAGGATCCCAGCAGCGGTTAAGTGGCAGAGCAGGGTCTAGGGCCAAAGCTCTAAGGACTAGACAGACCCTCAGCCACAGTGAATGCCCATTTATTCTCTCCAGGATTGAGGACATTTTTATTAAGGACCCACCAGCTGCCAGGCGCTGTGCTGGGTGTAATAAAAGATGGAGACAGAGACTCTGAGTCATGGAGCTTAGTGTAGCAAGGAAAGAAGGAAAAGAGTCCCAAAACAGGCACCCCCAGATTCATCACCAATCTGCTCACTGACTAAAGACGTGTTACTAGGAACCCTGTGCCCAGCACTGCGCTGGCCACACGGACTCAGGCGGGAACAGGCCACCGCTGAGTGGCCCTGTTAGGGGTGGGGGTCGGGGTGGGAGTCAGGATGCATAGACAATTACAGCCCCGGATGGTGACCGGGGAGAAGTTACAGCAGGGTCAGGCAGGGAGAAGGCTAAGCAGGGAAGGCTCCGGAGAGGAGGGGGCATTTGAGCAAGAGTTTTTGAAGGAAAGACGAGGGGGTAGGACCCCCAGGCAAGGCCCACCCAGCATGTAAAGCATTGATGACTTCGGTGCACCTGGCTGGCTTTAAGCCCAGAGATGGGTGGGTCCCAAATGCTGCACCAGAGAGGTGGGCAGGGGCCAGCTTGTGAGCCTGATACCACCTTCCAGCCCACCTTGCGCAGGAAAGCTGGGAAACTCAAAGAGAAACAATGGGTAAATGGCCCAGGCCCCTTCCAATTGTCCCTCCTGTGACTCGGAGCCCCCTGCTAGAAGGATGGGCCAGACTGTGAGCTCTTAAAGGCGTCAAAAAATCAACAAGTCAAAACCCCAAGTCCCTGATTATCTTCCTCCATCCTCTTCCCAAAGAGTTTTTCCCCAAGGCCGAGAAGGGCCCCACCACCCATTCCATTGTGGCTCTGCACCGTCCTTGCTCTCCCTCCCCCCAGAGCCAGTCCTTCTTCTCTGCCTCCACTCAGTCAGATGCTCCCTCATCTGGCTGACCTCAAGGGGCTCCTCACATCCACCTCTGTCCCCTCCTGTCCTGACTCATCATCCCCAGCTTCCTGGTGCTCTTGGAAAGAAGACCCAGGCATGCTGCCTGGCGAGCCCCTGGCCATGTCTCTAGGCCCACCTCCCACCACTCTGGTTCTTGCTCGGAGAGCTCCGGTCACACTGGCCATTGTTTAGTGCCTTGGACTCGCTGGGCCTCAGGGCCTTTGCACATGCTGTTATACTTTCCCCCCACCTCCTCTTCCACTTGCTGAGTTAATTCCCACTCACTTATCTGATCTCTCAGGGAAACCATTTGTCAGGAAGCCGTCCTCTCCCTTGCCTGCGTATACGGTCCCACTTACGTCTCATCACAGATATCAGTAAGAAGTTACTTTAAAGGCTGTTCGATATTTGTATTCCCCACTAAATTCTGATTTCCGTGAGGGCAGGCACCGTCTTATTCACCGGTGACCAGCACGGAACCTGGCACTCAATAAATGTCCTTTAGCAGGATGGATCCAGTTCTGCTGCTTCCTGGCTGGGTATCCTTAGATAAGTCCCTTCCCTTCCCCTCTCTGAGCTTACACTGCCCATCCCCAGCGAAAATGTACAGGTAAGCGTCATCATTGGATTGGGAGTGGGATAGATGTTACGAGAAGGAGTGAATGTCAATAACTGTGGGAGCGGGCCAATGAGTACATGGGGATTCATTATACATGTATGTTTACTCTGTATATGTTTGAAATTGTCCATAACAAAAAGCTTTTTGTAAGATGCACCAGCCTGGGCTCCTCCCCAGCCTGTGGTGGGGAGCCAGTGGGGGTATTTTTGAAGAGCTGCTGGCATGGTTCTGAAGCACAGCTCTGGCTAGGGGCTCTCGGAGGCTGCTTCCAGCTCCAAAGGCTTGCGGCAATTCTCTCCTGCCCACGTGGGTGCTGCTCACTGGTAGGAAAATACCACGGCCTAAGCACGTGATTAGGCCCTCTCCCCTTAACCCCCGCAGCCTCAAACACTCCTAGGTCAGTTGTCTGATCTTCCAACTCAAAAAAGTGCCCCCAAAACATCATCTCCCGTTACTTGCCTCTTCTGGGCTCCCCCAGCCTCTTGCATCCCCAGTCCCAGCTGGTGTCATGCCTAGTTTGCTCCTGTAAGACCCCGTTCCTGTAAGAACCACCGTGCTTGGCCCAGTGCAGGGGCTGACACATAATAGCTCAATTGAATTGAATTGAATTGAATTTCAATGAAAATATCTTTGTGGCCTCCAAGCTTTGTGATCCTGGACAAATGACTTCTCCTTGGCTTCCTTCTCTGTGACACGGAATGACCGTCCACGCCCCAATAGAGCTGTGGGAAGGATGCAATGAGATCACGACTATAAAGGCGTTGCAAGTGCGTAGGACTTTTACCACATGCAGAGCCAGACTCTCCCTCCTTGGGGCTCCCATTACCCCAAGCTTCCCTCATGCTGGACCGTGGCTGGCTGGTGACACATCTGCCTCTCATAGAGTCCAGGAGCCAAAGGGAGGGGTGGTTGGCCAAATCACTTCCAGTTCCCAGTGCCCAGTGCCCAGTACAGGGCCAAGGAGAGAAGGACAGAAGGGGAAAGGTGGCAAGGAAGCTCTGAAGGGCTATGAAGTCATAGTGTTCCCCGGGGGCCAGAGGAACCAGGGTGGCTGTCTGTGGGGCCTCAGCTAGCAGACAAAGCCTGGAGGTGTCCACTGTCGCCAGCAGGACACACAGGCCACAGAGGCAAACACTTCCTCTCCGGGAAGCTGGTTCTGCCACATGGAACTCCATCCTCAGTGTCGGGAGTGGGAGGGAGCCTGCAGCCTAGGGAAGAATGGGGGTCAGAGCTCCCCAAGGGCCCCAGGACCAAGTTGCAGTGGATATTTCCAGTCGTCCATAAGCTGAGCCTCACCCATCTGTCCAGGGGCAACCCCAGCCATTAAACCGCTCTTCACTCCGGAACGTGTGCTGTACCCCCTCACCTGTGCCCTGGGTATTTGCTCTGCCTGAGCGCCCACCCTGCTCCTTTCCCTATCCAGTCGCCTTTGGTTTGTTCAAGATCCAACTGCAATTTTCATCTCCTTGGAGACTCTCCCCAACTTCTCGAGATGACTCCTCAGACTTCCTTGGCCCCCTCGTGTTTAGTCGAACCCCCAATGAAGCAGCACCTATTTATTCTCTCAGGGAATCCTAACAGTGCCCTGCACTGCAAGGTGGATTCTGTTGGCCCTGTTTTACAGATTCAGATCCTGAGGCTCAGGGTGGCTAGGGACCTTGTCAAAATTCAGGGAAGACCGAGTAAGCTCTCTTCCATCTTCCCCAGAACTCCCCCACTGGGGAAAAGGGGCCTTGATTGGGTGGGACATGACAGGGGAAAGCCACATTCAAAACCCCAGTCCCTACAGACTGACTCACAGCCAAGCCTGGGTGTGGGTCCCAAGAACCATGAAGCTCCCCATCTCCACAGCATGTCAGAGTCCAAAGGGTCTCAGAGGTGGCTCCTTGGTCCCATCTGTAGCCAGTGTACAGGGAGGCAGGGCTAGTGCTTGGGAGCCACAGGTGGCACCTTCTCCCCCACTCCCGTGGTCAGTGGACAGAGGTGAGCTGGCAGCCTCAGCCCTTCCCCACTGAGCAGCCGCCCTCCTTTGTCCGTCTCTTCCTCAGTCTGGGTCTCTCATTTCTGCCTGTCATTCGGCTTCACCTTCTCCCTCTGAGTGACTCTCTTTACCAGCCTCAAAGCAACCACCTCTCTCTCTCTCTGTCTTGGCCTCTCTCAGCTCTGAGTCTGTCCCAGGCTGTCCCTTTACCGCTGAGTCTTCTCTTTTTAATATCAATCTCTCTTTCTCTATCTCATCATCTCTCCCCTTGTATCTTTGACACTGTCCCTTAATCTTGGTCCCTACCCCTGTCTCTCTGCCTCTTTACTACTCTGTCACTGTTCTTGTCTCTCTCTCTGCCCTCTGTGTCTTCATCACTGGTGGTGTGTCTGTATCTGCCTCTGTGTGTATCTTTGTCACTGTCCCTTTTCATTTGTTTCCCACCTTTTTCCTGTCTCCCAGACCCTGACGCTATCTCTCTGTCTCTCCCCCTATTTCCCTGTCTCTGTCACTCTCTGAGTCCCTCATTCCATGTGTCTCTCTCAGTCTCTGGCTCTGTGGAGGGCAATGCCTACTCCACAGCGCCCCCGTCCCTGGCCCAACATGCTCCCATGTAGGCGGCGGGAGACCCCTGGGCATCCTTCCAGGGCCTGCTCCATCTGGGTGGCAGCGCTGACAGACGAGATAGGGATCGGACTTGGCTCTGTCCGGGCCTGAGCAAGGGGCACAGCCAGGCTGTGCGGGGGCGCCTGGGTGCCTGCAAATATTTGCATGTGTGCACGTCTGGGTCTGTGTGCAGGTCTCCCTGGGCAGGGTGGTCTGGGTGTCTGTCTAGATAGATCTGTGAGCATCTGGGCCTGTTTATGTCTGTCTGCGAGCATTTGTGTGTGTTTGTGTGTGGGGCTGTCTGGGTGTGAGCGCCTCAGTCTGTGGGCCTCCCCCTCATCCATGAATGCCTCTGAGTGTCCACGCAAACATGTCTCTGGGCACACAGAGGAGTCCCTGGGAGTACCTGCAGCCGTGGTATGTCTGTGAGGCCGTCCACAGGCCGGCCCCTGTGCTCACATTCTCTCATGCAGCCATCAGCATGTAACATGTAGACGTGTTGAGGTTCCTAACCCATGTGTTTACCCCTGTGACTATGAATGTATGTTTCTGCTTGAGCTTGGAGTCTGAAGGTGGGAAGACTTGATTCAAATCCTGCCTGACTCCCCACAGGATGTCTAATCTGGGACAATTCTGAATTCATTCAGCAAAAATGCATTGACCAAAAACATAAAATTAACCCATGGGGCTAGAAGTTAGATCAGGTACTGCCTTGGGAGAGGTTCCCTGGGAGAGGCCCAAGGGAGCCCTCTGGGCGCTGTAATGTCTTATATCTTGATTTGGGTGAGGGTCACATGAATACATTCATTTGGAAAACATTATTCAAGCTATTCATTTCAGACGTGCACTTCACGCACATTATACATCAATATCCAAGACTACAAAACATGTATTGAAACCCTACTATCTGCCAGGCATTACATAATAATAGCAACAATAGCATGTGTGTACGCGCGTTTAACATTTCAGAAAGTGAGTCAGTCCAGGATTTAAGCGCTCAGTCCATTCCTGCCCTATTCCCTTCCCCAACCCTGTCCCAGCCATGATGGCAGAGGGAGAGAGAACCCGGTCCTGGGCTGGATTTTCCCCTGCCAGCCTCTCCTGGCTGTCTTCTCAAGGTAGCTCCAATGTTCCCTCTGGATTTTTAAACTGATGGGCCGCTAAGGGACGTTTTGCTAGGTAACTGTTAGCATTCAATGAAGCTGGTAACGGCGTGCTATGCTGCAGGACTCAGGGTGAGAAATGGGGGCATAAGATGCCCAGTGGACAGACAGCACACCTGCTTGATGCATCAGCAATGACAGGCAGTGCCTGGATACACACATTCCTGCTCTCCACCTCCACATTTCATCACGCCACCCGTTATTCAATAAAGCATATTAAGCCCCTACTGTATGCCAGGTCCCCTGCTGGGCCCTTCAATATACCTTACTCTGCCCCCATTACAACTGTCATGTAAGGATCATTATCTTCGTCTTCCAGCCGGGGACGCTGAAGCCCAAAGTGGTGAAATGACTCCCCTGAACTCACACTGCTCAACAGTACAGGCTATAACCTCATTCTGCCTGCCTCTGAGCCTCCATCCTCTCTGGCTATGTATTTTCTCTGGATTTCTGAGTTTGACTGAAACTTCAGTAAAGGATCCAAATTCATTTGCTTTTGTCCTCTTGGGAGATTTTTAAATTTTGTGTCATTAAGAAAACCAGGGTTTAGCTGCCCTTTGGCAACAGTGTTCACTCCTCAGAGGGAAAGGCCTCTCTCACTGCCCGACACCCTCTTCCAGCCCAGAGAAGAGCAGAAAAAGCAGATGCGATGACCTTTGACCTCAATAGTGCAAGTATCCAGCAGAGCATACTTAATATTCGAATGAATGAATGAATGGTATCTTGTTTACATACCCTTCACTAGGCCCACGTCTCGGGTGTTGAGATGATCTCTTGTCTCTGCCTCCGCTCTGAATCCCTTGCGGGCAGGGACCTCATCTCTGGATCTTGACAAGCAGCCCAAAGCCTGGCACAGAAGAGGGGCCCCATGAATATTATAAATATGTAGAAAGTGCTATAAATAGTATAAATAAGGGAAGACCCTGGAATTTACTTCTAGGCTTGATTAAGACTCTTATGTCATATGAATTTCATACCCAACTAAATAGCAGCCGCACCAACTAGTTTCAATAAGTGGTTTTATTACTGGTTAGATTTTACAAATTCTGATATTCGAACAGACTTCCACCTTAAAATTCTAAAACAACAAAGCGACCGTTGGAGGGGGTTTGATTTTTCCTTTTTTTTTTTTCTTTTTTCTTTTAAGGACTATTCAAAGTAACAAACTTTTTTTTTTCTTTTACATTTTTGCTCTGGTCATAAATATACAGAGAAAAAGAGGGAGAGAAAAATGAACAAGTCGTCCAAAGTATGGAGATAAAACAGTATTCCTAAGGCACGTGGCAGTCTTTGAAAATACAGAAGCTCTAGCCAACTTAAATTATTTGTTGTTTTCCTCGCTCAGTCCACAAAACTGTACAATGACACAAATGTTGTGTTGCAGATAGATCTTCCAAGTAATTCCTCAGTCCACACCGCTGCGTTAGCCGGACACACAATTATTGTCTTCCTCTGTTTCCAGGCGAGATCCTAAAATGTGGTTAGTTAGTTGCTCAAAGCCTCTATTTTAAAATACACTTGGAATTCAACTAAAGATAATTTCTTTTTTAAAGAAATTGTGGGGCAAATGGGGGGGGGGGGCGCGAGTCATTAGAAAAGGTTGGTAAGAGTCGTTTGTGAGGGGCTGTGAGGCTCGTGGCCCTCCAGGTTGCCAGGCACAGAAGTTAAGACGGACGTCACAGTTGGCAGGGTGGGGCTAGTCAAGTCTGTGAGGGTGGTGGGCGTGCTGGAGGGGCTGAGCGAGGCGTTGGAAAGCTCCGAGGCTGGCCCCGATGGAGTCCCTGTCTGCAGCGCCGCCTCCGTCGACTTGTCCACACCCGTGTTTTCCTGCCGTAAGAGGTTGCGCCTGAACTTGGCCCGGGCATTCTGAAACCAGACCTGTGCAGGGCGAGAGGGAAGGGCTGGTTAGGGAAAGGCAGGCAGGGAGGAAAGCAGAGCAGAGCATTTCCCTCGGACTATTTAATTCAGAGAGGCTAATCAGTGTTTTTCCGGGGGAATAATAAAAATTCGGGCTGGCTATATTTTGTTCTTAATAAAATAAAAATGCCCTTTTCTCTCCTTGGCTATTACTGGGTTTCCCTTTCTGTTGGAAGGTTCCAGAGCTGAGCCACATTCTCCAATATTGTAGCCACTAGTCACATAAAGCTATTGAGCACTTGATACCTGAATAGCCCAAATGTAGCTAGTCTATAGGTGAAAACACACAGGCCATTTGAAGATATAATATGAAAAAAAAGAAAGTAGAACATCTCAATAGTAATTTTTATACGGTTACATGTTTAAATGATAATCTGCTGGCTGTGCTGGGCTAAACAAAATATATTCTTAAAATTAATTTTATCACTTTCCTTTTGCTTTTTTAACGTGGCTACTAGAAATTTTTAAATGTAAAATTACATATGTGGTCATGTTGCATTTCTTTTAGACAGCGCTGTTCTGGAAGATTCGTTCCAACCAAATCTTGATTGTTTTTCACAACGGTTGAGAGAGTCGTTTATTTTCAGCAGTCGCCTTTAGGCACACAATAGATCCCACACGTTCTTGTTGGCACAATTTTTAATGTGTTTCAGGGTCACTAAGTCTGGGAAATACTAGAATGGTGTAAAGAACACAGGAATCAGTCAATAAAGAATTACTAAAAGGAAGAAAAAGACACTGATCCCACTCCCCACCACCACTGGCTGGAGAAGCCACTGATATCTTGGACCATTGGGTTTCAGGGTGGGAACAGCTGCCAGCGTACAGCCAGGCCAAGCAGGCGGTGACCGGCGGATTCCCATTCCCAGCCTGCCGCCGCCCTCAGAGAGGCGTGGTAGGTCACACAGTTGGAGCTGAGCTTGGTATGAAAAAATAAAGGGACAGAATAAGGGTTTACTTTTATCTTCCCATCCACACCCACACCTTTGCACACAAGCCTGTACACACTCATGAAGACAAGCATGGAACTCATCTATACAGCACCTCCACACGCCAAAATATGCCCACCACAGAACTGCACAGAGATCTGGCTGCACCCAGGAATTCTCAAAGGCCTAGGAAACCCAGGCCACTGTGGGGATGGGGGTAGGGTGGGAGGGCTATATCTCTCAGAGAAAGAAGCCCAAAAGGCCAGGCCCCCTCACTTCCCTTTGCGTGAGGAAAACACCCGCCAGAAGCCTCCCCATAAAACACAGGGCCTTGGGGGATTCTGCAGATTCTCGGGTGTCCAGTTGCAAATTTCCAGATGTGCCTGCATCTGCCTGTCATCCCAGTGTCTCAGGCGGGTGGGATGGGCCGATGCCTGATCCCACCCTCCCCTGGGGACCACCCCAGCTACAGGGGCCCGTGGCTTCACACCCTCATTTTAGGTGGCCCTAATACAATTTGGGCTCAATTAAAAGCACAGTCGCCAGAATCCTGGAGTGAGGAGAGAGACATGGACCATGTGAAGTCAGGAAACAAAGCTCTCTCCCCACACATTGCATCTTCCCAGGAAGAAAGCACATTTTCCCTGACCTTCCATCACCTCTTGGAGGCTTGCAAATAGGTCCACTGCTTCTAACCCACCCTCCACATGCTCTCCTTGTGGTGGGGAGGTCCTTCCTCACCCAGCCTCAGAACTCTGCAGGGGTGAGACTTTCTGGCTGGTCTGGGGAATGGCTAATGGAGAAAACAGAAAACGGATGGAGAAAGCCCCACAGGCCCTCAGAGAGAGGAAGTGACTTCCCCTGCCTCATGGCAGGTCAGACGAGGAAGGCTAGAGCCTTGGTGCCAACATTTGCCACTGTCCTGGCCTGTGTGTCTGTCTGACCCAGCAGCAGCTAGAACAAGGAGCCCTGGGGGTGACGAGTGGCTCTTGGGTCCAGGGGTCCAAGCCCTCAGGAAGGACTGGAACCGGCTGGTTAGCCGCCAGCTGTTTGCTATTTCTCTGTTGTTGTGGGGTTTTTTTTGTTTGTTTGTTGGGTTTGCTTTTCACCTTAAGCAGGGGTTCACCAGAATTCTCTCCCAAGTATTTCAAAAAGTCCCCTCCCAAGTGGTTTTTGGGACGTGGACCCTGTCCGAATCATCGTCACGTCCCTGGGGACATGGCACAGGGACTGGCAAAGATGAATTAGTAACATGCATTGAGTTAATAGCACCATCTAACCACCACCATCACACCACCATCTAACACGCAGTCACAAGGTGACCTCTATGATAAGCCAAGTAGGGGGTGCTACTATCAGTATCCCCCCACTTTACAGATTTAAAGCCAGACAGGCTCAGAGAAGTGAATTCACTTGCCCAAGGTCACACAGAGGCCAATCTGAGATCAGAATCCAGGAATCTGGGACTATCTGCCATAAAAAGCCCATGTTCTCCCGACTACCTATAGCTATGTGAGAGTCAGCAAGCGAATGAAGAAATGAATGAATGAACAGAGTAAGCAACTGTGGTACCACGGAAAGAACACTGGATGTAGCTTCCAGTTCTGGTTCTGCTGCTGACCAGCAAGGTGACCTTGGGTGAGTCCCTTACCTGTGCCGACCTCGGTTTTCCAGCTGTACAGCAAGAGGGTTAGACCACTCCACGCGATCGCTATGACCTCCTGGGGTTCTAACAGGCTGGGATTCCAGGGCAGCTGGAACTGCCAGCCCTCTCTCTTCATTTGTGGGGGTGCCTGGCCAGGTGCGCTGGGCAACCCCTCTGAGTCTTGGGTGGATGAGGAAGCCCGCATTGCCGTGTGCCCCTCCCCCTCAGGCACCAACTGGCCCTGCAGGCTCTGTTTTGCCTCACAAATCCCTTTCCCCAGGATTCTTTCATCAAGGAGAGCAGGAAGGCCAGCGAGAAACCTGCTTAGCCCCACATATCCCCTCCTGGGTCTCTGAGAAAACCAGATGAAAGGTAAAAGTCTCATGTCCAGAGACATCCACTGTGGCTTTTTCTTTTCTTTTATTTATTTATTTTTTTTTACAACATCAAACTAATGGCTGCATCCAAAGTGTCCCACCAGATGGGACAAGTGGAAGTCATGACACAGCCACTCCACCCAGTCTAGGAGGAAATGTCTGACAAATGTTATGTGAGGGAAAAAAGTAAGATGTATTGAAACGTCATAATAAAAATAATGATGATGAGTATTAGTCACTCACTAAGTGTCAGGCACTGTCTTAGCAAAGTTCTAAGCATTTTACACATATTAACTCATAATAGTGCCTTAAAAAGTAGGCACTAATATTATTGCCAGGTGAGAAAACTGAGGCACAGAGCCCAACCAAAGAGGAGGAGCTGAGATGTGAATTTTGGAAGGCTAGGTTTGTGCTCTTACTCACTACTTAACCTCTAAACTGTACACCTGGATTACTGGTTTCCTGTACTCTTACATGGTTTGTTTGTTTTTTTTTTCTTATTTTTCTAACCTGTCTATATGGTGGTTCTATTATTCTATACAATTTTAAAAGGCTTTAAGGAACCAAAAATAATAAGCACTGGACTGGCTGTCATGAACCCTAGATCCAGCCCAGGAGTACAACTACTCTGCTGTGGAGCTTTGGACAAGTCACTCCACCTCTCTGAGCTGTGATAGAAACATCGATCCCGTGCACACCCTGCCAGGGCCACAGACAAACCTGCAACTTAGGCATGTGCCATGATTGGGAATCAAGCCCATGACCTTTTGGTTTACAGAACAACGCTCCAACCAACTGAGCCACACTGGCCAGGGCTCTTCTATTTTATTTATGTCAAAAGTTAAACAAGGGTTCCGTGGCCACATAAATTTGGAAAACGTTAGATTCGACCAAGTTGAATCTCATTAAGATTTCTCAATGCCTGTATTCATGCTAACGTGGTTCTGATCTCCAAGATAAAGACACAGTTAACCTTTATCATTTCCCAAACTTATCTGGTCTCAAGACCACTTAAAAATATTTTTATTATGAGATAGTTCATATATGGAGAAAAATAGAGATTAATTTTATCACCACTTTAATTATTTCTATAACACTTTGTTGTGCCTCTGTCTCCCCTCTGTAGTGCACATTCCAGCGGGGCCTACTCACTCGCTGGGTCACTGCTGAGTCCTCAGGGCCTCCTGTCCCACCCAGAACATGGCAGAAGGCCAGTGCATTTGTTGAATAAGCAAGTAAACAGGGGAAAGCAAGCGTTCTCACCTCCTGAGTTCTCACACAGATTAATGATGACTAACTCGTCATCCCAAAGATGTTTTTAAACTGTTGGTGGTTAAAATCTATTTCCCTTCAAAGGCACACCAGGAACCTCTATGGAGGCCTTCACCCATCCAATTCAATCAGCTCACCACCCCTGTCTCCAAGCCCAGGACATCTTAGCATTCTGCCTGTGTGCCACCCCCACCCCCAGGAAGGGAGGCGGCCTAGAGAGGCACTGATGTGCTGAGGAATGGTCTCCAAGCATTTGCAAAGCCTAATGTCTTAATGGATCTCTGTCCAAGGGGGCTACTCTGTCTCCCGGTCACCTTGCCCACTGACGGAAAGTCAGTATTATGGTTTTCATGCTGCTAAAGATGACAAATTTCAGCACTTTTTATGCAGCATGGCTTCACAACAGGATTCCTGCTTTCCTACCAAGACATGGCATCTCTGACCCACTCGCCCTCTCTACTCTGCTGCATTCTGCAACTAGATCCAAGGAGGGGGGTGTCCCAATCCCTGCACTGTGCTTCATTGGAAAGAGCTATGGAATCAGACCCTGGCTTCATCACTTCCTAGCTGTGAGTCAAGGGTCTAGGCCCTCTGAACTTCATTCTCCTCATCTGCAAAATGAAGATAATTAATTTTTTTAATGAGGGCAAAAGAGATTGGTAGGCTGAATCCTGCTATGTCAATGTTTGTGAATTTAACATGCACTGAGTCCCGAATATACACCTTATAAATTACACTTTATCTCATTTACTCCTTGCAACCACCTAGTGGCGTACTATTATTACCTCCACTTTATAGCTGAGGCCACTGAGGCTCGGAGAGTTGAGTCTGGACCTCACATGAACTGACTCCAAATTTCAGCAGACATGGTGCATCCCAGGACTCCCATGTTGGTGGTGCTCATGCATTAAGATTCGCTAACAGGTTGGAAACACATGCACACACACACATACACATCCTACATAATCCACCTCTGAGAGCACAGCCTCAACCTCCACCTGCCCCTGCCATGCACTCTCTCTGAAGGGTCAAGGTGGACCACAACCTGCAGGGGGCACCCAAGGCCCAGCACCATTCAGCTGGTGGAGAGAGGTGATGAGGAACCATTTCACAGGAACCAGCTTTGGACCAGCACGCACCATGCTGGAGCACTTCCCATTCATCTCTGAATCCTAAAGAAGCCTCAAGGTGAAAACTATTATCACCTCTATTTCCCAGATAAGGCTCAGAGAGGAGAAGTTAAAGTGCCCAAACCACATTGCTGGTAAGTTAGAAAGGATTTGAACCAGTCTGTCACCTTCCAAAGACACACTGCCTCACCCAAACCGGCTCCCATCCCTTCTCCGCTAGCTGGCCCATCAGAAGCAGTTAGGCCACCTGGGAAAGAGCCCAGACCCTGCCAACGCCTGGCTCCTGTAACCTCAAGCAAATCACTTCATCTCACTAGGTCTTAAGCTTCTCATCTATAAAATGGGCAGGAAAGTATTCAAGTAAGTGACTGGAAAAATAATGTTTTGCAAACTACTGCATAATCATGAGCAGCGGTGCTGCTAAGGAATATTAAGGATTTGTGCAGCCTGGGAGGAGGGAGGAAGTGGTCTGGTATGCCTTACACGTGTGAGCGCCTCTGCCCTAAATGATACTCACGCTCTGAAGTAGTCACTGCTGGGTTGGCCTAAAGGAAAAGAGCCAAGCCCATTGATCAGATGGGACTGGATTTGGATCCAGCTCTGATACTTATAGCAAAGTGTGACTTGGGACAAGTGGAAATCATTTGGGCCTCAATGTTCTCATCTGGGCAGTGGGGGTGGAGGGATCACAATGCCTGACAGTGAGGACTCAATGGGCAAATGCACTGCACAGGTCTTTCAAAGGGCCTGACATGTAATAGAGCAAATAAACATGTATTGATTAGTAGACGCACGATAACTCTCAGTGTTTTCTCCCTCAGCTAGTTCGGTGCCTCTGGCTTTTCTGAGTCCCCATGGTAGAGGGGGCATGCAGGCTCAGGATTCTAGGGAAGGGGACAGGGCAAGCACTCACACAGGTTCCTTGGGTGAGCCCTTCCTCACACGTAGAGTAGTCGGTCCCTCCCTTGGTCTCACACAGAACAATCCCCGCAATGGATCATACGACGATAAACTGAATGTGGGTCTGTCTCTACACCCGACAGGCGATTTTCTTCAGGACCAGGACTGTGGTTCATTCACCTCTGTATCCCCAGGGCCTGGGGCTAATAGATATTTGGTCAGATGAAAGAATGAGAAATAACTATGCTGAAAATCTGATGTGCTCCTAAATCACATACCCAAGCCCCTTGCCTCACCAAGACCAGCAGAGACTGGTTCCTGCTAGTTCCAGATTCAGACTCAGCTATGGGCACTTACTCTATTTCACTTAATCTGGGTAACTAAGAGAAGTATGTGCCCTAAGGGTGCCCATTTTACAAAGCTATGGATCAGAGAGGTTAACTAGTTTGCCCAAGACACACAGCCAGTGACTAGAGGAGCAGAATCCAACCCAGGTCTCCCTGAACCCAGCTCTGCCCGACTCCAGGTCCCTGCTACTGTCCCAGCCTGCTTGCAAGGGCTGACTCACAAAGCTGTCCCCGCCAACACGCGGTAAGGGACTCTAGATAGGGGAAGGGATAAAGTATCCTATTAACTAGAGAAAAGGGAGAGGCCTCGGATCCTCTGTCCAAAGTTGCTCAGGGCTGAGGAATGGAGGGAGTGCCAAGGAAGGTCCCCCGACCTAACCCCAAGAAGGTAAAGTCCAAGGGAAACAGATGAGGGGGGTCGGAGACCCTGACGGGTGCAGCAACCTACTGCCCGTCTGGAGCCCAAGCCAGAGGGACCCCCAGGCAAAACGGACCCAACAGGAGGCGCAGGGCCCGCGGAGGAGCGCTAGGGGCGGTGGGCGGGCCCAGAGGCGCAGCAGCATCCTATTGGCCAACCCTCGTTACGTCACCGCCATGGGGGGGGCGCCCCCAGAGACAAAGCTGCCCCAGACTCCGGGCTCCCCAGAGAATTCGGACCCTCACCCGTATCACGGTCCTATCTCAACTCCGCCTCCGTCACCCCAAAATGCTTTGTTTTTCCTTTTTTCTTTTTACCTGACAAAGTCGCAGGGAAACTTAGAACGGCCGCACAGACCTCTTTGCCACCTCAGTGTCACCTCCCCCTGCACCACCCCTCAATCCCTGACGACCTGGGGCTAGAGAGTGGGCCAGACTGGCCTAGACTCGAATCCCAGCACCTCCCCTCCCATTGTGAGACAGGATCACTTCATCTGTCAATTTTCATCCCCCCAAAATATGCATTGCTATCCCTAAAGCCACACATTTTGAGAAATAAATAGGTTAGACTTGCTAAAAAGGGGGATATTCTCCTACCTTATTGTATGAGTGGGGACACTGAAGTGCAGCAACCAAATAATCCTTCATACTAGTTAATATTAGTTGATTAATCCAGTTAATCCTATTCCCGCTGGGCAGTTAAGCGTCAGCCACTGTGGTAGACACTTAACATCATCTGAATGGTTCTTCCAATAAGCCTGCAGCTAGGTAATTTGTGTGTGTCTGTTTCACATATGAGGAAACTGAGGCTCAGGGGAGGTCAGCCACTTGCCCAGTAAGTAAAAGGAGGAGCTGGAGAGTTGAAAAGTGTTGACTCAAGGCTCTGCCGCCAGTCTGAGCTGTGCTGGAACCTGGAACTCCCCAAACTGGAGTTTTTAACATCTTTAGGATGATGGCCAGATCCTTTGAAAATCTGGTGAAGGCTCGAGATCAACTCTATTAAGAAAGCACCCTCTTAGTTAGACTTGTACACCTGAAATCTATATAATGTTTTAACCAGTGTCAGCCCTGATGAATGCTATTTAAAAAGAAAGCACCCTCAAAGGCACGTGCCATTCTGTTCAGTTTCAGAGGTGTCCCTCCGTGTACTTCCGCCAGCACCCTGCGGGCAGATCCGGGGGGGGGGGCGCATCAGCCGCCCAGGGCATCTGCCCACATCTACCCGCTCACAACACCTTGCTTCTGCAGAAGGAACTAACAGCTAACAGAGGTTGCCTTGCATGGGCCTCCTGGGATGAGGGGTCAAGGGCATGGGGGGCTCTGGACTTCTGTAAAATGTTTGAACCTTTTACAATGTGAGCACATATGAGTGTCGCTTGAGTAATAAATAGCAAATATGAGTTGTTTACAGGAAAGAAGAGACTGAGTGTAGAGACAAAGAGGAAAGAGGAATACACAAAAAAATTGAAGATAAAAATCGAAGGAGATGTAAAAGTAGAAAAAAAGATTGAAATACGGAAAAAGACACGCTGAAGAAATAGAGAAAGAGAACAGAGGAAGGTAAACAAAGAGAAAGGCAGGCACAGGAAGGAAGATCTTCCCAAGGCGTAACAGCCTGCTGTGCGGTTCTGCACCAGAGCCTGGCAGCCACAGATGCCCCCACCCACAGCTCGGGCCCCAGCTGACCTGGAGGACCCGCTTTGTGAGGCCCGTCTTTTGCGCGAGCTGCTTCAAGTCCTTGGCGTCGGGGTTGTGGTTAATGGCAAAGTAAGACTTCATGGTCCGAAGCTGGTGGTGCTTGAAGGAAGTGCGCATGCGCTTTGTCTTCTGGCTGCTCGGATAGGGCTGGTCGCGGTCCAGGTGCTCCGCATCGTTCTCGTTGCAGCTCAGTGCTAAGGAGGGGACGCAGAGGAGGCAGGTGATCCTCCTGACTCGCCGCCGAGACCCACACACACACACTCTCCCCACCCACCCCCCCACCCACACCACCCCCTCCAGTCCACACCCCCTCCACCCGTCAAAAAACGTTTCCAGCCTTGGGACCACACTGAGATAGAGAGATTATCCCCATTTATAGATTTATAAGGGACTTTGAGGCCGGGGAGAGTGACCTGTCGCTCAGCTGGGAAATGCTGGATTCAAACCCAGCTCTAGGAAACCCATTTGGAGCCACCAAGTTAAAATAATAATATGATTAATAACAACTACCATTACAATCTCTTGGTGGCTTATTTGACTACCGAGGATGTGTTAAAGGGCTTTCACAGGCACATTTCCACTGAATCCTCAAAACAACCCTATGAGTCAGGCGGTATTTTTGCCTTTTTTACTGACGTTGAAGCTGAGGTTCAGAAAGGGAAGCCACTTGACTGAGGATCCAGCACCGCAGGGACTCCGGAGCCCAGGATCCTCCAGCTTCTCCGCCGCACTTCCGACGGAGGGGCCATCACAGAGTCTCCCCCACCCCCAACAGTGTCGGGGGAGGCCCCTGAGAGTCGCTAACTGACTTTCACTTCTCTCCACTTGCTTTCATTTGGCCCTTATCAGTTCCTACGCCCAAAAGTACTGTATGGACTTCTGGGCTTCGGGCACTGGGCTAGGGGTCAGATAGTATATTTGGTAGTATAATCCTCGCTGCTGCCCTATGGGGAGGTGGTTGCCCAGTTTTACCAACGGGGTGAAGGACACAAGGAAGTTAAGCCATCTTTGGAAATCTCACAGACTGGCAGAGTTCTAGCAGGAAAGGGAAGGAACTCAGAGGAAAAAATTAACATGTATTTGACACCTAGGGTATGCCTTTGGCTTTATATACTTCAACGGCCTTCACTACTGTTCAATGGGTGGCAATTGCTATTCACCCCATTTTACAGACGAGGAAACTAACCCTAAGGGAAATGAAGCCACGAGCACCGCTGGTAATGGCTGAGCCTAGATTCACCACCGTAGTCCTTGCCTTTTCTTTCCACTACATCACAAAGGCAGGCAAAGATGAAGCATCACTCTTTGGGGAACCCATCCCCATCCAGAAGGGGCCCAGCTGGGGCCTGGCTGCCAATGCCTGGAAGGCACTGGGGGTTGGGGACAGGAGTTGAAACCTCAGGCCTCAGAAAGTTGCTTGGCAACCTGGCGGCTGATTGGGACAGGCAGGATCCCTCTCCAAGATCCCCTCGTCACATCCGGAGCCATCACACACATGAGGTCTGTCTTTGGGGAGAGCCTCAGAGATTAATTCAGTCCCCCCAAAGTGGGCAACTGGGAATGTACCTGGTGCCCCATCACATGCCCACAGCAGAACTGCCAGACTTAGCAAATATTTTGCCCAGTTATAGCTGAATTTCAGGTAAACAATGAACAATTTTTTTTTAGTATAAATATGTCTCAAATATTGCACGGAACATACCCATACTAAAAATTTATTTGTTGTTTACGTAACATGCAAATACTACCCGGAATACGCTTACACTGAAAAAAACATTCGTTGTTTATTTAAAATTCAAATATTAAATGGGACACACTTACACTAAAAATGTATTTGTTGTTTACTCAAAATTCAAACTTAACGGGGCGTCCTGCATTTTATCCGACAACTCGCTCAGGAGCGTTCCTGGTGACCTGTTCCTTCCTCTACCCAGATGGGAATAGCCCCTTGCAGAAAGAATTTGCAAGATGCGGGTCTTGTCCCTAATCTTAGAGCTGTCAGTAAGAGGCTACACCTCCTAAGGGTCCCCTCCCATAGGTCTCACCCAGGCACCCAAGTCCCCCACCCGGACCGTACTCCCGCTGACAATGCCCAGAGTGAAGCACAGGGTCCAGCAATTTAAAGAGAATCAGAAAATGACTCCAAACGGAATCCATGGAAACTGCCCTTCCCCCTCTTCAAGGGAGCCACCCTCTTCCTGCCCCCAGTCCCCAGCTCCATTGGGGGTGGGGCAGGCCTCCCCACAGGGGATCGCTGGGCCCATCCCTCGCCCAGCCTCTGCCTGGGCTGCGCTGCTGTTAATGAGCTCCATGGGGACCCCGGCGCCCCATGCACCCAAGGGATGTGCCCTGAGGTCGGCCTAGAGTTGGGGGAGATGGCTTGGGGGAGGGAGACAGAAAGGGTAGAGAAAGGAGAGAAAAGATAGAGATAGAAAGACTGAGAGAGTGAAGAGAGAGAAAAGGAGAGAGGGTAGGAAGAGAAGATGGACACAGCCAGGAAAGAAAGAGCAGAAAGAAGAGAGGAAAAGAAAGCAGGGGAGATGGGGAGAACCAGAGAGAGACAGCTACAAAGACAGACGGAAATCAGGAGAGACACTGGGAGGGCCCGCGGGGACAGTGAAGCCCAGAAATAGGGGGGATGTGTGGTGGAGGGTCCAGGTTACTGAACTGAATCCCGGGTCTCAAGGAGACCAGGTCCCTGTGGGGTGGTCTATTCTGAAGCCGTTACTTGCCGCGAGTGCAGAAAAGGAAAAGGAGGGAAGGGGAAAAAGGAGTGGGCCCAAGGTAGGGAGGCGAGGCCGGCCAACAGTGGGGGCAGGGGGCTACGCGGGGGAACGAGGCGGCGGGGGAAATGGCAGTTGGGCCCCGATTTGGCCGGTGCCCCAGGCCCCCTCACTCCGGGCCCCCTGTGCCGGGGCGGGTCGAGATTCCCCAGGATCGGATCCGGGGAGGAGCATGGGGCCGAGGGGAGGGGGAGGACCGGGCTTTCTCTCTTTTTTATTTTTTTTTCCTCTCAATTAGGCCGATTCAATGGAGCTAAAGAGCTCGTAAAATCATGAATAATTTACTCGTGATCTGTTATTAACCCATCGGGTTTCGAGCTCTTGTCGCTGGGACTGAACCTGTAATCAAATCTGACTTCGCCTCATTTTACTAAAGACAAGATTGTAGGTTCAATTGTCTAAATAATGGATTGGAATCAAATCAGTAATTACGCCGCCAGGCACACACACACAAAAAGCTGGGGCTGGGGGAGGCCCGGGCGTCCGGCAAGTCCGCGCGGGACTCCGGCGGCCGTGGCGCTCTGACCCGGGCGCACAGTGCGCGGCCTGGACCCCTCGCGGGCTCTGGCCACCTGGCCCGTTACCCCTGCCCGCGGGCGGCCCCGCTCACGGTTGCGGGGAGGTTTCAGTTCCGCCTCCGGGACCGGGGCTGCGCTCTCGGACCAGAGGGACAGCCAGAGGAGGGCCGCCGTGGCTACCGCCCCGGAAGGACTTTCCGACCTGCGGCCCCGCGGGTCCAGCTGCCCTTTGCTCGGCCGCGGGCTCGGCGCACCGACGGCGCCCCCTCCCCAACTCGGCCCGAGCTCCCCGCGCTGTAACACGGTGCAGCCGCTCCTCCCTCACTGTCTCCCAGAGAGATGGGCTTTGCAGGGGTCGGTCTGGCTGAGCCCCTGGGTGCGGGACACTCGCACTAACAGGCTCCTATCCTCACAGTCGGAAACACACACGGACACTTGCCCCGTACACACAGCCCGCAGCCGCACTCCCTACGGTCCCCTTTTTCCAGTCCTTGCCGCCCCGCGGCCCACACTGCTGCCGTTTGTCTCCCGCCGGTGCCGAGAGGGAAGAAAAGAGGACAGCAGCCAGACCCGAGGAGGCCCGGCCGGGGAGGTGCGGGCAAGGAAGCGCCCTGTTTCCCAGCCTGGCCCCGGGAGCCCCGAAGAAGCGAGCCTCACAGACACCGCGCGCCCGCGAGCGCGCGGTTTCTAGCAGTACAGGAAGCCCGGCCAAGCTAGGCCAGAGACGTTAACAGGGGAGAGGGAAGAGGGGAACAGAGAACAGGGAGACACACGAGGAGATAGTGGCAGAGAAAGGGGAACAGAGAGCGCGGAAAGGAAAAAAAAGAGAGAGGGGCCAAAGAGAAAAGGAGACGACAGGGGTGGGGAATGTCTTGTAAAGGTGCCAGCTCCCCTGAAACTCAGCCTCCAGCCACGTCTCCTAGCTTGGGGCCTCACCCGGAAAGGTGGCTGAACAGCGAAAAGCACAAATAAATCTCTGAACCCTCTACCTCTCAATTCCAAACCCAGTTGCGAACCTGCGTACTCGGAAAGCACCCGCTCCCCACCCTCCGAGTGCCCTGTAGCGGGTCCCTGCTGCTTCCCACAGAGGCAGGCCCCACTTGATAAACAGGCGAGGCTTTGTTTGGGGGACCTGGTCTGGACTCCGTTTAGTCTGTTTTCAGGGTGGTGGGAGATGAGGAAGGGAAGTTGTGGAGAGCGGTATGCCTGGTAGAGCCTTCAACAAATCTATAATCCGCCAGCGCGGACCTGCCTGTGGCCACTTCGCCATCTATCAGATGGGGGGCTGCACTTTCCTCTCAGTTCAGACCCTGAAATACCCAGGTCCCACGATCTTCCAACAAGCAATTTCGTTGGAGCGAATAGGGGAACCCCATCCGCACCTTAGTTTTCTCCGCAGCCAGCTCAGGCTTTTAAGGATCAAAATAACCCCGACTTCTTCCCCACCACACAGTTCTGGGTTTGTTTTGCTTTGTTTTGTTTCCACTTGTGCATTAGACTAAGGGGAAAAGGAAGAAGGAAAATCTCTGAATCTGATTCTGTCACAAACGAAAGAAAGAAAATAATTGCAAATAAACTCTATCTAGTTCAGAAGCCCAGGGAGTCATAAACCTTTCTCCGACCATGCAGACTTTGGGCAGATGTTGACGGTTCAATTTGCCGGGCCCCAGAACCTTCGCAGCTGTCCTGAGCCGGGAGGAGCACGAGAGGGGGCCAGAACTTCTCCTGGAACGGGCTAGGGTTCAAAGACGCCGGAAATGCTAAACGAGCCCTTCAGCCTACCCGGCGCAAAGCCAGGCCTACACCAGTCTCATCCCCAGGCGCCGGCTTCCGAGGGCCCAGGATCTCATCCCAGCGCCCTGCTGGCGCCCCGAGAATGAGCCCGGGGAAAACCGAGACCAGGCAGAGCAGAGGGATCAGGCCATTTACAACGACCCACCCTTGGTCAAAGGGCTCCTGGGTCCAAGTTTCCTTGAGCCTGCCACGCTCAGGACATTTCACGGGACCGGCCAAATGCCAAGCCGATCTCAGTGCCCCGGGCCACTGCTAGTCCTTTCTCTTGGGTCCCTTGCTGCCATGCCCGGCGCATCCATCACCCCAGCTCCCACCCTCAGCCGCGCAAACCCAGAGCCTGTTTGATGTGGGTTCCACCTTGCTTTTTCTATCACTGTACTTACTTTCTGACCAGCAAAGTGAGGGTAAGGCCCAAACCAAAAAACCTCTAAAAAAATTTCTCAGCGACGTGGCCCAGCACAGGGGCAGCAAAACACTATAAAGCACCCTCTGGTCCTGCTCCAGCCGAGGGCATATGAGCTAGAGTCTAGGAGGCTAAGGTCCCTCCAGCCAGGTTGGATGGTGCTTAGGGCCTGGGAAAGTTAAGGGACAGTGTATCCACCGTGCTGTATATATACGTATAAGTACAGCACACCAAGAGTCATTCTGGCTTGTGGGGGTGGACACCATGCACTTTCCCGCAGCCCGACGGGGGCGCTCAGTGCGCCTCGCACTTACCAGCGTTGTAGGCCGCCAGATCCGCCCCGGGGCCAGGGCTCTTGCGCTTCCTCGGCCGCCCCTTCTGCACCGTGCCCACACCATTGTAGTACGGAAGACCCAGTGGGTTGGCCCCGGCTGCACCCAGCCCTGCGCTCTTGGCTGCAGCGGCTGCAGCTGCCGCAGCCGCCACATCGGCGTGGTTGAAGTGCGCGGGGTACTCGCCCTGCAGCAGCGCCTCGAAGTGCAAGCGGCAGTAGACCAGGCTGTCCTTCATGCCGAAGTGGTCACCCGTGGTCAGCATCTTGTTACACGTGGTGCATGTGAAGCAGTTGAGGTGATAAACCAAGTCCCGAGCCCGCATCACCATCTCTGAGGCGGAGATGCCCAGGTGGCAGCGGGCACAGCGCTGCACAGAGAACCGCCTGTAGGAACCATCGAGGGAGGGACTGTGGGGACACACGGTTGGGGACCCCCATATTCCTCCTCCAGGTGCTGCAGCTGCCACTGGGGGAAGTCCCCTCCTCAAAATGGGCAGCCTGAGTCTTAACTTGGAGGGTTGAGGAAGAGGGACTAGATTTTGGCCCAAGTCTGATCCTTCCCTGAAAAACAGTGCTTCTTAATCATTTTCATGCCTACGAATTGTAGGCTTCTACTTACCCAGAGCCCAAACAAGCCCTAGGAAAGCCTTTACTTGGGAAAAGGAGAGAAACTCCCCACTTACTCTTCCTCAAACTTTACCCCTGCCCCTAAACCAGCACCTGGGAATCCTACAGACCTCTGTAATTTGGAAGAAACTCAGAGTCAGGGAGAGAAAGAGGGGGAGAGAATACATAAACAGGCTCTAACCCTAAACCCAGAGAGGAGAAATAAGGAACCTGGAGCCGGTTAGTGAGGATTCCGGTTCTTTAATCCTGGCCAGCTTTCACTCCCGTCTCCACGAAAGACCCGGAAATGCCCCCATCCGATCCCCCAGCTTTCCCTCCAACTTTGTTCCACATCAGCCCAGGCTGCCTGGGTTGGGGAGGGGGCAGTGGTGCTTGTTTCTGTTCCCTCTGGTTGCCCCAAGAAACTTCAAAGGGAGAGGGGTGCAAGGACCCCCCAACCCACGCTTAGTTCTGGTCTAAGCTCAGAAGAGGGCAGCTCTGCTTTTCTCTGGGCCCCTACACTTCACAGACCTTCCCAAGAGGGCCCCCCAAATGGCCGTTTAAAAAGGCTGCCACCCAATTTGTGCTGGCTTGGAGAAGGGAAGCCTCCCTTGGGACTGGAGGGAAAGCAGACAGGCAAGACTGCGCCGGAGACGGGGAGTTCTGAGGAGCAGTGGGTCCCGCCCGAGGTGGGGGGGCTACCTGTAGTAGTCTTCCTTGCAGTAGATGCTTCCATCCTTGCTGAAACAGGTGAGCTCGGACTCCAGGTTGAGCTTGCACTCGCAGCACTTGAGGCAGCGCATGTGCCACTGCTTGTCCACCGCCAGCAGGTAGTAGCGGTCGGAGATCTTGCCCCCGCAGCCGGCGCACAGCGCAGCGCGGTCACTGCTGATGGACGGCATGGTCTGCAGGAGGGAGGGAGGGAGGTGGGAGAAGGTGGCGCCTGCATCAGCCTGCGACCCTGCCTCCGCTGCTGCCTCAGGGAAATGGGGAAAGAAGGCACCCAAAGCTCCCTCCATAACTGGCCAGCCCTGAACTCGAAGAAAGCCACCAAGGGTGTGCAGTGTGCTCCCTCCACTCCTAAAAGACCCATATCCAGAAGGTTCAGAACCCAGGTCCACCCACACAACCCAAGCAAGCCACAGGCCCAGGCCAGGTTGCTGGCCTGGAGAGATCTCCCCCGACTTCACTCCCTTCTTTTTCCCCCTCTGCCCTTCTCCCAGAAAGTCTCAGGCTGTTTGGGGACTGACATGGCGGTGGCTTCCCCCATGAAGCCCTCCAAAAGCTCCCCCAAAACTGTTTCTTACAGAAGCCACTCGTACGCGACAGGATCCCCAGAAAAAGGAGTAAGATGACTATTAAAAGTCACCCTCCATACAGACTCCTGTCCAGAGATGGAGAGTTTCTGGACCCCAGCCCCAGTGATCTTTGGATCCTTAAGCCAAATGTTTAGGTCAGGGCAGGTCACAGGTCCCAAGATCCTGGGAGATGATGAGTGGGGTGCAGAGGCACCTTCGAAGTTTCTGAGCGCAGGAGAGGCCCCATCCAAATTGTCGGCTAACCCAAGTGACAGGCTGAGATAACCCGGGAAGAAGAGCTCGGAAGATGGAGGCACTGGAGCTGCCGCTCTTGCTTTCTGAGCAGAGAAACTTCCCGGGCGCCCCACCTCCTCCGGCTCTAAAGGTCACTTCGGGGCCCGGCTTGGGCAATGGTCTGCTCATCTGGCTCCCAGGGAGGTCTGGGGCAAGGAACTGCCTATTTGGGGCTGGGCTGGCAGAGCCAGGTGTGGAGATTCGAACGGACTCTGCTTCTGTGAGAGGCAGGCCACAGCCTGAACTACGAGCTCTGGCCTGGCCAAATCGAACGGGCCAGGCGGCCCAGGTCGCGATCAGCAAAAAGCAGCGGCCCAGAAGACTTGGCCCCCTGAAATTGCGCTGGGGAGGGAATCCCGAATTGCCAGGAAGCAAGAGCGGCCAAAGCCAGCTGGAGACCCAGTGCACCGGGTTGGTTTGCCCTTCCCGGCTCCGCCAGCAGCCAGGGCCAAGCGGCGGAGAAGCACGCCGGGGCCGGTGACCAGAGAGCCCGGCCAAGTGAGAAGAGAGCCATCTCAGGCCCCGGGTAGGACTTTGCTTCCACTTCTGGAGAAGTGCTCTTTTCCACCCTCTGGGACTAACATTTCGGTTTCAACCTTGTTTCCCTCCTCCTCCCCAGCAGCCTGGTGTCCCCCGAGCCGGAGGGCCTTGCATCCTGTCCGCGGATCCCCAGCACCCAGTCCCGTGCGGCACGAAGGGCGCTACCCAAAGTGCCCCCAAACTTTGGGGAGCAGAGGCGCAGACCAACACGGCCCCGTCCCAGCTTTCGGCCCGACCCGCAGCCGTGCGCCTACCGTCTCCGTGTCGCCGCGGTCGATGGCGGAGCTGATGGCGGGAGCCTCGCTCTTGGCCCTGCGGTCCATCTCGTCGATGACCCCGTGCACCTCGGGGCCCGACAGACTGTGGAACAGCATCGCGGCGGGACCGGCGGGGCCGGGGGCGCGGCTTCTCCGCGGGAGGGCTTGCCCCCCCGCCTCAGCTGCCTGGCGCTCCCGGCGCTAACGGGCCCGGTGCATCGCCACCGCGGCCCCGGCCCCGCCCGAGCTCGGCTGCGCCCCCAGGCCGGGCGCCCCCGGGCCAGGATGCCTCCCGCCGAGGCGCGGGGGCAGCTACATCGCGGGGCGCCTGGGCGGCGGCGCCAAAGCCAGGGTCACAAGGGCACGGGGTTGGGGGGGAAAGGGGGAGGGAGACGAGGGCAGAGGTCGGCGCCCGCCGCGGGCGCTTTCACGCCGCGGGCATTGCCGGCCTGGCTTCGGCGCCCCGGGCGCAAAGCAGGAGCGCAAAGTCTGCCCGAGGCGGCGACGGCTGCAGTCCCGGCTCACTCGGGAGCGTCTAGGTGCCCGCGGAGGCCCAGCTGCCTGGACCTCTCCACTCCCTGGGGTGCGTCCCCAGCCTAAGGCAACCCGCTCAGACGCTGGGTGGGCGACTGGAGTAAGGGTTTCTCCGAAGCCAGCGAGCCGAGCCGAGCCACCGGGAGAATTGAAGAGGAGGAGGAAGAGAAGGAGGAGGAGGAGGAGGTAGAGGAGGAGGAGGAGGAGGAAAAAGAGGAGGAGGTAGAGGAGGAGGAGAAAAAGGAGGAGGAGCAGAGTGGGAGGAGGAGTCGCCGGCCGCGGGCCCAGCCGCGTGCAAAGCTCTCCAAGAGCGCGCCGAGCCCAGCCCCGGCTCTGCAGTCCGCGCCAGCCAAGCGTCCGCGCCTTTTCTACAGCCGCGCCTGACATCACGTCCTGCCGCCGCGCCATTGGCCGCCCCGCACCCCAGGCCGTGGCAGCGCGTGCTCCGGGAAGGCGGGAGACCCGAGAGGGAGGGGAGAAGCAAGAGGAGGAGAAGAGCCACGAGATGGTGGGAGCTGGTGGGCGAGGCTGGAGGGGAGGAGTGGGAGGGAGGGAGGGAGGGGGTGTTGGAGTTTTTAAGCTACGAACTGTTTCCTCGGGGTTGGGTTTGTTTTTGGGGGTATTTTTTTTTTTCGGGAAGGAAAATAAAACCCTCTCTCCCCGCCGTCCCCACCCCTAAGAAGGCACAGTCAGAGGATGCTTGAAGAGGACTCACTCCGGTCTCCCCTCGGCCCGCAAGAGCCGACCCCTCGTCACAGTCTGGAGAGGCCTGGGAAGGCAGGCCTGGGGTAGAGCTCCCAGAGCCTTGGGCTGCTTCCCGCCAGTTCGGCCTTAGGGCCAGGCTCCGCGCCACGGGGGAATGCGGGAGGCTGCGCAGGCCTCCAGGGGACCCAGCTGAGCCAAAAAGGCAGGAGACCAGGGGAGCTGTTATTCGAGGGGAAGGAGGGCCAACCAGCAATCCTGGCTCCAAGAGAAGTAGGGCCTGATTTCTCCTTCTTCCCAGTCTAAATCTCTTCAGCCTTTAGGAACTAAAAAAGGCATGGGTTTAAATCCAAGATCTGCAATTTACGCACAAACCTAACCTTAGGCAAATGACTTAATTTTCCTTAGCGAGTTCTGATCTTTCCGGAAGGGGAAATCCTATTCACATGGATGTGATGAACGAAAGACACGGATGTAAAATACCTATAACACAGCAGGCACTCAGCAAATTCTTTCATTGCCCCCACTTGTCCCTCTCCATCTCCTATTAAACTTTCCCACTCTGAGGAATCAACAAGGTTCTTAAAGACCACAGGCCCATTCTTTACCACTGGGTGCGTCATGCCATAGACTCAGCTATTGACCAGCATCCATCCAGCTGCCTGGTTGCACCACTTCTCCAAAGACCAGCGACCTGGCCTGCACACAGCCCAACTCTACCCGGCCCCGGCCCCCAGACTTTAAGCTTAACCTAAATAGGCTCTCTTGGGGACCCAAGAGCAATACACAGGTGTGTGGTGAGGCTGGATTTACAAAATAAAAAGTCATTGTAGAGAAAAACAGAATTAACAACTCAGTTACAGAGTTCCATCTGCTTTGAAGGTGGGTCAGTCTGAAGTGGCTTGCTTGCCAGGAGGAGGGAAGGGGCTAGCAAGAATCTATGCAATTTATCTTACATAAGGGCACAAAGTTGAGGCAGCACAAAATCATACTTTCCACATACCAGACATAACTTTTCAATATAAATATATGTGTGCCTGTAATGCCCAAGCACATGCACTCATGTTCATGTGTGCAAATTCACATGTTCCTCTCCGTTGGCAAAAACACGGCCAGCAGGAAGGGAAAGCTAGGGTCCTCGTGTGCACATCAGAGGGTCCAGCGCCGAGCAGAGGGAGGCTTCTATAAAGCGGTTATAGTACAATCTCATGCTCAAATGATTCTTCCTAAGTCCCCGTGTGCACTTTCTAGGAGGCCATGTTTTGCATATTTGCAAAAAATTCTTGAAGTAAGTGTGTACATGCTGCACATGCACAGATGCCCCAACGTGAGGGAAGGACCACAAACCCAAAGATGCGCGTGCGCATGTGTTCACACAGACTTGGGCTCTGGCGCCTACACCCGGCCTGCACCCGGGCACGCGGACGCCTACACAGGCATGTTTTACTGACGCATCTGGGGCACTTTCTTTCAAAGAAAGTAGGGAATGAAATTTTAATCTCAGAGTCACCGGGGTTCATCTGGAGGTCGCCCAAGGAGTAGAAAAAATTGTGACAACGCTGGAGCGTTTGTCCTTGGTGTAGCTCCGAGCCTGGGCTGGATGGATGCAATATGTTTTCGAAAACTCAAGGGGCTGCCTCAGGAGCTGGGAGTTTGGGGAGAGGAGCACTCGGGAACTCTTGCCGCGGGCTTCCCAAGAAACGTGGAAACACACCCTGCGGCTCTTCACTCCCCCCAGACGTGTACGCACACGATTTCGTCGCCACCTCTCTGACCAGCAGCCCACACCCAGCGTGACCGCCCGCAGATTCTCCGGGGGTCACGATACCCTCCGGGTGCATCCGCTTGCTCCTCTCCCCGTCAGGCTGGGACGCGCTCCGGTCCGCTAGAGGCTCAAACGCATCTCCCGCCGCGGCGCGGGATCTGGGTGCTCGGCCCCGGGGTCCACAGGCCCTTAACTTTGCTAATATCCCCCAGCGGCGGGGGTACGTGGCGCAACCGCTAAGCCCTGTCCGCGGAGACTAAACAAGGAGAGAAACAGGCTGTAAACACACGTCCTGACACGTGAGTGACATTTACACAGTGCGAGGAATCGCAGCCCAGGAGAAGGAAGGGGTGGGGTGGGGGGCGCAGGCGTCTGCAGGTAAATGAATCCTCCTGAGGCTCGGTAAACAGAGCGGCCCCTCGACGCCCCTCCCCCAGACAGGGGGACAGAATCCCTTAGTCACTTGAACCTGCCTTTTGTGGGAGGTGACAGGTGAACGGAATTCAGGTCTGGCTACTCTCGCCGCTGCCCACCTCCCCACCATCTGCTTCCTTGCAGACAAGCAGACCCGGCGCATAATGAGGTAGCAGCCTCCAGCCGGCCACCGTGACTAACTCAGAACAAAAGCGCTCCCTCCACGCCTCTTCCAACAAAGGGGCCACCAGCCCCGGCGCTCCCCGAAGGCTGCGGGGCTGCCGGCTGCGGGGCTGCCGCGCGCAAACTTCCCTGGGCTCCCGGGTCTGCCGGCGCCGCCGAGCTGGGGCCGCGGAGGGAGGAAGCACATGCCGCCCAAAGAAAGTGAGGCCGCCCGGGCGGGGGAAGTGGGCGCGGGAGCCGGGCCGCGGACGGAGGGTGATTGATCAGTGCGCTGTTCCCGGAGCTCTGTCCCGTTATTAGAGGCGGCCAAAGCAGGGCCACGCAATAACCTCCGAATCGCCAACTAATTGACGCTGCAGGCAACTACTTCATTGTGCGCGCTGGTTTTATGTCTTCATAGCCGGTGATTGACAAGGTGTAATTAGTCATCTCACTCGGTGATAAACATGGGCATCCTCCTCCCGCGGCATCAGGCCGTGTGTACCAGCAGAGGAAGCGATAGTTGACGCTGATATACCATTAAATCAAAATGAAGACGTTCAGAAGTGTGTGTTTGCTGTGACGCTCTGATGGTTTATTTCTCAAATACGGCACCAACAGATTTACTTGATTTGCAAGTTAACTACAACATTAACTGGTTTTATTTATTTTGCCTCTTCCTTCCTCTTCCTAGGCAGGGATGTTGCTCTTGGAGAATGTGAAGACAGTTTGCTTCTTGACAAGCGAGCGAGCGGGCGCCCAGATTTTTTCAGCCTCTCCGGAGTCTCCCCCGAGGGAAAGGCAGGCAGAAAAACCACCAGATTTGGGAGCCACTAGGGAAGGACTGCGCAAGGGAGAGCCGCCCTCCTTGGCCCCAGACCTGTTTGCCTTTAGTCACTGGCAATAGATGACCTGAAACTGTGAGGATGGTGCTGGGGATTGGGATCGGGGAAGCCTCTTGGATAATAACTATGAAGAAGAAAGAGGCAAAAACAATGTTTCTTCTCTGCCTTGAAGCAGAAAGGACTGTGGTCTTTAAGCTGCTGTCTGCAGTCACAGGCCAGTCGCCTGTCTCCGTTCTCTGAGTGTAACGTCTCCTGTCCTCCGGGTTGCACCATTCAGCAAATTATACTCCTTGCTCACCGAAGGAGAGCTTGCTTAGGGAAGAGTGTGTGTGTGTGTGTGTGTGTGTGTGTGTCCCTCTATGGGGAGGCTGATACTAGAGGTGCTGGCTACTTGGTCCAGAGACCTGGCCCTTTACATTTTCAAAAAGGAGACAGCATTGCTGGTTAGACTCCCTGGCATTGCCATGGTCAGTCTTGACCCTAATTCTAGTTAGAGAATGGCAGATTCTGACAAAGCCACCAACATCTGAAAGTCCACTTCCAGGGTATCACACGTGCCCCCAGGAACCCCCCAGTGGGGTACCCTTCCTGCACTTTCCCTTGCTCTCTAACCTCTGTCTCCTGTTTGTATGGTGATTCCTTGCTACTGTGCAGGAATGTAGGGTTGTGAACATCAAGAGAAGATGGGGTGCAGCTGAGTCACAGGGGTGGCAGAAAAGCCCCATATCCTCAACAAGGACCTTCTCCCCAGGCCTGTGGGCTTCATTCAGCAAAGTGTGTGCGTGGAGGTGTTTTATATTGATGTGAGAGGCTGCCAGTCAGCCGCAAATCAGCACAGGCATGGCTACCTCTTTATAAAATCCACTCATTGCCTTGGTCACACCTTAGAGAAAATCTGCTGGTCACCACGGTGGATTGTGGAGCCTTACTTGTTTCAAAAAAGAATCCCATATTTGTGGACACGTAAGTCGCTTGGCCCGTCTCAGGCAGAAAGGAGCCCAACTCCTCCTCCTCCTCTTCCCCCTGCAGCAAGCTGAACAATTCTGAAACTGCCTCCCTGGGCGTCAGCTGAGCAGGCTGGGGAACTAACCAGGGCCCTCTCTCTAGGGCCCTGTTAAATGCACTGAACTTAAAATGAAACACGAAGTGTGAATTTCGGGTTTGAACATGATGCATCAGGAAACGTAGAGGTTGGCAGCCCTTTCCCTCCTCCCTGCCTTTCGGTAGCAGGTATTAATATTGTATTAAATGTTATGAGAAAGTAAGGGCTGAGGAGAGGAATGTGCTCAGATGCAATTTTGTCAAGGTTTTTATCTGTGATTATGATTCCAGATGTAGAAACTCCCGGAGGAGGGAAATGAGGGGCTGCTGGCGTGTGACATGTGTTTTAAGGTGTTTGGCAGTGTTTCTCAAAGTGGTGACAAAATGTTCAATTTTATTACAGGGAATCGGTAAAAAAAATATGAATACTAGGTCAGAGATTGTTCACCTCAGCAAAAGGATTTACCATTATTGATTAGGGTGGGGAAAGTTTGTATCTGGGTCTTGCTTAAATCACACTGTCAACAATGGAAATCTGTCAGATCAGATTATTCTTCAAGAAGAATTGTGACAAAGTACACAATAGCTGATTGCATCTCCCCACCTACTAATTTCCATGAAAAGATATAAACTGCTCTGGAAGCCAGAAAAGGGGTAAATATTGCAAAAATATGTCAATTTTTTTTCAGCTAGTATAACTACAGACATTCCTTGAGGGTAATGTCTTTTTAATCTAACCCAGAAACTACCCAGTCCTAGAAGAGCCATTTTGCTAATTCTGCTACTCGGCTGCCTTTTAGTTGAAGCACAAATAACAGCAATACATTTCCTCACACAGGGAACCACATTTTGCTGAAAGGAGAATCAGGAAGATTTTGTATGAAAAAAAGTGGGGATGGGGAGGAAGCAGCTGAACTCCAGACTAGTTGACAATTCTTGTATCTCCCCGCACTTGAGACTGGAAAATTTTCCTACCACAGTCCTTTATTCAAAGGCATCTCTGCCATCCCTCTCGGACAGCAGGACACCCCTAACCTCTATTTCTAAGCAAAGGTTTCTCATAAACTTTTTATGAGCTTCACATACACTAATTGACGCGAGTGCCCAGCCAGCGCTGGCTAGACTGGAGGTAGGTTTGGTAAACATTTTCACAGAACAAAAAGAAGGGTTTTTGGCTAAAGTTGTTGGACTTCGCCCCTCCCTGGGTCCCCAGTCAGAGGACAAGAGGCTCTACATGCTCACTGGAGGCATTGCTGTACAGATCACCTGGTATCAAGCGCACCCCTTACATCTCTCAGCCCTATCCTGGAAGCCCACACAAATTTAGCCCCAACCTTTCCTTAATCTGGGCTAAAGAATGTCGATTTTTAGCTTCCCAGCCGCTGGCACTATTTTACCATCACAAAAGATACTAGGCTCCTAGCACAAATTGCACCTTCCTTGGGAGTAATAAGGTTCCTCTCGTCCAAGGTGATGTAGGACTTGGACATTTCCAAGGGGAACAGTGAGGTTGAGGGGGAGGGGAAGTGAGTGGCCACCATCTCTCACCCTTCATTTTCAGCAGGACCTTTCCTCTGCCCCAGCCCAACTTTCCACTGGCCCGATGAGCAAATCTCTACTGCTATTTGGGAAGGCAGTATTGTCTCTTTAGGTGAGAAACAGTCATTTCCCACATATGCTTTAGCCGGAGCCCAGCCCCTGGCCCCTCCCCCATTTTATTCTTCCATTAATTAAAACAAGTAATGTCCCATCGATTATCTTTGCATGAATGAAAATCATCATGGGCTCTTGCAGGTATATGGGAAATTCTGTTTGCTTAAGTCTTCACACTTTGATTTTCTATAGACTCATTTTCTTAGGCATAAAGAAATTCAAACAAAACAAAACCAAAATCTCCTGACACCTTGCAATAAAGCACAGAGACCAGTGGTAATGAGCGTGTATGATCTCTTGCAGGAAGAAATGTTCAGATGGTCCCGTTTTATAACTGGATTGTAGTATCTGGTAAAGGGTTCTAGACAGTTAAGGGAAACACTGATAGGTCACCAGACCCATGTTTGGAATTTGAGCTTGCGTCTAGTCATCCAAATTTTACTTTTAAGCCACTCTGTCAGTCCTTGAAAGTAAAAAAAAAAAAAAAAGAAGACAGGGGACAGTCAGCTCAATTTGGAATTTCCCAGCTAGTTGGCCATTTCAGCTTGCATCTCCATTTCTGGGGGCTGCCATAATTAGAGCGATCTATTTTGCATTTACTTCTCTTTGCAAGCACTACATTATTCACTCTTTCCTGTGCTTATTAAACAGTGCCACCTGCACCAAATTCAACAAAGCTCTTCCATCAGTCAGCCCAGCTAAGGATCCCAGACCATATATTATCATTAATTGAAGCTCAATTGAATAGTTGACGATACAGGCATGAGTAAAAGCAACACATTTTCTAGGACCTGTTCATAAAAAATGTTTTAAGCAAAAACCAACCATTTATTCCTCCAATTGTCATATTTTACAAACTCATTTCTTTCTGTACAGTAATTCAAGGAGCAATTAGCAAGTTTTTTAATTAATGAACTATTCCCTGTATGTCACCAAAGTGCCTCCAGCACAAATGTCCTCCTTCATAAGGTACTAGCAAATACAGTCAATATTTTGTCACCCAAAGCCTTCGAAGCTGACCACCTCGATAATCCTAATGCTATAAAAAGGATCTGAAGAGTCATAGACAAGTCTGGAAAGCAGAGGACAATTTTTAGGAAACTGGCCATGGATAATCTGAATCCAGAGAAAGGGAGTGGCAGAAGGAAGGGAACCAAAGATGGAGAAGGGAGAGGCAGAAAATGAATGTAGATAGAAATCAGTGGCTAAAGAAAGGCAAAGTTTCTTCTAAAGATGGGACCATCTCCCAGCTCTAGTTATGTTGTAACAAACTATCTACACGCTGATGATTTATACATTTTTTAATAGCCTCAAACCTCACTGTGCCTTGTTCTTTAATAAGCTTTCTGCTTTGTTCAAAATACTGCTTATCTTTGGCATTGTCAACAGCTCTGCATCTGGGAGAGATTAATTAAGTGATAGGTCAGAGACAATGAGGTGAAAGGGCATGTCCATCCAATCAGGTCTGATTCATGCATTTCTAGGTGGATCAACTTTTTTTGAGTGATGCCAATTTCAGTTCCATTTCCAGAGAGGACTTATCAATAGGTATGCCTGAGCTCCTCCAGGGAGGGACTCTTAGCTGAAAAAGATTTTTCTGAAGATAGAAAAATCTAAAATCTAGACTTTCCATCTTTTTAAGATGTGAAACCAAAATATAACTATAAATTGCCTTTATGCTTAAGTTTCACCTATCTGGGTGAAGGCTCATTTTCCTGAACAAGATCTTTCTAAAGAATAGCTAACTAGACGATTACAAATAAGATTGCCATGCAACACAATAAAAAAATTAAAAGTTCGCTTTCTCTCCTCCCCCTCCCCCACTGTTTCTCATTGCTTCTTCCTTTCGAAGTCCACTTTTAATTTCTAGAAGAAAAAAATTAGAGAGACAAGAAAGAATATAGGAGAGGGGTGGGGGAAGAATGAAAGAGAAATAGAGAGGTTTTCTAAGTGTCAACTGAATTTTTCCAGACCAATTAGAGGTTATCTTTAAATCTCCATCCCCCCCCCACACCTTTCTAAATAGATCTTTAGATTAGTGAGAAATTAGTTAATTGGGAAAGGCCATGTGGCCAGTTTACCCTGTTTCTAACCAGAAGGGTTTTAAGAACCTTAGACCCCACTCCCAGAAATGACACCCTCCCCATCTCTCCAGCAGCACTTCAGTCTGAGTCAAAATTGTGGTTTTTAGTGCATGTACTTAAGAGAGGGACAGACAGAGACAGAGACAGAGACAGAGACAGAGAAACAGAAAGAGAAGTGAACTCCCAGCCTGTGAATAAGGCTCACATAAATTAACTGTTTTTGGCAGACCTCAAACAAAACATTTGGAATATTTTTACTCTATTCTTGAAAACGCCCACAAATGAAGTTCACATTTCCTAAGGGGTTTTTTTGGGGGGGGGGTAGGGTAGAGGAATAAACAATGGTTTGGGTTTTTATAATCGACTAGACGTTTCCCCTTCTCCAAAGAAAAGTAGAATGCCAGTTTTTTAACTATTAAATTCTTTAAATCACCTGGGATCTATCTAGATTTATAAAACTGAGCAGAAATACTTAACAGTCTGATCAATAGCCATTGACCGTCAGTGTACCTCACACCCTAACACGCACAGCTTGATCATGTATATTTGATCATCAAAAAATTCAAAGCATCTTGAAGCAGTCTATCAGACTTCCCACAAAATAGTCTGTCTTTTTCTGTGGTCTTGAAAAGAGTGTGAGTTTTTTCTGTCCCCTGTATTCATCTATCTATCTATCTGTTTATACACACATGCACACCACTCCCTTCCTGGAGAATTTATTGCTCATATATTTGATGAAGAACAAGGTAATTAACTGCGAGGCTGTACATCTGGTCGGTACTTCATATTCATTGCAATAATAAAACACTTTTTTCCCATTTTAGCGAAAGAAAGGCTAGTCTTGCCCACAGATTCAGAGGACCCCAGAGTCTCTGTCTGCAAAGCCTCCTTGTCATAAATCCTACCTCCCTCTTAAGTGATGGCACGCACAATTGCACCAAGGGGTACTAAGTTTATCTGTGCAAAAGCATCATTGGCAAAGCTTGTGTATTCTCAGAGCTTCAGCATCAGCTAGTGGGGGTTTGAAAGAGACACAGCTGGTTCCTCTGTCCCCAGTATGCTTGGCAGCAAGGAGGGACAAGTGTCCAAAGGACTTGTCCTGCGTAGGGTCACACGGTAGTGAGATGCATTTTGAGATCTCAAGGCTGGTGTCCTGAATACATGCCACTAAGCTCCAGTACCCCAAAAAGGACCCAGTACAGTACCCCAAAAAGGACCCAGTCCTGCAGACTTTTCTGATATTCTGGGGTCGAAAGGCTGGTTCTAAGTTCCCCCATAAGGTGTGCCAGATCTGTCCAAAAACGCTCCAAGGTCCAACCAGAGGAATAATACCAGCTGGAAAGCCTGCTCTGAGCCCCAAGCACAATCTTTTCAACCCCAACCCCAGAGACCTCCCAGTCAGAAAAACAAATTACCTGCAGAACCTCCCATTTCGGGAGTCCCCTGCTCTGTATTCCAAACTGTGCCCAGGACAAATTTCTTGGGGCCCTTCCTTCTAAAAGCAGCAGCATCTGCTTTTAGAAGGAAGGGTTGAGGCACCCTCCTTTATATTGGGGGAGGGAGACACTTCATATGATAATACGTGTAATATGATATGGAATGACAGAAAGCATGACAGTTGCCCATAATACGGAGAAGTCAGTCAAAGGACAGAGGGGACATTTGGATAATTACCATCCATTGGCTAGTCAATCACGCGAACAGAGAGAAACTGCACAAAACCCACAATGGAGTTGGGAAACAAAAGAGACCCGAGCCAGACTCAGGATTAACCGGTCTAAAGCGATCTAAATGCTTTTGTATCTGAAGAACTGAGGCTGCCGGGTTGCCCCCCCCACCCCAATCCCAGGGAACTAATTGCGGGATCAGAGTTAAAGCTCTCTCCCCCCTTTCCCCTTTCTCTTTGTAGACTACTCACCACGCAGAAACAAAAAAATGATTTCTCTCTCTGTGTTCATTAAACTATTTTAAAGTTACAGGGGTGGGGGAGGGAGGCTCAGTGTGGCCCCTCAGCCCCGGAGCTGGGATTCTTCCACCTCCGAAGAGGCTGGACAGTCTTCGTTGGCCTCAATTCTTTGTTTCGGGGGGAAGTCTTCCCTCTTTGCCCCTGGAAACAAATGCCCATCCACCTGGGCAGCTGCCCTTTGCCCGCAGGCGAACATGGATGGCTGGTACCCTGCTTTGGGTGGAGAAAACCCATAGCTGGCCCCTGCACCAGAGAAACACAACCCATAGTTGAAAACTCAAATTACATTTGCATACTCAGAATTAAGTGGAGTAAAAGGGTGAACAGAGAAGCGGCTGTAGCCTTCCAAATGGGAGAATGAGAGAGAAGATGGTTGTAAATGGTGAGGAGAGAGAATTTTCTTCTACATTGGAGAGTGAGAAAGAGGGAGAAAACCCTTCTAAACTGGGACAGGGGGAGAGAATGCTTAATGGGCGAAAGGAATTAGAAGACTCCGGCCTGAGAAAGAGAGGGGCAAAAAAGTGAACCCTGAAGGAGGCACAGGCAAACGGTCCCACACATTTTTGGGGATTCGGAGATGAAGGAGGGTGAGGAGGAGAATTCCTTAAAGGATCAAAGACGCGGAGAGAGACCTCCGTACCTGAGAGGGAGACCCCCGCGTAGTCCCGGGATGGAAGGACGGGTGACTACCTCACCCCATTCCCCCCAGGTCCTCCTTATACAATTGTGACTCGCCCAGAGCCCTCCCGGCCCGGCGTGGCTCTCGCGTGTCCCGGCTCGGTGGCGGCGGCAGTCCCAGGTCTCGTCCGTGGGCGCCCGCCCAGTCCCTGGGCGCGACCGCCGCGCAGCCCCCAGACCCCTCCGGGTAAACAGAGACGCCTTCTTACCTTTCCGCGTCCTCCGCAGCGGGTGTGGCCGGCTCTGCGAGCGGCCCCGGGCCAGGGCCGGGGGGCGGAGGGCGGGGGGACCGGGCTTGGGGGGAGCGGCAGGGTGAGGGCTGGGGGTGCTGGCACGGTGCCCAGAGGGGGCGAGGGGGCCGTGGGCAGCCCCAGGGCCCGAGGGCCGGGTCGGCCGAGCCGGAGGAGGTGTGCGGTGCGGGGAGCGGCGGAGGGGCGCCGGGGCCCGGGCCGGGGGTTGGGGGGCTCCCTCCGCGGGCCGGCGGGGCGCTCCAGCCTCCAGGGCCGGCCCGGAGCCGGGCGAGGCGCGGGGAGGGAGGTCCCGCGCCCGGGAAGCCGAAGACGGGGCACGCGGATCAGAGGGGCTGTATTGTCGCCTCAGCTGACAAATCAATCAGGGCCCGCCGAGCCGGGGGACTTGCCACCGTCGCCGCGCCGCTCGCGGCTCCCGGGCTGGCCCCGCGCCGCCAGCTGACGGCCGCCGCGAGTCCGCGCGGGCCGCGCGTCGCGGGCTGGGCTGCGGTCATTAGGCTGCGGGCGCGTGCGGCCAGGGGCGGGGGCGGGGGCGGCGGGGCGGGGGCGGCGCAGCGCCCGGAGGAGGCGGCAGCGTCGCCCAGCATCCCTCGGCCTCCCCCGCCCGCCGCCGTCCGGCGCCCGCTCCGCGCGCTCCCCCCGCCACCCGCCCCTCTGTCACTGTCACTACTCTGGCCTCCGGTCCGTCGGTCTGTGCTTGCCTCCCTCTGTCACTCTCTATCTCCTAGTCTGTGTAGCGTTTTCCATCTCTCTCTCTCTCTCTCTCTCTCTCTCCCCCCCCCCCGCCCCGTGTCCACAGCTCCCTTGCTCGCTGCGCCTCTTTTCCTCCCTTTGGACCAATGGTGCCCACTCTCTCACCCTTGTCTCCTCGCCGCTCGCACCATTTCCTCCCTTTCTCCCATCTTTCTTTCTACGTCCCTGGACTCTCCACCTCTTTTTCCGGAGTTCCCACTGTCACTCCGTCTCTGCCTCCTTGCACCCCCGGAATCCAACTTAGGCCATTTCTCTGCTCTAAGACCTCGGACAAGTCACTTCTCCTTCCTAGCTGCAGTCGCCTTATCTCTCAGAAGAGTGGATAACCCGCCCGAGGTCGTGTGGTTGAGAGGCGCACGGGGAGGAGGGAGCGCCAGAGGTGCGCGGTGACTCAGGTCCCCCCTCTTGGTGGTCATGCTCACTCACATGCAGCAGCCATGTGGCAGCTGCACCAGGGCTCGCAGGGGAGCATGTGTGCCTCATAAAACCACTGTCACCAGCCTCAAGGGGTGGGCCCGGGCAAGGACCCGAAGGCCAGTTCAGCAAGGAAGGTCAAGGGCAGTTTGCTTTGGGGGTCCCTAAAGCCCCTCCTGAAAAGCGCTGTGGTGCGCCGACCCCCCCCCCCCAACACCGCCCCACACCGTTAGGGTAGGTCCTAGGGCTGTTTCTTTCTTTGATGAGACGGATCAGAGGGGCAATTGCTGTCTTCTTTCCTAAGACCCAGGCAGGAGAAAGCCTAGTCCGATCTTCTTCTCCCCTCCCCTCTCCTCCTCCCGCCCCTCCTCCCCCCACACATCACGACTGGCTTAAAAGCTTCCAAGATGCTTCCAGGATGGAGTGTGGTTTCAGAATCAGGCAGATGTGGGTTCAAGACCATCGCTTGACTTGGGAAACTCATACCACTCGAAGCTTCAGTTTCCTCATCAGCAAAATGAGAAGAGTAACCACCTCCCTTTTCAGATTGTGTTTCAGGTCATCCACGGCAGGCATGAAGAGCCCATGCCTATAGGAGGTTATTCATTCTGTTCAGATTTTATTCAACAAAGTAGGTATTTGTTGTCCATGCTTTTTGGTGGGCTCTGAGGACGCAGCAATTCACAAGACAGGTGTGGTCTCTGCCTTCAAGCAATTTGCAGTCTACCTGGAGAGACTGACTGGGAACAGCTATTCTACAATCAGTTCATAACAGTTGTACAAGTTCCCTGGAGAAGTAGAGAGTGCAGTAGACCAAATACCCAGAAAAATTAACGTGGGCTGGGGGCTCAGGAAGGGCTTTCTCAAGGTGGGACCTGAAGTCAGGTGTGGGGCCAGGGTTGCAGTTGTCAGGAATTGGGAAAGGCTGCTATTGGGAGAGTGTTCCTGGCAGAGTGACAAGCATGTGCCAGGGCTAGGAAGCTGGAGGAAGCATGGCTAGTAAGAGGGCCAGGGTAGCTGGAGCAGGGGGAAGGAGGAGAATGAGCCTGGGGTGTGGGCGGAGCCAGGAATGGAGTGGGCGGAGCTGGTAGCACAAGGGCAGGACAAGAGTCCTGCTTTCCCCATTTCTGAACTGGAAGGAGGAAGCCACATTCGGTTCCTGCACATATTCTTTGCCTTTTGTCCTCCTTGGGGGTTGTCATCTTTTGTCACCTCCTCTGCTCTGTCCCAGCACTGTTCACCCCACGGTGCCATTGCCTGCCTTGGCAACTGTGTCCCCACCAGAGTGTGGCCTCTCTGACAACACACATCCAGGCTGAGCTCTTCTCTGTGCCCTTACCATCAGCCCCACAAGAGGTGTCCTCAGCTGGCATTTGTTGTTTGACTGAACAGTCAGTAGCCATTGTGTTAGCTGTATGCCAGACTCTGTTGGCATTGCCCCTGCCTTCACAAAGCACTTGTTTTGTGGGAGAGACACTTCTGAACACACAGAATCGTGATGACACAGGGGACTTAGGGTGCAGGACTGGAAGCTCCTTGAGGGCAGGATCGTCCCAGGTTTGCTCACCTGGTACAGTCTTCAGGGTGTGGCACAATGCCTGGCACAGGGCAGGCGCTCGGCAACATGTGTCGAGAGGTTGAAAAAGAAAAGTGAAGTTTAAATGCAGAAGGATGAAGAATAAGTAGGAGTTAAAATGAGCCAAAGGAAAGAAGAAGGAGACCTGCCTATGGAGAACTAGTTAGTTGCCATACACAGAGAGGAGGAGATAGGAGGGTCTGTGGAGAGGGAGGGGCTAATAATTACTGAGCTTCTCCTCCAGCCAGGCAGGTGCTGGGCACTTCTTTATCATGATCTTGGCCAAACTTCACAGCATGACTGCTTCGTGAGCGCCATTGTCCCCCCTTTTTTGAATAAGCACTGGGGTCCAGAGAGGTTAAATCACTGGCCTGAGGTCACACAGCTATTAAAAGCCTGCACCTAGATTTGAACCCAGGCCTGCCTGCTCCTCTTCACTAAAAGAAGGAAGCAAAAGAGGAGGAGAAGGCAGAGCGAGGAGAAGACTGAGAACAAAGGAAAAGCAGTGGCAAAGGAGTGAGCTCTACGAGTAATTTTTCAGCTTAAAAACAATTCCCATTTCCCAGCTCGGCGGAGGCTGGCTGGCGGATCTGAGGCGAGGCCGGCCCTCTGACTCGCCGGAGCCTGCCGAGGGGCCCCGCCAGCGGCTTCAAAGCCGGCCTCTTCAGCACAGGCGCTTTTAAACTTCACACGGGAAACTTTCCAGGGCTGACTTTTTGCACTTTATTTCCAAATCAAGAGATGGGGAAGTCCCTCTCAGCCCAGCAGGGAGGCGATCTCACTGAGAGGCTTATCCTGGGGTTCCGGGCTTGTCACAGGGCTCCTCACCTCCTAAGGCAATTGTGGTGGGGGGTGGGTAGGGGACTTATCCTCTCCCCTCAATGGGTTCCCAGGGAGAATTCAGGGCATGGGCTTGGCAGCCGGCCCTTCTTTGGGGGATGAAGGCTCTCTTCCTGTTTCCTCCCAAGTCTGCTTTCTACCTGTGTTCCCAGTGGCATCTGTTGACAAGGTGTGACTATCTCACGAGGGTCACAGTGTGCTCCTTCCTCTTCTCCACCTAGCAGCCTCGAGACCAAACCACACTGTCATCCCCTGATCACTATGGCAAGACACGGCAAGGGTCTCCATAAACCTCGGCTCCCTCTGATTTTTGGAATTCAGGTTTGGATTTGGGATGTACATCAAGAGGCTGGCTCCATGCATTTTAATTAAGCTGTCTTTTTTCATTTATTACTAATACACTCCTCTTAACTATGATTTATTTGTTAAACAAAGCACCATAAGCCGTCACTTATTCATCTTAATTTCAACAAAATTAAAGTAGTCGCTGCTAGATTGCACCTAATTGCACTTGCAATGAAAAGAACGGAGATGTTAATCAAAATAAATTGAAGATAAACAATAAAATCATTACATCTTTGCAGCGGTAAGTGTAACTAATCAGTTTTGACTCGAAGAGACCGAACAGGAATAATGAATGTGTCACTGAAGCCGCGCTCATTAAGGGAAGCTGTCGTGGCCCAGGTCCTCAGGGCAGCAGACGGCCACCCTGCCCATGTGGCCCTGAGGGTTCCGGCCCCCATGGGTAGGCAGAGAGACCCTGAGGAGGAAGGAGAGCAGGGAGGAGGCTCATAGGATGCAAGAGCGGCCTCGCTGAGGGACTCCTAGGTTGCCCTGCTACAGAGGGTTTCTCCCACTGATGAGAAAGTGAAAGGTCCCAGGCTCATTTCTGGGCATCCTAAGTAACCAAGGGTAGGGAGAGAGGAAGGCCAGGAGAGAGACAGAGAGACAGAAATGCAGAGGACACAGACAGCCAGACACAAGCCAGGGGCACAGTAGAGAAGAGCCGAGAAGGAAGAGACAGGAGATAGAGAGACAGGCAGACTAAAAGAAACCAAGATGAAAGACAAGGGAATAGAGATGCAGAGCAAAGCCGGGGATGGATGGTCAGACAGACGGACAGAGTAAATAGCCTGTGGGGATAGGCAGCTCGGACAGGGCAATGGAGGGGAGGTGGGGACAACCTGAGTGAGGGGGAGACCAGAGAGGAAGAACCAGGTGGGTCTGCAGAGGTGGAGGATTTTTGCTCTTACTGAAAGAATCTCTTCTGGAGAACAAGAAATGCACATTCAAATTCTGAGCCAGTTGAAGCTCAGAAGGTTTTAGGTTAGGATTCTGGAAACAAAGTGGTCCTCAGGAATCTGTTTGGGTAAGTGGCTATCAGAACAGGACCCCTGAACTGAGCTCTGGGAAAATTGGCGGGGGGGCACTGAGGTGGGGTCCTGAGGGAGTAGAGGGCCACCTGAGGGTCTTCTGGGCTCACCCTCCAATTGCAGGGATTTCATTGGCTTAAAGGGTCAGACTGGGGTCCCTTCCCCATGTCACAGGATTGTGTGCCAGCCCTTGGGTTGCTGGCCTGGATACCAGATGTAGAGCCAGAGAGATGCCAGCCTGGGCTGCTGGCTGAGGCTGCCTCTCAACACTCCCTTTTTAGGCTGGGAAGGCCCAGAGTGTGGACAAGTTTGGGAAAAGTGGAAAATCTGAGGATTCAGCCATCTGGGTAAGACTGAACAATCAAGAAAGACAACTGCCCTGGCTGGTGTGGCTCAGTGGATTGAGCATTGGCCTATGAACTGAAAGGTCATTGGTTCAATTCCTGGTCAGTGCACATACCTGGGTTGTGGGCCAGGTTCCCAGTTGGGGCTCTGCAAGAGGCAATCAGTCAATGTTTCTCTCATACATTGATTTTTTTTCTTGCCCTCTCTTTCTCCCTCTCTCTCCTCTTTCTAAAAATAAATAAATAAAATCTTAGAAAGAAAAAGAAAAAGAGCCCTGGCTGGCGTGGCTCAGTGGATTGAGCACTGGCCTGCAAACCAAAAGGTCGCCAGTTCGATTCCCTGTCAGGGCACATGCCTGTGTTGCAGGCTAGGTCCCCAGTTGGGGGCGAGCGAGAGGCAACCAATCGATGTTCCTCTCACACAATCAATGTTTCTCTCCCTCTCTTTCTCCTTCCCTTCTCCTCTCTCTGAAAATAAATAAATAAAATCTTGGGGGGAAAAAAAGACAACCTGAAAGACATATAAGGTGGGTTTATCAAAAGTAGGTTTACAGTTGTTCATATGGACTCTAATATAATAATTAATAAATAATAAAACAAGAATAAACTTTGTGTTTCACATGCTTATGACTGTAAACATACTTTTGCCCCATACTGTATTTTTAAAATACATACCAAGTGCCTACTCCTAGGCTGGGCCTGAGAAATAAAGAGATCAATCAGATATGACCTATCCCAATTTCTTCATTCTTTAAAGTAGAGTTCATAATAGAACCAACTTCATGTGTTTATTATACGGATTAAATGAGTTTATATTTGTAAAAAGCATAGATTGGTGGTTGACCCTTGGAAAGGGTTTTATGTATTTGTCAAGTAAAAATAAGAACAAAATAAATCCCTGCCCTCATTGGGTGCAGAGCTCAGTAGGGAAGACAGATTCAGTAGCAGTCAAGTTCAGTACAAAGGGGTAAAGGCCATTACACATGTACTTCAGGATGCTTTGGGTGGGGGAGGGTTCATCTCGATTGGAGACAGAACCCCTAGGTGAGCAGTCCGGAAGAAGAGTGGGAATTAGTCAGATGCAGGGTGGGGGAAGAGGCAAAGAAAATCCTGGGTAAAGGGGACCATATGAATATAAGCATGTGGGCAAGAAATGGCAGGATATGCCTAGCAATGTCGCAAAGTGGAATTAAGGTGTGGCTGGAAACCAGGAACTCAGATCTTGATGCTTCTTGGCAGGAACCATTAAAGAGTACCTTAGTGATGTTTTTGGTGGGGGTGCCGCTCAACTTGCATTTGCTATACTTGGGGCGGGACTTTTCTTTTGAGATTGTGTCTTCCCCCTTTTTTTCCCTTTCTTCCCTCTCAGTTCACGCGGTAAACACAACTCTACCCTGACTCCAGGGGAAGGAGTTTGTGACCTAGACCTAAGCCAATCAGCACATTGCGTTCCTGTGGCCACAGTGATTGATTGAGCGATGGGTAATCAGGCCCAATGGGAGCCAATCCAAGGCTTTGGTTTGAGGACCTGGGAGAGATCTTGGAACCTTTCTGCTGGTGTCTGATCCGACAGGGTGTAGAGGCCAGGGCTGTGGCCACCATCTCACTGCCATGCAGAGCTGGAAACCAAAGCCAACAGAGCGGAGGGCAGCACAACAGCACAAAACAAGTTCCACTGACATCATTTGAGCCCCAAGTCCAGCTGAGATGAAGCTAGTTCTAGCCCCTGGCCTTTCGGTTTCACGAGCCCATAAATTCCTTTTCATACAAACTAGTATAGTTGGGTTTTCTATCCCTTGGAACAGAAAGTTTTAGCTGATAAGCTTCAAACAAATGCAACACAGCGGTGTATTTCAGTAACAGCTCTCTGGCTAGCAGTCACGGTGCAGCAGAGGGACCAAAGGGAGTGAGCTTGGAGACTAGGAGGCCAGAGGGAGGCTGGTGTGGGCTCCCCAAAAAGTGCTTATGATGAAGAACAGGCAGAGCTAGGGGCTTTGGTCTCCGCCAGTACATTAGTTTCTTAATGCTGCTGTAACAAATCACAAATGGAGTGGCTTAAAACAACAGCAATGTGTTCTCTCATAGTTCTGGAGACTAGAAGTCTGAAATAAGGGTGTCAGTGGGGCCAGACTCGCTCTGAAGGCTGTAGGGGAGAATTCTTCCTTGTCTCTTCCAGCTTCTGCTGGCTCTTGGCATTCCTGGGTTTGTGGCTGCATAACTTCCACCTCTGCTTCCAACTTTACATGACCTCCTTGTCCTTGGTATCTGTGTCTTCTCCTCTCCTGTCTATATAAGGAGACTTGTCATTGGATCTAAATCTAAGACCCTAAGAAACGGACAAGGGTTGTTTGCATTTTCGAAATCTAGAAGTCAAGAAGTTCTGCAAATGAATAGGGTTGTCTACTTAATGTCACTCTGAGCAATATTCCAGAAAACGTGTGGCTTGTGAGAGCATCTAGGAGAGAAAGCAGTGATTTTCAAAACCTCACACTGATTCCCTAAGAACAAACTATGCCTGATCAGCCTCATTTCTTTCTTAGCCAAGGTCACCAGATGAGTAGGTTAGGAAGCATGTTATAGACAGAGTGAGCCCAGTCCTTCATGGTCTTCCTGTAAACACCACAGAGAAAATGCATGAGCTATTCAAAGATGATTAGGGAGTTGACTACCCATAATGGAAGAGCATTAAGAGATCTCTGTCTCCTGGAGAAACACCTCTAGTGGAGTACACTAACGCCTTTATACTGCCCATCCAAGTCACATGTGATTATGCTGAGCTTTGGACAGCCCACTTGTCCCATTGGCAGATGGTTTCAGGAAGGAAGAACCAGAGACTATGTTGGTTAATAGAACTCCTTTTTTTTTTTTTTTTTTTTTTTTAATTGCCTACTCTGCCCAGGAGTGAACCGGGTTCTCGCAGAGCAATGGAGAATCAGACAGAGACACAGACAGGGTACGTGCCCTCACAAAGATTTTTGTTTAGTAGAGGAATTATACAAGCACGCTCAGGGTAATAAACATTCAAATGATATCAACAGGATGGGGTTTACAAGATGAAAGGAAGCAGGGGAAAATATGGCCCTGCCAAGCTTGGAGGGTTGGTCTGCGCTCTGATTTCATGTGGAGCCTTTCAGTGTATATAAAGTAGCAAAGGAGAGGGTTTGGAAGTGGGGGTGGGGAGTGGTGAAGCTTCTAAAGATAATGAGGGGCGTGAATAGTTTTAGAATCGTCCTGTTTATCACTCCAGGAACTAAAAGGCCAAGGATTGGGGTAGGGGCAGCTTTGAGGGAGACCATTCAGTGTCCCCACTCCTACCCCAGACCAAGACGCAGCCGATTGTGACTGAACAGCCCTGGGAGCCACTCCAGAGCAGCATGTGGTAGCAAGGAGGGTTGGATATGCAGAGCAGCTGACTCTTTTGGGAAACTTGTCAACTCCCAGGCCAGGGCCAGGGAAATCCTACAGACATGGGAGGGAGGAGAGGGAGGAATGGGTGCCTTATTGCTATCCCCCAGGTCCTGTGCCCAGCTCGGTGCCTGGCACACACATGTGCTGGGTGAGGACTGCCTACAGCGGGAAGAGACTTTCCATCCGTTCCATCTCTGCTTCTCTATGGCACCCATTTCACTTCACAGAGCCTCAGTTTCACTGTCTGTAAAGTGGGTCAAGATGACCGACACACCATGTGACAGAATTGTGTGAGCACCGAAGCCCTGTTCGGAGGCCAGGATTTAACAGGAAAATAAGATATCAACCTCTATCTTGCTGCCTCTTACACATGCCCATTTAGTAAATGTTAGTGGCAAAAAACCAGGACCAATTTTCTCATAAAAAGTCTTCAATTAAAGAAAGATAAATTAAGCGCTAAGAACGGACACTTTTTCTATGAGATACCATAAGGTGCACCAATGATATTCCATAATGTGTGCTTCTATTCCCACCTTCAACTCATAATAAAGACAGGGAATTTAAATGGAGATAGACCCGTGGGGAGGAGATAAGTTGGGCTTGGCCAACCTGGAACCTCCTCCCATGGGTCCTCCGCCAGGCCCCTGAGGATCCTGCCGAGAAGTGCCTCGCCATCCAGCTCGCCTCCCTCCACAACCCCCTCTGTCTCATGCTGACCAGGTCCTGACAACTCTGTTGAATGACCACTTGCTCTGTGCCAGGCAGAAGGCTCAGGGATTCCCATGCATTAGCTCAGTTTCCTTATTAACAAAGGCTTTTACTATCTATCCCCTTTTATAGATAAGAAAACTGAGTCTCAGAGGGGACAAACAGCTTTCTCATAGTCACAGAGCCAGCCACTGCCAGAGCAGGTCTTAAGCCCAGGTCTGTCTGTCTGATCCCAAAGCCGATGCTTGTAACCAGGACACTAAGCTGCTGGGGTGCAGACTCTGGAAGGCCAGTGGAGCTGGGAAGACAGGGATGCCCTGGGGCTAGGGTGCCCTGGGCCGGAAGCCAGAAGACGTAGTCCTCCCAGATGGCAGGGCTCCAAGCGACAGTGCTTCAGCTTCATTGAAGGAGCTTCATGACACAGGAGGTGGCTCCTAACTTCCTCTTGGAAGTGGATGCCAGAGGCAGGAGCTGCCTCACAAGGAATGGCTGGATGCCGTGTGGCAGTGGAGGCCCAGGAAAACACCAACTGCACCCACTACAGTGGAGGTCAGTGTCGAAGCCTGGTGGGCAGAGCCTGTACCAGCCCTGCGCTGGGCGAGTGGAGGAGGAGCCCCTATCTGGCCATGGTGCTCCTGTTTAAGCTGAGGAAACGGAGGCCTTGAAACACACTATGTAAAAATTAAACATAGAATTACTCTATGGTCCAGCAATTTCATTCTTAGGTTTATAGCCAAAAGAATCGAAAACGGAGACCCAAACAGATATTTGTACACCCATGTCAGTATTATTCACAGAAGCCAAAATGTAGAAGCAACCTAAGTGTCCGTTGATGGATGACTAGAGAAACAAAACGTGGTAGATACATATAGTGGAATATTATTCTGTGTTAAAAAGCAAGGAAATTCTGACACATGTTACAACATGGTGAACCTTGAGGACATTATGCTAAATGAACTAAGCCCGTTACAAAAGGACAAATACTATATTATTCCACTTATATGAGATATCTAGAATGGGCAAATTCCTAGAGACAGAAAATAGAATGGCGGTCACCAGGAGTTGGGAGGAGAAGGAATGGGGAGTTATTGTTTAATGAGTAGCGTTTCAGTCTGAGAAGATGAAAACGTGGTGAGGGAAGGTAGTGATGGTTGTACAATATTGTGAATGTACTTAATACCACTGAATTGTACACTTGAAAATGGTTAAGAGGCCCTGGCTGATGTGTCTCTGTTGGTTTGAGAATCATCCCGTAAACCGAAAGGTCGCAAGTTCAATTCCCAGTCAGGACACATGCCTAGGTTACAGGCTCGGTCTGTGGTCGGGGTGTATATAGAAGGCACATCGATGTTTCTCTCTCATTCTCTCTGGAATAAAAAAAAATGGTTAAAACAGTAAACTTTAAGTTATCCATATTTTAATATAATAAAAACCCCAAAGCTGACAATTCTGCTACTTCTAATAAAAACTCTTTTTTAGACCAAAAGTCAAAAAGCAAAACACAAAAACAAACAAAAAAACCATGCTGTATAATGTTCACTGAGTGCCCACATGTGCCAGGCACCACGCTGCTCCCCTACCGGGAGGCCCACCCACCCCCTGATGCTGCTGACCTGACCAGAGTTCATCCTCAGGTCTCAGCTTGAACATCACTTTTTAAAAAGGAGATTTTATTTATTTATTTTCAGAGAGAGGGGAAGGGAGGGAGAAAGAGAGGGAGAGAAACATCCGAGGTGCAAGAGAAACTTTGATCAGTTGCCTCTCACATGCCCCCGACAAGGGACCTGGCCCACAACCCAGGTATGTGCCCTGACAGGAAATTGAAACTGCGACCTTTTTCATTCTGCAAGATGATGCCCAACCCACTGAGCCACACCAGTCAGGACTGAACATCACTTTGGGAAGCCTTTCCTGATCCTACCTGGCTCACTACCTGCACCCTCCAGCACACACATGCATGCACACAAGCTCCTATACACTCACTCATTTATAGTCACACACTCATATACACTCACACCTCAACACACACACACACACACACACACACACACACACACACACACACACAGCCTTTATCCAGTGGTGACAGTGTCTCCAGTGCCTAAAACACCACCTTGCACAGAAGCAGGCCCTCAGCAAATTTTGATAGATTGAATAAATACATAAAAAAGATACATTCAGATTCAGTTAACAATTCTGGATTTGCCACTTGGCAGCTGGAGATCTTGGCTTTGGGCGAGATGCTTCAGCTCTCCAGGCAGGATGCCGTTGTCTCATGGGTAAGATGGGTATTAAAAAAAAGAACCTTCCTCACAAGGAAAATGGAGACTTGAGAGAGTCTGGGTCAAGTGCTTGGCTGTGACCCAAGTCATGGCAGGGTCTCAGTGAATGCTAAGTGCCACTGTGCCTGGACGAATGTGCCCTCACCATAGACCTCAAATGTCCCCTGTTGAGAACAGGGACACATGCAGAGATTAATATCAGCTTAGGAAATCTGTGAACTCATAAATGACAAGTTTGAGGCAGATAAGCCCCTTGACCTTCAAGGCCTTTATTGTGCAGTGGAGGAGAAAGGCCCTAAATAGCCAATGACAGAGAGCATGAGAAGGCTGTGTGAAAGATTCGGTTCTTGTGGACGCCCCAAGGGATGGCTTCCCAGGTACGGTAAGGCCAGAGGGAAAAGTGGAAAGGAGGAGTTTCCTAAGAGGAGAGTTAGGCGGAGGGAAGTCCTGCAGTCGGAGAGAAGAGCGCGGGAAAAGGCCTGGAGGTGTCCCTGGGGAACGGAGGCCAACGGGACCAGGCGCCTGATGGGGGCTGGAGAGGGTGCAGGGAGGAGGGTGGGGCCCCCCAGTGAAGGGTGTAGGGAGCCTCCATCCTAAGAAAGCTTTGATCTGCAGGCCAAGGGGGCTTTGGCAAGGTTTCAAGCAGATTGAGGGTGAGGATTGGAGGGTGACATCATCAAATTTATTCTCTGGAAAGAGAGTGTGAACAGGGCTTAGCCTGGCAGAAGAGATTCCCTGGGAGGCCATCAAAGCATGTTCTCCTTACGTTCATAGAAATAAGAGTCATTGGGTTTAGGGGTCAGGTAGACCTTGCTTCCTCTCTGACTTCTCTTCTGGGAGCTGTGTGACAAGTGGCTGGCCTCTTTTGAGCCCCCAGTCCTCACCTGTAAGTCAGGAACAAGAAGACTGGCTTGTAAGGGTGTTGAGAGGATTCAGTGAGATGCTGGCTGTACCAGTGCCCTGCACACAGTAGGCACACAACCAAGGCTAGCTCCTTTCTCATTGGGCTTAAGGAGAGATGCACTCCAATTATCCGAAGGACTCGAGTATGACTAAGGCTCCCAATCTGTTCTGTGCCCGCAGTAACCCTTCTAGGAACAGTCTCTGGGAATTTCCAGAGCACATTGGGCATCTCCAACACCCTTTATTAAAGCCATCCTCTGAAATGGGGGTGTTGTCACCTTTGCTGGCCTGGCCAAGTCAGGCAGAGACAGGTGGACCTTTGCAGTTACACATGAAAGCTGCCCATCCCTGGTCCCAGGGTTTATAGCCAGAGCGATGCAGACCCAAGACCCTGTGCTCAGGGAGACATCCCTGATGTAAACCTTCCATCCATCTGCCTAGTCCACCCTCCAGGGCACGAGAGATGAGGGAATCTCTTTGAGGAAATTCAAGGCAGCCTGGGTACAAACTCTAAGAACCCAAACAGTTTACAATATAGCTGAGAAAATGTAACATTTACCTCCCTCCCTCTCTCCCAGCACTGTACACACATTACACATCATTCTTATCCCCTACGATGTCACACTTAGTTAAAAATAATCATATCTACCATTTGCTGAACCTTCCTTTGTGCCAGGAAACTTGCTGAGTTCTTTCCTTGGACTATTTCTCTTTACAACATTGTCAGGTGTATACACTTGTCAGTCCTGTTTTACAAATGAAGAAACTGAGGCTCACAGAAGTTACGTCATCTGCCAAAGTCACCCAGCTGGAAACTGGTGGACTGGGACATGAATCCAAGTCTGTGGGCTCTAGATCCACTGCTCATACAGCTGAGCTAGTCTGCTTGTTTAAGATATTTCTGTCTAGGTAAATGGAGGGGACAAGGATGCTCTCAGCTGGGCAAAGGCTGGGCTTGGCTTTCATCTGGGAGGCAGGTAGTGGGGTCTGCAGGAGGTCTCTAAGCAACATGATGGAGACTGGAAACAGAGCAGGGACTGGTCTCTCTGGGACTGCACTGCCAGAGACCAAGGTGGGAAGAAGGGCCTGCAGGATCCCTGGCATGTGCGTCTCACAGCCAGAACTTCAGACTCAACCAGTCCCTCCTCTGCCCAAAAACCATTGCTGGCTCCCTGCTGACAGTAACACGAAGTCCAAATCCCTCAGTCAGGCATGCAAGGCCCACTGGAAGCTCTCCATGCCTAACCCTTTACCCCCACCCCTGCCACTCAGCCCACTTGAGAGCCCCTCTTCTCTTTCACAAGCCTATGCCATTGCACATGTCAATCCTGCTGTCTGACATACCCTTCCTACCTTTTCCACGTGGTGACCTCTGGCCCGGTTTTCAGCACCTAGCTCCAAACATCAGGGGACCCAACTCAGTCTCTCCTACCTGACTCTCTCTCTCATTTGTCTTTCTACCTCTCTTCTCTCTCCCTCCCTCTGCATTTCCCTCCCCTGAGCACAAGGTCCAGCATAGACTGGGTCACAAGCAATGCTTGGGAATGAACAAAGGACCTAATGGAGTGGACAAAGGCTACAGATAGGCTCATAGGAGGTTCCAAATGCTGTCCCAGGGAAAGAGGAGAAGCAAAAGCTTGTGGAAGAGGCCAGCATGACCAGAGGGATACTCAGTTCCCTTTGACTGCTTTAAATTAAGAGAGAGTTCCAAAGATTCTTTTTAAAGAAATATTTTTAATGGGCTTCCGGATGATTGACAGCTTCACTACATGCATCACTTCTGAAAGGGCCTCATGCCCCAGCCTTAATCAGGGATATTTCCCCGGTTCAGTCCACTCGCTCACCCTACGAGTCAGCGCAGGGGAGGTTCTGCTGCAGGAGTAACCAGTCTGAAATCTGGGCGGCCCGTTCTGTACGCATATTGTATGTCAGCTGGGGGCCTCTACTCTATAGTGTCCTTGTTCAGGGATCCAAGCTGAGGAAGGCTTCTTTGTGCTTCTAGAATTGCTGAGACAGGGAAAAGAGACATTACAGATCAATCACCAGCTTTAGAGCTTCTGTTCAAAGGTGACTCACATCACTTTTGCTCATATTTCACTGGCCAAGACAAGTCTCACAACCATGCCTAACTTTACACATGGCAGAGAAATGCAATCATAGTACAAGCCTCAAAAACAGAGAAACTGACATATTTAGCAACTAGCATTACATACCACCACACATTACATACCGCCACTCCCATTAACGTTTCCTGGGCACCTACTATGTGGCATGGGCAGTAGGAGTTCCAGAACGGCAGATGGGATGCATTCTGCTCACATGTTATCTCTGGGACATCTCCTATGACATTCAGCAAGGCTCCATGACCCCTTTCTACTTGGTTTCTTGTCACCCAAACTCTGGACAAATGCTTCACATGCCTTTTCTTTTGATTTCTGCTTCAAGTGCCCTTTCTCTTCTCAGCACTTGGCAAATCCCCATCCATCCTTCTTCCGTCTCTTCCTCCCTCCCTTCTTCTTTCATTTAATAAATATATGCTGAGCACCTTGATGTGTCAGCATGGTGCTTGGTGTTTCAAGATTCAGCTCAAATATGTCATATGTTCTTGGAGGTCTTCCCTGATTCTCTAGCTTGAGAAACAAATGCTCCCTGCGCTGGGTTCCCAGCACTTGGAACATCCCTCTGCTTGTCCCTTTGGGTGGTAAGTATCTGTGGCCACATTGTCTTTACCCACTAGACTTATGAGCTTGGCACGGGTGAGGACTGCCTCTCATTGATTTCTATATCCCCAGTCCCTACACTTTTGTGCAGAAAAGTTTGTTAACTAACTGGCCAACTGGTTGATTGAATGAATGAGCAAATGGATGAGTGTTTGTTCAACAATTATTTGTATATGAGGTAGGTAATGATTTCCCACTGCATTTAAACTAAAATCTAAACCTTTTCCCACAGACTGCAAGAGACTGCCTGACCTGTCCCCAGCCCACCATGTTGCAGTGCATCAATACACCAAGTTCATTTTGGCCTCAGGGCCTTTGCACCTGTCATGCCCTCCTGGAACTCCGTGTTTCCTTCATCACTGGGCTGGCTCCCTCTCCTCATCCCAGCTACCTCCTCAGGGAGGCCTTCCCTGACTACCCAGTCTAAAGGAACTCCCCATTGCTCTCTTAAGAGCAATGCCCGTTTTATTCTGTTCAAAACTCTTTCCGTCTGAAGTTACTTAGCTCATTTATCTGCCTATTCTCCTATCATCAGCTCCCTCTTTGTAAAATATAAAGTTCACAAGAGCAGAGACCTTATCTGTACTTTTCACAATGCTGTCACCGGAGCCCTGAGCCATGCCGGGCACATAGCAGGTGCTCAATTCGTACCTGTTACATGAACAAGTGAAAGGTAAATTAACGCATTATCTGAGAGGGATGCAGCCTGAGAGATGGGGGAATTCATCAGTTTCCTGCCCGCCAACCAAGCCACAGGCCTCGACCCTCTTGGCCTTCCCACTGCTTCCTTAAAGGTTGCAGGTGGGGGCCTGCAGGGCCGGCCACGAGATGCACGTGCATCTAGGACACTGACACTCTCAACGCACGCATGCACAGGAAGGCGTGCAGAGCTGGGCCGGAGCCCGAGCCATCCCGCAGCCTGAGCAGAGAGGTGCTGCGGGCCGTCTCCGTGCTCACTTCCCTCCTGGCCCAGGGCTGCATCGCTGCGGGCTGCCTGAGCTCCTGGCCTCATGCAGCTGTGTCACAATCCCGTTCTAAAGCACGACTGTGGGTGTTGCTCCTCTTCTGCCTTTGAGCAGGCACGGGGCAGCCATACCAAAGCTGGCAGGGCAGATAGACACTTCAAAGGCTGTGTCTTTTACTCTGGTTGCCAGGCAGCTGGGAGGCAAAGGAGCTGGAGGCAGGGTGGGGCTGACCTAGAGCACGTGCTGGGGTTGGGGAGGGGGCTCTCCCTTCTGCTGGGGCCAAGCCTGTTCACCTTTCCTTTCTTCTCTTAGTTGCAGGTGAGAGCCCCTTAAGGGCAGCAGGGGAACATTTATCACTGGGTCCCCCACGCACTGTATGGGACTAAATGAAATATGACTGTACTCTCATGTCCCCCCAAAGTATCTTCCTTGCAGTGTGGGGAGAGCAGTCCTCTCATTTCCTCACATTGGTTCACTTTTTTCAGAGGGCAACTTTGCAACCTGTTAAAATGCTTCGAAAAACACACACTCTGGGATCTGGTGTTTCTTTGTAAGAATATGCCCAGCGAAGACATCACAAGCAGGCATTGATCCATTCAGTAATTTATTCCTTTAGGTGCTCATACAAAATGAACTACTGGGGTCCTACTATGTGCCAGGCACTGAACTAGACACCGAGATATTTCATGGACACTTGACATGGTCCCTTTGTCTTACAAAGCTCAGAGCTTAGCCAGGGAGAGAAATGTTGAACAGCCATTCACAGAATTCCTTAGGTGAGATTATGTTAAGTATTTCAAGTGAGGAGTGCAGCACCTGGTGGGTCAAAGCTAGAACAATGTTGTTTGTAAGCGCAAAGAGGCAGCAGCCCACATATCCATCCACAGGGCAGAGGTGAGGAAAGCCGCAGTGCATCCAGTCTTTGGATTCCCGTGCGCCTATGCCTTTGTCCACTTGGGCTGCTATTACAAAACCCCCACAGACTGGATGACTTATAAACAACAGAAATTTATTTCTCACAGTTCTGGAAGACAAGGTTCTGGCAGGTTTGGTGTCTGGTGAGGGACCATTTCCGGGTTCACGGGTGGCCATCTTCTCACTGTGTCCTCATATGGAGAAGGGGCGAGCCAGCTCTCCAGGGTCTCTGTTACAATGCCATCCTCATGACCTAATCACCTCCTAGAGGTCCACCTCCAAATACCCCCACCATGGGGATTAGTTTCAACATGCAGATTTTGGGAGACACACATATTCAGTGCGTAACAACTCATCAAAAAGAATGAGGCACGTTAAATGAACTGACAGTGAAACACTTCCTCAATATAGTGTTAAAAATTTTACGGTGTGTGGTAGGCCTAATTTCTTTAACACTAACAATTATATTTGTTAATATTTGCATGGGAAAAGACTGGAAGATTATGTTCCATATTGTTAACAGCTGCTATTTGGAGGGAGGGCAATACCTGTGACTTTCACTTTTTAAACATTCCAATAATGTTTGAATTGTTAAAAATAGACACCCATTACCTTCATAAAGAGAAAAAAAATAAAGACTAGGAGAAAAAACTGATGCTGATCATTCTCGAGATTCTGCAGCCATCCAGAATTAAGGCCATTTAGAGAGTGGAATCTTCCTTCTTGAAGACAAACTTCCTTCCACCTGGGGCTACAATCTCAAAAGAGAAAGAATCACAGTCATTAGGGAGTGGAGGGATCCTTAAAGGTCAGGTTGTGGCAGTGAACTTGAATGTGAACATCAAAGTTGGAGGTAACAGGGTTCCCATCTTGACTCTGCCATTCTCCAGTTGGTGATCGAGCAGGTCTCTGGTTCTCAGTGTCTGGTTCCACAGGCAGTATATAATAACCTCTTCCTCACAGAGTTGTTCGCAGATTAAATAAAATGCTACATTAGAATTTTCTTGGAAAGCTACTACTTGGTGGTTCTAAACAGAGGGAATGCCTTTGCCAGACCTGGAAGCATCATATGGAATTGTTGGAAGAGCAGAAATAATTCTGCTCTTGGCTCTTCTTGCAGGGAAGTGAAATTTGCTTACATCATCCACCTAGGAAAATCAGTAACATGCCTGCGTGTTGATCAGAAACAGTGATTTCAACGTGCTTCTTTCGGCATCCCCCTCTGGCACAGAGAAGGTATCAGAATTTGTTGACTGAATAAATGAATGCCCCACTCCAACCTACAAGTGACTTACAGTTATCACCCAGTGTGAAACTCAGTTGAACAATTCAATGAAAAAAATCCACATCTCGCTCCCCAAATAGTCTTGACTGTGAAATGTTTTAAGCATAGCCTAGTAGGCACACCTTAACATCTGATACTTTGTTGTATTACACGGAGGCTGGGGGCTACTTGGACCTTGGGTCTCAGGGCACTATTCAAAGGGTTTAGCTTCAGTGGCGATCTCTGAATCAAAGAAAATAAATAAAGTTCTCATGAGAAATTCAAGTGAAAAGACACTACTGTGTGTTTACTACATACCAGGTACTCTTGTAAGCCCTTTACCTGGATTAACTCACAGTCCCCTGCAATACATGCTGGTCTTATTCCTAGTTTGCAAGTGAGATACCCGAGTCTCACTGAGAGTAGCCTGCCCAAGGACACACAAATAGTTAGGACTTACACAGGGCTGTAGGAGGGTACTAGGATGACAATCACAGTTGCACTCACTTAGTGTCTAGTGTCTGACTTTGTGCAAAATGGTTAAGTCATCTTGTGTGAAATCTCCTAAGCCTTCAGGGAGTTATTATTTAATGGGCTCAGAATCTCATCTTATAGGTGAAGGAAGTGGCCTGGGAGTACAGTGGCTTGCTCCAGCATACACAGCCCGAAGTGACGACAGTGCAGGACTGGAGACCAGGTCCCTCCGTCAGTCTGAATCCAGATGTCGAAGCTTTCCTACCAAGCTGACTCAGCCTGCAGGTGGTGGGTAAAAACTGAGCCCAGGGGGCACCTGGGGCCTCAGAGATTACCCCTGGCACATGGGTACCAGATGGGTGATGTCCAGACTGCTCCTGGGCCCCTCCTGCCTGAGGGGTGAGGCCAATATGCCCCTCCACCCCCACCTCGCCCTGGTCAGAAGCCCAGCAGGCTGGGGCTGCAGCTGGGGCCAGGAAAGCCCAGCCTGGGGCTGCCCCTCCGGGCCAGCCCTGCAGGCCTTCATGAAGGGAATGTATCTGCCCACTTATAAGCTGGCTCCTGGCACACCAAGCCCAAGGTGGAGACAGAGGCTGATGGCAGGGGGGCCTGTGGTCCCTGCTAGAGGGGACAAAGACAGGAGAGAGAGGCAGGGGCTCCTCTCTGCTCTCCGTGCCCCTCAACTCTTCCCTTCCCATTTCTCTTTCACCCTGAGGCCACCAGGATCTTTCAAAAATGCAAATCTGACTCTACCACTACTCTCATGTAATGGCTTTCAGCATAAGGTCCTGGCTATTCAGCCTGGCATTTGAGGTCCTCTGAGCATGGCCTGGTCTTTGCCTTTCTCTCCAGCCTCATTTCCTAACATATCCTCCACCCTTACTCCAAACACACACGCGCGCGCACACACACATTCCTGACCAGAGTTTCCTGGATATACCAGGCTCTTTTAAGCTTCTCTGCCTTCCGATCTGCTGTTCGCTTTGCTCAGAATGCTCTGTCTCCCTTCATTCCCCAGCTAGCACCTACTTGACCTTCATGTTGACCCTGAGCTCTGACAAGACCTCCTCCAGCAAGTCTCACCACCTGCGTGTTGGCTCAGGCGCCCTCTTTGCAGTTCTCCTTTATCACTGTGTGGATCAAGCTGCATTCGGACGGTTTTGCTGTGTTGTGCATCTCCCTCGTTAGACTATGTGCCTCTGCTCTCAGGCTAGACTGAGCTTGCCTCACCTTTGCACCCCCTGAATTCACTCAGTCCCTGCGGGGGGCAGGTGAGGGCTCTGTCAATGGCTGCTGAGTGAAGGATAAACAAATGGAGGTGCCTCAAAGGCTCTCCCATTTTCTTCTCCCTTCTCTCTCTTCCTTTAAGACAGTGCAACTGGCAGCAAGAGGGTTAAAGCATGGAGATGCTCCAACGTGTTAGCAGCATGAGGACCAGGTGAAAACAAATGCTTACCAGGCTGCCACACCACATCCGCCAGGCTCCTGCTTGTTTCTGGCACCACATATGGTCTGTATGCCCGCCCACCTGCCCGGGAGAAGGGCTGAGCAGAGAGGGCTCTGGGGGCTGCAGGGCTCAAAGTGTGCGTGTGAGTGTGTGCATCTGGTGGGGTGAGGGGAGGAGATGAACGGAGGAGAAGCAAGAGATACATGAGCAGGAAAAGAAGGGAGGAGAAAGAGGGGAGTGATGAGAAATGAAGCAAAGGTAGAGAAAGGTAGATCCAGAGGAGAGGGGAGGAGAAGCATGGGGTGGGGGGAGGTGAGTAGGTACCATTCACCCAAAAGAGAAACAGAAATGAGGCTGTGACTTCTTATGAGCTAGAAAGGCAGCAGACCTAGGATTCAGCCAGACAATGGGACTTTCAGGCAACACAGAATCCAGAGGCAGGAGAGTGGAGAGGAAAACTGGACCGTGAAGGTTTGCTCAGCGAGGGCCTGCCTGGGCACCCTGATCACACTCTGGTGTGACCGCATCCAGGGACATCTTTAGACCCTGCTCCGCACCGATCCTCAGCAAATCCTCATGCTTTGGAGTGTCTGGAAATCGTCTAAGTCTCCTTCTGGTGGCTGGCATTGGCGAGGCTGCCTGTGCCATCTGGGCGGCGTACCCTGAGCCCAGGCTGGGACCTTTGCGGACCCAAGAATGTACTTCTTCCCTTAATCAGATGATGCCTGAAGAGCTTCAAGACCTGTGCCTATCTGGGCCCGACAGACCCCTGTTTCAGGAAGGTGGTCTAGTGAGGACATCACTCTGGTGGCCAGTGTAGAGTTTTCCAGAATCTTGGGAGATTGGGCCATCAGAATGGTGCTGACTTGCTGATTTTGAATGACTCCAATTGTTCATGAAGACAGAGAACCTGCCAAAAATATTTGCCCAGTGCCCTGCACACCCTAGGAGGAGCCCCAACTGCACCCTTCAATCAGCCAGGTCGAAGTGGGGAAGGAATGTCTCTTTGAGGAAGAACAGCCTCCCCCGCACTCGACTGAGAATTTCCTAGCCAGAAATGGGCTGCAGGTGCAGCAGGTGCAGCTGTAATGGTTACCAGCCCAGCTGGCATCCCCCTCCCTCCTTCGTCCACCAACTTGAGTCCAGAGTTTCTTTGCTGCCCTTGAGAGGACAAGGAGTCTGGCTCCCTCATCAGCCAGGACAGAGTGAAAGGGACGGTGATGGGGCATACTGGGAGGAAAGGGAGGGGAGCTGGGCACAGAGGTGTCAGAAAATTCACAGAGGAAGGTAACTTTTAGTTAGGTCGGATCCTGAATGATAAAACAATGAAGCTTCCAGAAGAAAACAAAGGAGGTCATCTCCATGACCTTGGGTAAGCAATAATTTCTTAAATAGGGCACAAATACGTTAACCATAAGGCAAAATATTAAGCCTTGACAGGTGTGGCTCAGTTGGCTGGGCATCGTCATGCAAAGCTAAAGGTCACCAGGCTGGTTTGATTCCAGGTCAGGGCACGTGCCTGGGTTGCAGGTTTGGTACCCCCGCCTCCACCCCCACCTCCTACCATCTGGGCATGTGTACCAGAGGCAACTGATATGTCTCTTTCACATTGCTATTTCTCTTCCTCTCTTTCTCCCTCCTTTCCTCTCTCTGTAAAAATAAACATAAATTAAAAAAGAAACATATTGATAGGTTGAACTTGTCTAAAATTAAGAACTTCTGTTCATCAAAAGACATCATGAAGAGAGTAAAAAGCAAGCCATAAACAGGGTGTAAGTGCAGTGCATTTATCTAACAAAGGAATCATGTCTAGTGTATGTAAAGAACTCTACAAATCAATAATAAAAAGACAATCCAATAGAAAACTTGGCCAAAACCTTAACCAGACACTCGACAAAAGCAGAAATCTAAATAGCCAACTAACACAGAAATCATGGGGGTGGACACTATCACAGTGAGGGACCACCCACACCCATCTGACTGGCTGAAATTTAAAAATCTGACACCACCAAGTCTTGATGAGCATGTGGAGCAATGGAATGTTTGTATTCTGCTGGTGGGAGTATAAATTGATACAACCATGTTAGAAAACCAGATTATCTTTGAAAGCTGATCATATGTATTCCTGACATGGCCATTATTAAACATTTAGTAAACTAATAAGGGGCACATATGTGCCAAAATATATGTAAAAGAATGTTCATAGAATCATAGAGATAGGAAGTAGAATGGTAGTTACGAGGGGGTAAGGAGGTAGGAATAAGGCATTACGATTTAATAGGTGCAGAGTTTCAGGTTAAAAAATTCAGATTAAAAAATTCTGGAGATGAATAGTCTTGATGGCTGCACAACAATGTCAATGTACTGAATGCCTCTGAATTGTACATTTAAAAATGATAAAAATAGTAAGTGTACTGTACATTTTACCACAATAAAAGAAAAAGAATTTTCATAACAACCTTTTTCATCTTTGCCCAATTGGAAATGATCCAAACACCCATTAAGAGTAGAATGGATAAGTAAGCTGTGATAAATTCATATAATGGACTACTATATAGCAACAAGAAAGAATAAATCTTTGTTTCAAGCAACAACATGAGTAAATCTGACAAACATAATGTTGAGTGAAAGAAGCCAGACACAATGCTATTTGATTCCATCTATGTAAAGCTAAAAAAACAAGCAAAATGAGTCTACAGTGCCAGAGGTCAGCAAAGTGGTTGTCTTGGAGGAAAAAGTAGAGAGCAGCGTGGGAGAGGGTTTGGTGTGCTGGTGATGTTTGATTATCTAGATATGGGTGATGTTTACACAGATGTATTTCCTTTGGTAAAACTCATCAAACTTATAACTTGTGCTTTTTTTCTGTATTTATATTGTACTTCAATTAAAAAATGTAGTTAAAAAAAGAGAAAAAAAACATTGCCTAGGAGAGAAGGGAGCATAATGATTCTTATGCCGCTGAGAATCTATTCTGTGCTTGATACCCTATGTATTAGTCAGGGTTCTAGAGAAAAAGAACTAATAAGAGGTATATTTATTATGAGGAATGGGCTCACGCAAGCATGGAGGCCAAGTCCCCAAATCTGCATCTGGCAAGTTGGAGACCCAGGATTGCCAACAGTTCTAATCTGAAGGCTGGCAGCTCAAGGCCCAGGGAGAGTCATTTTTTTTTAGTTCAAGTCTGAGGGCAGGCAAAGACTGATGTCTCAGGTCAAAGGCAGTCAGGCAGAAAGAGTTCCCTCTAACTCAGGCTTTTTGTTCTCCTCGGGCCTTCAACTGATGGGACAAGGCCCACCCACGTTAAGGAAGGCAATCTGCTTTATTCAGTCAACTGATTCAAATTTAATCTCATCAGGAAACACCTTCACAGACTTATACAGAATAACATTTGAGTACATACTTGAGCACCCCGTGGCTCAGTCAAGCTGACACATATAATTAACCATCACAGCTTCTCTGCCTGTATCAGCTCAGTTAGTCTTCCTGGGCAACCTGTGACATAGGAATTAGGCCTCCATGAACCCTATATATTTTCTGAGTCTCTATCGGCCCCCTCCCACTTTCTACCATGTGTGTGAGCTTGTCTAGCCTGTTGGAGGAGAGACCACACTTGGAGGACTGTTGAGTCACCCCGCTAAGGCCACCCAAGATCAACCAGCCCCCAGCCCACCCACAGTTGACCTCAGGTGTCCTGGCAAGCCTAGAAGAGATCAGTCAAGGCTGGCCTGGATCAGCAGAGTTGTCCAGCTGACCCATAGACCCATGACCTAAAGAAGTTGTTTGAAGCCACTAAGTTTTAGGATGGTTTGTTACAGAAAAATAGCTAATGAAAATATCCACAAGTCCCCCTGTGATTCCAGACAAGACAGCCTCTCCACCCTTCAAATTCCCAATCACTATGTGGATATTTCTTGTACCTTAACCTCACATTACAGTGGCATGGAGATGCAGCCTGTCACTTCTCTTAGAATGTGAATCCCCTGAGGGCAGGGAATTTGGCTTGATTTCTTTGCCAAACTCTGGGCCAGAGCAGACAGGAATGTAATCATTGTTAGTGCATCAACACACTCATTAAAAAGGGACGCAGCCAGCCAAGATAATCCCATCAAGCTCACAGCACTTCACCGTCCTCTGCAAGTAAATTTCCTTCATTTATTCACAGGCAGAGAGGGAGCAACTCCAGTCTCCATACCTGAGGCGCTCACAGCCAAGTTGGAGAAGCAACTCAGAGAACGAACTGCAGCAAAAGGAGCTAAGTAGCATGATGTATAAAGCACAGCCAGGAACTGCAGTGTAACGTGTGGCTAAGAGTGTGGGCTTTGGCATCAGAAAAGCAGAGAGTTCAAGTTGCAGCTCTGCCACTTACTTGGGGAAGATACTGAACTTCTTTGTACCTCATGGTGGCATAAGGATGAATTCATTTATACCAGCTTGCTTTTCCATAGTTCTTAGTGAATAACAAGTGTTTGCATTAGTCATAAGGATGGGTATTATTTCATTAGTGGAACAAAATATGAAATAATAACAACAACAACAATGATAATAATACAGGCCCACACTTCTAAAATCCCAAATGCCCTGAAAAACAACACTGTGTTCTTTTGGAAGTTCAATGGCAAAACCTTACCTAACCTGACATGAAACTATTGATAGTCTTCAGTTAGCCTGTGAATATTCACGTGGTTCCTGCAGAAACATTAATGAGTTTTTTTTATGGGGACCTGCTCTGTATTCTGCTGGAGTTCTTTTATAAAATATAACACATAAACTTTAGATATTTTATAAAATCTGAAAAGTTGTAAAACGTGAGGCACCTCTAGCTCTGATGCTTACTGCCCTAACCATTTTCCAGGAAGTAACTGATTCAATTGTTATGTCAATTCTTCCTGGTCAAGTTGAGCAGAAGGGGAAAGACCTAGGAAGCTTTGCTGGGAGGTGACTTATGAGCTGAGTTTGAGGCTGAGTAGAGATCACCCATGGGAACAAAGCAGGAAAGGGCATTCTTGTTGGTGGGGGCAGCCTATGCAAGATCTCAGAGGAATGAAAGTGGGGGCTGCACCTTAGAACTGGCAGGGAAAGGAGGAGGGGAGAGCACCAGGATGGAGGCTGGGAAGTTTGGCAGACACCAGATCCCTGAAGGCCTCACAGGCACAGCTGGGGAGTTCCCAGTCTATGCTATAGGTTTCCGCACCCGGGAGGCACCAGGTCAGGCTTGGGTTTTCGGGAGATTCAGGTGGGTGAGACACTCCTCCAAGTGCCTTGCTGAAATCCAGAATCACTCTGCCTACAGCTTCCCCCAATCAACCCAGACCACACATGGAAATGTGGCTGCTTTGGCACGGTTTGCCTGGCACAAGACAACTTCTAGAAAATGTATTTGTAAGAATCGATCATGCTGTGGCAGGAAACCAACAAGGAAGCCAGCAAGTGTGGCTGTGAGAAGTTGGTAAGTAAGGTTCTGTGGACAATCTCCAACCCTGATTTCCCTGGGGGCCCCCAGCTTCTATGGCATTGTGGCTGAACCAGCCCACGGGACAGGCCCAGGCACAGAAGGGCTCATGGCTCAGCTGCTCCTGGTCTTCGCTCCATGATGGCTGTCATACAGGCTCAACAGCACCCGTTTGCAACTCAAACGCACACTGTTCACTTCTCAAGCTTGTTTTTAAATTTTGCTCTTTTTGTTCCTGTTTTTCATTTAGATTTTTGGCTGGTTCAAGTTCGACAGGCAATTTCAGCACTCAGATTAAGGGGAGAGAATATAGCCTGTAAAAGAGCGGACAATGTGTGTGTTTTGTGGTGTTATTAGTTTTAGAGGGAACCTGGAAGTGCATGTACATGGATTGAGTCTATCAGCCATGTCCCTCGGTTTCTGTCTTCATCTACCATGACCCCCCACACCATTTTCTGGTCGTCACCCTCAATTCATAACCCTGCCCATACCCCCAAAGGCATCCCCTCTTATGTATCTATTATGTGGCCTTGCTTTAAGTGTGCTTTAAAAAATTTATGGAAGTGGTATCGTGTTATACATCTAATTCTGCTTCTCACTTTTTTCTTTTGACATTATCTGTAAGTAGATGTAAGTCATTCCCCTTGACTGGTGTAACATTTCATCTCATATATTTCCCACATTTTATTCATCCATTTCTTTACCAATGGACATGCAAGCTGCTTCTAATTCTCTGTCATTTTAAACAGTGCTGCAATGAGCATCTTTGTACTTGGCTGGAACAGAAGCTTCACAATCAACCAAACCTGGGAATGAGTTCAAACCCCACCACTCATTCATTGTATGACCTTAAGCCTCAGTTCCATCATTTGTCTAAAACAAAGCGGGGAGGGGGAATAATAGGGACCCTTCCTTATCGGGCTTCTCACACTAGCCTGCATGCTCGAGGAATGGAGCTCTTACCTGCCTTCTTCACTGCTCCAACCCCAGGCCTCTCAGAACCTGGTGCAAAGTACATGCCCAATAAACAAGCATTGAACAAAGTGGGTGCTGTGAGAATCCCCTGAGATACTACATTCAAAAGGGCCTTGGAAATGCTAAATATACATATACAAATATGAGTTACTATTACTAATAGTTACTTAAATAAAGTTTACAATCTGTATATAAGCCCAATGAAACAAAGCCTACTTAAATGACCACAACAGCAGGGCTTTCATTATATATGTGTCCCAAGTTCTTCTCCCCTCTCTCCTACCACATTCATTCACATCAGGAAATATTTTCTAAAGTTTATTCCAGTGGGCCTGGCTTGGGATTGGGAAATCTGAGAGTGCCTGGCCAGGCCAAGGTGGGGTGTCTTGATGGTCCCTCTTGAGGCTGATGTTCTGGGATCACTCACCATCCAAAGGCCTCCCCTGGGCCACCTTGGCCTACGAAACCCTGGCAATGCCACACACTCACCTCACTAAGGTGTTGTGAAGATTAATTATGGCTTGTGAAGGGCTTTGAAGATGAAACGCGCTTGTTATGGAAGTAAATGGCTTGAGACACAAAGCTTTCTTCGTGCCTTCGTGCCTTCTCTCTTGCTGTTCTTGCCTTTCAAGAGCCCCGGATGAGTTCATAGGTTAGGGTGACCTCCCCACGACTCCTGTGGGAAGCCAAGGTTGACTGCAGGCTTCCCGGAACAACTTAGAGATGTGACCCCTCACTGCTAGTTTAGTTTTAAAATTTAAATTCCTGCTCCATTTCCTATCTAACGGAGCTAAGCTGGTTCAAAATACATTAAACAGATTCACGATGGGGTGGTGAAATGTATTTCCGATACTGAGCTTTTTGCTGCCAAATTTAATTATTCAAATTGATTTAAAAAAATTGGGTTTCTTCCCCCTATGTCTTCCCAGATTTAGAAATATATGAAGGGGAGGAAGTGCAAGCCAAATGTCTTCCAATGGTGAAGTGGAGAAAGCATGGGCATTCGTGCCGGGGGACCTGAGTTCAGGCCCCAGCTCAGCCCCTCACCTGGGACGGGCAAGTTATGTAACCTCTTTGAACTTCAGTTTTCCAGTCTGTCAAATGGGGACAATAATAACCCATATTAGTGTTATTGTCAGTATTAACCGAGTGACTAAAAGAAATGCACATAAAGTACGCTCAACAATTGTCAGCCATTAATAATAACACAACCAAACCTGGTGAGAAAGGTAATACCGCCCCCACTTGACAAACAAGAATCTGAGCTCCATGGGGTGCTGTGTGTTGCCAAGATCTTGCAGAGGGAAAGCGGGGGGCCAGGACTCAAACCTGGACCTGCCTGACCCCTAAACCCTGGTCACTCACATGTGGCCTCACCCCTGGAGGGAAGCTTGTTTTCTAACACCAGAACCTGCAGTAAATGCCAACCCAAGCCGAGGAAGAAAGAGGGAGCCCAGCAGAGTGTTGGAGCCTGGAGGTTGGCTGCCCCGTGCCACTGAGTTGTTTCATCCCACATTTTTACATTATATTGGCATTCCATATGTTCACTTCTCATTTCTCACTTCTCGTGTTAACACTTGCTTGCCCAAGTGGAGAGTGCTAACTAGAAGCACGTTTTTGTACACACCACGGCAGGTCCAGGAACGTCCTGGTGGCTTGGAGGGCCCCTGACACCTTCGGGCCGCTCCTACAGTAGAAAGTCTGCAGACTGCTGAGCATGTTCCCAGGCCTTTGTCCAGGGGTCTCATCTTGGCTCAGGTGGTGGTCAGTTTAGCCAGATCCCTCCTAGAAGCCAGGACCTTTGCTCATATTTATCTGTGTCTATGCTGTGCTCGTCACTTTTTCTGGGAACAGATATTTATAGAGTTCCTACTATGTCCCCAAACACTGCTTAATCACCGTGACCCTCTTCCATGTTTCTACCTGCCGGGCATTGCACTTCCTAGGCATCATCTCATTTAAACACAGTGCTTTGAGATAAATATTAATATCATCACCACTTTGCAGTTGAAGAAATAAGACTCAGGGCACAAACGAACATCAGAATGAGGAATGGAACCCAGGAGTCCAACAGTCTGTGCTCTCAACCATGACAACACACTGCCTCCTGGAGGGCACGCGCAGCATCTCATTCGTTTATCACCAGCCCCCCCCCCACACCCCTGGTACTGTATACATTGGGTGCTCAATAAATGGTTGCTGTTCAATAACTAAGTGCTGGATAAACACTAACACATACATAGTGCTCTACAGAGTTTGCAAAGACAAGCAAGGTGGGGTTTATGATCCCACTTTATAGATGAAGACCGCAGAGTAAACAACTTACTTGGGGCCATGGAAAAAGTGAGAGGCTGGAGCTCAGGTAAGACTGGAAAATAAACTCGCAGAGAAGACACAACATCCCACAGAGCTGCAAAGCAGAGAAGTTATCTGTCTGGTTGAAAAATATGGGTATTACAAAGCACTAGAGCTTAAGCTGAGATCATATGCCCAGCACATGTTTTCTGAAAACATTCACATTACTTACATGGTCGGTGTGAGGTTTCAGATATTAAAATTATGAAAGAGCAAAGCAAGATGTGAGAGGCAGAGATGGAAAGAGAACAAAGTAAAGTTTAGCCTGTCACCACCTCCCAGAAACCTCTCAAAGATCCAAGTTTCGACCCAAATTTATCTTGAATGGTACAGCTTGTGCCTGGGAACCATGCTATAAATAGGCAGATCTGAAGATTTGAAGCCAGATTCACGTCCAGACTCAGTTACTTTCCAGCTGTGTGACCTTGGACAAGTGTCTTTGACCTCCGTGTCCACATCTGTAAAATGGAGATAAATCACAGCTTGTTGGGATAATAAACATGCTTTGTAAATTATATGAACATGTTACTTTGTTACTTCCTTTTTAGTATTATTGGAAATAAAAATTATAATAGTTTTTAATGTAACTGCTATACAGGTCATAATTAGCTAGGTTTCGCTACAATAATAAGCATCCCGCTTCAGTGACTTAACGCACAAATGTTTATTTTTCACTAAGGCTGCATGTCCACCATGGGTCAACTCAGGGATGCTCTTCATATGTCACAAAGGGACTCAGGATGAGGCAACAGCCACCATCCTATGATCATGTGTCCAAGGGGGAAAGGAGCTTTGAAAGGTCTCCCAGGGCTAATGAAATGTTTTGGCCTGGAAGTGACAGGTGTCACTTTTTGTTCACAATTCATTAGCCAGAATATGTCCCACGGCTCCATCCAATCACCAGGTGGCTAAGAGGTGAAACCCTACTGTGTGTCCAGAAGGAGAGAGAATCAGACACATTCATTGAATGGCATCCACCATTCACGGAGCACTTATCACGTGCCAGGCATTGTGCTGAGGGTTTTTCTGATAGATCCTTTAATTCCCTCAACAATCCACTGAAGCAGGGACTTTTATCTTCCGTTAATACTTGAATAACCTGACACTCAGAGATGTGAAGTAGCTGGTTCAAGGCTGCTCAGTGATTAAGTAGCAGAGTCAGAGTTGACAGCCAGGTAAGAACCCCTGCTGCTTCCTCCGGAGGGTACTCCTGAATGGGGGCAGTTATCCAAACGAGGGGGTCAAACACCTTGCTGGCTGGAGAACTAGAATTAACTGATCTCCTCCTACAGATGAGTCCCTTTACCATCTTCGCAGTTACACGTGAGAGTTCATTTCCTTGACAATGATAAAGGATCTGAGGCTCAGAGAGGTTAAACAACTTTCCCAGGGTCCACAGCAGAGTTAGCTCTTGAACCCAATTCCTTCCGGTCTGAAATCTGTGCTGGTTTTACACCCCTCTGCCCCATTCCTCCTTGTTCCTTATCATCACTTATTATAGTGACGATAGGACTGTGGAACAGGAGGCAGGGGCTAAGAGTGTGGATGCTAGAGCTGGGTTGAATTTGGGCTCTGCCACTTCCCAGCTGTGTGACCTTGGGTAAGAATTTCACTTCCCCCTGTGTCAGTTTCCAAATCTGCACCATGGGGCTGGTAATTGTACCTACTTCCGAGAGTTGTTGGGAGGAATAAATGAGATCATGATGATGATGATGATGATGATAATTAACATTTTAATAGAACTTACGGGGTCCAGATAGTGTGCCCAGTGTCTTATATGCATTTCTTCTTAATTTTTTATTTGGGAGTTATTTTGATTTATAGAAAAGATGCACAGATAGTACAAAGTGTCCCTGTGTTGCCTTCACCCAGCTGTCTCCTCATGTTAACATTTTCTATAACCAAAGTACATTTGTCAAAACTAAGAAATTAATATTGATATGACACTATTAACTAAATTACAGACTTTATTCAGATTTCATCAGTTTCTCCACTAACACCCTTCTTCTGTCCCATGATTGAATTCAGGATACAACATTGAACTTGGTCATATTTCCTTAGTTTCTGTTCATCTTTACATGCATTCTTTCATCTCATTTATCTGCTGGGGAAGCTGAGGCTCAGGTGATCAAGGCACTGGCCAAGGACACAGAGTCAGAAACTTGAAAACCCTTTAAATGTTTGTAGGTGGTGGAGGTAGAATTCAGCCCCAGGTCTGTCTGGCTCATAGCCCACACATTTACCGTCCATAAAGAAATTATCAGAAAGAAATACAATCTTCCGAATCAGATCTGCACACAGAGAAGCAGAAGCTCAAGGGGTGGAAAGGCTAAAGCACAGAGAACTGGCCTTACAGCTTTAGAATACTAACTAAGCCTGACCTACTGGAGCCAGAGCCAAAGTGCAGGTAATCCGTCTGGTGACGAAGACACTCGGGTTGTGAGTGTGCACCTTGGGAGTCCTGTGAAGGAACTCTGGCTTAGCCCCTAGCAGAAGGTTCCCCAGAGGGCCAGGCTGCTTGCTTCTTGGCAACAAAGCCCATTGCAGAGCATCCTGACAGAGGCATGGAGTCAGCAGAAAGGGACCAAACACAGGACCACAGAAGTCATTTAACAAGTGTTCCTGGGCATCAGCCGCTGCCCAGAGCACACAGTGGATCAACTACAACCAAACCAGCCACTGCAAATTTGGCCTTATTAATGTTTACCACAAAGTGTCTTTGCTTGCCTGGCATTTTATGTGTGTAGCCTCCGGGAAGGGAGAAACAAGAAGAAAGTCCTGGTCTTCTGTTTCTTTAGGTAAAAAGAAGAGATCCGGGTGGATCAGTCGCTACATGTGAAACCCAAGGGAGGGCCCCAGATCCTCCCTGGATCCCCCCCAAACCTTGGGTGTCAGGCCAGGTATGGCTGCTTCAGTACAGAGTTGGGTAAAGAGCAAGTGTCAGTGGTTACATGTTGAATGTGTAAATGAATTTACTAATCTGCATGTACTCCAGTACCTGGTACAAAGCACAGCACTTAGCAGGGACTCATGATAAAAGAAAGAAATGAATGTATTTAGATCTGTGCCAACACGCAGGACTCTGAATGGCACCGGGAAACCCTTCAAATGTTTGTGGACCCAAAGGATGGTCCATGACCAGGGTGTCCAGGGGGAGACTTCCTTCTATGGATTGCAATCCCTTTGTACAGAGAGACAAGGTGCCATAGTGGCTGTGAATGCAGAATCTGGGGCTCGGGTTCTAGCTCTGAGTCCCAGCTCTGCCACCTGCCGATTGTCTGAGCTTGGGCAGGTCACTGAACCTTACCTGTAAAACGGAGCTTGAAGACGGCAATAATGTTATTTACTTCTGAAGTTGGGATAAGGATTGAGTCACACATACATGCACAAATGCACAGGTTTGTGTGTGTGTGTGTGGGAGGGGGTTTAATCTATTTATCTGGAAAGTAGCTCTATTTTACAACTGAGCCTGACCCATCATAAGCACCTCGCAGGGTTAGCTATGAGAAGAAACTGCTTGCTCTCTCCCTCGGCCCCAATTCTGATGTAAATCCCCCTTTAAATCTGACTTAGATGCACCCCGTGTATTGATTGCACAACTAATATTAAGGGGTGCAATCAATATGTCTGAGGCTAACTAAGACAAAAAATCTTAGTGTGCCTCACTCAGAGTAGGGAACAGTCCTGTTTCTGTTGTAACACACACGCATATGTTTTCAGGATTGTGATGTAAAATGAATTTATTCCAGTGGGTCACAGTAAAATTTTTGAAATCATCGCCTCAGGAGGAAAATGCTAAATGGTCTTCCTGAGGAGAGGACTGGCAAGCCCCAAAATGAGCTTTGCTGTCCACTTCTTCCTTCCGGCCTTTGTTGCCAAATGGCCTTTGGAAAGGTGCGCTGCCTCTTTGCCCATCCTCACGTGCTCACGCAGCACTGTGCAGCTCTGTGGTTTACACAGAGAATCACTGAGCAAAGCCCAGCTAGCCACTGCACCGGGCCTTCCGTACACCTTAGCTCATGTGGTCCACCCCAGCTCTCAAGGTGAGGCACCCCTATCGGCACTAGCATCCCCGAGGAGCTTGTTAGAAATGCAGATTCTCAGGCTTCCCTCCACCTGCTGCATCAGAAACTCTGGGGCTTAGCAAAATGTGTTTTGCAAAGACCTCCAAGTCATACCCATGTAATCTAATATTTACAAGCCACTGCCCAACTTTGACTCTGCTCTTAAATCACTGTCAATTTCAAGTGGGTGTATGGGGGGTAGGGGTGGAAGCCAGGAAATGGTTAACAGTTTGATAAATTAAAAAAAAAAATCCTCTACTGGTTGTGAGACTTTCCAATAATGAGAAGTCAACACAATTAGACAAGGCACTAAATTTTTGTGCAGAATGCCAGCTGTCACTCTTCTTGACTAGCTCAGATCAAAGAACCGTGTTTTATCTCCTAAGTTATTAGACATGATAGGCCATTAAGTGGAGATATTGTCATAAGAAATCTAAGAACATAAGAAATATGTTGCTTGCTTTGAAAATAAACATCTCACCTTTGCCTCTTTTTCTCTGTGAAAAGCTGAGGGAAGTCAAACTATTAACTTGGGTCTTTCCAACATGCTCGCATCCTGTCATCTTCTCCCCCAGTCTTCTCCCCGGGATTTTAGCATCAGTCCTTCTTCAGGATGTCTGTACATGTTGGAACTGCAGGACTGAGAAGCCAGGCAGAGATGCCTGTTAGCTGTAGCCCATCCCTGCTTTCACCAGTCATAACAAAACTTGCCATTACTCCAGAGCTGTTTGCTTTGAAAGGAGCTCATCCTCAGATGTCTTTCCAAGTGCTTATCTTTAGCCTTTCTTCATCTCTAACCTGGATCTGAAAGCGCTCACTCTTCATTTCTACCAGTAACAAAGCTGCTTGTCTGGACTGAGAATGGGGCTTGAGGTGGTCATGTTGTTTGCTTACATTCACCGATGGCAAAGGAGCTGAGGGTCCAAGATGGAGAGAGGATATGTGCAATAGGGATATTTAAAAAGAGTTCAATGAAGGGACTCTTTCCAAAGGTGGGTGGGGCTAAGGGATGGTGAGGCACCCCAGGATTGGCAACGGCAGGGAGCCATAGCAACCCTTGGTCGGAGGGGGCAAGGGGAGGCAAGGGGAGGAGGCCACTGGAATTTGGTGAGCACACCCCTAATAGGAGCTGTGGCCGTGGAGAGAAGAGGCAGCCTCTGCCAAAACACAGCTCAGCACGGAGTCATGCCCCGTCCTTCTCCCCTCCTGCCGCCACGTTTTCTGCTGGTGTTCTGTGTCTGAACCCAGCTGGAAGCCAGAGGGCAAGAGAGCCTGGCAGATGCGGCCTGTTGTGCTCAGCCTCCTGGGGCACAGAGCATGCGGAGTGGCAGAGAGCGGAGGGTGGATCTGGGGGGTCAGTGGAAACTACGCCGCCCACACTGAACCTGGCCCACCCCAGAGGTTTGGACATAACCAGACAGGATAGAGTTGGGTGGTGGAGACCCTGCAACAGCTACATTGCAGGACAGGGTGAGGGATCCTGAGAGAATTTAATATAAAGTTGCTGGGCATAATGAGTGAGACTTTATGAGGTAGGTAAGCACAGGCAGTAATTAAACTTATCCCGCTGTGCGCCCCCCGGAGCAAAGGGCTATGTCCTCGGATTCAAAGAGCCTAAGCCTCACTGAGTTCTGTGACACTCAGGGCTCAAACAGCCTGCTGTGGGGACCCACTTCACCAACTGAACACACAAGGGGAATCTTCACCTCACTTCACTGGGGTGATGAGAGGGGCTTTTAGCTTTCCAGCTCCTTGGTCCCTAGTGGCCAAGAGGTCCCTAGGTGCCCCTAGATGGTGGCTCGAGCTGTAGGCAGGTCCAGAGGCACCTGAAGTGGCCCTCTGTGCAGACGTGAAGCCTTGTTGGGCCCTCATTTCTTTGGGTGAGACAGTGAACAACGTCCAGCTCTGTGACATGGACACATGCAAGCTCCTCCAGTGTCCGGGGTTGCTCGGAACTCTCAAAACCTGAACTTCTTGAGTCAAGACAAGATTTTGGGTACCAATGCACGTCTTCTCACAGGCTGGTGAAGCTTGGGACCTTTTCCCATTCTTGTGGCTGACCTTCAGCGTAGGGATTCTGATCCCCTTTTTAGAAATGAGGATTCAGTTCACAGAAGGCAGCCTGGGCAGGGTGAACAAACAAGCAAGTGGAAGGAAGGAAGGAAGGAAAGAACAAATTAAAAATCCAGGTCTTTCCAATCCCCAGATTTCCTCTGTTCTGCCATATTACCTTCCTGAGGGGGGAGGGGGGCTGAATGACCCTGGGTGTCCTGAAGCCTAACCTGTCTCAGGATAATGCCATGCACTGACTAACACATGTAGTTGTTGCTCAATAAAAATTGAGACGTATAACAGTAACGTTGCAGTGACCATTTTCACATATTTATTTTGTCTATACTGTTGATCCCTAATATCTGATGCTGACAGGAAATGACTGTATCGAAGAACATGAACTTTGACACGCACACCAACGGCTTTCTGAAAAGGCTGAAAATTTTACATTAACATTCTTGAAAATGGTAGGGGTCATTTAGGTTGTTCTAGCTAGTGGCAGATTGCTTCCTGTTGGACGAGACTTTGCTCTGGAACTGCTGCTACCATCACCTCTTGTTAGATATATGGCAGCGAGGTTGATTATTATTGCTGCTTTGTTTTTCCCAGCTTTGGGTCTCAGTTTCTCCACCTGTATGATGCACACCAACCAATATCTGCTTCTTGTTCCCTTGAACCTCGGTCCCCACTTGAGCCCAGGATACACCCCAGACAGTTGGAATCTCTGTACGTAGCGTCCTCAAGAGTGGAACCTGCTGAAAATGAGGCTAAATCAGTTCTTCCAGAGAAAATGTCCATTTGGAAAATGACTGTGCAGCCATGGGCTTGTCTATCTAGGGAGACATGTCAGAATGCACTGTGCTTGGTGGTAAATGAAAGCTGAGTGGTTTATTACCCCTATTAGTGATTATTTGCATGTGTCTGTAGGTGTACATAGCACCTTATCATGCCCAGAGAAAACTAGAACAGAGGTCAACGTTTTCACCTCTGGGGACATGCTGCCTTGTCTGATGGTGGGAATGGGCGCCCACTGAATCAGACGGACTCACAAAAGTGAGACTGTCTGAATGACTGCTAGGAACAAGCTGGGAGATGGAAGTAAATAAGAATTTCTCAACTGCCTCTATATGTGCAGTATTTAACAGGCATGATCTCATTTAATCTGCTAAATAAGTCTAGGACTTAGGGAATTTTATCTCCATTTTCAAGGGAGAGGATTAAAGAGCCTAAGCTGGTTGCTCTTTCTCCCACATTTTCTTAACATTTTCCATGTGTAGGGCAATGCTACCACTGTATCAATGTGGATACATTACTTGGGTGAGGATTGTAGGAGAGAGTAGAAAGGGAAGAAAGAGGACTGGAAAGAAGGAGCTGGTTGTTCCCCCTCTGCCCCATGGATTCTGTGCTCTTTGCACTAGAATCCTACCTTGCTTGGGAGTTGGCATAAGCACATGGGCTTTGGAATCAAGCAGACCTGGTTTCAAGAACTTCTTTAGTCTGGGAGCCTGAGATGAGTCAGTTTTCCTTCTGAGCCTCAGTTTTCTCTTCTGTAAAATGGGGATAAGAACCACTTCCATGAGGCAGGGGGTTGGGGACACTTTGTAAAGTATATGATTGTTTAGCTAATATGCTGTAGACCTAAAAGTAATACAAAATAATATTGAATGTGAACTGAAATTGAAAAATATTTTAATTAAAAAAATAACTAAAAAGAACCACTTCCCACCCAGTGGTTCATGTAAGGATTAAATGAAGCAATGTATGTACAGTGCCTGATGAATGGAAGATGTCAACAATTGTTGACCATCACCACAAAGAACTGAGGAGAGACAACAGGTGGGGGAAGTATAATTGGTGCTGTTATCCACAAGTCACTTAATATCTTAATGCCTCGGTTTCCTCATCTGTTAAAGGGAATGATCAAGTGTTTTGCTCATGGGGTGAGTTGGAGAACTAAACGAGTTAACACAGGTAACACACTTAGATCAGTGCCTGGTACAGGGTAAGTTCTCAATACAACTTTGCTGTTATTTTCTTAATGCTCTTGACTTTGGATTGAATCAGGAGACCCTGGCTCTTGGTCTCTAATGTTTTCTGTCATATCTTTGGGCTCTGGGCACACAAGGGTCTGGTCTAATGACTGGCATCACACATTTGTGAGATAAGAGCTGTGTTAACAATCTGGTCTGCCAGGGTAGGGTGTGGGATATGAACAAATTTTGAGTTATCATTATGAAAGAGAGAAGGACCCTGAATTTGGAAGTTCCCTATCTGTGAAAGATGGTGACCTAACCTCAGTTAGATGTTGTGAATTTACACTCTACCCAGATATCCAGCCATGTAATAAGAAAAACAGAGACATTTATTGAAGAAGATGCAAGAAACATTGTACACAGGACAATGACGCCTCAGTCCTCTACTTTGAAGTAGGCATCTTGGGACCTCACACAGTTCTCCCAATCACCATCAGATGCCCTGTTGTATTTTCCTGAATCTCATCAATGGTCTGAAATCTCTTCCCTTTCAAAGGTGATTTTAGTTCTGGGAAAAACCAGAAGTGGCAGGACACCAAATCTGGGCTGTAGCAGGGCTGAGTCGCCTGGGTGATTTGATGTTTCACAAAAAAAACTCTGTATGAGACATGGTGCATGATTGGGTACATTGTCATGATGAAGCTGCCACTCACCAGTTGCCCATAGGTGTGCCGTTCTGATTCATCTGAATAGTTTCCGGGGAGAAATGTTCAAGCTTAACACAAAATTTGATGCAGATTCATTGCTCTACTCATTCAGTCATTTTGAATGCGATGGCCACACAGTACATGTACCCACTCAACAGTGTCTAATACTCCCACTGACTAGTACAATGAAGTCATTGTTGTTCATGCATGCACATTCCAGTCTACCTTCCTTGGCTGTCAGGTTACATTGATGTCATTCAAACTGTTCTCGTTATATTAACAATGGCTGGACTTTTTCCAGACAGACTTCTTATATAGTCATTATAGGTACATGCTAAATAGTATTATTTGGTGATATATATGAACATTCACACAGAGGAAGTGAGGGGTGAGCACATAATGAGTTTTTGTTCCCTCTGTGGAATCCCCACCCCTATCCCTGCTATTTTTCTTTAAATTAGCAAATATGTATATATTCTATATGCCAGACACCATCATGCTAAGTAGATCTTTGCTTCCTAGAGCTCATATCAAATAGTAAGGCTTGTACCATCTACCATATATCATCTTCCCAGGTTCCATACAAGCTTTCCTTGGTGTCATTATGACATCTGAAACCAAACACATCAGCTCATTGCCCCTTCCTATTGTTCAGCCAGACAATTTCTCCTTTTAATTGGGGTGTCAGCTTAAAGCTCACTTTTTCTAGAAGATGCCATTGATGACTTCTGCCAGAGGTGAGATTCCTCTTAATATCCTGAACTTCTCCCTCATCCAACTCACCATAATTTTCAATTATTTGTCATGTAAATTTAATATCACTCCCTCCACTAGACTACCAACTCCTTAAGGGCAGGTGCTATGTCTCTTTTCACTTCCCTGTTCCTCAGCAACGATTGTATGGTGATCAGTAAGCCATCAACTGAAGCTACTGAATGGCAGAAAAGAAAGCATTCTGAGGGCAATAATGTAAAGTAAATAAACATATGCATTAGGCATCTTGTCTCCCTGCCCTGACCAGTGTGGCTCAGTTGTCTGGGCATCGTCCTGCAAAGAGAAAGGTCACCGGTTCAATTCCTGGTTAGGGCACAGGTCTGGGTTGTGGGTTCAATCCCAGTTGGAGTGAGTACAATAGGCAACTGATTGATATTTCTCTCTTACATCAATGTTTCTCTTCCTCTTTTCCTCCCTCCCTTTCCCTCTCTCTGAAAATAAATACATACATACAAAATTTTTAAAAAATATCTTGTCTTCCTGCTTGAGCAGCAGAGATGAGAGAGTAGAGCTTTGACAAACCAAACTGAGCTCAATGTTTTGGAGACACACCAGGAAGAGGGATGCAGGCTTTGCTGGCTCCACAGGGGAAACGCCCCCAGGGTCTCTCTGCTAAAGTCTGGGCATCTCCCAACCAGGTCTGAACCTCTGTCTGGGGTTTCCTCCACTCTTTCAAGTCTGGCTCCTCCCCCAACCCCGGCTCCCTTTTCCCCCTTTTTGAAAAGCTCCTACAACTACCGTTGTTTTCTGGAAAGTGCTGCATCTCACTCAGGAGGGCCCAGGGTTCTGTCTCCACTCAGGGGCTGGGGCCTTTGGGCTGGACTTGCCAGCAGACCCCAGCGAGGCCCCTTGTCCCCACCCCAGATGCCAGCATGGCCTTGATTTCTTTCCTCAGAAGCGGTGCTGGCGGGGCTGGGTGGGATCCTGCAACAGTTCCCACCAAACTCCCAGGCTGACTGAAGACATTTGTGCTGTCAACAGAACCGCAGCAAATGCAATTCGTGTTGTTAATGAGCAGCTTGTTTGGGTAAACAAACCAGGTGAGGTGAAAAAAGTGATGCTCTCCAGTAGGAAACACAAGTGAGCATTAGCCAGATGGAGAGCCGCGCTTCCACACACTTCCCTTCCAGTGAAGCTCTGGTGGCTGGAGCGGACGGTGGCTGAGCTGCATGGGAGCTGTGACTCTGCACACCTCCCGCCTGGCCTGGACATCCTCCCGAAGGAGCAGAGTCAGCTGCCTTGTACCCAGCATCACCCTGAGCCTGGCACTCTGCCTCATGTCCTGCTTGGCTTTCACCTGCTTTGTGATTAGTCCTCCTGGCACCGTGCAAGGTGGGCATTACAACTCCCACTTTACAGCTGGGGAAACCGAAGCTCCGAGATGTGGAAGACTCTGGCCTAAAGTCAGGATGGGAGATTTGAACCTGGGTCAACCTGACTCTTCAAGTCTATGGTCTTCCCACTAATCTACAAAGTTCTCTTTGCCCTCATCCCTGCCTCCCCAGCCCCTGTCAGTCTAAAGGAGGCATCTGTGGCGTCCTCCTCCCTCAGACTGTGAGGCTGAGGAATGTTTTAACTTCCAACGGTGGGGATTTGCTGCCCGTCTGGTCAGGATGGCATGGCTTTCTGAAAGTTGTACTGGCAGATTTTGACCAGCCCATGACAACAAAGAATGTGTGTGTGCGTGCGTGCGTGTACATTCACCAGCCCTCTCATCATAAACTGACTGCATACTCTTTTTTGTTTGCCTCAGATCATTCAGGAAAACGCACACATGGATATGGCTGTATTTTACAAACATGAATGATTTGGGTAATTGCAATGGCTAAATCTGTCCCCCATACAGACATGGTCAGGAAGAGGGAGGTTCAGGTTGCAGCCTCAAGTCTACATATGTTTCTGGCTCTCTCTCTACATTGCTCAAGAAAAATAAAACCACATTACATTCATATGTTGTAATGCCATGAGTTATTTTCCCCTTAGCATTCAAGGGTAAAGAGTCCATTAAGCTGTCATCAGCCACATTACCAACAGGAGAAGTCGGGGCAGACAGTTTGGCTCTAGCTGCCCGGAGCACATGCGTTCTGCCCAGGATGAACGCTCTGCGGTGTCCGTGTGTGCACGCTGCCCTAGAAGCAGAAATCAATTACTCCGACTGCTATTAGGAGATGGTCTGGTTCGGGAGGCTTGCTGTGAAGGCAGCCACCGTTCATTATCAAGCTCTTTATGTGTATAATATCTTTTTGACTACAGGAAAACTGAGGCTTCGGGAGAGAAACGAACAGTGTCACAGAACCAGAGCATGGTCCATGCTGGAGTTTGAGCCATCATCTCTCCGGCTGCAGCCCCTGTGTTCTTAACCACTTGGCTACCCTCCCTCTCCTGCAAATGTTGGTGGTTTATTCCATACACGTGGCCTATGTCACGGTAGTTCCCAGCTTTTCAGGGCCACATAATACACATCGGGCCCCATGGCTTATCTCATTTAATCTTCACCACAACCCTATAAGACAAGCTCTTCTACGACCTTAACATAGCAGCTCAGGAGACGAACTCTTGGGAAACACGACGGACCTTGGCCAAAGTCACCCAGCTCCAATGTGTTGGGCGTACGTGAACGAAGGGAGTTTGTTTCCCACTCTGCTGTGCTGCCCTCCAGCCAGGGACACAAGCCCAGAAGCAGAGGGGCTTCCACAAGCAGCTGCCTCTTTTGAATTCAGATGAGTTTTCAGTGAGCAGCTCAGCTTTTCCTTTCATGTAGGTGGAAGCCTTTCCTTTGAATGAGCCAATTATGTTCAAAAAGCAAAAAATAATGTATGCATATTAGCTAATGAGGATGCAATTCAGGATATTTTTAGCCAAGCTGAGAAAGAGAGAGAGAGAGAGATGAGAGAATGGAGCTTGGTAGAAATTGTTTTGAAAGAACAGGCGGCTTGGGAATCAGACATCCCTTTAGCACAGCTCTCAGCTCTTACTGCTTTTGGCTGGGTGACCAAGGGGAGAGTCACCTCCCCTCTCTGAAATGTGCAGCATAATACCAACCTTTTGGGGGTGTGGCAGGGATTGAAGAGAATGTGAGTAAGGCACGTGGTCACCAATTGCATCTATGATCAGTATTCATTTATCAAATACTTTTAGTATTGCTGGATCCTCAGATTTTATAAATACAATGCTTTTATCCTAACCACCATTTTATGAAGCAAGTACTAACGAATCTCCATTTTCCAGATGAATGAACTAAATTAAGGTGAAGTCATTTGCTCTTCTAGCAGGGTTAGGAGTCAAGCCCGGGTAGGCGGCACCCTAACCACCATGCGACGCTGCCTCTCTTGTCACTAAAGAAATTTGACTTTGATCCCTGGAAGCAGAGCTCACAAGGGGCTGAGACATTAGTTTCAGGAGGTAAGGTCTCCTTTGGGGACCTCAGCAAGCTCCCTACAAATTAAACACACCTCTGTCATTGAACTGGGTCAGGGGACCTCCTCCCCCATGTCTTGGCCACTCTGCTCAGGCCAAAAGGTCAGAGAACTGGGGTCTTACTCTTCACTCAGATGCTAAGGCAAATCTGTTGCCGTCCCTTATTTTGCGGGCCTTGCCGTGTGAAGTGGGAGATATGTTAGGGTTGAAACTTTAGGATTCAGTAAACTCACAACAAAAATGCTAACATGGTTATGTGAGATACTGGCTTAGGAGGAAAAGTTGCTGAAATAAATAGGGAAAATGATATCCTATATATTAATAATATATATAAATGTATATAAGGAAGAAAGTACAAAATAAAGGAAAACTAGCGAGAGAGTCCAAGTATATAATGTGGCAGAGTCCTGCCTACTCTCCAGCTCACTTCCCGAGGGGTAAAGGCACATGGTGACCATCTGCAACAGGTAGAGGGGAGTAAGCACAAGCTTGGAAACTGAGACGTACAGAAGTGTCTGTGCAGGTAGTATCACACACACCGTTGGGCTTTTTATCTGCTAGGTTTGCTTAGTTAGCCTGTGTTGACAAGAGTTGAGAAGGGCAAGATCCTAAACCTCTTCTTTCTCATCTCTGGAAGTTTCAATTCCAACAGTTGATTATGCCATGTACTTGGCAGAGAGGTCTCCTTTTGTTTGAATAACTGATTCACCTAGGTTGAGTGGAACTATGAAATAAGCCACTGAATTATAGCATTTTATACCTGAAAAGGACTTTGGAGAGAGACCATCTGGTCTGATTCTTTTACTTTAGATATAGGGAAACTGAGACTCAAAAATAGTGTCTTGCTGAAGGTCATATAGCCACGATGGCTTGGCTGAGACTGCTGGCTGTCTTGCAATATGTGTCCTCCCCTTATTCTCTGCAAAGACTCATCACCCCTCCAGCTGTGCACACGATTGTCTGAAACAAAGGCTATCTTTTCCAGTCAGATGTGCTTGTAGAACTATGTTTTGGCCAATGGAATGTAAATGGCAGTATACTTAAAGCTTAGGGGTTGGAGTCGGGCATGACCGTCTTCCTTCCTGCTGGCTGGGTTGTGGATTAGACTGCTAGAGTTCAAGCAGCTCTCCTGGACCAGGAGGTGGAAGGTGCACTTGGAGGAGAGGGGAGCAATAAGATAAAATTCTGGGTCATTGACCTCAGTGAGGTCACAGTGTGATGGGAACAGAAGACAGGTGTATAAGAATACACATCACCACACGGCCAAATCAGCTGCCCTGTCCTGTTCCCATGCCTTCTTCTCTCAGAGTGCGTTATTATGGAATTGTCATACCAGCTCTGGAATGTTCATTTTCAGGCCTTATGTGAAAGAGAAATAAACTACTTTTCTCAGTCACTGTTATTTCACTCTTCTATCCTTCACAGTGAACTGAATTCTAACTGATTCAGAATGAAAATAGTTACATTGTGGGTTGGGAATTTAGGTCTCTTGAATCCAAGTATAGAATTATTTGTTATGAAGATTATTACTATTAAAAATAAAAGCTAAACTCTGCTCAGTGTCCTGTATATAATAGCTGCTGATAATTTTTGAGTGCTCACTATATGCCAGTCGCTGTTTATGTACTTCATAAGTGTCATTAACTCATTTAATTCTCATGTCAACTCAGTAAGCTCTATTGCCCTAACTTCCCTTTTACAGACACAGGAATAGAGAGAGTGAATAACTTACCCAAGGACACACATTTATTTTAGTAAGAGGCAGGGCTGAGATTTGAACCCAGGCAGCCTGGTTCCACTCAGATGCTATGACAAGTCTGTCACTGTCACTCATTTTGTGGGTCTTGAGATGTGAAGTGGGAGATACGCTAGGACTGAAGCTTTAGAATTCAATAACCTCACAACAAAAATACTACAACGGTTATGCAAGATACTGGCTTATGGTGTGAGCTCCTCATCATCCTCTACACCCACTTTACCAAGGAGGAAACCAAAGCAGACAATTGTCTAATTAGGTGCTTAGAACCTCTCCACTAGTCAGCGGTGCAGATAACAGTGTAAGCCAGACTCCTGACTCCTAGTTCAATGCTCTTTCCAGACCACCCTGCAGTCTCAGGGGCCACCTGGACAGATACATAATCCCTTGCTCCCACCTCCAGTCTCCCCCCCAACACACACACGCGTGCACACACACACACGCGCGCCACCCAGCAGGCACCCAGACATTTTTGTGGCCAGGATGGCTACAACCTCCTTTGAAAAGCAGCCAACTTTGCCCTTCACCAAATAACTTTGTTTTATTTATAGACTCCTGCTCAGAGCTTTTGAACTGGCTGCTCATTCCAGGGAAGATCTTGATAACAACTGTTCCTTGGAGAGGGTTCATAGGAAACAAGGTGAATAAACACCACAGAGCCCTGCCGGTCTGGCAGAGCTTGGCTCCTGGGGGTGTTTATAAGTCGGTGTTGGTGTCTGGGTGCAAAAGACTTTGAATTCAAAATGGCAGTTTGAAAGTTTTCAATGTTTTTGTTTTAATTTAAAAAAGTTCACCTCTTGCCTTCAATAACCCCAGGGCAAAGGCAACAGAAAGAAATTATCTTTATTCAGAACGGAACTTCAGAAGAAGAAGGGAGTTCTTGCTCTCTTTGCCTCCTGCCTGGCTGGGGCCTAGGACCAGTGACTGTAGTGACTGTGGGGCCGGGGAGAGAGAGAGTTTCTAAGAGCTAAATTGGCAGAAGGAATAAAGGGCATTTCAGAACAGAAAACTGGGAAGGAAAGAAAGAAAGGCCTAATTTCAAAAGTGAACTGGGAACCTACGCTGTCTCCTGACTTATGTCCAAAGGTGTTATTCGAAAACATAACTGTGTCTCAGGTGTGTGGGTTTTTTCAGCCTGGATGCTGATCTCTTCTCACCAGGTGCTAGTTGGGTAACTTGGAGCAAATGCGTCAGTCCCCTCTTTGGGAAATGGGGTTTAAACCCCCAAGATTATTGTGAGGGTTGGTGTTACCATGCAGGGGAAAGACAGTGCCTGGTTCAGGGAGGGCGCTCACTCACCTACTTACTGAACAGTAGCTAATGGTAGCTATGATTATGGCTTCCTTTGTGATTCCTCCAGGCCTAGAGGAGATGACACTGCGGTGCTCATGAAAGCGAGCCCCAAGGGGGACCAGGACTAAGTGACAGTTGGTGATCTTGGCTCTCAAATACCTTCATTGGCATTGAGCTAGTTTTTATCAGTGTCTGTTACGGTGACATGAGTTCTCTCTTTTGGAGCCTCCTCCTCCCCTCCCCCGCCCCTGCCCCAATGGCTGATAAAGGGAGACAGAGGCCCTCAAGGATAAGGCAGAACAGAACCGCTGACTGGGTCCCATGAAGCCCCCAGGTGGCTTTCCTGTGGGTATGCGAGGTCTCCAAGGTCTAAGGGGTGAGGGAGGGGCCTCCATCAAGGGTCATGTTGGGAAAGTAGATGGTGTGACAGACAAGAGGGTCTGTGGCTCCCTTAAGGAACTTACTGGAAGGTATGGGATTTTCTAAGGGAAAACGTGTGTTTTCCTGGAGGCTTGAGTGGGAGGCAGATACCTCTACACCAGAGCTATTGGGTGGGAGAATTCCGTAAGGGAAGAATGGGTGAAGGCTTCTTCAGGTGACCGCAGGGGTCTCTACGGGTTGAGGGTCTTTTCAAGGGGGTTGTCGGTGCAGTTCTCTATATGGAGCTCTTTCAGGGCCTGAACGCGGGAGGTTTGGCACTCAGAGCTCCGGGCGTCCGTGGGCGGAAGCTAGGTCCGCCCCCACACCCCCTCCGGCGGCCCCACCTCCAGGGAGCGGACTACACTTCCCGGCAGCCCCTGCGGGCGGCGGCGGCGCGGGAGGGAGGGGGCGGCTGTGTGAGAGGCGGCGGGGGCGGCGCGCGCCGGGCACGCGCGCCGGCGACCATGGCGTTCGCCGGGCTGGAGCTAGTACATTAACCCCAGGAGGCGGCGGCGGCGGCGGCGAGGGAGCGAACCTCGAGCTGGCGGGCCCAGCCTGAGGGCAGGGAGGAAGGGGCGGGGAGAGCGCCGGAGGGAGGCCGGTCGGCCGCGGGCGGGCGGGCAGGCAGCGCAGCGCCGAGCGGGGCCGCGGGCCCATGAGGAGGCCCGGGGACCATGGGCTCCAGGATCAAGTGAGTGCGGCCGCGCCGGGCGGAGCCGGGCCGGGCGCGGGGTGGCGAGGCCGGGCAAGGGCTGCAGGCCGTGGGTCGCGCGGGGGACTTGTTGCCGGGACCCCAGGGGCGCCCCGCGTGCCGGCGTCACGCGGGGAGGGGGACGGTTGCCATGGCGATCCAGGGAGGCGCAGGGGCGGGGGTGGTAGGGCGCCGGTGGTCAGGTGTCCCCTCCTCACCTGAGGCAGGGAGCTGTTGAGATTAGAAGGTGGCTTCCTCCCCGGGGTCACAGAGAGCCTCTGAAAATGGTTTTACAACTGTTGGGGGGAGGGCGACAAATCTCCGGAAGCAACTTGCCGAATGGGTGTGTTTGGGGCACCCCTGAGAGTTGGGCAGGTCCTGAGAGGTGGCAACCCTGCTGCTTAAGGCCTGGGGCCCCCCACAAAAGTCGCGCGAGGTTTTGAGAGAGAGGGGGGAACCACTAACGGACCTAAGGTCTGGGTGACCTGGGGTGAAGGCCCTTTTCTCTTTCCTACTGGTTCCCCTCTTATCTGTGAAAGTCTCCACACCACAAGGGCCGAAGGCTGTGATGAAGATACCTCTGTGCTGTAACTGAGCACCTGATAATCGTTGGAAAAGCTTTGTAATCCAATCTGGCAAATTCCGCACTCATTCATTCACCTGGAGTCCCTGGTGGGGGTTAGTTTTCCCGGGAAACTGTTGATACAGTTAACTTCAGAACTCATTGAAACATTGTTTCCCTCCTTCTAGACTTCGGAGTTGGCTTTGGAAAGTGCAGCTTTTTTGCAGTCCAATTTGGGTGTGTTGTTTTGGACTCTTGTCTCCCCTCCCAGCCAGGTCCTCTTTTGGCTTCTCCCTTCCTCTGCTCCAGAACATGAGATGCCTTATCTAATTACTAACAAATGTTCACTTTTTCTCTGTGAGTAATAGAATTGTTTTAGGGCACTTAAAAACAAAGTTGACAGCATAGGCTTTTCCCTAAAACATCTTTCATAGGACACTTGAAACCTGCTTACAAGAAAGCCTGTGGAATGTGTTTATTTCAGCATTTTGAGAATTACGCTAGGGGAAGTTTGAAAGGAGAAGGGCCTTAGGGGCAAATCTAATATTTAAATATTACATCCTTGTCCAATCGATGTCCATGCAGTGTGACCTTTATTCAGTCTTGCAGTCCCCTGAGGCTCAGGCTTCCAGTCACAAAATGAGACTTCTGCTGAATGAAACTAGGGGAGTTTGCTTATGATAGTGAAGATAGACGAGTGGGATGAGCACCCTATTAGTTTTTGTGGAAATGAGGGGAAAAACTTAGAAGCATGTTCCAACTAAGCGCTTCAGAGGCTTGGGAGGTAAAAAGACGGTGTGTGGAGCATTGGGATTAAAGAGACACAAGTTTAGCTCCTGCTTCCAGGGAAGAGTTGTGAACGTGGATTTCACTAGCACTTAGAAACACTTTTGGAAAGTCATCTTAGAGTTGCCCAATATGCTTGTTAGGGTGCTTACCCTTGTTGCACAGAAGTTCAGAAACTTGTCTGATAGGAGGCAGTGTCAGAGGCAGCGTGAAAATCCAACAAGTAGAAATTCAGATGATTAGGCATCGGGTCTCTGTTTTGCTTGTAAAGGTTGCAGGTTGACAATACTCATCTCAAGTGTGTTTTGGGATCCCATCACTGAGTGCTTGGGCAAGAGAAATTACTAATGCAAGAATTTGTATTGAGCATGAAATAGTAAAAGAATAGCCTTGATCTTGACACTAGATTGCTTTGTGATAAAAGTTTAGGCTTGGCAAAACAGAGACAGACTCATAGATGGAGAGCAGATGACAGCTAGTCGGGGGTGGGGGGCGGTTGGAGGTGCAGGGATTGAGGGAAAAGGAAAAAGGACTCATGGACAACAGGTTGGTGATAGCTGGGCGAGGGGGATAAAAAGGGGCTAAATGGTAATGGAAAATATAAAATAAAGATTAAATAAAAAATTTAGGCTTGGGAAATATATTAGCTTTAGTTGTGGTGAGACTGAAAGAGAACATGAAGAGAGAAGTTATGAAAAGTACTCGTGATTTATGGTGACTCTCGACTGCAGTTTCTGCCTGCAGCTAGGAATAGGGATGGGCAGGTGGTGAGGAAACCATCTACTTAAGGTGAAACGTTAGTTGCTGGAAGAAGCGGCTTTGGTTCCTGCTGATCATTCCATCCTGACAAGGTGTTCAGCTGGCTGAGGTGAAATTGAAGAGCAGCCTCCGTTGTGTAGGGCAGTCTTGGAAGGGGGCAGTAGAAGGCAGAGGGCACCCTGGGGTCCCTCCCAACAGGAAAGCACTATGGCTGCCTGCGTTTTCTCTGGCGTATCTTCAGTGCTCTTTGGCTTAGTCAGGCTAAGATGTAGAATCAGATCTGGATCCAGATTCCAGCTCTTTTTTTTCTTACTGGCTGTGAAACTTTACACAAAGTACCTTTTTCACCCTGAGGGTAGAATGGGGAAAACTATTGTTGCAGGTTCATTATGAGTAGTAACCCTAGTATCACCAGGGCTACAGAGCCCATATTAAAAACTCAATAATTGTTAGTATTCTTTTACACCTTCTCTATCAAAAGACTAAGAAAACTGGTATATTTTATACCAGGAATGTCAGAGAACTGGAAGTTTCAGGTAATGGAGAAGAATGATGATCAAGGAATTAGACTGTTAACGTGCACAGCTGAACTTAGCATTCTCTGAGTAAAAAATAAAAGTGATTAAAAACAATAATCTGTGTATAATTGTGAAGCTGGTGTTTCTAGGCATAGAAGTTGAGATTTAGTGCCTGATCAGACTTTCTTTTCAAGCTAAGGCTGGTTGTGCACAATCTCTGTGTTGGTCATGGTGATAATGCTTTATGTGAACCATTTCATCAAATCCTTACAACTGCCAGTGATGTAGGTACTATTAAATACATTTTTAAGATGAGAGAATGGGAGCCTGCAGGCCTAAGATCAGACGCCATCCCCTGGAAACCTGCCCTGACACCAGTTCCCCATCTCCCCCTGCCCCCAACCCCCCACCCAGCCTCGGCCCGGTGCCCCTCATCTGTGCACCGCGCCCAAGCCAGGTGCCCTCATGTGTTTCTATGGCTCCTTGTGTTTTATCACTGTCACAGCACTAAATCCAGTTACTCATCCGTCTCTCATACTAACTTGGGACATAACTTTTTTGAGAGTAGGGACTGTCTTGTTTGTCTTGAGTTTCCTGTGTCAAACCCAGTACCTGACACACAATATTGTTTAGGGAGAGTTTATGGAATGCATTTAAGAAATATGTTAGGATTTAAATGAAGATCATAATTGAGTGTACATGGAGTTAAAAGGACTTTTCTATTTGAACTCTGGAGGAGAAAGAGTTTATGTTTTATGAGTTTTTAAGCCAAATTGCCCTCGTCTAGGCAGACAGTTCCTTGTATTTTCTAAAGAGTGTTCAGTTCATGTTCATTTTAATAGAGGAACATTGTCTTGCCTCATGAAATAGTTACTTGATAAAGGGAAGAAAAGATCAGCAGTTTTGCAGGTAGTACCCTGGAAAGCTCCTAAACCTTAAAACTGAGCAGATATTTTCTAATCTAGAGGGATAAAAGGAGCAGTGGTAACTGGCATCTTCGACAGCTATGTTTAAATCTTATTTGGTGTTTGACTGATCCCAGTGGACTGGAATGTGGTTAATATGAAGCAATTTAACTGATAATGCAGACACACAGCAGGAAACTGTGTGGCAGTTTAATATTGCTTGTGGTGACATCCTAGAAATTGTTTCCAGGCACCAAGGGCAGGAAGTGGATTGTAAGTAATCGAAGGAAGTATTCTAAGTGAGTTTGAAGAAACCTGACATTTATGGACTCAGAGAAAAGCATACTCAGAGATTTGAAGGCATAGAGGGACAGGACAGGGCAGCTGATTTGGCCTTGTGCTGTGTTTATTCTGCATTAGCCTGTATACCTGTCTTCTGTCCTTGTCAGATGGTGACCTCTGAGGTTGGTGACCAAGAAATTTATCCGTTTATTCATTCATTCACTCACTATAGAACTAAGAAGAGTGTCAGGCACATATTAAACACTCAATAAATGTTAGTCGTCGTCGTTATCATAATTGGTAGTACTATATTATGTGCTTGGTAGTGCACTAGGACATAGAAATGAGATTTTTCCTTTACTTTAAGACTTCCCAAAGTAGTTGTAAGACAGAAATATAAAACAAAACCAACTCCATGCGGGGTCCGTTCCCCCCCCCCCCTGCAGTGTAGTGCAGTAAGATTATTGTTATGGTGAAGATGCGGCCAGTGATGAGTAGGTGAGTAAGTGAAGGAGAAACTCTTCTCTGGAGGGCTCAAGGCAGGAAAGCTTTGCCAAGACGATAATGTTTTAGTTGAGACAGGAGAGGTGAGGAAGGGTACGAAAGGGGCGAGTGCGGCGATGAGGCTGGCAGCGGTGGCGGCAGTGGTGGCAGTCTTCTCAATACAGGGACAGTACGTGTAAGGGACATGGCATAGGAGGGAAATGAAAGTACTAATTGTCATTTTATTAGGTACTTAGAAGCTAGGAATTGTGTTAGAAATTGGGAATTATAATGGTGAATAATGATCCATCTTCATTCCTACTCTTGTTGGAGCTTATAGTCTGTTGGACCTGATAATAAACCCAAATCAGTTCACATAGAGCTACGTGGATGTGGTATAAAGGAAACAAAATTCTAAAAGAGAATGATGAAGCAGCTGTCCTGTTTAATTAATTAATTCCTCACTCAAGGATATGTTTATTGATTTTAGAGAGAGAGGGAGAGAGCAACATTGATAGGGTGCCTCTCATATGTGCCCTAACCAGGGATTGAATCCGCAACCTAGGTATATGCCCTGGCTGGGAATTGAACCGGCATCCTTTTGGTGCATGGGACAGTGCTCCAGCCAGCTGAGTCTCCTGGCCAGGGCAGCAGCTATTCTACTTAAGATACAGAGAGGGAGGGAAGGCTTGCTGTGGAGATGATATATTTGAGGTGAGACTTAAAGGATGAGTAGTCATTAGTCATGTACAGGGACTGGACAAGACTTTTCATTCCAGGCAGAGAGTAGAGGATATATAAAGGCCTAAGGGTAAGACAAGCATAGCTGTATTTCAGGAACTGATAGACCAGTGGATTTGGGAAGTGACTAATGGTAGAGAGGCTTGTGGGTAAGGTCAGAAAGAGAGCGGGGCCTGAGTAGGGGCTTAAAAAGCCACGGCAATCTGAGAACAGCTTTATCAAGTTGTAAGTCATATACCATAAAGTTTATTCTTTTACAGTGTATCAGTAAATGGTTTTTGGTGTGCTTACAAAAGTGTGGTGGGTCACCCCTGTCCAATTCCAGGACATTTTCATCATCCCAGGAAGAATCCCCATACCCTTTAGCAGTGACTCCCCATTCCCCTCCAAATCCTCTCACCCAAGGATAGTCACTAATTGTGGTTGCTGTAGATTTGTCTCTTGTGAGCGTTTCTTATAAATTACATACAATATGTAATCCTTTGTCTTTCATGTAACATAATGGTTCCAAAATTTATCCCTGGTATAGCATATGAGTATCTCATTACTTTTTATTGCTGAGTAATATTTCATTGTATGGACAAACTGCACATTTCATTCATTCATTCATTCATTCATTCATTAATCTGTTAGGTTATGTGGGTTGTTTCTACTTTTTCACTGTTATGAATAATGTTATGAACATATGCTGTCATTTCTCTTGGGTGTATACCTAGGAATGGAATTGCTGGATCATATGGATCATTCTGTTTAAGGAACTGTTAAACTGTTTTCCAAAGCAAGTGCACTATTTTGTGCAAAGTGCTATCTCATTGTAGTTTTGATTTGGTCCAGTGAGTAATGTACAAAATGAAGGAGCAGAGTAGACAGAGATAGGTTTCTCAGAAGAGGTTGGAACTTGAACTGAAACAAAGGTGATATTTGGGAAGGGAGAGAATCGCAGAGGAAGAACAGTGAAATGACTTGGAAGTGGAGAGAAACCCACCTCATTGTTTTCTGATACAGAGAAGCAGGCTTGGCTTCTTAGGATCTCTCTGCAACGGTCTTTTTTTTGGACTGCTCGTTAAAGGGTCCCATTACCAAAATGCACCACAGGCTTGCTGCTTCTTGAGGCCCGTTGGATAGCATAGCTGACAGGCCTCCCCTACTGTGGGATAAGACTGGAAGTTGAAATACGACTTCCTCTGGAGGGCTTCTCCCTCTAATGCCTCTTCTCTTTTCTCTCTCCACCGTAGTGCTCTCCTCCCAGTCCCCATAGGAGACAGTACAAAGACAGTACAAAAGTCTTGTTGGAGACTGCGCTCCCCGTTATTAGTTGCCAGAGTCAGCCACTTGAATTTTCATGCTTTTGGAAAATGTATTGGTGCAACCCCATCATTTTAATGATAGCCATTGTAGTCAACGTGGAGGGGTTTGCACAGCAGATAGGAAGGTTGGAACAAGGGAGGTTGGAATGAGGAAGGTAAAACCTTAAGTATTGCTGTAGGAAAATATTTTATTCAGACCATGTGTAAGCTCCTGGCTGAACTCTGGCTGTGAGTTGCAGAGGTTCAGCCTTTTTCTTGGGCCTAGGGGGAACTAATCTCTGGATTTGCAACATCCTTTTGTTTAAAAGGATTTTGTGGGGAAATGAAAAGATAAACAAGGAAGAAAAATAAACCAAAGAGAACAAAACAAAGTTGGCCTCTTCTACTTTTATTGGAAGTTATGCACATTCTTCCAAGTATTTAGGACTTGAGAAGGAGCCAAATAATGGAAGTAACAAGAAGTATGTTCAAAACATATGTTTCTATAGAAACGATAGGTTAATATTCCAGAAGGTCATTTGTAAATTGGTTAATTGCATTTAGAGTGTGTTTTTCTTTTAGAGATCCTGTTATCTATAAAATCAGTGGCTGCCAAGGATAAGGACTTTTCAGGTATAGGGAACTGTGTGTGCAAAAGATAGGGAGGTAGCAGGGATGGCTGAATTACAGGATATGCAGATGAAGATTATAGGCGATGAAGTTGAAAAAGTAGGCTTGTGCCACTGGGACATGATGCCATGTAAGGATAGAGTTGGGAGTGTAATACGATCAGGTTTGGGTTTTTAGGAAGATTACTCTGGCTGCAGTATTTTAGGACAGTTGATATCTTTGGCTTGTGCAAGATGATCCACTGGGGTGTGAAAAGAACTTGGTAGAACTTATATTTGTTTTCATATCAACCTTCAAAATTTCTGTTTTTATGTTTTCTAATGTATATATTAGTGTAATAAAACATTCTTGTAATTTATAAATATGTATGTATATCAGCTGTATGATCAAATTTTTTACTGATAGGAAGAAATGCATTGGGAAAGAATTGGAGACTGCTGGTTTACCAACTCTGTTAATAGTTGATACTGCAGAACATCAAGGCCTAAAGTGAGGTTTTATTAGTCGAGAGAAAAAGGATGGATTTGAGAGAGATCTTAAGGTAGAATTGACACAACTTGGTGACAAATTACATGGAAGAGGCAAGGGGAGAAGCAAAAATGACTTGCCAAGGTTAGCAAAGTTATATTTAAATGAATATTTGGAAGCTGAGGACTGGTTATATAATGTGTTTGCTTCTCCGAGGAAAAGTGAAAAAGTATAATTCGGAGAAGGCATTTTACTTTGCAGTGAGAAAAGAAGAAATCTTTAAAGGCTCCATAGTGAATGTGTGTGCTTTGTTAGGTGAGTAAGACTTAAAGTGGGCTGGGCCAAGTTGCTGGGGGGAAATCTGTTCATATTAGACGTAGAGAAAATATAAACTTTTGAACTTACTTTAGCCACAGTAAAGGTTTCAGGGATGTTGCATTGATCTCGCCTGGGCTGTATGAATCAAAAGGAGAAAGGAAACCAATCTAGAGAAAGATATTTGACTCCAAGCAGAATTCTTGTATTCCAAGGCGTGAAGGAGCTAGGGGGACGTAGGCCTTGGAGATGTTCATGTTAGGGTCTCCAGAACCACATACAATCCCCCCTGAATTCTAAGTTTCTGTGCCCTAGTTTTTTATTTATAAAAGAAAGCTAATTTGCTTATAAGGTTGTTGTGAGGATTAAAAATGATCTTATATCTAATCCCCAGCAGAGAAGTGACTTTAGTAAATGGCTTTTTATTGATATTGCTTGGAGAGGATGTGATACACTTATGTGAACAACCTGAAGCTAAAAAAGAAAAAGTCAAAGCAAGTATTCCTTTTCATAGTTTTTCTTTAAGATGTAGAGAAAGTATTTGCGTTCTTTCTGTATGTTAGGATGATGTCTTGTATATTTTACTGAATTTATTTGAAGGATTGCTATTCCGATATATGCAAAACACTTTTCCTCCTGCTGGTTGGGGAAAAGAAGCTTAATGTCAACTAAGAGGGATAAGATGAGCATGTAAATAATTAGAATGTTAATATTTAGGAACGTTTTGTGGCTCTTCTCAAATAATATTTGAAAATTTTATAAAATGTTTATATAATTTATATTTATCTTTGTTTAGCTAGTACTATTCTTCTGGTCTTTTGAACATCTTGTTTTCCTTGGCACTTAATTATTATTTTTTAACTTTTACATTTTGGAAAATTTTAAACATCTGTGAAAGTAGAGAGACTAGTATGAGCCCCGAAATGTCAATCACTCAGCTTCAACACTTACTAATGTATGGCTCACTTAAGTTTCCTTTACAGATAACTGACCATAAACTCCCTCTCCCATCTTCCAGTCCTAGATTACTTTGAAGCACATTCCAGATGTCATATCTCATCTTAAATATTTCCATGTGTCTCTAAAAGATAAACATTCGTTTTAAAAAACATGATATCACACCTAAAAAATTTCTTTTATATCATCAAATACTTCAGTTCTGCATTTATTTGCACTAAATAGCACAAGGGACACCAGCCCAGTATAGAGAGCAGCCCAGAGCACCACACGAGTACTTGTACCTTCCATTTTGTGCCTGTTATGGGGGGGTGGGGCACCTTTGGGAGCCTAGGCTTTGACTTTGGGCTTGCGAGCCTCAGGCCAACAGAGCCTGGCACACTGGCAGTGCTGTAACTATCATGTCTCCCAAACTTGTGTCTGAGGCCCTTCAGGACCTCGAGCTTGACAAAGGCTTTGATGATCTTAGTTTTATTGGTCTACATCTTTCCTAGACCCTTCTTACTTTTCTTGACAAAGCCCAAGATCCTTAAGAACTTAGGTTCTACACCCTTAAAAGATACCTTTATGATTAGGGCTTGTTGACACCAATTCTGTGTCATTTCTGAACTGGTTGTGCTTGGCGTGGTTCTTGGACTTAGCTCTGTCTGCGTTGCTATCAGCAGCCTGAAAGCACCTGAGGCTGGAAAATAAAGAGCTGTATCTGGGTTTAGAAGTTTAGAAGTTTTAAAAACAGCATTGTCTCTCTTCCCCTCCCCTTGAGTTCTAAATCCTCCGCTCTTGCCCTATTTGTTTTATCATATCTTTATTTTTTTCAAACTTGAATTCATACTAGCAGTTTTATCAAGGCTCTTTTCCCTACTTTTTCCTGATGGATCCTTCTTACCTTCCTGTTCGGATCTGTATAAACTCAGCTGTATTGTTTTAATCCTGGAATGTCCCTTCACCACTGTCCAATTTCATTATTTCCTGATCTCTGTGTTATTTTTTAATTTGTTTGCTGGAGTATATATTCAGGTTCTTTTTTTTAAAGGTTATTTATTTTTAGAGAGAGGGGTGGGGGAAGGAGAGAGGGAGAAAAACATCAATGTGTGGTTGCCTCTCACACCCCCCACAGTGGGGACCTGGCCCGCAACCCAGGCACGGGCTCTGACTGGGAGTTGAACCGGAAGCCCTTTGGTTTGCAGGCCGGCACTCAGTCCACTGAGCCACACCAGCCAGGGCTATAGCAGTGATTTTCAACCTTTTTCATCTCACAGTGCACACATAAACTAATTATTAAAATTCTGTGACACACCAAAAATACATTTTTGCCAATCTTAAAAAAAATAGCTATGATTTTGATTCATCCACACCAGATGGCTGTTGTTGTGTTGGCTGTTGTCATTTTTTATTTGACATTCTAAGGTGAAAGAGGTCAGTGCCCTTGACTAAATAGTCAGGTATTGCCTGTTTTAAAACTTCTTGCTGCACACTGGTTGAAACTCGCTGGTTTATATGGTCATAGAGTTCTACGTTGAAAAAAATTTCTCACAGAACTTGAAGATATTCCCCCCCCCCTTTTTTTTTGCTGGCTCCCCCTTACACTGCTCCAGAAGGGGCAGGGGGCCTTCTGCCTTCTTATTGCCAAGCTGGCATATACGTCTGGGCTCTCTGCTCAGCCTCGGTTGACACCAGGGGTGGGCACTTCCCCTCACTGCAGGGTCAGAGTGGGAGTTGCGGCTCCCAGGAGGCCGCCTCTGACAGTCTCCAGCTGGGTGGAGTTTAGTATTTTTAGAAATAGTATTCTCTCCCTTCCCCTTCCCCTTCCCCTCAGTTTCTAAATTCTTTTTCCCCCTCACAGTATTTGTTTTATCATATCTTTATTTTTTTCTAACTTGAAATCATACCAGCAGTTTTACTGAGGCTCCTTTTCCCCCGGCTCCCACCATGGCCTCGGTTACCGCTGTGTGAGCAGAACTGGTCCAGGCTTCACAGTCTCCGCTGAGGGGGTCCTCGTTACTGCCCAGTGGGGATCCTGGAAGCCGGCTCTCCACCTTCTGTAACACTGACCTGGCGGGGACACGTGCATGGCATACTTCATTATAGCCCGGCCAGGGCAGACACGCAGGTTCTCTCCCTGCTCATCCTTTGCTGTCTTGAGTGACGGCCGGACCGCACAGGTTTTTCTGTCATGTTGGCTGCAGTGTTTAGCGGTCATTTTCTAAAACTTTTCTGACTTGTTAGACTGCCCTTTTCTGGTCCTTTGGCTAAAGAGAGCTGACTTTTGTTCGAGTTTTTTTTGGTCTGCATCAAGTGATATTGCTTTTGCCAGCTTTAGTCATGAATGGACGTTGATTTTTATCAAACCCTTTTTCTGCCTCCATTGGGATGATCATATTTTTTCCTCCCTGTTACTGTAGTGAACTACATTTATTTTCAAATGTTAAACTAACTTGGCATTCCTGGAACAAACCCATTTGGTCATGATTTAGTATCTTTTTTAAAATACATATTGCTGGATTCAATTTACTAATATTTTATGTTTACCTCTATATTCATAAGAGATTTGTCTATAATTTTCCTTTCTTGTAATTATCTTGTCAGATTTTGGTATCAAAGTTATGCTGGCCTCATAAACAATAAAGAGAACTACATTAAAAAACTATTATAAAAGTTGTGTGGTTTTTAGTATAAATGCTTATCTGTTTCCCTATAATATGAAGGGATAGGTAATCCTTTCCTTCCTCCTCTACACCCACATTCACTCCCCCCTCTCTGTTATATACACAGATTTATTTTACGTTTTTTGGCTGAATAATTCACTATCAAGTTATGGTCATCATGATGTTTTATCTCTTAGTATTTTGGCGTATATGTCCTAAGAACAAATATAATCTTCTGTGTAACCACAGTACTTTTATCACCATCAAGAAATTTCACATTCATACAATATTATCTAACAAACAATCTGTATTTAAATTTTCCTAGTTGTTCCAGTAATGTCCTTTGCAGCTCTTTGTTTTTCAACCTGGGTCTAATTAGGGGATCATATGTTGCATTTAGTTGTTATGTCTCTAGTTTCATTTCATTTAGAACAGTCTTTTTTTTTTTTTTTTGTCTTTGACATTTACTTTTTAAAGACTCTAGACCAGTTGTTTTGTTGAATGTCCCACATTTAGGATTTGTCTCATTGTTTCCTTATGCTTAAATTCATGTTTAAACATTTTGGCAAGAATACCAAATAGGTAATGTGTCTAATGCCATGCATTTTTATTCTTCACATGGAGGTCATCATTTTTCCTCCATCCTTTCTTAAAAAGGCTCTTATTGTCTTTTTATCCTCTTGTTTTTTCTCCCTGTTGCTTTCTCTTCCTGTTTTGTAGAAGTCATGTTGTTTCTGTGCTATTTAAGGATGCCAGTTTCCTGAAACGTATTTCTTAATCATTTTCAGAAGTATATTCTTCTTCTAAGAGATGATGTTCCCTCTTCCCCATTCGCGCATTTTTAATAGGTCTTTTATTTTCCCCTATGCCCTTGAGTAAGGTGAACTCTATCTATGATAGTTGCTGTTTGCCACAAGTAGGGTGGATGGGGTTACACTATTTGTGCCTTTGGGTGATGGTCAGGTTCCTCTTCTCAAATCTGTAGCTGAAGAACTGGTTCATGTTCATTGTTCATAATTGAATTTTCAGTCACTAAGCAGGTGTTTGTACTACAGAGGTAGAATTTTATTCACTCGGTGCCTGATTCTCTCATATTTTGACCTAGTGATACACAAAAGAAACTAAAATTTGCAGAATGTGCTCCACTAGAGTTCTTGCTCTTCTCACTGTAATTTTTGTTGAATTTATATTTTTGTGTAGTTATAACCAATGTAACTAATTTAAAAAGTAGCCAAGAGATTAGGTAGCTCCCCCTCATTAATCTGTGTGTGTGTGTGTGAGATTTATGATAATAATCAGAATTAAAGGGCAGAATGACTGAAGGTGGGTAGACAAATAAAGTGTTATAATAGAAAAGAGGTAAGGAGGGCTGATATTTGGCTATATTCTTTTGTTTTGTATCATGTTGCCTTTAATTTAAAAGTCCAGTTATCAGGGTTGTCAAAAAGTAGTATCAGAAGATTAGAAAGTCTTTACAGCTTGATTGATGATGACTCCAGGGGTTGTAACCTGGGTGACTGACAGAGCTAGCATTGAAAACAGAACTAGCATTGAGATATTTTGGGGAAATAAATAATTGGTTTGCTTTGGGTTCTGTTGCTTGTGAGACTGCTGTATGTAGAGAGCTCACCAGGGAGAGCTGCAGTTTGGACCTGGAGATCAGGAGAGTGGTGGGGGCTAAAGAAACAGTTTGGGAGTCAGTTGCAGGATGGTGAGTAATGAGAACTAAAGAGATTTCATGACTCTTTAGTAGGCAGACAGAGAGTAGGAGGGAGGGAAAGATCAGTAAGATATGGGGGACATTTTACATCCTAAATCCAAACATCAAGTCTCATTGGTAGATGCACTCATTTCTTCCTCTACTGCTGTCCTCTGGGTCCAGGCCACCCCCCTCTGTTACCTTAATGGCTGTAACTCCTCTGTACTAGGTTCTTTCTACCATTCTTGCCTCTCTCCAGTTCTGTCTCTATATAGTATCCAGAGTGAGCCTTCCAAAAGGGAAATCTGATCATGTCAGTTTATTGATAAAATCCCGGGGTTGCTCCCCATACTTCTAGACTAAAATCCACACTCCTAACATGGCTTACAAAGCCCTTTGGGAGTTTGACTTTGCCTCTTAATATAAAAATAGTAATGACTAGCATTGACTGAACTCTTGAATATGAGTACTTATTCTAAGTACTTTACATTTGTTATTTCATTGAATCTTCATACTTAGTCTTTCAATTTACCCTCATTAACAACCTGGTAGAGAAGCTACTGCCGTGATCCCCATTTTGCAGATGAGAAAGACAGATTTCCAGTTGCTTGATGTCTTAGAGCTAACAAACGGGGAACTAATAACTTTATGTGCAGTATACTATTTAATCCTCACCATAATCCTATAAGGTAAGTAGTGTTGTTACTACGCCCTTTCGCAAATGACTACACTAAAGCTAGAGATACTTCCCCAGAGCATGCAGGTTGTGGGTGGTAGAACTTGTTGTAGAGCCCGTGTCTATGTGACTCTGAGTGTGCTCTGTCCTCCATTTCTGTTTGATCCCAGTCTCATCCATAGCACCCATCACCTCCTACCTGTAAGCACACATGCCCATACCCGGTTAACTTCTTCAGGTTTTAGCCCAAATAGAATTCTGGAGACACCTTTCAGCATCCCTTTTACCCTCCATCTGCACTTGGAGGAGCTTTTCCTATCAGTCTTGGCTGTTATTCTTTGATTGTCTTTCCATGGTCTACAGATTTCATGAAGTCTGGTACCTTGAGAGCCTTTCTCACTATAAACCTTGAGTAATTTGCATGGTATGTGACAATAGTAGGTGCTCAGTTAATATACATTGAATAATTATTTGAATGTTTAATTCAGTATAGAAGTTTAGTCTTGACTAGGTTGCATCCTTAAAAGAGTATGATCAGTAGTCTTTTCATATATTTAATTTCCAACTATCTATGTTTATGATGATTCCAAATAGTTGGTATCTCCAAACTACGTGGCTTTGACAAACTCCTTTAAGACTGTAAATATTTATATTTGTGTTATTTTTATTAGGATAATGTTAAGCTTTATCTTTGGAGTAACTACTGATAATCAGCAGAGAAAGTCAGTTCAGAATGTGCTGGTTTAACCGGAGGGTGCAGCCTGGGCTGCCTCAGTTGCTATGACTAGAATGCAAAGTCACTTATGATTGTTGAACGTTGTTCTTACTCTATCTGTAAGCTGATTTTTGTCTTTAGTTCCAAAAGACAGGCAGTCATAGCTGGGAAGTAAAGGAGGAAGAAAGTTATAGAGTATTCTGATGGCCCACCTAGTCAGTTTTTTTTTCCTCAGACAAATTGGTGTGACCTTTCCCACCATGGTCTAACTTCCTCATAGGTAAAGTTTCACACTGCACAGAAGGGAAAATTTAGCAGGAATTTGAGTTGCACATTATTAGTTCAGTGGTCAAACATGTTCAGGTGATAGAGTCATGGTATTTTTGCAGAATACTATGAAATATATATTAAACTACATTTTTTTCCCTTAAATCAGATACTATTTTATATTCTAGAATAGACAGAATATTAGGTGAGAAAGGTTTAAGAAAAATTTGTGGTAGAAAAACTTAAAATTATATTATCATAATTTTTCATGGAAATTGGGAATAGGCCATTTTCTGCACTTAGCCTAGTTCCCAGACCTCTGCTATTTCAAGTAGCATTATTGGAGAATGTTAAAATACCACTGACAGAAACTGGTGCGTCAGGAGGGAGAAGTGGCGGTGAGGTCGAAAAGAACAAATTTGATTGACTGTAAACTAATGAGAGCTCAAGGAGAAACATGCAATAAACAGAAAATAGGCTTAGTGCCTCTTACATAATAGGACCTCAATAAATGTTCGATGGCACTATTACCAGGGAGAGAGGGTAGAGATTTGGAAATCATTGACACAATGAGAAAGATGAAGCTATGCATGTTGTTTTCAGACTGAATATAGCAAAGCACACTTCAAGGTTTGAACTTGAGGGGAAAGAGGAGACATAGATGAGCAGTGTAGAATACTGTTGGGAGGTCAGTGAGAATGGGAATCTAGAAAAGATAGTTTGGCTTAGTGGCTATGGATTATGGATGTCCTTTAAGAAAATAGGCTCAGTATGGTGTTACGTTTATTCATCTAAGCCAGAAATCTAGGCGTTATCTTCAATACTGCCCATATCATTGGTCGCTCTTAATTTATTGATAAAGTGCTGTTAAATTTACATTCCTAAGTAGGACACAAAAAGCAAACTATACAAGAATAATTGATAAACTGGACCTTATCAAAATTAAAATCTTTTGCTCATCAAAAGATACTCTTTAATAAAATGAAACAACAAGCCACAGACTTCTAAAACCCTGATTGATACATTTGACTAGATCTTTCTGGTTCCATTGCTGCCTTCATATACAACATATATTTAATATCTATTTATATGTAAACTCAGTATATAAACCCTTAACTCTTTTTTTTAAAACCCTTAACTCTTTATGACAAATAGTCCAATAAAGAAAAGTGAGCAAAAAATTTGAATGGACACATATCAAAGAAGATATACAGATGGCACATAAGCATATGAAAAAGATGCTTAGCATCATTAGTTACTAGGAAAATGCAAATTAAAACTACTTTGAGAAAGCACCAGCACACCCAGTAGACTGGCTAAAATAAAAAAAAAAAACCCAAAATAAAACACTGACACTATAAAGTGTTGATGAGAATGTGAAGCAGTTGGAATCCTTATACGTTGCTGATAGACTCAGAGATGAGCCTTGGAGTTCAAAACCAACTTTATTAGGTCATTTTCCCCAGCTCCCCTTCCTCTTCTATCTCCCTGGTTCTGTGGTGTCCCCTTTGTTTTGTTGCCAGAAAACTGGGACTGTATTTACTGTGTTCTGTGTATTTCCCAGGTCTGTAGTCCAGAGCTAGCAATGGGAGGACAGAGAGGAAAAGAAAGTAATTTGGGATTTGCTCCACTCTCTTAAAGTCACACTCCTGATTAGAGAAGGATCCTTTGATCCCTGCTTCAGGTGCCTCTCGACCCTTGCTTCTTTCCCACTCCTTGAGCCAGAACTAGAGAGCTTTTCCTGGAAGTCACCCTGTCTATGCTGTTGTCCACTGCCAGTTTTTGGGCTGCCTTGAGCCCATGCTAAGTGATACTGGAGGGAAAAAGTGGTAAATGCACGACTGATTTGGTCTTCTACCCCAATCCATCCGTGAATATTTACTTTCTTGATTCCTCCAATAACTGCTCATGAATTTTGTATAGATTGTATAGATTTTTTTTATAGTTATGAGGGACCAGGTAGAGTGCACCTACTACGTTTTACTTGGAACCAGAACTACTTCTAGATTTCTTATTTATCTTGCTGTGCTTTCATTGGACTTCTCGGATGTATGAATGTGTATCTGTTGGCAGTTTTGGAAAATTTTCAGCTATTTTCAAACCAAGAACTAAGTGAAGATGGGATATCCCAAAAGTAAACAGTGTTAAAAAGAGCCTTCTAAAACCAGATATGAGTTATGTCCCATTCCCTTCTTCATTTCTGGAATATTGATTAATCTTGTATATTATATTTACTTTTTGTGTCTGTCTTCTGTGTCTTTTGCTTTCTTTTAAAATAATTTTGATTTCTCTTTTCTGAGTGTTATTCTGTGTAACTTCTGTAAACTCACTAATTTTCTTTGGTTGTATCTTTTCTGCCCTTAAGCCATCCATTCAGTTACTCTTTTTTGAGAAATATTTTTGTTCTTTTTCAGTTTTGCTTGATCAATTCATAGTTTCTTACTCTTTACTTATTTCCAATCCCTTTTATTTCTTTAAGCTCATTAAACATTTATTCCATACCTTGTCTCTAATAATTCCAATATCTGAAGTCTTTGAAAGTCTGATTCTGCCATCTTTTTTTTTTTCCTTGGGATCTAATTTTATGGGCTTTTTTCCCATGCGAGTTTTCAGATTTTTGCCCATGAGTTTATATTTCTTGAAACTTTTTGTGAGAATTATTTTGAGGCCAACATTGAAGTGAATTTTTCCAGAGAAGATTTTTACATATTATTTTGTTAGTGTTCTGTGGCCACTTTTAGTTTTTGACCACTTTAACTTAAATTCCTGGGTTGAGGTTTTCTTTGACCGTTCAGTAGCAGTCCCTTACGAAGTCCAACTTGTGGTTAAACTTGCAGGATGATTTTCCTTTCTATGTCATTGCCAAGTTTTGAGACTAGTGGTTTCCATTATAATTCGGGAGAGTGTGTGTGTTTGGGAGTGGGGTGAAGACGTGTGAATGGATGGGTTTCTATCTTGATCCCCTTTGTAGTCCCAGTTTAAATTGTAAGGGTGGGGTATCCATATACTCTCCACCATAACCTCGATCTTACTTTTGTCTTGTAGTCCTTGAGCCCCATTTGATTGGGAGAATGAAGACTGCGTTGAGCTATGTAAATGCCTTCGATGGGAGAGCTGGTTTTTGTGTTTTGGTTACCCTGTTGGGTGGGTTCCTATCTTCACTTAGTTCTTTGTTTTCATTTTTCTTATTTTCTTGCAAGCTCATTAACTTATTTACTTGAGAAGATTAAAAAATCCAGTATTTAGAATTATTTTCATTGGTGGATCGGAAGGATATTTAGCTTGTCATAGTGCCAGAAGTGGAATTTGTAGCTGCACTTTTTCCAAGTTTCAATCAGGCTGATTTAGTTGCTATACTTCAAACTTTACATGAACATTTATACCCTGTCTTTTGATCAGGCTGTTTCCCCTTGCTCACAAAACAGTCTCCTCCCTTCTCCACACCTAGCCAAATCCTGTTCATCTTGCAGTCTTCACTTCAAGTTCCACCTCTCCTGGGATGCTTCTCTTGAGTGCCTTAGCTCAGTAGTTCCTAAATGTTTGAATGGTTGTACCAAAAAAATCTTGAAAACAAGCTTTGTGGAACCACAGAGAGATGGTCATTTCTCATCCCCATTATTTTTTAAAAGAAATTACATTTTTACATCAAAAAGGAGGAATATGATGTCAGATTAAGGACAGTTTTAAAAATCAAATTAAATATCTTTGTATGGAAAACACACTCTACTGCCCCCTTGTCCCCACTTCATTTGCAGGTGACTGAAAAGAGCCTTATAGCAGACTGTCCACAGATAATTGACGCACATGGCCTTATCCCATAATGAGGACTTCCGCTTGTAAAACCACAGCATTTTGTTTTACCAATTATGTGGCACCTAGTCATGTTTGACTGTTTACCTTTGCATTTTATTATGTTTTGTCTCCTTGATTAGGTTGTAAACTCCTTAAGAGTGAGTATATGTATGCTGATAACTCATAAATATGTGCTGAATGAGTTAAATTTAGATGCCCTGATGATAGTTGAAATCTAGAAATATTTATAGAGCATTCATCTGAATATATCATAGCTCTGAATGTTGTTTTATTTCTTGAGGAAAAAGAAGTTTTAATATGAATCATGAGCCTCTTACTCATCTGCCTTCTCCTCGGGGAAAATTCATTCAGTTAACAAATTTATTGATTGCTTGTTAAAAGCCAGGCCTTTTGTTAGAGTGCTGAGAATACAAGGTCCAAGTTTAGTCAGTTATACGTATATATAAGTAGAAAGCATAGAATGCCACCTGGGAAGCCTTATAAGAAAGTTTTGAAATAAGTCTTGTGACAATGTATGGAGAGCACTTAAGTTTCATAAGGAAATCTGAGAGGCCTTCCGAGAGGAAGAGGCACTTGTTTATTCATTTATTCATTCATTCAGGAAATATCTAAGTGTCTACTACTTGCCAACCTCTATTCTAGATGCAGCTGAATGAATATGATGTGGTTTGGAGACAGAGCACATTTTAGGCAGGGAAATTGTGATCAAGAACATACCCTTTGAAGTAACAACAGACCTGGTTTGAGTTCATATGCTTACTTGTTACCTATTTTTTTAGATTTTATTTATTTTTAGAAAGAGGGGAAAGGAGGGAGAAGGAGGGAGAGAAACATGATTGGCTGCCTCTTGCCCACTCCCAGCTGGGAACCTGGCCTGCAACCCAGGCATGTGCCCTGACAAGGAATTGAACCAACGACCTTTTGGTTTGCAGGCCACCACTCAGTCCACTGAACCATACTAGCCAGGAATATAGTTACCATTTCTGACGCACTTTATTTCTTGGTGTAGATCCACATTTCCACTTGGCATAATTTATTTTTTCCCCCATTTTTAGATCATTTTTATTTTTCACTTACAGTTGACATACATTATTTTGTTAGTTTCGGGTATACACCCTAGTACTCAGGCATTATATAATTTCCAAAGTGATCATCCCGATAAATCTTGTATCCATCTGACACCATGCATAGTTATTAGAATATTACTGACATTATTCCCTATGCTGTACTTTACATCCCCATGGCTATTCTGTAACAACAAATTTGTGCTTTTTAATCCCTTCACCATTTTTACTCATCTCCCCAGCTCCCCTCCCATCTGGCAACCATCAAAATGTTCTCTGTATCTATGAGTCTTTTTCTGTTGTGGATGTTTGTTTGTTTATTTTTGGATTCAATTGTTGATATGTATTTGCTGCCATTTTATTTTTCATATTTTTAATCTTCCCCTTAAAGAAGACCCTTTAACATTTCATGTAACACTGGTTTGGTGGTGATGAACTCCTTTTGTTTTTTTCTTGACAGGGAAGCTGTTTCTATGTCCTTCAATTCTAAATGATAGCTTTGCTGGGTAGAGTAATCTTGGTTGTAGGTCCTAGCTTTTCATCACTTTAAATATTTCTTGTCAATTCCATTTGGCCTGCAGAATTTCTGTTGAGAAATCAACTGACAATCTTACTGGAGCTCCTTTGTAGGTAACTGCTTTTCTGTTGCTACTTTTAAGATTCTCTCTTTGTCTTTAACCTTTTGCATTTTAATTATGATGTGTGTTGCTGTGGACTTCTTTGCATTTATCTTCTTTGGGATTCTCTGTGCTTCCTGGACTTGTATGTCTATTTCCTTTACCCAGTTAGGGAAATTTTCTGTCATTTTTTTCAAATAGGTTTTTAATTTCCTGCTCTTTCCCCTCCTTCCAGCACCCCCTTAATGCAGATGTTGGTGTACTTGAAGTTGTCCCACAGGCTCCTTACTCTATCCTCATTTTTTTACATCCTTTTTTCTTTTTGCTGTTCTAATTGGGTGTTTTTTTTGCTTCCTTATATTCCATATCATTGATTTGGTTCTCTTCTTCATCTGCTCTCTTGTCAATTCCCTGTAAATCATTCTTCATTTCAGTTAGTATATCCTTCATTTCTGACTCGTCTTTTTTTATGCTGTTGAAGTTCTCACTAAGTTCATTGAGCATCCTTATAACCAGTGTTTTGAATTTCGCCTCTTATAGATTGCTTGTCTCCATATTGTTTACTTCTTTTTCTGGAGTTTTGTTTTGTTCTTTCATTTGGGCCTTGTTTCTTTGTCTCTTCATTTTGGCAGCCTCCCTGTGTTTGTTTCTATGTATTAGATAGACCTGCTAGGTCTCCCAGGCTTGGTAGTGTGGCCTAATGTAGTAGGTGTCCTGTAGGATCCAGTTTCACAGCCTCCCTGATCACCCAAGCCGGGCACTTCAGGTGCACCTTCAGTATGGGCTCTGTACACCATCCTTTTTCAGGTGAGCCTTGATTGTGGTTGGCACATTTTTGGGAGGGATTTACCCCTAGACTGGTCAGTTGCAAGCACTGGCTGTGACCACTGATCTCTGACCACTGTTGAGGATCAGCTGTGTAGGGGCTCACCCATGGAGCAGGCCTTATTTCAGCAGGGCTCTGATGCCTGCTGAGTCTGCGCCTTGAGTGGGTCACTTGTGGTGGTTGGGTGGTGATGCTTTGACATGGTCTGATGCTGGGTGCACTGGCTCTGCAGCCTCTTGGGAGGTGCGGACCAAGGTCAGCTGCTACTTATATTCTTCCCAGGGCCACCAGACATGAGCTGCAAAGCATTCTGCTGATGGCTGCTACTTGTGCTGGGCTTGAAGGTGCCCAAGTAAAGCCAAGCTGTGAACCAAGGCTGGCTGCTGCTAGTGCTGGGCCTGAGGCCACTTGGTGAGAGGTATGGGCATGCTGAGGCCAGATGCTGCTTATTTGAGAGAGTTTAGGAAAGTCTGAAGCATGAGCTAAGACAGGCCACTCGCATGGAAAAGCCACTGGAAATAGCTTGAATGGGCCTGGAAGTTGAGTGGGGCAGAGCCTCAGACTCAACAGGGCAGGGAAAACAGTGTGAGCCAGGTTGATGGAGTCTCAGACATCACGCCCACCTGCCAACTCTGAAAGGGGAGGGCTCATCAAAGGAACAATGGCCTCTGCCAGCACTTCTGCCAGGGAGAAAGCTAACTCCCGTCCCCCTCAGCTCTTGCCCTGACGCTGCACAATTCATTTCCTCTCCAAATGTCTGTCATGCTTTTCAAGCTGCTGCCCTAGCACTGGAGCTCAGAGTGAGTTTGTCTAAGTAAGTCCATGCGCAGGACCTTTAAGAGGAACTGCCTGAGACTTCAGAAGTCCTTTGTCTCACTCAACCTCAATTCCCACTGTTTTTTATAGCCAGAAGTTATGTGGACTTCTCTTCCTGGCACTGGAATCTTGGGCTGGGAGGCCTGGTGTGGGGTCGGGACACCTTCCTTGCTCCTCAGGCGGGGATCTCTGGAGTCCAAATATTCCTCCTGATTTTTTTCTCCTACGTGTGGACATGGGATCAGCCTATTTCTTGTCTTTGCCCCTCCTCCCAGCCTTAGTGTAGCTGCTTCTTTATATCCTTAGTTGTAGGACTTCTGTTCAGCTAGATTTTGGGTAGTTCTAAATGATGGTTGTTCAGTAGTTTAGTTGTAATTTTGATGTGGTTGTGGGAGGAGGTGAGTACCTCATTTACCTATCCTGCCATCTTGACCGAACATCCATTTCGCATAATTCCTTTCTGCATGAAGGACTTCCGATGTTTCTGGTAGCGCTGGTGTGCTGGTGGTGAATTCTTTCAGCATTTGTTTTATCTGAAAAATCTTTATTTTGCCTTTGCTTTTGAAATATTTTCTGGGAATAGAATTCTAGCTTGCCAGTTGTTTTTCCTCAGTACTTAAAAGATGTTGCTCTACAGTCTTCTCATTTGCCTTGTTTCTAACAAGAAATGTCTCATTCTAATCTTTGTTCCTCTGAATGAAACATATGGTTTTTATTCTGCTTTTTAAGATTTTTCTCTTTATTACTGGTTTGAGCAATTTGATTATGATGTACCTTAGATTTCTTCACGTGTCTCGTGCTCGGGGTTCATTGAGCTTTTTAGATCTGTGCATGTATAGTTTTCATAAAATTTAGACAGTTTATGACAATTATGTTTTTGAAATATTCTTTCTACCCCCTTCGCCCTTTGGTGAGTCCACTTACTGCTATATTAGGCTGCTTGAAGTTGTCCCATACGTCAGTGATGTTCTTTTTTGTTTTGAATTCTTTTCCCTCTGTGTTTTTTCTTGGGTAATTTCTTCAAGTTCACTGATCTTTTCTTCTGTAGTGTTTATATGAAGTTAATCCTATTTAGTGCATTTAAAAAAAATCTCATACATTATAGTTTTTAATGTCTGGAAATTCACTTGGGTTTCTTCTAAATCTCCCATGTCTCTAACTTTTTGAACATGTAGAATATAGTTACAATAACTGCTTGAATGTTGTATCTGCTAATTCTAACATCTATGTCAGTTCTAGCTTGGCTTCAAATCATTGATTTTTCTCTTTGTTATGGACCTTATTTTCCTGATTTTTTTTTTTTTTTTGCATGTTTGGTAATTTTTATTGACTGCCAGACGTCATACCTTTTACCTTTTTGGGTTATGGGTTATTTTTGTAATCTCATAAATTTTCTTGGAATTACTCAAGGCAATAATCTGAGGCAATTGTAGGCTCATCTCATTTGTTTTCTTTCTTACAAAAAATTTCAATTATAGTTAACATTCAATGTTATATTAGTTTCAGGTGTACAGCATATTGGTTAGACATTTATATAACTTATGAGGTGATGCCCCTGATAAGCCTAGTACCCACCTGACACCATATGTAGTTATCACAATATTACTGACTATATTCCCTAAGCTGTAGTTTACGTCCCGTGACTATTTTGTAATCGCCAATTTGTGCTTCTTAATTTTTTCATCTTTTTCACCCAGCTCACCTCATTTGTCTTTCATCTCTCAGGAGATTTCTGTGCTTCGTTCCCTGATATCTTGAAAAGATATATTATTTCATAGAGTTTGTCAGTTAAGTTACTTTGAAAGACTTTGATCCCTCTGGGTCTTGCTTTTAAGATTTGTTAGGTGGGACTGTAGCAGTGTTCAGTCTAGGGCTCAATTCCCCATTAAGGTGATACCCTCCTTTGTGCTCTGTGCAATGCAATCACAATAAAAATGCCATGAAGTTATTTTGTGGATATTGAAAAACATTTTAAAGTTTATACGAACAGGCAAAAGACCCAAGATGGCTAACACACTATAGAAGGAAAAGAAGAAAGTCAGAGAACTGACACTAACTGACTTTAAGACTTACTATAAAGCTACAGGAACCAACACAGGATGGCACTGGTGAAAGAACAGGCAAATAGATAAATGGAACAGAATAGAGAGCCCGGAAATAGACCCACATGAATAGAGTCAACTAATCTTTGTGAAAAGAGCAAAGGCATTACAGTGGGGCAAAGACAGTCTTTTCAACAAAGGGCACAGGGACAACTGGACATCCACATGCAAAAAACTGAATCTAGACACAGAACTTCCTTACACCGTTCACAAAAATGACCTCAAAATGTATCGTGACCTAAATGTTAAGCACAAAACTATTAAACTCCCAGAAGATAACATAGGAGAAAACCTAGATTTCCTGGGATATGGCAATGACTTTTTAGATGTAGAACCACAGGTATAACCCATAAAGAAATAATTGATAAGCCTGACTTTATTAAAATTAAAAATTAGTGTTCTGTCGAAGACAATGTCAAGAAAATGAGAGGACAAGCCACAGATTGGGAGAAGATATTTGCAGAAGACACGTTTGATAAAGGACTGTTATCCAAAATATACAAAGAATTCTTAAAGTTCAACAATAAAACCGACAACCTGATTAAAAAATGTGCCAAAGACTTTATTAGACACTTCACCAAAGTGGATAATTCCTTATTTTCTGGATTGCTTTTAGTACTAGTATTTGAAAGCTTAAGAGATTTGAGTCTTTGAAATCAAAGCCTATCATTGATAAGGTGAAGCCATTTTATTTTTTATAATAAATGATAAATAACCCTTTATGTAGGTTTAGTATCTTTTAGTATACAAAGACAGCACTTTCTCATTTTTCTGTTATTTGCTTCCTGAAATAACACTCTAGAAGACCTGGGCAGGTACTATCTCTTGATGGGGAGGAAGCTGATGCATGAAAGGTTAAATGGTTTGTTCTAATCCCATAGCTAGTTAAGGGATTTGAACCCAGATCTTCTGATAGTTAGTCTGGGGTTCTTTCCCAGTGAGAAAGTCTTGGTCAAAGACAGGCCAGGGAAATTAGTATTAATGTTTGTTTTGGTTTTTAAACAACCAGAGTCTTTCAGAGAAGTTGACAGGACAATATAAAGAACTTAAAAAAATTCAAACAATTTTGAGTGAGGTGCTGACCTGAGGCCCCATTACTTCTAAATACTTCAGTGGGCTTTTCCTACAAACAAGGGCATTGTCCTATAAAACCACAGTATCATCATCAAAATTAGGAAATAAATATTGACTCATTGCTACATCTAATTCTTAGACCCCATTCAAACTTCAGTAATCTGGATAACATCTTTTAGCATAGCGAGAGGATTCCATTCAGCATCACACATTGCATGTAGTTGTCATGTCTCTTTAGTTTCCTTCAGTCTGGAAGAGATCTTTAGTCTTTCCTTGATGTTCATGACTTTGACACTTTTGAAGATTACAGGCAAGCTGTTTTTTTAGAAGATCCCTCAGTTTGAATTTGTCTGTTGTTTCCTCATGATTAGATTCAGGTTAAGCATTTTGGCAGGAATATCATGGGAGCGTGGCTGTGTTTTTCTCATTGCATTCTAGCAGTTTGTCCCATTACTGATGGTGATCACTTTGATGACTTGATTAAGGTATTTTTGCCAAACTTCTACACTGAAAAATTTACTTTTTTTTGTCATTAGCAAGTATTTTGTGGGAAGGTGCTTTCAAACTGTGCTCCAGTTCTCGTTGTTTTGTGTGTGTGTGAATAAAAAAAACCTTTTTAAATCCCCATCTGAGGACATTTTCTCATTACTTCCAGAAAGAGAGGAAGGGAGAGAGAGGAACATCAGTGGGTTGCTTCTGATAGCTCCTGGACTATGTATAAGTGCCCAGACCAGGGATCAGACAGCAACATAGGTATGTGCCCTGACTGGGAATTGAACCTGCAATCTCTTGGTTATAATGCTCCAACCAGCTGAGCCTCACTGGCCAGGGCGTCGTTAAATTTTTTATTTTTTCACCAATGTGGACTCTTTGAAGGGTTAATAATCTGTTAATATCATTATTGATTTTGGTGCTCAAATTATCTCAGATTTGGTCAGTGGGACTCTTTTTGAGTCAGTCTTTTTTGACGTCTCCATAATTCTGTAAGCTTAATGGCACAGGAAGATGTTCTAAGACAATCTTGTATTTCCTTGGGCCCAGCCCTGGTGTCAGCTGTTTCTCTAAGAAGCCCTGGTCCCTTTCAGAGGAAAATTGTATTTAGAAGCCAGGGACTGAGTGCTGTGCTTGCTGCTGTCGGGGTGTTGCTGCTGCCAGGCCCAGTTAGTACACGGAGCCAAGAAATATGTGTGTTAAAGTCAGGTTACATTTACATTCTGTTTCTTTATATATTTATTGAAAATCTTGAGTTCATACTAATCTTCAATTCAAATCAACTCCATAGAATTCATTTTAGTTTTCCGCTACCTTCAACTATGAGACCTCCTGACTGGTCCTGGGTTCGGATAAAGTACACTGCCCCTTCATCCCCTGCCCCATGTGGATGGATGCCCTCCTCTTCGACTTTGCTTTCCTGGGATCACAGTGCCTGCGCTCATGGTTGGATATGCCCCTGCCTTCCCACTGTCCTGTGGACGCCCTACCCCCTCAGCTTGAACTCTGACTCCTGTCATGCTGGACAAACCTCCCCCAACCCTGGGACAGGGTCAACCTCCTCACTCCTGTCCGGGCTTCCACACCCCACTCTGGGGTGTCCTTGTGCTTGGACGTGCTCTTCACCCTCGTGGGCCCTGACACTTGTATCTCTCCATGGCACCCTTCTCACCCTGCTTGTGTTCCAGTGTCCCAGGCCTGACCCCCCCGTGAGTGAATGCCCTTCTCACGGCGCTTGAGTTCTGGCTTCCAGTTCCAGACTGCTGCCCCTGCGTGGGTGATGTCCTCATTCACTTAGACTTGACATCACATAGCCAGGCCACCGCTCAGTCAGATATACTCCTGCACTGCTCGTGTTCTGACAGTCCTTGTCAGGTCGCCCCTCTGGAGGGGCGTTTCCTCATCCTGCCCAGGCTCCGACACTCTGCGCTGGGCCATTGCCAGTGTGTGCATCTGTCTTGCTCTGACCAATTTAGGACTACATTTTCAGTAGGAGCAGAGGAAAAGTTAGGAAAGGGGAGGCCTTCAAATATTTTTTAAGGACAAACTTTATTGATAATGAAAAGATACAATCTTTGCAAATGCTATTAATGTTCTTGAAGAGTCTAGATTTTACATTGTAGCTTAGCATGGTAGAGAATTTCTTAAAACTGTATGGGGACTGCACATTGTTTAGGGCTGTGCAGGCTGTTTTTCCTGATTGGCATGCAGCTAAACTTTTCCAGTGAACTTGCTTTGCACATTGTGGAATAAGGATCTTTCACAGGGATATATGGAAAGGTAAAAAACTTTGTAACTCCTCTCACAGTAGTCCCTGCGTATCTTTATTAATATGATCCTGAGAGCATCATTGGAAATGAAAAGCGAAGTGTAAAATCTTGAAACAACTTGTTTGTATAATTACACAACTAAGTTAATCATTTTCTAACAAGTTTCAACAATGACTGCATTCTTCTACAGAGGTGTTAACTTGTTATGGGTTAGAAAGCACCCTTTGATACAGCATTTTCAAGCTGGAAAAAGGGCTTTAATTTCAGAGTCCACTGAAACAAATAGAGACTTGTTGGAAATATTAACACTACCTTTTTGCTTGTTTGTCTAACTTAAAGAAATCAATGTTTATTAGGTGATGTTTGCTAGCATGTTCTGAAGTGTATACAGTTTCTTTTGACTGTGTTGTCAACTTTGAGACAGTTCATTTGGTGTGGATTTTGAAATATTATTCCTCGGCCCCTTCAGCATATAAGTTTGTAATTAAAGAAACAGTGTGCTGAAGTCAAATCATTACTCTAGTCCATAGAGAATAGGTTGCTGTTTTGCTTGATGAATACTAGCTGGTTTGGAGATCTGACTGCTGTGAAATGAGTAAGGGGTCCTGTGTGCTTCAGTTTGGAGCTTTAAGTAACTCTTAAAGGGGATGAGGGCCTAGCATTATGGCATGGTTACCATATACAGCGAAGATTCTTATTATGAAGAGTGAGTGTTATATTTTTCTCCTAATCTCATAATATGTTGTAATTGAAGAAAAATAGATCCTAATTGAAAGCTGATGTGATCAATAGCATGATGTTCTTAAAGAAAAAACAAAAACAAAAACAAAAAACAAAACCATTAAGCATTCCTGCTGTCTGAATACTGTCAAAGCCCTTGTCTGTTTTTGGCTTCTGGCTAAGTGTACTTAATCGTTCTGAGAACATGCCCCTGAGCACTGAGCATGGGCCTTCCAGTTAATCACTGAGACTGGTGTTCAGAAGAATGATATTGAATAGAAACCCTTTCTTGGCCTACTTGCAGGTTTCATTCTCCCACAAGTAAGCAGGCCTCCCTTTTTTCAAACACATTTTAGCTGTTTGTGTGTCATTTTTCTATGTTTAAGGGCCAAGGCTGTTGTGTGTAGATGTGACTTATTCATACCTTTGACTCCAAAGGAAAACTTCTTTAAAGAGTAATAGTGGTGTGTATTCAGCATATTACCTCTTGTCAGAGGGAGAGAAGCAGTTACTGGAGCTGGAAACTACATGTCAGATGTTGAAGGAAAACTCATTCATCAAACACTTACTGTGCAGATGTGGAACTGGGGTTATAAGACTGTCGGTGACCTCAAGGAGCTGCCAGTCTAGTGGGAGGACAGATATTTAATCAGAGGTACGCTGGTGGTTCCTCACCTTGGCTGCACATTGGAGTAAGTTGGGGAGCTTTAAAAAACACCAATGCCTGGATATTCTGATTTAATTGTTCTGGGGTATGGCCTGGGCATCAGGACTTTTAAAAGCTCCCCAGGTACTTGTAATTGCATAAGGGTTGACTGTGGTAAGAGCTGCAAGAGTGAGGAAGCGCAGAGTGCCCTGGAGTGTAAGGGGGCACGTAACCCAATCTGGGCTATGAGTGAGGGGGGATTGAGAAGGCTTCCCAGAGAGGAAGAAATGCCCAAGCTAAGGCTTGATGAATGACTTTGTCAAGTTAAAAAGATTAGAAGGACTGTTTTTTGCAGAAGAGCAGTTGAAAAATGCACAATAGAATAGTCCAGTGGTTAGTGCTTTTTGATGATCCATGCTGACTCTGCTACTTTCTTGTTTTGACTTTGGCCAGTTTATCCTCTGAGTTTGTGTCCTTATCTCTGAACTGGGGGTAATACCTACACAGTTGTTGAAGAATAACTGAATTAGTGCATTTAAAGTGCTTAGGATCATGCCTGGCACATAGGAAATAGTAACTAGTGGCCATGGTGATGATGTTATTATTGGAGAATCAGCATGGTTTGTTCAGAGGGCTACAGCTAGTTCTGGCTGGGTCTTAGGGTGTAAAACTGCAGAAGGTGAGTGTGGGTGGCAAACAAAAAATGCTTGGCAGGTGGGCAGGGTTCTACATTGTGGAAGTATAGGAGTGTAAGGCAACTAATAATGGGATATCACGGCAGAACCAGGACATTTCCATGGCAATATGTTAAGATATAGCATCAAGATACAGCAAGTTTGGGAAAACTTGGGTCCATATTGGAAAATTGGCTCTGAATATGGTATTCTCAGCATCATTACATGTACTGAAATAGCAGGGAGTGTTAATAGGACAGAGAAGGGATTTCAGTTCCTAGAGTCAAGTAGTTAAAAATATTGAGCATCTTGAAGAGTGATGGAAGGTGTAAACAGTCTCAGGGTAGTCCCAGAAATTCTCTGGAAATTGTTACAGTCTTAATTGTTTTCAGACTTAATGAAAATATTAAGAGCCGCCTGGCCATTTGCATTTAGAGGACACACTTTTAAATTTATTTTTTGATTTGTAGAGAAATGGAAAATGCTTCCATTTGCATTGGCTTCGCTGGCCCTTAAAATAACTTATGTGTATTTGTTGGTATGTTATATAACTTGTCACAACATTAGTCACCACTTCTTCCATAAGGCAACATGTAAACGATCATGGATAACCATGACTATAAATTATAATTATAGTCTAATTCGATCTTAGTGTTTTGGTCAGCTTTTTGCTTTTCTTTTTTTCTTTTAAAAGAGACTGTCATAATCTTTGGCTCCATGTAATAGAGTTCTGGCAGCTATTTGAACTGAGTAAGAAACTGTTAAAATGAGTGATTACTGAGGTATAACCTATGTGTATTTTCTATTATGTGCACTAAGTTACTTGGAAGAATTCCATTTAACTAGATCAGTGGTTTTGAAAGTGTGATTATTAGTCCAGCAGCATAAGTATTACCTGGGTACTTGTTAGACATGCTAATTCTTGGGTTCCACCCCAGAAACTCTTGAAGTAGGGCTGGAAATCTGTCTTTTAACTTGTTAAAACTTGAGAATCACTGAAGTGTATACTCCTGTCATTTCTTGAAATCTTTTAGACCCCAGGAAAGCTAGTTTGTACTTTATTTATTCCTTCTCAATACTTACTTGATTCTGGCTACATGCCAATGCTGTTCAGGGAAACGCTAATGGGTGTGATAGACAAAGTGTCTGCTCTTCTGCAGCTTATGTGGAGGGGAGGGTGACTGATAAGAAACAAGATCGTGATAGGTATGATGTGGATAATTAAAATTAGATGGTAGAGAGTATGTTGAGGGGGGCCTTTCTGAGGAGGTCAAAAATAAACCGAGTTTTAGATGATAGGAAGAGCCACCTATATTGAAGATTAGTGCAAAGGACTGTAAGATACAAGTGAGTTTGGTGTGCCTGAGGAGCAGAGAGAAGGCCAGTGTTGCTGGGGTGCAGTGAGCGAGGGGAGAGAGGTTATTAAGTGAAGTTGGGGAGAGAGGCAAAGGCCAGATCATGTAGTACCTTGTGAGGACTGTTTTTTTAGAATTGTGGTAAAATACACATAATGAAAAATTTTCCGTCTTTTCAGTGGACAGTTCACTGATATTAAAGACATTCATATTGTTGTATAACCATCACCACCATCTATTTCCAGAACTAAGACTTTGACTTGGAGTAGTATGGGAAACTTTTGGGAGGTGTTGAGCAGAAGACTGACATAACCTGACCTTTAGAATAAAAAGGTTACTGGTCCCGAAGTTGAAATCTGACTGTTGGAGGGCAAAGGAGGAAGCAGGGAGACCAGTCAGGAGAGGACTGCAGTGACAGAGGTGTGGCGACAGTGATCTGTCAAAGACGGCAGCGTTGGGGATGCTGACGAGCAGTGAGGTTCTGGATAGGTTTTGATGATCAAGTCAGTGGGATTTGCTGATTGGATTGTGGCATGGAAATGATCATGGTACATAAAGCAAAGGACTCAAGGCTGACACCAAGTTTCTTGGTCTGAATAACTAATGGATTTCAGGAGTTGCAGGTTTAAGGGAGAAAAGCACTGTTTGTGAAATAAGAAATGCTTCATAGATATCCAGGTGGAGATGCTGAGTAGGCAGTTGGATGAGGGCATTTGGAGTCATGGAAGAAAGCAGGTTGGAGAAGTGACTTTGGGGCTGGTCAGTATTTGCATAATTAAAGCCATGAGACTGAATGAGACCATCTAAGTAATGAGTGTAGATGGGGAGAGGTTCAGGACTAAGTTCCAGGGTAGGAGAGTTTCCTTGAGAAAGAATTAGTAAAGGAGCAGCCAGTGAGTCAGGAAGACTAAGGACAGAGAGTGATATTCTGGAAGGCAAGTGAAGAAAGTGTTTCAAGGAGGGCAAATCATTGTACTGTGTCAAATGCTGCTGAGAGGCTCAGTGAGACAAGCCCTGAGAACTGACCGTTTTAGCCCGCTTTAACAATGCGGGGTCATTGGTGACCGTGACAGGTCGCTTCAGTGGTGCGGTGGGCTCAGAAGCCTGGTTGAAGTAGGTTAAAGAGAGACAGGAGAAGGAGCAGAGACAATGAGTAGAGCCAATGTTCTTAGAGAGATAGCAGGTCTGCACAGTCACCTTAACTTAGTGGCATAGGTTAATGCGTTGGAGCGCCAGTGTTTAAAAATTTGGTATGTAACACTTTTCTATGCTCATGTTTGTATTTCAGTTTTTTAAATGGGGAGAAATAAACGTGGAAATTTGCGTATAAAATGTGTGAAAGCTCTAAAGAACCTTTATGGAGTCCTAGGGTCTTGTAGACACCTTAAAAGCCATTATCTTAATCTAGAGGAATGGAACGCTGGGATGAAATTCAGCCAGTTACAAAGTAGACTTAAGAAAGATTTACTTAGGTTTTAGAAGGAATTTTCCTGGTGTTCTTCAGATGACCTTACAACGTTGCTTTCTTTCATCAAACACTGTTCTTTGAGGTCATTTGAATGAAAAGGATGTTTCCATATGGTATTTTCCACAAATGTTTGGTGGCCAAAGGGGGCCGACTTTGTAGGTCTTTTTGTATCTCTGGCAGGGAAAAAAGCACAAAATTTGTTTTCAAGGCTCTCAAAACTTCAATTTACTTTATTATTTTTAAGTAAGATACTCTGATTTAGTGTCTAATTTTTAACTGATATTTGACAAGGTATATTTAAATACCTTGAATTTTAGAGCAGCCCACTCTTTTCAGCTGTAAGTACTTACTTAAAGCAAAACCCCAAGTTTCTCTTCAGTGAAGAGACGATTCTTCAAAAGAGAAATAATTAGATCCTTGATTGAAAAAACACATTTTCTTTCTACTGCTAAGGGACAAGAAGAAGTATTACCATATTTTATTGAACATAGGTTGCCGTTATTTCTAAGATGCACTGTTACTATATGTATTACCAAGGAAGAAAAGAAGGCTGCCATGTAGAATTGTAAGGTGCAATAGATTGTAAGAAACGTGAAAATGTGTGGGGTGGGGGGGAGTTCATCTTAGAATCAATGAAACAGAATTTGAGTGCTGGGAGGTGTGAATTCTGGTTCTGGGCTGCATTTCTAGCCATCTGTGGGGCTACCAACAAGTGACCCAGGAACTCTGCCTCAGGTTCCTCACCGGAAGGTTGATGAAAATGCCTGACACACCTACCTCATAGGATTAGAATAAGAATGAAATGAGATAAAGGATAGTTATTTTGAAAAGTGGAATCTACTGGGTAAATTCAAAAAGTATTTATTTCATTGAAATTAAATCTTATATTTGATTAGGCAACTCAGAGTTTCTTCTCTGAGCTTTGTTGTTAGGTTTAAAATAGAATTCAGTTATAGATATTTGAAAGTATAACATTTTCTTCTGCTGAATGATTTTCATTCAATCTGGAAATAATATATTTTTATTGTAGTTTTAGAATCAAAGAGAGAGAAAATGCAATGATAATATAATCCTGATGTTCTCATCACTTGGAATTAACTGTTAACATTCTGTTAGTGCTGTGATCTTTTAAAAACTTATTATGAAATATTTATGACATAAAAAGGTAAAAGGATATAATAATGAACATTCATATACTTGCAATCGCCAATACAGGTGAAGCCCCTGTGCGAGAACAGTCTTACATTTAGATTAGGGTCCCGTCTCATAACAGCCTAGTGAGACAGGGCACTGTTTCTCTTGTTTCAGTCTTAAAACCTGTAAATAAGCAGGTTAACTTCATCATGTGAATGTTGTATCCTAGAATACAAGGGAGAAGGCTATTTTGTGCTAGTGTTGCCTTGCTTTGAGATTCCTCAAAATTCTACCTAAGGCCTTGGAGATCCAGCTGTGTTAATTGGAAATGTGACACCTGTAAAATTGTAATAATGGCTAGCCAATTACTGGCTGGACACTATACCCAGATAACTTGTGCGTGTGTTTTTTAAGTTTCACAGTAATTTTTCTGGTTAGGTGTTTTTATTTTATAGATTAGGTAGGCGTGGCTCAGGAAAGTTGAATAACTTAACTTGTCCAGGGTCCCACAGCCATTAAGTTGTGGAGCTAATGATTTTAATCAAGGCATGCTTTATATCAGAGCTCACATGTTCTAATGACATCTTAGATTGAATAAACTATGCTGCTTCAATCCCTGTCAGTAATCATGATCTGTTTCTTTTGTAGGCAAAACCCGGAGACCACGTTTGAAGTGTATGTTGAAGTGGCCTATCCTAGGACAGGTGGCACTCTTTCAGGTATTTGCATGTTCTGTTATGATATGACATTCTTGTATATTGTATGAGATAGCCATGCACACGGGATAATATGTGAATATTCTAAACTGCTGTTTATCTTTAAGTATGTTGCAGTGTCTTTCCCTTTTATTTGTGACCACATCATCATATGCACAGTGAACAACTTAAATTAAGAGTCATTGCCACAACGGGCTTGGAGTATGGCTTTATTCATTGCAGTAATTGGGTTTTGGTTTGTACCTTTCGCAGATACCTGGAAGTCATCTATTTAGTAGGAAATATAGTCACCTTGCTAATGAGGAAGGCTGAAATTTAGGTTATAAAATAATACAAGGAATTATTTATATATAAATACATATTAAGGGATATATAATAATAAGGGAAATCTTCATTACTAAACTGGAAGATGTTTGAAATTTAGTATATTTTGTTTGCTGGTAAAAGACGGTTGGAAATTATTTGAAGGAAACACCTCCTCTGGCTTTAGCTTTTGGACTAATTTGGACACATATTCCTGGATGACAGGGTCTTAGATAAGGTTAGAGTATCTTGTGCAGGCTGAGTGTATTACTTCTTGACCTAAAATCCTTCTCGGTTATTGGAGAAAAACAACCTTATGACCCAGTGTTTTTTTTTTTCCTTGGTGCCTCAAAGAGTGATGCGTCGGCCAAAGTTATGTGAGGGAGCAACTTTTGGTCCACACATACTAACAGTTGTATATATTATTTGGTGTGTAGGGGAGTGAATTTACTTGGATTAGAAACTTGGAATAATTAGGATTTCAATGGTAGTTACACCCATAATTGGCTATACAACTTTGGGCATAATTTTCTATTTCATTATTTAATTGGATTGTAATACTCATAAAAATAGCTACCTTTTATTGAATTTGTCTTTTATTGAGATTGACATATATGGTCAGTCCTTACAATACAGCCCTTAAAGATAGTTGAGTCACATCTCCATTACACCTATGAGAAAACAGAATTGCAGAGAGGCTAGATAACTTACCAAGATCATGTAGCTACTGTGTGGTTCACGTTCTCTTCCACTCTGCTGTATTGCCTTCTTGAAGACAGTGACCATGATATACACATCTTTCTATGTCATTTTCAGGGCTTTGCACAATATCACCAATGTTTTTTAAAATGAATGAATTTCTCCTCATAGCAAACTTGAGATAACTGTGTGCGCTCTACTTCCTGGATTATCTAATGAAAGCCGTGAAACATGCTACCAATGTATGGTTGTTCCAGAAGTAGAATGTTAAAATCCATGCTAAGTTGTACCTCCAACTGTGCAAGCCATTGAATTGGGAAGGGTTACTTGGTGTGTACGGTGTGTATATGAGCAGCAGCACTTCTGTGGGCTGATGTCACAGAATAACCATTTGATGATGGCTGTGATTTGATAGCTTTAAGGACAAACATCTTTCTTATGTCTATATTTGCTAATGCTTCCCCTTTCAATGTTCTAGGGCTTCTCTTCCAAAGTTAAAGTGAAATTTTGGGGGGAATGTTAGCAAAATTTGAAAAGTACAAATAAGATGGAAGAATGAACAAAATAAAAAGTCTTATTCTATCCTCTTATCCCAGTCATCTGATTCCTCTCCCCTTCCTGTAGGCAACTCCTTTCTTATTTAACTCTATAGTATATTTTTAAAAAACCTTTTTATTTTGAAAATATTTTAAAAGATAAAAGTTACAAGGATAGTCAAGTGCATATACCTTTTCCTTAGACTTATCAGTTGTTACTTTTTGGCCATATTTGCTTCACTTTACATGCATATACGTATTATTTTTCCTGAACTACTTGAGAATAAATTGCAGACATTGTGACCCTTCACCACTAAATTCTTCAGAATGTATCTCCTAAGAGTAAGGACATTTTCTTAACATAACTCTAGTGCAGTTATTGAGGTAAGAAAATTTAACATTGATGTAATGTCAGTTGTTCATATTTAAATTTAATCAGCTGTCCCAGTACTGTCCTTTATACAGTTTCCCCCTCTTGTCCAGAATCTGATTCAGGATCATGGACTCTGTTTAGTTTGACTCTAGTTTCTTTCAGTATGGAATAGTTTTGTGGCTTTTCTTTACCTTTATGACATATTTTTCAAGAAATTAGCTTTGTTGTTTTTTAGAAAGTCCATGGATTCGATCTGATTATGTTCCAATGATTAGATTCAGGTTATGCATTTTTGGCAAGAGTACCTAAAACATGATATTGTTTATCATATGAGTAGGCACATGGTATCAGTCTCATTATGTGAGGGAAAGTACATAAAACTTTTGTGTACAGTTTAACAAATAGTTATAAAGTGAGTACCCACGTTACCGCTGTCCAGGTTAAGAAATATAATATCGCTTGATTCTAAGGAAATACTGTTTCTTGCGAGAGGGATCACTACCCTGGCCCTGTGCTTTAGTGCTCCCTGCTTTGGCCCTCTTCCATGGGACAAGGAGTCTCTGGGGCCTAGGGGACATGCCCACTTGGAGCCTGAACCCTTCCATGCTAGATCATGCTTTGAGTACCTGGGATCTCAGAATTTCTTGCCCAGATGGGCCGGGCCTTATTTCCAGAGCCTGCGGAGTCTCTTCCTGGGGTTCATCTTTCTGAGGGTGGCCGGAGCTGCTGGTGCATAGACAGACCCTAAGCCTAAGAGATGGCCTATGGGTGGCTGTTTGTAGGAAGTAGGGTAAGGACTGGAGCTTGGACTTGTGAATGGAGATGACTGCATCCTTGGGTGCGAGGTCCTTGGCAGTGCGGGGTGGAGAAGGGGACCATGGGCAGTGCACCAGTGGCCGGTTTTTTCTACACCATCAGGTTTCTGCATGGAACTCTACGGAATCCAGCAATTCTCAGTATAAATTTGGCCTTCTAGGTAGATAAAGCCATATTTGTCATGATAGGAAGGTAAGAACATATTTTATTTCATAGTTCATTTCATAAGCTTCATAGCTTCTAAATATTTTAGACATATGGGTACATGGGCCTCGATTTGTACTCTTGGCTGTAAATGTTAGAAATGGGTTTGGCCAGCACCCCAGTGATGCCTTTCTGTCTTTCTCCTGACTCTTGTAACAATCATTTCTTTGTTTTACTTTATAGTTTTAATACATTTAATGTGCCTGTTTCTGAATTTTCTAGAAATAAAGTTATTTTAAGTGTAGTTTTGCTGCTTTTTTGCTCAAAATGATATTTTAAGGGTCCTCTATGTTTTGTGTAGCTGTAGTCTTTCATTTTCATTGCAGTGTAAGTAATACACTGTAGGGTTATATCACAATTTATTTATTCATTCTACTGTTGAAAACCTTTGAAGTTGTTCACGGTTTTTGGCTGTTGCAGGCAGTGTTGTTGTGATCCTTCTTATACGTGAACGTGGTGCGTGTACACATATTTCCATAGGATACTTGATGACTGGATCATGATAAAGTTTTTCAGAATTGGTTGTGTTCGCCTACACATCCTTCAGCGTTTGGTAGTCCTTATTGCTGTACAACTTCATCAGTTTTTGGTACAGTTGGGCTTTTGCCCCACCCCAGCCTGATGATTGTATAGTAGTATATCCTCGTTTTTATTTGCATTTGCCTGATGATTAATGAGATTGAGCACCTTCCATATGTTTATTGGCATCTTATTCAGCTTCGTTTTTTAAAGTGCCTGTTCAGATCTCTTGCTTATTTTTTAAATTGAGTTGTCTACCTTCTCCCTATTGATTTATAAGAAATTATTTATATATTATGGATATTAAGTTTCTGTTTATATATGTTACAAATATCTTCTCCCACTCTGTGATTTGTCTTTTGATCTCTTTACGGTACCTTTGATCAAAAGGGTGATTTTAATGTAATACAGTTTATCAGTATTTTCCCACCCTACAGATATGAAAATATTTTCCTATACTGTCTTCTAAGAAATGTATAGTTTTGCCATTCACATTTATGTCTCTACTCTGTCAATGACTAGTTTTCTATTAGATGATTAATATGCAGAAAAGTTAAACTCTAAATTAGATTTCTTATTCATGATTTTTTAAAATTGGGAAACAGCTAAATTACTAAAATATGCTACTCCTCTACATAAAACATATTTTTATAAAATCATCACATACTTCAAATCATACCTAAAATTACTTCACAATAAAAAGATGACACATGTGAGAAAGGCCAATGAGAAATATCACTAGACTTTAAAGACAGTTTTTTCCTCCATCCATAACTTTTTAATGTCTGTATCACGGTAGGTGTTTTTTGTAAACATTCTTTTGTAAACTCTTCATGTGTTTTGCGCTCTGAAAGGCATTCCATGAAATCCATGGCAGGGACATGTGATCTGTCACTTCTGCTTAGACATTGCAACAAGGCCTATGGCACTGAACGGGATACTTTCCAAACACTGTGAAAATAAAATTTAGGTACACAAATGGAACTCGTGATGCTACTTACTTAACTTTCTTTGGGAATTTGTAAGATTTCCTAGTTGCTCTTACCTGTAAATAGCTATCACTTCATATTTGATTTTAGGTAATCTTTTATCTACTTCTACAACCTTCTTATTTGTTTTTAATAAACCTTATCATATTTGCCTTTTTCTGCTACCATTTAATGCATTATTTTTGACATTTTAAATGATTGCAAATAAATCTGCCTTAAAATTGGTCTTTGTTCCTTGGACTTGCATCTCTGATCTCTGCCAAAGTATTGGAGCAAACTTAGGTATAAATCTTACACTATACAGTACTAGTGTCTGGGCATAATCTTCTCTTTGAAGTTTGTTTGCATCCCCCAGAGGGATTAATTCCCTGCTGTGAGAAGGTGGGTTAGAAAGCACTGAAACTACTTTACGGGTCTTTAATTGGGGAATTAGTATACATTTTGTTCTATAAATTTCTGTTGGAGTTTCATTCTTACAATTTTTCTTATACTGTGGTATATTAGGTTCTTATTGTAAATTTAAAAAAATATTAAACATTTTCTCAAGCTATTTGAGTACATATGGGCAGATTATCTTGGTGTTTTTTCTATTTAATGTTTAGTAGCTTGTTTTCTGATAAGGTTTTGAGTATGTATAAAATTTTATAAAAATTAAAAAATCACTAAGTAATAACTACTATTAATAATTTGGTATACTTACTTCCTTGTAGTCTTCTGTGTGTGTATAAATAAAATATATAAGCTTTTCCCTCCAACTCCTGCTAGTGTGTATTTTTCTTGTTCCCTCCCCAAATTAATTATTGTTTTTCTTAAAATTATTAATATAGCTTTGTAAAAGTCATTTCAGTTGCTATGGATTTTACATCATGTTTATGAGCTATATTTACTTATAATTGGATCTTTAGATTGCTTCCACATTTTTCCTGTTGTAAATAAGCCAATGAACATCTTTGCGTATGATGCTTGCTATTTAGGTATGTGATTTTAATGCTTTAAAAAGAAGTTGTATCATTTTGTGTAGATCTTTGATCTACTTTGTTCTCAATTTTTAATTTTCTTTTTCCACATCCCACATAGCCATCTCAAGTTGTGAAAGCTCCCAAAGCAGAGTTTAGTCAGTCTGACTGAAGGTCTCGGAAGAGGGTGCTCGTGCAAGCGGGATGAGTCTGCCCAGTCTCATGATCAGACGGTGCTGGCCATGCTGAAACTCTGGAATGCATTTCAAACACAAGTGTCTCATTCCAGCTGGCATCTCTGAGCCTGCTGTGGGCACTGTTCTTGGCCAGCCGCTTAGCACAGGAGAGTGGCAGCATCAGGTTCTCAAGGCTGTTTGGCAAACCAGCTTCCTCCTGTGTCAGCTCCCAACCCAGCGTTTTTAATGCTTTAGTCCAATAGCCACTTTAAAAAGTGCGTAGTCAAATTGAGAAACTTGTGAGAACTCTATGAAAGGATTGCTCTAGACATGGTGCTCTGGGTTAGCTGAGATTTTCAGCTACCTTAGTGTTAAGCAGTAACCTTAAAAAAAAAAACACAAAAACTTGGCTTTAAAATCTCTCTTAAATATCTGTTCACATTTCTGTATTGGCAGTATCATGAAGAAAACTGAGTTTTGGCCAACTTAAGATACTGAGAGCCAGATTTGTTACTCTGAACTTTAGCTGTCACTTTACAGGACTCTCATTCAAGAGCTTTGCCTGAATCTTGATCACAGCGGATGCTTCAATACTATTAGATATTTTAAAAAACTGACTTTAAAAATAAACAAGAATGTCTGTTCTCTCTCTTTTAAAAAAGATTTTATTTATTTATTTTTAGAGAGGGGAAGGGAAAGAGAAAGAGAGGGAGAGAAATATCAGTGTGTGGTTGCCTCTCAAGCACCCCCTACTGGGGACCTGGCTGCCAACCCAGGAATGTGCCCTGACTGGGAATCAAACCGGTGACCCTTTAGTTCGCAGTCCAGTGCTCATCCACTGAGCCACACCAGCCAGGGCTATGCTGTCTTTTTAGGAGTGGAGTGGAGGGTATAAAAAGTCCTTTTGAGAATTGTTTTACTTCAGATTAAAATATTTTTAGAGGTTATTAACTAAATTTATAGTCTTCTTTTCAATAATAATATAATAAATCACAGCAAACTTTTCTTCCTGTTCCTAAAGTGTGAAATTTATGGGCTATCTGAATATAAATTACAATATAGGAAAGTGTCAAAATTTTTTGTAATTCATGACAGTGTGGTTCTTCTTGCTGTATTTGTGCTTTACAGTGTTAGGCCTCTAGCCTTCTTGGTGGACTGTTGATCTACCAAATGATAAAATCCATGTGAGCAGCCAGTTTGTTGTATGAAAAAAAATTATTCCCTTAAATGCCAGACTCAGAACCCCATTTTCTTAACTATAAAATAGTACCTAATAGTACCTACTTCATTCAGTTGAAAGGATTAAATGGGGATGCACAGTGCATGGGGCATGGAAAGTTCTTAGTAAATGGGAACTGTTGTTATTTATCATTTGTTTTAAAGATTTAATTTTTTTTTTAGACAAGAGTCTGGTTCACAATAAAATTGAGAGGAAGATACAGAGATTTCCCATATACTCCCTGCTCCACACATAAACAACTTCTCCCATTATCAACATCCCCCACCAGAATAGTATATTTATTGCAATTGATGAGCCTACATTGACACCCAAAGTTCATTATTTATGTCACAGTTCACACTTGGTGTTGTATAGTCTAGGGTTTAGACAAATGTGTAATGACATGTGTCCATCATTATTGTGTCACACAGTGGTTTTCACTGCCCTAAAAATCCGCTGTGCTCTGCCTGTGCATCTTTCCATGCCGTCTCATCCCCTGACAGCCACTGATCTTTTTGTTGTCTCCAGAGTTTTGTCCTTTCCAGAATATCATATAGGTGGAATCATACAGAATGTAACTTTTTCAGATGGCTTCTTTCACCTAGCAATATACGTTTAAGGCTCAGCTGTGTATTTTCATGGCTTGATAGCTCATTTCTTTTTAGCACTAAATAACATTCCATTTCTGGATATGCCATAATTATCTATTCACCTACTGAAGGACATGCGGGTTGCTTCCAAGATTTGGCAATTATGAATAAAGCTGCTATGAACATCTATGTGCAGGTTTCTGTGTGGACATAAGTTTTCAACTCTGTAAATACCAAGGAGTATGATTGCTGGAGGCTGTGATAAGTATGTATAGTGTTGTAAGAAGCTGCCAAACTATGTCCCAAAATGTTTACCATTTTGCATTCCTCCACCAATGCAGGAGAGTTCCTGTTGCTCCACATCTTCACTAGCATTTGGTGTTGTCAGTGTTTTAGATTTTGGCCATTCTAAGAGGTGTGTAATGGTATCTAATAGTTTTAATTTGTACTTTCCTGATGACATGGTGTGGAGCATCTTTTCACATGCTCATTTTCCATCTGTATATCTTCTTTGGTGAGGTATTGGTTAAGATGTTTGGCCCATTTTTTAAAATTGATCTGTTTGTTTACTTACTTTTGAATTGTAAGAGTTCTTATATTTTGGATAACAGTCTTTTATTAAGTATCTTTTGCAGATACTATCTCCCAGCCTGTGGCTTGTCCTATCTTTCTCTTGACATTGTCTTTGGTAGAGCATAAGTTTTTAATTTTAATGAAGTCCATCTCATCAGTTATTTCTTTCATGGATCATGCCTGTGGTGTTGTATCTAGAAAGCCATCCCTATACCCTAAGTCAGGGGCCCCTAACCTGTGGGCCACTGACGGGTACCGGTTTGGGCCTGTTAGGAACTAGACCGCACAGCAGGAGGTACACTTGAATGTAATGCACTTGAATCATCTTGAAACCATCCCCTCTACCCAGTCCATGAAAAAACTGTCTTCCACGAAACCAGTCCCTGGTGCCAAAAAGGTTGGGGACTGCTGCCCTAGGTCATCTAGGTTTCTCCTATGTTATCATCTAGGAGCTTTATAGTTTTGTGTTTTAATTTCAGTTTATGATCCATTTGGAATTAATTTTTGTGAAGATGTAAGGAAGGTTTGTGTCTGGGTTCTGCTTTTGCATGTGGATGTCCAGTTGTTCCAGTATTATTTGTTGAAAAGACTGTCTTTGCTCTGTTGTATTGCCTTTGCTCATTTGGCAAAGATCAGTTGACTATATTTATATGGGTCTGTCACCAGGCTTTCTTTTGATCCGTTGTCTGTTTCACCTGTACCATCCTACTTTGGTTCCTGTAGCTTCATGGTAATTCTTGAAGTCTGTTAGTATCAGTCCTTTGATATTGTTCTTCTCCATTAGCAGTTTGTTGGCTATTCTGGGTCTTTTGCCTCTCCATATAAACTTTAGAATGTTTGTCAGTATCCACAAAATAACTTGCTGGTATTTTTATTGTAATTGCATTTAGTCTATGGATCAAATTGTGAAGAACTGACATATTGACAATATTGAGTTGTCCCATCTATGAACATGTAATATCTCTCCATTTATTTCTTTGGTTTTGTTTATTAGAGTTTTGTGGTTCTCATATAGTTCTTGTGTATATTTTTGTTAGATCTATACGGAAGTAGCTGTTATTTTAAGTTATTATTTTTGTGTATCTTTGTGGAACTCTGCTGTTCAACAGTTGTTCTCAAGCTAACAGTTGAAAAGTAGGAAGTAAAATTAACTAGCTAAAGTAGATTTTTCAGAATCCATGCATTCAAGCTTAAATCCTTTGTTCATGGGAAAGCCCTTAGCTTATACCCTACGGGCTTTGGTTTGCCCTGAGGATTTTTCTGTACTAATATTGCTCAGCATAGTTACTGATCATGTTGATGACATTAAATCATTGTATTAATCATGATTTTTTTTTTTTTTTGTCGTAACTGGAAGAAGCCCAGTGAAATCTGGCTTGAGCTAAAAAGGGAATTTATTGGCTGTCAATACTTAGAAATGTAGTGATAAATCTGGCTTTGGGTTTTGCTGGATCTAGGTGTTCTACTTATATTTTCAGAGATTTGTCATCTCTCTCTTGGTTTTCTGTCTTCTGTGTTGGGTTCGTTTTTGGGCAGGTCCTCCTTATACAATGGCGAAGAGATGGCTACTAGGCTATCCACATTCATATTCTACCACTTGAGTTACCCAAGTGGAAAAAGAAAGACACATTATTTTGAGCCTGAACAGTAATTGCACGAGACCCCATTTGGGTCATAGGCCAATCTATGAACCAGTCACCATGATCCTGAAATGGGTGGCTCTGAGATGTCAATTGGGGGATGAGGGAGGATGTGGAGGGGGTGGAGGGGACTGTTCAGTGCCATCTAGATGCTATACCCTGAGAAGGGGAAGGGTAGTTCCTCGGAGGAGAATCTGATACTGTTACCAGAAGAAGGAAGAATGGACACTAGACATCCAAAACATATGTCTGTTGCAGTCATCAAAAAAAATGTTTTATTCAAAGTATTGTTTTCAGAAAAGCATGCAGGTATATAATCTAGTTTGGAAAGATTTACAACCAAAATGGTTAGGTTTCAATACGTAAAAAATGTAGGTCTGGAGCTTTCTCAGAAACTGCCTTATAAGCTTGATTTCCCCAGGATTCTACTTGACTGAGGTCTTATTTTACATCTGATTTTTAGTTAGAGTTCTTGTAATTGCTCATTTTTTGAACAGTCAGTTTAGATTCAGTGCCATGCTGGACTGGAAAGTGGAGTGCAGTCTCTACAAAACAGGAACTAGACCTCTATTTTAAATGTGCAGGAGAATTTGTTGTCATTGTTGTTGTTAACTCTTAAGGAAATTGTATTCTAGCATTTGAACTTCTTTTGGTATTATTTCACAATACATTTTGCATTCCCTGCTTTATGTTAAATTGTAAACATGCAGTCTGCTCAAAGACTTTCATTAGAAGAAGAAAGCTCTACTGAAGATGTCACTGTGAGCTTGCTTTGCCCAGCAGGAAACTTTAATAAATTGTTTCATTTAAAGACAGTTTTCTTACCTTTAATGTGTTCTTAGGCATTTGCATTTTATGCTATTACAAAGCCTTATTTGAAGAGAAAATAGATGCAGATGAATTGTCTTCTAGATGGTAACAATGTCATTAAGTATTTTCATGGATAATTGGTAATAAAAACAGTGCAATGGAAAGACTGTAGGGTTTGACATCAGTTTTATTCTGTCATTCACTAATAGTTTGACCTTGGAAAGGTTATTTAAACTGAATTCTGGTTTGCCCAGTACTTAAATGGGACTTATATCTATTTAGCAGGTTGTTTTGTAAATTAGAGACAATATGTATTAAAATGCCTAATACTGAAACAGGTACAAATTAGGCATTCTTGTAATGACTTAATTCAACATCATCCTTCAGTGAAAAAACAAAAACAAAAACACCCTTAAGCTTCAAACCAAAACCAAACAATAAAACTTCCCACAATTGTGATTTTGTCAAGGGATTAAATCTTCTGATATAGAATTAATTTAAATTCCTATTTTGAAAGGCTTCAAATACTAGAATAATAGATGAAGATATGAAACTTTCTTCATGAAAAGAAAATTGAATGATTAATTTTCTCTTTCAGAAAATGTAGGATTCTGAGTTTCTTCAAGAAAAATACATTTTGGACATGTATAATTTCAAATGATCAAATTGTGTATTTTTTCCCTTCACTTACATGTCACAGGTAAACTTAAATAAGGCCCAGTGATCAATCCTCAGTTATCAAATTTTTTTTAATTAAACTGTCTACTTGTGAGAAGAGCCAGATGCCAATAAAATAACCTGGTATATGAAATTTATTAAAAGAGCCCATTTCTGGAATATGGTCTATACTTTAGTGTATATTTAGCCCAGTTTTCTGTCCTCCGCAGAAATCATCACTTAGTTTCTAGAACAGCAAAAGAAAGCATTCCATTAGTTTGTTAGGTTGTATTTACTATGAAAGGAAAATTGACAAAAGTATTTGGGAAAGATTAACTATAAAGACTGAAATGAAAAATATTTTCATCATGGCTCTCAGTGAAGTAGAAAATCAGTTATTCCCTCTTCCTAATAATAAATATTTTGTTAATAAAAGTTCTTCCTCCTTTCCTCCCAAATCTTCAAAAATATAATTCACAAAATCTAGTTAAGAGCAGGTTTCTAAAATCAAACTGTCTTGGTTCAAATTCCAACTCTACCACTTACAACTTATATTCCTATGTGATTTTGGGAAAATCACTTCAGTCCTCTTTTTGCTTTAGTTTCATAAACTGCAAAATGGGGATGGTGATGATAGTACCGCATGGTAGTGTTGCAAAGATTGAATAAAGCAAAAATAACAAATTAAGCACAGGAATGGCACAGAGTACCTCTCAATTTAAACTATCATTAAGGATAGCTGAGGATCATCAGAAATGTCACTGTTCCTTATTGTAGGTGTTTTCCATCTGCACACTTGGTGGCAGGGCATTGGGAAAGGATCTAAGGAAGTTCTAGGCCCAGGGCCTTTGGGAGGCTTGACTATGTTTCTGTCTCGCCTCCAGCAGCCCCAGCAAGTCCAGTTTAGGTTTTTGAAGTTCTTAGTCCCTGGGGTGGACCCTGGAACAAGCTGACCTATATTCTCTTGTGTTCGCTGGATGGAGACAGAGTTGACTCAGGTTTCATCTGGGTTTCTGTACTTCTGTTTCAGGATAAAAGCTCAGGTCTAGACCCAATTTAAATTGAGATTTAAGGCTGACCCCTGCTACATTCCCCCCCCCCCTTTTTTTTGAAAAGATGTTTTTCTATCCACCTTTATCCACTCAGCAAATTCTTACTGCCATGCTAGGGTAGGGGTTCATTCCAGATAAAAGGCAAAGCATTTGTGAAGCCATAGAGGAATGGTGTATTTTTCTTTTTGTTAATTAAAAAAATGGGACTTTCAGTAAGATTATGATCAGCTTAAGGGAACCCTGTGCTATCATGCTTAGTTTGACTGTCAGTTTAACAAGGGCAAAGATCTTTGCTTACTTGCTTCACTGATATGTCCCTAGCACCTAGAACAGTGTGTGGTAACATAGTAGGCACTCAGTACATTTTTTGGGACAAATGAATGAGTAGACACAATTCTACCTGATTGTAGTGAAAATATTACTATTTTCATTAGTTTCCACAGTTTTATTTTTGATAACACCTCATTCTATATTTTATTTTTTAATGAAAATCTTTGGGCATTTGTGTTAGAAGCAAGAATAATCATGCAGTTTCCTTTCCAGCAATTTTTCTGGAAGATATTTTTTAGCCTCTTCTATGAGCAGATGTGCTCAGGATGAAAATTTAAAGGAAGGCGCACTCACATCTGTCTCACCAGGCGAGGAATGCCTTTTCCTCTCCATTTAGTGAGTGTCCATCAGACTTCCCAGAGTACAATGACGCTTTTACTATGGGCCCGGCAGCCCATGCTTCTTGCATTTTAGGCTTTTTCTGCCACCCCTGGGAAACTGCCCGGTGGTCTGGCATCATGGGAATTTGTCTCGCTAAAAGCTGATTCCCCACCTTTTCCTCTAGCAGAAGCAGTGGATGTAGTAGAAAGAGCTTGGGACTTGGGTCTGAAATATGGCTCTGCAACTAATAGCGATCTGACCTTGGAGAAGTTATTCACCTTTTTTCTTGAGTTTTCTCATTTGCAAATATGAGTCCGATAATGCTTATCTTTTAGGGTTGCTATGAGGGTTAAAAAAATGCTAAATGCTAAATAATTACCAAAATAAATAAATGCAAAATAAAATAAATAATTGCTTTCTTTCTTCTGTCACATTAAATCATTGTTTTTTACTCTTCCAGCCTCCTGACACAAAAGAACACCTGTATTGTTTTTCATAGCTTGGAGGACTATAGAGTCTTTGAAATGCTTGATAATGATTTGTGTGTGTGTGTGTGTGTGTGTGTGTGTGTGTGTATTTACATATACATATATGTATGGTTTTCAATAGTTTGTATAATATGTATGTATATATGTATATATGGAACAATGTGAAGTTGTTTTCATGTATTTCCAAAGACAGAAAAGCCACTTTAAAAAAAACTCACATAATTAATTTACAAGTTTTCCAGAGTATGAGCTTAAAGTGAGGGTCTTCCAAGACAGTTCCTATGCCCATACTTGGCTTTCTATAGAGAATATAGCATATGTTTGTGTTTGCTTGTTGGATGGGGGTGGGGGGAGTGTGTGTGTGTAAGAGAGAAAGGGAGAGGGAGGGAGAAAGGGAGAGGGAGGGGAGAGAGGGAGAGGGAGAGGAAGGAAGAAGGAAGGGGGGATGAGAATGAAAATATACCAGTGGTGAAAGAGATAGTTTATCTTGCTTTTGTAACTTCAGCTTTGTTATGCAATGTGCCAAAAGTTATTTCTCCCTAGGGAGGGTCTTTTTCACTGGTTTGTGAAGGCAGCATAAATTCTCGCTTGGTGTTTGAGGAAGATGGTAATACAATTTACTACAACCAAAGTATTTTTTAACTTCTTGGAAACCAAAATGGGATTGCAGTGGCAAAGTTGTCAGCGCACTCAAGTTTAACAAGTGTTCGAAGGATTAGTAAAGGAAATGTAGTTTACTCTGCAGCTTTTATGACAAAGAATTTAAAAGGTTTTGCTCTAAGCCCCACCATGTGTTTCTTCCTTTTCTCTAAAACATACCTCTAAATTGAAAAGAGAGATGAATCTCTTAGGGAGAAACTATTAACTCTGAGGGAGTTTATCTTTGTTGGAGAGGAAGCAGAGCATTTACATTTGAATTGATTCTGAGTGTAGCTTGTGCCCTAATCTCGTTTCTCCTAGATGTTGGTGAAGAGTTTAAGTACTTCCTACTTTGTGTTCTGGTCCTTGTAGTGCTATCCTAATTTTCTTGGGGATCATAAATTTCCTAACTAAAAGTAAGCAAACCTCTGAGACACTGTGCATTGGCTTTGTATGGAAATGATTTCTGTAGTTGTCACAGTCTTGTAAGTAGGGCTATTGGCCAGAATTGTCTCGTGTTTCACAGCACTGATTACCACACTAAAAAAATGCTATAAAAAAAGATAAAATATTACTGGAGGTTTGAAAGAGGAAGACTAAAATCACCTCCATCACAATCTCACTCTAAAGTTTTGAACATTTCCATTTGACGTAGTTGTCGTTGGTATACAGTTTTAAAAGAGAAAATCAATTTTGAAGATTCCAGCACAGGCTTACAGTTTGATGAACTAGTTCCCTGTTATTATGCATATAAATTGTACCCTTTTAAAATAAGACATATTAATATTACTCTCAAGTTTGTGGACTTTTGTGAGCACATCTTTGGTATTCTTTTGTTTGTTTGTTTTTTGGCTGGGGGGATGCGGAGGAGTTGGGGAGATGGAGAGGCACATGGAAGAACAGAGAGGGCGGAGAAGGACTGTTTCAAAGGTGAACTGTTGCAGATGGACATGTTTTTCTAAGTCCAAAATTTTGTAAGAAGCCTTAAATTGAGCCATTTTCTGAGAGTAAAAAGTACTGGTATATTAGTATTATGCTCTATGATGAACTAAATTGCCATTTCTTTATAAAAAATTAACTATTAGTTATAAGGACTTTTAGGTTACTTTTGAGACCTGCTTCTATCACTGATTAGGTTTTACTTTATTATTTTACATGGAGTGGCATTCTGATGATAGTGGATTGAGGTCATTTTAACCTAAAGAGAATAGAAACCATCTACCTAAAAGACTTGTTGGTGGGAGAAATTCTTTGTAATTACTCTCATGTCATATTAGACAGCTGTGTCCTGGACTGGAGTTAGCTTTTGTGGCAGCTGTGAAGTCCTCACCTTACATTAAATGTTCCCAGTTAAAGTTCGTTTCTGAAACTTGGGACTGTCATTCAAGCCCACCCCAAAGAAACAGAGTGAGTATAATACTTCATAGCTGTCAGATGAAGAAATCCTGTTGGAGCTATGGTTTAATGAAACCCAGTGGCCTATTGCTTTTATTTTTAATTTTTTAGAAGTTTCAATGGAATTTGTAAGTTAGGGCTTGGGGGAGATAGGCTGTGTTTGTTCCTTAGAGTTTGGGACAAGAATCTTGCCTTTGCTGAAAGAGCTTATATAGTAAGAGACTAGCTTGAAAACGATTTGCCTGGCATTTGCACTGGGTGTATTTGGAAAGGAAAGCCTCTCTGCATTGTGCATTTTAAAAAGTGTCTGTAAGCGTGCTTAGAAAAGGGCAGCATTTGCTGGTCTTGGCTGTCAATGTCTTGCTGCTACTGACTGTGTTTAACCAGAAAGGGAAACTCAGAGTAGAAAAAGTCTCACTCCCAAGACTTTACAAGAAAACCCCTCTTTGTTGATTTATATATATATATTTTAAAGGAGCTTGACATCTTCATCAAGTTCACAGTGGGCTTGCTTTGTTTGCTTTCTCTTGAATGCTTGATAAGATTTTTCTTCTATTGTTTTGTGCAGCAAGAACAGATCTTTCCATGGCTGGGGTGGGTTTTTTGTAAATCCACAATATGGTCATTGTCTGCTGGTGAATAATTGTGGCTGCTTTTTGTACAACCAGAACTAAGGCTTTGGCTGTGAACAGATTCCTTCTTAGCGTGAAAAGGGACTAATCCATGTAAATACAGCCCCAAAATAAAGCTTTACAGAAAAAGGGGAAGGCCGCTAAGCAGGAGGGCACAGGTCAGCAATTTAACCTTTAACCTAACAAATAAGAAGCATGAAAGTTCCAGAATTGGTTTACAAAAGAAAGCTCCTGTGATCTGTCAGTTTTTCTTTTTCGGAGGGAACTGGGTGAGGGATCTGACTGACAGCTAGTGCCTTTTAACTGCAGACTGTAATTAACTGCCAAATTGAAACTTGAATATTTGAAGGAGAATTTCTCTTAAATAAATTGAGATGGCAGAATAGGCTGCAAAAGCATTGGTCAGGGGCTTACATGGGATTTTTACCCTTGAAGTGGGGGCATAGGCTTTGGATTGGCCTACCTTGAAGATTCGTTCCAAGTTTGATAAAGAGTCTGTGGTCTGACTCTTACTAGTCAAATTAGACATGAACTTTGCAGTTTAAGGCCAGATGAAACTCTTTCCTCTTTTCTAGTATTATCACTGATACCCTTTTTAGACTTTTCAGGCTACATAAATTAATTGCAGACTTTACTAAAGATTTGTTAAGAGCTTTTTGTAAATGTAATTAATGCTTTCTACAAAATAGCCGCCTTGAGATTTCATAATATGTACAACTTTTACGACTTGATGCACTATTAGAAACTCTATTGTGCCACGCAGAGCACTGTAGAGCAGAGGACACAGGCTTTCTTTCCTGTGCCGCTGTTTTGTTCAACATGCTTAGGCAGTCACAGCAGATTCAATTGGGGAAGTTCAGTCAGCAAAAACTGAGACGTAGGTGTTTACTAGGCAATGCAGTGGGGAAGTGGAAAACTGAAAAATGAAGGATTCCTATGTAGGCTTGAAGAGTTACGAAAATAATTTGTGCTAAGTGGTAAGTTTTACTTTTATGCTCTTCTCCTCATTTACGAACTTTGCAAACAGTTTGTATTTATTTAATCACAACAGGTAATCTTGTTAATGAGTGTTAGTTTTTGCTTAAAGCATAATGCATCTAAAGTCAGCTCTTCTATTTCACTATCACTATAGAGAATTCTGGAACTGATAAAAACTTTAATTACTGAGAATCATTCAGATTAAAAAGAAACAATGAACTAATGACTTTAAAGTGGGTTCCCTGTAGATTAGTAAGAATAGTAATTATGCGGTGTAATTCCATTGTGGAAACAAAGTCCCAAGGATGATTCTGTTTGTTTTTCAGTTGTCCATAATATGATTTTATAGGTTGTTTAAAACTTGTTCTTTCAAAGGGCTTAGTGGCCTGCCTCAGTTTCCCCAAGGCCTTTAGAGACCAGAGACAACATAATGTTGCAGATTAGAATTAGCATACAGTTAAGTGGTTACCTTCAATAAGCTCAGGCGGACACCTTTTTCCTAGCTGATTATGATCGCCTCCTAACTGGCCTTTATGCTTTCTCTCACATCCATATTTAATGGTCTCATCTGAGGGATCTTGCAGAAGCACAGCTGAGACCACAGTACTCTCTTTCTTACACCTTTCTATGTCCTCTTATCAACAAGCTAAAGTCAAGCTCCTTAGCAGGGCAGATGAGGTCTTCCGTGGTCTGTCCCTTACCTATCCCATCTTTTCATAGCCCTCTTCTGTTCTCCTAAATATGCATTTTCCAGGGTGTTCCATGAATGTTTTCTATTTCCATATTCCATACATGTTTTCTATTTCCATATCATATTTGGTTTCCCAAAAATGTAATGATGATGCTTTGAAAATAGCTAAAATAGCTTTACGCTTTTTAAATAGTCCCATGTTCTTTCATTTGATCTTCACAGGAACAGTACAGAATGGGCAGTGTTTTCTGAGAGGTGCTAAATAAGTGTTTAAATGATGGGTGAATAAATGAATGAGTGAACTGTGGAGTTAGAAAATGAGTTACAGTTAAAATTTACTTATTAGCCATGTAATTTTGGATAAGTAATTTAACTTCTCTGAATCTATTTGTTAATCTGTAAAATTAAGTCTTTACCAGCCTTACTTGTTATACTAGATGGTATGAGGACTGAATGAAATAATATAGAGTAAATAAGAATGCTTTTCAAACTTAAACCCCATGCAAATGTTACTCTTGTTAATATTCTTAATTTATTCCAGATCTTGTAACTGAAGAGAAAGCATTTATGGTTATAGATTTGTGTTTTAATAACTAAAAAAAATTAGAATTGTTTGATTCATTTCTCATTAAAATATAAACTTACCTTGATAGGAAAAAGAATGATGTACCTTTGTTTTCTTTCATAAGGAAAATGGCAGGTTTATACTGTTAGTAAATGCCTACAAAGGAAGCACATACTGGATGGTAAATGGGCATTTGGATGCAGCCTCTAGAGGCTTCTCCTTGCTGTACGTTCTCCTTGGGTTGCCTCTTAAGAATCTCAGGGTCATATTTGTCTTCTGGTTCCGTTTCTTATATGTACCTTTCTTGGTGAGCTATTATTTTAATAATATTTTTGTAATATATACTTTTGGGTACTGTTATTTTCCCTGGCTTTATTTTTTCCTCCTTGTTTTCCCTCAGTTTACATTTATACTTTTAACTATATGCATTTTTGCAAGTCATCTCAAATTGTTTCTAGAATATGGAGTATAAACTGTCTCCATGTAACTTGAGTCACACCTTGTTTTCTGCTATCACCTATAGACAGATAGCTCCTCAGAGCGTGACTTTTGTCCAGACTCCTTGTTGCCAGACGTGGATCCTTAGTTTTCTGTCGGTAACTGTTTCTGAATGACCCACAGGTACCTTAAATTGAATTTAATAGGTCCCCCATCCCCAAATCTTCAACCTCCACTGCTGACCACCCAGCAAAACAAAACTGAAAAGCCCGTCCTAAACTGTTTCTTCTGTTCTAGGGTCTTGTCAAATCACATTAGCACCCATTCACTTGCTCATGCCAGAAACCTGAAAGGCCATCCTGGACTCACCCTATAACCAATTAAATGGCAGTTTTGTTTTAAAATTTGTTTTAAGCAGTCTCAAAGTTATAGAAAAGTTGTTCTATACTGTAAAGGACTTTTTTCCCCTGCACTATTTGTGAATAGATTGCAAATCTCACCATCAAGTAAGTCAGTATTTGCTGTAAACAAGAAATTCTCCCATGTAACCACAGTACAGTCATCTAAATGAGGAAGTTAATTTAACATTGATATAGTACTGCCACCTGATTCTCAGAGTTGTGCCGATTGCCCCAGTAATGTTCTTTAAAGCAGAAGGATTCAATTCAAGATCACAAATTGCACTACGTTTTATGTCTCTATAGTCTCCCTTAGTCTGGAAGAGTTCTTGGTCTTTCCTTAATTTTTGTGACCTTGACATTGGAGATTGCAGGCCTCAATTTATGTATTTCTGATGTTTCTTTATGATTATCTTTAAGTTAAACATCTTCGGCAGGAAAATCATCCAATTGATGCTGTGCTCATCTCATTATATCATCCGACACTGGTGATCGTCATTTCACCACTTGATTAAGGTAGTGTTGACCAGTGCTCTCTATAGAAAAAATTTACTCTGCACCTCTTTGGAATTAATAAATGTTTAGAGGGAAGGTACTTAGAAATTACACAAATATTCCATTCCTCAGTATACTTGAAAAAAAATTATGTATTCATTTTAGAGATAGAGAGGAAGGTGGGCAGGGAGGGAAGGAGACAGACAGACAGACAGACAGACATTGATTTGTTGTTCCACTTATTTGTGCACTCATTGGTTGTTTTTTGTATGTGCCCTGACTGGGGAATGAACCTGCCCCCTTGGTATGTTGGTACAATGCTCTAACCAGCTGAGCTGCCTGGCCAGGGCCTCATTATACTTTTAGATAATTTGTTTATGATTTTGGACTCATTTCCTTTCTCATTCAAGTTTATTACTGAATAACTCAGATTATTAATGCAGTTGAATAAATTGCATTATTCATTTCCAGATTTGATCAGTAGGAAGCAGATTTGTGTTCTTTTCAGGTACAAGGTGTTCCATACTTACCTTCTGCTTACCTTTTTTAGCCCTGAAGTCTGCCATTTCTCTGAGGAGTCTTGTTCCTTTTAGTGGAGAACGCAATATAAAAACCAAAATCTGGATGCTAGGGGTGCTCACTGCTATTGGGTAGTGCTGCCCCCAGGCCTTCTTAGTGGACAGAGCTGGAGAATATGTGATGTGTTTGTGGACACTCATATTGAAAAGTGTGAGTTCACACCAATACAAATAAATCCAACACCACAAGATTTATTCTAGTTTTCTCTTTTCCTGTATTTGTAACTTCCTTTTTTGGCAGTGAGCCACCTGCTTTTCATTGTCCTTAATACATTTACTTATTTTACTGATCCCTGGTATATGACCGATCTCTTATCATGATCATCATGCCCTCTACCCATCATGGATGCCCTTCTTACCCTACTAGGGTTCTGACACCCTGTGACACTCCCTCTGCCACATGGATGCCACCTCATCCAACCTGGGCCTTGATAACCCATGCTGGATGGTCTTTCATTGTGAAAACCTTCTTCACCTTGAGTTGTGGCACAGATGACTGCTGCCTCCCTCTGTGTTGTTGCCCTCCTCATCCTGCTTAGGTTCTGATTGTATTAGGTGGTCCCTGCATGGAAGTTCCCTTTACCCTGATCATGTGCTGTGATAGGTCACACGAGGTTACCTTTTAACATGGGCACTCTTCTCAAGCTGCTTTGGCTCTGATACCCCACACCGGGCAGCTGCTTCTTGTGGATTCCCTCTTCTCTCTGCTTGGGTTTTAACTTCCAATGCTGGGCAACTCCTCTCTGTGGGCACCCATGTTACTCTTCTTGGGTTTTGATACCATATGCTGGATTGCCCCTTACAGTATGGACACACTTGCATATTGCTTGGACTCCTGTCTCCCCATGTTGGGTACCCTCCTACGTGGACACTATTCTTAACCCACACTGGACCACTGTGGCTACTTCTCACTAAGAATGGGTGTGTACTTTGGCTTTAGGATTAAATTGTCTATGCAGGAGAGGAGAAGGGAAAAGAGGGACCCTAACTTCCAGATCTTCTCCCTTTCTTCTTCTTTGTCATCTAACTCCGTTGTCTTTGTCTTAGTTCTCATTCTCTTACTCTGCCTTGGATTACTGCCACTTAATTGGTTTCCTTGGCTGAAGTCTTCCCCCTTCCATCATGCTGTCAGTAAGATATGTAAAACAGATGTAATCATGCCTGTCTCTTGCTTTAACTCTTAAAGCCTTCCCATTACCTATAGGATAACACTCAACGCCTTAGCATGACGTACAAGGCCCTTCATTGGCTGACATTTCCTCACCCTTCTCTCACCACCTGTCAGTGACCTTGTGCTTCAGTGGAATCACTTTAATGTCTTCTGCTTCCATGCCTTAGCACCTGGTCTTTCTTCTTTCTGTACCATTCTCTCCTCTTTTTTCCTGGTTTACTTGTCTTTAAGACTCAGATCAGGTGTCCCTTCTTCTAGAAGGACTTTTTAAATGGTTTCTTTTCTCTCTCTACCCTTATTGTCCCCTCACTCTCACCTCATGCACACTTGGTTAGGTGACTTTCCTTTTGGTGCCCTGCATATTGTATTATAACTGTCTTTCCCATTATTCTTTAGGCAGGAACCATGTTGCTTAAGTTCTTTTCCAGAGGATAACCCCCTTCAGTTGGTAGCTAGCTAGATGAAAAGGCATTTAAAAATACTTTTGTTTTAGACAATTTCTCATTCAGTGGAATTTGTCCAATTATAAGCAAGGCAATGTTAGTTTCAGTTGTTTGTGAGGCTTTTGAAATAGTCCCATCTACATAGAATTGGACATTATAATTGTATTTTTTATAGTTACAATTACTTATAGAATATCATCAGGGACCTATCCTTGTTTTTCCTAGTAGGGTGGAAAAGAGGTTTAGTGTGTATCAAGGATGTGTTCATTGTCTTCTATTTCACATCCTCCGCATTTATTACCACCACTATGCAGGCTGGAGGCTCTGTGCTATCCAGCACTATCTGAATAGCTGATAAGATAAAGATATGCTTGACCAAGAGACAGAAGGGGAGAGACAGAATTCATTTGGATTGTTAACCATTTGCCCAAATTGGTTCAGTCACTCAATTTGTATTTTCAGTTTACTTTGCTTTCTGGGTCAGTTTGAATTTTAATTTTTGATCTGAGGCAAGTATTAAACCTCATGGGCCCTATAGTTTGCAGTAGTTCTTTAGGAATGCTGTGATTGGGATCAAGGAAGAGCCTCAGGTTCTTGGGCAGGAGAGTTAGTTGAGGGCTGGAATGAGTGTTCGGTACTTGGTATTTGTGTTAACAGAGACCAGGAAGGTTGGTTTGCCAGAAGAAACTTACTAAGAATGATCAGGCTTAAGATAATGTAACAAACTGAAAACTAGTTTGTAAATATTTTCATGTGCCTGAGTTATGGCTGCCTAATATTTGTTTTACCCAGGGTTTCCCTTTTCTTGTAAGTTATATTCTTAGACAGTACAAGTGACTTTTTGAAAGAAGGTAATACTTAACATTTTTTTCCATGAAAATATCTTAGAAGTTGCTCATTTGGGTGTATTGTAATGATTATCTAAAAGAGGTGCTTCCTAATCAGAGAAATTTTCCAGCCCAGTGGGAGAAACAGAAGTCTTTTTGAGATGCTGACATCTCAAGACAGAAAGATGTCTCCAACTTGCTCCTCTGAAGTGATGCTGAATGTTTCCTTTACTCTGTCATGGAGCTCTCACTGTGTTAAAAAAGAAATCTCTTGGAAACCCTCACTGAAGGATTTGTTCCCTAAAACCCAAGTGCCAGCAGAGTAAACTAGCTGGAGGTCATAATTTCATTATGTCTTCATTAAAGACCTTTTTCAAAAGTGTAGTTTAATCAGGGGTATCCAAACTTCTGGCATCACTGGGCCACACTGGAAGGAGAGTTGTTTTGGGCCACACATTAAATACATTGAGACATGTGATCACAAAAAAAATCCCATAATGTTTTAAATAAATTTACGATTTTGTGTTGGGCCACGTTCATAGCCATACTAAGGTGCATGTGGCCCATGGGCCTCAGGTTGGACACCCCTGTAAGTGAAATATGCCTGCCCTTCCTTTCCCTCTCTACTTCCCGCTCTACTCTTCTCTTACACAACAGCTGTGGAGTCAGCTGTGTCCTGCCCTATTGATAACCTATCATTATTTACAGTAAAATTTAAAATGAAAAAAAGAAACCAAACCTTTGTAAGGCTTTTTTTTTTCTTTCTTTTTAAACCAGTTGTACTCTGATCAGATAATGCTTTTGAGCTGTGTCATGCTATTAAATTACAGGTTAATAGGGGAAAGTTTTCCAGATGATCTTGAGAAGCAGTCCTAATTTCAGTATATCATACACCACTGTGGTCTGTAAAGTGAACATTCTTGTTTTTAATTGTTTAGTGTTTCTAACCAATTCACTGAGGGCTATCTGACAGGTACACTGGGAATGTGGTGTTGTGTCTCTCAGCTTGGATTTGCATAGCCTGAGTTCTTAACATCCTGAGCTTTCTTTGTGTACCAATTCATGAATACAAACAAGTATTAGAGGGACTATTCAGTGTTATGGTATAAATAAAATAAACACTTTGTAAGGAGTTTAAATCTGGTGAAGGAAACAAATAGTAAATCAGTAACTATAAATATTTGGGATAAATATATGAGAGATATGTGCACAAAGTTCTGTGGGAGCTCAGTAGAGGAAGAAAGGAGCAAACAATTTTGTACCCATTGCTGTGGAAATGATACGTACACTCAGTCTCTCCCAAAGCCCTCCCAAAATTTCATCCCATTTCACATTCAGCCCAGACCCCTCAATACCCTGAACTGTATCAGGCCTAGATAAGAATGAGGCACCTTAGATATAGTTCCTTAAATACAGCTTCTCAAGCACAGGTCTTCTTAATTTGTAAACGAAAGAGAGGTTATCTACCACCCGAGCTAACCCTTCCCTCACGTATACTGCTGGTACAGGCCTAAAGCAAATAACTGTAGACACTTGTCTTTGAAAAGGTGGACAGGAACACATAGCAGTTCTGAAATACAGCTGGGCAAATGTTTCAAAGTTTTTAAGGGAGACTCAGTTTTACCCCTGCCTGAAAGTGATTCTCCATGACTCTTCTACCTTCTAGGCTTTTGGGTTCTGAGTCATCTTTCCTTTTCAGATAAAAGGTAACCTGTGTGTGCAACAGTTTTCTTAGCCTCCTAATGGCCTGTACAGTTTGGTGCCCCCTTTTTTTCATTTTGTATTTTCTCTGTTCTTTTTAGTTCAAGCTGACTGTGTTTCTCCCATTACAGTTCTCTTTAAAAATCTGTGGTTCTCCTGTGAATCTGTTGGAGTTACTCTTTCGGATAAAATTTATATTCACAAATGTCTTTGAGATGAGCCCTTTTCTACTTTGGGTTTCTAATTACACCACTGAAGAACTATACTCTTAAGTTTCTCAACAGCCCTGTTGTTTAACTGAATGATTCTCTTTGGTACCACCTTGGACCTTTAAGAGGTCTTACGAAGAATTTTAAAATTATGCCCTCAGCTTCATCTTTAGACAGTGTTATCCTAGGAATGCCCTGGATTTGACCTTTACCCAGAAGCCATTTTTTAATTTTAATATCACTTGTCAGGAGAGGCTAGAAATGGATAAATATATTGAATTATATATACACAATAGTAATACAAAGTAATGGAGTATTGATATACTCAACAACTATGCTGAGTATAATGCTAAGTAAAAGAAGCCAGACAAAAAAAGAGTATATGCTGTTTGATTCCATTTATATAAAATCTTGGAAAGTCCAAACTAATTTATAATGACAGAAACCACATCAGTGGTTTCCTAGGGATGGGTGGTGGGTAGTAGAGAGGGAGGGATAGATTACAAAGGAGCAGGAGGAAACATTTCAGGGTGATTGATTGTGGTCATGGTTTCGTGGGTGAATACATATGTCAAAACTCATCAAATTGTACATTTTCATTCTTTTGTTTTCTTTTTCAATCTTATGTTGAAGTATGTCTCTTACAAGCAACGTGTAGCTGGATCTTTTAAAATTCAGTCTGCTTTTTAAATTTTTTTCTTCTTTCTTGCGTTGTTTATATTAATCAGGCATTTTCATTCATTTTTTTCCCTCTTATATTTGAAACTTAAATACTATTTTTTCATTGAATTTACACTGAAAATAACGGTGACGCTGACTTATGTATGACTTACTATGTACTTGTCCTTGCTCTACATGCTTTACCTATAATTTATTTAATCATTACAAAAATACAGTGATATACTACTATTGATATGGCATGGAGAGGTTACATAATCTGCCCAAGGCTACACAGCTATCAAGTAGTAGGGCTACTAATACTCTACTGCTAAACTACCCAGGTAGTATGCCTTCAGAATCCATAATATTAACTAATACAAATATACAGTCTCTTAGAAATTTTAACATGCTTTTATGTAATTTAGCAAAATTAATTGACATCCTTACCTTCCTCCTGAACAATACATTATATTGTTTTAACTAGTCACTCCTCTCCTGGCTTATATGCTCTTATTGACATGTATTTTACTTTACATCTATAAGACTTTTTTTTTAATAGAACCAACTTACCCACATATTTTCTACTTTATTTGTTCAGGTCTTCTGGCATATCAGACTTTCTCCATCTGTGATAATTTTATTCTTGTTCGAGTAATATCCCTTTGTTGCTGGCAAGTATCTGTTTTGTTTATCTGAAAAGTTTTATTTTTTCTTTCTGGATTGATAGTTACTTTCTTCAAGTACATTGGAGATGTCACTTAATTGTCCTTTGGTTTCTGTTGTTGCTGTTTGGAGGGTACTTTCTATTTTAATTATCATTTTTATATATATAATTTGTCTTGTTCTCTAGTTTAGCAATGGCATATGTCCGGTGGTGGATTTTTGTTTTTATATTTCTTGATTAAGGTTCAGCTCTTTGAGTCTGAGGATTGAGATCTTTTTTCTTTATGTCTCTATTTCTTTCCTCCCACCCCCATTCTTTCTTTTTTCCTCCTCTGTGACTTTGATTAGACATGTGTTGGAACTTCTCACTTTGTTTTCCCATTATTTTTAACCATTATTTTTGTGTTTTCAATCTGTTTTTCTCTGCTGCATTTCAGTTTCTTCAGGTCTGTCTTCCAGTTTAGTAGTTGTCTCTGCAGCTGTGTCTAATTGCTATTAAAACCACCAATTTAGTGTTTAATTTTAATTATTTTAAACACCATCATTGAGATATAATTCATATACCATATACAATTCCTTTAAAGAGGACAATTTGATGGTGGTTAATATACATTAATTTACTTAAATTGTGATGATAGATGCCTCATAAAATTTGTCATTTTAACCATTTAAAGTGTATAATTCCATGGCATTAATCACATTCACACTATTGTGCAACTATTATTTTTATCAAACTACTTTATCATCCCAAATAGAAACTGTGTAACCATTAAGCATTTCCTCCACATTTTTTCTCTCCTCATTCCTGGTAACCTGCAATCTACTTTTTGTTTTTATGAATATTCCTATTCTAGGTGTCTTGTATAAGTGAAATCATACAGTATTTTAAACTTTTGTGCCTGGCTTCTTTCAAAACCATGTTTTCATGGTTTTCCCATGTCGTAGAATGTATCAGAACTTTGTTCCTTTTTAGGCCGAATAATATTCCATTGTGTATATGTATATATACACATATACTTACTACATGCTGTTTATCAATTCATCTGTTGATGTACATTTGAGGTTTTTCTGCTTTTTGGCAATTATGGATAATGCTGCAATGAAGAGTGGCATATAAGTAACTGTTTGAGTCCCTGCTTTCAATTCCTTTGGGTATATACATAGGAGTAGAAGTTGCGGATCCTATGGTAACTTTATTTTTAACATTCTGAGGAACTGCCAGCCTGTTTCCATAGCAGATGCACCATTTGACATTCTGTGAACTAATAAGAAATGTGTGTGTGTGTGTGTGTGTGTGTGTGTGTATAAATACATGTACATATACAGGGGTGGGCAAAAGTAGGTTTATAGTTATATGTGAAACAGTTTATTCTTATATTATTATTTATTTGTATTATGTAAACCTACTTTTGCTAACCTCTGTATGTGTATATATATTTATTTATATACATATGTATTTCTTACTAGTTCACAGAGAGTATGTATGTGTCTGCTCCTAGTTCATGACACTGGGCTCCTAAAACTCTTGTTAATAGAGGTGCTAGGAGAATCTTTTTCCCCCTAACATTTAGTGTTTGACCTCCCTTCTCAGCAGAGATCTTCTAAAACCTTTGTCATTTCCTAAGTGATAAGAACAGTAGGAGCACCTTTAATTCTAATATTTGGTCTTTGACCCAGTTCCTGGCATAGGGCTCCTAAACCCCTTGGAATATCCTGGGTGACAGGAGAGTCTTTTGTTCTAAGGTGGCACCTCTGAGTGGGCTTCTGGATGGCTTCTTGATGGGGGCTGGTCTTCAGGAAGACTAAGCCATGATTAGAAGCTTGGGATTTTCAGCTCTAAGCCCCTATTCTCTCGAGAGGAGAAAGGGACTGGAAATGGAGTTAATAATTGGTCATGCCTACATGATGAAGTCTCCATAAGTCTCCATAAAAATCCTAATAATGTGAGGTTCACAGAGCTTCCAGGTTGGCAAACACATCCATACACTGTGAGGGTCACACACCTCAACTCCATGGGAATAGAAGCTTCTGCACTTAGGACCTTGCCCTGTGTATCTGTTCATCTGACTCTTCATTTGTATCCTTTGTAACCTTCACTGTATACCTTGTTGTATAATAAACTGGTAAACACAGTGTTTCCCTGAGTTTTGTGAGCTGTTCTAGCAAATAATCGAATCCAAGGGGGAAGAGGTAACGGGAACCTCTGATTTCTAGTCAAGTTGAATAGAAAGTTACCCAAACCTTCTGTTTGGAGACCTCTACTTTTGATTGGTATATGAAGTGTGGAGCAGTTGCATGGGACTGAGCCCTTATCTTGCGGGATCTGATCCTATCTCTAGGTAACTAGGGTCAGAATTGAGTTAAGTTGTAGGCCACCTAGTTGGTGTCACAGAGAATTGCTTTTTAAAAAGTAAAGAAAAAACAGAGAATTTCATTGCGTGTGTGGGGTGGGGAGAGGGAATAACTGCATATCTGGTGTCAGATGTATTGTGAGTGTGGTAATGGTGTGAGAGTAATGGAGAGGCACATAGGAGGAGGAGAGTGGGCTTTTCCTAAACACATTCCCACCAGCAATGTATGAGTTCCAGTTTCTTCAGATCTTTGTCAACACTTGATATTGTTAGTCTTTCTTCATAGAGTCATGCTAGTGGGTGGGAAGTGGTATTTTGTTTTTTTTTTTGCACTTGTCTATTGGTTAATGATGTTGAGCATCTTGGAGAGATATGTATTCAGATCCTGTACCTATCTATTAATTGGGTTATCTTTTTAGTTTTACTTATCTTTTTATTACTTTTAAAATGTATTACTGAGTTGTTACATTTTAATTTCTTTCATTTTGTAGATTGCCATTTCCCTTTCTTGACAGTGTCCTCTGAAGCACACAGTTTTTAATTTTGATGAAGTTCTCTCTCTCTTTTTTTACTTTTTAAAAAGCAATTTTGAGGTATATCTTACATACCATAAAAATTCACTCATAGTAAATTAAAAGTCAATAGTTTTTAATAAACTTTACAGAGTTCTGCAACTATTGCTACAGTCTCATTTTAGAACACTTCCATTGCCCCTTTTTGGACATTTCATAACATGAATTTTGCAGTAGTATGTAGTCTTTAGCATTTGGCTTCTTTCACTTAGCATGACATTTTTGAGACTCAACTATGTAGAAGTACATATTAGTAGTTCATTTTCTTTTCTGTTGCTAAATAGTGTGCCATTATTGGATATATACCACACTTTGTTTATTGACGAAGTTCTACTTATCTGTTTTTTCTTTTGTTGTTTGTGCTTTGTTATTGTATCTAAGGAACCATTGCCCATTTTGAGCTTACCAAGATTTACTCCTATGTTTCCTACAAGATTTTTACAGTTTTATTTCTTACACTTGTTGTCTGTGATCATTTTGAGTTGATTTTTATGTATGGTAGAAAGAAAGAGTATAACTTAATTCTTTTACATGTGGATATGCAATCGTCCCAGCACTATTTGTTGAAAAGATTATTCTTTTCCCATTGAATTGTCTTGCCTCCTTTGTTTAAAATCTGTTGACAATTACAGTTGACAATTGTAAATGTTTGTTTCTGGAATTTTAATTCTATTCATGTCCTTATGCTAGTACTACACTATCTTGGTTACTGTAGCTTTGCAGTAAATTTTGAATTAGAGAAGGGCGACTCAGTTTTCAAGATTGTTTTGGCTATTCTGGGTCCCATGCATTTACATATGGATTGTAGGATCAACCTATCAATTTCTTAAAAAAGAAAAAAAAGGAAAAGAAAAAAATCCAGCTGGTATTTTGATAGGGAGTGAGTTGAATTTGTAGATCTATTTGGGAAGCATTGCTATCTTAAAAATATTGTCTTCCAATCTCTGTCCAATCAATTTATTTAGGTAATCTTATTTTATTCCTATGTTTTATAGTTTTCAGAGTACAAGTTTTTCAGTTCTCTTATTAAATTTATTCCTGTGTATCTTACTCTTTTTGATGTTATTTTAAATGGAATTTTCTTAGTTTTATTTTCGTATTATTTATTGGTAGTATGTAAAATATAATTCATGTTTATATATTGATTTTTTTTTATCCTGCTGTGACTTTGCGGAACTGGTTTACCAATTTTAATAGTTTCTTAGTGGCTTTCTTAAGATTTTCTTTATACATGATCATGTCATCTGCAAACAGATAGTTTTACTTCTTTCTTTTCAATCTGGGTAACTTCAGTTTCTTTTCTTGTGTTGGCTAGAAACTCTAATATAATGTTGAATAGAAGTTGCAGGAGTGAATATCCTTGTCTTTTCCCTCATCTTAATGGGAAACATTTAGTTTTTCATCCTCAAGTATCATATTACCTGTAGGATTTTATAAATCCCCTTTATTATTTTGATGAGGTTCCTTTCTATTTCTAATTTCTTTGGTGGTTTTTATTATGAAAGAGTGTTGGATTTTATTAAATGTGTTTCTGTTTCTGTTGAAGTGATCATATTATTTTGTTCTTTATTTTTTTATATGGTTTGTTGCATTCACCTATTTTTATATGTTAAACTAACCTTGAATTCTTGGGATAAATCTCATTTGGTCATGATGTGTAGTTTTTCTTTGTGTTGCTAGATTTGGTTTGCTAATAGCTTGTTGAGCATTTTTGCATTTCTGTAGTTTTTTTGTGATGCATTTTTTTTATTTTTGATGTCTGCATTAATATTCTCATAGAATGAGTTGGAAAATTTTATATCATATTCTGTTTTTTTCCTAAGTGTTTGTGAAAAATTGGTACTAATTAATCTTTAAATATTTGGTAGAATTCATCAGTGAAATCATGTGAATCTAGGCTTTTTTATTGTTGAGAAGTTGAAAAATTCATAATTCGATCTCTTGTTACAGGTCTATTCAGATTTTCTATTGCTTTTTTTTTTTTTTTTTTAAGATTTTTTATTTATTTTGAGAGGGGAAAGAGAGGGAGAAATAGAGGGAGAGAAACATCAATGTGTGGTTACATTTCGCATGCCCTCTGCTGGGGACCTGGCCTGCAACCCAAGCGTGTGCCCTGGCTGGGAATTGAACTGGCGACCTGTAGGTTCACAGGCTGGCTCTTAATCCACTGAGCCACATCAGCTACATTGCGAGAGGGCAGATTTTCTATTGCTTCTTGACTAGTTTTGTGAGTTTGTGTTTTTCTGGGAATTTGTCCCTTTCATTTAAGTCATCTAATTGGTTGGCATACATTTGTTCATAGAATATTCTCATAATACTTTTTATTTCTGTAAATTGGGTCCTTATGTTTTTTTCTTTCACTACTCACACACTTTGTACTTGGAGCCATTGCATACTAATTGCCATTTTCAAATGCTGTTCCTTTGTCCCAAATGTCTTTCTCTGTTTCTGTTTGAGGAATTGGTCTTTGAATTTCAAGGTAATTTTTTTCTTATGGTCTTCTCTCATTGTTGAGGTAGAATTTGTTTCTTCTTCCTTTCAGCTCTGTGGACTTCTGTATCTCTCATTGTGCTTGTTTCTTTCACAGCTCAGCTCAGCATCCTGTTCCTCTCCTTTTCCCTCAGGAGTGGCATCTTGATACATAATTGTTTCTTAGGAATCACATGTTGAATACATGAATGAGGTAAGAAACCCTTCTTTGAACTCCCAACCCACTTGGATCAAGGCATCTGAAATTCAAAATGTCTAAATTCTAACTCATGATCCAGTGAAGACCTGGTCCACTTCCAATGAGCAATACATTTTTTTTTAAATCCAGCTATGCAGGCTAGAAGCTAGAAACCTGTTGCTTTCATCCTGGTCACTTATCTTCCCACTCACTCTCCAAATTCAATTTATCAGAAAAATTTGATCGATATACCGAAATATCTATAAAAATGAGGTACTTCTTCCCATCTCAGCAATCACTATCCTAAACTCCTTACATTATTTATTTATTTTAAAAAACTAGGTAACTCCCATTCTTTCAGATCTTTTTTTCCAACACTGATAGTATTTTTTATTTTTATTTTTAAGTATATTTTATTGATTATACTATTACAGTTGTCCCAGTTATTTCCCTTTTGCCCCCCTTCACCTGGCACACCCCTCCAACAATCCACCCCGCCTTTGTTCATGTCCATGGGCTGTGCATGTAAGTTCTTTGGCTTCTCCATTTTCTATGCTCTTCTTAACCTCACCCTATTTCGTACCTACCAACTATGCTTCTTAATCCCTGCACCTTTTTGTCTATTATCCATCTTCTTCCCTGCAGATGACCCTCCAAATGATCCCCATTTCTGTGATTCTGTTCCTGTTCTAGTTGTTTGCTTAGTTTGTTTTTGTTTTTGTTTTGAAATTTAGTTGTTGATAGTTGTGAGTTTGTTGTCATTTTAATGCTTATAGTTTTGATCTTCCTTTTCTTAAATAAGTCCCTTTAACATTTCCTATAATAAGGGCTTGGTGATGATGAACTCCTTTAGCTTTACCTTGTCTGGGAAGCACTTTATCTGCCCTTCAATTGTAAATTATAGAGTAATCTTGGTTGTAGGTCTTTACTTTCCTCACTTTAAATACGTCTTGCCAGTCCTTTCTTGCGGGCAGTTTCTTTTGAGAAATCAGCTGATAGTCTTATGGGAACTCCTTTGTAGGTAACTCTGCTTTTCTCCTGCTGCTTTTAAGATACTCTGTCTTTAACCTTTGTCATTTTAATTATGATGTGTCTTGGTGTGGTCCCCTTTGGGTCCAACTTGTTTGGGATTCTCTGTGCTTCCTGGACTTGCATGTCTATTTCCTTCACCAAAGTAGGGATGTTTTCTTTCATTATTTTTTCAAATAAGTTTTCAATTTCTTGCTCTTTCTTTTCTCCTTCTGGCATCCCTATGATTTGGATATTGGCACGTTTGGAGCTGTCCCAGAGTCTTCTTATTCTCTCCTCCTGTTTTTGAATTCTTGTTTCTTCATTTTATTCTGGTTGTTTATTTCTTTCTTAAGTTCCAAATTGTTGATTTGATTTCCATCTTCCTTCCCTTCACTGTTAGTTCCCTGTGGATTTTTCTTTATTTCACTTAGTGTAGCCTTCATTTCTTCCCTTATGCTTTTGCCATACTCAATGAGTTATCTGAGCATCCTTATCACCAGTGTTTTGACCTCTGCATCTGATAGATTGCTTATCTCCATTTTGTTTAGTTCTTTTTCTGAAGTTTTGATCTGTTCTTTCATCTGGGCCATGTTTCTTTGTCTCCTCATTTTTTAAAAAAATTAATTAATTTATTTTTTCAAATACATTTGTCTCTGCCTACGCCCCACCACTTTCCCTTGCCCCCTCCCTCCCTCACTCCCTCCCTCAACTCTTCCCCTTTGGTTTTTCCATGAGTCCTTGCTATATGTTCCTTGACTTTCCCTTTCCCTTCCTTTTCTCCCGCTGCCCCCCCACCCTGCTCCCTCCTTCCCTCTTGTCTCTGTTGGTTTCTTTTCCTTTCAGTGTTGTTGGTCTTATTTTCCTTGCATCTTTGTATTGTTGGTTAGGTTCCACTTATAGGTGAGATCATATGGTATTTGTCTTTCGCCCCCTGGCTTATTTCGCTTAGCATAATGCTCTCCAGTTCCATCCATGCTGTCGTGAAATTTAGTAGTTCTTTTTTTCTTTCTGCTGCGTAGTATTCCATTGTGTAAATGTACCATAATTTTTTGATCCAATCATCTACTGATGGGCATTTAGGTAGCTTCCAACACTTGGCTATTGTAAATTGTGCTGCTATGAACATTGGGGTGCATAGGTTCTTTGGAATTGGTGTTTTGGGATTCTGAGGGTATAGTCCCAGCAGGGGAATCACTGGATCAAAAGGCAGTTCCATTTTCAGCTTTTTGAGGAAATGCCACACTGCTTTCCACAGTGGCTGCACCAGTCTGCATTCCCACCAGGAGTGGACTAGTGTTCCCTTTTCTCCACAGCCTCGCCAGCACCTGTTGTTTGTTGATCTGTTTATGATGGCCATTCTGACCGGTGTGAGGTGGTACCTCATGGTGGTTTTGATCTGCATTTCTCTGATGGCTAGTGATGCTGAGCATCCTTTCAAATGCCTCTGGGCCCTCTGTATCTCCTCCTTGGAAAAGCGTCCGCCCAGGTCCTTTGCCCGTTTTTTGATTGGATCGTTTGTCTTCTTGGAGTGGAGTCGAGTGAGTTCTTTATATATCTTGGAGATCAAACCTCTATCTGATGTATCATTAGCAAATATATTTTCCCATAGAGTTGGCTCCCTTTTCATTTTGCTGATGTTTTCTTTGGCCATGCAGAAGCTTCTTATTTTGATGAGGTCCCACTTGTTTATTCTTTCCTTTATGTCCCTTGCTTTAGGAGACATATCAGTGAAAAAATTGCTGCGTGGGATAGCTGAGAGTTTCCTGCCAATGTTCTCCTCTAGGACTTTTATGGTGTTGTGACTTATATTTAAGTCTTTTATCCATCTTGAGTTTATTTTTGTGTATGGTGTCAGCTGATGATCCAATTTCAATTTTTTGCATGCAGTCGTCAAACTCTCCCAACACCATTTGTTGAAGAGGCTATTATTGCTCCATTTTATGCTTCTGCCCCCTTTGTCAAATATTAGATGTCCATAGAGACCTGGGCTTATTTCTGGGCTTTCTATTCTGTTCCACTGGTCTATGGGTCTGCTCTTGTGCCAGTACCAGATTGTTTTGAGTATAGTGGCTTTGTAGTACAGTTTGAGTCCGGTATTATGATCCCTCCTACTTTGTTTTTCTTTCTCAAAATTGCCGTGGTTATTCGGGGTCGTTTATGGTTCCATATAAATTTTTGAAATGTCTGTTCTATTTCTGTGAAATAAGTCATTGGTATCTTAATAGGCATTGTGTTGAATCTATAAATTGCTTTGGGTAGTGTGGACCTTTTGATGATTTTAATTCTTCCAATCCATGAGCACGGTATATGCTTCCATTTATTTGTGTCTTCTTTAATTTCTTTCTTCAATGTTGTATAGTTTTCTGCATACAGGTCTTTTACCTCTTTGGTTAAATTTATTCCTAGGTACTTTGTCTACTCATTTTGGCAGCCTGTGTGTGTGTGTGTGTGTGTGTGTGTGTGTGTGTGTGTGTTTAAATTTATTTTTATAATATTAGCACAGTTTTTCTTTTTAAAAGATTTTCTTTATTTTTAGAGAGAAGGGAGAACAAAAGAGAGGTAGAGAAACATCAGTGTGCGAGAGAAACATTGCTGGGTTGCCTCTCACATGCCCCCAACTGGGGACCCAGCCGACAGCCCAGGCATGTGCCCTGACTGGAAATTGAACTGGTGACCTTTTTGTTCACAGGCTGTTGCTCAATCCACTGAGCCATACCAACCAGGGCTGTTTCTATGTATTAGGTAGAGCTGCTATGACTCCCTGTCTTGGTAGTGTGACCTAATGTAGTAGGTGTCCTGTAGGGTCCAGTGGCACAGCCTTCCCTATCACCCAAGCTGGGTACTCAAGGTGTGCCCTTTCTGTGGGCTGAGTACACCCTCCTCTTGTAGCTGAGCCTTGCTTGCTGTTGACAGGTCAATGAGAGGTATTTACCCAGGTCAGTCAGCTGCAACGACTGGCTGTGACCACTGACCACCAGCCTCTGCTCTCTGTGGAGGATCAGCTGGGCTGGGTTAAGGTAGTGCTGCTCCAACGTGGTCTGTAGCTATCCACTGGGTATATAGGCTCTGGGGTTTCCCAGCTGGTTCAGGCCAAGGTCAGCCCCCACCTGTGTTCTGTCTGGGGTCACCCTGCATGAGCTATAAAGCAATCTGAGATGGCTGCTACTTGTGCTGGGCTTGGAGATTTCCAGGCAAAGCCAAGCTGTGAATCTAGGTTGGCTGCTGCTAGTGCTGGGCCCGGGGCCACTTAGCAAGAAGTACAAAGGTTGGGAGCTTATGGAGGTTTGGAAAAGTCACTGTTAACAGCCTGGATGGGCCTGTAAGTTGGGTAGGATGGAGTCTCAAGGGATCTCCATTGGGGGCTAACAGGAATCTGAGATATGGCACCCACCTGTCAGCTGCGTGGCTGTGTTGAGGGAGGGTTTGGAAAATGGCCTCTCCTCCCGCTTTCTGCCTGAGAGAAAGCTGTCCCCCAGCTCTTGCCTTGATGCCAAACACTTCATTTCCTCCCTGTATGCCACTGGTGCCTTTCAAGCTGTACCCCAGTGCTGGAGCTCAGAGGGAGTGAGTCTGAGTAAGTATGTGTGTGGGTTCTTTAAGAGGAACTGCATGGGACTCCAAAAGTTTTTTCACTGATTCAATCCCCACTGGTTTTTGCAGCCAGTAGTTATGGGAACTTATCTTCCTGGCACTGGAACCTTGGGCTGGGGGTCTGGTGTGGTGGGTCTGGAATTCCGTGCTCCCCAGGATATCCCTCCCCAAATTTTTATCTACCACGTGTGGACATGAGACCAGCCCGTTCCGTGTCTTCCCCCCTCCTACCAGTCTGGACGGATGTGGTTTCTTTAATTCTGTAGTTGTCAGATTTCATTCAACTCGATTTCTGGTGGTTCTCAGTGATGGTTGTTCTACATTTTAGTTGTAATTTTGATGTGGTCGTGCAAGGAGGCCAGCCGTGTTTACCTTTGCTGCCATCTTGACTGGAAGTTCTAATTTACAATTTTTTTGTCGGGTATAGAGAAATGCTAAATTCTAGTGGTATTAAAGTGTGATCATCTTGGATAGATCCACTGATTGCTGATTAGGCTTTTTTTAAAACTGAAATTATGGAATTTGTTTAACAATAACAAAGCATAGGGTAAGTTCTCTCCGGAAAGCACTATTACGCTTCCTAAACAACACCTTCTTGGTAATTATCCCATTTGGTTTAAGATTCCCCTTCCACAAAATGGATTGCAGAAAACCAAATCCTCGTATATATTCAAGTAAAGGTGATGACTTTCTTCACAATAGAGCACAGATGAAATAGCTTCCACATTTGTTATTCTGAATGGAGCCTTGGGATGAAATTCCAAGCAGCAGAATGCCACTTAACATTCTGCATGTTATTTTGCTCTTTAGTAGTATAATTGTAAAATGAGGCAATAAAACCAGAGAGGATATAATATTTATACCTGTGCAGGCACTTCACATGATAAAATGTCACACGGGACTGTTTACTTCATGCTGGTTATTTGGATAATGCCCCACCTGCCTCGTGACAGGAGGTGCTGAGTCTTGCATAAATCTTGAAAAGAAGGTTAGGGTTAATATAGTGAATTTTGTAGCAGGAAAAAAGAATACATCATATGTGATAGTAATAATTGCTTCTCTTTGAGCACTATTTTTGTGCCAGCACTGTACTGGGCCCTTGGGGACCAAATAGGGACTAAAAGGGAGACAATTAATATCATGGAGTACCTTCCGTGTGTCGATTACTCTGCTGCACACTTTATGTACAGTATCTTTAAGCCTTATAACAACTCTGCCAGGTAGGGAGTGTTATCCCCGTGTATATATATGACTGGCTCTTGTTTATCTTATAAAGAAAATTCTAATGACCTCATTGGTGTTCTCTTATAATTATCATGTTTAAACTTTGGAGTGTTTTTTTTTTAAATAGTCTTTTTATTTTGAGACAAAAAAAATTAATGAGAAGAGACAAAGAAACATCAAAGAGCTTTCTCCTCTGATTGCTGTGTTAGAACTTTTGCCTGAAAATAGGTTACATTCCTTCTGTTTTCAGCTGAATCCTCATTAACTTTACGTTTTAATGATGTCCAGGCAAATTACACAATTTATGGCCAGTGCCTTAAAGGGATGCTTAAAGGGGACTTAAATTTTTTTATTTGAATGGTGGATATATTTACCCCAGGAATATAAATTGATGCAGAATTCTTAAAAAAATAAATAGAAAGGCAAAAATACTCCTGAAACATGGGTTGGTTTTTCATTTCCAACTATTATGACAATTTAATTCAGAAAAAAATTATTTTTAGCTTAAAGTAAATTACTCATTGAAGAGCATATGTATAATATTTGGGATCATATAACAGGAACCAATGTCCTACATTCATTTTTGAAAATAGTTTCAGTTTCTTATTTACTTGGATTTAAATTCAATTTTACTGCTTAGCTTTAGAAATAATTCATAGGTGTATATGCTCAATAGGAATAAATGAAGACAGCTTCTCCCAGTTATGAAAAAAGCAAGGGTGATTTAAATGCTAATATATTGATAGACAGATTGTATTTGCACAAGAATGAGGGAATATGCTGTAAGGTGGAACTCTTCACAGGATTCCAAATTATTCAATTTAAAAGAACAATATGAACTGCAGAGCTGTGCTTTCATTGTAAGCTTTGAATGCTTAATTATTATTATATGATAAATTAGAATAAAGTGTCATGTTGTGTCAAATACTGTTTATTTCTTCAACAATTATTTGGTAAGTGGATTATGGGAAATTGGCCTGTCTGTTGAGGGAACTGTAATTATGGGACTGCTGATCTAACATCAGGTATTTTATAAGGTTTGTACTCCTGTTTTTTAAAAAAAATGTATTTAATTGAATCCCTTCTGTTTGCCAGGCATTGTCCTTGTTACAGGTTTTTTGAATGCAAGGAGTGGAATTTCACTAAAACTAGCTCAAGAAGGGTGGGGATGGCGGTCGAGGGGTTGTCCAGGGAAGAATAGGCAGCTGGGCTTCATGAGCACATGCTAGAACTGGAGAAGTCATTGACTCGGGTGACTCCATTTTTCTCATTCTGGCTTTCTTTGCTCATTCTTCTTTTTTTCTCGACTGGCTTTCTTGGGTCATTACTTATATTGATAATTGGGTCAGTACTCATATTGGCATGCTCAGACTGTATGATCTTTCAAGTTTGGCTTCCCATGGTTAACACACATGTTATGTGTCTCTTCCCAGCATGAGCATGTGGCTCAGCCCAGGCCTTGGGAGATCGCTGTGGTCTCCCAGGTGTTATGTTGCACTGCCTTTTCAGGGGACCAGGGTGAGCCGAGAGTGAAACATGTCTGGATGGATAAGACATGGCTCTTGCCCATGTGTGGCCTTTTGTGGGGATGATAATACATATAAAGATAATTTTTACTTAGGGGGCCGAGGACTTCCCTTGTAAATTAAAATATATTAACTACCTTAGTCACCTGCAGTATTTCTTCAGAAACCACAGAAATGATGGAAGGGTTTGGGGTTTACCACTGAAGGTAGGTGTTACCATTCTGTCTGGGAATGAGATTCCTAAGCTAAGTCTCCCCAAGGGTCCTAGTTTGTAATTGGACCCTGCTTGCAACTATGTAAGGAAACTTCATTTTGAAAGGAAAATTTTCTTAGTTGGGCTTTCTTTGAGGTGCCACATTGAGTGATTGACAGAAATATCTAATGTAGTTTAAGGAAGTTTCTGTGATGTTAAGGTTTGGCCCATTGTGGCTGACTCTTGATAGGGCTATTTCCTTACTTGTCAATATTTCAATTTTCTAATGACCTGGTTAAAGTACTAGTCAATTCTGCATTGCTCCTCAGCAGTCGTCATTATCATCCTCATTTCTGTTCTCTTATAACTGACTATTGAAATGGAGCAAACTCAAGTGGTAGATAAAGAGTGTGGATATGACATTTGTTGAACTTCTGTTTGCTTTACATATACACACACATTATACATGTATATGCACATGTGTGTGTATTTTCCTTATTTTTTTTGGAACTCATAAGATGTGAGTTATTGTCTCCACTTTACAGCTGTTGGAAACCAATGCACAGAGAAATTAAGTAACTTGCCCTAAGGTAATACAGCTAGTGAGTAGTGGATTGATTGGTGATTCAATGCTAGGCCTGTTTCTTCCCACTATGTCATGTCTGTGATATCTTTGTTTAAGGATAATAATGGTTTGGCTGTGTTCTGGAATGTTCAACTTTCTTGTTGGAACAAGGTTTTGCTTTACTATCGTTCAGTTAAAAACATAAGTTCTAGTTCAGATACAGCCATTTATAAGCTGTGTGATGATAGGTTGCACGACTTTCAGTTGTGTTCTGGAATGTTCAACTTCTCTTTTGGAACAACGTTTTTCTTCAGTATGGTTCAGTTAAAAGCATAAGTTCTAGTTCATGTGCAGCCATTTATAAGGTGTATGATGATAGGCTGCGTGAGTTAGCTCTTTATTTTTTTAATTTGTAAAATGGGATTATTAATGTGGTCCATCCTAAAGCCTTGGTATGAGGAATAAAGAAGCAAGTAAATTTTTTTGTCACAACATGTGTTTCTGTTTGGCAAATTCACTCATATGCAATCAGTACAGAAGACTGGTGTCAGAATAATGTAGCAGTTGCTTTGGTTTGTATGTTTTATGCCTCCAGGTTACAGTAGCTGAATTTAAAGTAGACTAACATTGTTTTTCTTGGTCTTTACATTTAACCAGATTTTCAACTTTCTTAATTTTTGCCTTTTCTTGGGAGGTTTCTAGGAAGAGAGGCTCTGACCTTGAAGTGTGGGATGAAATTGGCATTGATAAGGTCAGGACTCCCAAATAGTGCTTGCAGCTTTTCTTCGTAGGTATAATACAGTTTCGAAAGACAATTAAAAATAGTTCAGTGTTTTGGTGTTCAGGAAAGCTGTGGATGTGTGTTTGCAGCCATATTTTCACCCTTGGATAGGAGAATATGGTTACTTCTGGGTTCTGCTGATGCAACAAGACTATTTTAAAGTTGTGTTTTTGCCTTCTTTAACTCAACTGGGTTTGTTGAAAGATGCTCAGTCCTTTCGGGAGCAGGCAGAGGTAGTGGGGAGCTAATTGTGGAGTATCTTTGTTGATTGATGAGACCCTGGTGTCTGTGAATGCAGGGGGGTGTTGTATCTCTTCATTTTAATTACAGAGAATGTAGGAACATAAGGAAGTAGCATGCAAAGGCTTTACACTGAGTTAGGAGTTTAAATCCTGTTTTTCAGTGACAAGTAAGCTGACTTGATTGAGCTAAGCCCCTTAATTTTTTTGGATTTCAGTTTTCTCAATAATACAGAATGATTAAGGTTCTTTTGAGAATCGAATGGCATAAAGAATTTAATGACATAAGGTATTCAGAATGTCTTACTCATAGTAGGTATTCAGTAAATTCTTACTAAGAGCTATAGAAGATAACAGAAACAGAGTTGTAGCCTGTTTTGTGCAATAAATATTTCTAAATATTTAATATTACTGTTTTTGTTAATTAGCCACTGTTAAATGAAACAGAATAGAACTTGTTTTTTAGAAGTATGGTGAATAAACATTTTTATTTATATGACGTTAAAATTACTTTAAGATAGTAATGAATGTAGTAGTATTTTAGTATTTCATCACATTTGAAATGAATAGGGTATGATATTAAGTCACTTCAAAAAAATCCTGTAATACAAAGTATTAAAAACTTGAACCCAAAGTACGATACATTTTACCTACCTTCCTTTTGGGTCACTTTTCTTTGGGGAATTTTACGTATATATTCTCGCTTTTTAATTAAAAAAAAAAAACCCTATTATTAGCTCCTTTTTTAACCATATTTTTCTTCTTTATAATTTTATTTGAAAATATAAATGTGATACTTTTTAAAAATCACAGGCAGCCAAGGCTCCTGAATAAAACACGCAAAGTCAGGAAATTTACATGAGCTTGGCTGCACTAATTCTCTGATTTTCTTCAGTCTTGTTAATTCATATGTGAACCCGGAGGTATTAGTGCCCATTAGCTTCTCCTCACAGTTATTTTTTGAAAGTGCACAGTTGATATGAGAGTGTTGTAAACTCTTTGGAGACACAGTGTGTTGGACATACCTGGGTAAGTTTTGTTCGTGATCAACATATAGCAGCCTACTATAATCTACCAGTGCTTTGTTTATGTAATTGTCAATAAAATTTCTGATTCAGCAAAGAATTTGTATTATCCTTGAACCTTAATATATATATATAATGTGCCTAAGCCAAGAAGAAATAATAGTAACTGCTAAACACCTACTGTGTATCCTACTGGGTACTTTATAAACAGGATCTTTAATCTTTATAAATTCTGCAAGATGGAGCATATTTGTCATTTTATTGATGGAGGCAGGGAAAGCTGCCTTCAACCACATTGCTTTTGCCAGTCTCCCTAGCTGGAGTGCCCCCGACTTTTACACCCTATATTCATAGAAACCCCAGTGGGTCTAATAGAAATCAGGATATATTTTGATGCAAAGTTAATGATTTCCCTCTACCTATTTTTTTTCCTCATTGGAATACATGAATTTTGTTGTGGAGGAGTGGTATTTTGAGAATTTTTGCTATAGAAAGGTATTTAGATTTTCTCTAATCTTTTATGGAAATTAAGAGGAAAATTCAGAGATATCCAAGAAATAAAGAGCGAAGAAATTTACAAGTTTCTGGGCAGAGACTAGATTAACTAGACTTTTGGAAGGACCCTTTGATTTTCAAGTTTATTTTTACGATTGAGTATTTGTGTGTGGTGGGGATGGGGAGTCTGATGTGTGTGCTTGGCTCTCATAAAGCTAGAGGGACAACAGATTTTTTCCTCCATAACTGTATAGTTGAAAGCTTTCTTTTATCATTTTGCTGCCATATGTGTTTGTGAAAATCAGTTGCATTGTAAAAATTCTTACTTCCTGGAAACCAGAAACCCATTCAGTAAGTGTCCCTACCCCGACCACTTCCTCTTCATTATTTCTAAATGATAGTGCTGTTCTTATAGCATTCCAGGCGTTCATCTAGCTAGGATTCCTTTTTCACATTTGTCATTTGGTGCTTTTTCTCCTGTTTTATTTCATTTCTTTGTCCTGATTAGGTCACCAAGTATAATAGAAGAGACATTTGCTTTGTTTTTCTTTTCTCTCTACAGCAAATTATTTTAGAGGGAGAGTTTACTAGTGATAAGAGCTGTTTATGTCCTAGCGATTGATTTGTAATTAATGTTGCCTGGGCTTTCGCATGTTGGCAGAATTGGTAACAGCTTGCTGTATTTTTTGAATTCACTTTTCTTTTTGGTATTTTGACAGTGTCATTCATATCTCATGGAAAAGTACCTCAGACAGGTTAAATGTGTTAAAACATGGAATGGAAGGGATGGAAGGAGACCCAGTGCTGCCTAGAAACCTTGATCTTTTGCCAAAGTATTTAAACAATTTAGTGTTTTGGTTTCCTAGCTCCAAGCTGCCTCTCAAATCCCTTGTTAATTAATCCAGTTAATGCTTTGTAGACTTACTATATGCAGTGCTTTGGCTTGCTCGTCTATCACTGAGAAGTTGGTTTTGTTCCTTGGAGCAAACCTAAGCTCTCTTGGGTGCAGTGCTATACAGTGGGCTTGCAGATGTGAGTACAGTTTTTTTCAAAACCCTTTTGAGTATGTATGTATGTACATATATGTGCATATTCCCTGCTTTGCATAGTACTTAGGCTCAAAATTTCAAGACTAAAAAAATGACACAAAATAGAAAACTGATCTTTCACACCAAACAAAAGAACTGATTAAATGCTCCTCTGTGTGACCTATGCAAGTTATTTGACTTATCTAAGCCTCATTTTTCTCATCTGTAAAATGGGGGAAATAATCCTCTCCTCCTCGTAATGGTATTGTTACCATAAAATGAGTATTTTAAATGCTTAGCAAGTGTCCAGCATAAAACTCAGTAAATGATGACTTATGTGTTGAATGAGTTAACTTTGTTTAAATTTTGGGTACAAATTTTGGCAAAATTTTGGAGGAGGTAGATTCCTTTTGGCAAAGGAATTGCAAAATGTCTTATTTTGTGTTAAGGGTATAAAAATCAAGCAATCATTATTTTAACAATAATGATAATATAAATCAAACAACTGTATTCAGCTTAAAGCTATAGCTTTAAGATTCATTGATGTAAATTATCAGTACAAATGATCTTGTTAAAATCTGAAAGATGAATTTTCCTCATTTGTCCACTTGAAAGCTTAGGTGCAGAAAAATACATGTTTTCTTTTTTTTTTTTTACCCTAATTAAATCAAATATGAGGGAAATTCAGGAATCTTCACTGCTGGTGAAGCCGATGACTTTTTCTGCTAACCTATTTCTGAAATGCGTATATTATGCCTTTTAAGCTCAGAGTATATCCTGGTGATTCAGAATTAATAGAGTCCTCATTTGATCATTATAGGAAATTTCACATTTTCCCCTCCAAGGATTTTAGAAAGAAAATTGGCTGCCAAACATGCAACATTCTAATTGTTTTCAACTAATCAGTTTTATTTTTATGTCTAGAAAACCTATTTATTTAGGCATTACAGACAGGAAAATGTAGAAACCGTGTTAACAGCTTGATGAATTACCACAGTTAAAACATCCATGTAACCCCCACCCAGGTCACATTTAGTGGAGAGCGAAATTGCTAGGTCATAGTGTATGTGCATGTTTAACTTAAGCATAACATGCCGAACAGTTTTCCAGTGTGTTTGAACCAGCTTGCGCTTCCATTCACTGTGTGAGAGAGTTCCTGTTGCTCCACATCCTCACCAACATTTAATTAATGTGAAAAGTGTTTTCAATTTCAGCCATTCTGGTAGTTGTGCAGTGTATTTCATTGTGGTTTTAATTTGTATTTTCCTGATTACTTATGAAGTTGAACATCATTTAATATATTTATTGGTTATTTGACTATCTTGTTATTTTGTTAAGAGTTCTTTGTGTATTCTGGATCTAAGACCATTGATGGTTATACATGTTAAAGTTATCCTCTACTTCATGGCACATCTTTGGCTCTTGATGAGGTCTTTTGGTGAATGGAAATTTTTTCTTTTCATGTAGCCCAATTTACGAATTAATTTTTTTTATGATTGGTGCTTTTTGTGTTCTGCTTTAAAACTCTTTCTCTTTCCAAGAGATCTAAAAGATTTTCTCCTCTGTTTTTTCCTATAAGTTTTGACATTTAATTTTACCTTCCACATGCAGCTCTGCAATACACCTGGAATTAAATTTTTTTGAATGGTATGAGGTATAAGGTGCTAGTGCCTTCTTCCTCTTCCCCTCTCTTTTCCTTTTCCCCTTACTATTTTGCCATATGGTTCTTCAATAGACCTAGCTCTATTTACTGAAAAAAATCATGCCTTCTGTAACTCTTCTGCAGTACCAATCATTGTATATTCAAAAATGTAAATATATTTGAAGGCCTAGGGTAAGGATTTACATTTATTTTTGGCCCCTAGGCTAGGAGTGCTAACAATCTAACAGTCTCCCCTCCCTTCACCCCACTCTTCCTTCTTTTCCAATTAGGGATTTTGATGATTTAAAGATGTTCTTCAGTGTCTATGAGGATTCATCTATTTCCTTTTCCCTTTTTCTTATGGAATGTAATTATTTGGGGTCCAAACCCAAAGCCTGAGGTGCTTCCTGGGACTTCTTTCCTTTTGTGGGCCCTAAATTCTAGTTTTGTCCTCTTTTTTTTTGTGATTTGAAACCTCTGATCAGTTTTTAGCCTCTTGTTCGCCTCTACTGGAATCATCCCACATCTTGAGGAGACATGTGGTCTATCATGCTAGAATTAATTTTTTTGAAAACTTCTCTTGAATCTTGGCTCAGTTTAATTGTGTACATTTTTTTTTCGTAGTTGTCCGATGCCTTTGAAAAGGTGTTCTTTATATATTTTATTCCTGTGTTCTATTTTTTTTCTGAATAGGAACATTGGTCTAAGTCCTAGTTCATTTTAACTGAAGTGGAAATCCAGCTAGCATTTTAAAAGAAGTTATTTTTCTAGGCAGTGGTTTAAATTTGTTATACTGTTTCATGATTGTAACATTCATTCAGAGAGGAAGATGGTACTATCCCCATCTTCCTTATAAGGAAACTGATGGCTGAATAGGCTAATGAAGTTGTCCAAGGTCGCAACAAAATATTTCTCCTGAGCCACTAAATCTGTTCTAGACCTTCTCTTTCATACATTGGACCCTAGGATAACTGGTACCTTGACCTTCTATGGCAGGTACACAGAAAATATAAGTGACATAGAAATGAGTCCAAATAGGATGAGTATTATTATGTGGAGATATGCACACCCACGCACACATATGCATATATATACACATGTATATACATATACATATATATGTAATATAGACTACAGAAAACCTATAATTAGTTTTGTATGCATGAATAATTGGATGTGAATCCAACCACACAATTAGTTGAATTGTATTTAGCTGTTTTCAATAGAAAAATCATTTTCCAAGTATTTGCCCTACAGTACAGCCTTTGATTTCTTGTTAAATCTTTCTGTATAGATAATTTTCAATCCCTACTGTATAATTAATCATAGTTTTGTTAGAATTATAGAAATTATTTTCTAGCTTTGTTAGGTTTAAACGATTATTTCTAGATTCATACTTCATACTTTATCTGTTTTCATACTGCTTTGGTCCGTCATCAGTGTGAAAGAGGAATTTTAAAGGTACTTTTTGGTAGACCTCCAACGAAGAGAATCCAGTTGGTGTTTGAGCCTCCCATCTGATGAATGAGTGAGAATTTGTGTCAAAGTTGGAGGGTTTTGGGGACATGCCAGCTGGAATGCCAGGTGATGGTTAAGAACAGGAATAGATTAGCTGCAGAGCCATGGAAAGATGGTCTCTTGATCCAAGCCTGAGGGGCAAGATGCACAGAAAGAGAGGAGAGCAGTACTAAGAGCCAAGAGAATCATGGGTAGCATGGAATGTGGTGTGAGGAATGTTTTGATATGAGTCACCTGGAAGTATGGTGAAAAGGAAGAAATGTGTTGCAACCGGGGCTGGCAGGTATCGGGAGAAGACATGATAGCCTACAGGAGCCTTTCTGGTCCAGACATTTGGAAATAATTTTTCATAGTCTATAGTTCATCTTAAGAAGCTTCTGTATTAATAAACTTCCCCTAGGTTATGCTGCCTTAACAATTGAACAGAAGGGGCTCCAGAAATCTCAGTGGTTGAGAAAAACAAAAGTTTGTTACTTCCCTACACTACGTTTGGCTGTTTCTCTGCTCCAAGATCAGCTTTGACTCTTACTCAGGGACCCAAGCCCGAAGGAGCAGCCCTCATCTGGGACATGCCTTCCTCATGATGACCTGTTAAGCCTTGGCTGTGAATTGGCATAGGTCACTTGCATTCACATTTATTTGGCCACTACTTTCACAGAGAAGATCACTGCAAGTCACATGCCAACATGAAGTAGCAGTGAAGAACTGGGTTCAAAAATTACAACTGATCACATCTTTCTTTTCAGATGAGACTTTCATGTAAAGGGTACCATCTTGTAGAATTAGAGCCAGTTTACCTCATCTTATTGATTCTAGGACACATTTTCACCCATAGTTTAATGTCTGAAATCATGATGCATCTCACAATAGATTGGGTCTTACAATTGCTGCACGCCAGGCAGCTGTCAATGATGTCACTGCCTAGGCATGGAAGAACATGGCTATTGGTCTGGGTGGTATGATTGGACACCTGCAACTATTGATATTTCAGGACCATTTGAAGAAAGAATATGAATCCTGATTTTCTTCCTTTTTTTTTCAGGATCAAAGCTGTTTTTATTTTTTTTAATATTTAAAAAAAGTTATTTTGAATCCTGATTTTCATCTGAAAACTTTCTGTTGACATTTTCTAGTAAGATCAGCATCCATTGTAGAATGCATGTCAGCAGCTTGGGAAAATGTCTCAGAGGCAGTAGTAGAGCATTTAATTTTCTTTAAAGAAATGCTGCATCACCAAGCACTCCCGGTAGCAGAGGTGATGATATTACGTGGAAAAACCTCGATTGAAGACTCTAAGTTGAAAGTGATTCAAAAGAGTTCTCTGGATATGAAGAAATTTTAGGAATACTTTCAGTCATTTATTCTCACTTTCAGTCACTTATATTTTACTTTTTATGTATTCCCCCTAGTGTTAGATAGAAAATATCTATTCTAAGGAAATGAGTCAATAAATATAAGTTAATTTTGCATGACAAGGAACCATTATACCATAATCTAATTTCCCCTTTTTGTGGAAGTAGTAATAGGCTGATGGGGCATTTTATTCTCAACAGCGTCTTAAATTTTATGAAATATGGTAACTTGCTTCTTGCACACTTAAAAGATGCTTATTATTTATTGGGTAAATGGAGCCAAGGTTTCTTTCTTAGATGGCCTTCTTACTACACAGATCTTGAGATTAACTTTCAAATAATTTTATTTATCCTAGTTTTAAATAAAATTATAAAAGATTATAAAGAGTAATATCAATGTTCTTGAATTGAAATTTCATTTCTTCATTTGGTACCCACACAGTGAAGTTAACCTTTTTCTCCAAAAGGGTAAACTTTTGGTGAGAAGATGAGTTTTGTTTTATTTTGTAATTATTTAATCTCATCCTGGAGTAGATGGGTAAAACCTCTTTTTTTTTTTTTTTTTTTGAAACAAAATAACAGTTTCTAGTAGTATCTTAGATTGCGAGGTTAGCTGGTATCAGAAAAAAAATTTATGGACTCTGTAAGAACCCATCTAGAAGAATATTTTTGCCATTTTGACATCTTTCTTTCCTTCACTTTGTGGCCTTCTCAGTTTTGAAGTTACATATGTGTTCTGAGTTTAAATTACATACATTGTAAAAAGGTGAAAGTTAATGATATGTAGTCTCAGTGATTTTTCCATATCTAAAAATTCATTTAACAGCAAATCGAGTACATACTTTCTTCACATTGCATTCAGCACACTCTAATTAGGCATCGTGGTAGAATTTACAAGGATGGATCAAGTACTGCTCCATCTCTAAAGAACTTTCAATCTCTTGTTGGCAGGTGACTGGGCATTAGAGGTATTGGTATCCCCACTCTGGTGCTGTGATTTATAAGTTGAGAGCATAAATTTTGTAATCTCTCAATCGGAGGTTAAATCCTGGTGCTGCTCCTTTGTCAACTCCTGCAAGGTGCTTCACCTCTTTAAGCCTCAGCTTCTTGTAGGGTGGCCGTGAGTACCTAGCCCACTGTGGATGTTCAGTAACCGTTAACTGATGCTGTACTGTATTCATCGCTATCACTGTCGTAATCATCGTCTTCATTTTAGTGGTGTGAAAGAACTTTGATTTTGGTGTCAAATAAACCCAGCAAAATTCCACTTCTGCCTCTGACATTTATTAGGTGTGCGATATCACACTGTTTACTCATGTCTCCTTGTAGGATCTCAGACCGAATCTTCCCCCTAGATTTTGCTCCTCCACAGCTTTCCCATCTTAGAGTTGTTTGTACTAGAAACCTGGGAGTCATTCTCTCCCTCACTCTCTATGTCTTGTTCTCTCTCCTCACTCACCTACCTACTTTTCACGTCATATTCTGCCTCTTATGGCAAGTTTGCTAACTTCACTTCCCTTGCCACCACCTGTGTCAGAGTCTGCACCATCTCTCACTCAGACTACTGGTGTGGCTACCTAACTAAACTAGATAGGCAACTTTGACTAGTTCCAGTCCATTCTCCACAGAATAGCCAGAGTAATATTTGGAAAACATATCTGACCCTCTTCCTACCTCCCACTTCTTCTTGTTCAAAACTCCATGGTTTCCTTTTATACCTGAATAAAGACCAAAGTCCTTACTGTGCCTTGTGAGACCCTGTATGACTTGGCACTGGCCGCCTCCTCTGGCTTCATTTCCCTTGCGCCTAGTGATCATCAAACTGGCCTTCTTTTATTTCTTCTTTTAACCCAGATTCCTTCCTGTCTCAAATCTGCCTTTAATCAGTGCTGTTCCTTTTGCCCACACCACTAGCCTTTTCCATATTTTTGTCTATACAATTACTTTGCCTCCTGGAAATCTGTGCTCATGTGATAGTTCTTACAGGAAGCCTTTTTTGTTTGTCTTTATCCTCACACCGCCCAAACCCCCAAGGATATATTTTTTTTCCATTGCTTTTAGAGAAGGAAGGGAGAGAGGAAGTGAGAGAAACATCGATTGGTTGCCTTCTGTATCTGCGCCGAGGATCATATGTGCCTGGACCAGGATAAGACCCACAACCCTTTGGCTGTGGGACTGTGCTCCAGCCAACTGAGCCACATCAGCTAAGGCTGGACTTTTGTTTTTTGAAGGCATAAAGTGTATGTGTTCTGGTCACTGCTCAGTTATTGCCAGAGGTTAGCACAATACTACTTGACACCTGAGTACTTAGTAAACACTTATTGAAAATGTGCATTTTTGTTGAAATGAAAGAACATTACTTGCCTCATAGGATTGGTGTGAGAATTAAATTAGGGCATAAATGGTATTTTACTGTATATTATATGGTACGTAGTGAATTTGAAATATTTGTTCCTTTCTTTTTTTCCCTATGTACTAAGCATTAAGAAAGGCCTACCAGTAGTTTTTAAACTTTTGGTTGTGATACACATTGGGTAATGAAGTCAATTTAGTAGTTCTTGAAGGAATTTTTAAAAATGAAGTAGAATAGAATAACAGTTATCAGAAAAATATAACATACAGTAAGGGAAAGTATTGTTCCTGAAATGTTTGGTCTGTGGGTGTATGTACATATTGGGTGGAAATGTAACGTATTTCTTAATGTGGATAATGGGTAAAAGAGGTTTGAAAGCCACTGTTGTAGGTCTAACACAGTATAGTGTAGACTCTAGTCAACACTGTTTAAGTTAGGGCAGCTAAATGAGGCTATTTCCAGCTCTTTAAGCAATGTAATTCCACGAAGCCTTGCGGACTCATTGTAGCATTCAAGGCCCTAGAATCCTCCTTAGACATCAGTGGCATCACCAGACTTTCTGGCATTACTAATTTTTTCCCCTTATGTACAGCCTCTATCTATTTTTGACTTGTACATTTTTGAAAGTAACTTTTACTTCTGTGTATTGTAAACCATGGCCTTTTCCACTGAGTGGAAAAGATATCTCCAGTGTTAGTCTTTATTATGGTGACATCTGTCTTATATAAACTATATATGATGATGTTAACATTATAGTATGTCTTTCATAATGACATTCTCTAATAGTTCAAATTAGTGCCTTTATTAAATTTTATTGCCTGGTGACTTTATAGACTAGTATTATTAGTTTGATAAAATAAAATGCTACACTTATAAATAAAAACCCAGATTATACGTTGGGTCATAGTAAGACCCAGAAAAGGAAACCAAAGCTTTTAGGGATTAAACTGATAGTCGTTGTTATTGTGGTAGCTTGGTAAGTGATCCCATTTTTAAATGAATTTTTATATAGTTTTGATAAACATTTGTATAACTGAACTATGATTTTCTTCTGTAAGGCTAGTGGTCAGCTCCAAACCTTTGATGCTGTTGGCTTTCTCTGCATTAGTCATTGTTTTATACTCCAGTCTCCAAGGGTGCATAAATTATGATAATAGAAGCAAGGGGAGGGCTAGAGCTTGTGGTTGCTGCTGCATTATTGTGTCCACTGGGATGGTATTTTGTGTGCTTGTCCTCTGCAGATTGTTGGACTGAGGAATTAGATCCCGTCCCCCACGAAGCTACAGACAGCAATGAATTTTAAAAGGCCTGAGAAGGCAGTCCCGTTAAGTGGTCTGTTTGGAACTCTTTCAGACTTGATGGAACAAAATTATTATGGGGATCATATGAAATCTCAGGCAAGCATAGATTGTTTTCTTCCTTACAGTTAATCTGTTTTTATAGGTGTTAGTGGCAAAGGCTCAAGTAATCAAAATTGTTACCTCTAATCCTCCATAAGGAAAGATTGTAGTTAAGTCTGAGTTGTTTTCATGTTTTCTTATTACTGATTTCTGCCAGCCATTGCATACTGGTGAGCTGGATGCTGTCCTATTCTGAGAACAGGAGCTAAATACAGTTTCTTGTTTAGCCTTTATATTCTTTTTCGTTTTAGAAGTGGGACATTTATTTTGGAATATTTGGGAAATGAAGACTTTAAAATGTACTATAAAAGTTTCCCAACACTCACATATAATTCTTGTTTTCTCATTATGTATATATTTCCAGTCTATTGTCTGTTTATACTTAAGAGAATACTGTATATACTTTATTCTGATGAATTTGAGATGAAATGAATATTTTTAAGGAAAATACATATTGTCAAGTAAATGAAGAAGATGGAGAAAATTTACCTGGAACAGTCTTCACAGAGGAATTTGATAAAGTTGTCTAAACACTATTCCTAAAAAGTTGCCAGTTCCAGATGGTTTGGCTAGTAGTATTCACATCACATCTTTTCAAAGAATGCCTGTGCTATTGAAACTGTTCTAAAATATGTTTTTCAATGGCATGCTTCTTCACTTTACTACATTGTTGCAATCCAAATACAAAAATTTTAAGGCAAAGTGATAAGACAAAAAGAAAAGTACGAACCAATCTTATTTATGACAAAGAAACTGACATATATAATCAATGATAGTGCCATGTTTTGAAATCTCGTAAGAAAATCAATTTTTATATTTTGAATATAGAATGTTATTATTCACTTGGATGTGACTTGCAAATTCAAACTTCAACCCTACAAAAAACTATCATGTGTACAATGTAGAAAACAGCAATAAAATTTTTTATTGTCAGTTATCTATCACTGCCTAGAAAAATCACCTTAAAACTTGCTTAACACTGATTTGTTATTTATCATGCTTTTGTTGATTGGCCGGGCTTCCCCAGGCAGTTCCTCTGCTGTGTGAGGTGTCGGCTGGAGTCGCTCATTCAGCTGGGAGCTCAAATGTCCAAGATGGTTTCACTCATGTGTCTCATTCTTCACCTGAGTGGCTGGAACAGCTGGGCCCTGGCTGACCCTTTATCTGTCCATGTGGCCTCTCTTCATTCAGAAGTCCAGCCTGAGATACATGGCTACCAGATCCCAAAAGGTTGAAAGTAAAAGCTGCCAAACCTCTGAAGTCCTAGGCCCAGAAGTGGCTCAGCATAACTTCCTCTGTGTTTTTTGTTGGAAGTAAGTCATGAAGTAAGCTGAAGGAGAGGGGAAACAGGCTCCACACTTGGTGGATGAAGTGGCATGTGCCACAGACTTGAGACTAATTATTGTTGATATCTTTGAAGACAGTCTACCACAGTAGCTTAAGTAGAGCATTTTTAAGGCCTTCAAGCTTTCTGTGTGTTCCTTCCTTGAATCTACCCTCCTATTATTCCTTACTCCCACCCACAGATGACCCACTGCACCCCCATTTAAAAATTTTCTTTTCATGATCATTTTACCATATATATAGGTATCACTAAATAATGTATTACTTAGTTTTCATGAACAATGTGAATTTATTTTTTAAAATAATCTTTTAGCTCATTTGGTTAGAGCATTGTCACCATACCTCAAGGTTGCAGGTTTGATTCCTGATCAGAGCACGTACAAGAATCAAACAATGAATGCATATATAAGGGCAACAACCAATTGATGTTTCTCTCACCCCCCCCCACCTCCTTCCCTCCTTCCTCTCAAAAATGAATAAATAAAAACTTAATAAATAAAATAATTTTTTTAAGTTTTAATTTAGAATACTGACATTGAGGATTGTTTATAAAACTCAGAAAAACAAAATGGAAAAAAACCCCCTAAAATAGCGTCTAATCTCAATCCCTAGGTGTACTCATTGGCACAGTCTGGGATATAGTAACACATGTACACACACTATCTCTTGTTCTCTGAATCTCTTTGTTTTTTGAAATTGGATAGTAAGGGCTACTGCACTATATCTGAATGTATGATATTTTGGTCCTTGAATTTTGGATGTCCAATAGCAAGAACTCAAATTTGTGAGAGATTCATCCAAATGTTTATCTGACTCTTAGGGTGGTTCGAGTTTGGATAGTGAGGGGTACCTGCGTGTATGTGTATACACACATGTATTTGTATGTGTGTGTACATGTGTTTGTATGGTATGTGATTTTAAGCAAAGGAGGCAGAGGATTGTACAGTAATGCTATGGTTTAAAATTTAGGATGGAGGTCTCAGTAGATTGTTGTTAAATACTATTCTTCCATAGTTCTCAAACTTAAGTGTGCAGTAGTCACCTGGAGAGCTTTTTTTTTCTCTTTTGAGTATATTTTATTGATTATGCTATTACAGTTGTCCCATTTTTTTCTTCCCTTTTATCCCTTTCTGCCCTGCATTGTCTTCCCTCCAATCCCCCCCGCCCCCAACTTAGTTCATGTCCATGGGTCGTACATATAAGTTCTTTGGCTTCTCCATTTCCTATACTATTCTTAACCTCACTCTGTCTGTTGTGTACCTACCAATTATGTTTCTTACTCTCTGTACCTTTTCCTGCAGTCTCCCCTCACCCCCTCCCTGCTGATAATCCTCCATGTGATCTCCATTTCTGTGATTCTGTTCCCGTTCTCGTTGTTTGCTTAGTGTTTTTTGTTTGTTTGTTTTAGGTTCAGTTGTTGATAGTTGTGAGTTTGTTGTCATTTTACCGTTCAGAGTTTTGATCTTCTTTTCTTAGATAAATCCTTTTAACATTTCATATAGTAAGGGCTTGGTGATGATGAGCTCCTTTAACTTTTACCTTATCTGGGAAGCACTTTATCTGCCTTTCCATTCTAATTGAAAGCTTTGTTGTATAGAGTAATACTGGATGTAGGCCATTGCTTTTCATGACTTTGAATACTTCTTTCCAGCCCCTGCTTGCCCATAAGTTTTCTTTTGAGAAATCAGCTGATAACTTTATGGAAACTCCTTTGTAGGTAACTCTCTCCTTTTCTCTTGCTGCTTTTAAGATTCTCTCCTTATCTTTAATATTGGGTAATGTAATTATGATGTGTCTTGGTGTGTTCCTCCTTGGGTCTAACTTCTTTGGGACCCTCTGAGCTTCCTGGTATTGCATGTCTATTTCCTTTGCCAGATTGAGGAAGTTTTCTTTTCCTTCCTTATTTTTTCAAATAAGTTTACAATTTCTTGCCCTTCTTCTCCTTCTGACACCCCTATGATTTGGATGTTTGAATGTTTAAAGTTGTCCTAGAGGTTTCTAAGCCTCTTCTCATTTTCTGAATTCTCGTTTCTTCATTCTGTTCCAGTTGAATGTGTATTTCTTCCTTTTGTTTCAAGTCGTTGATTTGAGTCCCAGTTTCCTTCCCTTCACTGTTGGTTCCCTGTATATTTTGCTTTATTTCACTTTGTATAGCCTTCACTTCTTCATTTCATTGTACTCAGTCATTTGTGAACATCCTGATTACCAGTATTTTGAACTCTGCATCTGATAGATTGGCTATCTTCTCGTCACTTAGTTCTTTCTCTGTATTTTGATATGTTCTTTCATTTGGACCATATTTCTTTGTCTCGGAGCACCTGTTACATTGTAAGGGCAGTGTATTTGCCAGGGTGGGGATAACCCATTTCTCTGCATTGTATGAGGGAGGGGTTAGAGAGGGAAAAGTGCTGCTTGCTCAGCTCTTGCCCAGCTTTCAATCACTTCCCCTGTTACCCTCAAGTGAAATGAACCCTTCTGTTGCAGATTCACAGTTGGATGGGTATGTGTACATTCTAGGACCTTGTGGGATCCTCCAGCGGACTCTCCTGTGAGACTGGGAATTTCTCCCGGTGCCTCAACCTCCACAAGTTTTTATAGCCAGAGGTTTTGAGGCTTTATTTTCCCACACTGGAACCCTGGTCCTGCTCAGTCTGTGTTGCTCCCCAGTTGTTTCTCCTGGTTTATCTGTACATGAATGTGTGACCTCCTGGTCCACCAGCTGCCACCTTGCCATGCATCCTCTCTGCCCGGCTGCTGGTCTCTGCCCCTCCTACCAGTCTAGATGAATGTTTCTGCTTTAACTCCTTGGTTGTTGGACTTCTGTACAGTTTGATTTTCTGGCAGTACTGGTTGTTTTTTTTTTTTTTAAATTGGTTGCTGTCCTTCTTTTGGTTGTATGAGGAAGCAAAGCATATCTACCTATGCCTCCATCTTGGCTGGAATTCTGGAGAGCTTGTTAAAGCACAGCTTGCCTGGACCCCATGCCCACAATTTGATTGTATTGGACTGGAATAGGCCTAGGAACTTGTATGTTTAAGAAGTTTCTACATAATGATGATTTCACTGGCTCAGAGACCACACTCTGAGAACTTCTGTTGTACAGTATGATTTTTAATGAGTATGTTATAGTCATCACATAAATGCATCATAATTATCAATCCCATAATTATCAATAACAAAACAGGCTGCCTAGTTTTGTTATTATATACAATATTGTAATGGCCATAGTTATGTACATTTATTAACATTTCCTTTTAATATATTTTTAGAAGTTGAATTACCTACCCAAAGGGTTGGCACATTCTTAAGGCCTTTAGAATATAATGTGTAACCATATTCCAGAAGACTGTATCCATTATAATCTAAGTAGGAAAATATGAGAGATTTAAATGAACATTCTCTCTGGAAGAAGTTTCCAAAGGGATTCCGCAAATAATTTAACATTGAAGTAAGTGTATGGCCTTGCTAAGGTTATTATTTTGTGAAAGTAATACTTATTTGGATGTAAAAATCGTAATATATTAAAAGCTGATCAACTTACTATTATAAAAGGACCTACTCTTTCTCAAACTTCCCAACATGTGGACTAATATGCTATTTGTAATTTCCTACAGTGAAATCTCTGTAATTTTACATTGCCTATGGTAATTTGGTGTGCAGAGAAGTTATCTTTCAGAACTCTTCTAGGGAAGGTGGTAATCTCTGATCTCAAAGATCAAAGATTGGGTCTAAATCTTGTCCTTGCCACTTACTTTGTAACCTCATTAATAATCTAGGGTCTAAACCTCAGTTTTGTTGTCTCTGAAATGATGAAAGCAACACCTGGAGTTGCTTATAGGGAGAGATGGGGTATTTCTAGAAAAGGATAGGAATATCTCTCTGAAACCCATGGTCTTCTTCCAGCAGTGTGACTTGCTCCTTCCAGACTTGCGGGAGCATCACGAGTGAGAGACCAGTTAGCCAGCTACAGCTTTTCCCATCCCGCTAGCCATGTGTTTGCCACTAAGAAAAGGTGGGGAGAGAATTAGCAGGGGACTGGTGAGTACTTCTCTGTTTAGAAAACCTCTATTTTCTTCTTTTATGTACCCAGTATAGTCCTTTAACTTCTTCTCTGGATTGTTTTGAGGATTTGAATTCTAAAGTGAAAGAAAGTTCTTTGACAACTGTACAGTGCTTTTTGAGCTCAAAATAACATGCTGTTTGGCTCTATTCAAGAGACTAGTGAAATGAATCACTTCATGGCCCTCAAGGGTGTTATGGCAGGGCCAGGTAATTATTTATATTCCTCCAAATTATTTTCTGATATTTGTTACAGATATGTGTCACAGATGTTTGATGTACTAAATACTCCCAATTTAAGAAAAGGTTGTATTAAATAAGTTTGTAAAATACTTATTTGGCATTAAAAATCTCCTTAAAAATAATTTCATTCACAGCATTTACAATAACTTCTTAGGCTAGCCCAGAAAGCTATTTTCACTACCCCACCCAATCCTCCCGCCTTTTTTTTTCTTCCTTTCTTCTTTTCCTTCTTTCCTTCTTTCCTCCCTCCCTCTTTTCTTTCTTTCTCTTTCTTTCTTGTACTTTTCTTTCTTTCTTTCCTCCCTCCTTTCTTTCTTTCCTCCCCCCTTTCTTTCTCTCCTCCCCTCTTCCTTCCTTCCTTCCTTCCTTCCTTCCTTCCTTCCTTCCTTCCTTCCTTCCTTCCTTCCTTCCTTTCTTTCTTCCTTTCTTTCTTTCTTTCTTTCTTTCTTTCTTTCTTTCTTTCTTTCATGGGGAGAGCTTGGTGCAGATTTTGGAGTCATACAAATTTGAGATAAAGTTTGGGGAAATCAGTTAACCTCTAAGGTTTGGTTTCTTCATCTGTAAATTAAGAATGATAGTGCCTGTCTCGTAGGAGTATTGTGAAGATTAAGAAAGAAAATACAAGTCACTTTGGGGCCCACTGCCAAATAGGTCCTCAATTTTTGTTTCCTTTTGTCCTTATCTTCTGAACACATTGCCATACATTTTCCTATTCTTTTTAAGTTTTTATAGTAAGGTTTTTTTTGGGGTGGTGGGTACAGATTGCTAGATTGTCCTGGGAGACTAAATTATAGATATGTATAGCCTCATTTTGTTAGGTATCGTATAATAAAAGAATAAGGTCAGTATGGAAAATTGGATAGATCATAGCAATGTCTAGTTTTAGGAATACTCTTAGAAAGCATACTTTTACTAAATTAAAACAATTTCCCCCTTTTTGTTTGGGGAGCTGCAGATCAGGAAGAGAAGTTCTCTTAATGACTGTTTCCAGTAACTGACTTTCTGATCCCTTTTTGAATTAGTTTTAGTGTGTTCCCGTTGTTTGTAGTCCTGTGAATTTATTGAAGCAGTTATATGATCAAATGTGTATTGGGGGGTGTCAGGCTTTACACATTTGCTGATTATCTAGTTAGGAATACTGCTTATGCTGGTCAATGATTCCTGCTGATTTAAAAACAGAAGGTGCATCTGTAGATAGTGCTTAGATTGTATAAAATTGGTTGCATTAGCATCTGACACTGCAGGAGAGCAAATTATATCTTGAACGAATAATTTTAAAGAATACAGCTGTTTGTGATATCTTTTTTGTGAAGGTACTGTTTTATTTTAATCATCTTAATCTCAGTAAGATTTCATTTTCTATCTAATCACATCACTTCTTTTCTAGCAGGATTTCGTCTTGATGGGTTGAATCATTTTTAGTTTCATATTTTTAATAAAGAAGATTGCCAGCATTAAGAATTACTTTAAGGAACTTCACTTCTTTTCAGCTAAAGTTGGAATCATTGCTAAACTCACAAAAATATCATTCAATGAATAAGCTCTAACTGATCAGTTTTAAAAATAGTTTATTAGTATTAATATTTTTATAATATTGCATCTTTAGTTGTTCTTGTTTAAAATTTTCTTTTAGGTAGCATCACTTGAACACAGAAAACTAGTGTGCCTTGTTCTATTAATAAAGAAGTGATTGTTCTCTGATTTGATTGTTTGAATTGTGTGAATTGGCAAGCAATGTTTTTTTAGCATGACACTTTGGGAACTGCTACTTGGTTAGGATACTTTTGTCCCAAAGTCTCTTTGAGTCAGTTCCTATTAAAAGTGAAATGTGACAACCTGTATTACAATGAGAATATTTGAACAATACAATACTTGTACTATTGTTGTATAGCTTTGAGGAAAACCTCATACTGTGTCTAATTGAATTTATTATGCTTGATGAAGTTTTTAAACTGAAGAGTATCTTTTTTGTTTACTTGATCATCGAGTTTACATTTTAAGTATATATAAAATATACAATAAAGTATGTAGGTATGCTGAAAATTTGCAGCCTGAAAAACAATTATACGGTAGTTGCATGATAGCATTTGCAAAGAAATGCTGTTAAAATTACATTTAAAGTTAGGTTCTAATAGATGGCAGGAAAAGGAAGGAGTTAAAAAAAAAATGTTAAATTAACATTTGCTTTCATTAACAGTTCCGTGAATTTTTATAAAAGAATCGATCACGGCGAATTTATTTGGTAAATTATCAATGTCCTTAAGAATGCCTTGTAGTGCCATTCAGAAACACACTATTAACTTAAAATAATGTTCTTTCTGTTTTTGAAGAGAAGAAAGAATTCAACTGCTTGATACTAGTTACATTATGTGAATTATTATGGTAAATGTAACAGTATATAAAATTCTCCAGAGTAGTTACATGAGAATTTATATCAGTGAAATAATTTTTGTTAGTTTATGCAAGAATATCACTATGAATGAAATTAGGGATGATTGCAGCAGCATCAAGTGAGGATTTATTTTTTCTTAACATTGTAACTATTCAGAGAAGCATCTATGTGACCCTTTCCTAAATCTAAACTTTGGAAAGGAGAGGGAAGCTGTGGATTGTGAATTTTGAGTGCTTGGTAGAAGTTTGGATTTGTGTCCCTGTGAAACTCTCTTAAAACTTGGCATTTCTTGAGTATAAAAGGAAGCTGGTAGAAATGTCTGATCACTCTGCTTTTGCCTAATATTTTCACTTGCTACAGGTCCAGTATCTGTTTGGATTGGTTGTGCTTTTGTTGGAAAAAGGTTTATTCTTTGGGTAAGAAAAATTGACCCAATATATTTTGGTATATTACGTTCTACCAAATATCACTACCTATGCCTTGTCATATTTAATGGATATTAAGAAATATTAAACCTATCCCCAAACATGTCTTTAGATGAGGGTGGCTTTGTCAACAGCCCTTAGGAGCAAGGAGCAAATGGGCAATATTCAGAAACAGTTACTATCCATTGGAAAAGTTTCCTTGATTTTTTAGTAAGGTACTCTTTTCAGATCATTAGTAACCATTTGGATGTCTTCTTTTATGACATGCCTGTTTAAAATTTTTTATTTTGCCTATTTAATTTGTTTATGGCTTATTTTTCTATTTATTTCTTTCAAATATGTATTCTGGATCCTAAGCCTTACAAAATTTTCCTCCAATGCGATAATTTTCTTTTTAATATTTTTGAGATTTGTTCATTTTGTTTCTGTTAGATTGGCTATGCCTAGATAACTCCAGATATAGGGGAACAGATGCGATTCTCTTAACCTTATTTGGTTAGGTATAAGGGTCCTTAATTCACTTGCACACCCTTCTTCTCAAAACTGCCCTAATTTCTGTTGTACCCGGGCAATTTCAGAACAGTATTAGTTGTATCCTACCAGAGGGGGATCACAAATTATGTCTTTTGATGCCCTCTTAGTGACTAACACACTAGTAATAATGAGTGTGTAAAAATAATCTTGCAGTGAATGACCCATTGTTCACTAGACCCTCTTTTCACTTTGGAAGGGAAATGTCAAGGTAGTTAGGCAGCCTCATACTACTGGTGCTCAAGATTGGACCTTCTTGGAAAAAGCCAATGGTGAGCAACTGAGGGCAAGGACCATTAGGAGCCTAGCATGAGTTAGTAAGCTCCTCTCTGGCCTAACCATGATAAAAAGACAAATGAAAAAGATCAGGCATTTCACTGGGGTAGGAAGGGGAACAACGAATACAGCAGGGCCAACTGAGAAGGGTTGGGATTTTAATTACAGCTCAGAAATATAGCTTTGGTAAGGACTCCAATTCTGCGTAAGTAGTGGATCACAGAGAAGAACTGAATAGTTGGTTACTTCAGAAGTGTTGTTTTTGTATGCCTTCTACATATGGATGATCTTGGGAAGAAAAAGTATTAAGTATCTGTTAGGTGCTGGTCACTGTTCAAGGTGCTTCACATCCATTATTTTACTTAATCCTAAAAATCTGTGAGGCAGCCATTAAGCCCAATTACAGATCAGGACACTGGCGATCAGAAAAACTGGTTTGTCCAGGGTTGTCACACAGCTGACAAGTAGCTGAATCAAGATTCTAATTCAGGACTGACTTCAATGCTCATTCTTTTTCACTTGCCACACTATTATGGAAAATAATATTAAAGATAATTCCTAAATTATACTGATATCATATGCCAGGTACTGGTTGAACTTCTTTAAATGTATTGCCTTATTAAAACTTCATAGGAGTCGTACTGATAAAATAGATGTTACCTATATCCCCATTTTACGATGTGGAAACCCAGCACAGAAAAGTTAAATAACCATCACAAGGTCACATAGCTAATTAGTAGAAGAGTCAGTATGACAATTCGGTCCTGTCACCACGCACACCAGCTCCTCAGGGCGTAGTCTGTGGTATCCAGCCAGTCTTCACCTTTCTCCTCGCAGGCTTTTCACCATTTGTGTAATGAAGGAACACAGCTAGACTTGGTTGTGTATGTCGAGTTGCTGTGGCAGCAGTATATGGGCTGTTTTCCACAGGGGGAGAGCCTGGAGGAGGGATTGCTACCTGGACTGTGTAACTGTAGACTAGGGTCATGGTGGTGCTCTGGGGTCCAGGGCATGTTTGTCCTGACACGGATATGTATGGAGAAGGGTCTCATCAGTGTGTGGGGATAGCAATCCGCAATTTGTTTGCTGCATCCCATGAATTACCTCTCCATTCCCCAACCCAGATTGCAGTTAGGCAGAACGAACACTGACAAAGCCCCATGCCTATTCTCAGGGCCGAGTTGCGTGTTTATTCAAAGATATCTGTGTGAGGGACTGTGAGCAAGTCTGAGAGAGAAGCAGTAAGACTGCCTTTGCTGCTACATCCTGGTCTCAGGGCTCCCTGAGCATTTTGCTTTAGACACCATGAAGTTTGGATTCCTTCTCTCTCTCCCTGCCCTCCTGATCGCCCCCCTCTTTCTTTTTTAGACTTTTGTGCCAGCCTTGTGCTGCTTTCAACTGCTCCCCACCAGCTCTGCCACCCCCCAAAATCCCCCATTTCCTGTGTGTCCTGCTTCTCTAGCCCTGCTTCCTGGGTCTGCTCTCACTTGCAGGTCAGTCAGCATGGATGCAGAGTCCAGGGGTTAGGTAAATTTTGACAAATTCCACACAGGAGAGAATTGTCTTGTAACATGAAAACACATATGTGATGTTATTTATAAGACTATTGAGGAAATACAGATCAAGGAGGAGAGATCTCATAGAATTACTCTCAAGCCAAGAATCCTTCTGTTTTCCCTTACTAGGTTTTACTCGTTCTTGGAATGGAAGCTGGGCCTTTACAGAATGCAGGTATTATAGTAATGGCGAGAGGAAAGAAGCCCCTCCAGATTATGAAATGAAACCACAGAAGCAAAGTCATGGAGGAGCCAGGCAGGGAGGATGAAAGGAGCCTTTAAAATTCTCATTATTATGCCAAGTGTGTAGGTCTAGTTTAGGACAATTATTGAGTTAATTGCTTCTTAATGGGAAATATTTATTTCTGTGTTCAGACTTCCTAAATCCTTAATTTAAAAGCATAAATAGAATGGTATTTAAGTAGCCACTGCTGCTTAAGTTTTAAATTTTACTTAATTCAAAGGACTTTAGAATTGTTTTCTTTCTTTTCTGAGAGTCTTGTTAACTCTGTAGGGTGGTGGGCCACAGGGAAAACCGGAAAAGTGCTTGCTTTGGGGCCATTTTTCTTTAAAAGAAAATTAGGGACGTAGATGTTTTTATTAAGGCATTGAGTTGTCTAAGGATTTTAAATCATACAGTGATAGAATTTGAGAGTCAAGAAAACTCCTTTCGTCAACACTTTCAGTTACTATTTAAGAGGATTCAGGTTCAGAGTCTTATTTCCAGTCACATAGTGGCATAATCTGGGTCTGCTCACTTCCCGTTCAACACTTTAATATTCATGCCAAATCTTTTTCATGTCATAATGGCTATTGTGATCATCTAAGAATTTACTAAAAAATGATTGTGTGCTATGAGTCAACTATTGTTCTAGATGTAGAGGATACAAAGATAAGTAAAAGTGGTTCCACGGTCAAGAAAGTTAAGGTTAGGTAGGGAAGATCAGCAAGTAAATAGAAGATTATAGTCCAGTATGAAAAGTACGGGATAGAGGTATGCACAGGATGTATATCAGTCAAGGCCCAGTTGAAGATAAGAGAAACCACTGTATTAGGAAAGGATTGCATGTGGAAAGAATGGAGGAATAGGTTTTAGGCTGAATCTCTAAGAATGACTTTCGGAGTAGCACTGCAGCAGTAGCACACCAAAAGGACGACCATTATACACGGAGTATTTTGCTGTGTATAACGCGCACCCTTTTGCCCAAATTTTTGAGAGAAAAATAAGGATGTGCGTTATACATGGGTAGTACCTGAAATACCTTGTATGTGTTGTGTTTTGTAATTATTTGTTACATAAAATTTCTCATACCATAGTATGTTAAAAAATAAATGTTAAAATTCCTTTATAATACAAAAAACAAGTATCTAAATATAAATAAATAAATAATTGAATTAAAATATCAAAACAAAGCATTTTTTTCCTGAAAGTTTGGGCCAGAAACATGGGTGTGCACTACACATGGGAGCACATTATACATGGCAAAATATGGTACCTCTGCCATGTCAGGAAACTGGAGGAATCTGGAAGCTGCAACTCCAAATGTAAGTTCTAGGATATTCCCATCTTTGCTGTCTGGGCTCAGGAAGTCTCCATCACGGTTGTTGTCTCCAGAATCATCACGTCACCTTTAGTTTCTACATCAGAAGAATAGGCTCCTCGTGTTACCTCCTGGCTTCCTACTTGTCTGTGCTCTGATTTCAAGTGTCATGAGGTGGATCTGATTGGCAGAAGCTAAATCACAGCTGATGTCCTAGTTGCGGGGGCCTTTGGGAAAGTTTTAGCTTTCCAGCTTCTGTAGTACTAGAGGGCCCACAGAAGGAGATGGTAACGGTGTCATATTAGCAATGTAATAGTAATATTAACATAGTATAATAGTAACATGCACATATATAGGATATATGATATATAATTATATTCACACATACAAAATGTGACAGTAACATAATGTTTATGGTAGAGTGAGCCAGTCTGTAGAGTGTCTAGGATCAGCACAGAAGAGGGGCACCTAACCTGCTGGTGGTGAGGAGGAGGGGTCACAGAATTTTCACTGAGAAGTAGTACCTGAGCTATTTTGAGTTAACTGTTTCATAATACAATGGAGAGCATTTCCCATGTTATTACAAACACAACCTAATTTTAATGGTGGCCTCAGTATTAGGTCACTTAAGTTTTTTGATGTTCCTCTCCCTTTTGAAATGATGCTTGGTGCTTGAAACAAACATAAAAACAGTTATTTTTATTTCCTTATGATAGATTCTGAGAAATGGAATTACGAGGTTTAGGAGCATGGACATTCTTAGGGCTTTGGGAACATACTGCCAAATTATTTGCTAGAAGGAGTGGTTGAATTTTTGCTCCCTCTCCTCCCTCATTTCCTCTTTCATTCATTCAGTATTTATGTGCGAGGTCCTGTTCCAGTTTCCAGGGATATGGCAGTAAACAAGATAGGTAAAAACCCCTGCCATCATGAAGCATATGTACTAGTAGGGGAAAATGGATAATAAGAAAGAACATAGTATATTGGATGGTAAAATGTGGTAAGGAGAAAAATAACAAGGAAAAGAGAATAAGGAATGGTGGGGTAGGGAAATTATAATTTTAAATAAGGCAGTTGGGGAAGACCATACTAGGAAAGTAACTTGAGAATGAAGGTGGACAACACATGCCTTTGTTCCTTAATATTTATCTGACAGAGTAAACGAACGGCAAGTGCAAAAGGCATGAAATGGAAGTATGGCTTCCATGCTTGAGGAAGAGCAAGCAGACCAGTGTGCCTAGCACAGAGGTAGGAGGAGAGAGTAGTAGGAAGTGAGGTCAGAGATGCTGGTGAAGAAGGGAAGACTTTGTAGAGCAGTACCTAACTTCAACAGGGTTACTCTGGCTGCTGTTTTGAGAACAGTGTGTAGGGAATCAGAGGCAGGAGCAGGGAAACCTGTTAGGAGACAGTTGTAGTAATTCAGGTGGGACATGATGGTGACTTAGACCAGAGTGGCAGTGGTGGAGATGGAGAGGAGTGGTTAGAATTTGAATATATTTCGAAGATTTAGTTGACAGGGTTGGCAGACAGAGTGGATCTGACACGTGAGAGAAGGAGCAGGAGTTCAGTTTCGGACATGTTAAACTTGAGGTGTCTGTCAGAAATCCAAGGGTGGGTGTAGAGTAGACAGTTACATGAACTAGTCCGGAGTTTGGAGAGCCCTGAGCTGGAGAAATACATTTAAAGTTGACAGGGCATATTTGTATTTGAAGTAATGGGACTAAAAGAAACCATCAAAGGAGGACATCAATAAAGAGAAGTGAAGAAGTCCAAGGACTGAGCTCAGGGACCCTTCAATAGGAAGAGGTCAGTCAACAAGGAGCCCAAGGAGAAGCCATGAGGCAGGGGAGCAGGATGCCAAGGAAGCCACGCGAAGAAAGTGGTTTGAGGAGGAGAAGCAATCAAGGGTGTCAAGTGGTGCTTATGGGTCAAGTAAGATGAGAATTAAGGATTAGTAACTGATGTGAGCAGTAAGGACCTCGTTGGTGTGGTCATTGGTGCACAAATGATTTCAGAAAAGTGGTGGGTGAAACTTGATTGGCATGGGTATAAGAGAGAGTGGGAGGAGAGGAATCGGTGACAGTGAGCGTAGACACTCTTGAAGAATATATAGCTTTAAAGAGAATGAATGTTATGGGGTGGTAGCTGAGGGTGGTGGGGAATGGGCCTGACCTTTTAATAAGTATTTGTAGAAATAGCTTTGCATGCTGATGGGAAAAATCTCTACCTCTTCTGGTAGAGAGAGAAAATTTATGAAACAGGAGAGCTGGTGGAGCAATGTCTGAGTTGGTGGGAGGGTTTGGGATTCTAGTTCATAAGTGGCGGAGGGGCCTTTGCAAGGGGCACAGGCCGTTCTTCCAAGTAATAGGATGAAGGCAGTCTGTGAGGGTTAGAGATAGTAAGTAGACATTGTGGCGGAGGATTGTGGGAGTTCTTTCCTGATTGCTCCATATTCTTAGTGAAGGGACATATAAGGTAATTATTGTCAATTGAGGATGGAGAAGGTTTGAAGGGAGAAAGTATGAAATAGTCACTAAGGAAAGTGAGAGAGTGAATGAATTAAAGAAAATGTGGTGTAATTACTAAATTGCATTGAAGCTCCCTCACAGTGAATAATCCAGATTTAAAGCTAGATTAGTCAGCATAGTTGTATGTTTTTCTCCAGCTGCAGTCAGGTACAGGAGTGAGGGTGGATAGTTGGATTTAACAAGGATTGTGATTTTGCCAAGTGAGGGTGACAAACTAAGAGAGTCACGGAGGGACTGTGGGAGTGAGTATCTGGGATTGGGTGGAGGACAAGCTCCTTGATGGGGAGGAGGCTAAGGAGTCAAGGAATTAGGGGTTTGGAAGGACCCTCTCTGTGAGTACTAGACTTAGTGGGGACAGTGAATGAGTGAGTGGCAGCGCACTAGGGTCCCAGGGGTTCAAGGGAGAGGAGCAATCCTGGGATTAGCAGACGACAGTGTAGCAGAGGCAGGAGGGGAGTGTAGTCTGATGACATGAGCTTAAAATTTGGGTTTTGGAAAATGATGGAGAATGGTCTGGAAGTGGCAGCAAGGAACAGAGGCCTCCTGCCCTACTTCTGGTCTTATAGGAGGAGGGGTGGAGAGGACACATACCACCTGAGAGGGCTCCAGAGGAAGAAGGAAGCCAGCATTTCGTAGTGGTAAGTATGGCAGAATGTGGAGGAAACTGAAAGAGAAGAGGTTGAGAATAGATAGTTCTAGCTTCACAAGAAAAAGATCTTGAAATTTGTTAAAAGTGGTACCAGGTCCTCAAAAAAAATCAAATATAAAATATCCATATGATCCAGCAATTCCACTTCTGTATATATAGCCAAAAGACATGAAAGCAGGAACTCAAACAAATTATTTGTACCCTCATGTTCATAGCAACATTATTTACAATAGCCAGAAGATAGAAGAAACTGTGTCCCTTGATAGATGAATGGATAAACAAAATATGGTATATACGTACAATGGAATACCACAAAAGGAAGGCAAAAGGAAGGAAGGAAGACACGTGCTACAACATGGATGAACCTTGAAGACATACTCAGTGGAATAAGCCAGTTAATGAAAGGACAAAGATTGTGTGGTTCCACTAATATGAGGCACCTACAGTAGTGAAATTCATAGAGACAGAAAGTTAGAGTGGTGTTTGCTAGGGCCTGGGGGAGGAGGGGAAAATAGGGAATTATTCAATGGCTTCAGAGTTGTAGTTGGGGAAGATGAAAACGTTTTGGAGATGGATGGTAGTGGCTGTTGAACAATAATGTGAATGTACTTAATGACATTGAATTGTACACTTAACAGTGGTTAAAATGGCAAATTTTATGTTATGTATGTTTTTGTCCCTTCTTGCCTTCCCCATACAAGAGTATAAGGATTTTAGGATATAGGCACTGTTAAGGATTAGGTGAATGTAGTGGTATAGATAAGGACTAGGCAGCAATGGCTTGTTTCCAGGAGAAGAGAGACAGAATTTTGGTGTAGGAAAATCTTCTGGTTGACAGGCAGAGTATGTTTCCCTCGCTGGGGTGTCACCTTTGTCTATACTACATGCACTAGTTTGACCTTAGCATTGGGGTTCTCAGTGTGGTTTAGAGGTGCTCAGAAACACATTTTCTTACGTAGGAAAACATTTTCTCTGTGTTCACATTTGTTCTGTTTAGCAAGTGATTATTTTCATAGATGATACAAGGATAACCTCTAGCTTTCAAAATTATTCTAAGTTTTTAATATGAGTTCATCTTTTAAATACTATGTTTACTAGCTGTATTGAGTGCTTATTACTTTGGAGTCATTTTATTTATATCCTGAACTTGGCAAAAAACAGAGAAATTGGAAAGCTCTCATTTATAATCTGCTAAGGCCTGTTTCATGACAACATGTTTTAGTTATTTGTCCAGTTGTAGTCTTATTGTTGAGTCACAATAATGATGAGAAGACAGATCAACAGGAGGACATAAGTAAATACAGCCAAAAAAGAAAGCCAGTGTTGGATTCTTGGGAGTCTGAGGGATCCAGCCTGAATCTCAGCTCTTTTACTTAACTCTGAATTTGTTCTTAATGAGCCTTGCTTTTCTTATTTATAAAATAGGAATACATCTACTTACCTGCAGAGTTGTGGTTATGATTAAATAAGATAAAATAAACCACCTGTGGCAATGACTGGTATACCTAGGCATTCAGTAGGTGGTAGGTAGCTGCAAGTAGTATAATTATTACTGCAAAGATATTTAATGGGACTCTGTTTCTGAGGCTTATAATGCAAACTTAGAAAGCAAAGGAATTAGCAGAAAGGTCCTTCAATTTATACAAAGATTCACCCCAGGGTTTTTGTAAATCTGGTAGAGTCCCTAGTGCATTTGATGTTTACAGATCATTAGCAAACAGATGCCAGGAGGCAAAATAAACTGTAGCTTAAGGATTTTCGAACCACTGACGATGAAGAAAAAATCAGTTTCTGATAAAGTTGTAACATTTCTAAGTAATGGCAGGCTATGGGAAAATTTTAATTGGGTTTATAAAAGTTTATTTCAGGAACACATGTATTTCCAATTTAAGGCACACCTATACATATGTAGCCATCTAATTTATAGTGCTTGCTTATTTCTCCACTGGGGTTAATAATATAACAACAACTAATATTTATTGTGTGCTTACTATATGCCTGTGTGTCTTCAGGAAGCCTGCAGCATTCAAAGATTTGTTTTCAATTGGATTTTTTGAAGTTGGCCTTTTATCCATTTGGAGAGACAGGGTATTTAATTAGTTTATTTTATTCTGTTCTATTCTTTTTTTATCTATTATGCCAAAATACTTGTTGGGTACTTAAAATAGACAAGATATTTTGTAGGAGACAAAGCTAAGTAGAACACGGGCCCTGACCTTACAAGATTCTTATTCCTCATCTCCTCGACCGTTCAGAAGAGGCTTGCGGTTGGTGGCATGCAGTGAGCCCTGATCTAGTCCTGGATCTACACCTGGCTCTGCCAGGCCCTTCCCTGGAGCTTTTTCTGTCCTGGCCAGAACTAGGCTTCATGCCCCTCTACCAATCCATAGCGTAGTTGCTTGTTTAATTCTCTGTATTCTCTATTAGGATTAGACTGTAAGCTCTTTGTGAGCAAAGACTGTGTCTTAGTCATCAACTGGGCCCGTCACATTAGAGTATTTGGGCCATGAGTAAATACTAATTTTCTGACTTTGGACAAGTGATAACCTATTGCTTTCTTTAACTGATAAAATTGATTATGTAGTTCCCATATCATAGCTTTATCATGAAGATAAAATTAGGAATTTTATATAAAATGCCTATCCCAGTGCCTGGCATATAGTGGGTACTCGGTATTTTCTTTTTTTGAGTAAATAATTAAGTTATCTCTTTTCATCTAAGGTGGCAGATGTGATATATCTAGTTATGAAGGCTGTATGCAGTGATGTCACGTTTGTAGGACATAAAGGGCACAGCTGCCGTTTAGGTTAGAGCTGAAGTAGTTATTCATATTGGAGTAAAAAATTGCCACTTAATGGTGCTCAAACAAAAGGTGGGGTTAGATGAATTCTAACTTATAGAGAAATTAAATGGAAGAATGAGATTATAACCATTAGAAAAAGAATCAATATTCATGTATCAGTTTGATAGATCTTAGGAATTTGTTCTAAACTCTAAACTAATTTTAAAAACCCTAAATAATAATGTAAGTTGAAAACTTGGATATTCAGTAGGAAAAAAGGTAAAAATATGTGGACATAGTCTTTGACATTTTTTTTTCCCTCCAGCACACCCTCTCTTTTTTGCTTTTCAGCTCCCTTTGGAATTTGACTAATGTTTGAATTTTGGATTTACAGGGCATAAGTTTGGTTAAGGATCAGATTTATTATATTCCTTTTGTAGATGAAATTAGTTATCATTAAGTAGTGACATTTGCTGGTCGAAATAACAGCATTCTCTAGAAAGAAAGATGAAACTCCCTAGATTTTACTGTATAATGTCAATGGACTCATTATTTGTAGAACAGCTGATGCATTTAGGACTTGTTGATTCACTTAATTGGTAACTGTACTACATTCATAACTCCAACAACTGAAAACAATAGGTCAGTGTCTGCTGTTTATGCATAAATAGTCACATTGGAGCAGGATATGTCTGAAAGGCAGAATATGTTAGTTTGAGAAGGAATCTGGCACATGAATGGTTCCATTGCTTGCCATACTGAGGTGGGTTGTGCTCTCCTTCCCTGAATAATGCTCTTTGGGTGTTTATTGTAGGTGCCGATGGTGAACTGTTCCTATGTTATCAGGCTGGCTTCTGTGAAGTAGTTTTTGAATGTATTTTCAATGCCAGTGTTGAGGGAAAAGGCTAGAATAGAAAGAAGCATGGTTTAAAATTGGTGATGACTCAAAGTTTTTATGTCTTCCAGTCTTCATGTTTTAGAGCAAAATGTTAATACCGAAAATAGAATTTTTAAAGTAAATTCCATTTGTACATGGAAATTCAATGTTCATTTAAAGTAGTACTTTGAAATGATTTTTTTTTTAAAATTAGTGAATTATATTCCCTTGTAATTTCAGGATAAAATCTGAATTTTGGAATCAGTAAATTTTTTTTGAAATAAGTAATTTTTAACCTAAAAGCATTTAAAAATGAAAGACAATCAGAAACCATTTTGTTTGATTGTCAAGGAAAAGGAAAACATGGGGGGGTGTGCGTGCACGTGCATGTGTGTGTTACTATAGAAACACTTGGAACATTCCTTTTAAATATATATTATTTTTAATAAGTAAATTTTAACTATCAAAAATGAAATAATTTATTAGAATAGTTGTATTTAGTTACAATGTTAAACTAATGATTCAGGCATTTTTATCATATAAAGTAAGTGAGGCTGATTTTTTTTATAGCTATAATAGATTTAATAGGTAGTGTCCTTAAAGCTATTTATTAGTTGAGTGCGGTCCAGTTTGCAGTCATACTATCAAGACACTAATTCTACATTATACAAAATAATTTACCTTTTCTTCTTGAAGATTAAAAGAAAAGTTTATTTCTGAGTGTGGTTAGGGGCAGATTGAGCAGGTCCTCAAAATGTACAACTTCTCAGACTCTTTCCTAAGAGTCTACATTTTTAGAGTATAAAAACTGAAAATGTAATTAGGGAACGGGCATTGTATGGACTATTACTGGTTTGCAGCATATTCCCATCTTCTCATCTGGAAAATTAAATCTGATTACAGTTTGGATTAACGTTTGTGGTGGTAGGGGAAGAGGAAGATAGTATCTTAAACTCCATGAAATTGAACAATAAGATTATATCATTTATAGCTAATTTCAAAGTCTTGCTTTAAAAGCACAGATTTTTATAATTGTTAGCTTTAAATATATTCAGAGTTTTGCCTCTTATTCACTGAAATATGCTAGAGATAATGACTGGATAAATTTAGTAGATGTTGAATGTAATGTTTTCTGCCTTGATACCTAGCATGTTAAAAGTGAAAGTAGTGTAGGCTGCTATGTTAATGGCTACATTTGCAGTTTCTCTTAAATTTCCTAAAAAATTTCCAGTTATAGAAGATTGTAACATTTAGTTAGTATGAAGTTGTTATGCCTTTCACAGAAAACGAAGACAGTGTATTTTTCAGTTATCAGTTAAAGTGTCATGCCTTGACCCTTCCAGTGGAGTCATCGGTGTGACAGAAAAACAGGAAAATAATTTGGTGAGAGGGGTGTGTGTGTATACACACACTAGTTACTGATCTACAAATGAGCCCTCATACATAACCACAGTACTTTTATGAATTATTTGCATTTCTGTTGTAAAAGTTCTGTCTACCACGTTTTCTAGGAACTTTAAGCCTAAGGCAGGACTCAAGGTTTGGAGCCTGTGTAAAATAATTTATAGCACCTTTCTAGTAAGTCTTGCCCAAACTCTTATTCTGTTAATTAAACATCCTGTGGCAATCTGGTGTATCTTAAAGATTTAAAAGTATGTTACAGCAGAAAACTAGAAAACATGGATTATTGAGATTGAAGAATATTAGCATTTCTTTGAAAAAAAATAAGACATTTTTGAGATCAAACTTTTTATTCACTGTGGTGACACAGCCTTCTAAGCACGGTCGTGTTCTGTGCCTGAATGAGACCGTGCTGTTGGGAGTCTGTACTGTGTCCGTGTCTGTATTTAATATGGAATTGTGTCTTGTGGCTCCAGTGGAAGTGGTGCACATGCTCTGTGTGGGACAGCCTCTTGTGTGATCATGGCGCTGGGACAAGGTACTGGCCCGTTACACTGACATAGTGTGGAGCCTTGCGAGGCTTGTGTGGCTAAGCGGTGGGGAGTCTATCATACCATGCATCTTGTTGGCAAGATATTTTAAATATGATTCTTTTGTTGTTGAAAAGTGTTTTTCTAGGAGATGATGAAATTGATTTTTAGTTTTTGTAATAATGTATTATTTAAATCTGGAGAAAGTTGCTGAGAAGGATAAGGAAGGAAGAGGGTGCTATGTACTGCTGTATTATGTTCTTAATTTTCTGTCAGGGACAATTCTTAGAGAAAAAGATTGACATATGCCAATAAGTCTATTCTTACTGCCAATTGCCTAAGCAAATTATGTTACTTTTTTCCATGGTAGTTCTCTCATCTGCAGATTTTTGTGTTTATAAAGTTAGCTGTTTGGTGACACTGCATTTGGCAGTGAGGGTATGAATGTGAGGAGGTTTTTTGAACATTAGAAATTAGAGCATTGGATGTTAGATAAAGAAATAGATATGTAAATATTAGACCAATGCACAGTTATCCAGTGTATGTTATTTTCCATATAAAGATATAGAACATTTCATAAAATGTTCCCAGACCATTTAAAACTCAAAAGAAATGCAGCTGATGCAATGAAATACATAGAGTACTTGTAAAAACATACAGACACGCAAGTGGATTGCTGCCAGACAGAAAATTTAAAGGCGGTTTGCTTAACTGCGGGGTGCTAGGTTTTGTACAAGTGCCATGCTGAAACTGTTAGTAAGGCGGGTGTTGTGTTGCTTGAGAAAAGCAGATTGTATTTGGACCTTTTTAACTCAGATGTTTCCAATGTCGATATTTTGGTGACATTATGGCATGATGATCAACTCACTGTGAAAAAAAGATTTCAACCTACTGTATAAAATAGACATTCTAAGAAAATTCAAACAAGTTATTTTCAGTTTTTGTGTTAATATTTACAAAATGGCTTTCATATTTTATTAACTATCAGACTAGATCTCTGAGCTAATTGAATGGAACTTTATATAGGTTGGGCTTTGGTTTTAAAAAGCATCGCCTTTTTTAAAGAAAAATACTGTTTTAGAAGAGTGTTAAGGACCCATGAAGTTTACTTTTGTAAACGTCAGGGCCTTAAAGAAAGGAAGTCAAAAGTTTTATGCTTCAATCATAGTAAATAAAATTCATGCAATATCTTGGAACATGATTCTGTTAAAATCTGGGAATCTCACCCTAGGGTTAGTCTTAGGACGGTGGGAGGAAGTTAGTTGGTGGTGGTTATGATGTTGCCCACCACTGAGGCAGTGTTTAGGATAATATGGTTTGAGTGGCCCTCATCTTGGCGTTCCATGGTCATATTTACCTTCAGTATATTAAAATAGGTTGATTTTTTCTTTTTATACATGTTTATTTCTCTTTTTCAATTCTGTGTTTTATATGTGAATAAAATACATTTTAAAGTGACAAGTTAATTATTAATGTAGTTTCTTATTAATATAGTTGATTAAAGAGATTTGAATACCTTCTTTCTCTTATGTATATCAAGAAAGTTACATATTTTAAGTTGAAGGCTGTACCACAAATTTTGGTTTCTGATGTTCGTCTCTCACCAAATGGTGATAAGAAATTAAGTCTTTGGTTTTATTCCATCTTTATTTTCATTGGTATTTTGTGGTTCCCAAGAAGTACAAGCTATATTGCAAGGAAGAGGACATGATATTAAATATTATTGTGAGCCATTTCTATTTCAAGTTTTCTGGTTAAGGGTAAGTTTTAATTGTCTGACAATTGGAAGAAAAAGAATAAGCCTTAGATTATTTTTTGGCTTTACCAACCTCTCTTTTACTGTGTACCTCAGTGACTTAGATGTGCTTTTTTTTTTTTTTGGCCTTGGGAACACATTTTAAATATTAAAATACCAGGGGTTTTTTTTCCTTAGACAAACATATTTTTGTATGTTTTCAGAATTATAGCCATTACCTTCTTTTTTAGCACTCCCTCACCCCCTGCCTGCCACCAATCTCACAACACACTTTTAGAGGTTTGTTGGGCATCTGGCTGTCCCTTTGCACCCTGCTGTCCAGTTCTTCCCTGCAGACCTACCAACTACCAGAAGTGCCCCCTGGTCTCCTGTCTCAAGAAGTCCTTGTATAATTTCAGCCCTTCTGGACAGAGAGAAGTGACAGTGTCTTCATTGGCCCACCAGAATTCTGCTAGTCACAGTCTAGAAGTCATTTGTCCTTTCTAGTATTTGAAGATGGGTTTAAAAAATAAAAATTGATCCCTATGTGTTTTTTTTTTTAATCCATACCTGATGACATTTTTTCAGTGCTTTTTTAGAAAGAGAGGGGTCGGGGGTGGGGGGAGACAGATGAGGGGGGCGTGAGGGGGGAGAGGAAGAGAGAAAGAGAGAAAGAGACATTGACTGGTTGCCTTAGGTAGGCTCCCTGACCGACTGACCAGGGATTGAACCTGCAACCGAGGTATGTGCCCTGACTAGGAATCCTACCTGCCACCTTTCATAGATGATGCTCCAATCAACTGAGCCACATCAGCCAGGCGATCCCTAGTTTTTAAGTCAACCAGAAGACACTAAAGAGCTGAAATGATCTATAGATCCTTTACTTTTTTTTTTTTTTTTGCACCACCCATTTAGGGAAGCTCTGCTTTTGATGTGGCCTTTTCAATATTCTTGCTTTTGTGATTAGTCTTAGATTTTGAGAAGTAACATGCACTGACTTTAATAACTTGAAAACTGCTATTTCTAGGATTTAAATGTAGTATGTGAATAGACCCTTATTTCTCTTTTTGATTCTTCCCCTGCAAACAATTAACTGCGTTTTTATGTTGTGATAACAGGATTTTAACTTTACGTGGATTCACTTTCCCAGAAAAGTAAATTGATGTTTTAAAACACAGAAATGCCAAATGAGTAGTATATATCGTGATCGTTGTGACAAGGGGTCCTCAACTGTAGTGCTTTTCCATAAGCCTTTTGCATTGATACACAGTTTCTCAAATAGATATTATTTTGATCACTCCCCTTAATGTGTCTCTGAGGAACCAAATCTGTCTCTTTCTAGAAAAGATTGAATATTTTCCTAATCGATAGTAAATGGAATGCTAATAGTTTTTAATTAGTATACTTCTATATTGACTTGCAGAAAATGGCATTGGATAATCTTGCAATTATGATTGAAGAATCAGTGACCCTTTTAGTAATTTCATTTTAAACCGACTGTCATGAAAGGTATTTTCACCTATACATTTTTTAGTTTCTGAGCAAGTTTGAGTTTGTTTACACTGGTAAGCTAAAAGTGTATTTATTGTTTGGTTTTGTTTTGAAGACTTTACCTAGTTTCATCTGTATTTTCAAGAGCTCGTAAGTATTTTGGGAAGTGTGCATTTTATTTTTAAAAGTGAGGAGTTCTGCATTTGTTCCTTGAAGACTTCGCTCACCCTCACTGCCTCACATACCCCCGCCCCCGCCCCAATCTGAAACTGCTGCTTAAGGTAGTTTATCAAGCCTGCATCTCTAACTGTGAAAAGGAGGCTTTTGATTAGAGAAGAAAAGTCAAGCAGGTTTAAAACTCATTTTCTCTGGAAAAAATATATTGAGGGCAATTTGCAACTGGCAAGATTTTTGCATTGGGTAATAGTTTAAAGTTAACAGGAGCATCAGGTCTTTAAAATTTTTCTTTTTTCTATTTCTGGAGGAGGGTAATGGGAGTGCCTTGCCGAGTCCTTCCTTGTGCTCATCAACATAGCAGCCTCAGCTGCCCCCCTTGGATCCCCTGCCAGGGCTGCTATCATCTTCTGATCAAATATTAATGTGTGATCCTCTGCTTGCTCACTAATCCAAAGCCAATTAATATTATCTGTCAATTATTTACAGATCCTGAGGTGCAGAGGCAATTCCCGGAGGACTACAGTGACCAGGTTCGGAATGCGTAATTAATTTTTTACATGACAAAATTTATTTCAGAGTTGTTCAACATATTATTACTGTTCTTTTTACTGAAAGAGATAAATGAATTTTTAGAAGGGAAGAGAAACAGTAATTAGGAACCCAAGACAAAAAGTGAAACATTGAAGTAGGATTGAAAATATTTGTGCTAGTTTGGGGTGTTACCTTCAGGGGAAAGAAAATACAGAAAGTAAGGAAGAAAAATCTATCACAAATTTTGCTTTTTACTTGAAGCTATGCTACAGTCTGCAGTTCATTAAGAAATCTGTTTGGGTTGCCTGTGAACTTTTTTTTTTTTAATGTTATTTAAGCATCAAGAGTCACTGTAACAAAAAGGGGGTGGAAGAAACTTTATAACATAACCTGGAATTTGAAATAGATTATGAAACTACCCAGAGGAGAAGACATGCATGCAGGAAGGGTCTTCATGGGTAGGGTAGTGGTAATGATGACAGGAAAAGTTAAGATTGGCCAGCTGGTCCTGCCATCTTGGATTTCCTGAATTCTGCAAGCATAGAATGCAGTGGAAGGAACTATTTTAATCACAAAATACTGTCGAAGCTCTGCTGCTGCTCTGTTCTTGACAATCAGGTCCAGGTTATGCATTTTGGAGTCCAGCTTCAGTGTTAAGAAACATTAGCAATACTTTGTAGGTTTTGGGGGCACCTTACATTTTCAGTTCAAACATGCAATTTGTTATGCTTTCTAAAGCAGTTTTAAAATAAAAGCATCCTTGACTATACTGAATAAAACAATTTTATAAAACCTTTCACGTGTGGAATATTGTATACAACATAACATGTTTTTGCAGTACATCTGCTTAATTTTTGTTCATTAAAAAAGTCCTTGAATAAGGATAAGTACAATAGAATAGAAATATCCAGTATAGTAGCAATAACACCTTTGCAGTGTGGCCATACAACAGAAGGCAAGGTATCTGATACATCTTTATGAATACAGGGGACATATTGTGACCGGGACTATAATTGGATAATCAGTATAATGAGATGCTTTGTAATGAGATTTTATTGTATTGTATAAGAACCCAAGAGAACTGGTATGGTTTGCTTTGTGTGTGATCCCAAGACTTTTAAGTGAGATTTTAAAAAATACTAATCGTCTCACTCTACCCCTTCCTTCATCTTCCAACTGGAAAGTTAAATCTTGCTTTAAATTGCAGTGGAATTGAGCCCATTGGATTTAAACTACACAAATCAAAGGTTATAGGACCTTTTTGTTAATGATTTTCTTTCCTTAAACAATGTCTAAAGAGTGGAAAATCTTAACGTATTAATTTGAATAGACTTGAAAATCATTATTCTAAAATCTGTGTGTAGGTAAATCATTGTTCTAATCATTGTTCTAAAGAATCATTATTCTAAATCATTATTCTAAATCATTATTCTAAAATCTTGTGTAAAAGGTAAAATAACCTTTGTGGTTGTGTGATCTGAATTACCTAGTGAGAGAAAATTTTGTAGGTGAAAACTTAAAATAATATGGTTAACATCTGGATCAATTTCTTTAAACATTTTTTACTATATGAAAATTTTTGAGCAATATGAGTTTTTTGGTATAACTTCTGGAAATCACAAAGATAATATTTCAATACAAAAATATTTAGAAAATATAGACAAATAATAAAAAGCATGAAAAGGAAGAAAATACAAACCATCTATAGTTTTACTAAGAGATAACCACTAAGATAATTTGATGTTTATTTTTCCATGTTTATTTTCCTGAGTATATGTATAATGTTTGTGTATTTGGGGAGAGTGTATGTGTATATATACAGGTACCATATATACATATATATAATATACTTGTTTTATGTATAGAAATACAGAAATATAGATTATTAATTCTTTCATTGCCTATGTAGCCCAGCTTACAGATTAGATATTCTTATGAACTTAACTTCTCTTTACTTTGGTTAATGGATGATCTTATAAGAGTTTTCTATGTTGAAGTTTGAATTATTTAATATTACAGTAAGAGCCTGAAAAATAGTGATAGCTTCCAGCTAAAGTGCTCGTAGGAAATAGTACTTATTTTCTTTGTTTAGATTAGTGACATAGTTTTGAAATTTGGAGGATGATACTCATGGGCTAAATATAGACTTAGGAGAGTGTGCATATCACTGGCCTGTTTAGCATCTCTTCAAACTTGACTCAGCACATGGTTTTCCTTCTGTTTCACATGGAACTCAAGAATGGAGGATGAATGAAAGATTTATTTTATTTTTGATATTACCTCCACATTTCCAGAAATATATTTACTGGTAAAGGAAATGAGACCTGCATATTTCTTACTTATCTTTTTTATCATTTGGATTCTGGTCTCTATGTTCTCTTTTTAGCATTTGTTGGGTTAAACAAAATTATCTTTCCCCTCTGTGTACTATTACAAAGGAATTCTTAGAAATATTTTTATTACATGCAAACTTTAAATGCTGAATGTGCACTTAATCTAGACAACATTTCTAGTATTAAAACATTTATGATGTAACCCATAAGGAATATTTGAGATAATTCACCACAAAGTATAGCGCTTGTTACCGCACACACACGCATGCACACACACAATCCCCCCCACCCCAGTTTTTCTCTTCATTCGCCTCAACTACCAGTGCTCGCTTTTACATTTGTGTATTTCCCATGTACTAGCACACTTGATCAGAGACGCTTGCTGCTGCTCGATGTTTTATTCTGTGTGTTCTTTGTACCTTACAGTAAAAGAATCTGTCACAAATTATTGTGGCTCAGTGCTTTAGAAACTGAGAAAAAAGGGAGGTTAGATTGACATCTGTGGCTGAATAATGATGACCAGCCTTGTGGCTCTCCTTGAGCCACAAAGCTAGCACTGCCTTTAGAGTGGAAACAGAAGTAAGAAGAAAGGGGAGGGATAAAAGAGAGTTACAAATCTGTGGTCCCGGAGATGTATTACTGTTGGGCCAGTTGTCTGCGTGGTATGATAATCCATTTTGATCTTCTCTGTCTTAATTGTCTGCTAAAGACAAATGGGCAGTAAAAGTTCATCAGTTTCATCTTTTTGCTTCTCGTTTAGAAGCAGAATAAATGATCCATCACTACAGAAGTAGCCTTTCCTTCTGACACGGAAGTAATGCAGGCCCAACACATTTTATTAAAATGTTTTCCCCTCATTATTTCAGTCCTCTCAGCTCTGAGAGATCTTACTGTTTCATAAAAAATGTAATCTGAAATGTAAATAAGGGTCTTGATACAGAAGGAAGAAGTAATGAGCAGCCTGAGCCACATTTTAGTATTCTTGATTGTAATTACTGACAAAGTGATTTCTCTGTGCCCCATTTTTTTTCTTCCTTAAGTTGTCTGTGACACCCTCAGACCACAATGACATCTATGGTTTAAAACCATTAAATCACTGTAGCACTCAATATTTCACTTAAAATCTGGTAAGCCTGCTGCCTTGAAGCTTGAAAGTATAGCCTTTGTTAATTTCAGAAAGACATGCAATGCTTATTTTTTTTTTTAAAGGAAAGACAAGAAGCAAGGTCTTTTTCAAAATGCACATTATTTATTCATCTGCTTTTGTTTAATGCTTAGCTAGTTTAAATATTAAAACATCAACATTGGTATGATCCTGACTTGAAAAGGATACTGCATTAAAAAAAAATCTTCTAACAACTTAATTATAAAATTTTGAAAATTTTATCTTTCATAAGCATAACATGAAATAGTCTAAATTTTTTAGTGATAAGATTACTAAACTACAGATGCGATATTTGAGTGACTTTGGTTTTGGTGACTTAAACCAGATTCTTTGCAATCTCTTATAATTTTAGATAATGTAACTCAACACTGCCAGTCCAATAGAAAATTTTTGTTAAAGAAGAATAGAATCACAATAATATAGATCTTGCATTTCTAGAAATGGTTTCTTAAAGATATCAACATGTCAATCTAGCATTAAAAATAAGAAAACAAAACATAAAAATCTTTCCCTGCTGGAAATAACCTTTTAGTTAATTAAGTGGATTTATAATTATTCGAATATGTTTACTGTATTCATTCATAATTATGGAAATAATTGGCAAAAGTTTACTGATTGTGATTAATGCAGTTTTAATGAATACTAATTGAATTAAGAAAAGGGTAGTTAAATTAACATGTTAGCAAATTATGGTCACCACTTTCTTCAAAATCCGATCTTTGGCTTCAAAACATTATGATTTTTCAGATTAATAATACCTTTTAATATATCTTTTAGTACAGGATAATTTGGAATAAAGATATACTAACCTATCAGAGAGAAATTTCCATAAATAGCCTTGTAATGAGTCAAGTATAATAGGCATTACACATAACATTTTAAAATGTATTAGTTGTAATATGATTATTTCTTGTACTAAAACACCTAGAAATACTAACTTGTTCTCACAGTTGCACTTTCTATAGCCTGTTCGTTCTAAGAGTGGCAATTAGAGTTAAGTGCTAGTAGTCGCTTCTCCAGTGTGCTCATCTATATCTTTATGAAATATAGTGAGTGTCTTAGAGCTCTTTAAATAGAGGTCTGGGCATACTTACCCACCCTGTATATGTACATTGCTGTTTTAGTTGTAGGTAACTTTTCTTTCCACTGGCACTGAGCAGAGGTTATAATGAAGCTAACAATCTTTTTGCATTTATAGAAACTATAAAAATTTTATGGAAATCTTTATATAGAAATGAACAGTGTTTTTTGTACAGCTCTGTAAGCAATGTAGAAACGTGGTACATAGGGAAAAATAAAAAAGGTATCCTTTCTTTTATGGTTTTATATGGTCTATGTGATTTTTAAAATTTCACTATATGCAGTTAAGCAAATTATAAAAACATATATCACCTATATACTAAAAAAGAACAAAAATATGTTGCGTATCTTAGGCTGACTGATGGAAATTGGCATTTCTGAGTTGCATGTAATTGCTTAAATATGGAGTTTTCATCTGTTCATGCTTCAGGTATGTTCTAAAGAAAACATTTCTTAAGCTCATCGTTACTCGCAGTATAACCTATATAAATGGATTGGAACATTCTGATTAGAAAGACAATGGAGATAGTATTTACTTAAAACTTACTACTAGTATGTTGGTGATTGCTTCATTCTTTTGGGGAGCTCCTGTGTATGAAAACTTTCAGGTTATTTCCTTCCAAATTTTGATAAGCCAGAGACTAAATATTTCTATTCAAAACTTGTTCATGCCCTGATTCCTTGAAAGAATACCATGTAATAGGAAAATTAAAGATACAATCCACAGCTCCTAAATTTTTTGTTACTGTGAAAGGAAGTCTCATTGTACCAACATTGTGTAATGTGATACACATGTATAATGTTTACAGAAAATGTAAAACAAATGATAAAATTTGATCTCCCCCCTCCATTATTGTTAGGCTGAGGAACATAAGCTGCAGATTATCTGGTCTGTATAAACTGTGACATTGATTTAACAGAAATGCTGCCAGTCCTTCTGCAGTGACTTGTCTAAGCCATAAAATCTTCAAGTTGGAATTGAGATTTTGGGTTTGTGGTTCTTTGGACCTCGTGTTCACCAAGCTCACAAAAGCGAAATCAGACCTGGGTGTATCCCATTTCTCTTGGAATCTTTTGAGCTTTACCCGCCACCCCCCACTCCCACGTCCCCCTCTATTCTTCTTCAGAGTGAATGCTGTCATCCTTCCAGGCTCATACATTCTGTTCACATTTGATCCACTTTAAATTGTGAGGTCAAGTTTGGTCCTGGAAACTTTTTATGACACCGTATACCATTGGACAGAATTTGTCAGTTCATTTGATTGTCATCCAAAGGATTTACCTATATAAGGGTCAAATGGATCACACTTTAAAATGGCTCCACAACCTGGCCTTAAAAAGACTAACTTATAAGTGGCTGCATTTGCTGATCCATCATTGTCTGTTTTTGGTGGCAGAAACTGGGAAAGTAGATTTGATCCTGAGCATTAACTGAGTGACAGATTGATATGTGTAGTGTCTGCAGAGTGTGAGCCAGACACCATACCAGGTAACGAGGAGGAGAGAAGTAGAGCCCATCTTTCCCTGAAGGACTTCACTGCCCAGTAGACTACAAAGGTAATGCATGGCTAGGATATTTTGATGGTTTGTAGAACAATGGCTTGGCCAGAAATTGGTGATGCCTCTGAAAACTGTGACCTTTGGATAGTGATGCCACCATATCACATTCATGTAGTTTCTTATTCTTTGTGTTGTGAAGCTGTAGAAGTTACTAGAGTGAGTCAGAATGGTACAGAATACCCAAGTGGACCGTGTTGGAGCTGTCTTTAAAGAAGACCATATTTTAAGTTTGTTTTAGATGTGTGCTTTTTCTAAGAGTCATTGTTGATTCATGGATTTTTCAACCTCTTGCTCAAAAAGATCAATTTCTATATTTCTTAGTAATTTAGCAGCCTAGGATTGTAGGTGTAAACATAATTTTCTCATCCATAGATAGAAACTCTGAATCTCTTTAGACCCTAAAACCTGGGAGGTGATTGTTTAGCATACTAGCAATAAAGCACCCTGCTGAATCAGCTTTCTTCAAGTAGTATGTCAGTCTCCTTGATTGCTACCAAATGTAGCCATTTTGATGGACCACATTACAGATTTTGAAAAGATTCATTGATAGATTACAGATGTATAAATGCATCTCAGATTAAACATCTGCTTCTTTGTATATATTTAAAATGTCCTGTTCTTGATGATTGGCGTGTTTAAATGGTTTTCTTTTTTTTTTAAATTATATTTTATTGATTATGCTATTACAGTTCCCCTGAATTTCCCCCCTCTACCTCCCACTCCCTCAGGCAATCCCCCTACCATTGTTCATGTCCATGGGTCATGCGTTTAAGTTCTTTGGCTAATCCATTTCCTATGCTGTACTTTACATCCCCATGGCTATTCTGTAACTACCTATTTGTACTTCTTAATCCCCTCACCTCTTCACCCATTCCCCCACACCCCTGCTGCCATCTGGCAACCATCAAAATGCTCTCTGTATCCATGATTCTGTCTCTGTTCTTGTTTGCTTAGTTTGTTTTTTTAGATTCAATTGTTGATAGATTTATATTTTTTGACATTCTATTGTTTATAGTTTTGATCTTATTTTTCTTAAATAAGTCCCTTTAACATTTCATACAATAATGGTTTGGTGATGATGAGCTCGTTTAGTTTTTTCTTGTCTGGGAAGCACTTTATCTGCCCTTCAATTCTAAACGATAGCTTTGCTGGGTAGAGCAGTCTTGGCTGCAGGTCCCTGCTTTTCATGACTTTAAATATTTCTTGCCAATCCCTTCTAGCCTTCAAAGTTTGTTTTGTGAAATCAGTTGACAGTCTTATGGGAATTCCCCGGTAGGTAACTAACTGCTTTTCTCTTTCTGCTTTTGAGATTCTTTCTTTTTCTTTAACCTTTGGCGTTTTAATTAGGATGTGTTTGGAGTGGGCCTCTTTGCATCCATCTTGTTTAAGACTCTGCTTCCTGGACTTGCACATTTATTTCTTTCACCAAATTAGGGAAGTTTTCTTTCATTGTTTTTTCAAGTAAATTTCCAATTTCTTGCTCTCTTTTTCCTTCTGGCACTGTTAATGATAAGAATATCAGAACACTTGAAGTTGTCCCAGAGGCTGCTTATACTATCCATGTTTTTTTAAAATCTTTTTCCTTCCTGTTGTTCTGCATAGTTGTTTTTTGCTTCTTTATGCTCCAAATCATTGATTTGATTTGTGGCTTCATCCACTCTACTGTTGTTTCCCTGTAAATTGTTCTTTATTTTAATTAGTGTATCCTTCATTTCTGACTGGATCTTTTTTATACTGTTGAGGTCCCCACTAAGTTCCTTGGGCATTCTTATAACCAGTGTTTTGAACTCTGCATCTGATAGATTGCTTATCTCCACTTTATTTAGTTCTTTTTCTGGAGTTTTGGTCTGTTCTTTCATTTGGGCCATGTTTTTCTGTCTCACTTTGGCGGCCTCTGTGTTTATGTGCAATAGGTAGAGCTGCTTTGACTCTGTCTTGGTACTGTGGCCTAATATAGCAGATGTACTCAGGGTTGATGGGCACAGCAACCCCTACCACCCAAGCTGGGTACTCGAGGCGCGCTCTTTGTATGGGCTGAGTAGTTGAGCATTGGTTGCTGTTGGCAGGTCAACAGCAGGGATTTACCCAGGCTAGTCAGATGTAAGGACTGGCTGTGACCACTGACTACCAACCTTTGCCCTCCGTGGAGGATCAGCTGTGTAGGGTGGTAGTGCTTCACCGTGGTCTGTAGCTGTCCCCTAGGTGCACTGGCCCTGGGGTTTCCCAGGTGGTGCAGGCTGAGGTCAACTCCCATCTGTGTTTTGTTTGGGGCCATACTGCCTGAGCTATAAAGCAACCCGAGATGGCTGCTAACTGGTGCTGGGCTTGGAGATTCCCAGGTGAAGCCAAGCTGTGAATGTAGGCTGGCTGCTGCTCGGGTTGGGCCTGGGGCTCACTGAGGCCAGCTGTTGCTTGTTTGAGAGGATTTAAGGAAGTTGTGAAGTACAAGCCAACCAGCCATTCATATGGAAAAGCAGCTTGGGTGGGCCCATAAGTTGGGTGGAGGGGAGTCTCTGGGATCTACAAGGCTGGTTAAACGGTGTTAGCCATGTTGATGGAGTCTCAGATATGGCTCCAGCTTGCTGGCTCTGTGGAGGGAGGGTCCAAAAAAGGGACAATAACCTCGGCCTGCCTTGATGCCAGACATTTCATTTGCTCCCTGTATACCATTGGTGCATATATTTTTGCAAATAACGTATTTTCGAGTTTTTTGGATAGCTACTGAAAAGAGGGATTAATGGGTCACATGGTAACTTAATTTTTTGAGGCACCTGCATACTGTTTTCTATAGTGGCTGTACCAGTTTACATTCCCACCAACAGTGAGTGAGGGCTCCTTTTTCCTCCACAACCTCTTCAACACTTATTACTTGTTTTGTTGATAGAAGCCATCCTAACAGATGTGAGGTGGTATCTCATTGTAGTTGATTTGCATTTCCCTAATAGCTAGTGAAGTTGGGTATTTTTTCATTTATCTGTTGGCCATTTGTATGTCTCCTTGGGAGAGGTGTCTGTTCAGGTCCTGTGCCCACCTTTTAATTGAATTATGTTTGTTTTGTGTTGAATTATATGAATTCTTTATGTATTTTGGATATTAACCCCTTGTCAGAATTATTGTTTGTAAGCATGTTTAGCCGTTCAGTTGTTTGCCTTTTTGGTTTTTTGGCAGGTTTTTTTGCTGTGCAGAAGCTTTTTAGTTTGATATAGTCCCATTCATTTATTTTTGCCTTTACTTCCCTTGCCTTTTGGGTCAAATTCATAAAATCTTCTCTAAGACTCCGATCCATAAATTTAGTACCTATTTTTTTCTATGTAATTTATTGCACAATAAATTATGCCACACACAAGCATAAATTCAAAATGGATTAAAGACTTAAATGTTAGACCTGAAACCATAAAAATCCTAGAAGAGGAGAAGAAAACATAGGCAGTAAAATCTCGGACGTTGCTCGTAGCAGTATTTTTTTCTGGTATATCTCCCCAGGCAAGGGAAACAAAAGAAAGAATAAACAAATGGGACAACATCACACTAAAAAGAATACAAAACATTGATTTTGTATTCTGCAATTTTACTGTATGTATTGTTTCTAGTAGTTTTTGGATGGAGTCTTTAGAGTGTCTGTAAAGAATCATCATCCAAAAAAAGTAACATTTTTACTTCTTCATTCCCAGTTTGACTGCATTTTATTTCTTTCTTTTGTCTGATTGCTGTGGCTTGAACTTCCAGTACTGTTTTGAAAAAGAGTGGTGAGAGTGGACCTCCTTGTCTTGTTCCTGATTTTAGAGGAAAAGGATTTGGTTTTTAGTCAATGTCACCACTGAGTGTGACATTAACTAAGGGTTTGTCATATATGGCCTTTATTATGTTGAGGTACTTCCCTTCTATACCTATTTTATTGAGTGTTTTAATTATAAATGGATGTATCTTATCAAATACTTTTTCTGCATCTATTGATAAAATCGTGTGTTTTTTTATCCTTTAGTTTGTGAATGTGGCATACTACATTGATCTGCATCTGTTGAACCATCCCTGTGCCCCTGGAATGAACTGCACTTTATCGTGATATGTTATTTTGTAAATGTTTTGTTGTATTCGATTTGCTGATATTTTGTTTAGGATTGTTGCATCTGCGTTCATTAGAAATATTGGTCTGAAGTTTTCGTTTTTGTGTGTATTATCCTTGCCAGGTTTTGGTATAAGGGCTATATTGGTCTCATAAAATGTGTTAGGAAGTATTGCCTCTTCTTCAGTTTTTCGGAAGAATTTGAGAAGGTTAGGTATCAAATCTCCTTTGAATGTTTTGTAGAATTCACTAATGAAGCCATCTGGTCTTGGACTTTTATTTTTTGGGGAGGTTTTTGATCGTTGTTTCAGTTTCCTCACTGTTGATAGGTCTATTTAGATTTTCCAGTTCTTCATGATTTAGTCTAGGAAGGTTATATATTTCTAGGAATTTAACCATTTTCTTCTAGGTTATTGAATTTGGTGGCATATAGTCTTTCACAGTATTCTTGCATGATCCTTTGTATTTCTGTAATGTGTGTATGTGTGTGTGGTAACTTCTCTTTTATTTCTGATTTTTTTATATGAGTCTTTTCTCTTTTTTCCTTAGTGAGTCTAGCCAGGGGTTTGTCAATTTTATTAATCTTTTCAAAGAACCAGCTCTTTGTTGTATTAACTTTTTGTATAGTCTTTTTGTTCTCTATTTTATTCAATTCTGCTCTAATTTTTATTATTTCCTTTCTTCTGCTGACTTTGGGCTGCTTTTGTTCTTCTTTTTCTAGTTTTTTAGGATGTGATGTTAGGTTATTTACTTTTTTCTTGTTTCTTGAGATAAGCCTGTAGTAATATAAACTTCCCTCTTATTACTGCTTTTGCTGTACCCCAGAAGTTTTGATATGTCATATTGTTGTTCTCATTTGTCTTTATGTATCTTTTGATCTTACCTTTTATTTCTTCTTTGAGTCAGTCATTTTTTAGTTGTGTGTTGTTTAATCTCCACCTATTTGTGGGTATTTTTAAACTTCCTTTTTACAAGCATTGTGGTCAGAGAATGTTTGGTATGATTTCAGTCTTCTTAAATTTGTTGAAGGCCAGTTTTGTGACCCAGCATATGGTTTGTCGTTGAGAATGTACCATTCTTCTCTGGTGTACATGGACCTTTCTGGACTGGCTTCCTAATGAAACTATATTTTAAAACCTTAAACATTTGAGCAAACTCAATTGAAAAATTGATACATTTTCTGATTTAAGGCTCTTCTTTTAAATTGAAGATTTCTTCCTAATTTGCTCACTCCCCAGCTGTTACAGTTATATTGAAGGAACACATTAAAAAGGCCAATTCCTTTTGAGCTATTCTTTCTAAAATCACTCCACGTTATACCGCTCTGCTGTACTACTACTTACTTGAATCTGCCTTCAGGAAATGGTAATATTCAGTCCTCACACATTCTTACTAGGAGTATTCTCCTGTTTTTATTCTGGTTCCAGAGAAGCCCCACTAAATTTTAGACATTTGTGAATACTATTGGACGGTCTTATTCCTGGTGAGTTTTGTGAATACTATTGGGTGATCTTGTTCCTGGTGAGTTACCCGATGATCATCACTAAGTTAACTCTGTGGCTGCTGTTGAGCCCTGCGCTCTTAGTGTTAGCGTAGCCTCCTGCAGTCCGTCTCCGTTGCTCGTTGGAATGCCCCGGCAGGCCTGCAGTCGTCACGTCCTGTTCGTTATCCCCCACAGTGCTCCCTCGTCTGTCCTGCTCTGCTCTTTCCCTCTGCGTTCCTACTCTCGGCCTCTCTCCTGTGGGCTCTGCCTAATAGCCTAAACCCAGTGACTTTTTAATCACTACCCTTCATAATGTGGCTGGAGATATCTTTCTAAAATCTAAATCAAATCATGTAGTCAACCGTTTCTCTTCAGTTAAAAAACTCTTGATAGTTCCTTGGTTCCTTTAGCATCTACTCCAAATTTCTTAACTTGAATTTAAGGCCATGGCAATATGACCTTGATCCAGCTTCCAACTGATTTCCTACCATTTCCCTTTATAGATAGAGCTTCTCACCATTTGCCAGCATAGTTTGTTCTTTTCCACCTCTATATTTTTGCTCATGTTATTTTTATGGTTGAAATGCCTTCTTATCCTCCCTACCTTCCAGTACACTTTGGTTCAGTTCAGCATTAAGTACCTTTTTGTATCACTTCTTTCAAACTTGCTCTGTCTGAATTTGTCACTATCCTCAGCACTTGGAACCTTGACTCCTTATTGTATTGCTTGTCTGTCTGTCTGCCCATCTGTGAACTCTTTAAGTATAGCAATGGTTGTAGTCAATATCAGAGGCTCTTCTTATAGCCAGGATGCATCAGAGGCCAGTGAATAATTGTGAATGTAAAGTATGTAGTGCACAGATATAATTGTTTAAGGAGTTCGGATTCCAGAAAGGAGGGCACAGGGGCACGGTAATGGTGATTGAGAGCATGGAATTTGGAGCCAGGCTGATTAAGTTTGAGTCCCAGCTCTGTCATTTATGGGGTTTACTTCTTTGGGATTTCATTTCCTCACCTGTAAACTGGAAATAATCATAGTAAAGACCTGATGGGATAGTTGTGAGAGTTAAGTGATTTGAAATGTGCAGAGTGTTCAGAATAATACCTAGCATCTAATAATAACTAATAATTATATAGTGTCTACTATTTTTAGGGGTATATTTAAGGTAGCAGGGTAACCTGGTTTTGTTAGGTATTAGGGTCATATGCGATAACCTTTACCTCTAGAATTTTGGAGACCCTAGAAGAATTCTGAAAAACCTTTCCTTTTTAAGCCTACACTGTTCCAGACAAAATTGAGAGAAGTCACAAAAGTAAGAGTACTTTGTCAAGTAAAGATGAAGAGAGAGAATCAGAAATAGTGCCTGAATATTTATGCTCTAAAATGTACTGAGAATACCAAAACTCTTTAAATGGTGATGAAGAGGGATTTCAAATAATTATTTTTATTTTATTTCAGTTGTGAAATCTGTACATTGAGGCTTACCATGTTCAAAACCTCAGAAATTTAGTAATGGGTCCCGCTGTCCTTGTAAATGAGCCTTTTTGGTTGCATATAGTACTTGGTATTATGTTAGCTTTCATTTTAAAAATATGCAGTAGCCTTAAGGTTCCTCTGGCTACCAGAATTTGAAACTGTCTAACTTTGGTCAGTTTCAGATTTCAGATGTGATATAACACAAGCCCAGACTGCGGCCTAGTCTGTATGTGTGTGCATGTCTATAGAGCAGGTAGGGGGTAGGGGTAGAAATGAACACGTATTTATGAAAGATTTAAGATGGTCTTTTAAAAAAATTGAACTTATCAAAGATCACTTACTTATATATCAGTCTTGTGAAATATATAATAATAAAATATAGTTTCACATTGCTTTTATCCCTAGAATATTCTTATGTACCCTGCTTGTCTAGTAAATATTGAATCGTCTCTCAAAAGTCAGCTCAACTGTCCTTACCTCTGAGGAGTCTTTCACATCTGCTGGGTAGACTTGACAGTACCTTTCTTTTCCCTTGACTGTACTTCTATCAGAACACCTAAAATACTTTATTGCACATGCTTGTTTATGCATCTTCCTCCTTCCCCAGGCAGGAAGTCAGAGATTCTTGTCTGCTTCATGTCCACGTCTCTAAGACCTGGTACTGTACCTGGATGTTAGTAGGTTTAAGTATTTGATACATAATAATAAATAACTGAATAGTGTTCACACTGTAATCTTTGGGCTCAGAATTTGAACGATGTAGGACAAATGAAAACACACATTTATTAAATCTTATCCAGCAGAGGCTTAACCAACGGTATTTAAGAGTCTTGTATTTGAATGTATTTCAAACATGATGCCTCTTTAGTAACATCTAGTTTTAGAAGTGTATTTTGTAAATTGTTGAGAACATTTTTGTCAGAGAAGCAGATGCTTATCTTTCTGGAGATCTAAACCCCTGGTAAATTGAGAAGTATTTCTGAATTTTTAAAATGTTTTCTGTTATAAATAACAGACTTAATGGCCAAAGTGCCTTTCATTATTCATGTCTCACTTATTTCTTAACAAATACCATCCCCCCTAAAAATTTTAGGTAGTATTTTTGGTATGCTTGGCCCAAAGAAAAGTAGAAGGCAAGTATCCCCATGTTCTATGAGATTTGGCAATTTGGCTTTGGAAATGTCACTTTGGACAAAGGCTTTACTTTTTCAGCTTCACTTTTTTCATCTGTAAAACAAGGAAGTAACTAATTTTGTAGGACTGTGAGAAGTTGGCATGATGTATACACACAATGCTGGAATTAGTCTAGTTCAGCACTTTTTTTTTTTTTTTTTTTTTTTTTGACATAGCATGAGGAAAATGAAGCAAGGAGAAGACTTTGCAGCATTCATGTAATTGATGGTGTCTGGCACTGCATTAACTCATAGTATATAAATAAGTCCTTAATGTGGATAAAGAGCCTGGAGTCAAATGATAAAAACTAACTCTTCTAAGACCACCCCCCAATTTTCCATCACAGACGGAGCAGCAATTTGTTCTTTTAATATCCTCCAGACAAGCCAGGCTTTTTCCTTTCCCTAAGAGTCTGACCACCATAGATAATATCCAGTCCAGGGCAGTGTTGAGAGTGAGTGGGACATGGCATCACGATCACACAGAGATAACAAGCATAGCCAGGATATGCTTGGCAAGCTGCCGTGTAAGGTTACTCTGACCTAGGGGCCTTGACACACAACACAAACTTTTCACCCCACTGCTGCAGTTGGAAAGCTTCATTCAGCACGGAGGGCTACCACTGCACAGTGTTAGCTCTATGAGTGTTTTTAATTGTGGAGACAGAATCCTGATCAAGTAGTGTCCAAGAATGAGAATCTCCCTCTTAAATATCTTATTTGTAGTCCACAAAGCAGCAAGCTGAGGATTATGGGAAGAGCTTAAGCTCTGGGAATAGATGAATTAGGGCTGAATCTAGCATTTTCATTCTCTGCCTATTTCCAGTTAAGCAACTTACTTCAGCATTCTACCTGAAACTAATTTTACTCAGCTTTCAAGGTTCAGTTCATGTATAAGTGGGTGATAATATCTATATCAGGTTATTGGTAGGCTCACGGGTGCAGGTTAAACTTCTGGCACAGGAAGCGACTCATATTCGCTGTTTTGTCGGTCCCCTCCACTTGCCACGTATCCCCCTCCAGAAAGCAGATGGCCATTGATATGTGAGGAACAAAATAAAGGCTAAACCAGAACAAATTTATATAATGTAATCAGATACTACATTATATGCATAATTGGCAAACTTTTGACAGAAATAACTAATGTTAAACTGACACAAACTTTAATAGTTTTCTCTATTCCTTTTATTTTCTGTATCAAGAATAAATATTGATTCTCTGATAAATTCAAGTCTCCTTTGCCTCATGTGGTCTCACTGCTTCCTGTCATTAAACAAGAAGATGTGAAGACTGTTAACACAGTGCATGGCAGTAGGAAGTGCTCAACTCTTCTAAATCTCCATTCTACATCCAGTCATTTTTTAATACCATCATTAGGTGTTTCCTCTGTGGTAGATAATTCTGCTAGACGCTGACAGTGGATATAATCCCCACCTTTTTAAACTCAGTCTGGTGGGGAAGACAAACCTGTAAATATATTTTATCAATTCTATAATGCACATTTTTTCCCAACATTTTAACATCTCTGAAATTGGTATCCACCTTACAGTTGATGGTATATCATTTTATTTGCAGCAGTTTTTTTCCTGGTGGTACTGAAAATTAATAGCCTTGTAATTGATAGCTTCTTAGGGACAATGATGTGCAGCAGGTTATGGAAATAAGTCATGCTTTCTCTATACACAGGAAAATGGACTTCGGGAACTCAGAAGAAATACCAGCTATCAGGAAGAAGGCTCTGAAGACAGATTTAAGCTAGTCCTGTCTAAATTTGTTACAGTTCTTTTCATTGCTCTTTTTAATCACGACTCCTATCTCTGTTCTCAGGGTTATTATTAAGGCTCCTGTGTGGTGTTTCTTTTCTTTCTTGGAGGCCTGACATGCACTCTTTCGTGTGTCTTTTCCCTCCTGTGGAAATGTAAGGTCCTGAGATTGGGCTCAGTCTGAATACAAGGTTGACACGAGAACTCAGGAGAAGTGAGGATAAACTTCTGAATTCCCAAAATCTGGAAGATATGCGGATAAATAGAGGGGTTAGAAAGTGGTATGAAAGGGAGATATAAAAGGTTTCAAACCATCCTAGTGACTTCCAGTACCTTAGAACAAAGTCCAGACTCTTTAACATGCCCTTTAGGGCCCCACATGATTTGGTCTCTGGCAGCCTCTCCAGCCTCATCTTCTGCCACTCCCTCCCGCCCTGCTCTGCTCCAGCGTGCCTGGCTTCTTTTCGTTCTTTGACTGTGCCAAGGGTTCTTTCAGTGGCCCTTGCTCATGCTGTTACCTTTTTTGGCCTCTCTCTCCCTATCCCTCTGTCAGTCTTTGACTGGTGAACTCCTACTCATTCTAAAGGCTTAGCTCAAAATGACACCTCCTGAGATGTCTTGACTCTTCCATCTAAATTTAGGTCTTGTCATTTTGTCTCAGAGCACTCTGTTCTTTTCCTTCACAGTTCCCATCACAGTTCATGTTATGTATCAGTGTATTCATTTGCATGGCTTCTGTCTTTCCAAATAAATTGCAAGCACCATGTAGACAGGGACTGTAGCATATAGTCTGCTTCTAAATATGAGGAGGGACATTTATTGAATAAGATGCAAGATAGAAGAAACATTGTACATAAGATAGTGACACCTTAGTCTCCTTCAAAGTCGGCACCTTAGGACCTCACACAGTTTTCCCAGTGTCTCTTTCACTATTCAAAACACTCTGGAAAGTCCTCTGTTGGAATTGCCATTAGCTGCCCCATCATTTTCCTGAATCTCATCGATGGTCTGAAATCTTTTCCCTTTTAAAGGTGATTCTGGTTTTGGGAAAAGCCAGAAGTCACAGGGCACCAAGTCTGGGTTGTAGGGGAGCTGAGTCACCTGAGTGATTTGATGTTTCATCAAAAAAAACTCTGCACCAGACGTGATGCATGAGTGGGCGCATTGTCGTGATGAAGCTGCCAATCACCAGTTACCCATAGCTGTGGCTGTCTTTGTTGTATTACATCTTTTAAACAATGAAGAACATTGAGTAGTACTCCTTATTAATTGGCCTGGAGGGGTGTACTCATGTTGGACAACACCTTCCCAATCAAAAAACACAGTTAACATAGTCTCGATTTTGCTGTGACTTTAGCATGCCTTTTTCCCGTGTGGAGAATGAGGCGACCTCCATTGGGACAACTGGATCTTTGTTCCAGATCATATGTATAGCCGTAGACACAAGATTCATCCCTGGGTATGACCTTCTTGAGGAAATCTGGTTCATCGGTAGCAGTTTGAATCAAGTCATCAGCAACTGCAGTACAATGTTGATTCTGCTCTGGTAGCAGAAGCCACAGAACAAATTTTGCCACGACACGACACGTTTCATGGCAAGATCTTGCTTCCTAATCTCTAACACAGTAGTTTCTGGAATCACCAGATCAGCTTCTAGTTCTCTCACTGTCAGTCACCAGCCAATATTTGTGGAGTGCAGCCTGTACCCGTTCAACCTTCTCAGGTGCTCTGCTTGTTGCAGGCCTTTCAGAACCTGGATCACTTTTAACACATTCTCAGCCATTTTTGAAGCATTTGTGCCACACTTGTGTTTGCAGTGCACTCATTACATTGTCCCCGATTTGATGCAGATTCATTGTTCTACTTGCTCAGTCATTTTGAATGTGACAGCCACACAGTACACATGCTCACTCAACAGTGTGTACCATCCCCACTGACTAGTACAGTGAAGTTGTCATTATTCACAAATGCACATTGCAGTCCACTCTCCTCGGCTGCCAGGTTACATCAGTGTTGCGCAGACTGTTCTCATTAGATTAACAATGGCTGGACTTTTTCTAGACAGACCTCTTGGTTAGGGAAATATATCAGTTTCCTTTTGTAAGATGACTTTGAAATATCTTCATTTCAGGGGCTCCCTTGTTCTCTTTCTTATTAACACACTTGGGAAGGGTTTAAGGAATTGGAAGCTTTTCTTCACAGAGTTATTTTGAAATTCAACAACCACAGCAAATAGTTGAATCTGTCACATGAATACTTGAATCTAAGTCACTCATCTGTCCCCCCTGCAAGTATTAGTGGTGGTCTGAGATCCTTTCTTACTCTGACGGGATGAAAGGGATTAGCAGATAGCACTGTACCAGGAACCTAGATGATGCATCTGGGTTTTTGACATGACATGTGGAGCTTGAAGTACCTATGGGACATGAGGCAGACATGTCCAAAGGCAGTTGGAAGTAGAAGCCTGGTGTTAGATATGGTTTAGAAGTGAAGATTTGAATTTGAGCCATTTACATAGTGATAATAATTGAAATTAAAGTGTAAGTAGGCTATTAACAGAGGATGCAGAAAAAGAAGAAGGAAGATGAAGGGAAAGTAGTTGAAAGTGAGGCCAAAACGGAGCAGTCAGAGGGGAAGAGACCCTTCTATGCTCTATACCCAACAGAACGTTAGAACATTGGGCATGTAACACGTGTGTGAGCGAGTGGTGAGTAAAGCACCAGAAAAGCTTTCTTCTTTTTTAATATTGTTTTTCAAAAATACCATAAACAAAGTAACCCTCAAATTGAAGAGCTCTCAATAGTCCAGAGAGTATGAATCCATGTATCTGTCAAGAAAAGCCCTGGACCTTACCTGCGGTAGTGGAACTATTACTATAAGAAGTATTATTTCTCTGAAGAGTCCATGCCACAAAACGGTTGTGAAGTCTGAGTTGTTCAAATATGATTTATTTTTAATTCTTTGTATTTTAAATATTTTTTCCAAAAAAGAGAGAGCATGTTTATATGCTAGAGACACTTGGCCTTTTATTAGTAATTATGTGTGAATTGTTGGTTCACCAGAGAACTGATATGATTGACATTGGCATTTAACCTTTCCAGTATTTCTAAATTTGAGTTTTGGGTGTTGGTAAGTTTGTTTGGATTGTGTTATGTGACCATGCTCCTTTGTAGATTAGGGCTTGGCAAACTATAGTCTGCTAGTCAAATCCTGCCTGGGGCTGGTTTTTGTGTGGCCTTTGAGCTAAGATGGTTTTACCTTTTTGAAGAGTTGTAAAAACAAAACAAAAAACCCCAGAATAATCTGTGACAGAGTCCGTAAGTGTCCTACAAAGCCTAAAATATTTACTGTCTGGCTCTTTAGAGAAAAAGTTTGCTGACTCCTTCTTTAGTTTGTAAATTGTACATAAAATGAACCAAAAATTTCATAGGAAAACCTCAAATTGATGACTATAGTTCCAGACTGTCTTGCATGTCTTAAGGCTTTTCTTTTAAATAGTGACTTAGCTGTTGAAGTATGAGAACACATTTTTGTTGGTGATATGTGAACTTGATTGATTGGAAACTGCCTTGTGTGACTTTAAAGTTTGACCAGAGGGGGATGGAAGGCCTTCTGTACTGGCTGGTGTCTCATAGAAGTGTTCTAGAAAATGCTGAAATGTGTCCCATTACCGTTGTTGTGTTTGGTTTATCCCAGGCAGTCTGAGGTATGAGGTAAACACTAGCATCTACATATTGGAGCAAGCTATGTAAAGTAGAATAAAGTATTTATGTGGGATAGAATTATGTTCTTTGTTTGCATTTTGTTTGTCCTCTGAAGAGGTATTTTCTATTTGCAAAAGTTGTAAAAATCCTTGAATATTAGATTTAGAAAATGATTCAAATTGTATAGTTTTTATTTCAATAGTGTTTCATTTCACCTGCCTTCTGTTTTTGTGATGAGATGTCATTGATCAGTTCTAAGTATAAATTTCCTCAGTTCTTAAATCCTCCTGATACCATTCCATCAGAATCTCCAAGTTGTGGGAAATAAAAGTTGATTTGAAACAGTTCTGTAATTAGAGATGATTGTTGAGTGAGGCTCTGTCTAATCAGTTGCTAAATAATTCTCTCTCAAAAGTAGATTTGGTATTTACATTCTGATATTCTGCTCACAGTGTTTGTTGATGGTGCCTGAAATCCCTTGCCACTGGATAAATAAAGCCTATTATTTCCTTTTCAACATTTTAAGTGATTATTCTCTCATTCAAGAGCTAAGAAGCAGAAGGATAGGTATATTATCCAACTATGATCCTGACTATGCAAAGAAGCTGGAAACCTTGATTAATATGCCTTGTTAACTGATGATTTCAGTTTCATACTGGCAGTGCTAGAATAATTTGTGTAAACCAAGCAGTACAGATTCCTTATTTTAGCACTAAGACTTACAAAGGCTTCTTTTAGCAGCCTTTAATTTTGTACTTATGTATGTGACATAGCCTGTGGCTGTGATAGCTACAGTGAATCTCCAGTTGTTTGGGGATGAAAGGGGGAGGCAGCTGGAAACTCGGTAGCTACATCTAGCTGTCTACCTAGAGAAGGCCTTGATTTCAAGTTTATCTAAACAAGCTCGACTAATCCCAACTATCTAGGGGGATCCACTGTCAAAACAAGCAGCGTGGCCCTGAGGCAAACACAGCTATACAGAAATGAAGGCTGGGGCTTCCAATACTCCGATGACTGCATACTGGAGGCTTTTTTCCCTCCTGAAAGAGGGTAAGAGAGGTATAATTTGCATAATGCCTTTTCATTGGGAACTTTTGGAAAGCTGACAGACCTCCAGCTTATAGATCTGTAGCCACAATACAGAGTCTATAGGAGAATCCTTGAATGACCTAACCATATTGAAAGAAAATATAAAAGCGTCCAAGTATAGCCAAGTGAGAGAGGAAAAGAGGCTGATGCATTGTCTAACATCTGCTGTACTTCTCGTTAGTTTTGTTCTTTGCTATTCTGTGTGGACTTTGGAGAAGCCTAAGACAGCCTAACATGAATCCTATAATCTTCCTTCTGAATATTTATGTAGTGTGCCAGCTTCTAAGCTGTCCTTTGCGTTTTCCTATTTCCCCCTCATTTTCATGCTCTCAAATGAGGCCAACATTTCAAAAGCTAAATAAATGTTTGTGAATGTTTATAAAAGATTTGCATAAATTTGTCCTTGTCTGACAAAGATCACTTTTTTCTTATGCCAGTTCTGAAAAAAATTTTTTAAGGTTTTGGTGCTTGTCTTGATAACAAAGTCTTGCATCCCAGAACAATGATTGCTGATTAAGTGGGTATGCGATTGTGACTGAATAGGCTTTCAAGATACTGGGTAAAAAGGCCTATCATCTGAAGGCTGAATTATAGAATTTAGAAAATGTTACCAGAAGTACACATTTAAATCTATTTTTTGGTGCCATATCATTAGATAAGACAAAAGAGTTCTTACAAGTTAAAAGTATAACCCCCCACAGGTTAGAAAAATTCTCCTGTATAAATTTTAATAATTAGAATGTTTCAATAACTCAGAATATTGCTTTTCTTTCCTGTGGTTGAACATATTTAAAAATAATTTTTATACTTTTAGCCACCTTTTGGAAACCATAACTTTACCAGTTATGTGTATTAATATGGTTACTGGGGTGGTGATCAAAGGGAATATATACCAGGCAGTGCTTTAAGACATCTGAATGCACGGTTGTACCTTGAGAAAATATAAACTATATGAAATTTGTGGTGTTAGGTCTTAATTATAGGATGGTCAGACACACACACACGCGCGCGCACACACACACACACACACACATACACACGCGCGTGCCCGCCCCCTTCCCCCCACTCCTGATGCCATGTGTTTGCTGAATTCATTTATCTTTTAAAATTAGAATAGATTTTGTAGGGTGGTGGGGGATGTTGTGGGTAGAGGTTCTGCTAATTTAGTTCAGAGATATTCGAAGATTGGCAGGAGAGAGAGGTAATATCCAGTTCTGTTAGTCCTTTAGTTGTATTGGTTTAGAGGTTTAAGTTGTCATTAAGGCACAAACTAGAGCCACTTCTCTGACACAGTTTTTATCACATCTGCTAGGCTTGCGTCCCAAGAGGGGAGACGCGGAGAGCAGTGAATTCAACATGGGCCCATTATCGACTGCTTTTTCGTGTGTTGTAAAAGGAGTGAGACCTCAGGGAGGCTTGGAGCCTCCTCCCGTGTAATGTCCAAGTCAGATTTGAAGGACTGGTGGCAGGAAAGCTTTGGCCTTGGGGTGTGAATTCTAAGAAATAGAGGCACAATTAAGTTTAAAAAATTCAAGGATTTTGAGCTTAATAATGAAAGATTTTTTTTAGACTAATGTGAGCAGAAAAGTTGCCCATCTGTGCACATTTTTGTCTGCATTTAAAATATTTAAAAGCTGACAGCTTTTAATATGCTTACAAAATACTATTTCTATCAGTGCTCTTTTGTGTGTGTGTGTGTGTGTGTGTGTGTGTGTGTGTGTGTGTGTGTGTGTGAATACTGTCTTCCTGAGGGCAAGTTGCTTCTTCAGTGAAACCGTGTTTGCAGTTTTACTGTTGGGACCCTATTCCTTTGGTATGTGCGGACTTGTGGCCCCCTCCTCATTTTCCCCAGTATCTCTTCTCTTTAGATATATTGATAACATAAATGTGCAAATAATATGATTTAAAATGTTTAAGGAAATAAACAAGGCAAAATATTTTGGAGTAATAATATTAAGTCCAAAGAATTCTATTACTGATGTCATCGAATGCTAATTGTAAAAGATTCTAACCAAATCATTTTTTAGTTTTGGAAGTGTTTGAAATGTGTCATGAAGTTTATTCATGTTTAACATTGACCTTATAAGTATAGCTCTCTCATTTTCAATGCTTTTGCTGTAAGGTTTGAAGTTAATAAAATGAAATCTTAGAATAAAGGATTTTATATAATATTTAATTTGGGAACAACTTTGTTTTAAGTAATTTTTTGAAGCAAGGAAAGTATATAAAAAGATAAAGTGGCTTTGTCAAATTAAAAAAGTTTTTATAAAATTTTTTCACAAATACATATTTTTAAAGACATTTTTACTTAAAAGTACTTTCAGAGGTGGCTCTTTTGCTTTCCACCTATATACTTAATGTCCTTGATAATTTAGGTATAAAGTTTATATGACACATGTTATAGAATATGATATATTTCTGTATTTTAGTATAATTTTATCTTTGTGCATAGTAGGTATTATACAAATTAGCATAATTATAACATATGCATGACTGAAATTTAACTAAAGTTTATAAAAAGTAAACTGGGAGTAAATATTGAAATATACCAAAGAAAGGAAGCAGACTCTGTAGCATTTGAGCAGTGTTGTTAGAAATTTGACCCAGCTTTTATGTTTGGGTGTTGAAAGGCCTTTTTGTAAAATCCCTTATTCAAAGCTTTTGTCACTGAAAAAAAAGTTTGGCTGTAGCTATAGTATGGATCTTGGATTTAACTTGACATTTATAGGGAAGGAGAAAAATTATATTTCCTGTTTTCATATTTAGGAAACTTCTGATCAACATTCTTGAACTGGGTGCTAATTAAGCCTTTAAGAACTTCTTCACCATTCTGTTTTACCCTTCTTAATTGTAAGTGTTAAAGCCTCTGGTAGCTTTCACTTGGAGTCCCTGGTTTTAACTTGAAATGGCTTAAAGTTGAAACTTAGTTAGCTTTTTGTATGTTTGGATTTTGTGTGTGTTCTGTTTTTAACTTTCAACTTGAGTTTTAAGATCATCAATCAAAGGCTTTTCTTTCAAGTCAGTCGCACTGATCTCAATTGCAGGACTTAGAGGGTCAGCATTTCCCTCGTGCTATTAAAAAATGTCTAAGCATAGAAATAGAGTATTTTAGGAATTTGAGCTCCACTGATCTTTTCATCACACATTTGCATTTTGAAATGAACAAATAAATTAGATGTAGGAAACTCAGGAAATGTCCTCCCACCGTCTCCTCGCCTCTCTCCTTCACTTTCTTTTTGGACAAAGGTAAATTACCAACTGCTATATTAGCTTCCAGCAAGCTACACAGAGGCTGATTGTAGCTTTACATATTTTAAAATCCATTCATTTATTCAAGCTATCTCTTTTCTTTATTTAAATGTTTTCTTGCACACATTTTCTTTTTCCTTTTGAACTATTGAGAACATGCTCCATCTCCCAACATTCTGTAACCCCAGTGGACATTATAATCAGCCTGCGCTTTTGTCTTTCAGATGGCATTTATTTGTGGGGTTTGTATGTCTGTGTGTCAGTTGTTTTCGTCTGCCAAATACAACTAATTTTTGTCTATAGATTTCAGTGATGCAGTGAAAACAAAGTATTTGACATCTGAACTGATGGCTGTTGCAGGATCTCTTACACACTTCCTACCGTGCACCCCAAATTCAGGGTGAATTCATTTAGCCTTCTCACTCCTCATAATACCACTTAACTATATCGAATTTAGTTTTCAAAGTTTTGCTTCCAGATCGGATTCTAGGATGAATAATATTAAACATTTTTAAAGCTTTCCCAGGTTTTTAAGAGAATGGCTCAGTTTTAGCATAACACAATATAATTTCTTCAGGTTGGAGTAAATTTCCTTGATGGGTTTTGACTGGGTGAGAATTCAGATTGGGTGAAATGAATCCAAAAAAAGATGGAGATGAATCTTGAGTTCATTTTTTATTTTTATTAACAAGTGACTCCAGTGTTAGGTATGTTGATTTCATAGTTTGGTTCATAGTCTAAGGCTTAGTTATCTCCTTGTGGGCAGAGCTTTGAAGATGTTGATGCTTTTCTACTACACTCTGCAATCTGCTGTTTAATATATGCATCACTGAAAGGTTTATGTGACTGCCTGTCATCCACCCTACCCCTCTGCTCTCACTTCTTCCCACATGAGGTATTGAATATTTTGTTAGGAAGAAAAGCCCTTTTGGAAATTGCCTATTTCATAAATTGTCTGGTGACACAAAGGGGTTGGATGCTATATTCCTGTCTCATTTATTTTGAAAACTTTGCTACTGAACTCACCTTAATCAATGAGCTCAATGTTGTCTCCAATAAGTTATGTGTTGGATATATTGATTGGGAGGGATTTTAGAAAACCCGTCTGGGGTTTATAATGTCAGCAGTGTTTTGATTATGAAAAGAGTTGGAACCTGGGGACATGGAACCAGGTGGCGAATGTCCTAAAGCCAGTGGTGACATGGTGGACTGGTTCCCTCCTGGGATCTAGTTCATGCCCTGCACTTTAACTGTGGTGACTGGCTACTATAGATTCACTTTTTTGCTCATTAAAATGTTAAAAAAATCAAACTGTACATAAAAAGATTTGTGAAAATATAAACTTGGGAATTGATCTGGAGAGCTGGCACAATCTTTCCCACCCCCTGCTTTAGCAATGAGGTCATTTACATTTCATCAGCTGTACTGCATCTTGAAGATCCGATTTATGTGGCAGTAGTTGAGGTCGTCTGAAAGAGCTTGTGTAGGCAAGAAAAAGGGGAAAGAAAACAGGAAAATTACCATCTGCAAAGAGAGTTCCCTAGCCAAAGACACAGGTTCTAGAGAAAAGAGGGGTTGGTAACTGGTTAATGACTGTTTTCCCAGTAAAGTTAATATTGAAGGACACTCTACTATAAATATAAGGCTCAAAATATGTTTAAATTAGGGTTTTAAAGTCCCCTTTCTTGAAGAATGGCACTTTTCATATTCAAGTAATTGTGTTTTTCTTTGGAAAAAAGAGGATGAGGTAGTTAGATGTTTGTATATAGGGAAACATCAGTATTAAGAAAATTTGTTCATTCCAGCAGTTTTTATTTACAAGAAACATTGCTTGTTTTTTCCCTTCCTCTTCCTGTCCTTCCATCTTGAACCAAGACGTAGGTTTTTCCGTTTTGATTGTGGTAGTGTGTGACTATGCCTGACACAGAGTAGATGCTCATTTTTGTTTTTGCCTTTGATAGCACACCACCATCTTGTTTGACTTCAGCTGGAGTATCAAGCTCTTGTAATATCACAAACATGAAACTTATTATAAGGCACAAAGATGTGCCTACATTTGCCTATATTTCCTTCCTTCCCTCCCTCCCACCCCTGCCCCATTGCTTAATTAGACTTACCGCTGCTTTCTTGGGTAAAAAGGAAAGCCCTTGGGAAGTAGGTTATACTCAGCCTACATTGGATATTTTAATATTTGTTCTAATATTATCTGACAAGTTCACAGTTGGTTATTACTCTTGACATTAGAAAGTGGTTAAGTAGTTTCTGTATTATACTGAGTAATAAGTTGGGCTTCTTAGATTCCTTTGACTCTGCTGTAGAGTGTAATGCTTTCTTGTAGCCATGGGGGTCTTTTATTCCCCCAAAATCTTGAGACTTTTTGGCTGCTCAACTCCAGCATAGAGTAGAGAAGCACTTTTGCACCTGTAACTTTTGAGGAGTAAAGGATAACTGTCATTGTAGGTGGGTTTGGCAGGAGGGAGCCTGAGCACTGAATTTTAAAGAATGCTTGGTTCATACACTGAAGTCAAGAGATATTTAGTGGTATTTGAAACCTGAAGTGAAAGGAAATATGTAAGGAATTTTTTTTTGCATATAAATCTTGTGAGTTTTGTGTATGTGAGTTTTAGTGTATTTTATAATTGAAACTACAGACATTAGAATGGATGTTTATATGATCTCTTTTCCAATATTTGCTTGATAATAACATTATGCACTGAGAAGTTGCCCTTGTTCTTCTGATTCTCTATTAGCAACTGCAACTTATTTAAATATGAGTTTTAAAACAATATGTAAGGCCTTTTGAATGCCACATTATGAATTTAGCTAATATATCAGCAGTGCCTCTTAGAATATGTTGAGGTATCCTTAGCCACATTTTTGCATATTTTTGATTTCCTATTCCTTTATTATTTCACAACATGCCTTAACAGTGCTGTGACATATATGTATATAGTATCAGTCCAAGACAATATTAATAAATAGGGTATGCTCAACTGAATTATGTAGGTGGAATATGCTCTGGCAGAGCAAGTCGGTGTGTTTTCTGCTTCATTGAGTGGGTTATTAGATTGATGTGGTTTATTTCTTGAATGATAGAACCGGTTTTAAAAATAAATGAAGCGAGAAACATCAATTCAGTTAGCATTGATAATTCATTATTATTGGTTAGAAAAGTGCTACATTTGTAAACTGATCTTTAATTTATCACTTGGATTAGGATTTGCAAAGGGCAAGTTTGTTTTAATTTGAACCAGCTTCTCAATGACTGAAAAATGTGTTCTTCATTTTGTCTTGAAGTTGGGATTTTGAATAGTTAAAAAGCAAATCAAATGCATGAAAGAAATACTTTTTTAAAATTTATAACATTGGTCTATGAACTTGAGCACCGACAGTGGACTAAGTTTACAATTAAATTAAGACAAGCTAAAGAAAGTTCTGTGGAGGAAGTAATAATTAATTACTTGTGTATATGTTCAGCTGTGTGTATAGATGCTATACACATGAAATGTGTCCACTGGGAAAAGTCACACCCCACTGTGTATTGTGCCTCATACAGTAGTGTGCTTTTCTTAATGTAAGAAGCTTCTCTTTTGTGAATAAGTCTTTGAAATGTCGCTCTGGTTAAAAAAAAAAATGCCTTTGTTCCCTTTTTGTATACTTCCCCTGAATAATGTGCTTGGTTTTATGTACCTATGTATTTGTTAAAAGATATTTAAACTCGTAGTTTGCTTTGGATTTTCACAAATTACAAGCAGGTAAGTGTGTCCAATTATGATGACATTTAACTAAAAATAGTATATACTTAAAATTGTTACATTTTGGTTACAAAATAAATTTATGCCAGAAATCGCAACTTCTTTATGAAGTAAGTAGATGAAGTTTTACACTTGAAAAAATGCAGTTGACTATGTTCAGGGACAGTTGTCTTAAAGTTGGTTTTCTATTCTGCTTGTGCTTTAGCCCGTTGATGTTGGGAAGCAAGCGTTGTCTAATCCCGGCCCCCTCTGTTCCTAGGTAACAGGCAAAAACGGTGCCAGCAACAGCAGCCCTGCCAGGCCAAACCCATGTGGCTCGGTGTTATTCACTCTGATCCATATGGTCAGGCTGGAGATGGTCCCTGGAGGGGTGTTAACACTCAGCAACCCACCCGCCTCCCTCCCTTCAGAGCTTTCCTGCGTGGCTCCTGCTGCTTGCCCATGTGTGATTCTTGATTAATTTTTCATTTTTAATGAAGTTTGATCATGTTTATTATTTCTCATGATTGACTGCCTGGTACTCCTCCCATGTAATTGATAAAGCCCATATTTCTTCATCTGTCTCCTCTTTCTTTAGGGTAAAGTTGCTAGATTGTGTGCCATGGTTAATGTTAGATTTATTGGTCCCATTAGATGTATAAATTATCTTTCTTTCTCTCCACAGGAAGTTCTACAGACTTTGACCAAGTTTTGTTTCCCCTTCTATGTGGACAGGTAGTGTCAGATTTTCAAACTTTACAAAAAAAAAATCAATAAGCCTGCTATGGAAAATAAAAACCATGCCATTCTTAATATTCTGTCTGCCTAACCAAGCTTTAAAACGTCTGTGTTCCAAGAAGAGTTGCAGGGCTCTCCTTTCCTGGGGATTTTAGTGACACCATCAAAAAGTTTCAAGCTTAGAGCTTCGCTTTGGTTAATTTGTGAGCTACAGTTTGCACAATATTAAATTTTTGATTTTGGTTATCAGACTAAAACCATGATTAAGAATGGTTGGGTTTTAATCCAGTGCTACTTAATTTTTATTTAAATATGAATATATTTGACCGTACCAAGTAATATTGAGTAATATTATGTGACTCCCTGGCCTTATGAGTGTTATATAGACTGTTTTTCCTGGACTTCAACTTAAAATTTAAATCTGCCTAGGCCTGTCTTTTTTAAAGGTATTCTGCTACTTAAAAGGTATACTGCTAAATAGAGTCTTACATCTTGCTTTGGTGGCTAAAATGGTATCTCTCAGGAAATAAGCATTTCCTACAGATTTCTAGATTTAGAAAAAATACAAAATCATCTAAACATTTCCTTGGTATTTGCATTATGATAAACTTTCTTGGAGAGGTACAAATATTAGAACTCAAAGATAATTAGTCTAAGAGACTTAAAAAAAGTGAACCTCTGGTCAACAGCTTATTTTTAAGTTGTTTATTTTAAAAACAATTTTAGAAGAGCTTTCCCCCCTTACTTATAATACTATAATTTATTAACAACATTAATAAAATGACAAAATAATCACCTTAATCTTATTTTAAAGAAATGTCTCTTGTGTTTTTCTTTACAGTTTAATCATTTTTTGAAATCACTTGCCCATTTGAATGCTGTTTGTGATTTTTCTAACGGGAAATTGAACCATGAGACTGTACAAACATTACATCTTAAAAATTTTACATTTAGTGATAGAGAGGTTTTAGAAAATATCCTTATAAGTATTAAATGCCATACTATCTTCCAAGAAAGCTATAAAATATGCCCATCTTCAGGAATGTTCTATCATGTGTTTTACTATACCCAAACGTTGTAGGACTGAAAGACTTTGGTGACTTGCAGTGCATATGGGTAGTTTGCTGCTTGGATTTTTTCTGCACTTTGTAGTAACAGTGTCCTGGTTTATTTGGCATAAACCTAAAAATGATGTGAGATGAGAATTGGTAGCCAAAGGAGTTTGAAAGAGTAGTAGGAAGCAAAGAGGGTACTAAAAAGCAGCTCTGGAATGTTGCCAATTGCTTAGAATCACTCACTGTTTCTCCTGGTTCTAACAAGTTATTTTTTAAACCAATCAACCACTGTAGTATTTCCAGACGTGGGCTTTTAAAATCCTGGTATCAGGGCTATTTTAGTAGCAGGATGTTGCTCTAAACAGAATAGTCTTCATTTTAAGAGGGCCAGTCTTTGTAATGAGAGTCCTCTTATCTCTTCTTTATCCTATTCCTTCTAAAAATAGCAAGCAAGGTTTTATTTAGAGATGTTTAATGCAGACTTCACATTTTTATGTATGAATTAGTGATGCATGAAATCTCCTCCAGCCACTTATAAAATGTATTACAAATTGTGGCAAGGGCATATTTATATAAATTAATAAAGCGGAAACGTTTTTAAAATGTAGTTAGGTGTTTAACAAAGAAAAATAAGAGAATACATTTTTATATAATTTCTTGTTAGAGTGATGACCTGTTTTGGATAGGTATACCTTAATTGACTTTGTAAACTAATATTAAAAGAAATTTGCAATGAGATTAAATCTCCCCCAATGCGTGCTGTATGTGTGTACCACACACACACCCACACACCCTTTCTCTCTCCCTTTTTCTCATACCACATAACACCTACCTGTCCGGCTGATTACATTCCGAAATGGAAGGAAAACAGGCCCTTAAATTATAGTTGTAAATTTTTTTTGTCACCAATGTCTGATGCCTTTTTGTTGTTGTTGTTAGAAAAATATTTTTCTTCTAATATGCTTCTCTTCAAAATACTCTTCTCTGATCATTATTCTCGTATTTTTTAAGAAAATGATTTGGGACAAAATTGTTTCTTTATGGATATATTTTAATCCCTGCCATCCTCACCATGTATACTGGTTCTTTCTTACGTTAATTACTTCTGATACAAAAAAACACTTTATTTTGCAGAGTATATTTTTTGTCTTCTCTTTCCCTACTTCTAACTTTGGCATACTTTAATGCAGAAGAGAATAGCAATGAAGTTTATTCACAATAAATTCAAAGATTTTAATGTCACTTTTTTTATTAGACTGCAGTTAACACTGTCAAATGGATTTGCCCAGATTCTGAGGCCCACAAAGCCCCTTAGATATATTTATGACGTTGTTTGACTTAGAAAATGTCAGCATGGGAGATGTGTAATGCCCCAGGTGATTATGTTCAAAAAAGAAAGCTTCCTAATCTTGTTGGTATCTGTGCTTTTCTACCCCAAGGAATGGTAATACAACTTTCTGACATGTCTCGTCTATATCAAGAGTGGGATTTTCACAGTCATCAACAAATCACCTGTTAACATTGACATCTTACTGTCTCTTGTGTTGTTTTAAGATTTTTCTTTCTGAAACTAGGACTTATGAAAAATAATGCCGGTGGCTCTTTGGGTTTTCAAAAGAAAGTGCTTTCTCATGTACCATCTCATATTGTCTTCCTATTGTAAGAGATGAGAACAAATGCTGTTTATCTTCACTTGAAAAAAAAAATCTAAGCTGTAGAGAAATTGTGACTTGCCCAAGGTCCTCTTAGGCTGCTAGCACAACCTGGATGTTTCTCTCTCAAATGAATACATTTTTCAGTAGAACACCTTGTGGGAAAACCAATCCCCCCCCCCACACACACGTGTGTGTGTGTGTGTGTGTGTGTGTGTGTGTGTGTGTGTGTAGAGAGAGAGAGAGAGAGGAAAGAAAAGATGTTAATATTTGAGTTCCTAATTGATTCTAGTCAACATACTAGACACTTTCACATTAATACCTCACTCTTCCCAGCAACTCTAGGAGATAGGTGATGGTGGTATCTCTTTCACAAAAGAGCAAAGGAGGGTTCTGAATGTGTAGCATTATGCTGAGTGATAAGGAAATGGTATCAGACTTGGGGCTCTGCCCTCCATGTGTTTCTCAGTCTAGCTCAGGAAGTATTAGAAAGACACATCAAGCAATACCTGTCCAGAAGGAGAGTGAAGTTATGGAAGACTGAAATGTTCAGAGAAAACTTCTCATAATGGGGGGAGACTTGTGTTGAGTCTTTAAGGATGGCAAGAAGAGGTAAGGGGAAGGGAGAGCCTAACACCCCATATGCACTGAAGAGCAAAGCAGAGGAGAAACCATGAGTGAGCCTAGAGATTGTTCAGCCAGAGCAGATGGAGCCTGCTGGGAAGAGGGTGATGTGTACTGTGGTAGCTTGGGCTCTGGCTACAGGAGGCCTTGAAAATGTGTGAGAATAAGACTGCAGGATTTTAAAGCTGAAATTCATCTGGTTCAACCATCCCGTCCTACAGAAGGGAAGCCAAGATCTGTAGAGGTGGAATGACTTGCTTATGGTCATCACCGTTTAATTACAGAGCTGGGAAAGCAGCAGATACTGTTGGTTTCAATCCAGACTTATTTCTCCCTTGCACTGTATTTAAAGCTCTTGGTGAAGAGGAGGAGTGAAATGATGGTGCTCAGATCTGTGTTCATTCTCAAAAACTTATTGTCATTGATGAAAGTAGTTTCTGGGGGAGGGGGACAGGGGGAATATATGTATAGCATTTCATCTTGTGCGCCTTGCTTGCACTCGGTAGCTGGCAGTCTGCTTCAGTTAGCCAAAGTATTCGAGATGCATCGGATGATGGAAAAGCTGGTCTTCCATGTTTGTGCTTATCCTTTATCAGAACCCAGAAAGTTAGCTACCATGCCAGGGCCCTGTATGTTATACTGTCACACACAGTGACTGAACATGAAATGACATGATCTTTTCAGGGGCAGAGGTATAGTTTTCATGATTAAGGATGTAACCAAGGTTTAAATGTGGTTTGAATGCTATTTATAATGTTACTTATTTTTGTATATGCCAGGCACTATGTATACTATGTTCTCTTCCTGTACTAAAAGTTTACACACTTGCTAGGTTACCTCATTCCACATATGAGGACACAGAGGCTCAGATAGATCCAGTAACTTGCCCAAGGTCCCACCAGTAGAAAGTGGTAGAGCTGCTTTTGAAACCCACGTGTGTCTGACCTCCAATTCCACCATACCTTCTCTACCATGTTGTACTGCCACCGTCAGATACACTACACAATAAAGTAACCAAACTTTAACATTTGTTTCAAAAGCAATATATATATTTATTGTAGAAAAGGAAAAAATACAGATAATTGAAGAAAATAAAATCCATGCAAAAAATGAAACTATAGCACATGATTAGTCCATCTGTGTATATTTGTCCAGACCTTTCCTTTTGGCCCCACCACTGTGCAGTCACCGTGCTCTACTTTTCAAGACTGTATCAGTTTGGCCCACTTGGACTCTTGTTTTTCACCCTTGGTTTAGTCCCTTGGTTTATCCGACTGGTTAAGCTGTGCCCCGTGAACATTTTGTACAGTGTTTGGTAATATTGGAGCAATCAGGCCTTAGTGGGCAGAGTGCTGGGGGTCGCAACCAAGAGACCTAGGTTTTAATTTGGGTTCTGCCATTGATTTGCTCTGTGCTGTTAGGCAAATGACATCTCTCCCCTGAGGGCCTCGGTGTCTTTATGGGTAGAATGAGGGAATTGGGTTAGATCTCTGCTGCTCCTTCTGTTTCTGATACTTTTTGATTCTTCAGTTATGATTCATTGTCACTTTGTCAGGCTCATGTAGGAGATGAAGTGGAGAGATCTCTGTTCTTTCTTAGAATAGTAGTCTGGCGTGTTTCTCAAGCAGCTAGGCATTGCCCTGTGTCTGGCAGTATGCGACCTACTCTTGGTCCCCAGGCATTTTGGGTCAATGTCATTCTTGCCACTTGAATCTTTGAGCAGGGAACGTGAGAAACTTGAGTCTTAGGCAGAGGAAAGCTGTGTCTATGGAAAGAAGTTTTGAGGCTCATGTACCTAAAGGTTGGGAGAAGTGATAGGTTGATAAAAGTGGATTCCTGCCTCACACCTCAGGTGCATTGCAGAAAAGGAGAGGTAGCCGTTGGGGGTGCCTTGGCAGTGCATGGCTCAGCAGGCCATTGTTAGGAAGCTGTACTAGAGGATGACAAAATGTTTCTGTTCCATCTTGAAATTTTATAATTTCATAACAAGAGTTATTATTTTCATTATGTACCTACTATATGCTGATTACTTTGTATACATGATTTCTAATCCTCAAAACCACACTGCAAACTGTCATTATTCCCACTTTACAGATGAGGCTTGAAAAAGTATAATCATCTATATATTCTCACATAACAAGTGAGTAGCATATCTAGGATTTTAAAGTCCATACCTTACTGTTTCATCTTCTCTCTCCTGCATCATTAATCTTTGCCTCTATTGAGTCATTCCCAACAGCTTAAAAACAAAAGTTCTGGTATTCCTCCTCCCTAAAAAGAATACCCACTTTGGTTCTTCATTTCCATTCAGTTACTGCCTAATTCTCCACCTCTTGGAAGAGTTACCCACACCCTTCAACTTACTCCTCAGCCCTCTTCAGTCTGTCTGCTGCTCCTGTCACTCAGCTGGAGCTTTTCTTACCAAGGTCAGGTGAAGCCTCCATATTACTCAAGGCAGTAGGCATTTTTTCTCTTCTTGTCATGATGTATCAGTACAGTTGACCCCTCTCCCTCCTGCTTGTTCTGCCTGGGTGTTCTTTTTTTCTTTGATGGTCTCTTCTCTACCCATCATCTAAATTGGTGCTTCTGTAACTTAGTCCTGGGTCCTCTTTGGTTTCCATAAATGCTCTCCCTAAGTGACCTCATTCTTTACAATGGCCTTTAATACCACCTGTGTGTAATTACTTCCAAATTTATAGATCCAGTCCAACTTTTCCTCTGATTTACTAAGTGTATGTTCAACTACATACTTGACACTTCTATTTCCATGTTTCACAGGTTTCTCAGACTTAACATATCCCAAATGGAGCTCTTGGATCGCCCCCCAAACTTGTTGGTTTTCTGTCATTAAATGGTAGTATGCCGCCTTTTCACTTCCTCTCAGCCCGCAAGCACTCACCCCTACAACTTGGAGCTACTCACCCGTATTCATCTCCATTCTCCCTACGTGATACTCGCCACCATCCAGCCTCATCTGGATTGCTGCATTAGCTTCCTGCTTTTCTCTGCTTCCACCTCTTCCAAACTGTTTTCCATGTCACACACAGACCAACATTTAAAAACTGTGGACTAGACTGTTATTCTCTTGATTCAAACCACTCAGTGGCTTTCTGTTGCCTTTACAAAAAACAGTTCTGATTCTTTACCATGACATATGAGGCAGGCACTCTGCATGATCTGGCATTTACTTCTCTAGCAACTTCCTGTCATGCTACTTTCCCTGTATCTTCTGTGCGTTCACTCTACTGGTGTCCTGTTAGTTCCTTACGCATGTCTGGCTCTTTCCAGCTTGAGCATCTTTGCGCAGCTGTTGTCTCTGCCTGAAACACCCAGTCCCCTATTCTGGAGTAGCTGCTCATCTCATCCTTTAAGTCAGTATTGTCATCATTGAGAAGCTGTCCCTGACCACATTATCTCAGTAGGGCCTTTCCTTTTCTTGGTTTTCTCCTGCCTTTGTTCCTTTTCCAGTTTCATACAACACTATGACAAGTTGTGTGCTTTACTGCATCCTTGTTTATTATTCCTTTCTAAGTAGACAGGAAGCTCCACAGGGGGATGGATATTGTATATCCAGCCTTTGTTACAGTGACCAGTGTAGTAGTTCCTCAGTTTGTAAGATGACAAACTAAACTTAAAGTGAGGCTGATATGGAAAATCCCATTTCTCACTGGAAGATTGGAATCAAGCTGTCCTATCCACATGCCTCATGCCGTTTATAAACTGACCCTCAGGGTTAAGCAAAACGCTGCTGGTGGGGATGGGGGTGTCTTGAAAGGCAGACAGACAGTTACAAGGCAGCATGAATGTTCAAATTTGTGGTTCAGATAGTCATTGCTTTTCTCCCTCCCGTTCCATACCCACCTAGGCATGGCAAGCAGAGCTAAGGGTGGTCTTGGCCCTGCCTCCTGGGCTTGGCTTAGCTCTGGAAATACTCAACTTTGGTTTCTCTTGCTTAGTGGGAAGTCTGTCTGATGACACAACTATCTGAATTTCTCACGTACCTGAGTTCCTTCAACTGAGTTGAAAGCTTCTGGGGGAGGATTTTCATTGTGTTTCGTGCAGTGAGACAGAGTAAAAAGGGCTTTGAACCAGAATTGGGTTTGGAGTTGTGTTTTAGTCCCGATTACTTTGAAAAACAAAACAAATCAAAACAAAACAAAATGAAAGCCAAAGAAATAACCCCTAGCCTCAGTTTTCCCTGCTACAAAAAGCAAGAGAATTGGATAAGATGGCTTCTTGGGTTCCTCCCAGCTTTCACTATTGTGAAATCTGATCTCTGTTGAAAAGATATGGATTCTGACCCTAGGGGGAAATACAATAACTGCAATTTAAGGAAGCACACCCTTTTCTCAGAGTCATTTTTACGGAGAAAAAGGGAATCCTCTCGTAAGAAGGAATGACACATTCCTTGGAAATTCAGAACCCTTCGAGTTTGACTGCCCTTGCCTAACTTTTAGTTTCCTGGAAGTTGTCCAAGGAAAAAAATGTTTTAGAGTTTAATGATTTGGGTCCTTTAATGACTTGTACTAGGAATTAAAGGTGACTCGACTGATAATAGTCCCCCCTTCTAACCTCTGGCACCCCAAAAAGAATCTTGTCATTTTAATGCAAGCATGAGCAGCTCACTTGGTTGTCTGGAGGACCCCTCTGTACTGAAAAGGTGCAACAGATTTGAGAAAAAGGCAGCTTTCATCTTCACTCACAATCATGACAAAGCTGAGTCAGGAAGATTCTAAGCAAATGCATGGTTTTAATAAGATTTTTTTAGTTTTCATTCAGATGGTAATTTAACAGCTTGCATCTCTTTTATTAATTGTTCTTACTTAAAGACTTACCTTTATACTAAATGCTTATTTCAGTTGTTCCCCAAACATCATTTGGGTTGGGTCGTAGTTTCTCATTGCATTGTTATTCCAGGTGAAGAAACTGAGGTGCTTAGAGATTAAGTAATTTGCTAAATTGAGGGCCAGTGAGCAAGTGATCGAGTTGGGATTTGAACCAGGTAAATGAGTAATGAATCTTTCACTGAGCCTATGAGGTAGCTAAAAGCATTTTCAGCATTTTAATGGTAGTGGAAAGATAATAGGGAAATTAATGACACTCAGCCAAGTTGTATTTGTCCTATGTCTTTTTCCTAGAGATTCTGGGTGTTTTCTTTTCATTCAGTCCTATCAATATCCTTTCCTTTAGGATTCTCCATTTTAAACACTGTAGAAGTGTAATCACCTGCTGAGTTAAAATAATGAACACTCATATTTTTATGATCACATAATAGTATTTCGTAAGAGCATGACTTTATCTGTAACTTAGAACCGTCCTGACCTGTTGCTTTAAATATTTTAATAATACAGGTTTTTCTCCTTCCCCAATGAGGCCCACTTTTTTTCCCCCAATCACTTTAATTATGTGAGCTAGAATCCTCTTTCTCACACATCTTCAGTTCTCAACCTTGTTAAAATTAATCATATAATCCCCCTTTAAAACATAGTATTAAATCACCATAGTAACACAGTATCCAAGCTTTATAGATAAAACATAACAGCCATAAGAGAGTAGCGTTTGGTGTCCCCTTGACAGCTCTATAACTTTTATAGAAATGTGTTCCTTCTCCTGGTTGTGTGAGGTGGAGGGATAACATTACTTACACCTGTTTTATTACCACGCTGCTTTTAAATTGCCACCTTGTTTTCGTTCACCTTCCTAGTTAAAAAAGGAGAGTTGAGCACTATTTTCTATCTGAATTATTTTCTTGTACTCTCTAACCATTTTTCAAGGGATGGAATTGTTTCCTTATATATGACCAAGGAAGGTCTGTTGACCTTTTGTGCTAGGATACCTTGAAAACCTCTTTAATTTTCTTATGCAGCTTATGTGAGGGAGTTTTAGAAAGGAAGGCTATCCATATTTGAAAACTCAATTCGTATGATATCCAAAGATTCAGAAAGTCTACCTTTGGAAAAGACCTGGTGAACTGTGCTTTTTTTATTTCCACTGAAAATTTATAAAGTAAATTATAGGAGCATCTGTGTGAATATATTATCGATTTGAGTATATTTTGAAAAATGGAACATGTAAACTACAATGTGACTTGAGTTCCTTTGAAAAAGTCAATGTCAAATTCTAAAATATTCTGTTAACATAAATTTATGTACTAGAATTTGGAATATTTAAATTTTTAAAGAGGAGTCTAAGCTAACTGGTAAACTGATTTTTAGAAGTGGATTTTAAAATATTTCGTAACTCCTAAAAAAGAGCTTATGGATTAATCTGATTAGTAATCTGATTTTTAATTTATTGAAATGGGTACTTTTCTATTTTATGTTGCTTTATTTGTGGGTTTGGTGATTTCTTGTGTTTATGCAGGAATTTTTAGCTTTTCTTTTCTAAAAAAGGTTTTATTTATTTTTAGAGAGTGGGGAAGGGAGGGAGAGAAAGAGGGAGAGAAACACCAGCGCATGAGAGAAACATTGATCATTTGCTTCTCACATGTCCCTATCCCGGGACTTGGCCCACAATCTAGGCCTGTGCCCTGACTTGGAACTGAATCGGTGACCTTTCAGTTTGCAGGTCGGCGCCCAGTACACTGAGCCACACCACTCAGGGCTTTTTCTTTTTTTCTTTCATGTCTTTCTTTAAAACCTTGTTTCCATTTCTTAGACAGCATCTTGCATGGTTAAGACATTTAGTATTTCTGTTCTGTAAAATATGTTCCTCATACATTAAGAAATTTTGAAAGATACAGGAATTTAGGAAATTAATAGTTAACCTTGCCCTCTTTTGAATTCCAGCACCTCCCCTTAATAGCTCTGTGAACTTGAATTCAATCAGTGAATCAGAAAATGAATTCAGCCCTTCATTTTTTCTTTTTTAAATTATCTTTTTAAAAAAAATTATTTATTGATTGATTTGAGGGGAGGAGAGAGAAACATCACTTTTGTTGTTCCATTTATTTATGCATTAATTGGTTGATTCTTGTATGTGCTCTGACTGGGGATCGGACCCGTAACTTTGGCATATCGGGATGACGCTCTAACCAACTGGGCTACCCGGCCAGGGCTCCTTCGGTTTCCTTTTCTGTACAATGGGAATATCTAAGTTCCAGAGTTGTTGCTGAGACTAAATGAGATGGTTTATATGAAGTGTCTCTCCCTGTGACCAGCACACAGCAGAAACTCAGATTCTGCTGTAGAGGAATGATCAGATGAACAAATTAATGATCAGTTAACAGCAAGGTGGCAGAAAAGGCTTTTGTGGTAGTAAGCTCTAGGTTTAAAATCCAGTGTTTTGCAGTTTACCAGTTGGCACCTTAGGCAGTGCTCCTCTAGGCTATTCGCTCAACTATAAAGTGAGGTTAATAGAACGCACCTTTCAGGATTTGATGGGATGAATTACAGGGCTACCTGCTTGAACTCAGTAAGTGGAAGGAGGTATGGTAGCTCTGAGGAGGTGGTCACTAGAACATGCTGCCTGCTGCCCTTTTTTCTTTTTTTACTAGCTCACAATCTGTTCCCGTGAAGTGTGTAAATTTTCAGCTCATTTATAAAGAGTTCCACTGAGAAAGGAAATGTTACAGGTTCAACGACTTGTCATGATTAGATACTTTATCAAGAAACTTACTGCACATTCATTTTTCCCTTTGTTCTGTCTTTGCCGCAGCCTCACAGTTAGCCAAGTTGGCCAGAACTTCACGTTCGTGCTCACTGACATTGACAGCAAACAGAGATTCGGGTTCTGCCGCTTATCTTCAGGAGCTAAGAGCTGCTTCTGTATCTTAAGGTAAGGGAGAAGGGCTTGGCAATTGGCTGGTTCTGTGAAACAATGTCAGCTTTTGCGTTGTTCTTCTGTAATTAAATTTTCCAGCTGCTCTTTTTATTTTCCTATCTGTTTCCCACAAGTCACTGCACTTGGGGAGAAGGACTTCACAGTGTTGTCCTTGCACTTTAAGTTCTGCAGATAATTGTATTTATTTATTTGTATCCCATCGCTGGGGTGGGAAAGGGACCATTGCTTCTGTGGAGTATGGGGAAGCTGGAGAGCCAGCGTGGCTTCAGTTCCTCCTGCTGTTATCTGGAGCTGTCAGAAGTTAGTCTGTTAGGCTTTCCCTTGGACATTTTGTGTATGTAAGATTATTAATAAAGTATGTGTCTGTGGCTCAGGACGTCTTGCAGACACTGATTGTGTCCTCCTCAAAGTAACACCCTTGCCCCCTTTGGGTCAATGAGTGAGTGACTGTTTCTCAGCTTGGCTACCTCTAGAGAGGTTTGAAAAAAGGGCCGAATCCTGTCAGAAGGCTTCCTTAGGCCTTCTAAAACCCCCTTCATCCACCAGAGCCACACTTTCTTAATGCTCTGTTTCCTCCTGCCAGAGGGGTGAGGAGTGTTCTGGGGTGGGAGGATGTGTGGAAATCGGATTTTGGAGCCGCTGGCTCTGTGGGCTCCTGCTGGGCGCCTCCTGAGGGGGAAGTAAAGGCATCCACACACTCTCCTCTCCATCTGCCTCGGTTAAGTAGGTGTCAGAGGGGCCTGCCTCCTGTCTCTCTCTGCTCATGTGGAGCAGCCCAGGGCAGGACAGCGGGGAGGCGCCCCTGACAAAACCCGGGTCCCCATTCTTGGGCTTCAGCCTGGGGATAAAAGGCCAGACCCTCTATGAATTCCAGAAAGAGTAGTTCTCTGGTGTATTAGTCTCTGCACTTTCTTCTTCTTCTTACCAAGAAAAGACACTCCCCCCGCCCCCCAAGCACAGATACCCTCACACCACAGGAGGAAGAGAACTGACTTTCGGAGTGCTTTTGCTCAGTAGCTCTCAGTCCAGACTGCTACTTTTGTGTTTCTCTCCACAAACATTAGTATTGGTTTTAATCAGCAAAATTAACTCTCTTCTTCACCGAGCATAGCATCTGTAATGGGGGCACTAGAGGGCAAGTGTTGGAATGACCTAAGGAAGGAAGTACAGCCAGGGTACTTGGTGAGATTAAATGTGTACAGCTGTTCTCAAGCATGCCTCGGCAGTCCGGGCGGGCGCAAGGATTGCCTGCCCACAGGGTTTGATTCTGATGCAAATGATTATTTACTCTTTGATTTAGTAATGTTGGTCTTTTTGTTTTTGTTTTCCTTTTTAAAGAAAATTTTCTCGTACATTTTTACCTAATACTATGTTTCAACCTTGGCCAGGACACTGCATATTTATGTAGTTTTTTAGAGATGAGGGTTTAAACCACATTCTTAAGGTTTTGTAGAAAGGTGTTTTCCCCCAAATGTTTTGAGTTACAGTGTTTTTTCCTTCCAAAGCTGGAGTGCGTGAGGGGTGGGGAAGGGGATGAGGCTGAACTGGCACTCTCACAGTCACACAGTTTTGGGGAGTGGGAAACAACTTAAAAATTTAAATTAAAAAATTGCTCTCCTCTGATTCTAGTATTTGACTTTGTGTGTCTATATGGAGCATGATGGCCTTCATGTTTGCGAGAAGGTCGTTGGATAGCCTTCATGCTGTAGTCATTTAGAATGAAAAATAGCAGCAATTGGTATGTTTTCTATCTGTTTTACTAGCTTGGAACCATAGAAAACAATTTGGTGGGTTAATTCATTCATTTATTTGCCAACCCTTAATCAGGTGCCTACTATTAGCTAGTCCCTGCCCTTAAGGAGTTCACAAGGCTGGCTGGAGAGATGGATGATCACACTGCAGTATGCTATATATATAAAAAACACACCATGGTCCTGTGGTGTCCTGTCTTCTCACTACTGATATTCTAGCACCAGAGAATAGTGACTGTGGTGAGAAAGAGTACTATATGAATACTGGGATATGCATTTCAAGGGTATTTAACATTCGAGGTGAAGCTCTCATTTTATCTCATCCAGCTTGTGCATGTATAATGGACATACATTTTCCCTGTGCTTGGGCTGGGAACGTTGCTGGGGTGATACATGAACAGAAGGGTCTACTGTAACCCTGGATGACTGGGTTACAATGGAGAGTTGGGAGGTCTGCCGAGAGAATACGGGCATGATTTGGGTCTGGTTTACATTGTTAGCATTGTCCTCTTTTGCTGCTTGGTCTCCTTGTCTTTTTCCGGGTGCTTTCCCTTTAGCTAACCTATGCCTTGAGGTCCAGGTACCATTCTGGTGCCCAGTGCTGTAGCTCAAGGCTGCTAAAAGGCCACCTCTACTCTTGCTTTCCATTTAGTCTCATGAGGGGTGTAGCTCCCAGTGAAGGTGTGTTTACGTGTATAGCCTCCACTGATCCTAGCTTCTGAGGCTCCCTCCTTCCCTGACTGCTCTCCCAAGCTCATGTGCTTCCCGGTGCGTATGAGCCACTGGGTCTTTCTGCCTTCACACATTTGCCCGTTCCCCCAGACTTCAGCATGGGCGCTCTGAGCAGCCTTCTCCAGGCAGCGGTAATCATCTCCCCCTCTGGGGACACCAGATGCTTTGCATACTTCAGTTATACTTGCATAAGCCTTGATCACCCTTTGTTTTTCTCTTGTTGGACAGTTAACTCTTTAGGAGTAAAGACTGTGTGTTAATCAGCTTTGTATCTCCAGTCCTTAGCGTAATGCTTGACCAAGGTAATGTGTGCGTGGCTTTCAGAGACAGGCAGATGCATGCTATTTGAATAGAAGAACAGGGCTCTGAAGGCTCTGATAGGACACTAGTTGAGAGAGAAAATGTGAAATATAGTTATTTGCAGAAGCGTGGTTTATATTATCAAACTTATATTAACTGTAAGAAGAGAACCTTTGAATCTCACAGTGATGATCCAGTGTTAAGTGCCAGGCCTTGTGTCCATAAAGGGCTAGACCATCAGTATTACAAAATTTAAATTTAATTTCACAATGAAAGTTTTTTAGATACTCTTTATATATTCACTTATTAGGTTCATTGTTAGGGGCATTGTCTGTTCCTCGTACTAGAATGTCAGCTCCATGAAGGCAGAAAATTTTTATCTGTTCTGTTCACAGATGCATCCAAAGTATACTAAAAAATGTAGTTGTATTAGAGCATAAACAAGTCTCATTAACAGAAATGCTATGGTACATAAAATCAAATACATATTTCCTCCCATGGCTAACTAGTTTTTTTCCATTAAGGTATTTTAATTTTCCTTGAGATTCATCATAATATTATTTAACCAGTTGCTAGATGGTGCTTAATGCTAGATTAAAAACACCAGCTAGGAGAGCAATAGCTACAGGGCAAGTCATTATAAACCCAGCAATGTGAGTGAGTATTTTAGAATATCCAGATAGCACTGTCTGCATCTGATGTGGTATAAACATTTACCTTTGCTATCTTTCAACCATAAAACAAGATGACCTAGAACCAAAGTTATTTTTTCATTTTTTAATTGTCGTTCAATTACAGTTTTCTCCCCATTGCTTTCCCGTGCCCTGCCCACTCCCCACCTTCCACTTTTAATCCTCCCCTCCCATTGTCTTTGGTCATGGGTTCTTTCTACACTTTTTGTGGCTTCTGATTTGCCTTAATGACATGTACCCATCAAGACCTTAAGAGTTCAATGATATAACCATGTTGTTTGGTGGAGGTGGGGTGGGGCAATGTATTATGGGAGAGATGTCAATAATAATAATAATAATAATAATAATAATAATAATAATGTCTTTCTGTACTCTTTATAAAAGAATTTTTAAAATATTTGTGTTCTACAGGTTTTACTTCTGTATGCAGATCTTATTTAAGCTCTTGGGAAAGTTTGAGTAACTGTCTTTATACCCAAATCAAATTGTTCAGAAACTAGAATACATTTTGGAAAATAACTTGTTTTTTCAAGATGATATCTAAAATTTTTGTTTTAACATTTAAAATTTTTATTCAGTTAGTAAGCATCTTAGTACTTATATATATCAGAAATGATCAATGGGTAACAGTTGGTCTTTGGCCTTTATTTACTTCAAGGTCCTTTGAAATAGAAATAAAGATCTAGCCCTGGCTCCATATATGATGAGACTCTTTTAGATGTTAGGTTCATCCAAGATTTTGATAAGCTGAACTTTCTGAACTTGATATAACAGACTGAAAACAATATATACTTTTTGTCCTTTACCAAATTTAAAATTGAACATGCTTTTGCATATACTGTTCCCAGGCCACTTCTGATTTTGGTATCCACCTTCCATTTTGCTTCTACCCTTACGATCTTAGGAGCCACTCAATCTTTGGGAAGGGACTATGTAAACAGTTAATTAAAATATAATGTGATAAGTGCTATTTGAAAAAAATATGTATATGCAAGGGTCTGTGGGGTCATAGATTAGGCAGTGCCCATCTCTGGCTTGGAGAATTGGGGAAGTGTTGCTGATGGTTTCCAGTTAAACTGGGTCTTACAGAATCAGTGGGGGCTTGCCTGGAGGAGAACAGCAGGAAAGCTCTTGAGGTGGTAAGAACGGGTGTGCACAGGCCCAGAGAAAGGAAAGGTCAGAGCAAGATGAAAGAATGATGAGAATTTGATGAGAGGGCAGCAACAGGCAATGATGCCATAGAAGCCTTGGGGCCAGGCTGCTCAAGATTTTGGGTTTACCCCGTAGGCTGCAGAGCGCCGTCAGGTGGTTTGGGGCAGACATCAGATATAGCGATGTTAGACCAAGGATGAGGTGGCTTTCTGTGCTTGAAATTGCTATTCACAGAGGCGTGGGGTTTTCTGGTTTTGGTTGGAAGGGACGGTGTTCATCACTCTGGAAGTAGCACCTTGATTTAGATTGGAATTTTTAAGCCTAAACTTTAGTTTTTTTGGTTTCTTTGTTTTTATTTATTTATTTTTATTTGTTTTTAAACTATAACTTAATGAAATATGTTCCTGGGTCCTTGCTGGGGAGTTAATTGTCCTTCTTTTCATGCAAGCTGGCACACGGGCTTGTGTTTAAGCTTTAACTGTGTTAAGTAGGAATCATCTTTCTTCTGAAACACTTTCTAATTTAATGGCAGGAAGAACTATTGCATCTCCTTTCATCAGCATTGTACTCATTTCCACTATAAACACAAAAAAGCTCAGTTTTCATTGAGAAAAAGAAGCTAGAAGTAATAAGAGTCTGGTTTTTAAAATTTTGGCTTCTCTCTCTAACCGTTCCAGTATTTTTAAAACATCTATAGTTCAGGAGAAAAACCAAAGGACTCTTTCCTTAGGCAGGTGTGGTGGCAGAAGCCCTTTTGGATTGTGTGTTATCTCCTTTAGTTTAAAATAAATATATGGGGGATGGGGAAGGCAGTTGGGAAGGAAGGCTGTGGGGACAGCTCCCAGATTTTTACCTTGAAAGCAGGTGCTGCTGAAATATTCCAGAAACAGATGGATCTCCTATCCTTGTTTTAAGCTATTTATAGTTGTCTTGCCTGAGGGTACCCTGCTATACAAAAATTCACAGCCTAATGTTTGAGGGCAGGTTGGGCATCAAAGCTGGGGCTCCTTTGGGAGAAATCAGCCTTTCTTCCCAGTGCCTTAAATGCCATTTGAGAAACCTGGATCTTTCGTACTATTTAACAGAAGACTTTCCTTTGCCTTTTGAGTGTTTCCATCTCTCTGAAGCTGTTTGATTTCTTTTTAATTCCTCCCCTTAAAACGTCCAACGGGTATAATGTTGTTTTCTGGATAGTCAGCTGGAAGAAGGCCTGATCACTGTGGCAGATTGTAATTCCACCCATTGTGGGTCCTGGCACATGGCTGCTGTTGGAAGCCAAACCCATGGGATAGGGCCTGTGGAGACTCTGGTTTACTGGGCCCAGGGCCCTTTCTGAGGTTCTCAGTGTTTTGAAAGGCTTGCATGGTTGGGGAGAGGGCGGGGATCATCAGAAACATCACTCTGTGGGAGGTTACAACTTTTTTCCCCTTAATTAAAAAAAAAAAAATGAAGCAACTGGGGTATGTTGCATGTTTTATTGTCACACAGATGCCTTCATGCTTAGAAACATATAATCCTCTGGGGAGCCACAACTCAACAACAATAACAAGCTGGACTGTTTAAAGAAAATCACCTTTGAAGGGAAATGGAGCTGCCTTCGCTGTCCTGGTGGCTTGCTAGTTGGGGGCTGGGAAACTGGATGTTGGGAAGACAGGTGTGTCTTCTGCACCAGCAGCCAGCCGCAGAGCTCCCCACGGCAGAAGTAGTTTCTTGTCTCCTCCTGGTTCTTCCCTCAAGCAACCTGAGCACAAGGTCATGGGTATTTGAAACTTCAAGACTTTGGCTAAAATTTTCGTTTTGAGACGGAATGAGTTGAGCATTACAAGAAGACATGGCATTTTCTCCCTTTGTTTTGAAAGCAGGGCACTCCCTTGTCTTAATGCTCATGAAACTTACTTAGTACAGGGCAACAAAGTGAAAGCACCCTGGGAAATCTGGGTTTCCACTTCTGTTCTGGTGTTTGTTTTCCCCCATGCTTCACTCATCTTCTTACCTCCAGTAACTGCTGTTGATGGCTAGTTTTGTTATGCCGTTTTGTAGATGGATAGACTAAGTTAGGACAGCTCACTACAGAGGATGTGGAAGGGAAGGGGGGAATTAGCGTTTATTTAATATGCCAAGTGGTTTACTTAATTCTCATTTATTTTTATTACAACCGTATGACATTATCTCTCCATTGCAGAGATAAATGTGTTGGGACTGCAAAAGCTACAGTGACTCTCCCAAGATCCTACCAGGAGGAACTGAAGGAATTTGGTTTGGAACCCAAAAAAGTCCAGCCCAAAGCTCATACTCTCAACTGCTCTGGGCTTTTTTCCAGTAACTTTCTTTTGGCTTTGATTTACAACTTCAAATTTTATTTTCTTGTTACCAAAGCAACATTTACAAGTCTCAAAAGTTTGCTCGTCTCTCCATATATACTTAGTGAAAAGAGCCATGATGTGTAGTTTGCCATTGCACAGTGATCTCAGATGTGTGCTTTAAGTGCTCTTAGAAATAATATACTACCGCCCATCCACATTTTATAAATGGTGAAATGAGGCCTGAAGAAGGAAGGGTTTTATCCTAAGTTCTTCAGCTGGTTAGTGGCAGCCTTCTGACCCCCCAGTCCAGAGTTATGTCTGGGACATGGCAATGATTCTTCCAATGCTGGAGAATAAGCCCAAGACCATTTGGAACTAAGGTTTTTCAAGACTCAGTTACCTCCATTGAGCACCACGGAGTCACATCCCCTTTCGGCCAGTGTCACTGCAGTTGACCAGTCCAGCCATATGATTATAGAATAAAGAAAAATGATCACTTTTGTTCAAATCTGATGCAGGGTGTGTTTGAATGGAAAACCAGTAAAACTGGGCCTGCCTTATGAAAGAAAGAGCCCTAAGAATTCCAAATGAGGGAACTTTTTTGGGAGGTGGAAAAACATTCATTCTACAGGAGAGGCCAGTTGGTGCTACTTGATTGAGTTTGAGTGTCAACAATTTTTCCTGAACCTCCCTGCAAGCAAGCCATTTTCCTTATAATAGTGACAACCGGCAGAAGGACTTATTTGAGCCTTATCTTTTGCTTTCCACTGGGCGGGAGGTAGAAAGGAAAATAACTCAATATGCTTCACACCTAAAATTGCCCTACACTCTTATATTATGAGCAAGATAGATTTGTGAATACAAAAAGGAGTCTGAATTTAGGTTGTCTGGCTCTCCCAGCGATCAGTTTTAGAAGCAGTCGGAAGCCTAGCATTTCTCTCTCATCCAGAGAAGCTCCAGAAAACCGAGGTGATAGTGTGCTTCTTTACATCACACAGAAAAATCATTATGCCATCTGAAGTTTGAAAAGCCCACAATTCGAACAGTCAGGAGACACTTATTTTTCAGATGCTAATACTTGAGATTATGAAAATATATTTCCTCGTGAGAGGAATTTAGAAAACTTCAGAAGACTAAGAAAAGCAGTCTCTCATCCCACGACTCTGATAATGACTAGGGGTGTTTCCTTCCTTGAAGTGGGATCCTGCTGTAGGTATAGTTTTGTGTCTAGCTTTTTCTCTTAATATATTGTAAGCATCTTTACATATTAAATTTTCTTTCCTGAAGATATTTTTGGCTGTATAATTGTGTGAGACTGATTTATGAGGGAAGAAGCTCTTAGTAATCTGAAAAATTATTTCTTGCTAAGACTTATGTTTTTTAAAAAAAAAGCGTTTGTTGTAGTGAATTTGTCATTCAGCTAATTACTTTGGTATTTTTGTTGTTTAAAAAGAACCAACTGCTTTTCATCTTATGTGTGATTGCCCAACTCTTGACAATGAATAGTTACTAACTTCTGAAAGCATTGAACATTAAAGTATGGTAATAGGGTCAAAAGTCATAGTTAAATCAAGTGGTAAATAACGTACTTAGTTTACTTTTCCATATTTCACTTTGTATATTTACATTTTCAAAGTAAGTAATCCTTTTTATTCCCGTGAGTTATATTGGAAATTGAAACAAATAATGTAGCGTAAAGGGAATACTTTTAAAGTTAGATAGCAATACGAATTTTGATTTTTGAATATTTTACATTCTGAATGAAAACAAATTAATCATATCTTAAAACTTTGAGTAGACATTTAGGACATTTTTAAACATTGTAGATAAAATTAAATTCTGTATTATAGTATGTAGTGGAAATTGAATAGGTTTTTATTTCCCATTCATAGTTCAGCATGAAAGTACCATGAATCTTCAGCAAAACCAAGGGCAATTGTTGTTCTTTAACTCAATTCACAAGTGTTAGCCTGCCCCCATGGAGATTTTTAATCCCTTATCTATAATACAAAGCAATATTTATTACAAAATTAATTCTGAGAGGCATCATTTATGGTTTCTAATCCATTCTATTTCAGATGTCTTTGAAGTAAAACGGGTGGAGTTTTGTATGTGGGGTTAATTGTCCCATTGTTCATTTATTCAGTCTTGGTATTTTAACTAGCTCTTTATGTGTATTAATGAGCCCAAAATGCAGCAAAAAATGCTTGGCTCTAAAAAACTTGACATCTTAAAAAACTTACTTAAAAGTGTGGTGGAAAAAGAAGTTGGGTGAAATTCAGTGTCCTGTAGTTTTTCGCCTGAGCTCTTAATGACTGGTTTCCTTTAAAAAAAAAAAAAAAAAGTAGTCCCATAGAAAAACAAGATGTTTGGGGGCAGGGGGAGCATAAGAAACAAAAAGCCACTACAAACAAAAACAACTCCAACTTAGAGAGGCTCTAAATAAAGTATACTTGCTAGTGTCCAGCCTCCTGCTGAGCCAGGATTTTTACTGTCAACTCTGTAAAAAATAGTAATTTTGGATGCCAATTTTAGAGAAATTTATGTTTGTACTTTTTTTTATTAGTATATGAAAATATAATGAATATTGAGCATCCTCATTAAGTAAAGATAATCATTGTTTCCTGACCACTGGAAAACAGTGCTTGTTTTTATATCTTTTTTTAGTCTTTATTAAAATCCCCCAGGGGTTATAATTCTATAGATCTTTTTATTTGAATGGGTAGTTTAACTTTCATGTTGTGGGATTCACTGAACTTGTCCTTTCCTCAGATTCAGTACTTGTGTTGTAATGGAAAGAACATTGATTCTATGTTTGATGTTTTCAGTCTTCTTAAAATTAGATTTATAATAATGTTTCATTTGTCCATCATTCTTCTTTGTCTCAGTAATTCAGTGGTGAACTGAGGATAATACTAATTTAGAATCTTGTTGTAAAAATGAAGTAAAACAGTGAGTGCTTGATAAAGTTCTTTGTATGTCATATCTACTGTAGTAAATGCTTAATTATAACCCTGTGCCTTCCTTTTGTAAATTGTGAAATATAACCTGCAAAGTACATTAAGTTTAATTATATATACAGACATATACAAGTGTGTATATATTTACATATATGTGTACACATACACACAGAAGTGCACACAAATAATTATGTGGCAAAAACCCATGTAATCACCATGTAAGCTCCATGTAAGCTAAGAAATCTACGCCCTGGTATAATTTTTTCACCTATGTATGTATCTCTAAATATGGCATAGTTTTTCGGGTCTTGAATTCTGCATGAATTGAATTATTCAATTTGGAATTGTTATTTTGTCTTCTTTTCCTTACCTTTTGAACTTCATCCGTGCTATTGCTTATTATTATAGTTTGTTTTCTTTGTAATATAGAGTTCCATATCATGTGGCCATGTTTCTGTTCGTTCATGTACTCAACTGTAGGTATCTATTTGGGCTATTTCTAGTTTATGACTTTTATGAACTTTCTTGAATGGGTATCCTAGTACACATAGGCGTAGGTTCTTCAGTGTATTAACCCAGGAACTTGGATAGCTATGTGTAGGGGACATACATCTCCAACTTTATTCGATAATGCCGACTTGTTTTCTAAAGTGGCAGCTACGGCGTTTCGGCATCTGCAGGCTGTGGGCGAGCATCCCTGTTGTCCCACACTGCGGCTCTTACTCCTCGCTTTTGGGAGAAGGCCTGCAGCGCGCCCTGCTCTCTTCTCCCAGCCTGTGGGATCTATGTGCTGTCCTTCCTTGCTTCCCCAGAGGTTCATCTGGCTTCGCTGTCTGAAGAGGCGTTGCTAGGGAAAGAGGCCGTCCCTCGGGCTGGGAGAGGACAGCTGACCACCCCTGAAAGTTGAAATGAGCCCTGAGGCGACGTGGCTTAAAGACCACGGTCTGGATCCGAACAGGGCTTGGACCCTAGTCCTGCTGATGTGCAGGTGTGCTTGTGGGTGCTCCATTTGCCCTCTTTGAGCCTTAGTTTTTGGGAGGACTAGAGATAATGTAGGGTTAGGGCCATGGTAGGACAGTCACTGGCACTTTACAACATCACACAGTGCAGGAGCTGTTAACAGAAGGATAGACCAGTTGTAACATATACATGTCATTGTCCTTGATGTGATTTGTGTGGGCATGTGCATAACCAAGTCTACATAAGGCTTGTCACGTCAACTTGAAGATGGCATTTGGTGGCCCTGAGGTAGGTACTTACACTCTGTTGGTCAGGGTGTAAAATGGTCCAACATTCCTGGGAAACAGTTGGCAATATAGCTTCAAAACCCTTAAAATTATTCCAACTTTTGGGAATCTGTTTTAAGGAAGACTCGTGTACAGCTACATAGATGAAGGTGTTTATTCTAATATATTGAATGAAAAATTATAAATTTATGAAAAGGGGTACTAACTTTAATTAGTTATCATGTAACCATTAAAATTATTAATGACATGAACATCTTGGACAATGTTATGCAAAAGAAGCAAAAGACAAATTTTTATATACAATATCTATTTTATAAGGAATTCATAAAAAAAATAAATAAACCTGAGTGATTGGGTACCAAAGTATTAACAATGAGAAAAGGTAGGCAATGGGATCATGAGTGTATTTCATTTTCTTCTTTGCATGTCTGTAATGAAGTAGTTCTTCCTGTAATTTTATCCTGGCACGCTCAATCCAGATATTCACTGCACAACAGTTTACATATTTTTTAGTTTAAAAAAACTGTAACTACCTTTATAAAGCACATGATTCCAAATATAGGATGTTACAAATGGTAGTGCTTTAACCACCAAAATGATGACTGACATTCTCTCGTGTGTGTCGTCTCCTTCTAAATTTGTAGAATGGACTTGAGCTTTGGAATCGTACTTAGGTTCAAAATTTGATTCTGCCACTTACTAGCTATAGGAGTGTAAGCAAGATAAACCACCTTTCTGAGCCCCAGTGCCGTCTTATGTAAAGTAGAAAGTACTTCCCATGATTAAATAAGAGTTTTGGTGCTCAATCCAAAGTAATTATTCCCATGTTGCCTTGCAACATTTAAAAATACCATCAGTTAATAAATGTACCATTGGTGTAAAAACATCTTTTTAAGGGGGGAAAGGCTTATTAAAATTTCAGATTGATTTCAAGAAGCATCTTAACATCAGAAACTTTAAAAATAAGAGTTAATTGGGAAATGATTGTATTAATATTAATTTCACAGTGGGATATTTAGCATCTGTCTTACAGATTATCATTGTTCCCCACTCACCTAGTTGACCTTATAATTTTCTCAGGAATTTCTATCTTATTTATGAAAGGACTAGGAGCCCATTCCCAACGCTGCCTCAAACCTGCACTTTATGGCTTCAGGATCTCTGTCATAACCTGTTTTATGTTTTCATGGACTGAGCCCCTGGGGAGCTGTCTGCACTTTTCAGTGTGATCCAGCTGAATTCCTTCCCTTCCCCACTCGAGCCCTTTGATTTGCCAGGTTTTTGTTCATCTACCCTAAGGATGGACAGAGATTACTGAGCACAGCCTCTCTGGTGGTGCAAAGTGAGAATTGTTTTTAATTGAGCAGAAACATGTGGAAAGATCAGGAATATCTCAAGGGATTACAGAAAAATTCCAAATTTGTACTACTTACAGCTTGTGTTTAGAACAGGGTCTGCTGGGAATAAATGTTAGTTAGTGTGGCCTGTGACCTTAAAAACTGTTGACATGGACTTCAGCCAGAAACTAGCCACAGACCTCCTTTGTTAAACTCATTCATAGCTCCTTGAAAACTCTACTCAGTGAAAGTTGCCAGCTCCAATCCAAGCACAGCCCTCTTTTATTCCCCCCCCCTGCTTTGGAAACAGAGGACGCCCCTTAACCAGCAAGGCTTCTTTAATAGGACTACATGGCCTTAAACGCAATTGGAATTGACAACTTCCTGGCTTGGGCTTGCCAACTGGCAGGGCTGTGAGGCCGAGGGGACAAACAGCGTTGGGGCGCTGTGCACTTGTGTTTGTGTATGTGCAGGGGAGACTGAACTCCAGAGCACAGCGATACCCCTTCAACTCCAAGAGCAGCTCTCTGGCCTGAATTAGACGTATCTTCTGAGGGTCTCTGGCTGGAAGAGACAATTCAGAATTATCTCTCAATATAAGGAGAAGAGAAAATAACTGCCGTTTCTTTTTGTTGGTGATGATCCTGGCCCTTCCCTTCTTCTCTCAAAACCCTGGATTTAATCTTTTAATTGGTGTTGCATTGCTCACATTTAGAATAAGAACTAGCACCTCAGATGGGGAATTAATTGTTTTTGGGGGTGTTTTTTTGGGATGGTACTCAGCACCCACCGACTGCAGAGCTTTATTAAACAAAGCTGAAGGGGCAGCCAGGTCTCTTTTCATTTTACATATTGAGGAAACTTAGGCATGAGGAGGTTAAGCAGTTTCTTCTCCCCTGCTCTCTATCAAAATGAATAATAATAAAAGGCCTGAAATGTTTTGCTGCCTTTGCAAAATAGCATAGTAGTTTGAGACTAGAAACTGATATTTTCCCTGATTCTTGTCTTTAATCCAAAGACTATGTTATCTGAATTTAAATAATATTTTGGGAAATTAAGAAGTTAATCTGACTACAAATAGGAAGCGGGTATTTTGCTTACAAAGATTATTTGTTTTAATATTGTAACATGTTGATGGTGTGTAGGGAAGCTGTCTTGTTATAGTTTGTCATCCTGAGAGGTATAATATCAGTCTGTATGTCTTTATACTTAACCATTTGTTAAATTTTTGTTGTTGGAATACAATATTTATTTCCAGTTATGCTGTTGAAATTGTTATTTTTAACATAAACACTTTAGCAAACTTATCACTTCTAAAGCTGCTGAGGTTTGGCATGATTTCAACCAGGCATGTGTGAGGAGAAAAAAAGGAATGTCACATTGGCCTAGGAATCAATGGCACATAGGCCTAGGAATATGGAAACTCTGGAAAGAGAAATTATATAATTTCCTGGAGACCTTATGAGAGCTGAGCTGTAATTAAGGGAGAGCAGCGTAAGAGTACCTCATCTGTGGTAGGCGCTCTATAAGTATTTGTTAAATGAATATGATTGGTGAAATAACTTATTTCCCAATCCCAATATTTTCCTGTTTATATACAGTCAATTAATTTCCCTTTCTCAACACCCTTAGAGAATTTATTCCTTCAACAGAAGGTACATGATGCCCTCATGTTTAGTTACCTTAAGTTCTAAAGCAAATCTTTTAGATATAGTCAGAACTAGATTCAAATTCTAACTTCTTAATAACCACGTAATAAATCACATCACTTGACTTTTCTGATCTTCATTTCCCACATCTGTAAAATAAAGATGAGACCCACTTTGTAAGTTGTTAACATACACATAAAAATGTTATATAAAACACCTAATTTAGGAGTCAGTAACAAGAATTTTTCTTTTCAGAAAGGACTTACTATTTTCATCTTGTGCTCTTACTCTGTATCGTGAGAGAAGGTCTCATAAATTTGCTGCCTCTACCACTCTCCCCGCGCATTCAAGGAATGTAGTTACTCTGCAGACCAGCTAAGAGGAGTTGAAGTCCCAGACTCTAAATAGAAAGTCTTGAAGAGCCTGTGGAAATTGTTGAATAATTGTTTTCCATATGTATGCACTGTATGAAAAGTAGATTAGATTGTTAGAAAATATATTTAGATACATAAACGGTGATTAAGAAAGCCAGATTCTATTTTGCTTGTTTTTTTTTTTGACAAATAGGAAGATGACAGTAATCTCAGAACATTAAGTAGTATAAAAAATTATGGAGAATTCTTTGAACTTACATTAAAAGTTCCCTTTCACACCAGATTTCACCGCAAGTGTATCCATACTTAAATACACTTAAAGTTTGTTTTACAAGAATTAATTCTAAAATTCGAGCTGATGAATTGTTTGGTTTCCTAACCTCAGTATTTATTATGGGAGTCTCACCCTTGGTGTTTTATGTGACTAGCAAATCATAGAGGTCCCTTTTCTGTCTTCTACCTAACCAGGAGATCATAAGAATGTGCTCTGGACCAGGCGGAGGAGGATGAAGAGCTCTGGTGTGTAGAGGAGGGAAGGTTATTTGTCAGATTTTATTTTACTTGAATAGTTTTTCCTAAGAGTTCACAAGATGAGAGTATGTCATCTCTTCTCTAAAGATTTCCCCCCTAATGCCACCTCATTTTCTAAACTTTCATTAATAGCTCTTTGCAGCTGAAGCAAATATTTTAGATCTTTCTTGGAGTCTCCTCCAGCTGGGAGTGTCTTTCACACATCAAAGGCAGATATGAGCCTCTCATTAAAAGATAGTGTGAGTTCATCATCTCAGAAGAGTGGGACCTGGAAACCTGAGATAACTTTCAGCTACAAGTCATATCTAAGTTGGACTGAGATTTTTCATGGGTTACCACATTTCTCAATTTGTTACTCCGAGATACTTTAAAGTCTACTTTCTCCCTTACTTTTATTATATCTGAAGATTATCTTTATTCAGAATAGGAAATCAGTTGTAGAGCTTTGGAAAGATAAATGCTTTAAAACGTATTTTTAATAAGAAAATAAGGATTTCTGAAGCTTAGGAAGAAAGCCCAGGTTTGCTTGTTATTTTCTGTCCCTCCTCTCCTTACTCCCTTATTACACTTCCTGCTCCAGTGTCTGCAAGGTAATTATTTGAAACTTCGAAGTCAGCTCTGAAAACTCCACAAATCCTTCTTTTCCTACCTTTTGCTAATAAAAAGCAATACAGAAATCAAAGCAGTTGAACATATTTCTTGAGATTATGGAGAACACCTGGTTATAGTCTTCAAATTTTATTTTTGAAAACATTTCTAGATTGGCTGAAAGCTGGAATGTTATAGTCGAGCTAAAAGCCACACAAAATGTTTTTTACTTCTCTTACATGTATCTGTGCACAAGCATACACATGAGTGTATTATAACAAAGTAGTACAGGTTCCATCATTTGAGTAGTAGCCACAGCAAATCCAGATTAAGTCTTTTCCATGGTATTTACTTTCCTTACTTTGGTCAATTTCAAGCTCTGTGTAGTATTTGCTAGCCAAAGGTGAAGGTTGTCCCCCTATAAATATTAGGATCGCCTGCCAGCCAAATCCCAGGCAACCCAGTGAATTACTCTCTTTGATAGTAGAAAAGTCTAGTTCAAGTTGCTCTGAATGGCATTTAACTGTCAAATAATAGCCTTAACAAAGTTGCTGGTGTCCTTCAAATGGTCTCTGTACCAGTAGCCAATTCTTTTGGCACTTTAGGATATGAGGCATGTTCCATTGATAATTTGGATTGCAAGTTTTCAGGGCATTGCATAGCCAGTGAATAATGAGGGGGAAGAGAAAAGTACATAAATGCATTGAAAATGCATGAAGTAAAAAATGAAAAGCAGGCAAGCAAACAAAAACAACATCACCCCCTCCATACACACGTGCATGCACACATGCACACACACATGCAGAAACCCAGAAGCAGTTGACTCGGCAGTTTTTCATTCTTTATGGCTCTAGGGACAGGTTTAAATTGGGAAAAATTTTTTTATTCTCTTGTGCTGTGTTGAACAGGAAGGCGGTGTTTGATGTAATCTGGCCCAGATGTCAGCAATGTGCAGTGTTGTGATGATTATTTATCTTCAGGTTTTTGCTTTGTAAAAGGAGAATCAGCAAATAATCATTTAGAGTTATAAGTTATGACTGCTTTTGAGGCCCTTTGAGCGTAACAAACAAACATATAAATTAGTTTAAATATGTTTTAGATTTAATTTCATTTTAGCTATTAAGCTTAAAATCCTCTTTAACAAATACTGGTTACGAGTCCCCTGGTAGATGTTAATATGTTCAGTGCTTTACATTCTGGATATCATTCCCTTTATTTCAATTTCTTGTTCTTTTAGGAGGCTTCCTCAGCCAAGAGTGTTAAACTGGTGGGCTCTTTTAATGACCTTTGAAAGAATTTTCTCACATGAGTTTCCCAGACGGATATTTAGTGGGTTGTTTGGGTTTTTTTTTTTGTTTGTTTGTTTTATTTTGTTTTGTTTGTTTATCGTTACATAAGCACTTAAATTGTAAGTAGCAAAACTTCAATGACTGAAAGGCAGTCCATTTCTGTACTTGGAACTCAGGTGTATTTGTTTTATGACTATTTCTCTGTGCATTTATTTTTTCCTTTTTATTGAATTAATTGGGGTGATACTGGTTAACATCACACAGGTTTCAGGTGCACAATCTATAACACATAATCTGCACACTGTATTGTGTGTTTCCCACCCCACATCAAGTCTCTGTTCATAAGAGTATTGTTTTCAAAATATTTTCAAAGGATGGGAGTTGCCCAAAGTGAGTAGAAGGAAGGAAATAATAAAGATCAGAGGAGAAATAAATGAAATAGAGTCTGAAAAATGATACAAAAGGTCAGTGTATCCAAGAGCTGATTCTTTGAAAAGATAAACAAGATTGACACACCTTGAACCAGACTCATCAAGAAAAAAAAGAGAGGATTCAAATAAAATCAGACATGAAAGAGGAGAAATAACAACTAATACCAAAGAAATACAAAGAATTGTAAGAAGATATGAACAATTCTATGCCAAAAAACTGGACAACCTAGACAAAATGAATACATTCCTAGAAACATGCAATCTTCCAAAACTAAATCAGGAAGAATCAGAAAATCTGAATAGACAGATTACACCTTGTGAAATTGAAGCAGTAATCAAAAAACTCCCAATAAACAAAAGCCCTGGACCAGGTGGCTTCACAGGTGAATTTTACCAAACATTCCGAGAAGAACTAACACCTCTCCTTCTCAAACTATTTCATAAAATTCAGGAGGAGGGAAGGCTCCCAAACTCATTCTACAAGGCCAGCATATCCTAATTCCAAAACCAAATAAAGACACTACAAAGAAAGAAAATTATAGGCCAGTATCCCTGATTAACATAGATGCTAAAATCCTCAACAAAATACTAGTGAACCGAACACAGCAGTGCATCAGAAAGATCACACACAATGATCAAGTGGGACTTATTCCAGGAATGCAAGGTTGGTGCAACATTTGCAAGTCAATAAATGTGATTCACCACATAAACAATATGAAGGATAAAAACCACATGATCATATCAATAGATGCAGAAAAGGCATTTGATAAAATCCAGCACCGATTTATGATACAAACTCTCAGCATAGTGGGAATAGAGGGAACGAACATACCTAAATATAATAAAGGCCATATATGACAGACCCACTGCCAGCATCATATGATGCTCAGTGGGCAAAAACTACAAGGATTTCCTTTAAGAAGATAGGGTGGTATATCCACTTTTACCTCTCTTATTCAACATAGTACTGAAATTCCTAGCCACAGCAATCAGAAGGAGAAATAAAAGGCATCCAAATGAGAAAGGAAGTAGTAAAACTGTCATTATTTGCAGATGACATGATGCTGTATGTAGAGAACCCCAAAGATTCCATCAAGAAACTACTAGAACTGATAATTGAATTCAGCAGAGCAGCAGGATACAAAATTAATATCCAGAAATCAGTTGCAATTTTATATGTCGGTAAAGAAATAACAGAAAGGGAAGTCAAGAAAACAGTCTAATTCACAATCACTTCAAAAAGAATAAAATACCTAGGAATAAACGTAACCAAAGATGTGCAAAACCTGTACTCAGAAATTTATAAGACATTGAAGAAAGAAATTGAAGGAGATACAAATAAGTGGAAGCACATACCGCATGCATAGACAGCCATCTTTAAAATGTCCATACTACCCAAAACAATCTATAGATTCAGTGCAATTCCTATCAAGATTCCAATGACATATTTCACAGGACTAGAATAAATATTTCAAAAATTTATATGGAGTCACAAAAGGCCCTGCATAGCAATAGCGGTCCTGAGAAAGAAAAACAAAGTTGGAGGAATCATGCTCTTAACATCAAACTATACTATAAGGCCATAGTAATCAAAACAGCATGGTACTGGCATAAAAACAAACATATTCATCAATGGAACAGAATAGGGCACCCAGAAATAAACTCACACCTTTATAGTCAATTAATACTTGACAGAGGAAGCAAGCAATACAGTGGGCTAAGATAGTTTATTCAATAAAGGCTGTTGGAACAATTGGACAGATAATGTGCAGAAAAATGAAACTAGACCGCCTTCTTGCACCACACTCAAGAATGAAATCAAAATGGATCAAAGACTTAAGTGTTATACCTGAAACAATAAAAATCCTGGAAGAAAACCTAGGCAGCAAAATCTTGGACATTGCTTGTAGCAAATTTTTATCCAATATATCTCCCCAGGCAAGGGAAACAAAAGAAAAAATAAGCAGATGGGATTACAACAAACTAAAAAGTTTTTGCACAGCAAAGGAAACCATCAACAAAATAAAAAGACAACCCACAGAATGGAAGGACATATTCTCTGATACATCTGATAAGGGGTTAATGTCCAAAATTTATAAAGTTCTTAAAAAACTCAACACCAAGCCCTAGCTGGTGTGGCTCAATGGATTGAGTGCTGGCCTGCGAACCAAATGGTAGCCGGTTTGATTCCCAGTGTAGGTCATGAGCCTGTGTGCAGGCCAGGTCCCCAGCAGGGGGCGCACGAAATGCAACTACAGATTGATGTTTCGCTCCCTCTCTTCACCTCTCTAAAAATAAATAAAATCTTAAAAAAAAACACTCAACACCCCCACCAAAAAAACCCCACCAAAAAAACCCCACCAAAACCCCAAAAAACACCCAATTAAAAAATGGGCAAAGGACCTGAATAGATACTTATCCAGAACAACATACAGATGGCCAATAGACATATGAAGAGATGCTCAGTGTCACTAATCATCCGAGAAATGTAAATTAAAACCACACCTCACACCTGTCAGAATGGCTATCATCTGTAAATTAACAGACAACAAGTGCTGGCGAGGATGTGGAGAAAGGGGAACTCTTTTGCACTGTTGGTGGGAATGCAGATCGTTGCAGCCACTGTGAAAAGCAGTACAGAGATACCTCAAAAAATTAAAAATGGATCTGCCTTTTGACCCAGCAATCCCACTTCTGTGAATATATCCAAAGGGACCCAAAACACCAATTCAGAAGAACAGAAGCACTCCTGTGTCCATTGCAGCGTTATTTGCAATTGTCAAGATGTGGAAGCAGCCCAAGTGTCCATCAGTGGATGAGTGGATAAAACAACAAGGGGACATTTACACAATGGAATACTACTCAGCTGTAAGAAAGAAGAAAATTTTACCCTTTGTGACAGTGTGGACAGACCTGGAGAGCATTATACTAAGTGAAATAAGCCAGTCAGAGAAAGACAAATACCATATGATTTCACCCATGTGTGGAATCTAATGAAAAAATTGAACTACCAAGGAAAATGACGACAGATTCATAGATGGAGAGTAGGATGGCAGCTAGTGTCGGAGGAGGGGAAGGGTTGGGGTGGAGGGATTGAACAAAAACGAAGAAGGACTCATGGTCATGGACAACAGTGTGGTGATTGCCGGGAGAAAGGGGGGTGGTATAAAGAGACTAAATGGTAATGGAAATACAATGAAGATTAGGGGGAAAAACCCAAAGGATACTAATTGCTCACAATTTATATCGATCTGTTGTCTGCCCCCTTCAAAGTGCTGCTGATGTCTGTTAAGTCCCCTGAGGAGCATAGAGTTTGAACTTACTTTCTTTTTTAAATAAGATTTTTATTTTATTTTTTTTATTTTCAGAGAGAGGGGAAGGGAGAGAGTAGGAGAGGAAGGGAGACGGCAAGCTGAGAGAGAGAAACATTGATCAGTTGCCTTTCCTATGCACTCCAATTGGGGACCAAACCCACAACCCAGGTATGTGCCTGGACTGGGTATAGAACCAGTGACCTTTCGCTTTGTGGGGAGATGCTCAAGCAACTGAGCTGCACTGGTCAGGGCTGAACTTTCTTCTTGGAGGTGGGACAAGGAGAATCCTGTTGTCATGTAATGTAATTTTTAAAGATCAAAGTGTACATTCAAAAATCTTTGCTTCTGTTGTTTTTTTCCAAACACAGCTGGGTTTTCTGAAGTAAATTTAATTCAAACTACTCAATTATATAGTGAGCAGCCCTTTCAGAAGTTCAATTTAAGGTTAAATTAAAAGATTTTAAAATGTTTTCCATATTAGATGCCAACAGTAATTATAACTTAGTATAGTAATAGTTTTAACCAAGGCAGGGTTCACTACCGTGCTCTCTTAGCTCACCTCATGGGTTTTAATGAAATTTTTGTTTATCTTAAAAATGTTGAATAAATTATATTGGCATTCTATAATTTTAAGGTCAATAACCTCACAGCATCAGTAGTTAATTAATTAAGGCAGTCTTCATTGACAGCAGTGTAGTATATAGGAAAGGTTAGTTTTAGGACCTGCGTTCAAGTTCTGTACATACCATGAAAGTCCAGGTGTCATTGGATGTGCTGCATGACCGGTATCAGCCTTATCTCTAAAATGAGGGAGTCGGACTAGGTAGGTAAGTGTCACTGTCCCTTAAGATTCAAATAATCTGTGGATTTAAAATTTTTATTCAAATCATCTTATTAAATTCCAGTGAGCTCATTAAGGTTTTATTGCTGTAATTCATGTTTTTCAGACAATTCTTTCCTTATTCCCAGGAATGTATTTGAGGTGCGTGATCGGAGGGATTATAGAAGCTTTGGTGCAGTCTTGATAATTCATGGCAGTATAAAATTTTTTTAAGTTGGAGTTGATTTTTAGCATTTTTGTCGCTTCTGTTTATCTACTTATTTTTTTATTTATTTTTATAGCATTTTTTTCATTGCCATTTATCCCCCTTACATCCCCCTCCCCTCCACAGTCACCACACTGCTGTCCATGTCCATGAGTCCTTTTTCTTTTTTGCTGGATTCCACCGTTCCCTAACCCCCCACCCTCCAGAGCCGTCAGCCTCCTATCTATGAGTCTGTCTTTATTTTGCTTGTTAGTTCAGTTTGTTCATTAGAGTCCATGTATAAGTGAAATCATATAGTATTTGTCTTTCTCTGATTGGCTTATTTCGCTTAGATAGAATATTAACTATGAAACCTCATTTATTCTTTAAATTAGGTAGGGACGGTGGCTCTACTCTGTTATCTCCCTATTCCTAACAGCTCTCCCTGGGGAAACAGACAGAGGGCAAAGGACTTTTTCTTTGCTGTGTCATAGCATGACCTAGCCTGGGATTCTGAAGTAGTAAGAGAAGAACCACTGGATTAAGAGAGGAAAGACCTTCAATCCAGACCCCTCTCTGAGACTTATGGACTGTGTGACTTTGGGTGAGATGCAGAGTTTTTCTCCTGTAAAATGGAAATGATAATGTTATCCCTTCCAAGCTCACAAGAAAGGTCATCTGCTTTCAAATACAATACTTACTGAAGATCTTTTCATTTATAAGTACTTTTAGCCTTCATAAAGACAAAATTGCTATTGGTGTATATAGTTACTATAAAGAATTTCACTTCTCATCAGAACTTCTTGTCCAGCTTTGGGTACATTTGTAGAGAAGATGCAGTCTGTCTTCAGTGGTATTTCTAGAAGATAGATGTTGTTTTGGGAATTCAGAATTCTTGGTCGATAATGTCTTAAATGGAAATATATCTCAACACATACTATTTTGAAAGGGTAATTTCTAGAAGTTCAGGCAAATACTGAGTGCTATGTATGCAGTGAGGGTCATATGAGAAAATCATGAAGCTAGATTTTTTGGCTGGGAATTTAAAAATTGCTGGAGCATCATAAGGTTCCTGAAAGTGAAAGCCCTGTGGTACAGTGAGAACAGGAACTTTGGAGTCAAGACAGGTTTGGGTTTGCTTCCTAGCCTCCCTCTTGCTAGCTTATGATCTTTGTTAAGTTACCTACCCTCTTGAAACTAAGGTTTTTTTCATCTCTGAAATTCAGATATAAGGACCTAACTCAAAGTGTTGTGTGAGGCTAGTGATTGAAAGTCAGCAAATAGGGGGCTATGAGTGGTAGCCCACTATTCATTCCTCCTTGGTTGAACAGGTTTAGAGCATCTAGAAATGATCAAAGTAGAAACTGCAATATTTTCATGTTCTTCAACTGGTTAATATTGAGAAGGTCACTGAGCCCTTGAGATGGATGTGTCCTTTGATTTGTTCCTGATTCTATTAGGGGAAAAGAGCCCAGAATATAACCTCAGAAGATTCAAGTCCCAGCTCTTGTTTTTCCAGCTACATCACCATGAGCATATCCTAACTTTTCTGGACTTCTTTTCCCCATCCATAATAAGAGGGCAATAATAAGTCTTTCAAAGGATTATTATGAGGATCAATTAATAACATATGACTTGACTTTGGAGTAATCTATTATGACTTAAAAAAATTTTTTTCCCAAGCTTTGTCCCCAAACTTTCTCTTAAGTTGTCCTAATGTAAGAGAATAAGACAGAAATTTGCCATAGTAGAAGCCCATCTGTTTAGGGAGCTTAGTGTTTGGTACATTCACATATATCATTTCATTCAGTCTTCACAACAGCTCTGCAAGGGGAAAATTATCTTTATTTTATAGAAGAGGAAAGACAGACTTGAAGAATAGTTATTAATGAATAAAATATTAGTTATTAACATATTAATATATTTGAACCTAGCTCTGTCTGACACTAAAATCCATACCCCTCCCACTCTTTTGTGCTGCCCCCATCCCATACTTCCTGCCTTATCTGATTTAAGTGAAGGAGACACTTATTGGATATGTAGAAGCACTGGAGATGCAGTGATATACAAGACACACACATTCCCATTTTCACATGGCCCTGTGTCTGAAGGTGGACGTAATTAAACAATCAATTGGAATACTGAACTCTAGGAAAGAAAGCACAGGATATTAGATGGCTTACAAATGCTTAGTCATTTATGTATTTTAAACTTCTAAATAGCTGGCTTCTGTTGGTTTCAGTGTTACATCATAATCTTATAGTCATTCTAGGCGAATGTAACATCCCGTATTTTTATAACCTAAAAAAAAAACTTGTTAAAATACACATAAAAATTCAATAACAACTCAGATATATTAAATGAGTACAATTTGCTGAGTGCTTTCCATACCTTCTCTTATTTTATCCTCATAATAATCTTATGAGAGGGCACTGTGGTTCCCATTGTACAGATGAAGAAACAGACTTGGAGATATTAAGTAGCTTGCCTAAAGTGCTGCAGCTAAAAAATAGCATTATTCTTCTGATTCCAGATTGGGCATTCCTAAACAAATTCAATCAAATAATTGCATTAGAAAAGTTTAAATCTATTTCTTCTTCAAAATTAAGTGAGCCTATGACTTTATAATTCTATTTTAAATTTACATACAGTAAAATTCACTCACTCTCTGTAGCTTACAGTTTTATGAGTTTTGATAAATGCAGACTGAGTTTACTACCTCAGTCAAGATATAAACAATTCCATTATCCTCCCAAATTCCCTTGTATTGCCCCTCTGTAGTCAAACCCTTCTATTCCTAACCCCTAACAATGACTGATCTTTTCTCCATTCCTAGAGTTTTGCTTTTTTGAAAATCTCCTAAAATGTAATTATATGATCTCTTTCTATCTTTTTAAGATTTTATTTTATTTTATTTTTAGAGAAGGGAAAGGAGGGAGAAAGAGAGGGAGATAAACATCAGTGTTTGGTTGTATCTCGCGCACCCCCTCCTGGGGACCTGGCCTGCATCCCAGGCATGTGCCCTACACTGGGAATCAAACCAGCAACCGTTTGGTTTGCAGGCCAGTGCTCAACCCAGTGAGCCACACCAGCTAGGGAGATATGTCTCTTTTTGAGGATTGACTTCTTAGAGCAAAATGCATTTGAGATTCATCCATGTTGTGTGTATCAGTGATTCATTTCTTTTTATTGTTGAATAGGTGTTCCATTGTATGGCTTAACCACAGTTTATCCATTCACCATTTAAGGATAGTTGGGTTTCCAGGTTTTATGATTATAAATAAAGCTATTATAAATATTTGTATACAGATTTTTGTATGAACACAAGTTTTTATTTCTCTTGGGTAAATAGTAGGAGTGGTATTGTTGGGTCATATGCTAAGTATATGTTCAATTTTACACAAAACTGCCAAACTGTTTCCCAAAGTGGCTGTATCAGTTTTGCATTTCTACCAGCAATGTATGGTTACTGAATCCAACCAGTAAGGGGTTGGAGGGAGGGGGGAGGTCCTACGTCTCATTACCTACCAGGCAAATCTCCAAAGACTGAGATTGGTGGAAAAGAAAGGAATCTTTTATTTAATGGTAAGTTTCTGCCTCAAATATCTGGATAACAAAAGTAAGGGGAAAGGAAGTTAGAGTATGACATCAAAAATAGCTCTCTCTCTATATTTATATTTATATTACAACTACTACATAGGTTCAAGAACTGAAAATAACACAAGAACAAAAATCTGTTCACAGTGCTGTTATTACCAAGGTTTTTGGAAATAGCGGCAAGTTTCTGCCTCAAGGCACATTCCCTCTAAGACACCCAAAGAAAAACCACCCTGTCGCCCTCTACCAGCTCAGTTCAAGATTACACCAGGAACCTCTTTTCCAACCCAAAAGTATCATAAACATAGGTGGCTTAGGTCTCCAGTCGCTGTCCAGTTTCAGGCATCTTTTGGAGTCTGTCCCCAGGCCTCTGCTCACAGACCTGCACTGGCCACCGTTGGCAGGCCCACTGGCGACTGTTGACACGCCCCCCCCCCCCCCCACTGAGGGATGGGAAAGAACCAACTGACTTTATGCTTCCTAGTGTGCTCTGTTTCCAAAGTCTTTTCTCAGAATCACATGCCTGCTGAAAGCCAGTGGGACTGTTCAGCTTTCCAACCAATGAGGGCCAGTGTTGGCCATATTTGTCTATGCCTTTCTTCTGGCCACCAAGTTTAGCAAGGGGGAAAGTCTCCAGTCACACACGCACAGCTCAGACCCCACTCCCATGTCCAGGGGTATATGTGTCCCCGGTACAGTATGAGAGTTCCAGTTGCTCCACATCTTCACCAGCGTTTAGTATTGTCACTATTTTCTTACTTTATCTCTTCTGCTATGTGTTATTGGGACCCATTGTAATTTTAATTTGTATTTACCTAATGACTAGTGATTTTGACCATCTATTCCTGTTCTTATTTGCCATCTGTATATTATCATGGCTGTCTGTTCAAATCTTTTGCCCATTCAAGAAATTAGTTAGTTTCCTTATTGTTGAGTTTTAAGAGTTCTTTAAGTATTCTTGATACAAATCATTTGTCAGATACATGATTTGCAGATAGTTTCACCCAGTCTGTTCCTTGTTTTATTCATCCTCTTATTAGGGGCATTTCACAGAACAAAAGATTTCAATTTTATTAAGTCTGACATATCTTTATCTTTTCTTTTATGGATCATGCATTCAGTATCTTATCTAGGAACTCTTTGTCTAGATCAAGGCCACAGATATTTTCTCCTATGCTTTCTTTTGGAAGTTCTATAGTTTTACGTTTTACATTTAGGTCAGTTAACATTTTGAGTTACCATTTTTTAAGGTGTGAGGTATAGATGAAAATTTTTTTTTCTTTGCACATGGACATCTAGTTCTAGCACAATTTGTTGAAAAGTCTGTCTTTTCTCTATTGAGTTATTTTTGCACCTTTGTCAAAAATTCACTGTTTCTGTGGGTCTGTTTCTGAACATTATCCTGCCATTGGTCTCTCTGTCTATTGATACCATACTGTTCTGATCACTATAGCTTTGTAGGAAGTTCACATCAGATAGTATGACTCTTCCAGCTATGGTCGTTTTCAAAATTGTGTTTGTTATTGTAGTTCTTTTGCCTTAGTACATAAATTTTCCTCTTCTATGCCCTTGACTTTTCATATCTACAAAAAATTCTGGGATTTGGATTAATATTTGATTGAAAATATAAATCAGCTTGGAGAAAGTTATTTTAACAATATTTAAGTCTTTCAATCCATGAACACAGTACATCTCTCTATCTATTTAGGACTTCTTTAATTTCTTTCTTTGGTGTTTTGTGATTTTTCAGCATACACCTCCGACATATATTTTGTTAGATTTATACCTAAATGTTTTTTCCTGTTTTGGGGGGTGCTGATTTAAAATGGTATGTTAAAAATATTAAATACTGATTTTTTAAATTACTTTCACTCTGAAAACAATCTTTGTTTTCTGAAGGTATTTTCCTATCATTTAATGTCTTTAGCAAGAAAAGATTGTTTTTGATGTTTGTTCTTCTTTGAGTGTTCATCTGTTTGTGATCTCATGGCCCTTGCACCATTTTGTAATTATAATGTCAAAGCAGACACCTTCAAAGGATACATCTGGGAACATCTGAAAAGTGCTCTTCTCTGTATAGGTGGATTAGTTTTGAGACAGAATCCATGTTTCCTTCTTTCAACAGGTGTCATAGGCATTTTAGAATTTCTTTTGTTTTGCTCTGCATATGAGAACACAATTTAATTCCTTTCACTTTAGAAAATCTAGTTTAAAGTATAGATGTTAACTTTTTATTTGATAAAAATGAGTCTCCTGTATTAGACACTGGGAAAAAAAGGACGGTTTCTGGGTTTTTTTACTCTTAGATGATTAAATAAGAAAACAAGTTCAGGGACAATAAAAATAACAGTAGCTGTTCCTCTCACTATGTTTCTTTCAGTGGTCTGTACCATCTCCTGCTCATGTTTCATTGTTGGATACTGAACACATGGTGTGCAGCCAGGTAGAGGGAAGGTAAAATGGCTAATATTTCCTAATACATTTATCATCCCATTTAGTCCTTGTGACAGCTGTGTGAATTACAGATGACACTGAGCTTCAGAAGGAGAGTGACCAGTGAAGGTTGAGGGCTGCTCAGAGGGCATGACTTGAATACAAGCCCTCGACCACCAGAGTCCCTGGTCTTTCCCACTCTGCTTTCAATTCTCTTACCTCATGTGGCTAACTTTTTTGGGTGATGGGGATCTTTTGAAAATCTGCTGTAAGCTCCAGGAACCATCTCTCAAAATTTTTTTTGGATGTCCTTATGTTTTGTGGACATTGACGGTTTTCACAGAACCTCTTCTGTAGTCTCTAGGTTCTAGGTTAAAAAAATCTATATTCAAGATATTTTTTTAATGCACTAACTTTTTTTCAGTTATCATGAACCACCCAAGTATTCGATTTCTCCTATGACACTTGGACACTATTTCAACACTGCCTCTCATGGATGCTTGCATGTGGGCAACCGGTAAAAACTTGAGGCTCTTCTTCAACTCTCTTCATTCACTCTTTTCATTCTTTCTGGCTCTGTGCTGGATACTGGGGATTCAGCTGTGAATAAATTCCTATCCCTGTCCTCAAGGGCTTTCGTGGTCTAGTGCATTTCAGAAATAGTCACTCTTGGAATGGCTAAAGTTTGTTCAAGTGATCTATAGAAGCAGCATGGACTAGTGGAAGAACCAGAATATGTAGTCAGACTTGGATTAAATCTTAGGCAAGTTATCATTGAATTATCCTAGGCCTTTGTATAAAGGGAATAATGATAAAACATACCTTACATCATTTCAAAGTGAGAGTTTTCTTGGTGAAAATGATGTTTTCCAGAAATTTAATATACAAAGTCTTCAGAAGAATACCTGTTGCAAGCTAAGCCTTCAGTAAAACTTAGTCATTATTAGCAATTAAAGCTTTTTATTCAACAAATATTTGAGGGTGGGTCAATCTGAGAATCAGGCCCTGTTAATGGAGATGGACATATAAAGAAATGTCATTGCACAATTCAAACTTTGATATCCTGCTAAATCTTACTGAAAATGGCTTTATACGTGGAAATTATATTTGGCTATGCAGTTTTTCTTACTTGCTAAAATCTGCATTTGTTTTTCTTTTGTCAGTTGCTGTTTACCTGTTAGAATCTATTTATAAGTGACCACATAAGTATTTGCTGAGGGAGAATACTACCTCACGATTTCCATGACATAATGTGTGACAGGATTAAGATATGCTGCCTTTGAAGTCAGTCACAGCCTGAAAGCACAAGAAGTTGTTTACAAAGGAGCCCATCGATTCTCCCTCTTTCTCTGGAAGCATCCGAGCAGTGAGGCTCACACAGTCTGTTTGGCACAGTGGCTGCTCTCAGCTGGCCTGGGGCCTCCTGCTGCCGGCCAGAGAGAGGATGCACCAGAGCTCTGTTTGTCGCCAAGCAGAGTCTGCCTGCAGATCTGCTTATGGTTAACTGGGGCCGCAACTGTGTACCACAGCCTGCTGCTTTAGTTGCAATATCTTTTCCTTAATATTTTCCATCTGTCCAACATGACCTATAAAGACAGACACAAACCAGGGTTTGAATTATGAGGAGTGTGATGCTAAAATGCTTCCAAATCACACTCTAGAACCTGTAGTCATGAGCAGCTGCCTTTGCCTTCTTTCCTGGAGAGAAGGAAACTTGTCTCAAGTTGGTTTGCAAAGCATTCAGTTACATCAAAGACCTGAGCTATTCAGCTTTTAAGTGTGTTAAAGTCTTTATAAATTCTGTCTCTGAATGTCCGCTGAACTTTAGCATTTAACTCATAGTTATGCTATTAATACCAAAATTTTTTGAGCAAAAATATATTGAGGGCCGTGAAAATTTTCATATTCAACTTCTTAATTTTTAGCTATATCCAAAACTTCAGCAGTTAGTGAGGCTTGGGGTGTAATTGGTGCATTGCCTCTGAGTGGCATTACAGTTGCAGGAGTGTTTTATTATAAACTCAGAACTCATTGAAACTGAGATTTTAAGAGTGGGTAAGAATCGCCTTTGAATTTCTCTTGACTAAAAATTTTCCCCGAAGATGCTTTTGAGCCAGATTGAAATGGTATACAGTAAAGCAAACTTAGAATATTAGTCAAAATTTTAAAAAGTCCAAATTTTGACAACTTTTTATCAGCAGTCAAAGTACTTGGTGATAATTTGTATTTTTTACAGCTTTTTTTTCTCCTGGAATTGCTAATCATCTTGTCTTTTTATTCTTAGAGGAATAATAAAATTCTAGGAAAGGTGATTTGCTCCTTTCTCTTTTAGAGGGCAGACCTGTGTGTTTAGAGAAGCTATGGTCCAGCCTCTGGGGCACAGCCTTGAAGAAAAGGCTGGGGAGGCCTGCCCTGGCATTTGATACTCAGACCTCAAGTCCATGCTGCCACCTCCCGTCTGCATCCTAGCTTTCAGTTTAAGTCAGCCAGGCTTTTCTTCTGAAGTTTGCTCAGTGAATATTTTTGCAATTTTATGCTCCTCTGTCTTCTCTTCCCTTTCTCTCTTCTTGTTCCTCCTCCTTCTTCCTCCTCCTCCCCCTCACTCCAGGTGGTTAACTCTCAGTGCCAAAGTTGAGGACAGATTTGGCCTGGAGCCAGCGCTGAGAATTCAGTGTGTATTTCTCTGTACCACTAAAAGATGAAATTCACACTAAAATCTCATTAGGAAAGTTTAGGTGTCTGTGGTTTTAGAAGTTGATTAGGTGTTCCACACGTGTGATCTCCTGGATCCTCCCTCTCTTCAGTCTCCTCTGATGAGTGGTGTTTACTTTATATTGTGGCTCTTAATTTCCAACTCTAGGGGTTAGGATGAGAAACACTGGTTAATTGGAGCTACTCAGTTGGCTTTAAAAGTGGGAGTGGGCACCAACTGCTAAGACTACAAAGGTTAGACTAGTTCAGTGCTTTTGAGAAATAATGAAAGAAGAAAGGAAAAGTTGGAATTTTCTTTTTAAACAATCTGGAAAGTAAGCAAAGATCATACTAGATAATATGTTATGGACAGTTAATAGTATGTTATGGTTATATACACTGTGGTTAATTATAGTCCATTCATTTGTTCAATAAACATTTACTGCATGCTCTGTGAACCTGGCAATGCAGACACGGGGTGTTCTTGTAGGAGATGGTCAAGCTAACAATTTCAGTGTCATTGGGTACAAATGAGCAAAGCCCTGGGGGAGGTAGCTCACTTGGTGAAGTTGGAAGTGAGATGAGACTTAAAGGGTGCGTGAGAATGTTACCCAGGTAGGTGTGGAATTGAGGTAGGAGCAGGGAGTAGAAAGAGCATTATAGGCTGATTGAATAGCACAGGCAGAGGCTCCTAACCAAGGGAGGTAGTGCTGCTGCAGAGAGGCAAGTCACTCAGTGACTGGAGAGCAAGATCCTCACATGCCATGTGTGGTTTTTGGACTTGAACCTGAAGTCATTGAAGAGTGACCTGGAGAATCTTATGGGAGTGGCATCAGATTTGTGTTAGAAATCATTTTGGCTTCATGATGGAGGAACTTGTGATAGGTCAGGAGAGAAGCTGCGGGACCTGCATTAGGGCACTGAGGGCGGGGAAGAGCTGAGGTGGAGCATCACTGAGCAAGGGAGTGAGCTGGCAGCCTACAGGAAGAGACAGTGCTCACAAGTGAGTTACATACTTGGAAGGAGTGTCGTTTGTAATCTATGTCTTGAAGGCTTATAATCTAAAAGTCCTCTTTTTTGTACTTAAATTGCTAGCATTATGCCTTTTAAATGCTCCTCGGATATTTCATGAATGAATGCACGCATGCATGCTGTTTCTGTTGGGCAAAGGTGGCTGATTGTCTTCTATTTCCATTTCTCTTACACTAATACTGTTTCTCTTCCCCACGTATACATTCCCAAACAGAGGGACTGAGGAAGCCCACACATATACTGGGTGGCAACAGGAAGCCAGTCTTGGATTTTAAAACTTTCCATAGGTAAGCAAGAGTCAGTTGTAAATAATCATGGACCAAACCATTAAAAGATGATAAAGTTAACTCTGCCAAGATAAGTCTGAAAAGATTTTGGTATTTTAAATATCCCTGATAGTAAGAAAAGCACACGTTTGTCTGTACTAGTTGCTGGGCCTAGTAAAAAAGACTGTTTTGGTGAAAGAAAGGCGGGAGAGGCAATTCTTCTGATCTTTTGCTAGACTGAGCTGGGTCCTCTACTTTGATTACTTTTGAAGTTGGGGGCCCATTAATGAGAACACTTTAACTGGTCTCAGACCAATCTTTCTTCCTCCTCTTTTTATCTTTGTTCATTTGGGGGCCCCTTTGGCCCCTTGGCATGCGCAGACCTTCCTCCCTTAAAAAGAATAAGAACATTTTCCCTTGGAGCTCAGGCCATCTGAGACAGCTGCCTCTTCTGCACTCACCCCCGCCCCCCGCCCACTTCCCAACCCAACCCCTCTTGTTTTCGCCAAGACTTAGCTGAGGGTTGGAGTGAAGGAAACCTTTTTTCCTCTCTTGCCAATTCACTACACCTGCTCTCAGGGACCTTCCTCTATTTGAATACGTGGTAATTTTGAGCTACATTCTGGTATAAAGGATATGCTCTTTAAAGAAAAGTTCACATATTTAACTGATGTTCATCGCATGGAGGGAACAAGTATGTTGTCCATTTTCAGGATGGCAATTAAATTATAGCCAGCCTTTAAGAGCTACAGTAGTGAGAGGAGAGCTGGCTTTGAACCCACAAACTTGAGTTCACATGTTGTTTTCCTCATTTACTAAATTTGTGACTTTGGACAAATACTTAACTGAGCTTCATTTTCCTTCTCTTTCAAATGGGAATTGATAATGCCAGCAGAATCTCAGATATGAGGATGAAGACCAAATAAAATAATAGATACTAAGTATCAGCTCTGTGTTTGACATCTCATGAAGTATTATCTGGAGGGCAGTTGTCATCATGATTGTCACCCACAGCAGTGGGAGTGACATGTAGTGTGGAGAGAGTAGGCCTGGAAGTTAAGACAGGGTTTGAATTCTGGCTCAGCTGCATTCTGGCAGTGTGTGCAATGCTGAGCCAAGGTACTTAGTTTCTTTGAGCCTTAACTTATAAAATGAGATGGTGATGTCTACCTTAGAGGGCTATGAAAACTGGAGGTAATTAATGCAAAGCACTAGGACAGATCTTGGCAAGTAGTGGGCACTCCAGTTGTAGTCCTTTGTTATTGTTATCTGGGCTTTTCTTTAAAAAGAAGATTTTTCCAACAAAGCTTCTAATTCCAATGGCAATTCAGTTTGGACCCCAAATTTGACTACTCTTACTGCAGCAAAAGGGTACCTAGCAAATAATCATTCCAGTGTTCTTCTGGGTGTGGACTTTCCAGTGTTCTTCTGGGTGTGGACTATATGAGGAACCACATGCAAACACTTACAGTCCTCAATATGAATCTGTGCAGAAGACTCTTGTTCCAACTACCTTGAGAAGTTACACTGAGTATGGAAAGGATGTCAGAACTTTAGCCAGAACTGCAACTATAATCACGTTATTTTGCTGCTGCTCAGTGGAGCTAAGAAAGCTTAAGAGTATTACCATCTGGGCAAAACCAACCAATGGTGAACTGTGAACTGCTTACCAACTTAACAGAAACTCTTGCTACCTCATTCATTAATTAGGCCTTTATGGCACACCTTCTCTTGGTTGCCTGGCAACTGTAATAGCAGTCATTAAATTCTGTCATTTTGTATTAACCCTTTGGCCCTGGGTGGATTGGGAGCCCCCACCTTAACACTAATGCATTTTACATTAGTACATCTACCTGGGAAATCCCATTCCTTTGACATATAAGCTGTAAAGAGCAAATAGCCAGAGTCCAAAACCAGAAAAATTTCCTTTTTTTCTTCACATTAGTGTATGTGCTTTTAAGGCTTTACAAAATGTATCTGTCAGGATGGAGGCCATTTCCCAATTTGCTGACAGACAGACATAACATACACCCAGCAAGATGAAAAGACAGCTAGTTTCCCAGAAAACAGGAGCTGACTGTGACTTCTGTGGGCTTATGGAGGAAGGAGCTGGTGTGAAACCAGATGGGAGAGTTGCTAAGAGTTGTATGTTTCCAAAATTGCCTTTGTAGCTGCTTTGCAAAAATTTGGACTGTGCATGCTGGAGGAATAGGGGCTATTCCAACAACACACTGTTTGGCATCTCAGCAATGGATTATAATGGTAGGGAATAAACTACGTACTGTGGCACAATCTGGAGGGAGGGGAGTGGACAAAGGGCAGTCTCCGGGAAACTGTCACGGGCTCCTGCACTGCTCTGTCCTCTAGGTTATTCAGAACTCCGTAAATGTAAAAGGTATCAAAGTCCTACATTAGAAATGGACTTTAGGAATTAAAAGTGGTGCACATCATTTCTTCTTGAATGGACTAAAGCGATTTGACTCCTGTGGTATAAGTAAAATAATTCAGTTTCACAGAAATATTTATTTTTCTCTTATTGGAAGAAAATATGAACGAAGTTTAGGTTTTGGTATTAGACAAACTTGGTTCACATTCCCACTCCACCCACTAGCTGTGTGATCTTGGACAGATGGCTTTCTTTTTGAACTCCATTTTCTTACCTAGGAGTTGGGAATAATTATTTCCCTTCAAGGTATTGTTATAGGGATTAAATGAGTTGTAATATAGGTATCCCATAGTCAGGACTTGGCCAGTGGTTTGGGCTGTGTTCATTTTTCAACAAACAAGTATTGGGACCATAGCAGTGATCAAGAAACTTAATACTCTTATGAAATTTACAGCTACATTTAGTATTAGGTCATCTTTGTCCCTCAGTTTTCCAGTGAGGCCCAGAGAAGGTATCACTTGCTCCATGTCACATGCCAGCGGGCACTATGGGCTGCAGTATAACTATGTATTTGCTTTTTCTCAGTATATTTTTTTGCATAGTAACTTTAGCAGGCGAAAGAAAAGTAACATAAAAAGTAGCCACATTTCACTCATCAGGTCAGTTCTTTTTTATCAGAATTATAAACTAGATTATATATTTGTATTTATGGTTCATGTGATTATAGGAAGGGGGCCTCTGCTTTAAAATGCTGGCACAGTTTATCGAGAAATTTATGTAAAAATTTATTCCTCATGGCTTCTGCCCCACCAAGAATGTATGTGATACTAAGAGCATCTGGGATTTTAAGTGGCTACTGTTTGTTAACAATGCAGTAACTTCCCTGAAGGAGTTTTGCGAGTTGGGAGAACTCACAAAGGCAATTAATTTTGTTCTTCGGAGCAGTGCCTCTAATGCATTAGTTTGCACTTCATGGAAGCTTAAATTATAAACTGAGGAGCCAGCCGTACCATGATCCAATTTGATATTTAGTTTTGATTTTATTAGTAGGTGTCTTTAATAGAAGTCTTGTCATGTAGGTTTCTTGATTATTAGTAATTTAAATTGCCTCTGAGAATGAAAGGAAACCACAGGCATGCAACTGATGGACTGTGACTACAGCGGTCTTCCAGCTTTCAAGGCAGCTGTGATGCCTCTGCCGACCCCTCCGCTGCCCCCACCCCCTGCCCTTTAAAGGCTTTGAGCGCTCTTTCAGCTAATGCCGAAAATGAGAACTTAATACTGTTACTGTATGGGAACCTTTAAAAGCAAATGGGCATTGTAAGTGTTCTTTCCTCTTTGAAGGTAAGTGTTGTCTGTGGGTCTACCCCTCTGCCTGAGCAGATCTAATTTGACCCTGGAGTAGAGATCTGTGAAGATGCTAACTGAAAAACAATGATTGCAGGAGAAGTAATTTCCCTTGTTCTTATGCTGTGCCTTTCCGCCACTCTAGGATTGCTCAGGGTGTCTTTGTGAAGGGCGTAGATGAAAATTTACTTTTCTCTGCTATGCTTTCGGTAGTGGCCATAATCACACAGCTCCTAAATGAGGCTGCTCCCTAGAGGGGTCCAGGGCAGCACAAGCCATGCTCTTAAGAGGCATTTGTTGTGGCTTTAAGATCCAGTGTTGGAGCATTAATTATCCCGAGCTCCGGTCTTACAGTTGATCACCCTGGAATCTGGCTATCTTAGGTTAGACTGAGCATGGTTTAAATCTAGAAATTTGCTGCTTAACCTCTGAAAATCAACTCTAGGTTGTTTGCTAAATAATTCTACTCATTAACCAAGCATGTATTAAGCAACCCCTTTGTTCAGGCATTTATGTCGGTGAATGAATAAAGGAGCTATGCTTTCTGTCCGCAGTCTCTGGTAGGATGGTCTGTCTGACCAAGGCAGTTTTTATGTAAGTGAGTTTTAGTTTCATGCCAGTGCCATATGCTGCCAACTCAGGTCTCTTAAGCCACAATGTTATTTCTTTGCAACAATTTTGTAATCTCATCTCTTACTAATCTAGAAAAGTTAAGTTGTGAACAAGATATATTTTAGAAGTGAGTGAAAAAATAATTTTCAAGAAGTCCGTGAAATCCATTATTGAGTAATGTTTGTTTCTCGCAACCAATCTGTGGACCCTTATGGAGAGAGGACCTAGAATGGAATCCAATTTCAATTTATCTATCCCCTCAATTTCTCCACTGTTTTGGTAATGTACAGGCATGTAAAAGTGAATGAAATTGCACTGCTTTTCTCATGCCAGAGCACTGTGGCTCTCTCTTACAGCAGTGCTGGCTCTGAGAGCTCTTGTCCCCCCCAACCTGGTGGTTGACAAGGTGGCCTGCAGGGAGCCACCTGCACGCTTTCTCAGTCCCCTCCACGCCACCGTCCCCCCCCCCCCCGCCCCCGAGACACACTGGTGCTGGTGCCTGTGACTGAAGCAGGGCCAGCTACACTGTGAGAGCATACCAGCCCCAGCCCACCACAGGGACCCCTGGGAGCGTTCTAAAGAAACTGCCAGGTTGGCTGTGCATTGTCCAGTACAGAAGTCCCTTCCTTTGTCTTTCCTGTACTTCATCAATTCTAACATGCCTGGTAGGCAAGAATGCTTCTACTTATACACGCTAATTTTAAAAGTAAATTCCAGTTTTTAGATGGCTTTTATTTGTAAGCCTGATTTAGCCTTATAAAGAGACATCATTTTGTGATTTTTTTTTTTTTTAAATTTTGGCCACCTCTCCCTATATGAACAAGTATAGTGGCAAAGTCAGACTGATTTAGAGTCAAATCTCAGCTCATTTTTTATGAAGTATATGTCCCTGAGCAAGATATTTCACTTCCAAATTTCAGTTTGGAGATAATAACATTATTAATTAATGAATTAATATCTTTGTTGCGAGAATTAAATACAATGTGTATAAGAATTATTGGCATATTGTGATGTTTAGCATATCTAGTTTTTCTCATATTCTTACTCTTTCTCTTCATTGTAAAATGTATTCATTGTATTTAATTTGTGGGAAAACTGTATGGTTTTAAATGACACAAGAAGGAGTTTGTGTAAAGCTACGATAAAAAGCCCAAGTTTTATGAACGGTTGCTGTGGAGAAGTGGAAATGCTATTCTGAATTGACCTAAACCAGTGGTCTTGCGCTCTAATCTCTGATTCCCAGATGATAACAGATGTCTCTTAAGTGATTCCAGGTGTTCTGAACATAGTGGAATCTCTTATCTACACCTCCACAGTTACTCCTTAAAGTTCTTTTATATTGCCTCTTTAGTCGTATTTGAAGTCTTGGGATTCCTTGACAGCTGTTGGAGCTCTAACTCCCTACTTGAAGGGATGCTGCTTTTAGTCCTCAGGTGATCTCCAGACTTTCATGCTGTACCGTTTGATTCAGGCCCACATGCCAAATAGTTTTAATATATTCCTCTTTTTTATTAAACAGATTTTGTCGTGTCCAGGAGATTCCTGCCAGCGGTAGCTCGAACTTCTTCTCACCATCAAGGCACTCCCTTCCTCTTGTTAACTCTTGGCCAGGAATTTTCTTCATACTTCTGTTCGCAGAATTCCTGTTGGCATCCTATAGGCTATGAAACCTTCCTGGACCACCTTCAGCATTCAGTACTCCCTCCTCCATAATTCAGTGTTTCATGCATACCTGAAGTATCAGGCCTTTAAAAGCCCATATTTCCTTCGGGGGAAATTCTCATTTGTCAAAATGAGCATCACTTCTGTAACAGGAGCTGAGATATTTAAGTAAAACTTTCTGTTGAATTAAATAAAATAGGTATGTGGAGGTTACGAAGTTGGATTTCTAAACCCAACTGTACATTTTAACAGCCTTTTGACCTTGGACTAGTTACTTCACCTTCCCAGTCTTCTCACATTAAGCTGTATTTATTTTGTGTTTAACCTCTCAATTAAAATAAGGGGAGTGGAAGTATTGGCCTTAGGTGGAGGAGACACAGGCATTTCTTACTGTAACAGGAGGGGAAGGGGGGACAGGATGGGTATAGATTTGTGTACGTGTCGTGCCTGACCCACGTAGTTGTCGTCATCGCGGTGTTGGCAGTGGCTAACACTGATGGCATTGCTTCTTCTGTGCCAGGTCCCATTCTAAATGCTCCGAATATACTGTTCTCATTGAACCGTCATAATAACCCTGTGAAATTGGTACTACTCTTACTTGCAATTTAGAAGTGAATAAACCAGAAGTACAGAGAGGTTAAGTAACTTACCCAAAGGCCAAAACCAGAATAAGAACGTAGGTGACTTGTTCTAGAGCCCAGGCTTCTACTGATGTTTAATAAATATTGAATGAATGGATGTGTTGTTGGAAAGTTCAGTCAGTTACTGTCTGATATTTTCTTGATGAAGTAGATGGTGAGATCAGATACTGAGAGTGAGGAAAACACTCTGTGGAGATTAGATGTTTGAGTGGAGAATAGAGAAGATTTAAAATCGTCACTTAGGCTGACCAGTGAAAAAAGAATTGCTGGATCATGGTAAGGTTTAGTTGATGCTGTAGAATTCTATAGAGGTACAATACAATTGTGTGGAATTTTTTCCCCAGCTATGCGTATCACCTAAATATAGACACAGAGAAGGTAAATAGTTGGATTCATTTAGGGGTAAGGCATTTCCATGCATACATGGTGAAAGAGACATGGACCTTTTACAGTTCTATGTTCTGTGTTTACAGTTCTTAGTTCTGTAATATGATGGATCATAAAACTATGCTGGATAAGTCAGAAGTGAAGAAAGGAGGGTCTGTCTGATCAATGGAGAGGAGGAAGAAACTGTTAGTGATGGGGGTTAAGAACAGCTTTAGTATTTGTTTAAATACCAGCCATAGGAAATGGTTCAGAACTGGGGAGTCGTAATTAGTGATTTCAGAGGCAGCACAGGTTTGGCAATGGGAAGGTCAAGGGGAGACTAAAGGAGCAGGTGGCTGAGGAGCAGTAAAGAAGATTGTTAGAATGATGACAGGTCACTGAAACACCTAAAAGGCCAGGTGTTGGTTGACTGCTCTTGTCACATGTTCACCAAGAAGATGGTAAGATTTGATGCTAGAGGGAAACAGGCATTTACAGAACACTTCTCAGGGATATGGGGAAGTGCCTGGGAAAGGGGTTTGTGGGGGTGGGGGGTAAGAGACCTCTGACATTAGCTCTCAGAGGTCAAGTTCAGGAGTTAGCAAAGCAGAATCAGTGCTTGGCCAAGCATAGAAACTCAAGAGAAGCCCAGTCTGGGGAGAATGAGGCAGAGAAGGCTTCAGAACAGAGTTGATCCCTATGCGAGTCAGTGCTTGATCATTGCCAGAACTCCATCCAAAGTCATGAGAATAAAGAACCTACCCTCTCACCTGAAATCTGGAGCACTGGCATTCAGGAAGGACCCATGAGAGGGGAAAGAAAAGGGGGGACCTCATGTACCAGGACACTGTCTATTCCATTTAGGCCTTTCCCAAGATAGGGTTGCATAAATGCTTGACATCTCCACTTTTAGATGTGGAACAGACCTGACCATTTTCAATCCTGCTGGGTTGTAGAGTGACATCTCTTGATGTGTGGACCAGCTGGCTGAAGGCTAATTCCAGAGGAGCAGCAGGCAAGCTACCAATGGCTAAAAGGGGCTGAGGCATGAGTAGTTATCCCAATGCTGTAAAGGAAATTCAAGTTACATATTTAACCCAGGGTCACCTATTTAGTATGTAACACCTGGAAGTGAAGTGTCACAGCCAATGACATCATGAAGAAATCAAGTGATCATTTATTAAGAGATTAGAATCCAATTAAAAGCAAAATTCAGTCCTGGATACTGAGAAAAAGAGGTGGAAAAACAGAAGGTACCAGGAGTTTTTAAAAAAAATTTTACTCGGTCCCTGGTCGGGGCACATACAAGAATCAGCCAATGAATGCGTAAATAACTGGAACAACAAATCAATGTTTCTCTCTCATTCTCTCTTCCTTCCTCTCTCTCTGTCTCTCTTTAAATAAAAAAAAATTTTATTGTATTTTTTTCATTACCATTTATGCTCCTTATACCTACCTCCCCTGCCCACCCCCACAATCATGGGACCACACTGTTGTCCCTGTCCATGAGTCCTTTTACCTTTTTGCTGGATCTCCCCGCCCCCCCCCCCCCCCCCCAGCATAGCTGCAGCCTTGGCATATCAACTCAGCTACCTGTCCAGGACTAATCATTGTTTATTGATTTAGTTGTCAAATCATCTGTGTTGCTCAGCACTCTAGGTTTTAGTTAGCTGTATTAACTTTCCTTTTATACAGTTTTATTTTACCTACAAAAAATTTTATTTCCAATTATGCAATCAATAGATGCTTATTGTTCATTCTGTTCCCCCTGCCAAATTGAAGGTGCTATAAGAAAATAGAAAGGGAAAAAAATAGCTCATATAACCCAACCACCTGCATGCAACACTTGTGACATATTCTTTTAGTGTTTTTTCATATATTTAAAATATTTTATATATGATTATTTAAAATTTATTTCCAGTCATGAATATATTTAGGCTCTGATATAAATGTACAGCATACCAAAAAATGAATAAAATGACTTATAATCCCATTTACCTAGAGAACTTAGGTGTCCAGAAATATTATGCAAGCAATATAACATTTTATTTGTAAATAAAATAATACATAAATAATTAATATAGGTGTAATGCAATAGACTGGATATCTTTTGACCACCCCTCAATTCCAGTCCCCTATCCCAACTAGAATGTTTATGCATAATTATTACATGTATTTTTTGACTTGAGGCACTTGAAAAATGGAACATACATATAAAGTACGATGAAGTGAACAACTGAGATTCTATTGCCCTACTTAAGAACATGACCAGGGACATTAAAAATAATCCTACTGATACACATGTGAGTTGTTTCCAGCTGGTTTTTGCCCTGTGACAAACACTGCTGTAACAAACAATTGGAACAGGAATTCTCAAGCTGCTACCACCGTTGGACCCACCTGTAAGTTTGTTTATATATTCTTCTCTGTCTCCTCTTAACATGAATGTACTTTCCAGGTTCCTGGCAAGAGCAAAACCCTGCATCTGTACACTAGATCCTATCCCCTCTCACCTTCTCAAGTTGTGATTCCATCAACAACTCCCCCCTATTTATTCTGGGTTGTCACCCCACCTCCCTACCCTTCACCCAAGCGTGTGTATCATTGTACAAGCATGTGGCTATTTCTCCCATCTTAAGAGGGGAGGGGAAAGCTACTCTGTTGAATAAATATTTGATACATTTGGTCATGTGACTCCCAGGGAACCCTGCATTCCTGTTTTCTCGCTACCTCCCTGGCTTTTCTTTCTGTCTTCATTGACAATTCTTCTAAAGCTCCCCAAATGTTTTAACAGTGGTGTGCTCTAGGTTCAGTCCATGGACTTCTTTTCTTCTTTAAATATATTTATTTCCTTGATTATAGCCAGTGCCATGCCATGGCTAATACCACCTAACAACTCCCCATGTTAAATATCAATCTGAAACCGGACTTTCCTTCAAACTCCAGTGGTTTACATATAGTTCTTCTTAGCTGTCTGATAGGCCATTTTATATAACGTATCCAAAATTCAGCGTCTGATTTTCTCAGTCTTTCCCATCTCAGTTAATGGCAATGTCATTTTCCATGTGGTCACATTGAAAACCTTGGAGCTGTCCTTGACTTCTCTTTTTTTCTCACACACTATATCCAATCCATTGGCAAACTCAGCCTTAGCTTATATTCAAGTGTATCTAGATCTGGTCATGTCTCTGTACCTCCACTGCTACCATGCTGGTCCAGACCATGACCATTTCTTGCTGAATTACTATAACTGGTTTCCTTGTTTTCAGGCTTAACCTCCTAGATGGAACTCATCTGATACCAGAACACAGAAAAGAATTTAGAGGACTATTTTCTCAGTTCTCCCAAAGATTGTACATTACTAGTATTATTCTTGATGTATAGCAGAGTAGTTAATTTATTACATACAAAGAAATACTTAAGGCATTAAGGCTCCGCTGCCCCTGGTTTTATTAAGATATAAGTGACGTGTATTACAACATTGTATTAATTTAAGATACACAACGTAGTGATTTGGTATGTATCTCAAAATGTTTATCACAATGCATCAAGGCTTAATTCTTTCCCTAGAACCCTGGCTGAGAAGGAATGATAGTGTCTTTATTTAGCACAACCTTTAGAGGGATCTTTTAAAAAGGTTGCCAGTCCCTGGCTGGGTATTTAGTTGAGGAGAGTGTCGTCTCGACACACCAAGGTTGCAGGTTTGATCCCGGTTCAGGAACATACAAGAAGCAACCGATGCATGCATAAATAAGTGGAACAACAAATGGGCGTTTCTCTCTTTTTCTCTCCCCTATGCTCTGTCTCTCTCTAAAATCAAAAAAACGTTGTCAGATCTGACCATTTGTTGGCCCAAAAATCTCCAGTGGTTTCCTTTCGGAAAAGTTAACAGTACAAGGCCCTAGGTGATCTGCCCTGCTATTTACCACTCCTTATTTCATTTCTATTATTCTTCACCTCACTCTGCCGCAGCTGCACTGGCCTCTGGGTTGTTCCATCTGCCTGGATGTTCTTCCAAATAGTTACATGATTTCTTCTCTCCTCTTCATGTCTTTTCCCAAATGTCACCTTTTTAGTGAGGCCTTCTTTGGCCTCGCTATTTAAAATCACCCCTTTATATGCCCCCAGCCCCTTCCCTGATTTATTTGTTTCGCTATTATATGTCTTTTTTTCTCGATCTTTCATTTATCCTAGGCAATTGGTTTCCCTGGTACCACTGCCTGCTTCATTTTGTAACACTGATATTGCTAAGATTTTACAATGAATGGTTTAGTATACTTGCTGTGTCACAGATCTGTCAATACTGCTTCTGTTTATACATTTCAAAATAACTTGCAGAGATCAGTACACTTTAAGCTTTTCTGCTTACACTATACTGTTAACTAGAATTCAGTATTTGTCGGTCATTCTTTTTTCCCCCTTCCTAGAGAACGGTTATGTACAAAGAAATTTGTCTTCTATTTGGTCATTTTTAACAAATACATACACCTGTGTGATCCAAACTCCTATCAAGATATAGAACATTGCTATCACCCCAGAAAGTTCCCTCATAGCCTTTCCCAGTCAATTCTTGTGCCTGTCAGCTGGAGGAGGCTACACTATGATTTTCTTGGTATGTGAGTTTTCCCTGTTCTAGATCTTCATATATGTAATATTACATGGACTTCTTTGTGAAAGGCTTTTTTTCACTCAGTGTAATGTTTTTTAGGTTCATGTGTGTTGTTGGTGTATCAATAGTTCTTTGCTTTTTATTGCTAAATAGTCATCCATTTGTGTGATAACATTGTAGCTTGTTTATCCTTCTGTTGATGGACAACTAGGCTATTCTAGTTTTTTTTGTCATTACGAACAAAGCTGCCATGAATGTTCTTGTACAAGTATTTGACCACATGTTTTCGCTTCTCTTAGGTAAATACAGAAATAAAAGTGCTGGGTCATAGCATAGTTAAAATTTTGGTTTTATAAAGAATTGCCGGTCTTTTTCCCAAAGTGGTTTCACCATTTCACATACCCATCAACAAATATGAGAGTTTCAGTTGGTCTAGAGCCTCACCAATACTTTGTGTTGTCAGTCTTTTTACAATATTTTTAGCCATTCAAGTGGGTGTGTTTCACTTAGCATTTCCCTGGTGGCTAATGAACATTTTTTATGTGTGTATTGGCGCATGAAGAAAATGGTTAAATCTTTTATTTATTTATTTTTATTGAGTTGTAGTTCTTTTTTAAAAAAAGGTTTTATTCATTTTTAGAAAGATGGGGAGGGAGGGAGAAAGAGAGGAGAGAAACACTGATGTGTGAGAAAAACATCACCTGGTTGCCTCTTGCATGCTGCCCCCAACTGGGCACCTGATGCAACCCAGGCGTGGTCCCTGTCTGGGAATCGAATCTGTGACCTTTAGCTTTGCCCAACCCACTGAACTATGCTGGTCAGGGCTGTAGTTCTTTCTTTATATATTTCAATACTGATTCTTTGTCAGATATATATTTTGCAGATATTTTCTCCCAATCTAGAGCTTGTTTGTTCATTTTGCCAGTAGTGTCTTTTGAGTAGAAGTTTTTATGTTGACGAAGTTTATCAATTGTTTCCTTTTATGGTTAAAGTTTCTCGTGTTGAACATATGTTCTCTTATGTTTTTTTCTAGAAACATTATAACTAACTTTTGCATTTAAGTCTGTGGTCTATTTCAAATTATTTTTGTACATGGTACGAGATAGGTGGTCAATTTTTTTTTTTTTAAATATGGTTATATAGTCACTTCAACATCATTTGTTGTAAAGATTTTAACCCCCCCCATGCCCTGGCTGGTGTGGCTCAGTGGATTGAGCGCTGACCTGCAGACCAAAAAGTCCCTGGTTTGGTTCCTGGTCAGGGTACATGCCTTGGTTGCAGGCTGGTTCTGGTTGGGGGCGTGTGAGAAGTAACTGATCGAAGTTTCTCTCTGACACCAATGTTTCTCTCCCTCTTTTTCTCCCTCCTTTCCCCTCTCTCTAAAATAAATAGAAATAAATGAAATCTTAAAAATAAAATTTAAGTCCCTATTAGATTGTTTCAGTGCCTTTGTCATGATTGTGTAAGTGTGTATGTCTATGCCATTGATATATTTGTTTATCCATATGCTACCTTGACTTATGTATTGTGGTTTTAGAGTGTATATTGATAATTGGTAGTATATATATTCCCGCTGTGGTCTCTTTCTAGTTTGCTTTAACCTGTGTAGTTCTTTTTCGTTTCAATGTGTATTTCCAGGAGAATCTGCTTGTCAGTTTCTACAAAAACATCTGGTGGGATTTTAATTAGAATTCTGTTGAATCTGTAGTTCAATATAGAGAGAAAAAATCATAACAGCATTGAATTTTTTTAATCCTTAAACATAGCATGTCTTCATTTATTTATGTCTTTAATTTGTCTTTGCAGTGTTTTTTACTTTTTAGTTTAAAGGTCTTACATGTCTTTTTTTATATTTTTCTACAATGCTGTACCTAAAACTCTTTGATTATTTGATTGTATATTCCAATTGTTTACTATATATACACAGTTGGTTTTTTTTTTTTTTTTTTGGTATATTGACCCAATAGCCTGTGACCTTGCCAGTTTTATTTATTAGTTCTTAAACTTCTTTATAGATTCTCTAGGGAATGTAAACAATCACGTCATCACATGTAAAAACAGTTTTCTTCCTTTTGGATTTTTATGCCTTTCATTTCCATTCTTTCTTTATTTCATTATCTGGGACCTCCATTTCCATGTGGAATGTTGAACAGAAGTGGCAAGAGTGACTATCTTTGTCTTGTTCTCAGTCTTAGGGGGAACAGTGTTTTACCATAAATTATAATAAGAGCTTTAGATTTTTTTTTAAGAGATGCCCTTAAAGTGAGGAAGTTTCCTTTTATTCCTAGTTTACTGAGAGTTTTTAATCACGGTTGGGTATTGAATTTTGTTTTTTATTCTGCATCTATTGCTATGGACATCTGGTTTTCTCCTTTATTCTTTTAAAATGGTAAGTTATAATTGATTTTTAATGTTTTGCCAACCCACTTGATAATGGTATTTTATTCTTTTTATATATTCTGGAACTTGGTTGGCTAATATTTGGTTTAGGATTTTTGTGTCTATGTTCATGAGATATTAGATTATATCTATTTTTCTATCTTTGTCCAGTATTGTTATCAGGGTTATTTTTCTTCTAGAAGTTTGAAATTTCTGCCTTTCACATTTAAATCTTTAATCCACCTGGAATTGCTTTTCATGGATGCCATACAGTTGGGATCCAATTTCATTTATTTTTTTCCCACATGGGTATCAAATTGCCCCCTGTAACATGTATTGAATATTCATTCTTTCTCCTAGGGATTTGCAGCGCCACCCTGTCATATATCAAGTTTTCCTTTATATGTGGGACTTATTTCTGGCTTTCTATTCGGTTCTGCTAGTTTATTCCTCTATCCCTGTGCCAATATCTTGTTGTGTTGATTACTGTAGCCTTAAAATCTGTTGGGAAAGTTGCCTCACCTTCTTTTCTCCAAAAATGTTGTGCTTTTCTTGGTCTTATGTCCTTCCATGTACATTTTAGACTCATATTATCATTTCATAAAAATCATGTTGAGGTTTTGATTAGACTTTCATTGAATATATAGGTAAGTTTGTGGTGAATTGACATATTTATGTTAATGAGTCTTCGTATCCAATTCTTAAACATGATGTCATTTTATTTAGGCCTTATTTAAATATTTTTTAAAAATTTTGAATTTCTTCCATAATGGTCCTGTGCATCTTTGAATCATTTTTACCATAAGAACTTATTTGGGTGGGGGAGGATTTTAAATATCTTCAATTTGTAATATCTTTAATCACAGTTTTCTGTTCTGCTTAGAAGTTCAGTTAATTTTTGAATACTGATCTTTTTTTGCTCAACTACCTAATTTATTCAGTAATTAATTATACTTTCTTTTGGATTTCAGATAGAAAATCATATAATTTATAAATGACTATTTTAGGTTTTTTCCCTCTTTTTTATTCTTTTTATTTTTACAGCATATTTTATTGGCTATGCTATTAGTTGTCCCAGTTTTTCTCCCTTTAAACCCCCTCCACACTGCTCCCCCTCCTTAGCTCATGTCCATGGGTCGTATATATAAGTATATATATGGCTTCTCCATTTCCTATACTATTCTTACCCTCTCTGTCTGTTTTGTACCTACCAATTGTGCTTCTTATTCCCTGTACCTTTTCCCTTTATTCTCCCTCCACCCTTTCCCCACTGATAACCCTCCATGTGATCTCCATTTCTGTGATTCTGTTCGTTTTGTTTGCTTTTGTTTTTGTTTTTTTTAGGTTCAGTTGATGGTCATGAGTTTGTTGCCATTTTCCTGTTCCTAGTTTTGATCTTCTTTTTCTTAGATAAGTCCCTTTAACATATCATAATGGCTTGGTGATTATGAATTCCTTTAGCTTTACCTTATCTGGGAAGCACTTTATCTGCCCTTCTATTCTAAATGATAGCTTTGCTGGATAGAGTCATCTTGGATGTAGGTCCTTGGTTTTCATGACTTTGAATACTTCTTTCCAGCCCCTTCTTGCCTGCAAGGTTTCTTTTGAGAAATCAGCTGATAGTCTTATGGGAACGCCTTTGTAGGTAACTGTCTCCTTTTCTCTTGCTGCTTTTAAGATTCTCTCCTTTTCTTTAATCTTGGGTAATGTAATGTAATTATGATGTGCCTTGGTGTGTTCCTCCTTGGGTCCAATTTCTTTGGGACTCTGAGCCTCCTGGACTTCCTGGAAGTCTATTTCCTTTGCCAGATTGGGGAGGTTTTCCTTCATTATTTTTTCAAATAAGTTTTCAATTTCTTGCTCTTCTCTTCTTCTTCTGGTACCCTTATGATTCGGATGTTTGAATGTTTAAAGTTGTCCCAGAGGTTCCTAAGCTTCTCATGTTTTTGAATTCTTGTTTCTTCATTCTCTTCTGGTTGAATGTTTATTTATTCTTTCTGTTCCAAATCATTGATTTGAGTCCCAGTTTCCATCCCTTCACTATTGGTTGCCTGTATATATTTTTCTTTATTTCACTTTGCATAGCCTTCACTTTTTCCTCTGTTTTGCAGCCGTACTCAGTCACTTCTGTGAGCATAGTGATTACCAGTATTTTGAACTGTGCATCTGATAGGTTGGCTATCTCCTGATTGCTTAGTTCTTTTTCTGGATTTTGATCTGTTCTTTCATTTGGGCTGTATTTCTTTGTCTCGGAGCACCTGGTAGGTTGTAAGGGACGGAGCTTTAGGTATTCACCAAGGCAGGGCAACACAGGTCACTGTGTTGTGACAGTCTGTGGGGGAGGAGTCCAAGAGGGAACAATACTGCTTGCTCGGCTCTCACCCCACTTTCAGTCATTTCTCCCACTATGCACGACCAAATTGGACCCTTTTGATGCTGGTTCCCAGGTGGGTGGGTTTGTGTACATTCTAGGACCCTGTGGGTCTCTCCAATGAACTCTCTTGTGAGGCTGGGAGTTCCTCCCGCCAGTGCAACCCCCACAGATTTTTACAGCCAGAGGTTTTGAGGCTTTATTTTCCCATGTTGAAACCGTGAGTTGCGTGGTCTGTCTCACTCCCCAGTTATTACTCCTGGCTTATCTACACATGAATGTGGGATATCCTGGTCTGCTAGCTGCCCTTGCATTCTAGTCCATCAGCCACCGCCTCACCCACCTGTTCTGCGACCTTATTGCACATCCTCTTCTTCACCCCAGCTGCCTGTCTCCACCCTTCTTACTAGTCTGGGTGAATGTTTCTTCTTTAACTTCTTGGTTGTCAGACTTCTATACAGTTCAATTTTCTGGCAATTCTGGTTCTTTTTGTTTTTAAATTGGTTGTTATCCTTCTTTTGGTTGTGTGAGGAAGTGAACCTCCATCTTGGCCGGAAGTAGGCTCTTTTTATTCTTTAAACCTTTATTTCTTGCCCAGTTGTGCTGCCCAGGAATATAGTGAATGTTCTTTTATTGCCCTGATTTTAAAGGGAGTATTTTAACATTTCTCCAGTAAGACAGGTCTTAATTAGGTGTTCTTTATTAGATTAAGGAAGTTCTTTTGTGTTTCTAATTTGTTTTTACTTGTTTTATTTACTTATCACAAATGAGTGTGTCTAATTGTTGCTCTTAACTAATTCACTTATTCTCTCTTGCTATTTCTTATTTGGGGTTCTGCAGTTTCACTATACATTGTCTGTAGTATGGATTCCTTTTTATTTATCTTGCTTGGGATTGCTGGATCAGCAATTCTGGAATGTTCTCAGCCATTATTTCTTCGATTATTGCTTCTTCCCCATTTTCTTCATTATAGACTTCTGGAAATCTAATTAGAAAGTATTAAATTTTTTTTACTCTTTCATGTTGCTTATCTTTTTATTTTTATTTTTTGTATTTTTCTTCTCTTTGTCAATTAGACTACCTTATGGATAATGTATCTGGGTTTATTTTTCAGTTCACTAATTCTACCTTTAATTGTATCTAATCTTTTCATTTTATAAGGTTCCATTTGATTCTTTTATAAAGCTGCTCGGGTGTTCATAGTCTTTTGTTTTCTATTCATTTTCTGTCTTTTCTTTAGTTTTTAAATATTTAAACACTTTTTTATATTCCATATCTGTTTATTTTAATTGTCCAGAAAGCTGTAATTTTAGGAACTTTGGAGGCTAAGTTTGAGTCCTTCTACAGTGGATCTGTATTTCAGATATACTCCCAACTATCACCTAGAAGTACTAATAATTATGAGGCTCTATAAATTATCTGTTTGACATTTCATCAGACTGTGGGAGGCAAATTTGGATTGCAAATTCATGTGAGAACATACTTATAGTTAGAAATTGTCAATGGAGATGTTTGCTTCCAGGCTGCAAGAGCATTAAGAATGAAAAATTTTATTCTGGCAGAATGTATTTAATTCTTTTATCCTTACACTAAAGATGTAGTCCTGCATATTTTGTGTGTGTGTAAATATGTAATATAACATTTAATTATATCAATTGGAAAGGTTTTTCAAAATATCTTCTGTATGCCAGAATGGAAGATCAAAAGAAATGTGAACACACACTAAAATTCACCTATTTTAAGTGTACAATTTAGTGAGTTAAACAAATGTGTAACCACAGCCATAGCCATAGCCCTGTCTTTTCTAAGATGTCATATAAGTGAAGTCATACATACAGGGTCTGGCACAAATAATGCCCCCCTCCTTTTTTTTTTTTTTTACAAAATCCTAAATATGTAATTCTGTAACATAACAATATCACACTCAAGTACACCATATGACATTTTAGGTGAAATGTTCAAATTAGAACTATAAATTATTATACCCATATTACTGTCCTACCAACCATACTCAAGTAGGACTCAACTCTGCCGGACCCTGCACATACTTTCTTATGTCTAACTGCTTTTATTCAGCATAACATTTGGTTTTGCCCATGTTGTTATGTATATGAGTAGTTTGTTCCTTTTTATTGCTGCATAGTATTTTGTTGTATGGATGTATCCCAGTTAATTCACTTAGTGATGGACATTTGGGTTGTTTCCAAGTTTTGGCTACTGTAAATAAAAGTGATATGAACATTTGTGTTTAAGTTTTTACATGGACATATGATTTCTAGGTTTAGGTATAATAACTTTTTAGGAAACTGCAAAATTGTTTTCAGCAATACATGAGAGTTCCAGTTGCACCTCTTCCTCCCCAACTGTTGTTATCATCAGTCTTTTTTCATTTTAGTCATTCTATTGATTTATGGTGGCATCTCCTTGTGATTTTAATTTTCATTTCTCTGCTAACTGGTAACATTGAAAGTCTTTTTATGTACTCATTAACTAGAAAAATATTATATATCTTCTTTGGTGAACTGTCTGTTCAAATCTACCAACCATTTTCTCCCAGACTGTGGCTTGTGTTTTCATTTTCTTAACAGCATCTTTCACATATAATAAAGTTTTTATTTCAAAGTCTAGTTTATCAATTTATTCTTTTATGGTTCATTTTTTTTGTGTCAAGAGCACAAAGATTTATTTTTTGCCTATATTTTCTTCTAGACATTTTATAGGTTTATCTATTTAGGTCTTTGACCCATTTCTGTTGATTTTGTATATGAATATTTGGTAAGGAAATTGGTGTTAAAGTTATAAATTAAAATTAATAATATAATGCTTTTGTAGTAACTTCAAAGGATGGAACAAAAATTTGCATTACCTGTACACTAAAAAGTGTAAAATTTTCTGAGATATGTTAAAAAAAAAAGACCTAAATAATTGAAGAGATAAATCATGCTAATGGATTTAAGCATTCAGTGTTGTCAGGGCATCATCATGGTTAATTTTATATGTCATTTTGGCTAGGCTATTATGCCATTTGTTTGGTCAAACTCTGGACTAACATTTATAACATTTATAATCAGTTGACCTTAAACAAAAGAGATAACTCTCCGTGATGTTGGTGAGCCTCTTCCAATCAGCTAAAGCTTTCCCAGAGAAGGAATTCTTTATCAAGACTATAGAAATTCTTTCTGAGTTTATAGCCTGCTGACTGCATATTGTCTCTTACCTGAATTCCTGGCCTGCTGCCCACCCTGTAGATTTTGGACTTAATTGAACCAATGCCTTAAAATAAATCTCCGTGTGTGTGTGTGTGTGTGTGTGTGTGTCCCCTATTGATTCTCTTTCTCTCAAGGGCCATTACTGATACAGATGTCATTTTTCCCTAAATCTGTCTATGGAGTCCATGCAACACAACTAAGCTTCTTTCTAGAATTTGATAATCTGATTCTAAAGTTTGTATAGAGATTTATTTGGCAAAAGACTTAGCCAAAATAAGTTTGAAAAAGAAGAATAAGTTGGAGGATGAACATTACCTGATTTCAAGTCTTATTGTAAAGGTACAGTAATGAAGACATTGTGGTACTGGAACAAGGACAGACACATAAATCAGAGGAACAGAATAGAGGATCAATTGAGTTTTTGACAAAGGTGCCAGGATCATTCAGAATGGGGTGGGTGAGGAGAATGGTCAATTTAAAAAAAAAGAAGTTGATGGAACAGGAACAATTGGAAATCCATGGGGGAGGGGCGCGGAGGGGGGAGTGACTTTAGAATGATGTATTCTTTTCAATGCAGAAGAAGAAAATTTCTTTATTTCCAGTATCCAAAACCAGGAATTTCAGTATTTCCTTTTAGTCCATTTCTAATAATATATGTAATATACATATGCACTTTTAAAAATTTATGTATTTGCAATCAGATATCTTTTTTACTTAATCGATATTTTTCTTACATGTTTTTATAACATCTTCTCTCTGAATGACATTTTAATGATCACATAATGCTAAATTGTGAAGGTGTCCCACACTTTACCTAATGATTTTTTACTGTTAGAATGAATAAAAGCAGTAACAATGACTGCCATTTATTAGTTACTTTCCACAAAGAAACTGCTAAGCATGTTACATGATTTATATTGTTGAATCCTTATGACAACTCTTTGAGATATTTAGCTCAATTTTAAACGAAAGGATGCCAAGGGTTAATTTAAGTAAGTTGCCTACTTCTAGTGTATGAAGCTTGGGTTTGTAATCAAATGTCTTTTATTCCAGTTCCTGAGAAAAATGTACTGCTAGTTTTTAGGCTCTTTTCAGTTATTTTCTCTCTTAAGAAGGTGGATATATTCGTGTATAAATCATCATCTAGGTTTCAGACATCTGAACTTCTTTTCCTGTGCCAGTCCTTCATATATTTTATTCATCCTCATCTAATGAAACATTTTCAAAGCCAGTATAGTTGTCCAACATAGCAGGCAGGGCAAAGCCATGCATAAACTGCAGAGCTTTCCTTTTGGTTGATGAAGCCTGGATCAAATAAGCACTGGTCCAGGGCCGGCATTTCTATAGGAATGCAGATCTGCGGGGGAGTGAATCTCAGGGAATTCTCTGGAGCTAACTACTCAGTGGTTACTCATTTTGGAAAACAAAGGAGAATAATTTTAGTAGTCCGTCCTGTAGGACATTGAGTCCCACTTTTAAAATAGGATTATATAATGTTGGTCAAGTCATTTAACTCTTCTCTGCTTTGTTTTCTTCATTGGAAAGAAGGGCACTAAGTTATAGCTTTTTGGCCAAGGGAGATGTCCTAAAGAGATACTACTGTCCAGTGAGCAGAACGTACCTATTCATGATTTGGAAGTCAGGAGGGAGGCAACATGGTATAGGGGCTTTGGAGCCAGAGACTTGGGCTCAGATATAGCTCTAACATTTATCAAGTGATCTCAGACACATTTCTTGATCCTTTTGAGACTCACTTTTCTAATTGCTAAGAATGTAGAACAAAACACACTGATCTTTAAGCAAAAGGATCTCTTTTCATGTTCTCTGGTCCGTCTTTTCCACCAGAGCACTGCCCCCACCCCCACCCCCACCCCCACCCCCGCCCCAGTTAGGGCTTCAGTTTTGTACAAAAAGCAGGGTAATCCTCCCAGTCATTCATGATCCAAGCCTTACTTACTTAATTCTTCCTCTTCTGTATGATATGGTAATGATACTGTTACATCTTTTTGGTCCTTCTACTTTCTGCAGGTGTATCTGTCCTTTGTGTTCTCTTAACCTATTCTTGACAGCACAAGTAACGAGATAGGAGGTCATGTCTAAACTTGTGAAAAGGGTGGTTTTTAAGCAGCCTAAAGGTTGTGTTTACATGTTGAATATCCTTTCATTTTCATTTCCAAGCTTAAGGCTCACGTACCATTGGTGTTAGGGAAAGAAAGATGAGGCAACTCTAACAGTCTTTCTGTTATACCTTGTGTCACTCCGTAACTCCTTCTGGGGTTCCTGATTTTTGCACTGAGGCTCCAAGAGTCCTGGAAACCCACCATAGAAGAGGAGGAGAAGGAGGGGGAAAACTGATACATTGAAAGTTCGAGGAAGATAGCTAGTGGGCAGAGTAATGCCCATTTAGTTTCCTCACCTCTACTGATGGAAAGATGTGCTTTTATTTTTTCTGTCTGTATGGTTAGAGACATAGTGATTTTTGTTTAGAGAACCCTCTGTTTAAAATGATTGTTTTTAAATGCAAGAAAAAAAGAGGAATATGGAACCTTCATGGAGATGAAATAAATATGCGTGTGTGCATAATTATTAATATGCATGCTTCCCCCTCCTTTTTTTTAAATGGCACAAAGGATATCTGGGGAACAGGATATACTCTGTAAGCAGTTCTTCACCATGTTGGACTTGGAAGGTTCCTCTTAATGCAAAAGACATGCTGCTTTCATTGTTTGTGTAGCTCCGCTTTCCATTTTAAACTTAACCGGCACTAGTTTAGTCAGTGTAGTGGCAGGTTTTGGGTGAGACGTTGCTGTTTTTACGTAACGAGATCTTGCAAAGTTTGTTTGGAGTGTGCCACAGAGGGTCCTGGTGAGGAGAAACCTTTTTAGCTTTTTGGTTTTTTTATTTCTTGTTTTTCTGTGCCCCACCTAAGTAACCTTGATTGGACATGATGTGGATAAGATAGCCATCATGATTTAGAAAGGAACATGCTTGCTCCCTGCCTCTTCTCTGTCTAATGAGTTCATGTAAAAAATATATCAAAAGAAATCCTCATAGCAGAATCCTCACATTTCAAAGGGGAGAATATTTATTATAAGAACTGCTGATTCATTAGGAATGCTTCCTAATTCGAACAGCAACAGCTGCTTCTGGTTAGAATAAACTTCATCTCTTTTGTGCCCTGTCTCTCACAGAGGATGCTAAATTTTGGCTTAGGATTTTTCTCCTGCTTTAGCTTTTTTCCCTCCCTTTCTCACTCTCTCCTCAATTGTGATGCTTTATCCTCAGTGTTCACAAGATTTGAACAATCCCCCTGTGGCAACCCCCCCCTCACCTTTAAAAATGACTTGCGTTGAGATTACAAATGCTAATAAAACTCTTTTGATAATGTGTTTTGTTTGTATTCACAGTGGCAGTGGAGTGTATTGTACAGCAGTAATGAAAAAAAGTTCAGACACATTGTAGCCATGAATTCTAAGTGCAATAATTTAAAGTACAGGGAGTATTTCAGAAACTGCCATTGTCCATTAAATGAAACCACTGTATTAATGTATCATAGCATGCTGTTCTAATCACTTTTCTCCAAATACCAGCTTTTGAAAGAAACACGGCTGTATTTTTTTTTTTTTATATACAAAATCTGAAATCATGTAATTGAATGGCTTGGCAGAATAGGTAAATGAATGTAGCAACATGCATTCAAATATGTCTCTTTGGTTTGTAATGAGCTGATTGAAGTTCACAGTTGTAAGACTTGCCATTTTATTTTCTGATTTTACATTCTGGACTCAGACAAAGGTGCCAGTTTTTGTATTCACAGAAAAAAAGAAGAATAAAATTGTTCATAAAAACCAAGTAGCCCTTTTTGGGGATCACTATTGGATTCAGTGTTCCAGTAGCCTTTATTCAACTGTCCTTCCAGCAAACGGTTTCTATGTAATTTTAGAATTATTAACCACTCTTGTTAGGGCTTAAAGAAATCCTGCCACATCTGGTGGGGTTGGTTGTCTTCTGTGTGTGTGCATGCACACTCAGGTGAGAGAGACACTTGGTACCTGTGCATACTTCTCTCACAGCACTTCTCAGTAATTCCACTTGTTGATTTATGTGTCTTTCTCCCTATCTGAACACCAAGTTTTTTAACACTAGAGTCTGTGTGTCGTTCACTTGTTAGCTTCAGAACCCAGCAAAGGGCCTCCCAGTTAATAAATGTTTGATGACCCAATGAGCCATAGAATACTAAGCCAAGTGGATGTCAGAGTAGGTATTAAAATGTAAAGTTGGCAGAAGAATCATCAGGTTGGGGCTAGACTGACATCAGTTCACATCCTGGTTAGTAAGGAATTATCGGAATTTCCTGTGGAATGCAATTGATATTTTGATGTTTGGGGATAATTCTAGATATTGAAGATAGCAACTAGTTTGCTAGACATTCTCTCAGACAAGAAAAGAGATGTGCTTTTGCATACAACTTGGTAGGAGGTACGTAGAAAGAGGGCAGAGAGAGTAATACTGGGGGATTGCTAAGCCATTAGTCACAGAGATGACTAATCCTAGGTTTCTTGGGATATCCTTTTGCCTCTGCAAATGTGTGGTTCTGTATAAGTCCCTTCCACTCTCTGGACTTCTTTCTTCTACAAAATGAGAGTATTAAATAGTTTAGAGCAACTAGTTAGCTGGTCTTATACCTCCTTTGCCTCACCTGGTTAGGCCAGGTGGCAGAGAACTTGGGTTCTGCTTTTTCTCTGGTCATGGAACAAACCCTTGCCACCAGCCATAGTATCATGATCAGACCTCTTGGCTGGGTATGATTTTTAGCTGGGAGAAAACATGGTATGATACAGAGGTATGATACACTACAATCCCAGTGTAGATAGACTATTTAATTCACATGTGAGATGCGTCTCAAGTAATTCTTTAGTATTAAATAACATAGATAATGAAGTTTGTGAACGGTGTACCATTTTAATGTATTAGGTGTGCTGGAAGTGTTCCTATAATATTCCCTCCTATAATATTGGGGTAGAGCGACAGCTTGCACCATGGAGTTGTGATTCATGGGAATGCCCATAGGAATGTGTTTCTGTTATAACTTGTCCTCCATTGGTCAAAAGATCATGATAGAAGCCAGACTCTAAAGGCTTCATACTGTATTATTTTATTTATATGACATTCTATAAAAGGCAAAATTACAGGAATAGAAAACAGATCAGGTCCTGGGAGTGGGGGAAGGGTTGACTACAAAGGGGCAGCATAAGCAATTGGGTGGTGTGTGACAGAAATGTCCTGTGGCTTTTATACTACTGTACGCATTTGTCAAAACTCATAGAACTATACGCCCAAAAGAGTGAATTTTAATTGATGTTAAAAAGAAATGAATTTTAAAAAGGTAGATGGTGGGAAGAACAGGTGGTAAGCAGATGATCTCGGTACAGTGTGGTAAGAGCTATGATACACATTAACAGACACCCCGTGAGGGGTGATTGAGATTGGATGGGGCACAGGGGAGTGTTGGGGGGTCCTGGAGATGCTGTGTATATTGATTGTGGTGGTTACACAGCTGCATATAATTATCAAAACTCCTCTAACTATACCCATAGAATGGGTGGGTTTTATGGTATGTAAACTACAGCTCAAAGTTGATTTATTAAAATAAAAAAAGGATCATGAGCTTTAAAACCAGAAGACCTTTCTTCAAATCCTGCCAGCCACTTTACTAGCTTGGTGATCTTGAGCAAGTCTCTGCACGGCTTTGAGCCTCCATTTCTTCACCTGTTATTTATAGCTGAAGATAACACTCTCATGTAAGTGAGGTGAGGAGCAGAGATGATGCCCTTGAACTGTTTGGTCTAATGTCTGCCATTGCTGAGGTACTAGGTATTTTCATTCCCATCCCATGAATGGTGCAATGTACAGAACTGGTCTTTAAATTAACTAAAGCTGCTCTGTTTTAGACCCATAAAAGTTAAGTTCAAATTTTGTGAAAGGTAAAAATGTTAACATCCATATGTTTGTTTAATGATTGCTCTTAGAGTCTCATTGCTGTTGTTATCTTTTATATCACTACAACACACTAAATCTTCTAGGGTTAAGTCTTATATCATTACTTAAGAGCAGTATGTGATATTCCTTCAGCAGGAAAGCACAAGAAATTATTTGCAGTGTTAGCTTGAAAAGAGTCATTCATTGAGGAATAATTGAAAAATACTGCTGACATGTTTATGATCCCCATCATTTTTCCTTTGCTTTTATTCTTTGAAATGAAATCTTTATCTTGTATCAAGTGGATAAATATTAATAAAATCTCTGTTGACTCTAGCCTACTGTTTTATGACAGATACAATCTTAAAAGTAATTGCAAAGAATATGCATGTGCTCCTGGCATTCAGCATTTTAAAGACATTTAAAATAATACAAAATATAGCTTTGAACCACTCTTTCTACTGAGGCAGTAAGTTGGCATCTCCTACCTAGAAATCATAGCAGAAGCTACCTATTTCTGAGTGCCTAGTATGTTCTGTGAACTGTGTTGGGTACTTTGTATTATTTGTATTGAATTGCTTAATTCGTTCTTTACCATGGCCTTGTTAGGTAAATAAGAAGTAGTGCCCTTTTGCAGAGGAGGGCTTACTTGGGGAGATGAAGTAACACCTCCCGCCGTATGACATGGCTGCTGCTTCTGGGGGAGGCCCACTCTTCAGGCCAACCTTTGCCTTCTCCTAGGTTCAAACCCTCTTTTTAATTATATTCAATAATTAAAAGAGCCCTGGCAGAAGCTGTCACTTTCAGAACCTCCTTCTTCCATGAGGACTTATGCCAGTTATGTGGGTCTTAAAACCTTTGAGTATATCTGCTTCCAGACTTCCTCTTTCAGTCATCTTCCACTCTGTTGTTAAAATGGTCTTCTAAAAAGATGAATCTAGTCAAATCTTTCCTTGCTTAAAACCTTCTTTTGCTTTCAGGAAAGAGCTAAACTCTAATCTTGCCCATAAAACTCCTTACAAGCTGGTCCTTTTGGATTTGTCAAGTTCACGTCTTCTACTGCCAAGATTCCCTTCACCACCCCCGTCCTCCCCCTCCCCACCGAAAAGAGGCACCCAGAGAAATATCCTGCCCCACCCTTCGGTGTGATCCAGCTACTCCAAGCCGTTTGTGGTTCACTGTGCCTCTGTAATAGTTTGTTCCCTCCAGATGGAAATGCACTTTTCTTTCATCTAACTTCTCTTCCTCATTTAGCCAATACCCCAGTGTTCACACAGCCCTTGTGCCCAGCTGTACCACAGCATCATCACAGTGTGTCGTGATTACGCGTTTACATGTGTGTCTTTCCCAAGAGACTTCAGTCCTTGAGGGCAGACAGCACTGTGTCTTGTTCATTTATTTATCCTGGCTCTTTAGCACGGGGCTGGCATATACAGATGCTTACTAAATATTTATATGAAGGATCCAGCCTTGTAGATTTGGCCTCAAAATCTAATGGGGAAAAATAAATTCTGGCCCTTTTTCTTTTCCCTCTCAACTTAGAATGTCCTTGGATAAGTGACTGTGTCCCGCTGTCTGAGGCCCACCAGGGTTTATTGGGGCTGACTGCTCCCACATTAAGGAAGGTCACCGAAAACCTTATTAGCCAACCACCCCTGCCCTGAAACTGAGATCCATGAAAGCATGGCGCAGTGGAAAGAGCAGGAGGCTCCCCATGTGACCAGTTTGTTAAAGAGTGCGGACTTCTGTTTCATCCAGAGGGCCTATTTGGGAACTGGGTCGTCACAGTTATTAAGCATACTTAAAGAAACAAAAAGGTGGGTCTTCGCTTCTCTCCTTGATAACCGGCCTCCCTTCCACAAACAGGATGGCTTAGAAGTTGGTAGGCAGGGAGGAATGACACACGGGGCTGTCTTTTTTTTTTTTTCCTTTGAGAAATGAAGTGGGGCAGTATTTTAATTTAAAAGTTAATAAAAGTAATGCATGTTTATTGTAGAAAGTTTTGAGAATATAAGAAAATACAAATATGAAAATGAAAAATTATTTGTACATAGAATCTGCTTTATATCTAAACATATTATAAATATTTTTCTACATTAAAATATTTTTCTATAGTCTGACTTTAATGAATATATAATATTCTACCATTTTAATAGGTCATAACTTATTGTGAGTTATTATTGTAAATTAGACTTGCTTCTAAGTATTTGCAATCATGAATAACTTCTTAAAAGACAAACAACTTTAAAAAGGTTTTTAAAGGCAGTTGCATGCTCAATGCATTAGCCATAGAAAATACAGGAAAAAATGTACCAGGAAACAAAGATTATCTACAATCCCAGAGCTTAGAAATAACCACAGTTAGTTTTTATCTTCCAGTCTTTCTGTTAGTGCATATGATTGCATTCAATACACAGTTATGTATGCTGCTTCTTTTCAGTCTATGTTACCTCATGATCATTTTCCCATATCAATCCAAATACTCTAAAATGTAATTTTCTATTGCTTGGATATATATTTTAATTACATAATTTTTTAACCATTCTCTCGGCACATGGTTTATGTGTGTGTATATATGTTTTGTTGTTATGCATACTAACAAATATATTATACATAATAACAGATATATTATAAAAAATTGAATCACAACATTTAATGCCGGTGATACTATAGTAAAAGTGATCCATGCATACATTTTCTGACCTTCACTTTAATACTGTTTTTAGTAGTTACTCATGGAAAGGCCAATTTCCTGTTCTCTTTCATACTATGTGAGTTTAAGAATGTCTCAAGTTTTATTTTTAGAGTTTCCTTTGAGGGAGACACATAACTGGTAGCAGTACTGGGGATTTATGACTTACAACTTGTTCATATTTGATTTGTAACCAAACACTTTGCCTTCTTCTAAGCTACCATATTTGAGGAGGCTTAATAATGCTAGTTTTAGCCTTTGTAATATTACAAACTGCTGCTCTTGGCTTATAACAATGAAATGAGGCATAAGTGCAAAGATTACTTAAAACTAAGCAGTGGCTGAAATGTAGGGTTTTTAAATCGCAGTAACACAGAGAGTAACCAGTGGCATCTTACGTCCCAGCTGCGTACCGGATCCCAGCCCTCGGCCTGCTTGGCGTTGGGTCCCTGCGTCTTCCTGAAGGGCTTGGTTGAGGAAACCGCCCGTCTCAGGCTGTGGCCGCCTAGTGTGGTTATGCTCCAGAGAGAGTGCACACCTCGCCTCCTTTCAGGGTGACCCAGCCGTCTCGCCCTGCATTTCCCAAGTTTTGTTCCTGTTGCCTCTGTCAGTCCATTTCTAATGTCATAATTGTTCCACATGCAAATCTAAACCAGGTACCTACTTTAGTGGAAGTTAATCTTACTCAACTCTCTACCCAATGCCTGGCCTGTGTTAGGCAATGAGTGAGTGACTGAATAAATTAATGAATGGATACATGCTTTCTAGAAAATGAGTTAAATGATTGTCCCATTTTGACAATTTGAAAACACCCAATCAAATGAGAAGTGTATGTGCCAGCTAATGCGCACTTCACTGATCTCATTCCCTGAGAGGGATTTTTTTCCTCAGAAAAGTACCCACTGGTATAGTAATCACACACACCTGAATCCGACCCTGATCTGCTTTGTGGCTGTGTGGCTCTGGGCATGCTGCATACCCTTTCTGCGCTTCAATTTCTTCATTTGTTACTTGGGTATATAATGGTACCCACTTAATAGAATTAGTGTGAAGAGTAAATAAGCAAATGTATATAAGGCTCCTGGTACTTGGCAGTTCTAGAATAAATGGTGGTCTCTACAATTATTAGTTTTACCAATTTGGTGCTAGGAGTAGCCCAGCCAGCAGTAAAGGTACTTGGAGCGAGGGGGATCTTGCAGTCGGACAGATTACACATTCCCCTTTCAGCAGGTTGGCTGTGCCGCTGTGTGGTTAATTTTGTACGAAGAAATTTGCTTCCTTTGGCCTGGCCCAGGTCTGCCACAAAATGAGATCGTATTGGGGATTTTCTTCGGAGTGGGAGAGTCTGGTGGGCAGACAGATGCCTGTGGTAGAATGAGGCAAGGAGAAGGGTTGCCTGGCTTACAAAAATTCCTACTTCACCGTCCCTGAAAACCCGGTTTCATTTCTAAAAACATCTTGGGAGAAACCTCTTGGTGAGAGAGTTGCTCTGTCACAAAAGGTAACTTGAGAGCAGTTTCCTGTCTGCCTTTGTTGCCAGCTTTCTAGCTGTAAGGTCCTGCTTTGTGCCCAGAGGAGTCTTTGCACATCAGCTGTCTTGAACAATCTCTAGTCTTATCACTTACTTTAATGTTCCTTGCACAGGTCACTCTTGGATGTGGTGCTCTGGGCAGTCTCACCCCAGAATGCTTCCCTTCCTTTATTTAACCTCTGACCTGTGAAAACAAGAGTTAATCAAGAGTTCTAAGGTAGCTAAGAGGAAGGGGAAGTGTTTGGTTACAAATTAAATATGAACAAGTCATAAGTCATAAATCCCCAGTAGTGCTACCAGTTGTGTGTCTCAAGTTGCATATGGTACAGAGTGTTTGGGTTATAAATTCAAGTTCAGGGCTCTCTCATTGCTTGGGGGTAGGTGTTAGGTTAGTTTTCTTTAGGCCTAAAACTCTTTTCCTTCTAAAACATTACTTTTATTGGACCAGCTACATTCATATCCTACTTTCTCTGTGTGCTTGTCTCTCCCTCTTCCTTTCTTTACCTGCCTGCTACATTGATTGGTGTGCTGTTCTGTGAATTGAGACAGAACTGCTTCCCTGAAAGAAGTTAAGCATATGGAAAAAGTTGCCAAGGAAAGGCATTGAAGCATAGAGCGTAAATGGGTTTAAGAGACAGCCAGACACTTTTATAGAGAGATTTGCGATTGAATGATAAAACATTCAGGCAGAGATCTGGGGTGGAAATGAACTTAAATGAGGGCTATTCGTGGAAAACTGATGCCCTGTCTAATCTAGCATTTCCTTAATTGTCACCATAAGCATACATTTAAAGCTTTATACTTTAAATTAAAAAAGGCAACACAGTCTGTTGAGAATCTATGACACAGGCCATGGGTTTTCCAGATAAGATCTTAGAAATACACATCTAAGGTAGCAGAGGCGTTGGGTCTTGACATGAAGCGCTGGCAACTTAAAATCTCTTCTGCCATGTTCGATTAAAACATTTTAAATCAAGCTATTTATATTTGTGTTTCTGAATATAACATATACACTAATTCCTAAAGCAATAAAGAGCTGACACATAACTAGTGTCCCTGCAGTTGGCAAAATAAGAAAACACACTGAATTTTTGGGAGGCAGCCAAAGTCGAATCACTCAGAACTTAGAGCTGAGGGCTTTTGGAGGCAAGCTTTCATGTTGTCAGGCAGTGAGAACTGCAAGGTAAGGATTTCAAATCCTAATCTCAGGACTGATCATTATCTTTGGTCATGTCATACAACTAATACTGTGTCAGTGAAGCGACGAGTTTTGTGTCTCGCTCTGCTTTTAGCAGCTGTGTTGTTGTAGGCCCGTCACTTCTCTGAGACTCAGTTTTCTCGTCTGTAAAATAGGATGATAATTCATTTCATAGATTAGTCGTAAAACAACTTGAGGGTAAGTGTTAGATTAGTTTCCTTTTGGCCCCAAACTCTTTGCCTTCTAAAACATTACTTTTATTTATCCAGCTACTCTCTTTCTGTGTGTCTGCCTCTTTCCTATCTTTACTTGCACCTAACGTCAGAGCACGTAACACTTGATAAATGTTTGCCCCTTCTCCCCCTTAGCTTCCACTTCCTAGCTCTAAAATGAGAATAATATCAGATGGCATCTCAGTGGGATAATTAATTTGGTTGTGTACTACTGAAAGCAGGGCAGGACTTGTTGTGTAGCCATTTCTTCCCTTTGTTATGTTTTTTTCTTAGTGACAGCGTGTTGCTCTTTTAGTCTATGAGAGCTTCCATAAGGTGGGCCTTGGTTAGAACCCCACTAATCCATTACATTACATTATAGCAGTCATTTAAACCACAAAATATGATGCTCTGAATAGCAAAAAGACCAGACGAAAACAAAAAAACAAAACACTCTCAGGTGTGTGAATACAGGAGCGGGCAGAATCATAAACTGTCCCAGGAAGATGAGGAAAGGCCGGTGTGCTCGCCCTCTCTGGCCTCAATGGAAAGTACCTGAGAATTACCCTGAATTGTCAGTGCAGGTGTCATTACTCCAAAGATTTTCTGTTACCAACACTTCACCAGTGATAACAGGAAAGTGCCTCCGTGCTTTCCTCCTGAGCAATCTCCCTCAATCACAGGAACACTGTCATTGAAAAGATGACGACAAACCCACTTTCTAAAAGCAACAATTATTGAATACGCAGCAAGAGAGAAAAAGAGCCTTGTTTCCAAAATCAAATCCAACTGTATGTTTGGGTAGATTTATATAAGCACAGATGTTTTATGGGAGCTTTTTGTGGTTTTTCTTAGTGCAAATTAATATTTTTACTCATTCGGTACATACAATATATTTTCCTGCATAGATATAATAGTTATCACAATGGGATGTTAATTATGGACATAAATCAGAGATTCTTGAACCTAACTGGATACCGTAATAAATTTACACTTTGAGATAAGCAGCTGTGGGCAAAGTAGAATGTTCAGATTGCAGGAGACTGGCTCTTATCTCCCAAAGAGGGTTGTTTTTTTCTCTTAGGTTCCTCTCACTTCTGATCTTATTAGCAATAAGAATACAGTTTTATCAGGGAAAAACAGTACTTCCTCTGTTCCATGCACAGTGGTGGGTGCTGCACATATGTCTCACCATCGTAACAGCCATTTGAGGGTAGATATTATAGCCCCATGGAAAAGGAGAATCATGGCTTGGACCACAGCTAGTAAGTGACAGAGCCGATACTCAAACCCAGGTGGGTTTCCTGCTTTGCAGTCTCTCTAGAGTTTATCAGCAAAGTGTCGCTTCCTGTGAGAAAACTTTCCAGAACCTCTCCTCTCTTCTCCTTATGAACTTCTATCATAGCACTGACCCAGTGCTGCTAACATTATCTGCCGGTATGTCTCCCTCCCTCAGTAAACTGTGAGCTCCCCAAATGCTGGGTCCTGGGTCTCATTACCATGCACCTTGCAGAGTGCCAGGCATAATTTGGATGGGTCTTAATAAATGTGGAGGACTTGTGGTTAGATGATTGACTGCAACATTTGAAAAACGAATTATCTGGAAATGTGCGGTGTTTGGACTGCAAACATCACCTCAATATTTAATTCTACAGAAGTGATCACTGAAGCTTAATGTGGTCAGCTCAGGAAGGTTAGGTGTGCTTTTCCCACAGGAAGAAATGTGCACACCTTGGTGCTTACAAGGCTGTGGTTTGAGAACTGTAGACCGATTCACACACACACAGATTGGTTTGTTATGCTTAAAAGGGGGACTGCTTATTGCTGAGTATAATGAGGAGGAGGATGTGTCTTGTGGAAGGCAGTGTGGTTGAGATCTAGGGTCTTTCCTACTTGCTGTGAAAAGACATGAGGAGTGGAGGGGTGGGAGAGAGGAAAAAGCTCATGGTATTGCCTTTCCCTTCAGTAAGTTTGGAGAGAAGAGCATCTTCTGAAGGACAGAGGAATGGGTTGAAAGTGGGAGAAGGAGGAAAAGCTTGGGAAGGACCCTGTGGGGAACATTCTTAGCAATTTGAAAGGCTCACCTGCACTTAAAAAATTAGGTTGCCAAATGAAAACAATGCACCTGGTTTTGTGACGTTCCCACAGCACTTACAGCAGGAACAAAAAAGCAGAGGGTGGGGTTTACTTGTTTTGGAAGGGTGTGCAAGTGGCAGGAAATTTTCAGTTTGTGGGTACTTCTTAACCTACTTTGAATATTTTCTCACTCTAGTCTGATTATTTGTCACAGACTCCAACGATCCATTGGCAGGGATCGTTTTTAGTTCTGGATTATTTTCCTAACCAAAATGCTGCTTCCTGAATTTGGAGCCACACCTCCCACAAGAGTCGATTGACTGTTAACGCTATAGCTCTGGAGGAATGGCCTTAATAGAAACTATAGAGATGAGTTACATCTGTCAAGGGACGTTCTGATTTACTGAATGTCTGACATGTGCCAGGCACACATTTGAGACTAAACAGTCAATGCACAGTCATGATCCTTGCTCTCAGGGAGGTGACACTAAAGGAGAAGACAAACAAGCTTATGTTATAAACTGTGGTGAGTCTTAATGTCGAGGAAGCCCAGGAGGGCCTCCTATTCTGGGATTAAATGCATGTATTTAAGTGGAGACCAAAATTTTATAGTAAAAATGGGGGGAAGGGAGTTTATTTAGAGTTTTATCTTGGGAAAAAAGTGAAACTGAAATTTTGAAAATTTTATTCCAACTATGCCTTATTCTTAGAGTAAATGATGAGTCACGTGGGTTTTTTTAGGGGAGGGGTTATAATTTTTCTGACATCATAACACCTCATGTTTGACTTTCACAGCATAATCATAAAAGGTGTCATTTTTCCAAAAGTATTTGAGGATTTTGCCAAATCCTCTCTTAATAATTCTGTCATTGAATTCATTTCCTTTTGATGTGACTGTTGTGCCACCATCCTTGTTTTTCTTCATTCTTCCCTTTGTCCCTTGTTACCTGGTGTAATGCCACCAGGTCTTTGTTGGTTACTTTGCCTCAACTCTGAGTAGGTGTCCAGCATCTCTTCACAGGGCCTCATGAAGTCCTGCATTCTTTGCAAGGGTTTTTTAGTTTTACTCTGTGGTCAGTTTACATTTTATTGTAGATGTTTGACCAACTGAGCCACTAGAGGACCAGGGATTGACACTGGGTCAAACCAGAAGGGCTGAGTGGGGACGTACTAGTTTAAGGTAGCGATTTTCAACCTTTTTTATCCTGTGACACATATAAACTGATTACTAAAATCCTGCAGCACACCAAAAAATATAGTTTTTGCTGATTTGACCCCCAAAAAGGTATAATTTTGATTAATTCACACTGGATGGCTATTGTGTTGGCGGTTGTCATTTTTTTAACTTGACAGTCTTAAGGGAAAAGTGTTCAGTGGCCCCATCTAAATAGTCAGGTTTTGACATGGTTTAAAAATTCTTCCTGCACACTGGATGAAAATCGCTGGTTTACGCAGTCACAGCATCGGTGAGTATTTTCTTCTTATAACAGCCTGCGCTTTCCCATCTGCTCCGATGACCACAGGGCACGAGGAACCCCTGTAAAGTACCAGAGGGGCCTCTGACCCAGGCCCCAGGAATCTGGGACAGCTTCCCAGCGCTGAGGTTGGCAAGAGGGTCAGTAGGCAGAAGGGGCAGGAGGAATATTGCTGGTGCCATGTTGGGTGTGTATATACATCAGTTCCAGTGGTCAGGTGGTGTATACCTTTTCATAGAAGAGGAAACCGACTTTTGGCGAGATTGCTTTCCCAGGGGGTCACAGGTAGTAGGTACCAGAACTGAGATTCATCCAGGGTTATTTGACACAAGTCTGTGTTCTCCCCAGCATGTGCCATGCTGCTCTATTTTCAATTTAGTAAGTTTTTGGTTTTTAACATGAAAGCTGAAAAACTCAATGCCAAATAACCTTAACCAGGGGATGCTTTGCCATCCAGTGAATCTTGTCAAAATCTGCTGACAGAAAGTACAAAAAGAAGGGATACCCCCCCCTTAAGCACCCAAGTTGGAGTTTAAGAAAAGGTCTCAGATGGCAGAAAGTCACCAGGAAAAGCAAAAGGCCCCGTTCCATGGGGCTGTGCTGACGGTTCAGACGAGAGGGAAATAGTCACCTTCCTGGTTCTAAAAACTCATGCTCAGAATGCGATTCCTTTTTAACTGTCCCCGAAGCTCCCCAGTGGTTACCGAATAAAGGGGGCGCCCCTCAGTTTGACCTGTGAGCAGCCCTCCAGATTCTGGCCCTTTTGCCCCACTCACCCTCCGCCACAGCCCCTCATCTCCTGCCCTCCAGCCTGCACGCCCTGCTCTCTGGCGGCTCCAGTTGCTCACGAGTGTTTTCTGCATCTAAACACTCTTCACCTCCACCCCTTCCAGCCTTTCTCCCGTGCACTGAGAACGCTCTCTTTGAACACAGCCTTCTCTGTGTGAATGAGTGTTGACTCCCACGGCTACCTCTGACTGTTCTGTCCGTTGCATGCCCCTCCCAATAGTCATGGTTTCAAAATTTTTATTTTTCCAACTCATGTCATTCTGTGTAATGCTAGTTGGTCTACTTTATGGTGTTTTTGTGGAAGAAGAGACCCTTTACATTCTTTTCCATTTTACCTTACTTTTGAAACAATAACAAACTTCCTGAAAAGTTGCAAGTAAATATAAACACCCTACGTGGGAAGTGTTGCCAAGATAATGTCCAGTAGCCTCCAAATTTTAGTGTGCAATTTAAAAAAAGAACATCGTTTTATGTAACTATATTACAATAATCGAAATCAGGAAATTAGTATTAATTTTCATCCAGAGCCTCCCTGTGACACTTGGGCCCCTCTCCATTCATGTATGTACATGCAGCCGCCTGCCCCTGCCACAGATATCCGTTGCGGCTGCCGGGACTCTGCGTGGCCGCCCGTCGTGGAAGCCCTCCGGCCTGTGTGGGCCCCGACACCGGCAGGACTGCCTTCCGGATGCTCTTGTTGCTCCTTTTGGGTTCCAACACCAATCGAGTCGGCCTCTTTCTCCCTATATAGGTGCTTTCTTTATCCCAAGACAGACCTTTCCCCAACTCAAACACCCTCTTGTGTTCTGACACTCCAAGCCAGGCCACCCGCTGGTGGACACCCTCCTTACCTTGCTTAAACTCTTCACTTTATCTTACCGGGGAGTCCTCCTCGCCCCGCTTGGGCTCCAGGCTGCCCCTCCAAGAGGATGTCCTTTGTCTGTGCTGGAGCTCTAGCGTCCTGCTCCCAGCTCCTGGTGCTCCCAGGTGACCACCTCCCTTAACTGATCAGCCTCTGCCCTCAGTGTCCCCTCGTCACACACACACGTACTTTGCTGTGAACTGAAGTATTAGCAAAGAACAGTGAGAGAGCTTTTTATCATTTGTAACCGTTTTCTGCTTTAGTGCTCATGACACTGAAGTGGAATGTGATCGTACAAGGTCAGTCACGTATGTGGTCACACGACAGTGGGATGATTACCCTGACAATCCATTCAGTAGGACAAGGTTAGAAAAGTGACTTGTCTGTCCTCAGTTGGACTCAGTTCCTGAGTCAGCGTAAGAGGAAGCCGCTCACTCACCACGCTGACAGATTTGAACATATCCAGGCCAACTACTTTGTGTCTACACAAACCATGTCTGCTGTATGTTGGAGGCAATTTAAGGGCTTCTCACAGGTGATTTTGACTGTGAACCATTTGAATCCATGCACTATCTCCACAACATGCCCCTGCACATCTTAGAAGGAGGGGCCTATGGTGGCCGTTTCGGCAGGCTGTGCGTGTAGGAATATGGCAGGTGCTGTCCGAGCTCTTCTCAGGTTTAAGACTTTGTATTGCCTCACACAGACAAAAGCCTCTGCGTTTGACTGACGGGCCTGGGAGTGAGGGCAGGGCCTGGGACCAAGTTACCTGGGGTACAGTGTGGTGAGAGGAGCTTGGATCCGGGCCAGGGCCGAGGATACAGGCTTTTCCCCCACCAGGGCTCTGCTGACTGGGTCATGATGATGCTCCATTGTAAGTCTGTAACGGAGCAAAAGTCCAAACTAAATGCAATCGCTGGGAAAGCGGCCCAGCTCCTCCTCTGGATGCAAACTATTGCACTTTACTGCATATGTCCCTCTCTTCCCTACAAGAACCATATCCTACCTGAGTACAGGGACTCTTTGAAGCTGTCTTTTGGGCCCCAGCCTTGGTCTGAGCCCACCACACAGGGATGCCCTTTGGGGAGGACTTGAGCAGTCGCTTAAAGGTGACATGTGGAGCAGGTCCAGAGACGTTCGGAGCTCCTGTAGATATTCAAGGAGGAGCAGCATGCTGGGGTGTTTGTTTCCTGTCTCGGGATTGGGAAGTCGTGTTTACTCCATGATGACAGACAGGCACAAAATGGAGTGGAGGGTCTCCACATCCTCACCTGCAAGCTCGCAGGCAGCGCAGAGCTGTTGTGCCAGCACTAATGAAGCGGTACAGGAAACAGCGCTGGATAAAGTTCAGCTGTGAACCCTGGCCTCCCAACAGGGGAAAAGAGGGATCCTTTGAAGAAGAAGACAGCTGGGTTTTGGTTTCAAGACCTTAACACTGCCATCACTAGATATTCATCTGTCAGTGCACAGGGGACAACATGTGGAGAACAGTTGTGTCCGGTCAGGCCAAAGGGAGAGAGAAATGGCTGATTTCCAGGGTAACTACGAAACCTCCCGTGGCTGAGGGCTCTGCTTAGCGTAGCCAAAAAGAATCGATTTGGTGAGGCTGAGAGAGACCGAGTGTGAGAACCTGAGCACTCTGCCAGGGCCAAGCGGCTCTACCACATCTTCTTCATCCTGGTCGGGCGGCAGGCAGGGAGCTGGAGGTCCAGGCCTAGTTACGTTGGTCAGTTGAACCCAGTGGCCAGAAGTGTTTCCTCATGTACCGAGTCCTAAATTATCAGAGAATCCAGCCTGCCCCGGGTCACTTCATCACATATTCCTAAAAGGAGTTCAGCTTTCCCCTTATATACTTGAGGCCACAGTTTCCTTGCGAGGAAGTACTTTCTCTCCTTGCTTTTTATTATCCCCTACCCCTCCTGATTTTCAGTTCCTAGATTTAACTAGTGTTGTTTTTTTCCTTTCAGGAAAAAAAATATTTGTAACTCTTGGTTGAATTTGTTTATGAAGAGTCCTCTAATCTAGGCAAGAGTTTTCTTCTGAGAGGATTTATTGTTCCTACTAGAATGGCTTTTAACTCAGCTGAGGTTTATTTAACAGAATAGGAAGGGAGAAATTTATCTCCTCTCTAATCCCTCTTGAATGTTTCCATTGCTCTGCCAAAGTGAATGCTGTGTAAAGTAGCAGCCATCATTTGCTCTGTAATAGTCAATATGCAGCTGCCAGAGCTGATTGAAACATATTAACGTAAGTGATAATACTGTCATAGAAGTGAAAAGTTAAGTTGCTTATCAGTATATTCTGATAAGCTACTTAAATTTTACAGTAGCATGTGCTGGCTTCAGGCAGACGTTAGTGATAGAAAACTGTGCACTTTATCTGTCCTCTCTATTGCCTCTCACTTCATCTATTACCCTCGGCGATACGGCTGGTAATCTGTGCGGGGCGCTGATTGCCCTCGGCCGGGCAGCATGGAGTCGAGCATCGGTGCTCCCCTCCACATCTAGTTCTATCAGCAGCAACGTTGTCAGCTCAGCAGAGTGGACGTGAGCCGGATGGCCAGCGCTTGGTACGACACTTCTCACATGACTATTTGATGTCACTTTGGAATGTTTCTGATGGAAAATAAAGCCATTTAAATTAAGTGACAAAACTTCTTGGGAATGGGGATCTATTTCACCAACAGTTTTGTAGCACTAATGTGCCTTTGCTGTTAGCCCTCGTTTGGTTTTGTTTGTTGAGTCCACACTCAGCACTGGTGGTATGCCGGGCTTCGTGCTTGGCCCTGGGACAACAAGGTGAAGAAAGACGTGATCCTTCCTCTCTGTCTGCACCGTCTGTTGGGAAGACAGACACACCATTGAGTGCCACATGGTGTGTGGAATGTTGTAACAGGAGTATGCACGTGCCCAGGGCCGTATGGAAAGCGGGGAACCGGGGCATGGAGGCGGCGGGGGCTGGGGTGCCGCTGGGAGGATGAACAGAAATCAGCTAGACTAGACAGTTCAGAGGGAGGAAAGGGCCGAGCGCAGACAAGCTCAGGCAGGCCTGAGGTCGCCCGCACATGCTCAGAGTGGGGCTGCGATGAGAGGAGGACGTATGTGGGGAAATAGGGAAGAGGCAGCCGGAGAGGCAGTCAGGGGACGGACAGTGGGGAGCCCCGAGTACCATCCGAAGAAGTCCTGCAGCGATGGGACGCGTTGCAGGAACTCAGTCCAGTGTGCCACTTAGATTTGCATTTTAAAAAGACCACTCTAAGAGCAACACAGAGGATGGACTACAGCCAGGTCCATGCTCCTGTCAGAGTTGCGGGGCGTGCTAGTGAGGACCCAGTGCAGGGCAGCGGGGACGGGGAGTTAGTGCTCATCCCACAGTAAGTATGGAGAAGGTGTGTTATAGGTGGAATGTTTGATGTAGCAGGATGAATGGGGCCTTTGGGACACCTTGCAGCTGCCAGCAGAGGAAGCGCTGTGTGTGCGTGTGGCTGTGTGTATGTGTGTCTAATCATGAGAAACTTGAATAGAAGCTTTCCTGGAAAAGGTGGATGTGGTGGGAGAGGCCTGGGGGCTACTCAGAGACAGTTCCTGATTGCAGAGTCTGCTTTGAATGTCTTCTCTATGAACCTGTTCTAGCTCTGAGGCATGGGAATAATTTATAATGAACATTCAGTCCTCTGTCTTATACAGGCAATTTTTTTAAATCCCAGAAATAATTAGCATTTTCACCAGTCTGTGTTTCCAGCACAGACTATGACAGGAAGACTCTGTAGGATGTAGAGAAAAACTGAAACATACCAGTCTTAAATTTGCTTCTGGTTAAAGTTTTTGACCTGCATACTAATATTTCATGTGTTTTCTCTTCCCCAGCTATCTCCCGTGGTTTGAAGTATTTTATAAACTACTTAACATCTTGGCAGATTACACAACAAAAGGACAGGTATTTGTCTTCTATTCTTTTTAATGAGTAAACTTTAATTTACTGTTTATGATTATAAAAGTAATACGTGCCGTATATTTCACCAAAATGTTTACCAAAAATGCAATGCATGCTCATTATAGAAAGTTTTAGAAATTCAGAAAATAGTAGGAAGGAAGAGAAAAATCACTCCTACATGTCCCCTGCTCCCTCACCCCCATAAATGTCGCTAGCATCTGGGATGTTTTCTTCCTTTACTTTTTGAATTATATATATAATAAATAGATCCTTATCATTCACAGAGCTAATAGTCATAACATCTAATAGCCCCAAGCAACACTGAAAGTTCATGACATGTATTAAATTGTAATTTTGCTGAGGCACAAATTTGAATTATTATGTCGTGCTGCAAAGCTGGGATTTGTGAGTTAAAACACTTAACTTGCAAGTGACCTAGCCAGCTGTCCCAAGTTCCCATTTCAACATGGCTTTGTTGTGCTTTTACAGTGGGTTTTGGTTTTTTTTTTTAAGGGTCTGAAAATTAGTTAAAAAGCTTAGCTACACCTTACTGTGCTTTGGAAGAAATGGTATACTAAAGTGTCTTCCATGAATATCAAGGGTCAGTTGGAGCTGTATTCTGACTTTTGAAGCCCACATTTTTCACCAGGTACCATAATAGCTGAAGCATTTCCCAGCACTGGGAAAATTGTTGTAAACGTTTTTCATGACTGCGTAGCATTATATCATGAACCTCAATTTACTGAAACATTTCCCCATTGTTGGGAAGTTTTATTTGGGATTTTTTTCATTATTGTAGAGCCACTAGTATGTTTGGGCATAAAGCGTTTTCTTCATTTTGGATTGTTTCCTTAAGAGTAGAGTCTCAGATGGGCCTCTGTCAGGTCAGTGGATATAATCATTTTTAGAACATTTGCCAAACTGCTTTCCAAAAGAATCGTACTGCTTTCTTAAAAGATAACCTTTAGTAGCAATGTGTGAGTGCCTGAGCCACCATACTCTTCAGTAGTAGTATTCAGTGAATCTATTGTTTATGTGACAAGTGAACAAGTCTCATCGTTTTACTTGTATTTTTTTGATTTTTTTAGTGAGTTGAATATTTTTCCTTATGTCTAACTTCTTATATTTTCCTTTTCATAAATGACTTAAGTTTTTAAATTAAAGTGATAAATTATTGTTAAATGTTGGAGAACTATTTCCCCTCATATTTTTCAATAGAACTTTAGTTCTGAAAAATGTCCCATAAAAAGAGTTCAGTAACATTGGGGTCAGGGAGAGGAAAAGCTGTGGGTCATTTTTGTCTCCCTAAGACTGAAGTAACGTAGGCTCTGAGGAGTCCTGCAGGGGAGGGGTCTGTGTTACTCAGGGCTTCCCATCTCATTTGGCCCCAAACCCTTTTTATTCCATGACAGAAAGTAGCATTTTGGGATATCAGGTGTTTCCTGGGAAATGCTGTTTGGGAGAAAAGGTGGAAATGATGTATATAATGGTGACATCTTTCCTTCAAGTTAGATTTAGTCACCAGCAAATGTATTCCAGAGTCCACAGTAAAGAGAAGGGATAAGTAATAGAAACAGCTCCCCGGATCCTTATGCTCTCTCTGAAAGGACGCTTAGGTACCAGGTAATTCTGTCATCAAAGAAGTGATTTACTCTTTGATGAATGAGTCAGGAGGCCACCGTGGGTCTGTTCCTTGATTTCTGATTCACAGTTCACTTTAATCAAACATTCAGGTTTTCACTCAGATTTGAAAGATGTCTTTAGTAAATAGAATTATACAACATGTAGGCTCTTAATAGTCTGAGAATTAGAGATTGACTCATATTTTTTATTCCATATTAATGCCCAAGTCAGTTAAAAACAAACAAACAAACTTAATAGACATTAAAAAAACACATCTTGTGATACAGGAATGGTTGCGTAGGTACAACCTATGGATAGGGGAGACAGGATTACTACCCTGTGAAATCAGTGCATCAGCCTTCTGGGCTATGGCCTGAGATCAGTGATGTGTTTTAGTGGAGTCTGTTTCTCCTGGACCCAGCCTATTTTTATTAAATTTCTTCTGGTTAAAGGAATTATGACACAGGTGATAGGGAGCCCACCTACAACTAGGTAAATTTTTTGCAAGATGTCAGTCATCAGATTTGAACAGGACGAAATAGCTGTTATTAAAAACACAGAATCTTCTCCCCAAGTCCAAAAGTCTTTGCGAAGTCGGGCATGGTGGGCTTCAAATGGATGGGTGTATGTGTCTGTGACCATGGCAGCTCGCATGGAGCATCAGAGCCTAAGCGACCTGGTGAGGGTGTTTGTCTGGGTCATTGACTCACAGCCTGGCCGAGTGCGCCAGAGCCCAAGGGGTGAGCGGTGTTTATGTGGGCCAGCAGCTAGGCACTGGATGCTGGCACTCCAGTGGGATCTAGAAGGATCCACGTGGGAAAGGGCAGCAGCAGTGGCCCACCACTGGGCTGCTGGGGACTGGGGTGGGCGTGGCGTGTGTGTTGGAGGTGGGTGGACAGTGGTGGCCTAGCACTGGATGTCAGTATTTGAGCAGGGCAAGGAGAGCATCTAGGCAGATAGGGAGGTAAATGTATTGATAAAAGATTGGTTACATACAAATCAGTGAGTATATTAAGAAAAGTAGGTGGAAGTTTTTTTTCCATTTTTGTATAATATAGTTACAAGTATGTAAAGGGAGGAAACTAGAATGATTCCTATGGCCAGTTGGAATTAGAGCCATTGGTATGAACCCATGGCTTTCAATATACAAGACAGGTATGGAAATAAATAGAGATGTAAGTGTGTATTGTGGGTCTCTCTTGTTACGTAGTATATTCCCTGGCTCTATCCACTGAAAGGGTCTGGGATCAGCAGTATTCAAGTAGAAAGGAACACACCTGGGTTTCTTGGTTTCTACATAACATTTTCCACCAAAAGGAGCCAGGACTCCCTGAAGAAATGTCTGATTTCAGGGGTGGGGCAGGGAAAAGATAAGATGAGCCTAGAATATCTTTTAGTGCCAAAAGTAAGGAAGTGCTCAAAACATGATGGGGACATGTCAGAAAGACACAAACATGAGCTCACGCAGGCAAGGGATTCCCACTGGTCATATCTGGGAAAATTTGAGCATCAAAACAAATAAGATAGCAAAGGTTATAACCCATCGAATAAAACAGGAAACCATGTGTCTATAATAATATAAATAAATAAGCAGATAAGTTAAAAGTTGTATGAGGAATGGGATATTTATATAAAGCATTGCTACACAAAATGCTTAAACACAAAGGGAAAATGAGTACCTCACAGAGACAATCAGTAAATTATTCAGATGATCAAAGTGATCATCAGTAATGGGATGAATTGAAATTTGAATCAATAGAAAACAGACAGTTGAGGGTTATTCTCTAAAATGACCAGTCTCATTGTCAAGTTCATACAAATCTAGGAAAGATAAGAACTGTTCTAGGCTATTAAGCACTACAGAGTCTTAACTGAAGTCGATTTGTGATTCTGAACGGGATTATTTTGCTATGATTGGCACAGCCAACAAAACTTGATGGGCTCTGAGGATAAGATGGCAATGTCATGTCAGTGTTAATTTCCTGATTTAATGATTAGTTGTGGTTATATAGCGGAGTATCCTTTGTATTTCTGGACAATGGGGCAGAATGTTAGCAACTCACTCTCAAATAGTTCAGAAAATTTTAAAAAAATTTGTACTGTCCTACAATTCTTCAAGTTTGAAATTGTTTCAGAGAAAAATTAAACATGTTGGTACATGCACACATATATTTCTCTCCTCTGTGAGAAACTTGAGCAGTTTATCAGTTCAGATTGAAACAGACATTTAATTTGAGCTCATCCTCTCTTTTCCTTTCCTTTAAATTTACTACCAAAACTGACTGCCGAGCAGTGGAGAGGGTTCTGCTCCTGGCTGAGCAACTTACTAACGGGCTGATTGGAGCCAAGTTGCTTTCACCCTTCAGAGCCTCAATTTTCTGTCTGTAAAGTGGAGTGGTGGTGAGGATCATATAGACTTTTTAAAAAGAGGATACAAACGTGAGCTTATTACTACTGTTACAGAGAATTCCACATGATGGGAGAAATGGCTCTTGGATAGTTCTGTAAGCAGTGTTCTTTTGAGCATCTTAAAGGTGAATCTGTTTTCAGTTGAATAATTTGTTCTGCTTTGTAATTCATTTCACTAATTAAAACGTACAGCCACCATCCTATATTGCATGCTGCTGTACGCAGTTCGTTTTCAACTTTCCATAATTGGAGGCTGCCGTGTGTATCCAGTGAACACTCAGTAAAATTAATTGAGGGTAATGATGATGAAGACAAGATCTGTAGTGTCACTGTTATTGCTCCCTGCTGCCCTCGCCCTGTAAGCCAGGATGGTTTGCATTTAAAAGTTGGTGCTGTGGAGTTAAGAGGATAGATTTGCTCAGTGCTTATGGTATATGATCCATAAAAGGTGGTCATAGTAGGTGTCTTACTGAGTAGAAAATGTCAAACTTGGTGTGGGAAGATCTACTTGGCTTTTACATGGAGCCCTAAGCGGTGTCTTTTGTCCAGTCCTACTTAAACAACAGCGTGTTTCTGTCTGGGACCAGCACCTCCCCTGCCCCTCAGTCATGAGGGCCCCCAGCTTACTGTGTGCCCCGACCTCCTGCAGGTCTCTGACTGAGGGCTCAGCCTTGATTCTGTTACTGAGGCCTTTTATTTCTTTCAGGAGAGTCAGTGGAATGAGCTTCTTGAAACTCTGCACAGACTTCCCATCCCTGACCCAGGAGTGTCTGTTCATCTCAGTGTGGTAAGTGGGGGGCAGAATATTAGCGATCAGTGAAAAACCATTTCCCTATTAACAGTAAGGAGGAGTTAGCTGAACAGGATCATCTTTTGCGGTCCGCACCTTCCCCACTCCGTCCCCCAAGTACTCTGAGACCTCTGGGCTCAAAGGGGGCCAGGGAGTCGTATTTCTTCCTCTCTCTGGGATTCCGTAAGCAATGGCTCCCAAATGTCCCCAGGCTCCCCTCTTCCTGGCTGCCGTCCCATCACTACCATCTCCTGTCCTGGTGCTCCCTGCCTCACACCTTGCCCACCCCCCACCCCCCACATTCCTGTGCATGCCTGTTTGCTGAAGCCCACGTTGCTGCCCCCTGACACTTCAACACCAGCTCTCCCCCTGATTACCAGGGCACTCCAAGTTCATCCTTCAGAATTCATGTTGGATTTGATTCCGAGAAATCCTTCCCTGACACTCCCCAAGGCTAGCTAAGGTTTTCTTCTTTGTCCCAAGCATCTTGTACACTTAGCCACATCAGTCACATCACATTGGAACAACCTGTTTTCCTGTCTCCCCCACTGGACTGTAGGCCCCTCAAGGACAGGGATGGAGAGTACCTAACATAATTCCTGGCCAGCCTACAGCAGTAGCTTTCTTTGAACTTTTATGTATTCATTACACCTTCTGTAGTGTGCTAGGGTGGAAAATCCTCTGAGCTACAAATTGTGAGGTTTGAGTCTTAGTTGTAGTTTTACCCATAATTGGAATGATACATGTGCTTCCACATTTCAGTTACCGGAATCCTCTGATTCCCTGGGTCATACCCGGCCACTACCTTCATCAGTATTCTCAAAGGGACATCCTTTGGCCAGCTGTTGATTATACAGGGGCTATTTCCCCTATGTTGTAGGGTCTGAATGTTTAAAAAGTTGTGTCTTCCAGCTTCATTAGAACCACATACAGTATTGGTAGTCAGTGGTAATTATCTTGATACCTTTTTTTTTTTTTAAAGAAAATGAACATGTTTTATAGGGCTTTTTTTTGTGTGTGTGATGATCAAATTGAAGGCAATATTACTAGCAATAACTAATAATAGATCTATTTACTAAGTTCCTAATTTATGCCAGGTGTGCCTCTCTAATGTTCAAAACTACAAATAGGTGTTAGCATTTTCATTTCATAGAGGGGACTTAGAGAGGAAAAGGAATTGTACTTGTCCATCTAAGGTTCTGTGGTTAATTGTGAGAAGATTGGGGTTTTCACACCCAGGGCTAAATTCTAAGCCTATGTTCTTTCCACTAGGCTGTGAGTGTTGAAAGAAAGGGAAGAAAGCAAGAAGGAGAAAAGGAATTTCTAGAGGTTTTTGCTCATTTTAATAGAATGTAGGAAGGAAAGGAACCTGGTTACAGAAATTTACGTAAGGAAGACTGTCTGTAAGATGAAGAAGTGAACTTTAAATCCACCCCAGTCATCACCGTCCAGCTAAGCAACCTTGCCTTTGCCTCTGTCCCTTTTCCTAAGCAGCTTGATCTCACCACTTCAGTCTGTAATGACATTCGACAGCTAGCTGTGGAGTAGCCTGGCTGGGTCACCAGCTGCTGGGGAGGAAGGGACACTCCTTCTCCTGAGTGGCTGCCAGGCCTCAAGGACAAACCATCACAGGGGCAGGAGAGGCTGTTGGGAGGGTGCAGTTGTTTCGTACCAGTGGTTTCTATGAATGTTTCTGACCTCCTCTTGTCCCAGCATTTCATGGGCGATGGAGCAAGACAGAATCTCAAAGGACAGCTTGGTGACTACTTGGGTTTTGGAATTGCATTGGCTCACTAGTTACAATCCATTACATCTGTAAAGGCAGATTTTTTTTTTTTCTTTCCTGTTCACAAGGAATTCCTTTCTCCATGTGGCATTTCTGATTTTGAAGCACTAATCTCATCTAGCTTAGAAAGTCTGAAATGATAAATGGCAATCGTGGACTTTTTTTGGCCTTAGTCACAGGAGAATATTTCTTTGTTGCTGATGCAGGTGATTGAGAAAAATAGAAATGTAAACTAGCAGTTGAGAGCAATAATAATTTTCTATTAAAATACCATTTATGAAATGCTAGGCACTTCACATATATAACATTTATTCTTCACAACAGTTCTGAAGTAGATATTATGATTCAAAACTGAGATTTGGAGCTATTAATTGAAGTTGCTTAAAATCACATAGCAGTTAAGTGGCTGGCTGTATGATCCCTGTTCTTTCCTCCTCACTGTGCCAACCATTAGTTTGTGGACTCCATCCCCATGTGGACATCTATTACTAAACATTTCCTGGGACTACCTTCTAGCCATTGGGAATAGAAGTTGGTGTGCTTGGTGTTAAATTTAACCTTGTGTTTTACTTTTACTATTTTAATTCTTATTGTTAAATTGAATTGTTGACTAGTTTCCATGCTACATAATCTCAATTGTAATACTTCTTGGGTAATATTTTGGCACAGATACAGAAATTTTGGAGTAATCCATTGCAGAGGGTTTTTAAAACCCTCCTTTTATATATATATATATTTTACTTTTTAGTTCACTATCTTAATTCAAGTGGCTTTAGCTATAATTTACACATCGAAAGAACAGCCTATTTTAGAGGAAAGAGCCTCGCTCTAATTATCTAGGCCTGGTTTCCACACTGGTTCTGTGAACTACAAGCTGTGTGACTACTTCACCTCTCCAAGCCTTAATTTACCTTTTTGTAATATGAAGATAATGTCTACCTTAGAATTGTTAAGGAAATTAGAGATGGTATTTATAAAGTACTTGGCATGAAACTTTCAATGTAACAGGTATTAAATATAGATCTGTTGAATATTACAGATCTTTACAAACAGCTCATAGTAGTATTGTCATTGTCATTATTGCAGTTTTCCACGTGTCTTTCATTTTGGGAAAGCTATACAACTCATTTTTCTAGAGACCAACTATTTTGCAATTATCTAAGAATGGTGGGGCCGGGGAACTTGCCAAAATGTCACTTGGGGGTCCAGGTCTGAACTTAGGCCATGGCTAAGCCGACCTTCTCTGAATGTGACCTTTCCTGACCTTTGCACAATCCCATCTTTAATTGACCAGCACCACACTCTTTCCATTCCTGCTTGCCATTGTCCTCTGAGTCTTCAGTAGCACAGAGGAGGTATCATCATTTCAGCCTGTTGTCGTTTAACTCAGGGACACATACTTGTTACATACGTGGCAGTGCCCCCTTGAAAGTTGTTTGAACAGGCATGTTTTCAACTCCACTGAGCTGGAGATTGCACTAGAAGTCAGGAGGTGTATTTGCAGAGGATGCACACTGCAGAGAGATTCTCCACTGTTACCGCCTGTGCTGGTCCCAGTGCAGCTGTGCTTCAGCTGGAGCTGTCCTTAACATCCCTTCGGCCTTCGGGGCAGATTTTGCCTGCAGCCTATAGAGGGATATAATCTCAGAAGCTAAAGTGAAATGGTTTGGTCACTAAAGACCATTGCTGAGTGAACCTAGTGATACTTGGTCCCTAGAGCCATTTGTCTTATGGAACAGTAAATCATGAAGCCTGCAGCTCTCATGTGTTCACAAACCTGCCAACATTGTATGTGAGTTTAGCCTTTAACTTCTTTGAACTGTTTGTTTATATATCCCAAAGTAGTTCATCTCTCATAGAAAAGAACTCCTTCTATCAAACTAATAATTCAGTGCATCTGGCTTTCATCCAGCATTATCCAAAGAAAAGATTCCATAGACATTTCCAATGAGTGAAACTCTGTTTCCTCATCTGAGTAAGGAATTATCTTAAGATCATTTACCTGATTTCTGAATAATGTGTTTATTGCATATTTTGGCAAAAATAAAAAAAAGCTTTTGCTTTTCTTTCCCAGCATTCTTATTTTACTGTGCCTGATACCAGAGAACTTCCCAGCATACCTGAGAATGTGAGTACTTGGGAGAAAAAAAATTAAATTTTTATTCTTTTTAAAACTTATTTTAAAAAGAAAATAAAAGGATATATTTTTCCCATTATAAAATAATGCATTTGAATGGCAAAAATGGGTAGAGAATGTTTGAAAAGTATTGAAAGTATAAAGACAAAGAGGGATGATTATTCATATTCTTAAAGTTAATCACCTAATAACATGTTGATGTCTTATTCTAGTCTTTTTAGAATGTCTTTTACATTGTTAAAAATCACCTGCTAATAAACATTTTTAAATTTCATTCCTAAGAATCATTTTTGTTGACTGCATAATATTCCATTTGCTATATAGTTTTTGCTATTTCCTCACTGGTGTGCATTTAGGTGGTTTTTAGTTTTTGCTATTGTAAATAAAATGTTTTCATATAAAGATTTCTTTATTAGGGTAGGTTTACTTAAGTAGAATTATATTTCTACTGCATTTCTAAATATATTCATATAAGAGAAAAAAATAAAGTATTTGTGGGTATAAGAGTGAGGATCCCCACTCCAACTTCTTAAAGACTTAGGAATTGGGAACTTGGGTCTGATGGAGCAGAGGTTAATGTTTGCACTCTGACAAGCTGGATGGCATACCAGGCCTAGCCTTAAGACATGTTTTCAAAATGTTTTACTCAGATTATAAATAATACTATGTAGAATTAAATATACAGTCACCACCACTTAGGAACTTGGTTACTTTTCTTTAATTGTGGCAAAATATACAGAACATAAAATTTACCATTTTAACCATCCTTAAGTGTCTATTTCATTGATGTAAATACATTCACATTGTCATGCAACCATTACCAGTATCCATTTCCGTCCCCTTTCCATGTATCCCAGCTGTTCATGGAACACTGTATGCATTAAACAATCCATTAAACAACTGCACTCCCCACCTCGTCCCCAGCCCTGGCAACTACTATTTTTTCCTGTCTCTGTGAATTTGACTACTCTAGGCCTCTCATCTAAGTCGAATCATATAGTATTTGTCCTTTTGTGTCTAGCTTATCTTACCTTGCACAACGCCTTTGTGGTTTGTCCATGTTGTAGCTTGAGTCAGAATTTCCTTATTTTATAAGGTTTAATAATATTCCATTGTATGTATATAACATACTACAGTTTGCCTATCCATCACTGGACACTTTGGTTGTATCTACCTTTTGGCTATTCTGAATAATGCCACTATGAACATTGGTGAACACACATCTGTTTAAGTCCCTGCTTTCAATTCTTTGGGGTGTATACTTAATTACTTTTTTAAAATACTGGAAAAAGTGGTATATTCCTCCATAACTATTGTACTATACAGTCCTAGACAGGAAATTCTTTTAAGTTGTCTATAGAGCAGACAAATTATAAATGTCAAGGTAATCAAGTTTAATGAGTGCAGTTTTGTTATTGTAGATAATGGATCAGGGCCTGGCTACTTGGGGTTCTTGGGGTGGGAGGTTCTTAATATCAATATCAGAATCTTTTTTGCAGGGAGATTACTCAGTGTTCTCTTGCTGGGGAGTGTGAACTTAATACCAGTGTTCTGGAGGCTGAGTGGGGACAGTGGGTCATGGTAATCAACATTTAGCATGTATGATTTTATTTAGCACCCCTGGCATTTTTCTTTGATATTTTATGCCCTGTTTTCAGCTATACCTGGTGTCCCCCAAGTCTTTCTGGTTTAGTCTCCCTAGAAAGTATTTATTCTCCCAGAGGGGTACTGGAAGACCAGTTGACTAGCTGAGTGAGCGGGGAAAGAATGTTGGGATCAGATTACTCTTAATTTTATTGGCACCCTTCCCCTAGGCTTCACAATTACTGAACCTTTTTGGGGTTCCTTATTGTGAGTTGGCCTTGATGCTTGCTGCCCTACTCCCTAGCCCCAACCTTACTGCTCAACCTTTTCGGGGCCACCAAGTCAGTCTTCTTTAGTTTTTCAATCTCAGTGGGCACTCTTAACAGCTTGGGCCAGATAATGTTTTGTTGTGTGAGACTGTCCTGGCACATCGTGGGATGTTTAGCAGCCTCTCTGGGCTTTACCCACTATATGCTGAGAGCATACCCTACCCCCTCAGCAGTGACAACCAAAAATGTCTCTCGACTTTGCCAAATGTCCTCTCATGGCAAATGACCCAAGTTGAGAACCATTTCTTTAGTAAGATCTGCTTTCTGGCTTGCAAAAACTGGACCTCTTTCTTCCATTACTGTCTTTTCTCCAGTTTGCGGGGAGTTTATGTCTTTAAAAAGTCTTTTACTATGACTTGTCATTGGACAGGTGGTACTTGGTATCAGGAAAGAGAAAAGACAGATATTTACCATATTTTACTGAAATGCCCACAGTGTGTGAACTACTACTAATGGACATTTAGATTGTTTCTAATGTTTTTTTGTTATAAATAATGTTATAGTAAACATTATTGCCTAGGTTAAGTTTTTCTTTTATTATTTTAAGGACCAAGAAAATTTAAGTACCTGAAAATTCTGATAACTTCCTAATTTTCAAAACCACAATTACTGAGACTAGAAACAGTCTAGAAGGAAAAAAACCTGTTTTCTTTCATAGCCCCACTTCTAATTCCTGTCTGTACTGTATGCTACCTCCTCTGCCTCCACCATTTAAAAAAATTTGCATCCTCTTAGCGGATTTTGCCACTGATGAACTAGTTCCCTGTGTATGACCCGTTGCCTACTGAATCCTCCTTTGCTGACTGGTAAAAGGCTGGCCTTGTTTGTTTCTAAGCAGGAATGATAAAACAATCTGCCAGACTTCTAACATACATGGCTCCATTTAAATCCTCCCAGCTTCTCTCTGACAGGTAGACTTGAGCCCCCTTGTCTGTAAAGGGACCCAGGAAGGCTCACAGACCTGAGGTTACTGGTCCAAGGCCTGCTCCTAAGTGAGATGTAGTCCCCAGGTTTGTAAGGAACCAAAGCATTTTGTTTCCATTATACCCACCCACCCTGAGTCCCTACAGTTGACTTTCGATATTCATAAGGAAAAAGGAAAAGAAATGACTTTTCGTAGCTCAAATGTGAAATGAAGCAGGCAAGCTTTTTCTCTAAGGAGAATCTGAACTTTTATAGGACCAATTTGTGTGATTTTTGACATGGAGTCACTATTGAGTTCTAGCCATGTTGAAATTTGCATTTTAATCTCTTGGTGATTTTTCAAGGATTAATTTAAAATGGCTAAATTGCTGCATTGCAAATTGAAACAAGCAATAACCGTGGGGTTGTTAATACGATATACTATGCCGTAGTGGAAAGAACATGAGTTTTGGAGACAGCCAGACACTAGGCTCCATCCCTCTGGGACCTTGGGCTACTTGCTTCTATTCTCTGAGCATCGGATTCCTTATCTAATAAAGAAATATGGGAGGAACAAATGAAGTATTAACTGTGACATTTCAAGTTCAATGCCTGGTGCAACAGAGATGCTACTTTTGAGGATTCTTTCCTTTCTTTCCTCCGCTTTCCTAGAATTCCTGAGATCTGAGTTTTGGCTGAGAACTAGGGAGCATCACTCCTTAGAGCTTGTGTTTTCTAGGTTTTTGCTGACATTCTTGGTTGTGAAGACCAGTGCTTTTCGTTTGTGGAGTGTATATTTGCCCACAAAAATCTCTTAGCAGGCACCATTGCCACCAGAATTTTGGAGCTTGGAAATGGTGCAGGGAATGGAGTCTAGGACTCCGGGGCCTGTAATACAGGATGTGTCTGTAAACATTTATTGATTATTTCCTCTAAAGGACATAATGAACTTTAGCAAATAAGCAAGGAAAAGAGTAAAAGGACTTGGAGATACGGAACCTGGTTCTGTCTTTAGCTAATCATATTCTTGTAGACAGCTTCAGAGAGAGGTTAATGTAAGAAAGAGGAAGGAGCTAATGCCCGCTGTGGTTCAGATCGGGCACAGTTTGTTGTATCATGACCTCTTTACAGCAGCCTTATGGTGTGGCTGTTATCCCTGAAGAGCTTTGAAGGGGACGTGAAGCCCAGAGACATGAAGTAAGTTGCCAGTGGTCACCCAGCCAGTACATGCTAAAACCTGGACTCACAGTCGGGTCGGTCTGATCCCAGCACTGAGATGCTGCTGGATCCTGGGCCTCCGGCTCCATAGCTCCCTGTTCCCTTCTAAGAAATCACTCATCATAAGTGTAATTAATTATGTGAATGTTTGTTCAATATCGTCTCTCCTTTCTGAGGAGAGGGACCAGGATTTTTTTTTTTTTTATTACGGCATCTCTGTAATTAGCACTGTACCTAGAGCATAGTAGATGCTCAATATATATTTATGGAATGACTGAATGAGCAATACAGCCACCCTCAAGAGAAGGAAAAATAATAGTTTCTTTCACTTGGTTTTTGGGCCATTGTGCCTGAAAGACATTAATAAAAAGCAAATGTAGAGAATTAATTTTTTCCACTTTCAGATGCCTGTTGAAGTTAACTCTCATTATTTCTTCAATTTCTTTGTAAAAATACTTTCTTTTTTGCTGAAAAGCTATCACAATGTAATTGCTCATCAGGGTTTTTCTCTATCTATCAAGATAACAGTTGTAGGAGTGAATTTTATACAGGCAGTAATTAAATGAGCATAAATCTTTATAAATTTTAAACAGTTGACCTTCATTAAAAAAAAGTCACAGATCATGAACAGATATGTAGTAATAATTAAATTGTAAACTGGCTGTAGAAGGGGGTTTTTTTAGCGGCCAGGTTTTGAAGTGTACTTTTGATTAATGGGTAAGCATATAGACCTTCATTTGGAATATTAAACAAACCTGTCTTAATTATCTGGCCAGTGTCATACCAAGTGGTTAATGATGCAAAGAAAGCATTTAGAATGGACAGTTACATATAACATTGCCCAGACTCCACTTTGTCAGAAGATGCACCATGATATAGAAAAGATTTATGAACTCATCATGACTTTCAAAAATAAAGTTTAGTGGTAGTAGAAGGCCCATTATTAAGTACCAAGATTATAGAGAATTCCATTGTTGCTCTTCAGTTATCAGGTAATTGTTTATTCTAATGGTTTTTCCATTCACTCAAAGGGATAAAAGTTGACCTTGGGGTAAACTCTGCTTTCTTTAATATACTTCTCTGATTTGATTACTTATGTGCATTTGTGGGATCCTTTCTCAGACAGATTATTTTAGAATCCAAATTTAAAATGTCCTTCTAAGAATCCTACACAACTAAGGGAGCCTAAATTTTTCTTTTAGAAAAGTCAATTGAGGATTTTAAAGGTTTACATTACAGTAAAATAATCTGAGCAGGAGTTATTTCAGGAAATAAGACCCATTGTCAAAACCAAGCCTCCTGCCTTAGAAGCCTCTTCCAGACACAGTACAGTAAGTCTTTATCATCTATACTGTGTATGAAGCTGAAAGTCACAAAGACTAATAAAATGACAGACCGTGAGGCGGACTAGCATCTGTTCTGAAGGCTCCAAGGAGTACCCAGCTTAGAGTCGGTTCTTTGGTTTGGGGATTATCTCATTTCCCTAAGGTATTGAACCTAAGACGATTTTTCTCTAAGCCCCACCGCGTCGGCCCATTCCACCTCCCCAGCACCACACCCACCCCCACCCCCACCTGCTTCCTAACCCCGGGTGTGGATCACAGTGAGCCTGAAGTCCCCAGCCACCTGGATCGGCACAAGAGCCAGCAGGGGCAGCTAGAAGCAAGCAGCCATAATGGGGCCTCTCCTGGGGGAAATGGGGTTTTGTCAGGTGCCTTCCCTCCCTCTTTGTCTGGATTTAGAGGCACAGAGGGATAGAGAAAGGAGGGACCTTCACCACTGTTTCTTTTGAGAGACAAGAAACAAAAGCCGGGAGAACCTAAGGAAATTGTGCTGCATATGCCTCTTCTGAAACTCACCTTTCAGGCTGCAGTGTCCCTCCTAACTAGAGCCCTTCCTCGGCTGGAGCCCTTTCCAGCCTGGGTGGTGGTCAGCTCTGTGTCCCTGCTACCCAGCCCACAGAACGGGTCCACATTAAATACTAGGCAGATAGAAAAATGCTCAGAAGGATATAACAATGTAAGTAACTGAAGCAGTGCTTAAACTTCATGAATAGTAAAGGAATGTCCTTGAGCCTAATAACGTAATGGCCCTGAGAAAACTCAGCCCTTTTGAGAATGGGCACTGGGAAGTAGTCCCTCTAAGCAAGGTTCTCCTTTCCTAGCAGGGGAGACACACAGAAGTAATTGTCAGGGAATAAAGGAGGTGGTTATTTAGGGTTAGCTGTGATGGCATTATAATCTAGGACACCAGGCGGACACCATGCTTGACAGGATGGATGGTTCTTTAGAAGGAGGATTGATTCTTCACTAAATAAGTAGACTCACCCTTTAAAACACTGTTTGGGCACGTGGACAGGTGCACTGCACAGTAACCTGGGAGTCTGGCAGTTGTCCAGATTCTTCCTCTCTGCCCCACTTCCCAAGTCTGATTCATTGTCAAGTCCTGTGATTCCTCTTTACAGAAATCTGTCACATACATATCCAAAGCTTTCATCTGCATAGTTTGTTTTACTCATTCTTTTCTGGAATATGACAGTAGCTAACTGGTCGCCCTGCCTCCTGCCTGCCCTCTCCTGGGCGTCCTCACTGGGCCTGTAGGAAATTTTGCTGAAACGCAAATGTGATTGTACCCTGTTCCCTCAGCAGCTCCCTCAGGACCTGGCCCCCTCCCCTGCCCTAGCACAGCCCCCTCCCTCCTGCTCTCTCCTCCCTGCCTTTGCCTCTGCCTGGAATATGCTTCTCCTGTCCACTGAGTGAACTCCTGGTGGGAGGCCCAGACCACATATCTTCTCCTCTGACGAGTCTTCTCTAGCCTTCCCTCGCCTTCCCCCCACATCTGTCCAGCAGAGTTGAATCTGCCCTCCTTTGCCAGCCCTGGAATGTGTGCAGCTGGTATCACAGTACTTTGTACACTGGGTTTCTGGGTCGCATGCCACTTCTATCCCCAGACTAAGCACCTGGGAAATGGAGACCATGTTTAGTTCATCTTTGCTAAGCTCAGCACCCAGGGTGGTACTAAACACATGGTGGGAGTTAAATAACTGTTTGTTGATTGACTGGTTATAGAGACAGAAATGCAAAGTTAAAGACTCGGTTCCAATGAAACAAAGTGCTAGGAGGATGGCATACCTTGTGTCTTTTATAAATGTAAGCTCCCAGTATGTTCTGGCTGTAGTCTTAGCCGGGGACAACTTGTCATGGAAGCCTTCTCTTCTTATTCCCAGTTCCTACACTCTGATCTTCCCCATCTGAGAAATAGGGTTGGCCTGGCTGTGAAATGAATACCTGCTTCTGTTTCCAGTCTCTCCCAACCACCCATTGCCTGATGAACAAACTACCTATCTACACTCTTAATAAATGTAGCCGCGGATGCCTTTGAAAGGCCCTACCCACACTTCTCAGCTGTTTATCTGACTCTGACTCGCCAGTGTCAGTTCTTTTTCTGTGGGCCCTTCACCATTACTCAGTAATCGATCATTTCATCCACCTCACACCCAGGTTTTCTGAAGTCAAATGCTATGCTTCTCCTAATGCACTGCCTATTCCTCTTCCAGGCTGGTGTGTTTCCTCCTATACCACGCTGCTCACACCCACACAACAATGCAGTGGTCTTTAGGCAGGTGTTTTCTCCGCTCCTGGAGTCATTCCTTCATCAAACTGCTAGATGATGGGATACATCATTTCACCCAAAGGGACCTCAGTCTAGTGAACAGGAACATACTTGTAATTGAGTTGTTACAAGATAGAGAAAAATTGCTGTGAAAGCACAAAGAGGAGTCGGAAAATGAGGAGACAAGGAAGCCTTCCTGGAGGTGGTGACATTTCAGCTAGGTCTTGAAAAGTAAGTGGGTGTCCTTATGGAAGAGAGCATTCTAGGCCAGAGAAAACAGCAGCCATAAAGGCCTGGGGCTGTGAGAAGGTAGGGCAGGTCTAAGCAGTTGAGGATTGGTATGGCTTAAGCTGTGGGTTGCTTTAAGACACGGGGAAGGAGCCCCCTCTGTCCCAGGGGGTTTTCTTCTGAGATGAAACTGGGTGGGAACTGCAAGCACCCTCCTGTAGCTGCTTCTAAGGCCCACTCTGTCCCCCGCCCCCGCCCCCTGAGGTGCTCCCATGGCCGAGCAAGAGTCCCAGGACTGTCACCGCTCCCACCGGCCTAGGCGGCAGGGTCCCAGAAGGAAAGAGGCAGGGGAGGAAGCAGATAAGAAAGACAGCTTCTGTTTAGACACAAATATCTTCGTAATCAGCACAGATGGGATGAGAAATACCAAAAAAAGTACATGACAGTTTAGAGAGAATTTGGCTAAATGTTACATATTTTTAACATACCTGTGTAGAGTTTTTGGAACAAGTACCTGAACCTCTCAGAACATGATTATTGAACCTGGGGGTTATGCCTCAACCAAGTGGTGTTTTTATTTCATAGATGTTCCCTTCTCCATCTACAAAAGTATCCTTGTGATTTTTTTTTTTCTCCCACCAAAATAAGGCACAGGATTTGTCTCTGACGCTGTGTCTCCTTATTTGGACGGCAAGCTGTGTAACATATTTCTACCCAGCGTGAAGCTTCTTGGCAGACTCTTGAGGCCACGTTTTGGTGGCTTCAGAGTTATCTTTGGATCTGTCAAAAGTGCTAATGGGCTTTCTGGCCTTCTTTAAGCTCCTCATTTCTATTTTCTTTTTACTTTCATCCTCTCCTAAAAGAAAAATTCATGTAATTCATCAGCAGTTAAAGCATTTTACTGAAATGCTCAGCTGAGGGCCTTGTATTTTTGTTTGCGAGAGGAGCTCTGCCATGTCACTGTCTTCCGAGCAAACCCCGCCCTGCCATCATTAGCTCAGCACTCCCTGGTCCACGGGGCAGCAGACAAGCTTGTTAACTAATTCAGATGCCTTGTTTTGTTTTGTGTTGCTTTTCAAGTTTGTTAAGAGGCAGGTTGGTGTGGTGGTTAGAGCAAGTTCGGGATTCAGGAGACCTGATTTTGAAACTTGGCCCTGTCTAGTTAGGTCACCTTTGGAAGACTACTTAACCTTCCTGGGGCTCAGTTTTCTCATCTATAGAATAGAAATGATAATCTCTTTCTCAGGTTTTCTAAGAAGATCAAAGAGAACAGAGGTAGAGTACCTATTGTCTGGCATATAAGGATAACTCAGTAAAGAGGATAACAGTAATTTTCAACAGAACATTTTTCTCTTCTTTAGGCATGCATTAATCCTTCTTTGCTTCTATGCTATGCTCTCTTTTTCCAAATACAACTTTACCTAGTACTTTAGTATAAAAGAAGAGCACAGGTTTAAAGACAAACCCACCCAAGACTCATCCACCCCCCGTCTAATTTTGGTCAGATTACTTCACTTTCTCAGCGCCTCTTTTCTTATCTGTATACAGAGGTCATAGTACCTGTTCAAGGAGTGGTTTCAAGATTAAATGAAGTAATACTTGTAAAGCCTTGTATATTGTGGATGTTTAAAGTACTTAAGTGGGACAGTGTAATATAAGGGAAAGCGTATAGGCCATGGAGTTGGATCTCAGTCCAAATTCTGATTCCAGCAGTTACTGGATTTCTCCTAGACTCACTTTATCTACATATTAGAAATATGTAGATACCTCAGTAATACCTCAGGAGGGTTTTGTGAAGATTGCGTAAGATTATACATACACAGTACCTGGTATAGTGCCTGGTACTTGGGAGGTAGTCAGTGTATGGAGCTATTAATTCACTCTTTATTTGTAAAGGTCGACGGTTAATCTGGTACTTGCATCAAACAATAATAAATCGTAAGATAAGTGCCTGGTTTTATTCCCAACCCATACATAATATTGTCAAAAAGTACTTGATGCTATTTTGCATGTAAAATCCACCTGTTTTACTTGAATTTATGGGTTATAGATGTCTCATTATTATAAATTGCAAACCCTAGCAAATAGTGTTCCTTCCTTCCCCACCCCCTTCATTTTCAGAGGATTATATTGTGTGGCATTGAAAAGCTGTAACATTGAAGAAATTAGCATATTCATGTGTATTATTAAAGTCAGGTGGGTATAGAAGGGGTTGCAGAAATGAAACACATTACATTTCTTCTGAAATCTGAAGAGTACCAATCTATAATACTAATTAAAGGAATGACGCCCAGGCCACCGACAAAAGCTAGTTAAAACACTGCTTTGTCACAACTTGCTGCTACTTGCCTTTGATTTTTTTTTTTCTTTTTGAGTGAAATACCTGGAAATTGTAAATCTTCGAGATGTAGACTGTGCAGGAAGGGGCAGCGGCAGTGATGACAAGAGAGAAGCTCGCCGGCCTTTGTGGGTGGGGTCTGCTGGCCAGAAACCGGCTCAGTGCCAGGAGCATCTTGGTCCCTGGGTACTTTTCTTTGGCTGAGGCGTATGGCCCAGTGTATTGGGAAAGTTCTACGATCTGGGGTCAGAAGATCTGAGCTGCAGCCCGCCTTCATTGCTTCGTAGACTTTTTGATCTTGGCATTTCTCTCTGAGCCTTGGTTTCCCTCATTTGTAAGGTCGCATACTCCCTGTCTTGTTTACATTTAAGAACTTCTATGAAAAGCAGCACTGTGTTCTCTGTATGACCTTATGTTGTAAACTAATCACCACACAGGTACAATTGCTCAGACTGTCTTATCACTAAGGTTTCTTCCAAAGAGGAGAATATACTTCTTGATTATTTTCTGTTTCTCATGCTTTTATTAGATACTGCTTGTAGTAAGAACCAACAAAATAAGACACAAACCTCCCCTTTTTCTTTCTCCTAGAGAAATCTGACAGAATATTTTGTGGCTGTGGATGTAAACAACATGTTACATCTGTACGCCAGTATGCTCTATGAACGTCGGATACTCATCATTTGCAGCAAACTCAGCACTGTGAGTAGACAGCCTTGAGATGGGCTTTTTAATTATTTTATTTCAATTAAAGGATGTATTGGAAAGATGAAAGGAAATTTTAGAAGAAGTAATCAGCCATAATCCCCTCAGACAGTAACATGTCATTTTCATTAATTATTCATATTCCTTTACAGTGCCGATACACATTTCATTTATTCTTATAGTTTCACAATCAGTTATGGTTTTCCATTTGATCATGTGTTATGAACACTTTGCATATTTCCACATAAGCTTCCATGGTCATTTTTTACATGTCTGTATTATATTCCATTATACTGATATGCCTAATTTACTAAGAAATAGTAACTTACTAAATCTTCTTTTTCTTGATAGCCATTTAAGTTGTTCATAGCTTACTTCTTTAGTAGATAATACTGTAATGAACATCTTTGGGCTGCTTTTGATCATGCCTGCGTGGAATTGTATGTGTGTGTACACATATACACACAGTTCTTCGTTATGTATAGTGAGATACATATAAAAGCATGTTCGTAGCAGCATTTGTTTTTTGTGTTTTAAACCTGTAAAGAGCCCACATGATCATTAACAGAGAACTGATACATTGTGGTATAGTCATATGATGGAATGCTGTATCAGTGAAAATGAACACTGTCAATATGATTGGGTCTCTAATACAGAAGTTCGAGTAAAAGAAACAAGCATACAGTATGATTGTATGATTTCATTCATATAAAGTTCAAGTAAGAAAAAATGAGTGGCATATTATTTAGGGACACATACTAATTACAAGGGGGAAAAAAAGAAATGATTAACACAAATTTTAGGTAGTAGTTTCCTCAAAGGGAGTGAAAGAGTATAGTTGGGAAGAGACATATAGGGGACATCAGAAGTATTGCTGTTGGTTTTTTGTTGTTTTGTTTTTTGTTTTGTCTTGAGCTAGGTTAGAGATCGGGAAACCTTTCTATAAAGGGTCCAATGGTAAATATGGCTCCGTAGGCCAGATGGTCTTTGCTGCAATTACTGGACTCTGACCTTGTAGGTTATACTCAGTAAACTAGTGGCGATGGCTTATTCCAGCAAAGCTTTATTTGCAAAAGTAGATGTCAAGGCAGAGTTGACCTTCAGGCCATAGTATATCAACGACTGAGTTAGGTGCTGGGTTTTAGAGTGTTAAATTTTTTTCCTTCGAAAGTTGCTTATATGATGTAATACTTTTGTATATACATACGCATATATTTCAGAATTTTTGAAAAGTTAAAAAAGAGGATACTAAGCCCTTTTATTGTGAAATGTTATAATACAAAGTTAGAGACAAAGTAATCCTTGTACAAAGGCTAAGAATCAAAATTGCATTAGATTTTGCTGTGACAATTTAGGAACCAAAAGACAAGTCAAATGTGTCTTGAACTTCTAAAAGAAGATGATTTCTAACCTGAAATTTCTGTACTTAGCTAATGGAAGCCCTCAGGGGAGAGTGGCAGGAGCTATGACACCCCTGTCCGCATCCTGCGTCTCCTATTCCACTCCGCCTTCTCCACGGTTCATGAACTATCTGTCCTCTCTAGGGCCAACCACTCTGCCATCCGCCTGACTTCATGCAGAAAGTATTTTTCATGGTGCTGTTATAAGTGCTGAGGATACCGCAGTGAACAAAATAAGCTAAAATCTGTTCTTATTAAGCTTATATTCTATTAGGGAAGACCTTGAATAAACAAGATAAGTTTAAGATATAGAGTATTGTAGTAGTATTTACAGTAGCCTAATGATAAGTGCTAGGAGTAAAATAAAGCAGAGGATGGGAGTGGATGGGGAGCAGTGAGACGGCAGGCATCGCGATTGTAGATAGGGGTCAAGGAGGGCCTCGTTGAGAGGGTGACATGCCAGTGTCCTGGCTGCTATCTTAAGGGGGTCCTCCGGCAGTGAGCTCCTCTCTCCTGCATCATTAGGGTTTCTTTACTGGTGCATTCATATGAGCCTGTTAACACACTGTAGTACCTTTCAAACTTAACGAAACAAAACTTCCTTGACCCACATCTCCTTTATGCCATTTCTGTTTTCCCTTTTCGAATAGAATTCTTCAAGAGAGTTCTCTCTCTTTACTGTCTGATTTCTCTCCCATTCTGTCCTCAGTATTCTCTGGATTTAGCCCCCACCTCTCCATTGAGACAGCTGTTGTTCAGATCACTTATAACCTCAGGTCAAGTAAAATTAAAATGAGTTAATACTTGCAAAGCCCTTAGAGTCTGGCGGGGGGGGGGGGGCGGGGAGAGAGAGAGAGAATTTATAATAATATCTATAATGGTAAGTCAAATATTGTTTAAAATTTAAAATCAAGAAATAGTTACTTGGTCCTGACTGGTGTGGCTCAGTTGGTTGGGCGTCATCCTGCAAAGTGCACGGTCGCCAATTCAACTCCCAGTCGGCTTACGTGTGGGCTGTGGGTTTGGCTCCCAGTCAGGTGTGTATGAGAGGCTGATTGGTGTTTCTCTCTCACATTGATGGTTCTCTTCCTCTCTCTCTCCCCGCTTTCCTTCTCCTCTTTCTAAAAATAGATAAAAACTTAAAAAAAGAAATAGTTCCTTAGAAATAAGGAGATAAATATTGTATGATTACTGTGAAGTCAAGGTAAGGAGTAGCACGAGACAGACTGCTGCTTTTCAGTATCAACCTTTCATGCTTTTTCTTTTGAGTTTAAGGCTTATAAACATGTATTACTTTGATTTTTTAAAAAAACTTTTTTTAAACAAACAGTTGATTCTTAACTGAGTTTTGCACTTTACTGATGGATGATAGAAACCTCTTTAGGGAGAGGGGGGTCTCCTTATGTCTCACAAGCGATCACCAGAATCCTGACCAGTTATGTGCAGTTCCTCTGGGGACAAAGGAACTGAGCAGACATCAGTTTTAGCCAAGCCTTTGGGCCTTTTCAATTTCAGAATTTAAAAGTTTTATAATTGTTGCCCTTTATTTCCTCAGTAGTGGCTTTTTATTATCCTTTTGATGAGAGGCAGAATACAAAGGCTGTTTTAGCCAGAGTTTTCTGATGACTGTCCCTTGACAAATCGAGATGTGGCCTGCCATACCTTGACAAGCCACGTTCTTCTTAATTTTTTTTAAAGATGGAAGCTTAATGCTTCTCAAACCCATTAAGCAGCTGAAAGATCAAAGCTGCCAAACACTCTAGAATGCCATCTTCTGTGAGAATGACTGCTTCAATAGAAACAAGCCCAGCAATATTTAGTTCAGAGTCAGGTAATACTCATTTCTGACTTTCTCGGTCAATAATGTTGTGATAATCCTGTATAAGAAAAATGTAAGTTTTTGTTTTCTTTGCTCAGTTAATGTATATTGATTGTTTTCCTTTATAAATGATAAATAGGGAAGGCTTAACTAAATCTTGTTCTCTAATGTAAATACTTCAGTGTGATTTCTTCTAGCACAGAGGTCCCATTTTTCTTCCATATTTGCATAACTTGAGTTTAATTCATATTGTTTTTCGGCAACTCTTATGGGTAGCAGATAGGTCTAAAATAAGGCCTCTATAGAGATGATATATAATTCCAACAGCAATCCTGGAAGGTAGATAATATCCCCATTTTACAGAATGGCCTATCAGAGAGATGGAGGAGTCATTTGCGCAGGGTCACATCCTGGATGGCAGAGAGGGGCATGCGAATAGGTCATCATGATGCATTGTCAGGGAAGGGGAGGCTTTGGCTTCAGGCAAGGGAGAAGCATCCAGGAATTACACATACAAAGGAATCTTAGTCTCTTCAAAGTGTTCGCCTTCGGGACCAGGTCATGTTTATTGGGTGCCACCTCTTCAAACTATTGTCAGAATCTTTGTGTGTGGACTCGCACAACAGCCAGAGACACATTGTTAAGAATATCTAGCCCACTGAGGAAATTTGAGAATTCTCAAAAAGACCTGAAAGGTTGGTCTAAGCCAAATCTGATGGATAAGGATGCTCATTTGGGTAAAAATAAGTGCTGATTATATGGTAATTAGAGGAGCTTCTTGTGTAGTTTGTAAATATTTAGCTCTAAGACTACCAAAGAGGTATGCTGGCAGCACAGACTAAGCGTGTAGAACACATTTATTTATTTATTTATTTATTTATTTGGGACTTTACTGGAATTCCCAAATTCTCCCGCATACCTCTTTAAAATTCTTTTAAGAGAACCATTTTGAGCCCCCTACTATGTTCCAAGCACTGTGCTAAGCACATTTTCCATTAGCTCTTTCAGTAACCCTAGGAGCTAGTTAGTTTTATTCTCTTTTGCAGATGAGAATATTGGCACTTGGAAAGTGGAAGTGCCTTGTCTACGATGGCCAGCATAGATGGGACTAAAACCTGCTTCGCCTGGCTCCAAGCCAGCCCCCTTCTTACTACCTCATCCTGCCTCCTTGGTAACTCTCACTTGTCATATGTTCCCTTTAACACTTATCCCCAAAGAAATATTCTTGTTATGATTCTGTTGACCCTGGGCCTGAAATCGCAGACCTGGCTGGGTCCCTGAGGCATATCTCCCCTAATTCACTGTGGCTGCAGGGTTTGTGTACTTCAGTTCCCTCCAGCCCCTGTGTATCTTGGCTTTCATCGTCTTCTCCATAATTTAGGGGTACTGCAAGACATTTTGAAAACTAAGGATATCCCAAAGGAACATATATTTGCTTTATTCAGCAGGTGCTTTTTAAAACAGGTTCTTAGGAAAGAAGGTAAGGCCATTACCTAATTAGTTGAACCTCTACACCTAAGTATTTATGAGGTAGCCGTAACTGCGAAAAGAATCACTGCTTTTCTGATAGTACCCCATTTCCGGACAGGAGAAACTAAACTGGAGCCTTTTCCCTGTCAGTTTCCTCCTTCCTCTTAGTCCCAGAGAGTGTGGGCCTCGAGCAGTCCCCAGACACTGGTAGCCCGGAGAGTGACGGTCGCTGGTCCTCTCTCCCCACCCGCACCCTTAGATCTGGCCCTTAGCACACTCTTCAGCGTTGCTGTGCGGGGATGGGTACCTTCTCACCCTTCCTGTTCTGCTCACTCCCACCAAAGCTTCCATTGTCTTAGCGCTACCCAGTTCTGTGACCTAAGAAGGGCCAGTGTGTAGATTTGGGAGTTTTTCAGATTTGGCTTCATGTCCACCTCTTTCCTGGTGAACTTTGCCTGGTAATGACTATGCCATAATGTATAATGGTTTGGGTACCTGAATCATGTGTGTAAAGCTTTCCTAGCTGTTCTGGACTAGAAATAACTAATCCTGTTTTCCTCTCTGCAACCCTCGAAGCAGAGATGAGAGTGGCAGCTTAAGAAGGTTTGAAACACTGGACCGGAGCCAGGGCCTCTTTGCCTGCACACTCCACTCTGCATGTTCCAGCCGAGGAACAAACTGCATTATTTTGTTTCAAACTGTGCTCAAGGGAAGCCAAGACCTTGTAACTGGAAACTTACCAAACAGAGAATTCTAAGACTAAATTTAGTGTTCTATTTAAAAAATAAAATAAGTCGAACATTTTGTTTGTTCATCTTTTATATGTTAAAAAAGAGAGAGATTAACCTACTTCACACTAACAACCTAAGAAGAGTATTCAAAGTGAGAAGAAAACTAATCCTTGTGGTGAAGAGGGAAATCCTTAACAAAATGTAATGAAGTGGCATGAAATACAGACTCTGCAGCCAAACTTCCAAATAGCATAGCCTCTCTAATCTCCATCACATAAAATTTTATTGTGGCTCAGAGAATATTAAAAACTGTTAGAAATAAATGAATGGAACCTTCATTGGCAGGAAGTAGGAGGAAAGATTGGTATGTTTTATTTATGTGGTTTTTCTCTGGTTTTTAAATGTGAATACAATTAACTGCTTTTGAACTATGTTCTTCATTTAATTATGTGTGAATTGGTTTTCTCTTGTTCATGTTGCACCATAACTAGAATGAAGAACCTTGAGATGTTCTAGAGACTGTAATATATAGAATATAAACAATTTAATTGGTGATATGTTAAAATTTGCTCTGACTTCAACCAGCCATGTTCTCCCTATTAGTTCTTACCCTCCCCTCTGCTTTTTTTTCATTGCTTCAACAAGCACTGGGCTTTTAGGACTAGACACCATATTTAGATCGCTAGTGATTCTCAAATGTTAATCCATGGGTTAATTGTATCAGAATCACGTAGAAAACTTACTAAAAATTCAGGTACTTGGACATTCTGGGTCAAAAGGTCTAGCATATAACCACAGAATGTCTATTTTTTAAGGTTCCCCAAATGATTGATACATAGCCAGATTCAGAAACAATGAATAGACAGTTCTGTAAGACAAAAACAATGTTTATTCTTTCATTAGTTTTAGTTTTCATCATTAGACTCATTCTCATTTTGAGACTACATAATGGAGCCTGGTTAAGTTTGTTTAGAAGACATGAGTATGGACCAACACTAAAAAAATTCTTCGTTTCCATATTTTTTGATGGGCAAGTTTTGATTTTGGTATTGCATACTGTACAAAAAGACCCAGCTAAATATAATCTATTTAAGCTCTTTAGTAATATTGGATGCTGATGCAGTCCACTAGTATAACTTTGGGTACATGGATATAAATACACTAGAGAGGTGATATTTCTTTTTAGCCATTGCATTAAGAACATGGCAGAGAGTCTTGTTTATTATTTAGTAGTGCAGTCAACTTGTGAAATAAATTACATATTCCTTAGATCATAAAACTTGTAGCTTATTTTTATATGACTCTTAATAATCAAACCTCTACCAAAAGAACACTAATGGGTAATATTCAAGTTAATGACATCATAATATACTTGAAGAGCCCTACATGGCAGGCATCTCTGTGGATTTCATTAAAGAAATTTGAGCACATACTATGTGATAAGTACTATGTGCAAGAACAAGGACTCATTTGTCCTCTGGTTTGTGCAGGCCAAAAGGTTGGTCACTTTGGTGAGTCAAGGTAGTATGATATGATGAGGTTGGACCATGCATTCAGGGGTTGGTACAGATCTTACGAAAAATCACATTTATTCTTGTCTGCTGGCTTGATAACTATGTAGTCTACCAGCTCGATGATTCAGGCAGCTCTGCAGGTGTTATCTTTTCCCAGGACAAAGGACAGCAGGGCTGCAGGAGAGAGCACAAGACTTTAAGTCAGGATGGTTTTGTTCAGTACCTGCCTTTGTACTTCATCCTCCCCTGTGTTATTCCCAGCCACGTGGCCTGGGGTGACTTACTTGACCTCTCTGAGTCTCTGCCTTCTGTAAAAATGGAGATAGTACTAAAACCTATCTCAGGGTTGTGAAAGGATTCAATGGTCATAGATTTAATAACCTATAGCCCATTCCTGGGCACACAGTAATCATCCAGTAAATGCTGACTCTGAATCTTCCCTTTCAGGGGCAGTAAGTCCCGATTTGACTTTCAGGAGCAAAGAGGACAATAGAAACCCTGGAAGAGTTCTGAAGATGCAATTGGTGTAACTGGTGATAGCGGATGGTGAATGAATCCAAGCAACAGAGAATAGTCATGGCAACTCAAATGAGGCTTTTCATATCCAGCCACTTTTCATTAGTCACATAGTCATTGACTAAATCTTCGTTTCTTGTGCAGGTCTCCAGAGTCATCACTGCCTAGTGCTAGAGTGGCCTTAGGAAGCTGCTTTGTTCTCTCGACCCACTGTTACCACCTCCGTGGCCTCCCAGGGAGGAGAACTAACTACTTTTGGTTTTCATTCTCTCTCTCTCTCTCTCTCTCTCTCTCAGAAGCAATCCTGATTCTTGCCCCAGGCAGAATTAGATTCCTTCTTTATGTGCAAACACACTTGAACTTCTATTACAATACCTCTTTTATAATGCTTGTGTTGCCGCCGATTGTTTGCATTTTGATCTTTCTTTGCCTATTTTAAATTGCTTGAGGACATGGCATGTACACATAGTGGATACTCAGTTATTGTGACATCAATGCAGGTCATAGCACAGAGGCAGTCTCCTGTGAGCCAAGAGCAGTTTCTGGAATTGGACTCCCTCGGTTCATATCCTAGCTCTGACACTAGCTCTGTGACCTTGCACAAGGTACGTAATATTTAGGAGCCTTAGTTTCCTCATCTGTAAAATGGGGACAGTAATGCCACCTACCTTATAGGACTGTGAAGAGTAAATGAATTAACTATATGTAAAGCACTTGGAACAGTGCTTGACAGACAGTAAATGCTGAGTTAAGTGGTCATGGTGGAGGTTGTATTATAGCTTTAATCTTTCTAAGTTTACTGTTGCTTTCTAAAGTTGGATTTGCCTGACAAAACTCTACAGGGAAGATTCTTTCCCCTGCCCTTCCCATGCCTTCAAATATAATAACTCCTACCACCTGAAGGTTCCTTAGTTTCTTCTTTGTGTATGGATACCTGACAGATACTTGACAGGTACTCATGATCCCATGTTCAGTTCTCCTTTCGTTATTAAAAAAAAAAAAAGTGATTCATTAAAGCAGTAGTGTAAATTAGCCAAACATAAGTTATGATCTGAGAATTTTTTTTAAAAAATATAAATATCCACTTATACTAGACCTGAGGTGGCAAATAGTTTTCTTGTTCAGTGCCACTTGGATCCTCTGACAATGGTTGTGTGTTCAGAGAGACCCTCAGGCCATGTCCTAATACTACAATTGGTTTGTAATGTCTGCCTTAGCACATGATGTAGGAGGGGCAGAACCTGGCTACCCCTGTGTTTAAGTGATGTGTCATCAATTGCAGTGTAACTTTGCCTGTTTCTTCTTCATCTTACAGAAAAGCCTGGCCCTGGCCAGGTAGCTCAGTTGGTTAGAGCATCGTCCCAATAAGCCAGGGTTGCAGATTCCTTTTCTTGGTCAGGGCATGTACAAGAATCAGTTGATGAATGCATCAATAAGTGGGACAACAAATCTGTTTCTTTGTCTCCCTCTCTCCCTCTCTTTCCCATTCTCCCCTCTCCCAAAAAATCAATTTGAAAAAAAAATGAAAGTCTGCACTCTCCTTGCTCATGGTGCTACAAGCTTATTGACACTGTAGTTTCCCTTAGCATTGTTTCTGCCTCTACTTTGGTAGCTAAGGCTTTTCTCTGGCAGTTTCAGTTGCTTTGATGTTTTGAAGTGTCAAATCTCGGCATGAAAGCTGCTTTTCCTGGTTAATAACTTACTCTAATTATTCTAGCTAGTTGGGGTAGGGAGGAGGGGAGAAGTGATTGAGTACGCAGGTGATTGCCTGAGAAAGCTTCCTCTTGACTGGATGATCTTGCTGTTAGTGGAAGGCATTCAACTCGACCCCATGTTGGTATGTTGGTTTTAGAGGGTGTTTTTTTCCCCTTACCTATCTCCAGAGGATAGTGGAGAAGCAAAAAGTAAGATGAGTTCCACTCAACTTAACACACACACACACACACACACACACACACACACACACACACACACGAAGAAAGAATGCCCTTCCTCCACCACCAAAAATAAAAATAAAGAAGCATTACATTTCAAATTCTAAGGAAAGCGGGAGATTCTTTGCTCTTTTCCTTCTTTCTGTTCACGTGTCCAGCTTCTGTCTAGACTAGTGCAGTTTTTTTATTCTGAGGGTAAGTTGCCTTTTGGCTAAAGCATCTTAGTTTCCTAAAAGCCAAAAGCCAGCTTCACCCTTGCTAAATGTAGTAAACACAATGTGAACATAGCTGAACCATTTATAATTAAAGGCTTTCTCATCCCCTTAGAAGGGCTCAATAGGTTACCTTCCAGAGTCCCAACAGATTTTACTGAAAACCCATTGCTGATCTTCTAGTGGGTTTTACATTTGAGAATAATTAAAAAATAAAAATCAAACAAAAAACCCCATAACACTGCTTAATCATGGCATCATTTATTTCCTGATGATTACAAAGACGGTTTGTAATTAAATAAAAGAATCTAGCTCTCAAATTGAGAAAGCTGACTTATGCAAGACATTTTCTTCAACTGTTCTACTTACGATGATTCTTGGTTGAAGTGAATGGACTTAACAATGATCCATCTTTAAAGATAGTAATCTGTTATTCTTCCTGTGCTGTTTGTTTTGTCAATTTCCTGATGTTTGGGTTCAGAGGAGAAATCCCAATTTATTTAACTCAATGCTGAAGCAGATGTCATTTTGATATTGTAACATCCTGAGTTCTAGGATGTGAATGACTGTGACCATCTGATTTTTTTCTTCTGTCAGCTTTTAGAACTTGGAATCTCAATACCTTTTAGAAATTTACAGCTTCTAGTTATGATCTATTAAGCAATTGCAATTTGTTAAGTGTCTGGTAATCTTGTCTACCATTCTTCATGATGTTAAGCTGGAGGCATTCTAATGTTCCCCAAACATTTACCCAGCACCTGCTCTCTGTCAAGCATAGTAAGAGATAAGGAGAGGAATCGAATGTGTGCTCTGTCCTTGAGGAGCTCACATCTTTAGTCTCCTGCCCCTGGTCTTCTACAAACATCTGCCTCCGGGCTCTCAGAGGATCAGGGGTCAAGCTCAGGGGAAGGCTGTGCCCTCCACAGTCAGGTAGAGGAGATGGGTGTCTGCACATGAACCCCAACAGGGTCATGTAGCTGCAGAGATGAGAAAGCAAGACCAGCTTTGAGATGTACCCTGTTTTTCTTATCCTTAGTCGGTGTAGCTGATGGGGAGCTAGGGCAGAGGAGGCGCATATTTCACATCAAAGGACAGCAATTCCTCTAGGTCCTAAGTTGTCAAAGCTGGAAGGGGGCAGAGGGATCATGTAGCCTAGCCTCTTGTTTTCCATAGAGGGGAAATTGAGACCCAGGAGAGGAAGTGGCTTGCTCAGATCAAAAAAGAGAATTAGTGGAAACTCCATGCAAGTATGTAAAAGGGAGTGTGTCAGAAGCCCAAGCTTTCAAATAGGCGAGCCAGGTTGGGGTGCAAGCCTTTCACTTGGACAGTCACTGTGTCATAGTCTAGACCTTCCTGTGGGTTAAAGGCACTACAGCACCTTAGTTAAATGTAGCTAATCCCCAGGAAATTGTCCGATCTGTGTTTGTTTTAAAAAGGATTATTTTCTGTTTAAATGGTATTTTGCCCTAGATATTTTGTTCATCTAACACCAAGGCAAATGCATTTCTACATAATTTGGCCATGCCAGTAGAGACAATATCTCATCTAGTTCAGACTCCTCAGCACAGTGTACGGGCACAGGTTAGGCACTCAAAACATTTTTTAAGTTAATTTATGGATTGTGGAAACACAGTGGCCGTTACAGTCTGACAGACCTGGATGTGAGTCCCACGTCTGTCACTAGCTATGTGGCCTTGGGCAAGTTATTTCACCTCTGAGACTGTTTCCTTATCTGTAAAATGTGATGATGAGGGTGTGTGTGTGTAAACACACACACATACACACACACCCCTTTAAAATAGCACTTTGCAAGATCCTAAACCTCCAACATGATGCCTGGCATATATACTGTTGGGATTCCGTTTTTTTTCTTTTGGGGGGTGGTGTATGGGAATCTTACTTTTATTCCATGTTAAATTACAGAGCTACCTTTGGGATCTAAAGACTGTGACAATCTGGGTATTATCTCTGAGAAATACCTTAAAATTAAAAAAAAAAAGTCTTTGTGATTTCTTTCAACTCTATCATTGATCACTCCTCATTCATGTCCTATCCCCACTCCCTTCTCCCTTTCTCTCCCTTTGCCTCAAAGAAAACTAATGAAGCCATATAGAAAGCTCCAAGATAGAAGTGACCTTGTGCATCTTTAATTGAGGACAGAATTTGCTAAAAGAGCGTCCAAAAACCCACCAGTGGTTTACTTTACAATCTGTGTCCTGGCTAGACTGGCTGTTGGCTGTATAATTTGTCTAGTTTTGTCTGGAGTCTTAGACTATTCAGCTGCTTCAGGGCAAAATCTTTTGGGGTGTCATTAAATGGGATTGATAATTGGCTTCTGATGAATATTCATTGTGACTAATGACTTTGGGCAAATTTTACACATACTATCTTTCTATTCGCCCACTGAGTGAGATTTTGATAGGATCATTTTCCTCAACTTACACTTCAATTAAATATTCACAGTGCTTTTTTGTTTACTATAACCCAAATATATATTTTCATTACTTTTAAATTTTGTGTTCTCTAAGAAATGAGTATAGGCCTTTAGGATCCTTATTTTTAAAAATAACGCTGGTTTTAGAGTTATTTTTCTAATAAGTAGCTAATGATAATTTACAGTATGTAAGATATTATTCTTGATATATGTATGCTTATGTATGATATAAGCATACATATATCATAACACTTTTCTTGTAATCAACTTAGTCACTATTCTTAAGTACATTATTTGTGCCATTTAGTATTTGGTAAAAGAGCCTAACAATTTCTTTTGTTTGTTTGTTTTTTTAATCAAATGAGTAAATGTATTTTACTCCAATTGCAGAGACTTGACCCTTAGAAAAACCCCAATGAAAATGATTATCAAATACCTTAAAAATTAATTTTTTATGAGAGATAAGAAATTTTAAAAACTTGGCATTCAGCTCTGTAGGGTTTTTTTGAGGTTAAGGGAACACGAGGAGAACATTGAAAATAAGATCTCTGCCACTTTATCACTCGAAATAAGATTTAGACTCAAACCAGTTTAAGCTTAAAAGAGGCAAGTAATAAGTTCTGTATCAGCTAGGAATGCTCTATTGAATGACTTCAAAGAGAATTACAAATGAATTCATGTGATGATACCTTATATTTGTATGGCACCTTATAGATTTTAAAGTGCTTTTATTTATTTGATGTGTTATAGAGTTATAGGTAGGCATATTATTGAATGAATGGACAAATGAATCCATTGACTTAATTTTCCAAGAAGTGACATATTTTGTGTCTTAGCTTGCCAGTATTGTTTTGGAATGTGAGTCATATAACCCACTCTGTGAGACTCATGAACTGAGCCACTGACTATGTTTATATTGTGAATATATTCTAAGTAGAATTATTTTTTATTTAAGAAACACTGCATTAGCATATGCGCATATATATATACACACACACACACACACACACACACACATATACATAGCATACAATATGTGTGTGTGTGTGTGTATGCTGTACACCGAGAGCATGTAGAAGAAAAGAGGGACAGGTCTTTCTGGACCTTACAATGACAAGACAAATACGCAGAGTTATAGCTCCATTAATAATGGGGTGTATGCCCGGCAGGGAAACCCTGCAAGGAAGTAGCATTTGCACAGAGACCATGAGGCAGGAGGCGTTTGCTGTGGGCACAAATCCGGGCCAGTTTCGGGAATAGGTAAAGAGAGAGAGAGAGGAGATAAAGGAGTACATAACTCCTCCTAAGTCTTCAAGTGCTTTATTCCAAGAATAAACTTGGAGAAGGCAGTGGAGACTATGGCTGGAGATGCTGCTCTCCAGGTAGACTGAGAACTGGTGGAGACATGCCTGTCCCAGACTTGCCCCAAAGACTTCCAAGTGGGATGTTCCCTGACTGGACCTGCGCTTCAGCAGGAGTACTTTGGCAGCTAAAGGATGGGCAGAAAGCGCTGAGGCCCATGGCCAGTTTCGCCCTGCAGCCAAACTTCAGGGTGAGTTGAGTAAAGTTGGTTCATTTTCCATTCATTCAACACCAGCAAAGATTTCTTACCCCTTCTCATTTCTTCCTTGCCTGAAGAGATTAGTCATGTATAGTATGACAGACAGCCTCCTTTATATGGAAACATTTTAAAATGGGTTGAGAGTGATGGATTGGATTAAACTTACAAGCCTTGGTGGTGTCACTGGGAACAGCTCTAGAGAGCTTGCTGGATAAGCTCCTGTTCATGACATGTACCTGATTTAAAGAACAGGGTCTGGAGGGAAAAGGTATGGAGGGGAGTAGTGGCCCTGGATTTAATACACAGCTCTCACAACTGTGAAACATCAGCAGCATGTCCAATTTAAAGCCGTTCATGTTACACTAACCTCTGGGATTCTTTTAACTGGGCCTTGGCACATCACTCTTTCGCCACGTAAATGTCCTTCTGTCAGCAAAGGCCAGTTAACAACTTCCAAAAGAAGCAGAGTCCTCCTGGGAACAGGCTTCCCAGAAACCAAAGAAACAAGGCAGAAAGAAACATGTGTTGTTGGCTTTTGTCACTTCATAGCTGTATCTCCCAAGGTGTTGTTCCCCTCTCCTCCCTGCTTTTTTCACTATATTGAATTTTGTGGCAATTTTATTACCGTTATACCTTTGTTTCCTAAAATTTTAATTATATCAAATATTAGTTGTATGATATATCTAGCTCTTAAGGAAAGAGAAAGAATACGAAATGTTGAAAGAATATGGAGAGTAAGGATTAGTCAGTTAACAGTGCTGGGGCAATTGATTAACTATGTGGAAAAAATAAATTCTCACCTCAGTCCTTAAATGTAAATTCATTCCAGATGGATTAAAGTTAAATGCTGGGGAAAGATTTGGGGGACTTCCTTAGTATAAAAGCAGTGGACACCATCATGAAGGAAAATATTCATCTATGTAATTATTTAAACCTTGCCTTCATCTCAAAAATCAGAAAAAATTAAAGGATAAAGTATTTTTTTCAAAATATTGCACAGGATTAGTGTCCTTCGCATATCTACGTTTTGCTTGTAAATCAATTTTTAAAAATACTAATACTCATTAGAAAAAGTGGCTTAAGGCTAGGAACAGACCTAAGAAATATAGTCCAGAAACATATGACAAGATTTTCAGCCTCAGTCATGATCAGAGGAATAAAAAAAAAAAAAAAAAAATCAAGATAGATACAATTTTCAAGCTACTAATTTGACTACAATTCTTAGTGCTGATGAGGTGCAAGGGGACGTTGTAGTACATGGCTGGGCTAGTGTAAAGACCTTCCATCCTTCATCTATTTATTATATGAATGCATTTAGTATGTTTATATTATTACATGTATTAAGTGCCTTAAAATATTTATAACATTTGTCTCTGAATTCTACATCTAGGAACCAGATATAAAAAGTATCGACCTTATCTGATTATATAACTTAATGATAGATGAGTGGTTTAATATAGTATGGAAAATTTATTGAGTGGCAGTAAAAGATATATTTTCTAAGAATCTATAAAGATGTGAGGAAATGCCAGCAAATAATGTTAACTTAAAGAAAAAAGAGCATACTGCAAAAAAAAAAAAAGAACAAATGAACACTGTGGTTATAATATCCTAATTTCATTAGAAAAGGAAATACAAGTGCATATGTATGTAATACCCCAAAATGTTAAATTATTTTCAGATGGTGAAAACTTTTGTTTTCTTTTATCCCTTTTTCCATTTTCTAAATTTTCTACTGTCATTGTGCATTAGCTTCAGAATCAGGAAAAAAAGAGATTTTTTTTTTTTTTTTTTTTTTGGAAAAGCAGGCTCTTAGTAAATTTGAATTAGGGCAGTTGAGTGACCTTACTTTAAATACATTGAGAAGTGTGTATTTAATAGTATTGCTCAACTCCAGTGGGACAGCATCCCTTCATTTGGTTGTTAGCACTGACCTCTGGCTCGCTTCTCCTGCAGCTGACCGCCTGCATCCACGGGGCCGCCGCCATGCTCTACCCCATGTTCTGGCAGCACGTGTACATCCCCGTCCTGCCGCCGCACCTGCTGGACTACTGCTGGTAAGGCTCTGCTTCCCGTCCTCTGCGCTCCTTCTCCGGGGACTGGCGAGGCATGCTTGCAATGCAGTCGGTGACTCTAAATGAAAAATACTAACTTAAAAAATGACGTGTATTTTAGACGGCATGACAGCATGGCCCTTTTGTTTCCAAACATCTTTCATATATGTCATGGCATTCTTAAGAGTTAAAGTGAAAAGATAACACTTTTCCCATTTCTTAGTTTGGAGAAACCAAAGCACCAAGTAGTTGTGTGATTTTTTTTTTTTCCTAAGACAAATTGGAAACTGATGACAAGAACAATTGAGTCCCCTAAGGTCTTTAAGTTTCAACCATGTGCTGGCACTTTCTATAAGACTGCTCTCAACTGTGGTTTGGGAGCACAAGCCAGATTTCAAAACCCTTAAGTTATTTGACGGGAATTTCACAGTTCAGTGAACTGTATTTTAGTGGAAGGAAGGCATGCAGGCGTGAGTCAGCCGTGCCACCTTGGACGAGTCACTTGGCTTAAGACCTTGTTTCCTCATCTGCAAAATGAAGTTGTTCTTTACATAATCATATAAAGACAAAATGATATAGCAGATGAAAGGATACCATGCAGAAAAGCAGGTTCATGGTAAGCACTCAGCTGCGTTTCTGCAGAAGCATTGTCGTCATCACTCTCTGTCTTCAATAGATTACCAAAAAGATCCATGGAAAAGAAAGTGGATTGGGATCCATTTTCCTTCTGAACAATTTCTTTCTCTAGTGTAATGTGGTTAAAGACATTGTCTCCAGACAGCTCAGCACTATACATATATAGGAAAAAGCACTACCTGCCAGAAATTGACAGTTTCTGGAGAAAGAGACCCATTTGAGAGGCCACCATTCTGTCTCTGTAAGAACAGATTGATTCAGAACACTTACCATTGGTTCAAAGTGATTGAGTCCAGTCCAGTCATACTTTTTGCTAGGTTCTCTAGCCCACTTTGCAAACCTGCCACTGAAAAGGTTCACCAAGGTAGCCAGATTGCCCTGGGAGCTTAAAGGTATTTCTCAGTACCCTGATTTGAATGTTGGTCTCACCCTCATCCCAAGAAGCCATGGATACAACAAAGATATAGCTCAAAGCTGTCAAGTAAAAATCAGCGACCCTCTCAAGTGCCTAGCACTCGGTGAATCAGATCATTTCCCTGCTATGTGTCTTTCTTATCAAGGTAGCACTTTTCTAGATATATATCCATTTTATTGATTATGCTATTACAGTTATTTCGATTTTTCCCCCTCTGTCCCCCTTTGCTCAGTACCCCCATGCCCTGCAGCATTCCCCCTTCCCCTTAGTCCATATCCATGGGTTGTGCGCATATATATAAGTTCTTCGGCTTCTCCATTTCCTATACTATTCTTAACATACCCCTGTTTATTTTGTACCTACTTTTTATCCATGCCTTTCCCCCACCTCTTACGAGATTAAGACACCATTCCTCTGCTTAGACTCGCTGCTCCCGTTGAGCTTCCAAACAAGCTGTCATTTATTTCACCTGTCATGTCTCACAAAGGAAAGGCCCATGTTTGCTTATCCAGTAGTGGTGGTGGTGGTGGTGTTTGAATGCAAGATTGATGGGCTGGGCATAGGCAGACACAGAAGAAGGAGGAGGCCAGGAGAGTGAGGGGGAGAGGAAAGAACAAAATACAAAACCTAGGGAGACAGAGGGGAGATAGTGAGAAAAAAATAGAAAAGGTAGAAAGGGGGCATATGTTCCTAAGACAGACTCACACAGTGGCACCCGGTCCTCTTGCCACCCGCCCCTTGACATGCAACAGCCTCATAGGCACATACTCTCACACAGACACATGTCCCCCATACTCATACACAGACATGGGTCCCTTTGCCACCACACCCATCTCAGGGGCCCCTGCACAGAGGGAGACTCATGACGCCCTACACATTTCACCCAGGCATGTGCTCTAAGAGAAACCTTAGGGTTCTTGCTGGAAGGGACTCACCGGTGTGTCTTGATACTGTGCTTGTAGGAACGCCCAGGGGTTCCTGTGTGCAGGGATTGGTAATAGTACGACTTCAGCTTTCTGTTACTTGGAAAGTTTTGGGTGTTAAATTGGTAGCTCATTTAAAGCCAGCAGCTTACATTCCCACAACTGTGGAGAGGAAAATGCTCTGTCAGTACCTTCAGTGGTGAGTGTCCCCTAAGTCCTCAGTTACTGGACCGCCTCCTCTGCATCTGTGATCTTAGTTCTTCCAGAAACCCTGTAAGGCAGTATCACTGGCTCCATTTCACAGACTGGTAAAACAAGGCCCCAAGAGGTTTTAGTAACTTGTCCCAATATAGATATTATGTACTGTAGAATTCTATTTTTATAGAAACAGACAAAAAGTTATGTGTGTGTGTGTATACCACAAAAATTAAATGTGCGTACACACTCACCAGCAGAAATATAGGAAGAAATACACCAAATGTTAACAGTGATTTGTGATAGGGAGGAGAGAGAGAAATTCTATATGATTTTTATTTTATTTTTCATATCTTCAGACATGTCAATGGAGAAAGTGTGGTTTTTATCATTGAAAAGTTTTACTTTTAAAAAAAATCAGTTTTTTCCAGCTGCTACTGGAGGTCCCAGCCCTCCTTTCTTGTTTGTTTAGAGGACTTATCAGCTGTTTTACTCTTTCCTGTGGCAGCTGATCTGAGATCCTCATTTCAGTTCCATGTCTGACTCTAACACTGTCTAGAGCTGTGTTACTGGCCTGACTGAGAGCAGTGATCCTGGCAAGTCTAACTTAGGAGGGAAGACTTGTCAAGAAAGCTGCTAAGCCCTTGTCACCCCAAACTTCCTCTCCAAAAAATCCAAGTTAAGGCTTGTATTTTTCTGAGCTTGAGTGAGTTTTGTGATTATGTTCCATCTTGGAAGTTTCAGTTTGTGTGATACCATTTTTCTCGGTCTCTTGTTTTCGTGAAAGGACTTTTTGATATTTGACCAAAGGATGATTACAGACCAGTGGGGATTGGTATCTGTTTATTAACTGCAAGATGCAAGAATGATGAAATAAAAGGCCCCAAGAGGAAGAAAACATTGTCCATTAAGGCTTGATTTGATCACCTTCAGCCTGCTGCCACTGCTTTAGTCAGAAACGACAAATGTCATGAAATTTGAGTCAATGCTAATTACTTGATTCTATTGTGCTCAGTAACTTTCACCATGTTGAGCTTAATCCTTGGTGGTAAGAGCCAGCAGGGATAACTAGCATTTTAAGTAAAGTGCTAGGAGCCTGAAACATGTAAATTTGAAGGAGGTTTGTGCTTCTGCAGATGATTTAAATGTTAAGTACGTCCCCATGCAGGGGATACACGAAATGGAATCTGAAAACTATTATCTCCTGTAGAAATGAACTCTCAATTTACTCACTGCACAGGAAGGGCAGATTCTAGTCATTTTCACTGCCAGCAGGTGCCCTTTCTATGCATAATAGACTTCACAAGTGTAATTAACACATGAGGACCACTGCTGCCAGTTTTTCCTCAGGTACATGCTGCTAGGAGTTTTCAGGACAACAGTAAAGTGTAGGCCGTAAGAGCTTTTTACATTGCACTTGAAGATGAGGTGTTCATTGACTTCAGGACAAAGACGTGTTAAATGAGGCTGAGCTCAGACCCTGGTATCATAGGTCATGGTCCTTGAGCTCAGAGACCCAAGGAGCTGTAATGCAGCCTTTGGTAGAACAGAGGCCAGTAGAGCAAAGCTGTGGGATGCAGTGAATAAATGGAAACTATGATGCTGAAAACCCCGCAATTATGTGGAAGACTCTGATTGCACTTTCACAAATACAACAACCAATTATCTGAGTTAACTTTAATTAGAGCTGTAATCACGGGTTTTAATTATCTGAATAAATCGTTTTAGCACAAAATGGTCTGCCCTAAATATTTCCCAACTTAGTTTTTTCAAGTTCTTTCCCATTTTTGAAAAGGAGAGTAGAGAAATCACCTGAGCTTTGGATTCAGACACACCCGGGTCCACCTCTCAGTTTCATCTCTTATTAGCTGTGTCGCCATTAAAAATCTCTTTTACCCCTCTGATTTGCAATTTCTTTTTCTGTAAAATGGGTTTAATTTGCCTACTTTGAAGGGCGGCTTTAGGAATTAGAAATAGTGTCATCAAGTGACATTTAGTAAATGGTGGTTGCTCTTATCACGGTTACTATAAAAACTGGACATGGATTTTGGTTTCCAGAAGGGTTTACCTCACATCAAACGTTCTTGCTTCTGTACTCTGTGAGCTCAGGGAAAAAACTTTATAATTCATCTTCTCTTTTTACCCCTCAGATTGTTTTTATTTTGATTTTTTTTTATTTAACTTGAGTTATTGTATGGTTGTTTTCATTTGCAGCTGTGGCATAAGAATGAAAAGAAAAGAAACAAAAGCAGATGGCAGAGAAAACGAAAGGAGTAAGACATTTCCAGCCCTTATGAATATTTAAAAACATGTGCTGCTGGTTCCTTTCTACTTTAGATCTGTGCTTTTCTCTTAACTTTGAAAGTTAAAATGAGAATATTCCGTACCTTGGCTCATGGCAGTCCTGACCTGGGCCAGCGTTGGCAGAGCCTTCCCATTTCTGGGACAAAAGGATTAACTTGCTGATGAGAATCAGCATTCTCTCTCACCATCTAGTGGGTCCAGTGCGTGTGTCTAGCTCTTTATAAACATTATTGCAAATCTTCAAAATCACTCTGTGTGGCAGATTTATTAGCTCAATTATATAGATTAGGAAATTGATGTCCAGAGAGGTGTCGCGACTTGCTCACTGTCCCACAGCTAAGAAGTAAGTGGTAGAGCCTGCACTTGCAGTCCAAGGCCATCTGCTATTAAAGCTTTTTTTACTAACACTCCAAAGCGTGAGAGAAGAAGCTATACCCATCACCAAGATTTTATGAAAAAATTCTTCTCATGGGCTTCTTGATAACTTGCTAATTGTAAACTTATGTTATCATTGATTAATTATTCATTCATTCAGCAGATATTTATAGAGCACTTACTATGTACGAGGTGCTGTGCTAATTAAACGTTGCTAATAAAAGGTCCCAGTAGAAGCCATATGGTATTTCCCCATGTAAATTCCTTTTTTTCCTTTATTTATTCAGAAGCCATCCTAAATAAGGACCACAAGTCAGTTCCCAAATTGAATTGTATATTTGGGTTATTTTGGACACTTGTCAACACACCGTTGTGATAAAATATTTCCATATCAGATCAAGACACGTAAGTTCATGTGTTCTCCCAAAGAACAGCCAGGTCAAGAGCCACATTAGTAGCTAACTCCTGACGCTTGCTCAGGGCATGGTTGGGTGGAAAAGTTAAATCAGATGTGCACAGTTAAGGTTTGGATTTTGCATTGCATTTCCTGACATTTATTTCCAGGTGACTCTGGAAGCCACTCTTTCACTCAGAATGGACATACTTTGATTCTCTGTGAGAGATACTGGTTCTAGGTTCTTTATCTGTAATGCACGTGGATTTCTGAACCAACTCCTCCATGCTGCATCATGTAGTCCATCTGGGGTTTTTAGCAAACAGTCTGAAATGTGCCTAATCTCAGGGTGCACAGTCCATATGGGTGATGGGGTATCACTAGACACAGCCGTGAAGTGACATCTGGGTGATCAGAACTGCCTTCATTCTAATCTTTATCTCCATTGTTGCCATGAAATTTTGTGTAGGGAATAAATTGATGCTACAGAAAGTGGTATTGTTGATGCTCTTAGTGGCAGAAATAGAAATCAATGAAATGTGGTAGAAACAAGAAAACCTGACTTTGGTTCTAGCTTCCCCATTTACTAGCTTTGAGGTCACTGAACCTACTTTCTCTTCTGTCAAACTTGAATAGTAATTACTACTGACACAAAACAGGTGCTCCATAAATAGTAGGCACTGTGTTTATTATTAATGACTATATATGACCCCCAAAGTCCTGTTGAAATTCACAACACCAAGGTGGGGAGGTTGGATGGAAGTAGATTAGGTAGACAGGTGTGGCTGACATTCTCTTACCTAACTCTGAGCTATGTAGGTTTTGTTAAAAATTGAATTCCAAAAAGTAAACAAAACCCTGTGTTTCATTTCCATTTTATAGGAAGTATTTATGAGTGCCTACTATGTTCCTGGCATTAGGCATTGGAAAGTCAGAGCTTATAGGTGGTTCTGGATTTGAGAAAACAATATTTCACAAAATAACACAGGTGTCCAGGCAAGAATGGGAAAACAGATATATAGATATAAAGATAAAGATATAGATATAGATATAAATATAGAATAACACAGGTGTCCAGGCAAGAATGGGGAAACAGATATATAGATATAAAGATAAAGATATAGATATAAATATAGAATAACACAGGTGTCCAGGCAAGAATGGGGAAACAGATATATAGATAAAGATAAAGATATATAGATATATAGATTTTTTTTTAAGCTAAGAAATACCATGAGATCAAGACAGGTCTACTGCTCGGGGATGGGGCCATTGCAACAAGGAGCTCACCCAAAAGAGGCAGGAGAGGAGAAGGACCAGGATTTCAGTTTCAGCCAGAAGAAGGAAAACGGGGTGTGTGGTGGGCCTCATGGTCAGGAAGTGCACAAGCACTGTGTGTTGGTTGGACCAAAGGAAATTATAGGTTTCTAGATGAATTCCTAAGTAAGATTTGGCTGGATTTGACCCTGAGGTTGGAATAGAAAGGCTGAGTAGTAGAAAAAGAGTTCTAGGTCCAAATACCAGCTCTGGTCCTACTGAATGTATGTCTTTGTGTGAGTCACATAATTTCTCAGCTTCCTCATCCACAAGAATATAGCTAAAAGTAAAGTTCTCCATTAAGAGCCTGGTATCAAATAGGCAGCTCAAAAGAAATTGTTAGATGGTGACAGTCACTGAGCCCTACATTGAGATGCACCTTCATTTCCTTCAGCGGAGCCCAAAAGTGAGAATGCCAAGAGCAGGAAGCTTTGGACAACTTCTGAGTAAATTGTCTTCCTGGTGGGAAAATGAGAAAGAGAAGAGACTAGGCTCTTTGCATTTTCTGTGCTATAGATTCTATAGGAGTTTGTATCTAGCTGTTACTATAGGTTCTATAGGAAACTGTCTTTTCAAGTTCTCCGTTTGATTTTTAGATGGAAATGTAATTCATATATCATAAAATACACCCTTTTAAAAGAGTACGATGCAGTGGTTTTTAGTATATTCACAGGGTTGTACAACCACCAGCAATATCCAATTCCAGATGCATTAGATTTTTTTTAACCTTCCAAAAGTGTATAAGGCAAAAAGCAAATGTTCTATAAAAACGAGTAGCTGGTTGGCATCAGACACCTTCTCCTGGTCCCTCCAAGGTGCCCCTGACTTCACAGGTGCTAAGAGTATAGGGGACAGCTCTCCTCCGGCCTCAGCAGTGATATTCCCGCAGTGGTGCTGAGACCTGCACAGTGTCTCTACCATGGGAATGACCTTTCCCACGTTAGGGAAGGTGTGTCGCTCACCCACCCTGACTGCAGCCAACCCACCCCACCGGTGTCCCTCCATGTCCTCTGCAGCTGCCAGCTATGTCAGAGCTCTGGAGCTGCCCCGCCCATCCCACCCTCCCTGGCCCCTCCTTCTGTCTGGTATGGCACAGGGCAACAGCCTGCCTCTCCAGCCCAGTTTCTGACTAGCCTCCATGGGACAGAGCTGGCTCTGATACCTGCTTATGCGACCAAGCCTGGGCCTAGTTTTCCTTTTCTTGGGACACATCCTCCCTGACCTGGAGCTTCTCTTGACCCCAACACTTAGAAAACTATGATACTTTTAAGGGGCAGTGTGTTGGTCTCTGCAACAGAGACATTCTGGATATGTTCCTGGTCACCAATAGGGCAAGATCCACAAACCATGCAATTGCCATCATCACAGAAGCTGCAGCAGTGGAGGAAGACACCTCATGTCGGGGCTTTTGTGATACGTCCCTGCCTCTCTGAGTTTGGGCACAAGGGAGAATATATGAAACATGAGCACAGTGCGAGGCTCGGGGTCACCTCTCAACTGTGGGTTTGCCTTCCCCTTAAAGATTGGAAAGACTGTGAGGCCGGACTGAGAAAGATATTGGATATTCCGCATCTTGGCATGTGACATATCTAAGTCCTGGAACACAAAAAAGAGAAATCTTTTCCTCTTATTACCAGTTATATTTTCAATGTTTACTTATTTTTTATTTGTTCTGTTACTTTCTCTTGATTTATTTCCCATAGACCTCTTTTTCTTTTTTTCTTTCTTCTGTACCTCATTCGTTCTTGCATTTGTACGAGAGCCTCGTAGGCGGCTGGTGGCTGACAACCTGAGACTTCCCCTTTGCAGCTGGCTCTAGCTCTTATGGTTCTCATTGAACTCTCTGGGGCCATCGGAGCCCCGTCTCCTGACCTTTGCTTTGTGATTAACTTATCCTGCTGCAGTGGTCTTAGCCACTGAACCCTTCCTGATGTTTTCCAAGCCTGTCTGCTTCCGGTAGACTGAGGAGGCACAGAAGGGCGGACTGCTCCAGGCTTTGATGTTGACCTTACACGTTTTCTTCCAGGCATTCTTTTTGTAACTCAAGTGTTCATTCAGTTGAGTTCAGTGCCTTGGAGCTCTAGAAGGCATCTCTCGCTACCCCCAGAGTTCCTACTCCATGAAGCCACAGGGTCACACTCAGAGGGCATTGTCCTCCCTCTCCCGCATTCACTGAGCAGCTCCAGTGATATGCACCTGTCTCAAGTTAGCCAACCATCTCCAGTGTCCAGCTCCACGCACGCTGAGCTCCTCTGCTGTGGTAAGCCCTGTGGTGTGTCTGCCAAAATTGCAGGTGGAACTAGGCAGTGTCTGCTTCCTCTTCCAGTCTAGAAGCACTCCCGTCCGTTCATGGATCCTCATCCTCCGCTGTTGATCATAAATCAGGGAGGACTGGTTGGAAAGTAGGCAGAAAGTTAAACACCTTTTCCTCGAAGAAAACTTTAATTAACGTGTGGCATTTGCACCCTTTCTACTATACAAGCCATACTTTCTGCCTCTCACTAGCTGTGACCTTTGTCAAGTCCCTTCACCTATTTGAGCCATAGGTTCCTCTGTAAATTATGGAGATCAGTCTTTCAAGATTGCTGCGAGGATGAAATGAGGGGATCACAGTGCCCTTAAGTGTCCCGGCACCAGCTTACACACATAGAGTAATATCCTTGTTTAATGTCTGCTGATAACCATAAGCTCCAAATAGGCAGGAAACAGAACTCTTTTTTTCTCTTCTCTAGCCTCAGCCCAACATGGTGCCTGCCACACAGTAATGTTTGTTGACTGACTGACCAGCACATAATAAAATACATCATGAGATATTAATTTTCTCTTTCCCCTCCACATTACTTTTTAAAAATTCAAGCACCTGAGTGGCTTTTTTTCTCTAGGACACCACGAATCACATTATGATTCTGTTTCCCCCTTAGGCTTGGCAGCTGGAGTGTTCGGAGACAGATTTGTGGGCATCCTAGCAGGTGTGCAGAACCTCACAGCACTTGCCTCACAGCACACAAGTGCAGTACTAACCTCACCCCAGCTTGCATTTTTTAAATTTGTTCATTGATTTTAGAGAGAGAGGAAGGGGGGTGAGGAGGAGGGAGGGGGAGAGAGAGATTGGTTGCCTCCCATATGCACCCCGACTGGGGATCAAACCCGCAACCAAGGTATGTGCCCTGACCAGGGATCAAACCCTCAACCTTTTGATGTATGGGACGCTGCTCCAACCAGCTGAGCCACCCAGCCAGGGCACCTTGCCCCTATTTCTTTTCCTACTTCTACTGCTATATTGAACATACTCATAAAAACTGCCTTAAATCCTGTTTAGAACAAAAAAAGGGTATCGATTAATTCATTGACGGTATAGCAAGGCGAATGTAGTTGTATTCTGGCTATGAAGTGTCCACTTGCTGTTTTATTTTTCAGCTATAAATATCAAATAGCCATTTTTTCTTTTCTCTTTAAATGGAAGATCAATTTTCATTAATTGGCCAGTATCATTATTCATAACTAGAAAATTATAAGGAATGAAACCTTTTTCCACTTAATTAGAATGTTTTTTAAATTATATTTTATTGATTATACTATTACAGTTGTCCTGGTTTTTCCCTTTTTACCCTCCTGTACCCAAGCTCCCCTGACTCCCTCAGGCAAGCCCCACACCATTGCTCATGTCCATGGGTCATACGTGTAAGTTCTTTAGCTACTCCATTTCATGTACTGTGCTTTACATCCCTGTGGCTATTCTGTAACTACCTGTTTGTACTTCTTAATCCCTTCCACTCTTCACCCATTCCTTTACACGCCCCTCCCATCTGACACTCTCTGTATCCAGAATTCTGTCTGTGTTCTTGATTGCTTAGTTTGTTTTTTAGATTCAATTGTTGATAAATATGTATGTATTTCCATTTTATTGTTCATAGTTTTGATTTTTGTTCTTAAATAAGTCCCTTTAACATTTCATATAATAATGGTTTGGTGATAATGAACTCATTTACTTTTTTCTTATCTGGGAAGCTTTTTACCTGCCCTTTGATTTTAAATGATCTTTGCTAGATAGAGCAGTCTTGGCTGTAGGTCCCTGCTTTTCATGACCTTGAATATTTATTTCTTGCCAATCTCTTCTACCCTGCGAAGTTTCTTTTGAGAAATAAGCTGATAGTCTCATGGGAACTCTCCTATAAGTAACTAACTTATTTTCTCTTGCTGCTTTTAAGATTCTCTTCTTATCTTTAACCTTTGGCATTTTAATGATGGTGTGTCTTGGAGTGGGCCCCTTTGCATCCATCTTGTTTGGGACTCTCTGTGCTTCTTGGACTTGCATGTCTGTTCCCTTCACCAAATTAGGGAAGTTTTCTTTCATTAATTTTTTTTAAATAGCGTTCCAGTTTCTTGCTCTTTCTTGTCTCCTTCTGGTACCCATATGATGCAAATGTTCTAACTCTTGAAGTTGTCCCAGAAACTGCTTATACTACCCTCATTTTCTTGGATTTTTTTTTCTTTTTGTTGTTATGATTGGTTATTTTTTCCTTTCTTGTCTTCCAAATCATTGATTTTATTCTTAGATTCATCCACTCTTCCTTTGATTCCCTGGAAATTGTTCTTTATTTCAATTAGTGTATCTTCATTTCTGACTAGATCTCTTTTATGCCGTTGAGGTCCTCATTAAGTTCCTTGAGCATGCTTATAACCAGCATTTTGAACTCTACATCTGATAGATTGTTTATCTTCCTTTTGTTTAGCTCTTTTTCTGGAGTTTTGATCTGTTCTTTCATTTGGGCCATGTTTCTTTGTCTCCTCATTTTGGCAGCCTCCCTGTGTTTGTTTCTATGTATTAGGAAGAGCTGCTTTGACTCTGTGTCTTGATAGTGTGGCCTAATGTAGTATATGTCCTGTAGGGTCCAGTGGCACAGCCTTCCCTGTCATCCAAGCTGAGTACTCAAGGTGTGCCCTTTGTGTGGGCTGAGTACACTTTCTTCCTGTAGTTGAGACTTGATTGCAGTTGGCGGGCCAATGGGAGGGATTTACCCTGGCCTGCCAGCTGCAAGGACTGGCTGTGACCACTGGCCATCGACCTTCACCCTCTGTGGAGGATCAGCTGTGCAGGGGCAGGGTAGTGGTGCTCTGACATGGTCTGTAGCTGCCCACTGGATGCACAGGTTCTGGGGTTTCCTAGTGGTGCAGGCCAAGGCTAGCCCCTACCTGTGTTCTTCCTAGAGCCACCCTGCATGCGCTATGAAGCAATCTGAGATGGCTGCTACTCATGCCAGGCTTGGAGGTTCTCAGGCAAAGCTAAGCTGTGAATCTGGGCTCGCTGCTGCTAGTGCCAGGCCTGGGGCCACTTAGCAAAAGATGTAAGGAGAGGGGCTAGGGCTCACTGAGGCCAGCTGTTGCTTGTTTGAGAGGATTTACAGAGTTGTGAAGCATGAGCCAAGACCAGCCATTCATATGGAAAAGTCACTGTTAACAGTTTGGGTGTGCCAGGAATTGGATGGGACAAAGTCTCAGGGGATCCCCAGGGCAGGGCATACAGTGAGATCCAGATTGGTAGAGTCTCAGATATGGCACCCACTGCCAGCTCTTTGGCTCTTATAGAGGAGGGCTCAGAAAAGGAACAGCTGTCTCTGCCTGCCTTTCTGTCTAGGAGGAAGCTGTCCCCAGTTCTCACCTTGATGCTAGACACTTCACTTCCTCCCTGTATGCCACTAATGCCTTTCAAGCTGCTACCCTTGTGCTGGAGCTCAGAGTGAATGAGTCTGAGTAGGTCCGTGTGTGGGTTAAGAGGAACTGCTTGGGACTCCAGAAGTTTCTTCTACTGACTCGATCCCCGCTGATTTTTGCAGCCAGGAGTTATGGTGATTTGTGGTGCTGGCACTGGAACCCTGGACTGGGGGGCCTGGTATGGCAGTGGGACTCCTCGCTCCCCAGATATCCCTCCTGAATTTTTATCCACCACATGTGAGTATGGGACTAGCCCATTCCACACCTCCACCCTTCCAACCAGTCTGGATGGGCATGGTTTCTTTAATTCTGTAGTTGTCAGACTTCCATCCAGTTTGATTTCTATCGTCCTGAGTGATGGTTGTTCTATATTTTAGTTGTAATTTTGATGTGGTTGTGTGAGGAGGCGAGCAGTGTTTACCTATGCTGCTATCTTGAATGGAAGTCCACCATTTTTTAGTGTAACATAATGGAAAAGATAGTATTTAGCAAGAATAGCATAAGAGACTCTGAAGTAGAAGGATTTGAGCTGGAATCGCCATTAACTGTGACCGTAAGTTTCCCAGAGTTCCTTTTTTAATCTAGAAAATGGAAGGTGCACATTTATTTATTTGAGGATTAAATGAGGTAAATTAGCCAAAGCCTCCTGCACAGCCCATGGTGTTTGTTGAGCGCTCAGTGCACAGCAGCCCCACTGTCTTCATTCTTCTTGCTCTACACAGGGGACCAGGGTAGACTCTGGGAAACAGGACCCAGTGTGGTTCTCCTGTAACTGACAATCTAGAACAATCACAAAAATTAGCACGTGACTTAAGCCAAATCAACAACCCAGAGAGAAGCCTGTAAAAGAGCTGTTAGCAACCACTGGGGCGCTCTGAGCCATGGTGCTTGAGGGGGCAGCACAGGCTCGGCAGGACTTAAGGGAGGAAGGGGACTGAGGCCCACGAAGAGCCCAAGGCAGGTTTGGAAGAAGTGGTGCCTATGGTGAGGAGGGTGTTGAGACAGGTTGTGGAGGGGTCAGGGACTAGCACAGTTGCTGGCTGGCCCTCTGGGAGCATGTTCCAAAAAACCTCCTAACCTTCCTCTCCTCCTTCCCAACCAGTCAGTTGCTGGTCTGAGAAACAGTAAGCTTTATCTTAGCAAAATGGACTTGGGTTCTAGTCTCAGTTTTGCTATTTGCTAGCTGTGTGACCTGAATGAGTTGTTTAGCTTCCCAACATCCATTTCTTCATCTGTAAGTTGATGGTAGTAGTAGTACCCACCTCACACCGTTATCGTGAGAATTCAATGAGAAAATGCCAGTCTAGCCCTTAGCCTCGTGCTGGCAAATGCACAGCAAATCGTGACTGCTCTTCCTGGCTCCCTGTGCTGCACTGGCCCTTATATTAGCCTGAAGAACAACTATTTGGTCACTTTTAAGTCCCAAGCTACGATTATTTGTGTTCTTCAACAAGATGTGTTGTGTGGTCTTTGTGATTGTTCTCACTCCCATTCTTTTGTCCTTGAACTTCTGTAACGAGGCCAGGCCTCATTATTTCAGAACAGAATTTAAAACTCTAGAACAAGCTCTGTTTACTTGGTTTCTTTTCTTAAAAAAAAAAAAAAAAAAAAAAAAAAAAAAAAAGAGGAAGAAGAGGAGAAAAGAAATGCTCAAACAAGTAAGACCTGTTTCAGAGTTTTCTTTTCGTTGAACAATGATGACCCGAGGAGAGACTTGCGGAGTCCCCTTTGCCCACAGTTAAGAAGGTGGTGTGCCTCAGAATTGAGGTGGGTACTGTGATGTGTAAATTGCAATGCCAACTATGCATTTATATGGAAAAAAGGGAAAGAAAAACCGTGGATCTTCCCAATCTTTGGGCAGCTCTAAACGGGTTCCTTTCTGAGGAAGGAGAGGCGTTGCTCACCTCAGGGTCAGGGCCCTCTTACCTCTACATGTTTCCCTCCCTTCCTTGTCTCAGGAAGCTGTATTTTTTTTGTTTTTGTTTTTTTCTTTTATCCTCACCTGAGGACATTTTTTTTTTCCCATTGCTTTTTAGAGACAGTGGTAGGGAGAGAGAAAAACATTGATGTGTGAGAGAAACATTGACTGGTTGCCTGCTGAATGCGTTCAGACCAGGGATTGTACGTACCTAGACTGGGGATCGAACTCACAACCTAGGTATGTGCCCTGACTGGGAATGGAACCCGCAGCCTTTTGGTTATGGGATAAGGCTCCAGTCAACTGAGCCCTACTGGACAGGACTCAGGAAGCTGTATTTTATGTGGTTGAGCAGCTAATGTTTTTTTACTTCACCTGACTCTTTCATTTAGTTGCTGCTCACCTCAAGGGAAAATAATTAAGAGGGCTCAAATTATCAGGGGGAAAGGAATTAATTTGTGAAAGTGCAGTAATAATGAATGGGGACGACCAGGCCATTAATAAGCCTGCAGCATCCATATTTATGCCTGACCATTCCTAGGAATGAGCTCATGCTAAAGGACTTACCTGGAAGAGAAGTGGTTACATCCCAGGCCTAAAATTGGTAAGAGGATTGGTGAGTGGACCCTCTGGTATACCAGTACTCCTTCCTTCCTTTTGGCTGAAATACTGAGTATGCACCATGGGGCACCATGGTCACAGCACTTGCTTTCAGACCCACAGCCCTGAGTTTGAACGTGGCTGTGCTATTTACTAGCGCTGTGACCTTGGGCAAGTTACTTTACCTTTCTGAACCTGTTTCCCATTCTGAAAATGTGGGAAATAATGCTACATCGCAGAGTTGCCTTGAGTAATGCATTGAAGCAGTTGGGTTATAGCAGTTCAATAAATATTAGTTCCTTCTCCCCTTAAGAGAATTCTAACTGAACATACGTTTCAGGTCAAGGTCATTATATTGTCACTGCCTTGACACCAGAAACAGAATCGCTTTTCTTTGCAGGGGAGAAGGGAGAAAGAATAGTTTTTACTCTTCCAGGATGTAACTGATGGAGTCAGTGCAATAATTCTCAGAGAACAAAGGCCTAGTACAGTTATACTCTATTCTGCTATTCAGAGATGTACAATGGTATCCCACAATCGCCGTTAGCCATAGGGCAGTTGTGACACAGCTGTCAAGACCTGCCTATGCATGGACTTGGTCATAGCTGTTAATATCATCACCACCCTAATTTAATGATGTGCGTTGTTGGTTCTGCACATGTTGTGTCTAATGGCCATTTAAAATGTCTGCAAAATTGCACCCAGATTCTGCATTGAAATGCAGTCGCTGTGCATGCTGAAAGATATCAGAGCAGAGAACCATGGTGTATTTTTGCTATTAGTGAAACAGATATTTGCATTCCTGTTTTCCTGTAAAGCAGCAACAAGTTCTTTCTGGAACCTAAGTAAGGAAGACCGTTTCTAGCAGATGAAGTTTTATTATGTTTTGATTCTGAGACCCTTGGAGAAAATGGACCTTGATGACTCCGAATCAGAAAATGCTTCAAGCGAGGCAGACTCTGAATGCGAAGGGCATCTTTAAGAATAGCTTAACCCATCCGTTTTTTATATTTCCCTTTTAATGTATGCCCAAGTGTGATAAATGTTTTTTTAATATTTGTCATTCCATATGATAAGAAAGAAACAAATTATAGTTTACTTGGTAGTTTTTGCCTTCTTGGTGGTACATACAATCGAGAGTAGAGATTGCCCTCTGAAGTAAGTGATAAGCAACCCTACTGAACTCAGGAAGTAGGTAACAGGAGAGTGCACGTGGAGTGAGAAACCCACGTGGAGAGAGGATGCAGGTCCTGCACCCCAGGTGGATCGTGGCGCCTCGACCAGCCTCACCAAGGTTTGCCAGGCGTCCATCAGAACTGGGGCAGGAACAGGAAACCATTCTTTGGTGGTCAGAGAATGGATCCAGAAGTGTCAGCCCTGCCAGGGGCTCAAAGAGAACCCATTTGGACATGGCAGCAGTCAGAGCCTACCATGTGCTGCTCCTGTGCCAGGCGCTTTATAGGTTGTCTCTAATCCCTGCAACAATCCTGAAAGATTTCCACTGGAGCAAGTACTTCCTTTCTTGAAAACACTTTGCCACGATATAACAAAAGATGTAACAGTCTTGCCCTTTGATTTACTAATTCCATGTTTGGGAACTCATGCACATGAAGTTGTTTGTTTTCACTAAGTATAACTTATAATGAAAAAGTGGACGTGACTAAATGTTTAATTCTAGGACTAGGGTTCACTAAATTATGGTACATCCATACTTTGTGGAATATTACATAGTTTTTAAAATAATCACAAGATTATAATAAAATATAAGGATATTACTGAAGCCAAAGAGAAAACAATAAAATATATGCACTCTGTAATTTCATAAATATAAAAATGTTTGTTAATGTCAGCCAGTATTGGAGGAGAATAATACACAACTAAAAGCAGTTGTATTAAGATGACATGATCATGGGTGATTTTTTTTTTCCCTAGAAAATTTTCTCTTTACAATAAAAAGCCATAGAAAACAGGTTTAGAAAGAAAGCGAGCAGTAGCAGTAATGACTATTGAGGTATTGTATAATGAGAATAGAAATTGTTTTCAGAACACACCTAGAATTACCCAGTTACATATTTGCTGCATTGAGATGTTAAGGAAATTCCGGGTTTCTTTTCTTCCCCCCTTCTTCCCTCTTGGAATTTATAATTAGTATATGTAGAGCAAAAATGCAGTAGATTCAGGGAAGTATTTAAGGCTTTGTAAGCAAATAACAGTGTAAAAGGTATTTGTCTAAATTTGCATTCATATAAAACATAGAGCTGCTGTGATTTCAGAATAAATGTGTTTTAAATATTTTCTAAATACAGAGCTGTAGCAGCCCTAACAATACTTGGCTAAGAAACTACATTTCTGTGATAGGCCATAATTACTCTTTGGAAAATTATTGGGCTTCAAAAAAGGCCTACCTAACGATACTGAAGAGTGAGTTCCACTTTGTCCTCTCTTGCCGTCATTTCTGTAAAACTCCTCTTCCTCTCTTTCAGGATATCATTGATTTTTGTTGCAGGACAAAAAGGGCTTGGCATTAAAACCTACATATTTAAAATTCTAGAAAATATTTCTTTTTCATATAAGAGCCTGTGTTTGTATTCAATTATATAGAGGCTTTAGCTATAGATATTTTCACCTTTTTCTCACAATTGTTGGAATGTCTTTGTGCGTTAATTCATTTTTTTGGATTTCAGTGCTGAAATGCTAATTAAAACTCAGGGTCATTGGTCAGTTGCACTGTTCAGTGTAGGAACTGGAAAAGTTGATAAGATTTGGTTAAATGTTATGGATTTGAGTTTTTCTCCCTCTTGTGTGTTAAGCTGTGCTTCTGGATACATTAATAAGTGTCCATTTTTTTGGAATTCTGCACTCTTCCTGCTTCCTTTCATTATATTAGGCAAGGTTCCACTAGATGAGACATTTGTAGTCTTAAGACTTCCTGCCAGGGTTCAGACTTTGTATTTTTGACATTGAAGCTGTCGTTTTCCTGAAGCCTCTTAATTAGAAACACATTCATTTCAGTGTACACTGGAAAAAACTTGGATAGCATAGCCAGGCACACTGGGAAGTTTGAGCATTTGTGTAGCTGGCAGCAAAACTAATGGTTTACAGTTTAAGTGAAAAAAATATCGTAGGGCATTTCCTTGCCCCTGGAAGCGAAGAGAAGCTGAATGTGCACAGCAGATACCTTTTTTTAAAAGAGGGAAGAAGAAGAAGAAGAAAGAAATAAGACAACTCCACTTTCACTGCAGTTGTGTGTATAATTCTTTCTTTGGCTATTGTCAAATACAAAAGTCTTCTAGAAGAATAGTTCCCAAACTGTGCTGCTAATATTCAAACATGCTCCCAAGATATATTACTGCTGAGATCTGTAGTAAGGAGGACATTTTATATTCTGGGGAATGATTTTTGCTTGAAGAATTTTATTTGTCGAATGGTAATGAGGGAATTGTGCCCTTTCTTATTTTTAAATGTTTGAGCAATTTTAAAATGTACATCTGATGTTTAAAAACCTTCATTGCCTGTCCATTGCTTTCAGGATAAAAGCCTAAACCCCTTAGTGTTATTTGGAAGCAAACCTTTCCTTTCTCATTTCATCCCACTCCTTGTTTCCCCAACCTCATCTCCAAGAAAGCCATCCCGTAAGTTTACTCCCACTCCCCAAGCTGGCCCAGAGAAGAGGTGCCTGGTCGCCTCAGCCTGAGCCAGGGGTCTTTCCTCCAGGCTCATAAAATACCCTTCAGCACATTTCACAGGATGTATCACACACTGGGAAGACATATAGAAAAGCTGCCAATCGCTCCCTTCTTCTCTCCTCCTTGACCTCCATCTCCTATCCCCAGGAGAAAGGCTGTGTATGAGGTAGGCCTGGGGCTTTTAGGTTCAGAAGTGCAAAGTTTGTATGGCACAGAGGAAGAAACTTTGAAGTCACTTTCTAGGTTTGTCATTTACTTTGTTCTGTGGCATTGCCTATCTTCTCTGTAAAATGGGGATAACACCTCTGTTGTGTGCTTGTTGTGTGGATTAGGAAAGATGAATTTGAACTTGCTCATATAATACCCAGCACATTTATCATCGGTAAGTAATGTCATAAATGATAATGTGTGTGTGTACACACAGGTACATGGAGTTCTGAAACCAGAAGTCAATCCATAATGCCCAACTTTTCAAACCTTTGGAGTTGGGTTCTCATCTCCTGCTCAGTCACCAGCGTAGGAACCCGTTACCCTGTGAATGAAGTAGTTGGAAGGGGCTTTAGTGGTGGCATCGGATGGCATGTGTGCTGGTAGCTCTCCACGTTGCTTTGTCGAATCAGAGTGGACAGCGAGATCACATCTCTCGATGGCAGAAGGAAACAGCAAATAAAAAGTCATTTTCCATTCAACCTTGTTAACTGCTTTTTCTGTTGTAATTGTGGCAATAATAGTTCCCATCTGTACCAGGATCTGTACTAATCACTCGATGTGTATTTCTTTCACTCTGATAGCCGCCTACCAGTTTGCTTCCAAGATCCCATTTTAAAGATAAGGCAGCTGAGGCCATGCCGCTGCCTAGCTGCCATTTAGGGACTAACGCCAGTGTCGGTTGTCTTCCCACCCCCCTGGCGGCTTCCAGTGCCGCCTGCAGTTTGAAATTCTTCTGACGTTTCTAGGCTTGGGAACAAAATGTCACATTAGGATTTTTGTTGTGAAAGGAAATGTAACTGTGCATACGTTTATTAAAACAGTTTTTCTCCAAATAGTGAACCATCTGTAATTTTCTGTCAGAAGCAACAGACATTAAAGTGGCTGTGTGTCTCTGTTTCTCTTCACAGTGCTCCCATGCCCTACCTCATAGGAATCCATTTAAGTTTAATGGAGGTAAGTTGGCTCCTTTCCTCCCCAGATCTCTCTACTTGCCGTTTTGTTTTGCTCTGTGGCAATGGAAAAGACGTGATCTGTGGATTCACAGCTCTCCGTGTGGGAGCGCGTGGAAGCAGCACCTCGTGCACAGGGCCCTCCCCCCCAGGTGCACAGAGCTGAGCACTCAGCTTAACCCTTTCCACCGGGCCCTGGATTCCAGTGTTTTTCCTCTTTGCTTGCAGATTGTCAGTTTTCATGGGTGAGGGAGTGAAGTTCAAAGAGGCAGGAGGAAAAAGGTCTTCAAGGATTTCAACGAGGAAGGGAAATGATTTGCTTTTCAAAATGATGTTTATTCTAAACCACTAGAACAGTATTACACATTTTATTATAGAAAATGTGGTATAAAAAGTATATAAAACTATAAAGAGGAAAATTAAAATTATCCACAATACCATTCTAAATTCAGCTAGTTAGTATTTTATTTTCCTCTTACTTTTAATTTATGAATATATATTTTGTATAAGTTTATATAATTAATGTGTTTTATATATAACTTTATGTTTTTATATGTCACTTAATATTATAGCATGGGGATTTCTATACATTTTTATTTACTCTCAGTAAGAAAAATTTTTAGTTTGCTACCTGTCATTCCACTGTTCAGATATATCATAACTTAGCCATTTTTCTGCTATCGTAGGACACTTAGATTGTTTATAATTTTTCACTCAGGGATGGATGAAATGGTAATATAAATAGCATTTCAGTGAACATCTTTATGCATAAGGTTTTATCTGCATTTTTACTTAGCTCCTTAGCTAAAATCCCTAATGTAGAAATGCTTGGTCAAAGCTATGAATCTGATGCCAGATTGCTTTCTGTGTGTCTGTACCAATTAGATAGCAATTCTTTTAAAGGATTTATTTGTGCTTTTTAAAGTGCCATTGGTTTGTAGATCTGAACCCTAAGCTCTTCCCTCCTCAGGAGAGGGCTTAAATTTGTACCAGAGAAAAACAGGGTGGGAGTTGGGGGGCTTGCCTGCTTTGCACAGGAGCTAAGCTCTCAGAGGGAAAATCTAAAGCCATATCCGTCTGTGATGATGCTTTGCATGTCTTAAAGGAAGTGCTACTTCTCTTCTTCTGTTCCCTTCATTTCACGTCGACGAGGACCACCTGCTTCTTCGCTAACTGTTGCACACTGTGCTATTGTGCTTACGAAAATGAAACAAGTTGGTTATCGAAAAACCTGTTTGTTTGACATTGAGAATCTTGATCAAAATAGACCACAGAAATCTGCTCAAATTTCTAATTTGACAGGACGGCCATGTGGCTCCTGCATTCTGTTAACAGTTCCTCCTTGTCATCACCCAGCCCTGAACACATACAGCACACAGTTTATGGACTATCTCGGATAGTGTATTTAGATGAGATTGAAGAGATTTCTTCTGTGTTTTACCTTTGTTTGTCAAGTTTGGGGGTGTATTCAAAACTCCCGTGTGAAAAATTTAAATTGAACACTTTCTAATAGGCCTTTGGTGCCAATTATTATAGAGTATGAAACACTAATCCAAAGACCATTTGGTCTCTTGGAGTCCATAGCTCCTTTCTGTCTCTCCTCCTGCCCACCAGACTGTTGTAGCAAGGCTTTTCCAGATTCCTTTTCATGTCCCTTTACCTTCAGCATTGGCCAAGTTTCTTGTCTTGCCCTGTTTTTCTTCTGTATGTGCCCCTTAGTCACCTTGTTGAAGGCTTTTTATTTCAGCTACCAAGGTAATAATGCCAGTCCCTCTCAGCTGCGATTCTAACAGTCGCATGCCTCTCTCTGAACACAGGTCCGTGCATTTCAAATGCCAATTGAACTTCACCTACAAATACTACAGATGTCTCAGACTCAGTGTTCCCCCAACACACAGACACATCAAGCTACTTCACTCCCTTCCAGTGTTCCCAGTCCCTGCGAATGGCACCGCTGCCTGTGGAGTCACCGAAGTGGGACACACTGAGCATGGCTGAGTGCTCCTCTTCCTTGTTCCTTCTTTCTAAATAGTCACCACGTCTCTGATACATCTCTCGCCCTGTTCCTTCCTTACTACCTTTATTAACATTTTTCTTCACTTTTCTTGGATTCTTATAGTGCCTTTATTCATTTGTTTGCTAAGCAAAATGAAGGCCTTTTATGTTCCACACATTTTGCTAGGTCCTGGAGGTAAGAAAGTGAATATAAAACTCAGTTCGTAGTCCTGGCATTTAATGAGTTGACCTCTCCTGGGTCACTCTGCCTTTAGTGGCCTGTCTTCCAGTTTCCCTCTGCACTGCCCCGAGTTCTCAGTCTCTTCGCTGCTACCAAGCCTTCTGTCCTCACTGTTGCTCGTGAGCCGGCGTGCTCACTGATCTCTAACCGTGCCCACGTCCCCACCCCACCCCACCCCCCCGCCGTCTGCACGGTGGAGGCTTGCCCTTCTCCAGCTCTTCTAAGAAACCCTCCCATTGTGTCGTTGGCTTTCACATACTGCACCCCTTGCAATGGGTGATAGTATATGTCCCTCTCCACCATCCCTTGGAGCATGAGTTCTTCAGGAACAAGGATTGCGCTTCATTTGCCTTGGTGTCCTCAGCACCTAGCATGGCCCAAGCAGGCGCTCTCTGGAAAGAGGGGTTTGGTGAGTGCTTGGGGAGCCGGGCTTCAGAGCGCATTTAGAGCCTTCCAGCAGGCACCACCGTTTTCAAAGGACCCAGCACCGTAAGGAAAGATGGACAGAGTAAATTTTTTTTACTTTTATATGATTGTAAATAATTTGAAACAAGACCTTTTGTTAGTAAAACATGCAACACAAAATATGCTCAAATCTTTAAGCTAAAACTTGAGACAGTTTTGCACTTAGGTGAATGGGTGCAGGTCGACTCTGCTCAGCCTTTGAAAGGCTTTGAGTGAGAACATACAGGAAGCACTGGCCAAGTTAAATCTTAGCCCTATCAATTAGCTAATGTAGGAAAGGAGTATTCCATGCTGAACTCCTATGTTGTCAGCACTAAAAGAAAAAGAAAAATAGTCACCCCACGCTTGAAGCCCGCTAAGACACTGCCTGAACAAAGTAGCATTTCCTGGGTGTGTTAGGCACCCATGAACTACCAGCCCTCGAATTTAGTCTTCTAGTCTCCTTCCATGGATTTCAGCTCAGACTTGGAGTGCTCGAGTTGTGCTTTCAGATTGGGTTTATGTGGTTCTCTTATACCCTTCAGATGAGAGGGATGCTTCCCATGAGATTTCTTCCAGGAACTATGGGCTGTGATACTGAAGGAGAAGCTTGTACCTGGGGCCAAAGGAGAGCTCTTTGGAGCAGGAGCTCAGGAAGGCTCGTCTCCTCCCGCATACTAGTTTTCTTACTGGCAATTCAGCAAAAGGCTTATTTTTGACTGTCTTGTTATTTTTTCTTGAAAGCTATAGGCACCTTATTATGCCTTTGCATATGTGCCAGAATTTTTTAAACTTCAAATGAATGTGGCAGATGTTCATAAAAGTTTAGAAAAAGCTACCATAGGAAGACTTTTTAACCATTTTTATGACACTCAAATTTGTTGCACAAAAAGAAATATAAAGTATAACCTAGCATTCTCATTTGAAAAAAGATTATTTTGGGGGAATACCTAATTCTAGCCTTCGTGCTCTTACAGGGTGTCCTTGTTATTTGTTAAATGGTAACCTCGTCATCCTAAAGAGTCTGTCTTCCTTTTACAGCAGTGATTTTCAACCTTTTTCATCTCATGGCACATATAAGCTAATGACTGAAATTCTGTGGCACACCAAAAAATTTTGCCAATCTGACAAAAAATATAATTGTAATTTTTATTCGTTCACACCAGACGGCTATTGTTGTGTTGGCTGTTGTCATTTTTTTTATTTGACAGTCTAAGGGAAAAGACGTCAGTGCCCCAACTAAATAGTCAGATATAGCATGTTTTTAAAATTCTTGCAGCGCACTAGTGTGCCCTGGCACATCTGTTGAAAATTGCAATTCTAAAGTGACATGTATATAGGTCATCATCATTCTTACCTCCTCTTCTGCCTTTTCTATCGTTCTCTCATTTAAGGAAACATCACTTTGAATCTAGTGGTAAGTTAGCACGACAGCCAAGGTTTTGGCATTGACCTAGTTTCTTCTTAGAAGAAACGATCATGTTAGTTGGCAACCAGGAAATGCCAAAACATGGCCAGATTACACAATGACTCTTTCCTTTTATTCTCTCAACCTCGTTTTAGTTCAGGAGATGTGGCTGTAGCCCCTCTTCCGTGCCATGTCTGGTAGCAAGTACCAGGTCATGTCTCATAGCTGGTGCTTCTCCTTTTTGATAAATGAAGACCTTCCTTTCTAAGCCTCACAAACAGTGCTTGGTATACACGCCTCAGAGTGACAGCAGGGTGTTTTCTATCATTCCTGGTCATGGAATGATCAGGAAAGGGGACGGAAAGGCGGTAACAATGATATAGTTCCAGGCAGAGGCCCAGGTTAGCCTGGAAACAAAGCCACACCTAGATCGGAGAGGCGGTGAAGGGGAAGGGTCAGCAGGTGGGCTCAGGGTTACTTGCTGCTTATGCGACCTTAGGCAAGGTAATTGACCTCTGAGCTTTTCTCTCACCTGTGAAGTAAGGGCAATGAGTATGTCTCCTCCCTAGCATTGTTGGAGGACACAGTGAAATAAGATTATTGGGTGCCTAGCACAGTGCCCGGCACCTAAAGAATTCAACAAAGACCAACAAGCATTGCTGTTTTTATTTCATCAGTGGTCTTAAAGCCATTTATATCGTTAAGTTGATGGCTTAAAAATTGTGTTTCAGGGACTTTTAGATTCCAAGGATGATCATCATCATCATTTCCTAGGGAAAGAGAGTTTGAACAAAATTATTTGGTGTCTGCCCTGTTTTCTCCTGGTTTGCAGTGCCGGTGGCATCCTATCAGGGATGGGAGTGGAGCTTTTGTAGAATTTGATAACTGCATTAACAGTCCTCTGCTTGACCACTCCCATGCTGGAATAACTTAAGGCATGATCCTTTTCTCTGTGTTTTAGTTTCTTTATCTGTAGTAGCAGTTAGTACCCATTTCAAGATTGTCTTAAGGATTACATAGATGAGTCCTGTTTATGTCCAGCATGTCTCGCCTGCGGTAGATGTGCAGTGAATCTCCCCTTCAACAGTAATGTTTGGAGAGCCTCCTGTGTAGCAGCCATGGGCCTATACTAGGAGCCTGTGTAGAATAGTGAATGTAATGTAATCCTGCCTTCATAGAGTTTTGTCTTGAGCAGATGTAGACAAGTAGAAAGTAATTGCAGTGAGTTTGGGATGCTGTAGACTCAGGGAAGGGAGACACCGAAACTAGCCTTGAGGGCCGTTCTTCGCAGAGGAAAGGAGTGCCTACACTGAAACCTAACAGATAAGTAAGACTTCATCCAGGGGACTAGGTAATGGCATCTGCAAAGGTCTAAAGTTTTACCCAAGGAGTTTTCCAGGAAGCATGAGTAGTTCAGTGTCTGATAGGAACACAAGACTGAAGGGAGAGGGGAGAGCTGAGGCAGGCAGGCAAGGGCCAGCCATCCAGGGCCTTGTAAGCCGTGTTAAAGAGTCTGAACTTTATAGGGCAACAGAGAGCCATTGAAGAGTGTAAATAGGGGAGGGACATGGTCAGGCCTTCTCCTTCTGGGCCATTAGAAACACAGTCCTTCCATATAAAATGCTTGGAAACTGCTTAACCATGTTAATAAAGTAAATTGATATTTGTAAAGATCAAGGTGATTCTTAAGTAAATTACACACCACAACCGTGTATATAAAATTCAGATGTGTTAGCGTCCCAAACCCAAGCTCCCGAATGGTTCCCTTGCTACCAAGCCATGGCAGAAGTGTTTGTAGCGATGGCTTTCTTCAAGGTTTTAAGCACCACTTTTACTAGATTCTGACTTTTCTTCTCTGTTTCCAACTACTTTTTATGAATTAGATATTCTTTCCACAGCCTAGTTTGTGGATATAATTTAGGTTACATACTAAGTGATAGTTCCAGGCAGTAGGAACAGGGGGAGTGAGACCCAGGTACCCTGTCTGCAGGAGCTCACTACCTCTCCTCTCCAATGCAATTTCAGGAGGCCTGAGATAGGTGCCCAAGGACACAGGCCAAGCTGACAGCAGTCCTCTCCCTTTCTCACCTTTCTGTATCTGGGAAGGCTTACCTGGGGCTCCTGGAGGCTGATTTTTGCAGGTGCACCAAGAGCTTGAAACCGTGCAGAGCCACCATCCTGAGGACAGCATCCAGGTGCCAAGTCCAAGTTCTTCTTGGTCTCTGTGATCCTTATTTTTCCCCCAGCATACAGTCTTTAATACTTCGTTCATTTGGGGGCATATTTATTTTTAAACAGTGTCATAATGAGTGAAGAAGAGTGTTCTTTGTTTGCTGTTACCATTTCACTTCTTTACAGGGCTCCATAGTTAGACATAGTGCACGCTTGTTAACGCTGCGATTGATGCAAAACTCTGAGCCCTATTTATATTCCTTTACCAGTGGTGACTTGCTTATGTGTCTTCACAAGAATGAGAAATTCCATGTGAGAGTCACTTTCTAGCGCTAAGTATTCATATTCCTGCTTTATAAGAAGGTGACATATGCATGAAAAATTCCACCTGGTAGTTTCAGTTGTAGGTTCCTGGAGAGAGCTTTAGCAAGGGAGGAGAGGGCTGGGAGGGAACTGACATATTCTGAGTCCTTGCTCAATGCCAAGCACTGTGCCAGTTGCTTTACCTCTTTTCACCTTTGAGCATTTCTCAGAATCTCTCTGCCAAGTATGAGATAGCCATATTTGCAAATGGGAGAAGCTGAGGCTCAGAGAGGTCATATAATTGGCACCTAGTGCCTCAGCCCCCAGAATGCCTCCTCTGTGCACCCTCCCATCAGGCTGTGTAGATTTTCCATCACTGCCCCAGTCCCAGATAGAGAGGCCCCACCTTTGGCCTTTGCCTGGCCTTACCTTCTCTGGGTGGCCTCTGGTAGGGGCGGGGGAGGGTGGCTGAGGCCAGAGGAAGGGAGAGCTCCAGTCTGGCAGCCTTCCGTTTCTCCAGAGAAAAGCTCTGAGTGCACTTATGGCCTGGGCTGGGTTCCTTAGCGTTCCCATGGCTCCGTTCTCTCATCAGTAAAATTAAAATTATATTATCATGCAAAACCATCGCATGTGAGTTTCTGTCTCCTCCAGAGCATTCAGGTGGTCCTGGATTTCACCTGATGGATTTCCCCTTGAAGCTTCCTCCTCTTTGCATCTGCATTTAAAATGAGTGTGATTCTTAAATGTCACTTACCCTAATGTTGGAATTAACTAATATAAAACAATTTAAAGCTGTAGTAGTAATTTATGTAATCAAAGGGAACAAGTGCTTCTGGTTGATTTAAGAATCTCTTGCAGTCAGTACATTTTCAGTCTAATCTGTTGTGACTGAAATGTTCTCTTGTGGGATGAGATAAGCCTGTTATATTTTAGAAAACACTGAGTAACTTTTGAGGGAGAATCCCAGTAGAAAATGTGAAACCATCATTGATGCTTTTGTTTTCCAATTTTCCCATCATCACCTAGCCAGTCATTATATGTAGTTTCCATTTAACAATGTTAAAACTCACTTCAAAGAAAACTTAAAGTTTACAAATTATTATTGAGAGAAGCTTGAACTAGTCTAATTCCTGTCAGATTAAGTAAGGAGCAGCGTGCCAGAACCTACATAGCAGAATGGAAAGAACTCTTTGGCTCTATGCTATGTGGACCTCGATTCAAATTCTATCCCCGCCACTGCTAGGTGACTCTAAACGTGTGCCCTTGTTTAAAGGAGAGATGAATTTAGCAGGGGGATAAAGGTATGGTTACTGTCACGGAGTTTGACCACTTTGTACAAAATTACTAGTATGTTATCCTCTTAGGAGATGCCTATTGGAAATATTTAATAATAATAATATCAACCTTGAATGAAGGTCTGCCAGCATGCATTGCATTTGAGCCATATGATTTCTAATTGTCACCCCTTTGCAGGAACTGCAGGTTTTTGCAAATGGGATGGTAAGGTGCCTCTTTGAGCCTCAGACTTCTCGCTGAAAAAAGGGGTAGCTTCTTCACTTCGAGAGTTTTTAATGAGGAGTTAATGAGAAAATTTAGTGCCTTCCATGTGTCAGGTACCAAAAAATGGAAGCTATTACAGTAGTTCCCTACCCTTATCTTCAAGGGATACAGTCCAAGGCTCCCAGTGGATGCCTGAAACCACAGATAGTCCTGAACCCTATACGAAGGTTTACAGTTCATATGGAAAAATAATATAATAATTAATAAAGAATGATACAAGAATAAACTGTTCTGCATACTCACAACTATAAACCTACTTTTACTCCACCCATATATGCTATGTTTTTTCCTATACAAATATACCTATGATAAAATTTAATTTGTAAGTTAAACACAGTAAGAGATTAATAATAGCTCATACAAAATAAAATAATTATAATTATGCTGTAATAAAAATTGTGTGAACGTGGTCTCTTTGTCTCTCTCAAAATATCTGGAATTTTTCACTTAATATTCCTGGACCCTGGTTGACTGCAGGAACTGGAACTGTGGAAAGCAGGGAGAACTACCATACATGTGTATCAATACTATGTGGATGTAGAACTGACCATTTTTCTTTAAAACAAGCTAAAGGACATCTGTTTAGGATTGGCTCTGCCCTCTTTTTCAGCCTCTTCTTGTATTTTTTTAATGAGTGACTTTTTATAAATTGACATTAGCTTAAAGGCACTTTTAACTGAGCATAGCCACATAGGACTGGTGACTTCTTTTCATAAACTCCTTGCAAGTGATTAGGGGCGGGGCCATTGGGCGAGCTCGGGAACCAGCAGCGTGATGATTGAAGAGCGGTACCCTTGGCCTAGTCAAATCCCACTTGGAATCCGGGCACATGTGGTTTTGTTTAACACCATGCTCAGTAGACTCATGGTACGAGTTTGTGACCATCAGGCATTTGTTGTTGATATGTGAGGTCACCACAGTAGGGGTGTTTGTCAACCAAATTAAACTTCCTCTTAATGACCTAAAATAATTGATTCAGAAGGCCTTTAAATGAGTCATGGCAATGTGTAAGCAAGCTGAAGCCCAGCATTTTCTGCACAGATTATTGCATGTTACTGTTTTGGGTCTTTTTGTTTGTTTGTTTGTTTGTTTGTTTGTTTTTTTGTTTGCTTTTGTTGGGAAAAATGGGGTTGGACCCGTAGGCTTTGGGGGCAGGCAGTGAGCCTGAGTTTGAATCCCAGCTCCACCATTTGTCTGTGTGTAACTTTGGCAAGTCACTGAGCTTTTGTGTTTGTGCGCCTTAACATTCCCATCTGCAAAAGGAGGACAAGTGCCTTAGAGTGATGATAATTCAAAACAATAAGACTAGAGGTCATGCACATTAGTAGGCCACCACTTAACAGTAGATATTATTATTAATAAAGTATTTCGAATAGGTATCTTTGAAGAAGTGAGCTTAATAATAATTTCATACAAAGTGGTCAAACTCTACGTAGTAACCATACCTTTTTTTTTCCCTGCTAAACTGATTTCTCCGTAAATTGCTGTCTGTCCTAAACTTAAACCTCCATAGAGAAACATGTGACTAAAATTGAAGTCTATAAGCCTCTCCTTACCTATTGTTCTTTTCTCAGCTGATTTCAAAATGCATTTAAAGTTGACTATCTAAGATGAATACGACTTAGGCTACCGCAAAGAAGTGGGTTTTTTTCCTTTGCCCATTGAAATCAGACATTAATGACCAGGCCACCATATTGTGTTTGTTTAGAATCAAAGGCATTGGCTCAGGGTTTTCCCTAAGTATGATGAACAGAGAGACTAAAGTTTTCTTTTGTGGTTGGAAGTTATCAACATTCCACAGGTTTATGTGTCCTGCCTAAAATTTTTTCCTCTATAAACCCAAATATCTGGGGGAAAAAAAAACAAAACAAAAACCTGGAAGCTTTCAGACTGGGACTGCCTAGATTCCTGGACATATCTTTAACCAAATAGAATATGTTAAACCTTGGCATCAATTGGTTTGAAAGATCCGGTGATAATAAATATATCCTGCCTCTTCAGCATTTTATTGCAACTGTTTTATACTGGCCGAATGGGTTAAATTATGAAGCTTGATAAGTACATATGCACACTACCCATCCTTAGCTTAGAAGGGAAAAAAAAAAAGGAAGAAAAAGATAGCTATGATTTTGGAAGTCATCCCAATTTTTAAAAATAAGAGAATTTGGACATTTTGGCATATGGGCTTTTTTAAATGAAATTTCATGGAACTGAAAACAGTCAATTTTAGGTTTCCAAAAATTGTTTTGATTTTCATTGGTATAAATTTGCTGCACATGGTTTTAGGGAAGTTCTGAGAGATGCAGTTGGGACTTCGGGGTTGATTTTCTCTCTTTTTTTTTTTTTTTTTTGAGATTTGTGATTTATCTTTTAAAAGATTATTTTTTTCTAACTCGAAGTATCAATTGGAGGAGACAGAGTTCCATTTCTAGGACAGTTTTTGGTAATGACATTGTTAAGCATTGCCAAACAAGTGGACTTTGGGCTGAATTATTGAACATCATTTCAGCACCATTTGGACACTGCAGAGCAGATTCCTCTCCCCCCATCTCCGGGGTAGAATTGCGAGGCCAAGTGATTTTGGCTGTTCCATTAGCAGCAGCTGCTGGTGATAAGCAGCATGAGAGTCACCTGTGTAGGGTCAGACTTATTGCACATCAAGGTTCAGCAGTGTTGGAAGAGAGGGAAGATGCCCAGGAGGGGGCTCCAGGCCACCTGCTGTGTGAGGATCAAAGGGTTGAAAGGTCAGAGGGCGCAGCTCCCTTAATCATATCTGTCTGTGCAATAGCTATTTCAGATTGTAAATCTTGGTGATTTCATTAAGTCCTCCTGGCTGCTACTGGGGCATTGAAATAATAAAATTTTATATCTGTTGCCTTTCCTGCTTCTGGCATCCAGGCTGATACATTCTCTGCAAAATGGGATGTCTTTATGAAAACCTTTCCTGGAATGGTCAGAGCTGCCCTAATGAAGGTTCAGATTGGGAAGTTGGGGTTCACAGGACCTCATCCTCTGGAATAATTTGTTTAAAGAGAAAAAAAAATCACTCGAACCGTTTAGCAGCCATTGGGATTTTGGTGGTATCTCTTTTCTGTAAAGCAGGTCACCAAATACGACCTATTGCTAAATGCTTCATCTTACGCACAGGAGGAGAGGCATGCTTTTCCAATGCTCCTGTTTAGGAAATAGCCCCTGTTCTAATGACTCAGGGGCCTCTCTTTTGGGCAGCCCCTAGCAACTGGACAGACATTACTTCCCACTCAGCAGACCTTTCGGGTATTTCTAGAGACATGTCTCCTGAATATGATTTTCCAAATATTTTTTCTAGATCTTAAAGTTGTTATGGATCTTTAGGGCTCCTTGGCTCTTGGGCAAGACAAATCACAGTAATGGCTACCCCTTTACTGCCCATATGGTTAAGACCCCCTGTAGTTTGTTTGAAAAGTTAAGAGATTTTCACAGTGAAGGTGCCATTTCTGAAATTTAAAGTGTTCCTTTTCACCGGGAGATAAGTTCACTCTGATTAAGTCCGTAATTCTCACTAAGCCATGTTTATGGGGGCAATAAACAATGTTTCAGTGTGCTTGTTAAATTGGGTTTCCAACCTCTCCACTCTTTAAAAATTGACATTTCAAATAAAAGGCAGGTGGAGATGGGAGTCCGGGTTTTCTGTGCTTAGTGATGAATGAATGATGGCAAGTGGCAGTTATGTGGGAGGAATGAGGCCCTATTTTATGAGAAGGTGACCCCAAACCATTTTGGGACTAGGGAATCAACATCTCTTTATGTCCCCAGTGAAACTCTTAAATTCAGGTCTCATCATTTCAAATCAGACGGATATTGTTACTGAAATACTGCCAGATGCATTACATTCATTATTTAATTTTCACAAGTCTACTCTAGTAGTGGTGGCCCTATTGTACAGATGATGAAGTCTGGACACAGAGAGATTAAGTAACTTGTCCAAAGTCACACAGCTAACAATTATCAGAACTGGAATTCAAACCCAGTTATTTTGTTATGTGAAGTGTTTTTGTGTGTACAAAAGAAAACTATGATACTGTCCTGCTTTTATTTGCTATTGGGTATCTAGCCTATGACAAGTCTATCCATGGAGGTTACAAGATATATATGTGACCTAGTCAGTGTCCTCAGTATTTGCTAAGCCAGAAAAATAGACAGAGCTACACAGATATGACAAAGGGACCAGGCATCCCACACTCAAGTCATAGCTACATTATTACTCCGGACATGAGGGAGGTGCTCCAGTTTTCCCTTCTGTAAAATGAGAATAATAATACTTATTCTATGTGGTTACTTTGAAGATCAGATAAGATAATATATTTAAAAATATAATATTAAAAATTCTGCAGTACTTTATAGATGCGGTACTTTATTAAACATTATCGCAGTATATGTGAATGTCTTAAGGTTAAAACAGTCATTTTAAGGGAGAAGTGACAGGCATACATGAAACAATTAGCAACACCACTAAAAAAGTTTTAATTGCGAATCCAAGTGTATGTTGCCCACTGTGCTTGGCTTAGGACCAGAGAGAAGTAGTCAGGACGGCTTCATAGAAGAGCAGGGTCTTGCGGGACAGAGATAGTCACGCTGCTCTGTGCCTGGGCCACCTTCACTGCTTACCATGTGCTCTGCCACCTCATCTCTCGTTTGTATTTTGCAGCAGCAGTGAAAGGTGTTGACACCTTCTTGTCCTTTTTTACTCATAAGAAAACGGACTCTCTGGTAGTGTGCAGGGTGCTTCAGCTTAAGGCAAAACACCAGCAGAGTCAGAGGTGTTCATGGGCTCACCCCTCCACTCGGAGGGCAGGGAGGAGGCCAGGCCGGACTTGTAGAGTGTGCCCCTGGCAGAGCTGGCAAAATTAAGCCCCTAGAAGGAAACTGGCCGGCACTCACCAGGCTTCTGGCCCGTGGCTGGTTCTGTGGAACACAGGGCCTCCAGCTTCTCCTTTCATCTTCTCCCCCATCCTGAGGGGCAGGATCCTGACACCCATCTCACAGAGAAGGAAGTCGATGCTACAGGAGGTGAAGTGCCTTGCCTGCAGCAGCCGAGCTAATGAGTGAGGGAGCCAGGACCCCAGCCTTGGGGACTTCCTGACCAGCCAGGGAAGGGAATCAGGCAAGCCGTGTGTGAATGGAGACTTTCCACTAGTGAGGTCTCTTCTGCATATCATTGTGCCTTTTCTTAGGGTTATTGGTTATAATTTATCCACCACTCCCTATCCACGCCCTCCCACAAGTAGGCTGGGAGCCCCTTGGGTTTAGAAATCATGTTTTAGTCATCTCTCTGTTCTTAAGACTCAGCATACATAAAGCGGACATAGGTGACTGACTGATGCGCGACTGACCAAATGAGCAAATGAATGTGTGAGTGAATGAATGAATGTCCAGTGGACAGATGGTCAGAAATGGGGAAATGGCCCCGTTGCTGACCTGGGTTGGAAATCTCTGGATTTGTTAATGAGAGTCAGTGCTTATTACCTTGTGAGGAGTGGGTTTGGCCTGACCCGAGAGGTGCGTACAGCATCTCCCTCCCCTGCCAAGCTTCTGTTTCTGTTTAAAGCACACTGGGAAATTCCAGCGGTGTTTTCAGGGGTCCTCTGAACTGTCGGGCTTGGATTTTTAATTTTGTGGAGCAGGAAGGAGCAAATCAGTGACTCCTGGCTCCAAAGAAAAACCACTACGTTTATCAACTGCTTGGCAGCTCTGTGACCTTTGGGGCCTGAGGACGGGAAGGAAAATGTCACTCTTCCCTCTGTGTGTATCCGAGATTTCAGGAGGGAATAAAGGGTTTAGAATAGCCGAATATTTGCTTTTCCTCTTCCTGTCCTTTCCACTTTCCCTCTGATTTCTCTTGCCTTTCCCCCGGGAGGCCACCAGCTCCCCATGCTGTTCTTTGTTCTCTGTGCGTGTATATGAGCATGCATCTGAGCACGCTTTACATGTGCTCCGGAGTGGAAAGAACAGTGGCACGCGGAACCCAGATTCAGCTCCTCCTTCTGACAAATGCCAATTGTATGAACATGGACAAACTGTTTAATTTCTTTAGCCTCATCCATCAAATGGGTGTGATACTCTGTAGGAAACCCTCTCCCCTGGGAACTTGAATGGAGCCTGGGCCTATCACAAGCTACTTAAGGACTCTACTCCTCTGGTACTTGCCCAACAAATATTTAATATTACAGTTGCTCAATATCTTTATTGATTGAAACAATGTGTCAGAGCAATTAATAAGATGAGTCGGGCAGTACAGAGGGATTGGTGTTCAGTTGGGTTCAGCGATTAGCTCCGCCGCTTCTGTGCCGGGGGACTTTGGACAAGTTACTTTACTTGCCTGACCCTCAGTTTCCTTGTCCCTCCACAGGGGTGTTGTGAGCATTGCGCTCAATGGTACATGTGACGGGTCGGGCCATGGGAGGAGCACGTCCGCCTGTAGCGCTCCTTTTGTTGTTGTGAAAGTCAGTAAGCGGATGGACGCAGAGTGTGTGACGCCACCCTGGCCTGCACAGGCCCCCGTAAGGTCCGCTGTGACTCTGCATCACATAACCAGGAGTGTAGTTCACCTGAGACGTGACTGCATGAAGCCAGCAACAGTCAGTCGGTGAGGATGAAGTTTGGATTAACAAACTGTTAAGATGTAGTTTTTGATTTAGTTTTAACCATATTGCCTCTGGGGGGAAAAAAAACAACCACCTGCTGAGAAGTCAGACTTAAAGGAGACAAAATACAATACCAGGAGCCTTGTCAGTTGTGCCCCTGTCATAGAGGGGTGAACGCCGGACTTTCTTTGAGCCAAAGCAAAGCATGTAGTGGGTGTGATAACCCGCAGACTCAAGAGGAGGTTGTAACCTCTTGAAGCAAAGTGCCCTTGCATGTCGGTCTAGACCCCTTTGATTGGTCTGGTTGCTGGTCTCAGAGGCGCTGCCTCAGGCGCTTGCTTGGCCATGGGAGAGGAGACTGTGCTTGCGGCCTCAGGGGTGACTCCAGCAGGGAGAAGGCAAGGCCATCACCCTGGGCACATGGGAGCGTGGCCATGTAGGTGCAACGTAAATATTTCTCTTTTTCCTTTTTACTTAATTCTCTCACAAGTCTGTATAGTATGTGAATATAGCCCCATTTTATAGATGAAGAGACTGAGGTTCTACTAGGTTTAAAAAGCCTGCCCTGGGTCCTCAGAAGGAATTAAACAAGATAAAATCCAAAGCCCAGTCCATCTGAGTCGTGTTCTTGCTGCTCTCCCAGACAAAACTGACTCCAACTGCAGGCATCTCTCAGAAGGTGCCTGAGAACGTTGCTGCTTTACTCCTCACTGGAGATGGGGCAGGGCAGACTAAAGGAGCCATGTGTGTTCTAGAGGTGTCTGCCTTTGCAAACAGATTTTCTTACAGTGAAAATATTATAGATTGAATCCTTTCTATCAATGCTATATTGCTTTTTCATAATAATAATAAATACCCAGTGCCTGTAATGTACTAGACAATGTATCCTAAGTACTATATGTATGTTAACTCATCTAATCACTGTAAGTCTGATGATGTTCTTGTTACTTACTTTTTGTAAACATTTTAGCAAACTATGAGATTTATAGGGAAAAGTGTACTCATCCTAAGTGTACAGCAAGATGAGTTTTTACAAGAAAGGCACACGCATGTAACTACTACCAGACAAAGAAGCAAAATACTACCATCCCCCAGAAGCCTCTCTTGCCCTCTTGTAGTCGTTCTTCCTCCAGCCCGAAGGTAACCATTATCCTGGGTGTCAGTACTATTTTAATCTCATGTAGATGAGGAAACTGAGGCACGGGGAGGTTACAAGGTTTGCCCAAGGTAGCACAGCTGTAACCGGCAGAGCGGGGATTCAGAGTGTGGCAGCCTGGCGCCAGGGCTGTGCTCATACTTCTGAGACAAGCAGGAAAAGGCCAGTAGGTTGGTAGGAGTTTGAAGTAACCTTTGGTCCGAAAATCAGGTGTTTAAATTCTTAGAGTCTTGGAACTCTACTTCATTTATTGATATAACTTTCAAATGGCAAGGATAGAGACTCACTTTTCATAGCTCCTCCATTTATTGTTCACTCACTGCAATCAGGCACTGTGTTAAAGTCTTTACACAAACTGACTCAACCCTCACAACACAGCTGTGCAGTAAGTAGTAGTATCCACATTTTCTAGACCAGAAAACTGAGGGTCGGGAGGGAGGAACCTGCCAGAGGTCACACAGTTGCAGAGGCAAGGCTTGGATCCGGCTGTCTGATTCCGGAACCCAGTCATCTTAACCTCCATGTTAACTCCTATCTTGCCTTCTGTGTCAACTGTGAATTAATTCTGCACTAATTAATCATGGTAATTTTACATGATTGTTATCATTGCCATCATTATTGTTATTCCCATCGCACTTACTTGAGCAAACTCAAATTTGCTTACGCTGGGCTTGCGTTGTCCGTTTGTGCTTACGTTGACATCTGCTGCCAGGCCTGCCTCCCAGCAGAGTGGGTCCAGGCACAGTATTTCATTCCGTCTCCAATTAGTGAACACGTTTCCTGAGCAGGCCTGGTGTTGGGCCCTGGAGATACAGGGACAAAGAAGATGCGAGCTGCCCTGACGATGGTCCTGATGGGAGGACAACAGAAAAGACTCACTGTGTGCTGGCTCCTTTGCCCCATGGGTGCCGCCTCACTGACCCACAGCCTCCATCCTGTATAGCCCAGTGCTCTGCCGGGGGGCAGAGGGGAAGCTGCGCCCCTGCTCTCCCAGGCCCAGGCCCCGCTGCTTTCCTTAGCCCCAGCCCTCTGCTTCCGCAGCCAGGGAGCAGCACATGCCCCGACCGCTCTTTGGATCCCCGGCGTTCCATTGCCGGTGCCAACTGCTGCTCTCCCTTGTGAGGCATGGTTCTAAGTCCTACCTTTTGTCACTCACAGCCCCGTCCACTCCCTGGACGGGCAGGATCACCCCTCATCTGGTTGCGGGGCTGGTGTGGTTTGAACAAATGTCATTGACATTTTATAGATTAGATTGAAAACCCATTGTTCCCATACACCAACTTTACAAAGTAAAGTTCAATAAAGCCTTCTTAGCTACAGTAGAGTGATTCTCGAATGGACCCCACTTTTGTATAGGGAAGTGTATCAGAATTTCTAGGGGCATTGGATTTTTATGTTTATTCTAAGAGGGCATAAGTGAAAAACGAAATTTTAAAAAAAAAATCCTGGGCTACGCAAAAAAAGGAAGGAGGCAGGGAGCCAAACAGAGCTGCAAATCAGAATGTACCTTGGGTGATGGCCCAGGGAAAAAGTATCTTGTCATGTAGCTTTCATTCAACATCATTCATGCTTTGTTATTTTTTATAGTCTATCATGATTTTATTCGGTATTCTGGACATAGTACTAATGTGTTTATCATTGGGGTATAATATATGTACAACAAACAGTCCATTTAAAGTGTATGATTCAGTGAATTTTGACAGTTTTAAATGTTCACGAAACTACTGCCACCACAGTAAAAATTATAGAATTACTAGTACCCTCAAAAGATTGTTCCTTTTTATTAAACAAATGCTTATCTTTAGCTGTTCATGTGCCAGACACCACTCTAAGTACCTTAAAAAGGTTAACCCATTTAATCTTTGTAACAAACCAATGAGGTAGGCACTGTTATCATCCCCAGTTTTTAGAGGAGGAAACTGGGGCATAAAGAGATTAAGTGAAATGCCCAAATTTACACAGCTGGTGAGTAGTGGAGCCGAATTAGAACTCAGACCGACCGGCTTCCAGATCCTGTGCTCTTCACCCATCAGCTGTACTGCCTCTCATTCATTCATTCAAGAATTGCCTAACTTGGGGCAGGAGTGAGAGTACAGAAATTGTCACGTGACCCCAAGAAGCCCACAGTCGAGGGGAGGCACTGAATACCTGTAAAAATAACTCTCGATTGACTCCTAATTCTGGTTGTGGGAATAACCACAGGGGAGCACAGGGAAAGGCCAATTTACTGCTACCTCTGGCCCTCTGGCGTGAAGTTAGCCAGGCTTGGCTGAGTTCTTGGGGACTCAGGAGAGGAGACACACAGGCAAGAGAGCCACTGTTGGTCGAATGCCCATTATGGATGTCCTGGGAATCATGCAGACTCCTTTACATACAACTCTATGAGGTGGGTGTGGTCATGATCCCCATGTTACGGATGAAAACCTAGGGGATTTAAGAGGTTGAATGAGTTGCCTCAGGCAATCCATGAGGTAAAGGGCAATCCCCTATTCCTCTCTGCGGCCTTGCCACCTGCCATACTATGATTTTTCCCTTCCCTGTCCTGAAAGGACGGGGTCATGCTAAATCTGCCTGTGACAAAGCATAAAGGGAAAGACACTTTTGATTAACAATATTTATGGGAAGATGCCACTTTTATGTATTTCTCTATGCAAGAAATGCCATTTGGAAAGCCAGTGTGTGTGTCAGTATTTTTTCTTTCTTTCTCTCTGAGAAAATGCCTATAGAGTCTGGTGAGGGTAGGGTCTGCAGCTGGCAGGAGCTTCGGCATATGTTGTAACTAAAAAGAGAGGGATGTGTTCGTGGGACAGGCCGCCGGAGAGCTGTCTCGGTGTGCTGCGGTACTAGTCAGCGTTTTAATTGGGTAGGGTTTTTGGAGGACTATTTTGACATCTGCTCGTGTCTTTGCTGATTTTTCTTCACTTAGAGTAGGAAACACAAGCTGTGGATAAAATGACTTTAAAATAATTGGAAGTAAAGCTATCTTTTTCAAAGTCGAATTTGAGAGGGACACTTTTTAAGAAGTGGAAAGTAAATTCCACTTCTAGGAATCCATCCTAAAGCACAAGGCTTTGTGCCTACAGATTTCATGACAATATTACATATAATAATTTCTTAACGGATATAATAGCCCGCAGAAGGGACTTAGATGGTGGGTTTGTTTCCATGAAGTGAAACATTTTGTAACAATTAGTAATGATCTTTACAAAGGTTTTGATGAAGTGGAGCATTGCTTATATGTAATAAATAGAGAATCAGAGAGAAACATTAAGAATTGTTTCAACTGCATTTTGTTTTTTTTTTTAAGTAGGAATTGGGGCAGAGGAATGTGGAAGGAAACGCACCAAAATGTTTTCTCCAAATGGGTGAATGAGGGTAACCGTAATGTTCTTCTTTGAACTCTTGTGTCTTTCCCTTTTTTTTCTCTCCCAGTAGTCATATGTCATTTTTATAATACAAAAGGCAAGAGAAAGCAGGTCCTGAGTGTGATAGTAAAACTGCTTTGGTAGGTATTTGTACTAAAGTCTGAGCATCGGTCTGGGGACATCTTCAGAGGCTTTCAAGTCAGACTGGGTTCAAAACTCAGCTCTGCCACTCACTAGCTATGTGATTTGGGCAATTTGTTTGAGCTCTGTGAACCTCGTTTCCTTGTCATGACCATGGAGATGGCAGTATCTCCCTCCTGACATGGACAGGATTAAATGACTGGCACCCAGTACGGGTCCAACTTCCTTCTCCACAAGCGACCCCTTCTCGCACCCTCGTTTGAGGTTTATTGTGTTTTTTTGTTTTGTCTTTTTCATTCTCCTTGTTTCCATGAGGCTTCCAGGGATAAGGCACTACCCTCCCGAGCTGGCCTCTGATTCTTTCCTTGGGAACACTGAGCTTCAGAAAGGCCCTGGGGTCCGTGCCAGCAGCCCCTTTGGAAGAGGCCTTGCCACCAAGAGGGCAGCATTGTCCTGCAAGAGGAAACTGTGCCGACCCAGCCCCTGCCTGGAGCCTGGTGCTTGGGCATTTTTGTTACTAAGGGGACCCTGGCCTACTCAGTCGGGAAAAAAGTGCCAGGTTTTTGCCTCTTCTTCAGCCTGCCGCCGTTGTTGAAAAAGTAAACACTCCACACAGCTAAACCAGCAAGTCCTCCAGGCAGGAGTGGGGAGAAATCAAAAGCCCTGCCCAGCCCAGCCGTGGAGAGCCCACAGGGCCAGGCTCTGCTGTTGGGGCCCCGCGGGGAACACAGAAACAACGCCAGTTCTGGTCCACAGCCAACGTGCCACTCACTGGGCCTTTCAGCCCCTGCGGCCTCTCTCCAACGGCCAGGCCCCTTCCCCCTTGCATTGACATATCTGGAGCTCTTTGGAAGGTCAGAAGAGGCAAAAAAATATATATATTTATTTATTTATATTAATATATATATTTATTTATATTTATATATATATATAGTGTTTCATATATGATGATTCTGAAGTGCAGCTGCCCTAAGCTCAGTCCTTGGGGCCTGAGCTGGGGCTCTGCCCTTCTTCCGCTCTTCTCTGATTGTTTCTGGTGCTGGTGTCTTTGAAGTGAAAGCCCAGCAATTGCTAAGAAGGGGCCAGCAGACTTTTGCCCTTAGGCCGTTGCCTCCACAGCCGTCAGACTAGTGCAGGCTGGTGCATGTATTATTAAAGTAATAGTAATAGCTATTATTGCGAAGTCCGACTGTGTGCCCAGCAGCCCCATGGGGGCAGTGGGGTAAGGAGGGCAGTCACAGTTATCCTCTCGGTTTTACAGAGGAAGAAGCCACAGAGTAGCCACATAACCTGAGGAAGCCCCTTCAGCTCTCTTGAGCCTCAGTTTCTCACCTCTGAAATGGGAATGATGATACCTCACCTGGAGCTACATTGCTTGAAATGAAAGACACTTTGCAAAAGTGCTGCGTGAGCTCTGAAGTGTGAGATTAGTGAACAAGGTGGTCATGGAGGCCATGTTTGTAACTTCCTGCTAGCATGCCGCAAGGTATTTAACCTGTCAGGTTGCAAAAGGAAGCAGCTAAGGAGCCCTGGGCAATTCATCAGGAGTCTTCATGTTCTCATCTGTAAAAAAGATTGTGCTTTGTGAAACACTGATGATGTGTAGTATTATCAGCGCTGTTTGCTCATAGTGTTTCACTCTAAGTAAGGCGGTCAGTTAATGTAAGTGTTGGAGTTTGGGGGGGAGAATACACTTCGAAATAGGCAATCTTGTCCCTCTTCTGCGGTCTCAGCCTGTAGTAAGCACTTAGTAGAACTATGAATTGATTGGTAGGTTTGTGGCCTGGGCCCCCATGGCCTAGGGAAGCCAGTAGCAGAAGTTTGAGGCTCCTGGTCTTGTTGAGGGGGAAGATTCCAGGATTCTGCCCTCAGGGAGTGTTATTTCAGCCCTGAGAAACTTCTGACCAGCATGGCTCCACTCCTGCTGGGAGGAGTCTGGAAATGTTTACACAGGTACCAAGTTCAGTGCTGGAGGCTGGAGTTCGAGACAACAAACGTAGACCAATATTAATGAGCTCTTAGTAGGTACCAAATCATTTTGTCGGGTGCTGGTTATTATGCGGTGGTGAGCCAAACAGATGAGCCCTGAAGGAGCCCACACCCCAGCCGGCCCAGGGTACTGGGGCCCACCGACAAGGGCTGTGCGGATCTCTCTCAATGAGGGGTGTCTCATGAGGAAGGGCACGATGGGGCTGCCATGTTACCTCTGCCCCTTACCTCATGTTTCTGCACCTCATTTTCCTAATGTTGCATAAAATAAGGGTGATAACATGCATTTTGCAGGGTCTGTTAAGAATTAAGTAAGATAAGGTCAGTAGAGCATAAAGCAAGCACCAGCAGTCTTCTAGTCCATTGTAACTGTTGTCCATTTCCAGGGCATTCACAAATTTAGGCTTAAACAGCCATCGGGATGTCCAGCTCCATCGCTAGCCTACACAGTACCCTTGGGCGAATTAGGAGAAAGTATCTCTTCCCTCCTACCACCATCACTTCTGACTAACGTCACGTGGCAGACACATGGGTTGGCAGACTTCGCCCCCAGCTTGGCTGGCCAGGCATCCTTGGACAGGGCGCACTTCCATAATCGCATATAGTAGCTGTGAAAATGGCTAATAAAGAAAATGATTCCTTCCTCACATATACCCTAGGTCCCATTTTATGCCTTTGCCCTGACTTGATATGCTCTCTTTTACATCCAAAAGTGTCCCAGTTTAGACAAATTATAGGGTCTTTCTGTTTAACCAGGGCAAGAGGAAATAAAGACAATAGTTTGGAAGTTCTAGACTCTAAAGAAACGAGCTTAGACATGGGATGGAGTGAGAGGGTTTGATGAGCCTAGGCGTGGTGAGGAGGCAGGAGGAAAACGGAGATGGGCCCTGGCACTGGGTGAATGGTGTGATTAAAAATGGAGAACTGAAGCTTCACGCAGTCTTGTATTCTTACAGACCTTGGAGACTTGCTCCCAGATGGTGGGCTCTCCTTTTTCCCATATTGTACCTTAATCCCTTCCTGCTCTCACCAATCCAAACACCTGCTAGACACGAGTCTCCCTTTCCCTGTAACAGTAGAATCGTGGCTTATGGCCGCAGCCTCTGGGCTGTGACTCACTAGCTGGGTTCCTATGGAAAACAAAGCCAAATTGAAAGTGTAACCTTCCTACCTAATGTTTAAGGGAAATGTTAAAATGTTAACACTAGGCCATTCACTGTATTCCATCCCAAAGGAGGACGAGCCAGAAGAGAGATGGGCATGTAGCCTTCCGTAAATGAGAGGGGCTGGGTTGATTGTGGGTGTCACGAGAGCGCAGCTGTATATCAGAGTACCTGGAGGCAGAGATTTCGATCTCAGCTTCTATTTAAAAAAAATGGAAAATAGAGGGTAAAAATAACATTGGGCATAAAGATCTCTCTTCCTAGCTGTGTGGCCTGGGACATGGTGACTTAGTCTTTGTGACGCCTTTTCCGTTCCTGGGGCTTGGGGATGACCATACAAGCTCACAGCATTTTTGTGACAGTGTCCTCACACACGTGAACCATCTAGCATTGGGCCTGCCCCAGAGTAAGCGTTTGTCAAAAGCCTTTTTTTTCCATATTCCCCTTCCCCAGAGAAGGCGGGGGTTGGGGTGGGGGAAGAGCTGTGACCTCGTGGTGCTTCAATGATTTTCTGTTTTGGAATTTTTTTATTTGCAGAAAGTCAGAAATATGGCCCTGGATGATGTCGTGATCCTTAACGTGGACACCAACACCCTGGAAACCCCCTTTGATGACCTCCAGAGCCTCCCAAATGACGTGGTGGGTAGCATGAAGGTGACATCCCCCCATGGGGAGAGGGAAGCGGGAGGGTGGCCGTGGCTTTCCTGTGCCCTAAGGATCGCACTGGGTTTGTCTGTTCCCTGGAACCTTTGTCTCAGTGAAGGAAGTTGGAGGTGATTCATTTTTGTAGACATGTTTTTCTCTCATAACTTTCATCTGAAAGGCCGCAAAGCGATCCCAGGGCCTAGATGGCTCCCCTTCGTGTGGGAGCCTTGGGGTCTCGCCATCGCTCTCCAGCACATCACCGTGTCCCCTCAGGTGGTGAGGGGACTTTCCGTGTGAGTGATTTGGGGCACTTCAGTCCTCCATTTTTTTTCCTGGGACACACCATCAAACATGGCCATCAGCAGTTTTCTGCTGACCCTGCTCTGAGCACGGCTCCGTGTGCCCTAAATCTTTCCTCGTGACCTCAGGTCTAGACAGGACGTGGGCTCTAGTTACGTGGGCAGCAGAAAGTACTGGCTGCCGCATTTGCCAGGGTAGCATCTGACCTCACACTTGCTTCACGTTGCTACCCAGAGCTGCCTCATGGGTGACTGTTTGGAGTAGACCCATTGTCCCCCATTGTCCTTACGAATGAGGAGGATTGGGGTTCAGTGGGAAGCACAGCTTTGGTATTTCTGGTCTGACCTCCCTGACTCTGCCTGCGAGAAGATCTCGAGTTAATTCCAACTTCCAGACTGAGAGGAACATGGTGCTGGTACCGGGTTGGGTGTGTGTCACTGGGTGTGTGTCCTCGCCGTGGGCATTGTTGCTCCATTACTGCCATGGGTCGTGCTGGCATCATGGGGTCCGCTCTCTGGAAGAGACTGGTGTTTGCTGATGAATGGCTTACAGCAAGGTTTCGTGATCTTCTGCTCTTAACTCGCTGGGAGATGTTGGAGTTATTTGTGCTCTGTAAAGATGTTCAGTTTGTAGCATAGCTAAACAGTGGCTGCCATTCACTGACCCCTGCGTGCTATGATTGTACTAAGTGCTCATCATGGACCTCTCATCTCCTCTTCACATCACTCTAAAGAAGGTCTTTTTCTTATTCACACTTTACCCACAGAGGTAGAAAGAGGGGGAGCCAAGGAGCAAACCCGACTCTGTCACTCAACAGAGCCACCGGCCCCGCTGCCTCTCTGGGTGCCTTCAGCATTCAGGACCTCATTCAGTTAGCACCATAGCCCCATGGAGTTGGCGTCCTCTCCCTTCCACAGGGAGATGGAGACCTCAGCGAGCACGTGCCTAACCACAGACCACACGGCTGGCTGGGGCAGAGCTGAGGTCGGAACCCCAGGACCCCGGCTGGACAACACCAGAGCCTGGGCTGCCTCCATCAGAAGTAGGAAAAATAAAAGTACCAGACACTGTGAGGTTTGTTCCTCATGTCAGAAACAGGGTACGTGGTTGGTCTCTTAGAGCTTCCTGACCATAATTCAAGTTCTTTTGGTCCAAGGAATGCTACCCCAATTCCCTCTCAGTGGAAACTCTCCCTTTAAGCCATGTATGTCTTAGGTATGGACATTGCAACTGCTGAGTGAATGTGGTAAGTGCGCCTGAAGTACAGTATATCAGGTGCAAGGAATGGCCAGTGGCCTGGGGCAGCCCAGGGTGAGAGAGACTGTGGCGCAGACTGGTCCCCTCTGCAATGCTCTGACCCCATGCTGGGCACTGAGGAGCAAAAATGAAGCAGACCTGGTCATCCCCCTCAGAGATCACATTCCAGTAGGGGAAGCAGGCGGTGTGCCCTACATGAGTATCACAGTGTGCCGGAGTAGGGGCCAGAAAAGCGGAAATCGGGCACAGAAGAGCCTGAGGGTGACAAAATGTGAGGGAGAGCAATGGAGACTTCCTGAAGACGGTACACTCCAAGATGCCTTTTAAATGATCAGTGAAGTGGCTTCAAAGAACCAACGTTCTTAATGTGTCACAATAGAATTCATAGGTTTCGTTCTCTAAGACTCTGTGAGCTATGAGTCCTTGAGAGGAGAAATCATATCCTGCCATCATTGTGTCCCCTGCATTTAGCTCAGGACCAGGGACTGGGAGCCTATCAGCATATCCACGGTGGACCTCCCAGTCTTTTCTTTTGCCAAAGCTACTTAGTGACGGCATCTGACAGACACTGCATTTTTCAAAGCCTCTTCTCCATCTCTCCAAAACGCCACCTGGTCCAAGCTCTTATTTCTTTCCTGCACTGTTACCAGCAGCTTCTGAACTGGTTCTTGGGACTCTCTAGCCCTTCTTCCTCAAGCACTAGTTAGCTTTATAAAACACAAACTTAACTATATTTCCCTAATTTAGTTATATTTAGTTATAGTTATAGTTTACTAAATTTAACTATATTTAAAACCATTTCATCAATGAACATAATTTTAAAAAGATTTTTTTTAAGATTTTATTTATTTTTAGAGAAAGGGGAAGGGAGAGAAACATCAGTGTGTGGTTGTCTCTCCAGTGCCCCCTACTGGGCACCTGGCCCACAGCCCAGGCCTGCACCCTGACTGGGAATTGGACAGGTGACCCTTTGGTTCACAGGCCAGCCCTCAATCCACTGAGCCACACCAGTCAGGGCTAAAAAAATTTCTACGGACAAAAAGCCTTCCATAACTTCCCAGTACCTATAGATTAAAGACAAGTTCCTTTTGTTGGCTTTGGAATCAGAGAGACCTGTAATTACGAGGTCTGTCCAGAAAGTATCCATATATGTAATATGAAAAAGAGAGACATTTATTGAAGAAGATAAAAGAACAAGATACAAGAAACATTGTATATAAGACAATGGCACTTCAGTCCCCTTCAGAGTAGGCACCTTGGGGCCTCACACAGTTCTCCCAATGACCATCAACCACCCCGTCATATTTTCCTGAATCTCATCTATCGACTGAAGTCTCTTCCCTTTCAAAGGTGATTTTAGTTTCGGAAAAAGCCAGAAGTTGCTGGATGCCACATCTGGGCTGTAGGGGGGCTGAGTCACCTGGGTGATTTGATGTTTCACCAAAAAACTGTGCATGAGACATGATGCGTGAGTGGGCACATTGTCGTGACGAAGCTGCCAATCACCAGTTGCCCATCGCTGCAGCCTTCTGAATCATCCAAATAGTCTCTGTGGAGGAATGTTCAAGCTTCATGCAAAACTTAATGCAGTTTCATTGCTGTATTCGCTCAGTCATTTTAATGCGACAGCCACACAGTACACATGCTCACTCAACGACATCTGCCGCCCCCACTGACTAGTACAGTGAAGTCATCATTGTTAACACACGGGCATCTAAGTCCACTCTCCTTGGCTGCCAGCTTACATCAATGTCGCGCAAACCGTTCTTGTTATATTAACAACGGTTGGACTTCCTTCTGGACAAACCTCATATATCCAGGCTTCCTCAATTACTAGCCATATGATCTTGGGCAGTTGCTTACGCGCTCTGAGCCTTTGTTTCCTTAAAACATCGTTGTGACTATTAAATATAATGCACATAACATATGTAAAATTGTCCTATGAGCTCTGTAGATTGTAGGAATTATGGATGCAAATGATGACGAGGATGGCATTCAACGCCCTCCTTCATGATATCCACCTGTTGGTTGGTTGGTTGGTTTGTTTTTCCTATAGCTTTAGCTCTCTCCTCACTGCCTCAGACCCTGCATTATAGGTGTTTGGAACTCTTAGTATTTCTCCCAAGCTTACATGTTGTTTTGTAACTTCACACTTTGCATACAGAGTTTCTTTTGTCCCAAATGTCTCACCCCATCTGTCAATCTCTTATTCATTCTTGAAGATTTAACTCTAAACGTTAGGCTGTAAAAACCTTCCCTGACCTCTCCAAGTGGATTTGGCCATATCTGTGTGTCCCCACAGCTCCTGTACTGCTTATATAATTATACTTATCAACCAGCAGGATAATTTATTACACATTTCTGTGTTTCCATTTTAATTATGAGTTCTTTGAGGGCAGGAATCAAGTTTTATTCATCTTTGTTTCCCAGGGATCTAGCAGCCACTGACTAGATAGATGGAAGGATGAAGGGAACATATGGATTGGGTTATTTTGGTAGATGAAATCTTGCAAAACATGGCATTCGTGCTGGAAATTTTATTAAAAGAGGCCTTTGTTCTGCTTCTAGCCATGATGGAATAATTGGAACTAGATTTCTGCCCCTGACATTAACAACTAAAACTCAGGACAAATATGAAAACAACTGTTTTCACATATCGTACAACAAGCAGTACAGGAGTATGATCCCTGAGAGAAAGGAAGCAAGTAAGATAAGGCCTACAGCCCGCCCTGCCCCCGCTTCTGCCCCGAGGCATTTTCTGAACTTTGGCCCAGGAGGGGGCTCCCCAGCCAAGCACTACAGTCTTGCTGAGTTAAGGGGTTAGAGATTGAGTTTGAGGAAGAGGTAGTTTGTGGGTCAGATTATAAAACAGGAGGGAGCTACTCAGCAAAAGAGCTTCAGAAATCAGAATTGGGTCCTCTTGACTAATCGGCTGAAGACTGACCTGCCCACCTGTGGGACGGAGCTCACACAGACTAGGGATCCTTCAAGCTCTGAATAGCCAGAGCAGGAAGACCATAGGGGATCACTCAGGAGAAGCATCAGAAACCCCCTGAGGCCAAGCCTTGCTAGTAGTCTAAATTAGCTCTGGGTAGATTGTTTTAGCCCTGTCCCACCAAAGCTTAACATCAAGCCTTGAGGCTCTCCGCTCCTCCTGTTTGACCGGCAGCCCTGTCTTCCCGCGCAGCGCCAGCCTCAACCCTGAGACACGATGGTGAGGGTTGGAGTGAACGGATTTGCCCGTATTTGGCGCCTGGTCCCCCGGGCTGCTTTTCACTCTGGCAGGGTGGATATTGTCACCATCAGTGACCCCTTCATCACCTCAACTACATGGTCTACATGTCCCAGTATGATTCTACTCATGGCAACTTCAAAGGCACAGTCATCAATGGAAAGTACATCTCCATCTTCCAGGAGTGAGGTCCAGCCAACATCACATTGGGTGATGCTGGTGCTGGATATGCTGTGCCGTCCACCGGTGTCTTCACTACCATGGAGAAGCCAGGGGCTCATGTGAAGGGTGGACCCAGGAGGGTCCTCATCTCTGCCCCTTGGCATGCCCCCATGTTTGTGATGGGTGTGAACCATGACAGGTATGACAACTCCATGAAGACTGTCAGCAAAGGCTCCTGCACCACTAACTGCTTGCTCTGCGCCCCCAGCCAAAGTCATCGATGTCAACTTTGGCAGTGTGAACGGTCTCATGACCACAGTCCATGCCATCGCTGCCACCCAGAAGACCACAGATGTCCCCTCTGGGAAGCTGTGGCGATGGCTGAGAGGCTGTCCAGAACACCATCCCTGCTTCTACTGGCCCTGCCAAGGCTGCGGGCAAGGTCATCCCTGAGCCAAATGGAGGCTCACTGGCGTGGCCTTCCATTTCCCCGCGCTCAGTGTGTGAGGTGTGGATCTGACCTGTTGCCTAGAGAGAGCAGCCACCTACAATGACATCGAGGAGGTAGTGAAGCAGGCATCTGAGGGCCCCCCTCAGGGGCATCCTGGGCTGTACTGAGGACTTTGTCTTCTGGAACTTTAAGAGTGCCACCCACTCCTCCACCTTCGATGCTGGCGCTGGCATTGCCCTCAATGACCATTTTGTCAAGTTCTTTTCCTGGTATGACAATGAATTTGGCTATAGCAACAGGGTGGTGGACCTTATGGTCCACATGGCCTCCAAGGAGTAAGAGCCACCTGGACCACCAGCCCCAGTGACAGGAAGAAAGACCGTCAGCTGCTGAGGAGTCCCTTGCCACAAATCGATCCCCCAACACACTGAGAATCTCTGACCTTCAGTTTCATTCCTAGACCCCCTGAAGAGGAGAGGGGCTTAGGGAACCCTACCTTGTCGCACCATCAATAAAGTTCACTGTACTCGGAAAAAAAAAAAATCAAGCCTTGAGGAGCATAAGAGAGGGCTTCAGGAATGCTGGTAACATGCTGATTTTTTACCTTAGTGCCAGTTAAGTGGGCAGGAATTCCTGAAGCTGAACACCAATATTTGTACTTTTCTGTACGTTAAACATAAATAAAAAGGTTTAAACAAAACTGTTTCTTTAAAAAAAAAAACCTTAAAAGGATCAACCTTTTAAGGATATGCAAGAAATTCAATGTCCTGTCAAAATAAACTTCAACCCTCTTTAAAAGAAGACAAAATCTAACACTCAACCACACAGCATTCACAATAACTAGCATCCTGTCAAAAAAAGTACTAGACGTTGTGAATCAGGAATATGTAACCCATAACCAAGAGGAAAATTAGTCAATAGAAACCAACTCAGAAATGACAGGCATGATGGAATTATCACACCAAGAACCTTGAGATACAAAATCTGTCTCAAGGTCATGAAAATCGGTCACGAGCAATTTAAAAGAAGACCTGAACTTAACAAGGAGAGAAACAGAAGATACAAAAAGAATGAGAGGGAACATCTAGGAGTAAAAAATATAATACCTGGATTGAAAATTCCACAGATAGGATTAAAAGGATATTAGATACCACATCTTAAAAGAACAATGAACTTGAAGACATACCAATAAAAACTGTCCAGTGTGAAGCAGACAAAGGGTAAAGACTAGAAAAGGTTAACAGACCCTTTAGGACCCATAGCACAGTATGGAGAGGACTAACGTACATGTAATTTGAGTCCAAGAAGGAGAATAAGGTGGGGAAAGACAGAAAAAATATTTAAAGAGATCGTAGCCAATTTTTTTTCAATTGTGATGAAAACGATTCCCACAGCATTCCAAGGAGCACAATGAACCTCAAGCATACTGGACCGAAACAAAACCACGCAAAGAGTAGATAGTGAAATTACTCAAAGCAGTGATAAAAACAAAAGCTTAAAATTAGCTAGAGAAAAAAAGACACACATAAATGAAAGAAGTAATGGCAGAAGACTTATTGCAAGAAACTACACAGCCAGAAGATAATGGATTGACATTTTTAAAATAGTAAAGGAAAATTTTGTCAAACTAGAATTGTATATCCAGTGAATATATCCTTCACAAATGAAGGCACAATTAAGACACTTTAAGAAAAACAAGATATGAGAGAAAACCATGTCAGCAGACTCGCACTGTAAGAAATTTTAAAGGAAGTTCTTCAGATGGATGAAAATTGATACCATGGAGAAACTTGGACAGTAAGGGGTGGAGAATGCCATAAATAGTAAATATGTGGGGGAATGTAAGAGACTTATCTCATTTTTTTATTTCTACAGGAGGTAATTGAGCAATTTAAAGTAGAAACTACCATACTGTGTGTAATAATGTAGCCAGAAGTAAAACACACGGCTGCAGTAGCACAGGGGACAGGGCAGGGGTGGAGGGTGGGGGTTTGCTGTTTTAAGGTTCTTGAATCATACAGTATTATTTGAAAGCAGACTATGAAGTGAAGGATGTATATTGTAAACTTAAGAGAAGCCACTAAGGAAAAAAATTTAAGGTAGAGATACCCAGCTAATAAGCCAATACTGAAGATCCAAAAGATTTTTGGGGACAAGGATAAAGGAACCAAACATAGATGGAACAAATAGAAAAGTTAGCAAGATGATAGATTTACCCAGCTATATTGATTCTTACATTGAATATGCATTGTCTGAATACTCCAACTAAAGGAGATTAATAAATTACATTTAAAAATAAGACCCAATTACATGCTATCTACATGAATTCCTCTTTAAATATAGAGAGTCAGATAAATGAAAAGTAAATGGATGGAAAAGATACCTTGTTAAAAGATAGTGGATAGAGGATAAGAGGCAAATCTTCCTTACAGAATAATTCCAAGTAATAACTGTAGATATTCTCTCTAACCCAGATGTCCAGCCTTTTGGCATCCCTGGGCCACACTGGAAGAAGAATTTTCTTGGGCCACACATTAAACACATTGTGACACATAGTCACAAAAAAATCCCATTGTTTTAAGTAAATTTACAATTTTGTGTTGGGCTGCATTCATAGCCATCCTGAACTGCATGTGGCTAGACTCAATGACTCGTTTCCAAAAGATAAAGTGTGTAAAAGAGTAACTGTAGTGGAGAAGTGGTAGGCACTACCTTAACCAAGTGATCAGGTTTAACATCACCAGTGGTGCCATGTGAATATTATGTGACCCTGATATGAGCTAATGAGAAGGATCCATCACCCCTCTGGTATTCTTTCCAAAGCGCCAGTCAAGTCATGGCAGAAGCTTCACATGAACCCAAATTTAGGGGCATTCTGTGAAATACCTGACTAGTACCTCTCAAAACTGCCAAGGTCATTAAAAACATTGGAAAGACTGAGGAACTGTCAAGAGACTGGAGAAGAGTAAGAAGACCTGGCAACTAAATGCTACGTGGAATTCTGGATGGGATCCTGAAATAGAAAAAGGACATTAATGGAAAAACTAATGAAATTACAATGAATTTTGCAGCTCAGTTAATAATAATGTACCAGTGTTGGTTTCGTAGTTTTGACAAGTGCACTGCATAAGATATACTTCATATTAGGGGAAAGTGAAACTGGGTGAGGGGGAATTTGGATACTCTGTTATCTTTGTAACTTTTCTTTAAAGCTAAAAATACTCCAAAATAAAAAATATTTTTATGGGGGAAGGTAGGACAAGGTAAAGGGGGTATGAATGGTGATGGAAGGAGACTTGGGTGGTGAACCCATGATATAGTATACAGATGATGTATTATAGAATTCTATGCATGAAACCTATATAATTTTATTAACCAATGTCACCCCAATAAATTGAATTTAAAAATGAAAATTTCAAGAAGAAAAATAAAGTGTATACAGTATAAACCTGAAACTAATTTTAAAAAAATAGTGAATGTAAACTGTAATTGAAAAATATTTTTTAAAGTATAGTTTTAAAAAGGAAATAAGGAAGTATTACAAACAACTCTATGCCTATAATTTTTATAAATTAGATGAAGAAATTCCTTAAAATACACAAATTACAAAAAGTGACTCAAGAAGTAGAAAATAGAAAAACAACACTGTTTTATTAAGGAAATTTGAATTTATAATTAAAACTTTCCCACAAAGAAAACTCCAGTCCCAGACAGCCTCACCAATTAATTCTATCATTTATTTAAGGAAGGACTAATTCAGTGTACACTAACTTCTTCAGAAAAGAGAGAGAAAAGGAACACCACCCACCTTATTTTATGAGGTCAGAATTAACCTGACATAAAAACCAAACACAGAATTTACAAGAAAACTACTGACCAATATACCTTATAAATACAGATGTAAAAAATCTTTAACAAAATATTAACAGATTGAGTCCAGCAATATGTAAAAAGTATAATACATCATGATCAAGTTAATATAGGTTGGCTAAATATTTGAAAATCAATCACTGTGATTTGCCATCTCAACAGACTAAGAAAGATAAACTATATCAAAACATACACCAAAAAAACCAATTTTACGAAAAATTCAACACCTGTTTGTAATAAAAGCTTTTAGCAAACCAGGTGCCCTCATTGTGATAAAGGGCATCTGGGGAGAACTGACAGCCAACATCACACTACAAGGGTGAAAGGCAGCGTGCTGTCCCCGTGTGGATGGGGACCGAGAAGGATGTCTGCTCTTCCCGTTTCTATTCAGCATTTTACTGGAGGTTCTAACCAGTTCACTAAGACAAGAAAAAGAAATAAAAGTCCTAAAGATTAGAAAAAAGAAAGAAAACTTGTCTTTATTCAGACAGCATAATCGGGTGTATGGAAAATCCTAAGCAGTCTTATAAATGAATTTAGCAAATGTTCAGGATAAAGTCAGTATACAAAAATCAAATGTATTTTTATATACTAGTAATGAGCAACTGAAAGTGAAATTTTTAAAGTACCATTTAAAATAGCACACAAAACAAAATAATTAGGAATAAATTTACCGAAATATGTGCAAAATTTGTATACTGAAAATTATAAAACATTTCTTAGAAAAAACTTCAAAGAACTAAATAAATAGAGAGATAGTCCATGTTTTGGATTAGAAGACTCAGTATGTTTAAGATGTTAATGTTCCTGAATCTATAAAGTCACTATAATCTCAACCCAAATTCCAAATGGCTTTAGAAGAGGGAGGGGGAAACTTGAGCTGATTTTTTAAAATATTTTTTAAAAATTTTATTGTATTTTTTTGTATTTTTTAATTGATGAGCTGATTTTAAAATATCTATGAATATGTGAAAGATCTAGAATAGCCAAAACAATGTTGAAACAGAACAAAGGTACATGACTTGGGTTACTTACTTTCAAGACTTACTATGAAGTTACAATAAATGTAGATAGTATCAATAGTCATGCAGTTCAATAGAACCAAATAAACCATTCAGAATTAAAGCCACGCATAAATGGTCAGTTGATTTTCAATAAATGGCCAAAGTAATTCAGTAAAGAAAGATAGGGTTTTGGGGTATTTTTCCCAAAAATGCTAGTGGGACAATTGGTTATCCATATGGTACAAAATGAATCTTGACTTTTACCTCATTCAAATATTGGTTCAAAGTGGGTTATAGACTTAAACACAGAAGCAAAAAGTAGAAAATGAATAGAAGAAAGCCTAGGAGAAGATCTTCATGGGGTAAGAAAGAATTCTTAGAGAAGACACAAAAAGCACACACCATAAAAGAAAAAGTGGGAAATCAAACCTCATAAAAGGGAGAAACTTATCTTCTTCCAAAGACACCATTATGAAAATGAAGAAACAAGCCACAGGCAGAAAGAAAGTATTTCAGGACTTATATCTGCAAAAGGACTTTTATCTAGAATATATAAAGAACCCATAAACTCAATAAGAAGACAGCCCACTTAAAGAGTGTACAAAAAAACTTGAAGAGAAACTCAACAGTAAAAAATACTCAAATGGCCAATAAGCACATGGAAAGACGCTCCATGAGGGCGTAAATTAATTACACTGAGGGTGCTGCCATATACTCACTGTATGGCTAAAATAACAAGGTTATGCATTTCTTATAAATGTATATGTTAAAAATATGTTTACTATAAGACCAAGCAATCCCATTCCTATGTATTCACTCAAGAAAAGGAAAAAATACACACTCACGTTTGTGAATGTTTGGGGCAGCTTTTTTCATAATCACCAAATACTGGAAACAATCCTAATGTCCTTCAACCACCAAATGTATAAACCAACTGTGGTATGCCCATAAAATGGAACACAACTTGTCAATTAAAAAAAAACAACGAACTATTGATCTGTCCCACAAAATGGATGAATGTCACATTGTGCTAAGTGAAAGAATCCATTTATATGCCATTCTGGAATAGGAAAAACTAGAGATTGAAGTCAGATGAGTGGTTGTCAGGGGCTTGCAGTGGTGTTTACATGACTCTTCACCTTTCAAAATTCACAGAACTCATCACTAAAAGTGGTAAATTTTATTATATGTAAGTCATACATACAGTATGTCAATAACCTGACTTTATAAGTTTTTGAAAGACCAACAATACCAAGTTGGCAAGGATGTGGCACAGGTGACCTGGAGCGTTATTCACTGATTATGGGAGCATAAAATGGTAAAATCACTTTGGAATAATACAGTTTGGCAGTTTTCTATGAAGTTAAACATACACCTACCATATAACCCAGTAATCCCACTCCTATATATTTACCCAAGAGAAGTGGAAAAAAAAATAACCCCCAAACAGGTTTGTACATCAATTTATAGCAGCTTAATTTATTATGCTGAGCAAAAGAAGCCAGATATGAGAATATCTAGTTAATTTTATTTACGTAAAATTCTAGAGGAGAGAAAGCTAGTGTGACAGTGGAGCAGAGGAGTGGGTGCCTTGGGCTGGGGCAGAGAAGGCAGGGACTGTAGAGGGCGTCAAGGAGCACTTTGGGGTAAAGGAAATGTTCTGTCTCTTGATTGTGGTGGTGGTTACACAAACGTATACATTAGTCAACTCACTGAACTTTACTTTTTAAGTGTATGTGTTCTTTTGTGTAAAGTATGACTGAATAAAATTAAGTTAATAAAAAGAAGCCTTAGAAATGAATTTTAAAAGGAGGTACTAATATTGAATAACTTTCAGAACTCTCCTGGTTTTCACATGATTTATGAACATGGGTAAAGAGGGTGACTTTGCAAGTAGGGTCACTCTGGCTTTCTAATCAGGTACCTAGACAATTTAGTCTTAAATTTTGTAATCTTATCTCAATCAGCTTTTTCTGCCATAACAAAAAAAAAGTGAGGGTCGCAAGGTTAATGCTGTTGTACTTTGATGGGTTCCATGAAACTTGCTAATGCATTGTTTTCACTGACAATATTGTGTTGTTTCATGCTGTGGATTTTGGAGAAGGAATGTGGCAGGAATAGTTTATCTTTTATTGGTCTAAAGTGCTCTTTACAGACTTCACATGTATCTCAAGCTCACATGGATGCTGAGAACAGAAATACAATGTCTCCTCCCTCCACAGCCATTTAACCAAGTAGTCTTCTTCTGTTTCCCTCTTAATATTTCAAGAACATCTCATCTTCCTTGGTGTTAAGCCAATGGACAGTTAGTAGGGCTTTTAAAAAGCCTTGGAACAGAGAGTTTAATCTCTCCCAGGCTTCGAGTGGTGTAGACATACAACACTTTATCACTGAGGAACAAGATTTCCCAGGGCTCAGTGGGGCCCTTTCTAATATTCTTTGGCCTGAAATTTGCAGGTTTTTGTGTGTGCACTTATATCTGGAAGCCTTTTCTGACTGCTTACTCTCTCTCCTTTCTTTTACTTCATGCTTTCTATAACCCGATTGGTGTTCTTTTAAAACATGTTTCTTATATGATGATATATGTAATAGGACATAAAATGTACTCCACTTTGAACCAATAATTCTACTTAAAAGGTTTCTTCTGGAAAATACTTTTAAATGAAGAAAGCCACCTAACCAAATAGCATACTTTTCTGTTAACCAAAGTTGGAAGCAACCTTAATATCCAAAACTGGGGGGAATGATTAAGATAATTTCTCCCACTGCTGTTCAGTGGAGAGTACTCTACAGCCATTCAGAATGATGGTTATGAAGAATGTGGGCAACACAGGAAGTGCTGAGGACTAAGGATATAACTTAGTGAAAAAAGGAGAATATTAAATAATATATCTACTATGACCATAATGAAGAAAAACAGCCAGATACACAGAACTAAAAGATTTTTAAAGAACTTCGAAGTTACCAACAGTATTAGGATGATTAACTTAGGAGTTAACATGTTTTTTATTTCCCAAATTTTCTGAAATGATTTATTACTAGTTTTATGATGGAATTTTAAAAAACATCTTTCCTCCTCTCCTCTGAAATGCTTGAATGCCTTCACTTTTGGCTTTATGGTTTATATATTTTCAGGACCATAGTTTCTCTTCCTCCATCTTACTTGGTTAAAAAGATCACAAATAATTTAATGATGCATTTTAAACCCACTTAAACTTTCTTGTTCTTCCTTGGTGGAATTTTTGAGGGATATCCAAGAGGTCTGTAAGCATACAAACAGAGCGAAAACATGTTAGGCGCTGTTCATTGGTGTGAGAAAGGGGAGAGAGTGGCCCACAGTGCCCCAGGCCCAGGGGGTACCGTCCTCCCACGTGGCATCCAGACTTCTTCACAAGATGGGTGCTGACCACAGGCAGCCTCAGCTTCATCCCTTTACTACTCATACCCCCATTTCCCAGCCACATGGAGAATGATCCATTGCCAAAGGCCTTACGCTCTTTCCCATCTCTGCTTCTTTCCATGCTGTTGCCTTTGGATGGGATACCCTTCCTTCTCTGCCTGGGAAAACCTGTTTGTTCTGTAGGGCACACTCCTTGAATGTCCCCACAGTTGGACATGCCCTCCTCTAGGTTTCCATAACATTTCCCCACAGCACTTTCATACCATTTACTATAACATGATGCTTATTTACCTCTTTTCCCCCCTAAGCATTTTGTGAACACAGCCCTGGCACGGTGCGTGGCTCATAGGTGCCTTCAGTGAATGTCTGTGAAATGAGTGAATGAATGACATGAGCTAAGTGTGCAATCTAGTTTGAACACTAGCACTTGGAAAACTCATGTATTTATCCAGTCATTTATTTATTCAACATTTGATTCTCTACTTTGTACCAGTATCTGGAAATGCAAAGATCTCTGAAGATCAGAGTTCCCCTTTTGACGAGAGACAAGAGAAATTCAGTGTACATTACAGCTACAACTTGCTGGTAGATTGAGTGTCAAGCATTTTGACTCTTTGGCCATGATTACTAAATACCACTGGGATTTTACTTTACAACTTAGAAATGGCTTTCTTCACATTGCAAGTAGTCACCCATTAATGAAACCATAAAATCAATTTAGTGGGTTACAGCAAGCATTTTTAAAAGGGAGTTAAATAAAAAAAAATCAGAGTATATCACATATAATATAGGTAAGTTTCAATTTATGAAACTGCATAATATATATATACTGGTTTACAAACTATAATACATTGATTACTCTGCATCACAATAAAGAAGTGGACCATTAATATATTATGACCATTTTAATCCTTAAAATTCATACTACTTAATGTATGAATTACCATTACACTGTATGACTGTATACCATAATATATTTGATCATTCCTCTCCTTATAATTTCAAATTTTGTATTGGACATATTTGTAGTTAAATCTCTACATCATTTAATAGAATCCCATGAATTCCCACAAGTAGAAGTTCTGAATCATGGGAATATAAAAATTTAAGGCTTCTGACATATAGTTTTAAATACTACTAACTCCCCTCAAAGGAGCACACTAGTTTTCACTTTTATCAATAGAAAGAAAGCACCTACTTTTGAAAAATTTTTAAAATTCATGTATTAATTTTTTCATTGAAATGCGTGTGTAGCTATTTTGATCTCCTGTGTTAGGGCCAACAAGTCATTTGACCCTGTACCTCTCCCCTTTGCTGCGAAACTGGAGACTTGGCAGTGGCTTCCTAATTGCATGCTGTGTCTTCAGTCTCATCTAACTCCAATCAGTTTTCCAGTCTTTATACAATCAAGTCTTCCTTGATCCTCCCTCAGTAGTTCATTGCTCTGTCCTTTGTGTTCTCAAAGCACATGGCACATCCTTCTGTGACAGCACTAGTCATGTTATAGTAGAATTCTTGTCTGTGTCCTCTCTTCAAACCCCTCTAGGCCAGGGACTGAAAACTGTTCCTTCTTCATGTTTGTATGTGCCTCAGAGTTCAGCATATAGCATTGTACTCAACAAATGTCTACTGAGTGAATGACAGTGTCCTGTTTATTTGAACCAGTGCCCTTGGGACTGGTCAAATTACATTAAAATTGGGCTGTACCATGTAGCTGTGTGTCTTTGGGAGTCCAAAGGCAAAACGGGTGCAGAAGGGCCCAGATGCAAATAAGTCCAGGGTCCACTTGCTGCCTCCCTTCTGAAGTACCCCGAGACCCTGGAGAGGCTGCTGCAGGGCCTTCTAGGAGCTGGTGTGCTAGCCGTATGAGTTAGCAATGCATTTGGTCCAGAAGCAATGGACTCCCTCTTCCAGAGCAGACTTCATGGGCTGTCTGGCCTGAGCAATCTGCTCTTCTGAAAAATGTCTAATAGTAAACTTTGAAAAACAAAACAAAACAAAACCAGCCATTCTTGAAATCCCAATAGGAAGAAAAACTGCTGACTGGGGAGATGGGCAGGCCCTGATTATACTGAGTATCTTATAACATAAATCTGTGTGTGTACAGGCCTTATATCTCAGTACTCCCTCTACCATGTGAAAGCATATATTGTATTAGCTGAGAGAATGTTTATTTGTTCAACAGAAATTTCCTGTTGGGAGATGTTCTGTTCTGTGTATCTAATATACAGCATAGTGACTACAATTAATAATACGAAAAAGATAACTGTGAAGTGATGGGCATGTTAATTAGATGAATTGTGATTTTTTTAATAACATCTATATCAAGTCATCCCATTGTATACTTTATGCAAATGACAGTTTTGTCATTTATACTTCAATAAAGTTGGGGAAAACCCAACAAAAAACCTCGGGCATTTCCTGAGCACCTACTATGTGCCGTGCTTTACATTGGGTATAATGGATGTAGAGTTGATTAAGACATAGACCTTATTCTCAGTGAGCCTTTAATGGCTCCTCATTTTCCTCTGTGGGTGAAATTCAAGCTCCAGAATAGGGCCCTTTATGACCCAGTCTCTGCCTCCCTCTCCTGGCACATCTCTTGCCGCTCTCCTACCTGCTTATGCTTCATGCCAGCAGCTTAGCCTCCATCCACAAGAGACCCCGACACTTCTGGTTCGGTATCCCAGACAGGCAGGTCTATAGCCGGTTCAGGAATAGAGATTCCTTTCCAACCAGTGTTTTGGATGTGGGCTCAGTGCAACATGGCGATGTGTAGAAAACAGCCACTGTTCCTGGAAAAGGAGGCATGAACAACATACTGGGAGGCAGGAATGGAATGAATGGAGGCTGGAGGTATGAACGAAATTGGAGCTGTTTGGCCAGGGATTGGTAGTTTAGTCCAGCTGGAACACTGGGTGGGTGGGTGAGTGGGGGGGACAGAAGATGAGACCAAAGAAGTCAATGGGAGACACCAAGTTGGGAATGGCCTTCTGTCATAAAAAACAAGTCTGGACTCCATATTTTGGGCAGTGGGGACCCAACACAGATCAGTAAGCCAGGGAGTAACATGGTGAGATCTGCTCTACAGTGAGTCTCAGACTGAGGGTTGAGTGTTGGATCCAACCTCTTGTTGCTTCTCTGGTTCTGAGAATCTGGCCAAAGCTTCCATCACCCCAAACTACTGTTGGACCTGAGAGTCAGGGAACAGTTTGCTGAAGTGAATTCTTACCAGTATCGCCCGTCCCCAGTATCCAGTCTCTCGTCCTGCTGCCTTTGAAAGGGTTGTCTGTAGGTCTCTGTTCTGTGTTGGACTACTGTCCGTGGCCGTGTCCACTCCGTGACTTACGGGTTTCAGGCAGGAGGGGAAGGAGCATCGTGGTCCAGTGGGCCTTGCCCTGAGTGTGTGCGTATGATTTGTCAACAATCGAGTAGTTTATGGGAGTTTATGGGACTTCATTAAAGACGTTGGAGCAGGAGCACTGTGGGACATCAGAAGAGACCTCAGCAATAAACCGCAGCTCCAAGCTTTGGAATGCAGTAAATGTTTAAGAGACTTCCTTCCTTTCATTACTGAATTTTACTTTACTTTTATACCAGTAAAGAGTTGTGTTTTAATGGTTGAAATTTCTTGATTCCGTTTTCCCCAGGTCTGTTTAAAAGCTACATTTTATCTTTGAGGATGTTTGGCTCATGGTAGAGGAAGTGCTGCCAGCAAATTCAATTAACTGGCAGAGCTCACAGATATTGTACACGGATTTCTTTTTTTCTTCTTTTTCACAACTGCTACATAAACACAGCTGGGTTTAATATTTGTTGTAACAAAGATTTAACTTGAATCATTTTATTCCGGGTAATTAATGCTTGGAATCTCAGCTACTTTTCCGTGTGTTTGTAATCCTCTGCGTTTCTTCACTCCGGCTATCTAGATAATGGAGTGTGCTCCTCCAGGTCTTTGCCCTGCCTTAAAACTGCTTAATATTTGGCCGTTCCCACTAGAGAGCAGATGCTTTTCTTTGAAGAATTGAATTTCTGTCAGCTCTTTTATGCATCATGTGTTTGGAACTGTAAGTGGATCAAGTTGTTCATCACAGCAGGGACACTGTGAAACACATCTATTATACACACTTCCCACCCCCCTTCCTGTATTTTTTCTCCCCCGAGGAGGTGGAGATGCCCATATCCCCTTGGGAGATATTTCACTCTGGTGGATGTATCCATGTGATCCACCACGGATCTGGCCTGGCCGCCTCCCTAAGCATGGAAATCTATATCCATTCAGCCCAGATTGGTGCTGAGACAAATCCCGCTTTTATCTGTGTAAACACCAGGCACTTCATTAACTCTCAAATACACACCCGAGTTTGGGTCACTAAATAAACCCACTAGGCTTAGCATAATGAGTGACATTTCAGTAATTGATGCCCTAGAAAATGGTAATTGTGAGCCCATTATTCTTTTTATGCTAAAATAATGGCTTGGGTAGTTTTGGCTTTGGAGTTGAGCTAGTGCAGAACAGTCACCATCTATTAGTCTCCTACTACGTGCCAGCCACTGTGCTTGATGCATGGAAAACCTCTGACATTTAATCTACTAACAATCCTGCAAAAAGTGGGGGGAAGTACTTATCCCTTTTTTTATAGATGAAGAGGCTAAATAACTTACCTAACAGCATCCAGCTAATAGTAGCTTAGTCAGGATTTGAACTCAGGTCTGCCTGAACCCTGAGTAAATCAAGGTACTGTTTGTTGGGTAGTGTACCCTCATCCTCAAGGGTTGCTACTCATTCATTCATTGGTTAATCAATCAATGCACTGGTTTATTACATGTGTTTATTACCTGCTTCCATTGCTCCACTTAAGTTCTCCCATTCTATGGCAAGTGGCAGGCCAGTTGGCTTTTATGAACAACTTGTATCTATGTAAATCTGAACTGGTAGTGAATTGGAGTCCTTTATTTAGTTTTGCTTTTCCATCAGAGCTCAGTGCAAATACAATCCAACTTCCCCAAGCAATCCACCATTTCCTTGCGGTTTTCATTTTGCATATTTCGATCCCTAGATTCAGCTTTGAACTGACAGCTAAAAAATCCAAACCTAAGTAGTTCATTTTGTCAACACAGCTTTGAAAGCAAGTCTTGATGTTCCTGCTGTGATATGCTCATCTTTTGGGCCTCAGATAGTGGTGCTGAGGGAAAAAGTGCATTTTGTGCATTTTTAATAGATAACATTCAATTTGAAAGAGTCATTTTGGAACATTCGTATGTCTGACTGAAATACCACTGATCTATGGAATTAATTACAGTTAAATGGAAAGGTGGCTTTTTGCTCACAAAGAAAGTCATTAGTCTCTTGATAAACATTTTTAGTTATGATTAACTTGCATCTTCTTCCAAATACTCTTCATTAGAACCAGGAATGGTGCCCTGGTTCATTAGAAATAGAGCAACCCCTTTATTGTTGATTTGCAGTCCATTTTGTTGTTGAAAGATTTGGGTTGTTGTTTTTTTTTTGTTTGGTTTTTTTTTTTGGTAGAGGATAGGTTGTTAAAAAAAATGTGTAACTTTCCTTTTGCAAGTGCATGTCTGTTTTTTCCAAAGGTAACTTACATTTTTATTTTGTGCGTTGTGTTTGCAAGAGAATGGTTCTTGGTTTATTCATGTTGACAACTGAAAAGCCTTAGACCTAATTAAAAGAATTTCCACGAGCACCTTTACTGAACCATTTCATTACGCGGCACTGCACAGATTGCATTGTGAAACATGGTGATAGTTTAAATCTGACCTTTAAACTTAAACTGCCAGAAGTATGGGGGAAAAAACCCTTCTTTGAAAATACTCCCTGGATACATATATATATAGGCATACATGCATGCACATATTTGGTTAGAAATACTCTTTTTATTGAATGACCACCTAATAATTTAAGTACACATTTACTTTGAGGTCAGATCTTGTAGCTTCCTTTAGCTTGGGCAGATTTTCAGCTGCATTAACAAAGTAAGAGAGAGAGAGAGAGAGAGAGAGAGAGAGAGAGAGTGTGTGTGTGTGTGTGTGTGTGTGTGTGTGTGTGTTGAAGCTAAATTGTTTTATAGGGAAAACAAAGACAATTTCACTTCATCTGGGGAAAAAAAATGGGGGCGGGAGTTTGGAGGAAGATGAGTTTTACAAATAAAAAAAGAAAAGTCTTTGCTGCTGTGTGTTTCAGTTTAAAATGCCGAGGTATGGATTACACACATGGGGAGGGGGCTGGAATGTCCTAGTTTGCGCAAGGCTCCTCCCGAGTTTTATTTGGCAGATAGTAGGAATAGGCCTTTTTGGTTTTGTTTTAAAATTGTACTTTTTATTCCAAGAATACCATCCTAAGGACTTGATCGTTTGTTCATAGGATGCGCAACAAAGGTATTATTGCATATAGTGCAATAGCCTTCACATCATGAAAATTAATCCTTTTGTCTGATTTTTTTTTTAAGCTGCTTAGAATTTTAACACTTGCATCTAACTTTTCGACTTAATACTCAGCCCATGAGCTGTCAGGAGAGACTGAGGGAGCAGAGACCTACGCCCCCAGGGTCACAGCCAGCTCCAGTTGGAGCAACTAGCACAGTCCCCCACTCCCCCTGGAGAACCAGTGTCTTTGAGGGGGAAATAGGATGCAGAAGCAGCAATTAAAACCAACTGAAGTCAAGGCATAATCATGTTCTCGAGAAACAGAAAAGCAAGGAATGAGAGAAAGCAATAATGGAGATACATTAAGTTGGTGGGGGGGCAGGGGGAATAAACCAGTGTCATGGACAAACCTGATCTCCTGGTCTCAGAGATCCTGGCGCAGTGAGAAATCATGGAATAGCACAGACTTTGAAGTAAGGCAGTACCGGGCTGGACTTGGGCCTCTCCCCTTGCTGCACTAGCTGATGACGTGGGACTGAGGCTCGCTTTCCTCATCTGTGTAGTGGGGATGCGTGTGCCTGCCCAGCCCCGTTGTCTGAAACGTTAATCCAGTGCTGAGTGTGAGAACACCTGCCATGGCATTTGGTACCTAGTGGAATGCTTCATAAATGCTAGTTCCTGTTCCTTTCTCCTGTGAAATTTCTGGTTTTCCCTGAAACTATTACTGGGAAAGAGTGAGGTAGGATTGCCTTTACTTATCAAGATTTTTTGCTTCAAATTTGAGGCAAGAACTAAGGCACAGGTAGGTAAGATAACACCGTGCCTACGTGAAGATAGCAGAGGGAGCCAATGTAAATGTGCCCCTGAGAACAGGAACACAAGGCAGTAAGTAGTCCCTTCTCCACCCTCCAGACCCAGACATCCTCCAGGAGGTCATGTTAACAAAGCCCCAATGCCCGCTTTATTCAAAAAAGGAAGAATCCATTTTCCTTAGCATGTAAGGGCCATTTTTTAAAGAGGGAAAGAAAGTGTGATTCTGTTGCCTCCTCCCAGCTGCCGCTGGGTGTCTGAATTGTCCAAAAAAAAAATCGCTTAACTCCAATTCTGACACTGAGCAAATAATGCAGCTTCAGGGGAGAGAAGCGCGGCCCCGGCACTGTCTGACTTGAGTCAGACACTTAGAATAACTGGCTCTCTACTTGGGGTGTGCTGCTCCATCTAGTAGAAGAGACAGGTATGGGAGGGGGGACCCAAAAACATGGAATTTATTTATAAAAAATGTGGTCTCTATTCTTACATGTTTAACCTCCAGTCACCTTCAGAGCACCCTCCATCTGATGCGGTACACCTGCTGAGGCTTCTTCCCGCTGCTCAAAACAGTTTTTGAACTCATCGATTTTGATGCCTTTTAGTGCTTCTGCCATTTTTTGTTTCACTTCTTCCACGTTGGCAAAACATTTCCCTTTGAGAAGTTTTTTCTTCCTGGGGAAACAAAAAATAAAGTTGCTCGGGGCAAGATCAGGTGAATAGGGAGGGTGGGGCATGGGGGTTGTGCAGTTGTTTGGCCAAAAACTGCTAAATGCTCAGAGTGGTGTGGGCAGGTGGGCTCATCCCTGCCCATCACGAAAAGAGTGTTCAAAAAATATTCACTGAAGCCGAACACAGCCTCTCACAACAGGGCCTGCTGGTACACTGATACAGATGGGTTCCTAGAACACTCACCTAGCAGGAGAAGCCTGTGCTACAAGGGACCCACCCTCCAGAAGATAATTCCAGATTTTTGAGGTCCCCCCTCATATATTAGGTTGTTGGAAAATGCATCGTTACACATTGCTGTGTGTCCCTGAATGAAAGTATAAGATAGGACACCTTGGTCTAACCTGAGAAGGAGAGATTGAGGAAGTGATATTTGAGCAGAGATCTGAAGAACGTGTAGTATTTGATCTAGGACCCTGCATTGTCCAATATGGAAGCCACTATCCACACGTGACTATTTAAATTGATTAAAATGAAATAAAATTTTTAATTCCTCAGGCACAGTAGCCACAGTTAAGGTGCTCTGGTGCAGCTGCCACACAGGACAATACATACGATAGATTACTTGCAGACAGTCCTCTCGGACAGGGCTGAGTTCTAGGGGGTGAGGGGCTGAGGGCCCTGCAAGCAGAGGAGCCAGCCTGTCCAGAGGCCGTGGGTGCCAGGGCGGCCAGTGTGGCGGGAGCCCAGAGAGGGTGGCTAAAGCCGTGGAGAGGGATGCAGGAGCCTCGCATCTGAAAGAGCCCTCTGGGCCAGGCTGGGACTTTAGTCTTTATCTTCAGGATAATAGGGAAGCTGCTAAATGATCTTAGGGTGCCAGCACTGCTGGAAGAAGGTGGGTGGGAGAGTCTTAGAGGTGGATAGGTGAACAGTATGTCAGCCTTATTCTCCCCTCTTCCCTCTCCCCCAAGTTGCAACCAAGTGATAAATCATTATGCGTTTGTTAAGTGCCAACATGAATTGCAAGGGTTATTTTAATTCTAGCAGGGATGAAGCTATGTAAACTCCTGATTATATAAAAGGCTAAATTATAGGATGGTGATGTAAACAACATGAGAGCCCCTTTTGAAGTAGTAATAAGCTAACTTGGGGCTGGTCTGGAGGAGCTTGACTGCAGGCCGTTAGGACCTGGGCCCTTGTTCTGTGCAGCTCTGTCCCCAGCACATCCTCAGTGTGGGGCCTGTAAAGATTAGATGTCCACCAAAGGCTGGGGAAGAGCTCTTTGTTGTGACAGAGGGCATCACAGAAAGTCAGAGGCTTTTTTTTTTTTTAATAGAAGGATTCCTATTAGAGAACGGGATAAAGAAAATCCCAGGCTTAGGGATGGTTTTGCAACCTCTGAAACTGAAGAGAAGACAACGTTGGAAACGGAGCTTGAGCCAAGCCCATAGAAGGCCTTGGGCTTTGTACTGAGGAGTGTGGACTTCATGTTAGCAGTATGGAACCACTGCAGATTTTAGAGGAAGGGAGTGATAAGATTCAACCTGTTGCTTTAGGAAGATAGTTCAATGCAAAAGATGGATTAGACCAGGAAGAAATACAGGAAGGGCCACCAGCTGAAAGACTGTTGCAGTAGTGCAGGTAAAAGATGGAACCTGAGCTAATAATAAAAAGTTAGGCAGTCCGCTACATCAGTTATCCATTTTACATCCATTATATTTCACTCCTCGCAGTGCATGTTTGTTGCAGATACCTCATTTTACAACAGAGGAAATAGAAGCTTAGAAAGGCTAAGAAAGTACAGAAGCCAGGTTTCTAATCTTAGACTTAGGCTTATGTGATTCAAGCTCTACACTCTCCTGCATGTGGAACATAGGGGGATAGAGGAGGAGGTGAAGCCAAGAGGAGACCTGAGGGATGGAGCCTGCAGTGACCGCGTGACACGGGTGCCAGGTGCAGGGTGGAGTGGGGATGGAGAACACTGCGTTTGTTTCCAGACACATTGCACATGCAGTGTTGTATAAGACTGGTCTAGTTTTCGCTTTAACTCATTCAGCACCCACAGGATCCTTTTCCTTGCATCCTAATGATGGCCTCCTGCAGAAGGGGAAAGAATGAGTGTCAGTTTCTCCCTCAGCCCTTCCCAACTGAGACCACTTTCATCTAATGATCGAATGTGATCCTAGGCTTGTCTCCAAGCAGAGGCTCAGCCACGGGAAATGCCTTGCAAGATGTCAGAACACTTGCTCACCTGCTCTTTCATTCAGCAGAAACTGCTGGATGACCACACTGGGCCAAGCACTGCTGGACCTTCTGGGAACTCAGAGTCTGGCGGGAAAGACGGAAGACACAGCAGCGCACCCAAGAATCACCTATGCAGTCCCGGGGGCTGGACGGGGTGTTGTTAACCCTGTCTTAGGGGTTAGGGAAGGCTTCGCAGATGAGGGGACATCTGGCTTCCCTCCTTCCCTTAACCCAAGGCAATGTTTAATTTGACTGTTAAAGAAAAATACCTCATTTAAATTCTGTATTATAAAAGTAACATATGCTTTTTTATAAGGGATAATCAAAACAATCAAAAGTCCATAAAAGAGAAAGTATCTCCACATGGTTAAAGCTTGATACCTGGCATTTTAGATTTATACTACATATATGTACAGATCTAATTTTTTAAATGCTTGTATGCATTGCTCTGCAATTTGTGTGTTTTCCCCCCCATTTGGCAATATTTTGTGGACATCTTTTCATGTTTTACAGAGTACTGCCACATTCTTTTTAGCTATACAGTAGTTCATTGTGAGGATGTGATATAGTATACTTAATCGGTCCCATTGATGGACGCTTAGACAGTCTTTCAGAGGGGAAAGAGATGGTCACAAGAAGAGGAAGGGAGAAGGGACAGCTCCATATGAGTTGTAAACATGTGTCTGGGCTGAAGAGCCATATATGCTTCTAGATAGAAATTCAGTATCAGTCTAGTAAAACGTTAAGGGGGCTGCAGGAAGCGAGGCCCACTGAGAACATCTCACGGGTTGCTCTGAGGAGTTGGGATGTTTTTCTGAAGGTGCTGGTGGCCCAGGGCAAGGGCATTGAAGGATTTTGAGGGAGCGTTTGAAGTGATCAGAGTCACGTTTTCCCGAGATTGGAACAGAGCAAGACAGCTCTGGGTGGCTGGCACTGAGGGGAGACTGGAGACCGAGAGCCCGTCTGGGAAACCGCCCGGCCAGTCTGGGCCCGAGAGGGTGGCTGGAGCTGGACAGCAGTCATGGGCTCTGAGAGGAGAGGGTGGGTTCAGGACATTCAGGGCGGTGTGGATAGGACGTGAGAGTAGTTGTGGAAGGGGAAGAGACTCTGGCGCCCAGCGTCCGCATCTGGCCTAGGACAGTGGTCGGGTGACACTGCAGTTACCCCGTGGGAGAAGCTGATGCACTCAGTCCTGTACTCCTTTCCCTTTCTTTTCTGGCTGCTTCCCGTGATACCTGACTGGAGGAGGAGGCCATCTTCAACAGTATTTCTGTCGCCCCCAACTTAAGCCCAGCGAACCCTGATGTTAATTATCTGATCAGGACCCCCAGGAGTACCCAGAGCAAGTTCAGCTTCAGATGTATGACTTTGGGTTATCTAAGCCTTAGATTTTCTTCCCTCGGTTTTCTTTAAAGGGCAGAACGCTACCACCAGCGATCAGATGCACGTCTACTTGAAGCTTCCAAGTTTGAAGTGCTGACAAAAGCTTCTCCGCGATGCAGAGTGAGGGGAGGGCTTCAGAAGTCTTGGCCTACGTAGTCACAGGGGCACCAAAAGCCCAGGACCGCTTGGCTGGTTTCAGACCGGCTGGGCGGGCGGCGAGGCACCCGCTCATATTTGCTCAGTTATCATCAGCAACCACCTCTTTGTGTAAAATGGTAATGAGGCCATTAGGAGAGGCTCACCTGAAGTGCAGCTTGTGAATCCAAGGTAATTAAACACCTCCCGAATGAACAGGAAAGGCCAGGGAAGGTTAAGTGAGGAATAATCTGAGGCGCAGGTGGCCCAAGCCTTTGAAGAGCCAGAAGAAGAGCGACAGTGGCTTGCACCATTTCAAAGGATGGAAATGTCACCCAAGTCCCTGGGAGGGGCAGGGTTTTTATTATTTGGATGGTGGGTAGTGGGCAATATTTTTAACACCTTAATAAAGCATGTGTCTTTTTTTGCGTCGTATTTCAAATTGAAGTCCATGGCAGAGTCTGCCTGGGTGCCACGTGGCCTGCTTTGCTCCTCATGGGTGCCCACTGCTGTGGTGTGGGAGCTCCCAACAAACCAGGTATTTACACTCAGGTGTTGACACAGAATCCAGGCTGCTTCCAGAGGAAAAGTGTTAGCCTGCCTCCAACCAGAGATGGGGTGGCCACCTCTCAGTGCATGTTCCTGTCACTTCTGACTTATCCGAGGAGGACGCCAGTCCTGTCTACGCTCAGTTGACTCTCCAAGCATATGGCACACCCCCTCAGCAGCCACGCAGGACTTTTTCCCCTATACTCAGTAGTCACTTACTGATGGCCTACTGTGTACTAAGCACTGTTCTATGTGTCCTTTGGCTTACATGTGAATATTTATAGCAGTGTTATTTATAATAGTCAAAAAGTAAAAGCAGCCCAGATGTCCATCAACTGATAAAAAAAAATAAAAGCAGTATATTTATACAGGGGAGTATTATTCAGCTATGAAAAAGAATGAAGTATTGATAAGTGCTACAATGTGGATGAGCGTTGTTCATAAATGAGCATTATGCTTAGTGAAAGAAGCCAGGCACAAACGATTACATACATATTATATGACTCCAGAATAGGCAAATCCATAGAGACAGAAAGTGGATAAATGGCTATCTAGGACTGGGCTGAGGGAGGAGAGGAGGAGGAGGAGGAGGAGGAGGAGGAGGAGGAGGAGGAGGGTTGGTGGGGAATAAGAAGGGACTACCAATAAGATGAATCTCTTTTTTTGAAGAATGAGGGGGTGATGAACATGTTCTAGAACTAGATAACAGTAATAGTTGTACAACCTTGTCTCTAAAAACCACTAAACTATACACTTTACGTGAATGGATTTTGTGGTATGTAAGATATGTATATTTTAATAACCTATTGAAATTCCCTATGAGAAGCTTAGCACTAAAGAAATGATGTTCATGGAGCCTTTCTAAAGGCGTATGTGTTCCATCCCAGATCAATGATTCCTAGTGTTCTTTTGGTTTGCGTCTCCAGCACCTTTAGGATGCCAAGGGAAGCTGTGGAGCCTATGCCCCCCAAAATCTTCATCCCTCATTCTTAATAAAAATTTGTAGATGAGTCACAGACCACCTGAATCTAATTTTCTATTTTATTCTTAAATAGTATCCTAAATTTTATCCTTAGATAATGTCAAACCATTAGTCCTTTATCCAAGCCCCTGATTCCTGAATTGTACCCTTGACATGTCCCCTGTGTGCTTAAAAACAATCGTTAGCTTTACATTTCTCTCCAGATGAAGAAAAAAAAATCTGTGGTGTACTCACCCACTCTTCTGACCCCTGCGCTCACCTCAGTCTAAGCCAGGTTCCCCCTCATCCTCTCCACGGAAGCCCTTCCTGTTCTCTGAACTCTTCCTCACTGCAGGGTCTTTGCAAATGCTGTTCCTCATACTTGGTGCACTGTTCCTCCCCGCTTGGCTGAGGTGACTCCTTCAGCTCCCCCTTCAGGTCTTGTTGCAAGCCCGTTGCCCCCAGGAAGCCTTCCTTGAGTTCCTTGGTGAGCTGTCACAGGCTCAGGACAGTACTGGTGTTTCCCTCACGAGAGTGAAGCTCAGTAAGGGCAGAGCTTATATCTGGTTTGTTCACCATTGAACACCTAACACAGGAAATAAAATTTGTTGAGTAAGTGAACGACTCGAGGCCACCTCATGGGACAATTCCAGGGGCACCTTTCACATGGAACAAGGTATGAATGGTGTGTCCAGACACTGTGCAGCATGGCATCCTGAGATGAATGAAGGGCATGTTAGAAACCAGCCAGGAAGCTTGATGCTGTCTCTGATGTTAAGGGCAACAGCCATCACGTCGTAGTCATTCCTGCACTGAGGACTCATAGGAAGAAGCTCATTTAGTTCTCACCTGGGGGAAAATCTGTGTTCAACTGGGTAGCTGGTTTGCTTGTGATACATGGACACAAGGAACTTCTTATGTATTCCTTTTTGCTTTGACCACTAGAGAATTGTTAAGTCAAAAATTCAGTTCTAGCCACTGTGTAAGACCTCTGGCTTTTCTTCATGTACCAAATCTATTCCTGGCTACTTTTCCCATTCCCATGGCTGTCTTACCAATTTTCTTTTAACCTGCCAGTACTTCTCTGTAAGCTGCTACTATTCCATTAGAGTAAAAGGTGTGAGCTATATAATAACATTTATTAACTTATTATGTAACAATATATTAAGTATTATAAATAAGTCATTTATTTCTAATATTTGTAAGTAATTTGAAGGTGGAATGGAATTGGAATTAAAAATCTTCGTGTAGTTTTGGGTCAAATGACAAGGCTTCCATTCATATTCCAACTTGGCCACTTCTTGGGTTTGTTCCTGGACACATGATCTAACCGCTCTGAGACTGTTTCACCCTTGCAAGTTGGGAATACCAATTTCTTCCTTGCAGGATTGTTGAAAGAATTAAATTAGAAATTTTATGTGAAGCTTACTTGGCACGTTATAACTGCTTAGAAAGTGGTTTTGTTTGCGTTTTTATTAGATAATGTTCTAATAGAAGCAACATTCATTTAAATGTCAAAAATCTGCCCTAATACCAAATGCATTTTTGTTCTCCCAGCAGCCGAGGTATCAGATTGATCCCCCGACCAGGGATTTTCTAGAGCTCTTAGCCAGCCGTCCTCCATCAACCCTGCCCTCAACGTGTGTCTCCTTTCTCTCGGTCACTAGATCTCTTCACTGAAGAACCGGCTGAAGAAGGTCTCCACAACCACTGGCGATGGCGTGGCCAGAGCCTTCCTCAAGGCCCAGGCCGCTTTCTTCGGCAGCTACCGAAACGCTCTGAGGATTGAGCCAGTGAGTAATGTCTTGGCATGTTATTAACCTGTGTTTGGTCAGGGCTAAGAAACATACCTCAGGGACCGCAAGAAAACCGCAATTCGCCCGCTTGTTGAATTCCCCTAGAAGAGGCTGTGTGTGTTACCGGTGGGGCGTGGGGGAGTGTGCTCCTATGCCCTACTTAGCACAACAAAGCCGCGCTGCCCGAGTGAGGCAGTAACTGCTCCTGCGAATGTTAAGACCCCTCCCCTCCCCGGACACTTGCAAGACTATATGTTAAAACAGTGCCAGGCCCTTCACGCACACCTGCCCTCACTGAGGAGTCACGGGAAGACTGAGGTAGCGGTACTCATCTCCATTTTACAAATGCAGGAACCGAGGCTAAGGGAAGAGATGTGACTTGCTAAGCAGGGGAGAAGCCAGTTGGTCTCGAAGCCCATGATTTCCCCACATTGCTTCACTGCCCTTTCCCGGTTTGGGACTTTGTCCCCACATTTGAGAAAGTAAAGCATCTTAGGGATTCACTTCTTAGAGTCTCCCAAAGTGGCCTTGGTATGAATGACTGGAAAGTATGCTGAGGACTGAGAAATAACGTTATCCACCTCCATAGCCCCTCAACCTTTCTGAACCCCCGTTGCCTCATTCTTATCCTCTCCTGCTCTGTGAGGCCACTGGTTATTGTTACGAGATGAAGACATCAGGTCAACCCTAAGAGCAATGAAAGTACCAACCCTCCCAACTTGCGTTAGAAGTTTTCATCTGATATCCCTCTAGTCAGCCTACTCTCGGCCAAAGAGAATGGAGAAACTGACCCAGGGACCTGGGTCGCTCTATGTAGGAGAAGGCGTTGGAGGGAACCTTGCCGACAGCCGTTTTCTCTTAGGAGCACAGAGCTCCACCATCCTCAGCAGGTGAGAGTGATGGCAGCCGCAGCCAGCCTATTTGGAGGGGTCGCACTGCTATAGGGTAAGGATGTCTTACATTGCTAGGACCCCGTCATGTCTAAGGGGAACACAGAGTAAGAGCAGTCAGCATGTTTTTGCTTCAGCCAGGATGCACTCTCTGTGAATCGGCTGCTCAGGAAGCAACGGCCGAATGCCGCTCTCCTGCCTGCTCCTCGTCTTCCACCCAGCACTTACACCTGACTTTCTCGCCGCCTCAGCCTCAGGCAATGTCATGGTCACAGAAGAGAAGGGATGCACTCTCTTTTTGCTCCGTAAGAAATACTTCCCTTCAGTTTAAAGCAAGTTCTCCATGTCCTGCTTGTCACCCAGTGACACGGCTCTGATTCTTTGTCCTGACTGGACCCGGCCAAACCAGTCAAGTTTGGTGTAGGTTTGAGAGCTGATATATATCAAGGAAAATACTGTTGTCTTTCCATCTCTAAAATAAGAATGAGACAGTTGTCTCATTCCTTTCCTTGGGCTGCTGAGAACTGAAAGGCATGAAATGTTTCCACTCTTACAGTGATCTCATGGTTGTGACGTGTATGTCTAGAATTCAGAGGCTGTTGAATCTTGGTATTTATTGCTGGATATGTGATTGGGATACAAGTTGCACCTCTAAAGAAGTTTATGGTTGTATTTGCACTTGGCTGTGAAAGGCATTTAATTTAAGGATGGAAGCCCTGAAGTTTAAAGCCTGTCTCTGTACATCTAAGTTGTACAACCTTGAGCAAGAATAAAGAATAAGCCCTGGCCGGGTGGCTCAGTTGGTTGTAGCATTGCCCTGAACAGGAGAAGGATGCATGTTTGACTCCTGGTCAGGGCCCATACTGAGGTTGCGTCTAGGGGGCAACCAATTAATGTTTCTCACATCGATGTTTCTCTCACTCTCCCTAACTCTCTAAAAGCAATAAAAAAAAAATCCTCGGGTAAGGAATAAAAAAATTTTTTTTAAAGAATAAGAAATAAGAATTCCTATTATTCTACATCTCTAGGTGGTTATGAGGATCACATGCGTCATAAAACATAGGAAAACTGAAACTTGACCTGGGTCTTATGGGTAAGACTTAGGGAAAAGAAAGACAGAAGCCCTTCCTGTAGTAGCTGGGAGTGAGCTGAGTGAGCAAAGGCTGGGGGGCAGGACCCCTCTTGGCTGCTTTGTCTGGAGTTAGGTGTTCAAGTGGGCAGGTGGGACCGCAGGAGAGCTTGGAGCCAAGTTTGACAGAGCCTTGGATGCTAGGCAAGATGTGTGCACTTCACCCTGTAGGGAGTGTAAGTTTCTTAGCACAGATGTTGTGTCACACAAGTCATGTTTGGACAGCAATACAGTGATGGATAGAGAGGGGAGCTATCAGCAGAGACAGGGGACTCTTGGCTGAGCTCAGAAGAGAGCCCTCTGGTGGTTACACCAGGAAAAGGTACCATGAAGAAGAATTGACTAGATGAGTATAGTAATAGATAAAATATGGAGACAAAGGTCAAGTATTGTCAGAATGTTTCTCAAGATTTGGACCTGGAAGAGGATGATGATACCCAAAGTAGAAAAAGGGAAAGCTTAATGCAAAGGTATTCCCAGTAGTAGTATCTATAATGGTCACAACAGACTGACCATTATGGAACAGACTGAGTGCCCATAATAGGCAACTGGTTAAGTAAATATGATACATTCATATGATAGAATATTACATAGCCATTAAACGTAGCACTTTGAGTATCAGATGATGGGTTTGGTTGTAAACATGGTACATTTCACTGAGTGTAAGCTGCTCTTCAATCATAAGGTGTACCATTATTTCATGTACCATTAAGAGAAAAGCACGCTGCCGATTGTAATTGAAGGTGCCATCAACTGTGAGACACATTCAGATTTCAGAGGTGTTGGAATGTGAAGAAATTTGCATCTTAGAATCACCAAAATATAGCAGATTTGTCATGCTTTCAGTCGCATTCATCTGTACAAAAGGCTTTTTTGCAAGGAGGCTGAGAGGGAAGCCAAAGGGCCTAAAATGTTCTGATCAAGCATCATCACCTGTTGCCTAGGTGGTTTTTACACCATAGATTTAATGCTAGCCAATTCTGTCCATCCAGAAAATGGGATATAACACTTTCCAAAGCAGATTGTTAGGGGGTTAATTAAAATAAGGACTGCAAAGCACATGAGAGCCCCAGAGGGGGTGAAGTATGGGGGGCAGTGGTCACACGGGGGTGGGGTGGGGAATGGTGACTGGGATGAGCCTCCAGGGTGGCAGGCAGCTCAGTGCAGAGGGGACAGAGCCGCCTCCCCAGGCCACTGGTCTTTTCATTGTTTCTGTGATTATGAAAACATCTGCTCGTGGTAAGAAGAGGGCTTGAAATGAGAAAACACCCATAATCCTATCATTTGGAGTTAAGATAAAACGTTAGCATGTTTCTACCCAAGTTCTAGGATTTTGGAAGTTCTTTTGGTTTCAACTGGTTTTTGTTTTGGGGGGTTTTACTTTGAGGCAGTTGAGAAATTACTGGCAAAACAGTCCAGTCCCTAGTTCTTTGGTTTTGCCTTTAGTGCAGTACAAGCATTTATTTATATCATACAAAAACTGTCCTTAAGTGTCATTTATAATGGCCACACATAGCCCATCGGCGACTCCAGTGGTCCACAGCCTTGGCTGCGGGTCAGAATCTCCTGTGGGGTCTCACAGAGACCGCCCTCCAGGCCCTGCGACCCGGACCCAGCACCAGGGCCCCCCGCGTCATCGCAGCGCTGCTCCCTTATTTGTCAGCCACCTTTCACCATTGTAGACCACGCTGTGGTGAACGTCCTTAGATGAATCTTCACGCGTGCTCTGAATTATTTCCTTAGGCAGAACCAACGTTGTTTGATGGGTCAAAGGACCAAGTATATTGAGGGCCTTTGATCTATACGGTGAGGGAGAAAGATGGTGGCAGAAGCAGGTGGTGTCGGGACCGAGCGCCTCTGAGGCGGAGTGCCAGGCGGGCCGAGCAGCAGCCAGCAGCGGGGACAGTCTGAGGTAGAGGAGGGCTTTGTTTGGTGCCACACCTTCCTGCTCTGGGTCTGTAGGTGCAGTTATGAGACTCAAGTCACTGCAACGTACAGAGGTTTGGTTGTACAGAACATGACCAGCTTGACAGTGCTGCTTTCCACTGCACTCCTGGAGCAGCACAGGGGCCGATTCTGCTGAGCCCCTCAGTGCCCACCAGCTCTGGGAGGAGGGGGCGAGCCCCAGCCGGAGAGGCAGAGATGGATGGGCAACTCCTATTCCACCACCCAGTGCTCACATGAGAGTTTTAGCTCCTTGGCCTTTTTTTCTCTTTCCTACTGGAAAGAAAAATTCAAAATGGTGCCAATTGGGAGTCTTGAGCTTCATTTTCTTTCCCCTGCCTGGAAGAGAAGAGGAAGACCGCCCCTTTGCTGAGGCTCAGCCATGTGCTGGGAGCTAACCTGCTCCCCCCATCAACGCCTTCTCCTGGACCCTGTGCTTGTCCCAGGACGTTGTCTCCCTTTGGGGTCAGGGGAATGATTTCCAAGGGCTCTCCTGAGGGGCAGAAAGTGAGACAGGAAGGGTGTCTGGCAACAGCCACGTCTCCTACCTGCTCGGTGGCCTCCCCCAAGGATGGAGCTCGTTTCACCTCTCAGTTGCTTCACCTAAAATCTCAGGGATTTCTCACCACTGCCCCTTAAGATCCATTTTACAGATGGGAGAGAGGCTCAGATTGCAGGTGACTTCCTGGTAAGCAGGAGAGCCAGGAGGCAGACTCAGGTCGGCCTGGCTCCAAAACTCAGGTTCCTTCCACCACACCCTCTCGCCTGTCTTTGTTCTGCTTTCCACATGTTCTGCTTTTATAACTCTTTTCTCTCTGTGTTCCTGCACCAGGCATGGGTCATGGCATAGTGTAGGCATCAACGAGTATATTTGGAAACAGTGGCTGGAAGGCTGGGTGAAGAAAATCAGGGGGGACAGGGAACTTTGTGAGGCTGGGGGCTGGCCCTTGGTCTCTGCTCGGTGTGTGCACAGTGCGTCCTGTCTCTCTTTAGGCTTTAGATTGCTGCTGCCTGGCAGAGGCGAGAGTGTCTGCAAATCACAGGGCACGTGACCCATTTTTCAGTCACCTGGAGAATATAAGGTGCAAAGCCCAAGATATTTAACAATATCGGCCAAGCCAACTTGTTCATCTCCACTTAAATGACAGAACCACAAGCAGCCAGGCAGCTCCATTTGGAAAAAACCCTCTTTATCCATGTCAAGCGGCAGCCCAGGCTGCAGCTCATTTATTTAGGCCTTTCTTGCTCTCTGACACGCCTCCTAGCAGTTGCCAGGCAACTCTGGGAGTAGCAGTGTGTGTTAAGGATTAACTAGTTAGGGCTGGGGTCCTTTTTGGCAAGAAGAGGATAAAATACAAATGATTTTAATTGCTAGGCCAAGGATCCTTTCTCAGCTTGGTAGAAGATGGCAGCTTTTGGAGGACGTGTACAGCAGAGTGGTTCTTGAATTTGCCTTGAAAGTTTCCCTTTCTCCTGCCTGTGGAGAACAGATGAATTTTAAAAAGAATCTTACTTTTACTTCTCCTTTGTTTAAAACTATATCATCATGAAATCGGAATATGACTAGGCCACTGCCCTCTCTTTGAAAGACACTTCATAATACAGTAGCCTTAGTTTTAGAGAACTTTTCAAAATAGACTTATGTCTTCTAATTTCATCCCTTTTTCTGTTTGGAGTTTCTTATTTCATAGCTCGTGTTACATGGAGTCGTCCTAAGACAGTGCGTGTGAAGGCGCCTGTTCCCATGGCTGTCCACTGCCGGCCCTTGGGAAACGCTGGAGCACACAGCAAACTGATGGGTTTCGGTGCTTTCAGAGACGTCCTGTGCTGTGGCGGTGTCTGTGGGAAGGCCAGCGGAGATGGGACTCTGAGAGTTGTTTAGTCAGCAAGCTCGTGTAGCTCCCTCTGGGCCACCCTGCTGGCTGGGCATCCCCAGGATCAATGGGGCACAGCCCCTGCCCACTGGGAACGAATGCTGGGCTGCAGACAGTCAACACACAGCCACGGCGGCTGCGAAGGCGGCTGAGCAGGCAGCAGCCAGCTCCTCCCGTCCTGCTTGCTCAGTTCATCCCAGGAGGCCCGGCTTCCACATGCAGCTGTGGGTACGCTGGCATCATCTACCTTACAGCCCCTGATTTTGCACTTGATTCTGCTGAGTCATATTTATCCACCTAAAACCCCCTGAAGACAGAAAAGTTAAGATAAAAGCAGATTGATAGCCTGGCTTTCAAGCATGAATGGACAAGGCTATGTTGGAGCAGGTCAGAAAAACACCACGTGTATCTGTCTCCTGGTTGAGTAACACCACTGATCTCATGATTTTAAAAAAAACAACAAAAAACAGTATTTATATGTGTTTTTAGTATAATAGGCAATAGAAAAATATTTAGAAACTAAAAAAATTTAAATATCACCACAGTCCCACTAAACTAACAAAAGTACCTCAACTTTACCTTTTGTATATTCTCTTTAATTATTTTTCATTATGCAAAGCGTTTATATAGTTGCTATTAAATCTAAGTTAAAAGTTTGTTTCTCCTCCATTTAACATTACATCATATGTATTTTTACATAGCTGCAGACATTTTATCAAGTACAGCTACCATAATTTCTGTAACTACTTTCTCGTGTTAGACATTTAGATTGTTTCCAATTTTTTAGTGTTATAATTAATAGTCCACTAATCATCTTTATGAATAAAGCTTTGAAATGCTGTATTTCAAAGTCTCCCGCGTGGAGAAATACAAGTCTGTGTGCAGGAGCCTGACTGTGCGTGCCGACTTGTCACAATGTGGGAAGGAAGCAAGTTCCCTTTGACTCAGCCTCAGAGCAGCTCGACATAGAAAGAATTAAGAACCCTTCGTGGGGTGCACTGTGGGCCCTCCACTTAGGCAAGCAAAGGATACCCAGAGCCAGATATAAGAGATATTACTAATTTGTGCCTCCATCTGGTGCTAAAAATAAGGTTTGAGAAATATTCAAACAATAGGTGCAGCACAGCAAGATAAGAGAGAAGGAAGTGAAGAAGCCGGGGGAGACAGGGAGAGGGGGGAGCCAGGGAGGGGCTGGGGTGGGTGCCTCTGCGCTGCACTGGGATCTTCCACAGGCTGGCGAGGGCAGAGTGGGCACTTGGACCCACGTCCTTCCTAGAGCCCATGCTTTAAAAAAAAAATTGTGGCGAAAGTTATATATATTTAAAAAAACATAAAATTTGCCATTTTCACCATTGTTAAGTTTATAATTCAGCAGCATTAATTACATTCACAATGTTGTATCACAGGAACTGTATATCCATTAAGCAATAACTCCCCTTTCCCCCTTTCCTCAGCCCTTGATCTACTTTCCATGTCTATGAATTTGCCTATTTTAGATGTTTCATATAAGTGGAATTATCTGTCCTTTTGGGTCTGGTTTATTTCACTTCCTTATTTTCAACGTTCATCCACATTGTAGCATGTGTCAGAACTTCATCCCTTTTTAAGGCTGAATAATACTCTACTGCATGTGTGTACCACATTTTGCTTATCCATTCACCTATTGGACACAGGCTGTTTCCACTTTTGTTCATCCGAACATTTTTTGCCTATTGGGATAAGATGACCATTGTTCGATACTGGCACCAGATCTCCACTGTCCACCTCCCAGAGATACTAATGTTGCTCAGGAACCCAGTCTGGGAGGCCTGGCACCTTGGAGTCCCACAGCGCATGATGGCTGAACTGAGAACCCTTGTTTTAGAAGTAGGCTGCCCAAGTAAAAAGTAGGTCCTTAAGTGAGGGATGGGAACTGGCAGGAAATCTGGCTAAACACCATGATCAAGCTTCACTGGACAATTTCAAAGACCATCACTAAATATGATGAAAATTAAATTCTCATGTGTTCTAGAATGCTTGAAAAATAAAACACAATTAGCGTATTTTAGGCCATCCAGAAGGAATTCTAGGCTTTAAATTCTAAGAATTCTTGATCTCATTAATAATCTGGCTGCTTTCTTTGTTCCCATAGGATGGGACCATGTTTTATACTCATTGGTGTCCCCCACATAGCCAAATATTAGTAGGTGCTCATTAAATATGTTGGATGAATGGATGAACAAATGAATGATACCTGTTTTCCCATGCTATGCATCAGAAAGACCGATGGTCATGTTTCAGTGTTGTGCCATAAAGATGATTAATTTTTGAAAAGGCATCCACAGCTTCATCTTAGAGCATGAGAAGAATAATCTTACACAATTGGCAACTGTGAATGTGTAAATGTCAAACAAAGGCACAATGGCAGCTGCATGGTAGCCAACCAGAGGCAGTTAGGATCTGACTGTGAAATCGCCGTGTGCAGTAAATACTCACTTCTAGTTAGGAAAATACAAGAGGTAAGTATATTAGTGGAGTAGCTGATTTTGTTGTGGCAGTTTTAAATGCTGTGTCTTTGTGGAAGCTCTGCCAAAGAAGAATCGTTGCAGTTATGGTGTTTTAAGTCAGATGATGTCACTTTAGGGTCTTTTACTTTTTCAGTGAGACTCTGGAAAGGAAACCTTTCTGATCCGTTTTCAAGCAGTAATAACATCTAATAATTTAGAGTCTAAAACAGCGATATATGACTTCATGTTCATCGCCAGACTGTGAGCTTCTTGAGAACAGGATTTGTCTCATTCTTTCTTATACCCCAGCACACAGTAGAGGCCCAGGAACATAAGATGGAGTGATGGTGGGTTTGTTCTGTGGAGGACATTATAGAATTTATGATGATTAGAGGATAAAATTGTAAACTTCCTTCCCCTTCCCCCCCCCCCCGGACATGCACACACACTGATTTTTTTATGGGGTGTGGATACATTCTCAGAAATATACATCACATTCAGTCTTACACTATCCTCACAAAGAAACGGAAGCCCGCTCCAGAAGGGGGCGGAGTGTTGTGATTACTCACGTATCCCAGGCACAGAGCCCGATACATGGAAGGTGCTCAATCGTTATCTGTAGAACTGAAGTATAATAGTCCTTAGTTATAATGTCTATAGTTGTTTAGGAGCTGAAACACAGTTTTGTTAAATAAATCATTAAGACTTGAAGTCTTAAAATAATATGAAGCATTGATTATAAGCTAGACTCTTCACATATATTCCCTTATTTGATTTTTATAGTGCCCATATGGAGAGAGTGGTGTGGCCCCATTTTACTGATGAGAAACTGAGGCAAGGAATGGTTATGTCACTCTTAGGAAGTGCCAGAGCCAGGATTCGAACCCTCCATCTCCCTGATTCTAGCAGCCATACTCTTCCCTCTGACCGCTCACCACAGTGGTGTTTACCATATGTTCTGCATTACATACAGTTCCAGGGCCTTTTAGGAGAAAGCTGAGCCGGTTTCCTTTTAGGAGTCAATGTCCCTAATCTGTACAAATGTTTCTTGTCTTGAAAAATGCAGGTTAAACTAACACCATTTATAAACTATTTTGCAAGGGGGAAATGTCAACATTTTAGATATCTTTTTAAAAACATTCTTGAGTAGATAATTTTAATTGCCTAATATTTTGTTTAAGTTTTCGATATTTATGATGATAATTGGATGAAAAGGGAAAACACTTGCCAGTGCAGCCCTCCCTCCTCTTTTCCTGGGCTGACACCTAGTGGCGAACTTTCTCATCTCTGTGTTAGTCCTGCTGCTGAACTTTCTTGATGGTAATTGTTTTTCCAATGATTTTAGGATTTTTTAAAACTCAGTTATTGTCGTAATAAAAATAGCTACATTTGACATAAGGTTAATTTATTTAGAGATCATCATAACAATGAAACTTTGATAGAACATTAATTTCAAGTCAATTATAATCAAGCTTCGATAACAGAAAATGATTCTAATACTTAAAATCTCGGGGTACCTGTATCCCCACAAACCTGGCCTGGTGGCCACCGTGCTTTGAGCACTGTCTCGCACACATTGACAGATAAGACGCGGTCACTGTTCGCAAGGACAGTGCGAGGCGGAGGCAGAAAGCAAGCGGAGAGCTGCACTCAGTGAGGTGACTGCTGCAGCGAAACAGTGTGCAGGCGGTTGACATCCAAAGGCAGGAGGAGTCGCTTCCCCTCGGGGCTGAGGGAAGGCTTCCAAGGAAGGGTGCACCTGGGATGACGCCTTACGGAAAAAGAGCATTTCCCCAGGAGCAGAGGCCAAAAGCAGCTCCCGCAAAGGCAAGGGGCATTGAAACTACGTGGCATGGTCGGATACTGCGAGCAATTAAGCGGCCAGGACACAGACAGGAAAAGGATTGTGTCCAACGATGAAGTGGAGAAGGGGTCAGCTCCACCCAGCCCAGGGAAGACCTCGAGGGCTACAAAAGGGTGTTCGCACTAATTCCATAAGCCAGTGCTTCTAGAACAGTATTCCTTGAAATATTAGATCCATAAGATGTTGATATGTGTTTTCTGATCACATAAAATTGGGAATTGTTGCATATTGAATGCTGTAACTTTTTTTTAGATTTAAATGCACATTACTGAAGCCCTGCTGTAAAGAAATCTGGTTAACTTGGTTTAACCCAGCATTTTTCTGAAGCCTTTCCTCCCCAGAATACCTATTAACATTCCATGCATCTCCTACTCCTCACCGCAGTTTGGGAAACGCTGCTGTAGCTAATGAGTATGATGCATTTTTCTTGCCCTAAGGCCATGGAATTAGGATACCAACTGTGTTCATTTTACCCCAGTCTCCTAGCTATGAAACTCGGAAAAAGAAAAGCATGTTTCTTTTCCAAAACATTTCTTGTCTGGCCAGACAGAGGCTTGTTTGTAGCCAACAGGTGGCCTTGAGACAGCCATCACTTAGCTTTCTCAGTACAGGACCACAGGCTGCCGCTTGGTCCTCTTGGTCCAACACCTCGATCAGTATGTATCAGTCAGGATCTAACGGGTACAACAGAAACCCCTTCAGTTGTTTAAAAGAGAGAAAGTATTTCAAGGAAATAGTTATTCAACTGTTAGAGGAACTGAGTCTCAAAAGAGGGCCGAGAGGTAGTCCAGAGATGAGCGGCAGCAGGGGCGGTTTCCTGGGCCGGGGTCAGCGAACTGAAGCTGGAACCTGTGGGTCCGTGCAGTGGACGAATGAGTCCAAGAGGAGGCGAACCATGCTGGGCAACCTGCCCAAGCAGAGAGCAAGGAGTCATACTCCGCTTCTCCCTTCCATCCTCCTCTTCCAGGTCTCTCACCAGGGCCTCCTCGCAGGTGCCAAAACAAGCAGGAAGCTGGCTGGCCTGGGCGCCCAGGGAACACAGCCTCCCTTCCATACGGAATAGAGAGAAGAGTGGAGGGTGGATCTAAGATCAGACAGGCGCAGACCAGATGCCAGAGAGTAAGGCTATTTCCTGACACACACACATCCCCAGGTAAATAATAAACAACATGGTGAATGAAGTTAAAAGTCCCATGATTTATTGTTAAACCTGGTGCCAACCCGGACTCTGCCTCTTCTCGACTGTGTGGCTCTAAGCAAGTTACTACACCTTTCTGAACCTTAGTTCTTCAACTGTAAAATAGGAAAGAAAATATCTACTTAAGTGATACCTTCACAGGGCTCCCTTGACATATGCCTGGCTAGTTCCTGTTTTATAATGAAACAAGAGCAAGGTATTTAAAACTTTTGGGGCTTAGCCTGCAGCTAACAGGAGTGTTAGAAATCCCCAGAAGTTGATTGACTACTCCAAACTTCAGTGAATTGGCTGAAGTTTTATTAGGTAGCAATTACTATCTAGTATGTGTCTAAATTTTTTATCTTAATATATTCACTTCCTGGGGAGCATTGGAGTAGGGGAAGCTTGTGAAACGTGGGATGGAGTATTCAGGTGTTCAGAGAGGCATCCCACATGCATGGTGGGTATCCGTTCGGTACAGGCTGATGATAATTGAGATTCCAGGAGAGCTGCTGCTTAAGAAATGTGAAGCCTTGGGAATCGCTTCCTCTCTGGACCATAGGCTTTCATTTGTTATGTGGGGATAAAAATGTCACCCTCAGAAACTTATTTTTAAAATTCCATGAGATGGCAGGCGTAAAGCGTTCTCTGGGAGGCGGCTTGCCTTTACCCAGTGGAGGCGCAACTCACCAGCAGTCACATTGCATGGAGGTGCGGCAGGATGGGCATTTAGCCTAAGATTACTTATGTTTGGTTTTTTGGTCCCTGTTAGTGATGTGGCCCGGCAGATCTCTGCTCATCCTCTTCTCATAAGTCAGAGCGTACTGACATTATTCATAAGCCATTTGCTTAAGACTTTCTTGGCCCATGTTCCTACCGTGATACATTTTTAATCTCATCTTCACAATATTAAAAATGGCCTGTAAGTTCTGAGGGTGTCCTGAGCAAGTCAGTGGCCAACCTAAACAGTCCTTATCTGTTCTTTGAAGGGGAAATTTTATCCTGAGTTAGTTTTATCCTTGGTTGAAGAATATTATACAAGAGAAATGAGGAAGGGGGAAAAAACCCAATACTTATTGAATCCTTACTTCTTGCGTTTTAATTGTATTTTCTTGGTTAAGTGTGCATGGTATCATCCCCAGTTTGACAGATAAGGAGCGTAAAGTAGAGCGGGTTGAAATAGTTTAAATCAACAACTTTGAACAAGCATTTGCCAAGACCCTACTATGCCAGACGTGGCTCTAGGTGCTCGGACATACAGCAATGAACAGATCAAGTTTCAGCTCTCAAATCTCTTACATTCTAGGCGGATACAAAGAGGAAATAGAGATGAAAGTCAGTGTATAATGTGCCAGGCGATGGTAAATGTCGTGCAGGAAAAGGTAGTCAAGGAAAGGGACAAAGAGAACCCCACGGATGAGGTAGGTGCTGGTAAAAGACGGAGCCAGGATTGGGGCCGGGTCTGTCCGCCTCCAGAACTCATGTCTTCTCCCCCCTGGTCCCAGGCTGCTTCTGAATCTCGTTGGTAACAGTGTCCAGCCTCTAGTGAGGAAATGTGAACTCTGACATCTCACTTCTTAGTCAGGAGTTGATAATTCAGTGTGTCGGGGTGGTAACTTTGCATTCCTAGGGTACAGAAAACATTTTGCTGCACTCCCCGCTGTCAGCAGCATGTAGCTGTTTCTTTCATCTCTCTGGTTTCCCCAACACATTTAATCTTGATGCAGAAAGCATTTTGCTAGCTTGGACTCCAGCCCTATTGCTGGGGCGACCATTCTGTCCTGGAGAAGGGTCTCTGTGACTGCTGGGCTCAAAGGAACTCATTGCCTCTTTTATCCCTAGTACCAAGAAGTGGTGTTATAGGTAGTGGCTTGTATAATCTTAATATCCATTTCCTGATCTTTACCCTTCTATAAATCAGTTTAATTCCATAAATAGATATTGGGCATTGAGAGATGAATCAAATATGAAGACTGCCCACTGGAGTCAGAGAGCCCTGGCTTCTGCTCTTCCATTTATATAATTTTGAGCAAGTTGATTAGCCCCTCAGGGCTTCAGTTTCCTCATCTATAAAAGGGTGAGAACAAACGTAATCTGCCTCCTAGACTTGTTGTAAGAATTAAATGAGACAACACAGCAAGGTGTCGGGCGCATGGGAAGAACTTATTATTAGGTGGGGTTGCTTTAATAAACTTTATATTTTAGAGCAGTTTTAGGCTCACAGCAAAAATAAGTGGAAGGTACAGAGATTCCCATACCTTCTCACATATCTCCTGCCCTCCCCCACCATGCTTGGCTGTCACCTTTATCAACAGTATTAACTTTTCAGTATATAAAAATGACTCTTTAATGTAAAGCTGAGCTTTCTCTACATTCTTTCCTACAAGGAAATATGGAGTAGGTATGAAGTTTTTTTTTTTCAAAGACAAGACAGTATGTGTATTTTAATGAAAAAGGTTGTAAGAATTCTCATGATGATGATGATGTTTAAAAAGAAATGTCGACACTCAGTCTTTACAACATTTCCCACTAGATAGGTATCATTATAAATTTTTTAAAAATATTTTTATTGTAAAATAAATTGTCAAACAGATAAAGAAAACTGCCTTAATTGAGTGATTGGTTTAACAATTTACTGCCCACGACAAGAACAGAGCTTTACAACTCACCCCAGAAACCCTTCCCATCAAAACTCTTTTACTTTCACCAAAAGTAACCAACATCTGAGTTTCATATTTAAAAAAAAAAAAAGTTTTAGTACCCAAATGTTTATCCCTGGATGCCATAGTTTAGTTTTGGCCATTTAAAAAATGATACAGCTTTTAATTCTCTTTTAACTTAGATGTTCATCCTGTATCCTTTTCATTTCATTACAATTTATTTGTTGAAGAAACCAGGACTGTCGTTTTCCACAGTGTAGGTTTTGCCGATTGCGTAATCATGGTGCCCTTCAACACGTTCCTCTGCCCTTTGTGCTTCCCGCTATTTGGCAACTGGATCCTGAAATGGGATGGACTCAGATTCAATCCCTTTGACAAGATTGCAGGTGGTATTTTTGCAATAGCACAGGAGACATATCAAATCTGGTTGTCTCTTTTAATGTTTTTTAATAGTCATTGATGCTTAATGCCTATATTTATTCATTTGTTTCGTCACAAAACAGTGACGTTCTAAGGTTACTGTTTTGTTTTGTTTTGTTTTGTTTGTTCACAGATCATCACTCAATCCACTGAGCTACATCAGCCAGAATCATTTTTTTTTTATTCATTGGAATATTTTTATAAAGAGACACTTTTTCTCATTTACTGTGTTATTACCCAGTGTTACAGTTCATATAGCAAAGGAAGGATAAATGGTTCATTCTTTCCCTTTATAATGAATTAGTTCCCTATCACCCTCCCAATGTGACAATTCTTGTATATAAAGTATTATTACTTAAACATATTTGATGGATTTGGGTTATTGTTATTGAAACTGTCCAATCTCTGGCCAGTGAGAATTTCTCCATGTTGTCTCCTGAGTACTTTTGCTTTACATAACCCTAGTAGAAAATGTTCCAAGCTCATCTTACATGTTTCCTGTCCCCAAACCTAGAATCAGACATTTCTTTAGAAAGCATGAGTTTCTTTTAGTGAAAAATAATATCTCAAGGCCAAAACCTGGGTGCTGAGAATACTCACTACCTCTGGGTTGGTCATTGTTTCTAGGCCTTTATAGTGGACGGAGCTAGGAAATACACATATATGCACACACACAGATGTATACACATGTATATGTAGTAATACTTCAATTCAAGACTACAGAGCTTTTACCTTAACCCCTTCTCTATTACATTTGTGTCTCCTTTCTTCCATCGTTCGAATTCTGGTTCTCAAGAGCACAGACAATAATTGTATTAAAATATCTCATAATTACTAATTTATTTTCATACACAGCCACCTTGGTAAACAATACAAAAACTACCAACAGTATGATTACAGAAAATCATTTAACTTTTTTTGCAAACTCTCTCCCTATTCTACCCCCCACCCCCCAGGTTTTGGCTAGTTGAACTCTAATTACATTGCTAGAACACACAGCCATTACACACTCGATTCTCTCTCTCAGCTCCCCAGTAGTCTAAGTCTTCAGGTAACTCTGTAACCAGCTCTGATAGTGACATCCTTTTTGGTTGTCTGAAGCTTGCTCCCTAGTAGGTTCCTCGGGCTCATGAGAACAATCTTCCCTCCATTGTTAAGTGTTGATAGTAGTTTTTTGTGCTCCACCTACCTGCGAGTCAGCTTTGCTAGATATAAAATCTTTGCTCATACTTTCTTTTCTTGAGTATCCTCAGTGTGATACTCTTCTGCCAAGAAGTGTTGCTGTCAAAGTCTAACAATAATCTTAATTTTCTTGTCACTTCTTAAAAATAGATGCCCAGGGATTTTTTTTTCCTCTTTCTGTAAAGTCTAGTAATTTTACTGGACTGTCTTGGATGGTCATTCTGGGTCTGTAGTCCCACAGATATAATGTGGCCTTTCAATATATTTGAAATGTACAGTTTCAGGTCTTCCCCTCCCCCTCCCCCCCGTAAATAATAGGTTTTAGTATTGGTTCTTTTGCTTTATTTTTCTTCTTTGACACTCCAAGTATTTCTCTTTTTTTCATCTTTATTGTATTTTTTCCATTGCCATTTAGTCCGGCCCTTCCCCCAGCAGTCACCACCCTGCTGTCCATGTCCATGAGTCCTTTTTCCTTTGTGCTCAGTCCCTCCACCCCTAACCTGCCCCCTCAGCTGTCATTATTTCCATATTCAGTCTTCTTTCCCTATTTTCAGTATTTTTTACTTTCTTTAAAAATCTTTTTTCTTTATTTTTTCTTTTTTAATTTTGTGTTATATTATTGAGGTAGAATTCCTCTACTTTTTTAAAAGTTTTTCTCATTTTCTTTTGTTTTTCTTCCTTTTTTTTTCTTTTAAATCCTCACTCAAGGACATTTTTTCATTGCTTTTAGAGAGAGAGGAAAGAAGAGAAAGAAAGAGAAACATTAATGTGAGAGAGAAACATCACTTGCTTGCCTTTTCATACACACCCTGACTAGGGATCAAACCCACAACCTGGATATGTACCCCGACCAGGAATCAAACCCATGACCTTTCAGTCTATGGAACGACACTCCAACCACCTGAGCCACACCGGCCAGGGCTCTGTTTTTCTTAAAGCATTACCTGTTGAACTGATTTGCTCTTATGTTCTTTCTAGTTTGGTCTTCAATTCTGAAGTCTTTTATTTCTAATTCTTTCCTGAGTTCTATTCCATCATTTATAAGTTTTTATAAGTCAGATATATGTTGTTCTTTTATGCCTTGTGTAATTTTCTTAATGTCTTTTACTTATTTTGGCACAGTTGATTGCAGTTTTAATCTATTTTATAGACACATCTTTCAGGCATGCTTTCATTGTTTAGTATTTGACCTCAATGCTTTTATGTTATTCATTTGTATATGAAATTAGTTTTATTGACTTTAGAATGAGATGGGGTTCAAGAAAGCTTTTCTAACTTCATAGAACTCCCTCTTCTGTCTTTTTTGTTAGGGTTCAAAAATCTGGGCAGTTGCTTTCTGAACTTATCTGTCAGCATTCCCTTCTCCCACTTTGATCTAGGCCTTTTTTCCCCCTTCCTCTCTCTTGTCTCTGGCCTGCTCAACCTTGATTCCACTGCCAGCAGCTTCCTTCCAGTGCAGATGCCTGACCTGGAAGGGGTCCTGACACATTTTCTCAAGAGTTCACAGGAGCTCACAGGACTCTTAGGGGTTAGACCACTCCAGCCACTCCATTCCTTCTCACTGAAGGGTCCTTGCACTCGCTGCTGATGCAGAGGTCAGAACCCTCCCAGTTTCACTTGCTTTTCTTAAATTGGCTCACTGAGCTTTCTGCAAGGCCCTGTTGGCTGTTTTGAAGTTCACTTGTTCTCAGATCGATCAGCACACAGATGCCGACACCGAACAGGTCTTTTGGTGGATTAACGGGGTGATCATTTGTACTCAACCTGCTTGCATTTTGGGAACCGTTGTTCACCTAGTTTGGATGTAAATATTACACAAGTGTTTAAGGTTTTGCTATCCAGTTGCTCTACTTTTTTTATGTGGGGATTTAAAGATACTGAAAAAACTACTACTGCTACTACTACCACCAAGTTCCCCAAATCTCCCTTTCTTGTTTTTCCCTTTCTTCCTCAGAAATCCAGGAAGAGATAAAAATATCTTCCGCAAGTGTACTAAGTGCTGTCATGGAAGTTATATTCTGCTGGAGGAAGACAGGTAGTGAACATGAACAAAAGAAGGAAGAAGGTGGTCTCAGGTGGTGACGAGTGCTATGGGGAAGAGAAAACGCTGTCAGGGGTAGGTTTGAGGGGGTCGGAAAGTTTGCCGTTCGCTTTTTTGGTACTCTCTCCAAGGAGGTGGCATCAGAGCTCAAACCTGAATGACAAAAAATAGCAGATATACAGGGGTATCTTGTGTACCAGTGTTCCAGGCAGTACAGACAGCAAGTTCAGAGACTGAGGTAGGAATGAACTTGGCCCATTTGGGACACAGAAAGCAAGGCAGCATGGCCGAAGCAGAGCGAACCTAAGGGGAGGTGCGAGAGGCGAAGCGGAGAGGTAGCCAGGGGGCGAGCCATGAAGGACCTGCAGGCCTGCGATGAGTTTGGGTATGAATCCAGGTACGGTGGAAGCCACTGGGGGACGTTAAGCAGAAGAGCAGCATGACCCAGTCCACGTTTTAAGAAAGCTTGTTTCGGCGGCTGTGTGGGGAATGTGCAATGGGGGCTCCAGGTAGAAGTCAGGGAATGGGGGGCTGGGGGAGACCACTGCGGCCAAGGGCAGATGGAGAGGAGTGGCCAGATTTGGGCTATAATTTGGTGACAGGACTTGCTGATGTGCTGCATGAGGGGAGAGAAGAATCAAGGATGTTTTCTAGGTTCTTGGTCTATCTCCAGGTGTCTCTCTTTCTGAAATCAGATTTCTCACCAGAGGTCAGGCAGAACTTTACTCCTGAACAAACAGAATAGATACTATAAAGCAAGTTGGGGGTGGGGGGAAGCCAGACCAAAGGAAGAAATTTACAGCTTTGATGAACAAGAAGCTTCATTTCTAGATTTTATGAAGAATTTCTATAAATCAATAAAAACTAGAATGGAAAAAATGAGCAGACATTTTATAGGAAAGGTAATGTGAATGGTTCATAAACTTACGGAGAACATATTCAACTTCAGTGATAAGTCAAAGAAACTGAAATTAAGATCAAGGCATTATTACATCTTGCACCTATTAAATTGTCAAAAATTAGAAAGTCAGATGCATTGGTGACTGTGTGGAGACCACAGGAGCCCCTGTTTTGCTGGGTAAAGTACAAATTGGAACTTGGATGTTAGAAAAACAATTTGTCTTTATTCTGTAAAGTCAAAACTTGCCCATTTAGGCTAGGAGACATGCAAAAATTTTCATAGCAGCAAAAAAAACTAGAAACATTTCAAATATACATTGAAGGATAGTAAGTAAATTATAGTGTGTTTATGTGATAAAATACTAAATAGCTATGAAAATTAGTGAAACAACATGATACCAATTTTTAAAGCTCAATCGGAAGCAAAACTAAATATTTAGGCCACATACCCATGTGATAAAACTGTTTTAAAAAAAAAACAACTTTAGGGAATGAGAAACCTAGAACTGAGGTTAGGAGTCAGTGGGGTCAGGGCAGAACAGCGGGTGACCAAGACAAGGCAATAATAATGTCTGTTTTTAAGTTAGGTGGTAGGTTCGCAGTTGCTTATTTTATTATTATGCTCAAAGCAATGTGGATCGCATGTAGTCTTTCCTGTGTAAATAGAAAGTACATGAAACTCAGTGGAATTACTAAATAGATAAAGTGTTAATAATTTTCCTAGTTCTTTAACTTCATAACATCATTTTTAAAAATCCAGCTTAGAAATCGCAGGTCTAGGTCCCTGCAGTGTAACACATTTCAGACTTCTGAAGGGCCTTGAAACGCGGCTTCACCCAGTATGTTGAGGTTCTGAATTCCCTCAGTGGCCGTGGAAGGCAGGGTGTGGCTCAACATGAATGTAAGGAAACATTTTTTCCCAGAATTTTGGTAACTAAACACAAAATCCAGTACATGGATGGCCTTTACCCTTTTTTAGCCTTTTTAAGAAGGAAGAATTCAGAAACTGTTGGGCAAGCCTGTTGCTCCCTGCAGCTCTGAACAGTCTCAGAATGGTCTGAGGGCCTCCTCTGTAGTGGCAGCATCGTGCACCTTATTCTGAAACCTGTCCAACCAGGCGAGAGACTGTTTCCCTCTACTCCCAGCAACATCAGACACCCGGCACAGAGAAGTCGCGGTCACCAGCCCAGCGTCCAAGAGGTCTGTCTGTCTTTCTGGCCTCCATTTACGTATTGCACACGGGGCGGCAGGTCAGCTCTGGAATCCGAGATAGTCCGGCTCCAGTGGGGTACCATTTCTTTCTCATGTCATTTAGAGGAATTATGAGGAATTCCCTATTGCTTAGAGAAATAATGGTGTTATTATACCATTTCTTAGTATCTATTAATTAGAACCTTCCTGTTCCAACTCTCAGAATAATAGAATGTTTCTATAGATTCTTTAGCAGTGTCTTTGGTATGCTAAGGAGAGTGAGTGAGTGACTGACTGACTGAATGGATGGATTTATGCTATTTTTTTCTTTTTAGTCAAGATAAGAAATCGCTTGAGAAAGAAAAACACACCACTAAAATGGGTAAAAGCATTCTCAAAATGTTTTTCAGATCATGTTTTGAGCACCTGCACAGAGCTCAGCACTCTACAACCATGTGGCAAATAAGTGGTAGAACTGTGCTTCAGGTTCAGGACTTGGCTCTGCATAAAATGTGGTGTGGGTTGGTTTGTTCGGTTTTTTTCAAGGGAAACATGTCAACAACAGAAACTGAGAAAGCCAAAATGAGATAATTCATCCAAATACGAACTTTGAACCCTGTGATTTCTATATAAAATGCCCCAGATGTACTTGTGTGGGGACATGTTTCTGAGTGCTAACTCTGTGTAAACCTGCGACAGCCACTACCTGCATTATTTATCTTTGTGAGATGTGGCGTTTTTGATTCATGCTCTGCCCTGGACTGCAATGGAACTGGTCCCTTTTTTGTTGATTAATACACATGAGAACCCTTAAAAGTCTTAGAAGATATAGTAAAATATGAGAGAAAGGATGTAAAATTTAAAGCAAGACAGATAGGAGTTCATATCCTAGCTTGGTTTCGTTCCGTATAAAATTGGAACATGAATGCCAACCGCAGAGAGCTGCTATGAGGGTTAAGCGCACCACACCGTAATGTGTGTGATTGCCGCGTTGGAGGTGCTCAGTGAATGTTAGGTCCCAGTCTTCCTCCTCCAGTCATAACGGCCCCACGGCAATGTTGGTCTGAGAGTCAGACTTCGAAAATGACCGTCTGGGGAGTGACGTATGACCTGTACTTAGGGATTATGGTAAGCCAGTTACTTTCTGAGGTGGATGGGCTTGCTCTGTGTCTTTTAGTTTTTAATTCTCTTAAAATAAGGGACTCTTACTTTAAGGGCAATTAGGTAACTACCATTTTGTAGGTTTCCCAATGCATATTTCACTTGATTCTTCAAAGGGAGCTATGATAAAAGACACAGACCCTACCTCCACACTTGAATCACATTCAGGAAGATTTCAGGCATTAATAGTGCTTTAGTCAACAGTGGTAGATTGAGGTAAGAGTAGAGGGTTTGATGTGATATGAGGAACATTCTACAATATAGCCAGCCTGTACTCTTCAAAAATGTTAATATCTTACAACAAAGAAGACCCAAAAACTATTCTAGACTAAAGGAGACTGAGAAACAGGACAGCTGCATGCAGTGTATGATCCAGCATTTTCTCTTGCTGTAAAAAGACTTTGGAACAATTCTGAATTCTGAATGAAGTCTGTACATTATATTTTTATTATATCAATGTTAATTTTCTGATTTTGATCATTATACTGTGGTTATATTCAACCAGTTTGCTGTAATGCTTATTCTAACAACACAAGATTGTTCTAATGCAATTGATATATAAGGGGACAATTTGAGCATAATGTGAATTTCATGTTTGATTATTCATGATATCATCCGTGAGAAATACCAGGTGAGTGCAGAAAACCGCACCCAGATGACTAGGAATGTATAGGAGTACACAGAGCGCACACATGCACATACCTCTAACATCTGCCAACCACTCAGTTTATTGCGTGTGTTGTGAGCCATACACCTCCTGTCCACAGCAGTGGTGCCGTTTTCCATCTTCCTTCCACCACTTCACAAGCTTCTCATAGACTGCAACCCTCTGACGCCCACTTCAGAGCAAACTTCAGGTCTGTTTCAAGGTAAAATGACATTTATTGTAGTATTTATATATTCTTAACCTATTGAACATGTATAAAATGATGCTATTGTTTTTATTAGATTTCTGTCTTATTTCAGACATGTCACAGATGAAGTTTCTGAGCCTTGTGCCCCTAAGCATGATGATTTTTAGAAAACTGTCACATTGTAGCAGCACTGACTATACTTCAGTGTGTAGGGGTGAAGGAACATCATGTCTTAAATTTATTCTCAGATGGTTCAGAAAAACATCTTATACAAATAAAATATATATAATGTGGAATTATATAATACTGTACGTGTGCATGGGTGCACACGTGCAAGGGGAGAGCGGAAAGGATAAAGCCGTTGTGGTGAAATGTTAACATTTATAGTATCTGGGCGATGGGTAAATGGGAATTCTTTGCACTATTCTTTCAACTTTTCTGTAAATATGAAATTATGTCAAAGTTAAAAAGGGGGGGAAAGAGTGGACTGTTGGGGAAGATAAAAATAAATGGAGTTCAGATGTGAAAAATGAAGGAAGAAAAGGGAAGGGAAAATGACTCAGCTGGGAAAAGACCAAAGCAGAGTGGGAAAGGGGATCCCAAACAACCTTCTGCAGAGCAGATTAAAACATGAGCTTAGTTTGAGGCAGCTATTTGTAAAATATTATAGGAAGACTATAGCTACAAAATGGAAAAGAGAGACATTTTGCTTTTCCAAGAAGAATTTTTTTGGGAGTCTAGCCCAGACTACTCGAAAACAGAATAAACCTGCATATGAATATGGAAATCACATAAATTAACAATTCTAAATTATTTAGTGTCTTTATTCTCTTTCTGAACAATACAAGGATTTTAATATACTTTATTCATTGGACACCCCCATATACAAATCTTATTCTTATTAGAGTATCAATTTCACTTTTTAAAAAACACTAATAAAATGTAGACTGTAGTTAGTTTTACTAATTCTTTCCGTGAGGATCTACAAACCCTTTTGTCTTTGTAGATCTGAAAATAATCTTTCAGTTGTCTAAATAGACTGTTGACCAAGGTTTGTTTATATATCACTTATCTCTTCTCAGTAGCAGAATTTTGGTTTTGTTTTATTAGACAGATGTTGTTAAACTTAGAATTGTTAAGCCACAGGGAAGTGGTGAAATGTTTAGAGTGTAATTCTATAAATATAAAAAGTCTATTGTTATAATTATTCAATATTTGGTAAGTGTGCAGAGTGCTGGGTGTTAAGTATCACTATAGTGCGGGAAGAGAGGTTCAAGCTTACAAGACTTTTTTCCGTGCAAATCACATTCCTTATAATTTCTTTGTTGTTTATCTCAAGCAGTGCAGTGACATTTGCAGGAGCTCATCAACACTCAGCTGGTCATTATAGCCAAAAATTTGTGACATGTACATTATTTGTCATTCATTCATTAAAAAAATATTATATTGGCCCTGGCTAGTGTGGCTCAGAGGATTGAGCACCAACCCACAAACAAAGGGTTGCCAGTTCGATTCCCAGTCAGGGCACAAGCCTGGGGTGTGGGCCAGGTCCCCAATAGGGGGCACGCAAGAGGCAACCACACATTGATGTTTCTCTCCCTCCTTCTCTCTCATTTCCCCTCTCTAAAAATAAGTTAAGCCTTTAAAAAATATATATTAAATTGATCACCTGTTATTTGATGGGGGAACTCACAGGCCGATAAGCAACCGTGAAAAACAGTTGCAATGCAGGGTAATGAAGGAAAGTGCTAGATAAGAGAGTGGCACAAAAGGTGTGACTGACTCTTCCAGGATAGGTTAAGGGTAGCACCCCAGAGGAGGAGCTGCTCATTAGAAATGGGTGTTGGAGGAGTTTTCTAGAAAGCAAAAAATTATTTTATACAGAAGAAACAGCAAGAACACACATTTATTTAAATTTATTTTTTTAAAGCCTCCAGTTCCGCATGGCTGGAATATAGGGTGTCACCTTTTGAAAGATGACACTGAGAGGTAGGGGCCAGTCTGTGGAATCCTCTGCAGGCATCCCAGGAAGTGTGGGTGTCCTTCTGTAGTCAGAGGAGACACTTGAGGAGTTAAACAGGAAACATTTGTTCTTCCGAAGGCATCAAAGAAATAGGTTGGAAGGAGATGAGACCAAGACAGTGGCCAGTGAGAAAGAAGGCTGTTATAGTAAATAGTTCTGGGAAGAAAAACTGAGCCCAGAACTCTAACGCAGTGGACACAGAGCAAAGAGAACAAATCTGAGAGGGATTTAAGAGATGGCATCTGTCAGTCAAAAATGTGAGGCTGGAGGCAAGGCCGGGATCTTGGCTCACTTCTAGGGTTCTGGCTTGGGAGTCTCTGTGGAGATTTTTTCACACTATCAGGCTCCAGCAATAAATATGGCAAGTATTTCTCTTCATCCTGGTTTCTGCCAAGCAACCCCAGTCCTGTAGGAAAGCAACAATATTGGTTTTCCACAAGAACACTGTCCAAGAGTAGCTGCCCAAGAAAAAACAGCCTCCCTTTCTCAGTGGCTTGCTAGGAAAGTAATGAGAATAACACGTGGAAATTTAGTTCTTCTAATTTATCATCTTTGGAGGAATCCTCTCCTTTACACAGAATAGCTTTGATACTGAGTTCATGACTCCTGCCTTTAGCTTTCTTTCATCATTGCAGATGGAGTCTGGTCATGTGTCTTACCAGCCAGCTCTAGTCTCATGCACCTCAAATGTCCTTTTTGAATAATTAGACTTTTTCACTTAATTTTAGAAAACATTTCTGATGCCTGTTACGCACCCTGCATGGTGGCAGGTGCTTTCACATGTCATCTCATTTAACACTCACAGCAACCTGAGAGATAGGTGGAAGATCAGTTAGTTTTACGAATGGGGAGCTGAGATTCCGGGACATTAAACAATCAATCCGAGGTCACAAAGCAAGTCAGTTTCAGAATCAAGGTAAGAAGCCAATTCATACCACACATCTATTTTTTTTTCCTAACGTCCTGTGACTGTCTACTCTTACAGCATGAACTTTTTTTTAAACAAATGCATCTGGATTTCTATTAATTCATCCATTCATTATTTTAACCACAAATATACCCTCTTGTGTCTCAGTAATCGGGTTGGGCATTGGCTTGCCAACAAGGAGTGGGGTAGACGGAGGAGAGAATGACAAGCAAATGGGCAAATATAATTCAGTTTATTAAGGACCCCAGAGGGGAAGTAGAAGATGATGTGGGAGACCCTAGGAGGGGCACCCAAGCAGGAACTGGGGCTCAGTGAAGGTGCCACAGAGGAAGTGTTATCGAAGGTGGATTTGAGGAGTGAGAGTTAGTCAGGGAAAAGAGGGAGGGCAGCATCTTCCAGGCAGAGGGAGTGACCATCGCTGGCACAGGGAGGGATGGGGCAGGAGATGAAACCCAAAGGTGGGTTTGGGCCATGTCAGGAAGCTTGAAATGAATCCTGACATCAGTGGGGCAGCTACGGAAGAGTTTTTAAAGCAGGGAAGTTACATGATGAATATGCAGGCATTTCTGAAAGGTGGCTATGGTGGCAGTGTGAGAAGAAAAACAATTAACTGGAAGGCAAGCTTGGAGGCAGAGACCACTCAGGAGGAGGAGGCTGCTAGCATAACCCGGGAGAAAGATGGTGGTGGCCTGAACTGCGGAAGTGACAGAAGGGATGGAGAGAGGTGGATGGGCTTGAGAAACATGAGGGGCTAGAGTCCGCAGGTCTCATTAATCAAAAGTGTAAAGCAAGACTGACCCAGGTGGCTAGGCCGGGCTCTTCTCATTCATTGGGATGAAGGAAGGAGGACCAGTTTGGAAAGAAAGGTGAGTTCAGTTTTACTCATGTTGTGCACGACATGTCAGTGGACATCCATCCAAGAAAGGTCCAGTTAGGTTGCTTTGAGTATGAATCCATGAGATCAGGAGAGAAGGGTGGGATGGAGACACAGACTTGAGAAATGTCAGCATTTGGATGGTAAATAATTAAGCAGGAAAAGTATATGGAGACAAAAGCATAAGACAGAGAACATCTATATTTCAAAGGAAGGGGGGCCCGTGAAGCAGCCAGAAGAGGTCCATCCAGAGGGAACAAAACCAGGTGACACACTACCGCCAAGCAGCTCCTAACAAACAGCTCCTGGCCACTGAAGGGAGGTTAACTGGACAAAGACAGGATCTCCTGTGAGTTTTAGCCATGAGAAGGCCTTGGGGACCTTAGCTGAGGTTAGACAACTGTCAGTTTGGCTGCTGACAGGTGGAGAGGGAGAATGATGACAGCCAGAGAGTTTTATAGGGATGAAGGGAAATTGGGGGAGGGGGTTAATGTTTGCTGTTTTAACTTGGGATGAAGCTTGAACCCGTTGAAACACTGATGAGAAAGAACCAGGGGAGATAAGGGTATTGACAGAGCTGGGGCCTGAGACATACGGGGTTTGGCAAAGCAGGGTAAGTGGCCTTGGAGCAGAGAATAGATGCTCTGCCCCTCTGCGTGAGTATCATGAGAAAGGAAGCCTGAAGGGTGGGGACCCATCTGATGGCTTTAGTTTTCTCCACCATCCAGGCAGGAGTGAGTGAGTGAGTGAGTGAGTGAGTGTGTGTGTGTGTTGGGCAGTGGTTAGGGATGGAGATGGGTCGGCAGTTGAGGAGAATGGAGGAGGTATGAATGCAGAGTGGTCTGGAGCGCTCACTGGGTGAACCTGGAAAGTTTATGGTTTTCTTTGACCTAATGCTGGGGGATTTGCCCATTTGTCAGAAAGAAGCGGACTTTCCAGGGACTGCCTTATTTTGTCCTGTGTTTGGAGCATGTTCTTAAATTATTTTCCCCTGTGGCTCCTCTAGAGAAGGGTCATAATGCTGGCTGATTATTGTTCAGTGAGTTATCGATCAGAGAGAGAAGGATCCAGTTAAAACAGTCTTCTCTCTGCCCTCTGGCTTGTGGCATTTGTCTGCCACCTACAACAGCATACAGGTGATTGAGGCAAACTCTCAAATAGTGTCTTTTCTCTTGGAGTTTAGATGGTTAGTACATATTTCAGGAATGCCCACAAAAAAGGAGGCTGAGATTCTGACTCTGCTCCTTTCTTTAGTGACCTTCCCACTCCCCCAAGGGTGATTTAACTCAGCAGGCCAGGCTGTACCTAATAGCAGTCCCTGGAAGCGCAGAGAAAGAGCCCCTTTCCACAGAGAACTCTCTCTGAAGAGGGCTGTCCCGCCGCTGCGGCCTCTCGTTGAAACAGGTGTGCTTAGAAGGCGGCTTACTTGGTTTCAGAGCCTGGCTCTGCTGCTCACTCACAGCGTGACTTTGAACATGTCTCCTCCTTTCCCTAGCCTCAGTTTTCAATTATCTGTAAAATGGCGTGATTATACCTATTTCGCAGAGTGGTTCAGAAATATTAGTGACCAGTGGATGTGAAATGCCTAGAGAGAGAGAGATGCAGTCTATTTCCGGTCATTTTTCCATTTTCAGTTGTTAAAAAGTAATTCCCTGGCTTCCCAGGAGCGGAACAGGTTTGACTGAAGTCCGTCTCTCTTCTCCAAGTAGCTAAGTTGGAGATGAGCATCCGGTTAGGTTCCTCGGTGTCCACGGTGAGAGTGCACACCACCTCCTGCTCCTCTGAGCACTGCAGGACACAGAGGTACAAGTGTCTAGTCACTGGGGCAGGATGGCAGTCCTCCAGGCCCCTCTCTGAAGACAGCCCTCAACCCCTACTGGCCAGCCCCTCACCATGGCCGGTCTGAAGCGTCATTTCCAGGCGGGGTTCTTGATGAGGAAACGGAGTAGCCCATCTGTTTCCCTGTCAGAGGTCGAAACTGGCAGCCTGTGGGCCAAATTCAACAAACATAGCCCTTAAATGTGATGGTTTGTCAAATGGTGTTTAACCTATTTTTTTCATGCCTCCAAATGTGTAGAGATAGGGCATGGTTACTCTGCTGCCACCACTTGCCATTGTCTCACACCTACTCCTGTCACTCAGCTCTATTCTGTGGGTCGGTGAAGGCATTTGAGCTTGCAACCTTTATTTCTAGATCCACTGTGAGTTTTAGTCCTGGAATAAGCCTGACCTTTGAGCCCACAGATACTGTTGAAAGTTTTCTGAATCCTCTTACTGTTTTTGCTGAAGCATATTGTTGAGGAAGTTGTTACTTCTTCAGAGGTTATTTATTGAGTGCCTGCTATGTGCCAAGTATTGTATATACTCTATTCTCAATTATCTCTGAACCCTCTGAAAGAAATGCCACATAAGTGGCCTGTTTTAGGTAGATATCAGAAAGGAGCAATGTTTCCCCTTTGGGTAATTATATAAAAGGCATTGCTCATTGCTAAGTCAACCCCCAATTTATATATATAAAAAAAATTTTTTTTTGTTCCCAATATGCCACCAGACCTTCTTTCCTCTCAAACTACATGCTCAGATTGATCTTTTTTTTAAAAAAAAAAAAAGGTTAATTAAATTCATTGAGGTGACTGTGGTTAATAAAATTATATAGGTTTCAGCCCTAGCCAGGTAGCCCAGTTGGTTAGAGCATCTTCCAGATGTGCCAAGGTTGCAGGTTTGATCCCCCATCAGGGCACATAAAGAATCAACCAATGAGTATGTAAGTAAGTGGAACAATAAATTGATGTTTCTCTCTCTCTCTCTCTCTCTCCCCCCCCCCCACTTCTTCTCTCTCTCTAAAATCAATAAATAAAAAAAAATTTAAGCTTATATAGTTTTCAAGTGTACATTTCTATGATACATGACCTGCATATTGCATTGCGTGTTGTACCGCATGCTCACTACCCAAAGTCTAATCATCTTCTGTCAGCGTATGTCTGGCCCCCTTTACCAGCCCCCATCCCCCTTCCCTCTGGTAGCCACCATATTGTTGTCTGTGTCTGTGAGCTCCAGCTTCATATTCCACATAGAAGTGAAATCATATGGTTCTTAGCTTTTTCTGACTGACGTATTTTGCTTATTCTCTAGGTCTGTCCATGTTGTCACAAATGGCAGTATTTCATTTTTTCTTATGGCTGAATAGTATCCTACAGTATTTATGTACCACATCTTCTTTATCCAGTCACTTGTAGAAGGACATTTTGATTGTTTCCATGTCTTGGCCACTGTGAATAATGCTGCAGTGAATATTGGGGTGCATATATCTTTGCAAATAAATGTTTTCAAATTTTTCAAGTAGATGTCCAAAAGAGGGGTTGCTGGGTTGTATGGTAACTTTGTTCCTAATTTTTTTGAGGCACCTCCATACTGTTGTCCTTAGTGGCTGCACCAGTTCACATTCCCACCAGCAGTGAAAAAGGGTTTATTTTTCTCCACAACCCTAACACTTGCTATTGCTTGTCTTGTTGATGATAGCCATCCTAACAGATGTGAAGCGATATCTCATTGTAGTTTTGATTTGCATTTCCCTAATAGCTAGTGAAATTGAACAGATATACGAACAGATGACCCTTTCTATCATCATGCTGTCTGTACTGGCACAAAGGTCGTTATATTGTTCACTTAATTTTTAGGGAGTTTCTGGCCCCCTGATGTTATCACCTCTTAGGAACTCCAGCTTCTGCCCTAATTATGCCCAGTAAGCAGGGATGTCCAACCTTTTAGTGTCTCTGGGCCACACATTAAATACATTAATACATTGTGACACGTAACCACAAAAAAATCTCAATGTTTTAAGTAAATTTACGATATCGTGTTGGGTCACATTCATAGCCATCCTGAGCCACATGCAGCCCGTGGGCCACAGGTTGGATTCCCCTGCTAATGGTTATTAACTGTGATGTTGACTCCAAAGAGCAGATCCAGATAGAGGTTTCTGCATATATTCCACACACTGAAATACTTCCAGGTAAATTCATCCTCAGCTCTCTTACCGTGGAATGAAGTTTTCCTTTCCAAGTCAAAGTATGCACACCTCTGGCAGTGAGAGTTCAACAAGGTCATTATTTGCTTTATGTTTATGGCTTTATTTTTTTTAAACTAGTTTATTAGGAGTAGGTTAATTTTACTGTATGAGATGTCTTTCGACTTGAAGTGTAATTTTTCAAGAACAAGCTGCGAACTCTTTGACTAGCGACCTATCAACCTAACCCTATTCAGCACACCAACTAAGCCCTACAGGTTTTTAATCAGGATGATTTCGTTTCAGATGTCTATCACTTACTGGCTGTATGAGCCTAAAAGCAAGTTATGATTCGAGCTTTGGCTGCACATCTTGCTGTGCACGTGGAGTAAGAATTACCACTTCCCATGGTTGCTGTGAGTAGGGCCTCCACAGGACGAGGAACTGAAGGGCTGAGCATGTGGCCTGCAGCTGCGGATTAGCCCGCTGTTGCTATCACACGAAAGGGGATTATAATATTGTCCATGCGTAACATAGCTTGCAGACCTAGCCCACCAGCTGCTAGGAGGCAGCGCTCTCTACATGTTCAGCACCCCCCACACGCCCCTCCTGAAATCTGGTTCTTTTTGTCAAGTAAATGACCGAATGTGGTCTCCTAAATCCCATATGTTAGCAATTAGATGTGGCCTCCCATTAGTGCTTTGCATCCATGTTTCTCACCCCGCCCCCGACTGTGAGTTATTTGAAGGAAAGAGAGTTCCTTATTCATCTCTATATCCCTGGCACATAGTGGCTGCCCACTGAGATGGCTCAGGTCCTGCCCTTCCCATAAGCAAATTTGTTTATGGCCCCGTCTCATTAGACTGCAAGCTCCTTGCAGGCAGGGAGAGCCTAGGGTGTCTCACGTCCCCAGTGCAGGTATTGTTTTCACTAAGTAAATGCCAGCTGATGGAATTATTAAGCGAGGTTTCATCATCCCAGGACATAGTATGAGCTCATTAAAAGGTACCTGCTGTCACCATTATTAGCATTGAAAAAAGAAGAAGAAAAAAAAAATGGGCATCTAGTCACCCACTTTGGCATGAAGTGTGGACAATGATTGAGAAACTATTTTAGAGAAAGAAAATGGCCCTTTATTTGTTTTGGGGAGGGGAGGAGGGTTAACAAGAGAGAGTCTTTTTCAAGTGTTTGCTCCATCTTGCTGCCACTTTACTATGTGTGGCTGCTGTTGCTATGGCAATTCTTTAAGCAATTGAATAGAACAGCACTGAGTTGTTGCAAACCGGCTCTAATTGCTCCTGTGCACCAGGCCTGCCCACACGACCACTCTCTGCACAGCGTTCCCTTTTTCAGATGCGTATTTTCATAAATCTCTGGGCATTGTGCAGCTCCCTTGCTCTTGTGACATTGCCATCCTCGGGTAGAGGACACAAGAAGCAGCTCTGCGTAGGGAAGAGGGTCCGCCAATTTTCCCTGTGTTAGTGAGCAGTGCAGACCCCCGCGTTCAAGGGGGCAGTGGGATGCAAGCACAGCAGGGCCTTAAAACCAAATAAAACATTTGTGGGGGATAGATTTATTATACGTATTCCCATTGTTGTGCAATTGAGTCACCTTTTTAAAGCCAACTGTACCTCTCCTGCGCCCTCCTGCCAAGAGGGGCCAGTTCATTGTGCAGTGAGAACTTATGGTTTTAACCTGAATGTGACTGGGAAGAACTGATATTGAAAGAAGTGGAAGGGAGTCCATGTGCAATGTGTCCCTCCTGTGTGTCAGGCACTGTACTAGAAAGTTTCCGGGCATGGGGGAAGCATGATCCCTGTTACAGACGAGGAAACTAAAGAGCACAGATTTACTGTCAAAGCTAAGGTCACAGCCAACGAGTGCCTGGCTGGGAATAGATCCCAGTTCTGACTGATTCTAAGGCCTGTGTTCTTGTCACTGGGCCACACTGCCTCCCAGGAAGGAGGTCAGCCTTTGGTGGCCCTGATTTGTGGCACATGGCATTAGCCAACAACCATGCCCTTTAACATGCAAGACCCTTCTTTAAGGAATTGTGAAACAAGGATTATCACAGGAACAATTTCATTATAACTATAGCTTCTTTTGAACATTAACAATATACCAGGCTGGAAGTTATGTTAAGTGCTGTATGAATACCACACTTAGTCTTAGAAAAAAAATTTTTTTGCCATGAATTAGGTATTATTCCCATTTGATGGATGAGGAAGTTGTAGCTCAGAAAAGGTAAGTGACTTTCCAAAAGTCACAACAACTAGGAGCGGCAAAGCCAGGATTCAAATCTAGGCCTGATTCCAAAGCCTCTTTAACCACGAGGCCACCTCTCATGGAGTTTATTTGGAAATGGATGCTTCATACATGTTTAAAACTTTGCCGGTGAATAAGCCAGAAAGCATGACAGCCAATAAAAAGCTTTTCCTCCTTTTCCTGAGATATTTGTAAAATTAATTTAACCCTACGATCTCTCATACCTAAAGGTGCTGTGTAACATCAAGGTGTAGGGGGACCTGGTGCACTTTCTCCCGGGGAACCACATTACCCAGAGCTGCCTCGGTGCAAGGGATCTGTGTTTCTGCTAAGAGCCTTTACTGTAACAGCTCAGTTCTGCACGACATTGGGATGGTAGAATTGTGTTTTAATTTTTTTCTTTTAATGGAGTTTGTGTAATAAAAAAGCAGGGGGGGAGAGAAACAAAAACTGAACATGTTTCTCTGGAAGTGGTATGAATCCTACTTTAGCAGCAAGATTTTTCTTAATACTTTACATTGAACACTCTGATTCATTTATTCAAACAAGTTTTATTGAGTGCCTGTTATGTGGCAGACACTACACTAGATGGAAGAACAGAATAGTGTACTGGAAGCTCTCAGCTGCCAGAGACAGAAATCTGGCTAGAATAATACAGACTCTATTTTTTTTTTTTTTTAGACTTTTTAATTTATTTATTTTTAGACAGAGGGGAAGGGTGGGAGAAAGAGAAACATCAATGTGTGCTTGCCTCTCATGCACCTCCTACTGGGGGCCTGGCCTGCAACCCCGATTTGTGCCCTGATTGGGAATGGAACCAGTGACCCTTTGGTTTGCAGGCTGGCACTCACTCCACTGAGCCACACCACCCAGAGCTTTAGACTCTGTTATTGATCATGGCAAGGTCAGAGATAGACAGTTCAGTGATTGGCTGATTGAGCAACTCACTGATGATATCAAGAACTTCATTCTTTCATTCTCAAGTCTGCCAACCTCAGCCATTGGCAGTGCCGCCAGCACACTTGCCTTGTGGTCTCAAAATAACTGTGTCACTTCCCAGGCATTACATCCTTACAGCAGTCTCCAAAGGCAGCAAAACAACCTTCTCTTCCTGGTGTCTCTTAAGATTCAGAAAACCTTCCCCAAAAACTCTCCTGGTGACTTCGTCTCATGCGTCACTGACTAGAACTTAGTCATGTGTCCATGACCTAACCAATTACTGGCAAGGAAATGAGACCACTGGGATTGGCTTAGATGTGAGGACCCATCCTCTGCCTCTGGGATGGGACCTGAGTCCCTTGTCCTGACAGAGGATGATGGGGACATGAACAAAACGAGGGTCTGTTAGAAAAGAGAAAGGAGGGAATGAGCACTGGGTAGATGCCAGTAGTAGTGACTTCTAGAAAAAGATGATCCCCTGTCCTCAAGGAGCTTGCATTCTAGTGAAATAGTAGACAAGGAGATAGACAGATGTACCAGTTAAAATGTTTCATCTGAACTGTCCTTTAGTGCCCTTACTTCAGGTGAAGTGGTCAAGGAAGCCTCAGAGCTGACATTTCACCGGAGGGGTGAGGAGGGGATTACCCAGCCAGGCTGGGTCGAAGGGAGAAGTGTTCCAGGCCGAGAGAACGAGGCAGTGTGGCTCCTTGGAGAAACCAAAGGGATCTGGGGAGCCCAGGAAACAGCAAGTGAGGAGGCCAGTGGCAAGCATGTGCTAGAGTTAGAGATTTTAGAGATTTAGGCAGGGCTGGATCATGCAAAGTCTTGCCGTGGATTTGGATTTTATTCTAAGGCAGTGGAAAGCCAGTGGAGGCTTTTAAAAACCCTTTGATTGTGTGGCACGTCAATTTTCTGTTTTTTAAAAAACATGCTGGCTGCTGGGAGGTGAGCCTTAGTGGAAGCATGAATAGCAATGAGGTCACTCTGATCACTCAGACAGGAGTTGGGGGTGGCTTGGACTAACATGCTGAGAGTGGAAAGGGAGGGGATTGAGCTCTTTTGGAGACGGGATCAGCTGAACTTGCCAGGCACTGTGCTGAGAGCGTCCCCATCACCTCTCCTGTCCACTCGCACCTGTGCTCCGTAACAGTGATTTTTTTGTAAGGTGAATTATTATGTCCACTTTACAAATAAGAAAGGTCTGAGAAGTGGTCTGCACTGGGTCATAGCATTCAGACCCTGCCAGAATGAAGAGGAGGAGGGGAGCTGGATTCTGGGAGAGTGGGCAGGGCCAACTCAATTAGCATTGCGCTGGGCTTGTTTTCCTACACGACGCTTTTGTTTTTGAGGGTGATGTTTTGAGAACTGCTGTCTCTGTGGGAATATCTTAGTTGTGTACAGCAGAGCCATCTCTGCTTCTACATTTTCTTATTTAACACATGGCTGTCTTTATAATGAGAGTCTTCTGTATATGGGGTTACCAAAGTAACTCAATTTATTTTACAACTAAATTAATGATATCCAGGAAACATTTATTTGGTTCCTTTTCTATTTATAATATTGCCACCAATGAATTGCCTCTAAATGTTCCTACTTATAGGGTCCTTTGTGCTAGTTAAACTCCATCCCACGTAGGTGAATCCCTAATGCTACCCAGGACTACCAATCACCTGTCTTCACTTCTCTTCTTGTAATAACAAGAACAGTCACAAAAATGTACACCAGGGCAAAGGGCTAAGTTGAGACAACATCTAAAAAAAACCAATGTATATTGTTTGGTTTTCTGATTATGAAAGTAACATATTTTCATTGCAGAAAACTTAGGAAAGACAGAAAAGCATTAAAGAACACAGATCACTCATATTCCCAGCACTCTGAGGCAACCAGCATTAAATTTTGGTGCATCTTTCCACATGTTTTTATGCCTTTTTATATAATTGAGTCATAGAGTCAAAGTAATTTTTTCTTTTCTTTTAGTATGATCTTCATCATTCAGATTTCCCTCACACCATGAGATACTGTCTTTGCAAATGCTTGTACAATTCCTCTGCTTAGATGTGCCATGATTTACTGAACTGTGCCCCTCAAAGGAAATTTAAATTTTTGTTGTTTTGATGTGAACAATTTTATACGTAGAGGTTCATTGGCATTTGAGGTTTCCCTTAAACTAAATTTCCAGCAATTCCAATGCTAGATTAAAAGATATGCATATCTTTAAGGTTCTTAATATACTTGCCAAATAACTTTTCATCAGTGTGTTACTGTTGTTTATTCTTACCAACATTCTACTTAAAGCTACCTGGGCTACAATTAGAAGTCTTTATTGTTTTATCTTTGTAAATTTAATATGTGAAACAACTTGAATTCTGTTTTAATTTTTGCTTCTTTGATTAATAGTGACTTTGAATTTCTTTTCACGTTTATGAGCCTGGTATTTATTTTCCTGTTCTGAACCTTGCCATTTGCCCATTATCTGCAGGGCTCTCAGTGTTTTTTTATTTTGATTTACATGAGCTCTTTATTTTTGTGTATTTCCCGTCTTATAAATTTGTAGCAAATAACTTTCTACACTGGGACTTTATTTTATTTATTATTATGAAAATTTCAAAATATATACAAAAATATAAAGATTCCCCCATGTATCCATCACACAGCTTCAACAACCATCAACATCTTTGTCATATTTAATTTATTTCCTATCCCACTCTCTCTACTGTTTTGCCAAACCATTTTAAAGCAAATCCATTTCAACTTTAGTAAGATATTTTAAACCATAAAAATGTGATGATTTTATGTTTTATTTTTCCTCAACTTTTTATTTACATTTTTTAACCTATTGAAAAGTTGAACAAATAGTACAATTAATACCCATATACCCTTCACCGAAATTCACTGATAATTAATGTTTTATACATTTGCATTCTTTTTCAAAATATACGAGGGCTATCCAGAAATGATCCATCCACATAATATGAAAAAGAGATCTTTACTGAAGAAGATACAAGATACAAGAAACATTTTACATAGGACAGTGACGCCTCATTTTCCTTCAAAGTAGGCACCTTGGGACCTCACACAATTCTTCCAATCACCATCAGCTACCCCATCATACTCTCCTGAATCTGATAGGCTATCTGAAATTTCTTCCCTTTCAAATGCAGTTTTAGTTTTGGGAAAAGCCAAATCTGGGCTGTAGGAGGGCTGAGGCATCTGGGTAATTTGATGTTTTGTCAAAAGACTGCACGAGATGTGATGCATGAACGGGTGCATTGTCATGATGAAGCTGCCAACCACCAGTTGCCCATAGCGGCAGGGCCTTTTGAATCATCTGAATTGTTTGCATAGGGAATGTTCAAGCTTAACGCAAAATTTGATGCAGACTCATTGATCTCAGTCATTTTTAACACAACAGCCTCAATGGTACACATACTCAACGATATCTGCTGCCCCACTGACTAGTACAGTGAAGTCGTCATTGTTCACACATGTGCATTCCAATCCACTCTCCTTGGCTGCCAGGTTACATCGATGTCACACAAACACCATCCTCATCGTATTGACAATGATTGGGCTTTTTCCGGACAAACCTGGTATTTATACACTGCATTTCTTGTTTTGTTTTACTTTTTTTTTTTTTTTTTTTTTTTTTTGCTGAACCATTGGAAAATAAGATGCAGATTTCATAACACTTCACTCCAAAATATGTCAGCCTGTTTCTCCTAAGAATCAGAACATTGTCTATCATAACCACAAAGCCTTATTATGCTTAAGAAATTTGACACTGATGCTGTAATACTATAACATACCTGAGCTCAAATCAGCATGACATATTACATTTGGTTATTATGTCTCTTTAGTGAGCTTTAATCTGGAATAAATCACCTCACTTATTGTTTTTTTTTTGGCCTTTCATGACATGGACATTTTTGAAGAGTCCAGGCCAGTTACAGAATCTCCCACAAGGTGGATTGTTAACCCATGGCTGTATTCCAGTATGACAGGATGCCTCATGTTCACCTTGTACATTTCCTGTCCCAGATCTGGGATCGGCCCTTTCTTCAGTAAGCCTTGGTTCCTTGTAGTGGAGAATGACATTTAAACACCATTTTCTGAACAGTAAAGGTGGGCATCGCTACTCATCTTGAAAATATTGGTTCCTAAAAATCTTGATATAATATAATTTATCATACAATATGTACATAACAATAGTTTTATATTTTAAAAATCTTATTGCTTCCAGTAATTCTCAAATCATATTTATGATTATTTTGATCTTATTGTCCTTAAAGAACACCTTGAAGCTGTACACTTAGAACAGTGTCTGTAGGTCTATCAGTTCTTGTCTCCTGGTGGTTAAGTCACCAATGCAATTTATTTTTCTATTTTTACTTTTTAAGTATATTTTATTGATTATGCTATTACAGCTGTTCCATTTTTTTCTCCATATCAGTCTATAATAGTGTATAGAGATCCTTATCATCCTTCAGCTGCCTAGTGCTCCGTAGTAGGGATGTGTCACAGTACCGTATTAATGTTCTTTAGGTTTTGCTATTATAAGTAATATCCAAGTGAAAAACCTTGCACATATATCATTTTGTATTTTTATAAGTATAGTGTTAGAATAGGTCTTAGAAGTGAAATTGTTGGGTCATAGGGTAATTGCATAGGTAATTTTGCTAGATATTACCAAATTCCTCTCCCTACAGGTTGCATCATTTTTTACCCATATCCTGTGAGCCCACAGCTTCACTAATAAGAGTGTGCTGCTAAACCTGGGTAACATGTGATATCTCCTTGAAATTTTGTATACATCTCCATTATTACAAATGAGGTTGAATATCTTTTTTCAAATGTAAGGGTAATTTGTTTCTTTTTCCACAAATTGTATTAGTCTTTTGTCCATCTTCCTATTGAACAATTCATCTTTTCTTGATTTTCTGGAACTCTTTATGTAGTAAGTTAATAAACCCTTTGTTTATAATACGTTACCATTTTTTTTTTCAGACTGGGAATTCTTTAAATGATTGTTGTCATTTACTTTCTTGAGTACCATGTACACAGCAGCAGTTGCGTCCTGTCTTTTTCATCTTAGAGAATACAGGCTTTGGGGATAGGTATTGGGCAAGGCTGCAGGGAGGAGGTGAGAAGTGCTTTGGTTTCTCATCTAAAATATATCTCAAGTAGATACCCCAGTGGGCCGTTAGGGAAATCAGTGTCCCACTGTCCTGCACAGGCATTTGCCTTCCAGGCATCAGTAAGACCTGCTACTGACCAGCACATCCTGTCCACGAGGCAGCGTGCTTGCCCCTTCTGACCAGTAGTCAAGGGCATGTCTCTGTATGTTGACTTTGGAGTCAGATCAGGGCAGCACCAACCCAAAGCAATACTTTCAGTTGCTTGGGTAACCTGAGAAAAAATTATCTAACCCTTCTGGGTCTCAGTTTTTCCAATGGTAAAAGGAAAAAATTACCTGGATGTAATCCAGAGACTTCCAGCTCTGACGTCCTCAGATCTGGGCCTTCTAGTAACCAGGGAAAGAGGTAGGGATTTTGACAGAGAAAATTACAGTGTAGCATTGGGTCTGTAGAGACTCTCCAGCTGCATCAATTCTGTTGGATCTCACCTGTCCATTGGGACCCGCCCCCAAGAAGCATATTTACTACTTGAAACTTCTAGTAACACATGCATACGTGTACAGAGAACTTAGAAACTTTTACCATAGCTTATTAGTGGTACAATGGATGAGGCTTCCAACCTGAGTCTCTGACCCCAAAGCCCAAGCTCTTCCCCTGAGCTGGGCTGATTCTCACTGTGGGTGTAGAGTAAGCAAGGAGGCCTGAGCTGCTCTGAGAATGAGTCATTAGAGAAGCTTTTACATCCCAGATTTTAGGCCAGCGCTGCTCACAGATGCCCGAGAAGAAAGGCCAAAAGGTAAAGAGGCCTCAGAATGACATTTCAATAGTAATAAACTTGAATGATCCAAGTTCCTGTAGTCCATTCAGAGAAGAGCCACAAGTTATGTAGCTCATTCTCTAGTTTCCAGAATAGAAGCAATGTTTCAAAATATGGTAACATTCTTCTTCAGATTACCTAAATTGGAGAACTCTGAGGCAACTATGAAGACATCTCATTTAATTTAATCCTCACAGCAACCCTTAAGGTATGCGTCATTATCCCCATTTTCCAGCGTAGGAAACCGAGATTCAGAGACACAAGATAATTTGGCCCATAACCATTAATGGCAGAGTTGGTGTTAGAACCAACATCTTCTGGCCCCAGATCTGCTCCTTCCACTGCTCCAGGCTGCCTACAGTTCTCTATTGTTGCCAACCCATCTTCTGTACGCCCTTTCTGGGGCCACCCCACAGTCTGGGAGTCTTCCAGTTGCGTCATTTCAGTTAAGTTTCTGGCTCCTGCTTTGTTGAGCTCTGCGACTCTCAGTCATTGCTATGGCTGCTGAAATAGCCAGTGGGCCGTGCAGCAAGGAAGGGGCGCTGAAAAGAGAAGCGAAGGAACTCTAGTCCCCATGACGCTGAGAAGGACACTCACCTTTCCTCATTTGAATCTCTCAGTCCACGTCCCAGGATGCTGTTCTTGCCCGAGATGTGCATCTGTAGAGGCCTCTGAGCTTTCAAGTGAAGTGAGCCAAGTGCCGGCCCATTCTCTTGCACCCCAGTCCTGTGGCCAGGGGCCATGGTCCCCCTCGAAGCCAGCACAAGGCGAGGTCCTCATGGGGCCGGGCCCTCTGCGTTCACAGAGGAAAAATGAAAGTTGCTTTCTTCCCCGGCCTCTTCACAGCTCCCATTATGACGAGAGGGCTCCACAGTCAGGAGCCAGGGCTGTGATATTTCTGCTCCAGCATGAGAGATTCATATGTTTGACTAATCAATTCTTTGGCACTGACTTCCCGGCCTGCATTTTGTTCTCTTGCTTTTGATCGTGTTTGCCTTTTTGCCATTCTGCGGGTTCTTGTTTGGAGCTTTTATTTTCCAGGAACACTTTGACCTGCTCGATCCTCTATATTCTTCTCTCTCTCTCCCTTTGTCATTTTCCTCTCTGATTTTGGTTTCCTGTGTGTTTGACCGCACACGGCTTCCACATACAAGCCAAGTGGAAACCCTCAAGTCACGAGGCCCTGATAACTGCTGGGTTTTGTTTTGAGAGCCAAGGGACCCTGGACCACAGCCAGGCGGGGCTGAGGCTCATCTGTCTCTCCTGTCCTCGCTGCAGCCTTGCCCGGCCACATGCGATCATCCATGTCAGCTTGGCGCTCTGCAGTTAACAAAGTCCTGTATACCACACACAGCAAACTGTAGGGAGGGGGTGCAGATACTGTTATCAGTCACGTTTCTCCATTGTAGAAACTGGAAATTGGAAATAGGAGGTGACTTTCCCAGTGTTCAGAGCCAGTGAGTGGCCTCCCGGGACCAGGCCCAGGTCTGCCCTGGAGCTGGGCCTCATTCCCCTGCACTGCTGCTATGGTTGTCCATTGGTCGCGGACTCCTTCCATCCTCGGCCAACGCTGGCCCAGCGGCTGCTTTGTCTTTAGCACGATCTCATCCAGTGAAGCGAGTGATTGCAGTGCACACTATCGCGGCTGCCACTTCCTGAGCACTTACTCTGTGACAGGTCCTCACAGTCACCTGAACTCAGAGCAGTCAAGTAGCTTTCCAGAGGCTACCTTTCTAATGCCAGAGCCAGGACGGGGCCCCAGATGACATCTGGGCTCCATCACAGAAGCGTCACCCACACAGGGCCGTGGCAGCATAGCAAAGAGAGTCTTATCCTATGAAGGGCTCTAGGAAGGCTTCCCAGTGGCAGGGGCTGGGCAGATTTTGTGGCCTCGTCCCCTGTTCCGTGTATGACTGTTCTTCATGAATTCCCTGCCTCAACCTACCCCTACCCCCCCGCCATGTGTCCTTCCAGCCTCTGCTTGCATACCTCTGGTGCCCGGGAGCTTCCCTCCTTCTGAAGCAACTGTTCAGTCTTTAAAATGCTCCTGTATATTAGAAATCTTTTCTTATTTAAGTGAAAAGTACTCCTTTTGTGCGCCCAAACCCCCATGTTGGAGAATGCCTCAGAGCCACAGCACTTGTCATTAGAAGCAGTTGGCACCAGTCCAGTGGCTGGAATGTGAGTAGAAACTGGCCTTTCTGCAGTTCTGGTTGCTGAGAGTGGCGTGGTTTGGTGGAGAGGCCAACAGCCTGGTGTCCAAAAGCCCCAGGTCCCATCTCACTCAACCACTTTTGCCATGGGGTCTTATATGGTCACTCTCGTCACCTTAACTTCTTCACCCATAGGCTGGGAATGATAATCCCCACTTGAACCATCTCACATGGCTCCTGTGGCTGCTGTACACAGTAATGGCAGATGCACAGGTGCTTGTTACAGTGGAAAGTGCCACACAAACCCCACCATCCGTCTGTGTCCCATTGTGATGGGACTCACCTGGGGTTTGTCCCTGTGCCCTCACTCTGCTTATTCCATTTGGTATTTCTCTTTTTCAGCCTAGAGTATGTGTGTGCATGACTTGTACGAACTTGTGAGCAACAGATTCAACCCACTTTCCTGGATGCCCACTACAGGCCTGAGTCTGGGGTAGATACGGGGAACATGAGAGCAAATAAAAATAGTCTAGGCTTTTGAGGAGCTCTCGGTGCAGTGGGTGAGATAGGGTGGAACTACATGTGGCTGCGTGTTCTAGGGGCAGCAAGGCGAGATGCATGGGCCTTCGGCAGTGCTGCTTGGAGCTGCGGGGAGGAAAGCGTGGCTGGGGCGGTTGCCTACACTTCTGAGCCGAGTCTTCAATAAAAAAGGAACTGCACTGGTCCAGCAGGGGGGGTGGAGAGGAATGAGAGGGCAGAGACAGCTGTGGATGCTGTGCAGGTAGTTTCATCTGAAGTAGGTGGCTTCTGAGGAGGTGGAGGAGTGGGAGAAGACCCTGAGCGCAGAATCTGATGAGTGAGTGAGTGGAGGTTTCCTTGACTGAAGTCTGCAGCAGACTGGCGGATGGGGAAGCAAAGAATTCAGAACCGGAACTCTGAGTTGGAGGAGCACATCGGTCATTCCAGTGGCTGCATCCATGTGCAACTGGGAAAACAGGCCTTGGAGTTTGGTAGGAAAGTCTGGCTGGGAGCTGGAGCGTTGGCAGGCTGTCACTGCTTGTCAGTTTATCTAAAATTGTAGAGGCTTGTTTGGTGCCACCCAAGGAGTAATAAGGGCGTGATCCCTTGTGTGCTTGTTGGGAGTGTGCCGTCATCTGCAGCCTGGAGAGAAGGCCATGTAGATAGGCCAGTCACTGGCAGGTCCCTTTTGTGGAGCACCTCCCGAGTAGGAGACTCTGGGCTGCAGTATCGCTAATCCAACCGTCCTTTGCAGCAAACATTTCTGTCCCCACGTTACAGATGAGGGAACTGAGGTTCAGGTGAGTTTAGTCAGCCAATTTAGAAAACAGGCTCACCTGACCCCCCAGCTCCATGAGCTGTCTGAGCCAGCAAGGTGTTGCCTCTCGTGTCCTTCCTCTTGTGCTACCTGGTAGTGAACCTCTTCAGCAGTGAAGGCTCCTGACTTTCATCCTGCCGCTTTGCCCTCAGAGCCACAGCTCATCCATTGTTACATGTGTACATTCATTATCCATCAGGCATCTTATTTTTGCAGATCACCTACAGGTACTGGTGTGTGTTCAAGTGTGATGATTATCGGATGAACCATCCCCTGCTCGCATTTGCGGGGGTCCCTATTAGCCAATCAAACAGCTGCTGAAGGACTCCTCTCAACAGTTCCCTTCCTTCTTCATGTTCTGTTCCTTCACTGTGCCTTTTGGAGGCTGGTGGTATATTGTGATGTAAATGTGCCTTTTGTAAGTCATAATTTTACATTGTATTTAAATAAACTGTGTGCACACAGTGTGAGGTATACACAGGACACAGCCGGGGGTTCTCTGCTCTTAGCTCCTCTGGCTTCTGTGTTTTTTCAAGTTTGAAAATGTGTTAAGAAGAAGACAACATTATGATAATTGGAAGTTCAGTATATCTGTCTTTCTCTTCTTTTATACTTTTTTAGATACAATTAACACTTCACACTTCCCCTGGTACCTCCTTGGTTACCTCTGACACTTCCTTGATATTTATTTAGATGCTCATGGCACCTTTGCTTTGAACTCTGGTTAAGAGAATCAATAACTTAAAATAAGCATTTTTCCTCACCGACGATGTGCAATTAGTGAATTACCTACATGCACGTGTCCACTTATCTTTTTTTATGTGTCAAAAAATCATGGTATAATTATATGAAAAAAGAAAAGAAAACTGATTTACCATCAAATCAAAAAACCTACTGTGACGTTACAGAAACAGCTCATTTTGTTACATTTTCCAGAACAGCATTTCCCAGAAGACGGGGAAATGTATAGAGAGAACTTTCATGGGTATCTTGGAATTTACAAACTGTGAATGATGCATTGAATTTGAAATAACTCTTTTTTTCTGTAAGCAAGTATGAATGCAAATTTCAAAGAAATGCTGGAATTCGACTGTCTCCTGTAAGGTGCACACAGCATAATCTCATTGTCATCACCAAAAATGAAAGCTAAAAAAATATACTTTTTGCCAAAGCTTTTGCATTTCCCCAGTTTTGTTTTAGGAGTCTTGCCTTGTGTAACATTGGCTCTGGACTCACCAAGTCTAGCTGAGATGTTTTCTCGATTAGTTCCATCTCTCTTTGCCCGTGTTATTTGGGAGCTGTCAGGTAATGTCATCATTAACCCATTACTGTTGTGCTTGAAAAAGAATCCTGCAACTCTAGATGGATTATGATGTTAGAACTTGAGAGATAAAAAGAAAGTTGTTTTCTGAGTGAGTGCATTTTAATGGGAACTGAATAAAGCCAAATGAAATTTCACAGTGGAAATGGAAACTGTTTTGACTCTCTGAACACTAGTTACTTTAAGTTATTCTATGTTAATATTTTCCTACTTTATTGCATTTTTGGGAGAGAAGTTATAATTTCGCATGATCAACTTGAATGGCTTTTAGCCTGGAACCTTGCACATAAATGTATAATGAATTAGTTAATACACTTACTCATTACTGTTGTTATCCTCAGTTTTAATAAAGATACCAATTTTTTTAATGTGAATTATTTACTACATCAGATCTCTTAGCTTATCGTTTTATAGACAGTAAGATCTATCTATGTAGAAAATGGTAGTGACTACAAACTTGTTCCTCTCTGCCCAATTACCCATACAAAATATTATGTGGGTTTTTTTTTTAAAGACTGTATGGAAATCTTGAGACCTCTCTGTGTTCTGCATTGTAAATATGTATTTATTCTTTTTGTCCTAAAAGCAACATCTCTTAGTGGAAAGACAGTGCTGAACTTAAGACAAGCCTACGTTGAGGTGGCTGTGCGACCCTGGACAAATAACTTACCCTCTCTAAGCCTATTTCCTCATTTGTGAAAGGGCCTTATTTACCCTTAGTTGTGTAAGTTGTACTGAAGACAAATGTGGAAATATTTATTAATAATAATCATAATAATAGTGCTCACTCTGTGCCAAGCACTCTTTAAAGCACTTGACACACATTTCTCATTTATCTTCACAACAACCCTATGAGGTGAAGAGTGTTATTTTTTCCTGTTGTGCCGATGAGAGAACTAAAGTACAGAAAGATTAGTGACTTGCCTGTGGTCACACAGCTAGAAGTGTCAGAGTCGGGATTCTAATGCAGAGTGTCTGGCTGCCGAGTGTGTACATGCGATCACCGGGCTCTGTTGTTTCTCAGCGCCTGCCATGTCATAGGTGTTTGATGAATGCTTGTCACATATGAAACCTTTTAGCTCAGGTGCATGCAGGGGGCATTTGCATGCAAGCTGAGTAAGCCATGGCATGGCAGATGGCTTCCGTAGCCTGCTCTTCTTGACCACAGGGCTCTTGTCTAAGGGAAGCCATGTTGCTGGATAGAAGAAATGGCACCTCTGACCCAAGGCCATCTTGGGATCATCATGTCACTGGAGAAGCTTTAAATATTCCATTTCTAAAGTTTAGGCTATATTTATAGCATTTAGTATATGAAGAACCATTGAGAAACTGGGCTTTTAAGTGGAACGGTTCTGTAATGGAATATTTCATGTTCCGGTTCAGCCATAAAGCTCAGGGCTGATAAACAAAGCATCTGAAGCCAAATGGCTCCTCGTCTGACCCCAATTAAAATAAAGATTTTATTCCATTCTGTCCTGACAGAGAGGAACATATTGTTGCCTCTAAGGGAGTTTGGTTTAGTTAATGAAAGAATTTTATTTCATTTTTCCCCCCCAAATACAATATCTAATTAAATAAGATTCAATTTGTTAGGACTTCTGGTACGGATATGTTAACTCTTTTAAAGCTGTGTGTCTTGTATCCCTCAAGACTTGTAAATCTCACCTCAGAAGCCATTGTTTAAAGAAGAAATAAGCCCAAGTCTTTTTAAAGACAAACCTTATCTTCTCTGAAGTGTTATCTGTTTACATATCCATTACCCCTACCTGTGTGTGTAGGTAGCATGGCTTCTGTGTAAAATACCACATCTTTATATAAAGCCGCATTTCCTAGAAGCATTTGTACTTGTACATATTGTAATTTACCAATCACCATAGATCTGTCCATATAAAATATCTCATGCAGGGAGTCGTAGCTGCGAAAATATGTTAGGTAACATAAGTTGGATATTGATGCCAAATTATCATGGAGTTCCTTCAGAGTTATCTGGAAGAAATATGTGACTGCCTAAAGAATTCATCCTTTAACATTGAGAGTGAATACCAGCCAACTCTTGGGGGGAGGGTGCTTTTCTCATGTCATACTGTTACTGCTTTTTTGTAGCCCTTTCTGTATGTGCTGCAGCCCAGCATGACTGTTGAGCCCACAGTTAACAAGCAAAATCATTTTGGTGCCATTACAAAGAAGTTCTCTTCAGCTCAGCTAGGCACGAGGAGGCGGTCGGATTGTGAGACCCTGATAGGTCGCCCCCACGCCTCTGAGGAGCCGCGATGTAGATCACAGCTGCGGGGAAGGAGGACTGGCGAGGGCACCGGGGAGCTGCCCTCCAGCAAGCCCCTCCCCCTCCGGGCGTCGGGCTCTCCCTCTTACAGTGACAGAGCGGGGTCAGCAGACCTCTGAAGGCCCCTTGGCTCTGCCTCTCTCAGATTCTGTGTTCAGTAGAGCAGAAAGTGCATGATGCTTTTAAATCCACTAAGAATTTATAGTCAGATGCTAAGGATTTATGTTCTGAAAAATAAAAATCTTTAAGTCTTTAAAACTTAAGGCATTTAAACCATATTTTTAAAAATTCTATTACTTTGCATGCAGGGGCTCCTTCTGACATCCAGTGAGCATTCACTCCGCATAATTGAGCCCCATTCTGTGCAGGCCTCACGCCAAGTTTGCAAAGACAGATCATTCATGGCCTATCTTCCAGGAACTTATTTTCTGTGGTGGCGGTGGAGGGAAGCAAAAAGCAAGCAAAGAGGTCATCCTGTCATTAAAAGGGACCCCTGCAGTGTACTCTGGGGGAAGGTGGTATGGGAGAGGGAGGTGAGATGGGATGAAGGGCAGGTGTCACAGTGGAGGGGACAGCTCGCTGGACCCTGAAAGGCGAGTGCAATTTCACCAGATGGAGGAGGGGGACTCCTTCTAGGCAGAGGCACACGGGCAAGAAAGGTGCAACGTATTGGGGCAAAGCAGTGACTTCCACACTCCTGAAACATGGGGGTGGGCTGAGGAAGGGGCAGAAGAAGGGAACGCTTGTGGAAAACCTTAGTTCTGCTCTGAAGAGTATGCCCGGTGTTGTTCATACTGGAAGCAGTGAGTGCTCTTTGAATAAAAAGGGCTCTGCAGCCAATAGACCCTGGGGATACAGTTGACTTGGTTCCCCTCTTGCAAGAACACAGTGTACAGTAAAGGCCACATATGCCTCAGCAATAACCTGTGAAAAACTCAATTCAACCCAGTATTTCTCAGACTTTGACCATCGAACCCTCTGAGGCAGAAGTCCTGTTGAGGCTGTGGCACCAAGTTGAGGGCATAGAGCTCAAGATGGGGAGTTGCACTGGGCAGCTCTGGCCACTAGAAATACGCGCTCCCATCAGCATTTTAGAAAGATCACTGTGACCTATAGGAGCACCTGAAGCTGGGGGAGAATGTCACCAGTATCAGAAAGGTAATTAGACACTGGTTACACTTGGAGTTGTTCAAGGTGCATTTCCGGGAAAAGCCCCTCTGAATACAATCCATACCTTCTCCGCAGGGGCTGATACTTAAAGTCATCTGCCCGGCAGCCTTTCAAGGGCTCCTAGACAGCATTGGTGACGGAGACAGGAATGGGCTTGGTGTGAGGCCAGAGGCGGAAGATGAAGACTAGTGCTAAAGGTTTCCATAGCTTCCTAAAGCCATCTGTTGAGGGTCTGCTATGTGCCAGGTACTTTTACATACACTATTCCTTGAAACCATCCAAAAGGTAATTGCTGTTGTCCCACTTGGATTAGTAAGGAAAGGAGGCATAGAGAGAGTGGATCCCAAGCACGCTTAGCTGTGGTTGGGTCTCAACATATGTGACTCCTAAGTCCATTATCTTAACATTGAGCTGTACTGCCTGCCCCCGATAGCCCCTGTCGGAAAGCACGGGCCATCTTCCAGGCACTGTGCAAAGCACCTTACATGCATTATTCAATTTATTCTCCCCAGCAGCCCCCTAAGGTAAGTGCTATTATCCCTGCTCAATCAGTGAGCAAACTAAGGCTTTATTAAGTAGCCAAGGTCACAGCTAGACCTTGCAAAGCCAGAAATTGAACTTTACTACTCCCCCTAAATAATTCTGGGGAAGTTGTTCAAGAAATTGCTCAGAAATGTTTCCCTGGAGGCATATTAGAAAGAAAATGAATAGGCTTTGTTTCTGATGCAACAATACTGGGCTAAGTTAAGCCTAATGGTTAGATCATGGCCTTGATGCTGGAGATGAGAAACCCAGATCTCAGTGAAGACGTTCGTACTGTACACCTGCCACTGAACTAAGAGCTGGAGACTCGTGCATAACACCGTCTTTGCCCTCATTGTCAAATGCACAGGCATGGAGAACTCCCAAGGCAGTGTGTTCAGTGCCATGTAGAAGCCTGTCCAAAAGACAGAGAGATGGACTCTATTTGAGGGATTAGTGCAGGCTTCATGGGAGGTGTCCACAGTGTGTTTTAAAGGATAAATAGGAGTTTGCCAAACAGTGGAAGGGGAAGTCTGTGAACTTATTTTCTTTCTTGGATTGATTGTTGATGATCCACTTACCAACAATATCAGAATTCATAAAGAGCTTGAAATCGGTGCCCTTGCTTCCTTGATTTGATTTTAAGAAAAATCTAATCCCACCGTGTCTGCCAGCCTGACGTGATTGGATCCCAAGATGCGGTGACCTGTGGAGGCCTTTTGCATCCATCTTCTCTGAGTGGCATTTACCAATGTTTGTTCACTTAGAGACTATGGTGTATTCTGATGAGCTGCTTCACTTAAGATTGTTCAAATGATGAAACCTGGGGTAAAAGGAAGTAAAGGTTTAGACATCCTGCTTTTTCACTAAGGCCCCTCCATGCAGGCCGGCCGGCTGGAGTGAGTGCAAGGCTTTTGTTTGCCCGCATGTAAAGGGAGCCCGTGCTTCCTTGCTCAGTGTGGGGCAGGGCGCCTGTTTGGTGCTGGACTCTGAGGGGACAGAGAGGGGAGGACATGGGTCCTGCTTGCCAGGTGCTCAGAGATGAGTAGAGGAGTCAGAGCTGTTTAATGTGGGCAAGGAGTGGCAGCAGGAGCAGCAGGGTCAGCCAGAGGAGAGGTTGCTTCGCGGCACTTTCCTGAAGAGGTGACTGAGCTAGGCCTTGAAGGGGGAATTACCACCATCGCCGCCAACCTGCAAACAGGAGAAAGTGGTGGGTAAGCACATGGGCTCCAGAGGCAAACGCAGGGTCCAAATGCCAGCTCTGAGTGTCCTTGGTGAGTTCTTAATTTCTTTATTGTTTCCTCATCTGTAAAATGAGAATAATTATAGTCTCTACCTCTTGGGGTTGTTGTGAACATTAATTGAGTCATTATCTGTAAAGTGATTAGAATACCGCCTGGTGCATAGTAAGGGCTAGAAAAACAGTAAACTATCATTGTCACATACCAGACACCATGTTTTAGTTCATTAGCCTCCCTACAACCCTTTATGGTATGTGGTTTCATCACCATAATACAGATGAGGAAACCAAGTGTTGAAAATGACGGAGTCGTTTGCCCAAAACCAGGCCGCTAGTAGGTGAGCCAGAAGTTAAACACCAGCCTGCTGTGCTCCAAGCCTGGCCCTCTCCACTACACCTTCTGCTCACATTTTTACTCTGTGCCTCCTCCCAAGCTCCTGGATACTTTGAGTAGTGTTTTTGCTTTAGTGGTAGTTAACATCTTTTTACAAGAGAAAAATGGTTGACCTTTGGTAAGACATCGTATGGAGAGAAAGGATGGGCTTAGAATAAGAAAAACTTGGATTCAGATCCCAGCTCTGCTCCTGCGCAGTGCACTGGTGATCTTGGATAAGCTACTCCACTTTCGTGAGTCTCCTGAGTAAAAAGCAGGGACAGCAATTCCTGCTGCCAAGGGGTGGTCATGGAGACTAAATGAGAGGCAGGGGTAAAGCTAGTATGTGCCAAGTGCACACAGTAGGGACTCTGTAAGTGTCCTCCCACAGCCTCCTGTGTTGTCCAGAGCTCTTCTTTATAGTTACAATTCCTCAGAACCTTTTCACCCAAAGCTTAACATATTTTAACCATCTCTTAGTTGTCAGCATGTAAATTCTTCTGTTAAAAGTGTGTCTTTCTGACATGAACCCTAAAACTGCATACATCTTGTTCATACCCTGTACTTCTCCACACACACTCTTAAGGCTCTGTGCACCATAAGAGCCAACCTTTCTCTCCCAGCATGGGGCCTGGGTTGATGAGGCAACTGCTACTTTTGTGATTTTGCTTATAAAGTCAATGTCCCATTCCCCAAGGTTTGGGATTTAACTTGAGGGGTGGGGTTGTCTTTTTGTTTGTTTGTTTGTTCATTTGTTTGTTTTTTCAGTCAGAATGGTTATGGAAATAAAAACTGAAACTTTTAGTGTGGTTAGTTGTAAAAGATGGGTTCAACACACTTAGTTATTACAACTGGAACGATGCCCGTAAGGCACTTCTCCGTGCTGCTGAGAGGAGTGGAGAACCAAGGTGGAAATTCACACCAAGAGCCTTAAAAATGTGCATGCTCTGTTGGGTTCAGCAAGCTTTGGTTGGCTCGCTGCTGCCTGCTGGGCCCGGCGAAGTCGTCATCCCAAAGCCATAGCTGTGCACGCTCAGGTGGAGGAGGTCAGCATGGGGACCGACAGTTCCAGCCCAACGTTGGTAGGTGCTGTGATAAAGGCCAGCAGGGGGCTGGGGAGCCCCCCAAAAGGCATGCCAAACCAAGCCGAGAAGGGGGCGCTAGGCTCAGCATTAAAAGCTGTCACTCAAAGAAAATATGCAGAGGGGACCCAGCACAGAGGTGAGCAGCACTGATGGTTGTGTGGCATAACCGACCAAGCAGGAGGTTCTGGGGTGCAGAGGGGAGGGGTGTTGCAATAGAGGGGGTCCAGATCCTGGGAAGCCCAGAAACGCTCATTCTGGTCCTCAGCCCCCGTCGAGTCCTCTTTCAGCACAATGCAAGCCACCCCACCAAGAGGGCCCCCGAAGGACACCGGCAGTCCATAGGCTGCAGTTTTATCTCTACGTGCTCCAGCACATCAATAACAGTGCCCTAATAGCAGCTTCTAATTAAATTTTATCACAGTCCTGAATGCACTGCTGATGTGCACACCCTTGCAAGTGGTCTGATTCAGAGGACATTTGTGCAGTTCTGCAGATGGAGGAGGTATTTATTCTCAGTTTTGCCTTCCCAGGCCTACAGAAGTTCTAATTTGTGCACGGCAGCTTTGGTAATTAACAAAGTGTGTTCTGTGAAGGAAGCAAGAAACTCAGGACTGGGCCGTCTTGCTCTGTGTATTGATGTGCTTAGTTGTAAATACCAGTGAAATCCTTAAAATGAAGACCTGTTTGTGTTAAAAATAAAAAGGAACCCACAATGAACATCTCTTGTTCAAAATCACTTGATGAAGCTGAGTTTTTTGAACTCTGACTAGTACTTAATTTTAGCTACTTTTTTGTTAAAAACACCAGGGAAAACAGTGATGCTTTCAGATCTTTAAATTTCCTTTTTTGGGAGAGATGACAGTGCTCCTCTAAAGTTTGTTTCTTACCTTTCCACCTTTGAACAATTGGCTTTGATTAGAAACATTACACCCAGCATTTACTCTGACATCCCTGAGTACAAACAGTCATTTTAATGGTTTTTTTAAAAACAGAATCATGACAGGGACATCAATCCTCTGCCTGGTGTATGAAAGCCTGGTATATTAATTGGCTGTCAGATTCTGAAGAAATAATGGATTAATGTGCTTGATCGTAACGCTCTGTTCAGAGACTGAAGTTTGATCCTGATGTCCCCAGTCTCTCTGCTTAATGCAATTACAGCTATGCATTCCGGACATTTGAGTGGATTGCATTTCATTAATATGATTTGAGCGGACAACATTAGGCTGCTGTCGGGTCTTCTCTGACAGCTAATTACTAGAATGAAGCGTGTATACCGCCAAGGAACAATGGTGCCCTTATTGGGGCCATTAAAACAATAGAAAAAAACGTGCTTTAGAACACTCGGAGAGTTACTTTCCATACTTAACACGGGCCATGGATAGCTCAGAGGGGTGAGTTAGAAGCAGAGAGAAGGACCAGAACTGGAGGAGTCTCTAATATTAGGACTCTTGCTTGTCTTTGAAAAATATCCAAAAGTTGAACTTAGTGTCCTTATAAAGTAATTGGGACATCACCTGCTTCATATTGATCTGGGGGTTCTTTCAGGGTATGGAAGTATCGTGATCTCTGATACATAGGAGCTGATATTTTGCCCCTCCCCTTTGCCTTCTGCCTACCCATCCCACCCCACCCCAAAATATCTTTCACCCTGGAGAAAGTAGATACCTGAAACATCCATGGTTGATTAAATTTTTCCTTTGAAGAGAAAAAGGGGCTTTGTCCTGTGGGGTTGTAACTGGGCCATATGGGCCATTTGAATGTACACCCACGAAGGGAAGAGCTGCAGGGTATTAATGGAAGTCCTTCCTCCTGGGGCTGTTTCTAGTTCACAGACCCCTCAGCCTTGCTAAGACCATGCATCCGAGATGCATTCTTTTGATCCCCAATGTGTGTGTGTCAAAAGCACTAGTGGCTGTTAGTGATAAAAAGATGAATAAGGCATAACCCCTTGTCCCAAGCTCCTCAAGTCCTGTGAGGGAGGCACTTTTTTTTTTTAATGAATGAGATAATGACAACTTGGAATAAATGGATGTATAAGAAAAAGGAAGTCTGAAGCCTTCTCAGAAGAGAAGGTAACATGAGGCAGGTCTTAAAAGATGAGTAGGAGTGTGCTGAATGCTTGGGAGGCAAGTTGGGCCTATAGATAGAGGATGCTGTGCAGGCGCTAGGACATGGGATTGTCAGACCATGTGTCCTTAATAGGGAGGATCTGGCTCAATCTGTCTGAGAACCAAGCTGAAACAGTATTCTTAGCTGCACTCCCGAAGGTGTGTTCTGCAACCTTGGGCTACCTTTGGCCAAGGCTCCCCAGAGGCTGTGAAAAAATCTTGAACTCAGTAATAAGAGTCCTGGATACTAGCCCTATGTCTATCCCTTAAAAGCCATGTAAATCCCCCGAAAGTCATGTGGCCTCAGTTTTCTCATGTATGAAATTGAGATACAACCAGCCCTGCCATCCTCATGGATGGATCGAGTTTGATCAGAGAAGATGCAGTTAGTTGTATGTCCAGACTCACCTGGGTGCTGGCGGTAGCAGAACCAGGAGTTAAACTGAGAGGAGGCCAACTCCAGAGTGCGTGTCGGCCACCTTCTCCAGGTGCCTTTGGAGAACCAGTGTAGAAAAGTTGGTATTTATTATTAGCTAAGTAGGAAGATGTAGGGGATCCAGCCTCATGCTTGGAACCTCTTCCAGCAATGCAAGGTGATGTAAAAATTCCTGGCACTGAAGCAGCTGTCATTTGAGAGACCCTCAACCCTGGTCCACTCAGAAATGTGCTCTGCCAGCCACTGAGAACTGTGGAGAGCCTCTGGCTACCTGCCCAGGTCCCTTTCCCCAGGATGTGGTACTCCTCATAGAGGGGGTTTCCCCAGAAACCTCTCAAGATATTGGTAGAGGCCTAGAGACAGGTCATCCCAGCTTCACCCCAAGACGTCTGCTTATCCTACAAACTGCTCTCAAGAGGGAGAGCAAGTGGCAGCTGTTCTTGAAGTGATGCTGGTACAATTAACCGCCGTCTGGTCTCCCAGCCTCCACATTCTCCCCTCCAACCCGTTCTCCACACCCTGTCTGCGCCCCGCCCCCCGTCACTCCTGCACAGTGCTCACCGCCCAGCAGTGCTTCTCAGATACCCCTAAGACAGAGCGTCTGGCTTCGGCCCGAGCCAAACTCCTTCAGCTGTGCACACCCCTGTTAGAAGCACTTGACTGGACCACATGCTTAGGGCACAGGCTGTGACTTATTCGTTCTCATCTCTTGCTCCTGGCCTATAAAAGGCACTCAGTGCAAGTTTTTTTTGGATAAACAAGGGTCTAAAACCCAAGAAAACTGGGGACAGGAAAAGATGACACCTCTCTGGGCAACCCGTTTGCCATGATGGCAGTTCCCAACTCTCCTCCTTCATGTTCTTGATATTTCAAATGATCACAGTAACAAAAGGAACTTGGTGCTAAGCACAGTAGCAGGGAATGCAGGAGGGAAACACCGAGTCCCTGCTTCCCCGGCCAGTTTCCATGTGGCCTGGGGAGGATGAGGCCTGTCCTACCCCCCTGAGGCCGAAATGCCCCGTGTCAGGGAGTGTGAGCTTCCCGAGGACAGGCGACAGCTCAGGCATCGCACCATGCCTTGGGCAGAACCCGGTGCCTGGGAGGGCGGTTCACGGGTGAAGGGCCAGCATTTGCGAGGAGCCTAGGGATCGCAGCCCTGCCTGGGAAGGACGCTCTGCTCACCTGAAGCCTGTCGCTGAGTGTTGAGCAAGTCTGCTGCCTCATCAAGGGTTCCTCAGGTGGTAGCCACATGTGCCATTATTCCCCCAGAGCCTCATTGGGTAAGCACAGGAGCCCCTGCTTTCTTCTCTGAATTTTATTTGCTAATTTCTCCACGGGTAACACAGCCCTGCTAAGACCTGTTTCCCTCCTATTACCTGGCTAGCGTTTTTCTAATGGCTCCCTTCCTAATGATCCTTAAACAAAGAGACGGCGGCGGAAGGTAATGCATCACTCCTGCCTCTCACTCCCTGGTCATTCTTGCTAACAGGCTTAGCTGCGCTTCACAGTCATTATCACATGTCGCACTGTCTTTGGGATGCAGAGATGATTTGCCAGCTCCCTAATGCTTCATTTTTACTAAAATGAAGGCAGAACAAAAAAAAATCTTGTATTAAAAAATATGTACACTTACTCCTGACAGGCCTCATCCTAAAACTCTTCCATGCCCCTCAGTCCGTACAGGACAGTGTCTCCGCTCCTTTGCCTGGCGTCCATGACTGTCGCTGTGCAGCTGATGACCTCCTCTTTCTACTTCCCTTCTCATTCTCCTCCGTCGCCGCAGTGCCACGGAGAGACTTGTTCCTGAGTGCCCTGGGCTGTTCGTGCACGACGCAGTCTGCCGACCGGGCTTTCAGGGTTCAGCGTGCACAACCCCCCCATTCCTCTGAGACACTTGTCCTGGCGGCCCAGGCGGGACTGACCCCTTCTTTCAGACCTCCTTTCACCCCAGGCGGGCCTCTGACCCAACACCTGTGCCCTTTGTCACCCTTATTTGTGCGCCCCCCTCTCTCTCCAGGGAGGCTGCAAGCACCTCAGCGACAGAAGCCCCATCAGTGTCCTTGGTGGTCCCCAGTGCCCAGCGCAGAGCCTGACACACAGTGAACCCCCTGAACACATGGGAAGGGAAAGAAAACCTCAGGCCATCCCAGGCTCCCCCAGGGGGGATTCACCTCTTGCCTTTCTCTGCCACCCCAAAGAAATCTCCTGGAAGCCCTCTGTTTCAGCCAGTTTTCTTTATATTAGAGCTGCATATACATCTTCTTGGGAGGTGACAGTGTACTCAGGCCAACCTGCAGGCTACCCGTGTAATTATGGTTGTCGGATAACAGGCACTGTGGAGCCTTTGCACAGTCCCTGCCTTCAAGGGCCTTACTAGCAAGGGTCTGCGGTGGATATTCCTAGTGTGATGACCAAATGACCCAGTAAGACATCCAAGCAGAGCTCTGGACTTCCCAGGACCTTAGAGGGGCCTGGAGACCCCTCCAGCCTTGAAGTCCATAGGGGCCACTGGCAGTGTCCCTCCATGAGGTGGCAGGAGGAGCACTCACACAGAGTCTTCGAGTGGGGAGGGCCGCAGAGGCCCTGCTAGTAGTGCTGTCTGTCCACTGCAGTCAGCCGAGAGCCGGCAGGCTGACGTTACACCAGGGAGGTTTACTGCAGACCCTCCTTAAAGGCAGGGACTGTGCAGAGGAAGGCCCCCCAGTGCCTCTGTCTGACAGCCACAGTTACACCGGCAGCCTGCGAGGGCTGGCCTGAAAAAACTGCCACCTCCTAGGAAGACCACTTGAAGGAGAAAACCTCTCTGGATGTGTACGTGCTGGTTTGTTGGCTAGACAGCCAGTCCTTTCGCTTCGTGGCCATACCTAGGGCCTCCAAGCCTTGAATCTCAGAGTTGATAGGGACCTCAGAGGACATCATCGTCCTGTCAGTGCACGTATCCTCTTCTGCACGTCAGCTGACACCTGCTTTTACACCTCTGAGGTCAGGGCCTCACTCTGAAAGAGCCAAAATCCTATCACAGTTTTCATCCACTCGTCCTAGCGTTATGCACTGTAGCCACGTAAGCTTGTGATTTTCCTACCTGTACTGGACAAACACAGCCCTTCTGCACAAGCCTTCTCATCCCAGTTCTTCAGTTAGTCTTTGGGAGGCTGTAGTTTGTCATTGTCCCTCTTCATATGCCTAAAATACCAGATATTCCTGTTGTGGTCTGACGAGAACAGAACTTGGCAGACCTGTCCCCACCCTTCCTTTAGCCGTGTGATATCTATTCCAATGGTCACTGGCTACATGTGGCTGTGGAGCACCTGAAATATGGCCAGTTCAGAGGGAGATATGCTGCAAGGGTAAAACAGACACCAGATTCCTAAGACTTCATGCAAAGGAAAGAATATAAAATTCATTAATAATTTTCTATGTAGGTTATAGGTTAAAACTATAATTTTCTATACATTGGGTAAACTATAATACATTATTAGAATTCCCCATACTTCTTTTTACTTTTCAGATGCGCTACTGAAAAATTTTAAATTACCCGGGTAACTCACATTATGTTTTTATTGGACTGTACCGCCCTTGAGTGTACCTAGAGATTTTCCGCTCCTGTGAGTGTAGGCGAGTTGCATCATCCTTTTTTTTTGAGTTATATCACCCTGTTAGCCATTGCTGAACATACACTGAACATAAAATTCTGCCTCTTTTATACTACCATACAAATTGCTTTTAAAGCAGGTCAGCATTGACTAGCACTTCTAGAGTTGATTTTTTGAACCTAAGTGTAGGAATTTACATTTGTCCCAAATACATCTCAACTTGTTAGTTTCAGTCCATTGTTTCAGTCTCCTGAGAACTTTTTTAATCCTTGCTGTCACCATCTCCTTTACAGAATTGATCAGCATTGTCTATGTTTCTATCTAAGTCACTATTGATGATGTTGGTTGGGATCAGAACAAAGTAGAGTTCAACTGCATACAAAACATGTTGGTCAACAGTTTTGGCAATAGCTACAAACCCACCATTCAGCTGTGTTTATTCAGCCCATGTTTTTTCCATTTTTCCTACATGGAGACTGAGTTTTTCCAGATGCTCACTAGCACCAGCTTGTGTTGTATTTAAAGTAGCCCCTCTCCTCCCACCCCCAGTCCTAGCCCAGGCTGCCTTATAAGACTTAACTGGGGCCTTCAGTACCACAGGCAGATGGAGAGCTTTATTTGGAGTTCATACCACTGAGGCAGAGTCAGTAGGGAAGAAGTTTTGGGACTTAAGTGAGGAGGGCTGTTCAGTGTCCCTCAAGTCTTTCCTTGTTGGCTCTTGCTGAAGAACAGTCTTTCCTGTAGTTGGTGATGAAGATCCAGTCATTACAATCTAGTGAGTGCTGGGATTCATAGGGAGGATCAGTTCACATGGAGGGAGTGTGCTTCTGCCCCCCCCCCCTCTCTCTCTCTCTCTTAATATCCCTTAATCCTAGTGAGTTTTGGAAATAGGAATTGAACCACTAACTTTAGATCACGTGCTTTTGGCATGCCCTTCATCCATGGTTTCAAACCCACTCCCCTCCTTTCTAGCTAGGTATTAGTTTTGGTTCTCTCCTGCAGAGGGGGGGTCGGGGGGTGTGCGTGTGTGTGTGTGTACACGCACACGCGGAATGGGTGGTTAGGAATGGGAACAGAAAGATATTCTCTCAGTTGACATAGGGCAGAGGGGAAATCTTTTCCCCTTCCTACCTTTGAAGCCTTCATTGTAGGAAATGTTTCGAGTGTGGGAAGCTAGAGGGGAGGGTTTGCAGACCTCCTGCCTGGCCAGATTGTAAGCATTAGCTGTCTTTCCTGGGTGGCTGGGCAGGCCCTTTCCCCCCTTCTTTGGGTTAACGCGTGAAGGCAGGCACCACAGGAATGCGCCTGTTTTCAAGTGCACTGCATGAGGATACTGACTTCATTATGGAGCATTTTCCCCCCAGAGGACAGAGTTTACTTTGTGTAATGTTAACATCTTGCTGTAACACTCTTTTCAAGAGAGGCACATCCTGTGCTTTACAGATTTAGAGGTTCCTTTCCAGAGGGTCTCTAGCCCAGTGCTGTAGGGCTGTGAGACCTCTCAGGGACCACAAGGAGGGTCTCTTGCAGAGCTAACACTGAGGTGGGGTAGAGGACGATCCCCTGGCTGCCAAATTAGTCAAGGATGACAGGCCTTGTGGATGTCTTGCCTGTCAAGAAGAGAATGTTTTCTTGAGTTGGACTGGACAATTCTGGTCCACTCTTCAAATTGCTGCAAACCAGACTCCTTTGTTGGGGTCTATCTCAGAGGATGTGGTGTCTTTTGCATTTAGAATTAGCTGGATGTGATGAATTCTGGGTTTTACATATTTATTACCATTGTCCATGCTCCCTCTGGTCTTGTAACCACTTCTACTACCTAGCCTGCCTCCCTCCAGGGAGAACAAGAGGGAGGTTGGAAACAGGAAGGTGGCAGGCACGGAGGCTGCCGGGGGAGGCCAGCTCTGTCCAGCTTCCAGCTGAACAGGCGGTGGTTCAAACCATGACTCCATCGGCCACCTATTTGCTCAGCAAACATTAACTGCAGCCCTGTGCTGCTGGCCAGGGTGTGGAGATGGATGAAACGCATTCTCTGCCTCGGGATCTCTTCTGATGGCGGAGGCCCGCCTGTAAGCAGCAGGAGGACACCCTGTGGGGACTGGGCGGAGGGCTGTGGGGCTTTGCTGAGGGTGCCAGCAAGGAGGTTTCAGATCACGTGGGAAGGGGCAGGAGTGGGCATTTGCCAAGCTGTGATGGAAAGCAGCTTACTTAAGCCTCTCTGCACCTTGGTTTCTTCATCTGTAGGATGGGGATTGTAATGTGTACGTAAAACACTAAGAGCTCCCGACATATCAGCATCTCCTTTCAGAATGCTTTGCCCTGCTTAATGGGAGCCAGTCTTAGTTCCCCTACTACCTCCCCACCGGCCACCTTTTATTTCTAATTACTTTAAAGCTATTGGTTTTTTTAGGACATTGTGTATATTCATATTTTCGTGATTTTTGTTGTTCAGTCCAAGAAAATGGTGGAAAGCATTTAAGGGATTGCGGGGGAAAAACCTTTAAGAAGCAAACAAGGGTCTTTATAAGAAACATGTGGGGTCCAGATAATGTCTTTAGGACAGCTGCCTCCAGGAGACCCCTCTGGGGGCCACAGGCATTGGTCTGAGGGCAGCCTTGGGTCCTGCCATGTCTTTGCTTCCCTCAGACCCAGAATTGTGACTTTGGCTCATAACTAAAAGCAAGAAGGGTGGGGGAATGTGTATTGAGAGACTCTGTTTAGTTAGGGCAGTAGCAGCAATAGTATTAGAGAGGAAAAATAAACCTGCAGCTGACTGATACGGCCCTCGGCTTGGTCAAAACTTGGTTTGGCCTCTCTTGATGTAGATGGTAGAGCCCGACTTAACCACCTGAGGCAACAAAGGCAGGAGGGAGAATTTCTTAGCTCACATAACTGAGAAGTCCAAGGCCTTCCTTGCTATAGGCACAGCTGGATTCAGAAGCTTGATCTATATTGTCCAGTCTCTCCTCAACCACTGTTTCGCTTTGCTTTGCCTATTAGTTTTTATTTTCAAACATTCTTTTGTTTTATGATAGAGCCGTAAGGGCCTATGTAGTCCTTAGAGCTCCCCTTCCACTGTCTACTTCTAGTCTCAGTGGAGAATGCTTGGCCACATCTGGACCACCCTGAGCCGATCACTGTGACCAGAGGGTGGGGTCCTCTGCTTGGCCAGACCAGGGTCACGTGCCCACCCCTTAGCTGGATGGGATTGGCCAAGATTAGTGGTGGAGGGCGCCCAGATGATGGAGGGACCACAAAAGATTGGAGTGGGGTAGTTGTGTATCAGGGAAGACTTCACCCAAGTGCCCATGTCGGAGCTGAGGCTCTAAGGACAAGGACATCACCAGCAACCTGACCCTTGGGCCCTGGGGTTTGTTAGCTGGACATGTGGCTGAGTCAGTGCCGACGTTCTGAGAGCTCCTGGGGGACACGGCTGCAGGTGTAGGAGACTGAAGGGGGCCGCTTTGTGGAGTGGGTCTCCTGGGGGAGACGAGGAGCCCCATCACTTCCTTCCCTGCCCCCTAGGAGTCCCCAGGGGCATGTTGCTGAGATGGAAAGCCTCCCAGGCCGGCTGGCAGCACAGCCCAGAGCCATGGTGAGTGGGCTCTGTGACAGCACAGGCGCTCCCTGGCGCCAGCATCTGAGAGCCCAGTTTCTGGGTGCGAGTCTCTTCCTCCCATGGTCTTGCCCAAGGATGCCCTGCCCTTTGGCTCACTCGAGTCCTGTGTGGGGACTTTACTGGAATTATTTTCCTGTTTCCTAGTGATCGGCCTCTCTCCTTTTACTGAAATTTTAAACAGATGATAATTGTAAGTGAACTGCTTTCATAAGCAGTTTGTACTTCTGAAAGCGCTATTGCACCACTCCTTTTTCAGATGAGGAAATTGGGTCTGGTTGTAACATGACCAAAGCCACAGAGCTGCAAAAGTGGCAGTGCCAAAATCTGTCCCACCACCCCCCGCCATCCATCCCACCATGCATCCAGCGTATCAGTGACATACTGGGATGCCAGCCACTGGGAGATCCCAGGGGAATTAGTGCCCTGACCAAGGGCCACTGAGCTCATGGGTCAGGGAGGAGGTGGACACAGAAAGAGAAATCTGCCCCGTGTTGGCTAAACATTACTGGTGGCCGGAAAATCTGGAATTCTAGGCATGAGAGCTCTCTCTTCCACATCTGGAGGCCGAGAAGGATATTCTTTGATCCATTCCTTCTATCCAGGAAAGCTCGTTGTAAAATCCAGTGCACAGCGTCCCAGCACGTGCTCCTCAAAGGTGAGTGAACACGAAGAGGAAAGCATCTTCTTGGATGATATGGCTCCTTTCCCTGGAAGCCAGCCCCATGCTGCACGCGCGAGATATTGTGTGTGCGTGCGTGTGATCTCCTGGTGGAGCAGGCCAGGGGGGAGGCAGGGCCTTTCAGCCTCTCCAAAGCCCATGGCCAGGTACTCAGGTGTGGGAGCCCTGCTCGCAGTCCCTGAGCCTGATCTGCTTGTGTTCAGTGGAGGAGATTACAGAGCTTAATGATTAGCTCCTCCAAGCCGCAGCTGATGCCAGCCTCTACCCCCTTTACACCTAATTAGTCTCATTAATGAGCTCCTCTGCTCTCCATAGAGAGACTTTCCTCTTTGGAATGAGAGGCAAAAATACCTTGCCCAGGTAGATTGCTGAAGCCTTTAATTATTGCCCACACCTGCTAAGCCTTGTGACTCACACCAGTGATGGTGCTGAGCTGAAAAGGGGCTTGTTTATAAGCACGAGCAGATTTTAACTCTTCCAGCACCAAGAAGGCTTTTGGTACAGAGAGACACGTTTCCCCAAGACTTCACACTGCTCATTTCAAACACGCAGGGCTCTGCCCCTCAGGCGGGATATCCTGAGATGGCAGAGGCACAGGTAGCTCACGGGCTGGTGAGAGTGACAGGCAGGAAACGATGTAGACAGTCACACAGTGGCTACCATTTATCACATCCCCACCGTGGAGGTTATGTACCGCTTGAAATAAAACTCTGAGGAAGATATTACTGCCTCAGTGTCACAGAAGATGAGATTGGGGGCAGAGAGCTGATGTCACCGCCCCCAGTGCCACGGCTGGAAGGGTCTGGAGCTGAGTGGAGCCAGGTCTACCAGCCTCTGTGGCCGGCATACTCCTCACTCCTGCGCAGGGTCTCCCTTTCATGCTGTACCACGCGCTGAGGGCTGCGGTGGAGGTAAGCTGTGAGGTCAGGGGCAGGCAGGAGTCACAGTCAGGCAGATAGATGACCAGAGCAAGGCCCGGCCACGCAGAAGGCACCCGAGCAAAGGCTCAGATGAGAGCCTGCTGTGAGCATTCACAGACCTGCAAGCTGTTAGTGAATGGTGGGCTCCAGGGGTGGCAAGTCAGGAAGAGCAGGCAGGAGCCAGAGCAGGAAGCCCTGGGAGCGCAGTAAAGACTCTGGACTTCCTGTCCACTGCACCCTCCCAGTACCTCGCATGGCACCCAGTACAGAGCAGGTTCTCAGTCAGTTTTGTCAATGGAGGGACAGCCGCCCTAAAGGCCATACAACTACCAAAAGATTTAGGCAGGGGAGGGACAGCGTCAGAGGGAAGGCCGCAGCTTGCCTGGATGGACCTCCGCATGAGCTCTGAACGCACAGGCACTGGGATTGGCGCGGCAAGGCCTCACGGCAGCCCTTGGCCTCCTTAGGAGAGGTGTGTTCTGGGCTGCCCAGTTGCTTAGCCGTAAGGGTGGGATTCAAACCCAGACCCACCCACCCATCTGCAGAGCTCTCTGCCTTCACTGTGTGGCCTGAGAGACAGAGGCTGAGTAAATGGCTGGAGCAGTTTCCTGGTGAGGGCTCCTTGGATTCTGAAGGAGAAACTCAGGGTAAGCACACAGGCTTCCCAATGACCAGAACTGCCAACTCAGCAAATCAAGTCACTCTGACCAGATTTAAATCAAGTTTAAAATGAGTAAAGGTAATATTGACTAGCTTATATTGGATGACCCCAATTACTAGGAGACACTAATAAGTGTGCTATATAGTCCTAAAAGAATGAGCATGAATTGTTTGTTTTTTTAAACAAAGATGTTTCTCAAATAATGTCAGTAATAAGATCTGCCAACCACTGATCTCTATTACATGCCTAGCCCTGAGTCAGGAATTTTATAAAATCTGGCTGTCCCTCATGACAGCTCTGTGGGGTAGGTTGCATTATGTCCATTTCACCAATGACTGACTAAGGCTTGGGGAGCTAAAGCCTTTCCCACAGTCATACAGGAGTGATTGACAGAGCCTGAGATGCCCCAGAACATACTCCCCCCTCAAAACCACCCAGAATGCAACATCAGTCAACAAAGGATGCTTTCTTCCCCTCCGAGGGAGCCCAGGGCAGACCCTGGCAAACACTGAGCGCGCTATCCAGTAGAGACGGTCTGCCCACAAACACAGGCGCACAGGGCCCGGGCTTTGCTCTGCTTGGAACGTCCTTCCTGAGCTCTTGGAGGCTGCCATGCGGGCATCGGGCAGCCTTGTGGAGGAGCCGAGCAGTGCCTCATCCACCCATTCACCAGCGTCTCTGGAGCACCTCTGGGTGCCCGGTCCTGCTCTTGGGTTTGGGGATTCAGTGGTGACCAAGCATAGCCCCTGCCTGGGGCCTCTGCTGGACACCCGGGAAGGAATCACACCTGGTCCTACCCACCTCTCTAGCAGACTCAGCGTGGTAGGGGGGTTGGTCAGTCTGCGAGCTCCACGCCGTGGCAGTCCACATCAACTCCTACCTCTTAAAATAGCTCTTGGCTTCCTCCATTCCATTCCTGCCCCCTCAGCTTCTGTCATCTCACCTGGATTCCCCGGCAGCTGCCTTGGTGGCACCCTGCTTCCACTGTGCCTCACAGACATCAGAATAATCCTTCCAACATGCAAATATTTACCCCTCCCCCCATGCTTTCGGGCTTCCCCATTGCTTTAGGACAATTGGGCCTAAAAGGGCCCGCATAATCTATGCCGGCCTTCCTCTCCAGGCCTCACTCAGTGTCCCCTGCTTTGCTCTCTGTGTGCCAGCCACTCTGGCCCCCTCTTCGCTCCCTTTGCACTGTTCCATCCCGACAAGGCCTGGGGGGGCTCCTGCTGAATTTCCTCTCTCAGCTCACCTGTCACATGCCCAGGAACGCATCCCGCTGCCTCCAGACCAGAGCAGGTCTTGGCACCCTGTTTCATGCTCTGCCTGCAGCAGGAGCCTCTCCTGCCAAGCCCCTGCTACACCATGTGGTAGTTATACATTGTGAGGTTGCCCTTGGGTCACTGACCATGGTAGCCTGGTGGCTGATCCCCAATAGGCTCTCAGCAACTACTGGCTGATGTAATGAAAAGCAAGGGCTGCCCCTTCCTTGCACATTTGGGAAAGGCTTCCCAAAAGCTCTCCTTTGAGTTGAATCCTAAAGGATGTGTACATGTTTGCCAGGCCAAGGGAATCATTGACAGCATGCTAAATGCTTGTGTTAAAAGAAAAAACGTACCTAGTGAGTTTCTGCCACATGCCGGAGCCTTCGTTCTTCACAGCACCCCCGTGAGGTTGGTGCCATCCACTCCATTTCCTGGGAGAGGCAGCTGGGTTCATGCTGGCCTGAGACCACTTGGCTGACTGGTATGAGAGCCAGGACACCCTGGCTCATCAGGCACAGAATCTGTCGAAGAGGACAGGCACCTCCAGACTCCAGTGCCAGGGGTCTACCCTGAGCAGACACAGAGGAGCAGAATCAAATCCGGCTAAAGTGTTTCCCCCTCCAGTAAGTCATCCCCGATCACCCCAACTCTGATAAATGGCAGGGACAGTGATGCCAACTGCAAACCTCTTCTTAGTCGCTAACTGGCGGCAGGGTGGCTGGTAGACTCTGACACCACCACTTTCTTCTTTGGGTTTCTTAATCCCTTGGAACCTCAGTCTCTTCGCCCTTAAATTGGAATCATGATAGCTAGTGGGCAAAAGCTGAACAAGTGATACCGTCTTGCACAGTACCTGGCACAGGTAGGCAATCAGTAATGTATCTTTCCTGTTGTTTGGGCCTTTCCCCACCATTTTATTCTCCCCCCGCCTTCTCTGTTTCCACTTCTTTTGGTGCATCCTCACTCTTCTGGTAGGTTCCTAGGTAGTTGCCTTCCTGCCGTCTCCGCCAACTAATAGCTGCTGTTTAGATCACGCATGCATATTTTAGCCTCATAATTTTTCCTCCTGAATCAGCCTCTACAGATTCTAATCACCTCGCTTTCTCTTCCCTGAATTCCCTCCAATTTGGAGATTCAAAAGAGGCGCTTCTCTGCATGAACATGCTGTGATTCAATTTGAAAATAAATTTCTCCTGGCAGCAGCCATCTTTCTGAAAAGTGACATTTAAGACTGACAGTGGACAAGATTGTAAACAGGTTTCCAATAAGAAAAAAAAATCAGCGTTAAGTACATTCTATGAATTTTTTTAAACAATGTGTGCGTGTGCGTGTGTGCATGCGTCTATAATTGCAGCCTTGCTGTGACGCCGTCTGCTTCAGGAAGAATTCGGAGATATTGTGGGTCTGTTTCAAATGATCTTGGTATTCTTTTACTTTTCAGAGAGCAGCTTTATTTCATGGGGACTCACTTCGATACAAGCTTGTAGACATTTCATTCATTCATTTGTTCGTTCGTTCATTCAACACACAGGTGTCCAGTGCCACTTGTTTGCCAGGTTGTGTGCTCGATAAGGATCCTATGGACCAAAAGACAGTTCACCTCCTACCCATAAAGAGCTCACGTCTCAAGGAGGAGGTTGGTGAGGAATCAGGGAGCTTACATGTAATGTGATAGAGGTAGGTTCGGGGGAACCCAGAGAAAGGCCCAAAGAAGGGCCACCAAGGGGACAGGGAGGCCATGACACCTGATCCTGGCCTTGTAAGATGAGTAGGAGTTAGCCTGATGAAGAAGGGAGGGATGGGCATTCCAGGCAAAGGGAAAAGCCGAGGGCTCTGAAACAATGTGGTGTAAGAGAAGCTACAGGCAGTTTGCAATGACTGAGATTTCTAGTTTGCAGGGGAAGTGTCAGGAGCTGTGGCTTGGGGGAGGCTTGCATGCCAAGTAAGAGGCTCAGAGCCCTCACAGAGGCAGCAAGGAGCAGGAGCAGCACTTCTGAGTGGCCCTTCAGGAAGATGCCTCAGGGATGGCACAACAGCAGGGCTGAGTGGAGAAGGCCAGGCCCAGGGAGGAGATGAGGAGACCTGGGAACCAACAGGCTGCCACACGGGGTCAGAGGGAGGGCTCAGGGGGTAAGAAGACTTAGAAGGTAAGGAAGGTAGTCCCGCAGCAGAAAAAGCTGTTACCTTGTGTTTCTCTGAAAATGACTTTGTTCATAAGTACCTCAGATTACCAGCTCTTTTTTGGAGGGGGTAGGGGGGAGGCAGGGGAGGTGGAGTCCATCCCAACACCAGGGAATATATTGCTCGTAAAATCAATTCTACTGACATTTGCCTTTCCCATTCGTCACTACTAAATAAAGCCTATTTACAGGGCTTCTTGGAATGGTTTTTAACAGCCCCTCTGGCCAGAATCACAAACTACTCTGCAGTTATGTTCTAAAAGAAGCAAGAAACGAGAGGCTCCAGATGTACTGCCAGAGCAAGAGGGAGACTCCTCTGGACCTTGGAGAGATTATTGTAGGGGGTCTTGGGGGTCCTGGATGGGCAGACAGTGAACGGCCTGGAACTGTCGAGTCAAAACCCTGTCATCCAAATGCTGTTTTCTGTCTGCCAAGCTAGCCAGCCCCCACTAGCCCTGGGCAGAGGGAAGCGCAGGGTTCAACAGACAGCCAGCTTGTCACAGGTCACTGGGCTGCTAACTGCAGGAATTCCAGAATTATCTTTCAGGGTTTGTGAGGATTAAATGGGGTGAAAATTGGGAAGCCACCTTAGAAGCTGAAAGGTTTCCCAAGTGAAGAGGATTGAAAGAGTTATTTGCCGATGCTCTGGGACTCATCTGATGGAGGACGGGGTTTTCAAAAGAATGACTAGCATGAAACTGGAAATGATCTTGGGATGTCAGTCATGGGCAAGTCGCTTGAAGCCTTAGAGCTTTATTTCCATATCTGTAAAAACAGAAACAGGGTAGATGCCTTTACTCACATGTCACATAGAACTACTTGTTCATGTGCATAATGTCCGCATACTCTCTGAGGGGAGCCACCCTGACTAGTCTGGTTATGACTGTTCCAGTGCTTAAGCAGTGCCTGGCCCATCGTAGATATATAGCAGTTTGTGTGTTTATTTATAAGTCACTTTTCATACCTCCCTGTTACTAGGTCAGCAGTAAATGGGATAGCATGACATCAAGTCTGGTGTCCCCTTAAGACTGGTTGATTGTAGAGTAACACTTCCCACCACCACCCTTGCTCCTCTGAAGTCCTGTCTATCATGTCCCCTTGTGGATTGTTTCCTCCCAACATTTTTTAATACAGTTCAAAGTAAGTTATGAATATCAGGATACTTCCTTCTAAGCAATTCGGCATGCATATCACGAACTAGACTAAATACTGTTTGTGAATAGCAGGCGCTCAGTAAATGGTTGCTGTTGTTGTTATATTAAGAAGTAAAGGACAATCATGATGATTCGATGTTCCCAAACATAAGACACCTGCCAGCCACAGTGTTGGGAGGGGCCTGCCATTTCTTGGAAACCAGACTGTCTTCCAGAAGCTTTTGGAAGACTTGATGAGGCAACTCTAACAAGATAGGCTGGGATTTTCACAGTGGCTTTCTGCAGAGCAAGGTCAAGTCGGGTTTGGTTACCTGGGCTTAGATCATCCCAAACTCCTGCTGGGTCAGATGCAGTCCCACCCTCCTCTCGGGAGTGTCTCCCTCAGTGGGGGTTTGGGCACAGAGATTAGGAACTAAGCTCATAAATCCAGGTTCTAGAAAGAACTGGGGGCCCTGGCTAGTGAACACCTTGGCCTTATGTAGGACATTTAGTGTCTACAGGGCCCAGTGAAAGAGCCCAGGGCATAAAGACCCCTAGGAGAACCTCCTCTTCTCCAAGAACCGCATGAGGCCCTAGTCCACTCGTGTGTTCACAGTCAGCCGACAAATGTTCATCAGGTGCCCTTGTCTTTCAGCTAACCACTGTGGGAGAAACAGAGGCCATCCGGCAGAAGGATTTGGATAGCAATTTCATTTATAAGGGGTCTCATGTCCATTTAATCTTTACACCCACCTTGTGGAGCAGGAATTTACTCACTAGGGTCTAGCAGGAGTGAGCCAGGCTTGGCCTCAAATCACAGTCCCACCAGTCACTGAAGTGGCCTTCAGACACTGAACGCAGTGTCCTGCCCTCGATTTCTCCATCCACAATTGAGGGTATGAGCCCAGCTTCCTTGGGGTGCTGTGAAATGACAGCCTTTGTAAACTTACCTAGTGTTGTAAGTTTATCCGTCAACCACTCCAGACAGCTCTGCCCTAGGGACACCGTGATGAAGAAGAGCACAGAGCCGCTGCCCTCTTGCACTTCTAATCCAGGTCAGGCACAGACTGAGCAAGACCACCTGGGTCCAGTTCTGCTATGTGAGCCTAGAGAAGTTACCTCCCATTTCTGTGCCTCAGTTTCCCAATTGTAAAATGGAAACAGCAGTAATAGCTGCCTCATGGGGTTACTGTGAGCACTAAATGAGTGGCTACACATAAAACACTTAGAAAGGTACTTGGCCCACAGTCCCTAGGTGAGACTCGTTGTGATAGGAGATGTTGGAACCACTGATCAAAGTGACCGTTGAATAGCTTTCCATACAGGTAAAGGAAGCAGACTCAGGGAGGGAGGGAGCATGCCTGAGGGGACGCAGCTAATAAACACTGGAACCAGACCACCTCCCAAGGTTAGTGAGCCCCACATCCGAGCTGTTGCATGGGTACTTGCCCAGGACCAGCCAGCCAGCCAGCCAGTATGCTAGGCCTTGAGCCCTGTCTGGGCTCTGCACACCACTGTGGTAAAGGGTTCACTAGACCTGCATCAGCTATTTCTTATGGAAAAGTTCATCTCTCAAATAAGGAAATCCCTAGAATGTATCTCACATATAAAGACACTTCCAAAATATTTTTAACCAATAATCCCCAAATATTTAGAGTCCACCAGCCATTAAGTAAGAAATAGTCTTTCCAAATGGTCGCCTCACCTATGTTGGTAGAAGCAGGAATATTTGAATATTTGTGCCACTCCAGCACTCTATCTGGGTAACTCCTATAATTAATATTTACTTAAAACAATCATTAGTCTCTGCTGGGCGACATCAAATCCACGTTAGCAGTATTTTTAGCCAGGCCTTCCCACACCTGCGATGGCAGGCAAGCTAGCGGCAGTGGGAACCCTGCCGTGCTTTATAAATAAGCCTCCCTGCACCTGGACCAGCCCGCCCTGCCTGCCACTCAGGCAGCGGGCAAGGGGGCCCGGCCGCGGCTGTCCTCCTGAGCACCTGGGGCAGGTCCTCACTTCACTTCCCAGACTCCACAAGTGAAACGCATGTCTCTTGAGACAGTGTGGCATCTGTGGCCCAGGCCAGACCCACAGAAAAGGGGTCATTTTTTCCCCCGAGGGTTGAGGGTTCCTCAGCGAGGGCAAGGAGGGCCATGACGACGGCAGTTTCCTGGCTGCCGGCTGCTTTTGTCCACTGTTTCCTTTACACCACACAACAGCGTGGCGAGGGGGGTCCCGTCTCCTCCTTTGACAGAAGGGGAAACTGAGGCTCAGAACAGATGAGTACTTCCCCTGGCCACACAGCCAGAAAGTGGGATTCTAACCCGCTCTACTGGAACCCATTCTTTTCCTTCCCTGTATCCCAGCCTCAATCTTACGTTATTCAGTTAAATGATCAGGGAGGAGGGAAACGGAACTAACATTTATTGAGTGCTTACTACATACTAGGCAATTTACATACATTGTCCCAGTTAATTCCCATCATCGAGATTAGCTCATAGGAGGGAGGAGTGATTATTCCCATTTTATAGATGAAGAAATTGAAGCTGTAGAGAGTTTTAAGTTACTTACTCAAGATCACACTGCTAGCAAGTATCAGAACCCAAATTCAAACCCAACTTGATTCTCCAACAGTTGATGATTTCCCACTTAACCACAGGCATTCGTGAGAGACACTTGCCATCCATGCAGGTATAAAGTGCAGCTTCATGCAGAACCTAAGATTTTGTCATTGGCCTACCACTCAGCTGATAGGAGTTTTCTGCTTAAAAATTTTATCCCAGTTAAAAAAAATATTTTACAGGGTTTTATAAGTTCCAGGGGTCTTCCATAGTTACTCAGTTTAATCCTTATAATAATCCTGTGAAAGTAGGTTTTTCAAAGCCCATTTTTAAAGAGAAGTAAACTCAGCTTAGAGAGGCCAGGGGCATGTCCAGGGTGAGTGCCAGGCAGACCAGGAGCCCAGCCAGCAAAGCCGGTGACCTTCCACACTCACACAGTATTGTTCCCGAGCCTGGGTCTTGCTCAGTGTGGCCTAAAGAGTGAAGAATTTAGACACTTTTAATGGAGGCAGAGATGGGAGGAGAGGGGGTGGAGCCTTGCGGGGGTGGAGCCCAGCATCGAGGGCCCCTTCATTAAAGGTGGCGACATTTCCTCACCCACAGGAGCAGGCCGGAAGTTGTGATGGTCAGGGAACTGCAAAAATAGCAGCTTTCACACTGCTCCCTACACGGGAGGAACTGGCGGTTCCAGGGCGGATAAGAATGACTTTACAAGATGAAAATGATCAGTGAGGGCACGCGGGTCTGGAGGGGAGCGGGGCTGGCATTTTTTGGCCCTGCAAATAGCTGCCCATCTGCTCTCTGTCAGAATATGTTAGGAGTGCATCTGGATTGCTGCCCCTGAGTCTCAGCTCCAGGCTGGTCATGTGGTCGTCTCCACGACAACTCAGGAGCCGTGTAAACTGCTGCGCTTTGAGCCAGATGCTGCTCTGCACATGTGGTCTAATTAGACGGCGCTCTGGCCTCCGCTTCCCTCCCTGCGCACACACCACATTCTCCCTTTTCCTTCCCTCCCTCCTGCTCACCCTCGTCCTCGCACCCTCAGTCGGGCTGTCTTGCTCTCCACCCTATTGGCCTCTTTCTCTGAAGGGTTCCTGTTGCCTTATCTGCGGTGAATAATTTATTCAGCAGCATCAGAGTGCCTGCGCTGACCCAGGCACTGTGCTAGGAACCGGAGGTGCAGAGACAAATAAGCCACTGCCCAGACCCTCAAGGAGACGCCATCTAGTGAGGGCACCAACGGGCATCCGGGCATTGCAGTCAGTGGCACTCAGGGCCGCAGTGGGGTGAGCACAGGGGCTGTGGGGCCCAGAGCAGGGGCACCTCACCCGGCCCAAGGCAGGGAGAAGGCGAGCGGAGCATCCCAGGGCAGCTGTCCCCATGTGCACCCTTGACTTCCTGAGAGCGCAGGCGTGAGAGGGCTCCCTGGCAGAAGGCACAGTATGGGCAAAGGCAGGAGACGTACAAGCCCATCTGGAGGACTGAGTAACTGGCCCCAAGTTATGGGAACACCGGGGATCTGGGGAGGCGAGGAGGTGTGGTTGGCGAGACGCGCAGGGTCACGCCTCGGAGGGCTTCTCTCCAAGTGCACGCTCCGCTTGGATCTGCAAGCGTGGGGCCTGAGGAAGGGAGTAGTGACGTGGTGGCTGCTGGAGTAGCCTGGCCTGTGGGGGTGGACTCGACAAGTCTCCTGGTAAATGCAGCCCCTTCGGTAAGTGTCCCCGAGAGTGAGACTCGCCCCTTGGACACGAGAGGCTCCATTCAGTGTTGCTGGTGACTCGGGAGCAAGATGCCAGCACGTGCTGAGTAATTACTTTTTCATCTTTCTCAGCGGTTCTGTATTCTAAGGGGCCAGTGTCCACCACTTCTCAGATCTCCGGCTCTCAGGGAAGATGCCCCCAAATAAGAAAAGAGAAAATCAGCCTCTTTCTTATTCACCCATCCGTGATGTGCCCTCGAAGTCCAGGGTCACCAGCCAGCCCCGCATTGTACCTTGTGCCGGGCCCCCTCCTCCGCTCACGCTCGCTTCTGCTTTCCCGCCTAGCAAGCGCTGTACCTCCCTGGAGCTTGGTTTTTATGTTTCCTCTTCCCACGTGGACTTCCTTGGGAGCCACCCCACCTGACAGAGTCACCCTGGTTGTGCTCTCCCAGCACCCCAGTCACAGGTGCTTGTTGGGCAACGGGTGCAGAAGGTTCCAACAGGATGCAACACCCAGCCCTCAAGGGACATCCGAAAGAGCTGTTAGGACAGGAACCCCCACGGAGCACTTGCTGTGTGCTACTCAGTGTCGGTGCCTTTAACAAATACTGTATCAGTTCATACCTCTCAGCCTGACATAGGTAATACCCGCTTCCCTCCTCTCTCTGAGTCATGGCCTCGACTCCACCGACACACGCGTCCCGGGCAGGCGGTGCATGTCACGGGCCCTGAAACAGGGCTGCTTGAATTAAACCTCTGGAAGAGAACTACTGTTATTTGGGGTAGAAGACTGATATTTTTTTTAGCTTCTCTAGCAGTCAAGCTCTGAGCTAAGCACTTTACCCGAGTCACCTGTTGATCCCCACGTGGTCTTGTGAGAGAGGAAGCATCTCCCCATTTTGTGAGTGAGCAAACAGCCACAGAGGGGCAAGGGCCTTACCCCATGTTCCAGACGCAGTGAGTGCTACCATTCCCACGCCAGTTTGTCCTGTTTCCAGCTCTGCGCCGACGGCTGTTCACTGGGACCTTTTCTCTGCGAGGCACTGTGGGAGGCCTCCTAAGGGAAGGCCTTTTCTGCGTCTAGAATCAACACGTTAGCATTAGGAAGCACCTTAAAGATTGTCCAGCTCAGCACACTCCCTTTTTACAGACAAAGAAACTGAGGCCTAGACAAGGAAAAGGAATCAAGGCCAAGATGGGTGTTTTGACTCCTCCTTGTGCCCTTTCCCCTTCACAGTGCTGCTCTTTGCTCACCACCGGAGCCTTCTGGGCCCCAGCCCGGCCAGGCACTGGAGATTGTCCCTGAACGAGTGACATTCAGGAGAGAGGTGGCCACGCGTAGGTGAACCGGTGCATGAGCAGGGCAATTCGGTGTGTGGACAGTGCTGCGGAGGGACCGCGGGAGCCGCGGCGCCAAGGACCGGTGGGCAGCGCATCTGTGCTGAAATCTGTCCGTGTTCCCCTCACTTGACTCAGGGGGCTGCGATGCTTCCTCTCTCCGGGCTGACCTGTGCTTCTAGTTTTATCCCCAGGTCCTTTAGCCTTGGGAGCTGTGAGTCCCGTATTCCCATTGCTACAGCTAATGTTCGTTCTCTTGCTGATTATTCTTCAGGCCGGTTCACGTTCTTCCAGGAGCCCACCAGGCCCTCAAACCCCCCCTGCTCTTTATTGTGCTCTCTCGCATTGTCTTTTCCTCACTCCCAGGAAGCCGAAACCCTCATCTCTAATCAGTTTGGCACATCATCCTTGGGACTTTGGAATACAACAGTCAGTGCGTCAAAACCTGAGACCTGGCTCTCAGTGAAGGCGAGGCCAACAGGGCGGCCGAGGTGGCTGACCAGGATGTGTTAGGTTTTGAGGTCTCGGCGAGTTTGTGCGGTTTCCGTGCTGGGGAGTGAGCTGTCGCTGTGCTGCAGCACGGGGTGGCCTCCAGCTCACCCGTGTCAGCTCCCCTGGGACCAGCCGCTGCCCCTGGATGGCACTGAATGCTTACAGCATGAGGTAGGGATTATTTTTCCTGCGTATCAGTAAGAAAAGGAGGTTCCAAGAGGTGAGAGGCTTGTGCAAGCAAGTAGTGGGGCCAGAATTCACACTCGTTTCTCCAAAGCCCACTCTCTCATCACAGCTTTATGATTCATTGCTTTGAATCGCTAGAGCAGCCCCGGTGGTGGCTGGTAAGTCAAATACTATCTAGTGATCATTTCTCTTAATCAAAGAGAAAAAATATTTGTGTTGCATGAGCCCCAGGGCCAGAAAGATTCTGCTGCAAACTGGCTCTGTGATTGACCAGCTCCGCAACCTTAAGCAGGTGGACTTCACCTCTCTGAGCCTCAGTTTCCCTGTCTGTAAAATGGAGGTCCTAACAACACTGACCTCGGGCTTGCTGTGAAGACCAAGGGAGACAATGCGTGTGAAACCACCTAGTATGGAATCTGTGCTCAGTAAGCAGGAGCTGTTTTTAATCACTGCACCTGCACTCCCTACAGAGCCGACTCCCATCTGCATTTCTTATGGAAAGAAAATCGTAAGCTAGTATGCGTGAAGGTCCACTTCATTGTCTCCTCGGCTTCCGCAGGCCTCCCCGCTCATCTGCCATTCCTGCACTAATCAGAATTTCCTGACTTCTCCCCGTGTGTCTCGGTTAATGCACAAGGAAGGGGCTGCTGGCACAGAGGAGCCCAGGCGTGGGCCGACGCGCCTGTGATTTGAATGTCTTTACTGTAATCTAGCGAGTGTGTGTGGGGGCCTCTGTCAATACCGGAGCAGCTGGCCAGAATGGGCAAATACTGTCAGCCGGCTGTCCCTGCCCCTGCAAATCGTCGGAGTAGCTTTTGTCAGGCACCCACGTTTCCCCTGACGTGTATCATCCGAACAGTGAGCCAGCTTCATAATAACACATTGATTCTTTGTTTAGGGCTTGTTATAGTGACAGGGGCCCAGGCTGGGAGTCTGTCCCTGGCGTGCCTGGGCTGGCACACAAACAGTTCTGAAGGTTGTCTTGGTCTTGTCATCCCAAAACATGGCTTGGTCCAGCCCAGCCAGAACCATCTGACTGTGGCCATGCAGCGACCACCTTCCCAAGCCCACCTTGGTGCCCTGGAGTGTAGATGTCGTACCTCTGTGGCCGGCGGAGCGTGCTTGGACTGGGGAGTCGTTCAGACCCACCAGCTCTGGAGCCCTAGGCAGAGCACTTCATTTATGTGGGACTCCTTTCCTCATCTATAAAATGGGAGATAGGCATGAACGTAGAGCTCTGGCGGGGATTCTGTGAGCATGGGGTTCAGGCTGGTCCAAAGCAAGGGCTCCGCTGACACTGGGTCCCTTCTCCCTAAACTCCTGCCTGCTCCCAGGGGACCTGGAGTTACTGTAACCTAACCCTGCTGCCCCAGCCCTCCCTCTCTCTTGCCAGGCCTTCTGGTAAGGATCTGGCGTTCTCTAGGCCAGACACCGCACTAAGCCTTTCCTGCGGTGGCTGGAATTCACCCTGGTTCCCTGGCAGCCATCACAGCTGACCCTGTGAGGAGCAGGCCTTCGGACTCGGCTCCGGGAATGGTGCTGAGGCCCGAGCAGGAGGCTCAGAGGGAGGTTTCCACGGGGCCAGGGGAGTGGTGGTGTCTGCCTGGAGAGTCTATAGAAGCACCCTTCACACTGATGAGCAAGGTTCTTGGCTCAGCTGCCCTTTAGCCAATGACCTGAAAGTTTCATTAGGACTTCGGAGGCATTTGAACAAAATGAAGCTGGGTTGGGACTGCTGGTGATAAATGGGGCCAGAGTCCCTGGCTGCTTTATTCTGTTTCTTTAAAGTTTTTAAAAATGAATATCGATTGGTGTGGGCATCGTTTTAGTCTCTTCTACCTATACCAGTGGTTCTCAAAACTTGACTACATTGGAGTCACCTGGAGAGTTTTAGAAACTACCTGGCACCGGGGACTTTAAAAGCACCCCCTGGAGATTCCAGTGCACAGCCAAGGTTGAAGACGACCAGCCACCCCATCTCGTTCATTCCTGTTTAACTCCCAGCAGCCCCCTAGGCAGGTAGTTTTCCCCCCATTGCAGGATGTGAGAGGTACAGTCACTTGGACACAGGAGCAGTGGGACTGAAACCCAGCTCTCTGTGACCCACTGCCCCTTCTCTTTCCTGAAGTGGCTCAGATGACACACCCTGCTCCCCAGCCACTGAGAGTGGATCAGAGCCTGCCCTCTGGGAGCTGCCAGTTGGCTGGGCAGAGAGGTGGTGTAGGGTCATCGAGGAGGAACTGGGTGTAGGGACATTGAAGGTATCAGGTACGGTTTTCCCAAAAAGGAAACATGAAGAAAGAAGCCGGAGGGGTGAGAGTGCTTCGGGTTAGAGGCTAGGGGGTGTCGACACTCTAAAAGGTCAGGACACTCTAAAAAGAGCCTTGAGGGTCACGCTCAAGAGTTTAGAAACCCCACTTCCATCAACCTACAAACTCGCCTAAAGCTGCTCTGTGCTGCCAAGTCAGATGGCAAACAGCCAAGTGCCCGAGCCCCTCCCGAGGTTTCAACCTGTGAAGGGACAGAGAGAAAAGAAGCATGAGACCTGTGCAGTCACAGGGCCCTGCACTCCGTTGAATACTCGGCTGTTACATCTTGAAATTCTCACCAAGTTCACCTTTGAACCTGCATTTCATGAGTGAGGTCTGATGGGACAGTGGAGCTCATGCGTGCGCAGAGGAGATACGCACAAATGCACGTCCTCCGCAGAGCTGTGCCATCCAGTGTAGCTCTTCGGTGCCCCCGGCACAGAGTCCCAGTGGACCCACGGTGGCAGGGAGCTCAGCAAGACCCAGCACGCTTACGAGGTAAGCGTGTTAATGTCTGAGTGAGCAGGGCACCGACAGCCCACGAGGCTCGCCTGCGTTAGGGCCAGAACTTGCTTCCATGCTGAAAGAAGGCAGCGGAGACACGACTGACCACAGAAACCCATCATAGTTTCTGTTCGTGTTCCTTCCTTGTACCAGCCAATCACTTACTGTGAAAACAATGACACCAGAGAGGAAAAGATGGAGCAACCACAGCTCCTTGGCCTTTCTCCTCAGCGGGGCAAAGATAGAATGTGTGTAAGTCAAGAGCTGGAATAACAGTAGAGTTAGTTTTACGCAGCATTTCCACTGTCTGGTAAGAACAAAATATAAATGCATATATGCGTTACAAAATATGACTCCACATATGTTAGCATTTAAAACTGGCATTGCACAATATAAAGCTGAACAGTAAAATTCATGCTAATAATTTAAAATTTTATTTTTCTTTACATAGAATGACATTAAATAGTAAATTTTTAAAACACCATGATAGGTCTAGAAAGAGATACAAAAGGGGGAAAAAAAGCTTTAGTATTTTAGTATGACACTTTTATACTTACCAGCCCTTTTTTCCCCGCATACTCATTTTGCACTGGGTCCCCCAAATTGTTGCCATCCCTGCTAAAACCCAACCTCTGCCCTCCAGAAAACGGCTATTTGTGGGAAATATATGTGGAATATCTATTTGTTGTAATCTGTTTTAATCTTTCAAGCAGTTCTATGAGGTGGGCCAGCCTTGAGTAATTGTCACAGATGAGGTGAGGAAAGACAAGTCCCCTGAGGTCACATAACTAGTATAGTCACATGTAGTCAGAGGCAAGTTTCAAGTCCTGGTCTTTCCGACACCAAGACATGTTCTCACTCCACCATGCTGTATATCTTACATGGATCAAACTCTTTTTAAGAAATGTTTTAAGTTTTTTAAAGATGCCTTTACCAAAAATAACAAAACCAGCCTCTGCTGTGCCCGTTGTCACACGGTGCTGTGGTTATCTGTTCCCCAAACTGGGCCGGGTTCCTTGATAACAGGAGCTTTTCTTTTTGACTTTTTATTATGGAAAAATTTCAGTTTTTTTAAATTTTTTGTTTATTGCTTTGAGAGAGAGAAACGTTGACCTGTTGTTCCACTTACCTGTGAACTCATTGGCTGCCACTTGCGTGTGCCCCGAGTGTGCCCAGAGATCCAGAGATCGCACCGGCAGCCGTGGCCTCTCCAGGTGATGCTCCCGCCAGCCGAGCTGCCTGGCCAGGGAAAAAATGTCAAATTTTTACAAAATAAATCAACTGCCATGTACCCATTGCTCAGCTTTCACAATTACAAACTTCCTGTCATTTTTTTTTTTTTTTTAGATTTAAAGAAAAAACTTTAACGATGGTAAGATGTACATAACATAAAATTTGCTGCTTTAACCATGTTTAAGTGTACTGTTCGGTGGCGTAAGCACATTCGCGCTGTTGTGCAATTAGCACCGCCATCCCTCTCCAGGTCTCGTTCATCTTCTCTGACTGAAACTCCGTGCCCGTTAAACAGCAGCTCCCCGTTCCTCCTCCCTCCAGCCCCTGGCAACCCCCATTCTTCTCTCTCTCTCTCTCTCTGAATTTGACTCTCCTAGCTCTGGTGGAATCAGACAGTATTCGTCCTTTTGTGACTGGCTTGTTACATTTAGCATAATGTCATCAAGGTTCGTCCATATTGTAGCATATGCTGAATAATATTCCATTGTATGTATAGTTTGTTTATCTCTTCATCTGTAGACATTTGGGTCGCCTCCATCGTTTGGCTATTGTGAATAACGCAGCTGTGAACGTAACATTCTGCCATTCTTGCCCCAGCCGTACCCTCGTCCACTCCCCACCTCTCACGGGGCTGTTAGTATTTCAGAGGCGTGAGGGCACTGCCGGACAGGGAGTTGGTGGCACTCAGGGCCGCAGTGGGGTGAGCGCAGGGGCTGTGGGGCCCAGAGCAGGGGCACCTCACCCGGCCCAAAGCAGGGAGAAGACGAGTGGAGCGTCCCAGGGCAGCTGTCCCCACGTGCACCCTTGACTTCCGGAGAGTGCAGGCGTGGGAGGGCTCCCTGGCAGAAGGCACAGTACGGGCACATAGTAGGTGTTTTTTAAATGTTTGAATGGATGACTCTTCCAAAATTAGCTTTTTTTAAAAAACAAGGTCCATAAAGTGAGAACACCTTTTTATTTTTCTGAGATTCAATGTGCACATAAAATTTTGATAAAAATTAAATTTGTGAAGGAAAATAAAAATTTAATACTTTAAAGTATAGATCAGCAGATCAAGGAAAGTTGCTGAACAATCTGATGGGAGATTTTATTTTTTTATGCCAGTATCCTCAATGCTGTGGGTAAAATCTATTTATTTCTGGAGAATTAAAAAAAAAACAAAACTTTGGAATCACCAACTTCACCTGTTAACAAAGATTGACTCACTAGTAATGGAATTTTCAATTGATTGCATTTGTCAAGAAGATAGCCCAAGAGTAAAATTTGTCTCTCTGTAACAAAGTCCTTGATAGGGTTAAGCAGCTGTGTTCAACTGTCCTCCAGGTCAGGGATGGAAAACTCTACTAATGTGATCTGAGCTTGAATGCTCACAGCCTGACTTCCCTGAATTAATGTCACTATCAGCCAGTGGCTCCACCTCCTAGAGGGTCACCTAAGAAGACAAAAGGTTTAATCAGCCTAACAGGAGAGCTAAATCAGCACTTCTTACAAAGGAGGGCATTAACAAGACATCTTGCCTGAGTCCTCTCACTGCGGAGAGTGGAGTGGCACGGCCACCTCAACTGCAGGAGGGGCTGGACAAGCTGGCGCAGGTGGCTTGGCATCCTGGAGTTGGCCCTGTGGCAGAAAGGTCCTCCACACAGGCTTGCCTGCTCCCAGAAGCTGTTTGTCTCTGAGTGGCTGGCACTCTGAGTGTCCAGCAGGAGAATCTGAGGGGTTCCACTTTCATAAAGACCTCTCTTGCTCTCCAGCAGGTGCCTGAGGGCAAGCAGAGCTGAGGTTAGAGAAATCCGAGTCTACGGTGGTCACGTCGTTGGCATCCAGGCTTTGGACGCCACTAGGCTAGAAAACCCTGGTTCTGCCGTTTATCGGTGATATGACCTTGGACAGGTCACTGTGCCTCAGTTATTCTGTAAAGATTAGATGAAATGTTAATTGCTGTCCTTTTCTTAGAAGGTGAATAGCTCCAGGGAAATGAGGCTTTGGTGCCTGTCACCATGCAGACCTTTATCCAGGGCCCTGGGAGACAGTGTCACTGCCTTTCAGCAGGACTGGGACAAAACAGTGCCCTTAGTGGGTGGGATTTGCTCACCTAACTCCTATTCACCCTTCCAGGCTCCGCTGTCACGTGCCCACGTGTCACAGTTCCTGACCTCCTGCCCCCCACCCAGCAGCACCGCACTGGGTGCTAGTGCCCGGCTCCCTGTCAGCTGACACTGCCAAAGCCGTTCCTCAAGCTCTTTGCAGAAGACATGTCCACTGTCACATTTCCCCTGATCTCTTCATCGTACCCATGTCCCTTTGTCTGTTTTTATGACACAGAGATCTGACCCAGTAAGAAGACAACAGGCCTAAAATGCCCCTGTGTCCCTGAAGGTGAGACTCCCTCTGCTCTCCTGCAGCTAAATCCTGCCTCAGGCTGCCCTCGCCTCTAGCCCTGGCTGCAGACTCTCTTGAATTCATTGATTCCTCAACAGATTTCTCCTTCCTGGCAGTGCTGGGTCCAAACTCCAGGAGTGAATGCTAACAATTCAGTGAGCTTTCCCTCAGCAGCTCTGAATTCCCCCGACCAAGTGTCACTACCTGGCATTGTGCTCGGAGATCTCCTTCCCCATCGGGCGAATGGTGTCTCAGCCCCTCCAGGACCTCAGGGCTCCTGTGACAGGAACCAGAGTCAAGTTCATTCTGCAGTTCTTTAACCCACATCCATGGGGCTGGCTCTGCACTGTCCCCAGGGACTGTAGAGATGAGCCCAGCAGGGCCAATGCCCTCTTGAGCTCCTGGTCACAGGGGACACCAGTGCACATTTCCCAGCACCCAGGAGTGCATAAGGTACTGTGGGAGCATCAAGCAGGCGTGAGTGACTATAGCAAAAGACTTGTGCTTACAAGAAGGATATGCAGGTGGAAGGAGTAGGAAGGGGAAGAGCAGGGAAGAAAGTGGTAAAGAACATGATATGTGATTCGGAGGTGCTCTGGGAGCATAAGGTACGTCGGGGAGCAGCAGAAAGGGACACAGAAGGACTCTAGAAAGAAAGCAAGGGTCCACTTAGGAAACGTTTGTTTGCCAAGCTAAAGAGCTAGGACTTTTTCTTTCCTCTCCCACCCAGGACCCCATATATGTGAAACACATGTTGCTAGGTGTGCGGTGTTGAGCAAAACAGGTACCATTCCTGCCCACATGAAATATATAATCTAGTGGAAGAAGCAAACAGTAATCAGATAATCAAACAAATATATTATCTTTGCAACCAGAATTCTTGAGTAGAACAGTGACATGCTACAATTGGCATTTTTGCCTGAAGGATTGGAGTTACTGGGAGGAATGAAACAGGAAAGGGACATCGAGTTAAACCTCCGCACTGCAGTCAGGCCTGTGCCAGAGGCATGGGGCGGAGAGCAGGGACAAAGCTAAGACATTTCACTGGTAACACGGGAAGGACTAGGGGAGGTCTCATAGGTCTGCCGTGGGTAGCTATGGATAATGGTAAGGAAGAAAGAGCCCTGGCCAGGTAGCTCGTTGGTTAGAGCATCGTCCCGATACACCAAGGTTGTGGGTTTGATCCTTGGTCAGGGCACATACAGGCATCAGCCAGTGAATGCATAAATAGGTGGAACAGCAAATCTGTTATCTCCCTCTCTCTCTCATCAATAAAAAATAATAAAGAGAAACAGATTTGGGGTGCGATCCAATGGGGTAATAGTTGGAAGGTCAGGCCATTTTGAGTTTGAAGTGCTAGTCGGCCACCCAGGCGGGGACGGTGACATAGGTTTGGAGCTCACGAAAGATGTCTGAGCTGACGGTACCCATCAGGGGTCATTCAGTGTTGAGTTGCACTGTGCTCACGGAGATCACAACTCGGTTGTCCTGCGCTGGTCCCAAGGGTGAGAAGCAAAACTTCAGGCCACAGGAATGGCATTCCGCTGGGCTTCTGTTGGTTATCACTAGCTGATCTCTAGATCTCTAGCAAGGAAGGTGTAAAGCCATGCCAAGTAATAAATGGCTTGAAAACTCTTTTCCCTTAGGAACTGGTGCTTTTTTTTCTCTTAAACGGTGTAAAGTGGCATGAGAATTCTGTGTTTTCCCTAAGGAATTGGTATACTTTTTTTTTCTCATAGACAATGTAAAATCTGCATTGTTTTCCTTCTTGCTTCAACAGCCAGGAAGCTCAGAACGAATTTGGTAACAATTTTAGAAATCATGTAGGTCCTGTGTATCTAGATACTCTTTTACCAAATAATTACATTTTATATATTTATATCTATTCCAGGTCTTCTTTCTTTGTTCTGTGCGCTCATGTAAGCTGCCTCATATCCTTTGTAAAGTTAGAAGTGTAACAGTATAAAAATAAATACTCCCCCTCACCCTAACTTTTTCGGGTCATCTTGCCCCCGTTGTGCAGTAAGTCTGCCCAGGTGCTGGGCTAATATTGGCTAAATTTAAGCAGGAGGGACTCTTGGAATTTACAGCAGCTAGACAGCAATTTTAACACTTACGTAACTCATTAAAACAGGATAAAAGTGGAGCTTCAAACATCTCTTGTTTGCCACCAAGTCTGTGAAGCAAGGGGTACCTTTAATTCAGTTCAAGACAGAAAAGTCTGATCTTCCAGAATTAAGAATACACCGCTAAAATTAAAGACTTGTCTGGTAGATGAGCACTCTGGATGCCTTCAAAGGAGGATAGAGGTGTTGACTACAAGATGGCATGTTTTTTAAGCTTAGGGTGTCATTTTTTTTGACTCATAAAAATGTTGTTTGGTAAAAGCAAACTTCCTTATCAAACAGCATAAACACAAAATTGACTGGATGGTAAATTTTATTTTTTATCATCCCTGCTTTTTGTATAAATAATTCTTTAGAAATTGTAATTTGCTCTAGGTTAAGATCACTGGGTAAGTGGTTTTCAAATCGTGTTCCCCAGTTTGTGCCTTAGCAACTGCTAAGGCACAGGAAGTCGGGGTAGGGGAGGGAGAGGGAAGACCTCCATGCACGGAGAGCCCAGCCACCACCCCAGCACCCACCAGAGCAGCTGGCTGTTTCATGTAGCAGGGCTCCTTCTGCTTAAGGTGCTGTCTGAGACAGTTTCTCCCATTGGAGGGCCCATCCACTGACTTGCTGTTGGGATACGGAAGGGGGTGGGGTGGGGTCCAGCCTTTGGTTCCCACTCCTCTGCCCACCAGCTCTGTGACTTTGCAGAATGACTTTCTCTCTGACACAGCTTCCTAAGCCGAAGTCCAGGATGCCATCGTTGATAATAGCCACTTTACCAGGTAGAGGAGGATCTAATTAGCTGACGTAGAAGCGCTACTTAGTGGAGTTTAAGAACTGACCCCTCGTACTCCATGCTTCTCACCATCCTCTCCCCTTCTCCACTTCCCAGGGGGAGCCAATCACCTTCTGCGAGGAAGCCTTCGTGTCCCACTATCGCTCTGGAGCCATGAGGCAGTTCCTGCAGAATGCCACACAGCTGCAGCTCTTCAAACAGGTGCCTAGCCTCCCTGGCCCGGCCTGCATCTGGTCCCCTGGCGGGGCCTTCTGTGGCTGTCCTGGCTGAGCACGGAGGCGGCGAGTGGGGGGCTGGGCGAGGAGGGTGCTCGGCACCCAGGCAGACCCTTGCAAGTATGCCCTGAGGTTCTGCAGGCCATCTTAGCCGTGCAGCCCAATTTCAGAAACTCACAGTTCCAGAGGCCCTTTTCTGTCTTGGCAAATGTGGCATTTCTTTGGTCATACGCTAAGGTGCCAGCTGAATGCTGTTCTGTCTTGTTTCTTTGTGTACACTATTATGTTTTTGTTCTTTCTTTCCGTAGTTTATCGATGGTAGATTAGACCTTCTCAATTCTGGCGAAGGTTTCAGTGATGTTTTTGAAGAGGAAATCAACATGGGCGAGTATGCTGGTGAGAAGCGTCTCATTTTCCTTTCTGTGCTGAGGGCTGTTATGTGGGATTAGGGTATGTTTGGCAAGGAGTGGCAGTGACTTCTTGTTTCCTTCACTGGGAGTTACGGAGAAAGTGATTTCAACACTGGCCTTGAATTGCTTGAGGAATTCCTCTTCGTTTTCTGATGAGATGCACGTTGGCCCATCTGAAATCCTCTGTGCTGGGGTCAGTTACTTCCCTGGGATTGGACTTAGCGGGGAGTCAGCTTAAACACAACAGCCAGCATGGTGCAGTGTAGGAGACCTAGGTTCAGGTCAGGACTCTGCCACCTTGCTAACGGTGAGATCCCGGTCAAGTCATTTCAGCTCTTTCAGCTGCAGTGTTTCTATCTCTGCTCTGAGAGGGACAGTGCCTGCCTCATAGGGTTCCTGTTACAATTACATCAGAGTCCATGAGGGAAGGTTTGTGCGGTCAGTCACCCGGGACAGACCCTGGCACAGGCTCACTGCTCAGCAAATGTTTCTTTAAATATGAAAGCAGTGCAGAGTGCCCGGTCTCTAGCTGCCTTTAAAACTAAAGGGATCATCCTCTCACGTTTCGGGGGCGGGGGGGAGGGTGGCATCTGAGGACCAGAGAAGTGTTAGTGGCTCGCACTACCTTCTGAATCCCCACTCAGCATCCTTTCCAAAACCCCAAGCCTCAGTCTTTGGCAGCAAAAACTAAACTAAAAGCAAGACGATGATCATCATACTGTTGGCCTCCTTTTATTTTTATGGCTGGGCATGTGTCTGGTGTGGACTGTGCTGATAACCCAGCTGGCCATCCATAAACTCATAGAGTCAGGCAAAGTGTCGCCTGCAAAACCCCTTTCACAGGCCCACCTGGCCTGTGCTACAGGGAGAGCTGATCAGTTAAACCCATGTGTGAGTCCCACGGTCACAGTGGATCACTGATGACACGTCCTGAGCGCCTGCTGTGTCCAGAGCCCTGTAGAGTAGGAGATGGAGGGCCCAGTTCCGCCCTCAGACTGGTAGGAGAAAGAGATGCATAGCTAAAGACAAATGCACATCAAGCCAATGCAGGAAAAGGAGTAGAAATAGGTTTTTGTGCAATTAGAATGGAGCTCTGAATTCTCACTGTGTAACAGGAGAGCTTCACAAAGGCAGTTTTGAGTAGTTCCGACAGTTGACTATCTGACCTTAGAAGATGGGCCTTATATGTTGCTCAAGTAAGTCAGATCATTCAGAATGTCTAGAAAAGCTGTTTACTGACAAGACCTCCTTACCCCACCAGATAAAATGAACCCACTCCCCAACAGCACCTCCTTTTTCTTTCCCCGCCACCACTCAGGAGCGTCAAGCACTGAATGTGTGGCCAGCAGTGCGCTTGCACTGGGACAGCAGCCCAGTGTTTCCTGCCCCAGGGTGGCTCACAGGGCTCCAGAGAACAGGGACTTCTGAGCGTTACCCACTGTAGAGGGCTGTCCCGGTGAAGGAAGCTTACAGCGGAAATGGCATCAGAGCCGGTGGTGGTGTGTACTGAGCCGGCAAGTAGGGAGCAGAGTAGGGAACAATGACCAGGCAAGGGGAAGGGCACTTAGGAGGAATGGAGGACCACAAGGACGTCGTAGCCAGGGAGCCCCAGGCAGTTCCTCTGAGTGGAGAGGAGGGTCCTGGAAGACGGCAGCACAGGATGGAGTGGCAAGGCGAGGCACTGAGCTGAGGGGTCTGCCCTCTCTTCAGTACGCACTGAGGAAGGCCATGGTTTGTACCCCGGCACTGATGGGATCAGATCCCTGTTTGGGAGGAAAAAGCTGTGGCGGCAGCTGGCTGCTGCCTCCTTCAGGGCCTGGGGCATGGGCGCCTCCGTGTTCTCCAGATTTTGAACTTTCCAAGGCCTGCATGCTGAAAGCAACTGGGAAGGTCCTGAGTGCACACAGCTACTTTAAATGACAGCTTCTCTGCCTCCTCTCCCCCCAGGCAGCGATAAACTGTACCACCAGTGGCTCTCCACAGTCCGGGTAAGTGTGCGCCCCTCCGAGCAGCGGGGCCCCTCCTTAGCCTCCTGGCAGCCCTGTGCTTCCCGGCCACCCACAGGGCTGTCATTCAGCCTGGGGCACTCCTCTCTGTCAGCTGAAGACAGCTTTTGTTTGTAAAGCCAGGTGGAGACGGGCAGGATGAGACTGTCCAAAGCCATCTCCCGGTGCGGGTGAGGAGAGCCAGGAGAGGCTTCCTCATCCCAGGACGGCGGCCAAGGCGTGTCAAATGGATGTCATCATCTTAGAACATTTCTAGGTATCTGTTTGTAGCGCTAGTGCAACTGGAAAATTTTCATGGGAAAACCAAAAACACATCCCTCTTGCTGTGTTGTTTTTCACAGCCAAGGCTCCTGGGAAGATGGAGAGCACATCACTGGGAGGCCTCTTCATCCCCTCACTGTTGCTGTGAATGGCTTCTTGTCATGTTAGAAGCCAGGTGCTTAGGGCTTCAGGAGCCACTGAAGAATTCAGATTCTTGCCTTTCCCTTGCACAGCTTTATCAGTGAGTGTGTGCTGAAGGCCTACGTGCCTGGCGCCACACTGGAGCCAGGACTCAGTGGGGAGCAGACACAGGCCCTGCTCCGGGGGAGCCCCCCAGCTTGTTCAGGAGGCAGGCACGTAAACAGGCACCTCCAGCATAATGTGATAAGTGTTCTCCCCCTGCTTGTGGGCCAAGTGCACTGCTGCCAAGGCGGGTCCCTTGGAAGTGGCTGCAGTTGGCCGATAGAAAGGAGTGCCTCAGTGAAAGGCTTCTTTTGTTCTTCTGGTACGGCCAAACGGGGCACTTGGCAAATCATAGGCAAGCAATAAGAACTTGTTGATTGATTGATAAAGAGAGTTTACTATTCCAAAGGACCATTGAAATTGAATACTGAGTAATTTTGGAAAGCAGAATGGAATAAATGAGTAGGTGAAAATTTCATATTGTCCTGCAACATAGAATGCTTTCTAGGTTAAATTGTGATGTTTTTAATTAAAGCTCAAAATTTCTAATATGGGAAGTCACCAAAAATTATGCTAAAAGTTAATCCCAATAACTACATTATCTCATTCTTTTATATATCCACTGGATGCAGCCTCTCTCTCTCTGCTCAAATCAGTTGGAATTATCTTTTGAAACCACTACAGATCTGATTATGTGATACATTTGATTAAAAATCCTAGAGTGTAGGCTCCTGATCCTGGCCCTTTGGGAGCTGACCCCATCTGGCCTCTCAGCCCCATTTGCCATCCCTCCCGTGACATACTCACTGCTTGTTACTCACAGGCACACCATGGCTTTCCAGCTTCTGTACTTTTGTACGTGCTATATCCTATCCCAAGGGTGTTCTTACCCTTCCTCCTGGAACTTCATGGACCAGGCCAAATGTTTCATCCACTAAAGCCTTCTCCGACCTTCCAAACGATGAGCTGCCTCCACACTCCTGTGCACACAGCTCCCATCACCTTAGCTTGTGGTTACTTACCCTGGTGTGCCCCACGGACTGAGGCCTTTGAAGCACATCCTGTGCTTCAGTAGCCTCAGAGCCTGGCACAGGGCATCCCCTCGGTGCGCCCCCCAGCGCCTGGGCCTGTGTGCTTCATACCCACTCACTGCTTCCTGTGTGCTGGGAAAGCCTTCCCTCCTCTCCTCTCCTCCTCCTCCCCCTCTTCTTCCCCTGCTCTCTCTCCTAAAGAAACTGAACCAAGAAATCAGCCTGTTGGAGTCATACTAAAGCCATGACTAACATGTATGGCTATTCAATCTTTTCCTTGCTCAAGATATAGGTGTTAAGGAAGACAGCCTACCAGAGTGATTAGAAAATAACACAGGGAGAGCAAAGGAAGGTACGAGGGTGAGGGTAGGCAGCCTGTTTCCAGAGTAGCCAGATAAGCCTGGCTGATCAGGCCCCCACTTTTCTGCCCCCGCTTGGTATCAGCCACACGGTCCACTGTTATGAAGTGTACCTTAATGCTGTCCACAGTAACTAGACTGTCTCGAGAAGGTGAAGATTACTATGGGAAAGCCCTTGCCTCGGAGAGCCTATGATGGGCTTTCCTTCCAGCCCGCGGTCAGGTGCCAAGCAAAGTTCTGAGCCTCGAGTCCCCTCAGCTCATTATCACCATCCCCAGCCACCCTGCCCCCAGTACCCATAGTGATTCTGCCATGGCCATGACTAATTGCCTGGGACCAGTTACCATCCAGGCCTATTTCTCTAATTAAATTACACACCCTTGAAGTGTTGCTTAACTTGATTAAAGAGAAGAGGTCTTTGTTGGTGTTGGACTACTATATCTTCAGTCCAAATTGCTAATTGACATTTTTATTATAGAAAGGAAGTGGAGCAATCCTGAATACTGTGAAAACGAAAGCAAACCCGGCCATGAAGACTGTCTATAAGTTTGTAAGTACTGGTCTTGGTTTCAAGATCCAAACAGCTGTTCTTTAGCATGACGAGACTCTTAAATATGCCTGATCCTACATACAGAGATTATGCGCAGGCTGCTGTACTATTTCCTAAAGCTCTCAGTGCTCTCAGAGTTACCCAGCATTGATATTTTATGACCAGGTCAGTGACATTTTCAATTTAAAGGGTTTCTGCCTGCAGCTGCCACATGAGAGAAATGGGAGGCTACTGGTTTTAGCTTTTAAAACGTAGGCTGGGTGGCTAAATGCTGGCTGCCCCATGCCCGCGTCCCTGAGACCTGGAGACGCCGTCTCTCGGGTGTTCTAGCAAACCTTTCCTGACTATCCCCGTTATTATGTCAAAATAAAGCAGCTCCTTTGCAGGTTACCGAAGAGTGTTTATGGTGGGAGATACCCCCTAATTTTTGTTCCAAATTCTTCATCATATCTCATCACTGCCCTTCTAGGAAAATGCATGGTTATTGAACTCGTGCACACAGCAGAATGAAAATAGGAGAACACGTCAGCTCCCGATGCTTCATCTTGTACATCAAGTATTTGTTTCTCATGATTTCTCGTGCTTGCTGATTTGACTCTGAGCTACTTACCTGACGTGGTTTTGTTTTATTTCCATTTTTAATTTCGTTAGTCCTTTCTTTGCTTAAATTGCAGTTACCTTAACAGGGAAGGTGGCTGCCAACAGAACCACACGGGTCTAAAATGACAGAGAATGAAAGCCAGGGTGTCTGCCGGAATGAGATTTTAGAAATGGCCCTGGAGAAACCCAGTGATGTGTCCATTCAGGCCATTCAGCCGGACCAGAAAATTGGTCCTGAGGCCCTGCCCTGGTGACATGTAATAGATATTCTGAATCTTGCAGCCAGAAAAGCTACTGCCCAACTCTCACTGGTTGCTGTCACCAGGCTGCTGAGATAAATAATTATTATAGAGAGCAGCAGAAGGGCTTCAGGGGGCAGGGAGGGTGGGTGGGGGAGGAATCTGTGCCATCAAAATGCGGAAACTAAAATCTCTGTAGCCTCTTTAAGGGATTTTTTTTTTAACCTTTTAACGTTGTATTTGTTTTCATAGCCATTATGTTTTCAACTTGATGATCCCATTTTTCCTTTTTTTTTTATAGTAATCAGAGAAGGTGATTCACAACGGACTGAAATCAAGCATAGTCCCTGCTGGAAACAGAAAGGGAATCTTAACTTAAATTAATTTTTCATGCAGGCAAAAGATCATGCAAAAATGGGAATAAAAGAGGTGAAAAACCGCTTGAAGCAAAAGGTACTTGAAGTTCTTATTCAAAATGTATAAGTACCATGTATGAAACGCGTGGCCACAAAAAAGTATGATGTGATCAATAGAGGGCTGTTTGATACAGCGTGGTTAGCACACTTCAAAATGCATTACCAGCTGTCCGGGAGTTTTCACACTGTTATAAAAATATTCACAGACAAAAAAAAACTGTCTTCAAATAACATTAAGACTCTGGCTTAAACCCACAAAGGCAAGCAAGTTCAGAGTTAGCATTGTTGGTCTGTCCCTCGCCCACCCCACCAGTCCCAGGGTGCACCCAGGCCTGTAGAAATTGGTTCGGTGTCCCCTCTCAGCACCACCCCCTCCTACAGCCAGCCTGGGTCTGGTTGCAGCCAGAACCCTGAGCACCTCCAGAGAACTGACTGCTGCGGTTGCGCACGGCACAGACACAGGGCACAGAGGATGGGTTTCAGGAGGACACTGCAGGCGCTCCCCACAGTGGTGGTTTTAACCCAGAGGAGACCAGCATTTCATGTCTGAGACTCTTGGCGGGACAGGGAGAGGCTCTGACTGTCTTCTTGGACCATTGGTAAAATTGTACAAAATCATACAAGCTACATCCTGACTGAGAGTCCTCCGACCCGACTCTCTAGACGCGCAGGGAAGTTACTGTAACAGAAAGAGCATTTTCATATTATTATGAATGTCGACATCATTGCTATTGCGGCCACCCTTCATTAAGAGCTAAGGATGGTCCAGGCTAGGAGCTTTATATTTAATCCTTAGAACCACCCTGCAAGGTATTACTCCCATTTCATGTGTAGGAGACCACGGTTCAAAGGTGAAGTCATAGGCCCACATTATACTCCTTGAGCCTGGCCCAGCCAGGATTAGATTCCAGATCCATCTATGTCCAGCATCTCTGCTCTGACCACTACAATATTCGTACTGCCTTCCTGAAACAAGTGTTTTGTTTGCCAGAAGATGTTTGGAATCATTTCCTTCATTATCCCACACACCACAAATGTGCCACTCTAATAAGAGCCCTTGTCTATCTCGGCAGATTTTTAAAAACTGAAAGCAGTTTTAATTTTATGAAGTCAGAAAGGACCTCTAATTAACTTGAAATGGTCAAAGGAATTGATTCCTTTCTTTTAATTGCAAAATAATTTGCTCTGACTAAGCATTTAGTTTCTTAGTTTCAGCTGAGAGTGAATTTTTAGCAGCTGAAATTCAAGTCCTGAAATAAAAATCTTGTAATGTAAATCCAGAGAGACCTTAACTGTGGTCTGCTGCACCCTGCCAGAGACTGGCAGGTGGAATTCTTAAGGACCTAAATACACCTTTTTATCTCCTACCCCAGTCGCATGTAACTCAATTGGATTACAGGTATAAAATGGAGTGGCAGGGAGGGGAGAATTCTCTCACCTTATTTCCTTCTTAATGACTAGATCCCAGGCTCCGGCTGGTATTAGAATATTACTTGAAGTGAGCAAAGAAAGGGGTCCCGCCTCTGGCAGAGGACAGATGTGCCTTACTGGCCAGATCTGCTCTCCGCAGGCCATTGCCTCCCTCCTCATACGTGTGAGCATTAAGAAAATCCCCTTTTTGTGATATGTAACATTTCTGCAAATAACTGGTTACGCTCAAAGTTTTTGATGTTGTTGTTCAAACGTTCATTTAAACAATCTAGATCTCTCTCCTTCCATGCCTTCTCCCTGTCCTTCCTTTCCTTGATAGTGTCTGAGGCAGACTTTTTTTTTTTCTCCCATTCTCCCCTTCTCCCCTTCCCCCTGCCAGTCTTTTCAAGAATAACTTCAGGAGATAATGTTCTATAGAGAGTGTCGGTACATTTCAGGTGACACAAATGGTGAAGGCATTTTATAGAAACGTGGCTTGTCACCATCGGACTGTTGACAGATCCATTAGTGCACCCTTTTCAATTTTCACTTTCCCCTCTTCGGTCTTACGGATTTCTCCAGACCTGATACTTTGCAGTTGTGCTCAGAGGAGCTTCTTTTGTAATTGAAACTCTAGCATTGTTCAGCTCAGACAGGACTTGGTCTTCTGCACAGCTCCCAGCTTCCTTTCTTGAACTAATGTAGGATTTGGCTTCATCTGACCTCTCTCACTGCAATAGGAAATATTTCCTTGGCTCTCTTGTCCCCCTTCTGCCCGCCCCCTCCCCTTTATATGGCAACATATCTATGTGGCTCCCCCGATACGGCTAATACAGACATCTCAAGTTTCATTTCTGCTATGAAATCGAGGCAGTTCCCAACAAAGATCCAATTTTCAAATGTACTGGGTTGCCACCTGGCCTCCTTTCGCTGCATAGCAATGGTGACCTCACAGATATAATCAAGAACCCAATCTTGCCCTCTGTGCCCTCGCCTTGGGTTTGAATTGCAAATAGAAAATGTGGGGCCGACCTGTGGGGAGGTCACCGTGGTGTATGGAGGGTCCATCTCTAATATGACTGAGCAGGGCCCCTTCTCCACCCCTTGTTCATTTGTGCTGCCGATTTGCAAAGCATCTGAAGCAGGAGCTTTCAGGGTATCCATGTGACCACTGGCAAATAATTGTCATAGATTCTATAGTGTGGCTTTATTCCATACCTGCTCTGCTTCAGCCCAACCACAAAAAAAGGAGGATGGGTAACATATTTCTCTGGATAAATGGAGCACGGTGGTCAAGTTCTTCTACAGCTTGGCCTCCTTTGAAGCCTGACTTGCTCAAAATTAGGAAGAAGAGAAATGGTAAAGATGCTACCAAGGCATTGCTTTCTAAAGGGAGAGTAGAGCCCTCTCCTCCTAAGCCTCTCCCGCCAGACCTGGCCTGCAGAGGACGGCAGCCTGGCGGGCTGGCAGTTGTCAGCAGCCCGTGCAAGGCCAGCTACAGAATGCCCTGTTTTAAAAGCAGTGGCTGCACAGGCGCTCCCCCTCGCCTGAAGGGAACATTAAGATATTCCCTTAAGTTTGCTTTTTTTTGTTTTGTTTTTGTTTTGTTTTTTTGCCTATGGGGGAATACCTGAAAAATTACCTTTTTCTTCAGTGTCAAAATGATTTCATTAAATGGGCCCATTTAACAGCCCCTTTTAAAATTTCTAAATCTTTGATTGTTAAAAGATTCATCGAGCTCGTTGACTCGGTTTCTCTGATTAAAAGGAGCAGAGTCACTGTTGGGTTAGCAAAGGCTTGAGTCCCTGGCCAGATGTCCCCTAGTGTGTTGAGGGGAGTGAGTAAGCCCGTGCCAGGCAGGGACATCTAGGTAGATTCTTGTCAAACAGACTTTTTCACACCTTAACACACTGCTGTGAGCTCCCAGCCTCCAGACACCTAAAATATGCTGCAGACTCAATCACAGAAGCTCCAACTTTGGATCCTATTTTGATGTCAGTATTTGTATTTTAATTTGCATTTGCTGAAGTGTGAAGTAGACTGGAAAAGAAGGGTGCTGTCCGAATCTGAAAATGGAAACCAGGGACCTGAGTCAGAGATGGTACGGTCCCACACTCCTGCAGTTCTTTGAACCCCCACACTGTGGTGTGGTATTTGGGCTCCTAAGGCAGACAAGCTAGATTCCAATGTGCTGGTTTTATAAGATACTGTGTGACCTTGAGTAACTTACTTGATCTCTCTGAACCTAGTTCTTCTCATCCATAAACTAGGAGAAATAGAGATTTTTACTGGATGACTCTAAGGATTAGAAGGAGGAATGGGTTTAAACAGCAACACTTAGTAGCCACTCAGTAAATTAGAGTTTCCATCTTGTTTATGTTCTCATATCCCGCATCTGGAGTAGCCAATGTGTCCAAACCCCGTGTGCACATACCCCAAGAACATGGTCAGCATGGGACCTCCCTTTCGGCCATCCACACAGCCACCAGAGAAGTCTTTCTAGAACACGGCTCAGGCCAAGTCACTCCCCTTGTTGAAACCTTTCATACCTTCCACCTCCTTGGAGTGGCCACCCCTCCTTAGCCAGGCTGTGCTTTCTAGCTCCCCAGGGCTGGGAACGCTCTACTCATATCTTTGCCTCGTGAAGTCATATCCTCGGCTTTTTCCGTGCCCAGCCGCCACCCTACGCCTACCGAAGACCGCTGAGGGCCCCCTTCCTCCTCTAGGTTTCCTGCCTCCTGGCTTCTCATGGGTGCTCTGTCCAAGGACTTACCAAATGCTGTCCCTGCCTTCTCCACAGCAGGTAGAGATTAGATCTCAGACATGAGTTTTGATCCAGCAAATTCTTAGAGAAGGGATAGGAACTGAATTATTTCCTAACCCCTTTGCTTTCCCAGGGGATGGGAACTTGCAGGAACCCAGGGCTGTGTACAGGGCCGCCGGGCCCCTGGGAAGAGATGTGCCACCCAGTGGTGACCTCTGATCTGTAGCTCTGTCTAGTGTCTTCCTTCTCTGTGACCCTTCAGAAGGAACAGATTTATCCCTCCTGTCGGCTTCTTGGTTTTCCTTTTTTAAAGTGACATTGTGACAGTATTTTTTCTTTCCATTTGTAAACAGAAAGCATGTTCATTGAAGAAAACTCAACAAATCAGACAAACAAAAAGATAATTATCTCATTTTGTAACCTACATTTTTCACTTACTATATGCTAAACATTTCCCAGACCACTAACTTTCTTCCACATGTCATTGTTGAAATAGGCATGTAAAATTTTATCTGAGGAACACAGATACGTTACTTAGTCAATCCCATTGTTAGACAATAAAGTTCCCGTTTTTTCTAGGCAAATATCTTCATAGATAAAACCTTGTAGGAATTATTTCATCAGGATAAATTTCTGGAAATGAAATTAATGAGCCAAAGGACATGCACCTCTGACGGTTTTGATATAAATCGCAAATTTGCTTTCCCAATTCTCAGACAAGAAGGGTCCGAGACTGCCTTTTTCCCACACCCATATCGGCCTCTCCGTTAGCTCTTAGCGCACAATTTCTTTCCTCATGGGTACCAAGACATTCTGTTACTGGGTCCCTACTCTGTGTAAGACCTCTGCTAACAGATACAGGACAGGATGTAAACTGGCCCTATTTCTTGACTGGGGCTCCTCCCACTCTCATCTCTCCTGGGAGGAAGCAGTTGTCCTTCTCCAGGTAGAAGGAATAGTGCAGAGGTTAATAAATTCATGGGGATATAGCCTTGAGACGTTGCGAGAAGTCTTTCATACCTTTGGGTCTTCTAACTAAATAAAATTAATGTACTGCACTACTTTTTTGATGCACAGGCACGTTTGTATGTTGGACACATTTGCCTCCCAAATCTGTGACTCAACTATACAAAGATTTATTGGAGAGGATGTAGTATGTTCAAGGCTTTGGGCTGAGAACCCAAACCACAAGGGATAAGAAGATAAATAAGCGCCCAGCTATCCTAAGGCATGGCAGCATAGAGTCATGTAAGAAAAGGGGTTTCTGAGAAGATCACAGCTGATGACTTGCTGAGCACCTCCTGATCTCAGAGAACCTCCACTGGTGCTATTTTTAAGGTTGATAGGGTTTAAATGCCAGAAATCACATAGTTCTGGGTTCTCCCACTTACTAGCTGTGTAGCCTTAGGGAAGTTGCCCTCTGAGCCCTGTTCTCTCACCTGTAAAAGCATGATATTCCTATTACCTCTCCGTTGTTGTGGAAACCAAGTGTGATAGTGAAGGTCAAGGGGCTGGAAAAGTGCCTGCCAGTAGGAGGCGCTCGCCACAGGGCAGCTCTTTTTAGATGGTGTGCTTCCCATTTTGCAGGAATAAGGATCTAACATTCAGTTTGCACAGTATTGTAACATTTTTCAAAGCTTCCTCACATCTCATCTCATTTAACCCATTGTCCCAGTGGCTTTGAAGTTTCCCAAGCAGGAGGTGGTCTCCCCATTGTAAAAATAAGAAATAGGTTGCAGAGAGGTTGAGTGAATTGCAAAGATCAGACAGCTAGTAGGTGGTAAAAAAACAAAACTAGGAGATGGTGTTTTTACCTTAAGCTTAAACTAAGACATTTCCCCCAAAACTACCATATACCTTTTTTTTAAAGAGCTATTACCATAGAGTGTTCATCACCATCAGTAGTTTCTTACCATGTTCCTGCTCCATTTATTTTTTTTTCTTGTTTTGAGCCAATCTCTCACACACACTTGAAATATTTTTCCTGAACAAAAGTAATTTTTTTTTTTTTTTTTTTTTTTACTGTTTGGCTTTACTCCACCTCTTTTTTCTGCCCTCTAAGTAACCCCACTGAATCCAAAATGCCCCTTTAACCCTTTGTTACTTTCTGGCATAGAAGGAGCCCCTCCCCCACTTTGTTCCACTTGACCTGAGCACCTTAGGGCAGCCCCTTTCCAAAAGAGCCATTTCCAATTGGCTGTCGGCAACCTCTCTCATCACTGAGCCTCAGCCAGGTCAGGGTTTGTGGGCCACTTGATGTGAGCCCTGCCTGCAAACCAAGAGGTCCTCATCCCCCTGTGTTGTAACTAAGTAGTATAGACTCTGTAGCTGGGCAAGTGGGGTTGACTTAACAGACACATACACACACACACACAGAAATTCCTGAAGTTTATTGGGAACCACGTACAGTCCATTGTTAATGCTCTGCACACTTTTATGTTACGTTACCCTTTATACCTCACAGCTACCGTATCCCCATTTTACAGATGAGGAGACCGAAGCTCACAGGTGTTACATACGTTTCCTCCTTAAAGCATTATTATGCAGTTAAGGCCCACTTTTCTCCGTGGGCCACCAGGCTGTACTGGGCTGAGATGTTAAGAGTAACCAATGGTTAAACCCTTATATGCAGAATTTAGTAAGTGCTAAAGGTGTATGTTTTGTTAACCAAAGTGTGTATTAGTTTTTGCAATTAAAAGAATTGAAAATTGTATTTATTATTTCTATGAGGTTTTTTCACTTGGTGAAAAAATAATGATTTAAATGCATTTTATTTGTGTATTTATTCTCTGCCTTGCTTTAGTGAAGATTTCAACAATTTCATGACTCAAATGAAGCATGTGGTTCTCATTGCACAAGTGAGCCCCACCCACACACCCGTGTGTCCAGTCATCTGCCAGCAGCGGCCAAAGGAGCCTTTACCTGCCTTCTGCACATTGAGGCTTTTCCTTTCCCTAGAATTTGACTTCATTCATCAGACGCCCAAATTAAACATAAATTTCTAAATTTAAAAATATTACCTTGGCACCCTGAATTTTCTCCAAGTCGTAGAATCCTAACTCAGATTTCAGTCTCTTCATTCTCTGCCAGGAAGATCAGGACTAAGGAAGAGGGAGCACGAACACGTCGTTCTCACAAACAGCCGCGTCCCCAGTAACAGCTGTGGGGGAAACGGCCCAGTCCCGAATAATCAAAGTAATGCAGATTAAAGCAACCAGGAGGTCTCATTTTTCACCTCTCACATTAGCGATGCATTTTTTAAACGATGAGGCTAACAAGTGCTGTGAAACTTGTAACGCATCCATTGCTGGTAGTGTGTGAATTGGAAAGCAAATTGGTAGAATGAGTAAAAAGCCTTAAAAATGGTTATATCTTTTGACCCAGTAATTTCATTCCTAAGGATTTCCATTAAAGAAATAATTCAAAAGAAAGAAAAATTGCAGTGTTTACCACGGTGGTGTTTAGAGGGAAAGGTAACAACCTAAATGCTTGATAGTAGTAGAATGGTTTATTAAATTATTGTATAGCCATTTAATGAAATATTATGCATCCATTAAAATAATCATTGTAATGACTATGCAACACCATGGAGATGCTTTTAATATAGTAGGAAAAAATAGGATGTAAAATTATGCACGAGCTGTGATTGCAAGTAATTTTTAAATGTCTGCATGTGGCCAAGTGAATATGTAAAAATGAAAATAGCCCTGCAAAGTAGAAAGATGAAAGGGTTTTTTCCCCCCCAGTATTGTGAATTATTATGTTGTCTTTGTAACTTAATGTGTATGGTTTAGGTTTCTCTAGTCCTTAAGAGTCAAACAGCCACATTATCCTTCCAGCCCCTTCACCTCTAGCAGGAGGATAGGCTTGAAATGTCCCAGAGGGAGTTCCATGGCCTGGTGCTTAGCCTTGGGGTTGGAGGGAGCACCTTTGCTCATGGCAGGTGCCAAGACCTGACACCAGCCCCTGTGGCTTTCCCCTGCAGGACATCGCTGAGAATGGCTGTGCCCCCACCTTAGAAGAGCAGCTACCAAAGACTGCACCATCCCCGCTGGTGGAGGCCAAGGACCCTAAGTTCCGAGAAGACCGAAGGCCAATCACAGTCCACTTTGGACAGGTATGTACCCTGGCCCTTTAACTGTTCTGGGTTTGCTTTGCTTTGCTTTTCAGCAGAGGCTGTGGCACATGAAGCCGTCCCTTTTTTCATTTCAGCTCTCTTTGTCAAAATAACTCCATGGAGTTTACACGTCTTCAGATGTTTATTTGGTGCAAACATGTTTTGAATGTGAATTTTCAAAAATTTTGAGGAGGCAGCGTGGCTCTGGTCATAAACTAGCTGAACTCTTGAATGAAGTCATTAAATGCAGCTGCTGCCTCCCCCACCCCAAGGCACTCTGTTTAAGGTGCCTCTGTTAGCTAAGCATCTCATTAGAACACTTTAGCATCCCAGGCCCTTCTTTGCACCTTCAAATAAAAGGCAACAAGCGAAGTCTTAAAAAAATCAATTAGGAGTTCTTTATTAATGTACTTCCTGAAAATCAATATCGGGAGTCGTGCTTCTCAGAGTAAACACCCACACTACGGTTCTAGAGATCCGATTCTTTAACCAACTGTTTCGACGACCTGAGCATTTGAAAAATTGTCTGTTTGATTTTTTTTTCTCTTAAGTAAAACATTGTACTCTGTATAGAAACTGAAATTTTTTTACCCATTTCTTATCGGTAATTACATTTTTGGTTGAAAAAGATTGCATACTCCCCCTTCTCTTGAACTGACTCTCTTGATTAAACAAAAGTCGTAATTTCTTGGTTTATAAGAAATGGCTTTGTTGGCAAGATATGACTGTAGTAAGAATCTGCAAGGTTATTTACTCTGAAATCACTGGATTCTTTAGCCATTTATTAGATGAAGCATAATTAAAATAGTCTTTAAGATTTTATTTTAAATATGAGTACAGTGTTTTCACATAAAGGAGCCAGAAGCATACATTTAAAAAGTTTGTTTTCAGCAGACATTTATCAGGTGCCTACTATGTACCAGCCATAGAGCTATTTAGAAATGAAGAGAACTAATGGAATTGTTGCTGTGAGTTAAGATTGTAAGGTGTGAGGTTGTTAAAACATAAGAATCTTCCTCTGTAATCAATATTTTTAGATTATACACTCATACATGTTAAACTTGGAGAGGTTCATCCCCCCTTTTCTGATTTTACACTTAAAAGGCATGTCATAAAAATTGAAATATAGCATAAGAAAGAAGCATCCACGGGGCAGTGCTCATTTGCTTAATGATGATCTTCAAACCGTGTTGGCGTTTGCGCCCTGAAGAGCTGCCTCCTCACAGCCCAGGCCCTGCTGGAGAAACCTGCGCCCCAGTTCCGGGCTGGGTTTGCTGAAAGCCCAGCCCCCGTGGTCGCCTGCGCGGCATTCCAGAGCCAGCTTCCTGCCTTCCTTTGTCCTCGTTCCTGCACACACGAACCTTCCCATGAAAAGAGCCCCTCGCTGGAGTTTGGAGCCCATTACAGAGAAAGAGGGGGCGGGGGAGAGGGACTTCATGGTGTTAAACATTCCATTTTCGAAACACAAAAAAGGAGGCCCTATTTGAAATGGAGAAAGACCTTCTTTCCATTTCAGCAAGAAGTAGAGATGCTTTAATGTCATTCCCAGCTAAATGCAGAATAAGAGTGTGTGTGTGCGGGTGGGGGATAAACAATTAAAAAAGCCACCCCAAACTCTGTTGAAATAAGAGCTGTCTGTGCCTTCACAGGTCCGTAAACTGGAGAGGATGAAAGTGGCTTTTTTCCCGTTTGTCACTTCCCTCACGTGGCTGCCAGCATTATGCAAGTGTACAGGAAGGCAGGGTTTTTTAATGCATGCATGCGGATTAAGGTCAAGCCCCGAGTATCAGCCATGCAGCGGGCTTTCCCTTACAGCTGCAGCCGCCGAGCCTACCCGCAGCCGCGAGATGCCTTAATTGAGACGTGCTGTCAAAGTGACAAACACATTTGCATACAGTCTACACTCTATTTATTTTCTCTGGAAAGGTCTACAGTCTGCTGTTGGTTGAACATTCCTAATCAGTTTGCTGTAAGTGAACTGCCGGCTAGCTCACTGGTGCCGCCGCTTCTTCGTTAGCTGACGGATTAGCTGCTGGGGGGATGGGCCGGGGAACCGCAGGCCCTTTCTTTTCACTCTTTCCAGCTTTGCCCCCAGAGAGGCTGTCCTTCAGTCCTTCCCCAGGCGCCTGGTTGGACCGGCCCTGGACCTAAACATGCAGCATCTCAAGAGCACCTACTACCGGCAGGCGTGAGTTTTAGGGACATCACATTCTTCTCAAAGAAGTCTTTCAGGTTCCATTTCAAAAATTTTGCCACACTCTTCTACTACCTGTACTACTTTTTGATTTGATATTTTCCTTTATATAGACCGAGACCTAACCTTAGCCTCATCTTAAGCAATGACATTAGCAAAATCATAGGGACAATATACTAGCCCAAGTTTTTTCTAAGGCATATCAAAAAATATTTAAGTGCGCACCCATGTATCACCTACTTTATGGTATCAGCTGTACACTGTGGTCTCAGAGTTAGAGCTCAGAGACCTGAAGAGACCTGCCCAGGGCCACATCACCAGTACAGAAACCAGGACAGTCTGACTGCCGCTCCCCACCAAGCAGAGACTTCAGCTCTTTGGTGTGTCTGGTAAAGCGCATGTGTCCTAGCAAAATCATTCGAACTGGCCAGACAGTGCACGCTAACCTCAAAAAGACCCCTGCCTTGAGTGTGCATTTCTGCAGGGTTTATTCTTTAAGAACACTTAGCTGTCCGTGCGGACAGAGACCGTTGAGACTGTTGCACCAGTCCCTCCACCTCACAGAGCCAGTGCCCATGTAGCCAGCCAGAGGCGCTCCGCACAGACAGTAGGCAGGGTGGCAGGGAGCCCCCAGCCAGCAGCTCTGTGAGGAGCGGCGAGAGGGGAGCCTCTGCCAGGGAGGGAACGTGCTCGCTTGCCCCTCTCTGCCTCACTGGAGCTTCCTCCTTCAAGGCTATAACATTCCTCCATTAATTCTGCATCCATTCATCCATGTATTGAGGCCTACTGTATATTTTTTAAAAATGTAATTCCTTGTGGGGAAGAAAGAGGGAGACAGACCAGCAAATGGACCGCCTCACCCCAGAGCGAGAGAGGTGACCGCAGAGCACTCTGGGGGCCCCACAGAGGCACCTTCTTCACCCCCAGGACCAAGGTGCCAAGATATTTGGTCAACATATTGAATAATTCATTTGTTTTCTAAAGTGGACGTACGTAACTTTACTCAGAGCTGGTGATGAACCACATTAGTGGTTCTACAATAAGAGCAAAACAGATGGATTTTGAGTTATCCCCTGAACCTTTATCAGCTGGTTTATTTAAAGAGTTCAAAATCTCAAGTAACTTGAGAATGCTTATCCCTACCTTGGAAAATGGTTAGGTTTAGAGAGGCTTTGAGTAACTCTTTTTTCCACCTTTCAAGTTCAGAATCACGAGATAAGGCCCAAGAGACCATCAAACAGGATAAGAGTGCCAGCTTCTTCACTGAAAGGCAGGTACTGCTTTAGACTTGAGACCAAACGGGCTTGCTCAGACTTCCCATCAGAACTGGGGAGATGGAGCTACTCCGCCAGGAGGAGGGGACAGTTGCTGGCCGCGCCCAAGCGGGAGTCGGAAGGGTGTGCTCTTGGTTCACACACTGACCTCGTAATAGGGGACAGGGAGAGCGCAAAGAGGAAGGAGGCCTCTCCAGCCTGGCAGGTGGCAGGGTGAGGAAGCAAGGGAACTCACTTATGAGGCCTGTCTTGGGCATGCACGAAAAGAATAGTTCTCCACACCCACCGCCAGAATCTTAAAAGTTTGTGTGGAGGCCCTAACAGGGTTTGGTCGCATATACCACCCAGATGATCTCTTAAGGCCACGTCCTTGAAAATGGCTCCCACTGTGGGAATGGCAGGGGAAGCGCACATTCCAAGGACAGGGAAGCGGGCAGGCGGGGGGGGGGGGGGCGCTTGAGGAGCCTCCCATAACCCAGGTCCAGGTCTCTGGTCAGCTGGCAGTCACGTCCTCTCAGTGACCTCCCCCCATGCCGGAGCAGGCTTACCTTGTCCCAAGGAACTCCTCCAAGGAAGGACTCCTCCTCCTCTGGGCAGGAGTGAGCAAGAGGGCACAGAGAGAAGCCAAGCATTTCCCAGGCTTTCCCCTCCTGGCACGGGGGCAGATGGTCCCTCCTTCCTGTGGCTGTGGAAGGAACGAGGAAGCAGTGTCCTCCCCCGCAGGGCCTGGGCACCCCGCTGGAAGCTGCTCTGCTTCCTGCATTGAGCAAGATGAAGGGACCGCTAGGTGCTTTCACGTGTCTGCTCATTGTATTGACTCTTCACCATCAGCTGGGAAGGAAGCAGGCTCGGGAGACATTTGCTTGAATTAGTGTCTAATTCACACTCCACAGCCAGCAAGCCCCTCTGCTTCTCGGCAGTGCGCAGCTGCCCCTCCCTGGCTGGGGACCTGGGCGGGCCGTGGGCCTTGGCCAGGGCCTGGGCGCTCCGGCAGGCGGGAGGACGGGCCCCCTTGAGAACACCAAGCAGACCGCCCCAAGAGCGCCTCGGTTGCGTTTCCCCCAGCTGATTGATCCTGCAGACAAGGTAGTTAGTTGCCTGCCTTCCAATCTGATAGATTCTGAAAAGTGGGTTCCTCTATTCTCCTAGTTGAGCAAAGGTTCCTAAACCTCTTTAACGTCCAGTGTGAAAAGCCAGTCAAACCAAAGCCCAAACCAAACAGTACCAGACACCGGGCACTCAGTGGCCTGGAGATTCTCCTAGTAGCAGCTCCTGGGATGTGGTGTCCCGCTTGTCTCTGCACCTGGAGAGTCCTGGAGAGCATGAGCCAGGCCAGGCAGTGCCCACCGCGCTCCAGGCTGGAAAAGCCGGCCAGCCAGGGAATGCTGAGAAGGCTCTGAGTGCCCTGAGAAATCCCTGCCGCCCCGTTGAACTTGGAAGTCACACGCGATTCCCTTTATTTTGGCCATTGCCTCCCAAGCACCTCAGACCCCTCGGACCACAGGCCTACAGTCTGAACAGACACTCCCCGCCAGACTCGATCCTCTTTCTCCCACCACAGTGAGCTCCATCCAGAAGCCTGGGTCCACTCCCCTCCCCCAGCTCAGAGCCTCTCCCTTCTGCCCCCTGGCCGCTGCTCACCTGTCCTCTCCACCACCTCTGTCACAGCTGCGGTTCAGGTCCATTCTCGCTCACCGGGGCTGTTGCGCGGTGTCCTAACTGGCCTCCAGACTCAGCCCCGCTGCACTCCCCACACGGCCTTGTGCGGTCCACTTGCAACATGCACGAGTGGCCATGTCACCTCCCTGCTCCTGGCCTCTGCCAGGGGTTCCATCCTCACCCTTGGGGAGGCCCATGAGGCCGTCCATGAGCTGCCTGTCCACCCGCAGGGCAGCCGCTTTGTGTTGTAAACCCCGACTCCCCTTGCCGGGGGGTGCCCCGTCTTGGCACAGACGCCGCGTCTCCCACAGCCTCGTCATCATTGCTGTAGTGCTTGTCATCTCCCGTGAGAGCAGGAGCCTCTGGAAGGTTCACCGCAGGGCCTGGCAGTCAGTAAACATCCTGGGGTTTTATTCATTGATGTGGATTTTTTAATTGATTAATGATTGATTATTGTCTGAGTACTTGCTGTGTGATCAGCAGTTTTTTGGGTTTTATTTTAGTTCTGCTTCTAATTCTGTTCATTTGAAGAAGAATGAATATTCCACTAATGGTCAAAAACTACTTTCAGAAATATCTTTCCATAAATAAGGGTTTTGTTTCCAAGTGGCTTTATATTACAGGAATTTAGATCCTGTGTCATTTTATGTTGTGTTTTTATGAGCTCCTAAGGTCTAGACATATATGCCCCCAGGGAAGGAGCGGGAGGGAAGGGCCATGGAGCACTGGGGCACCCCACATGCTTCAGGATGGGTTCCCCAGGGCAGAGGGGTCTGGGGTCGGGGGAGCAGTCCAGGGAAGGAAAGGCCTGGCATCGCTCAAATTATATCAAATAAAGCCAGGCCTTTTACCTGTAAAAGAGACTGCGAGCAAGCTACATGACCGATGCAAAGTGTGGAAATAATTTAGAGGTTTTTTTTAAGTTTTAAGGACATTCTTGGGAAAACTGGAAGATTTGAAGATGGACTGGGATGTAGGTGATATGACAGAAGTATTGTTAACATCATGGTTGTTAGGGGTTTATCTCTATTCCTAGGAGGCGCACACTGAAGTGTTTTAGGGGTGACGTACCACAACGTCTGAACCTTGGTTCCAAACGGCATGGCCAAAACATTGCACACGCGCCCGCGCACACACACACAGGCTGCTCACGGGGAGAGCAAGCAGACGCAGCCCCCATGTGCCTAATGTGTAGCTGCTGAGAGGCAGGTTGGTGGAGGCAATGGGTAGAGTGGACAGAGCGCAGACCTTAGAACCAGGCAGCACTGTTCTGAAATTCCAGCTCTTTCACTAACTAGCTGGTGACCTTCGGTGAGTTACCCACCCTCAGTGAATTCAGTTTCCTCATCCTGAGAGGGGGGATAAAGAGCCCCAGAGCGCTGCACGCTGCTCTTCACCCCTTGTTTCCAGGCCATATTCCCCTTTTCTATCACCCCTTCTCTGCTCTGTCGCATTTCGCACTGCTGCGGGCGTTTCCCTGCTCCATTCCCTCCAGCTCCCCTGCTTGGGTCAGCTCATGTCGGCAGCTCTGCCTTCAGTCCCGGCCAGTGGCTCCAATGTGGTTTTGATTCGTTTGTACCCAAAGCAGCAAGGTCCCTCACAGCAGGTCCGTCTGGCAAGGGTGACTGGCTGGGCCTGCCTTTCCATGTGGCCTTGCTTTTTCACAGCCCGGGCTAGCCCAGAAGCAGCTTTCTGCTGGAAGGTTAACAAGACCAGGGCTCTCTCCTCTGAGCAGCCTTCTTCAATTTCAGAAGAAAAACTTGCCAGTTTAAAAAGAGAAACCAGATTCTAGAAATTTGTAAGGGTTGAGCTGAAAATTCTGGAGGTTTCTGATTAAGCATTCAGTGTTGCTTTCTCGGATAGTACAGTAGTGTCCCCCGCCCCTCACCTTTACCCACGGTTTCAGTTACCTATGATCACTTCCAGTCCAAAAATATTACATCGAAAATTCCAGAAGTAAACAAGTTTTAAACTGCATCCCATTCTTAGTAGCATGGTGGACTCTCACACCGTTCTGCCTGGGAAATGAATCATCCCTTTGTCCAGTGTATCCACATTGTATACGCTGCCTGTGCCCCCGTAGTCACCTCGTCGCCATCTAAGTTATTAGACTGTCACAGTATCACAGTGTTTGTGTTCAAGTAACCCTTATTTTTACTTAATAATGGCCCCAAAGTTGCTGACTTTTAATACGTATATTGTTATAATTGTTCTGTTTTATTATTAGCTGTTGTTAATCTCTGACCATACCTAATTTATAAATTAAACTTTATCATAGGTATGTCTACACTGGAAAAAAACATAGTATATATAGGAATCGGTAATGTCTGCCTTTTCAGGCATCCACGGGGCATCTTGGAATGTATGCCCTGCAGATAAGCAGGGACCACTGCATTCCTCTCATCACAGCGAGCTCAGCACTGAGGGCGGATCTTCTGATGTGCTGTGGAAGGGCTGAGAAATGTCAGCAGCCAAATGGAAATCCAGGTTCAAGATAGCAGTTTGCTTTCAAAGCTGCACCACCTAATCTCCATTCAGCACAAGTTAAGCATGGCTGCAGAAGGACCAGGAGCCAAGAGCAATCCCCTCCTCTGGGTCTCGAGTAGTTGAACAACGGCTTGAGCATCTGTTCTGTGCTAGGCATCCGGATGGTCTAAGAGCAGTGTTGGGAGGGGCATGACGATGAATTGCTTTCCGTGTGCCAGATACAGCACCGGGACCTGGAGGGACGGGTCTGGGGCCCAGTTCCAGGAACCATGCTCGGTGAGTCCCACAGGTTAGCCCACATCATCCGTTCAGCCACCTCCTGAGCTTCAGGTTATTAGCTTCTCTTGCCAGGGAGGAGACAGGCTCAGAGAGGATGGAGACTTAGCCAGGGTTTCTGGCTCAGAAGCAACCGTCAGGATTCAAAACCATGTTGTTTATTACTAGAGCGCGGGTTCTAGCGGAAGGCCTCAGCTCTACACGGAGACCGTGGCAGCTCCCTGCTGGTTTTGTAGCATTGGGGCCAGCCCAGCAGCCCGGGTGGGGGGCCCAGGAGCCCACGATGCGGGACCACACTTCCCGCTTTCCTCCAGACCTGGGGCCTTCCTCAGTGTTTCTGGGCCTCAGCTGGTGCCAAGACACGTTGCTGTATCCTGCACCTGCTGCAGACTCTGCACCAAACCCACCATCAGGTACTAGGGGCATGCCGGGTGCTTTCTTGGTGTGTGTGGGGGAGTAGGCTGCAAGACAAAAACCCAGCATTTATAGGAGTCAGTATTGGAGGTGTCAAGAGCCAGGCCAGCTCCAAAGACCAGAAGCAGGACCTGTACTGGGGATCTTCATCAGTTGGGTTATTTTGGGTCGCAAGAGACATAAAACCCAAAAGAGAAATTGTTGGCTCACACTGGCTTCATGTATGGCTCTATCTAGGTTTCAAATCATGTCCATCGGACCCAGTTTTTTTGCTACATTTCTTGGCTTGGCCCCCTCTACTGGTGCCATTCTCAGGTAGGCTTCCCCTTCCTGGTGGCAAGGTGACTGTGGCAGCTACAGGCCACATCATTCCAGGTATAAGACCAGCAGGAAAGTGTCACTTGCTAGTGACTTCCACACAAGGCATGGGATTCACTCATTTAACCAACTTCGCTTACGCACCTACTTCAGAATCCAGCACTGTGGCCCAGTCTTCCTTGTGCCATGGGCAGGGCCCTCCCTGAAACACATGCCTCAGAGGCGAAGGAAGCATAGTTCCTGGAAGGGAAATCGGGGAGCTGTTATCAAAAAAAAGGACAGACAGATCAAAGTGACAGAGGTGCACAGAGGCCAAAGAGGAGACGTCCCAGCCTCTTTTCCTCTCGTCTGATGGCAGAGAGTTTTACACCCAGAGCTGTAGGAATCTTGACACCAAGAGAGTATGTGTGGCTGAGAATAAGGTCAGACGTCAACCAGGACACCAGATAGAGAGGGGACAGAAGAGCAGTGGCAGGTCAGGGCCAAGTTCGCAGGTTATGGTGACAGGCACAGTTGCCTGGGACAGCTTCTGGGAATGGAATGTGGCAGGTGAGCCACAATTCAGGGCCCAGGAGTGGAGAAAGAGCCGAGAACTTAGGTTGCTTGTTCAGCAATCACTGGTACCTACTCTGTGCCATGCCTCTGAAAACAGAGGTGACAATGGCATGGTCCCTGACTTTAGGGAGCCACCAGTCCCACAGTGGTGGTCTAACTTAGCCCTTACAGAGGAATTTATCTGCTGGTTTTGAAAGGCCCAGGTCTGTGCCAAGTGATCCTGCTGTGGGTGGGGCGTCTCAAAGTCTCCTTTTCATTTGTTATAAACTCCGCCCCCAGTTTGGTCCTCAGAGTGATTGCCCACAGCCTGCCCCGGGGGAGCCCGTCACCTCACCCCTGCCGCCTTGCTGGAGATCAGTGCAGGATAAATGCAACGTTTAATGAACACCCTGGCTCTTCACCGGCTTCAAGGACTAGGCGGAGAGTTCATTTTCCTAGGACGGTGGGAGCAGCCTCCTTCAGGCTGTGTCTCAGGTACCTGCTGAAGCTGAGAAACCAAACATGGCCACAGTTCCAACCTGTTCTAGGATAGGATGGGGAGGCAGCTGACTTCTTGTTAAAGCCCCAGAATTCCCTGTACCTGGCCCACACAGTCCCCGCTGCTTCTCCACTGGTTGCAGTAGAGAATCTTGCCTTTTAAATCACTCCTTTGGCTCAAGGTAGAGTCTCCAGAAAGGCCCCACTAAAATAAGCAGAGGGATGGAAACCTAGCCTGCCAGCTGGAGCCCAGCGGAGGGGTGGAGCCTGAGGCGGTCTTTGCGCCAGGGGCTGTGTTTGGCCCACCTTCCCTTAGGGTGGCTCCAGGCTCCGACCTGCTCCCTGGACTCTGCTCTGTGGGGAACTCAGCCACACTGTGCTTTCTAAACACCGACTTTGTTCTAGCAGCTCCCAGAATCTGCTCTTCACCTATCCTGTTTCACAAGCTTCCCTCATTTCAGCGTCTTTGTCTGTCCTTGGCCTTCCTCAAACCTGCCCCACCCCAGTTCCATCAGTGCATCTGTGACGTTCCTCATGTTCCTGGGTCACGTGTCACTCTCCTCCACTGACCTGTGAGGGCATCAAAAAGCCTCGGCAAGTCCTGACACAGGACCTTCAGCCCTCCAGAACGCGGGTCCTCCTGCAGGGTTCCGTCCCCGGCTCGTGGACCTGCCTGGTGGCCTCCAGGGTCCTGCCAGAAGTCCCACCTGCGCAAGCCCCCCGCCCACAGCTGGGTCTTCTGGGCTGGAGGTACCTGCCATCCTCACTTCTGGGCAGCTCTTCTCACCCCACAAGACTCTACTAAGTGCCCCACCACAGGCAGAGTCCCTTCTTCTTCTCCGTTTCCCAACGCAATGCCCCTGCTCTTCCCAGGCTCCTGCTCCAGGCCAGACCCGAGCTGAGCGCTGGCAGAACCCAGGGACGGTCGGCTCCTGCTGTCTCCACAGCCACGAGCGTCCTTGCTCTTCTGTTCCACCTGACAAATCCCTGCACTTCCCAGGGCCCACCTCAGGCTCCCGTCCCACCGCAAGCCCTCCTTGGTCTGGACCAGCGCTATCCCTATCCCTGACCCACCGTCCCTGACAGGGAGAGTGTCAGCTTCATCACTGTGACCTTAGCACCCTCACAGGGCCCGCACAGATGAGTGGGCCAGTGAGAATTTGGGGAGGACCAAGTGGTGAGGGAGTGAGCTCACGAAAGGGTGAGTCCTGGGACAGGGTGAGGGTTCCTCCGTGCGCTCCCGAACCGGGAGCAGCCATGAGGTCACGGAGCGGGAGAAAGGCAAGGCAGGCGGCTGTGCTCCGCAGGGCCCTGCTCGTTACAGAACCCGCGCGTGCGGCGCTGTGCATGAGTGGCAGGCCTCCTGCGTGCCCCAAGCCTGCGTGCATTCAGCAGTGTGACGGCGGGGTCTCTTTGCCAGAAGACTGACCGGAGCCTAAAAACAGCCTTTCTTTTAAGGTCTGTGCTGCAGCGGCTTGGAATCCAGCTCCCTGCCAGGGAGAGAGTGAGCCCAGCAGGGCGAGAGCAGGGAATCTGATTCAACGAGACCAGAGGAGGCATTTTCCCAGATTAGAATTCTCTGTGCCAAAGGTGGCGAGTTTATCACAGCAGGGAAGGGGAAATAAAACATAAAGTATTGAACATAAATTATATCCCGCAAGCAAGATCCTCTGAGAGAGTCAGGTCGGTGTCGGTGGCTGTGCAGGGGGTCCTCGCCCCGTGACCACAGGACCGCTGTGCCAGGAGCTGTCTGTCACATAGTGCCCCATCAATCCCTAAGCCCTTCTGTGCATTAGGTAAACTATTAACCTGGCCGTGCCCAGGAGAAGGGATGACAAGGACTGAGAGATGGGAGGATAAGGAGAGGTCAGATGGATTGGGTTGGTTTTCTGTATGTGGACCTACTGTGTATGAGTCAGGCCCCTCCACAAGTATTATCTCACTTAATCTTCTTCACAACCCTGTATAATCAATGCAGTTATTATATTCCAGAAAGCTGATGCCCAGAGAGGTCAAGCAACTTGCTCAAGGTCACACAGTAAGTGGCAGAGCAAGAATTCCAGACCAGGTCTGTCTGGTGCCAGAGCCTGGGCTCTCCCCTCACTCCAGTTCTCTCATCAAGCTCTCTTCATCAGCTATACCTGGTTTCTGAAGCATCTGGTCTTGGCTGCCGTATTTGGGGGCTGCTTCAGCCCAGCAGTATGGCTTAGGATGGCTGTGGAGGTCAGGGTCACTTTGTTTTTCTTCTGCCTCACTGCTGGCTAAGGCCCATAGCTGCTGCCCGGGTGTGAGAATTTGATTTCTCCCCAGAATAAACCTGACAGAGCCCAGGATTGCTTAATACAGGACAGGGGCAGGGGGCGACAGCACCATCCACGCTGCCCTTCTGAATGCCTGCTGGGTGCTAGGCAGCGTAGCCCGCAGGGTCTGCATTTTCTCGCACTGTCTTCCCCAAACTGATGCGGTTGGGACTCTGACTGCCTCTCTTTCCTGTAGAGTCATGGGCCTTCCCCTCACACCCCTTTCCCGCTGGTAAGATGGATTCAGATGCTTCTACCTGACCCCCAGCTCCCCTGCCCTGGGACAGCTGGGCAGTGACAGCAGCCCCCCGGCTCCAGCCTGCTGCACACTTGATCTGAGACCGCACCGACCGTGGCCCTAACCTGGGTCATTGTTTTTACCTGGTTGGCTTTATTGTCAGTCTGCTTAGTTCCATGTCTTCTGGAATATTGTATCCCCATTCTGTTTGTACTGCAAAGGATTTTTAAATGTTGTAAAAGTACAGAAAGAGAATATATAAAAGAGACTTACCCTAAGGGATCGTTGATTATATCCCACTTAAAATGCAGAGTGTGATGGGGATTAACGTTGCCCGCAAGCGCTTTAAACTGAGTTTCTGTGATGCTGCTGCCCATCAGCCACATGACTTCTTGGTGACAGCCACCCCCTGGCCCTCCCAGGGTTGCCCCGGCTCCAGATCGCTTCTAGGTAGGTGACTGTTTGCACTTCCTGGAGAGCGTGACAGTGGACACTTCTAGAGGGGCAGCAGGTCCAGCCTCGGCGATGGTGCCCGAGAAGCCAGGCAGAAGGTGGCAGTCAGCAGAAGGCCGGGAGACAGTGACTTTCCAAGTGTGCTGAGCAGGGGACCTTTCTCTACAGCGACTGGGAGGGAGAGAGGGAAGCTCTTGCCCCAGGGCTGTCTACCAAACACCTTCCGTTGCCCAAACCATGAGACCAGCTAAGAATTCTTCTTCCCCTGCCGCCCTCCTATCTTGGTGATTAAAAATCCTGAAGTCTTGGAGTTTTTAGTCAGGCAGAACTCCAAGTTATTCTTTTATGCCCTCGTTAATTCCTTCCTTCACTTACTCAATATATAATGAGGCATGTCAGATACCAGGCCCTGACCAAGGCCCCAGGGTCACAGAGGAAGGAGATGTGGTCCTGCCTTCATGGCACTCGTCTGAAAGAGACAGTTAACACATCACATAGGAAGAGAAAGGCTAATGGACGTAAACGCACTGGCTGGAGAGGAGCCCTAAGGATTTCTGGAGGAAGCAGGGCAGGCTTCTCAGAGGAGGTAACATTACTGCTGGATCTTGAAAGATGAGTTGTCTATCAGCCAGAGCCAGAGGAGTAGGACATTCCAGGTAAAGAGAATGACGTGAAAAGTGTAGGACAGTCTGTCTCTTCAGGCTAGTGTGGAGAAGCAGGGAGCTGGGAGGCAGCCAGTGAGGTCCAGGAGCTGAACTGTGGGCGATGGCAAGGTCCCAGGGGAGCTGGAAACATCTCGTGGGTGTCGAGGAGCCAGTGAGGGATGATTTTCGAGGGAATGGCTTTTGGGAACACCTCTTCTGGGGCCCCCACCAGGGGAGACAGGAAGATGGCTAACAATGCTGCTAATGTTCAGGCAGGAGCGAGTGGGAGCCTGACCTCAAATGCTGTTCATGGGGGGAACCGGAGAGAGGTCCAGGCGACCAAATGGATGGAACTCGGTGATGTACTAGATGCCGCCTGTGGGAGCTATGGAAGTTCGCTCTGAATGGCAGGAGGCCGGACACAGGCCGCACGGCTCTCCCCGCAGCCAGCACGCGCTAATGAGATCTGAGGTGTAGCCTGTGTTGCAGGGAGTGTCTGCCGGGGTGCGCGGGGCTGGTGGCCACCTCCCTCTGCAGCGCACGGCCTGCTGAGGGGCCCAGTGGCCAGCTCGGGGGAAATTGGGTGCAGCGACCTCCACCCTCACTGTGCTGCTTTTGCCCCACGGCTGTCTGCCAGCCTCTTTCCTTTTTATACTTTCTCCGAGTTCTGCAACCAGGGTTCCCAGAACTTATTCCACCCCTCACCCCCATGCCAGGGTGTGGAACGTGATGGCTCCTAGTCTACACATCACCAGCTACATAGTGTCCCGGGTCAGTTCTGCCAAGGATGATGTACAGCATTATGCGGAACCAACTTTACGGGCAGCCCTGTAAAATGCAAGCCTCTGCCCGTGATGGATGGAGAACATCCAGTTGTGTAGCCAACCACCTACGGTTTGTTACAAACCTGCAAGAACCACACACAGGCGTCATTCAGCCTGTTACAAGGACCCCATAAATAAACAGCAGAGTGTGTTGGTGCACTGGGGCTAGAGTATGGAAATAGAGGCTCTGTATAAATACATATTTACAAGATAAATATATTAATATGTTAGTGTATGCAGCCATAACCAAATCACCTAGCATAACAACCCCAAAAAGCTCTGAGGGCCTGCCAGGTGATCGGCTTCCATCCATCCGTGTGCATCGGCATTAGAAATGACCACTGAAGGGAAGGGGGTCCTCCTGCCCACTGACCTTGAGGCCTTTGAGTTGAGGCAAGTGGTGAGATTGCAGGTGGGCACCCTGACACGCAGCTTTTCTGCCAAGGTGTGAAACTCACTGCGGCCGTGTGTTCCTGCAGATGTCTTAAGGTCTGCCGCCAAGCAGAAGGCTGATTAGCACGAGGTTGCAGGGTGTAATGGTTTGTACCTACAGAAAGATGGCTGCGGGGGGGCGGGGCACGTTTTCTGATTATGCAGATTTGTTTTGGCTTCTGCAGGGAACCAGTGGGTTGACTTTCCAAGTGACTCTTACCGGAGCCCTGTAACTTTCAGCCTTTCACCCTGAAGGCAGGGCTGCATTTTCAGAGAGTCGGTTCCTGTCTTGGCCACCCCTTTCTGAGCTCTGAACCCCACTGGGCATCTGGTTGCAACATCTGGAGCTCTGAAGAGGCAGCTGACAGAGTGGCCGCTGGAGCGGCGCCCCCTCCCCCCGCCCCCCCCCCCCCCCCGTTGTAATGGCACAATGCTGGATTTCAGTATTTTAAATGAAAAATATATGCAGTTAGCTGTGCACTGACAATGTCCTTGAGGATTTGACAGTGAGATTTTCCAGCAGTTGGTCTTCGTTAGGATCCTGGCGGTGTTTAATAAGGCAGTCGAACTGCTGGCACCTTGGGTTCCTGTTTGTTCTCCGAGGGCTCCGGGGCTGCTGCGGTAAGCACATCGACCAGAGCTGATCATTACAAGGGCGTACGCCACCATGAATAAAAATGTCACACGTTTTCCCATCTCACAGCGGTACAAAATGTCAGTCCTGTCAAACACACATTGCAGGGAGCTGTGTGCAGTCCGTACAAATTGGAGAGCTGCATATTCCCCCAACCTTCTGATATTCTTCATTTGAAGCTGAAGAAAAACAGTTGTTAACCTATTAGCTAGGATTTTAAACTCTGCTGAGGCGGTGGAGGGTAGACTTTGACACAGATAGAAATGTATTCCAGGGTCCAGGAATTTTAAAACCAGGTTCTCCATCCATTTGTTCCAAGGGAAGAAAAAAAAACACTGTGTCTAGTGAACCTGACTATCTTTCTTTAACAGACACACTGGGGAAATTTTGGGATATTTCACATCTAAGCTTCCTATTGCTTCCCACTTTTGCATTCCACTAAAAAGTCTCTTGTTTTTTGGGATGGCCCTGGGGCTCAACCTGTTAGACCAGAACACCTCTAAGACGGAGGTTTTCCCTAATCAAAGCATGCCAGAAAGGTTGCTGTCCTTGTGGATAGAGCAATTCGAGTGACAGGGACAATGGCTCGTTGGCCTAGATCAGCCAAATGCTGGGCGATGGCCCTACTGATAATTTGATGCTAGTTCCACAGTCCTGGGCCAGTACTTACTTTGCGCTTGCCAAGTGTCGGCCTTGTGCTCAGAGCCAAAGATCCAGATGTGAAGTAGACACAGTGCCACCATCAAGGAGCCCATAATATTAGGGGAGAGACAGAAGAAAGAAGCCCAGCTCTATCGAGCCAGAAGGAGAGGGACTGGCTTCCAGGGAAGGGACAGAGGTTTGAGGGCTGAGCAGGGTCCGCCATATAGGCAAGTGCAGGAAGGGCACCCAGGACAAGCACGTGTGTTGTGAAGGGCAGTGGCACTTGAGGGGCGGGGCAGGGTCTTTGTAAGGCCAGAATGAAGCAGCTGCTTGTGGTGGGGTGGGACATGGGTCTAGTGGACAGAGGCTGGAATTTGCGTGGCCTGCCTGCCAAGGACTATCTACAGGGCCATGGCCAGCACCCCGGGATGCAGGTGGTCCCAGGGACCCTGGTGACAGAGAGAACAATGTGAAGGCCGCGGTAATCCCTGGACTCCCTTTCCAGAGGTGGCTGTGCGAGCCTGTCTGCACAACTGCAAAATCAGGGGAAGATTCTTACTTTAATTTCCTGGTGCCGTAATGGTTGGGGTGGACATCTTTCCGGAGATGATAAATTAGCCTTGGTTTTGCTGAGCTGGCCCTGGCCCTTAAATGCACTGAGCAAACCCTCACCGAGTCAGGGTACGGGCCTGCTGAAGTGCAGGCAGCTGCAAAGACCAGCTTCCTGTGTGGTCAGAGTGGACAAAAAGTTCAAAGGATATCGGGGCTTCCCAGGAAGAGGGAGCACCCTCAGTCTTGAGGCGATAAGTTTCATCTTCCTTCTGCTGTTCGCGTATCGGGTCTGGTGGAGCAAATGTGGGCTTCTTTGGGGTCAGACATACCTGGGCTTGGATCCAGCTCGGCCACCTGTGAGCTGTGGGGCCTGGACAAGTCGGCCTCAGTTTTTCATCTGCCTAATGGGGATTATACCTCCTCTGCTGGGTGTTTGAGATCATTAGAGACCTGGCATGTTGTGCTGCTAGCACAGGGCCTGGTACATAGCAAGTGCCAGAAAGCAGTAGCCCCTGCTGGTTTCAGAGGGGGATCATCTCTCCCAACATCTGGAAGCCCCTCCTTCTATCCCCCACCTCCTAGGAATGTCACCCGGGCACCTTTGATGGCGTCCCAGATGACTACCCTGGAGTAGGTAGCAGCAGTGCACACCCTCCTCCTTCTCTTGTCTCGGCAGAGAATGGCATGCGTCAGCAAAACTCCTTGCCCCTGTCCAGCCACCAGTCGCATCTGGTGCCCGACCTCGGGCCACCAATGAGATGCCACCTATTCAGACCCAGCAGCTGCACCTGACTAAAAACAAAAGACTTCCCTCCCCCACTCCACTGCTGGCCCTCCTCCCTCCCCTGCCTCTGTCCCCCAAGCGGCTGGGGTCACCCAGCCCCCTGCAGCCTTCCCTCACAGCTGCCTCGCTGCTTTTGTTCAGCATGTGAACTTCCCCGTCAGCCGAGCTCCTTGCACGGGAAGTAATCAGGGATCTTGACAAGGCTTCAAACCACAAATGCCACTACAAATTAACCAGCACCACTACAAAATACTACTCCTGTCAACATCGGGGAGGAATGCACTGCTCTTCAGGGCCAGACTGCGCCGTCCTTCAGCTCAGCGCTCACTGCAGACAGAGTGCCGGGCCCAGCCTGAGAGGAGAGCCTCGTGAGGTGACTTGTGGACTCAACAGAACCCTAAGCACTCCCTCTCCAAAGATGCTGGCTTACATGCCCACGGGCAGGTGCTGCGGCTTTTCTTCAAGGGCCTCCTCAGTCCCGAACACCCCCTCACAGATGGTGCCTCAGGACACCAAGGTGCAGGGCATATTGACCCCTCCCCTTGGACTCTTAACAGCTGGAGACCAAAGGCCACCCCCACTGGCTTCCTAACCGTGTTGTAGGAATCGAGGCAGAGGCTTCAGTGTCGTCTCTAGAACGCTGGTCATGGCAGAGCTTCTCTCCAGAGTTTGAGGACTGACTGGCATATCCTGAGGAGCACCCAGCCTGCTGAGGGTTCTCCAAGATGACAACCCCTTCCAGCCTCCCTTTCCTGGGAAGAAGCACCTCCTCCTCCTCCTCACCCCATGTGGGCGGGACGGAAACCTCTTCCTTAGCCATCAGGGATGAGTCCGTCCTGTGCAGCATCATGCAAGGAGCATCCCTCCAGATAATAGCCTGGAGCTCCGAGTTACCTCTGCAGATGCTTCAGGGCCCGAGGATCCCAGGGTCCCCCCTGGGGGCCCGGGCCCTGCCCAGTGCTGTCGGCACAGAGCAAGTGCTATGGGACACCAGTGCCCGTTCTTCCCCAGATGCCCTTGCCGAAACTCTGAAGCGGAGGCATTTGATCCTCCCCAACAAGCAGGATCAGCTCTGTTGAAGGTGGACGAAGAGGATTGGAGATAATGACAGGAGTTGGGACAGGCAAGCACTGTGCCCTAGAGAGCTAGTTGGGCATTTCAAAGGAGACACTCCACACAAATATGGCTTCAATACACTCCTTTTTGGAGGCATATCAAAAGAAGCCCTCTTTTATTTCCATACCTTGCATAATAGCGGCTTTCCAGTCCCGAGGAGTTAGAGGAGCCTTGCTCTCGGCCCAGAGGCCCTTTGTAAAACCACAGAAAGCTTTGTCTTCCTCTCCCAGCCGGGGCTGTTTCATGCACAGGTCAGAGCATTGATGTGGCTACTAGCCAGGAAAATTAACCAGGTGAACTCTTTCCTCATTAAACAGTGACAGAGTTTAATTGTGAATTTTCTCTTTTACCCTCTCCGTTCCTGACAGCGTATCTGGTTGGAGCGCATCCCCGGAACAGAGAAATCCCCAGCATCTATGTCCCCCCTCCCCCTTCGTGGTTGCCAGCGCCGCCTCTATGTGAGTTAGACAGGGGTCTGGTTGGGGGGGAGGACAATTCACAGCCCCACTCAGACACAAAGGATCGGAGGCCCCCTCTGGGGCCAGCCTCCAAGGCCAGCACTCTCCTGCCTCCAGCCTCCCTCGGGCACCCCCCACCTTTTCTGTCCCCCAGAAAGGGAGCTGCAGGGACCCTGGCTGTCTCCCCAGGCAGGTTGTTTCCTCACCCCACGCTTGGCCTGCGCAGTCCTTGCCTTCGGTGAAACTGGTTGGGCCCTGTGGCCTCAGGTGTCTGTGTTCTACCTCCTTCCCCGTACCACAGTCCCTGGTTGGGGTCTGGTCTGTCACCCCCCTGACTTGGACATTGCACTTGTGTGGTGGTAGGTAGCACTTGTCCCCCCTCTCTCCCTGAGCCTGCCTTCCCAACAGTGACATGGGGGTGATGATTCTGATCTCGAAGGGATGTGGAAGGGGTAGTCCAAGGTGTGACCTCCATGGGGACGCAGTGAATCCCTACGTTGTTTCTTAAACAGCCAGCCCCTTTCCACACACATCACAGGACCCTTGCCCCGCTTGCAGTTACCTCGAGATGAACACTTTGACCCTCTTCTGAAGGCTTGTCGTCTGCTGCTCTCTGTGACTCTGGGGAAGTCTTTGCCTTCCCTCATCTGTGAAACGGGGTGACGACCCTCTTTCTGGCTGAGGATTCCCTGGGCTAGCAGGATTGCGGGTTAGGCACCTGGAAAGAGGCCCACAGGAAGCGCTTTGGCCCCGCCCACCGTGCACACTGCCCCACCCCCGCGCACACAGCTCTGCCCCACGTTGCTCCTGGCAGCCTAGCACTCTCCAACTGGCAGCCCTGTGCAGGGCGCCCGCTCATCCATGCCGCCCAGGTAATTAAGTTGATATTCCAACAGGACTTCCCCTCCTGACCTTTTGGAAACGATGTGTTTTGCTGCATCAACAAATTAACTGCAAATCAGATACTGTCCTTATAAATGTGGGTTTCATATCCAATGAGCATGCTCACCTGGCCCACACAGCTGACAGATAGAAATGCCGAGGGCCAGGCAGAGGCCATAGAGTTCCTCCCTCCTCCGGGACATCCACGTCAATCACACTCTGAGGCTTATGCTCGTATCCACATCTGCCAGCAGTCACTTGGCCATTGGTGGCGAGTTGACAACATGGAGGCCTGGGTGGGCCTCTGTGGCTGGAGCGGGAAGTGTATGTCCTTAGAAGCCTACCCATCCTCCTCCCACCCACCTTCTACCCCAGGGACATCAAGACCTGTGGCAGCCTCTCCCACCTACATCCCCCCAGTGCACTGAGGAGAAAATCCACACTTCTTAGACAGTTTAGACCTTATACTATGTGACCCCCCCCACACCAACCACTCTGCGGTCCTCCCGTCTTCAGACTCACCCTTGCTCTAGTCTTGTCAGACCGCTGTGATTTCCTTGTACCAGGCATCTACTGCCCCATCTGGTAGGAGGGCCTCTCCTTTGTACCTCTGCAGACCTCAGGATCCCTCTGTCCCCTCCATCAGAGTGGGAGCCCTGTGAGGGCAGTTCATGGTTGTACCCCTGTGCTGTATAGAGCATACTGCACTGCTTGTTGAATGAATGAACAAATGAATCACGTGCCTCTGGAAAGCACCAGAAAGAGATGCTCACATAAGGAAAGGGAAGATGGCCATCCTTCTTTCTTACCAGCCTTTTCTCTAAGGCACAGATCTCTAACAACATAGGCTAACTTCAGAAGGGACAAGGATCGGAAAAGCCATGTCAGAAAGGATTCCAGATGACTTTGGAAATTGGGGTTGACAAGGATAGCACAATGGACTGAGAATTCCCGCTCATTTTAGTTCCTGCTACTAGCTCTGTGACCTCAAACTAGTCCCTTAACCTCCTGTTCCTTGTCTCTGTAGCAGGGGAATAATTATTCTCTAACTTGCTTCACCAGGGGCTATGAGGCTCAAAGGAAAGAGGAGAAGTAGAAATGCTTTGAAAGGGAAACACATCATATAAATAGAAGACATTACTATTAAAATCCAGTCTCCTTCAATAGTGCTTGACTTATAGCTCACTCCCTTGGAAAGCCAAGGTCCTCACATCCACAGGGCTTGTCTGGGAAGTCTTGTGGGTCCAACAAGAGAACAGAGGGTTGGATGGTCCCCTTTCCTCCTCAGGACGCTGGGCCAGAGCCCCACACAGCTGTACTGCACTCCCATAGCATCCTCCCACCAGGGCTTGTGACTCACGAGTTACTTCTGTTTTATGTACGAGTCAACTGAGGCTTTGGTCAAGTAACTCACCCAAGTGGCAGAACCAATACTGTACTCAGCTACAAAATGATATGTGAACCCACTTTGTTCTAACCCAAAGTTTGTTTCTTGTGTTTTAACCCAAATACTCATTGTACTCTAAGAAAGCTATTTTTCTGTGATGTAGGTTAAATTCCATTAGATCATACATTCCTTAAGGATAAAGGCTGTGTCATCTTCCTCTGGGTCTCCGTGCCCTGGCCCAAACAGTAGTTCCTTAAAAGTACACAGGAGGAATTACGCCACCCTGACTAAACATGACCCTCAGGAGGGCAGCTGCTTGTGTTGATCATGGAAACCCCAGCCCCACCACAGCCAAGCTCAGGAAGGGCCAGGTGATCTGTACGATGGAACTCTTCTTAGCAACAGACTGCTAAGGGCCCAGCCTTTTTGAACTCACTTAAAAAGCATTAGTCAGTGCAGCCATGTTTTGATCCAGTGAGGGAACTGAGGATCACATAAAAGTAATTTCTGTGCCAAGGTGCCCCGGCCTCTCTGTTCTTTGCTTCCGCTTTAGGAGTCTTCTGGTTTAGCCACCCCCGCCCCACACCTCCCCCGTCATCCAGCAGTGGGAAGAGCACTCAGTTCACAGCAAAGAGGGCTGAGACCTGCTCCCAGCACTCCCCATTACCAAGTGGGGACCTTGAGCAGGTCACTTGACCGCTCTCCAGTCTACTTCCTTGTTCACAGAAGGATATGCTTCCTGCCACCAGGGCCATGGGAAGAGGCCCTGGGCTATGGGCTGGGGTGCAGAGGAGAAAGGAGCAGACCTCTGCCCTTGGGGAGTGCTCCTGACTCATCCGAAGGACACTCACTGAGTCCTGGCTGGCCCTGCAGTCTTCCTGGACCCCACCTCACACTGTCACGGTCCCCATATTCGGTTAGTCCCAGATTCAGCTCCCAAGCACTGAGTGCATGTTCTGGAAAATGGAATGTTGAGTTGATTCTGCCCTGGCTTCTCCCTTCACCCCCTCTTCCCGCCCAGATCATACCACTCACCCTCTGTGGCCTGCTTTAGTGTCCTCAGGGTGCTTAGCCCTCCCCAGCCTGTGTCCTCAACTGTCATCCCACCCCACCGAGTTTGGGAACTGGCCTGGCAGCCCCGTGACTCTTTCTCCTCCAGGAAGGCGGAGCATCCCTACAGCAGTGTGTCCATGTCCGCCTGGTCCTGGGGAGGTGCCGTCATGCACCTGCGGTGGGGCTCTCGTGGTCATGCTGGGGACATTAGTACCATATGACCCTTCCCTGGCATCTTTAAGTCCCCCGGGTCAACCCTGCTGGCTTCTAGGTTGGGTACATTCAAGGGGAAGCTTTTATAAATCATTTATAAATTCAACTGCAAAAGAATCAGCACTTCCTGATGACAATTAAAGGAAGATTAGTTGATTACAGAATCTGGAGAACTAACATTTGTTGAGTTTCTCTGTGTGCCAGGAGTTTCAGCCAAAGATATTTGCTAAGCACTTACTATGTACCTAATACTATACTATTACCCAAAGGAAAATAGAGAAATGAGACAAGTGAGCTAATAATTACAATGAGTGGGCTCTGAATATACCTGGGCAGGAAGGGGGTGTGCACCTGACCCCACTGTGCAGGAAAGGGCCGGGAAGGCCTCCTGGGGGAGGCAATGCTTGAGGCAGCAAAAGGCAAATAAGAGGCACCAAGGATGAGACAAAAGGAAATGGGAGGGTATTTCAGGCAAAGGGACCAGCATGGTAACACAAGAATGCATGAGGCATTCTGTGGGAGCAAGTAGCTGAGCAGGGCTGGCGGGCACATGGGAGCCATGGTGGCAGCCACGGTGGCAGCCGCGGTGGCAGGAGGGCTGTGCCGTAGGTGAGATTGCAGAGCTTTGTGGGTGGGCCCAGAATCTGGAGGGCTCTGAACACTGCAGGTGGCATTTTCCAAGGGGCTATTAACAGGTGTTACAGGGAAAGCGAATCTGTGTTCAAATAAATAGGGAAACAATTTCTAAGAAAAAAAGAGTCTTCCCAAAAGCAGCCTGAGGTGACCTCTGAAAATCGTTCACTATTCACTTGACCCAGAAACCGCACAAAATCATGCAAACCAAGAGCTTCAAATTTTCATGTCCACTTTAAGAACACTCATGAAACTGCCCAGGCCATCAAGGGTATACATATTTGAAAACTCACCAAGTCCTGAAGGGTGTCACTTTACAGAAGCAATGCATGCCATTCCGTCGTTACAATGGAGTTGGTAGGTGTGCCCAGGCTGAACAGTGGGGCTGGACACAGGGTGGGTGGGCCAAAAAAAGTGCTGAGTGTTTGCTGCACATACTTAAAAATGCAAAGAGTAATGCTGAACGTAAGGGTTTAGACAGAGATTCTCTGGTCATTGAGCACATCCAGGTGAGCAAAGATCCCAAGACGCAGTGCAGAACTTGCAAAGCTCATGGGCGGATTTACCCGTGCATGAGCTCTCCCTGCCATGGTGAGATGACCCTACTGGAAAAGAGCAGGTTGTCCCTAAACCAGAAGAGGATGCACAGAAGAAACTGAAGAAGCAAAAACTTGTGACCCAGGAGTAAATTCAGCATAAAGTACATACTAATAAAAGTAAAAAGAAGAAGGAAAGGGAGGGAGGGAAGGAGGAGAAAAAGAAGAAAGGAATTAACAGGGTTTTGCCTTTTTGGGGTGGATTTTTTTTTTTTTAATTGCAATGACTTTGTTTGCTGTGCTAACAGTCGTTATGAATCTCCAAAAGGAACAAGACTGCGCCAGCATTTCCCAGACTTGTCTGACTGGAAACACCCTTTTCTCCCTTCATACAGTGCATCTCTCAAATGGTGTTTCTCAGAACACACCTCGGGAGACGCCAGCCTTCCACAGAGATGATTTAAGCTGGCAAGTGACATGATAGGGCGTGTGCTGTTTTGTGTAAATCCACTCTGGAACAAGTATGGAAGGTAGATTGGGAGGCAGGGAAACGTGGTCATGTGATAGTTGTTAATGTCTCCTGGCAGCATCATGGGAGATCATGGTATCGTGGTGAACACCATCTCATTGAGTCTCCCTAACAGCCCCCTGGGGTAGGGAGTGCCGTTGCCTGCCCCATGTACCAGTGAGGCTGGGATGGTCAAAATCACCGTCCCATAGGAGCCCAGAGGGCAAGTGGGGGGCCGAGGTCCAGTCTGAGACTGCCTGACTCCAGAGGCCACCTCCGGAGCACTCTGCCGCCCCTGCCTGCAGCAAGGGGAGTGGTCACGGGACGAGCAACAAGGGCTATGGAGCTAGAGAAGTAGCCTGGCGAGCACAGGGTCGCAGACGGGGAGGAGAGGGGTGTGTGTGAGAGCAGGGCATCTGGGCAGGGGCAGCAGCCTGTGCGCCTTGGAGGGCGGCTCCCCACTCTCTGTCCTCTGCTTTCCTCCTGATGAGCTGTGTAAGTTAGGATGCTCAGTGGGTGGCGTCCTCAACCCCAGATGGCCTCCAACTGAAGAAGGCTCACTGAGCACGGGTTGGCCTGCACTCCGCGCTAATGGCACAGCCTCTGGGAAGCCACAGTCTGTTTCCATCCCGATGAGCTCTCACTTCCCCTCAGGCCGCTCTGATAGGTCCTGTGCAGGGCACCAGGGATCCAGGGATGCCTGAGACGCACAGCCCCTCCCCCAAGGAGCCGGACTCAGAGAATGAGCTGTGAGGCAGGTTTGCTCTCTGCAAGGTCCCTCCAAACAACTGAAGCTCTAATGCACTGTCCAAGAGAAATGTCACGGAACCACACATGCAAGTCACATGTGGAATCTAATATATTTAACCCAAATATCTAAAATGCTTTCATTTCAACATGTAACCATTATTAAAAATTACTAGGATAGTCTACATTCTTTTTTCAAACTGAGCCTCTGAAATCCAGAGTCTGTTTTGCCCTTAACAGCGTGTCTTGATGTGGACTCGCCCCATGTGGCCGTTGGCTCCTGAAGTGGGCAGTGCATGTCTAAGCTTTGTCGAATAACAATGTTCTTTCATAAACCATGTCGTTGAATGGGCAGGAAGCAACTGGAGGCCCCTGCAGGCTTTGCTGTGGTCCCAGGTCTCAGTCTTCTGGGCTTTTTCTCTCCTGATTCTGCCTCCCCGTCTCCCACACCGGTCAGGGCAAAAGATGAGCAAGCAGTTGAAAGGACAAAGCTTAACCCTCAAGATAAAGAGTTTGAGAGTAGAGCCAAGAGGTCTGTGCTCCGTTGTTTTTTATTCAGATCCTGATTTCAAAAGCCAAGTATTTTGTATGAGTTTCATTTGTTCATCAGACATTATTGTGCACATATTTTCTTCCAAGGCACAAGGATTTGAACATTTGAAAGGCAATGGGGTCAAATATATGGTGACAAAAGACTTGGTTTTGGATAGTGAACACACAGTGCTATATACAGATGATATATTACAGACATGTACACTGGAAACCTATATAATTTTATTAACCAATGTCACCTCAATAAACAATAAAATTTTTTAAAAAAGAAAGTAATGGGTGATGGGGAAGATACTTCCTGTCCCATGTAAGCCTATGGAGCAGGGAGCAGGGGGAGCACAGAAGGCAGCACCTGACCTGGGCAGAGTCTTAAAGAACAAGTGAGCCAGGCAGATGAGGGTCAGGTAGGTCATCTCACCCAGAGGGCAGGCAGGAAACAGGCATGAGAACCCAGACCCCTATGGGGGTCTGCCCAGGTAAGCACGGGTGGGAAGGGTCTGTGCGGGGCCCAGCAGAAGCCAGGTCTTAGAGGATTTGGCATGCCAGCCAAGAGCCTTGCTGCGCCGTCACCCAAGGACAGGGGGTAGGGTAGGCAGGCAGCAGAGGTCTCCAAGTGGGGGTGTGACACCGTCATATTGCGCTTTAGAAGATCCCCCTTGGCCTGTGTGGAGAATGACTGGAGGACATCCAGGCAGGGGTGAGGCTAGAATGAAGAAATTAGCAGAAGGGAGGTCTCGGGAAAGGAATGTGCACGACCCAGAGGCCCCCCGCTGATGTGGAGGCGGGGAGCAGTGGTGTCAAGGGTGGCCCTCAGGCTATGGCTTCGGAACTGGATGCTTACTCTCAAGCCACATGTGCAAATGGTGTGTACAAATGCATCAAACCGTCTCCATGTGTACTGATGTTTTAAGTTTCGCTTTAATACAGCCACAAAGACTCCGTCCTACTCGCCCGCCGCCTCCCAAGATACAGCGCTCGAGGCCCGTGAGTAGCCGGTGGTTCTGCCCTCCCTCCTAACATTGCCTGGGCCGCTGTCCCCGCCTGACTAAACCTCCTCGGGAGTTTGAACTCAGCTGCCTTGCAAAAGAAAACCGGGGATTGGGGTTTCCAGCTTCCCTCTCTGCGTGGCATGAACCCGAACTTGCATTTTCTGGGCTTCTCTCTCCTATTCGTGAAGCATTTCAGGGACTTGCAGGTCAGAGCTGGAGGTCGCGGGGGCTGCTGTGTCATGTGTTTGCCGTGCGCGCTGCACTGGAGCAGATCTCTTAGGTTGAGCCTTGTTCCTAGCCGATGAGCTTCCAAGCTTTGCTCCAACTGCCTCTTCTCACGAAGTCCGGCAGCAGGGGTCTCAGTTCCACCAGATTGGAGATTGAAAATTCATTCGATGTCCCTCCCAAGGGCGGAGACTGTGCCCCGAGAATGTGGCGCGGCATGGATGGAGACAGGTGTTTCTCCTCTGCCGGGCCTCACAGGAGCTCGGCTTCCCATGTGATGACATGTGACAAACCCACCAACACCTGGCAAAGGGTTAGACAAGAGAGGGAGACCCATCAGCGATTTTTAGAGAAATGTCATGGAAAAATACTGTGTGAGGGTCCCAAATTCAGCCACGGTGAAGTCACTTTCCTTGTAAACTCAGATTTTGGCCATGCCAAGGCATAGTAACTGTAGCAGATTCAAGTGGGAAACTTGACCGGACCATTTGATGCGAGCTGTTTACCAAGAGAAGAGTCCCTCTGCCCGTTGTTCAAAGCAGTTACTGCTCCTGCAGCCAAGCAAAAGGAGTCAGATTCCCACACGGTTGTGATCAGGGCGTCCCAAGGCCCCTGCCCTCTCCAGTGCACGTGTCCAGATCCGTCTTGTGAGAAGTACAGAGGCCATGGGGTGCAGGTGGCCAGGCTGGCCTGTGTCTGTTTTTAATCTTCGGTGCGCATACCCGGCACTGGCCGGGGGGCTGCTCTCCGTGCATGTAGGAAAGTTCCAGGTGCTTTTTTCCTTCCTTCACCCACCATGTGGGAGTTAGAGGGCCAGGGTGGAGGCTGAGGGATTCAGATGCCTTCACGCTGGGAGTCATGATGGATCTATCCTATTACTCACTTAAACGGCAGTTGGCACAGCTAACAAGGGGCTGAAGTCTTTCCGCTCACCGTCATTGGGAGGAAGGCACAAACGGCACGAAGAAACCGGTTTGGGGGACAGGCAGCCTTGTGGACCAAACCTTCTGTGATTCAGTGAGCATTTCCATAAGTCATTAGCAACATGGATTTGGGGCGTAGACCAAACCAGACTTGAATACCAAAGCGGTGTGACTTTGGGCAAGGGATGAAGCTCTCCAAGCCTCACCTCGCGCTCTGCCACATACCCTCATTCACAGAGAGTTTTTGTAGATGACATCGGAAGGCACCTAGCACAGCGCCTGGCACGCAGTAGCAGTTCCTAATCTCCCTAACAGGTTCTTAAATCTTACAGCTTCAAAGGAATGATGTGGCTTCTTAATAACTACCATTTCCCCAGGGTTTTTCTAGTCAGCAGACCATTCTTAGGCACATCATCTAGTTGGACCTCACAGTCACTCTGACATAAGCAGTCTCCACCCAGTTTAGAGAAGAGAAAACTGATGCTTGGTGACTGAGCCCAAGTCCCTCAACTATAGACAGACGTCACCAGACTCTGGAACCCATGGCCTCTCCAGCATACCAGGCTCCCTGGTCACTCCATCTCCATTTCCACACAATTTACCTGGTACATACAGGGTAGAGCCTTCAGGTGAGGAAAAAACAATCCGCAGCCGGCTGGGCTTCCTGTGGAATCTCTCAGGCAGTATTAGGCCCTGGCAGGAATACAGAAGTGAAGAGTATTAACATTTGTTGAGCACTTTTTATGTGCCTGGGACTGTGCTAGGCACTTGCATAATTGTTTGTTTTTACAAACAGCCCATAACAGACAGATGCTGTTTCTCTGATTTGCAGCTGATCCCACAGAGATGGTAAGAGGCCAAGCCAGCCGGCCTTGGAGCCCAGGCCTGTCTCTGCGCTGCCTCTCCTCGCTCCTCCCCAGCAGCCTCCCCAGAAGCCGAAGTCATCCAGTGGGTAGCGCTCAGAATTCCCAGGAGAGACCCGGGGCCCAAGGCAGGCAGGGACACTTAGAAAGCAGCACACAGGTCAGAGCTGCTCTCCTCAGGAAAACTCGCATGCTGGAGACAGCGACCGTGGACTCTGTTGTCTTGCCAGTGTGGGGGCTCACGCAGTGTGGGGGTGGAGAGGGAGCCACATCCTCTGGCTCTGAGGATGTGGGAGTGCAAACGTGGCCCTGAGAAAAGCCTGTCGCTGTGCTGGTGCAGGAGGCAACTAGCCCTGCACTCAGGGCCACACCCGTCTTGGTCCCCTTGGGTTGCGGCGCACAGAAGAGGTAGGGTGCTGGCCCAGCCAGTTCTCGTCGGTGTGGGAGTCAGGAAGGCCTGCTCTGGTTTGAATCACAGCTTGGCCACTTCCTGGCAGTGACTTGGGCAAGATGCTTATTTTCTCTGAGTAAACCTTAGTTTCATCATCTGTAAAATGGGCTTAGCATCACCTACCTGGTGAGGGTGATGAGGTCCTATGTAGATAGTGCATAGCATAGTCCCTGGTGAGAAGTGGGCACAGGTACCCCCCTTTGGCCCCCCTGAATGCCTTCTGTCAAGCAGGGTCACTGTGGGACTAATTTGGGAATTCTACAAGGTTTGTACTTTCTGGAAGTTGTGGTCCCCGTGCCCCAGGGTCTGTTCACACCAAGTGCACTCATGCAGACATGTCTAGTGGGCACCGCTGCACACGAGGGGTGAACCAGGGAGACATGGGAACTAGAACCCTCTCAAGGGCCTCAAAGAGGATGGTCTGACCAGTTCCCATGTCAAGAGCTACAGGCCCCCCACTGGACTTGGCTGGGTCACCTGGCTGCAGACGTCCTGGGCAAGAGATGCAGCCACTGGCCCGGGGCAGCAGGGGCATCGATGCTGGCCACTCAGCCTTTCCAGAAGGAGCTTTGTAGCCCGGCACCTGTGGCTGGAGTTCACATGTTACCAGAGGGTTTAGATTTTCTTTTTAAAAATAGAAAAGGCAAGAGCAGAAGAAAGCCTTGCCAGTGTCTGGTGGACTAAGGGGAACGGGTTGGGGCGTGCAGTGGAGAGGCAGGCTGTGGTCGGTTGCATGTGAAGCACTTTATAAGCTCTGTATTTATTATTTCTCGCTCACCATTAAAATCAAATGTGCTCAGTGCTTTTGTATTCAATACACATTTAACCCTGCCGACTTAGATTTCTCAGGTTTTAAATCCGGTGGGGAATTGGCTGGTTTCCCAACTTTCCCCTCAAGTCCCCCTTGAACAGAGCTCAAAATCCCTGTTTAGCATTTTCTCCCCTGGCGCTGCTGGGACCCTAACACTGGTGGGGCCAGTCAGGGCTGTTGTGCATGCATGTGGTTTCTTCCCTCATCCCCAGCCCCCGCCTTTCCTCAGCACCCCAGAAAGACGGATGTGATTGCTGAAATATGACAGGCCAGTTGTCTGCATCATCTTGTGATTCGGGCTTAATTAAACCATTTTGTCTCTGTGTGTCTGCCTTGGTGTGGCTCTAACTGTAGTTCTGCAGCCGTGTGTGTGTGTGTGTGTGTGTGTGTGTGTGTGTGTGAGAGAGAGAGAGAGAGAGAGAGAGAGAGAGAGAGAGAGATCGGTGCATGTGTCTTCGCCTCTTGAGTGTGTATTTGTGAGGCTGTGTACATGTTGGCATCTCGAGGCCTCTGCATGTCTCTGGATGGTTGTCTGTGAGTATAATTTTGTCTCTGGCTTTGTCCAGAGTCAGGTGTGCATGACTCTGGGTGTGTCCATAGCGGTGTGGGTGACTGACTGTCCCTGGGCCTGTTGTGCCTTTCTCTCCCTCCCCTGCCTCCCCTGCCTCCCGGCTCCCCTCCGCGCCCCTCCCCTCCCCTGCGCTGTCTGTTTTATCATCCCTAATGAAGCAGTCTTCTCCATCGATCCTGCTGATTGCCAACCCATTCCTTTTGTTTGTTGGCGCTGAGCCATTCAGCGGCACTCTGACAGCTCAGCTCGTCTAATTAGCTCTGTTGTTCTTTTTCCCCATGTTTCACCACGTTGCAAGTTCAGTTGAGGTTGCCACAAACTTAATCCCCCCATTTCAGCCACAAGTTCACATTCCTAACCCTCCTTTATTGTAGCAGGGAGCAGCCATGTGCAAGGACAGGCTGACAGGCCTTAATGTCTGCCCTTTCCTGAATTCCCCCGCCCAGGACCCCTGGGGCAGGGCAGAATCTCTCCCTCGCCCCAGCAGCACACCCGCCTTTGTGGTGAGAAGTCTGGGGGAACGTTCCAACCAGGTGATCCTGTTTACTAGCTGCCGCTGGCTCTGGTCTGGGAAACCAGCTCACAGTTAGAATGGGTGGGGGTGTATCCATTCGTGTATCCAGCAAATGGCTGACTGGATGTCTGCTTTGAGGCAGGCACTGTTCTAATAACAATGGTAATAATAGCAATACTATTATGCACTTCTTAGATTCCAGGCAGCAGCATTCATTTGTTTCTAAAAATCTTGCTGAGTGACCACTCAAATACCAGACACTGAGTGGGAAGCTAGGCAAGGGTAAGGCCATTTCACAAATCAAGTCTCCTAATTCAGGGGCACCCTACTCTAGCTTCCTTTTGTTTTTGACAAGCTCACAGAGAAGCAAGGTGAGCATTTATGGAGCCCCACTGTGTGCCAGATAAAAATCAGTGGAGCTTCACCGTAGCCCCACAGAAGAAGGCGGCAAGTTCCATGGGATGTGTTTGGTTTGGTTCGGTTTGGATTGCACTCATTCCATTTTGGTTTTTGCCACATCTCTCAGTTGCCAGAGGAGGCTGAGATCAGACTGGCCAACCCACAGGAAAACCTTCGGTTAGATCAGACGTGCAGAAACCAGAGGACCTGACCAGACTCTATAAAGACTTGTCTTTTGTGTGGCCGGTTTCTGTAACCTGTGTTCCTAAGCCATTATGCTGTGTTGCCCAAAAATTGTGTCGGGGGTGGTGTTCAAAGAAGAGGGCAGGTAGGAGTTTGCGTGTCCCCCTTCCCTGTCCTGAGAACCTCAGCCGTGGTGGCATTTCCTACATGGTCCCTCAGCTGCGGAGAGAGAGCAAGCTCTCTGCACTGGATACTCAGTCATTTTTCTTGGCAGGGAAGCTCACAGGTAGCCTAGCTTAGCTTAGCTCCCTCCTGGCCACTTCTGGCACTAGAAGTGTTCAGAAAGGACAGTGCCCAATTTAAAGCCATGTGACGCCAATTACACCAAATGAGTATCCTTCTAGGTACCCTAGAAATTCTCAGATTAACTCACATCACAGGCTCTGCGGGGGGAGAGGGTGTCTTTTTCTTTGGGCTCTTGCCTTGGCTTTCCGTGGCAGTGGGTCAGGGAAAAAAACAAAAAACCCACCTTGCCACTGCAAGAATTAGGGTTAGGAAGGTGTATGCTTCACTGTCAAATACCCTGACCCCAACCCTCGGCGTGGTAGCCCCCCGGGGTGTGCAGCATCAGGCTGAGCCCTGCTCGGGGTGCCTTGGGGAGTGGAAGGTGATTTTTATGTCACTCTCTAATGCTATTTGCTTTCTTCCCCATCTCATTTAGAGAAGAAAATAAACATCTTTTAATTCAGTTGTAAAAAGAACAAAATAAGCACACGGGCCCTTAAAAACAAAGTCTGAGTGAAACCTTTTTTTTCTACCAAACCAGTTTCTGGGTTGTAGGAGAAGGCGAGTGGGACTTACCATTAGTGGGGGCCTCTTCATTTCCGGTCACATGTAGACAGAACCTTACTAGCCCTCATGGCAGCGCTGCAGGGAGGCAGGGGAACTGTCTCCTACCTGCGGGTGAGGAAACCAAGCTTTTCAGGAGAACTGTTCCCATTTGAGTGAGCACGTTCCAGTTCAAGTGTTCACTGTACGTTCAGTGGCACGTTCAGTGACAGTGAACATTCAGTGTACGTTCAATGTTTTCATGAGTAACAGAACCTTTGTAGCCCATACTGTGCCGAGTCCTCAACATTTATTTTGGGGCCACTTTACTTAAGCTTTAGAAAGTTCCTGTGTGGCTTTTCCAACTCACTCCTTGGGGATTTTCCCCTGTGCCCATTCTAGGTGCGCCCTCCCCGTCCACATGTTGTTAAGAGACCGAAGAGCAACATCGCAGTGGAAGGCCGGAGGACATCCGTCTCGAGCCCTGAGCAGTGAGTACCCCGTTGCTCCCTCCCCTCTGTGTGCTAGACCAGCGGGGCAGCCCTCTGTGGAGCCCACACTGGCAGCCCAGCCTTCGCAAGCCTTCCCTGGGGCCCGGAAGGGGTGTCGCATGGAGGGCCCAGTCAGGAGCAGGGCTTGGTTTTCAGTGGCGGCTCCTGCTAGCAGTCGCGACACCAGCGGGCGGCCCCAGAGGCCCAACAGCCGGCCACCTGGGCTGCGTTTTAAGCAGTGATGCCCAAAAGGTACTCGGACAGGCTCAGAAGAAGTTTCCAGGCCTGTCCTGATGCTGAGAGGTAGGGTCAGGAGGAGAGAGTTAGGAACTGGGTCAAGGAGGTGACTTAACGAGGGCCTCCTCCCTCGCGGGGCACTTGAGGTCTCTGAGCTCAGATTTACACACGGGGCTGTCCTGCCCACTGCGCATGCCCACTTTGCTCCACGGTGCCACAGCATTTATGTAGTTACAACTTTGCTTTTCTCCCTCCCCTTGTGCCCAGAGGTCCTTGGGGCCGGCACTGGGGTTTATGCACAGGACCCACCTTAGACTGCTGGGTATATGTTAGACAAATGAGGTAAATGATGAGGGAGGTGTACGAGCTGTGGCCAGAGCTGCCTGGATGGGGTGAGGCTTAAGCTGCGTGGCCCCCACCCGCCATCTGGAGAAGGGACCATTGCTTCCATCAGAGGGGCACCTGCTTCCCTTTGTCCCCAAGACTCACAGCCCTTGGGCTTTGCCCAGATAACTCAGCAGCTACACACTGGCTTCCTGCGATTCCTTGAAAAAATACAGGCAGTCGATATTGGTCAGGTTATTTGAGAAACCAAAAACATTGCCCCAAGGACCCTGAAGTCCCTTGGGTGAAGAGGGGAGCACACTTCGTACCTGCTCTACCGTCAGGAGCGTTCTCAGGGAAGGAAGTTCAGGGAGATGGTGGGCTCCGGCCAGAGAAGGTGCCAGAGGGAAGAAATGATGCTCCGTTGTCAAGCCGTGGCCCGACCCAGGGCGCGGTATGCTCCGGCTGCACGGGGGCTCTCTGGTTTGTAGTGCTGTGTTGCTTGAGACTGTTGTGTCATACAGAAACCTGCCTACCCAGGCAGCCCCCAAACCTTGCCCAGAAAGCTGTAGGAGACCGTGTGTGTCTGTCTGTCTGTCTTGGGAGATGCTTGGTCATGCACTATTTGGAAGAGAGGACTCCTGAAGTTGGGTTTAAGTTTAACTTTTGCTCTGACAATAGGATGGTAGGAATATTGAGGAATAGGTCCCTGGCTGTGATTGGCATGGATTGTGATTGCCCCCTTGTGGAGGAAATGCTGCATGGCTTCCCAGTTCCTCGACCCTAAAGGTTTCTCTTTGGGGGGATAAAATCAGTCATCCTTCTTTCAAAGCCGCCACTTTAAATCTGGGCTAAATCTTTTAGTCACTGAACTGTAAAACAGGGTCATGGGCCTGTAGATATTGAAATGCAAATCCAGACTATCCCTGCACCACACAGAACAAACCCAGACCAACATCACTGCACATTCTGCAGGTGAGCATTGCCCGTTTTGTGGCCAGGTTCCCAGTTAGAGGTTGGGATTCCTCGTCACATCTGTTTTTGCGGTTGCTTTCCAGCCTGGTGACAGGGGATGCCTCTAGCGTGTGTCAGTGTGTGTGAGCCAGTGTCAGGTCGCGCCGTCTTCCTTGTTGTGACCAGAACTGTGTGGGCACCAATTCTCGTTTCTTTTACAATATGCCTTGTTGTAGATTTCTGTTTGGGAAACGTGGGGTTGACTAAACCACAGGGAGCATAGGGCCTTTAGCAAGCTGGCAAATTGGCAGTGATAAAGAAACAAATGACGGGTTCTCTGTGACCATGCATCGCAGGTTAAGAGGTACACTTTGGGACATCAGTCCAAGAGTTTCCATTCACATTTTTTAATGGTGGGGGACGGGGCTGTTCTCCCATTATGCCAGTGACATTTCTGGTACAACCTGGTTGTTTTCCCACATCTCTGCTTGCGCTCCCAGCCCCCCCCCCCCCCACCAATGTTGTGATCCTCCACTTCCAAGTGCCATGTCACAACAGCACTTGGATGTGTTTGTCTCAACTGTCATCAGCTCCAGCTGGCAAGACCAAGTTCTCGAAACACAGGAAGCATCCAGCGGAAAATATTTTAATAAAACAGACTCCTCATAAAATATTGTTCTAGGGAGGAAAGAAACCAGCTCCCCCAATCTGTCAGCATTGTGCTGAGAGACACAAGAAGACAAGCCGGCAGGCAGGAGCCAGATCCTAATGGGCCTTTGTTGCGGGTGGTTCTGTGTTGGGCACACGGATCAGTGCCTGGCCCTTTAATCTGGCCTGGATTTTCTTGAATCATGGATTGTTGTCTTCACTGGGAATATCTAAGTGCATTGGAAATGCAGAGGATTTGGGTGACAGAAAGAGATACAGGACCTCTGAAGCGGAGGGAGGGATTCAGTCCTCCCGACTTCTTGCCCCGGCTCTCACTTCCAAGTATTGTATTAAATAATCATCTGTGTGGACAGCGTGGTGGAGCTGAGGAAGAATAAGACAGTCTCCACAGCCTCCGGCAGCAGCTGCTCAGTGGCTGGGGTCCATCAAGGCCCGGGAGCATCGGCCGCCGGCTCTCCGGCCAGTCTGTCCCCTGAAGTCTGTTCCTTCCCTCCAGATGATGTTCGCTGGTCCTCTCGTGAACCCATTCGTTCAACAGGTATCTTTGAAACCCTACTAAGTAAAAACGAAGGGAATCCCTGTGCTGACTCTTGTTGACTAGAATTTTCCCAAAATGAATTTTTCTTCTCTGTCAAATTTTCTTCCTGGATCGATGGTAGGTGTCCTAACCCCTTAAAACCATTTGATGGCAATTGGAAGAACACTTCAGAAAGACTTCTGGGAAAAGCATTCCCTCTGTTTTTCAGTTAACATTAGCTAATTAATATTCAGTGACTATTTCTCCTGAAGAACTGTTAGCTACTCCCATTATTATTCAGAGCAGGGCTGATGGATGGCCCTGAGCACTCCCTAGGGGAAGAGCTAGTGTTAGGAGGGAGCAGGCAGCTTGGACTGGGGCTCTGAAGGCAGCCAGCAGCAAGTGCAGTTGAGCACCTCTCGTGTTCGGGGCCTTCTTAGGCTGGAGTTCGTTTCTCCTTCCACAGAATGGGAACTCGGGCTCTGAAAATGTATCTGACCTGTGGCCCAAGGTCATCCAGATTGAAAGCAGCAGGGCCAGGACTCCTGATGCTGCTTGATTTCATTCTCTCGATGAAATTGAGTGGGAAATTACACTCTGCTGCCCATGGGGGTCTTTGGTCAGTTTGACTTTGCCTAGACAGATGCAGATCCTCAGGTGACTTGTCCCCCATGCCACCCTTCTGCTGCAGTTCCCTGGAGTTGGGAACTGGAGCTGCCCAGTCGTCTTCCTGCCAAAGAACTAGTGTTCACTGGTGCCCGAGTGTTTCTACCTGGGGAAAGAAAGAAGCGACATTTACTGAACAACACTTAATATTGTGAAGGCTATGGGGTGGCTTTCCTATTTAACAGGTGGAGAACTGAGGCTCAGAGAGAGACTTTCAGTAACTTGCGCCAGGTCTCAGGGCTAGAAGATGGTGGGATCAGCTGTCTGAGGACAAAGGCCTTGCACTTTCTTTTGCACCATTGAGGATTTTTGTTATAAACCTAATTATGACTGCGTTACTCTGTCTGGCGAGGACAGTGGTGGCCACAGGGGACACCATGACGTTCATGGCTCCCCGCCTGTTAGAGCTGGGCCTTGGTTGTCTCAGCCACAGTGTGCATGGCTGCCAGACCCCAGCTTGTGCTCCTTGGCTTGTCAGGTACAGGGGGATTTCCTATAGAACTGGAAGCTCAGAAGGAGCTATTAGAAGGCTCCAAAAAGCAGCGCTGTGCTCAGTTCTGGCCACCCCTGAGGACCACACACAGATGCCGGAGGCGGGGGTGGCCTGCTGGTCCCAGATGCCTCTCTGAGCAGAGCTGCCTGTTCTTCGTTCACTGCAGTAGGGGATGGGGCACTAGCCCTCACAGTCTTGCTGAAGGCACAGAAGGAGACAGCTACATGCAGGCTTCCCCTTATTTAATCTTCACAACAACGCAGAAGGGTCAGGCTGTCTCCTGAGTCTTAATGGTTAGGGGCTTGCGGTCTGCATACATTGGATTGAGATGCACCCAGTTCTGACCAGCTGGAGAGCCTGAGCACTTTCAGCTGCGCACCTTTGTCGCAGTCACACAAGTCTTGACTGGCTGCAGGCTGGCTATTTGAAGTTTCGTTGTACTAAGTAAGAGTAGTCCAGATTCAGCCACCAGAGGCCCACAAGCCATTGCCTTCCTCACCCCTCTGGCCAGATCCACACAAAATCTACTCTTTTCAAATAATTTTGTTGATTTGTAAAAATAACCCAATAGGTTATAGACAATCCAGAAGGTAGGGAAGAAATAATGTCATTCTGAATCCCACTACTTCAGCTACTTACTAGCTTTCCTGTAGATTCCCCAGCAGTCTCCCGCCGGTGTCTGTGTGCAGACCTACAGCTTCCTTGAAGTAGCCCATCCTAGGGACTGGCCCCATGTCCTTGTAGCCCCTGTTGTTGGTGACTGTGGAAGATCCATATTGTGTATATGCGTGGCCTGTCTCGCCACGCCCCTCATATTGGGTCTGCAGATTGTTCCAGGTTTTTACTGATATAAAAAATGCCAGAGTGATATGTTTTCTTACTTTCTATCATTATGAGAAATGAAATGGCCTGGCTGGTGTGGCTCAGTGGACTGAGCGCCGGCCTGCAAACCAAAAAGTTGCCGGTTCGATTTCTGTTCAGGGCACATACCTGGGTTGCAGGTCAGGTCCCCAGTTGAGGGCATGTAGAAGGCAACGGATGAGATGTTTCTCTCCCTCTCTTTCTGCCTCCCTTCCTCCTCTCTAAAAATAAATAAATAAAAATTTAAAAAAAAGAGAAATGAAATGATTAACAGCTACCGTTAACTGAGGACCATATGTAAGCACTTTACATGCACCATTTCATTGAATCCTCATGAGAAATCTCATGGGCATAGGTATCATTAGCTCTGTTTTGTAGAAGTAGCTGAGACCTGAGCAGTTGTCATTGCCCTTGGTTACACTGCAAGTTAGCAGCAGAGCCAATATATTTAAATATGTCTAACACCAGAGTCTGTACCTAAATCAGTAGTAGAGGCAGATTTCTTCTGCTCCGTATTTTTAAGTAACTTTCTAAAAGACTTGTACCACTTTTCGCTCCCACCAGAACCGTGGGACCCCTGGGAATCTAGACCTGGAGGACCCAGAGGAATGTGTGGCTGGGGTTCTCCCTCTGGCCAAGGAGAAGTTCCGTAGGTTGTGCCAGCTGGATAGACAGTCTGTCCACCAAATGGCCAGCCCATGCTACTTAAGAATTGGGGAGTCTGGTCATCTGAGTTGCAGTGTGTGACCCCAGCACCCAAAGCCCAGGAGACTAAAATACGATCAGAAGAGCTGCCAGAAGCATTTAGTGAGAGCTCTGCCCAAAGACCAAGTCTCAGAGCCCTCTGCAGTTGGAGCTGTTCAGGCCAGTCACACAGATGCTCTGGATAAAAATGAGGTGATAGCAACAGGCAGGCGGAGAGCCCCTTCTCCTACCGGACCTACAGTTGGCCCGGGGTGTGGTCAGTGAGGTCTGCCGGGATGGTGGCCAGTGCACAAGGGGGGAGTCAGCATCTGACAGACCTGGGCCAGACCCTGGGCAAGTCCCTTTGCCCTCGTTTTAAACACGATGCCTGTTAACATCCCAAGGAACACGACTGGGGAACCTGTCCCCCGGAAGCCACACTAGCATCCTAAGTTAGCCCATCTCCTCTCCTGCCATCTGCAGCCACTGTGGCAGCCTCAACAGCCTGACACTCCCCCGACACCCCCCTCTTCCCACACCCACAATTCCCTGGGGCCCCCCCTGATGCAGCACTGACCTACGGTGTGGCAGTTTGCACCTCACACACAGAGCTGTGTGTCCCTCAACTCCCGGGCCAGAGCCTAGCCCGGGCCTCTGCTCAGGGATGTTTCCTGAACAAATGAACAAAGGAATCACTGAAGACAGACTGAAGCTTACTGCCCAGTACCCTGGAGATGGGGGCGGGGGTTACCCGTTAACAACCACATATGTGAAAAGCACCTACTATGTGCCAGGTATGATTCAGGTGTGAATATGAAGGTACCAGCACCTCCTCTGCCCTGGCCCACTAAAAGCCAGAAACTGTGGCCAGCCCCAGGAGCAAGTCTTCAAGATGCCAGCTGGGTCCTGGGCCCCAGGGGGCAGGGGCAGTCGTCTGGGTGCTACCCCTGGCAGGCTGCCAGGACACGCTCTGAATGTCCAGGAGTCCAAACACTGAGCAGAAGGCCACAGACCCAATCAGCAAGGCGAGAGGCTCCTGACCTGACTGGGGCCTCCAACGGTGGGTCTGAGCCCTGGGGACAAAACCGAGCCAGAAGCCAGAGATGGAGCCTGAGCCTGGACTGGAAAAGCTACTGAGGAGCCTCCAGGATGCGCAGCAGCCCAGAACCCAGGCCCCTCGTCTCCTGCCCCCGCCTGCCCCTCGAAGGGAAGGACCTTTCCCAGGAGCTGTCACAAGCAGGGCGGGGGCTTAGTTCCAGCTGAAAGACCAAGTCCGCAGGATGCCCCAGGAACAGGCGCTCCGTCCTCAAGGCAGTATTGATTATTAGAGATGCCATGTCACCTTTTCTCAAATGCCTGTTTCATGCCAGCACTCTCACATTGTGTCATCTTGCTTAACCTCTCCTGCTCCCCAAAAATCTTCACAGTGACGGCATTGCCCCATTCAGCCATAAGGAAGCCAAGGCTCTAACACCCAAGTGGAATGGCCTGGGCCTAGGACATGCATCTGGGTCACCTGGGTCCCGGCCAGGTCCAAGGCCACTGCTTTCTTGCCTGTTGCCCCACCGCACCCATCCCTGCTGCCACAAAGACTCAGTCTCTCAGCAGACTGAGGCAGGCAGAGGCTGTCTTCAGAGTGCGGGACAGGTGTCCTTCACAGTTTCTCTCCGGGGTAGGGAAAGTGCCCTGAGGTGTCCCCACCCCGCCTTCCTCCCACCAAAGAGCCTTAAGGCTGGGAAAGTGGGGCAACACCCACGCCCTGTGCTTGGGCCTCTCCACTTCAGTGGGTGTCCGCCGGTGGCCTGGGAAGGACTCCACAGGGCATCTGGGCCACGGGTGTGGACATGTGAAATTGACAGCAATGACTTTTATTAAAAGAAGGAATGAATGAATGAATGTACAAGTTGATAAGTAATTAAGTGGATGGATGAATGAAGGTTGTAAAGGTAAAGGGCACACGGCCAGCCCAAGGGAGAGGAGATCGGGGCTCAGCCAGGAAGGCTTCCCTGCTGCCTGCCCAGTCCTCACATCCTCTAATCTTGCACAGAACCATGTCCTCATGCAGGTTCTAGGCCCTGCACCACCTGGTCCCATCCAGCTCCACCCCTGCCCGAACTCCCTCTGCCTGCTTCTCCACAGAGACATCTCTGGGCCATTGCATGGATTCTGCCAGGCTCACAATTGAAAGCCCAGCCCCATGTCACCTCCCAAGTGAGCCAGGTACATTCCAACCATTGCCCTCTGGCAGAGCAAACCCCCAGCGGGGTGGGAAGGACCTGGTCTCACACTTAGACTCGTTCTTCCGACAGGAAGACACCCGCTCATTGGTGATCATGACTCATTATAGCAGTGAATTCCCACATTCTCATTTTCAAGTAGATGTTCACAGACAACTGAGCGCAAAGGTCCTACATCCAGCATGTCTGTCCCCAGCTCTTCCTGACAACGGCCTTCGCCCTTACCCCGAGTCCCATGAGGAATGGCTCCAGTGCAGTTGCGGAGCTTCCTCTGTGGGTCCTGCGCCGAGCTGGTCCCCACAGAGACCCTCTGGCTTGCCTTCAGCTCCCTTATCTCTCTTGTTGTCTGTGTCCTGCTGATGGAAAGAGGGCCTGGTCGGTCCTCGCCGATGACTCTGAGGTGCTCTGCTAGGCCCAGCTGGGGACCAGTAACCTGAACTGGGAAGGCCGTTGAAGACAGGGACCACCCTGTCCGTCCTCAAACACCCAGGCAAGACCCTGCACAGAATCTGTTTGTTGGTAGGCAGATGTGGCGTATGGATCTAGTAATCAAATCTTCGCTATGCGATGGATGTTCTGCAAACCGCCTTACAAACGTTTTCATTCAGCTTTTATGATAAGAGCATCAGGAGGCTGTAGACTTCCCATTTTACGGATAAGAAATTGAGATTCAGAGAAAGTAGGTGACTTTCCCAAGGTCATCTGGCTGTGACATTAGGGGGTGGTGGAAAGCTGGCTGGACAGGCTGTCATCCACTGGGGAGGTCAGACCTGGCCTTATCCTGGGGCCCGTCCCTGCTCATCAGCCCCATAGGAGCCACGTGGTCAGGGGTCACCAGAGTGGCCATGGCATTTACAAATTAAAGACCCTTTGTGCTGGAGAGAAATGATCCTTTAGAAAGGGATCACCAGCTCCCTTCGTTACCTCCAGAGACCAAGTCCTTGCTGATATTTTTTTTCCCCTTCTTTATCTCAAGTACATTTAAATGTCAATTAAATTTGAAATATCTACATTTGTCAGCATTTCATTTTGGGCCAGCGTGATGTGCTGCTGATTTGTCCACGCGATGTGACACATGAAAAAAACTCTCGAGATGCAGATCTTCCTCATTAAAAAATAAGCCCGTGCGATCCCGGCACGGCAGAGAGCCACAGAGCACGTCCCCGCTTCCTGACGCCGTGTCTCTGACATGGTATTTAAAAAGGAACAGCCGCGCCTGTCACCACTGTCACACGCACGCGCTAACCGGCGACACGTTAAACCAAACATTAGAAAGGGTTCGGGAAGTCATCTGCATGGGACTCTGTGCCGAGATGAGGTGGGCAGGGGCGGGAGCCGCCGTGGGAGATGACGGGGCCTGAGCAGTGATGGACAGCGGGCCTTTCTTTCTCACCAAGACTCCGGCAGCCCTCGCCGGGTAGCCAAGTTCACCATGACCTGCCTTCTCACAGACAGCAATTTGTGTATAATAAAATCCAGGCAAGTGGTGGGTGGCAGACTGCAGGGTAGTAGCTGAATTGGGTTAATGAGGGAAGAGGTACTTTTTTTTTTTCATATTCTGCCTTAAGCTAATAAAAAATTTAAACCTGGACGTTTTCGACGGTTCATCCTTTATCTCTGACAAATATCTGACTGTATGTTTCATGGGAGAACATGAGCAGCTGAATTTAAATAAGTTTATTTTGAAATCTCACCTTTTATTGAAAGTGGAAAGGGAAACACCCTACCCCTTATTGCATTGTTTCAGATCCACAGAACTGGAGAGGCAGGATCGCAAAGTGGTTTAGAGCTGGGGGAAATGCAGATTCGCAGGCCTGTTTTTAGCTGCTGTGTGACACTGGGCAAGTGACTCCCTCTCTCTGAGCCTTGGCTTATTTATGTGCAAAATGAGGAGGTGATAGGAATTAATGAGACGCTGTACTTGTAAGTAGTGCTAGTGTGCTCAACGTCGTGCACGTGGCCCGAAGCCTGGACCTGAAAAACACTGATCGGACCGAACCAACCCCACGGCGAAGATCCCCTCCGGGCGCTCTGTCCATCGAGAGGTAGGCAGTGTGTTCGGGAGATGCCCAGGGCCTCTCATTGAAGCCACTGCCTAATGAGCCTGGCCTGGCCAATGAGCTGGACGTCGGGGCTCCCTCTCCCCCGTCCCCAGCCCCAGCCCCGCTCCGCGACTGCCAGTGTGGGGAGGCACTGGGTTCTGACAGTGACGTGGGCCGATGAAGTCAAGGTCTAGTCCAGGACAAAGGCTCTGTGCTCTCGCACGAGTCCAAACGTTCCTGGCAGGTTTAGCAGCATTCGGTTCATGTGCTAAGCTGAGACCTCTGTTTCCTTATCAAAGCCGGGGGCCGGGGCCGGGCTTGGATGAGTGTTGGGAAGGCACCCACGATGGCTCTGAGGGCCTCCCAGCAGCCTCATTCAGCTTGACCCAAGGAGGGGTGCGTGTCCTCCTGGTAAACATCTGCCGCCAGCCCGGAGGACAGGAAAGCCAGGGCCCTGGGCTGGAATCGCTGCTCCTCTCTTCCTGGCTGGGTCACTTGGTCACATCTTCTCCTTTCCAGTGACTCCCAGTACTCAGCTAGCACTGGGCCTGCGCCTAGCAAGCACCTAGCAAGTACCTCTTGGTTGGTGTAGGGATGGACAGACGAACAGATGGACTTGGGGCAGTCTCATCCTCTATAATGTCAGTGTATTGAGACCTTCCTGCTAGGCTGTTAGGAGGAGTAGAAATAGACTATGCAAAGCCCCTGGCATAGGGCCCACACGTGGCTATTACGTGAAACACTCTTCTGAGTCTCCCACCTGCCCCACACCCCTGAATGCTGTCCCGTTATACAGGTCCCAGCACCTCAAAGGGAGATGTATTTATTGATTTTGGTGGGGGGCGGGGCACAGAGAAACATGGATTGGTTGCCTCCCATACACGCCCCAACCAGGGTCAAACCTGCAACCTAGGGGATCGAACCGCAGCCTTTGGGTGTTTGGGACAATGCTTCAGCCAACTGAGCAATCCAGCCAGGGCAGAGGAGGGACATTTATGTAGCAGCCACAAGCTGGTAAAAGGGACACCTGCTGTGTTGGGGCTCCAGGAAGATGGGTAAAATTGTGGGAGGGGGGTACCTTGTCTCCCTGCACTGCTGGCTGCCATTCATTTGATCAGCAAACTTTCATTGTACTAATGCTGCGCCACAGGTGGGGACCAAGAGGAGAATGAGCCAGGCCCTGCCCTTGAGCTCAACTCAGAAATAGAATCGCAAGAGGTTAAGTGATAGCAATGAAGTGGTCAAACACGCAGCCCAAGGAGAAGCTAACCGTCTAGGGAGAGAACCCAGCTGGCGACTCCAGGAAGCCTTTCTAAGAGGGCTGTTTGGGCTGCGTCTCCACGATGGAGGAGCAGTCAGAGCACGAGGCAAAGACAGCAGGCAGGTGGCATTGGGGGGGCAGTGCGCACGAGAGCCAGGGCCAGCGCGGTGTCTGCCCTGCTTGCAGCGCGGACCTGGCGCCGCCGCTCTGCAGCCCTCACCTCCACCCATCCAGCCCGTCACTCCACCAGTGTCTAACGTTATTATTCCAATGCTTTACTCAGTGGGTTTACTCACCACAAAACTGATTGCCAAGAAATTGCAATGCAGAGCAGCAGGTTCACAGGTGTTAAGCAGGAGAGTGACACGGTCGGGTTTGTGACACAGAACAGGATTCCAGTGGCTGTGTGGGGAGTGGCTCTCCTGCTGCGCCTTGTTGTATGTCCCAGTGGAAGCGGAAGAGCCAGGCAGCCTTGTCCTGAGGGCAGCCAGTGCCTGTTTCTGCACGTGAAACCTTCCCGCCCTCGTGAGTCCAGAGGAAAACGGCCCACCTGGGCGACCTGGAAGAGGAACGCTGTGACCCAGCACCTCCCTGTGCGTGACCCTGGGCAAGAGGCGTTCTCTCTCTGCCTCGAGCTCCCTTCAGTAGGAGGAAAATCCCTGCCTGGCCAACTTCCCGGGAGGATGCAAGAACACGCGGGGGTTCGGGTGGGAAGGTGCTGGGGAGCTCCGTGGCCCTGGGAGCCGCTCTGGTGCTGCTTTTGAAAGGACAGCGTATTCTTGGGTAAGAGCACCCGTGATGGCAGATGGTGGCTGAGACGGGTCACACGCCACTCTCCCATTCCCTGGTGGCAGCTGCTGTCCCTCACTTATCCTCCAGCCATGCCTCCTGTCCGTGTTATTCAGATGTGCTGCTTTTTCTTAGAGGGGGAAGACCCTGAATGGAATTGCATTGTATAAAGCAAAGAAAGGAGACTGCCGGGGTCGGGGGGCCGGGTAGGAGAGAGCCCCCCTCAGGCACCCCAGTGTCTCCTACCCGCCCCCTCCCCAAACTTCACCACCACCCCCAGGGCTCCCCGGCACGTGCCCCAGCTGATGTACAGGGCAGCGGCATGGACAGCCGGCCCCCAGCCAGGTGCCTGAGCATCAGCCGCAGGGCTAGGATTCGAACCTAGGTCTGACCAGTCCAGCTGCCCTCTCTAAGCACGGGCCTCTTGTGGGCCCTGGTCAGTGTATAATTCATAGGAGCTGGCGTGGAGTTTCTCTGGGCTGTGTGCGTGTTTGTGTTTGTAGAGGTAGAGCTCACAGGTGGCTGACAAGCGAGATGTATTTTTTATAACAATGAATATTTAATTTCCATATCACAGATGAAAAAGACTCTCTGAAGAGGCATCTGAGGGAGACGCCAGAGAGCAGCCGCTCATCAGAAAAGGGCCCTCTCATGAGTGCTCATCCCCATGGCTCACTTTCTTCCTCAACTTTTTTATTTTTTTCCTGATTATTGAAGTAGATATGCACATTGAAGAAAACATAGAAGACACAGAAAAATAAAGAGAGGCAGGAAGGAAATGGCGCGGACTCCCACTGGCTGTTGTAGACATTTAGACAAATACCTTTCCAGCCTTTTTTCCATGCATTTTTCCATCAGTAGATGAGAAAACATGTGGTATAATTGCCATTCTGCGTCCTGACTTTTAGGTTTTGCTTTATAAACATTATAGTTATTGGAAGGATAACATTAGCCAACAATACATAATTTACTTCACCATCTTCCTTTGGCTGGAAATGTGGGTAGTTTCACGTTTTAATATTATAAACATAGCAGTGATGAACATCTTTGTGCATAATGCTTGGCTACACTTAGGGTCATCCAAATGGAAGTGGGATTGTCAGGTCACAGATGATGGGATCGTGTGTTTAAGACTCCTGTTCGGGACCAGCTTCCTTGCCTTGGGGCCTGTCAGGCCTCCTGTGCCTCCGGCCTTTGCCAGGGGCCTGCTCCGCACCCTGCCGCGCGGACTTCTGAGGTGCCTCCTAACTCTTCTCTTCTCTCTGTCTCCCTCTGCCCCAGCTTGGCAAAGCCCCTGCGACACTACGCGGTCTTCCTCTCCGAAGACTCCTCTGACGAGGAATGCCAGCGGGAAGAGGGCCCGAGCTCTGGCTTCACCGAAAGCTTTTTCTTCTCCGCTCCCTTTGAATGGTCTCTCCTTCCTTCTTCCATTTCCCTGAGCTGAGCTTGGTGACTCCCCAGGGGCTTGGGGGAGGGGGTGGCCAGCGCTGCTTGCCCTTGTGTGTGGTGGCGGGTGTGTGCGGATGCTGCCTTCCGGTGCCCCAGTGCCAGCTTGCAGGCTGCCACCTCCGTGTGCCTCGCCTCAGGGTGTTCATTCTGCCAGCCGCACAGGGGCTGTGACAGCGGGGTGGGTTGACAAGGGTGACAGGACTGTAAAGGTGGGAGACGGCAGCGCGGGTCCCCGCTCCTTTTATGGGTTCCTCGTGTGCCCTTGGCTGTTAACGGACCCAGTGAGCCTGGTCGGTGATGCCCGAGCCCTTCATTCACCACAGCACATCTGGGAAAGCCGTGCTGAGAGAGGGTCAGATTTTAGGTTTAAAATGAGAAAAACTTGTTGCTGTGAAATGTGCATATGAATGCTGGTATATCCAAACGTTTGACTGATCTGACTTTAAAATAATTTCATTATTCGTAGCCTGAGCCTCATGCTAATTATGAATTGTAATAAAAAAGGTTCACCACAATGCAGCCACCCCCGCCCCAAAAAAGTAAGCTTTTCTAGTTCCCCTTTTTTGCCAGGTGTTGTCCCTCTGCCCACAAGTGTTCCATAGCTGGGACTGAGCAAAGGGATAGCACACTTGTCTGTGAGTTACCAGCTGTAGTGTTTTTAACAGGGGCCTTAAGGGAAGGGCCTGCCCGTGACTGAACACCAAGGCGCCCACACAGCCCCCAGGGAATGAACAGTTCCGGCGTTTACAGAGGAAGGGTCCTTCCCGCCATCTCCCTGCTCTGGTCCCCCGCGCCCGGGGCAGGGGGAGGCGGCAGGTAGGAGGGCTCTGGCCCTTGCTGACACCGGCTCCCCTGCGGCCACGGCAGGCCGGTCCCCTCCCCGGTCACCTCTCCTTAGAAAGTGGTGGCTCAGCCAGTGCTGCCCAGGCTTCACATGCCACCTTTTCTGTACAGTGAATCTTTTTCTTTAAAATTTTTCTTTTAAAACTTTTAAAAATTATCCTTTTCCTAAGCAACAATATCTATCATATCATAGCCTTAATGTATCAGTTGTTGTTTCTACGATTAATTAAAGGTAGAGCCATTGGAATAAGAAACGTTCAGCCACGTATCAACCTAAAATCACCTCGCAGGTGAAGGTGGTGGGTGCTGTGCAAGGACTCCCCCACCACAGAATCCAGTAGGTCCATGTTCTTAATAAGTTAATTGGTGCCTTAAGTATTTAAATAATGGATAATGTTCACTCCTTTAGTCAAGACCTATGAAAAGTATATGCTTTTGAAATGCATATTTACAAAGGGACTGGCCCATCATAACTCAAAACAAAATGGGTCCTTTTTAATGAATACTATTTCCTTGTAAGAAGCACACTGACTTTCCTTTATCCCCTTCTTTGTGTTCAGACTTGGTTAAAGGGGCTTTAATTCCTTGTAAGGTGGTTTATTAAGTGAGGGACTTTTAAAGTCTCTCCCACTTGGCTTCTGTTTGCACCTCTTGCCAAGGGCTGTGTAACATAGGGTGAGTTACTTAGCCTCTCTGAGCCTCAGTTTCCTCTTCTATGAAGTAGGAATGTGAGTCTACCTCAGGGGCTGCTTGTGTTGCTTCAGCGAGATGTTACTGGTTGATGGAGTCCTGGCCAAGAGCCCAGACGGTTCACTGAGCCCCTCCTTCCACTGTCTGCGTCTCCTGCCTGATCCCTGGAAGTGAGCCTCGGGGACCACCAGGTGGCGGCCTTCGCCCGCTTCACCAGAGCCTTGGGCAGGTGCTGCCTGACCTGGGGCCCCGGCCCACTGCCGCCCTGTGGTTAGCGGAGGTGGGACGCTGCTCTGGGCCTGGCTCCACAAGAGGTCAGGGTTTGTCCGGCACCACTCTCCACGAGCGCTGCGGTGCCTTGGGGCTCAGGCTCGTGAGAAAGGAACACTTTGTCACTGGGCCCACGTTTTGGTGCGTGAACGTACAGAAAGCGGTTAGCTTCCGCATGCCCGCTGGGCCCCAGGCACCGCTCCCATGACGCCCACCACTACCTGCAAGGGAGGTGCGCTCTGGAATGGGGCAGCCGCTGAGGCTCTGAGAGGGTAAGTGACTTGCTCAAGGCCCCGCGGCAGGAGGCGGCCGCCCCCCGGAGCCAGGGCCAGCACAGGCTGAGGCCCAGAGGGCCCTGGGGTGTGCCGGGCAGCCGCCCTGGGGGGTTTCTCCCGCTTAGGCCCCAAAAAACCTGTCTGCCACAGCCTAGGAGTGTGTCTGCCTGCCTGCGTGTCCTTTCCAGTCGTGCCCCCTCCTCATGCCCTGTCTGAATGGCTTGTCAGTTATCTGATGGGTCCTGTGGTGTGCAGGGGGTGCCGGGGGGTCTCCGAGTGCAAGTGGGAGCCAAAGTCACTTGCCCAGGGTCCCACAGGGACCAGCAGAACCCAGATGCAGCCCAGGTCTGTCAGAGTGCCACTGCCCAGGCTCCTGCTCTTGGAGACCCCAAGACATGCCGCTGTCCCCCAGGCCCCTGGGTGCGGTCCATCCCCAAGACCTGGGAGTTGTCGGGAGTAGGGACTGCTTGCTCGTCCCGCAGAGGCTCTGGGTGGGAGCACCTGGCCTGCTCTGCCCCCTCCCAGGCCGCAGCCGTATCGGACACTCAGGGAGTCAGACAGCGCAGAAGGGGACGAGGCAGAGAGCCCAGAGCAGCGAGCGAGGGAGCCCGTGGGCCCTGCCCCGGCTCCGCCCGACCGGGCTGCCAGCATTGACCTCCTGGAGGACGTCTTCAGCAGCCTGGACATGGAGGTGCCACTGCAGCCACTGGGCCAGGCCAAGAGCTTGGAGGACCTTCGAACCCCCAAGGACCTGAGGGAACAGCCCGGGACCTTTGACTATCAGGTATGGTGGGGGCGGGGCGGGCACCTGCCAGGACTGGGGCTTTCACACCTGAGTACGCCCCCTCCGCGTGACAGTGACTTTTCCAAGGCCCTCAGCAATGCTCAGGGTCCGCCTGACCGCAGTGCCTGCCAGGCAGGCTGGCGACCCACCAGACCGCACCCTCCATGGCTGCCAGAGAGGTGAGGGAGGGCTGCCCGCACTGCCGTTCTGTGCATCGGAGAGAGGTGGAGCGGGCTGGTGCCCCAGGCCGCTCTCCCAGGACCCCCAGCCCAGCCCCCACACAGGGCTTGGACCCCCGGTGGAGTGGGGTTGCTCCATGCCCACCAGAGAAGGCTCCTGGGAGAGAGTGAGAATCAAAATTCCTGGGTCCTGGATCATTGCATGTAGCCACGGACCTTCCCCTGTGACTGGCAGCCTGTCACGTCCGCTCTCTGTGCCTGTTTCTTCACTCGCAAGTGGGGGCTGCTGGCTGGTCACACTGGGCAACTCCCAGAGCTCCCACGGACCCACTGACTCATGGGCACCCCCAAGGGGAGGGAGGCAGGGCCCAGGCTGTGGAGCTCGGAGCAGCCGAGCCTGGATGGGAGCCCAGCCCTCTTTCCTCCCCAGCCAGTGTGCCTTCGCCCGGGCCTGAGCCCAACTCACCCTCCTGGCCTCACAGGTGATGAGAAGGGCCCATGTGCTGTGACATGTAAACAGCGCCCAACCAGTAGACGGTCCATAAATACAGTCATCTTCCTAAAACTATATGGAACCCTGGCATAAAAGGACAAGGGCTTTCTCTGGAACCCTTTGCGCCACACAGAACAGCCGCAGGCTCTCTGCTGGTGACCTGGGCTGAGTTCCCAGCTGCTCTGTGTCCCAGGGGGCTAACCCCAGCACCTGCCCAGTACACCGGGGGGGCCAGGGGGGCGGGGAAGGGGGGAAGCGCTGCCGTGCAGGCTGTCCCAGGCCAGCCTGTGGTCACTGCCTCCCTCGTTCCCTCCACCAGAGGCTGGACCTGGGCAGGAGCGAGAGGAGCCGCGGGGTGCCGGCGGCCTCGAGGCTCGCCCACCCGTACAACAAGCTCTGGAGCCTGGGCCAGGACGACATGGCCGTCTGCAGCAAGGCCCTGGCCGCGCCCCCGGAGAAGCCCTCAGCCTTGCTGCGGAGTGCCCCAGCCCTGCCCCGCAGGCCCCAGGACGGGGACAGCATCCTGAACCTCAGCGACAAGGAGGCAGCACCCGCTCCCGCCCCGGGAAGCATCACCATTCCCCGGCCCCAGGGCAGGAAGACCCCGGAGCTGGGCATCGTGCCCCCGCCTCCCACCGCCCGCCCAGCCAAGCTCCAGGCTGCCGGGGCCGCCCTCGGTGACTTCTCCTCAGAGTGGCTGCAGGCAGAGCAGCACAGGCGCACTGCCCCGTGCCCCAGTGCTGCCCCCCAAGGCCCCACCGAACTGCTCCAGCCGCTCAGCCTGGCCCCAGGGGCTGCGGCCACTGGCAGCGATGCCCTCCTGGCCCTCCTGGACCCGCTTAGCACAGCCTGGTCGGGCAGTACCGCTCCACCAGGCCCTACAGCCCCGAATGTAGCCACCCCATTTACCCCCCAGTTCGGCTTCCCCCCCGTGGGGACCGCCACCCCATTTCCGCAGCCATCACTCAACCCCTTTGTCCCATCTGTGCCAGCGGCACTGCCTGCCATGTCTCTGGTCTCCACACCAGCCCGGCCTTTTGGGACCCCGCCCGCTTCCCTGGGGCCAGCTTTCGCCCCCAGCCTCCTACTGTCCAGCTCTGGCTTCTGCGTCCCACACAGATCTCCGCCCAGCCTGTCTGCCCTCTCCATGCCCAATCTCTTTGGCCAGATGCCCATGGGTGCGCACACCAGCCCCCTGCAGCCACTGGGCCCCCCAACAGTTGCCCCTTCAAGGATCCGAACGTTGCCCTTGGTTCGTTCAAGTGCCCGGGCTGCTGAGGCCAAGCAGGGGCTGGCCCTTAGGCCTGGAGACCCCCCACTCCTTCCTCCCCGACCCCCCCAGAGCCGGGAGCCAGCACTGCAGTCCTCTGCTACTCAAGAGGCCAGAGACCCCTTTGAGGATTTGCTGCAGAAAACCAAGCAAGACGTGAGCCCGGCCCCAGCCGCGGCCCCAGGCTCAGTGGAGCAGCTCAGGAAGCAGTGGGAGACCTTCGAGTGAGCCCGTGAGCCCAGCACTGAGGGCGGGGGCGGCTGAGGCTGAGCTGCGCCCCTGAGCGGCGCACCCGCACGGCTGGGCTCTGAGGCCAGCCGGCCCTTCTTTTCCTGTTGCTCTGTGTCTGCCTGGGCTCTGCAGGTGGGAAGGGACGGGACCCTCTCTGCCGCCCCTCCTCCCTCCCATACTACCCAGCTCTGAGGTCGCACCGCTGGGAAAGGCACCAGTCCTGGTCTGGGACTCAACTGGTGCCTGGCCCACCTACCACCACCCCTCCCCGGCACCCCTGTTGGGTTTTGCACTAAAGAGGTCGGCTGGGCCTCAGACCAGTCCTACCCACCTTCCCTCTAGAAAGCCCCTCAAGGCCTCTCCTCCCGAGCCTCATTCTGCCCTGACTGGCCCAGCCCTGGACACCCCACCTTGACCGGCACAGGTGTCAGTGGCACCCTCAGCCTGAGCTCGTCTGCACGAAACACAGAGGTTCTGGAGTTGGAAGTAGGGTCTACCTGGCGAGGCATTTCCACCTGTCTAGCAATATGCACACTCGTTTTTTGTGAGTCTTCACCCCAACCCCCAAACTCCAGCTATATCTGGCTTGGTAGGGATTTGGGGTCTGAGGGATCCCTCGTGAGAGACAGCCCCAGCCAGCCCTGCGTGGGGCTGAGAGCACCAGCAACTCTTGACTTGTAGACGAAAAAATAGCTACAGGTTAATGTGAACGCATCAGAAGCTGGAGTCAGACCGCTGTTGGGCGCTCTCCCTTGATCCTTACAGGTTCTCCTGCTCTTGTGTTTCTGTCAAATGGAGCTCAGCCTCCCGTCTTGCAGGACTGCTGGGGCAGAGCTGAGCGGTAGCCCCCACTCCCCGGGCTCCCTGGGTCAGGAAGGAGCAGGGCACTGAGCCCTTCCCAGTCCCCGGGGGAGTGGACAGGCGGCTTCTGGCAGCCCGGAGACAGGAGGGCTGAGAGAATCCTTCCCTGCTCCCTCGTGATTCTCGCCAGCAAAGAAATTCCTGAGGCCAACATCACCAAAGCTAAATTGAAATGTTTTGTTATTGTTTCTTTTATCTTTTTCTTTTTACTTTATTGATTTGATGAATCTTGAAATTGACTAGTTTCAATAAACCAAGTTGAAATGTGACCCAGCCATTTAAGAAAACAACCATCTGAGACATGCAGGAAATTGTGAGCATTTTGACCTGATTTCTCATTTCCTATTTGTGGACAGTCAGTCTCAGAGGTGTCTGATGGGACAAGGGTGTCCCTGGAGATCCCCAGAACCCCAGGGAGCCGTGGTGAATGAGGGGGGGCTGGAGGCCACCCCCCTGGTGGAGACCTGGCCCTGAGGTTTGCTGACAGAGCCGGGCACACAGCCCCTTCATGAGTCAGTCTGGCGGCTTGGGAGCGGGGCAGGGGATGTCACACCTGGGCCACATGGGCACCTCCAGGTCACTCAGGTGTTTCCAAACATCCCAGTTTGATCCATCCTGGGCAGGCCTCTGAACCCCACTGGGGATGGGGTAGCCCACCCCATGGTCTCTGGCTGTGCAAGGGTCTGGTGGCACTGCTGTCTCTTCGTGTGCCAGGTTGAACTTGCAAACCCCAGGAAGACGTGTGCGTGTGCATTCAATAAAACCTTCTTGGGGAGAAGGCTGGTATCCCTGCGTCCTTGAGGAGGCTGGGGGGAAGGCGGCCCCAGCCACCTTCAGCACCCCTTCTGTAGAGGCGGTGGCCATGGCTCAGGGCAGTGAGGGAAGGCTCGACCCCTAGCCCACTCCCAAGCCTGTTCCCATTCGGGCCTCCAAGCCCAACTCAGCTCCTTCCCCTCCCAAGCAGGGCCTTGGGGTGGGCTGGTCACAGGCCTGCCGGGTCCACAGAGCTGGGCTGCAGGTCACCGGTCACTGATGGTGCTGAAGGCTCCCCGGCTCCAGGAAGGAACAAGTTCAGGGGACACCTGGAAGTTCGCACCCATAGGCAGATGCCCTGAGGGATCCGAGATCCCCGGTGATGGCACCGCAGAGGAGGAGACGAAGCAGAGTGGCGAGTTCTTCCTGCACGTGTCTGTCTGCAGGACCAGCAGACCAGGCGGCAGCAGCATTCCCAGCACACAGCCGAGGGCTTCCTTGAGTCCCCTGGATCCCCCACAGCCGTGTGCGCGTGCGTGGAGGCGACTGTCTGCAGGTGAAGGGTGGGCTCCACTGTGGCTTCAGAGGAGAGCGCTCGGGCAGAGCTGGAGAACCCAGAGGTGGTTGGGCTGGCTGGGCTGGATGGGGTGGGGAGGGGTCGCTCCTTCATCCTCATGGCCCCCAGGGAGGCTCTGCCCCCCCCCCCTTTCCCTCTACTCCTGGCTCCTAAAAGGAGGACCCAGGCAGCCCTTCACAGCAGACCAGAGTTCAGTGACGTCAAGCTCTCACCTCCACGGGTCCTCACAGCCCTGTGGGGGGCGCAGGGGCTGCTTGCCCCACAAGAGGCCCTGGGGAGGGGCTGCACAGCCTCCACACATGCCCAGCAGCCCATCCTCGCTCTCCGCACCCGCTCCGCCCTGGCTGTGATCTGTGTTCCCGAGTGGGCCTGGCTCTGGCACAAGGCAGACACAGCTCTGCCTGAAGCAGCATTTGCTCTGGGCGCCAGGAACCCACGTGGCCCCTGGCTATGGCCTCCCCTGACTCCCCAGCTGCCCCCCAAGACAGAGGGGCAGCCTGCAGAGGCAGAGAGGATTTGGGAGCTGGGGCCTGGGGCCTCCGGCAAGCCCTGGTCTGGCCTCAGGAGAAGTGCAGCCTTGGGCTGCCCCTGCCGCTGCCCCCTCAGCCCAGCCATCCCCTCCGTGGGATGGCCTGTGCCCACTACACGGTCACGTGCACACACAGCAAAAGTGTGGACGTGCCCATGAGCCATTCCAGCACACTCACACAGTATCTGCAGATCGGCAATCCCCAGATACACATACCGCGCACACGCACGCCACACACATGGGCCCTGTGCGCCCACATGGGCCCTGCCCTGCACAGCCGCATGCCTTGCCAGGCAGGCCCCTCTCTGCTGCCCTGAGTGGTCCCCTTTTCCTCAGTCCACGGTGGGACAGAGGCAGGGGCTGCCAGCAAAGGGGACACTTCCCCAGCAGGTACCCTGTGCCCTGCGGCAGCTCCCCAAGGCCTGGAAGGGGTGGCCACTTCCCCACCAGCTCCTGGAAGTGGCCTCCTTGGGTGTCCAGGCAGAGACTGTCCCTGACCTCACGGTGCTGGGCTGGGAGCCAGGGAGCCCTAGATGAGCCTCTCCTCAGGCGGCACCTTGAGGACACTGTCCATCTCCAGCCGGGCCCCGGCCACCTCCTGCTGGCTCGGGCTGTAGGTGCCCTCTGACTGGCGGCGCTTTCGGGCTGCCAGGATCCCCGAGAGGAGGCCCAAGAGCAGGAGGAGGAGGCAGGCGCAGGCTGCGGGTACCGCCACCTCCAGCAGCGGGAACGGCAGCGGCAGCGGCAGGCCCTTCTGCAAGACAGGCGACAAGGAGGCCTCAGGTGGTGGAGGAGGGGAGGAGACAGCAAAGGGGCACAGGACTTGCTCAGAGAAAACAGAAGCTAGTACCAGGCTTTCCTGGGGAGTAGCGAGAGCCCCCGCCCCGGGGGTATGGAAGCCAGCCACTGCAAGGAGAGTCCTATGGGGCAAAGGGGTTCTAGCGAGAAGGAGAGAAGACAGGTATTGAACACCCAGTCTGAGCTAAGCACAGTGCATGGGATTTCACAGAAACCCACAGCGGCACGATGAAGTGGCAAGAGACCACTCCCTCACCTCCCCGGGCCCAGAGATCAGTTCGTTTTGTCCACTGGTGTTTTCCGAAGTGCCCGGAGCAGTGCCTGCGTATTAGGCACTCAAGAAAATAGGCTCTGCCCAGGTTCCCTAGACACGTGACCAGTCGGTGGCAAGCCAGGGCTGGCACTTCTCTGTCTGCCCCCAACACCATGCCATCTCCCTGCAGCCTCAAATTCCAGGCGGTGCCCTTCTGTCACTGGCCAAGCTGAGTCCCAGTGCCCAGACTTGCCATTTGGCCTCCTCCTCCCAGCAATAAACTCATTCAGTCTGAGGCAATGGGACTTGACCCCTCCCCACCCTGAAGAGTGGCCTGGTGTTTCAAAGTGTCTATGGAGACCATGCTTAACCCCCGAGTGGGAGGGATCTCAGGCAGCAGCCAGGGAGACTGATGGGCTGTGGTGAGCAGAGTCCAGCAGGGCTGGCCCATCCCCGACCAGGGAGACTAGGCCAGACTTTGGGGGCACTCTCCCCTCTCCCCAGACTCCCAGGGTGCCCCCATCAAAGACTCTAAAAGCCTGCAATTCAGAAGTCCCAGAATCACAGAATTCCCGAGCCACGGGTCTCCCTCTGTCCTGGGAGGCCTCCGAACCCCCTGGGGCCTGGGTCCCAAGCCCCAGCACGCAGCCCTGGAGAAGGGTCCCAGGGCTATAGTAACAGCGGATCCAGCCCCAAGCCAGGCCCTCACAGTGCGTCCCCAGGCACTGCTAGGGGAGCCGTAAAGCCATTATCTCCCTCGCTCTGGGAAGACGGGCTGGGAGCCAGAGGCTGTAAAAGTTCCACTTGAAAGGAAACAGTCCCCAGAAGCAGAGGGGATTTGCAGGTTTATGGCCCGGGCTGCCAGAAGCCTGTGGAGATCAAGGCCCCTGCCCAGGCTTCCCTGCCCACCGCCCCTCCCACCAGCACCCACTGTGGGCTCCCGCCTGCTCCCCACCTGCAGGGCCAACCCCGCTCCTGGGGGGGAGGGACGAAGGGGAGGTTCAAGCTCAGGCTGCCTGTGGGCCCCTCTTCAGCTAAGACTCCCTGAGGTCAGGGGCTGCCTTCAGAGCGCCAAGCCCTGGGCTCAGAATCCTGGGCTCCTCCAACCTTCCTGCTCTAGCATCCTGGCTCAGAAGCCCCTGGAGGTGACAGGCTCTGGTGTTCACCAACCTAAATCCCAGAATTCCAAGAACCTGTGGGCCCTGAATACTGTCCGGTCAGACTTGGTGAGCCCAGACATTTCACTGCCAGTCCCCAGAGAAATGGCGGGGGACCCAAGCTCTCCCCAGAGTGAAAATGCCTCCTGCATGGTGGGTGTGGAAGGGACCCGAGTCTCCCTTGCTGCCATCCACCCCACGACAGGCTGGTCCAGGAGCAGGTGTACTACACACACCCCGCCCCGCCAACATCCCATGAAGCCCAGGACAGGGCACCCCGCCCCCCGGCGCCACTCACCACCACTTCACAGAACTGGCCGGAGAACCTCGTGCTGCAGACACACTCGTACACCCCCCGAAGTGCCCGGCAGGTGCCCCCATTCAAGCAGGGGCTGGTCTCACAGGAGATCTGACACCTGGGAGGCAGAGAAGAGGGTTAGGGTGGAGGAACCTGCTGCTTCCCGTGCACACTCTGTTCTCCTGGCTGCTCTGCTTAGCTCCTCAAACGCCCTCCACAGGCATCAGAGCTCAGCCACGCACTGTCCCTGCCTGGCCAGGCCCTGCCAGGTGCCGAGGATCAATGTGACCCCCATCGCCCGCCCCCCGCCTTTGCCCCGGCATTCATGACGAGAGCGACTCGCACTCCACCAGATGCCCAGGACGGCCCGTGTCCAGGCCCCAGGTGCTGACTCCCTGTCTGCAGTGGGCACAGAACCTGCCCCTTCCCAGCCTCCCCAGGTGGTCCGGGCACAGGTGGTCTGCACCGTGAGGTCAGGAGCAGCGCGAGGGGCTCTAAGACACCCCTCCAGCCAAACACGCCCCCCGCAGGTGTCTGCACGGCAGAGGATGGCCTCAAAGCCCTGGAAAGTGACAAAGGTGGACTGTCTGGCACTGTGATGGCAGTGAGGCTCTGACGGTGAGTACCCCACTTCATTCGCCCTGCCCAGCTCTCTGCACGCACCAGCCCACCCCCGAGGCCCCAGCCCCCACACCCACCTCAGGCCAGCAAAGCCCTCCTGGCAGCTGCAGTTGGCACCCCGAGGCCCACCCTCACACGGGCTGCCATTGGGGCAGGTGACGTTCAGGCTGCACTCCTCTGGCTGGACAGGCCACCTGGGGAGAACGCACAGAGCTGGCCTGGGGGCAGGACGCCTGGGGCCTGCCCACCACCACCCATGACCACGGGCCACCCGAGCCTCCGTGTTGCCATCTGTGGAATTCAGGGCCCACGTCCTGTGGTCCCTGATATCAGTCGCGGGAGCAGTGTCTGAGGTGGGAGGCGGGACACGGGGCTGCGCCCCGCAGCTCCAGCCCCGCCCCGAGCTGTGGGGCCTGTGGGCCCAGGCTGGGAATCCCTCCCGTGGCCCAGTCCTTTGAGAAGCTGGCAAAACGGAAGAGGGACTCTCCCCGGAGCAAAAGCAGATTCCTAAACACAAAACTCACACTCTAGGCGTGGGGCATGGGGGGACAGATGGGCAGGTCAGTCCTCCCCCGGACAACCTTCCACAGCTTGGCTCCAAAGGAAGTGGGGGTTGTCGAAGCCAGACTGAATAGGGGGCTAGTCACTCTGTCCCCGACCCCCGGGACTAATGCGAGTGGGTATCAGTGGTGGCCGCCGGGGCAGGACAGCCTCAATCAACGTTCTCTTCAAGACCGGCTCGGGGTTCCCCGCCCCCACACCCAGACAAGAGCACTGTTTATCTGAAATTCAAATTTATCTGCGTGTCCTGTATTTTATCTGGCAAATCTAGGGGGCTGTGGTTCCAATTCACAAGGACGGCACCGCACGGGAGCTCAGGGGGAAGGACTGGCCCTAGGATTCTCTGCCCTGCTCACCGCCCGGAGGCGTCTCTCAGAACCAACCGCAAACAGGCACCCGCCCCGCGTCACTGACTGGTCCACGGATCCTGGCCGCCCCCGTCCGCACCTGCAGCGCGGGCCCGCAAAGCCCGGCGGGCAGCGGCACTCAAAGTGGCCGTTGGGGCGCGCGTGGCAGCGGCCGCGGACGCAGGGAGCCGAGCGACACGGGTCGGCGCGGGCCTCGCAGCGTGGGCCCTCCCAGCCCGGGCCGCAGGCGCAGGCGAAGGCGTCGAAGAGGTCGCGGCAGGCGCCGCCGTGCAGGCAGGGCGAGGAGACACACACGGGCTCGCCGTGGCAGCCGAGTTGCGGGGCCTGCGCTCCGGGCCAGGCCGAGAAGTGCCCTCGGGCCCCGGGATCAGCGCCGGGGCGCGCGTGCGCCAGGGGCAGCGGGAGGCCTCCGAGCGCCACGCGGCCCAGGCAGCCGGTGAAGTTCTCGGCCAGCAGGACGCGCGCAGCACCCGGGCCGCGCAGGAAGGCCAGGTCGCCGGCCAGGCCGCGCAGCGCCATGGGCGTCGCCGCGCCGTCCAGCCACAGCAGCCAGCGTGACGCAGCGGCCGCGGGGTGCTCCATGGCCAGGCGCACGCGGTGCCAGGCGCCGTCGGCCACGCGCGGCCCGGGCGCGGGCAGCACCGCACTCGGCAGGCCGCGGCCGCTACGCACGCCGGCCAACAGCGAGCCGTTGCGCACGGCCAACCAGACGGCGGCGAGGGCGCCCGCGGCAGCGCGCAGTAGCCCAGCCTCGGAATCGCGCGTACGAAAGGCGAGCGAGAGACCACTGAGCTCGAGCTCTGACGATGCGTTGTGTCCGCTGAATGAGACCGGAGGGCCCTCTCGGAATGTGGCTTCTGCTACACCTGCGGGGACATGGAGCGTCGGTGATGGCCTACTGACACCCACCCACCCGGGTGATAACATCTGCTGCACGTCCCCCTCCCCCCATCAACTGTGGGCGGGGAACGCACAGCCACCTAACATATGATCCCAGGAACTGAGGCCTCACCTTCCCTTCTACTCCCTCACAATTCCCTACCCACAAACCGTGCGCCCCTACCCTCCAGGGCAGGCCAGGCAATAATAACCCCTCCAAAAACCTGCTCACTCACAGACGAAGCCATCAGGGACCTCCTCGCAGGTGGCAGGCGGGAGGCAGGGCCGGCCAGGACACCACAGCTGCTGGGCACACGTGGGCCCTGTAAAGTTGGCAGGGCAGGTGCAGTGGAAGTCATTCCAGGTGACCAGGCAAGTCCCACCGTTGAGACAAGGGTCAGGCTGCAGGAGAAGCAGGACAGGGATTGGCTGAGGCCTGCAGAAGCATCCCCCTCCCCACCCCACAACCACCCCTGCAGTGGTTCTCAGTTGAGCACCTAGTACAGACACATTACCTCTTCACAGACAAATAGGAAGTTACTATCATCTCCGCTTTACAGACGAGGGAACTGAGGCAGGGAGAGGAGAGGCCACTTGCCTGAGTCACTCAGCCAGTAAACAGAGGAGCCAGAGTTCACGCTCAGGCTATTCCAATTCCAGGGCTGGCGCTTTGTTCATGGGCCACGGGGGTCCCTGTCCTACCTAAAGGTTTGGCAGCCGGCCCTCGCCTGGATCAGGGTGTCTGCCTCAGACGAGGACTGGGAGGGAGGTACGGGGACCACCAGAGGGCAGGAGCAGCTGGGCCAGAGGGGGGATCAATACGAGTCCTTCACTGCCGCTGACAGCGGGACCTGGGGCAGGGTGCTTTCCTCGGCAGGAGAAAGACATGCTGACCCCAGAGATGCGGGGCACTCACACTGCATGTGTCCTCAGAGACGCAGCCCATGGTGAGGTTCCAGGACTGCCTGCTGCCCAGCTCACTGGGCTGGCTTGAGTTCCCCAGAGGCAGTGGAAAGAAGGGGAGGTGGAGGCCATTGAGTTGCAGGTCCTGGAGGCAGCCTCGGAAGGGCCCACCCCAGGGCTGGGCATCAGCAGGGAGGAGTCGCCCACCTACGTGCACCTGCTGCCTCAAGCCCGGCAGCTGGTCAGTCCCAAAGCTAAGTGTCACCAGGTGGCGGAGCCCATCGTTCCAGGGCCCCGGGAGCACCAGAGCAGGACTGCCCAGCACCTCGGCCCTGATCTGGCCCTCCCTCAGGAACACTGTCAGGATAGCTGCTGAGTGGTTGGCAAGTTGGAGCAGCAGGCCAGCAGGTTCCCGGGTGCGGAGGAGGAAGGACACGGTGAGGTTGGGGCCCGGCAGCTGGTGGACCAGGAAGGATGCAGAGCTCAGGGTGCCCCCCAAGCCAAACGTGGCAGCAGGAACCTCTGCAGGGAGAGAGGGTGCCAGGCATGAGGCCTGTGGGATGGGGGAAGGCAGGACCTCTGCCCCGGGGCCACTCGGCTCGCGCCTCACCGTCAGCACACGTGCGGCCACGATAGGGCCGGGGGCAGTCGCAGTGGAAGTGTGTCCACAGGTCCACACAGGCCCCTCCGTGGGCGCAGGGTGGAGGCTGACACTGCTCGTGGCGCTTGCAGCCCAGGAGGACATTCTCCCCGAGATCTTCAGGCAACAGGAGGTGCCCATCCACACGTACGTCCTGGAAGCAGCCTGCAAAGGCCGCGCCACCCAGCTCAAGAGAGCAGGGCCCGCCGGGAGGCCTGGCCGTGGAGGCAGGATGAGCCGGGGCCACAGAACTGGAGGCCACGCAGAGCTGGGCAGGGCAGCCCTCATGCCAGAGGCGCAGCTTCAGGACCCCTAGGTCAAGTGTCACCTCCACTCGGTGCCACTGGCCATCATTTAGGGCCAGGTCTAGCAGCCTCAGGACAAGTACAGTGTTGCCATGGCTCCAGAGTGTGGCCTGCAGTGTGGCCGCTGCCAGGGCTAGCTCCAGCTTCGAGCTGTCCTGCGTATCAGTGCGAGTGGCCAAGGCACCAGCAGGTAGCGTGGTGCGAAACCTCAGCGCCAGAGCCAGGGAGACACCGGCAGGCACTGAAACCCGCACAGGGTTCCCCGCCACCACAGAGAAGGTGGTATTCTGGCCACAAGAAGGTCCATGGGTACCAGGTGGGCAGTGGCAGACATAGCTGTGGACTCCAGACTCGAAGGTAGGGACGCAGGTAGCAGCCAGGGGGCAAGCGTGGCCCTGGCAGCCGGTGAGCTGCACAGAACAGTCATGCCCACCCCAGGCCTCCGGGCACCGGCAGAGGTAGCCTGCCACGATGTCATCACAGGTCCCACCATGGAGGCAAGGCCCCGACAGGCACTCGTCCACGTCTTCCTGACATGTCAGGCCTTTGGGAGAGACCAGGCCAAAGCTCAGCATCCTAGACCAGAACCACAGTCTCGGCCCAGAGCTTGCATACCTCTTGGGACCGGGACCTCAGTACCCACCAACCAAACCAATTCCCAACCCCTGATGGATTTTCCATGGTCCCCTGAAACCTCAGAGGCTGGAGCCCAAGATGCCCCTTTCTCTGCTATGTCTGGTGAGTCTCCATGCCCTGTGGATTCAATCCCCCCAATACTCTCCAATCTGCCTTTCCTTGCACCCCACCTCTCCTGCCTCACCCGCTCTCTGCGCCACAGTTTAGCCTCCTCTAGTCTGCCTGACTTCAGAACCTCCTCTGCCATCCGTCCCTACAAGCAGCCAGAGATCTGTTTCTGAAGGTCACCTGACCAGGTTCCTCTGCTGCCTTAGGTCCGATCACTCACCCTGACAACGAGATTCCTCATGGGTTGGACCTGCCAGTCACTCACGTCTCAGCCCTTCCCCCTGCAAACCTTGAACTGCCTGTTCCTCCAAGCTTTTCCTGGAAAGTCCTGCCTCTGGGGCTTTGCTCCTATGGTTCCTTCTGCTTGGAATGCCTCATCCTCCCTTCCCCTGCCTTTCAAACTCCTACTTATCCTACAAAGCCCAAACTCAAAGGACTATTCCTCTAGGAGGCTTCCTCTGACTCTCAGCCTCAAGCTATTGTGCCACTCCCTACTCTTTGTCCACCCCGAGGCACAGCGCCCCAGCACCCTGGATGGACAGTATCTGTTTGTGCAGCTGAGATCTCCCCTGGGGGCCCAAGTATGGCATTGGTACCCAGCAAAGGGCCCAGCATGGCTTCTGCGGACAGCGGAACGGAAGGAGCGAGCGGAGGCGGGTGTGTGCACCTGTGGCGCTCCAAGTAACCACCAGACTCTCGCCTCCCGGTCCCTCTGCCCAAGGGTCTCCACGCCGGCTGTGAAGGGGCACCTCCCCCTTCCCTCCAAGAGCTCCCACGCCAGGTGCTCGGGCCCCAGTCTGGGTCCGGAGGCCACAGCCCAACCCCAGCTCAGCCAGAGCCTCCGCGAACAACCAAGGCTGGCCCTGCTCCCATGTCCCAGCTGGGGGAACCCCGGCCCAAAGAAGCCACCAATCAGCCCACAAACAGCACGGCCTCCCTCTGAGGACAGCTAGCTCCACCTCCCCATGCCCAAAGCCACCGTCCTCCATACCTGCCAGGAGCCACAGGCCCCCCAGGAAGGTCCACAGAGCCTGCAGCCCCATTGCATTTCCCCAGATGTCTGAGAGGGCTGGGCGGGCGCGGAGGCTGGGGAGCAGAGCTCCCTCCCGGTCCGGCCGCCTCCTTCAGGGCCCGCTCAGGAATGCCAGGCCCCGGCCTCCCCCAGGCCAAGCACGACCCAATGGGAGGATGGGGATGGACAGTGGCAGGGAGCCCAGCCCCACAGCCGGCGGTTCCCCCTCCTGGTTTCTGACCTTAGAGGTCTGACCTCGCTGGCAGCCATGAGCTGAGCTCAGCTCCTGCTGACGCTGGGGAACCTGAAGGACAACACTCTCTCTAAAGCCTCCGTGGCCCCGTCGGAAAGGTGAGGATTTAACCGCCTGCTTCACAGGGACGTGGTGAGGGGGTAACAAAATGCACAGAGAACGCTCTTCAAAGGCCAGGCATGTGTGGTGGCACATGGGTGGGCCTGGCCCCCGCGAGGCAGGACTCGGGAACCGCAGTCCACAGGAGCAGAAGATGGGCCACCCAAGGGGGTAGGCACCAAGTCCTAGTGTCTTCAGGTGGGCGAGGGGTAGAGGGGACGGTGGTGATCACCACCCTGTCCCCTAGGCGTGGGAGCCTGTGCCCAGGAGCCCTGCCGAGTCGGGGGCAGTGTGCCCAGCAGGAATGTGGGCAGCGTGGGGGAAGTGAGCCAGGCATTCCAGAGGGAGCAGGGACACTCAGCGAGTGAGATCTTCCTGGTCACCAGCATCTGGTGGGAGGGTGTCTGAGTGTCTGGGCATCTGGTATACCCAAGGCAGGGAGATGCCTTCTGTACCCCCAACTCCTGCCTAGCAGGCCCCAGAACCCCAAAGGTCAAGCTCATCCTTCTCCAGACACTGCCCCCCCACTATCTTCAATGCCTGCCCCACCCCACCCCCACCCCGCCTTTGCCTTCTCCGTCCTGGCCAAAGTGCCTCTGTCCCCGAGGCCCCTGCCCAGCCCTTTGATGTGAGGTGTCTGGGGTTCTCTCTGCCCATCACTCCACACATTTTCCACAACAACCTCAGCCACCCGCGGCCCCAGCTGCCGGGATTACCCCCCTAACCGCCGGTCTCGGACTCCAGCCCACACCACAGCCCTGGAGCTCAGCCCAACTGGCAACTCCCCCCCAGGCTCCTTCTGGGGGTGCCCCACAGACACTCCGACTCAGAGTGGACAAGGCTGAACCACGCGGGACATGAATTCAGCTGGCATCCCCGACACCTTCCACTCACACCTGGATAACCCTCAGGACCTGTAGAGTGTCCCTCCTAAATATTTCTCAACCTGATTGGCCCCCTCCATTCCCACCTCCAAAACCCAGGTCCCAGCTCAGTCCCAGCTTAGCTGTCACCTGGGCCACTGTGCCCACCTTCTCTCTAACCTCATACCCCATCAATCCAGCCTCCACACATCAGCCAGAGGAACCTTCTCACCCCAGACCCACCAACTCCGACCTTGCCCTGCCGCAGGGCCCACCCCACCCCACACACCTGTGTAGCCATGTGGACAGTGACACTGAAAGCCATTGGGCAGGTCCAGGCAGCGGCCTCCACTGAAGCATGGCCCCGAAGCACACTCGTCCACGTCCACGCTGCAGTCGTCCCCTGCAAGAGGCCCAGCTGTCGTTCCCACCTGTGCCCTCAGAGTCAGCCTGGACCCGGAAGGGCCCATTTTATAGCTAGAGAGAATGAGGCCCAAAAAGTGGCACTTGAACCCAGCCCGGCATCCCTCCTGGTGCATTTGGACACTGGTAGACCTGCTGCCCTGGAAGGGGGTAGGGAGCTCACCCTCAAAGCCCGGAGGGCAGCGGCATAGGAAGCCAGCAGCATGGCGGAAGCTGAAGGCGCCGGGGAAGGCGGCCTGGGCACCGCCGTACAGGGCCGGGTCGGAGCGCTGCAGGCACTGGCCCCCGTGCTGGCAGGGGCCTGCCGCACACTCGTCCTCGTCCACCTCGCACTGCTCGCCACTGTAGCCTGGGGGCACATACGCATGGACATCAGGTCACACGGAGTCTTCGGGCAGTAACCCACCCCACCCCCACCCCACAGACGCCAGGCTGGCCCAAGGCTAAATTAGGACAACAGCTCAGAATATGGTCACGCATCTCAGAAGAGAGGGAGACACAACGAAGGAGGTAGGCATGATCCTGACAGCGTTATTCAGCTCACATTATCTTACTAGTATCACCAGTAGAAGCGAGCTCTTTGCACGTGCCATGCCGCGTGCCTAGACTTCATGGGCATTACACCTTTACTCTTACAACCCTGGGAGCAGGCGCTACGATTAGCCCCATTTTCAGATCAGGAAAGTTGGTCCACGGAAGGTGCGTGCACTTGCGCACGTATTCCACTGCCCCAGGCTGCGCCGGCCCACCAACCTGCCCCTGCGCCCTCACGCCGCACGCACACATACGCACACACACACTCGCGCACGCATGCGCGCGCGCACGCACACACGCACCTGGCCAGCAGAGGCAGCGGAAGCTCCCCAGGCCCTCGAGGCAGGACGCGTTGTGCGCGCAGGGCGTCGACGCACACTCCAGCACCTCCTGTTCGCAGCGCGCGCCTTCGTAGCCCGTGTCTGCGCAGTCGCACCAGAACCTGCAGTGGGCACGCACTCGGCTGCAGCCCCCTGCCTCCACCGTGTCCCCCAAACCCACCGCGGAGCCTTCGCGCCTTCGGCCACCGGGACGCACGCTCACCCGTTGACCAGGTCGTGGCACACGCCCCCGTGCTCGCATGGCTGGCTCTGGCACTCGTCCAGGTCCAGCTGGCAGCTGGCGCCCCCGTAGCCCGGCCTGCACACACAGCGGTAGGAGCCCACGCCGTCCAGGCACGAGCCCCCGTGCAGGCAGGGCGCCGAGGCACACTCGTCCACCTCCACCTCGCAGTTAACGCCTGGACAGGGCCGGAGACAAGGACAGAGGCAGGTCACCAGAGGGAGGGCGAAAGAGGCTGAGTAAGGCCCACTGAAACCAGTTCCAGTTACAAGGAGCGGAAGGTGAGGATCCACAGAGAGAAACTGCTGGTCCATTCATCCCCAGCAGGTGTTTCTTCCTCCAACAATGGTAATGGGGTAAAAACAAGACAGACATCCCTGCTCCCTTGAACTCACAGACATCTAGCCCGGGAGATGGGCATTAGGTCAATGTTAACTAGAGGACTGATTTTTAATTTTGATAAGCTGAACAATGAGGGAGTACTGGATTCTGTGAAAGCAGGAGCCAGGATCTTGGCCTGGGGAACTGGGAGTCAAGGAAAGGTTTTTGGAGGAAGAGCCTTTTGAAGGGCGGGAGGTGGGGAGGGGGTGTCTAAACTACCAGGATAGAGGGCTGTTTGAGTAGCTGGGTTCAGGAGAGACCGTTGGTCAAGACCTGCCTCAGGGCAGGCACGCTGCCCTAGGCAGGGCCCAGGAAGCTAAAGCGCTACGGGGAGAGGGGAGGAGGTGAGAGGCAGGGGTGCAGGGTGGCCGGGCCTTGGAGGGCTGGGTAACACAGTCGGGTTATCCTAAAAGTTTTGAGCAGCTAAGTTACAAGGTCCTGTTTGCATTTTAAAAGGCTCACTCTGCTGGCTTTGAAGAGGGTGTAAGGACAGACCTCAGAGAGGGATGTAGCCTGGCAGGAGATGCAGCAGTAGGGTAAGCAACCCCTTCTGCTTTTCCCTGCATTGTCTTGCTTTTAAAACTGAAAGTTCAGCTGTGGCTGGTGTGGCTCAGTGGATTGAGTGCCAACCTGCACACCAAAGGGTCACAGATTCGATTCCCAGTCAGGGCACATGCCTGGGTGGCAGGCCAGGTCCCCACTGGGGGACATGCAAGAGGCAACCACACATTGATGTTTGTCTCCCTCTTTCCCCCCTCCCTTCCCCTCTCTCTAAAAACAAATAAATGAAATCATTTTTTTTTTTAACTGAAAGTTCAAGTCCCACCCAGAGGGTTGGGGGGCTCTCGGGGAACGGAGGCTGTGGAGGTGAAAGGAGCGGGGGGATCCATCCCAGTGTGGAAATGTACTGCCAGCTTCATCGCAGAGCCCACGTGTCCTTGTAAACTCCAGTGGCCCTGCCCCTGCCCCCTACGTGGGATCGGTCATGGGGAATGATGATTGGTCATGGGGGCCAGAGGCCCAGCTGGTTCCGGCAGGAATCTTACCTCCTCCCCAGCTCAGCGAGCACAAAACCCAGCCCCTCCTTCCTGTGACCCGCACTCCTCCTGCCCTGGCCCCGCTCCCACCCTCTGTGCCAGGGGGAGCCAGGCCCAGGCCGCCTGGAATCCCAGCCTCCCCCGCCTGGCTGGGAGCGGGAGGAGGAGCAGAGGAATGAGTCACACAGGCACTGCCCCCACGCACATCTCACCCAGAGAGCCTTCCCCGGAGCGCCTGAGCACCACGTCCGGGCGCGCGCACCTGCTGGTGCTCACGCACGGCGTTTCAGCGCAGAGGCGCTCAGGGAGCCCGGACACCACAAATGCTGGCAGACACTCCACACACACAGACACACACACACACACACCCCACCCCCTCAACCTATCCAGACACCGAGGCCCTCAGATGATGAGAAAGACACATGGAACCCGTTTCCAGAGTCCATTTTCATCTGCGTGCTGAGACCTACCTCCTCATTATAAGCACCATTCCTGGGAACCCAGCCCCCCCAGTGTGTGCCCCTTGCTCTGAGGTGACCTCGCATTGCCCTCTGCCCTCAGAGAGAGTTGTCTGAAACCAGGGTGTCTGTACCACGGGCTCCCAGCTGCCCTAGGCCCAGCCTCCTTCCAGACCTGTCCCCCGTTGCGCCCTCCTTCCCAGCTTCCCGGTAGTCACTCCGATGGCTTTTGTCTTGGAGCACAGAAGGGACTGGGTCCGGGCCAAAGTCTGGAGGAGGGAACTAGCATTTCCTCAGTGTCAGCACTTGGATATACATTATCACCCACTTCCCGCTGGAGACCGCAGAGACCCCTGGGGGGCCCATCGACATTACAGTTTGAACAAGACCACCATTACAAACCTGAGCCACACCAGGGGTGTTCACGCGCTAAAATGATCCGCTGAGTGGACAGGGCCTGCACCCCAGCCTGACACAGGCCTGGAGTAGATGCGAGAAATACTGTCGAGATGTGTGCTCATTAAAGCCCAACCAGGAGCACCGGTGCTCTGGTCCCGCCAGGGACGCCTGAAGGGTGTCTCCACCCCCAGCCCATACCGAACTCTAGAAGGGACTGAACAAACACTCCCAGTGCCCGTTACGTGCCAGGCCCTGTGCCAGCCCTTGCACATTCACTCTCATGCGGAGCTGCCAGGTCAGCCTGAGAGGCATCGCCCCTGTAGCAAGACCCAGAGAGGCTGCACCCAGGAGCGTCCAGGATGCCCGGCGGGGGGCGGCGGGGAGAGGTGTCTGTATTAAAGTCAAAGCTGAACGCATGACTTCGCACCCTGAGCCACCGATGGGATCGATGTTATAAACCTCCTCTGGGCACAGCCGGGGCCATTACCTGCATAGTCGAGGGGGCAGTGGCACTCGTATCGATCGGCCAGGTTGTGGCAAGTGGCCCCGTGGCGGCAGGGCCGGGACGCACACTCATCGATGTCCAGCTCACAGCGTGGGCCCTGGAACCCGGGCACACAGTAGCAGCGGAAGTCACTGGGGCCTGGACCCTGGGGCACACACAGGGCGCCGTGGTAGCAGGGCTGCGCGGCGCAGCCCTGGGGCTCCGTGGGGCCGCAGGCATAGCCGCCACTCTCCGTAGCCTGGCACTCGGTCCCTGGGGTGCAGGGGTCCAAGGCACAGGCACTCAGGGTCTGTGCAGGCACCGTTCCTGTAGAGAGAGGAGACCAGGTGGGCAGGAGCTACCAGACGCTCCCCTCCCCTCACCCACCGAGCCCCAGGCCCCGGAGCCGGAAAGCAGCAGAGGGCTGCCCGTACTCCAGGACGGAGGGCGGGCCAGAGCCCTACCAGCCAGGTCCCAGCATGCCGCCCACATCTACCCCCGAAGAGGACCAGTTTCAGGAGCGCCTCCCTAGCAGAGAACTAGGACCTGGGATGTCGGGCTCCCCGCTCAGGATTAACGGGCAGGCCGGCTGGGGGCTCTGCACCCCTCGGGCCTGCATCCCCTTGGCGCCTCTCTGACACGGGTTCTGTGGTGCCCATTTTACAGGAGGGCAGATGGGGGTTCGGGGGGAAGCGAGGACTTGCTGGGGACACATGGCAAGCTGGTGCTGGGACAGCCTCCCAGCTCTGCCTGCTCCTTTCAGCCCCACAGGGGAGGGGGTCTCCTTGGGTCTCCCACCTATGGCCCCCTCCCTCCCTGAAGGCCCAGGAGGGGGCTCTTCCCACTGCCCCCTCCACCGCTCCTGCTGGGGGTCTGGTAACTCCATCCCTGCGTGAAATTGAAGATGAAGGACTTCAAAGGCCTTTCTCCACACCCCGCCCACCCTGCTCTCTGCCCCCTACGCTGCCCCGCTGCCCTGGGAGCTTCTCGCAGGACCCCTGGCCCTTGCTGTCAGCCAGCGCGTGAGCAGACAGCCTGGCCAGGGTTACAGGGTGCAGGGCAGACACCGAGACTTGCTGACTGAACCCCTACACCTTGCTGAGCTCACTCTGTTCCACAGCATCACCTACAGATCAGGGAGCCAAGCCGGGTTGAGAGCCAGCCTCCCACCCTCCCCACCTCCCTGCCTGTCTGTATAATTCTGGGGCAAGAACTTGAGCTTTGGAGTAAAACAGCCCGGGTTAGATTCCAGCTCAATTACTATCTCTCAGACCTTGGACAAGTCATTCTCCTGCGGAGCTACAGCTCCCACCCTGAAAGGGAGAGGCTGATAGTCCCTGCGTCCCAGGGTGGGTTAGGATTCAAAGCCTCGGGTACTGCAGTCAAGTGCTCACTTGTAGAAACTCAGTAAGTGATGGGGGAGGGAGAGCCGCCCACAAGAAGGAGGCACCCCTCCCACCTGGGGCTTTGAGAGGTGCCCCTTCTCCCATCAAGTTGTCATCCAGACACTAACCAGGCCCTGCACCTCCCCTCCCCCACCCCGGTAGAGACCCCCAGATAAGGCCCAGCCGCCTCTCGGGCGTCATCCACATTCCACAAGGCAGGGCTGTCCACTGGCTGACCCCCACCCTTCCCGGCCAGGGCCATGCACGGTGGGGGACATGCGGATGGAAACGCTGACCAACAAATAGGCTCGGGGAGCGCCCAGCTGTCACCCCACCCCAGAGCACCTGGTACAGCTCAGCATGGGCTCGCTCACTCCTAGACCCGAACCGGGGGCCCTCGTGCCCACCCAGGGCCAGGCTCGCGGCAGGGGCACAGGGCCTCAAATGCCGTCAGACCGGACGACCTTCCTGGGCCGTGGCGTCCACAGCCCCTCTCTGCCCACTGTTTCTCCGCGCAGCTCAGGGCGCCGTCCCCAGCACCCCGCCCATGCCTGGTCCCAGGGGCGGGGGCGGGGGTACCCGAGCCTCTCTGATGGGCCGTGGGCAGCCCATCTTTCTTCTCCCCGCTCCGAGGGGCTGCGCCACCCTGGGCTAGATGCTGTGATGGGGGTGGGAGGAAGGTCGGGGGGCTGGGGGGTCTCGTTCCGGCACAGAAGGAACAGGTTTGGGCGTCAGACAGATCCAGCTTGGGGTGCAAACAGTACCACCTCATGGGGTGCTAGAAGGAGCCACTGGGGCAACGCGCGTGAAGCCCTGGCACCCAGTGGGCCCTCAGTGAGGACTCTGGCCATTGTAACCCAAGTCCCTCGACCCAGCCCAGCTCAGGAGCCGGAGCACGAGAATCAGGGCTCCCCCATGAAGGGACCTGCCTGCTGGGTCCTGTGCGATTTAATCCTGACAAGACGCAGCCCCTCATCCGAGTGTCCCCAGGGACCCCGCCCCACTCTGCAGGTTTGTCCCGGTTCCGAGCCTGCGGTTTTGGAGCAGCCGGGACCAGGCCGGGTACACAGCGCCTGGGGGAGTGGGGAGGGTGGGTGCAGGTGGGCTGTGGCCCTAAATGGCAGAGCCCCAGGTGAGTCCCGCCACCTGGGAGGGAGGAGGAGTCCTGGTCAGAGCCGGCGGAGAGGCAGGCGTTCAGGAGCCGCAAAAGCCTGCCTGTGTCCTCTCAGTTACTCTTCCCATTTCCCCGAGGAGATGGGGACGCTGCCCTGCCTGGGTCGCAGCTCAGGAAAGTGAGGCCCAGCCCCACAGCTTGTGAGGGTCAAAAGTCAAACCCCGTTCTCCCTGCTGCAGAGCCTCCAGCCAGAGTTCCCAGAGGCCGGCCCCCCTCTGCCTGCGTTAAGAATATCTATTCCTGGGCCTGCTCCAGACCCAGAGATTCAAAACCACTGGGCCCAGGGCCCGAGAATCTGCATCGCAATATGCTCCCTGGGGACTCCTTTGTATGTGGAGGCTCGGGAACTGCTGACCTCGGGTTCTCTGTCTCCCAGGAACGAGCCCAGGAGGCCCCGCCAGCCCCGGGCTGAGGGGAGGAGAGGCAAGGGCAGAGGAGGGGCCCTCCCAGGGGCCAGGCTGGAGGGGCGGGGCCTGTTGCCAGGGTGACAAGGGGCCTGTGCTTATCTTTACAAATCCCTCCTGACCCCTCGGCAGCCTGGGACGACCTGGCAGGAGAGGGATTAGCTAACACTGCCCCTCCCCTCAGACCTGCAGCCCAGCCCTGAAAAGGCCCGGGACCCATTGCTGGGAAGGGAAGGGAAACCTCTCCGTGGACAGGACAGGATTACGTTAACAGCAACTGTTTACTGAGCATGTACTGTGCGCTCCCGGCTGGGCTACACATCTTGCGTCTATTATTACACTATTAGATTGATGTAAACCGGAAGACATGGGTGCTGTTAAGAAAAGTGTTTCTAATTCAGAGATCACAAACCTACCCTGGATCATCCCTCAAAAAACGAAGGAGCAGCTCGATCGGCTCCTGACACCTGAGCGGCCGCCCGTCTCCTGGTGCGCGTAAAACCCCGACTCCTGCCGTCACTGTGCTGCGTCCCGGCCCAGCCTCCCGGGCGCTGGGAGGGCCTCTGAAGGCTGGCGCGGGCGTAGAGTGCAGGTTCCAGGGCCTGCCTGGCAGAGGGGCAGCCCTCCCAGCCTGCCCGGCACCTGGCTGTTGGCAGCCCCACGGGGCTTCAGGCCTCGCCCAGTGCCCAGTGACTCCTGCTCCCTGGGCCTGTGCACAGACCCGGCGCTAACCGACAGCCACTCGGGCTGTTGCCTGAGGGAGGATTTTGGGATGCTTCTTTCTGGTCTTGACAAGGCAAGAGAGGATATTTTTAAGAAGCAACCTAGTGACTTTGGGTGGTGGGCACATAATGCAGTTGACAGATGGTATATTGTAGAATTGCACACTTGAAACCTACAGAATTTTATTAACCAATGTCACCCCAATACACTTCACCAAAACAAATTTAGAACAAAAGATTTCCTCTAAAAGTCAAAGGGAAAAACATTTTAAGGAGACGTGACCCATGATCTTGCAGACGTGGGAGCTCCTGGCAGAAGGGACATGTTCGTCCAATGTCAGTCCCCAAGGCTAGGGCTGAGCAGCAGTGCGGGGCAGGAAAGTTTGGAATACTCTTTTACAAGTGTTTACCCCGGGGTTAAAAGTGTAATTTTTTTAAGAGCAACCACAACAATAACTTGGGGATTCTCGTCCTGCGCCATTCCTGGCACTCAAACGTCCCAGCATTTCCAGACCGCGGTCCCAGGGCACTGGGGACAGGGAGGCACTTCCGCAGTGAGGGGCGGAGGGAGCAGGTGGGGCTCCAGCCACTGGTAATTATTCCACTTCTTACCGCAACTGGGATCTGACTTCTGTCTCAAGTTTCCTTTGAAACAGGATTCCATGCCAAACCTAAGTTGAAGAACCAGGGCATGTTTTCACCAGGTCTTATAAATGGCCCTTGGGGTTAGCTGGTGTGTCCCCTTTAGACAGAGGCAGAGAGGTGACTTTGCAACGGTTAGTACCATAGTCGGCTGTGACATCCTGGCCCTGCCCCCCCCCCCCCCACTAGGTCTGTGACTCTGGACAAGTCACTGACATGCTCTGGGCCTCCTTTCTTCCTCTGTCAGCCGAGGGCGTCACAGGGCTGTGGTGAGAATTGAACTCGATCACGTGGATCCGACAGCACAGCACCGGCCACGCAGGGGCTGAGGATGTTATTTATTCATTCGTCAACAAATCTTTACTTGGGAAACACTGGCTGCCCAGCGGGCCCTGCCACTGGGGTGTGCGCAGCTCCTGTTCCCTGCTTCATCCTGCGGCCCCTCCCAGCGCTGGCTGGAGGGGGAGCGGGACGCGGGACCATCCCGCCCCTTCGTCAGCCAGGCTCCCTGGGTGTGCGGGGAGCAGGAGGGACTTGAGAGCCCAGCGCGCCCCATTGTGCGCCAAGATGCCTGGTCCTCTCCTAGCAACCGGCGGGGCCTTTGTGGCAGAGTGGGCTCAGACGGCGGGCCAGGCTCAGGGCCTGGCAGGGCGGGCAGCAGAGCTGGGCCGGGGCTCTGCAAGTGATGCCGGCCCAGCCCCGCTCCTCCGGGCAGTCAGGCCTGGGGTGCCGGCCTCCAGAAGTGCTCACTCCTGCAGTGCCCCCACCACCCCAGCTTTCAGGGATCCCCCGGGAGCCGTCCCCGGTGCAGAAATCACAGGGGAGAGGCTGCCCTCGGAGACCCTAGCAGTGGCGTGTGGGGCAGGTGTCTCTCTGAGTCTGTTTCCTTCTGTTGCCTCGATCTCCTCTGTGCTCACTCTGCTTCGAGGTCCACAGGAATGTGCATTCGAGTGTGAATGCACACGAGTCAAAGTACACGCACTGGTGGGTGCAGGCACTTGCAGGTATGTGCGTGAGTGCATGTCTGGTGGGTCTACATGCACCTGTGGACACCTGTTTGTGTGGTTGTGTGTTCCCTTGTGCATGCCACACCAGTGCGCAGGTGTGTGTGTGCACAGCTGTGACTTGTGTGTGCACACACAGGTGTGCATTTGTGTGTGCATTATAGGACCAGCTCCACGCGCCAGGAGTTCTTGTCCCCGGGTGTGGAGAGCAGACTCCTGCACCAGGTTTGCCAGGGAGGCCCAGCCCGTAAGCCCCCATTCCTCCCTGAGCCTTGGTTTCCTCCACTGCACAAAGGGGTCCTCGTCCTCCCCACAGGCCCTGTGGAGAGGAGGGGACAAAGGCTTTGTGAGCCAGACCCTGTGAGGGGCTATAGGAGGGGGTGAAGGGGGCCTTGACTCCGCACCCTGCGAGTCTGGGGAGGCGGGGGCTCCCCTGGCCACAGTGGAGCCCAGGCCACCCTTGTCCTTGGTTCCCTCCTCCAGCAGTGGCAGTGGGGGCGGGGGACTTCCCAGCCCAGGCCTGAGTAGCCATAGTGACCAAGACAAAGCGTCCCCCAGAACCCCCAGGAAGAATTCCAGGCCCGCGCGTGCACACGTGAATCCACTTGGACAAAAGCAAAAACTGCTTGGCAAAAGGGGTCTGGCTTCAGGAAGCCCTTGCAGCTCCATCTGGGAAAGCCTGGGAAGGGGGCCCTGGGCTCGGCCACCCCCTAGGGACCCTTGCGCACCTGCAGCTCCCCAGGGCAGGCAGGGCTAGGGCTCCCATGGGGGGATACAGGCAGACATCGGCTCCCCTGGGTCTGCTTTTGCTTCTTCACCCCAGTCTACTGGGTTGGGGTCTGCTGCCCCACCCACCCACCCACCCCCGGGCTCCCATGACGCAGTTCAACTCACTGGACAACTTACACCCTACAACTTACGCTGAGACACTGCCCACCGCACTCAGGAAGCCTCAGACACGGCGCGGCCTCACCTGGTACAGCTCACCCTACTTCCCAACTTTAACGCACCCCCGCCTGCCCTCCACCACCCAGCACAGGCCTCTCACCCCAGCCCTCCCAGCCCCAGCACCCCTCCCAGGACACACAGCCCCCCCCCCCCGTGGCCCAGATCACAGCCGCCGGCCCCCAACACGCAGCAGCCCCTGAGTCCCAGGTCGCGCTCGCTCCCCACAAGTTCCAGCGGCCCCACGGCGCGCTCCCCCACACCCTGCGCTCCCCACGCCCCACAACTCAGGCCTGCACCCTGCCCTACAGTTGGCCCAGTGCCCACAGAGACAGCCCCAGAGCCTGTGGCGTCTGCTTCGGGAGGCAGACCCTGCCCCAGCCTCCCGCCCCCGGGGTTGTGCCCCCCACTCACCGGCCAGGAGGGCGAGGGCAGGGGCCCAGGGCAGCGGCAGCAGCAGCAGCAGCAGCAGCGGCAGCAGCAAGAAAGGGGCCCAGAGCCGGGGGTCCCGGGGGCCTGGCCCGGCCAGCGCCATGGCAGCACGCCGCGCTCCGCGGCTGTGGGAACAGAGGCCTGGCTGGCGGCGCACCCCCTCTCCCTCCAACCAGCACTAATGCCGTGGACAGAGGCCCGGCCCCTCCTCCCCTCCCTCCCGCCCGCCCTCCCCTCCCGCCTCTTCCCCCAGCCCAGGCCCTCCCAAGCCGCCCCACCTCCTAGAGGGCTCTGGAGGAGGGTCTGACCCTCCCAGCCTCCCCAAGGCCCTGGGCTCCAGGCAGGCCGACGGCCCCTCTGGGTCTGCCCTCACCTCAGCGCCCACCACTCTCTCCCCTGACACCCCCACTGCCTTGGCCTCCCCGCTCTGGGCTGTGCTGCCTCAGCCTCCCCAGAGAAATGCCTGTTCTGGGGGGCCCTCTCTGCAGGTGAGGCCACCGCTCCAGGCCCTCAGCCATCCGGCCCTGCTGGGCTGTGCTCAGCCCAGGCCTGCGCATCCACTAGCCCCCCAGCCTCCTAGATGGGCTCAGAAGCCCCACTCCCTCCCACTTAACTCCCACCTCTGCAAGGGACCCCCACACTGCAGCCCGACGCCCTGTCCCCTCTCCACATTCAGTCGACCACCGCTCCTGGCAACTCTTCCTTCTCAGTGCCTCTGGATCCCACTCCTTCATGGCCACACACAGCCGCACCCACCGTGGCCCTCAGGGGAAGGCCCCGTCTCCCCCCTCCCTCACTCCCCACCAGACCCCTGTCCGCGTTGCCCCTAGGTCTCCTCTGCTGTTTGCAGCTCCAGACACCTCTCCATTGTTAAAGCCAGCCCCTTCCACTGAAGAGCAGCGCTAACTAGGCAAGCTTTCCTGTCCTGCCCCCCGGAAGGCCTCCTTGTTGTCTAACTTCACAGTCTCCTGCTGCACTTGGTGTTTGCTTGCTCCCAGCTGCAGAGGGCAATGCTGTTTGGGCGGAGAGGAGGAGTACTTCAGGGGACCTGGCCCCAGGTCATCTCAAAGGCACAGCAACATCAAAGAACAGCCCGTTCCTCCACTGCCCTTCACTCCAGGGGAGGGAGAATCCCGTGCTGAAGGGACTTTCGGGACCAAGCCACTGTCCCCTGCCAGTGCATCCCCATTTGGCCCAATTCAGTGACCTTGGACTCAGGCCACCCAGGTCCTGTGCGGGGCTCTGCGATGTGTCCCTGACGTCCGAGGGCACGTTGAGAGACAGGCCTGAGCAGCGACTGAGGGTGTCCCCGGGTGCTCTAGGGGGGTGGGCAGTGGCCCTTGAAAGTTCAGGGAAGGGAACGGTGGGCATGACACGCGGCGTGGGTGGCGGGGGCTGCCCACTGGCCCCTCAGCTAAGTAGGTGCGGGTTTGAGCCCAATTCCACTGTTGATTGCAGGGTGACCTCAGCACAGGACTGCCGTCTCTGGGCCTCGGTTTCCCCATCTGTAAAACGGGAGTGGTGGCAGTCTGCACTGCGGAAGGCTTTACAGTAGTCCTCCTGACCTGTGGGCTTGTCTTCCCCAGCTTCAGGTACCTGTGGCCAACCACAGTCTGAAAACAGTAAGGGGAAGATTTGAGGAGTAAAGAATTCTTAAGTTTCCGGTCGCGTGCCGTGCTGAGCGCCTCGCCTCATCTCTGCGCTTTGGCTTCGCATCACCTCATGTCATCACAGGAAGGGCGGGCGTGGCACGGTAAGATACTATGAAGGAGACACCACATTCACATAACTTGCTACAGTATATTGTTCTGATCTGTTTTATGAGCAGTTACTATTGTTAATCTCTTACGGTGCCTAATTTAAAAATTAAATCCTAGGTAAATACCTAGTTATCCTAGGTATGTCTGTATAGGAAAAAACGTAGTATGTGCAGGATTCGGTACCATCCGCGTGTCAGGCACCAGCTGGGGGTCTTGGAGAGCCTTCCCTGTGATGAAGGCGAACGGCTGTAGCGATCTGAAGTGACAACGCAAGTCCTCTTTATTCGGCTTTTCAGAGGTTCCCAAGCGATCCAAGCAGCCCCGGGGGGTGGGTCGGGGGGCAGAGGGATGGCAAGGCTCCCGCAGCCCCTTGAGCATCTGGACGTGCAGACACAAACACGGGAGCTTTTACAATGAACCTCAGACCAGAAGGGCGCCAGGTCGAGTCCATCCAAGCCCCGCCCCCCACCCTCTGTCCCGCAGCCGTTATGCGCCACCTTGTGGCCAAATATGGGACCACCTTCAGCACTGACTGCCCTGGGTCTCTAGAGGCCTTCCCCATGTTCCTTGCTCTCTTTTCTCCCACAGTGTTGGAGTGTGTGGGGGTTTGCTCCCAGTCCCCTTCTCACACATCGCTCCTGCGGCGAGCACACCCGCACCCAGGCTCTCTGGTGAGCCCTCCACCAGTGATCCTTAAGCCTGTTTCAAACCCCCCTACCCCTGCAACGGATACATTGTATCACCCTGTGTTACTCTGAAATGAAATGGCACACACATAAATGTGATTCCTGAAAGAAAACCATCCCAATGCTCTAAAACATCAGAGCAAGCCATCATAGGTTAGTGATAAAGTGCACAGACGCTGGTTCCAATCCTGGCTTCTGCACTTCTCAGCTGTGCGACCCTGGGTGAGTCACTTAACCTCTCTGTCTCAGCTCCCCAGTAAAAAAGGGATTATTTTCTGTGCAGCACTTCACTGCATAGAGTTGTTGTGAGGATTAAGCGAGTAGTTATTCATGAAGCGTTTAGAACAGTGACTGGCACATGTTAAGAACTAAGTGAGTTTTTGGTTAAACTAATAAGGAAAGTAATTTAGGATGATGTGTATTTCAAGTAGTAAATACTTTTTATTGACTCCACTAGGAGACATAATAAAATGATAAGCTTGTGCCTACCCATAGAAGCCCCTGAATGTGGCAGCCGCAATGCAGACTGATAAAGAGAATGTCAAGTTGGCAACTCACACACCACGGCAGCATTGACATTAAGTACATAATTTTCCAGTATTATGACAACTCTAGGGAAGCTTCTGAACAAGAGAAAGAGCAATCTTCCTTCAATTTACATGGAAGTTGTATTTCTAGCAAATTCAGCGTATGTTAAAATTTAGAGCATTCAAAATGCTCTCCGTATTTATATGCAAGACTTGAGCTCGCTCAGACACTTACAAACAGGTCCTTTTTTCCTGTACACGAATGTCTGGCAGGACATTCCAAAGTCAAGCGGCATTCTCTGTGCTCCAGGGACGTCCTGCACATCCCAGGCCCCACCCACTGGAGGCCAGTGGCGCTCCCTCCCCTGAGTCATCAAGAAAACTGAAAACATCCACCACCCCCATGCCCGAAACAGCTCCCAGGAGGGTGCTGGGTTCCACACCAGCCCCCGGAGGGGCTTTTCCAAATCCCACATTGTGTCTCTGGCCTGTTAACTCTTAGGTGCCCTTAGGCCAAGTCCACACTCCTGAGCCTGATACCAAAAGTCCTCATAATGGGGCCCCCTGCTTCCTCCCCACCCCACAGAGCAAATCCACGCCATCACCCCATCGGCTCCCCTACCCCCTCCACACACCCACAGGGCACAGAGCAGGTGATTAACAAACGGGAGGGCCGTAGAGCCCTGGCCCTTGGGAAGTTCCCATCTGGTGGGAAAATAGACAAACGGACTCTGCTGGGAGGCGCTTGCGCAAGCCCGGTGGGGGCCCCCAGGAGAGAGAGGCCAGCGCCAGACAGCAGTTTCCCAGAGGAGGTAGGGCCTTGGAGTGTGAAGAGGAGACACCGGAGGCAGAAGGCAGCGTGGCTGCCGACCCAGCATGGGCAAGGGTCCGGTGTGAGAGAGGGCTCGTGCCCCTCGGGACTGCAGATGGGCGAGGACTCCCCGTGGTCTGAACGGGGTGGGGGGCTGTGACCAGAGGGGAGGCCACCAGCAGAGGGCAGCTTGCACAGAGCTTGTGAGGGGCCGAGGAGAGGGCTCTGTCCTGGAGGCACCGGGGAGCCACGGAAGGCGTTCGGGCAGGGGCCGCTCGGTCAGGCCTGCCTGTGGGGGAGTTCCCTCCCAGAGGAGGGTGGGAGGCGCCTTGCAGGCGGGTAAGGGTAGGAGGACTCCAGGGGAATTCACAGGCTGAATCAGGACACCGGACAGTGGACAGCAGGCGTGGACATTTGTGGGGCAGAAACTACAGACCTTGGTGTCTGCTGGGGCTGCGAAGGAGGGGGAAAGCCAGAGTGTACCCCGGCACCTCAGCTTGGTGAACCCCCAGTGATGAGGATGGAGAAAGGAGCTGGCCAGGTAGCTCGGGATATTGGTCTAGACAAACCCGGCCCTCCCCAAAGGACAGACTGCAAGTCCCTCTGATGACACTAGAGGGAGCTCCAGGACAGGCTAGGCTCCCCTCTCCCGCCCCCACGGCCAGTCTCCACCCGATCCCGGAGGGGGATAGGACCCCACCCCAATGCTGAGATGTAGGCTCTGCGGTCCTGCCAGGTCCCAGACCAAGTCCAGTGCCTCACAGTCTCAGGCCACCTCGTCCTCCAGCCACCACGTTTGTAGGTCGTGGGGAGGGGAGCATTTCTTGAGCTGGGAGTAGGTGGGGGCTGGGGTCAGGCAAGGAGTACCGATAGCCTATCTTGTCTCGCCCTGCGCTCTGCGCCCTGCCCCCCAGCCCCTGAGGAGAAGGGGAGCACCCCGCCCAGGGTCACACCCGTGTCGGCTGCAAAACCCGTCCCAGCCAGAACTGCTGCCCCAGCGGGGGACAGAAATGGACTAGGGCTCCCCAAGTTAAAGAGGCTAGTGAAGGAAGTGAGAGAGTGCAAGCGACCTTTCCAGTCCCGGCACCCTTCTCACGAAACTTTAGGTGGGCGGAGCTTCCCAAGAGCCACCTCCCTACATCACCTGGGGCTCCCGGGTGGGGGTGGGGAGACAGCAAAGCAGGCGGAGGGGCAGCTGCGGCCCTGGAGGCCGGGAGAGGCTGGCAGCTTCAGGACTGTGGCCAGGGTGCTGGGAGCAGGCGGGTGGTCTGAGGCGGCTGGGAGGACGGGCGCCCTTAGAGAGCCAGACGCCGGTGGAGAGAAAGGGAGGCTGGCAGGCCTCCTGCGGGCCAGGCCCCGACAGCTGGGCGTTTGCATAGGGGCTCCCGCTGCAGAGAGGGGAGTGGTGGCGTTACAGTTTTTGGAAAAGGGCTTGAGTCGAAATGGCACAATCTTTTAAATTTCTATATGAAAACAAAAAATGAACAACGAATGCAGACACAGACAAGAAATCCATTTCCTTTTAAATCTTATGGAAAGAGCAAATCCAAGCCCAAAATAACGCCAGCAGGATTTTAATAATGTGTAACACAACAGGCCCACAAAACCGTCAGTGCGCACTTCAAGCTGCCTCCGCGGCTGAGCCAAGAACCCTGAATCTGGGGCCCATTTGAACAGCTGTCAATATTGCCACGTGGGGAAATCGAGGCTTAGGCAGGGCCAGACTGACCCGAGGTCACACAGCAAAGACTGAACTGGAACAGGCTCCTGACTCCCGAGCTTGGGCCTCTCTGTGTTCACTCTGCACACATTGTACAACACACCCAACACACATCACATGCTCTACATACCAAACACATACACCATATGCACACACTACATACCACACAGGAAATAATCTCCAAACTCAGAGACACACATACCTGCATACGTACAAGATTCCACAGACGCACAGATTAACTAACACAAACGTACACAGGTGCGCACAGACACAGGCAAATCAGATCACTCTGAATCTCAATACTCAAATATACCCAGACACCTGGACGGGGCACACTCATGCAAATTTCTACAGATATGCACAGGATTCCAAAATACATCCCAGTGCACATCTGCAAACACATATCACTCACACACCTACAGACACAGACTCAGGTACGGCACACCTCGCAGCCCGACACTCTGGGCTAAACAGACACATCCCCTTGTCCACGCCCAGGCCAAGGTCAGTATGCTTGTCCGGGGGACCCTGTCTCCCCTCTGCACGGGCCTTGGAATCTGAGTGGGGCCAAGTGCTGCCTCCTTCGGGAGACCACGGGCATGCGCCCTCTGGGAGGAAACAAGGTCGATTCCTAGCAAGTGCCCACACAGCTCACAGGGACCAGCAGTTCAACCCCACACTCTTCTCACCCCAAAAGGAGCGTGAGTGGGTGCATTCCAGTGTGCTTAAGGGGGCTGGGCAGGGGTGATGTAAAGATGGAGACAGTTCCCCTGCTCTATGGGTTTAGCCTACCTGCCTTCCTTCCTTCCTTCCTTCCTTCCTTTTTATTTCCTCCCTCTGATATCTAATAAGGACCTTTTGTGAATCAGGCCTCTGCCCCCAGAAGCATGGTCTGGGAGTGAGCAGGCACATCCAGAGCCGAGGTGCTGTTACATTACACACGGTGACAGTGGCGACGAGACCTCTGCGAGGCTGTCCCTTTCCTTGTCTGAGAAATAGGGACCTTGGTCTCCTTGACCACCAGTTATGTTTGTTTTTAACACCAGATTTAACCGTGGACATAGGGTGAAAGGGGAGGTTTTTGTGAAGAATCACATGTTTATTAGGCACCAGCTGTGTTCTAGATCCATGGTGAGGGAATGTGGATCAGCACACAGGCCCTGGAGTTGCAGCGGCCTGGCTGGGCTCGAAGCCCTGCTTTGCCAGGCCCAGCTGTGTGAGCTTGAGCAGGTTACTTAACCTCTCTGAGCTTCTACATTCTCATCTGTAAAGTAGGTACAACACCCAACTTGCCGCGAGCACAGTGCAACAGTGATGTTTAAGTTCTTAGAGCGAGACCTGCCCCAAAGCAGACACTCAGTTAAGTCCGTTCCTGTTGTTATTTATTAGCTTTCGTTTACTCATTCAACTAACACTTACTGAGCCCCTGCTCTGGGCCAGGCATGGTTCTAGGCACTGTTCAAATTCTGAGTCATTTAATTCTTCTAACAACTCTATTATTGCTACAGATGAGGAAACTGAGGCACAGAGATCACTTATTCAAGGTCCCACAGCTGGTAGGAGGCAGAGCTGGAATGGAAACCCAGGTCTGTGGGCCTCTCTTAATCCATTTACAAGACACGCACTTCCCTTTTATGGCTCAAAGTCCTCCCCCTCTCTCCCCAGCAGCAGCCCCTGTTAAATAAATTATCCAGTAACGGTTTCTAATTCCCAGACTTGGTTGCAAATAAATTATTCACATTGTAAGGCCTGCAAACCGCCGGCTGGGCCTCATTACCCAAGAAGGGCCACCCGCCCACAAGACGCCACTCCCTCGCCTGGGCACGGGCCCTGGGGGGCTAGCCAGAGGCAGCCCGAGTTGGCTGGAGCGCTGCTGCGGGAGCGGAGGGGAGGGGCTTTCTTGCTCTCATTCCCAGCCTTTGCTTTCTAACAAGCTCACAGCCTAGTGTAGTCAAGGGAACGTAAGCTCTGGCCTCAGCCGGTCTTGGGTTTAGTCCTGGCTCTGCCCTCAACAGCTGTGTGACCTCAGGCTGGTGGTCTACCCTCTCTGAGCCTCTTGGGGAGGCTGACTGGTTGGCGCACATGCTGGGGCTCAGGGCCCCTCTTTACACTGTCTCTTTCCCCTCCCTGTGTGGAATGCGGCTTATGCTGCCCAGCCAGGTCCTGTCCTGGAAGCTGGGGACAAAGAGGCTGTCCTGTGGGGACATTCAGTCTCCACATCCCATCTTCTATTCCCAATACCTGGCCGAGACCCTGGTCCAACCAGGGCCCTGGGGCTGGCAGTCAGGGATACTGAGTGCCCCCTACCCATCCCAGCCACTGGTGACACTGACCGCCGATAGCCACTGGGTTATGCCTATGCCAGGGGCAGCCAGCGCTGGTGCTTGACTGACGTGGAGCCACAAAGGCCCCGCGCCCTTCCCACAAGTGGGACAGCTCTGAAGGGCCACCACAGACAGCTCCACAGACAGCTCCAGGAATCCCTGGAGGGGCCTCTGTTGCAACCTCATTGCCAGTCAGCCTGTACCTCTGCCCAGTCCGCCTTCCTGCTTCCTTGCAAGTACATCTTCCGAGGGCGCCCCCGGCACACCTGCATGCAGTCCTCAGCTCAGCGCCTCTCCCCAGGACCCCAGGCAGAGGTACTGGTCACAGACAGAGCCCAGGCCACCAGTACTCAACACTGACTCTGACTGTAGACGGGCCTTAGCGCTGGCTCCATCCAAGCCCCGATCCGGGTCCCACGCTGACCCCCGATCCTGGCTAAAACCTGGTCCTGATTAAAACCAGGCGTCCCATGGAAAGCAGAAGACCACTTAAGAGAATGAAGTGATAATACCTGGAAGGCAGAACAGGATTGGAGTCCGGCTTAGACTGAGAACAGGGCCAGGATGAACCCCACTGAGGAAAACGGGCCAACAGCCCAGTCGGACAGGAAGTCAGAGCCACAGAATCTCACTGCACAGGGAGGTCTTTATCAAAGAACCATGAACGATAAGAAAAAGTCATGATAGCTGCCATTTCTCAAGCAGCAGCCCTGGACACCGTGCCATGGAACCTACTTCCACGGCTCTGCCGCCTCCGCACGGCAGCCCCGCAGGTCCTATCTCACCTGTTCTACAGACGAGGAGTGACCCACCCCGCCTGAGGCACCCTGCTGTCCTCTCAGGGTCCCCACGGCCTTCTCCTCGAGGGGGGCACGATTATTATAGGCATGGCACAGATAAGGAAACTGAGGCCCAGACTGGGGACACTGCCTGCCCAAGCCTACAGAGCTGGGACTCGCCCAAGAATTCCTGACATTTTGCCTCGCATCGTCTCTTCATATACGGGGCTGGGCAAGAGTAGTTTTACAGTGGTGAGTATGCAAAACTCAAGAGTTTATCCCGGTATTATTATGTGTTTTATTATTTATTTGTATTATAATTGTAAAGCTACTTTTGGCCACACCTGTATATGGAAGAACAAAGGCCACAGTTAACAGACTGAAAGTGTGTGTCCCCCCAAATTCAGATGTTGAAACCTAATCCTCAGTAGGAGGGTGTTTGGAAGCGAGGCCTTTGGGAGGCGATGAGGTACTAAGAGTGGAGCCTCGTGAATGGGATCAGTGCCCTTAGAAAGAGACCTGGCCCCTTCCGCCCTGTGTGCCACAAAGCAGACACCAAACCTGCCAGCCCCTTGATCTTGACTTCTAGCCTCCAGAGCTGTGAGGGACAAATATCTGTTGTTTATATGCCACCCAGGCTATGGAGTTTTATTATGGCAACCCAAACAGACTAAGGTAGCCACTTTCCCCATCTGCTTCACACTTGATTCTTTCCTCCATCCCTCTGTCTTTCCATCCACCCACCCACCCATCCATCCATCCACCCACAGCTGTGCAATCAGCATCCCCTACTACCGGGTCTGGGCCAAGTGCTGGAGGAGGGCGGGCAGAGCCTACTCTGTGGCATGTGCAGGCTGGTAGAGGAGCCACATGTTAAACAAATACACCCGCAAAACCCAAGTGCATCACCACTGTGCTAAGTGCTGGGAAGAAGCAGCCCAGGCTGCTGTGAGTGGGTGTAGCAAGGACAGTCTCTCTTGGGAGTGTTCTTTGGGCCCCAGGGAGCTGGTGGGCAGGAAACCTGCTGAGCTGGCCCCATGGGCTTGGCCTCTGAGGGGATAGAAGCTGTGAGAAAAGCAGAAATAATCCTCCAGCTGAGCCAGTTGGTTTGGTGAGACTGCAGCCAGACCGGTAGGCCCCTCCAGCAAATGGGTCCTGGGGACTTGGCTGCAGCAGGAAGTCAGTCAGGAGCTAAGTGGAGAGCGGGGGTGGGGTCGGGGGAGGTCTTTTGAAAATCTGCACACTGGTTTGCTTTGTGAGCCCCCCAGCTGGGACCTGAAGCCTCTGAGAACTGTAGCTGAGCTCCAGGTGACACAAGAGCAGGGAGCAGCAGCATGAGCGCCCGCCCGTGCAGGGACGGGAAACAGCAGGCAGGCCCGGGAAGGCGGGACAGGCGGAGAACAGGGAGGAGAAAGGGGTCTGACCCCTGGGAATTTCGTAGGCCCCCTGGGGGCAGGACTTGCACCACGCACCAGTAACAGCGATCGCTGCCCTCGCTGAAATTTGACTGCGGCCCCAGCGGGGGTCCCGTGTGATCTCATTTCAGCCTGGGCTAGGCCCGGGAAGGTCCTTGCTGCTAGAATAAAATTGTTACAGACAGAGAAACAGAAGTCATGAGAGATGACATCTGCCACTGTCACCCCCTCCCAGAACAGACTTAGCGAGGAGAGGATCAGGTTACAACCCCAGCCCCTGTTCCAGACACTCAGTTGTGCCCAGGAAACAATAGGAGGAAATCTGGACCCACCATGGGAAGGCCCAGGCTGGCTTCACCTGCGGTCTTCTCTGTCTCCCACTCAACTGAGAGCTTATTTATCTCTCTCACCGGGGCACAACATTAGGTGCAGAATCGATGCTTAGAAAATATCAGGAATAAGTAATCGTCCTAAGAGCAGGCACTTGAAGTGCTCACCACGTGCTGCGTCGCCACCAGCCTAGGGTGTGGGCACCATTGTTGCCCCATCTCACACGTGGGGAAACTGACACACGGCTAGTAAGCGGTGGAGCCGTGATTCACCAGGCAGCAGGTAAATACATAAATTAATGAACTGATGAGTGGGAGGACCGATGAATGGATGAATGGTAACAAAGGTGAGCAAATAAGTGAGGTGTTGAAGGAGAACAGAGGGAGGAGCAAAGGTGAGGTGCAGGTCTCGGCAGAGTGGAGAAAAGGGGGAGGCTGTTTTCACTCTTCCACCTCCAGATCCCAGGAACAGGCCCCTTCTCTTTCCTCTCAGGGAATCCTGAATTCTTTACCAGGCTGTTGCCTAGCAACAGTGCCCTCACCCCGGCCCCGCCCCCACCCCTCCTCAATCTGCCAGAACTGGGGTGTGCAGCCAGCCCTGGCCATGGTAGGCAGGGAATGGGGAACTGTGGGCTCTCAGATGTGGGGGGGAGAGGGTCAGAGGTCAGAGAGGTGGGCCTGGGTGGGCTCCAAGGCTGGGAGACGAGACCCGTGGAGAAGGACTATTTGGACCAACCATTGATTCTTTTCTTTTTTAAGATTTTATGTATTTATTTTTAGAGAGAAGGGAAGGGAAGAGAGAGAGAGAGAGAGAGAGAAATATCAATGTCCACAAGAAATATTGATCGTTGCCTCTCACACACCCCCAACCGGGGACCTGGCCGGCAAGCCAGATGTGTGCCCTGACCAGGAATTGAACCTGCAGCCTTTCAGTTTGTGGGATGATGTCCAACCCACTGAGCCACACCCGTCACGGCCAAAACGCTGATTCTGAAGACCCTGTGCTGGCAGGGAAGCGGGGATGCTCACGGCTGCCCGTTCAACGACCACCGGGGCCTTGAGTCCTAAGTCCTTGGTTGGAGATCTTGGATGAGTCACTTCTATTCCTGAACCCACTTCCTCATCTGTAGAGTGGGTGCCCACCCCCACGGGGGAAAGAGTGGATGAAGAGGGCCCACAGAAGGGCTTTGTACTGGAAGGGGGTGGGCTATTTTTATAAGCAAGGAGCGTGTGCTCTATCTCTTGAGAAGGAACATGGGGCAAAGAACTCAGTCTCCTCCAAGAGAGGATGGGCTGCAGGAGGCCCAGAGGGCTCCCTGCAGAGGGAGCCTGAGGACTTCTCTAAGTGGAGTAGGGGAGAGAAGTCGCGAGGGAGGGAACGGCCTGTGCAAAGGCCCGGAGGCACTAGACCGGAGCCCACTCAGCAGTAGCTACTATTTATTCATGGCCGGGCATATTTACTTTTAATCCACACAACAGCGAGGCAACGTTGTAAGAAGTGATCCCATTTTACTGGAAAAGACACGTTGCCTCAGAAAGGTCAGCAATTTGTCAGGGTCACACCTCTGGTGGGTGGCAGAGCCAGGTCCCACTCACTTTGCTCAGGTGGGTGGGGCAAAGAGAACAAGTGGCAGGAAACACCACAGTGGAGTATGCGGGGCCGCCCCCTGCCACAGGGAAGGAGCCTGGACCTCTGGCAGAAGGCGCTGGGAACCACCGACGGTTTCTGAGCTGGGGCAGAAGGGACTCAGGCTGGGTCCGCAGGCCCCTAAGTGCTGCCCTGGGCCATCTGTTACCACCCCCTACCCCGCCACCCTCTGCATCCATCTACCCCCATCATTTCTCCACCACACCACGAAGCCACGTGTGACAGCGGAGAATGTAAAAATATATATGTAACCGAAAAACAACAGTGGCTGACAGAACACAGCTATAAATAATCTGACGGGTGTGGAGTCGTTCCTCCGCTCCTGCTTCCTGATCCTGCTTCCTGCTGCCTGAGGAGCGGGGGGCCTGGGCGGGGGGGCCCTCAGGGAAGGGACAGGAAAAGGGGGCAACCACTTGTGAACCTACTTTGTGCCGACCACTTTATGAGCGGTATGTTTTTGAGTCATCACAAAACCTCAGAGCATCACTGCCCTTTTCCCCAGCTCACAAATGAGAAAACTCAAGCGCAGAGAGGCGGGTCATTAGCCAAGGTCCCACAGCAAGGGGGCAGTGCGGCTGGGGTTCCCGCAAGCCCTGCCATGTGCCAACTCTCCAAAGACCGGACAGCCGTTTATAGGCGCTGCCTCCCGCAGTCCTTGACCGGGGCCGGGGCCGGGGAGAGCTTCCGGCGTCCACGCCCTCCCCTGCTGACACGCCTTCCACGGCTCCCAGTGCTCCCCAGACAAAGACCAGACTCGGGGGCCTTCGAGGCCCTGTGACCTGGCCCCTGCCCACCTAAGGAACCCGTCTCCCGCCACTGCCCTGGAGCTCTGAGCCACAGCCACGCCGCGTGGACCTTCTCTCAGGAACTCTTCAGGGCTGTGCCTTCAGCCTCTGCAGCGACTGTTCTCTCGGCCAGTCACACTGTTCCCCTCTAGTAACATCTGCCTACCCTGGGCCTCAGAGCTGCCTCCCTGGCCTCCTCCACTGGTCAGCTCCTCCTGGGCTTCCCCTGCAGGGCCCGAAGCTCCACTGCAGTCACGCGGGTCGCCCTGTGTGGTGGGCCACAGCAGGTGAGGACAGAGCCAGGCACGGTTGCAGGCGGCAAGGCTACAGAGCAGGTGCCCCCAGGTGCTTGGCTGCTCAGGGGGGCCCATGAGGGGAGGAAGGTGCCTGTTGCATAAATGCTCCTCTCTGGGGGCTGTGGCGTGAAATGGGACTGGACGGGGAGCTGGGAGAAGGAAAGAAAACCTAAGGAGGAAGAAAGATGCCAGGGACTCCTGGGGCCCCGCCAGGGGGACCAGGGAGCGACGAGGAGAGGGGGCATCAGTGGGCCCCGCCACTCGGACCCTCGTCCTGCCCCGGATCAGCTCTCGGCAAGCGGCCTGAGCCTGACTGCACGGCTGGCCAGTGTGGGGCATAGAAGTTGGGTTATTCGTTCACTTCCGGACCCTCTAGGCCCGTGCTGCCAACAAAGTCTATGAGCCTCTTACGTAATTTTTAATTTTAATTTCCTACTAGCCGCTTAAAAAACAGCAAATGAAATTAAAGTTTTATTTAGCTCAATATGCCCCAATATTATTTCTACGTGTAAGCAAGAGAAAAACTTACTGAGATTTTTTTTAACTTCTTTTTTTTCAAAATCCAATGTGTCTTTTACACGTACATCTCAGTGAGGACCAGCCACGTTTCAGGTGCTCAGTAGCCCTGTGTGGTCACTGTATTGGACAGCACAGCGCGAGCCTGTAAACTTAATGAGCGGGGACCATGGCGGTACCCACCCCCGCCTCCAGAGTATGGCACATAACGGATCCTCAGGCAATGTTTGTCGGATGCCGGGCTGACCGGCCGGCTGAACGGGGGATGAATGAACACGTGGTCTGAGGCCTTGTTAGATCGAATGCCAGCTTCCCCGCCTGTACTGTGGGCTGCATGTGGGGCTCTGGGGCTTTTTTCCGGGCTTCTCTCCGGCTTTTCACTGGCGTCTCTCAAGGGCGGCCCAGCCTTCTCTCTGCAGCTCCCTCCCCTGAGTCAGGCCGAGAGCGGAGTTCCTGTTCCACCCCAGCCCCTCCAGTGTGTGAGACGCGTTCTCAGGAGAGGCCTCGAAGGGACCTTCCATAGGGAGCACAACCAGGCCCCCCAGGGGGAAACTGGGGCGGGACTCCTGCCACAAGGCCGCGGTGCGGGGAGCAAGGCCAGGGCGGGTGCTCGGGCCTGGCCCTCCCCCAGCCGCCACTGTCGCCCCCACCTCCTGTTCCTTCTGAGTGAGGAGAGAGCCAGGCAGGGCTTATCCCCCAGTTCTGCAGAGAAGGAAGGGGAGGCCAAGAGGCGTGCCAAGGCCGGTCTGAGGTCGCGCAGTGGGCAAGGCAGAGCCGGGCCTCTGTTTTCCTCATCTGAAAAGGGGGCACAAAACCTGCCTCCATCCTACTGAACCTCAGCGCCTCAAGTCCAGGCCCTGCTACTTAAGAGCCCTGTGATTTGGCGCAAGACACTTGACCTGGCTGTGCCTCGATGTCCTTATTTGTACATGGGGAGGATAATAATGCCAACCTCGTGGGGTCGTTGTGCCCATGACACCCGCGAACACCCGCAAAGCGTTCCTCAGCGTGCCTGGGGCACTCTAAGTGCCATACAAGTGACAGATATTGCTAGCCTCCACCATGGAGCTATTCTGCAGTTCAAGTAAGGCGAGGGGTGTGACTGGGGTTTGCAAACTGTAAAGTCCTCGCTGGGGAGGCAAGCGTATTTTGGCTGCAAATGACATTGCAAACTGTAAAACGCGTTATGACTTGGAAAGCGTTTTGTAAATGTTGCCGCATTAAGGAGGCTTTTGTAGATTAGCTGTTTCTAATCCGAAAAGCACTTCAGAGCCACGAATCACTTTGGAGGCCGTGGAGCTCTTTGTGAGGGCTGTCTAGGCTGTCGAGTGCTCTGCTAGTCTGAGACAAGTGGGCCTTTCAAAGGCGTGGGCACGAAGCAGGGTGGGAGTGGGAAGGGAGAGAAACGAGAACCAGAGGCTCGAACTGCGGCCCGTGTCCCCTCTGTTCTCATCGCCGCCCGTGCCAGCCGTGCAGAGAAATTCCAGCACATCTGCAGATTCCTGCGATTCTGTTCTGAAGCCAGGGAGGCCTGGCTGCATGGCCGACTCGGCCAAACGGGGTGCGGGATGCCTTCCACAGGGACCCGCCCCATCTTCCTTGCCTTCGTGCCTTGCCTTTTTTGTGCCACAAAGGCAATGAAACTGACACCACTTAAAGGTTTCCCTGTGGGCGGCCTCCCAGGGCTGGGGAGGCGAGTCCCGGGCTGCCGGGATGACCGTGGTCTGTGGTCCACTCGGGCCTGCCCTGGAGGCCCAGCCCAGAGTGCCCACTGGCCCTGCGCGGACAGAGTGGCTTGGGCTCAAGGGCTGAGGGCAGGGGGAGGCCGCTGCCTTCAAACAGCAATGGCGGCAATGCAGAGGCCCAGGCCAGGGAGTTCCTGGGTTCCAATCCCCGCTCTGCCGCTTCTGCATCTATGGCCTCGGGCAGGTTCCCTTCCTTCTCTGACCCTGGAAACCCTCAGCCACAACACAGACTGGCTGACAACGCTCATTTGTGTGCATGCAAATTCTGTCCCCTCTCCTACCCACAGGCCCGCTGGCTTTCAGATAAGGGAGAAGTAGAAGGTGAGGCAACGTATGTCGAGTAGCGACTATGAGCATGGGATTTCCAATGATAAAGACCTGGACCTGAATCCTGGCTCTGCAGCATAAGCTGTGTGTCTCTGGGCAAGTCACATCACTTTCTGAGCCTCCATTTCCTTGGCTTTCAAATGGGCGTAGTAGTTGCTACCTCATAAAGAAGTTGGTGAGGACTCTAAGACATTCAAAGACAGGATGTGTATGGCATGTGTGGCACAAAATCTGGCACATAAGAACTGCTCCACCAATGGGGCTATGACCTCTTCCTCCGCAAACTACTTTGGGAGCCCACTGTACCCTATAATGCCACGCACTTGTCTGCCATGCGCCTCCTCACATCTGCAGTTACTTGCTGAAGAGCCTGCCTTCCCATATAACCCAGGTGGCAGCTGGGGCCCTTGGCACTGCGGGTCCAGCCAGAGCCCCCCACCCCCGGGCCTTCGACAAACAGGCCTCTTTCTCACAGCCCCTCTCCTGCGTGTCCCTGGGCTGCGTGGTGTAGACCCCGAGTGAAACTCAACTCCTCTTTGAGCCCTTCGAACAACTGTACTGGAGCAACGTGCCTTTCTCACCGTAGACAAAGGAGGGTCTACACTCCAGCTACCCCGAGGAGTGGAACAAGTGTTGTTAGAATCAGTCCCCGCTCCAGCACGGCCTCCCTGCCCTCTGACCTCATCCCAGGCTCTCTCCCTCCTGCCCTCCTCCCTCTCCACCTCTCCATCCTTTTCAGAAAAGAGGCATCAACATTTTCCTCCTGCAGTGTAACTCACTTTCCTGAACAAAGCGGCTTCTTCCAGGAACAGTCCTGAATGTGTGTTTTCTTCATCTCCTTGCATCTGCTGGTGTGTAGGCCGCATTGGGGCTGGTTCTGTGTCTCTGTTTACGGCTGCATCCCAGCACCTGGCCCAGTATTTGGGCCCCAGGAGGCAGCATAAGTCCGGCAGTGAGTAAACGAGCAAGTGATAGGCAGGGGGAGGCAAGGAGCTGCCCTCTGTGGTTGCCGAGCGCCCTCAGCCCTGGGAGGTCAGGTCTGTGGCAAGGATAGTGATTTCCAAGGAGACTGAAGCTGACGTGTGTCCTTTCCAGCCCCGAAACAACCCTGTAGTGACACATTCTTGGCTTCTTCGAAGGCCATGTGAACGTAAGCACTGGGGAGTTCTTCTTTAGGGTCTGATGCTTCCCTGTCAGCAACTGCCCCTCCTACGGGGTACCACGGGTGACGAAGACACAGGGTGGTGGTTCCCAGGGTGGCGGCACATCAGGACCCCCTGGAGAGCTTTAAACACCAAAGCCGCTTGGGCTGTCCTCCTCCTCCCCTGAGATTCCGTTCATGTGATCTGATGTGGGGCCCAGTGATTGATTTTTTTAAAAATCCCAGTTGATTAAAATGTATACCACTGAGACAAAGAAAGGGGCCGGGTTTTTGGAACGAGCAGGTCTAGGAATGCCTGTGGGTTTTCACATGGATCCCCCCCTCTCCATGGAGCAGGTGGGGGCTGGGGGCCCAGGTGAGGGCCTGGCCAGGGGGTGGACAGGAGAATGTGTGGGCTTTGGAGTCATTGTGGACTGGGTTTGAATCCCATTTTTGCTGAGTCCCAGCTCTGTGGCCTTGGGAAGTCACTTCACCTGCCTGAGCATTAGTTCCCTCCTCCGTTAACTGGCAATCAGAATTCCTATCTCGCAGGTTGGTTGGGATCAGTCAGTAAGAGAATGCCATGTCTAATTGCCTGGCACAGAGCCCAGCCTAGGGTTGGTGCTCTGTCATATATGGTTCTGTTGTCTTCCCGAGCAAGCTTAGGGGTGGGAAAGGAGGGCAAATGTGACCGCGGCCAAGTCACTCCCATCTCTGAACCTCAATGACCCCATTCAGCTCAACCCTGAGAAGTAGTGAAGGGCTGAGCTCCAGAGGCAGATAGACCCGCATCAGCCCGTTCTCTGGGGCAAGTCGCTCAGCCTGTCTCTGAGCTTCGGTTTCCATACCTGTAAATCGAGATCCAGGGGTGTGTACATCCCATTGCAACTCTGTGTTCTGTGATACCAAGTTGGTAGCTTGAAAGTGGCCATTGTGGAGTATTTACACCAAGGACATTGGCAAAGATTACAAATAAGAGCTGCCCCCAGCTCATCCAGGCCTCCGTAAAAGTCATGTGACCAGCACACCACTGTGACTCAGAAAACAGTGCCTTTCCCCGTGGTTGTTGGGCGATTCAGGGAGCGATCGCCTGTGAAGCACTTAGCGCAGCACCTGCGCTAATGCACGCTAGCTGAACACTCTGCATTTGTAAGCCATGGCCTTGTCTCTGGCCTGGCATAAAAGAGTCACATCTGCCATCTCATACAGCTTTAACAACTAGAAAATTTCTAGGGGAGGAAATTCAGGTTTCAAACACAATTGAATTTTTCAGGCCTACTGTGTGTATAGTTTATTCTTATATATCCATCTCATTTCAGCCTCCCAACCCCCTGCCCTTTTTCTCACTACAGATAAGGAATCAAAGGCCCAGAGTGGGCAAGTGACCCACTCAGCGTCACACCTTGAGCCCAAGGCCTCGGTTTTGGCCTTGAACCTGCCTGTGCCAGCCCGCCTTGCTCCTGGGCTACCTCCTTCCTTCATCCAGCTGCGTGTCCTTCTCGATGAGGGCAAGCTCTGCTGATTTGATCTCTCCGGCCCTTTCTAGCTCTGATATCCCCGGTATTTAAATCAGCACATGAATATTTTACAAGCATCCCGGGCGAAAATAACCCCCTGCCTGGTTATGTCAGGCTGCAGCCCCAGCCGCCAGGCCCAGGCGGTTCTGCTGTTTGCGAGACATGCAATTCTGCGAGGCCTCTCCGCGGCAGCAGCCAAGGAATCGATAGCCTTTAAATAAGTAATTAGAGGAGCTGAAGATGTCAGCGCAGCCAAGAGTGAGCAGGGAAATATAAACTCATACTCTCTCAGGCTCACTGTGAAGGGCCCCGTTCCTCTCGGTCAAGAAATGTGTCAGGGCCTGGGGCAGGGTGAGAGGTGGGGGAGGCGCAGGGAAGGAGACGAAAACAACAGCTGGTATTTAGGGAGCGCTTCCTATGTGTCAGGCTTTATCTTATTACTGCCATACCCTGTGCCCTTCTAAAGACACTGAGGCTCAGAGAGGGGAAACCAGTTCCCTGGGGCCACAAGGCTAGAAAGAGGCAGAGGTCGCAGGCCCTTTTGACTTCACAGCAGGGTTTCTCAGCCTTGGTGCGGTGGACATTTTGAGCTGGGTGATTGTTTCTTGGGGTGGGGGTGGGGGTGGGGCGGAGGTGCTGTCTTGTGTGTTACAGGTATTTAGCAGCCTTGTTTTTTGCCCTCTAGATGAGAATAGCATGTCCTCCCCACTTGTGACAACCGAAATGTCTTCATACATTGCCCAGTGTCCTTAGGGGGGGGTAACAAATACACCCCCAGTGGAGAGCTCCTGCTTTAGTCTTTCCTGTTTCTGGTGGCTTTGAGGGTAAGGATCAAAGTCTTTCTCCCAACCTAGAGAGCCTCTTTCTCCAGAGCCGCAGCTGGCTGGGTAAAACATCAGCTTGCCATTCACTGGCTGTGTGACCTTGGGCAAGTACTCAACCTCCCTGTGTCTCCGTTTCCCTACCTGTGAAATACCACCCCCCCCACCCCTGCCCCAGCCAAAATAAAGAGGTTATCATGGTGTAAATGAGTTAGCGTATACGGAGCATTTAGAGGGCCTGGTACATAAGTGTAAGCCATTGTCACAATCTACAGGCCTGCATGACCAAGTTCCAGCCCAGGACTGCAGCCTCACTGGTACCACTCTTCCCACAAGAAAGGGAAGGAGGGGGACCTGACCCTCGCTGGAGCCCGGGAAGAAACCACCTCCAACAATTTCTGCTGTCCCTCCCTTCCCGCCGCCCTCCCCCGCAGCCGGCCCCGGAGGAGTGGGAGAGAACCCGTGACAAGGATGGCCGTTTAGTCCCCGACAAGGATGGCCATTTAGTCCCGCAGGATCACAAGGTAATAAGAGCAAACGCGGCCACTTCCTCTCCCTGCAGGGCCGTCTGTGCTTGGAAAGGAGTGTGGAGGCGCTGCGCGCTGACTTATAAAAGCATCCGATTAGAATGCAATTCCTTTTATTATCCAGGAAGCTATAAAAATACACATAAACAAACACATTTTTATCACTGGAGTTGATCATGGCATTTTATTGGTCTGTAGTATGTATTTTTGTTACACTGACATCTGTTAGGAGCAAGGTTCCGGGATGATGGCCTCATTTGGGTGCCGAGGAGGAACAGTACCCAGAAAGGCATTCCAGGGCCTGCCCTCACAGAGCAGCCCCCAGCGCAGGAGGGGGTGTGTGTGCACGTGCTTGCAGCTAAATTCCTCCCTTCCCCCAGGCGGAGGGGTCCCTTGAAGTGCCTGGTATATTCTTATCATGCAGTTGAGGAACCTGAGGCCCAGGACTGGGCAGCGCTTTGTCCGGGACCATAGAACAACTGGGCTCAGCAGCCACGTTCTGAGTGCATTAGTGAACTCCGGCTGCTGCAGTGGCGAGGCCTGCGGCCTCCGGGGCACGGTGGGGTTGTCTTGCTTGCTCATGTGGCAGGTGTTCCTGGCTGGTAGATGTGTCTTCCACGTGGTGATGCAGGGACCCAGCCTCCCTCCTCCCTGAGGCTACACCCTCCTCTAGACCTCATGGTCATCTGCTTTCAATGGGGAAGAATTCAGAGTATTGCAGGTTTTTATATGGTTTTTTATGGAGGCTTTTTACTTTTTTAAAGACTTTATTTATTTTTAGAGAGAGGAGAAAGGAGGGAGAAAGAGAGGGAGAGAAACATCAATATGTGGTTGCCTCTTGCGCGTCCCCTACTGGGGACCTGGCGCAACCCAGGCGTGTGCCCTGACTGGGAATCGAACAGGCGACCCTTTGGTTCACAGGCCGACACTCAGTCCACTGAGTCACACCAGCCAGGGCTATGTAGGCTTTTTAGATCAAGCCTGGTAGTGGCACACGTCACTTCTGTCCTCATTCTATCAACCCAACCTAAGTCACGTTCCATACCTAACTGCAAGAAGGGCTGGGGAATAAATGTAGCCTGGCCGCATGCCCAGGGGCAAGAAGGGGCAGACTGTTGAAGAGCTGGCCACTCTCGGTGCCCTGGGCTGGAAGCTGCAGGACAGAGATGACTGAGATGGGAGACCCATCCTCGCCAAGTTCAGTGTAGTGGGGAGGGCGGGGGAGCAGCAGGAGACACGGGTAGTTCATGTCCCCAGCCTGAGGTTCAGTATAAGGGTTATTTCTGAGCCCCTCTCCCATTGATCACTGGACGTCTCTTTGCTTCTCTTTAGAGAGACCCCACCCCATGACGAGTCCAAGGCTTCTAGGGTCCTTGCTCCCTCAGTCCAAAAGGAGTCAGCAATCCTTGCTTCTGAGGGGTTGCAGAGAAGATACCGGAAGGCCTGGTTCATTTCCTGAAAGATCCCATTCTCTGCCTTAGGCCCAGTCACATTTCCTTTTCGGGAGAGCCTCTCCCTGCCGGGTTCCGTGTCACGTCACATACCACAGGCCTCACCCTCGACAGAACAGCACTGCAGAGGGGGCCTGGCCTCAGTTCACTCGCACACACTCACACCCACGCACTCACATCCCTCAGAACCGGTCGTCGCAGAACTTGCCGCTTTGGTTAACCAGTAAGTACATGTGGGGGAGTCCCAGCATATCGGGAGGACCCTGCCTCCCACCACAGAAGCTGAGTGGCGCCCATATTCTGCACCCCCAGCAGCTAGAGTATGGACATGTGGCCTCCAGCGTGGCCAGCTGGACACATCCTCCAGGGCTCTGAATCTTGAGAGTGACACAGAGACACAGGGTCAGTTAGATTTTTAAAGGCCACTGCAGCAGCATGGTGTCTAGTGATGACACGTGACATGCCATCTCTGCAGTCGGAGGTGCCAGCTGGGACCACGGTGACCAGCTGGCAGGGGGCAGCCTCCAACGTGACACCTTGACGAGGCCTTAACTCTCTGGGTTCCCTTCCCATCACGCCTGTCTCTCCAGTCCCCTGTGCACTGCATGCTCCACCTCAGACTTCCCCAGACAGCTTCTTTAGGTGAAGCAGAGCCAGCCTTTACCTGGGGCAGCCAAGAACCCTGCCTGCGGGCGCCCTGGCCCTGCACCCGGCTGCCACCCCACTCCCGCCAGGGTCTGCCTTGCTGCCAGCTTCACCCAGACCCCCGGAAGTCCCGTCAACTTTCACCCTCAGGGGAAAGGCCAAGGTCCCCATCTCTTCCCTCCAGGAGATTTCTGAGCAAATCTCTAATTAGCCTGTCTTGTCACACTCCGTCAACAGGCGGAGTCCTCAGGAGTGCTGCGGGCAGAGCCCACATAACTGGTTTTCTTTGAAATCCTATGCATTTCGTGTTATGCATTTTAGACCTCTGTTCTGAGAAGAGGCCCATAGTCTTTATTCAATGCCAGACAGGTCCTGGACACCAAAAAAGTGAGGAGCCCTCTAGGCTGTAGCCTCTGACTGTGGGTACCAGGATTCTCTCCTCCTGGCAGGGGTCCTTTGTCTTAGGAGACCCCTGCTGGTTTGAGGACCAACTCATCCTCCCTGCACCATTCCATTGGAAAGAGATCCCTCTTCTTCCTGGGGCCGGCCCCTCCCCCTCCTCCACAGAGGTAGGTGGTCCCAGCAAGATCTGCCGTGTTGTCATATGATCGCATCTTCAGCTTTAGCTATTGGTTAAGGAAGGGTGGGCTCCCGACCCAAATCAGGCCCACCAGGTCCTTCTCTGCAGTTTGTTTTCAAGCTGGAACTGGGCAGACAGGGGCATGTATACCTAACACTCTCCATGTTGGGGACCCAGAGTTAAGAATAGTCCTATTTTCCACATAGTGCAGGAAGCCCATTTGAGTAGGAGAGGGAAGCTAAAGAGGGCCAGACAGAGACAGCAAGACAGAGGAGAAGAGAAAGAAAAGACCTCCCGGGCAGAGGAGGGCGGGGAGGGGCGGGACCTGGCTGCATCCCAGCCCAAGGTCCAGCTGTGACCCTGTCCCCCTGGCAACTTGGCCATTCATCACGGTCTGTCTTATTCCCACTGAATCCTGGGGGCTGTGCAGAATCTGGCGCATAGATATACAGTCAATATCTGTGAGTGAATGAATGAATGAATGAGTGAATGAACGAACAAACGAATGAACGAACACGTGCAAAAGAAGAAAGAATGTGCAAGCTACAGAGGAGAGAGGTTAACTCTATGTGGGGAGATGTCAGGAACTTCCATAGGTAGGAGGTGATATTTGAAGTGGGATTTTTTTTTGTTGTTGTTGATTGATTTTGGAGAGAGAGAGAGGGAAGGAGACAGAGAAAGACAGAGATAGAGAGAAACATCGATTTGTTGTTCCCTTTATTTATGCATTCATTGGTTGCTTCTTGTATGAGCCCTGACTGTGGACCGAACCTGCGACCTTGGTGTAGCGGAGCAATGCTCTAACTATCTGAGCTACCCAGCCAGGGCTCAAAGGGGGATTTGAAGGGTGAAAAAGAAGTTTTCTGGATGACAGTTATGGGGGAAGAGGCTCAAGAAGATAGCAGGGACTCAACAGAGAAAAGCTTACCTATCAGACTAAAAATTAGGACTTGGACTTGGCTCAACTAGGTCTAAAATCCGAGAGCTCCGTCCAGGGCGTCATCCATGCGCGTGAATGCGGGAGTGCCCTAAGCACCCCTCGCGCCCCTGCTTGTAGAGACCTTGCTAATAACAAAGCCAAGTTCTCTCTCCACCCCACCCAACAACTCTCCTAAAACTACCCTCACCGGGGTCCCTGGCAGGCCCCCTGCGGCTCGGCCAGCAGACGGGCAGCCCCTTTCCGTCCCGATCCTCCCTTCCCACGTCTGACTTCGACTCACACCGTCCCTTCCGCTCTGGGGCTCACGGCCTCCGCTTCCTCGGCCCACAGCCATCCCTTACGTGCTGGGCCCTCCCCTCACTCTCCACTCACCCCGGAGCCTCGCCTGGGGCTTCAGGGACCACTTAGAGCTGGGGACTCCTACAGTTCCACCTGCATCAGCTTCAGACCAGGCTGTCCTGCGGCCTGGTCCTTCTCCTCCAGGCTACGCCGTGGGCCCCTCAGGCTCAAACACATCCCAAGTCGAGCCCACCCTTCCCGCGCCCCCCCCACCCCCCACCCCTCGCCCATGCATCCATGCAGATTTACACAGCACTTTCCCCTTCCACCTGCCTGTGCGGGGCAGCCGCCCAGCCCCGTGGAGGAGCGAAGAAGCAGGCTTGGAGAATGGCAGGCCGGGGCCCAGAGGCGGGTCTGCCAGACTCGGCGTGCGCTGCCTGAGTAGGACTAAGGACGGGGCAGCGTTTCTCACCTCTGACCCCCCGGCCTCCCGGGGCCGGGGCAGCAAATGTTGCTGACCGGATCGATTTCCACCACGCTTGGAAGTCAGCGGTCAGCTGCTGACCACACTGTCAATTATTCAGGCTTCTGGGATTCCACCAAGAGCGACTGTTTAACTAAAACACGGCTTCATCATCCTCACACCCCCAACTTTCCCTCTGAGTCCTGGGCAGGGAGGGCCAGCCAGCCCAGGGCGCCCGCCCGGGCAGCCCGGCAGACAGACGGCTGCCCCAGCACCTCATTCCTACGCCACAGCCCGTGCCTCGGCCAGGACTTGCCAGCTTCCTCCCCCAGATCTCTGGGAGGCACCCCTGGGCCGGCTACGGCGGCTGAGGCCTCGGGGGCAGAACTGGGACCAGTGGCCAGGGGTTACCTGAGGCACGTGTCAGTCCCATTGCACAGGCACAGACTTTTCTCATAACCAGAGACAGGTACTCTGGGAGGCAGGGAGCCAGCGGTTCCAAGAGAAGAAATAACTGACATTTTAAGTGTGCTTTAAAATTCGCAGAACTCGCAAGACATCCATGGTTGTGTGGCCTCAAGCCTTTTTTCTTTTCTTTCTTTCTTTCTTTTTTTTTTTTTTGGAACCAGGTACTACATAAATAAAAATGTGTTCATTCCATAGTCATTTATTGAACAGGCCAGGCTCTTGGCTAGGTTGGTACAGGGTGAGGCCAGAACATCACTTCAACCCTGCCCTCAAGTAATAGCCCTGAACTCAAGAATAAGGGAACTCAGGATGTGTCGGGGAAGGTTCTAAACACTCGACACACTTCAAAGCCCACTCTCCTCACAGCAGCCCACGAGGCTGCTGCTGGAACCATCTCCATTTTACAGGAAAGGTTTTACAGATGAGGCACAGACAGGCGGAAAACCGTGCCCACGGTCACACAGCCGGTGTAAAGGACGGAGCCGGAATCTGACCCAAGCTCCTGATTTCTGGCCGCCCCTCTCAGCCTCTCTGATCAAAGCTTGCGAGGCGGTTCAGTGAAGATGAGGGAGAGAGATGATCGTGTTCGTAATGGTCTAATGACAGAGCAGTGGAGGAGCAATCAGAGTGGGTGTAACAGGAAGAACTAATCAATCTAGGTGGAGGGGAGGGGTGACAACTTTCTCGAAGTCCTTCTGGAAGAGGGGTTGGATAGGGAGGAGTCCGGGGCAGAAGGGATACCCTGAGTGGGAAGCGCAGCCAGCGTGACGATGCTGTGGCTCAGCCCCCTGGCAGGACCCCTGGGCCTGCAGCAAGGGGAGCAGGCAGCGCCTCAGCCGGCTGTGCCCACTTCCTCTTTGTCTGTCGGCTGTATTTTTAGATCTCTTACTTTCCGATGACATGCATGCGCACCAGCAGGATCTGGGCCTTTCTCGGTCAGTATTTTTATAGTCTGCCACTATGGCCTCTCTCCAGGAGCCTCCCCTGCGGGCCCTGCCTGCAGGCTGGTTGGAAGCCTGGCTCTTCCACACGCAAATGCCAGTCGACACACACCGTCTCTCCACCTCTTGCATCTGCTTTCTCTCCTTCTTCCCACCAGTTCAGTTCCGCTCCAGTCCAAGATCCCGATCTGTGCCAGACACTGGGCTGGGCGCTGGCAAGGCAGACCTAAAATGATGCAAGCGCCTTTAGCGTCTTCTGCGCTAGAGTCGGGGTGAGCATACATGATTCATAGTGCAAACTGGGGCACGTATGAGAGTGAAAGGGGTGCTATTAATAATTATGCTGAGACCACAGTATAAACCCAGGCAAGCTCAGGTGCAAGGTCACCCTGGTTAAACACAAGGATGGGGGAGCGAGACAGACGACGAATGGAGGGAGTCTCGGCTGGGTAACGGCATGGGCCCGGACGCGGCAAGTCTGGGGACGCGTGGAGAGTTTATCGTGGCCATGACCTGGCCTGTGGGCCATGGAAAAGGGGCGGAAGGAAAGGCCAGAGCGGACTCCAGGTGGAAAGAGGTGGACACTTTGGTACAACGAGAACAGGGTGGCAGAAACCTTGCGGCCGCAGCCCTGGGCCATGGCCGGCATCGCGGACGGACCACAGCCCTCCCCTTCCCACTGAGCACCGCAGAGCCCTCCACCCAGTGCTCGGGGCGTCGTAGCGGTTGTCACGCTGTGCACTAGATGAAACCTGTTTGCCATCAGGGCTCAGCAGTGGGTGCTCAGCTGGAATGAGGCTGCTGTCCAAATTGAGAGAGCCCTGAGATGCAGGAGTAAGGAGTTGGGATATTCTCCAGGTATTAGGGAGCCATCAGAGGAGGTTGGGAGAGGCTTAAACTAAGACTCAGGATTCAGGAGTTTTAGGAAGGTCGCTGTCATGGGGGGAAGTAGGGCAGAGAAACCAGTGCCGGGGGTAATGGGATCCAGGCGTGAGGAGGGGGCCTGGGCCGAGATGTGGGGTCGGGAACAGAAGGGGCCGGTGGCCAGGATTTCTGGGTTCTGGGCCCATAGTCCGGGAAGGTGCTGTTGGCCAGACAGGAGGGACAGCGGGATGGAAGGCCCTGGCAGGCACGTTTGCCCCCAAGGTCATCAAACAGGGCAGAGTCACCAGGAGAGGGCCACCCTGAGACTCCGTGCCTCCAGGGGGAGAGAGGCCAAACAGGTTTGGTAGGTTTTTATCACAAAGAGCGTCAGAACCTGAAGAAAACACTCAAAGAAATGGCTTCCCCACCCCTCAGGACCCTGTGGAGGAAGAGAGGGACCTGCAGTGGTTCGCGCCCCAGCGCTGGAAAATGGGAGCCCAGGAGAACTGGATGTAAAGTTTGGGGGTAACTGCAAAAAGAGGAGACTGATGTGTCATTTTCTGGTTGGATATCTGCTTAGCTGTGGGCTGCCACCTGCCCCAGGGTCACCGGAGCAGGAGAGGGTGGCGCAGTCCCAGGGAAGGCCCTCTGGTTCTGGTTCCTGGAAGCACTGCAGTTAAGAGGAGCAGAGTCTTTGGGAGTCGCAGTGGGTGGGGGCTGCAGGCTTCCTGCCACCCTCCCAGCCTGGGGCCCTGGGGGATGTGGCTGAGGAATCAGTTGAGGGGTAAGTGGGAGGTGTAGCTTTGCCTGGGGAGGGACCACCAGTGCCTGGGGGAGGAGTCGGGAACTGAGTCTCTCGTCAGGGCGGGGGCGGCGGTGGGGGGGGTGCCCTCCACCTACTGCCCTCAGACCTACAGCCTTTGAGCTTCCACCGAAGCCCTGACTCACAAAAGGAGAACCATGGCCTCGCAGGTGTCCTGGGGGCGCAGCTGTTTCCCTTTCCTCTCCCCCAGCTCCAGCCCTCGGAGTGAGCCTGCTGTCAGTGGAAGTGGGCTCTTTCACAGGATCACAAGAAAAGCATTTCACAGACCCACACGTGGGAGACTGTGGTGTGGCAAGATTTGTTCAGGTGGAAACAGAGGGCTGCTCCTGTGTCCCATCTCTGTCCATCCCACCGTGGAAGAAGTCCAATTTTGTCTCCATCAAGGCCAAAACAAAGGCCAGCGTCCAGAGTTCATTTCATATTAAAGCTTAGTCCTGCCCTGCCTGGTGTGGCTCAGTGGTTTGAGTGCTGGCCTGGGAACTGAAAGGTCACCAGTTCCTAGTCAGGGCACTTGTGTGGGTTGCGGGCCAGGTCCCCAGCTGGAGGCTTGTGAAAGGCAACCAACTAATGTATTTCTTGCATGCTTTTCTCCCTCACTTTCTCCCTCTCTTCCCCATCTCTAAAAATAAATAAATAACATCTTTAAAAAAATAAAATCAAATCAAGCTTAGTCTTAGGAGCCCAGGCAGTTGCTAAGGGGTCTCTGCCCCATCCAGGGAGCTTAGTGCTGTTCCCAGCTGCACTGCTGTATCCAGGCTCCTGCTGGGAGCCTGTTTGGGTCTGCATGGCTGCTAGACCCACATGATCACTGTGGAGAGAACAGAGAGAACGTGCAAATGAACGGGCAATCCTGTGTTCCAGAGAGAGAGAGAGCTTCTTTGTTAAGCTGGTTTGTATTACTTTGGGCCTAGGATGGACCAGGTGCTTTTTCAAAATAACGAATCAGTTTCTGATGGGTCCACCTCCTAGCCAATTGATCCCTTTCCCAGGTTAGACTGACAGGTCTCTATGGTCAAGCACCTCCCCCTGCGCCATTTTGACTTCTGTGCAGGGGCTTGCCTCCCCCTGCTCCCTCTAGCAATCCAGTACCGCAAGGGGAAGGGAGGAGCGTTAATCCTTGGTGCTCAACGCCGTGATCCCCTGGAGTGTGTTAAGCTGTAGCTTCCTGGTGAAGCAAACAGGCTTATGCTTCCCAGTCCCTTAGGCTCAACAGTGTTAGATTCCCTTTGTGTCCTTTCTTATTAATAACTAGCTGACTACCTATGCTAACAAACCCAGAGAAGGGGGTGTGTATGTGACAGAGAGACCATCCTACCGTCCCCAGCACCCCCGACACACATTGACCACACTCATACTTCAACTGCCTTGCGGGACTTACCTTTTGGAAGAAGAAAAGTAAAAGTCAAACCTGTGCTTAGCTTTCAGAGGACCAGATCTTAACCGGAATGAGATTGCTTTTATAACCAAAAATGTCTGAATGTAAAAACTGGGTGACGGTACTGTCAAACGTGCCTGGCTCCTAACTGGCGGAGTGGCTCACAGTGGGTGGCCATGATTAGAAAAATAACCTGTACCCTAATTGCAATCCAGTGAGCCAAGGTCCTTACTAAGCTGTTTGCAAAGGGAGCACTGAGAGCGGGTAGGACTGGAAGGAGAAAGACGGTTAGAAATAAGGATGGAACGAGGCTGTGTGGAGTGCATATTAGGCGGAGGGACCCAGGAAGTTCCACACCTGTCTCTCTACTTACCCCTCCCTACAAGGTCTGGGGGACCTACATCTACGAAATACAGGGCCATTTTGTTGTCAGTTGGGCTTCTGCCCCCAGCCCAGTGCCGAACCCACCTTAGGTCAGTCTGCCTTCAAGACCAAACCCAAATCTCAGGATCCCATCACCTTAAGCGGGCGAGTGGGGCAGGCCTGAAGCGACCCATTCACGAGAACGAATGGCCTTCCAAAGGGGAAGGAGTCAGTAGAAACAAGCCTCTGGCCTGCGCTTAGCTGCCACCTGTGCCGCGTCCGTGAGACAGTAGCAGGGAGTGCAGATGCTATGGAGGAGCGGGGAGAGCCCATCACGTGAGACACAGAGGGGCAGCAAGGGTGGGGCCAGTTCTTCCGGCACCCCACCACGGGTCGACGTGGCTCCCGGGGAGACCTGAGCCTCTCCTGGCCGGGGACTAGGAAAGGAGGGGTGAAGAACGGAGACCCCGCGCTCAGGGCGGCAGGTGCAGCTTCTGAAGTGAAGGGGCCTGTGGCACTCCCAGGCGGGACAGATACGAGGGCAGGGCCTCTCAGGAGGTAGAAATCTGGGAGGCATGGGGTAGAGGCTCTGCAAGCCTTGGATTGAAAGCAGAGAGGGCAAGAAGGGGCAGCGAGGACAAGGGAGCCTTGGAGAAGCCACCGTTTAGAAGAGGGAGGAAAAGCTGCAGGAACTCGCCTGAGAGCCCTGCAGCCGCCAGAGCCTGGCTGTCCTCCAGGCCGACAAGATGCATCTCTCAGCTGCTCTGGGAACCCTGATGCCCTTGAGTCAGCCCAGGTGGGCAGCGGCGCAAGTTCACCTCCCTGCTTCCTGCTCCCCGCTCCGGCTTTGGCTGCCGCTCAGAGGCAGCCCTCCCGCTCCAGGCCACTGTTCCAGGCTCCTCATCAGAGTTTACCAGCCTGGTCTCATTCCCTCTGCCGATTCCCTGGCCAAGCTCTGCCTGGCTCTCTGCCCCTCTCTTCTCTCCTTGTAGCAGGAGCCAGTTGAGGCCCGTCTGCAGACGTAGCCACAGGCCAAGACTGGGACCCTCCCCACCTAAGGCAGCAAGGCCAGCCCACTCCCCCTTACAAATTCATCTGCATCTGCTTCACGCCCAGTTCGGACAAGAGGGTTTTAGGCTCTGGGTTAGAGACTAAGACCCACAGACTCCAAGCCCCTATCTGGTCTCTTTGTCATATTTGTCATGAGCCCACCTCATCCAAACGTGAAATGGAGTCTTGATCTTTAAACCGCAGCCCAAGGCTGGAGACATGGGATGCAGGGGAGCTGATATTCTTAGGGTTCGGGGCCTCTCTCAGCCTCAGTTTACTCTCTGTATGTAACCCCTTTGTTAGCTGGGGCCTCCCGTCCCTTTTGATTCCAAAAATACCAGTTCAAATTCATATTCCACACCCTGTGGAAATGCACAGCTATCCGTAATACTTTGGAGAGTTCTGGAATGGTTTGCATTTTCACACTCCCCTCTGCAGCAGAGCTGCGGCTTCTGCTAAATTCGTTGAGCGTCTGGATTGGGCGGCTGACCCAGGCCTGCAGTTCTGTTTTTACACAGCTCTGACGGAGACGTGGAATGCAGCCGGCACCTTCTGCTTTTTCCACCAGAATCCACCGCCGAAGGTATTTGTGTGTAAGGCAAGCGGAGGGAGATTTATGGGAGTCAGAGTGAGGGTTTCCAGTGCTACAATTAAATCGACTTCACATGGACATTGGACAGTCCTGTTCGTAAAAGCCCATTAGTCCCCCGACTCCTGGGAAGTTTTCATGGGCCCCTTCACCTCACACAGTTCCCCAGCCTCATCCTTGCTCTTTGCTTCATCTTCCTTTTTCACCTTTCTTGAGAGGCAAAATAGTGCAGAATTTAAATGCAAGAATTCTGTCTCCAGGTGGCCTGGCCCTGGGAGCCTGCCTATGCATTTTATGCCCTGTACGACCTTAGGAGAGTTGCCTCGCCTATCTGAACCTCAATTTCACCTGTAAATGAGGATCATAAAAGTTGAATGGGATTGGTTGTGAGCATTTCATAAAGCAAATCCATGGAAGTGCTTAGCAGAGCATTGATAATATTAGCTATTATCATCATCATCTTCTTCATCTTCATCTTCTACCCCACTAAGTTCTTCTTACTGTCCTAGGTAGAAGAATTCAAGCTTCTCAGCCCCTATCACAAATTCTGCGCATCCTCACATATTTAAGCCCAGGAGGGACTCAGGCACCTAAGGGAGTTTCCTTGAAGAGGATCAGCCCTCCCTGAACGGGTCCTTGAGGTTGTGAATATACTTTGTTACCTGTGAATGGGCCTAAGTGTGACCCCACATTGATAGATACTCAACAATTGTTACACACTTCCTTCCTCTTTCCTGCCACCTCCCCCCACCCCCATCTTCATTAGGCCGAAAGTAAAGGGCAGTGACTAGCAGCTGCAGACCCTGGACCTAATGGGTATCTGTCTCTGACTTTACTGAACTGTTGCGAAGGAGGTGCTATCTTTTAGGGGTTTCCATACATCCTGGAGTTGCTGCGGGTCAGCTATTCCACCTCATGGGAAAAATCTACCTAAGAATGAATCCAACAAAAAGAAAAAGACAGCTTGTTGGTGATATTGGAGGTCCCAAATCTCACCATTCCTGGATTGTCCATTGAGTTTTCCATTGTGTGGGTCCAGAAATTCATCTTTTCTTGCTTAAGTTAATTTGATGTGAGCTTCTGGCATGTAAACTTGAATGAATTTTGACGAGGAGAAAATTTCACCTAAAAATAGGGTCTATTATAAAACAAGGGCGGGTGTCATGGAATCCACTGCAGGAAGTATAACCAGGAATCAGAGGAATGTAAAGTCTGCTTCTGAGGCTGTATAATCTCCCATTTTTGCTTTTTCTCTGTGTGTCTCCCTTTTCATCCCTCTACACACCAGTGTTTCTGCTGATTCACTGGCTCATCTAGAAAAGATCCCACGGAGGGGAGGGTTTGGGGGACTGGGAGCAAAAGGCAAAGGGATTGAGAAATCCAGACTGGCAGTTACAAAATAGTCATGGGAATGTAAAGCACAGCGTAGGAAATATTCTCAATAATATTGTAATAACTATGTGTGGGAACTGTAAATATCAGAGGGAACACTTTGTAAAGTATATGACTGTCTAACCACTATTCTGTACACCTGGAACTAACCCTCTTGCCAGTGGAAATGGGGTTCTTTCAGGGGATTGTGAGGAAAACGTTCCAGGAGACCCATGTATGGGAGGTTGAGACTGCGGTAAAATCACTGTAGAAACAAAATCGAAGACCTGCCTCTCGGTTCCCATTGTCCCATTTCCGTCATTCCCCCCATGGAAGAAGTCCAACCTTGTCTTCTTCAAGCCCCAAGGCAAGGGCCAAGGCCCGGAAGTTCGGTGCTGTGCTGAAGCTCCGTTCCGATCTGTCTCCATCTGGCTGGTGTAGTCTGTTCAGCCCTGCGCTTTGTCCTCGTGGCTGCCAGACCACAGGTGGCTGCTAGGGCCACAGGGTTGCAATGGGGAGAGAAGGTGCAAATAAGCAGGGCTAATGCACGTTACAGAGTGGCTGGGGGGAGGGAGAGCTGCTTTGTAAAGCTGGTTAGATTATTATCTTGGGCTTCGGAAGGACCAGGCACTTCTTCAAACTTCCAGTCAACTCCCCAAGCTTTCGTGGGCTAGTGCTGGATCCTCCCCACAACAAGTATATTTCCTGGATCTTTCCGAGTGCTGTGTCCCTTATCCAATCTGACCCTTTTCCAAGGCTACACAGATAGGACTCTGTGGTCTCCATTTCAGTTCCTTCTGCTGTGGGCTTACCTTTCTGTGCTCCCCAGCAGTTCAGAGCACAGGCTGCTCCCTGCTTGAGGGAGGGTCGGGGCGTTAATCCCCTTGGTGGGGAAATGCTGTTACTCCCTGGAGTGGGTGATACTGTAAGTTCCCAGCTAGGCAGGCTTTTGCTCCCTAGTTTATTATGCTTAGTAATGTATGATTTCCTTTGCTCCCTTCCTTTATTAATATCTAGCTACCTAGTTAATAATACAAAATAATACTAAATGTAAACTGTAATTGGAAAAAAAGGTCCTAATGATGATTATCATTGGCCCAGATTGGGTCATGTGATTACCCTGAACCATTCATTGTGAGTGGCCAAACAGTGGGCCGTTCCCTCTGGATCTGAGGCTTGAGATCAGGCCAACCTAAACCAAATAGACTAAGAGAGGATGAAGACCAGTTTAAAAAAAACAAAAACATACAAACAAAAGTACAGAGTGCTGTTTTCAGAACACTGGGAGTGAATACCAGATATGCAAAAAAAAAAAAAAAAAAAAGAGGAAAGGAAAGAAAAAAGAAAAACTCTAACATGGAGTAAGTGAATTTTGTTTTACAAGCCAGCCAAGCCCTGAGTAAGCTCAGGGCCAGTTCCTTGTCTCAGAGGAGCCGCTCTGATGGAAACTTCTATCTGTGACAACAGCTTCTGGAAAGCTGGTTTTGCTTGGCCTTTCTTTAACCTTTTTTCAGATCACACCATGTGCCAGAGAGGAGCTGGTTCTGACTCTGGCCCCAGCACAAGGCCCTTTCATGGCATCGTTGGGGTTATAGCTGCCCCATGACATGGAGTCATTGTGAGGAGGTGGGGCTTTCAAGGAGAGAAGCCAGAGAGTACGGAAGGGATCGTGGCAGAGGTGGCCTCTGAGCAGCGCCTTCGAGAATGGGCAATAACCACTTCTCAGGGCTCTATTCAAGAAGATAAATAGTTACAGGTGTTAGCAAGGCTGTGGCTAACATGGATCCCTCGTGCACTGCTGGGGGGAACAGAAAATGGTGCAACTGCTTGGGAAACAGCCTGGCAGGTCCTCAAAAAACTTGAACCTCAGAGATGTTATGCGTTCTGCCATAAAGCGAGTTGTATTTTTTTTTTCTTTTTGCTGATGGAGGGCCTTGCCTTCAATTTGTAAAAAACGTAACATGTCTGAAGTGCAGTAAAACAAGGGGTGCCCGTGCGTGACCCAGCAGCCCCACTCCTAGCTATATGCTCAAGAGAAATGAAAACACATGTCCACACAAAAACTAGTAAATGAATCTTCATAGCAGCACTATTCATAATTGCCAAAAAGTAGAAACAACCCAAATGTCCACCAACTGATAAATGGATAAATACAATGTGGTACACCCACACAAATGGAATATTATTCCACCATGAGAGGGAATAAAGTATTGATACCTGCTGCCACATAGATGAACTTCGAAAATCCTCTTAAGTGAAAGAAGCCAGTCACAAAGGATCATATGCTGTATGATTCCATTTATAGGAAATGTCCAGCATAGGCAAATCTATAGAGACAGAGAGTAGATTAGCGGTTGCCTACAGCTGGGGGGGGGGGGAGGGGAAAGGGAGCTTTGCTAATGGGGGCATCGGGGGATGTTGAAAATTAATTGTAGTGATGTTTCCATTGCTGTGAATACACTAAAAAACCCCACTGAACTGTAATGGTATGTGAATTATATCTCGTTAAAGTTATTACAAAAAAGAAAAAGAAAAAGAATATATCAGGAGGTCAGAGATGAGGGGCCTAAACCGCATGTCAGCTGGGAACTCTGGGAAACCAGAGCCAACGGCTGACAAGCTGCCCCTCCCAACATTCATCCCTTGGATTTCAAAACAAGTGAAAGCAATTGGGGGAGTAAAGGAAAATACTCAAATGAAAAAGGGGCGTGAGGAAAAGCTGTTTCCCAGGCCCTGAGGTGGGCAGGAAGCAGAGCGCCAAGGTGACTGCACAGCAGCCTGGGCCACTGGCTCAGGCGCTGGGGAGAGGTTTGGAGGCCCAGCGCAGCACTGTGACGAGCACCAGTTTCCTCGGTATGGAGGACCTGTGGCCAGCAGACTGTGTCTGCTCGGCTCCCGGTGACCCCCTCCCGCCCCCGCCCCCACCCCCAGTCCACAGAACGGGGCTCCTGGCAGCCACATCTGTACATTGTGGCCCTTGGTTACAGCTGACTGCCGGCATGGACCTCGGACCCGCGCTGAATCAGTCTTGGTCCCTCCTCTGGAATTTGGATCTTGAATGAGGAAGGGGCCCTCCCTGGAGCCTGCGGGCTCGGGTTCTGTGGACTGCCATACTCGCCTTCCCTCCTCCTCCCTGTGGGCAGAGATGAAGATAAGAGGAAGCTGGTTCCTCAGCCCGGTGGAATGTTCTCAGTTCCCCGGGGAAGTAGCTCTGAAGTGAGAGGCCTGGGGGCCCTTTGGGAGCCTAAAGGAGACCAGCGAGCCAGTGGGAGAGCCCCGAGCGACCGGAGCAGCCATAGTGAAGCAGGCACGGAGGTTTCTAGATGAAGAGCACTGACAGGAAGGATCAGAGGGAGGCTAGGCCTCCCAGCAGCTTCTCTGGAGATGGTTGGGAATCAAAGACCAGGGCTGTCAGAAACCACTGGCCTGGGCCCACAAGTTCTAGGGAGCAAAACTTCCACAAATAGCGACATAATGGCCTTGTTAATCTTATCAATAATTGATATTTTGTGCCAGCACAACCCATTATACTTCTCAAAGCATATCCACCTCCACAGTCTCATTTGACTTGCTCCTCTCTCCCATACATCTGTATGGGAGAACGATGTATCGTGCTCTAAGAGCTGCCATGCCCACAGCCCCTTCTAGACGGAGTAAAGCCACCCGTATGACCTACCCTTTGCCTACTGGATTAAGGTGTGCACCTGACCCAAAGGCAGACACCTCACAGGCAGGCCGGTGGCCTCGGAGGCAGCACTGTAGGACACTAGTACCCAGCACAGGGAACAGTGACTAACAGAGCCAACACAGCTTCCCTCGGGGTTTCAGAGTGAGCCTCCGGAGAGAGGCAGAGCTCTGTTTTTGCAAGGGCAGAAGCCAAGAGACACAGAGAGAAGGCAGTAAGCAGAAGCCAAGAATAAACAAGAAGTGGCAGCAGCATCCAGGAGGTGTGAAGGAGGTCGGAGAGAGACTTGGGCTGGAAGGGGAGGAGCAGGGTGGTCGAGGCGGAAGGGCCCTAGAACAGAGCAGCTTTGGCAGATGGCACCCTATAGCCCAGACACCGGACCAGCACTGGACACCATGCCAGTCTCCCCAGAATGTAGTCAGGTAGCTTAGATTTCTGTTTCCCTTATTGTCACCGTATCCTCAATAGGAACCCTCAACAGGGACCACCCGAGTCTGTTCTTTGGTGCAGCCGCACAGCCACCATCTACAGGCATACCTCATTTTATTGTGCCTCGCCTTATGGCGCTTCACAGATGTTCAGGTTTTTCACAAATTGAAGGCAAGACCCTCCTCCACCAGCAAAAAGCTTATGGCTCACTTTACTATGATACTTGCTTTGCCACGGTGGTCTGGACCTGACCCCTCAGAGGTGTGCTCGTCACCCGGGCCTGGCAGGAAGAGACGATTCCTGGCCAATGTCAGCACATCTCAGCAGGGTCCTTCCTCTTGGCTGCTCCTGAACCCTCTCTTCCCCAAAGGGGCCCGTAGCAGGGGCCGATGATATCCCTGCTGTGATGTCGTGACATTAGTCAGGATGTCACCTGCCTCCAGCCTGGACAGTTCAGGGATATGTCTCAGGAGAGGTGACCAAATTAAGTCAGTGATGAAGGAATTCTTCCTTCTTCTCTCCCATTTTCCCTCCCTCCCTTTCTCCCTCCTGCTCTCCTTCTTCTCTCCCTTCCTTTCTTTCTTTGTTTTCTCAAGCAAACTTGACTCTCAAACACATTACTTGCTGACTCAAGCACCCAGCAGAGGCTGACTGGTGTCTCTGTCCCAATTCGAAATTCAATCTGATTGGCCCAGTTTGGGTCAGGTAACCACCTCTGGTCCAATCACCCATGGCCAAGCGAACAGGGAGTGTTTTGTAGTGTTGATATGGCTGCTGTGGCTCAGCCCTGGCGCTGCAGTTTCTCAGAGGGGAAGGGCACACAATTTAGGCCAACACCTAAAATGCGGGCACCAGGCAGAGAGAATGAAAATCAGGGCACAGGAGCGAACATTTTTTTTTTTACATTGACATATGTTGAGTGCTCTAGAAACAGTGCATATATTTTCTTATTTATTTCCACTCTCACAACAGCTCTGTGAGAGAAGCCTTAATAACCTCACTCGTAAATGAGAGAAATTAGACTTGGGAAGTTAAGGCACTTGCCCAAGGCATTGTGTCTAGGAAGGGGTGCAGCTGGATGCAAATCCAGGACCGCCTGCCTGCAGAAACAGTATGCTCTTTCCTCTGCCAGGCTGCCTGCATGACCTTGAAGTGGTGTCACTGCCCTTGCTTTGCTCAAGTCTCAAGACTCCACCAATCTGACCTCACTGAAAGGCCTTTGAAGCTTCCTGGCTCACATTCATCAGCGATGAGGGATGTGGAGTCCAGACAAGGTTAGCGACTAGCCGCGGTCACGTAGAGAGTCAAAGGCTGGAGCTCTCCCCTAAACGGCCAGCTGCCCGGTGGGCAGCCTCACAGCCTCCCCATGGCTGCTTTGCTTTCTGCAGAGCTGAGAGGTGATGCCGCTTCCTGTTCTACCTCCCTGTCCCAGGTCCGCTTTCTCTGCTCATCCACTAAAAGATTGGTGCTGCCAGTCTTTTCTATTTTTCTTTTAACTTTTTTTTTTTGAGAGCGAAAGACAGAGAGAAGACATCAATTTATTGTTCCACTTATTGACGCATTTATTGGTTGATTCTTGTAAATATATGTCCTGACCGGAGATGGAACCTGCAACCTTGGCAAATTGGGATGATGCTCTCACCAACTGAGCTGCCCGGCCAGGGAGGTGCTGCCGGCCGGCGAGCACTTACAAAGTGCCCCAAGTGAGCCGAGTACATGCTGGAGCTCATTGCCAGGCTCTGGGAACAGGGCTGATCTCTTGGGAGCCTGAGCCCGAGCCCACGTGACTCTGGCCTTCTTGGAGGGAGGCAAGGAAGGAAGAGAGTGGCCCAGCGTGGCTGTCAGGTGCGTCAGAATCCACACGGGGCTCTCTCGCCCAGGCAGCAATGCTGAAGTCAGGGAGAGAGCTGCCCTGAGATCTGAGGCGCTCAGGGAGGGGGCCCGAAGGCATCTTCACCTGTGGTTCTCTGACGTCAGGGGCTCGAGAACAGGGAGCCTGGACTCCTCTCACTATACGGCCCTCTATATCCCACAGGAAACCTTGAAGACTTTAAGCAGGAGAATGACAAACCCAGTTTGTGGGAATGGATTGGGGAGAGGCAGAAGGAGAACCAGAGAGATGAATTAGGAGGCTGAAGCCATCACCCGGAGGTGAGGTGAGCGAGAGAGCTTACACTCCAGTAGGGGAGGTGGGCAATGCATGCAGGTGCTCCAGAAAACAACCAATAGGATGTACCTATATCTATATCTAGAGATTTACTGTAAGGAACTGGCTTATGCAATTACAGAGGCTAAGAGGTTCCAACATCTACATTTGGGAAGCTGAGGACCCAGGAAAGTCAGTGATACAGTTCTCGTCTGAGGCCAAAGCCCTGAGAACCAGGAGAGCCAATGGTGTAAGTTCCAACCAAGGACAGGTAAATAACAGTGGCCCAGCTCAACAGTCTGGAAGGCCAGTTCCCTCTTCCTCAGTCTTTTTGTTCCACTTACCGTAGCTCTCAAATTGATTGGATGAGCCCCACTCACATTAGGGAGGGCAATCTGCTCTACTCAGCCTATCAGTTCCAATGTTAATCTCCTCCAAAGCACTCTCACAGACACCCCCGGATGTCGGACCGAGTACCTAGGCACCCTGAGGCCCAGCCAAGTGCACACAGAGGATCGGCCATGGCAGGCAATCAGCAAGTAAACAGTACACTTATAAGGTATGTTCAGGGAGCAATAAGAAAGTAAGAAAAAAAGTGGAACAGGGTGAGGGACTACAGAACAGAGGGGACAGAATAATAAGCACAAGGAGTGTCTAAAATAAATATTTGTTAAAGGAATGGCTGAGCCTCACACTTCTATAAAAATGCTACTTTTTTAGGTCCCAAATTACTTTGTCTTATGTTAGGTTTTAACTGTAGTGAATACTATTGTTGCTGGGAACTAAGATTGTGTGTGTGTGTGTGTGTGTGTGTGTGTATACATATATGAATCAGCAGCTTGAAAGATACCGTGTTCACACATTCTTCAGGAATGTCACATTTGATAGGGCCACTGGACACGCTTGGCTTCTTCTTTATTTATGATTTCTGGCACTTTTCCTTTGAGGCCGCTCAGAATAGCTTCTGATCCTGCTCACTCACAGAAACAGTGAAATCAAATCTTCCTGCACCAGCCCTGATCGTCAGCAGCTCTGCTTATGTAAGCTGTCCTGGCCTCCGTGAGTAACAGGGTGGCTAGAGCAGAGCCCCAGACAGGTTCCACTGTGGCTCTCTCCACATAAACATCCTCGACTTGTGCATTATTCTTCTGGTAAAGTGCATTCCTTTCCAGAAATCTCGTCGCAATCAATACAAGTTGTGCGTGCACTCCTGAAGGCTAAGTTTCAGCCATTTGCTCTTCGCTCACCTCCTGATACCCCTTTAAATGTTTTCAGTCTATCCCTCGGTAATACTCAAATCAATGTTCTGACTTATTCATTCTTTGGAAGTCTCACTTGTCTCCCTCAGCATCATGTCCCTCCTGTTTGTGTGCTTTTGCTGAACTTCTACACTCTGGGCAAAGCAGTGAGTGGGCTCAAAGAAGCGTTTATGTGGGTGCTGGTGTGTGTGCGTGTGTTAATCAATTGGTGTGAGTGTGTGTAGCGAAGAGAGTTGAGAGACCTCTGAATCTGAAAGCGAACAGGGCTAGATTAGTGGGACAGTTCTACGTTAGTGGGACAGTTCTTCTACATTCTAACTCGTCACTTAAGGCAAATCACCTTGTAGGGCCTCAGTTTCCATACCTATAAAAGAGAAATATAGGTGTATACCCAGGAGAAATGAAAACATATGTCTACATAAAAGCTTGTACACGAGGATGAATAAGGAGAATTCATCCATAGCATAGTTTTTCATAATAGCAAACGGAACTCACATGTCCATCAACTGATGAATGCATAAATGGAATGTGGTCTGTCCACATGGTAGAGTATTATTTGGTCATAAAAAGGAATGGGGTTCTGAGCCATGCTACCACATGGAGGAACTTTGAAAACATGATGTTAAGGGACAGAAGTCAGTCACAGAAGAGCATGTGGATTTGTTTGCTAGAGCTGCCATAGCAAAGCACCACAAACTGGGTGACTTCCAGAACAGATATTTATTGTCTCCCAGTTTCTGGAGGCCAGAGGTCCAAGATCAAGGGGTCAGCAGCGTTGCATTCTTCTGAGGGCTGTGACAGGGACTGTGTTCTGTGACTCTCCCCGAGTGCCTGGAGCTTGCTGGCCACCTTTGGCGTTCCTTGGCTTGTGGAAGCATCGCCTCAGTCTCCGCCTTGATCTTCACATGGCTTTCTCCCTGTGTCCCAATTTCCTCTTTCTGTAAGGACACCAGTCACATTGGATCAGCTGCCTCCTTTCCTATGATGTCATCTGCAGGGACTCTATTTCCAAATCAGGTCACATTCTGAGGTACTAGGGGTTAGGGCTCCAACATAGAAATCCCTAGGGGACACAGTTGAACCCATAATACCACGTATTGTATGATTCCATTGATATGAAATGTCTAGAGTAGGTGAGTCCATAGGGACAGAGAGTAGATTACTAGTTGCCAGAGGCTGGAAAAAGAAGGAATTTGCAATGGCTAATGGGTACAAGGTTTATTTTTGAAAATGTTCTGAAATCAGACAGGGTTGATGGTTGCACAACTCTGTGTATATACTAATAATCAATGAATTGTACACTTGAAATGGGTAAACTGTATGGAATGCGAGTTACAGCTTTTAAAAAGCTATTTTCAGGCCAGGCTGGTAACTCAGTAGGTTAGCATGTCATCCCGATACTCCCAGGTTGTGGGTTCAATCCCTGGTCAGGGAATATACAGGAATCAACCAATGAATGCATAAACGAGTGGAACTGAGGCAGGAGACAGCATAGGGAGAACTCTGAGACTGCACTGCTGTTGCTGGCCAGCGTCTATCATCCTGGTTTTCAGGAAATGCCTTTTAGCACCTGGATAGGATAGTTAGTAAACCAAGGAAGGGAAGGGGAGGGAGACACGTCTCACCCACTAACTCAGCATCCCTGAGCCTGGTCAGGTCAGATTGCCAGGTGTTCCAACATTACAAGAAACAGCAGGCTAACACAGGGGGAGGGCAGTCCTTGAAATTCTATGCAGCATTTCCAGTATCTGGGAAAGAAAGCCTTTGAAACTATGTATTCATCCCAAGGTTTAGAAGGGGAAGAGGAGGGGGTCCACAATGCCCAAAGAAAAAGCCCATCAAACAACTTTGGTTAATTGCCTGCCTCTGGTCACTATCTGCTTTAGGAGGGAGTCCCTAATGCTTATAGAAAGAGCCCATAAATAACTGTGGGTAACTGCCTCAACTTTCATTAACTGCCTCCTGTCATGTATCTGTTTTACAACAAGATGAACAAATGGGGTCTGGAGCAAGATGAGGATTTGGGCTAACAGACCCCCATAACTACCTGGGTTTGGGCAGTCACGCCCCGCTGGGAAAGCTGACATCACTTTTACCCATCAGTCAATATGTAACTTCTTCACCCCCATCCCATCAATGATACAAGTCCTCAGGACAAAGGACCTCTTGCCACCCCTGCTCTTGCCTTTAACCCCCACCTCATCAGGGCCTGTTCTCTTCCATGGGAACATATCACCATTAAACCCTGCTTACATATTAATAGACTTGCTGGTCTGTAATTCTTTACTGTGTTGGCAAAAAGAACTGAGTTTTTCTCCTAACACAACAACAAACCAATGTTTCTCTCTCTCTCTCTCTGTGTCTCTCTCTCAAATCAATAAAAAATTTTAAAACTATTTTAAAAAAATAAAAAGTATAATATTGACCACTCTTCTGCCATATCAGGGTTATGCAGATCATGTGACAGAATAGAAGTGAGTGTGTTTGGAGAACTCTGCAAACACAAAACACAATTGTAATCTTTGGTCTTTAATTTTTAAGTACCTTTGGTAATTATGTTTATTCTATGCTAATTACATGGTGAATTCCCTATTGATTCCAAACACTTCTACTGTAATAAGGAGAATTCAAGAGCTCTCCTTAAAAGTTAACTTACACAGTCACTGCAGGCTCACTCTCAGATTACTTAGAAAAAACATCTTCCCCAAACCTGCCCTGTGGTTCCCATGAAACGTTCATCCTTTTTGAATGAATGTCTTTTTTACCATTGAATTTATCTCAGTGCAATCTCTGAAAAGCACCTCCAAGCCCTCACACTTGTAGAGACAAGTTTTGCTGGTTTTTTTGTTTTTTGTTTTCCCTGCTTCTGTGCTTTTGCCCTTGTTGGATCATAGCTAATTCTTTCTCCAGAGGCCAAATACACTTTTATGAAACAGTCAGGATTTCAGAGGCTAACAAAATCATCTCATCCTCTGAGATGCCTCCGGCATCTCTGCCCATCCCTGCCCATCCCTGCCCATCCCTAAACCCCAGGGGGAGCTGCAGGAATCCCTTAGGCACCATTCTTAGGGACAGCTGTGTCTGTGGCCAGTCCATTCAGCTACCTCTGGCCACAGGAGCAATGAGCATCCCCTCTTACTCATGACCTTGGCTGGGTGCCGCATGCCTACAGTAGAGTGAACTGAGTTGCCGGCCTCTCAGACAGCCTGTCTTCTGTTCTGCGGTGTGAGGGATCTCTGGGTAGGAACTGCATATAGATCAATAGATCGTAGGTGAACAGTGCAGTTGCTGAATCCAACTTGGCAATCCCTCCAAAGCCCCCTTCTAGAATGTCTGCTAGAATGTCTGCTTTGGGGCCTGATCAAACCGGGTCCCCATCCTAACTCTCTCATTGCTTGCTGACTGTCTTTGGCTGAGTTGCTTAACCTCTCTGGGCCTCAGATTCTTCCACTTTGAATGGGGGTAATGACCTCTTTCTCAGACGGCTGTGATGAGAGTGGAATGAGATTTTCCGGCACACTGAGAGCCTGACTTAATGTTGGCTCTGTCCCTCCCCTCCTCCCCACCCCCCCCCAGCCCTCAAGGAAAGCCAGGTCTGACCAGCAGGGTCCATCGTAACTGACTGAGAACTAAGAGACAGCGGGAAGGACACTGCAGGGGGTCAGCCGCACCTCCTGAGAGGCCCCAGCTCTGTCTGTGACCGTGGGCAGACTCGTCGAACTCATGTCTTCCCACGCCACCAGGATTGGGGCAAAGTGAGGCGCACATGCGATTTCGGCTAAGAAACAGCTCAGGAGCCTGCAAGGGGCTGTGTGTCTGGGAGAGTCTGCAGTGTCGATCGTCCCCCACGCCCCGCCGTGATCCTGTGATCTGGCACCCCTCACACCCTGGCCCAGGCTGCTGGTCGCAGGACCATGCACGTAGCTCCTCTGAAACTCACTTGTCCAAGATCCAGCCGGGCTTCTTAGCCTCAGGCGGGCAGTCCTCATGCCCTCTCTGCAGCCCCATTCATTTTTCTCTCTCACCGTCCTCCCAGCAGACCTTTTTCTTGGCCGAGGATGCTGGGGGGAGCCCTGGGCCAGCTGACAGTCTCCTTTGCACTTTGCTGGTGGAGGGTGCGGAGCACCGGAGGGACCCAGGAGGGTCCGCTCAGCCCCTCCTTCCTCAGCCCCGTAGAGCTGTGGGGCCTTGGGCAGCTTCCTCCCTCCCCCCCGCCCCACTGCCTCCCGCCCGGTTCTGCCGAGGCCTCCAGTGTAAGTTGGCAAAGATAGCAGCACCCCCTCGTCAGTGGCTGCGTCGATTAAATAAGTCATTGTGCGTAAAGAATTTAGATCAGAGTCTGGCACATAGTAAGTGCTCAATAAATATTTGATATTATTGTTGCTTAGTCATTCAGTCATTCACTCACTGGACACCCTCTCCCCGCTGGGTGCTAGGGACTCAGATGAACCAGATGGAGACCCGCCCTCAAGAGCGCCCAGCCCAGCCTAGAGGGGCAGACAGCTGAGACCACAGACCGTGACTGTACACGGTGATAGCAGGGTCGGTGCAGAGAGTAAGAGGAGGTGGGAGCCAGGAGGAGAGAGGCACTGACCCGTCTGGGGTGGGGCAGGAAAGGCCTCGCACAGAGAGACCCTTTGGTTGGGCCTTGAGGGGATGTAGGAGGTCACCACTGGTGGAGAAAGGCCGGAAGAGAGCCGTCAGGGGTGGGAACAGCACAAGGCAAGACGCAGAGGCTGGCACAGTGGGGCTCACATTTGGAGACAAGAAGGACAAGCTTAGCAACCCCTGCTGCTGTCCCTCCCCGCTCCCTGTCTTCCTGGTCCGGTCCCAAGCAGCTGTGACTGTCAGACTGCAGGCTCCTCTCAGCCCAGCCGGGGGCCCACCATCGGTGCCCAGGGGCAAACACCCTGGGAACTGCCCTCAGCCAAGACCAACGGGAGAGGGCAGGTGAATGTCCCAGTGGCCCTGCCCCTCGAGGTGAAACAGCTCTAAGTGTGGTTTCATGCCATTTCCCAGAAGTCCTAGAGGGACAGAGTCCCAGGTGCTTGATATGGCACCTGCTCATTGGTGGTCACCTCTTAGCCCAAGATATCAAGCTATGGAAGAGCTGACTGGACAGGTTAATTGTCCAGAATCCTCTGTTGCCCACAATCTGGCCACTCAGTAAGTTCTTCTGGCAATTACTGAGAACTCGGTCCACCGCCAGCCCTGGGCTGGACGCAGAGGGAGAGTCGAAGAAGTGGGGAAGATAATCCCTCAAAGAACTATTTGAGGAGGCAAGACATACCTGTGAAAAAGAGCAAACACAAAAATTGGAAAAGGCGGAGTTCATTGGTGGCGGGGGGCGGACAAGAAGGTCAGCGCCTTAGATCCCTGGGCAGTGCCACAGAGAGCAGCGGGGGTGGAGGCTGACGTGGCCCGGAGCTGGGGCCAGCGTGCGGGCGCAGAGGCCTGGCGAGCCTCGTCTGATGGCTCTCTGAACTTCAGGGAGCCCTGGAGGGCTTTTGAGCAGAGGAGGGTAGGGCCATGTCTGTGTTAGTGGGATCCCTTGGGCTCAAGTGCAGGGTGACAGGGTAGGGGGAGAGGCTGGAGACAGAGAGGCCCTGGAGGAGGCGGTTGGAGTAGTTAGGGCTGGACCAGCTCTGATCCCAGCTCCGGCTCAGTCCTGTCTCAGCCAGCGGGGCTCCTCCCCCAAACTGGGGAGGGCCTTTTCATAAAGTCTTAGAAAGCTTCCTGCCTTCCCACCCTTCCTTTCAGACCTGTTTCCTGTTCGGCCTCCAAACCTATTCCCATTCCTCCCACCTTCCCCCATTATCTCTGCCTTCAGAGTGTTTGCTTTGGCTCCCACCATCTCCTGCCCGCTCTCTCCTGCAGCGTGTGGGGGACACTCTGCAAAATCACTTCTTCCGGCAAGCCACCCAGACTCATTGGGGCAGCGATTGTCTTCTCTCTACTTTAAGTAAAGGAACTGTAGCAACCTTGGCCTTGAGAGACAGACTTTGTCTTCTAAGGACTTTCCTTCAAAACCACAAATGCATTTTGTCTCGATTTGAGGTGGTTTTGCCTCTATTCAGCAACCTCAGGGTGTGTGAGGTGACATCTGGCAGCCTTAACATTTCACAGCGGATGCTGCGCTTTTGTGAAAAGTCGATTTCTCTGCAAACCAGTTGAGAGGGCACAGATAGCACAATTCTCTGTCCATTCAATAATTATGAGCCAGGCCTGGAGCTGGGAGTCAGAAGGTGAGACAGCTGCTCCCCAGCGCCCGGGACAGGGTGGCGGGCCACATAGACGGGTGGTACAAAATGCCGTGGGACTCAGAGGAGGCGCGTGTGGGCCACACTGAACTTGCATGCGCAGGGTTTCATAGCTGTGCAACCGTGGGTAAGTTATCAAACCTTCCTCTGCCTCAGTTTCCTCACTTACAAAATAGGGATAATAAGAGTTCTTCCTCTTTGGGTTGTTCTGAGGATCATTAAGGGAATGTGCAGGAAGAGTTTAGCATAGAGCTGGGAGGAGGAAGCACCAAGTAAATGCTAGCTATTCTGTTGTGTTTTTTAATTCTCAGTGGGTACAGGTCATTGGGTTTTAGTATGTTCACAGGGTTGTGCACCCTTCACCACTATTTCTAGAACAATATTATCACCACCCAAAAAACCCTGTCTCCATTAACAGTCACTCCCCCAAATTCTCCTGCCCAGGCAACCGCTAATCTCCTTTCTGTCTCTATGGACTTGCCTGTTCTAAACATTTCATATAAATTGAATCATACATATATGCGGCCTTTTGTGCCACCTTCTTTCACTTAGCGTAATGCTCCCAACGTTCATCCACGTTGTAGTATGTGAGCAGTACTTGATTCTTTTTTTATGGCTGAATAATATTCTACTATGGTAAGGATAGTTTGTTTATTCATTCATCAGGTGATGGACGTTTGGGTTATTTCCACTTTGGGGCTATTATGAGCAATGCTGCTATGAACATCCATGTACACGTTTTTGCATGGACGTCTGTTTGCATTTCTCTTGGGGAGATACTTAGGAGTGCAATAGCTGGGTCATATGGTAACTCTATGTTTAACTTTTTGAGAAACTGCCAGACTGGTTTCCAGAGCGGCTGCACCAGCTATTCTTGACTCTAGTTCTCAAAACACTTTCCCACATGTCACCATTCCACAGCCCCAAGGAGGGAAAGTGATATGGCCGGAGTCCCCGGGAAAGACAATGGCCGAGCCAGGACTAGAGCCCAGAACTCTGGGGCCCATATTCACCATGTTACCTTAGGCCCCCAAGATCAACCGTGGGGTCTGTTTTATTGTGCCCCCAGTTGATGGGAAGTGGTATGAGGTGTTGCCCCTGCTCATGATAGCTCACTGTCTAGCAGGGGAACAGTGACAGTCCTAGCTTATCTGAGTGCCCTTCGATGCCAGAAGACCCTGAGGCCCCCCCCTCCACACCCCTTAACAGACATAGCCCCACCTAGTTCCTGAGGCCAAAGCCAAGGGGGACAGTGGCAGGGAAGACCTAGGAGTGGCTGTGCTGTACCAGACAGGTAGGAGCGTTTCTGAGGTGGCGGGAGCCCTGGAAAGCTTCCCCAGCTGTGCTGGGGCGGAGCCAGCTCTGCATCTCTGCCTGAGGACCCTCGCCCCATTTCTCACCCACTCCAGACTCTCCCCTTTTGCGGCCCTTCAGGCGCCTCACCCAGACCAGCATCTGCCTGTATCTGAGCTCCCAGGCCCCTCTGATGCTCTGCTGAAATGCCCTTGAACCGTGACTTAACCTTGCTGAAATTCAGTTTTCTCTATTTCACACCTGTCCCCTAGCTGTGCCCATCAGGTACTGGTTAAGGGGATGAAGTTGGTACTCAGACAAGGGTTAGTACTCAGACAAGTATCGGTCTTTACCAGTTCTGTGACCTCGGGCAACTCACCTTACCTCTCTGAGCCTCTCTTTCATACTTAGAGAATGGGGATGCGTGTAAAATGTTAAGTAAAGACTCAGTAAAGGATGGCTATGGTTATTGTTATGCAAATAAAGGCAGTTGGCAATTAAAGCGCCTAGTAGAGTGCCTGGCTATATGAGATCTGTGGTTATCATCCCTTGACCTTCGGCGGTGGTTGGTAAAGGGCTTGAAGACTCAAAGATAGGTGGCCTTACTTGTTACCCAGACATAGATGCAAAAATGGGGTGAACTCCAAAGCAGGGGCAGACCAGTGGTCAGAGCCAGGCGAGCACTAGGAGCTTTGGGGCAGAGCCAAGGGATTAGTGAGCCAGGGGTGAGGAACAGACTGAGACCTGCTGAGTTAGGAGAGCCTCAGGTGAAAGCCAGAGTTGGGGCCTTTGAAGCCTGCTGGGCTCCTAGGCACCCAAATATCTGCAATGTTAGTAGCCAGATGTATTTAAAGCAAGGGTGTCCAACCCACGGCCTACGGGCCTCATGTGGCTCAGGATGGCTATGAATGTGGCCCAACCCAAAATTGTAAATTTATTTAAAACCTTTTTCTTGCTCGTCAGTTTTCATTAGTGTTTGTGTACTTAACATGTGGCTCAAGACAACTCTTCTTCTTCCAGTGTGGCCCAGAGATGCCAAAAGATTGATCCTTAAAGGATCAGGGACTGAGCTGCCCGTATGGAGATTTCTTATGCTCCCTGGGCTGATGAGCTGCATCCCAGCATGCTTTGACAGTATCACATGACACTTGTGTCCCATGCAAGTGGGAGAGAAATCTGAGTGTGAGCTAGGGAGCCCAGAAGCTAGCAGAGCAGAGATCATGGTAGGCTTCCTGGAGGAGCTGGTCTTGCAGAATGGGCAGGGTTTGCAGGGAGGAGAAAGGGCAGAGATCGGGGAGGGAAGAAGGCGAAAAGGCAAGACCACAAAGTTTGCTTCAGGGGTAAGGGCGAGGAGCTGAATCTCCTTTTAAAAATGTAGTGCAGCTTTGTGATACACTTTAATTGTAAGACATTTAGCAAGGAGAAATTTTGAAAATACAATTAAGACAGGAAGGCAATGAAGCCCTGGCTGGTGTGGCTTGGTGGATTGAGCACTGGCCTGCAAACCAAAAGGTCACTGGTTCGATTCCCCATCAGGGCACATGCCTAGGTTGCAGGCTGTCCCCAGCTGGGGGAATGGGAGAGGCAACACATTGATGTATCTCTCTCGCATGTACATTAATATTTCTCTCCCTCTCTTTCTCCCTCCCTTCCCTCTCTAAAAAAAGAAAAAAAAAATCAACCAGCAAGTGCTGGTGAGGATGTAGAGAAAAGGGAACCCTAGTGCACTGTTGGTGGGAATGCAGACTGGTGCAGCCACTGTGAAATACAGTATGGAATTTCCTCAAAAAATTCAAAGTGAAGCTGCCTTATGACCCAGCAATTCCACTGCTGGGAATATACCCTAAGAATCATGAAATATCAGTTCAAAAGAACTTATGCACCCCAATGTTTATAGCAGCGCTATTTACAATAGCCAAGTGTTGGAAACAGCCTAAGTGCCCATCAGTAGATGAATGGATTAAAAAACTGTGGTTCACCTACACAATGGAATACTATACAGCAGAAAGAAAGAAGGAGGGATTCCTGCCCTTTGCGACAGCAGGGATGGAACTGGAGAGTATTATGCTAAGTGAAATAAGCCAGTCGGTGAAAGACAAATACCGTATGATACCATGTATAAGAGGAATCTAATGAACAAAATAAACTAAGGAGCAAAACAGAACCAGAGATACGGAAACAAGGAACAGACTGACAGCTGCCAGAGGACAGGGGGTTGGGGAGAAGGGTGGAAAGAAGGGGAAGGGAGTAGTCAGAGAACACGTGTGATGACCCACAGACATGGACAGCAGGGTGGGGATAGACTGTGGGAGCGGGGGCTGGGGTGGGACGGAGGAGGGCCAAGGGGGAAAAAATTGGGAAGCCTGTAATGGAATAAACAAGAATAAAATAAAAAAATTTTTTTAAAAAACTAACATTTATAATGGAGCTGTGAAAAATAAAATACATAAAATATCTTTTAACAAAAAAAGAAAAAGGGAAGGCAATGAGAAAAATCTTCGGTGATCTCACTCCCCAGAGGACCTAGTACTGATGTTTGGTGTGCTTTCTTTCCCCTTTTTCTATGTATATGTATTACCTATATTCTTTTCTCTTTCTTTTATAAAAGCGAAAATGAACTCATATAATACATACTATTTGTGACCTACTTTTAAAAATGCATCATGAACTGTGTTCCCTGTCATTGAATATTCTGCTTCACCCCTATTTAATGCCTTTAGAGCATTCTCTCATATGAATGGAACATAATTTATTTAAGTAATTTTCTATTCTTGGATATTTAAGTGGTTTCCAATTTTTCAATATCATAAGTATCTTTTAAATGAACATCTTTGAGCCTGAAACTCTGTGCAGGTCCTTAATTATGTCCTTGGGATACATTTCTAGAAAAGGAATTGCTAGAATAAAGGGATGGAGATTTTAAAGAATTTGAATACATATTGTCGAATTGCTCCCCAGAAGCCGGGCACAAGTTTCTCCTCCCTGTTAGCAGAGTAGACGGTGCCTGTTTTCCAGCATTTTTACTCACAATGGGTATGGACTTTTTTTTCTTTGTCAATTGGATAAATTCTAGACCAGAACTTGTGAAACCAAATTTTCTGAGATGTAAATTGGAGGTGATAATAATGATGTCTGTCACTGGTTAGTTGGGACAATCAAAATACATAGTGGGTATGACAGGCTTAAAAAGAAAACACAATTTACAGTAGTTAGTGATTATCCTAACTCAGTTATGCCTGGAATGAGGAAGCCCCAGGAGTCAAGGAAGAGATCGTTGGAAGCCAGCTTTGTAAAGGGCTTTATCTTCCCTTCCACTACAGAATTAGTACATACTTGTAACAATTGAACCACCCTCCATCTTTGATGGCTTGACCTTCCTCACAGTTCTCTCCCTGGAGATTAGGTGTGTATCCTGCGAGGTGTTTTCTCCTACCTTTACAAACTCTCTGTGTGTGTCTGTCTGTGTGTACAGCCGTGTATATAATTCATTGTTGTTGTCTTGCAAAATGTAGTCCTACATAGGAATTCACTCACTGCCATCTCACAACATCCAGATCTGCCTTATTCTTGGTAGCATCTGCTTGGGGTCAAGGCTGGATAAAGCATAATCTGCTTATTCTTTCCTCTCCAATGCAATAAGAGCTCATCCTTGCATGCGTACCCTCACCCACTTGAGCTGGTATTTCTATAGTTTACGTTCCTCATAGGATGCGAGGCCAGAGTGGTTATAGACATTGTCATACTGTCAAATTGCTCTCCAAAGAGGTTGTATCAATTAATTTATTCTCTTCCCGTCATGAGGGGAGTGTGTGGAGGGCTGGGAACGCCAGAGGGGGCAGAATTAGGGCAGCGCTGCAGCAGTGCCCCCTGCGTCAGGAGCTGCGCCTGCCCCGCTTACCTGCTCACTCTAACCGCTCTGCACTAAACCTGAGGCGAAGCCGGCATCTGTCTCCAGCCTCGCTTCTTGCTGTCCTCTGCTGTGAAGCAAACCACAGAGGAATCTTTTTCTTGTTAATTAACTGGGGTTTTATTAAACACCTTAGCAGCTAGCCAGCTGCTCTGACCCAGCTGTTCCTGGGAGACGTTTGGATGAGGTTTTGTGTTTTAACTTGTGTGTCTTTGGTGACAGGTTTTGTGTCAGAGTGTGCGCTCTGTAATCCAATGTTAAATCACCTGAGAGACACAGTTCTCCAACAACAAACATGTATGAAGCCCTTACTCTCTGTCAGGCACTCGTCTGGGCCCTGGGGAGGCGGATGTGAGCATGAAGGGCCTGCCACTGGGGACACAGAGTCGCAGAGGGGCTGGGAACTCGTGCACAGAATGATGATGGCGGGGGGGCATGGTGTTGTGGGGGTGCCGGGGTGGAACCAAAGCCCTGCCTCCTTGGGGAATCAGAAAGTGGATATTAAGCTGGATTTCAAGGGCTAAGGCAGACTTTCCCTGGTGAAGAAGGGGGACAGGGTCGGCAAAGCCCTACATGGAATGGGAAACAGCAGCCAGGAGGCTGGTGTTCATTACTCTGTGATTTATGAAAGCAAAAAATGGGAAGGACCTAAATGGCTAAAGTAGGGCAATTAATAAGTAAATTATGGTATAACTACATTTTTTGCACATATTAAAATTGTGTTTGTAAAAACAGTATAGATGTAATAGCATAGCAAAATTACTGCTCTATAATGATTTAAAAGCAGTATATAAAGTTACATAGAGTATAATTCTATTTTGTTTTTCTAACTATGTGATCTGTCTCTAATCCTCTCTGTCTGGGAAAAAATACACGGTATTTTTAACTGTGGGTATCTAAGGGGTTTTTTTTTTCTTTAGTTATTATTTTCTAAATTTTCTGCAATGAGGATGTAGTGTTTTAATAATTAGAAAAAGGAAATCCATGAAAGCAGGAGTCATACGAATGCTGGAGAAACATGAAAAATGCTCAGTCTTGCTACTCATTAAAAATGAAAATTAAAGCAGCATTGTGATACTGTGTTTTAACTGACCAGCTTTAGAAGAGAAACCGGCTAGTACACAACATGTATTGGCAACAGTGTGGCAAGAGAAACACTTGGATACTTCCAATTTGAGCATAATTAGTTTCAGCCTTTCTGAAGAGTGTGGAGGCTAAAAAAAAAAATGCTTTTCCTCTTACCTTCTAAATTTTCCTAGGTGGGCTAATAATCAAATTAACAGAGTCAGGTTAACGGGTAACAATCAAATATTAATATGTGCGCACGGGAATTCACATGAGCATGAAAATCCCAAAGACAGCGAGGCAATATTGGGTATATGTGTCTCTTTGGGCAGAGGGAAAAAGGGGGAAATGGGATCTTAGATTTCAAAAGTGAGAATGAGGTCATGAGGAAGAACAGAACACACACGACAGGCAAATTTTTGTTTCAGTGGGACAGTGACCCAGCCACCAGGCCCCTGCCTGTCGCCCTCCCAGCCGCCGTGCTCAGTCCAAGTCATGCCACGAAGGCAGGTGTCCTAAGAGTTCCTTCCAGAGCAAGCCTTTCCTCCGAATGTCTTAGGCAGGCAAGGGGGAGGGGCAAAGGTTCTCTCTGAGTCTTTTGTTTCTTAATAACCAGCTTAAAAATCAATATCCCAAAAGGCAGCTTTAGGGTTTTGGTCCCTTTCTATTTTCTGCAATGAGAATGTAAATGTAGTGTTTTAATAATTAGAAAAGCAATGAAATTATTTTTTACACTAGAAATAAAGGGCAAAGGAAATCCATGAAAGTAGAGCTGATACAAATGACTAATAAACATAAAAAATTCTCAACCTGCTAATTATTAAAAATGCAAATTAAAGCCACATTGTGATACTGTGTTTTAACTGGACATCTTTGGAAGAAAAATCTGCTAGTATGCAACGTGTATTGGCAGGAGTGTGGTTAAGAGAAACACTTGTATACTGAGAATTTGGGTATAATTCAGTTCAGCCTTTCTGAAGAGGAATTTGGCAATATCAAAATCCTTAAAATGTGTAGTTTCTTTTGTTGTTGTTCCACATATTTATGCGTACGTTGGTTGATTCTTGTATGCACCCTGACTGGGGATCAAACCCACAACCTTGGCATATTGTTTCATGCTCTTACCAACTGAGCTACCTTGCCAAGGCTAAAATGTGTAATTTGTCAATAATGTTGATTTTGAAAGATGTATAATTGTATTCCTTGAATATATTAAGGAAACAATCAAGGGTTTGTGTATAGGTGTATAAACAAGAAAGCCTGTCACAGTATTTTTTAAAATACAGTTGTTAAGAGTTGTTCAAAATAATGTTATAGAACTATATTTACAAACGTGGAAAGGTATGTAATACATTGTTAAATTTTAAAATATGGTTTTAAATTTAAAAATGTCCTTAAATTAAAAATATATATATAAAATAATTAGGTATCGAAAGGGTCTGGAAAAATTATACACCAGTTAAACCAAAACATTTTACTTCCACGGTTTGAAAGTCTTTTTAAAAGAAAGGGTTTATACCCAGTTGGGTGTGGCTCAGTTGGTTGGGCATCGTCCTGCAATGCAGAAGGTCGTTGGTTTGATTCCCAGTCAGGGCACAAGCCTGGGTTGAGGGCTCAGTCCCCAGTAAAGGTGAACGTGTGGTAAGCAGCAGATGGATGTTTCTCGTGTCAATGTTTCTCTCCTTCCCTTTCCTGCTCTCCAAAAATAAATAAATAAAATCTTTTTGAAAAAGTTTGAAAGAAAAGGTTTATTAGGCAAAAAAATAAATAAAATTAAAAAGACTGGTCTTAAGGCTTAGAGTCTAAACCCCCAGCAGAATGGCCAGGTAGGAAAAAATAGCATGTCCCTGGTCCTGGAGTTTTGCAGGCATTTTTAGACATCAAGCAGCGGGGAAAAGTGGGAAAGCCGTGCTGAAAGGATGGGAGAAGGTGGACTAGGGCTGGTTCTGGGACAGGTGCAGGGCCCAAGGCCGAAGTGTCCACTCCTGTGGGTTTGCTACAGGCAGCAGATTGGAAAGTTCACGTGCAAATAAGACTCAGAGGCTCCTGGGGTTCCATGGAACCTGGCCTTTCCCTCTTTGGGATGATCTCTGAAACAGCCACCTGGAAATTAACCCTACATACCCACAGACGTCCAGGAGTGTGAGCAGCCTTTTGTCAGAGCTGGGCCTCAGCTACTAACAGGGTAATTCTTCTGTCTCTTTCTCTCTCTGGCTGCTGTAATTTCAATTTAGAATATCTTGGTATTTGAGTAGGTGGGATTATTGCTATTTTTAAACATCTTCAAAAAGTAATTTTGAAACATTTATATCTTTTAAAATGCAGATGAAAAATTTTAAAACCCACTAGTTACCTGGCTGGCTGAGTGCTCAGAGCGGAGTGGATGCCACCATGGGGGTTCTGCAGGGGCGCCCCCCCCCCCCCCCGCATGAGTGACAGCCTGCTCTCTTGGTCCATGGAAAAAACGCTTGCACTTGCCTTCATCTCTGGGTCCGGCCCAACCTGCAGCAGGACCGGAGGCTGGGAGGGGCCTAGGCGCCAAGGGCGGGCCCACAGGAATCAGACCCCTTGGAATTGTTTTTATCTTTAGTCTGTCCCCCTCCCTGCCTCACCCTGCACTGCAGCAATTCAGGGATTCTTTCGGTTTCTCAGCGGAAACGTGCTTTTGCTTTGCACAGAGCCTTAGCTGGAGGGGCCCCTCCTCCCCGAGGTGGTCTCACTTTTTACTCCCCCATCACCTGGCCAACTTCTGCTTCGTGTTTCATCTTAAAAGTCACTTCCTACTTTTGGAGAGGATGGTTATGTTTGCTATCTTGATTGGGGTGGCTTATATGTATAAGACATGTCAAAAATGCACCAGACTCTACACTTTTAATATATGTGCAGTGTCGTGCATACTAATTATACTTCAACAAAGCCGCAGAAAAAAGAGAGCATCTCCTCAGTGACCCAGGTCTTGAGCTGTAAGAGACCCATCTTACCTCCTGTTCACCGAGCTGCTGGACGACCCTCATCCCATCAACCTTCCCTGCAGGGCTTGGCACCCCTGCCAGTCTCTGCACATTATTTTGCAAAGCCATCTTTCTAAAGCTTTGCAAAGCTCCTCTCTCCTAACGACAGGGAGGCACATATGTCGCAGCTTTTGCTTCTATTTCGAGTTGGGGATTTGAAGAGTGTGCACACACGTGGATACACTTTTATGTGCATGCCTGTGTAGGTTTGTGGCTGTGACCATGCATGAGCCTGGTCGAATGTATGCATTTGCATGAATCTGCATGGTTGTGTATTAACACGTGTTCATGGGCATGTGAGCCTCAGACTGACTGCCTGAGCACACAGATGAGTCTCTGTTTGGATATACGCACGCACTTGTGAGCATACGTGCGTGCCCACGACCACGTGTGTGTTTGGGAGGTGGTAGGGTTTATTGCGGGGGCATCTAGGTTTGTGTGCCCATTTTCACATGGTGCTTTTGTATACCTGCGTGCATACGGTGTGCGTTTGCCTCTCCTCATACCCCAGGAGGCACCCAAGGCAAGTGCAAACTACAAGGAACAAAGGAATAATCTGCATAGCTTAGCTTTTGATCTCTGCCAGTCCAGAATCCTCCTTTGCTCTCGCTCCAGCTGCCATGCTGCTTCTCCAGCCTGTGGACCCCATCTCTGAGCTTTGTCTTCCAGAAGCCTCCTCTTCTCCTTGACACCCCAAGGGGACGTGGGCTAGAGAAGGATAATAAGCATTTATTGAGCACCCGTCATGCACCAGGCACCGGGACCAGGTGCTTTACATGCATTCTCAAATCTTAGCAATCCCTCAAAGCGTAACAGTTATCCCACTTGAAGGCCGAGGAGGCTGAGGCTCAGGGGAATTAAGCCATTTGTCTAAGTGACGGAGCTAGAATTCGAACTCAGGACTGCAAAGCTTACACTTTCCACTCAACCAGGCTGTCTTCCTGAAGCATGCACAGCTGCCCGGCACTGAGAAGTGGAAGCTGCGGCAAGTCCTGGGGGAGATTTCCTGGGAAACACAGACAGTCCGAGATCAGGGGACAGGGATGTGAGCAGGGAATCTGTAGGGTCCTCAAAGGAGATAGCTCTTACTCAGTTTTTATAGGAGGGCAGGGTGGAGAAATCTCAGGTATCGGAGTGGTCCACAGATCGAGTGGCGAGAGCAAGGTATGGACCAATAACACAAACAACAAAGATGAAATAAAAAGCATCATCTTCGCCCCCGCATCTTAGGACCTGGACAGGCTACATCAAGTTTCTCCTTGTCCTTGTCTGTTAAATGTGTGGGAGATGGGTTTTAGAGGGTTTTTAACAAGCTCTTACTAAAACTGGCATTTGCTCTCTTACTGTGCTAACTCATGCGACCTCACAGTCATTCTGTAAGATAGTTACTATTATTGGCCCCATTTTACAAATGAGGACACCAGGCGGCTTGGAGAGGTTACACTTCTTGTCCAAGAGGCGGAGCAGGATACAAACCCAGGGGATGTCTGACCCCTCAAATCCCTATTAGGCTTCCCTGTTTTAAACTTTAAAGCAAATAGTTTATAAATTTCAGAGACATAGTAGACACTCAACAAATGATAGTAAATAATGATGATGATGGCAATGACAATGACCGCACTGATGACAAAAATGTGTTTTGCTGAGAGTTGAAGTGACATTACATTCCTCAGGTGTCAAAGTTTCTGGAAAATTCCACACTGTTAGCTATTGTTTTTAGGACAAAGGTTGCCTTCCGTAGGGAGAACCGGTGTGTCTGTTCCTGGGACCAGGCACAAAACCAAAGCTTAGCTGTGCAAGCTGCCCGCTCTGGGTGTTATCTCTTTATCTCTAATGTAAGGATAATAAGAGCCTACTCCGTTCCTTCAAAGGTTAAACAGGCAGTTAGCACATGACCCAGTAGTTCCACTCCTAGGTGTTTACCCGAGAGTAATAAAAACAGATGTTCACACAAAAACTTGTACACAAATGTTCATAGTAGCAGTATTTGTAATAACTAAAAAGTGGGAACAGCCCAAATCTCCATCACCTGATGAGTGGGTAAACAAAGTGGACTTTTTCCACACAATGGACTTTTATATAGCAATAAAAGGGAGTAAAGTACTGATTCGTGCTACAACATGGACGAACCTCGCAAACATTATGCTCCGTGAAAGAAGCCAGTCACGAAAGGTGACATATTCTATGATTCCATTTCCAGAATAGGCAAATCTATAGGCAAATGTCTATAGGCAAATCCACAGAGGCAGAAAGTGGATTGGTGGTTGCCAGAGGAAAGAATGGAGAATGATTGAGTGGGTATGGGATTTCTTGGGGGATGATAAAAATATTCTGGAATTAGACACTAGTGATGGGTACATAAATTTGTGAATATACTAAAAACCACTGAATTGTACACTTGAAAAGAATGAATTTCATGGCATGTGAATTATATCTCAATAAAAACAGCTTGATCTCGTAGCATTGCTGTGAAGGTTAAATAAAATAATTTATGTAAATCCCCTGGCACAGTGCAAGCATTGTGGTAAGCGCTCATTAAATGGTAAACAATTCAAATAAATGCTAGTCACTGTTACTCTTTTCATCATTACTATACTAGCTGGTGGTTTTAGTTCCTAAACCTCCCCAGAGCTTCAGACTCCTGAGCTATAAGCAGGAATAGTGACCCTTTAATTAGTTAGGGTTTCTTAGTCACAGGCAAGAGATACCACTCTGGTTCACAAGTAAAAAGGGAACTCATTAGAAGGCTGCTGTGTAGATGGTTGACTTAGAGGGAAGGACATAGAACCAGGCTCAGAAATAAAAGGCTCAGGGGACAGAACCTAAGGAAGCGCATAACTGAGAGGCTGTGGAGTTGCTGGTGAAGCACGTGGTCGTAGAGTCGGGCTCTCTGGGTTGGAATCTCGCTCAGCCCGCAAAGGCTGTGTGGCCTTGAGTTGTTTCCTTGGTTTGTTCATCTGCTAGCTATGGAAGGTAGAGAGTGTACTAGGGCCTACTTTATAGGACTGTTGTGAGGATTAAATAAATTAACGCCTGTACAACACTTATCACAGTGCCTTCCACTCTATACTCTCAATAAACACTGTTATTGTTACTATTATTGACAGGGCCTTGATGCTGGGATGATTCAGCCCTATCCAGTTTTTCTGACCGTGCCTGGCTCTGTTCAAGGTTTAGATCTGTAGAGAGTATGATGGGCCTAGCTAGTTTCAGTCACCTGCTCCTTGGCCAGGGGACAATGAGGCATCTTGATTGACAACCTCACTAAGACTTCAAACTATGGGGAAGAGGTGATACCCAAAGGAGAAACCAGAAGAAAGGGGAAGTGGCATAGCAGCCAAACCAACCCAAGTCCCCTGCAAATACCCTGCTACGGGTTGTTGGGAGGATCAGAGAGAATCTGTGCCAAGTGCCTGGCACATAGCGGGCCCTTAGTTACTGGCGTGGTTCTTAGCCAATGGCTGTTCTCTCTACCTGGGGGCTCTGTGCTTTTCATTGCAACATAGGTTTGGGATGGACTGTGAAAGGCCTTGAATGCCATGTTCAGGCATCTGCACTTTATTCTGAGAAATGAGCAGGGAGGGCCATCTCCTGAAAACCCTGCGGCATGCTCAGAGTCCCTGTACACTGAGTCACATCCGCTCAGCCTCCCAGCTGTGTGCCCTTGGGCAGTGGGCTTAACATCTCTAGCCCTCAGCTTCCCTGTGCATAAAATGGGATCACATTTCGAGTTGGTGGGGCTTAAATGAGAGAGTATTTGCTATGTATTTAGAACAGAGTATGGCCAAGGCAATCGCTCACTGAATCACATTAGTTATTACACATAAAATAAAGTTACAGAACTCCACCTCACCAGGGTGATGGGTGAATCAGTCGGGATCAAAGAGGTCATGACATTTTGCACGTGACGATGCTGTGTCCTGGAAAGACGTTTCCTTTACTGGAAAGACATAATCACCACTGGCAATAAGACACACCTTTAGTCTAGTGACTGTCTTTTCATGAAATAAAGAAAGATCAAATGTGTACATTTAATAATGACATGGAGCCTGATTTCAGAAACATTTAAATATGAGAAGGGTGTGTCTTAGGATTGGGGAAATAAAGTATTGTTAGTTTAATGTTTCAAATAATTAGACAATGTTCTCAGAGAGGCTGTTACCAATTTCCCAAAACTTAGAACACAATATTGCTTACTTAATGCAAAAAGGGCACTGAGCATAATTTAATCTTTCCTTGAAGCTTTTGAATTTCCTTGAAGGCAAGATCAGCAATTTTAAAATATACTTTTAGATCCTCTGGCTCAGTGGTTCTCAATCCCGACTACACATTAGCATCTTCCCCCCTGGGAGCTTTTTAAAAAATACCGCTGCCTGGGTCCCATTTCAGACCAATTAAATCTGAGTCTCTGGGGGAGGAGCCTGAATTCTGGAATTTTTTGAAGCTTCCCATGTCATTCTGATGCACAGAGTCTGAGAACCACTCCTGCAAGCAGGGGCCTAGCCCTCAGAGGGGACCATCTGTATTTGGAGGTGAGGTTGAAGAGGTCTGCAGAGGCTGGATCGTGGATGGTTATCCTGTAAGATGGGGAGCTACTGAAGACCTTTAACAAAATTGTTAATCCAGTGTGAGGTCAAGTAGAATGATCACTCTGGTGACCTGTGGAGCAGAACTGGAGTTTGTAAGACTGGAGGAAGAGAGCCTAGAGTGGAAGCTCCTGCAACCATCCAGATTGTATCAGTTATCTAGCGCTGTGTAACAAAACAGCCCCCAAATCCAGTGGCTTAAAGCGGTAACTTATTATGACCCATGATTCTGTGGATTGGCTGGGCAGTTCCTCTACAGGTCTTGCCTGTGCTCCTTCATGCAGCTGCATTCAGTTGTAGGGCTGGCTAGGGGCTGGGCTAGCTGGAGTAGCTGGACCTCTCTCCACGTGGTCTTTCACCCTTGATTTCTTCTTAGCATTAAAAGAGTTCTTCTTACCAAGAGAGGGGAAGTAGAAACTGCCTTACCAAGAAAAACTGCAAGGTGTCTTAAGGCCTAGCCTCAGAAGTCAGGTGATGCTACTTTTGCCTCTTTCCATTGGCCAAAGCAATTTACAAGACCAGCACAGTTCAATGGGTGGGGAAATAGATTCTACCTTTTGATGGGAGGCACGACAAGGTCACATTTTAAGGAAGAAGATTTTTTTCCCTGAAGATTTCATTCATTTATTTCTAGAGAGGGGAAGGGAGGGAGAAAGAGAAACATCAGGATGGGATTGCCTCTCACATGCCCTCCACCAGGGACCTGACCTGCAACCCAGGCACGTGCCCTGACTCGGAATAGAACTGGTGACCTCTGGTTTGTGGGCCAGCGCTCTGTCCACTCAACCACACCAGCCAGGGCCAAGGTCACCTTTTAAAGAGGTATGCATTTGATAGGAGAAGTTTGTCGCCATATTTTGCCACACAGATTGAAGATACTGAAGCCTGGCAGGGGCAGTAGACAGAAGTGAATTCATTCATTCAGTCAGTGAGGTAGGCATTTATTTAGTAATTTATTGAACACGCCCTGTATACCAGGCACTTTTCTAGGCATTGGGGATAAAGCCGTAACTGGCAATGCCAGAGTAGTACTGCTCTTGTGGAGCTTACAATCTAGGGGACAGGAAGATATACAATAAAAAGCAAATCTATATACCATATAATATGAAATTTAAAGAAACACGAAGTGCAATAAGGGATTAGAGTGAGTTAATTTAGGCCTCTTTGAGTAAGGAAAATCTGAGTAGAAATGTTAAGGAAGTGAACCATGCAGATGTCAGAGTTTGGAGAACAGCAAGTGCAAAGGCCCTGAGGCAGGACTATGCTTTGTGTTTGAGAAACAGTGGGGTATCTAGTGTGGCTGGGGCACAGTGAGCGAAGGAGGATGATATACGATGAGGTGGGAGAGGCAGGCAAGGGCCAGAGTGTTTCAGACTTTGTAGAGCAAGATAAAGACTTGGGATTTTATTTCAAGTGTAAAGGGAGAAGCCATTGGCAGATTGTGTGCAACATTAAGCATGATCCTTTGTTTCAAAAGACTCATTCTAGCTACTGGATTGAAAAAGATTGAAAGACCAAAGATTGGAAACCAGTTAAGAGGCTGTTGTTTACTGTATACCTGAAATCAAGACAAAATAATATTGAAAGTTAAAAAGAGAGAGGTCATTGCTTAGAAAATAGTTATCAAAGGAAAAATGGTGAATAAATGTTAGATTCTAGGTATATTTTGAAGGCGGAGCCAATAGCATTTACTAAAATATTGGATATTGGTATGGGAGGAGAGATAAAGAAGTCCAAAGCTTTTGGCTTGAGTAACTGGGTGAATTGTGGAGCTTTTTACTGAGATACAGGGTTGGGGAGCTCTGAGGAAGGACCAGATGAATTAAGGAAATCACAAATTGGTTTTGGGTACGTTATATTCAGATGCCTTTTTGACCTCCAAGTGAAGATGCTGAGTAGGCAGTAGGCCGATGAGGCCCGAGTCCAGGCTGGGGTTGCAGATAGAAATCTGAGTGTTACAAAGGGCAACATCAACGCTTGAGGCTGGGTGGGTCCGCGTGGGAGACAGTTCCACAGTGAGGAGACCTGAAGAAGACTGAGCACTGGGGTCCAGCCAAGGACTGAGGAGTGACCAGTGAGGTGGACAGATGAGGAGGGGGTGCAGAATCCTGGAAGCCCAGGAAGAAAGAGTTTCCAGGAGAGTGGGGTTGGTAGTATTGAATGCTGCTGAGCAGTCAGGCAAACTGAGGCAGAGAAAGAACTAATCACTTGGATTCGGCAACATGGAAGTCACTGGTGATCTTCAGGGTACTGGAGCACACGGAGTGGGTCGAAGAGAAAGGAGGAGACTTGCAGAAAAATGAGGCTCTGGGTGTATGTTTAGCTGAGAAAAAGTGCAGAGTATTTTTGTGTATTAGTGGAAATAATTTACTAGAAAGGTAAAATTACCAATGATGCCGGAGAAAGGGGGACAATTGCAGTAACAAAGGGCACGTGATCCGGTGGACCCGGGGCCAGGTGGCCTTAGGTAGCAGTGGGGACAGTTCTTCCATTGTATCCGGAGGAAGGCAGAGCATATGGGCTCAGAAGCAGGTAGATTGAAAGATTTGGCATTAGGAGTGTGGAAAGAGTCAGGAGGCATTTGGAAAGTAGAACGAGGAATGAAAGGACTGAAAGCATCTCCCAGTGAGACCATTTTTTATCTGCAATCTCTCCCAACACCCCGTCTGTGCCAGGCCGGGTGCCAGGCCCAGGGCCTCACAGATGACTCACCCAGCGCCCCTGCCGAGGAGAAGTTCACAGTCTAAGAAGGGACGCAGAACTGTATACACTTACAGCTTCAATACAATGTGCTAATAATAAAGACGTGTACAAAGTGTTTTGAGAACAAAGAGGGTGTGAGTAACGGCCTGGAGGGGTCAGAGAAAACGTGCTGGAGGGGAAATTTAAATTCGGTGGCCAGGAGGCCGAGTATCAGGCCGGGTGGGGGAGGAAGGTCATTCGCGGTGGGAAGAAGGCCGAGAAAGTCAGAGATAAGAAAGATCCTTTCACTGCTTTTCTCACTGCTCCACCTGTCTCTTTTCTTCTCCCCCTCCCCCTTCCCTACACCCAGGCTGCCGTCTCTCAGGCTTTCTTAGTTCAAGAGGAAATTTTGCTTTTCGGAAAGTTTAATAAACTTCCGTTCGGCCTGTACCGAGTCATGACAAAGGTGTGTTTCACACTTAAACATCTCAGATGTTATTTTTTGCACTTGAAGAACAAGCTATTTTTAAAGAAGTCCAGACTCACTGGGACTCAGCAAGGACAATTTCTGTGACCTGTTTTTAAGAAGTGAGCTTTGGAAAGAAACATAGTGACCAGCAGTGGCAGAATCAGAGGACCCGGCAATTCTCTCCTTTAAAAGTTTCGGTGAGCCATTGAGTAGTTTCACCTTTCTAAGCTGCGCGTTTGATCTTGGCTATCTGGTCTTCTGGAAAACTCCTAGGGAGCATGCAGCAATTATCCTTGCTCTCAGAGGCGGACTGAGATAATGGTAGAAAGGATGGAGAGAAGGGGATGGATTTGAGAGGGGTTTAAATGGTATGAGCAGCAGTCCCCTACCCATTTTGGCGCCAGTGGCCAGTTTTGTGGAAGACAATTTTTCCACAGACCGGCGGTCAGGGGGAATGGTTCTGGGATGATTCAAGTGCATTCCATTTATTGTGCACTTTATTTCTGTTATTATTGCATTGTGATATATAATGAAATAATTATACAGCTCACCATGATGCAGAATCAGTGGGAGCCCTGAGCTTGTTTTTCTGCAACTAGGCGGCCCTACCTGGGGGTGAGGGGAGACAGTGACACCCAAAGTGTGTTGCTTATGTCCAGTCTGCTCCAGAACCTCATTTTGGTTGCTGTCACTGCAGAAAACCCTGCTTCACAAAATAGGATGTTGGAAATGGAAGCAGGCTTTTCAGTGCTTTTGGGGCAATCTCAGGATATTCCCCCTTGACTTTAATCCGGAACGTATGGAGAGTTGAAGTTGTCTCAGATGTACTTTTAAGGCCATTTGCGACCTCAAACAGTTGATCCTCTTCTAGCCCGGTCAAAGTCAATTCACCTGGCTTATTCACAAATGGGTCACAGATCCATTTCTTCCCAGTTTGGGGGTCTTTTGTGGTTGGGAAGGAATGCTTAAGTTCTTTTGAAAGCTGAGATAGGTGATCATGCACCAGCTGGGAGAAAGAAGGCCCTGGCTCAGTCTCTTTCAAAATCTCTGCTAATGTTTGAAACATGTCAAAAATCCCAGTGTTCACTCATCGCCCCCATAATTCCAGTTTGGCTTTGAATGCAGCCACTTTATCTGTTGACTTGATCACAGTTGTCATTTTCCCCTGAAGTGACAGATTGGGTTTGTTAAGCAGGTTGAATATGTCACACAAGTAGGCAAGATTTGCAACCCATTCTGTGTCACTGAAATGTGCCGCTAGTGGTGGCTGTTTTTCTAAAAGAAATCTCTGTAACTCAAAAACTCTGGCCAGTGATCTGCCTTTAGAAAGCCATCACACTCCTGTGTATGAGAGAAGACGCATGTGCTTGGCATCCATCTCCTCACAGAGCTGCACGAACAGACGTGAGTGAGGGGCATGTACTTCAATGTGGTTGATAATTTTAATCATATCCTGCAAAACATTGTTAAGTTCAGGTGCATTTTTCAGCTGGCCAGTATTTCTCTCTGGATGACACAGTGTGTAGACTCACATTCAGAAGCGACCTCTTTGACCTGAGCGGTGAAACCAGAAAGCCGTCCAGTCGTGGCGGCCGTTCTGTCTGTGCATACACCGACACAAAATGGCCGATTCAGTTTTCCGGATGTGTAATCATGCAACGACTTGAATAGTTCTGCAACTGTGGTGTTGATTGGCAACAAAAGTGCACGTAATACATCCTCATGCACATCCTCCTGAAAAGGATATCACACAAAAACAAGCATTATTACGTTCTCGTCAACATCGGTAGACTAGTCAACCTGGATTGCGTACGACCCTGACTCGTTAATCCTCTCTAACGATTGTGCCTCAGTATTCTCTGCTAGTTCATCAATTCTTCTAGTCATGGTGCTAGCTGAAAGAGGAACACATGCCACCTTTTGAACTGCAGCCTCTCCTACAAGTTCACGACTGTCCTTAGCAGCAGGCAGGATCAACTCTTCACCAACAGTAAAGGGCTTTTTAGCTTTAGCAATGTGGTCAGCTGCTCTAAATGATGCTCTCAGTGCAGACACATTTGATGAAGTGGTGGCCTTCAGTAATTGCCTCTGTTCTTTGTGTTCATGTTATTTTCTTCTGAAAAACTCCAAAGGCTTGTGTTTTAATGCAGTGTGCTTGGTCTCCATGTGGCAAAGCAGTTTTGAAGGTTTCATGGCTTTGTTGGATAGCTGGTCACCACATATTACACAAGTGGGCTTCGAAAATGTGACTCACCTGTTGTAATGAACCTGAAATTTAAGCAGGACTCTTGGTATTTTCTTTTAAATGCAGCTTTCTTTTTGTTGGCAGTCTTAGAGTCTTCTGCTGTCTCATCATTGCATCTTCCCCCTTTTCAAAGAAGCTGTTCAGCAGCGTTTGTTTTTTACCGATTTTGGCTAGGGTTGATTTGTGGGCTTACCAAAACTGTGACTGAGACAAGTGGTATGGACCGAAGTGGTAAATAGAATAATGGGCGGGCCATGCGTAGACTAAAATAAGTGTCAGCCTGCTACCTGATGCAGCTGTACAATTGAAGTACATCAACTCACCATTATAAAGCCTACCACCAGATGCAGCTTAATTGTCACTTGCCACTCTCTGGTAGGGTTTTGATATGAGCCTGCAAGCAGTTGATATATTGTGGTCTCTGTGCAGTCAAACCTCTCTGCTAATGAGAATCTGTACTTACAGCTGCTCCCCAGTGCTGGCATCGCCCCCTCAGCTCCGCCTCAGATCATCAGCATTAAATTCTCATGAGGGTCACCTAGATCCCTCCCATGCACAGTTCACATTAGGGTTCATGCTCTTGTGAGAATCTCATGCCACTGCTGATCTGACAGGAGGCGGAGCTCCGGTGGTAATGCCGGCGATGGGGAGCAGCTGTTAATACATGGGAAGCTTTGCTTGCTTGCTTGCCCACTGCTTACCTCCTCCCGTGCCCAGCTCCTAATAGACCACGGACTGGTATCAGGGGTCAGGAACCCCTGGTGTAATGAACAAGGGGAAAAGGCACTTTCTCATGCTTCAGAAGTGTCACTGTACCCATCTATGTAGCTTGCCTCCTCCCTGTATGGGCTGCCAGTTCCTTCGATCTCTGAACACGCATAGCATTCCTCCATGGAGTCTGTACCTCCATCCTACTTGAATCTTGTTAGACTTGTGACTGCTCTGACCAACTGAACCAGGAAAGTGACTCTGGACCAGTCCTAGGACTAATCTTTGAGTCTTTAAAAGTGACTGCTGCCCTGGCTGGTGTGGCTCAGTTAGTTGGAGCATCGTCCTATGCACCAGAAGCTTGCAGGTTTGATCCCTGGTCAGGGCACAATCCCCAGTTGGGGTATGTATGGGAGACAACCAATAGATGTTTCTCTCTCACACTGACTTCTCTCTCTCTCTCTCTCTCTCAAGTCAATAAACATATCCTTGGATGAGGATTTTAAAAAAAAGCGATTGCTCTGAGAAGTCCAAGAGATATGAAGAGGCTACATATATGTGGTCCAGTTGACACTCAGCTGAGCTCCTAGCCAGCAGCCAGCGTGAGTGCACCACGTTGGATATTCAGCTCTGTTGAGCCTTCGAATGAATCCAGCCCTAGCTGACATCTGTCTGCAGTTGTGTGAGAGACCCCCAAAGGGAGAATCACCCAGCTCTACCCAGTCCACCTCCATGACCATGAGAGATAATAATAAATTGTTGTTTTAAGACAGCAAGTTTTAAGGTGGTTTGTTACACATCAATAACTAACCATATCATCTATTTTCATCAGTCTTTGCTAACACCAGACACTGGGCTAGGTACTTTTCATTTTAATGCTCATGACAACTTGAAGATAAGGATAATTATTTTCCTTTCGGAAGATGAAACAATGCTCAGAGAGGTTCCAGAACTGACCACATACAGCTCAAACACATGCCCATAGGTACGACAGCTGGAAACATTGATATTACACAACCCATTTCATTTCTCCCAACCTTGCCCCTCCTCTTGAGCTCTCGCACTCAGAGAGCAGTGCTACACCACCAGGGCTTGCAGCCTGAAACCCCCGGTACTGCCTTTATCTGTCCCCTTTGTGGAAATGAGAACAGCCTGAGAGTCAGGAGACCTGGAATTGAGTCCCAGCTCTGCCACTCAGTCACTGTCTAACTTTAGGCAAGTCACATCCTCTCTCTGGGCTTTAGTTTACTTTTCTGAGAATAAGGGAATTGGGCTGGATCACTGTTTCTCAAACCTAAGTGATATATTAATTCCTTTTAAAAACTTTTACAATGAAAATTGCCAAACAGGCCCAGATGTAGTGAGTACAGTGAAACTTTATTTACTCTTTATCTAGTTTCAACAATCACTTCCATCTTGCCAAACTTTAATTTATGGCCCCGCCTTCTTTTTGTCACTGAATGTGACATCATATCATCCCACCGCTAAATTAGGATTACTAGACTCTACAAATGAAAATACAAGATAGTTGGTTAAATCTGATAACAATAAATAATTTTTTAGTATAAGCATGTCCTGTGCAACATTGTATTTTATTGTGCAACCTCACCCTAAATACTTCAGTGTGCAGTTTTAAGAAGGAAGATCTTACTACATAATGGAAAGACCATTATCACAGCTAACATCATCAACAATAATTCTTTAATAGCATCTAATATGTAGTTCATATCCAAATTTCCATGATTGTCTTAAAATGTCTTGTTAATAGTAGTATCTTGAAGTCACTTTTAATCTAGAAGAGTCTCTTCTCCCCTAATCTCACTTTTGTCTTTCATGCTTTTTACTTATTGAAGTAACTGGGTCGGTTGTCCCTAGAAAAGTCTACACTCTGAATTTGGCTGATTGCGTCCTCGTGGTGTCATTTTCTTGTACCTCCATGGCCAGGGGTGTCCAAACTTTTGGCGTCTCTGGGCCACACTGGAAGAAGAGGAGTTGTTTGGGGCCACACATTAAATATGCAAACACTAATGAAAACAAACAATCTCATAATGTTTTAAATAAATTTATGATTTTGTGTTGGGTTGCATTCCATAGCCATCCTAGGCCAGACACGGGCCATGGGCCACAGGTTGGACACCCCTGCCTAGGCCCTGTACTTACTATAGATGATAAGTTTCATTAAAGGCTTCATTGGGTTAAAACTTGTTGGCCATCACAGCGGTGCTGTGTGCTTTAGAAGGCATCTGATCAGGAGGCACGGAATGTGTGTTCATCCCACTTTTAGTGAAGCTCACATTGATCAGAGAGTTCAGTTGGTGACACCCCTGTTTCTTCATTGAAAAGTATCCTATCGATCCTTCTTTACAAGTTTTACCACGTACTGATGATTGTTGTCTAAATCAAGTATATTTTTAGGGTTTGCAAAATGCTGATGATCTAATTTTAGTATTCCTTCTGACTTATTAGCAGAAATCTTACCGTGTAAAAAACTTTTCCTTAATTTCTAGGGCTGGTTGGTTCCTCTGAAATATAGTTCATTATGGAAGGCAGAATAAATGCTTAATTTTTTTTTTAAGGAAACCCTCCAGTTTTTATGCAATCCAGGAGAGAATTGAACAGCAATGTTGATAGTTCCAACTCAGATTTAAAATTATGTTTTTACTTAACTTGTTTCATATTATACTTATAATTCTTTTGTCTTGAAAATCTTGGATCCTAACAACATTGGTGTAATTACTAAAATGTTTTATCCCATGATAGATGTTTTTTAATAGCAGTACTAAAATTATTATGAACAATAAGACTGTAGAGAAGTGTAAGATTTCTTTGTTGTCCCTCCTCACCCCAATCCTTAGAATTCATCTCACTGAAGATGTGTGGTCAAAAATACTTCATTTTAAGGTTAGTTTGATTAATTCATTTTTTTCTGTGTGGTCATGTTTTCAACTTCATATCAACTTATGTTCATGTTCTTGCTTATTTTTCATGTCAGGGATTATTTTAAAACTCATATGACTTAATGATTTAAATATTTGCATGAGTCATAGATGTGATGTCAAAGTCACAGCTATCTAAAAAGAGTCATTCAGAGAAGCAATACTTCCAATCCAGTCCCCTCCACTCTGTTCTCTTCCCTATAGAAACCCTACTTTAAAAAAATTGTTTTAAGATTTTACTTATTTATTTTTAGAGAGAGGAGAAGGGAGGGAGAGAGAGAGAAACATCAATTGGTTGCCTCTTGCATGCCCCCACCCAGGGCCCCGCAATCCAGATATGTGCCCTGACTGGGAATCTAACCAGTGACCTGTAGGTTTGCAGACCGGCGCTCAGTCCACTAAGCCACACCAGCCAGGGCCATAGAAACCCTTTTAAAGCTTGGTTTCTCAACCCTAGCACTATTGGCATTTTGAGCCAGAAGATCCTTTGTTATCGGGGGGGGGGGGGGAGTGTGTGTGTGGCACCTGTGTATTGTAGGATGTTTAGCAGCATCCTTGGTCCTTTCTTGCATGTCAGTTACAGCTAAAAGTTTCACCAGACATTGTTAAATGTCCTGTGTGGGGATTGGGGGTAGGGGCTAGAAGTACCCCTAGTTCAGAATCACTGTTTTAAGAGGAACAATTTCTTACTGGCTTGAAAATTTGATGCCCAGTCTAAGATGTCTGCATTTAAGGTTAAACTCGTCACTTTAGGCAATCACTTTGCACCAACACAAGAACTAAATTTTAGGTGTCAGGATTCATTTACAAAGTGATTGACCCAGGGATCCAGAATATGCTTATATTATTATTATTATTTGTAAATTGTAACTGAAACCAAGACACACATTTAGAAACTTCTCTTAGTACTTGTGGACCTTGAAAATATGTCCGCCTAGAGACCCAGGCACCTCAGCACTTTCCCTGTTTTGCAGAATACAAGTGCTGGGTGATTCTGTAAATCCATCCTGCTGTCTGAAACCTTTCTTGTTCTAAAAGTCCAGAAGCTGGCTTTTCAAACTGGGGTGGACAGCACAGTGATTGAGAGCACTGAGTTGAATCTAAGGTCTTCAACTTACCAGCTCCATGATGTAGTATAAGTTACTTATCTTTCCGGAGCCTTAGTCTCCTGAACTATAAAGAAAGATGAAATTGTACTTACTTCATGGGATTGTTTCAAGGATTAAAGACATAATGCATGTTATGTGCATACTATACTCTGTATATAATAAATGCTTAATAAATGTTGCCTGTTAGTATAATTACCACCAGGTCTAAGTAGTGGTGTGCTGGGAAATACTCAGAGCATCAGGATAGGTAAGGAGTATCTGGATAGAGGGCAAATTTATTCCTTGAAGAGTTAGAAAAATAGCCTGTAAATTTTTCTTGTAAAGGAAAGTAATTGAAAACATTATTTTCATGTTAAAACAAATGTGGGAATAAATGGTGGAATTTGTATGGATTTTAAAGATGAAATGTGAGACTTCAAAGAAATTGTATGCTTCAGGCTAATGAATCTGGGCCTTATCCCCAGAACTCCAGGGAGGCTCTCTCAGTCTCCCTGATGGAGAGAACTTTGGTGGGACAGTTGCAGCAGTCGCTCTGGGCCATTTTGTATCTTGGATTGATAGAAATTTGATATTAGATAAAAGAAATTAGATACTAGAAGGGCCCTGGCCAGGTAGCTCAGTTGGTTAGAGCATTGTCCGGACATGCCAAGGTTGCAGGTTAGATCCTTGGTCATGGTACATCCAAAGAATCAACCAATGAATGCATAAGAAAGTGGAACAACAAATCAATATTTCTCTCTCTCTCTCTCCCCACTTCATTTCTCTCCTTAAAACCAATAAAGAAAAGAAAAGAAACTAGATATTACAAGAAATTCTGTAGGAATTGGGGAATTCCTGACCAGGAATCCCTGTTCTTCTTGTCCATTCTTCTCTTTCCAAATTGCTTTGGGGTTTTTTACCCCAGGAATAGGTATGGAAAATTTGCTAGGTAATCATTCAATAAATATTTATTAAGTGACTACTGTATGCCTGGCACCAATCTAAGAGATACAAAGAAAACAAATCAAACACATGTTCTGCCTACGTGAAACCTTCAGACTACTGAACATTCAGTATTAGTAGCTATCATAACCTCAATAATGGAGCTGAACTGGGAGACAGGACGGGGAATAAGTTTAGGGTTTAGAGGAGAGAGCTGGCAGTTAATGGACAGTTGAGTACCATGTGAATCAACCAAATAAAGATTCTGAGTAGGCTGTTGAATGAGAGTCTAGAGCCATAGTTCTCACTTGGGGCTTTTAGACAGTTGTAGTGGAGTGTGGGCAGTCATGAGATTTGTTGGGGGGAAGCCAGGTATGATAGATGCCCTGCAATGCATGGACAGTATTGCATGACTTTTGAATGTCACACTGAATATTTATGTAGGCTACAGTCCTGTATCCAGTTTTCTGTGCCTAACAACTAAGTTCATTTCTGATATAAAGACAAAGTATATTCTAATATGATTTTAATATTCCAGGAGGCAAATTCTATGCAAAGGGAATATAGAATATACTTTGTTGTATTCAGACTCTACCAAGAATTATCTACCATTTCAGAAAATTGTGACAGCAACAGCAGTTCTGCTATGGTATTTGAGTCTCCAATTGGCACTTGTAGCTGTTGATTTTGGGTCACTGCTTCTCAAACTGTAAGATATGCATGATTACCTGGCTATCATCCTTCCCTTCTTTTCTCCCTCCCTCCCTTCCTTCCTTTTTTCCTAAAAAATGGAAGAGTCTGTCTGGATAATAATGGAAAGAATGCAGCAGGGAAGGAGAGGCTGACCATAAGAGAGAGGGGCAGATTAAGGAGTGAAGTTCTTTACAAGGTAGGAAAAGAGGGCATCCAGGCACAGTAAAAGGACCTGGTCTTTGTGGAGAGGAGCTGGTATTTGCAAAAGAAGGGAAGAAAGAAAGAATGGCTAGAGGTGCAGGTAGATTTAGAAACATGATGGCAGGAAGTTGGGGGACGTCACATCCCCTCTGCCCCACCTCTACCCTGAGCAGGATTAAGTCACCTTTCTGTCTTCAGCTTCTTTCTATAAAATTGGCCTAAGGCCAGCAGATGAGTGGGGAAATGAAAAACAGGGAGACTGTATTGAACTCTCTACCTCCCAGGGCAAGCGCTTTAGGAAATAATACACCAGTAAGTTATCATTATTACTACTACTAATTATTATGATTCTTCTCCTAGGTCAGTACTGACCAATAGGACTTTCTGTAATGATGGAAGTATTTTATACCAGTGCCAATCAATATAGTTGCCACTAGTCATGGGTAGCTATGGAGCACTTAAAACATGCCTAATGCAACTGAGGAACTGAATTTTAAATTTTATTTAATTTTAATTGATTTAAATGTAAATAGCCACAAGTGGCTAGTGTTTATTGTTTTGGATTGTGGAACTCTACGTGCTTTCTGCCTCTGTCTCAATGTGGTTCTTCAAAGATGTCATTTGGAACCCAAGAACCTTTGACTAAGGAGTCAGACCAGAGTCCAATTTCAGGTGTGCCCTTTCCTGGCCTGGTGACTTGGGGCAATTCACCTCCTTCTCTGGGCCTTAATGTCCTCTATTTTCTTCTCTTCCCTGGGGAGATGGGAGGGTCAAATAGCTAAGGGTGTGAAAGACTGCACTCTTCATGCAGGGGAACCAACCCACCTCCTATTACTAGGTGCCTTTTGTAAGAATGGCACAGCACTCTGCCAAGGATATGCTCCAAAGACACCTCCTCAGACATCCTTTGACAACCTTTTCCTTCCTCCCCTGTTGGTGCTCCCTTCTCTGTAGGCTAGTCAAGGTTATTTAATTAATGTACATCTCTCCCCCTGACCTCTCACCCCACAAGGGTAGGGCTGTATAGCTGTTTGCTTGCTTTTGGATCCCTAGGGACTAGTACATAGTAGGCTCTCAGTAAATATTTGTGCAATGAATGGATGAAACAGGAAGTGCCAGTGTTAGAATTTAGGTGTGATTTCAAAGCTCACTGAACTCTAGAGCTTTATAGGATCTATTACCTTTTCCTGTTTATAATGGTGGAGATACTGGAACAGAGCCACATATTTAACATAGGGGCTTGGTCTAATGAAATGATTCTGATGATAAAGCATTATGCAAAAGTATTCAGTGACATAAAGAGGTGTATTTACTTTATATTGTTAAGTGAAAAAATCAAAATTGAAGGTGTACTACAATCTCACTTTGTAAAAGTTATATATGTGCATAGGAAAAGTTTGGAACAATAGATAACAAATATTAACAGTGATGCTGTTGCTTGGTGGGATTAGGAGATAATACTTTTATTTCTTTTTCTAAAACAGCTATTTGATTTTTTAAAGAAAATGTATCCAGTAAAAGCAAAAATAGAGAGACAGAGGGTGGATTAGTGGTTGCCTATGGATGGGGGTGAGAATGGGGATTAACAGTAGATAGATATGGGGGATTTTATGGAGAATATGTAAAATGTTCTAAAACTGATTGATACAGATGTTGTTCTACTCAGTAAAGTTACCAAAAGTCTTTGACTTGTGCACTTGAAATGTGTGAACTTTATGGTATGTAAATATACCTCAATAAAAAATTTTAAAATGTATTATACAATGAGGCCTGTCCAGAAAGTATCCAGCTACATACTATGAAAAATTGAGGCATTTATTGAAGAAGATACAAGAAACATTGTACAAAGAACAATGATGTCTCAGTCCCCTTCAAAGCAGGCACCTTGGGACCTCACACAGTTCTCCCAGCATCTCTTCCACTGTTCAAAACACTCTGTAAAATCCTTTGTTGGAATAGCCATCAGCTGCCCCGTTGTATTTTCCTGAATCTCATCTATGGTCTGAAATTTCTTCCCTTTTCAAAGGTGATTTTAGTTTTGGGAAAAGCCAGAAGTCACAGGGCACTAAATCTTGGCTGTAGGGGGCTGAGTCGCCTGGATGGTTTGGTGTTTCGCCAAAAAACTCTGCATGAGATATGATACATGAGTGGGCACATTGTTGTGATGAAGCTGCCAATCACCAGTTGCCCATAGCGGTGGCCTTCTGAATCATCCGAATAGTTTCTGTGGAGGAATATTCCAGCTTAACACAAAATTTGGTGCAGATTCATTGCTGTACTCAGTTATCTTGAATGTGATGGCCACACAGTACACATGCTCACTGAACAGTGTCTACTTGTCCCCACTGACTAGTACAGTGAAGTTGTCATTGTTCACATATGTGCATTTGAGTGCATTCTTCTTGACTGCCAGGTTACATCAATGTCATGCAAACTGTTCTCATTGTATTAACAATGGTTGGACTTTTTCTGGACAGACCTTGTATATATGGTCTTCAAAAAAATTCAAACAGTGCAGAAGTATTTAAAGTCCTGCATCCCATAACCAATTCTATTTTCCAGGCATAATAGTAGTAATTGGTGTTTACTCCTTTCTAACCTTTTTCTATGCAGAATCCAAGAATTACATACACATTATAAATATGTAATTTTCTGCAACCTTCTTCTTTCTCTGGACATACATTGTAGGACATGAAAAACTTAACAGTAGCTGCATTGGTAGGTGGGATTAGGGATAGAGGGAGTTGAGTGGGGAGGAAGAAGGAAGGGAGAAGCACACTTGGAATTTAATTTTCTTTATTTTTGTATCATTTCCATGTTTTTGTCGGGAATGTTTAGAGTTATAAACTCAACACAGATACTGGAATAAGAGCTATCATTCAATGTTTAATGCTGTGTAGTCCTCCTGTTTAAAAAATTTTTATAATTTTACCAAGTGCCAGGCACCATACTGAGTGCCTGAGATATATTGTTTTACTGAATGCTTGTAACAATGTTATGAGGTATGCAATGTTAGAGATCCACTTGATAAATGAGTAATCTAAGACCTAGATTGATTTTCCAAGGTCCCATAGCTAGTGTGCACCGAACCCAGATCTTTACTCCTTGGCCTCTCTCCTCCCTCTAGCAGATTCATGTTCTTCCTGTAAAGCCCAGCTTTAATGATCTCATCTCATTTGCATGTATAGTGCCCCTTAACTCACTCAAGTAGAGAGATGACCTTGTCCTCAAGGTGCTTTCAGTTTGGAGAGGAGACAGACAGTTAAACAATTAACAATGTGCCATAGAACAAATGGTTTGATGGGCTATGTGCAAAGCAAAGGGAGTTTAGATGGGGTGTCTGAGGCAGCCAAGCAGCTACTGAGAGAGTATGTTCTGAGTTGGCTGATAAGAACCCCAAAGACTTTTTCAGGAGGATTAAAGAAAGGTGCTGGTGGTTGGAGGTGAGGAGAGGGTATAGAAAGGGATTTGGGGCTCAGAAGACTCAGAAATGTTACAGACCTGGGCATACTCTGGTAACTACAGTTCTGAAGTTCAGTGCAGCTGCAGGGTCAAGATGGCCTGAAGGAGGGTCAAAGGGAAAGGTGGGCACCTTGAAACTTAAGGCCAGATCACCAATGCTTTTTAAGTTGAGTTAGAGTTTTACACTTTATTCTGTGAATGGAGAAGAGATGTTAAAATATTTGAGTCTGGTGTGAGTCTTTCTGAGTGGAAAGGGCCTGGAGTGGGCTGTTGTTGGAGATCCCTCCTGGACCCCCAGCTCTCCCCACACTCTGATCAGGTCATTTCTGCTTCAGCTGGAAATTCCTTTAGGGCAAGGACTTGTCTCAACTACCTTTGTATCCTAGCACCCAGCATAGCACCTGGTATACAGCTGGTACTCAGTAAAGGCTAAACTGACTAGCAGAACAGTAGGTGCCAAGAATGTGCTGGCTAGTGACTCTGTAAGGAAAAAGCAAATCTTCCTGTTTTCCCCAGAACCCCTGATAGTGATCAGCCAAACTTTGACCCAACTATAAAAGAGGTCAGAGAGGCCCTGGTCCCAAACTCAATACAGGGGGGTTCGTTCGGGAAAGGAGGAGAGGTGTTTACTGAGTAAGCTGTAACTTCTCTGTTCAGTAGCTGTTCTGTGCTGGGAGAATTCACACCTATTGTCTTTTTCCATCTCTCCAACAGCTCTTAAACCAGAATCATTGTCCCAGTTTCCCCGACCAAGAAACTGAGGATCCGAGTGGTTCTGTAATTGGTCAAGGTCACACAGCTGGTAAGTGTACGAGGGGCGGAGGCTGAGATCCAACCTTTCAACAAGTCAAAGGCCATTGGCCTCCCCTCCTCCACCTGGGGAGGCACTGCGGCACCTACTCTTTTTGTATAACCGCGGGGGTTGTGGGGCAGCCCGCTTTGGGGGCGTAGGGACTTGGAGCCAGTTCCCGTCGGCGGCAGGGAGCCGCTCCGAGATTCAGAAGTTACGAAGTTTCCGTGCATTTCGCTCCCTTCCTTGCGCTGCTTGTCCTCGCTCCGAAGCAGTTACGCCGCTAGCGCAGCGGGGCTCAGGTGCTGCAGCGGGCGGGGGCCTGGCGCAGGGAGGAAGGCGGGGACGGAGTTTACGTAAGCGTCCGCTCACAGGTGCATGCGACCGCCATCAGCGTGTGCTCCCTGCGCGTCCCCAGGTGCGCAATTGGCGCAGGCGGCGGCGCGGCACCGTGGTAGCGGGCGCTGGCCGGTGCTCTCAGGTGCGGCAGAGTGCGCGTGGAGGGGGCGCGCGGCGAGCGAGGGGGCGGGCTTTCCGTTCCCCAGCAGCAGCGGGGCCCGCCCCCCGGTCCGGCCTATGGGCGCGTTCGGCGGCGTCACGTGCTCGCCGCCGCTGCCGCCGAAGCGGAGACCGGAGCCGCGAGCGCCACCAGGGCAGCAGCCGCCGCAGCCGCCGCCGCTGGGCTGAGGAGCTGGAGACGCGGGCTGACGAGGTGGCGGCGGCGGCGGAGCGGGAGCGGGGACCGGGCTCGGGCAGAGCGCGGCGGCGCGGGTAGGCTGCTGCGGCGGGGCAGGCGCCTGCGCGGCGGGCCGTCCCGGGCGGGCGGGCGGCGGTTAAGGTGGCGGTTAAGGCGGTTGGCGGAGCCGGCCCGGGCCCCGCATTGTTTGTTGTGCGTCCTTAGCAGCAGCGGCGGCGGCGGTCGGGGCGGAGAGCAATCCCGGCCCCCGGGGCTCCGGCATTGTGGCCGCTGCCGCCGCTGCGGTGCCCTGGCCGCTTCGGGCAAGGGCAGCGGGCAGCCTTCCTCACCTTCGTGGGGACGGGGTTCCGGCCCCCAGCGAGGGGAGGGCGTGGACAGTGTGGGGGCACCGGCGCTGGGGGGTCTGGGTAAGATAGAGAGCGAGGGGCTCTGGGCAGGTGTTGGAGGACGTTAGGGACAGGGACTGGGAGCGAGGCTTCGCGGGGGGTGCGGGCAGATTTGTGGGAGAATGTAGGGTGGAGGGATCCTGCCCCATGGAGAGTGAGGGCCTTCGGGCAGGTTCGGGGCACCCAAGGGGGCCAGGGCGTGTGCGAGAGGGATGGAGGACATTCAGGCGGGTGGGGGGCAGTATATGGGGTTCGGGAGAGAGTGAGGGAAGCCTTGGGGAGGGCAGAGCGAGCGTGACGGGAAGGGAAGAGAAGATTAGGGATTCGAGGGAGGAATGGAAGAAGCGGATGTCCCGGTCCGGGCTACGTGTGAAGGGCAGGGAGTGGGGGCAGGTATAGAGAAGACCACCGGACAGACCTGAAGAGAAATGTGGAGGAGGGGGTTCGCGTAGGGGGAAATGGGGCAGCGTGAGTGGGAGAAGGGAGAGAGGGAAGTCGGGTGTCTAGGGGTCTCTCCAGTGATGGTGAGGGAAATGGAGGGTGCTGGGGAGGAGGTGTGTGTAAGGTTAGGCCCCGAGGCTTCTGCAGACCCCTGAGGAGGTGTGTGGGGGACACCGGAGTGGGGTGGGAGGGTGCTGAGGCTGGCAGATGGCACGGACAGGGGAGAACATGTGAGGGGACAGGGCAGGTGTCCATCTGGTAGTGGAGCTCAGGGGAGATGAGCATAGGGTGGAAGGGGGAAGGTGATAGAGGAGCAGGGCCTCAATTTGAGGAGTTTGAGAGAGAAGTGGGGACAGTGGAATAGGGTGATGGGGATGGAGAGAAGATGATGTCTCGGCAGAAGGTGAGAAGGACATTTAGCACGTAGCAGGAAACGTGATTGAAATGGAGGGTGTCCTCGCTGGAGTATGGAGGAAGGTCCCGGAGCAGAAGAGGGGGAACTTTGGAGTTGGGGGGGACAGGTGAAGTGGAGTGTGTGTGCGATGGAGGGCCGAAAGTGTAGGGGGTGATGTTCTTGGAGCGGCAGGTGACCCGTGGGGACCCATGGAAGGAAGCGGTTCTGAGCAGGAAGTGTGGAGGGAAGTTGGGGAGAGGGAAGGCAGAGGCTGGTGGGGGTGTGTGTTAAGGGAAACCAGGAGAGGGAGGCAGTAGGGGATAGGTTGGGTGGGAAGGTACGGAGGTCTGGAGTACAACAGATGGAGGGACGGAAGCACCGGTTTGGGGTACTAGATTGCAGGTAGGCAGGGAACAGAGGAGGACAGGATATTTTCGGGGAGAGGATGTAGAGGAATGCTTAGTACCTATGGCGGGGTAAGGGAATGGCAAGATGGAGATGTGTGTGGGTCCGTCTGTGGCTAGAAAGGGATAGGTTGTCTGTTGAATTGGGGTGGTGATAGTGGGGGAAGCAGGGCGCCCAGGTGCAGGGCAGGAAATGACTATGCAGGTGAAGAGAGTTAGGAAAACAGGTTGCTTAAAAAAGTGTGGAAGGAGCAGGGTGCTGAAGTGTGGGGAGAGGTTGGAAAACGTTGGGTCTTGAGAGATTAAAGTGGCCAAAATTTTTAGGTCTCTGGAAGTATAAGGAAGGGCAGAGTGCAGAAGTTGGGGGGAAAATCCAAAGGGAGAGAATTAAATTCTGGATTTAGAGAAACTGGAGAGTGTGTGGGGATGTGTGTGTGGGGATGTACATGTGGATCGTGGAATGACGTTAATAGAATATGGAGGACATTGAGTCCTGTACCATACCTGAGAGTTCATGTTTCTAGGATCAGAGAGATCATGAAGCCTGGTTTTGGTTCCAGAGCCCAGTGGGTAAGGAAGGGATAAGGAAGGGCTGTATACACATTCCTAAGTTTGAAGGAGGTGTGTGGTGGGGTATTGTGCTAGCACATTGGCCTGAGGAGTGGGCAGATGGAAGAGGCATACAGGGTCATGAAGAGTACACTGAGCGTGAATAGAAATAGGATTGCAGCAGGTGTAGGGCAGATGGTTTTGTGAAGATACTGCAACAGACCAGGGTCCATGTTACATCAGTAACATTCAAGGGCAGTGTATTAGGGAGGAAGGGATAGATACCTTGGTGCAGTGTCTCAGATATCCTGGTGCTTTCTGGGTAATGGGGCAGTTTTCAGATGTTGAGTGATGTCATATCTGAGTCCCTTGCTAGAGGCAGACACAGATAATACACACATCCAGTGCCCAGAAGTGGCAGGAATGGAGCTTTCCTGACTCTTTAACTTCTTTCAGGGTTTGAATACCTGATCTTGGGATGTCAGCTTTTTTCCCTAAATAGTTAAAGTAAAATTTAATTGGAAGCTTTTGGATTTTCTGGTATTTTGATTTGAGTTGGGAAGTGTAGTGTTAGCTGTATTGAAGAAAAACTTCTGGGGTTGTGTGGACATAGGGCCATCAGCTTGCCAAACACAGAGGAAATGACCTTTAGGGGTTTGAGCACGGACATTTCAGTAGAGGTCTCATTCAGTGTTCTGTGGCTTGTGTTAGATTCTTTGAGGTTTGGAAGGATTAAGGAGACTGCTTTGAGATTGCCTCAGTACACAGGGTTTTCTAGAATCTTGGAAAATGATTTCTCTTTCACAGTTGAAAATTTAGCCTTGTCAGATTTTGCAAAAAAAGAAATTATTTCATCATGTTGTAGAAATAACTTTGATTATTGCTTTGTGAACTTCAGGTAATGTGTAATGTGGTACCTTACACATAGTATGATTGCAAATAAAAGGTCTGCTTTGGTACATTGGGAAGCTTTCTGGGTTGATTAGCTCTCTTGTCAGTTTGGGAAGTATTTTAATGCAGCCATTATAAGTAAGTTCAAATAGTGTGTAAGTGGGAATCTTGTCTAAACATAATGAGGGCTGAGCAGAACATCACATTTTAAGTAATCTGAAAATATAAATAGAAAATTAGCTGGGAGCTAATAATTTTTGAAATCCAAATTTGAAGTGTATTATAAAGGCAGCAAAATAATGCTCTGAAGGCATTGCTATAAGATTTCGTTTTTGGAGGGAAAGGCTGGTAGAGTGTAAGATGCCTTTAATTGAAACTCTTAGGAGTATTTTGAGATTTGATATATGTAAAAAATATAATTATAAGGAGCATGTCTGGTCTGACCCCTTTGGCTCCCTGACAGAGAATTTGAGCAGTTGGGTATAAGATGAATAGAGTGACCTTTGAAAATTCTGACCAATATGGCTATTGTTTTCTCTTGTGTTTTTTTTTTTTTTTAAAGTCCATTGTGTTCATTTTAATGGTTTGAGGCAAGCAGTACTTTCTTCCTCAGAATACTCAGTTCTGGCATAGTATTCGGATCATATGTATTGTTCTGTGAAGTTCTGTGGTTTGGGATAGTTGTAGGCACTTTAAAATATTATGCTAGGTTTATGAACCAAGGAAAGAAGGTTATTTAAATTTTTGTAGGCTAAATAATTGGGTCTGGTTTTATTTTCATTGATGCTTGCTGGACAAGATACTTAATCCCTTTGTGCTTATTTCTTCTCCAGAAACCTGACTCTTTATCTACCCAGCATGAGAACTGAGATGGTTTATATAAAACGAGTTTAAGTCTTTCAGGAAGATTAGAACTATGTAAAAGTGGAGAATAGATGTTAACTTCTTTAGTCCCTTTTTTCCTTTAAACCTGGTCAAATAATAATTAGTGCTTCAGATTTTAGCATTAAATAGGCTAATTTGTAGTGAGGAACTTGGATAGAGATGAAACTTCTGTGAGATCAGAGAAGTCTGTGAATTGAAGTTTGTTCATTCTTTGTTCTACTGTCTACTTACCTTTCCTGGCTCATTTCTGCAGCTGACTCTTGTCTGTTTAAATTCTTGAGTAGAGCAGAAGCTTAGGAGAGACATTTTGGGTGCTACATATAGTCCAAGATGGTTTCAGAGCCTGAATTTCCAGAGACAAAGTGCTTCTATCACTTAGTGAATTCAGTTCTTAAATCAGGAATAATAAACATAATACATTTTTCTGTGTATTTTACAGAAAATTGATTAATTCTGAATGACTTGAACAGAAAAACAGCTGTCCCTTCTAGTGAAATTAAGCCTCCTTTTTCAGATTTATTGAATACTTCTTCCCTTTTTAAGTTTTAGGTGTTAAATAATTACCCATTCATTTGATATTTCCAAGCCTATTTAAGGGGGAATAATTTTTAAATGCTTTTTAAAATGTTGTTTGGTTTATTGGTTGTCAAGAGCCTCCAGATGCTGGTTATGATAGATACTGCAAAAATGTAAATAGTAAGTTGCTTTATTAGACATTAATTTGCTTGAGTTTAGTAATACCCAGCCCTGATAGTAGTCTTTCTGTGCTGTCTGATCTGCTTACTCTTATATAACATGTTTAGACACCATTACCCATCCTACTGTTCTTCTGTTTTTCATTTTGTTTATTGGAAAATTGGGTTATTTTAAAAATTTGTTTAGCTGTGTAAAAACTTTCTGACAGGTACTTATGAGAGGCTTCGTAATCCAGTCTAATTTTAGAAAACTGTTTATTGAGACATGTAAGTTAAATTTATGTCAATCAAAACAGAAAGGAATAAAGTAATGAGGCCTGATTAATGGTGTTAAAAATATTTATTTATTTAATAAAATACTTACATGTTTGAACCGGAAAGCTCAACAAATCTTTAACCTTTAGGTCTTGTGTTGAATAGTGAGGTGACCAGATAACCTTATTTGTCACTTTCATGCCTAATTTGAGTTTTTCCTTATCCTGAGGGTCAAGTGTATCATTTTTGAGAAGTATGGTATATATTTCACAAAGGATATTCCATATATGTGTTGCCCAAGCAATCCTAATGAATGAAGCAGCCCTAAATATTTCAAATTCTCTTAACTTCTGACATAACTAACACTATGTAGAACATCTGCTTTTGTTAACTTTAGCACAATTTGAAAGGGTACAGGTGATTATATCAATAAATAAATCACAGGATTGCATTATGTGACTTCATGGTTCATTTCCATTTGAAAAGTGAGAATTCTGCAGCAGGTTGTGTAATAAATTCTAGGCGTTTCTGGGTCATGGATAAGATGTAGTTTCTTACTGCACCTGCAGAATTTCCTGTTCTTTGCAGTTTTCCAGGTGCCAGGGCTTTTTACAATATCCTATTGAGCAGATCAGCATTTTGTTTATGAATTAAATTTAATCATATTAATGCTATTGATAATGCTATTGACATAAAATAGAAGTATGCTTTTTAACCTGTTTTCCCAGTTTAGTCCAGCAAACATGCATTGACTTTAGGCTGAAAGGTGTGCTCTGTGACAGGCCTGAGATTTCTTGGTAGGTCTGAAAAAATATTTTTTTGAATAAAGAATAAATCATTCTGTGGATAGATAGGCCCTTAAGGTGAAAATAAAGTCTATAACTTTGATCACCTATATTCAGTTAGCCTAAATGAAAATCAGTACATTTTAAGAGAGCTAGGTAAGTGACCTGATAAAGAAGTAGTTTGTTTTTAAAAGTTAAGTTGGAGGCAGCTCATTCTTACGATGTTTCTAATTCCACGTAAGTCTGAAATTCCTCAAACATTGCATGTAATCGTAGCCTTTTGTACAGCTCAGGCAAACAGCATTTTAACTTAAGAAAGTATTAGATACTAACTGGGTACCTCTTAATTAAGTGACGTTAGAGAACTCAGTTTTAGTCGGGAAAGCTGGTGAAGTAGGGGAGGAAGGTGTTGCAGTTTTGATAATGTAAGTTAGCAGCTGGAGAGCATAAACATCTGGAGCCCTTAGTGTGCGTATTTTCAGTTGTTTTTGAAGTAAGCTATAAATAAGCTTTTAATGTCAAGGTTAGCATGGAAGAACAGATTTCAAACATATTAGTCACGAGGCTTTTAAAAATGTGGTGTCATGCTTTCTGATATGCCACTTTTGTGGTAAATGTGGAACTAGCCAAAACTAGCTTTTGAAATTGGTATTATTGTTTAGTAGTGTTCTTTATTTCTAGAGCTCAGGGTTCACATACCTGAACTTTGGTCACTAAAATAGCTGGGTAATGGAGGTGAATAGCAGTATTACGTTTGGAGAAATGGAGGCACAAAAGAGTTGACTTAGGCAGGCTTTCAGAACACCCTCTCAGAAGTTGTGTATAAAGTTCCTGTTAGTCCCTGAATTTGGCAAGGTAGGTTGATGGCTGGACACATTTGAAATCTGCCTCTTTTAGTCAAGCCCCTGGAATAAAGCCTGTCCTTCCTCAGAAACTTGGTCCTAGGGTTATGCAATAGCAAAAAATCTGAAGAAGGAATCTCCCTATAGGTATGCCCAGAGATGACCCTGCATAACCTCCGTCTCTGTACTGGGCAGTAGAAAAATGTTTCGGCACTACAAGACTTGGGTCGGAGGTCTGATTCTGCTGTTTACTAATTGTAGATCTCTTTCCTCATGTGTAAAATTGTAATAAAACCCCTAATTTGTAGAGTTACAGTGAGGGTTGAAGAAGATAAGAAAATTGTAAACTAAGAATCACATAACATTTTCTTTTTTAATGGAGGATTGAGCAGAAATTAAGGGTAGGTTTTGAAGTAATTTGACTTGTAAGGACCTGGGTTTTTATTTTTTATCATGGCATTTTCAAATGTACTTAAAAGAGAAACAGTACAGTAAACTTCCACATACCTGTCAACTCCAACAATTATCAGCATTTTGCTGTTCTTTTATCTAGTCCTTGCTCACAATTTTTTTTTGTTTTTGCTGGAATATTAACAGTAAATCTTGGGCATCATATACTTTCACCCATAAATACTTCAATATGTATTTGTAACAGATAAGAACTTAAAAAATAACCACAAAACTATTTTAAATCTGCCCCCCCAATTAGCAATTTCTTATCTAATACTCAGAAAGAGCCATATTCAAAACATAGTTCTACAACTCATCAGCTTTGTATTTCAATTAAATTACTAGCTCTCTCTGAGCTTCTGGTTTCTTATCTGAACATAAAGATGATACATTATGAAGTTATTCTGAGTGAAAATGAAATAATGTATAAAATGCCTAACATGAAGATTCTCAGTAAATGACCCAGCGCGCGCCTCTCTCTCTCTCTCTCTCCCCCCCCTCTCTCCTGAGCCTTCTAAGGCAGGTGAATAAGAATTATGGGTTGCCCTCCTCCCTTCTTTAGTATCATAAAGAGTAACAGTACTCTGGAATTATTGCCCATTAACCTAGTGAAATTTCTCTTCATTAGGCTAGTTGACTTCTAAATTCTACAGTGTAACAGTTAAAATCATATACACCCTCCCCCACCCAAATCATTATTTTCCTGTCTACTGGCTTATTTCAGTCAGCAAGCGTCTTTTTATTTTTAACAACCCTTTCTTTGACCTTACTGTCTCTTACAGCTACAATCCAATTTTTCACCTTCTTGAAAAAGTTGTTTCTATTCCTCTTCAGTTTTCCTGTTCTCCTCTGAACCTACTCTAATGAGACTTTGTACCCCATCACTCTACTAAGAGTGCTTTCATCAGAACCACAAAGTTTAATTCCTGACCTATTAACAGCATTTGTTGCAGTCGATGCCTCCTTCCTTGAAATGCTTTTCTGCTCTGGTTTCTAGGACACCACACTCTGCTGCTTTTCCTCCTACCTCCTTGGCTTCTTCTCAGTTTCCTTTGGTTCTTTCTCATTACTCCTGCCTCCTAATACCGGACCCCGCCCCATGGGGTCCCTGCACTTTATTCTCATTCTCCTGGTGATCCCATCTAATCCCATAGCTTTCAATACCATAAATGTTCTGACTCCAGAATTTTTATCTCTGAAACTCCAGGCTCGTATATCCTACTATATATTTTATTGGCGTCTCATACCGAACTTCTCCCTAAACCGAACTGCTGGTCTTTACCCTGTCCCATCTTCCCGCTGCCCGTCTTGTAGTCTTCCACATCTTAGTAAATAGGATCTTCCTCCATCTTTCCAGTTGTTCATCCAAAACTTGGAATCATGCTTGACTCTCTTTCACACACCACATGTGATCCATCAGGAATTCTGGCCAGTTCTGTCATCAAAATATAACCAGACTCTGACCACTTTTTGTCACATTGAGTGATTTAAGTCTCCATCAGCTCTTCGGAATTACTACAGTAGCCTTTTTTGCTCTTGCCCTCTCATAGCCTATTCTCAGTGCTGTAGCAGGAGTGATCCTTTAAAAAAGGTAAGTCAGATTTTTGTCTCCTAGTCAGTACTCTCCAGTGAAACCTCACCTTGCTTAGAGTAAAAGGCCAACTCCTGTCAAAGTTCGTAAGTGCTCAGATCTCTTCTTTTTCCTCTCTGACCTCATTTCTTCTTTCTTTTTGCTTACTCCATCCAGCCACCGCAGCCTTCTTGCTGTTTCTTTAACATGTCAGGCATATCCCCGTCTCAAGTCTTTCACATTTGCTTTTTGCCCTCCCTAAGGATGCTGTTTCTCAGATCTCTGCGGCTCTATCTTTCTTAGAATTTTGCGCCTACCTCACCTTTCTAGTGAGACCCTCCCTTAGCACCTTACTGAGATAGCAGCTCCTCCCTGGGCGTTCTTTTCTGCCCTCTTTTTCTCTATAATGTTTTAACCATTTATCTTATTATATATTTTGCTGTTTTATTTTGTTTATTGCCTTTTCCCCTTCACTAGAGTATAAGCTCCATTAAGGCAAGGATTAATGTTGGTTTTGTTTTCTTTGGTACTAAGTAGGCACTTGCATATTTATTGAATGAATTGTTCTTTTATGAGTTGCAGTCTATTACTTTGTAAAGGATGCAATAGCTGTAGTATTTTGGTAGGGAATACTTTGGACCTTGAAGTCTATGGTATATTTTATTCCTGTTGCTCTTCATGAGTATCTTAAGACTGCTAATAGGTTCAATTGTTAATTTATCATCATGAATTTGAGTCCATATGTACTGTGCATAATCTATGTTGCATTGAAGGATACAGATAAACTATACATAGACCTTGACCTTTAAGAGCTTACAGTCTGTCAGGGGAGGTGATGGCATGAGATACATATATAGGGACTCCCCTGCGAAAAATGGAATTTATTTGTAAAAAAAGCAATACACCTATCGAGACATTTTTTCCACTGCTCACAACATTTTTTGAACTCATCAATTTTGATGCCTCTTGGTGTTTCTGCTATGTTCTGTTCCACCTTTTCCACATTGGCAAAATGTTTCCCTTCGAGGACTTTTTTTTTTCATTCAGGGAGACAAAAGTCGCTCTACCCTGTGGGTGAGATCAGGTGAAGAGGGAGGGTGAGGTACAGGGGTCATGCCATTTTTGGTCCAAAACCACTGAGCACTCAGTGCAGTGTGGGCAGGTGCACTCGTATATCACGCATCATGAGATGGGCAAACATGTTTAAAGAGTCTTGGAAAAAAATTGACTGAAGCCAAATGCAGCCTCTCACAGCAATGCCAGCTGGTACACTAATAGAGATAGGTTCCTAGAAAGCTTACTTAGCAGGGAAAGCCTGCCCTCCAGAAGGTAATTCAAGGTTTTTTGGGTGTCCTCCCCTCGTGTGTGTGTGTGTGTGTGTGTGTGTGTGTGTGTGTGTGTATAAAAATCTCGTAAGTACTTACATATATATGTATATACATATATTTATTATATACATATATACACATGTAAATATTTACATATTTATAAGTATATGTAAACACTTGTATGTGTGTACATTTAAATGTACTTAAAGATTTATAAATTATATATGTAAGTACTTAAGAGATAAAATGGTCAAGGAAGTCAGAAGAGCGAGAGATTATTTCCAGGTAAGGATACTATTGAAGACTTCAGAGAGGATGTGGTTTGTGATATCTGTGCTGAGCCAGAGAACAAGTAGGATTAGATGATGGGAAAATGGGGAAGAGAATTCCATATGGAGAGAATAGAAACACATTAGAAAAGTAAGAATACTCAAGATTGCTGTGGCAAAGAACAGGTGGTTCACTTAGTTAAAGATAGAGAATGTGAAAGGGCTTGGTAGAGTGTACGTTTGGAGAGGAATGTTGGAATTACTGATGGAAGGCCTTGAATGCCAGAATAAGGAATTCAGACTTTGTCAACAGTGAGGCTTCTGTGAAAGGTTTTTGAGCAAGTGTAGGGATGACATTATTAGGGCTATCTTTATGAATTTGACAACTTTGTTTGAAAAGAGAGGCTGAAATGAATACACTGATTAAGATAATGTTGAATAGTTTGAGGAAAAAAGAGAGAGAGTGAAAAAGGGTATAGAAAGGATACCTTGGAACTACTGAAACTTAGTAACTGATTGTGAGGGCTGAGCAACAAATCTAAAAGGTTTCAAGCCTAGTTGATCAGGCACCTGGGGAACCGAAGAGAAGTGGGATTGAGAGGCAACTTTGGTTTAATTTTTTAATAGATTTTATTTATTTTCAGAGGGGAAGGGAGGGAGAAAGAGAGGAAGAGAAACATCAGTTGGTTGCCTCTTGCACATGGCCTAGGCAGGTGCCCTGACTGGGAATCGAAATGGTCATCTTTAGCTTTGTGGGACAATGCCTAACCCAACTGAGCAAGCTTGGTGTAGTTTTGTACTGAGTTTGCAAGTATGGTGGTGACAGCCAGGTGATGATCTGATGAAGAGAAAATCAGCGATCCTTTTATAAGGTTTGAGCATCTGTGGCTTTATGCCTTCATTTTGATACAATGACTCCCAGAAAGAGAAGTGAGACTTAATTGCTGAATTATTACTGAGGTCTGAATCTAGACAGTTGATTTGGGAAACTTCTGATAAGGCATCCAAACTTTTACTTTGATTTGTAAGTAGTTCTACTTGTTTTACTCAGTTTGCTAGGTGAATTGCTCTGGGTTGTAAAGCCCTTCATGTGTTCTCAGCTGTGTGATACAACTTAAATGTTGTCCTTTGAGCTTTCTGTTGGCTGTGGATATCAAAGTACTCTCATACTCCTTGAAACCAGTAGATGAAAGTCCCATCTAGTCACCTTCATCACTGTTAAGGTCACTTTAATCATGCCATACTTTCTTTTGCCCCATAGGTCTTAGTGGCATATTGAAGGAAGACAAACCTTCTACCCTGATTAATGGTAGTTAAGGTGTTTGTTGCCAAAACATTTCTTTAACAACTTGCACTTAACAAAATGCCAGAAGATATCAGAGGATTTAACTTCTATTCCAGACAAATTGAAGAACAGATTAAAGTTCTTTTGGGTTCATATATCTTGTTTGGAGTCTTGTAGCAAGAGAAGTTTTTACCCCAAGGTTAGTTATACGAGAAAAGAATTATTTGCAAAATAATGTTGATTAATGTCTATGATTTTATTTATAGGCTATCTAATGATGCATGATACTTATTTTTACATTTAATGCATTTTTAATAGTTGGATAAAAAGACGTTGAGTTTATTAGTTAAAAACTTAACAGTTCACCAGCTTGGTTTAGAATGGTGGTGACCTTGAACTTACTGCATCAGTTATCTCTGAATAGTCTTTTTCTTTGTGCTTAGCTCATAATATCAGTGAATGATTTTTTTGCACTGACATTATAGGGTCTGTTTTTTGTTTTCCAGTAAATAGTCAGTAGGAGCAGTTTTCCTGAAACAAGAAAATTTTCCAGTTTAAGATAACTTATTTTCAGCTCATTGGAGGTGTGGTGGCATTTAAGTTTGTCAGATTTAGCATATATTATAGTTAATTTTTTTTAATCTATGCAATTTTATTTCCATGTAAATTGGCTTGCCAGGAATATAAAGTATAACATCTTAAGCTTGTGAGAAACCTGTGAGATTCTTTTGGCCCTGCTTCGGTCTTTGACAGCTGTAGAATTTAAGAAATACCCAGAGTAGTTAAGGGATTTATCCGAAATCACACACCTAACTAGTGGTAGAGTTTGGATGAGAAATGGATATCTGGACCTCCAGGCTTGGACTCCTTCCACCATGTCAGGCTGCTTTTTCAGAAATGGAGACAAGAAAGCCTTGAATAAACTTAGTTTAACTGGTCACATTGCTGGCACTGAATGATGTTCGATACGAACAATTTGGTTATTTTACCTTGTTCCTCCTTTTATTTACTTATTTTTTTATCTTCACCCTAGAGCATCTCTCCATTGCTTTTAGTGAGAGAAAGAGGGAGGGGGGAGGGAAGGAGGGGAAGAGAGAGATAAACATCGTTTGGTGGCCCTCTTGCATATGCCCCCATCCAGGATTGAACCCACACCTGGATATGTGCACTGCCTGGGAATCAAACCTCTGACCTTTCAGTCTATGGGAGACACTCCAACCAACTGAGCCATATGAGCAATGGCCCTCGTTCCATCTGAAAATTGATTTTTTTAGATTAACCTTTTATTTTTCAATTTTTTCATGTATTTTCAGAGAGAGGGGGAGAGAAACATCAGTGTGTGGTTGCCTGTTGTACACCCCCAACTGGGAACCCAGCCCACAACCCATGCACGTGCCCTGACAGGGGAATCATACTGGCGACCTTTTGGTTTGCAGGCCGGCACTCAGTCCACTGAGTCACACCAGCTAGGGCTAGATTAACCATTTGAAACTGCACAATTTAGTGGCATTTTTTTTGTGTAGTCACAATGTTGAGCCACTAAAGCCCCTCATCCATTAAGGAGTTTGAAAAATTTTTAAGCAATTAAAGTAAAAATATGACAAGGTCAATGATAGCCAGTTTGTATTATAGGTCTCCCCTAATGATTTGTCACCTATCTCAGATTTCCCAGTGAGAAGTAGATAAATCCTTATTATTATTTAGTAGTAGATGTATTACTTTTAAACAATGGCGGCATTACAAAAGAAATTGTCAGGTACATAATGATTAAGAGTACTAATAACAGGTATGCATTATACAACTTATCTCTAATCTTCACATTAGCTTTTCAGAATCACTACTATATTTCAGATAAGAAAACCAAACCTAGTTTAGTAAGTCTAGAATCATTTAACTGGTAAATTGTGCATCTGGGTTTTGAGACCATGTCTGTTTGGTTCCAAAAGTTGGGTGTTCTCTTCACTAAATCTGGGGACTTGGTATAACTACTGTCTTAGCAGGACAGTGGAAGGGGCGTCCAACCTATGGCTCACGGGCTGCTTGCAGCCCAGTATGGCTGCGAATGTGGCCCAACACAAAATTGTAAGTTTACTTAAAACATTATGAGACTTTTTTTTTGTGATTTCATGTTACAGTGTATTTAATGTGTAAGCCCAAGACAATTCTTACTCTTCCAGTGTGGCTCAGAGATGCCAAAAGATTGGACACCCCTGAAAGGGGAGTTGAGTTTTCTGGCCTGGTAGTTTCTACAGTAGTAGCCACACTCTCCTGACCAGTTATGATCCATATTCCATAGGGGAAAAGCAAAAATAGGAAATAACCTTTGGACAACGCTAATGGACATAATTACAATGAGAAGAAATTGCAACGTACCTTCTGAGATTTTCTCTTACAAATTCTCTATTTTTTCTTCCTATTTATTTTTAGTGAATTGTTATTTGATTTGATTTTAAAATCATACATTGATTGGCTTGATTAGTTAATGATTAGTCTTAACATACCGGAACGTGGTTGAATTCCCATTTTGAGATAATTTTAAAAAGTGATGGCTTACTTCCAATGAAAAATAACTCAAATTGAAGGATTTTGTAATTACACTTTACCCCTATTAAAAAGCAAAACTCATTTTAGCTTTTTTAAAGTTTGAAAGAAATTTTAGTAGGCCAGTTTTCAGTATTTCTTTGAAAGTGGCTAGAAGTCATCTCGTAAACCTTGTGATTTTTCTACTCTGCTTTGAATGACACCACTTTCTCTTCTGAGTAATATACACTGGAGTAATTTGCTTCAGTATGCTGGTGTTGGGGTAAAAAGATGGTATCCCATGAAAAGCAGCTTCCTGGCAACTGAACTTCTTCAACAGAAGAGATCTTTTTAGGTTTTGTATAGCAGTAGCAGCCATGTCATATGTTCAGAATTTGAGTGTTTTGATAGTTACCCAAAGAAGTAATAGATTTTTGACAGTGACCTTGTGACTTTTGCTGATATCTAAACAGTATGTATTTCCATAAGCAGATTTTAAGCTTTTAAAAACTTTTATTTAAAATTTAAAAAATGACCTTGTAACTTTGCTCAAATATTACACGTTATTTTTTTGTTTTGACCTACACGTGAGGTTTCATTCTCTCTAGGACCAGCAGAAATGTGTCATGAAGAGTATAGGCTTTGGTGTTGGTGAGATTTGTTTCAGATCCTTTCTTTGCTACTTACTAACTATAAGACTTACTTTCACCTTTTAAAACGAATGTAATACCTCGCAACTCTGCAGAGTAAGATTAGAGGGGTGGTGTCTTTAAAGGGCTCAGCACAGTGTATGGCACATACTATTATAAATTGTGTTCAAATTGTAGCTGTTGTAGGAAGAAGTCTAAATTTTGGTAGTCTAGACAAATATCAACATAATGCAAATACAATAAACCTTGTTTTATAATGTGTACTTTCCTGCAATCAGTACATTTTTTCTTGGATTCTGTATGTGTGCGTGCATGTGCATGCTGAAGTTGCCATGTGTCAATTTTCACTATTTCCTGCAGCTTGCCCTCTTTTCTCAGAAATGCTTGGCAAATATCTCCATTGATTATTGTATAATTTATCTCAAAGAATAGTTGGTGTTTCCTATACAAGCTAATGATGAGATATTTGCTCCCTATAGCAGTCCTTCAGTTAGGTGTTTCTGTATTGCATGCCACCTTCAGGTTCCTACCACCTTCAGAGATGTCTGCTTGCCAAATGCCCAAGCTTATTTTAAAGAAGGAAGCTCTGGTTGCCTGGGATGAGGGAAGTACACAGTGCCTGTTTATTATTGTTTATAGTATGTTTTATGATTGTTGATATTGAAGCATGAAAAGCTATATCCTAGTCTATTAATTTTACTCATTAGTTCCCCGTCACTTGTAATATCATTTGTTTTGATCAGCAAAGTATACAGTAGGCCGTTTACTCTTAAAACAGTGGGGTTGAGGTTGTGATGAATCATAATCCAAGAATATCAGCTATGGATGGGACTTTGGAGATCAGCTCCACCAACCCTCTTATTTTATAGATGCGAAAACTGTCTGAAAGTTGTGACTTGCCCAAGGGCCCAGAATAAGTGACAGGTCTGATTTCCAGTCTAGTGTTGTGAAGGTAACCTGGTGAGTGGAGAGAGAGCACTGGACTTGGGAATCACATGGTCCTGATTTTGACTGTGTGACTTTTATCAAGTATATCTGAGTCTTTTTCTTGCTGTTACGCTTTGTTTCCAGGGTCTGGAGGATTATGAGATAATGTAGAAAAGCACAGTGCCTGACATATACGATGGGCTCAATAAATGCTGTCTATTATGTTGTATTTTTTTTGATTACTTAAAACAGGTCATATGGCTAAGTGATTATTCTTTATGAAATGGGAATCAATGAGCATGGTTGATATTTTTGCCAAATCCTTTTACTGAAAATCTAAGTAGTTGTTCGTTATAGGAGGACTGCTTACTGCAAAATGAGTGCAGAACATTTGTCAAGAGCTTAGTGAATACTGCTCCAGGCTGTACGTGTTGTCATGGTTCCTTCCTGGGAAATTTCTGTATTCCCCAGGTGAAATGGACCTGATATGTGGAACACTAAAATCAATCTACATTTAGTTAGGCAAGCAGTTCTCAAACTTTTAAACTCAGAACTCCTTTACACTCTTAAAAATTACTGAAGACGCCAAAGATCTCTTATGTGAGTTATATCTGTTGGTATTAGAAATTATTTCTGACAAAATTTTAATATATTTATTTAAAAAGCTTGTAAGTTAAGAGATTGTATGCATGTATAAATATGTATTTAAGATTTTTAGCAAATTTCTAGTATCTAGTACATCATGCTTTACAGTACGTCTCTAGACTTCTCCATCTTACGTAACTACAAGTTTGTACTCTTGATCAGCATCTACATATTTCCTCACTTTCCAACAGTGAGTAATTTTTAATGAAAAATAGCTATTTTTCAAAATGAAAACATTCAAAAGATTGGGCACTGCTTTACATTTTTGCAAATCTCATTAGTGTGTAGCTTAATAGAAGATAGCTAAGTTTCTGATAGCTACTTTTGCCTTTAGTCTCTTGTGGTGCATTGTTCTGGTTGAAGTATATAAAGAAGAAAATTTGGCTTCACACAGATTTGAAGTTGGAAAAGAGGATTATTTTAATAGTTTTTAAATATAATTGTGGGTATTCTTCTTTGTTACTATATCAAAACTTGACAAATGGTAGTTTCTTAATGGAATCTGAAACCAGATCAGTAAACTTTTTCTGTTCTGTTAAATTAAAATCCATTGGTCTGTTGTATTTTGTATGGCTCTTTTATCCATATGTAGTATTATAACATCATGCATTGGTCATTTGGAAAATGTTGCATTGAATTATGTTGAGTTTCCAAGTGTGATACATTTCATTACATAATACTCTGCACATTATGTAGCCTCTGGAAAACTACATTTATGAGAGAATGGGAATTAAAAAGGCATATAATGTCTTAGTACTACTGTGAAAAGACCTCTAGGAGTCCCTGGATCATTGTTAGAGAATGGTGGAATTAGACAAATGGGTAAACTAAAGGTAGTGACCAGGTTTGCGAACTGCAGCTTTAATAATGGCTAGTCTGGAAATTAAAATGGAATGGATTGTTGTACAAGTCTAAGTCTTAGAAAACCGTCTTATTCCTTGAATAAAGTGGCCTAATTCTGAAAAGCAGTGAATTTGGTCATTGAATATCTGAGTGATTTTTATATAGGAGACATTGTATTAAGGTGTTACTAAAGCTATGCATTCTGAAAAAAGATTCCTTCTCTTCATTAGTTGTAGACTGGAGAGGTAAAACATAATTTTGTGAAAAGATAACTAATGCAGGGTTCTCTGTAACAAATGTGACATACATTGCTGTGTAGAATGGTTTTTTTAATGTTAATAATTGCTTTATTTTTTTCATGTATCAATCACATTATTTTAAAATCATGTTCTATTCATTATGCTATTACAGTTGTCATGATTTTTCCTTTTTGACCCCTTCCACCCCTCACACCCTCAGGCAATCCCCTACCCTTCATTATTCATGTCCGTGGGTCATGCGTGTAAGTTCTTTGGCTACTCCATTTCCTGTTCTGTACATTATACCCCTGTGACTATTCTGTAACTACCTCTTTGTACTTCTTAATCCCCTCACCTCTTCACCCATTCCCCGACAGCCCCCTCCAATTTGGCAACCATCAGCCTGTGCTCTGTGTCCGTGATTCTGTCTCTGTTCTTCTTTGCTTAGTTTGTTTTTTTAGATTAAACTGTTGACAGATTTTGCGATTTTATTTTCCATAGTTTTGATGATCTTTTTCTTAAATAAGTCCCTTTAACATTTCATATAATAATGGTTTGGTGATGATGAACTCCTTTCGTTTTTTTCTTGTCTGGGAAGCTCTTTATCTGCCCTTCGATTCTAAATGATAGCTTTGCTGGGTAGAGCAGTCTTGGCTGTAGGTTCCTGCTTTTCATGACTTTGAATATTTCTTGTCAGTCCCTTCTAGCCTGCAAAGTTCTTTTGAGAAATCAGCTGACAGTCTTATAGGAACTCCCCTGTAGGTAACTAACTTCTTTTTCTCTTGCTGTGTTTAGGATTCTCTTCTTATCTTTTAACCTTTGGCATTTTAGTTATGATATGTCTTGGAGTGGGCCTCTATGCACACACTTTGTTTGGGACTCTGCTTCTTGGATTTCAGTGTCTAGTTCCTTCACCAAATTAGGGAAGTTTTCTTTTCATTATTTTTTCAAACAGATTCCCAATTTCTTTCTTTTTCTTTTCTCTTTCTGGCACCCCCATGATGTGAATGTTGGACTCCTTGAAGTTGTCCCAGAGGCTGCTTATACTGGCCTCATTTTTTGGGGATTCTTTTTTCTTGTTATTGTTCTGATTGGTGGTTTTTTGCTTCCTGTGGCTCTGTCAGGGGTGTGGGGGGTTTAGAAAAGGGACAATGGCCTCTGCTGACCTCAATGCCAGATACTTCAGTTTCTCCCAGTATGCCACTGGTACCTATCAGGCTGCTGCCCCGGTGCTGGAGCTCAGAGGGTCTGAATCTGAGTAGGTGACTGTGTGTGTGTGTTGTTTAAGAGGAACTACTTGGGACTCCAGAAGTTTTTTCCACCCCCTCAATCCCTGTTGATTTTTGCAGCCAGAAGTTGTGGGGACTTCCCTTCCTGGCACTGGAACCCTGGATTGGGGGTGCCTGGTATAGGGCTGGGTCCTTGCTCCCCACATATCCTTCGCGACTTTTTAATCCACCACATGTGGGTGTGGGACTAGCCTGTTCTGAGTCTGCACCCCTCCTACCAGTCTGGATGGATGGGGTTTCTTTAATTCCATAGCATCAGACTTCCATTCAACTCTATTTCTGGTGGTTCTGAGTGATGGTTGTTCTATATTTTAGTTGTAATTTTGATGGAGTTGTGCAAAGAGGTGAGCCATGTCTGCCTACACCACCATCTTGACTGGAAGACCTGCAATTCTTCAAAGATAGCTTTTTGTGTGTGTGTTTGGTGGGGGAGTTAGGTGGTAGGTTTTCCTCCCTCTTTTTAATCCTTATTCACGTATATATTTATTGGTTTTAGAGAGGAGGAGGGTGAGGGGGGAGAGAGACATCGATGTGAGAAAGGAACATTGAATGGTTGCTTCCATATGTGCTCTTACCAAAGATTGAACTCTCAACCTAGGTATGTGCCCTGACCGGGAATCGAACCTGCAGCCTTTTGTTGTATGGGATGATGTTCCAAGCAACTGAGTCACCCGACCAGGGCTCTTCTCTACTTTTAAATGTATTTATTGGTGTTTGGATTCCAAAGCTTAATATTACCACTGTTGAGGCATTTAATATACTTAATTCCTTGATGAAATTATGGTAAAATAGTAATGGATTAAACATTTCCAGGTTTTTTCCCCCAAGGTAACATTTTACTGTTTTGGTGAGGAACAGTTTGTTTGTGGGTTTTTTCATTGTGTTTTAGGTCAAGAGTTGACTTACCTTTACTGTCTAATATGTTGCTCTTTGATTGAATAATATGGTTATAGTCTTTTGAAAGAGTATTGTGGCTTGCAGAGCTTGTTTAAGGAAAAAATTCATTTGTACTGGCAGTCAGCCAATATTTTATAAGCTACAATTTTCTTTTGAATAGCTGGTGGTTTGTAGCTCCATAATTTGTGGTTCTTCTGACTTGTAAAAAGATTACACATATTTAAAAATGACCTTATCACTGTAATGTTTTAAGCAACATACAACTGTCAAATTCTGTTATGTTATAGTGTTCTTGTTTTTTTACTTAATTTTCCTGGATTGAGACTCTGTTTTAAATTAATAATTTATACAGTATGATTGCTCTACCTCTCCCCTAAATAAACTCCAAAAAAACCTGACACCAAAAACTATTTTGGTAGTATAACAGGAACAGCTTAAAGGCACAGGAAATGTGAATCTTTCTACATCAGTCAGTCTGCCAAATCCTTGCAGTATCCATGCTATTCCATTCCTTAACCACTGCTGCTCGGATATGTTGAATTATGTGGTATGTGGGTTTGTTTGGGTGTGTTTAGTGTTCCCGCATGACATTTAGTTTTAAATTAGTTTCTTGTGATGCTGCCACTGTGGCTATTTCACATGCAGGTGGAAAAGAGCATTTCATTTGTAATGCTTCATGTTCTGTACCTTGTACTTGTGGTTTGTATATAGGTAGTTAAGTTTGTGTAAGTCATGAGATTTTTTTAAAACCCTTCCTTTTGATTTTAGGTTAAATCTTAAATGAAATATGGTGATCTTTCTGTTTGAAAGATTTTGGAAAAGCCAGATTAACAGCTTTATTTTTATATTTATAGAAGTTTTACAGATATAAATGAACCTTGCATTCAACTTCAGTAATACTTTTTCTGTATAATTTTGTCATTTCAAGAATGTTACATAATGGAATCATACAGTATGGAAACTTTTAAGATTGGCTTTTTTCACTTAGCATAATTCCATTGAGATTCATCTAAGTTGTTACATGTATCAGTAGTTTGTTCTTTTTCATAGCTGAGTAGCATTCCATGGTATGTAGGTACATCACTGTTTGTTTAATTATCACCTGTTGAAGGAAACTTGGACTGTTCCCAGTTGTTGGCTATTAAGAATAAAGCTAACGTAAACATTCATATATAAGCTTTTGTGTGATCATAAGTTTTCATTTCTCTGGGAGTAATGCCCAAGAGGGCAACTGGAGGGTTGTATGGTAAATGCATGTTTAGTTTTGTAAGACATTACTGTACTTTTCCAGACAGGCTGTAACATTTTACATTTATACTAGCAATGTATGACTGGTCCAGTTTCTCTGCCTCTTTACCAGCATTTGATGTTATCACTGTTTTTTAAGAAAAATTAATAGGCCGTGTTATTTAGAGTAGTTTAAATTTACAGAAAAGTGACCAGATAATACAGAGAGTTCGCAAATATACCTTCCTCCTTTGCTGGTTTCCTCTTTTATTAGCATCTTCTATTAGTATGGTACATGTGTTAAAATTGATGAACCAATATTGATACATTATTATTAGCTAAAGTCCATAGTTTACATAGGGTTCATTCTTGTGTTGTATATTCTGTGGGTTTTGACAAGTGTGAATATACCCACCATTATGGTATACAGAATAGTTTTAATGCCCTAAAAAAATCTCCTGGGCTCCACCTATTTATACACTCCCAAACTCTAACCCCTTGCAACCATCAATCTTCTTCCTGTCTCTACAGTTTTGCTTTTTCCAGAATTTCATATGTAGCCTTTTCAGGTTGGCTTCTTTTACTTAGCAATATGCATTTAAAGTTCCTCCACGTCTTTTGGTGGTTTGATAGAACATCTTTAAATTGTGGAATAATATTTCACTGTATGGATATATCCCAATTTATTCTGTTGAAAGACATCTTGGGTGCTTCCTATTTTTTAAGTTATGACTAAAACTGCTATGAACATTTGTGTGCAGGTATTTGTGGGAACATGGATTTTTTTCTCATTTGGATAAATAGCTAGGAGTGTGATTCCTGGATTGTATGCATAGCTTACTACTTTTTTTTTTTAAAATGTGACTTGATTTTATTTATTTATTTTTAACTTTTTTTTTAAAGAGACGAGAAGGTGGGGGGAGAAAGAAGGAGAGAAACATCGATTTGTTGCCTCTCGTATACACCCCCACTGGGGACTAAACCTGCAACCCAGGCATGTGCCCAGACCAGGAATTGAACCAGTGACCTTTCTCTTTGTGGGGTGATGCCCAGCCAGCGCAGCCACACTGGTCAGGGCTGTATGCTTAGCTTTATGAGAAACTGTTAAGTGGTTTTTCTAAATGGCTTGTACTTTTTTTTATTTTTTAAATTCTTACTTGATGATACATTTATTGATTTTAGAGAAAAAGAAAGGGAGGGAGTGAAAGTGAGAGCGAGGGGAGAGAGAGACAGTGACGTGAGAGAAACATTGATCATTCGCCTCCCATACATGCTCTGACCGGGGATCAAACCTGCAGCCTTTTTGGTGCATGGTGGTGCTCCAACCAACTAGGCCACTTGGCCACGGTGCCTTGTATTATTTTGCATTCCCATGAACAATGTATTATTTTTTTATATTAGCAATTGAGAGAAATGTGTAATGATATCTCATTGTGTTTTTAATTTGTATTTCTGTGATGGCTAATGATATCGAACATCTTTTCATGTGCTTATTTGCTATCTATATGTCCTTTTCAGTGAAATATTTGTTCATGTCTTTTGCTCATTCTTTAATTGGAGTGCTTGGTTTTTTACTGTTAAGATTTGGGAGTACTTACATTCTAGATAGAAGTCCTTTGTTGGATATTTGGTTTGCAAACATTTCTTCAAGTCTTTAGCTTCTCTTTTTAGCTTCTTACCCAGGTCTTTCATAAAAAAGTTTTTAATTTTTTTTATCCTTTCCCGAGAACATTTTTTCATTGCTTTTAGAAATAGAGGAAGAGAGAGAGAGAAACATCGATGTGAGAGAGAAACATTGATTGGTTGCCTCCTGTACACTCCTGGACCAGTGATTGAAGCTGCAATATAGGTATGTGCTCTCACTAGGAATCGAACCTGCAACCTTTTGGTTACAGGGTGACACTCCAACCAACTAAGCCACACTGGCCAGGGCAAAACGTTTTTAATCTTGATGAGGTCCAGTTTATTAGATTTTCCTTTTTTGGATCTTGCTTTTGGTGTCATGTCTAACTCCTCTAGTCTTGTTTATGTGTCCTGAAGATTTTCTTCTATGATTTTTCCCCCTAAAAGTTCTTACAATTTTATATTTAAGTCTCTGTCCCTTTAAAAAAAAAAAGATTTTATTTATTTTTAGAGAGGGGAAGGGAGGGAGAAAGAAAGGGAGAGAAGCATCAGTGTGTGGTTGCCTCTCATGCGCCCCCTGACTGGGGAGCTGGCCTGCAACCCAGGCATGTGCCTTATACTTGGAATCAAACCAGTGACCCTTTGGTTTGCAGGCATGAGCCAGGGTAGTCTCTGTCTCTTTTGAAATAGTTTTTTGTGTAAACTATGAGGTTTAAATCAAAGTTCTGTCTTTTTCGGCCGCCTGTAAATGTTCAGTTCCTCTATTATTTGTTGAAAAGCCTATCCTTCCTCCATTGAATTGCTTTTGCACCTTTGTCAAAACTCAATTGGTCATGTTTGTATGGATCTATTTCTGGATTCTCTATTTTGTTCCATTGATCTATGTATCTATCCTTCTGCCAAGACCACACAGTCTTGATTACTGTAGCTATATAAGAAGTCTTTAAATTGGGTGGAACGATTCCTCCCTTTTCTTCTTTTCTCAAAATTGTTTTAGCAATTCTAGGTCTTACAGGAATTTCATTAAATCTATAGATCAATTTGAGGAGAATTTACAGCTTTACTATGGTGCATCGCTACCATTGTATTTTAGTAGCTTGGAATGAGATTAGAGAGTAGTAGTTTTGTAGAGAAAATGGTCAAAGTATTGTACTTAAATTGGAGAGAGACATTTGTTTATAATTAGCAAAATGTCAGTTTTAACCCTCCTCCCTTTTCTGGTGCTAAAACACACCATTAATAGAGCAATGGAAATGGAAGCAGTTCATTTATTAATAAATGTATTCACTTAATATCTTTATGAGTATCTGTTGTGGACCAGGCACTGTTTTAGTCACTGAATACATTGGTAAATAAGACAAACAATGTTTTTACTCTCATTGATCTTATGGGGAAAAGGTAAATAATCAGATATATGAGTTAAGTGGTATGCAGAGAATTAAAATAGGAGAGTGATGGAGTGGATTACTTGATTGAGATCTCATTTGTGATTAGATCTGAATGTTAAGAAAGAGTCAGTCTTAGGACGAAAAGGGAAAAGACTGTTCCAGTCAGAGGGAACAGCTAGTGTAATGGTACAGTGCAAGGACACAATTGGTATGTGGAGGGAAGGAAAAGGAGGACCCAGTGATTGGAGTGTAAAGAGAGAAAAGGAAGAGAGGGAGGGAGGGATAAGTACAAAGATAGAGGGAGGGAGGTAGGTAGGTAGGTATATATATATGTAGGTACAGATGAGTTTAGTGAGTAAGCGAGGGCCGGATCAGCTGGGACTTTATAAGCTAGGGTAAGGAGTATGATTTTTATTCTCAGAATGATGTAAGTGAAGATTTTTGGAAGATTTTTGAGTGGGAGAGTGAAAAGGTTTGATGTTTTAAATGATGACTCAGTTGTATGGAGAAAGGATTGTATGTATTGGCCACAATAAAAGCAGGAAGATGAATTAGGGGGCTGTTTCAATTCAGGTGAAAGACAATGCTAGGAAGGGATTCAGGATATATTTTAGGAGTAGAATTAATAGAATATGTCAACAGTCTGTGTCAGGCTTGAATTTTTTTCTTTTAGAGCTTGGGTGGATGGTTGTTGGTATTCAGTGAGATGGGTAAGACTTGGGAGAGGAGTAGGTTTTTGGGGGAAAATTCATAGTTGTGTTTTGATCACTTTGTTTTCATTGATAGCAGTCATAATTGGATAGGCAAATCCAGGTAGAGCCCAGGATTATAGGTATAGTATGGTGATCTGTATATGGCCATTATTTAGCGTCATGAAACTGGGATAGGCCACTTAGAAGAAAGTGTGGTGAAAAACTAGGAAAGCGCCTTTGGCCACTGGAGTTTTATGAGGTCTAGAAGAAGTGGAGGCAGAGCCAGCAGAGATTAAGAAGGTTTAGCCGTCGGTACCTGTTTATTTTTAGTTTGCCCCCTTGGATTCATAAACTTGATAATACTAAAGAAAATGCAGTACCCCTAGATTTTTGTATGCTGTGCGGGGCAGACAGTACTTAGAATTTTTATATATATAACAGTGTAATGGTGGGATTAAGAAAATTTATCATATATAGAGTGATTGAATAACTACTCTGAGTCTAGCATAATGCTAAAAATAGGGTAGCTAACCAAAGTGTAAAAAGAAATATAGACCTGTTTTCATTGAACTTTGGTGAAAAGAAAAATAAAAAGGAATAACAAAACGTGAGCTATGGTAGTTGGAGAGGATTTCTTAAGGTGTTGCAGCTAGAAGAATAGCTAGGACTTAAGTAGGTAGAGAAGAAGAGTAAATCCAGGTAATATGGTGGAAAGAAGAGTAGCTTTTCATTTAGAAGGGCTGGTTTGAATGTGGGCTTTATCATTTAATAGCTTTGTGACCTTGGTTGAGTCCCTTTGAGCCTGTATCCCCCGGGGGCATACCTCACTTGCCTCATAGGGCTGCTGTGACGGTGAAGGCTGTATGAGTTGCTTTATCTCTAATGGTAATGTACTAGTTCTCATGCTAGGTGGCTGATTCACAGATACTGATTTTTAAACGTGCTTCATAAATTCTTACCTGTATTGCCTAGCTCAGTGTGAGGCATTTGGTTCAGGGGTGTCTAACTCGCGTCTCGCGGGCCACATGCGGCCCAGGATGGCTATGAATGTGGCCCAACACAAAATCTTAAATTTACTTAAAACTTTTTTTTTTTTTTGCCCTTCAGTTTTCTTTAGTGTTTGTGTATTTAATCTGTAGCCCCTGACAACTCTTTTTCTTCCAGTGTGGCCCAGAGATGCCAAAAGTTTGGACACCCCTGTTAGGTGACAATTATTACTTTGCTTCAGCTGTAAATAACAGCAAAAAGAGATGACTGTCCTTGCCCTTCAGGAGTTTTGCTGTCAGTGATTAGTCCTACTCAAATGAATGCAAAGCATTCTATGCCCTAGTGCCTAAATTTATAGTACAGGTACAAATACCTCAAAGGAGGTCAGGAGAGGTGTTTTTGTGGACCTCATTGTGGCAATGAAACTTAAGTGTGCCCCAGGAAGAAGAGGTAAGATTTGGATAGTCAGGGAAGGCAGGATAGGCATTCCATATAAAGAGAACTTTTATCTTTTGTTTTATTTATTTTATGTATTTATTTTTGGGGGTAGCAAAGCATAAATGTTACTGCCACTGCTGAAGAAATCATTAGAAGCACTTAAAGGTTCTCATTCTGAAATTTATAATGTTATAATTGAATTTACCTTTCTCCCTGTACAATCTGTCAAAATTGTGCCCGTGCTCTTATTTTAAAAATGTGGAATTGCTTTTATGATATGCCTAGGTTTAATGTCCATTATGGGTTTTCTTTTATGTGTATAAATAACAAGGCTATATCTATTTTATGTTCTGAAAATTATTGTTAGAAAGGCAGGGCGATTTTCTGAAATTTCCTTGGTTAGTCTCCTGTCACATCTTTAGATTATTTGGATCTCAACTATTTATAAATTCATGTGCATATGTGGGATGTGAGGATGACCTTTTGTTTTGGAAAACAGTGCCACCAGAGTTCCTGTACAGCCTGTGCTGAAATTGGGTTGTCTTAATACAATGCACTGTTCTCTCTTGGTCACTGTAATGGTTTGTAAATAGCTGGACCTTAGGTCATGATTCTTTTCTGCAGCTGTCTTTTTTGGTTACTGGAAATTAGATGTTTTTCATTTTCCTTTAAGGGAATCTGGTTTAATTGCTTCTACTAGAATACTTTGCACCCCTAGCTAGGTGGTTCAAAGCATTCCAGTAGCCTTCCTTATTAACACATGACCAGCTCAGTGAAATTGTGCAATATTGTGATGAATTTTATAATTCTAATAATAAAAGTTAGCAATTACTGAGTGTTCTTGTGCCATGCACTCTGCTAAAAGCAGCTTTAAAACACAGAATTTTTCCATTTAAATGTCACAATAACTCAATGAGGTGATTAGTGCTTTTATTCCCACTTTACATGTGAGATAGAGGTTAATTTCCTGTCTCAAGTTTATACACTTAGAAAGTAGTGGAACAGGGATTTGAACCCAGGAAGTTTGATTTTAGGGCATATTATCTTATCCACTCTTTTTTACAGTCTTCTCAGATAATATGTTTCTGGGGAACTGTCCTACTGCAAATTTTACTTTATCTTTTCTGTGTTATCTTGTGTGAGGGCATTGGAAACTTGTTAAGTTCCTGTTAGGAGTTTTACAGTTGCACTTATCACTTTGTATGAAGGGTTGGCCATTGTATTAGTTATGTAACCCTAGCTGTTGATTAGAGCCCTGTAATACATTGGCTAAAACCACAAAATACAGTGCATAATAGTTCAGAGCCGTTGTCCACATCAATATGTGGCTCACTTTTATATAGGCATTTAGTGACCTCAGGCCCTTGCTGATACATTAGGAGGTAAGGTGCCATTCTTTAATATTTTGAGTATTTCATCAGTGTTCTTGGTGAAGTGCATTTTTTAGCAGCAGAATTTATGGTAAATCTGATTTAGGATTAGAAGCTGTGGACTGTGGCAGAATGTTAAGTATTTGTATGGATGGATTATTAATCAGAAAGTAAAGTGGACACTTCTACACATTTCCATTTTAATGTAACAAAGGCAGCAAGCTCATTCTGGTTGACTTATTTTTAATTTTTTTTTAATTGAAACCCTATCTTGTTGCGCATTCTTATTCTTAAATTATTTCGGAAGAGGTGACTTTGGTATGGTGGAATTTTAATAGCTAGAGGTAGCATGGTTTAAATTTATTTTCCATGTAGCAAATTATCCTGCCATCATTCCTTATAGCTTTAGTTTTGCCATGAAAGGGACAAGGATCAGACAAAGAAATACCATTCTGTTTGCATCTTGTTGGTGACCTATATATAACTCTCTGGGATAACATTGTATTTTGCCGAAGTTGTACCTTAAGTGAACCAGTCATTTCTTAGATTTTCTGTTGTCTGACAAGATATCAATAGAAATACGGTGGCTGCCTGTGGAAAACAGTTTGGAATTTCCTCAAAAAACTAAAAATGGAACTGCTTTTTGACCCAGGAACTCCACTGCTGGGATTATATCCTCAGAATCCTAAAACACCACTTCAGAAGAACCTATGCACCCCAATGTTCATAGCAGCGCAATTTACAATAGCCGAGTGCTGGAAGCAACCTAAGGGCCCATTAATAAATGAGTGGATCAAAAAACTATGTTACATTTACACACAGCATGGAATACTATGCAGCAGAAAGAACGAAGGAGCTACTACCCTTCGCAACAGCATGGATGGAACTGGAGAGCATTATGCTTAACGAAATAAGCCAGGGGGTAAAAGACAAATACCATTATAATCTCAACTACAAGTGGAATCTAATCAACAAAACAAACAAGCAAGAAAAATATAATCAGCAACATTGAAAGAAAAAAATCAACAGTGATGAGAGGGAAGGGGAGAGAGAGTTAATGGGGAAAAGAAGAGAAAGGGTCAAGTAAAGGAACATGTATAAAGGACCTGCGGACAAAGCCAAAGTGGGGAAGGATTGAGGGGGGGAGGTAGGGGTGGTGAGACAGGGGAAAGCGGTGGCGGGAAAATGGAGATAAATGTATTTGAACAATTTAAAAAAAAAGAGGATCCAAAAAATTAAAAAATAAATAAATCAAGATGGGATGAAACAAACAAAAAAAAAGGAAATACAGTGTCTGCATAAGAAATTCACTAAAGCCTAACTGAGGTCTTTGTAAAACACAGACTAGCATTCTTTGAATGCTTTTGTAAGAATAAATGTAGTTATGCATGTCTTCTGTAACCCATTATTTTAGCATATACACTCTGAATTAAATAATAGACTAAAATATAGACTTAATTTTTTAAAAAGTTTATTCTCCTACTCCTGCATCTTTGAGATGTTCACTTTTTGGACGAGCATTTGTAAAAGTTTGGCCTTCTACCACAGGCAAGAAATGCAGGCAAGTGTCCTGTTAAAATTCTGTTTGTGCCTCTTTATTTGCCTAAAACAACGGGACAGCACTTTCTGGCCATTTTAATGAAGTTCATTTACAGTGAATTAAAGGTATGTCATTTAAACCCTAGTTGTAACGTGGTTATTCACTCGTATTTATAACTTGAATGTCTCGTGCCAAAAAAAATTAAATTGGTTGGGCAAATACAAAATATATAAGCTGAGATGAGGCACTTCATGTAATATTACTCTTAAATAATAACTGGGGAGGGGTATCTAAGACTACGAAGGAGGCTGGAAAGAGCACTGGGCACTTTTAGTCATGAGTCCAGGGTTTAAGTCTGAGTCTTGCTAATATTAGTTTGGTGACCTTGGGCAAGATACTTTAACGTTTTAGTTCTTAGTTTTCTGTTTGAAAATAGGGATCTGTAGTCTTAGTCTTTTTGACCAGTTTTAGCAGTCTGATTCTGTGATTCTTATCCCCTAATTCTTACTCTCCTGATGTGTTTTTCTGACTTGTCAGGAGAAGGTTAACTATATAGCTGCCTCACCATTTTTTCTTTTGATGAATGGTCTTGATAATAGAAAACATGATTTGAATTATTCCATCAAACTTTAATTTATTTTCTAAAAAATGGTGAGTTTTGAAGGAGGCACAAAATGGAGGTATTTAGTTTTACATTTTAATTGTACCTCACTGCTGTCACTATGAAACAAGCTTGTGAACCGGGAAGGCAGACAAAACACTTTGAAAACCTAAGCAGAGAAAGGAAAACACCTAAGTACCTGTCTTCCTATTAAAGTCCTTTGAATTTCCATTTTAAGGTAGAGGGCAATAAAATCAGTTAATGAGTATGTTGTATATGGACCTTTCCCATCTAAGTTCAATTGCTGTTATATTCTTTTCCAAGCATTTTATTACTAAAAAGTTTAAACATACAAAAACGTCGAATTGTACAGTGAACGCATTCTACAAGTAGTTCAACCTAAACTAATAACATTTTCTTTTATTTGCTTTATCACACATCTGCCCATCTATTCATCCCACTATCAGTCAGTCCATCTTATTTTTGATGTATTTCAAAATAAGTTGCAGACATCCTTACAGTTTACTCCTAAACATTTTGACGTGCAAGTAATCAGCTAGAGTGCAATACATGTCTACACTTTTTAAAAAGTGTAGCATGGTTGCCAGTCATTCACTGAGCACTTGGCATTTTCCAGGGTGTGTGCTAGTCTGACAGATAGATGAAGACCCAGCTCTGCCTTTATGGTGCTAATAGGATAAATAGTTATATGTGTAAGAAAGTAAATTCTTTATTGTACTTGGACCTTTAAGTTGCAACTAATAGGAACTAGTAGTATCTAAAGGTACAGGTCTTGCTTTCAGAATTCAAGGACAAGAGTTCAGAGGTGCTTTAGAAAAGACTGGAACCAAGAACTGGAAGCCCACAGGACTCTCTCCTCTTACCTCTTTCATTCTGCCCATCTGTTCCTTCCTTTTTTTTTTTTTTTTTAGATCTTCTCTTTTTTTTTAGTACATATGGTGGAATATGCCTCCCACCTCCAGCCTTTCTTTTAAAACTAACAGTTCTTAGCCACACAGACACTAATTTTCTAATTTTGATTTCAAATTCCTGGAGGTAGAATCTGATTGGTCCAGCCCTGATCCAGCTATGCTTGAAGCCAGGGTTTGAAGTATGTATCTCCTGTTGAAAACCTACTTTTATGATGGAGCAAAGTAAGGGGTATAGAAGAGACAGTCCCCAGAGCAAGTATGGGGCTACTGTAAGTGAAGCTGCCATTGAGAAATATTTCTAACTACAAGTGTGCTGAATAATCCTATAGACAAGAACAGGAATAGCATAGAGGGGGAATGAATCGCTATTTAGGGACGAAGTCGGAGTCAGGCACAGCTTTTTGGAGAAATTGATGGCTGAGTTTAAGATGTTTAAAAAACATTTTAAAACAAACTTTCCTTTGATGAAATGGCTGTGTCTCCTCCAATTTCAGTTAGTAATATTGTTGGGTTTTGAAAGATAAATTCAAGTACAGCAGAGTAAGGGAAGGATTTACATTACAGAAGAGCATCAGTAGAAAGATAGGAAATGACAGAGTTTTTAGGTAAATAAGCACATTAAGTAGATTTGTAGTATTTTTCAAGTGGAGCAGGTTTCATAGAGGGAAGAGAGAAAAATCGAGAGAGAAAGTGAGGAAGAGAGATTAGGTAGCTCAGGGGCTAGTTCATGGGGAAACTTACCTTGCTCTGATATGGGAAGCCAGGAAGAGTAGGTGACAATCAGATTTGTTTTTTAAGAAATCATTTCATTGAATTAACTGGGGGCAGTTTCATTCTTTCGAGATCCTGGACCAAGAAAATGGCAGCAAAAAAGAAAAGGGAAGATACTTAGGCAGTAAAATCTCTATACTTGGGATTTACTGGATATAGGGGGAGAAGGAGAGATCTTAAGGTGATTTTCTGAACTGAGTGACTAGGTGAATTGGGATACTAGCCAAGATAAATAAGACTGAGGTGCTATTAGTGGTATACTTCTTGATCTGGCTGATACCTATAATTACAAGGGCACTTTTTTAGAAATACTAAATTGTGCTTATATGTTTTACGCGTTTTTTCCTATGTAAGTTATATTTCACAATCTAAATGTTAAAGGACAAAACACAGGAAAAAATGCATTTGGGGAAAATGCTGAATTTAGGATTGGACATTTGCACCAGAGTTGTCCATGTGACCCTCCACATGGAAATGTGTAGAAGGCAGTTAGATATAAAATCTGAAGTACAGGAGAGACTTATGGGCTGCCAATACAGAGGAAGGGATTAGATTAGGTCTCTAGTTCTCAAGCATGGCTGTATGTTAGCATCTTGGAGAGTTTTAAAAAATACTGAAACCTAGATCTAGGTTTCACCAGGATCAGGTTACACCAGGCCAATTAAATTGGTTTCTGGGGGTGCGAGGATGCAGCATCTGCTTGAAAAGGTCCCCTGTACACAGAGACTCAACTACTGGGTTACTGGGAGATCACTTATTACCTATATTCAGTTACTGAGTGGGTTTTGCAGAGGATTTTGCATTTGCTTTAGAACTCATTGTAGTTTTATCTTTTTTTGGACATAATTCTTATACCTTGTGCTTCCCCCTTATTAATACCTGAAATTTTAAAAAGTATGCTTTTTGTTAAAATAATGATGCACATATGTTCTGGAAGAAAAATGTGTGGAAAATACAAATTGTTTTGTTAAAACATTTTAAAACAAACTTTCCTTTGATGAAATGGCTGTGTCTCCTCTAATTTCAGTTAGTAATATTGTATAGTCTTTGCAGCCAAACGTAGAAAATTACCTCACCAGCTGCAGTGCCTTTGAATAATAAATATGAAGGACAGTGATTGGTAAATTAATTGTGTGTGTGTGGTAGTTTGAAAGGCAGACAGCTGTAAATGGTGAGAAATTGTTTCTGATGTATGTGATAGGGAAAGGACAAGTACTCACTTGTTTGTGTTTTTGTTCCCTCACTGCATGGCTTTATCATTCATCAGGGTCCTCTGTGTGTGTGTGTGTGTGTGTGTGTGTGTGTGTGTGTGTGTGTACACATTACACATATATCCATATATACACATATATACGTGTGTGTGTGTGTGTGTATCTCAATAAGTATTTATTAGCACCTGGAATATGCCCAGGAGTAATTTAGGAAATTTATGTAAGTTACTAAATAAATAGCTAAAATAAAAAAAAAAATGCATGGGACTTCCCGATATTTGAGTTGGGGAGGGCATATAATATCAGTTGAATGCAAATTTTGATAATTATAAGAATCCATTTGCTGTTTGGAAACTGGAATGATTTCTTGAGCTTGAGCATTTAGGGATGATTTATACTAGATGATTCCAACACACTGGCCTCTGGTTACTTGGACTCTCCTTCTCTGGTGATCTTGTTTTCCATGGGCCTCAGTCAGAACGTGGACCTGAGATCCATTGATCTTCCACTTTTTCGTTGCCATGTATCTCAATGTTCTCTTTTTCTTTTTCACCCTGCTTAAACTCCGCAGTCGATCATTATACAAATGTATTTGCATATACTCTCAACTCCTATGCCCTTCTTTATTCTATTTGCTTGACAAAAATTACAACCCTGGTTACGTATGACCCTCCTACTCTATACTAGTACCTGTGCATCTGAACATAGCTGGAAAACACGGGTACATGTGTACACACACTCCCACACCCATGCTAACTGATCTTATTTTTAAATTCAGGACCTTGAACCTCAGGTGGGTCCTTAATGCTGCCAGGCAATCATAGTATCTCATCCATTCACTCTTTTCACTCTCCCAGACAGCTCTTTTATACCACTCCCTTTTTCTTTAGCCACATACCACTTCCTCTCCAATTCAGCTGATGACCTTGCTGCTTGCTTCACTAACTGAAGCACTCTGTATGCATGTATCCTGCCTTCCTATTATCATAGATATACTATCTGTTTCTATCCAAGACAGTCCTTCACTTGTGTACTATATACCAACCCCTCTCAACTACTCAAGGATATTGCTTCAGGAATCTCCCCACTCCAATTTTTATGCCTCACAATTTTGTTGTCTGTTGGATCATTCATCGGCCCCCCCCACCATGTGTTATTTTTCCGCCTTAAAGGTACTTTCCCTTGACCTCACTTTCACTGCCAGGTACTGTCCCATTTATTTGCCTTTTTTGTAGTAAAACTTCTGGAAATCATTGTCTACATTCACCTGTTCTAATTTCTTTTCTCCTGTTCTCTCTATTTTTTATTGAGATATAATTCATATATTGTGAAATTCACCATTTTAAGTGTATAATTCAGTTGTTTTTAGTGTATTTACAAAACTGCATCCATCACCTCTATCTAAATCCAACACTTTTTTATCATCCATAAGAAACCACAGACCCCTTAGCTGTTACTCACTGTTCCTTTTGTACCTCAGTTCCTGGTTTTCATTAACCCCACTAATTGTTTTCTGTCTCTATGTATCTACCTATTCTGGACATTTTAAATCAGTGGAGTCATACAATGTGTGACCTTTTGTGTCTAGCTTCTTGTTACTAAGTATAATTTTTTCAAGGCTCATCCATGTTGTAGCATGCATCAGAGCTTCATACCTTTTAATGGCTGAATAATATTCCATTGTATGGACATGTACTACATTTTGTTTATCCATCAGCTGATGCACATTTGGGTTATTTTCTCTTGTTGACTATTACGAAATATGCTGCTATGAACATTCATATTCAGATTTCTGTGTGAATGTATGTTTTCAATTCTCTTGGGTGCATATATAGGAGTCCTACGGTAAGCTTGTGTTTAACGTTTTGAGGAACTATCAAACCGTTTTCCAAAATGACAACATTTTACATTCCCACCAGCAATTAAGATTAAAATTGTCGTTTGTCATACCAAACAGTCGTTTGCCTGTACTTTGTTGAAACACTTTCTTTGCCTTACTGCCTTTCACTAAATAAAAGTACACATTCATCTATTCAACAGTATTTATTAAGCTTCTGTTATATGTATAACACTGTGCTATGGACTGAGGTGGATACCGGATTTTGAGACATGGTTCTGACCTTAGGTTTATAGTTTGGAGGAAAGCATGCCAAAAGATTGAAGTGGCAGTATGAGGCAGTGTATGATTAATAGCTAAAACGGTGATAATTACAATAGTTACTGAAAGAGTTTATACACAAGGAATTTCACAGTTGGCTGTGTCAGAAAATGCCCTGTGAAGGAGGTAGAACTTTGAGCCTGGGCAGAATTTGTTGAGTGTGGAGATTCTAGAGGCTGTTTGAGGCAGGGGTAAGTCGCATGAAAAACAACGTGGAGGGCTGAATGATAGATTTGGGAGATGACAGCAAGGTTGATTTAGCTATAGCTGAAGTTTCTAAATGTTGTTGGAGATAAGATTGTATGCGAGGTGAGGCCTCAGTAGGAACCGTGCATTCCTATTCTCTTATCTTTTAGGTCTCAGGGAAACCTTGCAGAGTTGTTTGGAGTCGGGTGATACAATGAAAGTCCAAAGTATTACTTGGAGGGTAAGGGCTTGACTTGTCATCATATTCCAACCTGAATTTCAATTATAGCCTTATTACTTCCTCACTTACAATGTGAGTAAACTAACATTTCAAAGCTTTATTTATGAATTTGAAATAGTGCTTACAGAGTTTCTGTGAGGATTAAATAAATTAATATGCGCAATGTACTTGGAACAGTGCCTGGAACACAGTAAGCACAATATAAATGTTAAGCATCATTTTATTGTTATTAAATGAGATTATGCATGTTAGTAACCAGTGCTTAGCACATGGTTAATCATAATTCTAACCACCAATAGAATATGAATAAGGGAAATATTATAAATTACATTTTCATATCCCTGCACCTAGATATAGGAGATGTAAAATCTTTAAAGTTTTATTAATGTATAGATAAGCTATATAATTCCCATAGGTTATTTCCCCATTGCATCATTTTTGTGATTATATCATTCCTAATCTTCTCCTCAGTTAATTCATTTTATCAATAAAAATATTAGTGAAGCAAACATTTTATGTTAAAAATCTGTAGTCAGAAAAGAGGGAAGGAGGTATGCTATTAATCTGTGATGAAACAGTGTATCATAGGAGTAGAGTAGCTATATAGGTGCCATAGGAAAGATGAAGGAATTGGCTGGTTGCTGAATTTAGAAACATTATCTCTGGGCTCTATTTAATATGGTCTCTTCAGCAAATTGTGTATACCTAAAGGATGCTAATTAAGCTTCTGCCATAGTTACAAAGAATAAAAAACTGCCTTCTCTGTTAAAATTTTATTCCAGGGGAAATTGTATGAAGTCATTGAAGCATCAGGACTGACAGGTAGAAATGCATTTAAGTGACATCTCATTAATCTTTAAGAAGCTGAAAAGCAAATGTGTTGGGGAAACAATGTGGATTTGCAATATTAAAGTGCCATTATCTTTAAACATTGTCATAAAGGTAAATGGAAAATAATTTAAGAATGGACACCACATATTTTTCTTTTAATGTTAGAATAACATTATATCAGATGCCTTAGTGACAGTAACCTAAGGAGTAGCTAATTGTAACTTTAAGTGAGGTTTAACTTTAGGGACTATTAAAAATCATGTAGATTTGCATTAATTGGAATGATTTCATTAATGAAATTGCCTGTCAGTGCACATGTAAATCTAGAGGCACTAAACACATTGTCTTTTTTTTCTTTTTTCTTTTTAATTGGGCTGGCCAAAATGTCCATTACGTGTTTTCCATAAACTAAAAAACACATTTTTTACTTTTACCAATAACTTTATTGATTTGGATGTTTTGCGTATGTCAGCTATCTCTCGCTTTTGGCTTCTAGTGGGTAGAGGCCCAGGTGCTGATAAACATCTCCCAACGCATAAGACAGCCCTCAGAGCAAAGAATTATTTTGGCCAAAGTATCAGTTGAACCAAGAAACTTTGAAAACCACTTTTGACATGTTCAGTAAGTCACAGCACCTTCTCCATGCTCTGCATGAATCTTTTTTTGCATTTCATCTGCATTTTTACCTTTCTTGAAATAATAAAGCATAATATGCTGAAAATGTTGTGTATCTTCTTCCATCTTCAATTTTAAAATGGCTGCACAAAAATTAACCAATTTTGATGTTTTTAAAAAAATGCATGCTGATATGACAGCTGTCATAATCTTAACAAAATTGTTTTGAATGAAATTAAAGACAACTAAGCACTACTAGGACCATCATACAGACAAGAACTAAACAAACTTTTTGGCAACCTAATGGATTATATTTCAGATATTCTGTGGTCTAATTACTAATGATTTGAACCTTTCTGTTTTAATTGGAAACTTCTTAAGAGAATTCCTCTGTATACCATTAAATTTTTCCTATTTTCCATATTCTTTGCGTTTCTTATAATTGGCAATGAAGCCACTTTGCATATGGTCTCTTTCTCTTTATTTCTGGTCTGCTTTCCTAACCTTTAACTACCCTGTTGACAGATGGTCATTTTATGCTTCTACTCCATCATTTTGAATAACTTTTGAAAAAGACCAACTACTAACAGTGACTTAAATTTTCTCATGATAGTGTTATTTAAGGTTGTATAACTTTTTCATTGCCAGTTTAGATTCTTGAAGCTTTTATTTTTTGTGTGTTGAGTTTGTATATAATACTAAATGGAAAACTTACATTATAAGTTATTGAATGATCGTATCTCCCTGACCCCTTAACTCAATTTTTAGTTGATTGGCACCACCTTATCAAGCTCGTAATGCACATACCTTTTACTTGAAGGCTCTTTAGGGTAGTGATCCATAGGTTTTGGGACCAAGTAGACTAAGGTTCAAATTATTGATTTGCCTTTGTGGTGTCTTTGGACAAGTTACTTAACCATCTTGAGTCTCAGTTTTTCAACCCATAAGATGGTGACTGATCATAAACTATTTACTTTGTAGGGCTGATGTAAATATTAAATTAGAGGATTAAAGTGTCTGGTGTACTCTGTAGAACATGGAGGATCAAAAATGGAGACCTAACTTCAAAGGTGATCATTTTACAAGCTTGGTCATGTAATTGTGTATGATATTGCAGCAGTGTTTGCTGTTTATATAAGCAGTGTCCTTAAATGAAATACCTGACGATAAAGCACCTTTAGAATGAATGGTGTATAGTATCTCAGTTGAAGCATTCTTTCATGAGCTTGAATCTGCTTTTCAGTAATTAATGGTACACAGTAGCTGTGATCATAGCACTTGCTTGCCTGGACCCTGGTAGAGAGACAGCTCTATGGCAAGACTGTCTGTTGCAAGTCTGGCTGTGCTGCAGCTATGGGGAATGATGAGAAGCTGCTCACATGTCTCATCAGAAGCAGCAACACAGAGTCCCTACTGGATCATCAGTCATTTATTCATTTCACCAATGTATGAGTGCCTTAGTAGGTACTGTGATGTATACTAGTGATACAGCAGAGAATAACACAGTATCTGCCTTCAAAACACCTGTCATTACAGACTGGTAAGTGGTGAAACATAAGGCAGAACTAGTGCAGTGGGAGCATATGGGAGGGCTCATTCAGTTCAAGCTGGGCAAAGGGTTGGGAAGGTGGAGAGGTCACAGGGAGGCACTAAGCTGAGTGCATGGTCAGGAAAGTGTGTGTAAGGAGTTAAGGAGAGTATTTTGAAAATTTTATTTCAGGGGTTAAGTGTTTTATTTCTGAGAATAGAGGTGACTGAGTAACCAGGCCTGAGTCTAATTTCCAGCAAAAAGTGGGAACTCATTTAAAAAATCCTTTTTTTTTCTCTGTTATTGGGAATGGGGAGTAGACCTAATGTGCCCTGGCAAGAGTGAAATCTCACTTGGAAGCTGAGGGCATCTCATGGAATTTTAGAATATGAGCAACAATGTATTGATTGAGTTTTTATAATTTCATTACAGTAAATATTTATTAACTGAGCAGCAAATGAGATTGGCGTGGTGCTGGTCCCTACCCCTCCTCCAACTTTAAGAATTAACATGAGAGGCTTTGGAATCAAGTGGCTGGTTTAGTAACATAGGCTATTAAACATAAACAGGAATTTATATCTTGACTCTGTCACTTACCCTATGGTTTTGGGTAGATAACTTAATGTCCCTTTAAGCACTTTAAAGAAATTCCTGTTTAGTTTCAAACCAAATGTCGTTGAAGTAGATGGTTTCTCAGGGATAAGGAACCAGACTCAGATAAGTTACATGCTTGGTTGTGTTTACATATATGTATTTGTATGTCAGGGTTCATAATGTTAACATATTTTGTTTGCTCATTCATAACATATATAAGTAGGTAGTGGTATCACTAGAAAGGAAAGGAAATGGTGCTTTGAAGGGAGAATTAGTTTTACACTTGGGTTGGGATGAAAGAGGGCTTCTGAGAGGTAGTGAAAGGGGTGGGCTTTTTTGGCAGATGATTTATGCAGTGAGTCATGAATAGCTCCAGCTCTGTAGACAGGTAGTCTGGTTTGAATCCTGGCTTTGCCCACTGAGTAGCTGCTTGATCACAGATATGTTACTTCACTCCTCTAGACTATTGTTTCCTCTGTTAAATTGATATACTCGTATCTCCTACAGAGGGTTTTTGAGAATTAAAAGAAGTAATGCATATAAAATGTGCGCTGTGAGTGCTTGGCATACAACAAGCACTTGCTATTATTACTGTGGCATCATCATTATTACTGATAGGTATTGGTGGAGAGGCTTTTTCAGGCATAGAGAATTTAGTCTATTCTCTTCTATCTGGTAAACTATCAAGTTTTGATAAGTGAACCTAGGAGTTGTATTTCTCCATTTATGAATCACACACTGAATAATTGCGATTTAGTCAGGATTCTTCTTGAATTGCAGAATTTGTTGCAGGCTGAAAAAACACCAGTCACAAGCTCATGGTATTGTATTGCTGTTTCTTGAGTTCAGGACTCACTGTCATTGGTTAAAGGTTGGAAGGGTAATCTCTCCCCTGTTTATATAACAGTGTACTTTTTCAAAATACTTCCATGACTGTTAGTTGATCCTCCCATTAGCTTTGTGAAGCACTTAGGGTAAGGGGCATTATTTTTCAGGAAGTAGAATCCACAGGGCCAGGGGAAAGGCCTTTATGGCTGTTAGTAGCCATTCCAACATAACTATAGCCCTTGTCTCCTGACTTTTTTTTTTCCGCTTTAGTTTTCTGTGAATAAAAGTCCATCGGCAGACCTGAGTATGCATTTAATTGCTGTCATTTACTTATTGTGTGATCTTGTAAGAGTTGCTTAATATGAGTCTGTTTTTTCATCTGTCAAATGATGAGATTTACAAGATTGCCTGTGATGCCGAATTTACTTCATGTAATGCTTTATGAGAACTGCTTTGTATAATAGAAGGATATGTGTATTAAGATGCATGTTTATTCACTAATTGGTGTCTTATCTGCGTAGTGATAATAAAGGTAGGAAATATTCCTATTTCATATTGCCTTTAATGTTCTTATCCTGCTTATTTGAAGGTAATATCTTGAATAGTGATGTGAGGGCCCTATTTTGGGAAAACATAAGAGACCTGGGAGTGTTCGATAGGTAAATAATAACACTTCACAAAATAACTGAATCCATTTTTCACATTACTGTGTTGGTTGATCTTTCCCCTTGTTTCTCTCTGGTTTTTTTTGGGGGTGGGGTGGGGGGGCTTTGTATTACCCAGATGGTTGAACAGTTTAAAGCTTTCCAGCTAATAAATACATTATTTTTGAAGTTTGAAGTTTTTTCCCCCACTGGAAATTCAAACAAGGGAACCCTTTTTACATACAAAGAATTCTCTTATGATTGTTAATCCATTATTTTTACTTTACTGTTTTCCTCGTGAATCTGTCAGAGGTAGGTAAATATATAGTTTTATAAATACTATATTACATGGAAATTATAAAATACAGAAATTGAGTACAACAAATTGTTTTTATAGTCTTAATTTTTTTCTTGAAGTGTTACATATATACCATAAACATTTCTTTATTAAGTGGCTGAGTTAGTTGTTATAAAAACCCTAATTTTAACTTTTCTAGTTACTAAGAAAATCTGTATTAAGGAAAAAATTTTTGCAGTGTATTTGTTCTTTTTCTCAACAGAAGGTTGGGAAAAAATACTGAGGTTGACTTCAAAGTGTCACTTACGAGTAAGAAGGCTTTTGAGTTGGTCTCTGTATTTTAAGGGTTAGGCGTGAAACAAGTCATCTTGTAAAAAGGAAGGATATTTTCTATGGATCATGGAAGTTTTTGTTCCCTTCCCAGTATGTAGCGAGCTAAGAGTACTTACTAAATTGCAGTTTCATGAATACTGTTGTGTTGAGCATACCATGACTCAAATCACAGAATGTGACTTGTACTCCAGCATGCTCTGTCAGCAATGCATAGTTTTTAACTATATATCCACATTAGGAAAATAATGTAACAACTGTTTACAGTTGGGTAGATTTAACATAAAAAATACATACCCCAAGAAGATCAAAACTCAATTTAGTGAAAAATTTAACACAGGCTAAGAAGCTTTTTAAAAATTGGATATAGTGTGCACAGAATTAGATAATGGATCTGCCAGAATATTTGTTTATAACATTCTCTCATTGACCCAGGTATCGTCTGTTTTTATTTTATTTTTAAAAATGTAAATATTTAATATATTTAAAAATAAGCCCCTGTGAATCCACTACTGGAACAACAGATCCTTAATAAGCTACATCTGATTTTACAGATGGTCTCTGACCATCTTATTCCATGCCTTCCCTCTATACAGAATGCACAGCCTGAATTCTGTGTTCATTATTGCCTTGCTTTCTGCTTTTGTACAGTTTTATCATATCTTTATGGATCCTTAGAAGGAATATCTTTTAATTTTAGTTTTAATTTTACAGAAATGATATTCTATATGTAATCATTTGGAACATAGTATTTTTACTTAACATTGTATTACTAAGACTTAATTCATGTTGTTCTATGTCATTGCTGATTAATAACCCTTTACATTAATATACCATAGTTTATTCATCCATTCTCCTGAGAGTGGGCATTTTGCATGTTTTCCAGATTTTTGCTGTTGTGAATAGTTTTGCTGTGGACATTCTAATAATGCATATCTTATACCTGTGTATGTTTCTCTATGTGTATATGTAGGAGTAAAATCCCTGGGTAATAAGATAGGATTATTCACATTGTAGAAGTTATACCAAACATTTTTCCTATCTTTAATCTATAAAAGACCTGTGGCTCCATATCTTTCCAATACTTGGTATCATCAGACTTTAAATAAATTTTTTCAGCTGGAATGGATATGGAATATTTCATTTCTTTTGCAGTTCTCTGATCACTTTGGTATTAATGTTTCTTCACTTTTTTTTTTTTTTGGTGGTCTTTTTCCCCCCTGTGAAATGCTTGTTCATGTTTTTGTTTTCTTTTTCTTTTTTCTTCTCCTGGGTTGTTTGTGCTTTGCTTTTGGATTTTAAGCCATCTCTATATATTTTTGATATTTTTGTTGGATTTTTGTATTCCAAAAATCTTTTCAGTTTATAACTTGTTTTTTCATTTTCTTTAGGGTGTTTTTTTGAAGACTAAAAGTTCTTGATTTTAACATACTCATATATTTTATAGTCAGTACTTGTGTCTTTAAGGAATCATTTGCCTTTCTTTTTCTTATTTTATATGCTAATATCTGTTAACATTACAACTGATGTTTATTTAAAGACTTGAGATTACAATGGTAGGAAAACAGAGAAGGAAGAAGATAGTTTAAGAAAATGAAAGCAGAATGAGAGAAGTATGTTAGAATATACCAATGTATACACTCATTACCCTCCAAACCCCAGTAGAAAACAAGACTTTTTTAAAAAGCTGAATTCACATTTGTGCTTTCAACTCAGGTACCTGAGGGACGGACGGTCACTGGTCTACTAGCATGATTTTTCCCCAAACCCTCCAGAGCGCATGCACTGACACGCACTGTGCTCGTTCACAGCTACCCTTTTACATCTTGTTCTACTGTAGGGAAAGTATCCTCGGAGAACTTGTGCTGTAGATAAGGGTGTGATTGTTGCCATCACAGAAATAACTTTGATTTGTGTCCTGCTTTATCAAGTGTTTTTATATGCATCTTCTCAACTTTGATCTTTACCTGAAACCTGTGTATTGTGCAGGACAGATTATAGTCCTGCTTTTGGCTGTGCTATTACTGAGGCTTGACAACAAAAATCAGGACTGTCTTGGTACATTAAGATGCTTAGTAAGTATTAGTTGGATGGGTGGATGAATGGCTAGTTATTCTCACTATAATGCCCTTTGGTGTGCCCATAGCTTCAGATTGAGCTGTGCCCAGAAGAAGTCTTGATAAATACTGGAAACTAGAATGTTTATTGACTACAACGTTTGCTCCTGGCTATGAAGGAGCAGCTGGTTTGGATTAGCCTTCCTGCCATAGAAAATCTTGTGAGGCAGTTCTTTCAGGCTTTGGGCAAGAGGCTTGTGATCTTGAAATTTATGAAATGAGCCCCTTGATTGTCCCTGCCATTTGCCTGAGAACAATTTCCTGATCAGGAATCCAAGCAGCGTGTGGTGGCCTAACTGTGCTGGCTCAGAATTTAGGACAGGTAAAGTGGCTCGAATCTTCTGGGCAGGACACTGGAGAAGAGGAAGTTGTGTGGAGGGGTTTCCAAATGTTTGTGTGTGGACCCCTTGTGAATCTGTGGCAGAGGGTTGGGCTGTCAATGAATAAGAAAGACTGGAAGGTTTACACCATAGTGGCTGCTCCAGGGCTGGGTATGAACAGAGATAGCTACTAGAGGTTGTACAGCTGGTGAACATTAAAGTTCTAGTCCAGCCAGAATTGAGAAACTCCTGGCGTTTGTGTGAAACACTAGAAAGACTATGAAGGATTGGCAAACTGTGTCTTCCAAGTTTTATTAAAACACATCCATGCCCATTCATTTACATATTATCTGGCTGTGTTCCCCTTACAATGGCAAAATTCAGTAGTTGCCACAGAGACTTAGGGCCTGTAAGCGTACAGTATTTACTACCTGGCCGTTTAAAAAATGTTCTCTGATTTCTGCTTTAGAGTAATGCCTCCTAGACCTTCCTTCCCATAACAAAGCCAATAATCAAATCTTGACAAAATCTGCAGGGGAGGCAATTTGGAGATTGAGTGCTGCCAGATTAGAGAGATTTGAGAAATAAAGCTTTCCATAGATCTGCCCTAACGTAAGTATTAGTTGAATTTTTACTTAAAATTAGAATGTTTCTGGGCAGTATTACCTCCTGCAGTGCTTCTGCAGGGACAGTGACTTTATCCAGCTACTCTAACACTGAACCACTTTGGTTATAACCCCTGTATAATTCCATGTAAGAATATGTCTCATTCCACTTAAAACAAAGAAAAACCATGCAGTCTTCTTTGAAGTTTCTTGTATCTTCTATCCAATATCAACATTTATTATACATTGAGAAATTTGCCAATCTCCAAAAAGGACACAAGTAAAGACACAAGTGTAGCTCTAAGACCAGAGCTGAAGTATTTTGCTGCTTTAGAGGCCAAGATTCCTTTTGTTTCTGACTATTTTACACACATGTACTTAATTTTTAAAATATTTTGAAATATAAAATGTTTCAGGCACGTAGACAAAGTAGGATATAATAAATAACTGTATGCTCACCATACACAACTTTCACATACTGTAATTTTGCCAGATTTGCTTCAAATTTTTCTAAGAAGCTGTAGCTCAGATATGTACTATGTGGGTATCCCTCCCTGATCCTCTGCTATTCCTTTTTCCAGTAATAACCACTCCTGAATTTTTTGTTTGTCATTACCTTGAATGTTTTTATACTAAAAAGTGTGTGTGTATCCATAAATTATATGTAACATTATTTTGTGCATTTTCAAGCTGATATAAATGGCATCACTCTACTTACTAATATTATCCTACAAATAGCTCTTTCACTCAACATTGTTTTGAGTTTAAAGGTGATGAAATGTATCAATGTAGTTCATTAAGTGCACAATTTATATCTCTGTTCTCTTCTTGAAGGACCTTAGGGCTGCAGTCAACGTTGGTGTTATATGTTTATGTGTTGGGAGTTTTTCTAGACAATGACACCAGAAATATTATTGTTGCTTATAGGATATCCACATCTTTGACTACTAGTTATTACTAAATTGTTCTCCAAGATGCTTTTACCCTTTTATAATGTCACCTGCTTTGGTTTTGTGCAGTTACATAATGGATTCTCTAAAGGAGAATGTGGCTGAAAAAAATAGGACATGAAAATCTCATTTTACCACAGATGAATTCAAAGTTGGTTAGTTAGGTTCTTGGTAAATTTGTTCCTGTTTAAATACCTTCTTATGGAAATGTTCAAATATAGAGAGAACCCCTGTGATGCATTAGAGAACCCCTCATCATCAACTTTAAATAATTATCAACATATGGCCAATATTATTTCACTTTCTCTCTTCTCCTTAAGTAGATTATTTTAAAGAAAACACCAGATATTTGTGTAAATTCATCTGTAAATAATTCAGTATGTATCCCTAAAAGACATGAACAACCCCCTCCCAAAGAAACCCAGTATCACCCTCTAGAAACAATTCCATGTTATCGATATTCATAATGTTTAAATTTCCAGATTATCTGGTGTTTAGTTTTATCTACAATATCTAAAATATAGTTATATTGTAAAACATACTTTTTAAGGAATTAATTTAATCTGTCGTATTTTAAATGAACCTGTAGATTTCTGGTTTATCATAGAATCATGTTTAAACAGGCAGTACCTAAAAAGTAATCTAGGTATATAGTCTAATTCTTTTGCTTTTTTCAGTAATTGCAGAGCTGGAATTAAAAAGCAAATCTTCTGACCCCAAATCCATTGCTCTTTTATACTAATATATTGTATTGTCTCTCTCAAATTTTTAGGTCCATTACCTCTATCGTTTTTCTAAATCTAGCATTTAAGTATTTTTTTCCAGTGACTTTTCATAAATATCATGAGTACTTACCTTGTGATTTACATCAAGGTATATTTTAAAAGGAGTTTGTGAAGGGCTTGAATTGTAATATCAACACTTGTGCCAAAGATATTGAGCTGTTCTGAAAAGCTACTTGTCTTTTCTGACCTAGATACACAGTTTCCAACTGTGGCAGAGGATGCCAGAAAGAGGAGAATGAGTGTTGGCAAGAGTCTGGAAATTAAATTATGATATTACTGAAGGACCTAATATAGTTCTTAATTTTTAGTTCTATTATATATGAAAAATTTTCTGTAGGGACATAATACTTCATGAATTTATGCATTTTATTTGCAGTCAGAGCTTGTATATTTTGTCAAGGTGGAAACAGTGACTTCTGTTTGTTTTAAAATTGATGATTTTTAAACAATACTGCTTGTTTATAACTAGATTGTAGGTTTTGAGGTTGTTTTGAGAACCTAAGTAGGAGAGAAATAATCATGTCCAGTCTATCTCCAGATATGATTTTTTTGCAGGCTGTGTTGTGTAGAATGGCAACAAAAAGTCTTGAGAACCAGAGACACCCTTTGTAGCTTGTTTACCAAGGTGCTGGTTTACCCTTTGGTGTTAAGTGTGCTTCAGTTGGCACAGAAGGACAGAATACTTGAATACTTAACTGTTTCTTGGTATATCACCCCATTTTCCTTTTGATCAGAATTGTCACAAGATCTGTAAATTCTAAAGGTAGTCTGATGACCTTCATCACTGCTTTTTAGTGAGAAGAAAATAAATACTGTTGAATATTGAAGCATTATAGCTTAGGTACTACTTCATGTCTGTGATTTAAAGGACTAGATCTCAAGTTGAGTTTTTACAGATCATTGTGCAGAATCAAATATACATCTGCTCTTTGACTTGCTTGTGAAGACAGTGATGTGAATAGTAAAAGGTGCTAGAGCTGCAACACCGGCTAAGGATAGCTGTGCCTGTGTGTGATCACAGACAAATCGCTTCACGTCCTTGTTATATTTGTGCTTTCATATTTTTAAAAGATTATAAAAGAACCTTATACTGCTTGTTCTTCTTTTTCACTGCTTTTCAGGGCTGCCATGAGCATTGAATGCAATGTTGTATGAGAAACTTTGCTTGAGTTTCTCTTTTGTGCCAGGCATTACTCTAGGTGTACAAAACAAAGAGTGAGCAAAGATATGCGAGATCCTATTAAGAGAAATAGAACAGGGTCAGAGGTGTGCTGGAGGAGGGGTTGCTATTTTATACAGAGTGATCAGGGGTGATGGGCTCAGGGGTAGGTGTCATTTGAGGAGACACCTGAAGAAGAGAAGGAGTTGTGTGGATATCTGGGGTAAACTAGCAAATATAAAGCCTCTAAGACGGGAGCATGAGTGAATTGTTTGAGAAATATCAAGGATACCAGTGTGGATGGAACACAGTGAGATAGTGAAGAGGTTAAGTGTGAGCACGGAGTCCTGAGGCACTCTGGCACTTAGAGGTCGTGGAGAGTAAAGAAAAAAAGGCCGAGTAATTTATGAAGTAGGAGGAGATCTGAGAGTGGTGTACTGGATGGAAGCCACGGGAAGTAAAGTGTTCAGAGAGGATGTAGGTGATTGTGTCACTTGTTGCTGAGAGGCCGGCTAAGATGAGCGCGGAGAACGGCTCACAGCATTAAACACCATAGAAGTCTCGAGAACCTTGACAACAGTTGTTTCAATGGATCTTTGGGGTGAGAGGCCTATTGGGGTAAATTTAAGAGAGAATGGGAAGGGAGGAAATGGGAAACAGAAGTGTTAATTCAAAGAATTAGTTATGTCCTAAAAGGGGCAAAGAAATCAGACTGTAGGGAGGCAAGAGGTGAAGAAAAGTTACCCAAGAAAGGAGAGGAGGTGATTACTGGAATGATATCCTTGAGTTGGCAAAGGAGATGAGACCTAGTAGGGTTTGAGTTGAGAGATTTGGATTAGACAGGAATTGGGGCAATTTATTAATGATAATAGAAGAAATATAGAATATGTCGAAAAGTATGCGGGAAGGTTGGTGATTTGATTGAAATAGGATGACAATGGGAACATGAAGATATGGGAAGGATGTACAGATGTTTGAAGAGACAAGACGTGAAATAATTATTAAGAAAGTGGGGAAATGAATGGGTATATATATTATGTAATATCCATATATATTAATGGGGCTCTTTGGACATTGCAGGATCTTTAGCATCCCACAGTACCAAATGCCAGGATTATCAGCCATATGACAACCAGAAAGCTCTACCTCACATTTTCAAATCCCCCAGGGTTGCAGTACCACTGCTTTCTGAAAACTATTGATTATTATGTTATGAATTTAGGAACACCATCAGCACAATTGTGTGATCCCTTCCTGACCCATTCTGTTGTCCATGGTTGCTGGTGTGGGTTAGTTGAGGTTTTTCCAGGAGAGGATAACAAAAGGAATTGCTGGTGTGAATGATAAGTGATGAATTGTGTAATTGCAGTTTGATGAGGACAGAAGTGAAGGCATGTAAAGGGTGAAGGTCTGTGAAAAGTGGTAGGGTTAATAGGTTTTGGGCCCTGGTGAGGAGTGGGTGTTTAAGGTAGGAAACAAGATGAGAACAGTGTAAGAAAGGACTGTAAGTAATGGAAAGGCAAGAATTTTAGAAGGGTCATCTATGTGGTTACTGAAATTACTAAGATAATGCCAGAAACAGAGGGGAACATGTGTTGGTGAGCTAAATAGTGAAGTCCTGAAGGAATGAGAGATGGTTTGAGGGATTAATCCAAGATGGGTAAAATAAGTCAAATAAATAGTACTGGAATTTGTGCTTATGGAGCAATGTCAGAAATTCCCTGTAAGTCACTGTGATGAGGACTGCCCTGGAAATATATGGGAAAAGATGGTGGTCTTTCAGATGAACTTTTTTAGATTCTGAAGTTATGGCACTCTCTAAGGAAAGATAAATCTAGAGTAGAATTCAGATTTTTATTGAGCCTCTCTTGAGTGCGGGGCATTGTACAAGGTGCCGTGGAGGTAAAGGTTAAGTTACTTCATTAAGGAGTTTATGATAAAAATAACTAAAACTGAGTAATAAAAATGTCATAAAGGAACTTGAAACAGTGCTGGATGGCTCAGAAGGAAGAAATAATATTAAGAGACCACTTAGGTAGTAGTCAAATAATAGGTAAAGCTTTCATGGAGGGATAGATTTGAGATGGACATCTAATGGCTAGAATAATGACAAATCTCTCTGGTAAGAAAAAGGTTGAACTTGAAGCTTAGCACATTGCAAGGCGTTTGTTCATGGAAGAGTCATCATTCCCATTTTGGCTGGAACTACAGTGGTCAGAGAACTGCCAGGGGAAAAAGTTACATTAGTTTTGTATTACGGGGAATTTCGGTGTCACAGATATCTGAGTGGAATGCCATTTGCTTAGATAATGAATGGAGTCATTGAGGTTTTTACCTGATGTTCTTAAGGTAAAGTTTTCCCCAAAGATGGCCTAAAGTGGGGATACACTCATAGGATAGCAGAGGATAAATTTCTGTAAATGGTAAAACTTGGCAAAACTACTTTACATGGTAATATGCAAGAATTCCAAATATAGGTATCTTTGAATCATAAATACCCTTAGTAAAACGACATCTAAAAATCAAGATGTGTACTCGTATGCTCTGCCCCTTTTCCTGTTCTTAATTCAAAGAGCTTGCCTCTTGTGTTTTCTTTATTTGGCTCTTACATTAGCCCAGTCTTAGTTTTCCTCCTGCCTCTCAGGCTCCTCCTTCTATGACTGTAGTTGTGTCTCTTCTGGCTTTTCCCATTCATCGGTACACCTACTTCTTTGGTGATCGGTGGCTTTCTTTACATGCTACCTATTTGCTGAAAAGTGCTAAATTTTTCCCTAATCCCTTTTAAACTATAGGTTCATATCTGGCTACCTACTTGGATATCTGATATCTCAAATTCAGCATGTCCAAAGTGGAATGCCTGATTTTAATTCCAAAACCTGCTCTCCTTCTACCTTCCCTAATGCAGTTGTTCAGGCCAAAAACATTGAAGTCACTCCTGATGCTTCCAGGTCACTCACACTGCACAGCCAATCTGCTAGGATGTCCTGTCATCTTACCTTCAGACTATATCCAGAACCTAATCACTAAGCTTCCTAAGTGGTGTCTTTTCTTCCACCCTTGCCCTCTCTGCTATGTATTTCAACATAGAAATCATAGTGACCTTTTAAAAATATTAGCCAAATATTTCTCTGCTTAAAACCCTTTAAGGACTCCCCTCTCACACAAAGTAAAAGCCACAGTCCTTATAGTGACCTCTTACATTAGGAGTTGACAAACTATGACCCATGGATCATATTTGGCCTACTGCCGGTTTTTATATGACCTGCAGGCTAAAATTGGTTTTTAAATGGTTAAAAAAAATGGACATTTTGTGAAATGAATGTTTTATGAAATTGATATTTCATTGCCTGTAAATAAAGTTTTTTAAAGTGTATTTTATGGATTATGCTCTTATACCTATCCTAACCCATTTTTTGCCCCCTTTTTTCCCCTCCTCCCCTCTGCCCAGTACCCCCATTCCCTCCAGCAGTCCTCCCCCTTAGCTCATGTCCATGGGTCGTACATGTGTGTTCTTTGGCTTCTCCATTTCCCATGCTATTCTTAACATATCCTTGTCTATTTTGTACCTCCAATTATGCTTCTTATTCCCTGTACCTTTTCCTTCCTCCATTCTCCACCATCCCCCTCTGCGCTGATAACCCTCCATGTGATCTCGATTTTTATCATTCTGTTCCTGTTCTAGTTATCTGCTTAGTTTGTTTTTGGTTTTTTAAATTGAGTTTGTTGTCATTTTATTGTTTGTAGTTTTGCGCTTCTTCTTTTTCTTAGTTAAGTGCCTTTAACATTTCATATAGTAAGGGCTTGGTGATGATGAACTACTTTAGCTTTACCTTGTCTGGGAAGCACTTTATCTGCTCTTCAATTCTAAATGATAGATTTGCTGGATAGAGTAATCTTGGATGTAGGTCCTTGCTTTTCATCACTTTGAATACTTCTTGCCAGTCCCTTCTTGCCTGCAAGGTTTTTTTGAGAAATCAGTTGATAGTCTTATGGGAACTCCTTTGTAGGTAACTTTCTTCTTTACTCTTGCTGCTTTTAAGATTCTCTCTATATCTTTAACCTTGACATTTTAATTATGGTGTGTCTTGGTGTGGCTCTCTTTGGGTCCAACTTGTTTGGGACTCTCTGAGCTTCCTGGACTTATCTGTCTATTTCCTTTGCTAGATTGGGGACGTTCTCTTTCATTATTTCTACAGATAAGTTTTCAATTTCTTTCTCTCTCTCCTCCTTCTGGCACCCCTATGATTCAGATGTTGGAACACTGAAAGTTGTCCCAGAGGTTTAGGAATATTTAAAGTTGTTCCAAAGCCTCACCTCATTTTTTTGAATTCTTGTTTCTTCTTTCTGTTCTGGTTGAATGCTTATTTATTCCTTTTGTTCCAAATGGTTGATTTGAGTCCCGGTTTCCTTCCCTTCACTTCACTGTTGGTTCCCTATATATTTTTCTTTGTTTCGCCTCGTATAGCCTTCACTTCTTCCTTTATATTGTGGCCATACTCAATAATTTCTCTGAGCATCCTTATCACCAGTGTTTTGAACTCTGCATCTGGTAAATTGGCTGGCTATCCCTGTGTTGCTTAGTTCTTTTTCTGGAGTTTTGGTCTGTCCTTTCACTTGGGCCATACTTCTTTGTCTCTCTAATCGCTCGGCTCGCCCTCCATTTCCATTCACTTCCCCCACTTCCCATAAACAACTGGTGCCCTTCTAGTTGCTGCCCTGGTGCTGATTCCCAGAGTGGGTGGGTTTGTGTACATTCTAGGACTCTGTGGGCCCTTTAAAGAGATTGTCCTGAGAGACTGGCATTTTCTTAACTGCCCTGGCCGCCACTGGTTTTTACTTAACTGGTAAGAGTACAGCTACTATTTTTCTAAGCTGTTTTTCATCTGTTTTGTTTCAGGTGTATAAACAAAACATCTAAACAAAACATCAGATGTTTGCCCATCTGAAACAAAACATTTTATTTGATACTTGAGGCTTTTCCTTCCTCCTGCAACCATTTATTGAGTATATACTATTTGGTAGATAATTTTAGGTATTTTTATAACCTGTCTCATTTAGTTTGAAGTAGATGCTATTCATCTCATTGAAAGATGAGAAAACTCTGGCTCAAAAAAGTAGAGCAACAAAGCTGGTACAGGCATACCTCAGATGCTGCAAATTCAGTTCCAAACCACCACAGTAAAGTGCATGTGCAATAAAGCAAGTCATGATCTTATTGCTGGTGGATTGTCTTGCCTTCAGTTTGTAAAAAAGGCAACATCTGTCAAGAATAAAGGGAGGTGCAGTAAAATGAGGTATGTCTGTACTTGAATCTAGGCATGTCTGACTCCAAAGCCCATGTGTGTTGCTATATGACCTTTGTAATTACATAGCCATATTTTTTTAAATAAAGTTTATTCTCTAACAGATGTGACTGCCTTTAGAGCAAAAATATTATCAAAAGAGATTGTGTAGCTTTGAATCTAGGCTCTACTGTATACTTTGCTTTGTGATTTTAATTAGGTTATATAACCTCTTTATGCTCCAATTTCCTTCATGTGTTAGACAGTCATTGAGATTGTTAAAAGGATTAAATGAGGTAATGTATGAAAAGCTCTTAGAACAGTGTCTGGTACAGAATAGGAATTCCGAAAGTGTTAGCTATTAATAGTGGAATAGATAAAGGAAACTGAGACCAAAGTAAATTAAGTGATTTTCTGAGTCATAAAATTTTCCAAGGTCACAATAACTATTAAAGGGCAAAGATGAGGGTTTTTTAAATTAGAAAACCAGAATTTTGTCCATTTTTTAAAATAGAAACTTTTAAAAGTGTTGCAGTTTCTTCCTTTCTGCTTACAGTCTACTGTATATAATTTAACATTTCTTCTCTGATTGATACAGGCCTTGTTTCTGATTAGTTGTGGGACCTTCATATTTCTGATTGTAGTTCATTTGTAAATTGAGGGGTAGGTGGAATTGGGTCAGGTAATTTCAAAGTTCCTTTTACAGCACCAACAGAATATGATTCTGAGGTACCTTGCTTTTATCATGAATTACTTAGACTGCACTATGCTGTAACACCCTGAAGTTGCCAGAGGTTCTTCATGCATGTGTAGGTGGTTACCCTGTGTGCTAAGTGACTGAAGAGTGCTTTTATATTGGCCATCCGCAGTTTATCTGCCATGTCAGTTCTTTCTTAGCATTCTTCCTGCTTTTCCAGCTTTCAGTCTACTTTCTTAGTATGTTGATTTATTGCTTTTACCTTTTTTCAGAGTGAAGCTTGTGAACTTTGTTTTCAGTTCTCAACTGGACGCATAGTGATCTTTTTTGGTTGCTGGATTCACAGCTAAATATTGAGTGGTTAAATCCCCTAGAATGGAGTAGGGTTAGGAATGGGAAATACCAGACTCTAAATTGTGTAGTATGATCTTTTTACAGAGGGTATATAACTTCAGTGACAAAAGAATCTTTGAGATGTCTCTTACCATGGGATCAAGTTTTAATTTCTTTGTTGTGTCACAAAGCATCCTGTGAGTTGCAGCCTGTGTGCATTCCGCTTTATCTTGATGTGATATGTGCATATAATCAAATAAAGTTCCACTTGTTAGTTCAGTTATGTAACCTTTTTGTTTGTTTTAGTCAAGCTTCACTAGCTTGTTTCCGGTGGATTTTGTAAAGCAGAGTCAGGGAAGCTGGTTACAGGATATGAATAGTTTTACATGTAGGTCACAGCTGAGTATCATTTGATTATAATCATGGGTCTTTTTTCGTTTGCAGTATTTGGGAGAGTTGAATGTCACACCTGTAACTTTCCTGGTCCCAAAAATAAAGGATTTTTTTTTCTTTAAGGGAGTAACTGGACAGTATTAGGAACTTGTTACAAACAGCAACAACAAAAGAGTAAGAGAAATTCTTTATTTAAAGGAAATTTAAAGAAAAGATACTGAAATGAAGAGAAAGCTGTTCTTTGTGAGTTTATGTAATTCTGTGGTGTGTAAATTACTCCTGATAGCCATATAGTTAAAGCATGCGTTCTATTTTGGCAGTAACTTAAAAAAAATATATATAAGGACTTCATCGAAGCTCAGAAGAGTTTATGTTTATCTGGAATAAAATTTCATAAAGATGGAACAAAGGGGTGATGAGACCTGGGCAGAAATATACAGTGGGATCCTGGACAGAGTCATCCATGGGTAATGAAGTTAGGACCTAGCAGATATTCAGGAGTCTGACATAACGGCAAATAATCGGTTGAGGGAGAAGTAGGATCTCTCAGGAGTGTTAGGGGAACCGAGTCAAAAAAGCATTTTGAACTTTAGGCCTAAAAATCATTAAAGATTTTTTAGGCCTAAAAAATCATGTATGTTTCTCATACAGTGTGCTGTCTGGTGGTGATATCAAATTGAAAAGCCTGATGGTTACAATCAATGGCGGTGTTACATTTTGAGGAATCTCATCCACTTTTTGGGTAGATCTGATTAATGCCAATTTCCAATAGAAAAACTCTGAAGGTTAATCACAAAATTGTTGCTGACAATAGTAGTATTACTTTTTCAGATGGTGATACTGTGTTTGTAAAGTATTTATCTCACTGGGAGCAAGTCAGCCAGCTGCTAGCAGGTACCAGGAGGGGTTAACTTTTCTGGCCATACCACTAGGCTCTTTCTTGGGCCCAGGTCTTCAAAGACCGTGTTAACTTTTTGTTTGAAATGCATTAGTTTTTCATTGTAAATATTTTTTCTTTTTAGTTAATAACATGTTTATAGGCTCCACACTCAGATATGAAACTAATTGTAAATAAGCATTTTTGAAAAGTTGTTTTTCTTTTTCTCTTGCAGGTGTAGTCCAGGGAGCAGTCTTCAAACATCTTCGCTGTGTTGACTCGGAGCTGTCAGGGGACTCAGGCTTATGAGGAGGTACTGTCACACAGGACAGTGTCCAGTGAAGACGACAAGAAAGAGGGGAAAGGATCGGAAAAAGAAGCTAAAACACTGTAGAAAACCATGGTAGGTTATTGTTTATGTTTCACAATTAAGTTACAAAAGATTCTAAAAGTTTAAAATTAGAAGTGTTAACAGTGAGGGCAAGTGAATAACAGCGGTGTTAATTTTTGGCTCTAGTGCATCAATATAAAAAAGACACTCTACTGTGTAGGCAAAGCAGATGAGTTCAGATTTATTATCTTTAAACCACGAGATGGAGCCCCATGAGCCTACAGGCCATAAATTATTAAATACAAATGAGGGACTGCTCATAAATACTATTTTCTAATAAAACTGGCATTAACAAACTGATACAAATGGCTAATGTGACCTTGAACTTGAAATTGTGTAATTTTCTTTGATTTTCTGCCTGAAGTTCAGTTTTTCCCACCATAGAAATTAAATATTCTGAACCAACCCTTTAACTAGTGATATGAATGGTACAGGACTTTATAAAATGTGTATTTAACTTGAAAAGCCACCTTTTCCCACATGCTTTTTTATTTTAATGTATTTTAATAGCAAACTTACAGGGACAGCACAGAAGACAGGCAGCATTAAAAACATACTTGCATGTAGGACTACTCAGAAAAGTATAGTGGATGGATGGAATCTACTGTATGATAAAAATGCTACAATCACCATTTAGTTGCCATCAGTAAGAGATTTACTTGTCCAAACCCTGGCATTGTCCAGAAAAATGTTAACAGGTTTATTTATATTGTTATAAAGTTGAACTGCTACAACTTGTTCACTGAAACATCTTGACTTGCATTAATGCTTTATGTCTCCTCATTTATATTAAAAAAAATTCACACACAAATGAAAATGGAGAAACTGCCAATACCTGATTTTTGTCCCGTTTTCCATTTGCAATCATATACTTAAGTACCGTTTGATCTCATGGGGAAAAAAAAATAACGTTCAAAACTACCAATAGCAAGAAGAGACTTTTTAAAAAAATTTTTTTAAAGAATGAAATGTTTCTCATCATAGTGGATACTTAAGCATGTTCTCCACATATGCAGTGTGCTAGCAGTACGTCCTTTGGCATGGATAGCACACTGGTGGTTGTCTTCAAAAAGGCCAACAAGATAGGCTTCACTTGCCTCCTGCAAAGCACCAGTAGCTAAACTCTGGAAGCGCAGATCTGTTTTGAAATCCTGAGCAGTTTCTTGGACCAGACGCCGGAAGGGAAGTTTGCGAATCAGAATTTTAGTGGACTTCTGATAACGTCTAATTTCACAAAGTGCCACTGTACAAGGCCTGTAATGATGAGGTTTCTTCATTCCTCCAGTAGAGGGCGCACTCTTGTGAGCAGCTTTGGTACCAGTTGCATCCTTGGTGCTTTACAAATGGTCAGTTTGTGGGCAGTCTGCTTTGTCCGAGCCATGGTATAGAGAACTCTTTTCTTGCCCTCTTCTCTTTCCACTGGAGCTTGGTGAGCTGGAGGAGTCACTGGCGTTAGAGAGTGACGGCAGCTGCTAATACTCCCACATGTTTTTAAAGTAATAAGGGTTGTGTGTTAAGTGTATTGGGGGCATTGAACCGAATATCAGGAAAATCTTGCTTTTTGTGGATGGTTCATACTTTAGAATTTGAGATGGTAGATGAGGTCATAACCTGGGGTGCTTAGTTTTTTAATTTGTAAAATGTGCTGAATTTTTTCCCGTAGAATGTTTTGTTCCAGGAGGATGTTGTGTGAATTTTTTCTCTTAGTATAAGTGGGGAAAAAAGGCTTAAAAAAGATAAATGGGAGAAAAAGCAAAAGAAAAATTTAATCATTAATATGTATAAATATGTTGTTTAGTAAGTCTGATGGTGTTTCTTTAAGTGTTATTTGATTTAAAAAAATGTTCTAGGAATTATACTTAGTTGAATTGCTCTTTAGAGAAGAAATTCCAGTATTTTACTTTTGTATGGTGGGGAAAAATGTTAGCTTGGGATTTTCTCTGTCACTGACTGGTTTTATGGTGAGATGTAAAAAAATGACACTGACGTGTGTTTCCTCTCATGTGACTTATTCGACACTTCAGCTCATTTATCTATTATATCCTTCATATTCTTACAATTTAAAGAAATGCTTTATATATATATATATATAAAAAAACTGGTCATAGTTGATGGAAATTTCTTTTCTAGTTTATTTTTAATTTAACTTAGATTTTCTGGTAGAAATTTTGTGTTTCTATGTAATTTAATTGGTTGGTAGATTTTTTTAGTTTCTCCTATTGTTAGATCTCAAATTTGAATGGGAACTTTCTGTTTCTGCATAGTTCTTACAATTTAATTTTTTATTACTTTAAAGAAATCTATATTTGGAGCTTATTTGGGTAAATAAGATTGCCTTCCAATTGCTGTTATACTGTTTATTTACTTCTTCCTTTCACCACTACTTTATGATGCTTGTCCTGCCACATTCAGTTGACTCTGGATTTAACATTGGCAGCCTGTGTTATTTGTGAGAAAGATTCCAAGGGTTTGTGTTACACAGCAATCTGTAATTTTACTATGGTGAGGTCAGTGTGCAGGACTGAGTAATTTAACTAAGTAATTTAATAACTCATTGTAAAACTAAATGACAGAGAAAGCCTCAAATTAATATTTTTTCCCCTATCATTGAGAACTAAAATATATTAGTAAAATTTCTCCTCTAAGGACCAAGTCAGCAAAGTTATAATCTCTAGGACAACCTAGCAGCTCTCATTCGTTATATGACTTTTTTGTTTTCTTGTTACTTATTTTGGGGTATATCTCATGAAGTAATTAAAAAGTTTGTTTCTTTGTGGCAAAAGACTCCAGTTGGGAAATTGGTTGTGGACTTTGAGTAAGAAAGAAATCTAGACAAGATGATTTTTACCTAGAAAAGAAAGCTTTTTGATTGCTTTTAGTCTTTTTTTATGTAATAATTCAGGGATTCAAAGGATTACTTACCTTCTAAGTTGTAGTTTGCTTCATTTTATAGGGAACAGTTATATTGTGGTATTAGTTTGTTAGTGTTCAAATTCCTATGATTTTAAAAATATTTTTAAAATTTACTTTTTGGATATTTTTTATTGCTTTTTTCTATTACTATTTAGTCCCCTTATGTGATTTTTAAAATTTTGACATTCAAACAAAAGCCAAACAAAAAATACTAACAAAAATTGTGAATATTTTGTTTTGTGGTAAAGACTTTAAAACAAGTATTTACCATCTGCTACTGTGCATAATTTCATATAAATAAAGACACTGTAGCCACCCTTTAAATAAAATACTTTGGCTTTATGAAAACTCAGCAAGCTGTCCTTGTTCATTTTGCTTTGTACTGGTACGAGTGTGTTCATGGTAATTGTAAATTTGGAAATATTCAAAGTTTTTTGATGTGTGTGACTCATGAGTGTGAAGGATCTCCTCTATTATATTTTCATGAAATTCATTCTGTTTCTAGGCTTTAATTTCCATCATTGATTTTTGGGCCAGCATGTCGTTTTAATAATTGTTTTTTAAAATTTTTGATATTTTGTTTTAGCATAATTGTACCACCCATCCATCTTTGAAGAATATTTCTTACTGATTTTTTCCCCCTCAAATGAGCTTTAAAATTGTTTTTTGAGTATTAAGTAAATCTATGCTGAGTATATTTTCATTGAGAATGTAATACTTTTGTAAATCAGTTTGGGAAGTTGATTCTTTTGCAGTACAGGGTGGGGCAAACATAGGTTGACATTTGGAATTTAATTTTGTATTAATATTTATTATTGTATTATTTTCCATATGAAAAACTGTAAATCTACTTTTGCCCCACCCTGTATGTATTTCTTCATTCTGGAATTTGAAATGTCCCCTATTGATCTTTTTTAAAAACTAAAGTCTTGCACCAAACTTTTAAATATTGGATAGTAAACAGTATCCTAATGTGTCTATAGTTTTTCTTGTGTTTACACATAATGTATTTTTGTGTTATTACTGTATTATGAAATCTCAGTTTTTCAAGGTGCACAAATCTCCAACAGTTTGGAAAGGAGAGACTGGGTATCATGAGTCACCATCATGCATTTCCAGATGCTCCCTTAAAGCTAGGAAGTACCTGTTTCATGCAGATGATGTGTGATGTGGGTGACCTTTTTTGAAATTGTATTCAAAATACATATTGAGATAAAAGATAGCATATACATAATACTGAGTGTAACCTGGATGAACCTAACCAAACATGAATGAAAAATCTCTAATTTTCTGGTGTGTTAGGAAGAATGGGATTTTACTTCTTATTCCTGAGCAATGTTTTACTATTTCAACATTAATTATTTCACAGTGGTTTGACAATTAATGCTATGACCTGACCTCAAATAACAAGTTTTTAAAATTGAAGTAATTGTTGTCTTTATCCTTCTGACAGAGATCTATTAGATCTTTTGCCAATGATGATCGCCATGTGATGGTGAAACATTCAACAATCTATCCATCTCCTGAGGAACTTGAAGCTGTTCAGAATATGGTATCTACTGTTGAATGTGCTCTTAAACATGTCTCAGATTGGCTGGATGAAACAAATAAAGGAACAAAAACAGAGGGTGAGACAGAAGTGAAGAAGGATGAGGCCATGGACAGCTATTCCAAGTGAGTGTGGCCTGACCTTGGTGGTGGTTTACTGTAGTGCCCAGAAAAGCCCAGGGTCCCATCCCACTGGGTTACGTTTGGTATATGGTGTTCTTTGGGTTTTCTCATTTATATGACTGTAAACAAGGAAACACATGTTTGTGGAATTTTTCTGAGTTAAATTTGAAAGGAAAACAAGAAAGGAATAGTGATGAGACCAGCAAGAGAAGGACTTGGGCAGAATGCTTTTTGAGAGTGCCCCAAGCCCTTTAAAATCTTCTCTTTTTGGAGGTTATGATATGTCATGTGTCTCATGTTTTGATTCGGCTTCCTAAATTCGGACACAAATACCAGTGTTTTGGTTTCTGGGGAAATCATAAAATGTCATTTTTATCAGGTATTTTAAAATCCTGGTGTAGAGGAAAGAGTGCAGGAAAATTGATTCCCAGGATCCAGCAGTGTCTTCCATATAGTAAATGCTCGTTGGATATTTGTAGAATGCAAGAAGGCCTGCTGGAAGCCAGACCCTTCAACAGTTATAGCAGAGTATTCTCAATACTGTAAAAATAGTAAGAGATAAATGCGATGAAGCTGGTGATAACTGGCATCCAATCATGGAATTTTTTTATGCTGTGCTAAGCTTTGAGTTACTGTTTGGAGCGACGTCATTATGATTGGAATAAGTGTATGGTTGACTGTGAGAAGTGAAGCTCTTTTCATACAGAAGTATGAATAGAATTAAGAACAGTATTTGGCTAAAACTTATAAATTGAGTATATTGGTTAAAATTTTTTCCCAGCTTTAATTCTAAATCAGTGTGTAAGTAGTAGATAACAGTAGGAAAGCATTGATAAATTGATTTCCTCACAGAAAGATAGTGTAACCTTTTCATTTTCAGATGAAAGATAATTGGTATCAGTTTTCAGTGGAAGAACATAATTCCTTGACTTTGTTAATGGTTTACAGGTAATATATACATTGTATCTAGTCGTAGTCTTGTCAGCCTCTAGGTTTTTGTCAGTAATTCAGTTTTTCTCACATATTACGGCTTTAAAACAGACACTGTCAAATTTTGGGGTTCATGTTAACTAGTAATATTATCTAACAATCTAGTTCTGTATATCCCAGTCTCTGCGTAAGTTACATCTTCACACACTACATAATTACATTGCATTTTGGAATGTGTTTATACCTTTTAAAACTTTTTTAAAATTGTAAAATATATACCATAAGATTTACCATTTTTACCCTTTTTACGAGGTTTTCTTTTTTAGAGGAGTTCTTGCCTTTTTAACACATCTTTTTTTTGTTCTTATGGCTGGGTCGACCTTTGGAAAGTGCTCCAATAGACTTTTGCTTTGCTGGATCAGGTCACTGTGTTTTAAAGGTTTTTAAAAGAGAATGTGCTCCATAGATTCATTTGGATTTTTAAATATAGCTTTCTGTGTGAATGCTCTTGATTGTCTGTTAAGTCTTTCCATGTCGAATAGTCACGGGTTGAGAGGACTTGTCTGTGATTCTTCCCACATAGTAGAACACAAGTTGTGCAGAATGATTGTGTCCTTATTTTATGTAAACCAGAGGCATGCACATCTCCCAAGAACAAAGCTGTGTTTGATAATAGACACATACTGTGCTCCTGGTATAGTTGAGTACTACAGAGGGCACAAAATGGGGGAGGGCTAGGTGATAGTTATTAAGCACCTTCTATTGTCAGGCAGCTTTTATTTTACCTTTTTACAATCTGACTTAAAAGTCAAGTTGCACAAGGTCCCACTATTTGTATTATTAGGAATATTAGGATTCTCTTCTTAATTTTAAGTAATTTCGTATATTTGGGTTGCTTGCTTTACAATACCTTCTATATTCAAATTCATTATTCAACTTCAGGACTGAATTAGGACTTAGTTTCTCTGCTCAGTCATGCTGTCTTCTACATGAGAAGATCAGGTATATCATAATTATGATACAGAATTTAAGTGATCTAATAATGGCTAGTTAATAATAGCTATCATTTATTGAGTGCCAATTATTTTCCACATCACTGTACAATAAATCTACTAGTCTCTGTTATTATTACCCACCTCCTCTGCCCCCATTTTACTTATGAAATTTCCACTGCTTCAGATTTGCTTAAAAAAGAAATGACTTGGAATCATTAACAAACTTTAACTTGCTTAGGGTCACTGAATATGTGTGGTGGAGCCAGGATTCATATTTAAGTCTGTTGATTGCAGATAGTTTTCTTAGCTGCTTTGCCTCAATTTCCTGTGACTCAAATGTGATACTACAGACTAGGGGAGAGAGTATATGCTGCTTTTGGGGATCAGAAAAAAACTTTATGAAGGAGGTAGCATTTGCAGTTGATTTAGAAGATGGGTAGGGCCTTGGCACAGATAGTGAAAGTAGAAGAAAAAAATGTCAGCAACGATCAAGGTGTGAGAAAGTATAGGGACTGTTGGAGGATTAACAGCTAGAATTTTTTGAGCTGTTAATATGCCAGGCTCATTATTTACATTAAATTAAATGATATTCTCAGTACAAGTCTGAGTGGAAGGTATTATTTCTCTTTTACAAATGGGAAAGCAGGCTCAAAGAGCCAAGTAACTTGTAATTTGTCCAATGTTACACAGTAAGTAGCAGAGTCAGGGTTCAAATGAGGAAGTCATATTGTCTTTTAAATTGCCTCTCAATATGCCAAGTGTCTAACAGTTCATTGGGACACCAGGAAAGTAGCAAGGAAAGTGCCGTTTGTGCAGTGCTTCTGGAAGATTATTCTGGTTGCAGGATACTCTCTACAGCAGATTAGAGATGGCAGAGGTTATTCTATAAGGCCAATGAAAGGAGGTTATTGAGGTACTATAACAACCTGAAAAGAAACTAGTTTGAAGGCAGTGGTTCAAAGGTGATTATGGAGGGGGAATTTATAAACTATTATTAGATTTGGAAGAATGAGAATATGAAAGGACAGGGATACAGAAGAAAAATAAAAAATGAATGGCTGTGTTCTTAAATAATTCCCTGCTTTTGGGTCACTTGCTTTAAAGTGCTTTTTATTTTTTTGTATACTTTTACCATTTTTAAACTTTTTTTTATTAGTTTCCTTAATGAATCCTCTAAGGTGTACCAGGCACTGAACCAGTGACTGGATTATTTATAATTGACAGTCGTGTTTCCATTACCACAATTTGTTTTCTCTCCTTTCTCTGGTTTATTATTCACTCTGCTGACTTTTGCCCAACTCTGCTGATTCTTTGCCTTCAGCTAGGATGACCTTCTTTCTGTCTACCATGGACTGAAGTCAGACTTTCAGGTTGCTTTGTTTGACCTTTCTAATTTAGACTTCTCCGTCTTCTGTACTTTGGATGCAACCATAATATTGTAGAGAACCTGAGTATTGTGGTCAAACCAACTTGAGTTTGAATCCAGGCTTTGCCATTTTACTCTCTCTCTGTGAACTTGAACAATTAATTAGCTTTTCTGAGATTCACATTTCTTGTCTTTACAGTGAAGGCTTGTTTTAGTTTAAGGTTAAATGAGAATTGTAGCATGCAGTTTGTTCTCGGATGTTACTTTCTTCTTTCCCTTTTAAGCAGGTTTACCTCTTTTGTATTTAACCATAGTGTAAGCCTCAGAAACAGGAGTGAATGGATCTCCTTTAGTATGTTTTCCATACTCAAACATTTGCTACTTGTTGAACAACTGCTCATCTTAGTCATGTTTTCACTGTGATTATGGAAAGTGAACCAGTAGAAACTTAAAATCAAGGATAGAGGCTATCATTGTTCTCTGCAGCACTCACGACTTGAGTGTTTTTTTTCTTTTCATTACGGCTGGGTTCCAAATGCATATACTGGCAGATTATCTTTGGTCTTTTCTTTCCTCAGCTCTTTGCTTTTTATCACATTATTCTGCTTTCCCCATAAACTTTGTGGATTCATAGAATGATCCAACTAGAAGGGATGCGCTTAGGCTTATCTACCTGATAGCCACAGGCACTTGTAGATAACAAATCAGAAGGTACCACCACTAGGAGTAGAGTCCAGGGCTTTCAGATTTTCAGCCTGATGCTTTCTTAATATACCATGATGTTCATGTTTCTTACAAATTCTTTAATTACCAATAAAAAGATAATAGGAATTTTTTTTTAATTTGAAAAAGTGTTTAAGGAGATGCAGTATTTTTGGATTTTCCTGAGCAATATAGATTTAATGAAGACTTTTTAAATTTGTAATCTGCAGTATGCTCCCTGTTGATTCCTTGTGGTAGAAAAATATTTTATGAACCTTAAATCAGAGGCTTAATTTTATGGAATTTTGTATATCTGGATTTATATGCTTTCTTATCAATTTATGTGGCTATGCAGGAAGCCAAGTTATGATTAAGTTTCAGTGTGGGAAATGGGCTGTAAAAGTAATCATTCAGACTTTTATTTTTTAGGGATCAAGGTGGTCGGACATTGTGTGGTGTAATGAGGATTGGCCTGGTTGCAAAGGGCTTGCTGATTAAAGATGATATGGACTTGGAGCTGGTTTTAATGTGCAAAGACAAACCCACAGAGACCCTGTTGAATACAGTCAAAGATAATCTTCCTATTCAGATTCAGGTGAGTACAGTTTAATTACACCTCTAGGAGAATTTGTAAAAACATGAAAATTGGTAGTGATTTTGAATTCAATAACAAGAAATTGGTAATAATAAAGGGTAGAGACAAAAGGAGCTCTGCTACTCTGGGTCAGTGACTGACCTATCGCATGTAAAGCAAATTTCTGGTGATTAGTACTCTGGATATATTTATCAAAATTAAGATGGCTATTAAGGTACAGTCTTAAATTTTCAAGTGTATCTTGCTCAGAGTCTTCTTGTTTTCTGGACCAGGTCTCTCAGCATTGTGAAACGCTGGGAAGGGTCGGTATAATGTAGAAAAGAATTGAAGGATCAGAAAAAGCCCACTGGGACTTTAAATGATTTATAAGGAAACCATTTTACCACAGGCAAGGAAAAAAAAGCCTAGAGAACTGGAGACTGGCATAGATGATGACTTTTAATATTTTTTTTTTCAGATTTTATATATTTACTTTTAGAGAGAGAAGAAGGGAGGGAGAGAAACATTGATTGGTTGCCTTCTGCATGCCCCCAGCCAGGCATCTGGCCCACAACCCAGGCATGTGCCCTGACCGGGAGTTGAACCAGCGACCTTTTGGTTTGCAGGATGACACCCAATCCACTGAGCCACACCAGTCAGGGTGATAACTTTCAATAATAAAGACTCTGTTAATTTAACAGTCACTCATGCATCTATTAACGGAAAGTCACTGTTAATTCCTTGTTTCCAAACCTTTTTCACGTGGTGATACATTTAGAAAATTTTAATGTTAGCATGGTTCCTGGAGGATTCAGTTGAAGGCTGGAAGCTCCTCAGGGCTGAGGCAGGTCTAGGACTGGCTGTGCCAGCCTGCTCCGAGGACCAGTTGCATCACTAATTGGGAAGCTGTGATTATCTTTCAGTTTCAAATGTGTTATCTGTGGTATCATTAGATTGTAGCTTTATGATGATGATTTTATATCAGTTACTCCTTATGTCCATGTCAGGTAAATAGATATCAGTCCACAAGGTCCAAACTTTGAGTTGTTGAATGTTCTGTTTTCTTTGTTGGTTTTTTTTTAATTTGTATTTTACTAAAAAGTTTCCTTTTTTTCCAAGTAATAGGAATTTTAAACTTGTTTTTATTAGCTTTGTTGGATCATTTTCTTTCATTTTTACCAACTGATTGTCAGAACCATCCTTTCTGTTTTTTTAATCTAGCATTAAAAAAAAAATCCTCACCTGAGAATATTTTTATTGATTTACTGAGACAGGATGGAAGGGGGGAGGTGAGGGGCGGGGAGAGAGAGACAGACAGATAGACTAAAGAGAAATGTCGATCGGTTGCCTCTGGTATGCTTTCAGAACAGGGATCAAACCTGCAACCTAGGTGTATGCCCTGAGTGGGGATCGAATTGCAGCTTTTTGGTGTACAGGGTGACGTCTCAACTAACTGAGCCACCTGGCCAGGGCTTATCTAGTATTCTTGACAGTCATATTGTGTTACTTGTTGACACATACCCCTATGTTAATTTTTGGAGCATCTATTTTACTTTATCATTCTGTGTTAGATCTTAAGGTGTGGTTTTTAAAAGATTTTATTTATTTTCAGAGAGGAGGGAAGGAAGGGAGAAAGAGGGAGAGAAATATGATATGCGAGAGAAACATCAGTTGGTTGTCTCTTGCCCACCCCCAACTGGGAGTGCCTTGTCTGGGAATTGAACTGGTGTTCTTTTGGTTTGCAGGCTGGCATTCAATCCACTGAACTACATCAGCTAAGATACAGTTTTTTTTAGTTGATTGAACAAACATTTGGCTTTTCTACTTTTCATTCTGATAAAGTGTTTCTGGTCTTTCTTAAGGTTAAATTTCTTCCTTCCTCTGTTCTTTCCTCCCTCCCTCCTTCACCTGAGGATATGTTTTATTGACTGAGAGAGAGAGAGAGAGAGAGAGAGAGAGAGAGAGAGAGAAACATTGATTAGTTGCCTCCCGTACATGCCCTGACCAAGAATCGAACCCAGAACCTAGGTGTATGTGCCCTCACTAGGAATCAAACTCACAACTTTTTGTATATGGGATGATGCTCCAACCAGCTGAGCCTCCCAGCCAGGGTAAGGGATAAATCTCTTTAAAAAATTTTTTAAGGCCTTTTGTGATCATTTAGAGAGGGAAAGTGGTAAGCAACATGGAGTACAATGAAGTTTTAAGAAACAGCTCATGAATGGGTTCTGGCTAACTGTATTTTTGTTATTAGAATGTTAATAAAATTCATCTTGTTTCCATTATTTTTTTTTTAATGCTTTAAAGTTTAATCTGTATTTCTGTTTTTGGTATAGTGGACATTGTAACTCTTAAATCTATAAAAAAGAAATCAAATGGTTGGATATTAGAGGTTTTTTCAACCATCTCATCTCCCTTTCTGTTCCCTTTAGTGAGTCTTACTTCTTTTTTTAAAATATATTTTATTGATTATGCTATCATAGTTGTCCCAATTTCTTCCCCTTTGCGCCCCTCAACCCAGTGTCCCCATGCCCTCCAGCAAACCTCCCCACTTAATTCATGTCTATGGGTTGTGTATGTAAGTTCTTTGGCTGTCCATTTCCTATACTGTTTTTAACACCTCCCTGTCTATTTTGTACCTACCAATTTGTACTTTTTAATCCCTGCACCTTTTCCCCCATTCTCTCACTGCCCCCTCCCAACTGATAACCCTCCAAATTATCTCTATATCTATGGTTCTGTTCCTGATCCTCCTGTTCACTTAGTTTGTTTTTTAGGTTCAATTGTTGATAATTGTGAATTTCTTGCCATTTTAATGTTTATAATTTTGATCTTTTTGTTATATAATTCCTTTAGCATTTCATATAATAATGACTTGATGATGATGAACTCCTTTAGTTTTATCTTCTCTGGGAAGCACTTTATCTTCTGTCCTTCCCTTCTAAATGATAGCTTTGCTGGATAGAGCAATCTAGGTTGTAGGTCCTTGCTGTTCATCACTTTGAATACTTCTTGCCAGCCCCTTCTTGCCTGCACAGTTTCTTTTGAGAAATCAGCAATAATCTTATGGGAACTCCTTTGTAGGTAACTATCTGCTCTTCTCTTGCTGCTTTTACAATTGTCTTTATCTTTAACCTTTGTCATTTTAATAATGATATATCTTGATGTGGTCCTCTTTGGGCCCATCTTGTTTGGGACTCTCTGTGTTTCCTAGACTTGTATGTCTGTTTCCTTCACCAGATTAAGGAAGTTTTCTTTCATTATTTTTTCAAATAAGTTTTCAATTTCTTGCTCTTCCTCTTCTTCTGGCACCCCAGTGATTCAGATGTTGGTACGTTTGAAGATGCCTCAGAGGCTCCTTAGCCTATCCTCCTTTTTTCAAATTCCTTTTTATTCTTGTTGTTCTGCATGGCTGTTTTTTGTTTTCATATGTTCAGAATTGTTGATTTGATTCTTAGCTTCATCCCCTTCACTGTTGGTACCCTGTAGATTTTTCTTTTTTCTTTTTTAAATCATGTTTGTTCTATGACAGTTGTGTCAATTTTTGCCCTTTTACCTCCCTTGACCCATCCCACCCCTTCCCCCGCTCCCACAGTCACTTCCCACTCTATTGTCCATGTCCATGGGTCATTCATACCTGTTCTTTGTCTAGTCCCTTCCCCTTCTTTCCACCATTATCCTCCTTCCCCATCTGCTCTGATCACTTTTCAGTCTGCTCCATGTTTCCATGCCTGTGGTTTATTTTGTTCCTTAAGTTTATTTTGTTGAATAGATTCCACTTATAGGTGAGATCATATGGTATTTGTCTTTTACCAACTGGCTCATTTCACTTAGCATAATTTCCAGTTCCATCAGTGTTGTTGCAAAAGGTAGTTCCTTCCTTCCTTCCTTCCTTCCTTCCTTCCTTCCTTCCTTCCTTCCTTCCTTCCTCTCCCTCCCTTCCAGATTGATAAATAAAATCTTTATTTTTAAAATGTCAAAATCCATTATAAAATATTTAAAAATTTATAAAGTCTCAGCAATTAAAACAGCATGACACCAGCACAGAAATAATCAAGTAGATCAGTGAAATAAAATGAGCATTCTCGACACAAATATATTTATGTCTAACAATGTAGTATACAAGTAAATTGGTATTCTAAATCAGTGGGGAAAATAAGGCTCATTCAACAAATAAGGTTCATGGACCACTATTACTTGAAATAAAACAAATATAGAGGCCTATTTCACACATTATACAAACAGTACTCAGGTGAGTTAAAAGTCAATATGTAATATCTAAGGAGTTTTAGGAGAAAACACACAATATTTTTCTTACCGTGAAGTAAAATATTCAAGCCTAGAAACTATAAAGTAAAATATTGACAATATGACTATATTAAACACTTAATACTATATAGTAATATACATATGAAAAATTAAAGGACAAGTAATAGAATAGGGAAGTATTTGTAACATCAGAAAAAGGGTTAATAGGTTTTTGTTTTTTAGGGAAAAAGTTCTATAAACATTTAATCAAAAAATAGATAAAGAACACCAAAAAGTCATTTTAAGCTTTTTAAAAACAATAGAAATAGGCAAGAAATATACAAAAACAGGTTTTGTTTTAACAAATAATAAAGTAGCAATTAAAATAACACATCATTGTCACAATCAGATTAATAAGTATTAAAAATATTGGTAATACCAAGTATTGGTGACTGTGAAAGGAAGTAGGTATTCAAAAACTCTTTTTCTTCATATTCTTAAAGCAGTCCTTTAGCATATCTTGCAATGCTGGTTTGGTGGAGATGTATTCTTTTAGCCTTCTTTTGTCTGGGAAACTCCTTATTTCACATTCCATTTTAATTGAGAGCCTTGCTGGGTAGAGCAGTCTTGGTTGCAGGCCTTTGCTTTCCATGACCTGGAATACTTTGCTATTCCCTTCTGGCTTGTAGCGTTTCTGTTGAGAAGTCAGTTGCTAGCCATATAAGGGAACCAGGGCTTCCTTATATGTTACTACCTATTTCTCCCTTGCTGCCTTTATGATTCTCTGTCTTTGATATTTGCCATTTTAATGATGATGTGTCCTGGCATGGGCCTCATTGGGTTCCTCTTGTATGGGACCCTCTGTGCTTCCTGGACTTGTGTGACTTTTTCTCTCCTCAAATCAAGGATGTTTTCCATCATTACTTTTCCAATAGCTTCTCTATCCCTTGCTCCTCTTCTCCTTCTGGTATCCCTATTATATGGATATTACTATGTTTCAGGTTATCCTGCATTTCCCTAAATGCCTCTTCATTCTTTTTGAGTCTTTTTTCATTTTCTTGCTCTTTCTGGGAGCTTCTTTCCACCTTATTCTCCAGCTTGCTGATTCGATCGTCAGCTTCATCCAGCCTGCTTTGGATTCCTTCTACTGTGTTCTTCAATTCAGAAATTGTATTCCTCATTTCCTCTTGCTTCTTATTGGTAATTTCTATGTCCTTTTTCATGCTGCTGTAGTTTCCAGTATGTTCCTCATAGTTTTCCTGTAGTTTTTTTGTACTTCTCTCTGAGCTCATTGACTGTCTTTAGAATGCTGTTTTGAACTCATTATCTAATAGTTTACTTGCCTCCATTTCATTTAGTTCTCTTTCTTTGGATTCTCATTTCTCTTCTATTTGGGGGTGTTTTTTTTTTTTGTCTTCTCATCATTTGTGAGACTCTTCTTTTTGCTTCTGCTTCTTAAATTCATCTGTCTTGATTTCCTAACTTGTCTGTCTGAGGTTATAAGGCTCCTCTCTCACTATTGTTCAATTGTTTTTTCCAGGTGATTTCTCCACAATTTAGTTGTAATTCCAGATTGATCCTGGGAGGAGGTCAGTGTGACTTCCATTCACTCTTCCGCCATCTTGATTTTTCAGTTCCCTGTAGATTTTTCTTTATTTCACTTAATGTAAACCTTCATTTTTGCCTGGGTCTTTTTTATGCTGTTGAAGTACACAATGAGTTCCTTGAGTATCCTGATAACCAATTTAGAACTCTGCATCTGATAGGTTGCTTATCTCCATTTCGTTTAGTTCTTTTTCTGGAGTTTTGTTCTGTTCTTTCATTTGTGCTATATTTCTTTGTCTTCTTAATTTGGCAGCCTTCCTGGGTTTGTTCCTGTGTCTTAGGCAGAGCTGCTTTGACACCCTGTCTCAGTAGCATGGCCTATTGTAGAAAAGTACACCTGTAAGTTGTATGGGGCAGAGGCTTATTAGGTAATTGCAAGGATGGGGCAACCCGTGTTACCACTCTCTTGCTCTGCATGGGGGGCAGGCTCAGAGACAGTGCCACTTCCTGGCCTCTGGAACTTTGCGTGGTAGGAAGCTGTCTCCCAGCACGTGCTCTTTTGGTGGTCACTTGAATTTCTCCCTGTATGCCACTGGAGCCCTTTCTGCTGTTTCCCTGGTGCTGAACCCCAGAGCGGGGTGAGTCTGTGTAATGTGTAAGTCCTAAGTCCGTCATGGGTCCTTTAAGAGGCGTCTCTTGAGAATCCCACAGTTTCTTCCACCATCCCAGTCCCCACTGGTTTTTACAACCAGAAGTTACAGGGACTTACATTCCTGGCCCTGGAACCCTGATCTGGGTGGTCTGGTCTGGGGCTGGTATCCCTCACTCCTGAGGTGTCCCTCCCAATTCTTATCCACCACACATAGATGCGGAATCACCCGCTCCACGTCTCTGCGCCTCTGCACCACTCCCCATCTCCGGTCTTCTCCATGTCTGCGTCTCAGCCCCTCCTACCTGTCTGGGAGAGTGTGGCTTCTTTAACTCCTTGGTTGTCAGGCTTCCATAGAGCTCGATTTTCTGATGATTCTGGATGACATTTGTTTGTAGTGTAGTTGTAATTTTCTTTTTTAAAGATTTTATTTATTTACTTACAGGGAGGGGGAAGGGAGGGACTAAGAGAAGGAAAGAAAACATCAGTATGTGAGAGATCGATCAGTTGTGTCTCGCACACCTCCAACCGGGGACACCTGGCCTGCAACTCAGGCCTATGCCCTAACTGAGAATCAAACCAGTGACCTTTCAGTTCGTAAGCCATCGCTCAGTCCACTGAGCCACACCAGCCAAAGCTGTAGTTGTAATTTTTGCTACAGGTGAGGCAGTTTTACCTTTACCTCCATCTTGACCGGAAGTCTAAAATGTGAGCCTTCTTTCTTATGAGACTGGTCATATTCCCCATGTGTCAGAGTGGAAAAGGGGTTGACAGCCAGTGCTGTAATAAATCAAAGTTCTTATTCTTAAAATCTGTCACATTTCTCCAGTATTGAAGATATAGGAGACTGGGCTAACCTTCAGTCTTCATAAACAGAGCTTTCTCTGTGCAGACCACAACTGTGTGAACTCGGCACCCCCCCCCGCCCCGCCGAGTGAGGGTCTTTATTTCTGGGCACCAAAGTTTTAAAATGCTCTTGTCGAGCTAGCAAGTGTTCAAGGGAGAGATGCAGGAGAGAGTGCAGGCTGTGTAAACCAGTTCAGACTTAAAGAGATTGGGGCTTTTTAGGCAAAAGAAGACTAAATGAGACATAAATAGGTCATTGAAGGGCTTCTTGGAGAAAGTAAAAGAGGCCTGAACTCTTAAGACCAATAATAGAAGTTATGAGAAACATTTCAGTTTAATATAGCCAATAAAGTTACCAACAGTGAAACCAGCTGCTTTGTGTGATTGTTAGATCCATTACCATTTGGGTAACTTGGGTAAAGTTACCCAAATAAAACAGGGATCTAATTAGAGATTCATCTCATTAAATTGTATACATGTACACACACATATACCCAAATATATACATGCAAGTACACACACATTATTATTATTACTAATCATATTCCAGAAAATTATTCTAAGGATGATTTTCTACTTTTACTCTCTGCTTCCCCGTTGTTTTCTTGCTGTTTATGTGGAAAACCAATCTCTGATATGATCTTATTTTCTTATGAGTTTAAAAATCTTTTTTCTTTTTGGTCCTCGCCAGGTGGGTCATTTGGTTGGAGCATTATCGTGTATACCAAAAGGTTGCAGGTTCATTTCCCCATCAGGGCACATACCTAGGTTGTAGGTTCTATCTCCTGTTGGAGCAAGTATGGGAGGCAACTGGTGGATATTTTTCTCTCACACAATGTTTAACTCTTCTCTGTCTCTCTCTCCCCCTCTCTCCCTTCTTTTCTCTCTAAAAATTAAAGATATCTTTGGGTGAGGATTTAAAAGAAAAAAGAAAAAAAATTTTTGAGCATTTACCATAGCAAAACTTTTCAGTTATCTAAGTACCTTAATTTATTGAGGTTGTATTGTACCTTTTCTCTACATATTCTTTTATAGGGCAATTGTAGAACTTTCTTGAGCAAGGGAGGAGAAGGATGATCAAAACCAGAAGTTACCTATTATTTTAGTCCCAAACTCACTATATGTTTATTACTTTGGATGTGTCTTATTGTGATCTGCATGCATAATTGAAAAATTTAGTGCCCTGCCCATGTGGTTCAGTTGGTTGGAGCGTTGTCTTATACACCAAAAGGTTGTGAGTTCCATCCACAATCAGGGTACATACCTAGGTTGTGGGTTTGGTCTGTGGTTGGGGCTCGAATGGGAGGCAACTGATGGATGTTTCTCTCTCACACTGAGATATCTCCCTCTCTCTCTCTCTTTCTCTTTCTTGCCACTGCCCCCCGCCCGCCGCTTTCCTTTCTCTCTCCAATCAATAAACATATCCTCTGGTGAGAATAAAAAAAAATTAGTTTGGTTCATTCTCTGATGGACATCTTTTATGCTCTTATAGTGGGAAAGTGAATGTGAGCAGTTTTGTGCTTTTTCTCTATATTCTAGTTTTGCCCTTAAATTGTGTGTAGTTGTATGTTGAAAGAAGCAATGTACATTTCCCTGTGGGTATCAGGTGACTTACCCTGTAATGATACGTCTCACTGTAATGATCTCTGAGACCATCGTTAGAGAACTGAAGTTACTTGTTTATAACTAATTTTTTTGCTAGTGAGTGACTATGCACAGATTCTCTTTTATTCATTCTTATTTGATTCTTTTTAGAAATTTACATAATACTATGTAAAAGTTTACAAAATCGTAAGTTTATAAGTCCTTAGTAAATAGGAGTTCCTTTTTAGGCTTTCCTGTCAACAAAGGTACTGGTTTAGAGACCATTTCCAACAATTTATTTTTCTATAATAGTTCTCTGTAATAATTTAAAGTACAGTAATTTACTTTTTATCATGTAATGATGCTGTTGGTATTTTACTTTCAGATATTTGAAAGAATGAATTTAAATACTCTTACAATTTTATAGGGAGTTGACATTATGGTTGCTTTTTGAGGGATGGAGAAAGGATTTGCTGATAGTTGGGAAGAGAGAGAATTGTTATCTCTAAAGAACTAGTTAATGACTTTATGTACTCTGGCACCACATTTCTACTAATAACACTTGAAAACTAAGGGACAGTTGTTCGTTTTTTGAAATTTTAATCTAATTAATTGGGTGTTTTTGAAATCTTGGTGACTTTCAGAAACTCACGGAAGAGAAATATGAAGTGGAACAATGTGTGGATGAGGCATCTATTATAATTCGGAATACAAAAGAGCCCACGCTAACTTTGAAGGTGATACTTACTTCCCCTCTAATTAGGGATGAATTGGAGAAGAAGGACGGAGGTACATACACATAAATATTTGTTTTGTTTTTGTTCGTGGAGGACCAATTGAATGCTATGTTAACTGTGCTTTATAGATTTAAGAAGTAACTGTCTTCATTTATCTTACGCCATTTGTAGTATTTTAAACACCTTTGTTTCTACATAAATCACTGTATTTTGCAAAAATGTATATATTTGAAGTATAAAGTATGTTAATTCAAAAACCTGTGCTTACCATGTTGGGCTTAATTCTAACTTTTATTCTATTTTGGTGTTCTGTTTTACTTTGCCTAGTATTACATTGTTATTCCTATCATTAAACCAATTCTATATAGTTTGGATATTAGGTGTGATTTTAGGATTAAATGTGGACCAAAACAGAATTTTTTAAATTTATTCAGTTATTATTCAGATTACTCATTTGTACATTGTTCTTGACATCTAATAACTACACATAACCTTATAAGATTTGTGCTTTACCTAATTGCCCATGTGTAAATATGTTTGTAATATAAGAGATCTAAATTGAGTGATTGAATTTTTAAAATAAAAAATCTTTATTAAGTTATTTTTCTAGGAGATTTGTGATCCTGTTAACATTTTGAATATGATGTATGTGGGAATCATACCTTAAATTAACTTTCTTCTGAAGTTAAAAAGAATTCCTTTATGGCAATGTCATCCTTGTAAAAATAGTGTGAGAAACCAATTCAGTTTTGAGAAGTAATGATGGAGCTGAGCTTCTTTTTCTGATGTTTTTATCCTGTCACATTAGCTTGTTTCTGCCTTTCAGTTCTGTCCCTAGAAACTTGCCATGTGATGTTTCTCCTGTGTCAGACCTTTGACCAACCGGCCTCTCTCTGTCATGACAGTTTAGAGGCAGTGTGGCCTATCTGGGCTAGTGGAGACTCCCTATTGCTACTTTTCATCATTAGACATTTAACAAGTCCTGCTTACTCTCCTACCTGAAATACCAGTGCAGTAAGAAATATTGGTCAGTTTCTTAATTTATTTCAAGTTGATGATAAAGGCATAAAAAGATATTTTACTAGTAACGTTAGAACTTTGAGTTTTGGCAGACACTTGATAGACTCCTTTTAAAAAAGCTTTTGGGTAACTCATGTTAGCTATACCAAACCTGACAACATAAACTTGATACATTTATGAGTTATAGTTTAAAATTAAAGTGCATCCAGTCTATAATTGGATTTACACATGGGTTTACTTATTTTATTATTTTTGCTGTATATAGTGTTTCTAACACCTCTGAAGAACTGATCTTAAATGGCTTAATTTCTTTAACAGCTTTTCAGTTCATCATTAACTGTAGAACTATAAAATGATTTCTGAAGTATCAAGATAATTCTGTTAATTCTGGTAAGCTGTGTTCTACTTGACCCACCTAGTGTAAAACTAACCATTTCTAAGTAGAGTTATAATTATAGGTATTGTTAAAAATTACTTGAGTATAGAGAAATGAGAAAAAGGCTGCAGTTGCCAAAGACTATATTAATTATGTTTGCTTGTAGCTGTAGGCATCCCTTCCATTATTTCTTTGAAAGAATTAAGAGAATACCAGGCTTCTTTTCTCTTAGGGTTTTGTGCTCACATGGGATTTTGTCCGTTTTCAGTGATACCCTTAAGCTTAGTATGTTGCTTTTATTAGTTTAATTTTGTTTAGAGAAACTGAAAAGAGATTCTAAGTGTATTGCATTCTTACTAGAAGACTAGTTTAGTTATAGGATGGAATTTGTGGTAAAGAAGGAGAGTCAGTGTTTATTCAAGAGCCCAAGACCTCTTTAATGAGCTGAATCTCATCAGCTGGTGTTAACATTGTTGTGTGGGATAGGTAAGGTGAAAGAATCAACTTGGCTCTAATGTTTTATACATGTTATTTCTTATTCTTTTGAATGGCAGAAAGATTTGCTTTGCTGTTGTCCTTAACCTCCCAGTCCTTTGACTCATTTGTTATCTCTTCTAAGTTGCTCATTTTGTCTAACCTGGGCTTTGTCAAAAACAGTTTTTTGTTTGGGGTTTTTTTTTTTCTTCGTATGTGCTAGCCGTTTTATGCACTCCGGGGCAAATTTGAGGATCCAGCATAACTGAATACCTGAGACCTGGACTGTACAATTCTGTAGGACTTGATCCCTCTCACTGGACAGGTCTCCCCCTCTTGATGCAGTTCTTCTCAGCTGCATGGAGTGAAAGCACAAGATTCTTAGGGTTCCAGGAATATTTAAGACTGAGAGATAGCCCCTTAAAAGAAATCTCCACCCATTTTCTTTTTCAAAGTTAAAAAAAATGCATTGTTACTTTTTTCAGAGTATTTTTCTATAGAACCTCACCTTTTCTCCTCTCACAAAACAGACTATTTTATACACGTATATCACATTCGTCTCTTTCCTGTTTTCACTTGCCACATATTTGGGTAAAATCTAAAAAAGGGACAAAAAAAGTGTGGTTGAGAGCAGAGAGAACTGGAGGATGGGGACAGGTGAGGGCATCAGTCCTCTCAGAGCTGTCTCTGCAGGCTGTTTACATTTTCAGGGGCCAGAGTAGGTAGTGAATCTCTTTGGTATTGTTTAGTATTTCACAGGTAAGGTCCCCCCTGTGTGGTCGGTTGTCTTTCCATATTCTAGCCCTTTTCTTTACCTGAAGGTCCTGTACAATAGCCCTTCCCCGGTATTACATGCTTCCTGCCAACGGAGGCCTGGGGGAGAAAGCACAGACCTTGGTACCTGGCAGTCAGGTGTTTGAATCCTAATTCCATTAGTTACTATTGCTGTGTGACTTTGGACAGGTTTCTTCATTTAAAAATCTGAATAATAAATACTTGAGAAAGTTGTTGGAGGGTAAATGAGAGACTTTATGTAATGTATCCTGTATAACACCCCGCATAAACTAGTTGCTCAGTAAATAGTGTTAGCTTACAAAAAAAGATTCACAGTGCAAACTCACCTCCTCACCCTGCCCCAAGCTCATAGTGAGAGTGACGTGTCCATGGCAGGTCTGAAGACCTGACCCTTAAGCTCCGTGAAGTGCATTATTGAAATCAGTATTCTGTACTTGCTGCAGTGCTAATAATGGGATGGTTTATTATATACCTTACGATTCATTGGGAGTAGGTATCTTTCCCTACCCTATCCATTCCCCCTAGCACCTGGAATGCTACCTAATACATAGTAGGCAATAAAAGATTATTTGTAGCTAACATATCGTTTAATTAAATAGGACTGTTCAGTACGTAAGAAGCATTAACAATGGGCATGTCAGAATTCAAGCTCTGTTAAGGTATAAAATTAACTTACTATTTTATAAGCAGTTTTTCATATATGTAACTTATTTTAACCCTCCCAACAACCCTCTGAGATAGGTAATTGCCCTGTTTTATAAACGAGGGATGTATCACATTGTACCCAGCCCCTGTAAGTCAAGACTCCTGTCCATTCTCCCATTACTGTCTAGGATGAGTGTTAGGAGTGTCTTTGCTGATGGAGTTTTTCTGAGCATCATGCAATCTCAACTTCTCTTGATGCTTGTGATTTTAAACCAGAAGCATTTTTGCGGTGAGGGTGATAAATCAACTTTATTATATTTACAATGCAATTTGAAACCAGCTGGACAGGGAAACTACAGAGACACTTGTGGCTGAGGCTAAGACAAACCTGTGTCCTCAGTATTGGGGGAGATCTTGAGGGGCTCACAGAGACGCAGTCCAAGAGACCCTTTTCACGTACTGGTGCCAGTGCAAACTTCTGATGCATCTTGACAGAAGTTCACTGGTGTGAGCCCTGCTAGGTGAAGACACTAGAGTCTCACAATCCAGAAATCACAGCTGGGATTATAATGATGCTGCAGGTTTTTATTTTCTTGCCTTCCCCAGCTGCTAAACCTACATTATCCAGGGCAAACCTTTAGTCATTATCTTTCCAGTGGCCAGCTGTCTACTCTGAGGCATGGAAAACAAGTCCTACTGAGCAACATTTCTACTGTAAATTAGGAGAACAGTGCTTTCTCTGATCTACCTTGGTACTACATTATTTACCTGTGCACATTATTGTGGCATGATGTTTACGTGGACTGTGGCTTGGAGCGTAATGTCTGCTCTCCACAGAGCCTCAAGGAATTGAAAGAAGGGAATGCTGGGGTATCTTCAGGCTAATTAGAAAATTCTGTCAACATATACTCAGTAGCTCAGCTTCATCCGCATTGTCAAAGAGGCCTTTGTGATAACCCAGCTCATTATTGTACCTTTGAAGAGCCCAGGTTCCAGACATATAACTCCTGTTTAACAGTCATGTTCTGGCTTTTCTCTGCCCCATGTCCAGGTTAGTGTTACTGTTAACGGGAAGACAGTTAGCTTTCATGTAATGAATTGAGAGAAACTGACCAACATTTCCTGTAGTACAGTGTGTTTCTGGCCGCTGATCTAACCTCTAACCAAAGAAAGTTAGGCATAATACACTTCTTTTCCAGTGCTTCTGTTGTTCAGAATGTTTTATGTGCCTTCATGCCCTGATGCCAGGCTGCTGAGCAATAAATTTTTAAAAGCTGTTTTTCTTTGCTTTTTGGCTTTTTTGTCACTCCTCAGGCCCATCCCCCATGCTATTTCTTAATCTGTTTTACTGGTCACTGTAGGAAAAAAATGAAATGTCTCACAGTTCCATTGTTTCTAACTTAAAAGCTCCAAGATGCCTTGTATCAGAAAAGCTTTGCTTCCCCACAAAATTGGAATACCAACATTGAACTTGAGGTTCTGCTATGAGAAGTAGCAGTGTTTTTCCAGCAGCAATTCTATGATTGCCACATTAAGTAATTTATTTTTTTAATGAAAATATATAAAACTCTATATTATTAATATATAAAGGAAATAGGGAAGCGGGACTAACAAGCAGTACTGTAGTGCCATGTCAGTTCAATAAGAAACTTTGAGGAAGATAAGATGAGATGAATTACTGCATTTTCTCTGCTGTGTCTCACCTCGTGAATATTGAAACATTTTGGATCTTTAGACTTTTGACTGTCAGAGCATGAAGAAACGTGGCGATTCTGATGGTGATGTGAAAGAGAATGTAGTGCAAGTCTTGTTCACTGCCTGTCCTCTGTCTGTTTTTAGTAGAAGCTACTGCTTCCAAATGTTGGCTGTCTGTAGCAAGTTAATACTTCCGTTGTTTTTTAATTAAGAGTGTGTGGTTATAATCTGACTTTGGGGATGAAAGAATTTATCTAAATATTTTATCATTGTCCCCCTTTAAAAATATCTGTGTTGCAGTGAACATGAGATGTTATTTTTATAAGTTTTGACCATTGGGCAAAAGTACCAGAAAGCTCAAAAAGTGTTTCGGTTTGCCCTTTCTTTTCCTATTCAAACTTCCTCTGCTTCACTCCTCTCTTCCATTTCCCCCCTCTTCCCAACATTACTTGGTAAGATGATAGAATAAAACTAAGCTTGCCTTATTTTTAACTGAGATCTTAAAAATGAAGTACAGTCCATACCTTTTTCTGGGATTACATTACTTAGCAGTCAGTCGACCTTTGTCATGTCTAACTTTTAAGAGATTCTAATCACTATTTGTAGTAGTTTGTTTGATCTGGAATGTGAGCTTTATGCAGATGCTTGCATTGATCACAGTTACACATTTTCACATAACAGCATTAAAATGAGTTAGTTGTATGTTTTGTGTCATATAAAGACAGAAATGAGCAAGTCCAGGAACTGGATCACCTATGAAGTGAATATCCATAGTATATTTGTTTATGGTTATAAATAAATCCACATTAATCCTTCTTTTTGAGGCTTCCCAAATTCTGAATAAAAGGGGTAGTGAAATGAGACCCTGTGTTGTGAATTCATTGGCAGAGGTTAATGTGAAACAATGCAAATATCTAGTGTAGAGCTCACCTGGTCAGAAAATAAGTGTGTAGCACTTCAGCCTTTAGAGTGTTGGAGTTTAAAAGAGAACCCCAGTTTTTCCTCTAATAGATTTGTTTTCTGTTAGGCATTATGCCTTTAGTTTTAGTGAATGGCAAGCTACCAATCGGAATATACAGTAAATTTGTCATAATAGAATCTTGTAGTAAATCAGGAAGCCAAAAAGTAACATCTGTCTTTTAAAATATTTACATTGTATCAGTTGGCCATACAAACATATGACCAAGTCTGCATCATGATTCTACTAGTAAGTGTTAATGGACTTTCCTACATCAAAGAGTTCTTACGAGAATGATGAACCTGACTTAATTGGGTTAGACAAAGAATTACTCCACATTTGTGTATGTCCTGTGCATTTAAATTGTTGTTTTTTAAAAAGATTTTATTTATTTGTTTTTAGAGAGAGGGGAAGGGAGGAAAAAAGAGAGGGAGAGAAACATTGATGTTTGGTTGGCTCTCATATACCCCCAATTGGGGACCTGGCCTGTAACCCAATTCCCCTTGCCTGGGAAGTGAACCAGCGACGTTTGGTTCTCAGGCCAGCACTCAATCCACTAGCCAGGGCGTCTTGTGCATTTAAATAACGCAACAAGTCTTCAGAAAGTTGAAAAACCCACTTTGTAATAGCTTAGAGGGAATGTATTTGCCTCTCTAAACTTGAATGTAGTATCATGTGATATTTTCTCAGTTATGGATGTTTTTCAGTAATCACATGTTTGAATTCTTAATTTTGCTGTTTTGGGCCATCTAATCCATTTTAAAATGTTAAGGCAAGTCAAATAGCTGTCATTAGGTAATATTCTTTGCTGCTTTAAAAAAAGGTATATAATATAAAGCTTGAAGTGTATTTCAATGTATTTCATTTTTGTAGTTTTGGAAATTTTGGTTTAGAAAAGAAATAATGAGGGAACTCCAGTGTGACATTTGAACAGTTCTCATCAATGGGGTAAATTTTCTATTAATGGTTATTTTGTTGGATGAGTTTATTTAGTTGTAAAAAAAATAAAATTACCATATGCAGTATATTCTTAGTAGATTTCAAATTGATTCCATAAAAGAGCCCCAGCTTCCGTTTTAAGATTTGATTAGTGATTAAGATTCCTTCTAAAAAGAATAATTATTATTGCTGTTGGCCCCATCTTTCCACTCTTCACACCGTGCCAAAGGAAAAAGTGCTATGTGCCTATTTTGTGCCCTTGGATGCTGTATACGTGCTTAATAAGATTCCAGATTGTATGTAGCAGCAGTCATTGATTTGTTTACTAAACGAATGCCTTTGTGCTCCTGTTCTACTTGTGCACAGAATGGCTCTAATGACTTTTTACTTAAGTAATCACAATGCATGTAATTTTTTTTAAAAAAACAACAAAATCAGATCATGAAATCTTCTGGGAGTCCTATTGGTTCACTCAAATGCTGTTCTTTTTAAAATTTTTATTGTTTGGAAATATGACAGGAACCCCTTGGTCAAATTGTATGTCTCTCTCTCTCTCTCTCTCTCTCTCTATCCCATTTCCCCATTAGAAAAGGTTGCGATGAAAGATCCTCCGGACTTACTGGACAGGCAGAAATGCCTGAATGCCTTGGCGTCTCTTCGACATGCCAAATGGTTTCAGGTTGGCTCTTTGTTATTATCTTACTGTTAACTATACCTTGTATAGGTTTCATTTGGAAGATCTGCCACTTACTGGCTTCTGTGTAAAGTATAAAATGTGGGTACTTTGTACCTTACAGGGTCATCGTAGGAGTAAATGAGTTAATTTAGGCAATATGCCCAGTATAGCTTCTACTGTACTTGATATTTAATTATTATATAATCCTTTTCAGCTTAGTACTCTGAATTTCAAATGGTGGCTTATAAAGTACAAACATGGGTGAGAAAAGTTAAATGTTAAGATAGTTGCCTAGAATGTGGTTGCCATGAGGCTATAAAAGCAATTTTAAAAATACTCTTCCTTTACTTTAAAGCCTGCTTTTCTAAACCATAATTTTGTTATTTTTAATAACTGTAAAAAATTTTTTGACAACGGATGAGTGGCTGGCTAATTAGTATTAACTTTAAAGAGCCCATCCATGATCAGTGTGCTTAAGTGTGTAATGGATTTCAACAGGGATACTGGAATCATTTTGTTTGTTTTAGGCAAGGGCAAATGGATTAAAATCATGTGTAATTGTCCTTCGCATTCTACGCGATTTGTGCAACAGAGTCCCCACATGGGCACCATTAAAAGGATGGGTAAGTACTTAAATTTAGTTAAAAGCAAATTCTGAAGCTGAACTGTAGAAATTACATATTACTGTGAAATGACTGTATTCTGAGTTAGCGAAGGTATGCATTGCCTATTTTTGTTCTGAAAAGATTATGCATCTTTTTATATGAATTCTTTTTTATGCATATGACTTGTCTCTTTTACCTTATCATAATTCATCTTACAGAGCCTGAGATTTTTTTTTCCCCTGACAAAAAGGTTCTATACCTGTTAGAAGTGAGTGTCTTCAGCACTTTGCTCTGCACAGGTCACTACTGCCCTTCAAAGCCTCCTTGGCGGGCACATTTGTCTTTCCATGCTCTTTCATTTAAGATAAAAATGACCTGATATGTTGGTATAAGGCTCCCATGCCTTCTTTTTCTTTGATTGCAGACACTTAAAAATAAATTTGTGTTAGTAATTAAAGGCAGATGAACAGTACATTTAACCTGACTATGGGCATAGTTTATATATTTTAAAACTTACTTAATTTGGAAATTATTATGCCTGACCTACTCAAGACCACAATTAAGAACATTATAAAACAAATAAATCTGTAAAGGGTCACTTTAAATTAATATAGCAATTATTACTTTTAAGTAGTATCAGTTTTTAGTACTTGGGGCAGGATGTCTGAAATGAGGTCTTATTGTGGTGTGCGTGCTTCCTCTTTCATGTGGGAGATAGGTGGGCTGGGTTTGAACATTGATTAGTTATTAGCTATTACTAATGTATATGAAGGCTTGTTATATCTTTGTTACATCAATTAGATGAACATAATATCTTAAGTGATCTTTTCAGGGTAACTAAAAATAAGGTTTTTGTAATTAAATGTCTTCTGAATGTATTTTGTCAAAAATAATTTATTTTAAAACTCTAGCTGGGGAAAACGTTGATAATCTAGAGGGGAAAAGTTAATTGGGCCCTAAATGATAAATTGACTTTCACCTTTTTGACCTTCATTGTAGATAGAAATGTTAGCTCACATTTAACTGGAATCCTTTTAACACTTGATGCATGTACTAATTTGTAATTTAATATCTTCTAGCCACTAGAGCTTATATGTGAAAAGTCTATAGGTACTTGTAATAGACCTTTGGGCGCTGGGGAGGCCTTGAGACGAGTAATGGAGTGTTTGGCATCTGGAATACTACTTCCTGGTAAGGGTTTCAAACTCTGGAGGCAGAAGAATCAGAAAAATCTCATTTTGGTTTATTTTTCTAAATATGTGTTAAATTTGTCCTCTGCATAGGAAAGTGATGCGTAAGAGTTGATTTGCTTGGAATTTTAGCAAAGAGGATGTTTGAATGTTGGGATAATGCTATAAAACGCCTTCAATAAATGTAATTTATATTTTATATATACTAACATAAATGGTACTAATAAGGTATTGTGTCTGCAATGAATTTGTTTACATAGAGCTTTGAATTTGAAAATGCAGATGTTTGGTTAAAATGTATGAAGTTCACTCTGTAGTCTGGTGTTTAATTTGGAAAAATTAAATTTGGCCTTATTTTCCATATGTAATCCCCTTTAAAGATTTGGGATGATTTTCATGCTGTTTCTAAACTCTCAGAATAAGACCCAATTTTGACCTTAGATATGTAAGTGACTTCCAGTAAAATGAGGATATTTGAGTGCTAACATACTGAAAATGAGGAGTGTCCTTTTTACTCCATTTAATTAAGCAGATATAGTTTCTCAGTTTTTTTTCCTCTTCGTTCTTCCTTCCTTCTCTCTCTTTTGTATTAGATAATTGAATTCTAAACTCAATTCTAAATGGCATTTTTGTTTTTCTTTTGCCTTTGCCAAAGGGGGTCCTGGTCTTCATGATCCTTGTGAGCGAGACCCAACAGATGCTCTGAGCTATATGACCATCCAGCAAAAAGAAGATATTACCCACAGTGCCCAGGTAGAAGTTGGGCCATGTCACTGTGATGTATTAGAGCGGGGTGTCCAACCCTCGGCCCTTGGGCCACATGTGGCCAACAATGGCTATGAATGCAGTCCAATACAAAATCGTAACTTTACCTAAAACACTGAGTTTTTTTGTGATTACATGTCACAGTGTCATGTAAAAAAAGTACTTTTGCTCTCATCATTTGTATGCATGTGTGGCTTCAGTATTACGGTGTGGTGCGGCTTCCAGTATGTTATCTTCCAAGTGCAGACAGTAGAATCAACACTGTCATATGTTACATGCGCTCGTGGTGACTTAGCGAGGCAGCAATTATCAATAATACTTCAATCTACCGTTGTAACGTTAGGTGTTTAATGTTATTTAGAAGTCAGGTAAGCATTCTTATTTGATTATTAAAGGTACTTCCACATCTCAGTGGCGCTTCACACATTGCTTGCCGTGCTTTGCAGTTGGCCTTCCGCCTCGCCCTGCATTAGCAGCCTAGAAAGCTGTGGAAGGGCCCAAACTTTGCTTTCTATTTTTCTGTCAATTAATTTTCATAATAAAAATAAGTCCCATATCTATTATTATTTTTTAAGTCCCAATATTGCTTTACAACATCTCAAAAGAAAGAAAGAACCCCATAAAAGAAAAATTCTGGATGAAGGAAGATTGTTCAGTGAAAAGTGGACAGATGATTACTTTTTTGTTGAGGCAAATAGGCACTCTACTTAATTTGTACAGAATTTGTGCAAGTCTTCAAAGATTATGATTTGAAAAGGCATTATAGGCAAAAACATGCTGCCAGATTCAGTGTGTATAAAGGATTGTGTCATAAGGACAAAGTAGTGGAACTGAAACAGAGTCTATCTTTTCAACAAAATTTTTTTCAAAAAGTTACAGCTTGGCTGGATTCTGTTGTAAAAGCTAGTTGTGTGGTAGCATAAGTAATAGCAAAAATATTAAAACCATTTACTGATGGTGAGTTTATTAAGCAATGTATAGAAAATGTGGCAGGTGTAATTTGCCCTGAAAAAAAGGGGAATATTTCTCAAATCAGTTTGTCTCACCAGACTATAGCCAGGCGAATTGAAGAAATTGGAAAATCTGTTGAAAGAAGTTTGGAGAATAAAGCTGCTAATTTGAAATTTTATGCTTTGGCAATGGAGGGTAGCACTGATGTTACAGATATGGCTCAACTTGCCGTTATTATTAGAAATGTTGACAAAACCATTTCTTCAGTGACATTAGAAGTCATAACTAAATCAAGAGATTTATAGAAAGCAATAACAACCATGTTAAAGTGATTTTCTTTGTCCATTGTCAACATATCTGGTATAGTTACTGATGGTGCCCCGGTGAAGGTAGGCAAAAGAGAGGGACTTGTGAAATTAATAGAAGATGATACAATTGCTGCCCAGAACTCACGTTTGATGAAGTATCATTGCATAGTACGTCAAGAAAATTTATTCACAAAAGCGTTAAGAATGGATAACGTCGTGCAAATCATCATCAAGACTGAATTTCCTAAGAGCCAAGGGATTGAATCATGGCCAGTTCCAGGAATTCCTTAGCAGTATTGATGCTGAGTATGGTGACATCATTTACTTTGCGGAAGTAAGAGGGCTCAGTCGAGGCCAAATGTTGAAAAGATTTTATGATTTGTGACATGTTGTGAAATTGTATATAGTATCAAAAAAACAAATTTGTGCCAGAACTTGATGATGAAAGCTGGCTTACAGATTTAGCATTTTTAGTGGATTTAACCGCTCCTTTAAATAAGTTAAACATGTGTCTTCAAGGTGAAAACCAACTTATCAATATCATGTTTCAAACCATAACAGCATTCCAAATGAATTGAAATTATGGCAAGCTCAAATTAAGGCAAACAGTTTTATCCATTTCAACGTGTTGGCTAAACACAGTCCTGTGAACAGTGAAAAATATGCAGCCTTGCTTTTTGATTTGATAGAAGAATTTGAAAACAGATCAAGATTTCTGGGAAAATAATATTTTGCTATACTTGTGACTCCATTTTCAGTGGACATAAATATGTTACCTGCCAGTTTTCAAATGGAATGCATAGAGCTGCAATCTTACATTCAACTTAAAGAAAAATTTGTGTCCCTACTGCACTTCTAAAGATTCTGTCTTCCCAGAGACAAATACTGCTTGCTTCACAATCATGCCTTATTCATGTCATCTCTATTTGGCAGGACCTACATTTGCGAGCAACTGTTTTCAAGAATGAAACACATTAAGAGTAAAATTAGAACGAAAATATTTGATGAACACCTTGAGAATGCACTGAGAATTGGAACTACTTCTGTCAAACCAGATATTGATGCACTAATTTCTCAAATACAGTGTCAAACATCCCACTAGTTTTGTTTCCCTCTTTTATGATAAAAAATATTTTAAAAAATCAACGACATTTTATTACTTAGATATGTATATTTTCTATATTAGTGATCACAAACTTAGGACCTGCTCGACAAAATAAAAAGATGATTGAGAGGGCCGCTGCATAATTAGGGTTATTATGTGAGGATTTTTTTTTTGCTTATCCGTGGTGGCAGATATGAAAATTATGCACAGATCTTCTTTTTGCTCTTCAGTTTTCATTAGTGTTTGTGTATTTAATATGTGGCCCAAGACAGCTCTTCTTCCATTGTGGCCCAGAGGTGCCAAAAGGTTGGACACCCCTGTATTAGAGGAATACCATCACTTATTTTCTGAATTGTTCTATTTAAACACTTTTCTTGCCTGTTGTTAGGGACTTTTCCATCATAACATTAGCATTTAATGGATAGTCTTTTTACCTAGATATTCTAAGGGCTTTATAAATGGCTGTTGACATTTGAATAAATATAATCTTTTGTTCTTTAGCATGCACTAAGACTGTCAGCCTTTGGCCAGATTTATAAAGTGCTGGAGATGGACCCCCTTCCATCTAGTAAGCCTTTTCAGAAATACTCATGGTCAGTTACTGATAAAGAAGGTGAGTGTAAAAGTTTTTCATTGATGTTGGACGTGGGCAGTGGTAGAGATGGTCATGGGATGCAGCTCTTGTTAGAGCTGAGGGAACTTAACAACTGTTAATTTGATGTTAACTAGACTTAACTTTGGTGATCATTTCACAATATATGCAAATATTAAATTATTATGTTGTATACCTGAACTTAATACAGTGTTGTCTGTCAGTTATGCCCCAATTTAAAAAAAAAAAAATTGTTAATCCAAGTCATGTATAAGGAAGTTTATTGCTTTCCTTCTTGACTTTTTGCTCTTTTGTCCTATCAATACCATCTTGCTATTAATTATGCTTACTAAGGATGAACTCATTTGGCTGTGTTGGCCAGATTTCATTACTTTGTAGATGTAGGGACGATACTATGAGAATTCTGGTCTAAGAGACGAGATAAGCCATAAACTAGGAGGAGGTATTATCACTGTGCTTGGAAGTGTTACATAACCAAGAAAAAGAAAACAAAAATATAAAGGAAGAGAAAAGTATATTGGAAAATTTAGGACTACCTTCCATTTGTACTTGTTAGTTTGAACTCAGATTTCAGCAGGAAGAGCACAGGCTTTGGGGTCAGTATGACCTTGGTTTCTGTCATAGTTCCAGTACTTACTAGCTTTAGGCCTTGAGCAATTAATTTATCTCTGTCATAAGGGATATAACCCCCACTTTATTGGCTGTTGACAGATTAAGTTGCCTGACTGAGTGCCTCAAACACAGAGGACTCCAACATGAATCGCACACACTCTTTAGGCCACAAAAATATTCCTCCCACCACCTTTATCTCATGTTATACTACAAGGTCAAATGTTTAACACCAGTTACTCTTCATCTGGGACCTACCCCACCTCCCACAGTTGATACTATTCTAATAATTTTTATGTGACAAAAATTGTGTACTAGCCCAATCTATGTATTTTAGACAACAGCATTCCAATGGGCCTAAAGACTTTTCACGAAGTTCACAAGCTCAAAACTGTTTCATCATAATACTAAGACATTTTTTTGTCTTTTTTTTTTTTTTTCACTCTTTCTTTTTTTCATGAGTGTACAATTTTCCAGAGGCTACATTTGACATGTGATGGCATCATTACTCTGATGGCTAGTGGCATATTTTTTTGTACATTCTTGTATTAAAATTTTTTTCTTAAATTTCTAATATGTTTAATATTGCTAGATATTACCCACAATATGAAGCTCTTTGGGTGCTCGATGTTCAAGAGGGGAAAGTGGTCCTAAGGTTAAAAAGTTTGAGAATGAGCCCTGGCTGGTGTGGCTCAGTGGATTGAGTGCTGACCTGTGAATCAAAGGGTCACTGGTTTGATTCCCAGTCAGGGCACGTGCCTGGGTTGTGGGCCAGTCCTTAGGAGGGGGTGCGCAAGAGCCAACCACACATTGATGTTGCCCTCTCCCCCCTCCTTTCCCCTCTCTCTAAAAATAAATAAAACCTTAAGAAAGAAAAGAAAGGTTTGAGAATCACTGCATTACACTGTAAACTCCTTAGGGGTAAGGAATCCTCTATATCCTACCAGATCATTATTATATACCTGTGCTCAAGAAATATTTGTGGAATGAACACCATATTGTTCAAGGGGGTATTCACAGAGCAGTGTAGAGGTTCTGAAAGGGGTTCCCATGGCCAGTTGACATGAACCACTCTTTGTGGAATGAATGATTGAATAAAAGATTCAGCTGTATAGAGATTCTTAAGATTAGTAATGGAAAATTTGTTCCAATCACTGAATTCAGAGTAGCCTTTTTGGTTTTGTATTTTTTTCTTTCACTAGACAGAAGAAGTATATCTACTGTTGTGTGATTTATTTATTTATTTTGCAGAGTTCTAAGTCAAAAAATTACAGCATAGGTCATGTGTATCCAGGAGGTACTTTCATTTACTAGTATGTGCTGAACTGTGGAAAAAAAATTTAAAAACACTGCACATTTACTTTTATTATATTTATATAATAAAATACATGATTTTAAAAAAATTTTCAGTAGCAATCTAGAAATTATTAAGCAAAGAAATATAAACACAAAGAAAAATTTTTCACATAATGGAAACATGGATATTGTTTAAAAAATCTCTTGGATTACTGAATTGATATATTTTCTTAGCAATTTTCAACAGTAAATGAAAAAAGAAATCAAAACACTGACTTCAAAGTTTGCAAAAAAAAAACAAAACAAAAACAAAAACTGAAAACCAGCTATAACTACACCAACACTGACTTCAGAGTTCACAGTATTGCTCAGATACAATTTAGTATTGAATATCATACACCCTTATGAAACACATGCACAAACTGATGGTTTAAATGTATGGCTTAACAGTCACATACAAATGCACAGCTAGTCATGACCTTGAACCTATGTACCCGATATATGTAACAGTGTTTAAGAAAAGAGTTTGTATTTCTCTGATCAGCTTCTACCTCCACAGGGTTTCAAAGGCCTTTCTCAAAAGTTTAGGAACGCTGTTGTGTCGTTAATACAGAACCAGACTGTTGGTGTTTTCACTTGATCATTTACTGGTTGCATGACCTTGGCAAGTTAGCTCTTCTTTGCCTTGGCTATAAGGTGAGGGAACCAAGGCTATTGCTTTCAGACCTTCACTTCATTCTTATACTTTCCTGTTTTTAGCACCTAGCATCCTGATACTGGCATTTAAACTTTATTCTTGTAATTCTTGGTGATTTCAGGGGATGTTCAGGTAAATTTTTTTTTTTTCCCTGAAACTCTGACTTCTTAATTCCTTAACTTCTTTTCCTGTAAATATTTTGTTTTCTTCCTTATCTCAGTTACCCATTCTGTGGACAAATCCTAGACCTATCCTCAATAACTGTACCTGTATTCTCTCTGTAATCTCACTTTTAAGAACCCCCCTTTCCAGCCCTGGCCGGGTAGTTCAGTTGGTTAGAGGCATCATCCCCATGCACCAAGGTTACAGGTTTGATCCCTGGTCAGGACACATACAAGAATCAACCAATGAATGTATAAATAAGTGGAACAACAAATCGATGTTTCTTTCTCCTTCCTTCCCTCCCTCTCTCTAAAAAGAAATAAATAAGATCTTTAAAAAATAAAATAAAAATTCCATATAACCATCACTCTGGGTAAGAAATGGTCAACTTCTCAGGAGCTGTATATCCCTTCACACCACCTCTGCCCTATGAATTACCATTCCTGAGAACTTTTTGATAATCGTCTCCTTGACCTGTATATGCTTTCCTAAACTATTTAATTTGATACTGCCTACAACTTTATAGAAAAGGAATTGTACTGAGCTTAATCTTTTGAGGCTGGCTTCTGTCTGTCCAGTCTTGTTTGGGATAAGTGTTCCTGCATATAACTACAGTTAGTTCACATAAATGGCTATCTAGTATCCATGTTGAATATATAGCAAGTTATCCATTCTACTTTTGAAGGACATTTGGGTTCTCATTTTTTGGCAACCACCCACAAAGCTGCTGTGAGCATTTACACTCCCACCAGCAGTGTATGAAGGATTTTGTTGCTGTGTATCCTCAGCAACATTTGGTATTGGAGGACACTTTTTCTGACATGAAATACTACTTCTTATCTGACTTCTATGTTGTTACTTTCTCTTAGTTCTTGTAGCCCCACTGCCCTTCCATCAACTGTCTCTGTTCTTCCCCATCTTCCTGACTTCTGAATATTACAGTATTCCAGGGTGCAGGCTTCAGACCATTTCCCTTTATATCGACTCTTTAGGAGATCTCAGTCTGTATTAAAATACTTTGTCTGTTGAAGATGCCCAAATTTAAATTTCCACTCTAGACTACCAACTTTTGACCTTGGACCCAGTTATCCAAATGTCTCCTCAGCTTATCACATGGCTGTCTAACAGCCATCTTAAACTTAAGGTGTCTAAAATCCAAATTTCTGTCCTTACGCAACCTCTGATACGCTCTTTCCATGGTTATCACTATCTCAGTCGTTGAAAGTTCCACCATTGTATGTGCTCAGGCAAAAACTTTCACCCTTGAATTCTCTCTCTCTTTCCTCCATATCCAAATTATCAACAAATCCTGTCTGTTTTACTTTCAAAGTATATCTAGAATTTACCTTTTTAACTTCTTCACTGCAGACATCCTGACCTAAGCTGCCATCATCACTTATCTGGATTTTATTTTAGTAACATCTTTCTGGTCTTTCTACTTCTGACTTTGCCCTGGTTGTCTGTTCTCAACAAGCAGCAGTTATTTATTTATTTTTCCTTAACTTTTTATCTGAAAATACAGACTCACAGGAAGTTGCCTAATTAGTAGAGTTCCCATGCATCCTTCAGTCAGTTTCTCCTAATAGTTATATCTTCTGTTGTAGTACAATATCAAAAGCAAGAACTTGACAGTAATATCATGTGTATGTATATGTTTTAGGCCATTTTATTACATGTGTAGATTTGTGTAAACACCATTGCAAACAGGAACTATTCCATTACCAGTCAGATCTTCCACATGCTGCCCTTTTATAATTATACCCTCTTCTCTCCTCTTAACCATTCCTAAGCTCTGGAAACCACTGATTTTTCTCTTGTTATATACATTTGTCATTTCAAGGAGTTACACACTCTATGATCTTCTGAGATCTTCCCTCCCATCGCCCAAGGTAATACCCTTGTGGCCCATCCAAGTTGTTGCATGTGTCAGTGGTTGGTTCTTTTTTATTACTGAGTAGTATACCATGGCATGGATGAGCCAGCGTTTGTTTAACCATGAATGTGTTGTAGGAAATTTTATTTATTTCTAGTTTTTGGCTCTCTTAAATAAAGCTGGTATGAACAACTTTGCATAGACTTTTGTAAGCAATTCACAAAAACATGTATTTGTGTGTTAGATCAGCCAGCAGTTTTTCTTTGATGTAATGTTTTCTCAAGTTTTGACTCTAAGGTTATGTTGGCCTCATAAAGTGAGTTGGAAGGTGTCCCTTCCTCTTTTTTGTTCCTTGTAAGAGTTTGTGTAAAATTGATGTCATTTATTCCTTAAATGTTTGGAAAGATTTATCAGTGAAGCCATTTGAGCATGATTTCTTTGTGGAAAGGTTTTAAATTATGGGTCAAATTTACTTAATAGGCATATTCTTATGAGAATTTTGGTAGTGTTTTTCTAGGAATTTATCCATTTCATCAAAATTTAAAAATAGTTTTATAAACTTAAATGTTTAGATCCTTTTATCTTTTTATTGCCTGCGATATCTGTGGTGATGTCCATTTTTATTTTCTGTCCGCCCCCCCTTTTTTTCCTGAGCATTCTCGCTAGAGGACTATCAATATTATTAGTCTTTTCAGAAAAAAAATATTTGGCTTTGTCAGTTGTCTTCTGGTATATGCTTGTATTCTGTTTCATTGATTTTTGCTCTTATCCTTTGTGTTTTCCTCTTTATTACCTTCTTTGGGTTTAATTTGCTGTTGTTTTGACTTTTTGAGATAGACGAATACGTTACTGATTTTTCTAGTCTCTTGTTTTCCTTTAAGTCCACGCCCAGACTTATGTGTCTTACACTCTTTTGATATTAGGATTTTTATTATCACTTAGTTAAAACAATTTTTTATTTTTCTTTGTTATCAGTTGATACAGGAGCTATTTAAATGTTGTCATTGCTTAATTTCCAGATGGGGAAGGGTTTTTCAGTTATTTCTCTATTTTTTGAGTTCCCACTTAATTCTTCTATAATCTGAGAACATGCTTTGTTTGATTTCTATCCTTTGATAATATATTTTTTACTCTGGTATTTCTTGAGACTTGTTTTATGTCCCAGTCCTTAAGTTTTGTAAATGATTCTGTCTGAAAAATTACTGACAATCTGCAGTTGGTGGTCAGAATGTTCTTTACATGTCAGGTTACATTTGTTCGTTGTGTTGTTCAAATCTTACATACCTGTAGTATATATATTTTTTGTTGTTTATTCTCTTAATTACTAAAGGAGGCATATCAATTTCCTTCTATTGTGGATTGTCTGTCTCCGCTTTCAGGTCTGCTAGTTTATAATTTATATTTTTCATTTCTAGGATTTGGTTCTTTTTTATAGGTTTAGGTTTTCTTCTAGACATTCTCCTTGTTTTTATTTTTTAACTTTTAATTTTTTTAGCATTGTAATTATTATTTTTAATAAAATTTGCTTTTGAAAGCTCTGTCATCTGGGTCTCTCTTGGTTCTGTTTTTGTGGTCTGCCCCTTCTCTTGATTGTTGATCATAATATTTTATCTTATATATCTGGTTATTATTGAATGCTGGAGACTTAAAATAAAAAAAATATATTTTATACTAAAACATGTTTAGTTTCAACAAACAGTAAAGGAACAATTAAAATAACATTATTGTCACAATCAGATTAATGAGTATTAAAAATATTGGTAATATCAAGTATTAGCAACTCTGAAAGGAACTGGGTATTCATAGAAACTTTTTCTTCATCTTAAAGTAGTCCCTTTAGCGTATTTTGCAGTGCTGATTTGGTGGAGGTGAATTCTTTTAGCCTTCTTTTGTATGGGAAACTCCTTATTTCACCTTCCATTTTAATTGAGAACCTTGCTCGGTAGAGCAGTCTTGGTTGCAGACCTTTGCTTTTGATAACTTGGAATATTTCTTGCCATTCCCTTCTGGCTTAGAGCGTTTCTGTTGAGAAGTCAACTGCTAGCTATATTTGGGCTCCCTTATATGTTACTACCTCTTTCTCCCTTACTTCCTTTAGGATTCTCTATTTGTCTTTGCTGTTTGCCATTTTAATGAGGATGTGTCTTGGACTGGGCCTCATTGGGTTCCTCTTGAATGAGACCCCCTATGCTTCCTGGGCGTATGTGACTTTTTCCTCTCCTCCAGTTAGGGAAACTTTCCATCATGACTTTTTCAAACTGGTTCTCTATCCCTTCCTCATCCTCTTCTCCTTCTCGTATCCCTATTATATGGATATTACTACGTTTTGGGTTGTCCTGCATTTCCCTAAAGGCCTCTTCATTCTTTTTGAATCTTTTTTCATTTTCTTGCTCTTTCTGGGAGCTTTTTTCTACCTTGTCCTCAGCTTCATCTAGCCTGCTTTGGATTCCTCCTTCTGTGTTCTTCAATTCAGAAATTGTATTCTTCATTTCTTCTTGTCTCTTATTGATAGTTTCTCTGTCCTTTTTCATGCTGATACAGTTTGCAGTAAGTTCCTCGTAGTTTCCCTGTAGTTTTTGGTAATTCTCTCTGAGCTTACTGAGCTCATTGAGCTTCCTTAGAACCGTTGTTTGGAACTCAATATCTGATAGTTGACTTGCCTCTATTTCATTTAGTTCTCTTTGTGGGGATTCCTCCGTTCCCTTCGAGTGGGGCATATTTCTTTGTCTTCCCGTTATTCGTGAGACTCTTCTCTTTTGCTTCTGATTCTTAAGTTGATCTGTCTTGATCTCCTGACTTTGTGTTGTGAACCACTATGGTTGGAGACTGCTGTTTTTACTTTCTGGATCTGCCTCTGATGATGTCATGTTGACCCTGTCTGACCTTAAACAGTCTTTTCGAGACTTCCAGTAATCTACTGTTTGTGGCTGTCTCAATCTATTTACTCTGCACTCAGCAGGCCGCCTTAGAAAGCTCAGGGCAGGGCGGAGTCCCTCCTAGGGGCAGGGTTATTGGGTCCTCTCACGCTGCTGCCATATGGGGGAGGAGTCCGCACTGGGATCCCGCCAGCTACTCTCTCCATTCTCTCCCCAAAGCCTCTGCCCCCAGTTTCTCCTCAAGTATCTCCAGACCTCTCTGTGCCCCCTTTAGCCAGGGATTTACTGTCTGTGGCTGCCACTCTGCACTCAGCAGGCAGTTTAGACAGCACAGGGCGGGGTTGAATCCCACCTGGGGGTGTGGCTATTGGGTCCTTTGATGCTGGTGCTGCTCAGGGGGAGTGGTCCCTGCCTGAGCAAGATGGCCGCTGCTGCGTGGGGGATGAGTCAGCACCGAGATCCCACTGGCTACTCTCTCAGTCCTCTCTCCAAAGCCTCCTTCCCCAGTCTCTCCTCGGGTGTCTCTAGCCCACTGTGCCCCTGCCTTTGCCGGAGACCAGGGTAAGTGGCAGTTAGATTGCGCTAAAGCCGATTCTTCTGTTTCTGAGGTTACAAAGCTCCTCTCTCGCTATTGTTCAGTTGTTTGTTCCAGGTGATTTCTCCACAATTTAGTTGTAATTCCAGCTTGGTCCTGGGAGGAGGTCAGTGTGACCTCCACTCACTCCTCTGCCATCTTGATTCTCAAAATAAAAAATACTGTAAGGGAATTTAAAGCAGAGAGTAATAATATCTTCCCTAGGGCAGATTTATATTTGTTTCTGGGAGATGGCTAGTGGAATTGGCAGTCCTGGGTCATTATAATGCAACCAGGGATTAAGATGATCTGAAGTTGGGCTGAGATCCAGGCTGTATATTTGTCCTTATTTTACTTTAGTGTGTGACATTGCAGAGGCCCATCCACAGTGCGAGGAATTCAACAGGTGTCGGTGTCCTCTCCTTAGTGGTCCTCAAACTTCAGTTGTTGGCCCCCTGAGTGAGACCTGGGTGCCTGTTCGGAAGTACTCTGTTCGGAAGTACTCTCTTCAGAAGTACTCTGTTCAGTTCTTACCGATGTTTCTGGATTTGGAAGATGCCCCTAGAGGAAGTGTGGCTCCCAAAGCAGGGTTTCTTGTATCTCCCAGATCTTAGCTCTGTATTCTTTCTTGTCCAGAACTATATATTTATTCCATAGTTTTGCTAATTACATCAAGAGGCCTTTTTCATTTTACTTACTTTGTCATACTGGAAATAGTACTTCGATATTTTGTAAAAGTTCCTCTAGTGAATTCGTGGCAGCTAGGGTTCAGAACCACTGCCTCTCCTCCTCTTCTGCTACCATCCACTCCTGGTTCATGCCGCTCCACCCTCACAGGCCTTTATGCTCTTTCCCAGCTTGTTCCTGTCTATGACCCTAGTACTTTGCTGTTTTCTTTGCTTGGGGCTCATTCCCCAGATAATGAATAGCTTACTCTTATTTTTTCTCAAGTCTTCATCAAAAGGTCACCGTATAGGCAATACCTTTTTGACCTTTTTGGTGAACACTAAAAATAGCAACACCTCTTTCCTCTTAAGCCTCCTATTTTTCTTCATTACAGTCAAAACCATAGGACATGTTGTAATTAGCTTCTAACCACCTTGCATAAGCTCTTTGAAACATTGTTTTGTTCTCTTTGTCCAGCATTTAAAATTATCCTTCACATAGAAAATGCTCAGTTAATATTTTTTTGCTGAATGAATATATGAATGAAATTATAATGAGGGTAATAAAAGTACAGGTTTCAAAGAGTGATGATTAAATAAGTTAATACATGTAAGTTATTAAGAACAGTGCCAGGCATATGGTAAGCACACATATTATTTTTAAAAATTGTTGCTTTTCAAATGATCACTTCTCATTCCCTTCCCCCCAGATTTTACTGCTGTTTTACAATGGCTGGGATGGGAGATTGAAGCTTAATCCATGGACTCCTTTGTTGCTGGAGGATTTAGAGAACAGACCTGTGCCTTTAAGCCAGTTTGTGATTTCCACACCATTAGAGAGCAGCTTTTAATGCAACTTAGTGGGTGGTCGAATGAGTAGACTTTGTTCCCTTTGAACTTTTATTTCTTAAAGATGGCATTCAGAGAGACTGGCACACTCAGTTTTATGTAATGCGGGTGAAATACAATACTAAGCAGATATAAACAGATAGTGTTTTCTGAAGAAGAGAACATCAAGATTTATTGACCTGAGTGGTAAGCATTGTCTCAAGCAAGTGCTCAAGTCAAATATTTACTGCAAGGGACAATAAATCTTAATCATCAGAGAATATGTAGTTAATGTCGGTATTATTACAAGGTTTCATTCATTAGAAGTATCTGGAAATCTTGTGGCATGAATCTCTTGAACATAACTTTCCTTAAGGAAAAACCCAACAACCAGTTGGACAGGTTGATGAGCTTTTCTCTGATTGGCTTTAACTTGGACAGCAAAGCCTTTTGCCTGACAGTGATATGAACCAGGTGCTTTACCCAAGAAATTAATTGCATAATGTCAGTTAGTTTTGTTTCATACCCATTATGTTGGTTCTAAGTGTTGTATTAGTTAAGATAAAAGACAGGGACAAAATATTTTTGACCTCATTGAGTGCTGAGGAAACACAAGACCTCTGTATATGAAATAGCCAGTGACACACAGCCACAGAGGACACTGTGTTTCTGATACCATAGAAACTGTTTTAGAAAGTTGAGAGGAAAGCTGAAGAAAACTTCATGGAAGAGATGAACTGTAAATAAAATTTTAAATAGGATTTGAATAGGCAGACAGAAGAATATTTTGTAGTGTGAAAAATAGTCAGATTTCCAAAAACCCAAGATTTAACATGTGAAGTTTAAAAATTTATGTAAAGTAGTAAATGTTAATTTATAGAAATATTTGAAAAGACATAAAAATAAATCCTAGTACCAAAGATAGCTAGCTACCTTTAACATTTTGTTATCTTTCGACTTTTTTCTGTGAATATATACAGATGTGTATATATTCATAGATACTTGTATTTGTATGAATGAATAGGAGAAATAAGTATTTATAAAAATGAATATTAAGTTATTTCATAAAGATTTACTTTAGAAGTTTTTGCTATTACAAGATTGTAAATATTGTAATTTAATTGTTCAATGGGGAGAGTACTATGTTCCTTGTGATTCATAGGGTTTCCTTTCTTGAACATATCAGATACATTTGGTAGAGGAAGTAAAATCATTGTTTTGACTGATAATGAATCTCTTGTAATTCTTTAGGTGCTGGATCTTCAGCCCTGAAGAGGCCATTTGAAGATGGATTAGGGGATGATAAAGACCCCAATAAGAAGATGAAACGAAATTTAAGAAAAAGTATATAAAATCTTTATTCTTAGAGATTCTTATAAGAGTATATATATTCTTATAGACTAGAAAGCATTTATAGTCTCAGGAAAATAAAAAGTACAGAGTGAAGAATTTGATTTGAATTGAGGTATTTCGAATAGATCTTAAATGAGAAATTGATGATTGAATAACTTCATTTTCAAGCTTCATTGCTTAGGACAGTGATTTTCAGCCTTTTTTATCGCATGGCACACATAAACTAATTAGTAAAATTTTGCATCATACCAAAAAAAATATATATTTTTTTGCTAATCTGACAAAAAAATAGGTATAATTTGATTTTTTCACACTGGACGGCTATTGTTGTGTTGGCTGTTGTCACTTTTTTAAATTTAACAGGCTAGGGAAAATAAGTTAGTGCTCCTGAAGAAAAGTCAAGATTGAATGTTTAAAAGTTCTTGTGGCACACTGGTTGAAAATCACTGGTTTAGGATATATTAACATTGCCAAACTAAAATTAATGTACAGATAGAGTAATGCATATTACTCTTACAGTAGTGTTAGCATCATAATTTAAAAAGTGATTTTAGAGTTATTTATGAAGTGAAGTTAATTTGTATAGGTGTTTTTAAATTCTTGCTTTTAAAAAAACCTGATGAATTTTTAGTGGTCACTAGGAACCTACAAATGCATAGATTAAGGCAAAATGTTTTAATTTTTGATCTCTTCTTTCTTTAACAGTTCTGGATAGTAAAGCAATAGACCTTATGAATGCACTAATGAGGCTAAATCAGATCAGGCCAGGGCTTCAGTATAAGCTCTTATCTCAGTCTGGCCCTGTCCATGCTCCAGTCTTTACAATGTCTGTAGATGTGGATGGCACAACATATGAAGCCTCAGGACCATCCAAGAAAACAGCAAAACTTCACGTAGCAGTGAAGGTACTGTATGTCTTTTACTTACCAGTGCTTTTTTATTTTACATTGTAAATAAGGGTCTTATTTTCCTGTAGTAACGTAACAGAATTTTTTAAAAAGATTTTAATAATGTCATCTCTGTGCTACAAAATTTTTTGGTTGTAAAAATATATGTTGATTATACAAAATTTGGAAAACAGAAGTAAAGAAATAAAAATATCAGCTGTGTATCTCTGAGGCAGATGATTAGTATTTTTTTTATATATATAGGTTTATTCCAGTTTTTTTCTGTTTTCTTTTTTTAAGTTGAGCTTATAGAGTATATGTGATTTTATCCTCTGATTTTCTTCATTTAACATGTCATGAGTGTTTTTCTATATATTAAAAGCTTCATAAGTAATATTTAATAGCTGTATGAGTAACATGGTTTGGATGGACTGTTAAATGTTTAAACATTTCCCTATCATTACATATTGTGCTGTTTGCAGATTTTTTCTGTCATAAGTGAATTTGATCATTGTCTTTGCACATGGTCCCTTTTCTGCATTTCAGAGTACTTCCATAGGGAATAAGGTCCAAGATTGAACCATTCAGTCATTCACGTAGGTTTGTAGAAAATTCCTAAATATCGGAATCTCTCTAAGGGTACCTTTGACCTTTTGCTGACAAAGGTAGAAATGTCAAAGATCATGTAGAATGAAGAAGAATTTTCACTTGAGAAAAATTCTGTTATGTAAAGTGTGGCATAAGATACAATAGGTCTGTTTTCATGATCATTCCATTTTGCAAATATTATTAATGTAGATGGAAACATTATTCTAGAATCTCAAGATACAGCAGTGAACAAAGTTTCTGCCCTTTTGGAGCTTGGATCCCAGTGTGATTAGGATGGGGAGGCAGACAACAGATATATAAATGAATAAATTACGTGTCAAGTAATAATAGACAATGCAGAAAAATAATAACAAAGCTTTAAAAATGTAAAACAATATATTAATGTTCTGTCTTGTTTATAAAAGCTGTACTTCAGGTATGATGGAATAGTATGAGTTTATGAGGCAGAAGATGAAAACCAAGAGTGAGGGGAAAAGTGAATCCAAGAATAAGGCTAAAAATAGTTTGATAATGTAGCTTTAATGTATGCTGAGAATGAATCACAGTTATAGGCCTGAGTTCTCTAGCATCTGACACAAAAGTGTGTGAAATACCCGTCTATTGTCTATCACATAATGGAGAGTTGATTATGAGAGTCACAGTTGTTTTGGTGTAAAGATCAGATGGGCATTCTCCTTGAGTAGATCTTCATAAAAAGGGATAGCAGTGTATCTCTGCGCTACAGAGATACAGTTTGTGGGTTTTTTATAATAACCATTCATATAAGATAGTGGCTTCATAGCAAGTTGCAATTCAGTAAAATTTGGGCAAGTTAGTAGAGTGGCAAATTTTGCAATGTGACAAGATTAAGATGCTATTTGTTTTCATAATAAGCATTAACATTTTGATACGTATTCCCCCTGCCCCTTTAACTTGCAATTTCAAAGTCCAAAAGCACTGAAAATGAAAAATACTTTCCTAAGTTTGATGCAAACTCACTAGATGGGAAAACCTGAACTGAATTGATATATGGCTATTTTTAGTCTTTAGTATTCTATGTACTGTGAATATTTTATATATTTACTCAAACATAGAGTAGCACCTTAGATACTGCTGGAAAGTTTGAAAATATATGGTAAATATATTGTAGTAGCTTTATAAATTTTGAAAAGTTATTCTCAAAATAATCTGGCCCCCAGGATTTCAGGTAAGGAATGATGGGACTTACAAAATGTATACTTAAAATAGGATTATGTTTTCTTTGTTCATCTAAAAATATATTGAGCCTTTTATAGTTATTACAAAGATTGTTCTTTTTACTCATGGCCTAATATTTCATTATTTGTCTACCACAATGTCACTAATCCTTTTAGATTTAGATGCTTCCAGTTGATTGCTTTATACCTTTTTGAACTGGTCTGATTATCCCTTAAATATATTCTAGAGATAGAATTACTAGGTCAAGAAGAAAGTCCATTTGAATGATCCATTAATTCGTCAAATATATATTGGGATTTCTATTAATGTCAGGCATATATTGCCAAATTGCCATCCATAAGCTTATACCATGGTCATTACAGGTTCTCTATGAGTTTGAGAGAGTTTTATGTCCAACATATGTTTTTTGAAAGTAGGTCCCAGTTGATACAAATCCTTGGATTCTTGCTCAGTTGCTTGGTAGGTGTCTGTACCTGTTAAGACAGATCACACCATAGAATCAAAACAAAATGAGAAGAGATCAGTTTCTGCCAGAAGAGCCTGGCTGCTCAGCAGCAGGCAACCTAAAGTGGCCAGTCTTCCCTTTCCTCTTCTAATTCTTTTCCTTAGAGCCCCTCACAAAGAGCATTTTTAGGGCCAAAATGAGCCATGTTTCATGAAAAGAATCCTATTCATTGTGGGGAAAGGTCAGTTAGAAGGGGACAAGGAATGAAGGCTCTTTGGAGAGGTTCTTGGAAGCCATTAAATCCCTATTAGAAGTCATGCATATGACTTTGCATTGAGTGGAGAGCCATAGGGTAAATGTGTTCTTAGGTGTTTTCTTTTCACTCTTGGATCTTAGTCTTTGAGTGGGTCATCTTTCTCAGGCTCAACTCCCTTTAGACTTGGACTTTTCTTTGGTATAGCAGTTTTTTGGCCTTAATTTTCATTCCAAACAAACTTTGGTTCGCTGGTCTGAAAACTCTTTAAAAATTTTTACTTTTATAGCACATAGTAGTTAATAATCTTAGAATGTGTTCATAGAAAATGACTAAATTTGGACTTTTTGTCAGTTGAGCTGCATTACAAGTATACTGTGTCCCTTGAGATTATCTATCAGTTATTAGAGGGACCCCAAAAAACCCTGGAATTTATTTATAAAAATGGCATATTTAGTTTTACGTGTTTAAACTTCAGTCACCTTCAAAGTACTCTCCATTTGATGCAATACACCTATCAAGACTTTTTTCCCACTGCTCAAAACAGTTTTTGAACTCATTGATTTTGATGCCTTTTAGTGCTTCTGCCATTTTTTGTTTCACCTCTTCCACGTTGGCAAAACGTTTCCCTTTGAGGGTTTTTTTCATAGGGGGAAACAAAAAAAAGTCACTTGGGGTGAGATTGGGTGAATAGGGAGGGTGGGACATAGGGGTCATGCCATGTTTTGTCAAAACTGCTGAACACTTAACGCGGTGTGGGCAGGTGTGCCCCTAAATTGCCCATCTTGAAATGGGCAACTGTGTTGAAAGAGTCTTCAAAAAAAATTCACTGAAGCCGAGTGCAGCCTCTCAGAACGCCAGCTGGCGCACTGATAGGGATGGGTTCCTGGGACAGTCACCGAGCAGGAGGAGCCTGTACTCACGGGGCCCGCCCTCCAGAAGAGAATTCTGTTTTTTAGGGGGCTGTCCCCCCTTGTATATAAATTATTTATTAGATGTACTGAAATAAGTTACTACAATAACAAGTAAATACCACATTACAGGTTTTGTTTGAGTCTGAGAGAGTTTTATATCCAACATATGTTTTTGAAAATTGATAGGTGAGAAAAGAGCAGAGAGAAGTGTTGCTAACTAATTTATATGACTATTTTAACTGTTAAATTGGGAAATAACAAGTCACATTTACTTGTGACTCTTGGCTTTTGACTTGCAGCTTGTTAGCTAGTGTTAATTTCAGACTAATAACTGTTCTCCCAGAGATGAGGTTTCTCAGGAAGAGCATATTTGCAGGACTCACTGGACAAGGTGTTTTCTTTATAAAACATCATTAAGGATATAACCAAATGATGTCAACATGCCTAAGGTATTATCTGATTATTTTTAGAACTTGACTTTATTCTCTTTTTAAAAAATTTTTCATTTATTTTCAGAGAGAGGGAAAGAGAGAGAGAGAAACATCAATGTGCGAGAGATACTTTGATTGGTTGCCTCTTGCATGCCCCCAACTGGGGACCTGGCCCTCAACCCAGCCATGTGCCCTGACCGGGAATCGAACTGGCGACCTTTCGGTTTGCAGGCCAGCAGCATTCAACTCACTGAACCACACCAGCCAGGGCAACTTTATTTTTGTTTAATACAAGCAATTTCTTTATGATTTGACATGTTCAACAGAATGCCAAATATTCCATATGAATTAATTTCAAGCTCTCTTGGTACAGAGTTCTGCTTATGCTCATTTTTTGTTTAGAGTAATACTACTTTATTTATATAAGATGACATTATTTATAAAGGCTGGGCTGCCTGGCTGGTCATTTGTGGATTATCAAAATAGTTTTTTTTTTTTTTTTTTTTTTGTTTGTTTTTTGTTTTTTTGGTCTTTTTCAAACCAACTTTATTGAGGTACAACATACATGTAACTGGTATATGGTTTTCATAGATGATTGTAATCCTATAACCACCAACTCGGTCACTTCTCTCACCCTAAAACTTTTCTCATGTCCCTTTGTAGAGCATCTTCCCGAGTCCCCATCCCTGGCATCCTCTACCAGGGGTATCCAACGTTTTGGCATCTCTGCCACATTGGAAGAAGAGAAGTTGTCTTGGGCCACATGTTAAATACATTGTGGCATGTGATCACTAAAAAAATCTTGTAATATTTAAGTAAATTTACAATTTTGTATTGGGCTGCATTCACAGCCATCCTGAGGTGCATGTGGCCCTCGGGCCTCAGGTTGGACACCCCTGCATTAGCTTTTGGAGTAGTATTTTGAGAGACACCTCTTAGGTATAGCTGGGATTGTAAAGAAAAACGATGTGCTTTTTACATTCCAGCCACTTAAAACAGTTAAAAACAAACAAATACAGGAATCTTGAGGAACCTATCTCTATATTTTCTGATATAAACCTTTAAATTAGTAACTGACAATGCAGTATCAACCTTTTTAAAAGAGGCTTGTAAAAATGCCAATGAACATATTTTCGTGTGTGTGTGTGTGTGTGTGTGTGTGTACATTTCTGAAAACCTTATTTTAAAAAAGGTTTCTTTAAAAAAGGCTATGCATTGAATGGAACTGTAAGAAGAATGAACATTAGAGGAGGCCATAAATTAACCAGTCCTTGTGACGCAGGGGTGGAAATACAAAACTGAAATTGTTCCTGTTCACTTAGTATAGAGAATAAACCTGGAGACTGAATCTTTTCTTTCAGGTCTCAATTATGGTTTAAATTAAAAGCAAAGAGGTCAGTAGTAGAAAGTTTCAGATGTTATTTTGTAATTGACCAGCAAATTAGTTCCAAGGTAAAGAAAACTTCTTGATTAACTTTCTGTGCTAATTTTTCCTAATGGATTGCATCATAGAATTTAGAAGTCAACTAATAAGTCTTCCTTTCTTGCAAATTGGAAAATTGAGGATGAGTGAAGAAATACAGAATTAGACCCTCCTGTCTTTTCCTTTCTAGTCTAAGTATACTTTTTTACAATGTGCTATTTTACTTTCCCCCTCATCATGTTGGTTGAACATGGCCATGCTGTTTACTTTCTCTTCCTTTTACCTCCAAATTAACTGAACCAGGAGCAACCTTGGGTTAGCATTTCCATCATCCTTTATTTAAACTTAATTACTCTGAGGAAATTTTTCCCATTTTCTCTGGCAGCAATTTTTCAGGTAGTGAATTTTTAAAATGTGAAATACCTGACTACTTAGTCAGAAGCTCTAACCTCTTTTTCTCTTAGATTGTTAAATAAAATGACAATAGCCAACACAGCTATAGCTGTCTGGTGTGATTGAATCAAAATTACACCAATTTTTTTTTTTTGTCACATTGGCAAGAAAATATATTTCTTGGTGTGCTGCGGAATTTTAGCAATTAGTTTATGTGCGCCATGAGATGACAAAGGTTGAAAATCGCTGTTCTGTGGTGACACCCTGGTAGGTAAAACCAAGGATTTGTAGATTCAGTGCCATCACACTCTTCCTACAGCGTATTTCATGGATTCAAATGTTGTGAATTTGAAACTGTTGTTCTGAGTACCTCATCTCTTGTCTGTGGTTTCTGGTGTTTGAATAAAACTGAATCTTAATGTAATTTGTACAGGTATTACAGGCAATGGGATACCCAACAGGCTTTGATGCAGATATTGAATGTATGAGTTCCGATGAAAAATCAGATAATGAAAGCAAAAATGAAACCGTGTCTTCAAACTCAAGCAATAATACTGGAAATTCTACAACTGAAACCTCCAGTACCTTAGAGGTATACTTATGTTTTTTTTCCTTAGAAAATAATATCCACTGTAGAGAAGTTGGGAGATGTGGGAAAATATAAATAAAATCAAAAGCATATACAAACAGACATATATTCCAGGGGCAGCCATTATTAATATTTTGGTTTATTTCCATCCAAGCTTTTTTGGATAAGTGGGGTTTTGTTTTTTAAGGCAGTCATTTTTATGCAGTTTTTACATGTTATGTTTTTTTTCCATTTAATTCTAAAAATGTCTGTAAATATACTGTGTACTACACAACATATTTAGCATTTTCCTTTTGCTGCATTTAGCAAGTATATTAAGAGTAACTGAAGAACAAAAAAAACCCCAAATATCTAGTGGAGGAAATTTAGGATTATTTGAAGTTTGTGCTAAGCTGACAGTAGTGGGTCTTCCCTGAGTTGGACTGGCTCTGCCAAAGGTATAGCTTGACCTGGGATGTTCCTCATGCTCTGGGAAGTCCTGACGCAGGAGCTTATTACCAGAGACAACAGAATGGAACACGATCTGAGCACTGAGTAGTCACAGAATGTTTGGGAATTCATGGAGCCCTTGTTTATTGCCTTCTACATAAGGAGAATTGGCTTTCAAGTAACAGCAAGGGCTTACATTAACATTTAAAAAATTTGTCATTTGTAAGAATGATTATTATTAGGGAATGTAATTTTTTTCAGCCTACTAGTTTGTCCTTTTAGTACCTGTTTACTGTCCGTTACTGAAGAAATTGTGTCCAGAGCCTCAAGAAGCCCCCAGGCCAGAAGGGCAAAAGACATGTTTGTAACTAATTATACTGTAATGCGATAAGCTCTATGATTGCAAAGTAAATATAATATAAAATATCCAAGGAGGAAGTGATTACGAAGCTTACACACATGTAATATCAAAGGAAGTAGAATGTGACCTAGGTTTGAGATGGTAAGATTTTTTAGGGGAGAGGTGGAAAGAAGGCTTTCTAGATCGCAGGCATTGTAGGTATAAAGGAGTTGTGGAAGGAAATGTTTAGAATTGCCAGGTGGTCAGTGTAGAGGGGCCTGATGGGAACTGAGGCTTGTAAAAACCATGCCTGACTCTTCATGTGATGTTGTGGAGGATAGAAGACATGGTGCCTGGCTTTTCAGAGGGCCAGTCATTTACAAGTGTACTCATAGGCAGAGCAGGGTGTTTTGATGTCAGTGTTAGAAATGTTGATACAAAGAAAGAGCTCATTAATTTTGAGGCTCAGACCATTACATTTCAAAGGGAATTAGAAGGGGGAGAGCATTTTGGGCTGCGCTAATAGCAGCCATGAGTTTATGGAGGTTTTGGTAGTGAATACATCAGTGCTTTGTTTCTGTATGATGTAGTAATGGAGGGGGGGGTAGGGACAGAGCCTTATACTTCATTTAAAGTAATAGTGATTAGAAATGCAAATATTTTTATGTCTTGACTCATTTTTATAATTGTGATTTCAGATTTGGAAGGCAGAGATATATTGCCATAGACCTAGTTTCAAAAATTACTTAGTACCTTTTAAAACTGGAGATTGGAAATTTGCCTTGAAATTTTAAAAATGTAGATTATAAAAACTCTTCAAGAAGCGATATTTATGCAGAAGACCCAGAAGTGTTTATTAAATTTGTCTTTAAAAATAGTCCAGTGTTTTACTTCTACAGCATCACCCACTTATCAAATCAGCATGGAGTGCTTGTTCAGAAGCTTGCAGTCCATTGGGTTTATATACAATAATTCTTTTGGGCATTCATTTCTTCAGCTTTTCTTGAGCAATTACTGTGGTCGAATTAAAGACATGATCTCTAATCTCAAAAAGTGCTCAATCTTTGGGCCTTTTCTTTCTCAAAATTATAGCAGAAGTATTTTGTGGTTTTATTTTTGGGCTAACTTCTCTCATCATTTGAACCTTCATATTCTTACATGAATTGCTTTTCTTCCCGTGGCTCTTATTCTTCTTTAAGTCAGTTCTTTCTACCACTCTTAAAGTAATTTTCTCTTTTTATTTTATTATTGTTAGTGCAGTTTTCTACAGCGCAAATCTAATTATGAACTTCCCCAGACTAAAGTCTTTTCAGTGACTCCCCACTGTCTGTGATAAGGTCAGAGCCCATGTGCATGCTACAGTGTCCTTTATTTATGATTTGGCTTCATCAAGGGTGTTTCCAGTCGGGTTCTGTCATACTCTGCGCAGCCCGCTATTTATTCTGTCCAGAGTGCCCTTCTCCTTTGTTTCCTTCTTGTGAGGGTGTGGCACTTCCCTTTTATGGGTGGGTTCACCTTGTTACTTCCAGGAAAACTATCCTGATGACCCTAGAAAGTGATTGCTTCTGTTTTGTTTCCATAACGTACATCTGTTCTATAATGTATATTGGTTTACAGAGATGATACCTGTCCCTCCCACTACACTGTAGCTCCTTGAGGACAGGAAATGACTACTTTTATTGTTATTTTTAAATTTCAGAATCCATAGTCTGTAGCCCACTGTTTTTACTTTAGGTACCCTTAAATCTCTTTAGAGAGACTGAGAGATGTGAAGGGGTATTTTCTTCCTATTTCTTACATTGAGTTACTTATTTCCTAACCCTAACAATGAAAAACCAGTAAATGCTCAGATGTCATATGGATCTCCACTGTTCTGCCTACTGTTAGTCATTTAGATTATTTTTCTCAGATCACTGCCACCACAGATCAGATCCTATAGTGCCCTATAATGGCAAGGCTACATCATTCTTGAATACTCTTTTGGGACAGCCCTTCTTTAGAGGCAGCCTGGCCAGATAACTTATTGCTTGTAGTTTCCATGTCTTTTGTATATGGAGATGAGCATGCATCCTAGCCTCTAAAGGCTTCCAAGTACAGTTTTTGAGCCTCTTTTTCAACAGAGGCATAGTATAATTGAATTTATAGTAAAAGAAATTTAATACTCTGAAATCTTACTTGATTGAACCTTCTTTTAGGTCAGAACTCAGGGCCCTATCCTCACAGCAAGTGGCAAAAATCCTGTAATGGAGCTCAATGAGAAAAGAAGAGGTCTTAAGTATGAACTCATCTCGGAGACTGGTGGAAGCCATGACAAACGCTTTGTAATGGAGGTGTGTACTTGTATACGAGCCAACCTTACTTTTCCTCAAGGACATAGTATAGCCTGAGCTTATACGTAAGAAGTTTAGACTGAGTCAGTGCTTGCAACACCGTTTGACTTCTGGCGTTTTCTCTGTTATGATTCATTTGAATTAAACTGCGTAGAGGGATTGTATGTGATAACTGCTGTGTTCTTCATTTTAGGTAGAAGTAGATGGACAGAAATTCAGAGGTGCAGGTCCAAATAAGAAAGTGGCAAAGGCAAGTGCAGCATTAGCTGCCCTGGAGAAGCTGTTTTCTGGACCCAATGCCGCAAATAATAAGAAAAAGAAGATTATCCCTCAGGTATGAGTTGAGCATTAAACCTTTGTAATACTTTTGAAAAATGTTACCAGAATTGTTTCCTTTTCTGTTTTTGTGCCACTAGCTTTTCCTGAATTTACGTCTTTTTCTTGGATTTAGCAACTTTTTATTTGGATTAGATAATTAATAATATTAAATGTGTCAGTGGTTCCCTGTTCTGTGGTTGTTCTAGTCAAATGATACATTAAAAAGAGACTGTTAGCATTATTTGGAGGCTTCGGGTCACTCTTGATGAGGTGGAGTGTTGAGGGATTTGTACTTGAATGAGATGTTAGCATTTGTCTGGTTTAGGAAACCTGCCAAGAGGACCTGGGCTCACTTTCATCAGAGTCTGCAGATGTTCTTCCATTTCCTTTTCAGTTTAGACTTTTGCATTATTTATTTTGGATTTTCTGTTGGAGGTGGCACAGTACAACTTGACCCTGTGTTTCTTGATTGGGAATGTCATTGTTGCTAAGTGTTTGTGATCATAGCAAGGTATTTGGAAAAGACAACCTCCGAATCCCATGCTTTTGGATAACAGATTTTTCTAACCACATTTTTATGCATTGAAAAATATTTTCTAGATATATCCCTATACTATGTGCAAAATTATGAGGGAAAAAGATACGTAAATACAGACACATTCTCTCCTTCATGGAGAGTACTGTGTAAAAATGTCTGACTTTATTATGTAATCAAAAGAAAGCAATTAAAAATCAAGGAAGCTTAGATTATTTAAGATTCTGTGTGAAACATTTTATTTTACATATGCTGAATCCACTATAGGAGGGTAGTTCGATCTCATTTTATTGATGAGGGAACAAGGCCCCAAGAAATTAAGATACTGCATGTAGTAACATGGTTGATTAATGGTGCAGGTTCTCTTTAAAACCAGGTTCTTCTTCGGAAGACATGGGCATTCTTTTGCTTATTATATTCATCTTAGAAACTTGTTTTATATTCAGCTTTTTTTATTTACTATCATAAGCACTGCTTAAATTTTAGGATTCAAGATACAAACAAGTAAAACTAACTTTTACTGAGATGAAATAAAAATAAAGTGTTTAAACTGCAAAGGAAGACATAGAAAAGTGGATTTTCTTTTCCTAAATATTGTAGAATATGTTCTAAATTAGTAGAAAGATAATTGTTATCTTGTTTATTTTGGTGCATTTTCCCTATGGTTACATCTTGTAATTGGTCCATTCCTTTTAGTGTTTAAAAAGCCTACATGCAGAGACTTACTAGGTAGTTCAGTTTGGTTCTAGTAGGAATGAGCTTGATTTGTGTGAAGTCATTCTGTTACTGCAAGATTGTTGCTTCCTGACTACCTTTGACTAAGCTGTGTTTAAAAAAAAAAACATGTCTGCTTAAAGTTCACTCATTTTTAGAAATTTTCCATACTAGAAGCTATAAAACTCCTGTGCTCAATGTGCTTGACAGCCAAGAAACAGTCTATTTCGGATGTGTGGGTTGGATTTTTTTCAGCCCAAAAGAAAAATGGCAGTTCTCTGTGCATGATACACTCAACCTTGAAACTCTCTTCTGTCCAGTCATACGAGCAGGAAAGGCTAACCTAGGAGAAGCAGAGGATGATGGTATTTCCATGTGAGGTAAATGTATGTATGCTCTGAGATACTGTTTTTTATTATACAGTGAGCTTTGAGGCTCTGCCACTCCCTGTTTATGGTAGAGAATATTAGTGGTTTCTAGTTTGAGTTTTTGTTGCATCTTTTTATTTAAAAATATGTGTTATATTTAATTTAAAACTATATATCCTTTAATTTTCTTAAAATTTTAGTTTTGGGAAAGGATGTTTTAGCAGCCCTGTGACTGTTACTCCTTGACTTAGTTGACATTTCAGAGTTTTATATCTCTTCTAAGCTGCTCTTTCTACTCTGAAGGAAAGCAAAGTGGGTATCATTTTCATTTTACAATTACCAGGGAGGCTCCTCTAGAGAGAGAAATTATGGAACTTTACCAGAGTCTATGGCATTTTAGAGCAAGAAGTGACTTTAGAGTTGGTATTTATTTATAATCGATACATACATCCCCCCGCCCCCACCCCGAAGAAATAGGCTCAAGGAAATCACATGATCTTCCAGAGGTATTAGTAAAGAGCAGACACTGGCATCCACATCTTTGTTCTTGTCTTAGTCCTTTTTGAAAAAACGAAACAAAAAACCCATTCATGTTCTCAGCGTATTCTAGGTGGTTTGTTGTTGCCTTTTTTTTTTTTTTTTGGTCTGTCGGCAAAGAATTCAGTAGAGTTCGAACCTGGATATCAAGTGTCTATAATTACTTTATTTAGGCCTAAATTGACTTTGGATATAATTTGATACTGACATTTATATGCAGAAAATGAACTTTTTGGGTAATCCTCAAGTGAAAAGAAGTTATTTGTATCCTGGCTGGTGCGGCTCAGTTGGTTGGAGCTTTGTCCTGTAAACTGAAAGTTTGTAGGCTCGATTCTCCGTCAGGGCATATGCCTAGGTTGCGGGTTTGGTTCCCAGTTGAGGCATGTAGGAGAGGCAACTGATGTTTCTTTCTGACATTGCTGTCTTCCCTCCCTCCTTCCCTCTCTCTAAAATCAATAAGCATGTCCTCGGGTGAGGATTTAAAAAAAAAGTTATTTGCAAACTTTTATGAGCTCAGCATATTCTCCAGAACAGCTCTGTAAGGTAGGTGTCATGTTCATTTCACAGGTGATAAAGCAAAGGTTTAAGGTCATAGAAGACTCACTGTCTATCTACAGGCTCAGGTTTCTCCTAGAGGTTGTACATTACAGAGATGATAGGATGATAGTTCTTATTTCTCAGTAATGACAATGTGTTATTTTTAACAGGCAAAGGGCATTGTGAACACAGCTGTGTCTGCAGCAGTCCAGGCTGTTCGGGGCAGAGGAAGAGGAACTTTAACAAGGGGAGCTTTTGTTGGGGCCACTGCTGCTCCTGGATACATAGCTCCAGGTATAGTACATCCCATAGGAGATCTGCCTCCTTTTCTGGGCCAAAGTTTGAAGAATAGCGTCTCCTTTATTTTCCAGGGTTATGCACACGATCTGTGGAAATATAACATGGGTATAGGATGGGTGTGCACAGAAACTGAAGAGAATCTTCAGAATGTCATAGGTTTTCTCATGGAATCTGCTGAGTGACTGGAGGCTCCCTGGAGGGAAGTGACAGATGAGGAATATTGCACTTGGTTGAGGGGACATAATTTGACAATGAGGAAGTGAAAAGATATCGCACAGATTGAGGAGGTTACGTTGAGGAGGAGAGTGCATTCACTGGGGACACAGAAGACAGGCTGGGGTGTAACAGGATAGAAAAAGAGCTGCCGAAAGGTTACTTATTGGGGTGAAGCCTGGCCATTTCTAGCACGTCTTTCACCAAGTGTTTGGGAACCATCACAGACTAAAGAAGTACACAAAGAGAGGATGGGGAACTTACTTACCCAGAGCTTACTATATCCCAGATTCTTTCATAGAATTGATTTCACCTAATTGTCTGTAATCTTCACAGTGTTTCGTCACATAGAAATACTTCCATTTTCAAGATGAGGAAACTAAGGGTTTAGGGAGATAAGGCCAAGCAAAGAGTGGAACATAGATGTTTTCAGTTTTGCAATTTATCCTTTCCACTTCACCATGTGGCTTGAGGGAGATGGGAAAAGGCACCTTCTCCATGCCTTCTGTTCTGACCCTGATGTTATTTTAGCAGTGGGTGCACAGCTGTCTCATTACAACCAAGTCTTCTGCAATATTGAAAGTATGGAACTTTTAACATGACCAGCATACTGCTTTTAGTTGTTGATCGAGATGAAAATGTCATTATTTTTTTTTTATGTGACACTCCTAAAAATTTTTCGTAGATTGTGTATGTGTGTGTGGGTTTTTTCCCTAAGAAAGAATTGAATAGACTATTTGGAAAGTTTTTCGGATGATGTGGTTTTGTAATTACAGTTCTAGAACTTGATCCGAGTAGGGACATAGATCATATAAATAATAGATTCATTTATTCAAATATTGTGTGCCTCCTTTGGCATACACCAGATGTGGGTTTTGCTCTAAAGGTGAGCCGTACTAATCAAATAATCACCATTATAGGCTGAGTTGATTAGGGTGAAGGAGAAGGACATGATGCTATGAGAGGATGTAACAGAGAAACCTGATCCAAGTCTCCTGGGTCCCTAAAGGTTTCCCTGAAGAAGCAACACTTGAACTGAGCTCTGAAGACTGAGCAGGAGTTAACCTGGGGGCGAGTCCGGGGTGGAAGAGCATTGAACACAGCGGGAAGAGCGTGTGTGGAGACCTGCGGTGCTGGTGGTGGGCCGCTTGGCTCACTGGAGCATTTAGAAGGCCAGGAGCTAATGTGGAAATCCTCAGGGTGCGGGGAATGATTTGAGCTAAAGCTGGATGTGCTCAGTCCCAGTCCTCGAGGCTGTGGTTTAGATGTTGGTCTTAGAATCCTTTAAGTTCAGTGGATATTGTGAAGGATTCTAAGGAGAGAAGTGATAAGATCAGACTTTATTTTTCAAGATCACTCTATACGGTGAAGAACAGATTGTGGGAACAGAAGTGGGCATGACAAGACAAGTTACGACTTTTGTAAACTAGTAGCCTAGGCAAGAAACAGTGGCGGTGTCTCCAGGTGGTGTAAGGAAGTAGATGGGTGGCAGGAAGTGAATAGATTGATGGAGTCCTTTGGAAGCAAAACTGATGGGTTTAATATGGAGCATGCAAAAGTGCAGTTTGAAGGGTAACTCTGAAGATTTTTAGCTAGAGGAATTAGACTCAATGATTGTGCCACATTGGGAGACAAAGCACACTGGGAGACAAGTGTTACCGGTGGGGCGGGGGGGCAGTTTGATATAGTTTGTACCCCAAATTAAGACATCTTCTGTGCATCTCACTGTTTTTACTGAATTGTAATAATTTTTTGCCTTATTTAATGCATTATTTAAAGGAAACAGCTTTCAGTTAACAATAATAGGCAAGTTATTGAGATGAGCCCCCTTGCCTTTGATTACGTGGGCTTCATCAGGCCATGTCTGTGGTTGCTTAGTCTTGGAACGTGTACCTCCCACTGTGGCAGTGAGCAGCCATTGTCTAGTGGCAGCAGTTGTGAGAGGAACCCTCTGCCTGCCTGTTGCAGAGAGGAACCCTCTGCCTGCCTACGCCTGCCTGTTGCCAGGCTTGTCTGCTCTGTGGTGGCTTCTCCCTGATAGCATCACATTGACCTCTGTGAAAGGCCTGTTTCCTGAAGCTTTTACGAATGAAGGTCTTTTGTAGCCTAGAGAAGGTTCAGATGAGGTCAGTTTAGATTATGAATAGGTTGTATGCCATTTGTAGAGTATATTCTGTGTGGCACAGACTGTAGTTAATTTTTTTTACATATATTTAATTACCTTTCCCTGCCAACTCAATTACTGCAGAATACAGTGACATTCAGAGAGGGTAAGAAACAGGTACAATTCAGAGTCACCTTGCTACTGAGATGTGAAGTCAGTATTAGAGCCCCGGTGGCCTGCTCTGTGGCCGCTAAGTAATTTAGTTTCATCTGTAAGGAGGTTTTGGTAAAAAGGCTTAGCCAGCCAGCTACCTTTTTCTTGATTGATGCACAACTTACTTCTTTGAACGTTAATTTCTCCTTTGGCCTCTGATACTGTTTGTGCTGCTTATTTCAGCTGTTGTGTCATCTTGAAATACATTGCTGAGCATCAAAGACTAAGAGTAAGATTGAGAGAGACTAAGTTGTACTCCCCCCCGTTTTACATGACTTAAGTATAGACTAAAAAGTGAAAAAAAAAAAAAAATGTTCCCTCTCAGGAAATGTTTCAGTTAACCCCTAAAAGCAGTTTAGTTGTTCAGCCTATATTTGAGTGTTTTGTCTCTAACCAGAGATTTGGAACTGGGCATTCAAAGGTGACCAAGACCTAGCATCTGCCCTAGTAAATGCTTGGGGTCAGATGAGGTTGGAATAGACACTTGGGTAAACACCATGCAATGTGATGAAAGCTGTTAACATGAGCGGGCAGAGGAAGAACCAGCAAGCTTGGGAGACTTCACAGAGGAGGTGACATTGGGTCCTGAGCTAAAGGATGAGTTGCAGTTGGTCAGTGAGAGGAGGAGGGAAAAAAAATTCAGTGCAAGAGAAATGATATAGACAAAGGGGTTGTAATGTAAAAAGTTTGCTTTGATGTAGGTACAGTGTGAAGGGCTCATGTAGATTTCATGCCCTTGTTCTATTTTAGAAACCAGTTTTTTCCTAGAAATTTACCCAAGCGATTTAGTGTTTGTATTTTTAAAGTTGTTTTACTGAAAGATTAAATATTGTTTTGGTTGGCCAAGAAGTCCGTTATATTTTTTTCATAAACTAAAAGACACATTTTTCATGTTCACCAATAACTTTATTGATTTGGCTATTTTGAATGTGTCGGCTATCTTCTGCTATTGGCTTCTAGTGGGTAGAGGCCAGGGCTGCTGCTAAACATCTTCCAATGCATAAGACAGCCCCACAACAAAGAATTATTTGGCCAAAATGTCAATAGTACCAAGAAATTTTGCAGACCATTTTTGATGTATTCAGTCAATCACAGCACCTTCTCCATACACTGTTCAAATCTTTTTTGTGTTTTGTTTACATTTGTACCTTTCTTGAAATAATAAAGCATAATATGCCAAAAATATTGTGTATTTTCTTCTGTCTTCAATAGTAAAATGGCTGCACAAAAATTCAGTTTTGATAAGTTTTTAAAAAAAATGCACGTTGATATGACAGCTGTCACAATATAATCTTCACAAAATTGTTTCAAGTGAAGTTAAAGACAACTAAGCACTACTAGAGCCATCATATGGAAAAAACATAACGGACTGTTTGCTCAATCCAATGACTTCTGATAATAAAGTATTCCTAATCCCTGTAACACTACAAAGTAGCTTGGGAAGTTTCCCATTTTACAGATGAGAAAATGGCAGCTCGGAAATTATATGTTTAAGGATGCGTAAGAAACTTGTGCCAAAACTAACTGGTTCAGAATCTTCTGTGTTCTTTGTATTTGTGTTGATTTACAGTATGAGCCTTTTTCATCATAGGCACCAGATGCTAATGTCAATTTCACCAGTATTTACTGAGACACCCTGTACCGAGGCCAGGAATTCAGATATCAACAAGACCTGGACCTTACCCTCAAGCCCACAACCTGATCCCTGTGCAGCCTTTAATGGCAGTGGAGACTTCGGCCTGCTCTGTCACTACTTTCTGAAAAGAAACTCGAAAAGTTCTCTTTTCTACCTTTGGGAAATTGGTCATTTGCATCATTCTGAGTATTCCTTTGCTTAACAAATTATATTTAGCCTGTGTTTACTATATGCTAGAAATTCTGCTGAGTTCAGGTGATGCAAGTGTCTCTCTTCCTCTAGTGGGGAACACAGACGAGGAGTCGGTGACTAGAATACAGTGCGGTTAGCCTAGTGAGACACAGACAGGATGTTCTGGTAGGTCAGGGGAGCCTATAGGTCACCCAGAAGGCTTCACTCTAGCAGGCCTGAGGGGATGGATTAGAGCCATTCTGGAAATGGTTGTCCTTGCAGTATCTGGAAGAAGTCCTCAGGGTCCATGGTACCAGGCCCGGTGTTACTTGTGAATTGGGCCAGTGCCAGCTGCTCGTTGTCCCAGACTGATCTGCTCTCTTCTTCTTTGCACTAGGCTATGGAACACCATATGGTTACAGCACAGCTGCCCCCGCTTATGGTATGTACACCGTCTTACTGGTTTCTCCTATTAGCGACTCTGTCTCAGCAATCCCAAGTACAGTTTGTATCTAGGGTTTCTTTAAATGCATTGGAGGATCTCAGACCTGTTCATTCTAGTGACCCAACTTAAATTCCTTTTGAAAATGCCACAACCTTGTGGTTCTTGGTTTGGTTGGAGTTGCTCTTCTCTCTGCTTTGCCTGATTGAAGGACTGCTTGTTCTAATTGCCTGTTTCTGACCATACTGAAATTAAGTATTTTAAGTAGTTCTTCTTACAGCCAACTTATACTCCATTCAAAGGCTACTGAAGGGCCATACACAGTTTCTAGCTTGGCTGCCTGCCACTTCTGTAGTTACATTTAAGTTTTTGGTTGGAAACTGTGTGAACTGTGGGTGATCTAAGTTAGGGATAGAAAATGCTCACTGCAAATTGTAGCCGTCATCCCTTTCCAGAAATTTTGCTTTAGAGGTGGAGCAAACGGGCCCTAGAGCGTGAGGAGGGGCGTCACCAGCAGCGCTGCCTAAGTACTTACTGCGGAAAGTCTGGAGTGTGTGTTAGAAAACCACAGAAGTGTCTCCTCTCCCTCTAAAAGTGAAAAATAACAGCAAACACAGAAATGAACCTCAGTGGCCCTTTGGATAACTTTTGAATGAGGTTTATGTGGCAATGGAGGCAATAGGCTTGGAGTCAGTGATATGCTCTCTTAGACCTTTTTCCTAACTTGGGTGCTCCATGTTCTGGAATCAGCCCTCTGCAGGATGTTTGCCACTGAGAGAAGAAGGGAGCAAGTGGGTGTGCGCATGTGAAGAGCGTGTGTGAGTGTGTGTGTCAGTGCAACCCCAGGCTGGGCATGCGAGTACACAGATGGGGAAGACCCTGAGTGTACAGCCACCTGGGAGGCTAGTCCTCCCTAGGAGTCTCAGGCCTTTCATTACGCTTTTTCCCTTCACGCATCAGTTTTCCCATTTTTGTTTGGATGAAAATTGGGCCCATAAGACACTGCCAAATGGAAACTTCACCTGGTTTCATAACTCCAGACATAAGTAGAATGTGAACAGTTTGACCACTTTTCCCATTAAGATAGATGATTTATATCCTGGAAAGATGTGGAGAAGCTGCAAGGGTTACCTCTTTGGCGTGAGTTTTCTCTAAGGCAAAGTGCGGAGTCTGGAGTTGCACCTTTACCTGACTGCCCTTCTGGCACACACTGGGTGGGTCAGGCTTCCCCAGATGCCCTTGTTTTCAGTTACGGGTGATTAGGAACTGGGGATTCATTTAAGAGTGTGCTTTCACCCAGAACTGCCTCTAAGTTCAAGCTGTCTGGTAGCTCCTTTAGATTTGGCTATTTGTTTTTACCATTCAGCCAACTTCTGGATATTCTGACTACCACATCCTTCTTGTGAATTAGGTCTGGTCAGTTTATCCAAACACACTTAACTCTCTAGACTTACTGTAACATGTCTATGTGAGCGCCTAAGCACCTGCCTCCTAGGGCAGGTTCTTAAGTTTGTGTCTGTCTTTTAGACATAGTAAGTCTCACGTTCTTTAGTATAGGTTTTCTAGAGCTTTATTTTTCCCTTTAAAACACTTTTATATCTAGGCTCCAAGCTACATTCATGTTTTTCCTCAGTCTTTTTAATTTTTCTCTCTCGTTCCTCCCTTTTCTCTAACATTGTACTTTCACCCTGTGGCCTCTGAGCCCCCACTGCAGAAGGCTCCTCTCTTCCATGTGCCATATACTGACTTCCAAAGCTGGTGAAATTTGATGCCCCCATTTTTCACATAAAAGATTTGATTTTTTAAATGTTACTGTGATGCCTACCTACTAAAACGATGCTTTATTTTGGCTGTAAGGTAAATACGTCTTTTGGCCTTTGTAAAGCTGTTGCATGTGGGGTGATTTCCCTCTGATCATCTGGTGCTCTTGAATACCTGCTGTTGCTGCTTTGTGATTTCTCCCTAGGTTAAAGATCAGTATAGAGATAGGAGTGGATTTCAAATCATGCTTGAGTATGCAGAAGTTTGTGAGGCCACAAGAACTCATTAATTACAAAATTAAGAAAGTGATTATTAATCTTTCCAGATTTGCCATGCCAATATTGGCAATAGCCATTAACCAGATAAGCACCGGATCACAACTCCACTTGGAACTGTCTTTCTGGGGAGCTCAGGCCAGCACAGAAAGATGTGATTTGAATCTTTACAGTCCCATTTCTCCTGTAAAATGTGATTTACCAAATGGAGAGCCAATATGAATTTGTAGAGTCACTTCAGAGTAGTAATCAATAGCATTGCTTTTGATCTTTAAAATTTATGGTAGCTCACTCATGAAATTGTTTTCTGAAGTCATTCTTCCTGTGATTATAGCATCTTAATTTGGAGTGGAAGATATTATCAAAATACTAAAAGCAATTTCAAAATTGGAGGTCTTTGAGAGATTTGTGGGCCTCTTCCAAAATGGTACATGTTGACTGACTAATCTGGAAAAGGTTAATGATAATTATTATACGATTTTTTTAATCTGAAATTTTTATTGGATTATCAAACTTATTTGGAGTCCTCTCCGTTTCTTTTCTCTGTAGGTTTACCCAAGAGAATGGTTCTGTTACCCGTTATGAAATTCCCAACATATCCTGTTCCCCACTACTCATTCTTTTAGCAAATGACAGAAGCTAATTCCTATTGAACAACAATACAGTACAATACAGAATGTTAGAGAAAAAGCCTTTTTATCCTGCTTTCTTTGAACACATACTTGATCAAAATTATTTGTAAAGAACATCTTTCCTACTTTTTGATTTTAACAAATGCAAATTTAGTTCTCTAAAACTTGAAAACAAAAAAAGAAACTAGTTCTGTGAAACGGTACCTCATTTCCGGAAAATAACTTATACCAGCCCTTCTGTTGTAGGGAAATAAGCCTAGCAGTTCAAAGTTTAAGAGGAGTATCAGATTATGTAAAATTAAATTTGTGAAGGATGTATAGAGTCTCAAACACTGATCACAAATAAACTGCTTTGTTGTAACACAGAGTACTGCCTGGTTCCTGATGCAGTCACTGATTCTCAGCTGATTGATATGTATTTGCCCCAGGGCACTTTAATTCGGGCTGTAGTTATTTTTTTTTAATACAATAGAGACTTTTCATTTAACTTTAACTTTGTAAATATTGAAGTGTGTAATTAAAGCCAATAAAATATGGGTTTGAATATTGTTTTAGCTTATTATTTTTAATATGTTTTGGTATAAAATTACAAGGAATTGAAAACCAATAACTTAGCCCCAGAAACCCATTCATTTGTAAGCAAACTGCTACAACAAAGCCAAGGCGGTTGTGAGTCTGAGTCAGTCTCCTTCCTTTGTGAGCCCTTTGTGCTCCTGCTGTACAAGGGCTTCCCCTGAGCCAGGGGGTTCTGTTCTCCGATCATTGTCTATCCAAGCGAGGCACCACCCAGAGATGGAAAGGAGGAGCGTGATTATTTTAGTTCCTGAATTCCCAAGTTTTTAAAAAAAATAAATTAATCAATCAATCACCCTCTCTTGTTCTTGTGGCCTTCTTCACTCTGTAAGATACTGTGTTCACTCCCTGGCTTTTTTCATGCAGATAGAAGATTAGCAGTTTTTCTGGGATTCATTGAAGGGTCTTCTTTTCCTCTTCAATATATCAGAATCTAAAGCAGCAACAGGGTCCCCATAAAAACTTGCTCTTCGATTGTCCCAGTTCTTGTTGAGTGCTGCTGTGAAAAGTGACAGGTTTCAGCCATGGGTCAGCATTTATTTTTAAGACACCTGATTAAGCTGGTGACAAATGATCAGTCGGTACCATTGTGCTGTCTGTAAAGGGTGCAGACCTAAGTCTCCCACTTGCATTCTCACCTTGTTTGGAAAGCCTACAATGTCACTAGAAGGAATGGTTTCATTAAGGTACTCACCCCCATGAAGGACAGTGTGGTCCCATGCTGATACTTACGAGTTGCTGTGTCTTAAAAATGTCTGTCTTTAGTATGAATTAGCTTTCCTCTTCCCTCTTAAATTCTGTGTTTTGGAGTGGAACACTGCCCATCAGTGAAAATGGGCTTCACAAAATACAGCAAATTTATGTACCAGGTTTCTGTGGGACCACTAAATGAGAATGAAATGGGCCATTTAAAACACATGTTAGTGTCCTTTTTCAGATGTATATTTATTACACAATGGTTTGTTATTTCTGCTCTTTGACCTTTTGTCTTTATTAGTGGTGGGTGATACTTTAATAAAACCTCATCACTTGCTAGAAATAGCTGTGACCTTATCATTCTCATCCTGTGCATTAGTGGCTAGACATGAACAGGAGGGCCCATTCCGGCTGGGAGTTTTCATATGTTTCATTGATTCATTTTGCTGACCTATGGATGAAACAGAGCCATCACTGAGAAGAAAAAGCATGGCTGGTAGTGTCCAGTTTTTATTAATTAAATATTTACAATAGTCTTCTTTGGTTTTGAAATACTATTAATTGGCAGCTGTAGCTGTATTGTCATTTGAAATTGATCTTCAAATTTGCATTCCAAGTTGGAATCTCTCTGGAGATTTCGCCTTAGAAAATTATTTGGAAGTAGCTGACCCAGCTTCGTAGCTCACCCCCTGTGCAGTGGTGAAAAGGGAGCTGTGCTGTTTTCCAACATGATGGCAGTCATTTCAAATGGTTTCTACCAAGTCCTTTTTTTTTTTAATTTCGTTGTTTGTTGGAAGTTACTAACCATGTTGTAAACCTGCCCAGTTGCTGCAAACTTTTACATTTCTCTGCTTTACTTAAAATAATTGAGCTGTCAGTCCTTTGTTAGAAGTGGTAACCACTGCAAGTTCAACTGTTTACATTTTGTAATGAATTAAATGTTCCCCCTCCTTGTGCCCTTCCCACCCCTCCATTTTGTAATGAAAATTCCACTTACAGCTGAAAGAGCAGAGAAATATAAATGAAGCTCTTGGCTTCACCAAATTCTGTGAAATTAACACAAAGTTTTGCTTCTCTGCTCTTTTCTCCACTGTAGGTGGTTTTTTCATTGACAGCCCCTATTGCCAGCCTCTGAGCGTCGCACCATTTATTATTCACTTGGGCCCTCAAGATTTCTTCTCTGACTTCTAGAACCATCAGGTTGTCTGGCTTGAAATGGCAATTTCTATGTCTTGGTCTTAAGAACAATGTGACCCCCTGAGGCTTTCCAGCTTTGAGATACACCACTCTGACACCTTCTTTTGAAAAGCAATGACTGAACATTTTAAAGAAGAGCAATACTTGACTCAAAGCCACGGTGTCTGTTTTAAAACTTTTCCTTTGGAAACGTAGCAATATCTGTACTTAACCTCTCCTAGTGTAGTCTCTTGTCAGGGACTTTACAGACCAATGTAGAACTTAGAATTAGTGTGTGAGCTGTGCATTATCTTCTGACAGTTTTTAAACTTTTTTAGCACATAAATTGGATAGTTGCATTCCTGACTGCGTCAGCGCTCTATATAAGTTCTCAGAGAGAAGGGTCCTCCTTGAAGCCATATTCTTCACATGGGGGTTGGTGCCCAGCCAGGGATGTGGCCTGCAGCCTGTTTCTTCAGGCTCCAGGAGCACCCCATCTCTTGTGCAAGGCGGTCGGTCGAGTAGCTTCCCTACATACCTCATGCTGAGTCGATGCAGCGCACGGCGAGGTGCAGTGCGGAGTCCTGAGGCGGTTTGCAGCCCTCCTCTCACACTGTTAACCCGGGAACAAAATGCTGATAGATTGTGCTGGTATTAACCTCCTCTGCTTTTTAAAAAAAGTTTGGGTGAATGTTTGAAAATCATGAGTCATTCAGTCACCATTATTAATTGAAGAGCTGGGAATACCTCGTTAATGTATTTTTAAAACTGGTGTTGGACCCTCTGTGTATTTCAGGTTAATACTTTTAAGCAGTTTTCAGCACGTTTATCTCACTTTATTCTCGTTCTCCTCGGACCTTCGTAGCCATATCACTTGTATAAAATAGGCTGAGATATAGTGACTGTAAGCTGTGCTCTCAGTATACAAAGGTAAGCTCTTTTACTTTCTGATTAAAGAGAAAAGTAATTGGAAATCAATGAACACAGCATGCATGCATATATGACAATCATATATGATGTATTTGATCTCTTAGGTGTTATGCCATCACATTACCTTTAAAAATTTGTATGATCTAAATGTAAAATAATTATTTTCAGCATTGTTTTAATATCGTTGTGATTGCTTTCTATTCAAGAGAGACATTTCACTTTTGCTGAGTTGAGTGTGCGTATGTGTGTAGAAACTTACGACATAACATGTATCTGAATCACACACACATACTTGTTTAAATAAAAGAAATTCAGTAGTGGGAAGAGTTCACCTAAGATTTTAACATCAGGGCACTCTTGGCCAAAGTGCTGGAATTTCTTAAGCAGCAAGATTGGTAACAATGCCGGTAGGGTTCATTTATATATAGCTGTTACACAAGCTGAGGATCGAAGTGCCAATTTCTCAAGGAGAGAAACTTCTCTGAGAAATGAAAATCTCTGATCTGTGTTGTATGTCCTAATACAACAGTAGCAAGAAGCCATAAGAAATAAAAAAGCAATAGAAATGAAAAAAACCAAAACATTAAGGTAACTATGGGAAAATAATTGAGTTAAGCCAACTATGTTCGCAGAACCAACTTTGGCAAGACTCAGAATGGTTAATACCTAGGCTGCAGAGACCAAATAGACTTAAGGCAACTCACCTGTTTTTTCTGGGTTAGGTAGCTAGGTGTTTATTTCCCACCTTATTCAACTTTCGTGGAGCTCATTTAAAAGATGTGAGGTTTAGGCCAAATATTTTAATAAGGATCTGCTTCATTTAGTGCGTCCCATAAATGCATTTCATATGTGTCAGATGTTCTGTGCTAAGGCTGTATTTTATATAGAGAGATTAAAATGAATTTTATGTTTTCTATTTGTCTCTAAGTAGCAGTTTTCTTTTTATTACTAACTTGAAGGTTGCTGGAACAACTTTCTTTCCCATACAGAATCTGTATGTACGTTGAGTGTGGCTTTCGCCTCTATGAAGATTGTATGAGGTCTAGCTGACTAGTACCAAATACATTCCAGTGCTGATCAAACAGCCCAGTGACCACTATGTGCCGGGTCCTTGTCTGGGTATTAGCCAAACAGAGGCCTGCCCAGTGATAGCACTTTAAGTCTGAGAGTCTCCTTGTTGGTGGAATTGGGCTAATAATGCGTTAGCAGTGTCATACGATTATTAACTTACCTAGTAGTTTGTTTATAAATTATTAATACGGGCCCTCTGACATCACTGAAATGGGCATCATTTGGAAATTCACTCATTTTAAATATTTCCCTGCCAGTTTTGACAGCTCAAAACCAACTCTGGTTTATATTCATTGACCTCTATCCAAGTATAAGTAAACCGAATAAATTAATAACAAATACCCCAATCCCTTTGAGACAGTTTTTATAATACAGAAAAGAACAAACTGGTTAATTCACATATGCACCACATTTTTTTAATGACAAATGGCGGGGAGGGGGGAGGGTTACCCTTCTAATAAAGCATTCATTATAACTTCCTTGTTTCTTAGGTCTCATTAATTGCAGTGGAGGTAAATTTTCAATAGTGAGTCAGGGAAATGAACCAAGGAGGAGATCCCCACTGCACTGCATCCCCAACAGTTGCAATACTAGCAATTTAGAGCCCTAAGAACCAGGGCCATAGAGAGCAGTTAAAGCTGAAGACAGCCTGCTCTGTGAGTAGTCTTCCTATGACTGCCTTTGAGCTCGACTCTGTCCTCCATGCTGACTGGGGGTGGGGTTCTCTGTGGTTGTCAGAGACAGAACAAGAAAGGTTCTGTTTTAATCAGACTGATACTGAGGCCACACTCCCCAGTGACCCATCGATTTCTCAGTGTTGCCCAGGAGGCCTGGAAGGGAGGTGGGTGGTGGGTGGTAGGTGAGCGACAAACGCGGAGCCAAGGAACCGTCTTCCGCGAAGGTGAGTGTCAGCATTGATGTGTGTGTCTCTCTAGCAGCTATGTACGGAGCACAGAGCTAGTACTTCTCATATAACAATGAGTCCCTTCCTTTCCAGTAGCATCTTCCAATAAGGTAGTTTTAAGTCAAGAATTTGAGTTGAATTAGTTGTAAGAATAGATGTCCTTTCTCACATTATCATTTTAGGTAAGAGATAACAGCTTCCATTGATGCTTGAAGCAGTGAACTTTGGAGATTTTTAAAATAGCACCATAATGCAAATTAGGTTATGTAAGCTTTACAGCACCGCTAGAAGTACATAATAGAAACTATGTGGGATTCTGGACCAAAGAATTTCTCCCCCTCCAGCAGATTCCCGTAGGGCATGGGAATTAGATGAGTTAGTACTTTGAATAGTACCTGGCACATGGTAAGTACTCAGGAACCGTTGACTGTCCTTCCCATGGTTGGCTGAGGTGACAAAATACATGAGGCAGGCAAGGCTGTGTTGGCAGGTAGCTTGGTAGCTTAGGAGCAAGTGTGTGGCCTGCTCAGGGGGCAGCTGTGTTCGTTCCTTAATGCTCACAGGTTTGGGGTGTGCCCGGCCTTTGGCAGAGGCCTCTCTTACCATCTGGAGGTTAGACAGGAAACACAAAGCAGACATTGGGTGAGAGCTGGTTGGGAAGTTACTGCAGATCGTGCTGAATGGAAAGGCTCCCTTTTCTGTGCGGTGGGCAAACCATCGGTCAGTCTGCTGCCAGGGATTCACAACTGCCTGCTTTGGGACAGGAGTGTGTTTAAAACGGCCGAGTTTAAAATATCAACCTCTTGATTCCAAGCTTCCTACCGGTGTTATCAGTTAAGAAAAAAGAGTGTATTTGATTACAGCCAGCTTCGGAATCCAGCATTTGGAGCTCACGAGGGTTTGGCAGGTAGAATACAAGTTATTACAAATCACAGACAAAAAAGAGGAGTTTGAGTGGCATGCTTAGAAGGTTTTTTGACTCAGGTGCTTCTCTGAATAGCATTCCTGCAACTTCCTCTTCCAGTTTCCTTTAACACTTTGGGGGGAAAATCTACACTCATCACTACATAAAGCCTCCCTTCTGTCACAATTTTGAAAACATTTTTGTTTTTTGATTTTAGAAAGAGAAACGTTGATCTGTTGTTCCACTTATTGATGCACTCATTGGTGGATTCTTGTATGTGCTCTGACTGGGGATTGAACCTGCAACCTTGGTGTATGGAGGCAACGCTCTAACCAACTGAGCTATCAGGCCAGAGACTGTCAATTTTAGAAAAAACCTATCTGCCAACCTATATCTGTGTCTGTCCATCTATCCATTTATCTATCTATATAGACACAGTTGGTAAGTTGCTTTTCAGCATAAGGAAATGGGTAGATGGTGATGCTATTGAACTGAGTAAAGGATATACATCTTTCTGTCCATTTCTGACTAGCATGTGTCCGTGGACTTCAGGAGCCTTTGAGGAAAGGAGAGAAGGTGCATCCCTGTCTGCTGGTAGATGAGCTAAGTGAGGAATACAGATTGAGTTCTGTGATGCTCTCAGGTTATAAAAAACTGCGTAGACAAGGACTATGTGTTACCTTTAAAAGGAAATAGTAGATTTGCATTCTGTTCAAGATTTTCTTAAACCTCAGATATTTGTATAACTGATGAACTGGTAGAAGTTACTCCTTTCCTCAGCTGTAGCTGCTTGGTGGATTCATTGCCTCCTGGAGCCGAGACTGAATGCGGGACTCTTTTTTACCTCGACCAGTCAGTTCGTATTTTAATTACTTGCTCCTTCTAAGAGGGTCTTGGTCTTTCTTGGCAGCACTTTGCCATTTCTGCAAACTGTGCTGGCTCTGCTGGCGCGTAGCATGGAGATTGCCGTCAGCTGCCCGGGCAGTGTTGAGCAAGCCCGGCTGGCGTGTCCTGGCTGGAGGTGTGTGGTCCCAGGTCCTGTGTTTTGCTGCTTATGGGCTGCAGGAAGGAACGGAATTCGATTGGCCGCTGTGAAGACATTCTCTTAGCACCGCCTAGGGGCTCAGTGTTTCTTGGCTTTGTTTCAGTTTCTCCTGTCTTGATTCTTCCCTTGTACAATTTGGATGACTGGTCTCTCCATTCAGATGTCCGCTAATTGTCCCAGGTAATTAAGTTAACAGTAGCCTTCAGTTTAGGTCATTTTGGGCTTTGGGCAGCAGTAGACCGAAGAAGCAGGAACGGAAGAAAGGAAAGAGAGTGAGGAAAGGTGCTAAAATTGGTATATTGTGTGTGCCAGGCATGTGGACAGTCGTCTTCTCGAACAGCCTGCTGGAGGTGGTATTATCCCTATTTTACAGATGGAAAAAATGAGGCTCAGAGTGGAATGCTAGAGTCAAGAAGGAAATTCAGCCCTCTCCAGTGCCAAAGACTCTTCCCACTGCACCAGGCTGTGGATTAAAAGTCGGGGAATGGAAGTGGGGGGCAGGTCGGGAGACAGGAAGGGGGTGTCTGGGCAGAGGGGCAGGGCCTGGCGCACCTGTGAGGGCCTGGGCCACCAGCTGGGGGCCTGACGGGGTCTTCTGAGCTCCCAGGCCGAGAAGCCACCCCAGATGCCTGGGCTGGAATCTAGGCGCTCTGTCTTCCCCCCATTTTACACAAGATGGCCTTGTCTAAAATAGGGTTATCTTCTTTCAGACCAATCAAGAAAGATTGTTTAACAAACTAGCAAGGTAGACTGGAAGACTACGGTGCGGCTATGTAAACTGAGGAAGCTTTTGTATTTGAAGCGTGTTTTTGTTTGAATGTCAGTGAGAAATTGAGGTGGGCTTTCATTTAAGCTAGTCTCTGAGTACCCTCCCTGTCTGGCCTGAGGTTGGTGGTGGGGATGTCTCAGAAGGTTTGAGCCAGACTCTGAAGGAAGGCCGGTGAGGCTTCGTCTCACTGGGTAACAGGAAGAGGGGCCCAGAGGGGCGGCAGCCCAGGTTTGGGCTGCGAGTGCAGGGGGTCCCCGAGCAAGCACTATGGACAGGCTGCAGTGGCCTGGTCTGATGGCAGGAGGTTTCCTAGTCCGGTCTTCAGGGTGGGCTGCCAGCCTGGGGTCTGGAGGCTTCCCTCTGGGCTGGCGGTGCTTGAGGAGCCCTGCCTGGACAGAGGGCCTTAGGTCTCTGAGTGACTGCCTGCTTTCCTGCAAACCGCTCCCCCAGCTCCTCTGCTGGTGAGCACCAGCAGGGTCTCTGCTGGGGCTAGGTGGGCCGGGAATGGACACAGAACCCTCCTTAGGGAAAGAGATCCTCCCTCACCCCAGCTCAGCATCCTCCTTGGCAGCTGACCTTTTTTTCTGAGTCACCTGCCGTCATTCTGGAGGGAAACAAGAAAAAGGAATTTCTCTTTATTGTTGGAACTATTGAAAAGTCCCCATTCCCCAACCCTGTGCCCCTCTCCTCCCAGCCCCCACTGCCCCTTCCGTCTGGTCATCACCACACCATTGTCTGTGTCTGATACATTTTCTCTAATTCCTTCGTCTTCTTATATCCTGTCCTCCCTTCTTTTAAACCCAGCTGGTATGAGGCCTAGAGCAGTGTACCTGTGTGTGAGGGACGCTGAGTACGTGACATTGTAGGGGACATTTTATCAAAGCCCTCCTCCAGTCACCTCTGCATGTCCTGCTCTACCCACGCAGCCTGGAGAAGGAGCAGTGCATAGATTGCTCCCACTGCGTGGACAAGGAAAAGGGAAGCCCGAGACCTCCCAACCGCCCAGCTTGATTGTGGCAAATTTCGTGGCTCCTCATTAGTAAGTTTTTAACCACACGGAAGAAAACATTTCTTCTGCCATTTTTTTGGGTTAATAGAAAGCCCTTTCTTAGGCATGAGATTTGAACTCCACCATAGATGTGGGATCTAGAAATTTTCCTCTTACAGATGGGGAAATGTAGGCTTAGACAAAATAACTTGCCTAAAATTATCCAGTTAGTGAGTGGCTGGGCCCACCCATTGTGATGGTTTTGTGCTCAGTACTGGTGGTGTGTTACTGGTCCAGACTGCAGCCTGTCCTGATTTCCAAAACCCTTTGGCAAGTTTCCTCTCCCATGAAGTATTCTACTTATGTGTCTTGGTTTGAAAGAAAACAAGCAAAACCAACTCACCTCTTGCCTTGGCCACCTCCCATGGGGGAAAAAAAAGAATCCAGATGTCAGGCTCAGCAGTTCTTTTACTTGCTCCTGGACTGGTTGGCCCTGGGTCAGGTGGCCTGTGTGGGGGCTTTTTGCGGTTTTGGTGCCAGCCTCACAGCTGGTCTGTGTCCACGGACTGTCTTTGTGCGGAGCCTGAACCTTGCGCTGAGGTGCACACCAGCAGGTGCCACTAGAGAGCGCCCAGGGCTGGGATGGCGTGGGAGAGTGTTTTCTAGGTCCGCTGCTTCCACGTTTTAGCTGGTGGCCTTCATTTGTTCCCGGCTAGGTGTTCATTATATGCACAAATCAAAAGGCCCCCCTCACAGGACACGTTTCCCCATGTGCTCTGATGCTGGGATCTCACCGGACCCTTCCATCAACGTAGTCTCAGAAACTGCTCTTCTTTCCAGAGTCCTTCATGCTGTGGAGGCTCCGTTAATTTTGGGGGCCGGTGGTGAAACCCTCTGGGAGGCGGCACCTGAGAAACCCAGGAAAGCTGAAGGCCCTTCAGAACGAGATTCAGTGAGGCTGGGGAGAACATGGACCTGTCCGCCTGCTGTTTTTAAGGGGTTATAGCTGCTTGTTTTATGTGGCTCCAGAAGGGTAAAGGCAGTCACCGGAAGCCAGCCGGGCACTTTGACCCACACTGTGCCTCCCGTGCTGCTGGAGTGGGCTGTCCTGGGAGTGTAGGTGTGGTGAGGCGGGCACTCCAGGGTGTTGGCGCGAGAAGCCAGTTGTTTGGCTGGTACAGAGGAATGTCTTCCATTGGGTGACTGGTGACATTGCCAAGACCACGTCCCCTCTTGGGCACGTGGATTTATTGGGAAATGTTCACTGTCACCGACAGCTACTTACCAGGCTCTGTGTTTAGGGAGAAGGAACAGTTAGAGAACATGTCAAGATTTTCAGCTTAGACAACTGACTAGAAGGTGACAGCACCTACCAAGACAGCATGAGGTGGTGAGCAGGGGGCGGGGGGGAGGATGCTCAGGGCTCAGGAATAGCTCTGCGCAGGCGCCCCACTCAGTCCCGGAGATGGGCCAGGCTGTGGAGCGCGACGCCGCCAGGAGAGGCGCTGGGTCAGAGGCCCCTGAGCTGGGCCTGCGCCGACTTGGGAGTGGCGGGCCTTCCGGAGGGGGCGTGGCCTTGTTCACGTAAGCTGTCAACTGTCAGCTGTCTGGTTAGAAGGGTTAAGTAGGAGGTGAGATGCAGGGTGAAGGGCCACGTCATGAAAGGCCCTGGGTGCTGTGTCCTTCAGTGATGACCATCTTCCAAAATGGGGCGCGAATTCAGGAGGGTTGGTTTGGAAGGATTAGAGGGAGGCGGCAGAGGCTGTTGCAGGTGCCCTGGTGAGGCTGGAAGGAGGCTGACGGAGGGCCGCACAGGGTGGGAGAGGCAGGGATGATCATGTCTCCTCATAGGCTGGGGTCTCTCCTGCTCCAAGCAGGTAGGTGGGCCTGGAATCACCCAGCCAGGGGCCGGGGAGCCACATGATTGGGAGCAGGTGCCTGCCCAAGCCCTTCTCTAGAGCCGCTGTGCTGTCAGTGACTGGGACCAAGGTGGAGAAGGCCAGGGAGGAAGATGCTGCCAGTGCAGGAGGGAGTGACAGGGCAGAGGGGAGGTGGCAGCATGGGAAGGGCCGTCTCCACGGGGCCAGGAGGGGGGGGTTGCGGGGCCCAGTGCTCTCAGGTAGGGGCGCTCATGCTCTCTGGGAAGTGTCTCTCGGCAACAGGCAGACAGGCTTGTTGGCTCGTTGGTCAGCGTTTTATCCTTTTCCTGAGTTTCTGCTCTGCAGAGCTCACCGGTGAAAGGGAATGACAGATACTAGATGTTCATTCCTACAGGGGCCTTGTGCTATTTAAAAAAGTGATGTTTTGGTTTCTTAACCTGGACAAGGGCTGGAGCTCATTTGATCCAACATCTGTAGGACATGGTCTTCAGCTAGTGGGAAGGTGTAGACTTGCTTTACAGAGTACTTGAAGGAGGGAGAGAAACGTAAAATTGTACAATCACTAGAATGTTTGAGACTTAGGCCTGTGTCTGTCTCCGTCCTGCCACGTGGGTTCATCCTGGCCCAGGCAGGGAGACGCGACGGGGGGTCGGGGGGGTGCCTGTCCCATGCGTTTGTACGGCTCTGCTGGGGAGTCGGACTGAAGAGGCAGCTGTGATTTTGAGTCTTTAGGTAGGAGCTATGAAAGGTCGCAGGTACATGAGGCACAGATCCTGTCAGCCTCTGGGGGGTGGCCAGAACCTCCGGGCCAGGAGTCTCTACTTCAAGAGTGGCTTTGTTTACCCCCGTGGGCCACGCGGTATCATCTCCTTTTTTCGGAGTCTCAGTGTGGAAATGTGTGGGGACACTCCACAGAAAAACTGTTTCTGTAAAGGGCCCGCAGTGAAGCTTTGCGGCCTTGTGGACATTCACTGCCGCAGCTACGCAGCTCGGGCCGGAGATGAGCCTGCCTTTGCCAGCAGTGTCTGCTCACGGCACGGGTGTCTGGCTGTGTTTCCCCTTACGCTGTAGTGGTCCGCTTTTGTGTACTCCTGACTGGAAACCTGCCATCTGCTAGGACTAGTCCAGCTTCCCACCGAGGCTTCCGAACACTGATCGGAGTGCGCGCTGAGCGTGAGGAAGGCAGGCCTTTGGTTTTAAGTGGGAGGCAGGAGATGAGATGCAGACGGGGGTTCAGGGAAGTCCAAGGCGATGGGTCCAGAGGAGAGAACGGCCTGCTGAGTCAGGAGAGCCAAGTGGGGAGGCAGCTCGAGAGGAGGAATGGGCCCAGGGGACGGGCAGAGATGGTCTACGTGGAGCACAGCTGTCCTGCTGAAGGGGCACGTTGGGGGCAGCCTGGGAAGGATCGAGTGAGTGCCGACTGGGCTGAGGAGTGAGGACTCGTTGTGCGGGGGAGGGTAGGGAGCCAGTGAAAGGTTTTGCTCAGGATGGTAAAGTGACCACAAGTGCACTTTTGAAACGTCATTCTGTTCGTGGAAACCAGGCCTCTGGTTCCAAATGGTACTTTTCAGTTCAGTCTGGGCTTTCTGGCCAAGGGTTTGGTTCCTGGCAGTATGGGAGGTCCAGAGTTGCATGGTGTTTCCGGCCACTGGCGTTAGTGGGCCAGTGCATGCCACGCTTTCCAACAGGCAGTTTGACAAAATCTTCCATCTTCAGGCTTTTTTCTCTTGCTAGCCTAAAACCATTTTAAAGGGCAAGACAAATGAAACATTCCGTCTCAAATCTAATTTTGGCTTGGAGCCTTAGTGTGTGAGGGTAAAAAAAATGCCAGGGGAGCCCATCCCTTGCTTCAGATGGAGTCACATGGCAGGAAATCTTTATGGAGCCGACTCGCTTGCTTCCTCTCTGTATGTGGACAGGTCTGGGGTCAGCAGTCTGTAGCTCCAAGAAACCTACAAACTCCTGGGGCCCGGTGCGTGTGGCTCACACACGAAGCAGGTGTTGCTCAGGTGCACCACGGGCAGCTCTAGGCCCGGCCTCCGGATGGGTGAGGGGGAGACTGAGGCACACCAGACATGGTGCTTGCCCCTAGGTGCTCAAAGTGGTTGGGGCAGTGGAAAAAGTCTTCAATGTATATAGTGCTCTCTACTCCTGAAGTATCGTACTTTTCCTCAGAAAGGTTTCTAGGCAAGTGAATCAGCTGCCAACACCCTTTAATGGGAGCAGCAGTTGGGAGGGGTGTGCGCTTCACATTGCAGTGGTGGGAGCTGCCATGAATGGACCAACAGGGACAGGAGAAAGGAGACTTGATATGAGGGCCTGCAGATGCTGCATTTCCTGAACCCTCAACTGTGGAAGTAGGTGAGTTCCACATGCCACTGAGGGGCCTGGTGGGGAGGCAGGCGCGCTAGCTCTGCCAGGGCTCTCCCGGCTGCTACTGTGAACTGGCTCCCACGTGGCCTGTGGACACTCTCGGGGGCCAAACCAGGCGGTGAGGGGTTAGGCACTGCCCCGAGGAGACAGACAGGAGAGGGGAGTAGGCAGGTGCACCCTATCTGGAGGGCAGCCTTCCAGCACTTGGTTGGGAGGTGTCTGGGTGCGAAACCACTGCAACCTTAAGGAACTGGATGCCACCTGCTCTGAGTGAAGTTGTGGCTTGTCTTTTGCTGAGAATCTGTGCCTTTGAGGTACATTGACTTTTCACGGTGGGCTTCGTCTGGCTCCCCCTCACTGGGGATGTGCCTGTTGCGTTTGGCTGCCTGGCCTTGTCTCTCTTGGGGTGTGGAGGAGGCTCTCAGAGTCTGACAGTAGGTGGGTAACTTAAGTTCTAGGAAGCAGCACTGCTTGTGTTTTCCAGAGGTGTTTCTGGGCTCGTGTGAGAGAGAAGACAAAGGTGAGGTTGGGCCTGGCGGCTGTGGCCTCGCATTGGGCAGCTCAGTCTTGTGCTGCGATTCTGCCCGCTCCCCCCCCGCCCCCCCCCGCCGCCCCGGGACAGTCTGGAATGCAAGGCCCTTGCCATCTTTTGTCTCCCTTTTCCTGCTTAGGGGAACAGGCAGTGGTCAAAAAGTTCTTTTTCTGACTCCAGCCTAAATATTTCTGCTGTTCTGGGAAGTCAGGTTTTTCCTTTTTGTTCGTGGAAGTGAACTGAGAATAGAACTGGGAGTTGCAGAGAGCAAGGATGATGACCATTAAGACACCCCTTCACAGGGAGTTGAGAAAGTTGCAACGTAAGTGTCCAGCCGCCTTTGCCCTTTTCCTGGCTGAGCAGTGCTCCTGTCCCCTGTGAGAACTGGGTTCCTGCTGCCACCATCGCCCCTCGGGCTTGAGTTTTGGTTTGGTGGGTCAGTGGCAAGACGCACGGACCCAGGTCTGCTCTGGGCCGCCCCCAGGCTCCCCAAGGACACGGTCCCCTGCCTCCCCCTGTAGGCGGCCACAGCTAGCGTTTGGATTTTAGGGTCCCGGAAATCTCTCCTCTCACCCGACATGCTGCTGTTAGACACATCCCTTTCCCTTACCCTAAAGGAACCTAGTGCAGCAGGCTAATGCCATCAGGTGGGGTTCACAGCACACCCCTACTTTGTAGAGGTAACAGACACTGAGCATCGCTTGTTCTCTCGCCGACTCACCGTGGTGGCTTCCCAGCTGTGGGCCCTACCATGGTTCTGTTCATCACCGACCTCCCTGCGCGCGGAGGGGCTCATTTTTTTAGAAAACAACCGGGGAGCCAAATTGCAGGCATCCTCAGGGCCCCTAACCGGGGGGCCTGATTGTCATCCCTGAGGAATCGGCCTCTAGGCAGATTTCCTTTCCAGCACCTGGAAGAGGCTAAGAGAATGCTCAGTCGAGGTGGGAGCCTTCTGCCTTAGTCCCTCGTTAGATCTTCTAATGAGTCAGGAGCCACCTCCCATGGCAGACTTCATATATGTCAGCCCTTAGCAGTGTTCACCCTGTTTTCTCCCCAAGTGTCTTTGACCTCAGGCCTTGCACCAGGGACCCACTGGCCTGTGGTGCTGAACCTTTGTTCTGTGTAAGTGGCTAGTCGGAACCCAGCTACGTCTTCACAAGACAGGTCTCCTGAGGTGGTCCTCATTTGGGTGAGGGCACGTTGAGGGACAAGGGTGGGCTGGGAAAAGGGCTGGCCTGGGGCTTGGTCCAGACTCTTAGCCCCCCACACATCCTGGTCTCCCTGCTGCATGGTTTTCCTGGAGAGGGCCTGTAGGGCTTACTCCTCGCCCCCTCCACACACAGCTCTCTGTTTGGGAAGAAGGCAGCCAGTCTAGCGCAGGGCTGGTTGAGAAGGGGTTGCCTCACAAAGGAGTGAGGTGGCCTCGCTCAGACCCGGCGGCTGGGGGTTCTGGAGGCTTGGAGAAAACGTGGTACACAGAGCCACACATACCAGTGGACTCAGCTGTAGCGTACACTCTTACCGGGTCTGGTGGTGGCCACGGTAGTTTTTAGAAATTTAAAATACTTACCTGTATTTACTGTTTTTTTTTTCTCTGACTACCCAAGTGTAAATAGTGTAATTTGCAGTGCAAAGTCCTTGGCAATAACTTGTTGTGTACTATGTTAAAACACACACACACACACACACAGCCGCAAGCACCATGGATTGTCCTCCCCTTCGGGGCAATGACGTGTTGGACTCTGAACTCGAAACTGTCGGCGTGGTCAAAGCAGCAGCCTGCACGTGTGGACTGTCACCAGTGCCTCGCCCAGAGATGCCTGGCCTTCCTCCACAGGGACTCTCGGCCACCCCACCTCCCACAGGCAGCGCCTTCGCACTGGTTATGTTGGACTCTGCCATAGACTGACCCCCTTGTCTGGCTGCTGCAGTCTGTCTGTAATGACCTGACATGTCGCATTTTCCCCATTTGAATGACTAAAAATAAAAGCTTCTGTCTTAAGCAGGGCCTTCTCTGGTTAAATGAAGGTGCTGACTCTGATAAAAAGGGTGAAGTGCACGGCTACTTTCCTGGCACTTAAGACTCAATGGCTCAGTCCACGCAGCAGGAGCTTCCCATCAGGCAAAGGGGCATGCTCCCTGTTCACGGCCCTCTTTGCTAATGGCGCCACAGGCTCACACAGCCTCAACCTGTAACCCAGCACAGCGGGCAGTGAGTTATGGGCACTGGACCTCAGAACCGACTGTGTGCTTGTCACACACCCCACTATGAATCCTCTCACCCATTCCTTAGGATCAGCGTTACCCAGGTGGTAGAGCTCAGCACACTGAGGCTCAAAGAGAAAGGGACGTGCCCAAGAGTAGAGCTGCTAAATGGCAACAGCAATTTGAAAGCAAAGCTGAAGCTCTTCCTCCCGCTCCTCCCGAGCTGCAGTCGAGCTAGGCCAGCTTGGAGCCCAGATCACAGTGCTGCGCCCTGCGGCTAAGCCGGGAGCTGCGTGGACAAAGGCACTGGGCGTTTTTTGCTTCATTTTATACCTCAGGGCCCACCTCCTCCATGGAGCACCATCAGTTTGGATTTATAACAATGCCGGAGTGGACAGGGCAGGCCCCTTGCCCCCGTCCTCACGCCTGCCTTCGTGGGCTGGAAGGGGAGCCACACTTCCTTGCTGGACCCTGAAAACAAAGATGGCGGTGCTGGTGGTAGAAAAGGTTGAAATCACAGGCAAGCCTTTCACCTTCCACACCTGCAAACAACATCCCAATGCAGAGAGGTGGTCTCACAGCTGGAGGGAGAGGAGCACGTGAGAAGAGCAGAGCTTAGCAGAAGCTCACCCACCCCCAGGAGCGGGACACTGAACACGCTGTGCAGAGACGGAGAGGTTCAGCGAGGGGAGCACTCGGGGCAGCCTGCACAGCCCAGGGCTTCGGCCCCAGGGGGCAGTGAGGTGCTCAGAGCTCACACCCACCTGCTGCCCACGCAGAGGTGTGGGTTAACCACCCACCTTGCTGCCTGCGTCAGGAGGCTCCCTGGGGGCCCCGTTTCTTTACCTGGAAAATGGGGAAAGGTAGAGAACTCAGTTCTCCGCCTTCTCGTTTGGGGAGCGAGTGTCTCAGCCGCTGTGTGGTCCTGAGCCTGCATCTTCTCTTCCTCTTCCCTGCCCTCCTCCCCAGCCCCAGTCCGTGAATCTTTCTTAGATTTGAATCCCAGTGTCAGCATCAGGCACATGTCTGAGCCAGTGACTACTATCAACTTCACACATTCATCAGACAGGTGACAACATAGGCTCCTTGAGACCAAGCGACGCCCCTCTGGGTAGGCCCTTGTCTTTACAGCTGCTGAGTAAATTGGGAGCTGGGAGGGCCTCTCCCTGCTCCTGCCACTGGGACTTGGTTAGAGTTCAGAGCACCAGGCAGCCGCGCTCCTGGGAAACTTTACGGCAGACATTGCTTGTGTATCATTCTGAGCTGCCTCCTTCCCCAAGTGCTCTTGAGGCTTGAGAGTGCCGCCCAGGCCCAGCAGGGCCTGCCAGGTGGCGGCTCGGCCTGTCACCTATCTTCATTCCCCTGCGAGCAGCCCCGAGCGCAGAGTCAAGGAAGAAGGGCGGTCATGGTAAGAACCAGGATCTGAGTTTCCCAGCACAAAACCTTAATGCTCTTCCTACCTGAGTGCCCACCATCCGCCCACCATCCCCCCACTTCTCCTCACAGCCAGGCTTCTTTAAACACTTGCTTCTCTGCTTCCTCCCCTCCCACCTGTCAACACTCTGCACCCCACCCTGAGCACCAGCGACTTCCCAGTTGCCTCCCTGGTCCTGCCCTCCCCCCAGGGTAGAGCTTGCTTGTTCTCCTCTGGGCGTCCACAGCCTCACTCCCTGCTCCACGGCCTCTCTTCCCCGAATGGCAGTCCCTAACCCTAATCCTGCCCTTGCTTGTCCTGGACACCCCCTGGGTAGTGTTTCCCACCCTCCTAGCATCCGCTTACCTGCCAGAGGAGTTGTTCTGAACCAGGGGAATTCCTGTCTGTGACCCCCACCCCAGGAACATCTGGCAATAACCGACAATAAGCCCCGAGCTGGCAGGGGCTGTGCTGTTGACATGTAGGGGGCAAAGTCCAGGGACGCTACTCAACATCCTATGGTGCACAGGACAGCCCCCCCCGCAAACAATTATCTGCAGCCTCTGCTGCAGTGGGGGTGCCCCCGCAGTTCCCGAGAGTGGAGATTTCTAGACATCTCCAACTTGGATGTCCCAGGTGAGCTCAAATCCACACACTGAAAACTCAATTTATCTTCCTGGTGTTTCCTCCCCTTCCCCCAAGTTTCAGCTCTCCACGAGTTTTTCTTGAATCTGACTTCCCTAATCTATCGCCTCTTTTCAGAATAAATTTTTTCTATTTCCTCCTCAAGGACTGACCGGGAACTTATCAAAGATTTTTTTAAAGGAAGTTGGCTTAACCTCTCCAGCAGTTCCCCTTTAAAAGCCTTGGCCTGATTGGCCTTCACCTACAGGCCTAGTCTCACCTCCCATCGTGCTGCCTCAACAGGCGACACAGTGTGAACTGCTGTTTCTCTACTTCAACACTGGCTGCTTGCGTCAGAATCCAGCAGATCCCTAGCTGTCAGTGCAGGGAGCAGCCTCCTTGCTGGTACACGCCGCCGCCCCTGCCCCCCGCCCCCCTGCTCCTGCAGGATCCCAGGCACCTGCTACAGCACTTAGTGTACAGGTGCAATTATTCTTCTTTACCTGGGTCTCAACCAGGAGGGTCTAATGCTCCTTCCCTGGGAACAGGACCCGCCAGAGTCGTGTTAGCACTGTCTGGGCCATACGCCATGGTGGTGGCTAGGATTCCTGCTGCATCCCTAATTCCTAAATACTGGGAATCTAGGGGATGGGAAAAGCCTAGAAAAGGCTGTCGCCTGGATTCTTGCCCGGGTGGGCCAGGAACGTGGATCCCAGAAACAGACCCACCAGCCTAGGAGTGGCAAAAAGATCCCCAGCTGTGCTCTGGAGCCTCTGGCATGGCCCAGGCCCCTTGCTTGGCATGTGTCCAGCTTCCGGGGAATCACTCACCACCTCCCCTTCTTCCACATCTCAACCCACTTCCATCCAAAGGCTGGGCGTAGCTGGGGTCCTGGAGAGCAGGCAGGCCAGGCAGAGAGGGGAACTGTGGGTTGGGGACACTGTTCTTCCTCTTGCTGTAGAGGAAGGGGACGAAGTGATAAGGCCAGCAGAGGGTTTGGGAGCCTCATCCCGCTGGTGCAGGTGTGTGTGGAGGGGCACCTGTGAACAGAAAGGAACTTCTTAGCGGTGGCTCTGCCTGGGCCGCCACTTGTGAAGGTCTTAGAAGAGCCACTTGTGGAAGGTCTTAGCAGAGCACGCACGCCTGGACCCCCGCGCTCTGACTGCTCTTGAGCTGCTTCCCCAGCATATCCACATTTTGGGGCAGGGAATTCCCTCTCCCATCTCATTCTGGTGAGGTGCTTTTGTCTTTTAAGGCTTAACTACACCCTTACGATGTCCCTAAACCTAAGCCTGGAACACACAAACAGTGCCTCACCCGTGACCATGCCGCAGAGCGCCCGATGAAGCATGGGCACCAGCCTCCCTGGGGACAGAGCCCCGCTGCGCACCCACGGCCCGGTCCTGCTCCGCTGCCTGCAGAGGGCCTGAGTGGAGGTGCCGCCAGAGGCTCGCAGCCGCCCCGTGTGACAGCACAGCGGCGGTCTTCTCTGACTGGTGGGGGCGGGGGGTGGGAGTGGGTAGGAGCACATAATGATAAGACTGGTTTTTACAAAGCAGTGCTGTTTGTACCAAAATATTTAATGAATATGCTGTTAAAATAAAACCAACAGAAGAAATAGTAATACAATTTTACTGGTTTATATTTCAGTTCATAAAGTTAACACACTGTAACTACCCTAACACAATGTCCACGCACCTAGTTTTAGATGGGCTTACAGCTGTTTTGGTAACTAAACAAGAAAGACACGAAGTGGTGGAGGGGATGGTGTGTGGAGTAGGGGCTGCCACTTGTTACCTCCCTGTCGTCACAGGTGACCTTGGCAAGTGTCAGTACCACCAACAGGAAAAGATACAAAACCACCCAAGTGTCTATGTACAAACCAGCGCCTCTTGTAACCAGCTCCCTCCACACCACACGAAGACAACAACGAACCATCTGCAAGACAGCCTGTTAGCACATCACTACATAAATTATAAATCTTAAAAAAAAAAAAAAGGTGCTAAAACCTGCATTCCGTAGTTTTGAAGTGAGAACTTGCAGCCCATGTGAACAGCGAGGTTTGCAGCCAGCCACACCGTGGGGAGGGCCCCAGCAGGCAGGGACACAGGCCGGCGTGGCGATGCTGACGTGTGTGCCACACGTCTACCCGGACACACAGCTCAGGGTCCTTCCTGTCGCTCACATGAGCTGTTGTGCGGAACACCTGGCGTCTGGAAGTGAGGGAGCTCTGCACAGCACTCCCAGCGGCAGGGAGGGGCGTGGAGCCCAGCAAACCTTGTGTGAAATCAAGTGCCCAAATAACCATATAATAAGGTTGTGCAGGTCAGTCCTAGTCTGGGACTCAAACACTGTCATTTGGGGCATTGGGAAAAGGTATTATATACATATATACACACATACACACATGACACATTGAGCAAAATAGGATGTCCCCACATTAAGATTAATCCAGTCTCACAGTCAGTCACCCGCCCCCGCCTTGTGAAGTCATTTTGGCAGCTAACACTAAAAAACAACAGGAACCATGAGAGTTGCATAGAATTGATCAGAAACATGAGTAATGCCAAACCAAAAACCTGTGTGTCGTATAGTTTAGCAAGACTAGGTGGCTTCAGCTGCAACCACGAAACCCTCCTATTTAAAACAAAGTGCTTCTCCACTATCTACCCGAGGACCCTCGGCTGGCGCTGATGCAGGAAGAGTTACTTGGGTTACTGATCCTCTGCCCCAACCCACCCCGCCACTATATATATATTTATATATATAATAAGACATCTATTAAAAAAATTAAAGGTTTAGGAAAAAACCAACAGCCTGAAAGGACCCCCGTCCGCCCACTGACAGTGTCAGCCCCGCCCGGGGCCAGGGAGCCCCGGGGGTCGCCCCAGGAGCGGTTCTGGGTGGGTGTGGCGCCGCCGGCCGGCTAGTGGGCCTGTTAGTGTCAGCAGTGAGGGGAGCCTCGCTCCGAGGCCCCCTGCTTCATGAGCTCTGGTCCAACGACCTACCAATATGTTTCTAGGAATCTGACTTAGGTACATTCTGGTCCTGGACATGTCACAGAATCACACATCTGGCCAAAGAAGGCAACAAAAGGTGTCGTGTTTTCTGACTGTGTCTGCAGGCCGCAGGTGTCTCAGCAAGTCTCTTTCCCTTGAACGCCAGTTGCTGTCTTTATGGAGCTCAGTGTTCGGTTGAACCATGTCTTCTTAGCTGCCTGCACCTCGTTCAGGGCGAGGCCCAAATGGTGCTCCAAGTCCTGCGAGAGGAAGGGAGACGACGTGAGGGCACTGCCTCCCCACAGCTGAGCCAAAACCAGAGTTCAGTCTGTTCACTCTTGAGAGGCCTCTGGAAATTCCCCCAGTCCCAAAATGGTACAGAAAGATCTGGAATGCCTCGAGCTGAGGAGCTTCCTAGTTCAGCCCTCCTCATTTCTTGCTCATCTCTTAAAACCATCCCCTCAATGAGCATCTCTCTCCCCTGCCTGCCCACTACACACCAGGCAGAGCTCTGCCCGAGCGGAGGCTGCATCACGGATTCCCAGAACGCACTTTTGAAGTTTCCACTCCCAAGCAGGGCATCTGAAATGTCAGTCTGGGCCTGCAGACCCTTCTAGCTCAGCACCCACTTACCCCTCTGCTTCCTGGGGCTCTGCGCTGGGCCAGCCCTCACCTCCCTCTGCGGCTCCACAGGCCGCCCTCTCCCCCAGGAATGCCCACCCTTCTTTCTCTTCCCAGCTGCAAGCCCTGTCCACTCTCCGACTGTTCTGGACAGGCCCGTCAGCCCAGTCTCAGCTCTGCACCCCCCGCATCTGGAACAGGGCCTGGCAAAGAACGGCCAGAGTCCAGTGAACGTGGATGATGCGGGGGGGCCAGGCCCAAACATTAGTCCTGAACTTGGTTCCCTGTGCTCAGCGCTGGTGCTGGAGGAACTAGCTACAGTTCCTTCATCAGGAATGGAGGCTCAGAGAAATTAGGTAATACGCCCAAAGTCACAAAGCTAGTTAAGTGACGGGAGTTGGAGCATAAAATCCAGCATTTATCAAGTCCCCGACACTGTGCTAAATAAGGCTTTCTGTGCATTATCTTCTTCAGTCCTCAGGGCAAACGATCAGCTAGGGACCCTCATCATCTCCACCTGCAGATGAAGAGCCGGAAGGGGAAAGAGGTTACTGACTAACCCCCAGGCTGAAGAGCCTGAGAGTACATCTGTGATTTCAAAGCACATCTCTCTGCTCCACCAAAAAGCTTCCAAGCTTGATGGACATATCTCATTACGAGAAAGGCCAATCCTTAGACTAGGCCAAATAGTACATAAACATCCACTGGTGAGGAACTAGTAATAGGCTTCTTCCCATGAGGGTCACACTCAAAGTTCAAAAGGGAAAAGAACCCCAACCCATAACGATCACTCCTGGTGCTTCCAGCCCCTACTGGAAACCCCTCCCACACGGGCCAGGGCCCACAGGAGCAGCCCTGGCCAGGGGCGGGGGGGGGGGGGGGGGGGGGGGGTGCGGTGAGGCCGGTACCTGTATCTTACACTCGGCCTCCACCAGCTGCAGCTTGGTCTGTGCCAGCTCCAGCTCCATCTCTCTCAGCTGGTTCTTGAGTGTCTCCTTCTCCTCATCTGTGTCCTCATCTACAGCTTCCTTAGCTGAGCTGCTGCCCTTCACGCGCCCTTCTTTGTTGAAAAACTCTCGGCAGCGCTCACAGTCATCCACTTTTTGCTGAAATTGAAGGTCAGATGTGAAGAGACAAGAAGAGAAACCGGCCCTTCAGAAGAGGTGAGTGTCCCCGTCCTGGGGAGCTGAGCGGCGGCGTCTCAGCAGGCCCCCGGCTCCTGAAAGCCTGCTCTCCGTGGGACCGGCGGGCCGCCTCCGGGAAGGGCCGCCTGGGGTTCTGCCCTGAAAGCGGCAGAGCCACTCTGACGTCCTGATCCAGTGATCTCACATCTAGGAACCTGGGCTCGAAAAGTGCAGCAGCAGTGACTAGCTAAGATTTAGGGACTAGGATTTTTGCTGCAGAATGAGAGGTAAGGAAAAAGGGATAAACTACCCAACTTCTGGGAGAAATTTAATACACTGTGCTGTGCTTATACAGGAAGTATGCAACCTCCATGAAGTTTCTGAGGAATTTTTCATAACGTGGTAAAATGGTAAATGTTGGGTGAACTAGGGCACAAAAATGTATTTATAGTACAGTTAAAATATATACCACAGTTCATCAAACTCTGACTGTAAAAAATGTCATCTTTATTTCTCCTTAAGAAAATATTCTGCCAACTAAACCACAAAAAGCCCAAAAGTTACAGAACACGCCCTAATTTCAGAGATATAAATGTGAAACAATGCATCTTAGAATGAATGAAATTTTCTGTTAAACAGAGAACAGAGACTGAAAGAATACACACCAAAGCGTTAACTATGGCGAGGGCACCATGTGATCTCACCTGTAAGTGGGACTTAATCAACAAAACAAACAAGCAAGAAAAATATAACCAGCAACACTGAAAGAAAAAACGAACTGACAGTAACCAGAGAGGGTGGGGAAACAAGGAAAAGAAGGGGAAGGGTCAAGTGAAGGAACATGTGTAAAGGACCCAGAGACCAAGCCCAAGTGGGGAAGGATGGAGGGTGGGAGGTGGGGGTGGGTGGGGCAGGGGAAAGTGTTGGTGGGAAAATGGAGACAAATGTATTTGAACAATGAAAAAAAATTTTAAGTAACAAACAATGGTGATGTTATCTGTGGGTAACAAGAGTATGTGGGTTTTCTTATTATTTTTTTTAATCCTCACCTGAGGATATTTTATTATTGATTCTGGAGAAACAGGGAGAGGGGGACGTGGGGGGAAGGCAGTAAGGAAGTAGGGGGAGGGGGAAATGGGGGGAGGAAGGAAGCGGGGAGAGAGACAGAGAGAGATGGAGATGGAGACATCAATCCGTTGTCTCCTGCATGTGCCCTGACCAGGGATCCAAAATGTTGCGGGACGGTGTCCTAACCAACTGAGCCACCCAGCCAGGGCTTATTTACTCCTATTTCCCAAATGTTCTGCAATGAGTATTATTAGTTTTAGAATCAGCAAATAAATTATATTTAACAAACAGCGACTGCTGATTAAACACTCCTCATGACAGGGCCGGTGCCATCTTGCTCTAGGTAAAACGCTGATCTGCGCAAACATGGCCGCGAACACAGAACTCTCCCACCTTCCTGCCCACTGAGCTGTAAATATTTAGAAAAGCATCTTTCAGTAAATGACTCACCTTAGTAAAATTGGTAAGTTCTGTAATACAAGTACAGATTAAAGAAAGAAAGCGCCAAGTTACTAAAGTCCCCAAATTGGAAACAACAGCACATTAGATCTCACAGCAGAAGGATCTGGGCTCGGAAGGGCGTGTCCTCACTCTACACACCACGGCGGGAGTGACAAGTCACACCACAGGGTCCTCTGTACCCACCTCAGGCAAGGTCCACAACTCAGACTCCTGTGCTTCACAGCACTTACTCCCCATGTGACAACACCTGGAAACCTGGTGGCGCTTGTTTGGTTCACGAACTATCCAGAGGAGGACGCTATACACATCTATAAGAACAAGGCCCTTGTATTTTGAGACCTTGGGTCTCATCTGTGTCCCCTCCAGAGGAAAGAGGCATGTCAGTTAGTGAGCAAGGCTGCAACCGTTGCCTGGGCTGGTACTCCAAAACTCAAAGTCCTCCCCAGCCCCCACCAAAATCTGTTGTGCTGGTTACAGCCATAAACTGAACTAGGTGCTCTACAAATTTCTTCGGTAAAGGAAGACTTACCCGAATTTTCTCAATTTCCACTTTATTAGCGGTCTGCTGCTTCTCCAGTCTTTCACTCAACTGAGAACAAATCTACAGAAACAAACAGTGTCTTGAGCAGTGTCACCACCTGCACCCTGGGGGACAGGGGTGAGTTCTGTGGTGGCAGCTGGACGGCGACATGCGGGGTGAAGATGGCCCCCAGCGGCTGCTACTGCTCGGGGACACTGAGGGCTGCGGGCGAGCTGGGGATCCTTGGGCCGTGCCACCTCGGGCCGCGCCACCTCTGATAGGTTGCAGGAACCTATCAGCGCCACACTTGGTGGACACCGGTTTCCAAACACCGGCGGATTCGCGCGCTAGCGCGGGATCCCAGTGCAGAAAGGGACAAGACCAACCCAGTTATGTCCTTAAAATGCGGACAGCCAGGGAGAGCGCTGCATCTGCATCCCGTGACCACACAGGACCACAAGGCCACGGCGCGAATTTGAGATGCTCCCAGGAACACAGTGTGGCTTCTCTTGAGTGCCTGCGTGCCTGCCGGGCTCTCACTATGCCTGGTGCTCTACCAGCACGACCTGAGGCCGTGGTGATTTCCCTTATCCTACAGTGAGAACCAGCGAGGTGACTAGTCCAGGGCAGTGAGGGGACTTGTCAGTGCTGGCGGCAGAGCTGGAAGCTCCCGGGCGAGGAGGGGGTACATGTCACACGGACACGCAGGGCTGCGGGGGAGCACAGGCCATGCTGGGCTGCACAGACCCACCTGCTTGTAGTCACCGATGATAGAGCTGTTTTTTTTAATCTCAGATTCTGCCTTGTCGAGTTCCCGTCGACACATTTCCTTTAACTGCATACATTAAAAAAACAGAAAATGTTTTAAGGGATATATAAAAGGCTTTCCAAAAAGTGCCTCACCTAACTCTGGAAGAGCTCCGATTCACCCCCCTCTTCCTTCCCTCTTGGCAGCACTAACCCCGGCTCTTGATGCCAGGAGAGGGAGAGACAGTCAAAACTTCCAGAAACACCCACCCCCACTCGGGACCGGGCTCTTGTTGCAAGTGCCTCCCTGCCTGTGCACAGCCCAGCCTGCGGGCCCATTGAAGACGCAGCACCAGCCGAACTCACTGAGGACGCGGCTTCCTCAGGAACTGGCCTCAGGTCGGTGTAGACAGTGCCCTGCGGGCTCGCACCTCAGGCAGCCCTGACTGAGGCCGAGGGAGCTACCTCTGTGGACAAGTCAGGGGAGTGGGAGGGGACTGCCCCAAAGCCCTTCCTGTGGCTGCATCTGTGCCCCAGTTGCTGCAGAGCTGGCTCCCGCGGGCCTGCCAGCGTCTGCTCTGGGGGCATGTCAGCGACAGGCCGGGAAGAGCCGAGCCAGGCATTTCTGGCCTGCTTTCCTTCTGCAGAAATGCTAGCCCTATCCTTTGTCACACTCGGATGCTGACACACAGGAATTTCTCCTGCCCCAACCAAAGGCAGTCTGTGCCCCACTGTCGCTGCCTACGCTTTAATTATTAAGAGCCGTTATCTTTACACAGTCGATAAAAGAGCCTCTGGAGAGAAACGGGAGCCAGCTGCCACTGGGCTCGCCAGTGCCAACTGCTGGGCGTCTGCATGGCACAGGGGGCCTGGCCTGGGCGCGGAGGAAGCTCCCTTACCTGGGCGGACTCCTCCTCCAGCCGCCTCTTCTCCTCTTCTGCATCGATCAGCTTCTGTTTGGTCATAAGCAGCTCCTTATTCAGTGCATCTGCCTTTTCCTCAGCCTGAAACATTTACGAGGTGCTGTTACCAAACAAGAATCGAGAACCGGAAGGGGCATGAATCACGCAGCACAATCCCATTTTAAGATGAAAGGGAAGCGGTGATCCAGTGAGGAGAAACAATACGCCCCAGCTCCCATGGAGACCAGACTCGTGCCCAAGGGCCTGGCCCAGCGTCTGGCCCGGAGGAAGTGCAGGGCAGTGGTTAGGAGCACGGCCCCTGGCACCAGACAGCGTGGGCCCCACTCCCATCGCTCCCTGGTCCCGTGCCACTGGCCAAGGCCCCGGGAGCCTGTCAGAGCCTCGGGCCCTGCCCCTGAGGAGCACCGCGAGGCCAGGCCTCAGCCTGGTGCCTGGCACAGGGGACGCTCAGCAAAACATTGACACTAGTCATAAATGCTGGTTTTCTTCCTCCAAACTCTTAGGATTTTCTCTACTTCATCAAACAAGGTCTACAGGAAAGGGGCCACTCTGATTTTATTACGTGATTCGGCCTTCCTCCACCCCAGTGTTTTCCTAAAGCGTGCAAAGGTCTGGAGGGCAGACCTGCGCATGAGGGTCCGAGTGAGAACAGTATGGGCCCCTGACACGGGACAGCTCCAGGGTCACGGCAGGACGAGCGACCGCAGCACGGTAGAGGCAGTCCAGGAAACGGGGTGGTGGCTCCCAGGCACAGAGCACTGGACACAGACGGTCTCGGCAGGCCCCTCATGCACAACCGCCTTTCACAGGGAGTGGAGGTTTCCCTGAAGGGACACCCAGCTGACGCAGTGGAGCTAAGCCCTGTGCTCTCCCCGGGGCCACGGGTCCTCTGAAGTATCTTTTTTGGGGGGACCAGGTTCCAGAGGGCTGGGCCTTAGATGGAGAACTGAGAGTGGCAGGACAGGAAAACTCCAAAGGCCACTAATTACTGGCAAACTGTCACGCGTGCAATGAAACAGGGTCCCACAGATACGGCCTGTCCTTTCTGAGGGGTGGCTTATCATCTCCCCAGTCCCCAGGAGAGATCAAAAGGGAAGTGAGAAACAACAGGAAATAACTAGCGAGGAGAATGAAGCCCTGTTAAAGATCCTGTTTTACTTAAATCAAGAGAACGACCTATTACCTCTCCCTTCCCTCCCTTGGACGCCGTTCGTGTCTCCTGGGCAGACTGCTGTTCTCCCATTTACCAGTGGTCACCGCCGCGGGAGATGGCGAAGACGCTAAGGCCGACTCTCGGAAGCATGGGCCAGCCAGGCCAGGGACTCTTGCAGTGCAAGTCTTCCCGGCCCATCCGGACTCCCCGCGCGCTCACGGTGCGCAGCCCGGCCAGAATCCAAAAGCAGGTGGCCTGACGCCACGCCCCGCACTGGCGCTGTCACTCCAAGCGCTGCCCTCGCCCCCGGGAACGGGCACAGGGACCCTGGGCCGGCCCAGCGAGGGCCTGCTGACGGCGGGCACCGCATGCTGCACGGTCTGCTCCCGGTGCATGAGCATGAGGGCAGAATGGCCAGTGCTGAGCGTAACTCCAGGCTTCCACTTCTGGTCACAAAGGACTAACAGGGACCAGATTTACAGCCCCCCCCCCCGCCCCCCAGCCGACCCCACTGTAAACAAAAAGCTGGGCAGAATGTATGAAACTACTGTTTTCAGACCCTGGAAGTTAGTATACATAATTAAGAGAAAGAAAACAAACAAGGTGAGCCCTACTGCCAGCTTGGGAGATGCACAATGGGAGACATCCTCACTGCTGCCTCAGTGAGTGACAGAACGAGAGGAGGGAAAACCAGAGTCCAGGGAAGATCTGACAACACTCAACCAACTGGGCTGAACCGACGTTTATAGAACATTCCAATCACTAGCAACTCACACACGCAGCACTTTCCAGGTACATGTGCAAAAATTCACCCAAAGAGACCCAATAGTAGGCCTTAAAATAAGCATATGGTCTAAAATGATTAAAATCAGAGAGAAAATACACTCTAATCACAACTGAATATATCAGAAATCAACCAGAAAAATCCCTAATAGTTGAAAACTAAACAATGCACTGCTAATTCACACATAGGTCAAAGAAGAAATCACAAGAACTAAATAAAAATAAAAACACAGCATATCAGAATATGGGATGCAGCTGAAACAATGCTTCAGGGAGACTTATAACTTAATGCTAATTGTAGAAAAGAAGAATGGTCCAAAATCAATGTTCAAGCTTCCTCTTTAAGAAGCTAGAAAAAGCAAATAAAAAATAAAGTAAAATGAAATAATAAATAATAGAAATCAATAAAACCAAAAAAAAAAAAAAATCAATGAAACCAAAAGCTGGGTTTTGGAGAGATAAAAACAACTGATAAACTCCTAGTAGTTAGACTGATTAAGGAAAAAAAGAAAAAGGACACAAATTATCAGGAATGAAAGGGAGGACATCGCGACAGGTCCTTCAAACATTAAAAGAATAAGGAAATATCAGTGACTCCATGCCTCCACATTTGACAACTAAAAAGAAATGAATAAATTACTGGAAAGACACAAGTTATTAAAATAGATACATGAAGAATTAGAAAATTTGAATAACACCACATGAGAAAATAAAATGAAAAAACTTGTGGAAAATTATTCATAATTAAATAATTTCCTAAGAGAAGTCCAGGCCCATGTGGCTTCATTTGGGAATTAAATAAAAGATTTAATCAAGAAACAATTCTCCATAAAGTACTTAATAGGAGGGAACACTTTCCAGTTCATTATCCTGATATTAAAACTAGACAAACTATTATAGAAACTCTAGACAAATATTCCTAATAAACATGAAAGTCTTTAATATAAACAGAAGTCTTTAATAAAAAAATAGAAACTCCACATTTCGTAGGAATGCAAGGGTAGTTTACACTGAAAAATCAATTTATTTTTATTATATTAACAGAATTAGGAAAAAGAGCAAATAATCACCTCAATAGATACAGGAAGAATATCTGAAAACTCTCAGCCAAGAGTAAGAAAAAGGAGAACTTTCTCAGCCCAACCTATGAAAAAGCTACAGCGAACACGTGCGAAACGGCGGAGAGGCCACTCGCCGTTCGACACTGCTCTGAAGGTCCTAGTCAAGGGCAGGAAGACAAGGGAAAAAGGGATAAAGACTTGAAGTAAAACTGTCTTTATTCAGAGATGATATGATTGTGTATGTGGAAAATCCTAAGATGTATGTCAAAAAGCTACTAGAGTAAGTGATTTTATTAGTGAAGTCATAGGACACAAGGTCATAAACTCAACTGTATTCCTAAAAATCAGCAATAAAGGATTAGAAAATGCAATTAAAAAACCAATATGCCCTTTACAATAGATTAAAATTATATACAAATTTTGTAAACTGAAAACTAAAAAAAAAAAGTAAAATTGAAAATAACCTAAATAAGGGGAAATGTAACATATTCATAGATTGGAAAGTTCAACTATTGTTCAGATGTTCATTCTCCCCAAGTTGCTTTATAGAAGCAACCCCACTCAATATCCCAGAAGGCTTTTATTTCTAGAAGTTGACAGACTAATTCTAGTATTTATAGAGAAATGCAAATGATTTAAAATAGGCAAACTATTTTTTGAAAAGAACCAAATTGGAGGGCTCACATGACCTGAGTTTTAAGAGTGTACGGCTCCAGCAATTAAGGCTGTGGTTCGGGCGTAAGGGCGCACATGCATCAAAGGAGCAGATGCAGAACTGAGGAGACCCTTGTGCACAGGGACAACTGATTTTTGATAAAGAGGCCTAAGCAATTCAATGGGTAAAGTTTAGTAACCTTCCCAGGGTCACAGAAGGATAAGCAGAGGGGCGCACGTCCCAGTGCGGGCGGGGGACTCTGCCAGGGCCCCATGCTCCTGCGGAGCGCCAACCAGATTCCCCCGCCAGGCACGTGCCCGGCAGCCCTGGGCGGGGCCCCTGCACACGTTCTCTTGCAGCTGGACGTTCTCAACAGCTGCTGTGCAGAGGAAGAAAAGTGACAGCTGAGGAGTAACACAAGGGATGTGAAATTGATGGGAAATACAAAGAGGATTCTGGAAACCTTATAAGCCACATACCAGAGCTTTTTTCTGGGTTGCAGAAAGGGAAGAGTTGAAAGGAATGATGTTCTTTCAATAAAGTGAGTCCCTGAAGTAAAAAAAAAAAAAAAACGGTGAGAGGACTTCACAACCTGATTTTCAGTAATGACTGAAAAAAGAAAACTAAGACAAGAACTTGGAAAGGGGCTGACCGTTGAGTGTGGGGAAGGTCTATCCTCACAGCACTGTGGATGGCCCGAGGAGGGGACCCCAGGCCGTGAGCTTCGGTGTCAGACCTTCTGGGTTCCGGTCTGAAGGCTCTGCCGCTAACAGTGTTTTGCCTCAAGTTTCCTCATCAGTATGAAGGGGAATCATAATTGTACCCCTCATACAATATGGATTATTTTGAAGATTTGATAAGATGGTAAATACAAAGCACTCAGAGCAATGCCTAGTCATTGGTTCTCAAGAAACGTCAGCTGTTATGTGACAGTATCACTGGTCCTCCTGGACTCATGTTTCTGACGTAGTTTTGACACTGAATCACACACAGCTCCTTGTTCCACATTTCTTTTGGAGACAGTGTGGCACTGGAGAAAAAGCCTGCGCTGGGTTAGACTCCTGGCTCTGCTTCTTCCTGGGGGCCTTCCTCTCCCTGAGTCTCAAGTTTTCCTGATTGTTAAAAATCCTCATCCATCAGTGGGGCTCACTTACCATCCTTACAAGGCTGAGGTAAAGATAAGGGTATCAGAGTTTAGCCGAGTGCTTATTAGCACAGCGCCCACACACAGATCCTCAGGGAACAGAAACCCATGCTATCTTTACTTGTCCTCACTTCCGGTGTCAGGAATGTAACCTAGTTCTCTGACTGCTATGTCCGGATGAGACAACCTGAAACAGGGTTCACACTACCTGGGGTTGGGCTCCGGGAGCAGGGGACGTCGAGACATAGCGATGGCAGCTCAAAATCCACCTGGGATTTTAGCGTTGTCTCCCAACATAGGTCACTGTAGAACACACAACTCCCGTCCGGGACTCACTGTCTGCCGCCCCCCTTTGGCGTGGTCGGCAGCCGCTGCGGGCCGTTGCCAGCAGCCCCGAGGCCCTGCCTCAGCAGCCCCCCGCTCGGTGAGCCCCGGGCGCCTCCACTCACTTGGCAGGGTGCCCGACGGGGAGGGAGCGATTCATCTGGGCCATGGGGAGGGACCGCGCCCCTGGTGAACAGGCCAGGGGAACCTAAAGCGCTGAGGTCGTCAGGTTCTCGTTCCTGTGGGCTCATGACCTTGAAATGCCTTCCCTGCAGAAACTGGAAGGAGCCTTGCCAGCCTTGCGTGGCTGTTTGTAGCTGACAAGAGACAAGCAGAGGGACTGACATCGTCCATGCCTGGTATTATTTTTGGGGGGCTGGGGGCTTTTCACAGCCACCAAATCGTGTAATTCTCACTGTACCCTGGAACCTGGCATTTATTGTGCATCCCCTCCCCAACATTTTTCTCTACTTGAAAGTAGAGTAGTTGTTATCAGAATCCAGGCCTGTTTAAAATTTTGTATTCCACTATTCTATTTCTCAAGAGGAGTAAGAACCAGTAGTGCACAGTATTTCCACGCCCCCCGGTGCGTATCAAGGGCCTTGCGAGGGTCACAGACCCTACAGGGTGCACTGTACCATCCGAGTCTCCTATAAACCCTCAACAGCCTGGGCCTATTTCTAGAACCTCAGGAAACCAATGAGCAGAAAAGTAATCTTAGGAGCCTGACAGGGAATCTACGTCAGGTGCCGGCCAACTGCGGCCCATGCGCCAAATCTCCCAGTTCTCACAGATGGGGTTCGGGCGGGTCACAGCCACGCTCACTCGTTTCCTCACTGTCTGTGGCCAATTCCACACCAGCGGCAGTTAGACAGTCACGAAAGAGACCGTGTGGCTCACAAAGACTAAAATACTTACTAGCTCTCCCTCTACAGAGGGAGTTTGCCAACCTCTGACCCAAACGATGAGTGAGAGACTACACGTCTAAGGGATGCCGAGGTATAGAAAATGGACACCCCCGCCAGGAAAAGCCGCCACCTGCAATGTTTTAGGATCAGGAGAAGCAAAGAAAAATAGCACATCTGCCAACAGAAATTACGGACGAAATCAAACTTCTTTGGCACTGAGCTTTCTTACGGTCGGCAGCGCTCAGCCACCAAGCACAGAGTATGCAAGATAACAAAATCTCTTGTTTTAGGGGGAGGTTAATAAAGTCCTAGTGATTAAATGCTACTGCCAACTGTGACACATGAGAATCAGCCAGATGGTCCCTCAATCAGGCAATGCTTAGAAAGAAGTTCGAGGACTGTGTGTCTAAGGAGCGAAGGGCGCCTTCGCTTATCCCTGAAGGAAAGAAAGGAAGAAGGCAGGCCGACAATATCCAGTCCAAGGCAGGGAACTAAGCAGAATAAACAGCACTAAATGTCAAGGACATCCTGTGATTATGGGGGAGGTAGGGTACTGAACACAATGTTTCCCTCCGGAGGGTCACACTCACGTTATCCAGGTCCTTTCGCAGCGCGATCTTGCTGGTCACCAGCTCATGGGCTAAGTCATCATTTTCCTGTTCCAGCCTCATGTTTGCTTCTTGTAGACGCCTATTCTCCCGCTGAAGGGTTAAAAGGGACCAGTTAGACACACATAAAAATCAAATGAAAAGGAAAATTTCTCAGGGCTAACCCTCAACACTACTTCCTGAGTCCTATGGAAATTGTGGGAGACATGGCTGGTCCTAATGGGCTACCAATCAATAACTTATTTTCTATGTTCATCGAGAAATGCTTAACTGATTCAAGTGACCCTGCAAAAGCGGCTATGTCTTATTAGCTGTGCCAAAAGGCCACGGCACTGTAACATACCAGACATCTGGTTTGAAGCAAAACAAACTTGTTTCTTTCATTTGCAAACTCAAATTGAAACTTGAACCAAAAGCAGTGGAACTGAAGTTTAAAAATAACTCCACAAAGCTGCTACAGGCACAGTTACGTGAAAGGCTGAAAGCTCTTTGCAGATCGTCGGCTGCAAGCAAACGAACCTCAAATCGCTCGATGGGGTCCTCCTGCTGCGCCTGCTGCTCCCTCATGGTGTGATACTCCTTTTCATATTTTTTCAACTTCTTCTGACTAATCTGTAGGGCAAATCAGAGCACATATTAAAAAGTATCAGCAAGTGGTGGGTGGTTCAGGGTAGAGACTGGGGTGTCCCCAGTCACTATGGAAGTACTGTTGCCCATTTTGGGAGGGAAATCATCAGAGGGGGGCATAGCCCGGGACCCAAAATTCTTAGTGACTACTGTGTCCAGGGTCGTGTTGCAGACAGTGAGTTCCTAAGGTTTTCACTAACAATGTCAGAAGGAGCAACCACAGACAGCTCCTCCCACCTGAGTTCTGAGTCTTACTGTCCCTCATCATCATCACCGTCACCCTTTTATTTCGCGCGTGCCAGCCCTGCTGCAAGGTGCTTCACATCTCTGACCACATGCCACCTCTACAAGTATGGCATTCCCGTCCTCATTCTATACACAGGTTAACTGAGGTACAAGGAGGTTATGTAACTTGACCAGGGTCCCTCTGGGCCTGGCAGGCCTGGGATTTGAACCCAGGGAGCTAGACTACACCCAAGGTCCCAGCTGCAGCCACCTTGCTCTCCTACCACCTACCACCGCTCCTCTCTACCAGCTCCTTCTGTGCCGCTTTCAAACAGGCACAACCCCCTCTGCCCTCGGCACACAGCTCTGCTGCCGCCTATTAGGCTGCTCTTCCGCTTCGTCCCACCTCTGCCCTCTTCCTCTCAAGCCGCTTCTCACCAACAACCACTGCGAGCCACAGGTCTATACCTTTGACTTCCGTTGCTTTGTGCCTCTCTTCAGTCTCTCTGATCAGGCTTTTGCTCTGACTACTCTATAGAAAGTACCGTCTAATGTGACCGACCCACTCCCCTTCTCTTTAGGAAATAGCCCTTTCTTGGCTCTCCTTCTCCCTAACAGGTCATTCCCCCTCTTTTACTGGTTGGCTCTCCTTCAGTCTGGACCATAACCAAGGGCATCCTTTCAAGATGCAACTCTTCGCCTTTTGTTTGATTCCTTCCTCTCAATCACTAACTCAACCTCTTGGGTTGTTTTTAAATTACATTCTTAATAATTAAGAAATACAAACCTGATAAAACAGGTATGTGCAACTTAAGGAATGAATACAAAGCTAATGCTTTTCCCTTCCCAAAGCTTCAACCACCAGCACTACACTGACACTCAAACTTTAGCTGCCAGTTGTGGGTGACTAAGGAACCCCGAGCTAGTCCACTCCAACTTTGCTGCACAGATGAAGAAACCGAGACCTCAAGGGCACGGGATGGGCTCCAGTCCGCGGTGCCACCGATGCTCTGTCCCATCGTTCCCTTCCCATCCCAGGCTCTGGGGATACCTGTCCTCCTCGGGATGTTTCTAGGTCTGCTTCAACCGGAGCCAATTTCTGGGGTGTGGCTGCCGCCCAACAGGAGGCGGCCCAGCGCACGGCCCAGCGCACAGCACCGCGCCCTGGCTGCCGCCTACAGCAACGCCTACGCCTACCGGACGGCAGGGGTGAGGCCACAGGCGGCAGCATGACACCTTCCCACACAGACCTTCTGCGGTTAAAGGCTAGCGCGGGGAGGTGGGGGGGACACGATGTTTATTGTGTATGTGATGCACAAAGAAAGCACCTATATAAAACATCTGTGTGATCAGCACATTTATAAGCAATCCTCACAGATCCCTCGTAGAGGAAGAGAAACTAAATGAGGTTTGTGGGAGGCAAGCACAGACCAGGTATGCGACAAAGGCGGCAGCGGGTGTGAGGACCCCTTAGTGCTCTACCAAAAAAATAAATAAAGGAAAAAATAACAGCACTAACACCAAATCCTACAAAGCAGTCTCACAAATCTTTAGGGCTCTCCCACTTTTAATTCTCATACTAGGGTGAGAATTAACATTTTTTCCCCTATAAACATACATTTAAAAAGGCTAATTGTAAAATAATCTCTTCTACCTTTCATTATCCCTTATTATAAATGCTTCATTCTCACAGCAAAAGGGCTGATTCTCCTCAGCGCTGTAACAGCTCTTCATGTGTAACGGGCACCTGATAAATGCCAGGCCCTTTACATTTGGTTACCACACTTGGGTTCTGAGATTTCTGTGATAGGATGTGGGTATTTCTTTATGTGTTTCTCATGTTTTCCAACGGTTCTGCATTGAGCGTAAATTATTTGTGTAATTATGTAAACAAAGCCGGCCCTGTTAAAACGAGCCCTCGCCGGTTCCGGGTTCCGGGCCCTCCAGGGCAGGCTCCGCTCGCTTCTCTCCGTGCGGGTCCCCACTGCGCCCCGGGTCAGCTCACAGCCGCCCCTGCCGTCTTTACCGGCGCGGCCTCCTTCCCATTTCTCACTGGTTCTCGTCTCTTACCCCCTTCCTCCCCTAAACTCCTCCCCCTATCCCCATCACAAACAAAAAATAAATAAAAACAACAACGCTTATAACGGGCTTGCAACAGAGCCTGACTTTGGGTGTGGGGAGCTGCGTACTAGAGCTGACTAGCTCAGGCTGCCTGAGGCCCAGGCCCCACGAGAGAGACTGACGCCCAACACCCGCGTGGGGCACCGAGAGGCACCGCAGGAAAGCACCAACCCAAACCTCCACATGGGGGCGCACCCCGGGAGAGCAGCGCCTGCCTCTCAGCCTGCCCGCCCCGTCATCAGTCATCAATGCCCCCCAGTCAGACAGCCTCTCCTCTGTCACTGTCCCTGCCCAAGCGCACAGAGTGCCCAGGAGCGCTAACGGACACCGACCATTCCTCACGCCACCCTTTCCAAGTGAACGCACACTGCAAGCCTGGTCCCTCTGCCTGGACGAGCCCACGCCCTGTTCACCTCTCAGATCAGAGCCCCAGTGTCACTTCGGTGGGAGCCCTCCCCTGACACCTTCCCTCTATGAGGCCAGGTCTTCCGTTGTATATTCTCACAGCGTCAGGGCAATTCCCCCATGGCACCTGTCCCAGTCCACAATTACTTATGTATGTGCTTACTCAACTGCCTGTCTTACCGCCAGACAGCAGGCCTCACCTCCAGCGCCCAGCTCAATGTCTGGAGCACCATCGGGACTCCATAATCAGATGTGGAACAAATCAAAGCCAGGCCTTCCTTTTAAACTAATCAGGATGCAGATGGGGCATTTATTTACCCAACTGTTGGGCATGGCTGTGAGTAGTGTATTTTGCTCATACACTAGTATACAAAGATGAAGAGGTCAAAATATGCAAAGTCCACAGGGCAGGAACTCTCATCCACATGAAGCTCCCACTGCCTTGCCGCGTAAGCATGGAAACACGAAGTGAGCAGACACACAGCCCCCATGCGTCAAGCGCCAGGGTCACCTCATCTGGGCCGTACTCCAAGGACATCGTAGCTGCCCCCAGGAAGTCGGGCAGCTGGGGAGTGGGCCCACAGCCCTGGATCACGCCCACCGCTGGCTTACCTCTGTCACAGACTGTGGAAATCACAGCCGCACACACAGTGAGTGGCATTTTTTGCCCTCAGAGAAGATTATATTTGAAATTTTTTGTTTAAATGTACTTTGTTGGAAAAAATATTCTAATAGTTTCCTGGGATAAGACTGAGTTTACAATTTAAGTAAAACCAATTTTAGACCCCACTGCAATTAGTACAGCGAGTCTTAACACTGTGAGGAACAGAACCCTCTGAAAGACACCCGAGAGTCACCGTTCCCCTAGAGGTACTGACCCCGAAGAAGAGCATGGACGCCAACTCTGGCCCCGCCCCACCCGCAGCAACAGAACCATTTAGGAGGGCTCACGGGCTCCCCTGGTCCAGCCACAGACCCCGGTAAAAAGCCCTGAACTAGAAAGTGGAGACGTGGAACATGCCAGATTGATAGTTTGGTAGAAGTACAAAGTTAGTCCCAAATGTCTCCCCTTGACCACTCACCTGTCACCAATGTGTGACAGGAACTGGATAGTGCTCTCTCTTTAAACACGTGCTACTTGCCTTGGGAAAGGCGGTCCCTGACTTGTGTGGGAGTGAGGTGGCCCGGTCAGCAGGCAGGCAGGCAGACCAGGCCTCCAGTCCCCCCTCTGCTGATGGCTCGCTGTGTGACTGAGGTCAGGCTGCCCTACCTCAGCCTCAGGGTCCTTGTCTGTGAAAGTCACAACGGTCCCTCTGAGGACCATTGTTATGAGGACTACGGTTATGAGGATCACAAGATATAAAACATTTAAGGAGGTCAGAAGAGTGCCCAGCACACAGTGAGGTTAACAGTAGGTGCTGCTTGTTAACATCAACATCTGCACTCTTGCCCTGAGTCAGAGCACACGACCCTCTGAACATGCGCTGCAAACAATGAGCCATTTAAAGGAAGCCCATTTAACACAGGAGAGCAGGGGACAGGCTGCTGATAGGAAACAGGAGCTGATTTCCAAGTCCGGACTAAGAAGCTGCTGCAAAGTCCAGAACACTTTGCCTCCTGGGCTGGGGTCACGGGGAGCCAGCTGAGCATGAGTAGCTCTGCATGGGAGGGGTGAAGGGTGTTGTGTGGGTGAGTGGCAGGCAGGAAGAGGCCTTGCGCATTAAGGAGATCCTGACCTCAAAGTCCTCATTGATAAATAAAGAAATATGACCCAAGCCCATCTCCCTTTTGTAGAATGCTTGGAGCAAGAACTTTGCTTTTCCGTTATTCTTCAGAAGAACCCGAGATTTACATAGGACCATCAAGATACCAAGATACCTCTATACCTACTATTTCATTTCATCCTCCAAATCACTCTCTGAGATGGGTAAAGCAGGGGTTGTCACCTTCATTTTACTGACGGGGCAGTAAGACCAAGAAGATAGGTAAAGTGTCCAGAGTCAAGGGCCCAGTCTGTTAAGTGGCAACGCCAGCACAAGGACACAATATCTGGGGTGATTTCTGTTTCTTATCTATCTCTCCAGCAGGCTCAGTACTGAGCACAGTTCCTGGGACATAAGAGATCCAGAAATGTTTGCTGACCTGAAGTGACTAAAGGAGAGCAGAGCCTGGGCCAGGAGGTCAGAACAGGGTGGCCGCGAGATCCCTGGTGCCTGAGGGACAACACCGGCCCTCAGAAGCGCAGTGGCCACACTAAAGGCACCGTCGCACTGCGCCCCCGTGCGCCCCACTATGTCACCTGCCTCAGGCCACGTGGCAGAGGCAGGGCCAGGACGGGAGCCACGGCCCGTGCCACGCCAAGGCCTGCTCTTGAAACCACTTGAAACGAATCAACATTCTATTTAATGTCTGAGCCTTTTTATTTAATTTGTTCAGTTTGGACTCAAACTCCCTCAAAGATCACTAAATAGAATTAGGCATTCTGGTCCTACCATCAGAGTTTTTTCCCTAAAATGCAGAAGTAAATTAATAGCAGAGAACCCAAACACAGAAAAGGACCAAGCGAAACCAACTTACTAAACGAGAAGGCAGAGACGACTGCTGCTCTTGCGACACTGAAAAATTTAGGGAACAGGGCAGAGACAGAGAGCAGCCACTCGGAAGCTTCCTCGCGAAGCCCAATTCTAAAAGGTAAGGACAAGCAAAGAAGTAAAATGATACCCTGGTCTAGTTATACGGGAAACTGATCTTAGGCGGAGGGCAGACCGAGAGTCTCAAAGGTGACATGGAGACTGAGTTACTCACCAATACAAGTGGCCTTGTCCTATTCATTCAGTCCCTCATTTGCAGTAAAGCACAGGGAGACTAAGCGCTGACTTTAGAGCCTGAAATTCCCAGGATCTAATCCCCACTCTATCACTTATGAAAATTATACCCTGTGGGAGTTTTGTTTAATTTTCTAAGCTTTATATATACAGTTGAAAACTGACCTCATGTGGTCACTGTAAGGATTAATTTGCTATGTGCAGACACTATGGAAGATTTTGGCTTCCATAGTCAAGAAGACTGATTAAGCCATTGCAATCATAGAGTTTACAATCCTAACACATTAACTCCACAAATGATCTGAGCAGAGAATGAAATTCACACTAGTGTGGCTTTTAGCTCATGAATAAAAATATCCTCCAAGGGCAAATATTCCCAAATGACAGAGTTTTCTCCCCCCCTAAATAGCAAATGATTAGGATTACATTAATTTGGAGATACTGCTATTTGGTTTTTGTAATAATAACTTTTCTTATAGGTAGTCTGAAGTCTAGCACAATCACTTAATGTTTGAAATAATAAATTCCAATGAAAAAAATGGTTCAGAAATCACATTTCACCATAGGCAGGATTCTACAACAAAAGGGTCAACTCTTCAAGCTTGATCTAAGAAACCCACTGTGCCATCTCTTTGAGCATGGTTCCTGCTTTTCTCAACTAGCCTCACACATCTGACTGTTCCCTAAAATATCTGTATAGGTATAAAGAAAAAATTGCTCTCACATATTTCTTGAATCAGAAATTTAAAAGACCTAAATGTGTTCCCCCTCCCAAACAAGACATAGAACATTTATGAATATGAAAGGGCTGTGGAGCTACTGGGTCATTCACGAATTCCTGGAACAATCTTTAAAAACAAAAATGCCCTTTAGACCTTATATCAGAAGTGGAAACAATTTTTTTCTCTTTCTTTATGGGACTCTGAGCCATAAAGAAAGAGAAAGTCAATGGACAGCTGTATGAATTCTAATGTACGCTGTTAAATTTTAGATGAAGAGCAGGAGATCAGAAATCCTCAAAAAATAAATATTTCAGTCCCATAATAAACTAAGGAAAAAGAAGGAGAAGGGGAGAAATAAAAGGGCAAAAAAGAGTAAATACGGACACAAAGATTTAGAGAAAAGACAAGCACACATGCTAGAGGAGGATAAAGACCTTTTTGAGCAACACCCCCACCTTGTGGCTATTTCAGGTATTGCCACAGCAAACTTAACTCCTGTTCTGCAATAAGAGGCAAGGGCAACGGCATGGAAGGCACTGGGAATGCATACAGTCTGGAGGCCAAGGGCTTGTCACTGCCCAGTCCAAGTTGGGTAAGTTACTTGACTTCTATAAGCCTCAGGCTCCACAGAGGATTTGCCCTACTTACCTCACAGGGTACTGGGAGGAAGAAATGAGACACTTCTAGGAACTATATAAATACCAGAAATTACAACATTGTAACTGTTCAAGGACAACAAGAAAAATAGGTATTTGTTTCCTGGACTAGCACGTTAGGCAAAGCATTTCCAATTCATACCTTAATTAGGAAGTACAACTTTGAAAACCAAGCCACAGCTTTTAAAAAATTAAAACAATGGAATGGAATTTCAGTGCGTTAGAGTCAATGTTTTCTTTCGAAATTCCACCCCAAAGTTCAAAAGCTAGATTCCAAACCATTCCACAGTAGGACCCCACGGGGTCCCACGCAGCCCCTGTGCTGATGGGGGCACTCCAGACCTCCTGCAGCCCGCATCGCGCATGCAGGGCTTGCCAAAAGTTTTCTTATTTTTCAGCTGGCAATTATACCGTGACTGAGGGTCTTCGCCAACAATTGGCTCAGCTGTTGCCTCCATCTCCCTTCCTAGTTGCCAGTACTGAGCGCAGCTGCCAGAGCAGAGCTACTCATCACTGACTGAACTGTACACACCCTGTCCCACCTTTCAGCAGAAAGATCACATTCTCTCATGTTCTGGCGAATCGGTAGGCTTTCCATGCTGTGAATCAACTTTTTAAAAAATTACTCCTTCTCACCCTGGAACTGAGTGCAAGTAGGGGTCTCATCCAAGGGGCACCCCAGCCATGCAGAGTTCCCTAGGGCCTGAAGGCATTACACATCTAAGGACAACCTGTGTGTGCTCTGCAGCTTGGACCATCTTGTCTTCTTGAAAGCACAGGCGAGAAAAAGACGACATTAGACACCTCCCATCTGGACGACGGAAATAAAGGATCCATATATTATGAAAGTGTTTCAAGCTAATGAAAACCCAAAAGGTAAAACCTTCAGCTGGAACCTACTTTTAAGTCTTGCCCAAATCCATGTTAACTCTTGTTTGTAAACCGCCTGGTAGAAATTCAACAGCATATTCATTTATTCACTCATTCAACCGATATTTATATGCCAGATACTGTTCTTGTGCCCAGGATTCAGGAGTAAACAAGCGATAAAGTCCCCTCTGTCACAGGCTTAATTCTAGTGTGAGGAGGAATCAAACATAAGATGACGTCAAGCAGTGATAAGCGGAAATGATAGGAAGGTAAGGGCTGAGGGAGCTGCCCCTTCAGACACTGTCTCTATGGAAGGCTATTCTGATGGCATGACGTCCGAGCCCAAGACTGAATGAGGCAACAGCAAAGCCACACAGACGCCAAGGAGAACATGACAGGCAGAGACTAGCCAGTGCAGAGGCCTGAGGAGTGGACATGCTGGCCTGCTGGAGAACAGAAAGAAGGCCAGGATGCCTGAAGTGGAAAAAGTAGGAGAGGAAAGTAGTGGGAGATGAAATCAGAGAGATGACCAAGAGATAAGATGCTGTCAGGCCAAGGCTGAAACTCGAGTTTTGTCCTCAGAAACCATTAAGAGTTTTAAGCAAGGGAGAGAGAGGATCCAGAAAAGCCTGGGAGAAAACCACTGTGGAAACAGAAAGACGAAGGAGTCTACTGGCATCTTCCAGGGGAGGAGTGATGATGATGGTTAGACTCGGATGTCAGTGATGGAGGGAGCAGGAAGCGTTCAGGTTCAGGATGTGTTTTGATGATAAGGTTGGATGTGGCGCATGAAGACGGGGAGTGAGACAGAGAAAGTCCAGGATGATATCAAGTTTTTTTTGGCCCAAGCAATCAGCCAGGTACCACACACTGAGATGGGACACCGAGAAAGCAGCACTGTGGAGGGGAAGCAATCACCAGCAAGAGGCAGAGCCTCCTGCGTGCTGCACCAGGCTGAGGTTGAAAGAGCGCCTTAGCCCCTCAGAGCTCACCTGGTTCCTTGCTCGTGCACAAACCCAGCACCTGAAAAACGCCACTGAAGTGTTTCATATCTGCTTCAGGACCAGAGAGGAAGTGACCACAGCAGCGGCCATCATATCTTGAACACCAGGCGCTGTGGTCCGTGAGCACGCTACATACACTGTAGTTAATCCTCATACATGAAAGCGCTGAACTACAGTGCCTGGCACGTGGTAAAACATCATTAAATGTTACACATAGTACTTCTGAAATACGTCACATTTTAATTTCAATGATAATGTTAATGACTATCTTCATTTCTAGAAGTTCTAGTTCCTTTAAAAAAAAAAATACCCCATTTAATTATCTTATGATTTCCAGAGTTTCTTGGGCTAATAGGTAGTTTTGTATCCCCCTTTCAAAAACAGAGCAGTGATCCCAAGGCCCTAACTTCACGCGGAGGTTTCAGCCTCAGCGGCCGGCCGGAGGCACAGAGTCGCACCGGTGTCCGTGTGAGCACGAACCACCTACCTACACTTCCACGGCCCTTTGGACGTACTGTCAGTTCACACACACTAGCTCTGAGCTACTTTGCTTCACCTGGGCATTTCTCTTTCTTCTTTCAAATTCATCCAGGTATTTAAACATTTTGTGGGCTATATTTTATTTAGCATCTCCAAGTGTTTAAAGAAGGGTGGTTTGAGTTAGCCCAGTCTGATGTATAACTAGGCCCAGAAGTCCAGTGTTACCTGGCAGGTGAGGACACTGGGCCTTAAACAACCAAGTGACTCTGAATCCAGATCTCCCTGAGGCCAAGCCCACGCTCTCCTCAGCAGTGAGGCTTCTTGCCGCCATCGGCCCTGACACACTAACTCCTGTTTTACAGTAAAAGTGATAGTCTTATTTATGTGCCCTATACAGTCTGAATACAACTATTTAGTTTGTCTCCCATTTGCCTCCAGCTGAAAATCCAAAACTAAACTCCTTCAATGACTTTTTCTTCTTCTTTAAGAACAAAAATTGTATTATAATGTGAACACAGGAAATCCTATTTTTTTACCTTAAAAACTGTACAAATCATAAATGCCACTGGAAGCGAAAAAAACTGAGTGGGTTTCCTTCATGTATTGTTGGTTTCATGTCAGGGAATTTCTGACCATAACAATAAGCACCGAAAGTTAAAGAACAATACAGTAGAAACCATGAAGCCTGTGCTCTGCCACTAACTAGCTGCAGGACCCCGGGGCAACACCTCCTTTGTGTTTTGGTTTATCTTCAATAGGAATAATAATATCTTTCCTAGCATTCAAAGGCTGGGGGAGGCAGGAAGACTGAACGCGCAGGATACAATACGTACAAACACATCTGGAGGCTGCGGGGTAAGGAAAAGGGAGAGATGCTGGTCAAAAGGTACAAATGTCCAGCTTTAAGATGAGCGAGCTCCAGGAATCTAAGGCGCAGCCGCGAGGCGCTCGTTAACAAGGCTGCACGACACCCGGAGAGCTGCTGTGCGAGCGCGGTTCAATCTTCTCTCCGTCACGACCACAAAGTGGTGACTTTGTGGGATGAGGGATGTGTTAACTAGTCTTATTGTGGTAAACGTTTTGCAATACATACCTGTATCAGATCATCACTCTGTAGACCTTAAATTTACATAACATTATATGTTGATTATGTCTCAATAAAGCTGGGGAAAACGGAAGTGCTTAATTTGGGATCCTATAAGGGCCATCATTTTAGGCCTAGACTGTGAAGGAAAGGCAAAGTATCAAAAAATATCCATTACAACTTATGAATTGATACACATTGTACATCTGGCACTTTTGATGTGTTTGTGCTTTTATTTTTTATGGGTGGAAAGTTGTTACCCTTAATTTTGTAAACCAGAAGAGTTTTATTTTCTCTATATTGTATTACATAAATTAAGTAAAGAAAGAATTACCCTGAATGAGGAGAAAATCTGTTAAAAAATTTTTGGAAAAAAATTGTCATTTTAATGTATTATAAATGTTGATACTTTGATCAGGAATAGTGATACGGTAACTGAACAAACAAAAATTCAAATTAATGCAGAAATTACTTTACCTTCATGTTGCAAGCTAATTCCATTAGCTTCTTTGCATTTTCTTCTGACCGATATCTCTTAGGAAGCTGAACCCTGAAGAATTTCAAGGCACCTTCAAAGTCTGTCAATAGCAAGTCATCTTTGGAGGTCTTGAAAGAAAGAAAATACGACCGTGTGTAGGAAAGGCTCCTTGCTTTAAAGATGCACCAGAAGCATTTTACAATCCCAGCAGCTTTATAACCTCCAGAAGACACTTCTTAGCTTTGTCAGAACTACCTGCACATCTCCACTGTCAGGGCCAACGCCAGAGCATAGTGGCTACTAAGGACGAAATGAAGACCAAGCTATTGCAACAGAGGATGCCAGATAACTCAGCTTATGAATAAATGCGTACCTTTAATAATCCAAGGGCGACGTTAAAAATAACACTTATTCCCTAAAAAAGAAAACACAAAACAACATTTTCAATGTTTATACCTGGACAACAAAGCCATTTGTCTTCAGAATACCCCGCCAATGTAGAGAAATTGTAAAACATTAATTAAAGAAAGAAATGGAATATCTTGAAAATACCTTGGAGAATAGAAATTACAGAGTCACCACTGAAGCTGTACTTAAAATAGACTAGACCCAGCCTCTCACTCTTGGGAGAGAAGAGCTTTTCTAGCCCTAGTCTCACATTCAACAAGAGCACTTTTCCGAAGTATTCTAAACTTCGAAACCCAAACATTAGATTCATAAAATCCTGCCCAGGGAGTAGCTCCTGGTGGAGTTTTACTTTGCGCAGCCCCGGTGAGGAGCGGCCATCACGGGAGCCCTCCGTCCCAGAACTGTGTCTGCTCTGGGCTCCTTCCCATCGGCCTCCCTCCATGTCACCGTTCTGGGGGAGGTGGGGGCAAAGGACAAATGAGGGGAGGCACTAACATCTGCCAATCAAGTTAAACTATATAAGTTTTGGGACCTCAGTTTCTGTAACCAATATTCTCCCAAGGGTTTTCTGAGCTAGGTAGTTTGAAAAGTTCATTTAAATTATTTAGCACACGGCTTCTAATTACTAAACAAACGGTTGTTTTTAATAGTGAAAACTGGTTGGGAGGTGGGTAGGGCAGGGGAGAGTAATGGGGGAAAAATGCGGACAACGGTAACAGAACAATAAAAAAACTTAAAAAAAATAAAAAAAATAAAATCAATTAAAAAATAGTGAAAACTGGACAACTCAAAGGTTTGAGGTTAGGAATTGGTTACATAAATTATGATATATCCAAATAATGGGATGCTTGGCAGCAAGTAAGAATAATGGTATATTTGGTAATGTTATTTCTTGTAATGTTTCAAGCTAGGGAGAAGGTACAAATTCTTTAATGGGTTTTGTTTTATGAAGTAAACATGTTTACTTGTTTCATGTTTTATGGGTAATCATATGTTAAGATTAAACAAAAAGAAAAATGGTGTAGATGCTTATGTATCTATAGATGTTCAGATATATGAAATGAAAAAGAGGTTAAAAAATAATATATATAGTGTAATCATATTTTAACATATATACAGACCTGTAATATACATTACTATATAATATTCCACAAGAAAAAAACTATTCCATATAGAAATTATACATGCACACATATAAACACGCATTAAAAAAAGGCTGAAAGATCATATACCAAAGTGAGAGCAGAAGTATCTTTAAATCTCTTTGCTTACATTTTCTACAGTTTCTATAATAAAAATACAGTATTTTTGAAATTATTTTTTCCTTACACCCACCTCTCAAAATCAAAAACTATGCTGTGACAAAGGCTGTTATTTACTCTAATATCTACATTGTTTTAGTAATAACCCCCCTCCCCCATTTATAGCAAATTCCTACCAAGCTCTTTAAAAAAAAAAAAAATTCTCTCTTGCCCTGACCACTGTGGCTCAGTTGGTTGGGCGTCGTCCCGCAAAGTAGAAGGTCACTGGTTTGATTCAGGGCACGTGTCCGGATTGTGGGCCCTGTCCCTGGTTGGGGTGCATGCGAAAGGCAAATGATTGATCTTTCTTCGCTTCCTCTCTTTCTCCCTCCCTTTCCTTCTTTCTAAAAACATAAATAAATAAAATCTTTGAAAAAAACGAATCTCTCTTGCGTCTAAGTTCATTACCACTTACCAGTAAGAGGTAAGTGGAAATACAGGTGGAACTTCCAGAAGTCTCTTATAAGAAAAGGGCATGCAACCTCTCCCTTCCCCTAACCCTTCTGGCTGAAAATATAGTTGGGTGGCCAGAGCTCTAATCAGACACATAAGGATGAGAGTCACTCTCTCTCAAAAATATCAGGCAAACCTAAGACTAATACAAATGCCTAACATATACATATTTTTATTTTAGCAGAGAGCGCCTTTAAAAAAACATGATCGTTAGCTTCAGCCCAAGGAGAGTCACTTAAACTTGGATTTCCCAGCACTGAAACAAAACTGAGCAGAACAAATTCTGCTTGACTGCTGTCACAGGAAGGACACTGTAACAATCCCAAAGTGCCGTGGCCTCCGATACATACCTCACATAACAGCAGGTCGATGATATGGAAGACCATGTAGAGAGGGAATTTTGCAGTAAAGAGTGTAAGGAACCATTGGGAGGCATACATGTGAGCTTCAAGGCTTATATCCAGGAAGTGGTTGTACAGGTCGGGAATGTATTCCTGAAAGAGCAAACTCCTTAGTTTTAGGCACATATGCAGCTATTCAGGTCCCAGTCAGGAGGCTCATAAATCTAACAGGAATAGGCCAAAAAAAATCACATAGCTGTGTTTTTTCTAAAAACCTCCAAAGTGCTCAGAAGAACACATCATCTGGTATTATTTGGCACTCAGCTCTCTTTTCTTGTCCATAAACCAGATCTAAAGAGGAATACCCAGAATTATGTCAAGTATTTGGAAAGAGTTTTTCTTTCCAAGTTATGAAATGTTTGGGAGTTTGTCTCACTTTTGTCAGAAGATTCGTAACCAGCCAGCTCCAGAGCCTTGGTGAATGCTGAGTGACTGGGTGTGCTGTGCTAAAGGCCCCTACAAAGCCACTTGCTATTTCGAGAGCTTTATGAGACTGAACGCCCAGCTCACGCCCATCAGGCTCACACCTTATTAACCTTGGCACCATCACCACATAGTGAGAAATGAACACCAACCAACCAACCCGTCCTTAACCCTGGCTGCTAAGGCAGTCCTGCTGCTCCTTGGCCCCATTTCATCAATCCACTTCTCCCCAGACCACGCTCTAATCTAACTGGCAAATGCAAACTGGTTTCCCTTTTTACCTGCATGAGGCGCTCCAACTGGTAAAATTTGCAATGCAAATCTTCAAAGTTTTGCTTGAAAAGTTCCCTGAGACCGTAGTCAAACATGATCTTGACCAGAACACTGAATGCCTGCTCTTCAGGCATCTGTAACCGAAAGGGAATAAGAGTGGGGGAAAAGTCACAAAACGTATACAGAAGTTATCTCAGTTATTACATTCATCCTTCTATTCTCTTATCTGGATGCCAGGAAGTTTAGTGATATGCAGTAACTCATACCCGTGGCCGTGTTTCTTAACATTCACTCACTCAACCAAGAAGTATTTATTGATGTCTACTTTATGTCAGATACTGTTCCTGTCCTTCATGAGCTGCCCACACAACCAGGGCACAGAAACTGTAATAAGAATTAGGCAGAAAAGCCCTGGCTGGTGTGGCTCAGTGGACTGAGTGCTGGCCTGCAAACAGAAAGGTCGCTGGTTCGAATCCCAGTCAGGGTACATGCCTGAGTTGTGGGCCTGGTGAGAGGCAACCAATTGATGTTTCTCTCCCTCTCTTTTTCCCTCCCTACGCCTTTCTCTAGAAATAAATGAATAGAACCTTTAAAAAACAGATTTAGGCAGAAAGATGGTGAGAACACAAGAACGGGAAAGCCCGTATCTGCCTGGGGGAGACGGAGAGAGGCCCTGCAGGGAGGACAGGACTGGAAAAGAGCAGGACAGGCTGTTACGCAGGTGTAGGTTTCATCTTCCGCAAATCTTAAGACCTTGTACATCATTTTACCTCTGTAGCTGTCATATCTTGCTCGTAAGAATGTTTTTCTTCCTCATTGTTCGAAAAGACAGCTAGAGAAATCTTACATATTCTGAGGTTTGAGGTAATGCTTAAAGTGCTATAGTTAACACTCACAGTAATACTAAAAATACTGCAAAAAACCCTACTTCTGTTTACAGATGTCACCCATTTATAATGCCTACGTCTTCCATAGCTTTATAGAAAACTACTTCCCCGAAAACCGAGCAAAATGTCTAGTTTTCAAAATAGAAAGAAAACACTGGAAATGTTATTTAAGGCTTGGTGTGATTGCTGCAAGCCTTCAAAATGTCAACAAGATGAGCGGGCTTCTGTGGAACAAGACAATGGAGGTGGGCTGAGCACAGGAATCACTGGGATAAAGCAAAGCTAAGAGAAAATCCTATTGAGTAATAAATGAGGACAATACAGCATACTATTATGGGAAAGTTAAGGACTTCAGGCAAAGGACCAGACTCTCTCACATGCTGAGTGAGATGCGGTCTGACCCAGAGCGGCCTTTCCGTTAGGCAGCCATCTGCCCTCACGCTGACATTTATCTAACACAATGGCAAACAGCACAGGATTCAAACTAAGACATTGTGGATTCGATCAGGAAATTCACTGTAAAGGGGCTGTGATACTTATATGGACATTGATGTCCTTGGACTGAAGTTGAGAACAAAGACAAACCACATAGGCTTGTGAGACTTTGAGATATAAATTCTGCCTAAAACAACAAACAAAATTTAAACAACTTTACCTGTTGATGGATGTGTTTATTAGCCTGATTGCGTGAGCATTTCACAATGTATATGTATATCAAATCACATTATATATACACATACACACACACCTGGTCTTTTTTATTAATCTCACAGCTTTACCATAGTTTTACCTGCCTACCAATACCAATAAGCTAGGTTCAATAATGGTAACAAGATAGTGGTTTTTGTTTTCCTTGTACTGCAACCTTGTATTTTACTTATATTACAACATTAGAAGGCTTAAAGCTCTTCCAAAGCTTCCCCTCGCTCAGAGACAAAACCCTGACTCTGCGGCCTGGCCCCCATGGGCCCCCCGGGCAGGCCTGTCGCCCCCGGCCCCCTCCTCTTCCCTATCACTCATGGCGCTCCAGCCCTCCTGCCCTGCTGGCAGTTCCTCCCACCGGGAAGGTTTTCCCAATTTCAGCGCTTCTATATATTGTACTATTTCCTTTCCTGGGAACGCTCTACTCTCTACTCTCTTGCTTTTTAAGTACTTTTAATTATTTTCATAACAATGTTAAAAAAAGTGAAGTAAGAACCCTTCTCATTTTTCAGGGTTCACCTTAAAGGTTACCTCCCCAGAGAAGCCTGAAATCTAAATGCGGCTGCCTGGTTGTCATCTTGCATCAAACTTCTTACTCTGTCTTCGTAGTGCCATTGACAGCGACACTGACACACTTGTGTGGCTTTCTGCCAACAGGCGGTCAGCTGTGCGAGCTCTATACGCACAAGGATTGGCGCTGCGTCTACAGCAGTCTCGCCCCATCTCTTGCCCGGTACAGATGGTAAAAGGTGCTCAAAAACTCTGTTAACATCACCTGTGTATTTCAGAAAAGCATTTTAACTTGAATCATAAAAAATCATCAGACAAATCAACAATGTGGGTGTTTTACAAGAGAATTTGCTCAAATATTTCAAAAGTGTCAATGGTAAGAAATACACAGAAAAGGCAAGGGGGTAGTTTAGATTACAATAATAAAGGGAAGTGACAATCAACTACAATGCCTGAATCAATCAAATGCAACCCACTGATTTGGGTTAGGGGAAACAAAAGCTATAAAGGACTTTACTGAGTAAACCACTGGGGAAAACGGACCGTAAATTGTGTGTCAGCCAATACTGAATCAGTGTGGAATTTCCTGGATGTGACTGTGGTATTATGGTTATGTCCTTAGGAGGTACACACTCAAGTATTTAGGAGCGAAGTATGTTGATATTTGCTACAGATTTTCCAAAAAAAAAGGTTTTTGATAAAAAATAAAGTGTGTATGTGTGTAAAAAGAGAAGAAGAGAGAAAATGCAGAGAGACAGAGAAATCAGTGTGGAAAAATATTAATTGGTAAATTAGGTGAAGAGTATACACTTTAAGATTTCTTCAGGTTTGCTGTGGATCTGAAAAAAATATCAGTAAGTTGGAGGGTAAAGGTCTTTACTGAATGAATGAATGGAAGAAAATGGCACTAAAGAAAGCCAACTTCCTAGCCTCCCACTCCAAAATGTAAATCCCAAAACAAATTCTAATCACAGTGGCTACTTTAGAGATGATAAAATGTCCCCAAGGATCCAACTAAGACTGATGTCTCTCCAATCATCCTAGCAGTAAGAATGAAGTCCACCCTTGTTCCAGTTTCCAACACTGTCACTTACGCTCGCCATGTTTCTCTTCTATCATAAGACATTAAGTTAAGAAAAATGTTTCCAGATATAGGAGTTAAATCTCATGTCCTAGAGTCTGGCCAAAGCCAATATAAAACCATGTTCAAGTCTACGGATCATATACACTGAGGCAGGCCACGTCAAAGTCTTATCAGAGACACATTTACTCACATGGAGCAGCAGGACAGCAGCGAGAAATGACTGGCCCTGGCAATAACCAATCTCTTCATCATACACAGAATAAGCCTGGGGGAAAAAATCACGCGGTGTCAAAGAATGCAGTCACTTGTGGGCCACAGCTGCTCTACAGGACCTTGAACACAGGAACTTGAAAGATGCTACCCACACTCCACTGTGGCATTCTGATGGTCAATGAATAATGCAAACATTTCTTGCCAATCCCATTTTTTTATTTCACAATAAATAAATCTGTCACCACACTACCTTCTGTTGCCAAGGAGCAGGGAAGGTTAAGCAAACACCACTTCGGTACTAAAAACAGGTTGTCCTATCTCCTTGTCTTTGCTCATGTTTTTCCCTCCATCTGAAAAATATGCTCTTCTTTCAGGCTCCAAAGATACTTCACTCCCCCAGAATTCCCTCTCTTTCCTGTGCTTCGATGGTACTTGCTCCACATGGATGGTTATTACAGCCCTTACGCCTCACTGCATTCTCAATGTTCATCCTCTCACTGGATCGGGAGCTTCTCAGGAGCCGGGGCAATGTCCTAGCTGACCAAGCCAGCACCTCACCAAGCAGTGTTGATGTTATTCATTTTCTTTCTGGGAAAAAGTCTTCTGGCAAAGACAACAAAATACAATTCTTTCTACAATGCCAGTAATAACTTTTCTGATAAGAGGGACTACTCTGAAACTGTTTGTGGGTTCCTCTGGAATTCTTATTCTGTATTTTTCTTGGCGGTGGTAGATTACTACCCATCTCTCTGAACATTATGTTTAATAGAATATTGACATATAACATTCCTTGTGGTTCACTCTTTGGTTGTTTAGCTGTTTTTCAGTCTTGTTTTTATGATTAATCTTTCTAGTTTTCATGTAAGTTGTGGTGGAAAGGGGAATTCCTATAGATTCAAGATGCTATTTCCTGTTTGACAAATTTATTTCTAGTACACTCCTTTTATTGTCCACTTACTTTTTTTTTCCTTTGTGGCAAGGTTCCTCTGTGTCTCAAGAATGCAATTTAGAATTGGATATGTTTAGAATTCAGATCACTTAGTAAAGTGTTATGCCAATGCTTATTAAATGAAAATTAAGTCAATATATAAATATACACAGGTTTTATAATTAGATTTTGGTGAAACTCTAGCTTTTAAATGTATATAATGTAATCATGCATTCATAAATTCAAATAAAATTCAATATAATTCCATTATATCCCCCATTTCATCAAAGCTTATCTGATAAGAGGAACACAATGAGAAACACGTGCTTTCTCAAAGACAAGATGGGCACAGGGCTTAGAAATGGCCTGTTCACAATACAAGACACACTCAAATTTGTAAAAATGAACAAGTGTTAATAGCAATGTTGATAAGATCGTGTTACAAACTGGTAGTAATATATGCAAACACAGTTCAATGTTTGTCAAGGTATCAATCAACAGTTGATGGGTCAAGAAAGAACACAGGCTTCAGAGTTGGAGTTGGGCTGAGATCTCATAACAGCTAATGTCTAGGTCTAGATCCTAAACTCATTACTTTTATTCTTTATTTGTAAGATGAGAACAATAATAGTATTTATAACATAGAACTGATGTATTATTTTCACTCCTCTCATGTCAAATGCTCAGCACATAGCTTAATCAATTATGCACTAGGATGAAAATGTATTGATTTTTTATAAAGACTGGAGGGGAGCATGTTTTTCAGGCTCATGGAAAAGCTTGAAGGCATGCCTACCCACATGAAAGTACATGATACATTTGGGAAATGTCTGGAATATATGGTTCGTGGCAGCTATAAAAACGTGGAGAAGAAAAGGCATTTCATTATTCCCACATTTGGTGCCCGTGCTGTGCCAAGTGCCACACATGCTAACGTACATGAGAAATGGTTCTTGCCCTTGAGAACTTTACAGTTCAGTTGGGAAGTCTGACAAGTACATCAACAAGAGGACAGTGAAAAGTTCAATGTGGCTAAAACATAAAATAGTTAGGCCAGGATATATTATAAAGGGCCTTTAGTGCTAAGCTAAGGAATCAAGGACCAGGAAATAAACTAAAAAAATTTTCATTTTGTGGATTGCGGAAAAGCATTAAAGGCTTCAGTAGGGGCCACTGAAGTAGTTCAATTCTGGGGTCAACGAAGAGAAAAAAATAAATAGGCTAGAATCCAAAGGCAGAAAGACTAATGCACGGCGGCATCTTGCATTAAAAGAGCTGGCACCGTATGACGGAGACTTGTGCCAGGGCAGTGGACAGAGAGGGAAGTAAGGCTACAAGACACATCAATCATATCAAACTTGACATGGCCAAGGGGAGGAACTGACAATGAAGAGGGCTATGACTGTGTCTTTGGCCAAACAGCAGCATGGGGGGAAAAGAAAGACTTCTTAATTAAACGAGATAGAACAACTAAACGTAATATGGATATTGCCGAATCCTGATTCTAACCAAGCTATAGCCATTCAGGGAAATCTGAGTAAGGAGTGGCTATTGAATGATACTGATGGGCGACTGGGAGAACTGTGAGGTCCCGAGGTGCCTACTTTGAAGGGGACTGAGGTGCCATTGTACCATGTACAATGTTTCTTATATTGTGTATCTTCTTCAATAAATGTCTCTATTTTTCATATTACATGACTGGATACCTTCTGGACAGGAACCGCATATAATTATATTTTAATATATGTCTGAAAATTTTCATAAGGTTTTCATAATATAGTTGTTCTTCAGCATCCAGAGGATTGGTTCCACGACTCCCATGGACATCAAATTTGCAGATGCTCAAGTCCCTTATATAAAATGATGTAGTATTTCCATATAACCTGTATTCCCGTACAGGCTACAGCAGGGGATGTCTACACACCACTTCGTTCTCCGTGATTCAGCGTAATGCTAGGGGCACAGCAGATTCAAGTTTTGGTTTCTGGAATTTTCTGGGATTTTTTCCTTAAATATTTTTGATTTGCCATTGGTTGAATCAGCAGATGCGATACCCGCAGACACTGAGGGCTGAGTGCAAAACATGTTTATAAATACACTCTATTTTTAGATCTGTTTTGTTTGATTTACTTGACAGACTTCTACATGGAGACCAACTGGCAGCTGGAAATCTCGGCCCTGAGCTAATGCAGATTTGGGAGCATCTGTGCAGCAGTGACAGCTGAGGCTCCGGAGGCGGGGGAGACAGCACCTCTGTCTGAGGAGCAGGGCCTGCCTTAGGAGCAGGCAGGCAGAGCGGACAGAATGAGGGAGTGAGCGAAGTTGTGAGAAGTGAGAGCACAACCAGGGCGTGAGAAGTCAAGAGGAGAGAGAGCTGCGCAAAGATCGCCGTGAGGTGGGAACTGGAGCGCAGCGGGGTCAGAGGCTGTGAGCGCAGGGTTTCCCTTCTGGGAAGCTGGGCTGACCGCTTCTGGGAAGCGCAACTGAGCAAGGGCTAAAAAAGGATGACCAGAGAAGGGAGTTATAACTAAAATCATAGTTTTATGCATCTTACGGGGAAATTAAAATTAAACCCAAGAAACATTTCTCTAAATTCTAACTGCCTTTGTAGTTTAAAGCACCTAGTTTATCATTGGACAATCATCCTTTATTTCTAGCCTGTTCTAAAACTAGTTGTTTTGCCTTTTCAATCATAATATGTAAGTTCCTTAAGTACATGTCTCATGCCTTGATTGCACTTTATATATCAATATTAAATAGGTACTTAATTAGCTTTGGGGGGGAAAGACAGAGGACAGAGTAAGGCTGAAGAACTCTGGTCCCAACTTCTCCTTTTGGCTCTGATGTTACCAAAATTGACTAGAAAATAAGTTACTGAAGGTGAACAGTGTATCATTTTCTTTGTGGTTTCCAGGTACAGACCTTGTGGCAGATACCGGTATTTCCCAGCATTTATTATGCTGCAGTGTTAGAAGTCCACCTGGACGAGCATCAGCACTTGCTACTATTAGGTGTGTCCTAGGTGCCAAGTTCATCACTCACACTGTGCATATTGAAAAGGAGCTTGCAATATTACAGAGCTCAACTGGTTTCACAAAATCAGTTTCTGAACGTCTAAATGTGGAGCCAGGGGACTGTCATCAAAAGTCCTGATTAAAAGGACAAGCGGAGTCCTACCATTTTATTTCCAATGAATTCCTGTTCATTATAGTCTAAAATTGTGTCTTACCCTTTGATTTTATAAAGTCTTTTCTGTTTTTTTCCCCATTCTTGAACATTTAATACAAATTACACATTGTAGTTACCTTTTGCATAATCTTAAAGAACCAGACTGACCATTCAAAACTGAGTTCTGTTTTGTGTTTTGGCATGAAATACCTTGCATATTTTATATAAGGAATCTTGCCCATCTCCTCCTGTATCCTTAAAGTAGTCATGGGCTGGAAATGTCCGGTTAATATCCCGGGTGATAGCGCTGTCCTGGGGAGACTCCTGTGGAAACATAAGCAAAGGAAAGGCTTTGTTGGTCAATCATGTACCTATTTGTTTGGGTTCTACAACAGGGTCTTCTGATTTACATGCTTTAAATGCTCCAGGGACATATATGGCGGGGTCTGTCCAGAGGATATTCAGTCATGTTATATGAAAAAATAGAAATATTTACTGAAGAAGATACAAGAAACACTGTACACAGGACAATGACGCCTCAGACCCCTTCAAAGTAGGCACCCCGGCACCTCACACAGTTTTCCCAATCGCCACCAGCTGCCCTGTTGTATTTTCCTGAATCTCAGCGACAGTCTGAAATCTCTTTTTTCAAAAGCGATTTTAGTTTTGGGGAAAGCCAACAGTTGCAGGGTGCCAAATGTGGGCTGTAGTGGGGACTGAGTCACCTGGGAGATTTGATGTTTCACCAAAAAGCTCTGTACAAGACGTGCTGCACAAGTGGGCTTGTTGTTGTGATGAAGCTGCTAATCACCAGCTGCCCACAGCTGCAGCCTCTGGAATCATCTCAACAGTTTCCACAGAGGAGCAAAATTTGATGCAGATCCATTGCTCTCTACTTGCTCAGGCATTTTAAATGCGATGGCCACACAGTACACACACTCACTCAATGGTGTGTACTACCCCCACTGACTAGTACAGTGAAGTAATCATTGTTTACGCATGTGCATTCCAGTCCCCTTTCCTTGGCTGCCAGGTTACATCAACTTCATGCAAACCATTGTTGTTATATTAGTAATGGCTGGAGTTTTTCTGGAGAGATGCATGCCCAGAGTTACTACGTCTTCAGGGACCAACCACTCAAACAAAAGCAAAATCAAATGTTAAGGGGGAAAAAAAGATTGAAGAAAAGCAACCTGTTTTACTCTATACACCTCATGTATACGCCATCCCTTTTGCAAGAAAGTATAGCTGGTGACATTTCCATTATAATAGATAAAATGTGCTATTCAAAGCAGTCTTCTCATAGGAAAATATGGAATCTAATCTCCAAAGGAGGTAAATTGTTCCTGCTAAAAAAAACTGGATACAGCCCTGGCAGGGTGGCTCCGCTGGTTGGAGCATCATCCTGTACACCAAAAAGGTTGTAGTTTTGATCCGCGGAAAGGGAGTATGTGAAAGGCAGTCAATTGATGTTGTGTGTGCGCTTGCTCGCTCGCTCTGTCTTAAGTCATTAAAGAAAAAAATCCTCAGGTGAGGATTAAAAAAAAACACTGGGTACAGAAATTGTTGCTTTAACTGATCCTTTGGCATGAATCCTGCATGCCAGGTTCTCAAATAGAAAAGAGAAGTCCCTTAGCTGGGATTTATCCTAAAGGCAAATGGCATAAAAATGTACATAGCAGTTGACTCAATATGAAGCTAGTTAACCAAATGCCAAGGGATGCAAACAGGCTATGCAAAAATATCCCTTCCTTTTGCCAATGGAGAAAAAAATGTTTCCTCTTTTGTCATGACTTAAACAAAACCGAGTAAGTACCAATAATGTCAGCAGTCCTTCCTAAAATGTACCAAGCATCCAGCTATTTCCAGTATCTTCCTCTTTGTTAAATTTTATTTGTTGACATGATAAGGAACTGGAGCACAGAAACAAGACTTTCTTTTTGAAAAATGCATTGTCTTCACGGCCGAGACAATAGCCTTGATTCTCCTTGAAGAGACTATATCATATTCAGGACATCATCCAAGAGCTTGACACTCCCATTTCAAGATGAAAAATGAAAGTGATATTCCTCTCTTGTCCAGTAATTTCTCTAGCCTTTCAGCTAATTATGTTTCCAGGGCCATAAATACTTTACAGCTGTGGGATTCGAACTAACTTTAAAGTCTATGCTCTTTCTTAACCAGCAAACTATTAAAACCTTCAAAGACATTGCCAAACTGCTTTCCAAGGAGCTTTACTGGCGTATATGACTTCTAGTTTTTAGTAAGTTATTAACAACAGTTAAGACAGCTCAGCCTTGGCTGGCGTGACTCAGTAGATTGAGCACTAGCCTGTGAACCAAAGGGTCGCTGGTTTGATTTCCAGTCAGGGCGCATGCCTGGGTTGTGGGCCAGGTCCTCAGCAGGGGGCACATGAGAGGCAACCACACACTGATATTTCTCTCCCCCTCTTTCTCCTTCCCCTCTGTCTAAAAATAAAATAAATAAAATCTTTAAAAAAAAAGCCAAAACAATGAGATTCTGCTACAAACCCACTGAACGCTAAAATTAAAAATATTCAGCGTACTAAGAAGAGCTGGCAAAGGGTGTGAAACAACTGGAACTCCTGTATGTTGCTGGTGAAAATATAAGATGGTGCAAACATTCTGAAAATGATTTGAAAGTTTCTTGTAAAGTTAAACATACACTTACCATACAATTCAATTATTTTAGTCCTAGGTATTTATCCAAGAGAAATGAAAATATGAATATGTGCAAAGACTTGAACTCAAATGTTCACAGGAGCTTTATTCATAATAACCAAAACTGGAGACAATACAAATGTGCTCCAATGAGTAAATGGATTAAAAAAAAAAAAAGGTGTTATGTCCATATAGTGAAATACTACAAAAGAGGGAAAACCTATTGACATACACAGCATGTACGGATCTCAAAAACATTCTACTAAGTTAAGGAAGCCAACAAAAGACTATTACCTATAATGCCATGTATATGAAATTCTAGACAAGGCAAAATCATAGGTTATAGAAAGCAGAGAACTTTTTGAAGTGATGGAAATATCTGTCACATCTGTGATTCAATTGTATTGAACCATTCACTTAAAACTGGTTAATTTTATTGTAAATATATTGCATACGGAACTCATTTCCAATTACAATGGGAAAGAAGTATAAAAAAAGGATACTTAAACAAAAAAGAGACCCAGGATGGCTCAAATGCTTTAGATTAAGAGTTTTCAGTACTACTTCAAAAATATATACCTAAATGCTGAAAATGATGTAAATCCATACTTACCTCAAGGCCTTAAAAACCATGGGCATGGCTTAGAGTCATATGTATCTGAGTTTGAACCCTGGCTCAGTTTCTTACTAGTTAAACAACCTTAAGTAAGATTCTTATTTCTCTGGCTAATGTCACCCGCCTTACAAAGCTTAAGTAAGGGTTACATTAAATGTATATATAAATTATTTAAAGATAAAAAGAGCTTCTAGCAGTGCCTGACATGTATACAGGTGCCACCTGATAACAGTGAAGGGAAGCAGAGTCTCCAGCAGCGCCAAGAGCTGGGGCTGTCCTCTGAACACACACGCAACTGACGTATAGAAAGCACACATCCATGGTATCTAGAACGTATTTTTTTTTCCATTTTTGTATCTCTTGTCTTCCCTATAAAACTATTCACATAGGAGTAGAAACAGCGATTCAGTCTTGTAACTTCCACAGAGCCTAGCGTAGCACATGGCACCCAATCATGCTGGAGAAATACACCTCATGACAGTCCAGATGCTTGTCTGAGACTGAGCAAAGCACAATGCTCATGTGCTCAACAGCCCCACCCACACCAAGCGCGATCTCTAGAGCTACTGTTTAAGTCAAGATCCATGTGAATGAGGCACAAAACAAAATCAGGAAAGAACCGTATTAACTGAATAATTTAAAAGACATTCCAAATAAATATCTTTAAAAAAAAAAGCTACAATTGATTCATTAATAACTTCCAAACAGTGTGAAATACAGGCTAGAGAAAATAACTGTCATGAGAAGCAGATCAGAGTAAAGACTTTGAAGTGATTCAAGTATTATCTATCACACCTGTGGTTAAATTGTGTTGAACCATTCATTTAAAATTGGTAATTTTACTGTACATAAATTATATATGGAACTCATTTCCAATTACGACAGGAAAAACATAACATGTCATTTTACATGTCTTTTAAACACGTCTTTTAACTCAAAACAAAATAAGTCAAATCATCCTGCCATTGTCCAGAGAAATAACAAGGAAAAGGGGTCTATATCAGAAAAATATGCTATATTACTGTGACTTAAGAATTTGTTTTTAAGTTAGTCCTAGGACATGTGAATTCTCCTAAACTCAGTTTTAATTTTAACAAACACAGAGTGTGAGATAGTAACACAAAGAAATAATAGGCATATATTATTTGCTAGGGAATTAAGAAATGTTTATTGTTAATAAATATTTTTCATGAATAGCTCAAACAACCAAATGGACCACAAAGAGTCCCAGCTTCAATTTTGAAACTGCAGCATCAATTTTGAAACTGCAGCATCAATTTTGAAACTTGTCTCACCCATCATCAAGAAAAAATGACACTGATTTCATTGAAATTACAATTTTCTGCTTAACAAAACATGCTAATAAGACATAGGGAAGAAGTACATATATCTGAAAAGGAACTGTATCTAGAATACATACAGAACTCAAAGAAAAGAACAATCTAATAAAATGGATAAACATCTGAGAAGACACTTCATAAAATAAATTACACAAATGGCAAACAAATAAAAAAGCAGGGCAATGTCAATCAAAACCACAATGAGACAGCAGCCAAAACATCTGCCAAGGAAAACGACTTTTTGCGCAATGACAGAGGCTACTACCTGGAACTCTGTAAACAGAGTGATTTACTCAAACAGACTTGCAAAATCAGAATGACTGATTTCAAAGTATTGAAGGAAGGTGACCCACAGCAGCAGGAAGCAGTTTCTGAATGGTTTTGGAACTTGAAAAAAGACGGGGGATTTAAAGCACTAAAACAATGATTAAGATAAATTTCACATTGACAAGATTTTCCAGAAATGATGAAAGACGTGTTATTAACCTGTATTTGGAATGTAGTTATAAGAAATTCTGGAAAAACTGTTACTTCTATTCTTGAACTATATCTGCACTTGAAATATGTATCTCTGTTTCTAAAGAGAATTCTGATTTTTTTAAAATGTCAGATGAATTTACTCTAGGAATTCTATACAACAACAATGAAAATTCTGAAACATGCTAAGAATGATACATAGTGGCTTAAGACAAGCAGGAAAGTTAGAAGATTAAATTAAGGATTGAAAGGAATATGGAAACTTTAAAATATTTTATGCCAGGTAATCAGTCATATCAGAATGATTATGAAGACAACTTGAAAAGGATGCACAGTTATTAGATAGGTGACTTGAAATTTCAAATGCACATAGAATGGAAAAAATAACAACAACAAAAAACTGGTAACATCCTGTAACTATTCAGTTTTTCATTAATCTTTCATCTCTTATCCACTGATCGATCACGGGAGTCCCCAAAGAATTAAGGTGTAAAATGCCCTTGAAAACTGGTGAATTTGAAAATTCACATGCTGAATTTTTGATGCCTTCAAGAATGATAATAAATTCCATGTGAGCCATTTGCTTGAAATATTTGGTCTTAGAAAATATGTGGAAGAACTTAGGAATAAATCCATTCGACTTACCAGAAGCCAAACTGTACAAAAATGGCCCAGAAATTCTAATGACAAATTCAGTAAATTCCTTTCAGAATACTGACATTAAATTTGACAGATTCTGAAAACAAATCACAGTAACATTATGGATGATTCTTTCCTAAGAGAATACAGCAAGGAGTTTTGCTAAACATTCAAACCCAAGTGCTTATAAAATTAGGGTCTATACAATACATACGCCTTTTATTTCTAAGAAGTTAACACAGCTGACACAGGAACTCACTGGTGCAGTGCAAACTGGATGACATTATTCATGAGCAAATTGATCATATCAGCCACATACAGCCTCTCATCCAGACTACCGGTGGTAAAATGGCTTAACAAACGAGCTTTAACAAATATACTGAAGACAATCATGTGGAGATGTAAAATTAAAAGAACAGGTAATGGCAAAATTACTGTCAGTTGATAGGCCCAGAAAATTATTGTAGTTATGGCAGTAGTTCTTTTTTTTGATCAGCTGGTTTTGTGTTTTGGCTGCTTCACTTAATCCCAAGAAAATCAGCTTTAACCTCCAAAAAACTAAACTGCCATATGATTATGCAGTATTAAAATCTTGCAAACTTTTTCTGTAAAAAGTTAGACAGCAAACATTTTTGGCTTTGTCGGCCATTCAGTGCCCCAATTACTCAACTCTCCCTTTGTAGAGCAAAAGTAGCTACGGACAATACGTAAATAAACATGCATTTCTGTATTCTAATAAAACTCTGTTTGTAAAAACAAGGAGCATGCCGAGCCCCAGGCCACGTGTGCCGACGCCTGCTTCAAATACACAACAGCACAGTAATTGGTCATGGGCAATGCGGCGGGAGGGATTTTTGTCATGATTTTAAATCATGCTTGTACCGACACCGACATGCTACTTCTGATTAATTCCATCCATGTTTTACCTGCAGAAATTCTATAACAAATAAGCTGCAATAACTTAAAATGCATATTCCTTTGGACATACTTTTTTCCCCACATACTAATGTTTGCTACATTTTACAAAGGTCAATTCTCAAAGTCTGAATACAATTATTTCAGTGTCTCTTACGTAGTAAACTTTTAAATAAAATCCTTTAATTGTAGTGGTACATTGTCCCTTACATTTCATCCAGCAACATAAATAGTATATATAGTTCAGAAATTATAAACACACACATTAAAACATATTAGACTGGCTAAAATAAAAAGACAATAAATGCTGGTGAGGGTATGAAACTGGAACTCTCAATTGTTGCTAACAGAGGTGTAAAATGATACAAACAATTTGGCGAATTACAAGGCAATAAAGTTAAAATCACACCTACCCAAACCCAGCAACTCCATTCCTAAGTATTACCCAGGAGAAAAAAAAATACATCCAAGAGAAACAAACATGTACAAAAATGTTCGGCATAAACTTAATTGCATTAGCCAAAAACTAGACACCCCAAGTAACAGAAAATAGATTATGGTATATTCATATAATGGAATAATACATACATTGCTGGAAATTATTAAAAATTGTACTCTAAAATATCAGCACTTTTAAAATTTACTCACAAACCAAATACTGAGAATTAATACCTCACACTAAACTCCAAATCTTTTTTATTTCACCTTTCCATCCATACTCCTGCCAAATGGAACTACTCACTGTTCGCCAAACATAACCCCAAATTAATAACCTTATTGCATTTTTAAAAGGAAAAACCTAACTTTTTGTTTTCTAGTATAACAACAAAACCTTTTTGTCTTCCTATTTTAATAAGACTTTTTTGTTTCCTTATAATACTACTACTAGGGGAAATAAAAATAATTGCAGAACTCAGAAATTATGTGGGCACATGCTTAACTTTTTACATAATTATTTTTATAAGTTTACACTGCTTTGAAAATTAACTTTTACTAAATGCAAAATGTTGTGAGCATCTTTTCCTGTTATCTGACAGTTATCCTGCTTTACCACTTTTTTTTATTCTCACTGGAGGACATGCTTACTGATTTTAGAGAGAGGAGAGGAGAAAAGGCGAGGGGGGAGAGGGGAGGGAGGAGAGAGAGAGAGAGAAACATCGATGTGAGAAGTCGCTTCTTAAAATGTGCCCCAACCGGGTGGGGGCCGGGCCGGGGTCGGGGGGGACGACTGGACTCGCAACCTAGGTATATGCCTTAACCAGAAATTGGGAATTGAACCCTTGGCCTTTCCGTTTCAGGGATAACACTCCAACCAACTGGGCCACACCAGCCATGGCCCTGCCCTAGCATTTTTAATACACAGTAACTTGTTATATGGGTATACAATAATTTACTGTGTCAAATCTCCAATTTTGGAATATACAGGCTGTTCTACTTCTTTTGCCATCATAAACAAGGCTGAAAAGTAGAGCTGTGATTCTTAAGGGACCAGTGGTGGTTCCCACAACCACTCTATTCCCCCTAAAGATCCAGCATAACCCTGTGTTTTGGATTTTGAGGTATTCTGCCAATCTGTCCCCCAGAAAATTTGCATCAGTTTAGACACCACACTAGTGGAAGAACCCTTACAGCAATTATCCTGTTGGATTGGATATTAATGTACTTGTCCTCTTCTAATCTCTATATAACTAAGAACTGCATCTAAAGTTGCAAAGAACTGCATATAAAGTTAGTGACTCCATCCCACTCTAACTCCAATGCTGAACCCACATGCTGACTGATTAAAAAAAAGGTACTACCGTACACATATTTTTTTGCTCTGTCGGTCGAGTCAGCTTAAAAGTAGTAATACCCAGCAGCAATACACATACCTGGTGTCAGGATCTTGGTTTCTAATTTACCAATAAAAGGAACCAGAGCTCCTTAGAGAAGTGGTTAATTTTAGGACTGGGATAGGTTATACACACAGAACACAGAGAAGGGCCAGCAAGTAAAAAGACACCCTCCCCAGTTTCCCATCACAAAAAACTACAAACCCACTACCACAGGGGTATGTCCGAGGTCCACACGAGCTAAGTGGAAGAGCTCCCAGTGGCCAAAGCGGGGACAAGGTGAGCAACAGAATAAATGTAGTAGTACTGGACTGTAATCTAAAGCATAAAATGAATATCCGTCAGTCCATATTTAGATAAATAAATGAACAAATAAATAAATGGGGAAATGAGACAAAGCTTCCATGCAGAAGAATTTCGAACAACTTATGTGGACACCCCACACTCTCGGAGGGCGCCCACTCCTCTGTGGGCCGTGCACAGTGAATTCCTTCAGAAAAGCACAGAGCAGAAAGGGGTACAAAAGAGTGACAGTGGAGAAGCCGGACAAACAAGACCTCCACTAGATGGTCAAGGTCAACATCAACAGTGGTAAGTCACGTTGTCAGTATGCACCCTCGATGTGAGATAATGAAAATGGTACTTTACCTATACATTCTTCCTACAAAATTATAAACCTCCTGAGAAAAATATCAGATAGATTCCAGGTGTAGGGCATTCTATGAAATACCTGACCGGTATTCCTTAAAACTGGCAGAGTCATCAAAAACAAGGAAAGTCTAACAGATTGATACAGTTAGAAGGAGACATGAGGACTAAATGTAATGCAGTATCCTGGATGGGATCGGAACCAGGAAAGGGACATTAGATAACAACGAAGGAAATCTAAATAAAGTAGGGGCTTCAGCTAATAATAATGTATCAATATTGGTTCATTAATTATGAGCATATAACAAAGGTACCATACCAATGTAAGATGTTAGTAACAGGGGAAACAGTGCAGAGTGTATGGGAACACTCTGTACTATTTTCACAGTATTTCTGTAAATCTAAAAATGTTCTTAAAAATAAAGTTTATTAAAAGAGAAAAAGGCATTATTACCTCCTTATCATACAATATGGAAATTTAGGTTTAGTGAGGTTGAGTCACCCAAGTTCACATACCAGTAATGATTTGTACTTTTTAGGCAATCAGTAAAATGCTGGACTAAATTTGTGGACTAGAACTGGTAAAATGAACACTGGGTATAAGCTCAACAGAAATCAAAAGTAGGCTGTGTTCATGTGGCTGACTCTAAATGATTTCTTTCTTGGCCCCAATTCTTACGCTCTTTTAGTGTATATGATAAAGCAACAGTAAGACCTTGTTTCTTTTTAAAATTTTAAGGTTCTTCGAAAATAATTTGCTCAGAGAAAAACCTAAGCAAAAGCTAATGTTTGTGCTGTTTTCTTCTCCTTGTGTTGGTTTTGAAAGTCGGCCATTAGTTCAAAACACAGCGGTACCACATTCTGTAATTTTTCTGGATGACTATTTTTATACCTTACTGTGAGAATTGGCCCGCTGGGTAACTTCTCAGGATTAACAAGGTACTGGGAACTGGCGGAAACCCTTTGAATACACACCCTTTGTAAACTCAAGTTGAAAAATAGAAAGCTAAGAATGGCAGGAAGAAAAAGAAAGTATCCAAACAAAGAAAATGCAATGGAAGGTTGCCATGAGAAATAACCAGCACAGGGAAGATTATTATTTCCACAGTATCTTAATACCTAAAGAAGAAGTTAAATCTTAAGACTAGTCCGAAATGTTGTATGTGCTTTGTTAAAAGCTATCATGCAATACTTAAAAAGAATAAAACAGAAACACCAAAACCCCACTTAAATCCATTATACCATATCCTATGTTTATACTATGCTTCACAGAAATAAAATAATCTTTGGTTACATTTTGCTCTTAAAAAGTCACCTACAGCTTGTCAGAAATAATTGTGGCATTCACTTGCCAGACTTAGAAATAATTAAGCAACAATAACAAGACCTAAGACAGACCTGTAGTCATTGTTAGGCGCCTTACATACAGATAGATCACACAGATCTATCTGTTAACAACCCTCTGAGGTGGGTTCTATTATTTCTCCCATTTGACACAGAAGAAAGAAGTTAAATCACTTGGCAAGAAAGGGAGGAGCTGATACTGGAATCCAACTGGTTCCTTTCTAGTCCACATTCTTTACTCAAATAAATATATTGTGAAAGTGAAGAAATTCTCTTATCAGTAGTCAGTGGCATTTATAATTCCCAATATATAAAAAAATGCTTTTGTTTTCTAGACTCTTGTAACTAAAACTGACACAACACGGGCTTTGATAATGTGCTTTATCTTTTTACTCATATAAAAGAATTTCCATGGATGAGGGCTGTTCACTGTTTATGAAAAAGCAGAAATCACTAAGGCCCTAATGACAGAGAAAAATATATCATGCTCTTAAGCATAAAACAAAAGAAAAAAATACCAACATGTGGCCCTCCTATAAGTTAATCAAAAGGGGCATTTTCTGTAAATGCTAGGTGGCCTTCAACATGTATCTTAATTATTTCACATCAAAATGATAATCAGTAACCTTTTACCCTGGCTTTTATTCTTTCATTAGGGCTGACCAATATATAGATAGATATATTTTTAGACCGCAGTATCCTGGCCTCTCAAAGAATCATCCTCACAAAATTGTGGTATGTTTTGAAAACACACACACACACACACACACACACGCACACGCACACGCACACCCCCCCGCCCCCGCCCCGGGGAAACCTTGTATTGGATGGGGAGGTAGGTGAGGACACCTATCACATTACGCAGTGCTCTGATCAGAAATTCTCTCTCCCCCACACACGTATGGGGATTTTCCCCTCGACAATGATTCAATGTCCCTTTTCGTTCTGGCCTCCTAGAAGCTCAGAAGCAAATTCACAACCCAACTTTAAACAACACTGGATCTCATGGCCTATGTATCTGTGTATTATCTTCCTGTTCTACCTCTATTTTCCACATTTCTTTCTTATTTGCCTTCTCCTATTTTGTTGAATTATAAGCATTCTAATAAAGTACCCCCATACCTTAGTAACGAGGTACAGTGTATCTGTATAAAAAGCCCCTCAAGTCCATTTCACAGTTTAATCAGTAAGAATTCTCTAAATAACCTAATACTGAAACTGCGAAAGCATCTTTATCTTAAACTCAGGTTTCAAGAAAATAGAGCCTGTGTGCCTAGGCACACCGATTCGTACTTGTCCCCGGTCCCCGTGTGGCCCGCGCCACTGCTCTTCAAATCAGCGTCCTCTTCGCTTGCACGCTATTCTCTCACACCAACGCAACAGCAGGGATTTTAGTGGAAGCCTGATTGTGGGTAGATACTGCTTTGCATATTTATCTTGGGGGTTTGCTCTTAAAGGCAAAAATAATAATTCCAGTAAAACTGTCACTGAGTAACGCTTAATAAAAGACTTCAAAAGTTTACCCAAAGGGAGACAAGAAATTGATTAACATATTTAAATAAATGAAATATTGTGTAGGTATTCAATAATGAATGCTTTAACACTTCCATTCCCAACACATGTCCCAACACACCACACAGCAAACTGGAACTAGATTTCCGCAACCACGGAAGTAACTGAAGGCGCTGCAGAACCTGGCCACAGCCACGTGGACACTGAAGAGGGACCTGTGACCAAGAACGAAGACAACAGAATCTAGGTGCTCTACAGAGATCACACAACATCCTGAGCAGAACTCTAACTCTGGGGTCAGGCACTTCTGTCTCTGAATACAGCCTCCCTGATAAACTTTATGACCTTGGATAAGTCTCTTAGCTTATTCTGCACCTTAATGTCCTTCTGTGTAAAACCTATGCGATGGTCTCTTTCTCACAGCGTTTATGAGAGCAAATGAGACACTACATGGAAAGCAGGTAGCATGAGGTCTTATATATCAGTGGTAACTCTTTCCCATCATACTTGAGATTTATGATGTTGGCATATTTTCAACCTTGGGATGGAGGCCAAAGGACAAAATGTGTTTGGCAGATTTTCCCATGTTTGGGACTTAGTGCCCAGCTGGAGATCTGCAATTCCAGATAGCATGTAATTCAGAAATCCATTGTATTTTACCAATCAACATCATAATTTATCTTATCCAAATGAACTTATGAAGAAGAAAAATCAGACAACAGAAAAACTGACACAAAATATACACAGTGCAATAAATGTTTTTTTTGGGTAACCTATAAGCCATGCTAAACACCAAAACAAAACACCATAGAGCTCAGTATGAAATATCTTTATCTTTAAAAACAAACAAACAAAAAAAACCCCATCATTTCTGAGAGGCAAAAATCCATTTGGATTTCTCTTTTATCACTGCTTCAACTTAGCAGAGAGCTGTTCCATTTCAAGACAATCAATTAACTATACCAACCCCCCACTGGTACCAATCCTTATTTACTCTCTTTTTATCTTCCAAAGGAGAAAACGACTGACCCCAAGCATGACAGCTATGTATGATAATCAATGAACTACCACAGAATCTTTATTACAGAAAGCAGGTTCCAGAAATGTTTGCCAAATTAGTGCCTCTAACTTTAACATACACTTTAGCACTATACCAGCTGAACAGTTAATATACTTATTATGTTGAATCTACAGCATACAAACGTAATAAAAAATTAGGTGGCTTCTTCAGAAAAAATAGCTCTTTAATAAAATAATGTACTGCTATCACATTGTTTCAATCCAAATACGGCATGATAGTGCCATTCTAAAAATAACTCTAAGTCCCATGTGATATGCAGCCGTTTAGCTATGTTCATTTCCTTTTAGGGCTCAAGTTTCCCACAGGAAAATTATTCAATGTTTGGCAAAACTGTCCCAAATCATGTATAGATAAGGCATAAATGCTAACTGCACTGTCAATGTTTTCCTGCTTTGCTATTGTTGATTTGCCATCACAGTAATCCATCATGGAGAGGCCAAGGAGTACGAAAGTGCTTAAGACAAAAATGAACACAAAAAGTGTCATTCGGAGTTAAAAGATGGTAGGAGAGGTAATTTATGAGTCAGCTAACTTAGAAGCCACAAAATTATTACATCCAGTCATATTTCAAATAAATGTTTCTGGTAACTGTGATGGCTTTCAAATACTTATTTCGGTAATATTTTTATATTATTGAGCAATATTGCATATCAAATGCCCTCTCGATACAGGTTAATACAGATTGTATTGTTTATTATTTCCTTAAAGATTTTATAAACCATTATGTGCTAAAAATAAAATCTTCTCAAAATCACTCAGTCATAATACACCACAATAATCAACACCCGCATTCCTCAAGCTACATTTTTATATAACCAAATCAAATTATGATTTTTAAGAAAATGTTTGTTTCATAATGCTTGATACTCAGTTTTATTCTAAAAAATTAGTTTCTTCTGAAAATAAGTCTTAAATCAGATTTAAGTGTACTTATTAAGTAGCAAATAAATAGAACTGTAAAATGGCTCAATATATTAAAATATGACTTTAGAACGCTATAGAGTTCCTTGCTCATAAACAGTTAACAAGCATTAAGAAGAGAATATTATTGGTCCCAAACATCTCTTGTAGTGTACAGTTGAACTGCATTTGGAAGTCTGTAAACGGTCTGCATTCATACACATATTCACAGGCTATAGGTTTATGTTCCGGGTTTCGACCTTTATTTACGTTACATATTATTATACAGCTTTCAGGCAAAAATTACGTTTCTTGAGCCCTACTATATAAAAATATGTTTGAGATTTCAATTCTTCTAATAAAAATCTTAAGAAACAATTATCAAGAAACAAGTATTTAAAAGCTATCTTATTTCATCATTAATGTATCAAGCTGTACTTAGATTTTTCTGCTAATTTAAAGACTTAAAAATTAACAGCACCTAAGTATAATACCAACCAAATTCTCTTACTATCTATGTAGTAATTCCTTACTACATGGGTGGTAAAAGTTCTTGTGGTATTCAATTATTTTTCTCTGTTTAAAATTCTTGAGAAACAGCAACTTTAAAACGTACTGAACAGCAGTAATCTTCAATTTTATTTAAGCAAAAGCTTCACCCTCTAATCTCACCAGCTGTACAAATACTACAAACTCCAATGAAGCCATTCTAGAACCACCCATTCAACCCATTCATATTTACTTCCCCTAGCAAACATTTCTGAGGTGGTTGCCAGCGAATAAAAGAACTTTCTAACTAAGATTTTACCAAAAAAAAAAAAAAAAAAAAAAAAAAAAAGGTATCTGATTCAAAGTACCAGTGAAAGACTCTTTCTACTTATTTAATATACACCAAAATTTAAACTCTCTTCTTTTTTCCAATCCTGCTGGAACTCCCATTTTCTAAGCACTTGACACATGTTGAACAATCCTTGGGACTGACTTTGGTGGCATGACCGAATCTGAGAGAGGTCTCAGACCTGGTTCTAGTCCTCATTCTGTGACTGCTGAACTCTGCCACTGCTCTGGGTTTCTCTTTCCCGTCTGTGAAACGCGAAGTCTAGATTCTGACCTTTATGTGATCTTCTGGGTCTGTCACTTTGGGATTCTGTATTTATGTCATTCACCTACTCAAAAACCTTAAGTCCACCTCCAATTCCTAATTAGAATCAAATCCCTCAGCATTTACTCCAGACCAATTTATCTTTTGATCTGACTCTCCATTATACCTGGAAACCCCTGGTTCACTAGGAAGAAGCAGGACCAGCTAACAGGTACTGATTGTTCACTGAGTGCCACACGCACTGCTTCATTTAACCTTTATAATACTTGGATAAAACAGTGTTATTAAGACAACGGAGACTAAGAGGGATTGCGTGTCTTGCCGCAGGTCTCACAGCTAGAAAGTGGCAGGGCTGCATTTCAAACCCAGGTCTGGCAGCCTCTCAAGAACACACTTTTAATCACTATATATTACATGGTCTCTTTATTCCTTAAGTATATAAATGGCCCCTCTCTTAATCAGGCCTTTGAAGTTTTAAATACCTCTTGCTACAATTTTACTTTTTTCCTAATAAAACTTTTAAAAAAATTGTTCTGATTTACAGTAATCTTTATTGTATTTTTTCCATTATCATTTAGTCCCCTTATACTTTCCCAGTACAACTCTTTTTTAAAAAATTCAACTAAAGTGCTACTTCTTCACCACTTCAGTCCCTAATTTCCTTTCTACCTCTAACCTGTTACAGCTCTTACTGTAAGCCCCAAAGGCTAGTTCCCTGATGAAGTACATCTAAGTATGTGTACCTTCATGTCCGAGGAACCGTATGGGACTAATTCTCCTGCAGAACATCTATAAAAGCAGGACAAAATACAGAGGCATCAGTATCTTCATAGAGCAAACGATCAAGACAGAACTTGAGGGGTTTAGGATCCCCAAGAGAAGGGAACCCACCAAGCTGCTCCACATCCACCTAGGGCCCTTCCTCTGAGGCTAAATGTTGATTTGTAGCAGGCCCTGGAAGTCCCTGCAGGGTTCTGACCTTTGTGCGATGAAGAAATAATAGCAGCAATCTGCTACTGAGCTTCTCTGATGTCACTGTGCGCCATTCTCCAGACTTAAGATGTGACAGCATCTGATTTTCACAGTAATTCTAACAAGGGGGTATAATCCATTTTACAAAGTAGAAAACCAAGGGCCAGAGATTTATGTTCTTTTTACTACCTTTCTTCTTATCTCAGGGGGGAAAAAAGTGACCCACAGCATAATGTAATCACCACAACAATGCAAAGAGCTTTGCTATTAATGTAATCGGCACCTGATCTTCAACTGACTCCTATGCTGGTGTCATCTTCCTTAAAGACAGGCTGAAACTTCCTGAAAGTTCAGACAGATTGAGATTACCTAATAAATTGCCATAAGTAGAATCTGATTTTGTTTTAACTTTATTGCCAGTGCTCTGTAGGGTATAATACACATCATCAGTATGATGATGTTAATGACATATGATGTTAATACAATCTAAGTAGAAATGGTTTCAACCCTTATATCTATCTGTCATAAAGAAAGAGAACTTTTAAATATGAAAAAGTTTCTTGAGTCAGATTCTGTTCTCCAAAAGCCAATGAAGACAGAGACCCATAAATGCCTTTTTTTTTTTTTTTTAAGGTTTAGCTATAAATAAATGGCTTTGGCAGTGGGGATTTCCCCAGTCTTTCTGGAAGAAATTTCAGAAATAAATCATGCTGTTCAATGCTGTATTTGCTTTCTCCCCAAAATACTCTTACTAATTCAATTCAACAAGTATTTCTTGAAAGCTAATAAACACAGAATTGAAAGTTTCACTTTGAAAAGATTTTACTGTTGTGTTTTGTTCAAACCAATACAATCTTCTGGTAACAAACTAATAAATCTTTCATTAAGGGACTACGGTCATGGTAATTTGACATGAAGATGTGCTTTTCACTTTCCAATGGATTTTCTTATGTCATATATCGTCTGAAGATTTTCGGTCACTTTACTAGGGCCTTTTGTCTATTGGTCCATCGGGGGTCTTTAATCCTCTCCTGCTGGATACTTTATGCCAATCTGACTGAGACAGCAGGGGGAGATCAAGACTATAGAATCCTGCTCACCCAGGACTTAGCCCATCTCACATACTGCTTTCTAGGGGAATGGATCTAAGTTACCTATGGACGCCCTACAGTAACCTGTATTCCTCTTGTGATCTCACAGTGCCAGGTCCTCCATAGCAGATACTTGTACACACATACTCATTACACTCTCACGTGCACACACCACTTACACTTGTTTGCTTTCATGTATTCCTTCCCATGTTGCCAAAAAAGATACTTTCCTATACCTGCCTTCTCTTGGTAAAAAAAAAAAAAAAAAAAAAAATTTAAAAATCTAAAAAGATCCAAACTGTGCCTTTTACAAGGCATAGTGACATAATAAATTAGGAATCAAAAAGGTCTTACAGCCCAAAAACTCAGTTTCCGCAACTGTCAAAGAGGAATGAGAAATGTGCTTTGCCTGCCCTCCCGGGAGGGTAAAATGAGACGAGGAGGAGGAAAGCGCTCTGTAAAGGGCCGCAGGTAATACAGTGCTACCAGCCCTCATTTTCTTCTTCAGTAATGTTTTAAACCTACACTTCCTGGATTTCTTCTGCTAAAATTTATTTGCTTTTTCCTAAATGTGGTCTATGCTTTTCATAAAAAATCATACACCTCCATCGTTTTAAAGGTCTAGCGGTACCAAACTTAATGAAAAAGAGCAGACCTCCTACTCCTCCTGCCCTGCTCCCTGCTCTCCAAAGACTACCATTCCATTCCATCTTTTTTTTTTTTTTAGCTGTTTGTTTTTTCTTTGTATTTCTGAACAAAATAATTAAATTGCTATTTTCCATTTTTTCCCACACTTTCTAGTATGGGGGATTAGCTTGGCTGATACCCAAGCTCATTCCCCTCATCGTGACTCTCAACATATTTTTGCTACAATTTTAGTTAAACCAATATTATTCATAACTGAATCACACTATATCATAATCAGATTTCCTTTTTTTCAACTGTTTTTCTAAAGTTACTAATTGCCTAAATTCTTTTTTTTTCCCTTCAGTATTCTGTGTATCTATCACCAATTCTTCCATGATAAACCTGACAGAATTGTAAATTCCTCCCAATTATTTTTTCTTAAAGACATGGCTCCTACGGCCCTCCTTCCATCTGCTCCCATTTGGACTAGTTGCTTTCTAGGTCTCTTGCACATCTAACTTGCTATGGCTTTCTTTCCTGTCACTGTGGGAATTCTCTTCACCTCTCCCTGTTTCTGGGTTCTGTATCTTCCTCTTTTTTGGTTTCAGCTCTCATTCTGGGGAAGCATATCCTTCAGTCACTTTCTGAGAAAGTATGTAAGAGGGGTAAATATTTAAGACCCTGCATATTTCAAAATGAATTTATTTAATCCTCACACTTAAATGAAAAGTTTGGGCATAAGATTCAAAGCCAAAAATCACTTTGCAAAATACTGAAGTTAGTCCTTATTATCTTCTTGCTTTATTGTGGTGGAAAAGTCTAATGCTTTCAGATCTCTATAACTGAGTATGTTTCCACTCTCCCATCCCTACTCCCGACCAGGAAGCTTTTAGGATTTTTCTTTATTCCCAGGATTCTGAAATTTGATAATGATTTGCCATCAGTCTTTTTATTACATTAAGCTGGTCTTTATTATGAAAATGCCTATCCCTCAGTTTTGGAAAATTTTGTGACATTTGAAAATTTCCTTCTTTCTTTTTCTCTATTTTGTTTCTAAATATCATGCTAGTTAGGTACTAAGCCTCCTTGATTGAGCCTCTACTTTCTCTTGCTTTTTGTCTACTTTATTGTCTGTTGCTTCACTATCTGGCCTACTTCAATTTTATCTTCCAACTTTCTGATTTTTAAAAAGTCTGATTATACTTTAAATCTCAAGAGCTCTTTCTTCTTATTATTTTTGTTTGTTTTTTATGGCATTCTATTTTCTTTTAATGAATACAAAATCTCTGAAAATGTTACAGTTGAATTTTTTTTGAAGTTTTCTTCTGTGACTTGCATTGTTTTTGTTTCCTCTGATTTCTTTTGTTCTAGGTTCTGCATTTTATGAGATGATTATCTTAAAAGGCCAGTGATCTCTGGCTGGCTGTTAATATTAAAAGCGAAGGAGTAAAAAACTAATTAGTATTAAAGTAACAACAACTTAGACTTTCTGATTCTCAGTTCAAAGTTCATTTTAAGCATAGTGTGATGTCTTTTTGTCTCCCAAATTTTGAAAAAATAAAAAAGCCAAATGATTTATTTACAACCATAAAAAATGTCTAGAATATTCTCAGGGTTGAAAAATCTATTAATAATAGATACATTTAATATATAATATTTAGTCTTTCTTCAACCTGAAATAGACAAATTATGCAAAAATCAACATATAGACTGATAAATGAAGACTTTTATCAAATCTCACAGTGCACAACTCTCCCATCCTTAAACTTCCCAAAATCTGCTCATAACAGTAATTTTTGGTTTGCCAATAATTTATTTAACAAATCTTTTATAATACAAAACCACATAGTCAGTGAAATTAAAACATTTCATACAATATCACTGTGCAGATTTTTTTAAATCCTCACCCGAGGACATATTCATTGATTTTAGAGAAAGGAGAAGGGGGGAGGGGGAGAGAGAGAGAGAGAGATACGACTGGTTGCCTCCTGTACGTGTCCGGATCAAAAACCCGCAACCTCGGTTTGTGCCCTGACTAGGGATGGAACCTGAAACATTTTTGGTGCTCAGGACAATGCTTCAACCAACTAAGCCACCCGGCCAGGGCCACTGTGCAGATTTTTAAATCAATCCTGAAAAGCTTAGAATGCTCTCAGAAACCACTCTATTATCTGAGAACCTGCAACCTTGTTGCTTTATTTTCAAGTTCAAAGAGGTGGGCAATGCATTCATAGCACAAAAATTCAAGTTTTCCCAATCTTCAAAACACTGAAACCATTATTCAAGTAAAAAGGAAAAGTCATTATAAAAAGGAATTTATCCAGCAATAAAGCCTAACGAAAACCCTTTCCAAATGGAATTTAGGGTGATTCAACAGGTCCATGAAAAATTCAAATATCCATTCTGGTTTAAGGTAGTTCTTCATTAAAATGGAGCACTTGTCTTTTTGTAACTGCTTTTCTGCTCTGGCAGGAGAAAAACAAAAACCAAAAAAATCCCCACATCTTTGCTAACATACATCATTGTATAAGAACATACAAATAATTTACAAATATAACAATTAGTATGGTCTTATTTTAAAGTGTACTATGAAATTTCAACATAATCAACAAAAGCCTATGCTTCCTCTGATATCAGTCATATACCATATAAAGCTAAATGTGCTGTCTTGCCAAAGCCCAAGGTAATTGAATCTAAAAATATACTTTTTTCTCATTCTGAACTAGTCAGATTGGTATTTAACCCAAACGTCATCAAATGTTGCATTAAACATGCCAGGAAGAAAAGATTCCTTAAATACAAACTCTCCAAATGTGTATCATACAGAAACGCCCCTAGCCACAGAAGACTGTGTGACTGCATCAAGCATGTCCCCTTCCCTCCAACACATACAAATACACACACGAAAATAAAAATTAAAAGCAATATAGACAATGAATGTGAGAACAGAACTGATACCTGGAAGAAACCTTAGAGTATATACAGTCCAATGAAGACAAGATAAACTGGAAAAACAGCTCATATTAAGCAAGTATTAGCTGGTGAGAGGGTTGGGAGCTTCATTTTTCTTTAAATTATTCTATCTACTTAGTTTCTCCTTTAGTTTTAGACTGAGACATTGGCAGTTTCTCTAATGTCAAAAAAATATATGCTTCTACTAACATCTAAATTTGGCATTAGGAAAAAAATGTAAAACTCTATTAACAAAAACTTTTATTAAAAGAGTTGTCTTTCCAGTCACTTGAAGACCAGCTTGATTAGCCATTTCCAGGATATTAAAACAGAAATTTTCTCTTTTCCATTCTCACAAGATGGTACCCTACTAGAGGAAAAGATTAAAAGATTTTTGGGGTGTTCTCAGCACCCCAAAAGTAAAACCTACTGATTTAACTTCTATTTTCTATAAAAACTACATCTTTAAAATTTCCATTATTTGCTTACTCTAAAAATTCTCAAGCAAGGTGTGCAAATTTGAACAGGTTACGTTCTCCAACATACATGAAAAAAATGTTGTTTTTTTTTTAGAACTGTGCTACTTAAAAAAAGAGGAAATGCATAATACTGTTTTTTTAGAATCCAACAGAAAAGGTTTTCCACTTGAAATGGCAATTTAAGGACATTGCTAACGTAACTTATAATCTCAGTATGAATTCTAAATTTTGAAACAACTCAATCAAATTTCTAACACTAAATATAAAGAGCAAGCAAGTTCTGGGGAAGAATTCAGAATCTTAAGTTTAAATATTATTTATTACTTAATCACTTAAAATTTTAAAAAGGTTTAACTAGAACATATTTGAGTTTAAAATCTAATTGACATATAAAACCTAAGATAATAAAGCTGCCCTTTATTTTAAAAGGGGTAGAAACTTTCCTCATATCATGATGGAAAACCAAAGTCTATCTGCCTGTTTTATAAATATCCATGTCCTTTCTGGGATTCAAAAATCTACTTTCACCCACGTCCCTTGGGTTTCTTCTATCTTCCATCTCCCTGAACATCACTGCCGCATCCAGATTACAACTTCTAGCCAAAGGCAGAGACCATGTAAGCCTCCTGAAGACTTCAAAACATTAAAGACAGGTAAAAAAAAAAAAAAAAAAAAAAGAGGAAATACTCTCATCCATGGAGCTGTTGAAAAATCCTCCTTTTCTTTTAGAAAAATAAACTTCTTGCTCACTTTAAGAACAAAACATCACTACTACATACAAATACACAGCATTCTCAAATAATAATTCCAGAGAATTAAAAAAACTTAAAGATTTTGCTAGTGCTTTGGCTTAAAAAGAAAAAAAAAGATTATTAAGGAAAGAACTGTATCCCAAAAGAGAACGGAAATAAAAGAGATACAGATAAATCAGAATTTCTCATCGAAATGTGGATTCCTTAACATTAACCAGAAGAAGCTGTGAGAATTAGTTGCTACTTCTTTATTAATTGATTCCATTTAACCACAGAGAGACTATCTCAACTAATCCCCTTATTTTAAAAATGAACTGTACATTTTACTGTAAAAGAGAAAGCTAATTCAATTCAAATATTCTCAATCCACACATACACAAAAGCATGGGCAAAAATACTGCAACAGAATCACTTTCTATGCACAGATTTCTTTAGACCTCTGTAAAGTATGGCACAAAACATAGCTCAGTTTTACATAAATTGTCTAGTATTTGACTATATTTTTGCATCACGGTTCATTGCAGAATTCTAAAATTAATATTTAAGTGTCCATACTATTCACTGTACTTATTCTCTCAAGGGAATAAGATATAAAACACATGTATTTCTAAATGACAGTGTTGAAACTTGTAGTGTTCTACCTTTGGCATATATAAACAAAATTTTTAAAACACTGTTAATGCATCACTGTATTTTAATATCTCCTGTTAAAAGAAATCACTTGCATATGAAGCCCAAACAACTGGAAAGAACCCAGAAAAGCAACAAGAAAATGACTTTTTAAAATGCTGACACTTTTCACACCCAGGTTCAGTCGTGCCAACTGGAGAGGTGTTAGGTATGACTTTATTCATTTTAAATCTCAGAAGTGTAGTTATTTCTATGACATTACAAAAACTGGAATCAAGAGCAATCTATTTGCATGGTCCTGATTCTTCTGATACAAAAGCACTTTTTAAGAAAATCATTTCTGCAAACTTAGAAGGTGTTTGGATCGATCATTTGTTTCCTATTGCTTAGAGTCAAATTATTTTGTCCCAGATTTTCTAGTGAGCAAGGAATACAAAGAGAGATAAAGGATACACACACACACACACACACACTCTCTCTCTCTCTCTCTCTCTCTCTCTCTCACTCTTCCCGCCCCCCACCCAATATCTGAACTACTTCAGACATGGCATCCATTAAGAGGTCCTTTGTTCCTAATTGTGTAAGGGTCCTTAGCTATGACCTGACTCGCACAAGAAGTACACATGGCCCCTGAGAGGCGCTTTAGTCCCCTTTGGAAGACACTGTTAGAGAGACTATAAATGACACAGTTGCAGAAACTGTTACTAATAGCAAGCCAGGTGGTCAAGAAGGATGCGAAGCGGTTGCTGTGGCCAGTGGAGCTCTCCAACAAGAAGTAGATGATGTATGGCAACCAGAGGATGTAAAACACACTAGTAATCCGGAACAGGACCATGGCATAGCGCTTGTCAGGACAGGCCTGCACCTCCCCAGTCTCCCCACTCTGGCTGCTGAACCGAGCTTGCCTTTCGCTGATTTCCTTTGTATGCTGTTGGCAGATGCGAAAGATGTTGAAATAGGTGAAGCACACAATGAGGGCTGCTGGGGCATATAACATCATCACGATGAACAGGGTGAAGTAGGGGTCGGTGTGCCAGGACTCTGCACACCACTGATACACGTCGCCATGATATCCAGGTTTGCCCCAGTGGAAAAAGGAAGGCAGAAAGACCAGTGCAGAATACAGCCAAATCAGGAAAATACACAGGCGTAGTCTCCAGGGTGTAACCAGGCTGTTATAGGTTAAAGGTTTAGTGATGGCAATATATCTATCAATACTGATACAGGCCAGAGAGGTCATGGAGACGCTCTTCAGAACTGATACTATAAAACCAAACAACTGGCAAGTTAAGGACTCCTCTACTGGAAGCGGGTAGTGGAGGAGTGATAAAGAAGGAACCAGGCAGCTGACTCCAACCAAGAGGTCAGCATATGCCATAGTCTGGATAAAATAACTTGTAGTGTGGTGATTCAACAAAGGTGCGCAGTGAAATACAAAAATCACAATGATGTTGCCAGAAATTATCAATACAGTTAGAAACACAATAATCAACACTTCCAAAAGGCATAAATTGACAGTTTCCAAATAGCCAAATGCCAAGAGGCAAAAAGGGTGGCTGCTCTGATTACCATCCAAGGTGGAGTTCATCTTGAGCTCAGGAGTGATCTCTCACTTCATGCTGCCGCTTGGCCGCTGCCAACAGTTCAAAGGCGCAGCTGCTGTCATTGCGGTCAGCTCTGTGTGTTTGTAATAATGCCCAAGGAGCCTCAGTCCCCAGGCTCGTGATGCTGCTGCTCTGATGCATTGCCTGCAGCGCAATCCCCCTTTAAGTCCTTGGAACAGGGGGAGCCAGCAGCAGTTGTCTGGCCAGTCCCAGATGCGGCCACAGTACCAGGTTTACCGTACGCATAATGCCAGGGGAGTAAGGCCAATTCTGAGTGCAATGTCTTCAGGCCAATGAGGGTAGGGGGAGGGGCAGAAGAGAAGGGAAGAAAATTAGGAGCTTCAGCAGGAGTTGCAATGAGTCTCCTCTGAACAGCTGATAGAAGAAAAGGAGAGAGCATTTTATATTTTGCATCCCAATACAAAAATCAAAGAATCTGGCTAGCTGAGGCTGGTATCACCCCTCCCACTCCGTCCCACCCCACCCCACCCAGAACTACCCTCAGTAGCACCCCATGTAACTAATTGTCCTTGCTCTCCAGAGGAGGCGCAGCAATAGCAAGCTTTCATGATCAACATAAAACAAAATCAATCGTAGTCAGATCAATCTACCCCCATTATCCTTTCACTGGAGCCTTTTTGGGGGAGAAAAGAAATCCGCTTATTGCATGTCTAAAAACATTTTACTATAATTACCGTGAATAAAATAAGCTAAAATAACTTATTTTCTTGATCCCTGTGTAATATTTTGCCTCTTTGAAAACATTTCAACAGAATTTATCTGTCTAGCTCAATTTCAAAGTGTTACCTGTAATTCTGCATGCTGCAATCCAAACAAAAGCCACAAAACATCCTTAACAGAAAGCCTCGCAAAGCAGGAATGTGCCTCAGCCGGGTTTACTGCAGAACTGAGACACAGAGGGAGGGGATAAAGGAGTAGGAGGGGAAAGAGGGAGAGAGGGGGCTTGGGAACGAGAAGCGGCGGGGGAGGGGAAGAAAAATGCCTAAGCAGGCACACACACGGGCATCTTCAGCAGCTCATTAGGATTCATCACCAGATTTCCAGACTGCATAGTGGGGGACTAACTGAACACGCCTGCAGTGCAGGGTTTCAAAGCTGTTTCCTCGTCTGTCTGGAATCCCCCTTTTGGTAGATGAACGGAACTCAAACTGCTAGTAAGGAAAAGAGGTAGTAGATGGGAGAGTGCCAGCCAGGAACTGGACTGAAACACACTGCCAGAGGGGTAATGCAGAAAGGAAACTCCTATTTTCTTGTAGCATTTTCCCAAGGAACAAAGAACAACGTTAAAGCATGCAAGTGCATTACCAGTACGTGGCAACTGAGGAATTGTAATTCAGCAGCACATGAAGTTCTAGCCAGAAGGCTAAATATTCAGAATTAATTTCCTCTCATGATTCACTGGATATTGGCCAATATTAAGAAAGAGGACCAAAATAACAAGCATACTTAAAAATCAGTTTTTCAAGAGAAAAACAAAGAAAATCTCAGTCAGAATACTGCAGAAATAGCATACACACAGAAGAAAAATTAATTTCTCCTGTATTTAACACTCTCTTATAGTTATGAGATGCCATGTCTTGCTCTAGTTCCCTGAGACATGGTACACAAATACATAAAAGATGGAAAAGTAAAGCTACCATTTCTACCGGGCTTGAAAATTACAGGAAGTTACATGGTACAAATTAGCCTCTGTACCTCAGAATACACAATCTTGTTTGTGCCTACTTAAAACAATGCAAAGTGGGATTTTATTGTGGCTCTCTGACAACGTCATAAATGATAATAATTTTCAGCTAATTAGAAAATGTATGTTTTTATTATCTTTTCCTCCAGGCGTCTTTGGATTCTCAAGTCATCCTTCTAAATGAAGTTCCACAGACCCAATATTGCAAAAGAAAATAAACAAATGTTGGTTATTTGTAAGCATTCCAGAAAGTCTGCACACCTGGGTGGAAAAGTATGTTATGTGACCCAACTTGCATTTTTTCATTTGTTTCATACACATGCTTTCTCATTGCAGGCAAATGACCACCCATAATCAGAACTCAATTAATTACATTTTAAGATCTGAGGCACTACACTGACTATACAAAGCCTGGTAGCCATATTTGACAGGTCTTACTAGGGAATACGCAATGTGTGGCACAGTAAAAAGATCATGGCACTGAACACTCATCTTGTTCAAATCCTAGTTCTAAAACTTTAGCCTCTCTTAGATTCAGTTTCATCACCTGTATAAAGAGTATCATACTCCCTATTTCATGGGGTTGTTGAGAAATAGATTTACCACTACTTATCACATAGGAAGTATAAAACTTTATTTTCTTCTCACACAATGAAAATAGCCTGTGTTTTCCAACTCATTAGGTCACATTGCTTGAGGCTGGACTCCTGAACCCTGAAGTGCCCTCTCTTACTTTGACTGCCCAGTTCTTAGGCACACAACAGTTACGTGGATACATTGAGCTGAGCTCAATGAAGGGGCCTAGAAAGAAAATGATATGGCATCAATTATTCCATCTCCACATATAATTTCTGTGTCTGTGTCTCCAGCCATGAATTCACTCCCCTCCCTCTTCCATCTAAAATTTGACTATCACAAATCTACCACCTGGATGTCCTGTAGAGACTTCAACCACAGTGTCCGAAATACAGTTTGCTCACCAAATAAGCCTCTCTTGTTTTTTCCCCCAACATTTTCCCAGGCACTCAAGAATGAAACTAAGGAATCATCTTGACCACTCTTCTCTCCCTCCATGTACTGTTCTTAGGCACCCCACCCTGCCCTGGAAATCTGTTTCCACAACAGCTCTCAAATTCATGCCCACTTCAGGGTTTAAGCTTTACTTTAGTCCATCATTAAATATAGTCTAGACTTCTAGTCTTATTCATTTTTCTAATGTATTTTAAAAATATATTTGTATCTAGTACCACATACTTTATTTTAGTACGCCACTGTTCAAGAAGCGTCAATGGCTCCCTATTGCCTTTCCAAACTGATACCACGTCCCCCAAACACCTGGCCCTTCAGCCAAACCATCTGTCATACACTTCATTTTTAAACTCACATTTTTGAGGGCTCAATGACTATCAAATGAAAATGAGGAATGTTTTCTGAGAGTCACAGTTCAATAAACAGAAAAGGCACTTGCCAAAGTGAGGAGCCCAGGCTTTTCCAAATCCTTGTGAATTTGGGCATGCCGTTATTCTAACCCCAGGCTACTCGTGTTTGAAACTAGATAGTTATGCTGATAAAAATGTATTACACTGGCTGATAACTTGAAAGAATTAAAAATGTAATAAAACTATAAGCTGTTATATTATCATCATTAGTACAATAACTGGTCTTCCAACTTTGTTTTTATTTGAGTGAAATCACTCTTGGAGCTATAATCAAAATATTCATACAGAAAACTTTTTAAAAAAAGCCTGATAGCCACACTTCATAAAATCAGTCAAGAGCTAAATGTTTTGTTTTGAAGAAAAGTATTTTCTTCAGAAGGGGCAACTTATTAATGACATGGGGGCAGTAAGTCTACATCTGCACAAAAATGTATACATTCGTTTCCTTCTTAAAATAATGCAGCCTTATATATTTGATTTTTATAAAAGAGAGAAGTATTTCTGCATATATATGACTGAAAGAGAATACATTAAAATTCAACTCTAGCCCCTCAACTCCAGTGTGGCTCAGTTGGCTGGAGTGTTGTCCTGCAAACTGAAAGGTCGTGGGTTCAATTCCTGGTGAGTGCACACGCCTAGGCTGCGGGTTCAGTCCTCCTGGTTGGGGTATGCATGAGAGGCTACTGACTGATGTTTTTCTCTCTCTCCCTCCTTTCCCCTCTCTCTAAAAGCAGTAAGCATGTCCTCAGGTGAAGATAAAAAAATAAAACTCAACTCTATTTTTCACTGGGTGGTTGGATTACAGTGATTTTTTATTTTCTTCTTTATGGTTTATTTTATGAATTTCCCAATTTCTATATACTATTGCTACATATCATTTAATCAGTTTAAAAAAAACCAAACAGCCAAAATAATATATAACACATCCCTCTGGGTAAAGCTAACAAGAACACGGGGCTGCGAGATGCCCTGTCTGAGCCTCCCTGAATGGGTGATGGCAGATAAAGTCACCCACTTCATGGGGCTCAGTTCCACTTGTCCCTATGCCATCACAGCAACACTCCTTCAGAGTCACTGGCCCGCAGTTCAACTCAGAACGAACCCTCAGGGCCCTGGTTACAAATTCTTACAGAATTAGAACGGACTAAACAAGAAACTATCACTATTTAACCATTTCATTTCTGGTTAAGTATTTTCCTGACCTACAAAAATGGTAACTTTTATATATATGATTTGACCTAAGACTAAAAAATTAAAATAACAACGGAACTAAAAAGAAAATAAAGAAGAGAAAGGAAACATGAAACAAAAAAGGAATACTTTTTATATTACATATGTCCTTCTTCCAACTTACTCAGTGGCTTAACTATTTGTTATGCACAAGGAAATGTCAATCTCAGTTCCTCAAATTCATCAGATTCACTTCTGGGCACTGTCACTTATTATTAGGTAAAAGTGAGCTTAAAGTGTTTATTTAATTAACATATTATTTTAGTGCAGCAGATGGGGGTGTATTTATAGGAACATTATTACAAAACCAGTTTGAGGTACTCTGATTCATCCTTTATTCCTCCCTCCTCATCTCCCACATTCATTCAATCAAGAACTAAGGATTCTACCTCTGAAATTTCTTCAGAGTATTTTTCTCTATCCCTTCTGTGACTACTCCAGTCCAAGTCACAATCATGTGTTGCCTAAATTCCTAACAGGTTTTGCTACATTAATCTTACTCCATTCTAACTCCAGTAGCCAGAATTATCTTTCTAAAATTAAAAACGGTAACACAAATAATAACAATAACTAAACAGTAATTCATACTTACAATGGTCATTATCTATGTTAATTTTAACTCTACAAATAATATACCATTATCCCATTTTACAGATAAGAAAACAAAAGTCTAATGTTAAATCACCCACTGTCAATGGCTTGAATGCAGAAGAACTAGGATTTGAATCAAGACAATTTGTTTTTAGATGGACACTCTAAACCAATTTGCATACTGCCTTCCAAACCTGACTATATCATCTGCCTGCTTAAAAAGCTTCAATGACTTTCTACTGCCTAAAATCTTAAACATGCCTTGTGTAGGCTTTTGAAGATCTGGTCCCCACCTACCTTCTCTGGCCTTACCTCCTTCTGCACACTATGAAATTGCCACGCTTTCTCACCCTTGAGCACATGCTTTTCCCTCTGACTTTTACCACCACACATGCCATGCAGCACGCCATCTACCCCAAAAGACCTCCCTCCCTGGATAATTTCTGAACAAGACATCTTTTAGAACTCTTAGATGAGAAGTTTTTCGTGTCATTTGCCACACAGCAATACGTATGGCTCTCATAAAACTCTATTGTAATTGGTCAGTTAACTGCCTATTTCCTCATTAGATTGTAGACTCCCCAAATCAGGGAACAGGATTATTTTATTCATGGGCATATCCGTAAGACCTTGCACAGCAATGGCAAAAAGCTGATTTTGAAATGTACTTTTTTCCCCCTTGTTTTTTGTAATTTTAAAAGGTATTTTTGACTGAATAACAAATCCCTAATAAAACAACAAGCAATTCTGTTTTTAGATGGAAAAATCTTTCAAGTGAAACCCTAGTTTGATAACTGTTTAATTCGCATTTAATTATTAGGTTGATGCACACGAAATTACCTACTATAGATCAAAAACTGTCAGCAATTTTAATAGGATCAAATTTATGTTTCTAGTCTTGTAATTTATGAAACATTTCTAACTCTCTGATCAGATATGACTTACAGAAACTCACTAGTGAAGACACGAATTTACAAATACTTAAGGGGACTTAAAATTATTTTCACAAATAACAATCTGAAGAAACCTTATCTTAGTCCACCTGGGCTGCTATAACAAAAATACCACAGACTGAATGGTTTATAAACAACAGTCCATGGGAAATAAAATGTATTTCCCATGGTTCTGAAGACTGGGAAGTTCAAGGTATTGGTTGAGGGCTGGACTCAAACACACTGATTTTCCAGAATGTTAAAGCTTAAAGAAAGATCCACCATTTACTTTAACATCCTCTCTTCAGAGAAGGGGAAATGAATGGTCACAGGTGCAGAACCTCATTTGGGGTCACATAAGCTAGTGGCAGAGCTAAAACTGGCACTCAGGCTTCCTAACTCCATGACCAGTGTTCTTTTTACTAAATTGACCACCGTCCTATTTGGTATTGACAGGCAAGTTCTCATGATTAAGTACTCTGAATCCCTGACTCCAAACCTACCAAAGAGATACTTTTAATTAAATACAAAACAATGTGTACAGTAATAAAATACTATGAGGTATATTTAAGTTATCTTTCTAGATTGGAAAAATGTGGCTGGGCCTCCAGGGCTTCCCCTGGACAATTAGAAATGTAAATATTGGTTATGTAGTTTACTTTAGGTTCTATATAAAAATTTAAAAAACATGGCAAAAGAGTCTCAATACTAAAGTTTATTGCTAAAATCACTACAGAAAACAATGCATATAGGTTTCAGAAAACACAAGGCTGACTGAATGGAAGAAAAGAGAAACATCAGAATGCGAGGTCTGTCCAGAAGGTATCCAGCCATGTAATATGAAAAACATTTATTGAAGAAGATACAAAACACAAGAAACATTGTACATAGGACAATGACACCTCTGTCCCCTTCAAAGCTGGCATCTTGGGACCTCACACAGTTCTCCCAATCACCATCAGCTGCTCCATCGTATTTTCCTGAATCTCATCGACAATCTGAAAGTTCTTCCCTCTCATAGGTGATTTTAGTTTGGGGAAAGGCCAATAGTCTTAGGGCGCCAAATCTGGGCTGTAGGGGGGCTGAGTCACCTGGGTGATTTGATGTTTCACCAAAAATCTCTGCATGAGATGTGATGCATGAGCGGGTGCGCCGTCATGAGGAGGCTGCCAATCACCAGTTGCCCATAGCTGTGGCCTTCTGAATCATCCGAATAGTTTCCATGTAGGAATGTTCAGGCTTAATGCAAAATTTGATGCAGATCTGTCGCTCTAGTTGCTCAGTCACGCATACACATTCCAGTCTACTCTCCTTGGCTCCAGGTTACATCGATGTTGCACAAACCATTCTCGTTATATTAACAATGGCTGGACTTTTTCCGGACAGACCTCGTATGTTGCTATTTAATTACCCTATTATTATTTGATTTGTTCATTTATTTTTAAATCCTCACCTGAGGACATTTTTTCATTGCTTTCAGAAAGAGGACAGAAGAGGGAACAGAGGGAAGAGAGAGAGAGAGAGAGAAACACCAACTGGTTGCTTTCTCACATACACTATGACTAGGGATTGAACCCACAACCTTTCAGTCCACAGGACAAAGCTCTAACCAACCGAACCACACCAGCCAAGTGTATTTTATTTTATTTTTTTTATCCTCACCCGAGGACATGATTACTGATTTCAGAGAGAGGGTACTAGAGGGAGAGGAACATCTATGTGAGAAAGAAAAACTGACTGGTTGCCTCCTACACATGCCCTGACCAGGGATCAAACGTACAACCTAGGCACGTGCCCTGACTGAAATCGAACCTGCAACCTTTTGGTTTATGGGAGGACGCTCCAACTGAGTCACACAGGCCAGGGCATAATTATTCTACTATTAAAAGAATTCCTTAAGGCAGTTTTGATGTAAATGTTTGTACTAGGTAAAATAAATAAAAGGAACAGAAGACTGATTGACATAACGGTAAAAAATAACCCAAAGATAGAAGGGCTACAGGATGAATCTAAAAATTGGGACACCAAAAAGGTGCCCTCCATTCTCAACTCGTTTATTGATTCTCCAGTCATGAACAAATACAGGTCTTAGAAATGAAGGTAAGAGGAGCCAGGGAGTCCCGGTGGATTTCTTATTAAGACTTGTTTCACCTGCAGTTGTCCAACAAGTTCTATCTAGAGATCAAGGATGAGGAGCCCTTGGTTAAAGACCAAAAATCAAAGAATCTAGGAGTATTTTGTGTGTAGAAACTTATTCCATGAAGCCAAGGGTAGTTCAATATCAAGAAGTCTATCATATGTTGATAGATTATGTATCTATTCTATCAATGAATTAAAGAAAATCCTATTAAGTGCTGAATAAGCTCTGATTGAAACTCAGGATATTCTTAGTAAAAACTCAAAGCCAGAGATAGCAGAAAACCACGTAAAATAATTTACAAAAAACCCTCCTGACCAAAACCCCCCAAAATAGCATGCTTTCCAAAAGATTAAAAAATGAAAACCATTTTAATTAAAGTCAGGACCTAGATAGAGATGCTAGTAATGACCATCATCATTTAACGTTGTTTTAATGCTTCTAAGAAACACAAAAACAAAGTAAAAAAGATTAGTAACTTGCATAAACAGTGAAGAAATAAGTGGAACTGTTTTTGCTGCTTATATTAATGATGCCTGAAAATCAAAAGATGCTCGTATGAAATTAGGAGGACTAATCAAAATATCAAGAGGTAAATGGATAGAGGATCTTTAAAAATCAATGTCCATTTTCTACAGTATCAATTACTACCTAGAAATGGGAATTGGAAAAATATTTCATTTGCTATAGTAAGAACACTCTATGATAATTCTTAGAAATAAACTGAACAGAAGAGGCACAAGACATAAATGAAGGCAACTCTGAAGTCTTTATCAGACATAAAATAAGATCTGAACAAGTGAAAAAAACATATCACATTCTTCGATGTAAAATTTTATAACAATGTAACATATCATTACTAATATGTAAATAAATTGTGATTCAAATTAGAATCCTCTTATAACCTATGGTTGTGGTGGTAAAATTGGAGAAAATAGTTTTAAGGATTATATGGAAGTTTAAATATGCAAGAACAGATATGAAAAATATGAAATAAAAAACAGTGAAAAAAGACTTGCTTTACCAGATATCAGAACATAAGTCAAAGCCACTTTAACCAAAATAGTATTGGTATAGAAAAACACAAACAGATCAATAAACAGAACAATCTAGAACTCAATCCCAGTATCTATGAGAATTTCAGATATAACAAAGATCGCAGCTCTAGGAAAACAGAAGTAGAACACCTGGTTATCCATCTGGGAGGAAGTAAAATTGGACTACCATCATATGCCATGTACAAAAATAAGTTCCAGATGGATTAAATATGTAAAAATGTACCATATACAATAAAAACCTTGCAAGAAAGTCTTGGAAACTACAGTTACAAAATCTTGGAAACTAGTTACAAAATCTGAAGGTATGAGAGACCTTAAGACACAATATTCTATATAAAAATTGGAAAATGTCTTGTATGATATGAAACCATAAATAAAATAAAAATGTTTTAGGAAGATATTTATAATAAAGATACAAAGGATTAATGTACATAACACAGAGTTTCTACAAACTGACATCTAAGGAAACCTAATAGAAAAATGTACAAAGAATATGAAGAGGTAATACATGAAGAGCAAATCACTCAAATTTACTAGCAGTCAAGGAGCTACAAACTAAAGATAGGGAGGCATCAGTTACACCCACTGATGGCAAAAAATTAAATACAGTGATAACTGGAATATGGGTTAACATATAATTTTCCTACATTGCTGGTGGAACTGTAAACTATTACAGCCTTTCAGAGAAGCAAAAATGATATAAGTAAATTAAATAGAAAAAAATGAATACCAATTTAAAAAACATGCCACCCGTTGATCCAGCAATTACACTTCTGAGACTACTTCACAAAATTAAAAGATTTAGAATATGTGTAAGGGTGTTTATAATAAAACACTATGTAGAGGCTAAGAAGCAGAAGCAAGGTAAATGCTTACCAATAGAAGAATGGGAGATTAAAAGACTACTTAAAAACAAACAGATAAATATATAATCACATTTGTTTAAATGTAATTCTGTGTAAGTACATATCTGTATAAAGAAATTATTTATGTTCAAGGACAGACAGATACGGAGGGTAATAGAAAAGAACCAGTTTTGGATTCAGTCCTGAGTTCACATCCTGCCTCTATCATTTATCTCCTCTATTATTTGCTTACTGAAGTGACTGTAAGCAAATTACTAAGCATCGCTGAACCTGTTTCTTCATTTTTAAAACAGAAATAGTAATTACATCTCACAAGGATTTTCTTAGAATTAACGAGATAATGGATATTAAGTGCTTAATACAGTATCTGACATATACTATGTGTTCTAAACTGGGCAGTTATTGTTACATTTTCCCCTTTTGAGATGAAATAGCTAAAAAGTTTTCACTTAAAACAAACAGAGAGAAGAATGCCTCCAAACTCCACAGCTTATAAAAAATAAGAAATACCTTTAGACAATATATATCTATGTATATTACTGAAAGGTCACTTGTCCCTGGATTACAAAAGCCACATGGTAAAATTCTTACATATACCCCTTACAAGACAGGCTTGACAATTAAAGTAAAATAACGACAAAGGCTTTATCAGTTTTGTTTGCAAGTTAATTTTTTTTGGTTTTCACTCTATAAATCATGTAATTCTTTTCTCCTCCTTTAAATTTAGTCTTTTAAGAAGCCAAGCCAAAGAAAATCTCCAAGGTAATATTATATGTGAAATTTCAGAACACAAAACATATATCTGGCAAAGAACCCAACTCCAGAATAAATAACTTCCAAAAATTAGTAATATATACACATATAAGTATTATTGTCTATATGTGTATAATACTACGTATAATTCCTGCTGTCTTGGGCTGTTTGTGCTGCTATAACAAAATATTGCAGACTGGATAACTTATAAACAGCAGGAATTTATTGCTCGATGTGGTGGAGGCTGAAAGGCCAAGATCAGGCTGCCAGCATCGATGGGTCCCTGTGAAGGGCTTCTTCTGGGTTGCAGACTGCCAGCTTTCTGCTGTGTCCTCACATGGTGAAAGGTGACATGGGATCTGTCTGGAGTCTGTTATAAAGCCACTAATCCCGACCAAGAGAGCTCTGCACTCACGATCTAACCACCTCCCAAAGGCCCCACTTCCTAATACCGCCACTTGGAGGTTAGGTTTTAATATAGGAATTTTGAGGGCCACAAACACTCAGACCATAGCACCTCCTATATGTAGGAATGCTCAAAAGTCACTTTCTTTGTAATAGCTAAAAATGGGGGGAAACTCCCACAAACATTTATAATAGCATAATACATTTTTTAAAAGTGTGGTTTACGATGCAGTGGAATACTCTCAGTGATTAAAATAATGAAAGCAAACAAAAAAGGAGCTACTGATACAAACAAGTATGTGCTGCATGACTGTATAAGTGCATTTAAAGCAATACCACCTTGCATTAAATAACACTGTAGTGTAAACCAATAGAAAATGCTTTCACCAGTATCATAATGGTTAAATAATTGGTATTTTCTGATCATCTACCAGCAATTGGAAATAACATATACATCATTAGAGATCTTTTTAGGTTCTAGCCATCTGCATGATAGTAAAAGTTTAATTTAAATATAAAGCACATGACATCAGCACATATAAAACAATCAAGTATATCACATTTTGTGAACAGCTGATCTTTTAAGTGTCATGTAAGTATCAAGTTCCTATTCAAAAAAGGTATCTGCCTTGGCTGGTGTGGCTCAGTGGACTGAGTGCCAGCCTGCAAATCCAAGGGTCGCCAGTTCAATTCCGAGTCAGGGCACATGCCTGGGTTGTGAGCCAGGTCCCCATTGGGGACATACTAGAAGCAACTGACTGAATCTCTCTCACAGTGATGTTTCTCTCCCTCCTCACTTTCCCTCTCTCTAAAAGTAAATAAAATCTAAAAAAAAAGCCAAAAACCAAAACCCAGAAACTGGACATCACCATTTTAATGGAGCCAGAAAAGTAGAATATTTCATGTCATAATTATCTGTATGAAAAGCAACCCTAAAAACATTCAATTGGCCAAACATTACAAAGGACTTCAAAAGGGGAACTAGAAAGATACAGTTACAACTCAGAGTTATACATTCAAAATATGATTTTCCAATAAGGGGTACACCAATTAACGAAGTGCAGCTCTGCTGGCTCTACGCGTTATACCCCTCATCTTCCATTCATACTGAGCACAACGCTCGCTCTTCCATCCCTCTGCGCCTGAGAGTTCTCTTCAGGAACCCATCTTCAGTGTTACCCACCTAAGTGTTGTACTTGTGATAAAGACTCTCCTGTTCTCCCAGGCTGAATTTACCACTACTTTTGATGGTTCCAACTGTGCTCTTTCAGACTAGCTTATGAAATATGCCTACCACATGACAGTTAATTGCTTTTGTGTTTGACTTCCTAGCTCCAGCATTATGGTTGTAATACAGGTACTTAACAGAAGCTGGTTAAACAATTATATCAACATAACAGAGGGAATCAGAATATTAGTTCTTGAAAGAAAACATGTCTGTCTAGAAATAGAATGAGAAGAAATACTAGTATTTTGAGCAAATCAGTGTTATTTTCTGTAAGGAAAGATTCAGTATCATGTTCAAATGCTGTTCTTCTTGTCTAAAGTTTTTAAAATAAAGTTATAGAGGTATTATTCATCTCTTAGAAGGCACTGATACATTTTTAAAAGAAGTCCCACTTTTTGTCACATTGAAAAAGTCTCATACATTATTGAGGGTTCTGAGAAATTTATTCATAGGCCAGGTTTGGGATTTGCATACCCCTGGAAAAACTGCTTCCTAAACATAAACATTTCAAGAATTTGAGAAAACAAAAACAAAAATTAAAACCAGTAACATGGTTACAAAGGCAGAAAACATTGCCTAACCTTGCAGAAAATTATTTCAAATTCTTATATGCTTTTACAAGGAATAGTTTTTCTTACTTTGCTTGCAAAACCTTTAGGAATGCATGGACTTGAAAAGGGGATACAATAAAAAATGAGAATTCTTCACTTTAGAGAAATGAGCTAAAAGGAAATATGGTTTAAGATATCAGAACTACCAGTATGTTCTTCCAATTGTAGAAACTAGAAGTAGGCCTTACCTACCAAGAGTCCATTTCTGTGACATGTGAAAGGGATTAAAATAAACAAAAGAAAGTTTTTACACATTGCAAAGCACAACTGATATAACTAAAAATGCAATGGAATGCAATTACGGTTAAAAAGGATTTAGTAACACAATGGGGAGAGGACATCTTTTGCCTGAGGTGAAGTCAGTCAAGGAAAAAAACCTAGGCCTTCTCCTTTGTGCCAACACTAGAAATAACTCTGGGCTAGCAGTATAAAAGTTCTGTTCTTGTATTAGATAAAGGAATTATAAAAATTTTGGGAAATCAAACAGCCACAATGATTTTTTCATAACAAACTTCTAAGAGTATTAACGCTGAAGCTGAATTATCATCCCCTTACCTTTGTGATGAGGATTCGGTATTTTTCTACCAGGTGGTCGTTGTTGTGACAGCCTGCGAGCAGCTGCCAGACCTCCCCCCGAAGAGCTTCAGGAACACCGCTTCTCACCAAGGATGGCAACTGCTTTGGCCTCACACTCAAATTGAGATGCCTAAAAATAAAGCCATAATCCAGAAGTACGTTAAGAGAGGGATTCTCTAAGAGTATTATTTTTATGAAAACTGAATTAGTGATTTACAAAGACTTAATAAAAGTCACATACTAATAAAAAAAATAAATAAAGCTGTTCAATTAGATGTGGCCAAGATAACTATAGAAGATTGGGTGGAGGAAACGATTCTACAATCCGACTACTTCCTAAGTATCTTTAAATTATTGTTCTACTTTTTAAAAAAATAAAAAGCAAAACTGGAAACCAAACAGTTTTATGGTTGTGGCTTCTGTGAGATAAACAAAGCAAAATTCCCATCAGTGGGCACATAGTCAAAGATAAGAGCTTGGCCCCGAATCAAAATTGACAAACTGTGTTCTTATACGCTCTAAGTTAAAATAAATATCTTTTCTAAGTTAAAATAAGTATTTAAAATAAATATAAAAATAAATGCTTTCAGCAGTTTTTATGAAAGCGTCCTTCAAGTGACTTTTCTGAATGACTGTTGATTAAGACAGCTTCTACTATATTATAACATCAAAACAAGTTTAAAGTATTTCAGCTTCATCTATAAAATCGGAAAAATAAAACATCTTGAAATGTTGGTAACAACATAGAAAGTGCTTCTGCATACAGTCTTATTTGATCTTTGTAACAAGCATCTGAGGTAGGTGGTAGTATCTACAGTATTACAAATGAAGAAAAAAATTCAGGAGAGTCAATTAAATGATTGAGGTAATCCTCAAAGTCTAAGACTAATAGATGTTCTATCTGTTGACTCACGATTGCTTTGTGATTTGAAAGCCACCATTACTGAGTCAATAAAGCAGGCTTCGGACATGAGAACTCCGGGGACAACCGGATTTAAGCAGAAGTTACTGATAAAGAATGACCACCATCAAAATACAAAAAGGTCCAAGACTTTTCACAAATGTTCCCAAAATTCTAGCAGAATAATGAATAGTACATTTAAAAATGGTTAATTCTGTGATGTTAGTACCCTAATGAAAGCTATAGATAATTCAGTTTAGTGTTGTCTTTGCTTAGGAAAACACACACACACACACACACACACACACACACACACACACACACGCACGCACGCGCGGTCCGGCACAAATAATGTACCCCCCCGCCCCGACTTAAAAAAAAAGATTTTATGTATTTACTTTTAGAGAGAGGGGAAAGAGAGGGAGAGAAACAGCAGTGTGTGGTTGCCTCTCATGAACCCCCTATCCAGGACCCAGCCTGCAACCTAAACATGTGCCCTGACTGGGAATCAAACTAGCAACCTTTTGGTTCACAGGCCGGCACTTAATCCACTGAGCCACTCCAGCCAGGGCTTTTTTATTGAATTATTACACAATCTTTTATTACAAAATCATAAGCATGTAATTCTGTAATGTAACGTTAACATACTCAAGCACACCATAGGACATTTTAGGTAAGATGTTCAAAATAAAGCTATCAATTATCACACCCATATTATTATCCTACCAACCACATTTGAGCAGGCCTTACATCTGCAGGACTCTGTATATATGCATATCGAAGAGCTGAGAGCAGAAGGAACAAAAGCAGTTCTGCTACTTAATTCAAGGATTGGTACGCTATGGCTTATGGGCCAAATCCAGCCTACCTCTTGTTTCTATAAATGAACTTTTATTGAAACAGCCATTTGTATTTGTTTATGTATTATCTATGACTGCTTCCCACTACAATAGCAGAGTTGGGTAGCTGTGAGAGAAACTATCTGGTCACAAAGCCTAATGTATGTAAATTTGGCCCTTTACAGAAAAATATAAATCTCACTCTAGGTTTATGTGCTAACCCTAGCTTAATTTATATTGATAAAATTTTCAGTATAATTTTATGTCATTGATACCTTAACTTTATCTAACTTAGCGCATTATTTCGTACTGACATTAGACCTCTTACCCATTAAGAGTCACATTAAAATGAACTTAGAAAAGAAAATTAGGGCTCAAAAGATACTAACAGTGCCACTAAAATCGAATGTAGAGTGAAATAAACCAGCTTTCGGGATGGACCTGGGGATGGTGTTAAAAATTTTGGACTTGCCATTTACTCACTGGAATTGCTGACAATCTCTGAGCCAGTTTCCTCATCTGTAAAAATGGATACTAGCTCACAAGGCTGTGATGGCTGAGACAGAGTGTGTAACAGCACAGCGCCTGGCATATGATACGTTCATTAGTAATTACTACTACCACAACACCCATTATGTTTAATCTACAATAATTCTGAATGGCAGTTTTCTAGGCTTGGATGTTGTAAATAAATAAAAAGACTTAGAAGAGTTAGGTGACTTGCCCAATCTTCCTATCTATAGAACACATATAATCATGATAGAAAATACAATTGAATCGACGAGAAACTGCGTAATTATTTCTGAAGACATGACTGAAATCAGCAAAAACAGTTTTAAACGCCCTGTAGACAGTTTAGACAGATGGAAACTCAATTAATATACCTGAGAGAGTAGAAGAAGGACATATTTAATTAAATGAATTAACAAAACTAATAAATAATGCTTGATAACAAAACAAATTCCAAGCAAGTGTAAAAAATGCTGGTGAGTTCATTAAATGAAATCTAGTATCTAACTGCTGTATCTAAATGATTTTAAATACACTATTATGTAACCTCAAGGCTCAATTACATTTCTATTTTAGAGCAGAAACCTTTTTATACCGATAAAATTCCTGCCAGCAGCAGTCCAAACACTCCAAAGTCACTGAACTGAAAATATAATTGTGACAAGAACATCAGCAGGTTTGCCTCCTGATTGCTAAAGGAATATAAAAAATAAATGAGAACTATTCCCCTGAGGGGTTTTTGCAGAGTTCATTTATTAAAACCACTTATGGAAAGACAAACTGTGCTTTGGCTTGCATTTATTCCTGTACACATTTGACATTTCCCAACGTGAAGAGCATTTTACCAAAAGTGTAAGGCGTTTTGAGAGTGCTAGGAGCAGATGATGCCCATTTGTAGTCCTATCCCTTAAGGGCATGAAGATTTTTTTAAATGCTGAGACACAGTTTTACTAAGAATAGAGTGAAAGGCTTCAACAGTTAAGACTTTTGAGAAAAATCAAACCCCAAAGTAGTAGGCCTATGGGGCACTTATATGACAACCCTAATAACGAGAGGGCCTGAAATAGAGAATTGATCACTTTCAATCTCAGCTATTTTTCAGCAAATCCTGGCGCCCTACACAGAGGGAAAAAGAAACATAAATGTCTCACCAAACTGACTTACCAGAGTGCCTCTGGTTTAATTAATAAATGCCTAAAGGTCATGTATTCTTTTTAGACAGTCTATAGTAGTGAATTTCAACCTTGGCACACATAAGCTAATTACTAAAATTCTGTAGCATACCAAAAACAAAAAAAAATTTTTTTTTTTTTGCTAACCCAACAAAAAAATAGGTATAATTTTGATTCATTCACACTGGAAGGCTATTGTCGCGCTGGCTTTTGTCCTTTTATTATTTGATTATCTGAGGGATAAAGAGGTCATGTCCTTGATAAAATAGTCAGGTATTGCATGTTTTAAAAATTCTTGTGACACATCAGTTGAAAATTGCTGGTCATGGGACACTGCTTGTTAACACTGTTGTCCAGCCCTCTCTTTTTTTAAGACTTTATTTATTTTTAGAGAGAGGGGAAGAAACATTGATGTGAGAGAGAAACATCAATCAGCTCCCTCTTGCATGTGTCCTATTGGGGACAGAACCTGCAACTCAGGCATGTGCCCTGACGGGGAATCCAGCCACCGACCTTTTGCTTAGAGGGATGACGCCCAACCACCTGAGCCACATGGGTCAGGGCATGTTGTCGAGTTATCTCTTGAGCTGATAAGTTCCTGAATTTTAAAAGTGTTAGTAGGAAGAGTAACTGGAAGAGCAGTTAATACACACAATGTTTGTAACATTCTGCTGTCACCGTAAGTAACATAGATAAGGAGAAATCCCACCTGGGGTCTCATCTGTGGCTCTACGTGTTGCATGAATGTCCTCTGTACTTCACTGATTATTGTGTATTGTCTAACTATTGTGTATTATCTTAACCAGTGAGTGGTTCCTGACCTCTTCGATATAAATGACTTCTGTTCTTATTTATTCTCACTATGGACTCCATCTTTGAATAAATATTTTCTGCAGCAATGAGAATTTACTAGGTTTCTGATATTCTAAATGTTAATTTCAGATCTTCATTAAAAACCTCATAAAACTCTAAAAGAGAAGATAGAATGTGAAACTCATACTTAGGTTTCTATTATTGGTTCCAAAATTGAACATAATAAAATCACAAGTGAAAGGAAAAACTATTCTAACTTACCATTTTGACAGCAGTTCTCCCCATGTTTCAAGAATTTTTTCTGCACATTCTTTAGATACATCACCAGATCCACTCAATAGGGGTTCATCATTATCTTTAATAAACAAACACAAAAAGATAACAGAGATGTCTATGCTAGCCAAAAGAATGACATGGAAATGAAACAGTCAAATTTGAAAGATTTTACTGGAAGTATAAAGGCATAATTTCTCTTTAGGATACAAGTATAAATACAAAGAAAATAAAAACGGTCCTATGTGGAATGAATGATGTTGTAATCTCGTTCTCTTTTGCTTTTCATGTAGGTGTACGTTATGTCAACTGCAGAAAAGACTCATTTAATTATAAAATGATAGGACTCAAAATATGGTATGTTCTTTCTCATTTTCCAAAGCAAACAGCTCTATGCATGAAAATATATAGCAGTCGCATTTATAGCAGCTGAAAAAATTACAAACCACCTAAGTGCCTGACAACAAGAGAGCAGAAATTTGCTGAGTAAATTATGATAGGTGTTTACAATGTAATTGCACGTTTATATTTGTTTACATAATGATATGGCAAAATACCATATAAAAACATCAAGAGCTAATAAATCTTCATTATGACCTAATCTATGTTAAAAAACAGAAAATAGCTTGGAATGAACTATGCCAAGATATTAATAATTACTGACTCTGAATGACGGAGTTGTATTTTTTCTCTCAAGCTGTGTTTTCTCTTTCCTTTTTGGATGATTTTCTAAATTTTCAACAATGGCAAACATTAAACTAGAAAGCAAAAAAATATTAAAAAGGACTAAAATGAGTCATTCACATTTAATTCAAGTAATTATGAGAAGTAAATTCAAATATGAATTTAAAGGTTATAAGATATGAAGACACTGAAAAAAATGACACCGGTAAAGGCATGTGAGAGGCACTGGGAAGTGTAATGAAAGTGGGGGAAAATAAGGACTCAGTATCTCCTCTTTTGCTGGACACTTGGGGAGTTTTCAACTTTTTGCTACAAATAGAATCAGGATGAACATGTCTTGTTGCTTTCATTGGGTATATGCCCAGAAGTGAACTTCCTGGGTTTAAAAAAAAAAAAACAAAACTTTTCAGGGTTTTGAAACTTAACTGCTTTCCAAAATGGTTTTACCAATTATGTTTCCACTAGTTGAGTACAATAGTATTTGTTTTTCTAAGTCCTCACCAATGATGTTCCTAGATTTTCTGATTTAACTTACCTAAACCACACCTGATGATTACATTACAAACTGATTTTTATGACTCAGACATACATGATACTTCCTATTAAACTTTCTTACACTTGCCTTGGGCATTGTCATCAATTCTGATGGTGAGATAGGGAAGAGGTCACACTGAATGCGAGATATCTCCTGTAGATGGATGAGTAAGAAACAGAGAAAGGCTCGAGGGCACTAAGATAAACTTGTACTTCATGATTTTGCCAAAATTGGCCCTACTTTCTAATGCCTCAACTAATTCTCTACGCATTAAAATGTCAATATAATACAACTCTTTCAGGGAAGGCAGCCTCAAAAATGTCCTAAAATTTACAAGAGGTGACAATTCCTTCAAAGAGATTAGACATATCTTACAAAATCTCTTTTACTGTTTTCGATGCTTTCAACAAATCTGAATAGCAGTAGTTTGAAATCTGTGTTTAGTACTCCATGAACCTAGGGGTGGGGAGTGAGCATGCAGTCCCAGTCTCCTGATGTTGTTTCTGAACCCGCCGCCCTCTCTCACTGCTGACTTCCTGCCCTGTAAGCACAAATGCCCGAAATAAGGAGCCACTCTACAGGACTGCAGCCATTTCTTTCCAGGGAGCGGACGGGTCACTATAGGGCTGTTTCTCTGGTTTGTATATTGGATCAGAGAGAATTAAAAGATGGCATGGCTACATGGTCCTCTTCAGTCCCAGTCATCATGGTATTATATACCAGGAATTGTATTAAACACGAGGGAAAAAATGTGGGGCAAAAAGGGCACACACTCTTCCTCCACAGAGCTCGTGTTCCAGTGTTTCCCGATTCTCCCATGATGTCTCTTGTCCTCCTTATGGCTCCCTGATTAATTATCAGTAAAGGCCTTCTGAATCCCCTCAATTATACTTAAAAATCTATGCCTACTATTCAGTATATGCTATAACGAGATGTCTGTCCTAATGCTATCATTTAGCTGGGCCCAAATTTCTTTGTAACTGGTAGATGTTCTTTAAAATCTCTATTGTGGAGATTTGAACATTCTCTGTTTTCATAGTAAATAGTCTTTCTCAATTTTTTGGTGGTTTACGTTTTTATTGTTGAGCCTAAGTGAAGGAGAGTTCTGTAAACTCTTACTTGCTTTGACAAGTCTCAGGACTATCAGTTACACAACAGACAATGTCAAATAGCAGGAACAAGTCCACTTTTCCCAGTTTTAACATGTGACTTGAACTGGCTCTACAGGGAGGCTAAGTTGCATCTGTGACTTCTCCAAAAACAATACATGTGCTTTCTTTGCACTTCAAAATGCTTTATGTGAACTAAACGCACAAAAATGATAACAGAATTAGAGCTCGGACCTTTAACTCATGAACTGAATTAAATTTTCCTTGCTATTTCTAGCTTTGTCACCTCAGGCAAATGTGCTTTTCTGAAGTTCCATTTCCTTATGTGCAAAATAAGAATAATGAATCCTATTTTTCAGAGTTTTTGTGAGGATTATATAAACAGAGTATTACTTCATTTTATAAACAAAGTATCTGCCTACCACGTATCAAGCATCTAGTAATTGGTGGCCATTAATATTACTAATACATGATCTTAAGTGGATTCGTCATAGGAAAAGTGGGAATCACAGAGAACAATGGGAAGTGGAAAGTTTGAGCTTGCTTTAAACTTGAAGTACATATAATCATGAATATTATTTCCTTTAACATAATCAATCATTTCTGCCACCTCTCTGCCACTGTTAATGTACTGTCTTATCCAGGAGTGCCAAAACCAGCCCAGAGAGCCCTGCTGAATTCTCCCGGAACTTCCCAAGTCTCAGCTCAAAAACTAGTCTCCATATGCCCCACATCACACTCCCCACCATGAAAAATGGATTCTCCTCTATGTTCCCAGAACACTTCTGTGAACTTCCCACGGACACATGCTTTATATGACCTTCTAGCATAATTGGCTTTTCTCCCCCTTAAAAAAAAAAGCCCTGGTACAAAATTATAAATTAGAAAATACCTCCCAAATCTTCACTTATCCTGTGCTCCTTCCTTCCTTTCTCACTGCTACGTAGCATCTCTTAATAGATATCTACAGACTGACAGATTAGTTCATAGATATAACCATTAAAAAAGAGGGAAAAACCCAACTGGCTGATTCCTAATGTTTATCAGTGTAAAAACCCAATAATATATAAATATCAACTTGTATATTAAAATATATATTTTGTGACAGGGTCATAAGTGGAAGCCACTTTTGGCAAGTGAACTTGGCCCTGTAAAATGAGCCAATGAAATGAACCATGCAAGTGAAAGCTGTGTAAATTTTACTTTAAAAATGTGCTAATACATTAAGGTAGTGCTAGACTGACTCTTTAAAAAAGAACTAAGTCTCACTTTGTCCAACTTGATTACAATTATCTTAAAGAAGGTCACAAGTTACCATATTTTGCCATGTATAATGTGCAGTTTTGCCCAAATTTTTGAGAGAAAAATAAAGATGTACATTATACATGGGTAGTATTAATTCACTATCTCTACAAATGTTTTTAATTCTTCTATTTATGCTTATGCTTATGCATTAAGTGTAACTCTAGAAAGCAATAACTGTATGTTCAAAAATAAATGCTATAATTCCTTTAAAATACAAAAATAAGTATCTAAGTATAAATAAACATTGAATTAAAAAATTAAAATGAAATTTTTTTCCTGGAAGTGTGGCCCCAAAACATGGGTGTACAACATACGTGGAAGCACATGTGGCAAAATACGGTAATCTTTTTTTGATCTCCCACAGTCCTTTGCATATAGTAGACTCTCATGAGTATTTACTGAAAGAATTCCAAACCTCATATCACATTATCAATTCTGTAATAAAATTAAGTCCTCCACCCCAAAACAGAACTGAAGCTCTCCCTTCAATTTACCTTCCTCTTCATCATCTTCCGGAGGAGACGGTATCATTGAGCTCTGAGACCCTGACTGTGGCAGGCGCACGGAGGGACTGGCTGTAGTTTTCCTCCTCTCTCTTTCTGATTCACTTTCCAAGCACACCACTTCGTATAACGTGTCAGTATTGCTCTTTCTCTCCTTCTGTTTTATCTTGAAGATGAAAAAATATTTTATGAAGCAGTAAAATTCTTTAATAGAGTACTTTTAAAAAAAAATGCATTTTATTGATTATGCTATTACAGTTGTCCCAGTTTTTCCCCCTTGGTCCTCTTTACCAAGCCCCATCCCACTCACTGAGGCAATCCCCATACTTGTCTCCATCCATGGGTCATGCATGTGTTCTCTGACTACTCTATTCCTTGTGCTGTACATTGCATCCCCAAGACTATTCTGTAACTATCACATGGTAATTCTTAACTGCTTCACCTTTCTCACCTATCCTCCCAACTCCCCTCCCATCTGGTAACCATCGAAATGTTCTCTGCATCTATGATTCTGTTTCTGTTCTGCTTGTTATTTTTAAAATTAATTGTTAATAGACATGTATTTATTGCCATTTTATTGTTCATATTTTTTATGTTTTTTTTCTTCTTAAAGAAGGCCTTTTAACATTTTGAGTAATACTGGTTTGGTGGTGGTGATCTCTTTTAGCTTTTGCTTGCCTGGGAAAATCTTTATTGGTTCTTTGATTCTAAATGATAATTTTGCTGGGTAGAGCATGTGCGTCCTTGCTTTTCAGCACTTTGCCAATACTTCTTGCCAACTCCTCCTGGCCTGCAAAGTTTCCTTTGAGAAATCAGCTGACAGCCTTATGGGAGCTCCTTTGTAGGTAACTAACAGCTTTTAAGATTCTCTTTATATTTAACACTTGGCATTTTAATTATGATGTGTCTTGGAATGGACCTCTTTGGGTTCCTCTTGTTTGGAAGACTCCTGTGCTTCCTGGACTTGTGTATCTATTTCCTTCACTAAGTTAAGGGAAGTTTTCCATCACTATTTTTTCAAATAGGTTCCCTATTTCTTGCTCTTTCTCTTTCTGGCACCCCCATGATGTGAATGTCAGTATGCTTGAAGCTGTCCCAGAGGGTTCTTACACTATCCTCTTTGTTTTGGATTCTTTTTTCTTCTTGCTATTCTGATTGGTTTTTCCTTGCTTCCTTATATTCTAAATCACTAATTTGATTCTTGACTTCATCCACTCTAATACTGGTACCCTATACATTGTTCTTTATTTCAATTACTTTACCCTTTGTTTCTGAATGGATTTTTTATGCTGTTGAGGTTCTAAGTTCCTTGAGCATCCTTATAACCAGCATTTTGAATGCTGCCTCTTACAGATTGCTTTTCTCCATCTCGTTTAGTTTTCTTTCTAGAGTTTTATTTTGTTCTTTCATTTGGGCTATGTTTCTTTGTCTCCTCATTTTGGCAGCCTCCCTGTGTTTGTTTCTATGTATTAGGCAGAGCTGCTAGGTCTCCCAGGCTTGGCATAGTGGCCTAATGTAGTAGGTGTCCTGTAGAGTTCAGTGGGACAGCCTCCCTTATTACCCAAGCTGGGTGGGTACTCAAGGTGCGCCCTTCGTGTTGTTTGTGTACACCTCCTGTTGTAGTTGAGCCTTGATTGCTGTTGGCACATACAAGGTCAGCTACCGATTGTATTGTGCCCAGGGTCACAGAGCATAAGCTACAAAGTGATCTCAGACGGCTGGGCGTGGAGGTGCCCAGGAAAGGCCAAGCTGTGAAACAAGGCAGGCTGCTGCTAGTGACAGGCCTGGGGCAGCTTAGTGAGAGGGATGGGGTCACTGAAGCCAGGTGTTGCTTATTTGAGGGAATTTAGGAAAATCTAAAGCAAGGGCCAAGACAAGCCATTCCTATGGAAAAGCCACTGGAAACAGCCTGGGTGGGCCCAAAGGTTGGGTAGGGCAAGCCTCAGGGAACCACCAGAGTAGGGCAAACAATGTGAGCCAGGTTGATGAACTCAGATAATGGTGCCCACCTGCCAGCTCTGTGGTTCTGTGCGGGGAGGGCTCAGAAAAGAAACAATGGTCTCTGACAGCCCTTCTCCCTGGGAAAAAGCTGACCCCCAGCTCTCACCATGATGCTGGACAACTCGGTTCCTCCTCTTGTCTCTGATGCCTCTCAATCTGCTGCCCCCATGCTGGAGCTCAGAGGGAGTGAGTCCAAGTAAGTCTGCACGTGGGCCTTTAAAAAGAACTGCCTGAGATTCCAGCAGTTTCTGTCTTCCACAGCCTCATTCCCCTGGTTGTTACAGCCAGAAGTTATGGAGCCTATTGTGGGGCTGAGACCCCTCACTCCTGAGATATCCCTCCTGATTTTTATCTGCCACACATGGGTATGGGACAAGCCCGTTCCACGTCTCCACCTCTCCTACCAGTCTCAATGTGTTGTTGTTGTTTTTAATTTCATAGTTTCTTTTTTAATTCCATAGTTGCAGGATTTCTATTCAGCCAGATTTATGATGGGTCTGAGTAATGGTTGCTCTATAATTTAGTTGTAATTCTGATGTGGTTGTGCAAGGAGGCCAGCCATGTTTACCTTGGCCACTATCTTGATTGGAAGTTGTAACTGAGCACTACTTCTGGCTTCACACGGGATGTGAGAATAAAAAGTATTGTTTTAAATATCTATACTAAATGTACCCTTTTCTAAGTAGAAAAGTATATGTTTATATTTTAAAACCCTTAGGAAAATAGGGTATTTATTGGGGACTCTCACTCTGCAATTTTATTATCTTAAGACTGTATCATTGAACACCCAACCAATATTTAGTAAGTGCAAACTAAAAAGTTAACAATTTTGTATCTTCCAAATTACTTTAAGGTGTCTTTTAAGGTTTCCCATATAAAACTGTGAAAAAAATGTTTTAAAATACTCTAAAACATAAAAAGTTTAGGACTAAGGAAGTAGTCATATTTACATGTTTTTTCCCCACTCCTTCAGCTTAAAACAATATAGGAAACTTTTCTTCAACTGAAAGCTACAACTGAGGGGTGGGAGAAAACGTGAGTGGCAGGAAAAAGACTAACACAATCCAGAAAATTTTTGATAACTAAAATTTGTTTATATTTTAGTTTTATTTTGAGGTGAACACAGAACAGTTTAAATTGACCTAAGTTAAAAATTAAGAACAGGAAGTATAAATCTTCTCCTGTACAACATTTACATATATTAACAGTCCATATTATAGCCTATTTAAGGAGCTGGAAGGAAAAGAGTGCAATACACAGCAGTAGGAAAAGGCCAAACTGTAGGAAAAGACACAGAGACAACTAGAAAGATGGCTACACCACAGAGAAAGACATACACACATAAAGTAAAAATACAGAAATAGAGAACGGGAAAAGTAAGAAGTACATCAGGTGTAGAAATACCAGGCAGAGCAGATTCTATCATTTCAATGTTCACTTGGGTTCAAAGGAAAAATTACCCGAGACCTGGAAGGCCAAGATAATGATGGCAATATGTCCTTTCAATATCATCCTGAAGCAATGTTTAAAACACGAAGTGTCAAACTTTTCTATAAAGGGTCAAATACCAAATATTTTAGGCTATGTGGACCAGTAATCTCTGCCACAATTACTCCACTCTGCTACTATGGTGCAAAAGCAGCCACACTAAGTGAGTGTGGCTCTATTCTGAAAAAATTTTATAAAAACAAAGCACCAAGCCAAATGTGACCCACGGACTGTAGTTTGCCGACTTTGTTTTAATATGTCCACCCAAGGATTATTTAATTTTCTCTATAAATACCAACTTTGACTTAGCTACTTACTATTAATTAAGGACCCAGATTCTGTGAAGTTACATATTAACCTGTAGATTTGTGTTCCGTAGATATGCAAATGATTTCTGTCCAACAGAAAAGATAACCCAAAGGTTACCTACAGGATATTACCAGGTTCTTTCTAACTTACCAATCTTTTTCTAATGTTTTTTATTAAAGGCAGAATTATAAAAACTCAAGTTCCCCAAAACTTAGAACCAGTTTTATCATCTTACTGGTTCCCTCATTACTTAATGAACTGAAATAAAATCTTTTACATATGTTCATTCTAAATTTGTAATGATTTTTAACTTTTATATATTATACTTTGACAGGAAAAGGATGTATTACTTTGGTTGTTAAAAATTATTCTGGAACATTAGTTAATTACTACCTGAAACAGCTGAAAGGTCATTTATAGCTTTTTTTCTCTTTAAAAAAAAGTCTTGGATTTTGAGTCATAATTAGAAATGCTTTTACCTAGAAACTCTTTTGTCAGAGTGACTAGAGCAACACTGCTTTTTGAAGTCAGATAAACAGAGTCAAGAACTAAACCCCAATTGTAAGTCGAGTACTCAGCTTTTAAAAATGTTCATTGTTAACGATGGGTAATAGTACATGGGGGTTCATTATATTATGTTTTTATTTTTTCATTTTTGTGTTTTAATTTACTGAAATAAAATTTTAAAAGCACTCTTAAAAGACAAAAAAGGTAGAGTTAAATAAATAAAAAAATGCCACATGTTCTTGGATAAAATGACATTATAAAGATGTCACTTCTCCCCAATAAAAATACCAGTAATTTTTTCCACAGTTACAAGGTGGAAGCTAAAGACTATGTAAAAATAAACAATTAAGAACATCCAGCAAAACTCACAAAAAGAACAACAGGGGAGGAATGGCAGCCCTACCAAATATTAAAACATATTATGAAATATACATAAACAAACAGTGTAGTGCTGGTCCATGAATAATGTAAAAATTAACTAAAAATATAAAAACCAGAAAGAAGGCTAAATACACATGAAAATGTGATATATGATAAAGGTGACACCTCACATCAATGGAAGCAAATTAAGACTTTCTTATAAATGGTATTGAGGCAAGTGGATGGCCATTTGAAAAAATATTGAATAAGATCTATAGTTTACATTATATATGAGAATAAAATACTAATGAATCAGAGGTTTAAAAGTAGTAAAATGAACCCCAGTAATAGTTTTAAAAATGTATAAATTCCTTTACTACTTGGGAGGAGGACAGCATTTCTAATTATGATCCAAAATCCAGAAACTTTAAAGGGAAAACTTGATAAATTCACGTACAATACATACAAGAAATTGTGTCAAAAAAACCCAAAAGACCATCACAATTTAAGTCAAAAGACAGGTGACAACACAGGAGGAATCCTTGCAAATTTTATCACAAAGCATTACTCTCTCAAATATATAAAGGGCTTCTAAAAATTAATGAAAAAATATCAAAACCAAACAGCAAAAAATATGAAGAAACAATTCATAGAATAAAAAAATCACTCTTAAACATGATAAAAATCTTGTTTGCATTCATCAAATGGTAAATTAAAACTACCATTATATGATTAAGTTTAATAACACAACCTTGAAAAGCCTGTGGATAAACACTCTCATACCTAGGAATTTGGCAAATAAAAGAAAATTACATAAGCAAAATTACCTCATGTGCCAACAGAAATCTACTCTAATAGGAATCTACTCTCAAATGCACTTTCATAAAATTAAAACAACATATGCACAAAGTTCTATACAGCAACAGTACCTGGATAGCAAATGATTGAGAAAAAAATCCAAGTATCCATCAATAGAGAACTAGCTGAAAAGGTCATGAGTCATCCACACTACACAATACTATGCAGCCATTAAACAAGAATGAGGAAGAGCTCCATGAACTGATGGAGAATGATCTTCAGGATATAGGAAATTAAAAAAGCAAGGTGCAATACAATACATTTAATATGCTAGTTTTTGTTTAAGAAGGGGGTTGAAATGCAGGGTGGGGAAAAAGTAAGTTTACACTTGTTTGTATGGAAAATAATAATAGGAGGATAAACTGCTTTATGTCCTCACAACTATAAATCTACTTCTGTTCCACCCCTGTATATCAATATCTTATTATTTTCACAAAAAGAAACATTGAAAAGATAACACAGAAACTAATAATCATGGTTACCAGTGGGGATGGGAGGCAGGAGACATAAATAAAACCAAGACTTCATCGTATATATTTTAGGTATAATTTTTATAAAATTATAAAATAGTATAAAATTTAGTATAATTGACTTTTGTATCATAATTTGGACTTTTGAAAGTATGGAAATAAGTGAACCTAATTATATGTCAAAAGATAACATAATGAAAAATTATTCTAAATAACTTCTGAATGCAGTATTGATTTTATAATCTTACTGGAACATGTTCAAAGAACAAAAGAAGTTCTATGAAATGTTAAAACTTCATTCAGTTAACTGTAACACTGATATTTTTTGAATGAGCATGAACAAATGGGAATTAAAACTATACAGATTCGAATAATTTCATATTATATGCTTCTATCTTCATAAATGCAAAATGAAAAACATTCAAAAATACATAGGCACTATGGGTATATTAATAGATGTTTCTCCCAAAATTTGTTTAAGCATCTATAGAAAAGGTCAGAATACACTAAATATTTTGGAATCCTTTTCCAAATGTTTACATACTGATTTTAATATGTTGATATTAAAGTACAGGTTTTATTTCCAATTGAAAGAAACTTGTAGCCCTGGCTGGGTAGTTCAGTTGATGAGAGCATTGTCCCCATCTGCCAACGTTGCAGGTTTGATCCCCAGTCAGGGCATATACAAGAAACAATCAACAAATGCATAAGTGGAACAACAAATCAATGAAGGAGGGAGGGGCCTAAGTTGTACATGAGCTGCAGTGTGGCACTGTATATATTTTAGAAACAGTGCAAGTTTACTGACTGATGCTTAATTATCTCCATGAGTAGTTGTATCAAAATACAAGCTTGTCTTCAGTGGAATTTTAAAGAGTTGAAATCTGTATTTCATAAATCCATATAATAATACCTTTTCTCAACAGATATTTTACACATTTATAAAGATTTTGTTATACATTTGCTGGGAACAATAAAATAAAGACCACATATTAAGGGTGTTTCCTGCAATACAGGTATTCTAAAATTCTTTGATGAAGAATAAATTAAATATATTACTGTTGTTACAACGTAGACATCCAATATTTAAAAATACATCAATGTAAAAGAAAAAAAGAAAATCCTGTAATGTTAAATTACTAATGAAAATACGTGAATGAATCAAGTGATTTAGGCAAGGATCATCAATGAATGCTGAAACCCTGAGTTAGAAAGTTGCTGAGAGATAGGATATGTGGAAGTTGCCCAAGTACCACCCTAAAGATTGCTTGGTAAATGCAAAGAGAAAACTCTCCTTTCACAAGGAGAAATCAGTGGTTACCACCTTTGCCAAACGATTACACTTCCCGGGAATAGTGTAACAACTGATACTACATGTGCTCTGATTTAGCAGTTGAAGAGCTCTAGTGTAGCAAGCATTTTCATACTGTTTATTCGTGAGGTAGAGTGGTTTAGTGCATGTCTGCACATGGTTGTACACACACAGACAGGGCAAATACAAAGAAGAGGCTCAGGGTTCCAGTATAATTATATTAATTTCTGGTCTATAAGACACTGGCCACATCATTTAGTCTTTCAGATATCCATTTCAGCTTAACTATTTATTAAATAATAATAATCTTATAAAAGATTTTAGTGTCTCTTCGGCAATAAAAGTCCCATAATTCTATAGTTCTAAGAGTGCTTAGCTGGTCTCTTCTTCACCTTATGTTCCTGTTGGAAAATCGAGTCTTTAGGACCATTTTCTTCCTCTTTCAGTAAATGATATCTGAAAATTCAAATCTAAGAAAGCAATCTTTTTTTCCTCACTAATTTTTAAGTTTCTTCTCTGATATGATGCCATCTTAGTATAACAATTCCCACAATTGGGAAGGCTTCCAGGCTAAAAAGAAGTTACTGAGTCACCAGATAAATATAGTAAGAGAAAAAAGATTCAATTTGTAAACATATTTTTAAAAACAGTTCTATGATTGTTTTTCCATACTTACAGCAATAACAGAAACTACATATATATTTTTACAATTTTGTCTGTTGTTCTTATTCTCATGAGAATTGCAAAGTGATTAAAAATTTAAATTACACTTTATTTGAATTAAATATTAAAAATACTTTTAGAGAAAGATAAAGGGAATATGTTTCCATGGAAAGAACCCTGACTGAGACTCTTAAAAAACTTAGCTATGTATCTTTTTCACACAACATCGCATAAAATCTGCTATTTTTACACTTTAGGATCTGTAAAATGAGAACTCTATCTTTATTGGATCACTATGAAAATTACGTAAGGCAGAAAAAAATGAAAGCGGCTAGTAGAGTGATGGCCACAATAGGGCCTCAATTAATGGTAGCTGCTATGACTTGTTTTCCTTTTTTTTTTTTTTTTTTAGATAAACATTTTAAGATTTTATTTATTTACTTTTAGAGAGAGGGGAAGGGAGGGAGAAAGAGAGGGAGAGAAACATGAATGTGTGGTAACCTCTCATGTACCCGCTACTGGGGACCTGGCTCGCAACCCAAGCATGTGCCCTGACTGGGAATGGAACAGGCGACCCTTTGGCTCGCAGGCCAGCCCTCAATCCGCTGAGCCACACCAGCCAGGGCTGTTTTCTTTTTTTAAAAGAACTTTTAATTTTATTTTTCAATTGTAGTTTACATTCAATATTGTTTTGTATAGTTTTGTATGTACAGCACAGTGGTTAGATAATCATACACTTTACAAAGTGGTCCCCTGATGTTTCCAGTGCCCGCCTGACACCACACACAGCTGCCATAGTATTACTATTTTCCCTATGTCCTACTTTACACTTTCGTGACTGTTTCGTAACTACCCATGTGTACTTCTTAATTCCTTCACCTCTTTTACCCAGTCCCCCAAACAGGGCAACCACTTTGTTTTTCTCTAAGGGTCTGTTTCAATTTTGTTTGTTCATTTATTTTGTTCTTTAGATTCCACATACAAGTGAGATCATATGACAGCTGTCTTTCTCTGACTGGCTTATTTTACTTAGTATAATAATTTCCAGGTCCATTTATTCTGTGGCAAAACATAAGATTTTCTTTTTTAATGCCCCATAGTATTCCTTTGTATACATGTACCACAGCTTTTTGGCCACTCATCTACTGACAGGCACTTGGGCTGCTTGCGTATCTTGGCGATTGTAAATACCACTGAAGTAAACACAGAGGAGCTTATTTTCTTTTGAATTAGTGTTTTGGGGTTATTCAGATGTATACCCAGAAGTGAATCACTGGGTCATAAGGGAGTTCCATTTTTAATTTTTTGAGGATCCTCTCTACTGTTGCTATTACTTTTTAATGTCACAAATGTAAAAGAAGATATACATAAACGTCACTTACTGTTACAAAGGATGAGACTAACAGTGCTCTATTTCTCTAAGATAGCAAAAAGTTGTCATAATTCTCTCTCTCTCCTTTCCCACTTCTTCCCCCCTTAGCACAAGCGACCCCCAAGCTCCATAGAACTTCCCTAAATAAGGAGAAAAATTAAAAGATTAATCTCAGGAATTCCCAGCCCTCCTCTCAGTACCATATATAAACTTCCAGGTTTTCTGCAAAGAAAATACTTACAGCTCGGCCTATGTTTAGCTGTAACCTTCACAGAGAGTCTGGAGAGTAGCCTATCAGGCTTTGTCTCAGGTATACGTATCTTTCAGGCTAGTTTACCTTGCCAAATCATTTGTTAGACCAACTAGTTATACTATTCTAGACTAAACCACAGAACTAATATTCCTGTAAACGCATATAGACTTTTAAATCCAAGGCCATGTAACATAAGACCTCAAGGGAAAAGCAAGATCAGAGAAATCTTATTTATGTTCACTAAGGTACGATTAAAGAGACATAATTCTTCATATTCTTTTTAATTAAAGAGATACCTCTTTTGTACAAATTCATGTTAAAATATTACACAATTAATTTCTCTTTATCATCTCTTATTCTAGAAACTGTTAAGAATTATTCTCACTCACGCTCTAAACTTTCTTTTTAAATCCTCACCTTAGGATATGTTTATTGATTTGAGATGGAGAGGAAGGAAAAGAGCAGAGGGAGAGAGAGAGAAGAGAGACATCGATGTGAGAGAGAAACATATAGATCAGGTGCCACCCACACACACCCCGACCAGGGATCAAACCTGCAACCAAGGTATGCGCCCTGATAGGGATTGAACAACGTGAACTTTTTGTGTATGGGATGATGCTCCAACCAACCAAGCCACCCAGCCAGGACCATGCCCTGAATTTTTAAATGATGCTTATAAATTGGTTTTCCATTTTCTGAAGCACTCTTCCCCTGGGGTAGATCCTCATCAATGCTATTCTGATTCCATCACTTACTGTTTTATGTTCTTCCTTTGTCCCACTGAGATTCCACAGTCCCTCTCAATAACAATAGCTAAAATGTATGAAGAACATAATATGTGCCAGGAACTAACTATTCTCCATGTGTTGTACAGTTTCTCACTTAATGTTACAGTAAAGCCATGAGGAAAATTCTATCACTGCCATATTATAGCTGAGTAAACTGAGGCTCAGAGAGTTGAAGGACTTGCTCAATGTCATAAAGCTAGTCCATGGTAAGATATGACTCCAAAGCCAGGTTCTAGATGATATAACCCTATGCTAATCCTTTGCTCCTCCCATAGTAAAGAAGTGGCAGAATGGTAATGAAATCGAGGTGACCTTCTATCTCTTAAGACAACACTGAAAAAGGATTCTATTCCTGTTGTATCTGCTACCTTTTCCAAACTATAACCAAAAGGGTTACCATGAATACACTGAAACCAAAATAGTTATTATTATAGAAAAGTATATTCAACTAAATCCACATACAACACTGTAATTCTGTAAATTTTATGTAAATAATATAAATTCAACAAATATTGAGAACTATGTTCTACATGCTTGGGATAAATTAGTGAACAAGACAGGCTAGGAATACTGCCTTAGAGTTTTCAATATATGGGACACAGATTAACAAAATAAAACTATGTATATTATGTAGTAAACTGAAAGGAAAAAGCCTTGTAAAAAAATAAAAAATGTTTCAGTTGGAGGGGGAACTGGCAGTACCAGAGAAAGGGCTGGCAAATTACACTGTTAGATGGGGGGGGGGGGGGTTTATGAGTTTCTAGTAAGTCAGTCTGAGCAAAGACTTAAAGAAGATTAGGGTTTGAAGGAGATGAATACTAGCAAGCATGATTCAAGGAAAGAGTATTCTCGGCAGAAGAAACAGTTCACAGCAAAGGCCCTAAGAGCATAGGTAGGAGGAAGGAAACAAGAAGGATGAGCAGTAGGAGGGTACTTAATTTAAAATGAAAGAGGCAGCAGATCAGGTAGGGTTTTATAAGCCACTGTAAGGTCTTTGGCTTTTAAGAAGTACAATAGAGTTACAAGGATTTAAGCAGAAAAATTATGTAATCTGACCTTAGGCTACTCTGCTGAAAATATATCAAGAAAGGACAAAAATAAAAGCAGGCGGATGAGTGAAAAGGCTACTGCAATTAATCAAGAGAAAAACATTGATTCATATGATGTTAACATAATCTAGGTGGTAAAAAGTGGTCAAATTCTACAGATGTTTTGAAAGTAAACAACTTCCTGACAATAGGTAATGAGGTGGCGGGGGGGAGAGCAAAATTTTTGGTCTAAGCAACTATTAGGAGAGTGTACCCATGTACTGAGATAGTAAAGACACAAACGTAGAGCATTTTAAAGGTGGGAGATGAGATTATAAAACTTTTTTAGATATGGTAAATTTGAGATGTCCTGAAAGCTAAATGAAAGAAGCGTATTTAAGGAGAGAGCGATCACTGATATCAAATGCTACTGACAGGTCAAGTAAGATAAAGACCCAGACTGACCACTGGATTTACCAATTTAGGTCACTGTAAACTTGATTTCTTTCAAGGCATTTTGATACAAAAGATAGCAAAAAAAAAAAAAAAAAAAAAAAAAAAAAAAAAAGGAAAGGAAAAAAACCAGAATTCAGGCAACTTGGGCCAAGAAAAGCTAAATGAAGGAAACATTTCATCTGCTCCCCATCGCAAGAAGAGTATGGAGTTTAATGCTGATCAAATTAACAGAGAGATTAAAAAAAAAACATATTCAAAACACTGTAACAGAATCTGTATAATCTATCATTAAAAATGTCTAATACATAATCTCAAATTACTAGACAGAGAAAGAAACAGGAAAATGCGACTCACCACAATTTAGAATTAGCAGTCAAGAACTTTAAAAATAGTTACATATATTATAATTTTACCCAAGGATGTAAAATAAAATTTGTTGAAAATAAAAGAGGGAATTCATAACAAAACAGAACCTATTAAAAAATGGAAATTTCAGAAAAATATAAAATCTGAAATAAAAAAATTCAATGAATGGATTTAAGAGCAGATTACGATGACAAAAGAAAGAGTCAAGTGAACTTTAAGACAGATATCCTGTCTTAAGAAAAAAACACATGCTTTGAAAAAATACAGCCTTAGGGATCTGCAGGATAATACCAAAATGTCTAAAATATGTGTAACTGAAAGCCCGTAAGGAGAGGAAAGAGAGAGGGTACAAGAAAAAGTTTGAAAGCAGTAAGGGGCCAGATTTTCCCCAAAACTGTTAAAAAAAAAAAAAAAGACCAAAAACATAAATTTAAAATTTCAAGAAGCCCAGCAAAATCTGAAGCAAGACAAACATGAAAAAAACCACACCTAGTCACATCATAGTTAAATGCCTGAAAACCAAAGATAAAAAAGTAATCTTAAAAGCAGCATACACAGGAACAATATAAATGTATGCTGACTTCTCATCAAAAACAAGGGAAACAGAAGACTGTGGGATAAGATCTTTAAAGTGCTGAGAAAACAACTTTCAACCCAGCATTCTATATCCAGTGAAAATGTAGAACTGGAATGAAAAGTGAAATAAAGACATTTCAGATGTCTAAGTCTAGGAGTTACGTCTTCAGTAGATCTACACTAAAAGAAAAGCTAAGAGAATTTCTACAGGTAGAAGGCAAGTAAGATCAGATGGAAACTTGGCTCTTGAGGAATAAGTGAAGAGCAAAAAAACTGATAAAAGGGTAAAAATATACAATTTTTCATCTTAATACATTTAAAATACACATCATCTAATTGATAGCTTAGATTAGTGATCAATCAGACTCAGAACTGGTTTCTCTTTTCTTATCCCCTCCTCCACTCCAATATTTACAGAAAAGTTTGGTACCTGTTTAAGTTTCAAAAAGAAATTTTCAGTAGTACTACGTTTGCTGAAGGGCCAGAATAACCTTTCATTAGGTGAGCAAACTCGGACTTTTGTCTCTAGGAGAAATCGAACAGGCTCTTGCACTTCTGTTATTACCAAATCAACAGCTGTGGTCATAAACAGCACTTTATCTAGAGAGAGAGAGGGGAGAAGCAAATTAAAAAAATGGAAATACATTCGCTCATATGATTAACGTAAAAGTAATTTTATGATAAACTTGTAAGATATCTTGAAGTAATCCATTAACAAAGAATCTAAAATAATCAGGTAAATCGCTGTTCTGGAAATTTATTTTCCACATTGAGAATTCCTTTCTTAAGTAGATTCTTTGAAATGGAATTAGTGAGAACAGCATACACTTTATAGCTCATGAAATGTACTTTCAAACTGTTTTACAATAGTGACATATGGCTTCTTTATATCATTCTCACCAACACTGGGAGTTCTCAATTTTTTAAATCTTGGTTAACAACAGTAACTGTTTATATCCTTTATTTGTTTATCCATAATGCTATGAATAACAAGAAAAAATGAAGGGGAAAAATAAATGCTCAATAAGAGGCACTAGTTAAGCAAATAATGTTACATTTTCAGGATAAAATATTATACAGCCATTAAAAGACATTTGGGGGAGTATGAAATAGCTTGAAAAAGGTTATTTATGCATAGAATATTTAAAAAGCTGCACAAGAAACTGGTCGCAGTGGCGCCCTGTGGAGTGGGGCCCTGGGGACTGTGGGAAATTATTGCTTTTCTTTATATATCCTCTGAATTTTTAACCATGTGCATATATTATCTCTCCACAAAAAGTAAATAAAATTTAGAAGTCTGAATAAATAAGTACATAAGTAGAAAAGGAAGCAGGAAGGAAAAAATAAGTGGAAAAAAATGATACTTTGTGTACAGGTCAAATTTAATAATAAACTCAAAGAACTATTAAAATTCTCTGATTCACTAGAATTAGGTAAGCACTGGATGCTGGTCAAATAAGTGGTCCGAAGGTTTCAGTAGCTTGTTGGGACTAATTTCTGTTATGATGTCAGCAACCTGCATTACCTTTAGGAGTTTCTTCATTTACAACTTGAAAATGTGGAGATTTTGGATTCCAGCTCCCAGTGATAACATAAGACTTTCCATCTGAACTTTTGCCCATAGATTCCTAAAGAAAAGAGTAAAACAAACATTAATGCCAAAGTAAAGGGACAACAGCTCAACCCCACTTTGCTGTCTTTAAAATTAGGAGTTGCAAAAATGTAAAAATATGAAAGAGAACCCGATTATTTTTTAAGGGTGGGAGTGTATCTGAATCCTTTCAACTAAAATTAAAGGTGTGCCAATTATTTATGTAATTATTTCTAAAAACTTACACATAAAGTAAATGCTTGTAAATCATATCAACCTGTATAAACATTAGAGAAATTTACTTCCTAAACCTATGCTGAATTCTTCTGTGAAGTGACTAATTACTACATAAGTTTTAGTTTTAAAAATATTTTCGTGTAATAGAAATGATACTGCCTACTTTTATGAAGTTCATGATAGTTCTCAAACGATTCTCTCGCAACTTTTCTCTTTTGTTCCCCTCTCCAACCCTACATGATAAGCAAGAATTATTCACTATTACATAATCAAGAAGGTAGTAAATATCAACTCGGATATAAATCCCCTTACTTTTATTATTGCTTTATCACTTACAAAAACTTTCATAAATGTGCTTTAATTTTAGGTTCAGATGAGATAAAGTGAAACAACATTTAATGAGAAAATGGTGTATAGTTTAAAAAAAGGAAAAAAAATCCCTACCAAATCTAACAAGTGCATGTCACTGTTCCGTACACCTCTTCCAGGGCTAAGAAGAAGACCAAAACACCTGCAAAAAAAGAACTGACATAAATTTGGAAAAAAGAACATAAAAAAGATGTTTAAATTAGATCACTTAAAAAAATTTTTACTGAAGGAAAAATGGATACATTAAAATTATCAATAAATTAGTACTGCCAAAATAATCCTTACTTCTTTAATAAATATTAACATATAACATAATAAAAGGCAAACAGAGGTAACAAATTCTTTATTTGCCTTTTATTATCACATGAAGTCAGCATATTCATGGAAGTTTATGGAAGATTTATGGGAGTTAGTGCAAAGTGGCCACTTGAATAACCAAAAGAATTTCCAAGGGAACTAAATATTTGTAAATACATTTTTGAATATAGTATATTACGCCATCAGATTGATAAAACCTAAAATTTATATTTAAGCTAAACTTACAAAAAATGTTTACCTTTCAATGGCAAGTTCTTTATTAGTTGTTTGTTGTACATAGATGACAATCTTCTTATCAATTCCTTGGCGTAGTTTAAAGCACTGTCTGTCTTTATCTTTAGGAACTGCACTGTAGAACAACATGTTTCATTAATTTTGCAAAGTATTGCCTTGTGACATGTATTAGAACAATTTTTGTTATGTTATGAAAATCAGGTGTGGTTTTCAAATTTTAACAGAAATAAAAAAAAAAGAATTTTTTTTTAAATTATCACCTCTCTCTTGATGTGAAAATATCATCGCTATTATATGTAATCCACTAAACCATTTGTAAAAGCTAGTAAAACCACTCTACTGTCCCCTAAAATGTGGCTTTTTTGTTCCTGTAAAAGTTAGATATTTGTAAAGCACCTAGCATCCAGCATGTCTGCTCAAAAAAATGTTAGTTTCCTTTCTCTTTAGTCACTAGTTTTGACAGGTTATTATTGTCTTATTTGTTTAAACATATAAGAAAAGATACTTCATCACAGGTACTTTGAAATTCTTAAGATACCTTCAAAAACAGAGATGACCCTAGCTGGTATGGCTTAATGGATTGAGTGCCAGCCGGCAAACCAAAGGGTCACTGGTTTGATTCCTAGTCAGGACACATGCGTGGGTTGAGGGCCAGGTTCCCAGGAGGGGGCATGTGAGAAGCAACCATACACTGATGTTTCTCTCCCTCTCTTTCTTCTTCTCTTCCTCTCTAAAAATAATTTTTTTTTTCAATCAGAGATGAAGAAGATATGGCCAACAGGAAGCTGTTGACTATCACTTCCCTAAGCAGTGACATCCTGATTGTAAACCTGTATAATACAGGCATGCCTCATTTTCTAACTCTCTCCCTCTCCTTAGGACTCTCTCTTTCCTAAGAAACACAGTTTTGAGACTAGCCCAATTAACAACCCTACAATGGTCTCTAAGTGTTTAAGTAAAAGAATCTCTCTCTTTAAATCAAAAGCTATAAATGATTAAGCTTAGTGAAGAAGGCACGCTGAAAGCCAAGGTAGGCTAAAAGCCAGGCCTCTTGCACCTAACAGTTAGCCAAGTTGTGAATGTAAAGGAAAACTTCCTGAAGGAAATTAAAAATGCTACTTCGGTAAACAGGTGAATGATAAAGCGAAACAGCCTTATTGCTGATATGGAAACAGCTTAAGGACCTAAACATTCCCTTAAACCAAAGCCTAATCCCGAGCAAGACCTTAACCCTGCACGAACCTAGGAAGGATAACAGAGGTGAGAAAGCTGCAGAAGTCTGAAGCTAGCAGAGGCTGGTTTGTGAGGCTTAAGGAAAGAAGCCATGTCCATGACAAAAGTGCAAGATGAGGCAGCCAAGTGCTGATGTGGAAGCTTCAGTAAGTTATCCAGAAGGTCTAGCTAAGATAAGTAATGAGGACAGCTCTACTGAACAATAGTTTTTCAATGTAGATGAAACAGCTTTACATTGAAAGAAGGTGCCATCTAGGGCTTTCACTGCTAAAGAGGAGAAATCAATGCCTGGCTTCGATGCTTCAAAGGACTAATACAGATGGTGACTTCTGGCTGAAGCCAATGCTCATTTCCATTCCAGAAACCTGAAGGCCCTTAAGAACTATGCTTAATCTACTCTACCTGTGCTCTATAAATAGAGCAATAAAGCCTAAGTAACAGCACATCTGTTTATACCACGGTTCACTGAATTATTTTAAGCCCACTGTTGAGAACTCCGACGCACACAAAAAAGATTCCTTTCAAAATATTACTGCTCACTGACAATGCACCTGGTCACCCAAGAGCTGTGATGGAGATATACAATGAGATTAATGTTGTTTTCACGACTACAAACACAACATCCATTCTGCAGCCCATGGATCAAGGAGTAATTTTAATGTGTAAGTCTTACAATTTAAGAAACACACTTTGTAAGACTATATTTGCCATGGATAGTGACTAATCTGATGGATCTGAGCAAAGTAAACTGAATATCGTCTGGAAAGAATTAACCATTCCAGATTCATTAAGAAGGGAGAGGTCAAAATATTAATGTTTGCAAGGTTAATTCCAACCTTCCTGGATGACTTTGACGGTTTCAAGACTTTAGTAGAGAAGGTAACTGCAGATGTGGTAGAAATAATACAAGAATTCAAATTAGAAGTGGAGCCTGAAGGTGAGACTGAATTGCTGCAATCCCATGATAAAACTTTAATCAGTAAGGAACTGCTTCTTATAGATTAGCAAAGGAAGTAGTTTCTTGAGATGGAATCTACTCCTGGTGAAAATGCTGTGAAGACTGTTGAAATGACAACAAAGGATATAAAATATTACATAAACTTATGGTAAAAGCAGTGGTAGGATTTGAAAGCAAACTAACTCCAATTTTGAAAGTAGTTCATACTGTGAGTAAAATGCTATCAAACAGCATCACATGCTACAGAGAAATTATTTATGAAAAGAGTGAATTGATGCAACAGACTTCATGGTTGTCTCATTTTAAGAAATTGCTACAGTCACCTCAGCCTTCAGCAATCACCACCCTGATCAGTCGGTAGCCATCAATATCAAGACGAGACCCTCCACCAGCAAAAGGATAATGGCATAGCTCAGATGATAGTTGACATTTTATACAATAAAGTATTTTTAAATTAAGGTACACAGGTTTTTTTTTTTTTAGACATAACGGTATTGTACACATTGACTACATACAATGTAAACATAACTTCTACATGCACTGGTAAACCAAAAAAATTACGTGGCTTTTATTGCAAAATTCACTTTGCTGCAATGTTCTAGAATGGAACCTGCATATCTCTGAGGCATTCCTGTAACTCTAAAAACAGTATTAATGAGATAGTTTAAATCAGCCTAAGGAGAAAGCTGTAAATATTCTTAAAATGACATTCTACCAAAATAATCCCCTAATCTCCCACACACTTTTTCTAGCTCATTTGTTCTCAGAGGTAAACATCTGTCTATGGCAATCAGCCAATATGCAGTAAATCTAAATTGTGCTTATTACTATGCAACTTCAAAATAATAGCAACAGAACCATTAAGTGATACTATAAAAGGCTACATACATGAGCACTCTGAGTACCTACTCAAACTAAAAAGCGGCTCTGAAGAAATAAAATTAGTTTGACGCTCCTCTACATTTATAGAGTAACCATTTTGAAAATATTTTACAGCACTGAGATTTAAAAAAATCAAAGAATCTTGTCAAAGTCTAGAGATGACAAACGTGTACAAAGAAAAATTTCTGCATACCAAACTAATATTTGTGCCTGACAGAATTTTCATCTATAACAATATACATAGGTCTCAATTTTCAACTGATAATTGGTACACTAGTTTTCTATGTTCAGTGGATGCTGAAACATACATAAATATTCAGTTGACTCTTGACTAACATGGGGGTTAGCGGTACCAAACAATTGCCCCCCAGTGGGAAATACATGTACAACTTGAGTTGACCATCTACATATGAAGATTTCCAAATATGGACTGAAAATACTGTTTTTGATTCATAGTTGTTGTGCCAATGGATACAAAACTTGGTGATAGATTGTGGGCTGTTATGTTTATTGAAAAATATCTGCACTGTTCAAACCCATGTAGTTCAAGGGTCAATTGTAATCTCATCTCTCAGCTACATATAAAATATCAACAATGGAAATACAGTTGTTTCTGAAGACCTGAGTCTGAAGGGCAAGGAAAAATCACATTAAAAGGAAGCAGAGTGTGCAGTGTAAGCAGTAGAAGTTTACTCACTGATCTCAGAGGATCTAGATTATATTTTTGGTCTTGTCATTGTATCAATGGATTCAATCAGGTAATTCTACATTTAATTCCTATTGTATGAATTAAGAAACTGAGGTCCAGGCTTAACTTCTCTGGGGTTTTTAAAAATATATTAAACAGCCCAGCCTATCAAACAGGGTAAGATTAAATAAGACAAAAAAGTTCTTTGAATGGTATAAATGAAAATGCTCCGCCTTCATAAGGGTTAAAGTGAAAGGCAGGTTTCTGATTTTAATTATGTGAGAATTATACTTTTTCAGGAATGGAAAAAAGAGCATTAATCTTTGCCACAGCACTCTGCCCTATATTCATGTAATGGTAAAACCACGTGATTTCCTCACTATTATGTTACACAACACTATTTTCTGCTATAAACTATAAATCTGGTAAAACCATGCAACAGAAAGAGAGCAAAAGCCTAACAAATGTGACAAGCAAATCTGACCATGCAGGGGTTTTCTGTATAGTGTCTCTGTGGCACAGGGGTGAATATAATAGGGGTGCTATAATTGTGATCATTCTACCTTGATTATGCCTGATTGCAGAAGGAAGTTATTCTAGTGCACCTTTTCTGAGTTATCTTAGAAATCTTTCTTGTTCGTAAGTGGAAACTACAAAAGAATCTACATAAATATCTTCAATAAAGGAAAACAAAGTAGTAAGAAAACTGTTTTGCTTCTTAAAAAGGAAAAAAAAATACTACAAAGTTTACAGGGCAAGAATACATACTGTAGGAAGCACCACGCCACAGTTTTGCTCTGAGAATAGACATAACGCTAAAGAGAAAGCACAGAGCACCATGTCTTCGTACACTTTAGTGCACAAATCAAAGTTGAAGCTGTATTATACACTAAATTGGCCACAAGATGGCATGACAATTCCAAAATCTTTGAAGGGAGACTAGTAAAGAATTACCAGTTTTCCAAAAGAATTAGTGCCCTTGTGCCTTCTGATTTAAATGCAAAACATTAGAAATATTTTTATGTAATTTCACATGTCCATTTTATGAAGTAGTTGTATAGAAAAGAGACTCCTATGAGCAACTATCAATTATAATCCCAAGAAGCCCCCATTTTGTGATATGGACCATGGAGGGGGAAAACCCAATCATCATAGTATTTCAAAGTTAGAAAAGATCTCAGTCCACCCACCTCATTTGATAAGAACTACCACCTGGAAATGTAAAGAAACTTAGAAAAGGTTACACTGTTAATAGTAGCAATAACTAAACTAAACCTAAGTTTTTATTTCTATTCCAGGGTTCTTTCCCTACTCCAAAAAGTATCATTTTACTTTAAAACCACAAACCATTTTTTTCTGACCTTATATGCAAGGTTGGATTTCAGACACAAATCAAATTTCTCTCCTTCTAACGTGAACTGTTCAGATAAACTTTAGTGGTAAAACTTGATTTCAATAGCCTTAAGATCTTTAGATTGTTTAAAAACTAAATAAATAAACCGACCAACCAAAAACCTTCAGCAAAACAAATACAACTACAAGTACAGGTGACTTAACTTCTTTCATTTTTTTCCACATCAGCTTCCAGCTGACTGACTGCATTGAGTCTGACTAAAAGAACATAATGTGAAATTTTCCCACATACATTTTTAATTGTTGAAATGCTGCCCCTGTAAATTTGCCTATTTCTTTTACTTTCTCACATTAAAAAACAAAACAAAACAAACTCCGCCTATAAAAGCAATCATTTTATAGTATGAAAGTTATATAATCGGACCTGGAGTTTCCCTTGAACCACAAATAATATAGCATGGTAATACAAACTCAAAAAATAAATAAATAAAATTAAGATGCCCTACCTAAAATAACCTTTACCATCATCTTCTTTTATTTCTAAAGACACAGAGAAGGTAAAGATGTCACTGTCAGGAGTCTGGGGTGCAGCAGTAGCTGAAAGCGGGGTCTGCTTGGCAGAACGGCGGAAAGCAGTGGCGAAACTGTAAAGGATCCGGCTTACCTGCAACCAGACAGTTTAGGGAACAGGCTGTTATCGCAGGAAATAAAATACTTTTATTGAGGCTGAATGTTACCTACTTGGTTGGGGGTAGTAATTCCTTTCTTTTTCCCAACTGATTTCTTTTTTAAGTTCTTTTATTTTGGCTTTGAGATACAATTGACATAAAATTGTAAGATATTTAAAGCGTATGTAGCGGTAATTTGATATATGTATACATTGTAAAAGGATTCCCCTCCATCGATGAGTTAAAATATCCATCACCTCACATTATCATTTTTCCCCCTTGGTGAGAACATTTAAGTTCTACTCTCTTAACAAATTTTAATTGTATAATACAGTGTTATCAACTATAGTCACCTTATAGATGAAAGTTTGTACTCATTTACCAACCTCTCCCTATTTTCCCCAGCCCCTAGCAATCACTCTTCTACTGTTTCTATGAGTTGGACACTTTTGTTATTTAGATTTCCTATTGATTTCTTTTGGTTAACTATCTAATTTGTTATGCCTAAAAGGAGGCAATATTAAATGGCCAATAAAGGAGTTTTAAAAAAGAAAATGGCTATAAACACTAAAAATCCAACTGAAAAATTATTTCCTAAATTGTTAAAAACTATCTGAATACATTTATTACAATAAACATAATTCCAAAATTTTAGCTCTAAGAGAATACTTTGCAAATGTGTCATTGCTGGAATCAATGCCTCTCTAACTCAGTCAAGAAGCTGCCAACTGGTCTCCTCTGATACTTTTAGCAACCAGGTTTTGGTTAAGCAAACTTTTAGTTCATTTATATTTCAGTCCATCGGGCTGGAATAAGTAAAACACTTGCATGGAATTTCATTTTGCTTTAAGTGACCATAATAAAGACAGCGATAATTTCAACACATGTGAAATTTCATGTGCAGACAGTATTCTCTCAAGGACTTACAGCTTCTTGTATTTCACAACGGAAGACATGTATCCTGAAGAGCTCTGCATTGAAATGACTTTCAGTGAAAGCAAAACAGTCACTCTCAGGAGTTCCATCATGCCCTCTGACACAGAAGAGGATTTTGTAGATAGGGTAGTTTGCTATTTCACCATTTGTCTGAGGATCTAAGAGTCTGTCCAGAAAGACAAAAGATAAAGATTAGAAGGATTATGGACTATTTTCACTGTATGATTTGAGACTCATCTTTCTGGCAAGAAGTTCATATAAGCCTTTTGTGGGATGCTAACCATATTAATCTTATTAAGTCTTTTTTAAAAAAGATTTTATTTATTTATTTATTTTTAGAGAGGGGAAGGGAGGGAGAAAGAGAGGAAGGGAGGGAGAAAGAGAGGGAAAGAAACATCAGTATGTGGTTGCCTCTTGCAAGGCCCCCACTGGGAACCTGGCCCGCAACCCACGTGACTCTTTGGTTCACAGCGTGGCACTCAATCCACTGAGCCACACCATCCAAGGCTCTTAAGACTTGATAATTAAGTCATATGTGGATTCCTGAAGTTACCGATTACATAATTCCATGGTATTAAAAACTACATAATCCCCATGTTTTAGGGAGGCAATCAGAAAGGCATATATAGTATCAGTAAGTACACACTTCTTACATACTCTGTAACTAAATAAAGACTAGAATAATGGGTAAACTAGACTACCAAAATTCATGATTAAAGCTGTGCTTCTCATCTCCTAAAAGAATGACCTAATCTCCTTTATTACTTAAAAAACAAACAAACAAACAAACAAACAAAAAGGCTGATGTATTTGTCAGTGTAAAACATGCTCTTTCGATTCACAGCATATAAAGGGAGAGAGATTGTACAGAATGTTAATACTTAAGAAAAAAAGATCATTAATAAAATTTTTAAAATGCTATTTACTGAAAAAATCAAAAGTATGTCATTCATTCAACCAATTTTTATGTGGTATCTACAACATTCCAGGCTCTTTCTGAGCACTGAGAACACAAATATAAAAGGGCTAAAAAAAAACTATGCAATTTCAACACTAGGCATGGCCATTGATGGGGAAAGCCCAGGAGCCCCTGTGCATAATGGACATACTTAGAGGGGGATCTAATCCAGGTTCAAAGGCACTTCGACTAAAAATTTGGAGAATATGTGGCAAGAGAAACTGGTTTTCTCATATCTTTATAGAATTAAAATATATCAGAACAAAGCACAACTTTAGTTGGGGGACTGACTACTGATTAAGAAGCATACAGAAATGAGTGCTAAACAAATTTTATTATAAATTCACATTAATAAATATAAGTAACATTACAGTTCGTGAGTCCATGAAATCCTTAAATACTCAGAGAAGAAACACATATGCAGATGATTGGAATATTAAAACATTAACTTACTAATATCCACATACAACTACAATTCTACTACCATGAAAAACCTAAATGCTTTTGAGGGTAGAGAAACATATATTCTCATATACCACTGATAAATGTATAAACTGGATCAATATTTCTAGATGGCTGTTTGGCAATGTTTCACAAGCAATAAAAATGGGTAAACCTTTGACTCAGAAGTCTACTTCTAGAAATTTACAAGTCTATGTCTCAGGAAATTGAAAAAAATATGTAGTTCCGAAAGATCTATTTATAAGAAAAATAAGGGGAAAAAAGTACAGATAAAGTACTTATGTGCTCATACAATAAAAGCTTAATATTAGCTGTTATTAATAGTATTTTTCTCATTTAAAAACCCTAAAATGTCTAATTGGTTATTTCTGAATAATCCATCATGTGCCACCATAAATTAAAAATTTTAATATTTATTGATATGACAAAGTCACAATATAAAACTAAGTGAAAAAAGCATGTTATAAGATGGTTTGCATATTTCCATTGTTGTTAAAAATGTTGATTCTAAGTTATATAATTATACATGCACATAAATAGGTATATACACACACAACATATATCCATACAGATATATAAAGAGGGTCTTAATAAACCAATATAAGCTACGTTTATCAATGAGAGTAGAATTAAGTATTTTCCTGAATTTTTGCTTGTTTTATGTTGATTTTTCTTAATTAAGCATGTACTTTTTGTAGTAAGGGAAAATGTTATTTTACCTGATTAGTTAGAATTCTATATTTAGCTAGCTAATACAGACCTTTGATTGTTGCCATTGATTCTAGTTAGTATAAACAACAGCTATTTCTAGAGACTTTTTTGGGCCTTAGCTTCCTCATCCTAAAAAGGGACTGTACTGGAATAGTTAATACTTCCCAACAGGTTTTTGTAATTTAAAAAATCAGTGTTAAACTCCATATTGAACTAATGTGTCAAACTAGCATTTGTATTGGGGAAACACAGAAAATACAAATTGTTAGGCAGACTCTCATATCAACATACTTTAATTATCCTGCAAACACTTGCATGTCTAATATGTCACACACAACTGGAGTAGAGTATGAAAACTGTTCAAACGCATGACTATTTTTCATAAGGGTCACAATACGTGGAAAGCATAACGTAAGTGCCAGAAGAATTAAACATTACATAAAGTAATTATGTCTTTTGTTCACTATTGCTTATTTCTAAAACTACAGATCAGAAATCTGATCAAGTGTTAACAAAATGTTTCAAGAAGCTGGTCTCACCTCACAGTTCCTTCAGACACATTCGGCACTGACAGGGTTACATCCAGTGGAATCTGACACTGGCTTCTTAAGATGGACATCATCCTTAAGGCTTCCACTTCACTCCGGGGAGCATTTACTGAGGCACAGCCTAAATAAGTCAGCTTGCTGAAGATGACACTGTCTTCCTCGGCCACTGGTGTGAAAGGACTTGACCCTTCAGAATCTGATAGAAATGATAGAGATGGTTATTTTAATTTTATTTGATATTTTGTTGACATTAAAACCAAGTAAAAGTCTACAAGTTACATTTAGGTTCTAAAATGAAGTAGTAATGAGAGAATATAGAAGAAGTGTCCACTAAAGCCAGAAATCTAACACTATAACTGTCATTAACACCAGAATTTTCAGGTATTGCTGTAGTATCAATCCAAATCTAAATGGCGACCCGAGATTCAGATCCAATTTACCTTTCTTCTTCTAATTTGTTTTAACTTTGTAATTTACACTTAGGTTAAAAACAAAAAACAAACAAAAAAAAACCCCAGAAGCACCTTTAACATTTCACCCCTCTGAAAAATACTGTATCTTCTTTCTGATCTGCACTATCATAATTATTTTCTCATCAATCATCTTAGTCACTGTTACATTTTCTCAATCCCCTTGCTTTACTTTTCCCAATAAACATGCATAGTTTTAACACCCTACTCTTCCCTGTGAACCTTTCCAATTGCCCTTTTCTTCCTTTAGCTCTTTTTACACTTGGCAGCTATGCCCACAGTGCTGAACCAGGCCTGGATGTAACATCCCTTTACCAAGCATTGCTACTCCATGTGCCCAACCCTGTATATAAACTCCTTTTCCCTAAAAGAACCTTTAAACATTCTGAAGATTCCCTCAGTGTCATTTAACTATTTCTCTTTCTTTGGTATAAAGGACACACATTTAAAAGGAAATCAGAACAATACATCAATTTAACTCTTTCACATTTCCCTAAATCTAGAACCTGGAGATTCTAGAGAACACATAATAGTTTTTTTCTCAGTCTGAATCAAACCTAAAACTGGGTAAACACTCAAATATTAAAAACAATAACCTTCAGTTACGCAAGCAATGCAGCAATCCTAACCTCCTTGTCCAGGTTTCACTGGCAGGCTCATCTCTGGTTTTTGGAGCCCTACTAACGGCACAGGGTTAATGGTGGATGAAGCCGAGAGCGGATTAGAAAGAGGCCCATCTCCTTCGCCATCCAGTTGCGACCTTTCCACAAGTTCCTTGTCCCCTGGCTGGTCGTCCATTGGAGGATCCATCAGCACATCTGCTAGCTCTTTCTGCAGCTGCTGCTCACTTCCATTCCCTATAATCTAAGGGTCACAAATACATGCAATCAGCGAAGTGACAGAGAGAGGCCAAGGCTGATTTGAATGGGTCCACATTCTAGAGAAAGTCAGCATTTCCTCTGATACAAAGACTATTCTAAACATTTTTAACAAATTAAATAAATCGAGATCTGCCATAAGAGCTGCAGCTGTTCTCTTAATTCATAGTCCTTTCCATGAAAAAGTTTATAGTAAATTTGAGACTAATACCCAGAAATATAGGAGACAGTTTGCCAATGTTATTAAACATTTTCTACAGTGTCCTAAACTAACAACAATTAAAATATTTGTAAATTTACTGTCTGGTGAAAAATAATGCTATTAAGAGGAATATTTGTAGCAGCATACCATTTCATTAAGAAAAAGGAAAAGTGTGTTTGCTTCTAGAAGTTATCAATAGAAACATACTTATTAGGTAATACATTTTCACATGTATTTTACCATTCCTGTTATTAGTAAGTCTCTTATTTCTGAGTAAGACTTCTCTGATATGAACAAGTTCTTAAACTTCTGAGACACTTGAATACATTTGGGGAAATGCATGTATAAAATGTTTCTGAGGAACAGATGCAATCCATTTCAATAATGTCAAGTATTTTTCTAGAGTCATGATGGTTTATTATTAGTTGCTCAACAAGGAAATAAACAAGAGGAAATTCAAGTAGAGGCTGCCCAATACTAAGGAAAACCACAAGTGACAAAACTCAGCATGGCCATTAAATGCTTATTTAAGGAATACTAGAAAATTTAAAAGAATTTGTGAAAAGGAAAGTAATGATAACAAAAAGGGATTGATCTGGAGGCTTTGTGACACCTAAAAACCTGACAAAAAGTTACAAGAGGTAGGGCTATGCGAGAGTTAAAGGAGAGTGAGGTTTTCCCACTAGAGTCAACACAGAAGCTGGGAAGTCCAGTAAAACAGAGGCACCTCTGGACTACCAAGGAACCCAGTTCAAACATCTTTTATAACTTACCCTTTGGCTGAAAATTGAGATTGAAAAACAAAGAGTCTTAGAGGTCTTTTTTTGCTGATATTTTCCCAAGGAAATTCTGACATGTCAGCTACTTCTGCCTTGGAAATAAGAGCCAGACAGATGTTCAGCCTCTTAGCTTCAACGACACGTCTGTTCCTGTGAACTTCATTTTATATTTACAGTTACTGCTAATGGAACTACAAGTGATTCAGTCAAGTAATTTTAACTCTTTCTTATGTCTGATCCTACACCTCCACAAGGGCAATCAAATTTATTGTTTCAGAAACTGTGTTTTATGAAGCACCTAAAAAAACAAACCACGGCTTAGTTTCAAATAACCTTATTGTTGCCCTGGCTGGTGTGGCTCAGTGGACTGAGTATCAGCCTCTGAGCTGAAGAGTCACCAGTTCGATTCCCAGTCTAGGGCACGTGCCTGGGTTGCAGGCAGGGTCCTCAGTGGAGGGAGTGTGACAGACAGCCACACACTGATGTTTCTCTCCCTCTCATTTTCCCTCCCTTCCTCTCTCTAAAAATAAATTTAAAAAACTTTTAACCTTTTTCTTTCAGAACTGGCGATGAAATACTGTATCACCTGGAGTAAACAACAGAGATGGTCTAAATGGACCCACACTGTTTTCTAAGGGGACAGAGAACTAACCTTAAGGAGAGGTAAGATCACCCTGAAAACAGGTGGAGAAAAGCTATTAGACTCCACGGTTAAGCAATTAGTAATTATAACGAAAAGACTGCCAATAAAAGAGCAAACTGAATTAAAGAGTAGACATTTCACATTCTATGAAGTATTTTGGGTTTTTTTCCAACATAGGAGTGAACTTAAGTTTTCGGTTAGACTGGCTGCCTACATTGTAATACATTCACCAATCATGAAAATATACCTAACCCTGAAAGAAAATATTTATACATTTGTCTTTTGTGTTTATATATGTTTATCTTGCATTCTTCCCTCGTTTATAAAAGTCTATAAACATAAGAACTGCCTTCTGTTTCCTTAACTCTTCCTCAAAGGCTAGAAAAAAGTAATGTACACACACAAAAATGTTGAGCTTTAAAAGCTGCTTAAAAATAGCAACCTAGACAAATAGTCACAATCACTTCTGGTCAAGATGGTGGCAAAGGTAAACACAGCTTGCCTTCTCGCACAGCACGTAAAAATTACAACTAAACTACAGAACAACCAACATTCAGAACCAAACTGAGCTGAATGAAAGTCCTACAACTACAGAATTAAAGAAACTCCATCAAGACTGGTAGGAAGGTGAGGACATGGAATGGTCTCACACACACGTGTGGCGGATAAAAATTGAGAGGGATATCTCAGGAATGAGGGGTTGGAGCCCCACACCAGGCACCCCCAGCCCAGGGTTTCGGTGCCAGGAAGGTAAGTCCCCATACCTCTGTCTGTAACAAACAGTGGGGGTTGAGGCGGTGGAAGAGAGAAACTGCTGGAGTCTCAGACAGTGACTGTGCACAGACTTACTTCAACTCACTCCCTCTGAGCTCCAGGGTGGGGGCAGCAGGTTGAACAGCATCAGAGACATACAAGGAGAAACCGAATCGTCCGGTATCAGGTGAGAGCCGGGGGGCAGCTTTCTCCCAGACAGAAGTGCTGGCAGAGACTATCGTTCCTTTTCTGAGCCCTTCCCCCACAGAGCCACAGAGCTGGCAGGTAGGCACAGCTATCTGAGACTTCATCTACTGGGCTCACACTGTTTGCCTCACCCTGGCTGTCAGTTGATTTCTCAAAGGAAACTCTGCAGACTAGAAGAGTTGGTAAGAAGTACTCAAAGTGCTGAAAATCAAGGGCCTACAACCAAGATTACTCTATCCAGCAAAGCTATCATTTAGAATCGAAGGACAGATAGCTTCCCACACAAGAAAAAGCTAAAGGGGTTCATCATCACCAAACCAGTATTACATGAAATGTTAAAGAATCTTCTTTAAGAAAAAGATAAAAAATATGAACAATAAAATGGCAATAAATACATATCTACCAGCAGTTGATTCTAAAAACAAATAAGCAGAACAAAAACAGAATTATAGATACAGAGAACATTTTGATGGTTGCCAGAATGGGGTGGGCGGGGGGGCGCCAGGGGCATGGGTGAAAAAGGTGAAGGAATTAAGAAATACCAATTGGTAATAACAGAATAGTCATGGGGATGCAAAGTACAGCATAGGGAATAGAGTAGCCAAAGAACACACATGCATGACCCATAGACATGGACAACAGTGTGGGAACTCCCTGAGGGAGTGGGGTTGGGGAAGCTGGGTGGAGGGGAACCAAGGGTGAAAATATGGGACAACTATAATAGCACAGACAATAAAATATAATTTAAAATAAAAATAAAAAGTAGTAACCTAACATATGTCAAATAATTAGGCCCAATACAGTACTCAATAATTGTCATATTAGATCATTTGTGAAGCTTCAATCCAATTTCAAAATACTATCTGTAACTTATAATATACATACTTAAATCCATTAAGTTATTTATTTATTTTTTTTAAAGATAGTCTTCCCTAGGTCTATCTGGGAAGCATTCAGCAACATGTTTTCAAGGTTTCAAATACTGGTATGCATCAGAGTCACCTGGAGAGCTTTAAATCAGAGACTCTTGGGCCCTAACAGAATTCCAAATCAGTTAAGTCTGGGGTGGGCCCAACAGTCTGCATCTTAAATTTCCAGCAGATGGTGATGTTGCTAATGTGATGACTATACTCTAACCACCAACCTGAAATTAATGGTTCTTAACCATGACTATAAAACATGATAACGGATATTACCAGGGACCATGTTAAAATTCAAACACCTGCTCCTCCCTCTGTCCCCTTACCGCTCACCTGGACAACTAAATCATTCTCAGAAGTAGAGCCTGGGTAAATGCATTTTCATGAAACTCCACCGGTGGCAGGCTAGATTAAGCCAGCAGAGTGTAGTTTGCTGACACCTGGTATAGATGTGCAGCTTAAACAAACCAGCACTGCTTAGCTCTAGATTTCTTGTTGTAACAGGAAAATAAACCCACAATTAGTAGGGCTTGCAGTCCCTGCTGTCAACAGCATTCCTAACAAATACCACAATCGTTTCTAAATAAATGTAATTGCAGGTAAACTAATGAAGACACTCTGGTATTAATGGAAGTGCAGACATATATAGATAAACGTAAAAAAAAAGCATCTAGAAACAGACCCACACATATATGGCCAACTGGTTTCAACAAAGCTGACAAGGTAATTCAATGGAGAAGGGTAATAAAATAAAACAAGTGGTGCTAGAACAATTAACTTGACATCCATACACATGAATCTCAACCAACACTTCATATCATATACAAAAATTAACACAAAATGAATAACAAATCTAAACAAATTCTAAAACTATATAACTTACAGAAAAAAATAGGAGAAAATCTTTGTGATCTTGGGATACAATAATTAGGACACAAAAAGTATGCATAAAAGAAAAAAATTAAAATGGACCTTATCAAAACTATAAACTGCTCAAAAGATACTGTTAAGAGAATGAAAAGACAAGCCACAGATGTGCAGAAAATATCTGCAAATTACATATCTTATGAAGGATTTATATACATAATCTATAGAGAACTCTCATAACTCAGTAAGAAAATGTGCAAACTAGTTAAAAATAAAAAGAACATTTTTATTTGGTCTTTTGGACCAAAGAAGATACCAAGTAGGTACATGAAAGTCAGTATCATTAGCCATTTGGAAAACTGAAACCAAAATTGCATGCCTCTAGACACATATAATGGATAAAATTAAAAAACAAACAATCCTGACAATACCAAGAGCTGACAAGAATTGAAGCAACTGAAAAACTCTCTTGCACTGCTGGTGGAAAGGCGAAATGGTAGTCACTTTAGCAGTTTTTTTGTAAATTTCATAAAGTTAAATATACATTTACTGTATGACTTGTTATAGGTACTTACCCCCCAAAACTAAAAACATTATGTCTACACAAAGACCTGTATGCAAATGTTTATAGCAGCACTCACTAATCATAATCACAAAAAGCTGAATACAAAGTAAATATTCATCAACTAGTGAATGAATAAACAAATGGTCACATATCTATACAACAGAACACATCTCTATAGAATGGAATATACCACAGCAGTAAGAGGTAATAAATTACAATACACACAATAACAAGGATGAATCCCAAAAGTTTTACTCTAAGTAAAATAAGCCAGACACAAAAGGCTATGTATACTGTCTGGCTCCATTTATATGGCACTCTGGAAAAGGCAAAAGCAGAGAGACAGACCTTGTCATTGGTTGCCAGGGGCTGGGGAAGGATAAAGAGGATTGACTAAAATAAGGCACAAAGGAACATTTTGGAGTGATAAAAATATTTTGCATTTTGATTGTGATTGTGATAGTGACAAGAGTTTACATTCATTAAAGGTCATAGAACTACACATCTACTACTGTGTGTAAACTTTACCTCAATAAACTTGACTTGAAATGAAATAGAATATCTTGAGCATGTTCTTCCTCCTGGGAGCATCCTTACATCTTTTCCTTCCCCGTCTTTTTCCCCAACAGGTGCACATCTCCTAAACTCTAAGGGACCCCATGAGACTTGCAATCAGGGGAGTAATGGGCAGTGGGAGCTTGTCCCAGACTAACCCCCTGAAACTGTCTTCTCAGGCCCACTTTTGATGACTTCTTAGTGAGCCAAAGCAGCCCCACCTAGGCTCACTTCTTCCCTGTAACATTTCTAGAGCCAAAGCAGTCCTGCCTAGGCTCTCCCCCGCTGCTGTTTCTACCCTACGCCTTCCTTATTTCACGGTCCCAGCTTTAATAAACCTACTCTCAAAATCAAAATTAAAAAAAAAAAGAATATATTGATAGTGCGGGAGGCTATGCATATGTGGGGGCAGGAATATGTGGGAAATCTCTGTACTTCCCTCTCAATTTTGCCACAAATCTAAAACTCATTTACGAAATAGAAAAAATGTGGTTTCTACAAAAGATGCAATTTAAGACTACAACTGTTCTTTTTTTCTATTTGCTGCTCAAAAGGTGTTCGTCCAGGATTCTGTTCCTGGCTATAGCCTCATTTTATAGACTCTCCTATGCCATCTCACCTTCTCCCCACGATACACAGATAATCACTAATCTGGGCCTACAACCCCTTCCTCAACTGTCTACTGGAGAGGCAACTTCAATTAGATACTCCAAACTTGGAGCACCAAAACTTAACTCACTGATTGCCCTCCTGTATCATTAAAAAAATAATAAAAAAATCAATGGATTGCCCTACTATCCACTCAGTGGCCAAACGAAGGACCATGATCATCCTTGACCCCTCTCAGTCCCACACCGACACATCCTACTGATCCTTGCTCAACTGTGTGCTTCCTCCTCCTGTCTCCGACAGCTTCTTTCATTTTACACAACCCTACTGCTAAGACAGTACTTTCCATGCCTTCTTTCTCTCTGCTGTGACCTATCTTTCACGGTGCCATTCAAGTTATAATCGCAAATTCTAGTTCTGATTTAGCATTGTCTTATATTTTAAGCCCTTCCATATTTCGGCCTGACTGGCGTGGCCTAGTGGGTTAGGCGTCACCCCACAAACTGACAGGTCACTGGTTCACTTCCTGGTCAGGGCATTTGCAGGAGATGCAGGCCAGGTCCTCGGCTGGGGGCGTGCGAGAGGCTGCCACTCAATGTTTCTCTTCCTCTCTTTCTCCCTCCCTTCCCCTCTCTCTAAAATAAATAAATAAATAAATCTTTAAAAACATAATAAATCTAAACTCTTCCATGTTTCCTCAATGCCCATAAGATAAAGCCCAAATTCATAACTACTTCCTATGAGTTTTTCCACAACTCTGCCCAATCTACTTTTCAATCTCTTATCAGTCATATCAAAATACTCAACGTTCTCAGGACACAGCATAAACATTCAAGCACCCAGACTTTGCATGGACTCTTCCTTTTTTCCTGAAAAACCCTCCTCTTCTCCTTTGTTTTCTTTAAGACCAAGCTTATATTCTGTTACCTTCTCTGGGTTTAACTGCTCCCTCCTTAGGGAGTGCTACCATGTTATTAGTGTATATCTATATATATCTATATATCTATATATATCTATATCTATTCTAGCATTGTGACTTGATTTAGAGAATATTTAGTGAGTCCCTTGAACCAGACTGGACATTATTAGATAGTAGAGTCTGTTTCTTAAATTATCTTTATACTCTCAAAGGTAAGTGTCTGATGCATAGTATATCTGCAATACACTGTTACTGAATTGAATTTTGTAAGTAAATGTAAAAAAGAGAAGGCAAAGTAATAGGATTTTAATCAATTTGGATACAGATTTTGATTTAGTTACAGAAAATGAAATCTAAAATGAATGATTTATTTTAGCTTTGTTAAAAAAAAACAAAACCAAATACCATCATTTCCTATTATTCTGACAGTGTCATTAAGGTTTAACACTTACAATAAAAAATACAGTACCAAATGGCATGCTGCAATTCACAAACAATAAACTTCACTTTGAAGTCTAACAAAGACTTCTAACTTAATTGAGCACAAATATAAAAATAAAAAAGCAAAGCAAAAATGTATGAATAATACAACTAAGGGTCACATTTAGATTTGTGTTCTTCTTCATGCTATCTACCTGAAGAGGACAGGACAGTTTGTTAGGAAAGTCATGAACTGAGAGAAAAAAACAAGTATAAGGTAGCCAATTTAACAGCCATTGTAAATGCACACATAAATGTTTAAAAGAACAGAGACCTCATGGTAAATGATTTGTTCATAATTGTTTATAAAGCAGGTGGTAGGAAAAAATATTGGGGACAAAAGACAGCTTGGGGAACAACTCCAGGGGACACATTCACAACAGGAACCACGTGGACTGCACCCTCCTGGGGTTGTACGGAGTACAGCCTATGCAAATGCCCTCAGCGGCCCTACCTGGGCTCCACAGTAAGACAGATCTGAGTTTGAGACATGGCTCTGACATTATTTCTGTTGGTTGTGAACAAATGAACTTCTAGGAACCATAACTGCCTCATCTCTAAAATGATATTCATATGTTTCTCACAGGATTGTCATGAGGGCTCAATGATACAATAATATGATTACTGTGCAATTATTTATTTCAGGCACTGTGATTTTTTTTTACAAGGATTATCTCATTTCTTCACAATACCTCCCAATTAGTAAGCATCTAGTAGGCATCTAATTAGTATTTCCTTACCCGACTTTCAGCTATTTCTAAACAAACTCTGATCTACTGGAGTTGAGGTTCAGAGAAGCAAATGACTTTTTTTGAAAAAGTTCTTTCACTTTCCATGGTCCAGAAAAACTAAGAACACATCTACTATTCATGTACAAAAGAAGCATTACTGGAATAACATCTGTCCTTTCTAAATATATCAACTAAAGGCAATAGCTTATATGATAAAATTGGCAACAGGTCTATTTCCTTGAGAGCAAAAGGTACATTTATGGGACCAAAGCACAAAGTGTCCCGAAGGCGACATCCAGCAGCGTCATTTCCTGGTCTCAATTTTCTAGTTCTAACTTTATAGCCCTCATTTCCCTTCACTGCAACAATACAAACTAGGCCCCACCTGATCCTCCCGTTGTACAAATTACTTTAGTTTAGGCAGTTTGGGACCCTCTGCCAGCAGAGATTTTACGTCTTCAATAGAAAATGGCAATGTGTATTTAAGAAATCCATAGATGATCAAAAAATTAAAGACAATTTCCTGATGATCTACACTTTCCACTACTTGTGTCATAATGCAAGAAAATAAAAATCAAAATGGTTCAAATGGAGTAATTTTGCTCAACTTCAGTGTAAAAGCTGAGCCATTTCGAAACAAGTATGTACATTACAATAATCAAAAGCAAGGCACAAAGACCCAGAAGTCCAATTTGGACACTGGAAGGTATAGTTATTAATTTCAAATCCACTCACATACTCCTTTTGGGATCTTTAATAAAACCTTAAATCTCTTTGTTCCTCATTTATAAACTGCAGCTCTTCTGATAATCCATCTCTTTATCTTAACTGTATGAAGGAAGGACCAGAGAAAATACCTAAAATTACTGTTAGAAATTATTAACATTAATTTAAAATAAAAAGGAAGAGGGAAGAATAGAACACTGTGAATTCATCCCTAAAAAGTCAACTAAAGAAATACCCCAAATAATTGTGATTGTTTTGCTGAATAATGACTGGGCTTTACTTTTTTCATTGTCTGAATTTCTGCATTAAGCATACATTCTTTTTATATTAAAGAAAACAAATGACAAAAAGCTATTTGCATCTTGGGAGAAAAAGAAGAGCAAGCACATACAATTCTACTGCATGCAGTGGTCCTGACTCCCAGGCCCGTTCAAGACTTTGTTTGATCTTTCCACATGTCACAGATTCACTTCTTTGGGAAATTATTAATCATTCTTTAAGGCTTTGCTGAACTGCTGCCTATTCTATGAAACCTTTCTTTTGTTCTTCAGGCAACAGTTATGTTCTCATGTAATTCTTATGTCTGTAACAGCACTTGATAAATTTTATTGTGGTGACATATTTACTTATCTGTCTCCCCCACCACCCTGATCCCCTTAAATAAACTGTTCATTTATGGTTCAGTAACCTTGCTTGCTGAATAAAAGCTCAGCATTACAGAGGACAAGATCACATGATTCTAACACATGGAATATCAGAAACTGAGTCAGAAGATTAGCTTAAGCAATACTAAGGAGATGGAATAATTTTTGTATCTGCTATTTTAATAAAACCTGGTAACTTTTTCCAACTAAAATAATGTCAATTGCATTTTTTAAGGAGAAAACGGTGAAGATTAAAAAGTTTTTAAAAATTCTCTAACTCAACTTTCCACCTGATTAGTACTAGCTTATCATTGTACCCGAGCCAACATTTATAGAGTATCTTTGGCTAAGACCTAAAGGTGTAAGATTCCTACATCACAGGAGTCAATAGCAAAAACACATGTTCTGAATTTTTATGCAAAGTTCTCAGATTTTGATGTGAGTTGTCAAAATATTTGATGAATAAAAATACCTGTGTTTTTTATAACTACACCACTATATAAAGCTTTTCTTCAAAAGCCATAACTAAAGCATTATCCTCTCCAAGAAGCCTTTCCTGACTCCTCACCCAAGCTGAGATAGGTTTCCATCCCTTCTGCTCTATGGCACCTTTTGTTAACCTCTATCATCGCATTTATCTAACTATACTGATGTTAAAAATAAACATGGCCATAAAATCTCTACTGCTCCTTCATCACAAAGTACAGTTTATTTCCCTAAATCCATCAATCTGGACTAGCCTTGTAACTTGCTTAGATGAAAAGAATGTGCTAGATGCAACACCATGTAATTTCTAAACATTAATCTTTAATAAAGGCCTTACAGCTTCCACATCTGCCCTAAGACGGTTATGCTGTGAAGAAGCCTAAGATAAAAGACCACATGGAGACCTAGCCATCCCAGTGAAGCCCAGTCCCCAGCCAACATACAAGTTAAATAAAGTTGTGGGAACTGAAGCAGGAGCAGCAACATTGCCCAGTCAGTCCACAAAACCATAACAAACAATACATCATTTTGAACCACTGAGTTCTAACATAGTTTGTTACAAAGCAAAGACTAGGAGAGAAACAAGATTTTTAATAACAGTCATCTACCCTAAGCTATAAGCATCTTTTGAACAGGATCTATGTTCAAGTCATCTCTATTCTCATTCTGCCTTTTAAGAGCTTCTCTTTGGCTGTGATGTTCTGTAGCTTCATTATCATCCCGCTTGGGGGTCACTGTGTTTTGAAGCTGAGGATTTGTGTCTTTTATTACTTCTGGAAAATATTTAGCTATTATCGCAAGTACTTCCCCCTCCCCCATTCTGAAGGAACACTTAGGTATATTATATGCTGGTCTTCCTCCTCCAAGTCCTCATGCCTCTTAATTGCCCTTTCATATTTTATCATCTTTCAGTACTATCTTCTGGGTAATTTCCTAAGACACACTTTGCAAGAGTTTGATTCTCCCTTCAGCCATGTCTGTTCTGCTGCACGTTTAATTTCACTGGCTTTAATTTTCATTTGTAGAAGTTCTATTTTTAGTTTGCCTAATCTTTTCAATTTTTTGATATTTTTGTTCTTTTCTCATGTTTGTAAGTTTTTCTTTAAATCTTTAATCGTTTTAACCATACCTACCTTAAGGTTACAGCTAATCATTCAAATGCCTGAATTTTGGTGAGATTTGATCCTGCTCAGGTTTGCTTTCCCTTGCTCATGATGAACTGCTCTTTGTACATATTTATACATTTTGGAACATGTGCTCTTCTTTATTACGGTTATCTGTGGGAATGCCACGCAGCTTGGATGGCAAGTATGTTCCCTCCGAGTAGTTTTGCAACTGACTCTATTAGGTGGCCCAGGAGTATTACCAACATAGGAACATGCAGGGAGTGTAAATTCAAACCCCAAACATGTATGACAGCAAGGCTATGGGTACAAATTCTCAACAAGACTCTCCTCCAAACCAGAGTTCAAGCTGAGATACATAAGCTTCCTTATTGTCTTCCTGTGACTGTAGGCAGATTTCTTTCTCCCAGTCTATCCTTTCAGTTAGGAGTAGCCAGGGTACTTCATAAGGAAATCTCAGTCCCAACTAATCTCTCTGTAAAATCCAAGTCCTTATCTCTTCCCAATTTAGCTGCTACGAAAACCAAAGTCTACTGGTTATGAAGAACAGGACAGTCCCAATGTCAGCAATGTCAGTGCCCATATATATTCTTTGAGTTCCTCTTGGCTTTTGTTCCTTTAGAAATTTTCTTTGCTTTCTTATGAACACAGCTACACAATTAAAAGGGTGTTCGTTATACTTCATCCAGCTTTGCTAAGTATTTTATACTGGCATTTTGAGGTTCTGTAGGTCACCCTATTTTCAAAACAGGAGTTCTTATCCTCAATGCCTAAAACACTACTTGGTAGATTACTATCTATCACCTGAATATTCAACAAACCATTCTATTAGGACCTTTGGGATGGAAGGGTGATAGATCTATTAAACGTATTTTCTAAATCCAATGTAATTTGAAAATCTACTAGGGGCTGAGAAAAAAGTTCAAAAAGAGTAGGCATAACTGAGTAAGAAATTTGCAGTAATCCCGTTCTATTTTCCTCTGGTGATAGAGTTCATAGATTTTACTAATAATAATTTTATTACTATTTCACTTGCCAGTTCTTCACACAAACAAATGATACACTGTATAGATATACTGAAACTATATGGACATAAAATATATAAAGGGAACATTTTAATTTGTAGAACATGTTGCTCAATTTCCTGGTCTAAAGAACAGAAGTATCTCTTTTTGGTAAATAAAATGGAGGAGAGAGCAAGAAAAAAGTTCTCCAGGGGAGTCCTGAGGGTCCTTCCCATTTAGCATAAACGGTTCATCAAATTAGAAACAGGAAGAGTAAGTCAAAGAGTACTTAAAAAATTCATAAGAAAGATTTCAAATGGAAGAAATGCGAAAGATTTATGCTGTCTTCCTTCATACCCCAGAAACTGTTCTTCGGCTAACCTCACCGACCCTTTATGCACAGGAAACCCCTCTCCCTAATCTTTTCAAGGTGTCTGGTATTTTGTACCAACAATGTACCCCCCTTTAGTGAGTCATTTTTGTCATTTTATAAATAAAATCCTGCACTGAAATCCATTATCACTCTACAGCTACTACTCCATTTCCTACTCCCTTTTTTTTTTTTTTTTTTTTAAGAAAAAAATCCTTGAAACAGTGGTCTATACTTATTGCTGGTTCTTTCCCACCTCCCACTTACTACCCAACCCACACTAATCCTACTAATGCTCTCGTCTCTCTTTAAAATGAAAAACCAACCAACCAACCAACCAACCAACCAACCAACCAACCTTCCTAAGGATTACCAAGGTTTCTTATCATTTTTCAGTCAACATCTAAAGCAATATTTCAACAGAATTAAACATAACTGGTTACTCCTTTCTTGAAATACTTTCTTCAATTCTCTTTCAAGGCATTCCAATCTCCTAGTTTTCCTTGTATCTCACTAGTTATTTCTTCTCAGTCTTCTCTGCTGGTTTCTCTTCATCTCAATCTCTAAATACTGAAGTACCCCAAGAATCAACTCTTATCATTCATCTTTCCATTACCTACACTTAATCTATGGTAATCTCATCTAACCCCATGGCTTTGAATACCATCTATATACTGTTGATGCCAGCCACAATCCCTCCCAAGCATCAGTCTCATACATACAGCTAACTACATGACACCTAGAAATAGACATCTGGTAGTCATCTCAAATATAAACTGTAACTGTGATCCCCCCTGCCCAATCCTGGTCTTCCTATCTCTTTCCCATCTCAGTAAATGGCACTACCATACACCTACCAGCTCAGGCCCAGATCGAGGAAATCACTGTTTACTTCTCTCTTTGCATCAAATCCCACATCTAATTTGCCCACCCTAATACCATCAGCTCTACCTTGAATATATATATTCTGAATCAGAGCACATTCATCCTCTGGTACAAAACCAACATTACCTCAACCTTTTGTGACTAAAGTGCCTCCTATCTTCTGTTCTTGCCACCAGCCTTGCCCCTTCCTGTCAATTCTCCACAGAGTAGCCAGCTCTAATTCATATACAATTCACCCATTTAAAGTGTACATTCTATGATTTGAGTATATTCACAGAAATGAAAAATCATCACCAAAGTGAATTTTAAAATATTTGAATCACCTCAAAAAGAAACACCATACCCTCTTAGGCATTAAATAGCTATTCCCCCAACACCTCCAGCACTGGGCAACCACTAATCTATCTTCTGTCTCTGAAGATTTGATTTTTCTACGTACTTCATATTTATAGAGCCACATAAAGTTGACCGCTGAACAATGGAGGGGCTAGGGTTGAACTCCTGTGCAACTGAAAATCCATGTATAGCTTTGAATTCCCCAAAAACCTAAGTATAGTTGTCCCTCAGTATCTGTGGGGGTTGGTTCCAGAACCCCTCCACAGATACCAAAATCTGTTATGGGTCAATCCCTTGTATAAAATGACACAGAACAATGCATAGTCAGCCTTCTGCGCCCATGCTTTTCCAACCATGGATTAAAAAATACTGTTTGAACCATTGTTGGTTGGAACCTGAAGCTAGGGAGGGCCAATTATGTATTTACTGAAAAAAATCCACATGTAAGTGGGCACATGCAGTTGGAACCCATGTTGTTCAAAGGTTAACTGTGGTCTTTTATAACTTACTCATAATTTAACACAATGCCTTCAAGTTTCATCTATGCCATAGCATGTATCAGCACTTCATTCCCTTTTACCACCTTTTACTCGTCCATTTAGTAGCTGATAAAACATTCAGGTTGTTTAGCTCTTTATATAACAGTGGGGAATTGTAACTACCCCCACCGTTCTTTTGAGTTTCTATAAGCACTGCCTCTAACATGTAGCTTGTAGATAAACAACATGGTTGTGTAAGAATCCTAAGAACTAACTTCAGAAAGATACAGACTCTGACCTTCAGTCAACCCAGCGATGGGAGGTTTGCTGACCTTTAACCATAAAACCGGGATGACATAAAACCAGAATGACGAAAACCGGGATGACACACACCAGGCCATCACGCGACCAGTTTTGAGATCTTTTTCAGAATGGACTGTGCTGGTCTGCACACAGAGCACTTTTCAACCTCCCATTGATCTTTGTTCTGCTTTCCATTTCCTTCCTTATAAAAACTCTGCCTGCACTGAGATGTTAAGATGGCTCTGAGACAAGAGCCCCCCATCTTCTCAAGATGTCAGCACTCGAATAAATCCCTTTCCTTCTCACCAGCGCCTGTCTCATGAGCTTGGCTTTTGTTGCTGCAGGCAGCCAGACCTATGTTAGATATATTTATATATCCTAAATAAAAATACCTTATGATGTTCAAATATCTCCTCTCATTCTGTGTTGTCTTTTCACTTTGACAGTATCCTTTAGAGAAGAAAGGATAATACTGATGCAGTCCAATTTCATCAATTTTTTCCTTTGTGGTTTGTGTTTTGGTGTGATATCTTAAGAATCCATTGACTAATTTAAAGTCATGAGAATGTACCCTTATGCTTTCTTTTAAGAGTTTTATAATTTTAGCTCTTACACTGAAGTCTTTTAAACATTATGAGCTAATTTTTAAATATGGTGTGAGGTAAGGGTACAAATTCATTCTTTTAAAGGAGGCTATCCAGTTGTCCTGACACAATTTGTTGGGGGGAAAAAAAATCCCAGCTAAATGGTATTGGTACCATTTAATCAGCTGACCACAGAAACAAGCTTCTATTTAACTCTCAAGTGTATTCCAGTGATTATACACCTGTCCCTATATCGGTGCCTACATGAGATGTAATTAGTGAGTGTGATTGTAATTAGCATCCTTACATTTCAGGTTGAAGGAATCCTTTCAGCATTTCCTGGTAAGGTCTAATGATGATTAACTACTTCAACTTAGATTTCTTTTTCTTTCCTTTATTTCTGAAGGACAGCTTTGCTGAAGAAAGTATGCTTCGCTGGCTGTTTGTATGTCTTTTTTTCTTTCAGTACTTTGTGTCATCTCAGTCTCTTCTCACCTATAAGGTATTGCATATTATCTTATGGCAGTTCCCTTGTGAGGTTTTTTTTTCCTCTTGTGGCTTTAAATGATGTCTGATTTTAGACAGTTTTATGATAATGAGTCTTAGAATCACTTTGGGTTGAAATTTTGGGGGAAGCTACAAGCTTCATGAACCTGGACATCCAAACCTCTCCTCAAATTTGTGAAGTTCACAAATAATTATGTCTCTAAATAAGCTCTCTTACCTTCCTCTTTCTTCTCCTTCTGGGATTCAAATAATGCATAAACTATTTTAATGTTATGCCATTGTTTGCAGAGGCTTTTTGCATTCTTGTTATTTATTTTTTTAAATGTGGCTTCTGCCAAAACCAGCACCTCCCCCTGCTTTTTAATGTATTGATTTTAGAGAGGGGGTGGGGAAGAGGTGGCGTAGCGGGGGTGGGGGCAGATCAGTTTGTTGTTCTACTTATTTATGCATTCACTGGTTGATTCTTGTATGCGCCCTGACCAGGGATCAAACCTGTGACTGTGCTGTATCAGGATGACAATCAACTGGGCTATCTGCCAGGGCCCTTCACTCTTCTTAAATGTTTACTTTTGTTCTCAGACTAGATAACTGCAAAAGAGTACTTTCTTCTGCTTAATCCAGTCTGTTGCTGATGTTCTCCATTGCACTTGCTTTCCCTAAGGTGGTAATGAGTGCCCAAATGTGTGGTTTCTCTCAATCCTGCACAACTAGACTTCCTGGGCATGCTTACCAGTCATCTGCAAAGGCTCACTCTCACCATTCTTGCCCTCAGAGGCATGCACAGGAGACAGCCACGGACTGGGGAGGGGCAGTGTTTCGTGAGGGGTATAACACTTGGACATACCCATGGGCCAGCTGGGGGAATCAGCAGGAAGGCATCCCCAGTGGCTCATGGGTTGGCTCCCTGATGGAGTCTCCAAAGCAGTTAATATGATCCAGGATGTGTTTCATTCCCAGCCCTGGTTGCTGTTCTCTCAGAACCATCTGCCCCCAGGTCATGCACTTCACAACTCAGTATTCTAGAAAGGATGAGAAAGAAATGTGTCTCCCTGGGAGTGTTTTATACCATTGGGGAAGCCAGCTGCTCAATCTCACACTCTCGCTTTTTACCCTAGGGGAGGAATCACAAGCTGTGGAAGTCTCTCTTAGCACTGAGCTGTGCCACCTTGGTGTAGGGATGACACACCTAAAGTGACTGTTCCTTTGCCCTGGTTGGGTAGCTCAGTTGGTTAGAGTGTCATCCCAATACGCCAAAACTGCAGGTTTGATCCCAGTCAGGGCACATACAAGAATCGACCATGAATACATACAAATAAAGGAACGACAAATCAATGTTTCTTTCTCTCCCATCCTCCCCCTCTTAAAGAGCCAATTAAAAATTAATACTTAAAAAATATTATAGAAACTGTTCCTTTGATGTTCTTCAATAGATCCAATAAAGGATGTTTACTGCCGCAACACTGTGCTGGAACCTGCCTGCTAGACTCCTGGATCTCCACAAAGGTACGCTCATCTGTGACTGTCTAAATCAGTGTTCTGTCTCCTTAATGATATTCTCTATTTACTTTGATACTATTACTGTATTCTCCTTTATTTCTTTAAGCATAATTTATTCCAATTCATTGATCATATTAATAACTACTTTCAAGAGTTTACATATTAAAGCCAATATATCATTTCTCACAACAGTATATGCTGCCTTTTTTTCTGATGTATGGGTTAGAGTATGTTCCTCTGTATTTCTCACTATTTTTTGTTGTTGTTGGAAACAAGGTATTTGCGGTAATATACCGATCTCCAGTATTGGTCACTCTGGGACGTAGTATATCTCATGTTTGTTTGTCTAGTGACTGTTTGGTTTATTTTAGTATATTCCATTCCCCTAATTCCTATAGTGTTAAGCCTCTAATGTTGCCCCTCTGGGCGCTCTGATTTGGATATGCCTCACAGTCATCCTGGGATGAGAGTAGTTTTGGCAACGTGCTCTTTCTCTTTCTCTGACCACACATAGATGCTAAACTCCAGCAACTGTGCTGATTGCTCCATAGTTTTCAACAATGCACTCAGATATAAACTGCTCTAGAGAATATACCAATTAAATTGAGGTTACTTTGAAGGGAGAGTTCCAGAGGTCAATGTTTTGAATTTTGTTCTGATCCTAGATGGTCTCCTCCCAGCAATCCTACAGTTAAGTCTACCTGTCCAATCAATCTACCAATCTCCTCCCAACTACCTTTCACCACAATCTCCACCGTTTTTAAGAGTACCCTTAGGACTGAACTTCTCCACACTCTGTTGTAAAGAAAGTCAGTTCCTTTGAAAAGAGATTAGGAGCTGTTTTATGGCCCACTTCTCACTATGGATAAAACCTCTGAGCCATAGCTCTAAGGCTGAAAGTATGGACAAACAGCATGCTTCTGAGCAATACCCCCATCTTCAGAAGCTGAGCACTTGGTGGGTATGCAAGATGGTATAGTAACTTCAAGTCTATTTGGCTTGCCTCCAGAGGCGTGGAACCACTACCTTACATGCCCAAGTCAAAGCAAAGGCAACGGGGCTCCCAGTATACTCAGCAGCACCATGCCCAAAAATAGCCTCTGGGCCAAGAGCAAGGGCTGTGGGGAAAAAAGGGAGCCTTCACCTCTCAGTCACACTTGACCAGCAAAAAGTAGCTGGAAATGGTGAGAAATGCTGTTGTCCTGCTCTTCCCTGTAAGACGGACCTGACTGTGAGCTGGGAGGAGAGAGGGAACCCTGTGTTCTTGACTGCACCAACCTGGAATGGAGTTCCCATCTTGTGTAGCTTGGATAGAGGAGGAAAAGAAATGGATCTTGGTTCAAATGCCACAGATTCTTAACCAAGTTTTAGTAAATTTCTTCAAATAAATGTTTCTTCATTTGCTTTATGTCCTTTAGAACATTTCCATAGACTTTCAATGGTTGTTTTTTAGTAACTGTCACCAGTTTTGCTGGGGAGCAGGTCCACAGAGCTCCTCATGCAGTCATGCTGGAAGTGTCTCAGCCAGTGAGCTTTTTAAAAATGTAAACCAGATCAGGTCCCCGTTCAAAACTCTCCAAAAATTCCTTCCACATTTGTAACAAAGTTCAAATTCCTACTAAGCTCTGAAAAGTTCTATATAATCCAGCCCCTACCTATCACTGGATCTCATCCTTTGCCATTTTTACTTACTTTATTCACAATGTTCTATCTCTGTCCTGATAAGGGTGACCCTCCTTCAGGGTCTTTGTTTTCTGTTCCCTGCAGAAAGCTCTTTTTCCCCATATTTCTTCATGGTCTTCTTCCTCATTTCGTTCAGGTCTCTGTTCACAGGTCATTTCAAGACATTTTCTAAAATAGTACCTGCCTTTTCACTCTTTACCTATGTATTCCATTTTGAGTTTCTTCATAGCACCTGAATTTACCTTATAGTTATTTTCTTATTTGCTTAGAGTCTGTTACTCCGATCAGTCTAAAAGCTTCTAGGATGACACCAGGCTTTTCCTGTCTTATTCACCACTGTATCCCCAGTATTTAGAATAGTACTTTGCACACAGCTGACACTCAATAAAGACTTGTTGAATGAAAAGATGTAAACAGGAATTGGTTTTCAAAGCTATTTACATTATAAATGACAACAATTAAACTTTATTTATAGCCATAAAGAGCAGAACAATAATAGAGTGTGGGAAAAAGAACAGTTGTTTTGATGAGAAAATATAAATAAACAGAAGGTCCTGGCCTGGTAGCTCAGTTGGTCAGTGCACTATCTCAATACGTCAAGGTTACAGGTTCAATTCCCAGTCAGGGCACATACAAGAAGCAACCAATGAATGCATAAGTAAGTAGAACAACAAATCAATGTTTCTTTCTCTCTCTCCTTTTGATTTTCTCTCTAAAATCAATAAATAAAATTTTTTAAAAAGTGGCCAAACCCCAAAAATTTAAAGTTTCATTTCAATAATCCTGAAAGTTTTTTTTAAAATAAATAGCACCACTGACCTGCCACTGTGCCCATATATTACATAAACCAAAACAATCACCTCTAATTCAATGGGAAAGTGAAAACAATACTAAAATGACAAATGTTTATATTATGACGAATACTTTTGATAAGGGTAACAGAAGTTTAGAAACAATCAAATTAAAAGTCCTTAAATATAAATTTGTCACTATCACTAATTATAAACAAAATTCTTTAGCATTAAAAAGGATATCACTTCCATGTTCACACTTGCACTCCATATACCTTACCTTCCCATTAAGTCTGAGTTTTGCAATGGGCTTAGCAAGGCTAAGCAACAGAAACTTTGGTTATGGAGTTTTACCTTGAGTCCTGTTTTCTCGTCATCACTTCCATTATTTGTAGATGGTGTCTCATCTCCTTGCCTGGAAACCAAGACAAAATCTTCACTATTAAGAGTGGATACTGAGTCTGAGGAGACACTGATTTTTCCAACAGAAGCCTTGTCATCCATGACTCAAGAATGAAGCTCAACTCATGAATGATTAAATATTTTTAAAATGCCTGAAAAACAAAAACCATAAAGATACTCACATAGATGTCTGCCAGATATTCAATTATGCTCTAATTCTTACAAAATATATATGGAAAAACTTTAAAAAAACACTTCTGAAATATTTTCCCAAGACTTTACCACTTACAGTTTAGGATTTCTATTCCAGATAATAAGGGAATGTGATGCTCTTCAGAGCTATTTCAGATTTTAACTAATAAAACATATTCCCTCAAGAATAACTTTGTCTACCTACAATAATTTATTTGATATATGTTGCAACTCTATTCTTGGCCTTTAAAATGATAAGAGTACTAAACTTCTGTTTTCTATTCTTTAATTTGTTAAGCTGTACACATAAATGATATTCAAAGCACTTAGGTCAATAACTAATGTTTTTCAAACATTATTGATACTTAAATTTAAATATTAACATGTTTTTAAGAAAGAAAATTTCATAGTAATACCCAAGAGAAATGAACTCAAGGTAGAACAATTATAAATTCCACCTTACATAGCAAGAAATCAGAAGTCCATGAAAAACCAATCTTCCCATCTCACAGTTTCTTAGAACCCCACACAATATGAACATTACTAATAAAAGAGTTTCAAGCCAAACGTTTATAAAAATGTGTCAGGTATGAAAAGCCATTCAATTATTTATTGACTCCTGGAATAAAACTCAAACTCATCTACCATTTAAATACCTGGTTCTGCATACTTTGTGGCAATGTTCCCATTTGGTTGCCAAAACAGCAACAAAACAAACAATACAGTGTTATTATACTTAGAGTTTTAACCAATTAGCAAGAGTAGCTCTAGTTCTACACTCATCTTGTACCTCTGATAAGTAAAGGTTCTGGGAGTCTGTTTAATTTCTTCAATTAAGAAATCCTGATTTATGCTTTGGGTTTTTAATTGAACATATTTATTGGATATATACCATATGTCAAGCACTATTTTCCCATGAAAGGCTCATACCTGGGTAACTACCTGGCAGCAAGAATCACACAATCTCTGAATATTATAGTTGGAAGGAAACTTAGAAATCACCAATAATATTAAACAAATAAGGAAATGGCAACCCCAAGAAAAGGTCATTTAACTAAGTGTAACTACGGCTCTAATCCTGTTCTACTTAAACTCTCTTCTTGAAAGGCTATCACAGATCTGCATTTCACAGGACCACATCTAAATTCAGAGTGTGGCATTCAGTATGCTCCAAAATGTACTTTTGAAAACTTTTAAAAACATATCTTTGCTTTATCCATTCAATGAATTGTCTAGTGTTTAACAGAAAACAGTAAACGAAAAACTCTTGTCTCCAAAGAGTTTATAGCTTAGTTGGGAACAAAGGTAAATTGCACAGGTTTTTAATAGGTACTGATTCAGGGTAAGAAACCCTAAGGGAACAGGTTGGGAGAGGGGCTTAGACATGGAGTTAAGAAGTATATTAGAGGTGATAATGTCTTTGCTAAGGATACGTACAGACAGTCCCTGAGTTACGATGGTTCTACTTAACAATTTTTCAACTTTATGATGGTGCGAAAGCAATACACATAATAAATTACGTGAGATAATCAACACTTCATTACAAAATAGGTCCTGTGTTAGATAATTTTGCCCAACTATATACTAATGTAAATGTTCTGAGCACCTTTAAAATAGGCTGGGCTAAGCTATGATGATTGGTAGGTTAGGTATCTTACATGCATTTTCTGTTTAGGATATTTTGAATTATGATGGATTTAACAGGGCATAAGCCCATCATAAGAAGCACTTGTACTTTAATACCTCCACATATTATATTTGCACTCAACAGTTATCCTCTTCCTAAAGTGGTTTCCTTTGTTTCTCCATCAATTACAACTTAATATTCACAACCAACCCTCACTTTCCTAGTAGCCTGCCGATTTTCAGCCCAGAGCCAAATGAATTACTCGCCTTATTTCTGTTCCCATAGCATTCTACATTTTTTTTTTTACAGTGCCTATTATGTTGTATCATATATAATTTGCTGGTGTCTCTTAATTTAATCACCACATCATATTGAGGCTTAAACAAATGGTGTAACTTATTCCACATAATCGTTGTAAAACTGGTTAGAGGCAAAGCCAAAATCTGAACCTAGTTATCTATGATTCCAGAGATTCTGATCTTTCCATTAAATTATGATGCCTTTCTAATGCCACAAATTTGGGCCCTGTCCCAAAACACTCAGTACTGGGTAAAGGTCTTTACCTTTTTTTAGAACTTGTACTTTAGGTAATGCTTCCATGTTTAATCTTTTATCCATTTTTAAAAATGTGACTAATAGTATGATAGCAGAGGGCCTGGGAAAGTCCTCTAAAGCTATATGATCTTAGAGACACTGACAATTTTCTCAAAAATAATACACTCAAAAATAGACTCAAAATAATAGACTCAAGAATAATATACTTTGGTATTTACATTGTGGAACTGAGAAGATTTGGAAGGCTCAAAGTTCAACATATTTTCTTTGAGTAGGTGACTGGAAAATAGACTTTGCAAGATACTTTACTGTTAGTTTTGGCACCTGAAAGTAACTGAAGTAGAAATGAGGTTTATTAATACCCTAAGCAGTACAGGATAAGTTATATAATAAAACTCCCTGTCTCTGTCCTCCACAGGCAGAAGTGAAGGGGGAGGAGTCCAGGAGCACCAAGGGCTCAGGATAAGACCATCTCTTGTTGGGCCTCTTCAATTTAAAAAAAAAAAAAAAAAAAAAAAAAAAAAAAGTGCACAGAACTTGGTGTAATCCTGGCAAAATTCTAGAGTATTCACGACCTCTGTCTCAAGACCATCAGGATTAATTTTGTTTCTAATCCCTACTTAATATCAGTTACCAGAAGAAGCCCTCTACTTTAATTCTTCATCTGTCTAACTTCTCATGGACCAAGACGTGGATACTGCTGTCCCTCTTCCTACCTTTCTTCATACTACTTATCACCCTTTGACACACTTTCCCTTTTAATCATGTTTTTAAGTATCATGGAAACTAAAACCTATGTTCCAGGAGGGCAGGGATTTTTGTGTTTCATTAATGGCTGTGCCCCTAACACCTGGAATAGTAGGTGCTCAAACATTTGCTAACAAAATAGGATAAATGGCAAACAGAGACTTTAAAAATAAAAGCAAGAGCCACCCAATGATAAAGACATACCAGACCACCTTTTATAAACTGACAATAAGAACTCATACTTGTGATGGAAAAGCATGCAAATAAGAGTTAGGAAAACCTCAGGTTAGAATACTGGTTCTACTACTTACGAATAGTGAGTTTGGTCACACTGAGCCTTAGTTTCTATAAGTGAAAGTGGTATATTATCTACCTCATAAAACTAGCATAAAAATTACTAAGGTATATGTGTGTGTATCTTTTATCAGTACACATAAAACATCTTAAACACAGAGCTTTTCAAAAACCTTCAATTTTAAAAGAATTTACAACTATTACCTGCTTCAGGTAACCCAACTTAGAAATAAATATGAGGCCCAAAATATATAGCTTTCTTAATTCCACATCCTAATTTGTTTATATGCAAATAAATACAAAGAAATACTTTAAATGAAGAAGGTCATATCTTTGTATAATACTTTACAGATTTCTAAAATGTACATTTTTTTAAACCTCATTTTGTAAGGTAGAATAAGTATTTTTATACCATTTTAAGTAAGATAATATACACATGCACACCCTGGTACTTGATAAGTACTCATGGTTTATTTCTTTTCTTTTTAGATTTTATTTATTTTTTAGAGAGAGGGTAAAGGAAGGAGAGAAGGAGGGAACATTGATCAGCAAGAGATACACTGATTGGTTGCCTCTTGCATGCCTCCGACTGGGGACCTGGCCCACAATCCAGGCATGTGCTCTGGCTGGGAATCAAACCAGTAACCTTACGGTTCATAGGCTGGTGCTCAATCCACATCAGCCAGTGCTGTTTCCTTCTTTTATACAAGCGATAAACCTAGACTCTTGTAACATGTCCATTTACCAACAGGGATATGTTAGTCAGTGCAAATTCAGGGATGTTTCCTTTTCCACATCTCCTTTAATAAGTGAAGTAAGTTAAAATGATAGGCAGTTTTGTTGAATTATGCAGCCCCCTACATCAAACCTGGAAGTTCAGTTATGTTATACTGTTCATTACATCATCCTTTTGTTAGTAGTATCCTTATCAACCCATAAAAGATTACTACAGGAATTTTATGATTAAAAATAGTGAGTCTCATGATATCAAAACTCTTTATAAACTTTTGCCCAAATTAACTACTCTGTGCCAAGTGACAATGTTACACTCAATTATGCACTTGTGCAAAAGTCATAGCAAATACTTTACCTCAATCTTGCCAAATGAAGATTTTCATTTTCAGTCTCCCCTAAAATACTACAGACCCAGCTGACAAAAGCTCTTCTTACAGTCCTTTGAAAGCAGTCAATTCCTGGATAATCAATGTTTACTTTTTAAAAACTTGGAACTTTTTTTTTGACAAAATACTACTGCATATTTGTGTTGTTTCTAGTTACAACCCTCATTCAGAGCAGTAACATAAAGTGAACTTGCAGTGCCATGGATATTTGCTAATGTGCAATTAGTAAAGGCAAAAATCACACCCCATTAAGTGACCTATCCAACTTGATAAAAGAGGTATGAGTGGTACTTTTAAGTGAACTTGATTTGATACGGTTAAGCCAAATAAACTCTGCTAGTCCAGCCACTAGTCCAGGGCTCTGGTTCATCTTATTCCCTTGGTTTTCCTGAAAATTTCTTCCTGAAGGAGTAGTACTAACTGCCTCCAACTCTACCAGGTCAATGAGTTTCCCTACTCACAGAGTAGTCGCTCTCAAAAACCCGGCCCCACTACCTCTCACCCTCATGAACCTCTTCTTCTAAAAATCAACAACACAATTTCAAAATCTAAAGAATTCTTTTCAGTTCTCATCTTACTTCTATCAGCTGAAATAAATGAAAGTGCTGACCATGTTCTTATCCTCAAAGTCTTCTTTTTGCTTCCATTTTCGACCTCTGACTACCTTTCCTCAGCTGTCGTTTTGGCTCCTCCTCTTCTGTCCATTTTTTTCAATTACATCCCATTCCTCTTCTTTTTCCACATTTTCCCCAGCTATCTCACTAACTCACGTGTTCATAACTTCCCTTTACCTTTGACATGCTTACAGTGGTAGAGGAAAAAAAAGACAAGCAAGCAAGTTCTTACAATGTAGTACAGTATAGTGCTTGGTATAACACAGGAATGCAAAGGGTGTTATGAAAACACATAGGATTCCGCTACATGTGTCCCATGGCCGGCCATCTCAAAATCAGTTCCACGTGGTGCGACGCAGAGCCCCACTCATCACACAAGCATATTCTTTCTCACAGGTTTCCTATCCCGGTTAACAACTACTGATCCAAGAGAGAAATGTTAAAAAATCCTTAACTCCTTTCTCATTCTCCCTTAAAGCTTTAAAAGATTTTAGTTTCCAAATATATGTCCGAAATCTATTCCTTCATGTCAGTGATTTGTGAGCATTTCATTCTCCTTCAACTTTGCTACAACCTAAGTATCCTTTTCTAGACTCTCTAGATATAACAAGTTCCCACAGATAATTAATTTTCTAAAATTCAAATCTGATCATATATCCCAGCCCTTCCTCAAAACCTTTGATTGCTCCTGACTGAAAACAGAAAAAAATTCAAACTACTTTTATCATTAGCTCTTCAAAATCTGGACCCAATATATCATTTTACTCTTATCTTCTTCTATCAAACCATACCGACAACTCACTAAATATGTCATGCATTTTTATGTGTTCAAGACATTGCTCTTGCTGTTTGCTAAGCTAGGAATGTGTCTTCACTTCCCCAGTTGGTCCTTCTCCCACACCAGCAATCTGGTGATACAATTAAGCATTCAACCTCCCCACTTCCCTCTGCGATATTCTTTATTTCTCTTTAGGGTTCCTAAGGCTTTTGCTTGCTTTTTAATTCTACCACAGAATTAAAGCATTTATCACATCGTAAAATGGTGTACCTCTTTTCTATTCCACTGTACGGGCTGATCATTCCAGAAACAACTATGTACAAATCACGTGGTAACTGGGAATACAATGAGCACACACAGACCCTTTGAACTACTTGTGGACAGGGATCTTAGATTTTATTCATATTATCTTCATATCCTATCTTTGCCTACTGTCAACACTCAATAAATCTGATGGGTTGAATAATATTCTTTCATCAGTGTTTAATTGGTAAGGTCTAAGCAATGTGAGGACAAATGGCAAATATGCTATACTACACGCACATGATTAGGGATACTGATATGAATGATGACTAGAATGAAGAGGCTCAAAAAGAACCACCTTGCCCTGGCTGGGTGGGTCAGGTGGTTGGAGCGCTGTCCTGTACACCAAAAAAGGTCGCGGGCTGATCTCTGGTCAGGGCACAAACCTAGGTTGCAGGCTTGATCCCTGGTTGGGGCACATACAGAAGATCAATGTTTCTCTCTCACATCAATGTTTCTCTCTCTCTCTCTCTCAAAAATCAACAAACATATCCTTCCATGAGGATGAAAAGAAAAAGAGTAACACCTCTGAGTGTGCCTGACTCTTCGGCAAGCTGCCCACTGTCACAGCCAAAAACAACACTGAGCCACAAAACACACCTTGGATTCCCTGTGGACCAAAATACTCTCTTATCACTTCTCCCAATCCCCATCATTTTTGTTGCTAAACCAGTGAGCAAATGAGTACACTGTTAGGGAATCATAAGGAAGATAATTAAATCACCTTGCTAAATCTAGAGTTCTGCTTTTACATCCATCATGATACTAAGGAACATTACATGCATTAATAATAATCTTTACACTAACCTTGCCAGATAGGTATTGACTTCATAGGACAAGCTGAGGTTAAACTAGTTCGATACCTTGCTTAAATACACCAAGAAAATTATGTATTATACTTAATCCAAACCCTAGTATCTAGGTGCCATTGTCCTTTTCTGGAGCACATCTTTTTGCCTTTGTGTTCCTATCTCCATTATCTCCCCATTAAAATCCATTCTCTTATGTTGCTCCCAGGTGCACCCTTTTAAAACACAGATCTGATAAGATTACTCTCTGCTCAGAAATAGAACAAGATCGGAAATGGCAAAAGAATCAAATTTCAAAGATGCTGTAGCAGGCCAATTCCTGTGGGTTTGTAGTCCTTTAAAATTAATTAAGGGGAATGCAAAGAAGACACAGTATTTTTAAAAAATTGTACTATGTTAATTTCAGCTTTTTTCTGCCGCCCCCCCCCCCCCCCCCGCTCTGAAGTTTGTTTCCCTACATTGGCTTTCACATTAATTTTTCATAGCCTATCCCTGGAAAGGGTGGGACAAAGCTAACAAAACTCAGTCGAAAACAATTCCTTCTTTGTAAAAATAAATTACTTTCCACCACTATACTAATTACTAAACAATAGTGTCTCCCTTGAAGTCTTACTCTGAATTTGGGGGCTATTTCTTTGAATTACTTTAGCAAGCTAAGAAAACCGTATTAATATAAGCTTTTCAAAGAACTTTAGCTTAGCTTTAAAAAAAGCAAAAACAAAACAAAACATTCATATTGGGCCTACTGCACTTAAAGGCAAGATAAACCAGTTTATCTAAGTCAGTCTTAGGCAAATTTTAACCTATAATGCATGTGACAATTTACTTTCTTAAACTATGAAGTTACTGTTTTAGTTCAATTCCAGATGAACTAAAAAGGATACTTTAGGAATAACAGACTCTGAAGACAAAAGTTTTTTTAAGTTTTAAAATATTTTTAACGTTTTAATCTTCTAAAATTGTTGTTAAATATACAAAACATTAACATTTTAGTTCTGGGCCGTCAAGTACATTCACATTATTGAGCAACCACCCCCATGATCCATCGCTCTTTTTCATCTTCTTCAGGTGAAACTCCACACACTAAACAGTAACCACCATTGCCCCAGGCAACCAACATTCCACTTTCTGTCTCCATAAATTTGATTACTCCAGGGACCTCATATAAGTAGTGAAATCATACCAATATTTTTCTTTTTGTGGCTGGCTCACATACTTCAAAGTTCATCTATGTTGTTGTGTGTGTCAGAATTTCCTTTCTTCTTTTTAAGGCTGAATAACATTCCAATGTATGTGTTAGTTTGGCGAAAAATTCCATATACTTTTTCCCCTCAAAATATAAGACACACTTTTCATTTTCACTAATAACTTTATTGATTTGGATATAGAGAGTATATCGGCTGTCTCCCGCATGGTATAACATTGATTGTACTCAATTAATGTCTTGATTTGATTGCTATCAACTTCAACTGGTCTACCTGACCATGGAGCATCGTCCACGGAGAAGTCTCCAGCACAAAACTTTGTGAACCACTTTTGACATGTTCAATCAGTCACAGAACCTTCTCCATACACTGTACAACTCTTTTTTTTTGCATTTCAGTTGTATTTTTACTTTTCTTGAAATAATAAAGCATTATATGCTGAAAATGTTGAGTATTTTCTTCCATCTTCAATATTAAAATGGCTACACAAAAATTCACCAATTTTGATGTTTTTTTAAACTCATGCTGATATGACAGCTGTCACAATACAATCTAACAAAATTATTTCGAATGAAGCAGAAGACATTCTACTAGTAACTAAGCACTACTAGAGCCATCTTACAGAAAAAGCCAAACGAACTTTTTGGCCAACCCAATATAAAGGGTCTGGCAGAAGTCAGTCTTACTTGAGTGTGGCTGGTAGGGTATGTGAATGTCTCTCACGAGATGGACAGCAACTTGAACATGTCACCTAAAATGTCATATGATGTACCTGAGTGTGATGCTGTCATATTACAGAATTACATGCTTATGATTTTGTAATAAAAAATTTTGTAACAAAAAAGGGGCGTTTATTTATGCTGGACCTTGCATATCATATTCTTTATCCATTCATTGGTCAATACAAGTTTTAAGACTGGTTGTAATTTAATAATGCTCTTTAGGGTAAAACTCACAAAATCAACATGGTAAAGTGTCTAAATAAGACAGCCAATGTTTTCAGAGTTATTTCTCACTGCCTCATGAGTAATCGAGCTTCATTAAGACTTTTAAAAATTAACAGTCTGGTATAATATTTTTTAAAAAACTCATTGGCCCTGCCTGGTGTGGCTCAGTGGATTAAGTGCTGGCCTGTGAACCAAGGGGTCACCAGTTCGACTCCCAGTCAGGGCACTCCCCAAGTTGCAGGCTGGGTCGCCAAGGTGGCATGTGAGAGGCAACCAATCGATGTTTCTCTACCTCTTTCTCCCTTCTACTCTCTCTAAAAATAAATAAATCTTTTAAAAACAATTAAAATAATAAACTGGGAATTGAACTTCTCAGTCCTATTTATATGAATTGGGTGATGTTATAGCTTCAGTTTTCTCATATATAAAATGAGGGGACTTAACTCATTTTATTCTTTTGTGAATAAGAGTATCCAAGAAAGGGTCTGGGAGATGCCAGGTGCTTTCCAGTCTTAATCCATGATGTAAGCCTAATTAGTTTCAAGTGAAGAAATTGAGTCTGAGTCATTAAGTAGGTTAACTTCAGTTAAATACTCAGTTAAGTGCCAGATTTGGAAAGTCTGTATCTTTACACTCTCCTCTCTGTGTCTTGATACCTCTAATGAAAGATGTAAGGGGATGAAATGCACATAAAACTTACTTTACACTGTTAAGTTCAATACTGTTGACACCTGAAAAAAATAACCCATATGTTTCCCCATGTTCCTGTGGATACTTCAGGAAACAGTAATTTTTTCCAGAACTCTAGGCATGCTTCACTTCAGCACAGTATCTCTGAAACTAAATATTTAAATTATTTGGATGCCATTTCCACAATAGAAACCTATCTCTGTGAATACAGGAAAAGTAACATACTACTCATTCACAAGGTCAGATTATTATTTCTGACCTTGCTAGTGTAGATTTTTTTTAAGAAAAGTAACTTTGTCTTTTTTTTTTTTTTTCCTGGAATGAATTTCTGAAGCAGAGTATAATTCACATTAGTGTTTTATGAATATAAAAATGAGTATTTTTAAGCACTGTAAGATCATCCAAAAACTTCTTTCAGAAAAGTAATCATGTTTCTTCTCATCCACAGTGAAGAAAATGAATCTATTCCACTTAGAATATCTACCTATCTACACTTAGATCTGAAACTTTTACATTATTCATTTCTCTTTAAACTATGGAAATTTAATGTTATGCAAGCAAATTATCTGACAGATGACCAAAGGCTAAGACAAAAGCAGTAAGTATGGGTTCTCCTTTCTATGACCTCTGATTTTCCGGGGAATGTATATAGGCAAACCAGAAATGGTTGGCAGAAGACACACATCTTCTGCACTTTCTAATATAAGGAGGCCCCAGTCACCCTGGCTGGTGGGGCTCAGTGGACTGAGTGCCAGCCTGTGAACCTAAAGGTTCAAAACCAGGTTCAACTCCTAGTCAGGGCATGTCCCTGGGTTGTGAAACAGGTACCCGGTTGAGGGTGTGTAGGAGGCAACCAGTCCATGTATTTCTGGCACAGCAATGTTTCTCTCCCTCTCTTTTTCCCTCCCTCTCTCTAAAAATTAAAAAAAAAAATCCTTTAAAAAAAAAAAAAAGGGCGGCAGCGGCCCTGCTCCGCAGTTACACAAGGATGGTGAGATATTTGGTAAGCGTGGGCAATCAATAAACATTTTCTGAGCACTTTATTAACAGCACTAGAATAGGTACTACGTAACATTTAAAAAAAATAATAAAAGAGGCCCTGGCTGGTGTGGTTCAAAGGATTGAGTGCCAGCCTGTGAACCAAATGGTTGCCAGTTCCATTCCCAGTCAAGGCACACACCTGGGTTGTGGGCCAGGTCCCCAGTAGGGGGCGCGTGAGAGGCAACCACACATTGAAATTTCTCTCCCTCTCCATCTCCCTGCCTTCCCCTCTCTAAAAATAAATAAATAAAATCTTTAAAAACAGCCCTGGCTGGTGTGGCTCAGTGGACTGAGTGCTGGCCTGCAAACGAAAATGTCGCTGGTTCAATTCCTGGTCAGGGCACATGGCTGGGTTGTGGGCCAAGTCCCCAGCTGGGTGTGAAGTAACAGATCAATGTATCTCTTGCACATCGATGTTACTCTCCCTCTTACTCTCTCTAAAAATAAATAATAAGATCTTTTTTTTTTTAATCAAATATTTAATTACACCCACAGGTGTTTTTAATTCTATCTGAAAAGATTCTTTACTCACAAGCAAAAGCAAACTACTTTCTGCTGGGGATCTACAATAAAGATGTAACCATTTCTTTTCTACGGATATGTCAAGAGGCCTATTCATAGACAAGCATGTATCACAGCAAAAGGGATTTATGTGATATGTTCCTATTCTTACATTGCCAGAATCCATTTATCAGCATACTTCAAGGGCATATGTGAGTTTATTACCACTATAGTAAAAATATTAAAATGATTAACTCAAGGCTCTTTGCAACACTAGTATTATACAAATGCCCAACATTTAATCCAATCTAGCCTTGAATGCTCTCTCTTAATACCCTTGATGATATTTACAATATGTCCCAGAAGAAAGGTTCTGCATATCAATTTCTTTTCCTGTTACAAAGGTCATCCTCAGAAAATGGAAAACAAGATTATAACCATAGGGTGATGGTTATAATTATCAAAATGTATAAATATTGGAAAATGGGCCCTGGCTGTTATGGCTCAATGGATTGAGTGCTGGCCTGTGAACCGAAAGATCGTCCATTGGATTCCCAGTCAGGGCACAGGCCTGGGCTGCAGGCCAGGTCCCCAGATGGGAGCATGTGAGAACCAATCGATGTTTCTCTAGCACACATGGATGTTTCTCTCCCTCTCTTTCCCCCTCCCTTCCTCTCTCTAAAAATAAATAAAATCTTTAAATATTGAAAAATGGGAAAAAGATGTTTAAAAATAGTCAAGTTATTGTTAAGCTTTAAGAAGTAACATTTTATTAAAGTTACCACAGGATCTAACTTGCTAATGTACCTTAAGAAATGTAACATTTTAGTATGGAGAAAAATTTATTACCACAAAGATTAACACATACTAGGGAGTAGTGATTTATAAACTGATACAACCTTAACTGGAGATACATATTCATTTATTAACTCTTACAGAGATTAAAACCTCCAAAGTCAGCAGCATAACCATATAATTAACATATATTTCTCATGTTTTAGAGCCAAGGTAATATATACTATTTAATGTCATGCATTAATTTAAAAACAAGTTTTATTTTAACTATTTCCTGAGCCATAGAAAAGAGGATTTGGGGGGAAAGTTAGGCCTTATAGAACTCTAGTATGACAAAACAATCTTCCAAAAATTCTCACTGTTGACTACTTCAAAGTATTACAGTTGCTTTGGAAAGAGAAAAACTTCCCAGGCTAAATTCTACAAAGTGTTCATGACTTGCAAACTGCCATATTTGGTCAGACAGTCTTTGCACACAAAGAGAAACATGACTTTTAGGGTCAACAAGAGTGGTTACAATACAAGTTTAAATGTCTGCCGAGTATTGTTTTCTGACTCAGAAGTTTTCTAAAGAATAATGATCTGAGGATCATCAGAAAACTGGGGCGTGGTAAGGACAGAACAGGGTAACCAAGTTATTGCAAAAAGAAACAGCTGTTAACTGATACACTTTTTTCCCCCATATAAACCAATAAACATGAGTCCTTAGCCTTGGATTTTATTTCTTTGCATTTCTTTGGGGCAGTTACATACAAAGCACCCAAAGGTCATGCACAACTCTATGTATGTTGATTAAATTAGCACTTTTTTAATATTTGAGTTCTATCTCTGAGAAAGATGATATGTTTTATATCCATTTATTCCACGTGGTTGAGAAGGTTGATGATATTTGATTATATTGAAAAACTGAAAACTACAGAGAAAACATTATGGGCAGTCTATGTCAGAACATTGATACACTCAACAATAGCACCAATTTAAAACGAATTATTTTTTGAAGGCTGTAATCAAAGGTCACTTGTTAAAACAATTACTGTGCAATGATGAGACCTTCAAAGTAGTCTTTATTTCAGCTGGAAACATACTCACTAAAAGACAATGACTTCTGTAAAAGAATCCGAGCTGTCATGCAGAGATATATTTTGTGGAAAATCATGTTCCCCTCAAGTAGCTACTGTGCATAATACACTTCTTTCAATATGCAGTGAAAAAAGATAGGAAGCAGGTGTCTCCAGTTTTACAGTCTCATTAAAGCACCTTTAAGCTGCTATTAGAACACTACGCCAAAATGCATATAGATAGGTTAACTATCCAGACAAATATATACCTTAATGCCGAAGAGTTAATTAACTGTAAACTGAATTATAAAACTAAAACAAGAAGTGTACTAAAAATAGCAACGGTTCAATTTTAATCACGAATGTGTGTTGATAAATTCTATAAAAGCGACTTGGGAATTTTAAATGTTACCAATACAAATCACTCATGAATTCAAATTTTACTAATGCAAATTGAGCTCTACAGTGAAAGACCATAAACAATTTTCTCCCCTATTCATTTGCAGTTTTAGTAAACCCAACTTAAAAGCCTTCTATACACATAAAACAGCACGCTCCACACACTTGGATTAAGGCCAACAGGTCCTTTGTTTAAAAAAAAAAAGTTGAATGTGTACTTCCTCGACACTTAAGCTTTTCTCAACTACTTTTCAAACATCAGTTTAATGCGACACAGTTCAATTCACCCTCCATTGTTTTTTACTTCCTACATAAAGCAGCTACACACACACACACTCTCTCTCTCTCTCTCTCTCACTCACTCACTCCGGACTTATTACTCCACTTACACATATGTGAATACAGGTGTTTATTGTAATGAAAACTATCAAATGAATTTTGAAACCTGACAGTTTTCCCCATTGATAAAAATGACAAAGGACCTAAAAAAGCTAAAAGAGCTCACTCAAATTGGTACAGGATTTTGAACTAACGGAGAACATTTTTGCTTTCAAGATAAAGGAATCCTCAAGTAACCCTAGTACGGAGACGCCTGTAAAAGCCGGAGCAGATGGTAACAGTCTGAATGTTATGAACCGAAGTACTACCAGGCAATGGACAGCGAACTCCTGGAAGTCGCTTTATCCCTCGGGCTCAGCACCTAAAACCCTGAAGGTTGCTGAGAATCAAGACACAGTAAGGAGGTACCGGGAGCAGATATTTAAAGATGGGCGAGTGGGATGCCGGGGACACTCTAACAGAAGGCGGGGAAAATGAAATGGCAAGGCCCACACGAGAAGGCAGATCGACACTACATGAAAGCAAGTCTTTCAAATCAGGCGCAGCCCAGTAAGGCAGGCCGAGCCCGAGGCCAGCGTAAATCAGACACAGGCCCAACGGGCAATGAGGAGAAACTGAGGCGGAGGGAACGGCCAGATTCCCGCAGAGGACCTCGCGCAAAACAATAAACTCAAAAAACAAACAAGCTTTGCTAGGGACCCAGAAAGACGGCCGCCAGCGCAAGACTCAGGAAGACAGACACCCACCCAGGACAGGGGGAACCGGTTTGGGCAGGGGCTCCACGAGCGTTCCCACCTGCGCATGCGCCCTCTCCCCTCCGCCGCAGCTCTCCCTCCCCCACCCCTCAATCACAGCTCCCCTCACAACCCGGCTCATCAACGGAGCTGAGCGCAGTCTCGCCGGCCCAGCCCCGCGGGATAAGCACGCAGCTTGGCTCCCGGCAGAGGCCGTCAGAGGATCCCCCCGAGCTTGGTGGAGGGGAAGTGGGAGGAGGAGGAGGGAAAACGCGTCCCTACCCGACCCGCCGTCTCCTACGCCGCCCGCCTTCCCGGAGGCTCCGTCGCCTGGGCCTCCCCAGCCGCCCAGCCGCCCTGCCCCCGTCCTCCCCGCCCCCTACTCACGTGAGGACGGCTTCTTCCGCCCTCTGCCCGCCTCCTGCCCCATTTTATAGGTCCGCGGCTGAGCTGCACCGTTCCATTGGCCCCACAACAGACGGCGAGGGCGTACTTCCTCTCCTGGCGGCCCAACCTCAGCTTTCAGTCCGCATCAGGAATCTGCGCCTGCGCGGAGTCTGCACTGGGAAACAACGCTGAGCTCAGTCGGTGGTTGGGCTCAGACAGGTAGTGGCTACGCGACGGCATCAGGGATTGAAAGCATCTGGGGATGAAGGCGGAGATCAGGCTGGGTAGCACCTGTTGAGTCTGAGACAGCTACTATGCCAGGGGCTCACCTGTCACGTTAAGTGCTTTAAAAAAGCAGCACTTAACAGTGTTACTCAACTTACCTGGCCTTTATTGAGGCCGCACGAATGTGCCAAGGACTGTGATGGGTCCCGGGTATCTTGATTTGGCTTTACAACAAACATGAGAATATGATTTTCCTTGTTTTACTAAGGAATCCAGCCAAAGTTAAAGAATTTAGTCTAGATGTAACTTCTGTCTCTCAAGTTGAAGAGTCACTGGCTACAATACAACTGCCTTGAGATTGTATCAGACACACAGAATACGACAGAAATGCACAAGGTTGAGTGTTACTCGAAAATTTGGCTGGGATTTTATTTACAAAACATACAAAAGTGGTATACAGAGCAACGACAATATAATGAATTTTAAAGTCCCTTTCCTGACTAAATTTACAACACAGTTGTAAATAAAAACAATGATTATTAAAAATGCTACTTAAGTCTTAATAATTTGTAAAAATCATTCTACAACCTCTTCCTTGTTCTTTTACTTTATTCGTTCACATAGCATATGTTCTTTTCCTGGTGAATGACTCATTCCTGTGGATACTGATCCAAAACAACCAGAGAAAAAACTGCTCTGTTAAGTTCTCTTTGTGACTTGTCTATTACAATAGACTTACTCAACTCCCTCAGGAAAAAGTTTCGTTCCTTTTCTCCTTATACACTTATAATAATATACACCCATTTAAAAGTATACAAATAATAGGTATAGTACTAGTAAGTAAAATGCCCTGAATTCTTGACACCATGACCAAACCACTTTTCATATTTTGGTGACCATACATTCATGTATTTCTTGATTCATATGTACACCCCAATATGCAGATCTTAACATAAATTTTTCAAACAAAACTTTATTACAGAATGAGTGTAGTATGCCTTAGAGAAAAATGAAAAATACAGACAAGCTAAAATTAAAAATAAGAACATCACATTCTCACCACCAATGTTAATACTTTAATACATATCCTTCTTTGTATATTAACATATTCTTTTTCAAAGTGAGATTACAGTCTAGAAATCTACTTTATTCAAAAAACAGCACCCATGTTATTCCAGTAAATTTTCCTCTTTTCTAATTCCTAGGTCATACTCAAGTTTTCTATCAACCTAACAATATTTTTACTGCTGGATTTCCCAAATCAGTAACATTTTGGTAAATTTTGCTCTCATTTAATACCTAGCTATAGTCAGGTTTTCTGTTGCCTGCAATACATTTTTTAACAGCTACTTTTCCCAAGTTAGTATCAAATCTAGGGCAACACACCACATCTGGTTGTTATGTCCCTAAGTATTCTTTAATCTAGCTCTTAAAAAAATACTTAGCCCTGTCCAGGTAGCTTAGTTGGTCAGAGCTGCCCCAATACGCCAAGGTCACAGGTTCCAGGTTCGATTCCTGATCTAGGCAAGTACAAGAAACAACCAATGAATGCGTAAATAGGTGGAACAACAAAAGTGTTCTCTATATCGTCTTTCCTCCATCTGTTCCTTCCTTCCTCCCTCCCTCCATCTCTCTCCCCTTTCCTCCCTCTCTCTCTAAAATCAATAAAAAACATTTTTTAAAGAAAAAATTAAAGATATTAGCTTACTGAAGAGATTAGACCCCTGTATATGAATTTTCCACCTTCTGGTACCAAGTAATTGCTTCCTCAAGAGGGCACTGTGTTTGTTCCTTGTATCTCAAGGCTCAGTGGATTAAAATCAAACATTTTGGGCTAGCACACATGACAGATGATATGTTATACTCCATTATATTAGACACAATTCCATTACATTAGATACAGTACCACTAGTGATGTAATGTTGACCACTGGGTTAGTGATGGCATACATACAGTTTTTATCTGGGAGTCCACGTTTTAAATAGACTTTAAATAGTCTATCTCAATGCCCAACAATGCCATGTATCTTAATATTTTAGTCAACCACAGAAAACTAATTTTGATTTACAAATATGTTTTGTTTTGTTTTTAATCCTTCCCCAAGGGTACATTCACTGCCTGTAGAGAAAGAGGGAGGGGGAGGGAGAGAAAGATAAACATCAACGAGAACACCTTCCTTACATGTCTCAACTGGGAACCAAATCCGCAACGTAGGTATGTGTCCTGACAAAGAAATCTAACCCACGACTTTTTGGTGCATTGGATGACACTGCAATCAACCGAGTAAAACCGGCCAAGGCCAAATATGCTCAACTTTTTACAGTATGTAACTTTGTCCCTTAGAATGTACGGTTAGGGTATGTCAGTGGAATATGGGAATGGTCTGAAAGTGCTGTGGCAAGCTGGAGTCAGAATGGGAAGGTCGCTGAACGCTAACGTAAGGAAAATGAAGTTCAATATACAGATGCATGGGTACTCTTAGAGGTTCGTAAGGGCAGTGCTAATGTCAGATTCGGGTTTTTCGAAAAGTCATTCTTGTAGAGTACAGGAAGCAAAATGGGGGTGGGGGCTGGAGTGTATATAAAATAGTTTGGAGGCTGTCTAAGACGAGAAAGGCTTCGACCAGTGGGAAAGAAACGGGAAAAAAAGGAACAGGTTTCTAAGGCTATTTAAAAAAAGAAATAGCCTCAAGTTCATTGCTTCTTCCTTTTCCCTACTCAAATCTGGTATTTTTATCCCCTTTACTGTTTTTTTCATTTGTTACACTTTTTGACTACAGATTTCATTTTTGTTCCTTTTTATAATTTCTATCTCTTTAATGATAGGTTAAAAGTCATTGTCTAGTAAATCTGATACTTGGGCTTTCTCAAAAAATGGTTTCTATTGATTTATTTTGTTCCTTTAAATAGGTCATACTTACCAGTTTCTTTGTATGCCTTTGCAATTCTTACTGAAAGCTACACATTTGAAATGTTGCTCTAGCAATCAGATTCTCGCCCTTCCCCAGGATATGCTGTATACCCGCCTTCTTTAAAAATTATTTTAAGGGTGTCTCTGTGCCAGAGATCAGCATCAGCCTGAAGTGAAAGCCAAGTTCTTTTTTTTTTTTTTTTTTTAATCAAGGACTAACTGGCAGAGTATGATGCAACAGCCACAGTAAGCACAGCAGTAGGACACAGTGGTGCCCCAGAAGGGGCACTTGGAGTAATACTAGTTGTGGGTCACATCTAGGGTACGGGATCATGACTGGCTGACCTGGCATGGACATAGTTTAACTTCTTGAGAACAAGCTCCAATGTCTTTCCAATTATATTAAGCTCTGATTCAAACTTGGATACACTGTCACTCAAAACTTGGCTATCTTTCTTAGTAGCAAAATACTCAAACTCTCTTTGCTTTTTGAAGACCTGTCCAACAAATGCGAACAACACATTAACTGATGACTCCAGTGACCCAAGTAGTCAGGATAGGATCCTCCGCTGTTCCATGCTCAACAAGCTCCCCAGTCAACCACTCCTTCATCCCTGTTGGAATATCTGGATCCATCAGCTTCTCCATATCCTTGCTTATCAAGACAGCCACCAGTTGACAGACGGTCTTGTTTAGTGTTCTGGAGGGAATCCCCTGAACCCTTTGTAGCCAAGACTGTCTTTGTAGAGGGCTGGAGACAGTACCCTTCACTCCGCTCTTTGCCTTTGCCTTCGAGCTCTGAGCCCGCAGGCTCTAATGGGGTGGCCTCTCTGCCCTGCAAGTCTCCCAACCTCCTGGGAGCTCAGTTCCTCTAGCTCTGACATGAAGATGGCAGATCAGCTCAACTAAACACAGGAGACTGATCTTGTCCATGTAAACCTATGTTTTTATATAGACAGGTTCCAAAAGCCAAGTTCTTCTTAGGTTTACCTCAGCCTGCATCTTTCCTTGGCTTTGAATTTCCCCCATTAAGTGGTTGCTTTTGAGTGTCCTAATCCTGGCTCCCAAATGAAATAAAAAAGAAAAAATATCCAAACGAGCAAAACAGGTTATGTTCCTTTAAATCTCCTGGAAGCTAGTATACTGAATAACAGCCAGGCTCTGTGTCTGCCCCTCAGAACTGAAAAGCAAAAATCAGCAATCATAACACAGAACCCCAGTATTTAGAGAACAAGGCTGTTATTTCCCATCCTGGCTCCAGCAAGCTCACTTGAATGTAAACATGGCTGCCTGCCATAGGTTGGAGGAGTAGGAGATGGGTAGGTGCTATCACACTGAAGGCTGACACTGACTGAAATTAATCTAATTTACCAACCAGCTTTCCCCTGGAATATGGAAGTTTCCAAATAGACTCCCGAGTTCCAAAATAGTTAGTTCAGTTCCTGCCAGGACAGTTGTTGTCTAGGTTGAGAGATGAGTTCCTTGTGCTTCCTACACCATCTGAGGAACAGAAAAAAAAGAAAGAAACATGAACAGAGGCATAGGGATCTGTGGGAGCCCCAGGAGAAGAAGGGAGAAAGGGGAGGAAGAATAATTATCAAACTGCAGAAAGCTAAAGAAAAGAATCTTGAAAGCAGCAAGAGTGAACTGATTAATCATATACAAGGGATCTTCCATAAGATAATCAATGTCTCATCCTAAACCTTGGAGGTAAGAAAGCAGTAGGTTGATAACATTCAAAATGCTGAAAGAAAAAACTGTTGACAAAGAATTCTGTATCCAGCAAAACTGTACTTCAAAAATGAGGGAGAAATTAACAAATTCCCTAATTTTAAAAAAAGCCAAGGAGATTTCTTACCATTAGTTATCAATGAACCTGCCCTTCAAGAATGCTAAGGGGAATCCTCAGGTTGATGTGAAAAGATGCTTGCAAGCAACTAGAAGCCATATGAAGAAATAAAGCTCTTCTTTCAAGATTAATACATGGGCAATCATAAAAGCAAGTATTACTGTAATTATAGTTTGTAAGTCCATTTTTTATTTTCTCCATTACTTAAAAGACAAGTGCATAAAAATATTAATCTGTATTAATGGACTCACAATGTTTAAAGATGTATCCTCTAACATCAATAACAGGAAGAGGGGACTGAGCTATATAGGAGTTTTTTGTATTGTATTAAAGTTAGTATCAATTCCATTAGATTGTTATAACTTTTGGCTGTTAAAAGTAATTCTCATGGCAACCACAAAGAAAATATCTATGGAAAATCACAGAAGAGAATGACAGGTGAGTCAAAATATTTCACTAAAAAAAAAAAAAAAAAAAAATCAAACAGAAAAAGGCAGTAATAAAGAAAATGGAGGCAACAAGCTATAAGGCCTATAGAAAACAAATAGCAAAATAGTAAAAATAAGTTCTTCCTTATCAGTAATTACTTTAAATGTAAATTGCTAAAATTCTCCAGTCAAAAGATAGAGATGGACAGAATAGATTTTAAAAAAAGAACAACAACAACAAACACCATGATCCAACTATATGCAGTTTAGAAGAGACTCACTTTAGATCCAAAGATATTAATAGCTGAAAAGTGTGAGGATTAAAAAGAACATATTCCGTGCAAATAGTAACCGAAAGAGAGTTATACTAAGAATGCAAAACAGATACACTAAGTTATACTAAGTATATCTTTCGTTACACTAATATAATACAAAGCAAATTTTAAATTTTTTTAAAAAGATCACAACAGACAAAGAAGGACATTACATATTAACAAAAGGTTCAATTAAGCAAGGTGATATAAAAATTGTGACTAGCTGTTACACACCTAGTAACAGACCATCAAAATATATAAAGAAAAAGTGGACAGATTTAAGGGAGGAATAAAGAGGTCTACAATAGTTGAAACTTCGATACCCCACTTTCAGTAATGAATAGGACAACCTGTAGAAGATGAATAAGGAAATAGAGGACTTTAACATTACAATAAACCAAGTACATAAACCTAGCCAAAATATAAAGAACAATCTACCCAAAAACAGAATACATATTTTTTTCCCAGTTCACTTTGTACATTCTCCCCACCACCAACAGCATATTGTAAACATTATTCGTACAACCAAGATTTATCCCAGGAATGCAAGGGATGTTCAACATAAAATCAATCCATGTAATATATCATATTTTTTAAAAAATGAGGGGAAAAACACATGATTACCTCAATTGACACAGAAAAGGCACAACAATTTACAATCCCTTTTCATAATAAGATCTCTTGGCAAACTAGTTAATAGGGGAGAAAATTCCTCAACATGATAAAAGTATTTGTGAGAAACCCACATCCAACAATACTCAATAGTTTAGCTTCCCCTTTAAGGTCATGAACTTTTTCTGCTGCTATTCAACATTATACAGGAAATTCTGACCAGAGCTATAGGTAGGAAGGGAGGGGAGGTGGGAGAAAAATTATAGGCATCTAAATTGGAAAGGAAGAGGTGAAATTACCTCTATTCACAGACAACATAATCGTAAATAGAGACAATCCCAAAAAATCCACAAGAAAGTTACTAGAGCTAAGAAAGAAGATCAGCAAAGTTGCAAGGTATAAGATCAACATACAAAAACCAATTGTTTCTATACACTAACAAGCAAGAGTTTAAAAAAAAGGAAGAAAGCAATTCCACTTACAATGATATCAAAATGAATTAAATACCATGAAGACTAATAAACACTGCTGAAAGAAATTAATGAAGAGCTAAGTACAGGGAAAGTAATTCTGTATTCACATACAGGAAGACTTAACATTAAGCTGTTTATACTACCAAAAGTGATCTAAAGATTCAACACAATATCAAAATTACAACAGCCTTTTTTCTTTTTTCATAAATGTAAAAGCTGACCCTCAAGTTATATGCAATTTCAAGGGTCCAGAATAGCCAGAACAATCTCTAAAAAGAATAAAATTGGAGTACTGATATTTCAAAACTTACTACAAAGCTACAGCAATTAAAACATTACGTTACTAGCATAAAGACAGAAACAGAGGTCAGTGTGATAGAATAGAGAGCCCAGAAATAAACACTCAAGTGTATATAGTCAGTTAATTTTCAACTAAGGTGCCAAGACCATTCAATGGGAAAGGACGGTCTTTTCAACCAATAGTGATGGAAAAACGCTATCCACATGTAAAAGAATGAAGTTAGTGCAGAGATAACGATTACTCAACACTGTGAATGTACTTAATTCCACGGAACTTTACATTGACAAATTATTAAAAATGATAAATACTTTGTGTATTCTACCACAATACATTCCCCCACCCCCAAGTAGGAAGAACCCAGTGAGCAACTGGATTGGCAAGTAGAAAGAAAAGGAATCTAGAATGATAATTAAGTTTTTGGGTCCGCAGGGTTGCTTCGTGGATGATGCCGTTCACCTATGCAGGGACTACAGGAGACAAGAAGCAGGTCCGAAGATGAACCTGAGATAATTAAGAAGTACATAAACATGAGGACAATCAGTTGAAGATGTATGCATGTCTTCTAGGCAGTTGGCCCTGGAGAGCCGTCTGGGCCGGCGAGCGAAATACGTGAAGGGTCAGCACGCTCTAAGAAACGGAAACCACTGAATGCCAGATCCCCAGGAAACACCAACACCAAAAGCAAGTAAACCCGCTTTCAGGGCTTCAACGAGGTGAGCCCATATCCCTAGTAGGAACTTACCAAAGCTTCATTGCGGAGGCGCCCTTCAGGCCAAGGCCCAGCTCGAGAGGATATATTGAGAAGCCTGAACCCCAAACGTTAAGAAATCTTCGCACCCGGAGTCCCAGGGACTCTGTCCGCACTCCTCCCGCAGAGCGGAAAGTCTCTCTCGCGGCCCCGGCGCCCTTCGAGCATTCCGATTGGTGGAGAGGTCCATGGGACCAGGAAGTTGTACCTGTCCGGTGAGGGTTGCCCTTCCGGTTCCGTTGGGTCCCCCTTTGGCTCGGATTCCCTGCCCCTCCCCCTTTCCGGAGCCCCGAGGGGCCGGAGCTCCTGGCGGTGCCGAACCCTGACTGCGGCCTTCCCCTGGGTCTGTAAGTGTGGCGGCGGCCGGAGAACCGGGCAGGGGTACGGGGTCTCTCAGGATGGAGCCCCCTTGGGGCCCTGGATTGGCCAGGACCTGCACTGGGACCAGGGCCGAGGGGCTGGCCTAGGCCCGGGGGGACTTAAGGAGCCGTTGGCCCAGCCCACGCTGCGCCCCGCCCCTTTCCCTTCCCTCTTCTGGAGTGGGGAGCTTTTGGATGCTTCTGGGACCTCCCCCTGGGACCCCAGCCGAGGGCCCGCAGTTGGTTTGGACGCCCGACTTTGGCATCTCGCAAAAAGTGCCAGAGCTGAGGCCCCAGCAAGGCCTTAGTGCCAGCCCCCGGGAATCGCTATGAGGTTACCTTTTTGCTGGGGTTTCCTGCTAATCGGTTACTGGCTATAGCACCTTTTATATTACTGGCGCTGTGCCAGGCACGGGGGATTATATCGGTTCAATTATTAGGGTCAAGTATGGGAGCCAGATATAAACAAATAAGTGCTCTTACAATATATTGTGTATGAGTTATATATGTATGAACTGCTCGAGGGGCAGTTGCTGGGAAGGCTGAAGAAAGAAAGTGACTTCTGAATTACACTTCTTGAGGAAGATGAGGTGGAGAGGGGCTTTTCAGGCCAAAGAAGCAGTTGCGGAGCTGTGAAAGAATGACTGAGCATATGTTGTGTGGAAAAAGGAGGAAGAGGGGATGGTGTCTTGTGCATAGAGGAGATATGGGACTGGGAAAGTATACCAGGGTCCAGACGGTGAAAGGTTCAATTTTAAAGGAGATGGATAGTTTCTGGAGTTTTAAAGAGGAGAACGATTTGGTCAAATATTCCATATTTGTAGAAAGCCATGCTATTCTGGATGCCAACCTATAGAATAGGAATTTCTATAAACTGATTTTGGACTCTTTAGCTAACGTCTACATATTCTTAATAGAGGTTTCTTCCTTTTTTAAAAAAATATCCTCACCAGAGGATATGTTTATTGATTTGAGAGAGAGAGAAGAACATCGATCACCTGCCTGCCATACACAACCCAACCGAGGTTGGAGCCCAAAACCTAGGCATGTGCCCTGACTAGGGATGGAACCTGCTGGTGTACAGGATAATGCTCCAACCAATCGAACCACCCGGCCAGAGCTTATTGGAGAATTTTTTGAAGGAATTATGAGACCAGCCTAGTGAGTGGTAATGAAGTCCTGGAATCAAGTTATTAAAGTATTACTGGAAAGAAGGCACGAGTGTTGTAGTGAATGGTGTGAAGACTTCATAATAAATTGGCTGTTGAGGGCGACAGAGGTCCCAAACCTGATTTATAGGTTTTAGGCTTTTGGCATTTGAAGACCATTGATGCCATTGATAGCAATATTGAGCCATAAGCACACTGTAGATAACAAATGTATTTTTTTTAATTAAAGGTCAAATGGAACTGTCCAGTGTAGAGTTGGAAGTGCATATCTGCAGCTGAGCCTAAATGTTGTGGCTAGAGGTAAAGGTTTGGGTCCTCAGCATAGAGGTGGAACCCATGGGAATAGTTAGCATCAAGAAGATATTACTGAGATAGAATGGAATAATTTGGGGGGATGGTTGCATTTATGAAACAGAAAGGAATGGAAGCTGGTAGCAGTTGGTGTAATAGCAGAAACAGAGATAGGAAATAAAATATTATAATGCAGAGTTCCTACAACCAAAAAGACCCAGAAATCAAGAGAAGAGAATTTTGAGAAGGAGCCACTAGGACAATTAATTAATGTACTGTATTGAGGGGATGAGAAAAAATAAAAAGACTGCATTTTTTTATTAAGAGATCATTAGTGACCTTTTAAAAAGCAATTTTGCATAGTGATGAGGTGATGATACATGAAATAATGGAGACCTCAACTGGTTTGGTGTTAATGAGAATGATAAAATGCAAAAAGAGAGAAGAGGAGAGAAAGAGCCACATATGAAGGATTTCATGGAGGAAATTGACAAGTTTTGTTTATTTATGGGAGAAATGCTTATGGGAGCACATTCCAGGTATTGTTCTAAGCTCTTTTTCAAATGAACTTAATTTTAAATTTAATTTATTTTAAAATTAATTTAATTTTCCATAACAACCCTATGAAGTAATATTACTATTTTACAGATGGGAAAACTGAAGCACAGAATTTTTTAAATAACTTGCCCAAGGTCACACAGCTAGTAAGTGGTTGAGCAGGGTTTTGATCCAAGGAAGCATGTCTCCAGAATCCATGGTTTTATACTACTGCAGTAAGCAGTGACTCCATATGGGAGTCAAAGGAATGGGAAAATTTTCAGCAAAGATAGGCTCATTGGTTTAAAAAAAAGAAAGAAAGGCTTGTAAGGAGATCTAGATTGAGAAGATAAGTAATGGATTTATGTTTGTTAGTATTTGCTTTCTGTTTCTTTCCTTCTGTCTTTGATCCTCTTCTAATTTGTGCCATTTTAGGTCAGTTTCTTTCACAATTAAGTCAATTTATGTCATGCTTCCATCTGTGACTTACTATTTATCATCAAGTCTCCTCTTCAACTTCAGACCCATATCCAGCCAACTAATGGGTCTTCCCCTTGATGTCATTCCAGGTCCTCTGACTAAAGGATTTAAGACCAAACCCATGATTGTCCCCTCCAATATTCTCTAGCTTATTGAATGGAACTCTCAAAGACACCAAGCGACTCTATGCAAATATCTTGAAGTCATTTTGACCTTTTTTCCTTGTTCTTCTTCTACATCACCAAGTCCATCAGTTCATTGAAATAACTCTCAATTCTGTTTCCTCTCTCCATCCATATTATTAGTCTCTATTAAAGCCTTCATCATTTCTATCTTTATCTGTTAGACTAATAGCGTACTAACAGGCTTCCTTGCCTCTACATCCATTTTTTAAAAAGATTTTATTTATTTTATTTATTAGAGGGGAAGGGAGAAACAGGGAGAGAAACATTAATGTGTGGTTGTCTCTTGAGGGCCCCCTACTGGGGACCGGGCCCACAACCGAGGCATATGCCCTGACTGGGAATCGAACCGGTGACCCTTTGGTTCATAGGCCAGCACTCAATCCACTGAGCCACACCAGCTAGGGCTATATCCACTTTTCTTAGAGCCATTCTCCATACATTTTAATTTTTGACTAATTGAGTTTTAGTGCAATAGTTTAGACATCATGCATTTCAAGTGACAGAATAAGTAGCCTAGGTCTGGTATTTTGGGTAGTTTCAACTGAGGTTAAGTTTGGTTAAGGTTGGCCATGAGGATGGAGATTTAGGAACTTTTAGAATAGAGTCGTAATAAAACGTTGAGAAACCAGACAGGCTTTCTGAGGAAGTAAGCCTCGAAAAAAAAACATGGAAAAAATCAAGGGCTAAGCTATGAAGGATATACTTACTGTTACACAAATTGTGAACCCTTGAAGAACAGACCAGCAAGCAAATGTTGGAAAACTAAGTCCAGTATTTAAATAAGTTGGCCACTTTTGTATAACAGTTTAAAAAAATTATTAACTAGATCTATAATTATTTTATATATACAGCTCTCAAAAACAATAAATGAGAAAAGAAAGTTGCAAAAAAAATGTATAGTTTATGTGTAAGAAACATGATTTTACTTTATATTATCTGTGGGTAGGCATATAGAAGTTTTTAAAATAGAGGGAAGGCCCTAGCCCAATTAGAGTGTCATCTGGATACACCAAGTTTTTGAGTTCTAGCCCCCATCAGGGCACATACAAGAATCGACCAAAGAATGCATAAATAAGTGGAAAGACAAATTGATGTTTTTCTTTCTCTATCTCCCCCCTTCTCTTCTCTTTCTAAAATCAGTAAATTTAAAAAAAAAATTACTGGGGGAGGTAGGAGGTAGGGTCATCAAGGGCCAAACTTACAACAGACTGAGTACTAAGTGAAAGTTAGTTGGGAAAGAGGACTTTTACTTTATCTATAATATTCAAAATATTTCCAGAAATGATATATTTCTGTATATAATGTAGAATAATAAGTAGAAAAAAAAAGAGAGTGAAAACTTGGAGAATGTAGTGCTATAAAAGTTACCCAAAAGAGAAAGAGAATTGAGGTTTATGGAGAGACAGACTAGTATATTACAGCATCTTTTTAAAATGGCAAATGGTGTTAGTGAGAGATAAAGATTCCCAAGTAGTTGTGAGTAGTAAGTTATGAGGTAAATGAGGAAACAGACTGACATATAGCTTGGGAGATTATTGTACAGAATAGAAAAGTCTTCCTTATCAGTAGTTATTAGAGGTATTTGAGATAAGAAACGGGGGTATTTCCTCACTGCCCATAGGATACCAGTGAACATTGTCCAACCAACCTAGAATAGTCACTGATCCTTTTTGGTTATGCATGTTTGAACAAAAGGACATTTTCAACTCAGTTGACACATTTGTGATGGAAATAGTTATGGAAGAATTGTGTAAGTATAAACAAAGAGAAAGTAAGTGATCTTAAGTGAGAATTACATTGATGTTTGAAAAATAGGTCATTCAGAACTTGCCAATAGAAACTGGGCAAAATTCATATTTAATCACAGTATCCTAGGCAATAAGTGATTAGGACCAAAACCACGGCAATGATAATAAGGAAAGAGAGAGAGACAGAGAGAGAGAGAAAATTTGGAAATCATCCTGAGAAAAGAATCAACAGGATGTGGTGACCAAGTTGCTATTCTTTCTGATCATTTCTTTAATTTACTAGAAGCTCTGCTATAATCTAGAATTATGTGAGTGGTTTTAATGAAAATTATGAGTAATTACTATTATACTTAGATGGTAATTACACTGGGGATTCTCTAAATCAGATATACTTGTAATTTTTATTCTCTCTTTTTTTTTGCAAATGGCATTAAGTTTCAGTATCAAAAGATAAATCCACAAAAGATGGAAAAATAACAGTTAAAATAAGTGAGAAACCAAGGTAAAACAAAGGGAATAAAATGCAATCAGGAATATGACTAATACGTAAATAACTTACTATTAAAATCCTCTAGACTTGACACAGATTTACGTTGTATTTTTTCTTTTTAAACATAAACTTTTTATTGAACTAAATACAGAAAAGCATACAAATCAAATGTGTACAGCTGAATGGATATGAGAAGGGAAATCTGAACCGTTCAACAGTTAACATTATCCTTACGACAGAACTTCAGCTAGCCTAGCTGTTTGACACACGATTTTGGCATCATGAGGCTTGGGCACAAGTTCCAGCTTAACATGAACACTATCTCTCAAGCTGAGAAAAGGATTCATGTTCTCCAAACTTGAGTTTCCTTACATGCAAAGTGGGGGCGATAATAATACCTACCTGACAGGGATTTTGAGGATTAAGTGGGTCTATTTAGGTAAAGCATTTAGCACTATACCTGGTACATAGCAAGCCTTCAGTAAAAATTAGCTATAATTCCTCTAATTTTTAAATAAAATTAAACCAGTTCATAAAAAAGACAATTATTTTATTTTGTCATTTTTTAAAAGTTAAAACAAGGAAAAAGTTTGTTTAAAATTTGGTTTTGCCCTGGCTGGTGTGGCTCAGTGGACTGAGCACCACGCTTATGAACTTAAAGGTCGCCGGTTCGATTCCCAGTCAGGGCACATGCCTGGGTTGTGGGCCAGGTCCCTGGTTTGGAGCGTGTGAGAGGCAACCAACTGATGTTTCTTTCACACATTGATTTTTCTCTCCCTCTCTTTCTCCCTCCCTTCCCCTCTCTGAAAATAAATAAATAAGACCTTTATTTTAAAAAAGATTTTTAAACAGTTGTAATACAAATAATCCAAAAATTAATAAATAATAATATAAGAATAAACTGTTTCCTATACTCACAACTATAAAGCTACTGTAAAAAAAAAAAAATTGGTTTTATGTTGTCAAAACTAACCCTGAAAAGAAATTTTCCCCAGGGCACTCATGAGATGATATCCTGATAATGAAGAGCATTTCTACCATAGCTCACAATAATTTCACAGGAGACATTCAGAGTTCATTATTCTGCTGGGTTTTGTTGAATGATCTGTATAAAAAGTAACAGTTGGTCCTTGCCCTCAGATAATTAACAGTCTATTGGAAAGGGAAACTAGTGGCAGGAAACAATTGAGGGATAAACTGTGTGGCCTGGAAATGAGTTTATCAAGGGGAAACAATAGAGTGTGCTGACACATATTAGGGAAAACTTCTTAAACAGAATAAATTTTCCTCGTATTCTTGGACTATAGCAGACCAATCAATGTAAGCACTTTCCTGGGATACCAGTTTGGCTGCTCCTGTTGGTTTCTTGAGGCTAATGGGTAGGAGGAAGTAAAGGAAACTTCCAGCTCCTCATCTTTGGAGCTTTTAGGAACAATTATCCCTTAGGATAGTTGCCTAAATAAAGCACTGTGGCCCTGGCTTTGGAGCATCATCCTGTGTCCAAAGGGTTGTGGGTTCAATTCCAAGTTAGGACACATGCCTGGGTTGCAGTTCCATCCCAGACTGGGTGCATGCAAGAGGCAACCAACCAATCGATGCTTCCCTCTTGCATCGATGTTTCTCTCTTTCCCTTCTCTCCCCCTCTGTCTCTCTAAAAACAGTGAAAACATGCCCTCTGGTAAGAATAAAAAATAAAATAAAACATGGTCAGTACTGTCACACTCTAGATGGAAGCCATTAATGCTCATTGTGAGTGTGGCGGGGGGGGGGGGGGGGGCTGGAAACTAACCTGAGGCTGTGTTAAGAACAAGCTAAACTCTAAAAAAAAAAAAAAAAAAAAAAAAATGCCCTTTTTGTTTGCTTACTTGAAACAGTAGCTATTTTTATAATTCTGTTTTAAATTGGAACATTCACCCTTTTCAGAGTGAATATACTAAGATGCTGTAATTGCTAAAACTGACCAGTGGTAGTATAGTTTTGCTGCTTTCTTTACTGATATATTCCTTGTCTCTCACTGATTTTTTCCTTTTTTCCCTGATATTCACCATCTTTTCTCTGATGCAACATTTGCTTCTCTACATCCCTTCTCTCTCATATTTATAGTGATTTTCATTATCTGTACATTCAGAATGCCATAAAAGGGAAAAGCTTTTAATTTGTGCTGTATATTTTTGTTGACATACCTGTGCCATACCAGTTCTCCCTACTAAATTTTACCTTTCTTTCAATGATGGTTTTATTCAGCTGAACTCCTAAGTTCAGAACCTACATATTCCTTTTTCTCATTTTCTGTACCCGGTGTGTTACCAAGTGCTATGAAATATATTTTGTTATTTTTCCCTGCCCTGTGTTCCCATTTTCATTCCTTTTTCTAAGCTCTCACGGTCTCAGACCTTTAATGCTTCTGCAGACACTGAGCTGGTCCTGCTAACAGCAATTTCTCCTTCTAATCACTGCCATACAAATCCTGTAAGTTCAACAAACACAAACTGAGCACTGCCATTTGTTTAGTACAATATTAGGTGGCAGGAGTACATGCTGGTTTCAACAGGAGAGGGTTTGGCCGGTTATGTGGCTGCAGTAAGTAGAATTTGAAGCAAAAGCAAAAAGTGTTTTGCTTTAGAAGATGCACATTCCCAGCATTAGCCCATTGATTAGGATGGAGATATTTCCCTCTAATGCCATGAAGCTTGCTGTTTGGAGGGCAAGAAACAAGCATTTAATAAAGGATTTTGAGTGTTATGGTAGAAGTACTATGCTATGGGTCCAGTAGAGACAACTGTTAGTGTAAGGGGTCAGGGAAGGGCCTCTCAGAGGAAATAAAGGACTCAGAATTGGCCTGGAGGAGTGTTCTAGACTAAAGAAATAATTGTGCTAACCCTTGGAGTCAGTAGAGTGCTATTGTGCGCAAGGCACTGAGCAATATAAGGCCTGGACTCTGCCTTCAGGAGCTTGTGTTCTGTGAACCTTTGTGTCAGTGTTACAATAGATAAGATTACAAAGATTGAGCTTTAGAGTTCAGATGTGGCCAGGACCAGCTAGCTGTTTCATATGATTCGCAGCTACAGAGTTAATGAATGCTCAAAATTCAAGGTGAATTTATTGATGCACTGATATTGTAGAGCTATTTCTCAAGGGTAGACCTTATATACCTACTGATCTCAAAGAAGACTGGCATACAGACATGTGCCAATTTATTAATTTTACAATGGCTGGTAGACTGGAATTATGGTGGCATAGCTAGTTCAGCCTTTCCTTTAGAGATGCACATGGGAAGTCAAATTATCAGAAAATTATTTGAAAAGTATGGAATTGGAATATGGGGACCTTCTCCAAAGGAATTGATCTATAAAGGGGCAAATATGCAGAAAGTTTTGGCAAAGACACCTTCTCCATAGTTGAATGGGTTATGCCAATGTTTATGTTAATTATACTCAAGAGATTAGTCTTATTCCAGGAAACAATGGGAAATCCCAGAAGGATATGAGGCAGGGGTTGGATATAATCAGATCTGTGTTTTTAAAAGATGTCAGGTGGTGGTGTAGGAGTTGGATTAGAGGGAATAGAACCTGGAAGCCAGGGAACATTTATGAATCAGTTCTAGTTATCCAGTTGATGAGTAATGATAGATACACAGGGGCAAAGAATAAAGAACAGAATCTAGTAAGGATTAATTAGATCATTACTCCTACTCAGACCAAGTGGCTCAACTTTCTTCTATATCAAATAATTTATTTGCTTTCTATATTAAGAAGTGTTTCTTGAGAGAGAATTAGACTTGTCTAAAATACACAGGATAAACATCCCTTTAGGTCTAATAACTTTCATTTTATCACTTGTAGGAATAAATACACATCAGTTTAAACAAGAAGGTTTATCTGGGAATGGGGCAAAGCAATGTCACGGCAGTTCTTTACAACACAAAGAAAAGGAACAGTGTTTAGTCCTCAAAGAATCAGGTTCACAGTGTCATGCAAAAGAAAATAGTTACTTCACTATTACTTGTGGGGATGTTTTAGTTCATTTTTGAAACCTGAAAGAATTCTTATTTGAGAAGGAAAAAAAAAGCTCTTGGAGTAACTCAAGCCCTATTCTTGTATTAAGTTTCTTAAAAAGTTGAATAAATGCCAAGCTATTTATACTGATACAAGTCCATTCCTTAGGTGCTTTTGACACTTGATGTTAGCAAGGAGTAATTTTTAACAGCTTTTGAAAGCTGTTACACTGTTTCCTCTTTCAAGGCCAATTTCACTTGGTTACATACAAATAGATATGACAACACAAATTTGCTTTTGGAAGAAAAATCCAGGTTTCTTCATTGTTTGAATTTTCTTAAATTCATCCTTTTTACATTTCTGTTCTTCAGGTCTGCCAAAATGTCTGAAAGATCAGATCTCCTTCACTTCAAGTTTGAAAATTATGGAGATTCAATGTTACAAAAAATGAACAAATTAAGAGAAGAGAATAAATTTTGTGATGTTACAGTTCTCATAGATGATATTGAGGTACAGGGACATAAAATTGTGTTTGCTGCAGGTTCCCCCTTCTTAAGAGACCAGTTTTTACTGAATGATTCCAGAGAGGTGAAAATCTCCATATTACAGAGTTCTGAAGTGGGGAGACAATTGCTCTTATCCTGTTATAGTGGTGTGCTGGAATTCCCTGAAATGGAACTGGTAAATTACTTGACTGCTGCGAGTTTTCTTCAGATGAGCCACATTGTAGAACGGTGCACACAGGCCTTGTGGAAGTTTATAAAGCCAAAACAACCAATGGATAGTAAAGAGGGATGTGAACCGCAGAGTGCTTCTCCCCAGTCAAAAGAACAGCAGGGAGATGCCAGAGGCTCCCCAAAGCAGGACTCACCTTGTATTCATCCATCTGAAGACAGTATGGATATGGAGGACAGTGATATTCAGATTGTTAAGGTAGAATCTATTGGGGATGTATCAGAGGTTAGAAGTAAAAAAGATCAGAACCAGTTTATTTCTTCTGAACCCACTGCTTTACATTCATCAGAGCCCCAGCACTCCCTGATAAATTCAACTGTGGAAAACAGAGTAAGTGAAATAGAACAAAACCATCTCCACAATTATGCCCTCTCTTACACAGGCAGTGATAACATCGTCATGGCCTCAAAAGATGTCTTTGGGCCTAATATTCGAGGTGTAGACAAAGGCCTACAGTGGCATCATCAATGCCCAAAGTGTACCAGGGTGTTCCGTCACCTGGAGAACTACGCCAACCATTTAAAAATGCACAAACTCTTTATGTGTCTACTCTGCGGCAAGACTTTTACTCAAAAAGGCAATCTTCATCGACACATGCGTGTGCATGCCGGCATTAAACCTTTCCAGTGTAAGATCTGTGGGAAAACCTTTTCTCAGAAGTGTTCCTTACAGGATCATCTTAACCTTCACAGTGGAGATAAGCCCCATAAGTGTAACTATTGTGACATGGTTTTTGCACATAAGCCAGTTTTGAGGAAACACCTTAAACAACTGCATGGCAAAAACAGCTTTGATAATGCCAATGAAAGAAATGTGCAAGACCTCACAGTGGATTTTGATTCTTTTGCATGTACAACAGTCACAGACTCTAAAGGGTGTCAGCCACAGCCTGATGCAACACAGGTCCTGGATGCAGGTAAACTGGCCCAAGCTGTCCTGAACTTAAGGAATGATAGTACCTGTGTGAATTGAACAAATTAGGGGCTTTATGCTCAAAACTAGAACTGACCGAAATCGTGGCAATAGTCTGAGTCTTTTTAGGAGTGATTTTGCTAGTTTGACTTCTCCATAGCCTCTCTGCAGGTTGTAGGAGGGCATCAAAGTACTAACAGTCCAGGCAATTTATCACTTGAGTGGTCTTGCCTTCCTTTTGCCCTCTCCCATTTTCTGTTTTGAATTATCTTACGACTTCTGTTTTCCTTTCCCAAGGAATATTCCATTTGTCTACCTAATACTGACTTACGTTTTAGACTGACATTATTTTAGGCTTTTCACTGGGCACATTCTGAAGGAACCAACAAGTTAATAACATCACCTGCACTCCAGTAATCGATGCTATTCAGAGAAGTGAATAATGTTTTTCTTTGGCAGGAAATAGATGGAGATATAAAGTGATAATCCTATTGGCCTGAATATGTGATAGAACTGTGGCTGCCTATTGATAATTTACCTATGTCTGATGAATGGAAGAATCTACTTCCCATCATTTGTACTTTTCTTGGAGCTAGCTATAAAGAGATGTTTTTGGTTGTTCTGCATCCTTTTCAACAGTATTATGACCCAATTTCATGTCACTGAATTGTTCACATAGACCAGAGTGCAGTCTTTTCGGCAACACCTGCAGGCATAGTTACGTATCACCAGGTGGAGCATAGTCAACAAAGGATAGAAGTACAATTGTACAACAGTTTTACATGGGAAGTCTTCCTCAAAAGAAGCCAAATGCTTATAATTCATGTGTAATTTATTTTTTGTTGCTTTTTTTAAAAGTTAGCATGGCTCCAACATACCAAAATGTGCTAAAATGTAATGGTCTCTCTAGAAAGAATCTATTTTGGAATCAGTCTTTGGATTCTGTTTTGGAAGTTAATCATCAGAAAGATGTTTAGCCATCAGAAAGATGTTAGGCCTTCAGAGTTTTGTCTGGAGTACTCTAATAGTCTCTGAATTCTCATTTTCTCATGTACCTTAATATCAGAAATGGGTGAAAAAAGTGGGTCATGGAATGAGCAATCAGGCTTTTGCATTCAGATATCCCTACACAGTCCTACCTTGACATGTTTGAGAGATTGCTAATACGAAGTTGATCTTCCAGTATGGTAAAACAGGACAACTGTTTGTCCTAAAGCACATGTTATAGTTCAGAAATAAAATTTTGAGTCTTACTAGTTTCTGACCCATGAGTTAGATATAGTTAATAAGAGTGTTAGAGTCTTTAGAGAATCTTAAGAGATCATTTATTCCACCTCTTTTTTTTGTTTGTTTTTTAAGTTGGGGTATCCAAAGCCCAAAGAGGTAGCCTGGTCAAGGTTGGCCAAAGTAGATAAGTGACAAACTATGAGCTATTGTCTTCTTATTTTTTCTCACTCCTCTTGACTTAAAAAATTTAGTACATGATGAAGAATACATTAGGAAAAAGCTCACTGTTGTGAATCCCTATTGGCTTTCTGAGACAGCCTGGATTTTGCAAACAAAATATCACAGAAGGATTTATTTTTGTTAATTATTATTTAGTTAGAATGAATATTACATTCTTCCCAAGCAAGTGATTGATTTGCTGGGTATTGGTTAGGGAGGGAAAGGACAAGTTAGAATAAATGTGAGAAGGATCTAAATGTGAAACTGATTTTACCTGGTAACAGTGTGTGTTTAGTTTCCATCAGGATTTTCCATTTTTATTTTTGAGCTATGAGAGTGCATGTACAAATAAACCAAAAATTAGGTTTAACTTGAGTAGTCAGAGGGAATTCTTACAGTTGTTAATACTTTGATACATTTATATGTGAATCTGACTTGAGGTATAATTTCTACCTTTGTTAAAACATTTAAAATGAGAATAAAACTGAGCGATAAGATTAATAGTTATCTTATGCCTCAGGTCACTCATTATATGGTCTAATGATGCTGCCTAGCATGCTGGTTTGTATATGACCCAGCCAAAGAGTACCAATTCTATGCAACAGTGAGACACTGCCATGTTAACCACCATTTCACTATTTCCTTTGAACCTCATTTTATCACAGAAATTTCATGTTGGAATGCTTCCTTTGCTTATATTCATGCCCTGTTTTTGTTACTGGTTTGAAGACTAAAAGGCATGGGTTCAAATTAGATTGGTCTCTTTGGTTGGAGACTATTTCTGGGTTCAATTAGTCATTCAAGAAACACTGATTGAGCGCCTACTGTTGCCAGGCACTATGCTACATGCAGAGGATATGAAGGTAAGATTGCAATGGTCCCTGCTCTCACAGAGCTTACAGCCTCATGGGGTCTTAGAAAGCTAAAGTATCCATTTGATTTTATACTAGGAATAATAAAAGAAACTGCCTTGCTTTCTTTGATCACTTAAAATCAGCATCTTGGTGGTTTTGTATCAGTAAAAGCTATAGTTCTCATCTTTTGTAACTGCAAACCACTGAAGTGATTTACAGTCTCCTCCATTTCTTGGCTGGAGAGGTGTTCTGTTTCTGTGAGACATTTCCTTGATTTTGGTGGGGTTTGACTTTTGTCCTTGGTTTATACACGTTTCTTAGATTGTATTGCAAAGTGGTCAAGTTATTGATATCAAATAAGTTTTATAGAGGAAGATTTTTAAAAACCTTAGTTATTCAGCATTTGTATTCTATGGATCCCCAGGATAACTAAAAAGGGGAGAACACTCTTTTTACCAGTTTGTTTTTTTAAAAAAGTTACTGTATCACATTTATTTATTTATTTAATTTTAAAGACAAACTCCAAATCGAAGCGGCTCTGAGGTAAATCAGATGTGGTTTTAATTTTTTTTAGTTTCTTTTTTAGAAAATCTGTAAGTGGAGGGTGACCAGTGTCACTACTTTTAAATATTGTCCTAAACAAACAACCTAGAACATTTTATTTCAGCTGGTGAATAGCTGTTCTAAAACTGTTGTATGTTAGACATACTATGAACTACCTCTTCACTTATTATGGGGAAGTTTCCTTAATAAAAGTGTGACAATAAACACTCTGGTGTGAGTGATTTATTTTCTCTCCCCTCCTTTCCTTTTCAATCGCTTGAACTTAAATACAGTAATGCTTTCTTCATTCCTATTCTTTAAAACACATTAATCAAATATGCTGGGCCTGACTTCAGAAGCAACTATTGGGTTAACCAGACATTGTTACTAGGGTCAGTTACTTCCATGAGAACTCCAGGGTTGAGCAGCTACTTTTAAGACTTGGTTCAGCACTGGCAGGGTAGTTCAGTTGGTTGGAGCGTCGACCAGTGCACCAGGGACAGGGGTTCGGTCCCTAGTCAGGGCGCATGCGTGGGTTGCTGGTTCGCTCTCCCCCAGGCGGGCCATGTGAGAGGCAATTGATGGGGTGTTTCTCTTCCTGCCTCTCTAAAATCCAGGAGGAAAAAGAAAATTGGTTCAGACATTCCTTCATTTGGCAAATACCTGGGTGTCTACTAAGGAATGCAAAGATTAGTAAAGCACTGCCCTAAATACCTCTGCCTAGACAGGGTACAGATTTCAATAATAGGATGATAATTGTAATAATGAAGGCTGCCAAAGGGTTGACAGGCTCCCTACTGCCAGCCGGCTAATTCAGGCCAGTTCACGGTGGCTTTAAGGATGATGGGATTTTGAGGGATAACTGGGAGGGAGGTTCGGCCTCCTGCGAGAAACGGGAGGGCCAACAGTTCCGATGGAAGGCCTGGGTTTCCCCGGGAAGGGGGAAGAGGGGCGGGGCAGGTGAGAAGGAAGCGATAGACTAAAGAAAGAAAGATCCAGAGGTTGGGGCCAAATCCTAACGGGGCAGGCACTTAGGAAATCTGGGGTACTGATCCCTACGGCAGTCTTCTTTTTCTTTCTCCGCCACCTTTTAAATTGTAGATGTCCCAGCAAAGGCGAGGGCTCGGCCCATAATAATCCGTGAGGACCTCCCCAGTAGTCCAGGCGCGGGGTATTCTGATAGACGCCTCGTATTCCAACTTCACAGCCCGTCTGCGATTTGGATGTCGAGGAGAACTCAGGAAAGGGAATGGCTCGTGTACTCATACTGGGACACGTCAGATGGAATTTGCCGGGACTCGGGCACCTTTCGGTCTTTTCGGGAGGGTGGGATGAGGAGAGGGAGGAACGGAGAACATCTCAGGATGTTCTTCCGGGACGCCCAGCCCGCTCCAGAGGGAATAAAGCTAGTTGACACCGGATGTGTTTCCTCCCAGAATAAGTCCACCTTCCGGTCCGGGTCGCCCCTGCCGCGGAAACCTCGGCTCTCGTTTTCGGAGAGGGTGAGCGAGCGCGAGGGAGACTGGGACAGGTGGGGAAGCCGGAGGAGGAGGGCAGCCGGGCGCCGCCCGGGAGTGGCTAGACTGGTGCTGCAATCACCTGGCCGACAGGGCGTTGGTCATGGCAGGCTTGTCTCAGGAAAACCTGTGGCGGCGGATCTTCCAGGCCACTGGGGATCCCGATTCAGTTCATCAGATATTCTCTAAGCTGCTCCTGCTCTGTGCCGGTCCCCATTGCTCGCTGCAGGAACTCAGATAAACTAAGCACAATTTTGTGATGTTCTTGAAGGATCCGACTCTTGGGGCGGGAGCGGGGACGGGGGCGGTGGACAGAAGGAGGGGTCACAGAAGTCTAACTTGATTTGGGCCTTAAAGGAGCTAAATCACTAGCTAGAAAAAGCAACCGGAAGCACAAGTGTAGCATGTGCAAAGATGCATTTGGGTCTTCTCGTCTGGGTAATGGTGAAAATTTGAATATAGAAGGAGCTTCGATGAAAGAGAGGAATGATAAAGTTATAAAGGTGCTTAGGGCTCAATCATGAAGGATCTTGTGTTTGCTAAGAAGGTTAGACTGTCCTGAAGGTAGAGGAAAGCGGAAGAGAAAGGGGAAAAAAAGAAAAGTTTTAAAATGTCAATTCTGGCAGGACCTTAGAAGGGTAATTTGGAATATAGGAGACTGGTATCAAGGAGAACTGTTGGAAGACATGGCAGTGGCGCGGGTGAACAGAATAAATATCTGCAGTTGTGAACGGTATTGCAAGTTTAGAGATTACGTTAAGGTTTCTAATTTGGGAAACTGTTAAATCCGTTTAATAGTGTGCATTAACACCACAAGGCACATAAATTTAGCCAAGGAGAAAAACATAAAGACTGTTAAGTACAATTCAATATAATAAGTGCTGTAACAAAAATATGAAAAATGTGCCATGAGATCATAGAGAAATTTAATTTTCTGGCTTTTGAGTTGGTGGTGTAGGGGTTCACTCTTAGCACCCAGATTATAATTTGAGTCATCTTTTATCCAGGTTTTGGATTTTGTTTGTTTGTTTTTACTATCAGTGTAGCAAAGCATTCCCTATTTTTACATCAATGTTTGTATTTTATTTTGCTTAGATTGTGACCATGGCTGCTGAGTCTGATGTTCTGCACTTCCAGTTTGAACAGCAAGGAGATGTAGTCTTGCAGAAAATGAATCTCTTGAGACAGCAGAATTTATTTTGTGATGTGTCAATTTATATTAATGACACTGAGTTCCAGGGACACAAGGTGATTTTAGCAGCTTGCTCCACTTTCATGAGAGATCAGTTTTTACTCACACAGTCAAAACATGTCAGAATCACCATCTTGCAGAGTGCAGAAGTTGGCAGAAAATTGTTGCTTTCTTGCTATACTGGAGCACTTGAAGTTAAAAGAAAAGAGCTTTTGAAATATTTGACTGCTGCTAGTTACCTCCAGATGGTTCACATTGTGGAAAAGTGTACAGAAGCTTTGTCAGGATATCTGGAAATTGATCTTTCTATGAAAAACAACAATCAACATACTGACCTTTGTCAATCCTCTAACCCAGATGTTAAGAATGAAGAAGAAAATGCAGATAAAGACTGTGAGATAATAGAAATTTCAGAAGATAGTCCTGTAAACATAGATTTACATGTTAAAGAAGAGGAAAGCAGTGCTTTACAGTCTACTGTAGAGAGCTTGACATCAGAAAGACAGGAAATGAAGTCACCAGAGCTGTCTTCAGTCGATATGGGTTTTAAAGACAATGAAATTTGTATCCTCCATGTGGAATCTATCAGTACCGCCAGTGTAGAAAATGGGCAGTTTTCACAGCCTTGTACCTCTTCAAAAGCAAGCATGTATTTCCCTGAAACACAGCATTCACTTATTAATTCTACAGTTGAGAGCAGAGGGGCAGAAGTTCCTGGGAATCAAGACCAAGGCTCGTTTTGTGGGAATGCTGAAGGAAGTCATAGTACAGCAAATGAGATTCAGAATCTGGAGGATGTTTATTCACTGAGGCACCAGTGCCCCAGGTGTCCACGAGGATTTCTTCATGTTGAAAATTATCTGCGCCACCTTAAGATGCATAAACTGTTCTTGTGCTTACAGTGTGGGAAAACATTTACGCAGAAGAAAAATCTCAACCGACACATCCGAGGGCACATGGGCATACGGCCCTTCCAGTGTACTGTGTGCTTGAAGACATTTACTGCTAAAAGCACTCTGCAGGACCACTTGAACATACACAGTGGGGATCGGCCATACAAATGCCATTGTTGTGACATGGATTTCAAGCACAAATCTGCTCTCAAAAAGCACGTAACCTCTGTCCATGGCCGGAGCAGTGGTGAAAAACTACCCATTCATGATCTCAAAAAGCAAAATTTATTATAATTAGAATCACACCTTGCTATGGGAGCCAGATATTATTCTGTTAGGCAAGTCTTTCTATGGAAATGCATCATTTGTAACGTTGCATTTCCTCTTCATCTTTGGGTCTTATTTTTGTCTGCTTGCACATTTTTTTCTGAATTTATACTGTATAAGTTCTGAAGTGGAAGGCATGATTGGGCTGATGGAATGCTATCTCATCTCATATGTTATATATAAATCCCCATGGTATACCTAGAGAAATACTCTTTTCTTAAATATTCTTGATTCTAATGACAGAGGATCCAGCAGTATTTCCATATTTGGATTTGAGTCTCTAGATAATTGATGGAAGTGTAAAATAATCTACCCATGTAATATCTTTCATGAATTAGGATAGTGGCAATACAAAATAAAATATAAAACATACTATTATCCATTATTAGTCACTAAGAACAGAGGATAGGAATAATTGGAATAGGGATAGGAATTTTTTTTTTAATCAACTGCTTTTGGATTACAAACTAATCCCCAAGGTACCTGTTGTTTTAAAAGGAGCACAATTCGTATTCACTTGGGTATATCAGAATTTTCTTATATATTCTTAAAATATTATTTCCATAGTTTGTTGATATACATAATTTATAAATGATTAATTAGGCCTAAATGCCTTGATTTTATTTAATGCAGTGGCATCTAATAATTTTGTGGCCAGTAAAATAAACCATTGGCATGAAGCTCTAAAAAAAATATTTTTAGAAATCAAAACTTTACCAAAGATATTTGTTCAACCCTTTGTTTTTTAAAATTTATTTTATTGTTTTGATTAACATACAGTAAAATTGACCTTTGTCAATTCTGTATCTATGTAAAAGAAATGATATGCTTAAAACACTTGCAAACTTCTCTGAGGTTGTCAGACAAAGGAACACTTCCCATATCTAGCTGCTTCTCACTGCTTGTTTCCTTTCTTGAACAGTGATGCCCTCGGCTAAGTGATTTGTTTTTGGTATACAGTTTCATAATTTTAACAGGTATAAATTTGTGGAACCACCACTGCAGTTGGGATACAGAACATTCCATCACCCCCCAAAACTCCTTTAGGCAGCCCTTTTGTAGTCATTTCCTCCTAACTGCCATCAGTTCTCCATCGGTATATTTTGCCTTTTCTGGAATGTCATATGTGGAACCTCAAAGTATGCTCCCTTTTGAGAAGCTTCTTTCACCTAGCATTGTGCCTCTGAGATTCATCCATTTTGTGTGTATCAGTAGTTCATTCCCTTTTGTATTTTGAATTGTCAATATGTAATTTTTTTGCTATCACTAGATGAACCGTTTAAACATGGGTAGCTATTAGTGTCCCCTTTTTAATAGTAACTTTTCATCAACATTAATGTGATTTTTATTTAATATGTGTTGACAAAAATCTTAATTATCTTTAGAGTTTTATGGTATATTTCCAGAAATGTGCCAAAAGCAAAACCGTGACTATGGTTATTTTACCAAGAGTAATATTTCAGATTGCATTATGAGCCATTGCTCTCTAGTATCCTTGTCAACATATAACACAAAACTTTTTTGTTGTCATAACACAGATTAAAATATATTGCAGGGAAAATCATATTATCTAAAAGACAGGAACTACTTTTAGTAAAGAAGCCTGACTGGATGTTCTATTCCTCTTATACTCACCTCAGCTTTATGTACATTTTCTGCTATATTGAGTGTCTGTTGAAGCCCTTCCATATTTTAATATGTAGTATACTTTGTACCATTTATAAGAATTTTGTGATAATCACATGTTGATTGTTATAAATGTTATCTTTTTTGTGATACTTGTGAAAAATATATTTTCTATAGAATTTTAACTCTGGAAGAGACTTTAAAGAATCCAGCTCTCAGATAAAAAAGCCAACTTCATGACCCCCCAGGTCACCAGTTAGTGTCATTGGATAGGTCACCTCTTCTTGACTTCTCTTAAATTTATATGCAAAATAATAACTTCAGTATTGTTAATTTGTAAGGTCATTTCCAGGTCTAAAATTACCTGATTTTATATTTAGCTCTTCCAGAGTTCCTTACAACAAAGAAGAGGGGAAAGAAAAAAAGGAGAGTTTGGTGTCTTTATGAATGTTGCTATTTGCGTACTCCATTGGAGACATAATTTTTCTAAAGCAAATAGTGTTTTTCTTCTACTGAAGAACATGATAGTGGCAGTGCTTAGTTTTCTTTCCCATTTGACCTATGATTGGCCATTTGTAGGCATGAACACATTTTCCTATCAGAAATAGTCTGTGATTGAAATGACTTTTTTTACTTTTGCTTCCTAGAGTGAAATTTTGTTGGGGAGGGATACAGATAGGGGTGGATGAACAGATAGTAGTAAACTGTTTTTTGTTTTTTTGGGTTTTTTTTTAGGAATTATCTATCTTTGATGTTTTAAAAATTATGGTTGAACTATGTTTAAGTTTTATGTGTGCCTTGTAGGTAAAATCTTGTGAAATTTTTTGTAAGCACTTTGAGAATTTTGCGTGGGGGGAAGGGGTGTTTTGTGCAAGTGTTGGTTGTTATTTATTATTATTTATTCCTGTTCAATTAGCACAGAGTGATATCAAAACATTTCTAGGAGAATGTCTGTTTGCATGACGTGCTTAAACAATTTCAGGAAAATCTTTTTTAAAATGCAGGTATGACAAAAGTAAAATGTTGAATTGATTCATTTAAAACATTCACTTTTAGTTGTGTTTTGATATGATGGAAAATGCAATATGTTTATCTTCAGCCTCTTCATTTACTGCGTTTTTGTATAAAATGTCTTGGAAAGGTAGTTGTTACTTTGGTGCAAGAGAAAATCCTTTCCCTTTTTCCTTGGATGTAACTATCCTATATGTTTACACAAGAGGTAATAAACTGGAGGTGGGAATGGAGAGCTTTGTGTTTTGCCTACATCTGTGAATTTTAAAGAAGGAAACCATTTCTCCTGGTTATTCATTTAATCGTTCATTCAACAAATACTAAATGGAGTCCTTAAAATATGTAGAGGTTAGGTATACCAACAAAAATTCTTGTTCTCATGAAACCTAGATTCTAGTGAAGGGAATCAAATTGTAAACAAATAAGTAAAATTAATATATGTCAGATTTTGGAAATGGAGTTGGAGAAAATAAAGCAGGGAATGCCAGGAAAGAAGAATTCTGATCGTAATTTTCAATATAGTCAGTGGTCAGGCCACCTTTGAAATATTTTATATCACGATGTATGACTGTCTAGTTAAATGGAGAAATACATATATATATATATATATATATACACACACACATATATACATACATACACCCAACACTATCTAGTTGAATGTAAAACAACCAAATGAACCACTGTTGGGAACCTTCTCTAGGATTGGCTTATACTTCATAAAAAGAAGAGTATGAAAAAGATAACGTATGGGAGAAAAGTCTTTGATGTAGCTACTGAATTTTTAAGAAAAGCAACCATATTTGTAAGCTCATTGTAGATTATAAACTGCTTTTCATATGTCTTCTAATTCACGAGTTTACTTCCATAGATGCTTGTGTTGGACATCTGGTTTCATATTGGAAAGTGTCTTTCTTAATCTATGTTTTTCACCTCATCAGGAACACAGAGTAATAGTGTCTGCCTTTTAGGATTATTTGGACACGTGAAATATACATGAAAGTAAAAATGAAATTATTATTAATACAGGACCTAGCACATAGTAGTCCATAAACATTAATTCCCTTATTGGTATCCCCGGTCTACTTCTTCTGATATAAAAACAGTGAGGATGAGGGTAATTTATGCTTTGCAGTTTACTGTGAAAAATCCTTTAAATAGTTATGGAGCTATTAATGCCAGAGTTTGTTCTTTAATATTGATGCCGGCCAGCTTCTGAGGAGCTCAGTTTTCCTTTTAATAGAGAGGTAGGTATATGTTATTGCCTGCCAAACAAATGCTTTTTTTTTTTTTTTTTTTTAATTTTAAACAGGTTGCTTGTCAGCTACAGGGCCTGAGGGGGGGGGGGGGTCAGCATTTGATTACGGGAGAGTGAATAGAATGTAATACAGATGGATAAGATTTGCTAAATGGATACCACGCTTTCCACGAGGGGAGTCAGACGGACACTGATTCAAACCAATATTCAAGAGGCTGGCTCAAGGCGCAGATGAATGTGTGGGGAGTTTCCCATAACCCTCTTCGGCTTGCCTAGGCATCTTAGCAGCACCTCCCACGGTACTCCGGGTCTCCCCGGTCACGTGATGGGGGTGTTTCGGCTCCACTAGAGGGAAGCTGATGCGCAGTCCAGGTGGCAGGGGCTACTACGCTCTCTTCCACCGCCCCTACTGCCGGTCCTGCGTGATCTCGCGTGAAGTGGGGAGTATCTTCTCGCGAGAGCTAGGTCAGGCTCCCTCCAGGTCCGCCTCCGTGGTGAGGAGGTGGAGGAGAAGGAGGCGGTGGGAGGAGGAGGAGGAGGCCCCGTCGCGGCCTCCGCCGCCGCCAACGGGGCTGTCCCTGTAGCTCCCGATGGAGTTTGAGGTCGTGAAGCCGCCGCCGAGCTCTGCCCCGGCGAGACGAGGCGCCTCTGTCGCCGAGCCGCGCCGTCGCGGGGCTCCCGGGAGCGGCCCTTAGCGACCCCGCCCGGGCCCCCTCAGGTAGGGCGGGGGCGGGCACGATGCGGCTCGGGCCCCAGTCCGGGTCCCTGGTTCCCTGCGGTCGGGCGGGAGACCGGTCTCAGCCCGGGGCCTGTGCGCTGTCGTTGCCGGTGCCCCGAGGGTTGGGAACTAAGGGCCGCACCTGACACTCGGACCGGGAGTCCGGGGACCAAGGAGGCCCCTCGCCTTGGTTGGGGTTTTTCAATACCGAGGCCTGGCGCAAATGGCCACCTCCTTTCGACTCCGGCCGAGGGGACGTCTCTGACCCCGGAGGAATCCACCCAAGCGAAGGCCAGACTTCCCTTCCCTTTCTACACCAGTTAGTAAGAGGGGGTTTGGAGGAGGCTCTCGAATCCAAGTACTCTCCTAGCTTTTCGGGTTTCTGCCCGGGGGCTTCCCGAGATCCTGATGCAGGGATGGTGGAGGCGAGGAGGGGTAAATAGGGACCCTGGCCAAACAATGCCCTGGGAGGGCTTAACCTCTAGGGAGGGAGATAGCCGGGCCGGAGGGGCTGCTCGGTGGACGTGACGGAGCACTGGCGTGAAACGGAGCCAGGGAATTCTGCTATGGCTTTCTTCTCTCCCTCTTTCATTTTTCCTTCTTGGGGAAGCCTCTTATAAGAGACTCTGCCACCATCTTAGAAGAATGGTAGAAAGCATCTTTGTTTCTCAGATGCAGATCTGCATTTCTCTGTCCTTGGCTTTCGGGAAAGTAGAAGATGAGGGTAGCTGTCATTTACATCTCCGGAATCACAGAAGAGTTTTAAGATACCGGCAGACAGAACCTTGACACCAAAATAGTCTCAAGTAATCACTGACAGAAAGTGGATCTAATCTCAGGATCCCCAACCTGTTTTCTTTCTTTCTTTCTTTCTTTCTTTTTTTTATAACCACCTACGTCCCCTTTTCATTCCTGCTCTCTACTTACCCAGCTCCCTTCTTTTTAATCCTTGTTCCCTTCCACCCGCTGTGATTAGAATGACTTTGTATCCCAAATAAAGTGCTTAAGCAATCTTTTCCATTTTTGTATTAGTCAAACTTCTAAGTTCCAGTAGGAACTTTTGATTAACCCAAGAACACTAATAGTGCTACACTAAATTGCTGTAATTTCCCAAAAGCGAAGAAACAAATGTTTCAATTAGTCCGTGGAGCCTTTTTGTAGTTAAATATACAAATTTAGTTAAGGCTTCTTGAAACATTAAGCGTTCATGGATTCTTCCATTACTACCTTTTATCTCTGTAAAGAGCTACACCACTGTTGTAACATGGCATCCCTTGTCTGTTGTTTACTTCCACACACTCAATTCCTGACAAATACAAAGACCATTACAACCTGTCAAAGACTATTTTTTAATATTGCCAGTTTTTTGGAGATTCATGTTTTAAAAATTGTAGAGTTTGGAAAATTGCTAGAAGAACAAAATGTTAATATTGCAAAAACATGTTGTAATTCAAACTGGCTCCTATTCTTTGAGGATTTAATTGCTGTCGTGTTAATTAGTGGATCCTTTGCGTTACTCCTGATCTATTATTACTATTGTGTTAACCTGACATGCAGGAAGACTTTGTCCTTTTTTTCACATGTTTTCATTAATTCACTTTATGCTTGTGTAATTTGCTATGTCTTTTAGTTTGAAAAAGTTAGCAAAAATTCTTTTGGGAGGGAAAGCATTTTTCTTCATATAGAATTTTATATTCAAAAATAGAACTTATACACTGTGTGTAATACCTAAGGACACTAAATAAACTTACAATAAGGTCTTATCATAATAAATACTTATTATTTTGGACTGAGTTGAAGTTTCACTTTCTGCTGATGAAAAAAAGGAAGCATGAGGTAAAATAAAGCTAGCTGAAAATTTAAAATAATGCTTTGCACCCAGTACCATAACTGTGTAAGTTACCTCTTTATGATCTTCAGGGCTTTCTAGTTTTCTGAAAGCCTTCTTAGGTGTAGATGGGACTTTTCACCTCAAGTTCTCAATAAAAGTTAGTTTTGAGTATTACTTTCTAATTTTAAGGAGAGTTGCATTGTCCAGTACTAACTAGTAGCCACATGTAGCAGTTGAATGCGTGAAATGTGGCGGGTGCGAATTGAGGTGTGCTGACTGTGTAAAGGGCACACTAGATTTTGAAAACTTAGTACAAAGTTTTTTTAAATATCTCAATAATATTTTACATTGATTACATACTGAAGTGATACTTTGGGTAAAATTAGGTTAAAGAAAAGATATTATTAAAACTAATTTCACTCGTTTTTCCCTTTTTTAACGTGACTACTAGAAATTTTTTAATTACTTGTGGCTTGCATTACATTTATATTGGACAGTGCTTTTCTAGAGGATCTCTTCCAAGAAATAAATTATCTGAATTAAAAGAAGACATGAAATCCAAATATTTCCTGATAGAGTATCCTTTTAAGTCAGAATACTCAAAAATTATACACCAGCCATTATTTGGTAGGCAAAAGAAAGTTCCTTCTCAAAAAAGTATTTTTCAAGTCTAGTCAGTCACTAAAGAAGCAAAACTTTATTGGTAATATTAATTAAAATAGAAAATTATTTGATTACTGTTCTCATACTCAAGCCCTGGCCAGGTGGCTCTGTTGGTTGATGTCCTGTGCACCAAAAGGTTGCAGGTTCAATTCCCCCTCAGGGAACTTACCTAGGGTCCCTGCTGGATCCCCGGGAGCATCCGGGAGGGAGCCGATGATTGTTTCTCTCTCCCGTACCCGCTTCCTCTCTATCTAAAAACTCAAACATATCTTTGGGTGAGGATTTTAAAAAAACAAAACAAAAACTTCATACTTAATATAAACCTCAGTTCAATTCTATAGTGGGTTGAAGTAAAACGAGTCAAAGTCTTCCCTAAGTTACATAGACAACAGTCTTTAAAAGTGTAATTCATTTCCTTTTGCTCCAATCCTTTTGATATGTTTGAATGCTTGTTTTAGAACTTACAGACTTCTTTAATTGGTTTTGTTTGTTTTTTAGTTTAAGATCTAAATTATACTTAGGATGTTGTAATATAATTTTTAAGTCCAAAACTAATTAAAGTCCATTTCAGTAGCTTACATTCTTTACATAGGTGAGCTAGAATGAAAAGGAGTATTAATTAACAGGCCTGGGTCCTAATGTTTACATCTTTATAAAGAGAACTGTAAAATACTATATATATTTAAGTTACACGAAAGTGAAAGAGATGTAAGCTTTATTCTGGCATTTTAAAATTAGATGTCATAGTCCTAAACTGCATAATATCATGGCGGTCTGTTATCAGAAAGTGAAAGTACTTAGCTGGTATGCAGTTTGCCCTTAGAGCAGTTTGTAACTTGCATCGTATAAGAGATATCTAATACTCTTCCTATTTATGAGTTAGTATTCACAGCAGGGACTTATAGTCTGAAAAATTGCTTGAGTAAAAAGTATGTTGAGGTCTCACCTTTAATTTAGTGTTTCTCACTTCTATGCTTTACCTTTTTATTCTTCAAATTTTAGTAGCTAGTAACTGAAATCACTTAATACAAATAGTTTAATTAAAATGTTTTCCTTAAGTAGTCCCTTTACATATCCAGAGCTGTGAGCTTTTTAATCCATTTTATTTCAATTTGGGATGTTTTAGGAGCATCTTTAGAATGCATACTTCAATATTAACTATAAATGTTATTAGCAATTTAGGCTTCCACAGATTCAGTAAGTTACTGTGGAATGTATTCCTATAAATTTAGAAGTTTTACAATTAATATATAATCTTAGCTTGCCATTGGTCATTTAGATGCTTTTAAAAAATAAAGACAATAGGCTATCATTTTTGATAATTATAAAAATGTTTTCTAGGTAAATATTTACAAAATGCCTTTTTTAAATAAATGAAAGTCCTATTTTGTCATTACCAGTTAAACATTTTAGTGGACTACATAAACTTCTCTATTTTACATAAATTTATATTTTGTCTTTATCTTTATTGAGGAATCTAGAATTTATTGATAATAGAATTGAGGAAAAACATTTTAAAAACATCAAACCATTCCTTATATAAGGGAAATTTAGTTCATAATTTTCCTGTCAGAAAGTTAGAATCTGACACATAGCAGAAGGAAAATTACAGAGTTACTGTCAAAATTTTGGCAGAATTTGTCTTTTGAAGGTATTAATTAAATTTCTACTAGAAAGTAATATTAAAACATCTGGTGTTTTAAAACTATAAGAGTATTCTGGAATAGTTTGAAACACTTCAAAGTTAATAGATGAAAATACAAAAGATAACTTTTTTTGTTTAGTTCAAACATGAATGTCTTTTTCCCCATTCCTCCCCCCCGCCCCACACTAACTTTACAGCATTTGAGATGATCTTGGAAAACTGTCAGGAAAAAGTATTTGCTACTACTATTTTATTATTAAGTGGCCTCTGATCCCTAACCCCCCAAATTAGCATTTCCAACCAGGTGGCTGTTACTTAAAAAAAAAAAAAAAAAAAAAAAATAGAAGCAGTTGTCTTGTTTTGATAAGTATTTTTATCGGTTCACGTGGCTCTCCATAGTAGATTTAAGATAAAATTTATTCTTCCTCTGAGGCACGTTCCTTGTAAAATTCTTCAGTCTGGTAAGCTGAACATTAAAAATGTTAAATAGTTTCAGGGAGTGATGTGTTCACCTGTGCTCATCTCTAAAGCTGGAAGCCAACTAACTGGTTTTAAAATTGATGGCATTAATAGATGTGGCAATGTATATTAGGTGCATTCCATTAGAGCTGTTTGAGGAAAAGTTTGTATAGGGTGCTTTATACACAGCAATCCCTATAATTAATTTTAACAAGGTACTTTAAAAACCTTAGTTTTTGTGAACATAAAAGCACAATAAAGGCTAATAAAATGTCTTCATTTTGATGTAGAGATAGTGAAGGATCAGTTATGTACCTTTCTGTCTTGAATCTGACTTCATTTTTAAACATGTGATTTCTGGGGAACTAATATATTTGGGTTAGTAAACATTCTTATGAAATAAACCATTGGCTGTTTAATTGCCCTAAATACCTAGATTCCTTGTTCATCAGAGTGTCTTTGTCAGACTTATATAAGTTTAGTATTGGAAGATACAGAAAATTTGTGAAATGTAAAATGTTCAAGTTAGGTATTTAAAAGTTTTAATTAGAGGACAGTATAGTTTTGATACTAAGTATTGTATTTTATTAAAAATTATAGAACAGACAATTTGATCTTAGGAAATAAGAATAAAACTCATGGCTTTTTTTTTCTACGTGCCTTTTAGTCATATGCAAGTATAATTTTTCTCACACTGTAATCATAGCAAAAATATAAATTTGTATTTTTCATTTTTCAATTTAGAATTATTAGATGCTATTATTGTTTTATTTTTCTATACCTCCCTCATTGGACCTGACAGTTTTGGGTAATATATATTTATTAATCACTAAATGATACATTTTTGTTAAAAGTATTGTAGGGAACCACACTCAACATTTGTAAGGCAGTATTTTCTTTTTCTTACTTTGGCAATGTATTTAGAGGTCAGCATCTTTCTTTAATTTCTGGATAAACAACTCTGTCATCATGATGTTCTTTTACACTTTTATTTTCAGTCCATCAGCTTCCTAATCAAGTCCTAACCAGAGATTTCCTCTTTGGTGAAGTTGCCAAGTTGAACGTACATCGTTGACTGACATGGTCATTCAGGTGGCAAAGCTGTTTCTTCACACTTGGTTCACTATGATATTATTTGGATCAATAGTTTGCAAAGTTCACTAACTCTCAGGCCTTACCTTAATATATTTTGGGGTAGTAGATACCCAAGGGAAACACTTTTTTAAAAACCAGCAATGCACATTAATTTGTGTTCCTAAAAATGAGATGTGGAACATTAATCTGCTTATTTGATGTAGTCATTAAAAATACATGAAAGCTCTGATGACTTATTTTAGCAACCAATATAAATATGTTTAGTTGAAAGGAACACTAGTACAATATTGTTTCTGGACAAAATTTCAGAAATTAATTCAGCAAATAGACTTAAAGAGAAAGACACCCAAAACATTTAAATTTATTCACAAGTGTTTTAGGTTTTGAGGCTGTGATGGTTGACTTTACAGTTAGCTCTTGAAAGGTTAATGAGTAATATGTGATTAATTCTTACTTTTGTCCATTTGCAGCTTACAAAACACTACACAGCAAAATAATGATCTGCTAGACTGCTAACCCGAGCATCCAGCTTCCACAATGCCTGTGCAGGCAGCTCAGTGGACAGAATTTCTGTCCTGTCCAATCTGCTATAATGAATTCGATGAGAATGTGCACAAACCCATCAGTTTAGGTTGCTCACACACTGTTTGCAAGACTTGCTTGAATAAACTTCACCGAAAAGCTTGTCCTTTTGACCAGACTGCCATCAACACAGACATTGATGTGCTTCCTGTCAACTTCGCACTTCTCCAGTTAGTTGGAGCCCAGGTGAGCTTTCAAGATTGTACTAATTTGGTATATGTAATAATTATAGAACTTGTTCATTAAGGTGGACAAAGTATGTTTTATGATACTATGTTTGAGACATAAAAAATATTCAGTGTACCTGATTTTCATGATTGTATTCTGCAAAAGATTTTCTTTATGATTTTGCATAAGGATTTATGACATTACTTAATTTTATTATGGTTATGTATTTCTTTGTGTTCAATGCTGTGGTCAAAATTTATGCTTATAAGTAAGTTTGTTTGATAAGATTTTTATATAAGCATACCTAAATATTTATTCACTAGGGATGGTGATATAAGAAGAAACGTAATCAAAGTTTTAGCCAGAAAGCAACCAAATAGAATCCTCAAATGGAGGTTTTTTTGTTTTCTTTTTAATTTCACTTGACCTTTAGGATAGTATTATAGGTGAGAAAATAAGTTCTCCTTAGGGATGTATGTATTGAAAACCATTTTCCAGACCGGCAGTGTCAAATTCTGCAGTTTCTTATGCTCAGGTGCTATAAAATTACTATTCCTTATTTATAATTATTTTATCAAATCAGAACAAGTCTACAGTATTATTGTAATTTTCATTTAATGTGGGCCTGCTTTGTGTAGGTATAATGATAAGCATTCAACATCTATTATTATTAATTTTTGCTGTGGCTTTTCAGGTAGTTATTATCCCCATTTTTACAGGTGAGGAAGAAGATTCTGTATGTCATGCACTACATATTAAAGCGAGAAAGTAAAGATTTTTCTAATTGATCATGTCTTAGAAAATTCAGTGAATTAAAATACCCCATTGTATAGTATGTTTGAATTTGAAGTTTTCCTTTTAAAGCACGGCCTTTCTTCTCAATGTTCATAATCCAGTTAGAAATTCTGAAATCCAAATGCATCTATAATCAGTAGTGTGTCATAATTTAATTGGCAACATTTTTTTCCTAATGATGCCTTTTGCAAACAGTGGCATCTTAGATCCAAAAATACCGTAGACTTTTTGTAATAATACCAGCTACCATTTATTTAGCATTTGCTATAGGTCAGGTATTGGGTTTTGTCTTTTAAATAAATGTTATCTGGGTTGGTCCTAAAAATAGGCTGTAGGTTATACAGTGTGATTTATCTCTTCAGGCTCATCTACTGCTACTGTTCTCAGTCTTTCTGCTTAAGCCACACTGGCCTCCTAGTCAGTTGTTAAGTATGCCCATAAGTATTCCCACCTGAGTGCTTTTGTAGTGACAGTTAATCTTTGCATAGAATGCTCATTCCTTCTCCTCTTTTAAGTCTTTCTTCAAATGTACTGATTTCCAAGGAAGGCCTATCCTGACCATCCCCTTAAAATTGCAGCCTCTCTCTCGCACTCCCAATTCCCCTTATTCTTGTTCTATAATTTTTACTGATTACCTTCCATCATACATATTTTTTATATACTGGCTGCTTTCTCTCTTATTCGCTAGAATGTAAGCTCCAAAAAGGTACGAAATTTTTTCCATTTAGCTCACTGATAGGTACCTACTGCCTAAAACTGTGCTTGGCATATGGTAGGCACTCCATAAATATAAATATTTGTTGAGTTAAATTGAATTTTTATAATGGTACAATAAAATAGGGATTTTTATCTTTGTAGATAGGGAAAACATGACTTAGAGCAGTTAAATAATTTACTGAGGATGACTTGTATTAGTGGCAGAACTGCAGCTTTGGCCTTTCATTGAGAATACTGTGTCTTGTGGTGCTTATATTCTAGCAAGGGGGGACAGTAAATATATTAAGTACATGATAAGGAACTAAGTGCTAAGGGGGAAAAAATCCTTGTCCTTATTTTCTACTTATCGTTTTGAAATACTTTTAGAAAAAGTTGCAAAAAATATGTGGAGAACCTGTATAACTTTCTGGAGCTTTCCCTAATATTAACATCTCTCAAAATTATGGTATAGTTATCAACCCCAAGAAATTAACATTGATACAATACTATTAACTGCCTGCTTCTTTTTTTCATTCATTAATTCACCTAGCTCCTGCTATTAAGTATGGTATTTTTGATTCTTGGAAAGCAGATTGACTAGGTGTTTGGCTTTAATTTTATTTAAACTACTTTGATGTATGTCTCTGTGCTATAATTTTATCCTCACCAAGATTATTATCAAATATATAAATACATATATCTGTATTTATATACTTACATAAATGGATAAATGTATTTCTTCAATTATTTTGTTTCTTTTTAGGTACCAGACCATCAGTCAATCAAGTTAAGTAATCTAGGTGAGAACAAACACTATGAAGTTGCAAAGAAATGTGTTGAAGACTTGGCACTCTACTTAAAACCACTAAGTGGAGGTAAAGGTAAGTTCCTAAAAAGTGTTTTTACTGGTGAGAGAACTTGGTAACAAATAGTTTGCTTTGACAGATATGATGCTGATACCTTGATAACCATTTTGAGTTTTGGAAAATGAGTTTGCTTGGAGAGATCTTGGAAAACATTTTGATTGTAAACATTTATTATATTATTTTCTGAAAATAAGCAATATTGTTATTCATTTAAGAATTAGACACATAACATACTGAGTTTTATGTAATATTTGTATTTATTGATTAAATTAATAGTGCTATAGCAGAATATTAATTTTGATAAGCCCTATTAAGATAGTTTTATTTTTCTTATATTAATTCAATCATTTATCAAATTTTATTGAGCACTTCAGTGGTTACCGTCCCTGTCTTCACAGAGCCTGCAGTCTATTGGGGGAGATAGGCGTGTAAATTCAGTAAATTATGTTAAGTTCTGTGGCAGAGGTGAAATTCTGTTTGTATAGGACTGCTTACCCAGTGGTTAGCAATTCACAGATGTAATAAAGTGTTGAATGAAAAAATCAATCAATCATTTATTTTGTACCTCTTCTATGCTTTGCATTGTTTGGTATTTTGTACATAGGGATTTTTTTGAGAGACTTACCCTGTCCGTCTCATTCATTCATTGAACAGATAACTAAAGAGCATGTAGTAAGTACCAGGCACGATTTTGGTACTTGAGATACATGATTAAATATGCATATCCTCGTAGCAGTTATGTTCAGAACAGGGAGAACATATAATAAACCATAAGTAAAGTTTAAAAAAACAAATTATGTAGTATGTTATAAATGATAATTGCTATAATTGCTATGGAAAGAAAATAATACATTTAGAGGGATCAGAAATGTCAGGGTGAGGGGAGAAGGACAGATTGCAATTTGAAAAAAGATAATTAGTATAGACCTCAGTAAGAACGCTTTTGAACCTGAGATGAAAGGGGTGAGGTAGTTAGCTAATGCAGGTTCCTGTGAAAAGACTGTTTCAGGCAGAGGGAATAGCAGAGTCCCCAGGGCATGCATAGTATCTTCAAAGAACAAAACAGAAAAGTGAGGGAGAGAACAGTGAGATAGAAGAAAGAAACAGTGAGGCCAGATGCTTAGACTTACAGGCCATTTTAAAGACTAGAGCTTTTACTCTGAGTGAAACTGGCAAGTCACACCAGAGTTTTGAGCAGAGGAGTGACACAATCTGACTAATGTTAAAAGGATCATTCTAGCTGCTCTGTTGAGAATTCAGTATAAAAGTCAAGGTTATGAGTTAATACTCAGTGAAGGTGGTGAGACTTGATAGTCTGGATATATTTTGAAGGTAGGGCTAAGAGGCTTTCCTAAATTATTGGATATAGGGCATGAGAGAAAGAGTAGAGTCAAGTATGACTGTTGGGTTTGAGGACTGAGCTCAAGAAAAGAAAGGTTGTGATCAATTTAGATAAGGGATACCATAGGGAGATCAGGTTTAGATAGGAAGATTTGGGGGTTAATTTTGGCCATGTTAAGTTTGAGGTGTTAGATCTTCACTTGAGTGCTATTGAGTAACTGGTTGGTATATATTAAAGAATGAGGTATAGGAGCTATAACTTTGGGAGTCATTGACATATGGATGGTATTTAATGCAGTAAGACTAAATGAGATCACCTAAGTAGTGAGTATAGAGGAGAAAATGAAAACTGGGCCCTGAGGCCCTTTAACATTCAGAAGAAAAGAAGTCGCCCTGGCCAGGTGACTTGGTTGGAGTGCTGTGTTGTCCTGTACACCAAAAGGTTGCAAGTTTGATTCTTGGTCAGGGCACATACTTAGGTTGCAGGTTCAATCCCCAGTTGGGGAACGTGCGAGAGGCAACCAACCCATGTCTCTCTCTCTCTCCCCCTCACCCTGCCTCCAAAATCAATAAAGTCCTCAGTGAGGAATTTAAAAAAAAAAAGGCAGGAAAAAAAACACAAAATCAGAAAGTAAGACTGGAAAAAGAAAAAGAAAAAAACACAAAGAAAATGTGGTGTCTAGAAAGCCACGCAAAGCAAAGTGTTCAAAGAAGTCAAGAATGATATTTGTGTTGAGTGCCCTTGCAAGTAAGATAAGGATTGAGAATTGGCCATTGATTTAGCAAAGTAGAAGAAATTGTCATGACAAGTAGTTTTGGTCAAGGGATAATTGCAAACACTTAATTGGAATAGGTTTTAAAGATTGTGGAGAAAGGAATTGGAGATAGTGAATATAGATGATTTAGAGGACTTTATATAAAAAGGAGGAAGGAAATGGGGCAGAGCTGGTAGAAGAGGGATAAATAAAGATTTGTCTTTAAGATGAAAGAAATAAAGCTTGCTTGTTCTTATTAATGCTGATGGAAATGATCAAGTGGGAAGGGAAAAATTGATATGGGAGAGAGACAAGAATTGCTGGAGTGGTATCCTTGGGTCAGGAAAAGGTATTAGGACCTAAGATCTTGCCATTAAGCAGTGTTCTTAATGTCTTGTATATAAAATAAAAAGAGTTGTTAATAATCATTGCTTTCAGATTAAATTTTTCATTCATTCTACTTTATATTTGCCTTCAGTAGTTTTAGTAGACACTAAATAAACAGACTAAATAAACCAACGGTACTCTCTTTTGAGGGATACATATAACTCAGAGAACAGAATACCTAAATACAATTTGAAGTGACTAAGAATTAGGCTCCTATTACCACAGAATAGTAATAAACAGACACAGATTGATTTTTTTTTTTTTTTTTTAAAGCAAGGAAGTTACCTTACAGGGGACTCATTAAGTATTGTGGCTTAATAGTTAAATACAAATAATAAAAATTGGCTTGTCTTTTTTAATTGAAAAAACTTTAGTTTTCTTTGTTTCCTTTTTTCTCTAAAGGTGTAGCTAGTTTGAACCAGAGTGCACTGAGCCGTCCAATGCAGAGGAAACTGGTGACACTTGTAAATTGTCAACTGGTAGAGGAAGAAGGTCGTGTAAGAGCCATGCGAGCAGCCCGTTCACTTGGAGAAAGAACTGTAACGGAACTAATATTACAGCACCAGAACCCTCAGCAATTGTCTGCCAACTTATGGGCTGCTGTCAGGGCTCGAGGATGCCAGTTTCTAGGGCCAGGTAAGATAGATCACGATCTTGCCTTTCTTATTGGTTATCAAGGCTAGAGGATGCCAATTTCTAGAGGTAGGTGAGAGTCCCCAGACTCAACCTATCTTTATTTATACATACAAAGCTTGACATAATCAAAGATAAACAAGCCAGTTTTTGTTGATGTACTCTATATGATAGACAGTGCTATAGTGTTCTAGCATAAATTTCTCATTGAATCCTTGGTGTCCATAAGAAGAGGTGCCACAGATCCAACTTTACAAATAGAAAGCAGAGTTAGAGAGAGACCTAAGATAACACAGGTGGTAAGTAAAGGAGAAGTAAACTTTTTTAAATGGAAAAAAAAAAACCCAACAAAAAATTCTTGTTTTTAAAAATTGGGAAACATAGAAAATTTTTTTTTTAAAGGAGCATCAAGGATGATTTCTTTATGGTTACTACCATTTACATTTTGTTTAAAAAATCTTTACCTATACCAAGGTTATGATGTACTTTCCTGTGCTATCTTAGGGAAGCTTTATTTTTTTAAAGGAAAACTTTTTAATAAGTGGCATTTGGACTAATGAATAAACATGTGGAAAAGATAAAATTGGATGAATTCCTTATACTCTCCATCGGTCCATAAGTTCCAAATAGGTCAGAAGTACTTACGATTAAAGTATACAAGAAATAAAACAAACACAAGAGTGAATTCCTTTATAACCTAGGAGTAATAAACACTTATTGACTCCAAATCCAGAAGCAACAGGGGAGAAGATTGATATTTGAATATATAATTTTTTTAAAACTTACATCATAAAAGAAATCATAAGTAAAATTTTAAAAATGACAGACTTGGAAAAATATTTGTATTATTCACATGTAAAAAACACTGATAAAACTAATATAGAAGGTACTTGTAAAAACTCGAAAATACCAACCACCCAACTGAAAAATTGACAAAAGATATATATATAGCAAATTCATAGGAAAAAAGTAATGTAAGTGGCCCTCACACATATAAAAAGATACTGAGTTTCATGTTAAGAGAAATATACATAATATTATACTGAAATACTATCTCTCACCTCTCAGATTGGCAGAATTCAAGAGTTTGACAATATACAAGGTCTGTCCAGAAGGTATCCAGCCATGTAATGTGAAAAATAGAGATATTTCTTGAAGAAGATACAAAAAATATTGTATGTAGGACAGTGACGCTTCAATCCCCTTCAAAATTAGGCACCTTGGGACCTCACACAGTTCTCCCAGTCTCCATCAGCTGCCCCGTCATATTTTCTTGAATTTCATCAACAGTCTGAAATCTCTTCTCTTCCAAAGGTGATTTTGGTTGTGGGAAAAGGCTGAAGTCACAGGGCACCAAATCTGGGCTGTAGGTGGGGCTGAATTACTTGGGTGATTTGATGTTTTGCCAAAAAACTCCATAAGATATGATGCATAGGGCGCTTTGTCATGATGAAGCTCCCGATCTCCAGTTAGCTGCTATGCTCATAGCCATAGCTTCTGAATCATCCAGATAGTGTCCACAGAGGAGTGTTTAAGCCTAACACAAAATTTGATGCAGATTCATTGCTATACTCAGTCATTTTGAATGCTACAGCCACACAGTACACATTCTCACTCAGTGGTTTGTACCACCCCCACTGACTAGTGCAATGAAGTCGTCATTGGTCATGCGTGTGCATTCCAGTCCACCCTCCTTGGCTGCCAGATTATATCGATGTCATGCAAACCATTCTTGTTATATTAACGATGGCTGGACTTTCTCCAGACAGATCTCTCTTGTCAGAGCTGTGAAAAAACGGGTGCTTTCATCCAGTAGTGGTGGGAATGCAAAGTGGTACAAACTTTAGAGAACTTTGGCAATATCTGGCAGTATCACTTATGCATTTACCTTTTGGCCTCAACAGTCCCACTTCTAGGAATCTATCCCAAAGATACAGCAAAAAATACAGGATGCGTCTATTTATAACAGCAAACACCTGAAGCCACCTGAATTTCTATGAATAGGAGACTGGTTTAATAGTCTGGTATATCTTTCTAATGGAATTCTGTGCCACTGTTGTAAGGAATGAAGAAGGCGTATATGTTCTACTAGGGTGTGATCTCTGGATCCATTAAGTTAAAAAATAAAAACAAGGTGCAAATAGTGTGCTTATTTTGGTACCTTTTACCTAAGAAAGTGAGAGAGATACAATTATTATTTGTTTATATTTTCCAAAGAAACAATGGTAGAAAAAATTAAAAATAATAAACTCACATAGAGGAGGAAAAAACCAGGAGAAAGTAGACAGGGATGGAAGCTAGACCTCACTGAATGTAACTTGTTTTGTACTTTGGACCCATATAAATGTTTTATGTAACTATAAAACAAATTTTAGCTATTAGTAAAAGTACATTTTAAAAATTTAAATAAAATGAGTAAAATCAATACCTAAAAAAATTAAAAAGATAAACATCTAGTTGGTAGCACATTCACCAGGAAGGAATTCTTTCAGGTGACTTTAGAGTACATCATTTTGATTTTTATATCCCTAGTGGTATATGTAATCCTAAATTGTATTCACTCATCATACTATTGATAATTCTATTGATACTTTGTTAATGCCATCAGGAAGCAAGATTTTCAGTATTTTTAAAAAGGTACAGGTATGAAATATAAGAATTTATGTAAAAATTCTGTAGTCTTTACATTTGAATTGGCAGTGTAAGTACAGACTCATTCATTTTTCTTTTTCTAAAAAGAACCTATTCCCTAAGTCTGTCCACTGAAAAGACTTAGAAGCAATGAATAGCCACATTGCTATTCACTGGGTAAAAGGCCACTCAGATTGCGGCCTTTAATAAATACCATTTACCACTAAAAAGAAGCAGGGCTCTTTGGATATGGTAGAAAAAAACAAGAGCCAGGGAAGTCTTGTGCTGGAAAGCAAAACAGCTATCAAAAAACCAGTGGAATCTTGTCAAAAGGACATAGAAATTATTTTGAAGGGGCTCCCACTGGACAAACAGGATAATTTGAATATCAGAATGAATAATGACTAAAAGGTTTGAAACATAAAATATGAGGAGGACTAAAAAAAAAACCGGAATTATTTTCTGAATGGTAGGCCCCTAGTACAGACTTCTCCCACTAGGTGAGTGTCGTAGGAACCCATCTGTATCAGTGTACCAGCTGGCCTTGGGGGAGGCTGTTTGGCCTTGGTGAATTTTTTTGAATACTCTTTCAATGCATTCACCCATTTCGTGATGGGTGATTTACAAGTGCACACTGTGGTGAGTGTTCAGCAGTTTTTGACCTAAAACGGCATCACCCCTGTGCCCCACCCTCCCTGTTTAACTAATGTTGCCCGGAGTGATTTTTGTTTGTTTCCCTGGTTGAAAAAAGTCCTCAAAGGGAATGTTTGGCCAGTGTGGAAGAGATGAAACAAAAAAGGGCAGAAGCACTAAAAGGCATCAAAATTGATGAGTTTGAGAACTTTTGAGCAGTTGAAAAATTGTCTAAATAGGTGGGAGTTGCATCAAATAGAGAGTACGTCGAAGGTGAATGAAGTTTAAACATGTAAGAATAAATACACACAAATTTTTATAAATAAATTCCAGGTTTTGGGAGGTCTTCCCCCCCATATAAAAATCCTTGATTTTGTAATGATAATGCAGAAAAAACTAATTGGTTATCTTTGGCAGTTGCCTGGGTCCAAACACAGTAGTCTAAAAATTTGAAAAAGCCTGGAAAAATATTAAGCATTTTTTCTTCCTTTGCAAACTGTTTTCAAGGACATTTTCTCAGGATGTGAAGGGTAGGTTCCTCTTTTAGCTAATACGTTTAGAAATTGTTAAAATTAGTTGTAGCTGGTGTGGCTCAGTGGATTGAGTGCCAGCCTGTGAACCAAAGGGTCACTGGTTCAATTCCCAGTGTGCCTGCGTTGCGGGCCAGGTCTCCAGCGGGGAGCACATGAGAGGCAACCACATATTGGTGTTTCTCTCCCTCTGTTTCTCTCTCCCTCCCCCTCTCTAAAAATAAATAAAATCTTAAAAAAAAAAAAAGAAATTGTTAAAATTAGAAAAATCGCCAATTTGCAACACCAAAGCGAGTTAATGGGTGTAGGTAAGAATTATTAGTGCTTGTCAAAACCATGAGATGAAAGGTTGCTGGGAAAATGTATAATAGATGGATAAGCCCTGAATCTGCTGATCAATCTTATTATTAAAAGAGAGACAACCTGGCTTTATGTATTTTGTGATGTGATGCATGGAATAAGAAATATGTTTGAAAAAACAACCACATTCTGTACCTACTCAAGCCTTTAGTTTACATGAAACAGATAAAGGACATTTTAAAATACTATAAGCCTTATAGTATTTTAAGCCTTAAAATACTATAATACTATAAGTATTAAAATACTATAAGCCAAATCAAGAATGTAGGAATTTATTGAGAAAAGTGATCATTTTTTCAACAAATAAACTGGATTTTCCTTTAAATAGAAGGGTGGAGTGTGGGGAAGAATTGATATAGATCTTCTTTTTAAGTTATTTTTTTAAGCTTGAGGCATATGGACTTACTTGGATATTTAAAGAAACTATAAGAAATTTTTGAGACAACAGGGGGAAATTCAACATGGACTGGATATTAGATGATATTAAGGAAATACAGTACTTTTTTTTTAGATGTGGTAATGGTGTTATATGAAATTTGAAAAAAATCCTCATGTGTCAGAAATACATACTTAATTATTTAAGGATGAAATGCTATGTCATCTGGGATTTACTTTAAGAACACTTCAGCCCAAAACAAACTAGAAAAATGGGTAAGGAGTTACATGAAACCTTACTGGTAATAACTATGTTATGGGTGCGTGTTAGCTCTACTTTTGTGTATGTTTAAAATTTTCCATAATACAAAGTTAAGTTGGAAAATGATTTTCTAAAAAAGATTCTATTTATTTATTTTTAGAGAGGGGAAAGGAGAGAGAAAGAGTGGGAGAGAAACATAAATGTGTGGTTGCATCTCACGCACCCCGTGCTGGGGACCTGACCCGCAACCCAGGCACGTACCCTACCCTGGTGACCCTTTGATTCGTAGGCTGGAGCTCATTCCACTGAGCCACCCCAGCAAGGGCTGAAAAATGATTTTTAAAATCCACATTTAAATATAATTTAAGAATGCTACCTTCAGATATCTCCTCATGTTTATTACTTAGCTAATAAGCTCTAGACTAGGTATCAAATATCCTTTGTTCTACAACTCAACAATAGAAAGACAAACAACCTAATTAAAAAATGGGCCAAGGGCTTGAATAGACATTTTCCTTAAGAAGATACACAGTTGGCCCAAAAACAAATGAAAAGATGCTCAATGTCATTAGTTGTTAAGGAAATGCAAGTCGAAATCACAGTGAGATGCCACTTCACACTCAGTAGATTCTCCATAATTTTATTTATTTTTTTAAAATTTATTTTTATTTATTTTTAGAGAGGGGGAAGGGAGGGAGAAAGAGGGAGAGGAACATCAATGTGTGATTGCCTCTCATGCTCTCCCTACTGGGGGCCTGGTCTACAACCCAGGCATGTGCCCTGACTGGGAATCGAACTGGTGACCCTTTGGTTCGCAGGCTGGCACTCATCCATTGAGCTACACCAGCCAGGACAGTTCTCCGTAATTTTTAAAATGGAAAATTAAAGTGTTGATGAGGGTGTGGGGAACTTGGGAATGTAAAATGGTGCAGCCTCTGTGGAAAATAATTTGGCAGTTCCTCCAAAAGTTAAAACACAGAATTACCTACCATATGACCCAGCAGCTCCATTTTTAGTTGCATACCCAGAAGATTTGAGAACAGGCATTTTAAACTAATACTTGTACACAAATGTTTATAGCAGCATTATTCACAATAATCAAAGGTGGAAACAATCCAGATAAACAAAAATGGTAGGTCCATAAGTAGGATATTATTCAGCCATAGAAAGGAATGAAAACTGGTACTTGCTACAGTGTAGATGAACATCAAAAATATTATGTTAAGTGAGAGAAGCCAGAAAAAAAGATTACATACTCTATGATTCTATTCATGTAAAACATCCACAAAAGTAAATTCAGTAGGAATCACACATCCCACACATCAGGCTACCGGGTTGCCAGAGGCTGAAGGCAGAGAGTATGGGGAGTGATGACTTAATGGCTATGGTATTCCTTTGAGGTGATGAAAATGTCTGAGCACTAGATAGAATTAGTTGATGGTTGTGCAATATGGTAAGTTGTGATTTAAAATGATTTCCTCTATGTTACAGGAATTTCACCTTGCAGGTTTGGTCCCCAGTCAGGGCGAGAGGCAACCAATCAACATTTCTCTCCCTTTCTTTCTCCCTCCTTTTCCCCTGTCTAAAAATGAATAAATAAAATATTTTTTAAAAAGTCCTTGGTTCTCATTACAGTTTTGCCGCTACCTAGTTTTTAACCTTGGCCTAGTCCCTTAACTTCTCTGGACTTCAATTCCTCATTTGGAAAAAAAGGGTGTTGAGTTTTAATCTGGATTCTAGATGATCTCTCAGCTCTAAAGTTCCATTCTTGTAATAGAGAACCAATGTATTTTTAACTTCCAATTTTGAAATAATTTCATATTTACCAGAATTGTAAGAATAATGCAGAAGCCCTGGCTGGATAGCTCAGTTGGTTAGAGTGTGTCCCAGTATACTAGGGTTGCAGGTTCAATCCCTGGTCAAAGCATGAATGCATAAGTAGGTAGAACAACAAATAGATGTTTTTCTTTCTCTCGATCCCTGCCACCTCCTTCCCCCTCTCTAAAATCAATAATTAAAAAAAAGATAATACAGAGAATTCCTGTGTACTTTATAATCCACATTCACTAGTTTTAATTTGCTGTATTTGTTATATTCATTCTTTTCTCTTTTTTGAACCATTCAAAAGTAGGTTGCATATTTCATGCCCCTTTACCCATTCATCCTTAAGTGTATTTCCTAGAAACAAAGATACTGTTTTATATAACAACAGTGCATTCATCAATTTCAGGAAATTTAACATTGATACAATATTACAATCTATAGTTTATATTCCAGTTATCCCAAGGGTGTCTTTCATGGCATTTATTTTCATCCATTTATTTTCTAAATGTTTCCCTGGCTGGAAAGCAACATAAATTAATACTTTTAGATAAGGCATCCAGAGGCTAATATCACTTTAAAATTATATACAAAATAGTTCTGACAGGCAAAGTAACAGTCTCATGCCTTAAAAAAAATTACCATTTATAAGATACTGTGTGTCTTTAACATGTTATTTAATTGTCAGAGTATCTCTGTGTGTTTTATAAATGAGGCCTTTTTTTTTCCCCTTCATCATTGTCCAGCACATCCACACTGCATACTCTAAGTGTCTATTAGTCACTTATTAACTGCCTTGGTTATTAGACTATTGAGGTGTCTTCACTGCTTGCGTTCAGTTAATCCTTAGAGTAGACTGACATTGTCATAATGCCTGTGTCATTCCATCTCACTTCATCTCATCATGTAGGCATTGTATCATCTCATATCTTCACAGGAAGGATGAGTATAGTACAATAAGATATTTTGAAAAAGAGACCATGTTCACAAAACTTTTATTACAGTATATTGATTTAATTGTTATATTACATTTTTGTTTATTTTTGTTAATCTGTTACTGTACCTAGTTTATAAATTAAACTTTATCATAGATATGTATGTATGTACAGCAGGTTCTTGAATAACATTTCGTTGAACATTGTTTCATTATAGTGATGAGATGTAGGAGGAACGTAGCTCTTGTTTGTATCAGTTAGCCTATGGTAAAACTGGTTTCATCCTAGGTTTTGCTTAACGTTTCAAAACCTATTGATGGTGTTAAGTGAGGGCTTATTGTGTAGGAAAAACAAAATACAGTTGTATTATATAATAATACAATAATAAATAATAATACAAGGATAACCTGTGTTTTGTGTATTCACAACTGTAAACCTACTTTTGCTCAACCCTCTACATAAGATTCAGTACTATCCATGGTTTCAGGCATCTACCTGAGGGTCTTAGAATGTATCTCCTGCAGGTAAGGAGGGACTACGTATTTTTTAGGTAAACTGTGTAGCGATGTCTTTTTTTTGTGCTAATTAAATGCAGACTGTGGAAAATGAACCACTGTAAACTAATACCAAGAAAATCTGTGACAGATAGGATCTGCAGGGTTTCTCATTTATCATTAACTCATGTTTCTTCCAGCTATGCAAGAAGAGGCCTTGAAACTGGTGTTGCTGGCTTTAGAAGATGGTTCTGCTCTCTCAAGAAAAGTTCTGGTACTTTTTGTTGTGCAAAGACTAGAACCAAGATTTCCTCAGGCATCCAAAACAAGTATTGGTCATGTTGTGCAATTACTGTATCGAGCTTCTTGTTTTAAGGTAGGTAGTATGCAACCTTCTAAATATTACATGCCTGTATGTGAGACAGAGACTTCCTGGAATGGTTGTTAACCTGTTTAGAGGCCCCCACAAACGGAGACTGTTTACAGGAGTTGAAGGGAAACTTTTCCTTCTGCATTGATTGCATCTGTGATACTACCTGTTGGAAATGAGAACAAATGTGAAGTTGTCAGCAACACAATGCAACATAGGAAATGACTCTTGAGATAGTGAAAGTGGAGTAAAAAAGCCCAATTCATTTGTATTTACTATCTTAAAAGGGAGTAAGGAACTATACACTGAAAACTTCATAAGAGTAAGTAAATGTTTTAACTTCCCCGTTACTATTTTTATCTTAGTCTCTGTGTGATGAGATTAAAGCTTTTAATCTGAAGATGGCCTATATGCTGTTTTAGGGACAACTAGAGAGTAAAATGTTGAGGCGATTTCCCCATTTCCCCGCTCTGCATTTAGGTGGTGTTTTGTTTTGTTTTTTTGGTGGAGAGGGCAGGGAAGAATGCCAAGATAACTTAGACACAGTTTCATCACCTAAAATGGGGCTGTGGTGGGTGACAAGTAGTGAGAGAAGTGGAATCTAGGCTTAATCCTTGAAGTTTCTGCCTGCTACAGGAGTATAAAGGTTGCTGGCTGAATTTTGAGAAAGGCTGAAGGACTTGGAAGTAGAAAGATCCTTTGACTTCTATGAAACTGAAACATCTAAATTTGAAACCAACACTTACTTAGGTTATTTTTGCTGGTTTTATAGCCCCAAGAATAAAACAGTACAGACAGAAAAAGTTTTGTTTTGTTTTTGGCAGAGTATTTAGTTTGAGATAATAATTAATTGATTATGGAAATATGTTCAAGTAAGTTCCCTTATCTCCACTAATGAGGCTTGGCTACTATCTGCCTGCTATTGTAATGCTTGATTTTGTGTCCTTAGGACAACATTGAAATGAATCTGTGGTTCCTCAAACATTATGTTTTTAGCTAAGCAGCCAAATTACAGAGATCATTTGTCACCCTGAAGTGACTGACTAGGTTCTCACATTATGTATTAGTGATTTAATGGGAGTTTTCACCCATAGGTATTATACTGATTTGTGGTTTTGGTTGTGCATACACATCTATAGCTGCTAATGATATGTGACATTTGGATAACATTAGTTTAGAAGTTTATTTCAATTTTATGTTCTCATTTTATTCTTGTGGCCCTGTGGTTTAAAATGTTAAAGCAGTATTTAGATGGATACAAGGATATCATACTGACTGAATTGCCAGAAGTCTTCTCTGTCAGGTGGCGTTTATTCCAGTAAACTCACTGTTATCAAAGGTCTTTTTCCTGACTTTCTAGGCTTAGAGACCTAAATTTTGTTGGTGCGTACAGTGGATTTTTTTCCCTCAGGAACAGTATCACCCTAACTAAGGTCACATATCTATTGTCAGTTTCCTTATTTGTAATGAGAAGTACAACTCTTTTTTCATTGTTGTTGTTGTTTTGTTTATTTTTTTTGAGAAGTGCAACTCTTAATTGAATTCTCATGTTGTAGATATTTTTCTGTAAAAGAGTCTCAACCCTTTGCTTGCTTTTAGCATGAAATCAGGATAAGGGGAATTAATGATTCTGTTTAATGTATTAGTTCTCAACTGAAAAAACACATGAGAACCACCAATGGAGATTTAATTAAAAGTATGCATTCCTGGGTCCCATCCCCAGATATTCTGATTTGTTTTCTCTCATGTAGGACTTGAGCATTCATATATATTTTAAATTAATGTGGTCTTCAGGCCAAGGGTTCTGATTCAATAGACCTGAAATTACAGTTTTCAAAACTCCATGGCTGATTTTGGTGCATCTTAATAGAACTTTAATAAGACCAGTTTCTCTTAGACACCTGTGTTTATATTTACTATTCAGGTAGACAGATGCTTAAGCTGCCCAGAAGGCACCCTGTACTGTGCTTACAGGGTGGTTAGAAGAATGCTAACATTCTCTGGTTCTTTGGGTTTCTTTTCTTATACTTTTCAGAATGATAATTCCTCCTTTTATTTCCTCAGTGTTTCTTTAAGTAGGTTATGGAATAGTATGGATTTTTGTGACTTCTCAGTTATACTCTGCACTTTCTTAAATTATTCCTAAGATCATGTCGATTAGAACTCTGAGTGCCCCACACTTTCTATACTGTACAATAGTTACATATTCCCAAAAAGAATTGTGAACCAATGCTATTAACTCCCAGATGATAGCTTGATGGCCCCATTTTCATGTTTTGGGGGGCATATTACTGTTGTCTCATGTGCCACAACAGCAATAGAAATAACCAGTGAAGTGGTCTAGGATATTTCCATTGTACTGAAGAGAATATCATTGTTTTAAGTATAAATGATTTGTCCAGTCTAAGTTCCAGACCCTGAACTAGCAGTCCTGGGTATTCTGAATCATAAGTTTCAAATTTTACTGTGGCCATTAGCAGGTTTTAGTGATTCAGGAATAAGTGTGCATCATCTCTTGTGGAAATTATTTGGCCATGTACCCACCTGATTGGATAATAACAGTTTCACTAGGACATGTGAAACTCTGTAACTTTTGAATTTATTTTAGCACTTAAGTGAAGTATAGATTAATGTTGTCTAAATATCCTAATGGTCATTTTTGTGGTGGCAGGAAATTTCTTAATCATCATGTGGCGGTGCAAATTGGCTAGGATGATCATGATGTTCCTTTGCTTAAATGTCCTCAGTGGCTTCCCATTTTCCTCACAATAATATCCAAATTTCTAACTATAGTATACAAGGCTCTCTTTGATTTTTTTTTCCAGCCTCCTCCATGTTAGGCTTTAATTCTATGTGCTCAGCTCTTTCATGTTTCTGTTTTACCACTTGCTACTCTTTCTAGAATTCTGCTTCTTACCCTTTTTTGCCTGTGGAACTCCTATTCAATTTTTTGAGACTCAGTTTATGTAGGTTTCAGCTGGGGAAAGCCTTCTCCTGATACTCGTTCTCTCTCTCACCAATCAGATTTAATTTCCTTTCCTTTATATTGCCATAAAACAGTGATTTTCAATCTTTTTCATCTCATGGCACACATAATTACTAAAATTCTGCAGCACACCAAAAAATATATTTTTTGCCGATATGACCAAAAAAATAGATATAATTCTGATTCATTTACACTGGATGGCTAGCGTTGTGTTGGCTGTTGTCATTTTTTAATTTAACAATCTACAGGAAAAAGATCAGTGCCCCTGACTAAACAGTCAGGTATTGCATGTTTAAAAACTGCAGCATGCTGGTTGAAAAACTGCTGCAGAGCCTTATAATAGCACCTATACTATAATTTTATATCTCTTCCCTACCAGCTGTTGAGCTCATTGGAAGGAGGTATGACTATGTATTAAGTTACGTGTTCTGCTTTGTTCCAAAAAGAATTTGTGGTAAAGACATTTTCTTCTTTGTATTGTCTTTGCGTAGTATCTGATATGCAGTAGGTTCCCCCAACTCTGCACCCCCCAAAAAAGGATTTAGTTGCGGGGGAGGAGGAAAACAGATCTGATGGGTTGTGGTGTTTTTTTTCCTCTCCTTTATATTGTTTAGGTTACCAAAAGGGATGAAGACTCTTCTCTGATGCAGCTAAAGGAGGAATTTCGGAGTTATGAGGCATTACGCAGAGAGCATGATGCCCAAATTGTTCATATTGCTATGGAAGCAGGACTCCGTATTTCACCTGAGCAGTGGTCCTCACTTCTATATGGTGACTTGGCGCATAAATCCCACATGCAATCTATTATTGATAAGGTGTGTGAATTCAGAGATGCTGATTTATATTGTTACTTTGGAGAGTACTGGAATCTTCTGAAGGGACTAAAGAGACAAACAGTTGGTGATTTCCTGTGTTTTTAAATATCAGAATCCTATAGATTCTTTTTTTAATTTTCAAAATGAACTAAGAGAAGCAACTACAGGATATTAACATAAAAGCAGCCAGGCTTACAAAGTCGGTCATTTACCTCTCTTGTGACTCCAGAGAGTTAATACATCTTACAAATAATTTTTCCGAGTGTCTAATGATGAATTTCATAGGGCAGATTCTGAGGTGAAAATCTGATTCACCGTTGATACTCATACTATGGAATCTGAAGACACTTGAAAAACCTATTCAGTATGTTGATTAAATGAAAGCATTTGAATATAGCTGTGTCATATAAGAACCAGAGTAAAATCCATTTTGTCTTCTGTTTGTTAGCTGCAGTCTCCAGAATCATTTGCAAAGAGTGTCCAGGAATTGACCATTGTTTTGCAACGAACAGGTGACCCAGCTAACTTAAATAGACTGAGGCCTCATTTAGAGCTTCTTGCAAACATAGACCCCAATCCAGGTATGTGGGAAAATACTCAGTTGCTTGCTTAATACTTTCATAACAACAAAAGAGAGTTTTTGCTAACAAATCACTCCTTCCCTTCTCCTTGCTGCCTTGTTTTAGATGCTGTTTCACCAACTTGGGAGCAGCTAGAAAATGCAATGGTAGCTGTTAAAACAGTGGTTCATGGCCTTGTGGACTTCATACAGAATTATAGTAGAAAAGGCCATGAGACCCCTCAGGTAAGCACCTTTATTGTACTTGTGCTGTTATCTGTAACAAAAGTTCATCCTTAACACTTAAGCTGTTTGGCTAATGGACTCTGTGACTCTACTGTCTCATAAGTTTTCATTGTCTGTTCTTTTAGGAGAAACTCAAGTTTAGTGTACGTGATAAATAATTCATAGCACAAAAAGAGTTTTGAGAGTATCTTGAATATAAGTTCATTGCAGATGTCTTTGACCAAGTATAGATTGCTGATTCCTTCCAAACATTTTGCCTAATTATTTTCTAATGTGGAGAAATTGTCACTATTTTCTTCATTGCCATCACACAATGATTTTCTGTTTGTACGTGTGTGGAATTTGAATTTTTAAGTATTTTCAGTGTACTTTAGAAGGAGTTATTTAAGGTGTAAATCATTTATTCTAATGATAATGTCTATTTTCTAAGTTCTTTATATTCAATATTTTACATATATTATTTCTGATTCTTGCAGTCACCTGCAAGGTAATTCCTAGTCCCAAGCTGAAGTTTAAAGAGATTAAATGACATATCTAAAGTCATGGTGGCTGTAAGTGACAGAGTAGGGATCAAATCTACTTCAAAGTGATCTTTCCAGTCTTCTGTTCTTATGTTACTAGAAGACGTTATGATATTCAAATATTAAAGATAAACTTTTCATCTTCAGGTCACAAAAATAACAATGACATTTTAGATTTTGTTGGAAATCATAGAGGTATGATGAGGTTTTTGTATTTTGCCTCATTGTTTGCGTGAACTTAAGTCCAAGCCTAAAAGAGAGTTGTACCCTCAAGTTGACAAATACATATTTCTTAATTTTTCACTTTCAGGGGAAATCATATTTACATATCCTGGGAAAAGCTTAAGTGAAGAAACTAATGACCTTGATTGGTTTTTTTAAATTGTTGGTTTGATTTTAGTATCATGATTTTAACACAGCAATGAGTTGATGAGAAAATATTTTATTTTCATGTATATTATGTTGCCTGACAAATAAATAGATACAGCATTTGAACCAGTTTCAGAAAAGCCTCAGAAGAATGCCTAAAATGCCGACTCAGTGTTGTGCCACATAACTCTTAACAGGAAATGATGGAATAAGTCATTGTTTTAACACAAGAATTACTTATCTAGTGTGAAAACAAATTGAAGGTGTAGTCATGAAATTTTGAAGTCCCAAGAGTTAGTAACACCTGAAATCTTCACTTGCCACACACTGATTTTCTTTTTGTAGCCCCAGCCAAACAGCAAATATAAAACTAGCATGTGCCGAGATCTAAGACAGCAAGGAGGGTGTCCACGAGGAACAAATTGTACTTTTGCCCATTCTCAGGAAGAGCTTGAAAAGTAAGTTATGACTCTTTGATACTGGTTTAATTTTTGGTCATTATGAAAATTAGATACAATCTTAAAGTTTGTGATGAATTTCCAAGGTGCAGTTAAGTAACTTGTTGCTTCCGGGAACAAGATTAACATGATAAATGGCTTATTTTATTCAGGGTTAATATTTTAGATCATTATACAGCTGAAATACATGTTTCTGCTAAGCACCTTTGTAGAATGAAAATACCCCTACGTGCAATCTTATTTGCTCAGGTTCGGTTGAGGATTGACAACAAAGGCCCAGGTAAAATGGTAAAGCAATTACATTTTATTTTTATGACTTTTAGTCTTTAAAAGAAGTTTTTTTAAACAGTGTGTAAGGGGAATTATAGATATTTCAACATTGTCTTTTTTAATCCTCCCCAGAAGACATTGCTTATTGATTTTAGAGACAGGGGATGGGAGGGAAAGGGAAATATCTGTTGGTTGCCTCTCACGACCACGCACCCACTGGGACTGAACCTTCAGGCCAGGCATATGCCCTGACTGGGAATCTAACCTGTGTTTAAACCTTTCAGTTTACGGGTTGACTCTCCAACCAACTGAGCCATACCAACAAGGGCTGACTTTTGGTCTTTCTAATATTCTTTTTTATATATCTCCTTTTCTTTTTCTCTTCCCCTACTAGCAGTTCCTTTTTCTATGTCTGTTTATCCCAAACATAAAAGTAAATTGGATATAAGCTTTATTATGTATTGTCTAAGTTTTTGTTGTTTTGTTTTTTAACCGAAACACTCATCACTGAGATTTCACTAAAGAATTGATGCCAACCTTTTTACTGAACAAGTGGTCTGTGTATCAGCTCTCAGTGGACCTCTCTCTTTTGTTTTTAGACACTTTAAATGCAATTTGAGCTCATTTTGTACTCTTATACATCCTCCTCTTCTACCAGCTCTCCCCAGTATGCCTTGGAGGCATATGGTCCAGCCAGTTAATATATGTTATGTTATAGGAATTAACTTTGACAGCTTTCTTTCACCTGCTTGTCTTAGTTACTAAGTTCTATCAATTCAGTTTCCTATATATTACTCAACTCTTCCTTCATCTTTCCATTCCTATAGTCCAAGCTGTCATCCTCTGTTCTTCATCCATAGTTGCTGCCCAGCTAGTTTTCTTAAAGCTGCTGTTGTCCACTCCCAGCCCCATTATTTCCCACAAAATAGGGAAAACTTTGCTGTGAGGCTGTTAGATAATGAAAAGCTTAGATGTTTTGTTATTACCCTGTGGATAAAGATATAAAATCTAGATTGTGGCCTTAAGACCCTACATCTCTAGTCTGTACCCACCTTTCTGATACCATCTCATAAACTAATCTATTTATGTAGAAATGAATTTTAGTTTTTATTTTATTTTTTATTTTTCGAGAGAGGGGAAAGGAAGGAGAAAGAGATGGAGAGAAACATCAATGTGTGGTTGCCTCTCACACGCCCCCTACAAGGGACCTGGCCTGCAACCCAGGCCTGTGCCCTGACTGGGAATCAGACTGGTGACCCTTTGGTTCATAGGCCAGTGCTCAATCCACTGAGCCACACTAGCCAGGGCATAGTTTTCATTTTGTTTTTTTTCCTTTAAAATTATATAATACTTGAACAATTTGGTAACAACGGAGAATTTTTTCAACTCTTGCATACCTTTCTCTTCATGGTAAATTTCCAACTAAATTTTGTATGGTTTCTTTCATTTTTACAGAGTGTACTTCATATTCCAGTTAGACAAAATTTTCAAAAGGATCTCTTCCCAACCCTTCAGAAAGCTTCTTTGAATACATCTATACTTTGCTTGCTATATTAAGTATGTGCCTACATATATGTGCGTGTGCACACATAAGTGAATGATATATGTATTTTCATGTTTTACAGCATAAGTGTGATGTAGACTGTGTATGATATTTAGCAGAAGAAACTTTATCAAAGCTGTTTCCTCCTTTTTAAATATTTTCCCATAGCGTTTTTTTTTTTTCCAGGTAAGATTCCATGAAATATTCACCAGTGTATTTGATTGTTTTTAAAACAGGTATCGACTAAGGAACAAAAAGATCAATGCAACTGTAAGAACATTTCCTCTTCTAAATAAAGTTGGTGTAAACAACACTGTCACAACCACAGCCGGAAATGTCATTTCTGTCATAGGAAGTACTGAAACAACGGGGAAAATTGTTCCAAGTACAAATGGAATTTCCAATGCAGAAAACAGTGTTGCCCAGCTAATCCCACGTAATGCTGACAGTGCATTAAGAGCTCTGGAGACTGTGAAGAAAGTGGGGAAAGTTAGCACTAATGGTCAGAATGCTGCTGGGCCTTCCTCAGAGTCTGTAACTGAAAAGTAAGTATTAGGTAAAAATGCTCAATATGAGTTACTTAGACTTTAGAAAGTCCCAGGTATTTTATTTTTCCCGAGGAAAAGCAGTTAATAGAATTTTTATGCAGAACGTTTCATGTAGAAAAAGCACTAACTATAGCAAAATTTGAGTTCTAGTCCTGGTTCTGAAGTTGAATAGCTTTGTGACCTTAGAAAGTCACTTAAGCTTGGTTTTTAAGTTTACAGTTTTCCTCAACTGTAAACTGAAGGGGTTGGACCAGAATTCAGTTTTTTCACACCTTCTTTCCTTGAACTTCAGGATTCAGTCCATAGAGGTGCCAGAAAGGAACGAAGTAGAAATCTAAGCAGGTGATTTGCTTGCGCCTCCATCCCCTGTTTTTTGTTTGTTTGTTTTTAGGGAGAGGGGGAGGGAGAGAAACATCAGTCAGTTGCCTCTGGTATGCAACCCAGGCATGTGCGCTGACTGGGAATTGAACTGCCAGCCTTTTGGTTCGCAGGCCGGTGCTCAAGTCGACTGAGCCACACCAGCCAAGGCACCAGCCCCTGTTTTAATCAGAACAGGTTTTTTTGGGTTGGCCAAAAGGTTCATTTGTTTTTTTCCGTAAGATGACTCTAGTGACACTTAGTTGTCTTTAACTTCATTCAAAACAATTTTGTTAGATTGTATGGTGACAGCTTTCATATCAGCATGCATTAAAAAAAACTTACCAGAATCGGTAATTTTTTGTGTAGCCATTTTAATATTGAAAATGGAAGAAAATACACAGTATTTTTGGCATACCCTGCTTTATTATTTCAAGAAAGGTAAAAACAACCAAGACGCAAAAAAAAAAAAAAAGATTTGTGCAGTATATGGAGAAGGTGCTGTGACTGATTGAACGTGTCAGATGTGGTTTGCAAAGTTTCATGCTAGAGATTTCTTACTGGATGACGCTCCATGGTTAGGTAGACCAGGTGAAGTTGATAGGAATCAAACTGAGACATTAATTGAGAACAGTCAACGTTATAACACATGGGAGATAGCCGACATCCTCAAAATATCCAAATCCGTAAAGTTATTGGTGAAAATGAAAAATGTATCTTTTATTTTATGGAAATATTAAACAGACTTTTTGACCCATTCAGTACTTTATACTATTTAATGATGTGTAGAAGTTATGAGGGAAATCTTTGGAGTCAAACTGTCTGGGTTCAAATTCTGGCTCACTGTTTCCTAGACGTTTGATTTTAGGCCACTTATTTAATCTGTTTTCCTCAGTTTATTCATCCAAAAATTAGGATAATGATAGTACCTACTATTATTGTGAGGATTAAGTGACTTAATACTGCAATGTGCTTTGAACAGCACCTACCACATAGTACTCAGTAAATATCAGCTATTATTATTACCTCCATTATTGTTGGACTTCAGCATGAGATTTAGTTTGGCAAAGGGGCTTTGGTGCTTTTTTAAAAAAAAAGTTTTAAAGCTTTCAGATGACCTGAAAAGTCACTTCCACCTCTAAAATCTCATGCTTTGGGTATTCTTTTATCTTAAAGGCTAAGTTAAAGCATGTTCAAATTTTGTCATCCATAGTGTGTGTCTGTTATATGCCTACTAGGAAAAAAGGCACACAGCAAACTTTTGATGATTTCATGTAATAAATATGAACTACCATAATAATAAATATGGTAGGTAAACATTTATATATTTTATTTCTGCATTTAGCATGTGATAGGGGAATTTGTTTCTTAAAGGGTCCTTACAGTCTTCCCTGGGGGAGATTTTACAAATGATATATCAGAGAACATAGTCTAGTTAGCAAATGTTACTTGCACACTCATTCTGAATCCTTTTTTTGGCACTCTTGAAGACACACGATATGTATGAGATATCTCTGTCTTGTAGAAACTTATGATGATACAGTTTTGGAGACAGTGTTTACATAAATGAGGGAATACTGGCGCTAGCTAGATACAAAAGGCCACATAGTGTATGATCCCGTTTATGTGACTGTCCAGAATAGGCAAATCCATGTAGACAGAAAGTAGATCAGTGGTTTCTGTGGCTAGGGCTTGGGGGAGAAGGGGATGGAAAAATGTATGCTAATGAGTACAGGTTTTTCTTGAGGGTGATGGAAGTGTATTAAAAATTAGATAGTGGTGATAGTTGCACAACCCTGTGGATATACCAAAAATCACTTAGGTGTATACCTTAAAAGGATACATAATATCTCATTTTTTAAATGATAGGGAAAAACTTCTTAATTTAGTATAAATAAATAAGTTATTTATTTAATCAGGAATTATGGATCTTCTACTATTAGTGCCAAACATAAGGCCAACTGGCATAGTAATGAAAATGAACTAGATATACTCCCTGCATCTGTAGGTCTTCTAGTGTAGCTCGGAGACAGATGTAAACAGATGCCATATAATATATTCTGAAAGGTACTGCCATTAAGTTGTGTTCCAGGTGTTCTTGGAACATTAAAAAAGAATAATTCTACAGGGAGTTACTGTGAAAGAATTCTCAGAGGTTAAGATGATGAGCTAGTTCCAAAAGTATGGACAGTTAGGAAGAATGGACTTCATCGGTAGAGAAAGGGGCACAGGTGAAAGCATGTACATTTGAGGGGTTGCTGCAAAGGAGAGCCTCCAGTCCTGTAAGTCACCTAGAGCTGTAGTGACCCAGCCGCCTGACTGAAAGTTGACTTTTCCCTTAAGTCTGACTTTTTGGGATAGCTTGCATGATTTCATAAGACTGGAAACCTTGTCATGGATTTTGATGCCTTCTTCCTGATATCTCTAAGGGTTTGTCATCTCGAAGTGCTTATCCGTATTCGCAGTATATATATTTTTACATGGAAGGACCACATAAACACCTACCATAGTGCCTAGAATGTGCTTAGTAATTGCTCAGTAAGTATTATTGTTATAAGGAAATCCTAATGATTTCCTTTGTTGCGTTTATTTAACTTCAAAGACTAAGTGCAGCTCTAAAATACAGTGGTACCTCGGTACCTGTCATTAATTTGTTCCGGAACTCATGACAAGTGCCAAAACCCACGAGTACCGAATGCCGAATGATGAAGCGTTTTCTCTTATGGGGCGGCATCATGACTCCTACAAGTTCTAGCAAGTGCAACAAGTCTCGGGCAAGCACTGAGTGCAGAAACAATTTTTTCTCATCAAAATGTAGTGACTACAGGGTTTGATGAGTCCTGAAGCCAACAAGCACCGAGATGTGACTGTATCTTTAAACTCTAAGCCAGTACATTTCTACTTATATTATTACACCACAGTTCTTCATTTTCTACATTTTAATACACAATTACACATAGAAGTAAACATCTGCTGGACCAGTCTACTGTACTAGACTTAAAGGCAGCCCATTCTCCTTATTGTTTATACCCCAGCTTTAAAAGAGCTTCTCTAGTTTGAAAAAACCTCTCTAATCTCTAATCTAGATACAGCATGTTGAATTCCTGTATCATTAACAAGATCATTTTCTTGAGTCGCCACATGTCTAAGCTCTGCTAAAGTTTGACTTTTTTTCATAATTCTAAAAAAATTTTCAATTACACTTGACATACAGTATTAAATTAGTTTCAGGTGATAACATAGTGATTAGACATTTATATAACTTACAGTGATCACTGGATAAATCTATCCATCTGACACCATTCAGTACTACAATATTATTGGCTATATTTCCTGTTGCTGTACTTTATATGCCAGTGACTGTTCTGTAACTACCAATCTGTGCATCTTAATTCCTTCCCCCTTTACACCCATCCTCCCAACTCCCCCTCTCATCTGGCAACCATCAACATGTTCTCTGTATCTGTGAGTTTGTTTCTGTTGTGTTTGTTCATTTATTTTTTTTTAGACTCCACATATAAGTGATATCCAATTTAATTTCATTTAACATAATACCTTCTGAATCTAATGATATTGTTGCCAATGGTGAGATTTCATTTATTTTTATGACTGAGTAATACTCTTTTGTACATATGTACCACCTTTTTTTTCTTTTTTTTAAGATTTTACTTATTTATTTCTAGAGAGAGGGGAAAGAAAGGAAAAAGAGAGAGAGAAACATCCATTGGTTGCCTCTCATACACCCTGAACTGGGGACTTGGCCTGCAACCCATACATGTGCACTGACTGGGAAATGAACCGGTGACCTTTTGGTCCACAGGCGGGCACTCAGTCATTTGAACTATACCAGCCAGGGCTATATGTACCACTTGTTTATCCATTCATCTGTTTATGTACACTTAGTTTCTTCCATATTTTGACTATTATAAACAATGCTGCAACAAATATATGGGTTCATATGTCTTTTCCAATTAGTGTTTTTAGGTTTCTTTGGATAACATCAGAGTGGAATTGCTAGGTCCTTCTTTGTCTCTTGTTACAAACTTTGTTTTAAAAGTCTATGTTTTGTCTGGTGTAAGTATTGCTGCTGTAGCTTTTGTTTGTTTGCTTTCATTTTTATGAAATATCTTTCTCCATTCCTTTCAGTTTTTGTGTGTTTTTCCATCTGAAGTGAGTCTCTTGTAGGCAGCATGTATAAGGGTCTTATTCTCTTATCCATTCAGCCACCCCCTGTCTTTTGGTTGGAGGATTTAATCTATTTACATTTAAAGTAATTGGTGATAGGTACATAGTTATTGCTACTTTAGTATTCATATTTTTTATCTTATTTTTTCTTAAAGAAGTTCTTTAACATTTCTTGTAACACTGTTTTGGTGGTGATGAATTCCTAACTTTAGGAATTTAGTCTTGTCTGGGAGAGTTTGACCTTTTTCTAAAATTTTTATTTTTTGATTTGAGAGAGAGGAAGGAGGAAAGAGAGAGAGAAAGAAACATTGATTTCTTAGAAGTTCCATTTATTTATGCATTCATTTGGTTGGTTCTTGTATATGCGAATGAACCTGCAACCTTGGTATATCAGGACTATGCTCTAACCAACCGAGCCACCTGGCCAGCACCAAAAGTTTGACTTCTTAAAAGTCATGCCGACCTCCTGTGGAGCTGATTGTTTGGTGACTCAACAAAGCGAATCCTTTATATTTAAAAAAATAAAAATAAAAATGTGTGTATTTTCCATTAATTTAATGAGTAACTATTTCATTGGCATTTTTGTTTATCCAACAGATACTTACTATGTTGCAGAAACAATTTCATTTGTCCAACAAATATTTTCTTAGTGCCTTCTGTGTACCAGGAGCTGTTTTAGGTTCTGGGGATATAGCAGTTAACAAAATGGACAAAATGGCCATTTTTCAATGTGTTTATATTTCAACTAACCTAACTCTTGCTAGAACAACCCTCCCTTAACATGCCTGTCTGCTTTGTCCCAAAGAATAATATTGGTAGACTATATTGCTTCTGTTGAGAACTTACTGAAAAAGAATTTTAAATTTCCAATAGTAAAAATTTTTGTTCAAAGAACAAGTAAAAAGGGACTTATGGGTTACATTAATTTGTGGGATTTGTTTGGATTTCTTTTTGCTCTCATCAGAGATCTGTTATTGATGTTGTGAATTAGCAGTATAGGGTAGCAATGAAATTCATTGCCTTATTTGTTACTGTGGAAATATCTAAAATATCTGTTAGTTTCACTATGTAATTTTATGAAAAATTCCTACTGAGGAAGACTGAAGAGTTATAGACAGTGATTTATTATTTGCTTTTTGTTGAATTTTCTTTCCAGTAAAATTGGTTCTCCACCCAAGACTCCTGTAAGTAATGTAGCGGCTACCTCAGCTGGGCCCTCTAATGCTGGAACAGAACTGAACTCTGTGCCTCCAAAATCCAGCCCATTTATCACTAGAGTACCAGTATATCCTCAGCATTCTGAAAACATTCAGTATTTTCCAGACCCAAGGACTCAGATATCCTTTGAAGTCCCACAGTACCCACAAACAGGTAAGTAATTTTAGATAATTCTAAGGGAAAAATAACTAACATAGAGAAACTGCCCTAAGAATGTATAATTATACATACAAATAGTTTCAAAGTTCTCAATCTTATGAATCAAATATAGGGTCCATGGATGAGTTTTAGTGAGTTCTGCAAATCTTCTGAAGTGATATGCAAAATGTTTAGTTTATATACTTAGGTGTAACTGGAAAGACAATGCACAACTTACATAAATTTTGACAGAGGCTTTAACCTCGGCTTCCAATAAGGTTAAGAATCAATGATGTAACTCGAATTACTTAATTCAAAACCTGTGGCAGTAGATGACCTAGAAGGAACTTTACCAACCATCTGTTAATAGCTCTGTCAGGTGTTTTTAGGGAGCAGTTTAACCAAGTAATGAACATGAATGATTTTCATATAGTGGTGTCTTGAAAGGATGTAGTTTCTTTCAGAAGCAGGGGTAACTAAAGTAAGGTCAAAGCTCATTTTATTTTCCCACATTAAAGACTACTTTAGACTTAAACCATTATGAAATGTTCGATTTTACTAAGATTACATTGAATATTCCTCTTTCCAATCTTCAAGGATACTACCCACCACCTCCAACGGTACCAGCTGGTGTGGCTCCCTGTGTTCCTCGCTTTGTGAGGTCCAACAATGTTCCAGAGTCCTCCCTCCCACCTGCTTCCATGCCATATGCCGATCATTACAGTACATTTTCCCCTCGAGAGCGAATGAATACTCCTTACCAACCTCCTCCTCCGCAGCCATATGGACCAGTTCCTCCAGTACCTTCTGGAATGTATGCTCCTGTGTACGACAGCAGGCGCATCTGGCGCCCACCTATGTACCAACGAGATGACATTATTAGAAGCAATTCTTTACCTCCAATGGATGTGATGCACTCGTCTGTCTATCAGACCTCTTTACGAGAAAGATATAATTCCTTAGATGGGTATTACTCAGTGGCTTGTCAGCAACCAAGTGAACCGAGGACAACTGTGCCTTTACCAAGGGTAAGTGATGATGGAAATAGGAATGCTGTAGTGTAATGGTTAAGAACCCAGTGTCTGATGTCAGACCACCCAGGTATACAAGGCCTGTCCAGAAGGTATCCAGCCATGTAATATGAAAAATAGAGACATTTATTAAAGAAGATAGAAGATATAAGAAACATTGTACGTAGGACAATGGCGCCTCAGTCTCCCTCAAAGTAGGCACCTCGGGACCTCACAGTTCTCCCAGTCGCCATCAGCTGCCCCGTCATATTTTCCTGAGTCTCATCCATGGTCTGAAATCTCTCCCTTTCAAGGGTGATTTTAGTTTTGGGAAAAGCCAGAAGTCTCAGGGCGCCAAATCTGGGCTGTAGTGGGGGCTGGGTGATTTGATGTTTTGCCAAGAAACTCTGCGTAAGATGTGATGTATAAGTGGGCACATTGTCGTGATGAAGCTACCAATCACCAGTTGCCCATAGCGGCAACCTTCTGAATCATCCTGATAGTTTCCATGGAGGAATGTTCAAGCTTCATGCAAAATTTGATGCAGATTCATTGGTCTTCTCAGTCATTTTAAATGTGATGGCCACACAGTACACATGCTCAATCAATGGCATCTACCGGCCCCACTGACTAGTACAATGAAGTCATTTGTTCATGCATGTGTATTCCAGGCTCCTATCCTTGGCTGCCAGGTTATATCGATGTCATGCAAACAGTTCTCATTATATTAACAATGGCTGGACTTTTTCCGGACAGACCTGGTATATCCTGGCTCCTCCATTTATTAACTGTGTGGTTCATGGAAGTTACTTGACTTCTCTGTCAGTTTTTTAATCTGTTTGATGGAAATAATAGTAGTATCTACTTCATAAGGCTGTTGTGAGGATTAAATCAGGGAAAAACAAAGCTCTTAGAACTGGACCTGATACATTATTAATGCTCAATAAATGTTTGGATAAGAAATTGATGGGATGGTAAAAAGGAATCATCAAAATACAGGGAACAGGATCTATTTTCAGTGTCCCTGCATTCATACAAATAACTTTCCAAAACCCCAAAAGTGCTCATATTTTACTTTTAACATAACTTGACCCTTTCATTTAAGTGTGTGGAGAGTAGGCTAAGATGACTTCCCTATTGTAAGTTTTTTTAGCCCCCAAAAGATAATAAATTGTTTACATTATTTGCACAGAACCGCCCCCTTTATGATTAAGATTGTTTCTTTTATCGCCCCTTAGGAACCCTGTGGTCATTTGAAGACCAGTTGCGAGGAGCCAGTAAGAAGAAAGCCAGAACAGTGGGCACAGTACCACACTCAGAAAGCACCTCTTGTCTCTTCAACTCTTCCTGTGGCAACACAGTCTTCAACACCACCTTCTCCTCTATTCAGTGTAGACTTTCGCACTGATGTAAGAAAGGTTTTAGTCTCTTGATGTTGCAGGGATAGATCGAACAGCTGACTTCAAAGCACGCAGTCAAGCCAGGGTTAGCCATATTGGATATTTTGCAGTGGTTTGGTGTGCAGCTGTTTAGTTCAATAAATGCTGAGTCTGTAAGGACTATGGCTAGATGTTGTGAATCTCTGAAGACCATTAAGTCACAGTCCTTTTTTTACCAAGAATTCAAAATCTTTTCAGCAGCATAGCTTCCATTATTTTTATGGTTTTTATTAATAAGAAGATTTATATCTGCCATTTATTGAGCACCTACATGTGCCAGGCACTGTACTAAGCGTTTACATAATGTTATTTAATTCTCACAAAAACTTTAGGAGGTTGGTGTTATCCATACTGTGTAGGTTAGGATCCTACTCAGAGAAGTTAAGTAATTTGCCCAAGTAATAAATTCAGTCTATAAGTACCTGAGATTTGAATCTTGGTCTGAGATATTTCCTCCCTACTTCACAAAAGGTGTAGAAATGCCTACTGTATTATTCCTGTTGTTTGAAAGCACTGTAAGTTATTGTCCTTGTCATCACAAAACAAGTTTTTGTACCAGGATCATTTCAGTATACCTTGGTGTTTTCAGTACTGTTATATATAGAGCACACCATTAATTTTGTTTTCAGTTCCTCCAGTTTATTCTCCATCCCTAGAAGTTCTAATATAAAAAAATTTTTTGAATCTCTTCATTGTGAAAACTTGTAAACAAAAGTAGAGAGAATAGTATAATAAATTTCCATATTCCCTCACCTACTTCCACAATTATCAGTAAACCTTATTTCATTTGTACCCCCTCTTCCTACTGGATTATTTCTAGACATCAAATATTTTCATGCATGAATATTTCAATAAACCACTGAATTTTTAAACTAGATCCAAATTTGTCTCATCAAACTTAGACTTCTTCAGACCAGGTAAACATCTTGACAACAGAGTGAAAGATTTGCCACTTGCTTAATAGAAAACTGTATTTATATGTTTTGTGCTTTGCTTTAGGAAATAAGTATTTCCCTGAGACTCAGATCTGCTATTAGTTAGTAATATGACTTGGAATAAGTAATTAAACATTTTTGGCCTTGAGTATTTTTATCTATATAATTAATAAATTAGATTTAATGATTCTTACAACTTTATTATCCTTGTTTTACAGTCATTTTTGCAGTCTTTTTAAAATTTATACAGTTTTCCTTCTAGTTCCAGAGCCTTCTTTAAAATTTTTTTGTTCTTTATTTAATGCTGTATGGTTTATCAGTTGTTTCCTTACGTACACACATTACTCTTTTCTCGAAATTATATACTACTTTAGGACGTGGACTGTAATCTACATGTGTCTGAGTATGTCTGTTTCCTTTTTTTTTTTCCTAAATTCATTTTCTGGAGCACCTCATACCAATTTATAGGCATGCTGTAAATTATATGTTGATTGGTTTTAATCATATCAGTCAGGGGTTCCTTATGAACACTTAAATATCAAAGTAAAAAGAGAAGGCATTCTATTTTCTATTAATAAGTAATATAAATGCAAACAGTAAAAATAGTATTTGTTATTTATGACAGTTTTTTATATTAGTTACTGAAGATTTAATTGTTCACTGTGCCAGTCCTTTGTATTCTATACTAGTAGTTACAAGTTTGTAAATTTAAGTTTCTTACTAATTGGCTATGCCTTTTTCTTTTTTTAAATCAGCTCTCTGAAAGTGTGAGTGGGACAAAATTTGAAGAAGATCATCTTTCCCATTATTCTCCCTGGTCTTGTGGCACCATAGGCTCCTGTATAAATGTCATCGATTCAGAGCCCAGAGATGTGATTGCTAATTCAAATGCTGTGTTAATGGTATGAATCAGGGGGCTGGGAGAATATTTTGCATGTTGATTCAGGTTTTAGAATGGATGCTTTCACCTTCATTCTTGCTATATAACTCATCTGTAAGCAGCAGAGTTATATTTAGGCAAGTCTGAACTAAATAGAATTTAATGTTTAAATTATCTGAGCCCAGTTCGGTGGTTTAAGATAGATGTTGGATTATCATTAAGCTCTACAGCTAGTGTTAAAGTTACCAGAAAACTTAATTACATGCCTTTTGAAAGCACATGCTTTTAGTACTAGCTGAAGTAATTGCCAACAGTCCTTTTACTGATTTTCTTTGCTTTATGCAGGACCTAGACAGTGGGGATGTTAAGAGAAGAGTACATTTATTTGAAACTCAGAGAAGGACAAAAGAAGAAGACCCCATAATTCCTTTTAGTGATGGACCTATCATCTCAAAATGGGGTGCAATTTCCAGATCTTCCCGTACAGGTTACCATACCACGGATCCTGTCCAGGCCACTGCTTCCCAAGGAAGTGCAACTAAGCCCATCAGCGTATCAGGTAATCCATTAACTAATATCTCACCTGATATGTTCTAGCACTGTGTTTTTAAGTCCTCATTGTTTTTTTAATGGGAGATGAGGTCTACAAAGAGCAGCGCTTCTCACTCTTTCATTTTTTTTTTTTTTAATTACTTTTAAAGAGAGGGGAAGGGAGGGAGAAAGAGGAAGAGAAACATCAGCAGTTGCCTCTCACATGCCCCCAACTGAGGACCTGGCCCGCATCCCAGACATGTGCCCTGACTGGGAATCAAACCAGAGACCTTTTGGTTCCCCGGCTGGCGCTCAGTCTACTGAGGCACACCAGCCAGGGCTAAGTCTTCATTTTGTGAGGTATAGAACATTTCCTTCCATTTAACAACTACAATAAACTCAGAATTAAATGGTTTAGCCAGGAGAACATGACTAGTTGGAAAAAATATAGATCTTTTTTGAAAAGTATCCATTTATATCTATATCCTGATTTTTCACTTTTCTGATCATTGTTTCTTTCTACATTTCTATAGATTATGTCCCTTATGTCAGTGCTGTTGATTCAAGGTGGAGTTCTTACGGTAATGAGTCCACATCATCAGCCCACTATATTGAACGGTAAGGTTACCCTTAATTCCTTAGGATTATCTATTCTCAGATTTGTATGTATCCTTAGAGTACAGACTCTATACCTAATTATTCATAAAGTGTGCTTTGCTAGTTTTAACTATATAACAAATTTCTGAAAAAAGGTTTACATTTGGAATAACTGAAACTTTCAGGGTTCATCTGTTACATAAAGCAGATAGAGTATGTAGTCATTACTTCTTTAGTTGCTTCACTTATTTCACTTTTATTACAATAAATGTGTTTCTCTTTAAAGGGACAGATTCATTGTTACTGATTTATCTTGTCATAGAAAGCATTCCAGTACTGGAGACCTTTTGAGCATTGAACTTCAGCAGGTAGGTTCTGTGACACTAAGCTTTGACTTAAAGGGAAAAATAGAATGGTTGTTGGAAGTCAGCTTTACTTTTCTTTCCTTGTAGGCCAAGAGCAACTCATTGCTGCTTCAGCGGGAGGCCAATGCTCTGGCCATGCAACAGAAATGGAGTTCCCTGGATGAAGGCCGCCACCTTACCTTAAACCTTCTAAGCAAGGAGATTGAATTGAGAAATGGAGAGGTAAAGAAACAGAACCTATCAGCTTCATGGTCAGTGTATTTGTTGTGTGCTGTTGCTGCATGTAGATCTATACCATTAGTGTAGTTTAGTGTGCCTTTTTCTGATAGATACTTGCTTATAAAAGTTAAAGTAGCAATAAAACGGAGGTCCCAGATTTCTTAAATAATTCTTTAGATCAATCTAATTAATTTAAAAGGAAAGCCCCAGTTTCCACAGATATAAAATCAGTATTTCTTTTAAATTACAGAGTGATTATACAGAAGATGCAACTGATACTAAGCCTGATAGGGATATTGAGTTAGAGCTTTCAGCACTTGATACTGATGAACCAGATGGACAGAGTGAACAAATGGAAGTAAGTCCCACAGTTAGATACTCAGGAGGCTTTATTCCACTGGCAACTAAAGTACAATGCTTTCTCACTGAAGGATTAACATGTTATTTTCCTAGGAGATCCTGGACATACAGCTTGGTATCAGTTCTCAAAATGATCAGCTGCTGAATGGAATGGCAGTGGAAAATGGGCATCCAGTGCAGCAGCCCCAAAAGGAGCCACTGGAGCAGAAGAGACAGAGTTTAGGTGAAGACCATGTGATTCTGTGAGTGTTAGACAGAAAATTCGTAACCACGAATATTTAGAGCAAAATAGATGCAGTGTTAGTTTCAATTTTTGCTCTTTTTTATCCCATGAGGAGAACACCTTGTGTAATAGGCAATGTTTTGGTCAGTCTGAATTTTTAGAAGAATAGAGCTAAATTTGAACTAACAAAGTGGTCCATTTTAGTAGCCTGAAACTTTTTTCTTGAGATAAAAATTAGTCTTTGTGCTCCAGCATCAGTCAAACTTATAGACTATAAAATGGAGAATTAAAACCTACCTGAAGTGTTTCCCTTTTTAAAAATCTTACTGAGTTTTTCGTGGCTCTACTATTGCCATTTTGTATAATTACTGCCAAAAATATGGGCTAATCTTTAATTAGTCTGAAATTAATCAGTGTTTTTTTATTTTAATTTTTGGAAAATAGAACTTTTTTTAGTGATCTCTGGTACTTTTTAGTGTTAAAAAAAAACAAAACATACCTTTGCTAAAGGCTCTTAAAGTTTGGTACAACTTCTTACCTTTGTTTTAAGTTTTCACCAAAAGCTAATTTGTTTTCAATGTCATTTATTTTTTTCAGGGAGGAGCAAAAAACAATTCTGCCGGTAACTTCTTGCTTTAGCCAGCCACTCCCAGTGTCCATTAGCAGTGCGAGCTGCCTCCCCATCACCACATCCGTCAGCGTTGGCGACCTCATTCTGAAAACTCATGTTGTGTCTGAAGATAAAAATGACTTTTTAAAACCTGTTGTTGCAAATGGGAAGATGGTTAACAGCTGAAAGGAGGTTCATCTTTCAAATTTGTGACCATACCATGGAAGCATTTACACTAGCTTTTTATATATATAATATATATATTATATAATGTATATTTTTTTTAAAAAAAAGATATTACTGGGGGCATCCAGTTCCTGTGGACTCTTTGATACTTCAAGCCCTCTTGCATTAGCATTATGAAAAAAAAAAAAGAAAATTTACTAGGGTAACACGTTCACTTTCCAGAAGTGATTGGAATTTGGACATTTAACTTAAGCTTCAAGCAGCTTTTTATGAGTTTGTAGCAATCCGGTGCAGTAACTGAGCCATTTCCTATTTTAAATGGCTTCTATAGAAAATTAACAACTCAGTTATTTAACTAGCAGGATCCTACAATGATACATCTAGTGAAAGTAGACTTAATTAACTTATTTATTTCTATTTTATGTTTCACTAAGAGAAATTTCCATCTCATTCCAGCTGCTTTATTTATCTTTTTCATGGGACTTTGCATGAATTTTTTTTTTTTAACTTTGAAGAGTGGAGTTAGATGTTCTTACCATAGAATTTTGCAGGGTTATATACTAGCTTTCTTTACTGCATTATGTGTAGGAGTGTGGTGCAGTGCTTTTATCTGTAGCATTTAATTTTTTTTTTAATTTTCCATTTTTCAAGAATAGTTTCTGCTTTGTTAATATTTACATACAGGCTACTTGTTGAAATAATTAAATATATAACCAAGTGCCTAAGTCTTTCAGCTGATGTACTAGATATTAAATTCTCCTAAGTTATGCAGAATCGTTTTTACAATTTTGATAAATTATGCACTAATGTAATGGCAGTTTTTTAAAATGCAGATTTAAGCCTGTACATTATTGAATCTGATGACTTGGCAAAGAATCAGGTGCTTTCAGCTTTCTTGAGAAAACCCTGTATGTAGTGTTTGCACTGACTAACAAGATGGTATTGCTGGGTTTTTAATTTAAACTAATTATTTTGGATGTTCATTGCATTATCTTGGTTAAATATTGTTTATTGTTACTTCATGTTGGGGTTTAATTTTCCCTTTTTTCTGACTGTTAGGTTGATAAGACTATGAACCATGTAATAATAGAACATTGGCTAACCTTTATTCATACTTTAAAACATGAATAATTTCTGCCCTGCTAAAATGTGACTGAAAAGTGTTTTGACGTGGCATCTGAAAGTATGCAGTATGTTCAACCAGGCATGCCCCAGATTCGTTGGAGGTAGTTTATTGAAACCTAAATTTCAGTCAACATTTGAAAACAAAAGCTGGGCATTCCTTCCTGATGATCTTACCTATAGTTTGTTTTTTTCCTGTTTCTTTAAGATTAGTTTGACTTTTATTATTATTTTTTTAATTAACTTCTGTGAAGTTGTTTACTCTGAAAATTGTACTGGAACATTTTAAGCCAAGCTGATCTTTCACCAGGTGTACTGTCTGTAAGGGCTTTTCCTGCTAGCAAAATGCTTAAACAGGATCATGTTATTGGTCGTCTGAGCTATTTAGTTGTTTTACAAAACCACAGCATTGTATCAGATAAGATTTTGATAAAAAGTTTTGTGCACATTTCCAGGGGCGGGAGGGTTAACATTTCCCTGAAATTTCTTGATTAGAATGAGTAAATACTGGTGTTTGATACCTGTCTTAATGAACATGCTCATAAGGTGACTGATAAGTTGTAAATATACCTGAGAAACAAAGGGGTAGTTTTGATATTCTGGTGTCAGTATGGAAGATCTTACACATTTATTTAATACTCAAGTGTATGAAGATGTTTGTAACATAACAGCACAGTAGCCTTGACTTAGTTTCCTTCGGTTAGTACTGTACCTTTTTGCCATGGCCAGTGCTCCCTATCCCTACAGACGTTTTATTTATTTCACTCTGTAACCTGAAATGAATAGGAACAAGAGTTTTAAACCATGTTATGTTAACTTATTTCTGACATAAATTAGCCTAGGATATTACAGGAACATGATTGTTATATAATTTATATCAGAACCTTTCTATAAATATGTGCTTATTACATTTGAAATGCTTCCAATGTACTTTATTTGCTGTTTGTATTTCCAAAAAGGATATGCAAACCATAATGTCTATTTCATGGATATTTAAATAGTGAGATCTTCCATGTTGAAGGTAATGTATTTTTTTTTAAGATTTAAAAATTGCTATTTTGTTACAAAATAGAGACCTATTAACAGTTTGAGAGCTCCTTATGTGCCCTCAGGGAAAGAACCCTCTGTGCAACAGAACTACGCAAAACATCTTCAGCACGTTCTGAGGGTGAATATATACTACATAAATTGATCTTGTGTATTTAACCATATCTTTTTAATTTTAAAATTGAGATTTTGAAACGTGGTTGTGCTCTGCTGGAGGGGGTTGGGATAAACTGCTTAGGTGTTTGCCTACTTGTCCAGTGAAATTACATTTGCATCAGTGTATGTATATACCTGCCAACCTTATTGGTATGTCTCAGAACATTTATATTAAAATAATGCTTGTCTTGCAGCAGGTGATCCCATAAAACAGTAACTCCCTGTTCTTAAAAACTTACTCTCATTCTAACAACATAGGAATTGTTTCTGTGTTGGGGTTATTCTGTATTGCTTTCTTTATGTAGCAGCCATCTTCTGTTTTCTCGTGGTGGATTTAATGTGCAGTAAAGACATTGGTTCTCTGCCGCTTTAGAAGAGAGTTCAGTGTATCTGATCTTCCTTCAAACTGGTAACCACTGATGTCATAGAGGAAAAAATAAAACTCAGACGCAAGATGTGACATTAAAATTGGGGTCAATTCCTGTCCTTTGACCCCTTTACCAACATGTGATGTATATATGTTTGAAATCAAAGTATATAAAGCAATAGGAAAGGAAATTTGTGATGTTGGTAACTCAATTGCATATGTTGCCTATATTCTAATTAGAAGAAAGTAGTCTGAGGTCTGGAAAGTGGGAAATGATGGGGTTTTTTATTTGTTTTGTTGTTGGGTTTTTCACTTTTTATGTTTTTGCTTTTCAATTTCTAAGTCTCATTCTAAAGTCCATGTGCCTCATTCAGATGCTATGAATGTAGCATCAGTAGTTCTCTTTTGTGGTCTCATTTCATTTTGTAAATTCTGAGAAAGTTCCATATGTAATATGTTCATTTAGTTGGTACCCCTTTGCTGCCATGACTTAAACTTTCGATACCATCCGATAAGCCAGTGTCAGGCGTGAGAATTGTGCATTGTAATTTTTCAAGGGAAGGTACTTCATCAGGCCCAGTGGCACTGATTTTTTTCCTAGTAGCTAGTTACTCTCACAAGGGAATAATAAAAGAAACTTCCTATACAAGGACTGAAAATTTCCATTTGTGTAGATCTAGTCACTTTCACTCAAATTTCAAGTTGATGCTCAAGTACTGGGTGGGGCAAAAGTAGGCTCACCATTGATCATAGAAATCTCTGAACAAGTGTAAATTCTACTTTTGCTCCCACCCTGTTATACAAAGCACATTCCAATTTTATATCCTGCCTTGAGAAAATTACAGGATGCACAGCAGTTAGTAGGAATTTCAAATGGGATCATTTTAAACATTTGAAACATTGTTTTAAAAAACCATCTAGCTTGCTTTTGCATTTTGGATGTTAAAGCCATGGTTGTCTTGTTAACGGGTGGAATTTGTGATTATCAAATTCAGCATGTGATTTCATGATTTCAGCTTTGAATCTTGAGTATTTCTTCCCTAGTTTTCTTTGAATCATTTTCTGAGCAGACTGTCACCAGTAGTGGTAATCAAACATTAAAGGGAAGAGTTACATTGCAACTATGTATTTGTTAACTGGAAAAACTTTTCTTGTGTTTTAGTGAATGAAGAGTGTTGATGGGATCACTTACTGTAACAACTCCTACATGAGAACCCCTTCTGCAAGCAGAAAAATGAATATGCTCATGGAGTATCCCATTTTCTGGATAAATTAAATAAATTTGCTAGTTACCCCTTTACACTAGCGGTTTCTTTGTATCCCTTTGCTGGCAAGGGAATACAAGGGGTCAAGGCCACTGATGGAACACTCCACATTTGAGTGGAGTCTTATTTTTACTCCAAGAGCAATTAATTCCCCAAGTCTGAAATTGGCAGTTGGTTTTTTAATAAAAATTTTAAAATATCCTTAAACCAGTGGAACACAGACACTGGCTGCACTTAGTACTGCCAAAAGCCAAGGTCATTTGCATATATTCCATCGATCTGTCAAGAATTAGGCCTCACTTTATAACCCAAGGCATGGAAGTGCATGCATTCTCTTAGCTGGGCAAACAATTATACTGTAGTTGTGATACAACACATGTGGCTTTTATTTGTACTGCACATATCCACTGTACAGCCACTTGGGAGTATCGTGGTTAGCTTGCAGCAACTGCTGTCTGCATTTATACTGTTTATTGCATATTCTTTTCCCTGGAAGTGAAAGAGAAATGTTTTTCTTGTTGCATTGATTACATTTTATAAATTTGCTTAGCTGGAAAGTTTGGGAAAAGAGGCCTGTTTGTCAATTGTACAACCGATTGTGAAGCTCTAGTGTGAATATTTTTACGTCTGTATTAGACATTTTCTTTGCAAATCTATTGTTCGATTGAAATGTAAATGAAATTAAAGATGGTGTACACCCATCATGTAAAAAGCAGGCACCATCTCTAAGATGGATTTAATGCTCATTTTTAAGGCATATACTCAGCTTCTATTTAAAACTATAATTTAAAATAATTCTGTACAATGAAATGGGGGATATATATGGGAATAAATTCTATTCCATTTATTTCGATTTGAATTTCCAAATTGTAATGTTTCCCTTTGTGCTATAGGAATAGGAATAAATGGGGGAAGGCTAGGACTTATAAGGCCTGTATATGGGGGGAGGGCAGAGATGGAACAATGAGGGTTGTGATGATAGTGAATAGCAAAGAGTGAATTCTGTGTGTGTTTGCTGTAGGACTGAAGTGAAGAGATAGTAGCTTTGGCTGTTCACAGAATAGAGCATCATGATTTTCAGTGTTTGAGAGAAAATTGATGGAAAAAGTTTGCAGTACTTGACATGTATTTGCATGCACAAAATAAAACTATTTGTCCACCTTAAAAGTTGTTTGTTTAGTGTCAATATTAAGTTTATGGTGCATTTTCGTTATCTTGATTTCCTTGGTCTATTTTTTGGCTTACCTAAGCTACCGGATACTTAAGTTGAGATTTATACATGTATACATCATTGGGAAGGATCTGAAAGAAATCAATAGGCCAGAGAGGCTGAAATATTCCTTAATTTAATCAGTCACTTTATTCCTTCAGTGGAAAATGAAGACAAAGATAACACCAGCAGTTCAAAGTATTGAACTCACAGTATTTCTCCTAGTGGAGAAAATAGGGCAAGTACACAAATAACTAATACCAAGTAATGTTACACAAGTGTAAAGTCAGTTCTGTGGGATCTCAGAATATGAATAGAAAATGGCCTGAGTGAATCTAGAAACCATTTTCACTGGGCCTTGAGTAACATTTTACTCATTCACTCAGCTGATGTATTTTAAGCCCCTCTCTGTGCTTGTCAGTAAGGTTAAAGGTTAATGAAACACGAGCCTTTTCTCTAGAAGCTCTGTGAAAATGGGAAAGGCCAATCTGAATAACCAGCTCAGAGAACTGTGCTCCAATGTAGGGTGTGCAGAAGCTCCAAAAGGGAAATTATGAGGTGGATGGGGGTGGTGCTGAGCCGGAGGAGGTGCTTTGAAAAATAACCTTGTGCTAGACTCGGTAGGCTGAGTAACATTTCACCAAGCAGCGATAAGGGGGAGAAAACAGCCCTTCACAGTAGCTATTACGATCCTTCTCTTATACTTGAGATGTTGACTTGCCCACAACCTCAAAATGAGAAAAGTAGTGGAATTGCTCTACCTTCCAAAAGGGGGGGTGGTGGTGGTGGCGGCGGTGGTTGGGACCTGTTTTAGCCATACATGTTCCCGTGGAAGGAACATTTAAGCAATGGCTTACCTAACTTCCTAGAGCACTTAACGTGTTGCAGAGACAGCTCTAGGTACCGTAGGTGCATTACAATCTAGGACCATTATTGCCACCATTTTACAGATGAGGAAACCCAGGCATAGTCCCAGGGACTTTTCCCCAGGTCACACAGCTAGATGAGGTAGGTAGGGACCTCTATAAAGGGGATTGAGTATCATACGAAAGACACTGTTAGTGAGTCTTGGAAGTCAGGTGGTCTAAACACCTAACTTTAGGGTTTTAGGAAGATCACTGTGGCAGTAGTACAAGCTGAAGCCGGAGACGGGTCAGCAGGGAGGCGAGGCCCACGCAGGTAAGAGGTGGAGAGCATGGCCAAAGCGAAGAGGGAGGAAAAGGCACAGCTCTGAAACACGGGGGAGCGCGACTGATGCGAATTGTTGCAGAGAGTGTATTAGACAGCAACATGTTATGGTGGGTTAAATTTGGCTGAGAATCCCAGACCTCATGGCTGAGAACAGACTGGTATTTGTGAAACGTAATCTTAATTTGTGAAATATTTAATTCTTGACTGACCTCTGGGATCAGGATGAGGAGGAAGAGCCATGGATATCGTTGATCCAAGCAAAGGACAGGAAACTTAATGAAGGAAATGAAATCCCAGGAAGGTGTTATTTCCTTCATAGTTAATACTGTAGTAATTATGCACAGATTACAGTTTATTTTATTTTTTAAAAATTGAAAACTCCATAGTGCAGTGGTCCAACCTGCACATTCCAATCACCTCGGGATCTTCTAAATCCTCACCCGAGGATGTGTTTATTGATTTTATTTTATTAGAAAAATTCTTATCCTCTCCTGAGGACATATTTTCCATTGCTTTTAGAGAGAGAGCAAGGGAGAGAACCATCGACTGGTTGCCTCCCGTACTGCCCAGACAGGATCACGCGGGGAATGTGTGCACCTGGTCGGGATCAGGGATGGAGGATCAAAACCACAACCCAGGCATGCGCCCTGACCAGGAATCGAACCTGCAACCTTTTGGTTACGGAACGACACTCCAACCAACTGAGCCACACTGCCCAAAGCTGTTTATTGATTTTAGAGAGAGCAGAAGCGGGGGAGAGAGGAAAAAAAGATTGCTGTGAGAGAGAAACATCAATTGGTTGCCTCCCATATGCGCCCTTACTGGGGACTGAACTCACAACCTAGGTATGAGCCCTGACAAGGCCTTGAACCACAGCCCTCTTGTGCATGGAATGATGTTCCAACCAACTTAGTCACCTGCCCAGAGGTAACTCAGGATCTTTTAAAAATCCCGAAGTCCAGATAGCACCCTGGACTGATTAAATCACAGTCTCTAGGGGTGGGGCCCCTAGGTGCTTCCAGTGTGCAGCAAAGTTTGGGAACTACTGCCAGCATGAGTGGGAAAGGGTTTGCGGCCTGTCTTTGCCCAGGTGCGTTAAACATATCCACCATCAAATGTTTTCAGGTCTATGTAAGTTCTCAGAGACTCAACAAATATTTTTTAAGAATCTATGTACTAGACAACAGGATACAGGAGTGAACTAGCCCCCTAACTTCATGAAACTTGGAGGGACAGACAAGACATAAGTAAAAGGTATATTTAGATAAGGAGGAGTAACACAACCAGAATGAATATAATGCAACCAGATGATGAGATTTCGTAAGGTGGGAGTAGTAATTCTCAGCACTGTGACTGTTTTCGATAGGGCGGTCTACTGAACATCTTTGTGATCTCTAATAAACATCTCTAACTTAACAAGTCCAAATTTGAGTTCCTGGGATGCCTCCACCCCCCAAACTACACCTCTGTCTTCCCTTTTTCAGTTGCTACCCATTTGACTGCTTGCTCTCACACCTATTCCAGCAGCAAATCCTTCCAAAAACATTCAGAATTTGACCACTTCTCATCACCTAGGTTCAAGTCACAGTTCTCTCACTCGAGTTGTGATAGCCTCCTGTTCGTTCCCCCTGCTTCTGCCCTTCAATGTGTGGTTGCCTCTCAAGCACCCTCTGCCAAAGGCTGCAACGCAGGCATGTGCCCTGACTGGGAATCAAACTGGCGAACCTTTTGTTTGCAAACCAGCGCTCAATCACTGAGCCACACCAGCCAGGGCTTGCTTCTGCCCTTCAGCTTAGTCTCCCCACAGCAGCTGCAGTGATCCCATCAAAATGTTCAGTGATCACTTCACTCGTGTGCTTCAAACTTCCAAATGCTTCTCACATCACTCAGAGTGAAAGCTAGTCTTTGCCTTGATACTTTGCTCACTGTGCTCCAGCCACACTGCCTTGGTGTTCACCACAATGGGCATGTTCCCATCATAGGGCTTTTACACTTATGTCCTTTAAGGATAGAAGGCTTTACCCTGGCTAGTGTAGCTCAGTGGATTGAGCACAGGCCTGCAAACCAAAGGGTCGCTGGTTCAATTCCCAGTCAGGGCACATGCCTGGGTTGTGGCCAGGTCTCCAGTAGGGAGAGCACAAGAGGCAACCGCACACTGATGTTTCTCTCCCTCTCTCCTTCCCTTCCCCTCTCTCTAAAAATAAATATATAAAATCTTAAAAAAGAAAAAAACAGTATAGAAAGCTTCTCCCATCCCCTTCGGATATCTTCATGACTAGATCTCTCACTCTCTTCAGGTCTTTATTCAAAAGTCAACCTCATAACTGGATGGAGAGTAACTGGGGGGGAGGAGATCAACTGAAGTATTTAATAACTGTATGTTCTGAAATGATTACTCATTCACAGGAAATGGCAACAACAATACAGTGAGGACCCATGTCGCCTTCACATGACTTCCCTAATGGCAGCATCTTACATAACTATAACATAATATCAAAACCAAAAAATTGACATTAGTAACAATCTACAGACCTTATTCAGACTTCACTGGCTTCACATGTACTCATTTGCATGTGTATGCACGTGTGTGTGTGTGTGTGTAGTTCTATACAATTTTATCACAGGTGCATTTGGGGAACCACCACTACTATCAAGATAACAGAACTGAAAAAAAGAGATAACAACTGTTCCATCACTTCAATGACCCTTGTGCTACCCCTTTATATTTACATCCATCCCCCCCACCCGCCCCATTCTCCCATCCCTAATCCCTGGAAACAGCTCTTTGGTCCTCCATGTCTATAATTTTGTCATTTTGAGAATGTTATATAAATAAAACTATACAGAATGTAACCTTTTGAAATTGGCTTTTTTTTCACTCAACATAATTCCCTTGAGATCCAAGTTGCTGCATATATTAATAGTTGTTCCGTCTTATTGCTTGAGCAGTATACCATGATTATGGATGTGTTAGGCCGCAGCTAGGAATGAGCAGCCCGAGGGGAAGTAAAGCAGGGCCCCCGCTGTTACAAACTAACAAAGCACTTAACACAGAAGTCTTGGAGCAAAAGGGAGACATGTCTCACCCATTACCCCAGCAACCCCTAGTCTGGTTTGATGATTGCCAGGTGTCCCGAGCATCACAAGCAAAAATAGCGCAGCAGAAGGGAAGTCCTTGAGACTGTGCTGAGAAAGGGAGGCTTCTGCAATAAGCTCACCGAGACTGCCAGGTGTTCTGAGCATCACAAGCAGGGGTAGCCCAGGAGGAAGGGAGTCCGTGAGACCCTGTGCTGGGAATGGGAGCCTTGGAACAACTTCACTAACTAGACAGAAAGCCTTTACTAAGAAAGAAAACCTTTGTAGCTGTACATTATTCCCAAGGTTTGGAAGGGGCATAAGGAAGGTGAACCTAGAAGCTGACTAAGGTATGTAACCCCTGAACCCCAAGAGCTGGCATACTTAGATAGCTAAGGACCCACTGGTAGCCTTGGCTCAAGTGTATGGAACAAAGTTACAACTTCATTTCCTCCATACATGGGGCGTGCAGACGAGCTGGCCACCTGTCTGTAGGTCCGTGCTCATGTGTCTCATAAACTAACTTCTATCTCCACTTCTACTTCCACTACACGTGTTTCTCTTGCTTGACTCCTTCTCTTGTGAGTGAGACGAGGACTGAGGAACAGGCTGGGCGGGGGGAGTGGGGGGGCTTCTGATTCGGGCCTCTCCTCAGTAACAGATGTGCCGTATTTTTTTAAAAAACATTGGCCCGCTGAAGAACATTTGGATTGTTTCAAAATTTTGGCTATTAAAAATAAAGCTGCTGTGAACATTCGTATACATGTTTTTTGTGTGGACATAAGTTGTTTTTTTTTATTTCTGATGTATTTTTGAGCAAATAAACGGGTGTTTTTTGTCTACTCTGAAGGAAATAAATAATGTGGGCTATAAGGACTTAACTAAGAAATAGATAAATTCCTTAAAAATGCAGATGAAAGATGAAAAAACAATTGAAATAACTCCTGTATTGGTTACCTATTATCACATAACAAATTGCCCCAAAACTCAGTGGCTTAACCCTTTCTGCAGGTCAGGAACCTGCAGTGACTCAGATGGGCCCTCCACTTCGGGTCTCGGACGGGCTGCCGTCTGGGTGTTGGCTGGCACCGCAGTCCCCTCAGCTGCTCACCTGGGGAAGGGTCTGCTTCCAAGTGCACGCCCCTGATCGCTGGCAGGGCCCAGCTCCTCCCGAAGTGTAGGAATGAAGACCCCGGCTTTTTGTTGCCACATGAGCCCCTTGGAAGGGCAGCTCACGATCAGTGTGGCAGCCTGGTTCATCTAAGCAGCAAGCAAGGAGAGCCCAAGACTAAGGCAGGCTGGAGAGAGAGAAAGAGGAAAAGAGTGAAAGGTAAAAGGAAGTCAAAAATCTTGTCTAATCTCATCTAAGAAGCAACAGCCCATCCATTTTGTCATTATTCATTAGAAATTAGTCACTAGGTCCAGTTCATACTCAAGGCCTGATATAGCTCCCAAAGAACCATGGATAGTTGATCTTGGCAAAGAAGAGGCAGGTTAATGAAGGAAATGAAATTCCAGGAAGTTTTATTTCCTTTATAGTTAATACTAGAATGAATAATTATCATGCAAGGACTACGATTTCTTTTTCTTTTTCTTTTTTTTTAAGAGAGAGGGGAAGGAAGGGAGAAAAGGAAAGAAACATCAATATGTGGCTGCCTCTCACATGCCCCCTACTGGGGACCTGGCCCACCCACAACCCAGGCATGTGCCCTGACTGGGACTTGAACCGGGGACCCTTTGGTTCACAGGTGCCACTCAATCTACTGAGCCACACCAGGCAGAGCTACAATGCTTTTTAATAATTGAAAACTTAATAGTGCAGTGGTCCAACCTGCACATTACAATCACCTCAGGATCTTTTGAAAATCCCAAATCCCTAATGAAAAAAAAACAAACAAGAAAAATATAACCAGCAACATTGAAAGAAAAAACTGACAGTAATGAGAGGGGAGGAGGGAGAGGAGTAAAGGGGAGAAGAAGGGGAAGGGTCAAGTCAAGGAGCATGTGTAAAGGACCCATGGACAACGCCAAAGTGGGGAAGGATGGAGGGTGGGAGGTGGGGGTGGGTGGGGCAGGGGACAGTGGTGGCAGGAAAATGGAGACAAATGTATTTGAAAAATAAAAAAATAAAAATAAATTAAAAATAAAATACAAAAAATAATTATAAAAAATAAACAAACAAATCAAAATAAATAAATAAAAATCCCAAGTCCATGTGTAATCTCTCTGAGTGTGGGCTGGACCTAGTGTCCTTATCTCCTAGTTGCGAGAAAGAAACCACACAGGCAAAGTTTAAAGAATCATTATATCATTTGATTAATTTAATAATTATCAATTATTGAAGTGTAATAAATGAGTGACTATAAGGTAAAAAGAAACTCCATATGGCACCCACCCCCAGTGGCTTAGGGAGAGAACCTAAGGAGGGACCAAGTCGGAAAGGAGTCCACTTACCAAGACTGGGGTTCAGATCTCATTGGTGTCATCTGAGAAGCTGAAGTGCAGCCCACTGGACAGCAAGACGTCTGCTGGTTTTCCCAGGCTGGAACTGGTAGCTGGCAGCGGAAGGCAAGTCTCTGGGCCACAGGCAAGCTGCACATGACCTTGTGAAAGGAGCTGGTACCAGAGCGGGCTGGAGGCCATGGGAAGCCGCTGCGAGGAGGAGGCCTTCAGGGCCCCGATTTCCCTGTGGAGAGGGTCATGGAGAAATGATTGCTGAGCCAGACTGAGGTCGCAAGGCCATCACGGGACCGCATGTACTGAAGCCACGTGACTGGGGAAGATCGCCACTGGATGACCATATAGCCATAGCACCGACCGCTGCCCCTCCATTGCCCCCTGCAAGCTTATCACAGTGCTCACGGCAAACGCAGAGGCTTAAAGGAATTCTGCCCATCATTGCAAAGCAAGAAGCTAAATTGGGAGCTGAGAGGCAATAAATTGTTGATTGAGACAGGAGACATTAGAATCTGCCTGCCATAGCTCTCTATCTACTAAAGAAATTGAATTAATTATGAAAACCTTCCCACAAAGAAAACTTGGGCCCAAATGGTTTCACAAGTGAATTCTAGTAAACATTTAAAAGAAAAACAAAACCTATGAGTCTACCAAAACTATTTCAGAAAATGGAGGAGGAGGGAATTTCCTAAGTAGTTTTATTAGACCAATATTAACCCTGGTACCAAAACTTCACAATGACATTACAAAAAAATAATAAAATAAAAAAATTACAGCTTAATCAATATTTTTGGAACAGAATAGATAATAGTTTTAGATGATTAAAAATTACACACATATATAAAAAGTCTCCCTTCCATACTTCTCATCTGTCCCTAAAAAATGACTTTTTATTTCTTTAATTTTTTAAAATTTATTGATTTTAGAGAGAGGGGAAGAGAAAGAGAGAGAAACATGGATTTGTTGTTCCACTTATTTATGCATTCATTGACAGATTCTTATATGTGCCCTGAGGATTAAACCCAGAACCTTGGTGTATCAGGACACCGCTCTAACTGACTGAGCTACTCAGCCAGGACCTTCTATTTATTATACATGTATTTTTTCAATGACTTTCTTTATGCATATATAAGCAAATATTTGTTCATATGTTTTTATGCAAAAGACAGGAAGCTAAAACATAATGTTCTTTACCTTGTTTTTAAAAAAAAAACACTAAATAATATACTCACGCAATTATGTCTGTAGAATGAACTTCCAGGAGTGGAATCGCTGGTTAAAGGTAAGTTTTCTTTGCAATATGGATAGATATTCCTCAATTGGCATCCGTAAGAGTTGTATCAATTTTCACTCTTACCAGGAATATATTCCCCAGTGTAACTGTTATCAAACTTTTTGATTTTTAACAATCTGAACAGTGGGAAATGGCATTTGAGAGGATATTTGTAGAGATGAGAACTAGGAAAATATATTAGTATGCTGTAGAAAGAGAAAGCGAGCCTGAATATGCAGGGAGGACAGAGAGAGGGCAGGAGTGGTGGGAGGGAGCGAGAGGGAGAGAGAAGGTAATTGCAGGAACAGAGTACTTTACGAGGCTGGAGGGGTGTGATCCACTGCACTGGTGATTCATTTAATAAGTGCAGATCAGGGGTTACTGGTACATTTTGAGTGTGGGCTCAAGTTCAAGTCTCTTTTGATTGCTTCTATTTTTTAGGCAATACAGGAATCAAGGAAGGTCGGAGAGGGGAGGGAGTGTTGAAGATCTGGGAGAAGAGATGTGAATTGCTTGTCTTAGAGAGTATGAGAGGAGCAGGTGTTAGGGTTGCTGGGCAGTATGAGGATGGCAGGATTGAAATTAATTTTGAAGGACAAGAAACCACCATGGATGAAGAAGACCCCTGACTCAGGAAGCCGTGAGTAAAAATAAATTTCAAAAACATTTATCTAGTATTGATTTTATAAATACTTACAGGGAATCTCCCATGAAGAGGCACTGTTGCTGGGTGCTGACTTGTCACCTAAAGCAGATCACAAGCATTTCCAAGTCTGCAGTTCGTGCAAACAAAAATACAAAGTCACCATATGATCTTTTTGATGAATTGTTCTTAAATTTGGGAACAAGAGAGGGTTCACTCTTAATAGCCCGAACAAAAAACTTCTCAGAAAAATATGCACATAGACAAATTGGCAGACAATTTCAGGTGGTCATAGAACCCATAAATTAAGAATCTCTTTAATTAAGAAACTTATATTAAAAAGTTTATCTCATTTTAGTATATTTTGAATGAATCAAGTTACATAAAGTTTTCTATGAGTTACTGTATTTTGCTGTGTAGAATGCTCACCTTTTGATCAAATTTTTGAGGGAAAAATAAGGACGCACATTATACATGGGTAGTACTAATTCCCAATTCATACAAATGTTTTTAATTTTACTTAGGTTTATGTATTAAAAGTGTAACTCTAGAAAGCAATAGCGATATCCGTATGCAAAACAATACTCTGGAATATGATAATCAGTTTTGTTTCTAAATATAAATAAATAATTGAATTAAATAATTTAAATGAAAGATTTTTTTCCTGCAAGTTTGGGCCAAAAACATGGATGTGCATTTACACCAGAAAATACGGTACTTCATGGTGTGTATTGGACGCCTCCGTAAGAACTCAAAAACCATTTTAGGTTTTGAAAGAGTTGCAAAAATAGTGTAAAGATCCCCTGTACTCTCTAAGCCAAATCCCCAAAGGTTAACATCTTACATAACTCTTAGTATAATTATCAAAACTATTCATACAAGACCCTTATTAAATAAATCTTATTCAAATTTGTGAGTTGTCCTATTCCCATCCTTTTCCTCTTTTTGGATGCAACCTAGGATTTCTCACTGCATTTAGTTCATGGACCTGGCTTTTTAAAAAAAAAATTTAACCTAAGAGCTGTGTGTTCTTGGGCAAAGAACTTAATCTTTGATTCTGTCCTAATAGCCGCCATGTAATTAAGAACAATAAAAGATACATATAGAATAGTTTCAGAAACTTCACAGGTAACCGAATAAATATCTCTTACTGTTCAAAGCTGGGTATATATAATGCAGCTGTTCGTTGAAATTAAACAAACAGGGAGCGTATAACTTCTGCCGATGTATTTTGTCCCAAAGTGGGACCCATAGCTTCTCCCTCGGCCGGCTTCCTCTAATTGGGCCGCGAGTGTCTGCCTTTACGCAGGAAGCCCGCCTCATTGGTGCGTGCAGTCGGGACTCCGGCGGCTTTTCTTATAGTGCTCAAGCCACTGACCCACTTCCCTTCCTCGAACCGAGCACTCTTTCTTCCCAAGTACCCGGAGCTGCCAGCCCGAAGGGATCCCGATCGAGGTAGGCCGGGTAACTGCGTTGGGGTCAGGGAGGAAGAAGCAGCAGGCATGGAATGGGTGGGATGTGGTGGAACAGGGGTGATGAGCGACCCTGCTTTGTCCGCGCGTCCCTTCGACCCGAGGGCTCCGCGACTTCACTGCCCCGCCTCCTCCGCTGGCCCCACCTCCTTCGGGCTCCCACGAAGTTTCTTCGGGCCCCTCCGCGAGCCCCTTCCACTGGCCCCGCCTCCTCTGCGTACCTTCTGCAGGCACCGCCCTCTTCTCTAACCCGTTTGCCGGCCCCGCCCCTGTGGCGCTCCCGTCAGCCGACCCGCCTCCTCCGGAAACCGGTCCGCGGCGGGCCCAGCTTTCGCCGAACTCGTCACCGCCTGGTCGCCCTTGCGTCCTGCCGCACCTTCTGGGTTGTTTGGTTCTACTCTCCGTTTTAGTACCTGCTCATTTCTCTAATTAACTCTGCCTCCTGACCCCTCTCTTCCCGTCTGACTGCTGGGATCCCCACATTCCCCCACCGATCCTGGCTGTCTCCATTTGGACTTACAAATCTTGCCGAGGCCTGGCGCTGGACAGTGGACGTCCCTGCTTTCTAGAGCTCCCTGCTCTGTGGGAGAGTCACTGTGTAACGCAGTGTAACAGGCCCGGGGTTGTCTTCAAGGAAGGAAGCGTAGTATTGCTACGCTTCGTGGAAGGAGTGGGTGCTACCGTTTTCACCCTCCCCGCTGGGTCTGCTAGTAGGGCTTTAGAGGGCTAAGCTGTCCCTTTCTCTCAAAAAGTCCCAAGCTGCTTCTGGTGCAGAATATTGGTCTTTAACTGTTGTCCTTTAAATTCTTGGAAAGTAGAAAAATCTTGTCATGGGCCCTTTTTTTAAACCAAAGTTGGTAGGGCCTCACCCCCTCCATCCAAACCTCGAGTGTGCGGCCTGGGTCGAAGGCATCAAATAGACGGGCGATTAATTTAGCGACTCGGCAGTATCCCCTTGATGCTTCTTTTTGGAGTTTTTCCTGAGGGTTCTTATCCAATATTTCAATTACCTAGCAGTTTTCATTGCTAAGAAAACCTAAATGTATGTGCAAATAAAACTTCCAATCAGTAAGTAGATTTTTCCAAGCCACTACACTTGTAAGTACTAGTGTCCCTTATTCAGAAGCAACTTCCCTTATCTGAGCCTCAGTTTACCTCCTACAGAAAGAGCATGATTGACCCTATCACACAGGGTCATGGTAGGGATTTGTTGAGATCCTGCTGCTGAAAAAAGGATCACTTTTAGAGTCCTCGGAATGGTAGTATCTCAGCACAAGTGAGCTCCTGCTCTTTAGAGTCAAATCTGTCTGGTTGAAGCTGGCAAAGAGCCTAAGAGGTTTCTTGCCCTCTTTCAGGCACCATGACGACCCTGGATGATAAGTTGCTGGGAGAGAAGCTGCAGTACTATTACAGCAGCAGTGAGGACGAGGACAGCGACCGTGAGGACAAGGATGAAGGCAGGGGTGCCCTGGCCGGCAGTTCGCTGCCTGCAGACGCTGAGTTGGCAGGCGAAGGCATCTCAGTGAACACAGGTACGGGAAATCCCTGAGCTCTGGGAACGGGTTTAGAAATGCCCATTAAATATGTATCAGGTGGAAGTCTCCTGATCGTGTCTCTCTTAATTCCAGCCCCACTTCTAGAGATAACCTGGCGTTGCCATTTCACCGGGTGTGCTTCTGGCCCTGTCTCCGTACAGTACAAATATGCATGCATAGCAGCACAGTAATGAACTCAGACTGGGTTGGGTTTGAATCAAGTGTCTCAAATTAGTAGTTGTTTGATATCATATAAATCATAGGTATGAGTATACTGGCAGTATAAATGTCTAGAAATGACATATTTACATTTTAGGAATTCCAGATCGCTGTCAAGTGAAGGGGGCACTGTTTTATAGTTTAAGCAGCAGCATGGTATTTCTCCAATGTTTGCCTTCTTACTGTGTGCTCACACTTTCTCATCTTTGCCATCCAATGGATGACAAATGGTAACTCGTAGTTTTATTTTCTCTCTTTTTAAGAGCGACATTGAGCCTCTTTTTCATAACTTTAGAGATACTGTCATATTTCTTTGCTCATTTTTAAGTTGAGTGGTTGGTCTTTTTCTTAGGGAGCTATATATTAAGGAAATTAATCTGTGGTATGAGTTGTAAATATTTCTACCAATTTGTTGTTTGTCTTTTGACTTTTATGTTCTTTTCCTGGTAAGAATTGTGTGTTTTTATGTACTAACAAGCATTATTTTATAGTTCTTAATTTTGTTTCTTACTTAAAACATTTCTTCACTCCATCCTTTTTCTTAGTGTTCTTATGATTTTATTTTATTTACACTTAAATTTTTTCACCCATTAATTTGTCTTTTACTGTGCTGTATATCACACTGTATTTAATTATTATGTTATAACATGTTTTAGTGTCTGATAGGGTTGCTCCCTCCTCCGTACTCTCCTATGTTATTATTGTCCTAACTTGTGCTTTCTTCTTTTTCCAAAGAAATTTTAGGAGCATGCACACATGTGTAATCACATATTTTCATGGGGAATGAATTAAATATATAGATTAATTTAGGGATAATGGACAACCTTACGTGATGTTGGGTCTTCCTAGTCAGCAGATGGTATTGCCTTTCCATCTGTTCAAGTATTAATGTTTCTTGGTAGCATTTTCTTCACATAGATTCTTTTTATGATAATGATGATGATGATGATGTATTGGTTTCGGGTGTACAGCTTGATGGCACGTAGATTCTTCTTATTTTTTCCTGTGATAACAAAAGACCTGCACATCTCAGTGGCTTGTGGTAACAAAGGTTTATTTCTCAGCCATGTTACATGCCTCCTGTGTGGAGCAGCAGCAGCTCTGCTTTCACTTCACGTGTCTTCTCATTTCTAGTAACGAGCTCAAAAACATGCCGTTTTCATGCCCAAGCGCAAGGAGCAAGAGAGGGCTGTTGGAGGCATGTAATGGCTCATAAAGCTTTTGGTCAGAATCCATTGATCAAAGAAAGTCACACGGCCGAGCCCAACATTAGCTGGCTGGGGATATATGTACTGATCCCACAGGAGGTACTACCAGTCATACACCGCAAGGAGGTATGGGGGTAGCTTGAGTAACAGGACAAGCTGCCATAATGTTATAAAAATTCAGATCATACAGAAGTATAGAAAGAAAAAAGTAAAAGTTCTCTGTCCCCAGTGCCCTTAGATCCTGCTACCTACAGACAACCACTGTCAACAGTTTACACATCCCTCTAGGCCTTTTTCTATGAACATACAAATGTACATGACCATATGTAGAGACCCATAAATATGTAATATACACATACAATTCTTTTTCTAAAAATTGGAGGATCATATCCTGATATTGCTCTGCATTTTTTTTAACCTAATATATGTGAACATCTTTCATGGCAGGAAACAGCCACCTCTTTTAATAAGAGTTCCTATGCTTTCCTTTGAGTAGATGAATCATAATTTATTTAATGCATCTCCTAACGTTGGACCCTTAGTTTGGCCCTTTAAGTATTGCAGACCGTGCTGCAGTGGACATCACTGTGTGTAGACCATGCTGCCCTGTGTGAGTGTCACTGTGGAATTGATGGAACGAGCTTTTGACAATTGTGAGTTGGTCCATAATTCCTTGCCCATTCTTCTTGGTTATCTCCATGTTCACCCCTGACCCAGGTCCAAAGGGGGTGATCAATGACTGGCGCCGCTTCAAGCAGTTGGAGACAGAGCAAAGGGAGGAGCAGTGTCGGGAGATGGAAAGGCTGATCAAGAAGCTCTCAATGACCTGCAGGTCCCATCTGGACGAGGAGGAGGAGCAACAGAAACAGAAGGACCTCCAGGAAAAGATCAGTGGGAAGGTAATTCATAGCATGCAAGTTTTTCTCAGAAGCTGCCCTGGCTACTCAGGAGGCCTCCCAGAAGCTGTGCAGTGTTGGAGGAAGTATAGAGTCACGTCACAACTCAGACACATGGGTTTGAATCTCAGCTCGGCCACTAACGACTGTGGGGACGTCTCTTCCATTCTCAGTCTGGCTTTTCTCGGATTAAGTGAGGCCAGTATCTCTGCTCACAGGGCTATGTGGGTACAGTCCCCATCACAGTGCCTGGCCCATTGAAAGTGCTCAGTAAATGTGAGTTTCCTGTCCTTTATTGAACTGTAACCTTGGGCCAGAAATAACCCCCTGAGGTTGGTGGTATTATCTCCATTTTAGAGAGAGTGAAACCAACGCTTAGAGACGGAGGGGACTTGCTCAGAGCCATACAGCCAGTAAAACATAATAGGAACTAGGATGCTAAGCCAGATTTTCCTGTTATTTTCATGATGTTGCTGGTTCACCAGAGCCTATTCATGAGAATTTATGCTAATGAGGCAATGCTATAGAAAGAAATAGACACTGAAAGATACATGGAACTAGGTCACTGACTGTCTCTTCTGAGTATCAGGACTCTATTTGATCCCATGCCCCCTGACCACGGTTGGCCGTTCAGGAGTGCCTGACATCACTGGGCTATGGCCCGAAGCAGCTCTCGGCTGGAAGTGCCAGGCTGGACCAGGGAGCGTATAGGAGGATGAAGTGAAGAGCCATTTACCTGGACCCAAAAGATGATTTCAGGGCATTAGACTGAAACAAGGACCCTGAGAGGTCAGAAAGAGCCACTGTGGCGGGCTGAGGTGGAGTGGAGAGCTCTGAGGCGGGACGAAAATTGGGAATGATAAGTAACAGTGAATTCAGGGCGGTGCCGGCTATGATGCAGTGACATCTGGTCTGGGCTCGTGGTCCCTCGGCCTCCACCCTGTCATCTGTGCCAGGCTAGCTGGATCCAGGCTTCGTTACGGGGCAGCTGGCTTGCTGCTCTAGGGCAGGAGACGGAAGACGCTGCTGTAACGTAAACTGGCTGCAGCGCCGTGTGCCCGCTGCTCACGGGGTTCCTCCCGCTGAGGAAGCAGCTCGCCACGGGACCGCAGGCGCCCTGCTGGGCCGTCTGCCGGGGAACAGGGCTGGACGCAGCCTGGATGCAGGAAGCAAGGGGAGTGGTGAAGCAGCATGTGGCACATGACGTCTAATCTTAGAAAAAGTATTTGGAAACATGAAATGTTTAGGCTATAATAATGCTAAGGGGTTAAAAAAAAAAAAAGCAGGTTTTAACTTAGGGTAAACTGCTGTTATCAAAGCAACAGCCATTTTAGCATGTGACTGTATTGTGTGTGTGATGTGTGTGATGCACAGGGTAGGCAGGGATTATGAATGTTCTTTTTGAAGTTCCTTCATGTCCTGTTGTCTAGTCAGCAGGAATAAACCCACGGGTAAAATAATTAATCCGTTGTCAAGACCGACAACAAGGAAAAAGCTAGTGAAGTGCTCTTATCCAACGCTGCCTGTTTGGATTGAGAAGCAATATTGATACAGTAGTTAAAAGCCTGGGTTTTAAAATCATCTAGTTTGAATCCTGGCCGTAGTACACTTGTGACCTGCATGATATTGTACAAATGATCTTAAGTTTTGGAACCTCGTGTGTAAAGCGGGGGTAATAAAGGTCCCTTTCTGATGGGTTAGCGTAAGAATTCAGTGAGACGTAACGCATGCGGAGCGCCAAGCAACGTGCTGCCTGTGTCGTGAGCACGCATGCATACTAACTGTTGCCACAGGTGTTCAGTGTGTGTTTCTGATGCTCACTTGCTGGTCCTCCTTCAGATGGCCCTGAAGGAGTTTGCCATGATGAACGAGGACCAAGACGATGAAGAGTTTCTGCAGCAGTACCGGCGGCAGAGAATGGAAGAGATGCGGCAGCAGCTTCACAAGGGGCCGCAGTTCAGGCAGGTGTTTGAGATCCCCAGTGGGGAAGGGTTTTTGGACATGATTGATAAAGAACAGAAAAGCACCCTCATCATGGTCCATATCTACGAGGACGGCCTCCCAGGGACCGACGCCATGCATGGTTGCATGGTCTGCCTTGCCGCCGAGTACCCAGCTGTCAAATTCTGCCGTGTGAAGAGCTCCGTTATCGGGGCCAGCAGTCGGTTCACCAGGAATGCCCTTCCCGCCCTGCTCATCTACAAGGGGGGCGAACTGATTGGTAATTTTGTTCGAGTCACTGACCAGCTGGGTGAAGATTTCTTTGCTGTGGACCTTGAAGCTTTTCTACAGGAATTTGGATTGCTCCCAGATAAGGAAGTCTTGGTGCTGACGTCTGTGCGTAACTCTGCCACATGTCACAGTGAGGACAGCGATTTGGAAATAGATTGAACTGATAATCTACTGGCATAGATTTCTCATTGTTTGGGCTGGAAGACATAGTCTCTGTGTTTATTTTTATTCCTTCCTGTGTCTCCAGGCTTTGCAGCAGTTCTTTGTAGTCCCTTTTATTATACGTAAAGTAAGAAATTCTTACATTCAATCAGAATGCCGAATCACCTTGTGACTAGCAATAAAGTGACTTAAAAATTGTATAAACAGGAAGGCAAGCTTTTGAACGGTTTACTTCAGATCCTCCAGCGTGACATCTTGTTGTTTCGAGTCAATATTTACATAACATCCTATTGACAGTGCCTGGAAATTGTCTAAAGATGATCTCAGAGGCCACTGCCAGTCCGGGAGTATAATTCTATAGATAGTGTGTTATTTGCAACATAAATAGTGCATTTCCTTCATCAAATGATTGTAAGTTATATTTAATTGTAATCAGATTCATAGTTCAAGAACGCAGTTAAAATTTTCCCTCCAGAAACCTGTTTGCTATTGGGGGTCTTACTTTAAGGTTCCAGATGATGTGCATTTGCCCCATCAAGAAGGGTGGTCTCTGCTGATGGAGTCAATATGTCCCTCAAGCACTGAGTCTAGAGTAGGAGGAAGGATCCATCCTGAGCGCCCTGTTGGTGCTGGAAGACCAGCTACGGATGAGGCCTGGGGAGCTGGAAAGCCTTGTTAAAGGAGGACCTCTCAGTGATGCACTCCTGCTCAATCCTTTTCTGTCTCTTCTGTTTAACAAAGAATTTGTTTATTGTGGATTTTTAAACAACTTTTCTTTCAGGGTGCTTTCTTTGTTGACATAGAAATCTTGTTGTTGAACAATGGGATCATTCTGAACGTACTATTTATGGTATGGTCAGCCAGTGTAGCATACTTTTTTTCATGTTATTAAATACTCCTACAATATTTTTTAAGTGGCTGTGAATATTTCATTGTATGGATATGCCGTAATTTGCTCGTTGATTGTCCCTTAAAAAGAAAAATAGCACAGACTTTTTGTTACAAAAGTAATAGATGTTCATTGTAGAAAGTGTTATAAAAATTAAGTGAAAAAGAGATTTAAAAAGCCTTATAATTCTATCAACCAAAAATAATCCCTGTTACCATTTTTACAGTTATCTTTCTAGTCTTTCTGAATATGTATAATAATGATTGTCACTTGTGTTTTTTCCTGTTTTTCCCCCCCTGAAGGTCAGGGAAAATGTAACTTGGAATTAAATATTACCTTTAAAAATCACAGTTTAGCTTTTCCTGGCTGTTTAGGAATTGACTAACTTATACAATGGGCCTTGAAAATATCTGTTGTAGTTAATCAACAGAAAAGAAAGTGCTTGGTTTTTCTCACTAAAAAACTCATTGTAAAAGTGTGGAAAGTACAAAAAATTATTAAAATCAGAGACAATTGTTGTCAATGTTTTACTAGTTTATTTCCTTTTTCATTGTTTTTAATAACATTGAGAACTTACTGAATTTAGTTGTGTGTTATGTTTTATTTAATATTATATCATAAATACTTTGACATGCTGTAAAAACTCAAAATAAATCATGTTTAATGGCTTCACAATATTCATCATTTGTATATACCATAATTTATTAACCAGTCCCTTAATATTGGGAGTACAATTTAGAGTCCTAGTTTTTTGCTAAAACACTTAGCATCTTTCTGTTTTGGGCTATATTTTTGGTCATTCTCTTAGTATAGATTTCTGTTTTTTTAAATTTAACTTTTATTTATTTTTTTCCATTACCATTTAGTCCCTTATACCACCACCCTCCCCCGCCCCAGCAATCACCACGCTGTTGTCCATCCCTGTGAGTCCCTTTGCGTTTTCGCTCGATCCCTCCCCCCACCTCCCACTAGCTGTCATCGGCTCTCCATCTGTGAGTCTTTCTCTGTTTTGTGTGTTAGTTGAGTTTGTTCATTGGATCTCACGTAGAGTGAAGTCACGGAATTTGTCTTCCTCTGACTGACTGATTTCACGCAGCATAATCTTCTCCGGGTCCTTACATGCTGTTACAAAGGGTAAAATTTTCTTTTTTTATATCCGAGTAGTATTCCATTGTGTAAATGTTCCATAGTTGTTTTAGTATAGATTTCTAGAAGAGGCATTATTGGGTAGTAAACAGAGGGAGCATTTAAGAATAGCTTTCACCAGCCATCGTTTGTTCTCTCTGGAAATGAAAATAGCCTCGACTGTGCCTTCCAAGAATGGAAATTCTAGAATAAACTGAACAGACATGGAATGGGGGAAATCCTAGTGTTACACCTCCAGCTCAGGTATAGTGCAAACAGCACAGGTTTTGGAGTCAGATCAGGGTTCAAATCCTGCTGGCACTCACTAGCAGAATAGCTTCCGGTGAGGCACCCGGCCTTCCTGAAGCTCAGGTTCCTCACCTTTGAATGATACCTGTTTCATGGGTGGTTCTGTGACAGTGTTTCTCAAGGTGTGGTCCATGAGCTGTGGCATCAGCCTCACTGGGGAACGTGATGGAAGTGCAAATTCTCAGGCCTCTCCCTGGACCTACTGCATGGGAACTCGGGGAGAGGCTCAGCACACATTTACAAGCTCTCCACGTGATCAGGGGGCAGGATCAAGTTTGAGAAACGCTGGCCTATGGATTAAGGTGAGTGACAGCATCTGTCAGAGAAGGGCTGGCTTCTGTGGGTTTCCTTCTTTATTTGTAGAGTAAGGGAGGGGAGGATTTGGAAAAGGAGAGGACTCAGATCACTTTTCTTCCTCATCCATATGACTGTCTTTTTCAGCCATGGCTTTGGGGGAAGGAAAGAAACAAATACTTGTCTCTTGCAAACTCTCTGAGTAGTTTTCTGGGTTTCATGTTCCTCTGGAATGAAAGCCCCACCGAGACATGGACTATGTTTTCCTCCCTGTGTGTGGCATAACCAGTGTTTGCTCTGGGAATAGGCTGTACTAGCTTTGTGGGTGAGAAAGTGACCCCCCCCCCCATGCCTCGGTTTCCTCATCTGTGAGGTGGGGAGGAATTACACAAGTCCTCACATGGAATACGTAGAATGCAGTCAGCCCTCAAGTAAGTGCTGTTGTCCCCAGTGTCCACAACTGCTCGGCACTTGATAAGGAATCAATAAAAATTTTGAAATGAGCATGTTGGCTCATTGCCACATCCTTTCAAGGTAGGAAGCAGTAATTTTGTGAAGATGAAGAAACCAAAACTTGGCGTTACGTGACTACTCCAAGTCGCAGAGCCAATGGGCAGGGCCAGGTTTTGAAAGGAGGTCGGTCTAATTCCAAAATTCGTATTTGTGTAATGTCATCTTGGTGGTAGAGAGAAAGCAAAATGACCCATTGACAATGCAATAAAGAGATACTTTTTTTTTTTTTAAAGAAAGGTACAGTAGGTTGGAGGAAGAAAATAAGGGAGAGAATTTTAAAAGAGAAAAAGGAGTGGAGCGGGGTGGACCCTGAGTCTCCTGGGCCTGCCTGTGTCTCATGTCAGAACCTCCTCCCGTCTGGACTGTGGCTGTGACCCGCAACGTGTCCCACGTAGGGGCAACCCATTTTTGCCATGACCCCACCAAGTCGTCCTTCCCAAAGCCCCTCTATCTCCCCAACCACACTGCCACCCACATCCCCCTCTGCGTGGCAGGGAGAACAGTGAACAGGAACTCCAGCTCTTGGGAACCAGCTATGTGCCCTCAGACAGGTGTCTTCCTCTCTCTAGACCTCAGTTTCCATTTGTAAAAGAAGGAGTTGAATTAGATGCTCTTTTAAGACCCTTTGGGGGTCTCCAATTTTATGAACTAATGAACTTTGAAAAGTTTCACCTTCTATTTTGAAAACTTGAAAACCTACAGGAAAATTAAAAGAATATTAATTACAATTAACACCTGTATATATCCTTCACATAGCTTTACCAATAGTTAACATTTTGCTCCATTTACTGAGTCTGTGTGTGTGTGTAACCCTTTGAAACTAAGTTGCAGATATCTTGACTTTGCCCCTAAAACTTCACTGTATCTCCTAAGATCACTCTCCCTCAAAACCACAATACTGTCATCAAACTCAAGAAAATTAATGATAATTCAGCAATACCCAAAATACAGATCATATTCAATTTTCACTACTTGTTCTCAAAATCTCTTTAATAATCTTCTCCTTAAAATAAAAATCCAGATCCAGTCAAGGTTCTCACACATTGAATTTTTGTTACTTTAATCCTAGAATAGCCCCCTTATCATTACTTTTCATGTGAGTGGCTTTTAAAAGAGTCCAGGCCAGTTGTCCTACAGAAGGCCCACATTCTGATTTGCTTCCCCATTTTTTACAATAACGTGACCAAAAGTGATGTTATATCATTCTTACTGCGTCAGTTAGAGGGTACCTGATGCCAGCTTGGTGACCCTAGGTCAATCGCCTGGTTCATGGTGAATGCCAGCTCTCCGTGTTACAGTTACTTTCCTCTTTGTAAGCAGTAATCTGCGATGTGCTGCTTTGAGACTGTGTGAATCCCTTCCCCCCTAGTTTTAGTGTCTATTGATGATCCTTACCTGAACCAAGTTATTCCATTAGTCATTTTCTAATTCTGTCATTTCTTTTACAGTTATTACCTGGCAGCCTTCTGCAAAATAGAGCCCTACCTTCCCTTCTCTTTCTCTCAGTATCTCTGTGGACTGACAGGTTTTTATAAATTCAATGTCTATTACCATCTTTTCTGTGTGTGAGTGTGTGCTTTTGGCCAGTAGTAGTTTTTTTAAGCCAATTCCTGCATCCTTTTGATTGGTCTTGGGGCCCTTCCTTTCTTTCTGGCCCAAGATGTTCCTAGATCATGTCCTTTCTTTGCTTAGGGCTTGGAATTGGCCACTTTCCCAGACCCTCTGGATGCTATTGTGGAAAATGGCATTTAGAACTAAAATCTAGGTGCTACTGGATGTTGTTGCTTCAAGGCCCTCAGTGGACAGAGCAGGAAAAAACATTAAAAAAAATACACACACACACACACACACACACACACACCCCCCCCCCCCCCCCCACTGATATGGATCAGTGGATTGAGCGCCAGCCTGTGAACCAAAGGGCCGCTGGTTTGATTCCCAGCACAGGGCGCATGCCTGGGTTGGCAGGCCAGGTCCCTGGTCATGGGTGCATGAGATGCAACCAACACATAAATGTTTCTCTCCCTCTCTTTCTCCCTCCCTTCCCCTCTCTAAAAATAAATAAATAAAATCTTTTAAAAAATATATGAGTTCATATTGGAACTCATGGTCCAATGGAAACACAATACCCAACATCCATATACTTACTAATATTTATTTTCATACAATACACACATAATAGCTTCATAATTATCCTGATGCCACTAGCAATAATAGCTATGAAAAAATTTCAATATTTCTTTGCCATTTAAAAAAAATTTATAGTGTACCCTCTTAAGTATATATGGAATATTGAGTGAAAAAAAATTTGAATTTATTTTTTTTCCTCTGTACTTATGTTATGGACTTGATATAGAAGTAGATTCATTTATCTCTACTTGGTTCAATGTTTGGGTTTGCTGTTATTTGTCCTTCTAATTTAGCGTTTTTTGAATATGTGAAACATTTACCTAGTTTGAAGCCACCACTGTATAAGAGAAGGCTCACTCCTGTCTTTTTTCCTTCCAACCAAAGAATTTATTTGTTATTGTGTTGGTCTCTCTGACTTCTGATTTCCCCAATGAGGAAAAGCACCGTGGCTGTCTCAGTGTTGCTGCAAGGATTCATTGAGTGAGCTAAAGTCCTCCACATGTTGTGGCGTGTAGTAAACAATCCATAAATGTCATCTGCTTATTTACTATCCATCTCCCCAGAGCCTTGAATCTACTCATCAAAAAAGACCGTTATCCAAGACCCTGGATCTCCCTTGACTGCTTGGGAAAACCCTATTTGTCCTTCAAAACTCAGGTCAAATCTCACATCCTCGTTGAACTCTATAGTCTTTCTCGCCTCTTCAGGAAGAAGCAATCATATAATTGTGTGTGTGCCTACAGGTTATGGTGGCATTAGTTAAGAAAACTTTTGAGAGCGCAAAGCCTGGCTCTAGCCCTGTCTGTGCCTTGGTGTCCGCACCTGGACAGTGGGATAACAGTTGGTTGGAAGACAGGTCCACGAGTTACCTGTAATGCACTTAGTGCTTTGATGGAAAATGTAGTTTTCCCTACGTGTGCAATGTGAATGTCCTGGTGACTTGCGTGACCGTGTCCCCCTTTCATGTAGGGCCATCCCATCTTTGGCATATGTGGTCACCAAAGATGAATTGTAATTGTTTGTTCACATATCAGACTATGAAGTCCTTGGGGACAGGGTCTGTGTCATTTCCGGTCTCTGATCTAAGTTGACATGCGTGAATGTTTGCTGCTGAAGTGAGAATTCCTAAGGAGGCTGGAATTCACCGCCCTAGGGCAGAAGGCTGGCTGTTATATTGCTCTGACAGGAATGTTACATATCTTTGATCAGAGGAGTGTTACTTTCCTGTGCTCACTGAGAACCAGATCAGAAGTACAAGTTAAAATTCCAAACCCTGCCAAAGCATTTGAAAATACTGGTTATAACCTGTTATGACCACATGGTGGCGGCAAAGGAGAGGAAATGAATAGTTTTGTTGCTAAGTAAGTGGAACCGGAGACTGGATGGGGCTGAGGACAATTGATGTCTAGCCACATATAAGAGTCATTTTAGAGAATTTGTTTTTAGGAAATAGAACTAGATTAAATAATGAGTAACAAAAAATAAATATTATTTTATAAATACAACATATATACACTTCCCTATCATGGCCAATTAAATTTGAGAGAAAAGCTGGCCCAAGAAAAGAAGAGGAAGGCAGTGGGCACCCACCAATCCCCAAGATCAGAGTCCCGTCGTTTATCCTCCAGGGGCGTAAGCTTTTTGGGGGGCTGACTCCTGGACAAGTTGACCAAGTCAAGGCTGGTGGCCCAGAAAAAGGGTGCATTGACAACCCCCTGAGCCCCACTGTGCTCCTCTCCCCTTGTGCAGAAATACCACCTGGAAGGAGAGCAGAAGACAGACAAGGCAGAAGCATGTCACACGTGTATTCTCTGTGCCAGGTGCTAGAGACGCAGCAAGAACTCAGGCAATGTCCCTGATAGTCCACTGATGCCATGCCCTGTCCCGTAGGCCAGATCAGGTGGTACAGGGTGGCGCAGCTGCTAAGCATCATGACCAGCATGTTTGGGACGCTTTAGAGAAGGTAGAGGGAGGAAGTGGCTGTGGACAGGGGACAAGCTGTAGCAGGATCTGGCTCCACAGCATGGGCTTGCGGCTGGGAGGAGGGGGTCAGGAACGGGTGGTCTCGATGTCACCGCAGGGCCAAGCTGTGGGGAACTGGCAGGCTGAGCAAGGAAGCCTGAAGGTTACCACTGACATGACTTTGGCAGGTCCCTTAACCTCTCTGGGCCTCATTTTCCCAATTTATCAAGCGAAGGGATTGGATTGGGTCAGGGGCCCTCAGCGCTGTGGGGAAGACGCTTGGGGGCACTGTGGCTGAGACGGCCTGTGGGAGGCCGGAATGAGCAGGAAGGGAGTGGCCCCCACCGCGGTGCCCTTGGTGAAGATGAGCAACTGGGTGTAGTGGGTGTTGGAGCGTGAGAGCCTCAGCGAGGCTGGGGGTCACAGAAGAAGTGGGGCACTTGGTGGGAGGCACAGACGGAGAGGTGGGCCGTCAGCAGGATATGCAGGAGGGAGGGAACATGGGACTCCAGCCATGCGGTCCCCACTAGGGCTGTGTATAAGGCCCAGGACATCCTTGTGGCATAGTGGAGGGGATGCCAGGTGGCCACGGAGCGGTCATAAGCCATGATGGCCAGGAGACAGCTATCCATGACACCCAGGGCAAAGAAGATGTCCGTCTGGGTCCGACAGCCAGCCATGCACCCGCAAGTTGGTCAACGTCTTGGGTACAGTGACCAAGGTAAAGCAGAGGTCGGCAAAGGACAGATGGGCCAGGAGGAAGGACACGGGTGCATGAAGGGCCAGACTGGCCCGGAGGGCGGCCACAGTGCGTCTGTTAGCCAGGATGCCCACCCCATACAGGACCAAGAATAGCACAAAGAGAGGCCACTACTGTCCAGGACTTGTTGTCAGTCCCAATAGGATGAGTGGGGCCCCTCTGAAGACCCACTGGCAGCATCCATGGCAGGGCTGCTTCTTCACCTCGAACCCCTGGGGTTCCTTTTACCAGTGGGTCATCTCCCCAGTGTCTAAGGAAAAGGGTGAGAAGCTACTAAATAGCTCAAGGCTTTCTGGCATGAGGAAAATCATGGAGTCAGACAGCTCTGGAGCTACATACAGGTGTAATCATGGGCAAGTCATTTCAGTTCCCAAAACTTCTTCCTTTCTGGGTCTTAGGTTCCCCATCTGTAATATATCACTAGGTGACCTTCAGGGCCATTTCCAACTTTGATATGCTGTGATTTTAAGCAAAAACAGTGAAAGATATTGCCCAGGATGTGGACCAGAGAAGGAAGAAAATTGGAATGAAAAGATTAAACAGAGAGAATATCAAAACAGCAGGTAAGAGATCTGACCAACAGACATTTATTTCAGGAAAGTAAGAGTGAGGAAAAAAACAAAAACAAGATGGGGAGGAGGAACATATCAAAGAAATATTTCCACAGCTGAAGGGCACACATTTACATTGAAATGAATATGAATCCACACACCCAAACCATGCCATTTTAGAACATTGAGGATGAAGAGAAGAACCCAATACCTCCCAAGGCCAGGGGCTGGGAACCCAAGCACCTAATGACATTCAGGTAACAAGATTGCCATCGAGTGTTTCATCATCAACAGTAGATGATACAACACAGCCAAGCAATAAATATCTTCAAATTCTGAAGAAAAAAAATTTGAACCTAGAATTTCATACAAAAGCAAAATATCAATCAAGTGTGAGAGATGAAGAAAGATATTTTCAGACTTGCAAAAAAAAAAAAAAGGCAAAAAAAGAACAAAAGAATCTAGATGACTCCCCATATCCTGGAAAAAATTTCCCCATGAACTCAAACACTTACTGAGCATCAAGCAGATGTACAACTCCTTTTGAGAAACCGGTGTAGACAGACAGACATACACACCATACACACCTACCAAGCACAGAGGCTGAACTCCTGAGGATGGAGGCACCTTGGGGCAATGCCTCCGCCCTTTCCTGGCTGGATCTCATTGCAGGAAGCATGGACAATTCTCCTAGAGGGGACCTTAGAAGGAGAGGGGTTTTAAGACATACGTTTGCTGAAGGCTATGCTGAGGCCATCCCTGCAGCGGAATAATCTCATTTCTTTCCATGTCCTTTTCTGTTAAAACAACAACAACAACAACAACGAAACAACCTCGTCAATGCCCTCCCTACCCCAGTGTCTTCCGTTTCTTCCTCCAGTGGGAAGAAGACTCTGACCTTGGTGCCCAGTGGAGCACCTTTTCCGAAGCTGCCCATCATGTTCCACCTTCTGGGGGAAAAGAGGATCAGGGCGAGTGGACAGGGTGGATGGGGAAAGCCTGCTTATAAAATGGCTTTTGAAAACTGGCGCTGCTCTGACCCATGTCTAAATCGGTCCCAGTAAACATTCAAATAGCCTGAGCTGCTTGCAGGACATTCACATGTAATCACAAACACATCACGTGGGCATGCGAACCCGTGTGGCCTCTGCAAAAAAAACCGTGAGCCCTGAGCAAGCAGCCATCCTAACCAGAGACCCACAGACCCAGACCGTCATGCATATAATCAGATGGCCAGGTGCAATCACAAAACAGCCTTGAGGTCAGGGGGTGATAGCCATTCACATACCCCCTTCGCAGAGGCTCGGAGCCCCGGGACAGCTCCTGGGACCCGCCGTGCGCTCTCCCAGTGCCGGGGCATGCCCACCAGTCACACCCACTCCCTCGCTGATCCCAAAATCACACCTTTGTGCCCACGCTTGAGGGCCCACAGCCTCGCACCTTCACACTCCTAAGCTTGCGATGGGTCACGGCAGAGATGTACCACCCTAGAGAGGCATATCCATATGCACACTGTCCTCCTTGCTCAGCGACACCCATGTACAGTCAGTGATGGTAACGCACAATCACAGCTTCACACAAACCACATCCACGCACTCAGTATGCCTCGCGTTCACAGTCACACACAGGAAGACAAATCTGCAGACCCTTCAGCCTGGGCCCTGGCCCCACGTGTGCCCTGTGTCCTCTCCACATCACAGGAAGGAACAGCAGCGGGGGCCTGGTGTAGCCTGTCACTGGAAGGTCCAAGGAGGGAGTTATCGGCCACAGTTACAGGTTTGGGGGCTTGGGGGCATCCCGCCTTCTCTCCAGAGGCAGCACCCCCTTCTCCTGGCCTTCACCCCTGGGGCTGGAGGCAGCCTGGATCCCAGGCTTGTTATCCTTCCTCCCCAGGGCCCAATTTGATGGGGAGGGGGTGGTTGGCGTGCTTCCAACTGGGGACATTCAGGAGCCCCATGCACGGCGAAGCTGTCGCTCCTCATCAGGCCTTGTGAAGGCCAGGGAGAAGCGTCGGGCTGACTCCTGAACCCCAGGCAGTGCCGGGCTCTGGGAAGCTCAGGGGCTACAGTACTAGTTTCTGGGGCCAACCCGCCTGTGCCCTCAGCTTTTGCGGGCTCCCTGCAAGAAGCCTAGGAACAGGTGGGGATAGTGCCTCCAGTGACAGGGCAGTAGGTATGCCTGTGTGACTGTGACTGTGCGAACGACTGGGACCGTGTGCGTGAATGTGTATGTGTAAGATTGGACATGTGGGTGCAGAGAGAGCAACTGTGTCTCTGTGCAACCAGATGTGCCTGCGTGAGTGTCTGAGTGGGTGGCCATGTCCTCAAGTGTCTCTCTGTGCATGAATGTATCTGGCAGGGCCCTGGGTCTGTGTTGGAGTGGACACTGCTGTGTGTGTCTTGTGGCATCAGGGAATGTGCATGTGTGTGTGTTTGCATGTGTGTGTGTGTGTTTGTGTGTGTAGCGTTGCAAGTGGCTTTGCCTGACTTGGGTTGGAACAGACGTGAAGGCTGATTTTGAACATGTGGACTTTCAATGATTCTCCATGACCTACTGAATAAAGCCCAAATTGCGGTGTTTGATATCTAACCTGCGGGCTGTTCTCCCCAGTCCCAGGTCCTCCATCCTCAAACCACCCTTCCGTTCTTTCCCTCTCAAGCCCGTTAAGTGGGTCTCCGCAGAGTCTCCTGCACATGCTAAGCTCACTCGGCCACCATGCCCTTGCAGACATCGTCCTTTGCCCGCGGAATGCTCCTTTCCCTCAATGCCCGGCCACGCCGCAGGCCCAGGCGGCCCCACACAGACCCCTGTCTTCCCCACCCAAACACTTTCATCTTTATTGCCTGTCTCAGTAAATGGTGTGAAAAGAGGTTTAAAAGGGAAATACTTATCAGAATTGGCCTTATCTTAGTCACAATTGGGAGAACTGGAAAGAGGATCAGACTGAAGCTGACATTTTTTTTTAAAAAAGATTTTACTATTTATTTTTATAGAGAAGGGCTGGAAGGGAGAAAGAGGAGAGAAACAACGATGTGAGAGAGACATCGATCAGCTGCCTCTCGCACATGCCCCAACCAGGGATGGAACCCACAACCCGGGCAGGTGCCTTGACTGGGAATCAGACCCACGACCTTCTGCTTTGTGGGGTTCCTTTTACCAGTGGGTCATCTCCCCAGTGTCTAAGGAAAAGGGTGAGGAGCTACTAAATAGCTCAAGGCTTTCTGGCATGAGGAAAATCATGGAGTCAGACAGCTCTGGCGCTACATACAGGTGTAACCATGGGCAAGTCATGCCCACCCAACTGAGCCACACTGGTCAGAGCTGGAGCTGACAATTTGACCCTGGCTGTGTGCGACCTCCCCTTGGAAATGTCTTCCACAACCCCCAGGATCCATTCCTGTCCTGCAAGGAAGAGTTCCTCAGGCAGAATGCAGTGCCTTGGGCCCATGTGACACTGAGTCAGCGAGACAAACAAAATCTGTCAAAATTGAGAACTGGGGTGGATGAAGGGCCTAAGAGCATTAGGACTGAAAGGCCCAGGTGGTTCCAGGCCTGGAGCACTGTGGTTATCTTTGTCCAAGTGATCAAGGTTGTGACATTACTTCTCCTGACCCCAATTCTGCCTCTGGATGTTGTCATCTTGACACAAAGCAGTTTGCCCTACCTGCTCACCGGCAGATGTGAGCATACTCAGAACTCTCCGCAACTCAAATCCACCAGTAACCAGCTCCTACCCTCAAGCTTTAAGAAATGTTCCCCATTATCCACAATTTAAAATAATTCTCTAATTAAGGCTACAAACATGTCAATTTGTCACTTAAAATGCTCGTTTTGTGCCTAACTCTCATCTAATTTTAAACTAGGGTAACTGTCATAATTAGACTCTGCCTTAAACTTATCACAAACATTATCCACACACCAGCTTAAGTCCTGTGCAGCAGAACTCTGCCACAAGCTAAACTCTAGCTTAAATTTAATCTAGCAAAAAAAAATAAAACCTGAACTCCAATCTTAATTAGTCCTGCACTCTAACACTCATCCTAAAATATTTCTAATAAGAGTTCAAGTTTATCCAAACTCTGACTCCTAAATGTATCCCAAATCTACAAATGAAAATCAACCCAAATCCTAAAATGGACATAATTTTAATAGAATCCCAAGTTTTCTCAATTGCTTTTATTTATTTTTAATTTATTTAATTTATCGATTTGAGGGAGTGAGAGAGAGAAACACTGATTTGCTGCTCCACTCATGTATGCATACATTGGTTGCTTCTTGTACGTGCTCTGACCAGAGGTTGAACCTGCAACCTGGGCATATTGGGAGGACACTCGAGCTAACTGAGCTAGCTGGCCAGAGCCTCCCAATTGCTTTTAAATTCTAAACCTAACCCTGGTTCTACCCTAACCCTAACCCTAGTCATGGCTGTAACCTGAACCCTAATCGTAACCTATTCTAACTATAACCATAATTCTGATCTTTCCCTGACCTCTATGGTAGCCCTGACCTAATCCAGCTTTGACCAAATCTGGGCTGTTCAGCCATTTCCCTGAGAGATGCAAGACATAGGTTCACAGGGAGGGGCCTTTGCCTCACCAGTCAGTCCCTTCTTTGGCCTGAGTGGGCTCTGGAGGTGCTCTCTTGGGATCAAGGACAGCAGGAGCAGACTCATAGGTCATGAAGAACCTTAAAAGGGCAAGAATCTAGAAACACCTGCAGCCAACTCAGCTCTTACCTGGCATTTCTAGGAATCAGCCTCTTACAAGGACAGGGGCAAACACACTTGTGTCACTAAACTGGTAACATCGGGGAGCTTTTGAACAGTCAGCCCAGTAGCAGCATTAACCTGGTCGTGGTTCTGGCCCCCTGTCCAGCCCTAGATCGCCCCGGGGATCCGACCACTCTTCTGCAAGCTTGCTCTTCTCCCCCTTTTCAGCCCCTCAAATAATGACAAGGGACGCCCCAGCCAGAGGAAGGTATACCTTTACCCACAGTGCAAGGGTGAGAAAGTGCCCTCCGCATCCCTGCACAGTCAGTCCCGAACAGTGGCTTCGCCCCATCACCGGCGCCCCTGCCCATGAGAGCAGGATCGGCTCCAGGCCCTCGCGAGGGCCGCCTTGACCTCCTTGTTGCGGAGGCTGTAAATGAGCGGGTTGAGAGCGGGGATGACAAGGGTGTAGAACACAGATGTCATCTTGTCGGAGTCCAGGGCATAGCTGGAGCTGGGACGCAGGTACATGAAAATGAGGGTCCCGTACAGCAGGGCCACAGCCGTGAGGTGGGAGCCACAGGTGGAAGCCACTTGCCGCCGGCCCTCAGCTGAGTGCATGCGGATCACAGCCCCAGCAATGAATCCGTACGACACGACAATCGCCAGCACCGTGGCCGTCTGGATGAAGCCACACACGGCGAAGAGGAGGAGTTCATTGAGGCTGGTGTCGTCGCACGAGATGGCCAGCAGGGGAGGGATATCACAGAAGAAGCTGTTGACCTCTCGGGAGCTGCAGAAGTGCAGGCGGAAGGTGAAGGTCGTGTGGATGAAGGCACTCACTGCGCCACCCACGCCCGATGCTCCCAGCAACGTCAGGCATAGACGCCGGGACATGACCGTTGGATAGAGGAGAGGGTTCCCGATGGCCACGTAGCGGTCGTAGGCCATGGCAGCCAACAGGCAACACTCGGCATCAGCCAGCCCCGTGAACACAAACATCTGGAGGGCACAGGCTGCGTAAGGGATGGTGGCGCGGGGCAGCAGCAGGTCCACTAGCATCTTGGGGCCGATGGCCGAGGAGTAACAGGTGTCCAGCAGGGAGAGGTTGGCCAGGAAGAAGTACATAGGCGTGTGGAGCCGGGCATCCACGCGGATCAGCAGCACCATGCCCATGTTTCCCAGCAGGCTTACCAGGTAGATGGGCAGGAAGATCAGGAAGAGGGCCAGGCGCAGGTCGCCGCGGTCTGTGATGCCCAGGAGGATGAATTCAGCAGGGACCACCCCGGCCCCAGTGACATTCTCTGGAGTCATCCTGCTGGGCAGAGGCTGAGGAGAGGCAAAACAAGAGAGTGATGAAAGGTCATGATCCTCTTGGAAGACAAAGCACTTTGTTTTGGGAATCAGCTACGCCTGGATTTCAGTCTTAACTGTGTGATAAAATTGCTGTGTGACCTTGGACCAGCAATGTAACCTCCCAAAACCTTTGTTGCTGACTCTGAGACAACACACAATTTAACCTCCACAAGTGCAGGAGTCTTGTCTGTCTCCTGTTTTATTTATTTATTTGTTTGTTTATTTATTTATTTATTTATTTATAGAGAGGGGGGAAGGGAGGGAGAAAGAGAGGGAGAGAAACATTGATGTGCAAGAGATACATCAATTGGTTGCCTCTCACATGTCCCCAGCCAGGAACCTGGCCTGCCACCCAGGCATGTGCCCTGACTGGGAATCAAACTGGGGACCTTTTGGTTTGCAGGCCAGCATTCAATCCACTAAGCCACACCAGCCAGGGCTAATTCACTTTTGTATTCACAGTTCTGAGAACATTGCGTGGCACATAGTAGGTGCTCGATAAATATCTGTTAAATGAATGAATGATGAATGGGATGATAGTGTCTGGCCAGGGGCTAACAACTCCATGACTATATGTGCACTCTCCCCTCCAGTTCCCCAAGGAGGAAAAGAGGCAATGGAATGGGCAGAAAGAGTCTCCTGCTCTAAAGGGCACAGCTGAGGGTCTTGACGTTTACTGAGAGGACATCCTTCACGGGAGCAAGGCTAGGGAAGGAAGAGGGCAGCAGTGGCCGATATCTTTGGGAGCCAGCAAGAGGTAGAAAGAACAGATGATTTGCATGTATTGCTGGGCCAAGCTCTTCACCTCTCTGAGCCTCAGCTTTCTCATCTGTGTTGGGAGAAAAAAAAAGCTGCAAGGATTCAATGCAATAATGGCATCTCCCATAGGGCCTGGCGCCCAGCTGGCATTTAACAAGGGTCCAGTGAATTGGACTGCATTGAACTAGATGTCCTGCTTCGATGCTGGAAGGAAGCAACTTTAAGGCAATCAAAAGTAGCGTAACTTCCATAACATGTAATGTTGCTTCACACCCCTGGGCTTCCACACTTCCTGCCTCTGCCTAGAACCCATTTCCCCTTTTGTGTGTGACAGAAACTACCTCTAATGTACAGATTTCCCTGATGTGCTCAAAGGAAACTCACCTTTTCCCTGCTGCACTGGAACTCACATCCATCACAGCCTGTCATCAGTCCTTGGCACATATTTTTGTGTCCACCTCTCCTGTGGGCTCTGAGCTCCCTGATTCAATATTCACTCAACAAACATTCATTGAGCACTATGCATTATAGAATGGCCCTGCAATTCATTTTTGTACCTCTAGGGTTTGGTATACAAACAGTACTCAATAAATACCAGTTGAATGTATAAAACAGTGAAAAGAATACGAACATTAGCAGCCTGCAGACTTAGTTTTGAGCCCAGGTTCCATCACTTTTCAGGGTGCGACTTCAGGCAGATCACCTCATTTCTTTCTGCTGGTTTTCCCTGTTAGGTAGGACACATTCGGCGGGGGGGCAAAAGTAGGTTTATAGTTGTGAGCACACAAAACACAGAGTTTATTCTTACATTATTATTTATTAATTATTGTATTATTTTTCCATAGGAACAACTGTAAACCTTCTTTTACCCCACCCTATACTAGTATCTCAGTTGGAGTGTCCTGCGAGGCAGCAGATCGGCAGCACAGGGCATGGAGCTGAGTGCTATACGTTCTTTCCCCTTTCATTATGGGATGTTTAGATGTTTGGGATGCACTGTGCCTGGTGAGGATGATGAAGATGAAGGTCTTCCTACGGAGCACAGTTGGGATGAAAAAATTTGACAGTATCACATGTCAGTGAGGTTGTGCTGGTGGAAAAGTAAACTGGGACACTTGGAGGACAATTTGGCAGTCACTATCCCCGACTGTGCGTACCCTCGTGTCTCAGTCTGCCTGGGAGGCTGTGACAGAGCATCACAGGCTGGGAGGTTTAAACAGTGGACTTTTATTTCTTGCAGTTCTGGGGGCTGGGAAGAACCCAGTTGGTGGCAAACCCCAGTGTGTTTTTTGTCCACATGAGATCAAGGTTCCAGCACGGCTGGGCTCTGTGAAGGCCCTCTTTCTGACTTGCTGATGGCTGCCTTCTTGCTGTATTCTCACATGGCAGAGAGAGAGAGAGCGAGCACGCTGTCTGGTCTCTTCTTATAAGGGCATTAATCTCATCACGAAGACCTCACCCTCATGACCTCATGACAACCCGATTACTTCCCAAAGGCCCCACTTCCAAATGCCATCACACTGGGGGTTAGGACTCAGACATAAGAATTTGGGGGGGGGGGCAGGGCAGAAACATTTAGTTCCTAACACCTAGTAATTTTACTTCTGGGTGTTTACTTTTAAAAACTCTCACACATGTACACAAGGAGACACATACAAGGGTGCATGCACCCCTTGTCTGTTTGTAATGGCCAAAAGTTGGCCAAACCTAAATGTTTAGTAAAGGCTCATGGGAGCTAAACAGGGATGGCCTCAACTTATATGTATCAATGTGGATAAATCTCAAAAACATATTGAGATAAAAACATAATTTGCAGAAAAAATATACAGGTTGATGAAAAAGCACAGAATCATAATATACCTTTTTGTGTGTATGTATGTACAACACATGGCTGGTTGTTCCAACCAAAAGTAGGGTCCCTGCTAAAGGGCCCCGGAGTTTCATTGTTGTTGCCCATCCCCAAATCCAGAGCTGATCCTTCTTACCTTCTAAGCCTCAGCTCAGGGGTCAGTTTTCCAGGACGCTGTATCGAACACCCAACCACCCAAACTTTCAGGTCAGAACCTGGCTTACTGGGCTCTGTATTATAGCCCTAGTCCCTTGTTTTCTATCTTTCTAAGCATGTCCCTCACCTAATCAAGTATTTGAGACCATGCTTAATTCTTCCCTCTATCCTCAGGGATACAGAATTTTAGGGATCCTCCCCTCCTCCTTGGTGGGGTCTCTGGTGGAGGCCAGACAGCCTCTAGGGGAAGAGAAAACCGTGGGGTTCTAGCTCCACCCAGAACCCAGTTGGTGGCAAACCCCAGTGTGTTTCTGTTTGTCCACATGAAAAGCAATCACTACTCACCTTCACAAAAGTGAAGGGTGGAGCTGCTTCCAGCGCCTCTCCATTTCTCCATCTGTAAAATGGGAACAGTGAAGCTTCAGGGCTTTGAAGTTATTTTGAAAAATTTGGGCACAAGGATTCCCAAACTTCAGTGAAGTAGCTGTGAGTGAGTGAGTGAGCAAGTGAGTCTGTGCCTAGGCACAAAACATAGAGAGTTAATTCTCCCTTAATTTCTCTGTTTCCTTATTGCCCACAGGAGTATCCTGATATTGTAGGGTGTCTTTCCAAAGAAGGAAGAGCTTGTCCCAGGATGTACAGCTATGAAGGGATAGAGTTGGGGCTTGAGTTCAGATTTGGCTGCAAGTTGAATTCTCTTTGTCTCTAAGCAAAGTCCCTATTTTGGGTGTTTTAATAGAGACAAAGCTTGTTGTTGCCACTGCCTTGCCTCAGACCTCTCACCTTTAGATTGAAAAAAAAAAAACAACGGACTAGATCAGTGGTTCCCCATTTACTCTGTAGACTTCTGTCATTAGAATTACCTGTGGAGCTTCATAAAAAAATATTTGGTCATGCACAGTGGCCAGGAACTCTTACTCAGTTGATCTAGAGCAGGGCTCAGAAGCCTGTGCCTGAAGAAATCTTCCAGGTGATTCTGATATGCAGCTTAATTTGAGACCCTGAGCAGCAGAGCTTCTCCATCTTCAATGTGCATGGGAATCGCCTAGGGCTCTTGTTAAACACAAATTCTGTTTCAGAAGGACTGGGGAGGGGCCTGAGCGTCCACATTTCTAACACACTCCCACGTGGTGCTGATGCTGCTGGTTTGAGCACCACAGTTTGAGTAGCAAGACCCTAGATCATATTGGACAGTGTTTCCAGCTCTGACATCTTAGGATTCTAGTTTTCTGGAGGGTTCTCAGAGCTTCTTCCTGCTAGCTCCTTTCTCTCTGCTGAAATCTTCCTTTGACTCATCCTTTCTCTCTAGGCTCCACTGTACTCATGAGCACATGTAAGTCTGCTGAGGCTGGCCTGGCATTGCTCAATATGTTGCTTGCCCATTTCCTATCAAGTTTGTGTTCTTAGCTCATTCTTCCCCAGCTCACAGACATTGGATATGTCTTGGTCCAGACACCAGCTGCTGTCACCATGATGGTGTGGGGTTGTTGGGTTGGTTGGATACCCAGAAGGTGGAGGTGGGTGGGGAAGAGCAGCTGCAGACAAGCCTTTGCGGGGAGACAATAGGGACATGCCCCATCTCAGAGGTATGAACAGGGGTTCTTATACTCTTCTTGGACCCTGAGGGAATAGCCTCTTTCTGTTTTCCTCCTGACTCCTCTTTCCCTCCCCTCTCTCCTGAACTCCATAGAGACTCTCTCTCCACATCCTCTGGGGACTCCATGACAGCTAGTGGCAAGGGACTGCCAGAGAAGACTCACTGTTTGGTGCCTGGAGAGAATGGAAAAGTTTGGCTGAGCGGGTCCCCAGGCTCTACATGGGGAAGACAGTCATGCATCTTGATGAGGGGAGTCTCTTTGTCTCACTTTCCCCGCCCACTCTTTGGGACTCGATGTTTTTATTATGCTTTATTATCTTCTACACAAACACATATTCTTTTTTCTTTTATTTTAAGAAGGGATTTTTTAAATATATTTTAGACATTTACTGTAATGACATGAATGAGTTCTCAGTTGGAGAAAAAAATAAGAGTTTAAAAAGTAAAGAATAAAAACTGGTCACAACTCACAAATAAGAAATGAAATCACCTATCAGAGACAGAGATCTAATCCCAGACATGTGACAGTAGACAAATCTCTGAATCTTTCTGTGCCTAGGATTCTTTTCTAGAATATTCTTGCCCTTTCACACCACACACAGATTCTGCGTACTTGGTGTCATATTCTCCATGTTAAGACCAATGAGTGAGTTTCTTTCAAGGCAGGGTCAGAATTGGTCCCTGAAGCCTAGTGACTTGACTGAGGTCCTGACCTGCCTAGACTTGCCATCATTTATTATCAGGGACAACTTCATCATCTGACACTATGCTCCTATTGGGTTTCCTCCTAGAAGCCAAGAGTTTGCTGGCATTTTTGGTGTTCCCAATTCTGGATAGAATCTGCTTAGAAACATATATCTGCTCACCAAGTCACCCCATAGGGACTGCTGGTCACTCACTCCCTCTAGGCTACAGTCTTGTCCTTGGCTTGTTGGTCCAATTCCAGTCCTGCAAAGTCAGAATCTTCATTTTATTGCATCTGCTTGTAAGGCTAAGCATCCATCCTGTCGTCAATGTGAGTCTTTCAAATTGCCAGTGGTCAAGTCCCTGGAACAAGACCTATTGAAAAAGACTTGGCTTCCACTCTGGGGAAGGATTTTTATGGGGTGGAACATCTTGCCCAACCGAAGAGTCTCCACGAAGCCCTTTTCATGTCCCTGTTCCTCAGGCTATAGATAAAGGGGCTCAGGATGGGGGTCACCATTGTGTATATCACAGGTGCCACCATTCCAGGGTCTGCTGAATAGGAGGATGAGGGATGGAAATACACCAGAAAGAGTGTCCCATAGAAGAGAGTGACCACTGACAGTTGAGAGCCACAGGTAGAGAAGACTTTGTGCTTCCTCCAAGCAGAGGGTACCCTGAGGATGGCATCGGTGATGTGGGCATAGGAGACCAGGACACAGGTGACACAGACCACACCTGAAAGGGCGGCTTCAGTGAACATCATTACCTGAAAGATACGAGTGTCTGAACAGGCCAGTTTGAGGAATGGGAGATGGTCACAGGGTACAAAGATGGAATGGGGGGCACAGAAAGAGAACTGAAATATCAGGAGAGTGAGTGAGAAGGCCAAGAGGTGGGAGCAGAGCCAGGATGCAGCGACCAGCCCCAGGCAGCATTGGAGACACATGATTGTGGGGTAGCGCAGAGGAAGACAGATGGCCACATGGCAGTCATATGCCATCACGGCCAGCAGAAAGTCATCCAGCAGGGCCAACGCCATGGAGAAATACATCTTCATGAGGCACCCAGTATGAGAGGTGGAGTGGTGCTGTGTATGGATGTTCACCAGCACCTCGGGGACAATGGAACAGGAGAAGCAGGTATTGAAGGACAGGTTGGCCAGGGAGAAGTACATGGGGGTGCGGAGGTGCTGGTCAGCAGCTATGGGCAGGATGATGAGTAGGTTCCCCATCAGGGTGACCAGGTACATGCCCCAGAAGAGTCTGAACAAGAGGGGCTTCTGCCATGGGTGTTCAGAGAAGCCCAGGAGCAAGAAGTTTAGAGACACCATTTGACTTTCTAATTTCCTTTTAAGGCAGAAAAATTAGAGAATGATCTTGTTTAAATAAAGATAGGCTCTAGATATTACAGAGTCCAGGGGCTGTGGTCTGTTTTTCTCTATTCCTTGAAGAGGTCACTGAGATTCAGTAGTGGCTGTAACTGCTGGTTTGCACATATGTACAAATATGAGGGCAATGAACTATGATAATGAGGCACCGGTGTGGAGATGTAGTTTGGGTTCTAGATTCCTGCAGGTTTTCCCCATGGATTGTTTGAATGACACTGAACTGAGATTCACCTGAAAGAATGTCTACAAATGTAATTCCCTTTTTAAAAAACTTTAGAACAACTTTAGTCTTAATTTCATCATCTTAGTGGGGAGCTCATTTTGGGGTTATGCATACACTAGGATTTATTCTGCAAAACAAAGTGCTCATTGTGTATGTTTGTGAGTGCGTATTTGGGGAGATGAAACCAGGAGCCAGCTTAGACTTAGGGATCTCTAGGTGGGCTGGGAGTGCTCTGGCCCCCTTTGGTGTTGAAGGTTATTCCAATTAGTGTGGTTATGAGAATGTTGCAAACTGAAAAGCACTTTATGATATGGGCATATCATTTTCATTTTAATCATCAATATCACCATCAACATCTTTTATTTAGTATCTGGGCTTTGGCATCCTGATTTTGGGATGAAAATCCTTCCTCTGTTCCTTATTCTCAGTCTGACCTTGGTCGACTACTTAACTCTGAATCTCTGTTTCCTAGTTTGTAACCATGTGTAACTACTTCATAGAATCATGAAAGTTATTATCACAGTAACACATATGGAGGGCACACTACGCTGCTATTAAGGGGAGTGGTGTGATTGTCACGATCAGCAGTAGTTGATGAACTGTGAACCTGGGACACACGATGTAGTGGAGAAGCATCAGATGACTTGCTTTACAGTTCTTTTCCTCAGTGCTTTTTGAACTTGGGGAATGTTTACTCCTTCTGACCCTGGCTTTTCTCATCTGTAAGACAGAGATAATAACCCAACCTGATAGGCCTGCGGAAGAAACCAAATTCTGGAATCAGTTGAAGTTCATTCATGAACCATGATGTGCAATCGAGATGAGAAATTCCAGCATTGCTGTGTGATGGTGTGGAGGAATAAATGTGACGAACTGTCAGTGGCAGCGTGGGCTCATGTCCTGTTTGTTTAGTGTCATCATTAAAAATATCACACACCCTCCAGAATCTGACAGAATTTTCCCACTCTACTCTTGATGTGACCCTGAAAAAGTCACATGACCCTTTTTTGGGATTCAGTTTCTACAGATGTTTAAATGGGATAAAAATAGGGTTTACTGTATAGAATGGTTGTGATAATTAAATGAGATTTAAAAATGATCGTATAATATTTAGACCAAGCTGGCACATAGTAAGTGCTCAATAACATGATCTGTTATTGTTACTGCTGTTTTAAATAAAATGAGGGTGCTTTGTCATTGCGTCAGTACCTGCAGGTTGGGCTTGTAAGTTGTGAGATGTCAGTACTAAAAGTTGTCTTCGTCGTCATCATCATCATCATTATCAACATCACCTTTGACGGATTATGACTACTCAAAACTGTCCATGGCAAAACCTTTGTTTTGGCATCTGGAAACCAAGTATAAACTTGGATAAATTCATAAGAGCCCCTCCCCCACATTATTAATCATATAATGGGAGTAAATAAGTATATCTTATGTGCTGGCTCAAATTTCAAGAAAAAGAAAGGATGTGAATGAGGTTAGTAAACTTTAAGTGGATGTAGAGGAGTTGATTACCAGGTATTGACCTTGTGCGGTGATTGAGAGTGATTCTGGGAACCATGCCCATCTGAGTGGACTGAGAGTGAATTATGCTTTGTTTTTGCACAAGTGTTATGTCCCGGTTACTGATAGGGTCTGGGGAAGGGTGGTCTGAGGCCCATTCTCCACAATGTCTTCTGTCTGGTCTGTCAGAACACCAGACAGATGTGATGAACACCAGGACTAGACGCCCCTCATGGTAATCAGAAGAGCCAGAAAATGATTGACAGACATGGATGTAGGAAAGAAAAGGGAAAAGGAAAAAGGGGGAAGCTCTATGCTCTGTGTGTGTGTGTGGGTGTGTGTGTGCATGCGCGCCTGCACATGTGCTCATGTGAGCCTTAGGTAGACTCGGCTCTCTTTCTCCATCCCTTTGCCTCAGTTCTTACCTGGAAACGCTGGCCAGACTCAGCCTCTGACACTTCCAAAGAGCAGACTGCGTTTCCTATCTCATTGTCTTCCCAAGAAGTCATGGCTGGAGCACCAGAGCCCTTCCCTGCCTGTAGGAATAGCTCAGACTGAAGGCTCAGGTCTTCAATGATATCTCAGGCACAGGAGCCAGGAGGAGCTGCTGACTTTCTCAGGCAGTGTCTCCTGGGACCCATGCTTGGACCTCCTTGCTAGAAACAAACAATTGTCCAACCCCCAACTCTTTCCTCTAGACTGTGGCCTTGAGTTCCAGCAGTGACTCTGATGACTCCATTCAGAATGATAAGAGCTGGGGTCCGCGGGAGTGCTCCTGGTCTTTCCCTTAGGTGAGGTGCAGTTCGGCTCCCTCCGTCCAACCTTAACCCTGAATAAGCCCTATCTCTTTTATGAAGTCTGCTCTATCTAATTAGAGTCCAGTCTTCGGGAGTGAAATACATTATGTCCTAGAAAATAAATAAAGATAAACTTGGTCAGAGGTCACAATCATTGCCTTCAAATGTCATGTACAAGAGACAACATTCATTTTTTTATGACCCCAGAGAACAGAGAGATGAATAATATGTAGACTCTAAGGCCCGGGGTGTGATTCTGGATTTATTTTTGCTGTAAATATATCTTGCATACAAAAGAGCGTATAAAATGCATTTGTGCTGTTTAAAGAATAACAACAAAATTCATACCCATTCTTCCGCCACTCTGCTTAAGCAGTACATGGTTCAACCCTCTAGAAGCCTCGTGTGGTCCTCTTTCAAATCATCTGCCTTGTTGGGGGCGGTCACGGGGAGAACGTGGTGGAGGGCTGGCCTGAGAGCTGCTTCCGGGCAGTCAGCGGCGCGTCACCCCGCCCCCGTCTCCAACCGGAAGTCCTTCGCGCCGCTCCCACCACGGGAGCCCTTTCAAGGACGCAGCCTTGAGAGAGCCGCGTGGTGTTGAGACCATCTGGACCGTAAGTGTGACTCAACCCCATTAAAGCCCCTGGGTAAACTTGAAGACTCCGGCGGGCAAGTGCGGAGACCCCGTCGCCTTGCGGCGCCCGAGATGAGCCTGGTAAACTCTTTTGCTTCTCAATCTGCCTCCTGCCGACCTGGAGAGGCCTGGCTGCCGGCCGGCGCTCAGCGTCCTCCGTGGTCCGGGACGCTTTGCCCTCTGACACACGTGTGTGTCTACAGTGTACGCGGTAGTGGTTGGATTTGCCTCTTTTTGTCCTTTTTTCTGAAAGGAATTACACTTTTTGTAATCTTCCGTAAATTGCTTCTTTTGCTCAACATTATTCATTGAGCTTTATTCATGTGGATACACGTAGCTGAAGGGCATTTGGGTCCACAGTTGTCTTGTAGAGGTCGCCGCTGCTCATTATAAACTTGCATCCCCTGCAGGATTTCAGATTGCAGAACTTTTAGGATTTGGGGTTCTATGTATGTTGTCTCCGATTCCTCAGCAGTTTCTGCGGGAGCTCTCCGTAATCAAACACATAGTATTTCCACAACGGAACGAGTGAATAGTCACACTAAGTTCAACTGATACAGACTATTAACAGCTTCATGTAAATTCAGGTCATGTTTTCCTGCTAAATGAGCTCACTGTAAACCTTACCATAATGAATATTATACCAAGTATGATGAACACATATTCTTAAATAGCCACATGTCACTCCACATGCTACAAAATGAGTTTGCTGAAACTCTGAAATTCCTTCATCAATTTTTGGATTTTAAGATTGCACCTATGGCACTGTGGACTTACAGTGCATTGTGGAATTGTATCATAGTATATTTGTTCATTCTAACGTTGGTGGACATTTGAGTTTGTTGCCAGGTTTTTGACACTTTTTTGAAGAACTGTTTATTCTCTTAAGTAAAACTTCTCCTATTCTCATTTTTAAAAATGAAAAAAGAAAAAAATGCCCTGGCCAGTGTGGCTCAGTTGGTTGGAGCATCATCCCAGAAACTGAAAGGCTGAAGGTTCCTTGCACATGCCTGGACTGCATGTTCCATTCCCAGCTGTGGCATATATGAGAGGCAACAGATCGATGTCTCTCTCTCTCACGTCAATGTTTCTTTCCCTCTCTTGCCCTCCCCTTCCCCCTCTCAAAAATCAGTAAGCACGTCCTTGGGTGAGGATAAAAAAAATGTTATTTGACTAAATTGGCCTGGTCTCTGTTATTCATTTTTTTTTAACTCAGAGTTTGCTGTATTTCAAAAAACTAATTCTTTTTTAAATTACTTTTTATTGTTATTTGGTTACAGTTGTTCTAACTCCTCCCCACCTTTGCAATGGACAAATTTCTAGAAATGTGCAGTCTTCCAAAACTGAATTATTTCTTCTTTAAAAAACTTTTCCACCGGGAAATTGGAGAAACGTTTTAGTCAACCATTCTCTAAAGAGAACATATCTACAATAATGATCATTTATCATTTCTTTGTTCTATTATTGATATATTTTTTAAAGGTTTTATTTATTTATTTTTAGAGAGGGGAAGGGAAGGAGACAGAGAGGGAGAGAAACATCAATGTGTGGTTGCCTCTCATGCGCCCCCTACTGGGGATCTGGCCTGCAACCCAGGCATGTTCCTTGACTGGGAATTGAACCAGTGACCATTTGGTTTATGGGCCAGCACTCGATCCACTGAGCCACACCAGCCAGAGCTGTTACTGATATTTTAATGGTACCTCAAGAGTTATTATTTCAATAGCTAGAGGACTTGTATTCAACTTTAGGTCCTGCTATCCACAACCTTATGATCCATAAAATCTGCTAGTTGTAAAAACTTGATGTAGTAATCAAGGCAAAGGGGTTCCAGGGAGCATATATAATATCTTACATTACCATTGCTGTTGACAATAACATAATCAGGGAAGGATTAATTAAGCAACAAGTTTACACTTACGCATTTGTATGTCGTTAGGGTTGTGTAACCGTCATTAATGCTGATCACCAAATGCCTTTGGCTCTCCATTTTACAGATACACTGTTGGATTGTGCCTTGGGCTCCATTTTGTTGGGCGGGGTTATGAGATTAGCTGGGGACAATGAGTTGTGGTCTGAAGTGTTATAAGTCACTTCTGAACCTGAGTGTTTATTTCTCACAGCAAAATCTTCGAGCCTTTCACAGCTCCTGACAGAGTGATGATTAATGTTTACAAAGGTGACTGCTCCATCAGCATTGGTCCCTGAGTGTTTAAAATGAGCAGCATCCTTATATTTTTTTTATGGTGGACATGCAGTGTGAATAAAAAATTGACCTTTGGTTTTAAGTTCCAAAGATTTTTGGGATTGTTTGCTTCCACAGCACAACCTAGCCTATCCTGACTGATACACATTGCTTACCCCAGGTTATGAGGGTCATTTCAGTGAGGATTCTGGCCATGTGGAGAAAGGAGGAATTAGAGGAAAGAGAAAGGAGTCAAGTACTGAGTATTCACATTGTGACTCTACTTTGGTTTTGGTAGAGTTTACATCTGCTTGCTATATTCTATCTTTCCAGTGTTATTCTTCCTGCTCTCTAATTGAAAAAGGCATACAGGGCTTTTCACTGCTTCTCAAACACAATACAGTATTTCTTTTAAAATATATTATTTATTTATTTTTACAGAGAGAGAAAGGGAGGGAGAAAGAGGGGAAGAGGAAGATCGATGTATGAGAGAAACATCAAATGGTTGCCTCTCTCACATGCCCCAACTGGGGACCGGGCCTGCAGCCCAGGCACATGCTGCCTGGGAGAGGAACCAGCAACCTTTTGGTTTGCAGGATGATGCTTCAACCAACTGAGCTACACTGGTCAGGGCACAATCCAGTATTTATTGCCTCTGCCTACTTGGGTGACTTTCACTGTTTGAAATGCTCTGTCCGTTTCCTTGTCAAACGAACTTTGATCTGTACAAATTCAAACCAGCCTTAAGGACAATCTTAGTTCATTCCTCAAAGAGTCTGCCAGTCCCTGACCAAATCCACCCAATTTCTTATTCTAAAAACTAATTGAACTTTAGAATTCCTTGAGGGCTAGCTGCTGTAAAACTTACAGAAAACCTACTTGGAGACAGCCTTATTCTACCATCTGGGTGGAAGAAACTGTTTCCCTAAAATCTAGATTCCTAGCAATACATAGTCTGGGATTAAACATATATTTCGTCAAGTTCACTGATAGACACCAAGTGTTCTAGCTTCCTGGTCAGTGCTCTTCCTGCTTATTCAACACCACCTGTCGTGATCTCTGTGGGTGCCATGTGACAAACCTCAGGAAAGAGGATAACCTATCATCTCTTAGGTCATCTCTCAATTATGATATCCTGTTGTCTTGTTCCTTCTACGAGTGAATTCTGTCCCTTAATTTCCTCAAACCCCTCTTCATATCTTTGTTTCTAAAGCTGTAGATAAACGGGTTCAGCATGGGTATCACTACTGTGTACATAACTGTGGCTATCCGGTCCCGCACCACTGAGTACATGGAGAGAGGCCTGAAATAGACATAGATGGCACTCCCATAGAACAAGATTACTACAGTGAGGTGGGAGCCACAGGTAGAGAAGGCCTTCCACTTCCTGGCTACAGAGGAGATTCTGAGTACAGTGATGATGATTCGTAGGTAGGAGAAGAGAATGCATAGAAATGGGGTTGCGACAACTGTGAGGGTCTCGGTCATGATGACAGTCTGGCTGGAGGAAGTGTCAGAGCAGGATAGCTTTAGCACAGGCTGAGTATCACAAAAAAAATGCTTGATGACATGGGAGGCACAGAAAGACAGGCGGGACATGAGTAGCACACGGAGCAGGGCGTGCAGGTGGGAGATGGTATAAGAACCCAGCAGCATGAAGAGGCAGCATCGTGGGTTCATGACCACATCATAATGGAAGGGGTGGCAGATGGCTACTAGCCGGTCTATGGCCATAGAAGCCAGCAGGTAGCTGTCAGTATTTGCAAATGCCATGAAAAAGTACATCTGGACCAGGCAGCCCACAAAGGAGATAGACTTTGTCTCTGACAGTAGATTCACCAGCATCTTGGGCATAATGACCGTTGTTAAGCAGATATCCATGAAGGATAGGCTTCTGAGGAAAAAGTACATAGGTGTATGGAGCCGGGAGTCACAGTAAGTGACCAGGATGATGAGTACATTTCCTACTACAGTGACCAGGTACATGACAAGGAAGATGACAAAGAGGGGTTTCTGCAGTTGAGGGTTGCAAGAGATGCCCAGGAGAATAAATCCTGAGGTGCTGCTGCTGGAGTTCTTTGTCTCCATGTCTCTTGCCTCCTGGACAGGGTTGGAGAAGCAATAGAAGTGACGTGAGTGGCAATTTGATCAAGACAGCTTCTTCCCTAACCTCTAGCCTATAAAAAAGCCCACTGTAATTTGTTAGGATTTTAGAGATTATTTACTTCAAGAAACTACAGAAGAACAGGGAGTAAAATCCCACCAGGGAAAAGTTTGAAAATTCAAACTTGCTTCCTAGGTGAGAAACTAAAGTTTTCTCATGTGTTCTTAGGACTTTCTATGTAGCTTAATTTGTTTGAGTTCTTTTCCATTCTCTTTTTAAAGATTCTTCTGAGGTTGTTTTCTGACCAACTCCTTAGCCACTTATTTTTAATTGCAGGGGAAGAGGCTTCTGGGTCTCACCTTTAGTCAGGATGCTTTCAAAGGTGGAGTTCAAGCGAATGAGATCCTCTAAGTAGGGTCCTCTCCTGCTGATAGTTCCAGAAGTCATGGGAGTTGGGACAGGACACAAGTGAGCATCAGATTTAATCGGTGCTGATGTCCACAGAAGTCAGATGAGAATTTTTAAATCTTCAGAAAAAATCTGCTTAATATGTATTTAAATATTTCTGTTTGACCAATATAATCTGGCCACTTAAATGATAACGCTTTGGTTTAGGGATGTCACTCAAAGTAGGAGTGTTGCCAGGAATAGCCTATTTTACTGAAATTAATTATTTAAATATATTAATTTTAATGATAAAAACTATGAAATTTTCATTATAAACATTCAAAATACTAGAATAGTGGGAGGGGGCAAGGGAAAGGGGGGGGAAGGCAGAGACAAATGTATTTAAAAAGTAAATAAATTAATTAAAAAAAAAAGTATACCTAAATAAATTCACAAACAAATTTCATACTTTAAAACAACAACAACAACAAAAAAAAACAACTTTGAATATAAAAGTATGATTCCCACCAATATCATGGGAAAGACAAGTCAGGATGGCCTCTCTTACCATTATTGAGCTGCATTGCTCTGATAGTAGTCTAAGCCAATGAAAAGGCAAAATTAAACAAATAGGCATAAACATTAGATAGAAAAAATTGTCATTTTTAAGTGACTCGTAAATCTAGGAAAGTGCTAATACACTTCTGAAGACTTTAAACATATGAAGATTTCACCAAAATGGCCAGATACAAGATAAATATACAAATATTAATACTTTTCTTATATTAGGACAAGGCATGAAGGAAAAAATTTCAGTTGACAATGACAGGAAGTTTAAAAAGTACTTAGGAATAAACCTAAAAAGGAAAGTAAAAAGAAATGTGAAAGATCTATCTGAAAAAACTGTACAAGAATACAAAGTTATGATATGAATAAATGGAGATATTCTACTTCTAAAAAGGGAGGATTCAGTATTAAAGAATGTCATTTAACTAATAGCATTACTTATATAGTAGTTTTTTCTTTGTGATTTATTTGACTTAGCATAGTGCCTTCAAAATCCATCCATGTATTGGAAATGACAGGATTTTCTTTCTCATGGCTGAATCTAAAAAAGACAAACTCATAGACAGATTGTAGAATGGTGGTTGCCAGGAATGGGAGATGAGTGAAATGGGGAGATGTTGGACAAAAGGTATAATCTTCCAGTTACATGATGATTAAGTTCTGGGGACCTAGTGTAGAGCTTGGTGAATAAAGTTAACAGTAGTGTATTACATATTTCAAGTTTGCCAAGAGATAGATATTTATTTATTTTTATTGAGATATAATTGATATATATACCACTGTCAGTTTAAAGGTGTACAAAATGTTGATTTGATACATTTATATATTGCCGTATGAATGACCAGTGTGGCATTAGCTAACAACACATATATTATGTCACATAATTATATTTTTTTGCGGTGGGAACCATTAATATCTAGTCTTTTAGCAACTTTGAAGTTCATAGTATAGAATTGTCTACAGTCACTATGCTGTGCAATAGATCTCTAGGATTAATTTATCTACTCATCAGAAGTTTGTACCTCAGAACAACACTTCCTCATTTCCCCCACTCACCCTCCCCAGCCCCTGGTAACTGCAGTTTCTTCTTAAGAGAGTAGATCTTAAACATTCTCATCACATAAAAGAAGTAATAATTATGTAAGGTGATGGAGTTATTAACTAACCCTGTTGTGATAATCATTTGCAGTATATAAATGTATTAAATCATCATGTTGCACACCTTAACTTCACAATTACATCTCAGTTAAGCTGGAAAAAAGCCAATTTTTAAAAAATTATACAATTTGCCTGGCTGGTGTGGCTCAGTGGATTGAGTGCCGGCCTGTGAACCAAAAATTATACAATTTAATGCACTTGCAATACCACTGCAAGGGTTTTTATTTTTTTAATGTGTTGAATATCTTACTAGATCGGAATATTTTAGATTAATCCTTTAAAACAACTTTCCAACCTGTTGATCATCTTCACCTTAAACTTTATTTTCACTCACAAGAACTCAGAGTTGATTACAAAATAAACAAAAAACTTGCTACATTTCAATAATACAAGTTTATACTAATCTACCTAGCTTTATTAAAATAATACTGTATTTTAAAAGTTACTGGCCAGTTTGAATTGTAGCATCCTGTGCATCATTTCTCCATATATACATCTAAGCAATGTAAAATAATGATACTCCAAAGGAATTTTTAATTCTGAAATTCATCTAGTGGAGTAAATGGCTAAAGAAAGACAAAATAATTTAGAAAAAATTTAGAATAAAAACAGAGAACTTTTCTAACTTAAAAAATCAAGGTACTTAAATAGGCTTCCAGCCAAGATAGAGGCATGGGTAGATACACTTTGCTTCCTCTCACAACGAAAAAGGTAACAAACAATTTAAAAACAAAAATCAACCAGAACTGCCAGAAAATTGAACTATATGGAAGTCCAACAACCAAGGAGTTAAGAAGAAACATTCATCCAGACTGGTAGGAGGGGCAGAGACAGGCAGCTGGGGCAGAGAGGACACTGGTCAAGGTGGTGGCAGGTGGACCGGGCAGTCCCATAGTTGTGTGCTGATCAACTGGGAAGAACAGCTGGGGAGCAAGACAAACTGTGCAATCCAGGGTTCCAGAGCTGGGCAAACAAGGCCTCAAAACCTCTGGCTATAAAAATCTATGGGGATTGTGGAAGCAGGAGAAACTGGTAGTCTCACAGGAGAGTCCATTGGAGAGGCCCATGGGGTCCTAGAATGTACACAAACCCACCCACCCAGGAATCAGCACCAGAGCAGCACCTTGAAGGGTGCAATTCACTTGCGGTTGTGGCAGAGGTGACTAAAAGTAGGGTGAGAGCCAATAAAACAGCATTGTTTCCTCTCTCATCCCTCCCCCACATGCAGTGCCACAGCTCACCAAAGTGGGTTGTCCCACCCTGGTAAATACCTAAGGCTCTGCCTCTTACAACATAACAGGTGCGCCGATACAAAAAAAATATGACCTAAATGAAAGAACAGATCAAAGCTCCAAAAATAGAACTAAGCAATGAAGAAATAGCCAACCTATCAGATGCACAGTCCAAAACAGTGGTAATCAGGATGCTAACGGAATTGGTTGAGTATGACTGCAAAATGGAGGAAAAAGTGTAGGCTATGCAAATTGAAATAAAGAAAAATTTATAGGTAACCAACAGTGAAGGGAAGGAAACTGGGACTCAAATCAACGATTTGGAGCGGAAGGAAGAGATAAACATTCGTTCAGAACAACATAAAGAAACAAAAATTCAGAAAAACGAGGAGAGGCTAAGGAACCTCTGGGACAACTTTAAATGTTCTAACATCCAAATCATGGGTGCCAGAAGGAGAAGAGGAAGAACAGAAAATTGAAAACTTATTTGAAAAAATAATGAAAGAAAACTTCCCCAGTCTGGTGAGGGAAATAAACGTACAAGTCCAGGAAGCTCAGCGAGTCCCAAACAAGTTGGACCCAAAGAGGAACACGCCAAGACACATTGTAATTAAATTGCCCAAGATTAAAGATAAGGAGAGAATCTTAAAAGCAACAAGAGAAAAGGAGAGAGTTACCTACAAAGGGGTTCCCATAAGACTATCAGCCGATTTCTGAAAAGAAACCTTGCAGGCAAGGTGGGGGGGGGGGGCCTGGAAAGAAGTGTTCAAAGTCATGAAAAGCAAGGCCCTACATCCAAGATTACTCTGTCCAGTGAAGCTATCATTTAGAATGGAAGGACACATAAAGTGCTTCCCAGATAAGGTGAAGTTAAAGTTGAGTTCATCACCAAGCCCTTACTATATGAAACATTAAAGGGATTTATCTAAGAAAAAGAAAATCAAAACGATGAACAGTAAAATGATAACAAACTCAGAACTATCAATAACTGAACCTAAAAAAACAAACTAAGCAAACAACTAGAACAGGAACAGGATCACAGAAATGGAGATCACATGGAGGGTTATCAGCAGGGATGGGGAGGGGGACAATGGGGGAAAAGTTACAGGGAATAAGAAGCATAATTGGTAGGTACAAAATAGACAGAGGGAGGTTAAGAATAGTATAGGAAATGGAGAAGCCAAAGAACTCATATGTATGACTCATGAATGAAGGCAGGGGAATGTTAGAGGGAATGGAGTACTGTGTGGAGGGGTATAAAAGGGAGAAAAAAAATGGGACAACTGTAATACATAATCAATAAAATATACTTAAGCAAATAAAAACACATGAATAAAAACAATACACAGAGAAAGACAAATCAATGGAACAACATAAATTTTGTGTATCAGTATTTATACACATATAAAGATCTTAAACTATATTGAGTCTAATATATAATACATATTGATTTCATTGCAATGTGGGGGGATGGATAATTAGATAAATAATATTTATGACAATTGGCTGAATCTTTGGAAAAATAAGGCTAGTTTTCTGTCTAGCCCACACATAAAATTATAATCCATATGAATGAACAATCTAAAAGTAAAAATTCCAAACTATAAAGTAAGTTTCCAAAAAAAATGAAGGAGCATATTTTAATGGTCTCAGTAGGGGGATGCCATTTCAAGAAAGAAAGAAAATGTTGATGCAATAACAACAAAATACTATACTAAAAAATGTGAAAATTACACCAAAAGAAACAATAAGTGAAGCTGAAATGTAAACTATTGACTCAAAGAAAATATTACCCCCCCCAAAAAATGAGATGTCTAACCTCATTAACAATCAGAAAATATAAATTGCACTTAAATATAATTTTCAAACATCAAATTATCAACACAATTTATGGACAATATTTAAAGGGAAAATAAATTTAAAAAAAATATTTATTCACATATAGTGGTAATGAGATGGTAATCAGTATAGACTGATTGATAGTCAATATCAGAATTGAAAATCAGTGTATATTGATACAATAATTCCTCTTAAAGAAATCTGTCCTTTAAAAATAATCATATATGTGTAGCCCAGAGATGCATACACATTTTTATTATAGCATTGCTTATAACACTAAAAAAAAAAATACAAATGAACAAATCAACCCCTAGAAGGAACAATCCAAACATCCACAAATAAATAAATTATTAACAATTTATAGTGCTGTCGTGTTATTTATCACGCAGTCTGTAAAGAAATAAATACTAATGTTGGCCAACATTTATTAGCACTTAATACATACCACACACTGAACTAAGCACTTTGCACGTCTTTTGTCATTTTATTTCCTCCAAATCCTGAGATAGACGCTATCATTATCCCTCTTCTACAGATTAAAAAACCAGAATTTAGCAAAGTTTAAGTAACTCACCAGATCCCACAGTGTGGATGTGGTAGAGCCGGGATTTTAATTCAGGCAGTCTGATGGCAGAGTGGAAACTACTCATTGCTAAGCTATGTTACTTCCGTTACACAGCTATCTATGATATTTTTTAAGTGATAAAAGCAAAATGCAGAACAATGTCTATAGAATAACCCTACTTTGGTAAAAAAATACCTTTATATTTGGGTGTGTGTGGCGGGATGGAGCGAGGAGTCCCTTTGATATTTAACTTTATGTTATATTGTTTGCACTTGAACAGGAATGACTGAGCAGCTTAGGAATTGTGCAGGGCCCTTTTAAGTCTGGTCCATCTCTTTTTCAGCTCTCTGAAATCTCCTTTTCTTGTCTAGTTTCACAGCTATATCAGATTAGACATTTACCTCTCCCTTTCCAACTGTTCTAGATTCTAAGGAAGAGGACATTTAAAATACAAGTAAGCCCACTGGAATTCTTTTTATGAATAACTGTTTTCCCTCAACCTCAACATACCTTTAGTCTCCATCTGATCAACGAGAGGTGCTTAAATAAAGTGGGATTTATGCTGGAAACTAATCTCTTGTGAGCCGGCAGCACCTCACCCAGGAGTCTCCTGTTGGAGATGCCCACTCCATTGCAGCCCCTTCCCTGCATATTCTCATGGTGCTTACACAAGCCAGACACTGCTCTTAGAACTTTGCATTCATTAGGTCTTTGAGTCTTTACAGCTCTCCACTTTATATATAATGAAAATGAGGTACAGGGGATTGAAGTGACTTGCCTAAACCAACAAGCTAGGTGGGATGGAGTCCAGCTTCAGAGTGTGCACTTTGAACCCCTACATTATCCTGACTTTCTTGTTTACTTGTGTCCTGGCTGTTGAAATGGAGGAGAGAAGATAGGGTGAGGAAAAGAGAGGAAGGTCACATGAATATGTTACCCCACAGTCTCTGATCCCCAAACCTCTCAGCCTGCCTACCTGTGGGGCTGACAGAGGAGATTCAGAGTTCTGAACATGCTTGGTGCCTGCCAGGGGGTTAAGATCAGGCTTTGAATCTCTGAGGACGGAGGCTGCTAGTAGTGCTCATCTAGCTTCAGAAATGTGCTGGTTCTTCTGTCTACTGAGGAAATTGATTATAGGAAGGGAAATCCAGGGGCATGTCCTCCCAGCAAGCGAGAGCCCTGGGGGCATTGGACCTGCGGTCTTCCCAGGAGAGAAGAATAATTCTGATGCCCTCAGTAACTCTCCATCCAGGAGCCTGTGGGGAACCTGGGCTCCAGAGGTATAGCTTCCTACCTGGGAAGGGAACTAGGGCCATGCAGCAGCAGGGGTGGAGCCATGTTCATGCACATGCATGTGAACTGTATACATGTGTGTTCTAATGTGCATATCTCCTCTAATGTGCACGTTCTCCTGTGCATGCCTGTGTGTAGGCTTCTGTGTACCTACTTGGAAGGAGATGTGATGGCTTCTGACATCTTTGATGTTCTATACCTGCATGTATGACTGTCTGGCTGCAGGTGTAGTGTTATGGGGAAGGGATTAAGGTACTAGCTCTAGGGCCAGATGAAATAGATTCAGGTGCTGGTTCTGCTTCTTATAAGCTGTGTGAGCTTTTTTTTAAAATTTAAAAAAAATATTTATTTATTTTTAAAGATTTTATGTATTTTTAGAGAGGGGAAAGGAGGGAGAAAGAGAGGGAGAGAAACATCAGTGTGTGGTTGCCTGTCATATGCCCCCTGCTGGGGACGTGGCCCACAACCCAGGCATGTGCGTGCCCTAGACTGGCAATCGACCTGGTGACCCTTTGATTTGCAGGCTGGTACTCAGTCCACTGAGCCACACTTAAGCTCTGTGAGCTTTCGCAATACTTAACCTCATTTTTTTTGTTTGTTTGTTTGCATTTGTCAGATATTTTATTGTTTCAGTTTCTTAAGCCTCACTGCTTGTTTTTGAATGCCAGTTCCAGCAATTACTAAATGGGTGAATTTGGGCAGGATACTTAGCTTCACTAACGCACATTGTCCTCATGTACAAATGGCATACCAGTCACAACTTTTAGATAGATATTTATCTTCTATCTTCCCCTTTAAGTAACAGTTTTATTTTTTAGAGCCCTTGTTATAGCTTCATAGCAATATTGATCAGAAAGTATAGAGATTTCCTGTATACTTCTTGCCCCCATACATGTATGACTTCCCATATTATCAACATCCCCACCAGAATGATACATTGTTAAAATTGATGAATCCACATTGACATATCTTCACCCAATGTCCATAGTCCACATTAGGTTTCACTCTTGGCATTGTATCTTGTGTGGATTTTGACAAATATATATTGACACCATTATAGTATCATAAAGAATAGTTTCATTGTCCTAAAAATCCTCTGTGCTCCACCTGTTCATTTCTCCTTCCCTTCTAACCCCTGTCAACCACTGATCTTTTTACTATCTTCATAGTTTTGCCTCTTCTAAGATGTCATATAGTTGGAATCATATAGCATGTGTCTTTATTTCATTTAATAACATGAATTTCAGTTTCCTCCATGTGTTTTCATGGCTTGATAGCTTATTTCTTTTTAGTGCTTATAACTATTCCATTGTCTGGATGTACTACAGTTTACTTAGCTGTTCATCTACTAAAAGACAACTTGGCTGTTTCCAAAGTTTGGCCATACTGATAGCTGTGCAGTAGTATCATACTGTGGTTTCAATTTGCATTTCCTTTATGAATTATGATATTGAGAATTGTTTCATATGCTTGTATTTCATCTGTATATTTTTTTTTTTGGTGAGATGTCTTTAAGGCCTTGAGCCCATTTTATCATCAATGTTTTATTGTTGAATTTTAGAAAGGGAACCTTTTGATACATATCAACCTTATGGGGCATAGAGCAGGGTGGATAAGTGTGGAGAGAAGAGTATATGGAAAAATGGAAGCTGTCCCACAACCACATTCACCTGCCATCTGGTGACCAGAGTGGTCTTTATAAATCAGAAATAATTTTGTAATTATTTGGTCACTTCTCTGCTTTACATTCTTCAAAGTCTCCCTTTGTCTCCTTTGCTGACAACCTGTTTTTAAAATGGTTTGTCTTGGCATATAACTTAATGGAATTAATGTGGAGGAATGTCCATTTTACTTATTTTTTTCCCCCAGAGGGAAGAGGGAAGCATTTTAAAAATACTTATGGCATGGAATGAGAGTTTTGTTGAATTTTAGTGATAGAGCATATAGAACCCACAAGTTAAAAAATTTCTCATCCTTTAGGAGAGTTACTTCTTTCTCGAAAAGTTGGCTATCTTTGGACAAGCCCCCATGCTCTGAGACTGAATACCCAGCCAGCCTTCGCATGAGCTTGTGACTCTGTTGCTGCTGCAGTTCTCTCTGGCTTTTTCACCACGAAGTATGATAAGGATCACCTCCCTTTATTTCTCAAACACACTCTGCTTAAGGATGTGTATTAATAAACTCCATCAAGACAACAAAACCCTGTAAGTAGTAAGTTTTATAGGGTGATCAATTGATTACATAATCCATATTCTTGGATGGGAAGATAATATAAAAATGTCAGCTCTTCCAAATTAATACATATATTCAGTCGACTCAAAAATTTTAGTAGGATTTTTCTCTTTAAATAATTTTTATTTTTCAGTTACAGTTGATATATAATATCATTAGTTTCTGGTGTACAACCCAGTGATTAGACATAATATAACTTACTGATGATCATCTTGATAAATCTCACACCCATCTGACATCATACATAGTTACTACAATATTATTGACTGTATTTCCTGTGTTGTACTTTACATCTCCATGACTATTCTGTAACTACCAATTTGCACTTCTTAATTTCTCATCTTTTTTCACCCACTCCCCTAACCCCCTCCCATCTGGCAGCCATCAGAATGTTTCTCTGTATCTATGAGTCTGTTTCTGTTTTAGTTCTTTTATTTTTAATTTTTTTAGATTAAATTCTTGATAAATTGATTGCCATTTTATTGCTCATATTTTTTTAAATCTTTTTTTTTCTTTCTTAAAGAATACCCTTTATTATTTCATGTAGCACTAATTTGATGGTGATGACATTCTTTAGCTTTTTCTCATCTGGGAAGCTCTTTATATGTGCTTTGATTCCAAATGGAAGCTTTGCTGGGTAGAAATGAATCTTGTCCCTTCTGGCCTGCATAGTTTCTGTTGAAATATCAGCTGACAATCTTATGGAAGCACCCTTGTAGGTAACTCACTGCTTTTCTCTTGATGCTTTTAAGCTTCTCTCTTTGTCTTTAACCTTTGGCGTTTTAATTATGATGTGTCTTGACGTGGGCCTCTTTGGGTTCATCTCATTTGGACTCTGCGCTTCCTGGGCTTGTAAGTCTGTCTGCCTCACCAGGGTAGGGAAGTTTTCTGTTATTATTTTTTTAATATACGTTTTCAGTTCCTTGCTGTCTCTCTTCTTCTGCCACACCCATCATGTGAATGTTGGTATGCTTGAAGTTGTCCCAGAGGCTTCTTATATTATGCTCATTTTTTTTTGGATTCTTTTTATTTTTGTTATTTTGATTGGGTATTTTCTGCTTCCTTGTCTTCCAAATCTCTGATTTGATCTTCTGCTTCATCTACGGCATTGTTGATTCCCTGTAATGTATACTCCATTTCAGTTCATGTATTCTTCATTTCTGACTGGTTCTTTTTTTTAATGTTTTCTAGTACTGTTTTTATGTTTCCTATCTCTTTGTTGAAATTCTCACTAAGTTCATCTACTCTTCCCGTAAGTTCATTGAGCATTCTTGAAACCAGTGCTTGAACTCTGCATCCAGTAGCTTGTTTGTCTCCATTTTGTGTAGTTCTTTTCCTGGAGTTTTGTTCTATTTTTTCATTTGGACCATGTTTCTTTGTTTTCTCATTTCAGCAGCCTTCCTGTGTTTGTTTCTATGTATTAGGTAGCGCTGCTATGTCTCCCAGACCTGGTATAGTGGCCTTATATAGCAGGTGTCCTGGAGGATCCAGTGACACAGCCTCCTCTGTTTACCTGAGCTGGCAGTCCAGTGTACCCTCCACACCTCCACATGGGCTGTGTGTACCCTGCTGTTGTAGTTGAGCCATGACTACTGTGGGCATGTCAGTGGGAGGAATGTACCCACAGGCCAATCAGCTGCAAAAACGGGCTGAGACCACTGTGGAGGATCAGCTGCAGGGCCCCACCCCATGGAGCAGGACTTTCTTCAGCAAGCCTCTGGTGCCCACTGAGTTGCCCCTTGAGTATGTGACTTGTGGAGGTAGTTGTGTGGTGCTCTAGCATGGTCTGAAGCTGTTCACTGGGTGCACTGGCTCTGGGGCTTCCAAGAGGTGCTGACCAAAGTAAGCCAATGCCTGTATTCGGCCCAGGGCCACTTGGCATGAGTTACACAGTGATCTGCAGATGGTTGCTGCTTATTCTGGGCTTGAAGGTACCCAGGCAAGGCTAGCTGATGAACCAAGAGCTGCTGCTGCCCTTGTCAGACCTGGGGCTTCTTAACGAGAGGTATGGGGCAGGCCAACGCCAGATGCTGCTTGTATGAGGAATTTTAGGAGAGTCTAAAGCATGAGTCAAGATAGGCCATTCATTTGTGTAAGAAAATCACTGGAAATGGTTTGAGAGAGCCTACAAGTTGGGTGGGGCAGAGTCACGGGGAATTGACAGGATAGGACAAACAGTGTTAGCCAAGTTGATAGACACTCATACATGGAGTTTGCTGGCTCTGTTGGTGGAGGGGCTCAGAAAAGGAGTAATGACCTCAGCCAGCATTTCTTTCTGGGAGAAAGCTGCCACTCCTCCTCTCACCCTGATGCCAGACAATTCAGTTCCTCTCCATGTGTCCCTGGTGCCTTTTGAGCTGCTGCCCAGTACTGGAGCTTAGAGGTAGTGAGTCTGAGTAAGTCCGTGTGTGGGCCTTGTAAGAAGACTCCAGAAATCCTTCATCTCACTCAGCCATATCCCCTCTGGTTTTCATAGCTGGAAGTTATGGGGACCTCTCTTCCCAGCATTGGAACCCTGGATTGGAAGTCCTCATATAGGGCTGGAACCCTTCACTCCTCAGGGAAGACTCTGCAGCTGAGATATCCCTCCCAATTTAAAAAAATTTTTTTCCCCCTTTGCCCTCCTCCACCCAGCCTACCCGACCCCTCTCTCCCACAGTCAGTTCCCACTCGGTTGTCCATATCCATGGGTCATTCATACATGTTCTTTGTTTAGTCCCTTTTTCTTTTTACCATTGTCCTCCTTCCCTATCCCCTCTGGTCACTTTCAGTCTGCTTCATGTTTCCATGCCTGTGGTTTATTTTGTTCATTAGTTTATGTTGTTGAATAGATTCCACCTATAGATGAGATCATATGGTATTTGCCTTTCACCGACTGGCTTATTTCACTTAGCAAAGTATCCTCCAGTTCCCTTCATGTCATTGCAAAAGATAGGAGTACCTTCTTTCTTTCTTTTTTTAAATGCAGATTGGTTTTATTTATTTATTTTAAATGTCAAAATCCATTATAGAATATTAAAAAATTTAAATCCATTATAGAGCTCAGCAATTAAAACAATATGACACCAGCACAAAAATAATCAAGTAGATCAATGAAATAAAATGAGCATTCTAGAAACAAATATATATATCTAACAATGTAATATGTGATTAAATTGATATTTCAAATCAATGGGGAAATTAAGCCTTATTCAACAAATAAGGTGCATGAACCACTATTACTTGAAGTAAAACAAATATAGAGCCCTATTTCACACATTATACAAACAATATTCAGGTGAGTTAAAAATCAATATGTAAAATCTAAGGAGTTTTAGGAGAAAATACAAAAGAATATTTTTCTTACCCTGAAGTAAAATATTTAAACCCAGGAGCTATAAAGTAAAATATTGAGAATATGACTATATTAAACATTTAAGACTGTACAGTAATATACATGTAAAAAAGTTAAAGGGCAAGTAATAGAATAGGAAAGTATTTGCAACATGTCTAAAAAAGGGTTAATAGTTTTTTTCTTAAAGGAAAAAGTTCTACAAACATTTAATAAAAAAATGGATAAAGAATATCAAAAAGTAATTTAAAGCTTTTTAAAAATAATAGAAATAAGCAAGAAATATACAAAAGCAGGTTTAGTTTCAACAAATAAAGTAACACTTAAAATAACACATTGTTGTCACAATCAGATTAATAAGTATTAAAAAATTGGTAATATCAAGTATTGGTAACTGTGAAAGGAACTGGGTATTCATAGACTCTTTTTCTTCATCTTCTTAAAGCAATCTCTTTAGCATATCTTGCAATGCTGTTTTGGTGGAGGCATTAAAAAGAAGGTTTTCAGCCTTCTTTTGTCTGGGAAACTCCTTATTTTGCCTTCCATTTTAATTGAGAGCTTTGCTGAGCAGAGCAGTCTTGGTTGCAGGCCTTTGCTTTTCATGACCTGGAATATTCCTTGCCATTCTCTTCTGGCTTGTAGTGTTTCTGTTGAGAAGTCAGCTGCTAGCTCTACCGGGGCTCCCTCATATTTTACTACCTGTTTCTCCCTTGCTGCCTTTATGATTCTCTGTTTGCCTTTGATATTTGCCATTTTAATGATGATGTGTCTTGGAGTGGGCCTCGTTGGGTTCCTCTTGAATGGGACCCTTTGTGCTTCCTGGACTTGTGTGACTTTTTCTCTCCTCCAATTAGGGAAGTTTTCCATCATTACTTTTTCAAACAGGTTCTCTGTACCTTGCTCTTCTTCTCCTTCTGGTATCCATATTATATGGATTTTATTATGTTTCAGGTTGTCCTACATTTCCCTGAGCGCATCTTCATTCTTTTTGAGTGCTTTTTCATTTTCTTGCTCGTTCTGGGAGCTTTTTTCTACTTTATCCTCCAGCTCGCTGATTCAGTCCTCTGCTTCATCTAGCTTGCTTTTGATTCCTGTTACTGTGTTGTTCAATTCAGAAATTGTAATCTTCATTTCCTCTTGCCTCTTATTGATAGTTCCTATGTCCTTCTTCATGCTGATACAGTTTGCAGCAAGTTCCTCATAGTTTCCCTGTAGTATTTTGTAATTCTCTCAGCTCTCTGAGCTCATCAAGTTTCCTTAAAACCGTTCTTCTGAACTCAATATCTGATAGTTGCCTCTATTTCATTTAGTTCTCTTTCTGGGTATTCTTCCTTTCCCTTCGACTGGGAGGGGGTGTTTCTTTGTTTTCCCATTATTTGTAAGACTCCTCTTTTTTGTTTCTGCTTCTTAAATTGATCTGTCTTGATTTACTGACTTTGTGGTATGAACGTCTATGGTGGGAGACCACTGTTTTTTCTTTCTGGATCTGCCTCTGATGATGTCAGATGTTGCCCCTGTCTGACCTTAGGCAGTCTGTTTGAGACTTCCAGGAATCTACTGTTTGTGGCTGTCTCCTTCAGCTGTTAATCTAGTCACTCTGCACTCAGCAGGCTGCTTTAGACAGCACAGAGCACGGGGTGGTCAGGGGGAGTCTTTTCTGGGGGTGGGGTTGTTGGGTTCTCTCATGTGGCTGCTGCTCAGGAGAGTGGTCTGCCTGAGCCAGATGGCTGCTGCTGTATGGGGATGTGTCAGCACTGGGATCCCCCCAGCTACTTTCTTCATTCTCTCCCCAAAGCTTCCATCTCTCATCCCTCCTCAAGTGTCTCTAGACCACTCTGGCCTCCTTTAGCCAGGGATCTACTACCTGTGGCTGCCACTCTGTACTCAGCTATTAGGCTTTAGCACTACTGGGCCAGGGTCAAGTCCCTCCTGGGGGCGGAGTTATAATGTCCTCTCATCCTATTGCTGCTCAGGGGAGTGGTCTGCCTGAGCAAGATGGCTGCTGCTGTATGGGATAGGAGTGAGCACCGGGATCCAGCTGGCTACTCTCTCAGTTCTCTCTCCAAAGCCTCTGTCCTCAGACTCTCCTCAGGCGTTTCTAGCTTACTCTGCCCCCGCCTTTGTTAGGACCAAGATAAGTGACTGCAAATAAAAATGTATGCATTGGCTCTTATTTAAAGAGCCATTTAGGCTCTTTGTGTCTCCATCTGCCTGTGCCTGGCAGAGAGCAACCCTGCTGCTTTTTGCAGCTGGTTGTTATTTGTATACTTTTTTGGGCTCTGGTGCTATAGGCTTGAGGTCCCACTTATGGTTTAGACCCCACTCTTCTTATGGGGATCCAGCTGGCCATTTCAATATCCTTCTGGTGCTGCCGCCTGTGGCTGCCCTGCCTGCTTTCTTGAGTCTCTACTGCACTCCTTACCAGTTAGCTTGTGATAAAGCTGATTATTCTGTCTGTCCAAGGTTATAAGGCTCCTCTCTTGTTCAGTTGTTTGTTCCAGATCATTACTCCACAATTTAGTCGTAATTCCATATTGGCCTGGGAGGAGGTCAGTGTGACTTCCACTCACTCCTCTGCCATCTTTGATTCTCCTCTCCCTCCCAATTTTTATCTGCTGCTTGTTGGTGTGGGACCAGCCTGATGCATGTCTCTGCCTCTCCTACCAGTCTCAATATGGCTTCTTCTTTATGTCTTTAGTTGTAGGACTCTTGTTCAGCTAGATTTCAGGAGGTTCTGAATACGGTTGTTCTGTAGTGTAGTTGTAATTTTGATGTGATTTGTGGGAGGATGTGGGTATGCTATTTTCCTAATCTGCCATATTGACTGGAAGCCCCCAGTAGGATGTTTTATAGAATATGTCATTTACTCTAAAGCTTGTCAAGGAAAGAAAATGTGCAAAAGTAACAAAATAATTTTGAAAAACAAAGCAAAACTATGAGGGTGGATTTCTCTTCCCAGTGAGTAAAACATTCAGCAACGCTTTTTTACTTATAATGGTGTACCATTGGTATGGGAAAAGATAATCAAACTGATAGAGCAGAGCAGAATCCAGAAACAGACCTCTATAAAAAGACATTTAGCCTTTTTGCATGTAGCAAGAGGGTAAACTGTGGGACCATTGTATATCCAATTAGAAGAATATAAATTTAAATCTCTACCTTATACCACACATAAAATAAATTCCAGGTGGATTTGAAGATGAAAAAGGCAAAAATCTATAAATCTGTAACAAGCAAATATAGTAGAATATTTTTTATAATCCTGTGGGTAGATTTACCCTTTCTCAGCAAAATATAAACCCTAAAGCTCTAAAGGAAAAGATTGACAGAACTGATCACATAAAGATGAAAATGTGTGTGACAAATGATGCCAGGAACAAAGTTAAAAGAGAAGCAAAGGGTTTGTAAAAAATATTGAATATGTATGTATTATATATAATGTGTATATATGTTAGTATCCATATAAAAACAAAGAATTTCAATAAATCAATAAGAAAATGACAGCTGTTCCAGTTTTAGCAGAGACAGTGATGTTTATCAAATATTTTATATGAAAACTTACATTTCATACCCACTTCAGTTTTGTGTGAGCACATGATTTACTCTGTTGAAAGAAAGATACATTTAAGTGGTGTGTGTTTTTCCAGGTTAAGGCAATGGAAAACCAGGTGACATTCCCTTTTCTTTCCCTTCTAAAAGGCTGCGTGTTTTGGATAAGCTAAGTGGACCTCTGTCAGTGTGTTTTTTCTCTGAATCATTATCTGTGGAGCAGTTCCAGTGATCCACAACAGACATATAGCATGAGTGAGAAAGAAACTTTTTTTGTGTTAAGCCATGGGTAATTTGGAATTAATTTACTGTTGCTACTAATTAACCAGTTTTAGAGAGGGGGATTTTTTATTAAATTTATTGGGGTTACTTAGTATCTCCCTCCAAAATGCTACCCTTGGAGGATTGGCCTCAGATGAGATGGAAGCAAAGCCTCTGAGTTATGGCATCCACTTTCCCCTTCATACAATTAAAGACAATGTGGCCTCTTGAGACTACTCTAGGGAGGAAGTGAGGAAACCTCACTCACGACATCCTGTTGCAAAAGTTTCTGAGCCACTATCACTGCAGAAGTTCCCTCAAAGGGATGAGGTCCAATCTCAGCTTTCTTAACGAGGCTCTGGGGAGCTCTTGCTGGTGAACTTTCACGCTCCTACACTTTGATGATAATTAACTACTCAGGGCGGCTCTTACAGACTAATTTCATATAAACCAGGGGCAAAAGTTTGGCTTCTGCTTGTGATTAGTTGATTGGGAATTAAACCTGTTGTCTCTCAGCACATCAAGTCAGTCTCAGCGTAACCATGGCCACCACTGATCTCAACACAACCCATAGTCAGAGAAACAGACTGCCAAGTCACACCTATCACACCATCTAGTCAGAGAAACATGCTTTATCTTGAGAGCAAAAGTGTCAATCTCCTGTTCAGAGTTCTGAAATAGGAGCCAAGAAGGAACTCCAGGGAAGGTCATGGCTGTCCTTGGTGACATCCTCACACAGGATAGGTACTTCTGATTAAGTCAGTCAATTCTGAGTTTAAATTCTGTTTCCTACTTAACTGCTGGTGACTTTGGGTTATTCACTTCCCCTCCTTGAATTTTAGTTTCCTCATCGTTAAAATGAGGCCATTCATTTCATCAGTGAGAATTGTCGGTGATTGATTTGTACTAGTTACTTTTCCATTACCATGATAACCTCATGTACATGTGATGGTATCTTTAAATTTATTAAAAATATATGATAAAAATTACAGTCCTCTGTATCCATAGGTTCTGTATCTGCAGATTCAACCAACTGTGGATTAAAAATATAAAAATAAAATTACTTTGTTAATGATGTGTACTTTGTAGGCCTATGATAGTTGTGTCTGTACTGAACCTTACAGACTTTTTTCCTTATCATTCCCTAAATAATACTAGTGATAACAGTATAACTCATATAACAACATTTGCATAGCATTTACATTGCATTAGGTTTTATGAGTAAGCTACAGATTATTTAAAGTATGTGGGAGGATGTGTATATGTTATATGCAAATATTACACCATTTTATATAAGGGATTTGAGCATCTATGAATGTTGGCATTCTTGAGGGGTCCCAGAATCAATCTCGTGCAGATACCAAGACAGAGTGGTATATGCTGGCTCACCATGTGATGGAAATCATGAGAGGGCATTATGGCCAGAGAGCTCAAGAAAATTTGGATCTCTCTCCAAGATTCAGCTGCCCAAGGAAAATTGGCGAAGTTGAAGCAAAACAATGCTTTATTGTTATCTGACTTTGGGCACAGAATCTGAATGCAGAGAACTCTGGAAGGCCAACAGAAGATTCCTTTTCCCTAAACTTGTTATGTTAAATAACTTTAAACAAAGCAAGCTCTGGATGAGGCAACTCTACTTACCTTCTTATGATCAAATCCAAGTTTTCTGTGTTATTACATTATGCATATGAAACAACATATTTACTGAAATCCAGGTCCTGGTCTAAGCACTTTACACACAATCCATTTAATCCTGTAATTCATGTGTGGTACCACATGTAAGAATAATTGATTAAAAGAAGAAAAATAAAGAAGAGTTTATCACTTTTTAAAAATTCTCATGAAAAAATAAAAGTGTGAGAATTATCAATAATAGTTTTGAAAAGTAGGATGCAAGGAAAGAAGAATTACTTTATTATTATTTTAGTATACATTCTTAAAAGGCTATGGCTATCAAACATTATGGTTTGACATACAAAGACAGTTATGTTAGTAGAATGGAATAAGGAGTCTAGAAATAGATTCAGGTATATATTGGAACATATATAATCCTGCTGACTTTTTAATTCAGTGGGAAAGGTTTGGTTTATTAAATAAGGTTTGGTAAATTAAATCTTGACATCTGAAAGATGGGTGTGTAAGTATTATATATAAATATATTCCAGATTGATTGAAATATAGATCTAAAAAAATAACTTCTAGAATAGAATTCTAATATTCTTTAAATAAAAGATATCTTTTTACTTAGAATATGAAAGAAAAGATAAACAAATTAGTCTATGTAGAAAGTAAAAAAATGCTGATTTTATAATTGAAGGTAAAGGCAAATAGTTTATTTGGAGAAATATTTGCAAATACACATAGTAAACAAATGGCTAATATTCTCAATTTACAGAGATCCTACAATTTGATAAGAAAATGACAATAGTCCCCCTGAAGGGACAAATACTTGATTAAGCAATTTTTTTTTAATCAGGTTATTTTATTTTTTATTTTTATTATTTTTATTTTATTTTAATTTATTTTTTCAAATACATTTGTCTCTGCCAACCCCCCACCACTTTCCCTTGCCCCTTTCCTCCTTCCCTCCCTCAGCTCTTCCCCTTTGGTTTTGTCCATGAGTCCTTGCTATGTGTTCCTTGACTTTCCCCTTCCCTTCCTTTTCCCCACCCCGCCTCCCTCCTTCCCTCTTGTCTCTGTTGATTTCTTTTCCTTTCAGTGTTGCTGGTCTTATTTTCCTCGCATCTTTGTATTGTTGGTTAGATTCCACTTATAGGTGAGATCATATGGTATTTGTCTTTCGTCCCCTGGCTTATTTCGCTTAGCATAATGTTCTCCAGTTCCATCCATGCTGTCGCGAAGTTTAGTAGTTCTTTTTTTCTTTCTGCTGCGGAGTATTCCATTGTGTATATGTACCATAATTTTTTGATCCAGTCATCTACTGATGGGCATTTAGGTTGCTTCCAACACTTGGCTCTTGTAAATTGTGCTGCTATGAACATTGGGGTGCATAGGTTCTTTTGTATTGGCGTTTTGGGATTCTTAGGGTATAGTCCCAGCAGGGGAATCGCTGGATCAAAAGGCAGTTCCATTTTCAGCTTTCTGAGGAAATGCCACACTGCTTTCCACAGTGGCTGCACCAGTCTGCATTCCCACCAAGAGTGGACTAGGGTTCCCTTTTCTCCACAGCCTCGCCAGCACCTGTTGTTTGTTGATCTGTTTATGATGGCCGTTCTGACTGGTGTGAGGTGGTACCTCATGGTGGTTTTGATCTGCATTTCTCTGATGGCTAGTGATGCTGAGCATCCTTTCAAATGCCCCTGGGCCCTCTGTATCTCCTCCTTGGAAAAGCATCTGCCCAGGTCCTTTGCCCATTTTTTGATTGGATCGTGTGTGATTAAGCAATTTAAGGGAGAGGAGATGCAAACACCCAGTAAAGACAGTAAAAGACGCTCTACTGCATCAGTCAGGAGAAATGCACCAAAATGCCCCTGTCCAATATCAGATTGACTGAGATTATCAAGTGTTGGTGGGAATATAACCCAGAGAAGAATTGAAAGAGAAATCAAAGCAAAGGAACAAATGTAGATAATGCTAAAGAGACTCTTGGATAGGCTTTTAATTTTTTTAATTGAATTTATTGGGGTGACTGATTAGCAAAACCATGCAGATTTCAAGTGTACAATTCAACAAAACATCATCTGCATACTGCATCATATGCCCATCACTCCAAGCAAAGTCTTTCCATTCCTATTCCCCCCCTTTGCTTACCTTCACCTACCCCCCATCCCTCCTCCCCTCTGGCTATCACCACACTGTTGACTGCGTCCATGTGTTATTGTATGTATGCTTTTCGGCTAATCTCTTGGGAGGGCTTTTAAGTCGGTGAATCAAAGTAGACTGGGTGTGTGCCCTATGCCCAATATGAGGGCTGTACTGGTGCCCCTTATGCTACTAGAATTAGAAGGAGCGATAGAAAATGGTTGCATTGGATTTATAGATACCAAGAAGAGTGGATATTGCCCTCAGGATTTTCTTGGAAATCCAAATGTTTTCCAATTACCTAGAGTGGCTCATTCAAATTGATGAATGAGACAGACAAGCCCAGTTTGGTGGGGAGAAGAGGGGAGACTAATATCAAAGACAGATGGCAGAAACCACCTCATGATGGCGAAGGATGATAGCTCCTTTGGATCATCATTGCAGAATCGAAGGAATAATGAAAGCCAGTCACCAATCTCAAAAGCATGCCCTGGCTGTCATCCATTGTGACAAATAAATGGAACAAGGTCAAATGTCAGAAACAGGTTCCAGTATAGGACCAAAATATAGACTTGTCTAAAAAAAGAACTGCGCTGTTGGAGAAACCCTGCGAGTTAATAAACAGAGCTTGGAAGAAGCACCGATAACTAGGTGAGGTGGGAAATGAATGAATGGGGATAAATTATAAATCAAAAGTCACTGAGAAATTATTAGATTGGGTTGAGAAAAGTCAGAATTCAGTTAGAAGTAGGTAGACTGAGGGCTCAAAACCAAAAATAAAATCCATCTCTAGAAATGAAGTTACAGAAATAGAATTGCATTTCTGTATGCCCATTTTTTTTCCCTCTTTTAACAAATTTTTATTGAGTAGCTACTCAGTTCTTGAGGCTTATGGTGACTATGGAAATTCACTTGTTATGTGCATACATACTGGTACTTTTTGCTTCCATGCCATAGCAGACAGTGTAATCAATCTTTCTTCATCCTTCTTTATTCATCCTAAAGGTAGGGAAAAGATTTTTTTTTTCATGACTGTATTACAGGAAGTCTTTATTAAATGGTCAGGGTAGACATGGAAGTGAAAACTAAGTTACCATACATGTAATAAAGGAATGAAGTTGAAAATATATACTCACCCAGACTTTGCCTTGCCCTAGTTTAGGGATGATGGAAGCAAAATCAAAAAAGTTTAAAGACTCCTTATTCTAGCATTTAAAAACTTGGAACTGGAGAATACTATGCTAAGTGAAATAAACCAGTTGGTGAAAGACAAATACCATATGTTCTCATGAACAAAATAGTTCCACAGGCATGGAGGCATGGAACAGACTGACAGTGACCAGAAGGGTGAGGGGAGGGGGACAATAGCAGAAAACGGGGAAGGGACTAGTCACACAATGTTTATGAATGACCCACGGACATGGCCAACAGTGTGGAAATTGACTGTGGGGACAGGACAGGGTGGGGTGGGCCGAGGAGGGCAAAGAGGAAAAATTGGGACACCTGTAATAGAATAACAATAAAAAATTTGTTTCAATTGTTTTAATAATAAAGTAGTTAAATGTTGGGAAAAAAACTTTAAGATCATTTATTCCTTGTCTGCAATATCTGCATGAGAGATTAATTTGTTTGACTTACACATTTCCATTTATTAAAATACAAATGCCAGAGGAGGGAGGGAAGGAAGGAAGGAGGGAGAAAGAATCACACTAACTGCTGTTTTTCTTCATAACACAAGGTAAAGTAATTCATCTGACTACATTGCTATATAATTCATTCTCCAACTAAATTGAACCCTCTTTTGTATCAGGCATTCTAAACAAAGCTTCTTACTAGTAGTTTACATCCTTTTTTTTTACTCTACTGCAGTGGCCATAGGAAGCATTTCTGATTACATGGAAAAATCTTTCATTCTTTAAAAAATGACAGAAGAAACATGGAAATATAGGGATCTTTAGAGAGAAGAGCACATGGGCAAGTTGCCCCAGCAAGAGTCACCTGATGAATGCAGCCTGAGCAAATGAAAGGGGGGAATGGTAGACATCAAAATGTGTGTAGAGGCATAGAGCTGGCTCACAAATTATTAGTTAGGTAACGGATGTCAGTTGGAAATCTAATGACTCCAGAGTCCAGGACATCTAGCTGTTTGGAAAATTTTAAAACAGGTACTGTAGTCCTATCATGGCAGGACTGGGGAACAGACTCCAATTGGGAAGCTTCTGGTCTGATAGGAAGATCACACACATACATACCCCTGCCAAAAAAATTACAACAATTTCAAATAGAATAGTGTAGTTAGGTATGCAGAAACATTTCTGTACATATATAGATTTCTATAAATAGTTGGAAATATGGGAGGTTCCAAATAAATATGGAAGGAGTAAAAATATGATTTTTCTGGAATGGAGAGATATTATGGGGTGAGTCAACAGTCATAGCACAGGTACCAAGACATGAGTAGAACTGTCCTGCCATGACATGGCAGAAACCACAGGGCGGAAAACCCAAAGCTTCAGATACAACAGTGACAGTATTTCTCCACCAAAGACTTGCCTCAGGTGCTAGTGTGTGTGTTTGTGGGTGTGCAAATGCATACACCCATTCCTTGCAGTTAGGGTCCATGAATTTTGTTGGTTTTTGTAATAGAAAGCCTACCCATTTCAGACTTAATCCTGCTTCTCAGTTTCTCTAAGCCCCGTTTCATGTCTTTGTTCCTTAAACTGTAGATAAATGGGTTCAACATTGATGTCAATACAGTATAGATGATTGTTGCTATTCGGTCCTTGACAGTATAGCTTGACAATGACTTGAAATAGACATAGCTAATACTCCCATAAAACAGAGTCACCACAATGAGATGGGAGCTGCAGGTGGAAAAGGCTTTGCGTTTTCCAGCAGCTGATGGAATATTGAGGACGGTAGTGAGGATCCTTAGGTAAGAAATGATGATGCATGCACACGGGACCATTACAGAGGCCATCCCTTCTGTCATGGCCACAACTTCATTGACAGAGGTAGAAGAGCAGGCCAGTTTCAGAACAGGGCTGACATCACAAAAAAAGTGGTGGATAACATTTGATGCACAAAAGGTGAGCCGATTCACCAGGATAACATGTAGGAGGGAGTGGAGGCAGGAGAAAGCTATGGAGAAGATCGCTAGCGACATACAGCGTCTGTGGTTCATAATAGTGACATAGTGGAAAGGGTTACAAATGGCTACATAGCGGTCAATGGCCATAGCTGCCAGGAGATAACTGTCAATGTTTCCAAAGACCAAAAAGAAATACATCTGTGCCAGACATTGAGCATAGGAAATGGTCTTTGCATCTAATAAGAAGTTCACTAACATCTTGGGGCTTATGACTGTTGTGTAGCAAATATCTGCAAAGGACAAGATGCCCAGGAAGAAGTACATGGGGTTTTGGAGTTGAGGATCAGAGCGGATAGCCAAGATGATGAGCAGATTTCCCATCAGGGTGACCAGGTACACGACAAGAAAGAGGGCAAAAAGTGGCTTCTGGTCCTGAGGGCGAGAGGAGAGTCCCAAGAGGATGAATTCAGGGAATCTTGTCAGGTTGCACACTTCCATGGACTTATATGCACCTATAGATAGACACCACTGTCAGTAAGTGATTCTTGTCATCTGGGACATGCATCTTTCTTGTTCATACACTGAAAAGTTATTAATAGAGCTTAAACTCCAATGTTTTTCTTCCTGAATATGGAAAAATTAGAGCTAAAATGTGTTGTAACTTATTCTTTTAAAATCTTTGAGATAGATATCTAAAGAAACAGACAAGTGAAGAGGGAGAAAGGGAGGGAGAGAGACTAGGATGGAGAGTTTGATTTTCTTTTCATCCTCCTTACTTTGGGCTGATAATTACCATGGATTAAGGCTATGAATCAGGTTCAGGTCAGCTTCAAGTCAAGGATTATCCGTGGCTAATCCACATCTAGATAATCATGAGATAGCCATCTTACCTAGTTTGTGGTTGATGAATAACCACCCTTTTAAGTCAAGATACTTCTTTCCACATCATCTACAAGGAAAGCAAGGAAGTCATTTAAAGAATATTGAATTGAATGTAAACAGTTACAGGGAAGAGCAAGATGGAGGAAGGGAAAGAGAGAGAGGGAGTGAACTTGTGTGAGAAAATTCTCTCCAAAACTTCCCTGCTTTTTGGCTGACGATTTATATCCTGGGTCAGGGGACCGTGCCTCCCAAGTAAACTAGGGTAAAGGAAGATCCAACTTTAGAGTATAGATGCAAACCCCCACCCCTCCCCGCAATTAACATAAGTTAGCTCTTTTATTTAGTGTCCATTGAGAACTCAGACATTCTCAAAGTTGATTTCTTACCTGGAGAGGACATTGAGCTCTTGCCTCATGTAGTCTATTTATTCCACTCCTTTCATTTATGCTCCATGCAATCATTCATCAGAAAGAAGACAAAACTGTGTCAGAAGACAACGTACAGAAAAGATACTTGATGAAACTCTCCTAATACTTCTTGAATCCAAATGCTCCCTTCCTTGGATTCTTATCATCTTTCATAGTATATATACTCATATTCCCTGCGTCCCTCATGGGAGTATCCTCTGAGACTACGTCACTAAGTCTCTGGTGTTTGATGAAGAAGAGAGTAAGAAAAGGAACATCTGTGAACTTAGTGCAGGATTGTCTCCAGGGATCCAGAGGAGTTAAAGTGTTCTCCCTTTCCAGGTGGCCCACATCCCTCTTCTTGACCCTCTGGGTACAGTGCAGTATCTGCTTAGCCTGGCATAGGTGTTGGAGATAGACAATGATTTCTGTCCCTGGCACTTACAGCCTTTCTGGGGGCTCACCTTGGAGATGTTGTCCCATGTGGCACTGAGGGCAGAGCACCAGGCAGGACGCCAGGGTCCAGTTTCCCCTTTGAACCTATAAAGCTTTGATTAGGTCTCCCCTTACGACCTCCATTTTTCTGAAGAACAACTACTCTGTACTGCAACATTGGTAACCTTCCACTCCACCCTTCCTCACTAGAAACATCTGCTAGTTTAGTAGCTTTGGCATTATGACTGTATCCTCTAACAAAAGGGAGTGTTATAACCTTTGAACCCAACCTCAGATTACCCTTCCGTTGTTAGCCAATCCCCATTGCTTGTAATTACAACTAGGGAGGCCACCATCTTCGGGTCTTTACTCTTCTCAGTTTGTGAAAGCGCACAGAATTCATACATCAAGGTCCCAACATGCCCTGCCAAATACATATTAACCATTTCCTGTGACTTACTGATTTCTGTTCACATCTTACAATTCACTTACCTCACTTATATTTCTCCTTTCACCTGGGTCCCCAGGCTCAAATGCAAACTTTTACAAAAAGCATTCTTTGATGACCTAATGGAATGTCTTCTCTGCTCTCTTCGTGTATGCATTGTCATTAAACACGAATCACATTCATTGTTGCATAATTTTTCACTTAGAGGAAGACAACTAGCATTTATGTCCTCAGTGATATATAAACTTTTTTCATGCAAACCATACTACAACCTTATAATGTATACTTATTGTCTTCATTTTTATAGTGACTTAGAAAAACAGGGTAACTATTAAACATAACTTGAACCAAAGGCTGTTTGAAGTCAAACCATGTGGTTAAATCACTACACTAAAAGGCCTTTCTGTTTTGCTCTGACCAAGTTAAAATTTTATGTTAAGGAACAGCTTTCAAATGACTGATGGAAGCAAAATTTTGCCTTCTTTTTTTCTTTGCCTGATTAAACTTGAAGGCATATACTTTAAGAATAAGTACTACTTTCCTTTGGAATGCTAATTCAAATGCAGGGCTGATCCCAGAAACTATGTTCTATATTTTGTGTGATCCAGCTATCATATTTTATAGATAGATGATATCTGAGACTCATATTTTCCCACAATTTAACATCTCTTATATGGGATGAATGTAACTCTATGGCATGTCTGAAATTATTGGCAGCAGCTCTTCTCAATGACACATTAAAATAATGCATCTTATGCTCAATATCACTAAGTATTTTGACATGCAAATCAAAACTATAACGACAGCACCTCACACCTGTTAAAATGCCTATTATCAACAAGACAAGTAATAACAAGTGTTGGGGAGGTTATGGAGAAGAAGGAACCCTCACTCACTCCTGCTCAGAATATAAACTAGTATGGCCAACCACTATGGAAAACAGTATGGAGGTTCCTCCAAAAATTAAGACCTATTGTCCTCTGGGTATGTACTTGAAGCATTTGAAAACAATTTGTTCACAAAGATGTATCCGCCCCTATGTTCATTGCAGTATTATACACAGTGACCAAGACATGGAAGTAACCAAGTGCCCTTTGATAGAGGATTGAATGAATAAAAAGATATGGTACATATATACAGCAGAATATTACTGAGACGTAAGAAAAGATGAAATAGTGCCATTTGCAATAACATGGATGGATGTTCAGAATATCACAATAAACAAAATAAGTCAGAGAAAGTCTAGAACCATATGATTTCATTCATATGTGGGATATAAAACTGAAAACAAGAAATGAACAAACAAGATAAACAAACAGAAAGTCATAGACACAAACAATAGAATGGTGATTACCAGAAGGAAGAGGGGTACAGAGGTAGTAAAGGGCAAAAGGGGGCCAAATATATGATGACAGAAGAGTTGGCTTGGGATACAACATGTAGATGATGTATTACAGAATTGTACACTTGAAAATGATACAATTTTATTAACCAATATTACCCCAATAAATTTAATAAAAAATAGTGCACCTTACAATTTCCATATATATAGAAAAGGAAATGAGAAGGAATCAGGACAGTACATTAGGAAAAAAGCGATTAAACATCAGTGAGCAGGGGAGAGGGGAGTGGTGGGGGGATAATGGAGACAGTTGTACTTAAACAACGGTAAAAAAATAAAAGAAGGGATGGGAAAGTTTAGGAACAAAAAAAGATGTAAGACATATAGAAGACATGTAGTAATAGGGCAGAAGTAAGTCCTTTTATAGCAGCAATTATGTTAAAGGTAAATGGATTAAACTCTTTTAATTAGAAAACAGAGATTGGCAGAATGGGTTTAAAACAAAACAAGTCATGATTCAACCATGTACTGTCTATAAGAGATTCACTTTAGATTCAAAGGCAAATTAAAGGTGGAGCGCCAATATCTCTATGAACAAAGAAGCAAAAATCTCTCCATAAAATACTAGCAAACCAAATACAACAATACATTAAATGGTTTGTACACCATGATGACACCATCATTTGAGTCTACCTCCTGCCTTTTCCCAGAACTCATCAGAATAAGGACCTGGTAGCTGTCATTACACCTTTGGCCAAGCCTTTTGTATACAGCCTCTGCAACAAGGATGCCAAGAGTGCACTCTGAAGTCTGGTTGGAATGAGGAGGGCGGGCTCCTGATTAACCAGCCATATTCATTGGGTGAGGGAAGAAGTGGGCAGATGTGAGCATGGCTGATTTGGGAGAGGCGAGAGGGAGGGAGAATCTGGACAGCTCACGGAGCTCCAGATTTTGCTCTTATTGATGCAGTACTCTCACAGGGTGTGGAAATTCTACATTCATGCCACATGGACTCAGGGCTTCCTCATCAGCAGGCCTTGGACCCCTCAGGCCATTGACCTTCAGTCACTAAAGTGGATATAAATGAGTTCCTAGGCCTGGGTTGTTTAATTCCAGGGTTTGAAGACATATGACAGTTCTGTGAAGTTCTGAATTGAAGCAGACACAGTGAAGTTAATTATAATCACATTTAATTTGGTGTGCTTTCTGTGGGAAGTGTGTTGGTGTATATCAGAAAGTTAGTGGAAGAGGACAGATCCATGCGGATGGCAATTCCCTACCTATTCCATTCAGTGAGTAAAATACATACCCAAGAGTGAGTGTAAAATGGGGGCCGTGATTCTGCTATTCCATATGTTGGCTCCAGTTTCCATAGGCTTCTAACAGTGTGAGCATCTTATTTTGACATGCGTGAATTTTATTTTATATATTTTATTTTATTTTTTTTTAATTAATTTATTTACTTTTTAAATACATTTGTCTCTGCCTTCCCCCCACCTTCCCTCCCTCAGCTCTTCCCCTTTGGTTTTGTCCATGAGTCCTTGCTATATGTTCCTTGACTTTCCCCTTCCCTTCCCTTTCCCTGCCCCCCCCTTCCCTCTTGTCTCTGTTGATTTCTTTTCCTTTCAGTGTTGCTGATCATATTTGCCTTGCTTCTTTGCATTGTTGGTTAGGTTCCGCTTATAGGTGAGATCATATGGTATTTGTCTTTCGCCCCCTGGCTTATTTCGCTTAGCATGATGCTCTCCAGTTCCATCCATGCTGTCGCAAAGTTTAGTACTTCTTTTTTCTTTCTGCTGCGTAGTATTCCATTGTGTATATGTACCATAATTTTTTGATCCAATCATCTACTGATGGGCATTTAGGTTGCTTCCAACACTTGGCTATTGTAAATTGTGCTGCTATGAACATTGGGGTGCATAGGTTCTTTTGTATTGGCGTTTTGGTGTTCTCAGGGTATAGTCCCAGCAGGGGAATCGCTGGATCAAAAGGCAGTTCCATTTTCAGCTTTCTGAGGAAATTCCACACTGCTTTCCATAGTGGCTGCACCAGTCTGCATTCCCACCAACAGTGGACTAGAGTTCCCTTTTCTCCACAGCCTCGCCAGCACCTGTTGTTTGTGGATCTGTTTATGATGGCCATTCTGACCGGTGTGAGGTGGTACCTCATGGTGGTTTTGATCTGCATTTCTCTAATGGCTAGTGATGCAGAGCATCCTTTCAAATGCCTCTGGGCCCTCTGTATCTCCTCCTTAGAAAAGCATCTGCCCAGGTCCTTTGCCCCTTTTTTTGATTGGATCGTTTGTCTTCTTGGAGTAAAGTCGAGTGAGTTCTTTGTATATCTTGGAGATCAAACCTCTATCTGATGTATCATTAGCAAATATATTTTCCCAAATGGTTGGCTCCCTTTTCATTTTGCTGATGTTTTCTTTAGCCGTGCAGAAGCTTCTTATTTTGATGAGGTCCCACTTGTTTATTCTTTCCTTTATGTCCCTTGCTTTAGGAGACATATCAGTGAAAAAATTGCTGCGTGGGATATCTGAGAGTTTCCTGCCAATGTTCTCCTCTAGGACTTTGATGGTGTTGCGACTTATATTTAAGTCTTTTATCCATCTTGAGTTTATTTTTGTGTATGGTGTCAGCTGATGATCCAATTTCAATTTTTTGCATGTAGCCATCCAGCTCTCCCAACACCATTTGTTGAAGAGGCTGTTATTGCCCCATTTTATGCTTCTGCCCCCTTTGTCGAATATTAGATGTCCATAGAGACCTGGGCTTATTTCTGGGCTTTCTATTCTGTTCCACTGGTCTATGGATCTGTTCTTGCGCCAGTACCAGATTGTTTTGAGTATGGTGGCTTTGTACTAGAGTTTGATGTCCGGTATTGTGATCCCTCCTACTTTGTGTTTCTTTCTCAAAATTGCTGCGGCTATTCGAGGTCGTTTATGGTTCCATATAAATTTTTGAAATGTCTGTTCTATTTCTGTGAAATACATCATTGGTATCTTAATAGGGATTGCGTTGAATCTATAAATTGCTTTGGGTAGTATGGACATTTTGATGATATTAATTCTTCCAATCCATGTGCACTGTATATGCTTCCATTTATTTGTGTCTTCCTTAATTTCTTTTTTCAATGTTGTATAGTTTTCTGCATACAGGTCTTTTGTGTCTTTGGTTAAATTTATCCCTAGGTACTTTATCTTTTTTCGTGCTATATCGAATGGTATATTTTTCCTGATTTCTTCTTCTTCTATTGCATTGCTGGTGTACAAAAACGCCTTTGATTTCTGAATGTTGACTTTGTATCCTGCTGTTTTGCCAAATTCACTTATTAGGTTGAGGAGTTTTTTGGTAGAGTCTACAGGGTTCTCTATGTACACTATCATGTCATCTGCAAACAATGATAGCTTTACTTCCTCCTTTCCTATTTGGATGCCTTTTATCTCTTTCTCTTGTCTGACCGCTGTGGCTAGGACTTCCAATACGATGTTGAAAAGAAGCGGTGAGAGCGGACATCCTTGTCATGGTCCCGATCTTAGCGGGAAAGCTTTCAGTTTTTCCCCGTTGAGTATGATATTGGCTGTAGGTTTTTCATATATGGCCTTTATTACGTTGAGGAATGCCCCATTTATTCCAATTTTGCTGAGTGTTTTGATCATAAATGGGTGCTGTACCTTGTCAAATGCTTTTTCTGCATCTATCGAGATGATCATGTGGTTTTTGTCTTTTCTTTGATTTATGTGGTGTATCACGTTTACTGATTTGCGTATATTGAACCATCTCTGCATCCCTGGGATGAATCCCACTTGATCGTGATGGATAATCTTTTGAATGTATTGCTGGATGCGGTTTGCCAATATTTTGTTGAGGATTTTAGCATCTATGTTCATCAGTGAAATTGGCCTGTAGTTTTCTTTCTTTGTAGGGTCTTTATCTGGTTTTGGGATCAGGGTGATGCTGGCCTCATAGAAGGAGTCTGGCAGTCTTCCCTCCTCTTGGATTTTTTGGAATAGTCTGAGAAGGACAGGGGTTAGCTCTTCCTTAAATGTTTTGTAAAATTCTCCTGGGAAACCGTCTGGCCCTGGACTTTTGTGTGCTGGGAGTTTCTTGATTACTGCTTCAATTTCCCCAACTGTTATCGGTCTGTTCAAGCTTTCTGTTTCTTCCTCCTTCAGTGTTGGAAGATTATACTTTTCTAAAAATTTGTCCATTTCATCCAGATTTTCAAATTTCTTGGCATATAATTGTTCATAATAGTTTCTGATAATCATTTGTATTTCTGTGGTATCAGTTGTTATTTCTCCTCTTTCATTTCTGATATTATTAATTTGGGTCCTCTCCCTTTTTTTCTTGATGAGTCTGCTTAAAGGTTTGTCCACTTCATGAATCTTTTCAAAGAACCAGCTTCTGGATTGGTTGATCCTCTGAATTGTTCTTTTTGTCTCTATGTCATTCAGTTCTGCTCTAATCTTGACTATTTCCTTCCTTCTACTTGCTCTGGGATTTATTTGTTGTTGTTTCTCCAGTTCTTCAAGTTGTAGTGTTAGGTCTTTTATTTGAAATGTTTCTATCTTTTTAAGGTAAGCCTGTATTGCTATGAACTTCCCTCTCAGGACCGCCTTTGCTGTGTCCCATAGGTTTTGGACAGTTGTCTGTTCATTTTCATTTGTTTCCAGAAATTTTTTGATTTCTTCTCTTATCTCATTATTGACCCATTCATTGTTTAATAGTGTACTGTTCAGTCTCCATGAGTTTCCAAGTTTGTGAAGTTTCTCTTTGAGTTTGATTTCGAGTTTCAAGGCCTTGTGGTCTGAGAAAAAGTTTGGTATTATTTCAATTTTCCTGAATTTACTGAGGCTTGCTTTGTGTCCTATCATGTGATCTATCTTTGAAAAACTGCCATGAGCATTTGAAAAGAATGTGTATTTTTCTTCTTTGGGATGTAAGGTTCTATATATGTCAGTTAAGTCTCTTTGATTCAGTGTTTCATTCAGCGCCACGATATGTTTATTAATGTTTTGTTTGGAAGATCTGTCCATTTTTGACAGTGGGGTGTTGAAATCCCCTACTATCAGTGTGTTGCTATCTATATCTTTTTTGAAGTCATCCAACAATTTCCTTATAAACTTGGGGGCTCCTATATTGGGAGCATATAAGTTTACAATATTGATGTCTTCTTGATAGATTCTTCCTTTAAGTATGATAAAGTGCCCCTCTGGGTCTCTCTTTATGGCCTTTGCTTTGAAATCGACTTTGTCTGATACAAGTATGGCAACGCCAGCCTTTTTCTCATGTCCATTTGCTTGGAATACTATTTTCCATCCCTTTACTTTCAATCTGTGTAGGTCTTTTGCTCTGAGGTGGGTCTCTTGTAGGCAGCATATGTGTGGGTCATGTTTTCTTATCCACTCAGCTACCCTGTGTCTTTTGATTGGGGCATTTAGTCCATTCACATTGAGAGAGATTACTGATAGAAACTTACTCATCTTTTCTCTTTGTACTTGTGTTCCTCTCTGTCTCATTCTTTTCCTTCATCTGCTTAAACCAGTCCCCTTAGCATATCTTGGAGTGCTGGTTTGGTAGAGATGTATTCTTTTAGCTTTCTTTTGTCTGGGAAACTCCGTATTTCTCCTTCTATTTTAATGGAGAGCCTAGCTGGGTAGAGCAGCCTTGGCTGTAGGCCCTTGCTTTTCATGGCTTGGAATATTTGTTGCCATTCCCTTCTGGCTTGGAGTGTTTCTGTTGAGAAGTCAGCTCCTAGGCGTATCGGGGCCCCCTTGTATGTTACTTTCTCCTTCTCCCTTGCTGCCTTCAGGATTCTCTCTTTGTCTTTGACATTTGCCATTTTAATGATGATGTGTCTTGGAGTGGACCTCCTTGGGTCCTTCTTGAGTGGGGTCCTCTGTGCCTCCTGGATCCATGAGAGCCTTTCTCTCCTCAAATTAGGGAAATTTTCCATCATTACTTTTTCGAGGAGGTTCTCTATCCCTTGCTCCTCTTCTTCTCCTTCTGGTATCCCTATTATACGGATATTATTGCGTTTCAGGTTGTCCTGCATTTCCCTAAATGCTTCTTCATTCTTTTTGAGCCGTTTTTCCATTTCTTGCTCTTTCTGGGAGCTTTTTTCTACCTTATCCTCCATCTCACTGATTCGATCCTCAGCTTCATCCAGCCTGCTTTGGATTCCTTCTACTGTGTTCTTCAATTCAGAAATGGTATTCTTCATATCCTCTTGTGTCTTCTTGATAGTTTCTATGTCCTTTTCCAGGCTGATATAGTTTGCTGTAAGATCCTGATAGTTTCTCTGCAGTTTCTCATAGTTCTCCTTGAGCTGGCTGAGCTCATTGAGCTTCCTTAGAACCATTGTTTTAAATTCCATATCTGATAGTTCCCTTGCCTCTATTTCATTGAGCTCTCTCTGTGGGGAGTCCCCTTTTCCACTCATTTGGGGAGAACTTCTTTTTCTTCCCATTTTTGTGAGAGTCTGTTAAGTATTTTTGTCCTTTACTTTTCTTTCTGGGCTTGCCTCTGATGATGTCAGTTGTTGACCCTATAGGGCCTTGAGTTGTTTGTTTGAGCCTTTCAGGAGTCTAATGCCTGTGTCTGACTCCTGCTTGGAGCAGCTCTGTGACCCCTTCGGTCAGGGCTGGGCTATTTTTTGGGATCTCTTTGCGCTCTCACGAGAGCTCCTTGAGCGCGTTCCCAGCGCGGCAGGGTCCCCCACCTGCCTGGGCTCGCATGTGTTTGCCCCAGACCAGGGGGCTTTTCGCGACCTCCCGTGCTCATCTGACCTCCCTGGCACGCGAGCTTCGCGGCACTGGTCAGTGTAGGGTCTTCTATTGTGTGTTTTCCCCGCTTTTGGCTCTTTGGGTGCATTGCTTGCCCTCGCCAAATGGGGACTACGGAAATGGGAGGAAATCAGCTCTAGGACTCTCTGGTTAATCCTGTTTCTGGTCTCTCCTCCAGGGACTCTGGGCAGCTCTACTTATTTTGTGCGCTGCTCCGCAATCGCGGCGGGTAGGTCAATTTATGCCTGCCCTTGCCCCTCTGTGCAATCCCTCGCAGGCCGTATGGGTGCCAGTCTGTGTGAGGCCTTGCCGGCAGGTGCAAGCGTTCGCCAGCCCGCGTGGGTCACACACACGCTCGCCAACCCTCGCCAGTCACTTGGCGCAAGTGTGCGCGCCTGCTCTGGGTGTTTTGGGGGTGTCTGTGTTTGCTTTTCGGCTTTTGGCTCTTTGGGGGTGTGGCCTCTTCCAGTGCAATGGAGACTACGGCAAGGAGAAGGAGTCAGGACTCCCCGGTTCCTCCTCCCGTTCTTTCCCCAATGCCTCCGTTTCTAGTCTCCCCTCAGGGGCCTCTGGGCAGTTCTGTGACCCCTTCGGCCGAGGATCCAACCCCTGTGCAGACTGCGTTTCAATCGCAGCCAGTCTGGTTCATGCGCGCCCCGCTTCTGCCTCTTTGGGGTCGCGCCTTTCCAGCCCACAATGGAGACTACCGAACGGGGAGGGAGTCGGGACTCCCCGGTTCCTCCTCCCGTTCTTTCCCCAATGCCTCCGTCTCCAGTCTCTCCTCAAGGCTCTCCAAGCCAGTCTGCACTCAGCCCCGCAGCTCACACGCGCACAAGCTGTGTGCGGAGCGCACAAAAGGCAGGTTAATTGATTCCCTTATGCCTGAGCGAGATGGTAGCTGCAGAGTGGGAAGTGCGTTATCACCCGGGCTCCACCGGCCGCAGTGTCAGTTCTCTTCACAAAGTTTTCCTCACCAGTCTTTTCCCAGGCACCAGCCCACCCTGCTGCCGCCTGTACCCAGCGATCAAGGAGGGTGGCTGCCGCTGCAACTTTTGCGTTTGCCCTTTAAATGTCTTTTTGCATCCCCAGCCACTTGTCTCTGGCAGAGAGCGCCCCTAAGCTTTTTGGGGTTGCGTTTTGTCTGTATTTTCTCGGCTTTAGCTGCTGTAGTTTAGGGGTTCCTGTTTATGATTCAGACCCCGTTCTTCTCGGGGGGACGCTAACTGGCCGTTTCAGTGTCCCTCTGGTGCCAGTGCCCGTGCGCACCCAGCCCACCCTCTCGAGCCTCCACCGCAATTCTCACCCGTTGGGATGTGTGAGAGTCGAATCTGCTGTCCGCGGCACCAAGGCTCCTTTCCCACTATCGCTCCACTGCTTTCCAGGTGATTACTCCATTATTTAGTTGCAATTCCAGTTTGGTTTTGGGAGGAGGTCAGCGTGACTCCCTTTCACTCCTCCGCCATCTTTTTCTCTATTTTATATATTTTAAATAATTTTTCATTGAAGTTTAAGTAAAATACATAAAAAAATTCAAATTACATACTTTGCTGCATAAAACAACGGCCAGTGAACTATTTTAACAATGGAGAAAACAAGTAGGCTGACATAGCTTTTGGGAGCTGGATATTGTTCTTTATTTTGTTAGCTTTTAAGAGATTCACAATGATAATTTAAAAAATTTTGAGATATAATTAACATACAACATTGTATGAGTTTAAGCTATACAATGTATTGATTTGATACAATTATATATTGCAATATGATTACCACCTAAGTATTAGCTAACACCTCTATCACATCATATATTATCATTTTTTTATGTGGTGGGAACGATTAAATAATCTTTTAGAAACTTTGAAGTCGATAACACAGTATCATTGACTATAGTCACTATACTGTGCATTCAATCTCTAGGACTTATTTATCTACTAATTGCCAGCTTGTACCCTTAAACAACACCTCCCTGATTCTCCTACTCTCTGGCCCCTGGTAACTACCATTCAGTTCTCTGTTTTTATGAGTTCATCTTTTTTAAACTACACATATGAGTGATACCATACAGTATTCCTCTTTCTCTTCCAGACTGTTGCACTTAGGCTTACCCTCAAGGTCCATCCATATTGTCACAAATGGCAGGATGTCTTTTCTCCTGGCTGAAAAATATTCCATTGTATTTCTACCATTCCATAGGTTGCCTTTCCATTGTTTCTTGTGCTGTGCAGGAGATTATTAATTTGATGTAGTCCCACTTGATTTTTTGTTTTGTTGTTTGTGCTTTTAGTGTCATAACCAGAAAATTGTTGCCAAGGCCAATGTCAAGGAGCTTCTTCATTATGTTTTCTTCTAGGATTTCTATAGTTTCAGGTCTGTGTTTAAGTCTTTAATCCATTTCAAGCTAAATTTTTTTATATAGTACGTGATAAGGGTTCACTTCCATTTTTCTGTATGTGGTTATCCTATTTCCCTGGTACCATTTGTTGAAGAGACTATCCTTTCCCCACTGAGTGTTCTTCATTACTTTGTCAAAAATGAATTGACAAAGTTACAGGTTTGTTTGTGGACTCTCAATTATATTCCATTGACATATATGTCTACCCTTTTCCAAGTGACACATTCTTTTTATTGTGGTAGCTTTGTAATAAGTTTTGTAATAAGTGTAAATCCTCTAACATTTTTTCCCCAAGATTGTTTTGGGTACTCATGGTTCCTAGCAACTCCATATGAATATTAAGATTCCGTTTTCTATTTCTATAAAATAGTCCATTGGGATTTTGACAGAAATGGCATTGAATCTGTAGCTCAATTTATGGGTACTTGCTGTTTTAACAATATTAAGTCTTTCAATCCGTTACTTGATCTGTATTTCCATTTATCTAGGCATTCTTTAATTTTATCCATGTTTGGTAGTTTTTAGTATACAAGTCTTTCACCTCTGTAGTTCAATTTATTCCACAATATTTTATTCTTTTGATGCTATTGTAAATTGTTTTTGCTCTTGCAGATTATTCACTGCAAATATATATGTATATTATTAGCAATATATATAAATACAGCTGATTTTCCTTATTGATCTTGTATTCTACAACTTTGCTAAAGTATATTAGTTCTATTCATTTATTAGCTCTAACAGTTTAATTGTTTGTGGAAGAAATTATGTAGTTTTTTTGTAGAATTCTCTACCGTCTGGATTTGTCTAATTTTATTACTGTATTGTATCAGTATGTGTTCCTCTGTACTCTGTATTTTCCATAAGTTTGAAGTTGAATGTAGACGCTTGATCTGATTCATGCTTGACTTTTGGAAAGAGGGGACTATTTCATAGGTGGTAGTGTGTTCTTCCATCAACAGGAAACATATCAGATATGTATGTTACCTTTTTGTTGCCATTAGCAACTGTTGCTCTTTTATGTCTAGATCCATTTATTAGAGCAATAATTAAAGCAGAGGTGTGCATGAATAAGCAGGAGTAAGGAGTCAGGTGGAGTGTGGAAAAAACAGCCTAAAATCCAGGACTGTCTGCTTAGAGTGAGACTGGTAAAAATGAATCACATCCAACCATTTTTCAGTCCCCTTATCTCCTACCTCAAATACTGGGGTGGGAGGGCATTTGACAATACCATCAACCTGTATCTGTTAGGAGAAGAGTTCACTTCCCCAAAGTAAGTAGGGCTGTTAAAGAAAGTCAGATAAGTAGATGATCTGCAAACAGAAATAAATGTCTTACATTTTTTTTTAGGAAATTAATTACATTTTGATCAATTATAATCTCTTTCTGTTTACACTGAATTTTGATCATATTTACCAATTCGTAGTTTGGTTCTCTAGCTTGGGACTGAGTTTCCTCTGTGCAGGTCAGTGGTGGAAAATACTGGTATATATTCAATTTGTGACCATTTCCATAATGTATAATCTATATCAATAAACCATATGTCATTATTATTATATTTTAAAATAAGACCAAGAATCTCTCCAGTTGGCGTATAGTCTCAGATTTTTCGATGTGGTGCTCCACCTCATGCTGTTTCTTTTATACTCAAAAGACTTGTTTAAATCAAGTATTCTCAGGATGATAGTTCTAAAACAGGTCAGAAAAATGGCTAAAAGAAATCCAGCAAAAGGATATAATTGGGTGAGGGCAAGAGATGAGGGAGTCATTGGAGAACAGGCTGGAACCATGCCCGTGGTCAGAGTTGTCCTGCTGCTGTCTCATAAAGCCTCAAACTTTGCAACTAATGCATCTGAGTTAAGTATTTGTATTAAGAGCAAACACTCAATAATTACAGAAAGGATTGGTTGGAAAAGATAGTTTCTTGAAATGGTGAAATGAGCATCAGTTTCCCCTTGGTGTTTCTTCTTGCCCAGCTGTTGACGTTGTGCAAGGCTGTGGTGATCCCCAAAGGGTAGACCTTCCCTACAGACATACTTGTTTTCAGAAGCTTGATGGGTTTTGCCTCGGTGAGATCTAGGTATAAGCAAGGAGAAGCAGCAGACTCCTAAACTACAGCCTAGTTTCTGAACAAAGGTAGAAGGGCTCAGCCCATTCTAATCAATATTTTGTCTGAACACCACTGGAGGCTTCTGTAGTTGATAGAGTGTCAGAGTGCGTGCATGTAAGTGAGACTGCGTCATTGGGCTAAACTGCCCTAGGGAACACTTATGGAAAATTACACAAAAGGAGTCCCTAATTTAGTGTAAATGTGGCTAAAAGCTCTAATCAGGCTTTCTAACTTGAGTGCATGATGTTAGATCCAGAGAAAAGTCTGAGAATAAGGCAGCACTCTGCCCTAATAGTAAATAGAAAAGGAAAAGAAATAAGACATTGGAATCCCCTTGTAGAAAGTAGTGTGATATGCGTACCAAGAAGACCAATGAATAGAATGAGCTACGAATAATACAGTCAAGGGAAACAGAAGGATAGAGAAATTTTCAGAAATAACATGGAAAGATGGGTTTTTCAGTGAAAATATGAAGGTTTAGCTGGAGAATGTAGTCATGCAATCAGGCAGGATATGGAGAGATATTTCAGTTTCCAGGTACAAGAAATGTGAGACAGAGGACCTAATTTGTTTTGTGAGAATTTAGAAGATACGTTCTTGAGACAGAGAAAAAGAAGTTCTGATTGTATATATCAGATTCAATATCTGTGAGTCATCAACTGTGGGTACAGATTAGTAATAGAATTTAGACCAAGAAAACAGTAAATAGTGCATATTCCTAAGATTTAGATATTGATAAAACAGTGAAGACTCATATGTGCCTTTGTGTTTTTGTCAAAGAAGGACAAGAACAAGGAGGTTTAGGGCTTGACATGCCAACTCCCTCCCTTCTCCACGCCTCTAGATGTCTCTTCAGGTAGAACCGGGAAACCTGAGACACTTTTTGGTCTTTTTCCAGGGATTCTTCCTTTTGTTTTCGTTTCCCAGATTTTGGTTTAGGTTACTATTTTAAGGTGTTCAAATCTGTATATGTGTGTATCTTTATATCTCTTCTACCAAATTACTCTTCTCTCTGGCATCAGCATCTTTTATCCCTCAGAGTTGCCTGAACAGGACCCACAGAGCTTAGCTCTGATGGGAGTAATGTTGAGATATTAGAAAATAGGAAAGATAAGGAGGTGAGTCTTGAGGAAGTCAGCCAATAATAATACTACCACTGCTTATTACTCTTACTGCACATAATTAGTTTTAAAAAATAGCATTTTGCTGTACTTGGAAGAAAATGGACTCTATGTTATTACATTCTTATCCTGATAATGGATAAATTTATATTCTTTGCTACTTTTTTCCTCTTGGAGACCACTTTCTTCTTTCCCCCATGAAGAGACTTATATCATCTCCCTTTTTTCTCATCTCTTCCTCTCTTTCACCTTCATCTTTACGTCAATATAGATGCCTCTATGTGGCCACTGCCTTGAATGAGTAATAGGATCACAAGAACATGTAGTCTGAGCTGTATCTACTGACACAGAAAAGCATACAGGAAGGAATAAAGAGGAAAGGTAAGTTTTATTTTTTAAGCTCCTGCTTTATGTGTGATCTTTAGAGTAGAGAAAGCACCAAAAGAGATGTCCTTAAGATTCTTTATCTCAATGTTAGGGGCATTCTCCTTTAGTTGGGTGAAACACTGGACTCATCAAGGAATAAATGAAACCATGATACCATGATACATATCTTGGCTCTGCACTGAAAAGTATTTACAGTTATGCTCATATAAATGTTGTCTGTTGATTTGTAGCTTTTACCTGAGAGAGTTGCCTATAGTTACAAGCCAAAATTTATAATTTTTCAATCTTGACAATAAACAAATCAAGGTACAGCTTTCCAAAGTTTGGGAGGATGCAGAGGTAGTAGAAGTCGATATAATGAGAAATACAGATTTAAGTATACTATTTAAAAAGCAAAATAGCAGCCCTGGCCAGGTAGCTAGGTTGGTTAGAGTGTTACAGGTTCAGTCCCTAGTCAGAGCATATACAAGAATCAACCCATGAATACATAAGTAAGTGGAACAACAAATCTCTCTCTCTCTCTAAAATTAATAAATAAAAAATTTAAAAAGTAAAAATAACTAGGGAACTAAAATAATCATTAAAAGTGGGTAAATGAGAAAAAAATGTAAACAAGATAAAATTTTATCTTTCATAGTAGAGAGATGAAAGATATCTTAAGTTGATAAAATTGTTATATAAATGTGTAAGCAAATAGCGTATTATTTACAGGCATAATGATATGAGTCACTAACTCTGGCTGGTGTGGCTCAGTGGATTGAGCACCAAGCCTGCAAACCAAAAGGTCGCTGGTTAGATTTCCAGTCAGGGCACAAGCCTGGGTTGCAGGCCAGATCCCCAGTAGGGGGCACTTGAGAGGCAACCAACTGATGTTCCTCTTGCGCAATGACGTTTCTCTCCCTCTCTGTCTCCCTCCCTTCCCTTCTCTCTAAAAATAAATAAGTAAAACCTTAAAAAAAAAAATATGAGCTACCAGAAGAGTTAAAACTAAATAAACATGGAGATGGGCAATCTTAGAGTAAGAGACCTCTGCTTTTTATTATATGTTCTTTTATACTCTCCTATTTTTCAATTATTTTTCTTACATTCATAAAGAAATACAGTATTTCATCAAAATTTCCTTATCCATATAGCAACCCCTAAATGTTACTTCTTTGGTTTACCATGTAGATCTACCTGCAGGGAAAACCTGAACTGAAAAACCCATATACATGAGAATTCTACTATAAGATTTTATTATTCATTGAAAATTAATCATTAATAAAATCAATGATTGATCTACCTATAGGGAGCACCTGAATTGAAGAGACATGAAAATTCAATCTACTGCAAGATTTTATTATTCATTGAAAATTAGTCATTAATGAAATCAATGATTATATTAATCACTCCAACCCCAGGTAAGCTCAGTTGACTTCATGGAATGAGAACGCCCCTACCAAAAGAACAGTAGCTTCTGAACATACAAAGTTAGAACCAAATCTTCACTCCGGTGCCCCCATGATAGATGGAGAGACTCAGACATCTGGCTGGAGCCTTCACCTCTTTCCCTTCCTTCTCCAGCTGTGACAACCAGCCAAGTGTGGTGCTTCAGTCCAACGAAATTACACAGGGTTAAGTCTAGGTTTTGTTACTCAGATCCTATAAGACCTTCAACACAATAGTCTCTTTGTTTTAGTTTCCTCTTCTGTAATATGGGACTGAAAGTACTGTAGTTTCTACCACATGGGATTGTTGTGAGGGTCAAATGTGTGATATTTAGTATGCTTTTTAGCTCATACCAAGTACCAAAGGAATTCAGTGTAAAGTGGTGTCTTCCTTCTTATACAGTGAATTTTGTAAAAGCAGGGACCATGTGTGATTTATCCTACTGTCTTTAGTATCTATCAAATTGAAAGATTCTCAGTGATCAATAAATGAACTTGGAATAAACTCAGGAGTGAGTGAGTGAGTGGATGGGTAAAAAGATAATGGCAAGGGTAATAAAGGGAAAAATTCTTTTGAAACTAGGGACATCAATGCAAGAAAAGATGTTTCCTAGGACTTATCCCAGAGTAAATTTCATATTTGATTTTAACACTTGCTTTTTTCAGGTATGTGGATTGTGTCTTATGGCCACTAGAAACAGGACAGAAGTAACCAACTTCATCTTATTGGGCCTGTCCAGCTGGCCAGAGATGCAGCCAGTTATTTTTGGGATTGTCCTTGTCATGTACCTGGTGGCAGTTATGGGCAATGCCCTGTTAGTAATTGTTGCCCTCTCGGACCCCAAGCTTCAGACCCCCATGTATTTCCTGCTCAGCCAGCTTTCCTTTAATGACATATTTCTCACAACCATCATTGTTCCCCAGATGCTGGTCCACACACTGTCTGTGAATAAAACCATCTCCTTTAGCCACTGCATGCTCCAGCTGTTCTTTTTCATGGCTGTGGGCAGCATGGAAGGCCACTTGTTGGCTGCCATGGCCTATGACCGCTACATTGCCATCTGTGACCCCTTAAGATACTCTGCCATCATCAGCCACCGCTTCTGTCTGCGCATAACCTTGACCTCGTGGGTGGTTGTCAGCCTCAACAGCCTCCTTTACAGTGTGTTGGTCACCCATTTAACCTTCTGTGGCAACCAGGTCACCCACTTCTTCTGTGACATCACACCCCTGCTGAAGCTCTCCTGCACCCGACCAGTGGTCAATGAAGTGCTAATATTTACTGAGGGGGTAGCTGTGGTGGTCAGCCCGTTCTTCTTCATTTTGGGTTCCTACGCCCGCATCGGTGTTGCCATAGCCCGTATGCACTCAGTTGCTGCCTTGTGCAAAGCTCTGTCCACCTGTAGCTCCCACATCCTGGTTGTGCTGCTCCTTTATGGCTCTGTGATCCGCATGTACCTCCGGCCGTCCTCCAGCTATGACTTGGACCAGGATCGCCAGGTCGCCGTCTTTTACACAGTAGTTACTCCTATGCTGAACCCACTGATCTACAGCCTGAGGAACCAGGAGGTTAAGGGGGCTCTGCGAAGGCTTTCCAAGAGACTCTGCACCTTAGGAAACTTCCAGCCTGGTTCCCAGGCCAGCCAGGCGTGGCGGCACATCTCCTGAGCCCAAGGAGTTAAGGCCTAACTTGAAAATACCTCAGACAGATGAGTTGCACTCCTAGTAACTGATGTGGTTCACATTCCTGTGGGATGATCTTTCTCATTGGCTCCCTCTTGTTTGGATTTGGGAAGAAGTGAGTTTTTTGAATAACTAGTTTTCATCCCCTAGAATCTCATCACTTTGGAACTGAAAAGATACTTTTAAATATCATCAAGCTTGAACCTCTCATCTTTCAGATGGAATATGGAGCATTGGGGATTACTAAGCCAAATTATTACACAAGTATGGCCTGCAGAACTTTGATCATTACATGCACTGTTTTCCAGAGAGAAGTCAAAGTGAGTTACAATACCATTATACAGAAGAGTGATTTTTCAGTAAAACGGTTTCTTAAAATTATAATAATTTTATGGTTTCTCATTATTCTCAACTGACAGTAATAATAAGCAGCTCAACACTTACAGTAACCGAATTATTCCATCTGAACCTTAATGTTTTCATAAAAGACAGTGTAGTTCACTGATAATAGAGAGCAGCGGAGCCTTCACAGTGGCTCTAACACCAGGAGGCAGTGGTCCACTTTGGGTCATGTACAGAAAGCAGAGCTGCTTAGATGCTAGGAGAGACTGGAATGCAAAGAGGAAAAAAGAAAGAATCAAGGGTGGACTACAAAAATGAGTGGGATAATTATTTATATGTAGAAAGTTCTGTGGAAGTGGAAGCCCATAGATATGGTGGGGGAGTGGGGTGAAATCAATAACTTGTTTTTGGCCATGTTAATTTTGTGATACCTCTCCAAGTGGAGCTATTTCACAGGCAGTGAAGTACATACGTCTTGAGGCTCAAGGCCTTGTTCGGAGGTAGAAATGTCACAACAAAATGTAAGTGATATCTGAAGCCATGGGGCTGGGTGAAATCACATAATGAGAGACTAGAGGAAAGAGAAGAGAATGATGAACAGAGCCCGAGATGGTTGCTCACTCCAGCATTTAGAGACCTGGGAGAGGAGATAGCAAAGGAAACTGGGAAGCGGCTATTGGCAGGACAAAAGAGGGAAAGTTTGGTATGTGTGAATCCTAGGAAAAAGTGTTTTTGGAATATGGGAGTGGCCACTCTCTCAAATGCAATTGAGAAGTCATTAATGAGAACAGGTAATTGATTACTAGATTTGACAAGATACAGATTATTGGAAACTTTGGCAAGGACAGTTAAGTGAAGTGTTGGGGAAAAATTACAATTATGTGCCAAGAGAGTGAATAGAGGCTGTCATAACAGGTGTTTCTCAAGTATAATTTTTTTTAAGAAGATAGGCAAAAAGTGGAGTGTAACTTGAGGACATGAGTCAAGAGAGAATTTCTTCTAATTTTTGTAAAGACTAGTGACGTTAAGCATCCTTTGCTAATAGAAATAATACAGTATATAATGAAAAAGTCAGGATTCAAGAGAAAAAGTAATAAATTGCAAGATAAAACCCTGGAAATGAGATGCACATCTGTTCAGGGGATGTTTTTGTCTAGGAGATGAGCCTTCTCTTTCCCTGTAACAAAAAAGAAGTCCGAGGATGCAGATGGGCTGGTGAATTTGATGGCAGGAAGGTGGCATATACTTGGAGAGACTTCAGGTGAGAGTAGTGGAGAGCAAGATTGTTCTAGAGAATTGTAGAAAGAAGTGATGTGAAATATGCTAGCGTTTGAGAAAATGAAGTACTAGGAAATGTTTTGGTAAGCCTCAACTCTGCCAATACTGAGTGGTGCCCGTTTAGATTTTTCATTTACAGGTTTAGTATTAGTCATGTCAGCCTGGTTGGGTGATATTCTCCAACAGTTTTTACGTAATCAGGTACAGTCATGAATAAACAAAATGATGGCTTTACCTTGGGCTAGGATTTTGCCAGGTGGGACAAAAGGGAACAAAAGAAATAAGGGTAGTTTACAGTTCTGGGCTGTAAAAATATATTCTTGTAAAGGTGGGAAGGAAGAATATAAATTAGGTGATGGATAATGAAAAATGATTTCAAGGGATAATAGATTTCAGTGGTGAAAGAATAGAAGCTGATAGGAAGTGAAAAGTTTAAAACTGAGATTTCACCAGCAGTGCAATTATTTGTAAAGGCAAAGTAAAAGATTGTTGAAGCTAAACAAGTCAGGAACAGAGAATTCAAGCTGTTAGATAAACCATTTATATGGATATTAGTGTTTCCAAGAGTGATAATTAAATAGTTGTGGAGAGAGTTAGAGATTTAGATGCTGAAGTCATCAAGGAGCAAGGGAGAAACACCAGGAAGTTCCCTTATTTTCTTTTTCTTTTCTTTTTAAAAAAAAAAAAATTTTTTTTACAGTTTTTTTTTTATTTTTTTCAAATACATTTGTCTCTGCCTACCCCCCACCACTTTTCCTTGCCCCCTCCCTCCTTTCCTCCCTCAGCTCTTCCCCTTTGGTTTTGTCCATTAGTCCTTACTATATGTTCCTTGACTTTCCCCTTCCCTTCCTTTTCCCCGCCCCCCTCCCTCCTTCCCTCTTGTCTCTGTTGATTTCTTTTCCTTTCAGTGTTGCTGGTCTTATTTTCCTCGCATCTTTGTATTGTTGGTTAGATTCCACTTATAGGTGAGATCATATGGTATTTGTCTTTCGTCCCCTGGCTTATTTCACTTAGCATAATGCTCTCCAGTTCCATCCATGCTGTCGCAAAGTTTAGTAGTTCTTTTTTTCTTTCTGCTGCGTAGTATTCCATTGTGTATATGTACCATAATTTTTTGATCCAGTCATCTACTGATGGGCATTTAGGTTGCTTCCAACACTTGGCTATTGTAAATTGTGCTGCTATGAACATTGGGGTGCATAGCATTTTTGAGAAAGAAAAACAAAGTAGGAGGGATCACAATACCGGACATCAAACTCTACTACAAAGCCACTATACTCAAAACAATCTGGTACTGGCACAAGAACAGATCCATAGACCAGTGGAACAGAATAGAAAGCCCAGAAATAAGCCCAGGTCTATATAGGCATCTAATATTTGACAAAGGGGGCAGAAGCATAAAATAGAGCAGTAATAGCCTCTTTAACAAATGGTGTTGGGAGAGCTGGACGGCTACATGCAAAAAATTGAAATTGGATCATCAGCTGACACCATACACAAAAATAAACTCAAGATGGATAAAAGACTTAAATATAAGTCACAACACCGTCAAAGTCCTAGAGGAGAACATTGGCAGGAAACTCTCAGATATCCCACGCAGCAATTTTTTCATTGATATGTCTCCTAAAGCAAGGGACATAAAGGAAAGAATAAACAAGTGGGACCTCATCAAAATAAGAAGCTTCTGCACGGCGAAAGAAAACATCAGCAAAATGAAAAGGGAGCCAACCGTATGGGAAAATATATTCGCTAATGATACATCAGATAGAGGTTTGTTCTCCAAGATATATAAAGAACTCACTTGACTCCACTCCAAGACGACAAACGATCCAATCAAAAAATGGGCAAAGGACCTGGGCAGACGCTTTTCCAAGGAGGAGATACAGAGGGCCCAGAGATATTTGAAAGGATGCTCAGCATCACTAGCCATCAGAGAAATGCAGATCAAAACCACCATGAGGTACCACCTCACACCGGTCAGAATGGCCATCATAAACAGATCAACAAACAACAGGTGCTGGTGAGGCTGTGGAGAAAAGGGAGCCCTAGTCCACTGTTGGTGGGAATGCAGACTGGTGCAGCCACTGTGGAAAGCAGTGTGGAATTTCCTCCAAAAGCTGGGAGGCCCCTCTCACCTTTCTCTTTTGATCCTACACCCATTAAACTGAAGAATTGACATTTTAATAGAGATGATGGCCCTTGGACCTTTTCCTCATGTGCAGCAGCATTGATTGGTCAGCAGACAAACACCCAGTAAAACAGACAAGTTCCATATTATCAGCTAGAGAAAAGACCAGCAGTTGCTGAGACAAAGGAGTGTAAGGTACTCTGAATTGTACTGCTAGTGAATTTAAGGAAATTCAGGCTTGAGGCCTATGACAGTGCTTAATTGTGGAACATCTGTATCTCCTGTCCTTATTCACTGGACATTTGTCATTATGTCCCTTTCCCCATATTGTAATATCTCCCCATTTCATTTATCTTGGTGGGAGACAGAACCCCCCTCTATCTGATAGAAAGTAAAAGCAGTCGTGTTGCTCTCCCAGTTTCCCTGTGAACGGGAGCATGGGCGAGTGACCAAGACTTGGCCAGTCACATGTACCACCTTATTTTGAATCTCGATGTGGCGGTGCAAAGAATAAAAACTGGGCATTTCTTTCTGGAGAGCTGGTTTTCGGGTCTCCAAGGGCTATGCCCTGTGACTATTGCTGGTAACTCTTGTTAGTGAGGACACAAGTGGCAGTGAACAGAGTTTGATGGCTACAGCAATGGGCTCATCAGACCAATTCTGCAATATGATTTTAACGTTGTTCTCTTCCACTTTATTGAGCTTAGTTGCTTAGTCTTCTTGGAAAATCCATATATATTTTCAATAAACATTTCCTTCATGAATCAATGAGAATTAGTTTTTGTCACCTGTATCTAACTAACTCTGAGAGTTAGAATCCTGGTGATTAATGGCAGGTCCAGAAAACAACTCACTTATAATCAAAGCCATGCTTGTGTTTCACGCTAAGTACATAGTTTCATGTGCTTGGTGTTTAAGGGATATCTCAGGACAATATCCAATGAGAAAAATCTGTGATATGTACTTAATTTAGATATTTCTGGGAAGTTTTAAAGTAAACAGATATGTGATAGACAGACTATTTCCCCAGAATCACAGATAAAACTTGGAACTGTGTTTTGGGGTTTTATCTAAAGAAAGAAATCCGTATTCTGCTCTTGCATTACCTGAAGGCTCCTTTGACACCCCCATTTCTCAGGCTGTAAATGAAGGGGTTCAGCATGGGGGTCACCACTGTGTGCATGACTGTCAGGATGCGACCCTTTGCCACCGAGTAGCTGGTAAGAGGCTGGAAGTAGACCCATGCGAGGGTGCCATGGAAGAGAGCCACCACCATAAGGTGGGAGCCACAGGTAGAAAAGGCTGTCCCCTTGCTCTTGGCTGAGGGGCTCCGGAGGACCACTGAGAGGATGCAGGCCAGCGCTCTGCTGATTACAGTAACACCTTCTGTGTGAGTCATCAGGGTGCTGAGGTGGGTGCTGGTGCAGGATAACTTCATCAGAGGGTAGAGGTCACAGAAGAAGGGAGGGATCCTGTTGTCTGCACAGAAGATCAGTCGGCCCATAAGAAAGGTGTGCAGCAGGGCATGAAGGTGGGAGAGGATATGGCACAGAGCCAGCATCTGCGAACACAGCATTTTGGTCAGAATCTTAGGGTAGCGGAAAGGGTGGCAGATGGCAATGTATCTGTCACAGGCCATCAGAGCCAGGAGGAAATTTTCCATGGATGCAAAGGGTATGAAAAAATAAGTCTGGACTAAGAAGCCCATGTAGGAAATGATCTTTGTAGGAGAGAAAATGTTCTGAAGCATCTTGGGGACAGTGGTGGAGGTAAAGCAGATGTCTGCCAAGGCCAAGTTACTGAGGAAGATGTACATGGGGGTGTGGAGGCATGGAGTAGAGATAATCAGTGTGATGATGGCAAAGTTGCCCAAAACGGTGATTGTGTACATGAGTAGAAAAAGAAGGAAGAGTGGGATCTGTTCTTCTGGGTGAGCAGAAATGCCCAAGAGAACAAAATGCAATACACTGGTCCAGTTGACATTGTCCATCTATTGCCAGAAGAACAAAAAGGATTATTGCTATTTTTTATTGAGGTATGATTGACATTTAACATTAGTTTCAGATGTACAATATGATGAGTCAGTGTTTGTATACATTGTGAACTGATCATCACGGTCTGTCTAGTTAATGCCCCTGTACTGGCATACAGAATTACAATTTTTTCTTGTGATGAAGACTTTTAAGATCTACTCTGTCAGCAACTTTCCCATATGCAGTATAGTATTATTAACTCCAGACACCATGCTGTACATTATGTCCCCATGACTTATTTATTTTATAACTGGAAGTTTGTACTTTAGGACTCCCTTCACCATTTTGCCTTCTTCCCCTATCCTTCACTTGTGGCAACCACCAGTCTGTTCTCTGTATCTCTGTATTTTTTTCTTTAGAGTCTGTGTAATAATGAGATCATATGGTACTTGTCTTCCTCTCACTTATTTCACTTAGAATAATACCCTCAAGGTCCATCCATATTGTTGCAAATGGCAAAGTTTCGTGTGTGTGTGTGTGTGTGTGTGTGTAAGACAGGTTGTTTCCTGTCTGAACTATTGTAAATAATGCTTCAGTGAACGTAGGATTGCACATATCTTTTCAAGTTAGCATTTTTATTTACTTTTTTAAAAAAAGATTTTATTTATTTTTAGAGAGGGGAAGGGAAGGAGGGAGAAAGGGAGAGAAATATCAATGTATAGTTGCATCTTTCGCGCCCCGTGCTGGAGACCTGGCCTGCAATCCAGGCATGTGCTCTACACTGGGAATTGAACTGGTGACCCTTTGGTTTGCAAGCTGGCGCTCAATCCACTGAGCCTCACCAGCCAGGGCTTGATTACTTTGAATATATAAATACCCAGGGTAGATTTTTGGATTATATGATAGTTCAATTTTTAATTTTTTAAGGAACCTTTATATTATTTTCCAAAAAGCATTATTTTTCATAGACTTGGACTTTGAGCAGGCCATTTAGTTACTATCACTTTTGTTCCCCAATGTAAACTACACACACTGTTGATAAAGGGATCAAGTGCTTAATTATTTTCCAAAATAATGAGGTATGAAGTTTCCATTATTACTAACATCCTCACTGTCACCATGGTCAACATTTATAGGACACTTACCTTGACTTTGCTGCATTATCACATTTACTTTTTGTAATAACCAAGTGGAAGCCATTATTATTATTCTAGTACAAATTAGAAAGCTGAGGTATAGAAATTTTAAGTTCATAAAGGGCAAAATCTGAACTTAAAACCATGTTTATTTGGCTGCAAAGACTAAGCTAGTGACGCTGTAGAACATGACTCCTCAAATTAAAACCAAGGCATCTCATTCATGGTAATAAGACCTGTTGATGGGCTATGCAACACAGGTTGTTTGTCCAGCAGTTTCTGTTTTGGGGAATGCAGACCCCGGGTGTTACCCAGTGACCTCTCAGAGAGTACACAGGCATGGTTTTAGGAGAATCAGAGTCCAGATTCTCTGCTTCTGTATTTCTCTTTTCTAAAATCATTTTGTCTTCAAGATGTCACCTATGCATTCCTCTGTCTTCCACCTAACAAGTGAAAGACATACGGTAACCCATCCAAGTCTTACTAGATGCATGGGCTCAGGATAAAAAACCTCAAAGGAGCCAAAGGAAGGGGCAATTAGAAGTATTAAGAAAATGAATGACTTTAATGAACAGATAACAAATTCATTTTTAGATCAAGGGGTTTCCAATTCTTTGCTCTAAAAAAAATTGAAGGGGACCTAATCTAGTTGTCAGCCCATCATTAAAGCTAATTTTTGATAACATGCAGCACTAGTTACTGTCATATTACTTGGACAGCTTTTGGTACTCTGCAATCTCAAAGGACAAGTCCGTTATTTTTTAACATTAAATCTAAATATCGACCAACAGAGGCAACACTTTGCAGTGGACTAGAACTCTGGCTCTGTCATTTAACAGCCATATGACCTTGAGGAAGTCACTTTCCCTCTACCTAGGTTTTCTCATCTGTAAAATGGGGGGATTTTAATGGCACTTTACTCATAAATTTGCTGGGAGGATTAAATGAGAGTACCTGTTCCTTGGCAGGTGTTCAGTAAATGTCAGCAATTATGACTGTTAATTTTCAAGTTTGTCTACAAAGAGTCTCCAGGTTTTGAGGGCAAGGACAGTATTTTGCCACACAGGTCTCTCTACAGTGAAGCTGCCCCATGTCACTGTCTTTAAAAAGTGGTTCACAGACCTAAGCAAAGTTCTGTAAATCTGCTCTCTCATCACAGGATAATCATGGTGATTTGGTCTGATCCTAACTCATAGCTTTCTGGGTGGAGATCAGGGTTGGCCGTCCACAAGTGAGCTGTGTCTGCGGCTATCCCAAGAATACTTAAACTTCACAGTTAGGTGGTTGGGAGAAAAAAATGCAAACAATTAATAACTGCCTCTGTGTAAGGCACTTCCACACGCATTGCCTCCTATAATCCTTACAGCGGTCTCAGGACACTGCTAGCCGCAGCAGTCCCTTATCCTCATTTCATGGGTGAGGAGACCAAGCAGAGGGAGTTCCTCTATGCTCAATGTGGTTTGAAGTGGTTAACTCAGCGCATGTCAGTGTTGAGTGGCCTGGGTGGGCTTCATGCTTGTGTCTGGCTACTCGAGTGCCGGGTGTGTCTGGCTGCATCACACTGCCCCTTCAGTTCACTCAGCGTCTTCCCTGTGGATTTATTTGTCACTCCCGGACTGTCTGCTTTTATATCTCAAATTAAAGGATGTTGCCATAGTATAACTTAATAGGGTTATTCGATTATAAAAATGTAAAAATTCATAATATGCTATTGAACTATCCTGAATCAATTTCAGTATGGTAGGGTGATGAATGAGAACTAAAGTTGTAACCACATTTATTGAGCACTGAGCGTAAACCAGGAATTGTTCTAAGAGCTTTATACATGTGTTTTCCGCTTGATGATCACAGCAGTTCCGTGATATAAGTGTTATTACCTTAATTTATAGAAGAGGAAATTGAAGCCCAGAGAGGTTCTCTGACATGCTCAAAGTCGCAGCATTAGCAGGGGGCAGAACCGGAATTTGAGTTCCATCTGACCTCAGTGTCTGTGCTCTTAACCCCTGGGCTCTGCCCTCCCCTAAGCTTTCCCTGACCTCGCCAGTTCCTACTTTCCTCTTCGTTTCTTCCTTTTCCACTGTGCTACCTTGTGCATTTGGCCAGTGGTAAGTGTCTATCATGGTTTTTCTTTTCTTTTCTTTTTTTTAATAGTTGTAACAACTTATTTTCTTTTTTAATTTAATTTTTATTTTTTATGCTGTTACAGTCGTTCCTGCTTTTTCTCCCTTTTCCTACCTCCACCTAGTCCCACCCTCTCCCCTCCTCAAGCCAGTGCCCATGTCGTTGTCTAGTCCATGGGTTGTGCATAAATGTTCTTTCGTTAAACCCTTCACCATCTTTCATCCCGCCCCCCTACCCCTTTCTGGCATCTGTCAGTCTGTATTATGTATCTAAGCTTCTGTTACTAATTCATTCGTTGGTTTATTGTTTTCATTTTATTCCACATATAATTGAAAAGTGTTCAACATCACTAATCATCTGAGAAATGCAAATTAAAACCTCAATGAGATATCACCTTATATCTGTCGGACTGGCTACCATCAGTAAATCAACAAACAAGTGTTGGTGAAGACGGGGTGAAAAAGGAGCCCCAGCGCCCTGTGGGTGGGGATGCAGACTGGAGCAGCCACTGTGGAAAGCAGTGTGGAATGTCCTTAAAAAATTAAAAGTGCAACTCCCTTTTGACCCAGAAATTATACTTCCGGGACTATATGCTAAGGACCCCAAAAGACCAATACAGAAAATATATGCACCCCTGTGTTTATAGCAGTGCTATTTAGAGTAGCTGAGATTTGGAAATAGTCTAAGTGCTCATCAGTAGAAGAGTGGATAAAAAAGCTGTGGTACATTTACACAATGGAATACAGTGCGGCAGTGAAAAAGAAAAACCTCTTGCATTTTGCAACAGCATGGTTGGACCTGGAGAAAATTATGTTAAGTGAATTAAGCCAGTCAGTGAAAGGAAAATATCATGGTCTTTCTAGTTTAATCCTTACTATAGAAGTAGGGAGTAGATAATCATTATTAACATTTTCAGATCATGAATTAAGGATCAGAAAGATGAATTAACTTCCCCAAGGTTACAGAGCATAGGATTGGAGCCAGGTTGATTATAGATTTGTCTAACTCAGAGGCAGTGCTCCTTCTATCCCACCTTACCCATTTAACACCCATGTTTCATTCTTGTCCTGCACTTGGTTCTCCTTGTTAGTCAGTCATTTTGATTAGACTCTCCAAATTGGATCAGGTGGCACTGCATTTATGGTTCAGGAAACATGGGATGTTTCTGCTCAGTTCTAGGGAAGGCCTAAGAAAGGGACTCAGCCCTACTCGACAGTTAGCGGGCTATGGCTCCTGCCTGGGTCACTGCCCATATAACTCCTGCGACAAAGCTCCCCGTAAGGATAGAGAGAGCCCCAGAAGTGGTTGGAGGGCAAGTTGCCCGGAACCTTGAAACCTTCCTCAATCTGCCTCATAGCGGACAGCGATTATCCCGCTTGACGCATAGTGCAGCATATTGACTCCCTGCAGGCAGTGGAGAGTCATGTGGTGTGCGGCAAGGGGGTGGGAAGCCAAGAATGGGGAACTAATGGAGAAGAACCTTGCTTTACAGAAGATGTGGAAAAAGAAGCTGCAGTGTGGTGTGTAAGAATGTGTCTTGACCCAGGGATCAGAAGATTTGGCCTTTGGTCTCATTCTGCCATGAAAATTTTCTTTGAGACCTTAAAATCATTTTATTTTGGGGGACCTCAGTTTCTCCATGTGGGAAATTGGAGGAATAGCACTTGCTTTCAGATCAGAGGTTTTGGAAAAAACAAAAAGGACTGTGGACATAAAAACCCTTTAACGAGTCTAACGAAGCAATGAGAAGTCATTTGCATTACAGTTGTGTAGAAACTTAGGTCTCCTTTCACAGATAGGTCCCATAACTTCTGGCAGTATGACCCCTAGACTTTCTGATAATGGAGTTGCCTTTCATTCCAAAGCAACCTTTGTAAATAGAGGAGGCACTTGGATAACAATCTATTCTCTGAGTTTCTCTGTTTGATCAGTAATTCCTAGAAGTTTTCTGTAAAGAAAGTCTGGGCAGTTGCTAAGAAAAGACAAAGTGGACAACAATGTTCAGGGGCTGATTTTTTAGATTATCCAACCCTGATTACCCATAATGCCTCCCCAACTGATTGATGCTCTCTGGAATTCCATTGGAATATCTCTGAATCAGGGAAACTTCCTGGAACGGAACACTCCTGACTTTCTAAATTATTCTTTTTTGTGGTTAAGTTTTAATAAGGGGAGGGGAGCAAGTCTATGAACACACAGCATATCTGAGGGCGGTATAGGGAAGAGGCTGCAGGGAAAGAAGAAAAAAAGGAAGACAGTTCAAGACAAAGAAGGCAGAGACAAACTTCACAACATGCACGATATTGTGTAAAGGACTGAACTGGAGAAAGATGGCCTTCCCTCTGGGAACTCCTAGGAGCCTGTGTGGGAATAGTTTGAGGTGCGCAGGAATGGCTGTGCGGGTGTGCAGCCCTCAGTGCAGGCACTCACCTCCCCGCGGCCCCCGGCTGGATGGGGATGGGCCAGGCCTGGCACATCCATCCTCCCGCAGGCAACATGCACCATTGCTTGGGAACAGAGGAAGGTGCCCAGCATGGAAGAAGGAAGGGCATCAGGGAAGGGTCGAAGGGCAGGACAGCCTGACTTCTGGGGGTGCTTCTGCTTGTCGGGCAAGAAAGCATGTCCAGGAAAGGCACTGGGAGTTTTGAGCATGTGCTCTTGCCTGAATCCCATGGTTCTCCCAGCACAGTCCCCAAGTGTGCCATTAGCTGGACTCACTGCCTGCTTCGGGACGTGGGACCCTCGAGGCAATGCTTCGGCTGTTAGTGTTAGTGACTGTGGCTTGGCAGCTCCGCTGATCCCAGGAGAGTGGCCGGGACCCGGGAGATCAGCCTGGACACGGGGTTCTCTGATGTGTGCTCCGAAATTTGGCACTGGGAAGAAAGCCCAGAAAAACTTAGATATGGTCACAGCATGGATGGATGTCTCCCTACCTGCGTCCTGGAAGATGTAGCCTTCTTTTAAGTGATACACTCTACTTTTATAAAACATTTAGCTGTGAAACATGTATTGAAAACTGAGAGTCTGTTTCCCACCTTCCGCACTCCTCTCCAGGAGTAATCTCTTAATGTTCTGACATGTACCTATTCATACACTTTTCTGTGCACATATGTGTATGTACAATTTTGTTTCTACAAAAATGTGTTCATTTGTTCTGGCGCTTTCTTTGTTTCTCTCATCTCATATATTTATTACAATCTTCCTATGTCACCATCAGGCCTACCTCATTATTTAAAAGTGTTTTGTAGATGTACCAGAAGTTATACACATTTCTCTACTCACGCCACTTACCTCCTTTTCAGGGGGTGAGGGAGAGCTATGGCAAAAGCAACACTACATCGATATTCTTTTACAGGCATCTTTGTGTCCATATATTTTTCTAGAAATGGAAATGCTAGATGAAAGTATTTGTGCATATTTAATTTCATCAGTGCCACCAGACTGTCCTTGAAAAGTTAAAACCAATTTATCCAGCCTTCAGGGGCACATGGGAACGCCCTTTTCCATGCCTGACAGCACTGTTGGCTAGCTCTTTACTGCTTCCCAATCTGATGAGAGGAAAAGAAACAATACTTTATGAGAGTTTTACTTTTTATTTTCCTAATTGCTGGGGGCAGTTTTTTTTTGACCGTTTTAGTTTTTCCTTGGACCATTTTCCAACTACATGCTTGCCCATTTTTTCTATGTGGTTTTTTTAAAAACTGATTTACATGTCATAAAGAGATATTCTCCTTTGTTTTCCTTCTTGACCTGACTCATAACTCTCTAGGTGTCTTCAGTATCCAGCTTGGATGGACATTTTTTTCTTTTACTTGTGTAGTGTTTATTCTGAGTACACAAATCATTAGTTTCCCTAGAAAGTACAAGGTGATCTTGTATCAGTCAGTGCTCAAAAATCTGAAACACACATGGACATAGACATCACTGAACGCACATAGTTGGCATTAATAATAGCTCACATATGTTCAGTGTTTACTGTGCACCAGACACTCTGTTTAAAGTGCTCAAATGCTTTTTATGTCTTTTAACCTCACAGTAACCATATACATTACCCCCATGTTCATTGCAGCATTATTCATGATAGTCAAGATAGGGAAATAACCTAAGTGTGCTTTATGGAGCACTTAACTGTAATCCAAGTTTGTTCATATATTATTTATTGCTCAGAGGAATCCCGCAATGTAGTTGTTCTTCCAGTTTTGCAGAAAAAAGAAACAAGAACTGAGATAAATTATGTTCCCCAAGTTACATAGTTTGTAAGTGGTGGGCTTTTGCTTCTGACTTATAACTTCTGACTTGAAGTTTTTGGTTCTTGTCACTATAACTTGGGGACAAGTTAATATAATTAGAACTAGGGTATATGTGTGGAGGGGCTCAGACCAACATAATCCAATTACTTTAATTTATAAGCGAGGAAACCAAAGCTGAGACATTGAGTGATTATCTAACAGTCACACAGTTCATTAATGGCAAAGCTGGCCCTGGAACCTGGAACTTAAATTAAGGCTTTGTTCTTCTTCTATAGTACACTACTTGTTTCAGTGTAAAGTGCGAGGTTATCTATCTCCTTTGTATTTCATTCTACTAGACATAATGAATCTTTTATTCTTGGGTTAGAGAGATCTATATCTTCCATAGTTCCTTTATAACTTGAGTTGAACAAAAATTTGGACTTTTATTTTCATTTTATATGTATACAAGTCCCCACGTGTGAACGTCTCTCAATTATCCAGTAAAAATAAACAAGAGCCATGTAGGAGTGGGTAGTACACTTCTCAAAGGAAGGGGACTTCACAAAGATGATTGGCGGTTACTGTTATCACTGGTCCCCTCCCTGTCCTCAGACATCAATCTGTGCTTTGAAATATAAACATGAGAAAAAGAGAAACCTCAGGTTCAGAGAAGCTACAGTGGTTGGGCTCTCAGGAGCCCAATTTTTGACTCAGTTCTGAGTCTTGGAGTGAGGACCCTAAGGTCCTAAAAAGAGTGTTAGAGTGTTTTTCTTCTGAGTAGTTTTCCCAGTGCCCCCTTCATATCGCTGTTCCTCAGGCTGTAGATGAAAGGGTTCAGCATGGGGGTGACCACTGTGTACATCACTGAGAAGACTTTGTTCTTTCCACCTGAGGGGGATGAAGGAGGACATAAATAGACCCCAATAGCTGTACTGTAAAACAGAGAGACCACAGAGAGGTGGGAGGTGCAGTTGGAGAAGGCCCTTTGCTTACCCTTTGGGGAATCAATTCTTAGAATAGCCAGTGCAATGTAAAAGTAAGATGTAAGGATGCAGACAAAGGGTCCAATGAGCAGCGTTCCTGCCACAAGGATGAGCATCAGGTTATTCACATAAGTACTGGAGCAGGCCAGCTTCAGGAGGGGGACCAGATCACAGAAGAAATGGGGGATGGCATTGGGGCCACAGAAGGAAAGCCTGGTCACTAGGAGGGTGTGCACAAGGGCGTGGATGGTAGTGACCACCCATGACCCAGCCACCAGCAGGATACAGCGCTGGGAGTTCATGGTCATGGCATAATGGAGGGGGTGGCTGACGGCCACATAGCGGTCAAGTGCCATCACAGCCAGGAGAAAGTTGTCCAGATCTGCAAATAGGCCAAAGAAATAGAGTTGTGCAAGACATTCACCATAAGAAATCAGTTTACTTCCTGAGCCAATATTATTTAGCATCTTGGGAACTATTGTAGAGATGAAACCAATGTCAGAGAAGGACAGGTTGGCCAGGAAGATGTACATGGGGGTGTGGAGGTGCATGTCAGAGCCAATGGCCAGGATGATGAGCAGGTTTCCCAGCACGGTGACCAGGTACATGCCCAGGAAGAGCCCAAACAGGAGAGGCTGCTGCTCTGGCCGTGCAGAGAGGCCCATGAGAAGAAACTCATATATGCTGGTCTGATTTCTTCTGTCCATATCTGCAATTCTGTGTGAAATAAATTATATTAACTATTAGTAGCAAAAAAGTAAATAATGCTGTGTTGAAATTTTTTGAACCCTTAAAAAATTATGTGGTTTAGACAATTGTGTTTGGTAAAGCTTGAATTTATAACTGTGCACATCAGAAAAGACAATTTGTAAAGTTAAAATTGGTGTCAGTACTTGAGCAGATATCCAAGGCTCCTTCAAACGATTTCAGCTGTCCCCACGAAACGTGATAGGTAGCATGAAAATGTGCTTTGGGCTGCACATGTCCTATCAGTATACACCAAATAATGATTATTTCCCTGAATGATTATGTAATTAAATAACATTTAGATAGTCACAATAATTAAAATAATTAATAGTATATATAATATGATCATATAGATTAAGTAAAATAATTATAATTAATTTAAACAATTTTTAAAAAGGTAAAATTGCAGAACAGTGTGTATGTTTATAATTTAATTTTTGTAAAATTGAAGCATAAATGTTTGTATATGAGTAAGGACACTGAAAGAACACATTCTAAAGGTCAGTAGTATTTACTCCTGAGGAGTGAGTGTGGGTCAAAGGTTGTGGGTGCCACCTTCTGTGTTACTCAGTTTTACCAGGATATATTATCTTTGCAATTAAAAGATTATTTTAAAAGTATGAAGGATGTGATTCATTGAAGTAATCCAAGTGACTACCCCGAAGGCAGCCTGGAGCTTTGGGGGTTCTGACAAGCTGACCAGGGTGTAATCTCTGAAAGGCAGCTCTGACATATAAGCAGACCAAAAATCAAATGCCTTTGACCCTGGGTGAAGAAAATAAAAAGTGATAGAGCAAGAATTTTTCATCGTAGCCCAGTCCCTCCAGGCCCTTTAAAATCTTCCCAGCTTTCCCGAAGAAAAGGCTCTAGGAAATGGATAAAATACTGCTCCAATTCCCTCCGACATGGCTGGCGATTGCTTGTGCTTTTTCTCTGCCAGCATTGATGTTCTGCACTCACCTGGGTTCCTCCACCTTGTTTGAACCTCTTTGTCTGGATGTAAAAAATCTAAGTTTTGACAGTATATTCTAGCTTCTGACTCCTTTGCTCTCACAGGGCTTTCTTATATTTAGATATTAGATTGATATATTGTAAACCTAAATAAAAGGTGTCAAGTCCTCATTTCATCTCCCCAAAATACACCTGTTTGCTTCTAGCCCTGTCCAGAGGAGAGAATCTTTTTATTTGAAGCTCAGATATCTTTATTTTCCATAGCAGCTGCAGTGAGGCTACACCTGGGACTTCATAACTCGAGAATCTTGGATATTATGTTTATCCAATCCAGATCCATTGCTCTGATTCAATGAAGAAGTCAGAGTAGTAATAATAACAACACTGGTTGAACATTAGCCATGTGCTGGCCACTAGGTTCTCTTAAGTGGTAACTCTGTGCAGAGGTGCTATCATTATGTTTACTTTAAAGATGTAGAAGCTGAAGTACAGAGGGGTTAAGAAACTTGCCAAAAGCCACACATTTAGGATTTGAAGTAAAATTGTCCGAGGCAGAAGCGTAAGTTCTTTCTTTTGCTGTACTGCTTTTCAGTGTTCACAAACCACATTCTGACTCTAGTTCAGCTTCCTGCATATTTTCAATAGGGAGAAAATGCATCATCAGCAAATTCATTCATTCATTCATTCATTCCAACTTTATCAAGATATAGCTGACAAAAACTGTATATATTTAAGGGTACAATGTGATTTTTTAATATGTTTAGTACATAATTATACATACATTGTAAAACGATTACCACAATCAAGTTAATTAACAATTCATCACGTTAGAGGATTTAAATATTCAATTTGGCAGTTACAGTTCATGGCAAATGAGGATATTTGGTACTTTGGGCTTATGCATCAATCTTTTGTGAGTGTGATTGATGTGAATCAGCCCACTTCACTCCAGTGCTTGGGTAAGATCCCATTTCTACACTTGTAAAGCTCATGTCCTCAGATCACAATTTTTACATGAGAGGCTCAGGCTTTTTCCTTTATGGTCAGTCTCTCTCTCCCTGCCCCCCGACTCCCCAACTGCAATTAGATCCAGATATAGGAGCTTAGCATATAACAGGAAATACAGTGATACATTCTGTTACATTCATTCAACTGTATCACCTTTACAGTGAGAATTACAAATAAATGAACACTTATTCCAGTTTTCATTTTTCTTGCTCAAGGGTAAATTAACCTTCAGGAATCTCATTAATTACTAGAAGCATACAGCACAAACAGTGACACTGATCCCAGATGAAAATGTACAAAAATGAATTGATATTCTCAGAATTCTTCTGATGTTCTGGACAAATAAACTAATAAAACATAGAACAATTGGCTTTTGGGGAAATGGTATGTCCCGTGTTTTCAGCCTTTATTATGACAGATGGTCTAACACCCTGGCCAAGGGTCTGAGCTGGAGGAGTGTATCACAACCACATGGGGAGCATTTCCTGTGCTCCCCCCTCAAAATGGAGTTCCCAGTGTAGCTATACACTTAAAACCACTGCATTAAACTCATTTAAAAAAAAATATTTATTTAGAGTTGGGAAAGGAGGGAGAAAGGGAGAGAGGTATCAGTGTGTTGCCTCTTGTGCATCCCTTACTGGCGACCTGGCCTGCAACCCAAGTATGCGCCCTGACTGGGAATCGAACCAGCATCCCTTTGGTTCACAGGTCAGCACTCAACCCACTGAGCCACACTGACCAGAGCAGGACTCCTTTATGCACTTTCAAGAAGAATAGTTAGGTTGCATAGAATAAAGAAAAAAATCTAGTTTGCACTAAGAAAATTTTGATTTGCCTTCTATATCAAACCTAATTATATGCTTTGAATAATTCATTTAGCTTCTCTGAACTGTAGTTTCCCTTTCTGTGAAGAGGGATAACTGAGTCTATGTCAGAGGCTGTTGGGAGGTTTCTTATTGCCTCACATCAGGAAAATGTTGATGCTATTCATGACATAATCAGCCCTTCATGATTCTGTCTCCATCAGTCTATCCAATGACACTTTCCCCTTATGCCATGCCACTTGACATTCTTGCTTAAGAATCCACTCGCAGTCCTCAAACAACTCATCCTATCCTGCCGGCATGCCTTCGCTGCTTAGCTCTTCCACTTCCTGAAAGACTCCTCTTTTTCTCCGCCACCTGGCAGGAGCTCAGGTGTCACCACCTGGGGATGTTGCAGTTCATTGCTTTATCCTCTGTGCTCCCACAGTCCCGTTTACAGGTCTCTGGTAGAACACTTGACATATTGCCTTACAATTACTTATTTATCTCCGTTACACTGTGTGTCGCCCAATGCCAGGAACTCATCTTTATTCATCTTGTTTCTTCTTAGTACGTACTTGGTAGTCATCTGTTGAATAAATCAGTGGATGGGTGGGCTGTAAAATGGCATTTTAAGCTATGATGAAACTGTATGGTGTTATTGTTTAGCTACCAGCATTGCCTTTTACTTTTAGAAATAGTTAATAAAACAGATGACTCTTACATGAAGATCTTAGGTTGCTTAGCATACCTTCTAGTATAGAAGGTGTTAAAAATTGTTTCTGAAAATGAAAACATTGTATTGTTCATGTTGAATTAGTAATCAGTTGTGCATTTTCACAAGTACTGAATTCATGGTTTATTTATATCTTACATTTGAACGAAATATTGTTTTAATTTAAAAAGGATGTAGAGAAAATGAATGCTTGGGATTCAGATTTAATATGAACATATCTTGATGTGCCCCTTCCCAGTGCTGAGAGGTGATATTGCCGTTCTCTCGCATTTACATATTTGAAAATAGCCAGCATGACCGCACATGCTCCATCCGCATGTCAGGCCCCTCTCAGGAGTATATGGGGGCTTTAGGAAACTGGTTTCAGGGACCAGAGGGTTAAATTTATAACCTGCCAGAGTAGTCCTCTGGATCAAAGCTACCTAGCCACCCCACCCTTTAGGAACCAAATGACGTAAGTCACTTGTCTTATTGTATGAATGAGTAAACAGATCTCAAAGAACTGCTGTACTCTGTCCAAGTTCAGCACTACAACTTATACCAAAAACAGGATTCCTGAAACTATGAACCATTCTGCTTCTCTTGACTAACCAGAAGAGGGGACAGGCATATAGCCAATGACTTACTGTCAGTCCTGAGTTGGGCCAAGAATTGCTCCTTATTTCTTCCTGTTAAGATAGACGTTTGAATATTCTGTTATCATTTCTCACTTGTCAAGACTGAAGAAATCTTTTTTGATGACCAAATGGAAAGACAGCATCTTCCCCTATATTTAAGACATAAGAGACCCAGGCATGTGGAAGCGTCATCTGCTCTCAGGAAGGAGAAATGAGAGCAGGGCATCGTCAATCCTGAGCCAGCCAGGTTGACTAAGATCCCAAGAAAAACAAAGTTACCTGCCTGCGGTTTCCAGCACAGTCCCCAGAGCTCTCTAATGGAAGTTGCAGACATCTGGGAATACCGGTCTCTAAAATACCCATTGCGGGGGGAAAAACCTTGGTTCACTGCCCAGTGCTAGTCCCAGAGCTCTAAGTGAACTGCTCTGTGATTTTATAAAGTTCACTTATCCTCTCTGGGCTTTGGTTTTCTGAGATAAATAAGTCAGAAAACAACATGTCCTCTCACAATAGAAATCTTAGAGTTAACATTTTTGTCATTCTGGAGCATATAAAGTATATCTTATTGTGGTTTTAATGAACATCTCTCCAGTTCTTAATGATGTTAAGGACATTTTCATCATTCCTATAACTTCTTTATAAAAAGAGTCTGGCTCATTTTTATTGGAATGATTGTCTTTTGGTAATGATTTGTATGAATTTTAATTATGATTTAATTAATACACTCTCTAATTTTCTTTTAGTTTAAGCCTTTAAAAATCCCAAAATTTTATCAAGATATTTGACCATCTTCAATTTCCATACATCTTGCATTACTTCCTAAAAATATTTATCTTTTAATTTAGGCGTGTCTTCCGTAAGTCTCTTTGCATGTTAAACCTTCTGAGTCTTTATGTATCTAAGAATATTTCTATATGTCTCTACGTTTGAATGGCACCTTGCTGGATATAAACTTTTGGGTTCAAAGTTTGTATTCCTCTTGTTCCCTAAAAATATTTCAGTGTCTGCACTCAGTACAAGAATCGAGAAATCTATTGACTTAATGACTACCATTCCTTTGTAGGCAAACTTCCCTTACTCTCAGGTATTTGAAAGGCAAGGAATTTCCAGAGTTCTTTGAGAAACTCTAGTTGCCATTGGCTGGACCAAATCACAGTGGCCCATTGCTGAAGCTGTGTAATTGGGGCCCGTTGTTTCCCAGGGCGTTTTCCAGTGCTAAAATGACTGCTCAGGGTTTGACCAGTTGTGCTGACCGTTGTGTTCCATCCTCAGTCGGGGATGTCCTGGCTGAAGGAGTAAAAGGTGATAGTCCTCCAGTGATCTTGACTAAGTAAAGGGAGCAGGGAAGACAGAATTTGCTGCTGCTCCCAGAGGAATAGCTGACCAGTGCCAGTGTCGGTTGTAGTCTGCTGGGTCTGGCTGGGGCTTCTCCACTGGCATGCTCGGCAAAGTGGTACACCCATTGTTTCCTACCATTTTTCCTCAGTGACCAATGACCCTCTTCAAAAGTTTTCCATTTGATGAGGCATGTGCATTAATGACTGCAGCGGCAGTGTGGGCTATTTTTTATGCCATGTACACCCAGTGGAGCAGAAGAACAATTGCACACTAATCTGTGAATGTTGGGGTGGGCATGGCACACCCATTTCCATAAGTGAAATGGATCCTGTTATTACTTGAGAATCTGAGGGAATTCAATGTTAATTTGAGGATCATGAGATATGCCAGCCAACTGGCACATCTTGACAGAAGTTACAGGTAATTCTGAGCCAGAACTATACAGGCCCAAGAGCCATTTAGTGCACCCTTTCATCTGCTAGTTGCATAAAATCTTCAATAGATTTTCAATTTTCAATCACATCAAATCTTGGACTTCCGTTTTAGTTTTTAACCTGTATTTTCATTCATTTATTTATTTGTTTGTTTGTTTGTTTGTTTATTGAGTTGTCATAGGACATACTTCAGAGGGGGTCTTCTCTATTACCTCCTGGTAGCCAGCTTCCTCTGCCAGGCAGTCCCGACTTCCATCACCAGGAGTAGGAGAATCCCCCATTGTGCTGCCTTACTCACTTTATGGGCCCAGGGCCTAAGCTGGTAAGAGGGCCGCCTTGCAGCATGTTGATATGCCACAGCACTTAAGAGGACCCCAGTCACTGCCGACCCTTTTATACAGTAAGCCAACACGGTCATAATGTTCTCTGGCTTCTCAGAAGAAGTGGGGTAAGAAGTCATCAGAGCCACTTTTCTTAATTGTTTGTGCTACAAGACACCATGGGATTCCCCCACTACCTCCCACCCCGCCCCATAACCCTCAGTGTTAGGGTCTTTGAATTAACTTTTCCCCCAACATCCTCTCACAGGGCAGCAATAGACCTCCTTGCTAGGCAAATTCTCAACCTAGCTTTCTGCCCCCACATTCTGTTCCTACTCATGATTGTCTTCCTTATCCTCATGGGTTTCTCAGTTTTAATATTATTGTTATAATTCTAGATTTTTTGTTTACTTCATTTTCTCAAGAATTGCTTTGGTGGGTAAGAGCCACCTGTCTAAGCTGATCACACACTTAGCAACAACCTGAAATCCAAAGGCTTAAAGGAGTCAAACAATGCCCCTTCCCTCAAGGTAGCAAGGCCTGATAATCTTTTCGCCAGGTTTGGAGTCAAAGTGTGCTGTGCTGGCCTCCTGTCCTGGCCTCCTCTCGCCACAGTTTGCAGCTTTCCGAGGAGATACCCCAGAGCAACCATCACACTAAGATCAGTGAGACGCACATGTCCTTGGACACAAAACTTATCAAATGCAAACCACCTGATACACTCTGCACTCCCTCCTCCGTGCTCCTTGGTGAGTGCTGGCCTGGGGAGCCAAAGTATGAAGCTAGAGCCATTACTTCATGTTTGTCTCTGAGGATGAGCCAGGGGAATCATACTCCAGAGGCCCCGAACTAGAAATACTCCTGTGACAATGTGCGCAATTATGTCTAACACTCACCACTGCACTCTAGTTGCGGCTCGCTAGCTGACTCAGTGAAACCAGCAGCGCTGGGTCCCTTCATCCTTCTCAATCGCTATAGGGTAAGAAGAGCCCTGTGTGCTTAAAGCCCCCCCCCCTGAGACCAAAAGGGAGAACACAGGCACAGGGTGGGCTCCTTTGGTGGTGAATGTTGTTTGGGCCAGGTCAATATGGTAGGTGCCGTGAGAAAGGGGCAGATCGCAGCCAGCGTCCCTGCATCCTGGCCCAGACACCCTGAGACAAGTGGTGAGAACCAGCCCCTCACAGCGAGTCACCTATGTCTGCCTCCTGCAGAGGAAGAGATTAAGCTCAGAGGTGGACGTGTTTAAGGACTTGGGAAATGGCTTCAGAGTCCACACTGTATTTACTGTCTTTGAGATTTTGTGCAAGTGACGTAATATCATTGAGCCTCGTGTAACTCATCTGTGATATCAGACAATAAAAGCATGCACTTCACAGAGTATTCGGTTCAATGCTGTAATGTATTAGCGCTTTGGGTTTAGCAAATGGCAGTTCTTAATAATGCCTGTATGTCACATAGCAAGGATGGAAGTAGCCTGGAACTCACATTCCCAACTAATACCTACCACTTTGCTGTTTTGTTTTAACCTCTCTGCCTGCTTGCTCTCCCTTTCCAGGTAAATTGAAGAGTAGGAGAGTTAGAAGAGACCCAGGAAGGAGGGTCAAGGGACCTGTAGTCTAATCTACTAAATAAAATATGACTATATCATTGAGGGCCACAAGTATTACTTTTTCTGCAAGTTTCCTGTATCTCTTTTTTCTCTTTTTTAGAAAGAGTGGTGGCATGGATAGCAACAACCTGTCCAGTATCACTGAATTTGTCCTCTTGGGTCTCTCTGAGAGCCCAGAGCAGCAGCCTCTCTTATTCAGCATCTTCCTGACCATGTACCTGATCACTCTGTTGGGGAACCTGCTCATCATCCTGGCCATCGGCTTTGACCCTCACCTTCACAGCCCCATGTACTTCTTCCTGGCCAACCTCTCTTTTGCTGATGCCTCCTTTTCTTCCACCACAGTCCCCAAGATGCTGGCGAACATCCAGACACATAGTCAGACCATATCATATGGGGGGTGCTTGGCCCAGATGCAGTTTTTCATGATATTTGGGGCACTGGACGACTTCCTCTTGGGGGTGATGGCCTATGACCGCTATGTGGCCATTTGCAAGCCCCTTCACTACTCCACAGTCATGAGTCCGCTTGTGTGTGTGCTCCTTCTCATAGCATGCTGGGTTCTCTCCAGCCTTACTGCCCTCTTACACACCCTGCTCATGGCTAGGCTTTCTTTCTGTGCACGTAACACCATCCCTCACTTCTTCTGTGACGTGGTGCCCCTGCTGCAGCTCTCCTGCTCAGACACAAGCACCAACCAGGTAGCCCTGTTCACCGTGGCCTCCACAATACTTACTGGTCCTCCGGCCCTGATTATCCTGTCATATGTACACATCATCGCTGCCATCCTCAGGGCCCCGTCTGCCTCTGGAAGGCAAAAGGCCTTCTCCACCTGTGGGTCCCACCTCACTGTAGTCTTCTTGTTCTATGGTACGGCAGTTGGTGTCTACCTGTGTCCCCCTTCATCACACGCAGGGAGTAAGGACAGGGTTGCAGCTGTGTTTTACACAGTGGTGACCCCCATGCTCAACCCCTTCATTTACAGCCTCAGGAACAGTGATATGAAGACTGCACTGAAAAGGCTTTTTGGAATTCACAACTCTCTCCTCAGGGACTCTTAACCCTATATCTGTATCATCTGTATTTTGAAGTTACACTCTGGAGAAACTCTGGGCTTATGGAGAAATAGTATCCCCTATTACATTTGCTTAGCTTTTAAAAAATGATCTGGAAATCATTCTCTTAAACCCCCCAATCCTACAATGTATATAGTGAGTGTATTTCATAAAGGCCAGGTACTATTGTAAGTGTCAATATTTTCTTGGTGTCTGGTGATCTCAGCTAGACTGGGGCAAGATTAATTAAAACTTCATTTGTGTACTGTTACTCTAATGAAAGTGTGAATTTTTAATGTGCAAATCAACCAGCATTTATTAATGTCTCCCATTTGCTAGGTACTTTGTCAGGCAGAGGCGATACTGATTCCGTGCCTTTATGGAATCCACCTTCCCATGTGGAATGTGGTTGCACATATTGATGCAGTTAGCGACAATACAGGTCCAATCATGATGATTTCTTCATAAAGCCTAATGTTTACTTGATTCTACTTTTTTATCTCTGTAAATGTGTTATGCCAGTTAGTTCCCCAATTATAACCATGTCAGATATGGTACTATGATTATCACATTTTAGAGATGGGGAAACTATCAGTAAATGGGGAATGGAAGGTTGAAATTTATTTCTTTTCTGACTCTGGAGTCCAAACTCTTACATGCTTAAGTATCCTGCTTCTCAATGCTAATGTTTGTACCAAGAGACAGATTCATGTTAAGCTAATATGTGTACGCTGATGCTACCATGTACCAGGCACTGTGCTATATACTATTGGCAAAATGAAAAAATGAGGAAGATACCATCCATGTTTATACATGGTAGAGACAGACACATGTTCAGTTTAGTGTTAATCCAGTCAGATGGTGATAGTTTCCATAGCAAGTGTTGGAGCATAAAAGGAAGAAGAAAAATCTGTCAGGTATAGTTTTACCTATGAGGTGACATTTTATTGAGCCTTAAAGTATAAGCTCATTTGAACTGGTGAAGAAAGAAGAGGGAAGATTCCACAGGGGCAGGCTATTTACCATGGAGGTTATGCTTGTTTTTGGAGCCCATTATAGCCCAACTTTGGAAATGTCTGGTTATCTCTTTGAAGGTGGGTCTTGCCTTTCTTCACCAGTTCAGTTTCCATAAAGTCCCTCGGTCGATTCTCTTCTTTGTGGCTCTCTCTCCTTATTATTTGTTGTCAATGCCTTTGCATTCTGGCTGTAGATTAGTATTTCCTGGTGCTCCAGAACTCTCTAGAGAAGACATCCTAGTGTCTTTCATAAAAACAAAATAATAAAAAAGGTAATTCCAGTGCAACCAGGTTTGAGTATACTGCTGTGGGATTTTTGTCCTGGCAGCAAAAGGACAGATGAAATAAAGTATGAAAATACCTAGTTCATTATTTACCCAACTCAGATAAAAATCACTGGGGGGTGAGCACCAAAAAGTTCCTAAATACTTTATACTGGTTGAGTCCTTTTATACCTAGTCCAATTTTTTATTCCTTGTCTGCTGTAATTCTCTGCCTCTCCAAAAAAGTCCTTTGGGACTTGCTACACACTATCTCTGAATAACAGTTGTTTCATTTTTATGTATTATTTTAAATTATACTAATAATAGTATTAGAGCGAGATATTTATCACTTCCAAAGAGTCTACTTGTACCCTCATTTTTGTGCTTCTACCCTCATTCAAATAGATAATCAGATAGATTGTATATTATTCTGCTTACTGGAAGGATTTCTCCTCACCATTATTCTTTTTGTTGTTATTGTTTTCTAAACACTAAGTTTGAAGTTATTTCCTTCCTTCTTCTTACTTTTGGTATATATCTTGTCCTTCTTTTAATAACTTCCTAAGGTAGAACCTATGTCATTTATTTGATGCTTTTCCCCTCCTTCAATGTATGTATATAAAGAGATAAATTTCCCTTTAAGCATTGCTTTAACTGAAGCTCGTCAACTTTGATATATGGTCTTTTCATTATCTTGCATATCCAAATATTGTCTTACTTCCCTCATGATTTATTTTTTGACTTACGATTTTTAGAAGTGTGGTGGTTAATTTGGACTGGCTAACTGAAATAAGCCAGTCAGAGAAAGACAAATATCATATGATTTCACTCATACATGGAATCTAATGAGCAAACTGAACTAACAAGCAAAATAGAGACAGGCTTATAGATAGAGAATGGGCTGACAGATCTGGTGGGGTCGGGTAAGGGGTGGAGGGAAGAACAAAAATAGAAAATTGTCTCATGGACACAGACAACAATGTGATTGTGGAGGGGAGGGGGATGGGTGGAGGTAGAAGAGGGTATAAGGGGAATCAATGGTAATGGAAAAAATACAATAAAAATAACCTATTAAAAATATTTATGGCTTTTCTACATATTGTTATTGGTTTCTTTAAATTTTTTTTGTTTTCATTTTTTTACATTTGTTTATTATGAAATAATTTCAGACTTGCAAAATATTGCGAAAATAGTAAAAAACATTCTTATTTACCTTATAACCAGCTTCCTTGATAACTACAGTGAAATTACCAAATCAAAGAAGTATTACTGATAAAATTCTATTAAATAATTAGCAGACCTCATTGATATTGTGTCGCTTGCCAGTCATGTCTTTTTTCAGGTCCAGCATCCAGTCTGGGATCACACATTGCCTCTCACTGTTAGAATTTCTTTTAGTTTTGCATAGCTCTTCTGTCTTTCATGATCTTGACACATCTGAAGAGTACTGGACAGTTAGCTATTTTGCAGAATGTCCCTCCACTTGGAGTTGTCAGATGTTTCCCCCTGATTGAACTCAAATTATGCCATTGTGACATCACAAAAGTGAAATTATAAACTTATTATATCATATCAGGAAGTAAATAGTGTTGGCATATTTTATGACTGCTGATGTTTGTTCTGGTCTCTTGGTTAAAGTGATGTTTGTCTTTATTTGTAATATACATTGAAAATGTCTTTTTTCAGTTTGTCAGTTGTCTCTTATTTTGTTTACAGTTTTTCCTTGCCATGAGCAGTTTTAAATTTTTATGTAATCAATTTATCAAAATTATATTAACTCTTGATTTTGAAGGAAAGTTGTTTTCTTTACTGAAGTTAAAGAGGAGTTTACCAGGTGTCTTTCTAGTACTTGCATGACGAATGGCGACACATTTGTCTCAGAACTTTTATTAAAGCTGGAGACAATTTCCCGGTACCAGAGATTCACTCACTAGGAAAAGGTTAGGGTGCACATGTCATCTTGTGCATTAAAAATGGCAAATGTTGCCATGGCTGCTGTGGCTCGGTGGATTGAGCGTCGGCCTGTGAACCAAAAGGTCGCTGGTTTGATAACCAGTTAGGCCACATGCCTGGATTGCTGGCCAGGTTCCCAGTTGGGGGTGTGCAAAAGGCAACCAGTTGATGTTTCTCTCACACATCAGTGTTTCTCTCCCTCTTTTTCTCCTTCCCTTCCCTCTCTCTAAAAAAATTAATAAAATCTTTAAAAAAAATAAAATGACAAATATCATATGATCTCACCTATAAGTGGAACCTAACCAACAATACAAAGATGCAAGGAAAATAAGACCAGCAACACTGAAAGGAAAAGAAATCAACAGAGACAAGAGGGAAGGAGGGAAGGGGGGCGGGGAAAAGGAAGGGAAGGGGAAAGTCAAGGAACATATAACAAGGACTCATGGACAAAACCAAAGGGGGAAGAGCTGAGGGAGGGAAGGAGGGAGGGGGCAAGGAAAAGTGGTGGGGGGTAGGCAGAGACAAATGTATTTGAAAAAATAAATTAAAAAAAATACAAAAAAAATGACAGATGGCAAGCTTCTTTCTGAGAGGGGGTGGAAAGGAAGAGAAGGGAAGGGAAAGAACAGGAAGAGAGAGGAGAGGAAAAAAGAGAAAACTGTTGTAAGCAGTATTTGCAGATTATAGAATATGTGTTGACACTCTGCTAAGCACTTTGTATGTGTTATCTTTTTGAATTCTCACAACAGCCTTAGATAATTACTATAGTTATAATTACTATTCACTTGTTTATATTTGGAAACTGAGACACAAGGATGTTGATAACTTGCTGAAGGTCATACAAGCCGTGAATGGTATATCGAATACATGAGCCCAGGTATTTCTGACTCCAAAATATGTCTTATTTTCATTAAAAAAAACTATTTTAAAATCCTGAGTATGTCAGTGAGATCTCTGTAGTCACAATTATGTAGGGAAGAAATCAAGAGTGCAGTGCAGTTTCCAAAATTTCTCCTGTGTATTATCAAAAAATCCTCTGCGGGTTGTTAGGATATATCCTTAGAAGCATCCCTGGGGAAGATGCAGTAATGAAATTAATACAGGTATCTTTTTAAACAATTTTGTTAAATTTATTGGGGTAACATTGATTAATAAGATTATATAGGGTGGTACAAAAGTAGGTTTGGTTTACAGTCATAAGTACACTAAACATAGTTTATTCCTGTATTATTATTTATCAATTTTATTTTCTATACAAACGACTGTAAACCTACTTTTGCCCCACCCTACATAGGTTTCAAGTGTACATTTCTATGATACATTATCTGTATATAGCATTGTAGATCCACCACCCAAAGTCAAGTCTCCTTCCTTCATCATGTATTTGACTCCTTTTACCTTCCTTTAGTCTTCCTCCTACCCCCTCCCTCTGGTAACCATCATGCTGTTATCAATACAGTTATCTTTTAAAATAGATCTAAACATAGACTGCTGGCATAGTGCTGAAGAATGACAGTTGAGTAGGCTAAACTTGGTGAGAACTCCAAATAATGTGGTCCAAGCACCGTTCTCTCTGATTATGTGGCTTCATTCCTGTCATTTCAGAATACCCAACCAGAGACTTATACTAAAGCAGGGGCGTGGTTCCTTGTGGGGTATACCAGAACCTCTGTGGCTGTTTACTCTTCCATCCTCTACCTTCTTATTTGCCTTGCTTCATCTTCAAATCACTTGCTAGTATTGGGAGAAGCTCTTGATTAGAGCTGTGTGTGTGAACATTATGAAGGACACAAGAAAGAAGAAAACTAGCAATTGAGAGGAATATGTGGATTCATGTCCATTTAGGCATAGAGTAACCATTAAGTGTATGCAATTTGAAATCAGATATCTGTGTTCAAATTCTGGCTTTGCCTCTCAGTAGCTGTGTAACTTCAGGCAAATAATTTAACCCTTTTGAGCCTTCGTTTTCTTTTCTGTGCAATGCAAATGTTTACCTCAAAAGTACATGTTGACTATTGCTGAAGATAATGAAGATCTACCCATAAGATTTGGAACAAGTAAATTTACATATTTATATAGATAGTTATCTTTCTAACCCTCTCCAAAATACTGTATGATAGAGAATAATTTATTACCTCCTTTTGTAGGTGAGGAAATTGTGACCCAATGAGGTTATCTGATTTGCTCTAGATTAGAAAGCTAGCAAGTGGATGTAGATTGCAAGATAACTCTATAAGCTGATTTCCCCCTGAATTCCCCAAATGAAGTCTTTGGCCTCACGGAGATCACAGTGCCCTTCAGCTCAGAAGTCTCCCCAAGGCACTCTTCATGTCTTTGTTCCTCAGGCTGTAGATGAATGGGTTCAGCATGGGGGCCACCACAGCATACATCACGGCTGCAATCCTGTCCTTGCTGGCAGAACCATCAGTGGACGGAATGAAGTACACCCCAATGGCAGACACATAGAACAGGCACACTGCTGAGAGGTGGGAGCCGCAGGTGGAGAAGGCCTTCCACTTCCCACGTGCCGATGGGACCCTCACAACGGCAGCCACAATGCGGACGTAAGAAATGATGATTAGCAAGGGGATCAAGATGGTTAATGCCCCTCCCCAGTATATTAGCACATATTGGTTGGCATAAGTATTGGAACAAGAGAGCTTCAACAGTGGGAGAAGTTCACAAAAGAACTGAGGGATGATGTTGTCTGCACAGAAGGATAATTGAGCCAGCAGAACAGTGTGGGTTAGAGAGTAGGAATGAGAGAGGATTAGGGACATTGCCACCAGCAGAATACAACATCTGGGACTCATGACCAAGGTGTATTGAAGAGGATGGCAGATAGCCACAAGCCGGTCATATGCCATCACTGCCAGGAGGAAAACATCGAGACCAATGAACCATAGGAAGAAGTAGATCTGAGAGAGGCATGCAGCATAGGTGATAGTATGCCTGCGGGCCAGGATGTTCACCAGCATCCTAGGGACCGTGGTAGATGATAAGCACAGGTCAGTGAGGGAGAAGTTGGCCAGGAAAAAGTACATGGGGGTGTAAAGGTGTGGATCAGATCCAATGGCCAGGATGATGACGACATTCCCCACCAGGGTGACCAGGTACATACTCAGGAAGATGCCAAAGAGGAGAGGCTGCTGTCCCTGCTGCTCAGAAAGGCCCAGAAGGAGGAATTCAGAGACACCAAATGTGCGGTTTCCCGGTTTCATCCTGCTGGTGTAACTAAGGCATAAAATGGAAGGTGGAGCTTCAAAAACTTTTCTTGCCCTAATATTGTCTTGATGAAAAAAAAAGGCATAAAATAAAGAGGAATCAGGATGTTAATAGCTATTAACCAAAGCTTAACTCTATGAATAATTATTACACCCATTTTATTGATGAAGGAACTGAGTCTCCTAGAAAGAGAGAGGTAAAGTTTAAATCTGGAAATTCTGACTTTAGAGTCTTTGATCTTACACTTTTCACTAATCTGGCTTTAGTGAGGCACCAAAAACTAATCCACTTATTCATTCCACATTCAATGAGTACTTACTATGTGCCAGTCCCTGCTATAAGTACCAGAGAAAAGGTGGTAACAAATACAGTAAGGTTTCTGCTCTCCTGTAATAATATTTAAATCAGAGGAGTCATGCAATAAGCGCACAAACAAAAAATAAGTGCTAAAATAAAAAAATATACTGATGATAGCAGATTACTTTAAATTTGTTGTCAGCAAAAACTCACTATGAAAGAATGGATAAGAAGACTCCAGCTCAGGAAAGAATTGGGTGGAAGAGTGTTTCAGATACAAGGAACCGTAAATGCAAACATGGGATAAGAACAGGCATTTGGGAGAGGGGAAAGAAGAGAAGTGTGGCTGAAGTATGGTGAGCAAAGGAGAGTGGTAGGAGAGGAGATGGGCAAGGCAGGCAGGGGCAGGTCCCATGTGGCCATGGGGTGCACACTCTCAGCACAGGAACTTGTGGTCATGGGTGCGTGTTTAAGCAGTGTAGACAGTCCCTATCTGATTTATGGTGTGGAAAGATCACTCTGCTACTGTCAAGAGAAGGATTGCAGGGACAGGAATGTAAACAGGGAGTAAGGAAACACATATGGAATTCAGAGTGATTTTGGGCCATGTTTTAGAGAGGTTAGCGACTTGCTCAAGGAACCGTACATGGTGGCTCTAGGCTCTACAGTAAAGACTTTCCTTGTCTCCTGCTGCACCGGTAGAGGTAAAAATAGTGAAATTCTCTGAAATAATAAGGAAAGAATTAGGTCATTTCCTTTATCAACAGGTGCCATTCAAAAATCATATAGCTAAAAGAATCAGAGAAATGATCTCTAGACTCTTTTCCAAATGGCAGAATCCTGGGAATGTCCTGGCAATGTAAGGGGACTAAAAGAGGAGCCAGTGATGTGGGTAGTTCTTTGTCATTCCTAGACGGTGAAAGAAGGGAAAAGGCAAAGGTGTCAGGGACCATTTGCAGGATCATAGATACAAAAATCACTTATGATGTGTTTACTGTGTTCCAATGGTGTCTGTCATTGAAGCCATACAACCCATATGCCACAGTTACCTCGCACTTTCAGATCAGGAAACAGAGAGCTCCAAGAGACTAACTGACTAGCCTGACATTGTGTAGCTAATAAGAGGACAAGTCAATAGCAAACTAAGATCTCTCTTCTGCCCCACCTGGAACTTTGTCTATTGTGCAGTTCTACCTCCTAGAAGAGACAGACTTTTATTTTCTCATGGGAACTATAGATATTTGTCAGCTACTTTGGGAAGGTAAGTGTGAAGTCAGTCCAACCTTTAGATGCCTCCACGGTGGGTCTACGGAGCCATGTTTGTCACTTTTCACCTATTCAAATATTCCTTATGCCAGGAACACCTGTAGGCACTAGGCATTGGAAGTTAAATCAAGGCAGGCACAGTCTGGGTGCTTACAAACTGATTTGGGAGACTGACACTAAGCAAGTAAACAAGTGAACACCTAATCAGAAACTCTGATTGGTATTGAAAAGGAGAGATATGGTGGTATCACCTAGAAAGTATAATTTAATGGCCTAATTTAGCTCAGAGCTCAGGGAAAAACTTCTTTGAGAAAGTTAAAAGTAATTTGGGGTCTGGAATAGTTATTAGCTATATCATGAATAGAAGAAAAGAGAGCAGGAGTATAAACTTTTCAGCATACATGAATGTCCAAACAAGGTAAAAAGGGTCTGGCTGGTACAGGAATACCAGTGTGGCTCCATAATAGTGAGCAAGATGATAAGTCGCATGAGATACGATCTGGGCTCTCTGGCCACAGGTGATGACAGTACCGTGGAATCAGCTGATTCAGAGTCAGGTGGGTTGTCTTCTAAACTTGGAATTAGTGATATAGAGAGTTTAGCCTGTTAGTTTTGTGCTCTGAAGATAAAAGTTCATGCAGGATTTGAAGTTCAGGCAGAGTTGGGCAGTCTCCTGGCCACCGCAGCCTTGCATAAACCCTTGTTAAAAGGAAGAGGAACTATTCTGCACAGATATATCTGCACGGAAAACATTGGAACAAAGCTGGAGAAAAGAGCAGTCAGGAGGTGTGGCATCTCAGAAGGACAAAGAGTAGCTGACTCCTGATTTTCCAGTGTAATTTCATTCTCGTGAGCCTTTCCCTCCATAATAAGAGACAGAATGACTTAGTGCTCAAGATTGCAGACTCGGGGATAAGACAGACGAGCCTATCGGTCCTGCCCCTATCATCTATGAGCTCTGGGCAAATCACAAAACATCACAATGATCATAGCAACAATAGCAAGAAGAGTCAATGAGTATTGACAGTTAACATCCTGCCAGGCACTGTGCTAAAAGTGCTTTACTTACCTTATCTCATTGTATTTTTACTATCTTATGAGATGAACTCTCTATTTTTCCAATATGAAACTAAAGTGTAAAGAAATGAAGTGATTTGTTCCAAATGAGGCAGCTGGTGAGTAGAAAAGTCCAAACTAGAGCCCTGGTCTGTCTGACTCAGTACTTACCCGACTGACTCCAACCAATCTTAGATTTTACTGAGCAGCGAGCTTCTGAAGCTTTAACACTTTCCCTCTGGACAATGGCAAATTCATCATAGTCCCTGCTAGAGACTCTGCCTCTTCCTCTGATTGGATGGAAATGTAGGCAGCCATGCAATAGATTTCTGGGGCCACAATAAATGAACCAAGAGGGCCAGAGGGGGCTCGTTGGGAATATTTGGTAGTGTTGGAGACACCAGTGTTCTCATTAGTGGAAACAGAAACTAATTATTTCTGAACCCTTAAGGAGGGCACTGCTATTTTCAGGTAGGATTCCTGTTCTACTTGCAGACGCTCAGAGAATGTTTCTCTCTCTAGTCTTATCACTAGAACTGTTCTGAGCTTGCCACTGTTGCCCTATTCACTTCTGTCTGTGACTGAGAAGGAAGAACTTGGGTAACAGGTGGAGAAGACAGTAGAAATGAGGCATCTCTTTTCTCACCTGAACTTGACATTGTCTTAGTCCAAGAATCTTAGCCAATATTCTAACCCTTTTTTGTGTGTGTTGTTATCCTCATCAAATGCAACCAGTGTCTTTTGTAGAACAGAAATTCTTAAATTTAATGTGGACCGATTTATCCATTTTGTCTGATATATTTTGCTCATCATTTTGTTTGTGAGAGTCATCAGTACTTAGTATGTATTTGGCTTATTTATTTTTATTTTGTTCCATTATGTAAATATATCACAATTTTTAATCCATTATGATGTAGATGGGTATTTAAGTTTTTTTCCAGTTTTGGACTATTATGAATAGGGCTGCTGTGGATATTCTTGTAATTATCTTTTATATAATATTTGCAGAATATTACAGAAATATTTTCAATTTTTTTAAGTACATACCTAGGAATGAAAATGCTAGGTCATGGGGAATACATTAACAGATACAATCAGTTACACTTCAAAGGGTTTAGACCAATGTGTACAACAGATGCTCTTTTCTGAAGTTTCAGCTTCATGGATTCAGTTACCCAAGGTAAACCACAGTCTGAAATATAAAATGGAAAATTCCAGAAATAAACAGTTCATAACATTTTAAATTGCATGTCCTTCTGAGTAGTGCGATGAAATCTCGTACCATTCCGTTCCATCCCCCCCGGTACATGAGTCATCTCTTTGTTCAGCGTATCTATGCTGTATGCACTACCTGCCCCATTAGTCACTTTGTAGCTGTCTTGGTTATCAGGCCTGTTGTCATGATATCGCAGTGCTTGTGTTCAGGTAAGCTCTAATTTGTCCAAAGTGCAAGAGTAGTGTTGTTGGCCATTTGGATATGCCGAAGAGAAGCATAAGTGCCCCCTTTAAGTGAAAAAGTGAAAGTTCTAGACTTCGTAAGGGAAGAAAAAAAAATGCTGAGGTTGCTAAGGCCTACAGTAATAGTGAATCTTCTATCTATGAATTTGTGAAGAAGGAAAAAGAAATTTGTGCTAGTTTTGCTGTTGCACCCCAAACTGAAAAAGTTATGGCCACAGTGTGTGTTAAGTGCTTGGGATGGAAAGGCGTTAAATCTGTGGGTGAGAAAAGTGAACAGAAAACCTGTTCTGCCTGAGGGCAACATGTTGCTCCAGAAAGCACTGAGCCTATCTGAAGCAGAGGATCTCCTGAAATAAGTGACATCAAGCTGTTTACAGCAAGGAAGGGATAGTTTCACAGATTCAGAAGTAGGTTTGCATTTTAACATCTCACATCATCACAAGGGTGAGTACAGTACAATAAAATATTTTGAAAGACCACATTTATACAACTCTTATCAGAGTATATCATTAGAATTTTTCCATTTTATTGTTATTGTTGTTATCTCTCACTGCCCCTAATTTATAAATTAAATATTACAATAGATATGTATATATAGGAAAAAACAATATATATAGGGCTTGGTACTATCTCAGGTTTCAGGCATCCACTGATGGTCTTGGAACGTACCCCCTGCAGATAAAAGGGTACTACAGTGCCACCACTTGTGCCTAAGGGGGTTTTAGTTGATTCACATCCCCATGTTTGTGAGTCCTTTTTCCTTTTTGCTCATTCCCTCCACCCTCTAACCTCTAGCCCCTTGGCTGTCATTCTGCTCTCTGTCTATGAGTCTGTCTCTATTTTGCTTGTTAGTTCAGTTTGTTCATTAGATTCCACATATGCATGAAATCATATGGTATTTATCTTTCTCTGACTGGCGTATTTCACTTAGCATAATGTTCTCCAGGTCCATCCATATCGTCACAAAGGGTAAAATTTTCTTTTTTACAGCCAAGTAGTATTCCATTGTGTAAGTGTCCAATTGTTGTTTTATCTACTTATCTACTGATGGACACTTAGGCTGTTTCCATAATTTGGTAATTGTAAATAATGCTGCAATGGACATAGTGGGGCATATGTTCTTTCAAATTAGTGTTTTTGTTTTCTTTGGATATATTCCCAGAAGTGGGATTACTGGGTCAAAAGGCAGATCCATTTTAAACTTTTTGAGGTATCTCCATGCTGCTTTCCACTGTGGCTACACCAATCTGCATTTCCACCAACCATGCAAAAATGTTCCCCTTTCTCCACATCCCCTCTAGAACTTGTTTGTTGATTTATTGATAGTAGACATTCTGACAGGTGTGAGATGGTATCTCATTGTGGTTTTAATTTGCATTTCTCTAATTATTACTGACATTGAACATCTTTTCATATGTCTGTTGGCCATGTATATTTCCTCTTGGGAGAAGTGTCTATTCAGGTCCTTTGCCCATTTTTAAATTGAGTTGTTTGTTTCTTTGGTGGTACATTTTGTAAGTACTTTATAAGTTTTGGATATTAACTCCTTACCAAATGTATCAGCAAATATGTTCTCCCATTCTGTGGGTTGTCTTTTTATTTTGTTGATATTTTCCTTTGCTGTGCAAAAACTTTTTAGTTTGATGCAGTCACATTTGTTTATTTTTTCTTTTGTTTCCTTGCCTGGGGAGATACATCCAATAAAATATTGCTATGAACAATGTCCAAGATTTTGCTGCCTATGTTTTTTTCTATGGTTTTCATGGTTTGGGGTCTAACATTTAAGTTTTTAATCCATTTTGAATTTATTCTTGTGTCTGATATAAGTAGGTAGTCTAGTTTCATTTTTCTGCACATGTTGGTCCAATTTTCCCAGCACCATTAATTGAATAAACTATCTTTAGCCCATTGTATGTGCTTGCTTCCTCTGTCAAATATTAATTCACTATAAAAGTATGGGTTTATTTCTGGGCTTTTAATTTTTTTCCATTGATCTAGCACCTGTTTTTATGCCAGTACCATGCTGTTTTGCTACTATGACCTTATGGTATAGTTTGATGTTAGGTAGTGTGATTCTTCTAACTTTGTTCTTCTTTCCCAGGGTCACTGTTGCTGTGGGCCTTTTGTGGTTCCATGTAAATTTTTGAAATATTTGTTCTAGTTCTGTGAAGTATATCATTGGCATTTGATAGGAATTGCATTGACTCTATAGATTGCCCTGGGCAGTATGGACATTTTAATGATGTTATTCTTCCATTCCATGAACATGGTATGTGCTTCCACTTATTTGTATCTTGTTTAATTTCTTTTTTCAATGTATTATAATTTTCTAAGTGTAGGTCTTTTACATTGTTGGTTAGGTTTATTCCTAGGTATTTTATTCTTTTTGAAGCAATCGTGAATGGAATTGTTTTCTTAATTTCCCTTTCTGTTAGTTTGTTATTGGCATATGAAAATGCAACTGATACCTGGATATTAATTTTGTATCCTACTACTTTGCTGAATTCATTGATCAGTTCTAATAGTTTCTTGGTGGAATCTTTCAGGTTCTCTATGTATAGTATCATCTCATCTACACATAATGAGTTATAATTCTTCCTTTTCAATTTGGATGCCTTTTATTTCTTATTCTTGTCTGATTGCTGTGGCTAGGACTTCCAATACTATATTGAATAAGAGAGGTGAAAGCAGACATCCCTGTCTTGCTCCTGATCTCTAGGGGAACACTTGTAATTTTTGCCCATTGAGTATAATGCTGGCAGTGGGTTTATTATGTTTAGGTATGTTCCTTCTAGTCCCCCTTTGCTGAGAGTTTTATCATAAGTGGGTGAATTTTATCAAATGCTTTTCCTGCATCTATTGATATGATCATATGGTTATTACCTTTCATTTTGTTTATGTGGTAAAGTACATTTATTGATTTGCAAATGTTGTACCAACCTTGCATTCCTGGAATAAATCCCACTTGATTGTGGCATATGATCTTTTTCATGGGTTGCTGTATTTGGTTTGCTAATGTTTTGTTGAGGATTTTAGCATCTGTATTCATTGGCGGTATTGGCCTATAATTTTCTTTCTTTGTAGTGCCTGGAAGTAGGATAATGCTGGCCTTGTAAAATGGGCTTGGGAGTCTTCCTTCCTCTTGAATTTTTTGAAATAGTTTGAGAAGGAGAGGTGTTAGTTCTTCCCGGAATGTTTGGTAAAAATTACCTGTGAGGCCATTAGGTGCAGGGCTTTTGTTTCTTGGGAGTGTTTTTGATTGCTGCTTCAATTTCAAGAAGTGTAATCTGTCTATTCAAATTCTCAGATTCTTCCTGATTTAGTTTTAAAAGATTATATCTTTCTAGGAATTTATCCATTTTGTCCAGGTTGTCTAGTTTGTTGTCATATAATTGTTTATAATATTTTCTTACAGTTCTTTGTATTTCTATGGTATCAGTTGTTATCTCTCCTTTTTCATTCCTGATTTTATATATTTGGGTCCTCTTTTTTTTTTTCCCTTGATGAATCTGATTAAGTTTGTTAATCTTGTTTATCTTTTCAGAGAATGAGCTCTTAAATTCATTGAAATTATGTATCATTTTTTAGACTATTTCATTTATTTCTGTTATGATCTTTATTGTTTCCTTCCTTTTACGCATTTTAGGCTTTGTTGTTCTTTTTCAGTTTCCTTTATTGTAAAGTTAGATTGTTTATTCTTTCTTTCTTTCTTTCTTTCTTTCTTTCTTTCTTTCTTTCTTTCTTTCTTTCTTTCTTTCTTTCTTTTTCCTTTCTTCCTTTCTTCCTTTCTTCTTTCCTTTCTTTCAATAGAGCTGTAATGCTATGAATTTTCCTCTTAGGATTTTTTTCCCTATGTCCCACAAATCTTGCATTCTTGTGTTCTCATTTTCATTTTCTTCATGGTATCTTTTGGTTTCTTCCTTGATCTTTTTGATGACTCATTCATGTTTAATAATGTTATTTAGATTACATGTCTTTTTGTGTTTTTCCATGTTCTTGTGATTGATTGCTAGTTTCATAGCATTGAGGTCAGAGAAGATGCTTGATATTATTTCAATCTACTTAAATTATTGAGACTTGGTTTGCATCCTAACATGTGGTCTATCCTAGAAAATCTTCCATGTGCACTTGAAAAGTATCTATATTCTGCTGTTTTGGAGTAAAATGCTCTGAAAATATCAATTAAATCCATTTGATATGGTGTGTCATTTAAGGCTGCTGTCTCCTTGTTGATTTTCTGTCTGGAAGATCTATCCATTGATGTCAGTGTGGCATTAAAATCCCCGATTGACTGCATTTCTCTTGATCTTTATTTCCATCAAGATTTGCCTCACATATTCAGGTTCTCCATGTTGGTTGTATAAATGTTTACCAGGGTCATATCCTCATGTTGGAGTGTTTCCTTTATCATTATGTAGTGTACTTCTCTGTCCCTTACTATAGCCTTGGTTTTAAAGTCTGTTTTGTCAGATGTAAGTATGTAACTTCAACTTTTTTTCCCTTTCCTATTTTCTATGAAAATAGCTTTTCATAGAAAAAGTATTTTCTATGAAATACCTTTTTCCATCCCTTTACTTTTAGTCAGTGTGTGTCTTTCAACCTGAAGTGGGGCTCTTTGAGGCAGCATAAGTGGGTGTTGTTTTCTTATCTGTTCAGCTACCCTATGTTTTTTATTTGGAGCATTTAAGCCATTGACATTTAAGGTGATTATTGATAGATACGTATTTAGTGCCATTTTTACCATAGACTATTTTCCTCAGTTTTTTTCTTTCTCTTTTTCTTCTTCTTTTTTCTTTCTTTTTTTATTGTTGTTCAGTTACAGTTGTCCCCATTTCCCCCCTCATTACTCTCCCCTGCCCTACCCACTCCCCACCTCCCACGTTCAGTCCTCCCCCCTGTCGTTTTTGACCATGGGTCCTTTATACATGTCCTTGATGACCCTTCCCCTTCTTTCCCATTATCCCCCTCCCCATGCCCTGCTGATTGCTGTCAGTTTGTTCTGTATTTTCATGTCTCTGGTTCTGTTTTGCTCACTTGTTTGTTTTGTTGATTTGGTTCCACTTAAAGGTGAGGTCATATGGTATTTAAAGGTGAGATCATATGGTATTTGTCTTTCACTGCCTGGCTTTTTCAGTTCCATCGATGCTGTCACGAAGGGTAGGAGTTCCTTCTTTCTTTCTGCTATGTGGTATTCCATTGCGTAAATGTACCACAGTTCTTTGGTCCATTCATTTACTGATGGGCACTTAGGCTGTTTCTAGCACTTGATTATTGTAAATTGCACTGCTTTGAACATTGGGGTGCATAAGTTCTTTTGAATTGGTGTTTCAGGATTCTTAGAGTATAATCCCAGCAGTGGAATTGCTGTGTCAAAAGGCAGTTCCATTTTTAGCTTTTTGAAGAAATTTCAAACTGTTTTCCACAGTGGCCGCACCAGTCTGCATTCCTACCAACAGTGCACTAGGGTTCCCTTTTCTCCACAACCGAGCCTGCACTTGTTGTTTGTTGTTTTGTTCATGATGGCCAATCTGAGTGGTGTGAAGTGGCATCTCGTTGTGGTTTTAATTTGCATCTCTCTGATGGCTAATGATGCTGAGCATCCTTTCATATGTCTCTGGGCCCTCTGTATGTCCTCCTTGGAAAAGTGTCAGTTCAGGTCCTTTGCCTATTAAAATACCAATGACATATTTCACAGATACAGGCCAAACATTTCAAAAATTTATATGGCATGGATAGAACTGGAGAACATTATGCTAAGTGAAATAAGCCAGGTGGTGAAAGACAAATACCATATGATATCACCTGTAAGTGAAACGTAATCAATAAAACAAACAAGCAAGCAAAATATAACCAATGACATTGAAATGAACAAACTGACAGTAACTAGAGTGGAGGGAGGAGGGAGATAATGGGGAAAAGAAGGGGAAGAGTCATCATGGAACATGTATAAAGGACCCATGGACAAAGCCAAAGCGGGGGAAGGACTGAGGGTGGGAGGTGGGGGTGGGTTGGGCAGGAGAAAGTGGCGGTGGGAAAATGGAAGCAACTGTAGTTGAGCAACAATAAAAAAATTAAATGAATTAAAAAAATAAAATAATTTTTTTAAACCCCCAAAATTTCTGTGGAACCATAAACGACCCCAAATAGCCTCGCAATTTTGAGAAAGAAGAACAAAATAGAAGGGATCACAGTACCTGATATCAAACTATATTACAAGGCCATTGCAATCTAAACAGTTGCGTAGTGGCATAAGAACAGACATATAGATCAATGGAACAGAATAGAGAGCCCAGAAATAAACCCATGTCTCTATTGTCAATTAATATTCAACATAGGTGGCAGGAACATAAAGTGGGGTAAAAATAGCCTTTTCAACAAATGGTGTTGGGAGATCTGGACAGCTACATGCAAAAAAATGAAACTCGACCACTGACTCATACCATACACAAAAATAAACTCAAGATGGATAAAAGACTTAAATATAGTTGTGACACCATAAAAGTCGAGAGGAGAACATAGGCAGGAAAATTTGAGATATTCCATGCAGCAATATTTTCACCAATATGTCCCCTAGAGTAAGGGACATAAAGGAAAGAATGAACAAATGGAGCTACATCAAATTAAAAAGTTTCTGCCTGGCTACAGAAAACATCAGCAAAATGAAAAGGGTACCATCCATATGGGAAAATATACTTGCCAATGATACATAGGACAAGGGTTTGATCTCCAAAATGTATAAAGAACTCACACAACTCCACACCAAGAAGACAAACAATCCAATTTAAAAATGGGCAAAGGACCTTAACAGACTTTTCTTTTTCTTAAAGCAAGCCCTGTAACATGTATTGCAGTACTGGTTTGATATTAACAAACTCCTTTAGCTTTTTATCATCCAGGAAGCTCCTTATTTCTTCTTTGATATTAAATGATAGCCTTGCTGGGTAAAGAAGCCTTGGTTGTAGATCCTTGCACTTCACCACCTTGACTAGTTCATGACAGTCTCTTCTGGCCTGAAATATTTCTGTTGAGAGATCAGATGAGAGTCTACTTGGTGCTCTCTAGTATGTAAATACCTGCTTTTCTCTTATGGCTTTTAGGATTCTCTGTTTGCCGTTAAGCCTTGCTGTTTTCTTTATAACGTGTCCTTGTATAGGCCTCTTTGGATCCTACTTTTCAGGGACTCTCTGAGCTTCCTGGACTTGTGTGTCTTTTTCCTTCAACAGATTAGGGAAGTTTTCAGTCATTATTTGTTCAAATAGGTTCTTGATCTTTTGCTCTCTCTTCTCCTTCTGGAATCCCCAGGTATAGATGTTGTTAGGCTTCATGTTATTCCAAAGGCTTCTTTCTTTTTTCTTTTTAAAGCGAAAACAGAAATCATATGCTTTTTTTTATTGTTGACACTGTTACAGATGTCCCCAGTTTTCCACTCCTTTGTCCCTCTCCATCCAGCCCCTGCCACTCTCATCAGCCTTCGCCACATTATTGTCTGTGTCCATGGGCTATGCATATATATTCTTTGGCTAGTGTCTCTCTCTCTTTTTTAATTGTTGTTCAGTTACAGTTGTCCCACCTTTTCCCCCATTGCTCCCCACTGCACCCATCCCCTCCTGCACTCCCACAGTCAATTCCCCTCATTGTCTGTGCCCATGAGTTCTCTGTTGGTGTTCCTTGGCTTGCCCCTTCCCTTCTTTCCCCCATTATCGCCTTTCCCCTGGTCACTGTCAGTTTGTTCTTTATTTCCAAGTCTCTGGTTCTATTTTGCTCATTTGTTTTTTGTTGACTAGGTTCCACTTACAGGTGAGATCATATGGTATTTGTATTTCACCACCTGGCTTATTTCTCTTAGCACAATGCTCTCCAGTTCCATCCATGCTGTCATGAAGAGTAGGAGTTCCTTCTTTCTGCTGTGTAGTATACCATTGTGTAAATGTACCAGTTTTTTGATCCACTCATTTACTGATGGGCACTTAAGCTGTTTCCAGCACTTGGCTATAGTAAATAATGCTGCTATGAACATTGGGGCACATAGGTTCTTTTGAATTGGTGATTTAGGATTCTTAGGGTATAATCCCAGAAGTGGGATCACTGGATCGAAAGGTAGATGCATCTTTAGATTTTTGAGGAAATTCCATACTGTTTTACACAGTGGCTGCGACAGGCTGCGTTCCCGCCAACAGTGTACTAGGATTCCCTTTTCTCCACTACCTTCCCACAATTTGTTTGTTGATTTATTAATTGATGACTATTCTGACCAGTGTGAAGTGGTATCTCATTGTGGTTTTAATTTTCATCTCTCTAATGGATAGTGATGTTGAGCATTTTTTTCCATGTGTCTGTGGGCCCTCTATATGTCCTCCTTGAGGAAGTGTCTGTTCAGGTCCTTTGCCCATTTTTCAGTTGGATTGTTTGTCTTCCTGGTGTGGAGTTGTGTGAGTTCTTTATATATTTTGGAGATCAAACCCTTACACCATAAACCAAAATAAACCAAAGTTTTCTTAAGTTTTCCTCATTTTTTAAAATTATTTTTTCTATTTGCTGCTCTGCTTAGGTGTTGTTTTTTTCCAGTGTCTTCCAAATCACTGATTTGATCCTCTGCTTTGTCTGACTTACTGTTTATTCTTTCCGGTGTATTGTTTATTTCAGATATTGCGTCTTTATTTCTGACTGGTCCTTTTTTATGATTTCTATGTCTTTTTTCATACTGTTGAGTATCCTTATAATCATTATTGGTCTATCTGATAAATTCCTTGCCTCCATTTCATCTAGTTCTTCTGGAGAATTCTCATGTTTTTTCACTTGGGGCCTGTTTCTTTGTTTTCCCATTTTGGTTACCTCTTTGTGTTCATTTCTTTGAAATAGATAAGCCTGCAAGACTTTTGTGCAGATCTGAGTCAGACCCTGCTTGTGACTGGCCTGAGCAACCTGTTCAGAGCTGTCAATGATCCACAGCATGTGGCTCCCTCTCCTGGGCCTGGGTTTGTGCGGCAAGAGCCAGGTCGTGTAACAAGGCCAGCTTTTTATCAGCACCAGGTCATGGGGATCTACCTCTGCCTGCCAGCTTTCTGTAGGGTTAATCAATTAATGTCTTCCAACTGTACTGCTCAGTAGCAGGGCTTAAGCACCACAGGGTGGGGCAGAGTAATTCCTGTGGGCAGGGCTATTGCTTCCCCTCAGGCTGATGCCACTTAAAGGGGAGTACTCTGCCTGAGAAGGATAGCTACTGCAGTCTGGGGAATGACTCAGCACGAGGTTCCTGGTAGCTTTTCCTTCAGTTCCCTACCCAGGGCCATGAGCCTCACACTCTCCTCATGCATCTCTAGTCCACTATGCCCTCCCTCTGTGGATCCTAGAGTAAGTGACTGCAAATGGCATTTTGTGCATTGGTCCTTTAAGAGGCTCTCTATTTCTCCAGCTATCTCTTCCTGGTGGACAGGAACCCTGATGCTTTTCACAGCCATATGTTATTTAGGTTCCTTTCTAGGTTCTGGTGCTTTGGTCTGGGGAGCCCATGTTAAGGTTTAGCTCCACACTTCTCAGGGGGACCCTCCACCCCGGCCACTGAAATATGCCTCCAGGACTTCAGCTGCCCAGCCAGCCCTCTCGTGGGAGCCCAGCCAGCTCTCTGGCACCTCCTCTGTACTCTGTATCAGTATTGCTGTGGTGATGTGCCTTCTTCCTTGGGTCCCTGGTTATAAGGCCTCTCTCCAGCTAGTGTTCATTTGATTATTCAGGATGATTTTTCTATAATTTAGGTGTAATTCCAGTTTGATCCTGGGAGGAGGTTTGTGCAGCTTCCACCTACTCCTCCTCCATCTTCGGTCACACATAAATTCTTGACAATATTTTTTACTGTTTACTTGATCAAACTCCTCAAAGTGCAAGAATAGGTCACAGAATACAGATACTTTTAGCGCTGATAATATATATTATCAATTTATTTCCTGGAATTTTATGCCACTTTATATTCCCACTACTAGCAGTTTTTGAAATCATCCTCTGTATAACATTAATTATTGCCACTTAAAAACCCAATTATATTATCTAACAGTGTTTTAATATATAAATTTGTTATGATATTATTTCCAAAAGTCTTTACATTATGATTCTGTTTTGTGTAAAGGACTAGTTCCATTTTTATAATTTTTTAATTTAATTTTTGTTCAAGTTCAGTTGTCTCCATTCCTCACCACCACTCTCCTCCACTCCCCCACCTCCCACCCTCAGTTCTTCCGTTTTGGCTTTTTCTGTGGGTCCTTCATACATGTTCCTCGGATGTGAGGGGGATCTGGCTGCAATGTCTTTCACCCCAGTGACCATCAGGGTTGATTCGGTAGATCTGGCTCACTAGGTGGGTGTCCCCTTCCTCACTCACTGATCCATGTGCATCCCTCCAAAGCTGTGCACTTGATCGAAGACAACCACCTTTCCAACTAGAGGAAAGGACTGGTATTCAAGTCAAGAGTAGATGAGTAGCTGCGCTCCCCTGCTAGAACCTCCAAACAAGCTCTCAAGGTCCATTTTTAGAACTTTATTGGTTTTAATTAGCTGTCTATATCCCATGGGATAGAGTGGAATTCTTAGATATGATATTAAGTCTCTAAATTTTCACTTACAAAGGAATACTTTTCTAGATTAAAACATCTCAAGTTTGATTATAGGTTTTAAGATGTCAGATGAAACACATAAGTTCTTGGAAAGAGTGAAGCACCAGTGACTTTTATTTCTGGAGTCCTTACTTACTTACTTAGAATACATATGCTCTCCTTTTCCAACTCATTCCCTCTGCATGAACAAATATTCCCTTTATCTTCTAAGTTTTATAAGGGGCAGTGGTAATTGAGAACATGAGAAAAGGAGAAATAACTGAGACATAGCCATACTATATTAAGCTATATTCCTGCACCTAAAATGTTCTGGACTCAGAAATATTCCCAGAACTCTCCTATCCATTTGGTACTTTTAGAACCAGAAAATCAGATTTGGAGGTTGGCACAAAAAATGTTCCAGTGATTATCATGTCACCCCAGAGAAGTAAAGAGGCACCTAAATAGAGCTTTCCCAAGTTTCAAGATCAAGTTCATCCTGGACCAAGTTTTTTAAAAAAAGACAGTGACTTTTTGATATATTGTGTAATAGATGTTGTTTTAAAGGAAGAAGATTTTAAAAGGAAGACGATTGCATCTGCATGCGCTTTCCCTTGGCCATCCTCCCTTCTCCTGTCTGTCCCCTCCTTCTTGGATAGAAGGGGTGGGAATAATAAGACACATAGATATAAAAGAAGAAATAACTGCAAAAAGATAACCACTATAAATCTTTATGACTTCATAGAATACCAGTTTCCACCAGACCACTTTTCATCAAATATTGCCTGGAAATTTTCACCACACTTGATTTATCATTCTGTATTTTAGGGAATATTTTGTGAAAGAACCAGAGAATGAATTGTGTACAAAGTACAAAACTTGCACACAGTATGCACACAACAAATATTGACTCCTTTTCACCTATCTATTAGAATAACAAAGCTTTCAATTTAAAGAAATACCATAAAATATATATTAATTTAATTCTTTATCTCATGTTATAATCAATCAGTATTTATCATAATCTCCACAAGGTGGTATAGTAGAAAGAAGATGAGTATAGAATCAAACTTACCTGGTTTGAGGAAGTTATTTAGCATTCTGGGCCATAGTTTTCACGATTTTCCCTCAAAGTACTGATGTGAACAGCAATGAGAAGGATTGTAAGATGCTCAATAAATGTTTGTATTTCATCCCTTCCCCTCTTCCCATAACCCCAAGGGCAGAATTTCTTGGCTCCAGAGTGTGTCATATCTTAGTTCACTCTGGCTAATGTGCTGGATTTAGAGGTGAAGAATGGGGAATGGTACCCTGCCTTTAATCATGGTTGCTTCACTGGCATCAGGAGAGATACTGAGTCAGAACACCTCATTCCACAGGCAAGTAAAGGAGCAGAAATACCCTTTTTGTTACACCTCTTACTCAGATTTTCCAGATAACCCTTTCTTAAAATCAATCTGAGAGTGGAGGGATTATGGAAATTATGGAGGGGTAGGGGTTGATCAGGATAGCAGGATCAAGTGTCACTGGCATGGGAAGAAGGTTTTGCTACTGCCAAAAAGTTTACCCAGTGCCGCCTTCATGTCTCTGTTCCTCAAGCTATAGATGAACGGGTTTAGCATGGGAATAATCACCATATAGAGAATGGCAGCCCTACTTTCCCTCTCTGCAGAGTGAGTTGATGGAGGAAGTAAATACACACCCATAAGAGACCCATAAAAGAGCAGGACCATTGTGAGGTGAGAACCACAGGTAGAGAAGGCCTTCCACCTCCCTCCAGAAGATGAGATGCCAAACACAGAGCAGGAAATGCGGGCGTAAGAGAGGACGATCAGCATGAAGGGAGTGGTGAGGAACATCAGGCCCATGGTGATGATCATCAGCTCGTTAATGCGGATATCTGAGCAGGCGAGCTTCAGTAGAGCTCTCGGATCACAGTAGAAGTTGGGGATGGCCTTGTGGGCACAAAAGGCCACTCGGGTCAGCAACAATGTATGCAGCAGGGCAGGAAGGTTGGTTAGCACCCAGCACATGCCCAGCATTAGTGCGCAGAGCTGGGGACTCATAGCTGTGCTGTAATAGAGTGGCTGGCAGATGGCCACATAGCGGTCATATGCCATCACAGCCAAAAGGAAGTTGTCAAGACCACCAAACGTAAGGATAAAATATAGCTGTACAAGGCACTCAGAATAAGAGATGGTCCAACTCTGGGTATGAATGTTGGCCAGCATTTTGGGGATTGAGGCAGAAGTGAAACAGATGTCAGTTAATGATAGGTTGGCTAGAAAGAAATACATGGGAGTATGGAGGTATGGGTCAGAGCTGATGGCCAGGATGATGAGCAGATTTCCCACCACGGTGACCAGGTACATGCCCAGGAAGAGGCCAAATAAAAGAGGCTGCTGCTCTGGCTGCTCAGAGAATCCTAGAAGGTGGAAGCCTGAAACAGCAGTTTGGTTCACTCTACTTGCTTTTCCCATCTCTTGGAGTTCTTGTTATCTGTTCAGATTAAACCCTTCCTCCTGCAGTATTTAATTATTAAATCAATTTACAGGTATGTTTTTCTGTAGCCAGAAATATGCTGGAAAAAAAAGAGAATAGATGGACCTTGTCAATGAGCAGTTCTGGATCTTATCAGAGATGTAAAAAAAAAAACAAAAAAACCCATGGGACATTTAGAGAAGAGTCAAGATAACAGCCATTCAAATACAGATGGTGCTTTCTCTGCTATCATAGGGTGAGAGAAAAGAGATCAGGAGGGAAAAGTCAGCATAGGCTCTTTATTGGAGGAAGTAAGAATTGAGCATATCCTTGAGTCAAGATTGGAAAAGTCATTTAAGCTCACTGATCCCCAACACAGGAGATGAGACAGGATAACTTCCTATCTGTTTGCCTTCTCAATCTGAGAATTTAACCTCACCCATTCAGCTGCAGCTCTGGTATTCTTCCCTAACTCGGGGCATAGGATGTGTGGGATGGGGAAGAGAGTATCAGTGATGTCCCTTTCTCCCCCTGTGCTGTTAGGATCCCCCCCCACAAATAGAACAGGGCTACAATTCCTCCACCACTCTGTCCCCTTCGTCCCTGTCCACTTCCCCATTTGCTCTTCAGCACCTGTATTCACTCTGGGAACTGACATTTCAGTTCCCCTGTTCTCTTGGACATCAACACATAAGTACCTATTTGCAGAGACTTACTAAGTGTAGACACTTTGATGGCATTGTTTTATTCTTCACAATGCTATGAAGTAGGTATTATTATTCTCAACATCTTTGCAAATGGTAAAGCTGAGTCTCAGGGATACTTGATGTGCTCGTGATCAGAGAGCTAAAAATGAGAGGCAGATAAATGCAGGTGCATCTGACTCCAAAGCCTGTGTTTTTGTCCCTGCGCCTGCACTTTGCCCCTCTGGTACTTGCTTTTTGTCAGAAGAAGGAAAAGTGAAAGGAACCAGGCTCTAGTTCTCTGGGCTTCAAAGTAGCCACTTTTCTTCTTCTCTCCTAGGACTCAGAGCAAGCTGGTGTGAAAGGCCCTTTCATATTGGCTTTGTAGGATGTGTGACTTTGGAAGCTTTTATGAATACTTTAGTATCCCATTTGTTCTTTGGTTTAAAAAGAGGCTTCTGATCTGAGGCAGAGAATTAGAACATCGATCCAAGAAACTTTTGCCTAGTTGTTGGGCTGGGAAGGGAGAGAAAGAGAGAGAGAGAGAGAAAGAGAGAGAGAGAGAGTGAGGGAGTGTATGTGTATGTGTGTCCCCTGCCCCTTCCAGATTCTCACCTGTTAAAGTATGGATTGGTGTCAGGCATCTTCTCTCTTCTGGGTGGAAAGTTGTCAGTGAGGAACTGCCTACAACTTTTCTGGCTCAGTCAATGAAGCTGGGGTCTGTGGTGTCCAGGGTTCTTTAGGACCACCCAGAGTGTGTGACATTTCCAGCTTCCCTAGGCCTGAGAAGACGGGGGTGTTTCTTAGGGTTTTAAAAGCTCCTAAAACACCACCCCCTCAAGTGCTCATCAGAGCCACCCTCAGGGTCATTGTGCAGCTTGCTCTCCAGCCAGCTCTGGCTGGGTCCTGGGGGATGGAGGGCATCTCTTTCCCAGGGGCAAAAGGTTCAGGTGTGGGTCTTGGGAGTGTGATTCTGAAGCCGCTGGCTGGAGGCCTCCAGGGAGCTCCTGCCTGTGCACTGGACAATTTAATGTCTGCCCTGTACCCTGGGGAAAATGGCATTGAGGGTGACATCAGGGGCATAAATTATAATGTGACTGTTTCTGCTAGAAATTTCCCTAAATAGAGTAATCCCAAATATGAAGCAATCCCCTCAAGTCCTAAACTCTCAATTAAATGAGGCAGCCCACATAAAGCACAGAAGCCGTAATGTGAGACACATAGCAACTGCTGAAAATGTGACATCTGTATTTTTTTACTAATGCCTAGGATTGTACTTGTTGAATTACATGTTCTCACATAATCCAATGAGCTTAAGATAAGGGAACTATTATTATCCCCATTTTACAAATGAGAAAGCCAATGCCCCGTGAGGAAAATGACCGGACCAAGGCCATACAATTACTAGATGATGGAGTGGAATTCCCACCTAGGCCTGCATGACTCTAGAGCCCATGTTGCTAATCATTATACTTCATCCCAGGATCATTGCTCGCTTTCATTGTTAACAATTTCATAGGTATAAAATAATCTCATTGTTCTAACTTGCACGTCTTTGGTTATTAGTAAGATTGAGTATTTGTCTTACTTGATTTTTTACCATGGGTAATTGTGCCTCAAATTATCCTGTTAATATATTTGCCCTTTTTTTCTTTTGTAGTGTTTATGCCTTTAAAAATGACTATTAAAGACAATAAAGCATGATGAAAACAGTATTCTGGGTGGTTTTTTTTTTCCTGTTCTTGACATTCCAATACGTACAGAAATTTTTAAAAATCACTTTTGTAGTCAAAATTGGCAGGTATTTAGTTTTGTGATATTTTTTGTTACTTTTATACTGAAAAGTCCTTTCCATCTCATAGATCAGGGAAATCCATTTAGTTCCTTCTTCTAAATCTTAAGTACCATCTGTAAAATTTTAATTTACTTGCAATTTATGTTGTGATATAGTGAGAGAAAAGGATCTATCCTTACTTTCAATTTTTCGCACATACCTAGTTTTATCAGTACCATTTTTTAATAACCCTCACATTTTCGGTCTGATTGTTAGGAGTGAGCACCTACAGCTGGCTTTTCTGTATCGTCTGGGCCGCTCACAGCATGGTAGCAGGGTTCCCATAGGAGCATCTTGGGAGCAAGCATTCTAAGAGGCCAAGGTGGAAGCTGAATGGGCTATATCAAACTTAGCTTCAGAAATCCTAGAATCTCACTTTCATTGCCTTCTGTAGGTCAAACAAGTCATTAAGGTCAGGCCAGTAACTAAGGGAAGGAAGTTAAGCTCATCTAACAAAGAATTTCTGGCCATTTTTAATTTGCTGCAAATTATTTACATTCTTTCCACACTTCAGGTAGACTCACCCCTTCCCAAGAGCCTCAGAATCTCATCCCATTGCAGCATTAGGTCAGTGTCCAAGATATCATCATCTAAATGAGGACCAGGTGAAAATGAGTTTCTTTAGACCTGGGAACGTGAGAGGCAAGTTATCTCCTCCTCCCTCCACACACAATGGAGATACAGACAAGTGATAACTGCAATAGACACTCCAAACCCTCCATGGGGGAGAGTGGGACTAGGGTGGACAGGGGCACATAGCTGTACATTTGTTGTGACTACTACTAATATTCCACTGATGGATGTACCACAATTCATCCATTTTACCACTGACAGCCATTTAGATAATTTCCAGTTCAGTATTTTACAAACAGTGGGGATATAAACATTCTTATACATGCCTCTTGGGGACTATATATACACATTTTGGTTAATTATGTGCTTATTAGTAGAATTTTGGGGTTCTATGTTTTTCATGTGTTCAGCTTTAGATTTTCCGAATGATTGCAATATGGTGACAATAGTGGATATGAGAATTCTGATTGATCCTATCCCACTAACACCTGGTATAGTCTCTTCCCCCTCTCCCCATGCCAATTTAGCTATTCTGGTATGTATGTAGTAGTAACTCATGGTTTGTTAAATTTATATTGTCCTGATGACTAATGAAGTTAAAAACTTTTTATATATTTATTAAAATATACGATGCTATGTTTTGTGACACATTTTTCAAGTCTGTTAGCTTTTCTTCCACTTTTTATTTTGAAAGTGTTCATTATACTGTATACAAGTATTTTGTGATGTATAAGGCAAATATCTCTTCCTTCTCCAAGGGTTGACTTTCACTCCCTTTATTGGTGTCTTTTGATAAATACTAGTTCTTAATTTTAACATAGTCCAATTTGTTTTTTCTTTATGGTTTTGCTCTTTGTCTCCCAATAGATATTTGTGTAGTGGTTGATTATGAAGATATCTTCTTATGTTTTCATCTAAAATCTTTATTATCTTTTATTGATATATTGATCCATTTGGAATTGGTTTTTAAATGCAGTGTGAGGTACATATCAAATTATTTTTTTCCGTTTGGATATCCAATTAACTCAGATGCTTTATTGAAAATATCATTTATTCCCTATTGTGTTGAAGTGTCACATTTATAATAATTCAGATGATCATTTGTCTGTGAGTCTTATTTCTAGACTGTGTTCTGCTCCATTGGGCAATTTGTCCTTGCCCAATACCACATTATAGTAAGTCTTGATATCAGTGTAAGTCCTCTAAATTTATTTCCTCTCAAGATTTCCTTGATTGTCCTTGATATTTTCATTTTATATGAACTTTAGAATTAACATTTCCATTTACACACACACACACACACACACACACACACCAACACACACATACACACACACCTGCTGGGACTTTGAATGTGATTTCAGTCATAGGCTAATTTAGGAAGAATTTGTATCCTCATAATGCCAAATCTTTCAGTCCATTAACATGGTATAGTTTGAAAAACTATAGTTTTTAAAATCTAATCTATTGCATAACTCAGGTTTTTGTCACAAATGCATATTGAAGTTTATCAAATGCATTTGTGGCACCTATTGAAATTTTGAAGTTATTATTCTCCAAATTTTTATGTCGATGTAATGGATTTCATTGATTGATTTTCAAATGTTAAGCTTATCTGTCACTGAAACAAAACCTTTGGCTCAATTTCCGCTTTTATTATTCTGATGAAGAGTTTGTGTAAGACTGGTTATTTCTCCCATAAATGTTTGGAAGGATTCATCAGTAAAATCATCTGGGGTTTGATATTCTCATTTTGGGAATGTTTGATAATGGGTTTTGTCACTTTAGTAGATGTTCAAGCTATTCAGAATTTTTCTTTTGTTGGTTTTAATATGTTTTTATTTTTGAAGCATTTTTTTCATTTTACTCAAAAATGTAAATTAAATTCATTAACTTAAAGCTGCTCATAATAGCCTCATATTGTTTTTACATTTAAAAAAACTGAGGAGAGTGAAAAACAATACCTGTAAAAATTACTGAATGTTTACATATGTACATATCCAGGTAGCCACTATAGAGATAAAAATGTAAGACATTTCTATCACCCTTGTTTCCCTCAATAGTATCCCAGAGGTAAAGAGTTATCTCTCTCTCTATATATATATATGTATATTAATACAGTTAAATTAATATCAACGCCTGCCCACAAATAAAAATCCAGGCTTAGATGGCTTCACTGTTTAATTCAGTTGTTTAAAGAGAAATTAAAATTAATCTTACCACAACACTACAGGAAATAGACAAAAAGCAGCAGTTCCCAATTCCTTTTATGAAGCTAACACATATTGACAAAAAGACAATTACAACGGTAGTAACCCAAATCTGTTGCAGTTATCTATCACTGTGTAACAAACCGCCCCCAAACTTAGTGACTTTAAACAACAACTGCATTTATTTTTCTCATCTTCAGTTTGCACAGGGCAAGTTGAATAGCCCCTCTCTGCTTTGTGCAATGTTAACTTGGAAGCTAGAAGGTTGGGACTGGACCATCTGTAGGCTTGTTCACTCACACGTATGGTGGTTGATGCTGAGTGTTAGCTGGGACTGTCAGCTGCAACATCCCTACGTGGTCTCTCCATGTGGTCTCTCCATGTGGTCTCTCCACATGGTCGCTCCACATAGTTTAGGCTTTCTCACAACATGATGGCTGGGTTTCAAAGCCAAGTTCACATGAACTGTAGAAGACATAAACAAATTGTAGTATATTAAGTCAATGGAATACCAGTCAATATTGAAAACATAAATCATTGTTATTAATATATGCCACAATGTGGGTGAATCTCAGACACTTTGTGGTAAGCAGAAAAAGCCAGAGGCAAGAGTATGTACTATAAAATTCCATTTATTTAACTCTCCAGAAAAGGTAAATCTAGTCTATTATGACATAAATCAAGTTGCCAGCTGCATGAGTCTGGAAGTAGGAGAGGGGATTTTTGAGGTGTGGATACAAGCGAACTTTTTAAGGTGATGAAAATACTCTATATCTTGATTGTGGTAATGTTCACACGGGTATACACATCTGTTGAAAGTCTTTGAAAGATGCACATAAATGAGTACATTTAATTCCGTGTAAGTAATACTTCGATAAGTTGATTTTAAAATAAGGTAGATTAAAGAATGGATAGAATTATAGATAGATGCATGTTAAAGCAAGCATAATGAAATATTAAGGGTTATAGCTAGGTGGCTGTTGTAAGGCTATTCACTGTAAAATTCAACTTTGTTGTGTGTTTCAAAATGTAGTAAAATGTTGGAGGAAAAAACTGACACTACTAGTTTTGTCGAATATTTAGCAACTAGAACTGTCAATTATTTTGGGTGGCAGTGTAAATTTCTATAAATATTTTGGAAAATAGTTTTCTACATATATTAAAGCTAAATATTGTTTACAGCATTCCCCAGGAATATCACATCTAGGGGTATACCCAAGAGAAATAAGTATGTGTGACGCACAGAAGGTATGCTTAAGGATGTTCCCCTCAGATTTACTCATAATAGTCACAATTGGAAGCAATCCACATGTCCATTAACAGAGAAATAAAGAAAGTATGGGTTATTTGTGTAATAAAATGTTACACAGCAGTAAAGAGAACAAATTTCAACTATGTGCAGCAACATTATTGAGTCTGACAGATGACTGTTGAGCTAAAGTACCCAAATACAAGAGTTATACTATAGGATTCCTTTCACATGAACTTTAAGGCAAAAGTAACCTGATGGAGATATGAATCGCAAGAGTGTGTACCTCTAAGAGGATAGCGCCTCAGAATGGGTAAGAGGTAGCCTCTGGCTTCAAGGAATTGTTACATATCTTGACCTATGGAGTGTTTACATTGGTACATACATATAGAAGATTCAGAGAACTTGCACTTCAAGTTCACATGCTTTACTGATATATACCACAATACAGTAAAGCTTTTGGAAACTGGCTGGAAGCTCTGTGCTTACAGATGTCAGCATTGAGTTTCACTGTAGGACAGTCTGGCTGGGAGGCTGTTTTTGAGGAAGGGACCCTCAATGTCTTATGTTTACAGTTCTTTCCTGTTCAGCTAGTCAGACTCTAAAGAAAATTCTTACAATATTCTGTACTCAAGGAATAGATCTAGGAGTAAAATCCAAATAAAGGACAGACAGTAGATTCTTGGAAGTCTCGAACAGACTAAGGTCACACAGGGTCAACATCTGACATCATCAGAGGCAGATCCAGAAAGAAAAAGCAGTGGTTTCCTACCATACAAATTCACACCACAAAGTCAGGAAATCAAGACCAATCCATTTAAGAAGCAGAACCAAAAATGAAGTCTCACAAATAATGGGAAGACAAAGAAACACCCCCTGGTCAAAGGGAAAGGAGGAATACCCAGAAAGAGAACTAAATGAAATAGAGGCAAGTGAACTATCAGATATTGAGTTCAAAACAATGGTTCTAAGGAAGCTCAATGAGCTCAGAGAGAATTACCAAAAACTACAGGGAAACTATGAGGAACTTACTGCAAAATATATCAGCCTGAGAAAGGACATAAAAACTATCAGTAAGAGAGAAGAGGAAATGAAGAGTACAATTTCCAAATGGAAGAACACAGTAGAAAGAACCAAAAGCAGGTTAGATGAAACACAGAATCAAATCAGGGAGCTGGAGGACAAGGGAGAAAAAAACTCCCAGGAAGAGCAAGAATGAAAAAAGACTAAAAAAGAACGAACAGGGGTTAAGGGAAATGCAGGATAATGTGAAACATAATATCCATATAATAGAGATACCAGAAGGAGAAGAAGAGAAAGGGATAGAAAACTTGTTTTTGTATATTTCTTGCCTATTTCTATTATTTTTTAAAAGCTTTAAATGACTTTTTGGTATTCTTTATCCATTTTTTGATTAAGTGTTTGTAGAATTTTTTCCCTAAAAAAAACAAACTAGTAACCCTTTCTTAGATGTATTACAAATACTTTCCTATTCTATTACTTGTCCTTTAACTTTTTTACATGTATGTTACTGTATAGCCTTAAATGTTTAATATAGTCATACTGTCAATATTTCTCTTTATAGCTTCTGAGTTTGAGTATTTTACTTCAGGTTAAGAAAAATATTATTTTGTATTTTCTCTTAAAACTCCTTAGATTTTACATATTGATTTTTAATTCACTGGAATATTTTTTATAGACTATGTGAAATAGGGCTCTATATTTGCTTTATTTCAAGTAATAGTGGTTTATGCACCTTAATTGTTGAATAAGGCCTATTTTCCCCATTGATTTGAAATATCAATTTAATCATATATTACATTTTTAGACAGATATATATGTTTCTAGAATACCCATTTTATTTCATTGATCTCCTTGATCATTTCTGTGCTGGTGTCATGTTGTTTTAATTGCTGAGACTTTATAATGGATTTAATTTTTTTAATATTTTATAATAGATCTTGACATTTAAAAAAATAAATAAAATAAAGTAAAATAAAATAAAAAACAAATAAAGGGCCATGGGTTTCAATATTCAGCATTTGATGTGCATATATAGTCATATAATTCATGTAATTTTCCTGTTTTTCGTGTGCTCACGAATCTGAGTTATATGTGGCAACCCCCAGTTCCACCCTTCTCCAGAAAGTAAACCTCCCAACTTTTCCTGGCTTAGGAGAGGGACAGTATCCCTGTATCATGGGGTGAAAATGGAAATTTAGGGATCTGGTTTCTTTTAAAATAGCTATCACCTCTAAGTTTATTTCCCTTTCACTCCAAAATCCAGAGGTGTCAGGGCTTCCAGTTTTGGGGGCTTTTGAAGATTCTTTACTGCTGACAAGATTGATTCTTTTATTTTATCTACTGCTAGTTTAGGATTGAGCTTTTCCATGTCTGCTAACTGTTATCACTGTCAAAGAAAAACTGTACTATGCAGGGTTAAACAGACAGGAAGACTTTATTCAAGGCTATTGCAATAGGGGAGAGAGATTGAACTCAACTCCCCTGCAACAAAAGATAGCTTTCAAGTGCTGGGTGGGGCTCACTGCATTGTGCTGGAGGGTGTTTTGGGAGGGCTGGTTCCAGTGATTGCACCATCTGTGCTAGCTAACTGTCCGTCTGTCCTCTGTGCTTTGGAGTTAGGCCCCTCCGCTCCCACAGAGACTGGGAGATAAGTGTGCTTTCTTGATAGTGACATTTCCAAGGGATGGTTCCCAGGTCACTGAGGAAGAGATTCCTTGATTATAAAACTGTCAAGATCCTGGGAGAAGATTTACATTTCAAATGAGCAGAGAAAATTTTAACATTGCAAGTTTTCCAAAGTAAAGCTCTTTAAGAAAATGGAGGCACAGGGTCCACAGTCAGGAAGAAACTGTCTAAAGTTTAGTCAAGTCGAAGGCAATGTAAACCTCATCCTCATCTTGATTACCACTCCTGCATCCAATGGTTTTCAACTTCTGAAATTTTGTTACTATTATTTGCTTTCCACTCTTCTCTGTCCTTGTGGATTTTATGTCTTTTTAAAAATCATTTTACTCTTAGTAGTGTTTTAGGAGGGAGTGAAATTAGATGCATGACTTTAATATATCTTTAACCAGAAGCATGAGAACTATCTAAGAAAAATATGTCATATGTCACTAAACTGTTTGTAGATGTGAATATTGACAGTTTTGGATTTCTGTAAAATAAGAGTTTAGGGACAAATCTTGTTGCAAGAGAGCAGCTAAGAGATTGATCTACACAGAAAGTCTTTTTTATTTTTTATTTTTTTGCCATGAACTATGGTTACCACTTAATATAGAAAAAGAAGTAAAGCTTTAAAAATATTTTGATGAAGCCAATACTGTACTAATTTGGTCTGTTATGAGAGATAAAGAGGGGAAGTTAGGGAATTGTGAGTGTTAGTTCTAACAAGGCCCTAGGGAACTCTGTCCCATGATTCCCTGTCTGTAGATGCCCAAATCAGAGCACGTTCACTGTCCTCCTGGTATTAACCTGAGAGCTAGCGACTCTGTGTTCCTGAGTCTCTCAGTTCAGGTTTCAAAATACAAGTATAAAATACTTCAAAATTGCTGAAGACCTGGGTTGACTGGGGCCAGAGTACCATGTGTCCTAGATCATCCTAAGTACTCAGTACCGAGCGTCTTCTGGCCTTCAGCTGATGTCTTCTCTGTTCCAGCTTGGCTTTACAGTCCTTTGTTGATCTCTCGAGCTCCTCATCTGGAATCCTAGTCTCTTTCTTTCTCCCTTTCCCTCCCTGAACTTATTTTTAGCTTGAGTTTAGCAATCTGACTCTTGATTCTGGCTATTTACCATCTGCATTGATTATTCTTGACCCCGAACCCTGATTTCAGTTAGTCCCATCACAAACGTTGTCAGGAAGAACCTCAGCTCTTCTCTCCTTCCTCCAAAATTAAGGACATCTGCAGTGCCTTCTCAATAACCAGAGTAGCAGTGAAAAAAAGAAACTCGAGACAGACAGTTATAGGCCAGCGAGTCCTGCTTTTGCAATAGTCTCTCCATCATGTCCAAGCCAGTTCTTACCTGTGAGCAGACACAGTAAATGAAGAAGCAGTGGAGGTAAGTTAAGGGACCTCATTAACCTGGGATAACAGAAGCAGAGATTGCCTTAAATTTCTGGAAGCACATCATTGTTGTCTCTAGGATCTACAGCGTTTTCTGAGGCTATAGACAGGGTGAAGGATGAGAAACCTTTTTGGGAAAGGAAGCACTGGGTGGAGCAAGAGATATTAGCACCAGGCCCCTGAGTAGAGAAAGAAAGAACAAAAGGTAAAATGCTGGACTTACAGTGGAGAGTTTTGGAGACTTTTTAGAGGATGTGAAGAATTTTCTAGTGTTGACTGACTGGTGCCATAGACTGAGGGACCTCTGTAAGAATAGTCTAATCAAGGCATTATATGCCAACAGAGGTAACAGAAGAGACGTATCTCTGCCGTGAAATAACTTGCCATCTCTTTGAGAACCTTAGTGGAATTGAATGAACTCGCTGAAGGCAGGATCTGGATGTCAGGAACACATGACGTGTTTTGATGGTCTATGTCACACTCCTCTTGACAAGATACAACACACTTGGGTCTTAAGAGAGTGTCTTGCCTTCCAGGATATGGTTATTAGAATGTACCCAGTCAGAGGAGTCTGATCTTTGTGAGGCATCACATTCCCCATTGGGAGACGGAGTAGAGAATAAAATAACTTGTGGCTTTCTGATCTCTCAGAAGAGTTACAAAGCTCTGAGATATGTTCCTCAATTAGTGTGGGGTTGAGAGGTAGATAAATATGCGATTTTTTTAGTTCTCAGATGTTGCTCTTACTAAAGTTTGAAGTATTAACTTCAAAATATGAGCGATGCATTAGTACATCTGTTGTTTTTAAAAGATTTATTTATTTTTAGAGAGAAGGGAAGGGAGGAAAAGAGGGAAACATCAATGTGTGGTTGCCTCTCAAGCGCCCCCTACTGGGGATTACATATGCCCTGACTGGGAATCAAACCAGCAACCCTTTGATTCACAGGCTGGCACTCAGTCCCCTGAGCCATACCAGCCAGGGTTGCATCAGTAAATCTTTTATCAATTTGAAGGTAAATTTTTCTTCTAGGTGTGGACTTTGAATAGAAACTGGGAATAGGAACATATTTAGATCTATAAGATTTTCTGAAGATTTTTTGTTTATTTATTTTTAGAGAGGGGGGAAGGGAAGGAGAAGGAGAGGGAGAGAAACATCACATCAATCTGTGGTTGCCTCTTGCATGCTCCCTACTGTAGACTTGACCCTCAACCCAGGCATGTACCCTGACTGGGAATCAAACCAGTGACCCTTTGGTTTGCAGGCCAGCACTCAATCCACTGAGCCACACCAGCCAGGGCCTAGATCTATAAGATACTAATTACAAAAAATAGTAAAAAAAAATGAACACCAAAAAAAAAACAAAAGAAAAATGAAATGACACCAGACTTAACAGAACAGGCACCGGTCTGAGAGCCTGGAGACCCTGATCCTTGTGTCATATCTTCCTCTAAGGCACAGTGTGAACTTCCCTTTTTTGAACCTTAATTTTTAATTTTACAATTCGTTTATTTTTCTGAAGCTTAACTTATTCATCTTTGAATTAAATGAAGAGTTCAACTGAGTGAATTTTCCTTAAGCCTTATCGAACATTAAAATACCTGAGGAGGGCTTAGTTTTCATTTTCAGTTTTAAATACATATACCCAGACTGTATCCTAAAGAATTTAACTCAGTAGGTCTGAGGTTTCTGTATCTTTAATAAGCACCTCACTTAGTTGAAAAACTGGTCCACTGACCAATGTTTGGGGACCTCTGGACCAGATCCTGTAGGCTGCACTAGTTCTTAAACTTTGTTGCTTTTTTTATAAAAGACAAGTATACAATATAGGAAGGGTAATTGAAGCTAAAGATATTAAACTAGGAATATTGAGGGGTTAAATGTAAACATAGTGATATAAAATCACTTTCTATCTGTATTGATTGATGATGCAGTTTATGATGCCAAGGCTGTGAGTATGAATTCTGCCTCAAATATTTACAAGCTGTGGGTGCTTGTACAAATTACTCAAACATCTTTATCCTCAGTTTTCTTCTCTGTACAGTGGTAATAACAGTAATCTCTGCTGCCCAGGGTTGTTTAAGGATCACAGGTGGCAATATGTATGAGTGCTTAGTAGAGGGCCTGACATAGAGCACGTGGCTAGTAAATGTTAGCTACAAGATGATAATGATGGCAGGGACAAAAAATCAAACGGTGAAAAAAATGCAGAACTCCATAGTTTCTATTTCAGAGGAAATGATGAGGAAATAAAGGGACGTGAGTCCTTCATATTCCTTCATTCTAAAATGAGATATTGTAAGTATTTTAAAAAGAATTTTGTATGGGTATAGGGGCTACCAAGAGAATGTGAGATTTAGTTCACCTCAGTGTACTCATGTATCCATGTTACTGGAATGATGAAATTGATGTGGGGCTGTAGACCTAGTTCAAGGCTTGGTAATCCCCAGGCTTGAACATGCCCAGAGCCTCCTTAGTAGAGTACCCTCTGTGTAAAAGATTGACCAGAGGGAAGGAGAGAGGAAAGGAAAAAAAATAGGGTCCTAAGGAAGAGAGAAAAAGAAGAAAGTAGGGTCAGATTGGAGGTAAAGGCAGGATTGGGAATAATAATTAATTTAAAGGGAGATTTGGGAGTTAGGAGATTTGGAAGTCAGCAACACGTAGAGTTCTAGAAGAAATGTAGCACTCTCACTGTCCTTCTTATCTTCCGGAGGCTCCAGAGTCATGGAAAACCAATCCTGCCTCTCTGAATTTTTCCTGCGAGGAATATCTGGGCCACCTGAGCAACAGAAGTTATTCTTTGGTATTTTCCTATGTATGTATCTTATTACCTTGACGGGGAACGTGCTCATCATCCTGGCCATCGGCTCTGACCCACACCTTCACACGCCCATGTACTTCTTTTTGGCTAATCTGTCTTTAGTTGACATGGGTTTAACATCCTCCACAGTTACCAAGATGCTGGCGAATGTTCAGACTCAGCATCATACCATCTCCTACGCCGGTTGCCTCACACAAATGTATTTCTACCTGATGTTTGGTGATCTGGACAGCTTTTTCTTGGCTGTGATGGCCTATGACCGCTACGTGGCCATCTGCCGCCCTCTGCACTACTCCGCAGTCATGAGCCCCCGGGTCTGTGCCCTGCTGCTTGCCTTGTGCTGGGTCCTCACGCATGCTGTTGCCCTGACTCACACCCTCCTCATGGCTCACCTGTCCTTCTGCGTTTTTGGGGAAATAGCTCACTTTTTCTGTGACATAACTCCTGTCCTGAAGTTGTCATGTTCTGACACCCATGTCAATGAGTTGGTGGTTTTTGCCTTAGGGGGCACAGTACTCATTGTCCCCTTTATTTGCATTGTCATCTCCTACATCCACATTGTGTCAGCCATCCTGAGGATCCGAACTCCTGGTGGGGCGGGCAAAGCCTTTTCCACCTGCAGTTCCCATCTCTGTGTTGTCTGTGTATTCTATGGGACCCTCTTTGGTACCTACCTGTGCCCTCCTTCTGTTGCTTCCGAAAAGAAGGACATTGTAGCAGCTGTAGTGTACACTGTGGTGGTCCCCATGTTGAACCCCTTTATCTACAGCCTAAGGAACAAGGACATGAAGAGGGCCCTTAGGAGGCTCCTCAGTCATGGCAGAGTTTTTTCTTCTTAGACATAGTGGTAGCGACCTTTAATGAAAAGACATCGGCTTGGAGTCAGACAAACCTGGCGTCAGTTTTGGGTCTGCCATATGCTAGCCATAAGATTGCTAACCTCTCTGAGCTACGTTCTAATCTAAATGGAGATAATAATCTCTAATAAGGTAACTTGGAGGATTATCTGAGATTAACAATGAAATGCATCTAGTATAGTGGCTAATAGTAGTAAGTTTTCAATAAATGATAGCTGTTATTATTACTGTTGTCACTCTTCCTCCTTCCCCCACTCAAAAAGGTAAAAATCTTTTCCCTGAAATTCATTCATTTAACAAATATATCCTGGACACCTACTTTTTGCTGGGAGCTGTTGTAAGTGCTAGGGCTTTAGCACAGAACAAGACACATGCCCATGACCCCTCTGAGATCCTGAACCTGTTGCTCAGAGTACTCAGTCAGTCCTGCCTCCCGGTTCCTCTAGATGGTAGTTTCTCTAGATAGCCTTCTAGTGTCTTCCTCCATTTGGACCCTCAGGGAATCTCAATCCATTGACATTACAGTACATGTTTAAACTCCTTTTGGGGCTGGATTTAAGTTCTTTCCCACAGACCTCAAGCAAAGTAGGAGATGAGGCTGGGTGTCCACTTTGTGACCACAACGTTACGAAGATCTACCATGGGGCACTGCTGCCTATCACTGTTCGGTGATGTAACATCCTTGGCTTCCACCCAGCCAAAATTGTTACCACTGTATGCCAAGTTCCAAATATATTCCTCCCTTGGTACGCCCAGTTGCACTCACTCCCAATCCCGAAGTTTTCACCTCTGTTCCTTTAAGGACACCCGTTTCAAACAAGGTTAATTAAATGTTGATTTTAAAATGATTCACACTCATGTACAAATTATTTATGAATTTTTGCATTTTGGTGGTGTAATGGGAGTGGGATATGCTTTTAATGGAGATCAATGTGGGTGGTGGTGATGAAGAGCTTCCTGGTGCCCCTTACCTATTAGGGTATTTGCCTTCCTCCTTCTTGGAACCCTTTATTAAAAAGCAAATGGTCAGAACTTGTTTCCTCACTTCATTAAGACTGTTAAACCTAATCAAAATTACTCCAAGTGCTTAGCCTTCCACTGTGCTCTTAAATATCTGTTCAGAGCCTGAAATCAAGAACAATCCTTTATTCTACTACCTAGTTCCCACTGATTACCAAGACCAGTCTAGTCTGGTTTTAGAGATATTTTCTTACCTATCCCCTGTGCAGTTGTCTTCATTCAAACACACATTACCTGTTGCCTGGTGTACAATGACCTTCTGATTGAGCCCCCTGTCCCTAGGCTCTCCAATCCCGCCAGACCGTCTCACACATTGGTAACATGAATGTAGCCTTCCCCATGTTTAATCTCTACTTTGCCCCATCCCCAGCCAACAGTACTACATCACTTGCAAGGCAGTGTCTAAGCTCCCTAACAAGGCATTGTAGCCCCTTCATAATATAGTCCTTGTCTGCCTGCCCAGACTCATCTCTTGATGCTCCACTGACGCATACACACATATAATTTATTTTTATTAAATTTTTTTTATTGTTCAATTACAGTTGTCCCCCCATTACTCTCCCCTGCCCTGCCCACCCCTCCTTCCCACTTTCAGTCCCCACCCTGTTGTCCTTGTCCATGGGTACTTTATACATGTTCCTTGACTTGAATTACTTCACACATGTAATTTAGCAATCCCCATGTTTTTTATATTTCCCTAGTATTTCAGTGCCCCAGTTCCTTTTGTTCTCTCTGCCCAGACAGCCATTTCTGCCATTATATTATAATCCTGAGTGTCCTTTAACACCCAACCGAAGAACTCCTTTCCCTGTGAAGCTTTTGCTTTACAGGCAGCATTGACTATATCCCCTTTCGTGCTGTCATTTATTATAAGAATGTCATTGTCTCTAAGCCTCAGTTTCCTCAACTGAGACATGCATATAATAACAGTATATGTTTCATAGGATTATTAGGATTAAAGGAGGTAATACAGGTAAAGCTTTCAATAAAGCCCTTGACATATAGTAAACATGCATAAGCAGTTAGTAGTAGTAGTATTATATGAAAGCACTTTTGAATACTCATACATATTTTTTAGTATGCCTGTCTCTAGGATGTTCCCTTCATTTGCATGGAGGTCATGTTTTTATCTAGCTCTGTGTGACCAGTGCTAGGTCCACTGACATATAGTACTTCACTTCCTAAATGGCTATTGAATTACAGAAACAACAAGAAACAGGAACTCTTACTACTTTTCTGGTATTTTTCTGATTAACTCCAACTTTTCATCATTAATGACAAGTAAATTAAATTTTATGTGTACTTGAGTTCCCTCCTGATTTCATTTATAGCTTCTTCCCTCCGCCCCAATTAAGGATCTTCAAAAATAATAATAAATGCAACACTTAGGGTTTTCTATTTTTCCTTTGAAAGCTAAGTGGTTCTAATTCTCTAGTAGATCCTCTACACTTTTCATATGTGACAAAATAGGATCATTTTTACTCTTAAAATTTATATGTAAGAGTGGAAATTTTACATGTATAATAATATATTATCCAAAGCTACAGTATAAATACTGGAGTGCCTAGTTCTGTGATGTTGTGATTTTTCTCCCCTGAGAAAAACCTGTCTATTGCTGTTAGACTTTAACTTTTGAGAAAGATACACACTGGTCAGTTGAAATATCAGTGCCTACTAACCTCCAGAATATTTGTAAACTTGTGAGTGTATCACCACAATTTTTTAAAAATGTAGCAAACTTTGTTCTAAATCCAGTGAGATGTGTTCACTAGGGAAGGTTATGAGACAGCATTGGCATGAGTGAGGGGTGATGCCCCAGATAAACTGCATACTTCCAAAGCAATTTCCAGAAGTTCTATTTATGTGTTAAATCAGTATTGCAATTACCAGTTTGCATTGGGCTGTCTTAAACCAGGGAAAGCCGGTCTCATAAGGCAGGTGGTGATAAAACATAAAACATTTCCCAACAGGCAAGTAGGCTTGACATTTCTTGAGAAAAATCCACTCTTAGCAATGCCACCAGTCCATGACTAAGAATTTGAGTGACAGTGGTACTCCTTTGGAGGATGGGTCTGACAAAGGCCCAACAGAATAACAGAGATCCAGACAACAGAACTGGAGGGCCAGCAGAGAAACTGAGCCAAGTACTCATGGGTGTGTCCAGGCCAACCAAAGCCTGCTTCCTCTAGACAAGCAAGAGTATCCAGCCACATTCGGGTGTTGTTTTTGGCTCCGGAACTGGTTGAGACTGAACCTGCAGATAGAGAGAATCCATGCCTGCAGCCAAATAGAGCAGGTTGGGGTGAAGGGCGCTTTTTGTTTTTCCACAAAGTAAGCTGGGGTGCTAAAAGGCAGCTTCCTCGGCCCCACGTCCAGGGCAGCTCTCTGAGTGAACATGAGGAGCAGAGAGTAAGATGCTCTTCTGATCTGCCTTTCCTCACCCACACACCTAACAACTCACTCATCCATTGCTCCTTAAGTCATTTGGTTCTAGTTCAAGCCAGAGAAGGTGCGTAGCTGTGTCCTAGGACCCCTGATTGCTTTGAATTGCGGTTATAATTTACATGCTTTGCTCCTGTTTCACCATAACTCAGGTGTTATCTATGCAAGTTCCACTCCAAAATTCACCTCTAATGCATAGGTAGGGAAAGCTAACATTCATTATTGTCGGGCAGTTGTAATGCTAAGCCAAATTTAGCATTTCATTTATTTCAAATAAAAAAATATATTAGATGTCTTAATAGTTTTTCAATTTACCTAGAAAAAGAAATTGAGATTCAGAGGAGTTAAGTAAATTGCCAGAGGCCACACACTCTGATAGATAGTTTGCAGCTGGGATCTGTCTTTCCCAAATACTCCTCTCTCATACCTACATGGTGCTCCATCTCCCAAGTATTTGTGATCCTGTTTATTCTTTTTTTTCTTTCTTTATTTATTTTTAAATACATTTGTCTCTGCCTACCCCCCACCACTTTCCCTTGCCCCCTCCCTCCGTCCCTCCCTCAGCTCTTCCCCTTTGGTGTTGTCCATGAGTTCTTGCTATATGTTCCTTGACTTTCCCCTTCCCTTCCCTTTCCCTGCCCGCCCCTCCCTCCTTCCCTCTTGTCTCTGTTGATTTCTTTTCCTTTCAGTGTTGCTGGTCATATTTTCCTTGCATCTTTGTATTGTTATTTATTCTTAACTAAGTACAGCCTGAAGAGAACTCTGTGGTCCTTCACTGGATGACAATGAAGTTAGATTATTTGGGCCCATAATACAAACCTGGGGTCACTAAGCTGAGTAGAAATGACTTTTCAGGGAAACAGATCATGAAGATTGATACAGGGAGCAGCTAAACTCATAGCAATGAGGACTTCCCTGGAGCTACAAAGGGCACATGATACCGTTTCCTTTCCTGCCCCACCGTCTTCACCACCAACAAAAAACATGGAAAGAGCACTGAATGGGAGGTGGGGAAAGGAAAGGAGATACTTTACAAATTCCCAGTTCTGCAACCTTTCTATGCCAAGGGAGCCCTATTAGCCATTATCTTCCAACAATTCACAAAAATGAATAAATTCCCAACATCACTCAGCTTTTACTCTTCCCAGAAATCACCATTCTATTCTCTGCTTCTATGAATTTGATTATTTTTGATTCCACATATAAGTGAGATCATGCAGTATTTATCTTTTTTGAGTCTGATTTATTTCACTTAGCATAATGCACAAAGTTTCAGTCATGCAGGATGAATAATTTGTGAGATCTAATGCACAGAATGACTATAGTTAACAATGCTGCACTTGATATTTGCTGAGAGGATGGATCTTAAAATTAAGTCTTCTCATCACACACACAGAAGTCAAATAAAAGGATATCTAAGCAGAGGTGATAGATACCTTCATTAGCTTAATTGTGGTGATTATTTTATAATGTATACATATCAAAACATCAGGTTGTACACTATAAATATATACAATGTTTATGTGTTTATTTGCCTCAATAAATCTGTTTTAAAAATAATAAGAGGGGAATGGAGGCAGCTGTACTTGAACAACAATAAAAATAAATAATAAAATTAAAATTAAAATTCACTACTTATTTGGAAAAAATAACTAATAAATTCCCAGGAAATAAGAGGAGAGACATAAATTCTACTAGCTATCAGTTTTTCAGTCTAATAGACAAAAGTAGTGATCAATAATACCAAGTTAGATCTAATGATTTATGCTAAAGAATTACAAGAAAAAGAGAGAATACCTGTAACAGAATGTAATTCAACTTATCAATAATATACTGAGCACTTATTCCATGCTGGGTTCAAGACCAGGGGGCTAGCATCCAGGAATAAATGTATCTGTTACAGAGATGAGCGAATGTCATTGAGACAAAACTGTTGCCCTGTTGAAGAGTTTCTCCAGGGCCCCCTTCACGTCCCTGTTCCTTAGGCTGTAAATGAAAGGGTTGAGCAGTGGAGTGACCACTGTGTACATCACAGAGCCAATTATATTTTTGTTACTGGAGGTGCTAGATGAGGGAAAAAAATAGAGCCAAATAATTGTCCCATAATAAAGAGATACCACTGAGAGGTGGGAGCCACACGTGGACAAGGCTTTGCAGATGCTCTTGGTAGATGGAACCTTCAGGATGGTGGCCCCAATGCAGCCATAAGAGATCAAGATGCATATTAGGGGGAGAGTAATGACAGCCACTCCTACTGTGAAAATGACCAACTCATTGAGGGATGTGTCTGAGCAGGACAGCTTGAGTAAGGCACCGAGGTCACAGAAGAAATGATGGACGGTGTTGTCAGCACAAAAGGACAGCTCGGCCAGGAGAAGGGTGTGGGACAGGGCACTGGCACAGGAGAGGATCCAGGACGCAGCGACTAGTAAGATACACAGTGCCTCTCTCATGATAGTCATGTAGTGGAGGGGGTGACAGATGGCCACATACCGATCATATGCCATTGCGGTGAGAAGGAAGCTGTCCAGGTCAGTAAAAAATATGAAAAAATACATCTGTGCTATGCACTCTGCATAGGGAATGGATTGATCCTGAGTTTGCATGCTCATTAACATCTTAGGGACAGTGACAGATGAGAAACAGACATCAGTGAGGGCCAGGTGGCTGAGGAAGAAGTACATGGGCGTGTGCAGGCGGGAGTCCAGCCTGATGAGCAGGAGGATGAGCAGGTTGCCCAGCACCGTGGTCAGGTACATGCCCAGGAACAGGGCGAAGAACGCGCCCTGCTGCCCTGGCGGGACGGGGAGCCCCAGGAGGAGGAACTCGGACACGCTGCTCTGGTTCTCAGGCCCCATGGTCCTCCTCTGTCTGCTGGGGGTGAAAGGACAGTGAAAAAAGTATAATCAACAAGTATTGATCCTGGGAGATGTCCTTTATTAGGTGACATTGATTCCATTAAATATAAAACGCAGACTTCTCTAGTGAAGAAACTCAGTACCTTATCTTCAGTGGAGCTCAGGCCAGTGAAACTGAGGTAGTAGGTTTCCTAGACCTGAAGTTTGAGGCCTTTGAGGAAGGTATGGGACTATACTAGGGATTACAGGCAGGACATCATTGAGCAGGCAACTGGCCCTATTTGTCTCCCCAAGGCTCAGGGTTAAAGCTGTGGGAGTCGCTGGTCAGTGGTGATTGCAGTATCCCTGTCTTTAAGACGCAGTAATATGTGACATCAGAAAGAGCACAGAGAAGTGATGAGCACCTGTGTACATACACATGCCTGCATACACGCACCTGCTCCTGACACAGTTCTCCTCTGAACTTTATGCTGAAGTCATCTAGCCTCCCAGAATATGGACTGGTTTCTCACCTTCTCTGTGGGACACCCAGAAACCAGATCCTGGGTCTTAAACCTCTCACTGACATCAGAGGGGAAAGGCACCAGCCTGGAGTTTACTCTTCTCAGTTCACCATCTTCAGAAATGGAGATGGGAAGACTTCTTTCTGCCCACCAGGGAAAGGACCCAAGGGGACAAAACACGCAGCTCTTGAAGACCTGCATTAAACGTGTATTAATTGCTCGCTCAGTCGCCTTCTTACTCCCTCCAGGACAGATGCCCTAAGGCAATGGTCCCTAAACTTTGATGTTCAGCATAATCACCTGGGAGCTTGTTAAAGATGCTCTACCTCCAGAAATGCTCACTCTTGAGGCCAGGGGCCAGGTAACTCTCAGGCAGATGGGTGTGAGGGCAGACTTTGAGGAAGCACTGTCCTTAGAACATCAGGGTGGGTACCCTGAGTGTGAGCCCAAAAGGAGTTATGGAAGGCCTCCTTCCTGGCCTTTCCCTACCACAGCTGTGTTTCTCCTAGTTAGCTCCTAACGGGGTGTCAAGAGGGGTTTTTCTTCTCAGTGGATACTCCTTATCGGGTTGCTGCTAATAAAATGAATTCTGCTTCATGATGAAAATCCAAACAATGTGAACATGAAAACAAAGAATAAAGTATTCACACTTCCATTATTCACCTTTTGTCCTTCTAAAATGGTTTTTATTCATGAAATTTTATTTACATAAATGGGATTTATTTAAGCAGTATGTTATAGCTTTCTTTTTCTATAATAAAATAGTATTCACATTTCTGCTTCTATGCATATCATTACATAGAATACATACAATATCAATATATCAGTCTACTTAAAATTATGTTAAATTTTTAGTCAATATTTTAATTGACGTGACAAAGATTTACTGTGAAACTCTGTTAAAGATTATACTAAACCTTGAAGTGTTCCCTTTTGTTAGCTGTCTGACCAAGGCTACTTTAAAATCTCCAAAAGCATCCATTTTAATGGGTTCCATTGTCTTAGTGTCTCTGTGCCTGTGTCTCGCTCCTTTGAAAAGAAAAGAACCTAACTTCGAAAATGCCCATGAAAAAACGTGACGAATGCAAGCCCAAGGGGACCCTGTGCAAAGACAGGCAACATAGCAGCCTGTTTTCATGTACTTATAACTGAAGTTTAAGCTTATAGAATGAAATAAATGAATAAGGCAAAGTTGTTATGTAACATTTGACACATATCAGATATCAGACTCTTTCAAATGTTTTGTTTTCTAAATTCACACCTCAGACTAGAGGTTGGGCATCACCAGAGCCTTAAATGTCACTCTACCTGCATATTATATCCTAGCAAGTCTTAAATGTTTATGTATAAAGTTGAGTAAACAGACTGCATTTTGCATAGGGCAGACAAAAAAAAAAAAAAGATTAAAAGACTGGGCTAAAAACCTGAGCTCCATAATAACAATGATATGGATGGGATTTAAGACAAAGGCTATCTTGTGGGCTATTTCAAGAAGCATGACAAGTCAAGCGAGAACTTTCAGACACGAATGACATCATATGACAAAATTGTTCACTGCCTTGTCAAGAACTGAAGTGTCTTTTGTGGATATATAGACACTCTGAAATAAAGTAGTGCTTTATAACAAGTGTACAGTTTATTATACATCAAGTGTGAAATAATTGTTATTTAAAATATTAAAGTGTATTTTTGAGTGACATTAGCAAAATTACAAGTCACACTGAAATCCCACAAAGCTTCATGAAAACAAAAAAGCCACCAATGGATACGAGATGTGATTTTTTTCCAAAACGTTGGCTTCATTTGCATTGAACATAGTCTGGTGTGATTAATACAAAGCATGATATGTAGTACCTGAAACATCTGTATTACATTCAAAAGACAAAAGAAAATTGATAGTTCAAGGAAAGAACTTCTGATATTAGAGATTGACAAAAGAAATTTACTGCAGCCAGAATCAATCTGAAAATATCAACATAAACCACAGATTACTACTGAAAGAATGTAAGCATTCCCTTGTTTCACTGTCCCCACACCCAGGTTTCATGGAAGGTGTTATAAATGTGCTTCCCACAACCTCCATGACTAAATTCTTCACACCAGGGCTCCTCAAGTCAGAGTTCACAGAGCCACAGGGTCAGCATCATGTGGGGACCCATCCCAGGACTAGTGAAGAAACGGGATTCCTGGTGGTAGATTCAGGCCACCTCTGTTTTAACAAGTTCTCCAGGAATTCTTGTGCACACCAAAATTCGAGAAACTTTGCTTTCATTCTTCGTTTGGGAAGGCAGGATGCCCATGAAGGATCTAGTCAGTGCTGGAACTGGAGTGGCACTTGTCGGAAAGCAGAGACACATTCAGAGAATACGCACTACAATGTGGTTGTACACGGTGGGGCAACAGCAGGTTTACAGTTGTGAGTACGCAAAACATAGAATTTATTCCTGTGTTATTTATTGATTATTGCATTTTTTTCATACTAACAACTGTAAACCTACTTTTGCTGCATCCTTTGTATTTTCAAAGGATGACAGCATGAAACATGCTTTCATTAATGATTGTGGATGGGGGCTAAGCAGTATCAGCCATACAGTATTGGCGAAGAGGGGTCCCTGGCTGGTCTTGGCCTGCTACAAGGACCTTCCTCTTAAGAATTCTAATGTTTTAGTCCTGGTTGGTGTGGCTCAGTGGATTAAGTGCCAGCCTGTGAACCAAAGTGTCACCAGTTAAGTTCCTAGTCAGGGCACATGCCTGGGTTGCGGGCCAGGTCCCTGGTACAGGGCTCATGGGAGGCAACCACACATCGCTGTTTCCCTCTCTCTTTTCTCCCTCCCTTTCCCCTTTCTAAAAATAAACAAAAATCTTAAAAAGAAGAGTTGTAACATTTTATGCCATGGGCAGAGAGTAATACATTTCCTCTAATTTAAGTGATAAGTAATTTGGATTTTTTTATTTCAATATACCTAAACCAATAAAAAGAAAACCCATTTAGTCTGCATAAGATTGTGCAGTGAAATAATATTGCTAATTCTTTATATTCTGGGGTATGTTAAAGCCTAAGATATGGTCCCAAAATACGAGTTTCAAAAATCTCCTCAAATAAAGGATAACCAAACTGTGTATTATCATTTATACCCCCAAAGGCAGAAATAAGTAATAAAATTAATTTATCATTTGCTAATCAAAAGTTATTCTTAAAAGAGAGCATTGTTAATAAGAGAATGAAATTCTGGTCAACAAATATTTTCTGAGTATGTCCAACATGCCTTCAGTTATCTTAGGGCTTATGTCTCAGGAGACCTTAAAATTTTCAGACATATTCAAATGGAAAATCAAATCTGTGAAATCAACAAAGATGAGGTTATGACTGAAATAAAAGTCACAGATAGTGCTATGAGAAAAATGTTACTTTACTGAAAAGTTTCCCAAAAGCCTCTTTCATATCCCTATTCCTAAGGCTATAGATAAAGGGGTTCAGCATTGGTGTGACTACTGTGTACATGAGAGCTACAATGATGTCCTTGTCAATGAAATTGCTAAATGTTGGGAAAAGGTACTGCCCAAATATTGCCCCATAATATAGAGACACTACAGAGAGGTGGGACCCACAAGTGGACAGTGCTTTAAAGATCCCCTTGGTTGACGGAACCCTCAGGATGGTGGCCCCAATGTAGCCATAAGATACCAGGATACATATAAATGGCAGGGTTATGACCACCACCCCTACTGTGAACATGACCAACTCATTGAGAAAGACGTCTGAGCAGGACAGCTTGAGAAGGGCACCAAGGTCACAGAAGAAGTGGGGAATGGTATTAGCAGCACAGAAGGACAGCTGGGTCAGGAGGAGGGTGTGGGAAAGTGAGCTGGCACAGGACAGGATCCAGGACGCAGTCACTAGTAAGGCACACAGCTCTTCCCTCATGATGGTGGTGTAGTGCAGAGGGTGACAGATGGCAACATATCTGTCATATGCCATTGATGTAATAAGGAAGCTGTCCAGGTCAGTAAAAAATATGAAAAAATACATCTGTGCTATGCACTCTGCATAGGGGATGGATTTGTACTTAGTCTGCATGTCCATGAGCATCTTAGGGACAGTGACAGATGAAAAGGAGACATCAGTGAAGGCCAGGTGGCTGAGGAAGAAGTACATGGGTGTGTGCAGGCGGGAGTCCAGCCTGATGAGCAGGAGGATGAGCAGGTTGCCCAGCACCGTGGTCAGGTACATGCCCAGGAACAGGGCGAAGAATGCGCCCTGCTGCCCTGGCGGGACGGGGAGCCCCAGGAGGAGGAACTCGGACACGCCGCTCTGGTTCTCAGGCCCCATGGTCCTCCTCTGTCTGCTGGGGGTGAAGAATGGTTGAAAATATTAAAGACTGTAGTAATTATTTTTAGCCATATGAAAAATATGTTTTACTTCAGAAACTAGGAAACTTGTTTCTAATATGTTCCTTTCATGTTGTCAGTAAGGGAATTAGAAAAATTGTCAAGAGGTATATTAGTGTGAGGCAATTTTTCTTGGTTCTCTGACAAAATAGAACGTGTGCATCTGTGGCACTGATGACCAGACTACAGGATATGATGCCTCAGCCATGTCATTGCCCCAAGGATGCCCTGAGGGGAGTACTCTGAACCATCAACCATGGCACAGAGACCTTTAGAAGATTAGACTTCAGTACCCATTGTTAAATTTCAGATGAGAGGAGAATTTTTAAATAAAAGGATGCAAAGAATATATTATACTCCTTAAAGAAAACTCATTAATATAGATTTTTACTTATTTTGATTCGGGGAAAGATCTCTTAAGTAACTCTGGATTATGTTATTAATTCATTCTCCCAACTGCAGTGAGGGAGGTAGTTTGAAAGTATTAAGAGGTCTTCCTTAAACGCCTGATGTAACCACTTAAACAGTTGTGGAATGCCTAAATTCTGGCCTGTCCAGATCTGATGTTCTATGTTAGGATCCAAAGCAAGTGAAAATTCTGAAAGACTCTGCTTTCCTGTATCTGTTGTTATCTCTTGGGTCACTTTTATTTCTTTTTACCTCTCTCTTTCTCCCATTTGTCCCTTCATTTTATCTTTCTATCTCTCATTTTCTCCTTCCTTCCACTCACTCTCTCTGTCTCTGTACCTTCATTCTCCTGTTACTAAACGTTTCTTCCTCTTTCTCTTTTCTCTCACAGTCTTTTTCATTCTCTTTCCTCTTCCACGCCAAAATCATCTTTCTGATTCTTCCTCTTCTATACCCATAGATAAACTCACATATTGCTGAGGAAAAAAATACCCATTCCATTTGTAATACTGACCTTACCTGCATTTATGATCCAGTGTTTGATGGGTGTGTGTGCAGATTCTCTGTAGGCAACCTTAATATCAGCTTCCAAGGTCCTAGACAGTCTTGAGCATCAAAAAGAAAAGCTACAAGCTCAGGCTCTCACACTGCTCTCTACCAGTCTTAAAGCAATGAATTGAAGAGTATAACTAGCCAAGGAGAGAACCCTAGAGGGTAAGGGAGCAGAGCTTGTAATTTTCTTTTAAATACGTCCGTCAACTTCAATTAATTGTCCAACTTTACCCTTGATCCTTTAGAAAACATGTTTTGTGGGAGGGATGTTTGTGCTGGGGACCTTAGGGAATGAGCTCACAGGCAAAAGCTCTCAAGACACCCTCAGGCCCCCTTCAGTCCCCCTTCAGTCCCAGGCTCTGCTTTCCCAGCCTGAAGCACGCTCTGGCATAGGTTAAACTCCAGGGAGGTTAAAAAAGGAAGGACTAGCTCCAACCAGGTCCAGACAGAAAGCCAAATGAGTAAACGGCCTCAGAGAGTTTAGGTAGAACCATATCCCACTCGAAGTGATCTCATTGGGCACCTACCCACCAGCTAACCTAAAGGAAATGATTTTTGTGTTTTTTCTCTCTAATGATCATTATTAAATGGGAAGTGGAAAGAGACAGGGATAATCACCTTTTTTTGGAGGTTTTTTGTTCAAATGCTAGTGGCAATAAGCATTTGCTTGTAGGCTGCAGTTGTTTTGAGGAGAGGAACTATTCTCTGAGGCACCGGGAGCTTGTGCTTGGAAGGCTCGTGCCTTGATGTCAGTGGATGCGGGCGGGATAAGAGCAATTAAGCACAGCAGCGGTGCCTGCTAGGGCAGCTGGCTTCCTCTTCTTGAAGTTTGTCAGCCTGTGGGCTTTTTTCTTCCTGGACCACTCTCTCCCATGAGATTAGTAGTTCACAAAACTACTAATCTTTTTATTACCTATGAAAGAAACACATGATTATATAATGTTACGGTGGACAAATATTTTTAAAATAAATAAGTACTTCTACTCCCAACAACAAAATACCGCTTCTGTTCACATTTTGTAGCACATCCTTCCAGGTTTAAAAGTAATGGTAATCTGTGGTGTTGCGAATGGTTGTAAACATGCCTGTATGTGATTTTCTATTATGTTCTTTCAAAAATTATATCATAAGCTTTTCATAAACACAACTTTAATGATTATTTAATATTCCAGTGTGTATACTGTAGTTGCCTTAACACTTTCCCTATTGATGGAAACAGGCTGTAACTAATTAGTATCTTTTAAAATTATGCTGTAATTAGACATCTTTCTTCATAGAGCTTTTTCAGTACTGGGCAAAAAGTAGAAAATGTTATGCCAAAGCCTCCAAAACCAACTACCAAACTCCTATTTTGTTATAGATTTTGGCACCTGGATCAGTTTACTTCTCCCCTACAATTCACCGTCAACTTGGTTGCCATCAGCATTTGCATGAATGAACCAGTCACCATCATGACATACTTATTCTTTGATCTCATCTTCAATGACCTTGACTTCCATTGCATTTCTGCCATCTCAGCCCATGGCTGTATTACGAAGACCAGACTGCTTCATCTATAAAATATTAAATTTAAACACTCAATTTTTGCTTTTTTCCCATTCTACCCATTGTCCAGAACCTTTGGTCTCATAAATCTATCCAGTATCTGTTCCTGTCCATTTCCTCCATTTGTTTTGTCTTCACTATGATCCATTCAGGATGGAGTTCATGGCTTATCACTCTCTTACCCATGTGCCTGAGTCTTTATCATGTGACCTTTGACCTCCCCCTCACCTCACCATGTAGCAAAGCTTCAATGTTGGGTCATTTCAATCAGCCACCTTCCGCACTCGCTCACTCTTCATTTATTCCTCAGTCTACTGTAATCTGGATTCCATTCCCACGGCTTCCTGAGATTACTACCTGTCACATCACGCACAAATCCTCTTTAGTAAATCTAGTGGGTGTTTTCTTCTTTAACGCTTAAACCTCTCTTCTCTTAGTTCCCATGGCCCCACATTTTCATATTTTTCTTCCATGTCTCTGATTGTGCTTCAATATCTTTTTTTTGGATACTCTTTCTCTGCAATTTCTTTAATTGTCAGTGCTCTCTATGGCCAGTCCTCAACCCCGTTCTCTTTTCCTTCTCTCCTCTTTCCATTTCATTCTTGTCCTCTTTTCTCAACTTTTCTTACCTTATTTTTAGGAAATCTCATTCTCTCTTGTGTTGGTGGTCTGTGAATTTCCATCTCTATCCAAAATATATCCACCTACCTCCTGAATTTTTTTCTTACAAATGACCCATTGGTCTTTCATGCTTGGTGTGTTAAAAACTTTTCAGTTCTCTTTCTCCTTCCATGTTCCCTCTCAGTAAATAGCACGACCACACACTCCGTGGTTCAAGCCATACATTTAAAGAGAGGTGTTTAGGTCCTTTGTTTTCCTCATTTACTATAGTCTAACCAAAATTAACTCGCACCAAAATTACCTACCATGTCTTTTAGATTCTGAATCTGAAGGAAACTTAAATACATTTAGTTCTCCCCAACTCCATTATCTCTCTTAGATATACTTCCATAATCTCTTACCTAAATGACTGTAACCACTTCCTAACTAGTCTCCTTGCTTCTGGTCTTGGATTCATCACTCCATCCTTGCCTTGCCAATATACCTTCCGTTCACCGCAAACACATCCTTATCATCCATTCTTCACCTGTAGTGATAATTTCTAACATGACACTGTCAATATTCTCATCAAATTCTCCTTTGGCTCTCCTTTTCCTTTTGGATAAAGTACAGATTGTTCAGTGTGGCTTCCAAGGTTCTGCATGATTCATTCCTGCTAATTTCCCTGGTCTCATCCTGAACTTCTTCCCCTGTTGAAGTGTACATTTCAGCCATTTTAATTTTGCTGATAATAGTTTTCCAAATTGACCATCTTTTGTTTTTTCTAGGTCTTTTTCTATTCCTCTCTTTTTCTCCCTTCTAAGTGGTCTTTCTCTACTGTCCATGTCACCTTCTACTTATTTTGGTTATCTTGTGTGTGTATTATCTTATAAGCCTCCCTGCTTGACCCCTTAAATTTGGGTTTGATAGCCCTCCCTTGTGCTCCCATAGCACTCAGCACTCATTACAGACTTCATTATAGCATTTGACACATGCTGGTTTGTCGATCCTGCTAACTAGATTGGGCTCTTTGAGAAGAAAAAAAACCCCCAAAACCCTGCGTTTTCGAATATATATACTCACAGTTCTCACAAAAATTCTTGTTACATAGTAAGTACACACTATTTTTATGCATGAATGAATTACTGAAAAATGATGAACAAAATGCTGTCTCCTCCCCTTGATTCTGTAAGTCTTCTCTGTGTTTGCCAGACTTAATGCAGTAGGTTTCAGAAGGCTTCTCACATTCAGTGTTATGGTTAAAGAATAGATTTTTGAAACTGAGGATGTGCCAACTATTGTTATGTGTCACAACTGGCAAAACATATCACTGCATGCATTCAGGTGTTTCTGTAGGAAGAAAAAACCTTCTGAGAAACAGAAATCCAGCCATCCTTTGAAAAGTGTTTTTATTCCCCAGAGATCAGTAGCAGCTCTGCTCCCAGTTTCAGATTGAACGTGAGAAGGAAGAAGTCCATGTGCTACAGAACCCGCTCTTTCAGGGGAAGCTTCATGGTGCAGCGGAACTAAACTTAACGTTTGAAGCTAATGTGTTTGGGTTTGAACCCTCATTTGGCCATTTTCTTTTGAGCCACTTTTAAATGCAATAGCATTAAGAAAATGCAGCCTACTTCAAGAATTATTGTGAGGGTTAAACAAGCTCATAGATATGAAAATTCTTTATAAATAAATGAATCTGAAGATGTGAAAGGTCTCATTTATATTCCCAAGGGAGTTGACTATCTTTAGTCTCTGGCTAAAGCACATATCCACTGGGAATGGTGAAGGGAAATGAAGTAATTACTCCAAAATTGTCTTTCACCAGAAACGTGTGGCCTTGGTCTCCTGGGTCCCCAGCCTGGCTGATAAAAATGGATAACTTCGTCGTAGCCTAGACCTGGTTTAAAAGAGAGAGCACACCTCCTACTCACTTCAGGGGTGAGCTTGTGACTTTTCTTTCTTTCCCAGCTCTAAGCCTTTTAGAGAAAAAACAAAATAGTAGTTCCTACCTAAGAGCTGACAGTATTGGAATTTATTACCCCTGTGCTAGGTGGGGGCAGTACTTGAAGGCTCCACTCAGCAATGTGTGTGTGTATGTGTGTGTGTGTATGATTTGTGCAAGGTACTTTATATACTTTTGTTGTGTCATCTTGAATAACTTAGGTGGATATAATAATTATAATTCCTGGGGTTTGTACTTTCTTCTCTAGGAAAATATCTCTTTCACAGTTTTGCAGGGTATCTGGCCTGCATCCAGGCTATGAGCACAACCTTCCAGGTTAAAAAAAAAGTTTGTATTTTTTGGGCAAATAACTGTAAACATGCCTGTATATAATTTTCTATTATGCCCTTTTAAATATTATAACATAAGCTTTTCATGAGCTCATTTTATTGGCTATGTGATATTATTGCCAATGGATGTGTACCATAGTTGCCTTAACCTTTCCCTTATTGGTTGAAACGAGGCATTTCGTCAAAAACATTTAGCAGGGTCTGATCTACTTTTTTCCTGGAGCCTTGAGAAATTCATTTATCAGCATCTGTCTTTGTAAACTTAGTAGCTGGTGTCCTTGTTACTCTATTTACTTTTGATCATCTGATTAAGGACTGAGACAATACATTTACTCAGATGCTTTTATGAAATTACAAATCCTACCTCCTTCTCCTTAATGAGTAGATGTCTTTTTTTGGTCAAATTATGATCTTCTAGAAAAAATGTGGTACAGTAGTTAGAAACATGGCTTTGAAATCAGATAAATCTGGGATTGAATGACCTGTCCATTATTTTCATACTGAATGTTTTAGGCAAATTACTTATACTCTCAGAGCCCTCATTTCCAACTGGTTAAATAAAAATAATGCCTTTTTTGTGGTCCCATTAGGCTAATATGATGTAAAGTATATATCACACAGTTGGCATATATTCCACAATAAATATGAGATTAATGAATCTCATATTTGAAGCCAGGTAGACCTAGTATCCCAGGTTCACCATATTACTAGTGCCACAACACTGCGCAAGTTTCATCACTGAGTCCCAATTTTCTCCTCTCTAACATAAGAATTAGGATGCTTATGTCGACAGATTGTAGTAAGAAGTGAGAAGTATTTGGAAAGCACCTGGTGCAAAATCAGATTGTATTAACAATTTGACTATTTTTAGCCCTACTTCAGCCATCTCAGCCAAATTGGAAAAGTAGTATATTCGCTTTCAATGTCTCTAGCCTCTGCCTTCACTCTGCTTGTAATCCTCACCCCTCACCCCTGTCCCCCCTCACTTTGTCTGAGAAGGTCATGGCCCTTGTTTGACCACCAAACCTGGCCCCCGAAATATATGGCTCCCACCCATTCCATCTCAGTGAGAGTGGTGAACAGAGGACCGTGACTCCCAGAAATACTTACCTTTAAATCTAATCTGTACTTGGCACCTAAAGCCTTTTTCCTCTTGATGAAAGAATGTAAGGTGTCAGCAGGCTATTGAGAGTGGTGTTTTAGGTAGGGATATTTCTGGAAGTCACACTACACGGGTATAGTTTTGCATGTCCTCTGAGAATCTCAAGAAATTTAAGAGTGTTCCATCACTCGTTTCCCACAATCCATGGAGACTGTGGGGTCAGGTTTGGATCTGAGGTGCAAGTCTGTGCAGAAAGCCTTCTCTGCCTCTAGGACTAAGTAAACTATCTTCCCTCGTTTCTGAGAGACCTAATGATTAAGCATTCATTAATATTCTGATTTGCTATCTGGTTCCAGATACTACAGGGACCCAGTGGCTGCTTTGCTGTAGTCACTGAAAGCTGTCATTCGACATGACTTTGTACTTCCTGGATTAAGTTGGTTCATGATTACATTCCTCCTTTCGCTCAGGTGGAGGTTGGGGAACCAGGTTGGCAGTATGTTGTAACCTCCTGAGTCCAGTTGACAAAGTGATGATGAGACCTCTGGACACTACCTTCCTGCTCCTGCTTCTTTTTCTTGTGTTGGATATTGTACGTTTAGGTGAGAATGAAACAGACACAATCTTTGCCCCTTTTTGAATGGGAGAGAGTTACCAAGGCATGGACTCTGTGCTTCCTTATAGCATCTTTATGACAATAATTTTCTTAGACTTGATGGGCTGGCCTAGCAGCAGAAGATCTGGCCTTTGGGATTGACAACTTGAGTATTCTATTAAACTTTAGTAGTAAAACTTACGTAAACTGCTGGTGGGAAAGCATAGGATTAAAGGAATCTTGGAAATTGATAGGGAACAATAGATCTTCTGCCTTCCTAACACTGATTATTATGAAGTCATTCTTTTAAAGATGTAAATATTACCAAACTGTATAGCACATTAATCAAACTGGCAGCATTTTATTATGAATCGCCTTTACCCAGGCAGATTTTCCCTTCATTTCACCATCTATCCTCCATCTCACCCTTCTTGGCCAATAACATTTTCCAGAGAATGTGACCTTAGAAGTGTTTCTTTTTTATTTACAGCAATATATTGATTATTTCTTACTTAAACAATATATATGACTACAGGTATCCATATTCAGACTTAACAAATAATCGCGTGGTACCACATTTGTTTCTGACAGTTAAAACAAGCAATCCAGAATGTTATAGACACAGCCAAAGCTCCATCTACCCATCCCTGTTTCCCACCTCCTTCTCTGTAGAGTTAGCTACTCTCATGAGGTTTTTAAAATACCTTTTAATACTTTTTATGTGTTTTTATATTTTTACCACATACATAAATATACCTTAAGTAATACAGTGTTGTTGAGTGTCTTGATATGATATATTGTAAGTATAATTTTGCATCTATTTTAACCCAAAATTTATTTTTAAAGATCTATCCACATGGACACTGTGGTATAGAGTCCATTCACTGTTACTGCTGGATAGGATTGGTTGCATGAATAAACTAACCTCAGTTTATTCATTGCTTGCCTATTGGGCAATTAGTTGTTTTAGTTCTTAACTATTACAAAGTTGCAAATAATAACGTGGTCTTTTTCCTTGTGAAGAAGTGTGAACACCTTTCTACAGCACAGATGGAGAAAATCTGTGTTACAGTAAGTTGAAATATAAGTCTTCAACTTATAAGACATATTCAAAGCAGAAGAACTACTTTAAATATCTAATAGCAATGTCTGAGAGTTTCTTCTCTCCACATGCTTGTCATTGCATGATGTTCTCATATATATTTTTAAAAGTTTATCAGTGGCATTTCATTATGTTTTAATTTGCATCTCTCATCACTTGGAAAATAAATCCTCTTTTAGTATATTTATTGGCTATTTTTGACTTCATTTTTCTTTGACTTTCTAGCTCATATTAATTGAATTTTTGGTCTTTACCAATTCGCAGGAATTCGACATGTACCCCGAGTGCTGATCCTCAGCTGATTCAGGGCAGCACATACGCTCCCACACACAGCTTGTCTCTTTGTCGTTTTCCCACAGTGGCGGTAGTGGCTGTACTAAAGAAACTTTATTTTAATGCACTCACACTTACATTTATGTTGTATGATTTGGGGGTCTTTATTAAGAAATGTGTTACTACCCTATGGTCATAACAATCTACAAGTTTTTTTCTAATGTTTCTGACATTTTGCTTCTCACACTTAGGTTTTTAATACATCTAAGATTTTTAAAATATATGGTATAAGGTAGTGATATAATGTGATTTTGCCCTTGTGGAAAGGCAACTTCCTCAGCACCATTAACTGAAAAGAGTCTATATTTTTTTCATATGATTTACAATGCCACTCAGTCAGTTGTGAAGTGCTCATTATAAACGTGTCTTGTTTCTAGGCTATTTTCTGCCACTGTTTTATTGGTTTATATTTGTAAAAATACATTATTTGTTGTAATCAATATAGCTTTATAGTAAGTTTTGATATGTTATAGTGAATTCCTACTTTTTAAAAATTATATATAGAGATATTTTAATAATTCATGATCTAGGTTAGTAAACAGATCTCTTATAGGCTATTTCAGAGATACTGAAAAGATTGTAATTCCTTTTAAAATTATTTTTGGCTTTTAGGTTGCACTTCTTTGAATGTGATGCCATGTGACAACTAAATAACATGGGGCCCCAGGAGTATTAGGCCTAAACGGGGGTCTTGAATGAGTCCTGATGTAAGTTTCTTAAAGAGACTGCCATGATGAATTTTATTGGATGTGATGTTTTTTTATTGATTAACAAATTTATATTATATATGCATTAATTATCTGTGATAGATTCTGAGTCTACAATCAGTGAACAAATGAGAAATAATTATGGGTTATGTAGACAAGCAGGGGATACAGAATTAAATGGATCATTACATGCAACATTATGAAGACCAGTGAGATTTCTGATGTCAGATAATTTGCTTTGTTTCCAGAGGACAAACTCTGGAGTCAAAATGTCTGGGTCCAAATCCCAGCTTCTCCTTTTCTCACTGCTGTGACCGTTAGACTGTTGGCCTCAGCTCTCCCGTCCAAAGTGGGGACATAATAACAGTACCTACCTTGCTCATATACTTGACTGTTGAGTCAGTTACTGCATGTAAACTATTAAAACAGTGTACAAGAACAATCTTTAATAAACATTAACTGTTAGTATTATCATTACAGAGAATATGATCCCACTGAGAAAGAAAGTGGCTGTATATTCTAACCTCTACTTTTCCTGCATTCATTCAGCAAAATATGCATCAAATGTAATAAAATAGGGATGAAGACATTTTCTAAATCAAAATACTTCTGCTATGCTATGTCACAACAAACATTTTTTTTTATTCTGAGAAACTTCTTCTTTTCCCTTCACCTTCTCCACCAGTCCCCTCCAGTCAGTACGCCAGTATGAGGAGGGACAACCAGAGCAGCGTGTCCGAGTTCCTCCTCCTGGGGCTCCCCGTCCCGCCAGGGCAGCAGGGCGCGTTCTTCTCCCTGTTCCTAGGCATGTACCTGACCACGGTGCTGGGCAACCTGCTCATCCTCCTGCTCATCAGGCTGGACTCCCGCCTGCACACGCCCATGTACTTCTTCCTCAGCCACCTGGCCCTCACTGACATCTCTTTCTCATCTGTCACTGTCCCAAAGATGCTGATGAACATGCTAACCCAGGACCTCTCTATTACTTATGAGGGCTGCATTTCGCAGGCATATTTTTTCATATTGTTTGCTGACCTGGACAGTTTCTTGATCACGTCAATGGCCTATGACAGATATGTGGCCATCTGTCACCCTCTGCAGTATACGACCATCATGAGTCAGAGCGTTTGTGTCATCCTGGTGGCTGCATCCTGGGTCATCGCTTGTGCTTGTGCTCTTTTGCATACCCTCCTCCTAGCCCAGCTGTCCTTCTGTGCTGAGCATACCATCCCCCACTTCTTCTGTGACCTTGCTGCCCTGCTCAAATTGTCCTGCTCAGACACTTCCCTCAACCAATTGGTAATCTTTACTGTGGGATTAACAGCCATTATGCTTCCATTCTTATGCATCTTGGTTTCTTATGGCCATATTGGGGCCACCATCCTCCAAGGTCCCTCTACCAGCAACATCTGTAAAGCCTTGTCCACATGTGGATCTCATCTGTCAGTAGTGACTCTCTATTACGGGGCAATTATTGGTCTATATTTTCTTCATCCAACAACCCCAATGACAATAACATAATTGCTTCATTGATGTACACAGTGGTAACTCCCATGCTGAACCCCTTTATTTACAGCCTGAGAAATAAAGACATGAAAGGGGCTTTGAGGAAAGTCTTGAATAAGAAAAAATTTTTCCAACTGATACTTGCCATGTAAATACAACTTATTAAAAATATAGCTCACTTGTTTTCCTTCTTACAGTTGTCACTTACAAACTTTGCCTGACATCTCGGACCTATGCGGGGAAGAGTAAAACAGGGTGTGTTTTATAGGACTAAATTTGCTCTTTCCTTGGGTAGCAGGGACTGTAGAAGACTCTTAGGGCACTGTGGCACTTCGACTGGTATCATTAAATGGAGGCAGACAGGACTGGTCCTTCCCCCCAGTTTTTAAGTTGTTGTAAAATGTATTTGGCTCTTCACAGCTCCATTTTTAAATAATTATTTTTATTTTACTGCTAATATGGCTTCTCCTTCCCCAGAGACCTATGCATCCAGGGATACTGAGCCCTTCTAGAACTTTCAGAGAGAACATATTAAATTTTGCTCTCCTTACATAATAATTAACACACTACTTTCTTGTCCTTTAGGAATACATGTCATACATCCCTAGCACATTCAGATATTCAGCAACAAAATAAATGTCACATCCGATGTTTCAGGTACAAGTCAAAAACTTAATATACATTAAAATCACTTGCTTTAATCCGGAGGAGACCCCTAAGAGATGTGTTGGGAAAACTCAGGCTCACAGAGGTGAACACTTTTAGATTGCAGTTAGTGAAAGGAAGGCTTAAATCTTGGCTGGCTGACTCCAGAGCGATTCAGCTAAGGACTATAATTGTTTGTATAGATCACTGTGTCCCAAGGAGGAATAATTAGCTCAGCTTAATGGCAGAGAATATAGGAAACACTTCCCAGAGAAGGTGCTGTTTACTTGAGACTGAACAAATCAGAATTTTCCAGACACACAAAATTCTATCGTGTCCCGATGATCACAGGCAGAGGAGCAGCATGTTTTAGGATTTTAGACAGGAAGTTCCAACTGAGACACCAAGATTTCCTAGGCACCAGATACTAGAGTAAGTTGTAAGACACAGAATAAAGGTGTTTATGGGAAATGCCCAATAGTCAGTTTCATAGCTCTTGAACCTCTGAACCTAGATGTGGATCTAAAAAGTGCTAAGAGATGGAGATGAGAGATTTCTTATAAAAATGTTTCTTTTGAACACAGCTATGCAGTGAGCCCCAAATTCTCCCTTGGGGGGATGTGGTTCCCTCCTCACTTTAAACTTAGTGGGAGAAGCTTCAACAGAACTGTTCAGAGAGTTTGATATGTATCCCTTGCTTTTATGAGTGTGAGGAGCAATAGAGATGAAATGGAAGGGAGAGAGAGATGAATGAGGGTGAATTATGTTTGGGAAATACCTTCAGTTATTTCCATAGTGGGGCAATAAAAGCAAAAATGTGTCCTATGGACCTCAGGGGGATTACGTAAGAGAGAAAACTGATGTGCAACCATTCTCACTTCCTCCCAAGACCTATCAGAAAATCCAGGAGATGCCACAAGATAATAAGAGATTTCTAGGGGATGCACCACCCCAAAACCAGAGGCTATGAGGGGAAACATCCCCAGGAAAACTATACTGTAGTTGTGTCACAGAGGATGTGTGGGAAGACAGTCCCCAAATATCCCCTGACCTGGAAGTGACAAGAGAATGAGTTAGTTTTAACCATCATCCAAGTTAAGAGAAGTCAAGCTTCCTCATTATGGTAGCAACCAAAGAAGCATATTATTGTCACCCCTTTCTCAGTCTTGCTCCCATGCTCCATCACCACAAGTATGGGGAGCACACATGCACCTAGCCTTCAGAGAAATGAGCGGGGATAGAGAGACGATATACCATTCTGACAACTTTCTGGACCTCAGATTCTTGCCTGCAGCTAGATCCATATGAGGGAAAGGGAAATTTAAGTACAGAATTGAGTCTCTGATGGAAAGTAATCGTTGCCCTTTTGGTACCTAAGGATTAGAAGAGAATTTATGGGGTCCATAAGAGCTTTTGTTCGGCAAAGGAGAAGGACAAATCCTCAACTAAATAAATTTTGAAAAAATGGCAGAAAAAAATGACATCTCCTGAGAAGTACTTGTTCAATATTCAAGGTGTTGTATATTGGATTGTTGTTGTTGTTGTTTTTAAATTTACTCCTTCCTCCTCACTGCCATGGTAGGAATATACTTTCCAACGCCACTGATGTTAGGTTTTCCTGTGACATAAGGGCCTTTTCATACTCCTGTGTAGCAGTCAGCTCTCACCACAAAAATGTTGGGTAACAGAGGAGCACAAAAATCTCAGTAGGATTCAACAACAAGCATTAATGTTACTTAGGAATCTGAGGGTTGGTTGGGGCTTTGCTGATCTAAGTTTGGGCTCAGCCCTTTCAACTGGGGATAGTGATTTTCCTGGTCTTGGCTTGTCTCATTCATGCTTTTCTGTCCAGCTGCAGGTCGGCTGATCTAAAGTGGGCTCATCTGGGGTGACTCTGTCCCATGCATCTCTCATGCTGTTCCTGGAACTTGCACATGGGCACTGTCTCAGTATCCTATCCAGTCCTCCCTTCTTGTCTTTATGCCCTATACTAGATTGTTTGGTGTTGACTAAGCATTATCATCACTCACTTCTAAGTCATCCCCTGCGTTGTAATGATGAGGCTGGTAACTACATTTTACAGATTTTTCGTTCTTGGATTATTCATGTTTAATGTTTTCCAATGAGAGGAACTGTGAAAGATCCCAAAGGCAGAAGAGCAGGAGCCTTTACCCTCTGGACATAATTTTAGTTAGATACACGGGCAGATGTGACAGTCACAACAGTTTCCCACTGAGTTCCCAAAAGCCAGCTGCATTGCTGCTGCAGACAGTGTTTTGTGCCCATCTCAGCCTGTCCATAACATACTCTGATTGGGCCAGCCCTTGTGGTGCTTAGTATGATTGTAAGATGCCCTCAGTGATAACCAGCAGTAAGTTTTGGAAAAGAAAAGTTTCTTACTCATAGGTCCTGAAAAGCTCATGACATACCTGGAGCCACATAGGGAAGTTGAGGGTGGAGAGAGAGTGCACGGGCCTGGCTTCTGCTTTTATTGGGGTCAAGGATGGGGGCCTAGGGTTTCATGGGTACAAATGTACCACTCTTATATTTTAAATCACCAATAAAGACTGAGCCCATGAAACCCTAGGCCCCCACCATCGACTGAGCAATTTCACTTCTGGGTATTTATCCAGAGAAAATGAGAACATTAATATGAAAAGATATATGCACCTCTATGTTCATTGCAGCATTATTTACAATAGCCAAGATATGGAAGCAACCTAGGTGTCCATCAATAAATGAATGGGTAAAGAAGATGTATGTATGTTTGTGTATGTGTGTTTATACATATATAATGAAATATTATACAGCAATAAAAAAATGAAATCTTGCCATTCACAACAACATGGACACCTAGAGTCTTGCTAAGTGAAATAGGTTAGACAGAGATAGACAAACACTCTATGATTTCACTCATATGTGGAATTAAAAACAAAACAAAAACAGACTCATAGAAGCAGAGACCAAAATGATGGTTACGAGAAGGGACGGATGGGGTGATGGGAAAAAGGGGAAGGGGATTATAGTCAATAGTAGTATGATAAGTTTATACAATGACAGATGATTACTGAGTTAGCGGGGTGATCACATTGTAAGGTGTAAAAATATTGAGTCACTATATTGTAACCCGAAGCTAATATAACCACTATAAGGTTGTATACCAACTATACTTAAATAAAAATAAATTTAAAAAATAATAGAGGGAATTTAAAGTGTGAGAAGAGAAAAAGAAACCCCAAGAGACTCAAATGGTCAGTTACAGAAATCCACCAAGATCTCTAAAACAAAGAAGCCTCAGGGTGGGGAGGGGACCTAGTTCTTTTGTCTACAGGTGGCTGGCAAAATGTTCATTGCAGAAAGCCGTGTTTGAAGGATGCCTCCTTAAAGTGGATCAATCAAAGTGTAAATCAGGCACTTGCATTACAAAAAGAAAATCCACCCCTTGGCTTATACTATATAGACATTTGGGGGAGTTTCAGTGATTCTTGAGATTTGCAGCTACTATTCATTAATCTTTTGAAACCATCTATTTTTAAGTTTTAGATAGAAATCTTCAGTTTTTAGTTTTTAGTCTTTAAGGTCAACTTTCCTGACCTCGGTTCCTCAGCTCTTGCAACAGTGTATAAGGACTTATATTCTACTCTCCTGAATAAATAAATCCTTACTGATGTGCTTCCACTTAAAAATTACCCATCATTTATCTGCACCTATTTTTTGAAGTATAGTTGAAATGCTGAGTATTACTCAACTGATACTTTCATTTTCAGTCACAGACATCTATACTGAGAATGTGCCTCTTCTTTTAATACCAAGCCATGCATGTCGGACAGCACTCATTGGGAGAGCTGTACAGGAATTCCTGAGAATAATTTCTGAGCCCCTGGCAGAAAGAAGTGATAAAATACTTGATTTTTATGAGTGATGGATTGAACACTCAAAAGTAAAAAGAAATCCTTGTGTTAGATGGAACAAGTAAATATTTCTATGAATTAAAAAAATGTGTAGATTTTTTAATACAATATTTTATCTCCAAGGGTTCTCGGTTCCCACAATTCACCTCATCACTCCCAAGTCCTTAGAAAAATTCAGGAAATAAATAATTTTTAATAGTATTTTTAGATATTTTATTTTCAGATTTTATTCTTTGTTAGGGGAAGTATATTTCAGGGTTTTTACCCTGCCATTCCTGTTGATGTCACTTTAGAATAATTAGTTTTAACACAAAAATATGGGAGGTTTCAGGAGGAGCTATAATTTGAGCTTCATCATGAATGAAATTTGCTAGGTGTAAAGTTTGGGAAGAACATTTCAGGTTTTCATCTTTCTTCTCTACTTCCTGCATTTTGGCCCTGGAAGGCAGCTTCCTCTATCTTTTCAAGCTCCCTCTGGAGAGAGAGAGACAGGGATTTCACCATGCCTATTCTATTAAATAAGTCCACTTATTTTCCTGAAATGCACAGGGTGGGGCAAAAGTACAATAGGTTTACAGTTGTGAGTATGCAAAACAGTTTATTTTTGTATTATTATTTATTATTATTTTTTGCATACAAATGACCATAAACCTCCTTTTGCCCCATCCTGTAGACAGTAACATCTAATTTCCAAGGTTATTCCTGTCAACCTAAAATTAAAACACTGAAATGAAAAGCAACAAGCATTTATTTGGGATCAAAGAATTGCAATTTGGGCAGCCCAGATTCAGGCAGAAATCCAAATAGTTGTCCCTATTACACATTGAACTCAAGGGGCTTTAATAATAAAAGGAAAGGAATAATTACATGGAAGGAAGAAGAATCCCTGTCAGTGTTAATAAGCTGAGCTACTCTTCGCTGTGCAATATTGGTTACTGATTGTGTCTTCAGGTAGAGAGGCCAAAACCGTGAGTTCTGGTGGTCAGGATGTCTGCTGTCCTTCTGGCTTTACAAACAATTGTTTGTAAGACAATGTAGGTTTGGCACAGTCCAAAGATCTGGTCCAGTCTAAACAGTGCAAGGGTTCAAGGAGCAAGACGTGCAAGGCAGTTTCTCTGAAATGTCTGCTTTTGTTCTATTTTAAAATCGTTCCACTTATAACAACTTTCACATTCCTCAGAACAAAGAAGTCTCTCTCTGGCCTTTGGGCCCCTGGCCTCTAGGTCTCTGGCCACCCAGGTGCTGGTCACCCAACCTCTGAGCACCCTGGGCTCTTGCCACCCTCGCTTTTGCTCTCTTCTTAGAACTTAGCACTAGTAAACTTTGCCTGCATGCCAATAGGCTTGCTGAATCTGTAATCCTTTACTGCGTCAGCAAGAAGAACCAGGTTTCTTCCATGCGCACTATTAAGATGTCCCCATTCCCCCACCTTTGCCCCCATCTACCCAGCCTTCACCACACTGTTGCCTGTGTCCATGGGCTATGCATATATATTTATATGATCTTTGGCTAATCTCTTCCAGCCCCCGCCCCAAACCCCCCTCCTCTGAGATCTGTCAGTTCGTTCCATGTTTCCATGCCTCTGGTCCTGTTTCGTTCATCAGTTTATTCTGTTCTTTAGATTCCATATAGGAATGAGATCGTATGGTATCTGGGAATGTATCCTAAGAATCCTGAAAGACCAATCAGAAAGAATAAATGCACTCCTAAGTTCATAGCAGCATTATTAAAAATAGCCAAGATCTGAAACCAGCCCAAATGCGCAAGTGTAGATGGAGTGGATAAAAAAGATGTGGTACATCTATACAGTGGAATACTACATGTCTGTAAAAAAAGAAGGAACTCATACCCTTTGCGACAGCATGGATGAACCTAGAGAGTATTATGCTAAGTGAAATAAACCAGTCAGTGAGGGTATCTTAACCCTTGGAAAGGGCAATTTTTTGTTGGGCACTATGTCTGTGCATCTCAAGCCATTCAGCAGCACTGGCCACTGAGCTTTAAATGCTGGTAGCAGCTCCAATCATTGGACTAAACATAAATGCTGTTACGCCTTTCTAAAGTCCATTGGAAATTTAAAACACCTGGCAAAGTTCACCAACACTGTTTTACATTATTTTGGAAGAGGGCTAAGAGTTTGTTCTAGTACTTAAATACAAAATAACTTGATTTTTTTTTTTTGTAGAAGCATTTTTTGTAGAAGTGAATAATTAGGGCAAGACTAGAGTGAGGCAAATGAAGTGTATGTGTAAATTTTGCTTCAGGTGCTCTGTCTGAGAGCTGCCAAAAACTCAGTAATTAAGGCAAATATAAATTAAAGATTAATTTTTAGTTAAGATTACCTCAGTGCACCCTTTACCAAATTAGAATTAATACAAAAATACATGATCAACAAAATAATAAAATTTAAATGGAAACAGAAACTACCCTGCACTTGAACAACTCCACCTGCCTCACCACACTCCAGCCCTAACCCTGCCCAATTCTCTATTTGTCTTCCTCTGGATGTTCTGTGTCCTTTTCCTCTGGCATCTTGATGGGTTTTTTTCTTTGACTTTGGTTTTCTTTTTATCTTTAGTTATGCCATGCCTAGTTGCATTGCTTTTGCTAAATTTATCTTTCTTTCAGTTGGCTTAACTTCTTGATTCTGTAAGTTGATGCTTTTAACCACATTTGAGAAATGTTGAGTTTTTATTTCTTTACATGAATTGTCTGCCCCACGCATTCTTTTATGTAATGAACATACTTAGGATAACTGCCTCCACATCTTTTTTCATCAGTTTCAGTATCTCTGGTTTCTTGCAACTTGTTTCCTGTGACTCCTCCTTTCTTGGCATGATACATTTTTGTGTACTTCATGTGTTTAGTAATTTTTCAATGTTTGCTGGAAATTTTGGATGATGCATTTAGTAAAAGTATATTTTAGTTTTAATGTGTTGACTTTTATTCTGGAAGTCAGTTAAATTAATGGCAGATCCTTTTCAGTCTTTTCAGATTTTGTTTTATTCTTTGTTCAGGTAGATCTACTTCAGGTGGTTCTTACTTTATTGGGCTTGGCCCTTACCCTAGAGCATGGTTATACTCCTAGGGAATAGATTTCCTGGAGTGGGACCTGAATATGCAAAGTGCTCCCTGTGCTCTCTCTGCTTTGACTCTAACAGCAGTCAGTTGTGCCCATCACTGTGTGGTCTCTGGCATCTCCATTAAGCTCCTATTTCTGGAGCAGCCGCACTAATAGACCTGTGTTAGGTCACCCTGAGCATGCTCACCTCAGTCCTTTGCCAAGGATTCATGTTTAAACCCATGTGCATTTCTGAGTTTTGTACAGCTTTTTCTTCTCAGGAACCTTGCCACACAAATTCCAGGTGCTTGAGTAGCCCCAAATTCTAATCTCTACCTTCTCGCTTCAGAGACCAGCACTCCAATCTAAAGCTGTCATCTGTAAAATGTACCTCTGAGCAGCAGTACAGGCAAATTTAGAGCACATTTCATGCATTTTTCTTCTTTTAAGAATCACAGTTCTGCTTGCGTATTGTTGAATGCCTACAAATGGTTCCCTCATATATTTTTTTATTTATTTTTTTGCTACAAAAAGGAAGTTTGGCCCCATTTACTCTGTCATAAATAAATGAAAGTAGAAACTAGATAATTGATTTTACTCATTTTAAAAATATATGCATTTAAGTCTATGCGCTTCTATTTAAGCACCACATTAGCTAAGCCCCACTAACCCAATATGTCCTATCATTTGTTAACAGGCTCTAATTTCAATTGTAATTTATTTTTTGGCAAATTAATTATATGGAGGTTTATTACTTATTTGGAGGTTACTCCTTATTGGATATGTCATTTGCAAATGTCTTCTCTCATTCAATAGGTTGTCTTCTCATTTGATTGATGGTTTCTTTCACTGACTAGCCATTCTTAGCTCCACACCTTGAAAGGCAGAACTCCCTTAGAAGATTAAACTGAGAATCACATCATTGCCTTGAAATTTACTTTAGAATCTGTAGGTCACTACCATGCTTCACTCCTAATTGGTCACCCTAAGACACAGAAGGTCCCCACCAAGTTTGAGTTTGCCACCTGGGGCCTCTTCCAGTCCTTTCTGGGCCATTTTCCTGGCATTTATAGAAAAACATCTTATTTCATTTTGTGACCATGTCCACTGAATTTAAGAAAAGAAAAAGTGATATACCATCACTTTATAAACATAACTGAAAATCAAAATTTGGGCAATTGATAAGAAACTAGAAACAAAAATAAAATTCAATTTTTAATTAATGTCACTCATAAAAATAAATTCCAAGTGTATTAAAAATTAAACACAAAGATAAAATCATGAAACTGCCAGCATGAATATTTTTGTTATCTATATAAAATTTGTAAACTATAAAAAAATAAAACTGTGGCTGCATAAACATTTAAGACGTTTGTAGGACAGGGGATAGCATATGAGAAATTTAAAAAGACATTTGGAAAAGAATAGTTGTGCAGGTATGTTTTTAATACACCTTTTGCATAATTCTAAAATGAACAAGAAAACTAGACAGAGAAGGAAACCAAGCCCAAGATGAAACAGACAGAAGAATGGGTGCTACATCAAGATTCATTACAAAGCAGCTATTCAGAGAGGAAAGGATGCTCACATTGCATGTGCAGGGTGAAGCGGGTCTTGCATCCGATGACTAGAGAAGACAATGCTCATCGTGGGAAACATGTTCCTCTACTGAGTATATTTCCCAGAGCTCCTTTCATATCCCGATTCCTCAGACTGTAGATAAAGGGATTTAGCATGGGAGTAACTAGAGTGTACAACACAGCCACAATGACATCCTTGTTGTTGGAGTTGTTGGATGAAGGAAAAAAGTACAGCCCAATAATTGTCCCATAGTACAGAGACACGACAGAGAGGTGGGAGCCGCATGTGGACAAGGCTTTGCAGATACCCTGGGTGGAGGGAACTTTCAGGATGGTAGCCCCAATGCGGCCATAAGAAACCAGGATGCATATGAATGGCAAGGTGATGACCACCACCCCCACAGTGAGGATAAACAGCTCATTGACTGTGGTATCTGAGCTGGACAGCTTAAGTAAGGTGGAGAGATCACAGAAGAAGTGCCGGACAGTGTTGTCCCCACAGAAAGAGAGACGGGCCAGGAGAAGGGTATGCAAAAGGGCAGTAGTACAGGATTGGACCCAGGATACAATAACTAGCAGAACACACAGGCTGTGACTCATGATGGTGGTATAGTGGAGGGGATGACAGATGGCCACATACCTGTCATACGCCATTGAGGTAAGAAGGAGGCTGTCGAGATCACCCCAAAATAAAAAGAAATACACCTGGGAAATGCATCCGGTGTATGAGATGGATTGATCCTGAGTCTGCATATTCATGAGCATCTTTGGAGCTGTGACTGATGAAAAAGAGATGTCAGTGAGGGCCAAGTGGCTGAGGAAGAAGTACATGGGCGTGTGCAGGCGGGAGTCCAGCCTGATGAGCAGGAGGATGAGCAGGTTGCCCAGCACCGTGGTCAGATACATGCCCAGGAACAGGGCGAAGAACGCGCCCTGCTGCCCTGGCGGGATGGGGAGCCCCAGGAGGAGGAACTCGGATATGCAGCTCTGGTTCTCCCTCCTCATGGTCTTCCTCTGTTTTATTATAGACCAAAAAACGAGATGGAAATATGAAAGAATGTGAAATCATTATGACAACCATATAATAGAAACATTACAGTTAGTACGTGACTTTAACCTGAGTAGCTCATGCTTTTTGCCCACTAATGAGCTAGTGATGGTCTGACATCAGGATACTATATGTCCATCTAGAAACCAACGCAGTTTCTTTAGGAAAAATCATTAAACATCAAAATGATGATCATATCAGACCAAGTTCAAGTCTGAGGAGTCCAAGAGTCCATGACGGAAATCCAAGACTAGGAAGGCTAGGTCAGTAACCAGTCATTAGAAACACTAGTAGAGGTTCTCCAATTGGTCTGTTGTCCTTATTAAATTTATGCATGCCTCCCACATATACTTTGGCTTATTTCTAATATTTTTCTATTTAATTAGAAATATTTAATTAATAACATTATTCATATACCATGCTTTATTTCCATGGATTGGGTCAAGCAAGATAAGAACCCAGTGAACTGCTCTGGACCTCCAGAAATCAGGAGTTGGAAACCTGGTGGAAGCATCATATGTAACTGCTCAAGACAAGGGCATTTAGAAAAGAATCTATGTCAATAACATAGATCTAGTAATTTGTTCCATATCCATCAGTCTTCCCTTTAAGAAAATGCCTTCCCACTCCTCAACATGTTCAGTGTAGCAACACTCATTCTAAAGGAATTGTTATGGAGCATGGAGAAGTCTGTTTCTCTTCTAAATTCCCACCTCATTCCTCCAGCTCTTACCAGATCGCTCTTACTCAGGTTCTCAGAATACCAAGAAATGCTTTGGTTTTTCCAGTCATATCTTGGATCTGCCAAAGAATAAGCTTTGTAAGCGTTCAGAATAGTTTATCAAATAACACTTCCTTTTTTACACTTCCTAAACTAAGTTGTATGCCAGTGATTTATAACTGATATTTTTCTTGTCATATTTTAATACTTCTTACACTTTGCCAGTACTATTAGTTCTCTCTCTCTTTCTCAGGTCAACTAATCTTAGACTTGCCCATGTGAACATATAAAATAATAGAGAAAGAGAACAGGATGATCTATCTGTTAAAAAATAGAATCCACATACTATATAAACATTTATCCAATCTAAAGGTTCTTCTCTTTGCCCTGGCTGGCGTGACTCAGTGGATTGAGTGCCAACCTGTGAACCAAAAGATCACAGGTTCGATTCCTAGACAGGGCACATGCCTGGGTTGCTGGCCAGGTCCCTGATTGGGGGCATGCGAGAGATAGCCAATTAATGTTTCTCTTGGACATCAATGTTTCTCTCCCTCTCTCTCTCCTTTCCCCTCTCTCTCCCTTCCCCTCTCTCTAAAGATAAATAAAATCTTTAAAGGTTTTTCTCTTTGAGAGCTGAGAAAGTGTCTCACTACATGGAGCTTGCTGCTCTTATCTGGTGTGAAGTATGTGGAGCAAGCCTAGAGTTCAGTAACTTACATTGGACACACACAAACACATACAATCACATTACTGAATATGGATTCCACTTCTGACCTTTCATTGCCTCTTAGGTGATGAGGTCTTATGCCTTCAGCTACAAGGCATGGGAAGGTTCTTCCTTTTCTCTCTAGAAGACACAGAATATAACGAAGCAGGTAGAGTCTCTTAGGGTCTCAGAGATGCATCACAACAGGGAGAATGACCAGATCAAAACCAGATAAGATAGATATATAGACACACTTGTTTACAACTCAGAGAAATGGGTGTGGGTTCTAACTTTACAAATCATGGGGAAAAAATCCAGGCAGGGGTGGGAGAACAAACTTCACACTCCCACTGCCAAATTAGAGACAAACGAAATAATTGCTTCTTGGCTTTTGGTTCCCTTGACGGAAGAACTGTTTGTTGACAGGCAACAGGAGAGTTGTCCTTGGTGGGATAATGATAATAACCACAAAGCAGCTCCTAGGAACCTGGTGACTCCAAAAAGCCTTTTGCCTTGTTAGTTGACAATAGAGAAAATGTAATTTTGAGTTTATAGCAAACCAAATTGGAGGTTGAGTGTGTTAATGAAAATCTCTTGTTTCTGAACCCTATGCTATTTCAAGAACAGCGAAAACATGCTAATACTTACACTCACCGAACAAAAGACTGAGGGCCATTATATCCCATCATCACAATGGGAGCCTGGGAAATGGACTGCAGTTTCTATAAATCCTGGTCTGCTCAAAGGCTCTGGAGTCAGCATTTTCTGGTTCGGTTTTCTCTCAATGCCTTAGAATTACCAGTCAAGAGCTGTTTTCCACTAAATCACTTACAAAATTGATTCCAAATTTATTTCATACATCTCCAGCTCTGTTTCTTCAAAGCCAGCTAGAAGATTAATATCATGTGCTTCTTATTTGAGGTGAAGGTGTGTGAATATTTGTGTTATTAATTTGTCCTGCTTTGTCTTAAAAATCGATCAGTTATAATGCTACAGTTGACCTGCATGTTTTTTCCTGAGTTGGCAAGACTGCCTTCTCAAACCAGAAGAACAACAGTATGAGGAAAAGTACCTCTTTGAATTATCAAATGACATTACTACTTGCCCAGGAACCAGATACTATTTCCTAGAAGAACTTCATCTTTATCTTCTGCTATTCTAAGCCCTTCCATCTTCCTGACCCCTATTCAAAATATGTCCCCTGTAATAGTTTGTAATTTAATAAAATATATATGCTTACACAACAAAATTGGAAAATGGGAACAATGAGATCAATACGTATTTGAGAGAAAATAAACTCAAGTGGGCTAATATATTAAAAGTTTGTCAACCTCAGTGATAATCAGGGGAAAACAAATTAAAATTTCAACATGTTTCCATTTTTATATTACCATATTTTACCATGTATAAGGTGAACTTTTTTGCCCAAATTTTTAATGGAAAAATAAGGATGTGCATTAACATGGGCAATACCAGACATACCTTGTATCTGTTCTTGTGTCTTGTAATTATTTGTTACATAAAATTTCTTGTATGATAATATGTTCCAGAATAAATGCTAAAATTCCTTTATAATACAAACAAGTATCTAAATATAAATTAAAAAATTGAAATAAAAAATTAAAACAAAAGATTTTTTTCCTGAAAATTTTGACCAAAAATGTGGGTGCACATTATACACAGGAGCACATTATACACAACAAAAAATGGTAATAGAATGGAAAAATTAATAATAGAAGCTGCTCTTTGTTGACAATTGAGTGTACTTTTTAAGAAGTTTTATTTTTTCTAATAGGGAAATAATATGGCATTATGTTTTACAATTGAAAAATCTTCATTGTCTTGGACTGTGCAGTTCCCCTCAAGTTTATATATCCTAAAAAGTTTTGCACATGTACAGTTGGGGGCATAAATATGACAGTTCATGGCAATATTGTTCATAGTAGCATAGCAATATAAAAAAAGTTCATTCACAAGTAAATCGAGGTATTTTACATAAGGACTATTGCACAGTGATCAAATGGCACATCAGTGAATTACAGAAATTAAATAAAGTAAGACTCTAATAACACAAAAAATGCAGAAACAAAGATTTTCTATGTATACATATTGTTATGGAATTATGTTGTATTCCTCCAAAATTTATCTATTGAAGCCCTAATCCCTAATGTGGCTATATATGAAGATGGGGCTTCTAAGAACATAAGTAAGGTTAAATGAGATCATAAAGATGGAGCCCCAAACCAATAGGATCACTGTCCTTATAGGAAGACATACCAAAGATCTCAGACTCTCTTTCCACATGCACACACTGAAAAAAAGGCCATGTGAAGACAGAGCAAGAAGGTGGTTTCATTGATTTTTTTTCCTATTAATTTTCTGTTTTCAGTTTTACTTATTTCTGCTCCAATTTTTGTATTTCTTTTCATCTCTTGCTTTAAGTTTATATTGTCTTTCTCTAGTTGCCTAGGGTGGAAGCTTTTAGGGCTTTCTTATTTTCTAATATATACATTTTAATGCTATAAATTTCCCTCAAAGCATTGCTTTTGCTCAATGCCACAATTTTTCATAAGTTGTCTTTTCATTTTAATTTCATCTAAAATGTTTTAAATATGTCTTGTGACTTCTTGTTTGACCTATGTGGTATTTAGATGTGTGTTGTTTAATCTCCAAACCTTTTGAGATTTTCCAACTATGCCATTGATCTCTAGTTTAAATTCTTTGTGGTCTGAGAGTATACTTTGTATGACTTCTAGTATTTTGAATTTATTAAGGTGTTTTATAACTTAGAATGTGGGGTATATTGGTGAATATTCCACGTGAGCTTGAGAAAAATGTGTATTCTACTATTGCTGGATGAAGTGTTTTAAAAATGTCAGTTAGATCCAGTTGATTGATCATGCTGTTCAGTTCAACTACACGCTTAACTGATTTTCTGTCTGCTGGGTCTGTCACTTACTAATAGAGGGGTGTTGAAATTGCCCACTGTATAATAGTGTATTTGTCTATTTCTCCTTGCCATTCTATCAGATTTTGACACTCTGTTGTAGGTACCTATGCATTAGTGATTGTTATGTCTTCTTGATGAATCAACCTCTCTATCATTTTGTAATTTTAGTCCTCTTTATCCCTGATAAGTTTTTCTGTTCTGAAATCAGCTTTGCCTGACATTAAAATGGCTACTACAACTTTTTTTTGATTAGTGTTGGCATGGTATATTTTTCTTCATCCCTTATTATTGTATTGTGGTAAAATATGCATAACATGAAATTTATCATTTGAATGATTTTTAAGTGTACAGTTTGGTGATTTTAAGTACTCACATTGTTGTGCGACCATCACCACCATCCATCTTCACCACTTTGTCATCACCCTATACTGAAACTTTGTACCCATTAAACAATAACTACTCATTCCCCACTCCCTCAGGTCCCGGTAACCATTCTAATTTCTTTCTCTATGCACTTGACTCTTGTAGGCATTTCATATAAGTGGCAACATACAATATTTTCCCTTTTGGGTCTGGCTTTTTTTACTTAGCATTGCATCTGCAAGGTTCATCCATGTTTTAGCATGTATCACAATTATATTCCTTTATAAGGCTAAATAATGTATTCCATTTTTATATACATATACAACATTTTGTTCATTCATTCATCTGTCAATGGATACATGGGTTACTTTCACCTTTAATATTTTCCATAGTACCATTTTACATTCCCAACAGCCGAGTACAGGTGTTATAACTTCATCATTGCCCTTTGTTGTTTCCTATTTTTTTTCAATAATAATAATCTTAACAAGTGTGAAGTGGCATCTCATTGTAGTGTTGATTTGTATTTCCCTAGTGATTAGTGATGTTAGAATTTTGTAAAGTGCCTTTTCTGCATTAATCAAGATGATTGTGTGGTTTTATCTTTCATTTTGTTAACGTGGTATATCACACTGGGTGATTTGCATGTGTTGAACCATCCTTGCATCCCTGGAATAAATCCCAGCTGATCATGGTATATAATCCTTTTAAGGTGTTGTGGAATTTGGTTTGCTGATAATTCATTGAGGGTGGATATGTTTATGGAATATATTGTAGTGATGATCTGACAGGTATATACTTATCTTTAAACTTAACAAGTTATACACATTAAATATGTACAGCTTTTTGTAGTTGATCATACCTCAATAAAGTGGGTAAGCCAGTGATAAAAAGAAAACCTTGAGAGCAGACTCAGGAAAAGGTATATATATTAAAGAAATATAAGACTGACAGCATATTTCTCATTGTAAAGTATTCAAGCCTAAAGACAATGAAGCAACATCTCTTAGAGTACTAAGAGATGAAGAAAGGAGAAATAAAGACTTTCAGATGTAAAAGAGCTGAGAATATTCATCACCAGAAAACATTTAATGAAAGGCTTTGATAGAAGAAAATGACATTAAATTGAAAGCTGGGTGAAGCAGATCAGAAATAGTAAACATGTGGATAAATATAAAACAAATGCTCTTAATTTTAAGTCACATTAAACTATAACCAACTGTTTAAATCTAAAAGAATAAATCTATAGTGGAGTTTATAAAAGTGTAATAGTAAAATGAATGAGGACAATAACACAAAGTTTGGGAGAGTGGAAATTGTTAAGTTGCTTGTGTTAGAAGTGGTGTAGTATTTCTTGAATTACACTCTGATGGAGTAAAAATGTTTGCTATAAGCTCCAAAACAACCACAAAACTATCCCCAGCTAATCAATCAACAGTGGAGTTAAAATGAAATAAAAGATGCCTCAATTAATCCAAAGTAAGGCAGAGATAAAGAGGAAAATGTATGAAAAGACAAATGAGACAAATAGAAAACAAATATCAAATGGTAGAATCAAACCAAATCCTCTCAATAATCACATTAAATGTGAGTTATTTAAGAAAACAAATCAAAGGGCAGAGATGCTCAAACTGGATTAAAGAGCAAGACCCAAATACTATGGCCCATAAATTAAAAGTTAAAGGATAAAATAATATATATCATGCAGCCCTGACTGGTGTAGCTGAGTGGGTTGGGTGTCATCCACTAACTGAAAGGTCATTGCTTCGATTCCTGGTCAGGGCACATGTCTGGGTTGTGGACCAGGTCCCCACTTGGAGTGTGAGAGGCAGCCAATCGATGTTTCTCTCACACATTGAAGTTTCTCTCCCTCTCTTCCTCCTTCCCTTCCCCTCTCCATAAAAATAAATAAAATCATTTTAAAAATGTACATCGTGCAAACACAAATAAAAAAGAACGTGGAGCAGCAATGTTAATATTCAACAAATTAGACTTGAGAGCACAGGCTATTGCCAGGGAAAAAAGAACATCATTTCATGATGATAAAGCAGTAAGTCTGTCAAGAGGTCAAAAATTCTAGATATATAAGCATCTAATGACAGGTTTGGGGGGAAAAAGAGAAGCACATTCTGATAGAACTTTAGGAGAAATAGACAAATCTACAAGTATAATAGGAAATATCAACACTCCTCTCAAAAATCAAAAAGACAAGTAGAGAAGAATTAGTAATAATACAAAAAAACACAGTATCAACCAACTTGTCCTAATTGACATTTATAGAATGTTCTCCCCAACAATAGCAGAATACACATTTTTTAAGTATGTGTGTAACATTTACCAAGGTGAACCATATGCTGGGCCACTAAACAAGTTTTACTTAGTTTTAAAGGGTTCAAATCATACAAAGTATGCTTTCTGACCAAAATGTAATTAATTTAGGAATTAATAAAGAACATGGGGGGAAATCCCCAAATATTTAGAAACTAAATTATCTGCTACATAAACTGTAAGCCAAGAGGAAAAAAATCCAAGGAAGCTTAGAAACGCTTTTAACTGATGGAAAATGAGAACAGAATATATAAAAAATTGTGAGATAAAGCAATAGAAGTGCTTAAAGGGATATTTATACCACTAAATGCCTGTAACAGAAAACAATAAAGGTCTCCTGTTAGTCACCTAAGATTTTATCTGAAGAAACTAGAAAAAGAAGAGCAAATTAAATTCAAAGTAAGCAAATATAGTAATATAGTAGGAAATATTAAAGAGAAAAACAGAAATCAATGAAATAGAAAACAGAAAAGCAATATATAATAACAATAGAACCAAACATTGGTTCTTTCAGAAAAATTATGAAATTGATAAACCAGACTGATCATAGAAAAAAAAGACAGAAAATACTAATATCAGAAATGAGGGGAAGGAGGACAGGATTACAAAAACATATGAGGAGATTGTTTAGGGTGATTTTTGAGGATATGTTCATTGTCTTCGTTGTGGTGATGGTTTCACATGTATATATAAAACATACTAAGGTGAACATTTTAAAGCTGTATGTAAGTTATACCCCAATAAAACTATAAATGAAAATGAAGAAATAAGAAAGAAACAGGAGTCCTCCTCCGATGGTAGTGACATTTCCATTGAGACTACCTTCTCATTATCTTAATTAACACAACTTCACACCGGGGAAAACTTCCCACACAAATATATTTATTTCACAGCAGAATTTAACATGGAAAGATTGTTTTCCTCCATCTTCAGTTTTCAGAGCAGATTCCTTTGGAAGAGTAAGCTTTTCCCACCCAGCCACCAACTAAAGGATGGGAGATCGGAATTCCACCTGCCCTATTCCATTGCTTCATCAAGGGATGATTCTTTTATTATTACTGTTGTTCAGTTACAGTTGTCCCACCTTTTTTGCCATTGCTCACCCCTACCCCATCCCCCAAACTCCCAGTCAATCCCTCCACATTGTCTGTGTCCATGAGTCCTCTATTTGTGTTCCTTTGATTGCCCTTTCCCCTTCTTTCCCCCATTATCCCCTGTCCCCTCCCCTCAAGTTTGGTCCTCATTTCCTTATCTAAAGGGTTCCCAAGGCTATGAAGTCCTTTCAACTATGTTGCAAAATTTTGGCAGAATTTTTCTCCTTGGTTACATCAATTAACTATAGCAATTCCCAGTGTAGGTGTAGATGTTTATTTTCAGGACATGCATCTTGATTCAGTTACGTGTATTGCTCTTAATCATTTAATATAAATGATCTCAGCCTCAGCTGCACCGGAGTTTTGTATTGCATTTAGATTATAGGAAAGCATTAAAAGCATTTAGTTGGTCTGCTGCTCCGTTCAGTAAGCCAACAGTCTCGATTTCCTTACCTTAAACTTTGGAGTTAAATTGAGATTCCTAGTCCTAGAAAAACATGTTTGAAAAATTGTGAGTGAAACTAAAGGAGCTGACTGTTGAAATATGGATTATCATTAATTCTTATTACAACCATTTTAAGTGTTCTAATTATCTACACCACTCAGTTTCACAAATATTGATACGAACTTATGGAAGAGGGCCACATAAACACTACAAAAATGCCATTTCCAAACCACATCACATTTGACATGTTCAATATTATTCAACACAAGCATCAGAAACTTCAAGAATGAGAGGAGACAGCTCATAAAAATGCCTAACAAATTGAAATAACAAATACATTTGAAGTAAAAAATTCTTTGACCTTAAAGAATAAACACATATCAAAGCAAGATTTTGTTTTGTTCTATTCACTAAAATAAGAAAATACTGTAATTGTTGAGGATGATAATTTCTACTCCTGACTTAAGTTTAGTGCTTCAAAGACAAATGAGATAACCGTGCTATTGTATGTGGCAGATCCCAAGGCTTAAGGACACATAAAAAGAAGAAAAATAAAACTAAAAAGAACTTGGTTCAAAAACCACCATTGGTGTGTCTGTGCCTGGAAGTTGGAATGAAGCTGCTGGGTTCATGGAGAGCACACAGGAATAACACGCAAAGCAAGTGGTCGGAACTGGAGCTGAGATGGGTGGGTGTCAACAGCAAGGACGGTCCTCTGCGTAGTTTTCCAAGGAGGAACCTCTGACATGCCATTTGGTGAACTAAGAACTGAGAAGGTGAGGCGATTTTCACTTGGAGAAAAGGATTTCCCTCCTGAAAAGACTCCCCAGATGAAAGGGTTCAGCATGGGGGTGACCACCTTGCACATCACTGAAGCAATTGTGTCTTTGTCATTGGAGTTGTTTGATGATGGGAAAAGGTACAGAACCATAATAGTCCCATAGAATAAACATACCACAGAGAGGTGGGAACCGCTGGTGGACAAGGCTTTGAACATCCCTTTGGCAGAGGAGACCCTCAGGATGGACACCCCAATGTGGACATCAGAGACCAGGATGCCAGACAGTGGTATGATGATACCCAGAGCTCCCACAGTGAGGATGACCAGCCTATTGAGGGAAGTGTAAGAGCAGGACAATTTGAGCAGAGCCACAAGATCACAAAAGAAATGAGGGATAGTGTTATCAGCGCAGAAGGACAGCCTGGCCAGGCTGAGAGTGTGGGACATTGCACTGCTACATGAAAAAAACCAGGACACAGCCAATAGTGAAATATACATTTTTTTCTGGCATGATGGTGGTGTAGTGTAGAGGGTGACAGATTGCCCTGTACCAGTCATATGCCATCATGCCAAGAAGAAGGTTATCAATACAACCAAAAAATATGCAGAAATACATCTGTGTTACACACCTCACATAGGGGATGGATTGACCCCAAGCATTCATGTTCATCAGCATCTTGGGGACAGTGACAGATGAGAAACAGACATCAGTGAGGGCCAGGTGGCTGAGGAAGAAGTACATGGGCGTGTGCAGGCGGGAGTCCAGCCTGATGAGCAGGAGGATGAGCGGGTTGCCCAGCACCGTGGTCAGGTACATGCCCAGGAACAGGGTGGAGAACGCGCCCTGCCGCCCTGGCGGGACGGGGAGCCCCAGGAGGAGGAACTCGGACATGCCACTCTGGTTGTCCCTCCTCTTGGTCTTCCTCTGTCTGCTGAGGGTGAAAGGATGGTGAAAAATGTCAGAGACTTTCATAGTGTGATTATGGCCACCACAGTAGGGTCTCTTACTTTCTCCTGCAAAAAAGAATAACACCTTGAATTTAATCATCAGTTAGTGCTGCCAAAGCCAGCAACACACCCTCAGTGCCCAGCATGATTTCTTTCAAGTGAAACCAGAGCAAATTCATTCTTCTTATTTTTTTAATCAACCAGGTTCCTGGCACTATGCTACTAATTGGAGATGCACGAATAGATGGGATACACAGGACCTCTTCCCTTAGCTCCCTGACCCTCCGGGAACACTGACAGAGGACTGACGAAAGGTAAGCATCTGCAGCCAGACTCTCTGTGCTGTGGAGTCCGGCCCCACTGTTTTCTAGATGGATGACTTGGGCAATAGAGTCTCTCCTGGCCTCATGTTGTGCAGCTGTAATGTGAAGATAGCAGTATCACACATTCGAAGAGTTAATAAGAGGACTCTAGTTCAAGACACATCAATATCTAGGAACATCCTGTATAAAATAAACACAACATTTTAGTCATTGTTTTTATGATTGGCTAACTGTACAAATAAAGCCAAGATCAAATGCAAGAATTTAATCAAATGGCATTATGAGATGGTCAGCACGAAGCTCAGTTTGCATTAACTTGTTCGAGCTCTCACCCTCTCAAGGGGAGTTTCTGAGCTCATAGCTGTCTTTGGGGTAAACCCCCTCCCTGGTGGTATGTGTCTTAGTGCCTGGTCATCTTTTTGCCAAGAAATAAACCTCACTTCAATTCTCTCATCTCCATCTGTATCTGGTGCTTTGAATGGGCTCAGAAGTGAGTTTCCATAGGCAGGAAGACTGCTGAGATCTGAGGTCTGGCATTGAGAACTGGGGACACTGAAGGATGGAAGTGTCTATTAGAATTCAGTTACCTGCTTGACCATCGCTATTTCCCAGTACTGATCTTCACATTTATAGTAATTCGCATTTAATGAACACTATGTCAAACAAATACATTTTTGCATTATTACCTCATTAAGTTTTCCATAGTCCTAGGAAGTAGGTGTTATTCAAACTTAATTATATACATACTCAGAAGGAATGAGAACTATCATGACTACAACATTAGTAACTGCTATGGTCACAATTCTCTCCTGTTTCTTAAACTTATTGGAATCTCTGCTCTGATCCTCCTGTTTCTCCCTCTCTCTAATTAGACAAAAAATCCAGAGTCTTAAGAAATGTCATTTCAGGATTTGAGGGAGTCCTTCTGCTCAGATATTGGTCGCCACTCATATTCCTGCAGCCCTTTAGTTTGCGAGTGGTTTCACGTACCTTCGTTTCAGCCAACTGTCAGTGTTCACTCCATGTCTGGGAAGCAGAAAAGACAGGGAATTTTTATTTCTTACACTTATTATCAGGAGCAGTGCAGTGGATCACAGAATTCCACATCCAGGGCCGTCAGTCCTGTGACCCGCAGGCCACGTGCGGCCCAGGGTGGCTATAAATGTGGCCCAACACAAATTGTAAATTTACTTAAAATCTTTTTTTTGCTCCTCAGTTTTGTTAGTGTTTGAGTATTTAATGTGTGGCCCAAGAAAACTATTTCTTCCAGTGGGCCCCAGCGACGCCAAAAGATTGGACACCATGGAGATACTGTGCAGTGGGACCTGGTTTCATAGATAGATTTCCTTGTCATTTTTTCATTGGGAAGAGAATACACCCATTTCTTCCCGTGGGAGGAGAAAAACATTAAATGAAAGTTACAATAGCCAAGTGTTGGAAGCAACCTAAATGCCCATCAGTAGATGACTGGATCAAAAAATTATGGTACATATACACAATGGAATACTACGCAGCAGAAAGAAAAAAAGAAGTACTAAACTTTGCGACAGCATGGATGGAACTGGAGAGCATCATGCTAAGCGAAATAAGCCAGGGGGCGAAAGACAAATACCATATGATCTCACCTATAAGCGGAACCTAACCAACAATGCAAAGAAGCAAGGAAAATATGACCAGCAACACTGAAAGGAAAAGAAATCAACAGAGACAAGAGGGAAGGGGAGGGGCAGGGAAAGGGAAGGGAAGGGGAAGTCAAGGAACATATAGCAAGGACTCATGGACAAAACCAAAGGGGAAGAGCTGAGGGAGGGAAGGTGGGAGGGGGCAAGGGAAAGAGGTGGGGGGAAGGCAGAGACAAATGTATTTAAAAAGTAAATAAATTAATTAAAAAAAAATATCTTAACTGGAAAAAAAAAAAAGTACTAGAAATGTAATGTACATGGTGACTATAGTTACCGTTGCTATAATATGTAGGAAGGCTATTAAGAGTACTCATCACAAAAGGAATTTTTTTTTTTTACTTTTTTTGTATCTATATGAGATGATGTATGATGTTAACTAAACCTATTGTGGTGATTATTTCACAATATATGTAAGTCAAACAATCATGTAGTATACCTTGAACTTATACAGTGATGTATGTCATTAATTTCTCAATAAAACAGAAAAAATGTTCAGTTAAATTATCAAGTCAATATAATCAAATAATATAATCAGATCATTATGCACAAAAACTGTTTCTTGATGCTACTATTAAAACTATGTAGAGAGATCACAGGGTGTAAAAATGGAAATTAATCATTTTTCCAATATGGTTGTTAAAAAAATAAACCAGAATGATGAAAGAGTAAAAAAAAAAAAAAAAAAAAAGAAGAAGAAGAAAAGAAAAAAACAAAAATAGTTAAAAAACAAAAGGGCAATAAATTCGTATCTATCAATAATCACTTTAAATGTAAATGGCTTAAATGCTCCAATCAAAATACATAGAGTAGCTGAAAGGATAAGAAAACAAGACCCATATGTATGCTGTTTCCAGGAGACCCACCTCAAAATGAAATACACATACAGGCTAAAAGTAAAGGGATACAGAACAATATTTTGTGGAAATGGAAAGAAAACAAACTGGGGTTGCAGTACTTATATCTGACAAAATAGACTTTAAAACCAAGGCCTTAGTAAGACATAAAGAAAGGCACTAGATAATGATAAAGGGCACAGTCCAATATGAGGATATGCACTCAGTATAGGAGCACCTAAAGCAATTCTTGATGGACATAAAGGGAAAGATTGACAGAATTACTGTCATAGTTTGGGTTTTTAACACTCCAGTGACTTCAATACATAGACTTTCCAGACAGAAAATCAACAAGGAGACAGTATCCTTAAACATCACACTAGATTAAATGGATTTAATTTATATTTCACATCATTTCACCCCAAAGCAGCAGAATATCTGAGGTCTGTCCAGAATGTATCCAGCCATGTAATATGAGAAATTTATTGAAAAAGATAAAAGATACAAGAAACATTGCATATAGGACAATGATGCCTCAGTCCCCTTCAAAGTACGCACCTTGAGACCTCACACAGTTCTCCAAGTTGCCATCAGCTGCCCCATCATATTTTCCTGATTCTCATCCATTGTCTGAAACCTGTTCCCTCTCAAAGGTGATTTTAGTTTTGGAAAAAAAACAAAAATCACAGGGCACCAAATCTGGGCTGCAGAGGTGCTGAGTCACCTGAGTGAGTTGATGTTTCTGAAAAAAACTGCATGAGATGTGATGCATGAGTGGGCACATTGTAGTGATGAAGCTGCCAACCACCAGTTGCCCATAACTGCGGCCTTCTGAATCATCCAAATAGCTTGCACAGAGTAATGTTCAAGCTTAATGTATAATTTAATGCAGAATTGTTTCTCTGCTTGCTCAGTCATTTTGAATGCGAAAGGCACACAGTACACATGCTCACTCAATGGTGTCTACTTCCCCCACTGACTAAATACAGTGAAGTCATCATTGCTCATGCATGTACATTCCAGTGCACAGGCAGGTGATACTGATGTCATACAAACTGTTCTCATTATATTAACAATGGCTCAGCTTTTTCTGGATAGACTTTGTACATACTTTTCAAGTGCACATAGAACATTTTCTAGGATAGACCACATTTTCAGATACAAAATAAGTCTCAATAAGTTTAAGAAGATTGAATTCATATCAAACATCTCTGACCACAATGCTGTGAAACTGGAAGTCAATCACAAGAAGAAAACCAAAAAATACACAAAGACATGTAACCTAAATAATATGTTATTAAAGAATGAATGGGTCAACAATGAAATCAGAGAAGAAATCAAAAGATACCTTGAAACAAATGAAAACTAAATCACATCAATTTCAAATCTGTGGGAAATAGGGAAAGCAACTCTAAGAGGGAAATTCATAGCATTACAGGCCTGTCTCAAGACAAGAAAAAGCTCAAATAAACAATCTAACTTTACACTTAAAGGAACTTGAGAAAGAACAACAAACAATGACCAAAGTGAGTAGGAGGAAGGAAATAATAAAATATAAGAGCAGAAATAAATGAAATAAGAGTCTAAAATATGATATAAAAGGTCAACTAATCCAAACACTGGTTCTTAAAAAGATAAACAAGATTGACAGACCTTTAACCAGACACATCAAGAAAGAAAAAAAGAGTACCCAAATAAAGTCAGAAATCAAAATGGAGAAATAACAACCGACACCAAAAAATACAACAGATTGTATGAAAATATCATGAACAACTATATACCAATAAATTGGACAACCTGTATGAAATGGATAAATTTCTAGAAACATACAATTTTCCAAAACTAAATCTGGAAGAATAAAAGAATCTGAATAGACAGATTACACCTAATGAAATTCAAGCAGTAATCAAAACACTCCCAACAAACAAAAGTCCTGCACTGGATAGTCTTGCAGGTAACTTTCACCAAAAATTCTAAGAACTGATAGCTCTCCTTCTCAAACTAATCCAAAAAATTAAAGAGGAGGATCCAAACTCATTTTATGAGGCCCACACTACAAAAAAGAAAATTATAAGTCAATATCCCTCATAAATATTAATGCTAAAATCCTTCACAAAATATTAGCAAACTGAATACAGCAATACCTCAAAAAGACCATACACCATGATCAAGTTGGATTTATTCTGGGTATGCAAGGTTGATACAACATCTGCAAATCAATAAATGTGATTCACCACATAAACAAAATGAAGAATAAATACCACATGATCAGAGGACTTGTGGTCACGATGGAGGCATAGGTAAACACTGCTGGCCTCCCCACACAACCACAGCAAAATTACAACTAGGTTACAGAACAACTATGAATTCAGAACTGTCACAAAATCAAGCTGTATGGAAATCAGAAAACTAAGTAATTAATGAAACCACATTCATCCAGATGGGAACGAGGGGTGGAGATGCAGAGACACAGAGAAGTAAAGATGCAGCATGTGCTGGTCCCACACCCACATGTGGTGGATAAAAATTGGGAGTGACACCTCAGGAGTGAGTGATCCCAACCCAACACCAGATCACCTAGCCCAGGGGTCCAGTGCCAGGAAGATAAGTCCCCTTGACTTCTGACTGTACAAATGAGTGGCAGTTGGGTTGGCAGAAAAACTGGGATTCTCAGGCCTTTCCTCCTAAAGGGCCTCACACTGCACATAGTCTTACTCAAACTCAGTTCCTTTGGGCTCCAGCATTAGGGCAGCAGTTTAAGGGCACCAGTGGCATAGTGGGAGGAACTGAAGCATCTGGCATCAAGGTGCGAACTGGGGTCAGCTTCCTCCTGGACAGAAATGCAGGATGCAGCCATTGTTCCTTTTTTGAGCCCTCTCCCATACAAAGCCACAGTGTGGTGGTACCATATCTTAGACTCCATCTAACTGGTTCTCATGTTTTGCCCAGCCCTGGCAACTACTAAATCTATGCCCTATTCCACCAAGCCATTAATAGTGGCTTTCCCATATAAATGGCTTAGGTAGGATCACTTTAGACCTTCCTAAATTTGCTTAAAAAAACAACAGATGATCCCAACGCCCTTACATCTTGCTAAGTGGCCCTAGGACCTGCACCACCAGCAACCACCTGCAGATCACTTTATAGCTTATGCCCACAGGCCCCAGACAGAACACAGGTGGTGGCTGAACTTGGCCTGTGCCACCTGAGAAATCCCAGAGCCTGTGCACCCAGTGGACAGTTACAGGCCAGGTTGAAAGGAAGTGTTTCATAACCAGTGGTCACAACTATCAAGACTCAACTATAAGAGGAAGGAGTTCTCAGCCCACATGGTGGGCACACCTTGAGTACTCAACTTCAGTAATAATGGAGGACAAGCCACTTGACACTGTAGGGCACCTACTACATTAGGCCACGCTGCCAAGAAAAAGAGTCAAAGAAGCTCTACCTAATACATAGAAACAAACACAGGGAGGCTGTCAAAATGAGGAGACAAAGAAATATGGGCAAAATGAGACAACAGAACAATACTCCAGAAAGAGAACTAAACACAATGGAGATAGATAATCTATCAAATGAAGCGTCCAAAACACTGGTTATAAGGAAGCTCAAGGAACTCAGAAGGTACTTCAACAGCATAAAAAGGATCCTATCAGATGAAGGATACACTAATTGAAATAAAGAACAATTATTTGTTCTATTGCATTGCTGGTGTACAAAAATGCCTTTGATTTCTGAATGTTGACTTTGTATCCTACTGTTTTGCCAAGTTCACTTATTAGGTTGAGGAGTTTTTTGGTAGAGTCTACAGGGTTCTCTATGTACACTATCATGTCATCTGCAAACAACGATAGCTTTACTTCCTCCTTTCCTATTTGGATGCCTTTTATCTCTTTTTCTTGTCTGACCGCTGTGGCTAGGACTTCCAATACAATGTAGAAAAGAAGCGGTGAGAGCGGACATCCTTGTCATGGTCCCGATCTTAGTGGGAAAGCTTTCAGTTTTTGCCCGTTGATTATGGTGTTGGATGTAGGTTTTTCATATATGGCCCTTATTATGTTGAAGAATGCCCCATTTATTCCCATTTTGCTGAGTGTTTTGATCATAAATGGGTGCTGTACCTTATCGAATGCTTTTTCTGCATCTATCGAGATGATCATGTGGTTTTTGTCTTTTCTTTTATTTATGTGATGTATCACGTTTACTGATTTGCGTATATTGAACTATCCCTGCATCCCTGGGATGAATCCCACTGCAATAGAAGAAGAAATCAGAGAAAAAATACCATTCGATATAGCAAAAAGAAAAATAAAGTACCTAGGCATAAATTTAACCAAAGACGTAAAAGACCTGTACGCAGAAAACTATACAACATTGAAAAAAGAAATTAAGGAAGACACAAATAAATGGAAGCATATACCGTGCTCATGGATTGGAAGAATTAATATCATCAAAAGGTCCATACTACCCAAAGCAATTTATAGATTCAATGCAATCCCTATTAAGATACCAATGACGTATTTCACAGAAATAGAACAGACATTTCAAAAATTTATATGGAACCATAAACGACCCCGAATAGCCGCTGCAATTTTGAGAAAGAAACACAAATTAGGAGGGATCACAATACCGGACATCAAACTCTACTACAAAGCCACTATACTCAAAACAACCTGGTACTGGCACAAGAACAGACCCATAGATCAGTGGAACAGAATAGAAAGCCCAGAAATAAGCCCAGGTCTCTATGGACATCTAATATTTGACAAAGGGGGCAGAAGCATAAAATGGAGCAATAACAGCCTCTTCAACAAATGGTGTTGGGAGAGCTGGACGGCTACATGCAAAAAATTGAAATTGGATCATCAGCTGACACCATACACAAAAATAAACTCAAGATGGATAAAAGATTTAAATATAAGTCGCAACACCGTCAAAGTCCTAGAGGAGAACATTGGCAGGAAACTCTCAGATATCCCACGCAGCAATTTTTTCACTGATATGTCTCCTAAAGCAAGGGACATAAAGGAAAGAATAAACAAGTGGGACCTCATCAAAATAAGAAGCTTCTGCACGGCGAAAGAAAACATCAGCAAAATGAAAAGGGAGCCAACCATATGGGAAAATATATTCGCTAATGATACATCAGATAGAGGTTTGATCTCCAAGATATATAAAGAACTCACTCGACTCTACTCCAAGAAGACAAACAATCCAATCAAAAAATGGGCAAAGGACCTGGGCAGACGCTTTTCCAAGGAGGAGATACAGAGGGCCCAGAGATATTTGAAAGGATGCTCAGCATCACTAGCCATCAGAGAAATGCAGATCAAAACCACCATGAGGTACCACCTCACACCGGTCAGAATGGCCATCATAAACAGATCAACAAACAACAGGTGCTGGCGAGGCTGTGGAGAAAAGGGAGCCCTAGTCCACTGTTGGTGGGAATGCAGACTGGTGCAGCCACTGTGGAAAGCAGTGTGGCATTTCCTCCAAAAGCTGAAAATGGAACTGCCTTTTGATCCAGTGATTCCCCTGCTGGGACTATACCCTAAGAATACCAAAACGCCAATACAAAAGAACCTATGCACCCCAATGTTCATCGCAGCACAATTTACAATAGCCAAGTGTTGGAAGCTACCTAAATGCCCATCAGTAGATGATTGGATCAAGAAGTAATGGTACATATACACAATGGAATACTACGCAGCAGAAAGAAAAAAAGAACTACTAAACTTCGCGACAGCATGGATGGAACTGGACAGCATCATGCTAAGCAAAATAAGCCAGGGGGCGAAAGACAAATACCATATGATTTCACCTATAAGCGGAACCTAACCAACAATACAAAGATGCAAGGAAAATAAGACCAGCAACACTGAAAGGAAAAGAAATAAAAAGAGACAAGAGGGAAGGAGGGAGGAGGGGGGACAGGGAAAGGGAAGGGAAGGGGAAAGTCAAGGAACATATAGCAAGGACTTATGGACAAAACCAAAGGGGAAAAGCTGAGGGAGGGAAGGAGGGAAGGGGTAAGGGAAAGTGGTGGGGGGAGGCAGAGACAAATGTATTTAAAACATTTAAAAAAGAAAGAACAATTATTTGGAGTAATCAACAGTGGAATGGATGAAGCTAGAATCAAATCTATGATTTGATACATAAGGAAGCAAAAGACATCTAATCAGAACAGCAAAAATAAATAAGAAAAAAAAAAAAAAAGAACGAGGATAGGGTAAGGAGTCCCTGGGACAACCTCAAGTGTACCAAAATTCTAATGATAGGGGTACCAGCAGGAGAGGAGAAAAAGCAAGAAATTGGAAGCTTATTTGAAAAAATAATGAGAGAAAACTTCCCTAATATGGTGAAAGAAATAGACATACAAGTTTAGGAAGCACAGAGAGTCCCAATCAAAATGGATGGAAAGAAGTCCACACAAAGACACATCATAATTAAGTTGCCAAAGCTTAAAGATAAAGAGAGAATATTTAAAACAGCAAGAGAAAAGCAGATAATTATCTACAAAGGAGTTCCCATAAGATTTCTGGCTGATTCATCTAAAGAAACTTTACAGGCTAGAAGGGATTGGCAAGAGGTATTCAAAGTGATGAAAAGCAAGAACCTACAACCTAGATTACACTATCCAGCAAAGCTATCACTTAATTGAAGGGCAGATAAAGTATGTCCCCGACAAGGTAAAGCTAAAGGAGTTCATCATCACCAAACCATTATTATATGAAATGTTAAAGGACTTATTTAAGAAGAAGACCTAAACTATGAATATTAAAGTGACAATAAATATATAACTATCAACAATTGAATTTAAAAAACAAACTAAGCAAACAAGCAGAACAGAAACGGGATCATGGTCCAGAGATCCCAGATCGTGGATGGATACGTGGAAGCTGCACTAACCTCCCAAAATCAATCTGGAATTACAACTACATTGTAGAGAAACTGGAGAGAAGTCTTACAACTACTGACAGAAGAAGACACTTCACCACAATGAGACTGGCAGGGAGTGTGGAGGAGGCATGTGAGGGCTGGCTGGGCTCCCATGGGCGGCAGCTGAAGTTCCAGAGTGATATTCAGTGCCCAGGGGGTTCCCCTGAGAAGTGTGGAGTCTAAACCCCAAGCTGGGCTCCCCAGCTTATAACACCACAGCCAGTACGGAATCTAGATAACATCTAGCTGTGAAAAGCATCAGGGTTTCTGTATGCCAGGAAGAGACAGCTGTAGATTCAGAAAACCTCATAAAGGCCCAATGCACAAAATTTTGTTTACAGCCACTTATCCAGAGCTCCAGTAGATAAAAAATTATAAGCCAATATTCCTGATGAACACAGATGCTAAAATCATCAACAAAATAGTAGCAAACTGAATAAAGCAATGCATCACAAAGATCATATACTGTGATCGAATGGAATTTATTCTGGGAATGCAAGGTTGATACACTTGAAAATCAGTAAGTGTGATTCATCATGTAAACAAAATGAAGAATAAAAAACACATGATCATATCAATAGATGCAGAAGAAGCATTTGATAAAATCCAGCACCTATTTATGATAAAAACTCTCAGCTAAGTGGGACTAGAAGGAACATACCTAAACATAATAAAGACCATATATGACAAACCCACTGCCAGCATCATACTGAGTAGGCAAAAACTGCAAGCATTGCCCTTAAGATTTGGAAAAAGACAGGGATGCCCACTTTCACCTCTCTTACTCAACATATTACTGAAAGTCCTAACCACAGACATGAAGAAACAATGAAAGGCATCCAAATTGGAAAGGAAGAATTAAAACTGTAATTATTTGCAGATGACATGATACTGTACATAGACAACCCCAAAAATTACACCATGAAACTACTAGAACTGATAAATGATTTCAGCAAAGTACCAGGATACAAAATGAATATCCATGTATTAGTTCCATTTTTATATGCTAGTAATAAACTAACAGAAAGGGAGATTAAGAAAACAATCCCATTCTCAATCACTTCAAAAAGAATAAAATACTTAGGAATAAACTTAAACAAGGACGTAAAAGACCTGTACTCAGAAAACTATAACACACTGAAGAATGAATTTGAAGAAGTTACAAATAAATGGAAGCACATACAGTGTTCACAGACTGGAAGAATTAACATCATTAAAATGTCAGTATTACCCAAAGCAACCTGTAGATTGAACACAACTCCTATCAAGATTTCAAAGACATATTTCACAGAACTAGGACAAATATTTCAAAAATTTATATGCACAGAAAGCCCCACATAGCAACAGTGATCCTGAGAAAGAACAAAGTTGGAGTAATCATGCCTCCTAATATCAAACTATACTATAAGGCCAGAGTAATCAAAATAGTGTGGCACTGGCATAAAAACATGCACATAGATTAATGAAAATGAATAGGGATCCCAGAAATAAATAGTCATTAATATTCAACAGTGGAAGAAAGCACATACAATGGACTAAAAGATAGTTTATTCAACAAATGTTATTGGGAAAATTGGACAGGTACATACAGAAAAATGAAAGTAGACCATCTTCTTATGCCACACACAAGAATTAATTCAAAATGAATCAAAGACTTAAATGTTAGATCCAAAACCATAAAAATCTGAGGAGAAAACATAGGCAGTAAAATATTGGACATTGCTCAGAACAATATTTTTTCTGATATTTCTCCTCAGGCAAGAGAAACAAGAAAAAATACACAAATAAGACTATCAAACTAAAGAGTGCACAGCAAAGGAAGCCATCAACAAAATAAAAAGACAACCCACTGAATGTGAGAACATATTCACTGATACATCTGATATGGGATTAATATCTAAAATTTATAAAGAACTTAACAAAACTCAACACCAAAAAACACTCTATACAATTTAAAAATGGGTAAGGGACCTGAATAGACACAGCAATACATCACAAAAGGATATGGGCATTTGCCCATATCCAAAGAGGACATACAGATGGACAACAGACAAATGAAAAGATTCTCAATGTCACTAATCATCTGAGAAATGCAAATTAAAACCACAATTAGATATTGCCTCACACCTGTCAGAATGGCTATCATCAATAAATCAACAAACAAATGCTGGAGAGGATGTGAAGAAAAGGGGAACCCCTTTGCACTGTTGGTAGGAGTCCAGATTGGTGCAGCAACTGTAGAAAACTGTATGGAGTTTTCTCAAAAAATTAAAAATGGAACTGCCTTATGACCCTGCAGTTTCACTTCTGGAAATTTATCCAGAGAAACCTGAAACACTAATTCAAAAGAACATAAGTAACCCCTAGGTTCATTGCAGGTTTATTTACAATCACCAAGATATGGACATAGTCCACGTGTCCATCAGTAGATGAGGAGATAAAACAACTGGTATATTCACACAGCAGAATACTAACGGAATACTATTCAGCCGTAAAAAAGAAGAAAATTTTACCCTTTGTGACAGCATGGATGGACCTGGAGAACATTATGCTAAGCCAGTCAGAGAAATAAAAATGAAGTATGATTTCACTCATGTAGAATCCAATGAACAAACTGGACTGACAGGCTATTGACAGATTCATAGACAGAGAGCAGGGTGACAGCTAAGGGGCAGGGGGTGGCAGGCAGCAGAGGGATTGAGCAAAGAGAAAAAAATGACTCATGGTCATGGTGGTGATTGCCAGCAGGAAGGGGGTGGGTGGATGTGGAAGAGGATATAAGGAGGATAAATGGTAGTGGGAAAAATACAATAAAAATATATTTTAAAAAGAAAATACAAAAAGGGAAAACTAGAATCTAAGAAACTGTAGGAATGTTTGCCCATTGGAGATGGGTCAGGAGAGGGATAGAAAGAACAGAGGATGGGAACAGTATATATGTTGATACATAACATATAAATTTCTATCTATTTATATATTTTTAAACCTGGAGTTTGAATTGATATCTTTAGTTCTAGTTTTACATTGTAGAGTTCTTTCCAGACACTGCTTTTCCACATACATAGCACTTTGCTCATGAGAGAGGAGTCACTCCCTTTTCCTCAATGTTTGCTCATTTGCTGAATCCTTGGATACATGGGAAGTTGATTCAAAATCTCAAACTCTTACGATTGTTTATGACACACTAACTACAGCTTAAGATTTCATTTCCAGTTTTTTTATAATGCGAGTGTATTCACAAAATAGTGTGTTCCAGAATTAATTATGCTAGTTATTTCATTTATCTTTTTCATCCAATTATGTTTTTATTTTGAAATGTAGTCAGGTTTGTTTTCTTTATTCTGTTTTGCTTTATGCACCACCTCTTTTATTTTGTGTGTGTGGCAAAAGACAACATGGTCAAAACTATACAAATAATTATACTCATCTCCTCATATCTTCTATCCCTCCTTCTGTATATAAACTTTCTTATTAGTTTCTGATTTGTTCTTCCTGTGTTTATTTCTGCTCAAATAGGTGGCATATGTATATTTTATTTCTCCTTTATTTTACAAAAAAAATGTAGCATGCTATAATTGTTCTTTTACATGTTGCTTTTTTTTTTCATTTAACAATATATCCTGATATTGCTCCATATTGATTCACAGATATTTTTGTTCTTCTTTTTCTGCAACTGAAAAATACTCAATTGCACTGATGTTCTGTAGAATTTCCTTCAGGGGTCCTAGAATGAGATATTGGTTATGAGTCTTCTAACTGTCACTGAATAGTGTACCTCACATGGCCAAAATGGTCAATTTGATGTTTTGTAAAATAAACTACAATTAAAAAAGGAAAGAGAAGGTAGTAAGTAATTTCTGCATAAAGCACAGAAAAGAATGATAATAATTTATGAATAATAAGAGAAAGATTAAATAACAAAATATATAATCAAAAGAAAGAGAGACTTGATGTGAAACAGATGTCTCAAGAGAAACCTAGTAAAGCAGAAAATATAAATTGAAATATGATTACATTAGATGTCAATAGATAATATTCTCCAGAAATATAATAATTGTTGCTATATATAAGAAGAGCAAAATCTAACTTTACACTGTTAACAACAAATACCTTACAGATGTAAGGGCATAAAAGTTTAAAGTGATAGAAAAGAAATACCATGTAAATACGAACCACAAGAAAGTGGAACCCTTACTACCTCTGCTACACTACTATGCCTGTCTCTATTTCTATCTCTGTTTATAGAGATATCTAAAGACAAGATATAAAGTATACTTATGTAAGAAAATGACACAGTGTTATAGGAGGACCGCTGGCTAGAAATATTTCTGAACTATAAAGTCATGTGCTGTTCAATACATTTTTAAAAAGTCTCTCCCTTTTGTTAAAGAGCTTACTTTATACCATATGCCAATTTTCATACTGAAACTATCCTGATCATGGCTATTTACACTCTACCAACATGATGTCACTGAATGAGAGTTGGGAGGACATGCACACAATCGGCTTGATCCAAGAAAAGCCAGCCAAAAAGAGTCAGGTCAAAAAAACAGGGGATCACCAGGAGTGGATCATGGTGTTACGTTGGTGTATCCTCAATAACAGAGGACAAAAAGTACATAAGCAAAAACTGACATGTCGACAGGCAGAAAAACAAAAACCACAATTATAATTCTGCAACATGTTTGGCGTAAGATTTCATATATTTCTTATATGAAATGATAAGGAAAAATTGTCAAACAGGAATAATGATTTGTTAACAATCCACGTAGGAAACATGACATAGTTGACATAGTAACAGCACATCTACCTGACAATATGATGCATATTCTATTAAAATTATATGGGGACGTCGACATTAAAATGATATTAGGAGCTATACCTCACTCTGCTCCGGACTACATTAAGAGGATTTAGTGATTGCCACTTAAAGAGGTTAACCCTGGTGACAGACGTTTCTAAGGCCTGCTTTATATCCCTGTTCCTCAGGCTGTAGATGAAGGGGTTCAGCATGGGGGTAACTACCGTGTACATGACTGAAGCAATTATGTCTTTGGAATCCCACGATGAGGACAAAAAGTAAACACCTGCAAGTGTCCCGTAGTATAAAGACACCACGAGGAGATGGGAGCCACAGGTAGAAAAGACTTTCAACAGTCTCTTAGTGGACGGTGCCCTCACAATGATCGTCCCTATACGGAGGTATGAGCCCAAAACAGTAGCCAAAGGCAGGAAATAAAGCACTCCTCCCTCGGTGAAGATGACCAGCTTACTGAGGGAGACGTCTGAGCAGCTCAGCTTCAGGAGCACAGTGAAGTCACAGAAGAAGTGGGCGACGGAATTGTCAGCACAGAAGGACAGTCGGACCACGAGGAGGGTGTGCACCAGTGCATGAACACAGGCAATAATCCAGGAGGCAGCCACCAATAGCACACACAGCTCCTCCCTCATGATGGTGGTATAGCGAAGAGGGTGACAGATGGCCACATACCTGTCATATGCCATGACACCCAGAAGGAAATTGTCAAGACTCCCAAAAAGTATGAAAAAATAGAGCTGAGAAATGCATCCCACGTAGGGGATGGATTGTTGCTGCGTATGCATGTCTGTAATCATCTTCGGGACAGTGACAGATGACAGAGAAATGTCAGAGAAAGCCAAGTGGCTGAGGAAGAAGTACATGGGCGTGTGCAGGTGGGAGTCCAGCCTGATGAGCAGGATGATGAGGAGGTTACCCAGCACCGTGGTCAGGTACATGCCTAGGAACAGGGCAAAGAACGCGCCCTGCTGCCCTGGCGGGATGGGGAGCCCCAAGAGGAGGAACTCAGACACATGGCTCTGGTTCTCAGGCCCCATGCAGCTCTTCTCTCTGCCGGGGACGGAGGAGGTTTGGGAATCTTCCGTATCCTAGAGAGACAAGAATTATCACTACCGCATGCTGTAACTCTCTGGGAAAATCATGAAGATTTTCTACACATTTATTAATTTCTTAGACCTGTAAAAGTATGCACCTTTGCTGTAACCCAGCCTGGTTCCAAGGTGACATTGGAACCCCTACAACCAGCAAAACTTCACTGCACAGAAGCAGGAGGTGTTCACTGTTTCATCAGCTGTTTAGGGAACACCGAGTCCATGTCAGGACGTCTACTAAGGACTGAGATCCGTCAGTGAACAAGTAAACCAGGTCCCCCTTCTAGGAGTTTAGATCTCGATGAGCATGGAGGGACAATTTCTCCACCAGACCAGCGCCATGCATAATAAATCACTGCGGCAGAATCAGGAGATGAACCCAGAAACCTGGTATCAGTTGGTTCTGCCTTAAACTAACGTGAGGCTCCAGGGCTGAGGAGATGTGGGAGCGATGGCAGTCTCCACGTGAGAACCTGCCGAGTCCAATCGACCTACAGCTGCAACCTCAGGGACTCTCAAGAAATTGTGGGCATTTAAGCCACTCGATGCCACAATAGCTCCCAAACCAGAAAAGTCCAGAAACTTTCATAAGAATGCTGAACATTTTGGTGGCATCTGGGTGTTGGGCTAAGGATTTTACGTACGCTTCCTAATTCAATCCACTCATCTGACTCACATTTCCAGAATTTAAGACCACGTCACAGCTGCACCAAGAATTTGTGGTCTTTTGCCTATGTTAGCTTTTAAGAAAGAGAAACATAAATGATACAAACTCTGTAGGCACACGGCAGCAGGGTGGGGGACAAAATGGCACACACATGTGTGTATCTGTGTCTGTATTACATGTGATAAGTATAAACGATACATATTTCTCTTTTCTGAGATTTAAAAATTACCAAGTTATAGCCGCCTCGTGGGGTTCAGTCTAATACATTTGGTTGATCAGAACCCATGCCCAGAACCATTTAACATGGAATCTTCCCATTTGATGGTTAGGGGAGCCAAGCACAATGTGTAATTTTAGAGCTGTGTGGACCCAAAGTTGTCCACAATTTTCTTAGTGCCCTGACTACATAATTTCATTCCTTCATACTAATATACTTTTCAAGTGAAGGAAAAACTATAGAGTGTGTTAACTTCTTTGTATTTATCCAACAACTGTTTACTGAGGACCTGTATAGGACACCAGGCAAGTGTAATTCCTCCCATCTGATGGGTGTGGAAAGAGAGCCTGGGACTGAAGCAACTTTCCCAAGGTCTCGCCACCATTTCATAAGTGGTGATTCTGCCCTATTCCTTCACACAACAGGATGTCTGGAGCGCTTTTCTTTGTTTTTCTTTTTATTGGCCTATAAGTTTAATAAAACTAAAAGTTTGCAAAATTGTGAGCAGCTCAGTCACACTCGGGTACGTGAAAATGATAACCGATTTGTTTCAGAAACGGGGTTGCTTAGAGTTTGGTTTCTTGAGCTAATGGTGCCCCAGAATGAGGACACTTAAGGAAACACATGAGGTCATAGGTGGAGATCACACACACATAAACACACAGAGTGCTGATCTTTGAATTTCAGTCACTTGTGACCAAGATCCCACCCTAAAGGAAAGAGAGCCAATACGTGGTTCTGCTCAAATACTCATATGTTGGATCGGACTAAAAGCCCATTACACTTTTTCCATAAAATAAAAAGATACCTTTCTCATGTTCATCACTAACTTCATTGATTTGACTATTTTGAGTAAGTCAGCTATCTTCCACCGTTGGCTTCAGTGGGTACAGACCAGGGGTGCTGCTAAACACCTTCCAACACATAAGACAGCCCACGGCAAAGAATATTGGGCCAGAATGTCCATCGTACCAAGAAACTTTGCAAACCAGTTTTGACACGTTCAATCAGTCACAGCACCTTCTCCATACACTGCACAAACCTTTTTCTGTGCATCATTTGCAGTCTCACATTTCTTGAGGAAATAAAACAGTGTAGTCCAAAAATGTTGCATATTTTTGCCCATCCTCAAAATTAAAATGGGAGCACAAAAATTCACCAATTTTGATAAGTCTTTAAAAATGCACTCTGATGTCACAGCTGTCACAGTACAACCTAACAAAATTGTTTCCGATGAAGTTAAAGGCACCTAAGCACTACCAAGAGCCATCGTACAGAAAAAACTAAGCAAACTTTTTGGCCAAGCCAATACGTACATACAATCCTGAGTAACACACAAAGTGAGACATACACACAACACAATGATGGAGCACTCACCCGCACACCCTGACAATGCACAACAACACAACTGACTCATGACACACCTGGTAAACACTCAACTCACCACGTACACAAAACTCAGACACCATACACACATCACCAAAAGCACACAAGACCACAAAACATTCAAATTATCACAAGAAACTCACTCCAACGACACATATGCACACCCAGCCACACACTCGCTACAATAAGGAGCACACACACCCCTACTAATAAAGAGGCCATGCTTCCGCCCCTTCTGACACATCGCCTTGTCGGGGGAAGGCGGTCAGCGTGGGGCAGAGAAGCCTGTTCAGCCACAGGTGCACTCATTAAACCACCACCCACACCCGAGGCACATGGCCACACACATGGTAACATACAGAGAAATCCAAACGACACACCCTCCTGCTGTCACACACGAGCGTGTGACCCACGGGCTCAGCTTGCACGTGCACCAGCACACGCCGCTGAGCAGAGGTGCGGGGTCCCTCTCTGACCTGACCGTGGCTCCTCTGAGGTCTGGCATCTTCCTGTCCAGTATGAGATCAACGAGCGTCACTCCCGATGCTCAGCTGTGACGCCAGTGCTTACAATCGCAGGCGTGAGTCAGGAGCCCCTAGTCGCACGCCAGGGGACCGATCTGGGGCCCAGGGTTGGGTCAGACTTAGGAAAAGAGTCAGGCTGTGAGGCAGGTACGTAGCACACACACACAACTGTCCAACAGCATGTACACAAGCGTGTGAAATATATGCAGGCATACACAGTCATGGACACACAGTCATGGACACAGACTGATGTATGAACTTACTAGCAAGCAGGCAGAGCCGTATCCCAGTGCAGACATCCGATCCCTCTGACCTGTGCTTCTCTTTGGTGAGATCAAACACTACTGCAGACTACTGCCCTGCTCCTCAGGGCAACACAAGTGAAGGGGCTTCTTGACATATAGAAGAAGCATCTGAGGCCATGGCACTTCTACAGACTTTGACGTAGTTTAAACAGCCCGAGAGAAATGACTCAAAAGATTACACGTGCTTAGTAATGAGAGACTGACACCAAGTCCCCAAGCTTCTGGCTAATTTCTGCCTGCCCTTTTGGGAGCTGTGAGTCCAGGAGCCAGAGGGGCTGGAGACCTAGGGGACAGCGTCCCTGATTCATTCCAGCGATGCCCTGGACCTCCTTCTTCTTGGGCACTGAGCCAGCTGGGAAAAGGATTTTTCAACTCTTTATCTGGAAATGATGTTGAAGGTATACAAATGTTCTATATGATATGAAGAATTCCTGTACAGGCCTCACCCAGATGTCCCAGAGTTTAACATTTTACTATTTTACCTTCAGTGTGCAGGTATGTGTTAATGTATATATGTTTCAGGCTTAGATTTGCAGGAGATACACCACAACACTCGTTATTAGAAAACATAATAATAGTTTTTCCAAAGCCTAGCGTCTGTATCCGTGATCAAATGGCTAAAGTAGTGTCTGCCAGGTTCTCTACTGCAAATTTATCATTTTCAAATTTACTATTTGACCTCCCAATTAATACAGGCCATTGGGGTAGGTAATTCGAAACTACGTAATAGTAACTTTTTCCTTCGTTACCTATCACCCACTATATTTAACATCCATTGGTGACTCTTGTATGACAATGTTCTGCAGACGTGGTCACCAGGTGATGACTTTTCTAATTCTAGCCTTCTATTGTCTTTATTAGTTGTATTTTCCTATAAGAAGTCACTTTCCCTTATTCTCCGCTCATTTCCTTTTATTTACTTATTTATATATTATGGGCTCATGGATTCTTACTCTTTGAGTTCTAATCCATTACCATTTGATTCATTTTGAAGTTTTATGTGCGTTCATTGCTTGCAAGCATTCTAAATGCTCTGAGAGAGCCAAGTAGGAAATATATCTGAAAGAAACAGAAATAGTCAAAACTGGGAACTAGGAAACTAAAGGTTGTTTACCCACGGAAGGTGTGTCAGGAAGAATGGGGGATGGGAACAGTATATATTTTCAAGCCCATGAGTTTGAATTGATATCTCCAGTTCTAGTTTGATGTCATAGAGTTCTTTCCGGCCTCTCCATTTCCATGTACATAGCACCTTTCTCACGAGAGTGAGGAGTCACTCCCCTTTTCCTGAATGTTTACTTACTTATTTGCTGGGTCTTTGGATACATGGGAAGTAGTTTCAGAATCTTGAACTCATGCCACTCTTAGTGACACAGTAACTACAGCCTAAGACTTTCTTTCCAGCTTTTTCTTTTTATTGTAAGAGGGCATAGTCAAAATTGTCGATTCAGTAATTACTTCGGTTACTTATTTTGTTTTCTCCTTTAGTCTAATTATGTTATTAACTTGAAGCATAGCTAGGTTTATTTGTTTTGTCTTATTCTGTTTTGCTTTGAGCACCCCCTCTTCTGTTCATTGTTTTGTGGCAAAAGACACCATAGAGTTGAGCCCGTCAAGGGGGTGGTGTAAGCCGTGGCTGGCGTGTCTCAGTGGATAAGGGGATGGCCTTGATCCAAGGGGTCGCTGGTTCGATCCCCAGTCAGGGGTCATGCCTGGGTTGCAGGTAGGGTCCCCGGCCAGGGGCATGGGAGAGGCAGCCGGTCGATGTGTCTCTCGCACATTGGTGTTTCTCTCACTCTCTTTCTCCCTCCCTTTCCATCTCTCTAAAAACAAGTAAATAAAATCCGAAAAAAAGAAAAAGATGGCGGTGTAGGTAAACACAGCTCGCCTCCTCCCACAACTACCTCAAAATCACATCGAAACCACAGAACAACCATTATTGAAAAATGCCAATAATGGAGCTGAGTGGAAGTCCTACAACTGCGGAATTAAGGAGGAAACCACATTGAGACTGGTAGGAGTGGAAGACACGCGGAGAGGTGAAACAGGCTGGTCCCATACCCACGTGTGGCAGATAAAAATCAAGAGGGATATCTCGGGAGTGAGGTTTCCGAGCCCAACGCCACGTCCCCTAGTCCGTGGTTCCAGTACCAGGAAGATAAGTCCGCAAACTTCTAGCTGTAAAAAACAGTAGGGACTGAGGCTGTGGAAGACACAGATACCCGGATTACCTGGCAGTTCCACATAAAGGGCCCACACAGAGACTTAATTGGCCTCAATCTCTGAGCTCAGGCAGGGAGGCACACAGGGAAGGTCTGATGTGCCTGGCGTCAGAGCGAGAGATGGGGGGCAGCTTTTGCCCAGAGGGAAATGCAGGCAGAGGCCATGGTTTCTTTTCTGAGCCCACCCATCACAGAGCCACAGAGCCACAGAGCCTGCAGGCTGGCACCATATCTTGAGACTCCGCCAACCTGGCTCACACTGTTTGCCCCACCCTGGTGATTCCCTGAGGCTCCACCCCACCCAATGCTTGGGACCACCCAAGCTGTTTCCAGGGGCTTTTCTGTATGAATGGCTAGTCTTGGTTCATGCTTGAGGTATTCCTAAATTCTCTCAAACAAGCAACATCTGGCCTCAGCAAGCTCCATACCTCTCAGTAAGTTGCGCCAGGCCTGGCACTAGCAGCTCGCTGGCTTTGGCTCAGAGATTGCCCTTGCTTGAGCACCTCCAAGCCCAGCACGGTAGTAGCCATCTGAAGATCGCTTTGTAGCTTGTGCAGGGTTGCCTCAGACAAAACACAGGTGGCGGCACCTTCTGGAAGGCCCAAGAACCTGTGCACCCAATGGATAGCTACAGACCACGTCAGAGCATCGCCACCCAACCACCTCCGCAGGAAATATACTCAAGGAGTGGACTCAGTGGGCACTAGAGCCCCTTCCAAAGTAAGTCCTGCTTGTGGAGCGGGCCCCTGCGCAGCTGGTCCTCCATGGCTGTCAGGGGTTGGTTGTCAGTGCTTAGCCAGCACTTGCTGCTGATTAGCCTGGTAAATCCCTTCCAATGACCTGCCAAGAGCAATCAGGGCTCAACTACAAGAGGAGGGTATAAGCAGTTCACACAGTTGGTCCACCTTGAGTACCCAGCTTGAGTGACACGGGAGACTACCACCTGATGCTGCAGGACACCTATTATATCAGGCCACCGTATCGAGACAGGAAATCAAAAGCCCTACCTAATACACAGAAGCAAACACAGAGAAGCTGCCAGAATGAGGAGACAAAGACACATGGGCCAACCGAGAGAACAGAACAAAACTCCAGAAAAAGAACTAAACAAAATGGAGACCAGCACTCTACTAGATGTAGAATTTAAAACACTGGTTATAAGGATGATCAGCGAACTTAGGGGAAGAGCATATGAACTCGGAGAACTTCAGTAGCACAAAAAGGAGCATTGAATCCATAAAAGAGAACCAGTCAGAAACCAAGCATACACTAGCTGAAATGAAGATCAGCTTACAGGGGATCAACAGTAGAGTGGTTGAAGTCAAGAATCAAATCAGCGATTTGGAATATAAGGAAGCAATACATACCGAATGAGAACAGCAAGAAGAAAAAATAATTTTAAAAAACCTAGGACAGTGTAAAGTGCCTGTTGGACAACTTCTGGTATACCAACAGACACTTTGCACCTGGTATTAGCATCAGGGGTGCCAGAAGGAGAAGAGAGGGAGCCGAAATTGAAAACCTGTTTGAAGAAATGATGATAGAAAACTTCTCTAATGTGGTGAAGGAAATAAACATACAAGTCCAAGAAGCACAGAGGGCCCCAAACAAGATGAACTCAAAGAGGCCCACAGCAAGACACATTATAATTAAACTGCCAAAGAAAGGTTAAAGACAAAGAGAGAATCTTAAAAGCATCGAGAACAGCAGTTAGTTACCTGCAAGAGAGCTCCCATAAGGCAGTTGGCCGCTTTCCCAACGGAACTTTGCCAGCTAGAGGGGATTGGCAAGAAATATTCTAAGTGATGAAAAGCAAGGACCTACAACCAAATTACTCTAGCCAGCGAAGCTATCATTTAGATTTGAAGAACAGATAAAGAGCCTCCCAGACAAGAAAAAGCTAGTTTGTCGCCACCAAACCAGCATCATGTGAAATGTTAAAGGATCTTCTTTAAGAAGAAGGTGAAGAAGATTAAAAATATGAATAATGAAATGGAATCCAATACATATCAATTAATAATTGAACCTAAAAAGCAAAATAAATCAACAAGTAAAACAGGAAGAGAATCACAGATACAGAGAATGCTTTATAGGTTGCCAGATGCGGGGTGGGTCAGGGGATGGGCCAAAAGAGTGAAGGGATTAAGACGTATAAGTTCGTTGTTACTGCATAATCGTGGGGATGTAATGTACAGCATAAGGAATACAGTCACCAAAGAATACATGTGCCGGACCCATGGACGTGCACAATGGTGTGGGGATTGCCTGAGGGAGGGGGGGGGCGGTCTGGAGAGAGGGAGGAAAAGGGGGAAAAATTGGGACAACAGTAATAGCATAAACAATAAAATATAATTTAAATTTAAAAAGACAACACAGTCAAAACTGTATGAGTCATTATACTCATCTCCCCGTCTCTTCTGTTCTACCTCATCTAGGTAAACAGTTTCATTAGCTTCTGATTTATTCTTCCTGCTCAAATGAGAAGTCTTATCTTATTTCCCCTTCATTTTCACTTAAAGAGTAGCCTGCTACCAATGCTACTTTACACATTGCTTATTTTCCACTTGACAATACATCCCGATGTTTCTCCATCTTGATTCATAGATATCTTTGTGTTGTTTTTTTTTTCCACAGTTGCATAGTAATTTCATTGAATTTCTGTAGAATTTCCTGTATGGGTCCTAGAATGAGATATTGGAGATAGCGTCCTAAATGGCCACTGAATTGTGTACCTCAAATGGCTAAAATGGTCAATTTCATGTTTTGAAAAATAAAGTACAATTAAACAATATAGAGGATATAAGAAGTAACCACTGCATACAGCACAGTAAATAATTATAAAGTAATAATAGGGTATCATTAATCAGTTAATACTTGAAGAATGGAATAACAACACACGGGGCGGACCAAAAAAAGAAAGCCCTGATTTTATTTATTAAAAGTTGTGTATTTATTCTTACATATTTCAGCTTCGGTCACATTCAAAGTATTCTCCATTTGATGCACTACACCTGTAGAGACTTTTCTTCCATTGCTCCAAACTGTATTTGAACCCATGGATTTTGATGCCTTTTAGCGCTTCTGCCATTTTTTGTTTAACTCGTCCACACTGGCAAACGTTTCTCTTTTTTTGGTCGTCTTCTTATTTTATTAGAGAAGGCTGGTACCAACGGTTCAAATTTATATATTTAAAATTTTTTACCTGTATTTTCATTTTATTTTTTATCGTTGTTCAGTAACAGCTGTCCCACCGTTTTCCCTGTTGCTCTCCCCTGCCCCGTTCTCCCCTGAACCCTCCCCTGTTCCCACAGCCAGTCCCCACCCCATTGTCTGTGCCCTTGAGTCCTCTATTCATGTTCCTTGACTTGCCTCTTCCCCCTTCTTTCCCCTCTTATCCTGCTCCCCTCTCCCTGGTCACTCTTGAGTTTGTTCTTTACTTCCATGTCTCCGTTTCTGTTTCGCTGAACAAAGTGTTCCTTTTTGAGGACTTTTTTCATTGGGGAAAACAAAAGAGAAAGTTGCTGTGGGGCAAGATTGGCTGAACAGCGAAGGTGGGACAAGGAGTTCTTGCCACTTTTGGTGAAAAACTGTTGTGCGCTCAGCATGGTGACATCAGGTGCACTTGTGGGTCAACCAGTATGAAATCGGCAAGTGCCTTGGAAGAATCTTTAAAAAAAAAATTGGATCGTTTGTCTTCTTGGAGTAAAGTCGAGTGAGTTCTTTGTATATCTTGGAGATCAAACCTCTATCTGATGTATCATTAGCAAATATATTTTCCCAAATGGTTGGCTCCCTTTTCATTTTGCTGATGTTTTCTTTAGCCGTGCAGAAGCTTCTTATTTTGATGAGGTCCCACTTGTTTATTCTTTCCTTTATGTCCCTTGCTTTAGGAGACATATCAGTGAAAAAAATTGCTGCGTGGGATATCTGAGAGTTTCCTGCCAATGTTCTCCTCTAGGACTTTGATGGTGTTGCGACTTATATTTAAGTCTTTTATCCATCTTGAGTTTATTTTTGTGTATGGTGTCAGCTGATGATCCAATTTCAATTTTTTGCATGTAGCCATCCAGCTCTCCCAACACCATTTGTTGAAGAGGCTGTTATTGCTCCATTTTATGCTTCTGCCCCCTTTGTCAAATATTAGATGTCCATAGAGACCTGGGCTTATTTCTGGGCTTTCTATTCTGTTCCACTGGTCTATGGGTCTGTTCTTGTGCCAGTACCAGATTGTTTTGAGTATAGTGGCTTTGTAGTAGAGTTTGATGTCCGGTATTGTGATCCCTCCTACTTTGTGTTTCTTTCTCAAAATTGCTGCAGCTATTCGAGGTCGTTTATGGTTCCATATAAATTTTTGAAATGTCTGTTCTATTTCTGTGAAATACGTCATTGGTATCTTAATAGGGATTGCGTTGAATCTATAAATTGCTTTTGGTAGTATGGACATTTTAAGGATATTAATTCTTCCAATCCATGAGCACGGTACAAACGATCCAATCAAAAAATGGGCAAAGGACCTGGGCAGATGCTTTTCTAAGGAGGAGATACAGAGGGCCCAGAGGCATTTGAAAGGATGCTCTGCATCACTAGCCATTAGAGAAATGCAGATCAAAACCACCATGAGGTACCACCTCACACCGGTCAGAATGGCCATCATAAACAGATCCACAAACAACAGGTGCTGGCGAGGCTGTGGAGAAAAGGGAACTCTAGTCCACTGTTGGTGGGAATGCAGACTGGTGCAGCCACTATGGAAAGCAGTGTGGAATTTCCTCAGAAAGCTGAAAATGGAACTGCCTTTTGATCCAGCAATTCACCTGCTGGGACTATACCCTGAGAACACCAAAACGCCAATACAAAAGAACCTATGCACCCCAATGTTCATAGCAGCACAATTTACAATAGCCAAGTGTTGGAAGCAACCTAAATGCCCATCAGTAGATGATTGGATCAAAAAATTATGGTACATATACACAATGGAATACTACGTAGCAGAAAGAAAAAAAGAAGTACTAAACTTCGCAACAGCATGGATGGAACTGGAGAGCATCATGCTAAGCGAAATAAGCCAGGGGGCGAAAGACAAATACCATATGATCTCACCTATAAGCGGAACCTAACCAAGAATGCAAAGAAGCAAGGCAAATATGGCCAGCAACACTGAAAGGAAAAGAAATCAACAGAGACAAGAGGGAAGGGGGGCAGGGAAAGGGAAGGGAAGGTGAAAGTCAAGGAACATATAGCAAGGACTCATGGACAAAACCAAAGGGGAAGAGCTGAGGGAGGGAAGGTGGGAGGGGGCAAGGGAAAGGGGGGGGAAGGCAGAGACAAATGTATTTAAAAAGTAAATAAATTAATAAAAAAAAAAATAAAAAAAAATAAAAAAAAAAATAAAAATAAAAATAAAAATAAAAAGTAAAAAAAAAAAAAAAAAAAAAAAAAAAATTGACTGAAGCCAAACACAGCCACTCACCACAAATGACAGCTGGTATTCTGCAACCTTAACAGTGACACTTCTCCACCTTGAATGCTGCAGGTCGCATTGTCCTCAGTCACCACTTTGTCAAGCTCATTTTCTATAATGACAATGAATTTGGCTATGGCAACACGGTGGTGGATCTCATGGTTCACATGGCCTCCAAGAAGTAGAACTCTCTGGACCACCGGCCCCAGCGAGAGAATGAGAGGCCTTCATCTGCCTGGGAGTCCTTGCCCCAGCTTGATCCCCCTATAAACTGAGAACCTCCAGGCCTGCACGTAGACCCCCCCTAAAGAAGGGAGTGTCTTAGGGAGCCCTACTTTGTCATAAACCATCCGTAAAGATCACTGTACCCAGCCCATCCCCCACAAGGGAGGAAAACAAGGGAATAAATATGAAATAGATGTATCAAATAAGAAGACATAGTAATTTGGAAAATGTAAGTTCAAAGATATTATTCCATTAGATGTGAATAGATAAAATTCTCCAGAAATATATTGTTGCTTTACATAAAAAGGGCAAAATCCAGCTTTCCACCATTAACAATGGACACCTCTAGATATAAGGACATCGAAAATTTTAAAGTGATGGAAAAGAAATGCCATGTAAACCCTAACCAAAAGAAGCTGCACATTTACTAGATATACTATACTAGTATTTATATCTCAATGTGTATCTGCATCTGTGTATGCATCTATGCATATGGAAATAAAATATCGACACTAATATCAGAAGTAGATGAGCTATTAAGGGAGGATCCATTGCTAGAAATATCTCCTAATTATAAAACAAGTGATGTGCTATAAAATGTATTTTTTTATCCTCATGCAAGGACACATTTTTATTGATTTTAGAGAGAGAGGCGGGAGAGAGAAATTGAAATATGGATGTGAGAGAGAAAAACAGATTCGTTGGCACCCATAGGCATCCTGACTGCTGATTGATCCAGCAACCCAGGTGTGTGACTGGACCAGGGATTGAGCGTGCAGCCTTTTGGTTTAAGGAACAATACTCCAACCAACAGCGACACCCAACCAGGGTTCTTAAAACCATTTATTAAAAGTTTCTCTCTGTTTTTTGTTAAAAGATTTGCTTTGTAGCACTTGCCAATTTTCATAGTGTCATTATTCTTTACATGATGTCACTGCATGAGTTGGGAAGACATGCGCACAATCAGCTGAAGCCAATGAAGAGCCAGCATGAAAGAATCAATTCAAAAGGAAAAAAGTTATCCAGGAGCAGATCATGGTGTTAAATCAGTGTGTCCCTATAGTATAAACAACACATAAGCAAAAACTGATGTATTTCAAGGGAGAAAAAGACAAATCCACAATTGTAATTATGCAATGTGGTTTGCAAAAAAATTTCTATATCTTAGAAGAGATGAATAAGTGCAAAATATTAATTAGGAATAAAGAATTATAAACAACCCCAGTAGAAACCTTACGTCAATTCACTCATTAACAACACTTATACTTGACAACAGAATATTCTGTTAAAGTTATATGGAGATGTCGACCGTACAGTAATGTTAGGAGCTATACCTCACTCTGCTCCGGACTACATTAAGAGGATTTAGTGATTGCCACTTAAAGAGGTTAACCCTGGTGACAGACGTTTCTAAGGCCTGCTTTATATCCCTGTTCCTCAGGCTGTAGATGAAGGGGTTCAGCATGGGGGTAACTACCGTGTACATGACTGAAGCAATTATGTCTTTGGAATCCCACGATGAGGACAAAAAGTAAACACCTGCAAGTGTCCCGTAGTATAAAGACACCACGAGGAGATGGGAGCCAAAGGTAGAGAAGACTTTCAAGAGTCTCTTAGTGGAGGGTGCCCTCACGATGATCATCCCTATACGGATGTATGAGCCCAAAATAGTAGCCAAAGGCAAGAATAAAAGTATTCCTCCCTCGGTGAAGATGACCAGCTCATTGAGGGAGATGTCTGAGCAGCTCAGCTTCGTGAGCACAGTGAATTCACAGAAGAAGTGGGCGACAGCATTGTCAGCACAAAAGGACAGTCGGACCACAAGGAGGGTGTGCACCAGTGCATGAACACAGGCAATAATCCAGGAGGCAGCCACCAAGAGCACACACAGCTCCTCCTTCATGATGGTGGTGTAGGTTAGAGGGTGACAGATGGCCACATACCTGTCATATGCCATCACAGCCAGAAGGAAATTGTCAAGACTCCCAAAAAGTATGAAAAAATAGAGCTGAGAAATGCATCCCTCATAGGGGATGGATTGTTGCTGCGTCTGCATGTCTGTAAGCATCTTCGGGACAGTGACAGATGACAGAGAAATGTCAGAGAAAGCCAAGTGGCTGAGGAAGAAGTACATGGGCGTGTGCAGGCGGGAGTCCAGCCTGATGAGCAGGATGATGAGGAGGTTACCCAGCACCGTGGTCAGGTACATGCCCAGGAACAGGGCGAAGAACGCGCCCTGCTGCCCTGGCGGGACGGGGAGCCCCAGGAGGAGGAACTCGGACACATGGCTCTGGTTCTCAGGCCCCATGCAGCTCTTCTCTCTGCCAAGAACAAAGGTGGTTTGGGAATCTCAGTATCCTAGAAAGAGAGCCAGTACTACTTCATCGCATGCTGAAATTCTCTGGGAAAATCATGAAGTTTTTCTACACATTTATTAATTCCTTAGACCTGTAAAAGTATGCACCTTTGCTGTATCCCAGCCTGGTTCCAGTATGACATTGAAACCCCTACAACCAACAAAACTTCACTGCCCACAAGCAGGAGGTGTTCACTGTTTCATCAGCCGTTGTTTATTGAACACCGAGTCCATGTCAGGACGTCTACTAAGGACCAAGATCCATCAGTGAACAGGTAAAGCAGGTCCCCCTTCTAGGAGTTTAGATCTCGATGAGCATGGAGGGACAATTTCTCCACCAGGCCAGAGCCATGCATAATAATTCACTTCGGCAGAATCAGGAGATGAACCCGAAACCTCGGATCAGTTGGTTCTGCCTTAAACTAACGTGAGGCTCCAGGGCTGAGGAGATGTGGGAGCGATGGCAGTCTCCACGTGAGAACCTGCCGAGTCCCATCGACCTACAGCTGCAACCTCAGGGACTCTCAAGAAATTGTGGGCATTTAAGCCACTCGATGGCACAATAGCTCCCAAACCAGAAAAGTCCAGAAACTTTCATAAGAATGCTGCACATTTTGGTGAACATCTGGGTGCTGGGCTAAGAATTTTACCTACGCTTCCTAATTCAATCCACTCATCTGACTCATATTCCCAGAATTTTAGACCTCTTCACAGCTGCAGTAAGAATTTGTGGTCTTTTACCTTGTTAGCTTTTAATAAATAGAAACTTAAATGTTACAGGCTCTGTAGTCACACAACAGCAGGGTCAGGGACAAAATGGCACACACATGTGTGGATCTGTGTCTGTATTACATATAATATGTCATGTATATACTTGTTACATATTTTTATTTTCTATGAATTACAATTTACCAAGTATTAGCTACCTCATGGGGTTCAGTGTAATACATCTGGTTGATCAGAACCCATGCCCAGAACCATTTAACATGGAATCTTTCCATTTGTTGGTAAGGGTAGCCAAGCACAATATCTTATTTTAGAGATGTGCAGACCAAAGTTGTCTAAAATTTTTTAGTGCCCTTACTAGATAATTTCATTCCTTCATATTCATATACTTTTCAAGTGAAGAAAAATTTTCCAGTATTTTAACTTCTTTGTATTTATCCAACAACCGTTTACTGAAGGCTTTTGTAAGATTCACCAGGCAAATGTTCCTCCCAACTGATGGGTGTGGAAAATGAGTCTAGGACTTAAGCAACTTTCCCAAGGTCTCGCCGCCTTTGGGTGGTGATTCTACCATATACTTTCACACAGCAGGATGCCTGGAGTGGTTTTCTTAGTTGTTTTTCTGTTTGTTTGTTTTATTTTTAATTGGCCTGGAACTTTAATAAAACTAAAAGGTTGCAAAATTGTGAGCAGCTCAGTCACACTCGGGTACGTGAAAATGATAACCGATTTGTTTCAGAAACGGGGTTGCTTAGAGTTTGGTTTCTTGAGCTAATGGTGCCCCAGAATGAGGACACTTAAGGAAACACATGAGGTCATAGGTGGAGATCACACACACATAAACACACAGAGTGCTGATCTTTGAATTTCAGTCACTTGTGACCAAGATCCCACCCTAAAGGAAAGAGAGCCAATACGTGGTTCTGCTCAAATACTCATATGTTGGATCGGACTAAAAGCCCATTACACTTTTTCCATAAAATAAAAAGATACCTTTCTCATGTTCATCACTAACTTCATTGATTTGACTATTTTGAGTAAGTCAGCTATCTTCCACCGTTGGCTTCAGTGGGTACAGACCAGGGGTGCTGCTAAACATCTTCCAACACATACGACAGCCCACGGCAAAGAATATTGGGCCAGAATGTCCATCGTACCAAGAAACTTTGCAAACCAGTTTTGACACGTTCAATCAGTCACAGCACCTTCTCCATACACTGCACAAACCTTTTTCTGTGCATCATTTGCAGTCTCACATTTCTTGAGGAAATAAAACAGTGTAGTCCAAAAATGTTGCATATTTTTGCCCATCCTCAAAATTAAAATGGGAGCACAAAAATTCACCAATTTTGATAAGTCTTTAAAAATGCACTCTGATGTCACAGCTGTCACAGTACAACCTAACAAAATTGTTTCCGATGAAGTTAAAGGCACCTAAGCACTACCAAGAGCCATCGTACAGAAAAAACTAAGCAAACTTTTTGGCCAAGCCAATACGTACATACAATCCTGAGTAACACACAAAGTGAGACATACACACAACACAATGATGGAGCACTCACCCGCACACCCTGACAATGCACAACAACACAACTGACTCATGACACACCTGGTAAACACTCAACTCACCACGTACACAAAACTCAGACACCATACACACATCACCAAAAGCACACAAGACCACAAAACATTAAAATTATCACAAGAAACTCACTCCAACGACACATATGCACACCCAGCCACACACCCCTACTAATAAAGAGGCCATGCTTCCGCCCCTTCTGACACATCGCCTTGTCGGGGGAAGGCGGTCAGCGTGGGGCAGAGAAGCCTGTTCAGCCACAGGTGCACTCATTAAACCACCACCCACACCCGAGGCACATGGCCACACACATGGTAACATACAGAGAAATCCAAACGACACACCCTCCTGCTGTCACACACGAGCGTGTGACCCACGGGCTCAGCTTGCACGTGCACCAGCACACGCCGCTGAGCAGAGGTGCGGGGTCCCTCTCTGACCTGACCGTGGCTCCTCTGAGGTCTGGCATCTTCCTGTCCAGTATGAGATCAACGAGTGTCACTCCCGATGCTCAGCTGTGACGCCAGTGCTTACAATCGCAGGCGTGAGTCAGGAGCCCCTAGTCGCACGCCAGGGGACCGATCTGGGGCCCAGGGTTGGGTCAGACTTAGGAAAAGAGTCAGGCTGTGAGGCAGGTACGTAGCACACACACACACAACTGTCCAACAGCATGTACACAAGCGTGTGAAATATATGCAGGCATACACAGTCATGGACACACAGTCATGGACACAGACTGATGTATGAACTTACTAGCAAGCAGGCAGAGCCGTATCCCAGTGCAGACATCCGATCCCTCTGACCTGTGCTTCTCTTTGGTGAGATCAAACACTACTGCAGACTACTGCCCTGCTCCTCAGGGCAACACAAGTGAAGGGGCTTCTTGACATATAGAAGAAGCATCTGAGGCCATGGCACTTCTACAGACTTTGACGTAGTTTAAACAGCCCGAGAGAAATGACTCAAAAGATTACACGTGCTTAGTAATGAGAGACTGACACCAAGTCCCCAAGCTTCTGGCTAATTTCTGCCTGCCCTTTTGGGAGCTGTGAGTCCAGGAGCCAGAGGGGCTGGAGACCTAGGGGACAGCGTCCCTGATTCATTCCAGTGATGCCCTGGACCTCCTTCTTCTTGGGCACTGAGCCAGCTGGGAAAAGGATTTTTCAACTCTTTATCTGGAAATGATGTTGAAGGTATACAAATGTTCTATATGATATGAAGAATTCCTGTACAGGCCTCACCCAGATGTCCCAGAGTTTAACATTTTACTATTTTACCTTCAGTGTGCAGGTATGTGTTAATGTATATATGTTTCAGGCTTAGATTTGCAGGAGATACACCACAACACTCGTTATTAGAAAACATAATAATAGTTTTTCCAAAGCCTAGCGTCTGTATCCGTGATCAAATGGCTAAAGTAGTGTCTGCCAGGTTCTCTACTGCAAATTTATCATTTTCAAATTTACTATTTGACCTCCCAATTAATACAGGCCATTGGGGTAGGTAATTTGAAACTACGTAATAGTAACTTTTTCCTTCGTTACCTATCACCCACTATATTTAACATCCATTGGTGACTCTTGTATGACAATGTTCTGCAGACGTGGTCACCAGGTGATGACTTTTCTAATTCTAGCCTTCTATTGTCTTTATTAGTTGTATAAGTCACTTTCCCTTATTCTCCGCTCATTTCCTTTTATTTACTTATTTATATATTATGGGCTCATGGATTCTTACTCTTTGAGTTCTAATCCATTACCATTTGATTCATTTTGAAGTTTTATGTGCGTTCATTGCTTGCAAGCATTCTAAATGCTCTGAGAGAGCCAAGTAGGAAATATATCTGAAAGAAACAGAAATAGTCAAAACTGGGAACTAGGAAACTAAAGGTTGTTTACCCACGGAAGGTGTGTCAGGAAGAATGGGGGATGGGAACAGTATATGTTCATATTTTCAAGCCCATGAGTTTGAATTGATATCTCCAGTTCTAGTTTGATGTCATAGAGTTCTTTCCGGCCTCTCCATTTCCATGTACATAGCACCTTTCTCACGAGAGTGAGGAGTCACTCCCCTTTTCCTGAATGTTTACTTACTTATTTGCTGAGTCTTTGGATACATGGGAAGTAGTTTCAGAATCTTGAACTCATGCCACTCTTAGTGACACAGTAACTACAGCCTAAGACTTTCTTTCCAGCTTTTTCTTTTTATTGTAAGAGGGCATAGTCAAGATTGTCGATTCAGTAATTACTTCCGTTACTTATTTTGTTTTCTCCTTTAGTCTAATTATGTTATTAACTTGAAGCATAGCTAGGTTTATTTGTTTTGTCTTATTCTGTTTTGCTTTGAGCACCCCCTCTTCTGTTCATTGTTTTGTGGCAAAAGACACCATAGAGTTGAGCCCGTCAAGGGGGTGGTGTAAGCCGTGGCTGGCGTGTCTCAGTGGATAAGGGGATGGCCTTGATCCAAGGGGTCGCTGGTTCGATCCCCAGTCAGGGGTCATGCCTGGGTTGCAGGTAGGGTCCCCGGCCAGGGGCATGGGAGAGGCAGCCGGTCGATGTGTCTCTCGCACATTGGTGTTTCTCTCACTCTCTTTCTCCCTCCCTTTCCATCTCTCTAAAAACAAGTAAATAAAATCCGAAAAAAAGAAAAAGATGGCGGTGTAGGTAAACACAGCTCGCCTCCTCCCACAACTACCTCAAAATCACATCGAAACCACAGAACAACCATTATTGAAAAATGCCAATAATGGAGCTGAGTGGAAGTCCTACAACTGCGGAATTAAGGAGGAAACCACATTGAGACTGGTAGGAGTGGAAGACACGCGGAGAGGTGAAACAGGCTGGTCCCATACCCACGTATGGCAGATAAAAATCAAGAGGGATATCTCGGGAGTGAGGTTTCCGAGCCCAACGCCACGTCCCCTAGTCCGTGGTTCCAGTACCAGGAAGATAAGTCCGCAAACTTCTAGCTGTAAAAAACAGTAGGGACTGAGGCTGTGGAAGACACAGATACCCGGATTACCTGGCAGTTCCACATAAAGGGCCCACACAGAGACTTAATTGGCCTCAATCTCTGAGCTCAGGCAGGGAGGCACACAGGGAAGGTCTGATGTGCCTGGCGTCAGAGCGAGAGATGGGGGGCAGCTTTTGCCCAGAGGGAAATGCAGGCAGAGGCCATGGTTTCTTTTCTGAGCCCACCCATCACAGAGCCACAGAGCCACAGAGCCTGCAGGCTGGCACCATATCTTGAGACTCCGCCAACCTGGCTCACACTGTTTGCCCCACCCTGGTGATTCCCTGAGGCTCCACCCCACCCAATGCTTGGGACCACCCAAGCTGTTTCCAGGGGCTTTTCTGTATGAATGGCTAGTCTTGGTTCATGCTTGAGGTATTCCTAAATTCTCTCAGACAAGCAACATCTGGCCTCAGCAAGCTCCATACCTCTCAGTAAGTTGCGCCAGGCCTGGCACTAGCAGCTCGCTGGCTTTGGCTCAGAGATTGCCCTTGCTTGAGCACCTCCAAGCCCAGCACGGTAGTAGCCATCTGAAGATCGCTTTGTAGCTTGTGCAGGGTTGCCTCAGACAAAACACAGGTGGCGGCACCTTCTGGAAGGCCCAAGAACCTGTGCACCCAATGGATAGCTACAGACCACGTCAGAGCATCGCCACCCAACCACCTCCGCAGGAAATATACTCAAGGAGTGGACTCAGTGGGCACTAGAGCCCCTTCCAAAGTAAGTCCTGCTTGTGGAGCGGGCCCCTGCGCAGCTGGTCCTCCATGGCTGTCAGGGGTTGGTTGTCAGTGCTTAGCCAGCACTTGCTGCTGATTAGCCTGGTAAATCCCTTCCAATGACCTGCCAAGAGCAATCAGGGCTCAACTACAAGAGGAGGGTGTAAGCAGTTCACACAGTTGGTTCACCTTGAGTACCCAGCTTGAGTGACACGGGAGACTACCACCTGATGCTGCAGGACACCTATTATATCAGGCCACCGTATCGAGACAGGAAATCAAAAGCCCTACCTAATACACAGAAGCAAACACAGAGAAGCTGCCAGAATGAGGAGACAAAGACACATGGGCCAACCGAGAGGACAGAACATAACTCCAGAAAAAGAACTAAACAAAATGGAGACCAGCACTCTACTAGATGTAGAATTTAAAACACTGGTTATAAGGATGATCAGCGAACTTAGGGGAAGAGCATATGAACTCGGAGAACTTCAGTAGCACAAAAAGGAGCATTGAATCCATAAAAGAGAACCAGTCAGAAACCAAGCATACACTAGCTGAAATGAAGATCAGCTTACAGGGGATCAACAGTAGAGTGGTTGAAGTCAAGAATCAAATCAGCGATTTGGAATATAAGGAAGCAATACATACCGAATGAGAACAGCAAGAAGAAAAAATAATTTTAAAAAACCTAGGACAGTGTAAAGTGCCTGTTGGACAACTTCTGGTATACCAACAGACACTTTGCACCTGGTATTAGCATCAGGGGTGCCAGAAGGAGAAGAGAGGGAGCCGAAATTGAAAACCTGTTTGAAGAAATGATGATAGAAAACTTCTCTAATGTGGTGAAGGAAATAAACATACAAGTCCAAGAAGCACAGAGGGCCCCAAACAAGATGAACTCAAAGAGGCCCACAGCAAGACACATTATAATTAAACTGCCAAAGAAAGGTTAAAGACAAAGAGAGAATCTTAAAAGCATCGAGAAAAGCAGTTAGTTACCTGCAAGAGAGCTCCCATAAGGCAGTTGGCCGCTTTCCCAAAGGAACTTTGCCAGCTAGAGGGGATTGGCAAGAAATATTCTAAGTGATGAAAAGCAAGGACCTACAACCAAATTACTCTAGCCAGCGAAGCTATCATTTAGATTTGAAGAACAGATAAAGAGCCACCCAGACAAGAAAAAGCTAGTTCGTCGCCACCAAACCAGCATCATGTGAAATGTTAAAGGATCTTCTTTAAGAAGAAGGTGAAGAAGATTAAAAATATGAATAATGAAATCGAATCCAATGCATACCAATTAATAATTGAACCTAAAAAGCAAAATAAATCAACAAGTAAAACAGGAAGAGAATCACAGATACAGAGAATGCTTTATAGGTTGCCAGATGCGGGGTGGGTCAGGGGATGGGCCAAAAGAGTGAAGGGATTAAGACGTATAAGTTCGTTGTTACTGCATAATCGTGGGGATGTAATGTACAGCATAAGGAATACAGTCACCAAAGAATACATGTGCCGGACCCATGGACGTGCACAATGGTGTGGGGATTGCCTGAGGGAGGGGGGGGCGGTCTGGAGAGAGGGAGGAAAAGGGGGAAAAATTGGGACAACAGTAATAGCATAAACAATAAAATATAATTTAAATTTAAAAAGACAACACAGTCAAAACTGTATGAGTCATTATACTCATCTCCCCGTCTCTTCTGTTCTACCTCTCTAGGTAAAGAGTTTCATTAGCTTCTGATTCATTCTTCCTGCTCAAATTAGAAGTCTTATCTTATTTCCCCTTCATTTTCACTTAAAGAGTAGCCTGCTACCAATGCTACTTTACACATTGCTTATTTTCCACTTGACAATACATCCCGATGTTTCTCCATCTTGATTCATAGATATCTTTGTGTTGTTTTTTTTTTCCACAGTTGCACAGTAATTTCATTGAATTTCTGTAGAATTTCCTGTATGGGTCCTAGAATGAGATATTGGAGATAGCGTCCTAAATGGCCACTGAATTGTGTACCTCAAATGGCTAAAATGGTCAATTTCATGTTTTGAAAAATAAAGTACAATTAAACAATATAGAGGATATAAGAAGTAACCACTGCATACAGCACAGTAAATAATTATAAAGTAATAATAGGGTATCATTAATCAGTTAATACTTGAAGAATGGAATAACAACACACGGGGCGGACCAAAAAAAGAAAGCCCTGATTTTATTTATTAAAAGTTGTGTATTTATTCTTACATATTTCAGCTTCGGTCACATTCAAAGTATTCTCCATTTGATGCACTACACCTGTAGAGACTTTTCTTCCATTGCTCCAAACTGTATTTGAACCCATGGATTTTGATGCCTTTTAGCGCTTCTGCCATTTTTTGTTTAACTCGTCCACACTGGCAAACGTTTCTCTTTTTTTGGTCGTCTTCTTATTTTATTAGAGAAGGCTGGTACCAACGGTTCAAATTTATATATTTAAAATTTTTTACCTGTATTTTCATTTTATTTTTTATCGTTGTTCAGTAACAGCTGTCCCACCGTTTTCCCTGTTGCTCTCCCCTGCCCCGTTCTCCCCTGAACCCTCCCCTGTTCCCACAGCCAGTTCCCACCCCATTGTCTGTGCCCTTGAGTCCTCTATTCATGTTCCTTGACTTGCCTCTTCCCCCTTCTTTCCCCTCTTATCCTGCTCCCCTCTCCCTGGTCACTCTTGAGTTTGTTCTTTACTTCCATGTCTCCGTTTCTGTTTCGCTGAACAAAGTGTTCCTTTTTGAGGACTTTTTTCATTGGGGAAAACAAAAGAGAAAGTACACTAGAACACTCAGGTAGCAGGCAAAGCCTGTACTACAGGGGCCTGCCCTCCAGTAGACAATTCCATCTTGAGGGTCTCCTTTCACATACACTTAATCAATCAAAAGGGAAGAAGACAAGGCTCTCTGCCCCTCCTGTTGGACAGAGAGCTGCGTCTTCCTGCACAGTGCCAGTCGCAACCTGAGCCGTGATTGTAAAGGTTGGAGTGAACAGGTTTGGCCAAATTGGGCGCCTGGTCACCGGGACTGCTTTTAACTCTGGCAAAGTAGATATTATTGCCATCAGTGACCCCTTCATCACCTCAACGCCACGGTCTGCTTGATCTGGTATGATTCTACTCATGGGAAGTTCAAGGGTAGAGTCATGGCTAAACAGGAAGCTTTTCATCAATGAAAAGTCCATCTCCATGTTCCAGGAGAGATGTCCAGCCACCATCCAATGGGCAGATGCTCATGCTAAATATTTTGTGAAGGCCACTGGTGTCTTCACTACCTTGGAGAATCCTGTGGTTCACTTGAAGGGTGGAGCCAAGAGAGTCCTCATTTCTGCCCGTTGGCATGCCCCCATGTTTGTGATGGATGTGAATTATGACAGGTATGACAACTCCCTCAAGACTGTCAGCAATGCTTCCTGCACCACCACCTAGTGCCCTCGCCCCAGCCAAGGTTATCCATGTCAACTCTGGCATGATAGAGGGACTCATGGCCACAGTCCATGCCATCAGTGCTACCTGGAAGACTGGACGGCCCCTCTGGGAAGCTGTGGTATGATGGCTGAGGGGCTGCCCAGAGCACCATCCCTGCTTCTACTGGCCCTGCCAAGGCTGCGCGCAAGACCATCCCTGACCTGAATAGAAGTTCACTCACGTGGCCTTCCATGTCCCCACCCTCAGTGTATCAGGTATGGATCTGATCTGCCACCTGGAGAAAGCTACCAAATATGGTGACATCAATAAGGCAGTGAAGCAAGCATGTTAGGGTCCCCTCAAGTGCATGCTGGGTTGTACTGAGGACCAGATTGTCCTCTGCAACTTTAACAGTGACGCTCCTACAGCTTCAGTGCTGGGGCTGGCATTGCTCTCAGTCACCACTTTGTTAAGCTCATTTCCTGTAATGACAACGAATCTGGCTACAGCAACAGGGTGGTGGATCTCATGGTTCACGTGGCCTCCAAGGAGTAAGAACCACCTGGACCACCAGCCCCAGTGAGAGAACGAGAGGCCCTCAGCTGCTGGGGAGTCATTGCCCCAGATTGATCCCCCAACACACCAAGAACCTCCAGGCTTGCACATTTCCATTCAGATCCCCTCAAGAAGGGAAGTCATAGGGAGCCCTACCTCATCATGCACCTTAAGTAAAGATCTCTGTACCCAGTCCACCCCCCAAAAGGGAGGAAGACAAGAGAGAATAAATATGAAACAGATGTGTCAAATAAAAAATATAGTAATTTAGAAAATCAAGTTCAAAGATACTATTATTACATTAGATGTGAATAGATAAACTTCTCCAAAAATATAATTGTTGCTTTACATAAAAAAGGCAAAATCCAACTTTCCACCATTAACAGTGGACGCCTCTTAGATATAAAGACATAGAAAATTTTACAGTGATGGAAAAGAAATGCCATGAAACTCTAACCAAAAGAAAGCTGCATCTTTACTAGATATATTATACTAGTATTTATATCTGTCTGTATCTGTATCTATGTACACATCTATGCATATGGAAATAAAATTCCATAGTAATATCAGAAGTAGATGAACTGTTAAGAGAGGACCCATTGCTAGAAATATCTGCTAATTATAAACCAAGTGATGTGCTCTAAAATGCATTTTTTATCCTCACAGGAAGATGTATTTTTATTGATTTTAGAGAGAGAGGAAGGGAGAGAGAGGGAGAAATATGGATGTGGGAGGGTGTTACCGAACAAAAGGACCCGTTGGTGAGGGCAGTGCATAGATGCTATTACCGAAAGAACGACACCCTCCTTCCCTGGGACCGCTCGGTTACGGGTCCTTTGCCCGCTGCCCTTGGAATTATGGCTCTCAATGGCAGAGTTTGTTGTAAAGGAAAGGAACAAATAATTACTCAAAGGATACTCAGGTTTGGTTAATGGCTAAATGTCACCCTTAAACCTCAAAATCCCTTCAAAATGATCACCAGCACACACAGTCCTGCCTTCCCCACTTTACCCAGTTAGGCCAGTCAGCCCAGTCAAGGGTACCATCCCTCAGAAGAAAAAGAACAGAAGTCCGGGCCTCGACTAGGCAGACCTCTCGCGGGTCTCAACACCATCCACTGCGTCGCCACGATCTCCAGCTCTCAATCCATAACCATATAGCACCTTCTCATGGCCCACTACCAAGAGTCCTTTTTCCCCTCCTTCTCTCCTCGTGGTCTTCACACTGTTCCCCAGAGTCTGTGTCCCTTTGTCTCTCCTGCAGGCCCCTGTCTCTTCTCTTTCTCTCCCCCAGTTACATTCTCTGTTCAGTCTTTGTAATCTTCTTAATTAGCTTTAGTGATACACAAAATAACCCTCTTTGCAAATGAGGAATGAAGCTATTCTGTTATTGACATGCAAAATGACTCTAAAGTGTCCTGCTCAAGGTCCAATCCCCCAAGGGGTCCGGCCCTGGGGTGGGGAGTATATTTGTCTTGGACACACCAATCTCTGGACCACATTGCAAATACCCTTTGGGGCGGGCCCTGGCTGTGCCCTGCTACAAGAGAACCATAGATTGGTTGCCACTCATACGCATCCTGATTGGGGATCGATCCTGCAACCCAGCTAAGTGCCCGGATCAGGGAATGAGCCTGCACCCTTTTGGTATAAGGAACAATACTCCAACCAACAGGGCCACCCAACCAGGGCTCTGAAATACATTTTTTTAAGTTTCTCTCTGTTTTTTGTTAAAAGATTTGCTTTGTAGCACTTGCCAATTTTCATAGTGTCATTATTGTTAACATGATGTCACTGAATGAGTTGGGAAGACATGCAGTCAATCAGCTGAAGCCGATGAAGAGCCAGCAAGAAAGAATTAATTCAAAAGAAAAAGTTCACCAGGAGCAGATCATGGTGTTAAATCAGTGTGTCCTTATAGTATAAAAAACACATAAGCAAAAACTGATGAATTTCAAGGGAGAAAAAGACAAATCCACAATTGTAACTATGCAACATGTTTTGCACAAGATTTTCCATATATCTTATAAGAGATGATGAACAAGTGAAAAATGTTAATTAGGGATAAAGAATTATAAACAACGCCAGTAGAAAACCTTACCTCATTCACTTATTAACAGCACTTATACGTGACAACAGAATGGATATTCTATTAAAGTTATAGGGAAATGTTGACCATACAATAATGTTAAGAGCTATACCTCACTCTGCTCCGGACTACATTAAGAGGATTTAGTGATTGCCACTTAAAGAGGTTAACCCTGGTGACAGACGTTTCTAAGGCCTGCTTTATATCCCTGTTCCTCAGGCTGTAGATGAAGGGGTTCAGCATGGGGGTAACTACCGTGTACATGACCGAAGCAATTATGTCTTTGGAATCCCACGATGAGGACAAAAAGTAAACACCTGCAAGTGTCCCATAGTATAAAGACACCACGAGGAGATGGGAGCCACAGGTAGAGAAGACTTTCAAGAGTCTCTTAGTGGAGGGAGGCCTCACAATGATCGTCCCTATGCAGATGTAAGAGCCCAAAACAGTAGCCAAAGGAAGGAAATAAACCATTCCTCCCTCGGTGAAGATGACCAGCTCATTGAGGGAGACGTCTGAGGAGCTCAGCTTCAGAAGCACAGTGAGGTCACAGAAGAAGTGGGTGACACTATTGCCAGCACAAAAGGATAATCGGACCAAGAGGAGAGTGTGCACCAGTGCATGAGCACAGGCAATAATCCAGGAGGCAGCCACCAACAGTACACACAGCTCATCCCTCATGATGGTGGTATAGCGAAGGGGGTGACAGATGGCCACGTACCTGTCATATGCCATCACAGCCAGAAGGAAATTGTCAAGACTAGCAAATAATATGAAAAAATAGAGCTGAGAAATGCATCCCATGTAGGGGATGGATTGTTGCCGAGTCTGCATGTTCATGAGCATGTTTGGAACAGTGACAGATGACAGAGAAATGTCAGAGAAAGCCAAGTGGCTGAGGAAGAAGTACATGGGTGTGTGCAGGCGGGAATCCAGCCTGATGAGCAGGAGGATGAGCAGGTTGCCCAGCACCGTGGTCAGGTACATGCCCAGGAACAGGGCGAAGAACGTGCCCTGCTGCCCTGGCAGGACGGGGAGCCCCAGAAGGAGGAACTCGGACACATGGCTCTGGTTCTCAGGCCCCATGCAGCTCTTCTCTCTGCCGGGGACGGAGGAGGTTTTGGAATCTTCTGTATCCTAGAAAGACAAGAATTATCACACCTCATACTCTAAGTCTCTGGGAAAATCATGAATTTTTTCTACGTTTATTAATTTCTTAGACCTGTAAAAGTATGCACCTTTGCTGTATCCCAGCCTGGTTCCAGGATGACACTGAAACCCCTACAACCAGCAAAACTTCACTGCACAGAAGCAGGAGGTGTTCACTGTTTCATCAGCCGTTGTTTATTGAACACCGAGTCCACGTCAGGACGTCTACTAAGGACCGAGATCCATCAGTGAACAGGTAAAGCAGGTCCCCGTTCTAGGAGTTTAGATCTCGATGAGCATGGAGGGACAATTTCTCCACCAGGCCAGAGCCATGCATAATAATTCACTGCGGCAGAATCAGATGAACCCAGAAACCTGGTATCAGTTGGTTCTGCCTTAAACTAACGTGAGGCTCCAGGGCTGAGGAGATATGGGAGCGATGGCAGTCTCCACGTGAGAACCTGCCGAGTCCCATCGACCTACAGCTGCAACCTCAGGGACTCTCAAGAAATTGTGGGCATTTAAGCCACTCGATGTCACAATAGCTCCCAAACCAGAAAAGTCCAGAAACTTTCATAAGAATGCTGAACATTTTGCTGAACGTCTGGGAGTTGAACTAAGGATTTTACCTATGCTTCCTAATTCAATCCACTCATCTGACTGACATTCCCAGAATTTAAGACCACGTCACAGCTACAGTAAGAATTTGTGGTCTTTTACCTATTTTAGCTTTTAAGAAATAGAAACATAAATGATACAGACTCTGTAGTCACACAACAGCACGGTCGGGGACAAAATGGCACACACGTATGTATCTGTGTCTGTATTACATGTGATATGTAATGTATACACTTGTTACATATTTTTATTTTCTATGAATTACAATTTACCAAGTATTAGCTGCCTCGTGGGGTTCAGTGTAATACATCTGGTTGATCAGAACCCATGCCCAGAGCCAGTTAACATGGAATCTTTCCATTTGTTGGTAAGGGTAGCCAAGCACAGTATCTTATTTTAGAGATGTGCGGACTCAAAGTTGTCTAAAATTTTTTAGTGCCCTTACTAGATAATTTCATTCCTTCATATTCATATACTTTTCAAGTGAAGAAAAATTTTCCAGTATTTTAACTTCTTTGTATTTATCCAACAACCGTTTACTGAAGGCTTTTGTAAGATTCACCAGGCAAATGTTCCTCCCAACTGATGGGTGTGGAAAATGAGTCTAGGACTTAAGCAACTTTCCCAAGGTCTCGCCGCCTTTGGGTGGTGATTCTACCATATACTTTCACACAGCAGGATGCCTGGAGTGGTTTTCTTAGTTGTTTTTCTGTTTGTTTGTTTGTTTTATTTTTAATTGGCCTGGAACTTCAATAAAACTAAAAGTTTGCAAAATTGTGAGCAGCTCAGTCACACTCGGGTACGTGAAAATGATAACCGATTTGTTTCAAAAACAGGGTTGCTTAGAGTTTGGTTTCTTGAGCTAATGGTGCCCCAGAATGAGGACACTTAAGGAAACACATGAGGTCATAGGTGGAGATCACACACACATAAACACACAGAGTGCTGATCTTTGAATTTCAGTCACTTGTGACCAAGATCCCACCCTAAAGGAAAGAGAGCCAATACGTGGTTCTGCTCAAATACTCATATGTTGGATCGGACTAAAAGCCCATTACACTTTTTCCATAAAATAAAAAGATACCTTTCTCATGTTCATCACTAACTTCATTGATTTGACTATTTTGAGTAAGTCAGCTATCTTCCACCGTTGGCTTCAGTGGGTACAGACCAGGGGTGCTGCTAAACACCTTCCAACACATAAGACAGCCCACGGCAAAGAATATTGGGCCAGAATGTCCATCGTACCAAGAAACTTTGCAAACCAGTTTTGACACGTTCAATCAGTCACAGCACCTTCTCCATACACTGCACAAACCTTTTTCTGTGCATCATTTGCAGTCTCACATTTCTTGAGGAAATAAAACAGTGTAGTCCAAAAATGTTGCATATTTTTGCCCATCCTCAAAATTAAAATGGGAGCACAAAAATTCACCAATTTTGATAAGTCTTTAAAAATGCACTCTGATGTCACAGCTGTCACAGTACAACCTAACAAAATTGTTTCCGATGAAGTTAAAGGCACCTAAGCACTACCAAGAGCCATCGTACAGAAAAAACTAAGCAAACTTTTTGGCCAAGCCAATACGTACATACAATCCTGAGTAACACACAAAGTGAGACATACACACAACACAATGATGGAGCACTCACCCGCACACCCTGACAATGCACAACAACACAACTGACTCATGACACACCTGGTAAACACTCAACTCACCACGTACACAAAACTCAGACACCATACACACATCACCAAAAGCACACAAGACCACAAAACATTCAAATTATCACAAGAAACTCACTCCAACGACACATATGCACACCCAGCCACACACTCGCTACAATAAGGAGCACACACACCCCTACTAATAAAGAGGCCATGCTTCCGCCCCTTCTGACACATCTCCTTGTCGGGGGAAGGCGGTCAGCGTGGGGCAGAGAAGCCTGTTCAGCCACAGGTGCACTCATTAAACCACCACCCACACCCGAGGCACATGGCCACACACATGGTAACATACAGAGAAATCCAAACGACACACCCTCCTGCTGTCACACACGAGTGTGTGACCCACAGTCTCACCAGCACACGCCGCTGAGCAGAGGTGCGGGGTCCCTCTCTGACCTGACCGTGGCTCCTCTGAGGTCTGGCATCTTCCTGTCCAGTATGAGATCAACGAGTGTCACTCCCGATGCTCAGCTGTGATGTCAGTGCTTACGGTCACGGGCGTGAGTGGGGAGCCCCTAGAGGTCGATACTTCAGTCTATGTGGGCTAAACGGGCCTGGGTTTGGCCTAACTCAGGAAGAGTCAGGCCGTGAATCAGGTCCATAGCACACACATGTGCACGCACATTCACAGACACACAGCTATCAAATAGCATGTCCACAAGCATGCGCAATACATGCAGACACAGTCATGGACACAAGTTCTCATATATGCACTTACTAGCACAGAGACAGAGCCGTCCCCAAGTGCAGACATCCAGCCCCTCTGACTGCGTTTTCCTCGGTGAGTTCAGACAACACTACTCCAGATTTTTCCCCAACTCCTCAGGTTTTCTTCAAAATTAGAGGAAGCATTTGGGGCCTTGGCACTTCTACAGACTTTCATTTTGTTTAAACAGTTCAGGAGGAATGACTCAAAAGATAACATGTCCTTACTAATGAGAGACTGACACCAAATCCCCAAGCTTCTGGCTAATTTCTGCCTGCCCTTTGGGGAGCTAAGTGTCCAAGAGCCAGAGGGGCTGGAGACCTAGGGGACAGCGTCTCTCTGATTCCAGTGATGCCCTGGACTCCTTTCTTCTTGGGCATTGTGCCAGCTGGGAAAAAGGATTTTTCAACTTTTTTTTTGAAATGATGTTAAAGATATACAAAGGTTGTATAAATGATATCAAGAACTTATGTATAGGCCTTATACAGATGTCCCAAAATTTAACATTTTACTATGTTTACCTTCTGTGCGTAGGTATGTATTAAAGTTGTATGTTTCAGGCTTAGATTTTCAGGAGATATACCACAGCACATATTATTAGAAAGCGTATGATATTAATTTCTCCAATTACTAGTGTTTTTATCCTTGATCAAATTGCTAAGGTAGTGTCTGCCAGGTTCTCTACTGCAAATTTACCATTTTTGAAAGTTACTATTTAACCTTGTAATTAATAGATATTATTTGGGTAGATAATTTAAAACTCTATAATCATAACTATTTCCATCTTAACCTTTCACCCACTACATTTAATATCCATTGATGATTCTTACATGACAAAATTTTGCAAATGCGGTCACCGGATGGTGATTTTTCTAATCTTATCATTTCTTCTGTTCTTATTAGTTGTATTTTCCTATAAGAGGAACTTTCCCTAATTCCCCACTCATATCCTTTTTATTTATTCATATATTATGGGCTCATGGATTTGTATGAGATATAATCCAACCATTTGATTCATTTTGAAACTTTAGGTTTGTTCATTGCTTACAAGCATTCTAAATGATCTGAGAGAGCCACTAGGAAATATATCTGAAAGAAACAGAGGAAGTCCAAAGTAGGGACTAGGAAACTAAAGATTGTTTACCCACAGAAGGTGGGCCCCGAAGAATGGGTGATGGGATCAGTATAGATGTTGACATGTAACATATAAATTTCTATCTCTTTATACATTAAAGCCCATGAGTTTGAATTGCTATCACCAGTTCTAGTTTGATGTCATAGAGTTCTTTCCAGCCTCTCCATTTCCATGTACATAGCACCTTTCCGACAAGAGTGAGGAGTCACTCCCCTTTACCTGAATGTTTACTTATTTGCTGAGTCTTTGGATACATGGAAAGTAGTTTCAGAATCTTGAACTCATGACACTCTTAGTGACACAGTAACTACAGCCTAAGACTTTGTCTCCAGCTTTTTCTTTTTATTGTGAGAGGACATAGACACAATTCTCAGTCCAATAATTACTTGTTACCTATTTTATTTTCCCCTTTAGTCTAATTATGTTATACTTTAAACATAGCTAGGTTTATTTATTTTGTCTTTTATTTTGCTTTATGCACCCCTTCTTCTTTTTATTTGTTAATTTTTTGTCAGTAGACACCATAGATGTGTGCTGGTGCATAGGTAAACACAGCTCGATGCGTAGGTAAACACAGCTTGCCTCCTAGAACAAACACATCAAAATTACAGCTAAACTACAGAAAAATTATTATTCAGAAACAGCTGAATGGAAATCCTACAACTACAGAATTAAGGAGGAAACCACATTGAAACTTATAGGATGGGCAGAGATGCAGAATGGGCTGGTCCCATAATCCTTTGAGGCAGTTAAAAATCTAGAGGGACATCTCAGGAGCAAGGGGTCCCACCCCAATACCAGGCCTCCCAGCCCAGGATTCCAGTGCCAGGAAGATAAGCTCCCATAATTTCTGGCTGTAAGAAAACAGTAGGTACTAAGGCTGCAGAAGACAGAGACATCCGGATTACCTGGCAGTTCCTCATAAAGGGCCCACACAGAGACTTAGTCAGACTCAATCTCTCTGAGCTCCTGCACAGAGGCAGCAGCTGGAAAGGCACCAGAGGCACACTGGGAAGGTCTGGTGTTCCTGGCGTCAGAGCGAGAGATGGGGGACAGCTTTTGCCCAGAGGGAAATGCAGGCAGAGGCCATGGTTTCTTTTCTGAGCCCACCCATCACAGAGCCACAGAGCCACAGAGCCTGCAGGCTGGCACCGTATCTGAGACTCCGCCAACTTGACTTACACTGTTTGCCCCACCCTGGTGATTTCTGAGGTTACACCCCACCAAATATCTGGGCCCACCCAAGCTGTTCCAGTGGCTTTTCTGTATGAATGGCTTGTCTTGGTTCATGCTTGAGGTTTTCCTAAATTCTCTCAAACAGGCAACATCTGGCCTCAGCGAGCCCCCTACCTCTCAGTAAGTTGCCCCAGGCCTGGCACTAGCAGCTGCTGGCTTTGGTCCAGAGCTTGACCTCATTTGGGCTCTTCTAATCTTAGCACAAATATTAGCCATCTGCAGATTGCTTTAATTTATGCAGGGTTGCCTTGAAGAGAACACAGGTGGCGGCATCTTCTGGAAGGCCCAAGAGCCTGTGTACCCAGTGGACAGCTACAGACCATGTCAGAGCACCACCACCCAACCACCTCCATAAGCAATACACTCAAGGGGCGGACTCAGCAGGGACTAGAGCCCTGCTGAAGTAGGTCCTGCTCTGTGGTGTGCGCCACTGCACAGTGGATCTTCCACGGTGTTTGGAGGTTGGTGGTCAGTGGCCTGGGTAAACCCCTTCTGATGACCTGCCAAGAGCAATCCAGGCTAAAATACAAGAGAAGGGTGTAAACATCTCACATTATTGTTGTACCTCAAGGATCCAGCTTGAGTGATAGGGGAGCCTGTGCCACTCGACCATAGAGGACAGCTACTCCATTAGGCCACTCTACCAAGACAAGGAGTCATGAAAGCTCTACCTAATACATAGAAACAAACACAGAGAAGCTACCAAAATGGGGAGACAAAGAAACATGTCCCAAATGAAAGAATAGAACAAAACTCTGGAAAAAGAACTAAACAAAATGGAGATAAGCACTCTACTAGATATAGAGTTTAAAACACTGGTTATGAGGATGCTCAATGAACTTAGAAGAAGGGCAGGTTAACTCAGAACTTCAACAGCATAAAAAATGACAGGAAACCACAAAAAAGAACCAGTCAGAAATAAAGAATACACTAGTTGAAATGAAGATCAATTTACAGGGAATCAACAGTAGAGTGGTTGAAGCCAAAAATTAAATCAGCAATTTGGAATGTAAGGAAGCAATATATACCCAATCAGAACAGCAAGAAGAAAAAGAATCAATAAAATTAGGACAGTCTAAGGAGCCTGTTAGACAACTTCAAGCGTACTAACACTCACATCATTGGAGTACCAGAAGGAGAAGAGAAAGAGCAAGAAATTGAAAGCCAATTTGAAAAAAATAGAAAACTTTCCTAACATGGTGAAGAAAATAGACATACAAGTCCAAGAAGCACAGAGTCCCATACAAGATGAACTTGAAGAGGCCCACAGTAAGACACATCATAATTAAACTGCCAAATGTTAAAGAGAATCTTAAAAAAAAAAAAAAAGCATCGAGAAAAGCAGTTAGTTACCTGCAAGAGAGCTCCCATAAGGCAGTTGGCCGCTTTCCCAAAGGAACTTTGCCAGCTAGAGGGGATTGGCAAGAAATATTCTAAGTGATGAAAAGCAAGGACCTACAACCAAATTGCTCTAGCCAGCGAAGCTATCATTTAGATTTGAAGAACAGATAAAGAGCCTCCCAGACAAGAAAAAGCTAGTTCGTCACCACCAAACCAGCATCATGTGAAATGTTAAAGGATCTTCTTTAAGAAGAAGGTGAAGAAGATTAAAAATATGAATAATGAAATGGAATCCAATACATATCAATTAATAATTGAACCTAAAAAGCAAAATAAATCAACAAGTAAAACAGGAAGAGAATCACAGATACAGAGAATGCTTTATAGGTTGCCAGATGCGGGGTGGGTCAGGGGATGGGCCAAAAGAGTGAAGGGATTAAGACGTATAAGTTCGTTGTTACTGCATAATCGTGGGGATGTAATGTACAGCATAAGGAATACAGTCGCCAAAGAATACATGTGCCGGACCCTTGGACGTGCGCAATGGTGTGGGGATTGCCTGAGGGGGGGGGCGGTCTGGAGAGAGGGAGGAAAAGGGGGAAAAATTGGGACAACAGTAATAGCATAAACAATAAAATATAATTTAAATTTAAAGACAACAAATTCAGAAGTTTACAAGTCATTATACTCATGTCCCCATCTCTTCTGTCCCATCTCCTCTAGGTAAACAATCTCATTAGTTTCTGATTTATTCTTCCTCTGTTTCTTTTTGCTCAAATGGGAAGACAAATTTTATTTCCCCTTCATTTTCACCTAAAAAGTAGCCTGCTACCAATGCTATTTTACACATTGCTTATTTTCCATTTAACAATATATCCTGATATCTCTTCATACTGTTTCATAGATGTCTTCGGGTTTGTTTGTTTGTTTTTAACAGTTGCAAAATACTCAATTGCATTGATGTTCTGAAATTTCCTTTAGGAGTCCTAGAATGAGATATCGGTGATAGTGTCCTAAATGCCACTGAATTGTGTACCTCAAATGGCCAAAATGGTCAATTTCATGTTTTGTAAAATAAACTACTTTAAAAAATTAAAGAGAAAGTAAGAAGTAATCTTCATACAGCACAAAAAGTAATTATAAAATAAAAATTATTATGATTAATCAGTTAATAGTAGGTGAATGGAAAATATATGAGACCAAACAGAAAACTTGGAATTTGTTATTAAAAGTTGTGTATTTACTCTTACATGTTTAAACTTCAGTCACCTTCAAGGTACTCTCCATTTGATGCAATACACCTATAGACATTTTTTCCACTGCTCAAAGCAGTTTCTGAACTCATTTATTTTGATGCCTATTAGTTCTGCCACTTTTTCTTTTTACTCTTCCTTATCAGCAAAATGGTTATTTTTTTTGGAGACTTTTTTTCATCAGGGGAAACAAACAAACAAAAGTTGCTTGGGGCAAGATTACCTGAATAAGGAGGGTGGGACACAGGTGTTATGCCTTTTTTGGTCAAAAACTGCTGAACACTCAGCACAGTGTAGGCAGGTGTACTCATAAATCACCCATCTTGAAATGGGCAAATATGTTTAAAGAGTCTTAAAGAAAATTCACTGAAGCCCAACACAGCCACTCACAACAATGCCAGCTGGTGCACTGATACAGATGGGTTCCCAAGACACTTACCTAATGGGGGAAGCTGTATTACAAGGGGACTGCCTTCCAGAAGATAATTCTCGTTTTTTGGGTCCTCCCTTGTATATATTTAATTAATCAAAAGAGAGGAAGAGAAGGCTCTCCACTCCTCCTGTTTGACCGGCAGCCCTGTCTTCCCGCACAGCACCAGCCTCAACCCTGAGACACGATGGTGAGGGTTGGAGTGAACGGATTTGCTCTTATTAGGCTCCTGGTCCCCTGGGCTGCTTTTCACTCTGGCAAGGTGGATATTGTCACCATCAGTGACCCCTTCATCACCTCAACTACATGGTCTACATGTCCCAGTATGATTCTACTCATGGCAACTTCAAAGGCACAGTCAAGGCTGAGGACAGGAAGCTTGTCATCAATGGAAAGTATGTCTCCATCTTCCAGGGCGAGTGATGTTGGCGAGGTCCAGCCAACATCAAATGGGGTGATGCTGGTGCTGGATATGCTGTGCCGTCCACCGGTGTCTTCACTACCATGGAGAAGCCAGGGGCTCATGTGAAGGGTGGGCCCAGGAGGGTCCTCATCTCTGCCCCTTGGCATGCCCCCATGTTTGGGATGGGTGTGAACCATGACAGGTATGACAACTCCATGAAGACTGTCAGCAAAGGCTCCTGCACCACTAACTGCTTGCTCTGCACCCCCAGGCAAAGTCATCGATGTCAACTTTGGCAGCGTGAACGGTCTCATGACCATACTCCATGCCATCACTGCCACCCAGAAGACCACGGATGTCCCCTCTGGGAAGCTGTGGTGTGATGGCTGAGGGGCTGCCCAGAACACCACCCCTGCTTCTACTGGCCCTGCCAAGGCTGCGGGCAAGGTCATCCCTGAGCTGAATAGAAGTTCACTCACGTGGCCTTCCATGTCCCTACCCTCAATGAATCAGGTGTGGATCTGACCTGCTACCTGGAGAAAGCTACCAAATATGGTGACATCGATAAGGCAGTGAAGCAGGAATCTGAGGGTCCCTTCAAGGACATCCTGGGCTATACTGAGGACCAGGTTGTCTCCTACAACTTTAGCAGTGACATACCACATTCGATGCTGGGGCTGGCATTGCCCTCAGTTACCACTTTGTTAAGCTCTTTTCTTGATATGACAGTGAATTTGGCTACAGAGTCAAGGTGGTGGATCTCATGGTTCACGTGGCCTCCAAGGATTAAGAACCCCCTGGACCACCAGCCCCAGTGAGAGAACGAGAGGCCCTCAGCTGCTGGGGAGTCGTTGCCCCAGATTGATCCCCCAACACACCAAGCACCTCCAGGCCTGCACAGTTTCCATTCAGATCCCCTGAAGAAGGAAGGGAAGGGTCATAGGGCGCCCTGCCTCATCAGGCACCATCAGTAAAGATCACTGTACCCAGCCCAGCCTCCAAAAGGGAGGAAGACAAGAGAGAATAAATATGAAACAGATGTATCAAATAAAAAAACATAGTAATTTGGAAAATGTAAGTTCAAAGATTATGATTACATTAGATGTAAATAGATAAACTTCTCCAAAAATATAATTGTTGCTTTACATAAAAAGGGCAAAATCCAGCTTTCCACCATTAACAATGGACACCTCTAGATATAAGGACATCGAAAATTTTAAAGTGATGGAAAAGAAATGCCATGTAAACCCTAACCAAAAGAAGCTGCACATTTACTAGATATACTATACTAGTATTTATATCTCAATGTGTATCTGCATCTGTGTATGCATCTATGCATATGGAAATAAAATATCGACACTAATATCAGAAGTAGATGAGCTATTAAGGGAGGATCCATTGCTAGAAATATCTCCTAATTATAAAACAAGTGGTGTGCTATAAAATGTATTTTTTTATCCTCATGCAAGGACACATTTTTATTGATTTTAGAGAGAGAGGAATGGAGCGAGAGAAATATACATGTGAGAGAGAAGCATAAATTAGTTGCCACTCATAGGCATCCGGACCGGGGATCGATCCTGCAACCCAGCTAAGTGCCCGGATCAGGGAATGAGCCTGCACCCTTTTGGTATAAGGAACAATACTCCAACCAACAGGGCCACCCAACCAGGGCTCTGAAATACATTTTTTTAAGTTTCTCTCTGTTTTTTGTTAAAAGATTTGCTTTGTAGCACTTGCCAATTTTCATAGTGTCATTATTGTTAACATGATGTCACTGAATGAGTTGGGAAGACATGCAGTCAATCAGCTGAAGCCGATGAAGAGCCAGCAAAAAAGAATTAATTCAAAGGAAAAAGTTCACCAGGAGCAGATCATGGTGTTAAATCAGTGTGTCCTTATAGTATAAAAAACACATAAGCAAAAACTGATGAATTTCAAGGGAGAAAAAGATAAATCCACAATTGTAATTATGCAACATGTTTTGCACAAGATTTTCCATGTATCTTATAAGAGATGATGAACAAGTGAAAAATGTTAATTAGGGATAAAGAATTATAAACAACGCCAGTAGAAAACCTTACCTCATTCACTTATTAACAGCACTTATACGTGACAACAGTATGGATATTCTATTAAAGTTATAGGGAAATGTTGACCATACAATAATGTTGGGAGCTATACCTCACTCTGCTCCGGACTACATTAAGAGGATTTAGTGATTGCCACTTAAAGAGGTTAACCCTGGTGACAGACATTCCTAAGGCCTGCTATATATCCCTGTTCCTCAGGCTGTAGATGAAGGGGTTCAGCATGGGGGTAACTACCGTGTACATGACCGAAGCAATTATGTCTTTGGAATCCCACAATGAGGACAAAAAGTAAACACCTGCAAGTGTCCCATAGTATAAAGACACCACGAGGAGATGGGAGCCACAGGCAGAGAAGACTTTCAAGAGTCTTAGTGGAGGGAGGCCTCACGATGATCGTCCCTATACAAATATATTAGCCCAAAACAATAGCCAAAGGCAAGGTAAAAACCATTCTTCCCTCGGTGAAGATGACCAGCTCATTGAGGGAGACGTCTGAGGAGCTCAGCTTCAGGAGCACAGTGAGGTCACAGAAGAAGTGGGTGACGGTATTGTCAGCACAAAAGGACAGTTGGACCAAGAGGAGAGTGTGCAAGAGGGCATTGCCACAGGAGATGGTCCAGGAGCCAGCCACCAGCAGCATGCACAAACCCTCCCTCATGATGGTAGTATAATGTAGAGGGTGACAGATGGTCACATACCTGTCATATGCCATCACTATCAGAAGGAAATTATCAAGACCACCAAAAAGTATGAAAAAATAAAGCTGAGAAATGCATCCCACATAAGAGATTGATTGTTGTGGAGTCTGCATATTCATAAGCATGTTTGGGACAGTGACAGATGACAGAGAAATGTCGGAGAAGGCCAAGTGGCTGAGGAAGAAGTACATGGGCGTGTGCAGGTGGGAGTACAGCCTGATGAGCAGGTTGCCCAGCACCGTGGTCAGGTACATGCCCAGGAACAGGGCGGAGAACGCACCCTGCTGCCCTGGCGGGACGGGGAGCCCCAGGAGGAGGAACTCGGACACGCAGCTCTGGTTTTCCCTCCTCATGGTCCTCCTCTCTCTGCTGGGGGTGAAAGGACAATGAAAAATATAAGATTCTCTCAAAGTGTGATTATGGCCACCTCATAGGATCACTTACTTTCTCCTACAAAAAAGAATAAAACCTTTATTTTATGTCTGCTACTGCTGCCAAAGCAAGCAACACACCCTCAATGCATAGCCTGGTTTCTTTCAAATGAAATCAGAGCAAATTCATTCTTACTATTTTTCTAATCAACCAGGTTCCTGGCACTATGCTACTAATTGCAGATGCACGAGTAGATGGGACACACAGGACCTCTTCCCTTACAGAGCTCTCTGACCCTCCGGGAACACTGATAGAGGACTGATGAAAGGTAAGTATCTGCAGCCAGACTCCCTGTGCTGTGGAGTCTGGCCCCACTGCTTTCTAGATGGATGACTTGGGCAGTGGAATCTCCCCTGGCCTCATGTTTTGTGACTTAAAGTGAAGATACCAGTATCACGCATTCATAGTTAATAAGAGGTTCTAATTCAAGACACATCGGAACAGTGTCCTGTATAAAATAATCACACAAAATGTTATCCATTGTTTATATGACAGGCTAACTATCCAAGTAAAGCCAAGATCAAATGCAGGAATTTGATCAACATGAGACTTACAAGATGGTCTGCACGAAGGCTCAGTTTGCGCTAACTTCTCTGAGCTCTCACCTCTCAGGGAGTCCCTGAGCTCATAGCTGTTGTTGGGGTACATCCCCTCCCCAGTGGTACATGTCTTAGTCCATGTTCATCTGTTTGCCAAGGAATAAACCTCACTTCAGTTCACTCATCTCCACCAGTATGTGGTGCTTCACGTGAGCTCAGAAGTGAGTTTCCATAGGCAGGAAGACTGCTGAGATCTGAGGTCTGGCATTGAGAACTGGGGACACTGAAGGATGGAAGTGTCTATTAGAATTCACAGTTACCTGCCTGATCATCACTAGTGACCAGTACTGATCTTCACACCTATAGTAATTCGCATTTAATGAACACTTTGTCAAACAAATATGTTTTTGCATTATTCCCTCATTAAATGTTCAATAGTCTTTGGAGGTAGGTGTTGTTAAAACTTCTTTATATACCATTTATTTGTGTCTTCCTTAATTTCTTTTTTCAATGTTGTATAATTTTCTGCATACAGGTCTTTTATGTCTTTGGTTAAATTTATTCCTAGGTACTTTATTTTTCTTCTTGCTATATCGAATGGTATTTTTTTTTCTGATTTCTTCTTCTTCTATTTCATTGCTGGTGTACAAAAATGCCTTTGATTTCTGAATGTTGACTTTGTATCCTGCTGTTTTGCCAAATTCACTTATTAGGTTGAGGAGTTTTTTGGTAGAGTCTACAAGGTTTTCTATGTACACTATCATGTCATCTGCAAACAATGATAGCTTTACTTCCTCCTTTCCTATTTGGATGCCTTTTATTTCTTTTTCTTGTCTGACTGCTGTGGCTAGGACTTCCAATACGATGTTGAAAAGAAGTGGTGAAAGCGGACATCCTTGTCGTGTTCCCAATCTTAGTGGGAAAGCTTTTAGTTTTTGCCCCTTGAGTATGGTGTTGGATGTAGGTTTTTCATATATGGCCTTTCTTACATTGAGGAATGCCCCATTTATTCCCATTTTGCTGAGTGTTTTTGATCATAAATGGGTGCTGTATCTTATTGAATGCTTTTTCTGAGTCTATTGAGATGATTATGTGGTTTTTGTCTTTTCCTTTATTTATGTGATGTATCATGTTTACTGATTTGCGTATATTGAACCATCCCTGCATGCCTGGGATGAATCCCACTTGATCATGGTGGATAATCTTTTTAATGTATTGCTGGATGCGGTTTGCCAATATTTTGTTGAGGATTTTAGCATCTATGTTCAAGGAAAATAAGACCAGCAACACTGAAAGGAAAATAAATCAACAGAGACAAGAGGGAAGGGGGGGTGGGGAAAAGGAAGGGAAGGGGAAAGTCAAGAAACATATAGCAAGGACTCATGGACAAAACCAAAGGGGAAGGGGAGGGACGGAGGGAGGGGGCAAGGGAAAGTGGTGGGGGGTAGGCAGAGACAAATGTATTTGAAAAAATAAATTAAAATAAGACTTAAAAAAAAAAAACTTCTTTATATACCTACTCAGAAGGAGCAAGGACTATCATGACCACCCTCTTAGTAACTGCTATGGTCACAATTCTCTACTGTTTCTTAAATTTATTGGAATCTCTGCTTGTCAATCCTACTTGTTTCTCTCTCTCTTTAATTAGACAAAAAAATCCAGGGCCTTAAGAAATAGTCAGGATTTGAGGGAGTCCTTCCGCTCCGTTAATGGCCACCACTCATATTCCTACAGCCCTTTAGTTTGCAAACGGTTTCATGTGCCTTCAATTTCAGTCAACCAACAGTATTTCTTCCATGTCTGGGAAGCAGAGAAGACAGTGACTTATTTTTCTTTCATTTCCTATTATGATTAGTACAGTGGCTTACATAATTCCACATCCATATCACATAGTGGGACCTGGTCTCAAAGGTAGATTTTCTGATCATCTTTTCACTAGAAAGACAATCCACTCATTTCTTCCCGTGGGAACAAAAAAGCATTAAATGAAAGTTAAATGTTAACATATCCATATGTTTGGGAGAGGAACTTGATATAAAGTTGCTGAGTGAGAAGCTAACCAGGAAAGTAGTCCAGGAAGTAACTGGGACCTGCTGCATCTCCTGGTCAAAGCCAATGTGAAGGGAAGGGAATGATAAGAGGCGGTGCCTGATTCAGTCTGCACCACCAGTGGAAGAGGAGGCTGGGGAGACGCTCCGTCGAAAAGAGGAGAAGCCGCTACCTGGAGGTTTGGGAGAGTCTTTGGATGGGCCTGATTTTCCTGTCTTTGTACCAAATCTTGTCTCCCAGGCAGCCAGGAATGAACAGTCAGGTGGCCCGGCCTGTACAAGGCTACAATTTACTAAGTGCTGGCACTGTGCCCTGAACTTCAGCACCTACAGACAAGATTCATCTGTGATTAAAATAATTCACATTTTACAGTGGAGGTTGCCGAGCGTCAGAAGCAAAAGCTAAGGCTCCAAGCTGTTAAGTGAGGGAAAAAAAAAAACAAGTTGTGTAGACGTGTGACCACAGAAATGAGTGCTTAGTTTCTAAAATATTTAACAAAATTTAAGGAGAGTGTCAAAATTCTTGGGCTTCCAGGGGCCCTCCTGTGTTATTCAAATCACTGAAAAACGGCCCCCAGCAGTTTTTCACAATGGGATTTCTTTGGAGCTGCCTGTGTGGATTGTGGTGTCTAGCAAGTGGAGAGTACAAATGTATCAAAGCAAGAATTTTTTAGGCCTTTTTTTGTATCCTGGTTTTAAGTCTCTCTCCTACACATGTTCTGCGTGAAGGAAATCAAGGTGTGAGTTTGTTACACACAAAAGCAAAGCACTCAAACACTATCACAGCCACACACTTGCCAAGGGAGAGATATAGACTTCTCTCTCTAGCTTATATCAGGCTAGGTAAATACAGTCACGGTGTGAGTCAACATCATAGAAATCTATGCAAAACTCACAACATGCACTCTCATATGTGTAACACAGTACACACAGAATTATCAAGCATCCTCCACCACACACATTGTAGTCACAAAGTAGCCAGACATCTTCAAATCACAAGTGATGCACAGTGTCTTAAATACAGCACATGGGAACAAAACACAAGTGAAATCAGCAGACATTGCTGAGGAAATGTCCAACCTTCCCTGATTTATATGGATGGAGCCTACGTGGAAGTATTCGGTGTGTGAGTCAGCCACACAACACACATACACACAAAGTCATACAACACGCACGCGCACGCAGGCGCGCGCGCACACACACACACACGACTGCGATTTCTGGGCCCCTTCGGATAGGTACCAGTGCTAGGATTCTAATACCTTGTGCTTTGTGCTGTTACCTGGATCCTCACTTTCTGTGCAGCACACTCAGGATTAGAGGACAGAGGAGACCACAGTGGCCTGAGGACCGCTGCCCACTTTCATGTCTGATCAGCAGCTGCAAAACAACGAGCAGAAGATCTCCTTCTACTCATAGAAACCCCAGAGGGAAACAGCCCCAAGTCCCAGAGTAGAGCAGCAGTCAACCTGGGATAATTGCCCAACTCTTCTCAGCCCCTTGGGAAGGAGCATGCTCAGGGTCCAGAGGGGCTGAGCTGCAACTGGTGTCTCAAGTGAAAGTGTCCTTAATGTCAGTGATGCCTGAGGCTTCTGGTCAACTCTCTGGATGGGAGCAGGAGGTGCCCAGGTGCCCATGGCCTCTCATCACGATTCAGCTTCTCTGCACAGCAGTGTATGGCCCAGGCAGCATGGGGGATTCAGCAGATTCCCACAGCACGACCCAGGCCTCCACTAGAACATAAAGTCCCTATGAAGGTGCTGCTCTCCCTACTCCTCTGTTGGGTCCTGGAGGGTAGGGTCTGTGCCTTGCTCCTCAGCAAGGTGATTGAGTCTACGTGCTCTGAGAAAAGACTCAGGGCTCCACCCCTTTACTAAGAGAGCATTCCTGAGCAATTTATCAGCGATTGCTCAGACTCAGGTTCTTCAAAGTGGAAATAATAATAATAATAGTCTCCTTGTGAGTTTGAGGGATGATAAATGAGCATGTAATGAAAGACTACTAAATGTTGAGGGTCATTGTCAATGTCTGTATCCCTAGGGATCAGCTATGGCTCAAACAGGCATTTGATAATGTAAAATGAATTCATTTGTTCATTCATTCACTCATTTTCTTAGGTAATTATTAAGGTTCTCATACAAGTAAGACAGTGATACAGACTCTGGAGACAGCAGTGAATAAAATAAATAAATTCCTCTTGGAGAACACACACTGAAGTAGGGGGTTCAGGAAAAAATTATGAAAAATTAATGATAAATGGCAAAAAGTGCTGGGATGTAATAAAAATCAGGCTGGAACTAGGGAGAATCCTAAATACCCATCAACAGATTAATGGGCAAAATAAGCTGTGCTATATCTATACAATGGAGAACTGCTTGGCAATAAAAAGAATAAACTAATGAGCAGAAGAATATAAGATATATTGATACATATTGCAACATAGATGAATCTCAAAATGCAGATGCTGAGTGAAAGAAGGCAACAGTAAGAATATGTTCTGTATGATTCCAGTTAGAGAAACTTCTAGAAGATGCAAACTATGTGACTGAAACAGATCAGTGGTTCCCTGGGCGACAGCTGGGAGGAGCAAATAGGGAGCAGGCGGTAGGCTTGGGGAAACTTCATGATCCCAACAGTTTATAATGATGGTTTCAGTGGGTCTGTACCTATGTTGAAACTGTTTAAATTCTATACTTGAAGTCTATGAAGTCCAGTATATGTCACTTATACCTCAAAAAATCTGGGAGTTTGTTAAAGAATCAGTAACAAAATTAAGTATGCTTATGTTATTCTTTTATCTAATACTTTCCAGTGGGTTCCCAGATTACTCAAAATGAATACCAAAAATTCTACTATGATGGCCAATTTTATGTGTTAACTCGGCTCAACTATAGTATTTAGATAATTGAGTCAAACATTATTCTAAATGTTTCTATGAAGGTTTTTTGATTTTGGATGGGATTAACATTGCAATTAGGAGATTCTGAGTAAATTAGACAGGCCTCCATAATGTAGTAGAACCTTATCCAATCAGTTGAGGGGCTTGAGAAAGAGACTGATTTCCCCCAAAGAAAAGACAATGTTGTCAGCAGACTGCCTTTAGTCTCAAATCGCAACTTCTCCCCACATTTACAGTCTGCTGCTCTACCCTGTGGAGTTTGGACTACTGGCATCCACAATTACATGAACAATTCCTTAAAATAAATGTCTCTTCCTACAAACACACACATGTACACACACATACACACCCTATTGGTTCTATTTCTCTGGAGACCCTTAACTAATACACCTGTTGATACTATGACTGTAAGTGCCCTGCAGATCTGGTCTCCTAATATCACTGAACCTATCACCTACTCTCCATCCCGGGCTCGGCCCTACCCAGCTCTAGAGGCCCCTCAATGTTCCTGCAGTGGGCCAGGCACTGTCTCACCTCTGAGCATCTAATTGCTGATTTTCAAGCTTGGGATTATTGTCCCTAGAGATCCCAATAGCGTGCTTCCCTGTCCTCACTAAGGTCTTTGTTTAGATGTTACCTTTCCAACGAGATCTACCTGGGCCATACGACATAAGCGATAAACACCCCGGCACTCTTACTCCCCCTTTTTTTTTCAATTACAGTTGACATTTGATATTATAATAGTTTCAGGTATACAGCTTAGTAGTTAGACAATTATATAAGTTACAGAATGATGCCCCCCATAAGTCTAGTACCTATTGACACCATACATAGCCATTACACTATTATTGATCATATTTCCTATGCTGTACTTAACATCGTTGTGACTATTTCGTAACTACCAATTAGCACTCTTTAATCCCCTCACCTTTTCCACCCATTCTCCTAACACCCCTCCCATTTGGCTACCATCAGTTTGCTCTCTCTATATATGAGTTTGCTTCTATTTTGTTTGTTTATTTTATTTAGATTCCACATATAAATGAAATTATATAGTAATTGTCTGACTGACTTATTTCACTTAGCATAATACCCTCTGGGTCCATCCATGATGTTGCAAAGGGTAAGGGGTCCTTCTTTTTGATGGCCATATTGCTCTTCCTTTTTACATTTCCTTTATTCATAGTAGTCTTTACCTATGAATAAAGCTTGCAATTTATTTCTTTATTTCTGACGCCACACCCATCTAGTGTAGTGCTTACATTCCCGTGAAGAAACAATGACAATAAAGGGAAGTAGTAAAGCTTATGGTGTGTTAGAAGATTAAAAACTGCTATGAAGACAGGAACCTGATGAATGGAGCAGGAGGGCTGGGATGTAAGTCCTACATGCAGATGGGTTTGCGAGGCTTTTCAGAAATCTATATTCACAGAACTAAGATCTCCTGGGACAAGAGTAGTCATGCAACAAGTACTTTTATGTGCATGAATTGTGAACCCATGCATTTAGCTTTTCCTTATTAGACATGGAAGCTCTCGCCCTGACCAGTATGGCTCAGTGGGTTGGTCATCGTCCTGCAAAACGAAGGGCTGCTGGTTCAATTCCTGGGCAGGACACATGCCTGCATTGTGGGTTCAGTCCCTGGTCAGGGCACATACAAGAGACAACCAGTTGATGTTTCTCATATCAATGTTTCTCTCCCTCTCTCTCTTCCTCCTTTCCCCTCTTTCTAAAAATAAAAAAAAATTAAATGTCTTTTTTAAAAAAGAATTAGAAGTGGGAGCTCTCAGTTTGGTAATAAGGCAACAATCATTTTCCCAGACTCACATTAATCAGAGAGACATAGCCTGATCTCACCACAGAAATCTAACTAAGAGGCAAAAAATTACAGTCTTCCTACAGGGTGCTCCTGTTATGTTCTTGTCACAAACACAATCAAATTAAATTTATTTAGGTTTTAGCACCATCAAAAGCACGTCATTAACTATGTAATACATTAAAATGATAAGCATACTAGACCTTATTAAACTAAACATTAGAAGCTTGACTGAATATTTGTAGCTTTGGAAAACAAAAGAAAAGGGAAATAAGGAAGTGATTTATATCTCATTTACTTCAACAAACAGAAACTGAATTATAATGAAAAGTCATATTACCTTTTCTTGAGGAGGGTTTTTTTCTTACCTATCAAAACAATATTGCACAAAATTTAAACTGGCTTTGCTTGAAGGGCCAATTATTCATTTTGTTATAGACAAAGTGAGGTACCATAACACACTTGGGAATTCAGGCCTTCTGCCACCTAAGAGTCAGAAACTCAGCCATGTATCATACCTCTAATCTTAGCCTAAAGCTAAACTGGTTTTATCTTTTTGAAGGAAGTATAAAATACAGGTGTCATTTTCCTTTTGAGAAAGGTAGTTGGTGTGCTTTGTGATCTTAGCAAGTCTTTCATCTCGTCTCAGCCAGAGAAGACAACAGTGTGAGCTATTTAGGATGACCAGTGCTTGTCTGACTAAAAGGAGTTTGAAGACTACAAGTTGAATGTGTGTTGTGGGAAATGCCATATTTTGGTTTTTTGAAGAATAAATGGACACCAAATATGACTAGCGTAAAAGGGATTAGGTCCAGTAAGGACAGTTGGGAGGATGCTAGAGGCACGGGTGAGCAACATGCCATTTTTCAGGATGTGTGACAAGGTCAGTGTATAAAATAACATGATTAGGTAATTCTCACATGGCAAAAGGGTTTTTTTTTAAAAGAACTCTCAGAGCCAACTTCATGTCTCTGTTTCTTAGGCTGTATATGAAGGGGTTTAACATGGGGGTGACCACTGTGTACATCAGAGAGGCAATCATGCCCTTGTCAGTGGAGTTGCTTGATGAGGAGGAAAAGTACAGAACCATAATTGTCCCATAAAAGAGAGACACCACAGACAGGTGGGAGCCACAGGTGGACAAGGCTTTGCAGATCCCTTTGGTAGAGGGGACCCTCAGGATAGAGGCTCCAATGTGTCCATAAGAAACCAGAATGCCACACAATGGAAAAATGACAACCATAGCCCCTTCAGTGAATAAGACCAGCTCATTCACAGAGGTGTTTGAACATGACAGCTTGATTAGAATGGAGAGGCTACAGAAAAAATGAGGAATGATGTTGTCAGTGCAGAAGGACACCTGAGCCAGGAGGAGGGTGTGCAGCAGAGCACTGCCCGAAGAGAAAATCCAGGAGCCAGCCACCAGCAGCACACACAGCCTCTCCCTCATGATGGTGGTGTAATGTAGAGGGTGACAGATGGCCACATACCTGTCATATGCCATCACGGCCAGAAGAAGATTATCAACACAACCAAAAAATAAATAAAAATACAACTGAGAAATACACCCAGGGTAGGAAATGAAGAAGTCATGAGTCTGCATATTCATCAGCATCTTAGGGACAGTGACAGATGAGAAAGAGACATCAGTGAGGGCCAGGTGGCTGAGGAAGAAGTACATGGGCGTGTGCAGGCGGGAGTCCAGCCTGATGAGCAGGAGGATGAGCAGGTTGCCCAGCACCGTGGTCAGATACATGCCCAGGAACAGGGCGAAGAATGCGCCCTGCTGCCCTGGCGGGACAGGGAGCCCCAGGAGGAGGAACTCAGACATGTGGCTCTGGTTCTGAGGCCCCAATGCCGCTCTTCTCTCTGCCGGGGACAGAGGAGGTTTGGGAATCTCATGATCCTAGAAAGACAGCCAGAACCATTACATCTCATTCTGTAATTTCATTAATTTAACTACATCCTTAATAATTTTTTTGTATGTATAAATGTATGCATCTTTGCTGTATCCCAGTCTGCTTCCTGGAAAACTGAACCTGAAAACAGCCAACAAGACCTCATTGAACAGAAGCAGGCGGTGTTCACTGTTTCATTCAGCTGTTATTTATTGAACACTGAGTCCATGTCAGGACATCTACTAAGGACTGAGATCCGTCAGTGAACAGGTAAAGCAGATCCCCCTTCTAGGAGTTTAGATCTCGATGAGCATGGAGAGACAATTTCTCCACCAGGCCAGAGCCATGCATAATAATTCACTGCAGCAGAATCAGGAGATGAACCTGAAACCTGGGAACAGTTGTTTCTGCCTTAAAGTAACGTGAGGCTCCAGGGCTGAGGAGATGTGGGAGCGATGGCACTGAGAACCTGCTGAGTCCCATTGACCTACAGCTGCAACCTCAGGGACACTCTAGAAATCGTGAGCATTTAAAGCCACTCGATGCCACAGTAGCTCTAAAACCAGAAAAGTCCACAAACTGTCTTTCATAACAACACAGCAACATTTTGGTGGACATCTGTGTGCTAGTTTAAGGACTTTTATCTACCTTTTCTGAGTCAGTCCATTCACCAGACTCACATTGCCAGATATTAAAACCACTTTCTAACTGCACTAAGAAGTTGTGATCTTTCACCTATTTTAGCTTTTAAGAAACAGAAACATAAATGATACAAACTCTGTAAGCACACAGCGGTACAGTGGGGGGCAGAATGGTACACACGTGTGTCTGTGTATATATTATATGTGATATGTAATGTATAAATAATATATATGTGTTATCATCTTCTATACATCACAAATTACCAAGTATTAGCTACGTTGTAGGGTTCAGTCTAATACACCTGTGTGATCAGAGCCAAAGCTCAGAACCATTCCACATGGAAGCTTCCCGTTTGTTGGTTAGGGGAGCCAAGCACAGTATGTTATTTTAGAGCTGTAAGGACTCATATTGGTCCCCAATTTTCTTAGTCCCCTTACTAGATAATTTAATGCCTTCATATTTATATATTTTCCAACTGACAAGAATTCTCCAGTAGATATACATTTTTTTACAATAAACCATTACTCAGGGCCTCTGTAAAAGTCACAAGGCAAGTGTAATTCTTTCCATTTTATAGATGTAAACTGAGGCCAAGGATTTAAATGACTTTCCAAGGTCACCATTATTTGAAAGTGATTCTGCCCAATTACTTTTCACAGCAAGATGCCTGGAATTTCTTTTGCCTGGGATATTTAGTAAAAAGAGAGAGATGCAAAATTCTGAGTGACTCAGTCACACGCAGGTTCATGAAAATGACGGCAGGTCCATTCCAAGAAACAGGAAGTGGTTTGGAGTTTGGTTATCCCAGCTAATGGTGCCCTGGAATGAGGAGACTTAAAGAAAAATTGGCCCTGGCTGGTATGGCTCAGCCGGCCTGTGAACCAAAGGGTCGCCAATTCGATTCCCAGTCAGGGCACATGCCTGGTTTGCAGGCCAGGTCCCCAGTAGAGGCACGCAAGTGGCAACCACTCCTTGATGTTTCTCTCCCACTCTTTCTCTCTCCCTTCTCCTCTGTCTAAAAATAAATAAATATAATCTTTAAAAAAATTTTTTTTTTAAATTGATGTCATGGATGCAGATCGCACTCACACACACACACACACAAGCTGATTTGTGAATATTACTTACCTGTTACCAAGTTGCCACCCTAAGGGAAGAAGAGCTCATAAACATTCATACACACCCATGCACATCATAAGTAACACACAAAGTGAGACATACGCCACACACAATGATGGAGCACTCACCTGCAAACACACTCGCAATACACATCAACCCACCTGACTCATGACACGCCCAGTAGACGCTCAACTCACCACACACACATAAACACTATACACACATCACCAAAAACACACAAGGCCACAAACAATTTAAAAACTCTTGCAAGTACACATACAAACAACTCTATGCACACCTGGCCACATACTCACTACAATAAGTACCACACACTGTCCCATTAATAATGAGGCCATGCTTCTGCCCCTCTGACACATCCCCTTCCTGGGGGAAGGCAGTCAGCCTGGGGCCATTAGGCCTATTCAGTCACAGGCGCACTCATTAAACCACCACAACGTGGTACGCACATGGCAAACAACCATGTTTCATACAATATGATAACATATAGATAAAACCAAACAACACACCCTCCTGCTCTCACACACGAGGGTGTCACCCACTCACACGTGCACCAGCACACACTGCTGGGCAGAGGTATGGGGTCCCTCTATGACCTGACTGTGGCTCCTGTGAGGTTGGGCACCTTCCTGTCCAGCAGCAGAGCCAACAGTGTCACTCCCAATGCTCAGCTGTGATGCCAGTGCTTACGGTCACAGGCATGAGTGAGGAGCCCCTAGTTGCATGCCAGGCAGCCGATACCTTGGTCTACGTGGGCTAAACGGGGCCCAGGTTGGGTCTAACTCAGGAAGAGTCAGGCTGTGAGTCAGGTACATAACACAAGCACACATGTGAAACTACCAAATGACATGTAGACAGGCACATACAATACATACACACACACACACACACACACATACACACACACACACAGTCTCACACACAAACCCAGAAGCCCACAGGCAGATCCATAGCCAAGTGCACATTTACAGCTCCTCTGACCTGTGTTCATGCTTAGTGATCTCAGACCCTTCTGCTCCAGACTGTTGCCCAACTCCTCAGTTTTCCTTCATGAGACTCAGTGCCCAGGCGAGAAAGAGAAACATCTGTGGTCTCAGTGCTTCTACAGATGTTCATTTTTCTTAACCAACTCCAGGGCAATGAGCAAAAAGGTAACATTTTAATTACCAATGTAAGGACTGAAACAAAGTCCCCAAGTATCTGGGTCAGGGAGAAGCCACCACAGGCTAATTGGCCTATTCCTGACTGCCCTTTGGGAATCTGTGTGCCCAGGACCAGAGGGGACTGAAGTCCCTGGGAACAATGTCTCTGATGCCAGCAATGTCTTTCTTCATAGACATGGTTCCAGCTGGTACAAAGGATTTTTAAAAAAGAGATGGTAATAATGGCTTGTTTAGAAAGATGTTGGCAAATTTGAGGAAAACTGTTAAGGGGTGGTGAGGGCTAAGAGCAGCGGGGAGCAGGTGCAAGGGGAGGGAGTGGTCATCAGAACCTGGTGAGGCTTGTGGGACCCCTAAACAGGAGCTGTGGGTGGCCACTGTCACCCATGGTCCAGCAGGGAGGACAAGAGAATAAATGCCCCAGCCTCTCTCTCCTTCTGCCTTTTGATTTTTGGCTTGTGTTTTCCATTGGCCAAATCCAAAGGGCCAGGGAGCCCACTTGATGTAGCCCATAAAGGTCAGTCCCTGAGACAAAACAGGACGGAGAAAGCCGGAGAGTGGACCTGGAGGGGCAATGGAGAACAGCTAGCATACACTGGTATAGATACTACGAGGTCTGTCCAGAAAAAGTCCAGCCATTGTTAATATAACATGAATGGTTTGTGTGACATCGATGTAACCTGGCAGCCAAGAAGAGTGGACTGGAAGGTGCATGTGTGAACAAGGATGACTTCTCTGTACTAGTCAGTGGTGGCAGTAGATGCTGTTGAATGAGCATGTGTACTGTGTTGTCATCGCATTCAAAATGACTGAGTGAGTAGAGCAACGAAACTGCATCAAATATTGCGTTAAGCTTGAACATTCCCCCATGGAAACTATTTTGATGATTCAGAAGACCACAACAGCTATGGGCAAATGATGATTAGCAGCTTCATCATGACAATGCACACTCTCATGCATCACATCTCATGCAGAGGCTTTTGCTGAAACATTAAATCACCCAGGTGACTCAGCCCCTCTACAGCACAGATTTGGCGCCCTGTGATTTCTGGCTTTTCCCCCAAACTGAAATCACCTTTGAAAGGGAAAAGATTTCAGACCATCGATGAGATTCAGGAAAATAAAATGGGGCAGCTAGTGGTGATTGGGAGAACTGTGTGAGGTCCCAAGGTGCCTACTTTGAAGTGGACAGAAGTGTCATTGTCCTATGTGCAATGTTTCTTGTATCTTGTATCTTCTTCAGTAAATGTCTCTATTTTTCATATTACATGGCTGGATACCTTCTTTACAGACCTTGTATATCATTATGAATTCACAATTCTCATTTAATCTCTAAGTCATAATCCATTACAGTTATTCTTTTTGAATATATAATTATTCCAGATTGGGTCATTTAATATTTATGAATTAAAAGACACAGCAAATTATAGAACTAATGGTGAAATGAAAAGAAACATAGGGGAAAAAAGTATTTTCACTCTTTAAGTAAGAACATAGATGTTTCAGAGGCGAATACTATATGGAGGGTCCTAATTCACAGTATCTGGCTCCAGTGTCCGTCCCCTTAGCCACCATCCTGTGCCATCTTCAGCTAAGCCTGCTAGCATTTTCTCTTGGGCTTTTGAATGCTGCTTCATTCTCACCTTTTTAAGGGGAATAATTTCTGGGAAATCATATGTTTGCACAAAAGAAACACATACTTCTATTATTTTAGTGTAATCTGTCCCTTTTTCTCTCAAAGATGTTTTTTTCATAAAGAATTATTTATCTTAAAAGTAAATTAAAAAGTAATCCCATTGGCAATAGTATCAAAAACAATAAAATACTTAGGAATAAATTTAACAAAGAGGTGAAAGACTTGTATACTGAAAACTATAAGACATTGAGGAAGGAATCAAAGAAGACACAAATAAGTGGAAATACATCCTGTGCTCATGGATTGGGAGAGTTAATATTGTTAAAATATCCATACTACCCATAGTCATCTACAGATTCTATGCTATTCCCATCAAAATTCCAATGTTATTTCTTACAGAAATAGAAAAAAGAATCCTAAAATTTACAAGGAACCACAAAGTCCCACAACAGCAAAAGCAATCTAAAAAAACAAGAACAATGCTGGAGGTATCACACTTTTTTATTTCAAACTATGCTATAATGCAATAGCTTTGTATTATAGCAATCAAAACAGTATGTTACAGGCATAGAGATGGACACACAGGTCAATAGAAGAGAATAGAGATCCCATGCATATATGGTTGACTAATATTTCAAGAGGGAGCCAAGAATACTCAATGGAGAAAAGACAGTATCTTCAAAAAATGGTACTGATTTCATTGACTCAGTTGGTTAGAGTGTTGTCCAATACACAAAAAGGTTAGGGGTTTGATTTCCAGTCAGGGCACATACTTAGGTTGCAGGTTCAATCCTGGGTCAGGGCACATATAGGAGGCAAGCAATCAATGTTTCTCTCTCACATCAATGTTTATCTCCCTTTTTCCCTTCCTCTCTCTCTAAAGTCTATAAACATTTTTCAACTTTTTAAAAATGGTGCTGGGAAAACTGGATGTCCACATGCAAAAGAATGAAACTGGGCCCCATCTTATACCACTCATGAAAATTAACTTGAAATGAATGAAAGACTTAAATGTAAAACCTGAAACCATAAAACTCCTAGAAGAAAATACAAGGGAAAATCTTCTTGACATTAGTCTTGGCAATGATTTTATGGATGTTATACCCAAAACACAAGCAACAAAAGCAAAACAACAGGTGGGACTACAGAAAACTAAAAAGCTTCTACTGCACGGCAAAACATTGATTCACGAAATGAAAAGGCAACCTACAGAATGGGAGAAAATATTTGCAAACCACATATTTGATAAGGGGTTGATACCCAGAATATATGAAGAATTAATATATGTTAACACCAACCCCCCCCCAAAAAACAATCCAATTAAAAATAGGCAGAGGACCTGAACACATTTTTCCAAAGAAGATATTCAAGTGGCCAACAAGTACACAAAAATGTGTTCAACATGACTAATCATCAGGGAAATGCAAATCAAAACCAGCATGAGATATCACTTCATGCCTGTTAGAATGGTTAGCATCAGAAACACTAGTGATAATAAGTGTTGGCAAGTACGTGAAGAAACGGAACACTTGTGCACTGTTGGTGGGTTTGTAAACTGGTACAGCCACTATGAAAAACAGTATGGAGGTTCCTCAAAAAATTAAAAACAGAGCTACCTATGTATGACCCAGTGATCCTACTTTTGGGTAATTTATCCAGAGGAAGTAAAATCACTGTCTTGAAGAGATATCTGCACCCCATATGTTCATTGCAGCTTTATTTAAATAGCCAAGACATGAAAACAACGTAAATGTTAATCAGTAGACAAATGGGCAAAGAAAATGTAACTTATACATAGATCTATTTATCTATCATTCATCTATTTCAGCCATGAAAAAAAGAAGGAAATCATCCTGTCATTTGCAACAGCATAGATGGAGCTTGAGGGCATTATGCTAAGTGATATGTCAGACAGAGAAGACAAATACTATATAATCTCATTTATATGTGGAATATAAAAACAAAAACAAAAACGTAACTCACAGAAACAGAATAAATTGGTGGTTGCCAGGAGCAGAGGTGGGGGGTGAGGCGGAGAACTGGGTGAAGAGAGTCAAAAAGCACAAACTTACAGGTATAAAATGAGTAAGTTCTCATTGTAATTTACAGCACAGTGACTATAGTTAACTGTGAGACTGTACTGTATATTTGAAAATTGCAACCAGAGTAGATTTTAAGAGTTCTCACCACAACGATAACTTGTACTGTGTGAGGTGATAGATGTGTTAGTTAACAGTATTGTGGTGGCCATTTTGCAATATATACATATATCAAATCATTGCATTGCACACCTTAAACTTACACAATGTTATATGTCAATTCTATTCAATAAAGTTGGAGATGAATAAATACATATTTGTTGAATTAATTAATGGAAAGAAGGAAGGCCAGATGAATGGTAAGTAGAGGAGGCAGTATGCAGATCCAGGGCTTTCTGTCTCTGTAGTACTTAGTCTTCACATGTAGATTAACATTTAAAAAATTAAACTCAAGGCTAAGGAAAAAGACACAGATGTATTGTGTGAGACAGTGGCTTGCATTGAGAGCAGTAGAAGAGTGTGTTATTTCCTGTAAGATTGTTATGGATGACATTCACCAGAATACATGACATTCACCAGAATACATGATATTCTCTATATGAATTTCAAAAGAAAATCATCGCTCTGGGTTCAGTGCGTATAGCCAGGAATAGTTGCTATCCTCATTTTTCCAAACTGAGGCTCATAGAGATTAAGTAACTTGTCAAAAGCAACAAAGTGGCAAGGCCAGCATGCTAATAAACATCTCCTTTTCTCAACTCCAACCCTCAAACCACTGTTCTGAGCCTAAACTCTGAAAACACATTATTTTTACAAAGCCCCTTTGCTAAATATGACAATAGCCTTTACTTGACTATCCACTTTAAAGACTAGCCTGATCCCCCTTAGATAAAAACCTAATTCACATGCCTCTCCAGACACTGGGATGCACATACACACCATTGATCTGCCCTCACCAAATCCCCTCAACACTGCAAGCTCCCTATGTTCACCTATGACATGCTCAATTCTAGAATATGCCTTGGTCCTCATTGGAATCGCCAAACATAAAAATATTCACCCACATAAATATCTGTCCACCCTTGATAACCCATAGTTGAGGAAACTGAAGCATGCCCTTGAAATGTTAAGCGATGTAGAAGCTCTGAGATTAGCCCCAGCATCTAAACAGGAAACCTCAGGGGTCTCCTTACCCCCTCGGTGTCCGCTCTGCTAACTCTGACTCTCTTTCTGCTTTCCCTGCCTAGAGAAATCACAGGACAGACTCCCCTGAGAGGTGATCACAGCACAACTCCCTCCCCTAACAAGAGCCCCAGAGGCCCCCAGAGTGAAGCTCAAACTCATGAGAAGCTGGCTGGGCTTCCACTATCCAGAGTCCTTGCGGCTTGAATCAGAGTATCTCTGCCTTCTGAGATGTGGAGCTGGGACCAGGTGTTAGGAGAGAAGCGGGGCTCTGAGGCCAGTGAAGGGAGCTGTGTTATCCTCTAAAGGAGTGTATCAGTTCCTCTCTCCTTTCCTGTTCCTCTTTTTGTTAATCAGCTCAGGATTTCCTGGGAGAAGTGTCAGGGAGCTGAGCTTTGGCTGAGAAGTAGACTTGGAGCAGAGCAGCAGCTGTGGCGCAGCTCAGCTTCCGGAGGCACTGGGAAGGAGAGAGAGGCATCTGCATGTGAAGGTGAGCTTCAGGACACCGGCTGCTCAGTTTGGGGCTCATTCTTTCCTCCCTGAGAGTTCCACGTAGTTTGTGGATTGAAAAGTCATCAGGTGCGACTAAAACTTCCATCTGGCTTTTGGTTTGATCTTGGTCCATCCAAGATTGGTCCATCCAGTTTGATCTGTAGGAAGCAAAATTCCATCAGAAGGGGCAAAAAACCTGTTGTATTCTCAGTCTCACCCACTGACCTTGTGCTGTTAGAACTATTCTTCCTGATTCTCAGATCCCAAACTTCCACTCCTTTTTTCTAGTCATCAACATGGGTGATCCTGAGGTCTACAGTCTGGAGCACCCAATTTCATTAATTAATCCAAATCTCCACCAATTTTTTTGTATTCTATATTCCCCAGGCAACCCTTTCATAAATGACTCATTCTGAAATTGACCTGTATTTGACAAACTGCTTTTCAGATATGGACTCACACTTGCTAGTCATGAAACATCAGGTACCAGCTCGTGGACAGGTGATGGAGGACAAATCAAATCCCCATTTTTGTTGAAGTCCAGGACATGATCACAACGACCGCAACTCCACACACTAGACACACCCAGCCATGCATGGGCAATTTTCCCACCTGATTTTGGCCCGTTCATCACGGATATTCAGATTTTCAAATTCCACCATCTATACAACACAGAAAGATAGGTCACCTCTCTTGCAACTACAAGGGTAGATTCTGAACATGAATTGACAGCTTGTCAGTTAAGGGGGAATTGAAGAGTAGTTCATGAGGAAATAATCTTAGTGAGGAAAACAACTTATATACCCAAATATGAGGAGGTGGAGCATCAGGGTTAAGAGCATGAGCTTCAGAGTGAGTCAGTTTGGGGTTCAAATCCTGATGGTTCCTCCCTTCCTTAGGGACCCTGAGCAAAGCACTTCACCTCTGCAAGCCCTTGTCTCCTGTTGACAACACACACTTCATAATCCCTCATCACGGAATTCAGTGAGATGCTGAGCACAAGCTTGCCTACATGTAGTACATTTTCAGTAAGTATAGGTTGTTATTAATTTTAATAACTAACCCAAATTATTCAATGCATAAACAAATATTCCTTCTATAAAATCTTACAAAATCTTGAAATTAGTCTGGTGATTTGGCAGTGAGGGATATGATATTTTAAATGTGATTTAATTGATTTTGAGAACATCCAGAACAGCGAAGACAGAAGGTGATGCTGGGACTGATGAGGACCAGCAGCCTCTCCTGAGTGTTTCCAATAGGCTTGTCTCTCTCCACGTGCTGACATGCATTCTCTCACTAGATCCTCATGAGAACGCGGGTATCTGTGTCCACTATCACCCAGGAGGTCTAAACTGAGGTCTAAAGATGTTTAGTATCTTACAATTAGAATGTTAACATTTTTTTTTTTGTTTTACTCTCTCAGCAACTTTCAAATATGCAATACAGTATTATTAACCATGCATCATTTGTTAATGAAATTACAGCTTCTGATTGTTAAGTGAATTAATATATTAATGTATAAATTGTTATATAATATAAAATGTTTTTATTTTTTTGACTGAAAATCAATGAACTTTATTTACCAGTTTTCTGTATTGCCATTGTTTCTGGCTACCTAAGATCCTATTAATTTTATTGGGTTGGTTGTGAAGAAAGCTTTTTTTTTTTTTTTTAAACTGGAGAGAAGCTTGGACAGATGAAAATAATGGTTTGTTGTAATATTAAGAGTGTGATAATTTCATATGTTTTAAATGCATGAAAATTTCAGGGCATAAGCCCACTTAAAATGTGTGTAAAAATATACCCCTGAAGAAATTATTTTACTTTGGTGATAAAATATGTTCACTGTAGAGATATTTATGGTAACCAAAGATTTATACATAACCAATGTCTCAAAATGTTGGATAATCCCTATGTAATATGTCCATTCACAAAGTATAGATGAATATGCAGACTCAAAAAAATAAGTTTAAAACCCTTTGCTGATACAAGATCTCTTCCTGCAGAGTTTTTTGTAGGAGCAAGAAATGGAGACCACTTTGATATCCATCCAGGTAACTGGATATGAGAAAAAAAAACACATATTTTAACAATTAATATGTTTCTCAAAGATATTTTTAGATACATACATGAAAGACAAATTTTTTAAAACATGAATTGAATACTTGACAATTGATGCCCTTCCTGTATAAATGTGATTTAGGAAAGGAAAAATAATTCACAAAAAAAGGGAGGCTGGCGCAGACTGATGACAATAAAATGCCATGGGTTAAGGATGAGCTTCTCATTCTGTACCCAGAGCAGGAAAAACAAAAACACTTTGTCAAACTGAGATCAACGTTCCTCTTTAGCTTTGCTCTGTAAGGTATTTTGGCAAATCCTTATTTTTTTTCCAAGGTAGTGCAAAGTTTAACTTTAGGATGAACAGCTGAATTTGCTGTGACAGGGACTGAGTGTCCTGTGACTTTTCTATCTAAAAAATCTCCATGTACACTCCCCACTCATCTCCATTCCTTTAAATACTGCTTTATTTTCTTCATAGATTTTTATCCCTACTTTATATTATATCATATATTTTGTTTTTTGATGATCTATCTCCCCAACTAGAACATGAGATACACAAAAGCAAGGACTTGTTTTTATTGCTATATTCCCATCAGGGAAATACTGCTTTTCAAAGAATACAGATTAATGAACTTAAATCAGAGAGGTCCATCTCTGATGGTTTCTAAGCGAAACTCCTATTCTGTCCTTCCAGCTTTCAGTAGAAAGACGTTGTGATGGCTGTGGACTTGGAAAGGAGGGCCGCATCAGGACTGAGGTTGGCAAACTGCCCCTGCACAGCAGCTAATTGTGATTAAATACAGGAAACAAAGACTTTGCTGGGCTCTCGTGATTTGGGTTATGGAATTGGAGCATGTGAAATAGCAGAACTTCTTGTATATAACTAGACCCAAATCAATGGAAACAGTCAACCAAACCAGCAGTGTCTCTGAGTTCATCCTCGTGGGGCTGTCCTCCCGGCCCGAGGACCAGAAGCCACTCTTTATCCTGTTCCTCATGATATACCTCATCACTATAACAGGGAACCTACTTATCATTTTGGCCATCCACTCTGACTCCCAACTCCAGACCCCTATGTATTTCTTCTTGAGTTTCCTGTCTTTCACTGACATTTGCTTCACAACAACCATCGTCCCCAGGATGCTAGTTAACTTCCTGTCAGAGAAGACCATCTCCTATGCTGAGTGTCTGACTCAGATGTATTTTATTTATGCTTTGGGCAATACTGACAGCTTCCTCCTAGCAGTCATGGCCTTTGACCGCTATGTGGCCATCTGTGACCCCTTCCACTATGTCACCACCATGAGCCATCACCGCTGTGTCCTGCTAGTGGCCTTTTCCTGCTCATTTGCTCACGTCCACTCTCTCCTACACACACTTCTGTTGAATCGTCTTACCTTCTGTGACTCCAATGTTATCCATCACTTTCTCTGTGACCTGAGCCCTCTGATGAAATTGTCCTGCTCCTCCACATTTGTCAATGAAATTGTGATAATGACAGAAGGGCCTATTGTTTTGGTGACGCCCTTTCTATTCATTACCTTCTCTTATATGCGAATCCTCATCACCGTCCTCAAAATCCCCTCAGCAGCCGGGAAACGCAAAGCCTTCTCCACCTGTGGTTCTCACCTCACCGTGGTGATACTCTTTTATGGAAGCATCTTTTATGTCTATTTACAGCCCCTCTCCACCTACACTGTCCAGGACCACATAGCAACGCTTGTCTACACAGTTTTGTCCTCCATGCTAAATCCTTTTATCTACAGCCTGAGAAACAAAGACCTGAAACAGGGCCTGAGGAAGCTGATGGGTAAGAGGAAATCCCAGGCTGCATCCTCTTGACAAACCCACTGGAATCTGCTGGTTGCTATTGGCTCTTGGGGAACAGTCAAACTGTTGGGGGGTTAGCATTTTTATCGTACGTATGACAAGGCTATTGTGGACACTCACATCCACTGACGGCAGCCCCACCCATTGGCCCTGCCTCATCGCAGTAGCTTTCCTCACTGCTCCTCTACTCCCCTTTGAAGATTCATCACCTTCTCATCTTCCAAATACTGTTTTAATTCTCCTCCCCAAAATATTTCCTGAACAAATGTCTTCCTTTTTATTAAGATATACTCCAAAACACTTCACATTTCATTATATTGCTGAAAACAATTACTTAATTTATAACTGTTGAATGCCTTTGCAAGTACTTGAAGAGGGAAGGAATGGAAATAGGGAAGAGAAAAGAGATTACATTTTAGCTGATTTTATCATTTTGAGGATTTTTATAATTTCTTACTGTATTCTCTAAAAACTTTTCTTTTTCTTTTTTTATCTTTACTGTATTTTTCCCATTACCAATTATACCCTTTATACTTTCTCCCCCCTGCAATCACCACCCTGTTGTCCATGAGTCCTTTTTTGTTTTTGCTCAATCCCTGCCACCTAATCTCCATCCACCACCGCCCCTCACTAGCTGTTATCTGCTCTCCATCTATGAATGTTTTGCTTGTTAGATCAGTTAAAAACTTTTATTTTTCTATCCAGGAAACCTCTCATGCTGCCGATCCTCTGTCTATCCTTACTTTATTATATTGCTATGGCTTTAGTTTTTAATTTTCTCATTATTTTTACCATGCAATTAAAAATACTAATGGCCAGAAAAAACAAGAACCAAGAGTGATGACATGAAAATTATCTATTTCACAGTGTTGAAGTTAGAACCTTTCTTCACTTCATGTATTCCTAAAGCTAATGTTTAAAAATATGTGATTTAATACTTTTTTCTAGAAACTACCATCCTTAGAAATCTAACCTATAGAAATATCATAAATGTATATTGAATGTATAAACACATATATATAAAATCCAAGTTTATGACAGATAAAAACTGGCAACATCCTAAAATCCTATCAATAGGAAATGCAAATCTTAATTATGATTAATTACATAGCATGTAATAATAGTCACAGTTTCAAAGAATCAAATGGATCTCTATTATTTCCTTGAAATATATGTGTGTGTGTATATATATACATATATATACACACACACACAAATATGTATATATAAAATTTGTGACCTTGAAATGACTAAAGATTTCTTGTCAAAAAAACACAAAGAACTAAGCACATACAAAAAATTGTTTTTAAGAAAAGATGAACTACTAACAGTGTGGGGGAGGAAGAAACTACTCTTCTAGGTTTTTCCTGCTGCTGTGATAGTTAAATCAGCATGAGACATATTAACAAAAGGAAAAAAACAAATAAATTGCTTAGGTACATATGAGAACTCCACATCACAAAAGAGCCAGAGAGCCTACATATGTGACAGGTTCAGGACAGAAAGGAAAAATGAGGCACATATGACATTCTGAGCTGAGGATAAGATAAAGCACCTTGGTGCTTTAGGGGGAAGGTCATTCATAAGACAATAAAAAGAGAAGATGTTCGGTAATTAGAAGTTTGTCCCGCCTTATAGATAGGTCATTGAAAGAAAAAGACTAACCATAAAAGAAAAATTATTCAGTTCCATTTCATCAAAATTTAAAAATTCTGCTCATCAAAAGACCCATTAAGAAAGTGGACAGAGAAAAATATTCACAGTACATATATCTGCTAAACTAAAAGACATATTCAGAATATATATAAAAAGCTTCTGCGAATCATTAAGCAAAAGCATACAACTCAATTTTTTGAAGTGGGCAAAAAGCTTGAACAGGCATTTTACAAAAGAAGATGTTCGACAATATCACATGTGAAAAGGTGCTCAACATCATTACTCATCAGAGAAAAGTAAATTAAAGTCCCAATGCAACATTCAATAGCATGCCTACAATTTAAAAGATAATACAAAACTTTGGTAGGATTTGGAACAACTGAAACTGTCATATATTGGTGGTGGAAATATAAAATTATAGAATCATTTTGAGTAACAGTCTGACAATTCTTAATAAAATGAATCATGTAACTACCTTATTTCTATTTTCAAAAAAGTGTGCAACTTTATTCACAATGAGCCAAACTAAAAATAACCCATGTACATTAATAAGAAAACAGATAAATAAATCAGCAGTAAAAAGCTATACACTTAAGATTTAAATCATTTTACTGTATGAAAATTATTCTTCAATTTTAAAAGAAGCTGGCTGACCTGAAGATGGTGAGCAAAGGCTCTGGAGACTACTCTGCCCAGATGCACAATATAGATCAATACCAGGCAAATGCAGCTTCGTCTGAGTCTAATGGACAGTGTAAGAGGCATATATTTGGGAATTTGGGGAGGTGCAAAGCAGGCATGAGAGGGTCATGATACCACTTATCACCTCACAAAAATGATCATCACCTCAAAAATTTTCTCTTTCTCTTGGGAATCCCATTGGCTTGAGTCCAGCATAACATTTGCATGTCTAGACAGGAGACATGCTGCCCAGAATTCAATTTAAATTCCTCTAAATTTAGAGAAAGAGAAAAGGGCTGGAGAGTGGCTTTACCTAGTGGGGCTAAATTAAGACCGACCGTAAGTGATGCCCCACTCCCTCCTAGTAGAGATACTATAGTCCCAGCATCCTTTGCCCTTCTGCTCCTTCCTAGAAATGGACAAGAGCTGTAGCTCTGGAGAGCCTAATGCTGCTACAGGCCTGTGGAGGGCGGTATATCTGTACCAAAAAAATGTCTATCCAGAGAATCCCAGCCTGGGTTAAACAGGTAGTCATTGGAAAAAGTGGGAGAACCAGGACAGTTGAAAGAGATCCCATAATGCGAAATAATGACAAGGGAGTTGTCATTCTTTTTTTTTTTTTTTTACTTTATTTTATTTTATTTTATTTTATTTTTTATTTTTTTTACTTTTTATCACCAGCATTTATAAAACCAGACTTAGGGAAAGAACTAGGTCTGGGGACACATGCATGGTTTTTTAATATAGCGAATGGTTAGCCTGCCCTGATTATTACAAAATCAGAACAGCGAGAATATTCGCAGAGGAGTTGTCATTCTTAAGAAGCTACCTCATGTAGCCGTCCAGCTCTCCCAACACCATTTGTTGAAGAGGCTGTTATTGCTCCATTTTGTGCTTCTGCCCCCTTTGTCGAATATTAGATGTCCATAGAGACCTGGGCTTATTTCTGGGCTTTCTATTCTGTTCCACTGGTCTATGGGTCTGTTCTTGTGCCAGTACCAGATTGTTTTGAGTATAGTGGCTTTGTAGTAGAGTTTGATGTCTGGTATTGTGATCCCTCCTACTTTGTGTTTCTTTCTCAAAATTGCGGCGGCTATTTGGGGTCATTTATGGTTCCATATAAATTTTTGAAATGTCTGTTCTATTTCTGTGAAATACGTCAATGGTATCTTAATAGGGATTGCATTGAATCTATAAATTGCTTTGGGTAGTATGGACATTTTGAGGATATTAATTCTTCCAATCCATGAGCATGGTATATGCTTCCATTTATTTGTGTCTTCCTTAATTTCTTTTTTCAATGTTGTATAGTTTTCTGCATACAGGTCTTTTGTGTCTTTGGTTAAATTTATGCCTAGGTACTTTATCTTTTTTCGTGCTATATCGAATGGTATATTTTTTCTGATTTCTTCTTCTTCTATTGCATTGCTGGTGTACAAAAATGCCTTTGATTTCTGAATGTTGACTTTGTATCCTGCTGTTTTGCCAAATTCACTTATTAGGTTGAGGAGTTTTTTGGTAGAGTCTACAGGGTTCTCTATGTACACTATCATGTCATCTGCAAACAATGATAGCTTTACTTCCTCCTTTCCTATTTGGATGCCTTTTATCTCTTTCTCTTGTCTGACCGCTGTGGCTAGGACTTCCAACGATGTTGAAAAGAAGCGGTGAGAGCAGACATCCTTGTCGTGTTCCCGATCTTAGTGGGAAAGCTTTCAGTTTTTGCCCGTTGAGTATGATATTAGCTGTAGGTTTTTCATATATGGCCTTTATTACGTTGAGGAATGCCCCATTTATTCCCATTTTGCTGAGTGTTGGGAGAGCTGGACAGCTACATGCAAAAAATTGAAATTGGATCATCAGCTGACACCATACACAAAAATAAACTCAAGATGGATAAAAGATTTAAATATAAGTCGCAACACCGTCAAAGTCCTAGAGGAGAACATTGGCAGGAAACTCTCAGATATCCCACGCAGCAATTTTTTCACTGAATGTCTCCTAAAGCAAGGGACATAAAGGAAAGAATAAACAAGTGGGACCTCATCAAAATAAGAAGCTTCTGCACGGCGAAGGAAAACATCAGCAAAATGAAAAGGGAGCCAACCGTATGGGAAAATATATTTGCTAATGATACATCAGATAGAGGTTTGATCTCCAAGATATATAAAGAACTCACTCGACTCTACTCCAAGAAGACAAACGATCCAATCAAAAAATGGGCAAAGGACCTGGGCAGATGCTTTTCCAAGGAGGAGATACAGAGGGCCCAGAGGCATTTGAAAGGATGCTCAGCATCACTAGCCATCAGAGAAATGCAGATCAAAACCACCATGAGGTACCACCTCACACCGGTCAGAATGGCCATCATAAACAGATCACCAAACAACAGGTGCTGGCGAGGCTGTGGAGAAAAGGGAACCCTAGTCCACTCTTGGTGGGAATGCAGACTGGTGCAGCCACTGTGGAAAGCAGTGTGGCATTTCCTCAGAAAGCTGAAAATGGAACTGCCTTTTGATCCAGCGATTCCCCTGCTGGGACTATACCCTGAGAACACCAAAACGCCAATACAAGAGAACCTATGCACCCCAATGTTCACAGCAGCACAATTTACAATAGCCAAGTGTTGGAAGCTACCTAAATGCCCATCAGTAGATGATTGGATCAAAAAGTAATGGTACATATACACAATGGAATACTACGTAGCAGAAAGAAAAAAAGAAGTACTAAACTTTGCGACAGCATGGATGGAACTGGAGAGCATTATGCTAAGCGAAATAAGCCAGGGGGCGAAAAACAAATACCATATGATCTCACCTATAAGCGGAACCTAACCAACAGTGCAAAGATGCAAGGCAAATATGATCAGCAACACTGAAAGGAAAAGAAATCAACAGAGACAAGAGGGAAGGGGGGGACAGGGAAAGGGAAGGGAAGGGGAAAGTCAAGGAACGTATAGCAAGGACTCATGGACAAAACCAAAGGGGAAGAGCTGAGGGAGGGAAGGTGGGAGGGGGCAAGGGAAAGAGGTGGGGGGGAGGCAGAGACAAATGTATTTAAAAAGTAAATAAATTAAAAAAAAAAAAAAAGCTACCTCAGCAAAAGAGAACAATGTCCTGAGCTGTTTCTCTCATAAGTGGGGCTGAGTCACAGCCAATCCAGGAAGATGCCCCAGGATTCATTTTTCCCTGAGAAGGAGAGTTGGGCCAAAGCTGCCCTGCAACAATCTCCCGAGAACACATCAGGCAGAGTTCCTGGGGGCCTGCCTGGATAGCAGTAGATTAGGAACATCATTTTAGTCACGTTTTGTTGTTATATTTATCATGCTGATTCTCTGTGCACCTAAGAGGATTCCTGCCTTTGAACCTCTCTCAATAGAGTACTATGACTGTCAGCTGAAAATTGCTGCATCATGTTTCTGTAAACCAGGAGAACCCTGGTTAAAGCAAGTCCCTGGGTATGAGGGAGACTCTGCCCAGTACATTGGAATCTAAAATTTGCTCTTTTGACCGCACCAGATATGAACATGGATGGAAAACTATACCAGAAGGCATTCAAGGAATCATGGTGATCTCCAAGTGGGCAATATTGGCACAACTATATGGTGTCACTCTAGAACTTCCCAAAAAATGATTATGGGAAGGCTTTGGGATACTTGAACTGAATTGCACCTACCAAGTGAACCTGCTTATCTGGCAATCTGTTGCAGAACACAGCACTTTTTTGCTGTAGTAGTGTACTTGAATTAGGCTCATGGCAACAATGGTTGTGATCACATAACATTGGCCTAGAGGACTAAAAGGGACTTAGGAGCTGGGAGCTTGATTAAGTCTGCTGAATCAAGGAGAAAGTACTTTCCTAAAGAATTACTATTATAGTCTAATGGTTACTAGAGGAAGTCCCCTTCCAGGAAACTGGCTACACTTGGCATTTGACCCAGAAATAGGATGAAGCCATTTGAACGGACCGGGCATTTACTAAACAGATTCAATATCTTGCTTGTCATTGACTCTGGGAGGGAACACATGCCCTCATCCAGGAAGAAGTGTGTGCCATGGAAATAGCACCAGCATCTGATGTATTTAAACACAGTGGCCAGTTAGGCTCAGATAAGAGGAGGCTTATTTGTGGGAGCATTATGGCCAGCCTAAATTATGTCGAGATGCTACTGGTAAGCATGATATTTACTGATATTTTCTTAGAGCCATATTGTCAAGGAGTAGAAAGGATTTTTGGCTCTTTATGATATAAATGATGGTGTTTAAAAAGGTTAAGGGTCAACCTTAGATCATCCCCATGGGAAACAAATGGGCAGTATGCCACAATTGTACCTGAATCCTGAGTTAATATAAAACTTGTTCCTTGCTGTCCAGAGTATTGTACACCTCCAGACCTGATGGAACCTAGAGTTCACTGAGCAATGGCCTTTAGTAATAACTACACAAATTATGGGAAATGTATGGTATGTGAGAAAATGATATTTTTGTAGGGAAGGTTAGGAAATTGTCAAGGTTATATAACTGTAGACCTATAAATGTAGACAGGTTAAACATTATTTAATCTATCTGCCCCAATTATATGGCATAGTAAATAATGTTTACACTGAGTTATAAAAAAATAAAAATGGAACATAGGTATAAAATAGTTGTCATAATTAAAAGATATTTTAGGAAGTCAAACTAAAACTTACAATTGATGTAATACCTATGAAGACTTATTGACCAGAGAAAAAAGTTAATATAGCTTTAGAAAAGTGATATATGTAACTGAATGCCTTTGTTACAGCCTATAAAAAATGCAAGCGATAGTGGCTAACAGAGAGGGAAGGAAATGGTCCAACGAAAAAGATATATCAGAAATCTTGTGAGGGAATATAATCATGGTTCAGTGTGATTATTGGGGAGGTATTCTAACTCCTAACCAGATGATAAAAGTCTTAATGTTGCAGAGTTCTAAATGGTCTATTTTTGTACCTCAAATATCCTAGGTATTACTGTGTCAATAATTTTTTTGCAATACTTTTCTTGTTTTAATTTTATTTTTAATATTTTATTTTTGACCTATAGTTAACATACAACATAATATTAGTTTTAGGTATACAACGCAGTGATTAGACATTTACATAACTTTTGATGTGATCATCCCAATGTATCTCACACCCACCTGACACCATACATAGTTATTACAATAGTGTTGGCTATATTTCCTACACTGTACTTTACATCCCCCTGAATATTCTGTAACTACAATTTGTACTTCTTAATCCCTTTACCTTTTTCACCCATCCTCCCAGCCCACTCTCATTTGGCAACTGTCAAAAGAATTATTTTTTAAATGTCTAAGGAATATATGGCAAAGAAATGTTGACAATTGTCAGAGGTCAACTGGACAGAAATAATTAACAAGTGAACTATTGTAAAATCATTTTTTCATTCTCTGAGAAACCTGAGGGAGAGAGAAGATGGCGGAGGAGTGAATGGGAGTCACGCTCACCTCCTCCCAAGACCAAACTGGAATTGCAACTAAATAGTGGAGTAATCACCTGGAAAAAAATAGAACGATAGTGGGAGAGGAGCCTTGGAGCCGCTGACAGTGGATTTGACTCTCACACATCGCAACAGGTGAGAAGTGCGGTGGAGGCTTGAGAGGGTGGGCTGGGTACCCATAGCACTAGCACCAGAGGGACATTGAAACAGCCAGTTAGCTTCCCCCAAGAAGAACGGGGTCTGAATCATAAACAGGGACCCCTAAACTACAGCAGCTAAAACCAAGAAAATACAAACAAAACACAACCCCGAAAAGCTTAGGGGCGCTCTCTGCCAGAGACAGGTGGCTGGGGATGCAAAGAAACATTTAAAGGGTCAACGCAAAAATTGCAGTGGCAGCCACCCTCCTTGATCTCTAGGTAGAGGTGGCAGCAGGGTGGGCTGGTGCCTGGGAAAAGACTGGTGAAGAAAACTTTGTGAAGAGAGCTGATACAGTGGCCAGTGGAGCCCAGGTGATAACGCACCTCCCACTCTGCAGCTCCCATCTCGCTCAGGCACAAGGGAATCAATTAACCTGCCTTTTGTGCGCTCTGTACACAGCTTGTGCATGTGAGCTGGGGGACTGAGTGCAGACTGGCTGGGAGAGCCTTGAGGAGAGACTGGAGACCAAGGCATTGGGGAAAGAATGGGAAGAGGAACTGGGGAGTCCCGACTCCCTCCCCATTCTGTAGTCTCCATTGTGGGCTGGAAAAGCACCACCCCAAAGATGCCGAAGCTGGGTGCGCATGAACCAGATGGCCTGCGATTGAAATGCAGTCTGCACAGGGGGTGGATCCTTGGCTGAAAGGGTCAGGGAACTGCCCGGAGGTCCCTGAGGAGAGACTAGAAACGGAGGCGTTGGGGAAAGAACGGGAGGAGGAACCGGAGAGTCCCGACTCCTTCTCCTTGCCCTAATCTCCATTGTGCGGGAAGAGGCCACACCCCCAAAGAGCCAAAAGCCGAAAAGCACACATAGACACCCCAAAAACACCCAGTGCAGGCGCTCACACTTGCGCCGAGTGACCGGCGAGGGTTGGCGAGTGTGTGTGTGACCCGCGCAGGTTGGCGAACGCTTGCACCGGCCGACAAGGCCTCCCACAGATTGGCACCCATACGGCCTGTGAGGGAGTGCACAGAGCAGCAAGGGCAGGCGTAAATTGACCTGCTCGCCCGCGATTGCGGAGCGGCCCACAAAATTAGTAGATCCCCGGCCCAAGGGGTCACAGAGCTGCCCAGAGTCCCTGGAGGAGAGTCCTGGAGCTGACTTCCTCCCATTTCCGTAGTCCCCATTTGGCGAGGGCAAGCAATGCACCCAAAGAGCCAAAAGCAGGGAAAACACACAATAGAACACCCTAAACTGACCAGTGCCGGGCAGCTCGCCGGCCAGGGGGGCCAGATGAGTACGTGAGGTCGCAAATAAGCTCCCTGGTCTGGGGCAAACACATGCGAGCCCAGGCAGGCTGGGGATCCTGCCGGGCCGGGAGTGCGCTCAAGGAGCCGGTGTGAGAGTGCAGAGCGATCCCAAAAAATAGCCCAGCCCTGACCAAAGGGTCACAGAGCTGCCCAAAGCAGGAGTCAGACACAGACAGTAGACTCCTGGAAGGCTCAAACAAACAACCCAAGGTCATATAGGGTCAACAACTGACATCATCAGAGGCAGGCCCAGAAAGAAAAGTAAAGGACAAAAATACTTAACAGACTCTCACAAAAATGGGAAGAAAAACAAGTTCCCCCCAAATAAGTGGAAAAGGAGACTCCCCACAGAGAGAGCTAAATGAAATAGAGGCAAGGGAACTATCAGATATTGAATTCAAAACAATGGTTCTAAGGAAGCTCAATGAGCTCAGCCAGCTCAAAGATAACTATGAGAAACTGCAGAGAAACTATCAGGATCTTACAGCAAACTATATCAGCCTGGAAAAGGACATAGAAACTATCAAGAAGACACAAGAGGATATGAAGAATACCATTTCTGAATTGAAGAACACAGTAGAAGGAATCCAAAGCAGGCTGGATGAAGCTGAGGATCGAATCAGTGAGATGGAGGATAAAGCAGTGAGATGGGAGTAGAAAGAAGCTCCCAGAAAGAACAAAAAATGGAAAAAAGACTCAAAAAGAATGAAGAGGCATTTAGGGAAATGCAGGACAACCTGAAATGCAATAATATCTGTATAATAAGGATACCAGAAGGAGAAGAAGAGGAGCAAGGGATAGAGAACCTCCTTGAAAAAGTAATGATGGAAAATTTCCCTAATTTGAGGAGAGAAAGGCTCTCATGGATCCAGGAGGCACAGAGGACCCCACTCAAGAGGGACCCAAGGAGGTCCACTCCAAGACACATCATCATTAAAATGGCAAATGTCAAAGACACAGAGAGAATCCTCAAGGCAGCAAGGGAGAAGGAGAAAGTAACATACAAGGGGGCCCCAATACGCCTAGGAGCTGACTTCTCAACAGAAACACTACAAGCCAGAAGGGAATGGCAACAAATATTCTAAGTCATGAAAAGCAAGGGCCTACAGCCAAGGCTGCTCTACCCAGCTAGGCTCTCAATTAAAATAGAAGGGGAAATAAGGAGTTTCCCAGACAAAAGAAGGCTAAAAGAATACATCTCTACCAAACCAACACTCCAAGATATGCTAAGGGGACTGATTTAAGCAGATGAAGGAAAAGAATGAGAGAGAGAGGAACACAGGTACAAAGAGAAAAGATGAGTAAGTTTCTATCAGTAATATCTCTCAATGTGAATGGACTAAATGCCTCAATCAAAAGACACAGGGTAGCTGAATGGATAAGAAAACATGACCCACACATATGCTGCCTACAAGAGACCCACCTCAGAGCAAGAGACCTACACAGATTGAAAGTAAAGGTATGGAAAAAAATATTCCAAGCAAATGGGCATGAGAAAAAGGCCGGGGTTGCCATACTTGTATCAGACAAAGTAGATTTCAAAACAAAGGCCATAAAAAGAGACCCAGAGGGGCACTTTATCATACTTAAAGGAAAATCTATCAAGAAGACATCAACATTGTAAACTTATATGCTCCCAATATAGGAGCCCCCAAGTTTATAAGGAAATTGTTGTATGACTTCAAAAAAGATATAGATAGCAAAACACTGATAGTAGGGGATTTCAACACCCCACTGTCCAAAATGGACAGATCTTCCAAACAAAACATTAATAAACATATTGTGGCGCTGAATGACACACTGAATCAAAGAGACTTAACTGACATATATAGAACCTTACATCCCAAAGAAGAAAAATACACATTCTTTTCAAATGCTCATGGCAGTTTTTCAAAGGTAGACCACATGATAGGACACAAAGCAAACCTCAGCAAATTCAGGAAAATTGAAATAATACCAAACTTTTTCTCGGACCACAAGGGATTGAAACTGGAAATCAACCTCAAAGAGAAACTTCAAAAACTTGCAAACTCATGGAGACTGAACAGTAGACTATTAAACAATGAATGGGTCAATAATGAGATAAGAGAAGGAATCAAAAAATTTCTGGAAACAAATGAAAATGAACAGACAATGGTCCAAAACCTATGGGACCCAGCAAAGGCAGTCCTGAGAGGGAAGTTCATAGCAATACAAGCCTACCTAAAAAAGATAGAAACATTTCAAATAAAAGACCTAACACTACAACTTCAAGAACTGGAGAAACAACAACAAATAAATCCCAAAGCAAGTAGAAGGAAGGAAATAGTCAAGATTAGAGCAGAACTGAATGACATAGAGACAAAAAGAACAATTCAGAGGATCAACCAATCCAGAAGCTGGTTCTTTGAAAAGATAAATAAAATTGACAAGCCTTTAAGCAGACTCATCAAGAATAAAAGGGAGAAGACCCAAATTAATAATGTCAGAAATGAAAGAGGAGAAATAACAACTGATACCACAGAAATACAAAGGATCATCAGAAACTACTATGAACAATTATATGCCAAGAAATTTGAAAATCTTGATGAAATGGACAAATTTTTAGAAAAGTATAATCTTCCAACACTGAAGGAGGAAAAACAGAAAGCTTGAACAGACCGATAACAGCTGGGGAAATTGAAGCAGTAATCAAGAAACTCCCAGCACACAAAAGCCCAGGGCCGGACGGTTTCACAGGAGAATTTTACAAAACATTTAAGGAAGAGCTAACCTTCTCTTTCTCAGACTCTTCCAAAAAATCAAAGAGGAGGGAAGACTCCCAGACTCTTTCTATGAAGCCAGGATCACCCTGATCCCAAAACCAGATAAAGACCCTACAAAGAAAGAAAACTACAGGCCAATTTCTCTGATGAACATAGATGCTAAAATCCTCAACAAAATATTGGCAAACCGCATCCAGCAATACATTAAAAAGATTATCCACCACAATCAAGTGGGATTCATCCCAGGCATGTAGGGATGGTTCAATATACGCAAATCAGTAAACGTGATACATCACATAAATAAAAGACAAGACAAAAACCACATGATCATCTCGATAGATGCAGAAAAAGCATTCGATAAGGTACAGCACCCATTTATGATCAAAACACTCAGCAAAATGGGAATAAATGGGGCATTCCTCAACATAATAAAGGCATATATGAAAAACCTACAGCTAATATCATACTCAATGGGCAAAAACTGAAAGCTTTCCCACTAAGATCGGGACCATGACAAGGATGTCCGCTCTCACCGCTTCTTTTCTACATTGTATTGGAAGTCCTAGCCACAGCAGTCAGACAAGAAAAAGAGATAAAAGGCATCCAAATAGGAAAGGAGGAAGTAAAGCTATCATTGTTTGCAGATGACATGATAGTGTACATAGAGAACCCTGTAGACTCTACCAAAAAACTCCTCAACCTAATAAGTGAATTTGGCAAAACAGCAGGATACAAAGTCAACATTCAGAAATCAAAGGCATTTTTGTACACCAGCAATGAAATAGAAGAAGAAGAAATCAGAAAAAAAAATACCATTCGATATAGCAAAAAGAAAAATAAAGTACCTAGGCATAAATTTAACCAAAGACACAAAAGACCTGTATGCAGAAAACTATACAACATTGAAAAAAGAAATTAAGGAAGACACAAATAAATGGAAGCATATACCGTGCTCATGGATTGGAAGAATTAATATCATCAAAAGGTCCATACTACCCAAAGCAATTTATAGATTCAATGCAATCCCTATTAAGATACCATTGACATATTTCACAGAAATAGAACAGACATTTCAAAAATTTATATGGAACCATAAACGACCCCAAATAGCCGCCGCAATTTTGAGAAAGAAACACAAAGTAGGAGGGATCACAATACCGGACATCAAACTCTACTACAAAGCCACTATACTCAAAACAATCTGGTACTGGCACAAGAACAGACCCATAGACCAGTGGAACAGAATAGAAAGCCCAGAAATAAGCCCAGGTCTCTATGGACATCTAATATTTGACAAAGGGGGCAGAAGCATAAAATGAAGCAATAACAGCCTCTTCAACAAATGGTGTTGGGAGAGCTGGACGGCTACATGCAAAAAAATTGAAATTGGATCATCAGCTGACACCATACACAAAAATAAACTCAAGATGGATAAAAGATTTAAATATAAGTCGCAACACCGTCAAAGTCCTAGAGGAGAACATTGGCAGGAAACTCTCAGATATCCCACGCAGCAATTTTTTCACTGATGTCTCCTAAAGCAAGGGACATAAAGGAAAGAATAAACAAGTGGGACCTCATCAAAATAAGAAGCTTCTGCACGGCGAAAGAAAACATCAGCAAAATGAAAAGGGAGCCAACCGTATGGGAAAATATATTTGCTAATGATACATCAGATAGAGGTTTGATCTCCAAGATATATAAAGAACTCACTCGACTCTACTCCAGGAAGACAAACGATCCAATCAAAAAATGGGCAAAGGACCTGGGCAGATGCTTTTCCAAGGAGGAGATACAGAGGGCCCAGAGGCATTTGAAAGGATGCTCAGCATCACTAGCCATCAGAGAAATGCAGATCAAAACCACCATGAGGTACCACCTCACACCGGTCAGAATGGCCATCATAAACAGATCACCAAACAACAGGTGCTGGCGAGGCTGTGGAGAAAAGGGAACCCTAGTCCACTCTTGGTGGGAATGCAGACTGGTGCAGCCACTGTGGAAAGCAGTGTGGCATTTCCTCAGAAAGCTGAAAATGGAACTGCCTTTTGATCCAGCGATTCCCCTGCTGGGACTATACCCTAAGAATACCAAAACGCCAATACAAAAGAACCTATGCACCCCAATGTTCATAGCAGCACAATTTACAATAGCCAAGTGTTGGAAGCTACCTAAATGCCCATCAGTAGATGATTGGATCAAAAAGTAATGGTACATATACACAATGGAATACTACGTAGCAGAAAGAAAAAAGAACTACTAAACTTTGCGACAGCATGGATGGAACTGGAGAGCATTATGCTAAGCGAAATAAGCCAGGGGGCGAAAGACAAATACCATATGATCTCACCTATAAGCGGAACCTAACCAACAGTGCAAAGATGCAAGGAAAATATGACCAGCAACACTGAAAGGAAAAGAAATCAACAGAGACAAGAGGGAAGGAGGGAGGGGGGCAGGGAAAAGGGAGGGAAGGGGAAAGTCAAGGAACATATAGCAAGGACTCATGGACAAAACCAAAGGGGAAGAGCTGAGGGAGGGAAGGTGGGAGGGGGCAAGGGAAAGTGGTGGGGGGTAGGCAGAGACAAATGTATTTGAAAAAATAAATTAAAAATTTTTAAAAAAGAAAGAAAACGGGGACAGACTCATAGAGAGCAGGATGACAGCTAAGGGGTGTGGAAGTTAGAGGGTGGAGGGATTGAGAAAAAAAAGAAAAAGGACTCATGAACATGGACAACAGTGTGGTGATTGCTGGAGGGAGGGGGTATAAGGGGACTAAATGGTAATGGGAAAATACAATAAAGATTAAATTAAAAAACAGAAACTTGAGGATTTGACTCTTGATTGCACATCTTTTCACAGTAATTCAAAGAACATACAGGTGAATACCTGACTTAAGATAAATTAGGGTCCTGCTATTTGGTGAACCAGCAGTGTGTGTACCTGTTTGTTGAGATTACCTGCTGGGTAACCAGTCATTAATAAGCGGCAGCTGCACAGAAATATTGGAGCTAGAAATACATCTTTGAGAGGGCTACATGATCATGAAGATATAAAAGCCAAAGGAACGCCCGGTCTGGTGCAATTCTTGACCTACGTAAAGACTAACATTGAGGTGAGCCAGACCAGCAGAGCTGCATACCTGCATATGTTATGAGCCCCCTTAGGATCACTTGGATTAAACTGGATCTTGGCAGAATGGCCTCCAGGCTTCCACCGAAGACCTTTAGGAGAACTTGCTATGTCTCTTCTGAGGACCTTGTGCAGAAGGCTTTTCTTTGTATTGAACAGTAATCTCTTCATGAAAACCCACAAGAGATATTTCTCTCAAATCCAAGAGCCAGAGTTGGTAGTACTTCTCCAAAATAAGGAATTAACTTATTTCTGAGAACGATACTCCTATTTCTGAAGACCATATTTATACTGAGAATCACATAAATGACCTCTCTCCCTCTTCACTTTGGTTATTAGGGAGCTTGGAGTTAAATGATCTGCTAACCAAGTTATCCGGACTTCCTGCTGATTTGGGGCACTCGCCTCACACTTTCCATCATCATCATCATCTTCCTAACACCTTTTTTCTTTGCTTCCTGTACCTTGGCTATTTTTTTATTACCCTGTTTGTTGTATCGATCTTCCTGGACAACTCCATTCTTTCTTAGAAGAGAATAAAGTCAAAAAAAGGAGGAAAAAGAAAGAAGGGAAGGAGAGAGCAACATGGAAAAGAGGAGTGAGGGGAAGAAACGCATCCAGCAAAAATTGGGTAGTTGTTTTGATGTGAAGCTGGGGCATCTCAGAGTAAAACGATCAAAAATCTATAGATTAACAGAAAGTCTAGTCTCTCCCCTGAGTGTGCCCCTACCTCCTTTGATATGCACAGAAATTCTTGAGGACGCTTCTCAGCCTCACACGGGCACTGCCTTCCTCCCCCTCGACCCAAGAATCAGAGGGGCTCCTGGAGGCTGGGGATTTCACATCAGCTAACAGAGGCCAGTAGCTGGAAGGAGCTGCTAGGCCACTGCTGCAGCTTGGAACAATTCTAACAGCTTCCTCGAGGGATATACCACATAAAACATTATTCTGACTCCATACTGAAAAATCCAACACTAAGGAGCCCCTGACATCAACATCCCTTGAGCCTAAATAACCTGATACTATCTCATAAACCAACATAAAATTCTACCCACCTTCTTCGCTGTCCCTGGACCGGCATGCCCATGGGTGTGCGCACACACACATACCCCTTTCCATCGCCTGAAAATTGCTATTTCCCCATATTAATCTATCCCACCCACCAAAAAAAAAAAATCACATGTATTGACATTCCCTCTTCCCAAATGCCCACCATTGTTTCTCAGTGCTGAGTCACCTACTAAAGGGAAAGCTGAGCCATGCCTGTTAGATGTGACCATCACTCTGAGGAGGCTCTGGGAGTGTTCTCAACACCAAGCAGGAAGGACCTCCCATTCCCCATTCCCTTGGGTTGTGCTTTGCTTTCTAAACTTGGAGAAGGCACAGGGCAGAGTTCTTTGGGGGAAGAGCAGAGAGAGAGCACACCTGTTCCCTCAGAGCGCAGAGAACCCCAAGGAGGCCTGGTGAATGGAGATAAAGCCATTATGGAATGGGAGAGGTGACTCTGGGTAACTCTGTCTTCTGAAATGCGGGGTCAGGATGGGGCTGGGGACCAGAGGTGGGAATGAGAAAGGAATCATGTTGGGGACCTGTCCCCGCTATTGACCATACATGCTGCCCTCCTTGTTTTCTTTGGATTCCTCTGGCAGAAGGCCATAAGGAGGCTGAAGCTTTTAGCTGAATTGTGGATTCTGAATGAATTTGCAGATGTGGTGCAGAAAAGCCTTCTGCTCCTGGAGAGACTGCAGTGGAGAGAAAACATCTGGATGTGGGAGGCAAGCAGGACTAAAGCCCCCAGGTTCACAGTCCACACTTACCAGGTGTGCCTTCCAGGTCCACCATCTGAGATCAGGGAGTTCCAAAGTGTTCATGAATCACACTTTATCAAAAATTATCCTGAGTGTTTTGATAAGACATCAAGGAATAAGAAAAGGGTTACCCGTGTGTTATCCAAATCCACCAAACAAAATCAAGAGCAATCTGTGTGTACAAAAAAGAATGGGTAGTCACTATGACTAAGCCTCTGGTTCTCACATGTTTGCTTAACCGAAGTGCAGACCGGGCAGACTTCCAAGGTTTAACCATAACTGGCTATGTGCTTTACCAAAATATTTTTGTCTGCCTCACAGTATAAACTTTGGGGGCGGGATGCTGCCCACCTGCCAGGCACTGTCTTGGATATGCTTTAGTTCGCCGAGCCCCCCACCAACTCTGTGGGCCATGGGGCTCCCACTGTGCCCACTTGATGGTTGGAGACACTGTGTCACAGAGAGATTAAGTAACTTGTCATGGACCACTTAGCCGATGAGGCCTGTGAGTAGGAAGTGGGCCATGCTCTTAGTCTCCATGCAGTGACACCTCCACAACGGCCAGTGTCTTCTTTCTTCAGGCAGCAGCCAAGAGGCCTGGCTTCCAGTCTTGTTCTAACAATAAAATCTCATGATAATTAAGGTCCTTCCTCCCACCAGTCCTCTCATTCCCCCTTCTTTAAAATGAAGGGGTTAAACTACATGGTCTCTCTGAGTTTCTCCCTCTTGGAAGTTCTGTGTGTCATTTTAAAGTTAAAGCAATAGGAAACCAAGAGGTACGTTTTGGGAGGGAAGGCTCCTGCCCTTCCTGGCGGGTCCCTGCCCTGCCCGACGAGAATCAGATGAAGTGTTGCTCTTTAGAGGGCTTAGACAGCAGCCCGAGGCCCGCCGTGTTTCTTCCTTACATCTGTTCAAAGGCTAAGTGATCATCCAAGCATTCTTTCATTCTACAAATATTTATCAAGGGACTATTCTGTTCCAGGCACCATGCCAGGCTGCATGGTGGAACAACAAACCAGACACAGTCCTCATCCTGGGGCAGCTCAGAGCTTAGTGAGGAAGACAGGGTTGTCAGCGCCAAGATGGTTCCCTATTGCGTGTGCACTTGGGGCGCGAACCCCAAATTGAAGGAAGATTGGCTGGCTGGGCATCTGAGAGGATGTGATACCTATTCTTAGCCTGAGGAGTGTGGATTTATCACTGGGGCTTACAGAAGGGAGAACGGGAATTTCAGGCAGATGCAATAGTAAGTCCCTATGGCAAGAAGCAGCAAGAAATGTCTTCCTGCTGGAACGTGGATTGCAAGAGAGAAAGGAGGGACACGAGATGGGGCCATGTGGCCCCACAGGAGCGCATCATGGGAAGCTCAGTAGGCCACAGGCAGGGGCTGGCCTTTGGTCTGCAGGTAATGGGGAGGCTTACACCACAGGAAGGTGACTGTTGTGCGTTGAATTGTGTGCTCCCCTCAAAATATATCAGAGTCTTATCCCCCAGTACTTCAGAATGTGACCTCATTTGGAAATAGGCTCTTCACGGGGGTAATCAAGCTAAAATGAGGTTATTAGGGTGGATCCTAATCCAACATGACCAGTGTCCTCATAAAAGGGGGAAATTTGGACATAGAAACATACAGGGAGAAGACCACCAAGGTGGCCCGCAAGCCAAGGCGAGAGGCGTAGGAGAGACCCTTCCCTTGCAGTCCTCAGAGGGAGCCAACGCTGCTGGCGCCTCGGCTGCGGACCTCTCACCTCCAGAACCGTGAGATCACAAATTTTTGTGATACCCCTCAGTTCGTCGTACTTTATTACCTAGCAAACTAATCAGTGACTTATTCAAGTTTGCATTTTAAAAAATTGATATACCTATAGTGTAGAGAATAAATTAAAAGGGACAAGGTGGCTGCGGGGAGACTGTTCTGAAGGAGGACATGATACAGGTCTCCGTGGGGGCAGTGAGGACAGAGATGGAGCGGGGCGGGCAGGCTGGGAGAGTTTGATACATGTACAATCTCCAGGATGTCATCACAGGTTGAGAAATGAGAGGAAATGAGATATCAAGGACAGTGCCTGGCCCGTGTTTGGAGCTCAGATAAACATGTGGTCAGAGTAAAGTCTAGTCATCCACTCCATCGGGAATCACAGGCATGAGTTCTTTATATAATACTTAGGAACATGCCACAGAGTCACCACTTGCAGCTTGCCACCCAGTTCTGACTTTGATCTCGAGGTGCCCCCAGCTTCATGCTGGGTGTGAGTTTGTTTTCTCCCTAAATATCTGTGGACCACTCTCAATGTGCCAGACACTTTACCGAGTTCTGGGGATATAGCAGTGAAATACAGGAAACAAGACGGCTGTGTAATATGTCAAGAAGACAAATACTAATCACATAAATAAATGAATCATTACAGACTGTGGTAAGTGCTATAAAAGAAGGAAAGAGTTTCATTGACAGCATAAAGCAGGGTGACTTGATTCAGAAAAGTATTGGCTGGACTTAGTTCTGAAGGACAATAGAGAAGAAAACACACAGGACAAGGGCCACCTTGAGCCAGTGCAGGGAGGAGCCTGCATATCTGAGGACCTAAAGGAACCCCCTGGGGAAAATAAGCCTGAGGGGAGGCAGGAGAGGAGTAGGGACTCAACAAACGCTAAATGAAGAAGGACTTTGCACTGGGTTGAGAATCGTTCTCCCAAAATTCATACTCATCCAGAACCTCAGAATGTGACCTTCTTTGGCAATAGGGTCTTTGTAGATGTAATCAAGTTAAGATGAGGTCACACTGGATTTAAGTGGGTTCTAATCCCATGACTGATACCCTTTAGAAGAGGGAAATTTGGACACCCACACTGGAACCTGGGAAGTGGCTCACAAGCTCTGTAGTCTGAGGTTAAGATTTTATTTTGGTCCTGGAGCATATTTGGAGGGAGCTACCTCAGCTCACCTTGAAGCAGAAGGCATTCTTTTCTAGGCACAAGTCCTTGTTAACTTCATCATCTTTATAAAAGGATAATAATAACAATAACTATCATTTATTGAGCATTCACTATGTGCTAGTTAATTGTGTAAAACACTTTATTTTGCAAGATCAATATTAACATTATTCCCATTTTACATGAAGACTCTGAGACAAAGTTAAATCCTATAACTTGCTTACGAACACACAGTTAGAGAACACCTGCCTGACCCAAAACCTTGCCCTCCATATGGTAATTGATTGCCAACTCAAAATAACACTCACCTGTATGTAATTGACAATAAACACCAGCCATAGTTTGAATACCAGCCATAGTTGAAGCACCAGCCAGAGAATAATATTGATACTTAAGGTTTGTCAAGGTTAACTAAAGGACAAAACTATTCAGGGAGTATTGGCTAAAGGACCTGCAGCCCATCCCTACTGTCCTAAGCATCTAAAATCCCACATACATCAGCCCAGGTCACTGGAGATCTGAGCACCTGGACAGCATTACATTCACCTACAAACTGGTGCTTATGTGAATTTTTATGCACCAAACATGCCAAAAGCCTGTATGAGACTGCTTAAAAGAAATTCCATGCGTGTCTGTCCTTAGAACACAGATGTTACTGTTTCACCTAAGTAGCTGGTTTATTTTTATCTTCGTTCACTGTGAACTCAGTGACTGGCTGGAAAGCTTGGAGCCAAATCTGAGGCCTACGCACAACAAGGGCCATTACATCTGCATTTTCAGTCGCTTCTGGCTCAGGTTTATGTCCCCTTGTTTATTCTCTCTTTTCTCCTTTGCCTAACATTATTTTCAGTTTATTTTGCCTTGCATTTTTAATGTTCCTCCAGATATAAGACTTCATGTACGTATAAATAATTTTAAGTCAAAGAAGGAAATCCACCAACATTTAGAGGCAGTGGTTATCCTTGGGTAGTGGAAGCACAGATTTTAAAATTTTGCTTCTTCATAAAGGGGCCCAGCTCTCTGACCATACATGTTGTTTCTTTTAGAAATACAAAAATACATTTTTAAATTACAAACTGTAAAATTCTATTTAATGTTACTTGTTTGGAATATTGGTAAAAGTGTTGTCCATGAGTTAAGGTGAAGACAGAGGCATTTGCAAGGAGGGGAAATGTGACCGTTAATTTTACATGTCAACTTGGCTGGGCCTCAGTGTCCAAATATTTGGTCAAACATTGTTCTGGATATGTCTGTGAAGGTATTTTTGCATGAGATTAATTTTTAAATCAGTGAACTTTGAATAATGCAGATTATCCTCCATAATGTGAATGGGCCCCATCCAATCAATTGAAGGTTGTAAGAGAACAAAGACTGACCACCCTACCCCCCAAAGCAGGAAGGAATTGGGTCAGCACACTCTCTGGACTGGCACTGATAACCCTTTGCTCGGTCTGCAGCCGGCCTGCCTACTTTGCAACTGTTGGCCTTACCAAGCCTCCATAATCATGTGAGTCAATTCCTTAAAATTTAAAGAAAAAATCTCTCTTAAAGATATCTACGTATCTTGTTGATTCTGTTTCTCTGAAGAACTCTGATATAGAGAGATATACCACGTTAGTGGATCAGAAGACTCGATTGTTAAGATTCAATGATCCTTTAGTTGATCCATTGTGGGAATCAGCAATCAGCAATTAGCAATTTTTTTCTATAAATAGCTTTTCATAAACAGTGTAGGTTTTATAGGTGATATGGTTTCTGTCAGAACCAGTCAATTCTGCCACTGTGGTGCAAAAGCAGCCATAGACAATACATAACCAAATGAGCATGAGTGTGTCCCAGGAAAACTTTCTGGACACTGAAATTTGAATTTCATGTAAGTTTCATGTACTACAAAATAGTATCCTTTTGATTTTTTTTAAACCTTTCAAAAACATAAAGGCCACTCTCGGCCTGCCGATTGCGCAAAGACCGGGGCAGGCGAGATCCGGGCCATGGGTCATGGTTTGCCAGCCCCTGAGCTGTTTGGTTAGAAACAATCTCAGTCAGAGGTCTATCACATGAAAATTGTAAGAATGTACATCTTAGATATGTCATTTTTATTTACCAAAAATAAAATATCAAAAGCCAAAAATATTTGTTAATTCTACCAGGCCTTTTTGTAGAGATTGAAAAACGTTCTAAAATTTATATGGAAATGCCAAAGAATCTAGAAGAAACAAAATGAATTTGGAGGAAAAAAAAAAAAAGAGGACTCACACTACCCAATTTCAAGCCTTACTAAGTTCTAATAATCAAGACAGTTTGCTATTGATTTTATAGATCAATGAAACCAAATAGTTCAGAAATAGATCCACATATATATGGGCAAGCAATTTAATAGAGAAAGTGTAGTTTTTTCAACAATTGATGCTGGAACAATTGGATATCCATATGGTTAAAAAAAAAAAAGACTTCAAAGCTTAACTTATACCATATTTAAAAATTAATTCAAAATGGATCATAGACTTAAACTTAAAAGTTAAATCTATAGAAATTTCTAGGAGAAAACATTTGTAACCTTGGATTAGCCAAAGATTTTTTAAAATAATAAACAAAAGGCACAAGTCATAAATTGAGCTTTATCAAAAGACATACATCATATGATCTCACCTTTAAGAGGAACCTAATGAACAAAACAAATGGGCAAAATAGAGCCAAAGGCATGGAAATAAGGAACAGACTGACAGCGTCCAGAGGGGAGGGGGCAGGGAGATGGGGGAGGAGAGTAGGGGAAGAATTTAATCAACTAGCAGATGTGGTTGACTCATGGACAGCTGGACAGCAGGCTGGGGATTGACTGTGGGGGCCGGGGCGGGAGGGTGGGGGCGGGCAGGGTTTGGGGAGAGCAATGGGGGAAAATTGGGATAACTTTAATAAAACAACAATAAAAAAAGTTTTAACTCTTGCTGTTCGAACGACTCTGTTTGGAAAATGCAAAGACAGCCACAGACTGGGAGAAAATGTTGGCAAAAATACATATCTGCTAAGGACTTGTATGCAGAATAAGAACTCTCGAAATTAATAATAAGACAAACAACCCAATTAAATGATGGGCAAGATCTGAACAGACAAAACAGACATACAGATGGCAAATAAACCCATGAAAAGATGTTCAACATCATTAGTCATTAGGGAAATGCAGATTAAAACCACAATGAGACCCCATTACACACCCACTAAAATGGCTAAAATTTAAGGCTGACTACCAGGTCCTGGTGAGGGAGCATCTGGAAATCTTATCCATTGGAAAATGGAACAACAACTTTCCATTTTGGCAGTTATTCAAAGTGGCTTGACTGTTTCTCAAAACGGCTTGACTGTTTCTCAAAACGGCTTGACAGTTTCTCAAAACATTTATCACGCACCTACCAAACAACTCAGTAATTCTACTCCTAGGTATTTACCCAAGAAAAATGAATATATGGGTTTACACAAAGAACTGTGAGCCAATGTTGATAGCAGCATTATTCATAGTAGCCAAAAATCAGAGGCAGTCTAGCAACTGACGAATGGATGAACAAATCGTGGTATATTCCTACATGGGATATCACTCAGCAATAAAAAGGAATGAATTACTGATACATGCAACGTGGATGACTCTCTAAAGCAATACACACAGTAAAAGAAGCTAAACAAAGCAACACAAAAAGCTACATACTACATAGTTCTAGTCACATGACATTCAGGAACAGGAAACAGGAAATCAGTGTTTGCTAGGAGTCGGGGAAGAGTAGTGACTACAGAGGGGCAGGAGGGAAATTTTCAGGGTGATGGAGATGTTCTATGTCTTGTCTGCGATGGCTGCACCACAGCATGCGTTGGTCAAAACTCACCCAACAGAATATTTAATGTGGATACATTTTATTGTACATAAATTGTACTTTATGTATAATAAAACATGACTTTAAGAAATAAAATACTTTGTAGAAAATAAAGGTAGTTATATTTTAGACCTTGGACTAGGGAAATGTTTTTTTAAATATGATCAAAATGTATTGACAAGAAAATATTGATAAAGCTGGCTCAACATTAAAGCCAAAATCCTTGCAATGGGCTGCACAGGGTTCCATAGGACCAGGCCCTCTGACTTCCCCGGCCTCATTTCCTGCCTGTCTCTGCTCACTCAGGTCAGTCCACAGCCGACTTGTTATCCCTCAAACACACCAGGCACACTTCTGCCTCAGAACTTCCTCCAGCCCCAGCTTCTGCTTGTGCCCTTGCTTCAACATGAAGGAAGTAACTAGTGACGACTGACTATTCAAGACCCACCCACCCTCCAACCTGTGCTTCAGAAATTTTGGGTGTGATTCCAGGCCAGACCCATGACAGCCCTGCTCATCTGATTGGGAAGTGGGTTGAATTAGCCTGAAGAGGGGCCTCTGTTCCTGCAGTTCTTGGTGTTTGTGACAGACGAAGACTATGGTTCCAATGAAGAGACAAATCCACTGAGAGACTGTGTTTATTTCCTAATCACTGTTCAGTTAGGAGAAGCCAAACTTTTAACCAGAGATGTCATTTAATTAAACCACCAAGAACTTCCCTGAGTGGCTCATTAGTGCTAAGGCAGTATAGACAGGTGATTCTCAAATGGCGCGTCCCTGGGGCCTCATTAACAAGATCATAGAGGAGACCGGGTCCCACAGAGGCAGCTCCAAGGGCACTTTTAATCTTTTTTTTTTTCTTTCTTTTTTAAACTTTTCTGATTATTTCACATGCAAAGCCTCCTGGCTTCCTCAAGGGGTTATTGTAATCACCAACGCCATTACCAACAGCGGTTTCCCAGTCTGGGTCCGGCCTAACTAGCTCCCCAGCCTCATTTCTCTTCATGACTTACGTTCTCCCCTTCCCACAATAACAAATAGTTTTCATCTCTTACAGTACCACTATTTAATTAAGTGTCTGGAGTGGTAATTGGAGAATGATTCAAAGCTCAATCCCAGTGAGAAATAATTCTCTGAGATAGATTAGCAAGGTCTGTCACGTATGGGGGATGGGAGAGATGGCAGCATGCCAGCGGTATGTCAGCCGTCCATGCCCTCTACCAAATCCCAAACCACGCTGTGTTCCCCGAACACTTAACGCTTCACACCTCCACGTTTTTGTATGTGATTGTAATATATGTGCCTCTCTTCTCCACTGAATTAATGCCTCGTCATCATCCTTCAAGGCCTGGCTTCCCTTCTCTAGATTTCTCTTAGCATTTTTCCTTATCTTGGGTCCAGTGGGATTAATAACTCTCCACTGTGCTTTTAACATCAGCTTGTCATTGCAGGTATTGCTCTGACCCGGGTAATCAGGGTGCTGGGCAAGAATAACTCCTAGAGAGAAGTTCCTGGGGAAGGCTGAGAAGGCAGGCCACAGAAGAGACTGATGGTAATGCTCTGGTGGGAAAAGGAAAGCAAAAAGGGCAGAGACATTTTCAGGGGGGACAGGAAGACAAAAAGTAGAACCTATAAGAAAACCCAAAACAAAAAACTAAGAGACCCTCCTTCCTTACGAGCACCAGTGAGACCTCAGGTACATGACGGCCCAGGGTGCTGAGAGCAGAGTGAGGAATCAGTGAAGAGAAGAGCATAATCACATGTAAGTGGAAGCTCTGCACTAACAGGAGACACTAAAGGGAAGGAAAACCGTCTGAGATGGAAGCACAAAATGCAGGAAGAAATGACATGCAGTTAGGGACAAATCCAAATGAATACTGCCCATTTAAATTGATAGTAAGGATGTCTCATGGGATTTAAAATACATTAAAACTATAGGTCAAAGGCAAGAGGAACGAAAATGGAGTTCAACTGTTCTAGGGTTCTTGCATTTACATAGATATATATGAATATATGGTAATATCCTATATGTACTAATATATATTATATATAATATATATACCTATATATACTAATATATATATAATACATTGCCATATATATGGTAATATATATTGGACATTAGTAAGTAAAAGATGTATGTGTAATGTTTAAGGTAAGCACTAAGAGAATAGTTTGAAATCTATAATTAACAAACTACTAGGAGGGCAAAAGTTGAATACTAAAAAATAACTAATCCAAAAGAAGACAAGAAAAGAGAGAAAAACAGCAGGGCAAATAGAAAATATATAGCAAGATGGTCAAATTCTGATTTTAGTAATGGCAAAGCAGCTTGTCTCAGACTGATCCTCCTATATTAATAATTGTAAATCATTGGGAAGGAAACTTAGTGGGAAAATATTTGTTTGAAGGCTTTGGAGAATAAGCAAGTAGAACATGGAGATAAATTAACCTTACAAGCAGGGGCCACACTGAGATTCATATTTAATTAGTTTTTCTACTGAGAGCACTCTGCAAGCTGCACAAAGCCGGGTAGCTAAAACTCCAGCAAAAAGCCATTTGTCACTGTGAAGGATGCTGGAGGGGAACAGTACTATGTGTCCTCAAGACATTCAAAGTATAATAAAGCAAAGTATGAACAGCTTTATGCTGGTAAATTCAACCATCTATGAACAAATTCCTGGAAAGTCACAAATTACAAAGACAGACACAAGACACAAGATGAAAAGGAAAATCTAAATAATTTTATATCTTTTTTAAAGATTTAATTCATAATTTCAAACCTTCCCAGAGCAAAATCTCAAAGCCTAGATGGCTTCACTGATAAATTTTATCAAATATTTAAAGTTGATATAATACCAAACTTATAGAAATTCTTTCACAGAATAAAGTGTAGAAAGTCCAAAAAGACATAGAATATCTTTTCTGACTTTGCAGTAGGCAAAATTTCCTGAAAAAGGAAAACAAAACAAAACAAAACAAAGCACTTACTTTAAAGTGGGGGAGGGGGGCAAATGGTACTTTGGACTTTATCATAATGCTTTAAAGTATAGTCTTTAAAATTATATTAAGAAAATGAAAGGGCAAACCACAGACAAGGAGAAAATATTTACAATATCTATTACTTATAATGGTAATAACAAGACAAACAACTTAACAAAAAGTGGGTAAAAAATTTGGACACAATAAGAAGATATGCAAATGATCAACAATTCTCAACATCAATCATCATGGGAAAATGAAAGTTAAAACTACAGTGTGATACCACTTAATTCCCACAAGAAGAAAGGCTCAAATTAAAAAAACTTATAATAATCACATATTGCCAACAAGGAAGGAAAATCCAAACTCTCATACCTTGCTGATGGGAGTGCACCATGGTGCAACCACTTTGGAGAACTATTTAGCAGTTTCTTATAAAGTTAAGTGCACACTTACTGTATGATCTAGAAATTCTACTCCAAATAGCTACCTAAGATTAAATGAGGCTTACTTTCAGGAATGATGTATCAAATGTTTATAATAATTGTATTCATAGTAGCCAGAACTAGAAATAATCTGTCCTTCAGTAAGTAAAAGGATAAACAAATCTCTGAATATTTATACAACAGAAATCTACCCAGATTAGAAAAAGAACAAACTGCTGATAAACACATAAAAAAAAAGGGTAATCTCACAAGACATTACATTGAGCAGAGGAAGCCAGAAACAAAAGGTACATGTAATATGATGCCATTCATATGAAGTTCAAGACGGAGATTTTTACAATACATACAAATATTGACTCATTATGCTGTACAGCTGAAACTAATATAATGTTGTGTGTCAATTATATCTCAATTTTTTAAGTGGGAATAAATAAATAAACCAAGAAAAAAAGAACAAGCTAATCTATGGTGTTAGAATTCAGAACAATAATTCCAGGTGCCCTGCTCTTCCCTGCTCTGCCACTAGCAAGGTTATGCCCACAGGTACTCCTATACTTTGCAAACTTTTGCACTGCTTCAAGTCAATTCAGTGATGAGATTCTCTGCCTTCTCCCTGGTTGGAAGGCAGTTAGAAGTGTCCAGACCAGCTAATGCGTCAGATACAGCTGCCATTCTGAATGGCAGCTACCAGTTCAGCTAAATTTAGAAAGCATGACATGTAAAAATATTTCATTGAAGACACTTATTTGGGAATATTATGTCCATATTTTTCCAAACCAGCAGAGAACTCACCACTGATCTGTTGTCTGGCTGCATGAGAACAATGGTCAGATTTAGAGCAAGAAGAAGGTTCTCTGCAATGATGACGCATGGTCACCCAGAGAGACCACAAAGCCAGGTTATTCAATAAACCCGTGGACATATTGCCTGATGGTCATTGAGCTTTTCAAGGGCTTACGGAATTATCTGAGCCTTGGGAGAGAGAATGTTGTCCAAAGTACTCGAATAAAATGATAAAATTGAAATTAGACTTGTGTAATGAAATGTCTACAAAATGCAGTATGTTAACTAGTCAACTAAAACCCACCTTGGCATATATGTAAATTATATTAAATGGGGCATATTCGTGCATTTTAATATGTTTGGTATGATGTGGGATGAGGTATCCAAAAAAGATTTGTCTAACAGCATGAAGGCCAGAAAATGATTGCCTTGCTTACATGCCATATTGTAACTTCTCTGGTATCTAATAAGGTCCCCTTTCTTTTTGTGGACAAGGAGGGGAGATTGCTTCTATCCTTTCTGAACCACAAGGAAAGTCAGTCTGTGTGCTCCTGGGAAGCAGGATCTAAGCTCTTCAAGAGAAACCGCTAAATGACCAATGGGCCAGAGCCAGGGCACCTGGCACTTGTCAGAGCCTTTCCCCGCATGAGCCCCTGAGCCTGGGGCACATTTGGAGTCACTCCATTTCTGTATTCTGCTGTTCCACGCGTGTGATCTCAGGGCTTATGGAGGCAACCAGCGGTGTCTCAGTTCACTTTATCTGGGATTTTGCCATCAAGCTACTTCCCTCAAACCTGCATCCCAGATCCTGGAAAATTACTAGAGCATAAGTCATTTGAGCATGTGCCAACTGCACTTTTTGTGACTGCTGACCTTCAGAATGGGAAGAACATGTGTTTAAGCATCACCATGACCTAAGCCATGTCCATTATGGGGAAGGCTGCTTAGCACGGGTTGAACAGAGTACTTGGCTTCGGGTTCTGCCATTTAGAGGTTTTATGACCTCACAGAAATGTCCTCTGCACTTCTATCATCTCATCTATGAAATTCAAGGAAGAATTCTAATTTTGCCACAATTTTTTTAAAAAGCCAGACCCCCTACTCTACCCCGTAGGGTGAGTGGGGAGGAGGTGGAAACTAGGCTCTGTCCTGAGTCCCTCTTGTGGAGGCAAGAACTGAGAACCAAGACAAGAACAGGCCCTTGAGTATCCCCGTGGTGGCAATGGGGGAGCTCGAGGTTGGAGCTTCACTGAGTGTGGCTAGAGGGGAGCCAGAGAAGGGAAGTCAGAGGCAGATGGGGAGATAGAGGGGAACAGCTTTTCAGACTTCAGGGAACCAGTTCTAAGTGAACATCATTGTGGTGTGCAGAGTACAAGTCATAGATCAGAGAAAGGATAGCAAGCTTGGAAAAAGTGAGTCATGGGAGAGGAAAGAAAACACCACTCTTCAAAACAGGAGAAGAAAAACCTAGAGATAGCACAACACAGTGCGAGGGTCTCCATTCGAGGCTCATTAACAGAATCATCTGGAAGCATATTAACATCACCCGTGCCCACCACATCACCACACCCCCCACCGCCCATTCCCCCATCCCGGCTGTGATTCAGCCTCTGGGGGTCTTGAGCAGGGTACATGGTGGGAAGTGGCCACAGGAATTTCACTGCTGTGTCCTACCACCTCATGTAACTGCATGACTCTGGACAAGTCACCTAATTTCCAGAACCTCCATTTCCACCCTTGTGAAACAGGGAAACCTCCTCAAAGGGCTGTTTGTAAGAGTTCATGAAATAGGCAGGTCAAGTCACACCACGGAGAAGGCTCTTAAATATATATTCCCTTTCCCTGTTATCAATGGCACATGTCACACTTGTGAACCCAGAAAGCAAGGAAGACACCGCAGGGGATTTTGAATGTGGTACAGCAACCAGTTCTCATAATAAATGTGTGTAAGAGATGATGTTTTATGTAGAGCCCCTGTTATAAGGGTTTAAAATCTGCCAAAGAGGCAGCTTTAGTATAATAGTTAAACACCGGAAACAAGCAAATGTCCATTGATGGTTGACTGGATAAATAAATTGTGGTATACATTAAATATTTACACAGCAATGAGGACAAACTGCTCATACACAGAGCAAGTAGGACGTCCACAGACATGTTGAGCAAAAGAAGTCAGATGCAAAAAAGGATGTATTGTTCAACACTATTCAAATGAAATTCAAAGGCAGATGACAATAATCAATGGTGACAGAAACCAGAATAGCAGTTATATCTTGGATGTTTTTGACAGGAAATGGACATACAAAAGCCTTCCTGAGTGCTGGAAATGTTCTGTATCTTGATTTCTTTGGTGGTTGCTTGAGCTTATATAAAAACACATACACTTGTTATACGTTATATTCCAAGGGATAAGGGTTACCTGCCATGGAAGTCTGCAATAATATCCTGCCATGTGGTCCTGAAACCCAAAATAACACACCTGACCTTGTGCAGATAGTTCCAAGTTCTTTTGACCAGAAATATAGAGATTGAGAGCAAAAAGAGTATTCGAACCTAGCCTAGGAGGAAATCAAGCATGAATAATAGGTAAGATAGTGACAGAATTTCACTGTAACTCCCTTAACAGTGCCCTATGAAAGCATCTTTGACGTTTTAATATTCCTTACTGTCATTTGCATAAAGCTAATCTTGTTTAAAGTCCATTTTCATAGGAAAGCATGAGTAAGTAGAAGAGTGGGTAGTAGGCATGCCTAACATGTTGACACTATTCTACTCAAACATCATTAGAAGCGTGGGCTACGTGTACTTGACAGTCTTGGCATCATTGCTATTCTGTACTTCCATAATTCTACTTCTCAAGTTCTTTACTGCTTGCAATTATTTTGAGCTGTTGCCAGGTCAACGGTGGTGCCACTTTGTGGTTCTAGGGTGCGGGACCACAGATGCGAAACAGAACTAAAAACAGATTCACTGAGTTAGGCCATCCATTTCTCCAGCCCTGTGAACACCCTTCCCACATATGGAGATTGCCCCCAAGGGGCAAGCCAGGACACTCACTTCCCCGCCCTCTCTTGGAGCTGGAATGCAGTCAAGTATGCTAGGCTCTCTCAATCAGATGCAAAATAAAAATGACTTTCGTTCCAACTAGAGAAAGGTGGGGAAGCAGGCACTGCACAGAGCCACTTTCTGGCCTAGGTGGCTGCAGAAGCAGACAGCTTTCAAGCGCAGCAGGAGTGGGGTCTGGGCAGCAAAGATGCGAGTAGGGATGCCTGTGTGAGCTGACGGTAGCAGAGGCATCGTCCCAGGAGCAGTAACTGCTGTTTCTAGGCATGCAGTCTCTGAGCCTACCCCCCTGGTCCTGCCAGTGTTTCCGTGAGCTACACGATGTCCTATAATAAATTCCTTCCTGCCGCAATAGGCTGGGGGATGTTCTGTGCTGTGTACTGAGAGCCCGGAATGAATCACCTACTGTATCAGTCAGCCTTCTCCAGAAAAATATACCAATAGGACATGTGTGTGTGTGTGTGTGTGTGGCCTTAGTTTTAGGATTGGTTCTCATGATTGTCAGGGTTGGCAAGTCTGAAATCCATAGGCAGGGCCAGCAGGCTAAAAACACAGGTAGGAGTTGATGCTATAATCTTGAAGCAGAATTTCTTCTCTCAGGAACTGAAAGTTCCTGAGAAAAGTTTTCAAAAAAAAACTTTTTTGTTTTTAAGAGTTTTTCATCTGATTAGATAAAGCTGACTCATATTATAAACAGTAATCTACATAAAGCCAACTGATTATAGATGTTAACCATGTTTACCAGACACATTCACAGCCACATCTAGATTAGGTTTTGGTTAAATAACTGTAGCCCCGACAAGTAGATGCAATACTAACCATCACATAGGCCAAATCAAAATTCCAAAACAGGCATTCACATTAAAAACATTAAGATCCTTCACTCAAGAAGCCTTCTTGGCGCATTGACCTAAGCTTCATTTGCAAAAAAATCCATTCACAGTTGTCCATACAAAACAAAGTCTATCCAATCTAGGCAGCTGCATTCAAGAAAAGACTGTAAAGCCCTGGCCAGTGTAGCCCAGTTAGTTGGAGCATCGTCGGTAAACCACAGGTCATGGATTCAATTCCTGGTCAGGACACGTGCCTAGGTTGCAGGTTCAGTTAGAGGTCTGGACATGTACAAGGAGCAACTGACCAATGTTTCTCTCCCTCTCCCTCTTTCTCCCTCCCTTCTCCTCTCTCTAAAATCAATAAGCATGTCCTCTGGTGAGGATTAAAAAAAAGAAAGAAAAGACTCACTGAAACCCAGCCCCCGCTCCGATCCCACAGCCCTCCACCTGGCCCCCACTGCTGCCATCTTCAGCTGGACCACGGCCATGGCCTCCTCTCTATTCTGCTGGCTCTGGTGCTTCCCACTCAGCTCTCATCCTGCCTTCTCAAGCACTGGTATGGTTGTACCTCCACTGATTAAAATTCCTTTCGGAGCCATTGTAGAGCTCTGTCACCTTGGGCCAATAGCCATTAAAATTTGGTTGCAAGCAACAGACCTCAACTCTGACCAATTTCAGTGGATGAGGGATTCAAGGAGCAGCCCCGAAGATGAAAGGAAATGCTACAGTCCTGAGGTTCAGAATTCCCTGGAGATCTTGGAAGCAGGAACTATCGGACAGGCTTTGCAGAGCCCAGCTGTGGGGATGAGTCAGAGTCGGGCATCTCAATCCCCACGCAACTTTCACTGAGGGCCAATTTATCAGGAGGGGCCAGGACTGATCCACAGGTCCACCCTTTGGCCAGGAGAGGGTCACTGATGGAGCCACCAAGACTGAAATTAGTAAGAGGAGTGGATTCTCAGGCAGAGTAGGGCTATTAGCAAAAGAGGGGGAAAAGATACAGGCAAGAGAAGACACAAACCCTTTGTGCCAACTGTCCAGCACCGTAAGGATCCTTCCAGAGCAACTGGGAAAGCAGGGAAAGACTGCATCCTCTGCATTCAACAGGGCCAGGAGGGGATGGAGGCAGCTCCAGCCAACACAAGAGAAACAAGGGCTTTCTGGGCCATGAAACAGGACGTCTGGCCCCAAGGACCCTCAGCTTGGACCCCAATTTCCTCTATTGTTCCTGGGCCATTGTTCTCCCCCAGGATCCCTAAAGCCCAGAGTGCAGAGCATGAAGGACCTTTCTCAACCTCTTACCTCACCCGTCTGACCTCTCCTCTCTCTTTGCTGGCCATGGGGTTCTGCGGGGCTATGGACAGGGTCTACATGCTCAGGGGCCAAGCAGTGGAGGGCAGGGCAGAGTGAGTCAGAAGGGGGATCCCACTTATTTTCTTATTCGTTGTCTCTGTACCCCCACTGGAATGTGAGCTCCACACAGGCACAAGCTGTGTCTGTCTTGGTCGCCCTAGTAGCCTCCAGCCCGTGACAATGACGGGCACGTAATAAACAGTTAAGAAAATAAGTATGTGTGATTGAATGAATAGCATGCAAGCAATTTGGAGGCTACTCCCCACTTTCTGCCTTTGACCCTGAGCCAGACAGATGAGATCAAGCCTGGAACTGAGTCCAAACCAGGAAGCGAGGGGAAGCTGGACGGGGCTGGGGTGGGGGGTGCGGCGTGGTGGCACTGCTCTAGCGGGCTCAGTCAGACTTGAGTCCCAGCCTGGCTCGGGCACCTGTGGGGGCATGTCCCGTGACCACCCCGAGTCTCTGCTTCCTCAGTTTTGAAATGAAGAGGTTTTAGACCACTTCCTTCTTGAGAATTAAATGGGTGAAACTAGTGCCCAGTGAGCACTCTTCTCCCCAGAGGCCGTTGGTCGTTGCTGCCCCCTCAGTGAGGGAGGAAGTTGTTTTCACCAGGCGGCGGGAGCTGAGCGCTACACCTCCTGGAGGGAGGCGGGGGGTTGTGTGTTCTAGGAGAGCAGCCTGGGGGGTGACGCCTAAACCACGGGGTAAACAAGGCATCGGCGGTGGAAGATCTAGGCAGTGACAGGCCCCAGAGATCCCAGTGGCAAGCCCCACACTGCAGCCTCTGGCACGTCTGGCTCATGGCAAGGAGAAATGTCGCTTCGTTGTTGCCTCTGCTTCGGGGGATGGCATCCAAAGAGATACATGGCAGGTGATTTGGAAAAAGGATTTTATTCACTTCATGAGAAACAGCTGCCATGAGTCAAGACCTGGATGGAGACAGAGCTCTGGTGGCTTCCAACCAGTGGCCTGGAAAAAATCCACCTCATCTCTCTATATCCTCAGACCAGGGTCTAAGTTGGAGGTCCAAAAAAGATCACCCACCTCCTTGCTCCTCAGTGCAGGAGCAGATTCAGTCAATGCATTCTTGTTAGGCATTAGATTCTCCTGCTCTGTGGGTATCTTCCTGAACAGGAATATGAATCAAATCAACATTCTAGACATTCAGACCAGGACTGATCTGACATACCGGCTACTATTTTGGATCAGCAACCAGGAACAAAACATTCTGAACTGCCAATCAGAAAGTCAACATTCGCGGGGAGGGGAACCCCCAGAATTCGAGGGACCCGCCCCCCTACTTTCTATATGATTTAATCAGGAGCTCCACATTCTAAAATGCCTGTATTCCAAATCAGCCAGAAATCTGACATTCTAGGTTGTCAACCAGGAACCCAGTTTTCTGGCATGCCAAGGAGAACCACTTCTAACATTCTGGATGGTCAACCAGGAATTCAGTGTTCCAGGATGACAAACAGGACCACGGTATTCCAGGTAATGGGTGAAAGACACAACATTCTAAATGTCGACCCCGATACTCTCGGTGCCAAACTAGAAACCCAACATTTAAGACTATGAAGCCTGGCTTCAGCATTCCAGAAAGAGAAGTGCAAAGCTCTACCCTCCAGAATGCTGCCGCCCTGCCCCCTCAGAGCTCTGTGGATGGCCGCTCCACACCGGCTCGGTCATCCTGGTGGGGGTCGGGGACGCGGAAGGAAACATAGGGACAAGTCTTGGTGTTGAGGCAAACCAGCTTCTTCAGTGTGGCCGTCTGGACAATGTTGAAGCCCATCTCGCCACCAAACGTGCTCGACTTCCAGTACTCTGGAGAACAGATGGGATTCCCTAAGAGGCCCTTGAGGGAAAAGGGAGCCCCAATCTCTATCATACTCTCCCCAAAGATGGAGTTTGGATGGCACTTCTCAAGAAGCAGTCCTGGGTAGAACTCCAAGGCATCAATGTCTCCATAGAGCTGCTCCAACTCAGTTGCCATCTCTTTCTCTCCTGCAAGAGGGAGAAACTAGAGTCAGAATCACAATGCCATTGCTCAAGGTTAACCTGGGGTCGGGGGGTACTTCTAGGTCCACCTTTTTCTGGGGAAAATAAAAAATTTCAGAAGAACAATCTGAGCACATGCCCTAAAATCTGGCCTGGCTGACTGACCCTTCTCTAGGGCTGCGTCCAAGAAGAAATTTGCTGCTGAAGAAGGCATCAAGGGCCTAGATCTGCCTCCAAACGTCATGTGACCTTGAGCAACTCCCCTTATTTCTCTGTGCCCTCATTACCTTATCATTACAGCAGGGAGCAGCTCCCCCTCTTGTTTCCTTCACAGGCAGATTTTAAGGCCTTATCCTGGTCTAAGACCCTGCATTCTTAGTTCAGAAATGTAACATGACTTGTCCATGCTCACACAGAGATTGAGCAATAGAGTTATTTCCACCTCTGTGGACTGTCACAGGAGACGGACACTTTTGGCCTGTTTGCCCAAATCCACCCTCCATAGGGCACTAGTGCATAGCCATGGGTCATGTTAAACCCTCATCAAAACCCTTCAGCAGCTCCCCATTATCTGTGACAAGGGTTCCTAAATGTGGCTGCAGAACAGCTGGGGATCTGCAACAACAATAACAACAACAACAACAACAACAACAACAGCACACACACACACACGCACACACACACACACACAGAGTCTTGGGGACCCCCAGGCCTACTGAATCAGAATCTCACATAGACACATCTAGGATTTGGTATTTTTAATCAGATTTCTAAGCGATTCTTAGGTAGCTGGTCCATATATGGGTGTTTAGGATCCATAGAAGGAATAAAATACAAAATCCTTAGCACACAATCCAAGACTCTATACAACTTGGCCCCAGTCTCCTGTCACTCCCCCTGCCCCACCCCCACAGAAGCTCCTTGCTCCATCCACACGCATGACTGCTGTCCCTAACAGACGCATTGCTTATGACCTCTGTGCTCTTCACTCTCTGTTCCTTTCCCTAGAGTGCTCTTCCCTCTTCTTTTCCCAGAAAATCCCTATTTACCCTTCACTCTCAGCTCAGAAGCCACCTTCTCCCCCCCAGTGGGTTATTTGTCACCCTACACCCCCTGTAACCCCCGTCACTGTGCTGGCCACATGTTTCCTCAATGTCTCCCCCACTTTAGTGCAAGTTCATCGAGGGCAGGGACCGTGGCCGGGACACAGCCGCTCACCTGTGAACTCCTGGAAGGAGGTGTAGGGCTTCATGCCAAACCTCTTGCGGTACTCGTTGAAGGGCTGCAGCCGCAGCTCTCGTGACTCCTGGATGACGCTCACAGCCACGTGCAAGATGTGGTGGTCTATGTTCCTGCCCCCACCGATCTGCCGAGAGAGAAACACAGCTGAAGCCTGAGAGCCTGGCCACAGTGTCCCGGAAAAGAACTCCAGGCCAGGAGCCCTTCCTGAGCTAGGACAGAGAGCGTGACTCAGCGCCCCCCTCACCACGCAGGGGACCTGATGCTTGTCGGCCACCGCTGTGCTTTCTCAGGGACCCCCTGTGAGCCTCAGCTCCCCTATTGTTAAAATGTCGAGTGGGCAAGAGGGCTGCTATAGTAACCCACCAGCCACATTGTTCCCCAGCCCTTTGGATTTAGGTGGGAACCCCCAGCATCTTCTTAAGGAAGGTTCTGGAACTATTAGGTTGAGCAATTAGGAGTTTGCAGAGGAGATGGCCAGTATGGCCACAGCCAAGAGCTCAAGCAGAGGAGACAGGCAGTGCGTTTCTGGAAATGGAATTTGGAGGGATGGAAGGCTCTCTGGGGTGGCAAGGCTTAGAAACAGAAGGATGGACGAATATTAGCTCCAGAGGCCAAATGTTAGGGCTTTTCTAAGATTGTTTTAAAATTATACCTGACAGAACTGACATGTGTCTGTCACTCTCCAAATCAGTCCTTATCTAGGATAAGTGGGGACGTCTCATCTTTTAAGGAATTCTGCCAGGAAACCAATTTCTATTGCTTTCCATTCCCTGTATTGTAGCATTGAGATGCAACGAAATTTACCGAGCAAGTAGTATGAAAATGTGAGTCCCTAGTAACCAGCCACCACTAGGACTCAGAGCTAGAAGGCAGGAGGACAGAGTGCCAGGTCACTCCTTTCAGACCAGATAAAGCCACTCACAGGAGCACATGTGACTATGGCTATTTCTTCTTCCTTCTGTCAAGCCTCTGGGAGGACAATGGTCATAAGCTAGCAAGGACAGAGCTGAAACTTGGCCGTGAAAGCTATGATAGATAAACAAATTTAGCTTCACTAAACTTAGAGTTTAACTTCAAGACCAGAGGGATAATATGGTATCCTGTGAAGGGAGGGACCATAGGGTTCAAAGGCCAGGTGACCTGGGGAGGTAAAGAAGGCTCCAGAAAAAAAAATCTATTCATAACTATTAAGGATCACTGGTCTAAAGAATGCTGTTGTTCAAGATGAACTGATAACCTTTAAGAAAGAGTTCTGTTTGGGTCGAATGAGTATAATTGGATGGGGAAGAGGAAAAGGATATTTGGGTGAAATCACACACCTTGGAGCAAAACTAGCAGCAGCCGGTGCCAATCTCAGCTTGACCATTTACAAGCTGTGGGACCACTGTGGTTGACTTGGTGCCCCCAAAATATATGTTGAAGTCCTAACCCCTAAAACCACAAAGAACGTGACCTTATGTGGCACTAGATGTATTTAAGAGGTGGGCCCTAACCCAATGACTGATGCCGTGATAAAAAGAAGAACCAGGGACACAGGGAGAACACCATGTTGGAGTGATGCTGCTTTTTAAAATCAAGGGACGCCAGGGGTTGCCGGCAACCGCCAGAAGCTGAGAGAAAGGCAGGGAGCAGGGTCTCCCCTGGAGCCTTCGGAGAGCACAGCTCTGCCAACACCTTGATTTTGGACTTCTAGCCTCCGGAACTATGACAGAATAAATTTCTGCTGTTTAAAGCCACCTAGTTTGCGCTCCTTTTGCAGCCCTAGGAAACTCATACAGGAAACTTGGGAAGACAACTGAAGCTAAGTCTCAGTTTCCTCCTATGCAAAACAGAGGTGGTAAGAGAGTCCACCTGATATGGCTGTGAAATAAGCAAGATAAAGTATGCAAAACAGTTACCCCATGATAACCCCAAAATGTACCTTTGTGTGGTGATAATCAAGGGAAGCTGGGCTTTATCACTTCTCACACTCTCTTTAACATCCTGAGGGCCAACACACCTGTCGCCCTTCTGCCTTGTCCCAGAACATAGCAAGGCTTTTCACACGCATCATGACAGTCATTCCTTAAAAATCCTTTGGACACCACACAGCACCACACGAGAGCTCTTGTCTCTGTTCATGTCTGCGCCCTCACAGAGAAGAGAGGCAGCAGCTGTCCACTGATGGTGGCACGCACTAATTTCAGTCAAACTACCAGGAGGAAACCTAAATCCATATGGTGCCGCCCCTTCATGATAGGGCTTAGGGACAAGGGTTAGAGAGAAGTGGGGGAGGAGGGGAGCCATGATGAAGGAGGTCAAAGCTTCAGACAAGGGAACAAGGGGATTCAGGAGGGCGCTGGTTAGGAATTCCAGGGAGAAAGGCTCTATTAGTTTGCTAGGGTGGCCATAACAGAGTGCTACCTACTGGGTGGCTCAGACAACAGAAATGTATTCCCTCACAATTATGGAGGCTGGAAGTCCAAGATCAAGGTGTCAACGGGGCTGGCTTCATTGTGAGGCTCAGAGATGGCCACCTTCTCCCCATGCCTCCCCCTGTGCATACCTGCTCATCTCCCCTTCTCATAAGGATACCAATCAGAGCAGAGCACACCCAATGGCCCCATTTAACCTTAATGACCTCTTTAAAGACCCTGTCTCCAAATACAGTCACATTCTGAGATGCTAGGGGTTCGGACTTTAAACCCCTATGACTTGGTGGGGAGGACATTCAGCCCATAACAGCGCCCTATGATTTATTGAAGACCTAGTGTGTGCAGGCCCCTTCACATGTATTACCATACCCTGAATGTCCTCCTGGTCCTCCAATCACCATGCCCTTGACCTCTGGGTCTTTGCTGTGCTGTCCCCTCCATCCGGAAAGCGATCATCCCTGCCATCAGCACTACCTCCTTCCCCCAGAGGTCCCTATCCAGCCTTCGGGTCTCTGCTCAAACATCGCTTACCCACAATCCCCACCTCTGGTTCAGAAGCCCCTCTCTGAGTCCCCAGAGCACCGTGGGTTTGGTGGGTTTTCCTGGATTGTGGTTCCTAACATGCTTCTTTTTTTTTTTAAATCACATCAGATAAGCACTTGGCACAGGGCCTAACTTGTAATGACTGCTCAGATGATGTTCGCTGTCAATGAATACTGTTCCTTTCTAAGGTTAAGCACCAAAAGGACAAGGACTGAGGAACCACATTGATCTTGGTCACCACCGTATCCCCAGCAGCTGGAGCAACGCCTGGTCCAGCCGGGCGAACAAAAACGTAAGAGGATGAACGAAGGCATGCTCACAGCCGCCCTGTAGGCATGACATTGTCCCCATTTTTCAGAAAGGAAAACTGGGATTTGGATCCAGGTCTGTAGGATCCCAGAGCCCACCTGCCCTCGCCAGGGCTCCCTGAGGCTTACCCGGCCAGCGCTCTGGCGAGAGAAGGCGTCCACCAGGGCCTCGACCCCGTAATCCGTCAGCATGGAGGTGTTGAACAGGAACTGCTCATAGCTGTAGTCCTGAGCGCCCACCCTGAAGGAGTCGGGCATGAGCGGGTGCCAGTGGTAGAGCTGGTTGAACTCCATAGCAATGCGGTTACGGTACTGGAAGTGGACGCCGAACAGCAGCTCGGGGTCAAACTTGAGCTGCAGGAAGTAGCCACTCAGCTGCTGCACATACTCCTCGATCACAATCTTGATGGTCTCCCCTGGGAGAAAGGTCACTGAGCATAGCAGGTCAGCCGCCCGGCTTGGGAAGCAGGACAGCTCGTGAAAAGCACTTGCTTTTTTGCTCCTTTATTGCTGTTACTGTGTTTTAGTTTTATTTGGCTACATTCACTTGTGTTTTTGGTACGGGGTGTGGAAAAGGAACCTTCTGTCTCAGGTTGGACTGATGTCCCAAGATAAGAACGGCCAGTTGCTCCTACATTCCAAAGGGAAGCTATGGGCCCAGCTAACCAGGACGTGCACAAGAAGTGTCTGAGAACTGGCTCTGTGACCCTGCAGTGCCCGCCCTCCCACAGCCCAATAAAAGAGGTTGGAGAGGCCACCAAAGACGGGGAAGGCAGAGGTTAACTTAGCGCTCTCGGGGTGCGTGCAAGGGGAGCGGAGGGGGCGAGATTTGAAGGAGATGCCTCTGAAAGAAGCTGCAGCGGCAAGAGAGGGACACTGAGGCAGCAGGTGAATCTCATCCCAAATACACTCCTCACACGGCCTTACATATCAGAATTCCTACACACAGAGCTTCCTCTGCCCTCCGTAACCGGCCAGAAAGCAAAGGGCCAGGGAAGGGACAAACTGAAGATTCCATAACAAAATGAAAACTGGCCACCTAGGTATTAAAAGAAACGGCTATTTTGGCCCATCAGCCATTAGACACATAGGCATTTAGCAAACTGATCTGGCCCCACTGGGTTTGCAGTCAGCAGACCTGGGTCCAAATCCCAGCCTCACCATCTCTGTTCCCTTGCACTCAGGCCCGGTTACCTAATCTCTCTGAGCTTCACCTGCCCTTCCTGTGAAGTGTACAGTATAATAATATCAGCACAACAATATTCATAGCGTCCTTGGAAGGAGCAGAGAACAAAAGCATCTAAACTGCATGGCATAGGGCCTGGCATAATAGCGAGGCGATTCACGTAGGTGAGAAGCAGGAGCACCACGTGCCGGTGTGGGGGAGGATGGCTGGCAGCCCCAGCCCACTCAGGAACGCACTCCCCTTGTGGTGTGGTGGTGGAAACAGCATAGACCTCGGCAGCAGCCAGGCCTGGTTCAAATCTACCTCCGCTGAGTGGTCTTGGAGAATTTGCTTGAATTCTCTGAATCTTATTTTTCACAAGAGTAGTCATAGCTGGTTCATAACGTTTTTGGGGAGAGTTAAATGAAACGCTGGACATACAGCTTTACTCCCTTTGGTCATGGCTTCCTCACAGGTTTATCACCAGTCAACATGCTGGGCAGCCTCCAGCCATAGACGTGCCCTCTCTGGTCAAGGTCTCCCCACTGCTGGGACTTCAGAACCAGCCCCTCCTTCTTCTTTAGGCTGCACCTATTCCCAGTGCCTGGCTCTTCCGGGCTCCATCAGATCGAGCACTATAATTGGGACCAGCCTGCCCAAGGAAGGCCAGAGGTGGGGGCAGGGGGTTACTGGTGACTCAGGAGTGACCACGGTCTGGATGGGGTAAAGAAGCCAAGCTCCCCGGCAGGAAACCGTCTGACATTTTAGGCTGCAGTCTCGCCCCCGTAGGGGGACACAAAAATATTCTTTCCCTGAGTCACCTAGAAGCCACCACACTCCAGGGAGGCACACACATGTGGGGCAGGGAACATGAGGAATTCTGAAGGCTAGAGACGCCGGGGTTTGACCTGCACATGCTGAGGACATCACTGTATGCGTCTGGGTGTGGTACAATGGGGAAACTGAGGCTGGGGATGGCTAATGAAATTGGCTGCGAGTCACACAGCTAATAATCAACCATCACAGCCATCCATTTCACTTTCTGAAGGCCTACTGTGTGCTGTTTTCCCCTTCATTATAGCAACGAGTCCTTACAACCATCCTTATCCCCAGTGTCCAGATTTGGAAACTGAGGCTCCCATAGGGGAAGGGGCCTGCTGTAGGTCTCACGGCTAGTGAGCAGAAGATCTAGGATTCTAATCCCAGCTCTCTGTCACCAAGCCCTCCACGCCCTGCTTCTCAGGACCAGGGGATGACTTTCCAGGACAGGGCCGTTTGGAGTTCTCACCGATAAGGATGAGGCGGGCCGTCTGGAAGAGCTGCTCGTCTCCCCAGGTAGGGTGCTCAGCCTTCAGCAGGTCGCACACGCGGTTGTGCTCACGCAGCCACAGCGTTGCATAGAGCATGAGCCCGGGAAGCAGGCCAAACACCTCCTGGCCCACGGCCATCTGGCTCCGGGGCGGAACGCCCCGTGGGTAGTGCATCAGCACAGGCGTCTCTTCCACCGACGGTGGGTACATCTCTCCGTCCAGCATCTGCAGGATGGGGCCACCAGGCAACCTGGGGACGGGCAGGGCGCCTGCACCTACCACGGCTGACACCCTCCCCTCCTGCTTAAAGCTGCCGTGTCACACCAGGCACCTGCCCGTCCTCCCTAACTGACACCTGTTGATTCTGCCTCCTAAATCTCTCCTAAAATGGGTCCCTTTCTCCCCCTCCCCAACACCACCGTCAGCTGCCAACCCACCCTCACCTTCCACCCTGACACCTCTCTAAGTGGCCCCGCCTCTTCCTCCCGCCCCCAGATAGTCCACTCTCAGCACTGCAGCCAGAGCACTCCTTTAAAAAAATGCACATCCCGTACCACGCCCTGGCTTAAACCCCTTCCAAGTCTTCTCTCTGCTCTTGGCAAGAATCATAAATACTTAACCCGGCTCGGCTGCCAGCCACACCCTCGCCCCCAATCATTCGGGCGCCTGGGAGCACCTTCCTCGTTTCACTCCCTCCGAGTCACTCTCCCGACCGTGGCGCCTGGGAGCCTGGAAAGCCCTTTCCCCTCCTGAACCTCCCCGAGTCCTTGAACTTGATGCAACTCCTGGTTTAGTCGTAACCCCCTAGGGAAGACCTCCCTGTCCTGTGAGCGCTCTCGTGGGTTCTCCCTTGGCGGCAACTATCAAAAGTGTAATCAATTACTTGGCAGTTTCTTCATTCAGTAAATATATACCAAGGACCTACTGTGTGCCCAGTGCTGTTCTTAGCCCTAAAGATTCAGCTGTGAACGTTTTTTAGTTTGGTTTTTATTTGTTTAGATTTTCACGGTCCAATGTGGTAGCCACTCCACGCGCAGCTGTCGAGCCCGTGAACTATGGCTGATGTGGATGAAGAACTGAATTTTTTATTTTACTTAATGGAGACTTAAATTTTGGAAAATCTTTATGTGCACTTCAAACAACTAGGGCATGGGGATCTACTTTTTCAGCTCTAAGTTTTGTGAACTCTAAATACAGATGAGATATCCCCAGTGAAAGCTGGGCAGCCAAACTGAGATGTGCTGTAAGTGTAAAATATAGATCAGATTTCTAAAATTCAGCATTAAGAAAAAACAAATGTGAGATATTTTGTTAATAACTTTGGCACTGATTTCATGTTGAAATGATAATCTTCTGGATTTACATGGGGTAAAATGAAATATATCATTAAAATCAATTTCACATGTGTCTTTTCACCTCTTTTAATGTGGCCACTAGAAAAGTTTTAACTACATCTGTGGTTCACATCACACTTCTGTCAGACTCTGCTGGTTCAGACAAAAAGACCTCATGGGACTGGCACCCTAGCGTTTGCGTCCGTGGCCCCTGAGTGGCTGTGAGTTCCCTGGGGGCAGGGCCCACAATTCCCACGGTCGCTGTTCCATAACCTGTGCTGGGCACCTCGGCTGCCCAGTTCACATGGTGGAGACATTAAATGAACAAAGGCAAACTGGAAATGCCCATCTCCTATTGGGCCCTACAGTCTACCTCCCAGGGGGACATGAGAGGCCATTTTTGTTCCTTGTCTACATCTCTGGCCTGGCATCTTCTCCCAGGGTTTATTGTCTCTCCTCTCCCAGAATGCCTGCTCCTGCGGCTGACCCTCTCAGGACACCCCCTAGGATCCCCAACAGCCTCTGCCAGTGAAGACCTTGGTGGAAGGCCCTTCCTAAAGCTCCACCCCGACGTCCACTGCTACCTGGTACTTGAGTTTCCCATCCTTAAACAGCCGTAGCTCATACTGACGGTCCAGATTGTCTCCATAAATGTGGCCAAGGTCTACCTGAGGACAGAGAGAGGGCCCACTCAGATTATCAGGAGGTCCTACCCCACTGCGGACAACCTGCACGTGCCAGGTTAGGTCCCGAGAAGCCCTGAGCCCCTCCTAGGTACTCACCCCATGACCCAAAGCCTTGGTGAAGCCAGGACCCATTTTGCCAGAAGTTTTGAAGAACTGGTGGGTGAAGTGTTGTGCAAAGAAGGCAAACATGAGGTTGGCGCCTTGGGGGTCAGGTATGAACTTCCTCCTGAGCAGGAAGCGACGGCTCAGGAACTCGGCATCTGGTAGCTGCTTCTTCCCTGGTTGGGGCCGTGGGAAAGGACAGCAGCTGTCTCCTCTCTGCATCTTCCCCCACGGCCGCCGGGCTCACAGACCAGGCTGGCCCATGCAGGAAGCTAGAGCTTCCACAGGACTACCTCCCTCTCTCCAGATGACCCCTTGCACTTTGTCTACCAAAAGACCCTAGAAGTATATCTGGTGAAGCAGTATGATGTCTGGAATTTGCTTTTCAATACCCCATAAAAAATAAGATGAAAGAAGATGGATGAAATAAGATTGGCAAATTGTAGACAGGTCTTGAAACTGGAAGATGGATACATAAGAGATCATTTTATTTCCCTCTTGTGTAAGTCTGCAACTTTGAAAAGGTTAGTGAAAAAAGAAAAAAAGCAAAGAAACAAAAGAACTTGGACTCCCCAGCCCTTTGTTTGCAACTGGCTGTGACATCTGCAAACCAAGTGAACACAGCTAAGTCATTTCCTCTCTGGGCCTCAATGTCCTCATCTCTAAAATAGGGCAGATGAAACCTATCTGATGCAGTGGGTTGGAGAGGTGCCAGAGATAATGGAAGCGTAACAGAGAACTGGTGAGGTGCGATCTTTTAAACCAACAGTCAGCAGACCTTTCCTGTAAAAGTCCACATAGTCAATCTGTAAGGCTTCGCCAGTATACGGTCTCTATCTCCCCTACTCAGCTTTGCTATTGTAGCAGGAACCAGCCACAGATTATCCTTAATGAGTGTGACCATGTTCCACTTAAGCTTTATTTACAAAACAGGGGTTGGGCTGGATTTGGCCTGCAGGCTGGAGTTTGCCAAAATATTTTAAATGATGCCAATCTTTCTCTATCTGGGGTAAAGACAACAAGTCACCTTGCAGCACGTGTCTGTCATTATGAGGATAAATGTTAAGAGACCTTCCGTAATTACATCAAAATCAGATGAGTTGGCGCCCCATGACCTTGCAGAAAGGAATGATTGAATTGCTGTGCTCTGGTAAAGGCATCCTTTCATGACACCTTACTGAGGCCCAGTGTTGAACATTCAAGACCAGTGGACTAACATTTTGGTTTGAAATGGTTGACTGGCTTCCTCTAGCAGGAAAGGATAACCAGCACTCCCAAAAGGAAATCCCCAAAAGGGAACTTGGACAGGTGCCAGCAAAGTGTTGGCAGAGTCCAGAAGCTCTGCGAGACCCAGCTATTCCGGCAGAATGGCCGTGCCTGGGGAACAGTTAGCTACATAAAAGCACACACCATCCGCGTAGGGCCCTTGAGGCCCAAGTAAGGACATCTATACACAGGCACATGTTGAACCTGGGAAAGCACAACTCTGGGGCTGCACAGGACCAGGGCTCAACAGTGACACCATGTGGTGGGAACTGACATGATGGCAGTGGTGGACCCATGCCTCTCTTGTCCTCCCTGTGCTGGAAGCTGAAATGAAGGCTCGGAACTGGGTAAACTCTCAGGTTTTGGACAGCCAGGTGTGGAGTGGGAAGAGGCCTTTGTTAGGAGAAAGGCCCCTGCTGATGAGACTGAGCGGGGTTTGAGCAACTAAAAAAAAAAATCAGACTTTATATGTAAACTGCACTGATGAAGCATGTAAAGCTGTTTATTTACATTAGTGAAGAACCAGATAAAAAGCACACTATTACCTCCCTCTGACATTCAAACTTTTAAGTCACCTCCATCCCTGCAGGATCCTTCCCTCCCCCCAATTCAGTAGACGACGTTCAGACAAAAAGCCACCCTGAAAACGTCGGAACACTCGCCTGACTCTGCCACTGACTTCCTGGTGACCTCAGCGAGACCCCCAACCTCCCTTTCCTGTCCTCATTCTCCAGCCCTGTCCTCGTCCCTGGTTCTGAATATGTCACACGTCTTGCCTTGGCCCACCCATCTGAAATGGGTCAATAATCCCTCTTCTTCCTTCTTTTTCTCAGAGAGGAGAGCTGAGCGTCTCCAGTGACCCCAGCCCGGTAACCCCACTCCCTTACCTTTGGTCCCCATGGGAGTGGGGCAGTCTTGGGGCACGGAGGGCAGAACACGAGTGTAATAGCTCACGTTGGAGAAGGACTCCCAGCTAATATAGTCATGCGCTGAGTTGTAGGTGGGGGGGCTGGGGACAAGGTTGGAACGCACTGTAAAAGGCAAAGATAATGGTGACAAGGAAGTTCTCCTCCCTCGTCAGGCCCCCCTTTGCCGCCTTCTCTTGGGCTGGACTTGTTTCATCTGGCATCACAGAGTCTCCCCACCCACTGCCCTTACCAGACGCCGAGAATTCCAAGAACTGGCAGGATTTCTCACTCCCCCAGATTGTGGGGGAGGGTTGTCTCCCACCCACCTGTGAGTACCAGGCGCATGAGCATGTCGCGGATGAAACTGGCATTGATGAGCTCCCAGAACCAGCGCCCATGTGTCAGCAGGAAGTGGATGAAAGAGGGGCTGGGCCGCAGGGAGTTCCGGAGCCAGGTCCACAGCTCAGCTGCAGGGGCGGTGGGAGCCACTCAGTGGAGCTATCCTGGCAGGACCAGGCGTAGCCAGAGTGGGGGCTGGGAACTGGGAACAAGGGCCAGGGTAGAACTGAGTAGACTATCTGGGCGGTGGGGTCAGGATGGAGTCTGGGAAGTCATGGCACGTGACAGAGCCAGAACCAGGTGTGAGGACAGGGCCGGGGCCAGGGAAGGAGGATGGGGCTGGACAGTGAAATCGCACCACAGAGGTCAGGGGGGTGTCAGAGATCAAAGCCAGGCAAGGAAAGAGAACGGGGCCATGGCCAGTAATGAGGGCAGGAAGTGGGGGTCTCAGAGGACGAGCCCCAGGAAGCGGAAGGGGCCCGAGATAGAAGGAGTCGGGGCTGGTGGCCCAGCTCACGGATGGTGCAGTTGGGGCCGGAATAGCCGGTGCGGGTGCAGTCACACTGGTAGCGGTTGAGGCCAAAGCGGACGCAGACGCCCTGGTGCTGGCATGGGAAGTAACAGCAGGGGTTCACTGCGGATGAGAAAGAGGGATCAGGGCCCACCCAAGGGCAACCTCTCATCAGGGCCAGAGGTGTGGACTCAAGTGGCAGCTCTGTCCTAACTCACGGGGCTTCAGTGTTCCCCCAAGGGCCCTCTTGTCTCCAATGTGGCCCATGTTAGGGCCCCCAGGGGAAGTCCCCCCTCCCTCCCTGCTGCCAACAACAGGGGCGGGGCGGCGTGCAGGGAGCAGGGGAAGAGCCCAGGCACCAGGCTGCGGCATCGAAGGCCAGGAAACAGCTGATAAGACCCTGAAGCCACAGGCTGCTAGAGCGTTCACTTCCTGCCAAGCCTAGCACCCAGGGCAGGGTTTGTGGGACTCAGACAGGAGCAAGGATGGGGGGGGTCCTCCCAGACCAGCTCCGAGCCCTCCGGCACCCGTACACTAGCAAGCTGAGACTGCCCACCAGCTGTCTATTTTTGCAAAACAGGACAGGAAGCTATCATAATGTTCCTTTGTAGGTGGGGAAACTGAGGCCAGATACGGGGACACCCTGGCAGATGACCCAGCAAGTCATGCCAGACCAACTGCTCACCCTTTCACTGCCAGCCCACATCACAGTCTCAGCCATCAAGCCCAAGGCCAGATGTTTCCCAGAGCCCTGCAGACAGAGTGTGAGTTTGCGGGAAGTCTCCGCTGTCCCAGCTCTCGCTCCTGACAGGCCAGCTTTGGCTCACTTGGCAGGGGCTGGGGAGTGGCAGAGGAGGGCAGTGGGTCTGGGCCCTAGGATGTTGAGGTAAGTCAGGGACCAAGGGAAAGGACACATGTGGCTGGGAAAGCCACTGAGAGGCGAGCAGAGAGCGCTGACATCAGCCCCCAGCCCCCTGGAGGAACGCCCACCAGGAAGTCCCTCCTGTGTCTGACCCAGGTCTCGCCTACCACCGTCCCCTGCTCAAATCTTCATTGTTTCAGTGTTTCTTCAAGAGCCAAATCAGAGACTCCTTAGAGCTCACACAGCGCTCATTCACTGCTCAGCAAGGGAGACTGCAGCTCAGAGAGAAACAGAGCTTTGGCCAAAGACACAGGAGGGCGCAGGGCCCCCCCACAGACCCAGGGCTCCTGGCGGGGCCTCCTTCCCTGGACTCCCACCGAAGACGCCAAGCTTCCCTCCGCCAACATGCTACCTTACCTGGGCCCAGAGCCAACCTTACAGGGAACTTGTATTCTTTGTGCAACTGATTATAGGGGGTCAAGAGGACAGCAAAAGGCAGGAGAAGCCTGGGAAGTCATCTCAAGGTGGCGTGACCCTGGGCATGGCCTGACCCCTCCTCCTTTCACAGCACAAGGCCTGGGCAGCAGGTCCTCCTAGACCCCGCCTTGGAGAGGGCCCCCGCCTTGGAGAGGGCCCCCTGCGCTACCCTCCTGGTCAGCGTGTGCTCACGCGCACACACATACAGACAGGAGCTAGAAACAAATCACAAGAATCATGCAAATAACTTTGCTTAAAACCTGGTGACTCCCGCCACCCCCACAATGACATCTTTCTGACCCTTGCAGGAGGGAGGGGCCAGTGGAAAGGAAAGAAAGCTGGACAAAAGGCCTTATCAGGTTGACACAGGAAGACTAGCAGGCAAGACCCAGGGCAGGAACCTGGCAGGACCTGGCCTCCAACGCGCCTTCATAGCCACAGGCCCGGAAATGCTAAGCAGGCCCAGGGACGTGGCACTCTCCTCACTGGTCCCTCCTGCTCAGGACACTGCTCACCTGCCTACTTCACTTGCCCCACAGCCCCGCTGCCTGGCGCTTAACCCTGGCCCTTCCACCACCCAGAGGGCCAGTTTCCCCATCCCGCCCCCAACAGGGATCTCAAAGGATCTCAGCCGGTTTTTTCTGCTCATCCTGTGGCAGCCCTCTCCTTTAGTCCCAAAGTCAAAAGCTCGTCTCCTTCCTTGACTCAGACTGCTGCTGCGCCCTAACAAATCCCCTCCAAATCTACGTGACTCTCTGGACTGAGCCCACGCTTTGCCTCCAACAGACAGCGCCCTCTGGATATCCACCCTTAACTCCGCCCGCAGTCTCCCACCCTGGCTCCAAGTTCCAACTCAACCTGCTCTTCCCCACCACAAGCCCCCAAGAGAAGAGGCCACACCTCCCCCGACCTTCTCCTGCAGGTGCACAGCTGGAGCTCAGCCCAGGTCCTGGTGGCATCCAGCCACCCAGAGGATCTAGATGGGTTGGCCAGAGCTCAACGAATGCTTGTAGAATGAATAAGATGAAGCTGGGAAACAGGCTACATCAAGCCTGGCCAAAGAGACCTTTCATCTTCCCAGCCCAGGGCCACTGGCTTGGAATGGAGCTTGAAAACTTCCTGCATAGCCCGAGTCCTGGCCCAGCAGCGGCAGAAATATGCCTGTCCTGCCAGAGGAGGCCGTGTGAGAACCGAGGCTCCTCCCCGCTGGCTGGCTGTTCAACTTTCCATCCCTGCTCTCTGGATCTTTCCATAAACACCATCTGCCCCAGAGTAGGAGGAAAAGTTCTCCCCAGCAAAGACAATGACTGCCTTTGCGGACCAAAGGTGTCAGGGTGGGCAAAGAGGAAACTGGGAGCCGCTCTGCCAGGGGTGAGCCCGACCACGGCTGGGCTGTCTTGGCCGGTCGGGTGGGGAAGCCAGTGCTCTGGCTGACTTCTAACAGCCTTGCACACTCTCCACTCAAGTCCATCGGCTCAGCACGCCCTCGGAGGGGGTGCTGAGACTCCCTATGGCGCAGGGAGGCAGGAGAGGCTCAGGGAGGCAGGAGCCTGGCCAAGGCCCGCCGCTTCAAAGTCACAGAGCCACGACTGGAGCTGCTTTCTCTTCCCTCCCTTCCTGCTCCTAGAGGGGTAGGTTTGTCACCCTTCCTTTGAGGTGGACCTGAAAATCCTAAATGAATGAAACCAGAACCCCTGAGGGGTCACCATCCCCTGCCACAACCAAAGCTAAGGAAGGTCCCCCTTCAGTCTACCTTAAATCTTGCATGTTTTCATGCCAGCCCAGCTCTGGGCTCCCTGGAGGACACCTTATATAATAGACCATCAGAAAGAGAACTGGGGAGATGCAGGCTCCGAGTCCAATGCATCTCGAGTTCCCACACCCAACAAAGGGCCAGGCACCAGGTAGGTGCTGGGAAAAGATATGCCAGAGAGCAGCTGTTCTTTGCTGGCGCTGTGTCCTCGGGGAAGTCCCCTCCTTCCTCTAGACCTCGTTTGTCTGTGTGACGCAGGAGGAGGACAGCACAGACAGGCCCTGAGGAGACCTCCCTTCGCGTACCCCCTTCTTCTCCAGTCTGGGCGGAAACAATCTATCCCTCTCCGTTATTCACACTGATGGGAACCCCCCCCCCCCCCATCAGCAGACAGCCCCACGACTTGCCCTCACTGAGTCTTCAGGCCACGCCAGAGGCGAGCTTGATCAGCAGCCCTGTACGGCACACATTCCTACACGTAAGGACTGTCCAGAAGAGCCTGGCTCTGGAGGCTTCTGAGGATTCCAACAAGGAAAGGTCCCCCAGCCCAGGAGCCAGGGCTTTGGACACAGTCAGGGAACACCAAATCCTCCAGGATGCAGAGGCGCCAGGTAGCAAGAGGCTGGGGCGAAATCCCCTAAGAATATTTAGAGAAACTCCAGGGGCTTGGCAGCCACAGGGACAAAAAGGACCTGCTGGCCAGACCTGGGCTCCAGCTCCGACACCCAGCCAGGTCAGCAGCAGAGGGCCAGGCGCCACTACACCAGGCCCCTACAGCTAGGCCACAGCTGGAGGAGCGCAGCTGGGGAGGAAGCCCCAGCTGGGTTGGCAGCCACAGACCCAGCTGGAGCTGCAGATAGGAGGCGGCCGGCGGTGAGTGGCAGGGGGCCTTGGCCTAGGCTGGGTTCCCACCCCATGTGCCAGGGTCAGCTGGTCTCAGGGACCTCCCCCTGACATCGAGGTTGTGCCCCGTCCCTAGCCAAGGAGAAAGTACCAAGCCAAGTCCGGGAGCTGGAGGGAGTGAACTTGAGCATTAAGGATGCCCTGGCACAGCGTAGCCCTTCAACCTGCGCTCCACCTCTGCCACCACACAAGAGGCAGAAGCCACACCCTCCCCTGCCCCCTGTCCCCTGCCCCCAGCTGTGTCTGCAGCCCTCGCCTCCTGAGGGATCAGCCTTTGCTGCCCCGCTGGGGGCAGATACCGACTTCAGCTTTCCACGCCTGATGCCCAGCCACCCAGGACCTCGGTGCCTTCCTAGACTTGGAAAGACAGCCCAAACCGTCAGCCTCTGCACTCAGCTCGTCGCCCAGTCTTCCCCTGACCCTTGCAGCAGCCTCCTCGATGGTGTCCGCCTCCAGCCTCGCCCCCAGGTCATCCATCCAAGCCACTCCCGCAGTAACGCTGAGGCCCAAGGCCCTGCATTCAAGGCTCAGCAGCCAGCACCTCCCACTGCACCTGCCGGCTTCAGCTCCTGGGTGGTCGCTACCAAAAAGACGCTCAGGGAGTCTCGCAGTGAAGCCTCCTGGCATTTCCCCCGCTCACCACCTCCTCCGAGTCCGTGTCACCCTTGGTTCCTCCCACTTGAGAAGTAACTATTCCCACCCCTGAGCCCTGCAGTCATGCCCCTGATCCCTTTGGATGACAGCCTGTTGGCATTTCTGTCCCCCCATCAGACTGTGAGCTCCTCCCAGCTCTGCGACTCAACTCCAGCCAAAGACCAGCGGAAAGCAAACCTTTGGGAATATTTCTGCACGGAGAAAAAACAACAACCGCCCATTCTGTTAAAACATATAGTGATGTGAAAATAAGTTGAAAAGGCCAAAAAAAAAAGGCCTAGAACCATGGCTCACGGGACCTTGGGGAACAGAGACAGGAAGACAGGCAGGCCAGCCCTGGTTACCCCGGGGGCGCTGGCTGGGGCCTCAGAGGAAACACTGGGCTGATCCAGGAGCTGACAAGACCGCCCCTGGGGCAGCCTGGTCGGCCCGGATCCGCTCTCAGGGTCTCGGACGATTGGGCTCGCTGCTCTGGGCCTCAGAGCCCCTTCTGTAGGATGGGACCACCACACCTCCAGGGCGACTATAAGCGCCAAAGAGAACCCGCGCTAGCTGGGCTCTGTAAAGTGTTAAGAGCTGGCCACATGAGTCTCCTCTTCTTCCCACAAGCTAGGCGCTTGCTCATACCCAAGTGCGGGCCTGGAGCCCCCCATTCTCCCCCTGGCTTCCCCAAACGCCGCTTACTCCAACCCTGTCCTCCAGGAACCTGGTCCGATTCTCGGTCCACACAGACATCGTTCCTCTCTCTTCTGAGCACCAAGTCCCTGGAGCACCCCAGCTGAGAGCTCAGACCCCCTCGCCTTGCTCCTGTCCCCTCTCACCTCGCTCCTGTCCCCTCTCACCTTTGTTTTACAGGCAGGAAATGGAGACCCAGACAGGGATGGGTCTCACGGGAAGGTGGTAGGGGAAACTATGTCCAGGCCTTGCACGTGTGCACACATGCACACACACGCAGAAGCAGTAAACTGGACGAGGGAAGCTGGCCGAGGGAGGAGCTGAAGCCCTTCACTCGGCCCGCTGGTGGCCAGGGGTGTTGGAATTTTACAGGATCTGACTTCCCACGATCTTTGGGTTGGTGACACCAGTTCACTGTGGGGGTGGGGGGGCAGAAAGGGGGACTCTGTGGAAAGGGCTTGCAACATGCCTAAAGTCAGAAAGATCCAAGGGTTCAAACCCGGAGCCCACTTTGTACTGCGTGAGCCGGGGGCAGTTATGGGGCCTATCTGAGCCTCAGTTTCCTCATCTGCTCAGTGGGGGCCTCCTGCAGGAGGATTTAAACCCCCAGGGAAGAAACCAGCTCTGGGTGGCTGCCGGGGTTCTCACCAGGGGAGAACTTCTTCATCGGGTCTGGGAATCCAGATGGGTCTCCAGAAAGTTAGAGGCTGGAGAGAGGAAACTAGCCAGCCCTCTTTCCCCTCCATAGTTTCGGATGCTTCCTCCAAAAGAGGCCCCCACAGGAAATAGCAATGTTGTTGGGGAGCTGGGGGGCCCAGAACAGGTGAGGGGAAGGAGAGGCGCTGTCCCTCCTCCTAAAGCTGGCACGAGGTCCCAGTCTGCACTTTCCCCCGGAAGAACGCTGGAGCCTCCCCCTCCCGGACCCCCAGCACAGGCCACACTCCGCCGGGGTCTTTAGAGGGCTCCTTCCCGCCTTCCGCCGCCCGCCAGAGCAGAAAGGGGAAGCAGGGCCGGCCGGAGAGGAGAGGAGGAGAGGAGGAGGAAGAGGAGCCAGGAGGGGGGGCGCAGGAGCCGGGTCTCCCCGGGGGCAGGGAGGGAACTGCCTACCTGGCGCGGGCTCCCCGGGGTCCGCGAGCAGGACTGCAGGCGTCGACAGCAGCAGCAGGAGCAGCGGGAACCGAAGCGAAAGACTCTGCCCTGCGGGGGGAGAGAGAGGAAAGGCTGGGCCTGCCATTCAAGGCTCCAGGCGGAGGCTACGAGGGCTCCGGGGGCGCCGGCCGGACTCACGGCTCATGGTGCCGCGGGCGGCGGGCCGAAGGATGCGCGGTGCGAACGGCAGGAACCTCGCGTGCGTCTCGGGCTCCACGGAGGAGCCCCGGCCGCACTGGCCCGGCCCGCCCCCTCCCCACCCATTCCCTGGCCCCACCCCTCCAGCCAGCTGTCACCTTGGCCACCGCCCACTTCCTCTACTCCCGGCACCAGCCAACACATTTTCTTAATTATTCTACGATTGCCACCAAGGCGGTTTTTCACCCGAGATCCTTGAGGCACTGGAGCTTTCGAAGCCCGATGGTGCCAGAACTGTGTCCATTTGGTAGACAGGAAACGGACGCAGAGGTGAGGTGCAATGCGGAGTCACCCAGAGTTTTGGGGCAGAACTGAGTGTCTGAGGCTAGAAGCCACAGGTCTGAACCACACACCCTGCTGCCCACAGAAGAAAAGGGGGCTGGAGAAGGAGCAGTCAGGGCTGACTGCACATGGCTTCCTGGATGAAAGCCCGCTATCCTCGGACCCACGAGAAAGGCTGACCGCCTCCGCCACCAGCAACGAAGGGCACAGTCTGCAAGGCCGGGAGACCTGCGCTCCAATGCAGGCTCTGCAGTGCACTGGCTGCGTTACCCGGGGCCAGGCACTCAACCCTCTCCTGGTCCTCCGCGTTCTCCTCTACAGAACGGGAGTAATTAGAACCATCCCAGACGGTTCTTGTGATTTGATGAAAGGATGCGCACAAAGCTCCTGATGCAGTACCAAGGGCATAGTAGGTGCTCAATTATCAAGAGGCATGTTTTCCAAAGATCTAACTCAGATTCTAGGACTGGCCAAGGCCAATGTTCTAGCTGGCCTCACATCTACCTGCTGACTTTACAAAATCCCAGGGTATAGCTCTTCTCTCTCTCTCTCTCTCTCTCTCTCTCTCTCTCTCTCTCTCTCTCTCTCAGATTTTATTTATTTATTTTTAGAGAGAGAGGAAGTGAGAGCAAAAGCAAGCAAAACATCAATTGTGGTTGCCTCTTGCACATCCTCTGCTGGGGACTTGGACCGCAACCCAGGCATATGTCCTGACTGGGAATCAAACCAATTGAAATAGCACCCTTTGGTTCACAGGCCGGCACTCAATCCACTGAGCCACACTAGTCAAGGCCTCTTTCTTTCTTTCTTTCTTTCTTTCTTTCTTTCTTTCTTTCTTTCTTTCTTTCTTTCTTTCTTTCTCTCTTTCTCTCTTTCTCTCTTTCTCTCTTTCTTTCTTTTTTTTTATTAGCTGAAGAAACCGAATGCAGCAGGGGGAAGCGATCACTCTAAGTCACTCAGAGTCTCCTGGCCAGGTTTTCTCCCTCAGTTTCTCCAGCACGCCCAGCTATGTTGCGGGCCTCCCAGCGGGATGGTCCTGGCAGGAGGACTCAGAGGTCCGGGGCCTGCTCCCTGGCAACCTTAGCTACCAAGTGAGAAACATACCGGGTGGAGAAGCGAGACCATTGGGAAGCCCCATCTATGTCTCCACCCAAGCTGTTCCCACGCTCTACTGGGGAAGCCTGCTGCCCCAGGGAGTCAGAGCAAGCCAGGGCAGACTGGGGAGGGAGTGGGGCGGGCAGCGGGCCCTGGGCTACTGGGACAGGCTGCAGCTCTCCCTCCAACACCAGGTGCGGTGTCCCTGAAGACAGCCCACACAGGGTGAGGCTCGCTTTATCAGTCCAAGGGGCCAGGGTGAAGATTCGGGGGCCCAGCTACCCAAAGAGAAGGGGACTTTCTGGTGGCAAAGAAAGGAGAGAAGATGCTGGAATGAGGTTCCCTGTTTCACTCTCAGGTCCTCCCTCCCTTCGGGCCCTGGGCCCAGCAATTACCATGTCTATGCCTTCCACCTGTTCCTTAACCCCAAGTCACCCACAAACACTTGTGTGGCCCTCGCTCTGGGAGAACGAGCCTTCGGCTGGGAGTCAGTAGAGCCCAGTACAAGTGTCAGTCCTTCCGTGATTCGCCCCTAGACAAGTCTCTGTGCTCCTCCAGTCCTCTGGGTCCCCATCTGGATGACAGGTCATAGCAGAGGGTCTCCGAGAACAGGGCCGGCATGGTGCGACCAATCCCTCACTACTGCCGGCCTCAGAGACCAGCGCTGGAAATCTCGAGATGGAGACAGAGAAACAGGGGCCAGAGAGAGATGGCAGACAGGATGCCAGTGCCTCCTCCAGGGACAAGCCAGAGTGAGGGCAGTGGAGTGGGGGAGAGGAGGATGGGGGAAATGGTGGCAGAGAAGTATGTGGGCCAGGTAACCATTGACCGGCCCGGGGACCTCAGGGGAAGAGGGGAGTTGGGGAGGCGTCCAGGTTTCTGGCCCGGTGCTGGTGGTAAGACCTGGGGAAGGAATCAGGGAGGGGCATATGAAGTCCACACCTGGACTGGTCATGTGTGCACTCTGTCTCAGCAGCAGGGCCCGGCACGCAGCGGGGGCCAGGGGAGCGGTGTGCCTGGCCTTGGCCGCAGCCCTGGGGAAGGGCACAGCACAGAGTCACCTCCCCTTGCTCCTCTGCTCCAAAGCCTATAGCCTCAGCATCTAGGGAGTTTTCTTAAACGTCAGGGTGGTGAACTTCCGCTCAGCTCCAGGGTCCCCTGGGGAGCCTCGTCTGACATGGCTCCTCCTTTGTCTGCAGGAAACCCCTGTGCTGTCCCTGGTCACCGCAGGTGGCACCCTGGATTACAGTGTCCCTCTGTTTCCTTAGGAAGCTGCCAGCATCTTGGTCACTCCGCATCCCCAGGGCCAAGCACAAGCTCTGGCATGGAGAAGACACCCAGCCAGTGTTGGCTGCTGGGTAAAGAAATGAGCGGGTGTCTGCAAGAGTGATCGAATACATGAAAAAATATAGACCTTCGCCAAGTGGGTGAGGGTCCGAGGCCAGTCTCATCAAGGTGACTGCCAGCCCAGCCATCTGCTGTGGCCACCACCAGAAGGGTCGGCGCCCTGCCTCAGTTTCCCCGCCTTGCCCAGCTGGGTCCATTGGCCAGCGCCCCCGTCACTCACAGTCATACCCTAGACCCTGGCAGCCCCCCAGCAAAGACAGCTGGGGCCCCATCCTTCCCTCTTCCCTACGCCCCATTGGAGACATAGGGGGAAGCTCCTCTCTCTGCCAATCCCCAGCCCCAGCTCCACCACAACACAAGGCCTCGTGGCACCACTACCCGCGGCTCCAGCAGGGGCCTGGAAAACGGCCCAGGAAAGGTCCTGCCCCTCCTGGGCCCCACCCACTATTTGGAAATCCAGAGCTGACTCTCACCTGAATCACCCAGGGCCCCAGCCTCACCCAGCCCCACCTCTGGAAGCAGCTTCTCAGCCCAGCAAGAAAGCTCTGGAATCAGCCCAACATCTCTTCAGGTCCCAACCTCCCTGTTGCTGACTAGCCCTCAGTGTGACCCTAGGCAACCAAGTGCCCCACTTTAAATTGGAGTTAATTCCATACTTACAAGACGTACTGTGAGACGAAACAAGGCGGTCTGTGTGAGCACCTCTGGCCTCCGGGAGGCACTCAGCGTTCCCTTCCTGAGCAGGGGGTTCCATGCGAAGTTCCCCCTCTCCTTCCCTTCACCTACTCAATGCCTGGGCTTCGGTGATAGGAAGAGTAACTACCAGTCTTTCTCGAGCATCGACTGTGTGCCTGGCGGAATGCCATGTATTTTACACGCAGTGTCACGTGCAATTTCCCCACAGCCCTAGTTTCACCTCTGTTTTACAGAGAAAGAAACCAAGGTCCAGAGAGCTGAGGTGACTAGCCCGAGATGGCACAACGAACCTTTTGTTCTGGAACACTAGGCACCAAACACCTGAGCCCCGGCACAGCAGGCCCGTGTTGGGAGGAGGCAGAAACACCCTTAGGGTGGAGGTCAGCCGGCTGTGGGGAGTGGGGGCCCAGTGTGAGCAACACAGTTCAGAGGAGGAGCTAAGGGCTGAGAGTCACAAATTATTGTCACAACACTTTCTCATTGAAATCCTCACAGCAGCTCCAAGAAGGTATTATCTCCAGCATGCAAAAGAGGAAATTGAGGCTCTAAGATTTCCCTAGATAGTGTGGTGAGGAGGAGGAGGAGGAGGAGGAGGAGCTAGACCCCCCGCTGTGTGGCAGGAATGAATGCTGAGGGGTTTGGGTGCATCATGTCCTTCATATCTCATGACAGCTCCAGAGATAGGTCTTCCTGTCCCCATTATTGAGAACAGGAAAGCCTACTTGCTAAAGACCACAGGCTAGTAGGTGGAAGAGGGGGGATCTGAGCCTTGGTCCGTTTGATGTCAACGGTCTCCAAGCTTAAACCTTTGTTACCCTTCATCCCTGTCTCTCTCGGCTCCCAAACCCTGAATGTTTAAAACAAACACCCAAGTCCTGGTGGAGGCTGGCCAAGAAGGCAAATAAACAAGCAGGAGATGGGTGAGTGGAGAGTCCCCAAGCTCCCCTGGGAAGTTTCCATTGCAGGGTCCCTTGTCCTACAGACCTCACCACCGGGCAGCTGGGGTCATCTGATCAACACAGGATGGCCGTGTGGTCACGCCACGGGCATCCTCCCCAGCCCACCCCCACCAGCAGCGGAATCTGCAGAGCACGCGCCATCAGCTCCAGTGATCTGGGGGCCCAGTCACCTGTGACGGAGGAACCGGAGGAGCCTGGGAAAGAGCCAGCAGGTCTTGCTAAGGGACAATAGTTGCTCTGGAGGTTGCTAGGGCTGTAACATGTCAGTCCCCACGTCCCCCTCCTCCTCCACCATATTTGAAGAAAGGAGCTGTTTCCTTCCTAGCTCTGCTCAGAAGCCTCAGCAGCTCCCACTGCCCCAGACCTTAGCCTGGCTTCCAAGTCTCATCCTTCACTGAGCAGCAGGATGTCACAGAAAGGGCCCTGATGTGGAGACCCAGGAGCTCTGGTTTCTAGTAACACGGCCCGCTGGGCTCCCTCTGTGACCTTGGACAAGTCACTCATGCTCTTGAACCTTGGTTTCCCTACTTGTGAGACAAGCCCGTTTCCTTAGACGTGCTGGAGGTAGGGAGCAAAGGTTTCAGAGGCAGACGGGTCTAGCTTTGGGGCCCAGCTTCCGTATTCTAGCTGGGTGACTGGAGCCAGCCATATGTCATCTCGGAGCCTCAGTTCCCTCTTCTGAAAATAAGGACAATAATAATATCTATTTCCTGGGACCACTGTGGGGATAAAACCACTCAGCTCAATTCCTGGCATGTAGGAGGCACTGAGGTCATTATTGGTGCAATTACTATTACTAATTATATAATTAATCTAATTCTGTCAGTGTGGTCCTAGATGTAGAAAAAAAAAATGGACCAGATACGTAAAAATAATTTAAGAGGGAATGACAAACAAACACTACCGGGAATGTTTTGGCCTACGTGTAACAAGAGGCCAAACATGGAAACTTCAACAAAACCAAAAGGAGGGGGACCTTCTTCTCCAAGGACAAGTCCTGAGGTGAGCAGCCCAGGCCTCTGCGGCTGCTGCTCCTAAAAGCCATCGGGAGGCCGGGCTCTTTCCGTCTCTCTGGCTCTCCCCGTCAGGGGTGGTCCCAGCAGAGTCCCACCTGAAAACTCCTTTGCCAGGACCAAGTCACGTGACCTCCCTTGGCTGCAAAGGGGATTGAGATGAGGGGGGAAGGCACAGAGAACTGGAAACAGAGATTGAACCAGACTCCGGAGTCTCTGCTGAGGTGGCTGTGGTTTCTGATGCGCGGTTCTCCGGGGAATCCCGGGCAAGTTGGAGCTGCACACCGCGGAGGTGAGCAGGTCTTCCCTGGCCCAGAAGGGGGTCTAAGAATTGCAGGACCACGGTGGGTCCGAGCCAGGAGCTCCCTAAGAGGGGGTCCACCCCAACCCCTCAGGTGACAGACTCAGAGACTCAAAGCAAGGCAGAGACTTGCCCAAACAGGCCAAATATCTTTCCTCTGTGTCCTGTGTCCTCTTGTAAAATGACCGCTTGGAATAAGTCACATTAGAAATGGCTGTGTTCCAATGCGAAGACACTGGATCCTTTGCAAACTCACGCCCAGTGAACTGAGCATTTAGTGGGCAAGAAGTCACACTTCCAAACCACTCTGATTCTCAAGCAAGAGCCTTAAAAGAGCCTCCTGAGCCTTTCGAATAGACCCGGGCTGACTCATCGTTCGCCTGGAATGTGTGTTCTACTTTAACGCCTCATTAATAACCTACCGTCATTCAGTGCCTCTGTACAGTTTACAAAAACATTTTCACTTGAATTATCTCTTTTGGTCCACGCAACAATCTTTTGACGTAGGTGTGTTTAGCCCCTGAATAAGTCAGGATTATTTCCATTACAAGTGACAAACCTCCTCCCCGCCCACCACCAATTCCAACTGATTTTGGCAAAAGAAGGGGAAATGTTGGCTCCCAGGCTGAAAACTGGGGACAGGCAAGGCTGCATCCAGGTGCCAGATTCTCTCTCCCTCTCCGCTTCCCTCCCTCTGTCTCGCTCTTGTCATTGCCCCCCCCACTCTTAGCAGGTGCCCCCCAAGGACCCTCTCCTAGTGCCCCAACCCCAAGTGACAGGAGAACGCCTCCTCCTGGACACTTCGATTGCTCTACTCGTGTGCCTACCCCTGAGTCAAATACTGTGACCAGGAAAATGGAATGTCCTAATTCTGACGAGCCAGCCCTAGACCGTGCGCCCACAGGAACTGAGAGCGGGAGAGGGATGTTCTGCCAAAGAAAACTGGGTGCTGTTATCAAAAGAAGAGGGAAGGGGACGCAGGGCAGCCAGAAACAGCTGGTACCCACTAGTGCTCTGCTTCTCCATAGGACAGGCACGGAGGCTACGGCTCAACAAAAGGAGGAAGCTTTTGCCTGGAGCCTCTGTGCTGGTAGGAAGGGAGGTTCTCTCGCCTTTGGCCAGGAGCCTGGATGGAGAGGAGGACTGTCTGGAGCCCCGCAGGTATCCGACCCTTCCCCAGGGGGAGGGAGAAGGGTTTGGAGCGATGCTGGATCCCAAGCTGCTGCTCCTCTGCGCTGCCTGTGTTTCCTGGAGTGGGGAAGATGTTCATGCTTGTTGAACAACCAAAGCAGGCCAGATACTGTTGGGCACCACCTCACAGGCATAATCTCTCCAACCATGTTTTAGGCTCTGAAAGGTAAAGCAACTTGTCCAAGTCACGCAGTCTGGGAATGGCAGGGCTGGGGTTCAGCCCGGGTCTGGTCTGGACCGACCCCAGCACTGGTGCTGTTTTCTTTTTGTTTTTGGTTTTGTTTTGTTTTGTTTTTTAAATAGAGGCCCTATACCTTTTCAACCAAAGCAGCTCCATTCTAGTATTATTATTACTATATTGTACTGATTATGCTATTACAGTTGTCCTGGTTTTTCCCCCTTTGCCCCCCTCCACCCAGCACCCCCACTCCCTCAGGCACCCCTCCCCACATTGTTCATGTGCATTGTGCTGTTTTCTTGAATGATTTCTCAATGGAGCACTATCGACATTTTGTGTAGGATTGCCCCACACAGGGCAGGAAGTTTAGCTGGCCAGGGGTCAGCTCAGTCATGGCAACAGCCAAAAGCTGCCCATGCATTTCCAAACCCGCCCCCTCCAGGGGGCTACCTCTGCCCCAGGGTCAGAAACAGCGAGACACACTGACCATGTCTGGTTCCTTCCAGGGGACTCAGGACCTGACACAGAGAAGCACTTAATAAATGTTTGACCAAGGAAAGGAGGGAAGGAAGGAGGCAGGGAGGAAAGGAGACATAAGTCAAACAGGACTGACTGCGAACCCCAGTGCTACCGCTTATAGCTACATGGTATTGAACAAACTGCTTCATCCTTCTGGGCCTCAGTTTCCTTGTCTGAAAAACAGGGACAGCATTAGTACTATCTTCATAAGGTCGTTATGAGGATTAAACGACTTAATTCTTGTAAAGTGCTTAGGACATTGCCTGATGTTTCAAGAGCACTGTTTAGTGCTTGTTAAACAAAGGAGCCCATGAAGAATGGCTCAGTTATACGCACACACGCAATCAGTTTTCTGTTTACAAAGACTTTCGTATTTGTCATCTTACTTGACTGGCCCCCTTACCCTGTAAGAGAGCATTATGCACACTTTACACTTGAAGAAACTCACTCAAGAGATGAGGTCACTTGGCTAAGTTCTTCCAGTTGTTCAGCTGCAGCTCTAGAACTCCAGAGTCTGGCTTCTCTGCATTTTCCATCCCCTACAAATACAGATTTTTTAAGCCAAGAAGGAACAAGTGAGTGAAGGAACTGCAGGGATCCTGGCTTCTCAGAGAGTCTGGCCCAGAGAGGTGGGGCGTCCAGCGCTCCCTCCCTCCAACCCAGGGCTCTCATGGGGCTCCCCAGCACTCTGCGTGTGTCGGTGTGTGTATGTATGTGTGTGTGTGGTTCACCCACAGACTGAGAAGGGAGAGGCCCAGCCGTGTGGCCAGGACCGCAGGACCACAGGAAGGAGCTGGGTGGGGAGTGACAGGTCGGCTGTCTGCCCACAGCCTTCCACTCTAAGGAGAGGAGCGTTGTCTCTGTGGGTACCCCGACCCCCCGACCTGAACAGGACAGAAACTGAGGGTCTCCTTGGGGCACCGAGCACCCAATACTCAGGAGTAACCTCACTGCTCTGTGATGCCTTTCAATTCCACTCCATGCGCCCGACACGGATGTGTGAGGTGGCATCTTGGCCAGCCTCCAGCGGGGTGCTGGAGACTTCTGCTCTCAGGGAGCTCTCAACCAAGGGGATGGGTCTCAGAGGAACAGAGGCGCCGGATGGGGAAGGAAGGAGCGCTGGGAATACACTCGCACGTGAGCACGTACACGCATGTACTGAGGTTCTGGTCTTTCCTTCCTCTCATGACAAGATGCGAATCACAGCTATAGTGAGCTTGCACACCAGTGGGAGCATAGAGTGGTAAAAACATGGAGCGACACTCAGCTAGACCATTTATATGCCAGACCGTTCAGACACACAGATCCTCCTGGATGTCAACCTTGGAGAGCTCCCCTCACCAGGTCTCCCGCGCTGGGATCTCGCCCCGCCTTTATTCTTGGCAGCGTAATCCAAATTAAGCTGGATCTGGACTCCTCCTTACCCCTGTTTACTTGGAATCTTTTAGACTTTCTTCTACAGACCAACCCAACCTAATTCAACTCAACTCAACCCACCTCAGTCCTCTTACATTCAACTCAAGTCAACTCAGCTCAACTTATTTCCACTCAATCCACCCAAATCCAGCCTAACCCAATTCAATCAAACTCCATTCCACTCAACCGAACCTAATCCATCTCAACACAACGCACCTTGGCTTAACTCTACTAAATTCAAGGCAAACCAGCTCAACTCAGATACACCCAAATCCAATGCTATTCTATCCAACCAAACCGAATTTTATTCTACCCAGCCCACCCCGATATGACAGAAGACAATTCCGCTCCACTCCACCCAAACCAAACCAGCAACACTCGGCCTAACGGAACGACACCCATGCCTGCCAGCTCAGCTCTCCCTTCAGAGCCGCTCCTTTCTTCCAGCACTAAATACCTGCCTCCCAACCCACCCCGACCACCAGATTCCCCATCGTTCTCCCAATAGCGAGACAGAGAATTAATGCCTGATCTAAAGGGAGATGAAGACATTTTTCTTTGGGTTTCCCATCCCCGTGCCCTTTTAACCACGCGCTCCTTCATTCCTCTCTGACGCCCCACCACTCACCCCTACCCTTCCATGGAACCACAAAGAGGTGCCAAGCCTGAGCGAGCTCCCGTATCTGCACATACCACCCCAGGGAGGTGAGGTCTGGGGAACGCTGAGATGAGGCACAGGAAGGCTGCCGGTCCTGGAGGATGTTTAATGGGCAGAAGAATCGCCGTCTGGGGGCACCTTGCAGACAAAAGACAAATCTGGCTTGATTCCTCCCCTCCCCGCCGGGGGCAGAACTCTGCCTGGGTATCTCTTGTTTGCTCCTTTCTGGCTTTGCTTTTTTCCTTATCTCTGTTTCTGTTGTTCTCTCTGCCTCCGTCTGTGAGTGGCCTTGTCACTTCATCTCTATCTGGGACATTCTCTTCCTCTTTCATGGCCTCAGTGTCGCTGTCTCTCTCTTGCTGACTCTGTTCTTTTCCATCCTGGTCCTAGTCCTGGCCCACAGTCTTCACCTCTTCATCCCCACCCCCACTTCCCTACCAAGGGGACAATTGTCACCCAGGCTGTCTGAGCACTGGACTGAAGCTGCTGATCCAGGTCTCAGGCCCCCTCGGGACCTCAGCATTACCCACAGTGGAGCTGGTAGGAAGTCTTCTCATTGTGTGGGTGGGGACACTGGGCCCCCGAGACTGCAGGGCACTTGCCCGAGGTCACTTGCCCCAGGTCACTCGCCCAAGGTTACTCGGAGTTAGCCGAGTGAGGACGAGGCCTTCCTCAGGCGGGGCCCGACTCTGACCCGGAGGAGGGTTTGGGCTCCAGGCTGGCTGGAAGGGTGTGGAAGAACCAAGATGTCCACCCCCAGAGGCCGCCTCCGTGACCATGGGGAGGGTCTGCCTTGCCACACTGTCTCAGAGTAGTGTCCCCCCGCACCCCCCGACTCCCCATGGTAAAAGGTGTGCTCTTGAAGGGGGAGAAAGGAGACAAGAAGTATTCTGGGTGTCCCTTTGGTGAGAGTCATGCCTCACACACCCCGATCCCACCTCTTGGGGTCCGGCCCATGTGTGGTCAGGGCAGAATTCTGAGCGCTCAAGGGGAAGCTCTCACAGTTGGGAGGCGGGGAGGCAGGAAGCTGGGGTTTGGAGCCCTGAGCAGAGCCTGCTGCCTGGGGGCAGGGCTGGCGTTTCAGCCAGAGCGAGTCCAGACCCCGGCCGGGCAGCCCTTGGCCTCGGGCTGCTCTCCCAGCCTGGCTCATCAGCCCCATTTCCTGGGTGTGGTCCGACTGAACCGCGGGGGCGGGGGGACCAGGGCTGCAGTCCTCTCATGCCCCACCTGCCAGGGAACCCCTGGTCGGTCGGGGCTCCAGCAGGGACCAGCGCCCCCAGGGGGCTGAGCCAGAGCAAGGCCGGCGAAAGGCCCTGCTTCCACCAGAAGCGAGGACCCAGCTCTCTTCTAAACCCACAACTATCTGCTGATCTAACTGCTCTGAAGATGCCTCTCTCAGCACCTCGGATTCGTGGGAGGCGCCGGCCTGGGCCTTCCTCAGGACTCCAGCATGTCTGAAAATAGAAAAGGAGAAGAAAAGGCTGGGGTCAGTGGGGGCACGGCCGGAGGAGTTTTGCCAAGAAGCTGGGAGGGGGTGGGGTGAGGGAGGAACTGGTTTCTAGACCCATGGACAGATGCCACCGCCACCGGACGCAGTCCTGACCTGACTTCAGTACTCTCAAACCACTTCTCTAAGCCCCCTGCTTCCTGCCTCTCTGTGGAAGGGGCCTCGAATCACGGCCCAAGCCTCCATTGAACAGATCGGAAGGCTCCAGCCCAGAGGGGAGAGGAGTTTGCCCAAAAAGACCAGCAGAGGAACAGCTGGGATCTGAGGCTCCTGGCCCTTGATGGGGTGTATCTCCAGTCGGATCTTGGGGTGGAGTCCTCTCTGAGCCTGCCCCATGCATCCAAGAGGTGAACTTCCCAACCCACACCCCTGGGAGTGCCCTGTTTCTCAGAACGAATAGCTCAGCCTGAATCCCAGCTCCCCCCAGAGGCCTGGGGCAGAGGGGGCCCTCCTTCCCTCTTCCGGCTGCTTCCTGCTGACCTTGGCTCTTCCTCCTCCTTTCCCCAGCACCTCTCTCCCCACTCCACCCAGGGCCCAGCACAGCTGGAGGGAGACAGGGAGGAAGGGGCTGAAGCCCTGCTGTCTCTGTTCTCAGTCCCTCAGGGCAGGCCAGGTCCCTGTCCCTATGTTGGACTTTGCGGGGCTGGACTCATTCGCACGCATCACCAGGGTCCTAATGCACGAAACTCAAGTGTGTTGCCGCTTCCCGGGCCTCATAGCACAGGTGACTTTCTCTGCCTGATGGCTCCTCGGAGGTGGTCCAGAAAAGAGGCCAAGGTTTGTCGTGGGGTTGATGAGGCTCCCTTAATGGTTTCAGAGGGGAGGGGCACGCACAGCTGCGGGTCACAGCTCGCAGACTGGACTGCAGACAGGCCCGTGCGGGGAGAGGACCACACGTGAGGCCACTACAGCCTAGCAGGCGAGGACGGTGGCGGCTGGGCCTGAGTCATGGCCTGCGCAAAAGAGAGCAGTGAACGTGTCCCAGGTCTGCCGAAGAGGCCGACTTTACAGGACGCAGGGACAGACGGGGCTTAGGGCCTAAGAGAGTAGGGGGAGCCGATGGGAACACCCAGGCTTAAGGGAATTAGAATACTAAGTCCCTGAGAGAGGAAAGACGGAAGGAAGAACAAATTCAGGGTGGGCTATACCATCATTAATGGTGTCAGAGTTCCAAAGGGGTTAATGCCCCAGGACAGGGCCGACCCAACGCCGAGGCACAGGGTCCCTTGTGTGGACCAGAACAGCGGTTAGCTCCAGAGCAGAGGTGGCATCCTCACCTACCTCATAGTGACCACGAGGTGGCAGCAGAGGCCACCAATTTCCAGGAAGGTGGACTGGAGGAGGAAGCAGGGAACCTCTCAGCGGGGGATGCAGACCTGCGAGGGAAGGCTCCCCGAGGGACCTGTGAACTCCCGCAGCTATGGCATCAAAAAAGCCTCCAGGCTCTGCATATTGCCTGGGACCTGGAGCCAGCTCCTGCCACTCCCCGAGACTCAGGTTCTCTCCTGTAAAGTGTGGGAGACTTGCAAGGGACTTTCTCTGGCTTTGCACCCTATTAATTGTGGCTTTCAAACATATTTGTAGAGACAACATCTTACTTTACAAACAAAATCCTGTGTCCCCCTGCCCCCATCCCATGTATAAAACAGAGACAAGATCTACATGAATCTGCTATAGTCAAAGACCAGCGGTTGGGGGCCCTCCCACGCCTACACAAAGGATAAAGTCCAGGACCCTCACCTGGCATTTTAGAACCTGCAGTCCCTGCCTCTCCAGTGCTATCTCCCATGATGCCCCCAATCCCGCCCCCACCATTCTCCGGTCCACAAGGCACTCTTCCCTCCGCCTCGCCTCTGTTTCTACCTGGGCTGGCCTTTCCCTCAGGGAGGCCCCGCCCTCCCCCCTCCCCATCACTTAATGTCAGGTCCATTGTCACTTCCTCCAAAGAGTCTTCTCCAAGGCCCTGGGTGGAGAGAGCCCCTCCCTCCCCTACACTGCCCCACACCTCAGTCCCCCAGCACACACTGTGGCCAGGCCTTCCAACGGGCCAACAGCGCCTCCCCTGGCCCTGCGGGTCTCAGGTTCTAAAGAGGCCCTGGCCCATCTCTGCCACCTGCTCCTGAGCGACTCTGGCAGGGGCCAGCCCAGTTCCCCCACCGCTGAGGGTGTCCAGGCCCCACCCAGCTGCACGGCGGTCAGCTCGCCTTCCTGGGCCTGGCTTCCCGCTCTGCATAACGGGAGCCGCTATCATCTAACCGCCACTGTGTGCAGGGTCAGGTCTGGCGACAAAATTTGTGGGGCACAATAAAAAATGACAAAGGGCCACCCTTGTTCAAAAATATTTTTAAATTTCAAAGCGGTGACCGTAGAGCATTGTACCAAGCATGAGTTGCATGCCCACGGAGCCGCCCACGGAGTTTGTGCACAAAGAAGGGGTCTGAGGTCCAGCCAGCCTGCACTCAAGCGGGCCTTGTCCACCAGGAAGATAATCACCTTTCTCTTCACCCTAGGGCGCTTTCTGCTGGTCAAGCTGGGGTCCAGCAAGGCTGCATTTGTCCAGTAGGGGGCGCCTTTTCCTCAGGCACGCGAAGGTGAGAGATTGGCCAGAAGCTGCCCTGCCCAAGGTCTGGGCTTCCTTGAGACCCGCACAGTGAACTGTGCTCCCAGACTGCTTGTTGAATAAGGGAGTGGACACAAGAAACGGGAGAGCAGGATGCAGGGGTGTCTAACCTTTTGGCGTCTCTGGGCCACACTGGAAGAAGAGTTGTCTTGGGCCACACGTTAAATACACAAACACTGACAAAGACACACACAAAAAAAAATCTCATGATGTTTTAAGTAAATTTACAATTTTGTGTTGGGTCATCCTGGGCTGCGTGTGGACGCCCCTGGTTAGAGCAAAGCTTAACACGCAGCTGTGGCCCATTCGAGTCTGGCAAGTGAGTAAATGAATGACTAAGTGAATACTAAAGACCAGACATCTCAGAAATGGCACTGGGGAATCACAGAGCCAGAAGAGACAGAGAAATCATCAAATCCAGGGTTTTCGAATATTCTTCAAAGCCGTAGGAGTCTGCAAAGGTGTGCTGGGGACAACACTAGGGGGCATGGGAAAGGCCAGGCCAGGGAGCAGCCCCCTTCCCACGCTTCACTCTTAACTGTCTCATATACCGGGCTTCCCATGGAAGCCTTTGTTTGAAGAAGAGTTCTGCTGGCTCAGGAAGGGCAAGAGACTTGCCCACAGTCACACAGCCCAGGGAGGGATCAGGGCCAGAGGGAGCCTGGAGCCCCTAAATGAGACCTGAGGCACGGAAATGCAGGCAGAAGAGTAAGCCTCAGAAATGTGGGTTTTATTTCAGAAATACGAAATCAAGGCAGAGAGGGTGGAGGTCAGGGGCGGTGAACGCAGCTCCGAGCAGAGATGCTAAGTCCCGTGTTCAAATTCAGAGGCCAAAGGTGGGGACTCGTTCATGCCTTTGTTCATTCAGTCAGTATTTACTGAGCACCTACTGTGTGCCAGGCACAGTTCCAGGCTCCAGGAATATAGCCGTGAACTAGACCGAGTCTCTGCCTTCACAGGGCTCACATTCTTGGTGGGGGGTGGAGTGGGAGCATTGAGAGATAAACATTATTATAAGAAGAAAAAAGGAGGAACCCACCAGCTGAACCAGCTGGAGAGAAGTCGTATGAAGAAAATTAAACAGAGCGAGAGGGAGAGACTGCTAGTAGGTGGGCTAGTTCATATAGGGTGGTCAGGGAGGGCCTCCCTGAGGAGGTGACATTTGAGCTGCGCTCTGAATGAGATGGGGCCGCCGCTGCCCCAGCTGACAGGGGGGCTGCGGGTTGCCTGCCTGGAGAGGTGCAGATCCACGCTGCAAAGTTGGGCGGGCTGGGCAGGAAGTCTGGCCCCCTGTAACCGTATCCCCAGGAAGAAGGAAGCCAGGAAGGCGCTTTCAGCAGTCGTATTCATCAAGGCCGTTGCCCTAACCCTCGGGCAGCACCAGAGGCTCCTCAGGGCCCCCATTTGCCTTCAGCCGCCTGGGGAGAAGACAGCAAGGGAGGGCGGGCGGCCTAGAGCGGGCCCTGGATCCCCTTCCAGACAATAAATGCTTCCAGGTTCCTGGGGAGCATTCCGTGGGTCACAGCCGCATCTGATCTCAATTACCCCCGGTGTAGGGTTCCCAGGCTGGGCGGGGGCAGGGGTGGAGGGAAGGCCATTTCTCTATAATCAGAATATCCTGGCCCAGTGGGTGAAGACATCCCAAGACAGGTCCCCAAAATTTCGGGACTCAGGGGAGGCGTTCTCCCCCAGGAGGAGAGGTCTGGCTGTGGGTGGAGGGCCTCTGCTTCACAGCCTTTTGCTGTGTGACCTGGTACAAATCACTTAACCTCTCTGGGCCTCTGTGGAAATGGTGAAAATTCTGCTTTTTCCTTCTCAGTGGACCTGGAAAGCAGAGCTCAGCGCTGCGGACTGGGCTGGGCTGGGGTGGCCGGGGCTGGAATGGGGTGGGCTTGCCAGTCCCTCACTTTTTCCTGCCTTGATTAGATTGTAACCCTGGTGTAAATACATCGCCACCCAAAGCTAGGGTGCCAGAGTTGTCAGGATTAACATCTCCTGAAACAAACTAAGGAGAAGACCTCCTGCCCTCCTCCAACCTGCTTGGGCAAGACACTTCACTTCGCCGGGCCTCAGTTTACTCATGTCCATCTCAAGGGGCGATGTGAAGATCCGATGAGTCACAGTGTAAAGGCGATTTGAAATACATCAGTAACCCTGTTTGTTTGATCTGTTTTACTGGATTTGTAAAATGTCTGCATGACGCAGTTCGATAATGGATGACTTTGAGGAAGTCTTTCCCCCCCCAGGCCTCAGTTTCCCCATGCATAAAGGTGCCTGCAGGCAAAGTTCCACGCCAAGGAGGGTAGCTCTCCCATCCTGGGCAGCCCCCGTTTGCACAAAGGAGAGCGACACCGGGCGGGTTTCCTTTAGTTGGTAGAAGCGTCCTCCTGAAGCCTGGATTTCACTGTGCGCCTTTTCTCCTCCAGGGACCGTGGCGGAGTTGGGGTTTTAGCAGGACAAGCAAACTGGAGTGGGGAGCTGGATGAAGGGAGAGGCTGGGGAATTCGCTCGGGGGCTTCCAGGGGCTTGTTTTAATTTGACGCGTGAGGAAACGCAGGCTCGGGAGGCGGCGAGCCGGGCACTCGGACCCGGGCCGAGTGGGCTGCAGGGGCGGGGCGCGTCCCTCCTTCCCGGCCGGGCCGGAGCGGATGCCGGGGTCAGCGGAGCGCGGGCCGAGCGGCCGCGCCGCGGGCGCTGCTTTCTCCTTTTATGTCCGTGCGGGGCCGGGAACTCCCTGCCCGGGGCCGCGGCCCGCGAACAATGCGCCGCTTCCTGCCGCCCGGCCTGCCGCGGCCCCGCTCCGCTCCCCGCCCTGGGCCGCCGGGAAATGGGCCGGAGCCTGGCCGCGCCGGTACACCGGGTCGCGCCCCGGGAGACGGCAGGGGCCGGGAGGGGTCTCGGAGCCGACCCTGGGCCACGGGCAGGGGCGGGGTGACCCAGAGCTGGCCCGGCCGCAGCTGGTGTGCGTCTGTCAGTCACACGTGCGCAGAGCACAGCGTTTAAGCGCGTGGGTACGTGCGTCCAGTCCACCACTTGGTGGGTCGCGCTGCCCTTGATCTCAGCCGCCTGGCTCGCTGTGCTCCTACGTCCCAGCGCCATCCTGCCTAGAGCCCCATGCGGCAGGCTGCGCTGCAGGCGCGCAGGCATCCCCTTGTGGACTCCACAGACCGTGCGCGGGCATCTCCAAGGTGCCAGGCCCTGTGCTGGGCACTGCCGATTCAGCGGTGATCGAAACTGTGATAAGCCCTTGGCCCCTTGAAGTTTACGTTCTAGAGGGAGAAAGCAAGGAACATCATAAATAGCTGAAATATACGGTACCAACATATTTAAAAGAGAGGGTTTGGGGGAAAGAAAATAAAAGGACTGGCATGGGAAATTGGGTCAGTTTTCAGTAGGGTGGGTATGGATATTTGAACTGAGAAGGTGACATTTAAGCGAAGACACAATATGAATCACAAATGTATATATACCTCAAAAGGATGCACAAACCCATACACTGTCTGTCAGCGTGCTATATGTACCCCACGCATAAGCACTTTACATACATGTGCACATGCCACCCATAGCAATGCGTTGCATACAAATGGTATGCATATCTATGCCTATCCACTCCACGCATATTGATCTCTGTATATGCCACCCCTGTGCACACAAAAATGTGGGCATGGGTGGCCATGCCCGCACCTCAGCTGTGATCACCCATTTGCATATATTCGTTAATGCACAAGTACAGGGCCAGTGTAGGCTCATATGTACCACAAAGCTCCAGTGTGCATTTTCTGTAATTTCATAAGCTACTTGTCAATATCATAACACATTTATTGACCTCTTGTGTTCATCATGTAAAATACAGGGTTTGGCACAAATAATGCCCCTTTTTTTAATTACAAAATCATAAGCATGTATTTCTGTAACGTAACAATATCACACTCAAGCACACCATATAATATTTCAGGTGAAATGTTCAAATTAAAACTATAAGTTATTACACCCATATTATTATCCTACCAACCACACTCAAGCAGGCATTACTTCTGCTGGACCCTGTATATCGCATACATATATATGCAAGTATGTGCATCATAAACCTTGTGAAAATATATGGCCTGTACTCTACAGACCCACAAGTACACCTACATGTGTGTCTTTCTTACACAAACATACTACTTGCACATTTCCCACATAGTCCTTGTACATAGTCCTGCTTTATATACCCCATGCACATGTATCATGTGCGACAATAGTAGCAACGTTTACAGAGTGCTTCCTCTGTGACAGGCACGGTGCCGGGCGCTCCACTCGGGTTACCCAGTCTGTCCTTAGGACAACCCCATGCAACAGGCGCTCTCTGTGGAGCCTGGCGGCCCAAAGCTCACCTTGCTGGCAGGTGATCTGTGTCTGAACCCCGGCTTCCGTATTCTCTAACATCTGAGAGCTCTGGTCTCCCCACCTGTAAAATGGGGCAATAGTAATACTTGTTAGGGTTATTGTGAAAAGTCAGTAAGATATTAATGCACGAGAAGCATGTAGCACAGTACTGGGGCGTAGTAAGTGCTCAGTAAATGGTAGCTGTGAGCAGCAGTAGCATTATCCATTTTACAGATGAGAAAAGTCGTGCTCAGAGAGGTTAAATGATTTGTCTGAGATCACACAGTCCGTGAGCGGCGCAGGTCTGTGTGACCACACAGGTCCGGCCCTCGAAGCAGCCCACTGCTCAGGCCGCCGTATCGCACCACGGGGATGAGAAACACACCACACGTCCCAGCCCATTCCATGCAGACTCCATAAGCTCCTACCTTTAATTCACGCATCACATAGGTTCCACACACCTATCCCATCGATGGGAATTCTTTCAGCATTTATGTAATCAGTGCCTATCCACCTAGCCATACATCCAGCTAGGTGCTGGGGGTAGCAGTCAGCAAGGCAGACTTGATTCCTGCTTTCACAGCGCTCACAGACCCCACACACAACTGTGAGCACACACCACATGCAACCTGTGTACATGTAGCCCTACTATGTGCACTTGTGCACACATAGGTATCCTGTACACATAGCCTATGGGCCTGAGTCCCCTGCACGCCCGATTGTTGGATCAGCTGCACGTAATCCACACAGACACACGACTCGCATCATCGACACATGCCCAGGGTATCTGTAGCACGTGCGCCATATCTACCTCCTGTGCACGTGTCATTCATACATGGTCTTAACCTGTGTTCACGCATCACACACACTCAGCACAGTCATTCGTCTACCTGTTCTGCTTTCTTCCCCACATGAACAGCTTGGGAGGCCCAGTCCAGTCCCTCTGGGTGGGTCGAGGGGGGTGGAGGTCAGAGAGCCAGGGCCTAGACCCCCCATTGCAGGGGAGAGAAGGTGGCCCCTGGCTTCACGGCTGGCGGCCAGGAAATTATAGTCGACACCAAACCAAAGTGGCCCCTCCGTGGGCCAGGTAATCAGGCCTCTCCCGGATTCAGCCTGACAGCTTAAATGTTCTAATTCCGCTGCCAGGGGCCCAGCTCCCCCACTCTGGCCCAGCCCAGGCCTCGGCCCTCCATCGTAATTGGACCCATGTTTTCATTACCCTGAGATTAGACAGGTCCCCTCCGGCCGGGAGGATGCCCACAGCTGCACGGGAACCATCCCCCGCACAAACGTATTTACCTGATTATGGAGTTTATTTTATAGCAATTGTCCAGAATGCCGGAGGCCCCCTTCGCCCCACCCCCTGCTCCCCGGGCCCCAGAGGACTCTACTAACCCTGAACAAGTGGTTTCTGCCTAATGTACTGAATCTACCTCCCCCAGGCCCTGCGATCCTGGAGGCCCACTGGCCCCCTGCGTGGACTGGGTCCCCTTTTTAAAATCACTTAAGGAATTTGGAGAGGGAGTGAGGGAGGGAGAGAACATTCCAAGAATCTTCTCCTGGGGTGCATATGGCGGTGGGATCGTCCTTCCAGAGCCGTGTTTCATTTATTCATTCAACAAACACGTATTCAGTCCCTGAGCTGATGACAATGTCACCGATGGGTGAGGACGCTCATCCATTCAACGCCGACTGTGTATGCAGATGGCTGCTGCTTTCCCAGAGATCGCAGCCTGGCAGAGAAGACCGGCAACTTTCCCAGCACACGATTTGTGCTCAGGGGAATCCTGGGAGACTAGGAGATGAAACAGTTAAGAAGGGCGGCGTAGGAAGGGGCGCATTTCCGGCAGAGGACAGAGCAAGTGCGTCAGCCCGCAGAGAGAGCCAGGTGTATCTCGGGAACTGAGGGGAAGATAACAAAGCTAAAGGACAGGGCATGCAGGGCGGGGTTAGGGCATGCAGGGCGGGGGCTAGGGCCTCATCAGAAGTAGACTGCACTTTACCCTGAGGACTTGGCAGCCGGGGGAGGACTCTGAACGGGGGGGAGGGGCCCATTGTAGAGCGCCTAGGTCTTCTTGGCTCTGAATGCCTTGGGTACAAACTCATTGCATCCACATAGCAGCCCCATGGGACAAATACTCCAGACCCACAACCCCTTCTCCACAATGTTGAAATCTTAAAGTTTCAGTGGCCAACATTTTACCTAGATTTGGTGTCAAATTATGTGGTGCCAAAAATGACCCAAACTAAGGGGAAGCTATTTTTGGTCTTCATTTCACTCCCTGGTATGACCATTTGTATGTTTTATTGAAAAAAAAAGAGTAAGTGTGATTATGAGAAATGCCGCAGACCCCATGGGGAGGCTGTGTAGTATATGGGACACAGGTATTAGACCTTAGAATCAGAGAAGCTCTGAAATCATCTGACTTCATAGGTTTTAAATAAGGGACTCGGCTTACATTGTCAACTTTATTCTACAGATGAGGAAGCTGTGTAGAAGTAGGTTAGGTAACATTCAAGATCACACAGCAAGAAAGAGTCGGGCAGTCTGGCTTCAGAGTCTGATCACTGCACACACATCCTGTCTTCTGGTTTGTGATGCTCTGAAGTGGGGGTCTGGGCCTGCTCCAGGCGTGAGGTGCCCTGGGGAAGGGAGGAGCCGACATCGCTCAGAACTTGCTCCGAACCCAGCCCTGGGCTGGCTCCGCGCACTGACCTCCAGCTGCGCCCAGCTTTTGAGCACAGCCCCATTTCACAGGTGGACAGGTCGGCTTGGCCCATGTCCTACAGCAACAGGGCAGCGAGGCTGGAAATGGGGCCCAGGTTTGGTGCCACCAGGAACCTGCCCTTCCCACTGTTCTGGGGACTGGCAAGATGGAGACGCAAGCTGGCCAGGTGGGGCCAGGGAAATGGACCCCAGTGAAAAGCCGATCAAGGTCAGGAGTCCCAGCCCAGGCTGTCAGACAGCAGAGCCATTGTGCCAGCGTCACCGCAGGTGCCAGCCTGCACATCACCTCCACCCTCACTAGGACTGCCTGAGCCTCACTTCTGGGCCATGTCTCTGCCTCTATGCCCAGCTCCCTCCAGGAAGCCTTCCCTGATTTATTCGTACCAAGGTGCTATATTCTTGATATTTGGACCTTCCGACGATAGCTTTCTTTACTCTCCTTCACTAACTGAAAGTGTTTTTAAGCCATTTTATTCTCATGGCCTCACTTGCCCAGAAATTGTGAGTGGGGAGGAGGGGAGGAGAGTCCTCCCTTTGGAAGGGAACTGAGGACCAGCTTTAGAGCTCAGTGTTCAAATCCTGGCTGGGACCATTATTAGCTGTGTGACCCAGGAACACCACTTTACTGCTCTAAGTCTCACCTTCCTCATCCGTAAAGTGGGAATAATAATACCATCTCTCTCAGAGGGTTGTTGTGAAAATTAAATGAGATAACGCTCATACATGCATTAGCATGGGGCACATGGGGCCTTTGCCCTGGCAGCTGCTGCAACAATTACTCTTAACTGCCTCTTGCTTTGCTGACACTCAATAAGATCCTTATCCTCTGACCTTTCCCCACACCTGAGACTCTGGGCTCTATCCAGGGACTCTGGGAGCTGCACTCATGCCGAGCACGTGTGGCTCCCCGTTCCCTCTCTAAGATTTCTCACCTCCATGCCCTGGCTTGTGCTGATCCTCACGGCTAGCAATTCCTTCCCCCCGCCCCATTTAGGCCTGTCCAAATTCTACCACTCACTGATCATTGATACATTCATTCATAACAATGCTGTAACAGATGTCTACTTTGTGCCCAACTCTGTACCAGGTACTTTTACAAATGTTATTTCACTCAATCCTCATGCCAGCCTTGCAAGGGAAGGAGTGTTTTCCGCATTTACACAGGAGGAAACTGGGCTCAGAGAGCTTAAGTCTCTTGCCTGAGATGAGGCAGCTAGCAAAGTGGCAGGGCTAGGAGTGGCACAGAGCTGCCAGCCCCTAGAGCCTAATTTGTCCCTGTCTGCCCTGTGTGGGCCAAGGCCCCCGCTGGGAAGCAGGGGGATCCAAGGAAAGCAGTCCTCCGTGCCTGGGTGAGGGAGCGGTGAGGAGGGAAAGAGAGGACATAGGGGGGTGGGCGCGCACCAGATTTCCACTGGGTTGGGAGGAGGGTCAGTCCTGCTGGGAGGGGCTGGGAGCACCCATGGGTGCGGGAGAGCCTGCCATGGACCGCAGCAGGCCTGGACCCAGTGTGAAGACGGGGCCTGGATGGGACAGCCCAGCCTGCCTGAGGGGTCCACGCGGCCTTCCTTACCCCTGCTTGCCCCCTCCTCCCACTCGTTCTTCCAGGCCGGAGTGAGGGCAGCCCCATGATGGGAGAAACATGGCTGCTTTCCTGCCGTCCTTGACTGGGAGAGACACTAGGTGGCCCAGTGCCGGCCACCACAGGGGAGCTCGCAGGGCTCAGGTACCAGTTCCCATCTGCCACCTCCTCTGTCCAGGGACCAGAGCTCCCAGAGGGCAGCCCAAGTTCCCAAATCTACCATCGCCATTGAAGGCCAGCTCTGGGAACACAGGCACCGAGAGCACGGAGCAGACACAGAGAGGTGGGGACAGGGAGGGGGCAGAGAGAGAAAGGAGAGGAAGGGGCACGGAGACAGAGGCAGACTAAGGATGGAGACAGGGAGAGGCGGGAGAAACGCACGCAGAGGCGCACTGAGAGGGGTGTGTGGGAAGGTGAGAGGCAGCGGAAGGCAGTGCAGGGTGGGCCCCTTCCCTGGGGAGGAGGGATCCCCGTGACCGCGCAGACGGACAGAAAGACCAGGGCGTAGCCAGAGGGAAGCAGGCCCCAGGCTGCAGCAGCAGGCTCTGACTTCGGTGCTTCTGACTCTATGCCCAACCCTCCCCTCTCCGGACCTCCGTGGTCCCACCAGCCACAGGGAGACATTCCCAGGCGCCCCTGCTTCGGTCCAGATCCTGATTTGGGGACCTGAGGGCAGTGGCAGGCCAGGCCCTGAGCCTGGGGCTGTGGCAGCGTGGAGGTGTCTCATTCACGCTGTGGCTGTGGCTCTGGCTCCACCCACTTCAGGGTCCCATCGTGCCCATGATAACAACTGTAGCTCTGGTCACATCCCTAATGGGTCCCTGACTCCTCGTGTATCCACACGTCTCTCTCTGGGTCCCCGATCCTACACGGTGTCATGTCTCTATTTACATGGGGAACTTTTATAAAGAACCTGCCCGAGGAAAATGAGGTTTGGGATGCACAGACCCCTGCCCTGGTAAAACCTCGGATCCACAGCTTCCATCTCAGCCCTCCCTCTGCCCCCACCCCCAGGTGCACAGCTGTTAGCCCTGGGTCCCCTGGCCACACACAGCCTCCTCCCCGTGTTGTCTTCCAGCCCCGTGCCTGGTGCTGCGTCCTGGCCTGGGCTGTGAACTGTGACAACTACCACGAGCACCAGGAGGACAGACCGGGTGGGAGGCTGCAGCTCTAGGTGGCCAGCTCTGCGAAAGGTGACTCCTTAGAGCACCGTCCCCACTGCTGACCTCAGGGGGAGTCATGGGCTGAGGGAGGAGAGCTGGCCTGTGGGTCCAGGCAGAGCAGAGGGTTGGGGCCTCGAGGGCTCATGGAAGTGCCTTCTTGGCAAGGAGCTGAGTAAGCAGAAGAGGCTGCTGCAGGGAGAAAGCTCCTCGGCCACAAGGGAGAACAAGCACAGGCTGCCATTTCTGTCCGCTGGACTTGGTCTCCGGATAAAGGAGACCTTCTGAGACTACCCTGCCACTCCATCCGAAAAAAGGAGAGAAATCAAGGGAGGGACGTAAGGGCGTCTGGCTTGGGCTGGCTTTGACTTCGCGGGCTGTGCTCCTGGCCTTAGCTTGAGCCCTGAGCCCTGAGCCCACCAGGGGAAATGATGATGATGACGATGACGATGGTGTTGATGATGATAATAACAACAGCATTCATTGGCTTAGAGCTAACAACCAGCAGGAATGCTCTGTTAAGGCCCTGCCAGTTGTTAAAGTGTTGAAACATGTCCATACCAGTTGTCACAGAGCGCTGAGCACACGGCTATATGGGGCCGGCCTGCCGGGGCTGAGACGCCACATTCCATTCTCAGAGGCCCAGAGAGAGACCCTGCCCCACGCTGAGCTGCGGTTCACCAGCGGGAGCATCGTCCCTGCACAGGGGTGCCCTCGGCCATAGCGGCTGCCCCCTGGAGCTGCGCCCCCTCCTCTAAGGGCCTCTCCCAAAGCCTGAGCAATCAGGGCTGGCTCCCTCCCCAGGCTGGTGCCAGTGCCCGCCTCCTCCCAGTCCCTCTCCGCGGCTGCAAACGCAGCTCATTTGCATGTGGATCGCGCCTGCCACCATGGGTGCTGGGGTCAATTGAAACTCAAGAAAAGAGAAGAAATTTATGCAAAACTGTTGATTGCATTTGTATGTAATGAAATCATCCAATATTCATCTGACTATAGAATCTAATCTGAGAAGAGAACTGAAGGACATGAGTGTCACTGCAAAACCGTAATGAGCCACTGTAGTGATTAAAAAAGCTCTTGAGCCTTCTGAAAATCCAGGCAGAAATAGCGTCTAATCAACTCTGAATATAGGAGGCGAGATTGGGCTGGCGCGTTGCGCACGGCCCGCCGCGGCGCTGGGGGTGCGCGGTAAACCCTGGCGGCCGCGGTCTGTGGGTGCCAATCGCAGGACCACAATCAGTCCTCGCCGCACAAAGCATTCGCCGCCTCTCCCCACGCAGAGAGAGCCCAATCACAGCTGTCCTGAAGAGCAGCGTCGCGCTTTCTCAGCAGCCCCCAGAGCCTCCCTCCACAAAGGCGTCTTCTTGGTTCCTTGCTCCTGTCCTGGGAGGGAGGGATGGTTTGGGGATCTGGGACTACCACATGTGGATGTGCTTGGGGCCCAGCCAGCCCAAGAGGGAAGCGATGAGTCCTGTGTCTCTCAGGAAGATTGCCTCTGCACTGAAATGTCACCTCCTCCATGAGGCCTTCCATGACTACCCGTTCTAAATTGGCCCCCGACACACTCACACTGCTTTTCCCTTATCCCCACTTTGTTTTCCTTCATAGCCCTTAGCCGTGCCTGTCATTGCGTTATTTCTTTTTCTGTTTAATGTCTGCCTCTTCCAAGTAGACTTGTGAGCTCATGAGGGCAGGGACTCTGAGGTGGTTTTCTTTCTACTGTGGCATGTGGAGAACCATACTTGACACTTAGTATTACAGATACTCAATAAATATTTGTTGAATGAATAAGCCAGTTTCAATGAAGAGCCAAATGTGGGCCTTCAACCATTCAGCAAACACTTCTAGAGTGCACACGGGTGCCAGGCTTCCTTCCGTGCACCCGGCTCATGATGGTGGATAGGACAGACCCCGCCCTCCTGGAGCTCAGCTTCAGGGCCGAGATGGACATGGAAGATGTCGCATATAATCCAATGGGACAGCGAGGTGCTGGGGGCAGCTCGTGTCTGTGGGGACAGTAGACAGAGGGTAGGAACCCAGTCTGGGGAGGTCAGGGAAGGCTGCCTGGAAGCAGTGACATTGGGTTGAGACCTAAATGATGCACTGGAATTAGCAAGGCAGAGAAAGGTCGCGAGTGCCTCAGCAGAGGAGTGACCTGTGCAAAGTCCCTGAAGCGACAGGGGCCATGGAGCCCTGAGAGAAGTCCATGTGGCTGCAGTCAGAGCAAGAGAGAGCCTGGTGTGAGGTGAGGTTAGAAAGACAGTCCAGGTCAACCCTGATAGGCAAGACCTCAAGGTAAGAATTTGGGTCTTTTCCTGTGGGTGACAGAGAGCCTCAGAAGGGGAGTGGCATGATTCGCCTTCTGAAGAGGTACCAGGTCAGAAGAGCCAGCTATGGAGAAATAGATGGGTTGGCGGGTGTTCAGTTATCCTGGCAATGGACAGCGCCATGTAGATGACTAATCTGACAGCAAGAGATGGAGCAGAAGGGGAACCGGGGAAGAGACAGAAACCAGCCCGGCAGCCATCCATCCATCCATCCATCCATCCATCCATTCATTCATTCATTCATGTATTCAGCATTCAACAGATCTGTGTGTGTGGGAGCTGCCCTTCTCTATGTTCTTTGTTTCCAATATGCTCTGGCTATGAAGTTACCTATTATTAAAATGGGATTTAATGCTGGAGTCAGTAGGTTCTGAGAATTAAAGGGACTGTGGATTATGGGGCTGCTTTTTTAGCATGGTCTTCCTGATATCAATCAAAGGGGCTTTGTGAGTCATTTGCCTTCTTCAGGCCTTAAAAGCCTCATCATCCAAGATATGGAAACACTCTAAGTGCCCACTGACAGAGATGTGAGATAGAGATGCACACACACAGTGTACACACAGTGTAGTGTGTGTGTGTGTGTGTGTGTGTGTAGTCTGTCTAGAAAAAAGTCCAGCCATTGTTAATATAACATGAACAGTTTGCAAGACACTGATGTATCTTGGCAGCCAAGGAGAATGGACTAGAAGGTGCATGTGTGAACAATGACGACTTCACTGTACTAGTCAGTGGGGGCAGTAGATGCCATTGAGTGAGCACATGTGCTGTGTGGCCATCACATTAAAAATGACAGAGAGTAGAGCAAATTCTGAGCTGTGATCAGATTTTGCATTAAGCTCGAACATTCCTCCATGGAAACTATTTGGGTCATTCAGAGGACCACAGCTATGGGCCACTGGAGATGAGCAGCTTCATTACGACAAGGCACCTGCTCATGTATCACATCTCGTGCAGAGCTTTCTTGCAAAACATCAAATCAGCCAGGTGACTCAGACCCACTACAGCCCAGATTTGGTGTCCTGAGACTTCTGGCTTCTCCCCAAACTAAAATAACCTTTGAAAGGGAAGAGATTTCAGACCATCGATGAGATTCAGGAAAATACAATGGGGCAGCTGATGGTGATGGGGAGAACTGTGTGAGGTCCCCAGGTGCCTGTTTTGAAGGGGACTGAGGTGTCATCATCCTATGCACAATGTTTCTTGTATCTTGTATTTTCTTCAGTAAATGTCTCTATTTTTCATAGTAGGTGGCTGGATACCTTCTAGACAAAATATATATATTTTAAGTAAATATAATAAATATATATTTATTAACATTTTCGTTTTATGACTGACCAGTATCCCATTAAATATATATATTTATATATAAACATAGAAACATATAAATATATATTATTTATTTATATATTATATTATTTATTTAAATATATGTAAATATATTTATAAATATATATAATGGCATACTGTTCAGCCATAAAAAGAGAATTAAACCTTACCACCTGCAAGAACATGGATGGCCCTTGAGGGTACTATGTTAAGTGAAATAAATCAGAGGAAGATAAGTACCATATGATTTTACTTACATGTAGAATCTAAAAAAACAAAATAAATGAATAAACAAAAAAAACAAAAACAAGCTCATTGAGGCAGACAACAGAGTGGTGGTTACCAGAGGGAGGGGGGCAGGGTGAGGGCAAAGTGGGCGGAAGGGGCCAACTGTGCCGTGACAGGCGGAACCTAGACTTACGGTGGCGAGCCCGAAATAGTATATACACATGGTAAATTATAATGTTGTATACCTGAAACTTTTATAATGTTATAAACCAATGTTGCCTCAGTTAAAAAAAACATTCCTCATCACTACAAAGAAGTAGCCAAGTGAGCGGACCTCCATGCTCCCTCCCTGCTCCCCAAACCCTACAACTTTATGTCCCATGAAGGCATAAGATACGGCAAAGCGCGGCGGATTCACTCCCAAGGTGAAATCTGCCCTGCCGTGTGATAGACCCCACGGGGATCCAGGGCAGCCAGAAGCAATCTGAGAATCTGGGTTCAGGTCCGGCTCTGCCACTCACTCGTTCTGTTGTGAACAGATGAGTTCTTCCCTCTCCGTGCCTCAGTGTCTCCTTTTGTATGACAGGGGAGTTGCCTGAAAGTAGGAAGAGCCACGCATTCCCACTGCCACACTCTCCTCCTAACAGGTCAGACGGAGTCTCAGTTCCTATATTCACTGCCATCCTGTGACCTTGAGGAAGTCACTTGGCCTTTCCGTGTCCTCATCTGCAGAATAGGGTGAGAAGTCCAAGCCCCGCAGACTATTGTGAGGAGCAAACCGGATAACGCAGCTCAGGGCAGGGCATGGAGCGAGCGCTCAGGCTGCGGCAGCTGTCACGAAGGGCCAGGCCAGGACGGGTGTCACTCTTCCTTCCACCTCTACAATGGCGCGATTTTACCAGCAACGAGGATTGGCTGAGGGATGGTGGGATTCAGGGGTTCTTTCAGTGCTCAGATTTGGGTGCAAGGAGCTAAACGACCCCCTGGGGTGGGTGAGGGGAACTCTGTGGGGGCTCCAGTTTGAGGCTTTGTTAGCAATAGTGCCACAAACAACCAGCTAACTAGCAATGGGGTCAGTTCCCTGGTCACAGCAAAGAAGTCCCGCTTCTTCCCGCCTCCCCTGAACATTCGGGATAACGGTGGTCCCCCCTCCCCAGGTCCCCTCTCCAGAAGCCATGCTTTGAATTTAGGGGGCCCATCCCCCTCCCCTGCAAAATGGTTGTGTGTGTTGGATCTGAGCTGCGATCAGAGCCTTTGTAGTTGCCTCCCCCAGTGGCGGGGTGGGAGAGGGGAGTTCAGGCTCCCAGACACCCCGTACCCCACCCCTGTGCTGGCCTTGTGCTGCAGGTCCCTGTCCTCGAAGGGCTCCTGTCCACGGGGGAAGATAGTCCATGACCATCACAGAGGGAAATAGAAGAGGGAAACACTGAGCCCTGAGAGTTTGATAGCAGGAAAGAGGACCGTACCTGGTTGGTGGGTGGATTCCTGGAAGGCTTCCTGCAGGAGGGGGCATTTGAGATGGTTCTGTAGGAACTCTCTCTCTGGAAAAAAAAATTTAAAGCACAGAAAAAAAAAAAAACCGAACAGAAAACAAGGTAACAACCTTTCCTATCATTATTTTCACAACCCAAAATACTTTAAATATATATATACACACACACACATACACACACACACGTATTCAGAGTATACTTTAAGCCTCTCCTGCCCTCCCCAATGGCAATCATCATTATGAATTTGGTAAGTGTCCTTTCACAACCCCCCCCAAAAAGAATAATTTTATAATGCAAAATATAGTCAGGAATAATTTTTTAAAGGCTCTTTTTTTTTTTCTTTTTAATTTATGAAGTGGTGTTGCACTGTATCTATGACTCCACTTGCTTTTCCCAGGGACCATCTTGTTTCGGGAGCTCTGTTCTTGTTGAAAGACGTGGCCCTGGCTCGCCATTGCATTGTATGGATGCACATTTATTTAACCCTGGAATGGGCAGGGTTTCCACGGCTGGAGATCATCAAGGGGTGACATTCCAGGTAGAGGGGGCAGCAGCAGCGAAGGCCCTGGATAGGAAAGCCAGGTCGCATCTGGGGGCTGGCCCGGCTCCAGGGTGGAGGGAGCCAGGGAGCTAGGGAGGCCCCATGCCTCCCAGGGATCTGCAGTGGACAAGCAGGACATCTGGGGCTGTGGGGACAGCGCCCTGCACCCCAACACAACCATCCACACACCCTCCATGATGATTCCACTTATCGACTCTCCAAGGCCTCCCTGGGGAGGACTCTGTTACTCTTTCCATTAATTGTCTCATTAATGACCCGCTGAAGTCAAGTACCCATTGTTCTCTGGGCCTGGGGCAGCCTCCCTGGCTTTCTCCCCCGGGGATCAGTAAACGTCTTTCCTTCCCCTGCTTTCCTTTGGCAGGCGTCCTTATCTGGTCCCGGCAGCCCTGGCCCCAGAGCTGGCTCTTCCTCCGCCCACACCCTGCGTGCCCCGCCCCTCCCCCCAAGTCGGTCTACCTTCTCTCCTCCCCATCTAAACCTGCGTCTTCCCCTTTTCCTTTTTTTCTTTCTCCTTTCGTTTCCTTCTCTTTTTAAAATACTGTGTCTCTCTCGCTGGATTTCTGTGGCTCTCTCTCTTTGTGCCTATTTCTCTATCTCCCTTTGCGACTCGGTCTCTATTGCTACGTGTCTCTTTCAGGGTATCCGCGAACTGCCTCACTGTCACTATCTGCTTGTCTGTCTCCATTTCTGTCTGTGCCTGCCTGCCGATCTCTGCTTCCACGTGTGCCTGGGTGTGGGTATGCTTCTGTACCCCTCTGAGTCTGCCTCTCTCCCCCTCCCTCTGGCCCTGCGCTCCCTCTCCGTGTGTCCCTGCCTCCCTTCTCTCTGCTCTCTGACTTAGCTCTCCCCCCGCCCCCTCCCCACAGGTCTCTGAACCTTCTGATTGACTATTGTCCTGTTTCCAAACCCTGCCTCTCAGCCACCGCTTGCTCACCCACTGGGTCCCTGACACCCACACAGGTCAAATCACCTCCCTATGTTGATTCTCTTGCTGGTGTACAGTCCCAGCTTGATGACAGCCTCGGGGACAGCAGCTCTAGGAGTAGGCGTGAGGTCACACAGCTGCCAGGCTTTGGGATTCATGCATCGGTAAATGCAGGGGACCAACGGAAGGTGACCGACTTTTTATTTTTCTAAATTAGAATTTTTTTTTTTTTAGAATCACCAACTTCTTCTCGTGAGAAAGAATATTTTAATACCAAAATAATGCAAGTAGAAAGAGCAAGATCTAAGAATATAAAATAGTCCCTTAAGTGAAATAAATTAAAGTTGTATGAAAACATTAGATACATCGCCTTTATTTTACTTATTTTGCCCCCAATGGGTGAAATTGTCATCAGGGACCAGCCCCGGTTCTCCAGTCCAGCTGAAAACCCCTGCCGCTGTCCGAGCCCCTCCTACGTCCCCTGGGGAATGGAACGCCCTTTGCTGAGGACGGGAAGGGCAAAGCGGAGACGAGACCCATGAGCTCTCTCTGGCCACCGCAGCACCTCGCACGGCCCTCCTCGGCCCCTCTGGTCTCAGTTAAATAACTCACTGAGACTGCCTGCTGGGGGTCAGACTCCCTGCATTCCAAGCTTCCTCTGGTCTCGTCTGCCTTGGAATAAGTAATTTAACCTTGTGGGGCTTCAGTTTCCTCATTTGTAAAATGAGCGAAATAATTACTAGCTTCAAGAGTTATCTATACAGTGCACAGGCCCAGGACCTGCTGTTAGTCCCTGTTAGTGTCAGCCAAGGAGACGTGGGGGATGCCAAGGCTGGAGCCTGGGAGGGAGAGAAGGGACACTGCCCTGCCCCCGGGCCAGCCCAGCCCTCGTCCGGGAGTCGTCAGCCTGTGAGGGGCTGCTGTGCTGGGGAACCAAGCAAGGTGGCTTTGGACTTGGGGAGCCAAGGGTGCATGAAATAAGGAAGAGGCCCCGTCCCTGTCTCCTCAGGGCCCCCACCCGGCATCCCAAGCCCAGGAACCAGCACTCTTGTTGACAGTAAACCGCCCCCCCACCCCCGCCCTCAAGAGCACAGGCAAAGCTCCCCCAAGCAGCTTTTGGGCAGCAGACGCCAGCGAGGGGGAGCCTGGGCCGGAGAGGAGGGCGGCGGCTGCACTGATGGTGGACACCTTGCGGGGCAGCCTCCAGATGCTCACAATTCCTGAGGCCAACCTGGCAGAGGAGGCTGGAGGTCTGAGCAAGCAGGTGTGAGTGGGAGCAACTTTGGGTTACGGACGTACACCGACTTCACTTGTACTCCAGGCCCGGCAGGCCTGTTACAACCGGACTAACATTTTTCTTGATGCCTGCTCCGCGCCAAGCACTGTGTTAATCAGGGGTGCAAAGGGTCAAGGAGCAGGGAACTGTCTCGCAAAGGACTTATACCAGGCTCGCCCAGTGCTAGTGGCATTCCCCGCGAAGCCACAGCTGTTCCTGGGGCGCACCGCTCAAGGCTGTGCCCAGAAAGGAGCAGCGCGCACTTTGCAGGCAGTATTGGCAGGATTCAGTGACTGACTGGGTGAGGGGGTGAGGGAGAGAAAGCAAAGGCAGCTCCCAGAGTCCCGGCGTGGTACCTGGGTGGGGACATGTCTGCCAGGTGGGGCCGGCAGTTTGCGTGTTTGAAGCACATCCAGGTGCAGATGCTGTATAGGCAGATGCCGGTCTGGGAATCAGGAGAAACGTCTAGATGAAGGAATGAATGTCTAAGTGCAAAGAGAGACGTGGAGCCAAGAAGGGCTCTGGAGGCTAGAAAGAAACTTTATCTGTTACACTGGGCAGGGATTGAAGAGGGAACATACCAGGGAAAGAAAATAGCCTAAGACAAGACATGGAGGTGGAAGAAAGCAGCCTGAAGCTTCAGAGAAGCTGCGGGGTCTATTTAGCTTATGCACTAGTTGTCTCAGGGCAGTTGTGAGAGATGCCCCACAGCTGAGGAGATACATGGGCCACGTGACAGGAACTCCTGAATGCAGAGGGGAAGAGTTTGCACACAATTCAGCAGGCAACGGGGAGCCAGGGAAGGTTTTTGAGCAGAAGAGTAAAATGATAAAAAGCTGTTTAGGATTCATCTAACCTAACAGAACAGGATGGATTAAAACAGAGACCAGAAGAAAGGACTACAAGAGACAGAGATCGATGATAATGGAAAAAATACACAAAAAAAGAGAGACAGAGATCACTTGTTCATTCAACAAACAACCCTCCTCTCTAGAGAAGCAACCCTTTTCCTCAATCCGATGGCTAGTTCCTAATCTGCTAAGGGTTTAGATGCCAAATCACCAAATGTGACTGTTGCACATAAAGAATGAGTGAACGGGCCACACTAAACATACCCGCACAGGTGGACATCATTTTACCGCATTCTGTTCTATGGGGCTGCACGGACGTAGTCTGTCAAAGGCTGAAGGCAAGACCCTTCACCAGCAAAAAGATCAGGACTCTATTTATTGCGATCCTCACTTGACTGTGGTGGTCTGGAGCTGAACCTGCAGTGTCTCTGAGATATGCCTGTATTATTAACAAATATAAATGTGCTTACGTCACCTGTTAGGAGTTTCATACATGCAGCCAACAGAACATTATTTGGTATTTAAAAGGATGGAAATTCTGGCACATGCGACAATAGGGATGAGCCTTGAGGACATGATGTTGAGTGAAATAAGTCAGACAGGACAAGACAAATATGTTTGGTTCCACTTACACGAGGTCCCCAGTAGTCAGATTCACAGAAAAAGAAAGTGCAATGGCAGTCGCCCGGGACTGCGGGACTGAGGTACAGGAAGTGGTTTAATGGGTGCAGTTTCGGTTCTGCCAGGTGAAGAATCCTGGGAATGGGGCTGCCCAACAGTGTGAGTGCACGTAACACTTCTGAACTGCACACTTAAAGTGGCTGAGGTGGCAAATTTTATGTTACATGTATTTTACCACAATTAAAAGTAATTGTAAGCCCTGGCCAGTGTGGCTCATGGGTTGGGCGTTGTCCTGCAAAACGAAAGGTTACAGGTTCGAATCCAGGTCAGGGCACATGCCTGGGTTGCGGGCCAGGTCCTGGTCAGGGTGTGTGCGAGAGGCAACTGACAATGTTTTTCTCACATACTAATGTTTCTCTCTTTCTCCTTTCTTTCCCCTCTCTCTCTAAAAAAATAAAATCTTTTAAAAATATATTAAAATTTTTTGAAAAAGAGTTTCAGAATGGTTCATAAAACAAAACCCCAACTCTAAAAAAAGAAACATCATGATTTGAAAGGGCTAAACATAAAGGAATGGGAAAGATACACCAAGCAAATGTAGACAAAAAGGAGGCCGGGGCTGCGATCTTGATATATGTGGAGATAGAATTCGGACTCCAAGCACCTACTGAGAGAAGAAGATGGGAGTCAGGCTATCTCTGCATTAAATGATACGCTGGCACTGTCACAGGCAGCAATGACAGGAAATGCAAGAAGTGGAAATGTGAGTAAAAGGAGACTAAAACACACCACTTCCAGTCCAAGATTCATCAAAGCGTCAAAAAATAATACAGAAAACATAACATCATAAAGTACATGTCTTTTATACATAACAAAATTTGTACCCCACCAAGAGAATATCCCTTTTTATGCACATCATGACACTGACCATTATTAGGGCAAAAGAAACTTCAAAGCCTCGTTCAGTGGTTCCAGTGGGATAAAGGATGTAAACGCACTTTGAAAACTATAAAGCACCAAGCCAGTATCAGTTACCAATGCTGTCAATACTGTTATTGTCTGTTACCATTATTCACTGCTGGGTGGTCTTTCTGCTCACTCGGCGGTTCTCTCACATGTTCTAGAGGAGTCTGCCAGCCAGGTGAGGCATAAACATGAAATCTTTACTATCTCTTTAAGAGCTACCATTTTCTTGGTGTTTGCAACGTGCCGGCTACTTTGCCGCTTTGCCTGCGGCCCTTTATTAGAAGTAGCTAATTGTTTTCTGACAGCAAGCTTTCTGCTTCCCCTGTATCACTCTCGGGGCCTAGAACAGTGCCAGGTGCGTTTCTAGTAGCACTCGAAACACAATGATTAAGGACACACTTCAAAGTCAGATAAGAGTTTCAAACTTCACTCTGGCACTTACTGTGTGACCTTGGGCAAGTTAAATACCTTTTCTGAACCTCAGTTTTCTCAAAGGCAAACACAGATAGCAGTCATACCTACATCAACTAGAATTGTTTGTGGATTGGAATGTAGTAACACAAGCACCAGCTACCTGGTCCACAGTAGGCGGTCCACAAATATTAGTCTAAGGTTGAGGAAAATGTTACCAAACAGATTAATGTAGAATAGAAGTTCTTCTTTTTTATTTAAAAAACAACAACAAAAAAAACCCCACCTTTAAATAGAAACATCCTCTATGCATTTAAAATGCTAAGTGAAATAAGCCAGGCAGTGAGAGACAAATACCACATGATCTCACCTCTAAGTGGGACCTAATCAACAAAACAAACAAGTGAGCAAAATAGAACCAGAGACATGGAAATACAGAACAAATTGACAGTAAGCAGAGGGGTGGGGGAGGGGGATAACCAGGGAAAGAAGGGGGTCATCAAAGAACATGTATAAAGGGCCCATGGACAAAGACACGGGGTGGGGAGGGAGGAGGTGGAGGATTGAAAGTGGGAGGTGGGGGTGGGTAGGGCGGGAGAGAGTAATGGGGGGGGAAATGCGGACAACTGTAACTGAACAATAAAAAAAGATTTTAAAAAATCATATAGAGGTAATAGCGAAATAAGTTATAGTGTATCCATGTCGTGGAATACTACACTGCAATGAAAAAGAATACACTGTGTCCACATGTTCACACATGGGTAGACGGCCATGTTGTGGCGTAGAACAAAGCAAGCTTCAGAATAGGAACAGAAAAGCTCTCCTCCCCACTTAAAAAAAATAATGATATATGCATAGAGAAAGGTCTGGAAGGATATACCTCTAATTTTTAAAGGGGAATAAGATCGAGGACTTCTGAGGAGCTGCTTCTAATTTTTAACATTCCAGTTTCTTGTAATTTCCAACACACACACACACACACACACACACACACACGTATACAACAAAGGAAGAAAATAACTGGGAAAAAAATTCTTGAATTCTCTTTGGCCTGTATTCTTCATGAGACTTTGAAAGCTGATGAACTGAATAGAGGTGGTTAATTCTTCTGGCAAGTGTGAGAATTCCCATATGCAGCTTTCTGTTGTAAAAGAGACAGAAACTGAAGGAGGGAGAGAGGGAAAATGAATCGCTCCAGCATCACTCGTTACTCAGCACACCCAAACAGGTAGTCTTACTCTCGTCCCTGCCACCACCGAAGCCCTGACACACAGAGTAACACAGAAACTCTTTGATAAATGTCAACTGAAATAGAGCAATCAGCTGAAAGCCATTTGCTGAGCTGTCTGACGGCCCTGGGCCTGAGGTTTTCCTTTATTCATTTATCATGATATACGGCTTTGGCCAACATACACACAGGAGAGAAATTGTTGACATGTGGAACCCAAGTACAGAAAATCTTTCAATTTCCCCCCCGTCTGTTCACCAAATAAGTTTTTGTTTATTTAAAGACTACAGAGGATTTGGCTGTTAAGAACCAAATGCCTTTGGAGTGGAGTTACAACATAATTTATCATTTCCTCTGTTTATTAAAAAATCCTGCATCTTTGAGAAGCACATTTGCAGGGAGTGGGGGATTTCGGCCACTCACGAAAGGCTGCTGCAGAGCCCTCGCCATGTGGCTCACCCCCAAAGAGGCGCCTCGGTTGCTCTTCCCGACCCTGTGCCTCCTTCGGCTGACTTCCAGTCGTGTGACGGCTGCCCAGGGCTGGCGGACAGGGTGCAGGCAAGCAGGGCAGGACTCGTGTCAGCTTCTTTCACCCTCGCCCTAACTCTGACCTTGAGTCTCCCCTGGCCGCTGTGCAGTGCACCCTGCTCCACCAGTGCAAGCAGGGGGCGACGTGCACCCATCGCCGCCAGGAGCCGGGCCCCAGGGGAGTCACATCAAAGAGAAGCTAGAAGCTGCTTCAAAGGAACATGGCCGGGCCCTGCTTCTGCCAAAGCGGGTGCCATTCTAAAGGCAGACATTTGGCAGAACTGGAATGAACTTCTTACCTTCCACCCATGACATTACAAACAGCAAGCTGGTCCAGTGCACCATGCACCCTCAAAGACAGGGGTCACGTCTTGCCCATTTTTATATTCCCAGCACGTAGCACCGTACCTCACATGCAACTGGGGCTCACTGGATGTTTACGGAGGCGGCCGGATGCAGCGCGTGGAGCACGTGCCGTCTGTAGACCGCTCCCTGCCCGAGCCCCAGCCCTGCCCCGTGCTGGCTGCAGGGCCCTGGGCAAGAGCCTGCGCCTCTCTGAGTGCTTCCCCTCTGTCCAGTGAGGCCGACAATGAACTGTGGATCCTCTTACTAACTGTTACTTTGGGCAAATCACCTAATGTTGTCAGGTCTCAGTTTTCTTATTTGTAAAATGGAATTAATACACATCTTGGAAGTTTACTGTGAAGATTAAAAATATTGCCTAGGGTTGTTTCCAGCCCATCATGGCTATACTATCAATGAATGAATGAATGAATGAATGAATGAATGAACAAACGCATGATTAAAAGAAAAATTACTGGGGGGAAAAACTAATGACCCAGTACCCAAAGATGAGCCACACCACACTACTTGCCTGCCACGTACAGGCAGACCCTGGGGAAAGATAGCTCCTTACCAAGTAAACACTGAGGACAGAGCAAGGGTGGAAAATGGCAGAGTAGTGTTAAGACTGGAAAGAGTAAAATTCGGTACTTGTTGCGCAAATATTAAGTGCAATTCATTCACAACACATTTGAGTGCCTACTGCACTTCAGGCACTGTGTCAAGTTCGGAGGCTGTGGAAAATATACAGACTCATTATCAAAAAGAACAACTAAGGTTCAGATGGGAAGAACAGACAGTGATATGAGAGCGAGTAACAGGGGCCCTCAGTTCGGAGGAAGCGCTGGTCCAGCGGAGATGTGAGGGGTGAACAGGACTGGCCAGGCGAGGAGTGAGCGGTCCAGGCAGAGAAAAGAACACATGCAAAGATAACTCAGAGGGAAAAGCATTGTTCTGGTTGCTTTACACGCAGGTCCTCAGAAATCATTAACCCAGACTGACTCTATCATCATTCCCTTTGTGGTTTTTATTCTTTCCAATTCATTTTGACTTTATTGTTCAGTGAAAATGGGCCTCTAGCAAAGGCAGTTGCAGGTGAAGGCCCACACCCGCCCAGGCAAAGCTTACAGTTGGGGCCAGGGCCCGACTGTCTGTTTGAAAAGGAGGCTCCCGAGAAAAGGGGCAGTCAGTCCGATGGACGCTGCCGGAGGCCCCGGGCGTTTGGCAGTACCATGGTCCAGGCAGATGCCCTGCGTAAAGGCTGTCTGTCAGCAACAGGCGTTCTCCAAAGGCCCACCAATGCCAGGGGCCCGGGCGGCAGCGGGGTGGAGGGGGACAGGAGGAAGAGAATCAGCAAGCCCGGCTGTCCCACTGGAAGGTGGGGCCCCACAAGGACGGACAGGGCCATGGAGACAGCCGTCCGTGTGGACAGGGAGAGAGATGTCAATTTGCCACCCAGGGGACCCACCAGTGACGCCCCCGTGGACTGTCATCCGAGTAGCTCTTTGGTCTTCACCGCCAGGTGCCTGTCCAGCTCTGCGACGGTGTCGTCGGCCATTTGGCTGATCTGCAGAGACACAAGGAGAGACAAGCCTGATAACCAGGCTGGAAAAGGGTGGGGGAGAAACAGTCCAGAACCATGAAAGGTTATCTGGGAAAGAACAATGGCGACAAAGCTCACACTCACTGAGTCCCAGCCAGGCACCGTGCTAAAACTTTATGTACAGACTCCTGCTGATTCCTAACAGCCACACCGAGAGACACACTATTATTATCCGTATTTCACAGACAGGGAACTGAGGCAGTTAGATCACCTGCGCAGGACATGCATCTAGAAAGTGGCAACAGCAAAAATTAATCCTTGGTAGTCTGACTTCACAGTCCCAAATTCTTAACTATTATTACAGACTACAGAGAAGCCAGCCATATCTGTTCTTTAATGAACTTCTAGAATTTCCTGCATCTCAGACACTCTGCTATATAAAGCCCTCATACTAATTGATAAGAATATTAAAATCCCAATAGTCAAGCAGAAAAAAAGTCTTGAAAAAAGATGAAGTACATCTGGTTAACAAACATGGAAAATTCAATAAACACTGAAGAAATGGAAATTCAAACAAGACATAATTCAGTCATCATAGTTAACAAAATTTGATGTTGTGGTTTTTAATTACAATATTCAATGCCAGGGAGCTATGGTGAAATGGATAAGTTCACATATCATCAATAGGGATTCAAATTGATGCAAATGTTCATACCATTTTTAACTCTAAATTCTCTCAACGGGGAAACTACCACATGAGTGGAATCTGAAAAAATTTTAAGTTCTAAATACAAAGATATTTATCTAAGCTTTATTTTTAATAATGAAAAATCAGAAAATCTAACGTGAAAGAATGGGTAAGTAGTTAAATACATATAAACATTAAAAAGGGTTAAGGTTATATTTCTTAAAGAGAGGGTATAAATATGAGTAACATTCCAGTATATGTTTCTGAAACGTTTGAAGGTTTGACTGTTTTATAACAAGCAGGGATTGCTTTTGTAATCATGAAAAAAGAATGCTTCAAGATATTATTTATAATATCATGGAAACATGCTTATGTTACCCCTGAATTAAAGAAAAACCAGGATACAAAATTGTATATATGTATACATAGTAGAAACAATCTCAAATATGTAAAAAAATTATGCATATTTTTAAAATTGGGAGGAAAATTGGGAGGAAACCATCACAAAATATTAATAGTGATGGGAAGGTAGCTAATATATTATTTATGTGGTACCTGTCACATCTAGCAGAGGACCCAGCACATAGCAAATGCTCAGGAAATATTTACTAAATGAATGATTGTTAAAGTTCTCTGTGCTTTTCTGCATCTTCTGCAATAAACCCGTACTCCCTCTGAGAGTGGAAAACACTGTACGGTTTGGTAGGTGGTGCAGCCTCCCTCCCGTGTCTAAAAGGGACCACGGCAGGAGGCCTCAGGCAGGAAGCTTTGAAGGGAGCAGCGTGGTACCCAGGATCTGTGTGCAGCGGCGCAGTGGCGGTTTGACATCTTTATTACATCTTTATTTGCAGACCACAGGCCTTGGCCAGGAACTGAGAAATAAATGCACTGGAAAGGGTAGAAACTAAAAAGGATTTGGAGCAATTGGCCTCAGGCACGGAGACAGCCAGGCTCTCGCTCGAGCCCCAGCTGCACATTTTTTGGAAGAGCAAAGCTCCTGGGGCTGCTGGGCACTGTGGAAGGCGGCTGCGCTGAGAGCGGCTGCTTGGTCCCTCCTCACTCAGCCACTCAAACCCTGGAGATGCTTCTTTTGCCCCCGCCTGGGTAGCCGGCCTTGCGTGGGGTACGGCGCAGCGCCCAGCAGCCCTCCAGCTGGGGGCAGCCAGGAAGGGGGGCTGCAAGCCTCCTCTGGAAAGACGGAGTCTGGGGACAGAGACGAGGAGAGACGGGACTGGAGGGAGGAGCAGTGCCAAGGGTTGAACTCTCAGTGAGGTGACAACGTACAAATTTTTCCCCTCACTTTGAGCCTCAGCTTCCTCATCTATCAAATGGGGAAGCTAGCCGACCCCTTGCTCAGAGATTAGTTGGGAGGGTTAAAAAAGGCATGAATATACAAGCATGTTTTAAATTGGTTATTTGCTATGCAAATGTGCTTGTGTTACTCTGATTTTCACTATCACTTCCTGACATGTTTACAAATTAATTAATTAATTAAAATATTTACTAATTATTACCATATTTTTCTGCCATAATATTTTTACCGTAATATTTTCTACCATATCACAGGCACAGAGTGCCCTTGAGGACAGTCTTCCAGCAAGATCGTCTTTCCATCTTTATCAGGCTTCTAAAAATAATGATTAACAACAACAAGGATTCCAACAACACCTCCCATCACTACGTGCCACACATGGACTAAAAATGTTACATTTTATTTCACATAATCCTCAAAACATGTGAAATACCATTATCATCTCCCTTTAATATATTAAGAATCTTAATTATTTTACCTGACGGTTGCACAATAGTTCACGCTATGCAAAAGGGTTTTGTCCTGTTACTTCATTGAAATCCAACCACCTCCCATGACCTCTCTGTAAGGCAGGTGGAACAGGTATTATCCCCATTTGACAGAGACTAAACCAAAGCATAAGGTGTCAACTAACCTGCTCAAAATCACGTAAACAGTCAGTGGTGTGACTGAGCCAAGAGCTCCGCCACCCCTGATCGTCAGTGTGGTGCCCCCCTTCCTTGGGGGAGCTCCCTGCGCCCCGCTGCGTCCTGCCCTGGGTCGGGTCCTGCCCCTCGCAGGCCCGCTGGGTCAGGCTCCCTAACACAGTCAGTCCCTGTCCCGTACTCAAAGTCACAGGTGAGGGGAAGGGGGTAGGACGGACCAACAGACAAAGGACTGCGGGGGACCAGCAACTACGCCGCCCGTTCCGGCAGGCCGTGCGGTTCGGCCCTCACTCCGGTCCGATGAGAGAGGCGTCACTGCTCCCACTCTGCGGTGAGGAACCAGAGGCTCTGAAAGGTGAAACCGTCTTCTGACCTTAAGAGCTGACAAGTGAATGAGTCCTTCTGACTCCAAAGCCAGAGCCCTTTCCGTAACAATATGATGCCTCCTGAAGATTATACCACCACCTCCGCCACCATCATCACACTAGCTCCTTGCAAGTTCAGGAAAAGAAAAGGTAGAGAGGACAGGGAGGCAGGAGCACTCAGCACGCCCCTGGGGCAGGCCTGGGTAGCAGGCCATCCTTCCCAGGCCGGTGCCACTGGGTGCTGCTCCGCCTGTCTCGCCCGGTCCAGCCTGCCCACCCGTCTGCTGGGGGCCTGTCTTTCCTTCAGCCCACCAGCACCCAGCTTCACTTCAGAGCAGTTCGGTCTCTCAGGAAAAGGCAGCAGTGAAAGGATCTTGGCCAGATTTACTGGTGGTTTCTGCCAAGTGCTTTAATGTTCAGCAGGCCCATTTATAGCAAACTAAAGCGAAGGTGAAACAGCAGGCTGACAGATGTCAGAGCCCCGAGTGGGAAGACCCTGGTCCTTCTTCGGAGGAGCTGGCCTGAGCTGGGGGCTGGGAAGCCGGTGGGGGGAGGGCTGGGGAGTCAGATGGGATTGCAGAGTTGGAACCTACCACAGAGTCATTTCCTTCTTACACACCAAAATGGAGCATTTTTATATTACAATTTTGAAAAATCTGACCTTAAGACATTTGGAAATTTTTTTTAAAAATTAAGCAAATCTCACACATAATAAAATTAAAATGGTTCATAATCCCATTACCTGATATAAGCACCATTAACATTGAAGTGAATAAACTGCTAACCTTTTTATGTATATGAAACTCATTATAAAAATGAAATCATATTATAATACTATTATGCAATCTACCTTTAAAAATTCCGAAAAAGTACCATGTCTGTAGAATATTTTTATAATTGTTGATATATACACATTCCAGTAAATGAATGTAAAACAACTTATTTTCCCAATGCCAAAAATTTAGACAGTTCAAATTTTATACCATTATACACAATCAACAGATACCTCTATAGATAAAGAGTTTTGACAATTTTGGGGGGGGAAATTCCTAAGTCACTGAATCAGAAATGTATGGATTTTGGTATATATTGCCATATTATTCTCAAGAAAAACTGTATGGATTTATTCAAAGAATAACTTAATCCCATGGAGTGTGGAAGTAAAAGCAAAACTGCTCACATACGCAACATTTTAAGCTCACAATAAAAATTTTAGGTTCAAATGTTAGGGAGAAAGCCAAAACATTTTTTTAAATACACGTATTCTAAAAACCCATGAATGATTTAGGCAGCACGTACCAAAAACCTTAAAAGCACACGTTCCCTTTGCGCTGCAATTTCACACTTGGGGCTGTATGCTAGGGAAATCATCTCGAAAAAGATGTGTGTATAAATATATTCACTGAAACCTTATTCATAATAACAAAAAATTTAAACAAACTACATGTCCAAGAAGAGGGCTTATGAGAGTGAATTATGGTATGGCAACAGACGGAGTATCCTGCAACCATTAGAAATGGCTGTTTACAAAGAGTTTTTTAAGACACAAGAAAATGCTAATGGTTTTAATGCTGAACAGAAAATAAAAAGCTGAATACAAATTGTATGTACAGTACGTGCTCTCAATCATGTTTAAAACTATGTAGTTTAAAAAAAGGAGAGGGAGGAAGAAGAAAAATTCCAAAATGTTAAGAGCCGTTGCTCCAGCATGCAATAGGGATTATAGGGTGAATTTTTTCCCTTATTTTTAAAAACAGTCTTCTGAACTCTGTATTTTTTTATAGTGAACATACAATACTTTGATAATCAAGAACAAAGTAAACAAATTTTTAAAAACTGCTTGATAAAGCTTATTTACATAAAAACACACATCAAAAACACCACATCGGTGCTATCAGGAAAAAAGCACAGAATGAAGTGTGTACAAGACCGTCTCCTGAATATGTTCTTACTCGAACTTTAACCACATGAGAATAAAGTTATTATCAATACTGGTAAGAACTAATATTTAAATGACAATATCTTAAATAATAAAGATTATAGTGAAATACATATAGTATGATCTTTTTTCTGCATATATATTTACAGAGGTAACCTGAATGTTAACAGTGGCCGTCTCTGGGTGATAAAAGTTCTGTTACTTTCTTCTTAATTTTTTAAAAATTTACACTAAACATGGATTGGCTTAGTATCACAATAAATGAATAAAGTTACTTTCACTTTGAAAAATAATAATTAACCGTAACAAGCACTGAATAAAATAGTCTAATCTGAAGAGGAAGGTGAAAAGCCAGGCGCTAACTGTGAAGGCTTCCAGCAAGGCCTTTACCCAGCAAGTTTCAGCAGGAGAGCTGGTTACCCATCATCCTCCCCTTTTCAAGGAGCCCGGGCCCTGGCCCCTAGTCCCTGGGGCAGATGCTCAGACTTGCTGAGGGAGGAGCGCCTGAGGGTCTCAGAGGGCCACACTTACCGCCACCTGGCAACCAAGAAGCCCGGGGGGAGACGGGCAAGGAGCTGGCGCAGTGGGGCGCTGCCGCTACCAGGCCTGATGCCGGACTGGGCTCCAAGAGAGGAGAACACAAAGGTGGCAAGAAGGGAGCTTTGAGGGTCGAGGTGTCAGGCAATGGTGCTCCCAGCGGCCCCAGGGCAACCCGGCAGGACAGGAATTACAAATCCCTTTTGACAGGGGAAGCGGACCCTGAGGAGCGAGGTGACTTCCCCCAGGTCATGGGACATCAACTACAGGGCAACCTCCTTCTAACTCCGGTGTCACCTCACACCTTCCCTATCTGCTTTGGCAGAGTTAGCCAGGGATCTTTTAAACAATACACATTCCTAGACAGACCTATGGAATCAAAGCATGCAGGGGCAGGGCCGAGGAATCCGTCTGAGATCTCTCCGGGGTGACTGCTTGGCCTGGCCCAGGACTAGCCTTCTGCCTGCTGGCCCCGGACAAGGGGGTGCGGCAGTCACTGGACAGCCTCCTCCACCGGCCTCCGTCCTCGCCTCCCCTTCCTTCCCCCTCCACTCCCCATCCTGCTCGACGCCTCTTCGATCTCACTGAAATGATGCTTTCATTGTTGATGAGGGGGCTTTGGGTAAGCACTTCACAGTACACTCAACATTCTAAGTCTGTCTTCTAAATGCTGGTACCTCCATCTCTCTACCTTAATTCCTCTCTTGCTACTGAGGCTCAGGCGCCGTCACTTCCTGGGTGGGTTTCTGCGACAGCCTCCCGGCCTCCCTGCCTCCAGTCTTGCCCCCTGCAGTCTGATTTCCAACCAGCAAGCAGAATCCTTTTTCACAAATACAGATGTGATCTCCCCACTGTCTGGAAAACATATTTCAAGAGAGTTACTCCAAATATGCAGACCCTCAGGCCCTACTTCAGACTCACTGACTCAGTCTCTGGGAGCAGGGTCCCAGAAACCTGTAAAAGCTTCCCAAGTGATTATGATGCTGTGGCACATTAGATTATTGTTCAAAAAATATCCACTCCTTCCTCCAGAGCTCCATGAACTGAAATACCGTCCTGCCCCAGCAATAACGGGATTGGGCCTGTGTGAGTTCCTTGGCCAAGGCGATGGGACAGGAACAGGTGCCTAAAAATGTACTTGAGTGGTTGGGGTTATGCTCTTGGCATCCACAGCTGCCGTGCAAAGATGCCCTGGGAAGCTTGTTGACTCCAAAAGATGGCCAGATACACAAAGCCGACCTAAACCCAACCAAAGTTAGGGAGCCAAGCCCACTGAGCCCAACATACAACAGCTACATCCCAGCTGACCGAGAGATGTGCGCATAAGGACTAAAGCTTGATATTGTAAATCACTGACGAGGCAGTTTGTTAGGCAGCGTTGCTGTGGCCACAGATGGCTGATAAGGGTGCAGAGCCAACATGGGAGTCTCTGGACATGGCGAAGTCCCCACTCCTCAACCTGGTATACAGGACCTTCTGCACGAGACGATGGCTGGGCACTGCCTTGTCCGTCCATTCCCTAGTCTCAGCCGAGGCCCATGACTACCTAACTGAACAGAGTTCTCTGACACCACCATCCCTCGCACGTGCTGTCCGCCTTTCCCCCTTGTCCCTCACTGTCTCACCCCAGTAGCTCCTTTAAGACATGCGGAAGTGCCACTGCTCAGCACTTAAGTTCTCACTTCTCAGCACCAGCCACAGATATGAGCGCAGTGGCGTACAGGCTCTGAAACCAGCCTGCCTGAGTGTGCATCCCATTTGTAGCATTTACCAGCAGTGTGACTTTGGGCAAGTTTTTCAGCTTCTTTGACCCTGTTTCCTCACTCCCTACACCTCACCGCTTTGTAGCAACGAGGGTAAGTGAAGTGACGTAAAGTGTTCAGCAGAGCCTGGTACGTGGTAAAAGATCAGCAGGTTGCCCTCCCCTCCATATTCCCAGGGTCCAGCACAGAGCGAGGCCCAGGCCGGAGACTCGGTCAATGACAATCACATCAGTGAAAGACCAGGGGTCCTGTGTCTTCCTTTTCCTCACTTCAGACATGAACAAGTGAGTCCCCGATCAGACACATGAGCATTACATCCACTGGGAACAGTACCTGTTTTTCTATGAGTCGAATAGTGTCCTCTGAGGCCTTGTCCTTCGATTTCTTCAGCTTATTCAGCGCGTTGCTACGAACCTTCCGCAAAGAGTCTTTGGCCTTGTTGGTGTTCTGTTTGGCCAGTTTTGCCAGCATTTCCCTGTGCTCCCTGGTTACTCTGATAAGAGACACAAAAGGGTTCAATAAAATCATCCCATACATTAACTGCTAGCCAGGAATTTAAACCACACTGCCCATTAGCTCAGCAGCGTGTAGCCTTACTCTCCGGTGGCAGATGAGCTTCCCGTTCCTGATACATGCCCATGGGGATACTCAGGGTCAAGTAAAGTTCCTGGGGAGTTAGCTGAGGAGAGCCAGTAAGAGAACTGCTTAAAAGCCCAAGCCGGGAGTTGAGGCAGACCCAGGGCCAAACCTGAGCCACGCCACTTAGGAGAAGCATAACTGACCTCCTCTCCGCAGAGCTCCCGTCTCTATAATGGGAACTGCTGGTACCTGTCCCAGGCGGTCATGTGACGATTATATGAGATGATGCACATGGTGTTTGGCGCTGACCCTGGCACATCATCTCTAAATCTCTGTATGCACCCAAACAAGTAAGTAGCAACCTTCAGAATCTTAACTATTATTATAACAAATGACTTGTGAATCACCTTAAAACTGACCAAGATACAACGTGAGTCCCAGCATGACATGTGAGCACCAATGCACCAGTTAACTTCCATAAAGGACCCATGAGAGCACCTGACATATTACAAATGCTTAATGAATGTCAGTTATTTTTACTATTAATATCCTCACCACAATAACAACAACGAGCACATGGAGGGCCTGCTATGTAAATCACTAGGACGGGCACTTTATATGTTGATCCTTACAACAACTGTATGAGACAGTCATTATTATTCCGATTTTACATTTAATCAACACAACAACCCAGCAGAGTGGGCCAACATGTTTGCCCCTCATTTCTTCACCATGTACACACTGAGGTCTACTACCTACCAAAACCAGTGCTGGGCACTGAGGGCATGAGGATGAACATGAAGGACCTTTGTCCTGCTCTCCAGGAGCTTAGCTAGAAAGAGAGGTCAGTGAAGAGAAAGTGACAATAGAGTGTAAGAAGTGCCGTGGGCGGGGATGTGGGAGGAACCAGGTGTCACGGCACAAAGGAAGCTCCGCTAACTCACCAATTTCTGTCCGAGTTTGGGGCGGGGGCAGAAAGGGAAGACTTTTCTAGAGAAATAATACCTAAATGTGGAAGTGATTGGGTCTGTTCACTAGCATTCTGGTCCTTATTCCTTCCCGTAGGGATGCATTTCCCATCCACTCTGAAGTTCAGTGTTACCTCAGGGCAGAAGCTCTAAGAGCCAGGGTGCGTTCTACCACACTAGGTTCCACTGGCCACAGTGTAAGTGGGTATGGAATGTCCACCAGCTTGGGACCCAGGGCGAAGTATCATGAACAGTGTCCACTGCGCAGAATGCGCAAGAGCTAAGTTTATGTTGTATAGGCACAAAGCCACGGAGATCTGGGGTTTGCTTGTTATGACAGCAGAGCCCATCCTACCTTGACTAATACACCCCCCTAGGATCTGAAGAACGAGCACAAGTTGCCAGCACGGGCACGGCAAAGGGAGCCTTCAGCAGGAGAAAACCGCAGGCAGAAAGGCTCGGAGCCGTGGAGACCCAGTTTCATTTGAGGAACTGCCTGGAGCACAGACAACAAAGAAGTGAGTGACAAGAAAAGGGGCTGGACATCCGTATCATGGAGGCTCTGGTATGATCACGAACTCCATTTTATAGATTAAAAAATGGGACCCAAAGGAGTTTGGTATCTTACACAAAAGTCAAACCTAGACTATCTCAAAAGCCAATGGTCTTAGCATGACAAGATTCCTCTGCCCCCCGGGGCCTGAAGTGGACATCCTTGGCACATGGCTCCTGACCCCCAAACCAGCAGTTCTTGCCTAGTAAGGACAATTCCCGGTTGCACATGTTCCATGTGGCAGAATGGCAAGGAGGTGTTAAAGATTTAGTGGCATCCACCTGGCATTTTTTCCCTGCTAGGAAAAAACAGAAGAAGAAAAAATAGAGAAGAAAACTTTAAAAATTTGAGAAAGCATATACTCTGAAGACAAAGTAGACAGCTGTGTTATAAGTAAATCCTTCTGGTTTCAGCTAATTGAAGGTATTCTCAAAATAAAAAAGATCCTGATTACTACCATGAGTAAGCCCCTCTCTGCCAGGTGAGTACTTTAAATATATTACCTTACTGATCCTCACAACTCTTTGAACTAGGTTCTCATACCCCATTTCTGCCAAGAGGAAACTGAGGCGCACACATGTTAAGTGACTTGCCTGTGGGCTTGAGTGACAGAACTGGGATTCAAATCCAGATCTTTCTGGCCTGTATTCTTTCTGCGACTCCATGCTGCCTGCCCCTTGTCATCTATTTCACATAAATTACGCGCTGCTGCCATTACTTCTGCTTCCAGGCAGAAGGCTTTTCAAAGTCAGTAACATGAAGCTTAGGACTGAAAAGGACAAAACCACCATGTCAGGAGTTTAGGGATTTGGATCAGATCTTGTTACTTTTATGGTTTTTAATTCATTGAACAAAAATCATGCTGACATGCTTAGGTCTCTTTTTTGTTCTGCCAAAGCATATGTCAGTATAAGGAAGGAACAGGAAAATTAAAACTTGATCCACTGATTCAAAAAACTTAATCCTGCTGAAATACTAGGAGGGGCAGAAAATAAATGAATCTGAGTCTGTAAGAAACCTCTTAAACTTCCCTAACAAGAAGTATTTCAATCTTATATTTCACATATAATTTGAAATGCATAGGTATCCTACTGTTTAGACAATCTTTAATAAAATCAAAATTTTTATCTAATCAGCATCCTTTTCACTACATTGTTTCATTTATATTTTACATGAAGAAAAAAAACCATACGTTTAAAATATATAAATTGGGGCTCAAAAATAACCTTATGAGTAAAAGGCGATATAAAGAAAACAAAATCACAATATGTGTAATGTGGCCTTAATAAAGTGCATTTTGTATTTATTAATATAAACGTGACATTACTATACTGTTAACAACAGTTTCCACACATAACAGTATCCAGTTATTGCTGCTGACAAAAATATTTCAGTTTCAGGATGCAAATGCAGAGGCACCAAGCTACGGAAACAGAGCGGGGTGTGCAGTGAGCAAGGGAAAGGGGGGCGGGGGGGGGGGTGCTGCCTGGCACTGGAGCGCTGAGGCAGGGGCCTGAGCTGAGAGGTAGCTAAACTACAGGACCAGAAGCAGCGAGGGTGACGGGAAGGCAGTGGTTTTAAAGTCAGACGGTCCTCGTTCATTCCCCTATCTATCACTCAGAAGCTGACTACATGTGCGCAGGCTACTTAATTCTCTCTGAGCCTCAGTTTGCTCATCTCAAAGGTGAAGGTATTAAAAACACCTTAATATCCTAAAGTACTGGAAGAAGCAGTCACAACATGTATAAAGTACCAATAAAGATAGCAGCATATAGTAGCCTTGAGTAAATGATAGCATTTATGAATGTTTTAATCAAACACACTTAATTACTTTCTCATGAAACAAGGCACATCTGTTTTAGAAAAGAAACATACTATATTATGGAAATATTTTAATGCCTTTCCAAGCCAGTGATTAATACGTCCGATCATCTCCATCTCGCATTCGCTGGGTTCTGTGAGTACACGCTATTTTGTACGCCAGGCCTCTGGACTTGGCCAGGTGGTCCTGAGCGCCGGCTCTGCGCCTGGCATGCGCTGGTTCAGACAACACTGGCTGCCGCCCCTGTGTTCCCTGCCAGACCTTGGGCCAGGCTGAGGAGCTCCAGAGGGGGCAGGCCTGAGTCACCTCCTCCAGGGACTCAGTCCGGTGGTGGAGAAAAACTGTCAACCACTATCTAGAAAGAGGATGGCTGCTGCCAGGACAGAGGGACAGGCGCTCTATGGAAGGGGCATGCTGAAAGTACAGCTCACACTGCCTTGAGATTTGGAAAATGCCTGGGAGACACAGAGTAACTTGTCTGCTGTAGATGAAAGGAAAGGGCGTTTCAGGCAGAAGCACCGTGAGAACTATAATGGCAGGAGGGCATGAGACTCAAAGGGGTGCATCAGGGTCAAATTTGTTCTGGAGGCCCAGAGCTTTCAAACTCTTCTTTAGCCACAAAACCCTGGTTTCAAAGAAAACCAAGGCGGATAAAATGAGAACTGTTCCAGTGACTAAGGAAAAAGGGCGAGGAGGCAGCGGGTGGCGGGGGTGGGGGAAGGGTGGCCTAGGAAGCTTAGCTCCACCCTGACTGCCCTGGATTTCTGAGCCACCACTTACTGGCTGAGTGACCTTAAGCAAGCCATTTAAACTCTCTGAGTTCTGCCCTGAACAGTGTGGCTCAGCTGGTTAGGTGTCGTCCCGCAAACCAAGAGGGCGCCAGTTCAATTCCCAGTTGGGGCACATGCTTAGGTTCCAGGATCAGTCCCCTGTCTGGGCACATGCGAGAGGCAACTGATCAATGCTTCTCTCTTACATTGATGTTTTTCTCCCTCTCTTTCTCCTTCCCCTCCCCTCTCTCTAAAAGTAAATAAATAAAATCTTTCATTTTAAAAATTTAAAAATCTTTTTAAAAACTGAGTTTTGTTCATCTCATCTGGAAATCGAAAACAAAAAATAGCATCTACCTTTCAGTTATTGCGAGAATTAGATAAGATGATACATGGAAAGTACCTAGGACAAAGCTTGGTAGAGAACAAACAATCAGCGAGTTAGCTGCCTTTGATGCAATTGTTATTTACATTTTGGCAACGACTGAGCATCTTCAAATAGAGAAGAGTTTATTCATGAAAGTTTTTATCAACAGAGAAATGGTAGGGCAAACAATCTATGCTTCAGTAAGATGACTTTTTGAGATCTGACTAGTAATTTAACATCTCATGTACACTGTAAAGTACAAATGCTCCCAGCATATAGACCTGAAGTTTTCTTCCTTCAGTTTTCTTTTGTTCATTCAGTTTACAGTTTTATGCTACAGCCGTTTACTGGGCACCCATTATGTGCCAGCCACTGTGTCAGATACCAGGGATATAGCAGCAAACACACCTGGGTTTACAGCATGGCAAGGAAGGCAAGCATTAAACAAACACATGCACAATTAATCAATACGTTAGTCATAATGAGTACAATAAAGACATAAAGAGTTCCATGAAAATAATTAGCAGGGAAAGGGAGTCTGACCAAGCTCTCCTTGTGGGACTCTGGGAACAAAATGAGGAGGTAATTAAGCTAAGTGATATTTAGGTTGAGTCAGAGTGGGAGGGTACAGCAGGATCCTTCCCACCAGACGGAGTGGCTCTGTAAAGTGGAGGCATTTTTCCAAGTTAGGAGGAGGCTACTGCTTTTTAGAGAATGGGAAAAGGCAGTGTGGCTGCAGCTGGGAACGCAGACAGGCGACTGTCCCAAACGAGGAGGCTGGAGAGGCCAGCCAGGGCAAGGCTACGTACACAGGCCTCTCAAGGTCACGCTGAGCCTTCGCAGACCCACCGATGGATCAATGGATGCACAATGCGATACACGCACACAGAGGAACAGTATTCAGCATTAACAAGGAAGTTCTGATTCACGCTACAACGAATCTTAAAAACATTATGCTAAGTGAAAGGAGCCAGACACAAAAGGATGAAGATTATATGATCCCACTTATATGAGGTACCTAGAGTGGTCAAATTCATGGATACAAAAAGTAGAATAGCAATTATCAAGAACTGGGGGGTCAGGGAATAGGAACTTGTTGTTTCATGGGTATAGTTTCAATTTTCCAAGATGAAGAGTTCTGGAAATTGGTTGTACAACAATGCTAATGTGCTTAATTCCATTGAACAAGACATTTAAAAATGACTAAAATGGCAACTTTTTTTATGTCTATCTTACCACAATAAAAAAAGAGTGGGGAGAAACAGTCTTGGCAGATGGTTCCTGAGAACACACAGAGCCCCGCAGCCATCTTGCCCGAGGCCGAGGACACGTGGGCAGGTGTGTACTTGGCCGAGCCAGCAGAACACAAGCCGGATCTGAGCGAGCAGCAGAGGCCTGTGCAGAGCCTCCAGGCAGGCACGGGTGCTCAGGGCCGACTCTGCACGAGCTCCTTGGCTGGGCAGTGAAGACAGCAGCCTTTTCCGTGGGGGTCAGAGGGCCTCCTAGCCTTAGGCAGGGGTTCTGCGAGTGAGGTGGCAAGAACGCCCTTTGTTTGTATGAACCCCACCAGACAGGTCTCCCAGTAATATCCTGGATGGTGGCCTTCCTGCAGAACTCCTTGAGCGTGTTTCCATGAGCGATAAGCTGAGGTCATGCCCTGCTGGGAGCGCACACAGCAGAGAATCCCATGGACTGAAATGACATTTCCAATTGTCTCGGTGAGAACAGGGTACACGTACAAGGCCATTCACCAGGTGTCCATAAGAGGAAGCCATGATCAGCTTGGGCAATTACAGTAAAAACCTGTTATAATAAGTCAGTACTCGACTTCAAAAGGATCTTTGGTCACTTAAATGAGACTGTAAAAGGTAGAAAGGATGTGCTTTAAACCCGGGAGACCTAAGCTGGAGTCCCAGCTCTGCCGCCTGTTAGCTTCAGAACCGTAAGCACACTTTCAACTTCTCCCGGCTCAGTCTCCTCATATATAAAATGGGAGTAAGAGTGTTACTAAGAAGGCGGCAGCAAGGATTTCGTGCAATGATGGGGAAAAGGACTTGACACCCTAACCTGTGTGTGTGCCCTACAGAAGCGCAAGTCAGGACGGCTGCATTCTTATTTTTAACACAGAATCTCCAGGACTTGGGGCTAATAGGATGTGCGTGGCGAGGAAGAGAACCATCGACAGGATTTGATCAGCTGGAGCCCGGGCTATTGAGTGGGTGGCGAGCAGAGGGAAAGAGCCGCAGGGAGAGCGGCAGGTGGCGAGGGCAGTGGGGGCTCGGGCTCTGCTGCAGCAGCAGCGGTGGGCGGGCCGAGGCAGGAGGAAGCTGCACCTCCTGGGCTGCCCATCAAAACACACCTCTGCCCGCTCCAGGGAGAGAAACCTTGCCCCCTCTCACTGGGCCTTGGGGAGACTCCCCCCGCAGAAGCCTTGGCTGCAATCGACAGCAGACACATGCTTTGCTTCACTGTTCGCAGTGGGCGCTGCCCAGTGCCTTGAGGCCTTGAGCCTGAAGGAAATGTTTTTGTTTGTGTAGTCGAGCCAGACTTCCTGTGCTTCTAGGTACACAATCCCCACCCCCCGATGCTCCACCCCCTTCAGCTCTACTCTGAAAGGACTTCTACCATCAGCAGAAACTTTAGTTCTCTCTGGGGACACAACTGGCCACCGGCCTACAAAGGACCGGCCTGTGACTGAGGCCTGGCTAAGCCAGACATACCACCCTGAAACACAGTCCAGCATGATGGAGAAAGAACACAGGTTGGACTCCAAACTCTCAGCTGAGTGACCTTGACGAAGCCACTCGCCTTCCTTGTCGCCCCAGAGGGAATGGATATCCAAGCCCAGGAATAAGTAAAGGCCGCTCTTGCCTCAGCACGACAGTACAGGAACAGAGCCCGGGTTGGGGACCACGGGGACTCGATGAGCAACCGCAGCTCTGCCGCTTGCAGAGGGAGTAGGTAACTTTTCCTCTCTGGATCTCAAAGAGGGATGCCAGGGAACTGCCTCTGAAGCCAGACTGCAGGGCTAGGAGGCCCAGAACGATCATTTCTTAGCTGTACGGCCCTGGGCAAGTAATGTTACCTTTCTGCCTTAGTTTTCCCATCTGTCGAATCTGCGTGCCACTACTTTAGTGAGATTGTTATAAAAATTAAGAGTTACTAGATGTGCTAGCACGTGAGCATATGCTCAATAAATACTATTTGTTTTTATTTCCTTCAATTGTCCAGTCGGGGCAGGAGGGGCAACAATAAGAGTTACCTTTCTTCCATAGTGGGTGTTAGGAGCAAATGAAAGGGATGATGATTAAAGAACTTTGCATTTGTAGGTACTGACTATTTTAAAGCTGTTAATCATATCATATCACTAGTAATAAAAATACTAGTGATATGTCCTACAAGGGACAGCATAGTGGCCACAAGCCTAGCTCTGAGAAAGTCTGCCTGTTCTTCCACTCACTACCGTGTGACATTGGACACAAAGAACTCCATTCGCCTATGACTCAGTTTCTTCATCTGCAATAGGATAATGTACCTTCCCAAAAAGACTTGTGAACATATTAGTTAATAAACAAAGAGCACCTGGAACAGCACTGGGCACGTAGCAAACGCTCACGTTCATTGCTTCCGCCAACATTGGTTGCATTGTTGCATATTCACTGTATGCTAGGAGCCATTCCAGGAGCTAGGGCTACGGCTTACATATATGAATGGCAGCTTCGGCTTATGTATATGAACAAAGGTGACACGTCTTCTAGAAAACAAGTATACAAAATGACACATAGGTGCTATGAAGAAAGACAGGGAGATAAGGAGAAATCTTATTATCATAGTAAGGGCTGATTTTTATCTGCCTAGACATCTGACCCCAGTATCATCTGCTCCCCTTCACTAATTAACATTTGTAGAGCTCTTTCCACGTGCCAGGCTCTGAGCTGACATGCTCTGTATGCATTAGCTCAGTGAATCTTCACAACACTCCGATGACGTTAGTGATGGACTTTACAGGTTAGAGAAGGGAAGCTCAGACGGATGGAGTGACCTGCCCACGGCCACACAAGGACCGAGCAGACCTGGGATTCGAGCCCAGCACAGTCTGACTCTTGAATTCCAGACTTCCTTTGTTGGTGCCAGACAAATCTAAGCAGCTATTCTTACTAGTGGTAGTAACGAGAAAAGCAATGCTCTCACATCAAGTTCTGCTTAGACATATGGTCATTACTACTCCTGCAGCTCCACTAGGAGTCCAAGTGCAGTGGGGAGAAGGAGAAAGGAAATCCACAGACAACTGCAATGGACTAGTGACCTGACTCACAGCTATCGATTGCCCGGTTCTGTGAACAGCTGCAGGACACCACGGGCGGAGAACAGAGGAGGGGCAGGGAGTGGAGGAGCCTGTCCTTTTGAGTGCAGCTTTCGCACAGGTGTTGGGGCAACTTTCTCCAGAGCCCACACTCTACTCTTCATTCCTGACTGCACCTCCCTGTGGGTTTAAACAAGGACATTTGTGCCAGGAGGGAGTCCCCATCCCACATACTGGGGACCTGAACTAGGAAGAGGGGCTTCTAAAAAGCCACAGGCCAGGTGGGAAGCAACGCTGAGGAGGAGAAGGCAGGCACCCTAAACTGCACGGAGGCGTGCCCAAGGCTGGAAGGCCCTGGAACGCACCAGCAGAATGAACGGCCCCTGCGAAAGCAGCTTCGGCAGGCAGGCGGTGGGAGTGAATGGGCTGGAGAGGCAGCTGCAGTTGCTCAAATGCAGTTTGTGGCTGCCCTGCCCAAATTAAATCATTAGGCATTCTTCTCTGATTTCTTTTTTCCTTTCAAGATGGCTAAAGGTCTGTATGTGTGTGGGTGTTGCAAGAAAAGGGAGTGCTTCCTGGATCGTGCACGTTATACACAAGACCCCTGACACGAGCCCCACTAGGCGATACTGCAGCCGGGCGAGGGGCCACGGGGCTGAAGGAGGGGTTCAGGGCAGCACCCCAGGGAGCAAGGCAACAGCAGGGCAGGAATGGGCGCTTCAGGGCAGGCAGATCTGATTTGAGTGACTCCTCCAACTGCTAATCTGTGACCTTGAGCAAATCACTTACACTGATCCGCCGTCTCCTTATCTGTATTATACCCATCTCAAAGGGAATTTCTCTGCAGCCACAAGAGCAATCAGATCCCCAGGAAAGGTGTATAAGATATTGTTATGCAAAAAAGCAGGTTGTGGTACTGTAGATATTTAATCCCATTTATGTAAATTATATGTTTGTATATGCTCTTTTTTAAAATCTGAAAAGATCTATACTAAACTTACCAACATTACTTCTGGGAAGAATACTTGCAGAAGAGTAAGCAGTTTTATTTTTTTGTAAGGATTTGGAATTTTGAAATAAATGTGTTTTCTTTTTACAATTAAAAAAAGAGAGGAAAATCATATATCTGATAAGATTCTTGTATCCAGAATATATAAAGAACTCTTACAACTCAACAAAAGGACAAATGACCCAATTAAAAAACGGGTGAAGGACTTGAATAGATATCTTTCTAAAGATATACATTTGGCCATTTAGCAAACAAATGCATGAAAAGATGCTCAACATCACTAGTCTTTAGGGAAATGCAAATCAGAACTATAAGGAGATACCATTTCATACCCACTAGGATGGTAATGATAATAATAGTAAATAATAATAGTAAGTGTTGGCAAGAAGATGGAGAAATTGGAACCCTTACAGAGCGAGTGTAAAATGCACTGTCCCTGTGGAAAAGTTTGGCAGGTCCTCAAAATGCTAACAGTTATCACATGACCAGCAATTCTACTCATATGCATATACCCAAGAGAACTGAAAACATGTTTACACAATAACTTGTGCAGTAATGTTCATTAGCAGCATTATTCACAATAGCCAAAAAGCAGAAACGACCCAAATATTCATCAACTTAAGAATGAATAAACAAAATGTGGCAGAGCCACACGATGGAATATTACCTAGCAATAAAAAAGGAGAAAGTACTGGTACATGCTGCCACACGGGTGAAACCTAAAAACATGATAAGTGAAGAAGCCAGTCACGAAACACCCCGTCCTGTGTGATTCCTTTTGTACGAACTGCTCAGAGTGGCTGCAGATCAGTAGTTGCCTAGAGCAATGGGGAGAGAGGGTGGCAGCCAAGCGGGGAGTGACTGCTGGTAGGTTTCTTTGTGGGACGGGAAAACAAAGTCCTAAAATTCTATACTTTAAGTGGGTGAATTATATTTTAATAAAGCTGTTAGAAGTCTCTGTGCCTCTCTGGCTCTCACCATGGAGACTTTAACGGCAGGCAGCGCTCCTTGGTTTCCTCAGCTGCGAGGCCGAAGGCCTGCTCCCTGGGACCACTCTGAGCCATCGCCCCGTGTGCAGAAGAGGCCACAGGAACGCTCAGTCACACAGCTAACTCGATAACGACAATTTTGGAAATAACATTCTCTCTCGTTTATCGAATACGTTTCCCTTATTCACCGCCGTCTAAAGGCTCTCCCTGTCCACTCTGGCTCCCTGTCCCTTTCATCCTTCACAGGCATTGTGCCCAGCAACTCTGCACAAAAGCAGATACTGCTATTAGCCCATTTGACAGATGAGGAAATTGAGACTCAGAGTGTTGGAAGAACTGGCATAAGGGTACAGTAACTCTTTTTATCGGTTTCCTTTTAGAGTTTTTCTGACTGTAACCTCGGCTCACATCAGTTCTGGCTCTCCCAGGCGGCACAGCAGCTACCCCTCTCCTTCACGCCTCCTGGGGGTCTCCTGACCTGCCGTACCCCACCTGTCCTCCCTGGAAAAACCTAATCATCATCCATAAAAAACTTGAGAAAGGAAATTCAGGCTAGGAGAACTGTAACTCAGGGCTTTCTCTGGTTACCTGTGAAACTCCGTGGTGCGACCCTAAGTAGAATTCTCCTTCATGCTGTCACCTAGGAACAAAGTCCGAGGGAAGGAGGCACGTCCAGGCATAGGTCTATCACCCGAGACAACGCCAGGAGGGAGAGTGGGAGATGATGGAGGCAACTTCCAACTATAGTGAGGTCTTGGGAAGCAGGTCAGGGGTCCGAGAGGGTCTGGAAGAGCCAAGGTCCCTTGGCCTTACCAGACACAGAGCAAACCTCACACCACAGGCAGGACCAGTCATCAGATTTTCTTATTTGGGAGACATCTTCCAGGAGGTCTGGTTCACCATAATTCATATTCAAAGAACAAACCAAGTGCTCATTAACAATCAATCTACAGTGTTCCTGAGCAACTCAAATTCCAAGATAATTACAACATAATGACTCAACTCCTCTCACCCTTAAAAATGAAGGAAAAGATAGGGGTTAAAAAATGAACATGGGTTGGGGGAGGGAGTCAGTGAGGAAGAAAGGGAGAAAGAATGTTAAGGACTAAAAGATGAATCAGTATATAGAAATAAAATATCATTGTTTTTACTCCCAAATAATCAGAAAAAGAATGTTTTCAAGAACTCCTTTGGTGTGGCTCAGTGGATTGAGCAGTGACCTGCGAACCAAAAGGTCACCAGTTTGATTCCCTCTCAGGGCACATGCCTGGGTTGTGGGCCAGGTCCCCAGTTGGGGGCATGCAAGAGGCAACCGCCTGATGTTTTTCTCCATCTCTTTCTCCCTCCTTCCCCCTCTCCCTAAAAATAAATAAATAAAATCTTTTTAAAAAAACAACTCCTTAACCAGAAGAATTAAATAATGACAGATGCTATCAGGTAAAGGAATTAATATTTCTTAAGTGTCTATGACACACCAGGCTTCATACCAGGAGCCTCACATATCCCATCACTTCTCAAAACCATAAAAATTGTTCCCATTTTACAGATAAGGAGGCTAAAGCTTCAAATAATTAAGCGACTTGGCTCTCAGCTCCCTACAGTGGGCACGTCCCCTGGGCGCCCCCAACAGGGCGCCTTCACCAGGAGCACCCTCGGCCTGGCTGGCTCTCGGAGGTGCACTGCCGCGTGAGCCCCTTTCTGCCCTGCCCTTCTTTTCCTTCCTCACCATTGACACACCTGCACCCCGTCCCTTTCACAGGCCTCTCCTCCAGTAACTCTCCCGCACAGCTAATTCTGTCCTGGCATCTGCCTCTCAGAGGACCCAAGCTGCCAAACCCAGAGAATGACAGAGTGGGATTTGAACCTACGTCTGTCCAACCCCATGGCCCTTGTGCTTTCCTTTATACCCAGACATTAACTGATATATAGATCAGGTTGCTAAATCCAGTGATTGACTCTCAGACCTTCTCTTCTTGACCCATCAGTGATGTTCAGTGTAGGTGACGACCCCCTCCTCTTTGATACACTTCACTAGGTTCCTAGGGCCCCGCATGCTCCTGGTTCCCTGGCCACTTATTCTCAGTCTCCTTTGCTGGTTCCTCCTCACCGTTCTGACCCACAAACCTTGAAGGAATATCCAGGTCTACTGGGTTTGCTGACTGCATATCTTGAGACTTGTCAGCCTCCGTAATCACGTGAGCCAATTGCTTATAATAAGTCTCTTTATTTTATATCCTGTTGGTTCTGTTTCTCTGGAGAATCCTGCCCAATTCGAAGTCCTTACGTGATCTTGGCCTCCCTATGTCACTCTGCCTTCATCTCTTATTTCTCCCTTCCCTTGCTCCGCTTCAGCCGCGTGAGCGCACTTGCTGTTCTTGAACACCCCAGGGACACTCCCACCTCAGGGCCTTTGCACATGATGTGTCCTCTGCCTTCGTGATGGATGTAGGCATGGTTCTCTCCCTCACATCTTCAGCTCTCTGCTTAAATGTCACCTTCCCCCATTCTATGAATATACCACTTAAAACTGTGTAACCCCACTACCTCCATGCAAGACATCCTTTATTTCCTTTCACTGGCTTATTTTTGTCCACAGAGAAAAAAATATGACCATCCGACAAACACAGTATAAGCGTCAGTTATTGTCCATCACCCCAGCAGAAGTTCCATAAGGGCAGAGGCTCTGTCTGGTTTGTTCACTGCTATATCTCATGTCTAGAACCACGCCTTACATATAGCTTGTCCTCAAAAAATGTGTTGAATAAACTTATAAATGTCCTAAAAGTTTCGAATTTCAGGACAAAATTTTTATATCATCACAAAAGCAGTTAAGTTGTTGCCTGGGGCCAGAGGAGGACTGAGGACTAGCCCGCAAAGCATATGGGGGACTGTGGGGGGACTGTCATGTATCTTGACTGAGGTATGGTTACAGGGACACATATTTTTCAAAAACCACCATCATATACACTTGAAATGGGTTCATTTTTTGTAAGTTATACATCATCAATAAAGTTGATTAAAAACAAACACCCTGTATTTCAGACTGCCTCTCACACAGAAAAATGGTATACAAACTCACTTTTAAACTATGCATCCTGATTTGAGCTTTGGAATTCTGTTCCACATGGTTTGAATTGGTATATAATTAAATTTTAAAATACTAATTACTGGCCCTTGCTACAAAAAAAAAACAAACACAAAACAAAAAGTACTCTTAAACGTCCATAGGTTTAAGAATAGACTTTGAAGTCAAAAGAACCCATATTTAACTTTTGCTCAACTCGACCAGCTAAATGAACTTGAGAAAGTGATTTAACCTGCCTTGGGCCTACTTCGCTCATGTATAAAAAAATAAGGAAAAGCCTTGGCTGGGTGGCTCAGTTGGTTGGAGCATCGTCCTGTACACCAAAAGGTTGTGTAATATCATTACACAAAAAATGGAGGAGATACAGACATGAGTTCGATCCCTGGTCAAGGCCAGGGGTGTGGGGTGGGGCAACCAATTGATGTTTCTCTCTCACATTGATGTTTCTCTCTCTCTCTTTCTCTCTTTCCTGTCTCTCTAAAATCAACAAACATATCCTTGGGTGAGGATTAAAAATAATAATAATAATAATAAGGAATAATAGAATGAAGTGAGGTGAATAATATAGCATAGGGCCTAAAATATAGTTCAGTAAACTCAGTAAATAGTCATTTTGCTTAATATTATTACTGCCATGTATAGTTAGGAGAGCCATTCAAATACCAATGGATTTTCCTAAGACAGTGATGTGAAGTTTGAGCCTGAGGACCACTGGAGGGGTCCCTTGAGTGTGCCGAAAATGGTAGTCTGGCCCTGAAAGGTCCCCATCGCTAAGAAGCACGCAGCACACAGCACACTGTCACAAACAAGCACCAAGACAATGAAGCAGCAAGAGCTACACCGAGGCCCCCATATTCCATCCACTTATTTCCCAATTACTTCCTCTACCACTTCCCACTCCCAGCAGAACAGAACTGCCTTAGAAAATCATTACCCTGGGAGTGAAAGAGTAAAAATTTTGAAGAACCAAGATATTCAACAATTGGGAACGGGTTAATGCTACATATGAAATACGCATACTAGGCATCCTTTGAAAAGAGTGGGAAGAACACTCATCAGAGAAAGCAATGACATATTGTTAAGCTTTTAAAAGAGTGCAGGGTGGTATGTATAATATAATCCCATATCATTACACAAAAAATGGAGGAGATACAGACATGTGTTTGAATTTGTACAGAAAAAGATCTAAAAAATCAAGGTGCCGAAAGTGGTCTCCTATGGAGAATAGAATGGGGGTATTTTCATTTTTTATTTAAATCTACTTAAAATAAAAGCAATGCAGACATTGATAAAAAAAGAGAGGGCGGGGGACAATCAAGGAAAGATGCCACCTTGGTGGAGAATGAGTCAATCACATGCGCTTTTATTTTTCCGGTGAATTTGTGATTCCTTACAGGTTTATTTAAAATCAGACATGAACTCAGTGCTCTCAAACCAAAGCAGCTTCATTGTATTTTGTGTGGTTTTCTCACTGATATCTGGTAAAACAATGAATAAGAGAGGATGTGTTTGCTTGTTTGGGGGTATAATCAAGTAAAATAGGGTGGAAGGAAAAACCTGCCTGTCTGGTCTGATATGCATAAAACTTTTCAGAATCCCTGATTAAGAAACGATATGCCAGAGACCTTCTATTAGCAGACGAGAATAGGAAAAAAGGCACTAAAAGAGACCTGAGTTCTAATCCACCTGTGCCACTTAGTAACTATACAACATTGGGCATTAACTTCCATCAACATCAGGTCTCTCATCATCAAATGGACATAAGAGACTCTCCTGCCCTGAATGGGTTGGGTGTCATCCTGTGAACCAAAAGGTCTCCAGTTCGATTCCCAGCCAGGGCGCCTGCCTGGGTTGTGGGCCAGGTCCCCACTTGGGGGCGTGCAAGAAGCAACCAATCAATGTTTCTCTCCCTTGCTTTCTCCTTCCCTTAACCTCTCTCTAAAAATAAATAAAATATTTTAAAAAAAATAAGAAAGAAGAAAGAAAGAAAGAAAGAAAGAAAGAAAGAAAGAAAGAAAGAAAGAAAGAGAGAAAGAAAGAAAGAAAGAAAAGGAAAGAGAAGAGAAGGAGAAAGGCGCCCTGACCCCCTGGCAGCGCCGTGAGGGTTTGGAGAGGAACTGCGCAGCCTTCCGCCCAGCACCTCCAGGCACTACAACTGTGGTGTGGGTGGCTGATAAATACCACCCCAAATTTGATTCCATAGATTTCAGTGAATTTTGACTAAAGGGGATGTTCGAAGAATCCATCCAGTTGACTGGCTTCTCTCAATGGAAGATCACTGCCCAGGGAAGAAAACCAAAGCTGTACCCACTGCCAGTGGGCAGAGACATAACCCGGGGCTCCCGAGGCTGGATGCTCCTTCACTGGGGAGAGCCCGGACGGAATCTTGCGTGCACCACACAGAGCTGGCCCCCCAAGGCTGTGAAAAGAAGACGTAGTGGTAAGTCCACTTCAAGCCCCAAGTCTGACCTCTTACTGACTTAGGATTTATCTGCCACCTCCTTCCCTAAAAGATCAGAGGCAGATTACGGTTAAGAGTCACATACTCAGTAGACTAATTTTAAATGAGAAAATAAGAATTGAAGACGTGTAATGAGGGTGAAGCACTCTCTGAGATCGGCTGCAACTGAAAATAAAACTTAGCTCTGGGCATCCGGAATTAAGGCAAAAAGGCAAACTTGCAGACTATCATTAGGCAGAGGAAGAATCACGATCAATCAGGAAAGGCAAATTTTCCTAGAACTAAACTCAACATGTTATAATCAGAAACTGATCCTAGGAAGTTATGCTACTGATTCCCTCCTACCTCCCCAATGCCTGACGTCAGCCCTGGTGCGTTAGCTTCCTCCTCGCAGCTTTGCCCGTTTCCAGCTGTGTGACCCGGAGCCAAAGCCTCACCTCCCTGCGTCTCAGCTTCCTCGTCCTTCATGGGGAATGATGAGTCTACTTATTTATGAAAGGGAATAAAGGAACATTTGCTAGCACTAACTGGGTGCTTGCTAAACATCCCCTCACTGAAACCTCCCAGGACCACATAAGGCAAGCCCTGTAAACGATGCAGATGAGCTGCCTGAGTGTCCGGGAGGTGGAGACGGTTGCCATTGCCACACAGCGGAAATGCGGATGAGCCGCAACTCAACTGCACGCTTCCGCAACGCGGAGGCGAAGTGTAACGGTCCTTTTTCACCTTCCCTGTATAGGTCAAGCAGAGTTCCTGGCACACAGTAGGTACTCAACATATTAATTCTCTTCCTCACTCCTTTTCTCCTCAAGTGTGTGTGTATATACAGGGTGAGGCAAAAGTAGGTTTACCGTTGTTTGTATGGAAAATAAGACAATAATAAATACATAGCAGTACAAGAATAAACTGTTTCACATACATCTGTGAACCTATTTTTGCCTCACCTTGTGTGTGTGTTTTATATATATATATACATAATTCAAAGTATACTAAAATAACATGAATAGATTTATGTAGCTTCTTTCCTCTAAGGAGATCATACTCCTTAATCTATTTTTTCTACTAATCTCACCAAATCGCTATCATTATTACTTTACTTATTTTACAAATAAGGAACCAGAAGGCAGCAAGCTGCTAGGGTGACATGCCCAGAATCAAATAGAAGTCACTGCCAAAACCAAATATAAACCTTGGTCCTTTTTTCGTCTAAATCAACCTTTATCCTCTCACATGACACAGCCTCCATAATAAAGAACAGATCATTCATTTTTTATCTGGAAAACTACCAAACGTACAATTCAGTAAGGGGCCTCCTGACCTTCCCACCTTGTCAAAGGGAAGAAAGTATATAAAAAATGAGGTTTGCAGGAGCAGACGGTTTTGGTCCGTCAACTTTCTCTTGGATTACGCCCATTAGCTCACATAAAATAATGTGAAATATAATGTAACAGATCCCCAGGTCTTTGGAAACTCAAGTTAAACTCACTGATCCTTCAGGCTTACACACACTGCACCACCGGCGATCGTAAGGTCCTATGGGGCTGCAGAGGTGCACGTTATGTGAACTAGATCTTCGGAGGAAAAATAGGGCACGCAATCAGGCCACTCTGAGAGGAACCGAGGCCAGCAACGAGCGTTGAGCAGTGTAAGTCCACAGCCTGACAGAACTGAGGAGCTCCATGAGGGACCTGGCAGACCGCTCGCTGAGAGCGGCCCCCTCATCTGGTGCAGGAGCAAACCGAGGCTCACGGAGGTTAAGCGGCTTTTTTCCAAGATTTCAGACAGGAGAGCAAGCACTAAAAAATAAACCTGCCGACTACTATCCATTCCACTTGCAAATCTTGCTTCTACTGTTCATGAGTATACTTATCACTTTGCAGGATTCTGCATCTGTTCAGGGAGTACAGGAAAAAGAGCCTGCACACTGGTAACAGAACACTCAGGATTCAAATCCTGACTGCCACTTACTGACCATGTGATCTTGGGAAAGTCCCTTAATTTCTGTGAATGTAAATTGTTTCTTCTATAAATTGTGGGTATAGTAAGTTCCACAAGTAAGCCGCAGGTAATATAAACAAAGGTATCGCCTGTGAGCTCCAGGAAGGCGAACCTCAGGTCTGTACACCTCAGCACCCAGCACTGGGCCTGGAGCGTGACACTTCTGCAGAGAGTCTGCTGAGAAAATCAGCAAACTAACCAAGCAAACAGGTCCTGGACAGGTCTACTTGGTTCTTAAACACTAGGCTATAGTGCTTCCAATTCATAGGATTTCAAGGCAGAGGATTGATGCTACCTTGCAGAGTACCGAGGACACAATGGAGTAAGATGGCCATTTTCTGGTCATAAAGCAGGAAAAAAGCTCAGCGGGGGATGTTCCTGATCTCTCAGGTTTGGGATTAATGCTTGTTGTTAACACAGGTGTATCTTGAGGCTTTAGAATTCACTAACCCTGGGTCTAGTTCCCAGCTACAGTACTTTACAGCCTCTCCGCATCACTGCTCTTGCACTGTGGGGCCGCTATCAAGTAAAATAAAGGTGACCTGAACACAAGTACTTTGATGCCATGGCAGTCAATCCAATAACCCCGAGAGCCACTACGTGACTAAGGGGCAGGTAACATTCACAGCACGGACACACTGGACGAAGGGATGGTTCACGTCCCAGGCGGGATGGAGCGGGTGGCTTGAGATTTAATCACACAGGTCAGAATGGCACACAACTTAAAACTTATGATTTCTTTATTCCTGAACTTTTCCATCTAATATTTTTGGACCACAGCTGACAGTGGGTAAAAAATGCAGAAAGCAAAACCATGGATATGGAGGCGGGGGGCTACTGTATACTTTTATTCATTTAAAAGTCTAAGTTCTATATATTTATATAATTAACAATATTCTGTTCTTATACATCAATGTTTTCTTCAACAAGCAAGGACTAATGCAAAAACAACTGTTTAAGAAACATGGATTCAAGACTACAAGTATCGAGATCTTTTCTGTCTTGGGACCTTAGTCCAGGCACTTCCCTCTGCCTGAGAAGTCCTTTGCCAAGAATGACCCTTCCTCATCAGCAGGGGGTGATTCCTCAAAGGGCCCTCCCAGGCTAACATCATCCCCGCCACTACTGCCCCCAGCAAGTCCCTCTCTACTGGGTCTCACTGCCTTTCCCTTCCATGTAGCATTTCATTATCTGGAATGGCTTTATCTATTTATGGGTCCCATCTTCCCCAGCAGAATGCAAACTAACGAGGACAAGGTCTTTGTCGGGTTGACTGCTGCATCTTCAGGCCCTAGTACACAGGAGGTACTCAGTAAGTATTTCTGAGTCAGCAAACTGGACCTCAAAAGATGTTCGAACTTGCCAGGATGTGAAGTACAGGTAAAGCACGCTGTCAGCTAACAGTCTCATGGGGTTGGTTTCCTTCCAAGAACAACTTCCCCACTCCATCAAAATACATAAATTTCAGCCAAACTTACTTGGGAATGGGTACCCGAATTAGCGTCCCTTCCATTTCTGGGTTCAGATTCATTCCACTTTCTCTTATAGCCTTGATAGCTGCAGCTGTACACTGAAAACCAGATCAAAAGGTAAACAGAATTAGTAAATAATTATTACCAGATGCAAGCCCTCTGTCGATAACTGGCAACCCATCTTGGCAGAACATGGAAACATTTAGTTCTGTTACCAGTAAGATCAGGAAGTTACATTGGTGCAGAGTGCTTTGATCAAGCAGAATAGCAAACTATGTCCACTCCTGGTACCAGTGTACTGCGGGAGGAAAAAAAGCAAAGAGAAGGAAAAAATAAAAAGAAAACAGCTCTGCTTCTTTGAAAAGATTTCAATGGTTTGAGGCAAGACAGATCAAAACCACAATAAATCCTCAAGGGAGGGGGGCTGGTCTGTGCAAAGATTGGTGTAAAGACAGATGAAAGATTTTATACATTAAAAATTCCAGTTGACATTTTACACTCAAAATATACCAGTGCCGATTTGGAATGAGTAAATAAATTTAACTCATTCGTATCTACACTCACAGCACCCTCATTCACATTCTAGAACAAGCAATGACTCTCTGCTGGGGTGCGCTCCAGGAAAGGCAGAATGGTACACGGGCTAAAAGCATGCACTCTGGAGTCAGGAAGATCTCAGTTCAAATCCCAGCCCTGCTGATGACCTGACCCTGGGCAAGGAGCCTGACCTCTCTGAGCTTCCATTTCATCATCTGAGACCACATGGTACGTACACCTCAGAAGGGACTGAATGATGTGGCATCAGCAATGCATCTTCTCTGTATCTGGTCCACACAGGAACACCCGGGGACGTTATTATATGCATATAGTATACAAAGGTAAGGACGTGCACAACCCCCAAACAAGGCCGAGATGATGTCACCACTTAGCGGATGCACTGCCGTCCTGCCTGTCATCCCCCAGAGTCTTCCCTGACACAGTCCTGTGCTCTAATGTGCCAAGCTATGCACTGGCACATTGATTTCCCACAGCACCACGCCCCTCCTCAAGCGACACTGTAACCACACCTGGTATGCAATCCTAAAGGATAAGATAGCAGCGCGGGAGGGAGATACTTCCCTTGGCATGACGGAATTCATAAAAATGAGGCCACTGACATTTTCCAAAAAATCCTAGTTTTGACTGGAGTCAATCCACATCACTTGGCTTCGCGGGGCCAACTCTCAGCCTTGAGCTCCTCCCCAGGCTTCTGGTTCAAAGAACGGGGTTTGTGGCTGGTCTGGTTTACTTTTCCGGGGCTTGTTTTGGTTTTTGAGGGACTGCCTAAGAAATCTTATCTATTACATTTTCTACATGGCCTTAATTCTACAAGGACATGAGGGGAAACCATAAGGTCAAAAGATAAACCAGAACTTTCACAGGCTGATGAATCATTTCCTTGGGTGGCTGTACACAGAACCCAACAGTGTGGCCACTGCTGAAAACAGTGAATTCTTTAAATGGTACCTTTGACCACAGACTATTGGGGTGGGAAGGGATCTGTGACATACCAAGCACAGTCCCTTCCCTATGGATACAGGGATCTGCCGGGTAAGGTCGCACCCCTCAGCACAAATGGTCTTTCCGGAGGGCCCGGAGCCGGGCGGCGAGCGCCTCGCCCGCCACACTTGCACTTGCTGGCAGCGTGAGGTGGAGACACCGGCCTACTCAGCTCGCGGTCCAGTGATGTCACTCTGTCTGCACACTCTTCTCAATGCCCTAGCTCCATGTACTTAGTCACCGTGGCACAGAGGGGGTGATTTTTTTTTTAATAGCCAAAAATAATTTGGAATTAGATCTGGTGTAGTAAGGCTTTGGCCAAGGTAAATAAAAGAGCGAGATAAAGAAATGAAATATGCCTCTGCAGGAGAACAGCTGTTTTCCTTAATAAAACGAAACACAGGTTTTCTACAGTTAACAATGAAGAGAGAATCTTTGAAGAGAAGGCCCGATCTCAAGTCTCCCAATCCTCCCCTTCTGATGCCTCTCACTGAAGGACCATAACTCGTTGCGGTAACACCCTACCACCATCCCATCCTTTCTCAGCCGGACCCGAACGTTTCCATACAACCTTCCCCTGCGGGCACCAACTGCTGACACCAAGCTGGCCAGTCACTATCTCTCAATATTTACATCTTCTCAATACAAGGCTCAGAGTCAGGCACGCAGTAAAGTGCTCTGTAAAAGGCTGATGAATGAGTATACTAGTAAACAGACTCAGGCCTATTAGAAAAACTCATCTACTTACTTTTACTTTATACATATAACCCCCCAAAACCTTACTTTATACTTTACTTGTTCTGTACCCTCTCATATGCAGAAAAAAATGTAAATCAGGAGAGGTTTCATTTTGCACAGAAACCTACTAGAAGAGGTAGTTCTAAAATATTCTAAATATGTATACTTTAGTTTGATGTGGTAGGATGCAGAGACTCAGAGAATTACAGTCATTTTCCCAACATGACTTCTGAACTACTCATGGCTCAGATAAAAAGGCTTGTATTCCTATCTCATTTCCATCTTTTTTTTTTAATCCTCACCCAAGGATGTATTTATTGATTTTAGAGAGAGGAAGGGAGAGAGACAGAGAGAAACATGGGTGTGAGAGAGAAACATCAGTCGATTGCCTTCAGTACACACCCTGACCTGGGATCAAACCTGCAACCTAGGTATCTGCCCTGACCGGGAATTGAACCCGTTTGGGTTTTTTTTTTGGCGGGGGGGGGGGGGGGGAGGGTGGTGTATGGGCGATGCTCCAACCAACTGAGCCACTGGCCAGAGTGCGTATTTCCATCTTTTATCTTAGCCTTTGTCCCTCATGGAAGGGATGCTCACCAGTACCCCAGGGCAAATAAGCTGTTCTCCAAAGCCAACACACCCACTGGTTTGGCTGCCTGCAGTGCTGTGTTAAGAAAGATCACAGACCCCATCTGGGGTCAAGCAGGAAAGGGTGTTGTCATCAGTCATCAATTAGCAATGTCTGCTCTTGCCATTCTTAAGTTAATCTATGCTAAGGGACAAAAGATGATAAAACTTTTGTAGACAGGTGAACAAGTCCTTGACCCTTTGGGTTCGGGTCAACTTGGTTAGTGCCGTTTCAATCAATGGCTGGCCTTCAATTTTCTTTATATCTCAGAGTCTCTAGAATGTAAGGTCTATGAAAGTAGGAACCTTATTTGTCTTAATCATCAGTGAATTCCAGCACCTCAAATGAAACCTAATAACTTGCAGGGACTCAAAAAATATTTGCTGAATGAGTGGTAAAAGGAGCACAGGCGTCCCTGTCACACAGATCTACGTTCAAATCTTGGTTCTGTGACAATGGTGTGAACGTACAGGAGGTGTTTTACTTCTCTGAGCCTCAGCTGTCTCATCCGTAAAATGGAACAAATAATCCTTAATTTTAGAGAGTACCTGTGTTGGTCACTTGAAACAAAACATGAGAAAGCAGTGCCCGGCAGCACTACTGACACTCAGTACCCACGAGCTTCCTTCCTTCCACAAGGGAAATAACGGAGACTGCAATTTTTCTTTTTCATTTGCCTTGTTCAAATCATGCTGCGGTTTTTACTCCCTTCTTTTCTTTCCCATCATTAACTCTAGCTGCAGGCAAGTTTATGAAAAGCAGCAACTATGTGTATCATTTATCAAGCAGGACACATGTTAAACAAATGCAACACAGTTTTCTGCCTTCAGTGCATTTGAAAAGATTATGCATGTAAATCTGCATCACGTCCCCACAGCATGACACAGAAACGCGCAGGTCTGGAAAGAAAGCCAACGGCATGTGCAACAGAAAGGAATTACATAAACACAGAGCATTAGCTCAGCATTTGAAGCTATGAACCTGGGTACTCTATGGACAGCTTCTAAAGTGGAGGAAGGAAATGTTTAGTTAAGACTATTTGTTTAATACATACACCAGATGAGATAAAGGAATTCAAAAGACAATGTAACTCACACTTCCTCATTCTGTCCTTGTAAAGAGCCTCTCTACTGAGATGCTAGTAAAGGTTTTTTTTTTCTTTTTTTTCATCTTCTTCTAAACCCACAGAATTTCAACTTGGATAGATGGCAAAGATGCCTTGGTTGAAAAATGAAGATATACTCCAACTTCCTAAGAAAAAATTAAGCTGTTAATATCTCCTCCTGCCTCCTAAGATGTGCTGGTGGCCAATCAGGTGCTTCTTCTGTGAATGCCATTTGCTATTTAATAACAGAAGTGGCTGCCTCTGAAAAGCAATCTGCCTGATGAAGTCTTCAAGCTGTGTAATTAGGAGGCTATTCCCTAAATTGGCCTGCAGTGCCTATGGGATTAGATGAACCAGGCGGAGAGGCCCCAGCAGTACAGAGGGGCCAGAAAGGGAGAGGGGTGACAGTTCCCCTTCCGTCCATTGCTCAGCTCCTCAGTAACACCAGGAATGAGAGCCTCCCTTCCATCAACCTAACAACAAGCATTCATCCATTTGAGGAAGATTTACTGAGCGCTTCCACGTGCCAGGCACTGTTTTAGGTGCTCCACACAATGAGCAAGTTGAGATCCGATTCCTGCATTCCAAGCTCACAATCCAGTGACAGTGAGGTGGAAAATAAAGATGTAAGTATACGTATAACTATTAATAATGGCACAAGCAGCGAAGAAAAGAACTGTGCTCAGAAGCGAGGTTAGCGTGGAGGGATGATTTCGGTTGGGTAGATGACGGGAGCCTTTCCTGGGAAAGCGACGTTTAACCTATGACCCAACTGATGTCACCCCAATCAATTCAACAAAAATATAAATAAGTAAAAACAAAAAATAAAAAAATAAGTGGCAAATAGACAGATAGATAGATAGCAACTAGCCAGGCAAGAGTGTTCCAAGCAAAGGGAAGGGCACATGCGAAGCCCTAAGGATGCAAAGAACGTGGAGTGTTTGAGGGACTGAAAGACCAGCGCGGCCAGGGCAGTGTGCAAGGGTGCCAGCGGCACAGGACTAGAGACATTGGGACACACAGGCAGGGGCCACATCATACCAAGCCTTCTAAGCCGCAGTAATTTTTTCTTACTTGGCCCTGGCCTGTGTGGCTGAATTGGTTAGAGTGTCATCCGATAAACTGAAAGGTCGTGGGTTTAATTCCCAGTTAGGGCACATACCTAGGTTGTGGGTTCGGTCCCCGGTGGGGGTGCATATGAGAGGTTACCAATTGGTATTTCTCTCTCACATTGAGGTTTCTCTCCCGTTCTCTCTCTCGCTCCCTTCCCCCTCTCTCTAAAATCAACAAGCATGTCCTCGGGTAAGGGTGAAAAAAAGAAAAAGATTACTTGAAGCCACTGGTAAATGTAAAGCATGAGAATGACATAATCCAATGTATATTTTTAAAAGTTCACTCTGGCTGCAGTACGGAAAATGGAATGGGGGCCTATGCCTGGCACATTAGCTACAACAGCCCTCTGATTTGGAAGTGTTCATAGCAAGGGCTTTTCCTTACTCATATCTCTAATCCAGTGTGTCAAATCGAGCAGGTTCACCTTTGGTCTGTCTTTGGGACAGACACACTGAAACAGACAATGGGAAAAGGAAGGGACTTCAGATTCTTTCATCTCCTATTAACAAATGAGGAAATGGAAGCCCAGAGAGTGAAGCAAGGTCAAACAGCCAGCTGGCAGTAGAGATGGGACCTGGTTCCGGGTCCCCTAGGACTCCCAATCCAGGTTAATTCCCCTGGACCAATAAAAGAAAAGCCTACTGTCTTCCTCACCTAGGCTTAAAAGCACAGCCCCAGGATTGCAACAATCTAATGCAACCCACCGTCAGCCTTGGAAGCACAGCACTCTGCGCAATATTCTGCAACTGTCAGTCCAGTTTGAAAAGAGCGCAACTTCCTGGAGGATCTGCTCCAAACACTAATGCAGGGTCACAAACTGGTGGCTCATTATGTTTTTTTTTCTCATAATCTTTTTTAAAAAGTGAGTTAGTCATCAATATTTTACAAGGATCTTACATAAAAATTTGGATTATGGGCTTCTTCTGGACATAAAAATCAAGATCTGGTGACACTGGCGATGCCCAGCAAGAGCTGGGCAGAGGCCGCTCCCTTGAGACAGGGCCCAGGCTCCCCGGTTTACCAGGGCGCCCCGAGCCCCGCCAGGCTGGCCAGGCACCAGTCACCCGATGCCATTATTGTTCTCTCAGATGGGGCCTGTTTCAGTATTCAAATTACTTGCCTGGCTTCTATAGTGTTTGAGTTCAACAGAAAAGGAATTTGGAAACAGGCAAGAGCTTTTCCTTACCCCTAAGTTCCCTTTATTATGCCTTGTCTCTTGTTTCATCCCAAGTGCTCTCCTGACTTGACCCAGCCTCCTCCACTTCAAAAGAGGCCATGAATAAGGACCCTTTTAGTGAGGCCATCTTACCTCTGGGAAGCTGGCCATGTTCACCAAAATCAGCTGCGGCGACTTCATGGAGATCTGGCCAATCTGGTTTAAAGCAAAGTTCCCGTCAGCAGTTACCACAGTGATGTGATCGAGGGATCCTAAAAAAAGTGATAGGATCTTAGAATTCAGAACGACCTAGTACCCCCACATCTAAGTCCCTATCTAATTCAGAGGAGCTAATATTTAGGGGCCCCTTATCAATGTGGCAAGACTATTCATGGGGCTTCCATAGGCACACAGTGTCATGTGACGGAAAGAGATGTTGACATGTTGACAGAAAGAGGCTGGAATTCCTTACCCACAACCGTGGTGGCCAGCCTTCCTGGTTCGCCTGTGCCCGGGGCCTTCCAGAGTCACAGGACTTTGAGAGCTACAACTGGAAAGAGCTGGTCACTGCTACTTTGCCATTTATTAACCATGAAACCTCAGACAAGTTTACTTACCTTCTCTACACCTTGGTTTCCAGATCAGTCAAAAAATAACTACCTTACAGGATTAAAATGAGGGTTATAGCTAAAAATAAACAACCATGTATATAAGCACCAAAACATAAGCATAAAAAAGGAAGCTCTTACTAACCCCTTAAGGTCAGGTGTGCTTAGCTCTAACTCCAGTCGAGGTTCTTTCCCTTATTTGAGTACCAGTGGACTCAAATTTGGCAGTGCATCAGAATCGCCAGGGAGCTTTTTAATTTAGATTTCTGGGCCCTGCCCCCAGAGATCCCAACTCTATAGGCTTCTTGGGAGCCTGTGATTTGGGAGGAGCCTATCTATCTATCTATATATATTTTTTAAAAGATCACCACATGATTCTGACACACAACCACGTTTGAAGCCATTTCATTATACCACCCACCTTGATTTTGGTACTTAGACCCCCTTTAGAAAAAATAGACACACACCAACTATTAACACTTAACTGTTACCCCGGATCTGATCTTCATCCATATCTGAGTTCTAGAAAACTTTGGGCAAAATTTTCAGAAACTCAACAAAGCAAGCAAATAAAGCCACAGTTACAGGCAGAAAAGGGGCATTATTTAAAATCCCTGATTTTCCATTCAAACGAGAACTAGAGGAAAAATCTTAACTATTAACAGTAAGAACCACTCATGGATGCCTCATTCTGAGACACAGAGAGGAAGGAGGTGTTGGGGGAATGGAGTCTTTTAAACAAATGGGGAGGTTGTCCCAGCAAACTGCTGATAGCATAATGCTGTGGCCCAAAGATCTGATCAGAAGTACTCAACCAGATTCAACATCATCAGAACAAGAAGGTGGCTGAGAGCCCTGGCTTCAACCCGGAAAAGCCCCCAGAGATATAAGAGTGAGAGTTTTCTTGAGTCTAAGACAAATGTTCTGGGTTCAAATGCCAACTCCACCACCTCCTGATGGTGAGACCCTGGGCAGATCCCTTCATCCTTTGGGCTATCTGTTTCCTGGTCTCTACACAGAGCATAAAAATTGTACTCATCTCATAGGGCTGTTATGAGAATTAAATGAAAGAGTTTATGAAAAGCACTTATAACTGTATCCTGGCATATCTAAGTGCCCAATAAATGAGGATTTTTTTTTTTATCACTTCTTGACTTTCTCCTATGTTTTAACCAAACTAATCTATTTACAATGTCTCTAATATAGTCTGCTCTTTCTGGCCTCACAACCTTTAGCATATATTTTTTCTTTCTACTGAGAATGCCCTTGTCTGTTCAGATAACTCCTGCTCATTTTTAAACACTCAATTATAATAGTGTCTAATCTTGGAAATCTCACCTGACCTCCTAGGCTCGATTACAAATCCCCTTATGGGCTTCCAAACATCCTATGCAGACTTCTATAGTAATGATAATCAGTATTTGCTCAGCACCTCTTATGAGGAAGACATTGTGCTAAATGCATCTATAGTTTATCTGCTTTCATTATCACAATAACCCTGAGATAGTTCCGTCATTTTACAGATGGGGAAACGGAGGCACAGAGAGTAACTTGCTCAAGGTCACAAGAAACCTTAATAATAGAGCTGGAATTCAAACCCAGTTCTGACCAACTCCAAAGCTAAGGTCTTTCCCACTCTGATCTACTGTGAGTTTGTACATTTTGGTTTACGTCTATCCCTTCACATTAGGCTCTAGTCTCTGCGAAGGTGGGGAGAATTCTTTTCCCTATCTACATACCTATTAACCAGCATACAATGAGTGCTCAGTAATGCTTTGACGATAAATGAATGTATGTGTGGATGGGTGAGTGAGGGAGGGCAAGAAGAGACAAGCGAATAAACCCGTATCGTAGACAACTATTAAAAACAATCAACTACCTTGGAGATAGAAACTGTTGGAAGACAGAGGGAGGTGTAAGAAGAAAAGTGCCTGCTGGTTCAGATAGTAATGAAAGATGATATGGAAGAATCTAGCTGAAAAAAGACTGGCTACATTCAGCCTGGTTCACCCAGTCTCTCCATGGCTCCAGGTCCTACGTAAAATGTTACACAAACAAGACCCTAAGAGAAAGAAGCAAAGGGGAAATACCGGTGGGAGGCCTTTTGAAAATGGACCTTAAGGCAGCTTTCCGGGGCTGCCTGAGCTGCCCTGCCACGGGAGCCCCCACACAGGCTCCCCAGTGCGTGACGCGGCGCCCCCACTGCCTACGCCCGCATCGACGGAACGCATCAAATCCTTTTCCCTCAATCTGTCCCCGGTGAGAATCTCCCTCAGCCTCATTCCTGCCCCTCATTTTCTCAGAGGTTAACTTTTAACAAATTACACTCCCAACCTCTTTCCAGGCCCATCGTCTCTTTAAGTTCAACGAGAGTGGAGCTTGCTGGCTAATTTTAAGGATCACATTTCTCCCTGAGCTCCTCTCAAACTACTCTCTGGTTTCGGCTACAGAATGTTAACAGGCCAGAAGGCACAGGGGAGACAAAGCACTTTATCAGTTTCATACCTAAAATAATAAGCAAGTTTAAAATAAACAGTTGGGAGAGATTGAATGGCACGCTCTACTGTCAGCAAAAGCTGAAATGCCCCAGTCTAAAAGTTGACAAATGACGGAATGGTCTTCTGGTTTCACACTGGATCTTGTCTCTGAACTCAGTATGTTTCTGCTGGTGTTTATAAATGGAGCCGTGTATTTTTCACTTGGTTTTCTTAAGAACAAGTTCTTGAAATATTCTCTAGTTTCCTTATGAACTATCCAAACCAAGATGTGAGTGGGAACAACCCAAGCTCCCACAGATACCTTCAGAGGGGGTCCCAGGCTTGACTCTAGTATGATGACAATCTCCAAAAGGCCAATTTAACAGCAATTGGATTTTTCCTGCCTGCCTGCACCATTAGCTGACAACCCACTTCTTCCATCACATCTGCAAACAGTTCTCCTAGACAGTTCTGACATTTCCCACTTAGAAAAGCCTCTTTCAGGAAGTTATTAACCCAAACGTAATCTTCCTGGTCAAGCTCAGGGGTACAGAAATGCCTCAGGTGGGCAGGTTTGCAGTCAGTTGGTTCCCGGTAAGGGATGAGACTGGCAAAATAGGATGAACTGAAAAATCAGACTGAAGATGTCAGTTACTATGAGGCTAAATACCTAGAAGCATATGTAATGTTTCTTACAGTCATAATAAAACTCCGAATTTTTGAGAGGAATCGCACGAGAGCAAGACCATGCCTGTTTTTGTCCACCACTGTGTGCCGCCACGACGCCTATCTCAGAGTAGACGACTATTTGCTGAATGGATAAAGCGATGTTAACTATAGGCCAGCCACCTGCTAGAACCGTTTCATATGTTAACTCACTTATTTCAAGACCCACCCCGAAGCTATCAAGTAGGAATCAGACAAGGGAACTGAGGACCAGAAAAGTACAGTAACTGCCCGTGGTTGCCAAGTTAGTCAGTGTCACAGCCGGCACTGAAACGCAGCTCTGCCACAGCCCCGACCGTCCCACTGCGCCCGTCTCCGAAATCCTGGTTCAGCCACCAACCTGGTGCAGTCCTTATGTTGACCGTCTTGGTGAAATTATCCTTGAGTGCTTCCAACACAGACTTCATTTCTTCTTCCACCTCTTCCAGCCTGATTATATCCTCAACCAAGGCAGTGTTAAGATTCACTCTGGTTTGGGACTGTCCTTTCCCTTTGGCTAGAAAGTCAACATTCAATGAATAAAAGAACAGCAGACAATAAACAATCAGTGAAGAAGTGCCTATTATGTGCAGAGCAAAATTCCAAGTGCTGGAAAATTATAGAATGTTACCGCCGCCCTATAAAAAAGCCTACATCTACTGAGTGTCTACTAGAGACCCAGCACTGCGCTCAACATTTTCTCAGATACTAGGGAAGGCACAGAGCTTATAAAGAGATACCCCAGGTGAAAATCCTGGCTATGATGCAAGCGAGCCTAATGACCTTGGGCACGAGACTACTTTTCTGAGTGTCAGGTTCCTTACCTGGAAAACAGGGATAATACCTATATTGCTACATTGCTACATGGATACAAATTAAGTAATTCAGCTACCCAAAAGAACACTGTCCACATGGCAGGCACCCCACAAGTAAATTAATTCCTTATTTTTCAGAAAAATAAACAGAAGATGAGAAAGGCACAGTGACTTGCCTAATGTCGCAACGTCATGAAAGAGTAAAACCAAGGTGTGGTTCCAGATCTCTCTAATTCTAAACCCATGAACTTTTCATTAGGCTGCCTCTGTAAAATCTAATTGGGGATACAGGGAATACAAAACAGGAAGGAAATGAATACTAAGACAAGGATATGCAAAGTATGGGATGGCTGATGCAGACAAACAGAACAACAGTAGTTCAGAAACATTAAACACTACTAGTGGTAGTGACATTGGCCTATACTGTATTTTGGAAAATTAATAGCATTAGAAGCTAAACAAAACTGTTTTATGTCTAAACCATCATGGCAACTTTTCATATGCATTCTGTAATGTGCATGCACACAGATAACTCCGGTGAGTAACACAAATATTCTTGCCTATCTTCATGGAGGGTAGGGGAAGGAGAAAAAAGAAAAATATTTAAATAATATCCTATGTTTGTTTATTAAATACTCAACAAATATTTATTGAAATTCATTCACAACAAAGGTCATTGAACATCTTATAGTGAGCTAGATCCTGTGCTATTTGCATGGCATATTATAATTTACAATGCAAGTTTAAATACATTCTTCTATTAGACATTCAAAGCAGCTTTGAGGTAGGAAGAATAGAGATCACAATTGTTCCCATTGTGCAGATGAGAAATCTAAGGCACAGCCATTCAAATGTTTTGCCCAAAGTAACCAACTAGTAAGCAGCCAAGTGACTTTTTTTAACTTTTATTTGCTTGTGTCACCATCATGCTTAAAACCTCATTGCTCTTAACAGGCTAATGACAGAGTTTTCAGAACCAGTGAAAGATGTAAATCTTCAGACTCAGAAACACAAGTTCCAAAGAGGATAATAAAAGTAAATTCGTACTCAGATGCTTGTGAATGCAGAAAACCAAGGGCAAAGAGATCTGAGAAACAACAAACAAGACAAATAACCCATAAAGAATCAAAGTTTAGCACAATAGCATACTTTCCAAGAGCAGCAATGGAAGCCAAAAAAAATAATAAAAATAATGTTTTCAATTTCAGATTTTTTAAACCAAGTATTCATGTTAAAAATCTGCAGGTAAAGAACCTGACACAAAAGACACCCTAAAGTAAAAAGCTAAGTAAATACTTGTAACACATGCAGTCAACAAAGGATTAGCATTCCTAGTATAAAAAGAAATCAATAAAACCAAAAGAAAGTCAAACCGACTTTTTAAAAAGGCAATCGAAGACAAAAGCTAACTAGCCAATTAAATATGAAAAGATGCTGCTCACGTGCTATAGCTAACACGTAACTATATGTATGTATGCTGTGGGCATCAGCAGCCCCCGGCCTCCAGCTCTGCCACTAATGGGATAGGACCACGGGCCAATGCCTCACATGCGTAGCTCACACTTCCTCATTTGCAAAATGGTGAGACCTGGGCTTCACTAGATAATTTTAAGAATTTCTTCACTGGATAATTATAGTTCCTTCAAAGGATAATTGTTAAGGATTAAATTATTAAATGTGGGTGAATTCTTAAAAAATTTACAACATACAAATCAAAAGTTATTACTGTTGTCACTATTAACAGAATATAAGTCTTCTGTACGTTAATAATCTTTCAGCAACTTGTTAATTTTCCCGTTAACAGAAAAGGGAAGGTCTACATGACACCATAAAAAGGAAAGTCAGCAGAAAAATCATTCGGCAGCATATTTCTAGCACCATCCTTAGGAGTGGACTCCGTGACCCACCACTGCAAATAGCAGGTCTGCTTGACAATTTTCTGTCACTCATTTATTCAACAAAAATTTTTGATACATACTATGTATCAGGTCCTGTTAGATGCTAACCAAGAAAAACAGAGACCCGACCCTATTGGGTTCAGCATGGAAGACATATAACAAACAATAATCAAACCTACAATGAATTAACTAATTAATGAGTGCTACGCTAAGTACATCAAAGGTAAAATAACAGTGCGCACAAGTGCATGTAACAAGGGACTTGACCCAGTCTAAGAGGTCAGGGAAGGCTTCCCTGAGGAAGCGACATTTAAGCTGAGATCTGGGGTATATCAAAGTCTCATTCTTGGATGACACAAACCATTAAGATCATCCATCTAAATCCATGGCTTTAATACCCCTTGCCCAACAACCTTCTGGTTTTAATTTTACTTCCAAAATAGATCTTCCTATAAGAAGAAAATACGTTGATCCCTGCCTCAAGCATACTGGTGTGCTTGGCACTTATACCTCTAATTCTAAATTTAAAAGAAAGAAATTAAGTATTTCTGGGCCATGGTAATATATGAGGCAACATGGTAATGAGAAAACAGACCCTAGGTTCTCTGTCACTGTGACCTTTTAAGCTAATCAATCATATTAGCTGAGGCGCCATTTCCTCGTGTGGCAAGGGGAGAAATTCAGTACATCTCTGATACCCTTCCAGCTATAATAATTCAAGGGTTAAATATAAGAAAGTGTTGAGGAGGTCATATGTCTACCTTTGGCTTTCTTGGTAGCAAAATGACGGGATGGTACAGCTGGATGGGCCATGCATTGCCCATGGTCGTTTTGCTTTCCACTCACTGTCTTCAGTCTAACTTCCGAAACAGGTCTGGTCAAGGCTGCAAGGGAGCTGGAAAAGGCAGGGCGGACCAAGCGGAAGCACTTTAAACCCAAGGCCATGACTGAAGCCTCTGTGTGAACATCTACTAAAAAAAGTGAGACAAAAAGATCTAAGTAAAACAGACTCTATTACAATTTCAGGAAATAATTTGTACCCATTATCAAATAACTCCTATAAACTAAGCTATGTGCTAGACAATTTAAATACATTATCTTTAATCCTCCTCCCAATAGCCTACAAGGAAATATTGGGTTGGCCAAAAGGTCAGTTTAGCTTTTTCTGTTAACAGACAAGACGTATTTTTCATTTTCACCAATAACTTTATTGATTTGGATATTTTGAGTATGCCATCTATATCTCAAGTGGTATAATGTTGATTATTCTCAATTAATGTCTCAATTTGATCGCTATCGACCTCAACTGGTCTACCCAACCGTGGAACATCGCCAGTGAGAAATCTCTAGCACAAAACTTCACAAACCACTTCTAACATACTCGATCAATCACAGCACCTTTTCCATACAATGCACAAATCATTTTTGCATTTCAGTTGTGTTTTTATCTTTCTTGAAATAATAAACTGTAATGTGCCGAACAGTGTTGCTTTTCTTCTATCTTCAATATTAAAATGGTTACACAAAAATTCACCAATTTTGGTTTTATTTAAATGCACGCTGATATGACATCTGTCACAATTACAGTCTAACAAAATTGTTCCAAATGGAGTTAAAGACACTAAGCACTACTACAGCCATCTCAGGAAAATACCAAACCAACCTTTTGGCGGACCCAACACGATTAGCCCCATTTTACAGGAGGAAGAAATTGAGGCTCACAGAGATTTTGGTAACTGGCCCAAGCCTGTGGGACTCCAAATCACCACGCGCTTTCCACTGAACCAAAGGCCTCTTAGTGCACAATTTGCTTAGAGTTAAGCAAATGCACAGCAGCCTAAATCTTTAATGATGCTAATTAAATCCTTGTAGGTGAAAAGGCACAAAATCTTGATAAAGCTATACTATAAAAAGGGAGGGCAGTGCACTGGAAGAGGACTCGAAGCAAGAAAACCATTTCAACAGGCATAAAATGACTGGAAAATTCACGCGACAGCATTTAATTAAAATTTTCTTTGGTTCCTTATGCACTGATTACCAATTAGAATGCACTTTACTTTAATGTGAGTCTGAAGCATGGTTGAGGTTTGAGGTCTTCCATATTATGGAAATAAAGCTCTGGAAAATGCCACCCTTCTCTGTGTTAACACAAGTTACACATTATATTTCTGAGGTATTTGACTATGGAAAGATACTAGAGCCTACAGCTATCTCTGGGATAGAACAGTCCTAGCAAACTGACAAACGTGCTTCTGCCAGGAATCTGGCTATTACTCAGCTGAATATTAAAAACAATTAGCCTAAAATACCTGGAAGTTACTATCTTTGAAAATCAGTCTCATACCTCATTAAAACAACAAAGGAAAACCCCATCCTAAATTTTGATACAGTACAACGGACTTTGCAACCAGGAAGACTTAGAATCCCGTGCCAGCTCCGTCACTGACTAAACGTCCTGATCAACTGTCAAATGGGGGTAATTATAGTTATTCCTTAAGGTTGGGAAGAATAGAGTTTACGTGGCTGAAGCACGTGGCCCAGTGGCTAGCAGATAGCTGGAATCCTCCACAGGGATATCTATTGGTAGCTTTGACACTTTTCCTTTCGAAGACTTCCATGACAGGGTCAGACACAATAAAGAAATTTTGCATGTCATTACTGAGGCACAGGAAGCCCAGGGTCAGTCAGACCTGCATGTAAATTTTAACTTTGGGCAATTCACTCCATTTTTCTGGCCATCACTTTGCTCATCTGCAAAATGAGAAAAATGTCCTGATCTTAAAATGAGATGGCGAGTGTATGTAAAACACCTCGCACAGTGCCAGGAACACAACACCTGCTTAATAAGTTACTATCACTATTTATTTTTTTAAAAAAGCAAATGAGTGGCGCAAAGGCAAATAATTTCTCCTGACGGAATTTTTAATAACAAGGAATGTTAGCTATTAGTGATCAGTGTATGAAGTCAGTAAAAACAGATCTGGATAAAAAAAATAATAGTTTTTCCTCCTCTTCTTTAATTATCAATAGCTACTATTAATTAAGGTTGGGACTGGGCTGCTTGCTTTATCCATATTTTCCATTTAACCTTCTTAAAAATGCTACAAAGAAAGTATAATAATCTCCATATTACAGATGTAGAAACTAAGGCTCAAAGAGACCGCCACTGTCTGAGGGCATGGAGCTAATAGCTCTGCCCCATTTCAGCAAAACTGTTCACAAAGGTTTGGCTCCAAGTGAGGTTTCCATAGCTAGGCTTTTGCCTAATATAGCCACTGCCTAACCCACGCTTATATCCAAATATGGCTGTATAATAATGTGTGGTTTTTGTTTTTTTAATCTACAGGGTCCCAATCTGGCTGCTCCATTTAAGACAGGTTTCCTGGTGTTCCTGCTGCAGGTCATAATACCAATCCAGAAAGCAACAGGAAATCAAAATGGGTTAGAAATAAACAACCTTTGACAGAAAACGCAGCACCCAAAAGCAGACCCAGAACACGTGAACCGGAAAGCCAACTCTATAAATAAACCACATTGCTGAAATGCTTAAGGCGTAGATTTTGATTGCACAGAAGTCAAGAAATTTCAAAGTTGAAGTTCAATAAAGGCAGTCCCTTGGACTGTCTTTACCTTAAGGACATGCATATTAACACTTGGTTCAGCACAGATGAAGTCAAGGAAAGGAACTGTTATGGGAGCACAAATGTTATCCAACAAAATTAACCTATACACAGAAAAAACTATGGCAGGAAGCATCTGGACTTTGGACTGCAGTCTTGGAACTGGAATCTCAGTTCCCCCACTTACTACCTGTGACCTTGGTAGATCATTTAACCTTATTGAGCTAGTTTCCACTGCATCTTTACCACGGTGATATTGATGAGCCTTTAAAAAGATAATTGTAACAATAATGACACAATATAATAGTTATATAGTGATAACTATGCGCCACAAACAATTCTAAGTGCTGTACTGCATACATTAACTCACTGGAACCTTATGATAACCTTCTGAGGTATGTACTATAATTATATCCATTTTATGGATGAAGAAACAGAGGCCAAACATAGATAATTTGCCCAAAACTTTATTTCAGACAGCGCAGCTCCTGAGTCTGTGCTCCTAACCACTACACTATGCTGTGTACATAAAACACTCAGTACAATTATTGGTATTATTATTCAAACTGTTGACATATTTTTTAAAACTACTTGAAGCACATATTCTTTTTCCTAAGTTGAGGTTCTTAAAACTTGAATTTTCCTATTTTTCATAGGAGGTGCATTTTAATGTCAGAAAGAACTAGATGGGAACACAAAGTCTTGATTTATTCACTGTCCTAGCAACCCTTCCCAATCCAGCTGTATATTAGCTTATAATGTACATATTTTATAAATATAGGTATGCACACACACAGGCCCTTGCTGTATATAAAATACTTTCACACAGTGAACAAAATACAGGGCCGTACGGAAAGAAACCTCACAGGGTGATCTAATCATAAATTCTTAACTGAGCAGGCCATGGTATGCAGTCACGCCCCATAAATATACTCTTAACTTCTTTAGCAAAAGGTTTACCTTTGCCTTAACAATCCCTGTCCATTGCTTCTGTGCATCTAAGGTTAACACACCTTTGACGTGCTTCTTTTTCAAAGTAACCACTCTCAAGAGAGTACATCTTTTAAATATAACTGTAATTCAATCCCTGCCTTGCTTTCTCCCACCCTAATGTAATCTTATGTTCCCACCTTAATTCCAAAGGTATAAAGAAACTGCAAACTTTCATTCGCTAGAACACTGGAAATCTTGCTTCCTGGCAATTGTTGCAATTGTCAGTTTTGGTTCAAATAGATTCTTAAATTCTCTAGAGGTCTGAATATTTCTTACATCGACAGCATGGATTATCTAATTCCTACAATACCCAGAGTTGTGACTGTCATCGACATTTTACAAGTAAGCAAACTGATCTTTCATTTCCTTGATACTCCTCCTGCTTCAGGGTCTTCAAACAGGCTGTTGAATCTGTTTGGAATAATCTTCCCCCACCTTTTCAATGAACTATCTTCCATTTTTCTTTCAGACCTCAGTTTAAGCATCACTTCCTCAGAGTTCTGTTTTCCTTGACCATCTCCACCAGCCCAACTAGGTCAAAAGTCCTGCAGCCCAATTTCATAGCACCTATACTTTTTTTTTTTTTTAAAGAACTTTAACAATATTACTTCATATCTGTGCAGTTACTTGATCATGGTCTAAGTCCCCCCATGAGACTATTAGCACTACAAGGACTGACCTATGGTTTTCTTGCTCACAGTTGTATCCCCAGAGCCTAGCACAGTTCCTGGGTACAGAAAACACCAAATAAATGAGATGAATACATGAATCAAAGTCTAGAGAAATTAAGTCCTTGACCAAGGTCACAATGCTGGCACTAGAATTGAAATCTAAGCCTCAGGCAGCAGGTCCTGAGCTTTGCTTCCCACCCCTGCTTCAATTATCTTTTGGTTTGCCAAATTTTCACTTAGAGATGCTAGGACATGTTTTTCTCTGAATTCAGAGCCATGGAAAGTTATTCATAGTACCTGACTATATCATGTCCCTGGCACAGCCAAAGGAGGGATGAGACCCTTCAAAGGTGGAGAAAGAGCTTTGGCCCAAGAGACTGGAGTCTGGATTCCAATATTCCTACTTCATCATTCCCTGCCAACCGTTCTCTTTAGGTTCATTACCACCTTGTATCCAAAAAGCATTTGTGGCAGCTCTACTACCGATTTGTGACTTGTATCAAGTCATTTCTCCTAAGTTTCAACTATAAAGGGTCAGGCCAGGTTTTCATTCTTTACAATTATAAAACTCTCCAAGATTCTGAGAAATGCAACAGAATGTGGTAAAAGTAAAGAGTACCGAACTTAGAGAAGACCTAGAAAAGGGTCTTGGTTCCAGCACTTACTAGATACGTGACCTTAGATAGGTCAAACTCTCTGGATCTCAGTCTGATCTGTAAAAGGTGGATGACAATACCATTTGTCCAGGTTACCGGGTCGATCAAATGAGATAATGGCTGCAAAAGCACTTTGTAAATATAGAAAGGCTGCTGAGATGACAACTGTTTTGCCACTGGACGGCACAGAATAATGGTTAAAAGTTGAGGCTTTGGAATTCAAGCTCCATTAATTACCAGCCACGTGATCTTGGTAAAGTTCTCTCTCAGCCTCCGTTTCTTTATTACGGGAATACCTACATCCATGGTGGTGGGCTACTAAATAGCGGCTACAATTTAGTAATCGATCCCCCCGCCCCAACACATACACCCCAAATCCTAGAAGTTCCTAGCTGATGAGACATGTTCCGCCCCCAACCGGTGAGACCCGCTCCGGTGCGACAGATCCCGCCCCCAGCTTTAAAGGTCAAGCGGGACTCGAATGGAACGTATCGGGGGACCACGGTCAGGTCCCCTAAAATCCCTAAGAAGTCCTTGAATAGAGGTCTCTGGCACCGGGACCCGGCGTGCACCTCCATGCCGTGCCGAGACGACTCACCAGCTATCACCCAGGATATTAAGAAAAGACTCGTGAGCGCGGCGACGGCGGTGACGGCGCTGACGTCATGACGTAACAGGGCGGTGCGGCGGCGCAGGCGTAGTGCGTCATCCGCGGCCTGGCTGCCCTGACCGTTCAGGCAGACGCGTCTTGAGCGTGGTCGACCGTGGGGTCGGAACCTGTTTGGGGGGCATGAGCCGAGGGGAAGACGCCGAGGCCAAGAGGTGAGTCCATGCCCCTGCACCTCAGCGTCGTCGCCGGAGGGCCTCCTAGAGGAGGCTGCCCTAGGAGACGCTACTCAGGCCCCGCCCCGGATTGTCCCGCCGCTGGCCCGGAAATAGCAATCCGAGTAGTGACCCATCGCACCTGGGAACTCGCGGCCTGGATCGGGAAGCTCGGGTTCCAGGCTTGACCCCGCTGTTAAAGTCAGCTTTTAGGAACAAGTGCCTTTGCTTCTTTGCACTTCATTTACCCCAAATGACTACTCCTGATTTCCAGGGTTGTTGCAGCTCAGCTGGGAGGATAGATGAAAAGCGATTTTGTCAGTTCTGTTAACAGTCTTAGGGGGTTGTCGCCCTCTCAGACTCAGAGGATTTTGAGAGTCTCATGCCATCTTGATTTCTCATTGTACTGTACCGTTACTCAAAAAACGCCGTGCTGAGCTCTCACAGATACTCTTATTTAAGCCTCGTAACGACCCATGAGATAGGGATAATTGTGCCCCTTCTAGGAAGAAGGAACTGATGCTCCAAGTAGAGGAGTGGCGTGCTTCATCATTCATTTAGTAAAAACTGAGTACCCGCCGTGAGCCGTGCTGGGATTAGAACCATGATCAAAATAGGCAAGGCCTTGTCCTCTAGTAGCTTACATTCTAGTGAGAGAAACAGAAGATAAAACAGTAAATAACAGTAAATGAATTAGTATTGTATGGAAAGAAATAGGTAATTGTGTTAGAGACCTACAGGGAGCTCACTCTATTAGGGAAAGCTTTTCTGAGGAGAGAACACTTAAGGGAGATCTTGATTTACCAAAGTTACACAGTAACTGGGTGCAGAAACCAGAATTTGAATGCAGATCTTTTGGGCCCATTGCCTGTGCTCTTCCCACTAAAAATGGTACCTTCCTGTGTGATACCATTACTAAGTAGCTATAGATATCATCGCTGTTTTTAGACATGAGAAAATCAGAAGGTCATATCATTCAAGTCTTGTCTCAAATGTCATGCCCTTTAGAGGCCTTTCCTCTCCAATAATTCTAACGTAGTCCAACCCCAGTCTCTGAGTCAAATCGCCTTGCTTAATTGTGTTTGCTGCACTTCTCACAAATTATATCTTGTTTATTTATTTGCTTTTGTTTTGTCCTGCCTCTCTTGCAAATATAAGCACGGTGTGGGCAGAGATGTTGCTTGTCTGCTGCTCTGTCCTCAGTACCTAGACAATGCCTAAAAAATAGAACTTTAATAAAATTTTTTTCTGAATGAATGATATGTAAGAAGGTAGGAGGAAAGGAAAGCAGAGAGGAGACAAAATGCTTCTCCTCCCTTGCTTCCCCTCCTGGGATTCTGTTTATGTCTGTTTCACATTTCTCTCAGGAGGTAAGGCCAAGAGCTATGGCTTATTCATTTCCCCATTGTCAGCGTGTCACCCAGGGGTTAGCAGGTCATGGTTGCTTGTCAGACATTGCAGGACAGATTGAACATGTGAGTGGAAAGGAAGCAGAGTACCCTTGTGTTGGGAAACATCAACACCGTCAACAACTACCTAGGGTCTACTGTGTGTGACTTTATAGTCTCTACCAAGACGATAAGAGGTAATAGCAGTGTTCAATGTATGTCAGCTGCTGTTATCGCGACACAGTTCCTGCGCACTGACCACTGAGGCACTTCTGGGCCCCCAGGACACGTGTTTTCTCTAGCAGGGAGTTCTGAGGTCTGGCACAGTCTGCCATCTTCCCGGCCCTCTTATTTTTTCCTTCTCTGCCACATTATACACCTATTAATGCTTTATTTTATAGCTGGCATCTCATGTTTGGTCCTCTCAGCAACCTTAAGTTAGAAGCAGGGCAAGGTTTGTTATGTAGAGATGAGGAAACTGAAGTTTAGAGAGAAGTGACTTCCAGTGGAAATGCCAAAATTTGAAAAGCCTGGTCTTCAGACACCAGGTTTTTGTCCTTTCCACTACTGTCTCCATTATAATCCCCATCTTCCTTTTTTTGTCTGTGAGATGAGACATTTCAGAAACTAAGACTAGTAACCATTTAAGCTAATATTAATTGAATGCTTCTTAGGTGCTTTAGGTGTATTGACTCAGTGAATCTGAACAACTCTTATGAGTTACTATTCCCATTTTACAGATAGGGAAACTGAGACACAGAGTGGTTAAGTAATTTGCCTAAGGTTGCAGAGCTGGTAAATGGTAGAAACGGAATAACTAAGGAGGAAGGTAGTCCCTTCTCCCCAGTCTCTCAAAATATTAAACATGATAATAGCTCATGTGTATTGATTACTGTTGTCAGATGCAGTGTTTAGTAATTTTTTTTCATACACTATCTTTCATCTTCACAGTGGCTCTATGAGATAAGAACTGTTATCTCCATTTATATAAATGAGGAAACAGTGGCCTAGAATGTTCAGGTAATTTACCAGGTCACAGAGCCTGCTTTCAAACGCAGTTCGAAACTCCAAAATCTATGATCTTAAATTTCCTATATTGCCTCTTCCATGGAGAAGAGAAGTGCTAGCTAGCGCTCTTCCCTGCCCACCTCGTTCAGTGTCATTAAGACTCTCTTTCTGGTAGTTTCCAAAGCTTATTTTGAGTGATAGTTGTTAAACTGGAGCATCGTGTAGTAATAGAGACTGTAGAGACTTTGGCCTCCTGCCCAGTCAGCCTCTGGCTTCACAATGGGAAAACTTTAGTTTCTACACGCACAACCACGCCCTTTTCACCTTAAATGGAAGCTTTTGCTTTCTGGCTGCCAGAGGAGCTGTCCCAAGGGACTCGGTGCTGGGGCCCTGGTTGTGGAAGAACTGAGGCCTTTGAAGGACTGCCCAGGGCATGCCCTCCTTGAATAAATGTTTGTTGAACTGAATTTGAAGTCTCATATTCACACATTGTTGCTTTTCTTCTGCCTGAATGTCCACATTTCCTGTAGTATTTTATAGAGATTGATGGAAGCAGAAACCAAAACTCTTCCCCTGGAGAACGCATCCATCCTGTCAGAGGGTTCGCTGCAGGAAGGGCACCGGCTATGGATTGGCAACCTGGACCCCAAAATCACGGAGTAAGTTAGAGTCGTCTTGACTTACTACCTATAAATTGGGATTTTGCTGTGATGATGTTCAGATGCATTTTCAAGGGATATAGGATATATTTTGACTCATTTGCTTACGTTTTAATTGTTTTCAAAGGGAATGTGATATTATTAGCCTGTCATCCTGTCATCTTGACATTTTTCTTAGATTTGGACTCTTATACTGCAGACAAACTTGAATAGCCTTTAAACTGTGTACTTTTTTCCTACTTGTCAAAGATGTTCTCCTCTTTTCAGCTATTTGAATCCTTGTATCCAGTGACCAGGAAATTATTTTCTAGAATGAGCCTTGGACATGATTCTCTCAGGATGAAGGCACAAGTGGAAGAGTACCTTCACAAATACGCAGCACTTGACTCTAATTCATGTTAAGCAGCCATTGGAGGTCAGAGCTGAAAGGGATCTTAGCAATCGCCCCAGTCCCTTTTGTTTTCATTCATGCATTTAATGTTTCATTTAAAGTTTTCATGTAATGAATCAGTGAAAACCAACTGGCCCATGCTAAGCAGTTCTCATACTTTTAAAATCTGAAGAATCTTGTCTCAGAGTAATCAGAGCTTACATATACAGTACAAGCTCAGAGCTGCTCTGATCGAAGGGGAGAACAGGCACGCCCGAGGCCTGTTGGTAGCTGCTGCCCTTTCTTTAGCAGTCACCTGTGGGACTCCGTGCAGCCCACTTGGAAACCTCTGCTATGTCCAGCTTCCTTACCCTGCAGAAAGGAGACCGAGGCCCAAGAGGTGGAAGTGCCTTGCTCACCACCGTCCCAAAACGAATTAAATTGTTTTGACTTCCCACGCTTTCCATTGCAGGTGTTACAGTGGAAAGGCATTTCTTAGCCCAGAGAACGGGGAGGTTTTTCCTACCCCTAGTTGTTCAATAGGGGCAGGGCGGTGGTCAGCAGCAGGGTAGTAAGGGTGAATGGATTGAGCCGGGTGGGGACGATGCTTAAAGTAAGCATGGAGGATATTGTCGGTCCTAGAAGGGACTCCCTTTGTAATAGTGTTAAAAGGCAGGGGAGAAGAGACTAAGGGACCTACAGAGTCTGGGATAAGAGGAGGTATATAAAGGGTTGGAATTAAGAGACAGAAAAAGCAATGTAAACTAATGTATCATGACAGAAAAGGTTCGTCCCTTAAAGCGGCTCAAGCTCAGATCAGCTAAATGTAGATACTGCTGGGTCCCTCTGGAAATTATGATGGTACTTAAGATGCGTTACTCCTGATTATGTGACTTTGGTCATGAGGGCCCTAAAATACAGGCTGTGCATCGATTTGGTTCTCTTTGTGCTTCATGGCTCTGAGGATGAATGTGTAAATCGGCCCAACCTCTCAGTTAATGTGTGTTGATCACAGAAACTATTTCCATCATCTAAAACCCAAACCGTGAGGGGTGCTCCCAGGAGTGGTTTCCATCCCCCTCCTTGCCTGTCTGAATGGAAATCTGGAGCCTGGAAACAGCGCTCATTGTTTCGGCTGCAGTTCTCTGTAATGAGACCCTAGTTCTAACGGTGTCCTGCTGCTTGACGGGAAGGTTCAAATGGGCATCTGCCACCTCAGTTGATTGTCGTAAGATGGAGTATATGAATGTTTTCTTCAGTTACAGCGTCAATAGGAACATTGAATCAAAACTTTTCCACTGGTTCTCTGTTGTTTTTTTTGTTTTGTTTTGTTTTACATCAGGCTAAAGGTGGATGACAAGTACTAACCTGCAGGTTGGGGCCTTGGCCGGGCTACCTGTGGCTGCCCACCTCATCACCAGAGATCGTTTGTACCCTTTCCTCTCTGGATTTCTTGTGTTAAAATGTTTTTTTTCTGTGAAACAAACAGATTTATTAAATAGTAATAAATTTCTTTTTAAAGACATAACTGCCAGTCATAGCTTATGATCAGCATGAAATGCTTAGTACTACCTCACTTAATTTACTTAATTAAAGCAACGAAAGCTAACACTTTAGTATGGTAGGTCTTATAGAAATATGTGATTTCCTTCCAAGTTTTTGAAGCATATAGACTTGATCTTGTTCCTCCCAAGGTAGGTAATAGCCTAGACTGATTAATAAAATGCAGTCATTCACAAACATTGAAGGGAGCACATGGTAAAACTTACGTGATCCTGTGGTACCTGGCGTATACTCCAATTTCAGAGAGTGTTATTTGAATCCAGACCTCTAAACTTCTCATGAGTCTTGACAGAAGTTTGCAGAGCACCCTCCAGTTTTCTCAAACTGACACCCCGCCAACAAATTGATACTAGTTCCTGCTGTTTCCCATTCAACAAAACCCTTCTTGTCTCTCTTTCCTCTGCCGATTCATATGCTTTACCATCCCTCTCGCTGATCTCTTTTATACGCTGATATGAATACCCTCCTTTAGAAATGCTTTCTTACCACTTGTTGGAAGACAAATTATAGTATGTTTTTACTGTCATGAATGATTAAAGGAGTGTGTAAAACAGCAACAGTTAAAAACCTTTCCACTCAGTTTTTTTGTAGTAATGCTATGTGTGTGTGCTTATTATTAATCTGAGTTGTGCTCAAGTTACGGTAGGATATCCGTCAGTCTCCTCTCAACAGCATACGCATTGCTAACCCGCTGTCCATCACCCTGACCTTCTGCTCCTCGTTTATTTGTGTTCACTTGGTAGTCGCAATGCTGCCCATTTTAGGGCCATGGTAGAGGCTGGAAATGTCTGAAGGACTAAATAGATCTTGGGGATTTTGATTGAGGTGATTTAGGGGAATGATGACATACTCTTATTTATGGAGGTAGCAGATTTCCAAACCCATGTTCTTTCTACCGAATGCTGATTCCTCTTAACTACATTATACTTCATATTTCTTACCCACAAAGAGAATATTCACCTAAATGATCTGAATGTTTCTTCTAGCTCTAATATTGCACTATTTCCTCTTATTTAAGCTTGAACAACCTTGTGAAGCAAGTGGAATAGATAATATTTTCCTTCTTTTATAGAAACAGTTGTGAGTTGATTCAGTTTCCCACTGCCTGGTGTAGTGCTCTTTGCACAAATAGAGTAATAATTATGATAGTCTACATAATTGAATAGTTATAACCTAAAGCATCCTATTCTAAATTTCTAAATGTAAGGACTTCTTTTAAATTATGAGATCCAATCTAACTGTAAAGTTAAAACACCACCTCTAAATATCATTACTAGTGCCCTCATGAGAAAAGCCGAAAAGTTCATATCCTTAGATACTGTCTGTTTTCCATACTGCAGTTTCCTCTAAAAGAGTGAATACTGCTTTCTTTTTCAAATATTAGATGTGCTATGTAGAAAGCCAAATTAATAATCAAAGCATATGCACAAGGGGAAGCACAAACAGGAATAAAGCCAGGAGAAATTCTAAAAGAAGGAGCATTCTAAATGGATAGTGAGTCATAAAGAAAGGTAGTAATACGAGAGATTGTTGTGTGAGCAGAATATGTGGAAGGCCTTTGTGACTAAAGGAGAGGTTGAGTACTAAATGATAATGAAAATAGTTGGATACTGTCAGATTAAGACAGCCTTTAAAATTCATTCAACCGAGTTTGAATTTCATGTAGAAGAGACCCACTGTGGGTGTTTAGTAGGAGGCTGACGTCATGCAAGTGATGTTGCAGTAGGGTGTTAGACATCCGTTTGAAGGATGAATTGGAGGGAAAAAGACTGAAAATGAAGATTAGCTGCAGATCTGCCATTATATCACCTAGATAGAGACAGTGAACTTGGAGACCAGTGGTGAGTCAGAGACGAAGAAGAAGTGATTGAAGAGGAGTGGAGAGTTAAGATGTTTCTTGCCTGTGAAATGTAAAAGAACCTTGTCCATACCACTGGGAGAGCTGGAAAGGGGCGTCCATTTGTGGAGGGGAGGAAGTCATTTCGGGGTATATTGAGTGAACTTGGCAGCAATAGAGAGTCATCCAGGTGGAAATGCCCTTCTGATGCAGACTTTCACAGATAAACTAGAATGCGTGGAAGAATAAACGGAAGGAAGAATAAACACATTGTAGGAGCAGTGTGTTTACCTCTGAAGAAACCCCTTTGTCTCTGTCAGCCCATCCCTTCCTCTTCCTTTGTTTCCCATGCCGTTTTTCATGGCTTGGCTTGCATGAAACAGCCTTTATTGTTCACTTACTTAAATTTGAAACACAGTAAGACCAGTCTATTTACATACAGAGCATAAAACATGAAGTCCTACCAGATAGCAGTTTCTATAAGTTTAGAAAGATTTCTTTAAAACAAGTTGCATGCTAAAATCATCTGTAACATCATTTCATTGGCTTCCCATTGCCTATGGTACCAAAGTAAAATTCCCTCACTAAGCACCCCGCTTGTTTCACAACCTGTCCCCCTGCCTGCCTTGCAACCTTATCCCTTACTGCCACTCTCTTTGATCGATCAGACTGTTTTTCACATTGATGTCTGTGCACTTGGCATTCACTAACTACCACCTTCACCTTCACGCTTCCCTGTGTACCTCTATGTGCAGGCATGACATTGTTTTGTAATTGTTTGATTGCGTATCTCTTCTAACCGGAATGTGAGGTCCTTGAAGACAGGGACCTAGTTGTATTCATCTGGATAGTCCAAGTGCCCAATACAGTTTTGACACATAGTTGTTTAAACATTTGTATAGGTTAATTACTTATCTGGGTAGGGCGAAGAGGGGACTGGATGAAAGACGGTGAAGGGATTAGCCAAAGAATGTGGACGCATAACCCGCAGACGCAGAGAACTGTGTGGTGATGGCCAGAGGGAAGGGGAGGCGGGGCTGGGTGGAGGCAGGAAATGGGGACATCTGTAATAGTGTCAACAGTAAAAATAAAGAAAAATAAATTAATTGAAAAATAAAAAAGAGGGCCATTTTAATGACCCATTACAGAAAACACTGATTTAAGTGGCTGGTGTAGTGATTCGCTGGCTCCTGGTGGCTGCAGGTCCACATTTCCTGAGGCACAGCAAGGCTCTGATGAGCGGTGAGCTCTCCCTGTACTTCAGCAGCAGATGAAAGTGCTTGCAGATGTGAAAGCAAGAGTCTTTAGCCTTTTTTCACTATCAGCGCTTGCAGTCCCCATCTCCAGGAAGCAAAATAGTAAACATTTCATTCCTTTTGTTTCGGTGTTCCGATAATTTCAAGGAATTATCAAACAAGAAAAGAAATCCTGGAGAAGTTGAAAGACACAGACCTAAGCAGATGTTCCTGGAATCTTAAGGTCGCAGTTCTCGGGCAAAACGTGAATGTTAGCTTTTCAAAGAATAATCTGTTGGCATTTTTTTTCCTGAGTAAATTAAAATTCATTTCCTAGGAAATGCCGATCGCCTTACCTTCCTGCTATTAAGCAGAATAGAGCTAATGAGAAGATGACCAGCCCACAGTAGCCCTTTAGATTGTTTAAAAAACAAAAAAACGGTTTGACCCGCCATTCATGGCAACTGGCACAGTGTTATGGTTTGAATGGGTGTAGTAAGTGAAACACAGCTGTGAATTAAAAACATTGGGGGAGACTGTTAGCCCATCTGTCTTCATTTCAGAGACTTACCCTTGCTGTTCAAAAAATCAAGTAAAACCAGGAATTTGTGCTTGAGGTGTCTCCCTTTCCACTGACGAATCACCTCCTACATTCTCACTTGCGGTTGAGGTCTCCTGATGGGAGTTGAGAATTGGAAACGAGAGGGTTGTTTTTTATTTCAACATAGGTCTGAAGACCAGATGAATATCCACAATATGCCTTGGGATCCTTGCATCCTGCCCCGGTAAAAGACCTGTATTGTGTCTTCCTTGCTCCAGTGTGTCAGGCACCCGATCCAGGATAATGGGCTTGCTTGTCAATGTATGTTAGTGTCAGATTTAGTATAGCTTATGATCCATTTCATACCTTTGCGCCTCCCAAAGGAGATTCTTAGTCAAGAATAAAATCTTGATGCGTTTCTCCTAGAAAACAATGTGAATATAAATGTGGCTGTAAGCACAGCTTTACTGACTCCCTGTGGGTTAGAATTCCCAGTAATAACAGATTTAGCATGTGGCCTGATACCTTTTTAGTATCACAGGGACAGCATTGTTTAGAGAAAGCCTTGACTCCGTTTGAATAGTGCGGAGGAAGCCAGGAGGAAGGCCAAAGGAAAAGGAAATGGGAGAGCTGTTGGTTTGTCTCACCCTTACATCAGATGACAGGAAGTCGGAATTGAGATTGACCACAGCAACCTGTTAAGGCCACATCTGTGTGAATAACTTAAAAGCTCTATGGAAACCAAGTAAGTTTTAGAGAAAGGAATCCAAGAAGGGAATGAAGGGCAGAGTGGCAGGCAAGCACTTGGAATAAATTTCTTCCTGGGACATTTCTATTCTTTATTCGACCACACTCCAGACTATAAACTGTGGTAAGCAGCTGAGACTGGTTAGTTACCCACAGCTGGATGGTTTATGAACTGGCCAGGATCCCCTCCCCTGTGTGAGACCAGCCTCTGTCACATTGTGGTTCCATGTTGTCCTGATGTTCAGTCACATCAGGGATTGAAACTCAAGCACGTAATAATGGAAGTGCCACTAGCTGTGACTTGGTTTGGGGCACAAGTGCAATTTGGGTGTAATGACTATGAAACCTAATAGGGAAGTCTTTCAGGATTATTTTGTTTGTGTGAATGTATATGTGTGTGTTACTCTATTTTTGAGATAGGGTAGGCTTTGGCTTTTGAAGTGTGGGTGTGTGTTTCTGATGGAGTTGTAGTTATTCACAAATACTATGTCATTGCCAAGAAATTAAAAATAAATAAATCAACACTATTTTTGAGCTTTTCTCCAAAAGAAAAACAAATGGTGCTTGTGGGCCAGACAGCTGTTTGTTAGGTGTGGTTTTTTGTTTGGTATTTTTGTGCTGGACAGATGCATAGCCATGACAATTCTAGTTCTCATTCCAAATAGAGGCAAACAACTCTGTTTGCCAAATAAACTTAACACAGCAGTTTGGAGGAAGGCAGGGGGCGGGGGCGTGAGATTTTATCCCTGGGGTAAATGTCTCCTGCTTTTATCTCACACTTCAGGCTCAGTGGCCAACATACTCCCAGAGTGTACTCATGGCTGTTCTTTCTCCACAGATACCACCTCCTAAAGCTCCTCCAGAAGTTTGGCACAGTAAAGCAGTTTGACTTCCTCTTCCACAAGTCAGGTGCTTTGGAGGGACAGCCTAGAGGGTACTGTTTCGTGAACTTTGAGACTAAGCAGGTAATTGAACCTTTCCCCCTTTCACGGTACTTAGGCTCTCTCATGAGTATCTGTGCACGTCTTGTAACTCCTAGAATAGCAGTTCCTTGCGGGCAGGAGCCTCGCCTGATTCATCCCTGTGTGCCCTGCTCTGAGTCCTAAAGGAGATCCTCGGTAAACAAATTAATTAGTGAGTAACTTCTAAAACCTACCCTCCCTATAGGCTTGCGGACGCAGGCGGCTGACCTACTTTTCTGATCAAATGCTTCAGGGTGCCCACATTAAACACATGGACATCCTCCTCCCAATTCTGTTTTGTTTCTTTCCTTTGGTGGCTGACCAACAAAGCCTCCTTTTCTTTCAGTAGTTTTGCCCTGTGGTGCAGAAGCCCTCCCTGTCTGTGGTGAGCCACCCACAAACTCTTTTATTTTAATTTCTTAAAAGTTTACCCTTCTTCTCTATGTCTCAGAATAAATGCGTACAAATTTGAATACGCACGGAGGAAGAAAATGTCCAGCCTTACTCATGATATGTACATGTATTTTAGTATTCTCTATGAGTTTTATGTGAGAACATTGCATAGTTACCATTTTGTTAATAATAATAATTCTATATGGCTCTGACTGGTGTAGCTCAGTGGGTTGGACGTAGTCCCACAGACTGAAAGGTCACCAGTTTGATTCCTGGTCAGAGCACATGCCTGGGTTGCAGGCCAGGTCACCAATTAGGGGCATGCAAGAGGCAACTGATTGATGTTTCTGTCGCCCATCTATGTTTCTCTCCCTCTTTTTCACCCTCTCTTCCCGTCTCTCTAAAAATAAATAAATAATGTTAAATTTAAAAATAATAGTAATTATATTTGGATTTTTTATTATAACAGTAAATCATGTTTATTATAGATGAAAATACAGATAAGTGACTTATCAGCCTGATACCCAGAAATAATCATTGTTAATATTTAGTTAGGTATCTTTCTAGTCTCTTCTTTCTTCACATTCTCACAAACAACACAACAGCCCTGGAAGACTTAATACCTACACATATATAAACATAGGTATGGCCCTGTAACACATGAATGGGATCATATGATCCTTTGTATCACTCAAAATATACTAAATTTTTTTCTGTCTCCTATATTCATATCAGTATTCTGTGTCATCATATTGTGGTTTCACTGGTATAGATATAAATATGTAAAAATTCATTGATCTATATCTTTAATATTTATACATTTTATTAGCTGTAACTTAGACCTCAGTTTAAAAACTAATCAACAGGATTTTTTATGACTGCATAATATTTCATTATATGACCATGTGAGAAGTTATTTGACTAATTGTTAGCTATGTAGGTTCTCCGCAGTGATTCACCAGTATAAGCAGTGCGGTGGTGAATATATTTATACTCTAACTATGTGCATATTTACTACATTCAGGAAGATGGAGTGGTATCAACAAAGTTCATGCATATTTTTTTCTCAATACAACTGCCAGATTGTTGTTAAGAAATAATGTGTTAGTATGTTCTGAGATGTCATTTGTCCTGACCAGTGTACTGGGGATTTAATTTTTGCAGCTGCGATAGGCAGTAAGTAATACATTGCTGTTGTAATTGTTTCAGCTTTGGGGGAAACTGAAAGAATGCCTGATGTGGTTAGCATTTTTAAATGCTTTATTCTTCCTCAGTGATAGAGTGTGATGAGGACTCTTACAGACAACAAAGTCAGTGGTCATGTTAGGAAGAGATACTGTTTTATAAACACTGGACTAGAAGTCACAAAGCCTAACTGCTATTTCTGGCTTTTTTACTTAACTAACTTTAGGCAAGTCTTTTAACCTTTTTGGCCTCAGTTTTCATCTAAAAATGGGGATTAAAAACCTACACTCTTCTTACCTTATAGGAAGTTGAGAGACTAGGTAAGGGTACATGTGAAGACACAGTTGGCATGTAATAATAATGTTGACTACAAGAACTTTGAGACAAGGTACATAGATTGGAAATTATTTCCTAAACCATTTGTCCTGTGCCAGCAACTTATTGCTGATGTTACAGAATTAATAGTGTCATGTAAATTCTAATTCACTAAATGAAACTTGAAAGAATAAGATGTCTCTTTTATCTATCCCTTAAACTTTACGTGCTATAGTGAAGCAAGGATGCCAGTGACTATTTAATATCTGGCACACAGCATGCACTCAGTAAATGTTTGTTGAAGGTCATACTGGCCAGCTCCAAAGGAATAAGACACTCTCCGGTAAAACCAGACTGGAATGCCTGCTGGTCTTACACTGAGGTCTCAGATAGACGGTCTAGTTTCTCTTCTTGTTCCTTAAGGGCTTATTCACCCTCAGTAAATGTGGGTTTCTCTTGGCCAAATGCCTCATGGGTACAAATGGAGCAGAGAAGGTTTGGCAGGATGGGAAAGTACGGCCAGGCTTCCTGGGAAGGTCCTAGAATGCCTGTTATCCAGCTTCAGGAATTCCTTTCAACCTTGTTGCTCCTGTATCTGATAGGGAAAGGGCCAGGGGACTTCTGGCTCTGAAAGCCAGGTGCACAGATTGGCTCACACAGATACCTTGCTCACAGTCTCTGACTCACTCCTGCTTTTTCCGGCCTGGCTTTCTGTACTCCCATATACATCCTTTGAGGCCATTACTGTTTCTCACTTTGGACCAGGGAGTATGAGCCCTAGTCCAGGATACAGTTCCAGGGGGAGTACTATTTCTTGACCTAGTAGATGCTACCCTAACTAACAGAAGTATGTAGAAAGCTGTCACCTAATCAGAACCAATAACTAACATTGGTTCAGCGCTTCCCATATGCTCCATGCTTTATATGTACTCTTTCACTCCTTATAGCCACCATCAAGGAGCAAAAAAATGTTACCCATATTTTACAGGTAAAAAAGCTAACATTCAGAGGGATTACCTAACCTGCCAGATACTACACTGCCATTAAGTGCCAGAGCCAGGATTTGAATGTTGGTTTGACTGGTGTAAAAAAAAAAAATCTCATACCCTCTTTATTATTCTGCTTTTTTCCATTATAATCTTCTTGCCAATTGTTTGCCAAAAGCAGTTTGGGTAAAAATTTAGCCGTCAGAGCCCGTGAGGCCCTTGCAAAGGCATACAGCTAGTTGGGCATTCGGATTTTTGACTAACTGTAGTCCCTTTCCCGGACAGGAAGCAGAACAGGCTATCCAGTGTCTCAATGGCAAGCTGGCTCTGTCTAAGAAGCTGGTGGTGCGATGGGCACACGCTCAGGTCAAGGTAAGTTTGACACGCTAGAAAGACAGCCTCAGCTCTTCCTGACCAAGTCTTCCGGGAGACAGTGGGCATCCGCTTACCCATTTGCATCCCAGCCTCTTCACATCTGGAGCAGCCATACTTTGGTCTCCTACTTGTATTTACCATGTGTGTTGGCAGATTTTTCTTTTGAGAAACATCTCAGGAGGGATTAAGTTCCTTCATTGTTTTCCTCCACATACCCACAGATTCTGTTTTTGATTGATTTTTCCATGTGGCTGATGTGTATACTCAGACCTCTATCTTTTTTTTTTTTTTTTTCTTTTTTCCGTAGGGTGGTTCTTTGCAGGGGAAAAAAATGTATTTATTTTTAAAATTAGTTGCTTTGGGCATTATTAGGCTCTCCCCAGCCTCTCAATTCTGTGAAGAGTTCGAATGTTTATTCTAAACGCTTGAGACATGGGTAGTTTGCATGAGTGCTCTAAACACTGGCATCTCATTACACCAGTTATTTTCAGAGTTATTTTTGGGACTTTGCAGTGTCTGTATTGTCTTCAAGGCCTGAGAAGTGGCACACTGCCTTATTCGTCTTGTAGGAAGTCTCTTGGGAGAATGCACTGGAAAAGCTATGACCATTAAAAAAATGAATAGCCTTCTGTCCTAGCCAGCACAGAGGTGGTGAAGTACGGGGACTGGAGTAATCCCAAGTGTTGATACCCTTCCTTCTGCAGTGAGGTCTTGGCAGACCTGCCTGCGAAAAGATTTGTGACAGTTAAAAATGGAGCTTCAATTTTTAGCTATATATAGCCTGGGTTTTTGATCGGAGACTCTACCCAGTAGGCTTCCCAGTCGAGTCAGAAATTAAACATTTGAGCACAATGTCCAAGCTAAAAAAGCTGACACTTTGGATTCTTATAAGTATTTCAGGTAGTCAGTCCCAGAGTCTTTTCAATTTCTAGGGCACTTTACCTTGAAAATAGAAACAACAAGGAGAATTACCAAAGGCTTTTTTACTCAGAAGGAAATCAAGTCTGCCCTGGCTGGTGTAGCTCAGTAGATTGAGTGCTGACCTGCAAACCAAAGGGTCACCGGTTTGATTCCCAGTCAGGACACACGCCTGGGTTGTGGGCCAGGTTCCTGGTTGGGGGTGTGCAGGAGGCAATCGAACTATGTATCTCTTGCACATAAATGTGTCTCTCCCTTTCTTTCTCCCTTCCTTCCCCTCTCTCTAAAAGTAAATAAATCTTTAAAAAATAAAAAATGAAACAGAAAATCAAGTCTCATTTGCCAAACTGGCTGTTATTTTCTCATTCTGCATCTCATTGAAAAGGCACGCGAAAGAAACTATTCTTCATCCCTTCTTTCATTTGAGACTCTGCGCCCCACACTTCTCTTCTCCTATGAGTCTTTTTGACCAGAGGCTCCTGATTGCTCTGTCATATTATTTTTACTTTTTACAAGAAGTATGTAATTATCTCACATCAAATTAAACTGCTCTTTTACTGGAGAATATTTGCTGTATCAGTGGCTGAAAGCTGTTACTATTTTTCTTCTCCACTCAGGCCGGTTAAGAGTTGAATGTTATGCTTGGTACTATACAAAAATCTAGCAAAGTTTTTAAGTGTTTTGGATGAAGCAAAATAAATACGGTAAGAGGTGTTATGTGACCGTTAAGATAAGAATGTCCGAAGGCAGTCCTGCTGTGTATCTGTACCGTCTGTGACATTGAAACTTGAAATTGTTGCCTACTGAATAAGGAGGGCCAGTGGCTAGATGGGAAGCTTCTTCTAAACTTTTTCTAAATGTATAGCGTAGTTTTAAGCCAAAACCGTGTAGAGTTCTGCATTAATTCTAAATGTAAAGGCAGTCCTAATTGTCTAGAAGTGCGCCGATGATATATTGATGGGGTTGAAATATGTGAACCCATCCTCTGCAGCAGAGGGCTGATTTCTGTCCAGGTGAAGTAATTTCCCTTTTTCTTACTTTCAGAGATATGATCATAACAAGAATGACAAGATTCTTCCAATCAGCCTTGAGCCATCCTCCAGCACTGAGCCCACTCAGTCTAATCTAAGGTAAGATGGCACACTGTAGGAAAACAAACACCTCTTCAGAACTTCAGCCGTTTCTTCATCCCAAATCTTCATTTGTACTCTAGTGACTCTTCAGATTCTAAATTTACAATAGAATCTACTAACTTTTGACATGTTGAGAGATGTGTTCAGTTAATCTCCGGAATGTATACATGTCCCCTCTTCCCATCCCCCCACCATTTATAGACTTCATTCAAAAAAGACTGGATGTACCTACCACATACCAGCATTTGTGATTGGCAGTGGGAATGCAAAGGTTTATCAGACACAGTCTCTACCTCAAAACTAAGCATTTTAATGAGACCTTGGGCATTTGTCATTACACACTTATTCCTCCCCAAGTGTGAGTTCCTTTATACAAAATTTTAGATTGTAGCACTTGAATTCTATGTACCATTTTAGCAACTATAATAGTTTGGTACTAGTATGTACAAATTGTCAGTTACTTCTTTGGAGTTAATTCAAAACAGAAGGAACTAAGGGTTAGTTAGAGAAAGGGGAAGTTAAATGCATGGTTGAGCACAAGTAGAGTTTTTTGCGGCAGGGGGGGGAGGCGGGGATTGTTTTTTGCACTGTAGCCTAGAGAGATATTTTAACAATAACAATAGCCATGACTTATTGAGCTTACTATGAAGCAAGCACTGTGCTAAACACTTAACATGCCTCATGTCATTTAATTATAAAATTCTGGTAAAAATACTGTTATTTTATGTAAGAGGAAACTGAATCTTAGAAAGGTAAAATATTTTGGCCTGGGTCATGCAGTTAGCAAGTAGCAGAGTCCGCATTTTAGGCCAGTTTTACTGGAATTCAAAATTCAGTCTTTTAGTTACTACTTCAGAAACTCCAGGCTGTAAATGAAGGAATACAGTTCAAAAAGCCTGTTCCAGGGGAGGGAAAGAAGATACGTGAAAGAATGTCAGTTTTTATAAGGATTAGAAATCAACACTCAGTCATAAAGTCAGGAAGGCAGTGCCTATTTGGATGAAGGGCCAGACAGAAAACAAACAAAAAAGCCTTTCTTGAATATTATCTGCACCAAACAACAGATGTACAGGTACCTCATCAGAACATGGGGGAAGGTGATCCTGAAATGTTTTCAGGACGGATAAAGTTGGTCAATTACAACTAATTATTTTTGTTACTAATGTAAGTTTAATATCTTTGGTATTTCTTAATTTTATGCTGTTTGTTGTTTTTGCACTTCCAGAGATTAAAAAAAATTATAGTGACTCCTGTAGATTCGCTGGGAACGTGTATGTACTATGCTGTATTCCCCTAAGGCTGAGTCCTCTCCATTCCGGTTTGGTGTCTGTGTAGGTTTTCATAAATCTGACTCCTACTGGGAAAAGATCGCCCCATTTTTGCTGGGTGATCCTCACAGTACAGTGAATTTGTCTGTAGTGTCTTATTTTCAGTGTTTGTACCTTTTACTAGATAACCTAGTGTTTTCCATTTGTTTTTTCATCCAAAGAAAAAGCTTATATCTTTCTATTAACATCTATGCCTAATCAGAGAAGGTTGTTTCCCTGTGACTCATGCAGGATGGATGCCTGCTAATGGAGGCAGTGCCAGAGTATGTCTTGGTAATACCTCTGTGTTCTTTTATATTGTAACGTAGCTTTTTAATTTATGTCGCTCATATAAAATTTGAGGGTGTGCAGCAGATGCATACCTTTTGAGGATATCTAAAAGGCCATGTGTATATTCTCTCCCAAGTTTCTCTCCGGGACTGTAGACCATGGACAGCATCAAGAGCGGAAAGAAAGGGAGCCAGGGCCAGGAAAGCCCCACTGCCTGAGTGCGCTCTGGTCCAAGACAGCAGTGGCCTGGATCAGAATGGAGTTCCTTCCAGCTGCCGCGGCGCCCCCTCATTCCCGCTGCCACGGGGCTGCTCGGCTCCCAGCCTGGTGGAGAGGGGAAGGCAAAGCTTGGGCATAAACAAATTGGGCTTGAACTCAGGCTCTACAATCTGTTAGCTGTGTGAGCCTGGACAAATGGCTGCCTTTCTGCATTTGATGCTTATCTATAAAATGTGGGCACAGGACCTGGTTCATTATAGGCATTCTGATACCCTTTATAGACACATTTGTCAGTAACAAGAGACTTGATAGGATTTCCAGGATTGCCATTATTCAGTGATACAATGTAATACTTAACTAGAATGGGCTTTGGAATCAAAATTCAACCAGTACCACTCACTGGCTTTGTCTAATATCATCTAAGTTGATCTTTCTGTGCCTTGGTAGGAATATAACCTACCTTATACCATGTTGTTTTCAATACTACATGAATTATTTTTTCCAATTTTTAAGTTTACGGTTCAGTGGTGGTAAGTATATTCATAACATTGTGCAACCACCACTACCATCCACCTTTATAATTCTTTCCATCTTGTAAAATTGAAATTCTGTACCCATTAAACAATAGCCCCTTGTTATTCCCATCTCTTTCCTACTCCTGGCAACCACCGTTCTTTCTGCCTCTATGATTTTGACCAAGTATCTCATATTAACTGGAATCATACACTATTTGTCTTTTTGTGACTCGCTTTTTTCATTTAGCATAATGTCCTCAAGATTCATCCATGTTGTGACATGTTAGAATCTTCTTCCTTTTTTAAGGCTGAATAATGTTTTAAAATGTGTTATGTATCATATTTGGCTTATCTAGTCATCCGCCAATGGACACTTGTGTTACTTCTACATCTTAACTGTTTTGAATAATGCTGTTTGTAAACATGGATATACAAGTCTCTGGTCCAGACCCTGCTTTCATTCCAACGTAAATTATTTCTGAGTGCCTACTACCTGCCAAGACACAGTGTTTGTGTCTTCGAATTAAATGTGACAATATGCAAAGTACTCCTAACAGTGTCTGGGCTTAGCGTAAAGGTTTAACAGGTGGTTCAGGCTTGATCTCTTTCTGAAGATGAGCGCATTAGTCATTCTTTGTATGTATTTTGTCCATGAAATCTTCGAATGTTCCCATTTGAGTATCCTGTTGTGTTTCTAGCATGAATGAGAGGTACAAGGAAAATGAAAAGCGCACCTGCTTTCTGAATGCACCCAGGCCCGCTCTGACCCTCTGCTGTTCTTTTCCCAGTGTCACGGCAAAGATAAAAGCCATTGAAGCAAAGCTGAAGATGATGGCGGAAAATCCCGATGCCGAGTATCCAGCAGCGCCTGTTTATTCCTACTTTAAGCCACCAGATAAAAAAAGGACTACTCCCTATTCCAGAACAGCTTGGAAATCTCGAAGATGATGGCTGTGAGTCACTGTGGCAGGAAAAAAGCGTATTGATCTCCACACCTGAAATCCGTTCTGCCTTTGTACTTTGTGGATGTGACTGGTACTATAATGGAGCACAATCACATGTTAGAGTTTGGTAAAATAACATTTTTGGATGTTCCTATGGATGTTTCTACCCTGAAGTATGTGTGGAATTGAGCATCACCCAGAATAAATAAGATTGTATCCAAAATTGTGATGTGAACACTGGGATGCTCTGGTTGTCTGGTTTGTTTGGATTTGTAACTCCAGAAACACTGTATCGTGTGCCAGAGAGAAAGGCAAACATAAAAAATGTTATTATTTAAATCAGGAAACTAAATTTATTATCGTCTGTCTTAAAAGAAAATAGAACATTTTTCTGGGCTCAAGTGTCTTAACATAAAAGAGACAGGGAGGGAAGTGAGAGATCTTGAGTCATGTTCAGAACTGTCGTTCCAGAATCCACTCTGGAAAGCCCTCCAACTGGACTAAAAAGGAAAAAGTTCCTGGCAAAAGGGAGCTGGTTCTTTGAGCAAGTGTTGTGGTAATCTGTTTAAGAATTACGCGTATTGTTTTAAAATCCCAATTAGGAAAATATGGTGTATATCTTAAAATTGTTTGTGCCAACAAAACTGTAGAATCAAATTTAGCATTTGGTACCACAACGGAAACCCTATTTGGGAATCCCACTTTTATTCTATAGTGATCATTTTTTTTTAATCTAAATAATCCTGACTTCTATAATACCAAATATCATTATTAACATGGGACTTTTAAAATGCACTTAGTTACTGCATGAGATTGTTTTTATAGCATGAGATGTTCTATTTGGAATTGTATCATGGTCAGTCTAAATAGAAAAGAAAATTTTCTTTGAAAACCTAAACGTTTCTATATTGATCTTTATCAATCATCATTAATAATAATTGTTTAGGGGTCTGAGTGGAAGAATTTGGATTATCTTACGTGGGGTGAGCAGGGGACGTGCAGAGGTCACAGTCAGAGGGGCAGGTACTACCCTGGCACCAAGGTGGTAATGACCTCATGTTTTATGTAGTTTTTAAAGGTTTGAAGGGCGGCATGGCTTTAACAGCAAGGAGAGAAAAAGAAGGCGTGTTTATTTGGTAGTGCGACTTAGGAGAGTCCCCCTCAGCAGTGGGGGTCATTTTGGTGCCCGCTGACAGGCCGTGGCCCTGGGCAGCACTGTTACTTCTTTACCAGGTCAATTTTTTTTTTTAATCTTAGGTGCCATTCTTAGTGATTACAGACTTTTTACCATTACCCTTCTTAGCAAGAGGAAGCTTTCACTATAGGAACTTAAGTCGTCCTATGAGCATAAATGAATTTAAGACACTTGATCCAAAACGTCAACATAGTGAGGTTTTAGAAATCACAGGACTAGTTCAGAGTTCTTCCCACATTTCCCAAGGTACATCTTTTTAGATATCTTTAGGTATTCAATACTTCTGCGTTTATTAGCTCTGTCTATGATGCAAATAACTCTCCTTCCACTTGGGGGATAGTTCCGGGAGGTGGGAGCATCATCTCCTATCTTTCTGGTGACTTAGAGTATAGAGTTCACCACTTTATCCGCAAGTCCTCAAGGGGTTGCGGTGGAGTAGGACTTCCTTGATGCAAAATAGTCTTCTATTTTTAATAGGAACTTAGAAAATACTTGACTTTGAATTATCTAGAGTTGTTTCCTTTAGAAACCAGAACTATTTATTTGTATTTAAATCAATGTTTATTATTTGTACCAATTCTTATTCCTCTGTGTGAATAAATGTCAGACTGTGCAGTTGTGTCTTCTCGCATCTGTTTTCTGGAATAAACTGCAATTCTCTTGATAGGCTTGTTTTCCCTCGGGACTTCGGCCAGTGTGGGGGAGGAGGGTGCAGCATCTAAGAGGCTTCTCCGCAGAAGGCTTGGCTCGAGGAGTCCTCAGAGACAGTTCTCCCCACCTTTATGCCTGCCTACTTTTACTGTTAAACATGAGAAAAGAGAGTAGCTGTTCTCACTACGCATGTATTTAAAAAGAAATTGTTGCCCTGACTGGTGTGGTTAAATGGGTTGGGCATCATCCCACCGGTTCAATTCCCAGTCAGGGCACACGCCTGGGTTGTGGGCCAGGTCCCCATTGGGCGGCATGTGGGAGGCGGTCGATTGCTGTTTTGCTTGCACATCGATGTTCCTCTCCCTCTCTTTATTCCTTCCCCTCTCTCTAAAAATAAATAAATCTTTAAAAAAGAAAAACAAATTGTTATTGGAAATCCCTGAACACATCGTGCTGTGTTGAATCCCTTTTTCAAAGTAGAGATTTCCGAAGAATAAGTATGTATGTCATAAATGTGCTGAGAGCAGCCTGGTGAAAGTTTTGTAAAATACAAGTGTTAACTTGTTCAAAAGTTACTTTTACTTTAAAATTGTTTACTGTTTTGCTAGAATTATGTCACATTGTTTTGATTTATACAAGAGTGAGGAATTGAGGGAAATAGGAGAGATGTATGACCTCTTTCTTAATCTCAGCTCCTGGTTTATCGAATGTAAAATGTAACCCTGACCAGCTGATTATCTGCAGTTGGCATCTCGGTTTGGGGGAGGAGGATCCCGTTAGATTTATCAGAGCATGTCAAAATCAATAGCAAAAGTTTTTTTTAAAAACCAAATATCCTGGAGCCCTGTTGTTTATTAAGGTAAGTACTGTTAATTTCTGAGTCAGCAAATAAATCTGAGTTTTAATCTTACTGTATTAAAAAACAGTATCAATTCTTGCCTCATAGATGTTAACTATTTCCGGTAGGTAATCCTCACGTTCCTAGACTAGGACTCGTTCCCATCCTTTTTATCCTCGTTTTTCCTTTTCCTCTCCTGCTTCTTTCTAGTCCTTCCGTAAGTCCTATTGCCCTCCCTTCAGGACACGTCCCGAACGCAGCCACTTCTCGCTGCCTCCAGCACCGCCCCTCTTGTCCCTGCCGGCGCCATCTCTTGCCTGCACGGCTCCAGTACCTTCCTAACCAGCCCCCTGCCCCCCCCCCCCCAGTGCCCCCTTACAGTTAATTCTCTGCCCATCAGCCAGAGCAAACCTTTAAAATCCGAGCGTGTCATCCCTTTCTCAGTGGCTTTCCCTCACACCTAGAAGAAAACCCAGAGACCTGCAAGGCCCTACGTGACCCGTCCCTGGCGGCCTGTCTGACCGGGGAGCCTCCGGTCACTGCCCTGCGTGCGCTGTGCTCCTGTCACACCAGCCTCACCGTTCCAACACGCGGAGCTCCTGTCGCGAGGCCTTTCCATGGGCTGCTCCTCAGCCCGCTCGTCCGTCCCCATCCCTGCAAATGTCAATGATCAAGAGACCACCCGACCCCCCCCTTCCTAAATCACAGCGCTGTCACTCCCCAATCCTTTTTCCGTGTGTCATTTTCTAATGAACACTTACTATTACCCAGTATTTTTTTTCAGTGACAGTTGACATTCGATACTATTTTTATTAGCTTCAGGTATACAGCACAGTGGTTAGACATTCATATAATTTAAGAAGTGATCTCCCCAATCAGTGGAGTACCCGCCTGGTGCCATACATAGTTATTACAGTGTTATTAACTGTTTCCTGTGCTGTACTTCACTTCCTCATGACTGTTTTGTAACTGCCAGTTGTACTTCTTACTCCCATCGCCTTTTCCACCCAGCCCCCCACCCTAAATTATTTTTTCAGTAGAATGTAAGTTTTGTGTTAGCAAGAACTTTTTGTTCACCGTTAAACCCCCAACGTTTAAAACAATGCCTGGTATGCAGTAGCTGCTCAAATATTTGTTGATGACAAATCAGAATCGTGGTACTTGAGAGCTAAAGGGCCTTGAGAGTCTATCCCATTTAACCCCCTCATTGTCCAGATGGAAAAAACCCAGAGAGACAGAGTGACTCGGCCAGGACCACACAGTTAACGTGCCACCATTAGATAGATAGACGCAGGCCTGCGAACACCTAGTCTGGGGTTCAATGCACCAGTAAACATTTGTGCCCTCTTTGTATAACCCACAAAGCTAAGGATGGTTTTTACGTTTTTAAACGATTGAGGAAAGAGCCAAGAATACTATTTTGTGACACGTGAGAATTATATGAATTTCAAATTTCAGTGTCCACAAACAAATTGTTTTGGAGAGTAGCCATGTCTATTCATTTACTTATTATCTACGGTGATTTTTCCATTGCAATAAGAGTTAAGTAGTGCAACAAAGACTACGACTCACAAAGGCTGAAATATGTACCATCTGGCCCTTTGCAGAAAAAGTTTGCCAACCCCTGCTCTGAACTGTATTCCATTAGTGGAAATGTCTTTCTAAACCTTTATGGTGTCAAAAGCTCTGGTATTAAGGGCACAAAATAAAATCAACACAAGTGAAAGAATGGCGTGCGGTGAGTATTGTCACTTCCTCATCACCTCTCCGACCCTTCATATGTCTTTTGAGATAACTGGCTCTCCAAGCCCAGCAGCATCGCTGGACTGAAAAATGCTATGCAAGTGCAGACTGAATCCCCTCGTACGTGTGAGGACTTAAGTAAGGCCCACGAGCTTTGGCATCGAGTATGCCTGAGTTCGACTTCTAGCCCCAGCTGTGTGAGCAGATTAATCAGGACTCAGTTCAAGTGACAAAACCCCAACTCCAACTACCTTACAGTAAGAAATGTATTGGCTTGTGTAACCGAAAAGTCCAGGTGTTCAAACGATATGGTCAGGAATCTGTCTATCTCTTGATTGTGTTTTCCTCTGGGTTGATTTCATTCTCAGACAGGCTCTCCTTAGTGGTCTCTGGAGAGAGACTTGAATCCCAGGTTTTAAAAAAAATGAAAAAGCAAACAGGTCTGTCAGAATGTATCCCAGAGCATGATGCTGTACCTTCCTTCCTGTGCATTTAGTCTCACTTGGCCAGGATGACTGATTATATAGAATGCCATTTTATTTTTGATAATGTCCTGTGACCTTTCTAAGCTAGAAATAGGATTTCAAATGCAGCCTTAAGAATAAAACAAGTTCAGTTTTCCGCTTCTGAAAACAGGCCTCTCCCCACTGAGGAGCTTTCTGGTGGGAACTGCTCAAAAGGAGAGGGATTGACTCTTCAAACATATACTGAGCTGATGCCCCCGTGCTGGGGGTGGAGCGTGGAGGGCGCTAAGGCAAGGTCCCCGTGCGCTGTCACGTGCCAGGATAAAGGGAAGATTCAGGAGCGCCAAAGATGAACCCCTAACCAAGCTGGAAGCAGAGGTGAGGGCGTGTATAGATATTTCCCAGAGGAAGCAACCTGAGCTGAGTGCCGAAGGCTGTTTTAACATAAGCCAGGCAAAAGTTTAAGAAAAGTGTTGGAGGAAAAACAAAGCCCAGTGAAGTGAGAGAGCTGGTCAGAAGAGGAGGTAAGGCATTTCCAAATACCCAGACCAAAGGATAAGCCGGGGGGATGAGGACTCCTATAATTTGCCCGAATATGTGTTACCCCCTAACCACAGGGAAGAGCTTGTCCACCCACACGTGGCGCACTCTCCCAGCTCCCACGTCCTCATACGAGACGTTCCTTCTACCTGGAGAGTCCCTTCTGCACACCTCCATGATCTAACAGACAGCTTCCCACCACCCTCAGTCCCCTCGTGGCAATTAATCACCTCTCTGCTTCTTAAATACCCAATTCTATTTTAGTGCTTAGCACTATATATGTGTGTTTTATAATTTAAAAAAAAGAAAAGAAAAAGATTTTTACTGAAACTAAGATGAGCCTTGGGGACGGGGTGCTTCCCCCTGCAATCAGAAAGCAAACGAGTCAACCCTCCTCTGCCTGTGGAGTTAATCCTGCAGGCTGTCAAATCCCAGCTCCCGCGGCTTCACGGGCCGTCCAGCACTGACGTCTCCAGTTCCTGTCTCAGCTCCAGCCTCTCCTCTGAGCTACAGACCTGCTTATCCAGTCCGCCCGGGCACCTCCACCTGCATAGTCCCCTGGTGCACTGAACCCAAGCTGAGCTCATTATTCACCCCCTCCCGCCGCCCCCCACCGTCGCTCCCATGTTCCATGCCTTTGGGAACAACATCATGGAAATAAATAAATAAATCAATAAATTAGAAACCTGGCGTTATCTTTGACATTTTCTGCTCCCCCACTCCCACGTCCAGTCTCCTAAATGACCAGATTTATATATTAACATTATAGATATTATACAGAATCATATAGTACATATATATGTATTAGTAGTATGTATTATATATGATTCTACATTATATCAAGCTTTATTTAATATGTAAAGGTTATTTAGGAGACTGGATGTATTATCAGTCATATGTATAATTATAAATGTATATAATACATGACAAGTATATAACAGTAAAGTAACATATAATGATTATTTTCATTATATTTTCTTTTTTAAAAGATTTTATTTATTTATTTTTAGAGAGAGGGGAAGGGAAGGAGAAAGAGAGGGAGAGAAACATTGATGTGGAATGAATCAGTTGCCTCTCACATGCCCCCAAATGGGGTCCTAGCCCACAACCCAGCCAAGTGCCCTGACTGGGAATTGAACCAGCAACCTTTAGGTTCATAGGCCAGCACTTAATCTGCTGAGCTACATGAGCCAGGGCTTCATTATGTTTCCTTTCCCTTCTCCTTGTCCCTGCAGCTGCCTCATCCCCTCTCCCCTTCAATTCTATCCTCAAGCCACTGCTTCAGTCACCTTTCCAAAACCCCGATTTGACATGTCATCTTCATGCCTAAGAGACTTTGATGGCCCCTCACCATTTACATTTTGGAGTTGAAATTCCATAGCATGCTCTCCAAGGTTATCCCAGTCTAGCCTATTTTTAAGCCTTATCTCCACTCTGCTGGGAAAAGATTAATAGGAGAGCTTTACTTCAAATAGTGTGGTCAGGGCAGGATTCCCTGAGCAAGGGATATCCAGTCCCATGGGGACTTTCCACTTAGCTAGTGCCTCCTGTGCCTTCTTTATACCTTTCCTTACAGATGACAATGGCTCTGGGTGTCTGAGTGCTTACCAGATGCCAGGCCAGTGCCAAGCTCTTGGAGAGACATCCTGGTCCCTTGCAATTATCACAGCTCTAGTGAGTGTGTTCTCTGCTAATACCTATTTCGTGGTTGAGCAAAGAGGCTCACAGAGTGTTTCCTACGGCCGACACCCGTAGGTCCCACAAAGCAGCGTGTTACGGAGTCAGGTATCCATTCAGGCTACCTGCCTCCAAACCCACGGTCCCTAACCACCACCGTGCCAGCTGCATCTGCAGAGACGGGATGGCGCTTCCTGTGAACTTCATCTCATGGACCCAGCACTTTCAAGATAACTCCAGGCTCCTCAGCTCAGCGCTTAGCTCAGCTCCATGGTCTGGCTCCTACCTACCTCTCCTGCCTCACCCCCTGACATTGCCCCCCAAAACCACTACCTGAGCACCCACTCTCCATTCTGATCCAACGCCCTTCAGGTCTGGTCTGCCTCACACTTACCCAACCATTAGGACTTCACTGAAAAGCCACCTCCCCTAGGGCGCCTTTCCTGATACCTACTTGTAAGCCATGCTAAATGTCCCTCCTCCTCTCTCCAGCTCCTGTGGCCCCACTGGGCAGCACCTGTCACGCTGCGCAGCATTGCAGGCTCTTCCTCCCGGGACACCGAGCTCCTAGTGGGCAGGGACCAGGAGGAGTTACTCTGCGTTCCCTCTGCCTAGCCTGGACCCTGGCTTCAGTAAACGCCTGCTGATGTGGATTTACACAGCGACCGTCCAAATGGGAAGGGACCCTGGGGGCCCTACAGCTGATCGCATTTGCAAAAAGCCCCTCTACACAGATTATCTCATTTACTCATCTGCGGTTGATATTAACCCCAAAGTTTAGGAAACTTTAAATTTAAATTGGGGATAAATGACTTTTCCAAGCTCACCCAGCCAGGAAGCGGCTGGGCTAGGATTTGACCTCAGGTCTCCCAGACTCCAAGGCTCAGCTCTCTCCATCACTTCCTGGATCATCTGATGCAAACAACACACGCGCATGTTAGCGATGAGGACACGGAGGCCAGGAGGGGTCCATTTCTTGCCTAGGGTCATGCAGTCATAAGCCCATTCCCTGCTCTTTCCTCCAGTGAAACAGGAAATGCCCAGGAAGGTGACAAGGTGAGGATAGGGTCCCGAGTGGGGAGGAGTGTGCTGCCGGTGCCTCTTCTCTTCTAACTGCCCCCTTCCCATTTGTCACAACCTGAATGTTTAAATTTTGTATTTAGTATTTACTCTGAAATGGCTTTCATCTGATTTTCCCCCTTGCTCACCAATTTAGCTGTCAGAGTGAATAAATGTGAAGCTGGGTCTCCAGCCTCCCCCAGCTCACATTACCTTCCTAGAATTACTCCCCGGCAGGGCGGAACCGCTGCTGGGGGTGATCCCACAGAATTATCCAGTTACTAATGAAGCCTCTTTTCAAACGCAGACCAAGGACCTAGACTCAGGTGGCGGGGGCGGGGCGGGGGGGTGGCAAAATCCACCTTCGAGGATGAGATGGCCACATCCTGTTTAGGGATCAGGAGAAGGGCTGAGGTGAGAACGATGACATTGTTCATGTAAGAGGCCGATGACATTGCATATGTAGACTACTCATGACAGTTTACATGAAAGATGCTTATACAGTGCCAGGACTAGAGGCAACACTTTGAAAACACTAGTTTTTAATATACAGTTAACTGTCACCATAATCCTGAGAGGTAAGTATTATCCCCATTTTGCAAGTAAGGAAAGAAACTCAGATAAGTGAAGTGATTTGCCCAGTCTCCTGCAGGAAGAAATCTAGTGTCCTGATGGGATGTATTATATTTGCTAATCCTGATTTTACCAAGGTCGGTCGTCTCCAGACTCTCTTTCCCGCTAGAGTCAGGAGTTGTTGGAAGAGAGTTTTCCAAAGTTATTTCATTTTTCTCCTCTTTGAAGTCAGGCAAGCTCTGGGTTGCAATAATAGTTCTGCAGCTTCCTTAGGGAAAGTTATTCAGGAAAATAATTTGATTTTTGGTTGATTTATGCTCTGCCTTCTTCCATAAAATATTTGAAGTGACATCCAGCAGAATAACAACTGGACAATGCAGCTAGTCCATACTGTAACGATGGCTAATATTTATTGGTTGCTTTCGGCATGCTAGGGATGATTCCGAACCCTTTTGCACATGCATCATTTGCTTAATTGTTACAAGCATAAGAAGCGACCTGTTATCACCCCCACTCTACAGATGAGGAAACTGAAACCGAAGGGTGGCTGTATCACTTGTCCAGGGCCACCCGGTAGTAAGGGGCAGTACCAAGATGGGCACCACGGCGGTCTTCATGCGCACTGTTCAGTTTAATGCCTCTTATTCCAGTTTTGATTTTTCTGAGCACCTACTCAGAATTCAGGAGCAGAATTAAATAGTAGGTCGGAGTTTGGTTCTGGAGTCTGAGTGCTAGAGCTTGACGTGAGGCTCCTATAAACTTGTTTCCTCAACTCTAAAATAAGTATAATAATGAAACATTCTAGCTGGGAGGGTTAAAGAGGGAATGTGGGTAAAACAGTGCTTGGCACATACATGCTCAATTAACAGCCGCTATTACTATTATCCTTGAGAGATTGCGCACTTCACACTCTTTCTCGTAGAAGCGCCACAGCTTGTTTGTCCAGGCTCTGGATCTTTGTAGTCATCTCTCTGCCTGGAATACTTCCATTTCTCCCCCGAATCCACCCAAATTTCACCTGCCCTCTAGTTTCAGCTCAAGCCTCCGCCACACCTGTTTCTTGAGAAGTTTTTGCAAAGCCAGTACCATCCTCCTGGACTTCTCCTTTTCTGGAGTCCTTCTGCACTCACGCACCTGGCAGATGTGCAGCATCGTATAATGTTCAATGACCTCCGCTTCCCCAAGCCACCCAGAAAGGGAGGAGAAGGAGATAAAGGTCGCCCTATCATTATTCTCATTTTGCAGATGAGAAAAGACGCTTAACCCATAAGTGGTTAGGCCAGGAGTCATATCCAGGTCTTTTGACAATTTTTTTTTAATGTGTGCACACCTGTGTGTGTGTATATGCAGAGAGTGGACATGGCCATGCATACAGCCTAGAATTCTAGTATGAGCTCTGATGTCAGATGACTCTGGTTTTGAGTTCTTGGCTCTGGCCATTAGCCATGTGGCACCAATTCGGACACATCACACAATCTCTCTGAATCTCAGTTTATTCACCAGTAAAATGGGTACAATAAGAGACATTTCTTCGTAAGATTATTTTAAAAAGAAAACAAAGCCCTGATTGTAAAACTGCAAGCCTGTCACAGATTAAAGTATGCAACTGGGTTTATTATGTGGAAAAGAGATATTGGAGGGGGAATAGGCTATTTGTCTGTGGTCATCGGAATGTTTGAGGGGGCGTGTGTAAAGGCACACTCTTCACCAGTTTTCACATTGCAATTAGTAATCTTAGTATGAAAGATTAGGGTTCAGAGAGAACCTTTTCAATCTGAATTCCTGCGTCTGAGGGCAATAAACGACTGGAACGCAGGGATGCAGGCAGTGGGAGGCACCGCTGGCTGGGGTTGGGGCCGTTTTGGGCCTTGGTGCCTATAAAGGAACAAATAATTGTATCTTTTGGGGGTGTTGCTGCGCAGATACCCTTGTCTCCATTAGGATGTGCCTGTGGGTGTGCACGGCTGAGGCTGTGGCCACTGGGAATCCTGCGTCTGCAGAGGTGTGGATACTGTTTCTGCCCATAAAAGGTTATTTCGCCATCTGTAGGGACGTGTGTGCAGACCTGTGGGTGTCTGAGGAAAGGACAGGAGGTTTTACGTGTGTTTGAAGCCCTGTGGGAGTTTGTGCTCTCTTGAGTGTGGATGTGCGCACTAGTGGAAGAACACACGTGTGTGGTGTTTACGTTTGTCAACGAGGCTAATTTGGGAGGCCGTGGTCTGTGGGATGGCAGGGAGGCGAGGTGTCTTCCTGTTCTGCTGGGCTGGGTCTGAGTCTGGGTGCGCATATTTGTTTTTAGAAGAGGCTCTACATTTACCTGTGTCCCTCTAGGATCAGTGCATGTGTGGAGAAAGAGGCTGAGGCTGTGAGGGTTCACTTGTGCGTGTATGTTGTAGGGTGTTAGTTGTGTAAGGTTCTGTCTTGGAGCGCTTTGTGTCTTTGTGTTTGGGGGCTGTGTCCTATGCAAATGCGGAGGCCTCCCTGCCTTCCCCTTCTCCCTATCAGCAGTACCACAGGGAAGGTGAGAGGGGCATTAGACCGCATGGCTCAGCACATCCTGAAGGGAAGGGAGGATGTCCCAGACAATCTCTCCCAGGAGGATTCAGGGGAGCACCCCCCCCCAAGAACCCTCTTCCTCCACCCGCACAATCCCCTTCAGTGACTGGGAGCCGATGCACCCTCTGGCTGGTATGGAGCAGAGGTATCTGTGCAGGTGTGTGAGGGTACAGGGATGCCTGGGCTCCCGCAGCTGATGTGAAGGGCAGTCATCTGCCTGAGCATGCACACAGACGGACCGCGCGTGGGATTGCCTCCGCACAGCACCGTGTGTGACTTTATATGGCATCCACCTCGGCTGATGGTGTGTGACCGTGGGTCCCTCTTGCGCCTGGGAGTGGACCTGTGCCTCAGAGCTGTGGGTGCCCTTTGAGGGAGGGGCGGTGTGAGAGCTGTGTGGATGTGTGCCCGCCTGTCGGTGCCTTTGTGTGTCAGCGTGTTTCAGTCTCTGTCAGCAGCTCCGAGTTTCTGTGTGTCTATATGACTGTGTGTGTGCGTCTCTGGGTCGCTGCCTCTGTGTGTGCGTCTCGCTCTCCCTTGGCGGGGAGAGGATTGGTCACGCATGACTCATCTTGAACCGAGCCGGGCTCCAGCGGCAGGGCGGCCGACGCTGCAGCTGGAGGGGGAGGAGGAGGAGGAGGAGGACTACGAGGAGGGGGAGGAGGAGGAGGAGAAGGAGGGGGCGGGGGCCTCTCCAAGTTTGTCGGGACCTTCTTCGGAGGCAGCGGCGGCGGCAGCCAAGGAGGCCGGGGCTGAGCGCGGGCCGGGGGCGGGGGCTGGGGCCCGGCCCGGAGCGGCGGAGCGGGCGCCTCCGCTCTCCTCCAGCTCCTGCTTCAGCCTCTGCTCTCACTGCGCCGGCCGTGGACCCCCTCGGCGCGGCTCTCTGCGCTGCGCGCCCGCCGGGCCCGCCGCTCCCCGGCCCATGTACTGGAAGCATGAGAACGCCGCCCCGGCGTTGCCCGAGGGCGGCCCCGCCGCCGACCAGGTGAGCGAGCGAGCGAGCGAGCGGCCGGGCGGCCCCGGCCGGGGCGGCCGCCGTTGGAGGGGTTGCGGGGGTGCGCCTGTGAGTGTGTGTATGTGAGTGTGTGAGCGCGCGCGAGCGCGAGGGGGAGGGGGTCGCGGAAAGCGGGAACACATTATGCAAATGTTGGAGGAATTTCTCAAAAAGCGATTTAGCAAAGACACAGGAGAATCAAGAGGAGGCGAGGCGGGTATTGTCCGTCTGAATAGGCGCTGATAGCGCCGATGTGCCGGGGGTTGTGCGGGCGCAACGCTGAGGATCCCGACGCGGGGCCGTCCCGGGCGCGCCGAGGGGCCGAAGGGTGTCTTTTCCGCCTCTTGGACACCTCCGTATTCTCTTCTTGGTCCCGGTTCGACCCCGATCTCGCCCCCGTTTTGCTCCGGGTCTCCCTCCGAGTGGCCCTCGAAAGGCGCCTGAATCCGTGTCAATATCGCAGAGTCAATTGAGCCGCGCGCGCGGGGCGGGTGGGCTGATGCTCCCGCGCTCCGCTTTTTTATTTTCCTCCAACACCCGCCCCCATCTCCTTTTTCTTTTCTTTCTCCCTTTTCTCCTTTTTGCATTTTGTGTCGAGAGGAGGAGAAGGGAGCGAGGAAGGGGGGTAGGTGGAGGGAGAAAAAATTCGATTTTTAATTACTACCATTAAAAAATCAAATTTGCAATTCTTTGGGCGGCCTGATGGATCTCACTGATTGACAGTTGGAATTGACACTCTGGCTACCTCTTATCTTGGGCATTCACGACAATTTCTAATTGCAGGTAGTTTGTGTGTGTGCGCGTGTTTTTTTTTCCCCCTCAGAGGCTTGTATTGCAAGGGAACTAAGCGATTACTTCAAGAGCCACGGGTTAAGTGCAGGGAGAGGGGGAGAGAGAGGGAAAAAATCCAATCCAAATTCAAATTGCTTCATTAGAGAGACACCGCTTTTGTGGGGAAGGGCTTTAAATGCCCACTACAAAGTTAGGACTCATTGTTCCGCGCCCGTTTATATAACAGGCGCGGGGAGGCGCTGGGCTCAGGCTGAGCGGAGCCAGCTCTGCAGCCGCCACCGCCTGCGTTCCCTCCCCCCCCCTCCCCCAGGTGATGGCCCAGCCAGGGTCCGGCTGCAAAGCGACCACCCGCTGCCTTGAAGGGACCGCTCCGCCCGCCATGGTGAGTTCGTTCGGCCCTGCCTTAGGTCCGCGGTCTGGCCCTAGGGACCTGGCCCGGCTTTCCGGCCCCGAACCGCGGCCCATGCGCTGGGGGACTCCCGGAGGGCGCCGCCCCTCCCTGAGCCTCGGTTTTCCGGCCGAGAATATGGGCTTTGACCGCTCCCAACACCCAGGACGCGTGTATTAACAGTTGGAGCCGTCCCTTCCTCTCCGATAGGCCCTTCCATTCCTGTCCTCTAGCACATGGCGCGGCGTCTCGGGGGAATTTCGTTGTCAGTTGGTGCGCTGGGGCCCCAGATTTGTCCCTGAGGCAGCTGCGCCGCTGGGCCCTGGGCTCAGCGCTCCTCTCAGCGCTCGGCCGTCCCTCTCTCCCCCGCCGCAGGCTCAGTCGGACGCCGAGGCCCTGGCAGGCGCTCTGGACAAGGACGAGGGTCGGGCCTCTCCTTGTACGCCCAGCACGCCCTCTGTCTGCTCTCCGCCCTCTGCCGCCTCTTCCGTGCCGTCCGCCGGCAAGAACATCTGCTCCAGCTGCGGCCTCGAGATCCTGGACCGGTATCTGCTCAAGGTGAAACAGGGGCCGGGTGTTGCTTGCGTGCGGTCCAGGGTGGGTTGCAGCCCAGAAGGCTGCACGGAAGATACGCTGGCACTAGGTCCACTTGATTACGAATCCTGTCGGCGAGGCTTTGGGCTAAACGTAGCGTCCCTGCGCTCCCGGCGTCCCGTCTGCGAAATGGGCAGAGTTTATTTCTACCTCCCTGAGCCCCAGTGTTACAGAAGAAAAGCGGGGGAGGTCGCCTGCACCGTCAGAGCTCCAGCGTCTCTGTCCGCAAAGGGGGCTAGGGAGGTCGGGGCCTGGCCTGAAACGAGGCCCTCGCTGAGCCGCCCCCGCCCTTCCCCTCCCCAGGTCAACAACCTCATCTGGCACGTGCGGTGCCTCGAGTGCTCGGTGTGTCGCACGTCGCTGAGGCAGCAGAACAGCTGCTACATCAAGAACAAGGAAATCTTCTGCAAGATGGACTACTTCAGGTAGGCTGCGGCCGCCGGGCCAGCAGTGTCGCCGCGGGCAGGTTCCTGTGCGCGTGGAAGCCGTCTTTGCGGAGCGTGGTGTCTGGCTCCAGAGCCCCGAGTCGCGAGTGCACTCCTGGCGCGCCGCGCCGGCCCAGCTCCGCGGGCTCTCAGCGCCGCGAATCAGGAGCTCCAGGCTGCGCACCGGTGCCAGCACCGGTCCTGGCCCGAGATTCTCCTCCTGTTCCTGCGACCCGCTCGGGTTCGGTTGTGTGTCTGGCTCCGTCTCGGGTCCTGGCTGAGTCTCAGGCTCCAGTTGCGACCTCCAGCGCCGCGGTCGAGCTCTGATTTCCCCGACCCCCCGGATGGCAGCCCTCATCTGGCTGCCTCCCCAGCTCCAGCTCTGGGTTCCAACCCGGCTCCAACTCCAGCCGTGCCGGCGTCTCTCCTGGACAGACCCTGAGCTGTGCTCCAGACTTGCCCCGGCCCTGACCCCGGCCGGCTGCGCTCTGGGCTTGGGGTTGGTTGGCCCCAAGCACTAGCTTCGCATCGGTCTCAGATCCGATCCCATAGTCAACCACCTCATCCTAAGCCCCAACCTCTGCCTCCCGCTCCGCGTCAACGTAGACCCTGCGTCGATCTACTGTCTCTTTTTGAGCCTGGGTCCCTGGCTGGGTCCCAGGCATCCGTTCCAGTCTTAGCCCCGTCATCGTTTCAGCTTCTCCCCGGTCTAGGTTGTCTTTGGGCTGCCGGGACAGGAAGCGGGGGAGTCGAACGCTGCAGCCCGGGCCTGAGAAGGATTACCCCGGGCTGCGCTCTCCTTGCTGCAGGGCCGCGTCCCGGCGGCCCCTCTCCACAGCAGCAGAGGTTTGTCCTGCCGCAGCACCGCCGCGTCTCCGCTGCCTGCGCGCACCTAGCTCCTAAGCAAGACGATCCGATCTGACCCGGTCATGGGGTCGAGGTCACTGCTAAGTCATAGGCGCAGCTGTCGGTCGTCCCCCTGACCCCCGCGGGAAGCGTGAACCAGGCCGGATGCCCTCCCACCGGGTCTACGGAATCCGAAACGAGTGGAATGGGACTGGTTCCTGGGAGGGGATGCCTGTTCCCAGGGGCTTTCTCAGGAAATAGAGAAAGCTGCTCCCCTATCAACCCCACCACCACCTCCACCGACATCCCTTCTGTCCTTGCCTAAGAAGAGTCCATGGCTTCAGTCTTCTTGGGAGTCAGGGAATGTGGTGGGAGGCAATGCCAACTCACCGCCCCCTCCCCCGCCCCATTGACTCTTCCGGGACTTGGAAAGAGAGGACTTTGAATCTAGGGGGATGTTTGCAGCATTTTGGGCTGGGATACTGTGGGGGAACCATGGAAAGCAAGGTTCCAGAACTGGACTCCTCTGCTGAAGATCAATGTGAAAGTGTGTCCAGCTGGGTCTCTTACAAGGTGGCCTAGCACTCAGCTCGCAGGGAATGTATGTGTGTGTTTTGTTTGGATCTGCGCATTGGCACTGAGGGAATGCTTCACTGAGCAGCGTCGGGGATGTGTGGGCAGCATTGTGTTCCTTTATGACAAGCGTTTGTCTTTTAGTTCTCGGGTGAGAGTATGTGTCTATGTGTGAACGCCAGTGCGCAAGGAGATCCGGACAGGGATCTGGAGGTGAGAGGATGAGGGTTCGGAAAGCCTGTCATTCCTCACCCTACCCCTTCCTCCTCTGCGGGGGCATTTCTGCTTAGGGCCTTAACCCAGGCACTGAGGACTCAAGGGCGTGGTGTGAATGCGGATTTGTGGGTGTGGGCTGCTGTGTTGTGTGTGTGTCAGAGCAGCGCTATCATTGTGCGGTGTGTAACTGGAGTGTGCTGTCTCCCTGCACTGTTCCATCTGACGGTTGGCTGGCCAAGGCAGGAAACGGAGGTTAGAGTCCCTGTCTAGCCGCCTCCTTGCTTTAGGCCTGACTCCAGTTGGTCTAAAAAAAAAAAAGAAGAAAAAGAAAGAAAGAAAAAGAAAAGAAAGAGAGAAAGAAAGCCAGCTGCCATCAGCTAGCCAGGGACAGAGCTGCAACTTGAGAAATCTAGCAGGATGGTATCGCAGCCTCTTCCTGTAGAGTAAGGCAGGGCTGGACCCCGATCCTGTCTCTCCTGGTGACCACAGAGCTGGCAGCCCTATCAGTCACCCGCCCACATGTTCTTGCTGCTTCTCCGGCCCCAGCTCATGCCCAGGCTGGACCAAGCCTCCTCAAATGCTGTGCTTGCTAGACTTTCAATGGTTAGTCAAAACCCTGACCGCATGTTCAGAGCCTCCACTGGCTTTGGAGTGCTCCTTCCCACTGCGATGGGGTAGAGGGGATAGAATGTGCAGCTGTTTGGGGGAGTGGCAGAGACTGAGCCCCGCCAGGACAACACGGACTCGCTGCATGACTTTGGGCAAATCGCTGCATCTCTCTGCCTTCAGTGTCCTATTTCCAGGGTTGTCCCTCTGAGCTACCAAGGACAGTGAAAGGAGGGAGGCTCTGGAGAGGCTCCTTAAATGGCAGGTGCTATGGGTGCCTTGATTATCACCATTGTCACCATGGCAGGATGGCTGCTGACACAACCCCCTGAGGTCGTTTTCTCAGGCAGTGTGAGGAACAGGGCTTGCCTGGAGGGGTGGGGCTGTGCCATTTTTGGGCTACAGGTTCTGAGCGCTATCCTTTTCCAGTGACAAGAACCCCAAAAGCAAAACTAAAACAGATTTTGATTAAGAAAATGGAGGGAAGAGAAGCTCACATTCCCCTGGGGGAGGGAGGAATTGTGGCTCTTTTGATCCTTTCTCCCCTAGCCAGGTCTCCCCACAGGCCTAACCTATTGCTGGCAGCCCCACCTGTAACAAACATAATGAAATCTAGAAAAAGAGAAAGGGAAAACTGGTGGAGTGGGAGGCAGGCAGGGACTGTTGCCTGCCCTGAGCAGCAGCCCTGGCTCTGGGGGCTGTTGTAAGGGAGGTCTTCCTGGAGAGAGCGTGACTGATGCAGGGCAGAGTGCCCCTTCGAGCAAGACCTGGGGCTCAGGGAGGGACCGTGCTCTTAGATTCTCTGGCCCTCTGTTTCCTTCCGGGGTCAGGGGTCTGGTGGGATACGGAGCCCTCTGCCCCTGAGAAGTCAAGATTTTCATCAGGAGGGAGGGAGAGAGCACTGCCACTGAAGGGCTTCTTTTGGAATCCACCCTCCATCTCAGCCCTCCTTGGAGACAGTCCTTCAGTCTCGTTGGGCAGAGCCAGAAGTTAGAAGTTAGAAAAGCACTCCAGAGTCACCAGGAAACACTTCAGGGTGGGGGTGGGGGGGGAGCGTAGGGAGGTCCAGTGCTGCTCCTGGCTCATTGGCATCGTTGGGAGGAGTTGATTTTCCACGGGCTGATTGCACTTGACAGCAGGTCGCTGAATCTCTCTGCCTCAGTTTCTCCAAATCTCCCTCCCAACGGGACCTCAACAGCTCAACTGCCCTCACTCCTAGAGAAAAAAAAATTGCCACCAGGGAAATAGAACATTGCTTTTAATTTCTTTACTTTGCGGGGGGGGGGGGGCGGGTAAGACCATTTTTCTTTCCATTTTCTTTGAAGGAGCAAAGAAAAGTCCTGAGGAAAAAAAATAATGTTCCTTTCTAGGGCATCCGTATCAACCACAGCCCAAGACGGCTTCCCCCACCCACTGACCCGCAGCTGCTGCCCCGAAACGGCAGCAGGTTGACCTGCCCGGCTCTCCTGGCTCCCTCGGCCTCCTGCAGCGTCATACCCCTTGTAGAGCTGGGGAGATGAATGACGCAGAGGGGGGCAGGTGAAGCGCAAAGTCACACAGTGGGAGAGAGTGGGAAGGGGGCAGGGCAGGGGTGAGGACACACAATGGGCGTGGAAGGTTTGAAGCTCAGCTCTAAGTCAGGAACTGTGTTAACTCGTTACTTGCTTTATCCCACTGAATCCTCAGGTCCACCCTGTGATTATGATACTCTCATAATCCCCACATTAGAGGAGGGGAAACTGGGCTCTTCGAGGTGAGGTCACACAGTTCCTAAGTGGCAGATCCTGGATAAGACCCAGGGCTGCCTGACTCTACCATCCCGGTGTATAAACATTCAATACACTTCTTCTATAGGTGAGATATCTCAGCAGCTCCTCTCAAGGAGGTGGGGCCGGTGGAATGGCAAAGACCCCTCTTTGCTGGCTCTAAGATTCCTTGCCCAGTTTGCGTGGCTTAACTCAGGGAGCACCCACTGGGTGCTCCGATGTGAGACTCCCTGGGTGGACTCTGGGAGCACTGGGACCCGAATGGCTTCCTTCAGAGGCCCTGAATGGATTAGTTTTGCCAGGATCAGGTCGCCCTGGCCCCTGGCCCTCTTGCCTCCAGACCATGGGAGTGGGGAGTAAAGGGTTAAGTGTGGCTCCTGGAGTTTGTAGGGTAAACTTAAGGGAGTGCCCTGGGCTGGGCCACTGGAGCTTCCCCCTGAAGTTCCCGTACGGAACCCAAGAGGCTTAGGGCCAGCACCTCATCCTTCTCCTGCCTTCTGCCTAGAACCCAAGCTCCAATGGGAGAACCCCACCCTCTCCTTCAGAGCAAGGGTCCCCAGGAATCTTCCAGAGCTGGGAAGCGGACCCCCCACCACAGCAGAGAGTGGCCCAAGCAGCGGTCAGCTGTTTGGGTACAGATGTTGGGGGAGCAAAGAAAGGAGTTTGGGGGAGGGGCCTTAGGTCGGGGCCTCCGAGGCGCAGGGCCTTTTAACCTCTTAATTGCTGGTTCTGTTTTTTTCTGGCTTCTCCTAAAAGTTTGCCTAGAAGAGAAGGAACAGAGGGGATAGGCAGAGTCCCACCTACAATCCCCCTTGTTTGCCTCATTAGAATCTAAGGCTATCAAGGGAGCATCCTGAACGTAAAATAAGTGAACTCTGGTTTGAGTTTTGGCGCCCTGGCTCGTTAGCTTCGGAATGAACGGTGGCCTTCCCACTCTGAGTTTCGGTTTCCTCCTGCAGAAAAGGGGTTGCTTAATGATGGGGGACTGGGTGAAACTCCGATGGGCTCTTTCGTTGAGGCGCACCCAACAAATGATCACTGACCGCCTGCTGGGTATCCAGGGGAAGTAGTGCGGGAGAGTGAGCCTGACTTGGGCAGGGGCTCACAGCTCCCTCTGCGCAACCCCGACTACCCAGCTATCACTGCTCCCTCCTTTGGGGAGAGAGAGCGAGGAGGTGCGTGAGGACCACCCAGACCCCTTTCAGCAGTTGTTACTGATACGCAGCGTCTGTTATGCACGTCTCCATTCCCAAGGCGCAGCTGTCCTTTGCGTCTTTGCCCGGAGGCGTGGGCCGGGACCCAGGGAGGGGCGCGCACGAGTCTGGGGCTGTAGCCGCGCCCCCTAATCCCTTTGGCGCTCGCTCCACAGCTCCCGCACACCCTTTTCTTGAAGTTTCGTTTTCTCCGACACCAATTTCGCTGCTTCCGGAACCTGGCGGCTCGGGCCTTGCAGCCCGCCTGGAAAGGAGCCTGTCTGTTTGTCAGAGCCTCGATCCGTAAGCCAACTCATTTCATCCTTGTTTGTGCCATTGGTCCCTGCCCTGGGTGGAGGACACGCTCCAGTAACGGCCTGCAACGTATCCAAAACTGCATAATGACCCCACCCCCTCCTCCATCCAAGGATCCAACTCGAGGATAATTTCGTTGATTGAGCCGAGCCAGAGCGAGCGCGGGGAGATCCTAGGCCTGGGGACAGCTCCTGGAATTTGGGGTGTTATGGGGGAGGTGTTGAGAAAGTTGCTGAGAAGCCACTCGCGGCGGCCACCTGGGATCAAGGAGATGGGGGACCTGTGAGCAGCCATTGTAGGCGTAGAGCGCGCGCGGGCGTTGCGGACTTTGGAGCGGGAAGATCAGGGATGCGCGGGGTGTCTGGGACGTGTCCCTGCCAGAGGACTAGGAATCCCACACAGCCAAGCTCGAAGACCCCGGGTGCTACCCTGGCGCAGGGCACTGGCCGCGGTGCAAGGAGACCACGGAGGGGCGGCGAAGTCGCTCTCACCTGTCCTGTAAAGGCCGGACCTTCCCTTCCCTGGCGCTTCCCACTCACTGGAAACGCACCTTCCGCACCGCGCACCCCCACCCCCGCCAACTCCCTGGCCCCCAGGCCCTGCGAGCTGGAGTATCCAGGAGCCCGCGGACCAGGCTGGGGACACGATGGGGTCAGACCAGGCCCCTCTCTTGCTCACCACCCGGGATCCAGATCCCACCTCCAGCCTGGCTGCTTCTGCAGATTCGAGGTCCTTTTTGCACCTCCAAGCGGACCTCAACCCCGGCCCCACTTTCTTTATGGTCTTGAGCTAGTAGTCACTCTCCCACTCTGAGCCTCCGCTTCCACGTGTGCAAAGTGGGTGCCAGAGTCCCCACCTTAGGCCCTTGCGGCGAAGCCGAGGTTGCAGTGGAGGCTTTGCACCACAGGACCCCGGACCTCAGCAAGGGCTCCGCACTCGGCTGGCCACTCCCTCCTCTCCGAGGCCAGAAAGGGCTCCCAATCCGGTAGCCGCCAGACCGACAGCCGAACCGAGGCCAGCCCCACGACGAGAATAGACTGTGTGGGTAAAGCGAGTTCTTTTCCCCTCTGCTGAGGGATTGTGAACAGAAATCCCAGGTTGTGCTGGGCTCTGCCCTGGGGAAGCCGAGTTTCCGCGGCAGGGAACCGCCTCTCTTTAGGGTTTGACCCAGCAGAGGCTCGCAGCGGCGCCTGAGCTAACAATTTCTGGCCGGAGGCAGTCGCGTTGGGGTTGTGTTGGGGACCCCAGGCTGGCCGAGGCCTCTCCTCTCCCACACTCAGTTCAACCCAAGACCCTTTTATTCAACTAAGAGTTGCTTGGTTTGCCAAGGCAGATGATGTTGTAACCAGAGCGCATTTTCTGGGCTGGCTTCGGGGCACCCTTACAGCGTGTCCAATGCTTCTCCAGGTGGGGGTGTTCTGGCCCTGGGGACCCAGAGGTGAGTCTTTTTGGTCCTGTCTCAGGAGTGCCAGAGGTGGAAGAGAGATCCAGGGAACCCAACATCTGCAAACCGGTGCCGTCAATGCAGAGAGGGCGGTGCTGGGGGCTGTGGCACTCCTTCCTCCTGGACCATGAGAGCGTGTGAAGGCCTGGGGTGGGAAAATGCTGCAGAGGGGCCCCGTGAAGATCTGGGAATGCCCTTCCATGGCGACTGACTGGGACTCAAGCTTGGGTTTGGGGTGGGGGATCTTGAGAAAAGTTAGAGAGAAGATGAGCCTGAGAGGATGTGGTCTGTCCGGCTTTGTAAACTCCGAGGGTCTTGGGCCAGATCCCACGGGTGGAGTGGAGCCACCAAAATATTTTAAGCAGGGCAGGACAGGATTCAGTGTGCATGCTGGAAACTTGGCTGTGGCCGCTTTCTGGAAGATGGATTGGCCCTGGGAACAGGGAGACCAGGGCTAAGACTTGCAGAAAGGGGTGCATGATGGGAGCCCGGCCTAGGGGGCGGCAGTGGCAATGAAAAGGAGGAGACGCGTCCTGGGGATACTTAGGAAAGGCACCACCAGTGCCTCCTGATTGGCTGGATGTGGGGTTAGGGGAGGGAGGAACGTGTGATTTAGGTTACTAAGCCTGAGCTGCTGCAGTGGTGGCACCTTAGCCTGAAATGGAGTGTGCACCAGAGGAAACTGAGGCTCAGAGGGTTCAGACAGGCTCACGCCCATGTTAAGAGCAAACCTTCCCTGGTGCTCACAGGCCAGACCTTGGGGCGATGCTCAGACGGGGCGAACCGGACTCTGCTGCTTCCCAAGGGCTCCTGGTTTGGTGGGGGAGGCTGCACCCAAACAACCGCACTGTAAAGGGGGAGGGAGAAGGGAAAGAGGCAGAATCAGGGAAGCCTTAAGGGGTACGAAGACATTTGATCTGGGCTCTTTTGGTCTTTTTAACATTTACTGTTAGAATGTCATGGGGCTTCAGAGTCTGGGACTAGCTGGTTACTTAATAGACTGCAAAACACTGAACAAATAATAGTAGTCATTGCTGTTGTCATTCAGTTCAGTTCAGGGCAAGGAAAATGAGAACTTAGAGGGGTTAAACAATTTGCTCAGAGTCATCAAGCCAGTAATGCATATCTGTCTAGGCTTCCCAGCAACTCCCAGCCTCTCTTTCGCTGGGGTACAGTTTATTCATCTCGGGTTCCTGTCCTTGCAAGCCTCATGACCTTGTACAAGTGACTTAACTCCCTTTTTCCTCATCTGAAAAATGATGATCACCTAGTATAATCAATACAAAGCACTTAGAATCCTGCTGGGCACGTGGTAAGTGCTCAACGATTTGCCTATTATTATTATTATTATATTTCCCTAACACTTATGATATATTTTAGTGAACAAGTTAATGTTATATACAAATGAAAGTGATCACTGTAGAAAACCTGGAAAACCCAGAAAAACACCAAGAAGAAAATTAAAACCACCCACCAACTCACTTTCCAGGTGGCTGTTGTCTGGAAGTGGGGGTGCTGGATCCAGGCATAGGGACATTCCTTAGCAAGTGACAGCCCTGAGCCCAGATGCCTGGGTACAGGCAGGCTACTGGGATTTGGAGGGGGGCAGGGGGCCTGTCTGAGCCTCGCCATCCCCTTCCCTGCCCCGGTGTCCCACAGCCGATTTGGGACCAAGTGCGCACGGTGTGGCCGACAGATCTACGCCAGCGACTGGGTGCGGCGGGCTCGCGGCAACGCCTACCATCTGGCCTGCTTCGCCTGCTTCTCGTGCAAGCGCCAGCTGTCCACGGGCGAAGAATTTGGCCTGGTTGAAGAGAAGGTGCTGTGCCGAATCCACTACGACACCATGATCGAGAACCTCAAGAGGGCCGCAGAGAACGGTACCGCACCAGCCCCGCCCAGCACCTGGCCACCCCCCTGCCCTCTGCCCTCAGCCCTCCCCCGCCCTCACACCCCAGAGAGTGCCCACACTCTTCTAGAGACTGGTGTTCACCTGATCCCCCGGAGGCTGCGCACGGAGCCCAGACGTCTGGCTCCATCATGTGCTTGGGAGTTGGAAATCACTGCCTGTCCCTGCAACTGTATTTTCTCATCTGTAAAATGGGGTTTAGATAGGACACCTTCTCAAAGGGAGGTGAGCGGATGTTTTGTTAGGCCAGGAGGCAGCCAATGAATGCTAGAGATGATTTTTCACAACGGGGCAGCCTACTGCACCTTTGGATAGCACCGGTTGGCCGAGCGCTCATCCCCTACAGCTGTTACAGAGAAATGACCAACCCAGTTCTCTCAACTCCCAAGCCAGTAGCTCTAAGCCAGAGGTTTAGGGGCAGGGGTTTCATGCCGGACTGTAAGGAGAAGGACCTTTGAGAATGGAGACGGGAACTCCAGTTTTGCTTCTGACATGCATTTCTGACGTGCGAAATTTCCTTTTCAACCTGGGCTTCAGTCTCCCCATCTGTGCAAGATGGATGGTGGACTAGGAAGAACCCTGAATCTCTTAGCATTCTGATACTGTGATTTCCCAAGAAACATAGGTCCAGGGACAGGGGCCAGGTCTTCCAGGGACTGTGGTGGCTGAGTTACAGGTGGGTCGGGGGCTAGAAAGGGGGAGCGGAGGCTCGTCTGTGGGCAGAGGCAGGGACCCTTTCCATAATCCCCCTATCTGGGTCCGGAAGCTGCTTGCTGCTCTGCAAAGGGATTATTCTATGTAATTCTTACAACCCTAAGAAGTAGCTGGTGTATCCCCATTTTACAGGTGAGGACACAGGCAGAGTTTATCTGCAGTATGTGACTTGCCAAAGGTTACATACCAGCACATCTGCCTGACTCCAGAACCCAGGTTCTTACCCACCATGCCACACCACCCCGTTCCCGAGTCCCAAGGCTCTTTCATCAGACCTCACCGAGCAGGGGAGGCTGCTGGGGTGCGGCTCCCTCTATGAGTTTCGTTTCTCTATTGCAGTGACAGGCACAGCAATCCTTGTCCTGCCTGTTCTCCTAGGACAGGGGTCCCCAACCTCCGGGGTTGTGGACCAGTATTAGTCGGGGTCTGTTAGGAACCTGGCTGCACAGCAGGAGGTGAGCTTGAATGTAATGCGCTTCAATCACCCCAAACCAACCCTCCCCTGCCCCCACCCCCAACGAGTCCGTGGAAAAATTGTCGTCCATGAAGTTGGTCTCTGCTGCCAAAAATATTGGGGACTGCTGTCCTAGAAGACATTAATACCACAAAATATCCCATCCACAGTGCCTCTGGGGAGGAGTAAGTATTACCCTGCCTCCATTTACAGCCTGGAGACTAGTTAGAGATCCCCAGGGTATTCCTGGCCAGGGCCATCACTTTCTCCTGCCAGGATTGGGACGAAGGGGGCCTGGGGGGGAGCCAGTGAGGCTGGGGTGCTGTGTCCACCTCCAGTGGCGGACAAGTTAGCAGTGGAGCTGGGATGGAATCCAGGGAGCAGAAGTTTCCCCACCCCATGGCCATCAGGGACCCCAGGCTCCGCCCACACCCAGACCAACCAGGACCACTCCCAGTCGCAGCCAGGCTGGGTACACCCCAGCTCCCCCAGCCAGGCCCCGCCCCAGGCTCCTACCACGCAGAGGAATTTCAAGGCTTGAGACCTTCTTTACTTTCTGGGCTTCTGTTTTACTTTCCAAACTTAAACACAGACACACATCCTTCATAGAAAATTGAGAAAAGACACTTAAGCAAAAAGAAAATAAAAATCACTCCAAATGCCACCACCCCTTATATTTTAGTGCATGTCTTCCCAGGTTTTTTTTTTCTATGTATGTATGTTGGAATGTTTGTTTTGTTCTTTCCTCAACATAGTATTTTTCCTAATTTAAAAGTACAATAAATTGTGAATAGTGGTGTAATTGCTAGTGATTTTAATTTTCTTTTTTTGTGCTTATCCGGATTTTCTGAGTTTTTGATAAGGAACATGTACTCATTACCTTTGTATTCAGAAAAAATGAGATATTAAAAATGAAATGGGAGTATATTAGTGTGATTGTAAAAGTAATATAAGTGGAAAGAGAATAGCTGACAAAATTAAGCCTTAGAGAAGTGAGGTGATGTATGATTGTAAAAACCTCCAAAATTAGAGAAATATTGAAAGTAGAACCTCCATAATCGCACTCCTTGCACCTTCCGACCTTTGTGCTTCCATCTGCTTTAAAAATTATATCCTTCCAACCTTTTTGCTTTCATCAGGTTGTACAAAATTAGGATCACAGTTCTGCAGCCTGCTTGCTTCCTACTTGTATCCGCCGGAGTCAGAACACTAGTGAAAGGTCGGGGCAGGGGCTTTCTTCTCTCTAAGCCTCAGTTTCCTCCGCTTTAAAGCGAGGATAATGTCACCTGTTCTCAGGGCTGAGAGACATAAAGGGCACACTGAAAGAGAAGCGCCTGATACTAAGCGGACGGTCAGAAATGAAAGGCCCCTCCCCCGAGGACTGAGCTCAGGGACTAGGACCCTGGGGTCCCCGCCCCCAGCCAACTCCGCTCCTGACCCTTCCAGGGACCAGCTCCCCCCACCCCCGTCCTTTCCAGGCTGCCATTAGAAGAGGTGCGGACGCGTGGTGAGCCACTTCTGTCGCCCCCAGGGAACGGCCTCACGCTGGAGGGGGCAGTGCCCTCGGAGCAGGACAGTCAGCCCAAGCCCGCCAAGCGCGCGCGGACATCCTTCACAGCCGAGCAGTTGCAGGTACCGGGGAAGGTCGCTGGTGGCCAGGTGTGGGCGGGGAGTTGGTGTGGGCGTGTCTGAGAGGGCCTCCTGGCTCCGCCTCTCCAGAAATCGCGGTGGGGAGGTGGGGCTATAGCTCTCTGGGGCGTGGCCTCCAGGCCGGAGCCTCTGATTGGGCGAGGGCCCTGGAGACCTCCCTGCGCCCGTGCCTATTCGCCTCCGCCCCTTCGCCCCCTTGCTCTGCAGGTTATGCAGGCGCAGTTCGCGCAGGATAACAATCCCGACGCGCAGACGCTGCAGAAGCTTGCGGACATGACGGGCCTCAGCCGGAGGGTCATCCAGGTGGGGCCGGGGAAGGGCGGTGCCTTCAGGTCTTGGGCGGGGTCTAGCGGTCTGGGGGTGGGCCCTCGAGCGGCTCCTGGGGCAGCGGAGCTGCGGTCCCGGGCGCACGTGGCCGCTTTCTTCAGGAGGCGACGAGGCAGTCCCGTCTGGGGTCCCCCGGTGGCGTGTCCGACCCTTTTCCATGAAGCTGAGGCTGCTGAGGCTGTCGTTCCAGGTGTGGTTTCAAAACTGCCGGGCGCGTCATAAAAAACACACACCACAGCATCCTGTGCCGCCCTCCGGGGCACCGCCGTCCCGCCTCCCTTCATCCCTATCCGACGACATCCACTACTCCCCATTCAGCAGCCCTGAGCGGGCGCGCATGGTCACCCTGCACGGCTACATTGAGAGTAAGTGACCGCGACACCCAGGCCTCCTGGCCTGGGACAGGAGCGCGCGTGGGCCGCGGAGAAGTGGGGAGGCCTTTCGGAGCCTCGTGGGTGAAGATGTGGGCTTCAAGGTCGCTCAGACCTAGGTAGTGGGAAGAGGTACTAAGTTACCTGGCTCCGCCTCAGTAGAAGCAAGCCATTCAGTCATTCAAAAAGTACTTTACAAGCACTCACTCTGTGCCAGGGCCCGGGGGACTAGGGAGAGAACAAGGTGGGTAAAGTCCTTGCTCTGGTGGAGCTTGCATTTTGGTGGTATAGACAACATGGAACAAGAATCAGATAGATGAGCGTGTTTTCATTGCGATGATCCCTCTGGGGAAGGTGCTGGATGGGAGGGTGGAGGGGCCGCCTCTCAGAAAGCTGAGACCAGAATGATGGGTAGGATGAGTGAGACACAAGGAGTGGGGAAACAGGTGAGCAGAATGTCAATGGAACTGAATGTAGGCAGGTCTGCCGCCTGCCACAGGGAGCACAATGGCATTGGGTGCACTTGGGGTACAAGGAAAATGCCAGTGTGGTGGAAATACTCAGGGCTGCGAAGCCACGGGCAAATCACCTAACCTCCTTGAACCTCAGATTCCTTATCTACAAACTGGGACTTTAATAATGCCTACCTCGCAGGGTAGTGAAAACACACTCATATCAGTCATTATTTTTGGAGTGTCTTTTGCGTCCTCGGCACTGGGGTACACCATAGAACACAACAGACCAAAGCCTGTGTGCTCCTGGGGCTCACATTCCAGAGTGGGACGTGGGTGGAGAGACAATAATACAGGACGGGCACGCCCGTGGGCGCTGAGCACTGTGGGGCGATAGAGGGTGGTCACGGAGGAGTGAACTTGGACCAGGAAGTTGGAGGAGAGAGGGAGTAAGTAGCCTTGTGCATTTCTGGGGGATGAATTTCAGTGAATCTGCTTTTGAGTAGGTGCTTACCACACATTTTCTTTCCCTTCAAGGGTATTCCTATTGGTTATTTCCTCAAAGCAGGGCATAACCAGAAAAACAGAAGTGGCTACAATGTACTCACAAACTCAAATCCTCCCTTCTGTAGCTCTAGGAAAAGGAAGAGGTCAGAGAGACCCTGCTGTTCACTGAGCCCCTGCCATGTGCCAGACACTAGCCATGTTCCTGAACATCAGGGATCACCATCCCATTATACAGATGAGGAAACCAAAGGTCCACAATGAGTGAGTGGGAGCTAGTGTTCTTTAATGATCGAGTGTGGGCTTTGGTGTCAGACTGTCTGGCCTAAAATCCCATCCCTGCCACTTCCTGGCTGTGTGACATTGGGCAAGCTCTTTAGCTTCCCTGAATACTAGTTTCCTCATCTGTAAAAATGAAGACAGTAAGAATACCGATCTCAAAGCAGTGTTGTGAGCATTCAATGAGACTGTTGACTTAAAAGCCTTCAGCACTTAGTAAGTGCTAGGTAAGTATTAGCTGGCCCGTGATGGCAGCTGTGGTCCTGGTTGGCTGCGCTGAGAGCGCAGAGTCCTGCCTACCGCCCCAGGCTGCTGGTGGGAACGTCATCTTTGCTGTTTCCTTTCTGAACCATCTGCTCAGTAGGAGGGACTTTTTCTCCCTTTCTTTTTTAAACAATGACTTCTGTTCAGGCCACAGAGAGCCCATAGGCTATCTAGTTCATCTGTTAAAGGCACCAAGCACCAGGGGCTCTCTTGGTACCAGGAATTTGGGCTACCAGCTCTCAGTTACTGTGGACTTGGTAATGGATCTAAGTGGCTCCCTTGGGAGCGGGGCCTTGGCCTCCAGAGTCATGCCAGGACTCTGCCCTTGTACTGTGTTGGCCAAGCCTGGGTATGTCTTTGACACCTAGAGCAGGGGCTGAAGGGCCCTTTCCTCTTCACCTTGAGGTGGAACCCAGGTTGGGGCAGGAGCTCTCAAGTGTCCTTGGGCCTGCTGCCTCCTGCTGCGTGACTGCAGTTCACCTGGGCAGTTTGCTTTGCAGTTAACTATGTTCACAGGATCCTGAGTTTCCTGGAGCCTTAGAGCTTGCAATCTGAAAAAAGCTTTGGAACCAGACCCCAGAAAAATGCACATACGCACATAGTTTTCCATGTCATCTCAGGCTGTTCATGGACTCCAAGAGCACTTCAGGTTAAGAATCCTCAATCTTGTATAACTGCTTTATTCCACAGATGAAGGAACTGTGGCTCAGAAAGGCACAGTGACTTGTCCCAAGTTACATATCAATTTTAAGTCTCTTTACAGGGCTCTTTTTTTGTAACCAAAGTGGTTAGAGTGCAGGGAAGAGGAAGCCGTGGACTTCTCTACTTTAGTGGTAAAGAGGCTGAAACATGAGAGATTTGGGTGAAATGTGAGAGATTTGGATCAGATGTAAGGGTGGACTTCTCCTTACAGTTTTAGATGTTAGAATAAGTACAGAAAGATGCCACGCCTCGTTCTGGGTACTGGAAATTCACAAAGATCTGGAATCTGGAAAACAGACAAAAGTTCCTACCCTCATTGGAGCTTGCATTCTAGTTGGCAGATACAAGGAGTGTGAGGGTGGGTGTTGGTTTGCAATTTTAAATAGAGTGGTCAAGGAGAGCATCACAAGGAAGCTGACATACGAGTGCAGAGTTATCTGAGGAGAAAGCCTTGTTGATACCTGGGAGGAAATGTACAAGACACCAAGGGAGGATCCTAACAGATAGCCTTGCATATAGGAGGTATTGAATACATATTCATTTATGAGTGTTTATGTATCGATCAGCTGACAGTTACCATAGAGAACTTTATAGGTTATAAAGCCCTTCACATAGGGCATTGCAACCAACCCTATGCAATTTTGCCCCGGGCCAATCAGCTGGTAATTAGCAGAGGTGAGCATGGTCCCAGGGCTCCAGCCTGCTGAGCACAGGGCAGGTGGGATCCTGCATGGAGGGCGGGTATGGGCTCCAAGGCCTCCTCTCATCCACAGGTCAGGTACAGTGCGGGCAGGTGCACTGCCGGCTGCCTTACACCGCGCCCCCCGTCCACCTCAAAGCCGATATGGATGGGCCGCTCTCCAACCGGGGTGAGAAGGTAAATGGAGCCAGGTTGGGTCTGGTGGGATGGGTTCCAGCAGCATTCCTTACACCGAGCAGGCACCATGCCTCTCCGCCCAGCACGCTCAGGCCCCCACCTTGTCCCTGAAGCAGTCGCTCGAGCAGGTGCCAGTGTGTTCTATGTGCGCGGTCACTCCAAAGGCCCCCTTGGCTGGCCCTCTTGTTTGCAGACTTATGAATTTAGTTACTTTGCTCAAACTCTGGGGATCCAGAGAGGGCTCATATCACACGCCACCCTGCTTCCCACCATCTCCCTGGTTCCTTCTACTTTCTCCTTTTTGTTCCTGTCTGTTGGGGGTGAATATCCTGAGCTTGTGTGGCCTGGGGATAGCAGGTCAGCAAGTGACCTTGATCAACAGGCAAGGTCTCCTTTGTGAAAGGATTCCTGGTCTCTAGGTGTCTCCAGCATTAGGACAGAACACCCAGAAGGGTACTTAAACATCAGCCAGTCCAGTGATTGAAAGTTTTGTCCTTAAGCTCTGGAAACCTTCATTAAATCTTTTCCATAACCCATAATGCAGATAAAAGTAGGTAGAGCTGCTCTGGGTGAAACTGCAGAGGGAATTTCCCCTCCCAGCTCCCTCTTAGCTCCAGGCCACCTCCTACTTAGCCTGAAAGCCACTGCTCTAAGACACGCTCCATTTTAGATAGGGGGAAATCGAGGCCCAGGTGGCTCAAGGCCGCAGAGCCTGAATGAGAACCTATGCATTTATTAATTCACTTACTCATGTATTAGCTGATGTTTGCTATGTGCTGATTGTGCCCAGGAGCCCCAAGCCAGTTGCCAGGAGCACAGAGAAGAGCAAAACATGGTCCCTGCCCTTGAGGAGACCGCAGTCTGGAGGGGGAGACACACCCCAACAGTTACAACACTGCGAACACTGCTATCAAACTGTGATGGGGTCGGGGTGCAGCTCAGGAGAGACACAAGGCTTCCTAGAGGAAGGCAACATCTGAGCCCAGGCCTGACGGCTGAGTCAGAGTTCATGGGGGAAGTCATGGGAAGCCCTCTCAGGGAACACTGAGCAATCCAGTGTTTCTGGCACACAGGCTCGGGAGGAAGAACAGTAAGGGTGGGGGCCTCAGGCTGCCAGGTGGGGGCGTGTGGACTTTGTCTCGGGCAGTGGTGGTCCCTGGCGACCTGTCAGAAACATCGCTGCAGTGCTCTTCAAGAGACACAGGGAGCGCTGGGAGTCAGGGTGTTGGGACAGGGGGAGGGGGCCAAGGCCTTAAGCTAGAAGGGGCCCCAGAGGCCTTGAGTCCAGCAGAGTGCGGCTGGTGTTGGTGTGATGTTTAGAATCGCCTGTGTAGTTTGTAAAGCTGCAGATTCCCCAGCCTAGGCCCCTAGAGAGCCAACGAGGTAGGAGGTCTGGGGCGGGGACCAGGGATCTGCTAGTGTAATGCCCAGCCTGTGTGATTCGGGTACGCACAGAGGTGAGGACCACCCTCCAGGACAGCCGCTCTCGCTCTGCCTCCTGACTGAGCGCTCGCTGTGTACCGGGCACGGTGCTTCCACCGTGGGGGAAGGTGTGTGGTATGGAGGTACAGACAACCTAGTTGGACAGAGGTTTACAAGTAACTGGTAGTGCTCAAGGCAAAATCCCGCAGCACCGCGAGGCGGTGAGCACGTCCCAGGAATGTGCCCCCTGGGACTGCCAAGCTCACGGTAAGAGCTGTTGTTCTTCGAGCAGCTCCTCTGTTCATGGCAGACGCTTCACACATGTTGTCTGATGCCTGCCAACCACTTTGTGGGTGTGAGGATGGCATCCTGGTGGTAAAGATAAGAGAACAGAGGTTCAGAGAGGTGACGACTTGTCCAGGGATGCAGCGAATCTGTTGGGCTCCAAAGTCTGCCTAGATCAGTAACCGCGTCCTCTCGTGCAGCACTTCACGGTTTACACAGTGCTCTCCCTGGTCTCAGCCTCTGCAGCCTCCCTGGGGGGATGGTTCCTGCTGACTCCCTCTCACACCTGCGGACACTGGGGCTCAGACGGAACAGTAGCTCGCCCTGGGCTGCACAGAGGGCGTGGCTGGGGCTGCCTTCCACTCCAGCAGTGTCTGCCTTGGAGCTGTCCCCTCCTTCAGGGGCGCATTCATCGCCTCAGACCTGGGGCAGGGGCTGCAGAGGCCAGCTGGCACTGTCCCTGTCCTCCGGGAGTGTGTGACTTGGAATGGGAGGCAGGTAGCTGCACCCTGAGTGCCAGGGCACTTGAGGTGAGGGATGAACATGGCCTTCAAGAACCGGGAAGAGGGAGTGAAAGTTCTAGGGGAGAAGCAAGGAAGGAGGAGAAGGGCATTAGTGTGGCCGAGGTCCAGGGAGGTGACCGGGTCACATAATGCAGGGCTTGGATCACAGGGTGAGGGGCCTGGGCGTTATCTGGAGGGGCGTTAGCCTTGGAAGGATTCAGGGCCGGGCTCAGAGCTTGGAGACAAGCCCTGGACTCCTGGTGGCTCAGCTAAGTTCTGGTTATGTCTGGTTCAGCCTGAAAGATGAGCCAGCCTGGGGTCTGGCAGCTTTGGCTGTAGAAGGTTCTTGGCCCCTGGGTTTGGCTGTTGAGCCAGGGTTCTCTCTTTCTGGGCTGCGTCCCCAACTTCACATCTAGCAGCTCTGCAGAAAAATGTCTCCCCCTCCTTCTTGACCTTTCTTCCTCCCTGGGCACCTTTTCTGTCCACATCTTGACAAACCTCTGGGGCCTGGTGAGCTATGTGTGGTCAGCGGGTGCAGAACTGTATGGGCCTTCTCCCAAGTCACCCTAGGCCTGAGCCAGCCTAGCTACAGGGAGACTCAGTGCTCCCGGGCTAGGCCCCTGAACCCACTCACTACGCCCAGGCCTGGCCCCGCCGGGAGAATGGGCTCTGAGCATCGAGGAAGAGCACCTTCTCCCCCGGCTCCGTCATCATTTGGCCACACACACACACCTGTGAGTTTCCAGAACCACATTTCTTTCTGGTCATGGCTCCTGACGCCGCAGTTTTGGAGCTTAGAAGGTGCTTAGAAATCAGGGCTGAGCTGTCATTGAGCAGATGCAGAGACTGAGGCTCGCAGAGGGGAGGGGTCTCACCAGAGAGCCCCCCGGCCAGGCATCCTGGAGGCCAGAGGAGAGCGTTGCCCTAGGCTGGGTGAGTGGGTGAGGCCATGCGGTGTGGCTCGAATCCCAGCTCTGCCACTTCTCACTCTGAGACCTGGGAACGTGGTTAGCTTCTCTGAGCCTCTGTTCCTGCAGCCACAAAATGGGGATAATAACAGGTCCCACCAGCTAAGCTTGTTGCTGAAGGCAAGCACAGTAATGTATGTAAGAAGTTAGCACAGCGCCCAGTTCACAGAAAGTAGCCATAGATGGTGGTTATTGCTATGCTCACTCCTGTGGAGACTGTCCCCATTGCTTTCCTCCGTCCCCTCTTCCCGTAACTGATCTGGGCACGTAACCTGGGTCAGGAAATGGAACAGCCATATGGCCATACCCACTTGATGTCCTGGGACCACTTAAGACCTCCACCTGACACTTCACTGTGACATCCCGTTGATCTAACAGCCAGTATCCTTGACCTGAACTTCAGGGAGTGGCTGTGTTGGTGGCCTAGAAGTCAGCCAGCTGATGCTTTAGGTAGAAGAGGAGGGGGACGGGCAGACGGTCCCTGGTCACTCACTGTGTGTCAGGTGCCTGGTGTGTCTGAGCCACCTGCCTTTCGGCTTTGGGGAGACTAAGTGCGCATGAAGTGCTTGGCCTGTCGCCTCGTCTGCCCTAAGCACGATGACTGCGGTCATGGTGGCCTCCGAGAGGAAGAGGCTGCGTGTTGTATAATGAAGAGAGCTTGCTCCGGAGCCAGGCCTGGGCTGAGCGCTGGGTTCACTTCTTCCTAGCTGCGGGATTGCAGGCTCACTGATTTTCACCTCTCTGAGCCCTCCCTTGTATCATGGAGCTAGCTGGGGGGCACCCTTGCGGGATGGCGATGCGCCTTCCATGAAAGAGTGCAGGTGAGGCTCCTCACGCAGTGCCGGGCAGGGTGCAGTGCCCAGGAGACAGCTGCTGCTGCTCTTGTATCTCACTGAATCCTCCCTATTCTGAGAGAGAGGTCTTGTCATTCCCATTTTACAGATGAGGAAACAGGCTCAGAGAGGTGAAGTGAGTTGCCCAAGGTCCCACAGCAAGTAAGTGCCAGAGCCAGGATTTGAACCCAGCTCTGGGCCCTGAGCCATCCACATTCTCCGTGCCTTCAAGGACCTCGGGGGAGCTGCTGAGTGGGGCAGGCCCCCAGCTCAGCCACCTCCCATGCCCTCCCTCTGCAGGTCATCCTTTTTCAGTACTGACGCTTCCGGCACTCGCGCATCTGTCCATGGGCACCCCACAGCTGCCCCTCAGCCGCTGAAGTGCAGTGTCCGAGCGAGCGCTGCCAGGGATCCACCCACCTCCGCATCCACCCCTCATCTGCCATCCCGCCCGCCACCAGCTGGGCCTGTGGGCCTGGCCGTCCCCTCTCCTGCTGAGAACCAGAACCCGCCAGGAGCACCGCAGCATCCTCCTCTTGGAAGGCACAGCTCCCTGAAATTTGGAATCAGGGTGAAAACAACAGCCCAGTTTTTCCATTTAGACAGAACTCATCTTCAACGAATGGAATTGTGCAACGCCAACAGCCTTCTCATTTACAGGTTTTCTTTCCTCCCATGTTGGCCTTTATTCACTCCTTCCTTGGAACCATCTCTGAATTCTGGAAGCCGACAACCCCCAGTGTTATCCGCTCTGTTGCTTTTGTCTGGAAAACTCTACAGTGTCTGTGGGATGTCCACAAAGGAAAGCTATGTTCTAATTTTATCATTTCCATCTGTCTGGTTATGTCAAGTTAATTCAGAGAGAGAAGAGACACTGACCAACCCTGAGAGGCCCAGCAGGGCAGGAGGGAGACCTGCCCAGGCCAGGAGGTGGGGGACAGGCTGGGGCTGGGGGGACAAAGACCTGCAGTGGTCTGGGGCTCAAGGAGGGGGATGTGGCACATTGGGCTGGGAGTGAAAGAAAAAACTCGGGGTATATGTGGAAGACCTTCCTCCCACCTAGCTCTCCAGTACACATGTACACAGGCGAAAGGCAGAGGCGGTGTTTGGACTCCGTGATGATATTTCCAAATGTTCGGGCAGGTTAGAATTGGGGGCCCGTCTTGTCCACCTGTTGGTTCCTGGTAGGAGTGCTTAGGTCATATCTTTTTTGAGGGGGGCACCTCTCCTGGGGGGCTGGGGGATAGAGCCCAGGGGATGGCAGGCAGAGTGTTAATTCTGGACCCACATCTGAGTAGAGAGGAGGTGCCCACTGGCTAGGTGAGCGTGCCAAGCCCGAGGTTCCAGCTGGCACCTCTGGGCTCCTCCGCCCACTGCCGAGAATGGAGGCCAGACGCGTCTGTGCTCACACCCACCCTGTCCTGCTGCGACTCTTCCACCCCAAACAAAAGGGCTTGGGCTACACGAGACCATGACTTATGTTTCCAGGGGACGCCCATTTGTCCCAAGTTTACCCTGTAATTTTACAAGTACTTGGTGTCCTGATGCATTTCCCATAGAGGCTGCTAGTAAGCATGTTTTAGCCCAAGTCCTCCTTCGTGCTCTGGTTAACCCGATATGTTGCCTTCAGAAGGAGACTCTAGGACAGGGAAAGCAAGTCCATGGCACATATGTATCGACTGTCCCTGTGTTCACCCATGGCAGGCATTGCTAAGCAATTACAACACTCTCCTACTGAGTCTGGATCAAGTTTCAGAATTCAGATGCTTGAAGCTGGCACTTAACATGAAAGCCTATGTGTTATTCTTGCTCCGGCACCTGGAGAAAGGCGAGGCGTGGGTGCAGCTCAAGAAGGGAACCCGCTTCCTTTCCCCTCTGAAGATGGTTCCGGCTGACTCAGGGCAAAGAGAAGGCGCTACTCGGAATGTGGTCGGTGCAGCTCAGTGCAGAACTCATCCAGCGAATAACACACTCTGGCCCTGTGCTGGGGGCTGGTGTTAACAGGAGCAGTTCAGGCCTGATCCCTGGCCTTGGGGAACTCTAATCTCTCCTTTCATTTTTGCTCCTGAGGCCCCCAGTGCAAGCATGTAGAGCCTAGCCCTGCCCAGGGTCACCCAGTACCCACTCTGCCTTGAGCCTCCCCCCAGGGTCTGTCCCTTGCGTGGATCATGTGGTCGTAGCATGTTGCAGTTCAGACATGTCTCCACTAGCCTGTTAGAGCAGCCTGGGAATGTACAGGCATCAAGACTATTTATTTAAATACAAAACAAAAGGGGGACACACACATACACTCACACACACACACACGGAAAAAATTGTAAGCACTTTTTTGTAAAACCAATGTCTGTTTTGTTACATACCTTTCATGTTGTGCTTTGTAAATGTCTTATTTGTGTAATAAATAAAGTTAATGCAAGTAGAAGTGCTGGCACTTAAATCCAGAACGCGATGGGATTCCATTTCTTGCCTGCTCTCTGGTTGGGGCTCAGGACCCGAAGCCCAGTGCAGTCCACTTCCTGGAAGAGTGGGTGCTGTGTCCCAGTTAGTCAGCAGAACTTCATGAAGGCATGATGTTTCTTTTCTAATCTGAACTGTGAAGGAAATCTGGCTGCTGTCTCTGTCCCCCTCCTGAACACGCACTCCCTGCCGGGCCCTGGGCCGGCTCTGTAGGACTCAAAGAGCCCGGCCCACGCTGCCCTGGAGGAGCCCCCTGGTCTGGCCAATGCTGGGAACAGGACCCACCAACGTGGTGGGGGGGGCCGAGGCCAAGCATGGTCATTTGAGCTGGATCTTATCAGCTTAGAAGTTCACAGAATAGCTGCAAAAGAGGAGGTGTCAGGGGGCCAGAGAGGGAGGCGCAGAGGAGCCTGTTTGGAAGATGGGGGAGAATTTGATATGGTGACGTGACGGGAGCCAAGGCTTGAACTTTGGTCCAAGTCTGGGTCTCATGCTGGCCTTGCTGGGTTCCAGAACTGCCATGTAAATCTGTGAAGTGAGAGAGAACACCTTTCTGCTGGCTGTCAATCCTCCCCCCACCGCCACCCCCACCCCCGCTTTCTCTCTCCCTCCCCCTTCCCCCTCCCCCTCCCTCCCTCCCTCCCTCCCTCCCTCCCTCCCTCCCTCCCTCCCTCCCTCCCTCCCTTCCTTCCTTCCTTCCTTCCTTCCTTCCTTCCTTCCTTCCTTCCTTCCTTCCTTCCTTCCATAGCAGCAGAACAGTTTGTTTAAACCAAAGCTCAGAAGGAGGGGAGGGGTGGCCGTCGGCGCAGAGGCTCCCAGTGCCCTCCTACGTGCCTGGCGCTGTGGCCCTGTGCGCTTGCCTGTAAACCTCAGCCCAGGGTGTACATGGTAACCGCCCCTGCAAGGCCCCTTCTTTATTAGTTGTTGCACCCCATCCCTAAGTCCATCTCTGCCCTTCCCCCTCCTCTCTTCCAATCCTATTATCAAGTGTCAATTTAGACCCCTGTGTGTCTTTGAAAATTGTTTAGTTTTGTGTGTGTGTGTGTGTGTGTGTGTACATGACAAATGTACCTTCTGTTTTCAAAACCCAGGTTGGAAACCCCCAGTGGAGCTCAACCCTATCACTCCCCCAGGTGACCGTTGCCTCGGTGGAGGGAGGAGACCCCCCAGGGCTCCTCCATGATGCAGTCGAATGCACCCAGGCCTCCCTCTGACTCCTGGCTCCGCCCCAGCAGGCCACCCTGCCTACCTAGTTTGAGGGCCAGTTTCCGGGCTCCGCAGACCTTGGCGGAGCCCCCCCAGGCCTGACTCACTCTCCTGGGCAGCTCTTGGTGAGCCAGGGGACAAGGCACAGTGGGGTTGGGGCGGGGTGCGAGTCCAGTCATCTCTAAGGAGGGATGGCTATACAAAGATCCAGGGTGCTTGTGACCCTAGAACATGTCACAGCTTCCTCTTCTTGCTTTCAGTTGGCACTTGATCTCTGGGGGTGACTTTGAAGAATAATTGCTCTATGCACAGCTAACAAATTATTCTTTAAAGCAAACACGTACTGAACACCTGCTGGGTGTCGGCTCCTTATATTATCTCATTCAATCCACACAGCTACCCTATTGTTTTCAGCCTCATCATACCCATTTTACAGAGGATAAAACAGGCTCAGAGAAGTGAGGTGAATTGCCCAAAATTACATGATACCAATGGCTGACCGGGGGTTTAAATTTAGGTGCGTACGATGCCAAAGCTACGTCTGTTCTTTGGCACCACGTGATTCTGGGCTTAAGGTATAGGCTCAAATGGGGCAGCTGCCAAGAGGGAGTCACAGCCCTTGGGCAGTCATTCCTGGGCCTATCTCAAGTACCAGCCGTGGATCTGGGCACAGTCATCCTGTTCTACTGCCCCTTGAGACCAAGACTGGTAAGGCAGGCAACTCAGTGTAGTAACAAAAACCTGGGCTCTGTTCTCAGAAGGACCTGGATTCAAATGCTTGTGACCTCGAGCAAGTCATTCAATCTCTCTGAACCTTAGACTCCCTCTCTTGCAAGGCTGTCGTGAGGGGCAGAGATAACACACACACACCGCCTGCTCACATTATTGCTCATTCCATTACAGATACCTGTTATTGTAAGGTGACGCTTCCACGCGCGTAATAAATACATGGGAGTGCAAATTGCTAAACCCTGTTCCCAGAGATTCTGACTGGCAGGAATATCTAGGTCACAGATATGCCCAGGTGATTCTGATGCAGGTGAAATGGGATCCCGCTCTAAGAAATAGTCCAAGGCAAGGATACTTGGGGCCACACTGCAGAAAGCCTTTATTCCTGAGCCAAAGGTCAGGTTCTGGAAGCACAGCCAGCTCCAAGGTCAGCCAGTGCCATGGGGCGGAGGGCAGCCCCTGCTCGAGGCACCTGCAGAGCTCACAGCTTGGGCCTGTGACCCACGATCTCGTCCCAGCCCTTCCGACACGTCCGGACGATCCACTCGTGCTCGTCATCATCTGCAAGGGAAGAGGAAGAGCTGGTCATGCCTGGGGATCCCTGGGCTTTCTCTGCCCTGGGAGACCCCCAGGTGGGGTCTGGGGACGTGGGTGCTTTCCAGCACAGCGTTGGGGGGGTGGCCTAGGCGGCCAGTCGTTTTAGCTCTGTGTTGGGAAGGAAGAGATCTTTCACTACAGCCGGGTTCTTCAGCTGCCTGTGAGCTCCTGGTCTCGGGGGAATTAGCACAAAAGGGTTTAGGGCTGGTGGATGCTGCTGATGGAGGCAGGTGTGGCATTGCCTGGCCATTCTGAGCAGGGCGGCCTGACGGGCACTCAGAGATCAGCTCGTCTGGCATCCGCCCATCTGACATCCACAAATGGCACCGCCATCATAGCCCGGGCCTTGCCGGCAGTGCCAGGAGCCAGAGCCTTCAGTTCTTAGTTTCCTTTCTGGGCTTTCAGCCTAGTGCTGTGGACGGTAAGGCCTGGGCTGCTTTTGAAACCTGAGGGAGAGCCAAGTGAACCACATTCTTCAGTACTCGGTACGCCACCGTCATCCCTAGGCCAGGCCTCTCTGCAGACAGACTGTTATTTTTCCCCTTTATCCCTCAGATCCACACCCACCCCTCCTCCCACCATGACAGCGGCCCTAATGGTGGGATATATACCCCTTAAAATGCATGTGGCTCTGTAAAACATGTACTGTTGTTTTGTGTACAAATGTGGTTTTAATTTACACAAATGGCTTTGTGCTGTAAATTCATTGTCTTTTTTCACTCAACGCTACATTTCCAAGATCTATTATTGTAGCTACATGTGCATCTTGTGTGTGTTTATGCTGGTGAGTCAGCTCTGACTCCTGGCGACCCTAGGAATGAGTGACGTCCACAGTGTCCTGCCCTCAGCAGCCCTGCTCAGCTCCTGTGGACTCCTGCCTGGGGCTTCTTCTATGGAGTCCATCCATCTCGTATTTGGCCTTCCTCTTTTCCTGCTGCCTCCTGTTTTTCTCAGCAGTATTGTCTTTTCCAAAGAACCCTGCCTTCCCATGATGTGCCCGACGTAGGACAGCGTCAGTTTTGTCGTGTTTGTCTCCAGTGATGTTCCAGGCTTAATTTGCTCTAGGACCCACTGTTCATCTTTCTGGTGGCCCAGGATATCCGGAGCGCTCTCCTCCAGCACTGTATTTCAAATGCATCAATTATTTCCCTAGCAGCCTTCTTCACTGTCCAACTTTGGCATTTGTACCTAGCAATGGGAATGCGAGGGCGTGGGTGATCTTGGCCTTGATCTCTAATGACAGATCTTTGCTCGTGGTGGTCTTTGCTAATTCTTCCATTGCATTGCTTGTTTTTTTTTCTTTCCTACTGCTGCCTAATAGTCCATCGCATTTTGCTCTCCGTCTTTCTTGTGATGGATGCAAGTTGGCCTCAACTTCCGTTACCAGGAATAATGCTGGGACAAATGTGCTTGGGCACATCCCTTCATGGATACGTGGGAGAATATGAGAAAGGTCATCGAACCGTGCACATGCTTCATCCTCCAGACTCCCACCTAGGCCCGTGGTTTTTGGCAGCACCGAGCTGTCTGCAGGCCGTCCCTCCCTCGTTCCTGCTTTCCGCCTGTGCCTTGCCCTGGGGACAAAGAGGTCTAGCCCTGCCCTCAAGCAGTTGTCAGGGCTCCTGCCTGGTGGAGCTCTTGCCTCCTGCCTAAGAGATAGGAGGAGAGGACCACCCACCCACCCTCCTTGGGTGACACAGGGCGGCCGCTGGAGAACGAGGGGACTCGCTGAGAGCTGTAACATGGAGGGCCAGCAGAAATCCTGCCCTCTGCGCCAGATCCTGCCGCCCACCCTCCTCTTCCATCGAAGCACCAAGCCCAGGATCAGGGCGATGGAGGCATCCTGTCACCTACTGTGTGCTCCGTGCTTTCCAAACTCCACATCCCATTCAATCTGCGATAGACCAATAGGGTGGGGGGGATTACCCCCGTTTTATAGAGGGGATGAGCCTTGTCCCACATCTGCACCCGCTGGAATTCAAACCAAGGCTCATGAGACTCCAAAGCCTGACTCCCCAGCCCAGGGCAGAAGGGACCGTGCCGCAGGGCGAGGCGGCCCTCACCCTCACTCTTTCTTCATCTGTGACCTAAGGAAAAAGGCTGGCTGCCTGGCAGCTAGTGGGTCTCAGTTTCCCCTGGGGAGGCTGCCTGGGAATCAGCGTGCGGCTGCCAGCCCGGGAAGGGGGGTGGCGGTGTGGGGGAGGGGCAGAGTGGCGGCACACAAGGAGTTAAGCGCTGGTGAAGCCCACTTTTGCCACCACACGGCGCAGCCTGGTTGGTAATTACAGTTCTGAAGTCTCCAGGCTATTCGAATCAGTGCAGCTGCAACCTCTTCAGTGGTAACCCCTGAAACCAGACAAACTGGGTTCATTGTGCTGAACCAGTCCTTGGCCCCTCCCTGATCGTTACAAATTGACAGCAATGGACTTAACAGCCCTCTTCACTACCCCTTTCACTCTCTACCTGGCTGCACAGCCACCAATTTGAATCGCAGATGCCTACCCTCCCGGCAGCTGCTCACCAGACCCCGCTCCCCTCCCCTGGCCCGCCGAGGCTCCTGGCCCTGCCACGCCAGGGTGAGGCATCCCAAGCACATTTCATCAATATTTAAAATGGAATTAAACCTGCCGCTTTGATTAATGCCTCCCAGATCCCGGGAGTTGTGATTACTGTTTTGCAAATTGCGATTGTTGGAATATGTTAATATGATTGTCTGAGAACGTCTTCACCTTCTCAGATAATTTCTCCCCTTTTGGGCAGGAGGGGAGGGGGAGAGGAGAGAGAAAAATGATGGGAAAAAAACACCCCACAAACTCTTTAATCAATTGTAAATTATTACCTTCAGCACAATTGCCAGCGGTTCAGAGGGGAGAGGGAGGGGGATTTCGGGTTTGGTGCATTTCCCTTGAAAAGTTTTGGCCTTCATTGGCTCCACAATTCCACTCTGGGACGCTGTCCTAGGGGAACAATCTATTTGTCTCAGTGCTATTTAAAATCAAGAAAACTGAAATAACCTACATCTCTAAAAACAGGAGAGTGATTACTTTGTCATATATTCATTCATTTAACAAATTATTTCTAAACACTGACTAGATGCACGGCTTTGAGCTAAATTTGCGGGGAGGACACCGTGAGCCACGTGAGGGAATATTTAGCAGCTAGTGAAAAAAATATGGTTATGAAGTCTGTATTGCAACATAGGAGATATGTTTTTGATATGATGATAAGCAAAGGAGAAAAAAAGGTTGGAAGAGGCAAGAAACAAAATTACATAGCTAGTGTAAAAATTGTCCACAGAGGAAACATTAAAAATAATAAACCGAATGTGAATAACGGTCAGCTGAGGGTAGGGCGACTAGAGGGGCGCTTCTGTTTTGGTGTTTCCCAAGTCTCTCATTAAAGTGTATTGACAATAGAAAAAGATAAAAAATAACTATTGGCTTTTTTCTTACCCTCCAATTTAATGCTTTGGTAATTTACTGCATTTTAGTAGTTGAAATAAAATATTTGTAGGTTCCTAGGAATACCAATAGGGTTCTTGAATTTCTGAACCCTAAAAAGACCCAGCATAAAAATGTTGGTAAAAATGCATAAAAATCGGAGACTAGGCAAATCTCCTGTGTAGAATTCCAAGTAATTTATGTGAATAGACTGCCTTTGGGGAGACGAAATGTAACTCTCCACTTCCTCTCAAAGAGGACAATATAGAAAGGGAGTAAAGAAAAAAACCCAAACTTTACAGTGGAGAAACCTCACAGGCACACCTCGTCCAGGGGACCAAGGTCAACACCAAGAGTGACCAGCTGAGTGAGGAGCGCGTAGCCCAGACATGATGTGAGGACAGCGGCACTTTATCTCTGTGCCCTTCCTCCTCGGGACCCTTAACCCCAGTCTAGTCATCAGAACACATCAGACAAATGCCAGTCTAGGGAAATTTCACAGAATACTTGACCAGTACTTCTCTAAGCTGCCATCAAAAACAAGGCAAGCCTGAGAAACTGTCACAAGCAGGAGGAGCCTAAGGGGACGTAAAACTAAGTATAAGGTGGTGTCCCGGGCGGGACCTCAGACAGAAAAAGGACATGAGGGAAAGAGGGAGGAAATCAGAAATGCAGGCTTTAGTTACTAGAATTCTATCAATAGCAGGTCAGGAATTGCGGCAGGGGCTCCGCACAGCGTGAGATGCTGATAATAAGGGAACTGGACGCGGGGTAGTCTGGGAACTCCGTGCTGTCTTGGCGATGATTCTGTAAATCTGAAATTGTTGTAAAATAAGACATTTGTTTTGTTTTTATTTTTTTCAAAGCATGAAACTCTTGTATGCACCTGGAAAGGTAAGATTATCATGTTCTCTAAGAGCAGCGGAAGACTTTTGTCACACCCAACCATCCAAAATAAGTCTCGCACCCCCTTTTCTCTCTCCTGGTCCCTGCACGTCACAATGTATGAGTCTCTATTTGCATATTTCCGTATGTGCTTTTCTCTCCCAATAGGCTGTAAGCTCTCAATGCAAGGAGCATGTCTGCCTGTTGACCACTGGACCCAGCATATAGTAGGTGACCAATCAGTGCTTTGCCAGATGAAGTCTGGATAAGCCTGGTGTGTTCTGCCTGCCTTCATGGCTGTCAGCAAGCTCTCCCTGAGCACCCAGGTCTCTGCTCAAACGTCGCTTCCTCAGTGGTCCCTGATCTAACTGCCTTCACGCCCAGCCACTCCATCCCCTCTTCATTTTATCTCCTCCATCGCATATGCCTCTCTTTGCAATTTTCTTGTTTCTATGTTGTCTGACTCCCCCATCCAAACTGCAAGCTCCAGTGAAACTAGGAGCCTTGTCTGCTTGTTCAGTGCAGTTCCACCAGGGTTCAAACAAGTGTCTGTCACATAGAGGTGCTTAATCCACACCTGTTGAATGAATGAATGAATGAATAGCCCAGTCCTGTGGTGGGCCCTGAGCCCAGTGCTAGGGGACAGGGGGCTGACACCCAGTGGGGAGTGCTGTCCTAAGGCTTGCCTGAGGCATTCTTCAAGTTTAGGTCTGTCTGCCTTTGGTGCAGGAAGATTTCTTCATTCTCCTTCTGAAGCTTTGGAAATGACCTTGCTACCTGCCTACCCATGCCTATCCCCACTACCATGCATCTCACCAGTCATTAGGAGAAATGGGCTTCTTACAGAGAAGGGGCTTGCTGCAGAGAGACCCCAAATCTGGCCACGGACTCCCCTCTGGGAAGCTGTCCCTGAAAAGGCTCCCCATTCCTTCACCTGGACTTCAAGGCCCTCCAGATCCTCCTGCTTCCTCGCCTGCCTCCCTCCCCCTCTCACCTCACACTGTGAAACGCGGCCACCCTGAGGTCTTGCAGTTGCTGGTGGGTGGGTGCTCACCAGCGCCTCTGTGCCTTTGTACATGCTGTTTCTCGGAAGGGGAACACACTTCCTTTCAGGACCTGGTTCAGGTGCAGGGCCTCTCCGAGCTCACGAAAGAGGCCCCGGGCACCTCCCGTTTCTGGGCCTTAGTGTATATAGGAATGAAGAAAGGCCTAAACAAGAGCATAACAATTGTGGTGTCTTTTAAACATGGACGGGAGACAAATTAATGCTTTTAACATAAGCAACCAAATGTGATATGTGTTGTTTTCAAAGAAGCATAGAGCCACAGTGCACCAGAGGTCAGGAAAGGGAGTGTGAATTTAGAGTTGTCTGATGAACACGATCTTCTTTTAGCCGTGCCACAGTCCGAGCATAAGGACCCCTCATGCACGTGTGTGCCTGGGACCCTGCCCTCCTGGCTGTTCTCTGCCCCCCGTGAGCCCTGCCTGAAAGTCGCCTTCCCTGACCAGGCCAAGGTCATGGCGTCGGTCACAGCCTGGGACAGGCATCTCTGATTCAGTTGAAGTCTTGAGGGCCCCAGTACAGATTCGGCACTTAAAAAGTATTTAATAACTACATGATGCATGAATGAATAAAGCAACATAAATTGGGGGACATCAAAGTAATGGGTTTACCCTGTGGGATTTGAACAAAGGGGGAAGCATTTCTTCCCCTCCTTCAGCAAACGGAGCTCCTGAGGGCACACACAGGCCAAATGCAGGGCCGAGGCCACCAGCTGCTGTTTCCTTTTTTGTCTCGAGGCCGTGGATTGAGCAGCTCCACCGCACGGAGAGGACTGGTTGTCTGGGCTCATGCCTGGGCGCCAACCACACTCAGAAAGCTCAAAGCCCTGGCTGGCCCGGGGCCTGCCTCACAGTGAGGGTGGGAGGGCAGGCCTGCACAGGCCAGAGTGGGGCCCGGGTCACCAAGGGTGCCACTGGTGCAGTCTGCAGGTCAGCGTGCTGGTGGGAAAGAAGAGATTCTGAAATCTCACGCCAGATGCCAGGCGCCATCAGCCCCTAGGCGCTTGGCGGGAGGCAGCGCGGCCCGATGGTTGAGAGCAGGGGCTTTGGGGCTCAGCCGGCTGCACTAGGTCGGGGCATCTCTCTGGGTCTCTTCCTCACCTACCGGGCTGCCTGCCCGGACGGTTCCTTGTGAGGAGACCTGAGGTCATTCCTAATAAGTGCTCAGCACAGTGCTTGGTGCACAGGAAAATGCCCCAAACCCAAAAGGCAGAAGTTGTCTCTGCAAGGTGGGACATCGGGGCCTGTGTGATGGCACCACACAGACTAGAGGTCCTTCTGAGCCCTGTCGCCAACATTCTGGGTGCCCTTGGACAAATCCCCCTCCCTCCCTGAGCCAGGCTTCCTGTTGATGAGCGGCTTTAACCAGATCTCCCACAGAGGGTAGGGCAAGGACTGGCCAGGATGCACGGCAGGAGGGGGCGCCTGGGAAGTGGGCGCTAGGATCGTCCTTTTGACGGGTCTTAAATTCCCAAACTGGACGTCTTCAAGGGCGAGATCTTGAGGGATTCACTCAGGGCGCCCCCAGGACTCCTGGTTCCCTGTGGGGCCAGAGGAGCCCGGTGGGGGGGGGGGTGGGCAAGGAGGAGGAGGAGGAGGAGGAGGAGGAGGAAGAGGAGGCCTCTGCACAGGGATCATCATCGTGAGGATGAAGAGCTGCAGCTCAGCTAATGGTTTTTGTTCAAAGCGAGGTGGGCAGGCTGGGGCAGGCGAGCCCAAAGAGGGCAATGGGCGGATCCGAGTTCCTGGGACCCACAAGCCAATTCTGCTACCTCTTGGCGCGCCTTTGAGCCAAGCGCACATGCGGTCACCAGGGCTCCGCTCTCCCACCCTGGGGGCTGGGCGTGGGGGGCTGGGCAAGGGAGGAGACCTAGATGAAAAAGGGTGTCTCGCCTTGGGAGACAGGCAGAGCTCCCTCAGGCTGAGCACCTAGGAGGGGCCCAGCTCTGTGGGCACAGGGTCATGTCCTTCCTCAGCGAGAAAGGTGGGGTTGTCCTGATTTGCGATGAGGAAACTGAGGCTTAGAGAGTGAAATGATTCACCCACCTCATTCCACCAGGCAGAAGGGAGGGCTCAGTGTGCTGGTGCAAGAGCCACACTCAGTGAGGCCGCATGTGCCCAGGCACAAACGGGCATGTTTCCAAATAGGCGAACCTGTGTGAGAACCTAAGGGTGAGTGTGTGTGCAAGCGTGAATAGGTGTGTGCTGTGAGTGTGCAAGGGGCTGTGCCTGAGGTGAAGAGGAGAAAGTGCGCCCACGGGGATGGTCAGCGTGCGTGCAACACGTGGTGTGTGGCTGGTGAATGGCCGTGTGTGAGTGCCTGGAGCCTGAGTGTGTGTGTGATCAGGTGTTGACAGAGGAGGCACGTCCAACGCAGAGGTGGCTCAGTGCTCATCCAAAAAGCCAAGCGGGACAGGCTCTGGGGAAGGAGGCTCTGGCGTGAGGGCTGCGCTCTTGTCCTGAGGTCAAGGCCTCAGCGTGAACCATGGCTCCAGGACGAGATGGGAGGTGCACGGCAAACTCAGCACCCCAACCTGTGGACAGGCGCCCATCCCTAAAGCCTGGCCACACCCTCTGTGCAAACGCAGGGCTGGGTGAGCTGGTGGGGCAAGGTCAAGGCCCTGAGTGGAGCCCGGGCCTGAAGTGTGGGTGGCCACACCCTGGCATCCTCATCACAGCTCCTGACAAGAAAGCAGCTTTGAACTTCGCCCGCGGTGGTGGTGGCCAGAGGCCCAGGCCATGGCATCACCAATCTTGACTGAGGGGTGGTTGGCCAGGCACAGACTGCCATAGGGAAGGAGGAGGGCCTTTGTTCTGCTTTTCACTGTAAAGGAGCATCTTCTGGGTGGGGTGGGAGGGCGGTCAGGGTGGTTGAGCCCAGGCCGCTTCAATCACTGGGAACTAGAGGTGCAGGGCCCAGCTTTTCACAGCTTTTCAAAACCTGCGCAAATGTAAGAGGCTTGGAAAAATGATTGACTCTAAAACAAAAAGAGAATCTGTAAAGCTGAAATTAATAAATGTTATAATTAATGCATTCAGGCTTTATTATTAAATTTAGAAATCAAAACAATTTTGTTACACTCGAAACCAATTTGTAGGCTTGGTTTCCTCATTTTGCAAGAATTCTCCAGTGTGCACGTGGCTTTTCAGAAATCACAGCCAATTGTTAAAGACTGGTAGTCAAACAATTTGCCAAGCGAAATTTTTAAAATCCTTTCAAAGTGTTAACAGCAAAAAAAAAAAAAAAAAAAAAAAAAAAAGTTACATTTCAATGTGGGAGTGTGGATGTGTTTTGTTTTAATATGTTGAAACAATTGGGGTGAGGCCTCCGAGGTCAGCCCTCAGCTGGGTTAGGGCTGTGGCTGGGGACGGGTGAGTCTGGGCAAGGACTGCGGCCACCTGGCATTGGGAAGCACTTCCCTGTCCCAGGTGCCATGCCCTGTGTTTGACGTGCCCAATCTCATGCAGTCCTCATAAACACCCGGTCATAGGCACAGCTGGTGTTGTCTCAGGCCGAGCTTCAGGTCCTCCACTTGGTGGGTAAAGGGGAAAGTGCCCATTGTCATAATGACCCTTGGGAATCTCTTAGGAAGTCCCCATGCTGGGTAAGGTCATCTCATTAAGTCCATGCAGTCAGTATCCTGACATTGTTGGACCAGGTATTTCTGCTATTGAGGTCCAGATGCAGGCCACATTGGTAAAAAATACATTTCCTTAAATACTAGAAACATCTTGTGTGCGGCAAGGTGCTCACACGACAGGAGGCCCAGAGGGCTGGAGACCAACCGATTCTCGGCTCCCTGCGCTCACTGCAGAGCGCATGCCTGCTGAGTGGGCGGAGCGTGCCCAATCACCAACGCCACACCACCACTGCTCTTCCTGCTCCCCCCAACCCCCACTTCCATTTTCAAGCACTCATAATTGAATTTGCACGCCCTACACACGTTCACAGTGCCCAGCCACTGTACACAGGCAGCTCGGGGGAGCAGAGTGCCGAGGCCAGGTTGAGGCGGTGGGCCTGCCCCTCATTGCCTTTGCTCTGACCTCTGTTCCCTCTATCCCTGCTTTCCAGCTGCATGTGGACAATGGACTGAGGGGACGGGGCTGGCAGTTGGGTCCTCTGTCCTCCAGCTGGCAGGGGCTGAGGGCTGCTGGGCCGTGAGACACTGGGGGCTCAGTGAAGATCTGTGTCTGGGGTACCTTAGGTGGAGGAGAAACAATGAGGATGACAATCCACACACCCAGAACAATGCTGAGAGGGCTGGATAGAGAGATCGGGGACCTGCAGGCCTCCAGTGCAGTCTTAGAAGTGGCATCAAAAGCAGGTGGGAGGAGGTCACCGTGCAGTGTGCCAAGGTGACACTGGCTCCTGCCTTTGGGGCATGGAGTTAAGGCAGCCCCGGCTTCTCAACCAGCGCCCCCGCACTGGGGTAAAATATGCAGTTGTGATGGTTGATGTGCATGGAGCTCCTCCAGGACCAGGCGCGGCTCTTGCTGTGGCCCCACCATTAGCTCCACGATGCTCACCACAGCCTGGGAGGAAGGCCCTACTTCTACCCCCATTTTCCAATGAGGAAACTGAAGCTCAGAAAAGTCAAGAGACTAGCTCAAGGCCACACAGTTGGCAAATGACAGAGCTGGGATCTGGTGGCAGATCTGGCTGCCTCTAAAGCTGGCCCCTGATCATGCCTGCCTGTCCTGTCCCAAGGTCGAGCAGGGCTATCAGCCAACTGTCTTAAGTTCCAGAGCTAGGGCTGAGGAAGAGAGGTGAGACTTTTGCCCCCTGCGCTCTGGCCTTGCATTTACTTCTGTGGAAGGAGACAAAACATACTGCTGCCGTGCTGGCCCGGGTTGACTCCAGCCACGGAAGGGGAAGCTGTGTCCTTTGGATGCCTCCAGGAGGCTGCCACTGGGGGAGGGGACGTATTGTTACCAGAATCCGACGGGCACAGGCTGGAAGGGGAATTTCCAGGAGGGCAACGGGCAATTCCCACAGGTCAGGCTGGAAGACGCAGCAAGCTGGGGTGGGCAGTCACGCCTCGCGCCAAGACGCTGGCAGGGCTGACTCCACCGTCTACAGGCAAAGTTCTCCCCGTGGGGAGAAGGGCCATAGCTTTGCCCAGATTCTCAGGGAGGTTCACAGCTCAGCAAAGGCCACAGCACATCTCGTTGGTTCAGAGCATGGTCTCTGGTGTCAGAGGGACCCGGGTTCAGATTCCAATTCCTCCTTTTACTAGCTGCATCCGTCAATAAATAACTTCCTTTCTGAGCCTCAGTTTCCCCATCTGCCAAACAGGGATATTGACATACTCTTCAAAGGACTGGGAAGGGAGGACGTGCGTCGCTGGCACAGAGGAGGCATTCAGTACTCATCGCCTCCTTTTGTGCCCCTTTTGCTTGAAGCAGATCCCCAAGGCTGCTGGCGTGATGTGTGATCTGTGCGGGCATTTCATCTGGCAGTTCCAAGCGTGATATTATCCCTCACAAAGCCTTCATTATGGCTCTGCTAACAATACCACAGATAAGGCAGGGATGCTCCTGCCTGCCAGCCTCCAGGTGATTATAACATTTGGGTAAATTGCCTTTTGTCTTGCTGAGAGACGATGGCGGGAGGGGCTGTGCCAGACTCACTCAGCCGTTTTTCGGAACCCGCAAGGCAAGCCTTGTGGACGGACAGTCTGGGTTTGCAGAAGGACAGACAACCTGGGCTTGCGGAAGGAGGCCTGGCTGGTGGTGGGGAAGCGGGCTCCAGCCCCGGCTGTCCCACAGGTGGGCTGTGTAGGGTCAGGCAGATGTTTTGTCCTCTTTGGGTCCTCCTTGTTTCTCACCTGACAGGTGAAGGCAGTCGCTTCAAGATTAGAGGAGTCTTGGTTTGTCGGTGGCATTGAAGGACTCTGTGTTGCTCTTTGGCCAGTTTTTGAGCAATAAAGTAGGCAGAGACTCTTGAGAGAAGAAGAGCCCCACTGCAATCTTACAGCCCTGGGGTATTTTTATATCTATCTCTGGGCTACAAGGAAGGCCTTTGCTTTGGTCTTTCATTGGTAAACTCCAGCTTCTCATTGAGAACCAGCTAAATGTCATCTTAGGCTCTGAGTCAGCTAGACCTGGGTTCAAAGTCCAGCTCTACTACTTATCACCTGTGTGGCTTTGGGCAAAGCATTTCACCTCCCCTCCATTTCATCATCTGTAAAGTGAAAATGCTGCAATAAAGACCACTGTTTCACAAGGCTGCTGTGAGGACTAGATGAAAAGAAAATGAAATGAAATGAAATGGAATGAAATGAAATATGTGAAGTGCTCAAGCCAGTGCCTGGAACGTAGTAAGCACTTGCTAAATGTTGGTGGTTATTACTGTCCAGCTTTTTCCTGACATAAAATGTGCACCCTTTGTACATCAATAGATCCATCCTCCACCGCCATGTTACTGGCTGCAGTGTATTTTATTGTAAGAACACACCATCTATTATTTCATCAGTTCTCTCCTGTTGGGCATTTGAGAGGTTTCCAGTTTTCAACCGTTTATTTTTCTTTCTTTCTTTCTTTTTTTAAAAGATTTTATTTATTCTTAGAGAGATGGGAAGGGAAGGAGAAAGAAGGGGAGAGAAACATCAATGTGTGAGACACACGTCGGCTGGTTGCCTCTCACACACCCCGTACTGGGGACCTGGCCCGCAATCCGGGCATGTGCCCTGACTGGGAATTGAACCAGCGACCCATGGTTCGCAGGCTGGTGCTCAATCCACTGAGCTGCAACAGCCAGGGTATCCAGTTTTCAACCGTTTAAATCATCTCAGAGAAACTTCAGAAGACCAAGTGGTCTTTCGGTTCTAGGGGTTCACTCTGCAGTTTTTCTGCAGTTGGGTGGGAGCAGATAAACACTGCTGCCTGGGAGCGCCATGCCCCACATCAGAAGGCACAGATGACCTTAGAACTGGCCAGTAAAGCAGAAAGAGGAAGAGCTCTGGAAGCAGATGAGCCTCAGTTTCCTCATTTGTCAAACAGGGATCATGCCAATACTCCCCTCCCCCTTAGTTGAGTGTCCTGTGCATGGTAAATGCTCAGTCATTGTCAACCATCACTACATCATCATCTTCATCCTCATTCTTCCTCTGTCACCTGGTGAAGCCAGAGTCACCTCCCAAAGACGGTAAATCACACAGGCCAGGTATCTTTTTGGACCCCAATCATACCCATTCTTCCCATTGTCCATTTAACTGAGCACACATTCAAATGAAGCACGCGATCTTGATTTTAAATTCTGTCTGGCACCCACAGGTTCAAACGCAAAGGGGCCCTCTCTGCAAATAATCACTGGTATGTGATATTTTTAAGAAGCCAAAGCCATTGTTTCTGATTGAAGGAAAGTTGGTGCTATTTTGAAGAGCAGCACGATTAAGCGGTAGCGTTATCTCTTTAACCGTTGGGAATTATACGCTGTTTGAAAGATTTGTGAGCTCTAGGACATTTGCCAGATGTGCTTGATTCGACATTTCAGACAACAAAGGGGATAATGTTGGCGGGAATCTTGACGGCATTTCTGATGATCAGGATATTCTTTGAGGGTGGTACTGAGACCTTTCGGGAAAGAATTTCAGCTTTTACATAAACTAATTTGGGATGCTCACTCTCTGTCTTCCACAAAGCAAATTTAGTTCATTGTTAGTTGTATATGTTAAAATGGTTATGAGGGTTTTTTCCTTTGAATATTAATAATGTGCCTTTCAGCTGAGACACTCGCCTGGGGTGTCATTAATTGCGGGGAGGGAGTAAAGATTAGTGGTGTAGTTATTCTGTAAATGATTTCACTAGTAACGTTGAGGCAAGCAAGAGCTACATGAAGAGACATGCGTCCAAGCTGCCAACACAGCTCAGGCTCATCCTTCCCGAGAGGAATGAAAAGGGTGGGCAGGAGCGGGAGGGGTTAGAGTCCATCTCCCAATTTCCCACCATATTATAGGTAATTATCCCAAATACCTTCAAATGCTTCCTTATTGGCCCACAGGTCTAAAGGACCCTTTACCAAATAACGTAGTATCTCAGTTTGGGCACTATGGTGTTTTCGTCTTACGACTCTAAAATGGAGAATTTCATTCATTTAGGAACATTGCCCTGGTCAGGCTGGTGAGTGGGTCATGTTTAGGAGCAGAGGTAGCTAAGGAAAAAATAAACTACAAAGCACAGTGGACAAGGAGAATGATAACCGAGATCGGGCTCAGTTGGGTTCAATTCTGACTCTGTCACCAGCTATGTGACCCAGAGCAAGTTATGAAACTATCTGAGACCAGGTGTCCTCCTTGGAAACTCTAGCTCCTGAAAATGACCCGCTGGGGACAGTGGAAAAAGCAGAGGAGATGAGCATGTAAGGTGCTCAGCAAGGCCTGGCAAGGACCCCCCGCAAGGATCGCTCCTTTCCCTGCCTCGTTTCCCTGAGCTGTGGATGAGAGCCACCGTCGGAGACCTCTGATGCTTAAGCTTTTAAGCCTTTTGAGGTTCAGAGAAACACACAGTCATGCCCTGTGTAACAGTGTTTTGGCAACCATGGACCACATATATATGACGGTGGTCCCATAAGATATTAATGAAGCTGAAAAATTCTTATCACTTAGTGATGCCATGGCCCTTGTAAGGTCTAGTGCAACGCATTACTCCTGTGTCTGTGGTGATGCTGGTGTAAACAAATCTACTGTGCTGTCAGTCATAGGAAAGCATAGCATGCCCTGGCCCGGTAGCTCAGTTGGTTAGAGTGTTGTCTTGGTAGGCCTAGGTTGTGGGTTTGATCCTCGGTCAGGGCACATACAAGAATCACAACCAATGAATGCATAAATAAGTGGAACACAAATCAACATTTCTTTTTCTCTCTCTTTCTCTAAAGAGAGAGAAAAATACAATTATGTATGGTATGTAATACTTGATAATGATAATAATGAGCATGTTACTGGTTTATGTATTTACTATGCTTTTATCATTATTTTATTTATTTTTAATTTAATCTTTATTGTATCTTTTTACATTACCTTTTAGTCCCCTTATACCACCTCCCCCAGCAATCTCCACCCTGTTGTCCATGACTGTGAGTCCTTTTTCCGTTTTGCTCAATTCTTCCATCCCTAATCTCCCCCCCACACTAGCTGTCATCTTGCTCTCCATGTATGAGTCTGTCCCCATTTTCCTTGTTAGTTCAGTTTGTTCATTAGATTCCACATAGGCATGAAATCATATGGTATTTATCTTTCTCTGGCTTATTTCACTTACCATAATGTTCTCCAATTCCATCCATACTGTTGCAAAGGGTAAATTTTTCTCTTTTATGTCTGAGTAGTACTCCATTGTGTAAATGTCCCATAGTTGTTTTACCCACTCATCTATTGATGGACACTTGGGCTGCTTCCATATCTTGGTGACTGTAAATAGGCTGCAATGAACACAGGAGTGCTTCTCTTCTTTCACGTTAGTGTTTTGGTTTCCTTTGGATATATTCCCAGAAGTGGGATTGCATGGTCAAAAGGCAGATCCATTTTTAATTTTTTGAGGTATCTCCATACTGCTTTCCACAGTGGCTGCACCAATCTGCATTCCTACCAACAGTGTGAAAGGGTTCCCCTTTTTCCATATCCTCACTGGCACTTGTTTGTTGATTTATTGATGAGAGCCATTCTGACAGGTGTGAGATGATATCTCATTGTGGTTTTAATTTGCATTTCTCTGATCATTAGTGAAACTGAGCATCTTTTCATATGTCCATTGGCCATCTGTATGTCCTCTTTGGAGAAGTGTCCATTCAGGTCCTTTGCCCATATTTTAATTGGGTTGTTTGTTTTTTGTTGTTGTTGAGTTTTGTAAGTACTTTGTAAATTTTGGATATTAACCCCTTATCAGATGTATCAGCGAATATATTCTCCCATTCTGTGTTCTTTTTATTTTGTTGATGATTTCCTTTGCTTTGCAAAAACTTTTTAGTTTGATGCAGTTCCATTTATTTATTTTTTCTTTTTTCCCTCTTGTCTGGGGACATAAATCTGATAAAAAGTTGCTATGAGCAATGTCCAAGATTTTGCTGGCTATGTTTTCTTTTAGGATTTTTATGGTTTTGGGTCTAACATTTAAGTATTTGATCCATTTTGAATTCATTCTTGTGTGTGGTGTAAGAAGGTGGTCTAGCTTCATTTTTCTGCATGTATCTGCCCAATTTTTCCAACACCATTTATTGAATAAACTATCTTTAGCACATTGTATGTGCTTGCGTCCTCTGTCAAATATTAATTAACTGTAAAGGTGTGGATTTATTTCTGGGCTCTCTATTCTGTTCCATTGATCTGCGTGCCTGTTTTTATGCCAGTGTCATGCTATTTTGATTACTACGGCCTTGTAGTATAGTTTGATACTATAGCATGTAGAATGATTCCTCTAACTTTGTTCTTCTTTCTCAAGATTACTGTTGCTATGCAGTCTCTTGTGGTTCCATATACAGTTTTGAAATATTTATTCTAGTTCTGTGAAATATGTCATTAGAATCTTGATAGGAGTTGCATTGGCACTAGAGATTGCTTTGCGTAGTATGGACATTTTAATGATTCTTATCCATGTCAATTTTTCTTATCCATGAACATGGTATGTGCGTCTACTTATTTGTAACTTCTTCAATTACTTTCTTTGGTGTCTTACAATTTTCTGAGTACAGGTGTTTTACATCCTTGGTTAGGTTTATTCCTAGGTATTTTATTCTTTTTGGAGCAATTGTGAATGGGATTGTTTTCTTTATTTCTCTTTCTGTTAGTTTATTATTGGCATATAAAAATGCAACTGACTTCTGGATATTAATTTTGTACCATGCTGCTTTGCTGAATTCATTTATCAGTTCTAGTAGTTTCTTGGTGGAATCTTTGGGGTTCTCTATGTACAGAATCATGTCATCTGAGAATAAAGGCAGTTTTACTTTTTCCTTTCCAATCTGAATGCCTTTTATTTCTTCTTCTTGTCTGATTGCTGTGGCTAGGACTTCCAGTACTATGTTGAATAAGAGAGGTGAAAGTGGACATACCTGTCTTGTTCCCAATCTTAAGGGGAATGCTTAAAGTTTTTGCCCATTGAGTATGATGCTGGCGTGGGTTTGTCATATATGTCCTTTATTATGTTCAGGTAAATTCCCTCTATTCCCACTTTGTGGAGAGTTTTTATCATACATGGATGCTGGATTTTATCAAATGCTTTTTCTGCATTTATTGATATGATAATGTGATTTTTATTCTTCATTTTATTTATGTGGTAAATCACATTTATTGATTTGTAAATGTTGTACCAACCTTGAATTCCTGGGATTAATCCCACTTGATCAAGGTGTATGATCATTTTGATGCATTGCTGTATTTGGTTTGCTAATATGTTGTTGAGGATTTTAGCATCTATGTTCATCGGAGATATTGGCCTATAATTTTCTTTCTTTGTAGTGTCTTTATCTGGTTTTGAAATTAGAATAATGCAGACCTCATGAAATGAGATTGAGAGCCTTCCCTCCTCTTGAATTTTATGAAATAAATGAGAAACAGAGCTGTCAGTTCTTCTTGGAATGCTTGGTAAAATTCCCCTATGAAGCCACCAGTCCTGGGCTATTTTGTTTGTTGGCTGGGTGTTTTTTTTTGTTTTTTTTTTTATTACTTCTTCTATTTCATTAGGTGTAATCTGTTTACTCAGATTCTCTGATTCTTTATGATTTAGTTGTGAAAGATTGTATGTTTCTAGGAATTTATCCATTTTTTCCAGGTTGTCCAGTTTGTTGGTGGATAGTTGTTCATAAAATTTCTTACAATCCTTTGTATTTCTTTGGTGTCTGTTGTTATTCCTCCTTTTTCATTTCTGATTTTATTTATTTGGGTCCTTTTTTTTCCTTGATGGGTCTGGTTAAAGATTTGTCAATCTTGTTTATCTTTTCAAAGAACACGCTCTTCGAGTCATTGATCTTTTGTTTTTTAAGACCCTATATCATTTATTTCTGCTCTGATTTTTATTATTTTATTCCTTCTACTAACTTTGGGCTTTATTTCTTGTATTTTTTTAAAATTCCTTTAAGTGTGAAGTTAGAATGTTTATTTGAACTTTTTCTTATTTTTTGAGATAGGTCTGTAATGCTATGAATTTCCTTCTTAGGATTGCTTTCCCAGAGTCCCACAGATTTGGGATTGTTGTGTCCTCATCTTCATTTGTTTCATGGTATCTTTTGATTTCTTCCTTGATCTCATTGTTGATTTATTCATTGTATAATACTGTGTTATTTAGCTTCCATGTCTCTGCGTGTTTTTCAGTCTTCCTCTTATGATTGATTTTTAGTTTCACAGCATTGTGGTCAGAGGAGATGCTTGATATGATTTCAGTCTTAAATTAACTGAGACTTATTTTGTTTTCTAATATGTAGTCTAGCCTAGAAACTGTTCCATGTGCACTTGGAAAGTATGTATATTCTGCTGCTTTGGGATGAAATACTCTGAAGATACTAATTAAATCCATTTGATCTAGTGTATCATTTAAGGCTGCTGTCTCCTTGTTGATTTTCTGCCTGGAAGATCTATCCTTTGAAGTGAATGGTGTGTTGAAATCCCACACTATGACTGTATTTCTGTCGATCTCTCCCTTTATGTCCATCAAGATTTGCTTTACATATTTAGGTGCTCCTATGTTGGGTGCATAAATGTTTACCAGGATTGTATCCTCTTGTTGGATTGTTCACTTTATCATTATGCATGTCCTTTGTTTTTTACTATACATTGGTTTTAAAGTTTATTTTGTTGGATATAAGTATTGCTACCCCAGCTTTTTTTCCTTTTCCATTTGCATGAAATATCTTTTTCCATCCCATTACTTTTAGTCTGTGTGTATCTTTTAATATGAGATGGGTCTCTTGGAGGCTGCATATATATGGGCCTTGTTTTCTTATCCATTCAGCTACCCTATATCTTTTGGTTGGAGCATTTAAGCCATTTACATTTAAGGTGATTATTGATAGATATGTATGTAGTGCCATTTTATTAGACTGGTTTTTTTTCCTTTTTCTTTCTCTTCTTTTTCTTAAAGCAAGCCCTTTAACACTTGTTGCACTACTGGTTTGGTGTTAACAGATTCCTTTAGCTTTTTCTTGTCTGGGACGCTCCTTATTTCTTCTTCATTTTTAAATGATAGCCTTACTGGGTAAAGTAGCCTTGGTCGTAGGTCCTTGCTTTTTCATCACCTTGAATATTTCATGCCACTCCCTCCTGTCCTGAAATGAACTACCTACTTTTCTCTTGCAGCTTTTAGGATTCTCTTCTTGTCTTTAAGCCTTGATATTTTAATTATGATGTGTCTTGGTCCCAACTCATTTGGGACTCTCTGAGCTTCCTGGACTTGTGTGTCTGTTTCCTTCACCAAAGTAGGAAAGTTTTTGGTAGTTATTATTTCAAATAAATTCTCAATCCCTTGCTCACTCTCTTATCCTTCTGGTATTCCCATGATGTGGATGTTGTTCTGTTTCATATTATCCAAAGTGTTTCTTAAGCTCTCCTCATTTTTTAAAATTTTTTCTTTTTGCTGCTCTGCCTGGGTGTTTTTTTATACCTTGTCTTCCAAATCACTGATTCTATCCTTCATCTAACTGCTTCATCTAACTGGCTGTTTATTCCTTCCAGTGTATTATTTATTTCAGGTATTGCATCTTTATTTCTGACTGGTCCTTTCTGTCACTTCTATGCCTTTTTTTCGTGCTTTTGAGTATCTTTATAATCATTACACTAAACTTTCTATCTGATAAATTGCTTGCCTCCATTTCATCTACTTCTTCTGAAGAATTCTCTTATTCTTTCATTTGGGGTCTGTTTCTTTGTCTTCCCATTTTCTTTCTATTTTCCTCTCTAGTTGTTAAACTAATCAAGCTGTAATCAGCAGCCGGGCTGAAGCTCCACAGGGTGGGGCAGAGTAATTCCTGTGGGCAGGGCTGTTGCTTCCCCTCAGACTTATGCCACTTGGAGGGGTTTGCTCTGCCTGAGAGAGATGGCTTCTGCAATATGGGGAATGGCTCAGCACAGGGATCCTAGTGGCTGTTCCTTCAATTCTCTCCCCAGAGCCACCAACACCAGACTTTCCTCAAGTGTCTCTAGTCCACTCTGCCCTCCCTTTGCCAGAGTCCAGGGTAAGTGGCTGCAAATGAAATTTTGTGTGTTGGCCCTTTAAGAGGGTGTCTGAATCTCCAGCTGTCTCACCCTGGCAGACAGAAACCCTGCTGCTTTTCACAGCTGGATCCTTTCTGGGTTCCTTCTAGGTTCCTTTCTGGCACTGATGCTGTAGGTTGAGGAGACCAGCTTGGGGTTTAGACCCCACACTTCTCTGGGAGAATCCCTGGTTGCTGAAATATCCCTCTGGATTTTCATCTGCCACCCCTGGAAGCTCAGCCAGCCCTCTTGCATCTCCGCAATCCCTACCAGTTATGTTGTGGTGAAGTGGTTTCTTCTGTTTGTCCATGGTTATAAGGCTTCTCTCCAGCTGGTGTTCAGTTGGTTATTCAAAATGCTTTCTCTACAATTTAGCTGTAATTCCAGATTGGTTCTGGGAGGAGGTTACTATAGCTTCCACTTACTCCTTTGCCATCTTGGATTTTACCCACAATAACCTCAACTCTGTTTCAAATATATGTTTGTTCCAGGCATATATACCCCCCAGAATGCAGCATAAAGCTCTCCTCAGAGATTCATTAGCTCAACCTGCCTTCTGCAATAAGATGACTGTAGTCCTCCCACAGCACTGCACTGGAGGTGGAACATAATTAGCACTCCATCAAAAACCACACTGGTACTGGCCCTTCTCAGCCACTTCACCCCTTCTTGCTTTGCTGGAATCCTCGCACTCCATGTGTTCACCAACCTAGACGCTCCTATCATTATTTTAGAGTGTACTCATACATCCCATGTCTACCATGTCTCTTGATTGCATCATTTCTCTTGTGATTGATTTAATTTGCATTGTTTTGTTCAGCATATGCTGTACAGACTTGTAACCCAGGAGCAGTAGGCTATGCCACACAGTCGGTGTGCAGTAGCCTAGACCATCTTGGTTTGTGAAAATGCAGTCTACGATGTTTGCACAACAATGAAATCACCTAACGATGCATTTCCCAGAACATATTTCCCATCATTAAGTGGCACAGGACTATAACGGATTGTTTTTATTACTCAAAATAACAAGTTGTTTAATGTGTTCCAGGGGCTGAATTTGTATGATTATTTGAAGAAGATGAGGGACTTGTGGTAGGTCCTCTGCCTGCCTACTTTCATAATCAGCTCTGAGTCGTGGGACCTGTGTGAGGCGCAGGGGACGCAGTGACGAATCACAGTCATATAGTCCCTGCCCTCAAGAAGCTCCCACCCTAGCTGGGGAGATAGGCAAATAAAGCCACTTGTACTGTCACAGGCTAAGTGCTGTGAGTGAGGCTTGTGGGGGCGCTGAGAAGAGACACATAATCCAGACAGAGCAGGGGAGGGGAGGAGGGAGGGATGGAAGGTGAGACAGGTTGGCCAGGGAAAGCTAACCAACAATTGCCTAGAACAATGATCTATCAATGGCCGGTCCTGACCCTTAAGAGCGTTGTAAAATCAATTTTGTACATAGCAACCAGTATTTTAAAAAGGTAAGTCACATGTAGGAAGAATGCATACGTATGTGTGGATGTGTTGAAGTGAGGACTGGGCCATGATATAAGTTGTTCTTTACTGCCCACCAGTGTCCCAAGGTTTGAGAGCCACAGTTCCAGAGAATTCTTGCCTGCCTGGATCCCCAAAGCCTGGCACATCATAGGCACTCATAGACTTTTTGATGAGTGGAAGGATGGATTTAAATTCTCTTAGCCATCCAGCAAGGAGGTACCATCCTCCCCAATTAAGAAAGGCATTCTCAAAAACCCAGGCCTAGCAAACCCAGACTGCCCAAGCATGCGTGCGTTCTGCAGCTCAGCAGTCCAGGGCTCCCCAGTCAGGCCTAAAGCAAGCTCCCCTGCCTGGGGAAAGAAGCCAGTGCGAGATGGGGACAGAGCTGAGGCAGTTCAGAGAGGCTCCAAAGGCGACCCTTCTCGGTGCCTCAGCCTGTGACCTCCTATAAAATGAGCATCCCAGACTCTGAGCCACCCAGATGGCATGAGCTTCATAATAGCAGTGGCTCAGGCCACTGTGTTTACTCTGGGATGGCCTTAGTGACCCACCTCTGGCTGGCATGGCCTGCACCCTGTGCCTTCATGATGCCAACAGGAAGTGATGTTTATGGGGACAGGCTGGAATGGAGGGGAGAAAGGGCCCTGGGGAAAACTGAAGGTGGACAGAAGCCTGGATCAGTCCCTGGCAGGGTGAGTCAAGGGTAATGACTAGGTAGCCATGAACAGAGACTCCCTTTTAGTGGTTTTTCAGGACACTCCGAACTTGATCTGTCCTATAATATCTGAACCAAAATACTCCTTGGCTGCCTTTCTCCTCCATCATAGACTCTTAAGGTTGGAAGGACCCTAGAAATTATCCAGCCCAATGCCCTAATTTTACAGAGGAAGAGAAAGGGGTCCAGAGAGGGAAGGCACTGACCCAGGGTCAGCCAGTAGGCAGCCTGAGAGTGGGGGCCAGGACCTCAAACCCAGGTCTCTGTGCCACCACCAAGGGCTTGGAGTTCTTCAGATGTCTCTCTCTTGACATCTTGCTGGAAGGATATCCTATCTAATTTTACTGCCCTTTGGTTCCTTCTCTATGTGTAACCAGAGAAACATTTCTAAAGGACAAATCAGTTACTACTCTACCTGCCTGCAACCTTCCCGTGTTCTCCACTGCCCTCAAATGAAAAGACACCCTCAATCTTTCCTACTTCCCTCACCTTTCCCACCTCTCAGGCTTCCTCCCTTGCTCTCCTTCCCCTGACATTGTTAGGTCACCTTCTGGACTACTGGTAGCCCCCAAGATGTGCAGGGTTCTCCCCCGTCTCTAATCCTTTCACATGCTGTTCCGCTGGCTTTAACACATTTCCCAACCCTGTTGCACTTGTCTGCTCTTATTTAGGCTGCACATTAGATCTTGCTTTTCCCAGGAAACCTCCCTAGCCTGCTGGCCTCCAGGGTTAGGTATCCCTGCTAGGTTCTCTTGCAGCAACTTGGTGGTGTTAGGACCCATTTTACTGTCAGTTTCTTCTGCTCCGTGACAGAAGATGCTACAATGCTGCGATCACTTTTATGCCTAATACAAAGCTAGGTCCACAGCAACTAGTCACTTAGTATTTGTTCACCAGACAATCATCAGTGTCCATCCTTCTCCAAACTTCCTTAGAATGGCCTTCCCTTCCCATGATGTATTTTAAAATGACTTAATTTTTTTAAGAGCAGTTTTAGGTTCACAACAAAATTGAGACTTAAGTGCAGAGATTTCCCATATCTCTCCTGCCTCACACGGGCATAGCCTCCTCCCCTATGATCAACATCCCCCATCAGAGTGGTACAATGATTACCGCTGATGAGCCTACACTGACAGATCATAATCGCCCGAGGTTCATAGTTTACATTAGAATTCACTCTTGATGTTGTACATTCTATGGGTTTGGACAAATATATAATGACATGTATCCATCAGTATAGTATACAGAGTATTTTCACTGCCCCCAAAATCCCTGCACTCCATCTGCTCATCCCCATAATGCATTTTGAAGTTTACCATCAAGTGTAGCTTTTTCCCAGAGGAGCCTAGGAACACAATATCTGATTCCTCAGCCACACCATGCTTTTGTGCCTCTGTGTCTTTCCACATGCTGTTCCCTCTGCCTGAAATGCCCTTCCACAACATTCCCATTCATGAAATCTCATCATTTGTGGCACTATTTTTTTTTGAGTGACACCCTTCATTTCGGCCAGGTGATTAGTTCTCCTCCTCAACCCCCCTTCATCCTTCCGGGCTCCCCCGAACCAGGGCCCACATCCCATTATATTGTGATTATGTGTTTTTGCATCATTTCCCCTACTAGAATGTGAATCTCCGTGGGACCAGGATGTCACATGAGGCAAGGTGGAAAAGCCGAAAATGAATCGGTGGCATTGTACAACTGAAGAATGATTATAGTAACATAGAATTCCCAAAATATGTTCCACGGAAGCCTACTTCCATAAAAATGCTCCAAACTAATTTATACAGTGGGGGAAATGTACTGTGTAAAGTGCTCACATCAGCTGGGGCAGGCCTTCTGGTCTACCTGACAGACTCTTTCTCATTGTAGAGCAGAGTTTCTTGATCTGGATCTTTAGAGGGATGATCAACCTCTTAAGATTATGTGCAAAATACATGTGTGTGTGTGTATGTGTGTGTGTATACATGTATGTTTGTGTTTGTGTGTTAGTAGACATTTTTCTAGAAAGTGGTCCATAGTTTTTGTTATTCCTAATGGGACTGAGACTCTAGATAAGAAAAAGGTTAGGAATCACTGTGTTAAAGGAAAATGTTCATGTTCTTATTTGTAAAGTGTCTTCCTCCTAGTCTGGTCAGCTTGTGTTCACTTACCAAACGGAGATTCTGGGACCCCCCTGGCTGAGGTGCCACCAGCCTTCCTACTTGGACTACAAGGTATCACTCACATCTAAGCTTTTACCCGTGTGGTCTCTTCTGGCTAGAAAACCCCTCCACATGTGTGTGGTCAATTCCCAGTTATCCTTTGGGTCTCAGCTACCTGTCATTTCCTTCTTGAAACCCTTTCTGAATTTCTAATTCTGGATCAGGTACCCCTGCTTTGTGCTCCCACAGAATCATCCCTACCTCTCTGGGGCCACCCCCTGCCTGTGCATCTAGGGCCATGTTTTTTCCCTTTCATTGTGCTTATTCCATGATGCAATCAACTGTTTATAGGACTTGTCTGCTACCTGTCAAAATATAAACTCCATGAGGGAAGGGGGTTTGTGTCTAGCCTTGCCATGTTTGCTGCTCATACCAAGCATAGTGTCTAGCAGACAGTAGGTGTGCATTAAATGCTAGATGAAGGGGAGCAGGCAAAAGTAAGTATTTTAATCCCTTGTCACAGACAGACCATAATGTCCTTGCTCTCACTCTATGGCTATGTACAGACTTGACAGCCATGAAAATTTCAAGTAGTGAAACATTCAAATAATCTGTTTTTGTCCTTTATCAGCAAAAGCTTCTTTCTCACCCCATGCATGCCTATGTGGGCGCACACATGCACAGGCCTATGTGTGAAGGAGAGAAGAGAATAACGCGCGCCACAGGGTGTCAGAAGAGACATACCCGCATTTCTCAGAAAGCGGTTCCTATAGTCCTTGACTATCCTCGTGGTTGGGTTGTAGAAGCCATCTCCACAGTCATAACAGCCTTTGGGGATTTCTCTAGGCGGGTCCATATTGGTGAGTTGAGAGATACCTTGAAAGGATACAATGGATAATTAACTCACCACCAAGGTCAGACTGAAACCCAGCCCCTGCCAAAGCCCACTTTTGTCCAGTTGCTCTTGTGAATATTGGCTCTGCTGTTGGACTAAATGTCCCCCATTGAGGGTCCGGAGCAAAAGGAGCAGGAACAGTGCCCCAGAGGAGCGTCCTGAAAGTGGCTCGGTGAGGGTGGTCTTGGGCACTGGACCCCATCCTCCATTCCTAGGGACACCATGACAAAGGCATGTTTCTGGAGTCAGAGAGACCCTGAGGATGCCTCAGAGTTGGCCATGTGGATAGAAGGCATGTACGGAGAGGGTTAGCATTCACGGTGAAGGCAGAGGCCATAGCAGGTGCTCATGTCTCACTCGGAAACCTGTGGGGCTGGGCATGAATGAGGAAGAACAGGAGGGAGGAAATGGGCCAGGTGGGCAGGTGACGGAGAACCTTGACTCTCACCCAAATTACCACCATCACTGCCATTTATCGAGTGCTTATTAGGTGCCAGATATTTTGCTAAGTGCTTGACTCCTACTATTTCCCTTCACTCTCAACAGCGGTCCTGAGGCCCCATTTTACAAATAAAAATTGAGGCTCCGAGAGGTCAAGTAACTTGCCCAAGGTTATCCAGCTAGGAAGCAGCGAGATATCCAGTTTTGTAACCTGTATGTTAAGTTGCTGTTATCAGGGAAGGAGAGGGCCTGGGCATCCCCTTTCCCAGGGCTGGGGACATTGGACCCAGCACGAGAGAAAGAGGACTCTGTGCACCTTTTAAGTCAGGCCGTTCTATGTGTTGTATATCTTGGAATGCCGAGGCCTGAGCAAAGGGTACAGGGTTGGGGTCAATAACTTCCTGGGTTTCATACAACCTCTGGTTCCTATAATTCCTGTCCTCAGGACTGGCACCATGCTCACAGCTCAGGGTCCTGCACGCTCCAGGCGCTCCTATGTTGGTGAACAGTGATGACTAGGTATACCGTTGGCGAACAATTACTGCACGGATACTCCACGCTGAGCGCTGTCTAGCCATTCTCTCCCTGAAGCCTCATGCTCATGGCCACCCCAGAGAAGTTCTGAGAGGTGGAGGGGTGGCCTTTCCCCTCTCCCTGCCCTCACAGTGCCTGCCCTGGGGCCAAGCAGCGGCTGTTGGAGACGTCCGCAGAGTGCTGACCGACTTGGGAAGGAAGTAGGCGCTCAGGGTCGAGCTGCTCGGCTGGGAGTCAGAGGAGGAGAAGGGAAGGGTGCGGGGGAGGCCACCACACTGGCTTCAGGTTGGCCAGAGGCCCAGCTTTGGCCAAGCCAGCTGCTGCATGAGAAGAGAGGGCCTGCGGTCGGGGGGCACCTGGTCTCTAGGGCTCTGCTTGGGTGAGGAGCCAGTGACAAAGCCCAGGACCTGTCATAACTAACCCAAGGAGGGGCCACTTACCAGTTTCTCAAGTGGCATCTAGACTGGCAGCTTTCTGAGGTCAAAGACTATGTCCTCGCAGCAGTCGGTCCCCTGGCACACGGCCAAAGCCTGACCCAGAGGAGGTGCTCAGGAAATATCAATGTCGTTGCTACAGCTCCCCAAAGTGTGCCCCGTCACCCTGCACTGTGATGGCAATAGAGCAGTCCCTGTTTGATAACATCTCTTTATTGAGTTCCTACTATGTGGCAGGCAATGTCCTAGGCCCTGGGGACACAGTGGTGAAAGCGACAGGGTCCCTGCCCGCAGGGAGAGCCTAGTCACTAGGGATGAGAGACTCTGAGGCCACAGAGCTCTGCAGGAGTACCATGCTGCTGCGTGGCATGCCCTGGGGACACCTGGCCTTGGGAGGGCGGGGAAGGGGTCCTAGAGAAAGGGACAGGAAGCCCAGACCTGGAGGATGGGGAGCAGTTACCTGGATGAAGTGAGAGGGCTGGCGCGCTCCCGGCAGGGGGTGGTGAAAGGGCGTGGCCTCTTTGAGGACGAGTAGAGAGAAAGCCAGTGTGGCCCGGGAGAGAGAAAACCGAGAAGGGCGAGAAGGGTGGGGAACGCAGGACTGGAAGAGGCTGGGGACCTCAGCGGGAGCCAGGAAATGCAGGTCATTTTTTAGAATTGTGACGCTTAACTTCAGGAACCTTAACTTCAGGGCAGTGAGGAGGCAGCGAAGGCTCTGTGTGTGTGTGTGTGTGTGTGTGTGAAGGGTGCGGGTTGGCAATCAGATTCACAATTTTGAAAGATGAAGGTGGCTGCAGAGTGATAACAGCCCAGTGTGGGTCAAGCGCGGATCTCAGGAGACCAGGCAAAGGAGGCAGGAGCGGGGAGGTCTGGAACAGGGCCGTGGCGGAGAGGATGACGCAAACGAGGCTCGGCACAGGCAGGTGCTCGGTAAATACTTGTCTAATGAGTAAATGAGTGGAACATATTTAAGGGGCAGAACCCGCAGGACCCAGTGATTGTACATGGGGCGGGGGAGGCAGGGCTAAGCTGATCTAGGGAGATGGGAGTGGCAGTCTCTGAGGGAGCGTTTGCTCTGGCGGGGAGGTATGAATTCAGTGCAGACCAGTTGAGGGATGAGCAAATACAGGTGCTGGGGAAGCTGGGTGCAGGGATCTGAAAATCGGGCGGTTTGACTGCAGTTTGGAAGCTGATGGTAAGTGAGGGCTTAGGCGTGAATGAACTTGTTTAGGGAGAGTGTACAGAATAAGGGAGGACGGCCTGGCCAGGGAGACCCGGGGCTCCCGCAATGAATAACTGGGGGATGAAGGGCTGGCAAAGGGGACCGGGGATAGGAAGAAAACAAGAGACTGAGGTGTCGGGAAAGCGCACAGGGAGAGAAGAAGGTTCACCAGGTCAACTAACTGATACAAAGTCACACAGGCAGGGTCTGAGCTCAGGTGAGCCTGCCTCCGACCCTGGGTGCTTTCTGGAGACTTCCGCTGTCATGGAGGTGGCCTTGGTCAGGCTCCCCCAGCTGTTAGCAGGGAAAGCTAGACTCAAACCCAGACCTTTCAGCTCCACCACAGCATCTCAGAAAGTTAGGATTCACTTTTACAGTTTGCGCCGTCATTTTCCCATCTGCCATTTTGGATTTATTGTCTGCCCTTTCTGGCTCCAGACCCTGGTTCTTTGGTGGTCTCTGGCTCCTGCTCGGTTCCTCCTCTCCTTGGGGTTGCTTCAGTAGGCCACGGCCCACTTATATAAAACTGCGTTTCATTTCCCTCTCAGTTTGGGAGTGCAGGTGCCTGGGTACCTGTAGGCTTCAGGCCATGACAGATCTCCGTGTAAAACCTCCGATCGTAGCTGTCGCAGTAATGCCAGTTCTTTTCTTCATACTGAAGCCCGTCTGAGAAGGTGTACGTGCCCTGGAAAACAAGCAGCACACAGGCGGGGCTGAGGAAGCCCTTCTTTAAGACGTCAAGAAAAGCCGTGGCTTTTTCACTGCCACAGAAAAGAAGTGGCAGTGATAACAGTTTTCTTGGCTGTGATGATAGATATACAGTGCTGAGCTTAGTGCCTGGCACTCAGTATGACAAAATGTGACCTTGGGCAGGTGACTTACCCACTCTTGCCTTTGGTTTCCTCATTCGTAAAATTAGGATGATACTGGTATATATTAAACTGGGTTAATTCAATGAAATAGTAGATGCAAAACATTTACCACAGTGCCTGGCATGTAGTAAGCTCTCAATAAATGTTGTTATTATCATTTTTAAAATTGTTATCGTAACTCAAAGGGCAGAGCCATCAGTCATGGATGGCCCTTTGTCCAAACATGGAGGTTCTGCTTTGCTGTCTTAGTGCTACAGGAAACCCCAGGATGTAGATAGATATCGCTTCGGCCTGAGCATCAGGAAACATGGGTGGAAATTCCAATACTATTAACTCACTGTGTGACCTTGGGTAAGTCACATCCCCTTCCTGGGGCTTAGATTCTTCAAGCTGTAAGACGAGTGTTTTTTCATCTTTTCGAGGTCATGAGCCAGCCCCATACATACCCTTAGTGAAACTGATGAAAGTTACAGATTCTTTCCACAGAGGAAAATACAACCCCATACACACAGGAACTTTCTAATAGAAATCAGGAGCTTTCGTTGACTCCTTGAATTCTATTCATGATCCACAAATTCCAGGTTAAGAATCCTTGGATTAGATGACTTATCATGACAGAGGTAGCGGTGGTGGCAGCCGTAACAGTAAGAGCTAACACTTATGGATGCCCACTGTGTGCCAGGGACGGAGCAAAGCACTGCCTACACTGCCTCATTTACCCCCGCGCCCCCCAGACATCCCAGCAGGTGCCTGGCACCAGGGTGTCAGGCTGAATAATGGTTCCCAGAGGCACCCACGTCCAGTCTCTGGAACCTGTGAATATGCTGACTCTACATGGCAAGGGGACTTTGTGACGTGATCAAGTTAAGGACCTTGAAGTGGCAAGATTAACCTGGGCTACCTGGGGGGCCCGATGTAACCACCAGGGTCCTTATAAGAGGGAGGCAAGAGCATCAGTGTGACCAAAGACAAGGTGATGACAAAAGCAAAGGGAGAGGAGATGTGATGATAGCAGCGGAGGTCAGAGTGATGGGTGGCCGTGAGCCAAGGAATGCAGGCAGCTTCTAGAAGCTGGAAAAGGCAAGAAAACGGATCCTCCCACAGAGCCTCCAGAAGGAATGCCGCACTGCTGACCTACGTCAGCCTTCCGACACTCCCAGAACTGTAAGATAAATGTTCTGTTGTTTTAAGACACTGGATTTGTAGTAATTTGTAACAGCAGCAGTAGGAAACTAATACAACTCTTGTTTCCAATTTATTAGACAAGGAGTGTGAGTCTCAAAGGGGAAATCATAGGCTCAAGGTCACACAGTTAGTGGTTTCACAGGATTCAAACTCGTCATGGCTTGTCTAGGGGTTCTTTTGGTTCCAGAGGGAGAGGTCCCCAGAGCCCTGGATATTAAGAGGAGGGAAGAAGAAGGCAACAGATAGGGAAGACGGGGTGTCGTGTGTGTGTGTGGGGGGGGAGGGTGTCCTCCTATCTGAGGCTTTCCCCTCTGCAGCGCCCCCTCCCAGGCTGATCACCTTAATGGCCAATCCATTTTCCCAAATGGCATCATATCGGCTTCCGCTGGGGAAGTACAGGGTTCCTTGGCCATGAAACATGCCGTCCTTCATTTCTCCAACATATCTTGTTTCGGTAGGGAGGATGTATTCAGCATTGCCCTCCATCCTGTAAGGTCAAAGGGAAATCACTGAGCCCTGCGAGGCAGCTGGAGGGTCTGATTTAGCAGGCACAGGACAGCAAGTGGGCGCCTCCTCCTCAGGGTCCTCAGATGTTACCATCCCAGCAATATTCTGCCCAAAACCAAATTTTTTCTTTTGTTTCCCCTCAAAAGCTCAAATATAAGAGGGGCTGATGAGGCAGGTAGAGTTTGGTCTGTTTCTCCTCCCCCTCACATAGAGGCTGTCCTGAGGTTCACACCATCCCTGGAATACCCTTGGTAGGCCCAGAGAGGGGAGGGATGTGCCCAAAGCCACACAGCAAGCACTGTGAAGAGACTAGGGCCACATTTCCTGGCAGCTGGCTCTGTGTCTTTGCTGCTAAGACCAGCCCTACCCTACCCATTACACCACAAGTGGGATATTTGGAAAAATATGAAATTTGGACAGGATATATGAATTTGAATCTTCGCCATTTCCTAGATGTATCATCTTAGATACTTTCCTAAACCTGTTTGTCTGCTTTCCTCCCTTCATTTCTTCCTTTTTCCCAACAAAAATATCTACAATGCACCTATTAGATGCCAGGTGTCTTGTTAAGTCAGGTCTGATGGATGTGACGTGGACGCAACAGCAATCAAGGCAGATGCCATCCCTGCTCGTGAGGTGGGACTCAGTCTACTGGGGGACACAATTAAGCAATTCCATAAATTAAGTGCCATGCAGGTGATGACAAGCCCCTGTGGAGCATAGGGAAGGGACACTTAACCAGGTGACCATTTGATCAGTTTCATGTGTGAAAGTCTGAGATTAATGCCTGATAATGTGTTAACAGTTTTTCTAGTAAAGGGCCTGACATATACAGCAAGTGCTTGAGAAATATGCTTTCATTCATTTTCTATTAGCTGGAAATCACTGCCCCTAACTCTGAACTTCTTTAGGCTTTTGTTTTACCTCTCTTGGATGCTTAGCACTTTTCTGCCTCGCCTAGTAATTGTATACCTTGTCTCCCCTATTTAATCAAATCATCTGAGAGGAAGACCTTGATATCCTCAGCTCTTAGAATCATGCTTCTTTTTAAACAGGTGCTCTGTAAACATCTACTGAGTAAAAAATGAAAGAAACACAAAGGTCAGCGAGCTGGTTGAGTGTATGACAGATGCCACTGTGGCACATGCCCAAGCAGGAGGGCACTGTGGTTAAAGCACAGTTTCTGAGCCCTGGCCAAGTAGTTCGGTAAGTTAGAGCATGGTCCTAATACACCAAGGTTGCCGGTTTGATCCCTGGTCAGGGCACATACAAGAGTCAACCAATGAAGGCATAAATTAAGTGGGACAACAAATCAGTGTTTCTCTCTCTCTCTCTTCCCGCCCTCTCCCTCTCTCTCTCTGAAATCAATAAAATAAAGCACAACTTCTGAGCCGTCCAGGCCTTGCTCTACCTCTCTGTACCTATGTGACCTTTGGTAAGCTCCTTGAACTCTTTGAGACAGTTTCTCATCTGTAAAATGGAGATAATGACAACAACACCCCCAGAGTTGCTGGCATATACTAAGAGCTTAGAAATTATTTTTCCTTTATTCTACTGAAAGACACAGGAGGAGAAAGAAGAGTTCCTTCTTTCTTCTACCTCTTTGCTTGAGTTCACTTCTTTCTTTCTTTTTCTTTCTTTCTTTCCTTCCTTCCTTCCTCCCTTCCTTCCTCCCTCCCTCCCTTCCTTCCTTTCCTTCCTTCTTTTTCTTTCCTTTATTGCTTAATCCCTTCCCATCATTTCAAAGCATAGCTTCCTTCTAAATTCTTCTCTGAGATTAGAGCCCCCCCTTTTTCTTATTGCCAATTGGACATCATTGTCCCTCTACACACCTTCTACAGAATCTCCAGCTCACCCGAAATGGAACTCACCCTCTTCTCTTCCAAAGCGGCCCCTCCTCAGAGTTCTCAATTTCTGTGAATGGTATCAGAATCCTCCAGGTTCAAAGCCTGGAGCTGGGCACCGGGCCGGGACTGGAGGCAGTCTCTGAATGGGACCAGGAACCAATCAGTTGCCAAGGCCTGGCAATGAAATCCTAAACTTCGACATTGTCCTCTTTCCTGCAGACCCACTGCCTCTGCCTTGGCCCAAGTATATATGGAATGAATGTTATCTCATCTCTGCCTCTTGAACAAGTTACTTCACTTCTCTGAGTGTCATTTTACCGGACTGTACAATGGGAATAAACAATCCTACTGGAAAATGTTCTGACGGTTAAAAGGGATAAAGTTTGTGAAAGTGTCTGGTACAAGGTTCTTTTCAAAGGCAAAAAGACAGCCGTCTTTCCCCAGTCACAGATGTTCAAGACAGTGAATCAAATGAGGTCCTTACCTCCCATCTACAAATTCCCCAATATATTCGCTCCCCGTGTACTGCATGGCGCCCGCCTCTAGCTAGCAGCCGTTGGGATCCCGGAGTCTCAGTGTTTACAGCCTCACTATGACAACCAGGAGGGATGGGCGGAGCCAACGCGTTCACACGACTTCCTGGCTTTACGCACGCTCAGGGGCTCGCAGAGGGGCAGAGCGGTGCGCCTGCGTGCCGCCAGCTGCGCACGCGCAGTTGCTGCGTGGCCCTCGGCGGTCGAAAGGGGAGTTCAAGGAGACGGGGGCGACGCGGCTGTGGCTGCTTCGTCAGGGTCGGGGCTACAGACATCATGCCGGGAATAGTGGAACTACCTACTCTGGAGGATCTGAAAGTGCAGGAGGTGAGGCTCGTATGGAGGACAGGCAAGGGGGACATAGGGCTGAAAGTTTCCAGGGCCTGGCCCGATCCTGCTTCGACTCAGCGGACCCTGGGCTCCGGACCCCTTACCCCATTCCCCACCAACACATAAACAGGTCAACCCCCGGATGCCCTGTCCTCGGCTCCGGGAATTGCCCCCCATCCCCCGCCCGCCCTGGCTCGAAAACTCTTCCCCCCTCCCCCACAGCGACTTGCTTCCTCACATGAGTAATAGTGGTACTTTTTATTAAGCACCAACGAGGCCCACTTTACTTACTCTATGTCACTTTATACTCAAACGTCCCAGCGAAGTAAGTATACAACCCCGGGTGCTCACAGTCAAGGGAGAGAGAGAGTCCCTTTAAAGTAGCATCGTCGGTGCAAAGCGCATTAGAATGGAGGTAGGAAACCTCAGGAAAAGGAGATGGTATTGGAAGAGTAAACTTGCTAACAGCCCTGGGAAGGTGTTTGCTAATAGGACATTTGAAGCATTCAGTTATTAAAGAGATAGTGTTTGGATAATTACTATGTGAACACACACTGGAATAAGAGAGAGTGTTCCTGCCCTCATAGAGTTTATAATCTAATAGGGAGTCACTTACATACAGTACAGTGTAGTTAGTGCTCTAAGAAGTGAAGACAGTATAATACTAATTATAGCAAACATGAACAAGCCTTTTCGAGATGTCAGGTGGGATTTAATTCATGGGATACCTTCCAGTGACACCATGAGGAAGGACATAATTGGTCACTTCCATGTTGCAAGTAAGGAACAGGACCTGAGAGAAGTGATTTCCCCAAGGTCACATAGTTAGTAAGTGGTAGGGCTGGAATGTGAACCCAGCTTGGATTTGAAAAGCCATGCTTTTAAATTACTGTTTTTGGGCAAAAGCTCAAGGGTGAGAAGGCTTAACAGAACCTTTTCTGTTTAGGGAGACAGGTGCTATTTGACAAGCTTCTAGTGTTGGCGGGAAGCAACAGTTGCTGAGTTGGGAGAGGTACGTGGGCCGAGGCAGGACGGGGAAGCAACTCCCGCAAGGCCAGATTAAGAAGTCTGGGCTTTATCGTGTAAGTGACGTGATGGGGAGAGATGCAAGGTGTTCAGGCAGAGGAGTGTCAGGGTCAGATAGAAGAAAGATCTGGCTACATTGGAGGAGAGGGAGGGCAAGGCTAAAATTTATTTGCCATAAATTATACCCCAGGCACTGGGTTCAGTGTTTACCTGCATTACTTCACTTAATCTTATATACCTACGAGAATCACAACTATTATTTTCCTCACATGAAGAAATTTTTAGTGTTCAGGGACGTTACCAAGAAGTGACGCTTCCTAAAAGGTGTGTGTGTGGGGCGCAGATGCTGCCAACAGTCAGTCTTGTTTCTTGCCGCGCTGGGGAGCTGGCTTACTGTCAAGTTGCTGTATCTTTCATTGGAACTTTAATTTGGTTCAACAAGCAACCGAGGTTTTACTTTCTGCAAATATTCTATACCTGGAAAAAAAATTTGCCTTTAGGCCTCACACAGTTAAATTGAGAAACAGATAATCACATAAATAACTAAAATACAAGACAAAGTATAATTAAATGCCATGGAAGAGGGGCAGACATGGCTTAAGAAGAGAGTAGGATTTGAAGTTGTAGCTAAATTCTAGGCCTAACTGCTCGATTACCTTGATTAGTCACTTTTAGCATTTGCAGACACAGTTGTTTTATTTGTAAGATAAAGTGATTCCAGCTGTGTAATTCCTTGAGGCTATAAAAGGAACAGAGAAAGCACTGCTTGGGCACAATGTAAGAATTATAGGCAGAGATGGAGACGAAGAACTTTCTAAGTGAGGGTAGGATCTGAGCAAAGGTGAGGAGATGGGAAAAGGCGGGGGACCAAAAATGGGCCTCGATCGGGGAGTTCGGTGTCTTGAGAGAACAGCAAGAAGTCCCGTTTTGAAGCGTCATGGATAGAGGGCTGGAGAGGTAGTTTGGATCCAGTTTAGGCTTTATGCTTCTGTTAAACCTGAATCCTTAAGGGTTTTGTGGCTAATTTGTTTCAATAGCAAAGTAAAATAAGAAGTGTCTTTAGGAAGATCACTCCAACAGCTCTGTGAAGAATGGATTGAAGGACAAGAAAAACAAGGAGACTGTTCTTGGTAGTTGTTGAAATGATTGAGGGAGATATTAACGACCCCAGCATGACTGGCCACTGCGCTTACAGACAGGAAAGAACAAATTTGTCCAGGATTGATCAGACTTAGCAACAACTTAGGTATCAGAAACAGGAAAGGTTGAGGAGTCCACGTCAGATTTGCAGCTGACATCAGGACTGAGGAAGCCAGAAGGAGCTCTTTTGAGACGAGTGAGATGCATCCTGGACCTCACTGACTTCGGAGTTGTGCCACGCCCTATGGAAAAAGTCGTCAGCAGCTTTGGGATGGAAAATCCTTGTACACATTGACAGTTTTCAGTAAAAATGCTAGCTAATATTTATGATGGGTTTTCTGTGTGTTAGGCACTGTTCTTAATATTGTTAATCATGACAGTTTTATCAAATAGATACTATTATCTCTCGTTTTACATAAATTAAGTAAAATATAAGGCATAGTATAAATGAAGTACTATAAAAAGAGATACAGACATGGCTTCAGGGAGGGAGAACAGGACGAGGGGATGGGTTGTGGATGTAAAGTGTTTTCCGCCTCCCTTTCCACACCTGCACACTGACATACACCTGCTGTGCAGCAAGGCTGTTGTGAGGCTAAGTGAGAAAGGATGTGAAATTCTGTGTTCTGTGAGACGAGGGGAGCTGAATGAGTATGAGAGGGTGTTCCTGGTGAGCAGCTGTGAAAGGGCGTTGTTCCTGCTGGAATTCGCCCGCCTCAGTGAACAAGCAGGTGAGGGGAAGCTGGCGTCTGAAGCTCTGCGCCGCCGCAGTGACTGCGATGTGGTGGGAAAGGCCGGTTGGAGGCCGCCGTCTCCGGATTCCGGGTCTGTGGCTGCCCCTGACCCACTGTGTCACCCTGTGCACGTCGTTCTTTTTTCTCAGGATAGATGCAGTGTGTGGTTCTCATCCTTTATTTCTCTGTGATAGCACATTTTACATGCTCAGTAACAAGGGTGTACGTAGATTTTGGTAAGACCTCGACATTTGTAAGAAAGTAACGCAAGGGATGTTGCGGTCTTTTGGGGCATGATAGCTGCTAACTTAATTTTTAAAATATATTATACTTTAAGGATGTTTGCATCCTGATTTTTATCCTCCCAGTTCTTTATAGATAATATAGCAAACAAGTATGTACCACTTAATTAACCTAAATTCTTATTGTAAAAACCGAATACAAAATTTTACAGATTTTTAAACAAATTTATTAGCATTGTCATGGCAAATTTCACTTACACCATAAGTAACTGATAATTATAACAATTGTAATATGATTAGATGTAGTCATAACTTTGTTCTCCCCTTCCTGTAGTGTGTAGATGAATTACTCTCATCATCTTTCTTTACCTTTTATCTTAGTAACAATTTAAGCTAAGTTGGGTAAAATTCATTAAAAAATTATAAAATCTTTATTATTATAAAACTAAAAATTATAAAATCCTCACATAAAAATCCTTAATAAAATATTTGCAAATCAAATCTAGTGGTATCTTAAAGCGTAATACACTATGGCAGGCTAGATTTTATTCTTGATACGGTGGGTCAATTTTAGAAAATCTATTAATGTTCTACATTACATTTGTAGATTAATAAAAAAGAAACCTGAACATTTGTCTGTCCTGGTGGAGAAAACAACAGTAAAACAAAACCAGTCAGGATTGGAAAGCAGTGAGGAACCCCTGAACAACCATATCCCAGACACTAACAGCAAATGTCGTTCCAAACTGTGCTTGAGAGTCTGGGAAAAGGCGCGGATGCTTGTTGCCATTGCTGTTCATCTGTATTATCCTGGAAGGTCTCATCAGAGCGGTAAGATAGGAAAGAGGAGAAGAAGAGAAAAGATAAAGATCAGAAAGGAAAGGAAGCAGTTTTTATTTGTAAGTGAAAGCTTTCTCATGAATCCTCTTTGAGTTTTGTATCAGAACCAAGAAGAGTTTAGTGTGTAGTAAGATATGGCTAGAGAGAAGGTGCAATATGCAAATAAGGAGTAACCAGTTTGAAAATATAATAGAAAATCCTATTTAGATAGTATAAAAATGTTAAAATACCAAGGAATGAACAAATGTGCAGTGTTCCTTTATGAAGGAGACTAATTTTAACCAAAGGACATAGAGTGACCTGAATACGTGGGGAGACATACTGTGTTCTGGGTGAGAGGACATATTCCTGACTCTTTCGTAACTTGGGTCCCCAGTACCTGGCACAGAAGCCAATGCTCAGCCGTTCCTTGGGCTAGACACTGTTTTGGGTGCTTGGTGAACCATAGTAAAAGGTACATTTTCATTATAGTTTGACAGCTTTATGGGACTTGTGTTGAAAAAAAAATCCCTCATCGCTTGGCCCTTACGTCCTGCAATCACACATAAGGTGACCACTGGTACTAGCTTATGTAAGATGAGCCAGGACAGACTCTCTGAGGAGGGAAATTTGAACACAGACCCAATAATATAAAAGTGTCAGTTCCCTTCTAATTTACTGTGTAACTAAGCTGAGTGTAATTCCAATGCAGATCTTTGGGGAGTGTGGTGTTCACCTGTAATAATAGCCAAGAAAATTTTGAAAAGGAAGAATAATGGGAAGGACGGTCCTCCCAGACAACAAAGTGTTCTAATAAGCTACAGTAATTAAAGCATTGCGGTACTGGCCCAGGAAAAGGTACAGAAAAGGCCAGCGGGACCGTAGCTGCAGCAGCTGGTGGGTAGGCCAGGTCTGTGCTTCCCTGTGAGCCAGCTGCAACTACCCGGTGCTGCTCAAGAAAATGTCCTGGAGTGCAAGCCAGTGAGACTGACCTCGCTGTGGGGAAGGCCGCCTTGGATATACTCTCGAATGTTATTAGAAATAACTTGCCAGACTGCATGTTCATACTTGTCCCTTCCAGTCTGTTGTCTTCTGTGACCCTGCAATCTTCTGGGAATTTTGTGTAACTTCCTACTGTTAGACACAGTCTGATCTTCTAATGTTAGATAGGTATTACCTACTGTGCTCGTATATTCTGTTACTCCTGTTCCGGGAGAGGAGGCCCACGCGAGCTCCCCGGAGTCGGTCTCGCCCATCCTGTCCCAGGGGCCCCCCCCTTCCTTCGGAGCGCCACTCCTCTGTCACAGAGGCTTAAGGGTTCTGCTAGGGCTGCCATCTCCTTCTGTCTGAATGGGGATAGGAACATCAGCCTAACAGGTGGCTGTGAAGCTGTAGAAAGCCCCGGGTGTGGAAGAGCCTCGTGATCTCTAAAGCCCTGCGGATCATTGTGGCAGTCCCTTTGTCTTTACTTTTTTGGCAAAGTCAGAACAGCTATTTTGGTGTCCCCTCTGGTTTGACCAGCTTGAGGTGAAGTTGGGGAAGTGATGAGCTGGTGACCAATCTGTGGTCTTTCTCCCCTTCTTCTGTCCCCCAGGTGAAAGTCAGTTCTGCTGTGCTGAAAGCCGCGGCCCATCACTACGGAGCTCAATGTGATAAACCCAACAAGGAGTTCATGCTGTGCCGCTGGGAAGAAAAGGACCCGCGGCGCTGTTTAGAGGAAGGCAAACTTGTCAACAAGTGTGCTCTGGACTTCTTCAGGTAAAAATCTTTTCACAGCAGTGCCTTCTTGGTTGAACCATCAAGGTATATGTACCTTGGTGAACAGCTGGGTAATTAAAGGGAAGGATCATTTTAGTAGGTGGTGCAAGCCTTGGAAATCAGATAGACCAAACTAAGCACACAGTAACGGAAAGCTATTTTTGTTACTTGTTTTTATTATTTGGCAAGTTCTTTGCTCTTCATGAATCGTAATTTCCAAATTGTAGAATAATACCTATTTTGGACAGGATTGTTATGAAAAATTGAAAAGGAACACAAAAACAATTCAGTTCAGTGCTTGTTAGCAGGTGTCACTAGATTGTTATCATTACATCACTACGGAACATACAATAGATAGAAAAGTGTATTCAGAGTCCTGTTTTTGGGTAGGCTACTGTGCTTGATACTATAACTAAGACAGCCCAAACTGTAATTGTAGAAAGCTGTTTTTAACAGCCATATTAATCAGATTGCTGTTAAAAGGGACAGGAACTCAACTCAAAGGGAATTGGCTCACGCAGCTATAAAGTCCAGAAATAGTACTGGCATCAGGCAGGGCTGGAGTCAGGCGCATAAATAATTCTACAATTACTTGGTGTCTTTTTGCCTCTCCTCTTTTCCTCCTAATCTCTTAGCTTTGCTTTTCTCTGTTGAACTCATTTTCAAAGAGACTTTTTCTTTGTTACAGCAAAAATGAGCACCGGCCATCCCAAGCCGCTATGCTGCTTGTTTAGCAGGTGTGCACAGAGTGCCAATTTTCCAGTAATGTGAGCAGGGGTCCCTGGACTGAGTCTGATTGGCCTGGATGGTTGACTTCGTGTATGTTATCTTTGAATCAGTTGTGTTGCAGGAGATAAAATGCTGTGACTGGTCAGGTCTGAAGTGGGTGTAGACCTAGATTCCTCTAAACTACACTGCCGGGAGATAGGGAGGGGTCGTGGCCCCAAGGAAAATTAGAAGGATGTTACAGAAGAGTGGGAATGGCTGCCGGGGAGGCAAAACCCGCAGATGTCCGCGATAATGATGTTAGCGGGAAAAATCAAATTTTGTCACATAATAGCTGCTTTTCTTTTTTGTTTCTGCTGTCTTTGGCCACGTGCAAAGATATGTTTGTGGCTAAAATCAAAGTGTGTTTACAGTTTAAAATTTTCACTGTTGGGAACATTCTTTACAGTAACTATTATTGTCTTCATGACCATTATTTTTACTGGCTATATAATAGTCCATCAGCAGCTAACCCAGCCGTAATGTACACGACCAGTTCCTATTATTAAACATCACTGTTGGTTCCAGCTTTGATTGTTTAGATAAATCAGCAGTGATTACCTTTGTGTAGATCTTTTTCCTTTTTAGATTAATGCCATTGCATAAATTTCCCAGCAGAGAAATTATTTTATAAAAGGCTTGGAACAGTTTATATTGAGTCAGTTTATGCTGTCCTTAGCCCTTAGCCCAAGAGGTGTATCTTGATATACCTCACCAGCACAGCATGTTATTTAAATATTTGGTAGGTACAAATGGTATTCTTGCTTGAACTTGCATTGATTTGATTGTTACCATTGTTTATTTTTAAGTTTTTCTCTTTTTTTAAAATAAGAGTTTATTTGAACCAAAACTGACAACATTGCCAGGAAGCAAGGTCTCAAATGCTTCCCGATTTTCTATTTTCTAAGAGAACTTTTGACAATGCATTTCTCCTTTGGCTCTGAAGTAGTACCTTTAAATGGGAAATGTTTGGATTTCACAAGGTGTCGAGGTGCCTAACTGCCCCTGTGAGAGGAATTTCTCTCTGCTGGAGTTGCTCGCTTAGGCTCTGGTAGATGAGTGTTGGCTGTGGGTGCCAGGGGGCCAGGGCCCGGGCTGGAGACTCAGCACCGGAGTGGTGGCCTGCAGGCCTTCTGCCTTGGCATTTGCGGGGCACAGAACTCCCGCTGGCAACAGTGGCGCAAATAGAGGTTAGGAGGGTGCGATTTTGTGCACCATGGAAATCCAGCCGAGCGGGGCTAGAGGCACGGAGAAGACTTCGCTAGGGACTTGGTCATCTTCCTGTTGTACACTCCGCCACCCACAAGGTTATACTCAGAATACCTGGAAGGGTACGTGAGGAACTGGTAACAAAGGAATCAATCAGGAAGGCAAAGCAGATTTTTCACTGTGTGTTGCCGTTGACCATCTCTTCCAGACTCTTCCTGGGCCGTGAAATAAGATTCCTGTGTAGAGTGTATCTGGATTCTTGGGGTGTGACAAGCAAGTGGTTCAGAATTATTCCTGTGGGAGCAGGGGGTGTTCTACATTCCTTCCACAGTTTCATATATGGCTTTTACATAAAATAATGGTATTTTATTCTTGCTTTAGGGAGCATTTATTTGATTACTAGGAAGGGTGAATGGTGAAATAAGGGGAATCCCATAAAATACTTGAGTCTTATTCCTTTTAGACACAAAAATTACTTTTTCTTTAACTTTTTTACTTTAAAAAAATTACTTTTTATTTTGGTGGTCACAAAATGAATAAATACTCTACCTTGCTTCTTAGCAGAGAGCACCAAATATAATTTAATTTTATTACCCCAGACAGTAATCTGTTTTTGTTCAGAGCACTAATGGAATGAGGATCTTGAGCTCTGAGGAGCGTAAGGCGGTTTGGCTCTACACCGAGTGCCCCGCGAATCTTCTGCTTGGTAGTTTGTGTATTCGCTTTTCATAATTCTGTCTTTTCCTTTGCCATTATCCCCTCGGACTTCTGTCAGCATGCCCATCTCTGATGATGCCTCTGTCGCTTCTAAACTTGCTAAGTTGATAGTCTTTAGAATTAGATCTAAAGAATAAATAGGCTCCAAGTGAGAAGGTCTGTATTTATTTTTTCCCCACGTTTCTGTTCTTCCTTTGCAAGGAGCTCCCCCTAACCCAGCCCTCTTTTCCAGGCAGATAAAGCGTCACTGTGCAGAACCTTTCACAGAATACTGGACCTGCATTGACTACTCCGGCCTGCAGCTCTTTCGTCGCTGTCGCAAACAGCAGGCAAAGTTTGATGAGTGTGTGCTGGACAAGCTGGGCTGGGTGCGACCGGACCTGGGAGAGCTGTCCAAGGTAACAAGGGTGTCCTGTCGGCGGGCTCCCTCTCACTAAGGGGCAGGTAAAGGCAGGAGGTGGTCCGAAAAGGGTCCTCTGCGAGTTACAGGAATGATGTGAGAAATCCAGATTTACCTAACAGGTTAATTGGGGAGTGATTATACACAGTCCCCAAGGGAGTGTAGTTAACAGAGGTACTCCTTTAAATAGATCTTCCAGCAAGTGCAGATTTGCTTGTGGTTAATTAGCTAATTGAAGAACAGAGGGAGTAGATGAGGATAAACAAAATGTTTGGGGACACAGTGTCAGTTGAAAACATTGCGGTGGTTGTGGAATTCAGTGGGGGAATAGGATCAGGGTTACGGCAGATTTTTCAGGAGCACACCTAAGGTTTAAAAAACTACATGCCTATGCTTTAAAAAGCATGTTTTCCTACTCTTTCTCCTATATTTCCTGTCTCAGTTGTGATACCACCACCTGTTGAACCATCCGAGCTAGAAACCCGAATGTCTTTTTTCTTCATGTCTCACTCTTTTCCCTTGATACAGTCATCAGTTCCTGTTGACTGGCAACTCCGGGAAAAATTTTTGAACCCTCCCACTGTCCCCACGTCTTAGATAAGAGTTCCTAACTTGGGCTACGTGAAGTTCTGGAAGGGGACGTGGATCGATTTGGCTTTTAGACGGCAGTGTATCCTCTGAAATGGAAGAATTGAGGAAATAATTACATCTTCATGATAGGCATGATCTGTGTAGGAAATAAATCAAATGTCACTTTCTTTTAAAAAACTTTTCAGGAGCTCCCTGTCGCTTGCCAGATAAATCAGCCTGCATATCCTGGCAGGGAAGGCCCTTTCTGAGCTGACCCACCCCTGCTTCCCGCGCCCCATCACCCTCCGCTGCCCCCGGGACAGCCCACGTACCAAGGCGCGGATGAAAACCCAGCTTTGAATGGAGACAGATAGTAGATTTGAACTTGGATTCCACTACTCAAATGCTATGGGATCCTGAGCAAATTGCTTAAAATTTCCTATCATACCAGGTCTATAAAGTGGAATCTGTGTTAAATCCCTAGTTGTCTGTGAGGACTAAGCTGAATATCCAGCCTTGTGCTGGGCACTTAGGTCCCCAGTTACTGTCGGTTCCCGTCTATGTGTGTGTGGTGTCGGTGGGTGGCTGGGTCTAAAGTGTGTTGTCATAACGAGATGAATGGCTTAGCGACTTGTTTTTTTTAATCTGGTTTGATTATTTTACTTAGGATGCCTTCCTTTGCCGCACAGAACAAATTGTTTTTAATAGTGGATAATTCTAAGTTGGAAGATGGTGGAACTTATATATTTAATAATGAAAACTACCCTTTTTCATTTTTCTCTGTCATGAAAGGAGAATGAACAAATCGTGCTGTTACGAAAGCATACTTATTTCTGAGTTTTTGTGTTAACATTTTTAAAAGCTTTAAAAAATACTGTTTTTCTTAACTCTCCTCAACAGTGTATTTCCTTCAGAGGATTACCAGTTTTGGTTGTCCTGCAGTCAGGATGCAGTCTCTAGAAAGGGGACAGTCAGCTGGACAAAGCCCAGCTCCACGCACGCTTGCGTTCTGCTTCCCCGGGGCTGCCCCGGCCTCCTGTGTTCCCCCAGTGAGTGCCCGCCCACTGTCTACGCGCGGCTCAGGTGCCATGCCCTTCTTCGACGTTTGACTTTGCTAAGCCAGATTGCTCTCTCACCTGTAACTCTATCATCCTGATAACATTAATAATGAAAATGACTTACGGAGCACCTGCTGTATATACATCAGCCACTTTGTATAGATTATTCTAGTAACGCTGTGAGTTAATAGCCCCGTTTTAGAGAGGAGAAATGGAAGGTTAAGTTGGGTGCCCGGGGTCATTTATTTAGGAATTCGTTTGACCACACGCATCTGCTCCTTTTTTCTTTTGAGTGTGGCGCAGAAGAGGAAGTTGTTTTACTGTTCTTTCCACAATAATTTGTCTTTTAAAGGGGTCCTTTTATTACCTTCAGTTTGAGGAACATTTTTCTCACTTTATTTCATAGATTTCTTGAATTCCTTAAAGGAGCTTCAAATGCCAGCTGGAGGCATTTGGAATGAACTCTCTCCAGCAGTAAAGAACTGTTATCGATCTCAAATGATAGCAGACAGATGAGAACACTGTCTTAGAAATAAACAAAAGACTACAGCGGACTTGTAATCAGATTTGTGTCCCGGCCGCAGCTCTGACACTACCATGCATTTTTATGTTGCACGAGTCAGCCTCCTTTGTCCTCGTTTGTCGTCTGTGAGCTAGACACAGTATGCCTTGTAGGTGTTAGAATAATAATTATTCATTGTGTACATGGAAGCTCTGTTCATGATGAATGTTTTTGAATTTATACGTGTAGGAAAACTAACCTGGTCATTGTACATGGAGTGACTTAGAGTTCAGACCACTAGGTAACTGTGCTGTTAATAACTGTGGCCATGTGTCTTCTCCGGCCTGTTTCCTCATCTTTAACATGAGAACAGTTCCCGCCGGGTTTCCAGTGGAGACTTTTCTGGCCGTGGGGGGACAGTGTGGGTGTAAACCCCCGCCCCCTCTCTCCCTGCTCCGCAGGTCAGCGCCCCGCCCTCTGGCCCGGCCTGCTGGCGCAGCTCTCCACTTCTGCCCTTGTCACTGTGCGGTTTAGCGTCTACGCCCTTTAGTTACTTCCCTGCTTCAGGGTGCCGTCAGACTAGAGTGCACGCACCCTTGCACATCATCCGGTGCCGTCTGTCGCCCGGCCCCTGCCTGCCAGTGTGGCCTGTTAGGAAAAAGCATGGGCTTTGGAGCACGCAGACCTGGCTTTGAGATTAGCTCGGTGGCCCCGGGGAACTCTGCGCAGCCACCTCAGGGGTGCGAGAAGGAGATGGAATATGGTGCCCAGCATTTTCCTGGCAGCACCGGGTGGTGGTCAGGTAGGCACCTCACCCCCCTCCACAGTTCGTGCAGCTGAAGACGTGCCTCTCTCCCTACGTGTGCTCTGTTTGTTTACTTGGAACACCTTTCCCTCCCTAATCTTCCTGCTGGCTCCTGGTCATCCTTCAAGATGAAGCTAAACATCGTGCCCCGAGAAATAGTCCAGGCCCCCAGCGCTCCGGACGGATTGGGCCTGCAGAGCCCTTGCTCCCCTGGCGCTCGGTTCACGTCTCCGTTACAGTAATTCAGTTAGGAAGTCTTGGTTGATTTTCTTGTCTGGCTTCCTCCCTAGATGGTGAGCCTCTTGGTAAGAGTGTGTATCTTGTCCCTCGTGTGTCTCTAACTTCTACCATGTGGAGTGACACAAAGAGCTGGGGTTTGATGGGGCGTCAGAGGAGAGGAGGAGCTGGGGCAGAGGGGCGGAGGGGAAACAGTGGGAGATGTGTCTGTGGTCGCAGACTCAACCTGACTGTCACCTGTGCTGCTTTCCTCTTCGCACCACTCACAGGTCACCAAAGTGAAAACAGATCGACCTTTACCAGAGAACCCCTATTGCTCAAGACCAAGACCGGAGCCCAACCCTGAGGTGGAAGGAGATCTGAAGCCTGCCAAACATGGCAGCCGCCTTTATTTCTGGACCATGTGAAGATGGGTCCCTGGCCTACGCTCAGTCACGCACCCAGACGACAATGGAGGAAACCTCACGTGCGGTTTGCATCGACCGATAGCGTTCTTTCCGGGATCACAAACATTAACAGAAAGTTAACTTATGTGACTTGGCAGTTATTCTATACCATTTCCTGGCCATTAAAAAATTTAAAGGAAACATTTGTATTTTATTATGTTTTATATAACCTTTTGGCCTTTAAAGGTGACTTCCCCTGGCGTTTCTTCTTGTGGTCTTGTCTGTTCCCCTCTCTTTGCTCCCGGTAGGCATCGCCAGTGTGGCAGGGGAGACGTCAGATCCTGGAGAAATGACCGTGTAGAGGAAAGGCTGTGTTACCTGAGACGGCTCCTTAGGGTATGTGTGTGTTCACGCGTTTTGGAGTCTTGACTCTCTTTCCCATCGAACCTCTCAAATGATTTCCCTGAAGTCACACAAGGGTAATGCCCAGGCCAGGAGACGTGAAGAAACGTTCGAGCCTGTGACTCAGGCCATGGGAGGGGCCTCCCGGCTGTGTCCTCCACGGTCTTGCTCAGAGCTTCTTAAAGAACCAAACTTCCACCACTTCCCCTTGATATCCCATCCTCAAGCATTATAACCCAGATGTTTTTCCTGATAGACCAGGGAGGTGGAGGCTGAGCTCTCAGCTCCAAAGCCAGGAAGTCGGGAGGTCTGAGTGTCAATTCCAGCCTTGGGTGTGTTCCTTAACCTCTTGCGAGAGGTTGAATTTGAGGACAAACTGAAGGGAACATGCTTATCTATCTCCTGGGCAGGTTAAAGCCACAAGTATTTATAAAGCTCCGGTTCAAAGCACTATTATGTCTTTATTTTCCCTTTCATTCAGTTGCTTTTTCACTACTAGGCTATTTCCTCTGCATATGGCTGGGTCACTTTACACCTGGATGTGGCCTTAAATTGCGTATAACCCTGCATAAGTCATTTCAACACCCCGGGTGTTGGTTTCCAATATGCAGAGTTCAGAAAAGTGAAGTCATTGTATAAAAGCCTGAAGGCCTTTCCACCTCCCAGGCTAGGTCCCGTCAGTGCGGAGATTGCTGCGAGGCCTTAGACCGACGAGGCTTGGGGCCTGCTGCCCAATGTGTCGGGACAGCAAAGACAACACATGGCATGGTCTACTTTCCCCTACCCCCACCCTGTTTGACCCCACAGTTGGGATCATTCGGGGGTGACCCTTACTCCCACCTGTTCTGCAAATGTTCCTTGCCAGCTGCCTTTGCCCTATTTCCCAATTTAATGATGAAAAATAGTAGGTTCTTCCTTACAAAACAGCTACAGCAACATCTAGCCTCCTGATGGCCAAGTCACTGGAAGTCACCTCTGATGGGGAACATACAAACACAGCGGCAGGTTGGCATTGACGTGCTCCCTCAAGTTATGTGTTGCTTTCTTGGTCCCTTCTGCAAAGGAAGCTGGGCCTCGCACGGTGTGCCCTGCACCAAGTGCTTTACGTGTGCCACCTTCAACACTCCGAGCCTTTGAAAGACATACCGTTACATGTTGTGCCCATTTCCCAGAGGAAGGCACGAGAGCTCAGGGAGAGGTTAAGAAGCCCCAGTCTTACCTGGGGTGCAGAGGAAGATGGTCTGCTCCCAGTGGCCACACTGCGGTTCTTGAAAGGCGTCCGTGGCTTTCAGCCTTGGGCTGAAAGCAAGCCCAAGCACCTGGACACTGCAAGCACCTGGAGACCTTTCATCACTGAGGTCTGGACCCCACCCCCAGAGGTTCGGATTTAATTTGTCTGCCATGCGGCTGGGACACGGGGTATTTTGAAAGCTCTCATAACTCATTCTAAGGTGAAGCTGAGGTACAGGGCCCCTGACTGATTGCATATGTGAAGCAGGCCCCGGAGGCAAAGTGGCAAAGCTAAGATTTAAACCGAGATTCAGCTCATTGCAAAGCCCGTACTTCTAATATATGCCACTGCTTATAAATCTCCTGGCGATCTTAACATGGAGATTCTGATTCGGTGGGTCCAGGGTCGGACCTGCTGCTTCCTGGTGCCTGTGCTCCTGGTCTCTGGACCATATTTTGGGTGACAAGGTCATAAACCGTGCTGTCTGAGTGCAGAGTCTATGCCTGACTGTCCGGCGTCAACGGGCAGCCCTGCGCACCCCCCAAGGGTTAGTTCGCCTCCTCAAAGTCCGAGAAGCAAGCCCTGACGCGTTAATGTCTTCAAATTCAATTCTAGGATGTTTTAACTTTTGCCCAAGTTGGACAGCAGTTCTTGCCTCCACCCCCACCCCCCACCTTGCTTTGAATTCCTTGAACAAAGAAACCAACTTTTGGCTTTCCTGTATTCTTGATAGACTTATACCACATCACAGCCTTCTAGGACAGAAGATAAAATTCCTAAAATCTCTCACAACAAATGCATCTCGCCATTTCAGTAGGTGAAAGGTCACAGAACAATTTGGAAGCAGTCAGTGCGAAGGATCCCTGAGCAGGGCTCCAGATAATAGAAAAATCTTCCTGTTTCAGAATAATGAGACCGATTCCTCACATTCCCAAAGGAACTTTATCTGCCCCTCTTCCTCAGCCAAGCCCATTCCTGTCTTCCCTATCTCAGTTAATGGCGTCTCCATCCTTCCAGTGTCAAAACATGAGGCGCACCTTTGACTCCTTCCGCCTGCGGCTCTCCCTGTTCCAGCCCAATACCGAGTCCTGGTGCATTCCCTCTATAATCTCTCACATTGGGACTTCCTCTTTTATCTCACTGTCCCTGTCCCAGCCTGTTTTTGTCCCCTTGCCTGGGTTATTAATGCGATTCGGCCTCCTACCTTCCTCTCACCCTTCAGTCCATCCTCCACTTGCTGCATGTGCCTCTGCTACTCAAAAACCTTCCCTGGCTCCCGAGCGGCTGTTCACTAAAGCCCAGTCCTTACTGGCATTTGGACGCTCCCTAACCTGGCCTTCGCCGAGCCCGTTTCCCCCCACTATCCTCTTACTTCTCCTCGCATTGTACGCTGTAGTCTCCCAAATCTCACTTCTCAAGAGTGTTTTCCGAATTCCCAATCTTCCCTAACACTGCCATCCACTTGCCAGGAAACATCCTCTTTCCATCTCTGCCTCTTGAAAGTCTACCCATCTCTCAAGGCAAACACTAGTGCTGTCTTCCCCAGGAAGCGTCCCCTTCCTACAGCTAGAAGTGGTCTTTCCTGCCCCTTTGTTCCCGTGATACAGTGCAGCCTGAGGGCTGAGCTCAAGGGCCCTGGAGCTGGGCTGTCTGGGTCAGGGCGCAGGCTCTGTCATTCAAGAGCTCTGTGATCCTAAGCAAGTTACTTAACCTTCCTGTACTTTACTTTCCTCGTCTGTAGAATGGGGAACAATAATGGTGCCCACCTCCTGGGATGGTTTTGAGGATTTAATGATTAATACACATGAATTGCTTAGTACAGTGTCAATAAATGGTAGCAACTGTTGTAGTGCCCTATTTGAGTAACACCTGTCATGGCGCTAGGTCTCAGTACTGAGAGGTCTGGACTTCTACCTTACTTATATTTCTATCTTAATGCCCAGCACATGACAGGCATCCAGAAAATGATCAAACACACACTAGGTTTATCTTTCCGAAGAATATCCAAACCCTCTCCTTGCCACAAAACAACATACTAATTGTGCATAAATAGGAGTACTTCTTCAAGGTTAAATTGCCATCTTTGTGAGTATCAAATCCTAATTGAAATTCTTTGGGTATGATAAAAGATGTATTCTTATGCCCTGAAATGGGTCGTATGATACTTGGGTTTTAAAAAACACCAGTTGCTTCTACAGCATAGGAAATCTCTGTTTAGGATTGTGACATCTTTGTGTGTCTTGATCATTTGTAACATGTGTTCTATGTAATTTGTTTTAATAAGACATTGATATTTACAAATTTACTTACTTTGAAAAAATAAATTAGAACAGATTCAAGAGATTAGGGAAGAAGCCCCAGGCTTCATACGTGAGAAGTGGCCTATCTGGGAAACAGAGGTTGTCTGGTTCCAACAGCCAAGCTCTTGTCCTTCGAAGTCATTGAATCTCAGTCTTGGCTGCACACTGGAATCACCTGAAGACCTTTAAATACTGATGTCTGGTTCCCACCCCCGGGTATTCTGGTTTAATTGGCCTGTCATATGGCCTGGACATACAGATTTTATAATAAATAACACAACTCTTGCTCATTATACTCAAATAGTCTTCCTTCAATAGGAGAAAAAGTGATACAGTTGCAGCTAGAACCCTGGAAATCCATCAATTAACTCATTAATTCATTGGGCAAATATCTTACAACCTGCTAGGTGCTAGTTAGCGTGCTAGGCACGGGTGACAAGCAAGACGGGCAGGGCCCTGCTCTTGCAGGGCTTCCATGCCAGTGGTGGAGGCAACGACTAGGTAAATAAGAGAAACTTGAGATTGTGGTGGTCCTGTGAAGGGCCCCAAGGGGGTTAACATGGCAGTGAGGAACGGGGGGTGTGGGAGGCTGTGTTTAGGAAAGGAGCCCTGGACAGTCTCTCAGAGGAAGCGGGGTTTGAGCTCCCTCCTGATGGGTGAGGAGCCAGCCAATGAAAGGAAGCGTGACCCAGCCTGAGGGAACAGCAGGAACAGACCCTTGAGGCAGGATGGGGCCCGGGGCTGCAGAAAGTTTGGCTGGATGTGGTTTTGTGGGGGTAAGCCCAGTGAAGCTGTAGCTTACTTGCCCGTGTCTTTAATCTGATGGGGACGTTTCCAACAGGTGTCTCCACGGTGTGCCAGGCAAAGAAAGTCTACATTGCTCATCTCTCACATCCCCCCCACACTTGATCCAAACTAAACTCCCTCTGTGCCATCTCAGACATCTTATCTTGCCTTTCCTTGTGCTGTGTGCTCTGCCCCAAAGGTCTCCCCATCTCTTTATGCTGAACCCTTCTCTCGAGCTGCAGCTCATCGTCCCTAACACTCCCAAGGTCAATGGCATCTTCCTCTGTGTTCACGAGCCTCTTGTCCATTCCGGCCGTTGGAATCATCACGAGCAAGAACCGTTTCTTATTTTTTATGGAATCTGCCCCTTTGTGGCCCAGCAGCTGGGAGACAGTCTGTGCTTTGGGACGATCTGTTGAATGAATGCTACCCAGCCATTGCTCTCTCCAAAAGGGAGCAGCTTACTTAAGCACTAACTGTGTATCCCTCTGTGAAGAATAAACATGAGGGTGTTCTTCATTCAAAGAGAGGCTCAGATTCGCCCTGTAATGTTAGCAGTACTGGGGGGAAATGGGAACCCTCAGGGGTTTTTTTGTTTGTTTGTTTCTGTTTTTTCAAAAAGAGCCCCCTAATCTCCATGATGGTCCCAGTAAAAATACCATCTGAACTGAAGGGAGGATGCAGAAAAGGTCAGATTTGGCTACGGTAATAAGAAATATAATTGCATGCCGGTATTCCTTTAATTGGAATGTTGAATGCAAATTAAGCAGACGTGCCTTTTCTGGAAGCCTCGTTTTAATCAATTCTGCTCCTCTGTTGGAGAGTGGAAGCTGAAGAGAAAATGATAGGAATGCTCCTTTCACTTGCCACCCGACACTAAGGTGTTATGTGATGTGACTGTGGTTTGATGTACAGGCTTTATTTATTAATTTATTTTTTTTGGAGTGTTGAACGTGCAGCGCTTTTCTTGGGTTGCTGGGGTTGTGTCCAAGGATTGGAGGTTCCCAGGGGTGAACTCAAACTGGAGAACTTTCAAGACAATTCTTGAGTAGCTTTTCTCCCATATCAGTGTGATGGGCAGCGGGTACCCCTGGAGGAGGAAGCAGGGGTCCTGTTTCTGGCTCCATCCCTGACCTTGGCCGTGCCCTTGGCAAAACACTTTCCCTGCTGAGCCACTTCCTCTGGCTGTAAAATGAAGTATTGGTCCAAGATGGTATCCAGGCTCTTTTCCATGCCAAGGATTGTATGAAACATAGTTTCTTTACCAGCCAACCTATTGGGGGAGATGCTAGAGTTTTGATGATCTTGAGGTAGATCTAACCACATGGGTAGTTCATTTTGGAAATTTCGTGAAAATGCCAAGAGCGTCTTGGGCTCTTGTGTTTTTAAGAAGGTCACCCACCGCTGACATTTGAAGACACAATACGGAAGAGGTTCAGGGATTTTGTCATCCATTTCCCTCATTAGAAATTGTTTCATGTCACTTTCTTGTTATTTGAGCCTGAGTTTGCTCAGAGGATTATTGTGAGCCTTTGATCTTAAAAGTCAAAGGAGAGAAACCCTTTGGAGATCACCACTAACTGAACTGCCTTCTGACTGGGCCACATCCAGCCTGGCGCCCTCAGCCCTCGTAGGTTTGGGCAGGCTGAGGCCACGGGCTGGGGCTGTGCAGAGGGCGGGAGGGAAGTTTCCTCTGTGGGATCAGACAGCAGCACCTGGAATACTGGAGGGGAGCTGACTCAGAAGCTAAAAAGGCAGGAGTGAGCTAAACTGAGTCAGAGAGTGTGGTTGGGAGACAAACGTCTTACTAGAAACATCTGCACAGGCCGTGAACAGGCAGTTTGCAGAAGAGAACATTAGAATGGTCAATAAACATAGGAAAAGATGTTGAACTTCACTAGTAGTCAGAACAATGCAAACTAAAGCCACAGCGAGATGCCATTGTATTAGTTCAGCAAAAATGTAAAAGGTTGAGAATATCAAGTATTGATTCAGATGTAGGGAAATGGGTATTCTCTTACCCTACTGGTAGGAATACAAATGGATACACTATGTTTGGAGGCCAATTTTTGGCATCTATCAAATATAAGGTGTGTGTACCATTACCCACCTGTGAAAATTTACACTACCGAAGTACTGACTCAAGTATATGAAGATGTGTGCACGTACATTGCTTGTAAAAATGGAAAGGCAAGAGAAACAACCTAAGTGCTCATCAGTAGTGGCAGAGCAGTTGAATGAATTGCAACAGAGTCAGACGATGCAGTCCTGGGCAGCCAGGAAAGACCGTGGTGACTTTCTCTTGACTTGGGGTTTTCTGTGAGATACGGCTCCCTTGTTGTCAAATTACATGGTGATTATTTATCCACGGGTCTACCTCTCTTTCTTGACTTGAGCATCTCAAAGACAGAAACTGTGTGTATTTTATCTCTGGTAGAAGCAAAATTAAAATTGAGACCTGATTACCTCCCAAACATGGGGCCACTGTATCCCTCCAGGCTGAGGTGGTGGTTTGGAGTTAGTGAACTGGACGACTGAAAAGGGGGTTAGGAGGAGGGACAGGAGAGCAATGGAGAGAGAAGTGACTTGCCCAAGGCCACACAGCTCTCCACTTGCTTGGCAAACAGGATCCAAATGGCTGCTCTGCCTGTTGACTAATGAGATGGTTTAGTTTCCTCCTCTGAGAAATGAGGGTAACAACAGTGTGGTTTTGTTGATTTGGTAACGAAATGACCATACAGCACCTGGCACCCCATAGCTGTGCCATAGCGGTGACCCCCTCAGGTTGACGGGCACACCAGCAGTGGGGTGGATTGACAAGCTGGACAGGCAGCGGAGCCCAGGTTTTCCTGAGAAACAGGAGGAGGGTTGACAGAACCGATGGAACACCATGCCCCGGAAGGCGGCCCCCAGCACAGCGCTCTCTGTGCGTTAGCTTTGGGCCACCTGGCCGACAATGATGCTGATGCAGGCCGTGTTCCCCGACAAAAGCACCCAACCAGCTCCCAGACCTGGGCACAGCTTGGACCAGTGGGCAGCTCTCATCTTTGCAGAGGATTCCAGCCCGCGGGTGAACTGGGGAAGCAGACGCCCTCTTGTGTGGGTTCTGGCCTCCCACTTGGTGGCAAATCCGGTGCCAGGAATCTAGCGAGGGATTGGACTAACTTTGAGGGCGTCAGAATTGGGAAGACCTTAGAGACCAATACATTCCTTTGTTTTACAGAGAGGATAATTGAGGTCCACAGCTGGGACGGTCTCAGTAGCAAAACTAGGGCTGAACCTTGATTTCTGACTTCCTGTCCTGGGCAAACATGGGCTGCAACCAGATATTAAAAAGTTGTGCAGAGCTGGACATGTGGCCAATAGACAGAAAGGGCTTCTCAGCAAGGGGGCAACGTGAGCAGAGGTATGAAAGTGGGAGTGGGGGGCCCCACCGTGGCAAAGGGAATGGCCACTGTTAACATCTATTGTTAAAATAGATGTGAAAATTTACACTGCCGATGTGCTGATTCAAGTATATGAAGTGCCTACCCTTTGCCAGGCACTGCGCCAAATGTTTGCTATTTATTGACTCATTTACTCCTTATAATGATAGCACAAAACAGGTGCTCTTGTTATTTCTATTTTGCTTTATTTCAGAAGAAACTGGAGCTCAGAAAGGCTATAACGTTGTCCCAGGTCACACAGCTTGAAAAGGGCAGAACTGGGATTTAAACCCAATGGCATCTGACTCCAAAACTCTAAGGCATTTTGAAGTGTTTTGTTAAATTTATTGAGGTAACATTGGTTAATAATGTGACATAATTTTCAGGTAGACATCATTATAATTCGGTATCTGGGTATGCTCATCGTTCAGAGACTAGTTTCCTTCCTTTACCCAACGTTTTCCTTTTCCCTCTGGTAATTACCATTTTGGGTCTGTATCTATGAGTTTGTTTTGTTAGTTTGTTACTTTCTTGTTTTATATTCCACATATGAGTGAAACCACATGGTTTTTGTCCTTCTTCCATCTTACTTATTTCACTTAGCATAACACTTCCAAGATCCACCCATGTTGTAACAATGGCAAATATTTCATCTTTTTTATGGCTGAGTAGTGGTCTGTATATATATATACCACATAGTCTTTATCCATTTATCCGTGGATGGACACTTAGGTTGTTTCCAGGTCCTAGCTACAGTAAATAATGCTTCAATGGACATACGGGTACATATATCTTTACAAATTAGTGTTTTCATATAATTCAGGCAAATACCCAGAAGAGGAATTGCTGGATCATTTGCTAGTTCTAGGCTTAATTTTTAAAAAGACCTTCCATACTGTTTTCTGTAGTGGCTGGACTATAACTCTTAACCAGTCTTAACACCCCATCCATAGATAATGCATGTGGAAATGCTAGGCACTTAGTAGGCTTGAAAAATGTGAGTTGACAATTTCCAAGGTTCAGTCAAATGACTACGAAGTGCCCAGCACTTCCACATGCATGATCTATGTATGGGGTGTTAATTGCCACTACCATTACTACTATTGTGATTACCCTGTTTGATCAATGTGCCAGTTCTGCTAGGTAAGGACATGCTCCCCAAGTTTTAGTTGGGGAGCTGAGGGCCAGAGAAGTTAGGTGTCCTGCTCAGAGAAACGCAGCCAGCTGGGGACAGAGTGAGGCATCAGACGCAAAGAGATAAGCATAAAGGATGGCCCGGCCAAGTCTCAGGAGGTGGGGAGGGATGGGGCAGGACCAGGCACAGGGCAGCAGCCCCTTCCTGGCTTCCTGACAGCGCTATTGTTTGAAGCCCGTTCTTGGACATCCAGGAAATAGGCGACATCACTCCCAACAAAGGAGAGGAAGCTGCTTGAATGTTTCAGCTCCACCTCACGCGCTTGTCCTGGGGCTGGAGATGGGAGCCCAGCCAAGGCCACCTGACCCCTCCGCTCAGCCAGGCCACCCAACCCCCACCCTCACGTCTGGCCTGCTCCCTCTCCTCTCTGCCGGTCCAAACCCAAACCGTCCAGGCCCTGACCAGCAGACCTGTCTGCCCTAGCGCCACTGCTAGAGCTCCCCTGGCACCCCTTTTGGTGAGGACCAGGAGCCCCTCAAGTCTTGCTTGGTGGGACTCACCTTCCACCATGCCCTGGGGCAGCATAGGAGGCTGAACCTTTAATCCTGGCTCTGCCTCACAGGACCTCAGCTTCCCCATCTGTATGGAGGCAGAACTGATCAGGCAGGGCTGTTCTGGATCAGCTCAAAAGGCTCTCTCACCTCTGATGCTCTGGAATTCTGAGGGTAAGCACCTTTCCTGCCTGGATGAAGAGGAGGGAGTGTCATGGGCCGCACCTGGGGCCCCAGAAAGAGAAGGAAGGGGAGTTCCAGGGAGCAGAGCTGTCACAGAGGGTGGGACAGGGCAACTGGGTAAAGCAGAAACCAACGATGGTCTTTCTCCCGGGCTCTGGAATCAGACAGGCCTGAGTTCAAACTCCAGTTCTACCGCTTACTGGTGGTGTGGCCTCAAACAAGTCTCTGAGCCTTTGTGTCCTCGCCCATGAAATGCGTGCTGTAAGCCCTACTTTGCAGCGTGGTTGTGGGGGTTAAGAGGGGCCATGGGCATAAACGGGGCACAGGGCACATGGCAAGCACGTGGTGCCTTTTTCCTCACTTCAGTGGCTTTTCTGGCAGGAAGTGGACTACCATGGAGAAATAGACACCGTAACATCCTAATTAAGAAACTCAGGGCCCTGGTGGAGCTGGGAGAAGAGATACTGTTCTGTTTCCTGACTCTCAAGAGCGGGTGTGACACAGGGCCCGTCGGTGGGTGGGAGAGGTCTGTGCATGGCACTGGCCAAGACCACAGGTCACTGTTGCCCCGGGTCGCAGTGTCCCCTGAGCTTGTCTTGATACAGAACAGAAAACACAGCATGTAGGAGGGGACAGGACCTTGAGGGGCATCTGGTTCATCTTTTAGTCTAGAGCACAGTCAAGTGAGGCCCAGAGATGGCCAAACACCGCCTGCCCTGGGGTCCCAGAGCCGGTCAGGGTTGGAACCCAGACTTCTTGCCTCCCAGCCCACAGGCCTGGGGACCGGAGAAGTCTCCCTTCTGCTCCCCAGCTGCAGCCCAGGCTCTTGTTGGGAAGTGGAGGGGAGGCAGGCTCAGCTGTGCTCATAGAGAAAGGATGGCCCTGAGCCCCGTCCCTCCCAGAGAGCCTTCCTCCTGGGGCTCCCCGGCACCCCTGGCCCGGCCCGGCCCGCCCTGCCGGGGCCCGGGAATGGCCCTTTGCTCTGCCTCTCTGACCTCAAGCTCCTCTTCTGTCAAGCTGACACCTTGGAACCCTGTAAAGGTGAGGGGTTGTTTCAGACTTTTCATTTCGGTAACAGCATTAGTGGATCCCCTAATATGTGCCACGTGATTGCCAAGACGCCTCAGCAACCTTGTAAGGGCTGCATCTCATGGATGGGGGACAGGGAGAGGAGCAGGTAAAGAAAGAATCTACCCGAGGCCACATGAGGTGCCAGCGGTTTATCTGAGAATAGAACTCCAGTCCCTACTTCCAGTCCAGGGGAACCCTCTCCCAATACTACGCTGTCCCAGCCTGGCAACCCTGCCGTCCTGGGGGCAGGGGAGGGTAGGACAGGGGAAGAGAGGAAAGTCGGAGGTTTGGAGCTCCACGCCCGCTCCCGCCCCGCAACCAGCCAAGCGTCCCATTGTAGGGAACAAATCTCCAGGAAGCCCAGCGGGTGGCCAGGTCCGTGCACTGATTGCAGGAGATGGCATGAAGGCCCGCGGTTGCCATGGCAACTTCCTGACTCACAGCGCCCGTTCCCGCTGAGGCTTTGGGAAGTCGAGACACACCTGGGTTGCCCCTGCGCCTGGCTGGGCCTCCGCGAGGAAGAGAGGGAGCTAGTGCATGGGAACGTGGCATGCCTGCTCACATGGAATCCGCACACATGTGCGTGAGCTGTGGCAGCCGCAGGCGTGTGGCCGAAGCGCACACTCAGGCGCTCACGATACAGAGATCCATGCTTGACTGGCGCAAACCCTGACCGTGAGCTGTGAGCCTCTAGGGATGAAAACAAGCGAAGGACAGAGGAATCCAGGGAGAGTGTTCTTGGCTGAGGGGCGGCAGGGGGCGCTAGAGAGCAGGCCAGGGAGCGGCTGGGCAGGAAGAAGGATGAAGTTGGCAGGGCCAGACCTTGCGGGTCTTTGCACACCATTCTTGGGAACCGGACCTTCACGTGGAGGCACTCGAGCCAGAGAGGGCTTTCAGGCAGGGAGGTAGCATGGTTGGACCTGAGATCCCTCCCCTAGCCCAGGCAGGATGAGTCAAAGGGGAGAGAATGAAGGCAAGGAGACTAGTGTGTGCGTGGGGGGCGGGGGGGTGGGGCGGCGCAGATCCTTCTTATCTGGCTCTATTTTTTAAAAAATAGCATTTATATTTCTTAACATATACCATTTGCTTATTTATGATGTTTGTTGTTTATTGTCTATCTTCCCCACTTGGATGTCAGCTCACAAGAACAGAGGGGTCTACCTGCTTCATTCACTGATGTGTATCAAGCAACAAGAAGAGCGCCTGGCACATAGATACTCAATAAATACTTTCTGAATGAACGATCCAGTGAATGACTGGGGCCTGGGCGGGAGGCGTGGCAGGAGGGATGGAGAGAAGTGTAAGGGCTGAGAGAGATGCACAAAGCACATGGTTGGTTGGAGGAAGGCTGAGTTGGGTCACGTAGTGGATGGATGCTCAAGGCCCTCCTGATCCGGTGGGTGTGGCCTTGGCAGGTGCTATTTTGGCTCAGGTTGAGGCTGTGGGGTAATTCCAGGTGGGATGCAGGATGCTGGGGCCACGAAGAATGGGAGGGCCAGATGGGGAAACTGAGGTAAGCCCCACATGCTGTGTGCTGGGCCCGAGGGCACTGGGAAGGAGCCTTAGGGTCACTGTCACTGAATGTCCAGGGTCTTCCCCTGAGTCCTCTGGTGTTGGAGTCCTCGGCATCTTCTGGAGCCTGCTGTCCAAGAGAAACATAACACCAGCCACAAATGAAAGCCACATACGTCATTTTAAATGTTCTAGTCACACATTACAGAAGTACAAAGAGACAGGTGAAGTTAGTTGAATGGCATATTTTTACTTAACTCAATATGTCCATAATATTATCATTTTAATGGGTTATTAACATAAAGAATTATTAATGAGATGTTTGACATTCTTTTTTTGGCACAAAGTCTTTGAAAACTGGCATGTAGTCCACACTTACAGGACACCTCAACTCGGACTAGCCACATGTCAAGTACTTAAGAGCCACATGTGGCCACTGGCCAGTGCATTAGACACACCAGAGAGAGGTCCTGGGAGGGGAAGAGTCTGAAGAGGTGACTTGGGGACACCAGCTGATTAGAGATAGGGTGGGGAGACAGGAACAACACGGGTCGATGCCCAGACTTCTCCTGCTGCTTTCTTTTGGTTCAGCCCTTCTCACTTGATCATTCACTCCATGGACTTTTAATGAGCAATTACTGTGTGTGCGGCACTGGGCTAGGTGCTAGGGCGGGAACAGTGAGTGGGCATGGAGTTGTGACTCTTATTATGATGCTATCCCCATTGCCTAGATCAGGAAGCAATGCCCGGAGAAGCGGGGTGCCTTTCTGGAGGTCGCACAGCTCGTAACCCTCTGAACTCCTTCCCCTGCCCCATGCTGCATGATCACCGAGATGGAAGGAGGTTGGGTGCAGGTGGGATCTACAGAGGGACTTCCCCCAGGAAATGCATGCCTCTAGGCTCCACGCCTCCCAGGAGACATGCTCCCTCGCCCCTCTCCTCAACTCTCTCTCCCACAACTGCCTCGCCTTTGTGCCCAGGGCCTTGGGCCCAGCATTTGCTGATGAACCTGCGTTTGAGCCATCGCCTTCCTGGATCACACTCAGTCCAGCAACTCAACAGAAGGGGCAGTGATTGGTGACTTTTGCCGACCTGGTGACAGCTGCAGAGGCTGGACCGGAGATGGCCTGGGTGTCCCCAACCTAAGAGCATTGTTCTTGGTGCTTGAAGATGTGGGTTCAAGTCCTGACGCTCTCTTTCACTGTTGGTGATCATGGGGAAGAGGCTTTGCCTCTCAGGTGTTGGGTTCGGCCTCCACATGAGCGGAGTGATGAGACCACATCATGGCTCCCAAATCTCAGTGTCTATCCATTAGAAGGGTCCCATGGGGCTTGGAAAGGGACCATTTTTTTTAATCCTTACTGGAGGATTTTCATTAGAGGGAGAGAGAGAGAGAGGAACTTCAATGTGAAAGAGAAACATTGATTAGTTGCCTTCTTGAAGGTTCCTGGACCAGGGATTGAACCTGCAACCTGGATATGTGCCCTGACCAGGAATTGAACCTGTGACCTTTCGGTCTATGGGATGACACTCCAATCAACTGAGCCACACTGGTTAGGGCAAAAGAGACCATTTTTCAAGAAACACCAACTTGTGTGAGTTTTGCATAGAAACCCTGGTTCAACGGCCTCCAGCAGCAGGGAGCCTGGGGGACAGGTTCCTGAGGAGTAAATGCTCTGCAACGTGTGCCTGGGATCTGGGCTCTGGGGGTAAATCTGGCCTCTTCCTTTGAATTCTCCTTCGTCCTCTCGTTTACTAAGCACCTGGTGCCAAGTGGACACCAAGTGAATTAAATAGTCCTCCTTTACAGATGAGGAAACTGAGGCACAAAAAAATTTGGCAAGTTGCCCAAGGTCGCCCGGTCAGGGAGTAGCAGAGCTGGGCTTTACGTCTTGGCCTCCTTGTCCAAAGTCATTGCCTCTGGCTTCTGCCCAGCACACCGAGGTGCCAAAACCTGTCCCCCAGGAGTCACTCCCAACAGCTGCCTCACAGATAGCCGGGTCCCCGGAGGGCCGGGGTCAGCCATGCAGCAAGACACTCGTGTGGGGCCGAGCGTGGCCGGATTCACAGGTTGAAGACTGTTGCTCTGGGCTTCCGGACTTCGTGCCTTCCCCCACAGCCCCTTCCCTGGCCGCCTCCCTTCCTGGCCCGGTGCTGGGGGTGACCGGCGGGTGGAGTGGCATCCGGGCTGGGGCTTGAGCTGTGAAGAGGGTGTCTGGGCAGAGACTGATGGCCTGTCAGCTGGCTGCCAGCACATCCTCAAATTCTTTGTCTCTGCAGAGCAGGGGCTGTGCAGGGGGGTGGAGGGCGGGGTGCTGCAGGGAAGGGGGTGTGAAGTGGGGGAAGTGGGACATCGCCGTGCCTGCTGTCCCTGCTCTCGGCTAGTCCTTAGGCCTGGTCTGTGGTGTGTGTGGGCTCCATATGTGTTTGTGTTTGTGTCTGAGGAAGCCACGTCCCTGCCCCCTGTTGGGGGGCCAGACAGACAGGGGTTCAAATCCTGGCTCTGCTCCATACTTGCTGGGGGACCTCAGGCAAGCCTCTTTTCCATTTCCTGTCCTGGACCTCTGTCCCCCCGCCCAGTTAGTAGGTCTGTCCCGCTCAGATTTGCTGCCCTCTATGGAAAGCTGAGCTGATCAGAACACTTGGCCCTGCGATTCTGGAGGCCTTGGGGTTCTCCCAGCCGAGGGAGCCGCAGGGTCTGAGTCTCACAACTGGGGAGGTGGATCCCCCAGCCCCACGTGGCCTGCCCTCTGCCCAGCTGGGCATCCTGGCTGAACGTGCAGGGAAGTGGGGTGGCCCAGGTGGAGTGGAGAACAGAGGCTGTCATCTGTCCTGAAAGAACTAGCCCCTCAGCTGCATTAGAGCCACCCACATACACAGGTCACCTCGCGCTAAAGGACCCCCCTGCCCCGCACACACAGAGTCACATAGCCCCTGCTCACACAGCCTTCTCTCAAACACACAGCCACCCTCAGTCCTGTCACCCAGCCATAGCTGGGCAGCCACACGCAGCTCCGCGGTCTCCCAGGGAGGGAGCCCGGCAACCGCACCCTCCATCACAGCCCACCCACCTACAGATGGACTCACACACACACGTGTGCGCGCACACACGGTCACCGGGCCCACGCTGGGAACCCCACAGGCACAGCCACTGCAGCACAGGCACATGCTGACTTGCAGAATCCTAGGTGCCCCGGGGCACCCAGGCCCGGCTGCCAAGGAGCAGGAAGTGCGCACACGCCTGTGTGCCCCTTTGTGGGGGAGCCCAAACTTGTGCCCAGCTCTGTGGTGAAGCTTCACAGACACACAGTATCACAGGGGCCTGCTCTGGACGGGGCCTGGAGCCATGAGGAGCCTTCTGTGGACCCTTGATCTCCTTTTTAATAAAAAGAGCTGGATGCCCGCTGCCCCAGCACTTCCTCACACCCGCAACCCTGTCAGCATCCAAAGCACTAGGTATCCTGTCTCTCATCTGATGGGCCCTCTAGTTCTGCAGGCCAAGTGCAGTGAGAGAATCACAGAGGGGCAAACAGGCTGGGGAGCAAGAGGCAGGATTGCCCAAGGACAGGGCCAGGCGGATGTCAGAGGCAGGATTTGAACCTGGGGTGGTGAGCCCCCAAACCCTGCGCTCTCCTCGCCCCCACTTCCCCGCTGCCGGCTGAGGCCCCCGTCTCTCCACCCCAGCACCCAAGGGCCTCGGGCACAAAGCCACTGGGCGGCGCTCAAGGAGGCGCGCGCGGGAGCGCGCGCGGGGGCCCGCGCCTCCGGCCAAGATGTTCCCTCTCCGCGTGATTGACAGGCTCGAGTGCCGAGAAACAAAATTGTTTATGCGCTAATGAATAAGGCCCTGATTGCAAGATCCTGTTTGGAAAATTATAGTGCGGCGGCGGCGGCGGCGGCCGTGGCGGCCCAATTACAGCCCGCGCTGCATATTCATTTCATCTCTCCTTTGCATGGAGATGAACGGCGGCCCCGCGCCCTGCAAAGGCAACGCCAAATTTAGTCCCAGGTTCCGCACTCCTCCGCGCCATTGTCCGCCCCGGGCCACCTGCCTCCTGCCGGCCTGATTGCCGGCCACCGGCGCCTGCCCGAGGGCGAGGGCGCCAGGAGGGAGGCCCGGAAAGTTGGCCCGACCCCTTGTCCTCGCACCCTTTCTCTCTGTCCTCTCTGCCTCCCTCTGCCTCCCCAGCTCTGACTCTCTCCTTCTCTCTCTTCCCGTCTCTGTGTCTCGCCCCAGTCTCTTCCCCTCTTTAATCTCTCGTTTCTCCGCGTGTCTGACACATTTCATCGGACTCTCTAGATCTCTGTCTCCGCATGCTCATCTCTCAGTTCTAGAGCTTGAAACATAGAGCTTTTTTAGCTCCTTGTCCCCCCACCAACCACCATCCCCCACCTCGGCCCCGGGTTCCTGGGTCCTTGGGGACAATAGGAGCAGTGATAGGGGCCTGTTCGTTCTCCGGGGGCCATGGAGCTAGGAGGTGGATCCACCACCGCCTCGGCTTTGAGGGCTGTGGGGCCTGGCCAGCCCCCCAGCCAGGCTGCTTGGGAGAAAGGCTCCTCCCCGTGGCTTCCTCTCCCCCCGCCCCCACGCATCATGGGAGCAAGGCCTGCGGCCCAGGCACCGGGCCGGCCAAGCTGTGCTCCCTCACACCCCGGTGCCTTTGCACATGCTGTTGTTCTCTTGCTGCCATGCCCTCCTGTCCTCCAAGACCCATCCTGAGTGTTGGCAGGACAGCTCCCTCCCCTGAGCACCCTCCTTTCCAAGCGTGTCCTTCTTTTATATAACAACAGTGGGCAGGGGCACAACGTGTCCTTCTCCAGGGGCCTGACCCGCGAGGCCTGGGGGCTGGGGCCGAGTCACCCTGGGGCCCTAGTGCTCAGTTTAAGCACCTTTTCTCTGGTACGGGGACACAGTCACCCCATGCTTGTTGCAGGGTGTTGGTGAGCAGGAGCGGGTGTGAGGCAGGGAGGGCGGGCCTGGCGGCTCCCAGACCACGTGGGCCTGCAGGCCAGGCCAGCTGTGCTTCTAGCCTGGGGTCTGCAGCCAGCAACAAGCGCCTCTGCCTCTTCTCACCGGAGCGTTGCCCTCGCCAACAGGGACCTGCGGTCCGGGTATAGTCAGCATGTCTCCTGGTGACAGTGATGATAATGGGGGTTTTTCAGAGGGCGAGGACCATGGACAGGGGGAGGCTGAGCTCCTCCCTGGGCTCCCTGACTTGACCAAGATACTTCTGCCTGGGGTGGAATCGAGGGACTCAGATGTGAACAAGAATGGACAACCACATACAACAGCTGGTCTAGACAAATGCCCCTATCAGAGACAAGTGTCACACACAGACACAACCACAACCACAAACACAATCTCTCTCTCTCTCTCTCTCTCTCTCTCTCTCTCTCTCTCAGAAAGACCCACCTCATCTGAGACACAAAGACGGGCTGGTCCCAGGGGTGGTGTATGGGGCAGCACTGCCCTCTGGTGGCTATTCTGATATTCTCTCTATCAGGCCTAGACTGGCTTCCAGGAGTCACAGAGAAGCCATAATGGGGGGCACCCGGAGGCAGGGAACTGGGACTCCCATGTAAGAAAAGGCATTTAAATGTCAGTGAATGTGAGGTCTCTCAAGTTCCAGTTTCCTGCCCTCATTCCCATGTATGCCAGGAGCAGAACTTACTAACAGGAGGACCATCCAAGGACGGTGAGAGGGAGGGATCTCCCCGTCCTGGGAAGTGTACAGGCTGAGCTGGAGCTACCTGCATATTGGTGGCCTTTAGTGGCAGAGTGGACATCCTTGGAAGTCCCTGGCTTGCGATGATCTGTCCAGCCTTAACCTACCGTCCCCTAGTCCAAACCCCCTCCTGCTCAGTTGCTTCATTAACCATCCAACTTGAGAACTTCTCAGCACCTGGGGGCCGGGGGGGGGGGAATGAAGTTGCAGAAGATGGCAAAGCCATATCTTGGGGACTTTCAAGGCCAGTCATAGAAGCATGGACTTTATTTGGGGGTAACGAGGACCTGGGGACAGGCTCGGACAGGGATGTGACATGGTTAGCTGGGCATGTAAGGGCTAATGAGACGAGACGGAGGGTAGGAGGCCCAGCCGGGAGGCACAGCGGCCATGGCTGGGACCAGGGCAGGGCCAGGCGTGGGTGGCGAGAAGAATGCAGATTCCAGGGCTATTGGGGAGATGGACTAAACTGGCCTGAGTGAGGGACCGGCCGAGGTGGGAGGGAGCTGGAGGAGGGGAGCAGGGTGGTGAAGGCGACATCCTCCGGCAATGCCAGGGCTGGGCGAGGGGTTAGAGGAGAGATGATGAGGATGGGTTGGATCTGTCGAGCCTGAGAGCCTGGGGGACATCGTGGGGAGGTATCCAGAAGGCAGGTGAAATCAGGTCTGGCGGCTTCCACGTGGGAGTTGAAAGGTTACTGATTGACAGCCTGTGAAAAACAATGAATAGGTGCAGTTACACAGCAGGGCCCTGAGAAGCCCTAAGCACTGGGGAGTTGAGGGACTCACCCCACCTTTCTTAGTCCAAAAGAAAGATGCTAAATTGTAGCATGTATTATGTTCACATATTATAAAGATGTCACTGTCACCAAATTATGGGTTCATAGAAAAGGACATTTTCCTCCCCATCTTCCTGTTTTGGTGCCACTGGTCCAATGGTGCTCGGTGACCCAGTTTCAGATCCAGGCGAGAGCAGGGAGATCAGAGGCTCAGGAAGCATCAGCTGTTGGGGTCAGGGGGAGCAAGGCGCTCAGAGTCTGAGAGGGAACAGTCAGGGAGTGTCGCTTTGTTGGGACCAAGGGAAGGGAGAATTTCAGGGAAGAGAGTGTGACCAGTCACGTGGAAACCAGAGAGGATAAAGAGGCTAGGACTGAGGATGGGCTGCGGATCAGTAACGCCACGCAGGTTGCCCCTCCGGCTAGGTGTTCCTGCCGAACGGGACCAGCCTCGGGGAACCTGGGTCCTCTAAGAAACTGGAGGAGGGTGGTATCCAAGGGAAGGGGTTGAGGGGGGCATGCCTGGGAAGAAGAGCCTGTGAGCCAGGGCATCTGTGGGTCTGCTGCAGGGGAACGGTGGGCAGCTGGTGGCAGTGCTCTCTCTGACCACAAGAGGGCAGCGTAAGAACAGGTCATGTCTTGGTCCAGCACTCTCCCATCTTAAGGAGGCATTTCCAGATCCTGCCGTGTGACCTTGGATTCCCTGAGTCTCAGCTTCTTTTCCTGCAAAGTATGGCAATTGGACAACATAACCTCTTGGAACAAGTTGGGGATCCCTTTCATTTCATAGGGAGGAACATGGACTTGCAAATGTGCACAGACCCTGTGTCTCAGCATGCATATACCTATATGCACATGTACACACAAGTGGAGACACATACAGACACATGCTCATGGGTGCACTCACAGAAACACGCGGACACACAGGGGAGCACACCTTCCCCAGAGCACACGTCACTCCTCCAGGCCTCCTGGGGGGCCCGAGCAGGCCCTGGTTGCCGCACCCCTTGGCAGGTGGGGGAGGAAACATCACCTTTTTCTTGGTATGGAAGGCATAGCAATGGAGGGTGTTTTGGGTTCCATCTTGGATAACATAGCTGAACGTCTTTAGGGCCATGGAGTCGTGGAGGTCCTGCAGGAAGGCGAGGTGCAAAGCATGACCTACACCCACAGCCACCAGGCCGTGTGCACTTCCGGTTTCCAGGGGCTGGGGCCGAGCCGAGGGGCCTCCCCACCTGTGGACAGTGTCCTGCAGCATTGAGGCCAGGTCCTCATCTTTTGGTGGCATTGGCCTAGGGAGAGAGACGGGGAGGTGAGAAGAGCTAGGCCGTGCCCTGGAAGGGTTGTGGGGTCCCGGCCATCCATTCGGGAAATGAGCAGACCCAGGCCCAGCGCTGTGGGGACAGGAACAGCTAAGGGTGCCAAAGTTTGCCAAGGGGCTGGGTCTTCCAGGGACACCGGGGCAGCTGTGGCCCTGGGCGAGCTATCCAGCCTGCCCTGCAGTTGGTCCTGGAACAGAGCTGGGACTGCCCGTGGCAGTGGCCTCCGAGGGGACGAGGGCTCCAGGCAGATCCTGGCCACAGAGGGTGCTAGGAGGGAAGGGGCTCAAGGAAAAGGCCCGAAGCTGGCCCGGTTCTTAGGAGGGAGCCAGGCCAGCTGTGCTGGGGTGCTTGGAATGTCCCTTCTCCGGTGTCCGCTTGGGACCTGGGGCTTTGCAGCCCTTGCTCACTTGATCCCTATCAAACCTCAGACCTGGTGGCATTGGCATGTCCTTCTTGCCATTTTAAAAATTAAGATGCACTTCACCTACCATAAAATTCACTCTTTTAGAGTAAACTTTTCCGTATTTGTTGGTATGTTCCCAGGAGGGGCTACAGGGTTTGGTGGGCTCATCTGCCCCGGCACTGAGCCCCTCTGCACAGCCCCAGAAACTAGGAACTCGTGGGAGACAGGCCGAGGAACAGGCCCGAGGCACTGGGATTGAGCGGACGGACGGCAGGGGGCGCCACCACAGAAAGAGGCCGAGAACGGCAGCTGCCCGGTCACTACCCGAGCTGAGATGCGAATCATGCCCAGGCTGTTATCCCTCCTCCGGACAGGTCTCTGGGCCTTTGCATCTGAGCAAGTTGGGGGCGGGGGTGACAGAGGCTGCCCTCCTGTGGGTAGTGCCGAGCTTGCCCCTCCCTGCCTCTCTAGAGGCTCCTTCCCCATCCGGACTCTTCTGTGGCTGGACAGTGCGGCTGAGACTTGAAGGCGGAAGGAGCCACCAGCTTCCTCAAGTCTCCGCCATTGCTACCTGCTGAGCACCTGCTGTTTGCCGACCACTGCGCCAGGCCAGCGCAGCCTCCTAACACCCTCTGGACGACCTTGCCAGGAACCTGAGGCTCAGAGAGGTCAGGCTGCCGGCCCGAGGTCACCCAGTGAGCGTGTACTGAAATAAAAGTCAAACCCAGGTCTGTTTGCCCGATGACCCAAGGATTTTTTCCGTTGCCCCATTCACCCATGGTTTTAAATGCCTCTATTTCGGAGTGTGCGACAGTTTGTCTCAGTATTTTTAGGAATGTCTTCCTTCCCCATCTCAAAGGGAAGGAGCCTGGAGAGGGCAGAGGTCGCTGTCAGAGCGGCCTCCTCTGCCTTCCAAATCGCCTCCGGATTCTTCCGCGGAAGCCTGGCAGCGTCTCCAGGCGCACCTCCCTCCCTCCCTGCAATCTCCTGGCCTCTTAAGAAGCTGGAGGAACAATCACTAATCAGCTTCCAAGAGAGAGACGGGGGAATGAATGGGGGAGCCAACAACACGCCTCAATTGCTGGCAGCTGGTCCCCTTCCCCGGAGGCAGCCCCAGCGCTGGCTCCCAGCTCCCCTTCTCAATTCCAGCTTTTCCTCCTGCTGCCTGATTTCCTCCGCTCTCTTCAGCTTTCTTTCTTGACCTGATGAAGCCACCGAGATCAAAGCACACCTCCCCCTGCCGGAAACACCCTTTCCTTCACTTACATTCCCAGGACGAGGCCCCTAAAAGGCCCATCATATGTTCATCTCTGAGCCTTTGCACACCCTACTATTTCTGCATGGACAGCCCTCCTCTAGTCCATAAACTCCTACTCATCTTCTAAGGTCCAGCTTACATGTCACCTCCTCTGTGAGGCCCTCCTAGACTTCTCCTGCTCCTCCAAGGCAAACTCACTCCTCTGGGGTTCCAGAGCGGTGCCCACACTGTAATATTTGCGGGAAGTCCTTTTGCCCAGAGCCCAGGCCACGGGGGCGGTCACTATGGCAGCATGACTTGGTGGGAAGAGCACTAGAAGGGGGTCCAAGGGGTCCCGTTGTGGCTCTCATTTGTAGCTGGGCAGATGACTAGCTCAAGCTGCTTCCCTGAGTTGCCTTTACCTGGCTGCCTCCTGCTCCTTTTCCTGGTCTCAGCTCCTCTGCAACTTCTTTGAGTAGGAACCTCTGATCCCTCCCCTCCACCTACCCCGCTACCCTTTGTCCCACTAGGAATGACTCACTCCCTGTCCCTGGGCCCCTAGGGGGCAGTGGTCCCGCTTGCATGGTGGGCCCTGCATCCCCAGCAAGTGGGGAATGATGAATGGATGGTGAATGAATGACTAGAACTTCGAGTTTCTCGTCTGTGAAATGGAGCTCGGAGTAGCTCTGCTCTCCCAGGGCAGCTATGAGCTCGGTGGGGATCCCAGTTTGCTTTTTGCCAATTCTCGGTACTAACGGTGATTATACATGTTTATTCAAGGGAACCCTATTTCCCAAGGCTGTTTTAATGGGAGTCCTACGGGAAGGGCACCCGGGGGTCTCCTCAGAGGGGCAGGCTGTGGGCTGATGGGGGGGGCCATGGAGGGACCGCGGGGTTTGTACCGTTAGACTCCCCCGACACCCTGAAACTCCAGGCCGAGCCCCAAGTTACAGCTGCTGAGGAAGCAAGATCAGAAAAGGTGTGGAGGGCGCCTGGCAAGGGGGGCTGCGGCCCACGCGGGCCAGGGGCCGGGCTGGCCGGGCTCATCCGTGCTGCTAGAGCACCCAGTGTGCCCTGCGGCGCAGCGCGGCCCCTGTCCCCGCGTTCTCGGTCTCCCACGAGCGTAAGGCTGGGTATGTGCTCAGCTCTGGGTCCCCAGCTTGAAACCTGGCACAGGACGGGCAGTCAGCAAAGGTTCTGAATGAAAGAATGAGCGACAGAGACCTGGACACCTGAGCCCTGGTGACGGGCCGTATCCTGGGGTGGGAAGGACGGGGCGAGGTGCTGGAGGCTGAGCCCTGCTCCTTCGTGGGCACAGGGTGGACATCCATCCCCGCTACCAAACCAGAACTGCCCCGAGCACACAGAATATAAAGTGAAATAGGAATTAGGAACAAATAGTATTCCTAATGGTCGGTATAACAAAAAATATTAATGTGTCGCCCTGGCTGGGTGGCTCAGTTGGTTGGGGCGTTGTCCTATACACCAAAAGGCTGCAGGTTTGATGCCCAGTCAGGGCACATGCCTAGGTTGCTGGTTCCTTCCCTGGTCGGGGCATGTATAGGAGACAACCAATCAATGTTTCTCTATCGCATTGATGTTTCTCTCCCCCTTCCCCTCTCTCTAAAATCAATAAACATATCCTTGGGTGAGGATTTAAAAATACATTAATGTGTCAACAACCCACACTTGTAAGACACTGTGTATCTTGTTTTCCTTCCTCTCTTGATAAGACCTGTTCAAGGTAAACATGGCTGCCCCCATTTAACAGATGAGGGACGAAGGCTCTGGGGTTAGGCAAGCCGAGTCGGTCTAAGGTAGCTGAAGAGACCTCTGATCCCCTTGCTTCGAGTTTAAGGCCCAGCCGAAGTGGGAGCCTGTCCCTTTACCCCAGCTGGGTCTGCAGGTGGGGAGTCAGGGAGACGCCCAGCCCCAGCCTTTGTGTGGAGCGCCGGCTTTAGCCCTGGTGGCTGAGGCTTTGTGTAGAGTCCCCTCCCGTGGGACACCTGTAACCGCAGGCAGCAGGGCAGGGACACTCTGCCTTCTACCAAGACTGAGGGCGGCAGGGGATCCTCTGAATGGCGGGCTTTCGCCTGGAGACGGCAGGCAAGAAGAATCTTTTCTGCCATCTGTCCCCCCCCTTCCCTTTCTCTTTTCCCTCTTCTGATTCAGGGACTTGGGTTAAATGGCCTTTAAAGTCCAGCATCCCAGGTTGATATTTTGTCATCATCCTTTGGGGCCCAGGTGACTCTGTATTTATTGAGTGCCTGTCATGGACCAGGCACTTGCCCTGCCCTCACCCTAGAAGCTTCTGGAAGCCACTAAGCTCCCTGAAGTCTACCCTGCTGCCCTTTAAGGTGCGGTTCCCAGGCCAGCCCGTTGCCCTGGTCCCTCTCTGAGATGCCTTGTGGCTGTCGTGAGGGAGTTCACTCACCACTTTGGGCCCCTTCCTCCTTCCTCCTTCCTCATGTGACAGGACAGCCTAGCTTCTCCCACTCGGAAGTCACACTTGCTCTGGCCAATGCCACACAAGCAGAACTGTCACGTGTCACTTCTGAGTGCAGCTTTACAGGCTAGTGCATGATTGACCGTGTTCCTTCTTCCCACCCGTGGTGGTCATAGAAGCGTGTGTTGAAATGGAGCTTCTGTCAGTCAACGACCTTGAGTGACTGCTTTGGGCAGAGCCCCTGCCCTGGATACGTAGGGTGAGTGACAAGTAGACTTCTTTGTTGAGTCGCCAAGATTTAAGGGGTGTTTGTCATGGCAATGTAACTGAGCCTATCCTGGCTGATACACACATTCGAGTTCAACGGAAGGGGCATCAGAGCTGCTGGAATCACCTGCCTGGTCCTCATCACCAGCCTTCCCGGAAAATGGCAAGACATTCTTCAATCTCTCTCAAAATCCGTTTGGTGAATTCCAGCAGAAGCCAATGTGGGTCTTGGTGGATAATTGGTTGTGAAGAGCAGGGGGAATGAAGGAGTCAGGTATCCGAAAGCAGAAGGAAAACTCACCCTTAATTCACCCCTAAACCAATGAGTAAAAGGATTTCTTCCCAAATTGGGCCACTGGGAACATCAGAGTTCTGGCTCCTTTCCCCATCCCACTCCATCCCTCCCCTCCCCTCCCCTCCTCTCCCCTCCCCTCCCCTCTCTTTTCTTCCCTTCCTCCCTCCGTTCCTTCCTTCCTTCCTTTCTTTCTTCTTTCTCTCTTCCTCCTTCCCTCCGTCTTTGTTGCTTTCCGAAGCCGGGTGACAGTTGGAGTCTCAGTAGTGTTCCTGTTTTGTCCTAGGACAGCTCCGTCGATACAGTCCAACAGCCCCCGCTTCTTGACCGGGGCAAGGCATCTCTCCCGATTACACCCCGACGATTGCTTTAGAAAATATTTTTAAACGCCGACAGTTCTCCAGGAGAGACGCCTACTGCCAGAAGAGTGCGGTGGCTTTCAATTTCCTCTGACCTTTGAGGCAAAGCAGTTTGAAGTTTGGTGCTTGTTCTCCACCTCCACACAGCACTTGGGGATACAGGGTGCTGTCATGTGGTCAGTTCTGTTACTTCCAGCTAGTGCTTCACAAGCCGATATCTTATCACCTGTAAGTAGAGCATCGTCATGTCCTCTCCTCCCGGGGGCTGGCGTGAGAGTCCAGCAAGGTGGGAAATGCATCCTCCAGGCTTCATGCTCATGGGACAAGGATGTGTGCGCGGAGCCTGGACCCCAAGACCCAGCATTTCTCATCTTCCTCACCGATTGGTAAAATGTCATACTTTCAGCTCTTTCTAGTGCTGAAAATACATAGAGCACCCTGGCCTACCTTCTTACTTGGCTTAGGGCAAACAGAAGCCCAGAGGCTGCGAGGCCAGGCCAGGGCCTCCCAGGGGGTTAGGACCTACCAGTAGGTGATAGAATGGTGGAACAGCAGGAACATGGACTCAGCACTGGACAGGCTGCGCTGTGAACTTCAGCTCTGTCACTTACTCACCATGTGCCTTTGGAGAGGAGGCTCTTTTCCCTCAGTCTTGGTTGCTTCTTCTCTAAAATGGGAACCATAATAATCCCCAATATTTATAGATCACTTATGTGCCTTACATATTTCAACTCACTTAACTGTTTACAATGAGATAGGTACTGTTATTGTCACTTCACTTCCCAGATGAGGAAAGCAGAGAGCAGAGGAATACTTGCCTGAGGTCGCAAAGAAGAACACAGATTACAGGAAATCTGACTACTCTGCTTTACACAGGGGCTCAGCAAGCCATGGCTGATGGGCCAAATATAGCCCACAGACTATTTTTAAAACACTCTCTTGAGATACAATTCATACGCCATATAATTCATGTTTTGAATGATTTGGAATTATGTACCTACCACCACAATCAATTTACACACCCTAGAAAAAGAAACCCTATACCTCTCACCCCCGAGTCACCCCCCATATTCCCAGCTGTTGGAAACCTCTAATCTATTTTCTTCATATAGATTTGCCTGCTCTGGACACTTCATTGAATGACATCATACAATATGTGGTCTTATGTGTCTGGCTTCTTTCACTTAGCAATGTGTTTTTCAGGTCTGTATATGAGGGTTTTATTCTTTTTTTAATTTCAACTTTTTGCTACAAGCCTTTCCTGAAACTTATGTCTTCCTTTTTCTTGTTTTGTCTTTCATTTTGGTACAGCACATTCTCAGTAGTTCTGAAAGAATGCTTAGAATATAAAATGTTGAGGCCTAGAATGTCTGGACTATTTATTATTCTGGCCTAATACTTGATAGTTTGGTTGGGTATAAAATTCTCTATCATTCCTGATTCATAATTTTGAAGGCACTGCTCCACTGTCTTCCAGATTTCTGTGTTGTTATTGAGATATCTCATGCCATTCTTCTTCCCATTCCTTATATTTTACTTTGCCCCTACTTACTGTCTTGCTCTGGAAATATTTAGGATCTTCTCTTTATTTCCATAAATCTGTATAATTTTAAGTGATGTGACTTTGTGGAACTTTTGTATATTTGTTGGGTTGGGTAAACAACAGGACTGTTCAATCCAAAATTAATGTTATTATATACTGAGAAATTTCTTGTATCATTTGTGACTTCATTCCTTTTTATTGCCAAATAACATTCCATTGTTTGGATATACCACATTCTATTTACCCATATATCAGTTGGTGGATATTTTGAGCTGTTGCCATTTGGGGGCTATAATGAATAGGGCCACTATGCACATTCATGTACAAGTTTTTGTGTGGACATATATTTGCATTTCCCTTGGGTCTACATCTGGGAGTGAGATTGCTGGGTCACATGCTAACTCTGTATTTAATCAGGCTGTTTTCAAAGTAGTGGCGCCATTTTACATTTCCACTAGCAATGTGTGAGCTTCCCATTCCTCCACATCCCTACTAACATTTTTATTATAAGCATCCTAGTGGGTGTGAAGTGGTATTTCTTGTAGGTTTGAGTCGCGATTTCCTGAAGGCTAATAACATTGAGCGTCTTTCCTGCCTATTTTTGTAAATAAAGTTTTATCGGAACACAGTCGTGCTGGCTTGCTCATTTATGGCTGTTTTCTCAAGGCACAGCAGAGAGGAGGGAATGACAGCTACATCCTAGAGAATCATAAAGTCAAGAAGGATGTAGGGGAGAGCAAATTGTTTGCCATTTTTCCCTGAAACAAGAGAAATGAGCAGGGAACCCAATGAAAATAAGGCAGCAGCTAAGAGTTTGGGAGTAGGAGTTAGATACAGCTGGGTTCAAATCTTCCTCAGCCACTAGCTCTGTGATTTTAGGCAAATGATGTCACTCTCCAAGCCCCAGCCTCCTCTCCGTATAAGGGTAATGATGGCTAATACAACACTTATCGAGGGATGGTGTATGCTGGCCATTTCTGCCCTAAATGCTTTATGTGTGGTGACTAGTTTAATTCGGAAAGTCTTTTAGCCTTTTTGCAGTTAAGAAAAGTCTCAGAAGGGCCAATTATCCATCTAAGCATAATTAGCTAGGAAGTGGGAGAGATGAGACTTGAACTTCAGAGCCCATGCTCAACCTCTATGTCATACTGTCATGTGGGGAAGATGATACTTCCTTCCCTGAAGGGTTGCTTGGGAGGACTGAAGTGCTGAATACACAATGGGCTTGATATAGTGATGTGCTCAATGAACAATGACTATTATTGTCATAAAAATATTACCTATTTGAGAAAGAGTTAACCCAGAATTGCCCATGAAGCCTTTTGCTATTCATTAAGATTGATGACTCCCCCTTCCAGAAACCTTGGTGCTCCCAAGTGCTCTATCACACCTTGTCTAAGAAGAAGAGGTTTTGGATCTGAGCCTTGGGGATACACAACTCACTGAGGAGACAGGTGTCAATGGGATGTTGGGGAGGATGCAGTAGGCAGGGCAAGCCGCACTGGCGAAAGCCTGGAAGGCGCAAAAGTGTGTATTTGCAAATAGCCAGGCGTGAGAGCAGTTCGGTTTTACTTAGATGCTTGTTGCTATGGGAACTTCTCTGAACCTCATCCTCCTTCAGCCGCTTCAAAAACCGGACCTCAGGCGCCACCTGGTGGCAATCTCTGATACTAATTTGGCAGGAAAAAAACAGCGGGAGTAAACGCTGCCCACACCCCTCTCCTCTGAACTGTCTCTTCCTGTCTCTTTCCCTGGATACGGACTTGCTGTAAAAGTGATAGAGCAGCAATCAAGGAACACTTTTAATTTTAAAAAAATCACATTTTCCAAGTTACCTAAACAATGCACACTCACTGTGGAAAATTTGGAAAATACAGAAAAAAATAAAGAGGAAAAAAGTCACCCTTAATTCCATCATTCAGACTAACTACTAATATATTGGTATGTTTGAGCCTGGTGTTTTTTTCTGCATGTACTTATCACACAGCTGAGGATTAGTGTGCATATATATTTATGTATAAATACATATACATGTATATGGACTCAGTTATATTTAAACATATGTTGCGTATTTTTGTGAACAAAGTCTTGGTGTGGGTTAGGGTAGATGCTGGGAGCCAGGTGTGGTGTCAGACCACCCAGAGCTTGAATCCTTCCTAGCTGTGACTTGGGCAAGAGACTTCTCTGGGTAGCAATTTCCTTCACCATCTGTAAAATGTGGTTCCTAATGGGACTTATCCCAGGGCTGTTGGGAAGATAATGACACAATGTATGCAAAATGCTTTGTACAGTTCCTGGGACAGAGAGTTTTCTCACTGATAATAAATTACCATGGAAAGCTTAGTCTGCCTTTCTGATTCATAGCAGAAATCTCTAGAAATGGGATGCGTTTCTGGGTTCAAGGAGCCTCGGGGTAGATATAGTTTGCCGAAATCGAGAGGAAGATTTCACCAAGGTTTCATGTCCCTGGCACCACAGCTGTTCTCATTTGTCTCTATATTCTTCCAGGCCCTGTTTACGCAGAAGCATTGTAATTATAACGCTTGCACCAGTTTGCTTAATGTTACATCACCAACATTTTCCTGGGTGGCTAAAGCTGCCGTTGACATTTACTATACTTTGCTTAACTCTTTCCTTATTGTTGAATATCTGAGCAGTTTAATTTTTCCTTCCCCCTCCCTCCCTCCCTCCCTCCCTCCCTCCCTCCCTCCCTCCCTCCCTCCCACCCTTCCTTCCTTCTTTCCTCCCTCCATTCATTCACTCATTCATTCATTCACTCAGTAGTTATTGAACGCCTGCTCTCTGGCAGGCACTGAGCTAGGCATTGGGATATGGGGTCACCAAGAAGCATGCACTCCTTACTCCTAGCACTTGGACTCTGGCCAGCGATACAGGCCATTATGTGTAAACAAACAAATAAGGCCCTACCTATCAGCAGTGGTGAGGGCTGTAAGGAAAAGGAGAGACCTACTGGTGAGAGCTACTTTTTAAAATGTATGTATATTTTTTGGAAGTAGTCCTAGTCCCTAATTCTGACCCGCTTTTGCTCCTCAGCAGCCATAACTGCAGCTTCTCTTTGGGGAGTCCCATACGGGGTTGAATTTTCCACTAACACCTTTTAGGGTTTCCTGAGAAGTCAGAGCTCACCGTGGCGCTCCACTGGGCCTTGTTTCCTATTTGTTCTTCCTCTATGGCTTGTCTTTCAGCCAGCGCAGGCTGCTCCCTGCCTTCCTGGAGAGGCTTGTAATTACCTCCACCTTACATCTGCCTGTACTGAGGCTTTTCCTCACCTCCCTCTCAATACAGGAGCCCCACTAGCCCTGGGAGCCTTTGAGCCAATCAGCAGAGGTGCCCGCTTCTGGCGGACAAGGCCTTGATGGGTAAGGCTTGATGGGCAGAGTGCAAGTTGGATGTTCGCCCCTGTGAGGCCTTGTGGTTCACCTGCATGACTATATATGACAGCCCTGCTCATGGCCTCTGGAATGACCACCTCACCTACCTTCTGTCTACCTGATTCTTACTCCATCTTGAAGGCTCAGTGTATATTCTATCTCTTATGCAAAGCCTTATCTAGCTTTCTGGTTCACAGTAAATCCGTCATTCCTTGAACTCCTAAATGGTTATTAATTCTCTGCTTTCTTTGGCACTTAATTGCATACTGCCTTACGATTCCTCTTGTCTCACTCTCTTGTGTCATGATTTCATCTGAAAAGGTCCAATTTAGATTGACAGATCAGAGGTATCGCTATAGATGTCTTAGTTATCAGGCAGGGAAAGGGCACGTGCAAAGGCCCCGAGGCAGAGATTTTTTAGATGTAAAGCCAAAATGAAATGGAAGATTTGACAAATAAGTGGAAAATAACTTACTAAGTTTTCCATTCATACAACTTAATGGGGCATCTTTGTTCTAAGCCCTGGAAATGGGGCCATGGAGGTTAATTAAACCAGACATATCCCCTTCCGGACTAAGGGAGGAGGCTACAGTGACTTCTGGCGAGACAGACCATGAATGGTAGGAGGTTATAATGTGTGTCAGTAGAAGGGTAGAGAGACTAACTATTTCATCCTGTGGGGACTGAGAAAAGCTTGTCCAGGAAGGAGGTATCTGAGTGGGAACTGACATAGGGGTTTCGTAGGCAGAGACACAAAAGAATTGGAAGTCCAGACCTAGTGTTTAAAGGAATGGAGGCGGGGAGAGAAGGGTGATTCCAGAGGACGGTGGTAAGGAAGGGTCTTGTAGGAAAACTAATGTGCTTGGATTTTATCTATAGATAGTGGGGAACCAGGGGGGCTTCTAAGCAGGAGAGCGGCAGGGCTGGCTGCCGTGTGGAGAAGAAATTGGGCTGTGGTGGTGGCTGGAGTCAGGGAGGCCCACGAGGAGTCTGGGACAATTTCCCAGGCTAAAGGCCTGCATTGGGACAATGATGATATGAATGGATAAGAGAGGAAAGGTACGAGAGGCTTTTCAATGTAAAACCTGTAAGACGTGGGAATGGATTGGTTCTAGGCGAGGGAGAGGATGCGTTAAGACTTCGCAGCTTTCAGTCACGGAAGACTGAATGCAGGTGGTACCCGTTGCTAAGGCCAGAGATGCTAGGAGGAGAGATGGGATTTGGGAGCAGGTTGGTGGAGACAGACTGGGGGGCTGCCAGGGCTTCCTGTTGGTACCATGGACAGCTCCAAGGATCGCCAGAGGCCTTGGAATGGACTGCGTTAGACTGATGGCTTTTTGACTCTGGCTGCCTTAAAAATCAGCGGAGGACCTAATTAACATGCAGAGTTCCAGCCCCCGCCCCCAGATGTTCTTCCTTAAAGTCTCTGGAGATCCTGGGGTTCCAAAGCCTCCATTCTTAATAAGCACCTCAGGTAACTCAGATGCAGGTGGTCCGCTGACGATCCTTAAACACTGCAATAAAGTCCTGGTGGGCTCCAGAGCAACAGATAAGAGCTTCTGCTGCTGCTAGAAAGGTTTGGACCATTTGTGTTTAGGATTTACACGGTGAAACCCAGGGCCAAAACAAAAAAATAAGAGACCTGAGAAGATGAGTAAGGGAGAGGGGCCACCCTACTTGACACCTTTAGTGTTCCTCTCACCCTATAAAACAGAGTGACCCAGTTCACCGGTGTGGAGTTACGGTCACTGTCTTCAGTCTGGGGTTCTGTAATACCTCCCCAAGCTCATTCCCTAAAAACCCAAATGTGGCTCCTTCCAGTGCAGGGAAGAGCCCTCCCCTTGGATTGGCTTTAAAAACATATGGCAACCCAAGAGAATTGAGTGCAGAGACCTGGAAAAGTATTTGTGCGCCTGTATTCACAGACGCATTCTTCACAATCATCAACAGGGGGGAACAACCCAAATGTCCTTTCAGGGGTGGTTGGGGATAAGGTGGTGGATGGATACAATGGCCATTATTGCCCCTTAAACAGGAAAGAAATTCTGAGACATGCTACTGCATGGATGAGCTGTGAAGGCATTATGCTCAGTGAAATAAGCTAGTCACAGAAGGACAAGTACTGCCTGATTCCACTTACATGAGGTACCTGGAGCAGTCTAATTCATAGAGACAGAAAGTAGAGTGGCGGCTGCCAGGAGCTGGGGGAGAGAGAGTGAGGAGTTAGTGTTTAACGAGTGTAGTGTTGTCCAACCTGCGGCCCGCGGGCTGCACGCGGCTCAGAATGGCTATGAATGAGGCCCAACACAGAATCGTAAATGTACTTAAAACATTGGGAGATTTTTTCGTGTGTGTCATTACGTGCCGCAGTGTACTTAATGTGTGGCCCAAGACAAGCCTTCTTCTTCCAGCGTGGCCCAGAGACGCCCAGCGGTTGGACACCCCTGGAGAGTTTCAATTTGAGAAAACGGAAAAGTTCCGGAGATGGATGCTGGTGATGGTTGTTGCAAAACAACCTGAATGTACTTCATGCCATTGAACTGTACACCTACATATGGTTAAAATGGTAACTTTTATGTTGTTTATTTTACCACAAAAACTGGCATCATAGAAAAGGTCGTGGTTCATGTCGCCAACTTGAGAGGGAATCTGCAGGGCGTCTCCGAGGCTTCTCCATCGCATAGGGCGCCCTCCGAGAATAAGGGAAGGTGCCTCCCCTTCAGGCCAGGGCTCTCCCAGGAGCAACAGGTGTCCCTTCAAACGGATAGCTCCTGCCTGAGGGCCCGGACGCGTCCGGTCCTTCATCAGACCGAGGCGCTTCCTGATGGCAGCGTCCCTTGGAATGGGTGAGTTGTGCCCCCTCCTTCAGACTGGCAGCTGTCCCAGCGAGTGGGTGTGCGGGTGGGGGAAGCGGGTCTCTTGATGTCAAATTTTGTCTCTGCTCCCCAGTCCCCAGGCTCAGGAGCCCCATCAGTGCCCAACACTTTTCTACCCTCCGCTTCACCTCCAACCTCTGCAAGTTCTGCGCCCCCCGCGGGCGGGCTCTCTGGCCCAGGAGACTTTCTGCCCTCTTCCAAGATGGCCGCCGCCGCCTCTGTGACAGGCCTGGCCACGTGGGAACCGCCGCCTATGAGGTCGCCTTGGCTTGGTCGGTGATTGTCCCTACCCGGGCCCCGTCCTAAGGCGGTGACGGCCAGTGTCAACCCGAGCCGGAGCGATCATGGCAACGGGCTCGGGCGGGGAGCGCGTGGCAGCGGTGGCAGCGGTGGCAGCGGAGGCAGTTTGGTCGCGGACCGGGGTGACGGGGCGACGGCGGCGGCGGCGGTGGCAGTGGCCTTGGCACCGGCTCTGAGCGCCATGCAGCGGGACGGCTCCAAGAGGGAGCTGGCGGAGGGGTGGGAGGCGAAGGCTGTGGCCGCGGCCAGAGCGCAGGCGAAGGTGGCGGCGGCGGAGCAGGTCCTCGTGGACGCGGGCGCGTCAGGAGAGCCGGAGCGCAAGGCGAGGGAGGAGCCGGCCAAGGACCCTGTCCCGGCGCAGCCCCGCGCGGCCGAGGAGGGGGACGTGGGCGTCCTCCCGCGGCCTCCGTCCGCGCCGCCCGTGTCCAGGCCGAAGCCGGCGCGCGCGCAGGGTCTCTGGCTGCAGGGGAAGCCCAGGACCAAGGGCCGAAGTTGCAAGCGGAGCTCGGGCCGCCAGTCGGACGAGTACCACTCTCTGCGGCCCGTCACCGTGGACAGCTCCAAGGCCAGGACCTCCCTGGACGCCCTGAAGATCAGCATTCGTCAGCTCAAGTGGAAGGAGGTGAGGCCCGGCCCCGCCGCGTGGGCGCAGGGGGGTGTACAGGACGACCTCGCAGGAGCCGGCCGGCCCTGGCCTGGTGTGAGGGCTGGACTCCGGCCACAAACTGCTCACCCCTGAAGGCCTAGCCCCCAAATCGCTTCCTCCGGAAGCCTTTCAGCCCCTCCAGGTCAAGTAGGCACCCCTTCCTCTGGCTGTCCTCCCGCGCTGCGGTCTCCACCGCTCAGGACACGCCTGTCCACACTGTAGATACTTGTTTATGTGTCTGCCTGCTGCACTAGCTTGTGAGTCCCGGAGGCCTGGGATCTTCTCTCACGTCTTCATTTCAGTTACATTTGTTTAGCACTTACTGTGCGATTTTTGGGCAGTGTAACAGTTTGGATCTTCGAAGCAGACAGACCTCGGGTCTCACCTGACATTTAGCTATGTGACCTTGAGCAAGTTGCTTCGTCTCTTAAGCCTATTTCCTCCTCTGTAAAGTGAGGCTAATAGTACCTATCTCATAGTGTGTAAGTATTAGAAGACTCAGTGCTTCTTGTGGCACAGCACAAGTGTGCAGTAAATGTTACCTCTCCTCTCTCGTCCCCCATCAGCATCGCCAGCACCATGACCATCATCAGCAGTGGAGGTAGGCACCGTGTTTCATATTCCAGGATTTGGCATATAGCAGGTGTCAGTAAGTGGTGGATGAAACGGTGAGGGAAGAAATGGGTTATTTGTTCCTGAACCCGTTGTAGACCTGGTGGGGACTGGGATGAAGCACCAGTGACATCCAGGCGTGTCTGTTGCCGTTTGCTTAGTCAATTAGCCTTTTGACTTTATTTGCAGCGTCTAAGGCTACTTAACTTGCTTTCTGGTGTCTGAGGATTGTGACTTAGGGTAGTTGAGCCTGGAGACCTAGACCCAGGTGGCCTGCTCACGGGTCGGGATTGCCGCAGGCAACATGAGGGCTCAGGTCCTTAGGCCGGGGCCTTGGCTGTGGGAGATGTCCAAGAACAGTTTTATGAAGTTGGAACATGTAGAAATGGCTGCGGAAAGGATCGGTGACGACAGAGGGTTGATGTCCCAGCAGGAAGGAGGCCTGTGATCGGAGCGAAGTTGAGAATCAGTCAGGGTAAGGGTTAGCCCTTGCGGCAGCCTGACTCCAGGTGTCAGGGTCCTCAGCCTTGGGGCTTGGGATTCGGGGCAGGAATTTCAAGCCCAGGACATCGGGGGAACGTGAGGGAGGACTCCCGGTTCTGGATGGGGTCCCAGGCCCAGGCCAGAGATGTGAGGACCAGAACAAGATAAAATTGGAGAACTCATTGGTGCCATAGTCCTAATCAAAAGAGATCCAGGGCCTGGAACCAGGCCCCAGAGTCAGGCAAGGCTGATTGGCCCAAACAGGGCCTGTGCTTAGCTTAGCCTTGTGGGAGAGAGACATGAAGCCGGCTAAGATCTCAAGAGATGGAGCGAGGTGGACTCAGAAATCGGCAGGTGTACATGCCAGCCCAGGCCCATCTACTCATATGGTAAGGGCTCAGGGTGCTGGGCCCTACAGATCAAAGACGATTCAGATGTCAGGTATCCTTGCCCTCCAGGACCTTATGGCTCAGTTAAGGATAAAAACACAAGTGAAGAAATCACTGCAGTAATTACAGGCCTTTGCTGCTCCTTCCTGAAATGCTCATTCCCCAGTAAGGTGTATGCCTGACTCTGTCACTTAAGGTCTCTGATCAAATGGCACTTCTTCACACAGGCCTCCCTGTTAACCCCTCTGTTGACCTGTGCTCTTCTTTATTTTTCTTCCCCCATACCACTAAACTCTACCTGATACTGTGTTATGTATTGTTTGTTTATTGTCTGTTTCCCTCATTAGAATGTAAGCTCCATGAGGGCAGAGGCTTTGTTTTGTTTACTTCTGTACCTTCAGGTGCTTGGCACGTGGAAGGTACTCAATAAATCTTTGTTGAATGAATGAATACATCATGTGATGAGTGTTTCTCTGTATGTAAAGTTGTATGTGTTGTGGGAGGTGAAGGAGGGCCAGCTTGGGAGGGCTTCCTGGAGGAGAGAGCCCTGAGCGGAGTTCTGAGTGCGAAAAGGAGTCGGCATTATTTAGGGGCCACTGACTTAGGGTTCCTGGTAGGGGGCGTAATTTGGGCAAAGAAGAGGTGCATTCAGGGTTCCGTATGGCCGGATCATTGAGCAGGTGACAGAAAGGCGAGAGATGAAGCCGGAGAAATGTCAGGGAGCAGGGTGAGCGCCACACAGTGGGGTGTGATCTGTTTTTGGAAGGCCAGTTGAGCCATGGCTGAATTTTAAGTTTCTTCCATTTATTGGCTGTGCTGTCTTGACAGTACGTTAAACTTGTTGGGCCTTAGTTTGCCTACCAGGCAAATGGGGGTGGGTTGAACAATTTCATTGGTTCCTAGTCTCTCAACTGCCGCAGCCACATCGTGGTGACGTTATTCTACGTGAGACCCTTGCACTGGTGAGCCCAGGGAGTAGGCAGTTTCCAGGGCACTACCTGTAACCGCTCCCTCCACCCCAACGGGGCCTTTTTCTCCCATTCAGAAAGCACATTGGTATAAGTAGATAGGCTCATTCTAGTATATTTTGTACCCTAATTCACTCACAACAATAAGGCTTTACTACCAGATGTGCAATTATTTATGTAATGCCATCCTCTCCGATTGGTCAGTGAGGTCCTAAGGGCGGGGGTGGTATCTGACTTGTGTCCCCAGTGCCCAGCACATTGAAAGTGTTCAATAAATGCTCACCAAATGATTGCATGACGTAACAGAGCCCACATCTTGTCCTGACGCCCTAGAATGAGGCATTTGAAAAGTGCCAAACTAGGTAAGTTTTAAAGTTCCTTCCAACATTGAACTATGAACGTGGAATTCTTAGTACCTGCTACAAAGTTGACTGCATGACAAAAGTAAACTATAGGTAAACCGGGTCCTAACCAAGTACAAACACGTGACCTCTCCAGGCCCCAGTGGCCCCGTCTGTGACGGGGGTGGTGTTGGACGGCATCATCTCTGACGCTCAGCACTGACCTTGCAGGAGCAGGAGCATCTCCTGGGGGCTGCGGTGCGAGGAACTGAGCCAGTGTCCCTACATGCCATACTGTGCTACTGCTGCAAGATTTGCGAGTACCCGGCTGGTTGGCTTTGGCAGGGGTGGGTGGGTAGCCCAGGCAAGAAATGAGGGCATGAATGCCAGCCAGGGTGAAGTCCTGTCTCCTTTTTTGAGTGCACAGTGAGGGGCTACATGACACTGTCCACTTCGCAGGGCGGCACCCAGCTGTCTTGCTGTCATGTGGATTCGGACATTTGCTTGGCAACAGAGCACAGTCTCCCTCCCTCCTTTACTTTTCTTTATTCCGTGTACATTTGACAACAACAACAACTATAATGAACCTCCCGTAGCTCTTACCCTGTGTCACACACTCTTCTAAATGTTCCACATACATACAACAACCCAATTCAGGAAGAGCCTGATTGTCTCCATTTTACAGAGGAGGAAATCGAAGTACACAGTGGTTAACTTATCCGTGGTCACACAGGTATTCCATTTGAAACCAGCTGTCAGTTCTGTCTCTTCCCCTGTTGCCTGTGGGCTCTCTGCCTGCAGACCTGGCTTGAGGGTTGCAAGTGTCCAGCAGCTCCCAGCGGCAAGGGACAGGCAAGCCCGCAGCCTAACACCCTGGTCGGGGAGTTGGGTGGGTGAGGGGCGTTCCATACAGAGTAGGAACAGAGGCAGGGAGTACGGATTAGGTTTTATATGCAGGATGGGGCTATGGCAGTTTAGGGAGCATGTGGGAGAGTGGGCAGAGGGGAGAAGGAGGCAGATCACAGAGGACATTAAAGGCCACGCTAAGAAGCATTCACATCTGTCTGGATATGATCACGGTGTCTCACTGTACGCAGCCCCAGCTCCCGTTTCCATGCTCCGTCAGACCCAAGTGAGCCGTGCTCACTGCTAATTCCGCGTTCAGTTGTACCCACTCTGGTCAGGTCTAATTCAACTGTGTCCGCAATCTTAGCGTTTGTTTCAAAGGAAAAAAATCAAATGTTAGCTCGGTAAACTGGCAATCAGATGACAGTGCATTCTAGAATAGGAAACCTTATTTACAGGGTCACCACTGAAGTCAAAACATGAAAGAGAGGGATGGTTCCTGGCTCAGTAAATATTTGCAGAATTGGATGGTCCGCTTCCAATCATGTGAGCCTCTCTCCTCCTCTCCCATTGTGCTTTCGCAGGTTGACACCCTCATTAAAGAAAAGCTTAGGGAGAGGACGCCTTGGGAATAGATGCCACTGTTGTTGTGCGCTGCTCTCCCTGGAGATGCGGGCTGTGTATATGTGCACAGTGGTGCCAGGGACACCAGCTAACGTGGATGAGGGATTGGAGGGAGGAACATTTTTTTGGTAATAGTTTGCATAGGCCCCTGTCCCAAGACCTCTTACAGTGGGAGCTCTTTGTTTCAGAGGCTCCAAATCACGAGAACAATGATCATGTTTCTCTATTGCAGATGGACTGACGTCTCTCCTGCGTCACACGAAATGGCACCTTGCCTGAACAGCTGCCTTGGCTGCCATTTGTGTAAACGTTTGTTTCCCAGGGTGTGTTTGAACTGGTGTCTAGTCATTTTTATAAACGCCCCGTAAGTCCTTTGCAGGCATCTCTGACGGTGCCTTCGCTTCTCCCATCTGCTTCTGTGTCATCGGGGTGAAGCCTCCTCATCCTTAACGGAGCTGATGACCAGGGCGGCTTGTCCCCTGTGCCATCGTCCCTGAGGGTCGTGTTGCTTCTCCAGGAACTCCTTCCGTCCACCTGCCTCATGCTTGTGGAGGCCGGCTCTCACAGTTGCTCTCTGTGCTGGCTGGGAGATTTTATTTCTCTTGGTGTCGGAACTGCAGTTTATTGGAATTTTACAAAGCAATGGAGGAAAACTTTCTCGACACCTTAGATTATTTACAAATACCTTTGTTCAGTTTCCTAAAACAATATGTACATATAAAAATACAATTCCCAAGTATACAAAACAAAATCCCAGAATTCCTGCTCCCCACTCTCTACTCCCCTCCCTTCTCCCCCCTCATTCTCCTTTGAGGCAGCACCAGCGTTACAGTTTCGTATGTTACTTGCCACCCAAAAAAAAAAAAAAAAATTTTCCGGGGGGGGAAAAATAATAAATTTTTTTTTTTGGAAAAAAAAAAAATATATGAAAATAAAAAAAAAAAAGCCCCCCCCTTTTTCTTTAAATTTTTTTTTGAAAAAAAAAAAAAAAAGAAAAAAAAAAAAAAAAAAAAATTTTTTTTTGGGGGGGGGGGGGGGGGGTTTATTTTTTTTTTTTTTTTTTGTGTCACGTGAGACAGGAAGGTGCTGGGTGGGGAAGGATGTTGATCGAGGTGCTCTGCCCCTTTTTCCTCGATGGTGAGATACTCAGTAGCAGGGAGCTTGTCCTCCTCATCTCTGAGTCTTTCAGTGCCTGGCACACAGACGACATTGAACAACTATTAATTAAATTGAACTGTGTAACCAGTAACAGTCTAGTGCTGTCTTTCTGGACAGCCTTCAAAGTGACCATTTTCCTTAAAGGGAAACGGCCCAGAGGGACCCCAGGCAGTGAACTCCTTGTGCCTCTGGCGTTGCAGACTTCCAGCCAGAAATGGGGAGCCGGCTGTCTGTCAGCCTCGGGTTTTGGCCGCTTTACTTCCCAAGACACCATAGCTTTCTTTAGCCTCCGTGCTTGTTTTTTTCTTAAGGAACTTTAGTCTGTACTTGAAACTACCTACACAGGGCCTTATCATCATACTGGGTTTTTATGACATTTTCTCAGAAGCGACTAAACTTCATGACTCTCCGGGCAGGTGGCAGTGATGCTCCCCTAATGGTGAAACTGTGAAAACACCTTACTCCTAGGACTTCCTTCTCGGGAGAAGTGCTGTGTCTAGCGAACGAAGGGGGAGGCAAGTGGTCCCTCCTCGGTGACAGGTGAATACGCTTCAGCTGGTCACTGAGGATGCTGTTTGAAGGGTTTGTGCAATACTATTCCATTGGAATGTGCAGAAGTAGTTCTAGAAAGTACGGTGACTAAAGCATGAGTACATGGTTTTAAGTTCTGAGGCCTTGAAAGGTCTTCATAATTCATGTAACAAATATATGTTCAATGTCTACAGTGCCCCAAGCCCTGTGCAAGGCACTAGTGATAAAGACACAATCAGACACCATCCCTGTCCTCGGACCAAGGCCACTACTGGCCCATACTGTCCTTTTGTGTAAATGAGAAAAAGGTGCCCCACTCCTTAAGGAGAAAATATTAGTCACTATATTATTTACACCTCAAAAAACTTGTTACAGTGAATGGATTATTAATGACAAATGAATATTAATTATTAAATAATATTTACATGGTATAAGTTCTTGTCGATGTAAAACTTGGAATTCAGAAATATTCTGACATAATAAACATCAGATAATTGAACTCCAATATGAAATTTCACATTCAACTAGTGTACTAATATACCACTGACTTTAAAAAAAAGTTAGAAGTATTCACCAATTATGTACCAGATGTAAAAGCAGATCTTATTTAGAAACACGGTCTACTTTAGATGTTACTAGACCAACAAATTCTTTTGATAATCCATTTTGTCAAAGGGGAACAATCTATATTGTCTTGTTAAAATAAGACACTTGACTATCACATGTCAGAAAGTTCTCATCATAAGTATAAAATTTCCCCAGATCATCTGCTGTTTGTTTACCAAACCAGAATATTTCTGAATTCCCAGCTTAAATCAATAACTACTTTCATTATGATAATATGTAAAATCATATATTATTAATACTTGTTATGAATAATCCATTTGCTGGTAGAGTAAAAAATATAATTACAAAATATGAAATGTGCTCAAAATATTGAAGACCCGTGTAAGTGAACATCATGGCACCTTATGCATGACCTAAACGCCTCGCGTGGTGGCCTGGCAGGCTCCCGCCCAGGGGGCGCAGACAGAGCTAGTGGTTCCCACGTGAGCCCCTGAGTTCTGGTTGCCACACGTGTAAAATGTTATGGGAGACAGAGGGCGGCAAGACAAGGTCAAACTGGATGCTTTGGCCAAGGCTTGCGTGAGTGAGGATGGAATAAGGAACACAGTCTTTCTGACATACTTGGCTGTTAAGTGGCCTCTAACCCTTCTCCTGGTTCCTGCCGCTCTCTGGATGAGTGAGATAGCCGAGCTCCAGACTGGGGAGGTGCTTCTATTTTTAGATAGACTGTGTTGATCTCTCCTCTCGCCTAGACCTTCTTCTGTCTTCAGGTCTCTGCTCTCACAGCATGAATCAGCTTTAGTGTTATGGCTTCCTTAATTTTCTTCCTTTCCCACCAGATTTTAAGTTCGGCTAGTGTGAGGGCCACATCTGTCTTGTTTATTATTATTATTATTGAATCCTCACACTCCAGCGCACAATGGCTGGCATACTATATAATAAGCTTTTGATAGATATCGGCTGACATGTTTTTTTTTATTCCTCCCCTCAAACATTTCCTGAGCCCTTATTTTGTGCCGCGGACTCCCCTGTGCACTGGGCAAACAGATGGCCCCGAGAGTGAGTCAGGGGGCTCCCTGCCTAGTTATCACGCTCCAAGAAGAGCAATGTTAAAGGGAGAAGGGGGACCACGGGTTCACTCAGGGCCCAGCGAGGGCCTCTGATGGCAGGGGCTTCCCAGCTGCAGCGTCCGCGTGGAAGAGAGGGGAGGGCAGGGTTTTGGGAGGTGGAGGCAGGACGAGTATTCAGACAGGCGGGACCTGCACCATAGCGCGGGGAATTGGCGGGCGCCGCACCCACGTATTCTGGCTGGAATACAGACATGGAGGAGCAGAGGGTGATGAACGATTGGACCTGAGAAGCAGGCGGAAGCCAAGTCTGGAAGGTCTGGGGAGCCACTGGAAGGTTTTAAACAGGGTGGGGGTGGTGGTGTGGTGTGTGTGTGTGTGTGTGTGTGTGTGTGTGTGAAACTCATATTTGTATATTGGAAAGTCCCCTCTGGCTGTGGTGTGGAAACCGTATTTAGGGGTTGGGTGGTGAACTGGAAGGAGGGAAAACCTCCCTGAAGGGAAGGACGGTGGCTTCCTGGTCGGTTTGCAGCATCTGGCGAGTGAGCCTCCAGCAGCGCTCTGTGGCAGGCGGTGCTCAAGGCATGAGCTCTACCTGACGGATGGGTCACCAGCGCCGTGCTGACCGAAGGACTCAGACCCAGGTCTCTGCTGATGCCAAGTCAAGTGCAGTCTCCTCGCCCCACGCTGCAGGGCAGGGCCGGGGCAGTGCTGGAGAGGACATGGGCCGCGGTGTCTTTTCCCCAGAAATCAATGTCCTGCTTTCAGATGAGGGAGGGGCCTCGGGCTTCCAACCACGGTGGGCCACGGTGCCCCCTTCCCAGAGCCTCCTTCCAGACAAGAGAGAGATGAGGGCCCAGAGGACACCCGAAAGCTGTCCTCACCGACACAGCGGGGAGAGATTTGTGGCCACCGGCATTCTCATTGCCTGGGTGTCACGCCACTATTTAATAAAGGCCTCATTGCTTGATGGGCCATTAAGTAACCAATGACATATTTGAACCTCGCTGAGGAGGAAGACTCAGAGTTAAATCAAATTTAGACGCTATGGAAACAAAAGAATAAAGAGGCCATTCACTTGGCCTGGCGCTCGTCCAAGGGGCCAGGGAAGGGGACAAACATCCATCCAGGGTCCCAGCTGAGGCAGGCCCAGGTTAGAAGCATTTGCATTGGTTTTCTTACTTAATTGCTTGCAGAGCCAGTGCTGTGTACTCTGTAGGTGACGAAGCAGAATGCCCTCGACACTGGCTGGCGGGTGGAACTAGCATCTCAGCCCCGGACCCACCCTCGCAGTGCCTGCTCCTTCCCCGCACCCCGCTGCCTCCCCTGGGCACCCGGTTCTCTACACGACACCAACAGTGATTTATTGCTGTGCAGAAGGTGAACGGTGTGGAGGTCAGCAGCCTGTGCCGGTGCAGCCCGAACACTCCCCGAAAGCAGGAGCTTGCCTGCCCGCCCCTGGCCTGGTGCGGTGCTGCAGGCTCCAGGAGGCGGAGGCTGGCCGGTCCTTACCTCCCTGAGCAGAGAGTGGTGCTGTTCTCTCTGCCACCCTCTCCTTTCCCTTTGGTATGTCCTTCCCTCTCCTCTGCTTCTCTGCCCCTCAGAGACACTCGTCTGCCCCTCCTTGATGAGAGTAATGAGGAAATTGATGGAGAATTAGCTGTGATTCCTCCTCGGTGTCACCTTTAAGGAGACTTTGGAAGATAGCTTCATCTGCAAGAGCCAAGGGGACAAGGTGCCTCTGCTGGGTGACAGGCTGTGGGGTGATGTGCTTACATTCTCAGTCCTTCCTCACATCCCAGCTAAGCACTGAAGGCCCTTAGGACCTCCCCTGCTACCCAGTTAGCCTCACCCCTGCGGGGCTTTCCCCCTTCCCCCCCCCCCCCCCAGTTATACTCTGTCCTCACAGCTGGGTTAGCTGGGCACCTCTGCTCACACCCCCCTCTCGGCCTGGAATAGCTTTCGTTCCCCTCCCTGCCCGCTGAACTTGGAGTCCCCTTTCAACATCCAGTCAGTTACGGGCTCCGCCATGTGGCCTTGCCCTCCCGGCAGAAGCTGCCGCTGCTCCCTCTGGGCCCTCGTGGCACTCAGTAGGTCCCTGCATAGTTATCACTTTTCTTGCGGGGAAATGATTTGTTCATGGGCACCAAACCCTGAGCAGTCTGAGGACAGAGGTGGGGTGCCGGGTGTGTGTGCACCTAGTGCCTGGCCTAGAGGGGGTGCTCAGGGAGGGGCTGTGACCTGGAAGAAGGAGAACGTGTGCCCTCCGCGCAGGGAGGGACTCTCCTAGCCATCACTGTATGCCCAGCCCCTGGCCCAGTGCCTGACTCATAGCGGCTGCTCCATGGCTGTGTTGAACCCCAAAGGCTTTTGCACTTCTTGGGCTCTGTTTTCTTTTGTTCACTCTGTGTATTCGTTAGACTAGGATGAACCGTTGTAACAAGGAGACCCAGCGTGTAAGGGCTCAACATAATGGCAGTCAGTTTCTTGCCCTGGTGAGCAGCCTGGGTGGAGTTACTCCGATTGGGGGAGTCGGGGTCCCAGGGACTCAGGGTCTTTCCCTCTGTGGCTCTGCCGTCCCTTGGGGTCTCTGCATCAACAGCCAGGCAGCGGTGGAGGGAAGAGCGAGGAGGAGCGCGCGTGGGAGGTTTCTCTGTGAGTCCTGCACATAGCACCTGTCTCTCCTGCCCACATTCCACTGGGTGGGACTCAGACACGTGGTCACGCTTACCTGTTGTCAGAGGAAACTGGAGCCAGACAGGAGTGGTAAGAACAGGTTTTACTCAGGAGCTATTGCAACAGGGAAAAGAGACTGGGGTAGGGAAGTGAGCTCCGCTCCCAGTACAGAAAGCAGGACAGGTGGGGATCGAGAGCTGAGGAGCAGGTTAGGCGTCAGTGGATGGAAAATTCCTAAAAGGAATTTTCATCAGGAGGAAAGGGGGGTCTGGCTAAACAATCTAACAGGATTCTTGCTGACAGCAGCCCAGGGAGATGCTACGAAGGGCGAGGGATGGAGAGTTTGATTACACATCGAGGAGGGTCAGCTATTGAGGGAAGGGGATTCTTACCAACTTTAGCAGGATTCTCGCTAGAACTGGGCGTGGTGGAGGTGAACACAGAAGCCCAAAGGTCGAGGCCTAGTTGGGGGGAGGGCTCAGGGGAGCGGCCTGATGTTTGGGCAAGGAGAGTCTTTGCCGCTGCCAAGGGAGGCTGGGAAATGGCACCTAGTGTTGTGTCCAGGAAGAAGAAGAGAAGAATTTTGACGAACAGCCCACAGTCTGCCACAGTGAAGTGTGGAAAAAGGATTTGGAGTTTGTCAAAACTGGGTTCAAATCCAGGCTCTGCTCTCTGCTAGCTGTGTGGATTCAGGTTAAACCAAATAACTTGTCCAAACTGTGAGCCTCAGTTTCTTCAGTTGAATAATGGGGGATAGTGACCTTCTCCTTAGAGGACAACTGAGAGAGAAGTCGGGAAAGCCACAGTGGTACCTAAAAGGCATCCAACGCATGGGGGCTATTATGACTCGAGCCACTGCTGTCTTTATCGTTACCATGCATCCCAATTCTACGTGACCAAAAATTTAATGACATGCACATGATAAAATAGCTACATAATAGAAGTGTAAACACTGAAGAATGTCTCTCGTTCATCCCGCCTTCCCTTCCCTTCCACGAAGGCAACCTTGAGGAGCAGTTTCTTGGTATGTTTCCAGAGATGCATCTACACAAGCAGACTCACGTACCTTCCCATTTTTATTTACCTAATGCTTTCCTGTGGTATGCTCTACTCTGCACCTTTTATTTGGTCTAGCAATTGTTTCATATCAGTCTATGGTGATTCGCTGCATCCTTTTTTATGGCCGCATAACATTCCGTATTAACAGTGTAACATCACTTAACTGGTGCCTCACTGACACGCATGTAGCTGTGTGCAGGGTGTTGCCACTCTGTCACGCTGCAATGACCACGTCCTTGTATATGTGTGTCTTTGTGCACTTGTGTGAGAATATCTGTAGGATAAAAAACACCTAGGATTTGTAACATGCTTTTCATTCTCTTCAAAATTAGGATTTTAAATTTGGAATGCTTTGCTGCTGACTGTTATGGAGAGAAAGGATTGGGAATTAGAGACTTGGCTTGCCAGAAGGGGAAAGACAAAGCACCTTGTTTTTTTCACTTTTGAAGCCATTACTAACGTGGACCCCTGTTGCCTCTTCCCATAATGCCTTCATTCCACATTCTGCAGCAGGAATATTCGGCAGAGTTACAGACCAATGCAAATCGGCTTTTAGCTTTAGAGCCTGTTTTCCCACATAAACAAACTGTGAACCAACTTTCCAAATTCCATATCTAACAAAGGTGGACTGAAGCATAATAGGAACAAAGTCCACTTTTTTGGGTTTTTTGAGTGGCAGAGAAGTCATGCCCAGTGCTTTTCTGTGTCAGGGAATTTTCACACATAGTCTCATTTGATCCTTGCAAACCTTTGAGGTGAAAACGATCATCCTCTGTTTCCCGGAGAAAGGAAGGGATGGGTTCACAGGGGTTATGTAACTTGCTCAAGGTCATGTAGAACCAAGGTTTGAACTCAAATCTTGATGACTCTCCCACTCTTGTTCTTAACTAGGAGATTTGGTAGAACTTCCCTGAAAGTCGCCTGTTTTACCTCTTGCACAAATGTCTGGTGATTAGCAGTGTCTCTTAAAGACTGTGTGGCCTTTCTGAGCTTAGCAGAGGAGGCTCTGTTATGGCTGCAAGCTAGGTACCTGGCACGCCTGGACCAGATGTCATTAATCTAGGGACTATCAGGGGACTCGTCCAATCTACAGCTTTGGGTGGCCTCTGCCCCTCAGTTCTAAGGCAGGATTGCTCTTTGCATGACCCCGAACTCGGGCTTGGTGGTTTGTGTCCTTTCCTGGTGTCCTCCCAACATGCCTTATCCATCTTCTCTTCCGGTGTGTTCCCTTAGCAAAGGAAAGTCATTTAAAGTGCTTTCTAAATTGTATGGCATTATTACTAAGGACTCATCGCCCCTGCCACCGCTGCTCTGCTCCCCTGGTTCTTCAGCCTTTGCGCGGCCGTCACCTCGACTCGCAGTCCGCATTCTCTCCGGGAACCCAGGTTCGGTTCTCCTGGCTCTCCGCAGATCTGTTGCCTGTGAACGGAAAGTAGCACGTTAAAGCTCCCTCCCATTCCCACATTTTCAAACACATCAAGAGAACGACATTATAATTCAACCCACTGTATCCTGGGAAGGGCCAGTTTTCCTATAACATAGCCTAGAATCAGTGCTTTGTGCCTGTGAAACTTTTTTTATTAATTTCATATATCTTATTAGCTGTTGGTTCCATAGTAGCACAGTCCTCATGTTGGGCTATAAATTCACTCTTGTTTTATTATTCATTAACGGACATTTGTTAAGGGCCTGATAGCATCAGGCCACCGCCACCTTTATCTCACATACTTCTCAGAAATGACTCTGCAGAGGGGTGTTTAGCCCCCTTTGCGCTTGGGGAAAGTGAGGCTCGGGGAGGTTCATTAACGTGTCCACATTTCATCTAGTGAGTGTGAGGTCTGGGATTTGAACCTGTGTGAGTTCTAAATCTGTAACCTCTCGCAGATGAAAGCTACAGCTTGTCGTTTCTTATTTTCTTGCTGCTTCGGTTACTCTACTCAGCTCCTTAATTAGCGATGACTCCAAATCAGTAGCATGTTACTGAGCCTTCAGCTGTGGGGATGGGTTTTTGTTTTGGCAGCATCACATAATCCATACGGGGAAGACATTACTCAGTCCAGAATGAGAGATGGTAACAATCCATAGGAAATCTGGAAGGAAGGAGGGGGACGTTTGTATTTGGCTGGCTGGCTGACTGATTGATCTCTAGAGGATTTTAATTTTTTCCCCCATTCCTTTTCTTCTTGGAAGTCTAAAGGACTTCGAGGAGCTCTATTTCTTAAAAATGCCCAGGAGATGGCAGTTAAAAGTAAGCTCCCAGTGCATTGGGTTTTAGGTTTTCTGAAGCCTTAACTCAGCATTTCCCAAACTTGTCGGATCACACGAATCACCTGGGGCATTTGTTAAAATTTGATGTCCCACTAGTGGCGGGGCCTGGGGACTCTTTATTTATTTATTTATTTATTTATTTATTTATAACAAGCCCCTTTCGGCGATTCTTAGGATCATATGAGCTTGGGGAACATTGTGTGTCATCGCGGGGGATCGGATCCCCTTTGTGGAGCGTCTTCTTTAGATTTGAAGCACTGCTGGTCACCCTGCATCGCGGAGGCAAGAACATGAATTGTGCCGTCAGCAGGCTGAGGATTTGAACCGCCCACCCGACCACTTCACAGACTGTGACGCCTTGGGCACAGCACCGAACGTTCTCATCGCCAGACCCCTGCTGCCGCCTCCTCTGCCTGGACACAGGGCAGGGCCTGCCTTCCTCTCACCCCCTCCTCTTGCCTCCTTTGTTTCCTTATTCTCCAGCGCTCTGGGGAGCGTTCCCTGAGTCACCCCGGGCAAGATCACTCATAATTATTTTTGTAATAATTTTTGGAGGGTCTATCCTTCCCAGCTAGACTCTAAGCCCCATGAAAGGAGGAGCCATGACTCTCCTGTTTATTTTTGTATGACTATAATGTTTATTATTTATTATTTTATTACAATGCCTCTCGTGTTCATTATTTCATGCCCAATACCTCGCACAGTGCCGTGTGAATGAACTCTGGGCTTTGTTCGCCTTGTCTGTAAAAATGGGGGGACACTGTCTATCCACAGGGATAGTGGGAGATTGAATGAAATAGCATGAGAGCAACGGGCATACAGGAGGCATCTAATAAGTGTTAGTTTTTTCATTCCTTTGGGGAACCCACTTAGAATTACTGTGCTGGACAGAACAGATTATAACTGAGGCTTTAAGGCTGTTTGCTTGCCACATTATTCTGAAAGGTTCCTAAGATCTTTAAAGTTTAGAGTTTAGTCTTCTTTCTTCCCCCAAGTCCAAAGACTTGTCTTCTGTCTGCCTGCCTTTAAACTTTGTTTTGGTGACTCATTTGGAGGTCTCCAATACTTCTATCTGATTTCCTATGGCTAGCGTTTCTTTCTTCCTTCCTTTCTTTCTTTCTTTCTTTTACATTCAGTTTGGTGCTGGGAATGAAAATTATATAAGTATAGATTGAACTTAATATTTTAAAAAGATCATGCATGGTAGAATGGGGTTCAGAGGTAGCTTTATGGCATCTCTTTCCCTGGAATTCTTTAGAAGAGAATAAGAACATTGACTTGGGAAGATTTCTTCCAATCCTTTTTCTGTGAAATCCAGGCTGATACTTGGTGAACCAAATTCAGAATTTTATCTTGTCCCCCCGCCCCCGCCCAGTTAGGAATAACTTTTGGATGTTTGACTGCCATTCAGATTTAAAGTATAGGAGGAAGATTTACCCTTAACAGGCCTTTCCTTCCCACCCCGGGCAAATGGAGCTGCCCCACGGCAGGTGACCAACTGCCCTGCTCTGCTTGGGCCTGAGATGCTGTCTGGGGCACCGGACTTCCAGCTTTAAATCCGGACAGTCCTGGAAAAACTAGGATGAATTGGTCAGCCCTCCTGCTCAGTGCACAGAGTAGCTTGTTGAAGGAACTGGAGTAAACAGTAAAGTAAGCAGTAGCATATTTTTGTTTTGTTTTGCTTTTTGAGGAACACAGAAACCAAGAAGTTGAAACCACTTTAAAAAATCTATTGTGAAAGTTTTTGAAAATTAATTTTATTTTTAAAGCCACTAAACTAAATATGTCTTAAATAAATGTCACTTAAATAAATGATGCTTTGGCATCATTTAAAAACTCACTGACAGTCATTTAGAAATGGATGGTATCAGATTGTAAATCCCAGGCCTGTCTTTTTTGCGCCTGAATGGCGGCAGCTAGACAGTGTCTATGGCCCATTTCTAGCTTTTAATCACTTTTCACCGATATGCTGTGAATACTTCATCTTTGAGGTACTTTTTTTCCTAGTTAAAAATCAGCAGTAGAACTGATATCATCATTGATGAATTTTGAACATAGGTTAGTTTTGAAAAGAGGGCGTTAATGCACATAAACTATTATCACTTACGCTTCATAAAATTTAAAGTTATTTTAATATGTATTTATGCCTGTATTATTCCCCGAAAGTATGTAAAGTGGCTTTAAAAATATATACATTGGGCCCTGGCCAGTGTGGCTTAGCTGATTGGAGCATCATCTCATAACCCAGGGGTTGTGGGTCTGATCCCCAGTCTGGATGCCTACGAGAAGGCAACCAATGTTTCTCTTTTAAATCCAACGTCTGTCTGTCTCTGTCTCTCTCACCCCCAACCCTTTCTCTCTCTTTAAAGCAATGAAAAAATGTCCTTGGGGGAGGATAAAAATAAAATTAAAAAAATATACCTTGTTACACATTTCTGTTTAAAGTTTAGGTTAAAAAAACCAGGGCACAGGAACAATAAAAATAACATAATAAGATGAAATCAGGCAAAAGTTAGTATCTAGACATGCATGCTCTAAAGGTCTTGCAGTTTTTGTGACAAGACACAGATTTGGCTCTGAGCTTTTCAGTGGTTACCAAGGGAAAACAGAAATATACCAAGTTGAAAGTCATGGGGCCTAAGATAAAAGACGGTACTTAAGAGATGTGTAGCTTTTTCTAACACTGAGAGCTGGGAGCAGGTTTCCCAGAGGACCTGTGATTGGCATCCCTCCAGCGTCCTCTAACCAATACAGTATCACAGTTTGTACGAGCTAGTGCCCCTCAGTGCAACCCTGATGGTATGACAACCCAGTGCCAGTAAGACTGGTTACTATTTTTTTAATACCGTGGTCGTTCCCTGGGGCTCTGGCTCGGTCTCCCGACGAATTTTTAGCTTTCAGATTTCTAAGTCCAAACCCACCTCCACTAAATTGATATCTTTGTACTTTTGGAAAGCTCCTGAATAACCTATAGAGAACTACTTATTGAGAGTTAAAAAAAAATAGTCAAAGAAGAAACCCAAATATCCAATAAACATTAGAAAAAAAATTCAGTCTCACTGGTATAATCATGAATATGCAAATTAAAACAATGATGAGATACCATTTCACATGGATGAGACTAGCAAAAATATTTAGCAGCAGCTTGCAGAATTGGAAATGTGTATTCTCAGTGACTCAAACAATTCCACTTCTAAAGAAATTCTTGCCCACGGGCACAGAGATACGAAGACGATGTTCATTGTAGCGTTCTTTGTGATGAGGAACACGTGGAAAACACCTGTATTTCATCAATGGTGGGGTGCATAAAACAATTTATGATGTTCATTGAGTTGTGTCTCCCCCCAAAATGTGCCCAGGTCCTAACCAATATCTGTGAATATGAGCTCATTTGGAAATACAGTCTTTGCAGATGTAATTAAGTTAAGGATCTCAAGGATTAGGGGTGAGGCCTAAATCCAATGATGAGTGTCCTTATGAAAAAACAGAAAAAGAGGAGATGCAGAGACACAGAGGGGAGGGCCCACGAAGCCCGAGGCCGGGACTGGAGTGATGCATCTACAAGCAAGGGACGCCAAGGCCTGCCTGCATCCACGGGAAGTGGAGAGGGCTGGATAGGACTCTCGGTCCCAGCCCTCAGCAGGAGCCAGCCCAGCCAATGCCTTGATTCCGGGCTTCTGGCCCCCGGGACTGTGGGAGAATCTATTTCTGTTGTTTGAAACCGCCCAGCTTATGGGGCTCTGTTATGGCGGTCCCAGGAATCTAACAAAATGCCCAAACCACAGGGATACCTGGAAGAGGGCATAGTTATGGGCCTTCCTCAACCAAGAGAAAGGAAACATGAAGCTAATGATCTTCCACAGTGCAGCTCAAGCAGACCAGGAAAGTAAAAACTCAGAAGGTGTGGTGAGCAGAATCCTAAAATGACCCCAGTGGCCTTCACATATGTATAATCCTCTCTTCCGAGTGTGGTGGGGCCTGTGGATATGATGAACTGCCACTCCCATGATGATGTCACACAATATGGCAAAAGGGAGAGGTCCCTGGGTGGGCCTGACCTAATCAGGTGACCCTTTGAAAAAAGAGTTTCTCTGCCTGGTTGTAGAAAAGGAAGTCAGACAGATGTGCTCCAGCTTGGCTGGAGGAGACAAATGTCCACATTATGAACTGCCTGGGGGGGTCACTATGGCAGAGAACTGTGGGCAGTCTCCAGTGGCTGAGTGTGGTCCCCTGTCTGACAGCTGGAAAGGAAATGCGGACTTCAGTCCCACAGCTGCAAGGGGATGAATCCCCCCACACAGCGACCTTGGAACATGACCCTGAGCCAGACGCGAGTCGCAGCACCTTGACTTCAGCCTGTGATACCCTGAGCAGAGAACCCAGCCATGCTGTGGTGGACCCTCACCTAAAGAACGTCAGCTAAAAAAGGGTGTTCTCTGAAGCCACTAGGTTTCTGCTAATTTGGGTGCAGCAATAGAAAATTAATACAGAGAGATTAAGTTTTTCCCTGGGTCATAGGGAAAATGCACATGTCTGATGTTGCTTCAAGAAACGCTGAGCTTTGTTAGGGCTGGAGCTACAGCTGATTGATCTCCGGGGCCAGACTGGCTGGGTTTGTGCCCTGGCTCTGCCACTTACATGGGTGAAAACTGAGGTGAGCTACTTTACTTCTCTGTGCCTCAGTTTCCTCATCTGTGAAATGGGGGTGAGAATAGTACTTACCGCTAAGGTTGTTAGCAGTTTTAAGCGACTTTATTATACCTGTGAAGTACTTAGAGCCATGCCTGGCACAAAATAAATACCAGCAAATGTGGTGGTGGTAGTTTTGTTTTATCTCAGCACTTAGTTCATTAACTAGCACATAATAGGCCCTGAATGTTTGTTGAGTGGGTGAACTAATCAATTAGGACTAGAATCTCCTGATTTATTTATTTATATTGATTTAAGGATGGAGGGGGGGAGAGGGAGAGACAGAAACATTGATTTGTTGTTCCACTTATTTATGCATTCATTGGTTGATATTTGTATGTTCCCCAACCGGAGATTGAACCCACAACCTTAGCATATTGGGACGACACTCTAAGCAACTGAGCTACCTGGCCAGGGCCTTGGTCTCCTGATTTTTAATCCTATGTTTGTACTTAATATTTGCAATAGGATACTTATTTTTCCAAAGCCAACTTTTCTGGTCCAATTTCTTCAGGATATACCAGGAAGGCACCAGATTTCTAATGCCAGGAAAATACAGAGGTGTTTAAACTGGTACCAGAGTGCTTCTAAAAAAACCTGTGGGCTCTGGAAACTGACTGCGAGCCACGAGTGGGCTGGCTTTGCCTTAATAGACCACGTTGCTGATCCGGGTGACATACACTTAATGCAATGGCCTGATTATGTGGTCATCAGGGAGATGCCAACTGTCATTGCCAACTGAGCTGGGCCATCAATCAGTTTGTTCTGAGGTCATGAAGTAAATTAAAAGATATCTCTTAAGTACTTCATAGAGGAATAACAACCCGCAGCACAAGGAGCTGGGGAAAGCAGTGGTTTTTGCCACAGCCATTGGCTGTGTTACGCTGTGAAAAATGAGAAGATTTGGAACCTGACAATATAGTTCAACATGGGAAACAAAAGGAGAGTCTAAAATGTGATAAATCCTTCTTCTTCTTCCCCAAAGTGAACAGAGGTGACCTCTGAAGATGGTTTGCTATTCACTTGACCCAGAAAACCCCACAAAATCATGCAAATCATGAGGTTCAAATCTTCATGTTTACTTCAAGAACACCCGTGAAACTGCCCAGGCCATGAAGGGTATGCATATTTGAAAAGCCACCAGAGAGCTGAAAGATGTCACTTTAAAGAAGCAATGTGTCCCATTCCGTCGACACAATGGTAGAGTTGGTAGGCGTGTCCAGGCCGAACAGTGGGGCTGGACACAGGGTCGGTGGCCCAAAAAGCGTGCCGAGTTTTTGCTGCACATGCTTAAAAATGCAGAGAGTAATGCTGAACCTAAGGGTTTAGATGGAGATTCCCTGGTCATTGAGCACATCCAGGTGAGCAAAGCTCTCAAGATGCGTCTAGAACTTACAGGGCTCATGGGCGGAACAACCCACACATGAGCTCTCCCTGACACATTGAGGTGATCCTCACTGAAAAGGAACAGATTGTTCCTAAACCACAAGAGGAAGTTGCACAGAAGGAAAAGATATCCCAGAAGAAACTGAGGAAACAAAAGCTTATGGCCTGGGAGTAAACTCAGCTTAAAATAAGTACTAGTAAAAGTGGAAAAAAAAAAAAAAAAAAAGGAATAAATATGCCCGTACTCTCCCCCACCCCCACTGCATCATATCTCATTATTATTATTATTTTTTATTTTAAATATTTATTTATTTATTTTTAGAGAGAGGAAGAGAGGGAGAAAGAAAGGGAGAGAAACATCAATGTCTGGTTGCCTCTTGTGCACCCCCTGCCAGGGACTTGGCCTGCAACCCAGGCATGTGCCCTGACTGGGAATCGAACCAGCGACCTTTTGGTTTGCAGGCCGGTGCTCAGTCCACGGAGCCACACCAGCCAGGGCTAACATATTTGGTTATTATTGCTTTTAAGTTAACTTCTTTTAAAATTCTGAACAGAAGAAGGGCAGCAGTAGCAAGTGAGCCAGCCCACCGCTCCTAAACAGGCCCGCACTGAGGGCTGTGCCCTCCCTTTATGAGAGCCCTGCGGAGTTATTAAACCCTGGCTGGGGAAGTGGGTGGCCGGGGCCTGCACGCGCCTGCTGTGCGCCTGGTCCGTCTCACACTAAGGTTTGTTTTGAGGCTTATATATTCTGGTTCTATTCAGTCCCCTTTCTGTTGTAAGACCTCGTAGTCCTGTTTTATTCCCTCCACACCAAACCACAGGCCATTCATTCCTCCAGCATCTATCACTAACCAACAGCACCGCCCCCTCCCCGCCCCCGGCAGGCATTGGGCAGGGCACCTGGAACACAGAGAGAATTAAGATGTTGTTCCTGCCTTGGCGCGACTCCTAATCACATTCCCTCCTATTCCCATGCCTCCCCGCACAGGGGCCTTCTTCAGCTGAGACTACCTTCCTGGCTTCTGGGTGTGGCAAATTCCAGTTCAAAAGATTGCTACCAGGTCACATCTTTCCTCCCAGAGGAGTAACGCGCGTCCTGCTTCCTGCTTCGTGCCCCCATTGCCCTTTGACCATGATCTCCTGGAGCATTTGCAACTTTGTGTTATGATTTATTTACAAGTTCACATCCTAAAGACTGGGACTGTGCTTCCTTCTTCTCTGAGTCCCCAGTGCCTGACTTGAGTTGGTGCATAATAATGTTTATCCAAATGAAAGACTAAGTTAATAAAAGAGTATAACTATTATGTAAGGTGTGTAGGAGAGCAGAGGTGCGGATGGAGCCAGAGAATAAAGGTGCTGTTCTAATATCTCTGTTACCAGCAGGGGGAGAGATGTGTTTATAAATGTCCCATCATGTAAGCCTTAAGAGTCTACAGTCTGAAAGGCAAAAGAGAAGCTCAGGGTCTTTCTGAGTGACATCTCAAATTTATAAGGTTTACTTCAAGTAAGAGCGGATATGGCCTTGATTGACTTGAAACTTGTTACCTTGTGGTAGGCTAATTTCTATTTTTCCCTTGAATACTTTGTCATTTCTTGTTCTTTCAGGGGCAGGTTGAGGAGTTGTAGTGGTTATTTATTCACAGGTTCAAAGTTACAGGCAACAACACTCCACCCGCTATGACACCTTTAGATGCAGCATTGGAGTTGGAGCATCGGGTTATTTGCTCTTGGTACCCACCGTCTAGGACTGCTAGGAAGGCGTCTCCTTCCCTCTCTGAGCCTGGCCCTTTGGTTTTCTCTCTCAGGAGCCATTCAGAAAGTGCACTCACCCTTTCTGCAGCTCCCTCCTATGTGACCCATGAATTTGCACTTCTTGCTTACACTTCTCTTCACCCCTGTTCCCGTATTTCTAATCCCTTGCAGGGTAGTTCCAATGAGATGTCCTGTTGTCCCCTCAGGCTCAGTATTCCTGAAAGATAACTGTCTCTCTCCCAGAGGCACTCCCATTTCTATTCACTCTGCTTCGCTAGGGGCTCTACTGGGCCCCGGAATCAGGAGGGGAGGGTTAGGACCGGCAGAGGCACCCAGGCAGATGCGGAGTCCCCCGGCAGCGGTGGGTCAGCACTCTGGAGAGCTCCCCGTGGGGGCAAGTCGCCGGCCCTCCCCTTCCCCGCCCCCTTCCCCTTCCCCAGACACAGCAACACCTCCTTATCTCTGGTGGTCTATGGTGGTTAAAGGAACCCCATTCATTTCTCCTAGGCTTAGTTCTCTGCGGACTGAGGCCACAATGGGGCTGAGTTCCGTTCCTTGCTCTACCGCTTCCTGGATACACCATCCAGACTAAGACATCCAACTGCTCTGAGCCTGTTTCTTCATCTGCAAAATGGAATGGCACATATCAACCTACCTCACAGTGCTACTGTGAGGACTAATTGAGATAGTAAATGTGTGCATGGAAAGTATGAAGCGCATATATAAACTAAGAATTAATAGTAGCCACAATTTTTATTATTATAGCATCGTTGTTACGATTGTGTTCTTAATAATATGCGATGGTAGGACTTGAGGCAGTGGCATGCCTCTGGAAGATTAGAGGCTGGTTTTAGGGGTCAGAATGCACAAAGGAGTTTAGGGGGACAGAGTCTATCCTCCTCTGGGGAACTACTTCTTTGTCCCTGGGGTACATTATTAATATAGCACTGGGTGCTTTAGTCAGCAGTACCCTCATGGATGTGCAGAATGGGAACCATCTCATGTGGCAAATGGGGAGACAGGCCTGAAGACACCCAGCAATGCCCAAGGTGGCTCGGATATTTGTGGCTGCAGACAGCGGAGGCCTGGCTCTTGGCTCTTGCTTGCTCTTTGCACATGCCCTTGCTTCCTTCATAGGAACTCCTTTTCCCCTTTAGTCTGGGCAGCTTGCCTCGTTCTCACTGAGAGCCAGCTCCAGTGGCGCCCACCTCTCTGCATCTCGTTTGCCTCTTCTGTGAAATGGGGATATTCCAGCCACTCATAAGGTTGTGTGGCAATTAAATGTGATAGTGTGGGGTAGAGGGGTTAGCTCTGAGGCAGGGATGCGGATGCTTAGTAAGGTGGCGGCTCAGGCCTCGCAACAACCTGCTTACACATCTCACTCAGCTGCTGCACGCTTAGCTCCTCGAACGTCAGGACAGTTTCACTCTTCCTCCCATCTTTACCTCCGCAGCCTTGTCTCTGACCACGAACCCTCTGCTCCCATATGTGGAGCCCGTGGGCATTCCCCAAGCGGCGCCTGGCTCAGAGGCGCAACTGGCCTGTGTGCTCAATGAATGGATTGATGTTCTGGCTGAGCCAGGGTGCTTTCGACCGGCTTTCAGTGGGGGTTGCCATTTCGGGAAGTACCGAAGTGACCTTGGTGTCTGTCTGGCTGGGGGGATGAGGCGTCAGGAGCGACTTAAGGAAAAGTTGTTTGATATTCTGGGTGGGGAGACATGCTGCCAAAATAGATACCTGATTTGCTTGGTTTTCATTTCAGTTAATAAACACATTTAAAGTTTTGATGTGAAAGAGATTGGGTAATTGGAGGCCTCGTGGTGAATTGATATCATCTATCCACAGTGAGGGAGCAGAGAGCAAGGCGATTACTGTTGATAATTTTGCAGAGCATAATGGAGTTCATTTATAATTGATAATTGATATTAGAGCACTTTTCCATAGGCTGAGTTATCATGGAATGGAGACAGTCATTTAACATGGTTATTTTGTTGTTTGTGTCACTCTTACGAATTGGAAAGCAGAAAAGGAACATAGTGCTAAATGGGTCTCTAATCTGTTCATAGCCATTTGCTAAATAAACTGGAATTTTAATTAAAATTGCAAGCCAAGAGGTAAATCACTTTAGAAGTTTGTGAAGTTTTTCCTTTTCTCTTGCCTAGTACAATTACTACAGATACAGATGCTTTACGAGTGGGAAATCAGACATCAAAAAAATAACAGGAGAAGATTGCCATGGGGCACGGATGTTCTGAATGAGGCAAGCTTACCTTCCTGTGCTTCCAACATGGGCCTTTTTCCCCCCATAGTTAAATTATGTGGTAACAATTTTGATCTCATTAAAAGTATTGCGATCAGAAGCAGAAGCAAGACGGGCGACAGGCCTCCCCGCCGTTCTTCAGCTTAATTCATATGAGTCAATTATAATGAGTGCATTTAATAAAAAAAAAACAAAAAACCTACTTTGGTGATCAGCACAGTGAACAACGAATGGCATACTTGTCCAAAGCATCATATTTGCAGTAACGGAGAAGTAGTGAACAGGAAAGAGAAACTTCATAGATCACAAGAATTGCTACTTTTCAGCAAAAGGCTGTTAATTACTTATCCTCCTGCTATATTTATTGGCTCTATTAGCGAGGCTGAGTAATTATTGTCTTCTTGGGAAACCCACTGGAGCCAGACGGCGCCTTTATTAACTTGGAAGGCTCCTCTGTGCTACTTATCCCTGCGGGAGCCTCTCTGTCTCCAACGACCAGGAACCTGGAGGAGGTGGGACAGGAGTGGCAGCCCATGGGCATAAGAGAAGGGGCTTCTTCAAAGTGCACGGGCCGTCAGAGTAGTTCTCACACCCTGAGCTGGTGGTTGCTCTCAGTCCCCGCTTTCGCCACTCCTGTTCCCAGCGTGCACTCTCTCTCTGCCCCATCACCTCCTCGCCCCGTCCTCTTTCTCCCAGCCTCGGCCTGGCTTCCTCGAGAGTCCCTGTCCTCAGTCTCTGCCTCCTCTCCACTCTCCACCCCAGCCAGGTCCCGCCCCGCCCTGCCCGGGCGGGCGTGGGTCTTGGCTCTCTTCCAGCTGCCGAACGGCGGAGTCCCAGGTCCTCAGCTTGCTCTGCGAGCCCTGCGTGATCTGTCTGGGAGCCCTGCGTGATCTGTCTGGGCCGTGTCTTCCTCTCCAGCTTCAGGCTCCAGGCACTTGGAAGTTGTCCTGCTCTCCAGACTCCCGGCCTGGCAGGCTGTGCCCCCTCTGCCTGACTTCCCTTTCTCTTTCTCTCCTCCTGGCCCATGCCTCCTCCACACGAGCTCCTGGGCTCTCCTGAGGCACTCCGTTGCACACAGTGCGCTCTCCCTTGGCGCATCTGCCTCTGCGCCCAGACAGCCTCCGGAATCTCTGGGGCTGGGACTCACCGCTGTTCAGAGGTGCGTTGTTTGAGGGTCAGCCTCTGCTCTCTCTCCCACGGGGATGTCTGGGGTCTCTGCCTCTTTGCTTCTCTCACCGTGGGACTCAATTAGGTGAGGAACAATCCAGGAGGCAGTGGGACTAATTTAGCTCCTACGGTGTGCCAGGCCGTTCACAAATGTTCTTTCACTTGCATAGTTGTTTTTATCGTTCACAACACCCCCTGTGAGGGAGGCTCTGCTAGTCCTCATTCTCCAGGGCCTTAGTTAGTAGTTGGCAGGGCTGAGATTTGAATCCAGGTCCTTGAACCGAAGAGCTTTCATGCAGGGACGGGCTCTCCCCAGAGGTTAGGCGCCTGCCCAGGAGACCTACATGGCCGCAGATACACTGAGTGTACTTTGTGTGTGTTTTTTCCTGAGGCTGGTCCTAGAACACCCACTGCCCACCAGGTCCTGGGCAATATCTTACCAGCCGATAGGTAAGGGGCGAAGGATGATGGAAAAGAATGGAAGTGAGGAAGGAAAGCTGCATTTTTTGAACACCTGCACCCCAGGCATTATGTGCCGGCACGGTGCTAGGTGGTTCAAACACGTTACCCCATCTACTAGCCCAGTCATGTTGCCATTATTGTCCCTCTGAGGAAACAGGCTTGGAGTTGCCACTTGTGTGGGCTTTTTCCCCCAGTCCCATCCAAGAACTCTGGGGTCAAGCAGCTGGCTCGTCCCTCACCAGCACGCAGAGGCCTTTTCTCATCAGCCCACTTTCCATAGGTCCTAGGGAGCCTGGAACCTCCCGTGGCCCCTCAGCTGGGTGGTGGGCTCTTCTCATCTGCCTGGGAGGATAGCGATGCCATCGGCCTCTCTAAGATGTGAGCAACAGTGGAGAGGACTGAGCCGGCCTCCCTCTCTCCAGCCTGACAAGGGCTCAGTGTCCTTTGATGTGGGCACCTTTGGCAGAGAGAACCGTATTCCATCTGGTCACACCCTTCAGGGTTTGATGGATTTCCACCAGTATTTTTTTTGTCTGCTTGCTTTCTTGATTGAAGAAAAGTGTGAAATTGTTAGTCCACCCCTGAAGGGCAGCTGCTGAGTTCTCTCCCTGTCTTAACTGGCCTTCTCCGGCCTTTTCTATGCCACGTTCTTCCTTGAAGTGTCTGCCACAACTCTTTTTTTTCATAGATACATTTGTTCCTCTTTTGGTCACAGATTAATCTATCTGTCCACCAGTCTATCTTGATACGGTCAAAAGGGCACAGTCTTTGGAGATAAACCAACATGACCTCAAATTCTGATTTGCCGCCTAGTAGCAATGGGATTGTATTTTTTTTATGTGTAAAATGGAAGCACATATGTAAGATACCTAGCACCTAATTAGTGCTCAATAAATAGTAATTATTATATTCATTCTAAAGCTCTATTCGTCTTAAATTCCTTTGTTCTCAGAATGCTTTCTTTCTCTACGACCCTGTTGTAAAACTGGAATGGTGTATTCAGTTTCTATTGCTGTGTGACAAATTTTCCCCACACCCAGCAGCTTAAAACAACACACATTTATTATCTCTGCGGATTAGGAACCTGAGCGGGGCTCACCTGGGGGTTGTGGCTCAGAATCCCTCACTAGGCTGCAGTCAAGCCGTGGGCCAGGGTCAGGGTCTTTGAAGACTTGACTGGGACTGAGGGATCCAGTCCCGAGCTCACGCACATGGCCGTGGGCAGGGGGCTTTGATTTCTTACTTCTCCCTAGGCTTCCTCAACATGTGTGATGATGATGATGATGATGATGATGATGATGGTGATGGTGGTGGTGGTAGTGATAGGGAGGGGAGGGGGACTTCAGTCTTTTTATAAAGATATGCTAATATCGGAAGTTTCCTCACACCCGAATATCACTTCTGCTGTAGACCAAGCCTATGACAGTGTGGGCGAAGACTCCGCAGGTGTGTGCACTCCAGGAGGCGGGGCTCCCTGGAGGCTGCCCACCCACATGGGTTGGTGGCGGGGGCAGTTGCCTAAACAGAAGCCCCCTCCTAGCAAGGCGGTGGCTGCACTGCAGGTATCAGCAGAGTACAGAGCAGGCGCTGGAGAGGAATCTAGTCACTCTGTCTGGGGACATCATGGAAGGCTCCCCAAGGGCAGGGATACCACAATGTCTTTATTCAAGAGCCGTCCTAATGATGTTGAATATTTTGGTGGCACCTTTTTAAGTTGAAGTTACTCATTGAGGTGTTTTCCCTGGACCTTAAAAATCGTAACGTATCCTGTATAGCAGCAACTTGCTTTTACAAAAAGCTTTCCCATGCATTGCCTCAGTCCATGTACATTGCCTACTCCCACAGCTCTGGGAGGTAGACAGGCTTTATTGCCATTTTTCTCTGCTGAAGATGAGCTGCAGAGGCTTAGAGGGGCGGGGTCCACAGGTCAAGGTCTCCAGGTGGGTTGTGGGGGGGGCCTTGAGCCAGGGTCTTCCCAGGCCAAGCCCAGTGCTCTGGTTGGTACACCTTCCTTGTGATCCCCTTGAGCACTTCCGGCCCCTCATTTTAAAGCAGCATTTTGGGTCATTTCCCTCCATAGATGCATTACATGTATGCTTGCCCATATCAAAGCTTATTTGCCACTTTTATGCCCAGTCACTTGGAAGATTTTCTTTTCATGAAGAAGCTCTAAGAAGAAAATCACTCACCAAGTACAGAAGTGTGAATTGTGCTTTCATCAGCATGCACTGTGAAATTTCATTTTGCAGGAGCCCTCGGGGGGTTTGAACTTGCTCTTTGGGCCATTAGAAGAGGGACCCAAACATCAGTTCCTTAAGCACAAATATGCTCAAAGGACATTTAATGATTTCAATTCTTGTGTGAGCCTGGCTATTTTGCAAGTGTGCTGTAGTCCTTCTGGGCAAAAGGGAGAGGGATTTTGGGTCCCCTCTCTGAGGGAGGGACTTCCTTTGTGGAAAAGATGGTAGCATGTAGTGTGAGGGCAGGCTAGTTACTACAGGTCACATGTGACTGATAAATACCACTGTAGAGACACAGGGTCCGTTAGTAGCATGTAAAGCCTTGCCATCAGGCAGACCTGGATTTGATCCCGACTCTGCCCTTACCAGCTCCATGGCCTTGGGAAAGTTATTTGAACTCTCAAAGCTTTGGTTTCTTCATCTGTAAATAGGATTGATACAATAGTAGCACTTTCCTCATAAGGTTTTTGTGAGGATTAAACGAGATAAGTTGCGTAGCACATAGGCATAGTAATGAGCATTACATAAATGTTAACTTTAATGGCAACGATGATGATGACGATGTATTTGAGTAGCTGCTATTCACAACTTCACGTATTCATTCATGACATATACTGAAGATGCTGCTAACATGGTGTCCCTAAAGAACTAGAGGCTTCAGGGAATCTTTGAATCTCCCTGGGTAAATGGCATGATGCTGGTTTTGAAAAACAATGGGGAGCGGGGAGTCCGGGAAGCATTCATCAATTTGCAAGTGCCCTGTGAAAATCTATGCCGCATTCCAGGCTGCAGGGAGCTCCGAGTAAAGCCTCGAATGGCCCCTTAGTGTCGGGGCATAAGCAGACAGTTTTGGCTGTTGTTTTATTGTGCTAACACATATATATACTATGAAGTTTACCCTCTTAACCATCTTTAAAGTATACAATTCAGTGGCATTAAATAGGTTCACAATGTTGTGCAACCATCACCACCATCCATCTCCAAAACTGTTTTCATCTTCCCAAGCTGAAGCTCTGTGTCCACTGAAGGAGTAGCTCCCCACTTCCCCCTCTCCCCACCCCTGGAAACCACCCTTTGCTTTCTGTCCCTAGGAATCCGACTCCTCTAGCTACCTCATATAAGTGGAACCATACAATGTTTGTCCTTTCGCGTCTCTTTTATTTCACTTAGCATAATGTCCTCAGGGGTCATCCTCATTGTAGCAGGTGTCAAAATTTCATTCCTTCTTAAGGCTGACTAACAGCTTAGTGTACGCGTGTACCGCATTTGTTTATCCATTGATGGACAGCCGATGGACATTTGGACTGTTTCCACCTTTTGGCTACTGTGAATAATGCTACGAGCATTTGTGTACCAACATTTAAGTCTCTGATTTTAATTCTTTTGGGTACATATCCAGAGGTGGAAGTGCTGGATCATGCAGAAGTTTCGTTTCCTACAAAGGCTTTTTACATTCCCAATGCACGAGGGTTACAATTTTTCTATATTCTCATCAATGCTTATTTTTATTTTTTTAAGTAACAGCTATGCTAATGGTCGTGAAGTGGCATGTCATTGTGGTTTTGATTCACATTTTCCTAATGATTAGCACTGTTGAACATCTTTTCATGTGCTTATTAGCCATCTGTATATCTTTTTTTGAGAAATTTCTATTCAAGTCCTTTGCCTATTTTTAATGGGGTTGCTTTTTGTTGTTGCTGTTGAGCTGTAGGAGTTTTAAAATATATTCTGAATGTTATTTCTTGTCAGACATATAATTTTCAGATATTTTCTCCCATTCCATGAGTTGCCCTTTCATTCTGTTGATAATGTTCTTTGATGCAAAGTTTTAATTTTGATGAAGATCCATTTATTTATTAATTTTTTTCCCTGTACTTTGGTGTCATACCCAAGAAATCATTGCCAAATCCAATGTCATGAAGCTTATCCCCTATGTTTTCTTCTAAGAGTTTTATAGTTTTAGCCCTTATGATTAGGCCTTTGACTCATTTTAAGTTAGTTTTTGTAAGTGGTGTGAGGTAAGGGTCCAACATCTTTCTTATCACACGTGAATATCCAGTTTTCCCAGCACCAGTCATTGAAAAGGCTGTCCTTTCCCCGTCGAGTAGCCCTGCCATCCTTGCCGAAAATCATTTGACCATAAACGCAAGGGTTTATTTCTGGGTTCTCTACCCTGTTCTATTGGTCCATATGTCTGCCTTTGTGCCAGTACCATGATGCTTTTTTAACTTGATTTTTATTACTTTTATTTAGGGCTGTAATAGGTTCACAGCAAAACTGAGCTGAGAGAACAGAGATTTCCTACATACTCACTGTCCCGCATATGCACAGCCTCCCCTACTATCAAAATCCCACACCAGGATACTTTTAGATATTTAAGACCCACCCCTGTGTCTCTTGATGGATTGAGAGGTCATTTCTTTTCATTACTGAATAATATTCCACTGTCTAGACAAACCATGGTTTATTTATCCATTCACCTACTGAAGGACATCTTGCTTGCTCCCATGTTTTGGCAAATATGAATAAAGCTGCTGTAAACATCTGTGTGCAGTTTTTTATGTGGACATAAGTTTTCAACTCATTTGGGTTTTATATGAATTGTTTATACCAACCATTGACATCTTAATAATATTAAGTTGTCTAGTCCATGAACATTGGGTGCCTTTTTTACTTATGCCTGTGTCTTCAATTTTTTTTCACAACATTTTGTAATTTTCAGTGCACAAAGCTTTTGCCTCTTTGGTTATTTCCTAGATGTTTTATTCTTTTTTGATGTTATTGTGAATAGAATTGTTTTATGAATTTCCTTTTGGGCTTGTTTATGGTTAGTGTATAGGAAAACAATTGATTTTTGTGTATTGATTTCATATGTGCAACTTTGTTGAATTTTTTATTTCTAACAGCTATGTGTCTGCGTTTGTGTGTGTGTACAATATTTAATCATTTGACCAGAAATGCAAGGGCAACAGGGTCTTACCTCCACCTTTACATAAAATCATGTCATAAGCAAACAGATACTTCACTTCTTCCCAGTTTGGATATTTCTTTTTCATGCCTATTGCTCTGGCTGAAATGTCCAGTAGTATGTTGGGTAGAGGCAGCAAAAATGAGCATCCTTGTCTCATTCTTGATCTTAGAGGAGAAGCTTTCAGTCCTCCTCCATCGAGGATGATGCTAGCTGTTTAAGCAGTGTTTTTACAAGATCTTAAGAAGAGGTGGGATTATGAGGTCCTGGGACCTATTTAAAATTGTGTTTCTCTGTGTTCCCAGTACCTAGTACAGGGTCTGGCACATGGTAATGATTGAATGAATGAATGAATGAATGAGCGAGTGAACACATTTTTTAAAAGGCAGTTTCTCAGAACGAAATGAGCCAGGTGCACTGCTGAATGAAGGGTTGATTTGGGATTCACAAAGGCAGCGAGGATTGAAGGGTGACCATCAGGGCGATAAGGAGTCATCAGTTGTCTCCTGACGTGGAGCAGGTGTTGGTCCCGCATCTCAAGCAGCGTAGCCGTTTGGATCTGAGAAAACTGCTGGGTGGTGTGCTTTCAAGAGATACCTCCCTGGTTAAGTTAATGCCCCTTCTCCATATCGGCCCTTAACAGTAGGAAGAAAATAACATATGCTGTATCCCTTTGTATTCCCGACTACTGAATTAGTAACTTCAGACCATTGGATGCAAGGAAAATGAGTGCAATGCTTTAAGTTATAGACGGAACTTGTTAATGCAAATAGAGTGTAACATATGCCTCACTTTGGCACAGCTTTGAAGTAACGTGCCTGATGTGCAGTGCTTGAGTCTGTTTGCCTTCGTTTTAATTGGGGATCGTTGGAAAGCATCGGGTCACCACCATTCCATCAATTACGCTGTGTTCTTCCATCGGGATGTAGCCCTCTCAACCTGGAGCAGATGAAACTTCTGATCACCCGTAGTCTCAGAGTGGGAAGATCAAATGGTTTTATTTAATGTGTTGGCATTTCTCTTCAACGGGACTTTAAACAAGCAGGTTCTAAATATGAACTAACATGTCCCCGCTTTTTCCTTCAACACACGTGGGTCATCCACGTTACAGATTTAGAACTGCATTCTGTAAAGGCAGAGTGTGGGAACTTTGATATAAGAATTCTGTAAGTGCAGAATTTGATCAAATTTGATTACTTTGATAAGCTGGGCTGTAATAAAAAGAGCAGGCGGTTTTGTCTCAGCGAGGGAAACCCTGTAGCTTGTACAAAAAGCAGACGTGTCCTAAGGGTACAAAGCTGTCTTCTAGGAGCCAAGGACAGGTAGGACAGCGGGGCTCAGAAGGGTCTGCGTCTCGGATCTAGAAGCCCTAAGAACCGAGGTCCCCCAGGCTCTGTCTCCAGGGCCACAGGGTCTTACCTCCACTTCTGTCCCTGCACCTGCTCCTTTTTTCTCTCTCAGCTGGTTGGCTGCCTTCACTTTTGTGTGCACACAGCCAAGTACAGCTGCCCGGCTGTGGCTTTTTATCACCTCCAGTTCAAGGGCTAGCCGAGGCTGCCTGGCATCTGATTTCCAAATTCCTGGGAGAATCTGGTTATCTCATCTTGAGTCAGATGACCGTTCCTTGTTTGTTCATTTATTTATTTAAAAAGTCTATCCTGAGCTCTGGCCAGTGTGGCTCGGCTGATTGGTGCACCCTTCCATCACCAAAGAGTTGCAGGTTTGATTCCTGGTCAGGGCACATTCCTCGGTTGTGGGTTCGATCCCTGGTCCTGGTGTGGGTGCACGTGGCCTGCTGTCTGAACGCATTACAGTCGCTGGTCTGGGAGTGTACGGGAGGCAGCCAGTCAATGCTTCTCTCTTGCATCAATGTTTCTCTCTCTCCCTTCCCCTCTCTCTAGAAGCAGTGAAGAAAAATGTCCTTGGCGTAAAGATTTTTTTAGAAAAGTCATTACTGAATGCCAGAAACTGTTTTAGGCACTGGAGAATGCATCCTGCATCCTGCCCTCGTGGACTCTGGGTGTGTGTGTGCGTGCGTGCATGCGTGTGTGTGTGTGTGTGAGAGAGAGAGAGAGAGAGAGAGAGAGAGAGAGAGAGACTGTGAAAGCTCATTCTTTGGGGACTAGGTTAAGAGTTACAATTTTCAGAGAAAGAGAAGTATGACTTGGGATCCACATAGACCTGGATTCAAATCCTGATTTCTCTCCTTACCAGCTCTGTGTGACTGTGGGCCTATCAGATTACCATTCTCAGCCTCAATTTTCTCATCAATAAAATGGGAAGAATACTCTCTAGGTAGTTATGTGGATTAAAATAAAAGGGTAAAGCCATGAGTACGGTGCCTGCCACATAGAATCAGAACTCTACCCCTCTCTGATTGTGACCCTGAGCAAATTACTTCACCTGTCTGAACCTGTTTCTTCACCTATGAAATAGGCAAGAATACCAGCTATGTCACGTGCGTACTATGAGGACCGAGTCACGTGATGTGTGCCCGGCTGCTGGGCATTCGTGCACAGAAGACATCAGTATGGCTGCTGCTCCTCTTGCTCGTTCTTAGTCACATTTTTTCTCTTTCTTCTAGTTCCCCTTCGGTCGACGCTTGCCATGTGACATCTACTGGCATGGTGTTTCGTTTCACGACAATGACATATACTCCGGTCAAGTGAACAAGTTCCCAGGTATCCGCTGTTGCTGTTGGCATTTACAAATGCTTCTGGGGCTGAGTCTCAGGGCACATCTGTCTTCAGGAACATGACAGTGTCAGATGCAGGCCTCTCACTTGGAACCTGCTGCCACTCTGCCTCGGGGCCACCACCTTGGGAGGGGCGTCACTCAGAGGGATCAGGACTTCACCCACCAAAGGTGTAAAGGTCAGAGGCTCAAAAACATCAAGAGACAGGCTCTCCTGGTCTAATTCTGCCGCTGCGAGTGCATGATTTTCGCCTTTCTGGTTAGAGATATAACAGGAGGGTGTCATGAGGGGACTATAGTCTCAAAGTGAAGGGGAAAAAAGACCATTTCACCTAAATAATCTGCAGGAAACGAAGTACGAAATAAAGTTCGAGGAATATGTCGCAGGAATGGGGTTCGCCGTTTTCATTTTCATTAAGGATCGTATCTGGAGGGGCCATTTTTAAAACCAAATGCACCCGCCTGGGAGCCAGCCTGGGTGGCTCCACTCGGACCCCGGGCCGTTGCCCCAGCGAGACTAACCTGCTGGGGGCTCCGGGCTGGAAGGTGGCTGCCCACGTTGTAAGATGCCCCCTCATTTCACTCCCAGCCTCCCTCTGTGCCTTTTCATTTTACTTTTAACCTCTGCTGCCCTCTTCTGCTGTGATTGCTATTCATTATTTTTAATGGCAAAGGGAGGAGGGCGGTTACAGGGAGCAGAAGTGCCTGGGGCAGGGCGGGGGCGGGGGGGTGAGGTGCGGAGTGGGGGAAGGCGCATTGGTTAAGCCGGGTATGAGCATAGCCGAAGGATCTTCCGCTGATTTTCAGAAATTTGAACAGATTGTCCAAAGCATGTTATAATACAGTAATTTTAAAAAATGCATCATCACCCTGAACTCTATCCCTCATTTAACAAACCCACCGAGTGGATATTAATATACTTCCTCCCAAACCTCAACCTTGTTTATCTATCATTTTTACATAGTTGCAGTCAGTGTGGTTGCCTGAATATAAGGTGTTTTCTCTTAGCATGATACTATTTATGCTTATTTTAAAAAGGAGAATCAATCCATTTTTTTTTTCCCTTTGGTGGTCCATGCCACAACTGTAAGAAAAACCTCTCAGAACACCTGATATTCATGCACTGGCTGGTTGTGCCACGTCTGCCAGGGAGTTTTCCACTGAGTGTGCAAGTTGCCCCAGGCCACATACAGCTCAGGTGCTCTTAGAAGGATCCAGGGCAGGAAATGCAGCTTGCCCACTGGCCAGTGCCGGGCATTTCTCCCCAGTGGGGTCTTTGCAGGGGTTTCAGGTGCTAGTGCATGGCCCCTCAGGTGCAAGTTCAGGGGCAAGGAGACAGGGCCCACATGGGTGGATGTGAGTCTGTCTTGGCTTAAAGAACCCGTAGGAGCCAATATCTCGTGTAGCTACTCCACAGCAGAGCTTCCAGGGTCCCTGCCGGGGTCATGCTCAGTGACACGCATCACTACACTCAGGGAAAGCCTGGAACTGTGGCTTCCTACCAGGTATTTATGCAATTTGCCAATCGGGGGTCATTTTAACCATATGCTTTGTTTTCTAGTAACACAGCTAACTTTCTACTTTATTGGTTTCCAGGGGAATGGAGCTAGAAAATTAACCCAAGGTCACATCAGTCCTTAGAGGAGGAGAGAGGGTTCTGTTACAGGACAAGGACGTCGCCTGCAGCCAGGGTTCTTGCGCACGGTTTAATGGGATAGCTATTATTTTCTCTATCTTGCTGCTCCGAAAAGGTGACTTTTTGATGCCACTAAAGAACTCACTGGGATGTCAGGAGAACATAATTTGAAAGAGAACAACTCTTTGAATGAGGACAGAGTTCCTAAGACATGACTCACCAAATGAGGCTTCATTTACGTTTTCCCCTCGGCTCCTGCCTCGTGTAATGGCTGAGAGAAGGAAAGAAGTCTGGCTGTGTCTCTACATTCGGAACACAAATTAGAAATACAGAGAAAAATACCCCGTCAGGACCGGCTTCGTTAAAGGTGATGTAGGAATATTCACCTCAAAGAAGCAGGTTTGTCCCATCCCATGCCCCGCATGCCAGCGATTAGCACATATACTTTCCACTGTACTAACGGCAGCTAATTAGCTCTAATGACAAAGCAGGCTCTCAGGGCCCTGGGCAGAAGGACCGCGTAGCCACACCCCCTGCTCTGAGAAAGACGGCCATCCTGAGCCATGGGTGGCTGCGGAACAGCCTGTCCTTTGGCTCCCGTCTCTGCCCCACCTTATCTTCTGTCTCTCATATGTCCCATTATTTAAAAAATGCATTTCGCATGCCCTGGATGTTACTTACAGTAAGTCCTAGTGGACGTGCCAGGCAAGTATAAACACTTCCCACGCTGAATGAACGGAAAACTTTTAGATACGCATATGGAAGTAATTTATTTTGTTTGTGCCAGCACATTAGAGTTTAGCCACTTTTCAACGGGCAATTTCCTTCGAATGTTATTGTATCTTAACTGATGAACTAAGACTTTCTATAAAAATAATCCGATCTAGATGTGTCTCAAAGTCCAGAACTGTCCAAGTCTTAGCTTACAAACAACAGTCTTTTGGTGAGTTTCAGGGTCTGAGATGTTGGCAGCATGTGGTGGGTGGTGCCTGAGAGCCACCCTGGGGAGGGGACTTTCTGTAAAGCGGGGGCTCCAGGGAGAGACCCACGGGGCAGCCATCTGGCAAGCGCAGGTCTGGGCTGAGACACAAAGACAAGGAGGAAGGCATGTAGGGAGGGAGGTGTAATCCAAAATAAGTGCTAATGCCAGAGGGAGCTTGGGATGCTGTGGGAGTTTGGGCCGGGCACGTGACCTGACTCAGATTTGCTTGGGGGCAGGTGGGGTGAGAGATCCTGGGGAAGGAAGACTGACACGTGAGCAGAGCCTCCAGGGATGGGTGGGACGGAACCTCCTGCAAAGCAAGGGGGCAGAGTTGATGCGAAGATGTAGACCGAGCACGCTGCTCACTCAGCTAAGGGCAAGCCGCCCATGGTGGTTAGAAAGGGTCCAGTGTAATAGGCAGGGACAAAAGGGCATGGGAAGCCACTGAGGAATTTTTAAACCAGAGAGTGACGTGGGCCAGCTTAGATTTGAGAGAGTTCAGCCAGAGGGGGGTGCATTGGAGGTGGGTAGAATGCTGAGGGAGGGAGTGGAGAGAGAGCTAAGAGGCTGCTGCGGTGTCCAAGCAAAGGTGAACTTACCAGGGGGGATGCGAGTGGGGAGAGGAGGATGGGTCTGAATACTGTTTGCTGTCTGATGACTAGAATGTGTTTTTGTTATAAATGATACTTGTATTGAATGATGCTCCCAACACGGCTCAGATTTTATGTTATTTTTATTATTATTTTTTAATTGGGCAAGCCTGAGGATCAAGCTGTTACACCGTTGGGCAGCTCCACACGGGGTGAGACCCACGAGGCCTGACACTTCGCTGTAGCAGAAGAACCCAGGCCCGGAAGAGGGAGCAGGAGGCAAGCTCTTGGTGTGAGAGCCGCAGCCCGAGTTAGGGGGTTTTCCTAGTTGACAGGGGAACTGCCAAAACAGGAACGTCTAGGGATAGGCCTTGGTGAGAAACCCAGGTAGGCGGTCAGGCTCCAGGGAACCTGAAAGTGGGCACCGAAGTCGCAGGCAGGAGGAGCCTCGCACTCGCCGGTAGATGTCGGGGAAACAGGAGGAACATTGGAGAGAACAAGGCAGAGGTGTTGCTAAGGTAGCCCCTCAGGTACCAGGAGCAAAAGACAGGTTTCCAAAATTTGGGGACAAAGCAGTGGAACCTCAGAAAACAGTTAAAATCCTCCTTATTTAATTAGACTGCAAAGTTGGGGTCACAGATTGCCTTGTGCCCAATCTTGAGGGGAACCGATGTCAGAGCCGGAGCTTCCATCTCAGGTCAGAGCAGGGCCCAGGGCCCAGGGCAGGGGTCACAGGTCGGGCCAGGTGCCACAGCTGCTTAGAGAAGGGAGGTAGTATCTGGAGCCAGCAGAGCCTGGCGATGACCCCCCGACTCCCATTCACGTACTTACTTTGGGAACACGGGCTCTGGCCCAGCTGGAAGGTCAGCAATTCTTGTCAGTGTCTTACTGAGAGAAGATGGCACGCCTCCCATCTGCCTCTGAGCCACCGCCAGAGGTGGGGACGCCAGCAGCTTCCTTATGGAGTCCGGGAAAGGGTGGGGGACATTCTCCCTGGCAGCATTGGGTGGCAACACGGCCAAGATATGGTCGAGGGACAAAGGCTTTGGTGGTCAGTGGATTGAGGAGGGTCTACGCAGGTGCCTTCTGCAGACGGGCGTTTGGGCGGGGCCGGGGCCAGGGCTGAGCTGTCTGTAGCCAGCGGGCTGGGAGTGTCTGGGAGAAGGAGCCCCTGCTCCGTAGGGCTGCTTCTCACGTTGGCTGTTTCCAGCAGAAAACCACCTGGAGACAGATACAGAGGTAACCTTGGAAGCAGATCTGTCAGCTTGTGCAGGGGCCGCTGATCCACATCCCAGAAGGAGCCCTTGCAGGCTGCAATGAGCATTTCCTTAACTCGCTGGGCCTTGGTTCTCACGAAACTTTGCCGGAACATTCAAATCGTGCTCCTGCTCTCACGGCACTTCTCTCTGGGTGGGCGTGTGTCCTTCTGAGCAGCTGAGGGGGTTCGGAAACTTCCCCTGTCACCGCACCGTGAAGTACAGGGGACGCCACGGTGCTGTGGTCGGGAGTCGCTGTCACTTGGTGTAAGGGGCTCCGTCACAGTTAGCGCGGAAAGTTTTTAGTTGAATACTATAATGAAAATGTTTGTCAGACACAAGCGAAAAGTTTCCAAGAAAGTGGAAAGCCTGTTTTCGTGCACTTTGTGTTCAGCTCCAGTGTTGATAACTCCAAATTTCTAATTTCACAGGGGAATAAAAAGGAATAGCTGTAATTTTCCGAACTCATACTTCTTTCTTGGGAAGATCAGAATGGTGTCCTCAGTGAGTTGAGTTTTTGGTAGTAATGTTGAAGAGTCCCCATGACAGCGTAGTTTATTAGTACTTTTTAAGCTCCTTTATTTCTTGCTTAATCCTTCTCTATATCCTTCTAAACAAGAACGAAGAGCCAAGGCGTTGACATCCTGAAGTTGCGATCTTTAGATGTATTGCCCTTTTAAGTATGCCACGGGAAGCAAGAAGTAGGTTATTAAAACCTTCACTCTCCCACCTTTACCCTTTGCTTCCTGAAGAGGGGAATTTAGAGAAACCTCGTTCATTCTGATTGTGTCCGTTTGGAAGGTGTGGTAATTTGGACATGCCAAGCTGACATGGAACTTTGTCTTTCTATGAAAAGTAACTCTGCTAAGCAAATTCCCAGTGTTCACGGGAACTGTGTGGCTCTTTCAGGGTGAAAGCCTCTTTCCGTCTCCATTTTTAGCGGCAATATTTCCTTTAAGGAATAAGCGTGCTACAATGTAAAATAATTCACTTAAAACTAAGGTAAACACTCAGTTTCTTCTCTTGTCAGAGTTATTAAAGATATGACAAGAAAAGAAAAGCCCCCCATTCATTGCAGATGTTTTCTAAGTGAGACATTTCAATCCCCTCTGGATAAATTAGTGAGACCTGACCAATGTAAGTTTTGATACTTAGAACTAAAGGAACCCTGTGGATCCTATTCACCCCCCGACCCTTAAACTATAAATTATGCCATGACATCTTTTCCAGTTCCTGTCCTTATTTAAAAGAGACAGATTTTATGTGGCAAGGTATATATTTTTCTACTTTATACCTTTAATAGTCATGAAAGATGAAAACAAGGCAACTTAAATAAGCTTCTCATAATGTAAGCAGAGACCACTAGGTAATATTCTCTAGGGTATAAGACAGAAGGAATCCCAGAAATGTGTATGATGGTCCCAAATTTAAAAAATGATACTAGGTTTTCAGTGCAAGATATGATGCTTCTCTATCCATTATCTAGGGGGCCGACAAAGAATGGAATAATAAGGTAGGTGGAAACTGATTCCTTCAAACTGATATTTCCTTGTTATTAGGAAAGAAAATTCACCTATTACCTCGAGTTCTTCATTGGTTTGGTGGATCTTTCCAAACCACAAGTCACCGCTGTGGGTAGCAACTCACCTTTAAGTCTTGTCTGAAAAAGTGAATACGGGTGGTTGTAAAAGCCCCAAGGAATGGCTGTTTCCTAGCCGGTGGCCGTGTGGTGAAACCCCACCCATCTCTCCCTCCAGGCATGACCGAGATGGTGCGGAAAATCACTCTGAGCAGAGCGGTGAGGATCATGCAGAGCCTCTTCCCGGAGGAGTACAACTTCTACCCTCGCTCGTGGATCCTGCCCGACGAGTTCCAGCTCTTCGCGGCTCAGGTAGGCCCGCGCCATCCCCACAGCCCTTGAACTACACTGTGGCTGCAGCCGTGTCCTGGGAGCTGGGGCCAGGGGTGCCCCGGAAGCTGAGACGGGTCAAGGGGGTGTGTGACAGGGCGCAGCGGGTGTTGGCAGTGATCCCGGCAGAGCTGTACAGGTAGGGTGACAGGTAGGTAGCCTGAAGAAGTGGGTCTTGACATGAGACAGTTTGGACGCTGACATTGGAGCTGCATGATGGGGTCAGTGCTTGGGAGCCAAGGGGACAGAGCAGGGGCCGGGGGCGGAGCCCACAGGCGGACTGCGACTTTGGGTGAGTCCTGGAGGTGCATTCCACTCCCTGCCTGCTTTAAATTTGTCCCAGAATCAATTTTCAAACCACCCATTCCATATCAAAGCAATATATTTTAGCATGAAATACTTGGGATATTTTGCCATCATTGTGTCACAGAACCGGTAGGGTAGCTGGATTCAGAATTGTCATTTTGGTTAGTCTTTAATGATTGCATTTAGGATTGTTTCAAAGGCTTTGTCAACGGGTTCCACGGCCCATCCCATATCTCTGAGGGTAGCTGTACAACAAATACCCGTCTAATTGTGATGTGGTTAGTACCAGCTATTGGTCCTGCTATGTTCCATGCATTGTGCTAGGAGGTTAACATTAGTTCTTTTATTCCTCACAGTAAAGTTGACTGTATCAATATTATTATTCCCACTTTATGGATGAGGAAACTGAGGTTTTGAGAAATGAAGTGACTTGCTTGAGGAGTCGGATTTAGAATGAGAGCTGATTTCAAGGCCTGTGCTTTTTATAGTCTCTTTTATTGCCTGCATATTGTTTTGGTTTTAATTTTAAATCATAAAACTTGCAATAAAGTTACAACTTATAAAGCACACAAAAAGCTTGAAGTGGTCATTTTTAAAAAGAAGCTCTCTATGGGATGGCGTCATGTGGGTCTATGCATTTCTTAAAATTCATCAAAGCATTAACTTAAGTGAATGCATTTTATTATATACAAATTATGTTTCAATTAAGTTAATTTTAAAAAATAAGGTAAACTATCAGCTGTTCCCCATCCTGACCTCTCCGTTTCCCACTCGTGTGTCTCTGCTCCCGGTGTGGAATAGCTTTCTTTCCCATTTCTGCAACTCTCTCTCTAGCAACTTTGCGAGGCTGAATTTAAATAGGATTCCAGCTGTGCCTTCAAGATCAGGTAGATGAGAACAGTGTTTCCATCACTTCCCAGAGGTTCCTCTGGGCCCCTTTGCAGTCAGTCTCCTTAAACCCTGGCCTGGGCAGCTGCTCATCTGCATTCTCATCACAGATTCATTTTGCCTGTTCAAAAAACTCACATACATGGAATCCTATAGTGTGTGCTTCTTGGAGACTTCTTTTTTCTTTCAGAATTATGTTTTTGAGATTCATCCATGTTCGTTGGGTGTGTGTGTGTGTTTTTTGTTTTTTTTTTTGTGAGAAGTGCTCCATTGTGTGAATATACCACAATTTTTTAATGCATTCACCAATCGATGGGCATTTGGGTTATTTCCGGTTTGGGGACATTATAAATAAAGCTGCCACAACTAATCGTGTACATAAGAACTGGAGGAGGAGGAAGAGTCTTGATCATATGGTAGATGTATGTTTAACTTTATAAGAAATTGCCAAAATGTTTTCCAAAGTGGTTGTAACACTTACCCTTTGGCGGGCAGTGAGAGTTCTGCTTGTTCCACAGCATCGCCAGTACTTAGTTCTGTTGGTCCTTTGAATTTTAGACATTCTGGGAGATGTGTAGCTTATCTCTTTATGGTTTTAATTTATACCTCCTGATGTTTAGATGTTGAGCATCTTTTCATATGCTTTTTGGCCATTTGACTATTTCCTATTAAATGTCTATTCAAAATTTTTGCTCATTTTTATTAGTATTTTATTTTTAAGTTGTAAGTTCTTTATATACTCTGTGTACAAGTCTTTTGTGTATCTATTATGATGTGTTTGTGCACATATTGTAAATATTTGCTCCCACTTTTCAAAGTCTTAACCTTGAATTTTCATTTTAACTGTCTTTTGAAGAGCAAAAGTTATTAATTTTGATGGAGTTTAATTTATCATTATTTTATAGTTTATGCTTTTGCGTGATATCCAAGACATCTTTGCCTAATTAAAGGTTATGGAGACTTTATACTTTGTGTTTTATTCTAGAGGTTTTAGTCTTAGCTTTTACATCTAGGTCTATAGTCCATTTCAAGCTAGTTTTTGTGTATGGTACGAGGTTAGGGTCAAAATTTGCTTTTTCCTATATGGATATTCTGGTTTCAGCTCCTTTTGTTGAAATGATCATCATTTCCTCCACTGAATTACCTTGGCATTTTTGTTGAAAATCAGTAGGCCATATATGTTTTGGTATGTTTTTGGACTCTCTTTTATTCCATTCATCTGTGTGTTTATTCTTATGCTTATAAAGCGAAGGCTATAAAGTCGGTCTTGAAATCGAGTAATGCCAGTCTTTCCACTTAGTTTATCTTCAGAATTATTTTGGCTACTATAGGTCTTTTGTATTTTCAGATCAATGTTATAATCAGTTTGTCCCATTTCTACAAAGAATCTTGCTAGGACTTTGGTATTGTGTTGAATCGACAGATCAGATTGGAGACAGTGAGCATCTTAACAAAGCTGAGTTAGATCCATGACTTTTATCTCTATTTATTTATGTTTTCCTTATTTATCTCTTATTTCATTTTTATGCTCTGTAAATGGTATTTTTAAATTTCATTTTCCTGTCATTTGTTGCTAGTTATAGACATCCAGTTGACTTTTTAATTCTGAACTTGTACCATGTGATCTTGCTTGATTCCCTTATTAGTTCTAGAAGCTCTTTTTTTGTAGATTTGTTGGGATTTTCCATGCATATGATTAATTCATTTGTGAATAAATGTTATTTCTTCCTTTGTAATCTATGTGCCTTTTATTTCTTTTTCTTGTTAATCTGGACTGGGTTAGGACCTCTGTACAATATTAAATAGAAGTGATTAGAGTGGACATCCTTGCCTTGTTCCCGGTGTTAGGGGGAAGGCATACAGCCTTTCATGGCTACATATGAGGTTAACTAGAGGTTGTTCATAGATGCCCTTTATTAGGTGGATAAAGGTGTCTTCTTTAGTTTGCAGAAAATTTTTAATCATGAATGGGAAGATGATTTTGTCAAATGCCTTTCTGCATCTATTAAGACGTTATGAATTTTTTCCTTTATTTTGGTAATATGATGAATCACACTGATTAATATTTTTATTGTTTTTCAATTACAGTCTTCCATATTTGCCCCCCATTACTCTCCCCTGCCCCTCCAGCCCCCACCTCTAATTCAGTCCTCCCCTGCCCCATTGTCTTTGTCCATGGGTCCTTTTTATATGTTCCTTGATGACCTTGCATTCCTGTTATAAATCCTGCTTGGTTCTAAAGTATTATTCTTTTTATATACTGCTAAACTCTGTTTGCTGATATTTTGTTATGAATTTCTGTGTCTTCGATCATGAGAGATGTTGGCATTTGATGTCTTTGGTTTGGTGTCAGGCAGGCTTTATTAAATGAGTTGGCAAATGCTTCTATTTTTTGAAGATTTTGTTAGAATTATTTCTTTCTTAAATGCTTGATGGAATTCACTATTGAAGGTACTTGGGCACGGAGCTTTCTTCCTGAGAATATGTTAAGTTTGATTTTTTAAAATATGTACAGGTAATTTGTCTTTCAAGGAACTAGTCCATTTCATCTAAGTTGTCAAATCTACTGAAATAAAATTTTTAAAATAATATTTCCTTATTTTTTACCATCTGTGAGATATGTAGCATTGCCGATATTGGTAATTTATGTTTACTTTTTTTCATGATCAGTCTAGCTAGAGGTTTATTAATTTTTTTCCCTTTTTTGAAGAACCAATTTGTGATTTTATTATTTTTCTCTCTTTTTTTGTTCATTTTCTATATCATTGACTTCTAATTTTTGTTATTTCTACTTCTTTTGGGTTTACTCTTCTTTCCTTTAGAAACTAAAAAGCTATTTTAAAGAGGAGGCCAAGTTCACTGATTTTAAACCTTAAAGCAGCAGATTTCCCTGTCCGCAATCCTTGCTCTCTTTCTCATTGTAAGTGTGTAGAAACACAGCGGGTTTTTATATATTAATCCTGTATCCTTGCTAACCTCGCTAACATCCGCTAGTAGGTTCAGCAGCCTATTTTGTAGGTTCCATGGGATTTTCTATATAGACTATCATGTTCTCTGAGAATAGGATGGTTTCATGCCTTGCTTTCCAATCAGCCCTTTATTTCTTTTTCTTGCCTTGTTGTGCGGGCTAGAAACATCGTAAAATGTTATCTGGGCGACAGACAGGCTGAGGGTTGTATTAAGGCATTAAGACGGGAGTCTTACACAGGGAAACACATGCCAGGGACACTTAGAAGGTGGACACTGCAGGACTTGGGGACAGATCAGAGCGGGGGATGCTTTCAGGGATCTGGTGGCGATGCCGTTGCCGAGACTGGAAGCCCCAGAGAAGGAGCAGGTTTAATGGGAAAGGGGGGAAACCTGAGCTAGTGCTGGTGGCTCATCTGTTAGGTTTCTGATTTTAGCTGTAAAGACAGACTCTTTATCATCAATAAAAGGGGGTGGGGTTGGGTTAGCAACCGCTCCGCCTCTTCCTGTGTCAGCGTTCTAAGCCTTCAAGTGTCAGAGCTCATTGGATCCATGCTGAAGTTCCTTAGAACTGGATAGTTCCCTGACAGAAAGAGGGTTTCTTTGTGTCTATAATGACAATAATCTAGAATCTGCTGGTTCAGGGGCTGGCACATGCAGAATAGGACCGTGAACACCCTGGTACCATCACTTAGCCCTGATGGGACCTCAGGTGTCCCTTGCCCTGTCAGCCCCATTTCTCCGCTTGGTAAGTGGGGAACTGGTTATGACCTCCGAGGGATGATGGGGATCCAGGGGGTATTTGATGATGAAATGCTTCATTAGCAGCCGGTTTGATTTTTTTTTTGAAGTGGCACTCTTGTTATTAATATCCCCTTTGTTTTAATACAAAACAACACATTCACATTAAGTATTCAAATATAGAAACGTGTAATGTAAAAAGTAAAAGAAATGGCCCCACTCCCCAGAAATTACTGGACACTTCCATGCTTATTTTTCCAGTTTTTTGTGTACACACAAATTCATACTGTAACACATATAGCTTTTTTCATTTGAAAAATGGATTTTACTTTACATTGTTTTCGCCTCTTTTCCCCACTGAGTGTATTTTGGACATTTTTCCACGTTAGCTCTGTAGAGTGGTAGTCCATCATACGAATGCGCCATGACTTTTCAAATCACCTCTCTCCTCATGGACATTTAGGTAGTTCTCTGATTTCTTGGTTCAATAAAGAGTTTTGCTGGGCGCGCCCTCCCGTGGGTATCTTTCGACACTCGTGCCGGCATTTCCTTCAGATGGACATCTCCAAGTGGAGTTCCTGTATTTACATTTCGATGGGCAAGCCACACCCAAGGCTTCATTGGAAACACCGCCCTTGATCGGGAGGGAGAACTGGCTCCTGCAGCCAGGGCGGCGGGCGAGCCTTCAGAGCAGTGCGTGGGCTTTGCCGCGTGACTCGGCAACAGCAGGCGGAGGTCTGAGTAGTTGGGAAACACTCTAAAACCTGACACTCTGTGGGTATTCTGTTCCTCCCATTAATTAGGATTCAATTTACTTTGTTAAGAAAGGGGGAGACGCATGCTCCCCCCCTGCTAAAAGCACTTGCAAAACTGGTACCCAGATACGATCAGCAGGTGGCACTAGGAGGAAGCAAGTGGGATTCCCAGTGGAAATTTTTGTGAAAACGAGAGGAGGATGCAGGCTTCCTTTCCAATTTTAGCAGATGGCCAATAAAAAAAATTCCTTGGAGTTTATTTTGCATATGGTCTCCCATCTGGGTATTTGAGAAAAGTACAGTTTTGTTATCAAAACAGTATTTATTATGGTGAAGGAGTTTATATTTCATAGCAGAAGAACTTTTTAGTGACTAAAGCCAAAAAGCTGTTCAATAATGCTTTGCAGTTTCTTGGAGAGAACCAGCAAGCACGGGGCTCTTCCATTTTCCTCTCCAGTTACCCTCCTAAGTTAGCTTTTATTGATTCAGCTCCTCAAGGCTGAATGAAACGCATTATTTGCAAAATCCCCAGGGAACAATGTTCTCCACTGGCTGTAGGAACTAGGAAAATGTGGACTTATAAGTAGGTCAGAGTCGAGGCAGAAAGAAAACCTGCAAAATGGTGCATATGTTCCTTGTCCTGGCCCCACGCTCATCCATCCAGTAAGCTTCCAGTGAGTCGGTTCTGCGCATCCTTTTCCTTCGCATAGCCAATGTGCCAATTGGGCTGACTGCAGGTCACCCTGTGGTTGAAGTGCACCCAAAGGGTGACGTTTAAACCCTTCCCAGGCCTTGTGGAGCTCTTGCCTACCTCTGCAGCCTCAGCACCCACCAGGTGCAACCCCTTCCTCTGGGATCCTTCCATAATCAGCTTGTTTTTGGAACTCAGCTCGCCTCTGCCTCACCTCTCCTTTTGCCTGGAGCATCATCGTGGCCGCCCTTCGTGGCCCTCCCAACCTCCCAGGCTGCCTTCTGTCACCTGACCAATTTTGCTCGTTCTTCAGACCCCTGCTTATTTTTTTACTTTCCCTGTAAAACCTACTCTACCACCACCACCGCTCGCCCGCCACACACACTGAGGGGCACTTTGTTTTCCTGTCTTCGTGGTGCTCGTGTCTACCACACTGTTTAGTGACTCAGTGTTTAGTTATCTTTCCCTCCTGCTCTAGGTTCCGTGAGGGCAGCGAGTGACCGGATCAGTCTTATTCATCACGGTATCCCTTGCACTTATCATAGTGCCTGGCCCATAGTGGGAAGCCAAGTGTATTTGCCAAATTGAATTACAAATTAATATGCAGGTGCTATGGTTTAAAATTTCATCTCTTAGGAGTTTAGCCATCAAAAGCCATTGGCTTCTCCAAGGCCAAGGGTATTAGCCTGACCCAACCTGTCACTTTAAAAGGGCCCGGGCCACTTCTGGGCCATGAGGAACTTACCGAAGTAATGCCGTCCGGTCCGGTGTGCCGGCTGTTCCCGGGATCCCAGCCTCCGCCCCACACAGAGCCCTTAGGCCCACTGCAGCGGGCTCGCCGGTCACGGAGACCAGGTGCCTTCTGCGTCGGCAGCGTGGCGCCCCTGGAGCCCGGCGCTGCGGGCCCGGGGCTCCAGTTGCATAACCAGTAGAAGGCTGAAGACAAAGCAAGGGGACCCCAGCTGTCAGGAGAAGGCAGATGACTCAGAGCTGCTGGCAGAGATGCTGTAGGAGCCATGGCTTCACCTCCCCGTCTGCTTCAAGTTTTATTGCCTTTGCTGCCAAAAATAGAACTTCACCTCCTGCTTAGATGTGTCATATTGTTCTTGTGCCCCACGATGAATAGCTCAATTTGTTTACTGGAAAAATGGTACCCTCTGAAAGTCAAGATGCTGCTCCTCTCTGGAAAAGCATCTTTAGGTCCTGGTCATCAGCAAGTCCTTTTAAATAGCCCGAGTGACAACTGGCATCTGTGCAGTGATCCGCAGTGCACCATGGGATTTTTATGGACATGGCCTCTGCCCTCCTCCCTCAGTTTGGGGGATTATCATTATCTCCATTTTACAGGTGAGAAGACAGAGGTTCAGAATCAAAGGTGCTTGCTCATGGTTACACATGACTCTACAATGGCTAGTGCCCTCCCACCTCTGACTCGGTTTAGTGCAAACATTTCCAGAGACCCACTAAGTGCCAAGTGCTAAGGGTGCAAGACAAGTTCAATGCATCCTTGCCCTATGCAGTCGTTTAGCATGAAGTGACTCACTGGACCAAGGTCAGGAGACTTGCGCCAGTCCTGGCTCCCCATCTTTCCCCCCAGCTCTCTTGAGATAGGATTGAGATATAACATTATATATATTTCAGGTATACAAGATATGACTTGATGCACCTATGTATAGCAAAATGGTGACCACAGTAAGGTTAGTGAATATATCCCTCATTTCAGATGATTATGTATTTTTTTTTTGTGGTGACACCATTTAGGATCTACTTTCTTAGCAACTTTCAAGTATATAAAACAGCACCATGAACTGTAGTCCCCACGCTGTATGTTAGAGCCCCAGAAGTATTCATCTTATAGCTGGAAGCTTGGACCCTTTGCCCAATCACTATCGCCCCAGTTCCCTCATCCCTCAGCCCCTGGCAACCACAGTTCTACTCTGCTTCTCTGACTTCAGCTTCTTTTTTGATTCCACGTCTACATGATGTCATACTGTGTTTGTCATTTTCTAATGTGTTACTTAGCATAATGCCCTGAAGGTCCACTCATGTTGTTGCAAATGGCAGGATTTCCTTTTTTATGGCTGAATAATATTTCTGTGTGCGTGCGTGCGTGCGTGCCTAATGCTTTCTTTACCCATTCATCCACTGATGGATGTGTAGATTGTTTCCATGTGTTGGTTACTGTGAAAAATGCTGCAGTGAACGTGGGGGTGCAGGTATTTCTTAGAGACAGTGATTTTATTTCCTTTGCATAGATAACCAAAAGTGGGCTTGCTGGATCATATGGTCGTTCTACTTTTAATTTTCTTTGAGGAGGCTCTATACTGTTTTACAAAGTGACTGTGCCAATTTCCATTCACACCATTAGGTGGGAGGTGATATCTCACTGTGGTTTGGATTTGCATTTCCCTGCTGATTGGTGATGTTGAGCATCTTTTCATATACCTGTTGGCCATTTGTCTGTTTTCTCTGCTCAGGTCCTCTGCTCATTTTTAAATCAAATTGTTACTGTTACTTGTTGTTGAGTTGTATGAGTTCCCTACATAATGTAATAGTAATCCCTCATCAGGTATATGGTTTGTGAATATCTTCTCTCATTTCCTGGGTTGCCTTTTTGTTTCATTGATTTTATTTTTTGGTGCAGAAGCTCTTCAGTTTGATGTAGTCCCACTTGTTAGTTTTTGCTTCTGTTGCTTGTGCTCTTGGTGTCATATCCTGCTGCCGCCTCTTAGCTGGCGGTGGTGCCCTGGCCAAGCCATCTACCACCCCAGACTTCTGTGCTTCTGTGTGAGAAGATTGCAGAGCGTCTCTAAGGTTCCTTCCTTTTGTGATTCTGTGAGTTTGGTTTTCCTGGACTTCCATAAAACTCCCCACTGGAGTTAAAATTCTGCACAAATTCCTGCTGCCGAGGTTTCAGTTGGAGCACAAAGGGCCTTATGTAGTCAATCATCCTCTCACAAATGCTGGGTCCGTGCGGCCCGGGCTTAGGGAGGCGCTGGCGATGGGGGCCGTACTATAGCTGCTGCTGGAACTGCGCGGCGGCGCGGGGTTGGGGAGGGCGGAGAAGGCATGGGCCTTCCTCGCCTCCATCTCAGTCCTCCCAGGAGGCCAGCTGAAGCTGCGCCTGCCCATCCTGTCCCGGGTAGCCCTGGTGGGCGGTTGGCTGAGGCTAGCACCTACGAGCTAAGCCGAGACATCCTTCCCCCTGGTTCCCTTGAAAGCCCATTGAGAAAGATCCACATCTACCCAGGCTCTCGCACCTCCGACTGCTGCTCCTGCCAGGGATCCCTTCCTGCATTTGTCCACCTGACAAACTCTTCCCAAGCCTCCCTGTGTCAGAGTTGGCGCCTTCAAATCTGTGAAGACCTTTTCTGACACGCACTGCCCTCCCACTCTCCTGCTGCCCAGGCCCCGGGGCAGCCCCTCCGGGCCCCCTTCTGTACGCTCCCTCGGTTCCAGGGCCCCCAGACGTGGTGTTTCGCGGTGGTGCTCTGGGAGAGACGCAGGGAGGCAGCGGTTTAGGGTCATTAGGGCCTAGGCGAGAAGCCTTTCTTCATCACTTTCTACACACGCACGCCGTTGTCCTGGGCCTCAGCTTCCTCGCCCGCAGCACCGCAGGGACGCGTGACAGTCGCGCTCCGCCCCCTCAGGGAATGGACACACACTTAATCTTCCGCCCCTGCTGAGCCGGGGGCTCCCAGGGAGCTGGGGGACTCATTTCCATCTTCCAGGGCCCGGCGCAGGGGTCCCGCAGGCACACGTGTGTGAAATGAGTGAATATGGAAAGAGGTTTTGGGGTCTTTGATGGAAATGTAAGCTGGAGCTAAGAATGCTTACACAAAGCATTCTGGGTGTTTCTGGCTTATTGAACATGGACTTATTGTAAGTTTTAATAAAAATCTGATCTTGAGATGATCTCATTATTTGCTCATAGATCATTTAGGAGAGAGAAAGAACTGAGACTCCTCCTTGGCTGAATGGCACCCCAGCTTGGCTTCCACCTTTCTTCCCCTTAGATTTCTCCCCGCTCCGCACCCCTCCCCGAGGCAGCCTAGTGCAGTAATACTTTTACAAGTAGAAACTCTATTGTTTAATTTTCTACGCTTCATTTTGGCCCCCAAATGCACCCAGTGTTTTAAACCACAGCTATTATAATCTCGCTACTTTGCAGAACTGCTTTTGTATGTGGAGTGTTGAGATAAATGTAATCATTAGAGAGCTGCTGCTTTAACTGCTCTTCCCCCCCGCCCCTAACGGCAAGCTTTCAAAAAGAAAAAGTGGAAGAAGTAAACATTTTTCTGGGGAACTTTTAAAGGTCAAGAAAACCCTGCTTTCTAAAGTGAGGAAAAGGTCATCTTTCACCCTTCAATTTTTGTCCTTTCATTTCATTTTGCAAAAGTTCTTTGTGATGTCGCCTTAGTCACTTGAGTAGAGATGCATAATTTTCTACAAGAAAATAGTGGGACCAATCTTGAGTTCAGTGCCTATTTCAAAGGGAAATTATGAAAATTGCTCTGCCTGTACCTTCTTTCCTCATCTCCGAAGAAATGAAGAAATCTCTCCTGCTCTGTGTCTCGTTCAACTTCTTTTCTGCGTAATTGCTTCTTGGAGGAGTTCTAATGAAAGGCGACGTGAAGTCGCGATTTGGTTTTAGAAAGATGCTGTCATCAAATTCTCCGGCCTCGTTAACGAAATGATCCTCTTGTCCTTCCCTGTCACCCAAACATGCACTCCCCTCCCCCTCCTCCTGAAATTAACCCCATACGTTTTCCAGAAGACTTAGAAGAGTAGGATAAAAAGATTTGTTTGCCTGGAATAGATCTAATAATAGTGCTTTTCTATTCTTTTGGAACCCATGGTGGTCTTCCATTTTCTTTTAACTTTGTATTTTGTCCTAATTTCAGACTTACTGAAAAGTTGTAAGAACGATTTAAAATTTTCTGCACACCCTTCCCTCAATGCCACATGTTAACGTTTTACCACAGCTGTGCTTCCTCTCTCTCTCGCTCTCCTTTTTGAGAGTAGGTTGCATGCCCGATGCCTTTCCTGCCCTAAACACTCTCTGTGTGTGTCCTAAATAAAAGAATAGTTTCTTTTATAGCCACAGTGTAATCGTCAAAATCATGAACTTAACATTGATTAATACTCTTTTCTAACTTAATAATATTCAGAGTTGATTCAGATTTTGACAATCGTCCCAGTAATGTGTAACAAAGGAAAGTCCTGGCCCACGTCCTGAGCTCAGTTGTGTCTCTTCAGCCTCCTTTAATCTGGAAGAACTTAGTCTGTCTTCGTGGTTCACGCCATTGGCATTTTTGATGAGCACAGGCTATTTAGCAGACTGCCCTTCAATTTGGGTTTGTCTGGGGTTTCCTCATTATTATTAGATGCAGGATATGCATTTTTGGCAGGAATAGCATGGAAGCTGTGTTGTGTTTTTCTCAGGAGTATCATCTCTGGAGGCCCACGATGTTAATGTGTCTTATTACTGGTGATACTAACGTGAATCATTTGGTTAAGGAGGTGTCTGCCAGATTTCCACTGAAAAGTGACCATTCCCCTCTTCTAAGCATTAAGTATCTCGTGGGAAGATACTTGAAGACTGTGTAATATCCTGTCACTCCTCAAACTGCCACCCTCCTGTTCTAACCTCAGTGAATGATTCTCGCCTGAATCAGTTATTGTGATGGTTGCTCAATGGTGATTGACTCCGCCATTCCTTCTGCATTTGTTGGCCGAGTTTCTATTGCCAGAAGAACTTTGCTTTTTAATTTATTTATCGATGCCTGCGCATTCGCATGGACTCGTGGGCTCTTATCTCATTCAGTGGGTTGTAACCTTTTATATCATTATTTGTTTTGAAGCTCAGATCGTCCAAGGTTTGTCCAGGGGAGCGCGGGGCCCTCGCAGAGTCCCCGCTCCTGTTCGAGCGCTCTGTTCCGCCACAGCAGGCGCTCTGGGCCTCTTCCTACGCCCCCTGCACCAGCCTCGGCACCAGCCAGCTTTACAAGCAGCCCTGGCATCTTCCCGGGGGCGGGGGTTGAGTGTGCTCACCTCTTTAGGGGTGTCATTCCAGCGCCCTCTCCCTTTTGTAAAAACATTTTGTGACATTCTCTTTACCGTCCTGAAATGAAGTATTATCAAACTTCATACATAGTTCTTTAAAAAACAAAACAAAACAACTGAATGTCTTTTAAAGGAGCAAAACAAGGAACAGTTCTTTATAATAAAATTCTGTACATTTCAGTGAGTAAATGCTTGGGGCACTGTTGCACTGAAAGACCTCACGTGGTGGTCAGACGCTTGCAGCTACCTGTCACGGATACGTTTGGATGTACGGAAAGTAGGACAATGTGACTGAATGCTCTTCATATGCGCGCTCTCATACATCTACATGCAGGGTCCGGCAGAAGTGGGGCCTGCTTGAATGTGGCTGGCAGGGCCATGAGATGGGTGTGATCGTTTATAGTTTTAATTTGAACCTTTCACCTAAAATGTCACATGGTGTGCTTGAGTGCGACATTGTTACGTTACGGAATTACATGCTAATGATGTTATAATAAAAGATTTTGTAATAAAAAAGGGGCATTATTTGTGCCAGACCCTGTATTATATATAATAGTGTAAATATGATATTAGATAATGTATTTGATGTTTTACACTATTGTTCATATGTAATCACATTACATTGTATGGGTGACTCAGATTCAATAAGCCATGTGCCTTCAGGGATGTGCTGCTTCTAAAATACTGAACAACTCTTGATAAAATTCCAGGGCGGTGGGGGGAAGGCGGACTGTAATTTTCCTTCGATTTACATGGCTGTGGCATTCCTGGAAAATTGGGTGCTCAATTTAAATCACGTGGGAGATTCTTTTTGTTTCTGCGTGACCTGGAGTAGGGCTCTAGGCCACCTCTGCGTTATATTTAAATATGTTTCTCACGTTACGAAGGGGCAGCAGGACTGCCCAGTGCGTTGCGTTGCAGCCTGGCACTCAGGCCCCTGCCCACCAAGTGCCAGTAGCACTCGCCATTCACCGTGACAGCCAGACACACTCCCAGAAACTCCCAGAAGCCTCCCCAGGTGGCAGCACAGTCTCGCCGAGGAACACGGATTGATCTCCATGGCGCAGGAGCGTTTTTCTCTCTTCCTTACGAAACACAAATACTGGCATGTTGCTTAAAAGGTGTTTAATTTTTAACACTTTCCAGATATGTGTCCAACATTACAGGGGTCCTGAGTTCCACTTTACTTTCAGAATGAGGGTGACCCCAGTCTGTCCCCCTGCTGGGATAGGGATGCAGCCTGAGCTCGCTGCACACAGGCTGGTATCCGTGGTGGGAGCAAAGCTGTGACCTCTCCCAGCACAGTGTCATCCTGTAGGCAGTCTTGTCGTAACCCTTGTGCTCCAGGGAGCTTCTAGAGAGAATCCTGGAAACCCTAAGCAGACAGATGCGCCCATTGCAAGATAAGGAAACTGAGACCCAGAGAGGGCAAGGGTGGCCAAGTCACACAGCGAGTCCGAGATACTCCTTAGGCCTAGAGTTGAAGTCGGTACCAAAGGATAAACCTGAGTGGCCATCCAGGCCACTACCCCCGGGTGAATCCCCGCCACACCCGGACAGGTGACCAGGCTGTTTACTATTTTTCAAGGCGATTCATTCCACCATGGGTCTGCTCTAAATTTTAAAATATCCCTGAGTTGAGAACTTTCTCACCCATCCCCGCCCCCTCTGAATGTGGTTTGGCCCCTTTGGAACTTGTATGTTCCCTGTGGACTCTATACCAACCCTTCAGAAACTTTGAAATCGTATCTAGGTCTCCTGAGCTTTCTTAGGTCCAGCCTCTGGCCTTGTGCTCGGCACTGAGCCACACAGGCCTTGTCCTCATGGAGCCTTTGGTGCGGTGGGAAGGCCAATGGTTCACAAGCAAACCCGCAGGCTGAGTTCGGCACCCCTGCTTCCCTTTCTAAGGCAGTGTCGCGGGAAGGGCTTGGGTCCTGGGCCGGCCATACCTGCGCTGACACTGCCCGCAGCTCCATGTATGGCCTTGAGTTATTTCCTTCACTCTCTGAGCCCCGATTCCTCGTCTGTAAAGCCCAACAATGACTCTGCCTCATCGGCTGTTGGCAGACGCTCACGAGATAGAGCATTAACTGAGATCGCTGAAAACCACCCAGCGCCGTGCTGCTCCGTGAATGGCTGCTTCTCGCTCCTGCTCCTTCCCTCCCCCCAGTGCGACAGGCTTGAAGCAACGTCTAGTTATTTAGAAAGCGCTTAAAACTCAGGGTAGAAAGATTTATCAGAGTAAAACCACTCAGACTTATCTCTGCTGCTCTTGGATTTGCCCTTTGTTAGAGAACCAGGGATACTTTCAAAATTATACAGATGAACCGCCACCAAGGAGATCACACCTCTTTAAATTCAAGGTGAAGGCCAAAGAGTTATAATACATATTGACTGGTGTCACTGTTGCCTAATAGCACTATATCACCGTGCCTTAATACACTGCAATTATTATCGGTCGGTCCATATTATAAATCTAAATATAGGTCAGCTCCTGACAATGTTCTCCAGGTACGTTATAATTTTACAAGTGTCCCCCGGTCATGCAAGTCTGGAAAATGCTGGGCCAGAGAGGTTTACTGTAAGCCCCATCACGTGGATGAAGGTAGGGATGCTGTGAGGTAACAACTATCCTTCTGTTTTTTGTACACATCTCTCTGCGGCTGTTAGTTTGTGGGACTGGGTCCTGGTATCCTGGAATGCTGTCCTGTTGCGGTGATAGCACAGCTGCCCTGTCTTTATGGGCCACAGGCATGGTGTCCCCTAGCCAGGGCGGACTCCCCACCGTCACCGTGTCGGGGGTCTCTCCGAGCTGGCGGTGCTTCTCTCAGCCGTGCCTTCCGGGAACCCGGATGCGCCCCTGGGGCACGGGCAGACGCTGTCTCCCCTGTCCAAGGACATGCCGAAGAGCTCGGGCGTGCTGAGAGCATCCGTGAATGAAATGACCTAGTGGCCATCGCTCCTCTGTGTTTACTTCCCTTCTGCTCTCCTCGGGTCATTAATAAACCTGCTTAAAGCTTGGTGGCTCCTGGGTCATGAAGGACTAAGGAAAGAGCCGGCGTCCGTGCTTGGTTCGGAGCTTTAAAGGGGATCGAAGGCCCCTCCTGTCCCAAGTCCATTGTGGTGGGGTCAGTGACTAGTGAGATGCCCCCCAGGGGAAGTGGATTTGGGAGAACAGTCAGCAGAGTCTTCCAGCACCGAGAGATGACCTCCACTTCCTCTCCAATTTATTAAAGAAACAGGGACATTTTCTTAGAGGTGACCACCGAAGTTAAGTGATTGGCCAGAGGTTCGGAAGGGAGTGCTGGCAGAAGTCCCTGTCCAGTGGCACCTGCTCCTGCCGGAATAAAGGGGGCGGGGTACCATGGTGTTTATTTAAGGAAGGATGGCCTACAGGGCTGGCCTTCAGTGGTGCAGCGGGAGCTCCTTTGTAAAGCTTGGCCCAGTGTGGCGCCCAGCCAGCGCTCAGTCGGAACACCGCGGAGCATCGTGGTGATCAAAGGCCCGTGGAAGTAATTCCTGACATGTCAACACCTGCGTGCTTCTCCTTGACATTTCAAGCAGCAGCGGACATCCAGCGCTTGCGGAGATTTGGTTCCCGCTCTCCCGGTGCAAACGATGAGGCTGGCTCACGACTGTCTGCTTCCCCGGCAGGCACTTGGCTGCCCGGCCTGGTTCTCAGAGTGGATTGGTTTCTTGACTTGCAGGTTTCCATGCTGCGTGAGGAAAACCTGTAGTTACAAAGTAGAAAACAGAAAAATGCTATTACTTGTCTTGCAGGATTAGCTCTCCTGCCCGCAGCGACGAGCCTGGCCCAGTGCCTGGCACTCGTCATTCCCGCAGGGGACGGAAGGGCATCGGGAGGGAGGGTGCCTGGTGTGAGGGTTGCAAACTAGGACATGGATGTTCTCACATATTTTTTTTTAAAGCGTGGCATGCAAAGTATGGCAAGCATGCAAGAGACATATGAGGACTGTGGTGAGGACTGAGAGGGGAGAGCTAGGGCTTTTGATTACAATCGAGTCGTATACATTTGGAGGTGAGCTAAAGATTATTTTGCCAGTTCATTAGCAGGAAAGCTTCAGTATTGGAAAAACGATTTTAGCTGGAAGGGGAGCTTACTCAGCAATCGAGCATTGTGCTTGGGCGGGATCAGCCGTGATGGCTTCCGGGATCTCAGTGGGAGACCGTGGGGAGGCAAGGAAGGGCTGTGAGGCCTGGGAGGCCGGGGAGGCCAACTAGGCTGTGGGCCAGACTCCCCTGGGTGGCCCGAGGGAGTCCGAGCAACGGGAGGCTGCCATCCTAGGGGACTGGGAAACAGTTGGGGGTCAGGAGACAAGCCCAGTCACTGAGGGGAGCGCTGGGCTGGCTGTCGGACTCAGGCCGAGTTGGTCTGGGATGGGCCTCAGTAGGGAATCAGGAGGATGATCAGAAAACCAAGGCAGCATGATAAAGTAAAAGGAAATAATAACAAAAATAGGGCTGTGTTAAGTCCAAATGCAAGGCGGTATTTTTCCTAGCAGTGGCCATAGGAACTCTTCCTCTGATGGGGAGGATGCTGAGCCAGGTTAACTCGGTGGCTGAGCTGAGATTTGAACCCAGGGCTGTCTGACTCCAAAGCTTGGCCCTACACTCTGCTGCCCTCTACCAGACATGCAGATACGTGAGGCCGGCGGAGGTGAAGGGGAGCAGCAGGCATCCATGCTCAGGGATCCCCCAAAGCCCTGAGGAAGTAGCCTCAGGCCCAGCAAGCCTGGTCAGAGCCCACGTGTTAGGGGACTCGGGGGAGGGGGCGGTGGGGGAGACCAGGCAGGGCTGACGGCCCGGCTGGTGAGCCAGCCGTCCTTGGGTTCTCTCTCCCCGCCTCGGCTCCGGTCAGGCGTGGAGGGGCCGCCTGAGAGGAGCATGGACAGTCTCACGACATGACTGGTTCCTTCCCATTAGCAAGATTTATCGTCCCAGGTGTGTTCTGGAGTAGCTTTTTGATTGTTCACTGATGATGGGTAGATTATCGCGGCATAAATTTGCTCTTTACTGAAAGCGGGGGCCGTTAAATTGCCTTGACAACACCTGGGTTGGGGCCGAGTCGGGCCGAAAGGCTCCTCTTTGCGGCTTGGTTATCATGATCAAAAGGGCCGGTTCCCGAGCAGCCCCACGAAGCTATGTCGCCTCCCAGGTAAATCCGAGAGCATCTTCAAACGAAAGGGCCGCCGCTCCGGTTCCACCTTTCGGCTGGGTGACTGCAGGTTCTTACTTTACTCCCCGGGCTTCAACGTCCTCATTCTCCCTGCAGTGGAGATTTGAGCAGTAAGGCGATAGCTTTGAAAAGCACTGTAACTTATTGTGGTACCAAATAAACGTGTTGATGTTATTCAGGGCGAGGAGAGAGTGCTTATTCCCAAAGTCTCTTCTGAAAGACTCTTCAGATGTGCCAGTCAATTATGGTAGAAAGAACTTTGGGTTGGAAATCTGGAAATTTTATGCTTTAGTTCTGTCTCTGCCACTAGCTGTGTGGCCCTGGGCAAGTCTCCAGCTTTTTTGTTTGTAAACAGTGTGTGTGTGTGTGTGTGTGTGTGTGTGTGTGTGTGTGTGTGTTGGCGGGGAGGACTCCCTCCTGGCCCGGTGGGGCTGGGGGTGCAGACGCAGGCAGGGGGCTGCGGGCCCTGCTCCGGCAAGAGGAGCCCTGGTTGGCTTGGCTAGAGCTTTGCATTCCTGCAGCAACCTCTCCCCTTCCTCTGCCTGTTAAACAAAGTTCTTACACCTCAGCTGCTTTGAGTTTTCCCAAAGCACAGAGTTGTCATGGGAAGATCACAGACCTTTGACTCTGATCATCTTGGTTTCAAACTAGAACTTTGTGCTCGTTGGCCGTGGGGCCTGGGTCCTGGGACCGCACCTCTCCGAGCCTCCCTGTCCTTGCAGGGCCGTTGTGAGGAGTCAGTAACCCTTGGCTGGGCGTCACAGAGCACGGAAGACGTGTTCCACAGTGCGAGCTTTCCCTTTCCCCTTCTTATCATTGAAATACTTTTGTGTCTACAGAAGATGTTGGTTAATCTGGCAATCTGTCAACTAGGGATACACAAACTAACGTCCCTGGGTTCATAAATGCTGTGGTAATCAAGGTTTGTAATCACTTCATTTTGGAAAATGTTTGTTGAGTACTCACTCTGCTACCTACTGGGAATGGTGACTAAAACAAGGCATGGTCTCCATCCTCAGTGAGCACATCGTCAAATGGGAGAGACATTGTCACAATAAATAATAACAGCAGTCGTGGCACTTCACATTCTTTACCTTTTGTAATCCTCACAACAACCCTGTGGCAGAGGTGTTACTATAGCTCCCATTTTCCAGATGAGCAGACTGAGGCCCAGAGAGGTGATGAAGCAGCCCGGATTATGTAGCTACTAAGTAGCAATCATGCTGGGCTTCCTAGCGCTGGAGGCAGCCTAGCGTCAGCATCCGTGCTCTTAGCTTCCATAACATACTGAAATGTGTAGCTGTAATACAATAGAGCTCTCAACTTAAAGTCGCATACGTAGCTCTCTTACAGTGCGATAGAGGGGTGTGTGGGAGGATTAAATGCCGCCACCGCGGGAGCACAGAAGACGAGCGTGGCTCTCCTGCCTGGGAGGTTATAGGCCAGGAGAGGATTCTCAGAGGGAGCCTCTGAGCTGGGCCTCAGACGACGTGTCGGAGTCCTGCAGGCAAAGAAGGGGGAAGAGGCCGGCGGAGGCCGAGGGAAGCCCACTAAAGGCACAGAGGCATGGAAGAGGGCCGGCGGGAGGGACAGGAGATGAGGCTGGGGAGGGAGAGCTGGCTGCCAGGAAGGAGGGCCTTCTGAGTCGAGCCGCGCCCAGGAGCTGCCTGTGAGAGGTCTATGGGAATGATTAACATTAGTGCCTTTAAACTGTTCAAGCAAACCCAGGGTACCCACCAGTGATGAAAGGAGCAGCGCTTTTGTTTTGTTTTGCCACGTAGGGTTTTTTTTTTTTTAACCGGGATCCTTGCAAGCCAGGGAGAGCTGAGAATATTTGACCACACAGTGCCAGGTCTTGCCGCTTTGCCGCAGGCGTGGCTGCCTGCACTCAGATCCTGATTTGGCGTCCTGGCAAGTTACTTAACATCTGCGGGCCCTCATTTCCCTACCTGTAAAACAGGGTTGTTGAGGGTTGAGTGAGATAGTATGCCTAAAGTGCTTCAAACAGCACATGACCCGTAGTAAATGCCTAGTTGGTGCGTGCTGACGTCGCTGTTGTTGTAGTGATCTGGTCCAGCAGCGAGATTTCCAGTGCACTCCTCTCTTGACCCGCCCTCTGTCCTCCAGCCATCGGGACTGTTTGCAGTTTCTCAGACGTATGCCATGCCCTCCTGCCTTTATAAAACCCGCTGCAGCAGCATCTTACCTGCCCAGTCCTTCCTCTCAACCTCACCTGCTTTGTGACATCTGTTTGTCTACCCAGAGGCTTGTGTTCACTAAGATCTGCTCCCTGGGCCCATGAGGTGAAGGGCCTCGGTGGCTCAGATTGGACACAAATTCAGCTGAGTGATAGAGGATGGCTCTAACTGGCTTTGACCTCCTGGGTATTGGAGACATGGTATGTCATCAGAAATTGTCCACTTACCTGCCCCTCACTACTAATAATACTTTGTGGTTTGGTATTCTGGTTGCTGAATCTCTCTCTCAAAATATTTTAGCTTGTGTCCCCCTGATGCCCAGCTGACTTCCTCAAGTGCATCATAAATCTCCCGTTCGGCTCTGCTCTTGCAGATTATCCCGATGCACCGATCACAGCGGCTCAGGATGAACTCTCCACTGGTGAATGTCACTTGAGTGTTCATAACACAGCCTTCAACTGTGGTGATGTTAAGATAAATCACTGTTCAGAACCTGTTTGCTGGCGGAAGCCAGGGACCTTTGTGTGACCCCTTTATTTTATAGGTGAGTGCAACAAAGCCCGGGAGGTGAGGTGACTGTCTCAAGGTCACACAGTCAGAGATTACCCGATTAAATTGGGATTAGCCAGATTTTCTCTCTTTTGCATCAGTACTCCTTCTACCTCGCCAAAAGGTATTTTTTTTAATTAAATTTTTTTCAACTTTAAAAAAATTGTGGGAGAATATGCACAACATAAAACTTACTAACATCTTAACCATTTTAAAGTATCTGGTTCAGTGACATTGGGCACATTCATACTGTTGTGCAAGCATCACCGCCATCGTCTCCAGAGCTTTTTTATCTTCCCAGACTGAAACGCTACCCATCGAACACTAACTCTCTGCCCTAGTCCCTGGCGATCACCATCCTACTTTCTGTCTCAAGGAACTTGACTCTTCTAGGTATCTCATGTAAGTGGAGCCATACCGCATTTGTCCTTTGGCGACCGACTTATTTCACTTAACATAATGTTCTCCAGATTCATCCGTGTTGTATGTAGCAGGTGCCAACATTTCCTTCCTTTTTAAGGTTGAATGATAATCCATTGGCTGTACATCCACGTTTTGTTTATCTATCCTCCTGCCGAGGGGCACTTGGGTTGTTCCCACCTTTGGCTATTATGAGCACTGCTGCTATGAACAAGGATGTACAAATATCTGTTCACCAAAAGCTGTTCCATATACAAATCTTTATATTTAGAGTCACTTGCTGCTGCCTGCTATTGCTACTAATTTCTTTTCCTAATGGAAATTTTGGAAAATACAAAAAAGCACAATGAAAAATATAAAAATCACTGATTTTTTTATGGTGTATGTTTCCAGGATTTCATATTCATGTTACTTCAAATTTTAAAAGTTTATGCAAACTGAGAGAATTTAAACAGGTAGGCCAATCGATGTAGTAGGGAGAATACTTAAAAATATTTAAGACAGAAAATATGAAAACTGAAGGTGACCTTGGCCAACCCTGGCATTTTAGAGATGGATTCATCCAAAGTGTGATCTTACCTTCACAGTGCCACAGCTGTGTAGTGGTGCTTAAGGCCTTTTTAACATCTAAATAGAGTGTCTTGCTGCTAAGAAGAGCCAAAATTGTGCAGAGGGTTGCTGGGGCGGGTGTGCCCCAGTGATATTCCTTAAACGTCCACTAGGGGGCAGTGAAAGACACATAAATTTTTTAATAGGCCTGATGCCTGCCTGCCAAGCAATCAGTCCACCACATCCTCTGTGTATCTCTTTCAGCCATCAGTGCATACAGTTACAAGATAATGGCTTTCACATCCAACAGCAGGTTTGGGTAAAAATGAAGATACCATCAGCTTTAGCCTAAGTGCAGGTCTTTCTCCTGTTCGGCCTCACATCACTGTGTAAAACTTCATTCAATATGTTGATCCCAGATTGTATTTTTATTGAACTCACACTGGTCCAGTGGCTCTCAAACCGAGTGAACACCCGAATCACACTCATCATGCTCTTCCCAAAATACGCATACCCAGGTCTCTTCCTTGGTCTATTAAATCAGAATTTGGGGGGTTGAGGCATAGTTACAGAGACTATATTTAGATTCTGGTCCATGACTTCTTGCTAAGAACCAATGTATTAGTTTTTAACTTTAATAACTGAGGGAAAAGGGTCACCCTTGAGTTAAACCTCAGAGGAGAATGAATATGAAGTTCTGGAAAACCTTTCTCCCCTTTAAAAATAGAAGTCGCTGAAAGGTCTAGTGACGGCAGGACCACATTCGGCACAGCGAGGCGGCTTTCCCGCAGGCTGCACCCAGGGCCCCGATGGAACAGCCGGGACGGGGCGGCCCTGGCAGACTCAGGCGCTGCGGTCCCAGCTCCAAGGAGGCCGTGCCCAGGGGCTGAACTTGGCGGCGTGAGGGCAGCTCAGAGACAGTACTGTCCGCTACGTCCGGAGAATCTTCCCTATAGTTTTCAGGAAAAAGAGACCTTTAATTTTTTGTATCAGAGGTAAAAATGGCCCAGAGAGCGTGCCATCAGGCCAGTTCTCATCCTAACCACCCCCCAGCCAGTTACGGGACCCAAGGCAAGTCACGTCACCTCTCAGCCTCAGCGTCTGCATTTGAGGTAGAGGGGACTGGGCGATGTTGGTCTCCGAGGATCATTCCAGTTCTAAAAATTCAGTGATTCTGTTAGTATTAATAATCCTGATTTGTGTGGTGCTACTCTAGCAAAGAGCAGAAGAAATAGCCAGTAATGCAATGAATGGCAGAGACTATTGACCATGTAGTTTAATTTATTTAAGGCATATACACTGGATTCAAAGGAGAAAATATTGCTCCTGATAATATATTAAACTGTTAGTATCTTCAGCATTGCAGAAGCTTTCCAGAGGGAGAAATTGCCCATCGGTGCAAACGTGACATCCTTCACTTCCTGATCTATAACTGCCATTTCTCCAGCACATTTATATTTACTGTAAAGGGCCAAATGTATGAATGCTTTGGATGAATATTAAATAACTACACATAAACGTCAAGGTCATGGTTGCGAGAAAAGCTCCCTGGAAGGCCCGGGGAGGCTTGCATTGATCTCTGGTGAGGTTCCATTCTCGAATCCTGCTGACAAGGGGAAACAATTGATGTGGGCCATTATTAAGGCTTTAAGTGTTTCTCCATTGTTAAAGATCTTTTACAAGCCTGGAGTAACTGATAGTGCCCAAGGAATTGGCAAAAGCTTCACTTAGAAATATAGGCTGGTCAGAGAGATAAGTAAAACCCAGAGTGCAGACGTCCTGGGTTGGGCTTAGCGGCAAAGGTGGAGGCGAGGGCAAGCTCAGCTCTCGGGCAGGCCGCCTCCCTAGGAGCTACAGGGTTCAGAATGGAAGGCCGGCCTACTCTGGCCTCCTCTGCGCTGCTGAGAGAGTGACTTTCAAACCCACCTTTAAATTTCCTCCAGCTCCCTCCCCTGTGAAAACCTTCTCCCTGGCCTTCAGTCCGTCCATGCCCCGTGACCACATGAAGGATATGACAAGGGTCCGGGGCACTGGGCGAGTATGAATTATGCAGACCCGGAGCTCCAGACCGACTGTCTGGACTGGCCAAGCGTCCTGGATAATTATGTGAGCATCCTGCTGACCTGGAGCTGGGAAGAGAGCAAATATTATAGATGACGGAATCCAGTTTGAAAAACATCTCAACAGACTGAAGGAGTGGCTGGGTCCTCTAGATGAACCTAATAAGACTTATAAATGATCAAACTAGCATTTCCCCACACACTAGCTCCGTGTTTGGTATTGTGCGTGGCCCTTTGCACATTTTAGTTTACTTCTTCTTTACAGCGACCCATAAGGGCTGGTTTTACATTCCCGTTTTTAAGATGAGGAACCCGAGACATGGCAGTACCGAGGAAGGCACGAGCGCCTTCGAGTCCAGGATCTAGGTTCCGATCCCAGTGCCGCCCCTCTGTTAGCTGGCGAGTTACTGCGTCTTTGAAGGACAGCCCCGGCTAGGCTTGATGGCTGCCCGGGTCACGTCCCGTGGGCTTAGCCCTTGGCATTTATTACCTCATTCATCCTCAGAACAGTCTTTCTCCTCTTACAGGTAACTTAAGTCACTTGCCCAAGGTCACACAGTAAGTAGCAGGGCCAGGATTTGAGACCAGGCAGCCGAACACCACACTCACGCTCTTAACAACCGATGCACCATGTCCTCTTTTCTATATCATAAAAGAGAGCCACCGTATTTCCTTAGAGGAGACAACTTATGGAAAGCGCCTACTATAGTAGGTGGCGCATAGCGGGCACCCACCAATAGCACAAGATGGTCACTGCCATCAGTTACATGTCTTGTTCAGAGTCATCGCTAATAACCGGCAAACATCTGGGATTCGAGCCCAGGTCTCCTGACTGCTAATCCACTGCGCTCCCGCTCTCCCTTCTGGAGGACGAGATTGAGGGCAGCCCCAGGCCACCGTCTCAGTACCTAGTGCAGTGTTACCTCCCTGGCAGGTGCTCAGAGAGTATCACACAGGCAGGACTCATTTTGTAGCTCATTCACCAAACCTTTGCCAACGTCCTGCTCTATCCTGGGAGTCCAGAGAGGAAAAGGACATCCTGCTGACCCTTATTCTCTCCCCCCAGGTTCGAATGGTGAAAGACGGTAACCCCTCCTGGAAGCCCACTTTCATCGTGAAACCTGATGGTGGTTGTCAGGGGGATGGAATCTACCTCATTAAAGACCCCAGTGACATCCGCCTGGCGGGGACCCTGCAGCGCAGGCCGGCGGTGGTCCAGGAGTACATCTGCAAGCCTCTCCTCATCGACAAGCTCAAGTTCGACATTCGCCTGTATGTCTTACTGAAGTCCTTAGACCCCTTAGAGATTTACATAGCCAAAGATGGACTCTCTAGATTTTGTACAGAGCCGTATCAGGAACCCACCCCCAAAAACATGCACCACATCTTTATGCACTTAACCAACTACTCGCTGAACATCCACAGTGGTAACTTTGTCCACTCGGACAGCACTAGCACGGGCAGCAAAAGGACTTTCTCAAGCGTTCTTGGTAGGCTGTCTTCCAAAGGCGTCGACATCAAGAAGGTCTGGTCTGATATCATCTCCTTGGTGATCAAGACCGTCATTGCCCTGACTCCAGAGCTCAGGGTTTTCTACCAGTCGGACATCCCCGCGGGGAGGCCCGGGCCCACGTGCTTCCAGGTAACGTCGCCAGTCCCGGCCGAGTTCTCCACCTTGGCCTCCTGTAGGACGAGGGGTGGCTGGAGGGGAGGTGGGGGAGTTGCTGGTGTGGGTTTTGGTGTTAAATGGGGTCCAACTTGCTGCTTTCTATTTGATAGCTCTGGGATTTGGGGTAAGTTACTTCCCTTTTCTCAGCTGTAAAATGAGACCAGTAGTACCTCCCTTAAAGGATTCTTGTCAGAATCAAATGAGATAACGTATGCAAAGCACAGCGCCTGCCACTCATTTATTCATTCTTTCTTCTGGCTGTGTTTGCCCCTGGCCGCGTGGGGGGCCAGGCACTGTCCGAGGTCCTGCTGAGACAGTGAGTCAGGTCCCTGCAGGCTGAGGCATAGGGCCTGCTATTGTGGGAGACAAATGATCAAAAAAGTAATTAGTACAAAGTATCACAAGTGCTAGAATGGCCCATCTAATGGCGGGACCACCTCACGTTTTCTGGGCGGGACTGAGGGTGGTCTGGGAAGGCTTCCCAGAAGGCAGTTGAACTGGAACCTGAAGTAAGGCTTGGATGGAGCAGGCAAGGCAGCAGGGCTGCGGGGGACGAGGTGTCCTGGGGTGAGGGGGAAGCGGAAGTGTTTCAGGATCTGAAAAGGTGCGGCCTGGTTGGAGGGTGGAGGCAGGTGAGGAAAGATGAGGTGGGAGAGGCAGGTAGGGGCCGAGTCATGGAGAGCCCAGGGCAGTGGGGACCCTGGGGGGTGCTCGCAGGGGACCGATGCACTAGGGTTTGCGTGTCACCCACAACAAACTGGGTGCAGGGCGGGCAGGGACTGAGGCAAGGTTGAGGGTAGGGAGGTGACTAGTGAGCTGGCTGTTTTCATACAGACAAAGGATGATACTGGCTTGGATTATGAAGGTCTTGGTGGAGACGGAGACAGTAGATCTGAGAGTGACTGAGGAGCTAGAGTGGCTAGACATGGTCATTGGATGGGGCTGCAGGACAGTGGAGAGACGGTGGCAGTCAGGGAAGGGGAAAACCAAGAATGAGTGGCATGTGGCTTAGCCTCTGGATGGATGGATGTGTAGAAGCTACTAGAAGGGGACGAGGCTGCCGGGGCGGGGGAAGGTCAGGAGTTGGACTTAAACATGCTTTGAAGTGCTTATGTGACATCCAAGTGGAAAGTTTGAGTAGACAATTGGACATTTGGGCCTGGAGTTCAGGAGTGAAAAGACTGGGCTGAAGAGAAAGATGGGGAACTCACTGGTGTTCAGACGGCAACCGAAGCCATGAGAGGCTGCAGAGTAAGATGAGGCCTGAGAAGCCCCCACAGGTACCGCCATTTAACTCAGGGACAGTCGAAGGAGAGGAACCCAACAAAAGAGACCAAGAAGATGTGGCTTGAGATACAGAAGGGACATTAGGAGAGGAAGTGCCCTAAATCCCAGGGGAGGCGTGCTTGGAGAAGAAGCAAGCAGGGGTCAGTGTGGCAAGTGCTGCTGGAATGTCACGCAAGACCAGACAGAAGCTGTACCTTGTGCTTACTGACCTCAGCGAGACTTGCCTTCAGTGAATGACAGGACAGGGGTCAGGGTGTAGTGGACTGAGTGTGGGAGGGAAGGAAAAGGGAAGGAGGGTAGAGCATTCTCCCAGGGCGTTTGGCTGCAAAGGTGGGGCGGGGCACGTGATACACCAACCCGATGCACCAGATACACCAGAATCGGAAGACGATAAGAAGAGGTACCTCTGGGACCCTCTCCATCGAATCTTTAAAATTACCTTGTAGCAGCTGTATATAAAAAAGAACACGTGAATGTGTCTGTACGCTATGAGGTGGAACAACAAAATAAGCATCCTGAACCGACCGCCCAGCGCAAGGTCCCGCGACCGCGCGGTTCCCCTTCCCATTTCTCCACCCACCCCCTCGCCCCGGGGCATGTTACCCTGAATTTCATGTTTGTCGTTTCCTTGCTTTAAAAATACTTATAGTGCCCATGAATGCATCCCTAAACAATATCCTGTTTTGTTTCTCTTGCTTTTGAGCTTTAAAAAAACTCTGTTATGAAGTATGTAGACTTCTGCAACATTCTTTCCTCACATGTGCGTGTGGGCGGTTGGTATTGTTTTGTTGGCACTGCTGTTTATCCCATTGTGAACGTGCACAATTTGTTTATCTGTTTTGATGTCAATGACCATGGGGGTTGTGCCTAGCCCTCTCAGGCTGTGACAGGAAAGTAACGGTGTGGCACAGGAGCTAGGGGAGGCAGTGGGGCAGCTGAAGAAGAGGCTCCTCCCCGGGGGCAGACCCCCTTCCAGGGAGGCTACCCTGGGGCTGGGCACCAGGCAGCAGGCTTTCCAGGCAGGCGGGAGGAACCCATTGGAGGGAATTCAGGCAAGACCGGTTCCAGGAGGGGTAATTGCCATGCAGAGATCTGTCCTTAGGCACTTGGGCCTCAGGCTCTGGCTCCCAGGCAGGATGTCTGGCTCCGCCATCAGGCATGTGGCCTAAGGCATTAGAAAGTGTAAAAGGGCAGAACCTGGAGGTAGAACCAGAGAAAACATGTCCCCGGGAAGCCATCAATACGTTAGGGCAGAGGAGGCCGTTGCAACATGGAGGCATCCAGGGGTCATCCCAGGGGACCGTGCGGTAGCCTCGGTTTGACAGGGACAGCTATTCCAGGAGTATCATGTGGGCCTGGCATGCGTGGCCAAGCCACAGAGCCCTGGCACAGTGAGAGTGCAGGGTGGGGGGCCAGGCGGCTGTCTTGCCATGGGCAGGCGGCCTGGGGCAGCCGTCGGGCGGAATCCGAGAACTGGAGGGCAGACAGGCAGGGAGCCACTGGTTTGGACAGATCACTTCTAGCAAATGGAACCACAGCCCTGTGACCGTTTTCCATTGCATGGCCGCATTAAATGCTTCCAGGCCTAGGGTCAGGGGAGGAGGACAGCACCAGAAGTAAACTCCAGGGGGCGCTCTTCCTCTTCTCAGCTGCATGACCTGGGGCCTCGGTTGCTCTGTGAATCACCTGCACTCACTTCCCTACCTGCCTCCTTAGAAGCACTGAGAAGTAGGACAGGTGGAAAGGCTTTGACAAGCTGGAAAGTGTTAGGTGTTTGAAATGTGTTTTACCACACCTTTCATATTCACAGTGATTGAGAAAATATTATTCTTTTCTCCTCTGGAGTCCTCTCTTGCTTTCTTTGTTCATATCACTTGTTAAAAACTCTTGTTAGTGTGAGTCTCAAACACCTGAACTAACATGGAACCCAAAGATTTTCAGGACAGCGTGTAGTTCTGCCATCGACTTGCTGTGTGATGTTGCATAAGTCACTTAACTTCTCCGGGGCTCAGTTTCCTCAAGTACCTCACAGGGTTGTTGTCTAACCCCCAGGAGATAAAGATTGTGCAGGATTTTGCAAACCATAATAATGTCCTGCGTAAATACAGTACAATAAACTCTTTCTTACTGCGAAGCCGCTTCTGCTTGTAGCTTGGGCCGGGCCCAGACGGCAGCATTCCGGGGCACAAACCCTGGCCAACAATGTTACATTTAGCTTAGACATGTGACTGTGACCCCTTTCCAGTCGTAGCCACAATAACTACTTGGGAAATGGTGATGGCCCGTAGCAGCTGCGGCACAGCCCAGGCTGTGGGCAGGCTTCCTGTGACCCGTTGCCTGGGCATGTGACTGCCCTGTCATTCTGGCCCTTCCCCCGCCGTTGCCCAGGCAGCCCCCAGCAACACGTCCCCATGAGTCCCCTGGAAGGCAGCAACGTGACCAGGGCTTAAACAGTAAGGTCCACCTGGGTGCAGGTGATTCACGTGCAGAAGTGCACATGCCGAGGAAAGGTTTCCAGCTCAGCTTTCCAGAGCATTCTACCCCAATTCCATTGGTGGGTCTTCGTCTTCCTCTAGCTCTGAGTCTGATTCTCTCCCTGGCCGTGCCCCCTCCCCCCGATGTCTGGAGGAGACACCGCCTGTAGATCCTACGGTGCTTCTCTTTCTTCGCTGTCCTTGTGACGCCCCCCTTCTCCTTCAGCCCCAGACACCCCACAGGAAGCAGGCAAAGGAACAGCCTAGTAACCATGCGAGGGCTTGGGTGTCATTCTCAGACACCCTGAGTGTGAGCTAATCCCAGCTCCTCTTTCCAGCACCTCCAGCTGGCAAGCTTGGCAAGTGAACCCCTCTTTACCTCAGTTTCCTTATCTGCAAATAGCAATCATAGTTGTGTCTACCTCACAGACCTGTTATGAGGTCCAATGAGAGAAAGCCTTGTGGAACATTTGGCATAGTACTAAGCACATAATAATCACTTAATAAATGATAGTTTGTATTATTATTTCATTAATTATTTGTAACAACAGTCCTCAAACTTGCCTGCCTTGGAGTTAAAGGAAACCCGGAAGTTGTCATATTTTAGAATCATAAGGGAGCACCTGTGTTCCTAGGAACAAGTTTGAGAACCAAGTCCTCAGCCTAGCGTTGGTTGCCTCCCAGCCTGGCCCCAGCCTCCCTTCCCTGTACCCTTCCTGAACCGTAGGGGCCCGCCAAACAGAGCCAGTTCCTGTCTCTTGGACATAGTCTGTGCTTTCCCTGTTCCACCTGCTTGTTCTCTTCTGTTTTGACCTGCCATGCTCTCGTCTTTCCTTACATTAAAAAAGAAAAAAATCCAATGCCTTCTAACAAAGTGTTGCTCAAATCCCACATTCTCTGTTAAGCCTTCCTTGACCCCGCCTGACATTTGGTCTTTTTTCTTCCTTTGGACTCTAATGGAGTCCCCAGGTACGCACTCAGGCAAGCCCTGAGCTAGCGGTGGGACATGCGGTTATGGATAAGGCACAGTCCCTGCCCCTAAGAGGTACACACTTGAGTGGGGAAGTCTGACATATGGAAAGTACAGTCCCTGTAATAAATGCTTCAGGAGGGCACATGCACGGTGCTGGGAAAACACAGAAAAGGGAGTCACTGACTTCGCCCCATCCAGTCAGGGAAGGCGTCCCAGAGGAGGAGATGCTTAAGCGGGAGCCTGTGGTGTGACGAATTTACCAAGCAGAAAAAGGTGAGGGACACCATCCTCTCGTGGCTTCCCTTCTACCTCACTGGCTGCTGCTTCTCAGCCCTTTCTTCTGTGTCTGTCCATGTTGGAGAGTCCCAAGACTCAGTCCTTGGAAAGTTCCCCAAAGGATCTCATCTAGCCCATGACTTTCAAGTATCAGTTATATCCCGTTGGCTCCTAAATTTGAATCTCTAGTCTTGACCTCTCCTTGAGCTCCAGACTGGTATAACCAACTGCCCATTTAATCTTTCTTCTTGGATTTCTAGTGGGTATCTCCCACTTGACATGTCCGAAATTAAACCCTTGATTTCATACCTGAACCTACTCTTCCATTGTCTTTCCTGCTTCAGTAAATGAATAGCATTCAGTGACTCAGACCAGAAATCTGAGTCATCCTTAGTTATTGTTTTTTTTCTCCTTTATATAGCCAATCCATAAGTAACTCTTGCAGATAGACTTTAAAATATATCCTGAATGTAACCACTTCTAACCAACTCTACTGCTATCATCCTTTTGCACTTGTACCACAGTAGTAGCCTCCTAATTGATGCCCCTATTTCCACTCTTGCTAGCTATAGCCTATTTTTCTCACTGTAGCCAAAGTGATTCTTTTAAAACATGTCAGATCAAATTACTTCCCCTGCAAACTCTCCAATGGCTCTCTCATTGCACTTAAAATCCTGGCTCCTTCCCATGGCCTACAAGATGCTACATGATCTGGCCATTGTCTCTCTATCTGACCTCATCTCCTACCACTCTCCCTCTTGCTTGCTCCTTGCTGTTCTTCAAAAGTGGCCTTTGTTCTTATTGTTCACTTAGCCTGAAGTGCTTTTACTTAGCTCGTCAAATGACTTATTTGCTCACTTCATCCAGTCCCTGTTTACATGTCATCCCTTGAGACTTTTTTCTGGTCATGATGGAGTAACAAAGACTAGACCTATACACCCCCAAAAAATACATCAAAGAAAAGAATGACTGGACCTAACCTCCCCCAAACAAGTATACTACCGGACAAAATACATAAAATAAAAGTTTTAACACTTTGAACAACAGACAGCTCAGCACTGTGATCCCTGAGGAAGAGGGTAATAAAACTGAAGGTGAGTCCCACAGCGCCTTTGACTTTCTGTTTGGGACAATTTCTGAAATATGGACACAGGGAGAGAAAGCCTAAAGAGAGCCTGTAACCTCAGCAAGTTGAGGAGCTGGAGATCAAAGTTTGGGAAGGCTGAGGTAGCTGGACTTCTGTGCACAGAATTCTGAAAATAAGGGAGCTAAGTTATATAATGATATATAAAAATTGTAAAGAAAATATGAGCTTAATGAAGAGAAAAATGGAAGCTTAATATTAAAAAGAACCAAATGGAACTTCTAGAGAAGAAAATACAATATCTAAAATGAAAATTTCATTGGATGGGATTAACAGCAGATTAGACCCTGAAGAAAAAAATGATCAGTGAACTTGAAGACATAGCAGTAGAATCTATCCAAAGTGAAACACAGAGAGGAAAATGACAGAAAAAAAATAAATGAACAGACCATCGGTGACCTATAGTACAATAGCAGGTGGTCTAACATATGTGTAATTGGAGGTCCTTGAGCCAAAGAGACAAGGAAGACATAGAAAAATGTTTCAAGAAATGGCCAAAAATTTCCAAATTTGACCAAGAAAAAAAAATATATATATACCCCCACAATGCAAGAAGCTTAAGAAACTCCAAGTAGGATAGACACACATACACACATGTGCACCCATCAAGGCTTGGAATAATCAAATTGTGGAAAACCAGTGATGATAAGAAAATCTTAAAAGCAGCTGGAGAGAATTAAAACACATTATAGTCAGAGGCACTAAGAAGAACCAAAAAGTTCTCATCAGAAACTGTGCAATCCTGAAGACAATGGGATGACAAATGTCACCTTCTTAGAGAAGACTTCCCTGACCATTCTAAAACACCAAACCCTCCCTTTCACCCACTGTACTACACTCTATGTTCTTACCTTGCTTTAACTAACTTACGTGTGGTACTAACTTGCATGTGGTATCTCTCTCTCCACTAGAATGTAAGTTCCAAGAGAGCAGGATGTTAAAAACATCCTTTGCCTTGTTCACTGCTTTATCACCAGTGCCTAGAACAGTACCTAGTATTTAGTAGGTGCTCATTAAATAGTTGATAAATAAAATTGTCTTCCAGGCAATATAGTATAAAAGCAGAGAGGAGTAAAGCATCCTAGAACTACAAATAGCTCAGCACAGTTGGAGCCCAAGATGTGCAATAGTGAGTGGGAGGAAATAAAGCTGGAGTGTGAGACAGATGGCGGGTCATAGAGGAATCTGTAGGACTTCATTCTGTAGGCAGGGATTTCAGGCAGAGGAGTGTTGATATTCTATTTGTATTGGGTTGGCCAAAAAGTCCGTATGGTTTTTTACATAAAATAAAAGACACATTTTTCATTTTCACCAATAACTTTATTGATTTGGATATTTTGAGTATGTTGGCTATCTCTTGGGTAGTATAACATAGATTTTTCTCAATTAATGTCTTGATTTGATCGCTATCAATTCAACTGGTCTACATGACTATGGAGCATTGTCCAGCAAGAAAGTTCCAGCACAAATCTTCGCAAATCACTTTTTACATGTTGGGTCAGTCGCAGCACCTTCTCCATATACTACACAAATTTTTTTTTTAGAATTCCAGTTGCATTTTTACCTTTATTGAAATAATAAAGCATAATATGCCAAAAATGTATATTTTCTTCCATCTTCAGTATTAAAATAGCTACACAAAAATTCACAATGCAATCTAACAAAATTGTTTTGAGCGAAGTTAAAGACAAGTGCTACTAGAGCCATCTTATGGAAGAAACCGAACGAACTTTATGGCCAACCCAATATTTTACAAAAATACTGTAGCAGCCCCTATGCCAGGTGAATTAGAGGGGTGAATTTGTGAGCTGGGACACAAATGGGGAAGCTATTAAAGTAGTCTAGGTGCAAGGTGGTGCAGACCTTATCCAGACCAGGAGCAGTGAGGACAAGTCAGCTCTAGAAAGTTCTTTGGAGGTAGAATGTATAAGAATTGGTATGCTGGTAGATGTAACAGATAAGGAGAAATTCTGGCTTATGTGATTGGGTAGATCAGAAATATTGTAGGCAAAGTAGACTTTAGAGAGATGGCATGTTGATTATCTATTGCTGTGTAACAAATTGCCCCTAAATTTAGCAGATTAAACAAACAAATGATTTTCTCATAGTTCCTGACTGCCTCTGGCCCCAAGCCTCTCACAAGGCTGCAATGGACTTGTTGGCTCTCAATAAGTCCTCTCAAGGCTTTACTGGGGCTGGACCTGTTCTAAGGCCACTTGCACGGCCATTGGCGGTCCCTGGTCCTCCAGCTGTTGTCCCACCTGGGCCTCTCTGTTGGGCAGCTCACAACATGGAGGCTGGCTTTCCTCAGAGTGAGCGAGCAAGAGAGTTAAGAGAATGCATGGCAAGGCGGAAGTCACTATCTTTTTATAACTTCATATTGGAAGTGACATCCCCTCATGTCGGCCATAGACCATTAGAAAGAAGTCACCAGGTTCAGTCTACGCTCAAGGAGTGAAGGTTACATGAGGGCATGAATGCAGGAGGAAGGGGTCATTGATGCTGCCTTAGAGGCTGCGGACCACAGACAGGGAGCTCAGATGTGTTCAGTTTGGGGAGTCTGGAACCTTGCCGTTGGGAATACCCTGGATGCAAATGGATGTGTAGTTGTGGAACTCAGCAGAACCCTCTCCCATTGGAAGGGATCTTGGAGCCTTTGCATGAGTTTTCTCCCCAACTTGCTTTGGAAGCGTCTAGAAGTCTGAAACAAAGGACAGATACCGTTGAGTCCCCAGGGTCCCCCTCAGGCAGGAGGTAAGCAATAATTGATGATTGAATTACTTGGAGGAGGACAGAGTATCACATGATTGAAAGCATCTCTCTCTCCATTTAACAATTCCTGCTCTGCCACCCAACTGGAGAGAGGCTTTCCTCTTTCTAAGTTGTAGATTTCTCATTTTCTCATCTGCATGAAGTAGGTATTAGACTAGATTAGTAACTTTTTTTTTTAAATTGAGGGGTTTTTTTCCCCTAGTAACCCCAGTATGTAAAATAGGTAAAAGTTGATATGAACTGGTTTCTCCAGTGCTTCCCCAGAAAAGAACGGCATTTTGAAAAATACCAAACCAAGTAAATTCCCAATTTTCTGCCAGCTCCGTCATTCCAGGGTTTTATGACAAGATCCACTCACAGTTCCCCCCAGTTCTGTGATTCTGTTTATTGAGATTCATTGGTGCAACACATTTCATTGAACCTTTAAAAAGAAAACAATTCATATTTCCATGAATTTGTGAAAAAATACATAAAACTGACCTTCATTAAACACTCACTACATGTCAGGCACTGTGCAAAATAAATTCTATCACATTATCTTTATTTAGTCCTGTCTCCCTGCCCCATAAGGGCAGGGACTTTGTCAAGTCCACCACTATGTTTCCAGAAGCTAGAATAGTTTCAGGACACAGGAAGCATTTCAATAAATACTTCACAAGCGAATGAACTCATGTAAAGTCTGTTCTTATTCCCATTTTACAGATGAGGAAACTGGGACTTAGAGCAGTTAAGTAACTTGCCTGTAGATACACAAGTTAAAGGCAGAACTAAGATTTGAAATGAGCCGCTCTGGACTCCAAAGCCACAGAGGCTATCTCCTGTTGGTGACACTAGTAGGAAACTGGAAAGGGAGCCAGCAGGTACTGAGCACCTCCTATATGATGAATGTAGTCCTAGGAACTTTTTGCTTCCACCATGAATTGCCCTGCAAGTAGACATTGTTATCTCCATTCATAGACAAGGCAAATTAGGTTCTGAGAGGCCAAGCACCATGCCTAGAATTGTTTAGCTCGAATGGGAGACTGATCTGAGATTACAGTCCAGGTCTTTCTGACTCCAAAGCATTCTTGTACAAGACCCATCGTCTTCAACTACGCGCACCACAGTTTGGGCTCTGGAAAGTATTATGCCCCTGGTGGGGTGCAGGTCAACACGGCTGATGAGGCTTGGCAGCCCCCTTCTCCAGCTTTCCTGTAGCTTTACATTCACAAAACCACAGTGCCTTGACCTGCAAAGAGTCCGGCAGGCTGAGAAAGTACGAGTGTAAACTTCCAAGACGTAGCCAAAAGTAAGCACTGATGACTAGGGTGATAAACGTGGGTACCACAGCCCGCTGCTCTCTGTAGCCTCATCGACCTCACATGTCCCAGGCCAGGTCTGAAGTTAGACTGATGATGTCACCAGAGTCTCTGAAAGGCCTCATCACTCATATCCATTTGTCATATATTATTAAGGAGATCTGTAATACATGTAACATCTTCTACTGAATTTCCATTCCTTTCTTTTGATGACCATGGAAAGAAAAATAGAGTGAGGATGACTTTTTCCAGCTTCTCATCCTTATTACCCTTCTTTGAAGAATAACCTATTCTTGAATTATCCCCCAAAATGGCCGTTTAGGCTCTGATTTCATTAATAAGGAGAAAGCCACAGTTTAATAATGATCATTTAACTAATGCATATTCTACAAAGACAAGGAAATGGATTTCCTCTCATCTTTTCTTCTTGAGTCCACACAGGGGATACAGTTATATCCTCTTCTTTTCCCCCCTTTACTCTCCACACAATTTTTTAAAACTTTGGGATTGCATCAATTATGTTAGAAGCGTTCTACCTTATCACCGCCTATAGAGATAATGAAAGTTCTCTTAAGACTCTGACATCGTCCTAGTCTGAGTCTGAATCTAATTAGGACCTGCAATCTCAAGGATGAGGAGGAGTTATCTAGGTGAAGGGTTGTGTCAGGCAGAGGGGACAGAGGCAAGGTGGCTTAGGGCTTGTGAGGAATTGAAAGAGGCCAGGAAGGAGAAAGCCTCACTGCGGCAGCGTGCCGGATTCAAGGGCAAACGCCCAACAGACGCTTAGCTTTCGGAGCTAGCTTTGGGTGTGAGCCGGCTTCATGGGCGTGTGGTCTGTGCAGTCACGCACAGCACGCCCTGTTCAGAAGGGCTCCCTGCCCAGTTTAATGCTCTGTCCTAGCTATCATGACATTGTTCATACTTTTTGAACAAGGGGCTTTGCATTTGCATCTTGCGCTGCGTCCTGCAAACTATGTAGCCTGCCCTGCTTGGGTGTGAAATCCGGCCCTTCCACTGATTAGCCAGGTGGTCTCCAGGAAATCCACTGGCCTTTCTGAGACTCGGTTTCTGCTTCACAGAGGTGTAATCCCTGCTTCACATACGCTGTCATGAGGATTAAATGAGATGATGGGTAACTGGTTGCATGGTGCAGTTATTAGTACCCAGGACGTGCTTAATCTATATTCCCTTCTCCTTAGCCAAGAGGGTATATCAGAGCCACCTGGGGGATATTTTTATTCAAAATACATTTGCCTGTGCCCCACTCTGAATGATCCTGGCTCATAGGTATGGGCTGGGGAAAACAGAGGTTTTGAAAGGGGTCCTGAAGTGATCCTGATGTACCCCCAAACTTAAGAAAGTGATACTGACATCCACCAAGCTTAGCCTTGAGTTTTCAGAGATCTAGCCAAGAAGCAACTTTTTCATAGAGAGCAAAGGGAGGAGAAATTGATGGACTACTACTAATCCTTAACATAATAAAAAACCTGTTAAAGAAGAACAAGGTCATCACCTATAACACTTCAGATGACAGTGATGGCGTTGAAATGCACTATGGGAACTCATCCCATTATCAAGGCTCCTATAAAATGTCTCGCTTGCCATCCATTTGGCCTGAAAAGTACACCCAGAGGAAGAGGGGCTGTGGACAAGAGAAGCCAGGGTCAAGGCTGAGGATAGGGGCCACGGGTGAATTTATTTTCACTTTGGTGACCCTTAAACCATCCCCAACTCCTATAAAGAAATTGTAGCTAGAGGGAGTAATTCTGAATTGTGTTTATCCTGTGCAGATTTTAGGCTTTGACATCCTTCTAATGAAAAATCTGAAGCCGATACTACTTGAAGTTAATGCAAATCCCAGCATGAGAATCGAACATGAGCAAGAAGTAAGTTTTTCTTAAGTATCTCATTGAATATATTTCCATACAACTGGATATTTCCATTCTCATGTTATTCACTTGGCTAAACAAGATTCAGCATCCCTGAATTTGCACAGCAAAGTTCTGTTTGAGTCTAAATAATTCCAGTTTTGTTGAGCTCTGAACATAGTCTATTAATATAAGACCTATCTGACCTATGGTAATTTCCCAGCATGCCATTCTTCCAGTTTTTAAGATCTGCAAATGCAGAAGCAGCTGAGTCTTTCCATCAGTTTTGACATGAACTAATTAGCCTCAGGAGATGAACTAATTGAAATTCTATGAATATGATTTAGCCATGTCGACATGCTTGAATCACTAAGATAAATAGTACATTTAACAGTGGTTATTTTTTTTCCTCTGAAAATAATGCATAAAAAAGACTGGAAGGAAATATATCAAATACTAATAATGGGTTTTAGGGGGATTATGTGGATTTTTAAAATATTCTTAACCCTTTTCTATATTTCCAAGTTTTCTGTAATGAGCATGTATAATTTTAATAAGCAGAAAAACATAATACTATTTTTCCTTGTCACGTACTTTGTGAATTTGTAAAAGGATACTGACATGTTCAAGGTAGTACACAGGGAGCCATTAAAATATACTTGTCTAGTTAACTAAGCAAACGCTAACAGTAGCACCTCTGCATCCCGACAGTCACTTCACTGCACTCTTGAATCTCCCCGCTGTAACATAGAATTCATACCTATTCAAGCTTTCTCCAGGGGTGTTTGAAAACGTCCCCAGCCTCGTCGATGAGGAAGTGAAAGTGGCTGTGATCAGAGACACCCTGCGCCTCATGGACCCCCTTAAGAAGAAAAGGGAGAACCAGTAAGTATTCTTTATATCATCTTATTTCTATCAACTCTGCTTCCCACACCAGTAAGTTAAGTTCTTAGAACATGTTAACTACGTGAGTGAGATTTACATATGAAACAATTGAACGGATCGTATTTTCATTTGTGAACATCGGCCTCCAAATACAGTGACTCAGTTAGGAAATGGACACCTACCCATGGGTCTCTAGCTTGCTGTTATCTGACCTGGGAAGTCTCTCTAAAAACCCACCTTGCGCTAGCGACAGGGTGTCCTCTTGCCCACCATTGTTCACACGGTGCTTCCCTTTGAAATCGTCAAGCAGAGGGAGAGAGTACAGCAAAGCAGAAGAGGACCACAGGTAAGATGGACGTGGTAAGTATGGATCGCTTCCTTTTTACTTTCTTCATGATGTTTACAGTCCTGCAGTACTGTACACATGCAGAGCCAATGTACTGAACTCCTGGTGCTTCTTCCATATTTATAGCAGTTACAATTGCTCTCTGTCCCACCTACCCAGTGGACATCATATTTGGACATTGGCGGGAGTATGCCTCCCCTCTCCGTGGAATCATCCCTGAAATGAATTGCACTTGGGTATTTTGTTTTGTTTTTACCAAACTCCTGGTTCCCACAAAGTAAGGGTTGAGTAAATATCATTGTGCTGGTTTTAGACAGAAAAATCAAAGACAGGCATTTCAAATGGTGCTCCCCATACCCCCGACAAATCGGGTGGACCCGAGGGCTCCCAGACCGGTAAAGCACTTGTCAGCCGAGGTTCAAGGCCGCGAGGAAGGCTGGCTTCCCCAAGCCAGTGGTGTTTGGCAGGGTCTTTGACTGAAGCCCCTCACCCACTGGGTTCGAGCCCAGGTGTTGTTAGAACCACCCTCCAGGTCTCCCTGTCCCCTGGGTGGCTCTCTCAAGCCACCTGGAGAGCCTTCAGAGACCCCAGTGCAAGGACCCCCGGTTCTAGAGATGCGGATTTTAATTAGCCTGGGCGGGAAGCCTGGCCACAGAACATTGTGAGGTTCCCTGGGTGACTGCCTTGTGCAGCCCAGGTTGAGTGCCACTGCCCTGCAGGAAATGTCACTCTGATGGGGTGTTGTACACTGAGTAGGCCAGGACAGTGCCTGCTCGTCTGAGTTCTCCTCCAGAGTGCTCTTCACCGTGTCAGGCACACGTCATCATTGTTGGCAGGGCTCAGCTGAGAACGGCCGCCCCTCATCTGCATGGGCCGAGCCCGCCAGACGTGGCTTGCTTCCGCCCACGAGAGCTGCCACATGACGGTGTGGCAGGAGCAGCTCGAATAGCATGGCAGCAGGACGGTGTCCGTTTGTCCCTGTTCACAGCTGTGGTCTATCTAGTAGCCGAATTCAAGGAAAAGCAGTGGACCAATGCAGATCTGTCAGATTAACTGCAGTACACCTCATTCCTCAGAAGCATTCGACGAGTATCTAATGGTTATTGAGCTCACCAGGAGAGGTTAGCTCTTGAAGCCTGTGTTACTGTGGATGCTGTGGAGAGATTTTGGCGGCTATCCATGCCATCGTGGCATGGTGGTACGGCTTTTTAAAGGTGACCTCAACGCGTTAGCATTCTGATTCCTTTGGTGGGAACAAGTCCAAAGGGCACTGCGTAGCCTGAGCCCTCTTAACCTCGGCCATCAAAAACGTTTTCATGTGAAATGGCGTTGGGAACAAGCTTAGCTTTCTGTTTCCTGTTCTAAGTTGTTTTTCTTTCCCTACCGCTGGCGTTCTATATATACAGCTCACATGAGCTGTAGATCTCACTTTTCATAGCAGTGGGGCACAGAGTCATTAGGGAGGATGGGAACGGCATTTACATCTTAAGTCATAAGTAGCAGCGCCTCGTCTTTAATTTAAAAAGCATTGACTTTTAATTGATAACCAGGAACAGTTAGAACTTCAAGAACCTGGCTTCCATTCTATAATATGAAACCCTTTCCTCTCACCCTTTTCTTACCTACAATATTAAAGGTATATGTTAATAGCAAAATGTCATTACTGCTATTTTCCCTTAATTTCCCCCTTTTTTAAAAAAAAACAAAACAAAACCCAGCAATGATTGTCCATGAAAGCACTCTGTAATTTGTGAAGTGCATTTATATATAAGGGATAATTATTATCATTTTGATAACTTTACCATGCAGAGAAAAAGGCTAAAATTATTCTCAACTTCTCTGTGTAGAAATGTTTTAGGATAACTTGGAAAGTCACCATTTTTATGCCCACAGAAAATGCACAGTGTTGCACTGAATTAAATGCGTCCACATCTGAGACCACATCACTCCAACTGCAGAAAGTGATATCACATGGCCTTCTAGGCTGCAAGTTACCTATAGAAGCCAGAGTTTTTGTGTTGGCATAGCACATGACCTACACCGTCAAGAACAAATGGTAGGCTAGCTTTTCCCTCCAACTCTTTGGCAAAAGAGGACCTGAAGAGCCCATCATTAGTTCCTTGAGTACTTCTTGCCAACGAGGCAGTTAAGGTGTGTCTCCATTTTTATGCACAGACTGAAGAGAAAAGGCAGGTAGAGGCTCCGGACTCCTCACATCTCTTAACCCCTCTGAGAAAATGCAGAGAGGATATTGGAAGGGCTCGGGACGCCTATGTCCGTGCATCATACAGCCTCGCACCCCTCGGGGGCCTGTAGGCCAAGGTCATTTCTGTGGCGGGACTGAAATCAGTCCTCCTGCCTTCTCTAGGGCGAGAACTTGCGACTCCGTTGGTACCCATCTGGGCATAATAGAAAGAGCTTTTTCTTGAGCTAGAGCGACCGAGATTCTAATTCTGACCTTGGCTATGTTGCAGAGCTATTTTGAGCCTCGGTAGCCTTTTCTGTAAAATGGGAATAGTGACGTTTATATGGAACAACGTGCAAAACTTTTAATATATAGTAGACACTTAATAATGCTTTGTTTACTACTCAACAATAAAATTATCTACTAAAACATAAAAAAAAAACCCAAAAATAATGCTTACTTTCTATTATATTTCCTGGTATATTTAAAGTAGAATTTTGAGTTTAAAACTGAAGCTGCCAGGTCACTGTGGACTAGAATTGACGTTGAAGCTGGTTGCCAATGGAAACTTCTGTTTCCAAGTAGCAAGATGTCACGAACCCAGGCATATTTATATGTTGGCCCCAGAAAGAATAGAATAGCTATCATATGAAAACTATTTGGAACGATGATAACATTTTGTAATAGCTAATGGCTCTATTCATTTTCATATCAGAGTTCTTGGGAGGCACTATGGGAACAAGGGAATGGGGAGGCTACTGGGGTGGGACTCCAGAACCACCATGTACACACCTACATGAATGGAGGTGAAACTTACATAATATGAAATTAGCCATTTAAAAGTGTGTAACTCAGCAGCACTAGTACATTCACGGTGCTGTGCAACCATCATCCCATCTAGTTTCAAATGTTTTGTCACCCCCAAAGAAAATTCTGCACACATTAAACAGTCACCTCCACGCCCCCCTATACCAACCTACTTTCTGTCTTTGGATTTACCTACTCTGGACACTTCAGATAAATGGAATCATACAATATTCAGTCTTTTGCGATTGGCTTTTTTCACTTGGCAGAATGTTTTGGGGTTCACCCATGTTGTAGCATGGATCAGTACTGTATTCATTTTACAGCCTAATAATGGTCCATTATATGGATATGCCACGTTATATTATCTGTTTGTCACTGATGGATGTACGGGTGGAAGCCGTCTCTTATTCAACCAGCGTGGAACCGCAATGCTCTATTTTGTGTATTGGCCTCTGCAGTAGATTTCATTTGAGAGGAAAGAAGCTTTTCTGCTGCAAGAAGCTTTTAGAACCCTTGAGAACAGCTCCCTCATTTCATTAATAGAAGCACAGACTGTTCAAGTTGGAAGGGACCTTAGCCGCCTTCCTGCCGGTCAGCCCTCGGGTTCCAGGAGTCTCCCTCCTAAGCATCCCTGGCAGGAGAGCAGCTGTGTCCTGGCCAGGCCCTGGCTGTGGCACCACTCAGGCCTGGGGTGGTGTCTCCAGTCTCTGATTCTTGCTCTGTGAGCTTGGCCAAGTGGCTTTGTTCTCTGGTCTCATCTAGAAAATGGGGATCAAGGTATGTCCTTGGCTGGGCCATCACAGTCATCGGAGGAGATGGCCCATGAGAGGGAGTCTCGTGACGTCTGAGAGCATGAGACAAATGCTGTTTCTTAGGGTCACCAGGTGGCCAGTCAGGCTTTGCGGTTATGCTGTTGGTGCCACCTAAGTCGCCAGCTTGTGAGACAGCCTAATTGACTTGCACATACATAATGGTTCTGAATCACACAAGATGAAACTAGGAAGAAGGTCCGTAACTTGCCCCAAATCACAGAGCTGGTGAGAGTCAGAGCAGACGCTGGACCAGGGGTCTCCTGACTTCTACCCCAGTGTTCTTTCTGCTTTGCCTTGTGGCTCCATTGACTTCAGCTTCTACTTCAAGTCAAAGCTAAGCTTGTAAGGGAAGGGGAAAAAAATCAGGAAAATTTCTCTTTTTTAAAAAAGATACTTGGGCAGCTTGAATCTTCCTTTAAAAAAAAAAAATTTTATCAGAAGCAGACGTAGATAAATTGCCTTCCCTGATCATTTGAAAAACAATGATTTTCCCATCAGTTCATTAATTTTGGGGAGGTCAGTGTACCCCCTGGAGGAGCCATTTGACTCATATTTTGCTCCTTTTCCGGAATGAAGATATTTCTGGTAACCAGATTCCTTTCTCGGGAATCGTAATCGGTTAGGACCCCAGAGAAATAAAAATGAAGCCAGAGACAGGCTTGGAGAACTCAGAGGGAGTTTTCTTGCTATCATGAAGGCACGCAGTGCCTGGGAGCTGGGCCGTAACAGATCACTTGCCTCTTATTCGAAGTGTATTTTTGGAACATGCCTTATATAAGACACTGAAACCCCTTTTCCCACAGTAACATTTCACCCCCCTCTCCCGGTTTCATTTACCTCCTGTTGCCATAACAACCAGGTTTCTGATAGAGGCAGGACTCAGCCTGCCAGGGCAGCTTTTACCCAAATTCAGAGAGGTGTGTCCTCTGAAGCCTTCGTTGGGAGCTCAGGCTGCACTGTTTACCTTGACTCCAGCCATAGCCCCTATGCCATGTTCAGGACCAACATGTTAGGTGAATCCCCCAATTAGTTCAATTCCGCATAGAATCTAGGGGAGGTGAAACATTCTAAGAGAACAGAGATCAAAGCAAATCTCCGTGGTTCCGCTGCATGCCTGGGGGCGTGTTTCTTCCACCAGGGATGTCCTTCCATCCCTGGTCTTGTCTCAGATCCAGCTTATCCAAGGAGTGTCACTCTGTGCTGTCCTTGGGAGGAATATTAAAAACACATTGATCAGAGGTCCAACGAGCCCTGACCCCTACCCCTTAAATGGGCAGTACATCCTACTCAGACCCCCTCAACACCAGGGAAGAGAGGCTCCTAAACGATCTCAATTAAGCATACCTTCATAAATGCAGAACATCGTCTTTCTTCTCAGAGAGCATGCTTCTGGAAACAGACATTCTTTTAGGAGAATTATTAGAAGACCCTTCCGAACGGCCTGTGCATGTGTGCATGGCTGACAGTTTGTGGAAATCTTGGGTTTCGTTGAGCCCTAAGGATTCCTCTGTGGCAAGACTGCCAAACACCTTTGAATATTTCAAGTGAGTCAAGAGTTCAAAAAGAGATGAATATTTGCTCCTTCACTTGCATTTCAGTTATACTTTGTGTGGATTAGAGAAACAGATTTGGTTATTTAGGGTATGTGTTGAGCACTTACTGTATGCCAAGGAGAGGTGTGGATTAGCTCACGGGCCAGGTGGGGAGGCCAGACCCACCCACTAACATCTGTAAGTGGAATGCGTGCGTGCCCCAAACTTAAAGACAAATTGCAAAGGGAGAACAAGGTAGGAAGAAGTTATTTCTGGAAGAGGAGAGTTAAAAAAAAACAACTGACAGAGAAGACATGGCTCTTGAGCTGGGTTTAACGGATGAGTAGAATTGAGAACACAGGAATGGGTGGAAGGCCATTCCTGGGGGAGGAAGCAAGGCACAGAGCTCTGTTGGGGAAACTCGGGAGTTTAAGGCAGCTGGAGAGAGAGGTGGATGAAGGGGATTAGCAGAGAGGAGGGTCTCCTGGCGAGATGGACAGAGACCCAGAAATCAGAGGTGGATGCCTGGAGTGTCAAGCTAAGGCAGTTGTGCTTGTTCTCACTCAGGAGCCCATGAAGGCTTTAAGGGTGTCTGGGAACCCAAAAACTACACACAATTTTGTGCATGTCTGTGCTTTCTGGAGAAAAGGCCAGAAATGTCATCATAAATTCAAAAAGTTAAGAACCCAACAGTCCTCTTGTTGTCAGAGGGTGCAGTGAGCTGAAGCAGTTTGCCCAAGGTGGGGGTGTCATGGCTTCAAGACACGCTGTGCCCTCCTCCGAACCTCAAAAGTTATCCCATTTTGGATGGCAGTCAGCAAGCTAGGAAAATGTGCATGCATTTTTTAAGTAAGAACAGACAGGAAATGAATGATGATAAGTGCATTATGTTATGTGCAAGACATAAAAGCTGACAACTCTCTCCCATTTGAAAATGTTTAAGAATTAAGTCAGAAGTAACCAGTAAAAGCCTCTTTTGCGTGAAGTTTGTTGAGCGGGAACCATTTCCGAGACTTATGGGGAAGGTGGAATTTCCTGGGCTGATGCGAGAGTGGCATTTCAGAGACCATTAGACAGGAGCCGAGCCGTCGGCCGCAGGCAGGCCCGCTGTCCCTGTCGCCGGAGCGGGGAGCAGACGGGGAGGCAGCCGAGCCTATGGAAGGTCTGTCACCATTACAGGCCGGGGTGGGGGCGGGGAATGGCAGTGCAGAATCCCGCGACGCGACAGGCCTTTTCTGAGTCATTCCAGGTAGGAAGGGGGCAGCAAACGCATTTGGATATTTCCTTATGAGTGGCTCCAGTGGGCCTTAAATGTCAGCGTGCTTTCAAATCAGGAGTGGCTGGCTTTCGAAAGGAGGTGGTGTGGCCTGGGCTCAGGAGACCACAGTTTTGGTACCGACTCTCCCAGGCCTCGATTTAATCACTATTCTTTGCCGAGCTTGGTTTCCTCATCAGAAAAATAAAAAAAAAAAGTGGAGGTGAGGTTGCTCCCCTGCCTCTTTCATAGAGAACTGCTTCTTGAGTGCGTCTGGTGCACGGCACAGCAATGTTTACACTATTCCCATTCCGGCCTCAAAACAGCAAGTAGTAACAGTTGCTCTTACTACTTGGTTTTGAAGGTGAGGACACTGAGTCCTGGGTGGTTAAGTGACATGCCCGGAACTACACCCCTTTGCAAGCAACAGATGGAGATTTGAAGCCGGTCTGTCCAGCTCTTTCTTGCCTTGAGAGGGAACGGATGTGAAAGTACTTAGCCCACCAGAGAGATGTGCACCCTTAAGGTGTTTTCATTACCTGGCTGGGTCCCTGCCTTCACTGTAAACTGCGGGGCAAGCCCTCATCTCTTCATCTGTAAGCACTGAGCATGAGCAGGAGCCTGTGGGAGATTGATTATCTCTTGTGAGGAAGCTCCGTGGCCATTTCATTTTCAATAACCTTCAAAACCAGAATGAATAAAATATAAGCCAGCGTGCAGAGAACACCAACTTAAAGCAGGATCCACGCAAGAGACAAAAGAGAACAGGAGCAGACAGAAAATCATTTGTGTGCAGTGTGCCTCCCAGGCTGGGAACCTTCTGGAAGTTCAGAAGAGGGCAGGCTGAGCCAAGAAGTAGGTCAGACCATGTGATATCACCAATATTAGACCTTTATGGAGCTACAAGAATGGCAATTTCACGTGATTCAACCTAATAGCTGTCCTGGAATGGTCAAGGAAGGCCTCTTGGAGGAGGTGCGGCTTGCATTCGCTTGGTCTTGGTTTGGTGAGAGCGTGTAAATAAGTTTGGGGGAGGAAGGATGGAGGCCGGAAGCTGGGCAGAGTGGGTAGCAGGTTCAGGAGGTACACCGCGGGCCAGGACCACCAAGCATGCTTTCAATCAGGTGCTTTGGGGTGGGGAGGACAAAAGTTTCTTTTCTGCTACACACTTCTTACTACATCTTTTTTCTCATGGAAAAGTCATATGTGCTTATTGTAGAAAAATTGGAAAATACTGGAAAGTATATAGCATGAAAGAGGAATCTCCCGCAAATTCAACCACCAGACTTAACCTTGATTAATGTTCTAGTTCAGAAAAATGGTATAATATTCTACTCTGTATATTGTTTTAGAGTTGAGGCCATGTTATATAATTATTGTATGCTGTTTTTATTTTTCTCCATTTTTTGGTGACAGTAATTTCCCCTTTTTATTGAAAACTCTGTAAACATATTCATCGGTGGCTGGGCCAGAATCTGCCTCTGGGTCTGTGAATGTTTAGTTCAGTTCCAGCATCCTGTGCTTAAAGCTCTGTGTGCCACTCAGGCGTTGTCTTAGGACGGAGGGAGCCCCGGAGGAAGCAGGACTGGAGATCCGCTCACGCATTGAACGCACAGGTGGGAGAGCAGGGTGGGTGGGAGCAGGGGCCCCAGAGGCAGGTGCTTCAGGGCCGGGGGGGGGGCGGGGGGGATCCTGGCGCCACCAGTGCAGCCGTAAATGGTACGGTTTCCTACCTTCTCCAGCCTTTGGTTTCTTCATCCATAAAAGGGAGCTTGCAGTTGGATGTTTGAAACCTGCAAAGCAATGAGGAGTTCTTACACTGGAGGGAGGGAAGCATGGCGCTTATTCCTACAAGAGTCCTTGTCGTGGGAAATGTCCCATCTGAATGTATTTAATAAATCAAAAAATATATGTAACCTGGCAGCTTTTTTTTTTTTTTTTTTTTTTAAGGAAAAAAGAGTGTAAAGGCAGAGCTGATGAAGTAAGTGGGAAGGGAACTCCGACAGAGGTGGTTAATCTTTGGCTGTGGGGACAGGTTTGATTTCCCTCTATTTATCTGCTAGATTAAAAGAAATGAAAAATCAAAATTAGAGCCAGTCTTAGTAATCGTTTGAAAGCTCTTGGTTGTCACACCGAACGGTGGGCAGTGTTCTCCAGCTGCTTTCTTTCCTTTTCTTGTTACACAAGTTCCTTTTCCTTTTCTTCGCTTTGAGGAGCATAAGAGCCCCAGCAACTCTCATCACAGAGGCTAAAGTGAGGGGGTGGGCAGAGGGTGGAACCTGCACTGTTCAGAGTGGGAGGACCCACCCCCGAGCTCATCCTCCGCCGGTGCTCCTCGCAAGAGAGATTAGCAGCAGCCCTTGTCTAACTGTGGAGCTGGCTTCTCAACGGTGCACTTCCTGTCGAGGTGGATGTCTTCCTCTGCTTACAGAGGATGGCTTTCTTTGTCCAGACAGCCCCTGCCTCCGCAGCGCCGGAGGCCAGCCCGGAGGAGCCGCTGACATGCGCATGGATGCACGCATGCATGTGCGCGCGCACGAAGGAACGAGTGCGTGAGCTCTGTGCTGGTGGCGGCATCAGGGCGCAGTGGGAGAGCCCGCAGCAAGGTGAGCAGGATGGAGGCAGGGAGAGGTGCCTAGACAGAGAAGACAAGTACCCATGAGGGCCGCAGGGCAGGATCGGCCAAGGGCCTCGCCAAGCGCAGAAAGAATTCTAGCTGTGTGGTTCACAAAAGCTCCCAAACTGGGAACAGTCAAACCGTCTACCCGCAGAAAAATGCGCAAATCATGGATGGTGACTCACTGGAATACCGTACGGCAATGGCAATGCACGGACTATAGCTTCGTATGCCGGTGCTAGTGTTGAGGAAAAGAGGCAAGTCGTGGGAGGATAGCTACAATATGGTTCCAATGAAATACAGTCCAACACGGGCAAAACTGAACTTTATTTTACAGAGATGTAACCCAAATGGCAACAACATGAAGGAAAGCAAAGCATAATGAACGATCAGAGTTTACGATGGTGACTTCTGGGCGGGGATGGGGAGAGGGGACGCGTCCCGAAAGGAGCACAGGGGGACGGTGAGATCCTGGCTGAGCTCTGGTTCTTAACCCAGGTGGTAATTGCATAAATATCAGAATTATTCTTTAAATGTACACGTCTGTTTTCTGCGCTAGTCGGTGCGATACAGCACAGCTTTATGGGTAACAGAAGGCAGCCCGGCGTAGCAGGATGATAGCGAGTGAGCATTGTGTCAGACGCTGCCGGAGCTAGTGGGTCAGGCCACGCGTTGGGCTTTTCATCCTAAAAGCAACGGGCAAGTTTTACACAGCAGGGCGGCATGATGAGATTTGTGTTTTAAAAAGATCACTTTGGCTGTAGCAGGAAACCGAACTGAATGAGACAAGGGTGGGGGGTGGGGGCAGCAAAGAGCTTTGAGAGGTGGTTGCTGTGTGGATTAGAAGGCAGGGATTAAGAGAGATGTTGCCTTCAAGAGGGATTTAGGAGGATGAGTGGATAGGACGTGAAGATGAATTGGGTGTGAGAGGCGAAGGTGGAAGGGGGGTTAGGAAAGAGGCTGGTTTAGCAGCTGCATGGCTATTGGTATCAGGGAGCCCTGGGGAAGTGGCAGCTCTGGGCAGGGGCTGGGGGAGGACACGATGCCAGTCATGGGGTTTCCAGGTATATTGTCTGCTAGGTAGTTGGTTGGGTACACGGGCCTGGGATGCGTGAGGGGTGGGGCCCATGATGGGAATAAATGTTCCCTAAAGGAGATGGAGGCGTCCACGTGGGCAGATCAGACACTATATTGCCTCGTGACTTAGGGGAAACTGTGGTAAAGTGGGGTGAGCTGAGACAGGAGGTCTGGGTTGAGAGCCTGACGCTGCCCCTCTTTCTGGCATATTCTTCAGCTGTCCCCAGCATTCGCTCTGCAGCAGCCTGCTCATGGGGCTCGCCCTGCTCGCTGGCTTGGCTGTTGGGCACAGGACCATCCTGTCCTCAAGGTGCCTTTTGCACATCATTGTGTTGTCTTAATTTACTCTTAGGCTTTTGGAGTTGTGCAGGGGCCTCGGTGTCCTTCGCAGGCAGCTGGCCCTGTGCCCTCACAGGGGGGCTGACAGAGGAACCAAGCTCCCGGAGCAGGCAGGGAGGATTCCACCCCAACACCCGCTTCAGGGGGCTTCCCCAGGCGGCCCCTCTCCTGCTCATTGTCATTGTTGCTGTCGTCGCCTCCACACCTGTGCAGTGCTCTGCAGTTCAATCCCATTTCAAAGCCAGTGACCCGGAATAATACTCATTCAACCATGAAAAATAGGCAGGTGTGAGTCATTATTCCCATTTTACAGGCAAGGACATGTGACATTCCAAGGCTTGGGTTTTAGGCGGCGGGATTGCCAACGATGGGAATGTTTACCTGTGTGTGCAAATCTATTAGCTGAGGCCTCAGGTAGGTTGTATTGGGTTGGCCAAAAAGTTGATTTGGTTTTTTCTGTACGGTGGCTCTAGTAGCACTTAGTTGTTTTTAACTCTATTAGAAAGAACTTTGTTAGATTGTACTGTGACAGCTGTCATATCAGCATGGATTTTTTTTTAAAAAAACTTATCAAAATTGGTGAATTTTGTGTAGCTATTTTAATATTGAAGAAGGAAGAAAATATGCAACATTTTTGGCATACTATGCTTTCCTATTTCAGGAGAGGTAAAAACACAACTGAAACAAAAACAATTATTTATGCAGTGTATGGGGAAGGTACTGTGACTGATCAAATGTGTGAAAAGTGGTTTGCAAAGTTTCATGCTGGAGATTTCCTGCTGGACGATGTTCCATGGTCAGGCAGACCAGCTGAAGTTGACAATGATCAAATGGAGACATTAATTGAGAATAGTCAATGTTATACCATGTGGGAGATAGTCGACATACTCAAAATATCCAAATCAATACATTTATTGGTAAAAATGAAAAATGTGTCTTTTACTTTTTAGAAAAAAACCATACAAACGTTTTGGCCAACCCCATACTTCTGCACGCCATCACCGCTTTGAGGTGCTGTGCGGGGTAGTGACTGGAATCTGTCCTCAGAGCCCTGATCAGGAAGTGGGACTGGACGTTTTCTGCCAGGAGGAGAGAGCGAAGGAGAATAAGAGACCCCGGGGGTTTTCACCGTTTTGAGTTTGAGAGCTTGTGTGGGAGGGGATAAAACTGTGCAGGCTCCAATAGACAGAACAAGGAAATGTGGCTGAAACTTGCAGAGAGATTGGAGCTCAAAGAAAGAAAGAAAAAAAAAAAACAACTACCTTACTTTGCCTGAAATATTAAAGGATGGGTTGAAGAATCAGCGAGCTCCATGCGGCTGGAAGTGTTTAAGCCAAGACCATGCGGCCACACAGAGGAAACAAGTGCCATCTCGGGGGTGCAATGGACGTGCGGTCAGTGCCTGGCCTGCGACCTCGGGCCTGTCAGCGAACCTCTCCCCGAGCCCCGGTTTCCTTACCTGCACAATGGGGTAATGGTACAGGTGGGCCGTGAGGATCCAGCGGGAGCCAAAGCACACCTCTGGGTACACTCACCTCAGCAGTACCTCAGGGCTTCCTACCAGGGTCCTGCATCTGTCATCTGGTTTAGTTGCCACCAGGTTGCGTCAGGCCTGCCCCTAACATCCGTGGGGACTGCCAGCCCCTCCTCCTCTCCCTACTCCCGACTCCATCCACCATTGCACAGGCTGGGGACAGTGCCCAGTTCACACACCTAAGCCCGGCGCGCTCCTCTCCTCAGGTCTGGGGTGAGGGTGGGGCGCACATCAGAAGCACCATTCACCCTCCGGGGGATAGACTCCCGCCGTTGAGGAGGGCACGCACTTACAGGGTCCTGGGCACCCTGGGTGGGCGCCCGGAGGGCACGGAGCATGGGTCTCATGTAGGCATGACTCCTTGACCTCCAGGGCTCCTTGCCCCACGGGAAGGAGGCCGCCAGAGTTGGCTGCAGCAGGACTCTCTCAAGTGCAAAGCCCCGGGCAGGGCCAGGTTGCCAAGTCTACATGCAGTATTTTCTGCAAGATTCTTAAGTGGTGCTGCTTAGGTGTCTTGGGTACGCTGGGCCCTGAGCCGTTCTGGGGCCTCAGTGGCAGGCTGGGAGGAAGGGGCAGAGCCAGGAAACGGGGAGAGAGCAGGGGGCTGGGGAGGGTGGGGCCCAGCCAGCAGCCCGAATCATACCCTGGGTCGGGCGTCCTATTCCCCTGGCGGCGGGGGGGCTCCAGGGGCCGGGTGCTGCCCCCGCGTCCCTGGGCAGTGGGGGAGGAGCCCCCGACCCTGGGCTATCCAAACAGTCTGAGGGAGACCTGAGAGCGCAAGTGGCTCCCCTGGGAGGGGCGGGGGCTGCGGTCAGGGGAGAGTAGCCAGGACCAGGCCTCAGCCGTCTAGCCTCGAGTTTCAGGTGGACCGGCAGCGTCGGGCTGTGGGTCTGAGTCAGCAAGCCCACCCCAGATCCCCTCCGACTGGTGCTTTGGCACCTGTGCACGCACCCCCGCTGAGGCAGGGCGGTGCAGGCCCTGGGCTGGATGGAGGCAGAGACCTTGGTTATGGGATCATAGAACCGGCAGCTGAGGAGGCGCAGATGGGAGAGGCTCTGCAGGCTGTAGATGGGCGGCTCCCCAACTTCAGTGCAGAGTCAGAATCATGGGGTAGGGGGAAGGGGTTGCTAAACCCAGATTGCTGCGTACCACCCCCAGAGTTCTGAGTCGTTCGCATGTCTAACATGGTCCCAGGTGATAGGGAAGCTGCTGGTCCGGGCACAACGCAGCCCGAGAACCACCTGCCTGCCAGTCCTTGTGTCTGTCCCAAAACACGTGAGGACTCAGCCCCTCCCTCAGGCCCCGTGGGCTTTGGCACTGAGCTCTCGCTGGGGTTGTCAGGACTCGTCTTTATGCAAAAGAGATGGCCCATGCCCCTGGTGAAGGCGGCCACTGGAGACGGTTTGGCAATAACACAGAGAACAAGACGCCCCAGTTTTGTATAACTCTACTCACAGGCGCTGTGTGCATTGCATGTGGTCGCCAAACTGAGAAAGCAAAACAGGGCCACTTCATAAATCCACGTTTTTATTCATCTGTTTCTTTTTGCTGCCTTTCTGTGCGGGTTTCTTAAGACAAGTGAAATATTAAATGATTGTAAAATCTAACCTTCAAGGCACAACCAACCCCTTATAAAACAATTCTTCTAATGAGGCAAAGTGTTGCAGATATTTTTGTCTCTGCATTTTCTGTCAGCTGGTTTGCAGGCAATGTCCTTGATGCATCCTTAATTTTGACTCAGGCTTTCTCTACAGCAGAACAAGTGGCGGGGAAGATTTTTTTCTCTAGGCAACAGCAACATTTCTGTCTCATTTGTTTGGTTTTCTGGTGTAACATGACAGCTTGTGGAGCTGCTGATTCGAACTTAGGTCCTTGTAGGTCCTTGTAGGATTGCAGCATTCACGATCGGTAAATACGTCAGGTTGCAGATTTTAGCCATTTAATTGCTGAAAATGGGAATACTTGCTTGTTGCATGAATATTTTAAAATGGAACAATAGGCAAATTGTATCTTACTCCCAGATTCCACTGCAGTTCTGAACCGCCTCTGATTTCAGCATCATCTGGTTACTCGAGGCTGTGAGCAACATTTTTTTCAGAGGATTCGGTAGCAGAGTTACTCTGATCCAAACCATGGACAAGCCCAAGACATTTTTTATAGGGAATAGATCATCTTAGCACCATTTCATTCATCTTTGCATCCATAAAAGTTCTTGCTGGAAATGGAACTTGAACCAGTACTTTTTATAAGTGAGTATGCAGCGTTGTACAATGGAAAAGAAAAAGAGTCTAGAATCCGGCCCTGGCCGGGTGGCTCCGTTAGTTGGAGTGTCATCCCGTACACCAAAGGGTTGTGGATTCAGTCTCCATTCGGAGGCAGGTACTGGGGGCAACCAACTGATGTTTTGCTCACATCGATGTTTCTCACGTCAATGTCTCTCTCTCCCTCCCCCTCCCTACCTCCTCTTCCTTCCTCTTTCTCTAAAATCAATAAACATATCCTTGGGTGAAGATTAAAAAAAAAAAAAGGTTCTGGAATCCAGTGGGTTTGAATATTGACTTTTCCTCTTGCTCAGGGTGACAGGTGGGGCCGATACTTAGCTCTTTCACGTCTCTGTTTCTTCATCTGTAAAATGTGAATAATGGTAATAACTACTTAGGATTATTGTGATCATTAAATGAATTAAAGTGCTTAAATACACAGCATAATGACTAGACATGATAAGTATTTAATAAGTAGTAGTTATTTTATAATCTTCCTTCCTGTGATGACACAAAGTGCCTATCACAGTGCCGAGCACATAGGAGTTCAATAAATGGTAATTATTATTATCATCAATGGCATCATAATTCTTACAGATGAACACATATTAGCTAAACAGTTTTCCACCAGGCAGACATGTTTTATCTTTAAAGATATTTGATCCATCAAGAATTTATATGAGTAAATGAACAGCTTAATAAAGTTTAGCAAGATTGAAGTAAATGAATGAAGCTCATATAAATAATGAAAATAATCCCTCATGTAAAATACTTGCTCAATTTGTGCCTCAAATTAAAAATGGGTTCTGTAGATTTTTAAGAACTTCTCTTTGTTGTGCCGCAGGTATAGGGACCTCAAGTCAGTCCAGGCTTCCCGTGGGGAGGAAGCTGTGACGCTGGCAGATGGCCTGGGCTAAGTGTCAGCCCTGCAGCTGCCTCTGAGCTTGACCTTGGACAAGCCCCCACACTTCTCTGGGCCATGGTGGGAAATTGCAGTTCCCTAAGTGCATGTGATTGATTCCCTTTGAAAAGAGAGATATTTAAAAATTAAGAGAAGAACTACTTCATTCTTTAAAAACCCTTAGACTCTGCAAGTTCTGCCAGTTGCTTTTAAACCACCAGGTAGTAGGTGACAGGTATCTGCGGGTGGCTTAATTGGAAGTTGTGTTCATCATCCGGAGTATGTGCGCTCACAGTGAGTGTGTTTTTGACAGTTTCTCACCATCCGGCTTCTTGCTTCCAACCGGAATGATTTGCCTCTCCACTGCATTCAGAACATTCTAGTCCTGGTCACAAATGCTAATTAGATTGAAGAAGAGAAACAAGATTATGCTTCTAAAAATAGTTCTGATCCAATAGGCCATTTTTTGATGCTGTTATAATCTAGGTGCTTCATAAGGATGACATTACCAGGCTTTGCATTGCTTCTCTGCCCAAGTTCATTACTAGCATCTTTGAAGTTGGTGAACGGGTGCTTGTAATCAGGGAATACAAGGGTGCGCATCTCTGGCTTAGCTATTGCACGTGCCATCTAATGTTTCCCCTGGTTTGAATCTCAGCACTTACTCTACCAGTTGTTTGTTTGTGGGAAATCTTTCCTGTGGTCTCGGGAGCTGGCTGGCTTGGCCTGTGATGGGATAATAGTGTGAATGCATGAAGTGGGTGAAGTGGACAGACAGATACCACTGCAGGCGGCACAGTACAAGGAAGGGAAGGAGCGCTGGTGTGGGGGACCCGGGTCCTAGGCTTGGCTCCGCCGCTGACTGGCTTGGGTCCCACACACCACGGGCCAGGCACTGCGCCGGGGCCTGGGGATGTCGGGGTAGTTCGGTGCGGCTCCTCTGCCCTGCGCAGCCGCCTGGGCTCTCTCCGTCTCTCCCTGAGGGGCGTGAGGGCCCTTTCTGCTCTGACATTCTGTTGGCTCCAGTATTGGGAGTGAGAGTAGTAGGTCTGACGCCTGTTGAGTAAGCATTTTGATAGAACTCTGGCAGCAGGCAAATCTCAGAATGAGTTTCAAATTATAGATGGCTCCGAACAGGGCACTTACTCTTTTGAGCTTGGTTATACTCCACCCACCCCCCACATAAGGTTTGTCGTGGCTTTTGGGTGGGGGTGGAGTAATCCCCATAAACTAGTTCTTGTCTCCTTCTTAGTAGTTGGAAAATGCTTTGGTTGATTTTCTATTCTGGGCTCTTATTGGCATTCAAACTGCTTTTTGTATTACCTCAGATTCAGATCTCAGGCTGGGTAAGGGATGCCACTATAATTGCCTTTATTTTCATTATAGTCATTCACGTTTTGCTTTCTCTTTTCGTTTATTTTACATTTGAGGTATTTATGCTGCTGTCCTCGCATTCTCTCATTCTCCTCCTTACCCTGTGTGTCCTAATCTGAACTAAAGGAATTACATCTGTATAACATAAGAATATCTTGGGCTCTTTATCACATATTTGCTATTTAAGCTATCTTTTCTTTAAGAAAGAGCCGTGTCCCTTTTCCAGATTTATCTGTACAGTGTGGGTCAGAATTGTCCAAATCTCTAAAGGAGGCCCAATCAGCTGCCCTCTCTTCCATCTAAAGTCTGAATAAATTGAGAATAAGACAAAGGACTGAAGAGGATAAGAGCCAAAATATCACTTCCATTATGGACATGGTGGTGCTGGAGCACGTCTCGTGTCTGTGGGCAGACGGACCTCCTGGTGTGGAATCCAGGGGGAGACTCAGGCTGGTGGCAGCCCCGCCCCTGCCCCCACCCCCAGCAGGACTGTGGGAGCCGGAGCCCGGCCCTGGTGAGCAGCACCGTCTGTGCTCTCACGGGGAAGGGAGGAAGGACTGAGCGGCTTCCCCCCATTTCCTCCCTCCAAAATCATCCAAAAAAAATCTTGTTTCCTCAGACTCAGGGGTGGGGCAAAAAGAAGCCAAAAATGCTATCGTTAGTGGACCCTGTCACCTGAAGGGAACATCAAGGGTAGGGAAACAGTGCCTGCTGCCAACCACCACTCACCTCACGGGAAGCAGGTTTGCAGGGCTTACAAGAAGCCTTTGAGTCTGACAGACCTGGGTTCAAATCCTAGTCTCCACTGACCGGCTGTGTGATCCCAGATGAATTCTTCCACCAGGCGAAACCTCACCTGTAACATAGCAGTGGTAATCGGGTGTTGTGAAGTGAAGTAAGGTAATCCGTCGGAGTGCCAGGCACATGATAAGTGCTCAGTGAAGAAGAGAAAGTCAAACGAAATAACATGCAGAAACGTCCTTTGTAAGTTTATATAGATATGGCGGTGTTAATGAAATAATTGAATTGCACTTGCTATGCAAAACTCTTAGCGCGCCCAGGTTAGGCTTAAACAGGCTGGGGGTACCCGTGGCTTGTTGTGTGTCTCTTTTCTAGCAGGTTTTTGCAAAGGTCTACGAGCCAGAAGGAAAGAAGAAATTAAATTAATGAGAAACTTCCAAGCATCAGAATGACCACTCCCGAGTCCAGCTGTTGTAGATTCTCCTAGAAGCTGTCATGTACATCTGCAGCAGCCGTTAGAAAGTATTCACCCCACTTAATTATGTTGAAAAATCAGTAGTGGGAATTTGACAAAGGCCTGGAGTGTTCGCAAGCCGATACCCTGATCCTCAGCTGTCAGGCTTCGAGGGTCAGGCTGCGGCGGGGAGCCCCCAGAAAGTACCCTGGAGGGAGGAGTGGGTGTGGGGCGAGGGTGGTGGTTTCTCTCTGCCTCCTCTTGGGCCTTTTCTGCCATCATCCCCAACGTCACACTTGTCGAGTGTTACTACTTTCCTGGTTGGTTTGAACCACAGCCCTCGGAGGTTTTATTATCTGCATTTCACCCTTACAACGTCTACCCGCCGACTTAGGCAGAGTCGGGATGGGGAGCAGGCGCGGGTCATGCCGGTGCCCTGGTCTCTTCTTCGGGAGGAGTCTTGGTGACAGACTTCTCAAAGCCCTGAGGAGGCTTTGTGTGTGTCATTGCAGCTTCCACATCGCTGACGTTTGGTAGGAACCAGCAGAACAACTCTTTCCTTGGCAACTAGTATTGCTGATAGCTAGTGGATATCGTAGCCTCAATCTCCACATTTGTAATAGGGAGTAATTGTAGCTACTTCATAAGGTTCTCAAGGGGATTAAATGAGATCATGTACCTCAGGGCCTGGAATAGGACTTAACATGTAATAGTTGTTCAGTAAATGTTAGTGCTGGTACCATATGTGAAAATGTCTAGCTCCGTGCCTGGTTGTAAAACTAGGCACCCAGCAAATAAGTAGCTCCCTTTATTCCTTTTCAATTTACAATCTCCTTCCTTTCCTGAAAGCGCCATGCCAGCTTAACTAGGCTCTATAGCTGTGGAGCCGTGCGGGTGGAGGCACTGTTCTGTGGGGGAGGGATGAGGCTGGAGCTCCACTGGTACCCGAAACCACAGAGGGCAGGTCACTTCTGTTAGTCTCTCCTGTCGTTCCTTAATAGGGGGCTCTGATCCTGCGTTTCAGTATTGGAACTCGACATTTCCAGGTGGCGAAGGCAGAGACACGGCTGCGTGGCGGCTGGTTTCAGCGAACATTTTCTATTATGCTCCCAATGGCGGAAGCAGGGAGCACCTCAAAATGCCTTGTTCCACACTTTCACTTTCCGTTCCCACTGCCACTAAATGGCTCTGAGTCAAGCGCACCCAGCAAATAGCAGCATACAAAGTGCCCCTGTACCTGTGTGGCATCTTAATCACAATTACGGATGTATTTTCTACAGACTTGAGCTGTAGTTTTCTTCAAACCCCAAAACTCCTTCAATTTTAACTGTTTGGAGTTAAAGTGTTTCTACCATGCATTACACACCTGCTTCCTAAAATTGAAGGAACAGAATTTGACTTATTTTTTCTTGGTGCCTTGGGGTTAAGGGGGGGTGTTAGTAAACTGACTTTCAAAAACAAAACAAACAGCCCCTGCTGATGTGGCTCAGTGGACTGAGCGCCAGCCTGGGAGCTGAAAGGTTGCTGGTTCGATTCCCAGTCAGGGTGCATGCCTGGGTGGCAGGCCAGGCCCCCAGCAGGCGGTGTGTAAGAGGCAACCAATCGATGTTTCTCTTCCTCTCTTTGTCCCTCCCTTCCCCTCTCTCTCGAAATGAATAAATAAAATCTTTAAAAAAACAAACAAAACCCCAAACCCCAGATTTGTAGAGTTTGCTTATGTCCATGGTATAAATATTTCTACAACAACCGATCCAGCTAGGAGGAATTTTTGACAACCAGGGTAAAGGTCCTATGGGCTGCTGGAGTGCCCGCTGCAGGGGCCGGCAGAGCAGGGCGGGGGGGACACGGGCCGGCCCCCAGACCTGAGCAGCCCCGGCCTTAGTCCTCACTCCCCCCGCCCCGTGAGAGCTGCGTTACCGGGGCCAGGATAGCCACCCATGTTTCTATATAAACTGAGGTAAAATGACTACCCCAAGAGTGATGGTGAGGATTCAATGAAGTGGCATAGGTCAGGGGTCCCTAAGTCAAGGGCTGTAGGGGCCGAGCAGATGACAATGAAGGCGGCAGGCTGGGCGGGCCTTTTGGCAAACACCTAAAACAGTGATTCACGAGGTTGGCCGGGGAACTTCACCCACGCCTGGGCCCCACCCCGGATCAATTAAACCAGAATTTCTGGGGAAGCCAGCAAGGGAGAATGTTTTGCAGTTTCCAGAAACTCCACAGGGAGAACAATTCCTATGACAGAACTTGTTCGTGGCAGTTCATTGTGAACCACTTACTTGAAAGGACTCAGACGTTGACTTTTAAAATACTTTTTCTCCCTGATACTGTCCTAAATGGAAACATGAAGGTTAGTTTAGGGTGAGCTGGGGAAATGGGAAGTGGTTTCGTGTGGGTGGAAGATGGTGGGTGTGAGAAGCAGTAGGGGTAAGGCAGAGGGTTCGGCGGTGCTCAGGCCATAAAGGGCCTTACATGCCAAGCCAAGGAGCCTTAGATTTGCCTGTGGGCAGAGGGAAGCACCCCGCCAACACCTCAGCGGAGGGAGAGCAGTGACATGTTACCTGGTTGGGCAAGGGAATCATCTGTTGATGTGGGTCCATTGAACAGCTCACTCAGATCACTCGTGCTTCAGCGCAGGCCTCCGCCCCAGCCTTGGGTTCCTGCTCTTCTATTTGCATAATTTCCCTTCAGTCATTGCTTTCGTTATTTTCGCAGCCTAACCCGGCAGGAATGGTCCGATGCCAGGTGGCATGAAGCTGTTGGGACCTCAGAAGACCTCCTTTGTTCACCTTATTAACCTGAGTATTTTTTCAGAGATTTTTTATCAAAAGAGATCATCTGGGGTTTGCTTTCGGCCGTATTTTCTGGCAAGAGCTGGCCAACGACTGTCCTTGCACCTGACCCCCTTCTGCGTGTGCACTTGGACGCAGGTGTCACTCAGAGTTTGGGGAGCGCCAGTTTCTAATTAGTTGCTTGTTAAACCACAGGCCTCCAGCTTGTGCTGCTCAAATTACTAGTTTATTCAATGAAGAAACCTTGATGGTGACTTTTTTTTCCCACCCTGAAAACAAGCATGTCTGTTTCTTTGCTGCTGCCGCATTTTCTGGACACTGTTGTTGTAACTGCTACGTGGTACTATTATTATGTGTGGTGCCCAGGCAGTGCTGGTTACTTCGCAAATGTTATTGTCTTGTTGAATTCTCACAGGATCTTCGCAAATCCTGGCTTTCAGAGGAAGAAATCTGGTCACTTCGCAAGGCCACCTCACAGCAGGGGTCAAGCCCCAGCCCAGGCGTGGCCCCTGACCGTGTTCTTTGCTACAGTCTCTTCTCTGTAATGTGCTCACTTTATCCACTTGTCTCTGGTTAATTGACTGTGTTTTATAATATAGAAATTTGCATTTTAGTTAAATAGCATCTGGAAAATAATGAAAATAATTTTTAAATATAGCTTAAAAAGCAAAGCAGGGATGCAGATGACACACCACTAATGCTTCCCCTGGACTATTGTCATTCCACCTGTGTTCGCTTAAAGGAGCAAATTCAATATTTCCTGATTTACTGTAGCAGTAAAGTCCCAAATTCTAAAATTACAGCAGGGGCAAGAATTCAGGTCTTCAGTGATTATTCACGGTGTAACCCGCCTTCCTCGGCTAGATTTATCATTTTGATAATTCGGTCATAGTTCATTCCTCCTTCCGGGATAATGACAATTGCATAGAATCACTTTTGATTAGGGGTTTTTAAAACATCCCATTACCTTTCTCTTTTTTTTTCTTTAACTGTCTCACTGTTAGCTGTTTCCCTTTCATGAGGCTAGGTTTTTATTCTGTGATCAGACATGGAAAATGCGATGGGCAGGCTCTGGACTCAGTCATCCATTTACCCAGCAGACACTTTCGGAGTGACTTCTGCGTGCTTGGATGCGTTTCCAGGGGCGGGGACAGGGCCGTGGAGTGGCTCGCGAAGCCTGCTCTCCTGGAGCCTGCGTTCCAAAGGCGGGACAGACGTTAAATAAGTAGAAAAAGTGGAGAAAAAGGGCTATGGTGCCAGTGAGCAACGACGGGGACAATGAGACATGATCCCGGCTCTGCGCCGCTCTCTGTATATCCAGGGGGAGACAGACGCTTCAACAAATCGATACAAACTCTGGCTTCGGGGCATTTGTAGGTTTAACACTTACTATTTTCATTATTCTTGAGCTGTATGAAGATCTGTAAAATTTGTCATTTTGCTGAGGTGTACATTTTCTTCCATGGTAAAGGAAAAGATTTTTGCCTCCTGGTAAAATAATTTGTGTATAACAAGTAGGTGAGTTAAGTGTTTGGGGGGAGTGGTCAATCTTTCCTGCGCCCATGGAATCCATCCACAGAGGTCTTATTTCATTTATTAATCCATCAAACCCTTAACTTAGTGTCTGTTATGGCCTGTATACCTGAGAGGAAGGCTGGGCTGCTCAATCCCCTTGTTTGAAAAGGGAGAAAAAGATGCACAAATGACTAGGGTACCGTTGGCCCTCGATAGTCAGGAGGGACACTCATGAGAGGCTTTTGTGAATCCTTAAGTTGATCACTAGTTATTGTGCAGAAACAGAGGAATTGTTCATTGATGAGCTAGACTCATTCACCAGTTAAGTGACTTGCTAATTCATACCTGCCTCGTGGAAGGGGTAAATCAAGGTCGTGCAATCTGTTTTACATATACCATCTCATTTCACCCTGATGACAATCTTGTGATCAGGATTTTTATCTTCATTCACACTATTGTACGCCATGACCTTCAGGATTGTCAATGCCAAGGGCTTACTTTGCCCCACCCTACGTTCTGGAATACAGCTCTGAAAGGATTTGGGAACGCTGACCAGCTCGCATGCGTGGGGGTCCTTAGATGCACCTTCTTGGATGAGGGGACATTACACTGAGTCTCACAGAATGAGAGAGGCCCATCAGGCAGAGAAGGGACTGTATCAGACAGAGGAACCATGCGTGCAAAGTCTTGAGAGTTTGAAAGCACACACTCTATTCCAGCAAAAAAAGAGATCAGAAACTTGTGGGTTGGGGCAGGGAGTTGGTAGGAAATTAATTTGGAAAGGCAGGTTGGAACCAGACGTTGAGAGGCCTGAGTGTATTTGGAGGCAGAGTTGACAGGATTCCTGCTGGTTACCCTGGAGGAAGGGAGGGAAAAGGAATCAAAGATAGTCCTACAAATTTGGCGTGAGCAACTGGAAGAAACCGGGAAGGCGGAGTCGGTGATCTGCACCACCAAAATGTCCCTTGGGGGACAGTCCCAGGGACGGACTGGAACAGTGAGAACTGGAAGGCCGGTTGGCAGATGGGAAACGAGCACTCTGAACTGAGGCCCTTGGTGGTGGAGCTGAAGAGAAGGGATCTGCCAGAGGGACCAGCCTTGGCTCGACTCGGCATGTGGGGTTCACGGGGATCCGAGCGGTGAAGAAACTGGAGAAGTCGCTCACAACGAGCGTGAGAGTGAAACAGTCAATGTAGGTCAGGGACGCAGCAGGGAGGAAAGATTTCAGGGGAAGAAATGAAGTCCAGTTTGGGACAGATTGCCTTTAGTTTACCTGGGGGGCTCCCAGGAGGAAGACGTCTGGAGGCTGTCCTAAAGGTGAGGCGAGAGGCAGCGTAACAGGGACTGTGAAGCCAGACTGCGCAGATGCAAACTCTAGCTCTGCCACCTGTCAGCTAAGTGACCAGGAAGGACAAGACACTTACCCCCACTTAGGCTCAGTTTCCTCTGTGTTTAAAACGAGGGCATTAGCAGTACCCACACTAGAGATCGACTCATATGAGAGACACACATATAAGAAATCAGCAGGGTGCCTGGCATGTTGTCAGTGCTCAATAAATGTTGCCTGTTGTCATCATTTTGTCATTGTCATTCTTGATTTTGCAGCCGTCAGTACATCAGTGGTAGTTGAGGCTGTTGTGAGACCTACCAGGGAGAGTCTAGATAGAGCATGAGAAGAGCAGGTAGATAGAGGGCGACTGTAGCTCCCACCTCCGATTCTCTTAGAAGCCGGTGCAAAAGCCATGAGCACCATTCAGGGCTCACTTGCGTGATGGATGTGGCTTGACTTGAAAGGTTCTTAAATGAACTGTAATTTTAGAAGGTAAGGAGTAAGCCGGTGAATGTGTTTAGCAAGCCCGAGGTCCCCCTTCCTACAAGTGCTCCTCTGAACACACAAGTAAGACAATGACAGGCTCAGCACAGCTAAGATGTTTTACTGGGGAAAAAGGGATGTAAACGGCCAGATCTTAAATGCATCAATTTTCAACATTGTGAAATTAATTGGCTCCCAAATATAGCCCACTTCTGTAGCAGTTGGAGTTCTGAGGAGCTTCCAGTTTTCCTGTTACCTTGTGCCAACATTGCTGGGTTCAATGGTGAATAAAGACCTCTTTGTTTAATTAGAGTTGAATTATGTTTTAAGAAGTTAATGTAATTAAAATTATATTTCCAGTTTCTATGAAATAGGGAAAAAAAAAAGAGATCAGCAAATGTTTTACGGAGCCTTCTCTGTACCCTGCAGTGACACCGGGTAGCCCAAAGAGACGCCAGGCGAGGAAGGGTGATAGCCCAAGGTGCTGTGGGAGCGCAGTGGCCTGTGGGGCATGGAGCACTCTCCAGAGAAGGTGACATTTGAGGTGGACCCTGAGGGAGGCCAGGGAGAAAAAGGGCAGCTGCCAATCGAACTGGAGGCCAGTTAGGAGAACACCGCAGTGGGCCAGGGACATGTGAGGAGCTCTGAACCAGGCCCTGCTCCTGGGGACGGGCAGGCGAAGCATTTGGTGGGTGATGGGTGTGGGTGCATGAAGGAGAGGGACAGTCGAGAAAGAGAGAGAACTGCTGGTGAAAGAGGGGCGGGATCGCAGATCCTATGGTTGGAACTTCACAGGAGGTAGAGATGGAGAAATCCAAAGGGTGGGCAAGAGACGAGGCTGTAGGTTCCCATGGACATGTAATTTAATGTAATTTAGAAATAGGATTTATGACCGGCAACCAAGCACGTATTCACGTAATTTAGCGCGGCCATTCAAACCCTAGGATGGTAAACTGTTCTTTGAGAGACCAGATAAACTTTGACCTCTGCCGCTGTTGGGGTATGTGAGAGTGAGCTGGTTGTCAGGTTCCGGTTATGAAGGAAGATGAGCCTCTTGAGTTGACCTCCTAAAGCTCTCCTGATTCTGACATTCTCTCCATCTTTACGGACACGGCTTTTGTCCAGGCCACCAGCATCTCCAGGCTGGATGGCTCTAAAATGGCTTTTTGCTTCCTCGTAGGCTAAAGATAAAAAACCATGTCAAATGCCTAACAAGGCTTTGCATGATCTAGTAGACCAGTGGTTCTCAAAGTGAGGTCCTCAGGCCCACTGGGTCTCCAGCATCATTTCAGAATAACCTGGAGAGTCAAAATTATTGTCATCATAATAATACTAAGGCATTATTTGCCTCTTCACTGGGTTGGCTTTGCCCTGATGATGTAGCTATGAGTATAGTCTCTGGCTCCACACAATACTAGTAGTCTCTGTGTTCTTCGTGGCCAGTTTAAAAAAAGAAAAAATAGATTCACTTAAGAAAGTGCTGAAGAAACAGTCCAAATTGTTAATTCAATTAAACCTCAGCCCTTGAGTATGCTTCTTTTTCATATTCTGCATGACAAAATGGCAAGTATAAGCTGAAGCCTTCCCGTGCGCACTGAGCCGTGAAGCTTCTCCCAGGGACTGCCCATGTGGTTGTTTGGGTCACGGGCTGCACTGGCAATTTTTAGTTATTCAAATGTGGGCATTTGGCGGACATTTTCTTGAAAGTAAAAAAAAAAAAAAAAAAAAAAAAAGTGAGCTTCTTTTCAAGGAAAACAGCGAGTGATAAAATGGGAACTTTTAAGCAAAAAAGTTGAATTTGAAGAAAACTTTTATCTATCACTGTGAGCTTAACAGCTTTGCAATAAAGATTTTTTTATGAGCTCAGGGGTAATATTAATGACTGTAATTTTCAAGTATTATATAACGAACTTCACGACATTTGGAAGATCTATGTAAACCAGTATTTTCCAAATGTCCAGTACATGATGTTGTAATAGTCTGCGTAGGTTAAAGGTCCACTCAAAGTGAAAGATAGACCAATAGATTTTCCTAACAGAGTGCAGAAAGTTTATTAATATGGTTTCAGTGTCCACATTGGGACTGACCTTTAAAAAAGCACCATTTGACAAGATTTGTTACACGTCAGATTTTCTTCATACACTTCAACTCCAAACACATCGTAGCAGACTGAATGTAGAAACAGGTATGAGACTCCAACCATCTTTTATTAAGCCAGACATTTAAGCAATTTGCCAAAATGTAAAACAGTGTTACTCTTTTCACCATTTTATTTGTTGTTTTGGAAAAAATATCCTCACAAAAATGTTATTTACATTCACATATAATGAATTAATTTTGGTATTTTAAATGAATGTTTCTAAAAAGTTGGCCATTTTAATTTCTGTTACGGTGGATCAGTAGATTCTAAGAGCATAAGGGACTCCTGAGACCAAAACATTTGAGAACCACTGATCCAGACCCTTGATCTATCTTCCATCACTTGACAGTCCCTAAACTTCCCCCCAAACTGCCTTCTTTCCATTACTCCATCCGTTTGTGGATGAAAAGGGGGCCACATGTGAAACCTGACAAGCCCAGGGGAGACCTGCATGGTGGCCATACAAACTCAGAGACCAAAGCAACCACCGAGGATGGCCTGAACACAAACATCCCTAACTAGAAGTGAGCCGATAGGCACGTCCCCTTGACCTTCAGTGAGCCCGCCTATTGTCTTTTTGCATCTAAGACAACATTCCTTTGGAATGTCAGGATAATCTGCTTTCCAGACCCCTCAGGGCACAATCTCCCACCAGAGCAGGAGACCACAGAGCCCCTCCTTATTACCTTGTTCCCCGAGTGCCATCTCTATGGGTTACAAATGTTATATTAACTATCCTGTACCCACCATGTATGTGAAACAGGCATGTGTTTCTCCGTTTTGCTTTTTGAATCCAGTCCAGAGATTTCCCCCCTTTGCTTTCTCCTACCCCCTTAATCTACCACCCATGGATTTCACGTAACCCTCCTTCTGCCTTCTCCTTTTATTCTAATGTATAAAATAAGTTACAAAACTGCCACTCTCTGGAGCACTTTCTCAATCCATTGAGGTTTTGCTTCCCGGTGGTTGTCGTCAGCTTGGCTCAAATAAACTCCTAAGAATCCTCTACAGGTTTGGCTGTTTCTTAATATCGACAAGTCCCCCCAGCCTGTCTCCCTTCTGCTTCAGGGCCTTTGCACACGCAGTTTCTTCCACCTAAAACACAGGAGTTCCCATTCCCCACCACTCTCTTATTAGCCTCTACTCACTCTTACCATCACAGCTCAGGAAAGCCTCCTCTTCCCCTGTATCCAAAGCGTCCGTCTCATTCCCTCCCTTCCGTGGGCTCCACCTTAAAATATACCTGTTCTTCCGCCCAACCTTCAGACTTAAACTCCTGTTCTCTCCCTCCTTTATCATTTCCCCTTTTTGCCTCTTTTACAAGGACCACCTCCTCTGCTATCTGTTGTATTCTATTAATCACCACCTGTCTGATACAAGAGATGAGAAATTAACAGGCATTTTTGATGCTAAGGAAATCTTTTCCTTGAGATTTCATACGTTTTTTAGAGGGTCCTCATATACCACTTTACAGGCTACAGTGTAATTTACTCTGTGGGTTTTTTTTTCAGTTCAGGAAGAAAAGCATCTACATTTTGTCATTAATGAAGCTGATTTTCCTGTCTCTTGTAGTCAAAAGTCCCTGCAGTGGATGCTTATTTTTCTGTATCTGCCAAAGTGCCCATTTTAATGGAACATCATCTTTTCTGTGAGCCCCAGCCCCTTGAAGTGTAAACTCAGACCCCACTTATCCTCAGGATCAGTGGGAATTAGTCTTATTATTCAATTTTCCTTTGCAAGAAAAGTCAGTTATCTCTTATCTATCAGTCTGCCACACTGCTCTGAAAGGCTTGATGAGATTTTCTTTTTGAACCATTGGAGAAAGCCTTTGTAATAGCTCCGGCTCTTTGCGCTGCCAGAGAGGAGGTCTGGGAGCGGAGCTTCTCCCTTCTCCAGGCTGCTAATGATCCTGGGCAGGCCTCTTGTCCCCGTTTGGGAAATGAAGGGTGTTCACGAAAGCTCATCCCGCTCTGAGCCTCTGTGATCCAAACGCATCCCGAGAGTCCGGTGTGTGCCCAGGCTGTGCTTGCTCCCGAGCTGCGCTGCCGCTGCAGGAGAATCAGGCTAGTGTTTCCAGAGAAGAAGACAGTGTCCTTGGAAACCAAATATTAAACCTGTGAAACATGAGGTGCAATACAGACTGATACGCACTTTATGATATATACGTGTATACACTCGCACGTCTCTATGTTTGTTTAGGTCCCCATATGTGTGTGTGTGTGTGTGTGTGTGTGTGTGTGTGTGTGTGTGTGTAGGTGTAGGATGCTCACCTTGCACTAGGGTCCTGGCTAGGTCCTGCGGCATGGTGGAGGCAGATGGGGACAGTGTGTGAAGGTCAGCTCTCAAGAACTCACAGGCTTGTAATGGAGACGATAGAATATACAGCCCGCTGAACCCCCGAGCTAACAGGCAGGACACGTGCTGTGAGAAATACGGAACAAGAGGCCCTCCGAGTGTGCTGACCCCACTGAGAAAAGCTGTAAAGGAAGATGGTAAGAGAGGAGCCAGGCTTGGCCCCCAAATGTCTTTACTGAGAGTACAGCGGGATCCGTGGTGCCCTCAGGAAAACGGGGCAAGTGAGGTGTCTGGTTTGATGGGACAGTACCCTGTGGGAGGGTCCTCTGTAGTGTCCTGAGGCACATTTCCAACATTCACCATATTGTTTCCAGTTCATGGGCATTTCAGTTCCCTCTGGAATGGGGGACTGAGTATTACAGGCTGGAAAGGCGAGGGTGAGGTGGTGGGTGAGCATGAAACTTGAGAACATATCACTCCACCTCACGTAGCAAGTCTAGCAGTAGAGCAGCTGACGTTCGCCTCTCAGCCACTCAGCTGGCTCCCGTCTTCTATCTGGGAGAGGCTTGCACGCTTGCAAGGCGCTCCGAGGAACCCGCGCAGCCCATGGCCATTAGCACGCGCTCTCTGCCCCGAGCACATTAGATCATCACCAAGCTTTCTCAGCGCTTGACAAATGTGACAGCTGCCACTCAGGCAATTTCCTAGTGAATGGCCGAGCCAGGTGGAGTGGGTAGATAGCTGGCCTCACTGAGCAGGGAAAGCTAATAACTAATCATTAGGTCTCTGAACCTTGCCATGTTACCAATTAATGGGAGAATAAAGTGAAACGAGTAATTAAATGGGTTCCGGCCCACTGGCTGTGCTGCCCTGCCCCAGCGCTTCCCGCCTCCTGCCTGTGTAAAGCAGAGCACAGGCCCAGTCACCAGGAAGAAGAACAGAGTGGGTTAGAGTGCTTCCCACATCGATGACCGCCGTCTATGGAAAACAGAAAATGAGCACCAGTATGGGCCAGAGCCTGCGCGAGGAATTAGCCTTTAAATATTTTTTCTCAAAACTGTCCTTTGAGTAGAGATGGTGCCTCAGCTCCATCTCAGAGATGCGGAGGTCAGAGCGCAAAGAGGTGCGGTGACCGCCAGCACCACCCGCCTGTGAGGGACAGAACTGGCATTCAGACCCAGGTCTGCCGACTCCAGACTCCACTCTGCACGGGACGCTTTCGTGCCGCATCTCCTTTGATCGCCCTATGAGCTGGGGAGCTTATATTCATTCTGAATTCACCCATGTGGGACACGAGGTGAGAGAGGTGGCTTGCTTGCTGGAGTCCACCTGGGGAGTCACGGGCAGAGCCCTGTTTCTGCCCGACATACATGTTCTCCCCATTCTCTGGTGCTTCCGGGCCTGTCTTCATGGGGGCAAATGCCCGGGGGGCCCTGATGGCCGAGCCCTCAGCATCTCGGTGCCCCTGTAGCCCATGAGGTCCTTGTGACAGCAGCAACCCGGGAGTTAGGCACGCCGGTTCTTCGGACCCTCGGCCCAGGATTCTGCCAATGCCAGCCGGCTGGCTGTGCTGGGTGAGTCGTTTCCTTTCTTGGAGCAGGTGACTGCCCGGGCTGGCTTTCTCTGGTGCTGATTGATACGGGATTGATTTTAATTCATTGCCAGCCGTAAACTTTATTATTGAGTGACATGTCTTAAGATGTGGAACCTGGTTCAAGTAATTGTGTAAATAAGAAAATGAACCAATATGTATCTGTATGGCCCCCAGGTTATCACTTCTGGTTACGCTGTCTCGTCAGCCCTCACACTATTTGAGTAAAAGAGCTCCTGGAGGCCAAGTGCCTTGAAGAACTGAGCACCTTTCTCTCTCCGCTGGAGCCCAGTGACAGCCATTGTGTGTTCTAGCCCATAATATACAGCTGACAGCAACATGGCACACCCGGGAGTTTCAGCCCGGTCCAGCCAGGAGTTTTGCTCCTTAGTTTTCTTGTGCCTCGAGTTTACTGTACGGCCAGAACTGGTTTCCCTGGATCCCAGTTTTCTTAGATGATGGAATTAGATTGGGCCGCTTTTAATGACCTTGTCTAGTGCTCAGGTTCTATGATTTTCTATTTATTGACCTCCCCTTGCCTCTCATTTTGGGAATGCAATATTCCTTGTGAGTGAACTCTCTCAAATGGCAGCCACTTATTCCACTGATTACCATGATTTAACAGTCTCGTCACTTAAAATTGAAAATCTTTACAAAAGCTTACATATATTTGTTTTATTCGCTACAGTAGATATTAACTTTTTTTTTTCTTGATGAATCAGGGCCATTGTTTTGAACATCAAACCATAAGACCTTATTGCCCTAAAGAACTGTGACTTACCTGCCTCGTTCTCGAAGTGGCCTGTGGGGGTCATGCAGCTTTAGAGAAGCAGAGCGAGGGCCCTCAGATCCTGCCCCCTGCTTCCTAGCCAGCACACTGCTGCTTCCTTTTGCCTGTCTGTTGTGTTCTGATGAACGGTCACCCTGAAGGACTTGCCTGTGTTCCCAGCTCTCTGCACACAGCCTGGCATAGCGTGAGCACTAATTCCTATTTAAGGAACAAATGAATGAGCTCGTATCCCCATGCATGGCTCTGCTTTGTAGCACTGGTGTCTGATTTTGATGTTTTGTCCACCCCTCCCCACCACATTTTCATATACAACATCTGTCCGGAAAGAGTCCAGCCATTATTAATATAATGAGAATGGTTTGTGTGACATCAATGTAACCCGAAGCCAAGAAGAGTAGACCGGAATGCGCATGTATGAACAATGATGACTTCACTGTACTAGTCAGTGGGGTCGGAAGACTCTGTTGAGTGAGCTTGTGTACTGTGTGGCTGTTGCATTCAAAATAACTGAGCAAGTATGCCAATAAATCCGCATCAAGTCTTGTGTTAATCTTGACCATTTCTCTGTGGAAACTGTTCAGATGATGCAGAAGGCCGCGGCGATGGGCAACTGGTGATTGGCAGCGCCGCCACGGCAACAGGTCCGCTCATGCACCACATCTCGTGCAGTTTTTTTGTGAAACAACAAGCCACCCAGGTGACTCAGCACCCCCCCGCTCTGCCCAGATTTGGCTCCTTGTGACTTCTGACTTTTCCCAAAGCTAAAATCACCTCTGAAAGGAAAAAGATTTCAGACCATCAATGAAATTCAGAAAAATACAACGAGGTAGTTGATGGCGATTGAGAGAACTGTGTAAGGTCCCCAGGTGCCTACTTTGAAGGGAACTGAGGCATCATTGTCCTAAGTACAATGTTTCTTGTATCTTGTATCATCTTCAATAAATGTCTCTATTTTTCATATTACATGGCTGGGTACCTTCTAGACAGATCTTATACACACCTTGGCTTGGAGAGAAGCTACAAAAGCCCCGGGCTCTCCTAAAATAAAATGCATCAGTTTTATGGAAATGTTCTAGGGTCTTTGGGGCTCACTTCATGTTTGGAGGCTATGTTTTGATAGCTGAAATCATCTGAAAATGTATGTTCCTCTTAAAATCACAGAGGTTGTCTCTAGTAGGATAAAGATTATGATTTTTTTGTCCAAATGAGAAGAAATAAGTCATTTTATACCAGTGTGGAAAACGAATATTGTGTGTGTACATAAAATTGAATGAAAGTTTTTAAGATGTTCTATCATGACTATAAAGAAATAGCATCAAATTTTCTAGAAGTAGTAGCCTTTACCAGGGAGAGGCTGATCAAAAAGTTGTTCTGAAACAGAATTCTCGATCATTCTAAATCATAGACCCCATTTGTCCCACACCCCTCTCCACCCTCTCTTCTGGTTCTCGATCATCTGCTGTCATACTTTAAAATGGTGGTTCCTAGAGCACCCTCATTGAAATCACCTGGCCGTGTGTTCCATAAAATCGACCTCTCTAGGCTTGAGGCCAGAAATACGTGTTTTAACAAGCTCCTTGGGCGATTTCTGAAGCTCACTGAAGTCTGAGGGTTATTGGCTCCTTCAGTGCGATCCAACCCCAGTGTCGGGGGATATACAAGATCCTCCAGGACCGGGTGTTGCCACCTTGCCAGCCCAATCTTCTACCATCTCCTGCTTCCAGTAATTCCAACTGGAATACTGAATAAATTAAAATTAATGACCTAGCACTCCACCGGCCCTTCATTCTACACAGAGCACTCACTTGACCCTTTCTGGCCCAGCTGACTTCTGGTCTTCCACCAATGTCCTGTTCAGGACGAAATCTCCCAGAAGTCTTCCCTGGCTTCTCCTAGCTTCAAGAGACACCCAGGTTCTGTGCTCTTGTAATACTTACTATTTTATTTCAAATTCATTACACATCTTTTCATCCATAGACTGTGAACTTTCTGGGAGCAAGGAAGGGGCCTCAAACTTCTCTAGATCCTCTTGCCTGGCAGCGCCCGGCACTTAGTAGGAGCTCCATCCATGTTTTGGTTTGAGGTTTACTGATCTAAAAAGCTGGATCAGAGTTCCAGGAGAGGCAGTTTATAGAAGACCACGGTGCTGACATTTGTTGAACAAAAATAGTAACCATGAAGGTCAAATTCCGGGGGAAAGTGTAAAGCCTGGAGACAGTATTGATAATAAAAAAATCATCCTCTCTCCGTCTCACTCCCTCTCTCTCTGTGCATAGCTAGAGCATGTGCTCTGTGTAGACATTGTACTAAGAGCTTTGTGAGCACAATTTCGTTTAATTTTTTACAACATTGCAATGGAGGGGGGTACCATTATTTTTCCATTTGATGCCTGAGGAGACTGCAGCTTAGAGGCATGCAGTGATGTTCTGAAATATAGCTAAATTAGTAAGACCCAAAGCCAAGTGTGTCTGATGCCAAAGCTACTGCCTCAACCTTGAGGAGAAAGAATGACTGAAGGGGGATAGAGCAGGTGACACGGGAGAGAAGAGACAGTCCTTGTGGACAGAGATTGGACCTGCCACCGGGCAGCTCTGAGGCATGCCACTAGCTGGTCTTGCTCCCCAAGCTCAGGTTCCTGGCCTGCGCCACAGAGTGATAAGAGTGCCACCTACAAGGGCTGTGGCGGAGCCTCCTATATGTGACATCCTCAGCCTAGTGCCTGGCACCCAGCCAACACATAATAGGTATTGGCTACTGTCCCCACTGCCTCTCCTTGAGGGTTGTAGGGTTGTTCTGAAAATGAAAGGAATTAATGAATGTGAACAAATCCTTAGTAAACTGTATGGCGTGGAACAAGAGAAAAGAGTTATTTTCAGATTCTAAACAAAGCGTGGGCCAGCAGAGACCAGGAGGCCCGGCGGGGAGGGAGCACGCAGACAGCAGGGAGAGTTTCAAAGTGCCCAGCGCTCCCAGTGTCAAAGTCCCGGGTGGGAATGGGGCGTGGGCAGCGCACAGCGGTCCTGGTGGCGGGCCCCAGGTATGCCCCTCTGAAGGCGACGCTTTCACATCTAAAATATTGTGCCTACTACCTGGAAGGCACACGTGAAGGGGAACTTCAAAGTGTGTATCAGGACCCCCTTATGGCTCTAAAGATTAAGAACAAACTCTCAAAAGATGAAATAACCTCAGAGCCTTCATGTGGTTAAACTGGACTCTTTTTGAGAGGAATACAAGACCTGGAAGAGAATGATATGACAGGATTTTCAGAGCTCCTGCGGCCCAAGGAAAGCGGGAAGAAGAGATGGACGCTTTGTCTTCTAAAGAGCGGCCCTGTGCCTTTCATCCTCAGATTAGAAGCCCCGGATGCCAGGCTGTCCCCATAAAAGGCGATGTTCTTCAACAAAGGGTGGGGTTGGAGGAGGGGAGAGGGGAACTGCAGTCCATTCATTCATTCCGCGAACCCTCCCTGAGCCGGCGCCATGCCAGCCTCTGGGCTAGGCTCTGTGTGCAGAGAGACCAAAAGGCCACCGAGGTGCATGTGGTCTGGCCAGGACGCAGCGTGGGGGCCTAGGGGAGTAGAAGCTACAGGAAAGAAGGAAGCAACTCACCCTGCTTCAGGGTGTCTTGAGGGCTTCTCTGAGGAGGGAACCTGTGGATTTGAAGAATGAGTAGCTGTTTGTGAGAGGAGAGGAGAGGCCATCTCAGGCAGAGGGAAGGGCCCGAGCTGAGGCCCAGAGTCATGAACAGGCCTGGCGTGTCCGAAACAAAGCAAGGAGGGCTGTCAGGGGAGGGGGCAGCCTGGGGCCCGGGGGCCGGTGAGGCTGACAGAGCCAGGCAGTGGGGGGCCTCGCCCACCCAGCCTGGGACCCTGGGGGCCTGGGCCTCTGAGCAGCCAACAAGCACCGGGTTGACATGGAGTCACTTTCTCTGGGTTTTGTCTGACTTTTGAACTTCAGCCTTAGGGAGAAAAACCCCGCATATCCTCTCTTTGTCCTGTTCTTTGGTACCGTGGCCTTTCCTTCAGGAATGTTGTGGCCAGCAGGTCGGGACTGGAATTCCACCCGCGATCTTAAAGAGCCACACAAAGAGCCTTTCCGAGAAGAGAAGCGTGAAGCGCCCGAGCCTTGGTCCCCTCTCTTGCAGCTGAGTCCGTTCTCCTTGCCGTGAGGAGAGAAGTTTCTTGTAAGAAGATGATATCGTTGGATTAAAACTGGTTGAAAAGAAACAAAATCAATATCCATTGTGCCGTTTGTTTTATTATATAGAGCCCCAAACTTGCTTACAGACGTGGTGATTAGCTTCTAGCCCCTTATGACAAATGACTGTCGCAGGGAGAGTTAACATGTCCCTCACAAGCTAGAGGAAATCTCCGGAATGAATTTTTGATGATAAAAGTGGCTGGGCTTGACGATTTTGCTCAGGTTTAAAAAAAAAATGCTTGTTATCCCCACAGGTATTTCGCAGGAAATTGCCTGGGCCTGTTTTCTCTCTCTCCTTTCTGGAAGAGCCCGACTTCGCCCTGACCCCCTCTGCCTTTCCATCCGGGCTCTCCGCCAAGCTGTCCCCTCCACCTGTCGTCTTCGGTTTCATTTTTAAACTTTTTGTATTCATCCGCAGAACCCACACCTGCCCTTCCCCCGTGTCCTGCTCTGCCGAATCTGTTTTCATTTTCCTCTAAAAGGCTGCTTCTCAGCATCTTCTAACTCGGAATTTGCACTACGGTTACAGCTAACAGAGCAGCCAGCCCCATGATGCGTCTTAGAGAACCCGGGGAACCGGGCAGAACCGGGCAAAACCGGGCCGGGGCCTGTGCCCCTTCTCCCTGCCCCACGTTGTAAAGCTGCACCACTATCCATCTGGGAGGGGAGGGAACATTCTAGAGTCCAATTCAACGGCATGGCTACGCGCTGGGCACCTACTATATGCCAGGCCTTGCGTTGAGCGCTGAGAGCATGGGAGAGTCGGACGCTCACCCAGCTGGGGATGTCTGGGAAGATTTTGTGGAGAACTGATGACTCGTGGGAAAGCAAACACCGTGGAGGGAGGAATTCTCTCCTCTGAGGGGAAAACCCAAGGAGCCGAAAGGTGGCAGCGTGACTCTGGCAAGGGGGCTCGGCTGGAGCCAGACAGGTCTGGGTTGGTGCCCTGAGTGGCTTTTCAGAGGAGGGAAGGCCACTTGCTCTCCCTGAACCCCAGTTTCTGCACCTGTGAAATGAGGTGCCTGACATCTAGAGCCGTTGGGAGCGTTGAAAGGTGACTACTCTCTTAAAACACCCAGGGCAGCGCCTGGCCCGGAGGGTGTCTCGTCAGTGTTGGTGTCACCGGTTTCCAAGAGGGTGCCCTTTAAAGTGTTTGAACAAACGATAGTAAACGAAAACAAAAAATAGTGGTACTGCTGAAAACACAATTTTGGAAAAAGTTATAAAACAACAAACAAACTTCCAACCTCAACTGCTACCACCAAAGCAAATGCTTCTCTAGACCCCGTCAGTTGTGCCTTTAATGATTTGCTGTTATTTGCAAGGGATTTGAATTCTGCTGGTTTTCAAGGGACAGGATGGCGTAAACTTGCCCCACGTGGCCCTGCAGTCCTCACGATCATTCTTAGGGATGTGTCCCAGGGCATGACTGTTCCACAGTTTACCCCCATGTCTGGATATTTTCGTGGTGTTCAGGTTTGCTCCTTAACTGAAACCAAGCTCTGGAGTTACTGAGTCAAAGGGAGTGCTAGTCTTTAAAGTCGTGCCACCGAGGGCCACTTTGTCCAAAGGGCCGTCACTGCCATCTTGGCTGCCATCCACGCCTGCGCGTGCCCGCCCCGTACGGAAACGCAAGGTGCTGCCTTTATGAAAGTAGGTGCTGATTTCGGGTGTGTGAGGTGGTTTTTAAATGGGCGCGTCTTTGGTTGTCAATGAGCATGACCATGTTGCCGCAGAACCGTTTATGTTTACTGTTTATATTTTATTTTATGGGATTCGGAAACTGTCTGGCTCTACCTCCCGTCCACTCCATCGCTGGGATTTTGAGGTTTGATACACACGCACATGCAGTACAAATATTGACTCTTTACCCTGAACTCTGAAAACCCTTATTTGGACACGACCACGCAGAAATGGCTACAGTCCCCACTGACAAGCACACGCCCACAGCAGAGAGTAATGGGCACCTGCTTGGGACACTGATTTCAGGGCCTGGTTCCCTCCTAGCTGGTCCAAGAGAGGACCTTCCCTCGTCATCCTCGTAAGTGATGGCAGACGCTGCCAGAGGGTTTCCAGACCTGCAGTCACTTCTGGGCTCAGTGAGCTAAACTCATGGTTAGTAAACAACGCCTCTCCGCTGACTCCAGGGACCTGGAGTGTCGCCACGGCCCCCGTCTCCTCTGGCCCAAGGTCAACGTGCTCTCTGGGAGGGTGCCGGCCTCACGTGGCCTTTCACGAACTGGAGGATTTCCCGGACCCCACAAAGTACCTGCAGGACTCTAGTAAGAAATGCCGCATTAAAAATTCAACAGTGACACTTGAGGAGATGACTTGGTTCCAGAGCCACAGAGGATAAACATCAGTGCAGCCGAAGGCACAGGAATCGGGGACAACATATTCCTTTTTTTATTTTTATTTTTTAAAAGACTATCAGTAAGATGAAAACAGAGCAGGGTCAGGTTCTTGTGGAGTACTCAGGGATCTCATGAGAAAGACTGTCCTATTTCCTAAAGGTTAGCAGCGCATTGTTCAGAATAGATACACATTTATTCCGCTGTTCCTGCTCAGCTGGTTCAACCCAACGGGGTGAGTTTCAGAAATGTCCTCTGGAGGGAGGGAGTGAAGTGGAGGAACAGCAGCAACAGCAGCAGCAGCAGCAGCAGCGGTGGATGTTGAGAGAGGGCTGTGTGCCAGGTAGCGTGCTAAGGTCCTTGGAGATGTTATCTCATCATCCTGGGAACGCAGATGGCAAGGGCTTCGTCTATGACCGTCGTGCTACCCCCAGGCTCCTCTGCGGGCTCAGAGACGGCTCTCCAGGGCAGGCCATCAGCCCCTTACACATTTCTCAGCTCTTCTTTCTCCTAACCGAGGAGGCAGCCGTGAACACCTAAAGTTTAGGATCACAGGACTCTCTGCCCTTCTCAGCTATGTGCTTCGCTTCCTCCATCTATTCCTAACAATCCTGCGCTCCCTCTTTGTCTAACCATCCCCAATTGGAATGCCTCCTAATTGCGATCACTAAAGCTGAAACTCTCAAGGTGCTGTAAAAGTACACAGAAATAAATCAGCAGGTGCCAGAATTTCTCCTAAGAGGGGGGACTCAGCCCTGGGGAAGGATTACTAAGGTTTAATTTACACAACAGCTGTGCTTCTAAATGGGCGTGTAAATCAGTCCAGGGGTAATTGAAAGGCACTAGGAAAAAAAAAATTGTTACTTAGAGGAATCCTACTGTGAGTTCTTTTGTAAAACAAATCTCACTGATCCTTTGAGGTCCAGCTCTGATGTCACCTCTTCCACGAAGTTCTCTCTGATCACCCCTTCTCCCCTAACTGGATTAATTCCTCCTTCATCTAAATGCCCTGAAGACATGTTAGTGCTTCTGCCTAGCATCGTGATCCAACCTGCCTCACGATATAAATAGATATTGGCACAAAAAAGGTGTGAAATGAATGTTTGCTGAGTGAAGAAAGAAGGAACCAGCCATTTTGACTCAACTCCCTGAAAAAAAGACGTCTGTCTGATTTAACTCTTTATTGCATGCAGCCAGCAGGAGCCTTCCTCTAGGATCTCCCTCTTCCAGTTGGTCAGCAGGCATTTTAATGAGCAACCAACAGAAAACAATTATCCTCTCTTAATTCATCCTTTGTGTAAGCCCCTTCTCTTAACAACAAAGAGATGACTAGTTTTAAGATTATTAGAAATTTGTTGGGCAGGAGTCAGAGTAATTAAAAAACAGAAGGATGCCTTCCAGGCTCTTCATACATTAACTGGGTGTCCTTTTTCTCCTTCCCTTCCCCAGGCAAATCAGTCGAGGCAGTGGGGTCCCTGGCCCTCCGTGGTGGGTCAGGGTGCACCTCCCTCTTTGAGGACACTTCTCCTGTGATGGGGCTGCTTACATTTATGTCATTCAGGAGACTGAAATGACTGTGGCCATATTTGGTGGCGTGAACTTGGGGGCTGCAACCTTAGCTTCTGGCCTTTGGGTTAGAGCAGACACACAACAGACTTGAGAAGGAACTCTTGGCCTTGGCCTTGGCCATGGATCCTCCCTTGGCCCGCTCCTGTGGAGATGGAGTGGCTCTCTTCAGGTACAAGTCTTGTGAGGTGCATCAACTTAAGGAAAGGATTTCAACACTGCCTTTGGTTTGATTGACTACCAAAGAAAATAGCTTGGGTCTGAATTTGCAAGACGGCCTAAATGCTTCCCAGTGATTTGCTGCCTGGTGACGTCATAATAGTTTCCTGGAAGGACACGGGATCCATGTGGTTTAGATCGTTGGGTCAAGCCAAACCATCAGAGAGCTTTGCTCTGTATACCCTTGTTCCCGCTGCCTTGCCTGAGGCTTTGGAGCTCACTCTGTAGTGGGAAGCACTACAAGAAGCGTTGATTTTAAATTTACACCGTGTGCGTGAAGAACGTTAAACAGCGCGTGGCACACAGTTAAATAGTATTACAGTGTTAGCTGTTATTTCTTTTACCATCCGCATCACTGTTGGTGTTACTGTGAGGACGCTGTTGAGGATGTCTTGCCTCACCTCACCCGCTGTCTCACCGTGGTGGAAGTTTCTCTCTGGCATCAGTTTCAGGAAAAGTTGAGCTTCTCCTTGAGCAACTGGTGGTTTGTCTTCTGTATCGTAACAGCTTGTTGTCAGAGTGCATCTTTTGACTTCTGTTCCCCTCTTTCCTTTGATTGTCAGGAAGCTTGGAGCCAAATACGTGACCTCTCCCTGCCACCATCGCTCTGTGACCTCTGGTCAGTGCCCTTCCCTGCACTGGCCCTTCTCTGTCAGGCCCTGCTGAGTCTGGCCCCGCACATTGAGCTCTCAGCCAAGGAGGTGAGGAGCGCCCCTCACCCTCCCGACGCCATACCCAGACTGCGGCTCCCCAGTTACCCGCCCCACCCCACACGGGGCAGACGCCTCAGCTCCCCAGTGCTGGTCTCTGCTCAGTAGCTCAGAGTGTCTGCTGCCCTCCACACCCCTGGCTCACCGTCTATGAGGTGCCTGGGTAAGCGGGGCTCACCTCATGTGTCCCTTTGTGCAAGGACCACAGGCCTGTACTGCCTATGGTCCAATGATAAAAACACTTCCCTCAAGACATTTCCTTAGCTTTGTAGTTGTTTAAGGCAGGAGTGTAAATTTGCTATTGCTCTGTCATGGCCCAAAGCGGAAGTGTATGCTTGTCTTTTTAATGGCCCCATATTACTCCATTATATGGGCAGAACTTAATTCTGGTAGATTTTTTAAAGTGCAATTTATTTCCTAGAGAGCAATGAGAAATTCAAGATTTAGAGATTATATTCATTCTCGTCCCTAACTCATGCTCATTGCAGCAGGTGCTGTGATTGCCTTTTCTCTTTTCTTTTTTTATTGTGGTAATATATATATAACCTAAAATTTACCATTTTAGCGATTTTTTAAGTATACAATTCAGTGTCATTAAGTATATTCACAATGTTGTGCAACCATCAATTCTAGTAGATTCTAAAGGCAAGTATATTTATTGAAGGTAAAATTGACTTCTAGCACACAACAGAAAGTATTAGACTAAATATGTGATTTAATCCAGTCACTGGAAAGAATATTTTTTAATTTGTTGGAATGCTTTTGGCTACAGGTAACTGAAAACGGAACTTAATCTGGTATAACTCAATTCAAGGAAATGAATTATCTCCCATAAAAAGATGTCAAAAGCAAAATAGCTCTAGAGCTGGTTCGTATGGTGGCTCCATGACATCACTGAGCATCCAGGTCCTTTCTATCCTTTATTCTCCATCCTCAGCACAGTGGCTTTGTCCTTGGCTTTGTCCCCCTCTGGTCGCAGGATGACTATAGCAGCGTCAGGTGTCATATCCTAAATTAGCAGCATCTCAAGACAGGAGAGGGGACCAGCCTTCCTCCTGGGTCTTTAAAGAGTCAAGAAACCATTCTCAGAAGCCCCCTTGTACATATCTTATTACATCACATTGGCCAAAATTGGGTCACAGTCCCAAACCCACAGCAATGTTGTTAATTGTGGGAGTGGGCACACCACGTTGGTTTAAACCAATCAGAACTCACTGTGCCCTGAGCCTTGGGCTGGGATCAGCCTCCCCTGAGGCACACGGCCTGAGGAAGAGCATGGATTCCTGAACAGCATGTGAGTTTTCAGGAAAAGAGGAAGGAGGAGATGGCCCTTGGGCAGGCCATCGATTATGGCTGTGACAGCTTCCCAGCCCCAGAATAAACTAGCCTGGGTTCCCAGTAAGAGACATGTACCTAGTGAGAAATCAGGGTTGTCTGAATAAAGCACTAAGCACCTTAACCAGAGATCAAGTTTCCTAACAATTTTCCAGCCGTCTGACTGTCATCCACTACAGATCAAAGTCTCACGTGGCTCGCCATCCTCAGGGCTCACAGGGGCTGTGATTCCTTCATCCATTCTTATTTCTGGCCATCTCTCCAAGCTCCGCTCTGGGGGCACTTCCTCTGAAGTCCTTCCCCGACCCCCAGGATCAAAATGAGTTTTTCCTTTTTTCTGTGTTCTCTTTCATTCTGCTTTGTATATCCTGGCTTACCCCCCTTTACTTCTTTGTCTAGAAGTTATAAAATAATAATACATCTTATTTGTAACTAATCCAAACACTGTGTCAAATACATGAATTGAAAGGCCAGCCTCCCCTTTCAGCCTTTCCCTCAACCCCAACCCCACTTCCAGCGATAACCACTGCAAACGATTTGCTATCACCCTCCCAAGCTTCATGTGATGTTTTAACCTCCAAGGAGATGTCAGTTTGTGTTGTTAATGTCAGTTTTATACAAATGGAATCATACTATGTACCCTACTATGCGTGTATCACTCTATGACTTGCTCTTTTTACTTATCAAGATAGTAAAGACATCTTTCCATATCTGTAGATTCCAGCTGTAAACATTATTGTTTCCATGGCCTGAGTGTTATTCCATTTGGGGCCTTACCATACTTTTTATAACCCTGGTGATGGGGGCTTGTTATTTCTACTTTTCAACGTTTCAAACAGGGCTACCAGGAACCCCGCCTCCCTTGTGTGTGCATGTGGGTGTGTGCCTTTGTCTACACATGCCAATATTTATGCAGGATAGATTCCTAGAAATAAAACTGCAGGGTCCAAGAATAGGTGATTTAAAATTTTGATAGCTCCTGCCAAATTTTATGAGTGTATTTTGGGGCCAGCTGCTGCTGGTGTAAGATAAGCAATTTCCAGACTTTCCAACTTTATAAACCAATAAAATTTAAAAACAAACTGTGGAGATAACATAAAGAAAGTAGCCAACATTTTATTTTTCCATGTAAAGACATTGGGGAAAACACACACACACACACAAAAAACCAAGTACCAATCATTAGCCTGAACCATGTGAAACTGACATTTTAAAAAATGTCAAAATAGTCTGGGTTTGTCTAAGTAATAAAAATCTTAACTAGAGATCAGGTTTCCCATGGTTTAACTTAATATTGCCAGAGTGATTTCATAAAAGAATGGGCACACGCGCTCACACATTCACACATGCACACCTGACAGCCTAGCCCAGGAGTGAAGCCACTCCCAGCAGCCTGTGCGCGGTGGAAGTGGACCCTTGGGAGCCTGCGCAGGAGACGAAGAACAGAAGGGCTCTGGCGCTGGCGGGGGTGCCCACGAGGTCTTCGTGGGGAACTCTCGGGAATGCCTAAGCGATCTGCTAGGGAAGGTGAGAGCAGGGTGAGCCTCTGGCTCTGTTACTGGGCCGGCTGAGGACCACTGAAGTGGTAAACATTTGGGCTTACCATTTTATGCGAAGCTACATAAACCTGTAGGCTGGTGTCTTGAAGCCACGGACTGGGTCTTCTTCAACTTTGATTCCATGTCCCCACCTCAAACTCAGGCCTTGCAGGTTGTAGCTGCTGAGGAAATTTCCTTGTATTAGTACAGGCCCTATTCTAGGAGTTGGCAAGCTTGTCCTGTAAAGGGCCCGATAGAAAATATCCTAGGCTGTCCTGGCCATACTGTCTCTGTGGCAGCTACTCACTTCTGCCCTTGCTGTATGAAGTCAGATAGACAGGGCAGTGTCCCAATCAGACTTGATTTACAAATACAGGAGGCAAGTTGGTTTTGGCCCAAGGCCATCGTGTGTTGACTCCTGCCCTATATTATAGGGGAAGGAACATGAGCTGACTGTCTGAAGATCAAATACCATCTTTATTACCTGTAAGCTGGATAAGCTCTTTCACCTTTTTAGGCCTTAGTTTCCCCAGTTGGAAAGTGAGGATAATCGTCACTACCTTCAGGACTGTTGTGAGAGTTCTAAGAGATACTGCACAGGGGGCATCCAGCAGCGCACTGGCGTGTAGGCGGGGGCGGGACTCAAGAGTTGACAGCCCCACAGCCAGCTTCCTTTCCCCGAGCCTGTCCAGGGAATAACAGGAAAGCAGGAGGCAGGACTGTTAAGGGCTGACAGTGAAATGCTTGGGACTTCGATGTTATTTTAACACAAGCACCGGGCAGAGACATAACATATCTGGACCTCCTTACACAGAGCCTTCAGGTGTCAGCTAAGTGGCGTCCAGGTTTTATTACATCCATCACAAGCAGCTCAAGGCCTCCAAAAACACAGTCCTAGACAGATGTTGAGCCTGTCTGGGGATTAGAAATATCCTTTTCCATTAAGCATAAATTAACTTAATCACCAGGTATAAAAGATAAGCAACATAAACAGCGTTCCCTGAAGCTTTCATTAAAATTAATATTCTATTTAAAATTTAGCTTGTATTTTCTAGGACTTGAACCCCTACAAAGAGGTAATATCTGCTGTAAATTTTTACACTGACCGAGTAGCATAGATGAATGGGCTGAGGACAGTGATGTACTGCGCAGTTTCACTTTGCCTCCTGGACTCCTTTTCACCAACAGATGGATCTGTACGTCTTAAAGAAATAATTAGTCTCATCTTTGACCATTTTCAGAAGTCATCAGACTGATCCAAAAAAGAAAAAAGAAACTCTGGGTCAAGATGACTAAGAGCAAGGTGCTTCAAGACTCATTGTTCAGATCCCTGTTGTGGGAAGTGCTCTTAGAATAAAACAAGCAGAAAGAGGTGTTGACCGTGAGTCACGACAAGACCTCTGTTTGTCTGGGCAGGGGGTGGAGCCGGTGAGCGGAGGATGGGGGCAGCGGTCAGGGCTCACGGCGTTCCTTATCAAATTCACCTTGAGTGAAATTCAGCAGGTTGGCATGGTACTGCGGAAAGAGCCCTGAAGTCAGACTGACCCGACTTTGGACGCTGCTTCTTTTTGCCTGACTCTGATCTTGGGCACGTCTCCTAACTTTCCCATGCCTCACATTCCTAATCTATAAAACAAGGAAAATAGTGTCCGCCTCACAGAATCATCGTGAGGGTTAGAGATCATCTTAGTGCCCGGAGCTCATCTCACATGAGGTGCTTACTGGACACTTAATATCATTTGTTTGTCTAAGAAATAGTTGTTGAACATCTGCCATGGGCCAGATTCTAGACTAAGTGTTGAGGAGGCAGAACATCTACAAGGCCCAGCGACCACTCTCGAGATGCTTGCAGGTCCAATAGAGGAACGAGCCATGGAAACTAGAAAATCACAACTTAAGGTGTCAAGTCCAAGAGTGGAAGCATGAACAAGGTGCAGGGGTGACAGAGAGAAGGGAGTGGTGTACTCTGGAGGAAGTGGCATGTGTTAGGTTTTAATGACAGAGTGGCTCGCATGGCATACAGGCAGAGAAGGACATTTTTAGCAGAAGAGTGGCTTCTGCAAAGGCAGAGAGACAAGGACAGGCATTTCACAGTTGGGGGATTATAAACAGTGCAGAGCTGTTAGAGGGCAAGGAGGGGCGGGGAGGTGGGATCATAATGTGGGCACAGCCTCCGAGGGCCCAGATTTGAAGTGTTCTAGATGATTCCTCATCTTGGCCATGGAGACCTGTGGGCAGCCGCAAGGTGCTCAAGATGTTTATACCAGAAGGTGTCTCTCCTGAAAGGAACTCCCACTGTTGACTTCAATAGTTCAGGGTTGAGAGGAAGCAGGTGACAGGATTGAAAAGGCACTGGCTGAGGAGGCCCAGGTGGCCGGACCCCAGGCCCTGCTCTGTCTACCTGCCCTGACCTTAGGTAAGCTCCCCGGCACAGGGTCGTGCTCAGCTGGGAGCCCCCAGCCCAGGGCCTGCCACCAAGTAGAAGTTTGTTAACGTTTGCCGAGTAAATGCTTGTGGGGCCCACTGACCACCTTTACCCCACCTCCCTCACTGTGCAGCTTCGAGGGACAGAGGCCTTAACGGGTGAACACCCTCGGCCAAGTCTCAGGGTTTAGTCAGAGCTGCGCTAGGTGTCTGATCACCACTGCTGTTGTTAAAAACAGCTGCACACCAATTAGAACCTGGCCCAGTGCTGAAGAACCAACCTCCCCACCCGTTAAAATCCCTGTGTGATCCTACTGGCTTCTCATTTCACAAAACCCAGCCTCTGCCCTTTAAAGAAAACAAAGAAATGCAAACCACATAGTTATATTTGGTGATTTGTCTTTTTAGCATTGCAAAGTTGACTTATTAGTCAAAACAATCATTATATTTGAGACTACCAAAGAGATCCAGGTTTTTTTCCTGTGTAATCTAAAAAAAAAAAAAAAGTTAATTTACAGGGGGAAAGAAATTGAAATAGCACCTCACAAAGCAAGCATTATCTTAAAAAAAAAAAAAAAAAAAGGTTTTCCCAAACATTTTCAGCTGTCTTGACAGCTCAAAATATTACTTTCTCCCAAAACCCACAACCCTTTGTTTTAATGATAAATGTATTATGCAGATAAATGTATCTAGCTGCTACTGCTCAGGGCTAAAACCCATGTGTGGTTGGAAGTTACACTCGTGCATCCCTGTTTTCCCAACTGTCAGACTCAGCTGATAAGGAAACTGAGAAGGAACTGGCAAGTTTCTAACGGGCACCCATTATGGGGACGTTTACTGTCGTAGTAGAGTGTTAAAGAACGAGGATGAGAAATAGCGTGTGAAATCGAGCCCTCCCCAAGCTTTGCAGAAGCATGGGCCAGGGAGAAGCAGGTAGGCGTGGGGCGAGGCTCCCGGGGCCCTCCTCGCACTTACAGACGTCAACTGCAGGGCGCGGACGTGGAAGTCTTGATGTTGGCCCCTGGGTTCTGCCCGAGAGATTTCCCTGCTACCTGGTGGTCTCGTGGTCATGGTCTGTGTCAGCCCTCACCCCTACTCTCCTCTGTCACCGCTCTCCCACACACCGTAGGCTCCATCCCCATCCCTTGAGTTCCAGAACTGGGCCTTTCCGCCCACACCCCTGTTTGTTGATGCATGCCCTGGCACCCCCAAGATTTGTATGTTGAAATCCTAACCCCTTCGCCCCTGGAACAGAATATGACCTCATTTGGACGTAGGGTCTTTACAGAGGTAATCAAGTTAAAGTGAGCTTGTTAGGGCGGACCCTAATCCAGTACGACTGGCATCCTCCTGAGGAGAGGAAATGTGGACACAGGGAGAAGACAGCCGTCTACCGGCCAAGCGGAGGGGCCTGGGACCCCAGGTCCTAGAAGGCCAACAACGTGTTTGGCATGTGTTCCTCCAAATAGATGCTCCAAGTAGTAGAAGAAATCTGACTGTGTGGACAAACAAATGAAGAGATAAGTGGAGAGAACCACCATTGAAATGAGAAATGACTTTATTAGCACTTCAATATTTTATGAATTTCCAGAGCAGCACTGTCAAAATGGGAGATGGATCTCTTTGCATAGTTCATGAAACACCAGCATGTGGCAGGATCTTTCTCCAGCAAGTGCTAATTATTCTGCTTAGTGAGAGAGGCTGCCGGCTCCTAAACTGGACACGTGGAAACCTGACTGGGTGTTGCTATGAGGGCTGCGTTGACACTGCTTTTAGCTGAAGAGCTGTCCCCTGCCTCACATACCTTAGAAGAGAGAAACAAGGGGTCACTGATGAAACGTCAGAACTGGGAGGGGCCAAGATACCATCTGCTTCAGTCTGCTTATCTTACAGACAGGAAAACTGAGGTTGTTCAAGGGGAGTGGAGTTCCCTGGGTCACATGCTAGTTCAAGATGACCTGGGGACTGGACTCGGAGCCACCTGATGCCAGGGCTCCTGCTCACCTTTCCGCCCACCAGAAGATTTCTTCTCCCTCCTCTTAAGCCATCCACAGGCCTTCTGTTCGGGCCCAAGATATTCATGTCTAACCTGCATAGACCACCCTCTTCTTCATTCTTCCCCTTCTCCTTCTCTTTTCTTTAGGAGGTATGTATCATTATCCCTATTTTATAGAGGAGAATACCAGTCGACATCATAGGATTAATTACCAGCAGAACAGGGGCTTTTTCCCTGCCTGCCTTACTCCCAAACTTCCCACCATTCAACTCTGTACACGCTCCCCACCCCTTAGTCACTTAGGGGCTGTCTCCTTTATCAGATCAGTTATCAGAGAGAGCGAGACACCACATTCACATCACTTTTATTATAGTAGATTGTTCTAACCTTTGTTTTATTTTTAGTTGTTGTTAACCATTTGCCGTGCCTAATTTCTGAGTTAACCTTTATCCTAAGTATGCATGTAGAGGGAAAATATGGTACATACCGGTTTGGTGCTATCTGTGGGTCTTGGGACACATTTCCCACCGAGGTACTGTATTCCTCTCTGGAGCCCATCACTTAGCATGATGCTACTACCTGGAAGGTCCTCCATAACTAGCTGTAAAATAACAAATGACTTTTTCTTTCATTTCGGAGCCATGGGCATTTCAGAAGAGTCTTGTCTTCTGACCACTGCTGTAAGGACAGCCTGTGGGCTGGCATTGGACCTCCCTCTGCCTCCCCTTTTGGATGCATCCATTACACCAGGTTCCTAGCAGGGCCCAGCCCACATGCTCACTGGCAAGTTGAAAATCAGTTCTCAGCCTGTTTAGACGAGCCTGTTATTTGCTGATCTCCGTTCTCAGACTCGGGAATCACACTCAGTGTGCCTTCTAGGAGCTCCCAGCCTAGCGGAGCAACTTGAGCAAATAACTCAGATCAGATGAAGACCAAAGTCAGTGCTAAAGGAGGCGCCGGCGATGAGCAATGGGAGGAAGGGTGATTAATTCTGCCTGAGGGAACGAGGGGAAGGTTCACGGAGAAGACAGATATAAAAAAAATCTTATTACAGAAACTCAAAAATAGAGTTCACTGTTTCCAATTCTGGCTGTTTAGGGTGCTGACTCAGACTCAGCTTCATAGCTTTGAGAAATGGATCTAAGGAATAATTTGAGATACAAATCTCAATGACTATTTTCTATGATTAGGAAAGTGTCTGTGGGTCCCTTGAAAATATTGCTGAATTTCATTACTTTTAGTTTTACACACTCCTATGTGAAATATTTTTAAACCCATACTTGTGTTGAAATTAATAGAAAAATATGTCACACTATTTTATTGTGACGTCAAGTAGTTAACTTCAGGACAAACGAGAGTATAGATAAAAAAAGCTTCGAACTGGTGACAATGAATTTATTCCTTGGCAACTTATAAAATCACAGACTAAAGCCAGATTTTATACCAAGAGCCTTAAAAATGTTAATATCTTTTGACTCAGAAATCTCACTTCTGAGACTTTGCACCAAAGTTTTAATAAAAATTATGAGAAAGACTTATTGTGTAAAAGAGCTCATCCAAATAGTGAAAGATCAGAAATATAAATATTCAATAGTTTGAAAGAGTCAGTCATTAAATATATCTATAAATAATTATGGTGATATGGCAAAAGGCTTATAATAAAATGTTAAATGTAAAAGCAGGCTCCATGCTGTTTGGATAGTATATTTCAACTATGGAAAAAAAGATTATATTCATAGAAGAGAACTGGCAGGGAATTTGTCAAAATATTAAAAGTGATCATTTCTGGATGGTGAGATTATGTAGGAGAGTTTTGTTCTCTTAACCTATGCAGTTCTTTATTTTTCGTGTCTTCTACAAAGAAATATGATATTACAATACGAAAACCAGCGAGATTAGGGAGAACCCCACAACTTGGACTTGGGTAGGAATGTACAGTATATCTCAGCCCATTCAGAGGTTTGAGGGCGTGGACAAGAGTTAGGGAGTTGGGAGAACCACTTGCAGTGAAAGAGCATGACCAACCGACCTTGGCTTTGTTGGGGTCCATAGCTGAGGATGTGCAATGTTGGGAGGAGTGTGGAAGGCCAGGCGCTAGCCCCCACTGGTAACGCAAGGCCTGGTGGCCTCACGGTTTCATGAGCTCCTGTGGGCTGGCATTGGACCTCCCTCCGCCTCCCCTTTTGGATGCATCCATTACACCAGGTTCCTAGCAGGGCCCAGCCCACACGCTCACTGGCAAGTTGAAAATCAGTCCTCAACCTATTTAGGACTGCTTATGCCCAGATCAAGGCAGCATGCAGGGGTATGGAGAATGGCACCTGCTTCCTTGGCGGAAGAAGCAGGCAGGGAACCCTGGCAAACGGGCTGGGAACTTGGTCAGGGTGTCCTCCTAGTGGGCACCTCCTGGAGGGAGGGCCAGCCAGGCAGTGAGGCGGAAGCTCTGTTGGGCGGAGGTGACCGCTTCCGTGAGAATGGGTTTGGTAGCGAGTGAGATTCATCCCAGGTTGAGGATTCCCAGCTTAGGCAGAGAGAACAGCCCTGGGGCTAAGCAGCTGCAATTCCGCCCTTGGAGCCGGGCCTGGTGCGAGGCTTAAGACAGGGCTGAGCCGACGGGTGGGGGTCTCAGTCCTGCCGAGGCAGGACTCCGGCTGCAGGGGGCCGGCTGGCGAGCTCTAGGGGAGTGGTATATCAAAGGCACGATCACACATTAAAAGCCAAGCAGTTGTGGATGTCCCTTTGGTGATCATTATTAAATGTGGAAATATTTTTAGGTGTTATATTTCCTCCAGTGCTGTTTCCAAAGAGAGCTCTGCCATGAAAGTGGGAATTCAAGCAATTTATGTTTTATTTTCAGACTTCATGTGTGAAGCGAAGTCAGCCTGTATATTTAACCCGCGTTGTAGTTAGTATCCCTGAGCTGTGCTGGAACTACCTGCAAACTCCTAGCTGTAAAGTGACAGGATGGATATTATTCCGTTCAAAGCACAGAAGCAAACACACGTCAGTGCTTTCTTTAAATACCTCCCATTTACCTAGTCCTCTTAATTACCTCGTTGCATTTGTGCTCCCTGGCGGATTTGTGGAGTGTAGAGAGCTGGCCGGCAGAGGTTGCTGACAGCTCTCTGCCAGCCACTGTTTACACCTGGTTATGTGTGTGTGTGTATAAAATGAGTGTTTTAAAACATTTTACAAAAATAACACATAATCTTGTATTATATATATTATATGCATGTACTTATATAAACCATCACTTAGTCTTTGTAACCTTTATAGTCTTGCCAGGGAGATCTCGCCAATCTAAGGATGAGAAAACAGGGCATCAGAAGAGCTAAGCGACTCACCCAAAGCCACACAGCCTCTGAGGAACAGAGTTGGGACTTGAACCCAACTTGGATGTCTCCTCCCCTCCCGACGGGCAGAGGAGGAGCTTCCTGCTCCGCGGTGCTGGGGTCTGCGCAGCAATCCTTGCGCCCTCCAGGCCCCCTCCCTGACGGCCAGGCATCTGCAGATTTCCTCCCACATACCTTTCTGTGCAACCACGAACATGTCTGTTCCCACGAGTGAGAAGTGAGAGTCCCTCTTGTTAGGAATACTTAGAAAAAGAGGACCGAGGAGTTGGGGAGGGAAGAGGGAGAGGAGAAAGGCAGCACAGAACAAGTTGGCTACAAAAGCTAAGAGCGAGACCAGGGAGCTGAGGGATGTGGCCGCTGCTTTAGAACTGACCTCCCTTGTGGGTCAAGTGAAGAGGAGGTGCCTGGGTGACGTGGGCCAATGGAGCGGTTCCTTGGCCTGGCGTTAGGAAGTGGGGCCGAAGTCCTGCCCCCCGGGGCTAGTGAGGGGGTGCGGGAGTGTGATATGCAGGTTAGGAAATTGCTCAGTTTCTGAGCATCTACCCAGCATTTCACGTTCACAGCAACCTGTGCCTCTGGTAGGATCCAGGAGGTGGGACTCAACAACTGGTGAATCAGTCAAAGGTAACTGAATTTTTATGTAGCGGAACACATGCTCACTCACTCACACACTCACACACACACACACACAGACACGGGCACCCACAGAAATGAGGCTCATGGTGAGCCTTTCCTGCAGCCAAGCAGAATATATTCCCGACATCTCATTCAAACTGGGAGGGAGAAGGTCCTGCAAACGTCTGGGAAGCAGAGAGGGGGAACTTATTATTCCTAAGTTGAAGACATCTAAGGTGAAGATAAGATATATTATCTAGTCCTGTGTCCTTATTGTTTTATTTCTATGAACGTAGGGCCTCGGCCAAGGACTCTCGTCAGTTGCTCCTGTCCTGGGCGCCCCCAACTTTCCTTTGCAACCACGAATTCTTTCCTCACAAAGGAATCTGACCTTGGGGTTTTTGAACAAGAAAGGTTTCTTTATCTGTGTCTCAGCCTCCTTGTGGAGCACTCTTCTTTCAGGCGTCTGCCTGAATCAGGTGCAAGCCAGGGGCCCAGTGCTCGGCACCTGGGAGGCATCACACTTAAAGACATTTGGAACCTATGGCTTTGTCATACCATCTGAGAAAACGTGGAGTGCAGGCTGTCACACCCACTCCCACGGTGTGCAGCGCCCTCAGCCTCTCACGGCTTGGCTGGCTGGGCGAGGGAGGCCCCCCACCCCCCACCCCCCACCCCAGGCCATCCTGCAACCGCCCTGTGGAGGTTACTTGTATTTGGCCCATGCAAAACAGCTTGCAAAAAATAGTTCATTATACTTTCTGGTTTCAGCTTTCCGGGTATCTGTATGGACAGATCGCACCCAGTTTCTGACAAAGTGTCTTCAGCTAAGCTTCACCTCTCGAAGCGTTCCGTAGTCAGGGACCGGCCACTGAGTCCACAGAGCTGGAGGGCTCCCTCTCCTCTCCCGTAGCTACGTCTTTCCGGGGGCAGGGCCCAGCGGGCGCGGGCAGGGCACGGGGCAGCAGGAGCAGAGGTGCAATGAGGACCATCCCCAGTGCTCCCCGAGTGACTGGGAAGCGGCCCAGCAGGGGGAGAAAGAAAGATTTTGACAAAAGAAAAGCTTGACGTGAATCCCTGTTTAGCCATTTATCTGCTGTGTGGCTTTGGAGGAATTACTTACACTCTCTGATCCTCAGATTTCCTCATCTGTAAAATGGAGATAACAATACCCAACTCATAGGATCGTCGTGCGAGTTAAAAGGCATTTTTATGAAAGTGTGGTCACGACTGCGTTAAATCTCACACACCACACACGCTAATACACGTGAAACGGACAGAGAAGCCCTTCTGGAAAGAACACGCAGACATGTTAGCAGTGGCAGTATGTGGGTGGTGAAACAAACGCTAAATTATTTTTTTCCTTCTGGTTTTTGGTCTCTTTAAACATTTTTTCCATGAACATCTATTGACTGTATAATTAGAAAAATAGAAAATAAACTAAGAAGCATAAAATAGGAAAAAAAGAAATAATATGCTTTAAGTACCAGGCATAAGTTGGCACTTGGTAAATGGTAGCTATTTTTACTAATTAGTCATTACGCCTAATAATAATAATTCGGAGTAATGATTTCCTCTGGGACCAGAGGTTGTGAATTAGTCTGTTGGTGGTGGCGGATGACTCACAGCTCCCTTCCCAGTGAAAGGCAGGTCTGGGGTCACTTCCACCTGGGGTGCCCCCTCCGCTCCTTCCCTGATCCTTCGGCCAACACCGTGAGCGCCAGGCCCCCGCTGCTTCTGCCGCCGCTGCCTCCCTGCACGCGGCGGGGGCCCTCGAGCAGAGCTCCTGCGCCCATGGCAAAGGGGCGTGCGCCCGCGGCAGTTGGAGGTGCTCCCCGTGGAGGGGGCTTGGGCAAGGAGAGTGGCCGTGGCGGACATTGCCGTTCCTCCGCTGCTGGCAGGCCCTTTGTCTAGGGGGCCAGCAGGAGAGAGAAAGTGGAGAGTCACATCTGTTTCTTGTGTTTGATGCTGCTAGTTGGAAGATTATAGAAGTTAAAAATGGTTCCTGCTATCTGCAGTTATTGCTATAGTGATAATATGGTCAGGATTTAGCCAAGGTGAGAATTTCAGACTAAAATATCCAATTCCTTAGGGCCCAAGAGGTTCAACCAGAGAGAATTAAAATTGTGCATGAAAGGAGGAGGAAGCGAAATCCCTAACTAGCTGTGAGCCTGTGAGCAGGTTGGTCAACCTCCCTGAACCTGTGTCCTCAGATGGGAGGCAAGAGATCCACACAGTTGGTCCCTGAGGTCCCAGAAGTTTTCAATTTCATGACATACTGATTATAAATACAGTCAGTTCTGAGAAGAAAGAGGACTTAGAGGTCTTCTCTGCTCAGCAGGCAAGCTGCCAACATGTGATGGCTAAGACAGCAAATGACAGGAGCCCTCTCTGGGGCCGACACATGAGTGTGGCCCCCCGAGGTAACGGATGATGGCAGGACTTCAGCTAGTGGCTTCTAGAACAATGGAGACAGCAGATCTAACACGAGCACTCGCGATCCTTCCTCCATTGCTCCCGAGTGCCAGTGCTGAACCGCAAGTTGTGAGGAGACCGCCCTGTGCCAGGAACAGTGACAGATGCCGCCCATTCTGTACCTTGTCTCTAACCGTCGGGGTCCCTCCAGGAGCTGCACAGCCACCGTGTCACGCCCGAAGCAGTGGAGACGCGGAGGCTGGCTCATGTTCTCCCTGAACGTGAGCTGTGCAGCCAGTGTGCTGCGTCTGCGGCATTGAGAATCAGGACGGGGCGAGGTCACCCTGCCCTCGTGGAGCTGGGAGTTGAGAAAGAGCCGCAGACAAGTAAACGGGCAGTTACAGTCCAGTGTGAACGGCTTCAAAAGAGGTAAAAATAGGATGTCAGTGGAGGGGCCATCCATGCCCGCAGAAGGGTGGGGCGAGGTAAAATGATATTCTAGGCGGAGACAACAGCAGGGGCAAAAAGCCCAGGGCTGGTGAATCCAGAAGGACTTGGTGAGCAGTGCAGTCTGGCCAGAGTTCACACGGGAAGGTGGCAGGACACGGGGCTGGAGGGGACACGGAGCCAGAGCGTGGAAGGGCTTGCCCAGGCCAGAGAGTTTAGACTTTGTCCTGCAGGCAGAGGCGGGGCCAGGCACACGTGCATTCACACGCTCAGCCCACGTTCAGGAGCACCCACTGCGTGCCGGCACGGAGGAGCCCGCGGTTCAAAAGCCCCTGCCTTTGTGTGACTGACATTCCTCTTGGGGCTAGAGGGGGAGAGGGCGGGAGATGGACAATAAACAGAATACAAATGAGCAAAATCTATGTGCTGATAAGTGGTGGTCAGTAGCGTAGAGGACTGTGGTGTGAGCAAGGGGCTCTGGAAACCCGGGGGAGTGCGGGTCACAGCCGTCTGTAAGCAGAGTGGCCGGGGGTGCGGGGGTTGCCTGGCTGAGAAGGAGACATTATCATATGCACTTGAAGGGAGTGAGTGAGAGAGCCAGGAACAGGGTCAGGGCCGCCGGTGACTCAATCAGATCTGCAGTTCGGCTGTGACATGAAGGGTGTGTTGAAAGGTGAGATCGGAGGCAAGGAGACTGGCAAAGAGGCTGTTGAAATTTAGGGGACCCACCGATGAGGTGAAAGGTGGGGGTGGCTTGGATTATGGGGAGTGACAACCAGGATGGAGGGAAGTGAGTGAGCTGAGGAGACAGAGGGACTTGGCTACTCGATGTGGGAAGTGAGCGAATTAATCTCTTCTCTCTGGTTTCTGGTCCAGAAACTGGGTGGGCGGTGAATCTGTGCTCTGAGTTGGGAAACAAAGCTGGAGGCTCAGGTTTGGGGCAGAGGAGATGAGCTTAAAGTAATCTGCCCATGCACACCCGTGTTGATAGCGGCGTGATTCACTGTAGCCAGAAGGTGGGAGCAGCCCAGGTGTTCACTGATGGATGAACGATAAACAGAATGTGGTGTATACACGCAATGGGATGTTATCAGCCTTTAGAAGGAAGGGTGTATGTTACTCCACGGGTGAACCTGGAGGCCATGAGGTTGAGTGAAATAAGTCAGTCGCAGAAGGGCAAATGCTGTGTGCTTCCACCTCTATGAGGGACCTAGAAGAGCCAAGTTCATAGAGACAGAAAGTAGAAAAGGGGTGGGGGATGGGAAGCATGGGGAGCTAGTGTTTAATGGATATAGACTTGCCGTTTTAATGGAAGAGGAGAAAGTTCTAGAGATGGATGGTGGTGATGGTTGCACAACAATATGAAGGGCACTGAACTGTACCCTTAAAAATAGTTAAAATGGTAAATTTTAAGTTATATATATTTCATGAAAATGTTTTTTAAACAAATTTCACAGTCATTTGCCCAAGTCACTCCACCAGCAGGTCCGCCCAGCTCTGACAGTCCTCTTGCATCCCTCACCCCTCACCCTGGGCTCTCTCTGCCTGTAGCTGGTCCCCATCTTCTAGACAGGCTGGGATCACCTGGTGACGTCAGTTACTAACTCTGTATCTGTTTTCCCTCACCTGTAAGGTGGAGACAGTGCATCATAGGATTGTTGTGAGAATTAGATGCGTTCACATCCGTCCCGTGCCTGGCACAGAGTAAACACTCATTACCGCTCTCTGCACATTACGACTGTTCTTATGGCAAAACAGCCCGTCTTTGGTAACACGGTGCAGACCTGGCCTAGAATTCATGCTCCAGCGCTGCTGAGCTGCATGACCTTGGGCAAACCACTTCACCCTCCTGAGCCTCAGTCTCTGCCTATAAAGAGGGGCTGATAGATCCTACCCAGCAGTGATGAGGGCAGGATGAAATGGGACCTGTGTTCATGGTCCCCCCCAGCAGCGCCTGGGTGCCACAGCTTCCGATGACTAGCTACTGCTACAGTGTGGACCCAAGACCACAGTTACACAAGGCAAAAATTAACACAGTGACAAGACAAGGAGATTCTGGCAGAAACAGCACCTCCCCTCTGCAAGCCGAGGTGTTCTCAGAGTCTTGAAATTGCGCCTTTTCATCGGCTTTAGTGCCCTGTCCGTATCTGACAAAGGAGACCTATTTAGCCAAGGCTAGGGAACAGTTCCTGAGCGCCTGCTCTGGCCGGGCCCCTTGCTGCTGCGGGACATTCGGAAATGAGTCTGACAGGAGCCCTGTCTGCAAAGAGCTGATATTGGCCCAGAGAAGAGCTAACGACATAGTCGCAGCAAACTACCGGGAGTTGGGAAACCTGGGTTCTTCACCCAAGTGCCAGGAATCCTGGGACAGTTCATGTCCTGTCTCCAGAGCCTCGTCCTTGCCTACACACAGGATGACGATCTTGAACTTGATGGTCTTTGTGACTCGAAGCTTTTTCCTTTTCCTTCCTAAATGCATCGATTCCTTTGGTGCTCCCTCTGGAAGCTCAGGGTACTCGGGGGAAGTTGGACCAGAGTCACTGCCTTCTGTGCTATACGCACCTGGCCTCGGTGGCACAGAGGTCACCAGGATGCCCTTGCCCCCATGGCATGCTGGGACCCCAGCAGCAGACTGGTGAAGAAGGAGACAATGCTGGGACCAAGAGGAGCCTGGGACCCAGAGACCTGGTCTAGGGACAGGAGGCCAAGGCTGCGAGCATTAGGGGTGGAGACTCCCCAGCGGGGAAGCCCCGAGCTCGCTGGGAACTGGGCATGGCTCCCTCCAGGCCCCACCCCCACCCCCCGACCCTCCCGCTGCCCCACCCCAGAGCCATTCAGGCCTGGCTCCCAGGGAGCCACTGGTCAGCTGCCCTGGCCACAGGAGACTGTGAAAGCAGGCATATTCTGGGCTTGATCTACTCAGATCACATCCCTACCGCAGGGACAAAGGAGAAGAGGACAGCTTTTGTGTGTTTGCTCCCAAGGAGCCTCTGCCTGGGAGATCTTGAGGAGTTTGCTCTTTGGCTCACGTTCCCCCTTCCTTAATAGTCGACCTGCCTTCTGGTCCTCTCCCCATCACATGCCAAGGCACGGTCCACTCACTTCTCATGGGATGTTACACAGGTGCTTTCTTATCTGAGCCAGACTTGAATCAAATCCAGCCAAGTTCAGGTCCCGGGGATCATTAGTATGGGCGCAGGCAGAGCCAACTGCAGTCGATTAACATGGGGAGAGAAATTGCAGTATCACTCGACCACTGCGGCCGTCCATATGCATGAAGCCTGGGGACCTGACTGCCTTGCAAAATGAGGCGTCACCTTTAAAGGGACCAATTTCAGAGAGCTCGCTGCTCCCTGCCCCCACTCCCGCCGAGCCGCTTCCCTGCCAGCCAGAGCAGGCGCCGCTCCGGGCCTGCGGGCACAAAAGGAGCTGTGTGCGCTGCCCACGTGCAATCTGTGTTCTTGAGGAGTTTGATGGGCTTCTGCCACTCAAGAAATTGGTCACATTTAGAAATATTCAGCTTCAGTGAACATGGCATGGCTGTATATAGGAAAAACATACTATTATCTCTGGCGCTTGCCTGAAACAACAGGCTTGTTCCTGAAACAGATGTTTTGTGAAACCCACTGTGACAGGCTCATCAGAGCTGGAGATGGGCCAGCACTTAGTCACCAGCCGCACAAGGACACAGCCATCTCGGCCGGCTTCCCATTCATCCCCTGTGCCTGGGCTCACAGGAGATACTACCCCCCGTGGCTCTCCCTCCTGGCTCTTGGGTTCTGAAATTAAACATTTTACAAGCCCAATATTATAGGATGGAAGTAGTCAGCCAGGCGTGCCCCGAGGAGCGGTTTCTAAGATAATGTCTCAGAAAATCTTAGTTTGGTTCAGCTAACGTGTGTACAGGCCCTACTGTGCACCGAGCACTAGTCTAGTTGCTTTCAGTTACATTATCTCACGGAGGAAACTGAGTCCTCACATAATGGTTTCCTAGGGCTGCTATAAGAAGTTACCACACACTTGGTGGCTCAAAACAACAGAAGTGTATTCCCTCCCAGTTCTGACAGCCAGAAGTCTGAAATCAAGGTGTTTAGCCCCTCCTACGGGAGTCTCCCGGGAGAGGCTCCTTCCCGGCTCCTTCCGGGGCGTCTGGTGGCTGCAGGCGTTCCTTGGTCTGTGGCCACAGCCCTTCCATCTCTGCCTCAGCCATCCCACTGCCTCTCCTCTGTGTGCGTCTCTGTCAGCCCCTCTGCCCTTCTATCCTAAGGATACCGTCGCTGGATTTAGGGCCCACTCTGAATCAGGATAATCTCATCTCTGAGACCTTTAACTTGATTACATCTGTAAAAAACTGTTCCCAAATACAGTCACGTTGACAAATTTCGGGAGTTTGGGCGCTGTTTGGTCTGCTGTAGACCCCTAGCGGTTGTCTGGTCGTTTCCCCCGAGGTCCCACAGTGAGAAAGGGTCACAGTGGCGAGGAGACCACAGGCTGGCTGGCTCTGAGCTGAGACCCTCAGTCAGTTCCTCGCGCCTCAGATGCAGCGAGGTGGGTCCTGCGGTCAGCGGTCAGCGCTGAGATGCAGGCACGAAGCTAAAAGCCCCTCTCTTAAGAAGGCTGACGAGTGGGGAAGGAGCTTTGCTTGTTGTTACGAATGATGGCTCTTCGAGTCCAGCCGATCCAGACGACCTCAGGCAAATTAGGTCACGGCTCTTGTTCTCATAGGGAGAATGTCTCCTATGGAAAATGGAAATCCTGGTAAGGGTGATGATAACCTCAAAAGGCTGTGGTGAGGACCGAGTGAGAGAGCACGCTCAGCTCGCAGGCGGGACGTCAGCCAGCGCCCATGCGCCCTGACCCGCAGCCTCGGTGGCGAACCGCTGTGCTGACTGTTTCCGCCGCTCGGGCTCCCTGGAGGATTGGAATCAGAGCCTCTGAATGGGAAGGGGACAGTGGAGGACTCCTGCACAGGACCCCAGAAACCAGGGTGAGGGCGAGAAAAAAGCCAAAGCTGACTTCAGGGTTTTGCGCTTGGCTCACTGAAGCAGGAAAGTTGCCAATAACAACATGGAAATGGCACAGAGAGGTTTGGGGGGAGTGGCGGTTGGGGAACAAACTGTATTCAACTTGGATGCAAGTGGGACACCTGGGAGGATTTGGCTGGCAGGGGTTGGACTTAGAAAGTGACTTTTAAAAGCCAAATAGAGCTTAAGACGGAAAGCATTGAACCCGTTTGGTAAAAAAGTACCATGAGATGGAACTTTTTAAGAGGCAGAGGGCAAAGTACAAAGAGAAAATGACAGTGCCGGTACTCACTGGTTTGTGGTCATAGCACTCAACCTTCTTGCCTGTAAAATGGGCACACTGTTATTTCTTCCCTAGCAGTTGCTCAGGTTGCCTTAGACCACGAATGGGAAGTTGCCCCATAGACTGGGCACTGAGCTGGAGCAAGAGGAGCCTGTGCGGGCACGAGCCGTGGTTCCCCAAGCGCGGAGCAAGACCCAGCGGCACAAGCAGAGCTTTCCCTCTCTCTGCTGAGAAAATCATACCTGCTCATTCACCAGGTTTGAACGGGCCTTTCTGGTGACCTCTAAGGCCAGATATAATCACGACAGGACTATATGGTAAAAGTGGGAATCTCTCCATTCCCTGGAGAGGTGTGTAATTTTGCCAGCAGTTTTTGTAAAAACAGGTGAGGGTCCTTCTCTCCTGAACCTTGTGGCTCATCCCTCTCCACCACCACCTCCCGAACATTCCCCTTGCTCCCCAGTCTCCGCGTTTTGCAGGAGAGGGTAGGTCAGTCAACATTGCTGTGACAACCAAGGAGGAGGCCAGCTCTGACTTCAACTTGCTCTTTATCAGTAGGACAACTAAATGATAGACTACCCTTTGTTTTCTTTCTTGGGCAGGGGGTCCCCCACCACGTGCCTATTGGCACAGAAACCTTTTATCCCTACCAGGTGAGTTGGTCAGGTAGGGACATTATTGTATGTATTCGAATGGGTGTTAGGAGAGGCCCTTGTGAAGGGAGAAAGTCAGGACTGGGTGGTTCTGGCCATTGTGTCACAATAAGCTCACTGCTCCATAAGGCTCTCCCCTTGAGGGGGTGGTGAGGGTGTACAGCAGTCCCTGGACCCCAATCTGTGCACCTCCAAACCTTGGGGATGTCTCGGATGTCTCGTATTGAGCACCAATGGTACATTTGGCATTCTTGAAATGTCTTTACATTTGGTATTCCATTTAGTGTTCACTAAAACCCTGTGTACCTGGAATTATTGTCACCACTTTGCAAATGAGGACACTGAGGCTCAGAGAGGCTGAGTACCTTCCCCAAGGTCACTCAGCTGGTGAGTGGCCGTGTTGGAGCTAAAACCCAGGTGTTTGATGCATAATTCCTGCAACACTACCAGCCTGCCTTAACCTTGTACTTGAACTTAGGCAGTCTCTTAGAGTACCTGGAGCCATGAGGGAGACATCATCTAAAAAATGTACCATGATAACTAAACATTTAGTACTTCTGTGAGAAACAGCCCTGCAAACTGTCTGGATGTCTGCTTGGGGAATTGTGCAATGACAAGTGAAATTAAATACTTTAATGGATTTTGACAACAACTCTATGTTAGGGGAATTCAAATTGCATTGAGAAAAAAGTTAGACTTTCTCTCTGGACCCGACTGCTAATATGCATGCCTAATTTACTAGCTGCATTTTTTAAAGCCTAATTTTGTTAGGACCAAAGTCCTCGAAGGAAAAGAACGTTGTGGATTGGAGGATGCAGTTGAATCTTCCCAGAGGAGGCTGGGCTTGAGCTGACGCCATGTCCCTGACTTTGGAGGGATTATTCAATAAATATGTGTCGAATGATTGACAACAGCCACCATTTCTTGAGCACTCCAGCCAGGATGCTAGCCTCTTGTCTTACGTCATTCCACGGTGCCCCTTGACCCTCTCTGAGGTGGAGCCCCTTGTCCAGTTCCAGTTACAAAAGAGAAACGGGCTGAGCAACAGCAGAACTTCCCAAGGCCGTACGTTCTGTATGGAGTGGACCCAGGATGACTATTAATCTTAGTATTACCATAAGTTGTTACTGTTGTACTATTACATAAACAATGTCCTTATAGAACCTTAAGCTGAACATGACACCCAGAGGTAACCCTGCCTGTTTTCTTGCCTTCCGGCAAAATCACACCAAATTCTTCATGCTATTTGTTTTTAAAGAATACTTTTCTTACACAGCCATTTCTCAGCACATTTCTTTTCTTTTCTTTTCTTTTCCTTTTTGTTTTTTGTTTTTTTGGTATCACTTAATAGGTGTGGAATACTATGAAGGGAGCAAAAATAGATTTTATTTTAGGCAAACTTGCAGTCTATGGAAGGAAGAAGCCACAGGCTTCAATGGCCTGATATAAGTTTAGAAATTGACGAATTCCACAAGAGGGGTGCAAATGAAGTGCTGCAGGAAATCCAGAAGAGAGAATGTCTGGGTGGGAGGGGTCAGGGAAGGCTTGTGGACAGCTGGCATTTGCAGTGACCTTGGAAGGATGAGCATGATCAGGGCCTGGCCGCAGCCACAGGGGTGAGCAGGACAGGCATCAGGCCCAGGGGCCCGTGGAAGCTCCGAGGCACGAGAGGATCTGGGGGTCATCTCCGTGTGTAAACGAGAAGGCTCAGGGAGACTATGCAGGGCAGGAAGTGGGCCAAGGACAGAGGCTTAGGGGACCCCCTACTGTTAAGGGGCCTTAGAGGAAGAAACGCAGAGCCTGGGAGAACACGGGGAGAATGCATGGACACAGAGAGCGAGTTTCAGGAGAAGCGGCCCGCTGCACTGGACACTATGAAGAAGGTGAACGGGAGGAAGATCAAGGTCAATGGCCATGAGGAGGTCCATGGCGGACTTTGAGAGAGCCGTGTGTTTGGAGCAGCAGAAGCAGAAACCAGGGTGCTCATACTGAGGTCAGGAGGGGATGGGGCACACAGAATGATTCCCTGGGTCACGATCCCAGGGCAATGGCTGAGATAGCAGTCTCCCAGTGGAGGACCGGCAGAGAGCCCCCTTGGCTTCCCCTAACCTTTCTGGAAGCCTAGAAAGAACAGCGTCACAGGAATCTGACAGACCCAGATTACCACCTGATACCATTTAGGAGGGGTGTGACCTTGTATACTTTATTTAACCTGACTTTAGCTTTGTTTGTTAAACAACAACAGTTATCACCTATTGAGTGCTTACTGCCTATCATGTATGGTTCTAAATGATCTGCGTGTATTAGCCCATTTAATTCTTGCAAGTGCTGTGACAGAGGTAGAATGATTGTCCCCATGACACAGATAATGACACCAAGACACTAATAGGTTAAGACCCTTTTCTGAGGCCCCCAGCTTATTAGGATTCCAACCCGGGCATTCTGGCTCCGGAGTACAGGTCAGTACCTCCCTCTTCAGGTCTGAGTGCGGCTTAACTGGGGTAATTAATGTGCGGGAGAGTTCCTGGCCCAGAGGGGCTCAGTAAGAGCTACTCTCTTTTCCTCCTGACCAAATGCAAGAGCAGTGTCAGGGCAGTGTTGCCCGAGAAAGGTCTGTGGGATCACAGACCTCACGCACCTTAGTGAAACTCCCATACGCAAGGGCTCACAAAATCGCCTTGGGAAGCGGGATGCGAATTCCACGGGCCCTGAGGACACAGTCCAGTGAAGATGGTCTTGCATTCAGCACCCATAATGCAGGACTGACCAGCCGGCCGCACGAGCACCCCTGGGTGTGGAGCACCCTCGGGGCAAATCAGTGACAAGTGAAATTCACAAAGTGAGCATTTCATCGGGAATCCGAGGGGGAAGGATATTCGGCATGAGACCGGCCTACTGCCGCCCTGGATGAGGGCGCACGCGGTGCACAGTGTACAGAGGAGAATTAGGGTGCCTGTGGAAAATGAACTGGGCTTGGAAGAAATTGAATGCCAAAAAGAATTACAGTCTCGACAAAAAATAACTTCCACTCATCGTTTGCTCCCTCACTATCTGTATTCACACAGCTCTCGACTTGGGTGCAGAACTGTGTTTAAACACTACAATGCTTTGTTTTTGCAGATAGGCGCTGAGTATGTAATTAAAAGGATCCCTTCATTAGCGGAACTAGACAATGCAAGCTTAAGTTGGCCTTCTCTGCTAATTTGGGAGGTTGTAAAACAGAGGCTAATACCACCGCTGATTACAGTTGTCACACAGACAGTGCCTTGCTGCTCGGAGACAGATAGGATCTGCCCAGCAACTGGGAGAGAAGAGGAAGAAATAGTCATTCTGGCAACCAGAAGCGGAGGGGTTAAACATGTGGCCTCTGGAGACAGCCACCGGGTTTCAGTCCCGGCCTTCTCGCTTAGCTGCCCTGACCTCTCAAAGCTCAGGGTCCTCAGAGGTAAACTTGAGCCAATAATTGTGTCTAAGTGGTTGGATTATCATGAGAACCGGTTTGAACAATTATTGTATTTACTGCCAGATATTTTGAGCTCCTACTGTGTGCCAGGAATGTGTGGGGGCTACAAGTACAGTCACAATGAATGAGACTGCCCTCCCAGGCTTTCAGTCTAGTGAGAGAAGCAGGCATCAAACAAGAGAGTCACCCAAATCACCTTCTCGGCTGTGATAGTGACTACAAAGAAAAGGTGTGCAAAGTCTGGAGTTACCTAGAAAAGGATGGTTGGTTCCAGCTCCAATAGCTCCGGAAAGCTTTTTTTTGGGAAAGGTGACACAGAATTGAAGATTTGAAGGATCAATGTTGTTTCGAGTGCCTAATATGGGAAAGAGCATTTAAAGCAGGAGGGAGCAGCATGCAGTGTGGGAGATGAGGCAGGAAAGGCGGCGACCAGACCGTGCAGGGCCCGAGCTCTCTGCTCAGGAGCGAGGCCCTGCCCAACCTGCCGCGGGCAGCCAGCGCCCCGGCAAGGCTTAGCCTTTGAAAACTCGTTCTCCGGGTTTCGGTGAGAAGCTAGCACAGGCCTAATCATCCGCACAAAGAGAGCGGTCAGCTACTCAAAGGGCTAAGGAGCGACTCCGCAACCCTTTTGGGCAAAAAAGGATTCTGCCCTGCCTGCCAGAGTAATGGGAAGAGTCTGAAGAGTCTCCTTCAGTATCAGACTTGTGGCCTCTCTGGCATTTGCGCTCAGTAGTGGTATAGTTCCCCCCTACCGCCCCATTTTTCTCTTTCTTTTTTAAGGCTCTGGACAGGGAGGTGGGAGAACTGGGCTGGCCTTTGCCACCGCCTCAGCAGATTACTTTGCCTCTCCTTCCCCATAACGCAAAATGAGATTGTTGCCAGTGCCCCTTCTAAGTCTGCAGTTTACCTTGTTCCATATGTGGAGAGATGCCATTGTTTTGTGGCATTATTCTGTGACATCAGTATTCCTCCATAGAGAGGCAGGATGTCAGGGAAGGCGCAGGTGTCCAGTGAGGCCCGAGAAAATGAGACTCATATGGCGGAGGTAGTTAGGCCAGGACAAGAGGCAAGTGCGGTCTGAGCCTAGGCAGCCTGCAGTGATATTTCCCCACGGCCTTGGAGGAGCCGGGGCACCACCTGGTGTCTAGTTACGTGGGCCGGGGTGGGACGGAATGTCAGAAAGTGATTAAAGAAACCCCACATTGTCCTGAGTTCCCAGAGCCGACCTCTCCCCTCAAGGCTGGTGACTAGACAGGGAGCCTCTCGAGCCGGTGGCACACGGGAGATAAAGATGTCGGTGATTCTAATCAAAGTGTCTAACAGGTACTGAGGTGCTGTGCTAAGCACCCTGCATCCGTTTGCTCTGTAATTACATCGGTTCTAAAGGTTAAGTACCATTATTATTCCCATTCTATAAAAGAGGAAACGGAAACTTTGAGGTTATCTGACCTGCCCGAGGTCACCCAGCTCAGAGTGCAGAGCTGGGATTCCAATGGACGCGTGGTCCAGGCCCTGGGCCCCTGCTCGGACCCCAGGCAGGCGCCCCGTGGGGAGGAGCTGCTGGCGCACCCCTCCCCCCTGTGTGGCAGTACTTTCCTTGCCTCTAACTGCCTGAGCTGGTGAGAGCAAGAGGGACGAGGCAAAGACCCTCACTCTGTGCAGAGGGCCAAGCAGACAGAGCCCTGTTAGAAAAGAAGCGTATTGGGAGGTCGTTGTAAAATGAGCTGCCAGTTCCTTCATCCGGAAAATGAGAGGGGCTGGGCCGATGCCCCCTAAAGGCCCTTCAAGCTCTGCCGCAATGTGAGCTCTGCTCTGTGGGAACGGGGTGGGGGTGGGGGTTAGAGTAGGTGCTCATGTTTGCCCTTTTGTTAATTCGTTGCCTGGCCGGGCAGCTCTGGGAATTCATCCCAAACAAAGAAAGAGACCTAGTGTACTGCTTGCTGCCAACGACGGGCCTTCGTTAATTCATACATGCGACAAGCACTGTGTGTCAGTGATTCGCGAGAGCCGGCGACAGTAAAATGGGGGTTGATTTGTTCAGTGATCCTAATGGAACAGCCCCGCCCAGATCAGTGCTGGTCCCTCCCAGGTCGTCACCCTGAGGTCGGTTACAAGTCTCCCCCCGCCCCCAGCAGATTCCTCCGGATGCTTTCCAGAAAGGCTGTGTTTTTGACCCTCAGCAAGGCAACAGTTTTGTGCTGGGGCTAGACTAGGAGCCCTGCCAGCTACTCTCCCTCGTCAGCCTCACACCATCATCCCTAAGTCAGAGAGGTCTCCCCTTCGTCGTAAGGGAGGAGAAAGGAGTTTGGAGAAGTTGCATAACCACAGTGAGTTGTAGTGTGACCGAGCAGAAAGCACCTGGGCTTTGAACTCAAACATAACCGGGTTCAAATCCTCACTCTCCTCTCAGCCACTTAATAGTAGAGTGACCTTGGGAAAGCAATTAAACCTCTTTGGAGCTCAGTTTTCTCATCAGTGAATGTGGGGCCACTTACAGTACCTAATGTAGAGGATCATTGCCAGGGTCAGAGGAGATGTGACAAGTAGCCCACCCACCTGACCCTCGGTGACCAGAGCCTGAGAGCTGCCGTGCGTGGAAGCAGCACACGCAGTGGTTCAGATCGGGTCTCTGCCTGCCTGGGTTTCTGTCCTAGATCCACAACCTATTAGTTTGTATCTTTGTGTCTTGGTTTCCTCATCGGTAAAATGGGAGCAATAACAACACCAACATCATAGGATTTCATTAGGTTAAATTTTTTTAAATTGCAGTTTCTGGCACATCGTAAGTGCTACCAATGCCACGACCACTGTGTGCGTTGCATTTGGTGTCCCCTCCTGCTATGGAAGCAGGTGGCCGAGTGAGGGAGAAGTGCCAGGGGAGCGTTCAGAGGCCGGCAGCGCGAAGGGCAGCCGGTGGGAACGGACCCAGCGTGGACAGGGAGCCCTCGTTCAGCCCTTTTCCTCATCCGTTTGGAAGTACATGCCTCACCCGCTCTGTAGTCTATCGCCTTCTCTTCAAATAGCATAGCATCACCATCAAGCAAATGGGGCCTCTGTGATGGCAGACATTTGTCAAGTGACAGAGCTGGGCTGCATGGTAGTTATGCTTATTTTTAGTGACTTCATCCTCCAACTCTTTAAATTAGCTGCTGGGCTAATTTAAGGGACTTCTGCAGCGCATAGCTAGCAGTTTCTTCAAGAATGCCAGTGTGCATTTGAAATCCCCAAGTGACTGAGGGAACAGGTCTCAGCCAAACTATGGGGAAGAAAGCCTGCTTGCCTCTCTAGGCCAGTGTAGCGCCACCACCCACGAAGCTCCCCTGCCAAACCCCAGGATCCCCAGGAACAAGAGCCAGCACTTTCTGTCCCCCGCGGCCAAGCAGTTACCAAAGCCATCTTTCAGCAAGACTTCGACCTGCCTCAGAATCGCTGGAGGGCTTCCTAAACCAGAGTGCCAGCCCACACCAGGTTTCCTGTCCGGAGGTCTGGGGTGGAGCTGAGGAAGTGCATCTCTAACTAGTTCGTTCTCAGGAGATGGCGATGCTGCTGGTCCAGGGACCACGCCTCCTAAACTCACCGGTCCCTCACCTGGATCAGAGTACAAACCGCGGACAGACGGACAGACGCATTCATCCTCGCGCACTTCTCCTCCTGCCACTCCTCTCCCTAAAACCCGCCACAGTCTTCTCGCCTCCTACACTGTCAGATCCAAGCCCCTTTGTCTGACCCTGAAGATCCCGTCAGACCCAGACCCACATGGGCTTTCAGATGGTGTTCCCGCCCATTTCCCTCCAGGCACAGCACCTACGGCCAAGGCCCAGCAAACCTGCTCCTTCCTTGTGCTCTGGGTCCCAGCTCTAGACACTCACCTGGCCACTTCCGCCCCCGTCAGTGGTCATTTATGGAGGGGGCTTGTCTTTCCCACTCGGTCAAGCGCTTCTGGGCAGGGGACTCTGTGTGCCTCACCTGTGTATCCCAGGGCCCTGGGACAGGTAAGCGCTTGGGAAGTGGATCATGAATAAATAGATTATTGAGGGGATGCTTAATGGAAAATGAAAATTATTTCTCTGAGAGAATTTGAGCACCGGCTCTGAATCTTCAACTTTACCTTGCTTTGTCTGCCTTCCTATATGGTTCATTTCTGGGAATGTATACAGCTTATACACAGAAGTATACATTCTGATCCTGCTATTGACTTGTGACTTTGGGCATGTATTCAGGTTCTCTGGGCCTCAGATTTCTCCTCTGTAAAATGGGACCAGTTTCTATCTACTTCATAGCATTGTTAAGAGGGACAAATGAGGTGATATAGGTAAGTTGCCTGGCACAATGCTTGAAATATATGTAGTAGGTCTTCAATAAACACTGGTGATTTTTGACAGTAGGCTTGCCAGGCAAAATAGAGACAGGTGTTTTTTCACAGGAGGTCTAATAAAAAATAATTCCATTTTATTTGAAAAAATGGTGATAAAGCATTTGAGATTCTTTCCCCTATTTTAATGAATCATGGATACACCAAATGCAATTTTTAAAATTACCCCAAAGGACTAGTAAGCTTGACTTATATTTTCTTTACCAGTCACTTTTATTTCATAAGCCTGACATTTCCATTAAAACGCTATTAAGTAAAAACAGGATTTTGTAGTGTTTGTGATAACCTGGATCTCAATGTGATAGTTGAGATTATCTCCAGCAAAAATTCTATTTCTCATTGTTTTATTTCCTCTTATATATCACCTATATCTTTATTGCCTTCTTCCAGCCGACTAAACCCATTTCCCCTGAATTTGTGGTTTTGAGTCCATGAAAATGACATGCGTGTGACTTGGAAGGCCCTTTTCGTCTTGATGTTATTAACCAGGATGCAGGATGGAAGGGAAATGGGAGTCATCCTCTTGGACGTTCAACAACCCTGGAAAGGAACATGAAAGGCTATCACATAGAAGAGAAAGCAGACTCATTCCCTCGTGGCTTGGGGGCAGGATGGGACACACGCTGCAGACACTGGAGGGAGACATCTTCTCACATGCCACCGGGAAACCCTGAGAGGGCCCCTGGAAGTGGTTAGGGTCCCCACCACCAGGGAGACCCAAACTAAGGCCGCCACCCTGGGGGCTCTGCTGACTGAACGACCCATTGGCACCAATGTCCCCATCTATGTAGGATTAAGAAGTCTTCTCTAAAATGACATCACTGTGAAAATGTTCTGGAACTAGGGAGGGTTCCACACCATTGTGGAGGTCATAGTGCCGCTGAATTGTACGCTTTAAAATGGTGAAAAATGGCGAATGTATGTAATGAGCATTGGACCACGATAAAAGAAAATAGGCGCATCATTGGACAGAATGGTCTCCAAGGCTGCTTCCATAGCACCGTGCTGTTTCTGAGGGAGCATGTCATTCTGTTTAGTCCAAGCAGGCCACGTAGACACTCAGTCTCTAACTGAGGGGGACGCTAATTAAGTGATGGTTCAGGCGTAGTACAGAATGTTACACGTCCCTGAGAAATTACGCTCCTGGAAACATATTTAGTGCCGTGGGAAGATCCTTGTAATGTGTAAGAAGAAGGATTTTAACTACATGTCATGTGATCGTAACTTTGCAGATAAATCAAAACATTAATACCGTTCATCCCTGACTTGTGGTATTACAAATGGTTTTGATTCCTTTATGCATTTCTCAAGTTGTCTTCCAAGGGCATGAATTACTATTAGAATCTATAAAAACGATCTCAAGCAAACAATAAATAGCAGTACTTAGGATTTTGTAACCCCCGATGTGAATCATGATTTGCCGTTGAGTGATGGCGGCGAAATGGGGCAAGCACAGGTTAGAAGGATGAGTTTACAGTCTGGGGTCAGCCAGGCACCGAGGTGCTCCGCTTGCTGTGCCTCAGTCTCTCCACCTGGAACAGGAATGCAGTAATAACAGCCTACTTCCCAGGGCGGTGTGGAACGCGGAGGAGATAATGCCGGCGAGACAGTTGTGCTGATTGAAGGGTTCTCTGAGCTGTTTTCCTGGTCGCTGAGTGTATCCCCACTGTATATTTCCAAATCTTCCCTTTAACAAAAACTTAATGAGTGCTTATAAAGTCGGTGATTGCCACTTATCCAGTAATTTAAGAGCTAATTTCCAGTAACAGTGCTGCTTTCTTTTTCTCATCTCTTTTCCCATAACCTTAACAGCAGAACATTTCATTTCATCTGAGGAGGAAGCACCTGACTTTTATTTACTGTCTCCAGTTGACGGAGACGAGGATAAAGCCAGGTTGGCTGCACGTGGGCACCCCCAGAGGGGTTGAGCTACTCCCCTTGGCAGGAGGGGGCACTTGTTTCCCCAGGACCATGAGCACCGTTGAATTTTAAAGGGGTTTTCCTTCGTGCTGCTCTGGTCTGCCCCTCTGTCCTTTCTTTGAGACCAGTGTCACGACCCACTGAGAAGGAACCGTGAACAGAACTTACAGGACTTTGTGTTCATACCCTGGGGTTCTCTTCCTCAGAGGCCGGCTCCTTGGACTGGTGTGAAGAGAAGACCACTTTGGAGCGCTGTGAAGCACTCAAACATCATTCCCGTTTAAAAGAGCTTATGGGACACAAATGATCATAACCTTGATTTTTCTATTTGAGGATTACCTTGCTATTAAAAGCAAACTTCCCCAACTCAACAAATTCAGTGAAACATTTCCCAAAGGTCTAATACATGCCAGGTCCTATAAAAATCGAATGGAATGCAATGTGGTCCTTGCCTTCAAGGAGCTCACAAAATAGATGTATTGGTACAGAAGCAAATTCAGTGCACCTTGATAAGGGAACAAAGAAGCAAGTCCAAGGACCAGGAGTGGGACATGGGAGAGGGTCAACAGCGTGGCGAGGAGACGCCTGAGCTGCCTTTGAAAGCAGACCAGAAGTGTGTCAAGCAGCCAGGGTCAGGGGAAGGCCTGAAAGGCAGAGGGAAGCAGGTGCCAAGATGCCAGGATGGTCCAACTTGGTGCTGATCGCATGCCTGAAAGTGGGAGGGCCAGGGACAAGGCCCTTTAATAAAGAAAACAGTAGAAAATGACCTTGGTATTGAGCTCAGTACCATGAGATGTGCTTCTAATTTTCCTGCGTCAGTTAATCCATTGGGCAGCATTTACTGTCCATGTTCAATGTGCTCAGGGTTCTGTCTCAGGAATGGGCACACACGGGCAGGAAGGGGTTACACCTGGCCCTCGGTTAGCTCTGGGCAGGGCAGGAGGCAGGGAAGTGAGATGAGGTACGGGAGCAGAGAGCGACGCACTGAGCGTGGAGGGGAGCTGGGTGTCCAGGGAGCACCGAGTCTCCACTGCCAGGCCCGGCCGGGGGCAGCAGGGTGGGACGGCAGGGAGGGCTCAGGACCTTGAAGGGTATAGTGTGTCTAGGGGAGTGACAGGAAATGAGGAGGTGGAGAAGACATTGGGAAGGGCCTTGAATGCCAGAGTGAGGAGTGTGACTTCATTGTATAGGCTCTCGGGGGTCACTAAAGAGCTGTAGCAAGTGGGCAGCTTGACCCAACCAGGTTTGCTTTAAAAGGGGGGCCTCGGCTGCCAGTGTGCAGGATGGATCTGTGGTTGGCAAAGGCTGGAGGCAGGAGGCCCTGTTGCTATAGTTCGGGTGAGAGTCCAGGTAGGAGAGAGAGGGGCTGGTTTCAGGGACTATTAAGGAGGTGGGACTGGCCGTGGCGGCAGACGGGGAAGGGGTAGCATTTATTCTGATGCCTCCTGATGGGGAAACTGGCAGGTGTCACATTCAAGGAGGTGGGAATGAGGATTTGGGGTGAGGGGAAGTGGTCATTCCAGGTGGAGGTGCCTGTGGGTGGTGTATGTGGATGTGGAGGTAAGAAGAACATTCCAGGGATAGAGGTAGATATTTGAAAGGTATTAGCTGTGAATTTTCTTGAATATCAGAATTTCAGAATAAAACACCCAGACTGAGGAATCACAGCACTATAATCATTTTTTTGTATGAGTTCCAAATAAGAAAATAGTTAAGCCAGAAATGTTATTGTGCCTATTCCTAGAATTGGGTAACTGATGTATCTTTGCAAATTGTTCATTGAACTGTGCCTATGGCTTCTTGCCAGCCCTCAGTGAGATTTTTATATTTCTTAATTATTCAATTACTACCCATAAGTAGAGTTTAAAATCAAATCCAGACTGCACCATAAGAGAGTATTCTCTTGACTCGTGAGTACAATAAAGGAGGTTGTCCATTGGGAAGCCAGGATCATAGAACGGGGGAAGCAGATGTTTCCAGTCCTGGCTCTGTCCTGGGTTCTAGTCCTGGCTTTTGCTGTGAACGTGGGCAGATTACTTTTCTGAGATCAGTTTTATCATCTGTACAATAAAAATGGTGCCAGTACCCACCTCCCGAGGTTGCTGTAAATCTCAAGGAAAGGAGAACATGCAAGGGAAACTGCTCTCTGTCTGCTGCAAAGCTCGCTCCAATTGTTCGTTAATTCCTCGTGTGCCTCAGGTCTCAGCAGCTGGAGAAGCCATTAGCCGGAAAGGAAGAGCCTTCTGACAGTGACATGGCCGTCGCCTCGGACGCCAACCCCAACCCCGAAGCCCACCTGCCCTCCATCTGCCTCAAGCAGGTGTTCCCCAAGTACGCGAAGCAGTTCAACTACCTGCGCCTGGTGGACAGGATGGCCAACTTGTTTATCCGGTTCCTGGGAATCAAGGGGACAATGAAGTTGGGACCAACAGGCTTTCGCACCTTCATAAGGTCAGTGAGCCCAGCCCCTCCAGCTTGGGCTTCGGGCAGGGTAGGGTCCAGCGCCCCATCCGGCTGGTCCGGTCTGTCTGGCTGCTCCAGGGGTCTGCCAGCGCCCACCCGGGGGTGGGATTGGCCTGATGTCTTATTTGTTGAATGAGTTAATGAACGTTATGAGTGTGACAGCATTGACAACCTTATGCTGTGGTTCAAAACAATTCTGTGCTACATTGAACTAGGTCCTTCAACTGCATATAATTAGTTAGCCCATGGGCCTCAGACGCACCTGTGCTCCTGATGCTGGGCCAGCGCCCTCCCGGCAGCCCGTGGCCGCGTGTGGAGCGTTTACAAAGCCGCTGCAGAGGAACACAGCATGCCACTCTGAAGTGTTGATTTCGGGAGAGAAAAGTTAAATAATTCAGTTGATAAAAAATTTAATATGTTTGTTCTACTATAAAAATAACAAGCTTATATTATGGAGTATAATACATATTTTGCATGATTTTAAAGATAAAACATGAGGTTTTTTGCTGAAGCCTACAAAATAAGCCATTGCCACCTAATCTCCTGAGGTTATTTGCTATTTGTCTCTTCCTTTGGGGCACTTGGGGCAGTACAGGAGCACTTACCAATATTAGCTGTGTAACCCTTAGGCAAGTTCATGACATCTTTGAACCTCACTGGTCCTGTAAAACGGGGGTGACGCTGCCTTGTACCCCAGGATAGTGTGGGGTACGCCTCAAAGAAATTATCTGCCAGCATTTGATGTCGCATTGTTTTTCTTATCGTTGGTTTTAATGTTTCTACCTTGTACCCAAAAGTCACAATCTTTATGGCCGGTTCACTAAAGCAAATAATTAAAAGTATGGAATCAGAAACCATTGTTGTCACACTTTTCTCTAAGTGTATTTTATAAAGTCTAACTCTAGCCCTCTGATATTCCTGATAGGATGGTAAACAAAAGAATATCAGAAGGAATTTTTGCCTTTTCAGTAACCCTGAAGTAGTATTTGCTCAGTGATTTTGAGAAGGACTTTGTGTTCGTTTCAGGGGCAAAGGGAAAACCCAGTGGAAGAGCACAGGCTTAGGGTCTGGCTTCAAAGCCAAGTGCACGACCATGTGGCTTTGAGCAAGTCCCTTGTCTTCTCTGAGTCTCAGTTCCCTCATCTATAAAGTAGGGACAATCTCCCCTGCCTTGCAGGGTTATGATGAAGTTGGGATGTAACATATCCCAGAACACCTGGCCCAGTGCCTAGTTCAGAGGAGCTGTTTGTTAAATGGGAGTCTCATGGTTATTATTTCCATTAGGCAGTGGAAATTGTTCAAGAAAGATAACAGACACGTGTTGTTATTTCCCCGAGAATGCCACCTAACAGTGTACCCTCTGACTCATTTAGGAATTGCATTTGTGTAGTAATAGATACCCACCTATAAACAGATTAGGTACTGCAATAAGTTTTGTGTTATACAACAGGAAGTGTGGCAATGGGGGTTCTAGGTCTGGTTAATGACTCCGCAAAGTGGTCAACACCCCACTTCCTGTCTTTCTGCTCATCCATCCTAAGCATGAGCTTCCAGCTTCAGCTTTACCTTGTGGTCACAAGGTGGCTGCTCGAAATCCAGCCATCATGGCCAAGTTCCAGGCAGGAAGGAGGAAGAAGGGGGGAAGAGCAAAAGGTCTCTGCTAAATGAATTAGACCCCTTTAAAAAGATTTCTAGAAGCTGTGTTCAATGTCTTCCACTCCTGTCAATCTTCTTGGCCACCGCCATCTGCACAGAAAGCTGGGAAATAGAATTTTCTATGTGTGTAGACCACTATCCCAACATAGTGAAGAGGAAGGAGAGAAAAATAGGTAGACATTCTCTGCTCCTTTGTGATTACTGTGACTTGGGACATAGGGGAGCACCTCTATAATGGAGGCCCCAAATCCTGAGGGCCCTTGAGGCACCATGGAAGCATGCAGGGTCCCAGGGGAATGCTGAGGGTGAGCCAGGGACTGAAACCTTCCGGAGCAAAGGCAGGAGCTTTCTGGGCCCTTCCCAGCCCCTGCACCATTGCAGAGAGGAGTCCATTCAAGACCCACAAGAGTGAGGGATGGCTCAGCCTCATGGGAACCGTAGTCTGTGTGCCGCAGGGACCCTGACCCTGGGAGACCTGCCGTGTCTCAACCTCATGCGGGAAAGGACCATGGCTGGCTTGGCCCAGCGACTTCTCCGAAGCACCTGGTAGCCGCCATCCAATCAGAGATAAACAATGGAACGCCACCTGCCCTCAGGGGACTCTCAGTCTAACAGACAGCGCGTGGGGAACAAATGATTAAATGCAATCCTTTGGCAGCGTTGTGGGGTAGCAGACAGAATAGGGACCCTTTGTCCACCTGATGGAATCAAGGCAGCTTCCCCCCCTCCTAAGAGGAGGCAGGGTTTGGATTGTTCTAAGCGGCACTTTGTCTGGCATCCAAGAGGGGCCACCCTGTCCAGGCAGCCGGAGAGCCGGGGAATGACTTTCAGGAGTGTGGCCCATGTCCCGAAGTTAGAAAAGGTTTATCGTCCAGGCTAACTTGACAGTGGAAATTGAAATGTTTCCTTTTTATTCCTGATAAAATTCTACTAAAATTGTGAGAGAGGGAGGGAGGTTAGAAAACTAGTGCACCTTAAGAACCGTAGTCTCAGTTATCTCTGGGGGCAGGGGGGAAGCCGACACAGGCGCAGCGGCGGGGTCTGCGGGGCTGCGGCCGCTGGAGAGCGAGCTCATGCTGGGGAAGGAAGGGCCCCGCTGGGCTGGTAGCCCCGGAGCTTTTGATTTTTCAAGAGAAACTACAACTACTGACTTTTATGTAAAACCTCAATACATGTATATCACTGTTGGCCATTCAGACAGTAATTTTTAAACCCTTTGTGGGTTCAATCAAAGCGGGACTGCCCGCGGAGACCACGGGTGTGTGAGAAGCCAAGGTGCGCGCGAAGAGGGCTGCCGTGTTCACACACGACCCTGAAAGGAGAGCTGAATTGGGAAGGGTTCTGGCCGGAAAGATTCCTGAAATGTTCTCAGACTGGAACTGGGTGATGTCAAAAATCTTGCTACAAATCCGTCTCTATGTGATCGACCTCGTGCTTTTCCATTTCTTTGTTCTCAGTAATTAAGGGCATTTGCATGAAACGCTGATTTTGTGGTGTTAGAGACTATTAGGTCCTGTGGCCGTCATCCCAGTCAGTGTTAATGGGAACAACAGTGACCGTGGGAAGGGAGCACAATGTCTTCGGGTGGGGACGAGGCAGCGGAGCAGACGGACTAAGACAACGAGCCCCTCCCCCACCCTACCCCCCACCCACCAGCAAATGTCCTGAGTAATTAAGATGCAGGAAGAAATGGAGAAAAAGTTGCACAACCTTGAGTAGGTTTTTCCTTTTTAAAATGCACCAAGAGATCCCAAGAGCAACTTAATCATGAAAGATGATAGTCTGCTTTTAGACTTACCTGCGTATGTTCAGTGTGGCCAGCTAAATTTAACAGCAGGCATTTCCTCTTGCTAACAACTATTCTCTCTCCTTTGCACTTGGTTTAAATTTTGCTTCATTATGAATTAATAATATTTATGCCATATGTGAGGCTGAACCAAGTGCCCTTCTTGGGAGCGCTGTGCAGGAGACGCAGACGCTGACCTGACAGGCCTGCCTTCAGGGCCGCCACGCGCACAGCAGAGGCTGAGCTTGGCTTTCACCTCTGCCACCCACTCTCTCCCTCCCAGTTCCTCGAAGAGAACTGGAGGGAACAGAATAGTAAACATTCCGGTGGAATTTATTTCCAGTGACCATCTCTCATCATGCGCTGCACAGATCAGCAGTTTCAGGAGTGAATTATGCTAATGCCAGGCTGGCCATATTCTATTTTTCTCTTCCACCAAGAAATGAGAAATAATGAACTGTCGTTCCGTCTAGACCTAACTCTGTCTAACCAGCTTTTCGTGTCATTTCCTTGGGAGGCACAAAATAGTAGCACGTATTACCACGAATTAAGTGCCTCTTTTCCCTGTCTCTTTTTTATTATTATTTCACAATAATTGCTGGGGTGTGGAGACTTCAACTTCTGAGAAACAGAAATGATCTGATTCTTCAGTTTGACAGCTTCCTTTGAGGGAAATGCGTTTTTGTTATTTTCCTGCCCCTGGATTACTAATTTGGGGGCGTCCTGTGTAATTCACTAAGAACACGGTTTCCAAGTGTATCCTCCATCAGGATTTGACATCAATTTGAGTATGCTACGTTTTCCTCTCCGAAGCCTGAAAATCAAACCGCTTGCTACACGTGGGTTGATTTCTAGGAAATGGAGGGGGCCGTTCCACACCCTGAACACTTTTGCTGGGTGCAGGGCGTTTCCACTTGAAGACCCCTGCTCATCCCCTTTGTGGCCTCGGAACCTGGTCTCCTTTTAAATTAGAGAACAGTTTTCCCTTTTTCCTTTTTATCTTCTTCTGCCTCCTTTTCTCATACGGAAATGTTAATATGCTTCATAATTGGTAGCGGTGGGGGGTTTCATTCTCTGAAAGGCAACATGGTGTGTTAGAATGTCCTGGAATGGAAGCTTAAGGGGCCTTGCCTCTCCTCTGTCATTAACTCCTCGGTGACTGTGGAATCCCCCACTTGTGGGGGGGATGACCTCTTTCTGGCACTATTCTGAGAGTCTATGCCTGGGATATCAATGACGTTTAAAATAATATATACCTTATAACCTGGAGTGGTCTTTTCCCCCTCTTTAGATGTTTAGGTGGTGGGTTTTTTGTTTGTTTGTTTGTTTGTTTGTTTGTTTTTAAACAAATATTGGTCATTTGCTAGCTTTCACCTTAGAGACACCTCTCCAGGAAAAATAGGCTCCTTGTCTGCACAAAGAAGTATGAACACAAAAGAAATTCTATAAATAGGATTTTATGGAGTGGAAAAAGTTGATGTCTAAATTTCCCGTGAGATGTCGGTAGTTGTTGAGAGGAAATGGAGATGATAATTTCAAATCTTCCTGTACTCGGGATCCTAATGAACCTGAAGGATTTGTGATTCTCTCCCATCCTGTGCCCAAATTCCTTTGATTATAAAAACAAAACAAAACATTTCTTCAGGCTGGTTCTACATCACGGAGGAAGGCTGGGAGCTGCTATTGACCCCTTCCCCGCATGTACCAGGCACTGAGCTAGTCCTTGAAATAGCTTCATACGGTGAGTAGCCTGACTCTTGTGTAGGAATAAAGAAACTTAGATACAGAGAGCTTCAGTGACTTGCTCAAGGTCACACAGCAAACTCGAGATTCAAACTCACGTGCATTGGACTCCACAGCTCCTTGCTTCTATGTACATTTCCAGCCTATTTTTTTTTCTTAGAAATGTTTCTGGCTTCTCATGTTACCATATTGCTTGGACTTCTCTTCTACCGAAGAATTTATGCCTTCATCGTTTGAAGAACTGCATCTCAGGACATAAGGGGAAACTGGTCTCAATGATTAAGAGCTTCCGAAGCCTCACGTTTTTACCCCAGGCTCCAAGATCACTTCCACCTCTGAGACTGGCACCCAGGACTGACTCAGCTCTGCATCACTTACTGGGCCCAGAATGCTGCCTATGTGTAGTGGTCACAAAATAAATTCTGCAATGAGTAGATGAGTGGATGACAATTCATCCCCTTTCAGAGTCTATCACCAGCGCTTGATAACCACAGGGACAAACCTGGGAGAACCGGCATCCCAGGGACCCTGTCGGCTCCCCCAGCCTTCTGCCCCGAAGCTTCCCCACAGGGCCTCCCTAGAGGCTGCAGCTGTCTTGGGCTTCACCTGCGACTTTGCATCGTAAGTCCCAGGGTCTTCCTGCGGCCCTGAGCTGGGCTATCTCCCCACTTCTCCCCAAAGCTCCCAAGCCCACTGTCCTCCAGGGGAGGACCGAATGTGAATCCCAGCTGTTTAGTTTCAGGCAAATCATGTCCCTTCTCCTGAGTCTCAGCTTACCCATCAGTGAAATGGGACTAAGAACACCGTCCTCATAGAGCGGTTGTAAAGATCCAGAGAGCTGATGGGCAGGAAAAGGCCTGGCGTGCAGATGGTGCCTCCCAAAATGCCTACAGAATCAAAATTCTTCTAAGGCATTTCCTGTCTGCTGCCGCCAGCATGAATCCCTCCCCGTCTCGGGAGCAGATGTGGCGATCAACTGCACTTGCAGACGTTTCGAGGGAGGATGAGTTTCCTTGGAAAAGGGATAAATGGAGAATTCTTTTCGGTAAATTACGGCTCCTGCTAAAGGTTTGACACTTCCATTTTCTACCTGTCAGGAAAAAAATAACTATATACCAGTGGTCAGTTCAGTTTCACTCTTTATACTCTATTAACCCACAGAGCCAGGCAGCAGAGCTCCCAGCCTGTGCAGGAGTGGGGAGCCCAGAGGACACTGATATGGTAATTAGAGAAAGCCGAGGCCACCGCTGATGAAGTTTGGGAAGCGAGCTGAGCAGGCTGTTGGAATGCCTTGGGAGATGCTGAAGCCTCACCCCGGCGGAAACCAATAGAGATAGCCATCTCGGTGACAGGGGACATGAAAAGCTCTGCGTCCACTGACATGTTGTTACTGGGGCTCAATAACTGTGCGCTGATGTACTTTGAAGTCCACCACGGTGACTTGTGATTGAAATACGGAACCAGCCCAGGAGGAAGCAGGATGTGAATTGATGGCTTTAGAAATATGCATGGGCGGGAAGAAAGGAAGGGGGGCGGGGGCCAGTGAATGTGCTAGCATGTAAGGAGCGCCAGCCTCGTCCAGGCACCATGTGGGCATCCTGCGGGCACACTTCCCGACGCCCTTGTTAGGGGCGTGCATGGGTTTGGAGAGGAGCCTCTGCAATGCCCGCGTCCTGCCTGCCAATCAACCCCTGGCCTGTCAGGTTCCTAAGAGAGCTCGTCACACAAGGGAGGATGACAAATGGGAAATCAAAGAACCACTTTATCATTAGCTGGGGCAGTGGATAGTTGGAAGGTTGAAAGCAACAACGAATGTAGTTCAGCCAAATGAACAGCTGGCCCAGAGGTCTAGCTGCCCGGATTCTCAGGGCAAATGCAGCCGGTGTGGGGACGTCCCTCAGCGCGATCTGAGCAGGAGGGTGGGGCACCTGGTCACGTGGGGGGGCCATGCTGGCTGCCTCCCACCTGAGCAGAGCACAGGCATCGATGGCACCCAGACATAGACTGGCGAGCGGCCCTTCTCCAGAGCGGACAGGGCCACTCACTGGAAGGCCAGCCTCTGGCAGCCCCTGATAGGCTCAGATGGTTCTAGTTCCGGGAGAGAAGAGGAAAAAAGGGGAGAGAGATCGGAAGGGAACCAACATTTGCTGTGAACCAACCGGGTGCCAGGCACCACGCTGGCTCCTCACCTCATTTTCCCAAGGGCCACGTGGCAGGTTATTATCTTCAATTAGAGACCAGCAGACAAAGGCTCGGAGATTTAAGTAAATGGCTCACAGTCGCAGGATTTCAATCCTGGTCTGCCGCATGCCCAAATCGTGCACTTTTCAGCGTGCCAGACTGCTTCCTCGTGTTTCCAGATCCCCCCAAAATATACAAGCGGGAGGAGAAGGACTCTAAACGCCCACTGTGACTCGGACAGGGTGCACCGTTGCTGACATAGGACGAAAACCCGGCTATCTTGCCCTCCCTGCACCTAAACCAAGGGGCCATCCCAAACTCAGAGGCTTGTGCCCTCGCTCTGCCTGTCCTTTCCAGGTGACTGCCCTAAAGTCAGCAATGAGCACTGAGCCTCCCATGCACCCTGCAATGCTGCCTCAGCCCACGCGAAGGCGTGTGGGGAGCCTGTGCCATTCTGCCCTGTGAGTCTTGGGCTTCCTGGGGCTGATTTGGGGCCTCCATAAAATCTGCAGGTGACAGGCCAAGGTGGGTGAAGTGCAGAGGCCCCGAGGCCCGGTCTGCAGGTTTGGCCCCAGGACTCTCCTGGCAGGCAATTCCAGGGGTGAATCCCTCTGCACAGCAGTGGTGCTGTGAGCGGGTCCCGGTGATGTGCTGCTGCTATCACTGGGTCACCTGAGCGTGCCACCGTCGGCTGCCTGGACGCTGGCAGGAGGACATAGCATGGCGGGTCCTGCTCATCTCTTTCTCCAGAGACTAGTGGAGGTGAACGTGCAGACATTTCCCTCTCCGAGTGGACAGAACCCGCATTGGATGTGTAGGGACAGGCCAGCCCACCCGACTGTAGTGAAGACGGCCTGTTGATAGGTGGGGAAACTGAGGCTCAGGAAGGGGAAATTGTTTAACCAGGGCCATCTGGCTTCTAAATGGCAGGGCCAGATTTGACTGAAGACTTGCCCTCCTGAAGTCCTTGCTCTGTGCGGCCCATTAAAGCCCTAATTAGCCAAATTACAGGAACCCATGTGATCTAACCTCAAGTTACGGTACATTTCCAGCCCCCTCTCCCACCGTTCGCTGCCATGTGCCCTTCATTAGTTCCAGCCCTGGGAAGGGGGGCCTGGCAGGCAGGGAGCGCAGCCCAGGCAAAGGCATGCAGGTGAGGGAGAACAGGACCGGCTGGGTGCCGCAGTGACGTGTGCCTTCCCATCTTCGGCAGGAGTTGCAAGCTGAGCAGCAGCAGCCTGTCCATGGCCGCCGTGGACATCCTGTACATCGACATCACGAGGCGATGGAACTCCATGACCCTGGACCAGCGGGATTCAGGTACCCGGGGACTGGTGCCCGCCATGCCCTGTGGGAGCTCAGGCAAGGGTGGGCAGTGCATTTTCTGTTCCTTCCCTTTCAGGGTCCAGGTGGGGGAAAGAGGAAGGTTATCCTATCAGCTTGAGGGACTGAGCTGAATATGAGCTCAGAGACACTGTCAGCTACAAGGCTGCGCCCACCCAAACTCCAATTCCCCCGTGAGAATCCCTCGTTTTGCCTAAGGCGTTTTGATTCCATTCTCACTGGGAATACTTGGTGACCCGTTCGCGCTTCCGCCCTCGGCACACATGCACGGAGCACGTGCCGGGCCAGGCCCTGGACAGACTGGAGTGAACGGTGCGTGGTTCTCCCCTTGAAAACACTCTCTGTCAAGTGGTAGGCAGATGAGAACACAACACGAGCGGAGTGGGGTCCGTGCTGGGAGGAGGGAAGTGCAGAGAGGCTCTCGGGGCACCTGGAGAGGGCCCCGTGGGAAACGTCCTGGAGGGCAGGGACGCTGCCTGGTTTCGGCACCGACCGACGCCTGTGAAAGGCTCGGGGAACCCCAAGGGAAGTAGATGGGCTGGAGCAAGAAGAGAGGGCAAAGGGGCAGAGATGGGTTGCAGGAGCTGCCGAGGCCTTAAAGGCCACACACAGGTTTGCTCTTGATCCTCTAGGTTCTGTGGCGTTAAGGCTTCAGTTAGAAGGATCCACCTTTAGGTGGATGAATTTCTGATCTTTTTCCTCACAAAGGGTGTTTTTCTCCAAAGTCATAATAACCATACCTGACCTTTGTCTGGCTCCTCACAAAATTACCGAGTAGTCTCATGCCCATTCCCTCACCAAACGTCCCCGTGCGGTAGGCACTGCCAGCCTCATTTCACAGGTGAGTAAACTGCAGCTCGGGTCCCTTGGTGCCCGGGCTGCCCTCCGAAAGGGACTCACAGCGGAGGGGCACCCTGGGGAGCCACTTTCTCCTGCGATTTGGTGGCGAGGACATGAAGTCGCGAAGTGGGAGATCCAGGTTAGAACTGACTATGCCTTTTGTAGGATGTAAGCTTAAAAAGCCATTGCACCTCCTAATCTCCACTTCCACTTCTGTAAATGGTGGCAACAACCGCTGCTCTTCAGGATACCTGAGGTCTCCTGCGTCCGTCCATCTGTCCGTGGGTGTGACAGCCTTCGGAGCCCTCGGTGGCGGTACAGGGCAGTTAACCTTATTAGCGGGCACCTCTTGGGAGAACCCTGGGGAGGCCCGCCTGACCTCTGAGAGCCAGAGCCTGGGCACGCCTGCAGTCTGCCCTGGGCTGCAGCCTCCTGGCCCCGGGGACCAGCAGGCCTCCCTGTGGGCTCTGTGCTCAGGCACCCTTTGCTGACTGGCCTCACAGTGCTCACGATGCTCTGGCTGCCCATAGTTGTGCGTCTGCTACATGCCAGACCCTCTGCCGGGCCTTTTGTGTGCACAGCACTGGCTAGCACACCCCCAGAGGCAGACGCAGTGATCTCCATTGGACAGAGATGGAAACTGAGGCTCGGGGCGTGGCTGGTGGGTAAGGCTCTCGGTTGCTTTGTCCTCCTAATTGGCCCTGGAGTCAGAGGACCGCCCAGCTCCCATCCTTTGGGGAATACCAACGCCTGTTGAATCCACAGGGTGAGTGTTCTGAGGTGTCTCCACAGCGCGCTCCCCCGCAGCCTTCCCTGGCAACCGGGAGAGGCTGGGGATGGAGCGTCTTCAGGAGATGCAGGCAGATTAATTATCATCTCGAGGGCCGAGAAGGCTCCCGTGACAGTCGAGTAGAGAGCTTTCTGCTGACGCCTTCAGAAAGTGAAGAAGTGTTTGCTCTGTGAGTTGAACGCGGGGAGTGGTGGCAGGATCCTGTGGAGGGGGCCAGATGAGGGGGTGGGGTGGCAGTGGAATTATTAAATATTGAAATTGATCAGGAGTAGCAGCAGGAAGCTATTTATCATGTTTTATTGCTTCAAACTAGCATTACCATCTGGCCCATTGTTAATTGTGAGTAGCTTTTCCTGTTTTGTTTGCCTCTTAAATTGCTCCCTGTAAGCGGAATCTGTGGGGGCTGTCGGCAGTACAGGCTTGGTGAGGTTTTCTGGGGTCTGCCAGCTTTCTGGGGTCTGCTGACCAAGCTAAGGAGATGAGAAAAATACTTATTTTTAGCCCATTCTGACAAACAAATCCCAGGCCGGGATCTTCCGAGCCTCTCCCCTGCCTCTGCCCTAGTGTGCGGAGTAAGGAGAGTAGCAACTACAATTTCGAGATCATCTCCTAGGTACGCAGTTGCTACTAATTCTCACACCCACCTTCAAGGTAGGAAATTGGATCCCATTTTACAGATGAGGATCCTCAGGCCCCAGGAGCCAAGGGGACTTGTCTAAAATCCCATAGCCACTGAGTAGCAGAAGTCACATTTGAACTCAAGCCTCCTGCTTCCTGGCCCTCCTGGCCCTGCTGGCCCAGGACGAGTCCCCAGTCCAGGGCCACACCAAGAGGGCTGGTCATTTGATTGACTGAGGAGGGGAGGGTCTTGTGAGGCAAGGCACCAAAGGCCAACTCCCGGAGCGTAAGACCTGCAGAGGAAGGGACTGGACTGGGAGGTGGTGTGGAGTCCAGGTGCCTGTCTCCCCGTCCTTCACCCTCAAGCCTATGCCCCCATTTCCATCGCCCCTGAAAGGAACTGGGGCGGAGGTAGCGCGGGCTGTGCCGAGCACCCCAGGACACGGCCGTCTCATGGCTGGGGCCGGCCAGGGGCCCGTCCTCGCCTCCTGAGAAGCCTCGTCCGACACCCTGATTCTCAGAAAGAAGGAGCTTCTCAAGCCTTCCATGTTCTTAGGACCATGCGGGAAGCTACTGGATGGCAAAAGATGACATCTGTGGCTGAGTCTGAGCGGTGGTCCTCCTTCTGGCAAGTGGCAGGCAGCAAGGAGACAAGAGGGTCGGTCCTTCCTTCCCCTTGCGGGGCTGACCCCGGGGCTTCTCAGTCCTGGCCGGAGGGATGGGTGCCACATCCCAGAGCCACCGTGGGCTGACAAGGAAGAAGTCAGCAGGGCAGTCGAACATGGGATCTCATTCTCAACGGGCACGCGCTCATTCATTCATTCACTCGTCCATTCATTCACAAACAGGTACTGAACATGGTAGCGGGTAGCGGGCCCGAAGGGAATATAAAGAGGGAATTTATATATACAAATCCCACTTTCAAGAAAAAAAATAAGAGACCATTTACTGTGTGACATTCACTATATGACAGAAATAAAACATGCTTACTATGAATTATCTCCTTTAATCTCACCCAGCCCTGTGAGATAAAGGCTCTTATTCCCGTTTGACAGATGAGAAACCCGAGACTTAAAGAGGTGAATGGAAATTGATGTGGCCAATGGGACCCGGGGACTGGAACCCAGAGCAGCCTGCCCATTGCCTTTCCGTTATACCCAGTGTCTCTAGCCCCACAAGCACAAAGGATGCACAGTTGGCAAACATTGGAGCACATGGTCAGAGCTCCAATGGGGGAAGCAAAGAAGGAAAGTTCTGTGAGGGTGGAGAGAACACGTATAAAGCATTAGCGTGGTGTGTGAACCAGAACAGGCACTTACTGTGTGCTCTGTGCCCCTGAGGGCCTAGCACATGGCCCGGAGCATGCGAGAGGTTCTCGCTCAGCGCCCAGTAAATGTCTGATGAGCAAACGAGAAAACAAAAAAGCCCCCATCCCCAAAGCAGGGAGTTCTGAGTGTGAGAACTTCGGCTCGGGAGCGGTGGTCTGCTTGACAGGGTCTCCCTTCCCTCTCCTCACTGTCCAGCATGAAACACTAGCCTCTTTGGATAAGATCGCCTTCCAACACCCTCACCAGCTGTGTCCAAGTGCTTCGGTACCGCCTCCTTTATAGAAGCCAGCCCAGTCCTTCCTTCAGTTCTAATGAGACTTTGGTGCCCACTAAGGGAGTTAACCAGATTCCTGAGGCTTGAGACCTTGATGAACCTATTCTTGAAATGGAGAAGAAAAATGATGTTTAAAAAGAATAGTGAGGAAAAAAACTAGTAAGAAAAAGCAAGCATGTTATAAAATCTAAGCCTCAGACCATCCTTTTTGAATAGGCTTGTTTTCAATTTTTCTTTTTTCTTTTTTTTAAGTTTGGCCAGGTACATAAGATTGGTTAATCATAACCTGCGATTCATGAGACACTTTGATCCTGGCCTGTGCGTAGCCTACTTTTATTTAGTTAGCTGTTTTAATTAGTTATTTTTAATAATGGCATAAGCAGCCACTAACTCATCACCCAAAATCAGGAGCTAGGACTTGACAATAACCCACACGATAGCATGTGGCTCTTCTCAACACCCAGCCCATCTCCCCCCACCCCACGCAAGGAGCCCTCCCCTGGGTGCCCCCGGGCTCCTCCGTCCCGGAAGAGGCTAGTCTTCCTCTCCGTTAGGACGCCAGGGACCATTCAGAGCTTGATGGAGTTTAGGAATTGCAATCTCACAGTCTCCAGCAGGCCGATGTAATTGTCATTTTAAAAAACCCGAAAGATTTCCATTTCCAATGTTAGAATTTCTAGTAGAACACAGGAATCCAAATGAGGGTGTTATCAGCAAAACTGGGGTGTGGTAGCCCTCTCCCAGCCCAGCCTGCAATGAAGAAACAAATTTGTCAGTGCAGGTGAAGTTATTTCGTGTAAATTGTACTCACAAGCCCCACCTCCTCATTGAGACTCTGCTCTCAACTCTGTGGAGAGCAGAATTTCACTTCTCAGTGGCGAGAGACTAGGACGGCATCAAGATTAAGCAATACATTTTAAAGGAGGTATCACTGGTGTCATCTTTGAGAGACGAATATCTCACTAGCAAAGGGGACATTTGAGCCCAGCACCTGGGCATCTCATCCATTTAACACACGACAGATATCGCAGGGCTTCTGACCATGAACAGCTCTGTTCACTTTGCAGCCAGACGTTTTGCTGTTTTAAGATACAAGTGAAAGGTTCCCTCCCGGGAACCAAAGGAAACATGGTGGCAAAGCAAGAAAAAAATGGACTGGCTAGTTTTTCCCTTGCCCGCTCCTTCTCCGCCCATGCAAGCGTGGGCACGCTGCATGCATGTGCGTCGCAGCACACATGAGCACACATGTACACACCCCTTGTTCACAGAGAGAAATCTAAGAGTGACATGGTTTAACCTCTGATATATGCTACAGAGTCTTCAACCAAAGTGAGAAATATTTCTTCCACTGCTTGAAGAACACCTGAGCTCTATGCATCCTCCTTCCTGGGCTGCCTTGGTGTGACTGGCAGTAACACCAAAGCCAGGAGCTCTGGGAGCAGCCAAACCTGCCTCTGAGTCTGGGCTCAATAACTAACTAGCTGTGTCGCCTCTGCAAGTTATGTACCTTCCTCTGTGCCTCGTGCTCATGTTCTGTCACGTGGAGATGATAATGGTGCCACCTCACGAAGTCCCTGCCAGGGATGAAGTGAGACGAGGCCCGGGGAGCACTCCGAACAGGGTCTGCCGTAGGAGACGCCCAGGAAGTGGGGGCTGCTACTGTTGTTGCCACGTTACTCTTCCTGCGCCCCCGTCTCAGGAAATGCATCCTCACACCTCCTCATGCCAGGCGCTCAGAGGAGCAGGGAACAGAAAAGAAGTGCCTGCCTCGAGGCACTCACAGCCTGGGGGAGGGGCGGGATGGGGGGCAACAGACTTTGCCTTCATGCCCGACGCAGTGCTGGCCCTCCGAGACTGCCCTTAACCGCCTTGGCCTGGAGGGTTCCGTGAACGGCCTGCCCCTTTGTCCTACACGGCACTGCTTGGCTGTTAGGAGGAAGGTGAGGGTCCTGGGGACCGAGAGGCCCCCAAAGGCGGGGAGGGCAGCGGGGAGGGCAGTAGGAAGTGCAGCAGCACGGAGGCCTCGGGGCACGGGCCTGAACAGCCAGGACCAGTCCCTCTCGCATCTGCCCTGCAGTGATCTCCGGTGGCCGGCCTTCGCCATCCCTCTCGCACTGGCAGGCACTCGCTGGCTGCCCTGGAGTGGCCGTGGCTGCCTGCAGCCCTCCCTCTGCATCACCTCGCAACTCAGAGCCAACCGTCAGCTGCCTGCCGTCCGCGAGTCTCACGGCTACAGCTCGGGGCGGGAGGGGGGCGGGGGGGGCACCTGGGTAAGCGGGGCCTTGTGAGCTCCCAGCCCCGCACACACGCCCTCTGGCCAGGTGGCCGGCCACCTTGGAGGTCCTCCACCTCCGGTGCTCAGCTGTGCAGAAAACCCCTCCCCCCTGCACACACTGCCCAGGCCGCCTCCCCAAGGAGCCCTCCTCGGCCCTCAGGCTGGGCCGGGTCCCCCTCCCACGGGCTCCAGCAGCATCCAGCTCTCCTCCTTGACCACGTGGATCACAATGTTAACTAAACGCTGGAATGAGAGTATGGCATCTACCCCTGAAGCTGGACTATTAAGGAGAGCGATTCCCTCCTTAAGGAAGCTGGGCACACAGTAGGTGCACAGCGGACCCAAGACCCTGACAATCAGCCGATTCTCAGGGTGTCTGAGTCATACTACAGTCTTTCCCCAAATTTTCTCGTTGGACTGAAGATCGCCTGCCTCCTGTATTTTCATCAGCTGGAATGAGCCCCACTGAAACGTATTTGGTTAACAAGGTAGTTGTTCTTTCTTGGAATATTTAGCACAGCCTCGCTTATACATATGCATGGTGGCCCCCTCCCTCTGAAGCACAGGGGCCGCGGATAACTACGCAGGTTGCACACAGCACCTCACATGACGTGTCTGGCACAAGCGACATTCTTCAGCCTTGAAATCCTCTTGGAGTCAGATGGGCCTCTCTGGACGTGTGCCTTACACGCTTACAAAATAGTCGGAGTCAGAATTATTTTTAATAATAGCAAGCGAGACAACGGAAAGGCCAGTTTGCTCCCCCTCACACGGATGCTTCTCTTTGGGGTGTCACGGGCAGGCTGTGCCTTCTGTGATTACACTTCCCCTTGGCGAGGACCGCCAGGGGCCCCGTGTTCACGCCTCAGCCCCTTCGTCAGGACAGCGCCTGTTCTTCGTCATCCTCTCCGTCACCCCACAGATGCAGGGACCAGGATCCCCGCTCGTTGTCTGGCCTTGAGACCCAAGAAAGACACCAAAGGAAAACAGCAGAATGGTTTTTTATGCAGCGGTCCCCATTTCTCCTGTGTGTTGCTAACCCACCCCAGGTCCTGCAGGGGAAGCGGCAGCAGCACAGAGCGCCTTGGGGAAAGCAAAAGCAACGGGGGCAGGCAGGCGGGTTCAAGGCCCTGTGCCTCCCTCTGGGAGCCCCGAGAGGGGACACTGCAGCTCTGGGAGCGCAGTTTCTCTTAAAACAGGACAGGAGACACCCACGTTGCCTCACAAGGATTTAGGAAGGAAGCAAACAGCAGCTCTTTTTCCCTTTGCGTTCACCGCCGTCATCATTCCTGACACCTGTGTACGGTTTACAGCTTACAAAACGGTTTTCTAGTCCACTTGGTCATGCTCCTGGTGAGCTCGGCCTTATTCCCAGGACTCCGGTTAGGGAGGAGGAAACCAGGTCTCAGAGAGGTGAAGAAAGTGTCAGGGCAGAGCAGAACCTGGTCCTAAACCTTGGTGCGGTGTCACCTTGGGAAGTGACGACGGTCACAAGCTCCTGAAGATGGAAGGACCATGCCAATCCCAAATGTCCTTTGGCCCAATCCTCCAGTTCAGTGGTTGGGGCATTCAGTGGTTGGAGCTGTGTTTCGTATCTCTGAACAATAGTCCTTTGGATGGATGTGCCAGTTTGTTAATCCATTCACCTGCTGAAGGATGTCTTGGTTGCTTCTGATTTTTGGAGAGTATGAACAGAGCTGCTGTAAACAATAGATTGCAGGGGTTTTGTGAACATAAGTTTTCAACACAAGTGGGCAAACGCCTAGAAACATGATCGCTGGATTGTGTGTTAAAGCTGTGCTTAGCCCTGGCCAGGTGGCTCAGTTGATTGGAGTGTCATTCTGTAGACCAGACGGTTGTGGGTTCAATCCCTGGTTGGGGTACATCTGGGAAGCAATTGATTGATGTTTCTCTCTCTCTCTCTCTCTCTCTCTCTTTGCCCCCAACACCCCAGTCCCAAAAATCAATAATCATGTCATTGGGTGAGGATTTTTAAAAAAATCTGTGTTTAGATTTTTAAGAAATTGCTAATCTTCAAAGTGGCCTTACCATTTCACATTCCCATCAGCAATCAATGAGAGTTCCTATTGCTCCACACATGTTGGCACTTAGAATTGTCAGTTTTTTTGATTTGGCCAATCTAACAGGTGTGTAGTGTGTTGTAAGTATTCTTTATCAAGTAGAGGAGTTCCCCTCTATTCCTAGTTTGCTGAGAGGTGGTGATGGTGGTGGTGGTTGTTGTTGTTGTTGTTATGAATAGGTGTTGGATTTTGTCAAATGCCTTTACTGCATCTATCAATATGGTCACATGATTTTTCTTCTTCAGCCTGTTGTGAAAGATTACATTATTTGACTTTTGAATGTTGAAGCAGCCTTGCATACCTACAACAAATCTCACTTGTCATGGTGTAGAATTCTTCTTATACGTCATTGGATTCAGCTTGCTAACACTTTGTTGAGGGTTTTTGCATCTGTGTTTACAAGAGATATTGGTCTGTAGTTTTCCTTTCTAGAAATGTCATTATCTGGCTTTGGTATTAGGGTGATGCTGGCCTCACGGGATGAGTTAGGATGTGGCACCCTCTGCTTTAGTGGTCTGGAAGAGAGTGTAGAGAAGTTCTATCATTTCTTTCTTAAATGTTTGGTAGAACTTATCAGTGAAGCCATCAGGGCCTAGTGCTTTCTTTTTTAGAAGGTTATTAATTGTTCATTCAGTTGCTTTAATAGATACATAAGCCTGTTCAGATTATCTGTTTCTCCTTGTGTGAGTTTTAGTAAATTGCATCTTTCAAAAAATTGGCCCATTTCATCTAAGTTACCAAATTTGTGGGCATGGAGTTACTCATAATATTCCTTTATTATCCTTTTAATGTCCACAGGATCAGTAGTGATGATCTCTCTTTTATTTCTGATATTAGTAACTTTAAATGACTAATTAGTAGTCTAGCAATCTTCTTTCTTTATTTTTTGGTTAGCCTGGCTAGGGGTTTACAATTTTATTGATCTTTTCCTAGACTCACCTTTCAGTTTAATTAATTTTCTCTATTGAGTTCCTGTTTTAATATCATTGATTTATACTCTAATTTTTATCATTTCTTTTCTTCTGCCTACTTTAGACTTAATTTGCTCTTCTTTCTCTAGTTTCCTAAGGTGGAAGCTCAGATGATTGATTGTAGATCCTTTATCTTGTCTAATATGTACATTCAATGCTATAAGTTTCCCTCTAAACACTGCTTTCACTGCATCCCACAAAATTCAGTAAGTTCTATTTTCATATTTATCTAGTTAAAAATCGTTTAAAATTTCTCTTGAGACTTTATTTTTTGACTTGTGTCTTGTTTAGGCGTGTGTACTTAGTGGTATTTCCAGCTCACTTTCTGTTATTAAGCTCTAGTTTAATTCCATTGTGATTACAGTACATATTTTGTATGATTTGTGTTATTTTAAATTTGTTACGGTGTGTTTTGTGGCCCAGAATGTAGTCTGTCTTGTGACTATTCCATGTGGACCGAAAAGAATGTGCATTCTGCTCTTTTTGGATGACATATTTTATACATGTCAATTAGATCCAGTTGATTGATGGTGCCGTTCAGTTCAACTATCTCCTCACCAATTTTCTGCCTGCTGGATCTGTCAATTACTGATAGAGGGGAGTTGAAATCTCCAACTCTGAGAGGGGATTTGTCTGTTTTCCCATGCAGTTCTATCAGTTTTACCTCCGTATTTTGACCCTCTGTTTTTAGCTATATACCTGTTACAAAGATTGTTATATCTTCTCAGAGAATTGACCCTCTATTATTATATAATGCCCACTTTTACCCCTGATAATTTTCCTTGCTCCGAAGTCTGCTTTGCCTGAAATTAATAGAGCAACTCCAACTTTCCTTTTGGCTGATGTGAGCATAATCTTTCTCTGTCTCTTTACTTTTTAATCTATATCTATATTTAAAGCAGTTTTCTTATAAACGACATATAATTGGGTTTGGGTTTATTATCCACTCCAATTAAAAAGAACAATTTCTATATTTTAAGTGATATCTTCAAACCAGTCACATTTAAAGTAATTATTGATATAGCTTGGTTCATAACTACCATGTCTGCAACTGCTTTCTATTTGTTGTGCTTGTTCATTGTTTGTTTTTCTTTTTTTTAATCTTCCCCTCTTTTCTGCTGTCTCTGGTTTTAATTGAGCATTTTATATAATTACATTCTTGTCTCTTAACATATCAGTTATATGTATTTTTAAACTCAGTTGCTGTCCTAGAGTTTACAATGCCTATTTCCAACTAATAAGTTTATTTTCAACAGAACACTATGCCATTTCACAGATAGCGCAAGAACCTTGTGACAGAATATTCCCATTTGTCCCTAATAATGTCATGATTACCCATTCACTTACTCCTATTATCACCCAATACATTGTTGCTATTATTACTTTAAACAGTAATCTTTTGAATCAATTAAGAATAAGAAAAATTGAAAGATTTTATTTTGCCTTTATCTATTCCTTCTTTGGAATTCCTTCATTAATTTTGGAAACTTCTCCTTTCTCCTCCTCCTGGTATTCCCATATATAAAAAGTGTGTATCTAACTCTTTTTATAATTGTCCTACTGTTCCTGGGCATTCTCCTTTTTTTGCATTCTCCTTTCTCTTTGCAGTTTAGTTTGTGGCATTTCTATTGACGTAGCTTCAGGCTGACTGCTTCTTTCTTTGGCCATATCCAATCTACTGAGAAGTCTATTGAGGACATTCTTCATTGTAGTTATAGTGTTTTTATTTCTAGCATTTGCTTTTTATTCTTTCTTAGCATTTCCATCTCTTTCCTTGCATTACCCATCTGTTCTTGAATAGTGCCTATTTTTTCCATTACAGCCCTTATCATATTAATTATCTCTATTTTGAATTCCCCATCAAATAATATTCCAACCTCAGTGTCATACCTGAGTCCAGCTCTAATGCTTCCTTTGTCTCTTTAGACCACGTTTATCCTTGCCTTGTAGCAGGCCTTGTAATGTTTTGTTGAAAGATGGACATGAGACAGCTGGTGCTAATTAGAAACTAAGGTAATCAGGCTTCTAATGTGAGGCTTTATGTTATCCTGGTTCGAAGCTGGGCTGTACTTAATGTTTGCTGCAGCCATAGGTGCCAGAGCTTTTAGTTTCCCTGGTTTATTTTCTCCCCCTGTTGTCTTTGGGTTTCCCTAAAAACTCCTTAAATAGAGTCTTTGTCTCGCAGCCCACTCTGCTGTAATCCACCCTTGTTATTTTGGAGCCCTGTTGGTGTGGTGTGAAGTGCTGGGGAGAGAAAGTACTCTGTAACCTTACAATCAAATCACAGATTCTGAGTGAGCTTCAGTCCCCGGACCGTGACTTTCAGAAGTGCTTCTGAACTAAAATTCTTTGTCTTTAAATTCTAATGGCCTGTGAGAAACGGCATCAATCACAAGCGTTCCAGAAATGTTACCCTTTCAGAGACTTTCCATGGAATTCCTGGTGAAATATAGGCTTAGTCATTTAACCTGTGAAAGGAGAACCTCATGAGCCATCTGATCAACTCCCTGTCTGTAGTCAAGAAAATGGCCAAGCCCTGACCGGGCGGCTTGGTTGGTTGGAGCATCGTCACGTACACCAAAGTGTTGTGGGTTTGAGTCCTGGTCAGGGCAAATACCTGGGTTGCAGGTTTGATCTCCAGTTGGGGCGTGTATGGGAGGCAACCAACTGATATTCCTCTCTCGCAATGATGTTTCTCTCTCTCTTCCTCCCTCCCTCCTTTTCTCTCTCTCTCTCTCTCTCTCTCTCTCTCTCTCTCAAATCAATAAACATATCCTCAGGTGAGAATTTAAAAAAAAAAAAGTGGCTGATTTAGCTGAGACAGAGCCTTTCACCGCCCATAGTTCACCATCTCTCACATGGGGCCAACTCCACCATTCACTGGTAGCATCCTCCGATGTGTGCTCATCTTACTGCCATAGAGTCAGTGTTTAAAACCAGAAAGGCCTCAGAGATCATCTATTGCAATGCCCATGTTTTGCAGATGAAGGACTCTGATGCCCTGGCGACTTAAGGGGAGAACCACCTGCTCTCCTTTGGCTTTCTACCTTCCCACCCTGCTTTTTACGAGATTTTTCTAGGGAGTAAATTACACGTTTCTCTTTGAGAGAGTCAATATGCAAGTCTGGGATGAAACCTACACTCTGCCCATCCTTCGCCACATGCAGAGGAGAGAAGGCGGGGTCATGCTCTTGGGTACCCTGCATCCCACTGGTAGACCTGGGAGGCTTCCGGTGGTCAGGAGTCCTTTAGCTCCATGTATTCCCTAAGGTCTGGATAAATCAGCACCCCTCGGCTGGAGCTAATATTGTCCTGCCCCCTCCCGAGGAACATTTGGCCATGTCCAGAGACACCTTTGGTTGTCACAACTGGGGAAGGAGGTTCCTATGGTGGTCCAGTGAGTAGAGGCCTAAAATGCATAGGACAGACCCCACAACAAAGAATTGTCTGGCCTCAAATCTGAAAGGGATTGAGGCTGAGAAACCCTGAGATAGAGTACGTCCCTTCAGGATCTCCTTAATAGCTCCGTGTGTACTTGAAACAGCCGTATTTCCCCTTTGCTTCCCTAAAAGACAGCTCCCAAAGCTGTGGGAGCAGGTCCCCGGGACCCGCCACAGTCACACGCTGCAGCTGCCCCCCAGCTCAGGGCACAGGATAGCGGCCCGCTGGGAAAGGGAGCGCACCTGAACCGTTCCGTGAGGCCTTACATGACTGAGGTGCTTTCTTCGTGGTGGCGGGTGGGTGTCTCTGCCCACACTTCCCCACTGATCACGTCTGTGAAGGAAGCAGCAAGCCTTACATAAGCGCAGCCTCATACAACCTTCTGTCACTTTGGCACCCTAAGGCCTGGGACACCCCCATCCTCCTGAAGTCTCAAGGGAACATGGTTCTGTTCTGAACAGGCCGTGCAGCGTCGGCTTGTCACCTGCAGAATAAAACCTGAGCTCCTCAGCCTTTGAGATTGGCCTGGCCAGCTCCCACTCCATCCTCTGCAAGCCCAGGCCTCGCTCCGCCCCCACTCTCCTCCCCCACACCCCGTGCCGCAGCCTCTGATCTTGCACATCTCCCTGCCTGCAAAGCCTTTCCCCATCTCACCTGCCTGGACAGTGCCCTATGGGAGGACCTCCTTTGTGAAGCCCCCTGGCCCCTCTCCCTGCCCCCTGACAGTCAATCGTGCCCTCCCCTGTGCTCTGTTGGTTCTTGGCACCCCTGTAGTAGGCCCTGCCTCGCTGGATCACAAGTGTTTGCATAAGTCTGTATCCCCTCCACACCCGCCCTCAGTAGATGCTGAGCTCCCCGATGCTCATGCCTGACTGATGTCTGGGGTCCAGGACCTACCTAGCACCATGAAAACTTTATTGAATGAATGCATGAGTGAGTAAGTGAGTGAGTGAGTAAGTGAGTGAATAGATGGAGGGATGGAATTGTATTGGGCTTCTTATTCTCAGAGTGGCTATTTCCTGGACCCCTAGTGGTTCCCTGTTGCTCACCTGATTCAGAGACACAGGTCACATGACCTCAGCTCTGCTGCTGCTTCGGCCATTAATGCTGTATGATCTTGAACAGGTCATTTGCCCTCTATATTCAGTGCACCCACGGTAACGAGCTGTGACACTGTAGAGTGTCCCATGCATGGGCCCCAGTAGAGGAGGTAATAGAATCCTTACCAAGCTCAGGACTCTCCCTAATTCTCCATCTGCGGTGGCCCCAACTGGCCCCCAGACAGCCCTGCTCCTGAATGTGAGTACAGTGAACAGAACATTTTCCTGCACTAATAAAATTACCTTCACTAAAGAAGGCAATTTGCATGTTAATGTTTTGGGTAATTCTGTGCAGCTCCAATGCCCTCAGGGCTGTAATTTCTCGCTGACAAAGTGACAAAAATAAACTCCCGCATAAAAGAGCATTTCTCTTCTCGCTCATTTGTACTCTAAAGTGACATGCTTAATGTGAGTCAAGTTGAAACCCACTTTTCTGTCTAATTTTTGACACTGATCTGCCTCCCGTCACCTCTCCAAGTGGCAGGCCGGTTCCTCGGAGCTCTCTAAGGGGCCTGTCTCCCTGAGGACAGGCCTCAGTCCTCGGGGAGCGTGGGCGCCCCCACCCCAGGCTCCTGGCTCTCCTCTTCTCTAAACCCCGGGAGACCCTGCCAGTCCCACTGGAGGGCTAGTGCAGGGAGCAGGGAAGTGGCTGCCTCTGGTGGGTGAGTCAGGGTGGTCCCACTGCCCCCAGCTTGACTGTTTGGGAAACAAAGAACAGCTACAACACACAGAGATTCTGAGCACCCCCTTCTCCCAGCAGCTGACTGTCCCCCGGGCTCAGCCCCTCTGATGACTTAAAGACAATAAAGAAAAAGGGTCACATTTGCAGGGCACCTTCCAGGAGCCACATAGCAGGTGGGGCCCCCTTAACATCTGTGTTCTCATCTGACCCTCCCTCACCTTCCCCCGCTGGCAGGAGCCGGGCAGGGTGGATAAGAGCCGAGCCTTCCAAAATGAGCCAAGGTCCCCTAGCAGATCCTGGGTTTGAACTTAGGCATCTATGATACGAAGCCCGGGTTCGTTCTACCCTAAGCGGATGCTAAAACCATGCTTGCAAAATCCGTCCATGACCCAAGCAGGGAAGCGAGGGGAGAATTGACATTTATCAGACACCTGCCATGTGCCATGCCCTACACCTATCGACTTCATTCAGTTAGTCAACTGGTGTTCACTGAGCGCCTACCGCAAGGCAGGCATTAGTAGGGACGGGCATGTGCAGTGACCAATAGGACCCCCAGGCCTCACGCCCCTGACAGTCTGGTTGCAGAGACAGACATGAAACACAGAAACATAAAAATGAAATAAGTAAGTTTGAAGGAGGATAGCAGGGAAGACTTCATTTATATTAGGAGGTGGGTCGGGGAGATCTGTCAGGAAAGTGACACTGGAGCTGAGATCTAAGTGCAAACCAGGTGGAGACCCAGGGAAAGGGTGTTCCAGCAGAGGGAGGGGCTAGTGACAAGAGCCCTCTGTGGGGACAGTGTGCAGTGGCTTCAGGGAAATAAAAGAGAGCAGGGGGCAGCACACAGGAAAAGGGGGTGCCCTGGAATTCAGGGTGCTGCGAAGCAGGCGGGGCCCGGTCTTACAGTGTGCTGCGGGCAGGCTAAGGGGTGCGGGTTGTGCCCGGAACGCTGTCGGACTGCTTAAAGCAGGAGGTTGATTCTGTGGCTTGGTTTGTGCTTCTAAAAAGACCTTCTGGATACTGTGTCAGATGGGGCAATGGTGGAAGTGGGGACACCAGCGAGGAGGCTGCACGGCGCCCTGGGGGAGCGATGGCCTCCGGGCTGGGGGGTGGGTGGGGTGGTGATGGCGGAAATGAAGGGCAGGGGTGTAAAGTACTTGGGATGTTGGGGGAGGAGTTTCACCGATGGCTCTGGGACTAGCAGCTGGGCCCAGAGCAGAGGGAAGGGTGGAGATACTGTTTATTGAAGTGGGTGGAAGCTGAGGAAAAGCAAGATTGGGAACAGAAGACTGGGGGATCCTTTTCTAACAGGCTCTTTGCGATGCTAATGAGATACCTCAGTGGAAAAAAGAGAGCAGCCTGGCCTGGAGGTAAGGATTGGAGGCATCGCTATTGAAAGCCAGGGAATGAATGACAGGAAGAGGGAGAGCCTTGCAGGACCCCAGGCCAGGTTCGGCAGAGAGACTTGAGGACAGGAGAGCCTGCCCCGGGAGTCACCAGATAGGCACAAACAGAAGCAGGAGAGTGGGGTGCCTAAGGAGCAGGAAGAGCGTGTCTCGAGAAGGGAGGCTTCCGTGTGGACAAATGCTGCAGGGAGAGCGAGCCGAGAAAAAGGGAAGGGACGGCGCCCGGTCTTTTGGCACGAGCAGTTTGGTGCAGAGGTGGTGGACGTCCACCCCGATAAGCAGGAGGAAGGCTCTGGAGACAGCACCTGCGCCCGGGTCTTTTTGGGAAGTTTGGCTGATAGGGGAGCAACGACAGAATGACTGTGAGGTGCCATGTCAAGGCAGCCTCTTAAACAGTGCAAGTCCCAGGGTGTAACTGATGGCTGATGGGTGTGATTTGGGAGAAGAGAGGAAGGACACTGGTGAGCTGGGGGCACCAGGCCCTGACTCCAGACCACCTACCTTTCCTTCCTTGTGTGCTCTGTAAGCTTTCCTGCCTCTCGCTGGCAATTCTGGGCTTCCTCCTTTGCGTTCTAACACTCCCCACTCCCAGTTCCACAGCCTTCCCTCCCCTCCCCTCCTGTAGTCCCTCCCCACTCCACACAGCGCTGACACATCCCTGCATCCTCCTGATGGGTGGTCAGCGAGCGCCTGTGGATGGAATCACCCTGGGTACCGCCTTATAAATCCACGAGAGCAAGGCCATCATGGGGAAGAGTTAGATTTGCAGTATGGGGGAGCAGGGCCAGCGGGGAGGCTTTGCACACGTCAGCTTGTGAAAGCAGAGAGCACACAGCGAGAAGGGGCCTCCAGCGGAGGTGACGAGCCCCCCCTACCCTGGACATGGCCCAGCGCAGGCTGGATGGCCATTGTCTGCAATGTCAGAGAGGGCAGACGCAGCTCAGGGTCTCACAGGGAAGCTGCAGGGAGCTAGACAAATACACTAGGAACAGTTTTGCTCGCTCATGACTCACGGTTTCTTGCCTGACTCTCTGAGGAAGCCTCATGCCAGGAGGGCAGACTCAGAGCCTGGATTCGAATCCTACCGCTGCCTCCAGTCTGTGGGACTCGGTGAATGTCTGTACCTCCCTGCACCCCAGAAGCCTGCAAGGCCCAACCAACAAACAGAAAACCCAAGTCAAAAGCAAAGTTTCGCAATGTCATTGAACACAAGGTGAAATGGAGGGCAGGGATGTTCATAAAAGCACCTACCGCCCAGAGGATTACCTAAGAGGTGCCCGCAATGCACTCGCTACAGTGCTGGATGGACGTGTTACTCGTATCCTGTAAGGGTCTGGATTCTGCTGGATTCTGGATTCTTCTAAGTCCTCTCCAAGCCAGAGACTTGGACCACTTGCTGAGGAGTGAGTGTTGAGCCTCAGAAGGTCCTGTTGGAGCTGTTAATCCTGCGAGAAATGTCTGGAATAGCACGAAGGAGTTGCGGGAAGTGGTGGCCAGTCCTTCCCCGTCTTCCCAGGCCGTGACTCAGGAACCTGTGTCCGTGCCATGGTGGAAGGAGGGGTGACGCTAGATGGGACCGAAGGGGACCTCTGGGGCACTCTGGTGGCCAGCAGTCCGACCTGTGATTAATGAAATGATGGAAGAGCTGCCTTCGTCTTTGATTATGTTTGTTAGTTGGGCGCTGCAGGCTTCTGGGGGTAATGATTTTTCTGCAAAGTCGACGTATGGTTCCTCCCTGACCCTTATGAATTTTTCCCTCTAGCCAAGGACAAAGGTGATAGTGACGTGTTGCTGTGATGCTTAAACACAATGACGGCACGTACGCGACTTCTGTTCCCAGGCTCTCCCTTTCTCCTCCTGAAAGGTGGGCCTCGAGGAGGTGTCACCTGGTGAGGGGGAGGCCGCGCGGAACAGTGGTGGGTGTCCCAGCACCCAGCGCTCCAACAGTGCGACCTTGGGCAAGGGACATGTGACCTTGGGCTGGGCCTCCCAGGGTCTCTGTGAGACTAAATAAGCGTAACCAAGGAAAATGCACCACATGAGTCCTGGCAGGCAGAGCGTCCTCAACAAATGTGGCGTGTGACTTTAGTTATCATTTTTAAAACATTCAGAAGCTTCCATTGCCCTCAATGCTTCTGGAATCCTGTGGAATAGCCCAGCCTGCTTCTGTTTTACAGAAGGGAGAAGTGAGGCCAGGAGACGGGAGAAGGGGCGGGAGCATGGGGTCAGGGGATAGGGTGACAACTGGCTCAAAGCCACCCTGTGCCTGGGGACAAAGACCTTCTGAACGCCCTGCTTGGGGTTTCCTCCTGCGATCCCAGTCAGCCGGCTCGTATACCCCTCAAACACTTGCCGAGAGCCTGCCCCGTGAGCTCTGGGGAGGGGAGCAAAGGCCCCCTGGCCTCCTGAGGACAATCTGGTGTGGAGACAAGCAACCAGCGACCTGCAAAGAAGAAATGAAACCAGTGTTAGGAGAACACTGCAGTTCCAGGGAGGGGAGAGTGCACAAGCAAAGTGGGGGGCCCGGGGGGCGTCACTGCTGCCGCTCTGAAGCATGTTTTGAGCTTTTGGGGGCGGTGCCTTCTAAAAGCCACTGGGGGCAGAGAGTACGGTCCCCACTTCGCTGATGAAGAAACAGACCTCAAGAGGCTAAAGGACTTGCTGAGGACTAGACAGCAGCGTTGGGACCCAGACCAGCCCATCTGACTTCTGGTCACTGTTCCACAGGCCTGAATGCCATCCCATGGGCAATGCCCAAGCTCGATGTCCCGTAATGGAGCCCTTCGAGATGGCAGCCGCTGGCCTGGAGAGGCCATCGTAACGTCTGGGGGCACCGTGGGGCAGCAGACAGGGAGCCCGGCTGCACAGCACGCGAGGAGTGGAGAGCAGGCCGAGGTTCCGGTGATTAACCACCTCGGAGTTGATGCACACGCTACAGATAGCTCTTGTGGGGAACATTCCATGGCACGGATAGGAATCACTAAGCTAATTCTAGTTGAGATCATTCAACTTTATTTCCTACCGATGATTCCAAACAGAAGGCTTGTATACTTACACATTGAGGATTGTACTGTGAGACAGAAACATCTATTCCGAGTGAGTAATAAGAAAGAGATTTAAGGGTTAGGGAGAGAAAAGGAACTCAAAAGAGCTGTCCTAGCCCAGCACACCAGTACCTTGAAATAGCAGCAACAGCAAGAGGCTCAGGTATATCCAAGAGGAAAAGAAATGTCTCATATTCAGTCTGGGTTAATATCCCTGGCTGTCGACAATGATTTAATTATATCACATATGCAAATGTGCTCTGTTAACTGTAAAATAATACATAAATGTCAGATGTTAAGAAAGAGCGTGCTGCGGGAAAAAGGGTGTGGGTCTGAAAGCCAGCCAGGCAGGGGTTTAAACGCTGCCCCGTCCACGGAAGGGGACCGCGACGGGCCACTTGGCCTCTCAGGGTCTGTGTTCCTCACCTGTGAATGGGGAATACTGGTAATAACCTCCTCTTCTGAACGTCGCTCTGAGAACCAGATGAGGAAACAGATATTCTTTATAAATTGGCAGGTGCTGTGGCCATGTAGGCGTTATCTTTGTTTCCATCCTCAAGCCCCAAAATGGATGATGGGATTATTGGAGGGCGGCTGCCAGGGCTTTGATGAAGCCCCGAGTGCAGGGACCCCTCCCTGGGAGTGGAGAGGAGCCCAGCTGGAGCCAGAGCAGCCCAGGGGCCACCCCCGCCCGACTGATTGACAGAATGAGGCCGTCACCTGTCAGGGGCTGCATCCCGATATCCGGGCGGCCCTCTCGGGTGAGAGACGTGCGTACGGCTACGACTGGAATGTTTCAAAGGCCGCTTTCTCCAGCAACATCCGTCAGCCCAAATGAAGTCTCAAAAAATGCTCAACCGCTTATCTTCAGGCAGAGGAGGCAGGCGGGGACAGCGGGTGGGCAGAGGCTGTCGGCTCCCACCCGCACCACGTTGCTGACGACACAGACGGATGAGGCCCATCCCTCACGTGCTACAAGGCAGGCGTCGTTTCGTCCTTCTCCACGGCTGGAATTGCCACGCCGACGTGGCAGCAGCAGTGGCGTGCAGAAGTAAGGAGAATGGTCCTTGGGACCTGTCACCAAGCAGCCATGAGACTCTGGCGAGTCTCTAAGGTGAGACGGGCTTGACGGTACCACCTGCTGCGCAACGTTTCTGTGGAGTCAAGTTAAATAACCACACTTAGCCCAGGGCCTTGCACTTAATGACGGCTCTATAAGTGTTACCTGCTCTTGTTTCCTTTCATTACTTTTACTGTTCATAGGATCACAATAGCGATGTTACCAAAGAGATGTTTCCAATTCTGATCAGAGCCATGAGGGGGTTTTCCGGGGGATGGGTGGGGAGCAAGGGAAGAGGGGTAGCATTTCTTATACCTCTCCTGAATGGCGCGGGTAATCTCAGAGACTTGGTTAGTGGCAGGAGCATGTCCCCAGGAGCTGGGGGAGCCTTCGCAGGTGCTGGGGTGCTGTGCACTGAATTGTCTCCCTGCCAAATCCATATGTTGAAACCCTACCCCCAGTGTGACTGTATTTGGAGATCGGACCTCTGAGGAGTAATCAAGGGTAAACGAGGGCATAAGGGTGGGGTCCTGTTCCAAGGGGACCGGCATCCATGTAAGAAGAGGCACCAGAGAGCTGGCTCTCTCACTCTGCCACAGGAAGACACAGTGAGAAGGCAGCTGACTGCAAGCCAGGAAGACAGTTCACACCAGGACCAGACTCTGTGGGCACCCTGACCTCGGACGTCCAGCCTCCAGGGCGGGAAAATAAGTGCTGCTGTTTAAGCCACTCAGGCTATGGCGCTCTGTTATGGCGGCCCGAGCAGATGGAGATGCTGGGGAGGGGCGGGCAGTGCATTTCAGAGAAGGAGGCTTGTTCTCTGCCTCCCCAGCGGGTCTGGATTGTCCCCAGCGGGTCTGGATTGCCCACAGCAGAGAGCGAGGCCAGCGCCAGCCTTCTCAAATACCCTGCTCCTCCGTCTTTGCTCCGCTGCCTCCTCCAGGGCCTGAGAACAGAGGGCAAGAGGGAGTGTTTGTTGCAAAGGTTCCTGATCACCCACAGGTGCAGAATGCCCAGCACCGACATTACCAGTGCAGCTGCCGGGGCCTCCTCCGCAATGGACAGAATTCCAGGGCCTGGGAACAGGAACCTGCATGGCTGGCGAGGTCCCCAGATCCCTTTATGCATAAAGTGTTTGAAAGCCATGGACCCCGAAGGAAGGCCAGTCCCCTTCAGCCGGTGGTAGAGCTCTCCTTCGTAAGGACTTGCCCTCACACCACTTCCGGCCCACCGGCCGGTCTCCGGTCCTTTGGCATTAGCTGCAGGCTCTGTGCAGTCTCATCGCCCTGAGCCCTCCACCGCCACCACACTGGTCAAGCCGCTGCCAGCTCCCGCTTGGACTAGTGCAGTGGCCCCTCGTGGATCTCCTTGCTTCCTTCCACATGCGCTCTCAACGCAGCAGCCACACTGGTCAGGTCACCTCAGAACTCCCCAGTGGCCTCCCATCTTCCTCCGCATGGAATCCAAAGTCCAATGTTGGTCCGCAGGGCTCTGGGGCCTGGCCCGCTGGCACCTTTCCGGTGTGTTCTTCCTCAGTACAGACAGAGGCAGCTCAGAGAGGACAGCGGGGTCTGGCCCTCCTAACGGTCAAGCGATGATGCTAGGAGAAACCGGGGACGTACCATTTCTCAGAAACCAAGACACGACTTAATGCAAAGGTAGAACAATGTCATGGTTTTCCGGTTCCATCATTTGTCTTTAAAAACAACCGACTGAGCCCTGACAAATGTGGCTCAGTTGGTTGGGCGTCATCCCACGAAGCGAAAGGTCGCCAGTTGGATTCCTAGTAAGAACACATGCTTGGGGTGCAGGTTGGGGCGCGTCCAAGAGGCAGCAGATCGATGTTTCTCTCCCTTTCTCTCCCTCCCGTCCCTTCTCTCTAAAGATAAATAAATAAAATCTTTTTAAAAAATAACAAAGTGAGTCTGCTCTCAATCAGAGTGTCTTAAGAGAAGACAGACATTTTTAGCCCAAAGTCAGGTACCTTGTGGTTCGAGGGCAGGTTCTCTAGCAAAAGGGCAGCTGGGATTTTGGGGGGGACTAGGTACAGACTGGACTTGGCAGCGGGAGGAGGAAGGAATGGGGTTCTCACAGTGGGGTCCCTGGACTGGCAGCCGCTTCGCTGCCTGGCTATGCGGTGGAAGCGCAAGCTCTCAGCCCTTCGGAACCAGGACCCCTGGGGCTGGGCCCACCCTCGCACAACCCCTCGGGGGAGTCTGAGCTTTGAGAGCCTCTAGGCTGCATCCTCTTGGTGGGGGCAGGGGAAGGGGGTCCACACGTCATCTGAGGGAAGCGTGTTCCCTTTCCACAGGTTGTCTTTCCCTTGGCTTCTTGTTCTCAATGGGAAGATGGCAGTAACACCTGCGTCACAAGCTTGTTAAAGGGTCACAGTCCACCAAAGCGGGTTACATGGGCCTTTAGTGGCGCCTGCCGTGGGCTGGGCTGGGCTCTGGGGACATGGGGACATGCGGACGATGGGGACGATGCCCTGCCTCCAGGAGCACAGAAGCCATTTTAAAAATAATATATATATATATTTTTTCTAATTATTATCAACAACGGTTATGTATTATCTTATTTGGAAAATACAGAAAAGCAGAAAGAAGGACGTAAAACTACGCTCTAAGCCAGGCAGTGCGCCTCTGCCCCGCTGTAAAGAAGGTGGTGATGTGCACATGGTTGTACATGTTGTTGGGTTTTTTGGAAGGAAGGTTCTGAAACACTGAATGGCTCTTAAAACTTTTACCAGCCCGATAATTTCAAAAAAGAAAAAAAAATCCCCCCAAAACCCAAAAAATAAATAAAAGAAAAAAACTTTTGCTAAAGTGTTTTTCCAAAGTCTACAGCGATTTCACCACGACCTCACTATGATCGGCCCTTTCCATTTTTGCTGGTTTGCAGGCTGAGCGGCAGCCGCTGTGTCCTCAGTAGGACGCGGCGTTTGCTCTCTCCCTCGCTGATGTGTGTGAACCGCCTGTTGTGTGCTTTGTCCATTTGGGGATGCTGTAAGGTTTAAGTGTTTTTAACATGAAATTAATTACCAAACCAACCTTATGTTTAAAGAAAAAAGAAAACAGGTTCCTAGGGTTTTATTGTAAGAGAATAAACTAATCAGAAATAAAAACGAAGCTATATGCCATGTGTTTATTACAGGATTGTCAATAATAACAAAAACAACATAGCTAACCGCGGTGCTCCATAGAGAAGTGCAATGATGCAGGAGGCAAGATTTGAAGGAATATTATGCAACCATTAAAATAATGTTATGAAGGTTGCATAGCAACAAACAAAAATGTTTACAGTTTAAAACAAAATAAGTACAAAGCTCTGTGCATGTTGTTATTACAACTAAGTGAAAACATCGTTGTGGGGCCAGAGAACCACGAGTGCGGTGTACAGTTTGGGGGGGGCTCCTTCTCCCCAGCCCTCATCAGCCTTCAGTCTCGCTCAGGCACACTCAACAGGACCGAGCAGCGGACCCAGGGCTATCGGTCAGTGTGGACAGCCCTCCTCACCAGCCCCTGGCCTGAGCAGGGTTTGGTTTGCTTTCTTTTTGGTGCTGGTGGCCAAGGTGCACTTTCAGCTCAGGAGACCAAGGATCTAGCCGTGCTTCTGCTACTTACTGGCTGTGTGACTCGGGGCCTCCCTGCCTGCTCCCCCTTCTGTAATATGAAGGTTCTAGAGCATCAGGAATGACGGTGGCTTTGCTGGTTGCAAAGATCCAGGAGTCTGAGGGGTGAGGAGCTCTGTGGGCAGAGCTCTGACCACACAAGATTTCATTGGAGGACTGAAACAAAACAAATCCAACCCCCTCCAAAAAATCCCACAAAATGTTTAGCACTATCCAAAAAAATAGAAATCCTTAGACTAGAAATGTGCTCAGGCTGTTGTAGCTGTGGGACCACAGCTCCATTGCGGCCAGCTTTGCCCCAGCACCTTTGGTGGCTCCTGCTCACGTCCTCTGGCCTTCCACTCCCTCCAGAATCTAGTCCCCTGGGCCCTTGCCCACCTCTCCTGCTGCAGGCACCTGGGGGTATTACGAGGCCACACCTACCACCTGCCTTGCTCACCCCTGCTCTCAGCCCAGCCCACCTCCCCCAGCTCAGCCCTGCCCATCAAAGCCCTACCCATTCTTCAAGGCCCAGCTCAAATGCCCGCTTCCCCATATGCTCCGCTGATTCCCCTAACTGCCCCCCCACCCCGTCGCCACCCCTGACTCCCCGGTCATTGGCTTTGCTGTTTCCTGCAGGTTCTGCATATTTCCCTGGAAGCATGTCGGTCCTCCACCACTGTGTTCTTACTCCCAGAGTGTTCTTGATAGGGATGTTTAGGAGGGCTTTCCAGAGACACAATATCAGCAGCGCATGAGACCTGGGTTCGAATCCCAGCCCTGCCACTTACCAGGGTGTGACCTGAGGGCAAGTTAGCTCATCTCTCTGGGCCTCAGCCTTCTCATCTGCACAGTGGGAGCCGTGGTGAGGAGCAGGGCACCTGGCACATCTGACCCATGCAAGGGTCAATGATGTCCATTCCCCTTTACTTCCTCTGCTACTCGTACATTCCACGTATATATTAGTTAATATACGTTAAAGTAGAACACATATGCAGAAAGCTTGCATTGTATTTTTTCGAAATAATGCATGTGCATAACTTTACCTTTAAATAGGAGCAAAGGGTTTATAATTAAAAGCAGCTGCCCTTGCATCGCCTCTCCCCACCCTGTAGAATTTACCATTGCATATTTTTACATTGCATACGTGTTTACTATAGAAAATCAGAAAATGTAGACAAGCAAACCAAGCAGAACCCATTAAATCCCACTTCTCATTTTAGAATGGCTTCTTCCAGATCATTTAGCCATGTATTTTTTTTTTTCCAAAAAAGGTCCTCAGTGTATTTTTTTCTGTGCATTACCACTCTAATCACTGTCTGCCTTCAATTAAGGGAAGGAAACAAATATTTGTTGAGTAAAAGCTACTCAGTCCTTGCTGCTGGGAGTGCGCCCCAAGGACCAGCAGCCGGGGCATCACGGGAAGCTTGTTGAGAAGGCAGTGTCTTGGGTGCCACCTCAGAATCTGCATCATGACAAGATCTTGGTGACTGGTGTGCACGTTGAAGCCGGGAAAGGCGGCGTGGACCAGAGCTACTCAGAGTTGCAGTCCACAAGCTGCTCCTTACGGTCCTGGATGGGAGGCTTGAGCCAGAATGCAAACTGGTGCTGCTTCCTTGTTAAGAGAGACTTACTACAAAACACTGCCAGCCAAACTGAACAGTGTGATTGATGAGGAGGGCGATTTACATTCTGGCCCGAGCTGCTTATCTTGCCAGGGAGCAGGGATCCACAGTTTCTAGAGTTGGTTCCAGGCTGTGGACCACACGGCGGGTAGCGCTGCTTAGATCACAAGGTGGGAAGTCGGGGCTGGGACCGCGCCAGGTTGTTCCGGCTTCCCATCCCGGCCTCTTGCACTCTGCTTGTGCCTGACCCGCCCACCCCCTGTGACGCGCACCCGCAGGTACGCACACGCACAGGCCTGCTCACGCGCCCTCGGAGAGCCCTGGCCCAAGAGTCAGTGAACAGGAAGCATCTGTTTCTTGGTGCAGAGGCCCCATCTCCCTGCCCCTCTGCCCCACCAGGCCTCTGTTTACATTAAGGGGTTTTACACCAGGGTTACTGTTCTCGTTACCAAGTCCTCCCGTCAGGGCCGAACAGAGCGGGGGCTGGCAGGGCGTCTGGAGTCAAGAGACACTGAGCAGAAAAGCCCTGATGGAAAGAGACGAAACAACTTGGCTTGGCTCAAGCTCCCAAGGCAGAAGGGGCGCTCAGGTTCCAGGGCCCATGTATTACCCAGTATTTACAAACTCCAGGCCTGGCTTCTACCTGCAGCAACAGACGCTGGGGAATCATGCCTCTGAGCTGGGAAGCAAGGCCACGGAGAAGGCGCGGGCCAGCAGAGCCAGAGCGGCCTCGTCTAAAGTTCTGTGTGGCATGCGGTCTGGCCTTCGCATCACCTTCCCCAAAAAGCCCATGGAATCCCATGATCACAGGGTTCCTTTATACCTAGACATAGCGAAAGACTCAGACCATTCCATGCAGCACAACTCAGTGACAACTATTGGGAGTCAGAGTTTGAACTCCCAGGCCACTATTCTATGGCTGTGTGACCTTAGGGAAGTTACTCAACCTTTCTAAGTTAGTTTCCCCATCTGGAATATGGGGCATAATAATACTGACCTTGAAAAGGTGGTGTGAAGATCAGTGATGACGTCTGTAAAGCGCCTAGAACCGACTCATTCACTCGTTCACTCACTTGCATGTCCTCATGTCCACGCTGAGCACCTTCTGCATGCCCGGCACTGGGATGCAGTGCTGAGCTGGAGCTCACGGCCCAGCAGGGAGGGTAGCCTGTCAGGGATCCCCCACGTGAGCACAGAACGAGCTGCAGGCCGCGCTGCAGAGACAAGTGCGTGACGCTCTGCCAGGGACGGTCTAAGCTGGGAATCAGCGAAGGTTTTACTGAGCAAGTGGTTTTGAGCACAGATCCCAAGAATGAGTAGGCGCTTATAATGCAAAGTAAGGAAAGAACATTCCAGGGGCATAGAGGGAACTGCTATTAATATGTTCCAGAATATCATTTTGGGTAGAGAGAAGGGGTTGGGTGTATTTTACCTTTTCAGGTAAAATTTACATCCAGCCAAGTGCCCAAATCTGAAGGTCCAATTTGATTATTCTTGACAAATACCCACACCCACAAAGCCAATACCTCTGTCCAGACATAGAACGTTGTCATCAGGTTGGCTTTACCTTAATAACTTTTCCCCTTATCATCCAAATCAGGGACTGGGTTTTAACAGGAACATTTCATGGTGGTGCAGAGGGCTGAGGCTTTGGACTAGACTTAAATCCCAACTCTGGCACTTCCTACCCATAGGACTTTGCCCAGGTTCCCCCGCTTCTCTGAGACTCAGTTTCCTCATCTGTAAAATAGGGCTACTGAAGCCCACTTCATAGGGTTTCTTAAGGGATCGAATCTGCCCATGGTTCTATAGGCCCAGCAGGGTGCATGGCCAATGGGCACCCTGTGAGTGGGCCCCGTTTCATTTCCAGAATGGAAGCTATGATAGGAAAGAGCCTAGAGGCTGGAGTCGGGCCTTCCCGGGGCAGCATGCTGGGAGCTGCCTAGCACACGCCGCTAACCCTGGTCTCTCTGCCCACAGGAATGTGCCTGCAGGCCTTCATAGAAGCTTTCTTTTACCTGGCTCAGAGGAAGTTCAAGATGCTGCCCCTCCACGAGCAGGTGGCCTCGCTGATCGACCTGTGCGAGTACCACCTGTCCCTGTTGGACGAAAAGCGTCTGGTGTGTGGCCGGAGTGGCAGGTCGGGGGGCCAGCCCCCCGACGGAGGCATGCCCCAGGAAGCCAGTCTGGCAGCCCCGCCGGCCAAGGGCAACCCCCCGCCCTGCACAGACAAGCTCTCCCACTCCAGACATGCTCTGTCCTGAGGGCCCCTCTGTCCTCCCAGAAGAGCAAGAGAGAGAGGCTGGAGAGAGGCTGAAGAGAGGCCCTGGGCTCCCGCCTGCGGAGAAATGCAGGCTGCCGAGAAGTCCCGCCTGGGGCTCTGCTAATTGTCCTCACGTTCTGTGGAGCTGCGCTTCGAGAGGCCGATGGATTCTTCCTCCCCATGCCTCTTGGTGGTAAACCTGTTTGCGGGGCATCAGTGGACGGACGACATCCCAAAGGTGACACGTGGCGCCTTCTATTCTGAGCTCACGGGAAGCGACAGCAGGGATAGCACTGCTGCGCTCGGGGCACCGAGGAAAGGACTTGTGGAGGCCGAGTCGTGGGTCTGCGGGGCCCCGAGAGCAAGCCCTGGTGAAAGCCAAGAGCGTCGTGTCTGCCTCCTGCTCCCCGTTCTGTGAAAATGAAGCGGAAATACCCAGCAGGCGTCCGCGACTCTCCCGTCCCAATCATGTGCTACATGGGTGTAGTTAACAGATTAGCCTCATTTATTTCATTAGCTTGCCTGTTGCTGCAGTGGCTGGTTTGTTATTAATTAAGAAATAATTAACTAAGAAGTCACTAAGGCTACTAGAATCTTAAAGCTGGTAGGAGCCACAGAAGTCATTTTGCCTGATTTTGACCTTGACCCCAAGCAGGAGTCGCACGGCCAGAGGGCCTCCGACTGGGGCCCTCACGGGTGGAGTGCTCACTGTGCGGCCAGCCCTGCGAGGGCTCCTGTGTGTCCACGCGGGCAGGGCACCCTGGGTGAGAGGAGGGGGCTTCCGAGGGGAGGAAACAAGACCCAGCTGAGGATTATGAGGACGAGCCGGAGCATGAGGCCCGAAGCCCAGGGCCCAGGCGTGGTGAGGAAAAGGGGAGCCCCGCGCTCCCTTGCACAAGATTCTTTCTTGTCTCTGCTTGTGTCCCCAGGAAGCCCTCCTCACAGGAGGCCACAGTGGCATTGTGGGAAATGGCCACGGGGACGTCAGGGCCCAGGGCACACTGACGACACGCCGGTGGGGGACTGCCCTTGCCGAGCCACGCTCCTCCCCGGCCCGGCCACACCGGCCCCTCACGGTTCCCGGGCTGAGTCCCTGGAGGGCCGGCCCTCCAGCGTGGGTTCCATGAAGGACAGAAGAGCAGGCCCCGCCTGTCTCCGTTTGGGGATGTGCACCACCGGGCCGCGCATCATGTCCCCGCGGCACCAGGGCCCAGCCAGACGCAGCACGCGGTGCTTGTAAAGGCGCGCTGGGTTCCGTGCAGTGGGCAGCAGTGCTGGACCCTGCGCAGAGACAGGCGCGCCCTCCCCTACACAAACCTCCTTGCTTGCCCTGCCTTGTGTCTCCCTGGGCCTCGGTCCACGCGCCCTCGCTCAGACCTCGTCATCCCTCACCTGGACGTCACCTGCCTCCTGCCTCTCTACCCCCTCAACACACCCTGCCTCCCTCTCTGGTGGATGGAGCTCCACGAACCACGGGCCGACAGCAGGAACCCTCACTTCAATCAACCCTCATCTCTGCCCAGTGAAGCCCAAGCCCCTGACGCCGGCATTCAAGGCCCCTCATAAATCTAAGCCCTCTCTTTCTGAGAGCGCCTGGCCCACACACCTCACGCACCCTGCCCTGACCCCGTGCTCCCACGGCTCCTCGTGTCTGCTTTTACGATGCCGGAAGAGCAGGTCCTGTCCCTACCACAGTGGCAAGGCTGAAGGGCACAGACCGACTCCGCGCTCTCCTGTCCTCGCGTTGGCTGTCCCCTCTCCCTCCGTCCAATGGAAACTTATCTTTCAAAGTCAAGCTCAAATGCCCCCTCTGCAACCCCCCAAAACAGAATGAACTGCTCCCTTCGATACCTGCAAGAACCTGGGAAGCTCCCTCATGGTCACGCCTGCCCTGTAGCATCACAGCATTTGCTCAGGGCCCAGCAGGTGCTGCTTGAAACAACCCAAACGTCCGGCAGGTCCCAGGTGAGGGGCAACAATGCAACGCTCCTCCTCCCCTTAGCCTGCAGGTGCCCCTAAGAACTGTGCTTTTCTAAACCTCGCCAAGGCGACTCGCTGAGCACCTCCATACTCCTGCAGGCTCCTTGGCTCCCGGGCACAGGGCCTGCCCCATGAACCCAAGAAGACAGTGGCTTCTCTGACCCTGGGCAGCCTCTCCATGTCCCTTTGTCCCGGGCTCAGGGCTGGGCTGTGTCCCCCAGGGGCACCGGCTCTCGTTCAGACTTGGAAACGAAGGCCCGCCAGGCTGGGTGGTCCTCACGGTGGCCCCTCCGTCGGCGCCCAGCGGCTTGTCCCCCTCCGCAGCCGCCTGCACTTTGTGTGAGGTGGGTTAAGTCAGATTAGAGGATCCCAGTGTGACTATTGACAGTCAGGATGGGTGAGATCAGGGTGGGAAAGACCCCAGACCCTCGGAATGGTGCTCTATGCCTTTCTAGAACCGCCTCCCTTTCCCACACGAATTTAACCTCTGTTCAGTGCTTCACAGTTTACAAAGTGCTTTGACGGCCACCCTCCCCACAACCTCGTGAAGGATGGAGTTTCATCACTGCCTTCTCACAGATGGGGACTGATGCCCAGGAGGTCAAGTGATTCGTCCGAGACCTCCGGGCTGAGCCAGGACTCACAGTGAGGTCCCCTGGCCCCAAAATACTATGCTCCTTCTCAGCACCATAGCTGTTGTACGTGGTGCCTCAATGTCCCCACAGCCCAGGGAGACGAGGGTTTTGGCCCCATTTCACAGATGTGGAACCCCAAATCTCAGAGAGGCTGGGAGGTCCCGGGGTTCTGGGGGCTCAACCTGGGGGCCATCTGATCTGGTCTTCTCTTGCCAAACACCAGAAGGGCTCTGTGGGCCACATACACTCTACGGACTCCAGGTCCCTGAGCCACACAAGGGGGTGGCAAGGCCTCTCTCACGTGATATCTGGGAACAAAGAATGAGAAATGGAAAGTATAGCATACGTGAAGAACATTTTGTAAAACAAAGTGCTGTTCCAGTGCCATGTTATCTGCAGACTGGTTTCTGGTTTCCTACAAGGTGTAAAGAGATGGAGGAAAAGGTTCCTCTTGAATGCTGTAATCCATCAAGACGCACGAAGCCGCAGCAGCCGGCTCCTCTCCCTCTGCCCCTCCCCCTGTCCTCACACCCAAGGGCTGAAAAACTGTCTCTGCCACTCTCTGACTCCTGGAGTCTGCCCTGTGATTGGCAGGGCATTATGACACCCAAATAGCTTAATTTTTAAAAACATCTTGATTAATGTCCTAAACTCCCTGGGCCTACAGGTGAGCACTGGGCTTGAAATGTTGGGCACCTGAGCCCTTTTCCCGGAGCTCGGAGCTGGGACAGCACCCCTACAGGAGCTGGTGTTCAGGGGTGGGGAGCTGGCCTCCTCCCAGCGAGGCGCACAGCAGCCCGAACCCTGCCCTGCCTTGACTGACACGTGTGCCAATCTCTATCTGGCATATGGATTTCTCCCGCACCAAATAAGTTCAAATTTTTCTATGTTCCCAGCGATCGAAGAGCTTTGCAGAACAGTCAACATATTTATTTACTTTCATCTCTAGTAACCGAAAGTCTTGATTTGTATATAACTAGAAAAACACGCAGCATAGTGCTTGTGTATAAGGTGCACACCCACCCACTAAGCGCCACTGAGCTTTGGTGTAAAATGGCAACATGACCGATGTTTTTCCCATTTTCCGACAATTTGCCTGAGTCTCATTTCGAGAGCAGAGGGAACGGGAGCTCTGTGCAGCCCCGGGGTAACAGACCACGCTCGCAGAGAGCTCTTGGGATGTATTTCCTCCCACAAGGAGGCGCTTGCTACAATGCAAGCCTCAGGCCACCGGGACGTTGCTCTCTCCCCGGGCCCCTCCCAGGCCACAGAGGCAAGGCAAGGAGCTGGAGGACGAAGGGAATCCGCAGGGATGTTTTCCCTTCTGAGTGGGGAGAAGGAGGGCTGAGCATCCCAGAGGAGGCCCTGGGTGGGGCGGGGAGACGGAGGGCCTGGGTTGTGCTGTCTGTCGCTCTCTCACTGAGACCTCACCCCTTTGCCCTAGTCCTGGCCCGTGCAGGGGAGACCACGCCATAAGGAATGTGAAGAGCCTGGCCTGGGACTCGGCACCTGGGAAGTATGTTAATAAATGTTGGCGGAGGAAAGGACTGGTCTCAACGTGCTGGAACTGGACGGATGCAGGACTGCGATGCCCACTGCGAGGTCCCTGACAGGAGACCCCTCGAGGTCTGGGGAGAGGCCCCAGCGCTGGCCCTCCTCCCTCCGTGGGGCCCTGCTGCTTGTGAGGCTGCGCCTGCCTCCTAAGAGCCTTTAAAAATTCTTTATTAAATTTTCATGGCGCATAAAGTCAAGGTTCCATTACTTGGCCTCAGTTGTCTTGGTAACTTTGTAAAATGCAATAATAAAATGAAGCTGAGTGTTGCTAACACAGGCTCATTGTATATAAACGGCTGCAAAGTATTGACGATTTTTTTTCTGCGTGATAATTTTTGACAGCAAATCCAGTGGGATGGACAAAGCTTATTCATTTTGGGTCAATTGGTGAGAAAAGGGCTCCTTTTAATTTTTTTCTTCTCTAATGGCGAATGTTAGCCTGGGAAGGTAAATGTTGTCTCAAGGAAACTGAGATTCTGGGGGGACCTAACAGGAGGTGTTTGGAAAATCCCCCAACCCTTCATCTTCAAGGACAGTCACCTTTAGGGAGGGAGAGACGTGTCCCTAGAGTCTGGCCACCTCCCCAAGTCTCTGTGGCAAGGCCGCCTGCCCCGGGACAGAGGGCGGCCCCCCCCTGGTTTTGCAGGTACCACAGTCACTGCTGCACCTCCGGGCTGAGTGGGCACACATCGCAGACTCTGCCTTCACGGGGAAAGTTCGGGGCAGGGCACCTCTCCAGAGGCCCATTCAAGCTGCAGCACAGAAGCCACTCGTGGGGGCCAAGCCCAGCTCCAAGGATGGCTGAGGATCCCGGGCAGAGTGTCGGTCCTTCCCTGGCCAGAGCAGAGCGCTCAGTCTGAGCCCCGGGACCCTATGGTCTATCAACCAGGTGACCCAGAGAAGCCAGCCTCAGTGGCCCCTGGGGATGGGCCCAGGTCACTTACCTCCCATACCCAGGAGGGCAGACCCTGCCCAAAGCAGCCTCAGTGCAGTGGGTTGAGTGGCCTCAGGGCTCTTCCTGTAGCTGGTGGCCGTTGTGTCACAATTAACATGGAGCATGAGGGGTAAGAGGCTCTGGGGAGGCCTTGAGTGGCTCCATGTCCACAAAGATTCTCCGAAAAGCCTTTCTGTGTAACTGTCCTTGAGGAAGGGCCTCGCCAGCCCCTGCTTTCTGGAGGCAGAAAGCAGGGGCCCCACCCAGCCAGGTTTACGGGACTGGGAGGCCCTGGGAATTGCTCGGCTTGGCAGCAAAGTGACAGTAGAGGGGGACATTGAGAGGCCACAGTCTGATTAACTGAGAGCCTCTGTGTCTGGCTCAAACGTGCCTGGCCGTGTGGGGGAGGGGAGGCTGGTGGCGACCATGATGGAGAATCTGCTTCATCCCAGGGCACTGTGGCCAAGGCGGTGAAGTGGGTGGCGTTTCGGCCCTTCTACAGCCACGACCACCCTAGGGGCTCCGGTGGGACAGCATGGTGAGGGAAGCAGCTGTCCACATTACCGAAGGTCCGAACGTCCCAGGACCCCAGGTCCCCAGGCAGAGTCATGGCATCCACAGCACCCTGGCCCAAAGCCAGGGCTCCTGGCTCCACAGCCTGGAAAGAGGCTGCCCCCGCAGGGTCCAGAAATGACACTCCTGTCTTAGTTCTTTCTGTGTGCTCTCATGCCCCACGCGAAGTGGCACCTGGCAGGAGGGGAGGGGACAAGAGCCTCCTCATGGCAGAGGGGCCTTCAGTGCTGGACTCAGAGCGTTGTGGCTCAGAGCCAGCCAGCAAAAGTTACCGCACATTCCACAACCTTCACTTGATACAATCTGGAAGAATAGTGTACCGTTTACGTGGGTTTCCTTTAAAAAAAAAAAACAAAAAACGTTTTAAAGAGTTTTGAGTCTGGTGATATATCTGGAAAATGCACTTCCGTGGAAATTCATTCATCAAGGACAATGGACAAAATGAGACCCCACTGCCAGGGAAAAACACTCCACCACATAAGCATCTTGTTGTTTGGATTGTTTTTTGAAATATGCAATGGATACACACACACACACACACACACACACGCACGCACGCACACGAATGCACACGTGATGTTAATGCATATTTATGGTCAAAACAAATAAAAATAGCACAGGAAGGCATACATTGACAAGCAATTCCCCAAACACACTTTTCCCTCAATTTTCCAGTCTGCCCCCAGAGGTAACTGCAATTTCTGGGTTTCGTGTGTCCTTTCCAAGGCAGCCACGACGTGCAAGAATTCTCACATATGGGTTACCCCTTCTCCTGTTTTACACAATGACCTGCGTTCTGCTTTTTTCATTTAGCACAGTTTCTTGGAGATTGTTGCATGATCCATATGTGCAGGTGGGCCTCGGTTTTTGAGTGGCGCCACGGCGTGCCACTCCCTGATGCCCCACAGTTACTTATAATACTTTAGTTTACGTAACTTGCCTCAGTGGACATATTTAGGTTGACCCCAGTTTTCTGTTACTATATACAGTCTTTCGGGGACTGTTCTTGACCATGCATCTTTGTCTATATGCATCACCGTACTAGGTCAAAGGGTACACGCATTTATTCTATTGTCGTGTAACTATAGTTGTCCCCAGTTTCCTCCCACTACTCTCCCCTGCCCTACCCACCTCCACGTCCCACATGCAAGCCTCCCCCCGCCACGGCGTCTTTGTCCATGGGTCCTTTATATAGAGGGTACATGCATTTTTGGTTGCAATTGATGTCAGATTGTCCTCCAGAGAGGCTGGACCCATCTTCAGCCCCACCAACAGAGTGAGAGGGCCGGCTCCCCCGTCCTCCCAACACGGTATATTGTCAAAATGGTAACCTCGCGAATTGATGGCTGAGAAACATGGCACTGTCTGATGATGAATGTAATGTTTGCTTCTCTCATTATGATGAAGCTGAGACTTTTTTGTGTTTAAAAGCTGTTTGTATTTCCTTTTCTATGAACTGGCTGCTTGTGTTCTTTGCCCATATTTCTACTTGTCTTTTTCATGTTGACTTGTAGCATCTCTTTGCAAATGAAAAGAATGAGCTTTTTGTCATATTTTTGCAAAATGTGTGTTCCATCTGAGCCATTTTTCGGCAGCCAACTTTCCCTCTGCCTCCCACACATTCTCCAAAGGCTGCCAGAGTGGCCTTTCAGAAATGCCACCTGGATCCAGTTCAAACTCCTAACTTGGTTTTGGGGGGTACTCATTGGGGGGCCCATTGTTCCCCCAGCTAGGCCAATAGAGCCACCATGTACAGCCTCAAGGATGTGCACTGAACTGGGGGCAATGACACATGGAGAATCTCGGGAGCGCCCCCTAGAGGTGAACAATGAAGCAACCTCTCTCCCAGAAACCTTTCCTTGGGACACATCCTATTTTTTGCCATTCCCCAAATGCTTCATGCTCTTCCAGACACTGAGTGCTACACCCATGCTCTTCCTTTTATTTCCAAACACTTTCCTTCCCTGTGCACTGGTGAGCTGCCTACTCACCCAGCAGTTGACGGTTACCTCCTCTGCAAAGCTGGCCCTACTCTCTCAGGCTGGCTTATCCTTCGCTTGGGCCCTTACGGTCCTCACGAGTCCCTTTAACCCATTGCAAGGTGATTCTCACTCTAAGGAAGGAAGGGCTGTGCTCATTCATGTCTAGGTCCCACCCCCAGCCGGGGCCTAGCACAGAGGAGGTGTTCAGGAAATGTGTGTGGAATGAAGAGTGAATGAATGAGTGAATGAGTGAATGAATGAGTGAATGAATGAATGAATGAGTGAATGAATGAATGAATGAGTGAATGGATGAGTGAGTCAGTGAATGAGAGAAGGCCGCCTTCCCATGAAGAGTGAGGGTGAGGACCCAGACTCTCCTCAGCCTATTTGTAAAGTGGTGCATTTACCCAACAGGCTGTTCTGTACAAATGTCCATTAAACCCTGAAAAATGCAAATTCTTAAAAGTGCAGCAGACTGGTTCTTCCCAGGTAATTATAGTCTGCCCTGTGAGTCTGCAGTGACGGTCTTTCTATTTAGCAGGTCTGTTGCTCTTTTCAGGTTACGAAGTCTGTAAGGGCCTTTCAGGGGGCAGGTTTGCCTCCCTCTGCTAGTTCCCCCAGAGGTGCACCACAGGAGGACACAGGTGCCTCTGCCATCGGGACTGCTCTGGGGACAGGGGCCCGGGACCCTTCCTGGTCTGCAAGGGCTCTGCTGCCATTATTTCCCAGGCCTCCGCAGGGCTTCCTGCTCCTCAGCTCGCCTCTGCTGGCCATCAACCCTTCCCCTGCGCCCTGGAGACCCTTAAAAATGTACATTGGATAACGGTCCTGCCAGCAGGTCTTTCCTCCATGGCTTCCCCTCGCTCTGAGGAGCAAGGCCGCAGTCCCTGGCTGGCCCCCATGGCCCCTACAGACTCCCTGTGCCTCTCCTGCCCCTCTGGGGACTGTGTCACCTGGCTACGGCTGCTTGACCGGCAGGGCTCCGGTTACCACTCCTCTCCTTTCTCCCCTCACTGGGTAAGTACTGAAAGCCTTCTAAGCACCAGCCAGGCCCTGGCGACGTTAGAATGTGAGCAGCCGTGGCCCTGCCCGCCTGGAACTGAAGGTCGGTGGGACAGCGGTGGACAAGGGCAGAGGACGGAGCCAAGAGCAGAGGGGAAGGCCTTGCAGGGCCCTGTGTGTGTCCAGCTCCAAGAGGCCGGCCCCCCGCAGGCCAGGGGAAGATGTCCCCTTTCTGCTGGAGAGTGTTTGGCTGGCTGGGGGCGTGATGTGTCCAGGCGGGAGGGTAGGGCAGCTGGAACCTGGTGGCAGCTCTGGAGACGAAAGGCACTGACTCCAGGAGCTTATAGGAGGAAAACGGATGGCACTTCTCATTGCAGTCTTGCATGCCATCTCACCTCCTGCGTGAGGGCAGGGCCTAGTCCGCCCTGTTGGCAGTGCTCACAGAATCCAGCACTCAGTAGGGGGAAGGCTCTGGGAATGAATGAATGGATGAGCGAGTGAGTGAATGAATGAATGAATGAATGAATGTAAGGTGAGAGGGAATAGTGAAGGAATGAATGGATTTAACCGATGGGGAAACTGATGCTGTGTCGTGTAGTGGTGTGTCAGCTGGGTGAGCTGGTGATGGCCCCGGGCAGGGGCAGGGCCAGTGGCAGGCCCAGGAGGGAGGCCCCAGGCTGTCTGCCCAGGCCCTGGGGCAGCGTGAAAACCCTGTCTCCTCCCCACTCACTCACAAATACCTGTTTTCATAACTTGTCATGTCCCCACACACCCACAGGCAGGAACACACACCGTCCCAATAAATAAATCTGGGCCACTTTTCAGCATCGTTTAACGTCCCCAGGAAGATTGGATCACGTGTCATCCAGCAGCAGCCCATTAGCTGACAGGCTGAAGCATGTCATATTGAATTCCACGGCCGGCAGAGCCCGCGAGACCCCGTGCTGCTCGGAAATCTGCACTGATTTATTAGAAGGCAATCGTACTGCTTATTTCCTATAATGAACACGGTGCCCCCTCCTCTGCCAGGACCATTTCTCAAGCCTCCACCAGGGAAACAGGAGTGGAAGCATCTTGAACTCACTCCCTGTTTGCAGCTGGAAAGAAAGAGGGAACGGCATGGGAGGGGATTGTGGGGGGCGGGTACCACAGTGGGGCTGAACCTGGATGCTCCTTGCAGAGAGAGGTTCTCAGGGCATTGAGTGGTCTTGCCCCTGCCCTCTGCCCTGTGTCTCCCTGATCACCTCCTGGGAGCCTTCAGCCTGAGCCAGCCAGGCGCACCGACCCCTGACCACAGCTGGGCCCACACTGATATACAAGCCACACCTGGGCAGAACCGCACGCAGCAGCACTCCCACCGGATATCCACTCCCATCCCAGCAGGTAGGCTCTGCCTGCGGACACTGACACCCACCTCACCCATCGTGTGTCCCCAGTACACACAGACACTTTCTCATACACAGACGCACGCATTTTCACACACACACTTCTGCATGCATTGTGAATTTCCAAGCAGTAGATAAATTTTTGTTATTAAGTCCTACTTTTATTGCTCTGTGGTCAAGAAATATGGCCTGTCCTTTTCTGTTTTTTAAATATTTATTCATTTACAGATTTGTTTTGAGAGAGGGGAAGGGAAGGAGAAAGAGAAAGAAACATCAATTTGAGAGAGGAATAACCATCGGTTGCCTCTCATACCCACCCCAGTTGGGACCAAACCCTCAATTCACGCCCATGCCCCCAGGAATCACGTTAGGTGCTAAGTATACAAAGTTGAATGAACTTGAACTCTACAGCCTAATAATAGAGGAAACAAATAAATCCACATTGACAATCTGACGTGACACAGGCTGCAACAGAGGGAAACCCAGCACCATGTTTTCTTAAAAATCTTATATATGTTTGTCTACTTAGGTTGATTCTTTTATATTTCTGCTAATTGAACACTACTGGACCAAAAAAAATGGCTATTTCATTTAGTTATATTCATTTGCTTGCTTTTTCTTAGAAGTGCGCTCTTGTTTGTTGTTGAAGCATCGAGCGAATTACTTCAGCATTCCCTTGGGACCTGGGCGGGGGGAGGCTTCCACAGACCCACGTGCTAAGGCCGGGTGCCCCGGAGGGAGGCATCTCCCTGAGAAGGGGCGGTCAGCGTTGGCTGGCTCAGTCGGTGCCTGTGCCCCGCTCTCCTCAGGGCAGGGGTCAGAGCGGCGCCCCCTTCTCCCTCCTTCATGTGGCCTTCTCCTGCCCTTATCAGCCCACAGCTCTTCTTCCTGCCTTACCTGGTGCAGGAGTCACTGGGATGCTTGGGATAGAGATACAAACCTACAATTCACAGAACACATATGTTTTTTGTGCACATCGTATGTATTGATGTATATTTGTACGTACATGTCTATATGTGCATACAGTTATTTCCTAACTGTCTGCTGAAAAGGTCAAGAAGAGAGGACGTTCCAGTGGCTCTCAGATCTAGGTCTGTAATCCGTTCCCCACGGGTTTTCAGAGACACGACTAATTCCATAGCTGGGGCGAGGTAGGCACCAGTTCAGCCTGGGACACCTTGTAATGCCGGATGGGAAAGACATGTTTGAAAAAGGCACTGGGGGCCAATCAGTCACTAGGACATGGGCACCAGTGTGAAGGGGGTCCCTGGGCCCATAGCTGGGAGTTTGAGCACCAAAATAATGAGGTAGAGTAATGAATTATAAACCCTTAACAATCGGACTTTAGGAGCCATACCAGTACATAAACCAGTATGTGGGGAGAAGGCAGGACCTTGCAGTCAATGAACTTCTGAGAGTCGACTGGTAAAGTGGAAAGGGTGCTGGAACTGACAAATCTTTTGCAGCCATCCTGGTAAATAGACTGGATCCATCAAGAATCAATGGCTGCTAAATCTAGGAGGACATTTTGATGAGTAGGATATCTGCAGGGTCTCAAAGGGTCTCCTCACAGACTGCTTATTAGTTGTAAGCAAGGCCAAAACAAACCACCCCCCCCGACCAAAACCCAACAGTAATTAAACAGTGGAGAAATTGGACCACATCTTGGTCAGGTGATCGAAATGAACATCACCAGCGAGGGACAGATGGGCGTCGTGTGCCTGCCCAAGCGTTCCTCCAGGAAAGGACACAATGTGCTCTCCGCTCTGCAGCGTTTTGGCCAAGAATGAGTAACCAGAGACTGCTCACAAGGAAATATCAGACAAATGAAAAGTGCTATTTTTATTTTAAAAAAGAAACAGGAGGAATGGTTGGTTGTATTCTTTCAAAATGTCAGTGCCGTAAAAGACAAAGAAATGTTCCAGATGAAAAGAGACTAAATGCAGTCTCTGACCCCAGACAGGGTCCTGGGCTGAGCGAAAAAATACTATAAAAGAACATTACTGGTTCAACAGAGAATATCGAACATCAGATTAAAGTGTGTGCTGATATAAAATTGACTGAGGTTGATAACTATACTATGAGAATATCCCCAATCTTAGCAAATCCATGCTGAAGGATTGAGAGGTAAAGGACCGTGACATATAGAACTTCTCTCTACTGTCCCCTAACCCAGGCCTGTTTTTGCAAATAGATTAAAAAAAAACAACACAAAAAAACCCAGAGTCCTGGACATACCATTCTGTTATCAGCTTTTACACCTAATATATTATTAACTTTTTTGTGTTTTATTTTTTTAATTTATAAATCATGTTTATTCTATTACAGTTGTCTCAATTTTTCCCCCTTTACCTCCCTCCACCCACCCCACCCCCACCCCCGCAGTCAATTCCCACCCTGTTGCCCATGGCCATGGGTCATTCATACATGTTCTTTGTCTAGTCCCTTCCCCTTCTTTCCACCATTGTTCTCTTTCTACATCCCCTCTGGTCACTTTCAGTCTGCTCCATGTCTCCGTGCCTGTGGTTTATTTTGTTTGTTAGTTTATTTTGTTGAATAGAGTCCACTTATAGGTGAGATCCTATGGTATTTGTCTTTCATCAACTGGCTTATTTCACTTAGCTTAATATTCTCCAGTTCCACTCATGTTGTCGCAAAAAGTAGGAGATCCATCGCTCTCTCTTTTTTCTTTCTTTCTTTCTTTGTTTCTTTCTTTCTAATGCAGATTTATTTATTTATTTTTTAAGTGTCAAAGTTAATTATAAAATATTAAAAAATTTAAAACCATTATAAATTCTCAGCAATTAAACCAAGATGACACCAGCACAGAAATAATCAAACAGATCAATGAAATATAATGAACATTCTAGAGACAAATGTATATATCTGTCTAACAATGTAATATATGCTTAAGTTCATATTTCAAATCAATGGGTAAAATAAGGCTTATTCAATAAATAAGATGCATGGACCACTATTACTTGAAATAAAACAAATATAGAGCCCTATTTCACACATCATACAAGAAATATTCAGGTGAGTTAAAAGTCAATATGTAGAATCTAAGGAGTTTTAGGAGAAAATACAAAATACTATTTTTTTTCTTACCCTGAAGTAAAATATTCAAACCCAGAAGATATAAAGTAAAATATTGACAATATGACTACATTAAACATTTAAGACTGTATATATACATATACATATAAAAAATATACATATAAAAAGGTTAAAGGGCAAGTAATAGAATAGGAAAGTATTTGCAAAACATCTATAAGAAGGTTAATAGTTTTTATGTTTGTTTTTTAGGGAAAAAATTCTATAAACATTTAATCAAAAAATAGATAAAGAATACCAAAAAGTCATTTGAAACTTTTTTAAAATAATAGAGGCAAGAAATATATAAAAACAGGTTTAGTTTCAACAAATAATAAAGGAACAATTAAAAGAACACATCATTGCCACAATCAGATTAATACATATTAAAAAATATTGGTAATATCACATATTGGCAACTGTGAAAGGAACTGGGTATTCATAGACTTTTTCTTCATCATAAAGCAGTCCCTTTAGCATATTTTGCAGTGCTATTTTGGTGGAGGTGTATTCTTTTAGCCTTCTTTTGTCTGGGAAACTCCTTATCTTGCCTTCCATTTTAATTGAGAGTCTTGCTGGGTAGAGCAGTCTTGGTTGCAGGCCTTTGCTTTTCATTACTTGGAATATTTCTTGCCATTCCCTTCTAGCTTGCAGTGTTTCTGTTGAGAAGTCAGCTGCTAGTTGTATCAGGGTTCCCTTGTATGTTACTACCTCTTTCTCCCTTGCTGCCTTTAGGATTCTGTTTGTCTTTGGTATTTGCCATTTTAATGATGATATGTCTTGGAGTGGGCCTCATTGGGTTCCTCTTAAATAGGACTCTCTGTGCTTCCTGGACTTGTGTGACTTTTTCTCTCCTTCAAATAGGCAAGTTTTCCACCATTACTTTTTGAAACAGGTTCTCTATCCCTTCCTCATCCTCTTCTTCTGGTATCCCTGTTATATGCATATTATTACGTTTCAGGTTGTCATGCATTTCCCTAAATGCCTTTTCATTCTTTTTGAGTCTTTTTTCATTTTCTTGTTCTTTATGGGAGTTTTCTACCTTGTCATCCAGCTCTCTGATTCAATCCTCGGCTTCATCTAGCCTAATTTTGATTCCTTCTACTGTGTTCTTCAATTCAGAAATTGTATTCTTCATGTCTTCTTGTCTCTTATTGATAGTTTCTATGTCCTTCTTCATGTTGATATATTTTGCAGTAAGTTCCTCATAGTTTCTCTGTAGTTTTTTGTAATTCTCTCTGAGCTCACTGAGCTCATTGGGTTTCTTTAAAACTGTTGCTTTGAACTCAATATCTGATAGTTTACTTGCCTCTATTTCATTTAGTTCTTTTTCTGGGGATTCCTCCTTTCCCTTTGAGTGGGGGCTATTTCTTTGTCTTCCCATTATTTGCGAGACTCTTCTTTTTTGCATCTGCTTCTTAAGTTGATTTGTCTTGATTTCCTGACTTTGTGGTATGAACTTCTGTGGTAGGAGACCACTGTTTTTACTTCCTGGATCTGCCTCTGATGATGTCAGATGTTGACCCTGTATGACTTTAGGCGATCTGTTTGAGACTTCCAGGAATCTATTGTCTGTGGCTACCTCCTTCAGTTGTTAATCTAGTCACTCTGCACTCAGCAGGCCACCTTGAACAGCTCAGGACACGGCGGAGTCCCTACTGGGGGCGGGATTATTGTGTCCTCTCATGCTGCTGCCATATGGGGGAGGAGTCAGTACTGGGATCCTGCCAGCTACTCTCTTCTTTCTTTCTTGAAAGCCTCCATCCCCAGTCTCTCCTCAAGTGTCTCCAGACGTCTCTGTGCCCCCTTTAGCCAGGGATCTACTATCTGTGGCTGCCACTCTGCACTCAGCAGGCGACTTAGACAGCACAGGGAGGGGTGGAATGACACCTGGGGGCAGGGCTATTGGGTCCTCAGACGCTGCTGCCGCTCAGGGGGGATGTGGTTCCTGCCTGAGCAAGATGGCTGCTGCCTCATGGGGGATGGGTCAGTACCAAGATCCTGCTCGCTACTCTCTCAGTTGTCTCCCCAAAGCCTCCTTCTCCAGTCTCTTCTCAGGTGTCCCTAGCTCACTCTGTTCCCGCCTTTGCTGGACACCCAGGTAAGTGGCTACAAATAAAAATTTATGCATTGGCCCTTTAAACGGTTCTTTGCGTCTCCAGCCGCCTGTGTCTGGCAGAGAGCAATCCTGCTGCTTTTTGCAGCTGGCTGTTTTCTGTGTACTCCTTGGGCTCTGGTGCTGTAGGTTAGAGATCCCCGCTTTTGGTTTAGACCCTGCTCTTCTCAGGGGAATCCAACTGGCCATTTCAATATCCTTCTGGTGCTGCCACCCTTGGGCACTCCGCCCGCCTTCTCAAGTCTCTACCACACTCCTTACCAGTTAGATTGCACTAAAGCCGATTCTTCTGTCTCCGAGGTTACAAGGCTCCTCTCTCCCTGTTGTTCAGTTGTTTGTTCCAGGTGATTTCTCCACAATTTAGTTGTAATTCCAGGTTGGTCCTGGGAGGTCAGTGTGACTTCCACTCACTCCTCCGCCATCTTGATTCTCTATTATTAACATTTTTCAACGTCTTTTATTATTTTTCTGCAAATTTAATGGCTGCTTAGTGTTTCATTCTATGGATATGTCTTATTTATTTTTTAAATGGCTCCATATCAAAACAAGAAATAAAAACGGGTTGTAAAATATTGAAACAATTAACAGGAATATAAAGTAGAAAGAGCCCCAGTCCCCACATTAGTAGCATGGGTGTGCTTCAACATAGTTCTGCCATGTAATTTGTTATATGTAATGCAATTCATTTACTTTTCTTTAAAGGAACAGGGCCATACCGAAGCACTGCTTGCTATTCACAAGCAATATACCACAAACGCTATTCCAAATCTGTCTGTCCTTTTCAATGCACGAGAAAGAACTCACATTTGGCTCTTGGCATAAGCGCTTGGGAGGACGGTAGAGCTATTTGGGGGGCAGGGGGTTGGAAGATGAGAAGAGAAACAGGTTTAAGGGTCAGCAAAGTCCAGAGCTCCATTTCAGACACATGAGACTTGATGTCAAGCAGTGATGTTGAGAGGGTGTGTGGCTGTGAGTGTGGAGCTCAGGGAGCAGGGCAACTGGGTATAAAAATGTCAGGGGTCAGATAGGGGAGAACAGATGGCTGTGAGTCCCAGGCTCTGGTCCCTGCTGTGGAGGGGGAACCAGGCCTTCAGGAAGGGTGTTAGCTCTTCAGTTCACCCCAACCCCCGCCTCTCCCTATAGCCTCTCGACACTGCGTCCAAGTGTCACCTGCCGTGGGTCTGCTTCAGTCACTCACACTGCCTGCCAGGTGACGGAGGCCTCCTGCTTTGTGACCGTGGTACGCTGTCAGGGAATATTCAGACGTATCACCCAAAACTTGGAACTAAGGCAAAAGGAGGACAGCTTGTCATCCCAGCATCCTCCTGGAATATTGCCTCAAAGGCCTGCCCCAGGACCACTGCATCAGGACCGGGGGAGAACACATCTCTCTACGTCTATATACATTTACTAGGTATGTACGCGTGCAGGACATGAAGTTACATGCTAACTTGTAGATTTTTGGCAGTAGGGATGCAACTCCGTTGCCTATGGTTTCATGGCCCTGTAGGACGCTAGCTAGTTTTGGCCACGGTCAGAGAAAAGTACACCATCACGCTGCTTGGTCTCACTGTAACTTCGCCCTTTCTTACGGGATCTCTCACCGAGACGCTCCACCAGGAATTCTCAGGAACATCTGTCCCTCTTCACTCTCTGGGGCCATCGTTCCCCAAGAGCTCCTCGCGTACCTGGCCTCCCCTCCCTTCCCCTCCCCTGGGCTCCCGGCTAAGGTTAGCGCGGATCAGCACAGCCCTGGCCGAGCTGGGGAACTGGCAATGCTGTGCCTTTTGAGGGGGTCTTTCCTCCTCTGCTCCTTCACCCTGGACACTGGGGACCTTCCTGCTGCTCTGGAAAATGTCCTTTTATTATTCCTTTCATCATTTTCTTTTACTCTTTTCCCTCCTTCAGGAATTCCTGATAGTTGGATGTTGGACGGCCTGGATTGAGCCTTTCGTATTTTTTTTTCCCTCTCTCCCGTTCTCTATTTGTATATTTTGTTCTACTTTCTAGAAGAAAGCCTCAATTTGGTATTCCAACACTTCTACTGGATGTTTTATTTTTGTAAAAAAAAAAATCTAAAAAGGAGTCAAGAGCTCTTTTTGATCTTGGTTTCTTTTTCAAAGTAACCTGTTCTTGTTTTATATCCTTGAAGCTATTATAGTTTGGAGTTATTTTTTTAAAATGCTTTTTTCTTTCCTGCATTATCTCTATTTCCTGTTTCCTTTCTTAGGCTGATTTGGCTTTTCCCTTTCATGGGTGAAGTTTGCTTTTTTATTTTTTATTGTTTTGAGGTGTTACATTTGTAAATAGGGGATTTTATTGCCACTAATGAAGCAGAGGCCTGGGAAATTCACACCTAGTTTCTATTATTTGTTGGACACTTTCCTCAACTGAATGACAGGGCCGAGAACTGGCCGTCTGTGCTTTTGTACAAGTGTATACAGACGCACAGAACATGTCAATTGGTGGGGATCATTATGGGATGCTGAGACAGTTATGTACCCTTTGCATTGGGGAAATACCTGCAGGTCTTTTCACAGACGTGAGTTTTTCCAAACACGTCTGTTCCACTAAGTCACCCGGGGGGAAAGACGCCTGGCGCTGGGCATTCTGGGAGCAGTGAAGGCACTGTGGGGAGGGGCATAGAGGAAAGCAGCCGCTTGCTTTACCCCTTCCCACCAGCTGTCCTCCCCACACCTCACAGAGGCCTCTGCTCTCCCTGGTGTCCCCAAGTCTGAAGTATAATTGGTTAGATTGCTCCAGAGAATCAATGTCAAGTTCCTTATAAGGAAGTGAGGAGTAAGGAAGTTTCCTGGCTGTGCACAGCAGGGGCAGGAGGCTGGGGTCCGGCTCCCTGATGTCCAACCTGGTGTCCTGGCTCTGCCTACTGTCGGACTGGGCCTCCCTGCCCTGAGCCTTTGGGGGATGGGGTGGCCCTTGGTGCTGACCAGCTCATTTCTGGTTCTCTTTCCCTCTGCTCTGCTAATGGAGTCAACTCTTGTACCAGCTTCCCTCTGCCAAAGCTTTTCAAATTCTCTCATTGACTGATGTCTCCTTCCACCTGACTTTTGCCCTTAAAGGTAATAATCTTGTCAGTCCTTTCCTGTCAGTATAGTGGTGTCTGGGGAGGAAAAGAGGCAGATGGGTGAGGACAATATACCTTGTTTAACTAGAAGCCTAGTTTGTTTTAAAAATCTCATTCTATTGATTCGGTATTTATTTTTAAACTTCCTGATGATAGGGTTTTTCGCCCCTGATTAAAACATTTATTATTGATCTCCAGTTTTACTGCTTTAAGGTACAGAATGGGGCCCAAACTTTCTGTGGGCAGCTTTCTGAGGTTTTCATATCCTACTTTATAGTCAACTTTGGGGTAATGCTCCAAGTAAACTTGAAAAGAAGGCTGCTCTCTCAATTAAGAGCTTGACGTATACCTGCTTGTAAATCTTATCCATTATTAAAATCCTCTGGGCTCTTATTGTCTCCTTCATCTGCAGTAAACTAATACCGGAGGTGTGTTCCTGTGAAATGCATTTGTATTTCTGTCGGTTCCTTTGCATTTCCAGGTTTTGTTCGTATTTTATGCTACTTGATCCACACGTGTGCAGGCTCCCAGCTGTAGTACCTTTGCTATAAATGCCTTCTGTCCACGGGAGTTATTTCTCTCCCCTTTGTCGCTACTCCCTTGAATGCTACATCGCCTGGTGCTGCCCCAGCAGAGGGGAAGCAGTCCCTGCTCTTGGGACAGCAGTACAGAGGCACCAAGGGGGTCAGTGGATTTGGCAATGAGGTGGTGCTCAGCTGGGGAAAGGACGGAAGGTGAGAAGGCAGAGATGGCAGGTCCCTGGGGTCAGTACAGGTTAAAGGAGGGGAGGGGAGAAAACCCAGCCTGCAGCAGGTGAGGAGCACGTGGAGGCCGGGTACGACCTGGCACTGTGGGAAACAGCAGCAGCTAGGCTGAAGATTTAGGAGTAATTAAAGCAGCAAGGGGTCAGAGGGTAGCGCCTGGCTGCCTCGGGAAGGAAGAGGGCCACTCCCCTCCTGTGTCCTCAGGGGTAAAGGCTCTGTAGCCAGGCTGGCGGGGGTCAGGGAAGGGTCAGGGGGTCACTGAGGGCAGCTTCACCCCCAGAGGGGCAGGAGGACGGCTCAGGCAGGCAAAGCATCCCGCTGGGGAGTCTGAGAACAGGTCCAAGCAGCGAATGGGGGAGCAGACCCGAGAGGGGTCGGGGAGGCGAGCACCCCCGGGCCCAGGGAACTGCGGTATTTTTGTTCTCTGGCAGTGCTCAGCTGCCCAGAGAGCAGGGGCCATGGGGTGGACCCAGGGCTGAGGGGGTCGGAGCACGTGGTCAGGAAAGGGCCAAGGAGGGAGACACAGGGCTAAGCCAGGTGGGGAAGCGGGGAAGACACAAGGAGCCTGGCAAGAAATGGGCCTGTAGACATGGGAGCCATTGGGGAGGGGTGACAGAGGCAGGGTCCTCACAGGAGACTAGAGACTGGAACCCCGAGAGGCCAGGGTGCTGAGCTGCTGGCCGAGGTCCCCCAGGCTGAAGAGTGGAGAGCACAGTCAGAAGTGGAAGCGTGGGGATGGGCTAGGGGGTTAGCGTGTTCTAATGGCTACAAGAGGAGCATGGGTTTGGGGAGCAGGATGTAGCCCCCCCAATAGAATGACACGGGTTTGGAGCTATGCCAGGGCCCAGGGTTCAGGCTCGAGAGGGGGCAGGGTGGCGAGAATGGGCACCAGCCGGTGGCTCTGTAGCATCTGGCTACCCTGCCCCCAAACCAGCCTTCCTATTAGCTTCAAGGACAAGCACAGGAACAGCCCTAGGGCTTCTCTCTAGAAATGCCGGACAGCTAGGCTCAAGTCCCTGGCAGGGTACAGAGACACCTGTGCAGATGGCAGACCAGGGTGTCAACCTGGCGATCCGACCAGAGGTTCCCCTGCCCTCTGCAGAACCTCGGCCCAGGCACTGTGGCTGAGGTTGGGCTGGGCCTGGACTTGCCCCCTCTGAGCCATAATCCTCTGTACAAAGGCGGATGCACTGACCCCCAGGTGCTACTCTGCGGTGGCTGGGACCTACTGAGTAGGACCCAGAGCCACAAGGTCCTCTGTGCACAGGTGCAGCTGAAGGGACTTGGGGGCCAGTCTGTTCCCAGTGGAGGCCCTCAGATGGGCCTTGTAGGTGGGCGGGGCTTGAGAGCGCCCTGTGAGTTGGAACCGTGGGACATCAGAAGCTTGGATTTAGTCCAGCTTTGCCATGACCTGGTGGCGACCCTGGGCCACCTCTCCCCTTCCCTGGGCCTGTCCCTCCTGCAGGCGGACAGACTTCCGCAGATGAGAGAGCACCCGAAGCAGAGCTGGGCGGAGGTGGTGTTGCTGCAGGGGAAGTGCTGGCCTCTCCGCCAGGCGGCTGTGGGACTGCGAGGGCCTCACTTCCGGGCGGGCTGAGCCGGGGGCAAGCCTTAGAGCTCGTCTGCTCGGCAGCCTGGAGCAAACAGGCCCCCACCCAGAGGAGGAGGGGGCAGTCCCATCTCTCAGTGCACCAAGACCACCATTGCCACCAGCTTTAGGGGTCTTCCCAGTCTACAGCTGCCACCAGGGTGAACCCAGTGCTGGGTCCCTTAGTGAAGGACAATATCAGCCCATGACTCAAGAGTCACCCCTGGAAAATCTGAGATCCAGCTGAATGGAGAGGCGAGTCAGGCTTAAAATAGCTAAATAAATCTTTAATATTTCTAATTGCAAATGTACAGAAATTGCACAGCCACACAGTCTTAGAACACCAACAACTTTCTCTGTACATTATTACATAGTTAAAAGTCACAGCTGGAGGAGCTCCAGCCAAGACTCCACGTTTGCAGTTTTGTCCTTTTCACATACTTACAAAAGGGGGGGGGGGGCAAGGAGGTGGGGGCCGGGGCGGCTCTAGGGGCCGAGTATGTAGAAAAGAGGGGTTGTTTCCCTGGACAGTCTGCCTTCTGCAGACGGACAGGTGGGAGGGAGAGAGGCGCAGCCCGGGCAGATGCTCTGAAGGGCGGGGGGCGTGGAGCTCTGGCCTCGGTTCCCCACCCCCCTGACTGGGCAGTTGGAAAAAGTCTTCACTTATAGGAAGTTTGGCAGTTTCCTTCACCCTAAACACAAAAGTTAAGCAAAAAAGTCAGGCCTCTCTGTGTTGGCAAAGGAGGGGAAGCCTGTCACCGGCAACTAGGTCTGGGCCTGGGACCTTGGTCCTCCCTGAGCAGAGAGTGCCTTCCCCAACGCCCCCTCCCTGTGGGCGCTCCGGCAACCCGGCTCTGTCTGCAAGGCAGCTGCCAGCATGAGACACAGGCTGTGTGTGGCCCAGGCGGGGGCCCCTTTGCTGGCCCAGCCAGGACGCACGTCCCATCCACCCCACCCAGACGGCACACTGCAAAGCAAACAAATAAATGCCAGGGGCAGGGAGTGAACCCCAACACCCAAATCCCAAACCTCTTCTTCCTGCCCAATACTGTTCTCTAGATTAAAAAATAAAATACAAACCCTCAGAGAGCAGCGGTCCCGGGCAGCCCTCGGCAGCACCAGGACTAGAGGACTATGTACAACCATCAGGTGAAATAGTTACATTACAGTCAAACACCAAGAACATTTACAAAAATGGTCAGACTTGCAATTCAGATAAAAATCTGTGAAGAGTCTGTACACTTTTACAGTTTTTGCACTAGGTATATAAGGTTCTCGGCCTGAGAGCTCGCAGCCCAGCCAAGGGCCGCCAGCACCGGCCACTGCATTGGCCTCCTGCGCCTGCTGTCGGGCCAGGGAGCCTCCCCCTGTATTGCTAAGAGGCGATTGGTCCGAGATCGCTCTACGAGGCATCGGTGGGAGAGGGGAGGGGAGGGGAGGGTCACTGGGCAGTGCGGGACGAATCTGAACCAGAGGACATCACTGGGGCCAGGCCCTGCCTGTGAGACCAGCAGTGAAAACGGCCTCAGCCCCCACGGCCGTCCTTCCCAAGGCCTGTGCCCCCTGGGAGCGGCCCGTGCCCCGCCAGCATGTCTCTGGCCTAACTGTACTGTAGGTTTCATCTCGAGCCCGGTCCCTGAGCGCGGGCCCAGGATGGGGGTTCAGTGTGGTGGGGACCACCCCCCACTTCCCCTCCTGGCGGGCCCTGTGGCAACCCCGGCTCTGGCAGCGCGTCTCCAGCCCCTGGGGCGAGAAGGGCTCAGCGCGCTTCCCAAGGGTCTCCTCAGCAGCCCGAGGCTGAGGCGGACGGGCGGCTCTGGCTTGGCCCTGGCTCTGCTGCAGGGCAAGTGCCCCAGCTCCGGTACCCAGGGCTGGGGCTGGGGCTGGGAACAGGGAGGAACCCAGAGGGACCCAAGCTCCTGCCCGCCTATGTCCCGCAAGTAGGGGTGGGGAGGGCTGGAAAGCTACAGAACAGCCTAGAGCTGAGGAAAACCGGCCCCAGCTGCGGGGTGTGCCCCTCGCCTGTCTGCAGCGCCTGGGTCCTTGGCTGGGGGCCCGGGAGGGGTGAGGAGGCCGGCCGCACACACGGGGCCTGGTGCAGGCCGCTGCTGTCTTGGAGAGGGAGCAAGTCTAACATCCTCCAGGGCCGCTATTTCCCATGCAGTGCGCACGCTCAATTTAAAAGGCCCCTGTGTTCCAGCAAGCGAGCAAGCGGGCTTTTGTTTCTAATGCATACTGTGAAAGGAAAAAAAATCACAGTTATCCACATTCTCAGGGCCCGTGGGCATTAGAATTTTCTTAACCACCAATCAGGAAAGATCAGCCTTTCTCTCAAGGTGAGCACCAGCAGCCACTCCCTGCAGGGCTACAGGAGGGCAAGCAGCACGCACAGTGTCGTCTGGGCCAACTCTGCCCGAATCTTTGGCTTCGGGAGCCCCAGAGCATCAGCCTGGGCCCGGGTGGCAAGTGAGGGAGGCTCTGGATCCTCCCAACAGGTGCGAGGGCCCAGAGGACAGAGACGTGAGCCTCGCTGGGTCTTTTTGGCAGAATAAGTAAGAGAGGGAGGGGAAGGCGGGCAGTGTGGGGACAGGTACGGGTGAATCCTCGGTTCCTCAGAGCAGGAAGGGTCCCCAGCAGGCTGCATGCAGTGGCAGGTGCTCAGAGCCGGGCATGGGACACAGACCTCTGGCAGCTCCATCCTCCCCACCCTCTCCCTGCCTGCCAAGCGACCTGTCAGCTCCTGAAACTGAGGGGCAGGTCCCACAGGGAGGAGCCTGGCCACCAGGGAGCCTGGGCCCCAGCCTTTTCATCCCCCACCTCTGTGGGCAGCTCCCTCCCTGGGGAGCAAGGGGGGCGGGGGTACATGCACTTGGCCAGGTCAAGGAGGAAAGGTGACACACCAAATTCAATAACCAACAGAGCCGCGTTTGGGCCAGCCCCCTGCTCCCACCGGGCTGTCCCGCTCCCCGCGTGCAGTCTCTTCGGCCTGCACCCAACTGGCTTCTCGGGCGGAAGAGGGGGGCCTCCCGCAGCGTCGGTCTCTCGGCTCCCTCTGTGGCCGCCTCCTGGGCCGCGGGCGGAGGGCACGGGGAGACGAGCCTCGGCCTCTTGCCCCCCGCGCTGGGGCTGCAGCTGTGGGGTGCTGCTCCCCAGGCCGAGGCCCGGCCCTGGGCCACCACAGTCCTCCCCTCCTCGGGCAGGTTAACAATTGCTGCTGTTTCTGAACTCGCCGTTCTCGGTAATCTGCAATTTGGTGGGGTTGGTGGGGGAGATGCCGTTACGGGCCTGCATGCTGTACCTCTCTTTCAGCTGCGTCAGGGCGCTCATGAGGCGGGCGTTGGCGGCGTCCAGGGAGGCGATGCGCTTCTCCTGTGCACAGAGAGGACGTGCCATGGGTCACAGGAGGGAAAGGGGCTCTGCGCACCCATCGGTGCTAGGACTGGAGGCAGGTGGCTTGGGGGAGACGCAGGGGTGGCCCTGCCCCCATGGGCCGTGACCCCCTTGAGTCTACCTTCCTAATGTCTCTACCACATCACCTGTTGCCCATGCTGTCACCCATCAGCCACCCGAGCCCCAAGGCAGATGCCCTGTGCAAGTGCCTGTGACAGGGTGCCACAGCTCCTGGTCAGTGTGTGCAGTTTATAGTCTGAGCAAGGCCCGGCCCTATCCCTGGGCAACTGAGAGGACAAGGGATCAGGCCTGGGGCGGGGGGAGTGGAGAGACTGGAGGCCAGTGCCTCGAATGTGTCTGCCCTGGCAACGCTCTGAACAAGAGCCCCCCCACCCTCCCCCTCACCCCGTGTGCCTGTGTCAGCCCCATCCTCCCCGCTCCCCTCCCAAGAGAGCCACTCTTTGGCCAGCACCCATGGAGAAAGGCAACACCCACCAAGCTGCCCAGTGGGGAGGAGCTGCCCCCCGCTTCCACAGCCTGCCCTTCTGGGGGCAGGGATCCTGCTCTGCTGGCCCACTGAGGCGTTTGCAGAGGGGTATGACTCTGATATGGAGGAGCCAAAGTCACCTCCCTGTCCCAGGTCCTTTACTGCCTATGGCCAAACAAAGGGCCGAGCCCCCTACCTGGGCATCGATGATCTTCTGTTTGGAATCTACAGCTGCTTGCATCTCTGCGTGGTCCTTCTTCAGCTCCTCCTCCACTGACATCAACCTGTGCCCAGAGATAGGGACAGTCAGGGTGACACAGAGGGAGCAGAGGAGGTGGGTGCGGGGCCTTGCGGGTGCAGGCTGTCACGTCTGCAGAGACGAGACACACTGGGAGAGCTCCTTTTTGGGCCACAGGCCCCCCCACGTGCCCTGGACAGAGGCTCTCCAGCTGGCCCCCAGCCATGACATGGGCTTGGCCTTACTCCTTCCTTACTCTTTGCCTGCCTGATTCTGCTCCCAAACCCCCAGAAGCCCCTGGGGCTGCCCCTTTCCTGAGGTTCTTTGTCGGGGGGAGTGGGCGCTAGGTCCTCGCCATGCCCCAGAGTCCGGCAGGTGGGATCCAGGTGTGGGGGCCGTGGTTTGGGTGGGAAGACAAAGACCTGGGAGGGCTCTGGAGCTCTCTCCCCGACTCCGTGCTCCCTGAGGCTGTGCCGGGCCCTCGTGGTAGCGAGACGGGTGAAGTGCAGCCCTGCCCCTCAAGGGGCTCACAAGGCAGCAGGGACACAGGTGGACAGACAGTAGCTATGCCCTCGCACAGGAAGCTTGGGAGCCACGGGGACCGAGAGCAGGAAGGAGCTAACCATCCTGGACGGGGGGCAGGGGGCACACACACTGGATTGTACATCTGAAGGACAAGCAAGGTCTGCGGGCAATAAGCACGGAAGGCGGGGGTGGGGGGTGGGGGGCCAAGGCCGTCTGCAGAGGCTCAGAGCCACGGCAGGGGCGGGTCTGCCATGGGCTGCTCCTTCCCCGAGACACTTCCCGGCCTCATCCTGCAGGTCTCTCCCGCACCTGTCAATCACGCTCCACCACTCCTACCTTCCAAACCCCTTCCTTTAGCTTCTGGAGCCGGCACTTCCTGGGTCTGCCTGCTGGCTCCCAGGCCACTGTTGGCAGATGTCTGTCCTCCCGGCCCCTAGGGTGTCAGGGGTCCACAGGGCTCTGCCTCACCCTCCTCTCCAAACACTTCTCAGAGGAGCCCGCTACTCCCATAGCTCATTTCCAGCACTTTCTAGCCCAGTAGGGCAGCCCCCTCCCTGGTGAGCACCGGGCCCCACAGCACAGCAGAGGCTCAGGGAGGTCGACAGTGCTGGGGTGGGCACCACACAGGGCCGTCCTGAGAAGTCACAGGCTGGGGGCAGTAATCAAGAGGAAGGGGTGTGGTGCCCTGCCAAGGGCGGGCTTCTTGCCACAGGAAGGTAGTCCTGGAGCGGAGCCTGTGAGGAGGGGGAGGGGAGGGAAGCAGATGGCATCATCTGAAGGGAGATGATACTGGGGGAGAGACTTCAGTTTCCAGCTGTGGTGGAATAACAGGGACTGGATTTGCCCGCCTGCATCAGAAAAAGGAGGAAGCAAAACAAAACAAAAACTAGAAAACCAGACAAAATGCAGGGGTGAGCAAAAGTAGGTTTATAGTTGTTCTTACAGAAAAAGGCATGCAGAATATGACTATTGTAACTTTATTAACTCAAAAGAATAAACTCGGTTTCACATACTCACAACTGTAAATCTACTTTTTCCCACCCCGTACATGAAACACGGGTTCTGGAGACTGAGCAGGCAGCACGGTACCGTGACCCCCACGAGAAGGGACAACCCAAGGTGAGTGTCCAGGCCAAACAAAGGGAGGGACTCGACATCGGAGGCGGGGAGGCCCAGGAAAGGCAGGGCGGCGGGCGGCTCGGATTCTCAGGACAGCAGCAGAGAGGAGGGCGGTGTGGCGAGAACCCCGCTTTCTCCTTGAGGGGTCCCCTGGGCCACTGACTGAGGCCTTGTCTGCAAGCTTGTGAGGAAAGAGCCAGGCCAAGGACCACTGGGAAGGCGCTCACAAAACCACCCCAGGAGCAGTTCACGCTCCTTCCCAGTCCAGTGGAAGGACGGTCTAAACAGGGGCCTCAAGCAGAATGAACCCCCAGAAGCAAACTAAGCGCCTCGACAGTGAAGCCAGACTAGCCCCAGACTAAAGGCCGGCCAGCACCCACCCGGCCCAAGTTTAAACAAAAGCCTCAGAAGAATGAAAAGGGATTCCAAGCAACCTCACTGTGTCCCAGGACAAAGACCAAAATATTTAAAGGAACACAAACATCCAGCACTTACATAAAATTCACAATAGCTGGCATCCAACCAAGCTGAGAAGTATAAAATTGGAACCCATAACCAGGAAGAAAAATAATCGATCCACACAGTCTTAGAAATGTCACAGATAATAGAATGAGTAGGCAAGGACATTAAAACAACTATTATAAACACATTCCACATGTTCAAGAAAATAGAGGAATGCATGAGCATAACAAGAAGTTTGGGATTTAACTCAAACAAAGTCTAGAGGTAAATATACAATATCTGAAATGAAAATAAAGATTCTAAATAGAATTCATAGCAGACTAGACAGTGAAGAAGAAATGATTAGTGAACTTGAAGACACAATAAATTACCTAAACTCAAACACAGAGAAAAGGAGACGACAGACCATCAGTGGGACAGGGGGCTACACAAAACAGCCTCACCCACGTGCAGCGGGAGTCCCAGGGAACAGACTCGAAGGCACGACTACGCACCCCCAGATCCAAGAGCTCAGCAAACCCAACACGCATGAAGAAAACCTCACCAAGGCAAGTCCTAATCAAATTGTTGGCAATCAGCAATAAATAAAAAAGTTAAAAACAGCCAGAGAAAAAAAGGCACACTAAGTGCAGAGGTACAGAGATAATGACAGAGCGCTGGCTCTGACAGCCGGGGCGAGGGCCCAACCAGGCCCACTGCCTGTTTCTGCAAATAGCTACGCCACGCAGATAGCTCTGCTGCAACAGCAGGGCTGAACAGCTGCGGCAGAGGCCCTATGGCCTGCGACGCGGGAAATGCTTGTTATTATCGGCCCCTTTACAGAAAGTTTCTGACCACCGTCCTAAAGCAACAACAAAGAGATTAACTAATAAACCAAGAGCAAAGATAAAATCATAAAAAAATACTCAATACAAAAGAGGGCAGGAAAAAGGGACTGAAACAGTACAAAGAGAAAACAAATAGCAAGATAATAGGTTTCAACATAATTATATTGACAATTACATTAAATGTAAGTGGTCTAAACTCTCCAATTAAAAGACAGAAACTGTCAGATAAAAAGCAAGAACCAACAGGAAAGTGTCTGTAAAAGAAACTCACTTCACACAGAGACACACATGGGTTAAATGTACAAGGATGGAAAAGGATGTACCAGGCTAACACTAATGAGAAGAAAACTTGGGCAGCTGTATTAACGTCAAAGATATCAAAGCAACGAACAGTATGAGAACCAAGGAATGGTACAGAGGTCAGTTCATCAACAGCACATAACAATCCTGCATGTGTATGCATCTAAGAGGAGTGTTTCAGTGCACATAAAGCGAAAACCAACAGAAATAAAAGGAGAAATGGACAAATGCATAATTATGATTAAAAACTTTAATATCTTTTCTCAGTAACCGATAGAACAAGTAGAAAAGCTAGTTAAGGATATAAAGACTTGAGCAGCACTATCAACCACATTGCTCTGACATTTACATTAGGGGAGAACTGTACCAGGATTGGCTGGTAGACAGAGATGTGTTAAATAAGCCACTGAACTTGGGAGAGCACGCACTTCTCAGAAAACAGACACAACGAGGGGGACGTGGTTTGGATGAAAGTGTTTCCGTTTTTGTGACCACGCACATGAAGAGAGCGAGCCAAGGGCAGAGCTGGCGGTCAAGTGCGCAGTGGTTTCTAGTGACCCTGGTTCTAGGCCTTGTCCTCATGCTAACCATTTTCCATAGGAAAAACCCATGTGTAAATGAAGCAAACAATAATTAGAAGCAGGAAAACAGGCAGCCTAAGCAGGAGGAATCTGGGGAGGGTGTCTGCAGTGAGCAAAGCACGAGGCGAGGCCGGGGAACATGCCGGCTGCTGCGCCCTGAGAGATCTGCCCAGGTGACAGGCAGGCGCCTGCACCACACGCACACACACGCTGTAACCCGCACTGCCCCACTTGTACCCAGTGTTGCTGTCATAGGAAAGTGAACTCCGGGGCTGGGGCTCTGGGTCGGCCTGGACGCTGCACCTAGGCAGCACCCTCTGCCTACAGACAAGGAGGGGGACGCGCCCACCGTAAATACCCACAGGGAGAGAGAAAGGGGGGTGGGGATCCACACAGAATCTGATATAAACCATCCAGGAAGAGGAGAGCCAGTGTCCAAGCCAACGCCCCTCCTCTGGAAATCCTCCTGCAGAGGCACCTCAAACCACAACACCTCCGAACTGGCATCGTCATCCCGTCCCTCCCCACCCAGGCTGCTTCTCTTCCAAAGTCCCCACCTCAGCGGCGGCTCCATGACACGCCCAGGCGCTCTTGGCAGAAGTCGGGATTATTCTGTCTCCTGCCTCCCTCTCACCTCCCACCTTCCACCGGTGAAAGGAACTGACATTCATTCCTACTTTTCCTGCCCTGAACTGGGTCCTCATTGTCGTTCCTGGCACCACCCCCCTATCCTGCTGCTGCTAAAGTCTCCGGGGAGTGTTGACCAAGACAATGTGACCCCCTGGGGGCCCTGGATGAGCTGGTCCGGCTGACCTCACCTCCGCCAGGCCCGCTCTGCATTCCCTCACCAGCACCCGCTCCAGGCTGCCTCCCACCTCCAGGGACACGCTCCCCCGTCCTGTCCACACCCCACGCATCCTGCAGCTGATGGGCCCCTGGCCTGCCCAGGGGCCCCCTGGCGGGCAGCGTGGGGCTGGGGCTGGGGCCGGCGCAGGGGCCGGGCACCCTCACCTGCTGATGATGCCCTTCATCTGGATGTCCTTGTCCTCCTGCTGCCGCCGCAGCCGCTCCTCGCCCTCCTCCAGCCGCGCCTGGTACTCCAGCACCAGCTTCTGCGTCGTCTCCTCCTGGCACTTGAAGAGGGTCTCATACTCCTCCAGCTTTTTGGTGGAGATGCGTAACTTGTCCTGCAGCACTGCCAGGTCCTGCCAGGAGGGCAGCGTGCCACGGGCACAGCGCCCAGGACAGAGAGCACAGCCTCGTGAGCCCGAGCCGGAGCGCAGGTGGGAGGCAGCCCAGGCCAGTGCGCCCCCAGGGCCGTCGCCGTCCCAGCTCACACCCCACAGCGAGGAGACGCAGAGTCTGCCCCCGACCTGGGGCTCTCTCCACGCTGCGCTCTGCCCCCCCGGCCTGGCCTTGTGGATATGAGGGGATGAAGACTCAGAAGCAGGGGTTTAACTAGGGCTTTTAGCCTTTATAACAAAGGTTAAAATGCTTTGAGTATGCCCAGGAGTTCCGACGGTGCCCTGGGAGGCAGGGGCTCTGCAGGACTGGACACTGAGGCCCCGAAGGCTAAGGGGCCCAGTCACATGGAGAGTGGTGACTGATGGGGAAGATTGTGGCCTCTCAGCCTCTATCTGACCCTGAAGCCGGCGGAAGTGGGGGAGAAAGGGGTGAAGGGCAAGGTGGCCCCGAGGCTCTGGACCTGACTCGGCCCGGCATGCTTAGCCTTCGGGGAAGACGCGGATGTGTAAGGCAGCAAGAGAAGCAGCAAGCTGGGAGGCTGTGCGGGCCGGACACCGGAGTCGGGGGCTCAGGGCCAGGGTGCCATGAGGACACATGACTGGGGGAGGCAGGAGGAGCCTCTTCTGGAGTCCCAGGCAACACAAGCCCAAATCCGTCATCACTAAAGGACGGTCCCAAAGTCAGGAGACAGCAAAGCTGGAGAGACCCAACCCCACCCCAAAGTCATCCCTGAAGCAAAGCTGGACCCACAGGGGAGCCTAGCTCCAGGGGAAATGGCCCTGGCCCCCTGCCAGGTCTCCTGCTCACTGGCCAGAGGGGTGAGGGGGGCCTGACAGAGTCAGGCCAGGTCTCCAGGGAGCTCGGGGAACAAAGGCCTCCTGGGTTTGCCTGTGAGAGTTAGTAGCACAGAGGGTGAGAAAAGCAGCAGCTTGTTCAGCCAAGGGACAACGAGGAAAGAGGGCACTCCAGCCGCGCTGACCCTCAGAGAGGCGCCGAGCCTGGCCCCAGGTTCGCACAGGGAGCCTGGGGGGAGGCTGGCCCTCCTCGCTCCCCAGCCACACTCTGGCTCGCGGAGCACTGTGCCCCATGTCCCCTGGTCCCCTTCACATAATCATGGTGAAAGCAGGTGGATGCGGTGGGCCAAGGGGGTGGTGGAGGGTGGCGGGATGCGGCATGGACACGGACCTCGCCCGAGGCCAGGGAGACGGACAGCTGCCACCCGATCGCCGTGCCTCTGCCTGAGAGGCTGCCACAGGCTCTCCTGGGGCCAGGAGGGGTGAGGGCACCAGAGGAGAGTGGGAGAGGGACTGCTGCGGGAGCTCTGTGCTGGTCCTGCAGGGGCAGGCCTGGACTTTGGCCTCCAGGAGGAGATGAGCAGCAGCCACGGATCCAGGGCAGCTGCCACCTCCCCTGGCAGAAGGGGAGGACAGAGGCATCTCGCTGCCCACAAAACGCTAGACGTGTGGCAGGGTGGGATGTGGGCATTTTAGAATGAACAGATTTTTCCCGTAGGGGAAGAAAATATCTCAATAGCAGTCTGACCCTAACCCTCACCCTGGCTCCCTTGCCCCCAGGCCGTGGTGGAGATGGGCACTGGGGAAGAGCCAGGCCTCAGGCAGGCACAAGCCCAGAGCGGAGGGGCCCCGCCGGGGGCGCTCTCCCAGCTGTCTCGGGGACCCATGCCTCCACCTCCTCATGCAGGAGGCCCCCTCAAGGGTCTCCATGTAACTCTTTGGCACCCTCTACCCTCAAGTCCCAGACTCTCCAAAGCTCACTGCCCAGTCACTGGGGGACGGGGCCTCCCAGAGGTCCGATGACCAGGTCCAGGAGTCTGGATTCAGTGCAAGTCCCAGCTGAGCCTCACGTGCAGCCCGTGTGGGAAACCTCAGGTCTAAGCTAAATCCCTCTTGCTGCTCTTCTTCCAGATTCCACTGACCGCTGTCCTCACATGGAACCAGGGGTTGGGAGTGGACTGGCCATTTGCAGGACTGAGCAGTGTCCCCTCATTCACGACCAGGGGAAAAGGATCCTGCCAGTGGCCACGGGAGGCAGCCCCGCCCTGTCCCGAGCTGCCAGGGTCCAGCTTTACCTTTTCTGCTTGGCTGAGCTCCTCCTTACTCCTTAGCCTATCCCTGTGGGGGGGATCTGGGCCCAGGCCCTCGTCTTCTAACAACTGCGCGTTCATGGTCAAGAGCCAAGCGGCCGTGCGGTCCAGGGCATTGGGGCTCACAGGTGAAGGGCCCTACAATGAAACACAGCTGTGAGGTCTGGCGGGAGGCAGAGGGGAGGGGCGGGGGCGGGGGCGGTACCCAGTGAGTCACAGAGCCAAGGGAGGGGACCTTCAGCTGACCAGGCACCTACTGATGTGGCAGCCCCTGACCGAGGAAGCACCAACTGCCAGTCGGCAGCCTGAGGCAGAGTTGAGCGCCACGTGGCCCCCTGAGCTGCTCTCTGCCACCCAGGTGAGACCGGGCACTCTGCCCAAAGCACAACAGTCAGTTTCACGTGCTGCGTGCACCCCGGGTGGCAGGTGACACCCATGCACCCTGGTCGCGGGGCTCCGGGGGCCAGCTCAGAGCCGGGACGGGGCCTGTGGGGGACAGATCAGCTCCGACCTTGGGCAGGGCTTTCACAGACTCAGAACTGGAGGTGGACTGACCCCTCCCTCTTTCTCCCTGACCCCAGCTGTCTCGGGGGGACTGGCAGAGGGACCCTAGAGCTGCAGTGTCCCTGGTTCATGGGACGGAGGCGGGGGCCAGTGGGGCGCATGTGGCATCATTCAGCATGGGATGGCAGCTGGGTGCAGGTGGGGATGAAATGACCGGGAGGAGCAGCAGAACATGGGTCTGACCCCCCACGGCCCGCCCCCCACCAGCGCACTGACCTGCTTGTGCACCGCACGAGGCTTCAGCTCGGGGCTGTCGCCCTTGGAGGAGGAGGGCTGCTGCCGCAGCCGGGCTCCCGGACCGGCCCAGTCAGGCGAGGCCGATGCCAGGGTGCCACTCGAGGGCCGCGGGTACTGCAGGGTGCTCAGCAGGGTGGGCGGTGTCCGGCCACGAGGCGCAGGGGGCGGCGGTGGGGGCGGGGGTGGCGGCTGGTCGATCCGACGCTGGGGGCCGGCACTGTTCTGCCGCGGCACAGTGGGCTGCCCGCCCTTTTCAGTCAGAGACATCTGTCGCCGCGCCAGCTCCCCTGGCCGACGCCCGAGCTCCTCGGCGGCGCTGCTGAAACTCCCCAGCTTGGCAGCAGCCGCCAGCTCCTCACTGTTGCTGTGGGAGCTCAGAGAGCTGTGGCCCTCAGAGCCCGAGTCGCCAAGGCCGCGGGGTGACAACGGCAGGCCGGCCGCCATCTGGTACACAGGGTTCTGGAAAGAGAGCGGCGCCAACAGCTGGGGCCGGCCCGGTGCGCCCTCGGAGGTGCCTGGTGTGGTCGGCGTCTGGCCTGCCCGTCGCACGGTGGCCAGCCCTGCCAGGCTCACGGGGGCTGCCCGAGCTGGCCACCCGGCCACCAGCTGAGCTGCAGGCGCCTGCCCGTCGGCGGCGAGGGCGTCGGGGCCCGCTGGGGAGCCTGCCTCCCCGTCCAGCGTGCGGGTGTCTTGGAGGTCCACCATGGACAGGCTCTTGCCGCCGTTGGCCATCTGAAGATCAGGCTCGTTGGCTTCCGAGTAACTGGAGCTGCGGGCAGGTGAGGGCTGGACCCCGGAGGACCTTGTGACAAAAAACAAGTCCTTGTTTTCGGGGGTTGGAGACGGTAACCGGGTGAAATCTATCAGACTGCAGGGAGACAAGCACACACAGGGAAAGAAGGGGGAAGAGAAGAGCTGTGAATGCGGCCAAGGCGGGTCCAAACCGAGAGCCCCCGCCAATCTGCAGGGCCTGGTGGCCTTGGCTGGGACTGGGGGAGGAGAGGGAAGGTGGGGTGGGGAGGGGAGGTGCCGGGGCAGCAAGAGCCGGAGAGTCCCGGGGACCAGCTGCAAAACCCCTCAGCCTGGGCAGTTGGCCCTGGCAGACACCCCCACGGGGACTGGGCGGCTGAGGTGGCTTCTCCGGCACAGAACCTCGCGCTAGGGGCCAGTGCTGTTGGTGCCGGGCCAGGCTGCCTGGCAGGCCCTTTCCCTGCTCAGCTGCATCTTGGGATGATGGGGGCTGAAGCCTGAATGTTCTGGAAAGTTCCCCTTAGCTAATCCCAAACCCACAACGCAGTGGCTCTCTGATCTCCAAAGGTCTTGCACAGAGAAATCCGGCTTCAGAGCCACACGGGCTCCCTCTGCCTCTTCCCTCTTGCTCCTAATAAGACTGTAACTACAGTGGGGACCTGCTGAAGCTTCCCCTGCCCAGCCTCCTGCTGTCACGCCTCTTGACTGGCAGGCGGGGGCTGGCGTTCCTGCCAAAAACAAGGAACCAGAGGAGGATTCTCAAGGCGTGACTCAGGCAGGGAGGGTCTGCGCCTGCAGTGGCACTCTGTGCCCTCTGGGGCCCTCCCTGGGAGGCGGCCCCTTGGAAGGAGGCTTGCTGTGGCGGGGCTGCGGGGCTCTGGAGGAGAGGATGCGGGATGAAGAGGGCTCTGCGTGGGCTGGCGGCAGCAAGGACTCTGGGGTCTGACATGGGCTGGAATGGGAGTGAGAGTCAGCTTAGCCTGGGGTGGGGAGAAGGAACGCCAAGCCCCGCCCCCTGACAGGGCCTGGGGCAGCAGGCTGTGAGCCCTCGGGCCCACGGCACTTGTGGGCAGAGAAGGACTGGATGAGGGCGGCAAGTGGAGCCGGGAGAAACCCAGACCAGCCGCACACCTAGTCAGGTCCCCCCAAAGCCCACGGGGCCTGGCCGTCTCTCAGCCAAGGCGTGTCCTGTCGTAACTCAGATTTGCCTCACTTGGCAGGTCCAGAATGAACCCAAGGCTCAGAGGGACCTGGGGAGTGGCATCTGGCCTCTTCCTGAGCCCCCAGTCCTGCACGCCACACCCCTCAGGTTCTCGACCTCCACACCCGCATCCTCTAACAGCCTACCGCTGCCACGGCCTCCAGAGGAGAACCTTCGCCCTGACTCCCAGCTCTGCTGGCCCAGCCTCATCTTCATGAGCTGGTCCCAGGCAGGGAGGACAGTGCATGAGTGAGGCATAAATGGGCCAACATAAACACCTACTTCTTCAAAGGAACAGCCTCATTCTGAGACATCTGCCTCCCCCTCCACTGGGCATGTATTTTATTTACAAGGCACTTGCCCTGGGGCCGTGGGCTCAGGGTGAGGGTCAGGCCTCAACTCTCTAGTTTTTGGAGCTCCCAGCCTTCAAGCCTTGTAGTTGCTCAAGCTCTTGCTGAAAACATATGCCCCTGCAAACCATGTCTGGAGATTCTGACTGGGTCTAGGATATACCAGGAGAACAGGTATTTTTAACACACCTGGATAACCCAATGGTTATTTGGGACAAGTCATTGTTCTTTAACAGAACATGTTTTCCTCCAGGTCCTCTACCCAGAATGCATTTTCCAACATTTAGGAAATTTTCCTATAAAGCTCAAAACTACAGCATCACCTCACCCAGGCAGCCTTCCCTGGTTTTTCCCAAACGCAGATTCACCACTTAGGGGCTACACGACACATTTCTCATCTCACCCAGCTCGTTCTAGAAACACTTGGGTTGGCGTCCTCCCGCCCTCCTGAGCCTGCAGGTGGCCTGCGCTTTGTCTGCATGTGCACCCCGCACCACCTGGCAGCCCTTACCCAGAGAGATCGTTCTCAATCACCATCTTCTGCAGCCCAGCCGAGAGGCTGCTGCTCCCAGAGCCAGGCGTGGAGGCCAGGTCATTGGTCCCTGGGAGCTGCCCACTGCCTGGGGTGCTCAGCGCTGTGTGGACATCCCTCAGGATTCGAGGCAGGGGCCCCAGTTTGGAGACGATGCTCTGCAAAGACACAGGAAGAGGCAGATGTGACCCGGTGGGGTCACCTGGGGAGGCCAAGTCAGCTGCAGCCACTGTGGTTCAAAGCACCTGAGGAGCCAGGCAGACCTGCAGACCTGCCCTCCCCCACTGGTTAGACTCAGCAGGTCTGGGGTGGGGGCCAGAGGGCCAGGAATGTGCAAATTACATATTTACCGGCTCCCCAGATACTCCTGGGCCTGAAGAGCGAAGTGCAAGGCCCGCAGGGAGAAACTGACCTAGTGTGAGCCTTTGACCCTAGTTCGCCCACTAATGGTGCCTCCCCAGAGAGGAAAGCACACGTGGAATCCAGAGTTTCCCACACCCATCCACACCATCTACTCCACAGGGCGGGCCGGGGCCTGACCCTTTGACACCTGAACCCCACTGGTGATGGTCCTGGCACAGAGCAGGCACCACCACATGCCTGTCAGACGATTCGCAAAGGGACAGCCAGGCGGGGGGTGACACCTGGGCCCATGCGGACCTCGCCGTCGTGGTTAAGACTGCTAGTGCTACGTGAGGGCTCCGGGCTGCGGGGCCAAGCTGAAGGGAGCGGGCTTTGTCCCCACCGGCCTAGGTGCGTGCTGCCAGGTAGGGCTTTGTGCAAGAAGGAAGTGTGAAGACTCGTGTTGTTGTCAGCGGAGCAAAGACTTCAAAGACGAAGAGCTCAAATGCAAATCCTTGCTGCAACACTGTCAGCGTGACGGCTGCCGACCGCCGACCGCTGTGCAGATACAAGGATGGTGGCCGGCACAGGGACTCAGCGAGTGGTGTTGGCAGCAGAGGAGGAAGAGAGCTGTGGCCTGGGTTTTCATTTCCCCTCCTGCATCTCTTGCAGCCAAAGGGCAGTGGACATAAAGGAGCAGAAATGACTGCAACAGCATCTGTTTGTGGTGCAACCTAGACTAACCTGTGTGCCTGGCAACAGGGGGCCGGCAACATAAACCACAGTCATTTGATGGGACCGTCTGCGGCCTCAAGAAAGGTCACAGTGGCTGAGCAGCACGCGCTGCTATGGAAAAATGTCCACGCACACCAAGTGCACATGTCAATTCTCACTTCACACCATCGAAACAGGAAAGAACGCTGTGCTGGTGAGTATCCTTAACACACAAACCACAGATGCGTCTAGAAGGCTGCACACCAGAGTGCACTGGGAGGTCACCTCCAGGAAATGGGACCAGAGCAGAAGGCCTCCCAGCTCTACTTCAGCAGCAACGACTCCTGCAAGGTGGTCTCTTAAAAAAGCAACGAGCATTCTGGAAGTAGACTGTGGCAGGCCCAGCTCTCACTGCTGAGAACCTATTTGCTGTGTGGACTGGGGCTGCTGGCAGGGGGGCAGTGGAACCCCGGGCCTGAGAGGGTGCACCCCAGGAGGCTGTAGCCATATCAAGGGTGTCTAGGGAACAACCATGTCAGCGGATGGTCAGGGCACTTGTGGAAAGGTTTGTCTCTCTGTCTTTTCCTTGTCAGTGGCCTTAAAACCCAGAATGAGGACATTTTCACAGAACTAAATCTGATCACATTTCTCAGGTAGGGAACACACCCTCCTACATGCAATCCACCCACTCAACGCTGAGTGTGCAGAGACCCAGTACCCAGAGTAGGCTCCCGGCCGGCGGGGCTGGCGAGCCAACGGGGCCCTCCTCACCAAGGAAATGGGCCCGGAGACCCTGGTGCACGCCGACAGGGCCAGGGTTGGAACCTTGGGCTCCAGCACCCGGGCAGGGCTGCTGATCTGCACCACGCAGGAGGACCCCTTGCCCGCCCCCGGCCCCCGGCCCCCTGCCCCCTGAGGACAGGCACCTGCTCCAGCTGGCTGACGGCCTCCCAGAGCAGCGAGTGCAGGCTGGACAGCTCGCGGCCCAGGTCGATGTAGCCCTCGAAACCGGCTGTGTTGGAGATGGTCTCGGGGTTGGAGATCTCCAGCAGGAAGCGCTGCATGTTGGTCCACTCATGCTCCAGGAACTGGTTCATGAACGACATGTACTCCTCTTTGCTGCCAAACCTGGGAAGAGAGCAGACAGGGTGAGGGGCCCAGGTCCCAGGCAGGTCCCCGGGAAAGCCTGGCCCCACCCAGGAACCCCCCTTCTCGGAGACACCCCCGCCTCCTCAGCTCCTCCTACTCCTCGCCCACTGTGGCCAGTTCCCACACCACTAATTCCACCAGCCAACCAATCTACTAGGACTCGGGGCACTCCTTCCTCATGGGCAAGCCCAGGGACCCTTTTCCGGAACTTTTCTCAAAGGACCTGAATGTCCTATGGTCCTCACTCCCCTCTAACTGCTGGTCACAATCGCCTTCCTCTTGCCTCCAAGTTTCAACGACCTGGTGGGCAGGTGATTCTCAGTCTGCACTCAGCCAGGTCTCTCTGCTGAGTCCACAGACATGCATGTCCACAGCTCCTCCCCTCGCACACCCAGACCGGACAAGCCTGAAGTCAGGGCCATCACCCCAAACCCATGCCCTCCTCCCACGCCCCTATCCCAAGTGAGGACACCACCGTCCACCAGACAGCTGAGCCAGAAGCCTGCTGGGTCATCTCCGCCCTCTCCCTGCCATGGCCGGCACGGCCGGCTGGCCTTATCTCCTCACCACCCCTTGACCTTGCAGCCCTGCGTCCTGCATCGCCTCCTCACCCCACAAGACTTCTACTCCCCGAGATTAGCTGGAACCACAGCTAATCTCTCCTGGTTCCCGGGTGCAGGCCCTGCTCTCTCCACTCTCCCTGCCTCGCTGCTGTCAAGCTGGCTCTCTAGGACTAAGGGTAGATGAGCGCCATCCTCCCCTTGCTTAAAGCCCCTGGTGGCTCCCACCACCCTGTCTGGCCTTCGAGTCCCTCCTGTCCTCCTGGACCTGAATGACTCAGGGATGCCATGGTGCCTTGTCCCTACAGCGTATGGCCCACCTGGGGGCTGCCCTGCCTTTACTCTTGACATGCAGCTGGGAGCACACGTTTGGGGAAGCCCCCCAGTCGCCTGTCCCAACAAGCTCAGGCCCTCCTGAGAGACCACGTGCATCTCTATTGCCTCTCGCTGCTCACTCTTCCTCCCCCCCAACCCCCACCGCTGATGTACTGGCTCGGCAGGGCTGTGACCAGGCGTGACTCAGAGCCCGACACAGAGGTGGCCCCAGAACGGGGGACTAGATGACCCAGCCCTTCCGTTTCCACCCCCTCGATCGAAGGTACAGTCCCAAACACTGACGTGCTTTATGAGCAAGGACATCCTTGACGGCATTCAGCAAGGACAGTCTGAAACAGCCTGAGTGCCCAGCCACAGGGGACAGGCTAAGGAAGTATGGGCCCTCCTCCCTTGAAGGCATATTAGTCATTCACCTCAAAATGAGGCTTACAAATTTTAAGCACATGGGAGAATCCTTATGACAAAATGTTAATTCAAAAAAGCTGAAGGAAGAAAATATCTTCTCACCTTTGAAAATTAAGGAAACATACCAAAATGGCATGCGCTTTTGGTAAGGGGGCCGGGGCGTGGAAGAGATCTTATTTTGAAGCAGGGGGAGGGGGAAGACTGAGTGTGACAGGGACAAAAGCAGGGCCCACGGCCTCCAGCCGCGTCCCAGCCCTGCCCGCCGGGGACGCGGCACTCACTTGGCGAAGTTGGCCAGGTTCTGGGTGACCTTGGCGATGAGGGTGAGGGTGCGGGCCGTGCGGTCGTCCGGGTACTCCTGCAGCAGGTTGAAGAGCGAGGGCGACATGATGGCGGGGCAGAGGAAGCGCAGAAACAGGGAGGCGCTGATGAGCCGCTCGCTGATGTCGGGCCGCCCGCGGCTGCTGCACTCCTGCCGCCACGAGGCAAACACTTCTTTCAGCTCCCGTGGGAAGACGCTGGGTAGGGACAGGCAAGAGTGGCCTGGGGGTCAGGCAGGGCGCCAGGACGGGAAGGTGCAGAGCTGGGACCTGGTTCTGGGTCTGATGGAACCCTGAGTCCCAGCCCTGGTAGCTGTGAGCTCGACCGCTGCCTGTCACTCCACCGTCCGCCACCATCCGCCACCCAGTCACTCATCTATCACCCATCAGACAGGGCTGCTGGGGAGCTGAGAGAGCGCAGGCAGGGCATGGGCCTGGGTCTTTCCCACCATCTCCAGGGCTTCACCCTCCTGCCCAAACGGCAGGCAGCTGGACCAAGGGGACAGTGAGGAAAACACAGTGGGAACAGACAGCCACTCCTTGGTTCCCATCAGTAGTTTTGGAGACTTACTCCCTTTGCTCCAGTAACGTTATAGGAATTAGAGGTTTTCGGGAGAGGCCAGGGTGACCGAGAAGATGGGAACACTCTAACACAGGGTGAAGACATAGCTCCCCTCTTCCTGGACAGGGACGCACTTCCCCAGTGGACCCAGTGAGCACAGGCGGGGTCCCTGGCCCCCAGTGGGGGGCACTCTCTCCATTGGGCATCTCCAACCTGCCATAAGGAGGTCCCACCCTGTCAAGCTTTAAGCAGCTTTCCTAGCTTTACAACCTAAAAGATACGCGTCCTGCCCTGGGGCAGGGCAGGCCAGACGCAGTGCTCCCCGAACCTGGTCCATGCCTGGCTCTGTCACGACCTCTGTGAGCTTGGAGCAAGTACCTGGTCCTCCCTGGCCTTTCATTTCCTCACCATTAAACTGAGAACAAGGCCATCTAAAGGCTGAGACCCCAAAGCCACAAGAGGCCCTGATCAACCTGGAAGGCTCTCGCCCCGCAGCCCAGCGGGCTCTCGGCAGGGACTGGGGCAGTGCAAAAGCACAGCCAGAGAGGACGAGGGCAGGCAGCCTGCAGCCCTGGTCCTTGCAGTGCCTGGCCCAGGACGGGCAGGGGCAGGCGTTGCGTGATGACATCTATCGATGGCATCCAGAGCTGAGAGGTGCCTCTGGGTCTCTGACAAATATCCGAAAGAGGAAATGGAAAATCACTGTCCACCGACACCTTTCCCTGTGTCCCACACCCGCCTGCCCTGGGAAGAGTGGGGCAGTGTGAAAACACAGCTGGCCCCCAGGTGGAAAGTGTGCTCCCAGAGGGTTCAAGGCTCTCAGGTCACCCCTCCATCCCCCGTGCCAGGGGTCATGAGTGACCCAGTCCGAGGGGCCGTGCTGGCTCCCGGTGAGCACTCTGTGCAGCCCAGGAACACAGGGACCTGCGCAGCAGGGCACCCCGACCTTGGCTCTGGCCACTCCCCCCACCCCCTTCCCAAGGCTGTCACCCCCCTAACAGGCCTCTCTGCTGAACGATTCCAGGGCCCCTTTGAGTGCCCAGCCCTGAGCTGGTGGATCCAGCTGCCCTGGGGTGCCCCAGCATGTGCAGGAAACAGATTCAGACACAGGCACAATCCCACTCTGATGGGATGAGGGCTGTGACAGAGGGTGCCCAAGAGAGAGGTGAGCTGACTGTCTGAAGGTGGGCCATAGAAGGGAGCCAGGCATAAGGTCTTCAAGCAGGAAGGGAAGGAGCGCATCCAAAGAAAGGAGTAAGGCGTGGCTGGGAGGTGGCGGGGGCGGGTCTGGGGAGGGGATCGAGGAGGGAGAGGCGCGCAGGTCGGCAACTGGAGCAATGACCAAGGAGAAAATCTGAGCTGCTTCTCCAGTGTGAAAACAACCCCAGAGCTTAGGGCTGGTAGCAAGGTCCCTGCCCCGATAGCCGTGCACACCACACTGTTAGCAAGTTCCCTGCGCAAGGTCAGCCAGCCACCACACGTGCCTCAGGAACAAGCAGGTGTCTAGGGTGTTAGCCTAGCGGGACGTGGCCCTCGGACCAATTCCTGCCCTCACTGAAGTCCTACCTAAACAATCCACTCCGCATGTCCCTGGTCCTTCTCTCGGGGGCTGGCAGCAGCCCGCTCTACTTAAAGCCCAGTCCTTTCTTCTCTGTTCTATACAGTCCAGACACCCACACAAGCCCCTGCAGGGCCCGATCGCAAGCCCCTGTCATGAGCACCACACTCCTGCGGACAGAGGAGGGGTCTCAGGTTAAGCCACCACACACCCCATCTGGGTACCCGAGCCGGGCCTTGTCCATCTCGCTCCCCAACACCTACAACAGCGCCAGCCACATAGGGCACTTGCTAATAAACACGTGCAATGGACTGCCATAGTGTCCTAATGTTCTACACCGCACAGACCGTGTCCTGCATATATTCTGGAACACTCCCCTGTATCTGGTAGCCCCAAAATGGCCAGGATGGGGGCCTGGTGGCCCAGCAATGCTTTGCAGAGCCAGGCAGAGGGTGTGTGAGGCTACAGGCATCTCCTTATTAAGCCTCAGCTGGGCTGTTTGTAAGTCAGGCACCAGGGAACAGAACCCCCTCACTGAGCTGTCTGAGTGAGAACTGCACACACACGCCTAGTGCAGCACCCGGCAGGCCATGGGTGCCCGACACAGGACGGGTCAGACGCTGGGCTGGGGAGGCCCTGCACAGCTGAGCCCCAGGAGGGAGTGCGGGGGCAGCACTGACCAGTAGGAGTTGATGATCTTGCAGAAGGCCAGTTCGCAGCACATCTTGAGGTTGCCCTGGTGCTCAGGGAGGTCAGCGGCCGAGCACTTGCTTGGGTCCACTTCGCAGTTCTCGTCTGACTCATACAGCGCTTTGATGAACTCACCTGTGGCCAGGAGGGGCAGTGAGGACCTGGTGGGCACGTCCCACCCTCTGCCCACCGCTGGCCTGAACCCTCCTTACCTAGCGCGTCCTGCAGGTACTTCTGGCCCACCAACTTGAGGTACTCTTCGATGGCCTTGGTGGCCAGCGTGTTTTCCCGGAAGATGAGGTGCTCGTTGTCCCCACAGCGGTCCACCTCTGACATCATCAGGTCCGTCAGGAAGTCCTGGGGAGGCAGACGGTGAGGGGAGCAGACTTAAGCGGGCCTGGCAGGTAGGACCCGGGGATCCACACCTGCTCCCCGGCCAGAAGCCCCTGCTTCTCAAGGCGGTTCCACTGTCAACCACCAGGGCCGCCGGGGACAGAGCGGAGGGCAGCCTGGTGAGGGGAGACACCTAGTGCTGGTGAAGTCAGAGCTGCGTCCAGAGACCGGGAGGCAGGCCAGGGCAAGAGCACGCCACGGGGACATGAGTTCCCGCGTCACAGCCAGACCAGCTGGCCTCAAACCCCTGCTCAGCCCCGACCAGGCCTGGCGGGGGGCCAGAGAATGCCCCCAACCACACCATCAGTGCCAAAGAGGACAGACAGGCCACCCTCTCTCCCTCATATAAGCAGCTGCCGCTATCTACCCGTTTCTCTGACGGGGTCTCCCACCAGGCACAGATTTGTCCTGTGTGGTCCCTCAGAGCAGGACAAGGGGGGCGGAGGCTGTCCGGCTGCCCCGGAAGGCGCAGCATCACTGCCCACCTGGCAAACGCGCGCAGCAGCTCCTCACTGCTTGGGAGCCCACCTTCCTTGGAGGGTCATTGCTAAGCTGATGAGCCTGTTGATCCCACAGACAGGGTCATGGGACGACCCCAGGAAGGAGCCTGAGCCAACACCTTCCTGTCTCAGTGCAGAGCCTATGGCGTGACCTGCTGCAACGGCCCAGAGGGGGTGGGGGAGAGGCTCCCTCCCTTCAGAGCCCCTCCTCTGCTCCCCCACAGCCAACCGTGTGATTTGGGGGAGGGGAGGAAGATAGGTAGGGAGCCAGATGGAAGTCAGGGCCGGGACCACCCGGTAATGAAGTTACAAGGTGGCCAGCATGGGCCAGGGCTCCCAGAGCGTATGGCTTTGATTCCCTCCGACATCACAAGTGGCCCTTGAAATATAGCTTGAGGCCCGGGAGACCCTGCCGGCCAAAGGAGGGACAGAAGGGGCTGAGGAAGCTGCCGCTGGCCCCTCTGGGGACCATATACCCTGAGGAGCCCTTCCTGACCTACGGATGACCTGAAGGGTCTCCTTTTCTAAACACACAGAGGCAGGACCCAGGCTCCACCAGGCTCTAACTGGCATGCACGGGCCTCCCTGAACCCCTGGAGGGGGTGCTCGGCCCAGGCTGGGATGAGGAAGAGCTCTCCTTAGAGCTAGGGCCCCGGGAGGGTACAGGCACAGAACAGGAAAGTGACCTGTCCAAAGCCACACAGCTCCCTGGGCCAGGTCTGGCCCAAGTCTCCTGCTTCCATCCCAGGTCCCGTTCCCCCTGCTGCACTGAGCAGAGAGGGGATGGCAGGGGGGGCCCTTGGAGTCCTAGGATAGATACCCTGAAAAGTCACAGCCCAGGACAGCGGAGCCTGGGAGGACAGCAAAGTCACACGGCCTTCACTTCCAGACTTCAGGGCCCATGTCAGATGCTGGACCCCTCACCAAGAACACCTCACTAGCCCCGAAGTTCTTTGCACGAGAGGGAGCTCACATGCACAGCACCTCAGCAGCATGAGCTACTTCCGTCTTCCGCCTACTGCTCCCCTGCCCCATGGAAGGCCACGGGGGGAGGGGGTGGGCCCGGAGCCTGAATCTGGGTGTCTGGGTGTGAGAGTGAGGGGCTATAACAATACCCTGGCGGCCACCAGATAGGGATGTCAACTGAATGCAACACCTCACTGGACATGTGTGGCTGGGTCACTGGGACCCCAGTGCTGGAGAAGGCTAGCCCTCGAGCCTCAGGGACCAGCCCTCTTGTGGGTAGAGGGGGTCCCTAGAACCCACCCCCTCCTTACAAGCTGCTGTGCTGCCCATTGGCTCCATACCTGCCTCAGCGATCAGGGGCAGGAGCAGCAAGCCCCTCCTCCATGACACAACCCCTGGGTCTGGGGGGCCCACCTGGCCGTGATCAGTGCCCTTGACAGGGCTGAAACCCAGGATGCAGACATGGGGGAGAGCTGGTAATCCAGTGCGTCCCAGGCCATTCCACACGACTGCAGGACAGGGGGTGGCCCGCCCGGGCCCACACACGCACCTTCACTTTGCCCGTGCTCTGCAGGATGTGCACCAGGGCCGACGCCATCTCCTCCTTGGTCTTGGCACTGAGGATGGGCTCGAGGGCTGTGCAGAGCCCCAGGTAGTGGTTGGTGATGTGCTCGGCGAACTCCTTGTACATCTCCATGGGCAGGATGGTGATGGTCTGGTAGCGCGCCTTGATGCGGATCATGGGTCCGGGGCTCTTGCTGCCCTTGGGGTTGGGCGTCACCACTGGGTACCACTTTTCCACGAACTGCCGCCCGGCCACGGAGGCGGCGGGCAGGCTCACCAGGCCCAGGTAGCTGTTGCGCTCCTTCTTCTTCTTCTTGTCCGTCTCCCGGTACAGGTGGACGGTGACGGTGCGCAGGGGTGGCAGGTTGTGGAACTCGAAGTGCTCGCCCCAGAAGACATTGTCCGTCTTGAGCTTGCCCGTGGTGCGGGCGTAGAGCACATCGTCCAGGCACAGCTCGCACAGGTACTTCTTCTTGGCCGGCAGGTCCTTGGCCTCGATCACCCACAGCTTCAGGATGTGCTCCACACGCCGGCTGTTGTCCTGCACGTGCACAGGGGAATCCTGGTCACCGAGGGGCTGTCCACTTGCCCACCCCCCAACCCCCAGCTGGGGAGAGCTCTCAGATCCAGGAGGGCCCAGGAACCAACAGGATGGGGGGTGGGCCAGCGGCAGCTCTGGAGTCTGACGGACAAGGGGCCATATCTCTATTCTGTCTCAAACTAGCTCACTGACCTTGGGCAAGTAAGTTAATCTAAGATTCAGTTCCCCTTTCAAGAAAATAGGAATACATAATGAGAGATCAAGTAAGAGGTCAGCACAGTGCTTGGCACAGAGCAGGCCATTGTGCTATTTATTAGCCCCTCTAGTTTGCTGGTCTGTAAAGTCGCCTAAGAAGCGACCATTGCTAAGGTCCCTTCCATAGTGATGTCATGGTGACCAGGCCTCTGCCCAAGCCCTCGAGTCAGCCAGGGTGACAGGCATGGAGGCAGGTGATTACAGCTGGGGCCTCCCAAACCTGACGGGAGAAGCCTGGGCCGTGGGAACACGGAGCAGCCCGGGCCAGTGGCGCTCCCCTGAGGGACGGGACAGATGTCTATGCTAGAATTGGATAGGTGAGCAGGAATCGGCCAGAGAAGGAGGGACAAGAGGTCCAGGCAGGACACCAGTACCCAACTCCCTAACAGCCCCCTCCTCAGGGCTCTGGCCCAGCCTCCGCTGTGTAACTTTGCGGGCAGAGGCCACCGGCACCCGCATCAGCCCAGCCAACCTGAACCCATACCCGGGCCCAAACCCACAGCCCACACAGGCCCTGTCCCCAGGCAGACTCCCCCACCCCAGCCCTGCTCACACCAGGATCCCCACGCTGCTCCCTGATGTCAGAGCCTGCGCTCTGCTGCAGGCCTAACCTCAACACCCCCGAGGCTTTCATGGGCGGAAGCGGGGGCGGGGACACAGCCTACCTTGTTGGGGTGCACTGCTCGCCGCAAGTTCTCCATCCACTTATCTCGCTCAGCTGCTGACCGGCAGGAGAAGCACTTGCTTCCTGATGACGTTGTCACCTGTGGAGGACAAACAAGAGTGTCACGAGGAAGGGGAAAGGAGGGAGGCTGGGCAGAAGAGAGGACCTCTGGGACTTGGGGGGCTTCTGGCCAAGCAGGTCTGCAGCACAACCCCAGAGAGGAGGCAGGACAAGGCTCAGAGCGACCCCTCTGTTTCACAGGTGCAGCGAGACCAGCGTCCCACGGCAAATCAGTGACAGGAAGGTGCCCAGCCCTGCACCACCTGGCTCCTGCTCCTGGCCCCCCGCCCCTTCCTCAGCACCTCTGTCCATAGGAAAGTAACTTTCTGACTCCAACTTCATTCTCCTGAGACAGGAACAGAAAAAACATGGAGTGCCTGCCCAGGTCAGGGGGCAACGCTTAACCTGGGCTTCCCTCTTCAGGTGGAGCCACAGGTACCAAGGACACCACCACAGGTGGGTACAGGGATCACTTCAGACCTCAGCTGACACTGGCTGATGGTTCTCTTTGGCCAAGTGACAGTGACAACAATGATGGTCAGAGAAACTTAACATTTTGGGGGCCAGATGGGAGAAATGAAGAGTGGGCTGTGTGGGTGTGCTGCGCCCTGGGGTCCCCCGGCCGGAAGCCCTCGCCCACCCCTCGCTGTCGGCCTCCTGCTCACCCTTCGAGCCCCTCCAGCGAGGGAGCCCAGCCTCAGCTGTTCCCACTCTGCCCCGCTGTCCTGGGCACCATGCCAAGGGCTTTATGGGGGGTTGGCCAGAGTCCTTATCCAGCCATGAGAGGGAGGCACAAGCCACAGCACACCCTGCTGTGGACCAGTGTCCAGGCACCGTCTTCAGCCATCCCCGGCAAAGAGGTCAGAGCCCAGATGGAGCCTCGCCGGGCCAGGAGTCTTGAACCAGCAACAGCGGGCCCGGGCTTAGGGCAGATGCCACACACATTCTAGTCTTCCTCCTGGGGCCAGGCTGCCACAATCACCCCCAAGGGGCTGGTTTTCATTCCTGGGCTCATTCCTCTACCAGAGAGCACCCCTAATTATGTAAGCGCCTTGCGGGTGGGCGTAGCAGGTGAGGTGGGAAGAGAATCTAATGAGGGAAGCAATCGGGAACTCCCGGTAACACCCACGACCTTCATTACCCCGGTCCTGGCTTGGCCACAGGCTTGTTGTGTGACCTCCCCCTGACATTTGCCCTCTCTGGGCCTCAGATTCCCCATCTACCGTGAGGGACTGGACAGGTGAGCCTCAGGTAGAGAGCCCTGCCAGGCTGGGCCGCTGCCCTCTGCTTGCTCTTAAAGCTTGGCTCACAGAATGCGAGGGCAGAAAATGTTCTGACTGCTGTATAGAGGGGGGAGACCGGCCCAGAAAAGGGGTGCTCCCCACCACCCCACACTGCATTTGGTAAGCAAGCTTCAGGCACAGGCCTTGGGGCTTAAACAGTTCTACATGGGCTTTTACACCCTTTCACTGCTGACCGCTGGGGCCTTTTGCCCTCGCGAGCACAGGGACCCGGGCTGGTTATTTCCATGGAGCCCACAGAGAAGGAACAACGCTCCCATCCCCAGCTCTACCTGGTCTCTTGGGAACCAGAAGCTATGACCAGATTCCAGCCTCTGTCTTAAGGCTAAGGCCACCGAGCACTCGAGGAGGGTGGCTGGAGACCTGGCCTGGTGGGAGACGCCACCAGCGCACACCCGCCCCGGGCGGGACCCACCTCGAAGCAGTAGTCCTGGCCCAGGATGCTGCTGTGCACGGGCTTGATGACCACCTCCTCCTCCATGCTGAGGTCCAGCGCCTCCACCGCGCTGCTGGGGCTGAGCAGGGACTCGTGGGAGCGAGACTCCTTCAGCCTCGGCATCAGATGGGACCTGCGGGGGAGAGCAGCAGGCGTGTCAGGCGGGACCTGCCACGCCCCTCCCTGCCCCATCCCCTCTCTTCCCCTCTCCTCCAGAAGCCTGCCCAGCCCCATAGTAGGAGGCAGCCACTCCCGTCAACCCCTCAGTCCCCGTCCTCTTCAGGCAGACTTGAGGGAAGGGGGCATTTCTGGGCTGGAGTCACAGAGACCCACTATCGGTTCAGCCTCTAGGGGAGCACGTGGCTGAGGAGGAGGCTGCCACCACTCAGGGGCTGAAAGTCAGCAGCGGGTGCAGGGCAGGGTCGGGCCAGGCTCCTCAGCAGACTCAGGGACCCAGAGGAGAGGAGCCGAGCTTACCCAGGCGGCCTTCCCCACACCACCCCCGAGCCCTGGTCCCCATCCGAGACTAGAGCAGTCACACATTCGTCCAGAAAGGTACTGCCAACCGTGCTCTTTCTCATACGCTGCCCTGCTTCACCCCGACCCGACTTGAGGCAGGAGGGCCATGGGAACCTCACGGGTCCATTTTACAGGTGGAGGCAGTGGGGCTCAAGGAGGAAGGAATGCAGCTGTCTGCATAGTTCCCCAGATGCCAGCACTCAGACAGGGCCCACACGCCGGGGCTTGGGGCCCAGGCCAGGGTTAGTGGGTCCAACACAACACAAATAGCAGACGGAGCAGATGCCACATGGTGCCCAGATGGAGCCTGGACCTGGACTGGCCGACAGACCCAGCCTCACTGCTCACCTGCTACGTGGCCCTGGACAAGCCACTGCCCCTTCTCTGAGCCTCGGCTTTTGGGAAGGGCCTCAGAGGCACCTGCACCAGTGCTTGGGAGAATCTACCTCAGTGGGATGCAAGGCCCTTTGCAGAGCCCAAAGCATAGGGCGGTGCCCACCAGAGCCCCTCCCCCAGCTGGGACGCAGGAAAAGCCTGCGAACCTGCCAGGCCTGCCAAGACCGCCTCTGGCGTGGAAGCGCAGCAGGCCCTGCCCCTGCTCGTGTCCATGGCCCAGGCCCCCAGAACTGGCTCGGGATCCACCCTGGGCTTGGGTCACCCAGACTCCTTCCCCAACCGCTCTGTCTTCCAGCTCTCAGCCTCTACCAGTCCAGGCTCAATCCATCTCTCTCCCCCTGCCTCCTCAAACACAGGCCCTACCTCATGTCATTGAGGCCCAGCACGGTCACCGCACATGTCCCCGCAGGACATGTAACCTGTAACCTGCTTCCAGGACCAGTCGGGGTAAGGGAGGCTGAGGCTACCAAGTGCGGACTCAGGAATCCAGAGATGAGCTGATGGGCCCTGCCCAGAGAGGCTCACAGGTTGACAGAGGCCATCCTCCACCCCCAAAATCCACATCACCATGGCAACAGCCCACCCCAACAGGGAGTTCACTGCTAGGCACCGCACTGGAGCTAGAGCTGAAACCGGGACCCCAGGCCTTGGGGACGCCACAGCCAACCCAAGAGACCCAGTCCGGTTCCCTGCACCTGCTCGCCCATGCCTGGCACGAGGCTGGCACACAGCAGCGCTCAGGTCACTTGTGCCGTATTGTGCCCTCAGGTGGGACTTGGGAGAGCTCCAGGGGAATGGACAGACCCGGCACAGGCTCTGAGAGGGCTGAAATCCGGCTGGAACCAGCCCAAACCTCCACAGGGCCCATGCGTGGCACTTCTCGGTGAGGCCCCCGCCCGGCATCGCAGCTGGGACGCCTCTGCTCCTCAGCGCCCTGTTTCCTGTCTAGACCACTGCAGCACCCTCCCCTAGACCGGCCCCTTGGCCCACCTTGGCGCTCCTATCTGTCCCTCTCCCCTCAAGGCCTACAGATAATGAAGTCACCTGCTTCCACGGGGTGTGAACCCTCCCTGAAACACCCCTCTCCCTCTCCGCTCAAACCACACTCTGGCAAGATGCCCCTCTCCCCAGCCGGTCCCTGACCGCCATGAACTGCCTGCCTCCCCCTCTGCAGTCCCTGCCCACACCTTTCTGAACCCGCATTACCTTCCCCCGATGCTCCCTGCCTTAAAAAACCCTTCTTTCTCCGTTTTCAAAGCCTGGGCCGAAGACCTCCACCACCACACTGCTCCTGTCTCGGAAACGAGCCCTAGTGAGGAGCTCACACCCAGGCCGTGCGGCTGAGCCCCACTTTCCCACCTGTCTCCTCGCCTAATTCTCACAACAGCCCGTCAGGACTGCGGTTCCACCCCTCCGAAAGGCCAGGTGGCTTGCCCAAGACCGCACAGGTAGCAAGCGACTGAGTGTGATCTGAACCCCATTCAGCAGAGTCCAAGGCTAACGCCATCAGCGCAAGGCTCATCTTTCCACCTCCCCCACGGGCGACAGGCAGAGAAGGGCCCACAGCCCACGGACCTGCTCACTGGCCCACTCATTCCAGGTCTGGGAGGAAGAGCCAGAGGGACTGGCTGGGGCGGGGCAGCCCCTGCCCAGGAGCCCAGGAAACATGGGCGCAGCACCGCAAGGGCAGCGGCAGAGCTGCTGCTGGAGAGGCAGCCAGGTCCCAACAGCAGCCCATTGTGAGGGCCGGGAGCAGGAACAACGGCACATTGTCCCAGCTCCTGGGCCACAGCCTTATCCAACAGCCTCCTAGCCAACCCACGAGCAGTTTTTTTAACTCATCCTTTTTTCCTCTTAAAAGGTTAGTGACACAGAAGTTTAGCAAATTCCCCATTACTTCAAGGAGGGAGGAGACCCCAAAACAAAACCTGCAATTATCAAAGAGCCCTATGTGAGATGGGGAGGATGTGCCCAGCTACGGGCGGGGGGAGCTGAGAGTGGGGTTGTATAGCCTGGCAAGTAGGAGGCTCAGGGTTGCCCTCCCAATCTCAGAGGGGCAGAGCGAGCTGCCCCGCAGGTCCCCGGGGGCAGGGCTGGGCCTGCAGAGCGCAATTACAGTTCAGTTACAGCTGTCCCCAGATGGGCCGGGCCAGTTCGGTTTTAGAGTAGAGGGAGTGGGTACCCCATCTCTGGAGATGTGCAAGCAGGAACTGGGAGACCCTCTTCAACATGCTGTGGAGGAAATGCCTGCACTGCTAGGGGGCTGATAGGGTAACAGGCTGAGAAGCCAGTGCACGCAAGCAGGCAAGCGGAGTGAGCCCCGGGGTGCACACGCGCATGCGCACACACCCACGCCCCTAGAGGTGGGAACAGGCAGGAGGGCCTAGCGTCAGGGTGCCCAACTGTAACCTAGTCTCCATTCCTTATAAAACACGCAACCTCGAGTTTTAAGTCATTCAGCTTTCCAGGCCTCGGCTCCCCCATCCATAAGCGGGGGGGAAGACAGCTCTTCCTCAGAGGGTTGCTGTAAGGATCAAGTGAGAATGTGGGGGAGACACTGGGGAGGGCAGTAGGAGTGAATGCTGGTGACACCGTCAGCCACTGGCAACAGTTCTAGTCCCCTTCTCTCGGTTGCTGCATTGCCAAACACCGCTGTAGGGGCAGGGAACGGCTGTGCACGAGCCTGAGGACGGATGCATATGCTGTTAGCGAGGCTGGCCTTTCCAGGGCAGACAACACTCCTGACATTTGGGGTGCCACGTTAGGGACTTCCCAGGCCATTGTTTCTTTCCTCTGACTACTCAAATTCTTTACCTTCTCCATGCCTCAGTTTTCCCTGTCTGCAAAATGGGACAAATGCCTTCTACCCAAATGCTGGGATGTCTCAAAAAAAAAAAAAAAAAAGCCCTTAATATCCTGAAGTCTGAAAGTCTGAAGTGGAAGGAAGGGAGAAGACGGTGCCTGGGGCGTGGGTGGTAGACCCTGCTGCGCAGGACTCCCAAGTACATAGTCTCCCGACGCATTCTCCCGCCCATGAGCTGCGTGGTTCCAGGCCACTTCCCACTGCCACAGCCAGGTCGGGGGGCGGGGGGCAGAACTCCTGGATGAAGCTGGTCTTCACTTCACAGAGAAGGCGCCCACCCCAGGGCTGCTGGCAGGACCTGTGGACGCCAGAGTCGGGTCACAACATGCCAGCCATCCAACCGCGCTTCTGGCCTGTCACGGCTGGGCGTGTCCAGGAGGCTGCGCTGAAAACCTGCCCCAGGGCCCTGGCGCACAGGCGGGCAAAGGGCGCCGACCTCCTGGGAATCCTGCGGCAGGGCCAGAACAGGACAGTGCCCCGCCCGGGACACCGAACAGAGCCAACTCCCCCAGGCCCCGCCTCGCGCTACTGGCCTGGGAACTGGCTGCTGCGAAGACCAGCGTTTGCTCCTGGCCCAGCTGGGGTCCCGGGGGAGGGGAGAAGAATGCAGCTGCCCTGTGGCTCCAGGGCCCCTGGGGAGACAGAGCCTGTCCTTAAAAGGCAGGGAGGCTGCCCATCCTGTCTGGAAAGGCTTCTGGGATGACAAGGCCTGGCCTGGGGGCATGGACTCAGGCCTGAGGTTCTCTCAGTCTAAGGCAAGGGGGCAGGCCCTAGCAGTTACTGGAACCAGAGGGACCCTGTCCCCATATCCATTCTGAGCCCTGGGCTGGAGGGGGCCTGGTCTACTTGGAGCCGGTGTTGCCCCTTAACACCACAGGGCTGAAGTGGCGGAGAAGGGTTCACAGCCAGGCAACCAAGAGAGGAGGACAGGGTGGCTCACCTCACGCTAGGGCTCCAGCGTAGCCCAAGCCCGGCTCCCAGAGGTGCCCCCAAATGTGACTGAATGAGCAGTGCCACAGCAGCCTGGACTTAACAGCCACTTGTGCTCAGCTGTGTTACAGGAAGTCTTACCAAGGTATGAAGATCAACGCACAGACTTCTCCCAACAACCCTGCACAAAAGCCTTTCCAAAGGGAGAGCAGGAACTCAGGCCTGATGAGCCATGGCCCCCGTGGGGACCCTTCCCACACAAGCCGCAGTTCATTTAAAGGATTCGATGACAGGCTTTAGGACACCAAGGGAAACCGAGGCTGAGAGAGAGGAGTGGCTTGGCCGGGTCACAGTGTCTGCAAGTGAAAGCTGGGATCCAAATGGCCAGCTCGCCCGCCGAGGGACTGTCCTGGAACCTCCTTCACAGGGCCAGGCCTGGAGGCCGGGCAGTCAGCCAGCCCAGTGGCCCAGCAGGCTCCTGTCCTGGTACACCTTCAGTCTGCCAGCGACCTTGGGTCCACCCCTCTTCCCCTCGGACCCACAGACTCGCTGCCGCATGGCCCTGACAAATCCCCCACCCCCACCCCTAGCCTGCCGTTTCCTCACCGGCGGATCTACTTCAGGAAGCACCACAGCCCCGCCCCACAATGCCAACTCCCTGTAGACAGAAGACGCCCTATGCTACCTACTACCTCTCTTCCCACCACCGCCGCAGTACCAGAGCGCTACCTCACTGCTGCCTGCTGGCGGCCTGGGCCACAGGCTTAAGGAGAGGCCGGGGGTGCCGGGGTGCCGCTTCTGGTCCCAGACCAGGAGAGGCACCCTCAGCATCCTGACCACACCCCGCCCCTACCCTTTCCAGTGTAATTGCGCAGCCTAACAGAGTTTTCAAAAGCATTCCCGAACACCTTTACCTCCCCACACCTTATTTCTTTTTTTGCGGGATGGGAGGGAAGGGAGGTAGCAAAGGGCACACAGACAAAGAAAAAACAAAAAAACTTTCCATCTAATCCCTCAAGTCCTCCTGCAACCTGAATAATTTCAGGTTTTTAATCAATAGCTGTCAGACTTGTCAAATTACTTTGGGGACCACAAAGCAGTTTTTAAACATTCATAAACCTCAGTGGAACAGCAAAGTGCCCTGAATTTTAAAAGAGAATCTGAGGACCACTCACTGAATAGGATGAGATCTGGGCAAATCGGAAGTTAGCTGAGGGCCACGTGCCCCTCCTGCTTCTGAGCAGGGACAGCGCTCCAACCCCGTCTCTGGTCCTGAGGACAAACCACCAAGCCTGGCCCAGACCCTCAGAAAGATGAGAGAGGGTGACACCCCCAAACCCTAAGCCACCCTCAGCCACCGGGGGGTAAAGCGACTCCCGAGCCCCGGGGGTTCATCTGCCCACAACCCTGACACTGTCAGCCCGGAGCAGCCCCTGCACGCGCCCTGGCCGACGGCCCCACCCCCGCCCCCAGCTTCTCCCCGCGGACGGCCCTCGTGAATGGCTCAAGGTCCTGGCCGAGTGTTCCCTCGCTGCGACCTCAGTCTGTGCCCGTCTCCTCCTCACACGTGTCAGCACGGCCCTCGGTCCCACAGATAGTGCCACCCAGTGTGGGACTGGTTTCTGACTGGCTCCTCCACCCCAGTAGAAGCCATAAACACCTCCAACAGCTGCCCTGGGCCCCGGGGGCTCATGACCCAAGCTGGGAGGGACGATGAAATAAAAAATGGATGTGCTGAAAACCAAGGACTTCCACTCTCTCAAGGGAGCCTCGTGCCCCCTGACTTACCGAGTGCCTCCTGGCCGCCCACCTCCAGGAAGCCCTCCTGGGATCAGGTGGCACCCCATGGAATATGAGGGCGGGGGCAGAAGCAGCGTCTCCCCTCTCACCTCCTCCACCCAAGATTCAGGCACCACGCTGTGCAGCCTCCTGGTGCTGTGCGAGCCACTCAAGTTAGAGTGACAGCATGATCTGGGGACTGCCCTTCCCTCGTCCCTAAGCACCAGGCTTTCTGTCACCCAAGCCAGGCCCTTGTCAACACAGCCCCAACTGGCTGATGACTGGTAGAAAGTGGCGAGGCCTCCCTTCTCAGAAGCAAACACATGTATACATAATGCTCTGCGACTTTGGTCACCTTAATTAACTTGGATGCCTCCGTTACCCCACCTGTGAGATCAGTGCTACAGGGGAGAGCGTGCTGTGCGGGGAGCCTGGCTCTGCCTTTCTTGAGCATTCTGCCCCATCCTGCCCTGTGCCACCTCTCTGGCGGCCCCTGGCTTCTCCCTGGGCCCACTGACATTTTCAAGATGCCTCTCACTCCGCCCAGCAGGCAGGGCCCTCCTGGTCCCACTCCTGCAGTGGGCTCTCCTACAGCCTCTGACCCAGAGAGCCTCGGCCACCTCCCCCCACCCCACCCCTGCCACCTCCCACAGCGGGCTGCAGAATGCTGCCATTCTAGGTAGATGCCTCAAAGTCCCCATTCAAGAAGAGAGGGACACGTCTCGGAACAAACCCTCGGTTCTAGCCCCAGTGCTCATCTCCAGCCCTGCAGTTTCTTCAGTTCGAGCCACCATTAGGGACAGAGGGGCTTTGTGGCCCCAGGGAGACAAGAGGTGAAGACAGGGAGGGAGGGGGTGTCAGGCCAAGGCAGAGCAACCCTCCAGCTGGGCTCTCCCGCACCTCTGCTTCCTCGGCGGGCAAATGGGGCTGCCCTGGCCTCCTGCTAGGGCCTGCTGGAGGCTCATCACGCCCGTGCCCCCCACTCCTGGGCTGGTGAGTCCAGAGCCCCAGCAGAGTTACTGAGAGCCCCCTGTGCACCAGCACTGAGCCTGGGGGCCTTGGGACCCCCGCTCCCCATTCCTCCCGAAGCCTGGTGCCTGGGAGTCCCCATGGGCCTCGGAGCTCTGCTTCCCAGACTGTCACCAGCAGGAGACAGCCAGGAACGTTCAACAGCGGCAAAACGGAGAGGGTGATGCCAGCAAGCCACAGGCTCCTGGGCCACTGGCAAAGGCAGAAACTCAGAGAAACGACGTCAAAGAACGCGGGTGTGGCTGCGGAGTTCTGTTCCTGGAGACCGGGCATCAGAGCCACCTGTGGCTCTCCAGTGCCTGACTCACGCCCGCACACCCGCGCTTGCCCACACACCGGGGAAGTGCACGTGGCATACGCTGGCTCCACGCTGAGCACACCCCACACCTCCGGCCCTCACGGAGCCCAGCCACCCAACTATAGTGAAGAAAACTGGGGCTCTGAGACCTTGCAGGCCTCCCCACAGCCCAGGGAGTGTATCAGGCTCCGAGAGCCCACTCTCTTTTCCCACCCCACCAAGGCTAACTCTAGGACAAGCTGACTCTGTTATTTGCCACCTGACCCACGAGATTCCAACCAATAATGCCACACACGTTACATACAGCTCCCAAGGTACATCCCAACCCAGCTAAACAAGCCCTGTTCAGCCCCACCTGGGTCCAGCCACACGGCTGCCCACCCCCTACGCCCGGCTCAAAGACCACCACCTCCGGGGCGCCCATCCCAGCAGAACCGACAAGTCCCTCCAGGGGAATTCCAAGTTAGGGAGGCTCAGAGAGACCCAGCGGTGTGCCCAAGTCACAGCTCACAGGTCCCAGAGCAGTGCTCGAGGCCTGGCACCTGGGATCCAACTCCAAACCTGCACTGCCTGTCAGTGCCTCGGGCTTTCCCAAACCTACAGAAATTGTGTGATTTCAGGTAACTTACAGGAACTCTGGGCCACCAGAACTGTCGCCTCCTGTGTGACCCTGGGCGAATCATTTCCCCTGTGCAGAGAATGGAGAGGAGGACACCTAGCTGGTAAAATTCTGAGCCACAGCCAGCTCCGCCAGCAGTGGCAGCGAAAGTGGCCAGTACCAAGAGATATTTGCAACAAGCCAGGCAGCTCCATCATGCCTGCACCACCCTTCCATGGGGCCGTGTGTAACAACTTCTGACTTCTCAGAGACGGGGTGCTTCCCCGGTCAGCGACCTGGCTCCTCCTGACGACCGTTTCAAATACTTCAGTGGGAGCAAAACACATTCCAGATGCAGACACAGCCTCCTTGGTCTTCCGCCACCCCACCCCGCAGGCCGATGGAACAGGGAACAGACCCGGCAGGGAGAAGGAAGGAGAGGAGAGCCGCAGCTGCGGGGCTGGGGTGGATGGCAGGGCCCTGAACGCCGGCACAGCCCCACCCAGCCCAGCCCAGGGTTGGGCCACCCGGAGCAAAGGCCAAGCTCCTCGGCTCAGAAAACTTTCCAGCAGTTCTGAGCATTGTCCGCTCTGAGCGGGGCGCACCGTGGAGGCCACCGGGGCCGGCTTACGGAAAGAAAACGGCTGACACCGATCGATTCCCTCTCTTTTAAACACTAAAAGCAGCCACAACAGTTTGTTTCTTGTTTCGGCAGGGTGTTCTAACTGCGTCCACATCCTGGGCTGGCGGTAGATGTCTGCGGAGGGGCACAGACACCATCCCTAGGGAATGCCCAAGCCCCTCCCAAGGCTGGCACCTGTGACAGCCCCTCTTGGACTGGCAGCTCCGACTGGCCCGGGCCCAGGAGGCTGGTCAGTGGCCCTGGGCCTGGCAGCCCCCCTCCTTCCGTCCTCCCCGGCCTCCCTCAGTCCAATCTCCCTTCAGGCCACTCACCATCCCTCAGCGTGGCCACCAAGTTCACCAAGCCCAGGACACCATGAGGCTAGGGCAGCCAGCCGGCTGCCTGCTGTTCCCCGCTGAGCCCAGCCAGTTCAACCCAGCTCTGGTCCTGGACATACCACGCCAGTCCTGTCCGCTGGGACTAATCATGGCTAGTTAAACAAAGGCTAAGTTCCAACTCTCTGTAATGTGCTTTTAAAGGAACAGTGTCCCACTTGGGCCGACCAGGGTCTTAAAGGCACAGATCCCTTTTTCTGTACAGGAAACAGGACATCAAAAAAACAAAGCAAAACAAAACAAAAACAAAAAAAGTTATGATCTGATTGAAGGCCTTGGATTTCTGAGAAAGACTGGATAAAATGTACAATAGTAAAAATCCAAATTTCACCCAAATATCCCAAAGAACCCCAAAACAATGGGGCTACGTCTTAAGAATAAGAGTAAAGCCCTGGCTGGTGTGGCTCAGTGGACTGACTGCTGGCCTCTGACCCGAAAGGTCATCGGTTTGATTCTCGGTCAGGGCACATGCCTGGGTTGAAGGCCACGTCCCATTGGAGGCGTGCAAAAGGCAACCAGCTGATGTTTCTTTCCCTTTCTCCCTCCCTTGCCCCCTCTCTGAAAATAAATAAAATCTGTGTGTGTGTGTGTGTGTGTGTGTGTGTGTGTGTGTTGAAGGTAAAATCTGCCCTGGGGGCAGGAGTGGCTCGGTAGACTGAATGCTGGCCTGCGAACCCAAAGGCTGCTGGTTCAATTCATAGTCCGGGCACATGCCTGGGTTGTAGGCCATGTCCCTAGTTGCGGGTATGCGAGAGACAACCGATTGATGTTTCTCTCCCACATTGGATGTTTCCTTCTGTTTTCTCCTTCCCTTCCCCTCTCTCTAAAAATAAAGAAATGAAATCTTTAAAAAAAAGAAAAAGAAAGAAAATAAATAAAATCTTAAAAAAAATAAGCACCTACTTCGTGCCTGGCACAGAGTGCGGCACGTCATAGCGCGGGCCCCTCGCTCCTCACAGCCACTGCACAGGACAGGTAGTGCCTGACCCCCTGGCACAGAGCGGGGGGCTCAGTGGGCAGAGGCTCCCAAATAGCCCAGGACTTCACTCCACCTGTGGCAAAGCTGGGACCCAGCCGTGTGAGGCCAGCCAGAGCCAGGGTGCTTTCTCCTGCCTGCTCCCCCATCCCGGGGGCCTTGCCTTCCTGGACTGATGCCCTGGCCCTGCCTGTTCCATAGCCACTGGCACCTTCCCCTCATGGGCAAAAATGAAGGGGGTGAGTGAGGGTGAGGAATCCCTTGTCACAGGGGCCCCAAGACTGGCCTTTCATCTGGTTATGTTCTTTCCCCTTCTTACATACAGATGAGAAAACTAGCGATCATGACATCGGGCACAGTATGAAAGGAGACAGTGCCCGCACGGATGGGGCGCTTCACATCAAGGCCCTCAGGCCCCTCCTCCTGGATGGGCTGCATGGCTCGAGGAGGTGGCAGCTGCAGGGGAGCCCAGGGCTTCAGGCGCTCCCGGGTGCGCGGGGCCTGCTGAACTGCTAGACCAGAGCGGGCAGGGTGGTTAAAAACGCAAGCCCTGGAGCCAGGCTGGCTGCACTCAAACCTGCGCTGTGCTACCTGCAGCTTGTGTGTTCTTGGACAAGTCAAGTCACCTCTCTGGGCCTCTCTCAGCTGCCCCCTCTGTAAAACAGGCAAACGATAAGAGGGTTTAGCCTCACCAGGTGGCTGTGAGGAGTCCTGAGTTACAGACAAAACCTGGCTCTGAGAGAGCACTTGAGAAAGACCTGCCAGGTCAGGGAGGGTGAAGGAGGCTGCCAGGCTCCGCTGGGAGGCACGAAGCTGGAAACCAGCGTCCTGGGTCGTAACCCTGGGCAAGTCACTTTTCTCTGCATCTCATTTTCTTTCTGTTTCATTTTCTTTCTTTTCAGGAGGAGTCCAGCTGGGACCCTCAATGCCTACCAGGCAAGACCACCTTCCTAGGACTTCCCGAATACCTTCCCTCCCCAGAAGCCAGGCCACAAGGCCATAAAGACTGGCCAGAAGGCTGGGCTGTGGCCCAAGTCCTTTGAAACCAGAACCTGCCTCCACCCCACCCCCAGGCTAACTGGGCAGGAGAAGGGAAGAGAGGGCACAAAGGCACACTGCCTGCCATCAGGAGGCAGTCACATCTCCAGGCGGAGCCCAGCCCCACCTTGGCCTTCTCTGGGTTTCATGCTTTCCACTCCCTAGTGATTGGGGGGGGGCACTCTCCTCCTCAGGTGTCCCCCAGGGTCTGTGGTGCAGCTGAGCTCGCTCTCCTGTGGGGAGCTGAGCAGCAGCCACACAAGCCACCCCACACCTGCTGCACACACAGCCTCCCCTGGCCCCAAGGGCCCCCAAGACTTGACCAGGTCCAAGGCCTGCTTCCTTCCACCTTTTTGGAGCCTAAAGCAACTGGTGTGTGTGCTGAGAGAGGGGCGGGGCAGTGCAGCACCAGGACGCGGGGCAGGAGGCAGGAGGCAGGAGGCAGGCCCGGTCGCTCTGGCAGGGCTCACAGCCATCATCCCCGAGGGGCAGCACAGCCCGGGATGCCCTGGGCGCCACTGCGTCCTCCTCACACACGGGCTTTATCAGTCAGTGAGGGGTGGCCTGACCTGGCAGGTCTGCAGGCCTGAGTTGAAATTCTCGTCGTGTCAGTTGGCAGCTGTAGAACTTCGGGTCAGCCCTTTTACTTTCCTGAGCCTCACCTTCCTCATGTGTAAAAGGAGGATATACACTATTTCCTACACGCAGCCGATGTACAAACACAGGTTAACCAACTGCAGAGAAAGCATTTAACATAACAACCTGGAAGGCCAACAGGTTCAAATACCGGAGTGTTATTCATTCCACAGACACTGAAACACCCACCTGGAGTTTATCAGACCTTAGGACGTCCCCAGTTCCACACTGCCACCCTCCCCCAAACACAATCATTCTAAACTCCCTGCATCCCGTCCAGCCTTGGGGCAGGTCAAGGTCCTGGCAAAGACCTCAAACGTCTCTGGAAGCCAAACACACACAAAGAGCCTTCCATAGCACAGCCATTAGTGTAGGCGAGTCTAGCTCTGCTGGGGGCAAGGGAACAAGACCGCCTCCAGCTCCAGGGCGCTCCTCTTAGGGGCCTTACACGCAGAGGCGGATGAATCAGGGGGTGGGCAGGGTCAGCTGACCCCAAATGAGCCGCAAAAGGGGAGACACTACAGGGCAGTTACCAGGGCCTCCAGAGGGAGGAGAGAGAGGAGTAAGAAGGGGTAGAGAGCTGCTGTTAAAGGTCATTTGTGGGGTGAGGGGTGGGTGGGGAGGGGGCATTCCAGTCCTCCAAGTCAGACTCTCTGGAGGTTCCATTCTGCCCAAGGCCGAGCCCACTGGGTGAGCTGGCACACTGAGACCCGGGACCTGGGGACCAGACCGTCTGAACCCCTCCCCGACCCTCAAGTTCCTCGACTGGCCAGCTCTCCCTGCACTTCGCTGACACTGCTGCCTCCTCTTCCTCACCTCCTTTTTCTATTCAACACACCTGGCCTGGCCCCAGTGTTTCTCCTCTGGGTCCCCAAAGGCCTCCACGTGGCCAGGCCCAAACACCGTTTCTGTCCTCCCCTTACTCGAGGGGGGTCAGCTAGCTCCCTCCACGAAACCCAGGCCACCACGCTATGTGGCGTCCCTCCTCCTTCACGGGCCATGCTCTCCTTCTGGCTCTCCTTCCCTGGTACTCGGGGGCCTTCTGTCCAGGTGGGAAGTTTCTCGGGCCCTGATATGGGGCTCCCTCCTTCAGTAAAACACTTGGCTTTGGTGATTCCATCCACTCGCTGCTTCGCTTTCAATGCATCCAGTGTGCTCAAGACTCCTAAGTTTCCATCTCCAGACCCCCCCACCTCTGAGCTCCAGACCCAGAGGCCTAAACGCTCCTCTTGGTCACCTCATAGAACCTCAAACCTGAAATGTCCAAAGGGGAGCTCCATCTCAGTGGCTAAAGCCAAGAGTCTCAAAAGCCAGGAACCCTCCTTTTTCCCTCGGTCCTCAGAATCCTACCCATCTGCAGATCCTTCCACTAAGTCCTCCAAAACCTTCCATTTACTGCAGGGCACCTGCCCAGGCAGCCTCACTCCGACCCCGCCCCCTCCACCCCCAGTTCTCAACCTGGGAGTTACAGGAACGCTTCTGAAATGCAAATCGATTGATCACTTAACTCCAGGGTTAGAAACCCATCAGTTACTCCTAAAAGCGCTCAGAACACATCCCAACTCCTTCCCAGGTGGCAGATGTCCGTGAGGTGGCCTCCCTACCCTCTGACCTCATCCTGCAACCCCCACCTGCCACCTGCAGCCTGGGCTTTCCAGCCTCAGGGACTTTGTACCTGGCGGGAATTCTTGTTCCACCCTTATTTTCAAAAGGCTGGCTCCGGTCATCTTTTGAAACTCAGCCCTCCCCCACCTGCCCCACCCCCATTGCTCCCCACAGAAACACCTGGCATGCTTCCTTCACAACATCTTGCTCATTCAGCCAGCAAATATTTAAGAGCAAACTATGTGCCACTTTTTCAGGCACTAGGAATCCAGGTGCTGAATCAAACAGACAAAAATCCCTGACTTACATTTCAGTGAGGGAACTTCACTCCATCTGGAATGCCTTTACTTATTCAGGACTACCAGTCTCCCCTGCCAGGAGGTAAGCTCCGTATGGCCAAGGGCTATGTCTGTTGTCTTTCTGTGTCCTGAGGGGGAGGGAGGGGTTGTCCTGCCGCAGGAGCTCAGTAAGTATTTAGAATAAGAGTGTGCAAAAACAACAGGGCAGCAAAGGAACCAGGCCCAGAAAGACACAGGAAGTCTAGACTCCAGCCTTCAGTGCCTCCTAGGGAGATGCTTCTCACTGCCCTGGGGGGTGGGGGTAGGGGGCTCAAGCGAGCAGGAGGCTTCTGCAGCCCCGTAGCCCTTTTGGGAGACAGACTAGCTGCATAGGCGGCCGCTTCAGTTAACTCCTGGAGAACAGAGTGGTGACCGCAGGCCTGCCGGTCAGGGAGGCTCCTTGAAGAGGTGAAATCTGAACAAAGCCAACTGCCAGCCCCGTCCACCCCCAAATCTAGAAAGAAGGAGGAAAACAAATTTGTGTTTTAGGACTCTGATGTCCTTTTTCTGGTAGGAAAAAAAGAAACCTTGCTCTGAAAAACCCTTTACTTTTCACGAGTGCCTGGATCAATACAAGTTTTAGGAGTCAAGCTTCTCCTCTGCAATACTGCCCGCCAGGCGGACAGGCTGGGGTCATTAAATCTATGTCCAGCAGCCCCAGGGGCCTCCCCCTCCTCCTCACCTGCTCCGGGAGCCTCAAGCTAAAGGGCAGGCCTGGGGTCCTCAGCGGCAATAGAGCTTGAGGTCAAAGGGCCCTCCTCACAGCCCCCTTTGCCAACGCCAGCAGTTCCCTGGGCTTAGATCACCTTCCAGGTGTCCCACAGCTTCCCCATCCACACCCCAGACCTGAGGCTCCCAGAGGGCAGGGCCCGATTCCCCCAAGGCGAAGGGGACAGTTTAGCAACTCCACCCCCCACCTTCTCTCTTCCTCCCAAGACCCCAAAGGGTCTTGGCTGGCTGCTGACCCACTCCGTGCACCAATGAGGGCCTGGCCCAAGGGCGGGCGGCGTCCCAGGGCTGGGCTCCTCAGAGAAACAGCCCCACACCCTCCGGTCTCCATCCACTGCCATCGGAGGCCCATCGGGGAGGAAGCTTCCGGTGCCCCCCTCCCAGTAGCCAACCACAGACCTTGTCGGTGGGGACCCTGGCCTCTTGGCTGACCTAGGCCTAGGCACAGGGTGCCCGGGAGCCAGATCCAGCTTGTGAGGATGGGCGTGCCTCCACAGAGCAGATCCTCTGGCCCGGCCAAGGATCTTGCTGAAGTTGTCACCGAGGTGTCCAAGACCACAGAGGCTCATTCCCAAGGATGGTGTGCATTCAGGTGCCACTCCAGGCCAAATCAGGGGACCTCTCAGCCCAGGCCAGCATCTAAGAGGCGTGCCCAGGCAGGCTTCCCCTTCCTGCAAAGCACATGTTGACTCTGTCTTCCAAGTTGAAATTTCACAAAAGACTTAAAAAAAAAAACAAAAAACCAGCAGTGACAACATCTAGAGATTTCCGGGTCCTCCAGGGAACAAGTGGAAAATTACAGTCTTCCGTACAGGTAACCATATGGCACAACCTCCAGGTCCAAGAAGTCCAGAAAGCTGCCTATTAACAGCCACTCTCCAGCCTCCAGCCCCGAAGCCTCAGCCCCGAGAGGTCCCTTCCAGGCTCCTCCTCTAAGTGCTGGCTCCGCCCAGGGTCATATCCTGCCTGAGGCCCGCCTCCGGGCCTTTGCACGGGCCATTCCCTCTGCTGGCCCTGGCTCTAGGCAAGGCTGGTTTTGCCTCATTCTGGCCTTAGATCAAGTGTCCCTCTCCTAAGGCCGTTCCTGAGCACTCTAGCTAAGGGAGTTATCACTTGGCTTCATTTCCTTCGTAGCACTGATCTGAAATCACCTAATTTACCTCTCCCCGCCCCCGTCCCCTCCCCCCGCACCCGTCTCCAGCCAAGAGAATGTCAGGTCTGCAGAAACACCGAGGCACAAGGGCCTGTTCACCCTGGTAAGCCAGGTACACCTTAGGCCAATGCTTGGCACAAGGTAGGCACTGACAGATGTCTTGAATGAATAAACGTATTTTTCTGGGACCAGCCAGCTAAAGCTTGCAGGTAGAAGCAGGGGTAACCAAAAGACTGGGAGGGACACCAAAGCCACCTCCCCGGGCGCTGCCCCCTGCTCGCAGAGCAAGCCTGTCTTCCCTCGGGCAGCTCCGCCCCCCACACTCTGCTTGGCCAGCCCCACCCCTGCCGCCCCTGCCGCCCCAGCCTGCCCACCTGCAGTCGCAGGCCCTCTTCCCTTCCCTTCCCAGGCCCAGGGGCTGGGTACATTCCTCGGCCAGCTGACCCCAGCTGCAAACACTTTCCTTCGACTACGGGGGAGGGACCGCCCCACCCCACAAGCCCCACCCTGGCTGGTCTGGCTCTGAGGCTGCAGCCCAGGGCCCAGCCCCCACCCCCTAGACACACACTCTCCCTCCCCCTGGCTTCCATTCAAACATTTAAAAAATGCAAACCAATATGGAGGTGCAGGCCAGGCCAGAGATTTGCCTAACAGGACAGTCACCAGGCAGGAGGGCCGAGGGGAAGCTGGGCACCTGACTTCCGTAGCCGGGAAGCACCTTGTTCCCAGGCGGCAGTCCTAGGTTCAGATTTCTTCTGGGCTGGGTCCCCTTGGCCGGCGGGGAGAGAAGGAGGACGCAAGCAGAGAAAGCTGCCCCGGTTTGCAACCGTCACAAGACCTCGGCAGACAGACCCAGTCAGGCCTGTGGGCCCAAATGCCGCCCCGCTGCTGGCCTGGGGCTTCATCTTTGGGTCATGTTCACGGGGCTCTCACCGAAACACAAATCCCTAGGGAAGGGCACGCCCAGCGAATTCAACATTTTTGCCTGGGGTCACCCCCTTTGCACGCCCAGTGAAGAAGCCACAGCAACCTCTTGGGCCCCTACCACAGGCAGGGAACCACTCTGCCTTCCCTTACAGCCACCACCCAGCAGGGCTCCCCGCACAACTTCCTGATGCAATGGGATTAGGGAATCCAATCCCCCATGTAAATACAGATGAAGAGAGGCTGCGGGAGACAAACCCCTGCCTGCGGTCCTGCCTACACCATGGCTCCTGTATCCAGAGGCATCACAAGCCCCCTTCTGTCCCCAGGTGATTTCAGACCCCTGCTCCAGTGCTCTGACAAACACCTGAGCTCCTAAGTGTCAGATCATCCATCAGGCACCTACTTTGTGTAGGACTCTGCACGGCTGGTGAACAGGTCTGCCTGTGGGACAAAGCAACCCCCAACCTGGGAGGTCTCAGTCAGTCCATCCCCTGCTGTGCCCTCAGGTGCTCCAACAATGCCCACAGCCCTCCCGCCTCAACCCCAGGGAGCTCTTAGCCAGAGGTGCACTTAGGGCGGTTCCCTTCCTTCTGGGGCAAGGTTGCCCCTCGCAGTTTTCATCTGGGCCTACCCAGTGTCTTAATGAAATTTCAAAACGTACACAGAGTCACAGGGAGAAGCCCTAGAGCAGAAGAAGCCCCGATGGCTCCCAGAGCAGCCAAGACAATAATGCAGAAGGAGGGAACAAGCAGGTTTCCAAGCGCCTCCTCCATCCAGGGTGCAGGCCCCAGGAGGCCTCCCACTGGAGCTCAATTATGGCAACAATGAGGCAAGGCAGATAGGTACTGTGACTGTCTTACATAGACGAAGCCAAGTCCAGAGAAGCTCCCTCACTTGCACAAGCTGACCCAGCTTCATCTGAAAGATACGCCTTATCCCAGACAACCATTTGCACCTATTACTTGTCCCCTCTTGTCTCCCTCCCCAATTCTAATACTTTTTCCTCCTGGAAGCCTTCCTAGATTTCCTCCAGCAAGAAGCCACCCCTGCTGGTTGATCACACAGCTCTAGTATCTTGTTGTAACAAAACATGCTCCTGTGACAGGGTCTCTTAGTCTGCATGACAGCTGTCACAAGAGTGGGTCAAAGGAGGGACATCCCAACTTAGGCTCCCACACTTACTAGCTATCTGACCATGAATAAATCGTTTCCGCCATACCTTTCTTAGCTCAGTTCAGGGGGCCACACAGCCTCTTGCAATTTCCTTCCTGTGTCCTCTTGAATAATATGTACAAGCACAGAGTGAGCACACAGTGACCCTCACTGGCCATGTGTAGCTGGGGGAATTTCAGAGGCTGCCCTGACCCAGCCACTCCTGGGCCTCCAGTGACCCAGGCCTCCCTAATCTTTAGGCCCCACCCACCCACCCACCATACACTTTCCACGGAGCCACAGGAGGGGATGGGAGCTGGGTGGGGTTGGGGGGGATATCTGAGGAGGTGAATTGAGGAGGGAGACAAGAGGGGACAACAGAGGACCTCCTTCCCCATTTTCTCAGGCATGTCCTGTCCTTTCCCAGGCTGCACCTTTGCTTATGGTAATCTCCCCTCCTGCCCCTACTTCTAGTTCTCATTCACCTGTCCAGACCCAGCTCGACTGCCACACCTAGTAACGGACGCCTCTCTCCAGGTCCCAGGACTTCATCATCGTGTGATGGACGCAGACGCCCTGCAGGTCACTCTTCTCCCCAAAGATCAGAGTCCAGATGTCTCATCGTTTCAGATCTGAGGGTGTCTCACCACCTGGGCTAGGCTCTCTGGAACCCTCCCCGCCTCAGGAAGCTTCGCATTTCCTGGAGTGCAACAGAGCCAGCCCCAAGATCGTCAGAGGACACTTCCCGGCAGTGCTTGTGCGTCCTCTTGGGGAGAGAGATACTCCTGTCTTGGGAGGGACGACCTTTCCTGTGACCAAGGCTCTCCCTTTCAGAGGCTGCACACGGACAGAGGCTCTTGGGGAGGGGCCTGAGCTGAGGAGTCAGCGGGAGGGAAGCAGACCCGGGGCCAGACTGATATGCCCTACAGAGGACAGCCAGCCCAGAGTCTGACTGCTCACGCAGTTGAGGAGGCCACAACTGTACTAAGCTGAGGGTGAGAAACAAACCTGGTATTAGAAGAGGGCCCCCCTGGGGGCCAGTTTCAAGGCACCCCAGCTGTTAATTTATGTGAGTACACCTATGCTTGTGTGGTATCATCATCACCAACAGGCAGCAAATGTGCCCTGGCACCCGCCACGTGCCAGGCCCAGTGCTAGCTATTTTACATACGTTATCTTGATTAATCCTCAAAGAGCCATAAACTGTGGACTTTCCCAGCTACATTTTACTAAAATGAAGCCGAAGCACAGAAAGGCTGGAAAGCTGGCCGCAGTCACCCAGCTGGCCACAGGCTCCGCAACAGTCGGCCCCAACCGCTCTTCCTGCTCCCAGAGGCCAGTGCCCACCACCCCGGAGTCCCCGTCCTCTGTCCTTGCCCACCCCTCATTGCTCTCCACTCACCTGTTTTTCAGTGTGTCGGGGCGGGGTGTTCATATATATGGTCAGCTTTCAGCCTCCCAATTCCCTCCCTCCTCTGCATCCGCTCAGATATTCCCCCACCCCGCCCGGCTCACATCCCCGCTTCCCTCCCCTTAGGCCAGCCAGGGTCCAGCCCCTCTGGCCACCCCCTCCCCCCCAACACCAGCCAGATCTGCCGGCTGGACCAGCGTCTGTGATAACGACTTCAGTGGGCAAAGAATCCTGGAACCTTCCCCCCCCACAGTGATGTTGATCCGTGTTTGCTTAAAAAATGTAATGTGTCCATCAGAGCATTCAGGGGGGTAAATTCCCACCCATGTGGCAGCTCCCTGGGAAACTATAGAGTAAATTTACTCAAACAAGCAGTGAGACATGGTCAGCATTTCTCTTTTTTTGGTTGTCACAGCGCCAAGTCCTGGGCAACGCCTGGCCTGGTGTTCCAGGAACTGAATGCTATCAAGGGGGGCAAGGGACAGGGGATGGTTCCAGCTTTCGGGCCTGTGACTGCCAGGCCCCTCCTCCCTAAGCCCTGTCCCCAGAGCCTAGCTCTGTGTCTCTGACTAGGCCACCTGCTGCCTGGTGTGCGCGCCTTGTCCCCGTCCCGCCAGAGCGGGCCCTGCCCTTGCCACACCGCGTCGGCACCAGGCCCAATACCCGAGTCCACACGCGAGTCCTCACACGGCTCCTAAGAGGTCAGGGGATTCAAACTTCCCTGAACTGTCCCCTTATCCACCCCCCAAGCCCCTGGGATGAGAGACAGCACTGTGGGGCAGGCGTGGGAAGTTGTGCTCCACCTTCAGCTTCCGGCACTGCTAAGAGAGGAGGCCCAAGGCCAGGCACTGTGACCCAGGTGCCTGGCCTAGCGGTCAGCAGGGGAGGGCTAGGTCCTCACTTGTCCCAGCCCCACAGCTGGCAACTGGAGGCAACCATAAGGCTGTAGCAGCCTGGCCTTGGGGAAAGCCCAGCCCCTGCAGCAGAAATGAAGGGGAGAGAGGAGGCCCACAGGCCACACCCGGCCCACACTTCTCCCTGTAAGCAGACGGCACTTCTGCAACCGGACGGCATTTACAACCCTCCCGGGACCCGCAGGCCTCTGCTCTTAGATCCCCCGCGCAGAGGGCACAGAAGGAAGCCTCTGCACACTGCGCAAAGGCACGTGTGCAGACAGGTGGCTTCACTCTGGGCAGGCCCCTGGCACACGGTGTCATATTTACAGGACGACGGCCCCACCCCAGGGGGTGTGTCAGGTTTGTCTGCCTCCTTTACAGGTGAGGAGACAGAAGTTCAGAGCAGTCAAGTCCTCTGCCCCAAGTCACACTTGTATTAAGGTCCCAGTCATATATCTGACTCCAACACCTGCCTCTCCTGCAAGCAGGTAACATCTCTGGGGCTCAGTCTCTTGCCTTGTCGGGACTCCACTGTCAGAAGGACCTCCACTGCAGACTTGTGTTGGACATTAACTGCCTCACAGCCTACAGCCTGCTGGGTGAATGAGCAGAGGATGGTCCTCTGTCCCCGAGTCATGCTTGCCAAGGAACGGCCACTGATAGGGAGCTCTAATTGGTGGGCCTGGCGGCACCGAGGGCGGCAATACACCCAGCGGGTGATAGCGTTGCAGGGGAAACAGCTGAGCACAGCAAATATAGCATTGACCCAATTCAGTTCTGTTCTGTCTTCGAGAAAATAATTGAGTTTAAATGAATAGGCTTCCCATGTCCCCTCCGGCCTCGAGGAGGGTAGAAATGGAGAGGGGGGCCAGGAATAGTTCCCCAGGCTCCCTGTTGGTTATTTCTGAGTCATTAGGCCTGAGAAAGGTTTCCTTCTTTCCTTGGTGGCCAGTGAGGGGGTCAGGCATGGCTGGGGGGCAACAAGGTGGAAATCAAACAAGGTGGAGGGTGAGGATCCGAGTCCTAGCCTCAGCAACAGCCTTGTGGGGTGGCCCCAGCCAGGTCCGAGGCCCCAGGTTGGTTGTCATAGAACAGGAACCCCCAGCCCCGCCACACACGCCTCCCAGGATGGCTGGGAAGAGCCAACGCCGGCCGAGCATCCTCGGAGGCCTTCAGAGGAGTGAAGGAGTCAGGGTGAACTGCAGAGGTCAGTTCTGCTCCACAGGAATAGAGGCCTAATGTTGCACATCTGTCCCTCCCACCCCAAGAAAAGGCAGAAATCCAGATTTTTTCAGGTACATGTTTTAGGGGTGGTTAAGTATTGGTGAGTTTAAAAAACCCAAAAAACACCTTTCCACCCTCTCAGACCAAATGAAACCTGCCTGTGGGCTACACGTGGCTATGAGCCACCCATGTGCCACCTCCATTTAATGACAATGCATGTAAAGCAATTTATGACAGGCTGGTGTCCTCCCACCTGTTTACCGCCATATCATTTCCTTTTCCTTTGGCCGGGAGGCCCGGCCCAGCCCTGGTTGAGTGGGAAAGGCAGAGACGCATCTCCTTCAAGGCGGGACCTCAAGGCCTCAGGGAGGACATAGGCTGTGCCCTGCACTGTGGGAAGGTGGGTGGGGAGGCGGGTGGGGAGGCCGAGACTGGTTTTACCCCAGACATTAGGGCCCCCTGTCTCAGCCTCTGCACTGCCCTCAACTCTCCGTTAGGGCCTCAGCTCCCTCTTCAGCCAAACCAAAAATGAGAAAGCTTCGAGATACGAAGTGAGCACAGTGCCATGTGTCCCCAGGAAGCAGTGCCACGGGGGGAAGGAGGGCACGGGCCAGCAAGACCTCGGGTCGCTTCCCCAACTGCCAGCTCTTGGGTGTATGGGCCCGGGAGCCCGGGAAGTCACTTAACCTCTCTGTACTTGCATCTCATCCTCCATACACGGGAGACAAGAATCTTTGGGGACACAGAGCTGTTTAATGTGAAGATTAAATGAGATGATGACTATCAAGCGCCTGGTAGGATGCCTGACACATAGCAAGAGATCAAAAAATGACAGGCACTATTATTATTGTTATTGTTATCTTCAGTGAAGAGCAAGCCAGGGGATCCGGACTGGGTGATTACAATAATGTAGCACAACCAGGCAAACTTGTTGTTAACAGATGAGGCCACCTATAATTAGCACAATCATTTTGCATGCAAATGGTGTGGCTTAGATGCTGGAGAATGTTCTTTGAAGTATGTTTAAATAACCCCTCTCCCCCAGCTGCCCGCCCTCCCCAAATCTCGTTTACTCTATTAATTTCATTAACAAACTCTTTCTTCACAAAGCAAGACACAATTCCAAAGGAGTGCATATTCAAATGGAGGGGGTTTTAAACCCTGGATTTAACTGGCTTTCCTCTGCCACCCGCAGCTGGGGAGAGGACAGGAGGGACCGGGGTGTATTCTTGCAGCAGAGGCTCTCAGCAGCATTAACGGAACCGGTGGGTTCCGTCGGAGCCAGGCAGGGCAGAGCCTGTCAGATACACCGTGGCACCCATTTACATCGGAGAAAACCCAGGCTCCAGGAGGTGTAAGCAAGTAATGTGCCCAAAGTCACAGATGGTAAGCTGGACAACTGGATTCAAACTTGAGTCCATCTACTCCATCCAGAGCCTGACCTTTGGGCTCTGCCCTGAGACTGTACTCAGCACAGGCTTCTCTCCCTGGAGAGGACAGAGAATGTTCATGATCCAAAATTGACCCCAGAACCTTCAAGCAGGAAGGGATCATCAGGGATCAAAAATTGACCCAAGTTTCGGGCTGAAGGCACTGAAGTCCTATCCCACAGGTAGAAAGGAGAAGAGCCGAGAATCCAGGGCCCCTCGTCCCAGGCTAGCTGCTTCTGCACTCAGATCTTAGACACAAGACAGTTCAACAATCTTCTCCCCCCTTCCTAGCTGCCTAGTATGTTAGTCAACCCATGCATTTCCTGGGCCCATGACAGACCCGAGCAGATATAAGACGCTGAGGAAATGTCCCCTGAACTGTTTCCTACCCTAAAAGACAACGCTGAAGTGGGGGAACAGTGAAGGCAGGCACAGGGAGATGGGTGGTGGCTGGGGACAAGGGAGAGCGCACACCACCCTCTGTAGGGGAGCCTGGCCATCCCCAGCCTGGGGGAAAGGGCCCCTTTCAAAGCATTTCCCTGCTGGATGCCTGCGCTGGAAGCAGGCAGGCAGCAGATTCTCTGTTTGGGGGCGGGGCGGGGGGGGGAATGAAAATAGAAGTCTTAACAAATACGTTAGCCCCTCACCAGCCCCCTGCAGGCTTGGACCACCATCAGAGCAAAATGAAGTGTATGCTTTTCTTACTCCTTCCTGGGCCCAGAAATTGAGGCTGGGAGAGATGAATGACTTGCCTGGGGTTCAAGAAGTGGACTAGGACCCTGACTTCTTTGCTCCTGCAACATGGCTCTCCCATCAGAGCCCTCCCCCCCCCCCCCGCCCCCGGCCCTCCACCTCCCATCCCTGGTCTGCAAGCTTTCCAGGGATGGGGACAGGAGCTCCTGGCAGTGTCAGGGAGGGGCAGGGAGAGGAGACCCTTCTCCCTGAGGATGAAGAGGAAACAGGCCAGCCCTTAATTACCAGCTTCCTTCTCCTACCAGGGGTGTCCAAACTTTTCGTGTCTCTGGGCCACACTGGAAGAAGTTGTCTTGGGCTGCGCGTTAAATACACACACACTAACAAAAACTGATGAGCAAAAGAAAGGTTTTAAGTAATTTATGATTTTGTGTTGAACTGTGTTCACAGCCATCCCGGGCTGCAGGCTGGACACCCCTGTAAGGCACGTTCCCATACTCACCCTCACACAGAGCCAAGGAGGTGCTCCTAAAATCACTGATCTGACCAGTTCCCATCCCTTCTTCAGTCCTTCCAGCTCCCAGTGACCTTAAGGATCAAGTCCACACCCTGCCTGCCTTCCCATGCTCTTCCTCCCTTTTCCCTGCCTCTCCCCAGGCCCAATATACAACCACACGTGGCTAGCAACACCCAACGGCCAAGCCTGCCTGCAAGCTTCCCCTTCTCTACGCAGGGATACCTTCCACCAGCCTTGACCTTCCCATTGTGGCCAGACCACCAGCTCTACGGAGCCTCACTCCTCTCCCAAAGCCTCTCCAACTGTCGGGTCTGGCGACCCATCTGCCTCCTCCAGCAGCCAGCAGGAGCTGGACGTGCCCATCCTGCCCCGACCACCGCACACAACACAGTGTGCGCAGCAGCCGGCTGGGGTTCCCTGCACTCGGCTGCCCAGGAACCATGAGGCCAGATTGCAGGGTGGCCACTGGAAGGGAAGGCTCCTGCAGGAGATCTGACTGCAAACCCCGGACCCAGGTTGGGTTGGGGCTAGCCAACTGGCTCTCCCAACCCAGCCCGTTGCAGGGGTGTGGATGGTGCCCAGTCTTTCCGTAGAGCCCTGACAATGGCTGCGTCAAAAATCTCAGGAGATGAAGTCACCGCTGCCAGAAACAGGCTGATTAAGACGTGACGATGCAAACAACAAGGCTGGACACACGGTCCCTCCCATCCTCCCTCTCAGCATGTGTTTCTCCGCCCTGAGAACCCGGGCGAGGCCCGGGCTCCTCTGGGACACGGGTGATGCCAGGCGCCGGAGCCAGCACAGGGAGCCTGGCCCCCGGTGGCATGGCTGGTCTCTGGGAGCAGTGGCACCTCCGAAGGACACTCTCCTCAGGGACTCCCTTGCAAAGTCCCCCTGCCCCGGCCCTCATGGGTGTCCTCAACTTGCCCCTGGCCCTCTCAGAACCTCCCCCCTCGCCCCTTCCCCATGTCTCTCACTCCCCCCTTGGCCCCATGCCCCCTCTCTTCCTGGGAAGCCATCCCTCCTTGCTTCAGCCCTGCCTGGGTTCTGGAGAGGCGGGGGCGTCTCCGGGCTAAGACAGAGCTCTGTGCAACAGACACCACGCGCAGCGCCTGGCTCTGTCCCATTCCAACTGCGTGACCAGGGGTTGGTCAACCCATCTCTCAACCCTTCTGGGCTGGCCTTCCTCGTCCGTGAAACGCAGATAAGCAATGCGCCTACCTCATGGGGTGAGATTAAAGAAAGCATGTTGATTTGTTCATTCACCAGACTTGTGTCAGGCCCTGGTATAGAGGCTGGAGACACATCAGGGAACAAGACATCGATTTCCTGCCCCACCCCGGGGCTGAGGCTATTCCGGAGAAGTATACAAGTAGATGTAAGCTAACATCAGACTAACACAAACGCTGGGTAGAAACAGAGTAGGGCCCAGGCTAGAGGGCGGGGAGGAGGCTGTGCCTGACAGTGTGGTTGGATGAAGTGAGGAAGCAGGTCACAGATGTGCAGGCAAAGAGTGATCCAGGAGGAGGGAACTACAAGGGCAAAGATCCTGGTCTGGGGCATCTTAGGGGTGGGGGCCAGGGATAAGCAGGAGCAGTAAATCAGCAAGGCAGGCAACGCTGGAGGGGGAGCCCAGCCTAAGGTTCGGCTGCAGGCTCCGGGTGAGAGGTGACCCGGCTGGATGTGGCCATGGTGGCAGTCCACGCGGCACGCGGCACACAGCACAGGGCCTGGCACAAGGGGGCTTCTCAATATTCTTCTTCTGGTCCCTGTCCTCATCATCCTCATTGCTGTCACCATCCTCATCACCATTGTCACCTACATCACCGTCAAAACCTCATCGCCATCCTCATCACTGTCAACAACCTTATCACCCCTGACACTGGGAAGACACTGGTCCCAAAACTGAACGTCAGGCTGACAGCCGGTTTACAGATGACCACGTTCCTCGCTCAAGGTCTCCCGAGCAGTGACAAGCAGGGCCAGCATGCTGCCCGGGCTGGGCTCACCATGCTAAGCGAGCAGGCAGACTTCCGTGCGCCCTCCCCTTCCCCGTGCGGGGCTCAGCCGGCTCAGGTCTCAGTCCACACCGGGCCTCCACCAGAAGAATGGCAGGCTCCAAACACAACAGCGGCACCGGCGTCTGCGTCTCCCAGATTTGAGGTCTCTCCTGTCCAGTTCCTCATTCGCAGACAGGGAGGTACTTCAAGCCCCACCAGGTGAGGAACTAGGGCTGAGTGAGAAAAGCTCCTTCGAATCCTAGTTAATTCCACCTCCTCGAAGAGTTTCCCTGAGCCCAGACTGCACTCCTGCCTAGGCCTGGCTGCCCTCGGGGCCAGGCTCCAGGGCCTCTGCATGGTCACCCACTGGTCCCAGGGGGAGCTGGCCCAGTGCAGCCTCATGAAGGCTGCAAGCACCTCTGCCACCCCAGGCTGGGAGCTCCTCCAGGGCAGGCAGCCCTGCAGCTCATTCCTGTCCCTGTCCCCAGGGCTGGGCACAGGTGAGCAAAAACAGAAATAACTGAATCCCGAGGGTCCATGGAGTGTCTATCTGCCCAAGAAACCCTGAGACAGCTATCCAACCTGCCTCCTTTCCTCTCCTGCCCACCGCTCGAGTCTGGGGGAAGCCGCTAGGAAAGGACCACTCCCTGCTCCCACCCCAGCCCTGGATCTCCCTGGTGAGCACCCCCACCCCAGAGCTGTCGGGCTAGGAGGACAGGGCCAACAGAGAGTGTCCCCCTCCCCACCCCAGGGTTCTGGGCCAGAACAGCCATTTCTCCCCCTCCCCTCTTACAGGCCAAGGAGGTATGATCAAGCTGGACGACATGTTCTCAAGCAGACACAGGTAATTTTTTAATAAACCACAGAAAGTCTGTAGAAAAAGCCCTCAACCAACAGTCAATGGTGAAGTGGAAGGAGAAATTTCCCTTTTCGCTTTACACTCCCCTCTGCGGCTGAAATTTGGTATTTTACGCTTGTATTTTTAATTCCCTTTCCGTTAAGAAGACTCAAAGTGAAATGAATGAAGGGGCATTTGGCAAGCATTGGCACCTGTTCCTCTGTGACCCTGTGAGCTCCGGAAGGCCAAATGCCTGTTACATTTTGTGTCTTGTGCCAAGGCCCCGCCCCTCAGGCTGGCCAGCCCCGCTGCGCACTCAGGGGAGAGCAAGGGAGGGAGGGAGGAGGCCGGGCTGGGAATCCTGCCTCGGACCCAGGCTTCTGGGGATCAGAGTCACGTCACCTCCCCCAACTATCCCGCCCCCATTTGCTGCCTTGATCACCTTGGCAGCACAGACTCCGTTCCTGTCCATGTGTCTGTCCATTCCATCAGCCCCCGGCCGCCCTGGACCTCAGTCACCTGTGTGTCCCTGGCCCAAGACGCTGCACAAGCAGGTGCTCAGTGAAAGCCTCCCAGGCGCATTGCTGGGACTATCTGAAGGGCCAGCTGTGCCAGGTGATCTTTTCTATTTTTTTTTTTTAACCCTCACCTGAGAACATTTTTTCACTTTTAGAGAGAGAGAAACATCAATGTGAGAAAGGAGCACCGACTGGCTGCCTCCTGTAGGGTGCGCCTGCACCAGGGATCTAACTGGCAACACGCTCCAACCAACCGAGCCACACCAGCCAGGGCGCCAGGTGACCATTTAGAAACTCCAGCCTGGATCGTGGAGGGCGTGGCGGACAGGGTGGAGAAACAAAGCAAAGCAATGCCTGCAGGCCCAACGGGAAGACACCCACAGGCTTTGGCCAAAGCAGTTCCAACCCTCAGAAGAGGGAGGTCACATGCATCCTTGGACACACAGATGGACAGCCCCTCAAAGCTGTACCTTTGCTTAGGATTAGGATACCATGTGTCCTAATCTTCCCTGACGAAAGCCCCTCCTTCCCTGTGACAATGCTGGGCAGAAGCCCCTGGCCAGGGGCAGGGGACACAGCTGTAGAGGCTCAGGGTAGGTCTGCTTGTCCAGGACAATAGTTCACAGCAAGCAGGACCTTCCCTCCTCGAGGCACACACTCATTCCACAAAAGGGCAAGGCCCCACCTGTCCTGCCGCTCCAGTCCCCTGACTGTGCTGAAAACTTTCCTGCAGGTTCTCACAGCCATACCTTTGCCCAGGTGGTGCCCTGGCCAGGGGGCCTTGCCTACTCCCCTCTGCCCACCTGGGTTTTATCCAGCCGGTGATGAAAGTCTCTAGCTAAAGAGTACAGGTTGTATTGGGTCAATATGCACGTTTTGTTTAGCCCACACAGTGTCTGACATCTTTGAGCTTTAAATCAATTGCCTGTATGTAAAGATGTGAAGTTTCAAAATGTTACCAACAAAACTCTAGATGTCGGCCTTCCCTTACAAATCCAAAGGCCCAGTGGCTGCTGTCCCCCTTGGGAGGACTCACACTGTCCATGCTGCCAGTGTCTGCCACCTCCCTGACTGCCTCAGTCAGGGGCTCCTGTGCGGCGCCTGGCAGAACACGGGGCAGGACCCACAGCGCCCCCCGCCGGGGGCACAGGGGAACGTGGCGCGCAGCAGGCGCAACGCAGGACCTCCCGACTGCCATTTGCTTCCCTGAAGGCCCCAAGCAGGGAAAGGACGATGCTCTCCAGCCCTGAGTCCCCCTTCCCAGGGCAGAGCGCACCTGCCGCGGGACCCTGGGCTGAGCCGTCAGGGCTATGTCCAGGTTCTCACAACAGTATCTGATCTTCGCTTCACGGCTGTGTCGTCGGGAGGCCAAAGCAAAAGCCGGGATCCTGCCATCTCCCCACCCTTGATAAAAGCAGCAGGATTCCGGGCCAGCCCACAGACACGGCTCCCCAGGACTTCCGTTAAACTGAGAAGGAGAAATTCGGCATCGAGAACTGACAAAGCCCAGGCTTCCTCGACACCCGCCTGCAGGAGGCCTGCCCTCTTTGAAGCCAGTGGACAACTCTTCCCTTTTTCTGGGTTTTCAAGGTCGGAGTCACATTGGCAGGAGGGGTTCTCTTTGTTCTCCTGCCTCTGACTTACCACAAACACTGTCACTGTCCCCAGCAGCCAGGTCCTCACTCAGCAGGGCAGTAGTGGAGGAGGTCCTCCCTGCTCCCGTTGGGTAGCCCCAGGGGCCTGTTTCCTGGGATATGGGGTCTCCAAGGGACAGGTCTCCCTGGGCCCGGGAGTGCCACCTCTGGTCCTCAGTGCGGATGCTCAGTAAAGGCTAGTGAGAGAGGAACAGTGACAACCCCCACAGGAGGTGTCCCCAGGGCAAGAACCTACCCGGAGGATGGGCTGGGAGGATGGGCTTGGCCTGGCTCTGCCCCTCGCTGGCTGGTGGTATGACTTCAGGCTACTTGCTTCCTCTCTCTGAGCTTCGGTTTTCAAACAGGGAAATAAATACCTGATCTGAGACAGTCAATCTCCTAAAGGGACCTGGAGGAGCTTTGTCAGTCATGAAGTGCCATGCCCGAGTTAATTATCCCAGAGCCCGGCGCAGCACCTGCGTGCGGCTGGGGCTCCGTGTGTCCTTCATGGTGCAAACATTTATGGAGTCCCTGTGCTGAGCCAGGCTGCGTGGAAAGGGTGCCAGAGGCCCAGAATGAAGGCCTGGGCCCCGTGCACGGGAGGTCTGTCCTTCAATGGGCACACAGACAACTGTCATACTGTGAGAAGTGCCAGGAAGTAAGGGTCAGAATGCTGCGAGGCCCACAGGGGTGTCCTGCGCTCTACAAGGTGGGAGTAAGGGACCCAGGCCCTACAAGAGCCCCGCTTCTCGGCTGCCGGACAACGGAGGCCAGAGTTGGGGCTGCCCAGCTGTAGGGTGACTGCCACGCCACCCACTTCCCAACAGCCTCATTTAAAGAGAGTTGTCAGCCTCGGTGAGCAGCCCGGGTCTGAGAAGCTGCCCTTGTGCGTATGCACACCTGTGCTGTGTGTACCTGGACGTCAGTGCTGGGGAACTAACAGTGACACAGCACCTGTGGGGCCAGGGCCCTGGCCACGCCTTTTATACGCACTGTTAGTGACGGCCACACCTGCATGGGAGCAGTGAAAATAGTCCCGACACGAGGGCCCCCACCCCAGGGAGGTGATGCCGCCCCATCCCCAACAGGCAGTGGTCACCAGAGCCTGGACAGTCATACTGCCCAGTGTCCCCATTCTGGCTGTGCCCCCTACTGGCCCGTGAGCCCTGGGTGAAGTCACCAAACCTCTCAGTACCTGGCTTCTCCATCTCCCAGGTCGCTGTGAGCATTTAAGAGACAAAGCGCCCAGCACGGGGGTGAGCGCACACCTTTGTGCCCATCCTCTGCCTCACCCAGCCCAACCTGTGCTCATCCCTCTCTGGCTCTCCTGACCTGCTGCTTCTGCCCCTCTGAACCACTTCCTGCCCGCTCCCCTAGTGCTCCGAGCCCTTTCCTGCCTCCCAGCGCAGCCTCGCGTCCCAAAAGGACAGAGTCGTTCTCGGCCTCCCAGCACTGGCTTGCTCATGGGATTCCCTCTCCCTTACCGCCCGCCTCTCCCCTTTGCCATCTGATGAACTCATCCCGCTTTCAAGGCTCAACGCCTGCCACTGCTGTGAAGCCCTCCCTGATCCCCTGAGAGCGGGCCCAACTCCTGCCCACCCCCAAGCAGAGAAATGCGGAAAGGAGGGGGGCAAGACCCGTGACTCCTTGTGTGCCCCTGGGCACGTTCCTTCCTCACTCTTGGCCTCAGCTTCCCCTCCCCTGAAGGAATCTCTCTGACTTCTCATTCTAGGGCCCTGTGAACGAGCTTGGTCACGTGCTCCGTTGGGGGGTGGGGGAGAATCTCCAGGTTCCCTAAGGTTCTGAAGGACTGGGAAGGTGCCAAACACTGTCTTGTCCTAATCAGGGCGGCAGGACAGGTACAGCTCAAGAGGCCCACAGGTGGCCTCACTTGCTACAGGGAGCAGACCCAATAACGAAGCACACAAAACAGGCACAGAAAATGTGGAGCAAAGGGAGGCCCCCCTGGGACTGAGGGGGATCAGGGCAGGCCTCATGCAGAAGGAGCTAGGACTTGAAAGACATGTAGGATCAAAGGAGGAAAAAGGAGGGAGAGAAGGCGGCATTCCCGACAAAGAAAACACCACCAGACCGGGAAAGCCACAGCACAGTAACGGCCCACGTGGCTCAAACGCCACTGCCCCTATCTCAAGGCACTGGGCTGAGCATTCAGCTACAAATCTCATTTATTCCTCTCGACTGCCCTTCAAGATAGGAACTGCTAACATCCCCATTTTACAGAGTTAAACAAGTTCCCCAAAGTCACAGAGCTAACTGGTGGCAGACCTGGGATCTGAACCCAGACGTGCTGGCTGCATCCGTGTGCATAAACAGGGCTGAGGAGGGCACGGAGGCTCAAGGGAGTGAGGCCGAGGATCTGGGGGCTCCCAGGAGACTCATTAAGACCTTGGAAGTCAGGCTTTGTTTTCTTTGTAGACTGATCTTGAACGGTGCCCAACCCAGGCCAGTGTTGTTGATGAAATCCCGTGAGGGTGACCCCACCCACGCATGGAGGGTGCGTGCTGCCAGGACCCAGCCCTGCACTTCCTTTGCAGGATCTGCCTGAAGGGTGCAGGGAGCTGCTGGTAATGAGTGAGCAAGCAGGGGAGGGAGCTGGAGGAGTGCAGCCAGTCAGGAGCCACGGGCCGTCAGCGGCCACACCGACAGGCTGGTGCGGAGCTGTTGCCAGGGCAGCCGGGAGAGTCTGCCTTCACAGGCAGAGTGATTTAGAACCGGTTGCTCTGTCTGGGCCACCAGCTTGGGGGGCTGGCACTTGGCCCTTCTGAAACCTCAACACAAAATGTCAGGGGCCTGCTGCGGGGGGTGGGGGGGGGGCGGTGCGGGCATTGGCACAAACGACCATCAAGACAGAAAGCATAGGCACGTCTCACATGTTGGAAACAAGCCCCTTGTCACACACACAACCCAACAGGGACGGTGGCTCGGGGCTTGAGGCTTCTGGGCCAGGAGTTCCAACAACCCAGGGTCATTGTGTAGGACGCCCACCACTAAGTGGTACCTGCCCCTCCATGGAGGGGCCCAGACTGGTGGCACTGGTAGCCAGGGGACAGGAAGGGGAGAAGAGAGAAGGGCGGTGGAGGGCCGGTGGAGCCGAGGGGAGGACGGCACGAGGGAGGCAGGGTCCTGAGACCCTGACGACGTGCCCAGCACCCGGCTGCCACAGGGCAGGGTCAGACGAGGCTGGAACAGCTCTGGGTAGGGAGGAGCTACCACACCTGGAGAGGCAGGGTGACGTGAGTTCTGAAAGCCCGGGGTATTGCTATGTCGGCCACACTGAAACATATTAAGGTAAATGACTGACAGTGTAATAAATGTGTGAAATTTATGCGAATCTACCCAAGGCTGGGTTTGCAGGCGCCCTGATCGGGACTCCAACGCACTGAGGGTAGCGAACCCATTAAATCGCTTCCTGTACTCGTACAACTGCACTTGATAGGATGCAGTGTTTCCCCTCTTAGAAATGTTTCCACTGGTACAATGAGTGGCCTCATACGTGACCAGACAAAAAGACCAGAGGGCATCGCCATCCCGTCTGAACTTGCCCTAAGAGTCGGGCAAGCTGAGCAAGACAACCCTTCTTCACAGGTGGCCTGTGGAGTCCAGAACTGCCTGCCCCAAGTCCCACCATTCAGTGGGAGACCCTAGCCCCCAAGCCAATAAAAAAGTTAGCAGTAACCACCATGGGAAAATGCAATCACCTGGGAGTGAACCTGTGGTGCAAGGTGCTTGTCCAGAGTAGAAGGACAAAGCAGGGGACGGCCCTGGCTTTCAAGGCCACGGGCTGCCTTTCTGAGAGCTTCCTAGAAGTGTGTGCACAGGGCAGGACCTTCAGTGCAACTCTTCCCGCTAGATGGGGTGGGGGCACAGGAGATAGTCCTGCCCGCTGCTCACCATTAGAGACCACAGAGATTTACAGAAGGAACATGACAAAAGCTACTCAGCCACCCTGACGCAGGAGGGAGAGAAAACAGGCATGACAAATCAGAAACATACAGTGACAAATCATCAGGCTTTCTGGTGAGCAGCCCAGGTTCCCCAGGTTTGTCAAAGACCAGTGGAAGGCAGGGAACCCGTGGAAGGCATGGGGACAGCCCGTTGTCTATGTGCAAATGACAGAGCACCTTGAAAACCAGTGGGGGCCCAGGGTGTCCAAGCTAGGGTACAAATTGAGGGACCTAAGACCCTGGAATCCATCCACGGTCCAGGCGGAAAAAGTGCGGGATAAGCCTTGACCCAGCTCCTTCTGCTACACCTGTGCCTGGGCTCACATGTCCCGTGGCCTGAGTCTACCATCATGGAGGAACAGGGTCTGCCTATGAGGAGACCCGAGATTTGTAACCAGAGTCAGAGCTGTTGTGACCAGTGTCAGAGCCGTGCGTGGGCCCCCTGCCTGGCTTTCTCTCTGAAGGCTGGATGGCTTCTGGAGGGCCCAGGGCACGCCCAGAAGGCTGGCCGCGGGACACCAACTCCAGCACGCAGGCGGTGCTCCCCTCTGGGAGCACACAGCAGTGCTGGGACGGGGCGGACCCCCTCTGTGCCTTCAGGAAACCCCACAGGGGACGCCCTGCTGTTTGTCTGAAGAACTAAGCCGAGTCCTTCTGGATGTGGAGTCTAAGCAGGACAAAGGGCTCTCAGCTAGGGCTCTTTAACCAGACAAAATAAACACTCAGCCTCTCGACAGGGGGCTGTGACTTTGGAGAGAGGCAGGGTAGAGCCCATCTGATCTGAGTTTGGGCAGAAACTGGCTTTCAGCCACCGGCAGCAGCAAAGCGCCAGGCCAGGCCAGGCCTACCTTGTGTGGAACTCGGCTGCCCGCCTGGCTCCGTCCCACGGGTGTCTCTAGGGGCACGGTGAGGCCTGGTTTCCCAGGCTGGAGCAAGCAAGGGTCCATCCTGCCCCAAGGTTACTCTACAACCTGATAACCCGGCACCCCGCCACCACCCCCTCCCTCAAGACGCACAGGGCCCTTCCAGCGAGGGGAGAATCCAGAACTGCTCGATGGAGGTCTCAATACTTGAGTGGGTCTCAGAATCACCCAGGGCCTTGTCTTGAATACAGGCTCTGGGGCCAACCCTAGACCTGTGGGGTTAGCCCTCGGTGGGGCTCTGACTCCTTCTGCCAGGTTCCCATGGCACCACGATGCTCAGCTGGATCTAAGAACCAAGACAGGTGACATGACCTCTAACGTCCCTGACGCCTCCTCCCCAGTGTCCACAAGAAGGCTTGGTGGTTCCCTATTAGCTGCGGAACTTCCTAAAACCCCTGGAAGTCCACAGGTCTCTAAGCACCTTCAGCGGGCACACCTCCACCCACCTCTGCAGGCAGCCTGTAGGCCCCACTGATGACAGGCCAGCTGGGAAGAATGGCAGGGAATAAATCAATCCACTTCCCTGGGGAGAAGTGTGCTATTAACAGAGTTTTTTCAAAGAGGAGTTGTTAGGAACTTGTGTTTTGATCATCAGAAACTTACCCAAGACATGATGCCTTTAAGAGGAAGCAAAACTCCAATAAGGCAGAGAGGCGTGGTTCTGGGTCAGCAGCCACCCCACTCCGAATCCTGCGCCTCCCCAGATCAGGAGGTTCTTAGGCCCCCTCTGCAGAGCCCAGCCCTACAGGAGTGAGGCCCCTGGCACGGGCTGCAGAGACGGGCGGAGGGTGGCAGGTGCCCAGGTGAGCTTCCTGAGGCAGGCGGGCATGCGCCTCAGCTTGGTGTTCCACGGGCCTGGGTTCAAATCCACCCTCTGTCATTTAAAGGTTGTATGATCTTGGGTAAGCCTCCTAACCATCTTCGGTGTGGGCTTCCTCGCCTGTAAAGTGAGGAAGCATCTACTTCCTAGGGTTGCTGGGAGGGTGACAATCACAGGGGCCTTCTCTCCGCCCCTCAGCCCCACACCCACTTGGGCCTGCAAGCTCCTCCAACTGTCTGGAAGGCTCTTCCCTGAGAGCTCAGCTCACTCCTCTCTCCCTCGGGGAGGCTGTCCCCACCACGCCCACACACCAAACCCTCCAGTTCTGCGAGGCTCTCGCTGTCGTCAGGACACAGGACGCAATTCCACGTTTACCTGTGGGACGACTCCTTCCAGCCTGTCTCCTCCACAGGGGGTGGGGCCGGGCTGATTTCACTGAACACCCCAACGCTAGCACCATGCCGGGCACAGAGTGGACGCCCTCGTCAAGAGTAGGCCATTAGAGCTCCCTGTCCTATTGCTGGCTCCAACCGTCCAGCCCCTACAATAGTCAAGTCAGTGCCCTGCCCTAAAAGGGCCCCCTGGACCGTGCGGCACCTTTGGAGCCTCTCAATGCCCAGGCTGCTTCCTGGGACTCAGCCTCATGCGGCGCTCCAGGTTTCTTGTAGTAACACCTTCTTGGAGCTTCAGAAGCAAATCAAAGTCATTGCCAACTATTTTCTCCCATTAATCTCACAATGCATTTGCTATTTTCCCTCCATAATGACTCATTTAGCAGCAACAGAGCAATTAGGCAGACCACAGAGTATTGATTTTCTAAGTGGGAGAAACGTCCGCACCGACACCTTTTCGTGCCTGTCTTGGGCTGTCTCCTGCTAGAGGACGGGGTGGCCCTCCGAGGGCTGGGCTGGACATGCTGGCAGGACTCCGGGCTCTCAAACAGGAGCTCAAACACACGAGGTATGCAAATGTGAGCGTGTGCGCCTGCACATGAGATGACAGGATAAAATGAGCACAGGATACGCGGGACCCCAAGCAGACTGCAGAGCCCTAGCAGGCCCGCACCGTCACCGCACCCATTTTAAAGATCAGGAGACACAGGTTCAGAGATGAGGTGGCTCGCCCCGATCACAGAGGACGTTAGGGAGCCAGAGCCAGACCTAGGTCCTCATGTTGGCAAAAGAATTCTGTTCATTAGGTGGATGTGTCACTTGGGGGCACCACAGTCCCTTTTGTGGTATGACCCAGGGAGACTCCTGAGACATTACACAGTTGGTCTAGGCCCTGAGGTCACCCCGAGCCTAAATGCAGCCTCCGAGCCCAGCTGCTGTGAAGAGGTTCACCCCAGGCTGCCCTTGGCCACCCACCAGGCCTGGGCAGTGGCTCTCAGAAAGGCCTGTAGAAAGACAGAGCAGCTGGACACCCACTGCCCTCTGCCTCCTCCACCTCCCCCGCACCAAGACAAGGGCCAACCCACCCTATAAAAAGAGAGGGCAGAAAAAAAAGGGCAAGTCAAGAGTGGCTGGATGAGCAGGACACCTCTAGTTTCGTGCCCCCTCTCTGCAGCGCTCCGACACCAGCTCTCACGGCTGGGACACTTAAACAGGGCGTTAGCTTACCTACTTCCCACCGCCAGAAACTTACTCCAAGCCAGCTGGGATGGGCCGGAGCTGTGGGAGCAACAGGCCCTCCAAGTCCAGCCAACATACTGACCTCGACCCAAGGGCTAAAGGGTTTCTTGGTGGCCAAGAAAAAGGGGTGAAAATCCAGCCAGTAGATGTTGGTTTAAATGCCAACTCTGCCACCATCTATGTGGGTGAGATAATTACTCCTTCAGAGCCGCAGTTTCTTTATCTGTAAAATGGGACGGTCCCTGCCCTGCACCTCCCCCACTGGTAGGAGGGCCAAGTGGCAAATTATAACGTGCCACATAAATGCTGGCGAGGGAAACGCAACAAAGAGGAAAGTTTCTGAGAGCCAGCACTACCCGGCAAAGGCCTGGGCATCTCCCCATCACAGAGATGGGCAAGCAGGCCCTGCACAGTCTGTGTGGATGGGAAGCAGAGCATCCTACATGCCCTCTTGTACAACCAGATGCACATCAGCATATTAAAGGCTCCTAGGAGTAAAGCATTAGGGAAACTCACTTGCTTTGGTTCACTGGTCGCTTCCCTCACCTGTTCAGACTATGGAATCCCATTATCCCAAGCACCTATTAATATTTTCGAGAATGTGGTATACCATGGAACCCACTTTGAGAAGCACTCCTGTGGGCATTTTGGACCGTGACCAGGGGAAGTAGGGAAGAGAGCGAGGCCTTTCAAGTACACCCCTGGCTTGAAACGACTAGAGAACCTTTCCCAATGTCAACTACATGTCAGAAGCACATCAAGCCCTCGAACTCCCTTTCTAGCATGACAGAGAGACAGGCCCACGGCCCAGGGAGAAAGTTCCCTTCAATGAGAACACAAACAGGGACTTAGAAACCTGATCTTCCCCAGGCCAAGCGCTTGAAGGGCCTGAGGAAAGGCCTCCAGCAGAAATGCCTCCCCTCCCTGCCCTTGTCTGAGAAAGTCCCATCACTGCCCTCGCCCCCCAGGTCAGCAATGTCCCCCCAGGCTACCTGAAAAGAGGACCAAGTCTCCTCAGCAGCTGATCACACTTCAGAGGAAAAGGGCCTATGGGACCCACCACACAAAGTGGGAGAACACAGAATCCCAAGTCATCTGTGTGCTTGACGCCCCATGTGTGGGTGCCGGAGGGAAGCTGCCTGCACTGCCAGCCCTGCCCAGTGTGAGGGGACGAGGACACACCCCTTCCAACCCAGCGCCCTCTCCGCTCTCCGGGGAGCGTATGCCAGGAAAGGCCGAGGAGTCCGGGAACCGTGAGCTCCCTGGAAGAGCTCCGGCAAACCCATCCATAATGGTGCAGACATTGCTCCCAGCAAGGACAGAGCTTTATTAATTATTCAGGGGACGATGCAATTATGCAAATCAGTGGGCAGCCTCTGCCCCACTGCTGCCTTCTACGGAGTCCAGTGGGGGATGGGCATGCCCAAGGCCCAAGCTGCTGGGTCCCAGGAGGGAGCCACCCAGCCCACAAAAGGGGGACTCAACCCCCCAGGCACTGGGCCCACAGAGGGCTCTGCCCAGAGCCAGGCCCCATCCCCCACACGGGACAGCTGGCAGCTGCTTTGAGGAATGGTTCTGAGGATCTGGGGATGCCTTATTCCAGAATAACATACCCCAATACCTGTTGCTGGGCCAGCAATGCCGTCCTGCAAGACTCGACTCCTGTAGGTCCTAAAGGTATGGAATACTCCTGGAGTTCTCTCTTAAAAGACATACTTCTGCCCTGGTTGGCGTGGCTCAGTGGCCTGAGCACTGGCCTGTGAACCAAAGGGTCACCTGTTCAATTCCCAGTCAGGGCACATGCCTGGGTTGCAGGCCAGGTCCCCTGTTGGCGGCATATGAGGGGCAACCACACACTGATGTTTCTTTCCCTCTCTTTCTCCCTCCCTTCCCCTTCCCCTAAAAATAAATAAAATCTTTAAAACAAAACAAACCAAACAGCACACTCCTAAGGAGAGGTAACACTTCAAATTAGCGTTCACTGAAGACTGGCCTGCAGAGCAGCACTGCTCCACAGGTGCCGATGGCTGCTCCTGGGGTAGGGCTGAGGTCGGGGGACAGGGCACCCCAGATAAACGAGGCGAGGCTGCAGGGCGACGCCCCGTCAGCTCCCTTGGAGTAGGTTCCACTCATAAACGACCAATGTGGACCTCACGTGCCTAAGGCGCCTGGACAGGACTGCCCCAGGCAGGCCGGACGCCTGGCCACCGCATTGCGCCTGCCTCCCCCTACTTCCGGCTCCCTCCCTGAGGCCTGGCAGTTACCCGGGTGCCCAGCGCCATCTCAGGTCCACAGAGAGCGTGTCAGCAGGGAGCCTGGCGGCATGATCGCTGACCCTCAGCCAGTCTTGCTGGACAGCTCAGCGCCAGACTCACCCACCCTCCCACCGATCAGAACAAGGGCTGGTCTGGGGATGGCTGCCCACCGCCATCACCGTTCCCTCTTCACCCTCCTGGGCAGGGATAAAAGCGTCCTCTAGAAACTGGCCTGGAGAGGACGGGGAGGCGCTAGGCGGAGCCAGGTGAGCCTGCCCATGACCTCTTCCACCCACCTGCCTCACCCTGCATCGTAAATCAACAGATCCACGTGCAGCCACAGCTCATCAGCTCTGCAGAGAGGAAAAGGGATGTGGGGGCCCAGGCCCCTGGGGGAGCCCACAGAGAAGGGCACTTATAATCACTGAGCAACTACCGACAGCAGGGGCAGTCACCGAGCCTGCCCTACTCAGCCCTCCCGCGACCAGGAGGAAGGCCCGCCTCCACGGCCACCCTAACCCCCTCAGGACTCCAGCACAAACAGAAGCGCCAACAGAAGCCTCCTGCAGGGCTCCAGGCAGCCGGGGACGCTCCTCCGCCCCATCAGCTGTTATGTTCTCTCAGGTGGGAGAGAGTAAAATAATCTGGAAAGATTTAGATGCAAATCCCATCTCTGCCGCTCACCTGCTATCTGACTCAGGGCAAGTGGCTTTTACCTGGAGGGACCTCAGTTTCCTCATTTGTAAAACAGGGAGAAGGCAGTACTGTGCAGTAGGTAAGAGCGCAGGCTTGGGGGCCAGGCTGCCTGGGTTTGGATCCCAGGTCTGCCATTCCTGCTATGCGCCTCCTGCCTCCTGACTGCTAACCAGGGATGACAACAGCGTGCAGCACTTGGGCTTCTGGGAGGAGTGAGTGACCTCCTCCCAGGGAGGTGCTGAGAGCAGGCCTGGCGCGCAGGGTGTGCTCACCCTGTCAGCTGTGACACTGGCGAGGGCCCTGGCTTTGGCTCCACGGAGAGCTGGATTCTAAATTCATGAGGGTAATCCCCAATAAGTGACCACACCCCTCCGAGGCCAGCTTCGTCACCTGCGCGAGTGGTCCGGGGATTAGGGGTGACACATATACGACACACAGTGCTGGCACACAGGAGACATTTCTGACGTGGCATTAGTTCACTAATGTTATTATTGACAGAGCGTGTCTGTAAAACGGAGCGTATGACCAGGTGTGTGGTGGACAGCAGAGCTTTTCTATAATAAAGCCAGGCTGCCTGGGTGCGAGTCCCAGCTCGGCCACCTACAAGCTGTATGACTTGGGCCTGTTGCTCCATCTGCCTGTGCCTCAGTCTCCTCTGGAAAATGAGGGCAGTCATAGCCTCATCCTTTACGGTGCTGTTGTACGGACGAAATGGGAACATGAACAAAAAGGTGCCAGACATGGAGCCTGGCCCATCACGAGTGGCCTCTCAAGGGCATGAGGGGGCTGTCCTGGCTCCAAGTGGAGGCTGCCCTGTGAAGAGCGCCGAGATGAAAAGCACCCTGCCCACCCGGCGGCTGTGGCTCCATCCCACAGCAGCGCCAGGGGCTGCGTGACCCGAAGGCGGTGCACAAAGCCTGGGAAACACTGGGCGCGCCACCCTGCACTAGCTGCTTCCCTCCCGGAAATCCCAGAATCCTGGCTCCCAACACCTGAGTTTTGGTTTTGGTTTTGGTTTTGTTGACAAGAAAAACTGAGGCTCACAAAGAAGCAGGTGGTGAAGCTGGGCCTTGGGCTGGCCCTCAGTGACTGACACATCTTCTCAGCAAGTGCCAGTGTGGGGATGGGGCTCTGAGTAGGGCAGTCATGGGTTCAAGTTCTAGTGCTACGCCCCATGGCCCAGACGCTCCCTCTCCCTGCCCCAGCCTCCTCCCCAAACCCTCAGCAGGTGCCTGGCCTCCGCAGTAGGACGGCAGCCCACCCCACCTGGCCTGGCCTCTCCTGGTGGCCTCAGCATAGACAGCCACTCCCACCCTAGCCGCGACCCTCTAGGCTGTGGAAAAACCTCAGCTCCCAGGCAGGGCCAAGGGCTCCCCGGTCCAGCCCCAAAACGTGGGCTTGTCCCGTTCTCCAGGCTTTCACTCAATGGCCCTGGGCTTGAACAGCAGCACTGCCACTTATTATACCTCTCTGAACCTCAGTTTCCCCTCCTCTAATTGGGGAGATGGCAAGAAGAGTGGGCCCTGTTGGCACAGGTGGGAAAGCACTGGACCTGAAGTTCGCAGACAAATTCCAACTCCAGATCTGCCCCTTCATCTCTCGGAGCCTCACCCACCTCACCCCTAAAACGCAGGTTACAGTCATAAATGACCTGTGCTTTAGGTCATTTGGGAGACCTGGAGCACCTTTATCGAGTGGGGACCCCCATGCAAGCACAAGAGGGGGCCCCTGGCACTCCTCTAGGGTGGGGAAGGTTGATTTCAAAAGACACCACAACCCATTCACTGCTGGTGGGAATGTGAACTGGTGCAGCCACTATGGAACATAGGAGGTGCCTCAAAAATTAAGAGGAGAGTTACCATGTGACCCAGCAACCCCTCTTCTGGGTATCTACCCAAAAATGTTGAAAGCATGTATTCGCAAAGATATTTGCACCCCTAGGTTCATTAGAGCATTAATCACGGTGGCCAAGACATGGGAACAACTGAAGAGTCCTTCGATAGATGATTGGTTAAAGACGACGCAGTTCATACACGCAGTGGAACACTACTCACCCATAAGGAGATGAAATACTGTCATTTGTGACCTGGAGAATATCATCGCTAAGTGAAAGAAGCCAGTCAGAAAAAGCGAAGACCCATATGTAGGGTGTAAAACTGACACTCACAGTCACAGAGGACAGCGTGGTGGCTCCCAGAGGGAGGGAGGGCAGGGGAGTGGTCAAGGGTAAAGGGGACCAAACGCGTGGGGTTGGAAGACGTGCTGACTTTGAGGGGCGGGCACACAATGCAATACCCAGACCATGTACCACAGAAATGCCACTTGAAACACTGCTTAATAAAATCTTATTAAGCAATGTCACCCCAATAAGTTAAAAACATTTTTTTTAAAGGCATCAGGACCATAAGAAGAACACGCCCACATGCTAAGCGGGGGTGTGGAGTCCCAGCCAGGGAACGGACTGCCTGGACAGGGGGTTCCCCAGGGTGTGACTGCAGCCAGGCACATGCCCTCCTGAGGGTTTTATCAGCGGCTGCATCTGTGAAACGGGAAGCTGGAACCCCTCTCACCACAGGGGGCCACGAGGAGCACGCCGCGTGGGCGGTGCCTAGGCTAGTCGCTGGCCCACAGCGAGGGCACAATTCCTGCCCCTCGGCAAATAAACTTTGGACAGCAGTTCTAAAACTGGGGAAATTGGATCACTCCACCAGAGTCTAATTTGGAAGGTCTGGTGCAGGGCCCAAGAATCTGCATTTTTTCAGGTGCACCAACCAATCCCTATTCCTATGGGTTTGTGAGGATGAAGGGTCAGTCCTACTCAGGAGCCAGCCCCCCCGCTTCCTAGACAAAAGTGGGGGCGTACTCAGGCAATTCTGGGACTGAGCGTCCTATGAGATCTAGGGAAGGTGGGAAGGGGGGAAACGGCAGGAAGGGGAATAAGGGGCACAGTGGGTGGGGCTGTGAACAATCTATTAAACAACCTATTAATCAATCCCCTTCACGGGAAACAGAAATTGTTAAGGCCTCACACATCCTTCACGTGCTAACAGTCTGCAGCTGCAATACAGCGCTTTGATTACAAATGTCAGAAAGACAGAGCATGAAATTAACTTCCCCTTAGTCAGTGTGCACAGGGAGCCGCGCACTAATTCACTGCCCTCATACGAAACCCCCCACGATACCGTCACATTAAATCAGGGCCTGCGCCACCAGGGTGGCATCTCTATCTCTGCCCACTGCTCTTTTACAATCATGTCTGGCCTGTAAATGAGGGCCCCAAAGGAGCAAGAAAGGTCAGGGCAACAGGCCGGTCCAGGGGTTAACCGGCAGTGGCCAGAGCCGGGGGACAGGGGCCGCACAAGGGCCCTCTCCCGCGGGGGCTGCCCACTGGGAGAGAGGTGCGGGGTCACTGTGACAAGGAGTAACTCGCTCCACAGAGCATCGGATGCAGGGAAACCCACCTTCTAGGTGGGCTAGTTCCTGCCCCGCTGGCCCCACTAGAGAGACAGGAAAACTGAGACTCGGTGGCTTTTCCAAGGTTGTCCCACAGAATAGAGCCTGGCCCAGGAGGCAAGTTCCTGCAACTCCTGAACTCGGATCACTCTGACTTGGCCTGTGGCAATCAAGGGACAAGTGGCGGCATGGGAGGGGCAGCGGGGGGGTGGGGACGGCAAAGCCCGGCTCAGGCTGCCTTTGGGAGAACCCCTACGGAGTTCTTGGGGCTGCTCTCTGACCCCTCCCCTCATGCAACCCAGAGGCACATTCACTGGGCACACCCTGAGCTCCTCCTCAAGGCAAAAGTGAGAACCTCCAACCAGCCCGCCCAGGCCATGCCACCAGCTGAGGTCTTCAAGGGGACAACACTAGGAGTCAGGCACTTGCAGGCTTCCTGAGTGGGTGTAAGTGGGGCTATCAGGGAGACACTATTCTTGGCACACCCCGAGAATGGAGCTTGACCTCCAGCCTTGGGGTCACTTCTTACCACCCCTCAAAAGTCCAGGGTATTGCCAAGAACTCTCGCAGGCGGGGAATCCTATATCCCCCCTCTCCTCCCCCTGGGTCCTTGCCCCACCATCCATCTGCCTGGCTCAGAGGGGACCTCTGGTGCACAACTGGTAGCTTCCATGAGGGTCTGTCTTCCAAATGCCAAGAAAGGTTCTTACAAGTCCATACCCGGGTGGCATGCGGTGTGCCCTACAGACAAGACTGTGTGGGGAGCCAAGGCTGCGTGCCTGCCCAAGGCTCATACCCACACATGCCCACAGAGGACAGAGGGGCCCTGTATCTCAGGAGGCGATGGTAACACAGGCCACCCTGCCTGGCATCCGCAGCCGGGAAGGGAAACTTCCCCATCATTTCTAGGGCAATAATTTCCTTGGGCTTTCCGCCAGTCCTTTGAGGTAGGTGGGCAGGCATGATCACAGGTGACCCCACACTGAGTACTGGGAGGGAGCACAGGGAGGAGGGCGCTGGCCCCTGGCCGAGACCAAGCCTTTCCAGAAGCTGCTTCAGGCACTGGGAGAGGACGGGGGACACAAGCCCCAAGGCCCCGGAAGAATTAGGAAAGGAGTTCACTGAAACTGGCCAGTCCCTGCCACAGCCTAGGCCTTGGACATGTCACTGGGCTGCAAGAAGGCCTCAGAGGATGGAGCCGGGGGGGGGGGGGGGGGGGATGGCAGAGTAAGGCGGGGGGGGCGAGGTGGCACAGCCTCACCACAGTCCAGGCTTGCTGTCCGCAGCTACTCGCACACCCCGCCCCCGGTGGGAACACAGCCCAGGCCACTCCTCAGAGAACACCAGAGGCTCTTCACGCAGAAGGCGCTTCTTCACTCGCCCTTAGCCAATCACCACACGGGAGTGGGCGGGCAGCTCCGAGCAGGGGAGAAGCTAAGTGCGCTCTGCCACCTGGGAAGGAGCCACCAAGCCAGCGAGCGGGGGAAGCTGGGTGTTTTCCCTCTTGCCTGTTCAGTCTCCCTATGATCTCTTCTGTGGCCTTCTAAAATAGCCATTAATTAGAGCCTGGTAATTAACTTTTTGCTTCAAGTAATATTTTGCAAAGGAATTCCATTAAAGAGTCGATTTGCATATCCTCAGACATGGGGCCTGGAAATAGGCTGGGCTGCTTGGCGAGAAGCGATGGGCCCCACGGCACCCATCGGGCCTGGCACCCCCGGCCTGGGCTCCCCTGGAACCTAAAGGCAAAAGGGAATTAAGGGAGCTGCTGTCCTGGTGGCCCAGCTACAGGCTGAGTGAGCCCCAGAAGGTTCTCCCCAAGAAGGTGGGTGGTTTGTCTACAAAATTGGCCAGCTCCATGGTCATAAACCCAGGCAGAAATTGCACACAGAAATGCACATGTGCGAGCTCAGACACAGAACATACTATACATACGTGTACACATAACAGACACAATGGTAATGGTAGTCCACGCTTATTGAGCACTTATTAGGTTGAACCATATGTCCACATTCGACCTACAAAAACAGCCACTTCATGTGGTCCAACCCAACATGAAGTGCCAAGCAGTGTTCTAAATGCTTTACATGTGATTACTCATTTCAAATGCACAGACACGTACAGAACATTTACATATAATGTACACACACACTCTTGAGGGCAGGTGCACACTTGCAAGACATACACAGACATGTACATGTATCTACAGATACCTGTATGAAGGAAAGCCTCTCTAGCCTCTGAAACCCCGGCCTGGGGCTGATCACAGTCTCACTAGCTAATTTCCACCGTGCCTAAAAATATTGCCCCGCTCACATCTCTGGAAGATACACGAGGGAGCCGCAGATCTAAAAGGAGGGTGATAAAAATGAGAAGGCAAAAAATAAATTGGTTCTCCTCTACGTCCGAGTCGTGTTCCGTGGCTCTCCCCTCCCTGTCTGGGGGTGAGGCTCAGAATCGTCTGCTCGCGTGCAGGGCTCCTGTCAGCTCTGCCGCCAAAGGTGTCCCCGGGGCTCCAAGCACAACGCTGCAGGTGGGTGGGGACCTGATGGCGAGGCCTGGCTTCTGCGATGGTCCCACCTCTGTGCCTTTGCCTGTGTGCCTCAGTTTCCCAGAATCTAACAGTGCCTTCGCTGTCCGCCTATCCTGTGGGGCCGAAGACCTCCCCAAGAGCAGTGTAAATACCAGGCCTCCTTATAATAATTATCGGATTAAGAATTAAATCTGATTCCCTCAGGGAGAGGAGGAAGGGGAGGGAGGGAGGGAGGAGAGAGCTGGGGAGCCTTCCTTGTAGATAATTAATGAATTCCCTGCCATACCTCTTGGAAGGCAGAGGCCCATTTAACAAAGACCCACCTACATGGGGCCGCTCAGAGCAGAGGGGAAGCCATACAAAGCAACCAAGAATCCTGGAAGGGGCTTGTCAGGAGGTTCAGAAGGCCAAGGACAGGAACAGAAAAGACTCAAAAGAAAAAGCACTACTGGTCAATAAACTAGGAAAACAACATTCATTAACTAACAAGCAAAGGGATGCAAATAACAAAGAAATACCATTTTCTCTGCCTATTCAAATGAGGAAGATTTAATGATGGCACCCAACGTTTTTAAGGGTGTGAGGAAACAGGTGAGCACTCCTAAAAATCATGGGGAGAGTGTAAGTTATTATAGTCTTTCGGTGGGGGGCATTTCTATCAAAAACTACAAACTGTTTCTATTCTTTGACTTCCTCATTTCCTTTCTAAGTAAGACTTTATCCTAAGGAAACAATCAGAGATGTAGACAAAGATAGATATTCAAGGATCTAAATGCCTGCATCATTTTTTAACAAAAGCTAGATAATCTAAATGCCTAAATGATTAAAAACAAGTATGATCTAACATGAGATAGAACTTTTAAAATTGATTTTTAAAAGATATATAGAAGAGGTTTGTTTGCTTCCACAAGTGTAGAAAGAAACACAGGTCGCTCTGCCCAGCTATTTCTTGTGTTTCAGGTAGTAATGACCCACTGTACAGTCCCCTTAAGGGACAGTAGCATTTAACATCTTTCCTGAACCTCACGACTGCTTGTTTTTATTCCCATGTTGCTGATGAGAAAACTGAGGCTTACCAAGACGAAGCAACTCTTCCCTACCAATATTAACTACCACCTAGTGCAAACCATCAACATGCTAGTCTAGCCTCTTCTGCATATTATTACTTACTGAACAAAATTTTAGAAACATTTAAAAATGTGCAAACTCGCTGTTAAGGAAACAGCACTGAGCAGAACAGCCATTTCCTATTAAATACATGCTGAATATATTATTGTTTCCACCAACAACATCAGGCCCATTGTGCAGATGTGCAAACCGAGACTCAGGAAGGTAACAGCTGAGGCAGGGAAACAGATATCTTCTTCCTTTTTCCTTGCTTGTCATCAGGTTTCCTCTCCCCCTCCAGGGACCGCCTCACCCAACAGGGCAGAACTAACTCCTGCCTCCTCAGGGCTCGTTGAGGGGCCCTGCAACCTCCCACCCGCCACTTCCAGCACCTCCCTCCCGAGTCTCGAGTCTCGCACTGTCTGGAATCCCACCATTAGTAACTTTCCGGGGCGGGAACTCCGGGTAACACAATGCCTGGGAGGGGCAATCCAACTCTAACTCTGCACACGGCAGCCCTGCATCTCTGCACCTGGGTTGCCAGCATTTATGCGATAAGCGCTGCACCGGAAGAATGGGAAGAAGTGGGGGGCGGTGTCTACAATCACTGCAGAGTAATTATAGGTGAGGAGGACAGGTAGAGAGGCAGAGAGAACATAATCTCAGCACATGTGGAGGGCTGGAGTCACCCAGAAACAGTGTCAGGGAGAGAAGGGATGAAGACAGCACAATACTGCCAGCTGACCCTCTTAGCTACTCAGGAACATTAATAAATAAACGAGTGACTTGGAAATTATCTCCTGAGAAGGCAGAACCACCACAGACTGGATCGCGCTTACCCACATTAATATAGCCTTGTAAACGAAGCGGCCACATTTCTAGACTGCAAAACAAGAAAGCTTTTGCCGGCATACCTTTCACCTGGAACGCCTCTGAGCAGCTCGCATTTCTGTTACCAGGAGAAATGATTACCTGTCCGTGGTGCTTATTTCCAAGACCTCCAAAGAAGAAATGAGGGTCTAGGGCCCCAGGGATTTTGGAGACCAGCTGGGAACCTCCCCCCAGCTACTTAGGGGAATTAAGTACAAAGGCTCAAACCTGTCCTGTGGCCCCGAGGACCCCCAGTGCACAAGCGTGCCCACCAGGCCCTGGCTGGCCTGACCCCAGCCTCATAACCAGACATCAGCCCTCTCCCGGAACCAGCCAGCCTCAGTGCCGCCACCCCGGGGGCAGATTTCTTTCCCAGGGAGCCCAGGGAGGTTCCCAATCTCCAAGTGAGAGAATTCCGGTGCAGAAAATAACCTCCACCACACAGCAGTTTATAGAGCACGGCAGATAGCATGCAACAAAGCCGCTTCCACAGCCGTAAAGCAGACAGGTTCATCCGAAGCCGGAACCCAAGTGGCCACCCCCTGCTTCCCTGTGCTGGCTATCTATGGGGGGGGGGGGAGAGCCACAGGGACCAGGGCTCACACTTGTCACCTAGAAGCCCCCACCCCATTCCCATCCCCACACTGAGACCGACATCTCTGCACTTACCCACACCCTCCCCAGCAGGGAGCACGGCAGCCCACTGGGCAGCCCAGTCAGGGTTCCCGGGAGCCAGGATTCAGGACCCTCCTTGCTGCTAAACCACGTCAAAGGTAGCCTTTCGGTCCTCCCAGCCTTCAACAGCACAACCACACCAAGTCAGAGTAGGGGGAGGCACCTTACCATTCACCCAGGTTTGACTGCGAGCTTTGGGAGAGCTGGGTCACCATAGTTGGTTTGACTGACTCAACTCCAAACAGGACGACTCCAGGGGGTTCCCCGGAGAAATATCTCCCCATCCATCCCAGTAGCAGCCAATGAATCTATTGCTAACCAAAGAAGCAAAACCGGAGACCCCAGTCCCGCCAAAGCCCATTTCAGCGCCATGGCTGGAAAGGGAGATTTCAAACTCAGTCTCTCTGCCTATCTTTAGGAAATCTGGGCCCCCTTCCTGTGCCAGAGAAGCCACCAAGCCAGATTTTGTTTATAGAAAATTAATAAGACAATTCCACACCACTGCCAGTGCCGTTCGGCTCCAACCGCTACCGTTTACCACCGTTTCTAGAAATGGGCTTATACAGATTCATTCCCAAACCCCCACTCCGTGCCCCTTCAGCATATGGCAAGGCTGACCTGAGGCAAAGCTGGGCAGGACCTGCTCGAGGTCATCTTGGCCATACCCCAACCTCCAGCCAGGGTGGCCAGCCAAGCGTTCGCCGGCTTCTCAGTGCAGGCTCTCCACTGGAAGGAGGTAAACATGGCATGCACGCTGTCTGCTCCCGGGAGGGCAGACACACTCGGAGGCCGGACTGCCTGCTGTTTCTCCTGCTCCCCGACAATCAACACATGCACACAAAACGGGGTACGTACACAAGCCCCCGCATGCGGGTGCAGAGGGTCCTGACCCCTGCCAAGGAAAGCGCAGAGAAGGGCATGTTCCTGGGGGAGAAAGCCGGAGGAGGCGGGGCAGGCGGAGGCAGGAAGGCAGCAAACCGGGTGGCCTGCCGCCCAGACAATAACAAAGATGGGAAGCGAGATTTTCAAAGACGCAGTGGCTGCCCCCAGCGCCGAGCTCTGGCCTGGCTGCATCTGCCTGCCACGGCAAAGCTCGGCACGCCTCGTCCCCTGGGGCACCACCGCTATCAGAGAAAGGCTAAGGGTCCTGCCTTGGGCTGGGACTGGCGGCTGGGGCAGGAAACCAGCTGCAGGCAGCAACAGGGAGGTGCTGGAGAGCGGAGCTCTGGGCTGGTAGAAATTAAAGGTCTAATAATTCTACTGGGGCTACTCTCCAGAAAGATGCTTGGGGTCAGTTAAAGTCACACAACCCTGGGTAGGAGTTGGCTTATAACTTGTACTCCTTTCCCTGTTGGAACCAACGGAGAGGGGAGACACATTTTTATTCTCCCTGTGCCTCGCCAACTCGCCAACTCACCAACTCACCGATCACACACCGGGCACAGCCCTATGAAGGAAGATGCCAGGGGCCTGAGAGGTTGGGGCTGAATGCTGAAAAGGCTCCTCAGTGCCTGCCTGTTCTTTCCCCTCCACAGCTCTGCAGGGACACGTTCTAACTGGCACCGGAATCCATCACTGTACCTGTGCCCAAGTGGAAAGGTGCGGTGGCTGGCATGGCTCAAGAAGTGGGACCTGGGGCCCCAAGAGACTGTGTCCTGTCCGTCCAGTGCCCCCACACACAGCCAGGAGGGCTTGCCCTTGCGAGCTGAAGCCTGCTCGGTTGCCGGTGACTCTGGGCAGGCTGAACCACCTCCCTCCCCTCCTCTTCTGCCCCAAAAGCTACCTCCCCCTGGAATTTCCACACCCTACTCCTGGCTTGCCCAGGAAAAGGAAACAGGGAACAGAAGACACCCGTGGGAGTAGAGAGGTAAGGAAGGGAAGCAGCTGCCCAGACTGGAGAGGATAAGGCCCTTCTTCCCCGGCCTCTGGCGATGCCCCTGTGTTCAGGGCACTGCCTGCTCTACCCGCCCCAGCCCCCAGCATAGCGCAAGCCCTACTTAGAGCAGATGTGCCCCTTAAGCGGCCCAGCCCCCTGCTCCTCCCCTCCAGATGTTCACCCTTTTCCTCACCACTGGGTTTCAGCAAAAACCAGCAGAAAATGCCTTTTGTATCGGACACCCAGGGGTTCCAAAAGCAGGGGGGGCGAGTCCTGTGGGTGGAGGAGCCACTTCTGTCCCCATCCCTGGGCATTCCACCGCCCGGGAAACAATGCCCACCTCGGCAAAGCGAGCCAGGACTTCTCGGCGAGGGCACTTTCTGCCCGGCCTCACCCCGGGGAGCAAAGCGAAGGGACCGCCCGTCGTGCCCCCCAGTCCGAGGCGGCCCCACAAGTTGCCGGACGGCGGCGTGGCATGCCCTCCCCGCTTGCAGCGTGCCCCGGCGCCAGCTCCCGCTTTGTCCCCGCGCCCTCCGGGGCGCATCCCGGGGCGGCGGCGCGAGGAGGCCAGGCCGAGAGGCAGCGGCGGCGGGCTCACCTCTCATTGTCCGCGGCGGAGGAGGCGGCGGCAGCGGCAGCGCTCCGGAACCCCGGCAGGATGTGGCGGAAGCTGTGGTTGCGGTCCAGCTTGGGCTGGCTCTTGGTGCGCTTGATGGAGCCCTTGAGGCGGCGGCTGAGGAAGCCCTGCGCGCGGGGCGACAAGAAGGGGAAGGGAAGGCGGGGTTAGCGCGGCGACGGCGCCGGGCCCGGGACCCACGCGGGACCCGCGCCCCGGCTCGGGCGGCCGCGCGGCCGAGGGCGGGCGCGGGCTCGGGCTCGGCCCCAGCAGCTCGCGGCCCGCGCCGCCCGCCAGCCCGCCGACCGAGCGCCGACGGCTCGGCCCGCGCTGCGCGGCCCAGCCCACCCCGCGCCTCCCGCCCGGCCCAACCTAGCCCGGCCCAGCCCAGCCCAGCCCGCCACGTCGCCCCCGCCCCCTAAGCCGCTGTTGCCATGGCGACGCAGAGCCGAGCCGCGCCGGCCGAGGCCGAGGAAGCCCGAGCCCCCCGGGCGCGGGAGCCGGCCCCAGCACGAAGGGGTGGGGCAGCGGAGGGGCGGGAACCCCCGGGGTCTTGGGCGGCCGCAGCCCCCTCACCTCTTTCAGTAAGGAGGTCACACGCCCCCCAACCACCTTGAGAAATCCACGCCCCCCACGCCGTTCCTGATTGACAAAGCACCTTCCTCCACCCTCGAGGTCGGTGTTCTCAGCGCCAGTGGTAGAGGTCGGGGAAACTAAGGCTCCGAGAGCAGGCGTGTGGTCCTCGAGGGGTCGGCCGGCTACGCTTGCCACCTGGACTCCTAACCTGGGTGCCTTTCCTTCCGCAGACGACCATCACTGGCCCTCAGGGTGGAACCCTTTGCCTGGAGCCAGAGTATACCAACAGGAACCACCACCTTGGGCTCAGGGTTCCTGATGCCTAGCTCAGGGAGGGTCCGAGGGGCTGAGGGTTTGCTGAGTAGCCCCATTGCCTGCTTCAACATTTGGAGCCAGGTCCCCGGGAAGTCTGGACCTTATCTAGAGGACAGCTGCCTGGCCCCATTCATGACCCACGGTGGGGAGAGTCCTGCTCCTGGCAGGAGTATGGCAGACCTCAGCTGGGGGGAGAGCGTTCGGGCCATTCGTTCATCTACCGGGATTCCCTGGACTCAGGACAGCTTAATCCCAACCCCAGCTCCAAGAGCCCCTGGCCCAATGGCGGAGACAGGCATTCGATACATGCGGGCTGAACAGTGCTTCTTTACAGGGAATGGGGAGATTTGGAGCCTCAAGGGGCCACAGCCTGGGGTGTTCAGAACTTGGAACACACAGGATGCTGGAGGGAGAGGAAAACTGGGGGGTGTGGGAGGTGGGGGGAGTGGAGCAGGGGGATTCCCTGAGGGGGTGGTCAGAGAAGGTTCTGGGATTCACCACCCCAGCCTCAATTCCAGGTGAATGGGATATTATCTTATTTTGAAATTAATATTGTACACGATCCGAACATCACATTTCATTCATCAAGCAATAGGGAGTAGACTTGGGGCCCTCGCTGGTCCAGGGGAAAAGGTGGACATTTGCTATAGATCAGGCCTCTCTGTCCCTCTCTGTGGCCCCAGCACCCTAGACATGACAAAGTTAAATGCTGGCTGTACACATCATCTCGTCCCCACATAAACAGAAAAACATTATCCCTTTCTGCAAAAGAAACCTTGCTCAGAGAGGCAAAATGAGTCTCCCAAGAGCCCTACCTACCTACAGCCAGAGCTTTTCCCATAGGACCCTCTCCTGCCCACCCTCTTCAAGCTTTCCCTTTTCCTTCCTTTCTCCCCTTACTTTTCCCTCCCACTCCATCTCTCACATCCATACGAGACCCATCCTGGTGGCTACCTGTCAGAATTCCTCACATCTTACAAGGCCCAAGTGAAATGTGACCTCATCCGGAAGGCTTCCCAGGCAGTGAGCCCAAGTGCCTCTCGCCTCTGCAGCCCAGCAGCATCCATGAAAGTGCTCTAACTGGCTGCATGCGGCTCACCAAATATCTCTCAGGTGTTAGCTGTAGGAGGGACCCTCTTCCAGAGGGGGACCCATAGGGCACCACCTGATGTAGAGGAACCAAAAATGGTGGCGGATTGAGGAACAGTAGACCCTCTGGGAGACACAACATGAAGGCAGGAACCCCAACCTTTCCACAATCTTCTGCTCTCCAAATCTTGGTCTTTTGCCAGGTATGGGGGTGGGGGGGTGGGGAGATGCACCTGGGTAACATGGATGGGCTCTCCTCTAACAGGTGTTATTGTCAAGCAAGTTCCCCCAACGGGCTTGTAATTTTTGTTTTTTATTTTCTACACTGATGGAAATTTCACCATTTTTACACTCATGTGGCACAAAGAACCAAGAAGCATGTTTCATAATTTAGGTAGCTCATTATGTAGCAATGTTGACAGCTTTATCCTATTTTTGAGTTAAAAAATTTTTTTCTTCTCCCTTCTAGGAGGTTGAGTGAGACACGTGTCACTTCCTCTCCCCATCTCTCCTAAGGTGACACTTAATGCTTCTCTGACAAGCAGCCTCCTCCTGGAAGCCTCCTCTGAATATACTCCCCACATACGCCCAAAGTGACCATGACCTTGGAGGCTCAAACTCTCTATCACATTCACTCATTTACCATTTATCAAAGTCCACTATGTGCTAGACACAGCAACCAAGGTAGTCATGAACACTAGGAGGTAAGCAATATACAGATTAAGAGGCAGAGAGTTCAGCCCTGGCTGGTATGGCTCAGTGGATTGAATGCCAGCCTGCAAAGAAAGGGGTTGCAGGTTCAATTCCCAGTCAGGGCACATGCCCCGGTTGTGGGCCATGTTCCCAGTAGGGGGTGTGCGAGAGGCAACCACACATTGGTATTTCTCTCCCTCTATCTCCCTCCCTTCCCTTCTCTCTAAAAATAAATCAATAGAATCTTAAAAAAAAAGAAAAAAGAAAAAAGGCAGAGAGTTCAGATCATGAGAAGAGTGATTCTTTAGGAGAACAGGGAGGAACCCCATTCACTTCCACACCACCCATGCCCACCCTTGTGTCCCCCGGAGAATCCAGCTCAGGTCCCTGCATATGGCCAGCTTAACAAATGTTCATTGTCCCTGAAAGCCACAGCTGGAAGGGGACTCAGATCCAAGACTGCGTTATATGGGGGAATGAGGCCTCAAGGTCCCACAGCAAGGCTAGTCCAAGATCCTGGACTCCAGTTCCCTGCTCCACCCAGCCTCGCAGCTTCCTTACTGACCGATTCATGGGGTGGAGGGCCAAGGGTGGCCCTTTTTCCAGTCCTGGACAGAGGGGGATGCTCCTTTTCTCCTATCCTTTCACGGGCAGGTCCCAAGACATGATTTCTGGAGGCGGGTGCAGCTCTAGAAGAGAGACTATCTGATCTTCAGGTCTGAAAATAGTGTTCTAGACCCAAGTCAAACTTTTGTGAAGGGACGTGGTCAAATCATGTCCCTTCTTTAAGTAAAATGGGTTCTAGAACTGCAGCACTGCCTGCTGAGAGCTGGGAGCTGGAGGCAGGCAAATAGGCCTCAACTCTGTCTCCACAGACTCCCTGGCTGGGGAATGGTGGGCAAGCCCCTCACTTCTCTGAGAAATGGGTAGGGGCTGCAGTGAGGATTAAATAGGACAGATAAGGCTCTGGACCTTGTTTCCATAGCCCTGGGGCCTGACTTTATCCCACCGTCTCCGAGGCCGATCCTACGTAAGCCGGCCCTGCTGATCACACCCCCTGGGCCAGCGCAAGTCCTCTCGCACCACTGTGCTCAAACCTTAACATCCACTGGGGGCAAATTACTAGTCCTTTCTGAGCCTCTGTGTCCCTATCTATAAAATGGCTGGTGATGACATCTATAGGGTTGTGAGATGGATTAAATGAGATAAGAGATCATCCGTAAAATGGTAACTACTAAGCAACTAAACACAGTTGTTGCCAGCTTTACTATTATTACTCATGTTGCCTCTAGCACAACCACTGGTTTCTGCTCCGAGGAGGTGTGTGGCTGCCATAGGTGCAAGCCTGTCTGGGCACCCCTGGGAGCTGGGCGGTGGCCTGGCATCCTGGTGTCGAGCCTAGCCAATGGGTGAGTCTGCTTGCAAAACGATGCTGGAGCCACAGGCTATCATCTGGTGTGGTAGTTTTGAACTCTTTTAAACAAACACTTTTTTTAAAGCAACCTCACAGAGATTCCGGAGGCAAAAAGTGCTGGCGTGGGCTGCTCAGGGGGAGGGCTCGGTGTTCATTCACTAGAGCAAGGACTGATGTCCCCAGCTCAGCAACCAGCCTGCACAGTCCGAAAGGGCGGAGCCTGTTCCCTCCCCAGATGGGGCACCCTGCCTCCACTAACACAGCCGTGTCCCATGTGCTTCTCAGACAGCTGTGTCACTGCACTTAGGTCAACTAAGGCCCCAGAGGCTTTTGCACGAGGCTGCTGCCTGGTGCCCCGCTCCCCAGGCCCACTCCCAGCGGTTCAGCGCTGACAGCCGTGTAGCCTCTGCCCCCTGTCTGTGACAGCCTGCTTCCCCTTTGGAAATTCTCTCACCCAGGGGATCCGCAGGACCCCTGGGCTTCCATCCATGTCATTGATAAAGTGCAGGGCAGCCCCGAGTGGAGGACAGAAGCCTGTGGGGTCTCCAGATGGAAGGACCCCAGTGCTCAGCAGCTCCCCCACCCCTGTTCCAGCTACCACGCCACTGTCCTGGCATCGGGCCCGCAGCCCTGCTCCTTCTCCAGGATGTCCAGAGACTTTCTCAAGGGCCTTTCAGAACTCCAGACACAGACTTCTTCACTCATCTGTTTCAGTCAATTTCAAGTGATGATGATGGTGATGATGATGATGATGATGATAAATTACCAGTTACTGCGCTCCTGCTCTGCCATGTAGCCCTGCCCCTGACGCTCACTGCACATGCTGCAAGGAGGGCCCAGTGCCTCTCACTGGGACTCCTGGGGAAGCTGTAAAAGGAGACTCAGAGAAGTTAAGCCACTTGCCAAGTGGCAGAGCTGACAGGCGGTAGAGCTGAGAGTATAACCAGCGGCGTTGTAGCCCCCCCACACACACACACATGCACACAGGCATATACACACTTGCACTGTGTGCACACACACAAGTCAAAGGCCAGAAGGAGAACTGACAGCTCAGCCCCTCCTCCCTACACTCAGCCCCAGGCACTGGCCTCTGGGTAGGAGGAAAAAAGGGAAGGTGCACTCTACCCCTGAGTTCCTGGGACTCGCAGGTGAGGACCCAGAGGCTCAGGGAGGGCACCTCGCCTGGTACCATCCTCATGTGTGCCTCATTCCCCAACCAGAAGGCAGCGCCTGGAGGTTTGCATTTCAGCACTGCCACCTGGGTATCTGGGAGCTGCTCGTTGCCCCTGGTCTCTGGGCCACTTTCCCGCCTGAACATAAAACACCAAGTACCATGCCTGGTTCATAGCAGGTGCTCTATGAAAGGCAAGTTCCTTCCCCCAACTCCACCATCTGCTTGGTCCTGCAGCCTCAACCCTACCTTCTTCACCTGCTCCCCTTTCAGTAAACGGACCCTGGGTCACTGCAAACGGGTGGGCGGGCCTGACCTGCCCGCTGAGCCCTCGGCTGCCCACCCTGGGCCCAGGGCTCAGGATGGAGCCAGCACCTCACCTCTGGGGCCCTCCGTCTGCCCAGGCCCAGCTCCCCCACCCGTGGCCAATTCTAAGGCTGGCACCCAAACAGAGATCCTTCAAGGCAGAAGCCTACTTTAACAGGCTTGTCTCTCAGTATCTTTCTGGGGCTTTGTGTAAATGCCAACAGCACACCTAAACAAACAGGAAAGGAAGGGGAAGATCCCATCCAGATACCGCTCCAAGACTGCAGATCTGCTGGGCACACAGGCTGGCAGGCAGATGGGGTACCTTGGCAGCTGGTAGTGACACCTCACCCCAGCAGGGCACAGGCTCCGGGAAGGAGCTGGGGACAGTGAGGAGTCCTGCTACCAGAATCACAGGGCGAGAGCCAGGAGGGCTCATGGCGGCAGTCAGGACAATGCCCATATGGTACAGACAAGGTACCAGAAGCCCAGAGGGCAGGGGACCTTCCCAGAGTCACCATGGAATGACTGTCCTCACCCGGCACCCCCACTTCAAGAACTTCCCAGGCGTCCATGTTTCCTCTTTTCAGGCCTCAGTCTTCCCGTCTGTATTGTGAGGGCTGGACTGGCCGATCACCAAGCTCCTTTGCAGCGCTGATAACTGATGGTTCTGTAAGGCTAGAGCAGCGGCCTTCCACAGCTGGGCTCCCTCACCCTGGCACGGACGGTACCAGCGAGTTCCCAGGCTTCACTGAGTCCTTCAGAGGCACAATTCCTCCTCCCTCCCTCCCTGTTCCTGGGGCTGTGCCCTCAGCAAGCTGTCAGGCCTCCTGGCCTCCTCCCCTGAGAGGTAGCCACCATCAAAGAAAGTCCCAGATGGGGAAGGACTCACTAATGGTGGAATGTCAGGCACGGTGACAGGTGAAACAGGGACCATATGTTAAGTCAGGATTAAGTTGGTGCCTTCTTGGTGGCCACCTACTCATGGGCCGTCCTATGCCCACAGGACCCTCCCTAACCCCCTGCCAATGCTCCCTTGAATGTAAGACCTCCTCACTCCTCACTACCCAGAGAAGGCAGACAGACTGCCTGCGTCACACAGAGAACCAGCTTGTGGGCCCTGAGAGCCGGGAGGCGGCTGGGCCCTGATCCTCAAGGATCATTCTTGAAGTAAAATATTACCCAGGTAACCACACCTAAACGTGTTCACCCGGAGAAAGAGGCAGGGCCAGAATACACACCAGTTCAAGGACATGCACGCATACAAAGGCACATGGGGGGAACATGCCCACCTAGAAACGTATGTGTAGACATACAAGTCACCCCACCACTACCGTAAACACGTGCACATTGACCAACACACATTCACAATCACAAAACACACCAACAAGCATACAAATACGCTGAAACAAGCTCACAAATACACACACGTACTCAGATGTCGTCAGGCACTCACAGAATTACACTGATATGAGGCCAAACACACAGGCCCCCATGGGCTCAAGTTCACAGCCACCACAGGAAGGGACAGCGTCTGCGTGAGCTCAAAGAGCTGGGAGCCTAGATCCTGGATCCCAGGGGGCCAAACGGCTCCATGCTGGTGACCCCACAATCGCCCTGCTTTGTGTGCAGGATCCCTCACGTTGTGCCCCTCTCTGAGGACGACCTGTTTGCTTCTCTCACACCCTGAAAGCTGGTCTTCACAGCTCCCTGAACGTGTGGTGTCTCAGAGCATCGAGGCCTGGCAGGCTGTTGAGCAGCGCCCCACGCCCCTCCAGAGCCAGGGACCCCTGCTCCAAACCTTTCTCCTTTGCCATCACCAAATCTGAAATGCCACCCTTTGACACACCTCTTTAGGTGCTAGGGTTACCTCAATCTCTAGGAATCCCAGGTAAAATACAAAGGCCTGTCCTCCCCTCCACCCCTCAGCAAGAAGCGTAGTAGCAGAGGGTTCCGCTACTTGTGGCTTTGGGCCTTAGGTCAGTGACCTAGCCATTTGAGCCCGTTTCCTCTTCTGTAGAATGGGAACAACAGTAGTCAGCACAGGTTCTTGTCACGAGTTATAAGATCATGCATGTAAAGAAATTAGCCCATTTCCCGGCACACAGAAAATGGTAGCTACTATCGTCATCACGGAATCACGGTCATTGTCATCATTTCTTTTTTTATTGCTTGGACTTTGACCACCAGAGCCAGCCAGACATCATTACCCAGAAGTAAACAAAGGGCAGGGAAGGGTGCTGGTCCGCGGCTCACCCAAGGCATGCTCCTTGAGCCTCACCATGTGCTGAGTCCTGGGAAGGCTGGTTTTTGGCCCTCAGGGTCCCCCAGCTGGAAAGGCAGTCCTGGACCTTCCCAGACACCTGCAGGATCCTCCTCACGGCTTTTGCTGCCTCCAGCCCTGCCACCCTTCCCCCATGCATTCTTCAAGTGCATCTAGGCAGATCCTCGAAAGAACAGATCAGATCAACCCCTGACCAGCTCCACCTCCTTGACCAGCTCCCCAGGGCTCCTGGGATAAAGGCCTAGCTCCTTGGTGAGGCCCCCAAGGCCCCTGGTGACCACCCCCTCCCTTTGCTCCAGTTCCCCTGGCTTCAATGGGACTTTTGAAATTGCCAGATTCCCCTGTCACAGGGCCCTGACACAGGCTGTTCCCGCTCTTTGGAGTGGAGGTCTCCTTTGCTCAGAGGGTCCAGCACACCCTTCAATCTCTCCTCACAGCTTCTCCCCAGGGGTCTCCCTGATGCCCTCAGATTAGGCCAGGTGTCTTTATAGACTTATCATGGTTGTAATTATACATCGATTTGTTTGATGTCCCCCTCCCCCGCAGGACTGTGGGAGCCATGGCAGCCGGGGGTCCCCGGTGCTGAACACTTGCCAGGTATTCCATAAATACTTCCTGAATGAATTAACAAATATTTATGATGTAAAAGAGAAAGTGACCTGGGAGGCTTTTTAAGGCATTTCACTGGGGGTCGATCTGGGCGGGCTTGCCGAGGTTCTTTAGGGCAGGGCGGCCACACACAGCCCCTCCAGGCAGAATCGCTACAAGAGCAGCGGTGAGGACAGCAGTGATCGCAGGTCTCGCTGACCGCCAAGTGACACACCGGAGCCCAGGCTTACAACATGGGCATCACCCCTGCCCCAGTGCAGAGGACTCCCAGGTAAAGGGGGCCCCTACGGAACCGTGAGAATCTAAAGGAGGTGGGAGGTGAGCCCGGTTGGGAAAAGAGTAGGGGTGTGAAGGTGGTGAGGGAAATAAAGACATTGGAGAGGTCTTCCTGGTACCTGCCAGTGCCCAGGACTGGGTAGCGTCAGTGAACAGAAATCAGCCACACGTGAGTCTCAGGCAGGGACATGACAACCCAGAGCAGCCAGGGAGTGACTCACTGCTCCATAAATCTTCCACCAGCCTTAGCATAATAAGCGCATCCCAGAGGTCTGGATGGCCAGACACTTCATCAGCTCTTTAAGCCCTCGGCCAGCTCTGACCTCTTGGTGGGGAGGGCGGCGCGGGGGCTGCGTGGCTTGTGGGGAAACCGACTCCATCAGGGAGCCTCACCCCTGCAGCAGGACCTCTCCTTCCTCCCTCTGCCTCCCTCCACTCCTGTCAGAGGTCTCCGTACAGGCCAGTCTTGCCAGGGTGACTCACTGATTTCGGCACTCGTCCCCCATCAAAACCTGTACTCTGAGCACTCTGTGTGAGTGAATGCTCTCAGCAGAAGCCACCCCACAGAGTGACCGAAGAAAAAAGAAAAAAGAAGAAAAGCAAAAAACACGTTCAGAGCCAGGAAATCTGGGTTCAGCTCTGCTAATTAATAATCATGAAGACTATTCCAACATGCTAAGAGTAAGCCAGATGTGTTTATGAAGCCCTCTCTAAGCTCCAGGCACTATATTAAAACTTTATGTGACTTACCTTGCTTAATTCTCACAACCTAATGTGGAGAACGGAGGCTCAGAGAGGTCAAGCAACTTTCACAGGGCCACACAGCCAGCAAGCGGCAGAGCTGGAGCGGCAGATCTGGGTTCAACCCAGGCAGTTTGCCCCAGAGCCCAGGTTCTTCCTTATTCCATCACTGCACTATGAGGCTCCGAGCAAGCATGTTAGCCTCTCTGACTCAGTTGCCCCATCGGTACAATGAGGGAATTGGTTTAGCTGATCCTCAATCTTTTCCAGCTTGGGCAGGACAACTTCCCCCTCCCTGGTGCCCCATCTGCAGGTGACAATAAATGGGAAGGCACCCTCTGAAGACAACAGCTTGCCGGAGGAAGGTACTGATGGTGGGACTTCATCTCTGTGCTGGGCCATCAGGGGCTTCCGTGGCATCAGATGGCCCTACCCTGCCCTCCCAGGCACCCAGCCTGCCCGGGGTAGCCCCGGAGCAGAAAGGCAGGGAAGCGGTGTAGCGCACCAGGGGCCGTCAGGAAGCACCAGGAGCCCAGGGTGCTCCCGTCCCGGGGACCTGTAAACACCAGTGGGAGGGAGAGGCGGGCGGCAGGCCCATAAATCCCCCTGAGTGAGCAGTGCTTTTAAAAGCCCTTTTCACTACAGGAAACAAAACGCACTGTTTTGGGAGAGGATTTTATAGGCTATTTCTGCTCCTGGGTGATTTACCACCTGCAGGCCAGGCTTACCTGGGAGTCCTGCTCTGAGGGACCCTGGGAGCCCATGGGTGGAGTAAAGGTCAATTTCAAGGCAAGGGCTGGGGTCCTTGAGGGACCTTGCCACCGGGGTGGTCTGGGTGACTTGTTCTGACCTTTCCTCCCAAGACGCAAGAAGTGGGGCTCTCAGAAGCGGGGAGGTAGATGCTTGCCCCTCCTCTCCTCACCCTGCACTTGCTGATTTACTTCATTTACTTCCTCTCACAGGCCTTCACTCCATAAGTCCCTCCCTCCGGGTACCTGGCCCCAGTGCCCCGCATTCAGGCACGGAGGTTAGGACAGGCAGGGACAGGGGTGTGGGGGTGGCCTCAAATGCAGCTGGGGGAGTGGGTCCCACCCCTAGGAGCCATCTAAGGTACCGAAGCAGAGCAGTAAAAATTATGGTTCATCATAGATATTCTCTAAGCAATTCCACAGGAAAAGTTACTCATCCCAATGTGGGACCTTGTGTTGGAAACAGCTGTCATCACTACCACCTCCAAAGGGGGCCTCCTGGCTTGGAAGCAACTGCTCCTGGAAGACTCAGAGATCATTATGTCTGCAATCTAACCCAAATGTCACTTGATGTGACAGAGGCAATGACTTTATTTTCATGCCATGGGGGAAGGGAATGAAGGCATCTGTGCTAGCCCCCTACACCCAATCTCCTGAGCCATCTGGGAGAGGGGAGGGGACCTGCAGGAGCCACAGGGTGAGGCAGGAAAGGGGAGCAGCTCCCTCCTACCCCAGGGTGGCCACCTTGCACAAACACCTTATGACCAGTAGGGGGCAGGCCAGCTGGAGGCAGGGGCAGGACAAGATGAGGCCGGGAGATGGGGAGGTGCAGGTTCCTACGCCAGCTCTGTCCCTGGTTGGCTGTGTCACCTCAGACAATGCACCTCCTCTCGCTGGGCCTCAGTGTTCTCGTCTATAAAACGGGAAGAATAACAGCACTGACTCGCAAGACTGGGCTGTAAGCTATGCACCAGGCTCTGGGAGACCTTCAAATCCACACTGGCAAGCTGAGTGGTCTTCAGCAAGTTCTCCACTTCCTATCTGCCTTGATTTTGTCACCTTCAAAAAGTGGGATGTGTTATTTGTCCCTGGAGTCGTGAATACTAAATGAGACGATGCCTGGAGAGTGTGCGGCACAGGGCCTGACCCAGCGGACTGTGCAAAATGAGCCTCACAGCCCCCACTGCACACACAGCAAGGAGCGGGTAGGGCTGGTTCCAGCCCGGGCAAGCCAGGCTTCACGTCCAAGCTCTGACCACCATCCAGCCCCTCCCAGAACATCTGCTTTCCTCCCTCTCAGAGCAGAGGTGAGGATGGAGCAGGGCCCCTATAACCCTTCAAAGCACCACCACGGTCAGCGTCTAACTGGCCAGCCCTGGTCACCACAGTGCAGCGACACTGCTTGTAGCCAGCACCCTGGCCCACCTCAGCCTGAGCCCCTCCTCCTGCTGGGAGGCTGCCTGGGCTCCAGACCTTGCTTCCCTCCAAGGTCCCTGACTTGGGTCCCCTTTCAGAGGTCCCCCAGGTCTCTGAACCCAGACTCAGGCTCAGTCGGTTCAGCTACCAGTGCAAGGCACTCCCTGATTTGAGCTGCTCCCTCCACCCAGTGGTGGGGCCTGGGTTTGTTTAGCTCATCTGGCCCCCCTGTGGCCCTGGGGTAGGGGACACAGGACGGAGGGGAGCCCACAAACCGCTGGGACTTCAACTCTCTTCTGGGAGTAGCCATCCAGGTATCGACTTGCTGCGCTCTGCTGCCCCCAATTGGCAGAAAACAGCCCTGCACAGTCACCAGCTCCTACCACATGGGAGCTTGGTCCCCTATGTCTCAGACACTCCCTGCAATAACTCTTCACCTCCCAGGGCAAGAACTGAGCTCTAGAAGCTCTGTCAGGGGCAGTGTCGTTTAGGGGCAGGAGATGAGGGGTGCAGAAGGGAGGGCCGAGGCTCTGGGGGAGGTGAGGGGTAGAGGTAAGCCCCACCCACCGGAAAGGGGAACAGGGTGTGAACACTGGCTGAATGCTTCCCTTTACCAGGCACTGAGCCCTCGCAGCCACCCGTTGAGCCAGGGGCTCCTGTGCCCATTTACAAATGGGGAAAGAGAGGCTCAGAGTTGGGCAGCTTGCCTGAGTGGCCCCATGGAAAGAAGCCATGGGGCCAAGGTTCAAACCCTGCCTTGTCCTGGGTGTACTGCTGGGAGATGCCAGCACTACACCTGTGGGGGGAGGGGCTGGGGCGGGGTGAAGAGAGGAAGAAAGGTCCCCAAAGAGCATCCCACCTGCCAGTCACAGAGCCTGACATTCCGTCTGAATGTCTGAAAATCCGATTGATAAGGCTCCTTTTGTGCAAGGAATGTATAACAGGAATTCAGCCATTGATACTTTTGTGGGGATCTGTTTATCAGACTCCTGCTGACCACCAGGCTCCAGGGCAGGGCTTGGGAAACAGTTTACAGGAACGGCCTAGAGGTGCCCCTGGAAGATCCAGGGCAGAAAAAAAGAGGGGTGTCCCAGGCTGCCCTCCTTTCCTTCCCGCTCCACCCTCCCCTGACAAGCAGCCTCCTTCAAGCTGGCACCGCCCAGGATGAGGCAGCAGATTCCGGGTTCTTTAAAGTGGGTTCTTCCCTCCACCCCTGCAAAGGGCACTCTGAGCCCAGGTGGGGACACAGGTGGGCCCCTGACAACCTGCTTGAGCAACCTGCTTGCTTGCTCCCCCATCCCTCACCGCCCACCCCAGTCCTGGTCGCAGCCGCGGAAGGAGCTCCAGACTCTCCTGGCCTGGCCAAGGATGCTGCTCTGAGAACACGCTGCACTCCAGGTCCCTTCTGGTCAGCTCTGGCCCATCTCACGTCCCTCTCTGGGGACCCCGTGCTCCTCTTAATACAGCCTCAGATCCTCTGTGCCCTGTGCACTGTCCTGAGCCTCCGTCCCTCCCACTCCCTCACATTCCACACGTCAGCCCTCAAACTGCTCCCAGGCCCCGCTCTCACCTGCTCGTGCAGGGGCTGTCCCAGCTGCCTGGGGTGTCCTGTCCCCTCCCCTGCCTGGGAATCACTTCAGCAAGCCCCAGCTGACCCCTCTGTATTTTTTCAGGTAGCAACTACGTTTTAATCCTCTTTGTGTCAGTATCCTGCACAGGTCCCAACACACAGTTGTTCATTAAAAATTTATTAAAAGAAAGAAAAATGGAAGGCAGACAACGGAGGGAGAAAAATTAGTTCACACCCACGGCAGGACTCGCAGACCAGAGCTTGACCCCCAGCTCTGCTGCTCACCAGCTGTGTGACCCTGGGACAGGACCGCCCCCGCCCCACCCACTCTTGTTTGCCTGATCTGTAAATTGGAGCAAATGAAACCACCTTCCTCTTTCTTCATGGGGCGGGCAACCTCCCAACCCTACCAAACACCACCACCTGCCCTCGGTTCTGAGCCTCGGACCCTGGCCTGGCCTCAGGTTCAGGAGGCTCCAAACGGCCCCTGGCTCCACGTCCTGCCTTAAAGACTCTCTGTGCCCGCCCTGGCTACCCGGGACAGCTCCTGGCCTGGGTTGTCTGTGTGACGCTCCCACAGCAGGAAAGGGGGCCTCTCTCCCTCGAAGGTGGGCGCAGACCAAAATGAGGGTAATTTTCCTATTGGGTTTGAATAGTTTATAACAATTAGGGTCCATAAAAGGCAGGCATGGAGGGGGATGGAGGGTGCGGGGCCTGCCCTCTCCGCCCAGCCTCTCATCTGTGGAACACCAGCCAGGCACCGGCTTGGGTGACTCCAGCTCAGAGGGCACGATTGAACAAGGGACACTGGCCGTCGCAGGCAAATTCCTGGTACTGTGAGGAGGACACTGGGGCACCCACTCACAGGACCCCCATCCAGGGTCCAGCACTACTGCCTGGTCAGTCACAGGCAGTCATGGCTGACATCCCTCCGCTGGTTTGTGGGCCACAGGCATAGATGTGTCCCACAGAAACATGCATTTGAGATGCGCCAGAGCAGCCTGGAGTGGTGGAGGGAGCCCCAGCGGGTATTGCAGGCAAATTTTCCCTCTCCGAGCCTCTGTTTCCCCACATGTGCAGCCACAGAGCTGGCTCATCTAATCTGTGAGCCTGACCAGCTTTTCTGTCCCCTACCCCAATGCCCAGTGGAGTCGCCTCAGCTGAGAAGAGCACGCAGGCCCTGTGGGGCAGAGAATGCAGCTCTTCTGCCCCTCAAGCCATTCCTCCTCCTCCAGGCAGCCTCCAGCCCAGACTGCAGGTCAAGCTGTAGCGGGTGCTGGGGCTCAGTGGCCAGGAGGGGGCAGTGTGCTGATGCTGGGGAGGGAGCTAGCAGGGGCCTCCAAGTGCCGTCAGACCCACAAATATCCCTTCCCTCAAGCCCCGTCCCCCAGAAAACATGAGAAAGACGGGGAGGAAGACTCAGCTGCAGGGAAGGGAGGGCAGGAAGGAGCAAGGCCTTAGGTGCATTGGGCGGGGATTGGAGATCTAGGCTCATCCCAGGCCCAGCCCCAGGTGGCTCGTGTGACCTCGGGAGAGGACGCTCCACTCTCTGAGTGTCAGTCCCTCCTTTGCACAGGGAAGGGCTGGACCAGATAATTTCCAACAGCCTTTCCATCGTGGCGCTGAAGGGGTCGCCCACAGGTCTGCAGTTTGTGCCTGTTTCTCTGTGGCAGAGGGAGAAAAATAGACAGCTGACACTTGAGGAAGGTGCAGGGATGCTGCAGGAGTGGGAGGGGCGAGCAGCTGGGGAGACCCAAAATCCGTCTCCTGGGGACCTCTGGCCTCCTGGGGATCTCTGGCTTCCTGGGGATCTCTGGCTGGCATCTGAAGGCTTTAATCCGAAGGCTCCACCTGCTCACTTTTCTCTCTAGGCTCCTCTTTTTCATGCTTCCAGCTCATCCAACACACTACTCACATGGGGCCATTGGCTTCTTCCTCTTCAGTTAGATCCCCTCTAACTGGAATACTCCTGTCTCTTTGTTCCCGTCAAACTCCTACACATCCTTCAAAGCCCAGCCCCAGAGATCCCTCCTCTAGGAATTCTTTCCTACCCTAACTGCCCCTTATTCTGGGTCCTCACAGCACCCCAGGCACACCTCCATCACAGCTCCAGAACTACCTAGGGTGTGACAGTTGAGCATCCAGTAAAAAGTGGGTGGTTGAAAGGAACCAGACTCACTTCTAGAAGCATCTGCAGTCAACCTAGTACTGAGTTTATCTGCAGTTTCCGCCAGCCCCCTGAGTCTTCCCCTCCCTGACACTTCTTCTCCATCTCGCAAAAAATAGCCGTGAGACCTAATTTCAGCTAAACCTTCAAACACAACTCTCCACTTTCAACTTTCCAAGGAGGAATCAATTGGCTGTCAAGTTTCCCAGAGCCTCTGACACTCCTCCCACACCCCGGCCCTGCCGGCTCTCCTCAAGGTCGGCTCTCCTCAAGGTCGACGGGAAGGATGGTGGGGGGCGGGAGGACCCAGCCCACACCCGGAGAGTGCGGGCCGGGGAAGCCAGTGGGCTGAGGGGACTCAGGGGGGGACCTTAACAGTCACCATCTCCTTACCCCCAGATTAAACCATGAATTCGTCTAACATGGGGTGGCAGGTAAGAGCACACTGCTTTTGCTGAGGGTCCCTGGGCCTCGGGAAGGGGAGTGGAACTGTGCAGATCCAGGCCCCCCAGGGCCTGCCTTCCTACCCTCCCTTTGGCCCGCTCCCCCTTCCAGGGTTCCCTGTTAGTGCAGTGAACACAGACCTCAGTTTGAATCTCAGCCTCACCATCTCCTTGGAGCCTGAGGGCTGAAGCCAGAGAGGGCAGGGAATCCCCTTTGTCACCTGTTTCCAGCTCACTTCTCCATTCTACCCTCATCCAGGGTGCCCCACAGCTCTCAGGGGCCAAGCACCACGTGGCCCTGGGGAAACCACTCTCCGACCCCCTAACTTGACCTGAAGGTGGAAGGAGGTTGCACCTGGTGGGCAGAAAGTTCCATATCTCGCCCAGGTCACCAAGCTGAGAGGTTCAGCCTCAGGTTTGCTGACTTTACAGCTTATTCGTTTAGTTCCTGCTTCAAAACATTTCAGTGCCAACTGTATGCCCAAGCCACACACTGCCTTACAAAATCCACTCTCCTCATTTCACAGAAGGGTAAACTGAGGCTCTCCCAGGGTCCCAGTCTCCAAGAGGGAGAGGTATAGCCAGCACCAAGATTCTGATGTCCTGTGGGGTGGCTGCAGTCCTAGGCTGGCCCACCAAGGGGTAAGAGCCACCTGTAGGGATGCAAACAGCCCCGACTCAGAAGTCACCAGGTGGGTGGTGACCTTGGACAATCCAGCCCCTCAATTTTCATGGGAGAGGGAAAGAGAATGAGTTCTACAGACCCCAAAACGCTGATTCTCCATTAAACTACATGGTCGCAAAGGGGCGCGTGCTTCTGTGAGAGGCAGTGACATCCCCTCACCCAAGTTTGAAATGCAGCGAAGGCGGCAGGTATTCAGGTTCGCCTCTGTTGCCTCTCCTGCCTCCCCAGGCGACACCACGTTCCCCAGTCTCCCCTGGGGGGCTGCACAGCGCCGCAGTCAGCTAAGCACTGAGGAGATGGCTTGCGGGAGCACATGGGAGCTGGAAGGAGCTCCAGCTGAGGGACAGAGGGCGGCTTCTGGTCTGCGAGGGCTCTGTGTGCAAGTCTGTTCCCAAGGCCCAGACCAGGACCACCTCTGACCTTCCCCTGCAAACACCCACCCTGCCCTCTGCTCTCCACTCCGACCCTCCCCAGATCTCTACCCTTCTAGAGCCAACAAGGGAAACAATCAGAGTATAACGATAAGCCCTGGCTGATGTGGCTCAGTGGATGGAGGGCCAGCCTGAGAACCAAAAGGTTGACGGTTCGATTCCCCGTCAGGGCACGTGCCTAGGTTGTGGGCCAGGTCCCCAGCTGGGGGTGAGGCAACCAATCGATGTTTCTCTCTTTCTCTTTCTCCCTCCCTTCCCTTCTCACTAAAAGCAAATAAAATTTTTTTTAAAGAGTATAATGATGGATTTCATTTATTAAGCACCTATCAAGGGTCAGACCTGCACTGACGTGAAAATCTAGCACGGTCCTTTGAGGAAGGCATTCTACGCTTCGCTGACCAGGACGGGAGCCTCAGAGGAACTCAATGACTACTGAGGTTAGACAGGTCACTGAAGGGCTGAGATTTGAACCCACATCCCCACCTCTGATCTTTCCAGTCCCCCTCCCCCAGCTCCTAGCACTGGTGCAGGACAGAAACTCAACTCACACCCAGCTCCTTAACTGCCGCACACAGGGAAAGACCAAGGCGCTCGAAGAAGTATACAAAGCACAATGTCCAACAGTCCTGGCATCCATGCATGGTTATGTCACTGAGAAGCTGTGTGACACCAGGCAAATGACTTCACCTCTCAGCCTCAGTTCCTTCATCTGTGAAACAGGGATATTAATAGCACCTCCCCGCTGGGGAGCAGTAAGAAGCGGGTAAATGGGGATTGAGCACAGTTTCCATCACGTAGACCCTAATTGGACAGGCGGGCCCAGGAGTCCCGGGGGCCTGGCAGTTGAGAGGGCTGGCGCTGGCTCAGATCCACAGGTGGTTTCCACGCCAGGAACAGAGTGAAGGCGCCACTACAGGAAAAATGCCAAGGCTAGCTGGTAATTAAAGAGCTGCAAATTATAGCAACTTCAAGGTGTGAAGACACACCTATTAGAGCAGCAAAAGAAAGGGAAATGGGTAAAAAGCAAAGCCATGGGGTGCAGGAAGGAGGTGGGGACAGCAGGTTCTCTCCACAGCCAGAGGAAGTGCATGCTCGAGCTCTGGGATCAGAGGGACCTGGGTCCCAATCTTGGCTCCACCATTATTAGCGGTTGGCACTTGGGTGACTTCACCTCACTGAGCCTCTGTTTCCCCATCTGTAAAATGGGGTGATCCAACTATCAGCTGCAGGGCTGTCTGGAGGATTCGAAGAGATCATGTAGGTAAGGCCCTGATCACAGCACAGGCGGCTATGTTGTTATTAGTCATTGTTCCCTAAGGCCCCCTCAAGGCTCAGCTCCAGCTGCTGTGGCTCCAGGGGGCCAGGGAGGGCAGGACCCAGCCCCTACTCCAGTTGACTTGAGTCAGGGACACCTAAGAAGGGGACCCTGAGTCCTCTCTCACCGCACGCTTCCCTTTTCTCTCTCCCTTTCCTCCCAGAGACTGAGCCAGAGGCTGGGGCTCAGAACCACTTCTTGGGGGAGCTTGTTAAAATGCAGATACCCAGTCCCTGCCCCTGCTCCTACCCCACTGCACTGAAATCTTGAGGGGGCCCAGGAATCTATTTTGAAAGCATCTCATGGCATAGATCCGCGAAAGAGAATCAGTGGCCCTTAAGAAGGCCCCATCCCCTTAGCCTGGCACTCAAAGGCTCAGCCTGGTTTTCCAGCCTCCCCTCCCACCCTGTCTTGCAGGCATTTCAACTCCAACTCCACCATCCCACCGACAGGTCCATTTCTAGTGGGCCTCCATGCCTTCGCGACTGATCTTGCCCCTACCCGGAACTCCCTCGCACTGTCTCTGCCTACGCAATTGCTCGTGACCCTTTAAGGCCCAGCTTAGAAGTCAGCTCCCGGGGGAAGCCCTTCTCAACCCATCAGGAACAGCTGGTCACTCCGAGCTCACCTGAACCCCCATATCACAGTGCACAGCGACAGCCAGGCTGGGGCCCTCTCTGTTCCCTCCATCCAAGCCTCTCTCCCCTGCTCCCCACAGGGCTGGCTCCGCATCCCTTGGGCCTCCGCCCCGACTGCACCACTTCAAGGGAGCCCTCCTGGTTTACTGGTGTTCTCTTGTATAGCACGTAGGCCCCGCATGAGAGCATGAACTCGTAAGGTCAGGGGCTCCATCTCGCTGGCGCTGCCTTGGCCAGCCCCTCCCACTCACCAAGGATGGTCCATGCCTGGCACACAGCAGGGACACACCACAACTGTTGAATGAATGAATAGACAAACAAATGATCGAAAATCCCTCTCCTTTACAGATTATGAGCTCCCAGGAGAAGAAACCCCCCTATGTCTACCCCTCCGGGTGTCTGGTGGCTGGCAGAGCACTGGATGGGGGACGCAGGGTAACATGCTAAAAGGGGGCGCAAAGGGACACAAAGCTGGCTGTGCGTGCGCAGCAAGGAGGGTGGGGACACAGAGGGGCGTGGAGCGTCAGACATTAAGGGTCACTGGGTTCTGTTTCTGCAAAGTTGTTTAGGTTTGTGCTAGTGGGACCGCTAAAATCAATAGCTAAGATATATGTACTGTGTTGTGTTGATTCTAAGATGCCATCAATTTTAAAATACAGCATTATTTTATATGCCATCAAGAAAAAAAATAGCAACTGTATTATGACACATCATGGACTGTAACATGAGAGATATTAAAACGTGGAAGCAAAAATTGAGCGACTCAAGAGTCAGGGGAGCCTGGCGTGCGTGTGCACACATGAGGGTGCGGTTACCTGGCCTAACACCAGCCTCCCTCTTCCCAGCTCAGGTCTGGGCCCCTCGGCCTGCAGGGTGTCTGTCCTCCACCTGCCCCCCCTCACAGGGTGGGCCCCCCATGTGGCCCCCAGGGGCGGGGCTGAGCCACAGAGAGGGGAGCAGCTGAGCGATTGGATACCTAGAACAAGGGAGGCCGGATGCTCTCCCGGTCCGTGAGGCTCCAGGAGCAGCACCCCAGGCCAGACGGCGATGGTGACGCAGAGATAGTTACCGTGACCCGGAACGGTGTAGCGGCTGAGGGCTCCATGCTGGGGCTCTTCTCCGAGAGGCTGCCGGGCAGGCTGCGCCGGGAGCCTGGCCTTTCTTGGGGCGACTCTGTCAACAGAGGGAGAGAGCAGGTAAGCGTGGGCAATCGAGGCCATCCAGTCTGTCCCTCCTGCCCTTCCATCCTGGCCAGAACAACAGGTCCCCATAAAATAGTACAGCCACTGTAGGAAACGGTTTGGCAGGTCCCCCCAGATAATTAAAGACATAGTTATCACATGACCCAGCAATCCAACTCCTAGGAATATAGCCCAAGACTCAAAAACAGGGACACAGACAAACACTTGTATGCAGATGTTCACAGCAGTGTTATTCACAACAGCCAAAAGGTAGTATTAACCCAAGTGTCTCCATTGACAGACGATTGGATAAACACAGCCGGGTAGCCACCCAGTGGAACGTTATTCCATTGTAGAGGCCTGATACATGCTGCAATGTCATGAACCTGGAAAACATGCTGAGTGACATGATCCAGACACAAAAGGACAAATATTGTGCGAATCCACTTAGATGAAATACCTAGAATAAGCAAATTCAGAGATAGAAAGTAGATGAGAGGCTACCAGAGGCTGGGGATGGGGAAGGGGGGTGGAGGAGCTGGGGGAATAAGGAGTTACTGCTTAACAGATGCAGAGTTTCTGCTTGGAGTGATGGGAAAGATTTAGAAAGGGACAGTGGTGACGGCTGTATAACACTGTAAAGATACTTGATGCCACTGAATTGTACACTTAAAATGATTAAAATGGCAAATTTTAGGTAATAAATATTTAGCCCAATTTTTTTAAAAAGTCTCCCAAAACCCGTGCTTCAAGCCATCCATCTTGAGACGCAATGAGCTCCCTGTTACTGGAAGCATACAACCTTTCGGTCAACCTTTCGGTTCTCCTTTAAACATGAGAACCTGTGATCTCTGGCTTCCAATTCGGACCTCCTTGTTTATAGGCTTTAAACCTGAGAGAAGCTCAAGGGCCTGGTAGGTTATGGAACCAAGGGCAGCAGCCTGCTGCTCAGCCAGCTCCAGCTGGTTATTCCGGCCTGGCCGTGGGGGGCCCAGTGCAGCTGTAGCTCCCCGCCCCCCCAGTTCAAGAGAAGCTGGAAATCTGGGGTATTTTTAAATATGAAATATTCTGATTTTTAAAGGGTGACAGCTCATTCAAAACTCTTAGTCACGGCCTGAGCCTGCCTGTTTAAAACCTCCCAAGCCAGTCCAACCTGGCTGCTTTCCTCACTGGTTCCCCCACACCATGCTGGGCCCTGGCTCTCTCTCCTCCACTGATCCGGGGGGACCCCACAGAAGACGCCCTTTCTCCTCCTCCCACCCTGACCCACCCTGACCCACCCTGCAGGCCTTGGTGGGGACCCTTTGTGGTGGAGAGAGACTCCTCAGCTTGACTGCAGAACTTCCAACAAGTCCCTAGTGTTCTGCATGGAGCCTGCTTTCTGGCAGGTGCTTGGGAAAGACTTGTTGACTCAAAAGGAAGAAAAAGAACAGGGCGGAGCTTTCCCTGGCACGTGTGAATGCGCAAAGGTGCAGTCAGAGGCGCACGCCCAGCAAACACACTCACGCGCGTTCACACCCGTGCAGAAACCCCAAGGCGTACCAGCTCAGACCCACTCCCAGGTACACATCCGTGTGTGGACGGTGCACATACACAGGGCAGATGACGGGGAGCAGGCTTTCCTAGAAGGCAGATGGGCTACTGGGGGCAATGTCCACGCTTTCCGGTCCATTTCCTGCCTGTGGCCGATCAAACAGGGGGCCTCAGGAGCATGAAAGGACAGAACTGAGCCCCTCACCCCACTAGGACAGGCTCTGGTGCTGAGCTCTGGCAGAGGGTCTAGGGGAGGCGGGCCGCTGGCAGGGACAAGTTCAGGCCCAGCTGACTGCCAGGCAGGCCTGCGGCAGGGGCTGCTCCAGGTCCAGATGCAGACTAGCCATTCCTGGGCCAGGCGTTCCTGGCAACTTCCTCCCCACGACCTCTCCTCAGCCCCGTGACCACTTCTCTTATCGTGCTCCCTACTGAGACCCTTCCTTACTCCTCCCCCATGACCCCTGCCAGTCTCACCTCACGGGAAAACCCACTTTTTCTGGGGTTTCCCTAGCAACCCTCTTTCCACGTTCTCAAGTCTGCCTTCACCTCTCCCCCGCCCCCAGCACCCACCTGGGTCACCCGCATAACCACTGTGTCCTACCCACGTGTGAGGCACTGTGCTCAGCCTCCACAAGCCTCTCAGGACACACACACACACACCCCCCACCACCATCCCCCCCCGCCCCCGCCCACACTGCCCTTTCCCGGGAGGGGAGGCCATCATAGTTCTAGGCAACAGACACAAGCGGTCACCTGGTAAAACAGTAGGGGCCCAATACCGCTGCCTCTTCTCTGAGACCAAGTCTGGTCAATCTGTGCAGAGTGCCTCCTGCCTCTAGCTTCCTAGGTTCTCAGGGGTGGCTTGGTCCAACCACCCATCTTACCCGTGAGGAAGCTGAGACCAGAGGAAAGGAACATGTCCATGAGCCCCTGACCCAATAGATCTACAGAAAAATCATCTCAGGGTCTCCCCAAAGGGCCTTAAACGTCAATTCAGAAGTGCTGGCTTCACCCCATCTACGTCGAAACGTAGAAAGGCAGGGAGGTGGCCGCAGGGCAGGACAGGGCAGCCAGGGCAGGCACGGCAGTCCACAGGACACGGAAGGGGAGCCTTGGTCCAGGCGGCTTCCACTTGGCCCCAGCTCCAATCTCCACCCTGCCTCCTCCCGCTCCAGGGGGCTGCTGACCGGCATAGGCCACACCACGTGAGCTCCTGGGCCCTCCAACTCCCACAGGGTCTGGCCCGTGGGAAACCCTGGTGGGAGACCGGGGAGGGAGCAGAGTCACCTGGGCTGGCCGCCTCCCTGTACGGACGGTTCCAGCCACGATCGATGATGCTGTCGCCTGGGCCCTCCCCTCCTCAGGGCCTGGGCGGACCAGCCCCAGCCGCCGCTAGCTCTGGGGTCCTGCACTCCTCTTCACAGTTCCCCACGCCCACCCACACCCCTTACCATCAGAGAGCAAGTGCCGCCTGCTTCCTGCGGGACCCCCACTGATCCACCAGGCGGCACCTCAGCTGCTGAGAGCCAACCAGTCCCCACTTGTGCAGCTGACGGAAACTCCTTTCCGTCTGGACGGGAAGCCAGGCCCCGAGAGAAAGCTGTGATGTGGTCACACTAAACATCAGGGGCAGAGTCTGAGCCCAGCCAGGCTCTCTCCCAGCCTGACACCCCAAACGGCTTTCCCAAGCCTGCCACCAACTCTGACTACGAAGTTCGTCATCATAACCTCATGGGTCCCTGGTTTCTGAACCAGCATTTCCCTACCTCATTATCTTTCCCCCTAAGGAGTCTTTTAAGATACATTTTCCCTAGTTTCCTTCCATAAAAATGTTTTTAATCCTCACCCAAGGATATGTTTATTGATTTTTAGAGAGAGAGGGAGAGAGAAAGCGAAACATCAGTCAGTTGAGACCTGTACATGCCCCAACCAGGGATGGAGCCCATAACCTAGGTATGTCCCCTGACGGGGGATCAAACCCATGACCTTTTGGTTTACAGGATGATGCTCCAACCAACTGAGCCACCTGGGCAGGGCACCACGCCCCATAAAATTTTAATATCACATATACAGTAAGTGTCTTTTATGCACTGTACATATATTGGGCTTTATATAAAAAAAAAGTGAGATTTTTGTGACCCCCCCCCCCACCAAGAACCGATTTTTTTGCCCGCTTGGGCCAATATTACCCCCTCTGAGAATGGACGTTCTGGACCCATTCAAACACGGTCCCCACATGACAACCTGGACCGTGTGGTGAGCTTTCCATTTTCCAGATGAGGAAACCGAGGTTCTGAGAGGCAAGTGACTTCCTCTAAAGTTCCCCCAGGTTAGAAGTAAGATCACATGCTGAAATCCCCTTAAACTGTTCCCCTCATGCCCACATTTAGGGCCTCGGAGAAGGCTAAGGGTACCCGGAGCAAGAGGTGGGGAGAGGAGCCCCAGGCTGGAGTAGGAGACTCCGCTGTGCGCCTCAGGCCAGCCCCTCTCCGCCTCTGAGCTCATGATCTATCGGCAATGCAGTGAGTCAGGGAGTCTGAGCAGTAACCGTCTCTATTCCCCACCACCAAAACAACAACAAAAAACTCTTTATTTTACACAGGCAAAGAAGATGAAAAGTTGACCCCTGCGTCCTAACTCTGCCTCCAGGGATTTAGCCCAAGTGCTTGAAAAAACACAGCTGCCTTTGGCCTTTGATTCAGCAACGTGTCTCATCTAACCCAGGGAGGCAGACACTGTGAGGCTTGGGCCGCATGCCCCCAGAAGTCTAAGCAACACAGATGGTACAGCGTGAAGGTGGCCTCCCCAGGGACAGATCCCAGGAAGGGAGAACCGGCCAGCCTCCCAGAGTCTCCCTGAGACATTGGAGCACCAGCCCAGGAGCCTCCCCTCAGCTCAGACTATGTGACCTCCACATGCCCTCGCAGGCTTCAGTCTGCAAAATCAGGCCACAGAACCAGCTGATCCTGGATCCCCTTTCTGCTTAGAGGTCAAAAGAACCTCCGTTGTACCAGAAGGCCAAGCTGCCTTCCTGTTCTTGGAAACCACAGCCAGGGAAACGCATTTTAACCTTCAAATGTTCGCAAAAAAAAAAAAAAAAAAAAAAAAAGAATAAAATAAAATCGGTTTCATTCAAATGCTGCTGGCATGGTTGCCATGGATACCACCTAATCATGAAGGATGACTGTTACTTGTTCCCATGGAAACACAGAGACCTGAGGAACATCCTGTAATTTCAGACAAGACACCAAATTTTAGTTGTCGGGTTGCAATGCCCAGATCTTAATGCTTAAAAACAGGTAGATGCAGCAACCTCTACTACTGGCATCAGGAGAAAAGTCAGCACAAGTGTGGCAAGAGGAGGGGGGTGTGTGCCGGACTTCAAGAGTGACCAGGAAAATGCAAATTAAAACTAGCAGGTACCATTTCACACCTTCCAGATAGGCAAACATGAAAAAGAATACTGACCCTCAATATTGACAGGAATGTAGGAAATGCCTTCATCACTGCCGGTGAAGTAAAAAAAGTTTGGAGAACAATTAGACAATAGCTGGTTGAAGCCGACACATCCACTGACGCTGGGACCAGAAATTTCCCTCCTGCATGTCCAACCTAGAAAGATACTTCATCCTTCCACATGGAGATCTACACAAAGTTGTCTACTACAGTACTGTTGGTAGTCTCAATATGTTGGAAGTAACCGAAATGTCCACCAACAGGGGAATGGATGACTGTACCTTGGGGCAATCGCTCGGTGGAATATTACAAGGCAAGAAAGAGGGGAACAACTCCAGGGAACACTGTTCAGGTCTGCAACGGAGCACAACAGCCCTATAAAAGACCCAGTTCCTATAAGATCAACATGAATAAAACTCCAAAATACATTTTAGTCCTGCAAACCTGTGTCTGACTGCTGACCTCCAGGACAGTGAGATGACAAGTCTGTGCTGTGTAAGCTGCTAAGTTTTAGTTTGTTGCGGCAGCAAGATAGGAAACTAATACACACACCATGGAACACTCAGCAATGAAAAAGAAATGCGCTATTGCTATATACAATAATTTGGGTGGCTCTCAAGGGCATTGCGCTAAGGGAAAAACGCCAATATCAAAAGGTCACACCGTGCATGATTCCATTTATATGGCATTCCCAGTGTGGCCAAGTTTTAGAGATGAACAATGGGTTAGTGGCAGGCAGCGATGAGGCACGGTGGGCGGCGGCAGGTGGGCGTAACTATAAAGGGCAGCACAACAGAGATCTTTGTGGTGGTCAGTCTTGTATCTTGATGGTGGCGGTTACACGAATCTACATGTGATAAAATGACACAGAAGTATTTGCACACATCTCACCAACGTGCAGAAAAGGTGAGAAAGGAGGGTCAAAAGCAGCCCCTGGCGTCGGAAGCTGGCCTCGCCCTCCCAGCTCTGCCACGTGATTCTCCTGTTGGACAGAAACCACCTCACAGACTTCCAACCGCGGACCAGGTCGCCATGCTCAGCTGAGATGAAACAAGGCCACTTCATAATTTTGTCTAAGCAACCGACGAAAGTCAGATCCCTGTGCCACCCCAAAAATCCCGAACACTCCCCCACCCCCGGGTGGCTAAAATGAATGACTGCTGCTGCTTCACCAACGACACCTTTGTCCTCATGCTTGCCTCCTTGCCCTAGAGAGAAGATCTGCCATAACCCTCATACAATCGCCCCCACTTTCTAACAGCAGCCAATGTGGTGTGAGCCCTGCTTCCATAGACTTCCTCAAAATCACACGATCAAAGCCCAAATCCTGTAGTAGGTTCTTTCTACCACACTCCGACTGAGATGCCCCATGGTTCCCCTTGGTGTGTGTTCTCCTTCGCTGCAATGAGTAATAAATCCAACTTGCTCAACTACGGGTGTGTTTCTGGCAGGTCTTTGTTGGAGGGCATCGACCCTGGACAGTCCTGTGTTACAATTACAGGGAAACTGGGTAAATGGTACATGGAAACCTCTCTGTTTTTGCAACTTCCTAAACATCTGTAATGATTTCAAAATAAAAGGTTAATAAATAGCCTGCTAAACTACATGAAATCCTGTCTGTGTAAACCATTGAGATTTCCACCCCAAGAAGCTGACTGTATAAAGGTGCTGGTAGCCAGCGCTGCCTGAGTGGAGAGTAGCCAGCCGTCTGGAGGTGAAAGGCACAGGAATATAAAAATCACTGCAAGGGCTTACCCTGCACGCTTTAGGCTGAAATATGTTTGCTGTTTATGTGATTAAACGAATATGGTTTTACTTTCTGTTTGTGGGTGTGTCCGCTTACCTAGAAAAATGTGAATGGTACTCACAAATTTTTACCAGAGATTCTTTTTGGAGAATGAGGCAGGCTGCGGGCTGCAGAGAGATGACTGTGCCATTTACTGAATGAAGGGTAATTCAGACCTCCCAAAACTAATAGTAAGATTAAAGTATAAATAGGTGATAGGATGACTCAGTACAAATTGTGCCCTCTGAATGTGTCTGGGGAGGAAAAAGGAAAAGGGAAAAAACAAAATCAGAAAACAAAACACATGACATCCAAATCAGCAGCAGCCCAAATGGCCACACAGAGAAAGTGGATCAGGGAAGGCCGCAAAGTGGACTTAGAAACAAACCCAAGCAGAAAGGAACATACGAGCTCCCAAGCCTAGAGTGCCAGCAGAGTAGTGCCCCTAGCCTCCAACCTTCCCGGGTGGACTTCGGGAAGAGCCAGGGGCAAAACTTCCGTGGCAACAGGCCACGGAGACTTTAGATTGTTAGGACTTTCAGACACAGCAGTCCGGCTGATGCCTCTGGGTGTATCAGTGCGTGTGTGTGTGTGTGTTAACGAAGTACATCTGTACTGTTATCTGCTCTTAACGGCCAAATAAAGGAGTGTGCCAAAATTTTGCACTGGTAAGTTGGTAGGTCTCTGCTTCCCATAGCACACTTTTCCCAGGTCAGGCTTTGGTCATCCTTCTTCGGGAGGGTGAGGACAGGTGTCCCGTAGAGGTTGCTAAACCTTACCCACCTGAGGTAGGCGGAATAATGGCCCCCAAAGAGCCCACGTCCTGACCCCTAGAACCTGTATGTTACCTTATGTGGCAGATGCGATTAAATTAAGAATCCTGAGATGGAGAGATCACTGTCGGTTATCTAGGTGGGTCCAACGTCATCACAAGGGTCCTCCCAAGAGGGAGAGAAGAGAGTTAGAGAAGGAGACGTGGTGACGGAGGAGGAGGTGGGAATGGCGTGGGGGCACGGGCCGCTTCTAGAAGCTGGAAAAGGCAAGGAAACTGATTCTCCCCAAAACGTGCAGGAGGAATGTAGTCCTGCCGACACCTTGATTCTAGCCCAGGGAAACTGATTCCAGACCTCTGACCTTCACTACTGTAAGATAACAAATCCAGGATGCTTTAAGACACTAAATTTGACAGTGGCAATAGGAAACCGATACACCCAGTGATGAAAGCACAGCTTAGAACAACTGGCAGATTAGGACTGTGTACTGTCAAGACCTCTCACCTCTTCTTTTCCAAATCTACAGCTGCCTTACAACAGGAGACGAGCTTCCTCTTAGAACTGTAACGTTCATCACGATATACCACGTAAACTTCTTTCTCTCTACACAATGCTTCATTATCAAAAGGCATATGTGATAACCACATACACTTGAAAACCACAAAAGTATGTGGTGCCTTTGTTGGTTATGTCGTAACACAGCTTAGAGATGTGTTCACGTCTGTACATAGAGAACATTTCACCTTCTAATACTCACTCAGCATGTTACATATCCATCCTTAGGATAGATGCTGATTACGTCAACAACACTTCATTAGAGTACTTAAGTTCTAACGACAGCACTCCAGAGGGATCCATGATTATCAAAACCTAATATCCATACCTATTATTAAATTCATCCTATCTTTCATTCATTCAGGAAATATAAACCATTTCTTTTTGCCCCAAAACTCTACCTCAGTAGTTAATGTTCTGCATTTTTGTTCAAAACCTGTATTATTAAATTAGAACAACATAACTATGTAACAGGCTTATTTTTACAACAAATTAAAATGGGCATAAGTTTTAAGTATGTATACTATATACTGATTTTTACATGTAACTTTAAACTCTCTTTACATTTCTGTATCTGACAACTTGGGATTCAAATTTTAAATTATCTCCAACTTTCTAAGTTAATGATTTAACACTAAAGCAAACTGAATTTCAGTTCCTTGTGTAGTTTTTTAGCCTCAGAAACAGGTGACCCATAGATTATACAGCGTCCAGCAGAAATAAGACCTGCTCGAGTGTGGTTGGTAGGGCAATAATATGGGTGTAATAATTTAGTTTTAATTTGAACATTTCACCTAAAATGTCATATGGTGCGCTTGAGTGTGACACTGTTATGTTACAGAATTACATGCTTACGGTTTTGTAATAAACTATTTTGTAATAAAAAGGGGCATTACTTGTGCTGGACCCTGTATCTCGGATCCAGTCAGGGACATGAAGTTGTAATTTGGAAAAACATCAGAGTGGATCGTTTTATGTTCTAGAATAGGCCATCTGTGACTGCCCTCGGCACTTGCAGGGAAAGGGAATTGGTGCAAATATGAAGCTCATGGTACCTGCTGTGCCATGAGCCAAGAGTCCTATGTCTCTGACCCCAGAGTCTTGTGTCTTCTGGCAGCATCCCTGAAACTCCACCAGGTTAGGCTGTCAGCTTGCAAGTAAGGCAAATCTCCCCCCACCCCCTTCACAGCAATTAACAAAGGGCATCAAAAATACTTAGGAATAAACTTAACAAAACGAGTACCAGGCTAAGAGACATCAAAGAAAATCTCAATAAATAGAAATATATACCACCCTGGAGGGCTGGGAACCCTCAGTATGGTTAAGAAGGTAGCATTTCCCCCCTAAACCTGATCTATAGATTCAATGTAATCCCAGTTAAAATCCTTGCAGGGTTTTGAGGACACTGACAAGCTCAATTTTAAATTTAGATAGCAAAGCGAAGGACCTAGAATAGCCAAACAATCTGGAGAAAGAAGGGTTGAGAGCCTTGTATTAGTTGGTTTCACGACATACTTGATTGTCTTGAAATAAAGCTGAAGTAATCAAGGTAGCATGGTTTTAGCATAAGGATGGATATATAAATCAATGAAACAGAAGAGGGTGCAGAAATAGTCTCACAGAGATACAGCCAATCGATTTTTGGAAAAAAGTGTAAAGTCAATTGATGGTAGAAAAAGATAGCTTTTTTTCCAACAAATAGTGCTAAAACAACTGGATTCCTATATGTAATAAAAATGGACCCGTGGGAAGCGTGGAAAAACAGACCTAAGAGGGATAGTGACAGTGTCATATACGCATATTTTTTACCCTAAAACCGACTCCTGAAGTAAGAGACATCAGCTCCAGCTTTAACAGGAAGAAACGGAGATTTAGAAACATCAAGCCTGAGAAAACTATGACCACAAAGCTAGGAAATGTAGAAGTGGGATTCAAACCCTGAGCCTCTAAATCTAGAAGTCGCCCCATGAAAAAGGTGCCTCTGTGCACAGACCGGTGGGAGGACAACAGGTCCCAAGTCACCCAGGAATCTGAGTCTCCTCCCTGCCTTGGCTTCTCTCTGCATTTCCAGACCCCAGCCCAGCCCGGCTAAAAGGCAGAAAAGGAGGCCCCGCTCGATATCATGATGTTGGGTGTGGGTCATCGGACTACGGAACTTCGATGCCTGTCGTCTCTCAAATGGAATTGGATCACAGTTCACATTATCTTTAAGTTCAGGATGTGGTTCAGAGTCAGTGGAGGTTGTCCACTGTTGCTGGGGGCAGAGTCTGCTGGGAGAGAGGCAGGCAGATGACCATATAGGCTTGGCGTTCAGGGCACCCATACCTGGTCTGAAGATCCTCAATACAAAGCACGCAGCTGCTCCCCAGAGAGAAGAGAGGACGTGGAGGGGTCCGGCTGCTGGTGCTCGGCGGGGGGTGGGAGAGCCAAGGAGATGCGTTCCCCCCAGTCCTACCCCAGGACCCTGTGGAGGTCAGTGCCTGGGTTCGCGCCCTGGCCCCTGCGTGGCCTCCAGGGCAAGTCCTGCAAACTTGTCAGCCTCCACAGACACTGTTACCAGCTCTCCTTTATGCCCCTCAGCTGGAGCCCCGAACAATTACCTTTGATAGTATGTGCCTCCCATTCCTCACCCTGACACCCGCCTCACATTCAAAGAATCCCCAGCCTTCCAGAAAGAACTCCAGGTTTCCTGGTCACACCAAGGATCGATTAAGTGGCCTGAAGGCCTCTTTCATCCCTGAGTCGCTTTCCTCCTTTACTCTCTGAGGACCCGTAAGAACTTTAGTCTCACCTTCCCCATTTTTATTCCTGAGTTTCCTTCTGCAACTCTTCATTTGGCAGCGACGGGCCTATGCCGGGGGCCAGCAGCGAGCTGGCATTTATTCTGTGCTGCTGGAATTCAGGGAGGAAAGGAGGTCCCAGGGTGTAGACACGTGTTTGCTCCTCTCTTCTGTGTGCAGTTTCTCTCCGTCCAATTTTGAAAGAATGCAGCGCCGCCCAAGTTGAAGCATTTGCATATGCATAGTGAAGTATAAAAGCACAAGTGGGCAGGACACACACCACCTTCAGGAGGCTGGTCATCCCTGGAGAGAGTGTAGGAGGCTTTAGCTCCCTCTCAGGGCTCAGGAAATTTCTCCCATAAAGGGCCAGAGAGTCAATATTTTAGGCTTCAACTACTCAACTCTGGTGACATATCACAAAAGCATTCGCAGACAATATATGTAAATGAATGGGCATGGATATGTTCCAGGAAAACTTACAGGCTCAAAAATTTGAATTTCATATAATTTTCACATGTTAAAAAATATTATTCCTCTTTCGATTTTGGTTTCAATCCTTGAAAAATGTAAAAGCCACCCTTAGCCCACAGGTCATGCAAAACAAGCAGTAGCGGGACTAGCCCTGTGGGCTGCACCGTGCCAACCCCTGCTGTGACCACGTCATTTTATTTCTAAGGAGAGAAAGAGAAGTTAAGTACGGCCATGTTGACATGTGGTAAACCCAAGGAGGGAGTGCATGGGTGTCTGCGATATTATTTTCTCTACTTTTTCATACTTTCCAATATTTTTGGAATTTTCCAAAAATTCAAGAAAGAATGGAAGAAGCCTGGAAATAACCCCCAAATGCACTCAGAGCTTACCGGTGGGCACTGGAATTAAAGGCGACTTTAATTTCCTTCTTTTCTATAGTGGATTTTATTGCTTTTTAAATCCTGGGCATTGGAGGAGGAGGAAGGAAACACCGACATAAAAAATGTATTTTTTTTAAAAAAAAAGAAGAGATGGAGGGGTTTGGCCCACAACTGGTGGTTTTCCCTGGGGACAATCAGTAGATATAACCCGTGAGCTTCTTCTATAAGGTCCCACGAAGGGCTGCCCGACCCCCAGCCCCAGAGCTCCTGCCCCTTTAAACGGGCCCTTCCCTCTGCAGACAAGCACTACCCATGTGAAGGTCAAGGTCCCATCCCAGGAGAAGCCAGAAGCTGCTACTGATGCAGGAAGGCGCATAGGCCCCCACACAGCTTGTTGCTAAACATGCAACTCTGGACAGGCTCCTGGACACCAGGTGGAACGGTGCCTGCATAGACAATTGATGGGAAACCCCAGCTTCTCTCGGACGCCCTTCCCCACCAAGCTGCAGGCTTCAGCACCGTCAGTTCTGCACACCACCCCTGCTACTTGACCTCCTGCAGCCTCCAGGGACTCTCACCATTCTCCTGAAGGTGCTCCCCAAAGGGCCCCCTGCCCTGCCTCTGGTGCCACCCCGCCTCTGCAGAATGGAAAGCCAGGGCAGGCCTGTTAGCCGTGCCCACAGCCTGTGGGGCCCCTCCCCGAGCTCCACCCTCCCCGCCTGCCCAGGCCTTTCCAAAGGCCTTAAGCCACCGCCAGTTCCCACCCCTCTCACTGTAAGGACCACCCCAGACGCTCTCCTGAGCGCCAGGCTCCTGTCACTCTGGAATTTCAGGAACCCGTTCGATTTTCACAAGTAAAACAATGGGGTAGCCTAATACGGAGCTGAGCGACGGAGGACCACTGACTTCTTGCTTTGCCAAATACGATGTTAAAACAAAGAATTATCACCATCCTATGTTTCATTAAAAAATTGTTCTAAACCCCAAGAGTGCAAAGACCATATCATCTCAGACTAAAGGAAGAGCGAGTGACTCAAATGGGTTACAATGAAGTGGATGCCATGGGAACGTCGCTATGCCAGCCTCACTGTCCTCACTTCGCCGCTCGTCAGGAAGAAAAGGTGCCGGTCCCACCAGCACTGATCCTCAGGTGGGTGGTGGCCTCTCCCATGTGTCACATCCTCCCAACGTGTCAGCTCTTCTCAACCTGTCTGCCCTCTGCCTCCCTGGCCCCCAGACCTGCTGGATTTCTTCGGGATTCCTCAGGACACTGGGAACGGTCTCCAACCCCTACATCATCTCTGTGTCCTCCGGGACACCTCCTCATGGGGGAGGGGCATTGCTGCCCCCACTCCCCAAAACTACTCTGGTCCTTCTCCTCATCTCCCAGCTCAGACCCACGCCTCTTGCACCCGGACAGCCAGCATCGTCACCTGTGATCCCTGGTACTTCCTCTCCCTCCCTCCCTCCCTTCTCCCTGGGCCACGGCAGTCTGGCTCGCTGCTGGCTGAAAGTCGTTCATCCAAATCACAGCTTGGATAAGTATAGTGAGACTTAAACATCCTGGACTCTGCCATCCAGTAGCTGGGTGATGCTGAGCAAGTTCCTGAACTTGTCTGGGCCTCAGTTTTCTCGGCTGCAAAATGGAGCTGATATCTGTGAGAATGAGGATATAATGAAATGATGCATGTGATGGACTCAGAAGAGTGCCTGGCACCATGTAAGTGCTCAAAAAAAAAAAATCAAAGTTGTTTTTATTACAAGTGTTATTTTCAAAATCGTTCCTTTGATTCCCCGGGGCCTGGCAGCGGAGTGCCAACCTCTGGGCTCACCATTCAAGGCTCTGCCCACCCTTCCAATCCCACCACCTGCTAACCTGAATACAGGACGCCCTCCACAAGCTGAGTTCCCTGAGGGCTGACCCCCCTGAGGGCTCACCCTTCTCCTGGGGCCGCCCCGGCACAGGACTTGCAAACAGTAGGTGGTTCCACTAAAGCTCTGCTGCTCTGAACAAGTCCAAGTGACACTTGTAGGAGGCTCTGGGGGAAAGAGATGTCAGGGAACCATCTGGAAGGTTCTGATCCCCACAGGCATCATATTTTATTTCTAGATCAGCTCTAATAGAACACAATTAACCCCTCGGGCTTTAGATGAACAGATAATAACAATCCACCCAGCCTCTAATGATAGCTTGTGCTCTGCCACAACTATTTGTTAGAGGTGTTTCTGAGACTGGAGATTGGAGATGTTCGGTGACTTCTCTGAGCTCACGCAGCATTTGTGGTGCAGTTGGGATTCACCTGGCCACACTCCTGAGCCAAAGTCAGTCCCCAAAACAGAGGAATCAAGAATTAGAAAAGCCCTTTTTCCTCAGACTATCCCAGATTGCCAGGTTATTGGGTTCCAATCACCAAATCCAAGCTCCACCAATCCCATGCCAGGAGGGACACCGAGAGGCAGCCTCGTGCCTGGTTGCCCGGCTCCCTTTGGTCTCGCTCTCTCTTCCTCTCCCCTCCGCTCCTCCACCCTCCGGGGGCTTATGGGAGGGCCTTGCAGCCCCCACATCTTCCTCCCTGAGCTCTGCCGTTTTCATTTCACAGCAGTGTCAACACATCACCTCGGAGGGCCAAGAAAAAAGAAATAACACAGCCCAGATGCCGACAGTGCTCTCCTGTCTGTCAGGAGGAAGAGAGGAGGGAAATAAAAGCTAACAAGACTTCCAAAAGCAAAATCCCCAAACCTCCTCGCGGGTACCCAGCAGCTGTCAAAGTCAACACAGGAACCTGGCGAAGGGGGGAGAACCCATCCTGAATAAAAGCCAGGCAGCTGTGGAGTCTGGGACTCACAGGCTGAGCACGGCTGCATTTCCAAGGGCGCGATGGGTATCCGCACAGGCTCGCCTATTCTGCTACCGTACAGGTGGGTCTGTCTAGGCTGCAGAACCAAGCCTGTCTTTTCTGAAGACCACGTCAACGTGTTTTCCTTTTCATTATTATTATTTGGAGAGCTATTGAGATTCCCCTTGCTTCCTTATTTATGCAATCAGAGGAAATCGCAGCCTAGAGAGCCGCTCCCAAACTCAAGGCCACGTGGGCCATATTCAGATGGATAATTAAATATTGAACAAACACTGAAAATGCCTCTACTGGCTCAGGGTGGCTAAAAATAACCACCTGCCACTCCAGCGAGGGCATCTTGGCCACTGGTTCTCAAATCCCTCCTCCCAGCAACTGTCAAAACCAACCTTCCCAGGGAACAGTGGAGGTGGTGGGGAGAGGGGAACAGACTCCCCAAACACCTACTTCACAAAAAACAAAACTTCAGCTCCCAGTAAGCGCTGAATGTTCCTGACCAGGAAATACTCTCCCTTTCCTGACATTTAACCAAGTGGCCTCGAGAGGAAGGGGCAGGGGAAATATTGCAGCCGTTAGTTGCTTTTCTGTTAAAAATAGTCAAAAGTCTTCATGTCATTTCTAAGCACAACACATATATGGTCCAGGATATGTCTAGTTACACAAGAGCCTCTCCCACCCAATAAGGAGCCCAGCTGCCTCCGTTTCCCTAACTGGACTAATCTTAGGAAAAACAAACGAAACCAAGAATGAAATAGGATGTAAAGGTGTCTGGACTCCAGACCGAGGTCTCTCATTGACAGCTTTAAGGGACTTGGGCAAATGGTGGTGGCTTTCTGGACCTCAGTTTCCCCAGTTGTCAAGGAGAACAGGTAGCTCCCAGTGCTACCTGAGCTGAGCTGCAAGAGGGCACAGGACAATCTCTCCAACCTTCCCCGTCAGCAGCCAAGCAAAGCAGGCTCAGACCGCTCCCTGTACCACACGGTTCCAGTAATTATAGATGCACTGGGGCAGATGTAGAGCACCCGGGAATCGGGACTCTAAACGTGACCCACTGAGATCAAGGGCACACTCTGGGCCCATCCATCCTCTCAGAATTGCACCAACCAATGACAAGAAGCAATGGGCTTCTACACGTGGTTCGAAGTGTCAGCTTTAGAGTCTACTGGCCTCAGTGCAAAACTTGCCTCTACAGAGAGCGACTTACCACCTGAGCTCAGTCTCCACATCTGGCAAAGGGAAGTGATGATAATGACCCCTGCCTCCTGAAAGGGTTGGAGAGTTCAAATGAGGTGTGAGGTGATCAGGTGAAGCTCTGTGCACAGGGCCTGGCACATGTTCTGCCAGGCGAAAGGAAGCCATGACCTTCCCTATCATTACAAGCAATAAGGATGGGCCAGAAACAAACACAAAGGCCCAGAGACTGACATTCAGCCAATAATGAACTGGGGCCTTTGGCCTCCACCCAGGACCTAGGTAGCTCTGCGAAGCAGGTCTCAGCCTGGCTGCCCATCTACAGGGACTTCCTACCAGGGAACGCCGACCCGTCAGCACAAAGAGACTTGGTGGCCAAACGGGGCTGAGCCCGTAAGACCTGCAACCTGCCCAGGGAATGCACATGCCCACAGAAATGACTGAGAACAGGATACAGGCGCATAGGTCCTGGCACAGGCTGGCCTGGGGGATCATTGGAGTCAGCCCAGGCAGGCAGAAGAGCCACCGGGAGAACTGACTGCCCCCCCGCCCACCGCTCCCCCGACTAATGCCAACAAGGCCATTCCCCTGCCTCCCTCCTGAGTCATGGCCAACACTGTGGGGGATGATGGTCGAGAACACTTGAGAGAGTTGCAGACTCTGCAAATCAGACAGGAGAAGGAGGTGGCCTTGCCTAAGCGGAGGCCTAAAGGGATAGTGACGTGGTGCATTTATAAACTCAGGATCCGGAGTCGGGTAGAGCTGGGCTCCCATTTCCGAGCTGTGTGACGCTGGAAAAGGTTCCCACTCTCTGGACATAGTTTTCTCATCTATCAAATGAGGATAATACCAAGTATCCCTCTCACAGGGGTGTTGCAAACATTAAATGAGACAAGGCCAGCACAGAGTGAAGCTCACTGCCAGGCTCTGAGTAGGCCCTCGGCAAACGGAAGCCATGTTTACCTTTATTACATGCCATGATAGGGAGTGGTGAGCCTCCCAGTCCCTGAGGTATGTAAGGATGAGGAGGGCCTGGAGAAGCCGGGGTCAAGCTCCAAAGGAGAGATTGTGTCGCTGTAGGGACAAAGGAAGAGACAAGGCAGAAAGATGTGTATGTACAATTTCAGGGGCACATCCAAGTTAGGGGCAGAGAGCCAGACATTGAGTCCTTGGGGGGACATATGAAGACTAAGGGGCCACAAGACACAAGCAGCGCCCACCCTCAGGACTATGCTCAGGCCTGTCCAGCCCACTGGATCCGAGCTGTTGCCCAGGGACCACTCAGCATCACTGAAGCCACGGTCCCCATGGAAAGGGCCCAGGCTTGTCCTGCCCTCGGGCAGCCCACAGGCCCTTCCCTAGGCATTTCTACCAGTTAGAAAGCAAAGCAACTATGTCAAACCAGCACCCTTCCCAACCGTGTTGCCATCTTCCTGGCACCGGCCAGCTGTCCTAGCGTCCATGCCCCACTCTCTGACTGTGGCCCCTCTGTGCCTCAGTGTCCTCATCTAGACCCCAGGGGCCGGGTCACTCAAAGCCCTGGACAGGGACCGCCACCTCCAGCCGTCAGCCCCAGGCCTCTGGGAAGCCTAGTGAGGCCCCCTTGCCCGCATCCCTGGAGTGTGCGGGGACGGTCCTGGGAACCCCCTGCTGAGACCCCACAGGCAGACTCCAGCCGGTCCTGAAAGAAAACAGGCCCAGGTGGGAAGGAGAAGGGGACCACACAGCAGCCAAGACACAGGGCCGCGCAGTGGAGGTCTGCGTGGGCACAGAGGGGGCACCGTCTCAGGAGAAAACATCTGCCCAGTCCCCAGCACCCACACAAGCCTGGCATGTGGCTGGGCCCCTGGAAACACTCAGATGAAGACGCGAAAAGAATCAAAACCTCCCGTGAATGAGTTATGGGCATTCCAAGAGGTCTCCTCATTGGTCCTGCTTGACAGATGGGGAAACTGAGGCCTTGGGATGGGCCCAGAGTCACACAACCAGCTTGTACTAAGCTGGGAGTAGAGCCCCTACCTCCCACTAACCATTGCTCTGCACCCTAAAAAGCACTTTGTGCCCCAGTGCACCTCAACGAGCCAGCCCCCCCCACCAACAGACTAGGGCTTGGCAAGGGCTGGGAGCACATGCCACTCATTCGCATGTGTCCCCAGTGCTCAGGCTGGAGCGCAGCACATAGTAGGTGCTCACAACATGCCTGCTTGCTGAATGAATGGGCCAGACTTTATCCAGAGTGAGAGGAAAACCTGCATTTCCCCCAGCAGTCCTGGGGAAGCAGATCAGACAGACGGAGCTTTGGCCTTGATGGGAAGGCACCCTGGCTGGCGACAGCCTACAGGGGACAGGATCCCTTCACGTCCACGGGCCATGCCCAGCCTTCAGGAGGACTCAGGGTCACAAAGCACATTGTGAAATGGCCAGATGACCTGCCATCCAAGGGTCACTGATCTCACCCTCTCTCTGGCCATTGTCAACAGCAGGTCTACTCTGCCCATTTTTCCGATGGGGAAATTGGGGCCCAGAGAAGGGGGAAGCCCCGCTTAGTCAAACCAGAAGCACTGCCGGCACTGTCCCTCACTTGGAGCCCCTCCAGGGAGACAGTCCGGCCCTCAGGTGCGCAGTGAGCCCCCTCCCACGACTGCAGAGGGGCAGCGGGGGGTGGTGGGCAGGGAGCTTGCTCAGGGGTGGCAGCCTGGCCACAGCCCTTTCTCCAGCCAGGCCAGCAGCCAGCCCCCGCGGACAGCCAACTCTTCCCTGCACTTTCCTGTTCTGAACAAACACACCTCCCGCCCCGAGTGCTCAGTCATTGTGCTTCCTTGCTCGTGACAGAGGCCAGAATGGGTGTGGGGCAACAGCCAGACCAGGGCTGGGGCGCTGGGTGCTACCTCCTCCTCTGGGCTCTGATGCCCCTACCATCGGGACCAAACCCCCGTGCAGGTGGGAAGACTGAGGCCTGAGATCAGAAGGGATGTGCTCACAGCCACAGCGTGGCTCCTCCAACGTAAGTTACAACCTGGATGGTGGTGCTGCCATCAGGAGGGGTGGCCCTGGGGGCAGAGTCAGGGATCTGGGGCTGTAGTGGGGGAGGCCGCTCCAGCCACCTCTCCAGGTGGGCAGGAGGCGTCCAGACTCTGCCTCTAACGCTGCCAGGCAGCTATCACCCCCACCCACGACTCCCCATCACTCGAGGCCCTTTATCAGGCCCAAACTACTATTGCAGCTATTCCATCTCCACCCCATGCCCTCCCCACCCCCAGGATAAACCTTGTCTACAACATCTAAGTCATTTTCCTTCTCCCCATCTATGCACAGCTGTCCCTTCTGCTCAGGGTAAGGACAACAGTTCACATTCAACTGTGGCCCAAGTCCCAGGCAGCACGGGCTTCTCGTTTCCCTCATTTGCCCTCATTTCTTAAACAACCCTGCCATCACTACCCCCATTTACCAGATGAGGCCACTGAGGCTTGGAGAGGTAACTGGCCAAAGGACAGTTTAGTGCAGAACTGGGGGCTTGAACCTGGATCTGACTTAACCAGTCCCTCTGCAGAAGGAAATCCTATCTACTTTGTGAGGTCCAGTCCAAATGTCACCTCCTCCATGAAGGTCTCCCTGATTTCCCCGGTTGTAATTTCTGTTCTGTGACAGCCTCCTCCCCACTCCTCACAGGTTTCAAGTTCCTTCAAGGCTGAGACACAATGCGGGGCCTCTTGCACAGGCAGAGCAGACACACTGATTGTCTTGGCCCATCAGCTGAGCAGAAGGGGAACTTTCGGTCCTCTCTGTGCCTCTGTGGGTGGGGATGGAACCAGGCTGAAGTGAAGAGTGGAGGGAAGAGTCACTCAGGGCACTGAGCAGGGGCAAGATGGGCACAGGAGGACTCAGGGTGGCCCAAGCATTACTGGGCATTTGTACAACCACCGTTTCTCACAGCATGAACCCATTCTCTCATGGAATCCTCCGTGTTCTGCTAGTCCCCTTTTTACAGTTCAAGAAAGTACTGGTAATATGCAGAAAAGGCAAGTGACTTGCCCAAAGTCACAGTGCTTGAACCCAGACTTCTGTCTCCCAGACCAAACCTAGAGGAAGAGACGAGCCAGAAGCCACTTCAAGAAAGGGGAGGGGCCCTGGCCAGTGTGGCTCTGTTGGTTGGGCATCACCCCGCAAAGTGCCCTGGTCAGGGCACAGACCTGCGTTCCGGGTTCGGAGCACATGCAAGAGGGAACTGATTGATGCTTCTGTCACGCAATGTTTCTCTCCCTTCCTCTCTCCTTCCCTTCCCCTCTCTCTAAAAAGGAACAAATTAAATCTATTTTTAAAAGAAGAAGAAGAAAGGCAAGGGTAGGGGTTGGATCACAGGCCCTGAGAGACCCTTGAGGACTGAACTCCCGGCACTCACCTGTACACACCTCCCAGCCTCCACTTGAACCCTTCCAAGCATGGGGAACTCACTACTTCAGGAACTGCCTACTTCCTGAGGAAGCCTGGATATTGTGGCTCAGCCTTGACCACGGGAAAACCCTCCCACATTCTGGGGGGAACCAGTTGAGTATTTGCTGCCCACCTGCTTCATTTATGCTCAAAATGACAAGAATACCAAAGTTCATGGGAAACACTACAGGCTCAGGCTGCACAACCACACCTGGAGGGGTGGGGATTTGACCTCAGATCTGCCAGATTCCAGGCACATATTTGCTCAAACGTGGAGCCAGCTTCCCCATTTCCAAGACAACCTGACGGTGTAAACTCGGCCCAGGTGCCTGCTGGGCGCTACCAACCTTGCTCCTCCCTCCCACTATGGGCACCTCCATGGGTCCGAGCCTTTGCCCAGAACTGGGCCTCCCAGGCAGCTTCTCGGAGCTCCTCCTTCCAGGGGGCCTCCCCCCTCCCTCCCACCCAGCAGTGGAAGGAAGTACACCTCCCCCTACCCCGGCCAGAAGGCAGCCCCCTGCATCACACTCGTTTCCAGCTGAGGATCCTGTTACTGGAAAAAGAAAATGCTGCTTGAACCTCCCCCTCCTCCCCGTCCAGCCTCCAGGGCTTGAAAGAGAGAAAACTCTTTTCAAAGGAGGTGGTGCCCACCCACGGGGAGAGGTCCCAGATAAGTCCTACGAGCCTAGGCTCCTCTGAAAAGGACCCCTGAAGACAGGGTCCCCTGAAGTCCAAGCACCTGTCCCTCCACCCAAGAGGCGGAGGAGCCTGTTACGTCCCTGAGGAGGAGGTGCAGGGGTAGGGGGCTCAGTTGAGAAGCCAGGGCAGTGAAGACGAGGTAAGGTAAAGCCGAGATCCACTCAGCTTTATTGCCCAACTGCTGAGTAAACTGAGGCCCAATGGAGCAGGAGATGGAATCTCAGAGGTGGAAGAAAGAGACCCCGGACTGCAATCTCCCCTTTTCCTGACCGCGGCGTAAAAGGACACACTGTCGCCTCAGTTTCCCCACTGAGGGTGGGGAACCACGGAGCTGCTAGGAAAATGGAGATCAAGCAGACACAGAAATGGGCAACTACAAGGGGCAGAGGAGGGAGTCCCGGGCAAAAAGAAGGATCCAGGGTCCCTGGCATCCCAGGGCATCAGGTGGTGAAGTGGGGGTAGGGAGGGCCTGGGGGTCAGGGATCGGGGTGGCGCCTACCCCTGGCGGGCCGGGTCCGGCTGCGGGAGCGGCTCCTCTGTCGCTGCAGCCGGGGCCGCCGCAGCAGCCGGTAGTAATAGGAGGGCCTCCCGGTGCTCTTCCTGGTACTGCCGCCCGCGGACATGCTGCCGCCCGCCGGGCACCGGGCCGGGCCTGGGCGCGCTCACACGGGCCCCATCACCCGCTCCGGCCGGCCCGGCGGGCGTCCCAGCGTTTCCCCGCGCGCGCTGCCGGTGCGGCCGCCGCCGAGGCCAAGGCTGCCCCACAAAGTCGCTCAAACTCCTCCTCCTGCCCCCGCCCTCCCCGGAGCAGCCGGCCCCGCCGCGGGGGCCAGGGACCGGGGCCGGGCTGGCACCGGCCCGAGAAGTCAGTGCGGGAGAAATCCCGGCCTGGAGTCAGAGAGGCCTGGAGTGCCCCGGGACCCCAGGCAGGTCCGCAGGAGGGTAACCGCCTCCGCGCCCGCGCCTGAGCGACGATGCCCAATCTCGGGGCGCACCAGAAGCCCCATTCCGCCGACCGGTGCACACCTGCCCGCGTGCGCTCCTCGGCGATGGGCGATGGGCGGGGAGCACGCGGGGCAACCAGGCGGGCACTGCATTCTGGAGCCCGGCACCTTAGACGGGGGTCCAAAGGAGGCCCGATTCTGTGACAAGGGCACTAAGTAGGCTGAGCACCGACCGGCAAACACACTATTCCACTGGCCCCAGCTCCAGCCAGGTTAAAAAGACTTTCTGTCACGCAAGATACTTGCCTAGTCTTTACATGATAAGAACTGTCCCGTTTGATACATATTTTATATAATTAAAATTATGGTGTACGTTCCCAACACACAAAGAGGAGAGCAAACATAATGGACACCTGTACATCCAGCGGGGTTTGGCCAAATCTGGACATTTTGCTCCCTTTCATCCAGCCCCACCCCAAATAAAACCCCACAGGTGCTGCGAAGCCTCCTCCCGCGGGGCACGTCCAGCAGCGCTGGCCCGGCTGTGGGCACGGCAGAACAACCCCGGCCCCACCACAGGGAGGAAAAACCGAGGCTGGGAGAAGGGAGGGTGCCAACCAGCTCTACTGCAGCCCACTAAAAAAGCTTCCTCCACATCACTCACTCCCCAGCTCGAGAACTTTCCATGGCTCCCCAGTGCCCCAAAGCAACGAGTCCAAACAACCTCCCTTGGTATTTGAGGTTCCAACTCTCTGGTCCCAACCAAGCCACCCCCGAGCCCTCACTGCCATTCCCCTACTGCTCACTCTTCTTTGCCCTACTCCCGGGACGGCTGCCCTCCCACCTCCTTTGGCCAAAGTCTGCCTTCTAGGGCCCAGCTCCTCTAGCCTTCCCGCACTACCCTGGCCCCTGGCGGTCCCTTTCTCTCTCTACAGCTCTCCCTAGTCCACACAGCAGCATTTGCCTTTTAAGTTTTTCTGACAACCACTTGCCTGAGCCCGATCCTCTCAAGCACAGAAAGGGAAACTGAGGCCCCAACAGAAAGGTTTGACATGCCTCAGTCACCGAGAAAGTTAACAAATGCAAGGGGTCTTGGCCTGGGGGTCCCAACGCACAGTCTCAGGAGTGTGTTTGTGGGAGAGTCACACTTGGGTGCCTAAGGCAGTCTGTCCATCCTCCTCCAGAACAACTGAAAAGGTAGGGCACTGGAGGGGGCGGGGCAGTCTGGGCAGGAATCCAGGCCGGGTTTTGCACCTCACAAGGGTAGCCCCCTCCCTCACTCCCTCAGCCAGGGGGGAGGGCCCCCTGTCCGGAGCAGCCTGGAACGCAGCTGGAAGCCAGGCGCCTTCCCAGACCCCGGGGGGAGGGGCAGAAGGGTATTGCTCCTCCGAACCCAGCCGGGGGGACCCAAAGCTACCGCTCCCCTGGCTCCTCTCCCTGGAGTACAGGTCAACCCCTCAGGAAGACAGGAAACCATAGGACCGACAACCCATTAGTCCCCTTTGGGTTAAGCCAGCGATTTTCAACCGGTGCGCTGCAATACCTGACTGTTTAGTCAGGGGTCCTGACCGCTTTTCCCTGAGGTGGTCAAGTGAAAAAAGTGACAGCAGCCAACACAACAGGAGCCATCCGGTGTGAATGAATGAAAAGTATACCTTTCTTTTTTCTTTTTTTTTTTTTTTTTTGGTCAGATCAAAAAAATATATGTCCTTTGGTGTCCTGCAGAACTTTTGTAATTAGTTTACCTGTGCTATGAGATGAAAAAGGCGGAAAAATCACTGGGTTAAGCATTGCTCTGGCCTATTCTCCATAGTAGGTATTTCCAGGAGCATCTTTTACAGGTGCAGAGGGAAGAGCTGGACCCAGCCCCTCAGTCCAGAGGCAAGTAGTGGGTCTTTACAACACGCAGCTTCCTCCCCAACCCTGCACTTCCCTGCCCAGGTGAGGCTCCCGCAGCAGCCTGCCCGCCCTTGCCCTTGGTGCTTCCAGGAGTGAGTGACCTCCCCTGCCAGGTCCCCCAGGGTGGAGGATTCCCAGGAAGTCTTCATCAGTGCGGGGGCGACAAGCCTCTCTTCCTATGGCCTGGAGTTCAGCTGGACTAGTTTCCTTCCCAAAGCAGGAACTTCCCATCTGCCCGGTTCTAGCCTTCCTGCCAGCTGACCGAACAGTGACTGGAGCAGTGTTCCCGGCTTAGGGCCCCCAACAAGCAGATTTAGGTATGTGGGTGTGCAGGGAGCGGGAACAGAGTCAGGAACTCAAGGTCTCACCTGTAAATGCAATTAGGCTCTAAAAGCCTGGTATGGTCTCTCTGCTGACACTTGGGTTTCTCATGTCCTCAGTTTCCCTCAGTTGCCCTCTAGGAGAAGCTATGGACTCCCAATCTATCTATCTGCCTTGTGGAGGGAGGAGGGTCAGCAAATGAGGAGGAAGAAGCGTCTGCATCCTAGGCCTTGGGAGTGGGTGGGTATCGCCAAGCACCCAAGCTGGACACCTCCACATGGTGGGTACTAAGGAGGTACCAGTTGTGGTCTGAGCAGGAAGGGGGCAGGGCAGGAGCTAGGAGAGAGGGGCCTCGGCTCCCTGCCCCTCCGCCTGGCCCAGGACCCCCCGGGGTGGGCAGGCAGACAAAGGCTGCTCCCTGCAAGCCCAACAGAGCATCTGGAATCAATCCTGCTGTGGAACAAGCCACCCACCCCCTCCCGCTGCCCCTGTGGCCTCTCCTCCCTTTAAACAGAAGCAGGCCACCATCTGGAGAATGCCTAGACTAGAGGGGGGCCACCTGAGAATGGCCCTACCACCGCCACCTCCGCTTCTGCTACGCACCCCTCGCAGGGCCTGCTGATCTCTGAGCCCCTGGGCCCCAGGACTGACACAGTCTGTTAGTGTCTGGCCCTCAGAGGGTTCTGTGACAGGCCCAGCTCCCATCTCCCCCATGTGCTGCTTTGTTGGGGGGTGGGGGTCAAGGTTGTAGCCTCCATACCCCTGAGCCTCCAAATCACCCCTGCTCATTACAAGTGCACATTTCTGGGGCTCCCCCAAAACTCTTGATTCAGTGGGTGTGGGTGGGGCCTGGAATTGCTCCAGAGCCTCCAAAGGAGAACTTCCACAGTCCCCAAAAGGACCTCGTTCAGTCACAGGACGTTCGTCTCCGCTTGCACCCCCACCCACCCACCCAAACTGTCTGCTCGCAGCCTCCGAAGGCTCCACACTCATTCCCACCTCTGGCCTTTGCCCTGTCGGTCCAGTGGCTGCCAAGAAGCTCTCCCCTCTGCACGCATCTGGCGAAAGCCTCCATATCCCTCAGGACCCAGCTCAAAAGTCTGGTTATTAAAGAAGTCTGAACCCCAACAAGAGAAACTCCCCTACCCTGCCACACTCCACCAGACACAGGAGAAGATCGGGGAGGGACGGGCCCACAGAATTTCCCTCTGGACAGAGACCCATCAGCATCTGGGAGTCTAGAGGAGAATTACACCCTGCTGGGAAGGAGGTGGCGGGTGGCCTGAGAGCAGGGCTGGAAGTCCAGGTAAACCGCGGGCCAGGCCAGGGCTGGGTCAGGAGGGGCACTTGACGCAGGGTGGGGGCCAGCCCCGTGCCATCACACATCTTACGGCGGGGGGGGGGGGGGGGGGGCGGTGTCAGGCGGCAGTGAGGAAGGAGCAAAAAGCCTACTGTCAGAATTGCCTTTGAAAAGTCTTCAATTGCCCAGAGAAGGACAGTTTTTCCTCCACTGGACAGATCGCCCATTTCTCCAACCGAGTGCAAAGCAGATTGGGGCCTGGCCTTTCGTGGGGGGCCCTTTTGTGCAGGAGGAAAACTAGAGCAACAAGCACCAGTTATCTAACACCAGACACCCCCAGGGAGGAGGGCTGCTCGCACCTGGAGACGGCCACAGACGCCCAGGACTGCTAGCGTACGAAGGTTACAGGTTTGCCCTGGGAAGGTGCGTCTGAATTTAATACTAACAAACCTTACTCAGCCTTTACTGTGTGACAGACCCTGTCCGCAGCATTTTATAAAGGTTCTCTCATTTAATTCACAACAATCCTATGTGGCGGATGGTGACCATGTCCATTTTACAGAAAATATGCCCAGGCACAGAGAAGGTCAGTAACTTCCCTCAGGTCACACAGCTTGTACTAAGAGTCAAGAAGTGAACCCAGGCAGGCTGGAAAGAGCAAACATCTTAAGGTTGAACAGGACTTAATACAGAGATGGCAGAGGGGCAACAGCCTGGAACTTTCCTTAAAGAACAGCTTTGACAAGGAACAGGAGGAGGTGAAGAGGGACCAAAGTCCTAAAAAGGGAAACCTTGGAGCCCACACCAGGCCCTACACAATGGGTGTCTGGAGGACTCAGACCTGTCAGGTTTCCTGTCAGGACGAGGTGGGCAGTGGAGTTCAGGGGAAGTCCCTGGCCAGGCAGCCCCGCACACATCCGCCTCCCGGGCAGGGCTCAGCCTTGCAGTCACTGGAGCCCTGGGCCAGGGGCTGGGTGGCGATGCTGTGGGATCGTTCCTGGTTAAGATCATGGGCCACTGCCCAGGGAGGTGGCCCGTCTGGCAGGCAATGGCAGCTTCCTGAGTCCACCGTTCATCCGGGAACGAGCCTGGACCGGGAGTAAGACCTTCATGCAGGAAACGGGGGAGGCTGGAGCGGGGACTCACCTCACAGAGCGGAAGATGCAGACAAGCCCTGGGAGGTCATACTCAAGGCCCGGCCAGGCATCCACGGCTTCCACTGCCCCACCCCCACCCCCTAGGGACTTCCTCTTTAAAGCCACCAATGAATTTAATGACATCCTTCGAAGAAAATGACCCAGTCAGGGCCAGGATGACCTGGGGCTTGGATGGCTCTGCCCCGCTCCACAGAGGCGGAAATGGAGCATCAGTCAAGCGTGGACATTTCAACACACACACACAGACGGAGCCTCGGGGAGTGGGAGTGTTTTTTAAATCAAGTCACCCAAACCTGGGCTGAGGGTGAGGACTTGGGAGAGGTCAGGGCTCTGACAGAGGCAGAAGGCCACGGGGCAGAGCGCTGTGTTTCTTTGAACACTGTGTGACTCGAAGGAAGCCCCTTGACATCTCTGGGCCTCACAGACGCGGCATCTGCCCAGCCCACCTGCATGGATGCTATCAGGATCCAGAAACCTCCCTCTGTCCAGAAAAGAGGGCGCACATCTCCGACCACGTGAACAACCACTCATAAAATCCTGGCTATCAGAGCTAGAAGGAATCTTCAGAGGGAAGCTGAGTCCCGCCCCCCTGCACCGCCCCCCTTTGCCTGGAGGCCCCTGCCTAACGTGCAGCAAGCTGGGGATCGATTCTTCAGTCCTCCAGGGGCGGACCACCCCTCCCATCCAGCACAAAGCAGCATCGCCCCCCACAGATGGGAAGTGAGGCCAGGAGAGGGAGTGATGTGCCCGAGGTCACACATGGGAGGTGGGGGTTAGTCCTGGACAGAACTGCCAAGGTCCACTTTCCGCCTGATCACCTGGGCCACCCCTCTCAGAATGCCTGATACATCCTGCCCACAAGCACCCTGGCTTTCCGCTCCAGGATGGCTGCTCCCAAAGTTCAAGACTCCAGTCCTGCGGCTGGGGGAGGCTGCGATCCAGTCTCCAGGCCCCGGCCCGGCCCATCCTCCTGCACCCCCACACGGGCAGCCGGCGTTTCGGCCCAGATGGCCAGGCCTGGAGCCACTCTCTTCATGTGCTTCCTCTCCCCGCCCTGACCCAGAAACGCTGCCAAGCTCCAGGTGGGCCCACAGCCCTCCTTCTCCCGCCCAGGCCTGGGGCGGCGCCTCCAAGTCTCCAGGTTTCTTCCTCCCCTTCCAGTTGAGGGGCCCAGACGGCTCCACGCCCACTGGGCCACCAGAGGGGGTGACATATGGTCCCAGTGTGAGGTCAGAGAGCCCCTTCCCTTCCTGGGCAGGCCTGCCCGCTCATCTGTGAACCATTTCATGACTGGCACAGGCCTGGGTTTCAGGGGCACAGACCTTACTCAACCCCGGCAGATCCCACTGAGGAGGACAGATGAACAGGCCCAGTAGCCAGTTCCCAGGAAGGGAGCCGACAGAGTTTGGGATTTGCCGTCAGGAACCAACACCTTGGCTGTGTGACCCCAGCATAGTGCCTTCACCTCTCTGTGCCTGTTTCCTCAACTCCACAATTGGCGTGACAATACTTATATTTTGTGAGGTTGTAGGAGGTCAAAGAGCATAGTGAATCAAAGCCCTGTGTATGAACTGAGCAACATCTGCCCCATCCAGGCTGTTTCTTTTCCCACTAATCTGTGGGCTCCTTGAGAGCAGGACAGCCAGAGCCGGTCAGCACAGTTACCAGCCCAGAGCAGAATCTCAGCAAGGCCGACCGAGAGAGACAGTGGCGGCGTTTGGGAAGTGTGGCTGAGCCTATCGGATCTGAAGTCCACACTGAGAAAATTCAGAGGAGGGAGATGTCCTGGAAGGCTTCCTGGTGGAAGAGACATTGGCACTGAGCTAGAAGGTTGAGTAGGAGCTGCCTGCGTAGAGCGTATTCTGGCGGGGGGGCGGAGGGAGGGTGGAGGAGAACAGCATGACAAAGGCCCAGCGGTGGAAACCAGCTGAGGGCAGTGTGTAGAGTTGTGTGGCTGGAGCAGAGGACGGAGTGGTCCCCGGAGAGCAGGCTGTGCCGGGAGTGTGAGGGGTGAGATTGGGGGAAGGGGATAGGGAGATAGATCCAGGCGGGGTGAGGCCAAGGCAGCCCCTCAGAAGGGAAGAAGTAAGGTGGCAAGGAAGCACCCCTGGCCTGGGAGGCAGAGGACCTGGGCTCCAGGTCTAGCTCTCCCGCTGGGTGGCTGCGCAACTTTAACTAAGTCACAGCACTTTCTGATCCCCACTCTGCAGCTGTGAAAGGAGGGGCCGGCTCTGTGAGCAGCCCTGCAGGAGTGGAGCAAGGCTAGATGCCCATGAACTACCGGGGAGCACTGAGAAATGGATTCCCCGGCATCACTGAATCTAAATCTTGGTGGGAAGGGCCAAGGCATCCAAGTTCTTTTTTTTTTTTAATCCTCACCCAAGGACAAGCGTGTTGATTTTGAGAGGGGAAGGGAGGGAGAAAAACATTGATTTGAGAGACAAACATCAATCACCTGCCTCCAGCATGCAGCCCCAACCAGGGACTGAACCTACAACCCAGGCATGTGCCCCTCCTGGGAATCGAACCTGCAACCTTTCAGTTTACAGAACAATGCTCAACCCACTGAGCCACACTGTCCAGGGCAGAATCCAAATTCTTAAAAGAGCTTTCTAGGAAGCCATTGGCTAAGATGGTCCTAGACTCGGCTGGATATCCTGCCAGCCCTTAAACTCGCTCACTGCAGTCTCACCTCCGGGCTCCTGCATTTGCTGTTCCTTCTGCCTCCTGCACTAAGGCCAGGTCTTGAGCTGGTCAGCACCTCCCTGTCACTCGGGACTCAGCTCAAATATCACACCCTCAGAGGCCTTCCCAGGCCATCTTATCTCAAGTGCCTCTGCCCCAACCCCCACTCCCTATCCCATTGCTCTGTTTTATTTCCTTCAACTTATCACTTCCTGAAACACTCTTATCTGTGTATCCAGTTGTTCACTAATTGTCTTCCCCCAAACTTTAATGAGGGCAGAGGCCTTGTGAGGCCTGTCATAGCCGCATCCCCAGTGCATACAACAGTACTCAACAAACACTTGATGCATGAGGTGAATGAAGGAAGCTGGGCTCAAAGCCCCCATTCTTTTTTCAAGTAGCACAGCTGTGGGACCAGCGGCAAGTGACTTCACCTTTTCAGGCCTGGGCTTTCCCCCATGAGACAATGTGGACAGCAGGCTGCAGAGCTGACCCTCACGCGGCAGCCTGGGGTTGGTCAGGAAGCCACGCTGTAAGTCCTGACTCCACGCAGGCACTGGCGTGGAATTACCGAATGGACGAATAAACATCTTTGCTTTGCTGTGTGCCTACGAACATGGACCCCGTTCATAGGTCCAGCTTCCCCTCCTGTGCAATGGGGTCGGCCTGGGTGGCTTTTCAGGAACCTTGGGCACCGACGCTCAGAGCCCCTGTGCCCAGTCTGAACATCAACGGGAGCCACAGCAGGTGTTAGAGGAGGGGCAGTCTGTGCCACGGCCATGCTTCTCGAAGTTCCGACTTTTCCTGGAGGACCCACCTGGCCCAGAGCTGGCATTCTACACTGTGTAGGTAAGGAGGAAACGTAGCTTCTGCAACTTGTCGCCCCTCAACTCCTTTTGAGAGCCAGAACAATGCCGGCTGGCCCTGCCCCCACCCTGGAAAACAGTACGTTGTCTGGAAATTCTACCAGGGGAAGGAGGAAGGGCTGGGGCTCTAGAATTTCTGCGCCTGCTCGTACAGGAAGCAGCTGAAAGTTTGGGGCCAAGGAAAACACGTTCAAGATCATCCTGGAAATCAGTAGCCTGACTCCTCCCCTAGCTGGGGACTTGCCCCTTTCCCCAGGTGTGGCTCTCCTGGCGATTAATAATTAACATAGAGAGACAGTCAGGGTGCGGAAAAGGGATGGTCCAGGACCACAGGCAAAAGCCTAAGAGGAAGCAAAATTCACTCAGGCTTGTCCGGCATACCTTTGATGACAGGGAGCTCACTACCAAACCGGTCCAAACCGAAAATGAGGCTGCTTTCCCACAACTAGGAATTGCAGAGGCCTCTGGAGCTCTAGCAGGCATTCTGCCCTCAACCCAGGGCTCAGAGGGCTAGGGACTTGCCCAAAGTCCCTGAGACACACCCCGGGTCCCCCCTCAGCCCCCACAGCAGATGAAGCTGTTACAGGCACCATGAGGAGAAGCCAGCAGGACAACTGCGGCTGGAATTTGGGCTTTAGCCCTACCCCCTCAACCCTCCTGGCACCTTTATTAGAAAGCCCAGGGCACACGGGTGGAGCTCTGAGTTGATCCAAGTCCTGAGGAAGCAGTCTGCGTTGAGAGGCCTCTGCACGGCCCCTTTGGCACTATGGCCCCTTCCCCTCCCCCTGTAGCATCTGTCCCAGGAAGTGGCAAAGTGGCTTCAGAATTTCCTGGACCTTTCTCTGACCTCATATTCCCTGTGTCCCCCATGCACACACAGACCTGCCTTCCCACTCTGCCAGCCCCAGGCCCGGGCCCACAGAGCAGCCTGGAGCCCTCAGAAGGCGCTGGCAGGTGCTGCCCCCTGCTGGGCTGTGTGCCCCAGGACGGAGTCTGTCTTGGTCATGGTGTTACGGTGGGGAGTCCTAGCCTGGCTGGGGCAGCTCAAGATACCAGGGCTCACAGGGCTGCGCCTGCTCCCAGGGGGACCCCAGGGCATCATGGCCCTGGGTCCCAGTCTGCTGAGTGACTTGGGAAAGCCTTCACACCCCCTCTGGGTCCCTGTTCCCAACCCCAGTTTTCAGACGTTAAGGCATTTCCATCCCCTGGGTAGCACGTTAAAATACAGAAGCCCAGCCCCGTGGGGAGAATCTGGTTTCAGTGGCCTGTGGAGGGGCCCAGGAATCTGCATTGACACCAGCAGGCAGTGGGCCCACAATGTCCACACTGGGCCCCCTGCCGCTCTCAGGGCCCCGGGGCTCTGCTTGAGGACTTCCGGGACCCCAGCCCCTGGCACGGCTCCAAGCCTTTTACAAAGTACGGCCTGTCCCTTTCTCAGTGCACCATGTGCAGAAGGCAGAGATCCCAAGCCTCACAATACAGATGGGCAAGCGAGGCTCAGGATGGACAGAGAACAACCAGTTTGCCCAGGTCCTGTTCCACAGCAGAGCCCCAGCTTCCCCTCCCTCCCCAGGCTCCCCAGATGCGGTCTAGATTCTGGGACCCAGTGGGTTAGCTTAGGCCGGACAACAGCCCTGACTGGTCCCCTTTGTCTTGGTCCTTGTGCCCTCTGACCTCCCCAGGTCCTGGGCTGATTAAAATATCCCCTTTCAGCCCTGATAGGCCTGGTGTCTCCTTACAGGGCTAGGAGGGACACAGTTCCATCTGAGGTGGCACTGCCAGCTTAGGGATACACTCTGGCCACCCGCCAGAGTTGGACGCTGCTGGCACAATGGAGACTAGGGAATATTTACCCAAAGTGTTTGCACAGACCTGCCAGGAGGGGCTGAGGCCCAGAGAGGGGACAGCCTTGCCCAAGGTCACATAGCACATTGTAACTAACCCAATACAGTGCTTACTCTTTGCCAGGCAAAATTAACTCAGTGAGTCCTCATAACTACCTTAAGAGGTGACACTATTACTCCCCCATTTTTCAAGCACAGGGAAGTGACTGTGGCAGACACAGGACTCGATCTCATGCAGCCTGGTTCTTAATGGTGGTCCCACGCTGTCACATACGGTCTCCCCTCGCCTGTCTCTAGGTAATTAACCTTCCAGCCCTTTCCAGAGGCTAAGAAGGCAGAGTCATTTGTAAAAAGGTGTCCTCTAGCAATAAGGCCTAAGCCTTGGCTTCCAGTGCCAGCCCAGGACGGCGGTCAGTGGATGCCCTGACCTCATTTGTCACCATTCCCTACCCCCACCCGTTCCTCAGGCACACTGGTCCCCAGCTCCCCACCACTGCTGTCCCTAATGTCTTTGCTCCCACAGTTCCCACTCCTAGGGCCCAGGACACGGGGCTGGCTTCCTAGACTCTGGTCCCCTGTGTGAACAGGTGATTGCTAGCTCCACACTCTAGCTTGAGTCTGTCTGTGCACCTCTCTCTACCTCCACTGTCATTACCCAGATGCCAGTCACCACCATCTCCAGCTTTGAGGGCTCCCATAGCCCATAACTGGTCCCCCCAAATCCTCTCTTGTCCCCTGAGTCCATTTGCCACAAATCAGCCAGACTGAGCATTTCATAAACAGCCGTCTGTTCCAGCCCCCCAGCCTCGCTGGCCTGCGGACCTCCCTCTGGCTCATCTCTGCTCCCAGCTCCCCTGGGCCACCTGACCGACTCCTGCTCACCCTTCCTTCCAGAGAAACCACCCCGCCCCTCCCCAAACTTGCTGGATTTCCCCCAACTTCCCACAGCCTTCTCACATCATTTTTTTTTTCCAGGCTCCCTGAACCTTCCCTCCAGGGTACCCACCGCGTTGTGCAATGGTACCTAATTTTTGATGATTCATCTCACATCTGTCTCTCCTGGCACTCCGCTCCCCCAAGGGCTGGATCCTGTCGGCCTGGCTCACCATCGTAACCCCAGTGCCCGGCCCCAGGCTGTCACCCCCCCTGCTGCCACTCAAGAGGAGGGTGGCGTCGTCACAGTCGTGTTTGTAGGCGAGCACAGCACACATGAATGTACATTGGAGCCCCCAGACCTCTGGGCCTCCCTGCGTCTTGAAGCTCCCGGACTCACAGCAAAATGGGGCTAACTGCCCCCTACCCCCACCCCAAACAAGTCACAGCTCAGGACTTATTAATTTTCCTCCCCGCAGGTTTCAGCGCTTTTCATTCTATGATTTATAGTCCATCCAATAAATGTCCCCCATTATCTTTCACATGCAGCGTGCTGCCTTTCTGCCATTTAATAATACATTTGGCTCCCTGGGAGAAATCTAAGGCTTGGCTCCAATTCAGGAGCAGGCCCAAGAGGCCGCGTGGGATTCCGAGGGCCCCTTTCAGACCCAAACGCTGAGCAGGTCCCAGTTTCACACTAAGGGCTACCTGGGCAGGGGCCCAACTCCTCTCCTCCCCCAACTCCCTCCCTCTGGCCAGGAAGCCTGGCAGAAAGAATGTCGGCGGAGATGCCTGGTGCCCACGGGGGCCCTGGTGGTCAGCTTTAGGGCTGGAGACTCCGGTGCTTCCCCATGCAGCCTCGGAGCTTTCCAGGGACTCGACGGCCATGACCTTAATCTACCTCTCCAACTCCGCAGGCCCGGCGGGAACTCATCAGACCTGCCTCACAGGTGAGGAACCTTTGCTGCAAGACAGGGAGGCTGCATGCCCGCTCTGCCTACCCTACTAGGTGCCTGTGAGGTTCAGACATGGTGAAGGACATTTCTGAGGCCAGCGCTCCGGGCCAGGCACTGCATCTAGTACTTGACTTGAATCGTTTCACTGAATCTGCACAGCCACCTTCAGGGGCAGAAGGTACTGTTATGCCCATTTTACAGACAGGGAAATCAAGCCTCAGGGAGAAGCACCTTCCCTAAGACTGTACAGAAAGCAGCGCCTGGAAAGAAGTCCTACTGGAGTGAGGGATGAGAAGGCTCCGGAGGTTACAGGGAGGGTACAGCCCCGGGCAGAGCTACCCACACCAAGACAAAAAGTGGCAGGGAGCCAGGGGGTGCTCAGGCCTTTAGGGCCCAACAGCCCAGGGGTGGCAATCCCACCCGTGGTGGTCCTCAGCTGTGCGACCTAGGGCAGGCTCCTTAACCTCTCTGGGCCTCATCTCCCCACTCTGTCCTCTCAGGTCGATCACGGAACTTGCCGGAGGCAGCTCGTGGGAAGCTGCCTTGTAACCTGTCCAATCCTGGGCCACGTCACCGTGGCATGTTAGGACAATGGATGAGACATCATGCGAAGACCTGCAGGGAACAAACCCCTGGGCTATGCTGGGCCAAGTGTGACTGGCGGCTCCAAACCGTGCAGCCATCTGGGCAGAAGACACCAGCTCCTCCTCAGACCACAAGTCGCTCACCTCACTCAGGTACCGGGCTCCCCACAACCGGCCTGGGAGCAACCTCAGCAGCAGGGTGCTGGGCGCAGAGATATCCCAGGTCAGCCTGGGCCTGGTCGCCCCTCCCCCCCCAAGCCTCAGCCACCACGTCTGCTTTCCTCCCCCCGCCGCTGAAAGTTTCTGCTTCTACTTTCTGGTTTCCCTGGCAACCACCTCTCTTCCTTTTACTGTTTTCCTCTCCTCCGTCACTTTGCCATCTTAAGAAGCAAGTTTCTCTCTTCTTTCTGCTAAAGAGAGAATATAAGTGGGTTGGAGCAGGAGGGCTGGCCAGGAGGAAGGGGACAGAGTGGGCCAGGACTAAGAGGGGAGAGGTGACCTCTGGGGTACAGCGGTGCAGCCACAGGGCCGGTGCAGCCATGGCTCGCCCCCCAATGACCTCTAGACCCGAGACTGCCCACAGGGCCCTCCACAGCAGGCTTCTCCAAATGTGACTCACCTGCTCAGCTTGCCCACCCAGCCCTGCAGGGACTCGCAGGCCGGGTAGTCAAGGCTTTGCGAGGCGGCTGGGCCTAAATCCGCTTCTCCTGTCTTGTCACAAGTGCCCTGTGTTGGGATGGCCTCCACCCATGCCCCACCCTCTCGGCTTTGCTCCACAGTACCCCACAGGAAGTCCCTGCCGATGCCCTACGCCCACCCCCACCCCCTCAGAGCTCCCCTCTCCTCCCTTGTGTCTGTCCCCCACAGCCTAACCTTTCTCCCAGGCGGCCTTCCCTGCGGGCAGGGCGTCTGGACAGCAAAACCAGTCCTCCCTCACTCCAGGTCCAAGCAGGTCCGCCAGAGGCCGTGCTGAGCCGACAGCCAGAGAGAGCGGAGCTCCAGCCAGGTCTACCGGCAGCCGCGGCCCTTCACAGGTTTGCTCTAGAACTCGATGCTCCCCCTGGTCAAACAGGGATGGAACGCGCTCCTCCCAGCCCCTCTGGGACCAAAGTGAGTCCGTGGGTCTGAAAGGGCTTGGAAAGTTCTAAAGTGCTGGGCTGAGTCCGGGGTTATTTTTAGGCACTGACTTAGTGCCATCCAATGAGTAGCCCAAAGGTCTCCTTGACCCCACAGGTCTCACAGCTCTCTTTCTCCACCTGCTGACCCCTGGTGGCATATGCTGCCTGTGTCTAGCCGGCTCCACACGGTGGCCTTGCCTCTCTAGCCAGAGCGATACGCTGCCGTCACCTGCCACCAGCTTCCCTGAGACACGTAAGCGTGCGCACGCACACACACACAGAGCCACTGTCACGCCTGGGGTCTCAAGGGCTGGCCAGGGGGCTACAGGCGCCTCTGAGGGGCCGCCCAGCCCACGTGGTGGGAGAGGCCTGGGGGTGGAGGAGCAGCTTCTTCCCAGCCGAGCCGGGGCTGAGGGCTGGGGCCGGAGGTAGCCCCAGAAAGTACTGCCCAACTGAGTGACCAGGCTGTCCACGGCCTTCTCCTGTTCCATCACCTGCTTCCTTTCCATGCCTGTCCCTGAGGCTGGGCCACCAGGACTCACTCCCTTCCCTTACCGCAAACTTCACCCGCACCTACACGTCACCCCTTGCAGACTGCTCAGAGGCTGACTTGCCCAGGCCTGCGCGAGGATGGGGCTGGTTTCCATGTGCTAGGGGACTGCCCGAAACGTGGCATCTCAGGGGTGGGGGCCTCCTGTGTATACTTGGGGACCATTTCACCTCCCTCAAAGACCTGCAGAATCAGAGGGATTTAAGCAGGATTGGGGGGGTGGGGGGGGAGGGGGGCGGATAAAGACTTGTGAAGCATCAGAACTGACTGAGTGAAGACAGCATCTGCGTGGCCAGCCAGGGTCTGCCCCCTGGGCCTCCCTCCTGGACCAGCTCAGGAGCCCAGGATTTCCACAGTTGGCATAGGGAAGCCAGGCCATTCAGCTCCCACGCTGGGGTGCTTGGGGGATACTTCCCAGGAGCTGGCATTGGAAAGCCCACGCAAGTACTGGCACCGTCCTGGGAGAGACACTGTGTGGACCCAATGGGGGCTCCAGCGTCTCTGTCTTCAGGGAGCTGACAGTCCGATGGGACACATGAACCCCTACAGGAGCCCACCAACAAGGGCCCAAGGCAGAGAGGAAGCATAAGGAAGGGGGTAACTGATTCTGATCGACAGGGCAAGGGGACACCCAGGCAGGCTTCACAGTGGAGGTGGCATCCAGGCCAGGGCTTTGAGTAGGATTCCAACAGGCCAAGAGCATCAGGGAAAGGACGGAACCCACTGAGGATTAGCAGCAGCCTGAGGACCACAGAGACTTGACTTCCCTTTTCCAAATGCCTCCCGGTTAGGCCATGGTGAGGGCTTGGGCTTAGCGGATGCTGGCCCTGTGTCCCATTGGCTTAAGCTAGGCAGGTAATACATTTCCCAAGATGGCCCAGAAAGAAGCGCTGTCCAAACTAGTTCCTGTGACCAGACCCTGGGGCAATGTCTGTTCTGGTCACCGCTGTCACGGGGCAGTGGCCTGAGAGTGCCAAAGACAGATAGAGCCTGCCAGGTCTTAAAAGCCCTAAAGAAAAGAGCCTCCTCGAGTTCCCTGAGCAGCCCATTCCGGGATTTCACACTACCCCACGGTCTGCCAGGAAGTTCTTCCCCCTATCTAACCTACATCTCTCCTGCTGAAATGTACACCCACCTTGCTTTGGAGACACAGGAATTACAAAGCACAGAAGCTGAAATGCCTCACCAGGCGCTCTGTCTGCAGCGAGGTGGGAGTGGGGGTGGGTCAGTGAGCACAGACACCATCCCTCGCTCTGACAAGAGAGGACAAGGCCCCTTTGTATGCATGATTAATTTACAGGCCTGGGGAGGGCCGAGCAAGCGGGATGTCCTCTCTCTGGGCCTTGGAGGCTTCCCTGACCCAATTTAGAAGCTGCGTTTATTGTGTTGTTCAAGTCAAACCTTCCCGATGAGGTCTCTGTTCCCAGCGTGCTCATGAATTTTCCGGGGGTTTAATAGTGTACAATCTGGGAACGATTTATTAAGAAGATTAAACCCCCCAAATATGCTTCCGCATGCTCTACAAAACATGGCAAATTTATTCTCTGGCGTCAGTGGGCTCCCACTGCCCAGAGCAGTGCAATCACTCAGCAGAGTTAAAGCTGGAACCCCTCGACCTGGGAGGGAGGGAAGCCACGTGGGGTGTGGGAGCCACAGTCAGGGACCGGGACGAGTGGGGGAAGGTGCATTTAAAATTCCAGGACCCCAAGGCGCAGTCTCAGTGTGAGCAGAGTCCATGTTCGAAGACCCTGCCTTCCTGCCCTACCCCACACCTGGCCCTGAGTATCCCTGCTCAGCAAGGGCTCCAGGTTCACAGCTGGTCTAGGCCCTTCCTGCTCTGGGACTTGAAAATCAAGAGGACTTCCTCACGTCACTATCTCTGGGTCCCCCTGTCAGAACTGGAAGCCTCAGACTCAGCCTCTTGTCTCCCTGGGGCCCCACCTGCCCAGTGCATCCTCAGGACCCTCTGTTCCACTCCTGGCGATAAAAGCAACCATAGTGCTGACACGTCCACCACTGACTCTGTTCCAGGCCCTGTGCTGAGCTTTAAATGCATCGTCTCACTTCGGGCTCACGACAACCCTGCCAAGCAGGTACTGTTGTCGCCGAGTGTCTCAGATGAGCAAATAAACCTTGCGGAGTATAATCGACGGGCCCGAGGCCACACAGCTAATAGCCTACAGAGCTGGGATTCAAACCCTGGTGTTCAGACTCCAACACCTGAGGTCTCGCGGACCTTCCCCACTTCATTCCACGTCTGGAACAACCCTTCTTTCTGGTCCCATCAGGACCCTCCTGGAACCCAAACCTGAGCCCCATCCTCGGCTGCTGAGGACCCTGCCTGCTCCCTGGGCTGGTGGCAGAAGGTGCAAGCTCCTTTTCCATGTTCAGGGTTCCCATCCTCCCCTCTGGTAGCTCTGCCATCACCTCCTCCACGCGGCCCAGACTTCTGGTCTCCGTGCCTTTGCTCATGCTGGTGCCTGGGCTTGACGTGCTTTTCCCCATGTTTCTTACATCAGAGCTCTCAAGCCCCAAGTCCAGTGTCTTTTTCTCCATGAAGCCGGTCCAAGGATCAGGGCCCTGCAATAGAAGTGACTCCTCCCTCTTCAGCATCCCGACCGCACAGGGCTCACTAGCACCTTGTACAGCAGCTGTATGTGTAGGGGTCCTGCTCCCCCCACCACATACCCCCAACCAGGAGGGCAGGCGCTCCTTCCCCCGGCCCAGCTCACAGCTGTGTACCGGGGGAGCAGGCTGATTCACTGCAGACACCGGTCACGGACTGCGGGACACCTTGACCTTCTGAGCGGGGGTGGGCAAGAGCAACCTCGGTGCCCACGTGTCCAGCCTACAAGCCCTTTACTTTTTTTGGTGCCATGGACCTCGTGACCTCTAGTAAGGCCTAATAATACCTCCTTTCAGAAAAAGGTTTTTAAATGCATTAAATAAAACACCAAGGATTACCAAGGAAACCAATTACATTGAAATATGGTGGTCAAAATACTCTTAAAAACATTTGTAGCAATATATGTCCTTCTCTTTTTTAAACTGAATTTATTGGGGTGACATTGGTTTGCAAAACCATACAGGTTTCAAGTATACAACCTAATAAAACATCATCCACACACCGCATCGTGCGCCCATATGTGTTTCTTTATTAATGCCTTAAATAACAAGATCTAGTTTTAATAACTACTGCAGTTTTGAAGTATGATGAACAAAAGCGTTATTTCAAGATACCCACAAGACTATACTATGATGTGATAGTTTCTGTGATTTCTACAAAATCATAGAACAACTAATGCCACTGTGGTTTGTCACCGACATTTGTAATTGAAAGAATTACAATTTGGGATTGTAATTAGCAGTCTGTGCGAATAAAGGTGGGATTATTTTTCTCCTGCCCCAGTTCTCGGACACCCTGGATATCACCCAGAGGCTCCCGGGGTCCCTGGTTAAGAGCCGCTGGCTTAGGGGCAGGGGCTTAAGGGAAAGGAGCAGGGTTTGTCCCCGAGCCCAGAGTCTGGCTGGCTGCTGCCTGGAGTGTCCCTAACTTTCTGGGAGCCTCTGCCCCCACCCATCTGCCTCGGTGAGATCACGCAGGAACCAAGCCCCAGGCCCACAGGCTCACCCAGATGCCCCTCAGCGGGGTCAGCCTGGCAGAGTTTCCCTGGAGAACAAGCCCTTGGAGATGCCGTGCCCCAGACAGCCCAGCCCAGGGCCGCAAGGCCCCAGGCAGCCTCCCAGAGAACTTGTTTTATGTCCCCAAAGAGCAAGGCTGACAGATGATAAATTGCCAAAGAAGGCTGGCGTGGGCTCAGACTGCCCGCCCGGCGCCCGCCCAGGCACCCTGCTGTACCCACCACGGCCCTCTCAGAGGGGACGAGAAAACACCATTAATTACCTAGAAAGAAAGGGCGCCGGGCAGACGCGCCCAAAGGTTGCTCCACCATCTCTGGCCACGTTTTCTGAGAGGAGCACCCAGCCGCGCAGCTGGCTGTCAATCCTCACCCCCCTGCTGCCCACAGTCTGGGCTCTTCGCCTCTCAGGTCCCCCAGGGCCAGCTTTCAACCCGGGTTCTGCCCCCAAAGACTCATCACCTATCCTCTGTCCCTGAAGGGTTTGCTTTTTATAGACAGGACCCCCAGAGAGTGCTCCCCAGATGGGGGTGGGAGGGACCTGGGAGGGAAAGGGAGTCAACCTTTGTCACCTTCGCAAGCATGAGTCCATCTGCTATGAACTCCACACAGCAAGTGTCTCTGGCCTCACCCGGATCCCACTGCCAACTCTAGTCATCAGCCCACGGCCAGGTGACTGAGTCACCTGTGTGGTACCCCATGCCAGGTACCTTGTGCAGGCCTGTGCTGGCCAGTGTCCAGGCAAGAGCTTAGGCAACACGCCTGCCAGCCCTACAAGCAAGGCACTATTATGATCCCATTTTACAGACAAGGTAATTAAGGCTCAGAGAGGTTAAGCGATTCGTCCAAGGAGGCACAGCTGGAAACTGACAGAGCCAGGGCTTGAGCTCAGTTTATCTGGCTCCAGACCCCCCACTAGCCTCTTTCAGCCCCTGAGCTCTCCCCCATGCAACCACAAGTGGCCCAAGAGTCTCTCTAAAGGAAGTTCGGCCAGGCTCCCCCTCGACCCTGCCCCCCTTCCCTGCCCCTGCCCAGGGGCTCCCTCAAAGTCCAGAGGCTTATCTCCAAACCCCACTGTCTCTAGTACCACCTCCTCCAGGAAGCCTTTCCTGACTGCCCACTGTCTGAAGAGTCAGAAGACTTCCAGTGTCTCCTACTTCTTAGCACCAAGAATGGCCACTAGCACTGCCTGTGTGTAGGGGCTGAGTGAGCCTTTTTCTCATCCACCCCACTACCAAACACCCAGGCCAGACCCAGAGACCCTACAGGGGCTCTTCCAAAAGGAAAGAATGAACAGCGGATGAATGAGCGAGCCTGCGGTTGGATGCCGCCCTTCCACCAGAGGCAGGTCTACTCACACACAGGCAGGGTCATCGGATGGGGGCCCACCCGACCAGCCAACCAGGATAGCTCAGAGGAGCTAGGGACTGGCATTGCAAGGGCTGGAGGAGCAAAGTCAGCACCGGACCCACGTGTCACTCTAGAAGATCCCAGAGAAGCGCTGGACCTGAGTTCAAAGCCAAGGCAAAGCGATGACGTCTTCTCTGAGCTCCCAGCAGGAATAACCACTTTCCTAATTAAGGCGCTTCCTCCAGACAAAGGGGCGCTGGTCCCTGAGCCTGATGAGGCCCACGGAGGTGCTCCCTAAACACCGCGCGGGCCATGGACACCCACAGATGGTGGTTAAATCAAGCACCGCCCGCTTGACTGCAGAAAGCTCTACGCATCAGCCAGAAATAGCAAGGTAGGGGTCCATGTGTGACTAGGGAAACCTCTCCAAAATATCTATTTTTTTTAATCCTCACTCAAGGATACGTTTACTGACTTTAGAGAAAGAGGAAGGGAGATAGAAAGGTAGAAACATCAAAGAGAGAGAGAAACATTGATGGGTTGTCCCCTGCCCCTGTACACACCTTGACTGAGGATTGGACCCACAACCTAGGTATGTGCCCTGACTGGGGGTCTAACACACAACCTTTGGTGTATGGGACAACTCTCCAACCAACCGAGCCACCTGTCCAGGGCCTGAAATATCTTATTGAACTAAAAAAGACAAGTTGCAAAATAAATAATTTTTTTAATTGTTAGACAGATTCACAGATTTTCTAAGGATTCACAGACATACGAAAGCACAGAAGAGCATTGAGAAAAACACATTCCAAATGCCTCCCGAATGCCCTGCCCCAGCTGAGTCCTGTCCCTTGGGACCCACCCAAATCCGCCCCCCACCTCGGCCTAGCCCAGCCCAGCTCTGGATGCTGGAGAAGTTCATGGCTACATTCACTCTTACGCACCGAAGGCAGAAGTGGAAGCTGCCACAACTTTCATGGAGGGCAACTCAGCAATGTGATCAAAAATTAAAATCCATAACATGTCCCTTTTAAATTCATATATTCTCCTTCGATATCCTATCCTTCAGATAAACTCTCACAAGCATACAAGTACAGATGTACAAAGACAGTTACGCACCCTTGTTTGCAGCAGGAAAAAAATACCGTAAACAATATTCATGTCCATCACTGGGAGCCTGGTTGAATAAATTACGGTCCCCCCTGTAAATGGAATCCTGGTGGCCATGCTGCAGCATGGCGCACTGCCAGGTGACACTGCAGGGCATGGGGGACGACCCCTGGATGGGTAGGTCCCTGGTAGCATGGAAACAGGTTCTCGCATAGTCTTCTAAAGAATAAACAGCAGTTACTCTGGGGAGTGTGTGGGAATATTTGTTTGTATGTGTGTTTGTGTGTGTATATTTATGTGTGTATTTGTGTTTGACTAGGTGTATATGTGTATGGTGTCTGTATGTGTGTATGCACATTCATGTATGTGTGCTATGTGGATGGGTGTGCATTTGTGTCTGTGTAAAGTGGGGGCAAGAAAGGGGAGAGGCTTCATTTTCACTTTATACCCTTTGGTAATGTTTGATTTTATTTTAAGTCATGGAATATGCTGTTTTTATACATTAGGAAACAGATCACAGCGCGGGGCGTCGCAGTGGAGGCTGTGCGGGGGAGGGGAGCAGGAAGTATATGGGAACTCTCTGTACTCCCTGCTCAACTTCACTATGAACCTGGAACTGCTCTAAAAAATAAAGCCTTTTTTTTTTTTTTTAAAGAATGGATTAAAAGCCTTTAGGAATTAAAAATACACAGAACTCTGTCCTCCAGAGTAAGCGCGGCTCCAGGTCGAACAGAGCTCCCTGTGCCCTCATTCTCAGGCAAGGCCCACACACCAGCCTGGCTTCCCGTGAGGAGGGGCAGGGAGGTGGCGCCACCCAGCTGAAGCTCACACTGGGAGCCCCATCGAGGACCCAGCTTCGAACCTCTGCTCACGCTATTTCCTCCGCCTAAAACGCCCCTGCACTTCCTTGTACCTGTTCAAGTGTCGTTCTTCCTGAAAGCCCACGCCAGGTACCCTCACCCCCTAAAATGCAGGCAGGTTGAAGACAGCCTGTGTCCCAAATATCTCTTGGCAGCCTCCAGGGCTGGCCAGTGTCTAGCACAGAGGAAGAGCCCATGAAACGTGTGCCGAGTCCAAGGATGCCCTATTGAACACATTACTATTTCTGAAAGCCCCAAGCACTGCCTGCCCACCTCTGGGACCACTCATTCTGCCTGCCCTTAGCAGCAATGAGCCTGGGCCCACCGCAACCCTCCCCATGTGAGCCCCAGCCCCGGTGCTCACCCAGCTCTGGAATCAAGAACGCAAACGCCAGCGTGAGCCGGGAAGGGAAGAGAGGGAGCACAGCGAGCTGGCCAAGCGGAACGGAGCAGGCACGCCACCGCCCGCCGGGGAGCTACTGAAAAGCAGGCCCAGGATGGCCAGATGATTAGATTTCCAGAACAGCTACCAGATTTTTTTTTTATCCTCACACGAGGACATTTTTTTATTGCTTTCAGAGAAAGAGGAAGGGGTGGGGTGGGAGGGAAAGACATCGATGTAACAGAGAAACATTGACTGGCTGCCTCTTGTAGGCTTCCTAACTGGGGATCAATCCTGCAGCCTAGACCCGCGCCCTGGCTGGAACCCACAACCTTTCAGCGTATGGACAACACTCCATCCAACTGAGCCAAACCAGCCGGGGCCAGAGCAGCTATCAGATTTTAATGTGGAAACCTCCTGACTATAACATGTAGGTAACTAATTCACATTTTAAAACAAACACACACAATGCAGGTCACGTCACATAGAGCTGCAGGTCAGATTTGGCCTAGACCCCCGGCCTCTGGCGGCCTCAGAATTCAGAGCAGCCATAACATAACGAGAGAGAGAGAGAGAGAGAGAGAGAAGAAGGAGGAGGAGGAGGAGGAGGAAAAGGAAGAAGGAGGAAAAGGAGAAGGAAGAAGTAGGAGGAGGAGGGGAAGAAGAAGAGGAAGAGGGAGAGGGAGAAGGACAAGAAAAGAAGAAAAGAAAGAAGGAAGAAAAGAAAGGCAAAAAGCTCATCTTGATCCTGCCCTCCCATCGGCCCACACCCAAACCTTAGCATCACAGGGCTCTCAGAGACCAGCCAATACGGAAGCCGCCGGGGGGCTCTGCAGCCACCAGCTGTGTGACCCAGAGCAAGTAACCTCTCTGAGCCTCTGCTTCCTCCTCTGCAAAATGGGTGGCGGGGAGAATAATAACAGGACCTGCCTCTCAGGGGTATTGAAAGGATGCTGAGGGTGGTCAGAAGGGAGAGGACCTGGGACCCAGGAAAGAGTCACAGCCTGTAAGGACTCATTCTTATCACAACAAACAGAGACAGCTAAGTCTACAGGAGGTGAGGGATGCAGACACATCACAGAGGGGCTGGGAGGCAAAGCCGGGGCCCCTTCTGCCTCAGCCCCGCAACCATGCCTTTGATGGGGCTGGAAATGATGATCCTCAGAGCGGCCCAGAAGGTCTGCTGCGGAGGCACACTCTTCTCTAACACGCTAACCCCAGACGACAGAAGTTAACCCTAGGGAGCCCTTAGGGCATGCCTGGCACTACGCTGAATGCTTCAAATAAGTTCCTGTCATCCCACATTCTCCACGATCCCAGAAGGTAGTTATTATCGCCTCCCCGTTTTACAGATGAGTAAACTAAGGCTCAGAGAAGCGACCTGACATGTCCAAGGTCACCTAGTAAGCGGTGCAGCCTGATTTACTTATGCACAGTCTCTTCCTGGCCTGCTCTGCCGACACCTTCCTCTCTGCTTTCCACAAACCTCTGTGAGTATCACAGTGTGGCAGCTGCTGGCTCAGCCCTCGGGCCACAGGAATGAGACCAGCTCTTGCTCAGAGAAGCCGCGCTGGGGGTCGTGGGCTCTGTCGGGGAGGGCCGCTTCAGTAAGGGTGGGGCCCCTGAGCCAGGGCCATGAGGGGAGGAGGCGCAGGGGCAGAGGGCAGAGGGGAGCAGGGGGCTGGTTGCACCAGGAGGGAGCCTGAGGCGCCTCCAAGCTTTGAGGCTGGGGGCCGGGAATGGCAGTTCAGACAGAAGCAGCCGGGCCTGGTGAGAGAAGAGACAGATGGTTTCTCTCTTCAGAGAATATGCAAATGTGGAAGAAAAGGAAAGATGCAAACATTACAGAGGCACAGACAACTTAAAACTTTTCCGTTTAGAACCTACCCTCGGGGTCCCCGGCCCCCGAAAAGCAGAGACCTCTTGCCCTGAGCAAAGCTGCATCTGTCTGGCACCCCTACCTTAGACGTCCCATCGCGGGGGGTGTCACTCAGGCCTAGGATGATATTACGGGCTGAAATGTGCTCCCCTAAAATTCACATATTGAAATCCCAATCCTCAGTCCCTCAGAAAGTAACTGTATTTGGAAATAAAGCCTTTAAATAGGTGCTTAAATTAAAAGGAGGCCATTAGAGGGGGGCCTAGTCCAATCTGACCAGTGTTCTTATGGGAAGAGGCAATGGGACCCACAAAGGACACAAGGGGTCAAGTACACAGAGGACAACCATGTGAAGAGGCAGCGAGAAGGTGGCCTCCTATAGGCCAAGGAGACAAGCCTCAGAGGAAACCAACCCTGCTAAAGCCTTGAACTTGGACTTCCAGCCCCAAGAACTGTGAGAAAATAAGTTTCTGTTGTATAAGCCCCCAGCCAGTGGCATTCTGTTACAGCCACCCAGCAGGCTGATATATGTGGGGCCCCGCTGTGCGGTCAGAGCAAGGGACCTGGCTTGGCCTTCTGGGGCTGACTTTGGGGGTGTCAGGCCAGTCTCATCTGCAAGTGGGGGCGGGAAGAGCAGGCCACTCGCTTACCAGGGATAGCACAGGCCTGTCCGGGGACCCTGACATGCACCACCCCAGGCGCCCCCACACTGGACTTCTTAAGGCTGTGAACATTAAATAGCATGCGGACCTCGAAAAGCCCTCTCCAAGATGGATACTTGGCCGGTTTCTCTGCACTTGTCTTGGTTTTAAACTGAAGGCCCCACACCCCAGGAGTCCTGGGCAAACCGAGATGGTTAGTCATCCTAGCTGAAGGCGGGGCCTCTCTCGAGGCCTTCATTTACTCATCCGCGCATTCCTCTGACAAATATTTGCTGGGGACCTACAATGTACCAGGAATTATAGCAGGTGCTCACAGTGAAGAGCCAGACAGGGAGCCTGCGCTCGTGGGCTTTCGGTCCAGTGGGAGCACAAAAAAGCAAGTATTAAAAAACACATACCCATATGTGTGTATATACACAGAAGCTGAAACTGTGATGCATGCTGTAAAGGAAAAAATAAGGATCCAAACAGACATCAACTGGAGGGGGGTCACCCTCTATCAGACACATGGTCCCCGGGGAGGGACGTTAAAGGTGGTAGCTGAAGCAGGAAGTTTCAAGGAGGTGAGGCGTCCAGGCCAAGGAGCCGGGGAGGCCAGGTCCAGAGCAGGCAAGGAGCTGAAGGGGAGGCCAGAGTGTCCGAAGAGCAGCGAGGACAGGAAGGGGATCGAAGCTGGGCACCCAGCGCGCCTGCCTGTGGGGCCAGGCCTGCACTCCACGTGACTCTAAGAACAACGGGAGCCGGGAGCAATTCTAACCAACCCACATTAAAGTAAAAAACCACATGCACATTGGCTGCTGGTTCAGAAACAGACTGTAGGGGAGCGCACACAGGAGCAGGTCCAGTTGGAAGCGTCCCGCAGTCATGCAGGACAGAGGACGGCAGCCTGCATCCGGGTGCGGCTGGGCGCCGGGCCACGGGCAGATTCACAGCCCGCCCCACGTGCCCCTCTGATTTTCCCCTTTCACTCAGCAGCCACTGTCCTTACCCCAAGAAACAACCCTCCCCCCGCCAGGGAGTCGAAGGAATGCGAAGCCTGCTTGCCTTGGCAATGGCACGTACCCCTTACCCACACGCCCCACAGTACCTGCCACCCTCTCTGCCAAACCTGTCCCAAACTGGCTGTGAATCAGTCTCTTCTAAGGGGCCAAGAGACCACACTGTTTTCTCTTCCCTGGAGATGAAGGGTGGGGGGCTGGTGGTATTTTTAAGCTACCAAAAACTGACATCTGTTAATTATTAGTTTGTCCACTTCTGTTTTGCTCTTACATACTGTCGCTCAATCCCCCGGCAGCCCTGGTCCTGAGAAGGGGGAACGTTACCTCCTAACAGAGCACTGGCGGCTTCCAGGCGCCAGACCCCTTGCATCTGACAAAACCCACGTGGCCTTCAAGGTACGGAACTGTAGGGAATAGCGCAAGCTCCCCTCAAGACCCACTGTCCCTGGAGAGGCGGCCCTCCCAGACAGGTCAGACCCTTCTCCTGTAGTCTCCAGAGGGTTCTGGGCTGAGCACCAGCAAGCAAGTCGCAAGTATTATAGATGCTATGGAAGGAACATTCCGCAGAAGGTACTCTGTTCTGGTTGGAGGCAGGGGGCTGGACCATGGACACCAGCATGTCCGCCGGCTTTGGGAATTTGATCACACGAGGGTAGGATCTTGACAGGCAGGCACAAGGCTGAGGGGACAGTACTCTAGGCAGGGGAACCTCGAGAACAAAGTCACGCAACAGGACCAGCGGGAGGCCATGGAGCGCTCAGCTGGCTGAGCTCCTAGGCGCAGGAAAGGGGCTGTGGGCAAGGAGGCTCCTACCAGAATTTGGAGGACACTGAAAATCAACCTGAGATGCCCAGACTATACCCTGGAGAAAAGAGGGGACTCCTCAAGACCCTTGTGCAGAGGAGTGGCCCCGTCAGAACAAGGTTTAGAGCTCTCCCCTGGGGCAGAGTGGAGCGGGATCAGGAAATAGGCAATGGGACAGGAGGCTATGGCTGGATTACCCCCAAGTGGCGAGTGGGGACAGGGGTGGAGCCGGGAGCCAGTGTCAAAGGGGAGCTACCAGTTTCACACGAAGGAGGAAGGAAGGAGAAGAGGGCGACCTGCGCCCAGAAGACTGCGGTTCCCCGGCCCAGGGGCTGGCCAGCACAGCCTTCACCTAAAACAGGAAGCTGAACGGGGAGCGGAGATCAAGTGCGGGGAAGTGGTTTCAGTGGAAAGAAAAGGGCTTCCATGTTGATATGCCTGTAGGACATCCAGTGAGAATCCCTTCTCCATCTGAAACTTGGGAGAGAGGGTGAGGGTGAGATTTATAATCAGGGTCGGGGTAGTCCAGATCCAAGGGTCGTTGGCACCCTGGGCATGAATGTGGCTCCCGGGAGAGAGCTGGTGGGTGAGAAGAGAAGGCACCTGGGGCAGGACCCCCGGAGGGTCAGGAGGCATCACAGAGATGCATGCAAGCAGCCGGGAAGGTGCCGAGTCTGGGCAGGCAAGAGTCAGGCGGCTGGACGGCCAGTACCTACCCTGGGGAGGCTGGCGGAAGCCCTGAGTAATGATGAGGTTATAATCATCAAAGATGCCAAGTACTGCGTTCCTTTTCCACGCCACGCCTAGGGAGATGACCTGCATCTTCTACCTCACTGACACCTCCAACCCCCACTGGGGAGAACACTGTGATCCCATTTTACAGATGGGAAGGTCAGCAAAGAGCGGCTCAGTCACTCAGCTGGTCAAGCCTGGTCCTGAGCCCAGGGGGACTTCAGAGGCCACACATACTTTCAGCCACTGTATGGGGTGAGGGGAGGGTGAGTGTGTGCTGGACAGCCAATGGCCCGCGTTTTCAGTAGGGAAGGGGTTCCTAGGGCCCAGGAGGTGAACAGGTAGACAACTATTCTTCCAGCTGGAAGGGGTGGGGGGTGGCTCTGGTGACTTCCTCCAGCAGCTGACCGACCCCAGGCAGCCAGAGTGGGAGCCACCCATCTGTATGGAAGGATCTGGAAGACTGTAGAAGGAGGCCAGAGCCAGGAAGGACCTTTAGGTCTTGTTTTGCCTTTAAGATCCAAACTGGGAAAACAATGACCACTAAAAGCGATTCGATGACTAAAATTTTGGACTGTTGCTAAGTTTAGCACTCGGGGTGGGGTAGGCACAATGATGGATAATGTGCAAACCTTAACTTCCACCACCAGCCCAGCGTTGTATCCTGGTCCCCTGTTTAACTCCTCTAGTTCCGCTTTTCCAAATAATAACTTCCAAGCCAAGGAGGACTTAGAGATGAGTAAGATCCCCATTCAGTACTCCATTAGTACATAACACCTGAACTAGAAAGGGCAAGTTTAAGCCAAAGGAATCAATCACTAATGGTGGAATTCCAGGCACCAGAGCTGCTTTACAGGAGCTTCTGAAATCATACTAGTTCTCAGTCAGCACTAACACAGTGCCTGGTACATAGTAGGCATTCAATAAATATATGTGGACTCCAGGTAGTAGTCAACCTGTTACATGGTAGGCACTCAATAAATATGTACCCCTCTAGTCAGGGACTATGCAGCTCCCTGTTGTCACAGTCAGAGGACAGAAAGGCCTTCAACAATCACCCCTTCATCACAACCCATCACATTATAATTTATCCATCAATTCTATACGGGAGTATTGCATTGGCCAGAAAGGCCTTCCAAGCACATGTACCTGGCCCTTTAAAGTTTGTGGGAACCTTTTGACACGGCTTAGGTTCAACCCAGTTGTTTTCAATCCTTCAAAGCACTTCCATAACACCAAACTCAGACCAGACTAGGGATGGCAGACGGGCCGCCACAACCTCCGCCGTCCCCACCACTCCTGGAGCCAAGACCCGGCGCACATCACTACGCACGTATTTCTGCTGAGCCAAGCAAGATGAGGCTTCGGAGCCTTCTCAGTGCCCAGTGTCCGCTTTGTTTTGCTTATAGAAGAGGATGTGCCTGCCACCTGGATATTGTGCCTCCAATGTCAATTCCTCTCTTGGAGAAAAAAAAGTTTCTACAAAAATCCATTGAATTTACCAGCTATTCATGACATGCATATCATGTGTTTATAGATTTTTTGTTGTTTTTGTCTGTTTGCTTCCCCTTCTCCTTGGCCAGCACCCCAATATTTTTGGGGACCCCCTCCTGCACTCAAAGTTCAGCGGAGAAACAGAACTTAGTATTGGGGGAAGTGGGAGGAGAGAAACAAGATACTACATCCTTACTAACTCATCGGCTTCTTTGGTCCTTTAGACACATGAGACCATAAAATCCTTTTGACTTGGGCCAGTTTGAGGAGCCTTTTTGCCACTGTACCTGAAAAAGCCCTGGGTGACCCCTGTGTGAGCCCTGAGCTGGGCACTGAGGGGTGATCCCACGGCGACAAAGGATCCCTGTCTTTCAGGAGCTTCCCACTTGAGCAGGTGGTTGGACACAGACTCAACCAACCAGTCCCAGAGCCAAGTCTAGCTAGGGACGGTGAGAGAACCAGAGAAAGCACCCTCTCCCCCTGAGGGCCACCCCGCCTCTCTGCCGGGCAGCTCACGAGCTCCCAACCCGCCCCCGGGGCCCTCCCAGGTCCGGGGCCAGGAATCAGGGGACTAGGTGTGAGGTGGGAACTTGGACAGATCACCCTGGGCCTCAGTTTCCTCATCTGTAAAATGGGGGCGAAATGCCCCATGACTCCCAGACAGAAGGCTGTGGAAGGGAGTTCAGTGTCCAGACCTCACAGGGGTGGGTGACCGCTAGACAAAGGACAGGCCGCCTCTAGGGCTGGACCCTAACCGGTGCCCCACAGGGTCTGTGGAGGGAGGGCTGGAGGCAGAGGGGAGAAGAGACGTTCCATAGAAGCCACTGCACCATGCTGCTTCCTCCGGACAAGCCCCAGAAGTGAGAAAACTGAAGAACTTTCTAGTCCAAGCTTTTCCTCTCATGTCCAGAGCATTCAGACATTTGAAGTTGGGCCTTCTCTGGGCATGAGCGGCAGGTGACACGGGGGGGTGTGTGTGTGCCATTTTTGGGATAAAATCCCCACCCCCCACCCCCTGCCGCTGCTTTTTTATCCACCACACAGATCAACTTCCCACTATCCTCAGGCCTCCTCACACTGAGGTCCTCCCTTCAGGCTGTTCTCCGCATCCACGTGAAGCCAGGCTTCCTAACCTGCCCTTCCTCCCAGGAGACAGCAGGGCCCAAGTGGCAGGGTCCAGAGCCAGCACCTCAGTCTGCCCAGGAGAAAGGCCAGGCCGATTTATGGCAGCTGCTGTCCCTAAAGGCTCTCCAAGGGGTCATTGTTGCCTCCCTGGCTCTCCAGGAGGCCAGAGGTGAGGGTCAGGGTCAAGATCAGGCAGGAGCCAATGCCCAGAACTGACCTGCCCGTGGTGAGGGGCAACCAAACCCATCAGACCTGATGCCTGCCTCTCAGCTCCTTTCCTACAGCAAACCTGCCCCAGTTCCCCGTCAGGCGAGCTCCCCCGCAACTCACGCACCTTCAGTACAAGAGGGAGAAAATTCAAAGGCAAGAAATACATTAATTCAGTCGCTGCCCCACCCTCACCATAACCATCACCAGCAGCATCGCTGGCCGTCAGCACCTTGGAAGACGCCTTTGTGGGCGCCCCCCTGTCTCTGCACCAGCACCCTCTCCTAAAACAATATTCAGTTCTGAATTACCAAAATCAATTACTCCAAGAAGGAACTCAGGCAGACAGGCGCTAGAATAAAGACGGCAGATAATTCCCACCATCAGGTAATTGCTCCCTTGAGAATTTCAGATAATAAAAGAGGAATCTTAAAAGAGAGCATTTTCCCTCAGAAAGGAAGGGAAGCCTGTGCATTGATAAACAGAAGGCTCTTCTCTTCCTTGCTGCCTTCTCTCCCCTCACCTGGCTAGACCCCTGCAGGACTAAGCCTCGGGGGTTGGGGTGGAAGGCAGGAGGGGCCAAGTCCTGGGGTCCCTGGCCCCGGGGACAGGGCTGGGTTCTCAGACGACACCTGGCCCTCGTGTCCCCCCTCGATGAGGATACAGACAGGGCCAGGGCTCCTGTTACACCAAGGCTCATGGATCCAGAGTTGGCAGCTCATCTCCTTCTACTCCACGTGTCCAATTTACACCCTCAAAGGCCAAAAGCTCTTTGAGAGCAGGTCCTTCCTTGGCTGTCACTCCCAGCCCTTCCTCATCGCCTGGCCCTGGACATGCACATAAAGGACCTGTTAATTGATCCATGAGGTGACGGAGGGGCACATGGGTTTCCCAAGGACCAGTTACTGAGTCCTCTGGCCTTGGTATCCTAGATGTACAATGGGAAATGGCATCAAAACATGCCATAGACGTCACGATGCCACATCTCTAGGAAGGTCACAAAGCCTTGTCAATAGGCATCCCAAGAAGAAAGTGGCCTGTGGTCAGAGGCTTGAAGAGTTCTGGAGTCAACAAAGTTCAGTGGGTTGCTTCACAGCAGGACTTCCCAGAGCCTTTAGTATTGCCAATGTGGGATGGTACTGTATGAATGAGCATAGGTAAAGTTTGCAGCCTTTTCCAAAACTCCTGTTCCACAAAGCATTTCCCCAAACTGCCATTCCACAAAACACGCTTTGGACAAATGACGGTGGCAGACAGGAGGCATAACAAGGATGTAACGAGGCACTTAAAGGGGACTGGTGGGGGCGCGACTTGTGCTCGAGATCCTTCTGAAGGGAAAAGGAGGAGCAAAGACTGCCCAAGCAGGAGCCGGAAGTGGGACAGCCCCGGGCATGTTGGTCCTCCTTGTTACTGGAGAGAAGGAGGTGAGGCTGGAAAGTCACACTGGGGAGGGTCTTGGGACAAAGAAGAAAGTGGGGTTTTTTTTTTAAGGTCTTTGAGTAAAAATACAGCCTTACTTGTAGGAGTACTTACCGCGTGCTGGCACTGTGCAAAGCACAATTCTTACAACTTTCCTAGGAAGCAGGTGCCATTGCATCCTTTGCTTTAGGCCCAAGGACAAGTTACGTGGCTGTCCTAATTCATACAGTGACTGAGTACCAAGGCAGGCATCGGAAGCCCCCAGCATGTCAATTTAAGAACCCAGGCCCTTACCCACTGCACTGCCCGGAACCCAATGCCAGCAACGCCATCAAGGCACGGAGAAGAGCTGATGACTCCCCCGCTCCGTGGACACCTTCTCCCTGCCTCTCAGTTATTGATTTACACTCCATCAGCCAGTACTCCTGCAATATATACACAGGTGGTTCACTCTAAATATTTAAGAGGAATCCTCAACCACCCCTCTATGAATGGACAAGAAGGTGCCAAAACAGCAAGCTGGCACTGACAGAAATGTGGCCTAACCCATCAACATCCTCACTGAGATTTATGTTTCCCAAGCACATGGCTGCTGCTTGATTTATGGGGCCTGTGGAGCTATGCTAAGACGCAGCAGACCTCTGAAGGCCGGGGGGTGGGGGGCATTATCATTGCCAAATATTTCAATCTTCACCAGATATTACAATAATCATCTCAATCGCAGTAAAGAAAGCACCAGGCCACTTCCTGCTCTGGCACAGGAAAGGGAGTGAAATTGTTTGTCTTCATTCAATCAGGTAATTAACTAGACAATGCAAAGAGACATTCCAGCAAGGATATAAATACTTAAAATCCCTGCTCTGGCTGCTGAGGAGGATGTCAACAACAGGAACTCCAAGGCGAGGGGAGAGGTGAAGGCGGAGAGGTGTGTCCCCAGCGAAAAACAACAGCACAGCCAGCAGTTTATAATGACAGGCATTGTTCCTGAGCCAGCTCTGTGATAAGCACTCTGTAAGCATTACCTCACTCATGCCTCAAAACAACTCGATGAGGTAGGTGTCACTATTATCCTCATTTGACAGAGGGGGAAACTGAGGCGCAGGCAGTGAAATGACTTGCCCGAGGACACACCATGGCAGAGATAAACTCTTCTCTGAATTCAAAGTCACTTCTTCACCCGCACCCCTCTGCCCCCTCTCCAAAGGTATGGCAGAGATAAAGGGGATCTAGGGATGTTCTCATCTAAATGGGGAAACTGAGGCAGGGTTGGACACTTTCCCCCTCCCCAAGTGTCCTGGCTGCCAGGCCTCCCAGCTCACCTGGCCACAGAGCTGCCATAGAGAACCAGGCAAGCTTGGGAAAAGCAATTTCGCAACCCGGTTTGCAGAAACCTGGGCAACTGCCCTCCTGGGGCCAGCTCCAGGCCCGCCCCCTCCAGGAAGACCCCTGACTTCTCACCCTCCCCGCACACCAACCTGTGGCCTCGACGAAGACTGAGCACCCTCTCTCCCTAAGGGTGGACCCTACAGGTTCTCTGGAAGGAGGGAGGAGCTGAATCGCAAACTGGTTGGAGTCCTCCGCACCCACCTTCACCCAGCAGGCCTGCTTCAACAAACACTCACGCCGGTGGCAAAACCACAGAAACAAGCTCTGGTGGAATGTGAATGCCGTGCAGAAGGTAAACTTCGAGTGCCTTGAAGAAATCTATCCTTCCCTCTGTTGCACCCTTGCTCTATGCATCACTTTTGTTTGGCTGATTTGAGTCACTGTGTATCTTTACAAGAAAAATAAATAAGTGGTTCATGTAGCCTCTTCAGTTCAGACTTTTCCATACCCAGAACTTCCTTCACCAGAGTCCTGCGTAATCACACCTAACGTCTGCACGTTCACACGTTCACAGTCCCCAAGGAGCCGGCCCAGCAGCTAAGGGCAGAGTGCGCAGTGATGGACACTGTGAGCTGGGAGGGTGGGCAAGACTTTCATTCAAACTCTCACTGCACTCCTTCCCAGCTGGGTGATTTTGGGCACGTCACTCCTCTTCTCTGTGCCTCAGCTTGCGCGTCCACAAAAATGGAGATGATAACAGGACCTCATGGATCTGGTGCAAGAACCGAATGGCCTAATTCTTAGAAAGTCTTGAGTCCAGTGCCTGGCCCATGGAAAGTATTCAGCGAGTGTGAGCTGCTAGCAATTATTTTTTCAGTCCAGAGAGGTCCTGCCCCCTGCTCAGGGTCACAGAGCCAGTGTGAGGCAGAGAAAACACTAGCAGCAGGTTCCAGCTCCTGGTCCAAGCTCTTTCTCAGCGCAGAGCCGCTCTCCTGGGACCTTGTGAGATGGCACCGCCCAGGGCCTTATCGTGGCCCAGCAGCTGCCCCAGGCCTGCCGTCCACAGGCCAAGTACGAAGTCCCAACCAACAGGCTTGTTTTGCTCACACACATGCACAAAATCGACAAGTGGCTCAGAGTGAAAGTTCCCAAACCTTGGCATCCTCCGCCGTCCAGAGGTGAGCAGTGATCTCATCGCTGTGACTAAGCCGACGCCCGCCGACGCCAAAAGCCCTCCCTGAGAACCCACAGGCTTGGCGCTGCTGGCTCCCAGCCCCAGGAGGAGCCAGGGCTGCAAAACCGGGATTCTCGCAGAGCTGGGAATCCCTGCTCCTGGAGCCCAGAGAGGAGCAGAGTGGCTCTGAAAAGCAAGGTGGTGCTGCAGCCAAAGACCAGGATGGAGCTGGAGATCCAGGTTCGAGTCCCAGCTTTGTCAGGAGCTGCTCATGAATTTTAGACAAACCCGGGCCTCTGTCTGCTAAACTCTAAAATGGGTGGCTTACAGGTTTCCAATGGTCTGCCCAGCTGAGATCTGGTTCAGCCCTCAGGGGCCTCTGGCCTAGCTGGGGAAGGAGGGAAGAGCCAATACAGGTATGGATTAGAGGACAATGGGGAGTAGAATGTGCAGGAGAGGCTAGTGTTGCTGCACTTGTGCAGGCTGCCTGAAGGAGTGGGGGCCCAATCCGGGGTCCCAGTGGGAGAGGGGCGAAGCTGAGAGGAAGAGAAAATGGATTCTGGTGGCCTGGGAGCTTGTCAGGGGCAAGGTGCCCAGGGTGGGAGGCCCGAGAGCAGCCAGTTAAGACTTCGGTGAATCAAGCCAGGGGAGGGGAAGAGCCTTCCCCCAGGACTGCAGCTGCTGCTTCCTCCCTCTCAATCCATTCCTCCCACCATGGTGAAGACAGGTAGCCAGACAACAGAAGAACCTAGATTAAAAACTAGGAAAATCCAAGAAACCCGGATGTAGACTGCGCCCAGAACTGGCTCCTCCGAGAACCCAAAAGCAACAGAAAACGGGGTCTTCCCTGTCCTGCAATGCTAGGTTCCAGAAGGAGAGGTAGGGACAGACGGAGTGGTTTCTGAGGATTTTTTAAAAATCCACTCTACCAAACACCATAAAAGGACCCCTCCAGCAAAGCCCGGGGGCGGGGCATGCCACTGCACCGCACTGTCGGGCACCGTTGATTAAGCAGGGAACTGCTGTGCTCTGGAATCCTCCACGGCTCCCTGTTGCCTACAGCATCATGATCGTGCGTTCTTTACTGTGGTATTCAGGGCCTCGATTTGGGGTCCTGACGGTACTTCTCTGCCTCATTCCCATCACCACCCCACCATCGCCCACACCTCCGCCCCAGCCACTTACAGCCTCTAGCTGAGCCCGAACCCCACAGGAGCCCTTGTCGGGCCTTGATCTCTCCTTAGGTTCCTAGTCTTCTCACTGTCCCTGCTGCTTTGCTTAATAATCTACCCCTATTGTTTCAACCACCCCCCTCTCTCCTGGGTAGCTTGTCAATTGGGCTCCTTGCAAGAGTAAAAGAACGCAGACATAGGGGACAGGGCATAGTCCTAGGTTCTGCCACCACATTTTGGCTACAGCCTCGTGTGAGGAACTGGGCACACGCCTCCACGCGCTCATTTATACAATGGGCAGTGCGACCTCTACCTGCGTCAGTGGCTGCCCAGCCACTCAAGGGAGATAACGGAGCCAAGGGCTCTGCACAGCCTCAAGTGTGACGCGAACTCAAGGGATTAGGGTGGCTATTTTTAACTCCCCACATCCTGGCCGAAAACAAATCCCTCACACACCCTGCAGATCCCTATCAGGGGGCTGGCAGCCACTTTTGGGAATTCTCTCCTCCCGGAAGCAGCGGCAGCGTTGATGACTTATCCTCTGCCGGGAAAGGCTCCGAGGGCCCTGCTCCGGCCAGGACCGGCTCCCGTTATGTCTGGCCGGGTCCTCACAGCCCCTGTCAGACAACCATTTCCTGGTGAACTCACTTGTTACATATTTTCCAGCGGGCGACAGCCAGACAGGGTCACCAAAGATGCTGAGAAGGGTCATTCATTTATTTGAGTATTCATTTACCCGTACACACCCTTCTGTCCCCCTCTGAGGAAGGGGACCTGCTGCAGAGTCACCCAGTGGGGTCGACCATGAGCACCTCTGCTAGGATGCTCAGTCTACGGACGGAGGCCGGGGTGGAGACAGGTAAACTAATAGAGCAAAAGTGAGTGGGACAGTCAATAACAAAGGCATCGTAGATGCTATGGGACACTAAGGAGCAAGACTGGTGACAGCCTGTCCATGTACTTTACGCCTTTTTCTCCAGAACCCCAGCTTCCCTCAGACATTACCACCATGGGTCCGTAATAGGTAGCAGCCACTGTGACCTACAAGGAGATGGGCACTTCCTCCTTTAGGGCAGAGAGCTCCTACCTGGTCACCTGGCCCACCCGTGTGGGTGTTGACTAAATTCATACAGACTTCGCTCACCTTCATCAAATGATGTCAGTGTGCAAAATGACTCCAACGCAAGAGTTTTGCAGAAAAAAAGCCTCATTCTGAATGGGGAGCCCTTCTTCCTGGCTCCCCACTTCGAGCCCTGCCTTCTGCAGGCCCGGTGGAGCACAGCAAGCCCTGGACATGGAGTAAGAGAGGCCAGTGCGAGTCCTGGGCCACCTCTGTCTGGCTGTGTGAGCTCAGCCAAGGGGCCCCTCTCTCAGAGCCTTGGTGTCCTCAGTAGCAAGTCTCCGTAAAGGACGACATTAAACAAGACCCTCTGAGTGAAAGTGCTTCAAAAACCCAGTCATTTCATAGAAATGTTTTGTTTTAGCCTAAATTTTTTGTCCACATACTTGCCCTTTCCCCTTTGGTCTCTGGGGCACAAGGACCTTCTCTGAACCTTGAGGACAGACAGTTTCCCTAGAGGTTCTGGCCACAAATACCTGTGTAACCCTAGAAAATCCTGTGATCCTTAGATGCCTCTGGGGCCGAATCGGTAGGCCCCAAACACCATCTCAGTGACCCCCAAGACCCTTTGTAAGGGCTTTGCACGCTCTTCTGAATTCTAAGCAATCAGGTGGATCTGGGCTAGAAGAGACCTGCAGTTCAGCCTGCAGGCGGGAGAAGGAACAGGTGCCCTTTTCAGACCTGCTTCCCAGCTGCTCTTTGATGCCACAAAGCCAGAATAGGCTTTTTTAAAAAGCAGATCAAGAGCAATCCAAAGGAGGCAGGAAAGTCTCTCTGCACACCAAAGGCACCTCTCTGTCTGTCCCTTGCCTGGAGCCAGCCCGGCCCAGAGCACCCACTGAGAGGACCCCCAACCTGTTTGCCTTGCGAAGCATGGTGCGGGCAAAATGCTCTGAGTCAGGAGCAGGAAAACCAAGTCTGGCTATAAGCCAGCCCAACTCGACAAGGCTTTGTGAGCACTTCCTAGAGCAAGGAAGGCCCATGCCGGGCTATCATGGATGCTCAGATGAGAGGTGAGGCCTTCTAAGAAGGCCTTGCTCTCCAGAAGTTCAGAACGTATCTCAGAAATGAAAAAGCATATGCAAGGTGGTTGGTAAGAGCTACAGGCCAGCACCGTGCCAGGGGACAGCTCACCCTGATTGGGGCGATGAGATCGAGTGAAGGTGACATTTGTGCCAGACCCAGAGGGGCAGGAAGAATTTGGGCAATGAAGCAGTGACTGAGAGAGGTCATCTGGGAGTCGCAGGCAGAGACAACAGGACACGGGCAGCCTGCAGAGCAGAGAGAGAAGGGGGAGGCAGGGAGGAAATTCGGGCAGGTGTGGGGCCCGGATCGCCAGGCCAGGGAGAACGGGTTTGATCCTGTGGGTGGATAACAGGGAGCCACAGGGGGAAACTGAGGGCAGGTGGCTAGCAGAGGCTGCGGTTACCAGGACCTGCTTTAGGAAGCCCAGCCACCAGGGGCCCCCAGTGGGCACAGAAAACAGGCAACTGGATCCCCCTGGCCAGCTGCTCAGCTCCAGGGAGCAGTTCCAGCCATCCGGGCAGATACCAGTTGGGAGGGGCTGCGCTCAAGGAAGGCTGGGGACCCCCAGGAGAGAGAGACACATGGTGGCTCAGGAGGGAGGCAAGGAACTATTACATATCCTCCTGGTCTCTCAGCCAAGGTTATCTCAGCTGAGAGGGGTGCTTACCCCAGTCTCCCCGTTGGCTCCTAGTTATTCCCGCCATCACCTCCTGCCTTGTTCAGAGTGCAAAACACTATTTAATTCCAAGGCAAGCAACCTGGGCTGCCTCCTACCATCCCACACACTCCCTGGGCTCCGCTAGCCTCCCCGACACTGAGCCCACAGAAGGCTTTCTGACCAGTTTCATAACAAGCCCCAGTGAACTCTGCCCTCCAACCTACCCCGATAGCTCACCTGTGCCCTGAGCCCATCACAGATGCCTCTCCTTAGAAAGGCAGAAATAAGTGCAGCTGATGACCTTCCAGTTTTGGAAGGAATCTCAGAGATCTAACTAAACATCTTCCCTTCCCCGTTTAAAGAAAAGACAGCTCAAGTTTTGTTGTTGTTTCATCCTCACCCGAGGACATTTGTTCATTTCTTTTAGAGAAAAACGCAGGGGGAGAGAGAGAAGTACCAATGTGAGAGAGAAACATCAATGTGAGAGAGAAACATCAATCGGTTGCCTCCCGCATGCAGCCTGACTGCAATACAGGCATGTGCCCCGATCTGGAATTGAACCCATGACCTTTCATTGTACAGGATGATGCTCCAGCCAGGGTAAAAACCAAAGTTTCAGAAGATGACTAGTCCTGCCCAGGATCACACAGCCCTGGGGTGGCCCAGTCGGAACCCAGGTCTTCAAGCTTCCAGATGAGGGCTCTGGCACCAAAGCCCTGACTAGGTGGGGCCCGGGAACAGTGAGGTCGGGATACAGTGCAACAGGGCCTGTGCTTATTGCCAAAGGACCTGGGTTCAAGTTGGAACTTGACTACCTTCCCCACACACAGACATCAGAGCTTTGGATGTGTCGCTCAGCTTCCTGAACTCAGTGACCTCCTCCATAAAGTGGGTGTTTAATGAGTGCACGCCTTCCACAGGATCAAACAGGATCGGGGTGGAACAGTGCTCTGGGCACCGCACAGCTAGCACAGGACGGGCGGTCCAGAGGCCCAGGTGGGCGATTCCTTAAGCCCTCATGCCCCTGGCAGCCAGCTGGGCCCAGCCAGCCTCAAGTCACACATTTCTCAGGAGCTGCCCGGGGACCAGTGCAGCAGGCCCCCCGGGGAAGGGGTGGCTTTCTACTCGGTTTTACAACGCACATGAGCACATGGCAGGCCTACCCGACTCCCTGCCCCCCAGAAGTTCGGGCACAACACCTCCTGTCTAGAAGGTCAGAGGCCATCAGGGGCCATGGAGGAGGGAGGGTATGTGTGTGTGTTGGGGGGGCGGTCCTGCCCACCTCCTGGATCCCCACAACCCTGGCTAAGAAATCTGAGCGCAAGGGCCTCATCCAGGATGCACCAATACTTCTAGAAAGAAGAAGCCAGAGGCCTTGGGGATGGGGAGGTGAGCAAAACCTTCTGGGAACGCATCCGTTTGTGGCCGGAGAAGCCCCTGTCCTCTGAACGCCTGCCCCATAATGCCTGCTGTCCACCCAGGAGGCTTCCACAGCCACCTGCAGATACTGGGTTTAACATCACACCCATTTCACTGCTGCGGGAAGCCCCAGAAAGGAAAAGTAGCCACAAGTAACCAAAAGTAATCAGCTCAGGAGCAGTGAAACCAACACTTGAATTCAGATCTCTTAGACATGGGATTCTCTCCCCAGGAGTATTTTAGGGCTGCGGTTCTCAAACTGTGGTGTGTATGTGAATGGCCAGAGGAGTTTTTAAAAGCGCAGATTCTTAGGTCTGGCGTAGAGGTGAGGAATCTGCATTCCAACAAGTGCCTACGTGATTGTGATGAAAGTATCCTCGGCACACCCCACAGACCCAGGGAACAACACCCCCACCCACCCCCCGTGGGCACGCATGACGGCACCGGACAAAAGTAACAATTAGAAGTTTGGGCTTTAAAGGCAGATGTTGGGTTTGGGATGTATTCCTGCTCCTTCTGGGTTACATGACTTTGGGTAAATCTCTTAACCTCTCTAAATTTGTTTCTTCCTATGCAAAATGAGGACCTCATGGGGTTGTCTTTTGGATGCAAGGAAATATGTGTAAAGCCCTCAGTACAGGACCTGGCTTATAATAAACACTCCGTAAATGGTGCCCTACAGTCACTGCCAAATTCAGTTCAGTGTGCTAAGTGCCTAAAGGAAGGAAGAGAATGCCAGGCACCTGGGGACTACAGTGAATAGTGGAGCCAGTAAGAGATGCCTGCAGGGTTGCACTAAACCAGTGGGTAGAGGTAACATGGACACCGATTTCAAACAGGAAGAATTTTTTAACAGGCTGGAGTCATCCAATCATGAAGCTAACTGCCTAGTGGGCTGGCGGTCACTAGAGGATCCCAGCAAAAAGGACTACGTGTCCAACCAGTGGAGACACAACACCAGGGATAAACAAACGGGGAGGGGTGGCGTGGGTGATCTTGAAGGTGACTTTGGACCAGGTTCTGCCCGTCAGCCCCTCTCTCCCTATTATACTGGCTAATTAGCACATTTGCATTTTCCTGATATTTACAACCTTTTCCCCCAAGCATCCAAAATGAATGAGGAGAGATCAGAGGGAGACAGAAAGCCTATGCCTTCTGAATAGTTCATGACAAGGAGGGGGGTGTCTTAAACCTCAGACCTACCAACCCACTGGAACCATAAACCCTGGAGGGTAGGTGCATTTGTGTGCTTTTTTTTCCAAAAGGGCTGGTTGAGAGGGGCTGGTCCACACCAACTTTTGAGAGGAGGGGAAACTGAGGCACAGAGTGGTTCGGTCCTTTAGACAGCAAAAGGGCCCAAGGTCCAGGTTGCGGAGTGGCAGCCCAAGGCTGTTGACCTGTGAGCCAGGTGCGTTCCACACCTCACCTCTCAAAGGCCCCACTAGATCTCCCTGGAGTGGGACCTTTGAACTCAGAGAGGCTAGGAAAACGGCCTAAGGACACAGCTAGTGAGGGCGGGGCTCCAAAGCTGGTGTTTGATTTGGTTTTTAATTGTCAGGTGTACAGTCTTGGGTCAAGAAAAAATAGGAATTTGGTTTTGAGATTGAGGGGAAATAATGTTAAAGATGTCAGTCCTCATAAGTAAGAAGCTAGCTACTCATCCACCTCAATAAAAATTATATTCAAGTCAAAATTACTTGCCACCCCCCCCCAAGAAAAGCAGAAGGTGAGGGGGAAGAGGGGCACAGTGGCCATATAACTCAAACCAGGCAGCTCAGAAGAATAAACCATTCTGAAATCAGAAAGCCAGAAATTCCCACTAGGCTGGGAATGGGGACATGCACGGTTTGGGTCCCCATTTCCACTCTGCTTAGCTCATGGTGTTTTCATGGAGGGCAGGGTACAAGGCAGCCCAGGAAACGGAAAAGAGACCTCACCTCAATGACCCCGCCCCCTGAAAACTGAAGAGTGGCTAGGGTTGAACAAAACAACACCCCAAACTCGGGTGCCCTGGGGTGCCTGGCTCAGCACGGCGAGGAGGAGTGGCTATCCAATTATCACCCCTCAAAGCGAGATACCTGTAGGTAGGGTACAAAGTATGGGGAGACCACTGGAAACGTCGGGGTTGGAAGGCTAGAGAGCTCCTCCCTACACACACACAAATCCCCCGCCGGCGGCGGGGCCCAGCTGGGGGGTGCCTTCCTTGTAATACCGACAGTGATTCTCTCCCAGGACCGAGATAGAGAGGCAGGGCGCACAGGAAAGTTTAAAGGGTAGACCCACCGGGTAGAGACCCTCACAAGATAGAGGGCTGTAAGGTGGAAGAGGGGTGAGTAAGGCCAAGTCGCAGCCCGCTCCTCTGTGCACCCACATCCGCTTCATCAGGCCCTCCAGATCCTCTCGAACCCCGGATCTGTCCGGGATCCCTGCAAGCCTGCAAGCCCCTGGGGCCCCTCATCCTGATTCAGGCGCCCTCGTTCTTACCTCTACGCGCCGGCGGGACCGCTGGGCGCTGCCATCCCAAAGGCGCCCGAGCTCGGACCGGGGGCAGCGTCAGGAGGTGGCGGGACCGCGCGATCCCCACGCGGCGGGAAAGTTTCCGTAGCGCCGGCCAGGCCGAGAGCGGCAGAACGGCCCAAGCAGGGGGCGGCCCGGCAGGAGCGCCCTCCGGCCGGCCCCGCACCTCCGCCTGCTCCGCGGTGCTTCGGCTCCAGGGCTCCCCCGGCCACCCGGCCGGGCCAGCCCGGCCAATCGCAGGCCCCGCCACCCGCAGCTCCGCCCGCCTGGCCGGCACCGAGCGGAGGCCGGGCGGGGCGGGGCGGGGGCGCACCTGTTTGACCAATCGACCCCACTACTGCCATCCCACCCAGCCGGACGGAGCAGGCGGACCCCCTCATTCCTGGCGCACGCCCCCTGTCCCCGCTTTGGCCCAGGATCTGGGCCGGGCCACACGCCCCCTCCTTCCCATCCCCAATCTAGGCCAGGCCACACGCCCCTCCGCTCCCGGCCAGGCGGGGTCCCGCGCGCCGCCTTCTCAGCCAGCCCGCCAAGGCCCTGGGTTAGGCCCTCCGTGCAGGGCCAGCTAAGTCTGAAACCTGAACCCCGGAATGTCAGAGGTAAAACCCGGCTTTAGCCTGCGGGCTATAGGGGTGCGCGACTGAGGAGTGGACCGCGAATGTGCTTTGCCCGCACCTCTCTCCCACTCTGCACCCTTTCCTCCTGCACCGTCGCTGACTCTGAAACGCTGCTATGGGCCCTGCCTTGATCTTCCACCGCCCACGGGAGCCGAGATCCGATGCTGAGTCCAGAGCTTTAGCAGAGAATGGGGGGGTCGAGGGGAGGGAGGTCACATAGAAGGCAATTCTAACCCTCCCGCTAACGTACTCCCTCAAGAATCCCGTCTGGGTTCGGGCCAACTTCTCCAGAATGCTTGCGATCCGCTTCAGCCGGTGGTACCCCAACCTGTCCTGGGGTCACAACAACTATTTAAAGCTTGACGGTTTCATTGTCCCATTTTCCAGAGAGGAAAGACTGAGGCCAAAGGGAGGTGAACGTTCCTCGGACCCCGGTGCCAAGACAGCAACTTTTTCAAACTAAAGATGAGTTTGCAGGCAGTGCCTGGCTCTTCTTCTCCCCAGCCCGGTGCGGATGCCTGGCGTCTCCCCGCCTCAACCCCGACCTCGCCGCCCTCCCCAAACCGCCCCCCCCCCCGACCTCGCCCCCCGCCGCAGACCTGGGATGGGGGAACGAGAAGGAAGCTCCAGCAAGGGCTTGGGAAGGGCGAGGGGCACGCCCGCCGCCAGCCGGCCTTACCTCGGCAGCAAAGCGTGTCCTCGCAGAGCACGCCGGCGGGAGGCCCCAGCAGGGGCAGGGAGGCCCAGGCGAGCGCGCGGGAGGCCGCGCCGCCGGCTCCCATCCCGGACGGCCTCGGCCGTGCCTCGGTCCGCGAGCCTTCCACCCTCCGCGGCACCTGTGGCGACAGCGCCGTGCCGGCGGACTCGGCCACGAGGCTGGGACCTGGGCCAGGCCCGGAGTTGGGGGCGTGCGGGGCTCCCCGGGATGTCAGCGGCTCGGACTCCCAAAATCGCGGCCCCAGCTCCCGACCCGCGCACAACGTGCTGGGCAGGGCACTATTTTTAGCGAGAGCTGCTCTCCCAGTCGGACAGACAGAACCAGTTAATTCGGCCGCTGGGGAAGGGCCTGCACCCGGAGCTCCCCGGAACGGCAGCCGCAGCTCTGCTGAAAGCTGATCCTTCGCATTCCTGCCTCTCGAGGCGGGAGGGCGGGAGGACGCCTCTAATTCCTGGGGGAAGCCAGCGTCCTCTCTGAAGGCAGCGCCTGGGCCCCAAGTGCACGCCCAGAACGGAGCTCTTTAAATTGACTCTGAAACCCTGCCCGACTTCCTCCTGCTGACCCCAGGCCTCGGACGACTTCCCATCAAACGCCCCACCTACGGTCCCTCGCTCCCCACTGGTCTCTAGCAATGGAAAGAGTCCCCGCAGACACGGGGCCTGGGTCCTAGCACCAACAAAAGCTGGCGCACACGCATCGCTCAGGAGCTGCTTGTTGAAAGGAGGACGGAAGGAGTGAAAATCCAGGACCAGAAGGGCGGCGGGACGGTGGAGTAAGCCTGTGCAGTGCGAGATGGGCTTGCAGAGTGGCTCTGGAATCCCACAGAACCCCTAACCCAACACTCCGGCAGCGTGACCCCGGCCAGGCATCTCGCCTCTGTGCCTTAGTTTCCCCTTCTGCATAGGGGAGTCTTAGGAGCCCAAGAGACAGAGTGTGAGAAGGCCTTTGTAAACAAAATCATGACATGGATGTTCATGTCACAAGTGAAGAGAGGGATGCAAAGATGAATAAGATGTGATCTGCTCTCAGGAAGCCACGAGCCCTGCTAATTCCGGGAAGAAGTTCTAAGGGCCTCAAAAAGGTGCAGGGAAACTGTATGATATTAGGCCAAGGATGGATGGATAGGCCAGTGATAGCGGCTGCAGAAAGGGACCCAAATGTGTGAGGAAACCTGATGCAGACGTGCTGCTGCAGGTCACTGGGGAAAGGGTGGCCCGTTCTACAAATGGTGCTTTTAGGGAGCGATAGGCTGTCCATACTGGGGGGAAAATGGAATGGAATTCCTACCTCTCATCATGCATAAAAAGAAATTGTTTCCAAGTGGATTAAAGACCTAAATTCAAAAACCTTGTAATAGGGAAATATTTCTTAAAGACTCTTGTGTCTTTAAGCACAGACCATAAAGAAAAAGATCAATACATTTAATTAAAGTGTAAAACGCCTGTTTATCAAAAGAAGGTATTGGGAACACAATATCCAAAATATACAAAGATCTTTTATGAACTATATGAACTGGCAATTTGAAGAAGGGGAAACATGAATGGCCAGTAAACATATGAAAATACATTCTGTCTCACTCGTAATATGAAAAGTACAAAATTCAACCCAGTCAAGTGCTATTTCCCACCCATGAGACTGACAACCAGCAAAAGGGTGGGAACTGCAAAAGGAACTCTCATACACGGCTGGTGGGAGGGGACCGCAGCTCTGGAAAACAATTTGATGGCGTTTAGACATGTTGAAAATGCAAGCACCCCAGTGACCCAGAGACTTGGCTTCTGAAACAAACCTAGATAAGCTCTTGCTCATGGCAGCCATGGTTATTCTAGTAAAGCTCCTGAGCAGCCTCAGTGTCCATGAGAGGAAGGATGCAGGAACAGACCATGGAGCCTTCTGTGAAATTCTATACTGCAGCGAAAATGAATGACTAGTGCGCCTCATGAATCCTAAGTAGGGGGATGGGGAGCAAGTTGCAGAAGATCAAAGTGGATGATATCATTTACATGGATTTTTTTTAAACACGCAGAACAAAATGATACCCTATATTGCTAGGAATGCACACACATGGTAAAAGTATAAAGAAATTCAGAGGAATGATAAATACACCATTCAGGGAGGAGTTTATCTCTGCAGGGAGAGGGAGATGTGATGGATGGTGGGAGAGGTTTCAGCCATATTGGTAAGGTTTGATTTCTTGACCTGGGCTGAAGTTTACACAAGTATTGTATATGTGTGTGCCCGCGAGCGCGCGCGTGTGTGTCTTATAACTCTTTGTAACTTTTTTTAAGGAACAGAGCAAGCATGATAAGAGGTCTCATAAAATCCAATCCTGCTCTGAAATCCAGTTTCCTTATTTTAATAATGTGGACATCGCATCTGTGACGTGCTCTATAAATCACAAGAACATGAATAGCCTGCTCCCCAGTCTCCACTGCCGCCATCCCACCCTAGTCCCAGCCAGCTGAGACTCCCAAACCGGGCACCCCCGTGCAGCCAGGTGTCCCAACCCCCCTCCCATCCCGAATGCCTCTGCGCAAAATGTTCACTCCTGCAGTTCCTGCCCCCCTGTCCCTGCCCGGCTGGGGCCTGTTTCTCCTCTTACGTCCCAGCTGAGCCATCTCAGCCAATAAGAAGGCCCTGGGAGCCGTCCATTGGCCCTTCCAGGCAGAGGGTTCCCACAGCGCCTGCCCACCCCACTGTCCGTGCTTATAACGTTACGGATTGTTGCACCTGGTTATGAGCAGACTGTGAGCTCCTCCGGTCACAAACCTTGTCCGAGCCACCACCGCCACCCCACCATCTGCATATGGCATGGCCTCAGGAGGGTTTGTTGAATGAATAAAGGGGTGAATGAGGCAAATACTCACAAACAAAAAGGGGTCATGCATAAAACTGCCAGAAGGAAAACAATCCCACTATACAGATCTTCTCTGTGTTGTGTTCTTTGGGGGGGAATAAGACCTTTGGGATCAGAGAGACCGGGGCTCACATCTGGGTCGAGCCCCCTGCCAGTTGTGTGACCTGGGGCATGCTACAGTTTCCCTCTGCACCTCAGTTTCTGTGTCTGCAAAACCGAAATGTGAGTGGGGCTCACTGTGAGGGGTTCTCGTGAGGATTCCATGTGATAATAGAGGCAAAATGCATGGCCCCATTTTTTGAGCAGGTAGTAATTATAGTAATTACATGAATATTGGCCAAGAGGAAGATGTTTGCAGGGGAGGGTGGAAGGAACCCAAGTGAGTTACTGTGATAGTGGGAGGCTGAAAATATATGTCAGGGAGTGTTCTCCAGTTCTGAACAAAGGCGTGCGCCTGGAGGCCGGCCAGAAGGTGGGAGGGTCAGAAGTGTGCTCCAAGTTAGTGCCTCCTCCTGTCCGTGTCCTGCCTCTGGGGGAGGGGCTGTGCAGCAATTCAGAAGCACAGACCCTCCTCTCTGTCTCCCCACGTCCACTCTACCCCCCTCCAATCTGTTCTCACACGCAGCCCAGGGATCCCAATCTGGACCCGTCTTTTCCTTGCCAGCTTCCATCTGTAGGGGCGACAGAGCCTGCGGCACCTTCCCCAGGGACACGCCTGAAGCGATGTAACAAATGCATCGTCTGCACTATATATGCAAAACCCACATATGTCCGCTTGTTGGGAGCTTCCATCAAGGCAACATAGAGGATGGCAAATTGCTTATGGTCCAGACTCCAGAAGATGAATTGGCCAGTGCTACATGTTGTACAAGCAAAAAGTACGTAAAGTCGCCAGGGTTCCGTGGGCACTGGAAAAGAACAAGACTATGCACTTCATGGGTTCAGAGGAGACTTTCGAAACTAATGAGCTGATTGTCTGATCCAGATCACTTTGGACAAAGTAATATTATTCTGGTGACGTGGACATTAGCTCCAGCTGGCTCTTTGTCCCATGCAAGTGGGCATGCAAGGCAGGAACCCCTACCCGGCTTAAGGTCTGCTATCTCAGTGCTTCTCAGAAAGGTCACCAATGATCTTCTTGCTGGTCACACCAAGGGACACCTTTCCATTTTCATCTCACCCGACCTCTTGGCTTTACTTCACACCCCGGACACTCTCTGATCTTTTCTGTTGCTTTGGTTCTCTCCTTGGCTCCCTGATTTTACTTCACTGAGCTACGAAAGCCAGAGTTTGAAGTTGTCTGAGCCCCCCTTATCCTTCCAGACTTTCCACTTCAACTGCATCCAGGCCCCTGGCTTCAAACGCTGTCCTTACACTGATGAGTCCCAAATGTTTATTTCCAGGCCAGTCCAGACACTGTCTGTTGTCTCTTGCCTGGATTTCAGGAAGATCTGAGCTGACTCCCCGTGTCCGCCTGGGCCCTTGCTCTATTGGTCTATGTCTTTGGCTTCTCCTCATGAGTTTTGTAAAGTACAGATTCAATCAAAGCACGCCAAGCTAGCTTGAAAGCTTTCAATGACTTCCTGTCTTCACGTGGCCTTGCAGCATGCCCTGGGTGGTCCGGCCCCAGCCCACCTCCCCAGACTGCCTTCTCCCCTTCCCTCTCTGCCTTCAGCCACCCAGCTAGCTCCCTGTTCCCCAGTTATGCGATGCTTTTCCCCATCACACAGACTTAGCACACAGGCTCCCCTCTCCAGAACACTCTCCTCTGTCCCCTCCGCTCCTTGGCCCAGTTCACTTCTTCCCATGGCCGCTTAGGTGTCAGGTCCACAGGGAAGCCTTGCACACTACACACTCATGGCCGGAGTCACTTTTCTTCATGGCATTTATTACAGTTGGTGCCTGTGCCTTTATTGTGTGGTCATTGGATCAATGTGTCACCCAGGGCTGGATGTCCCTGAGCACAGCCATGATGCCTGGTTTTGTCTGTTGTTACACTCTCTCCCACACCCTCCTCTCAGGAAAGGATTCAGTACATAGTAGGTGCTCAGTGAATATTTACTGAATGAATGAGTGAATCTGAGTTTACTTGCACACCTCCAATGCTACATGTGTGTAATAGATACACGCACAAGTGTGGCTTTGCCAGGTGCTTTATGTGTTCTGTCGCTTAATTCTTGCAGCCATGTTTGTGGAGGGTATGACATTAGGAATTTCCATATGACAGGTGAGGAAACTGAGAGAGTTTAAGCAATTTGTAGAACATCACACAGCATGTAAATAGTAGAGCCACACTACTATATTTATGCATGTGATGTTTTATAGTTGTACAAACTAACTACTCAGTCTCTCGTTGGGAGTGTAGGCCCTCAGCTGACGATGGAAGTGAGATTCGAAACCACATCTACTGAGGCATCATATGATGAAGACCCAGACCCACCATAACCCCTGGGCAGGGATGTCATGAATGGAGGGGGAGAAGAGGGAGAAGAGATCCAGTGTTTGTGCAGGGCAGTGGGGGCTGCTGGAATGAACTATAGAAATGTGCAAACCTCACCTCTGGCTGAGAATTAAGTACCCGGAGAGAATGTGGCTGGAGTCAGACACTATGGAAGAAAGAAGGATCAGGTGACAGTGACCAGGAAGATGGCTCTGGTCTCCAGGACAGGCCTATTATGAGGGGCCCAGCCCTGCCTTAGTGCAATCGGTCCGATGCTTTGATTCTGCTCTGTGGTTCCTCTCCTGCCCACCCCTGCCATCCCTGGACTCCCCGAGTGCCTAAGTCAATGTTGACGTCGACGGGGACCCTCTGTGCCACACTCGGAACTTGGTGCTGGGAACACAGATAAATGAACAGCAAGCTGCTCACTGGTGCAGCGGGGAGACAGTCGACAACACTGCCAGGTGCTGGCCCCATGTGCTCAGGACTAAGACGGGGTGGCTCCGGGGGGAACCTGGTACCAGCCTGGGCGTGAGGGCCAGAGCAGTGGCTCCAGGAAAGGCTTCCAAGGACATGACCTCTGAGTGTCTTAAAGAAGCAGAGAGAGAACTAACTTCACCAGGCAGAAGGGAACCAGCCCATGCCAAAGCTTGGGGCGGTGCGAGCCAGCCTAGTGTGCTCAGGGACGCCAGCCCACGAGCTATGAGAGACTGGACAGGAAGAAGAGGCGGGGCCGCTCAGGCGGGGCCCTGAGTGCCAAGCCCGGCCGGGACTCCAGGACTCCAGGGAGCTGCTGGGAGACCTTACGCAGGGGAGGGACAGTCAGTCCTTGAGTTTCACAAAAACTCCACCTGGAGGAGGACGATGGAGTTAAAGGGTACAGACTGGAGGCTGGCAAGAGCACAGTCAGAGAAGAGGGGCGGCTGAGAGTGAGGGAGGAAGGACAGACAGCTCTACAGAGGGACTTGGTCAGAAGGACACAAGAGACTGGGAGGTGGCTGGAGGGGAATGTTTGGGTTGGATGCTGTGATATGCAACCCAGATCAAGAACAGAAGACTCCCTCCCTCCTCCTGACACGTGGGGAGGCTGCTTCAGCTTCAGCCCTCTTTGGGGGTGGCCTCTACTGAAGAGAGTCACCACCTGAGGTGACACCCTGAGAAGGTGACAGCCCTACATTCAGTGACCGATCACTCCAGGACACCCTGCCCCTGCTCCCTAGGGTGGGCTGAGACCTCCCTAACACTACACGGCAGCTCTGCTTCTCCTTCTGCCCGGTGCTGCTGCCCGTCCTGCCCTTCCGGGAGCTGGGCCCTCCCTTCCCTCACAGGCCTCCTTCTTGCCGATCCGCCTCAGAGCCTGCTTCCTAGGGAACCTACCCTGGGACAGGGAGCACTTGCTATTTGTCCCACTGCAGGGAAAGACCCCGGAGAGAACGTGACTGTGGAGCTGACCATGGCAGAGGTGAGCAATGCTCAAGGGAACGAATAATTTTTAGGACAGGTGTGCTCTGTGCAATATTTGAGGCGTGTACTAAAAAATTATCTGTTATTCACCTCATCACCCTCTGACCTTCTCCCTGCCAGCTGCGCACTAGCAGGTCTGCCACGCTGTGACCCAGATACCTCACATGTTCCATCGATCCTGCCCTTGCACAAGCGCCGGCAGTGCCTCCCCATTGTCCAAACCCTCAACTAGTCTGATCGTCAGCTGCTCTCTCCACCCCATCTCCCAAGCCCATCTCTTTTATCTTCTGCCTCTGGGCTTTTTGTTTTCTCTGCTTGCAATGCCCTCCCCTATGTCCACTCTTCCGGGAAACCTTCCAGATCCTTCTGGGCAGCTGGAAGCACCTTGGTTGTCTCCAAGTCAATATTCCCTCCTGTCTAAAATGGGGATGATAGGGCCTCTCTCAGGTTGGTGACAAGAAACCATGTTCAGGAAGCACCAGAAACACTGTGTAATACTGGTACTCCCCTGTCGCTGGCACCTGGACAGAGAGCGCCTAGTATCCAGGGGGCATAACGTGAATTAAATTGACTCAACTGCAAGGTCCTGCGCTTTTATAGCTTAACTTGCTTCTTGGAACAACATGCCCAATAGTGGAACTTAGACAAATTCAATTTCCTATGTTAAGATGGTCTGCAAGCCATTGCAATTCTGATTGCCTAATGGGTTTCTCTCCCAGGTGACAAAGGACCAAACCAGCTCCCCAGAAAGAGGCGTTTTGGAACCAACCATGGCACCCAGCCTCTCCAGCTGGAAGTAGGTAACGCCCTCCACTAGCATTTCTGTCTCAAGCCCTCCCAATCCTAGACCACAAAAGGTGATTTCTTATACTCATTAGCATAATTACCCGACTGCAATGCTAGAGCGAAGCGATTAGATGAGCCTGTGATTTTTGCACACTTATGCGTCTCAAGTAAGTCACCTGAAGTTCATCTGCCATCAGGATTCATGGCTGCATTCTGTAATCGTAGGGAATTATTTTGCTAATAACAGAGGTACCTTGATCTAATTTCGTTTTAATGCCAGGAGGTGCCCTCCCAGAATAATCAGCTCCAGGGCCATTCCAATTTCCAGGTTTGTTACACGTTCTAGAGAGAAGATTCAATTCAAGGAGGCTGAAGTTACTTCTTTATCACCCAAAGTCATCTAGGAGTGAAATGAAATCCTACCTCTGCGTTTACAGAAAAATGCAGGGAGAGGCCCAGCGACAGGGAGCTGGTGGCGGGGGGCGGGGGGTGGGAGATCCCCCACAACTGGAAGACACCACTGATGGGTGAGACTAGGCTGGGTCAGAATCGTGAGGCACTTCCTGGGAGAACCCTCATTCTCCTTCCCTCTATTTATTATCTTATCTATTCCTTTACTCCACTTTGGGGGCCTCTCCTCAGCCAGACCCAGTCTCTGCTGTTCTATGAGAACAAATATTGGTAACAGACACGGAGGGAGCCCTGTTCTTGGCCCTTGACATATGTTAACTCATTATATCTGATGAGGCACATGCGTGCAACTGCTACCCCCACTTTATAGATGGGAAAGCTGAGGCAGAGAGGTTAAGAAACTTGCTGCAAGCCACACAGCTAGTAAGGGGCATAGCTGAAACGTGAACCTTAGCCCATGAACTTCCTCAGGGTCACACACAAGAAAGAATCCTGAGCCCACCGGGAATTGTTCAACCCCTCTCATTTACCCTTCACAACTACTCTGGGATGGGGCTGTTGCCAGACCTATTTTATTGAGAAAGATTCTGAGTCTCAAGAGGAGATCGATTCAGCGAAGGTCAACACGTTGAGGAAATGGAAGAGATGGGACTTGAACCCAAGGTTCCGGTTCTTACACCTAATGCTGCCTTGGTTTAACCCGGCAAGTCTGTGCAGTATCTGTGCACAGCCCTGGAAGCAGGCTGAACACAGCGTAGTTAAATTAAGTGCACGGTGGCTACCCAGCAGCCACCAGCTCTGCTCATCCCTTCCCACTCTGGGGCAGTTCTTCTTGCCCATCCCCCACCCCTTGCCCCAGAAACCAAATGTCCTTTGTTGTCATTCCATGTTACCAAACAAAACCGACTTTCAGATTCCTATTCATTCACTCATATGTTTACGCCTTCAGCAGAGGGCTGGTTCGGCGGGAGGGCTGGCGAGTTCTGCCACCCTGTTCCCCTCCTGGCCTTGGCCTTCCTCTCTGTTCGAGAAGGAGGTGAGTTAGACCAGTGCATTTTGAATTGAACCACAGAACCCTCATCTCAAAGGTTCTAGGAAAACTTTCAGGCAAGCCCAGTGTTTACATCAGATGAAAGCGAGCTGCTCTGGGCAGAGCTGCGTCGGGGGAAAGAGCAGTCTCCCTGTTTGGCAGCCTGTGGGCACCTCCTTGCCAGCCCAGGACTCCTCTGACACAGATGGGAAACCACCGGTCTGGACGGTCTGTTGGCTCTTGGGGCTCTTAGATCCAAGGAATCTGGGCTCTACAGATGGCCAGTGATGCCCAAAGTGCAGTCTGGGCCATTAAATGTCCCTCTGCAACCGTCCCCCTGCCCCCAGCACCTGTCCTGCCTCGTGGTGGCATCAGGGGCCAAATCTGAGAGGGACCTGTCATCGAGGCCAGGCTGTGGCTGACACCTGCCTTTCAGGAAATGAGCTATCTGTGCGTCTCGTCACAGAAATGATACCTGCTTCTCCCGGCGGGCTATGGGTGGGGTCAGTCTGTCCTGGCACATTCCCCGGTGTCCCGAAGGATAGGCTGCTCCCCATTAGTAAAAAGATGTTTTTTTAAATCTCTCCCTTTCTCCTCCCTTCCTTTACGAAATGCTCACTAGTCTCCAGCTTTCTGTTCTAGGCTGAAGGCTGCAGGGGAAAGGAGAGGACAGGGGCCTGGCCTGGGGACGGAGGCGTCACACAGAGAGTTTCCTCCTGGGGCGACTGGTGCCACCAACGCACCAGGCGCTCACCGGGGCTGGGAGGGCTTCCTAGGGGCGGCGGTGACCGAGGGAGGCCAGCGCAGGAGTAGGAGTTGGCCCAGGCGAGGCGGATTGCCGGGGGGCGGGGGGAGGCAGCCTTCCAGGCTCAGAAGAGAGGGGTGGAAGCCACGGAGGCCTAGAGAGGGGTCTGGCTGAAGTGTGGGGGCGGGGGGCCATGGCAAGTGGGGTGAGATAAGTGTCCTTGAAGGGCTGTCCAAGGGCTGCGGCTTTGTCCTGAGGATCGTGGCAGCTAGTGGAGGTGTTAGGCAGGGGAGGTAGGAAGGCCGGATGTGCTTTTTAGAAGCTCATTTGGCTGCATATGGTTAGGGGTGGAGAGATGGTGAAAACAGGGTGCCTACCCTCCCTCAACATCCTCCTCCAATCCCCGGAGCCCTCTGACACACAGCACGTGGACAGGAGGAAAGACAGTCTTTGGGCTGCTGGCTGTTCCCATCCTGGCCTGCCCCCTGCCCCTGCCTGGAAGGCGGCCCTTGGCCCTTTCACCCCAGGATAACGGGTCGAGGCCAGTTCGAAACTCCACCTGACTGGCTGAGATGCCTTGCTTTCATGGCCCCTGAAAACAGCCTGTTTGTGAACAGGAACACAGGCAGAAGGTTAGCTTCCCCACTTCCAGCACCTTCTACCCAAATCCCAGCTCTGACATGCGCCTCTCCCAGCCTCCCAGCCCCTCTCGGCCCTGGATCACCGCCCAACGTACCCCCCTCCCCGCCATGCTGAGCGGGGGAGGGGAGGTTCCATCCCCAAACACAAGCTCTTTTGTTCCACCCCCCAGCTCAGCCCTCAGCCCTGCATCCGTGTCGGTGAAGGTTTTCCTGGCACTCAGTGAGCCCAGGTCAGCTGAGGGATGAGGGCTGGCGTGGGCCTGAGGGGCTGGGGACAAGGGCTGGAGCGCAGGCCATTTCAGGCCGCAACTTGGGCCTGTCCCTCCCCTGCTCGTACCCCTTCCACGGCTCCAGCTTACCCTAGGGCAGCGATTCTTAACCAGGGCAATTTTATTTCGCAGGGAACATTTTGCGAGGTCCGGAGACATTTTTGGTTGTCACAACTTGGGCTGGAGGAGGCAGGTATGCTGCTGGCATCTGGCTGGTAGAGGCAGAGGACGCAGCTAAACATCCTCCAATGCACAGGACGGTCCCCATAGGTTCTCACGACAAAGAGTCATCCAGCCCTACATGTCAGCAGTGCCAAGGGAGGGTAAAACCCCCTCTCCCCAGGTCCTGGTCTGCTACCCAGCCTTCGGGGCAGTCACCCCCATCTCAGGCTGGGACCCTCCAACACTCATTCCCCACCCCCAACCTTTGCTTCTTCCCTTGCTGGGGCTTGCTCCCTGCTGCCCTCGACTTACCTAAAGCTCATTTCTCTCCACCCCTTTCTACCTGTCGGCCCCTCCCCTGCTGCCTGCACCAGCCCCAGCTGCCCCTCCCAGAAGCTGATTAGCAGATTCCTCTTCGCTGATCGCACCTGCCAGCTTTGAGTCTCAATCTGCACCTCTCTGTCCTGAGCACAGAGGGTGAGGGGGGACCCTAGGCCCCTCGTAGCTCTGACACAGCCCCTCCTGCCTCTCCCTCGCAGAGGACAAGGCACCTGGGTCACTCATTGCAGACTCACAGTGGCATACGCATGGGCTTTGGAGCCAGCAGGACCGGGGTTCAAATCTGGACTCTGCCTAGTGGTGTGACCAGGGGGGAAATCGCCCAATGTCTCTATGGCTGAGTTTCCTTCTCTGTAAAATGGGACTAGGTTTTCCAATGACAGTTCCGTGAGCTCTGTACTTTTCCTTGCCCCCCACTCCACAACCCATACTTGTTTTTCAACTCTCTGGCCGGTTTTCCCCTTCTGATGTGCACCCCCGTTGGGACCAAGAGGAGGAGGATTAGAGTTGACCTTCTATTTCCTGCAGAAGCTAAGCCTGCACTAGGCTGCTGGGCACACAGGGGAACAGAGGCCTTGAAGCCGTGACACAGGAAAGCAGAGGCTGGGGCAGCTGCCTCTCCCAGCACGCACTCTTGCCCCAGACTAGGCTTCTGTGCTGGGACTGTGACCTCCCGAGGGGAGCAGCCACCCAGACTAAGCTGAACTGGCTCAGCAGAGTGGGCACTGTGTTGAGTAGAGGTTTCCTTTGGGGTCTTGGGAATTTTGGGGAGACAGCACAACCACGTCCCCAAGGAACTAGTCATGGCTCCCCAAGGTGCAGAATAAAACCAGAGCCCCCTAGCCTGGCCCTGCTAACCTCTCCAGCCTCCTCACCACAACCCGTCTGGGTTCAGGGGTCCAGCCTCACTGAATCGCTCAAGGTTTCCAGTAGGTCACTGTGGTTCTCAACTCCAGACGCGTCTCCCACAGCTCCCTTTGCCCGTTCACTGCCACCTTCCCCCAGGCCGAGCCCTAAGCTCAGCATCCCCCTCCGCCCAGAGGCCCCCTTGCCCTGGGCACTCACTGTAGCTTTGGGAGCCCATCCTGAGTCCTTTTTGGGGACAGGGACCCAGCCTGTGCTTCCCTGGACCTCTGGCGCCCAGCCAGGAGATAGCCCAGAAGTGCTGGCGGGTGGTGCTGGAGGCCTGAGGGGTGAGGGGTGGGGGAAGGGACAGAGCCTGGGCTTGTCAAAGGCGGGAGGAGACTGGAGGAGGGGCTGAGGTGGTCGCAGCAGGCAGAAGGCTGGGGAGGCGGGGCTGGGGAAGACCTGCCTCTGGGGAGTTCGGAACGAGGTGAGGCCTGGGGCACAAGCACCAGTGGGCTTGGAGGGGCCTGGAAAGGCTGTGGGGGCGGAGCCCCGCTCCTCCCTTGCTGTCCCTGGGCCTGTGTCCCTGAGTGAGGAGAGGGGACAGGGCTGTGAGCCCCACAGGCCCAGCCAGAGGGAGGTGGAGAGACAGAGAGACAGAGGCAGAGCAGTAGGGAGGCTCCGGGTGGGCCCGGTCCATCCCCTCCAAGCTGCCAGGGGCCCAGTCTGGGAGAAGAGCCCCCAAAGGGGCACAGCCACCCCTGCCTCACCCACCGCAGAGCTGGCAAAGGAGAGAACAGAGAGTCTCAGAGCAGGGACCATCTTAGGCACCCTGACTTCCTGGCCACAGAGCTGGCACAGCCACTTGGTCACGGACAATCTCACTGTGAGAGAAGGGTCTCTACGCAACTCCCACCCTCCCACCCACCCCCGGGGAAGACACCAGGAGGGAAACCAGGGACAGGCCCCTAGAGGGCTCCTGAGGGGGCCCTGACCCCGGCCACCCCAGGATTCAGGAGGCCAGTGCCCACCCGCCTGGCCCTCCCTCCCGACCTCTCTGGCCACCTTCTGGTTCAGCCTCAAGCTGTGGTGTCATGTCCCCTCCCTCCACGGCCACCTCTGCTGGCTGCCACCCTCCACTCTAGAGCCCAACATCTCGCCGAAGTCGACCCAAGTCTCAGGGTGAGGCCCTTTATCTGCGACTTGGGTCGAATGAGAGAGAGAGGGAATCGTGGGCAGAAGTGGGGTGGTGGCTGAGGGACAGCACCCCAGCTGTGGCAGGAACTGCGGTCCCCTAAGCAGGCTTTTCCGGAGCACAGGCCCTCCAGCGCAGGGCCGACTGGCGACCATGGGGCGGGGGTGCGGGCCCGCATGCGTGCGCGTGCACACACGCGCGTGCACACAGCAGCGCCCTGGGATGTGGGTCACTGGCTGGAGCGCCTCCGGCCGGGGATTGTAAGGATCCAGCCGCCCAGACACACGCATTCAGTCGGGACAAAATTGCACCTCTCCCTCTGCCTCCCTCTGCTCTCTGCTCACCTGTGTCAGTCTGACCCAAAGCCTCTCTGGGCTCCTGTTTGGTTCTCCCAAAATCCCACGGGTTCAGGCTGCCCTGTCCAGGGTTTTCTCTCTGTGTGTGTCAGTCTCTGTGTGGGGGAATGTGGGGTCTGCGAGAGATGGAGGGGTGTGGCCCCCCCTCAAAGACTTCCAAGGCATAGCCCATGAGATGTCCTAGGACCAGAGATGGTGAGGACCAAGACAGTACAGTCAAGGAGAGAAGACAGCAGCCTCAGCCTGGCCAGTCAGGGCTGGCTTCCTGGAGGAGGTGGCAGGACTTTGGCTGGGGGGTTGAGTGAGGGCATCCAAAGCCTAGGAAAGGAGCGGTACCGATGCAGCTGGGAAGGCCCCAGACACTGCTGTCCTCCACCCTGGAGTCAGGGCCTCTCTGGAGGTCACATCTGGAATGACCAGCACAGGTTCTTCCACAGAAAACCCTACAGACACAGCAAGCCTAGGACATCACTCCCCCTCCCACCCAGAATCTGCTCTTCAACCAATGTCCCCCTCTCAGTGTGGACACCAACGTCCCCTGCTAGGTCACCCTGACCTCTTTCCCCACCCCACCCCACCTAGCCTCCAAGTTTTCAGCCTGACTCTTGGTGAAACTCACAGCCCAGAGGTGAGACAGGTGCCTCAGGTGCTCAAATGAAGTATTCAGGGAAGACTGCCTGGAGGAGGTGACACTGGAGCTAAGACTTCAGAATGAGCAGGAATGGACAGGTTGGGGGAGGAGCAGTGGGGAGAGCTGAGATGGAGGGAGTTCTCCAGGCAGGGGTACAGCAAGTACAAAAGTGAGTGAGGAGAGAGGGAATGGCACATTCAAGGCAGAGGATAATTCATGGTGGGGAAGTGGAGAGAAGGAAGAGGTGTGGTTGGGGATGGGGGCAGGGGTGTCATCCAGGGGTGAGAAGATGGGCCACCTTGAGAGGCCATGTTAGTGAGTTTGGACTTTGCTGCAGCGGGGTGCCCCATGGGACTTCAAGATGCCTGGGAGTGGCCCCCTTTGGGTGTGCACGGAGAGTGAGTTTGGGGGAGAGGTAGAAAAGGGGAGCCTTCGGAGGGGGCAAGGAGCCCCTGTTGGGGCCCAGCCTGAGGCGGGGGCTGGGAGATAGAGAGTCAGGGCAGATCTCAGGACCACTTAGGAGGTGGAATGGACCTTGAGTGGTTCTGGTTTCTTGTCTCCTTGGCCCCGATCTTCCCACTGTGTAACGCGGATGGGGAGGAAAACCTTGGAAGACCCTCTCCCTTGGGCCTGAGTAGAAGCCCTGTGACGTGGCTAGTACTGTCCCCGCCCCTATGGTGAGGAGATGAAGGCTGACAGCCACGGGGCCCAGGCCCACGGGAGGTGCTGAGGATGGGAAGCCCCAGCCTGTGCTGTGCGCACCACCTGCGGTTCGGGAGGGAGCCCACCAGGAGCCTATGGAGAGGACCAGGGTGAAATGTCTTTGCTTTGTAAACAACAGGGTCTCCTGAATGAGCCTCTCCCTCCTCCTCCCATCTCGAGTCCCTCGCTCTGAGGGACACCAGCTCCTCTCTCCTGGCAGGGCCTGGCCCAGCTCCTGGGCCAGGGGCTGCCCTCCTGCCCTCCCTGGGCCTCACTCCCCGGCCTCATACAGCCAGCTGCTCAGACTTGGGCGCATAAATGATTTAAGCCCCTCCCCAGCTGGCCTCATTGTTCTTCTTTATTGACTACTCTTCCTGATTTAGCCTCTTCCCAGAGTTCCGTGGGGCGGGAAGGGGGGCTCTACCTCTCATCCACCTAGCCAGCAGGGGGAGGTCAGAGGCCCAGGCGTAGCCAGGCAGCAGGGCTGAGGCTCTCCTCGGCTGTGGTTTGGGGGCTAGGATAGCCAGGGGGCAACCCAGAGTGGGGGCAGAAGCACAGGAACCTGGGAGGCCCGGGTTTGAATCAGGAGTGCCCCCACTAGCTTGCAGCCTTGGGCCTCAGTTGTCACATCTGAGCAATGGGGTTGTTACTTCCTCTGCAAGGGCTCAATGACTCCATGGGGAGCACGTGGCACAGAGCCAGGCACCTAGTAAGAGCTCGTACATGGGGCCCCTGTTCTGCCTCTCTGGCCTGATTGCTTCACTTTTGAAAGGACCTCATGTGGGAGTATGGCTTTTCCTGTCCCATCAGGCCCCTGAGCCCAGCCAGCTGATCCCAGGCAGAGCCCTGGAGTGAGATGGATGGAACCTGAACTTGGCATTCCTTCCCCACGCCAGGCTGGCCCGGCTGGCATCACTACCTCAGTTTCACAGACAGGGAACCTGAGGCTTGCTGAGAGCCCAGGGCTTTGCTCAGGGCCTGTTGAGTTCGCCAAGTGGCAGAGCCAAGAGGAGCCCCAGGCTCTCGTCCCTGAGAAGCGGGGCAGTCTGCACAGCGCGTGCACCCCAGCACCCCACGGTCGCAACCTCAGAGGGGCCCGGTGGGCACCGGCCTAGAGCACGGGCTCTGGGCCGGGACTCACCTCTGTGACTCTCAGCTTGGCCATTCACTAGCTGCATGACTTTGGGTGAATTCCTGAGCCGCTCTGAACTTTTTCTCTCATCTCTAACATGTGAATGGTAACACCAACCTCACAGGGATGGTGGAAAGGGGACCCGTGTTGATGAATGGGAGGCTCGTGGCCCGGCACATGCTGTTATTTTATGATTATTTTCTATTTGTTACCCGCTTCCCCCTCTCACAGGAAGGGCCTGGGAGGGATGACATCAGGCCTCCTGACATCTTCCAGACCAAAATAGCCCTCTCTTTAGACTGACCCTATCCCATTACAGCTGCTTCTCTGCTCAGTTTCCAGCTGAGCTGACATCGCCTTTGGTTGTGGCTCCTGCCACGTCGCGCTCGTCCCTTGAACTCCTCCCAGGAGTTCACTCCCGGGGAAGCAGAATGTTTCATGGGCACATGGAGGGACCTCCAGGCACCTCTGGCACAGTGACAGCTCTCAAGGCCGCAAAGAAAGATCCCGGGCTCTGGAGCAACCTGGGTTCGAATCACTGCCCTCACCGTGTGATCGTGGCCATCACTTAATTCCCTGAGCCTCCTTCTCCTCATCTGGAACGGGGAGCTAATAGCCACCTACCTGGTTTGCTGTGAGGATTCAAGCAGACCGGTACAGGCATAAGGGACCTCGCCCGGCATCTCTCCTGGAGTGGGCACTCAGGAAATAGTACTGGCTATTATACCTGCAGCACTTGGAGATGTGCAAAATCACCTCCACATTCCCTTTCCTATGCCCACACCTGGGGCAGGTGTTTTTGCCGGTTATCAGAAGGGAGAAAAAAACTCCTGAGCTGCCCCTTCCGCTCTCAGGATTTCCAAACCAACCGAAGTATTGATCCCAGCATCTGTCTGAGCCCAGCGCCCTCCTCTGGGAATCATGGACTCCTCCCAGCAGGTGTCCCAGTGCATGTGGTTTAATCCCCGCCACTGCCTTGGGGCCCCGAGGCGACCGGGGAAGCAGAAAGGGCAGTCCCACGTCTGCCCATCTGTCAGTCATGCAACCGAGGCTGAGCGAGGAGAAGGGACTCGGTCCAGGCCACCCGAAGACAAAGGGAGCTGGGATAAGGCTCAAGCCACAGGGAGGGGACAGGGTGCCCAGTGCTGAGTCAGATTTAGAAGCTTCGATGGTCAGAGCTGGAACATTTGGGCCCATGGAGTGCAGCACCTTCAACTGACAGCTGAGGAAACAGAGACCCAGGGAAGGGATGTGTGGGGGCATGTAGCAAGTTAGCGCCAGAAGCCGGCTGGTGCCATTCACTGACTGACTCATTCATTCATTCCTCCACTCGTTCATCAATCCGGCCAATGTGTACTGAGCACCTTCTCAGGGCCAGGCGCTTTGCAGGGCCCTGGGGACACAGTGGTGAATAAGATGCAGCCCCTTGGTCTTTAAGTCCGCATGGTCTTTAGTGGGAGTCAGGCCAGCAACCAGGCGAGGAAAACATGGCCTGGGTGGGGAGGCACCACGAGCTGCTGGCAGTGCAAGGGTGGGAGGTGGCATCTGTGAAATGGGGGACAGCAGGACCCTATAAGGACCTGGAGAGAGAACCATCTGCAGGCTGAGGTTTGCTCTCAGGCCTCCCTCTTGCCCTCGTCCTCAGCCAAGACCCCTTCTGCTGAGGGGTTCACGGCAGAGACGATCAGTCAGACCTTGTCTGACCCTTGCCCCAACTTATCCTTGGGAAACTGAGGCCCATCCACGAAGGGCTCTGCTGGGGCTAGTGCACAGTGTCCGGGCTCCCTTCTTCTCCTTCCTTCCCGCCTCCGCTTGGCGCATCAAAGAAGCCCCTGCCCCTGTATTTGCTGCCACAACGACACCCCCACCCCCACTGTGGCAGCCCTCCCTCGCCTTGCCCTCAGGGTCTCTCACCTCAGGACCACCCAGTAGGGCCCGGTTTACCTAACTCTGTCTGCTAAGGCAGTGATTTTCAACCGTTGTGCTGCATTTTTAAAATATGCAATAACTGACTAGTCAGGGACACTGACCTCTTTTCCCTTGGATTGTCAAATAAAAAATGACAACAGCCAATTGAATAGCCACCGTGTATGAATGAAATCAAAATTATACCTATTTCTTTGTAAGGTCGGCAAAAAATAAATTTTTTTTTTTGGTGTGCCATAGGATTTTAGTAATTAGATTATGTGTGCTGTGAGATGAAAAAGCTTGAAAATCACTGTGCTGAGATATTCTGAACACGGCTCAGGTCTCCAGAGCATCGGTATCAGTGCCTGCGGCTGGGGCCAAACTCTTGTTGGCCCCTGAGGACCCGGTGAATGGAATCAAAGCTCAGGATACCCATCGGGTAGAAGAGAACCTCACTCGGTTTGAATCAGGGAGGGAGGCCCAGAGCCCCGCACCCGGCTCTGTCTCTCCCTACCCTGTCCCTATCAAGGACTGTGAGCCCCCAAGGAGCTCAGCTCCCTGACCCCTGAGCAAAAGCATCGCCCTCACCGGACATGTCGAACTCTGTGAAGCTCTCCAGCCTCTGTGCCTTTGCACCTGCTGCTCCTCTGCCCGGGCCAACTGAACTCATCCACTCACTCATTCAACAACTATTTGCTGGATGCTTACTACACACCAGGCAGAGAGCTATGCTCTGGGGTAACAGCTGTCAGAGAGCTTAGAGACTGGGGGAAATCAGCGATTCAACACACACGCACAATACTATGGAGTGCAACTAGGAACAGGTCCTACAAAGGAAGAGACACAAAGAGCGTGGGATATAATTGGATGAATTGGAGGAACACGGTCTAGGGGTGGCTCCTCTGAGAAGATAACTTTTCAGTTGAGTTTGGAGGAGGAGGAGGCGGAGTTAGATCAGTGAGGAATAACAGGGAGAAAGCTCCCAGCAAAGGAAACAAAACGTGCAAAGGCCCTGGGGGCAGTAGCTGGTTTGGTAAGTGTGAGGAAGAAGAGCTCAGCAGGACTGAAGCCCCGAGAGTGAGCCAGTGAGGGAGGAAGGGTCAGATCTTGCAGGGAGGCAGAGGTAAAGGGTAGCACGGAGGAGCTGGGGGAAGGGGCACCATCCAAGAAACCAGGAAAAGGGATTGAGAAATAGGTGGGAGAATATCAGGAGAGTGGCCTATCCCAGTAGCCAGCCAAAGCAAGTGTTTCTTTCATGAAGGAGAGTCATCTACTTCTTTAGTGGAAGAGTCACCTCCTCCAGGAAGCCTTCTGGACTCCACGCATGGGGTTACGGATTCCACAGGGCCTTGGCCTTCCTCAGCAGTGCTCACTTCTCTCCCACACTAGCCTGGGAATGTCACAAAGGCAGAGACAAGGTTTGACTTGTCTCTCCAACTCTCAGACTTAGTCTAGGAGCTGAAAGTAGTGCTTATGAAACGAATGACTGTAGAACCAGCGACCAGAAAACAAGAGATTCTGAGACCACTGTTCCCCTTTGCTGCCCTGGCCCAGGCTGCCCCTTCAACTTGGGACCTCTGAGGCAGACCCCTTTTAGCTAGATCTGGAACCACTCCCAAGACCAGCCTGGGCTCTCCTCCACGCCTGCCTGACAGCTCTTAAGGTCCCCTCTGTCCCTTTGCTTCTTCTCCCCAGCCTCCAGGCACCTCACTGCCTGAGCAGCTTCCAGAAGATCAGCAACAGGCTCCCATGGCACGTGGAGTTGAGGGGCCGCCTGTGCACGCAGCCCTTCGACTACGGTGAGGCAGCCCGTTTCCTGGGCAGCCCAGAGGCTGCCGCGAGCCGGGCTGGGGCACAGAAGTTCCGGGCTGTGGGTTCCCGAGACACCACTGGGCTCCAGGTGGGGAGATGGAGCCTTCTCATGGGATTTGGAACCTTGCTAGGCCATGGCTGATCCCCCCAGACAAGGCTCTGTGCGCTCCGCGGGGCAGCATGCAGGCTTCCCTGTCCCGGGCTTCAGGGGACACCTCTGGGGGCAGGCGGGCCTGTATACACCCAGGCTACCTGCCCCTGCCTCCCCCAAGGAACTTGTCACCTCTGAATCCAGTCTCGTGTCATTTGTCCGTCTCCCGTTCGAGGCTGGGACCTCTTCCAGGGCCTCTCTCTCTCTCTCTTCTTCCCTCCTTCCCTCTTTCTCTCTTTCCTCCCTCTGTTCATGAAGCACAAACTATTTCTTAGCCTTGAGCTCTTCATTTCTGCACCCCTGACCCTGACACACAGCTTAACACACAGGGGTCACTCAGCTGTGTCCCCTGGCCACCCGACTGCCCAAAGATACCAGGTCCGTGGGCTGGGCCTTGCCAAGCTCCCCTGAGGGTTGCAGCCCCAAACGTGGCAGAGGGCCCCTCTCCCTGGAAAGAGCTGAGCTCCTGCACGAGGAAGGAAATCTGGCCTTGAATCTGTGCCCAGCGGCCAGGCCTGGCAGGGGGGGTTATGGGGAGAGGGAAAAGAACTCAATTTTCTTAGCAGGAACCGTGGTCCCAGGAGGACCTGTGTTCCCATAAGGCTGATCCAAGCTGGGGTGGGGCCACCTCTCCATTGGTCCTCTCCCTACGGAACCCCCAAACCTGCTGCCCTCCACACCCTGCCTCAGCCCCTCAGCCACCCTCCTGTCCTCCTGTTTCCCTCCTTTGCGCTGCCCAGAGGTAGCTGAGTGCGCCCAGCGTCCCAGCCGAGGGGGCAGCAGCCTGGCCTGGCTGGGCAATCGGGGTCTTAGTTACCTGCACCGCCGGAGCCCCAGGCCGGCAGAAACTGCCATGGCCAAGCTATTCTGAGTCTTACAAGTCCCCGTCCCGGGGCTCTCAGCAAGGGTTCTGTCCCAAGCAACTTTCCCCCACCAATCTGCCCAGGGTTTCCAGCCGCAGCCCCTGGGGCCCTGCAAAGCGGGGCCGGAGCCCTTCCAGCCAGGCTTTAATTACAGAGAGCATTCCTGTTGCTGGCCCATCTATATTTATCTGCAGGATCTCACTAATTAAATTCCCCACAGCACCCAGCAGGCCTGGGGACAGCAAGTGAGGCCGAAAGGCAGGGGGCCTGCAAACTTCCTTCCTTTCCTTCTTGGCCAAGAGCAAAACAGAAGCAGCCGAATCTCCTTCTCCCTCCTCCCCCGCTGCCCCCACCCCCGCCAATGCCCAGAGTCGGCGGTGGGGGGGGGGGGCTGCCCAAGCCTCCACGCACGGGACCCTGCAGCCCTGGGCCCTCTAACCCCAGGCTCCCAAGACCAGACAGCGTCCAGCTGCCTGACCACCTCCCCACTTCAACTCAGATTCCTGCAGTAAGCAGAGAAAAGTCTGCCTGAGCAGTGGCCGAATCCCCAACTCAGCCACTTTGCCGGCGCCCCTCTTACCGTAGGAGTCGTCTTGGTCCAGGAGGGAGTCGGGCTCCATGGCGTATGGGCCCCCAGCTCCCGGCCCCACCTGATTTATGAACCGAGGCTGTCTCCATGAGCGTCTGGGTTTCTCCTTTTGTATTCCATCTGGCGGCTTTTCCAACTAGATGACTGGGTACTCCTGCAAGCAGGCCCCTTTCCAGCCCTCGCCTTCATACAGTACATTTAAAGTAGCAGTAACCTCTTTTTCCTCCCCCCGCAGCCTGGCTGGAAACATTAGAAGGGACTGAGGCAGCGAGATGTCTAAAATAGGAAGACGCCGGGGACGATTGGCCTGGCTGCCCGCGACGCTGGCTGCGGGGATCTGGCCCAGCTGTGCAGATGGAAAAGCTAAGAGGTGAGGCTGAGCTGGGGCTTAGCATCTGGAAGCTGGCTCTGGGGCCCCAGGGGTCTGTGGGAAGGGGGAGGGCTGACCCACCTCGGGAGCGGATGATGGTCTGCTCTGTTCACCACCCAGCACCCAAACCCCAGGGGCTTCTCCCAGGCCCTGCTGGAACCTCCCACTCAAATCTGTTCTACAGACATTTCCTGCAGTGTGGGGGATGCAGAAATTGACTCATCCATTCAGTTAGTCACTAAATTTTTTTGAGCATCTACTCTGTGCCAGACGCTGAGCTAGGTGCTGGGTTTGTGGCAAGGAGCCTGTCTTGCCTCGCAGCAGAGCTTAAAGGTGAACGGGTCATTACACTGCAGTACATGGGTTAAGTGCTGCAGGTGCACAGAGAAAGCATACCTCATCTGATGGGGGGTGGGGGGAGGGGTGGTCATGGAAGGCTTCCTGGAGGAATGGGCACCTTAAGAGTAGGAGTTAGCCAGGTGAAGGAGGAAGGAGCAAGGGTGAAAGGTGTACCAGGTGAAGGAGTGGCCTGTGCAAAACCTCAAGCTGAGAGGGTGCATGGGGTGTTCGGTGCCCTGGATAAGCTCCAGGTGGTTGGAGCAGTAGTTGAGGAGGAGGCGGTGCAGGGAGGTGGGACCAAGGAGGGCAGCAGGAGAGGGTCTGGCACGGCCTCACGGGGATGTCCCTGAGCCTGGCCCTAAGGACGGTCCATGGGAGTGACATGTCCCAAGTTCTCCTTTAAAAAGGCCTCTCTGGCTACTGTAACAGCAGGAACAGCTGTGACACTGGGTACCACTCATTACGCAACCAGCAGAGTTGGGCCCTTTTCGGAGTGTGCACCCACATGGTCGCACGTACGTCTCGGTGGTTTCTCTAGCAGACACTCCAGCTACCTTCTTTTACAGATGAGGGCAGTGCTGCTTAGAGAGGTGAAGGGACTTGTCCAAGGCTTGTGAGTGACCTCCAGAACAGGCCTGGACTCCCAAGAGGCCTTGGTGCTTAGGGCTGGGGTGGGGGTGAGCGAGAGAGAAAGGTGCATTAGATGCAGAACACAGAAGACGGCCCTAGGCTTGGGGAAGAAGGAGTATGTCATTTGGGCCCAATCAGGGAAGGCTTCCTGGGTGAGGAGGCATGTAAACTGGGCAGAGAGAAGAACAGAATTCGGATAGGCTGAGCAGAGGGAATGGCACAAGCGAAAGCACAGAGGCGGGAAGGTAGGACGCAATGAGGAATGACAAGTGACTGGAAGGATGTCAGGAGAGATGAGGGGTTGGGACTGGAGCAAGAAGGACCTGAATGACAGCCTGGGAGTGTGGGCCTGGTCCAGGGGGTGACATGCAGCATCAGAAGGCATTTGTTGCAGGGAATGGCCTCCTTTCCAATGATACCTGGCTGTACCCGCAAGCAGCCCCTCCCCAGTCTTCTTAACACCCTGCGCTGGAAGCGGGAGAAACCCTTCTGCATCGCTGGGACGTTAGAAGCCGAGCCTCAGTGACCAGCTTTTTGGAGACACGGCTCTGGTGCGGAGGCAGAGGGGCCATCAAGGGGAAGGAGACGGGAGGCGAGGAGACGAGCCAGGAGGTCAGCAGGTAGACCCAGGCTGGGGGTGGCAGGGCGGGAAATACACACCTGGACCCCTCCGAGCCACCCACTGCTGCCCAGCTGCTCCCAGAGCAGCCAGTGGGTGCTGATGTGGTTGGCCCAGCCGCAGGGAAGCTCCTCTGTCATGCTCCACCCTCCTCACCCTTTGGATGACAGAAGTCCCAGCTCCAACCTCCCGCTGCCTTAATTACAGGGAGGCCAGGTCCTACCCAGGCAGCTGCAGGCAGCAGGCTCCGTGGTCTTTTACTGAGGGAGGGGTTGGGACAGGCTACTGTGGGGAGGAGGGGTCTAGGAGTTGGGGTTCGGTCCAGCTCTCCAGGGTCCCTGAGGCTCTGGGGGGCCCATTTGCACATTATGTAGCCGCGGTTTCTTGCTGTACACAGCGCAGTGGGGCTGAAACCGACTACCTGGGTTCATATCCAGGCTCTTGGCTTACCATCTACAGGACACTGAGCTAGTTACCCCACCCTTGGGAGTCTCATGGGTTGAGTGGGTTCCTCATAGCCCCTCCTCATACGGCGGTGGCGCGGAGCCCCTGAGATAGCTGCTTCAAAGCCTTCAGGCAGGACAGGACGGGGCAGGTGTGTCTTAAGCACCCAGGAAAGGGAAATACTGATTCTGACTCCAACTTTTACCATCCTGACAGCCTACAAAAGAGGTAACGGGGGTGGGGGAGAACATGGGCCCGTTTGACAGACGAGGAAGCAGAGGATCTGGAAGAAAGGACTTGCCTTGAGGGTCTCACAGGGAGGCTCCGGGTGCACCCCTCACCAGGCTGTGCCCCCAAAACTGGCTGAGAGCAGGAGGTGGGGCTTGGAGGAAGGGGGACCTGGGCCCCAGTTCTGGCTGCACCTCCAGGCACTGGTGCAAGCCAGGGCCAGGCCCTTCCATGGCTGGGCCTTGCTTTCTCCCGGGTCAAGGTCAGCATAGGATTAGCAGGCAGCGCCCAACCTTCGCACCCATTTCCCTCGTTTTATGAATTAGACATCATGTGAGTGCAACGGGAGCTCCAGGAATTCATTTACAATAAATCTGTCTTGAGCTCTGGGCTCCAATTTCTTCCCTTGGTGACACAACAAGGCCAACGGACCCGTCTCCTCCTGCTCAGCGGCCACAAAACGTTCCACCCTTTGGCTGTGCTGTGGCTGATTTGAGCCTCTGCCCCACCAATGGACGGACAGCTGGGGTGTTGCCAGTCACTCAGGACGACAAACAACACTGTGATGAACACCTTGAATATACTCTGCCCACATCTGTCCGCTGACTTCCTAGGGTGAAATTTCTGGGTCAAAAAGTGCCCGCATTTGTATATTCCTGTATTGTAGAGCCCCACTGGGCTCTTCGATCGATTCCACCAACAGTCACGGAGTGCTGATGCTGGGGCCTGACCCTGGGCCAGGGGCTGGGACGATGGTGTCCTCACTCTTGTGTTATTTACATTCTAGCTGGGGGGAGGCACATACTCCTTCAGACGCGGGGGAGTGCTAGTCCCAGAGTTAAAGCAGGGCCGCATGACAGAGCATGGCAGGGCACTGGCTGCGGTCAGGGGGTCAGGGAAGGCCCATCGGGGGGGTGGCATTTGAGCAGTGAGCTGGCCAGGAGGTTTCGGGGAAGCACAACCAGGAGTGAGCACAGCAGGAGGATCAGAATGACGGCCAGCGTGGCTGGGGCTGGGTGACAGGCAGGAGAGGGTCTGGAGAGGGGGAAAGCCACTGTGGCCACTCCACTGAAGGCCTTGCGGGCCAGGGGAGTGTGGACGCCACTGCAGGTTGGAGCAGGGGAGTGACACGAAAGGCTGCTGTGTGGCGTACAAAGTGGCCAGGGGAGGGGTCAGAGGGGACTTGGAGAGGCCAGCTGGGACACTGCTGGGACTTTCAGGCAACAGATGCTGGCACTCCACCAGGGTGTTGGTGGCAGGATAGAGCGAAGCAGATAGATTCAGGATAGGCGTGGGGCCCTCGGGTGTGGCTGAACCACGGCGGGTGGAGGAAGGGAAAGGGTGGTGTCCAGGACGGCTCCAAGGCTTTTGGCCCAAGCGCCCCGACTGGTCTACAGAGCTGGAGGAGGCCCAAGAGCAGAGGGTTGGCGGATGGGGATCTCAAGCTCTGTCATGAGAAATTTAGGCAGACGCATGGCGATGTTGAGGAGGCTGCTCCTGGCTGCAGGATCGGAGCTCAATAGAGCGGTGGGCACGGTGGGTGCAAATCCAGGAGCCAACGCTCCAGGCGCAGCCCAGTGCCCCGGCCCAGTGCCCTGGCCCAGAGCCTCAGCCCAGAGCCCCGGCCCAGAGCCCCAGCCCACTGTACCACCCTGTTCCAGCAGCAGCAGGAATCTCCTGGTTCCAGACTTGACCTGTCACTTTATGTAAAGAGAGGGAGCTAAGTAGTCACGATGGCAGCTGGCCTCAAGTCTGGCTGCATGGAGGAGCGCCAGCAAGAGGCAGTGGGGGAAGGAGAGCCCAGCCGTGCGCATTGGGGCGAGGTAGTGGGCACCCGTGATCAGCTTGTCTGTGGCCTTTGCTGCTGGGGAGCACAAGGCCAGAAGCCTGGCATGGAGGCGACGCTGTGTCTGCTCCACTCGCTCTCTCGGTCCCTGCCACAGCCCAGCCCGGGAGCCAGGCACATAAAGAAGGAATGGAAACCTAGGGATGTAAATGCTAGAAGAGGTACCTTCAGGGTAAAGCCTGGCCAGAGGAGAGCCCTCTGCTCCGCAGCATCAGAAGAGCCTTCGCAGAGGAGTGGCTGGCCAAGCTGGACTGTGAGGGGTGAAGAAGAGTCTGTGGGCAGACACGTGCAGAGGGAAGGTAGGCAACACTATTGTATGTACCAACGCTTAGAGATGCCCGACGTCCTGCGCTGTGCGAGCTTTCAATGTATTTTCTGCCCTAGGTTCTGACTTTCTAGCTCAATCCTACGACCCATGGCCAAACAGAGACCATGGCAGTAGGGTGGGGAGGGGGGCCCACAGGGTCTTGTTCCTCCAGGGACTCTGACTGAGGATGGAGCCTGACCCCAGGCTGGGGCACTCTCCCAGCCTCTCCAGATCACAGACCCATACGGGCCTGAGCCCGCTCTGGAGCAGCCTGAAGGGGTTTCTCAGGTGAGGACAGGTAAGCCTGCCTGGGTTTGATCCCCAGCTCCCATTTTCCAGCTGGGTGACCCTCAGCAGGTGATTTCACTTCTCAGTGCCTCAGTTTCCTCAACTGGGATACGAGGACAAGGACAGTCCTTGAATGGCTGGTAGGAGAATTAATGGATTAATACAGGTAGAACCTAAAACAGGGCCAGGCAAAGCACTCAGTAAATCTAAAGTCTAGAGCCCTCGGCATAGCCTTCAAGGCCCTGCATGATCTGCCTCCACAGCTCCTCTCTCTCCCTCTCTCCTCCCCTTCCTGCCTCCCCTTCCTTCTCCTCTCCTCTCTCTCTCCCTTTCCCTCGACCCTCCCACTGCCTGCCGGACTGCCCCACACTCTCCCAGCCCGCGGGCCTGGCCACTCTCTCTGCTTGGGGTGCAATTCCCCGGAGTTTTGCCCTTCTCTACGTTCAGGTCGCTGGTCAAATTCCCCCTCCCTGGCCGCCCTCTCTAAGCTACCATGCCCCATCTCCTGCCCCTCCCACAGCTCTCTGTCCACCCCTGCCCCAGCTTTATTTTTCTTCCTGGCACTTAGGAACCCACCTGACATTATATTACATATTTATTTGCATACTGTCTGCCAGCCCCTCCCTGACTTCATGCAAGCTCCAGGCTGTGCCCCAGCACTTAGCACAGCGCCCAACAGAGCGGCCCCAATAAATATGTGTTGGATGAAATATTGGTGGAAGGAGTCAGCGTTCGCTGTGATTGTTATTTCCCCCACTGCCTCCTGCCTGGATTTACAAGCACACAGTCCGGGAGCACGGAGCACTGACTGAGAACCAGGGCTCCCCGCACCACCCATCAGGACGCTCCTGCCTCTGTCTCCCCTCACGTCTTAACGCTCATTGGCTTGGGCTGGGTCCTCCCTTCTCATTAAGTGCTGGGCCCCAGGAGGGAGATCAGAGGGCCTCCTACTCGGGTCGCGCTGTGAGCCTGGTACTCCCTGCCCCTCGCTTGTCAACTTTCCAGAACAGGTTCTCTGAGCCCCGTTTCACAGATAGGAAAGCTGACAGGCTGCCCCAAGTCCCCGAGAAGCAGCAGAGCTGGGGGCAGAGACCCACGGCCTGCTGGCCTCACTGAGCACCCAGCGGTGCCTCCCAGCCACGGAGGAAAGGAGTGTGCTGGGTGGGGGATGAGGGGAGGCTCGGAGGTGAGACAGGGCCATCGGGAAAGGATGTCCGGCCAGCCGTTGGTCACACACACGTCACCAGCACCACCGCCACCCCCTCCACCACCCCGGCCCCGCTTCACATCCTGGGCCCCTCGAAACTTCAGCCTTTCGCCATCTCCTGCGTCTAAGGAGAGGGTCGGCCTGCTCTCTTGGCTCGCTCAAAGGCCTTGAAACTGAGGGTTGGCTGCTTTTAACAAGTTCTAAGCCAGCTGGCAGGGAACGAGGGCACGTTACAGGCTGGCCCTGTCATCGGTTCCGCGTGGCAAGAGAGGCTGGGCTCCTGATGACAGAAGCTCCGTGAGGGCCTGGTGAGTTCCGCAGTGTCTCAGGGAGGAAACCGGGACTCAGAGAAGGGCAGTGCTCACCAACCTCACAGCCAGGAAGTGGCAGGAACAAGGCCCAAATTCTGTACCCCCACCCCCCTACAGCGCGCGCGCACACACACACACACTCTCACACTGTTGGGGCAGGGGGGATTAGAAATCTGAGTCTTTCTTGGGAAAGGTTAAGCAACCTGACCCAGTGGCAGTGGTGGCTGTGCCACAGATTCCAAGGCGCAGGCTCTCGGCCACAATGCGCTGCGGCTCCTCATGCCCCACAAATGTGAGGCTGGATTATCATTAACGAACCTCAGACCTTTCCGGGAAGAAGGCAAGCTCTAAGTAAATGCTGGAATGTGGGCATTTCTGGGCTCTGGGGAGGGAGACGTTGGTCTGGGGTCCTCCAGTTGCCGGAAATCATCACCACGAGGCTCAGCTCGAGGTGTCCTGGCTGCCAGGTCCCGGGCCCATCCTCATTCCGGGAAGCTCTGGAGACATTGGCACGCCCTGCATTCCAGCAGCAGGATGAAACCAAGCTGGTCTGAAGTCAAGGGCATCTCATCTCATCCCCGAGCCCCCAGAGTGTCTGTTGGTGGTGCCCAACTACCTGGTCACCACCCTAAGAGAACCTCAGGCTTCCTAGAGACCCAGATTGAAGGCTCACCCCATGCATGTCCCCCCGAAAGAACAATAATCTCCTCCGTAACATCCTTGATCTGAACTCCGCTTGCTTACCTGCTGGGATGGGGAACTCACTTCCTGCCAGGCTCCCTCTGACTCCAAGTAAAGTCCCACATCAGTGGAGTCATGCTGTGTCCTCCTGTTGCTGCTCCATCCTGGCCCCAGCTTGTTCTCCATGGCCACACAAAGTGATTCTGCCTTGGGGGGGTGCCCCTGTGATATTCGGAACCCCCACATGAGCTCCATTCTCTGTACCCCACCTGACCCCACCCCTACCTTCCATGCATACTGGCTAGTTTCCAGGTTTGGTGGTGAATCAGGAAGAAAAGAAAAACAAGAAGCCTGGAAATGTTTTATCAACCAGGCCATGACAACAGTCCATGCAATTCAGCAAACTTTAGCCAGAAACTGTGCCAAGTGCTGGAGACACAGAAATGAATCAGAGAACCTCCCTACCAATGAGGATCTCCACTAGGATGAGGGGTGGGAGGGTGGTAGATACAACTGGACATCAGCCAGGATGGGCATGGACCAGCAGAGTGCGCAGGCCTGCCTGGTCACAGGGAGGGTGGGACATGATCTTTTAGGATGGCTAGTTTTCCAGCAGGTAGTCAGGGAGGATGGCAGAGAGTGCACGTTGGTTTGTGATAGGCAGTTTGACAGGCATGAGCAGAGCAAGAGCAATAGGCCAGGTAAGGAAAGTCACTGGGGTAGAGAGCCCCAGGTGCCTAGCAGTGGGCAAAACTTGGAAAACAAGGACCTCAGGGTGACCGCTCCTCTCCTAGCATACTGCTGGTCATGCAGCCTAGACCCCCTGACATTTCATATCACTGGTTATACAGTGCAGGCCCCCGCTGACCTTTTCTCCCTTGGCGTATCGCCTGTGATGCAGTTTAGACCCCATTAGAGGAGGAACAAGGGGCCAGGGAAGAGCCTCATGTGACTCCCCTACACGCCCTTGCATGACCACTCCCTTAAGCATTGGGACCTCAGGACCCTGAGGCTCTGGCCTGCATCAAATAATCTTAGGAACAAAGCCTCGGGTCAGGTGACCACAGAGACAGAGTTTTGATCAAACTAGAGATGACATTAAGGCCTCAACTGTGTTTCAGCTCCAGGTCAAGAAAAGCAGCAAAACCAGATGGAGCAACACCATGGCGGACATCAATACCAGAGGCGACGACTCATGACCCCCTCCCCTAGGGCCGATGGATCAGTGGAGACCATGACCCTGAAAGGACGCACCTGGAGCGCTGATGAATATTCTATTGAGATCCTCCCCGGAATTCTCCCCCTTTAAAAACCCTCGGGACAAAGGCGCCAGCACACACTCTGTCTCTGTCTCTCTAGAGGTCTCTTCTTTTAGACATGTCTTTTTTGGCTCTCTCTCTCCTAAGCTCGAAGGGTCCTGGTGAGACTTGCAATAAGGGGAGCAGCGGGCAGTGACAGCTTGTGCTGGGCTAACTCCCTGAACCTGCCTCCAAAGCCTTCTTTTCTCTGACTTTCCAATGAGCTAACAGCAGCCTTATTGACTCACTCCGGTGGCGTGGCTTTTTCTTCTCAGTGAGCTGTGAGTCCATGAAGCCCGGCATGGCTCACTTCTTCCCTATAACGTTTCTCGAGAGACAAAGTAGAGCACTGCCTAGGTTTTCTCCTGTTGCTTCTATCCTAAGCCCTTCCTTTGTTTCATTGTTCTCAGCTTTAATAAACATACTCTCAAAATCATCTGGACTCGAATTTTGTGAAATCTTTCCTGCACCAAATCAAGAACCCAGCCCTGGCTGGTGTGGCTCAGTTGATTGGAACATCTGTCCCATAGACCAAAAGGTTGCAGGTTCAATTTCTGTCAGATCGTATACCCAGGTTGCAGGTTTGATTCCCAATCAGGGCACAGAGAGAAGGCAGGCGATCGATGTTTCTTTCTCACATCAATGTTTCTCTCTTGCTCTCTAAAAAAGCAATGAAAAAAAAATAAAAGTCCTTGGGTGAGGATTTTAAAAAAACACCACTACAGGTGGACCTGAGGCAAACCTGCTCCGGGCCCAGTCTCTTTCTGGTGACAGGTTGAATGGACTTGGGAGAGCAAAGGCCAAGCAGTGGGGCCACATAGCTGACTGATTTGCTTGGACAGAAGAGAGTATACGTCAAGGATCAGCAAACTTTTTCCCCGAAGGGCCAGATAGTAAATATTTGAGGCTTTGTGGGTCACATAGCACCTGTTGTAACTATTCAGCTCTGCCATCATAGCTCAAAAGCAGCCACGGACATCGCAGAAATAAGTGAGCGTGGTATTTGCACAACTTTATTTGTTGACACTGAAATTTGAATTTCATGTGATATCTTGCATCATGAGATAATATGCTCCTCTTTGTTATTCTTCAGCCATTAAAAAATGTAAAAAGCCTTCTTAGCTCCAAGGCTGTACAAACATAGGCAATGGGCCAGACGTGCTGACTCCTACTATGTGTGTTTGGGAATCCTGGGAAATTGTGCTTGAAAGATGGGTAGAAGAGGGCCTTGAATGCCTGGGTGATGCTTCAGGGTTGGTCTGGTCAGCACCTGGTTACAGCTTTGCCACCCACCACCCTGGCTGTTGAATTCATCGTTAACCCATCAACCGGCCCTCCACCCAACGCAACTGCCATCCAGCCATTGCCTGCCATTAAGCAGCTAGAAAAATGTGCAGTTAGGTCAAGTGCTGAAACATGCATAGAGACAATTTCTTTAAAAATGTGAGTCTAATTACATAGAAATGAAAACTTTTAGTTAACAGAAAAGTCAACAAAGAAGTATATACACTAACAAGGAGATGTCCCTTCCCCTCCCACTCTGTACGCAGCAGTGACTGTGGTTGGGAGGTATATGAGTGTGAGCCCAACCCCTTTTCAATGCACATGGACATGGACACATGGACACACACACACACAATGTGTTTATTCACACCACACATGTGCATTCCATGTGATTGTTCTACACGCTTTGTCACTTAGAAACTCAACCCCGAATCTTCTCATCTCAGCACATAGATCCATCTCTTTGATTTGTGGGTTGGGCACTGAGCTCTGAATGGTGAGCTGAGCCACCATCCCCCCCATGGGACATCCGGGCTGGTCCCTGTTGTACATGGCTGCAGGCAGCGCAGCCAAGACCCTCATGGGACGCATGTCTATTTTTGTGCACCAATGTGAGTATTTTTCTTGGACAGATTCTCAGAAGTAAAACTGCTGCGTCAATAGGCATGAGAACTTAAATTTTGGATCAGTGTGGCTATTGGAGCAGTTTCTTCCCCCTGATGGTGATAAGCCTGGAAAAACTGCTAGAGCCTGGGAAGTCCTGCACGGGCCAGTCAGGATCTGGGACCTCAGCATCTCAGGTGCTCTGGGGCTCAGGTGTCTCCAGGTAGACAGACCGGCCTCTTCCTGCAGAGCCGGGCCTGGGACGCACTTGCCTAGTAAACATCTTGGTCCATCCTTCCCACCCATTCATACACCCACTCATCCAATAGCCCCATCCACCCATCCACCCGTCCACCCCTCCACCCACCCATCGTCTATTCACTCCTCCCTTCCTCCCTCCCTCACTCCTTCCTTCCACCCACCCACCCGTCCAGCCATCTACGCCTCTAGCATTTGTTGAGTGCTGACAAGAGCTTGAGTACTCTGATGACGGAGGCGAATACAATCATATTCCTGCCTCTTTACGCTTCACTCTCTGGTGAAGGAGGGTCTATATGTGCCAGATACTGAAAACACAGCAGGGAACACAAGAGAAAAAATTCCTGCCCTCCCAGATCTACATTCTAGTGGAGGAGACCGATAATAAACAAATACAATGCGTGAGGTGGTGAAAAGGGCCCATAAGGAAGATAAAGCAGAGGAAAAGAGTAGGAAGTATTAGGAGGCAGGCTGTATATAGGTTGGTCAAGGGAGTCTTCTCTGAGCAGAGCTCTGAGAGCAGTGAGGGCAGGGCTGTGCAGACGTGGGGGTGGGAGTATCAAAGGCAGAGGAAACAGCCAGGACGAAGGCTCTGAAGTGGGATGTTCGAGGACCAGCCAAGGAGGCCAGCTGGGGTGGCGGGAGAGCAGGTCAGCTCCCGAAGGTCTTGCAGGTAGGGTAGGGCTTGGCTGTTACTCCAAGGGAAGAGGTGGGACGTGACCTGACGTACAGGCGGGCTGCTGGGTTGGGAAAAGACCAAAGTGGGCCAAGGGCTGAAGCAGGGAGACGGGTCAGGAGGCCACTGAACTTAACCTAACAAGGGGTCTTGGACCAGGTAGTTGCATGGAGGTGGTGAGAAGGGGTGGGGCACTGATGTATTTTGATTGGATGTAGGGTGATAAAAAGGAGTGAAAGATGACACCAAGGTTTCTGGCTTCATGAAGCAGAAGAACGGGGACTCTAAGAGAGGATTTGGTTGGAGGAAGGGAGTTTGAATGAAACCTTGACCTGAACTTGTTATGTTGGAAGTGCACATAAGCCAACAAGGGGAGAGGCGAGGAGCAGGTGATAAGGTGGAGCCTGGAGTCGGGAAGCAGGTCCGGACTGGAGCTAGGAACGTGGAGTCTGTCAGCATGTCGAGAGGACCTAAAGCCGAGGGCCTGCATGCCAGCACCGAGGGGCAGGGTAGAGGGAGGAGAGGGAGGTGTAGGGGCTGGGGCCTGGGGCATGCCAACATTCGAGGGCAGGGAGATGAGGAAGGACTTGTCACGAGAACTGAGAAGGAGTGGCCGGCGAGCAGGAGGAGGAGGGGAGAAGGGGCCTGGGAGCCAAAGGGAAAGGGGCTCAGACAAGGGGGACACGGCCAGGTGCGTCAGCTAATGCTGAGCAGCTGAGTGAGCGGGGCGGGGCGGGTGGCACAACACTGGCCACTGGGTCGGGCAACACAGTGCGACCCAGGCGGAGGCGGGGAAGCCAAGATGACCGTGGAAGCCCCAGGGAAGGGCACTAGATGGGGGAGGGCTTCCTGGAGGAAGGAGAGTCTGAGGGGCATGGACACATTTGCCAGGTAGAAAGGGGAGGCCCAGGCCTTGGGAGCAGCACAAAGGCCAGGAGGAGAGGTCAGTCACAGCTCGTTGGGCAGCTGAGAGCGAATAAGCCTGGCGGTCATACAGGGTGCACGAAGTGGAAGGGGCAGACGGGGAGCGGGTGTTGTCCTCACAGGACCCTAAAACGGCCAGCAAAGCAGATGGTGGGGTCCTTGATTAGGGACCAGGTTTTGGTGATGGGTGAGTGGGTGGGAGAGGGAGGAAGGAGCAGGGCCTTGGGGGATGGGGGACCAGGAGTAAAGCAATTTAGGGAAGGATGACTTCAGATGACTTTAGGGGCTGAGAATGTTCAGGGAGTTCAGCGAAGCTCAGGTGCTAGACATCAGGGTCTGGGAGGCACCCACCTGTGCTGGGATGGCGCTGGGCAGAGCCGGCTGGAGCTGAGCCTTGCGCTCACCATTCCTGGAGCTGCTTGAAGTCAGCCTGTGTCCAGCCGCGTGCTGTGTGCTGGGGACAGGCCCCTGCAACTGCCAGCCATCATAGTGTGTGTCTCCTGGCAGCAGGGGTCCACGGGAGCCCAGTGGTTTCTCCAGACCGGCTGTTGTAACTACCCAGTCGCTTCCACCTGTGTCCCATTTGCAACCCACAAAGTATCTTTGCAGGGACACTTGAAAGGAAGAGCCCCCACCACACAATGCGCTTTCATGAACACTGATTCACAGATCAGTGATTTATGGAGTACACACGAGGTGTCCCGCCATCCTGCCCTGGGAATAACGACAACCCAGGCAGACAGGCCACCATCTTCACAGGGCCCATCGTCCAAGGGAGGGGGAGACAAGCAATGAATACGTAACTTGAGACAATTGTGGTCCTAGAAGAGGGAAGCATGAGGGGCCTTCCAGGAGGAGGCAACATTTAAACTATAGGTCTGAAGGATGAGTCAGAGTTAGCCAAGAAAAAAAGGGGGTGGGCAAGTGTTAGAGTGAATGGGAACAGCATGGGGGAGGCTCAGAGGTGGCGGGTGGGAGGGATGAAGGGATTTGGTGTGAAGGAGCGAGGGGTGCCGTGAGATGCCTGTGCGTGTGCTGGGGAGCGTGGCAGCGTGAAGGACCTCCACGGCCAGGCTTAGGGACTTGGACCCTCCTTTGAGGATGACAGGGTGATGGGGCGATGGGGAACCAGGGAGTGTCTGAAGCAGGGAGTTACTTGCTCAGATTTGCATGTGAGAGAATTCAGAGACAGAAACATCCGGTCTCAGCCCAGAGGGACCCAGGATCATTTTGTCCAAGGCAGCCCCCTCCCCCCCCCCCGCCCCCACAGCCCCAACCCTCTTGTAGTTCCCTTGACAGATGAGAAGTCAACATGGCTTGCACTCCTCCAGGGACCTAGCGCTCACTACGTATGGAGACAGGCCCCAGCGATGATTTAACAAGCCCTGGGAGGGCCCTGGGAGGGCCCTGGGAAGGCCTCGGAGGCATGCTTCGGGAAGCCAGTCTTGGAGGCACGAGAGCATTCAACCCAGCGGCGGGAGTTGGGTTGGGCGCCACCACGGCGTGGATGTCCTGGAAGCTGGTGCTGAGATGCTCCAGATGCTCCGAAGCCACCTACGGGGCGATTGACTTGTTGCGTGAGAACGATCCGGATGCCACCTGGTAAGGCCGTGGGCAGGATGCTGAAGAAATAAATCTGTTAATGAAGATGCGCTTCCCCCGCCCCACCAAGGCAAAACCCCACTCCCTCCCATCCCACCGCCGGCCTCTCCTAGCTGGGAGAAGCTGGGCCAGCCCCGCAGCGCCACCGTGTGGGCGAGATGGGTCACCACAGTAGGAGTCGGTCACTACGAGAGCTGTTAAGCGCTCGAAAAGAACCCACATCCTAAAGGCCACACCAGACCTTATTCTCATTACGTATTTTTAAATTTATTTTTTCAAAATGGAAACATACTTGTGGCCTGTATGTAATTTGTAATTATATAAGTAATAAATGCTTATTGAAAAAAATATGCAGAAATGAACAGTTCCCCGACCCGGGCGCGCGCGTTCGCACAAGCGCTGTATTCACACCCCACACAGGCACAGGCAGCACAGATTACGTTTTGGCAAATAGGTTTCTACATCTTTTTCTACGGAAGAAAGTATATGACCTTAACTGGTTTGGCTCAGTTGGTCGGGCGTCGTCTTACAAAGGGAAGGGTCACTGGTTGGATTCCCCGACAGGGCGCATGCCTGGATCGCAGGTTTATCCCTGATCTAACGACAGGTGACTGATGGATGTCTCTCTCCTGTTCTTTCTCCCTCCCTTCCTCTCTTTAAAAAAATAAAATAAATAACATCTTTTTTGAAAGTGTATGTTTCTGTTTGACCCATCTATTTTCTGTTTCTTTTTAAAATATATGTACATACACATACGTGTTTATACACACAAATGAGATCATGTTATGTGTGCCTAGTCTTCCAACATTTGCTTTCTTTTTTAAATTTGTTCTTATTGACTATGGAGTTGAGATAAAAGAATATTTAATTAATATTTGTAAAGTACATGAATCAAGTAAAAACAAACACTGTGTCTACCACCCAGTTTAAGAACATTTTTATTACCTTTGAATTTTATTTTGTGCTTTGCTTTTCTTTTGGTTAAAAATGTATTTCTTTTTCTCCTCTTTCTCACCTTCCTCTCGATGGATTTGGTATTTTGTATTAATCCATGTCATCTCTTTATTAGCTTGTTAGTTTTCCATTCTTTTAGTGCTTACTCTAGAGATTTCAGTATGTGTCCTTGACTTATTAAAGTCTAATATAACTCAGTATTTTTACCACTCAAGGGAAAATGCAGGAACCTTAGGCCACTTACATGCTATTGTCATCTGGTAACATCTGGTATTTTAATTCTTTGTATATTTCAAACTCCACAAGGGGATGTTATTATTGTTTTATACAGACAATATTTGTTTAGATTAACCACATCTTTTCTCTCTCCATCGGCCTCTATTTCTTCCTGTACTGCCAAGCTCCTCTCTGGGATCTGTTTTCTTCTGCCCCCAAATCATTCTTCACCGATTTCTTTGATGGAGGTGAGCCGTTGATGAATTATAACAGGTTTTATCTGTCCAAAATATGTTTCACCTCCACTTCTGAAAGACACTTTTTGCTGGGTATGTGATTTCAGGCTGGCAAGAGAAGGCAAGAAGGAGAGAAGGGAATAAGTGGAACAAATTAAAAAGCCAATAGTAAGATGGGAGTTTTAAAGCCAAAGGTATGGCAATTATATTAAATGTAAGCAGATAAGCACTCCAGTTGAAAGACAAATGTTAACACATTAGATTAATAAACACTAAGCATATGCTGCTTGCAAAAGAGATATGTTCAATGTAATGATATAGAAATGGGAAAAGTAAGAGGATGGGGAAAAAATTACACCGTGCAAATACTAACCAAGAGTTAACTGGTATAACTACATTCATATCAGCGAAAGTAGAGTTTAAGAGGAAAAAAAAAAAGCAAGGCTAAAGATACGGAGAGCTATACACAATTTTAAAACATTCAGTGTTATCAAGCAGACACAACAATTCTATATTTTCATACTACAAATGATATAGCCTCAAAACCTATGAAGCAAAACTCAGAGAACTGCGAGGAGAAACAGACACATCCACAGTCCCTCCTTCAGGAACTGATACCACAAGCAAGTAAAAACTCAGTCGAAGCCACTCGGGTTTACAGGACCATCACGGAGGTGGCGCTGCCTTCTCTTCCCGGCGTCCGATCAGGTGGCTCATATGTGCCACATTTCTGACAGCTTAAGATGGTGTCTGCTAGGACTCTCCGCTGTAAAACTACTCTTTTTCCATTTGTAATACGTATTTTGTGGAAGAGTTACTTTGAAATATGTAAATATAAAACTCTTTAGCAAACTTTTAATTTATTCATCTATTTGTATCGGTACAGACTTGTGGAGTCCTGTTCTGTTCTGTGGGTCACAGCAATATAACCATAAGATTAATATCAATTTATTACAGTCAATAGTTATTTTTAAATTTAATCTTTATTGTATTTTTTTTACATTACCTTTTAGTCCCCTTATACTCCCTCCACCCTCAATATTTATTTTGATGCTCAAATTTTTCCTGATTTGTCCAGTGAGCACCCCTTTAGAGATGTCCCTTCATTCTTTGCACACTTTCTTACTTTTGGGCAGAAAATGACATTTTAGACTCATCTTGCATTTTCCCTCTCCTGGAATTAGTCGTTTCCTTAAGGAACCTTGGTTCTTTTTCATGGAGAACACTTAGAAACAAAGATCTGGGCATTAGGTGTGCCTGCAACACTGGGAATGTCATTGTTCTGAGCTCAGTAGACATAGCTGGAAATTGATGTGTGTTTATACACCTACTAACACAGATATTTACTATATTTATTCCTACATCTATATATAGATATTAGCAATTGTGAACTCTGAACTCTAATTTCTATCCAACACTACAAGATTCATTCTAGTTTTCTCCCTTTCCATATTTGAAATTCTTTTCTCCTATAGTGAGAAATCTGGCTTTCATTGTTTTTTTTCTGTTTGTGTGTGACATTGGTTAATAAGATTATACACAATAGGTTGCAAGTATATCGTTTTTTAAAATACCTTTTACTTCTCTTTATGTATCTAATCAATACCCAATCAATTCCAGGAATTGTATTGATCAGAATGTATCTGATTAATTCCGCTTAGCTACCTATTGCTGCTCAACGAATTACCCTACAACATTTTGGCTTAAAAACAACAAAAAACATTGGCTATTACGCAGCTTCTCTTGGTCTGGAATTTGGGAGCAACTTAAGCTGGAGATTCTGGCTCGGGGTCTCTTCTCTCACGAGTCTGCAACCGAGTGTCAGGCCGGGTGTTGTTTGAATGAAGGCTCGACTAGGGCTGGAGGGTTTGCTTCCAAGATGGCTGACTCGTGCCACAATCCCTCTTTCAGTGATAGATATAACTAGCAAATACAAAATTAGCTAAAAAACCTCAAGTTGGCACAGGCTACTGAAGAGGGCTCAGTTTTGTGCCAAGCAGACCTGTCCACGGGGCTGCCTGAGTGTCCTCACTGCGTGTTTCCCCAGAGTGAGCGCCTGGAGAGAGCAAGGCAGACAGGAGAGAGCAGCCTGTAGCAACAAGCTTTTAGGTTTCCTTTCAGACCTGTGTTCTCAGAGGCCCTTCCTCAGAACTTCCGGCCCCCCCGCCCCCCGTCCCCAATGGAGCCAGAAGTGGGGAGAGCCCACATACGCAAACAACCAAAGAGCCTTGATGTGTTCACTGGCTTTTTTGTTCAAAGTCTGTCCTCCTACCAGTTTGTGTCCATGGGGCCTGGCATGGGACCAGGCACGTGGTGGACGCTCAGCAGATATGAAAGGATGAGGCAGAGGAGCAAATGCTCCAGCCTCAGGGCGGAGGCCTGCAAGGGGGCTAGGGTCTTACCTTTTGTGGACCACACAGCCCCCATTTCACATGGAAAGAATTCAAACTTGAATAAATGTCTGCTTCTCCCTGAGCTTTAGTTGCCTCCACAGTGGGTAACCTGCCTCCCAAAGTTGGCGGGGGGGGCGGGGGGACACGGACACTAGGACAGAGAAGAGCAGGCAGCGTCTGGGCAAGGGTGGAACCTCTGCGGGAGCCTGAGGTGGTGGGTCTCCCGCGCTTGGGGGCCCAGAGAGGAGGTGGGGTGGCCTCTGGAGTTTGGCAGCTGGGGGAGCCTTGGTCATGGAGTAGAAGGAGCCTTGGAAGATGTACTTGCAGAGTCTTAAGGGAGGAAGCAGAGAGATGCCATGGAAACCATCCCATAGCAACCACTCCAATGAGAGGTCATGGAGTTTCCTTGAATAAGAATTCTCATCTCTTCTAGGATGCTGCTTCTTCCCCACATCTGCACCTCCAAAGGGAGGTGGGCATGCATGCGTGTATGTGCATATATGCACATGTGTGTGTTTGGCATGTGCGTCTGTGTGAGGCCCCCTCTCACTGCACAATCAATCAACCAGGCTCTGTGTTCTCCAGGCCTTCGCGTGTGCCCTTCCCTCTGCACACAACCTTTCCTTCTCTACCCTCACCTTGGCTTGTGCTCATTAAAAGCAAGAGGTCTGTCCAGCCCTGGCTAACGTGGCTCAGTGGGTTGAGCACCAGCCTGCGAACCGAAAGGTCACCAGTTCCATTTCTGGTCAGGGCACATGCCTGGGTTGCAGGCCAGATCCCTACTGGGGGCATGTGAGAGGCAGCCAATTGATGTTTCTCTCTCACATTGGCATTCTTCTCCCTCTCCTTCTCTCTCCCCTCCTCTCTCTCTAAAAATAAAAAAAATAACATCTTTAAAAAAAATGAAAGTAAGAGGTCTGTCCAGAAAATATCCAATCATATACTATGAAAAGTAGAGACATCTTCTTCAATAAATCTTTTATACAAGATAAAAGAAACATTGTACATAGGACAATGATGCCTCAGTCCCCTTCAAAGTAGGCACCTGGGGACCTCACACAGTTCTCCCACTTGCCATCAGCTGCCCTGTTGTATTTTCCTGAATCTCATCGATGATCTGAAACCTCTTCTCTTTCAAAGGTGATTTTCATTTCGGGAAAAGCCAGAAATCACTGGGCGCCAAATCTGGGCTGTAGGGGGACTGAGTCACCTGGGTGATTTGATGTTTTGACAAAACCTCTGCATGAGAGGTGGTGCATGAGCGGGTGCGTTGTCATGATGAAGCTGCCAGTCACCAGTTGCCCATCACTGTGGCTGTTTTCATCTTATTACATCTCTCAGCCGATGAAGAACATTCAGGTAGTGGTCCTTATTAACTGTTTGGCCTGGAGGGGCGTACTTGGACAGACAACACCTCCCCAGTCAAAAAACACAGTTAACGTGGTCTTGATCTTGCTATGACTTTGCCGCACCTTCTTCGGGCATGGAGAACCAGGAGGCTTCCATTGGGATAATTGGGCCTTCATTTCCAGATCATAGCTGTAGACTCACCATTCACCTCCAGTTACGGCCTTCTTGAGAAATCTGGTTCATTGGTAGCGGTTTGTATCAAGTCATTAGCAACTTTTGCTGTGGTAGCAGGAGCTGCAGAACGAGTTTTGCCACAACACGTTTCATGCCAAGATCCTGCGTCAAAATCTTGGACACAGTAGTTTTTGGAATCCCCAGATCAGCTTCTAGTTCTCACATTGTCAGCTGCTGATCTTTGTTGATTGTAGCCCATACACGTTCAACATCCTCAGGTGCTCTGCTTGTTGTGGGCCTTCCAGGACGTGGATCACTTCCAACAGATTCTCAACCATCTTTGAAACATTTTTGCCACACTTTTATTTGTGCTGCACTCATTGCATCGTCCCTGAAAACCTTCTGAATCATCCAAATAGTTTCTGCAGAGGAATGTTCAAGCTTAATGCAAAATTCGATGCAGATTCATTGCAGATTCATTGCTCTACTTGCTCATTTTGAATGCCACAGCTGCACAATACAAATGCTCACTCAATGGTGTCTACTGTCCCCACCTCCTAGTACAGTGAAGTCATCATCGTTCACACATGCGCATTCCAGTCCACTCTTCTGGGCTGCCAGGTTACATCAATGTCGCACAGGCCGTTCTTGTTATATTAACAATGGCTGGACTTTTTCTGGACAGACCTCATATATGAAGGAATCTCCTTCCCCGGGAACCCTTCCCTGACCCCCCATGTCTACCCAAAGGCCTCTCTGATCTTCTCACAACCCCTGCAACCACAGGCCTCCTTCTTTCCCAGCACTGGTTACATGGGGCTCTGGCTTTGTGTCCATGGGTCCTCAAGGGCAACACTGGGTCTAGTCCATCTCTATGTCCCCAGCAGCAGGCAGGTCCTGGCCCAGAGAGTGGCCCAGAAAATGTTTAATGAATAACTGAAAACATGAACAGCCACTTCTGTGCCTGCATTTGAAGCCCGAGCAAGTCTTCCCAGCTCAGCTCTAAAAACCAAACTTGTCAGAGCTGGCAGGTCTCTTAGAGATTAAGTCCCAGAGCCAGCAGCGTGGGAACCGCCGGCGTGTTGTTGGAAATGCAGCTTCTCAAGCCCCACCTCAGACCCACTGGATCTGAATCTGCCTTATAAAAAGATTCCAGATGATTTGAATACACATGGAAAGATGGTGCCTTGGCTGGTGTGGCTCAGTGGATTGAGCCCTGGCCTGAGATGCAAAAGGTCGCTGGTTCGATCCCCAGTCAGGGCATATGCATGGGTTGCAGGCCAAGTCCCCAGTTGGGGGCATGCAAGAGGCAACCGTTGATGTTTCTCTCCCTCTCTTTCTCCCTCCCTTCCCCTCTCTCTAAAAGTAAATTTAAAAAAGAAAGAAAAAGTGAGAAGTGCTGCTCTTGGTGAACCTCACCTCCTATTTTATAGGAAAGAAAACCAAAGCTGCAGAGGGGAGGGGCCTTGCAAGGCAGTAGCAGGGCTGGGACATCGAGCCAGGTGGCCTCCTCCCAGGTGCCAGGCTTCTGCCCCCGCCCTCACCTTCACCCCCCCCCCCGCCCTGCACGCTGCACCTTTGCAACTGGCTGCCCCTCAGTTTGCAGACTCTGCCCTTTCCGCCTCCTGCAGTCTTAGGAAGGAGCTCGCACTCCCTGAGCCGGAGTAGAAGGGGTGGGCTGGCCAGAGTGGCTCTCATCTTCTCCAGTTTTCTTTTCCTGACACCCCTCACCCGGCCTGCAAGCAAGTTATTCCTATCTTAGTACCAAAGTCATGCTTCTCCTGAGCGATTGCTTTGTCTTCATTCATTGACTTTGGAGAGTACGTAAATGGCTACGGTTCCTTCTTTGTGTCACCGGGAAGGACATGTAGAGCCGAGATGTAGACTCCCATTGTGAGACTACAATGATGAGGTAACCCAGCACCTCATATCAAAAGAACTTTGTGCTGTGTACCCCAAAAGTTAAAACCTCAACTAACGAAAATAGCCTTAATGTTTTTTTAAAATTTATTTTAGAGAGAGAGGAAGGGGGAGAGGGAAAAAGAAAGAGAGAGGAAAACATCAATTTGTTGTCCCACTTGTTTACATGTTCATTGGTTTATTCTTTTATGTGCCCTGACCACAGATCGAACCCGCAACCTTGGCACATTGGGAAGAGGCTCCAACCAACTGAGCTACCTGACTAGGGCATCCTTAATATTTTATTCCCTCAAAATTATACTTCTTTTGTGTGTGTGTGTTTAAGAAAAAACTGCCTTTTTTGAAGGTATATCTGAATCTTTTTTCACATGAATAGCTTATTTTGTTTACTATGACTCTCCTTGTTTTCAAAATGTATACCTTGAGTCACTTTACAAATCTACATTATAGGAATCTCCTTCCCTCGGCAACTCAACAGGACTTATAGAAAAACGTGATGAGTATGTGTGCGTTCTCTGTATGAAATCGTGAGCTGCGCCCACATATAAAGAACCTGTAAAGCTGATGGGGTGAGAACCAAGATGAGTTACCACTCAGGCGTGGCTGGCAGGTGCTCCTCTCGTTTCTTTGTGCCTGAATAGACAATTTTTTAAAAATCGTCTTCAGAGTTTTCTGAGTCTGTGGTCTTATTTCCACCACAAGAGATCATTATGCTCTGTATTTTAACTTCATTCCTCCTTCCTTTTGTGCTCGTCCCTCCTTGTGTTTTTCTGCGGCAAGCCCTGGAGCAAACCAAGCCAGCCTACCTGCAACCCAGCTGCCCGACCCTCTGGCGTGGCCCCTTGTTCTTCCAGCATAAGCCAGACGGTGGCGCTAGAGGGCTTCCACATGTCAGGTCAGGGTATGGGTCAGGGTAACCTCAGGCATTGGTTGGACAGTGACTTCAGATGGAGGCTCTGGGGACCGGAGGGGGAAGGGACTGGGGCAGAAGTGAGCTGAGAAACAGCAACATCAGCATCTTGTAGGCAGGGATGATCCTCGGGCTTCCTGAGCTAATTAACGTCAGGTAAAAATATTCTGGGTCAATGCCAGGAGGAAATGAGAGAATGGATAGAATGTGCTCAGCGGCTGGCACACAGTAGGTGCTCAGGACACGTTGGGATCCTCCTTCCCCGTAATTGTCCTGGAGGAATGGGTGGCTTCGCTCCCTAAAGGACCAGTGTCTGGGGTTCAAGCCAGAACCACGCAGCCACCCCTGCATTTCTCCCCTGGCATCGTGAACCCCTCTCTCTGCGGGACAGACCCCTGCTTTGTTGCAGCTGCTCGCCTTCCATGGTGAAATCGGGGGTGAAGGACGAAAGATGGTGAAAATAGATGCAGCTTGTCGCACTTCCCCTTGTTCCTCTGGTTCTCCTCCCAGAAGAGGAAGCAGACGGGAGGGGCGCTTTGCCAGGGGCCTGTGTGTTCCCAGCAGCGAGCTTCAGTGGAAAAACCTGGAGAGCTGAGTCTGCACATGCTGCTCTGGCTAAAGGCTGGGCCTCCGGTGCCAGGCAGGTCTCAGACCGGTGTTGGAATCTGGACACTGCTGCTTACTGACTTCCTGCCCTTTCACAAATTACTTAATCTCTTCTGGCCTCAGTTTTCTCATCTGTAAAATGGGGGGAGGAATAGTTGTGAGACGCCAATGAGTGAATGTGAGTAGGGCGCTCAGTTTGGCACCTGGGCTGCAGTTCCAATGAAAGCTACTCATCACTATTGCTCTCTTTTGTGGAGGGACTGGGGCAAGCAACTTGGTCCCATGGAGCCTTGGTTTCTTTATTTGCAAAACAGTGTCTATAACTCCCTCCCTGGGTTTTCGGGAAGACTAAGAGAGCCAGCATGTGCCTACTTCCTTGGACAATGGCCTAAAGATGCCCTGTCACTGTGGGCTGGATTAGAACCCTAAGAATCCAGAGATGGAAGAAAGAACTCATTCTAATCCCTTGTACAACATCCCCTCTAAGTGGGTGCCCCATGTCTATTTGAATGCTTCCAGTGATGAGTGGCTCACCACCTCCGAGAAAGGCCTGGCCCGTCATCCCTGTTCTGGCCACGACAATGCCCTTCCTTAGGCGGGGCCAATATTTAGCTCCTAGTAGTTTTCCAGCCAGGCATTGAACATATTCCAAACTTTGATCTCCCCAGGGGCCATCACTAACTCCTCACTCCCCTCTCCCACGACTTCTGCTAAATGGATTAGTCCTCCAGCCTTTGCACAATTAGATTCTGGATCTGGCAAGCAGGAGAGGAGGTGGGGTGCCGCAAAGTCTTCCTGAGGCTGAAAAGCGAAATTAACTGCTTCCATGCCAGTCCTGGGAAGTCAGGGACCAGTGTGAGAGGCTGCTTCTTCTGGGATTGGTGATGTTCACGGAGTCACTGTACCTGCTGCCATGGCTGCCTGATGCTCCAAGCAGCATCCTCTGGCCGCAGATGGGGAAACTGAGGCTCAGAGGGTAAGTGGCCAAACTGGGAGCTCCGCCTGTAGGTGCGTTTATTCATTCATTCAAATGTTCTCTGAGCCCTTACTCTGTGCCAGGCCCCATGCTGGTCCTAGAAAACCACAATGAGCAAGATAATGATTTTATGCTGGACGAGCATATTAAGGGGGAATTCGAAAGATGCCCTGTTCATTTATCCGTCTGTCTGTCTGTTCATCTATCCATCCAGCCCACAAAAATTATGTATTGAATGCTTAGAATCGGGGGTCCCCGGAATTCAGGCGCTCTCAGAATCTGGACCCAGTGACAGCTCTCAATATCAGCTACTTTTGCTGTGCGACATCCTCTCTTCTTGGGACAATTGTATCCCGGTTTCGCTTTGGGGGACCTTGTGTCCCAGCCTGTGTGTTTCATAGCAGCAAACTGCATCCCCCGTCTTGGGGGGTGAACAAATGACCCAGGCTAAACCTATCGGTGCTTTCTAGGTTTCTGGCCATAATGATCAGTTCAGGGATGGCCCCCTGATTAGCCATGAACTACCTCAGGCTAATCAGGACCAATGCAGCTCAGTTCCAGGACTTCGGTTTGAGATATGAAGGAAGAGTGCTGTCCCTTCCACTGGACTTGGTACTGAGGTGATGTGAGCTGCTGGCAGTCACCCCAGGGAGCTGCAGACTGGAGACGCCCCAGGCAGAGCAGGAAGGGACCAGCACCCTGTGGATGTTGTGTGAGTCCTGAGCCCACTTACGCCTGAAGCCAGATCCATCCATGATGTGAACCATGTTTTGCTTAAGCCAATCTGGGTTTCGAGTCATTGCAACATCAGAGGCTGCCCGGTTCAGGCACAGTCCTTCTCCGAGGGGCTGGCCCTGGGTGGACACGAAGGTCCCTGGTTTCTGTTGTCATGTCAACGCCTCCTGCCGTCCCCACAGCTCCTGGCTCTGACTCCCCACTCCCCAAGATGAAGATCACCCTCCTTCAGCCAGCCTCCAGGAGTCAGGCTTCTCATCGAAGTTCAGTTCTTCCTGAGGTCCCTCAGGGCACCTCAGCTCCACCCTCTGCTCTCGGCTCTGCCCCAGAACACGGAACAAGCCCCTCGTCACTGACAGACCCTTTCTTGGGTTGTCACCTGAGGATCCTGCCCACTGAAGGTGCTTCCTGTGTTGAGAAATGGCCTCCTGTCCCCTCAAGCCCCTCTCTCTAGAGGTCAACCTACCGCCTCATCCCTCACAAAGTTTGTCTTCTAAATATCTCCAGAGTCCCCTCCTCTTCCCACTAAAGCAGCGTGAGTTGAGACCCCATCCCCTGTTACCTGGCATCATCCTCAGTGGAGGTCCCTCCTTTGGGACTTAACAACCCAAGAGACCATCCTTCCAGTCTCTTGCTTGGGCTAGGGCACAGTGGGAATACTTCCGGCTGTTGGCGTTCTGGGAGCAGGGCAGGAAAAAGGGCTTGAAGCCCCACCGTGCAGGATGCAGATCCCTTAATCCTTGTTTTCAGTTCTGCTCTCTGCTGTGCCTGGTATTTGTAAGCCTTTGCTTTTCCATTCCTCCAACAAGAAACGGATGCTCTTATGCCCATGGGTGTAGCCATCTCTGCTTGCAAGACCCAGGAACACAGCTCTGTGTCCAGACCCCTGCCCATACCTGACCCCTCTGAGACCCGGGCCTCTCCTCTCCGAGATGCTTGAGGACAAACTGGCTCTCTCCTCCTTGCCTCTTCTGCAGGCACTTCAGGTTCAGCCACAAACTGACTTACCCGTATTTTGCCGTGTATAATGTGCACCCATGTTTTGAGAGGGATCATTATGCCTGTGGTATGTAATCATTATGTCCATGAATAACACACATCCTTATTTTTCCTTCAAAAATTTGGGTAAGAAAGTGTGCATTATACACGGCAAAATACGATACTCCTCTGTTAGCATCTCTTCTTCCAAAGATTTGTTGAAATCTTTTTTTCTGCTTCCCAACCCATCTTCTTTGTCCTTAAGGGTAGGTGATGCCTGCTTTATTCCTTCAATGCCAGTGCGATGGGGTCTGAGGAGGGACAGGGGATACGTGCCTGCGGCCAATCTGCCATGTCTGAGTGGCTGGGAGCCAAAGTTTAGGGAAGAGTAGTCTCCACCTCTCGCTCTCTCCTGTGCTCTGCCTGCCTGGACCCCCCCCCCCCCCCCGTTCTCACCACCTCACTGAAGTGCCCCTCATCGGGCCCCTCATAGCCAAACCCATCAGACTGCTTTTTGTCCTCACAGGACTTGATGTCTGGGTAGCACTTGATTCTGTCAAACTCACTTTCCTTCTTCTGTCTCCTGCCTTAGTTTCCAGAAGGGACACACATCACAAGGACCCTGCCTACGTTTCTCCAGACCTCTGGCCTCAGGCTCTGGGTCTCATTTGCTGGCGTCTCTTTCTTCCGCTTCCTCTAAATGATTCCTATTTCCCAGGGGTCTGTTCTTAGTCTCCCCTCCTTCTCACCCTCTTTGGTTTCCCTGATCATGCTCGTCCATTCCCATGGTTCCGCTCCCGGCTGATCTCTGCCAAAAGCAGACCTCCAGCCCTGGCCTCCCCGCTGGATTCCAGACCCCCACCGCCAGCTGTTGTCTGGACATCTCTGCTTGGATGGTTTCATGTCGAAAGCCAGACTCTGCTTTTCCCCGCAACTTCTCTATGCCCCTCACTCAGGAAAGGCCACCACCGCCTGTCTAATTGCCTAGAAACTGGGATGTCATCCTTGACTGCCCCGTTTTCTCAATTTCTGCGCTCAATTGATCACCAAGGCCCATTCACCTTACCTCTTTAATAACCCCCCTGTCTGTCTGTCCACCCACTTCTCTCTTAGCTGGTCTCCCTGTCTTCCACCCACACGGCTGCCCATCTCCTGTTAAAACGCAAATCTGATCACGGCCTCACTTTCCTGAAACGCCTCTAATGACTCCACACCACCCAGGAATGAGGCCCAGATTGCCCCTGAGGCTGGAGTTGTCAGATTTAGCAAATAAAAATATAGGATGTCCAGTTAAATTTGAATTTCAGATATAGAGAGAATTTATTTATTTATTTTAGTGTATGTCCCATGCCACATTTGGCATGCGGCCTCCTATGGTTGGTACCCTTTCCAATGCCCCCAACCTCGTTTCTTGCTATCCTGCATCTCACATCTGACGCTTAGGCCAGACTGGACTCCTCGAAACACCCCACCCCTAGGCTCTCCTTGCTTGCTGCTCCCTCCACCTCAAAGGCCAGGCTTCCCTCTCACCCTGCACAACTTCTGCTCAGCCCTTGGGTCTTGGCACACAGGGGTTTGCTTCTCCAAGAAGGCTCTCTGCTGCCTCACAGTGGATTGGGTTCCTTTTCTGGGTGACAGAGGCCCTGTGTTTCCCCGGATGGCAGTACTTCACCCTCTGATTGTCACATCAGTTTGCTCTTTGTCTCTCTCCCCTGCAGCCAAGGAGTCGCCAGCAACTCTGCGACTTTCCCCAGCCCACATCTGGCCCAGCCTGCACGGCCCCATCCAGCTGGATGCTCCCGAGGGCCTGGAGCCTTGGCCAAGGCCCCAGCTTTCTTCTTGTTGCCTTGGCCTCCGTCCCAGTCTGATGGTTCACACCCCCTTTGTGCCTGTGTTCCCACAAAAAGTGGCCTCCACCCCCAGCCCCCTGCCCAGGGCCAGATTACAAAATGCTGAGACAATGGAGGCTCCCAGCCAAATTTCCAACAGGCCTGCTGTTAAATCTCCCATAGCATCTGCTTGTACATCTGGGGGCAGAGGCTGGCAGCTGTGGCCACAGACAAGATGGTTCTCTCACACTGGGTAGGCCTGGGCCTTGGTGGGAGCAGAGGGGCGGGAGCTCAGACCTAAGGTTAGGACACCTGGGTTTGAATCCCAGCCCTGCATCTTTCTAGCTGCCTGGAGACTTGGGCAAACGAGCATCCCCCCTCTTTGAGCCTCAGTCCGCTTGTCTGTAAAATGGGAATAGTGATGTTTATCTCACAGGATACACCATCAAAGAAGCATGCCCAACACACACAAGGACATACACCAGCAAACAGGACACTGGCTCTCCACAGCATAATCCGGGACTTTCCACGTGTCAGGGGACCTCCAGGTTCTTGACTAGCACAGGAAAAATTTCAAGGACACACTGGAAAAAGAACAAAACAAGATTTATTTAGCAAAAAAGAAAGAGGCGAGGGCTCAGGCATCCCTGTAAAAGAAGTCAAAATACACGTCCAAGTGGATGTGAGCCAACTCATGAGTGAGTTGCACATGTGGTCAGTTAGTTCTTGGGATTTTATGTGTTTCAATGTGGAGGGGGGATTGTCTCCAAGCTTTGTGGTGCCAAATTCTGACTCTGCCTCCTGGTTGGAAAGGGGGGTCTTGTTCCTAATATGGCCTGTTCCGGAAGTGTCATGTTGTCTGACCCCTTCAGCCCCCTTCTACTTGGGGTGTCAATTTTAATTATAACTGTGGTATAACGAGCTTTGAGTTTTCTCTCTGGTCAATTTTACCTCCATCTTGGATTAGTCTGGTTCTGTTGTTTTGTTTTGTTTTTTTTCATCCTTACCCGAGGACATTTTTTTCAATGCTTTGAGAGAGAGAGAGAGAGAGATGCACTGATGTGAGAGAGAAACACTGATTGGTTGCCTCTTGTATGCACCCCGGGCATGTGCCCTGATCAGGAATTGAACCGGTGATCTTTCACTTTGTGTGATGACTCCCAACCCACTGTGCCCACTGAGCCACACTGGTTAGAGCACAACTGGTTTTTGTTATCTACTTCCATGAGGTGATTTAAATCCCCTGCTTTTAGGTAACTTAGGTTATGGAGGATAGAGTCTTGCAATTTAGTAATTTGCTGTTAATTGCTCAGCCATTCTGGCCCACTGTTTGTTCAGCCACTTGTCTCACTTTTCTCATTCCACTTGCCATGGAATTTTTCTAGTTTCTTACTAACCTGCCTCAGCTCTGACCTTCATTCACCTTTCTGGAGGGTGGTGGTAGCAGGACCTGGGGACCAGAACTCTCCTAGTAGATGTCTTCTCTCAGAATCACTCGGTAGGCCCAAGCAGTTTTATTCGGGGAAGAAAGGAGGATTACCAGACCCCAGCGTAGGCTCCAGGAAGCACCTCCACTATGAAGACAACCTCCACGTCAATACCAGGTGGATGCAGTAGAGTTGACAAATCAAGCTAAAGGTGAGGATGACTAAAAAGGGAATCAGCAAAGGACAGAGGAAAAAGCACAGGACCCACAGTTGGAAGAGATGGGGACTCCTGTCTCCTCAAGGCTGTCCCTTCCCTCCTCCCTCTGCCAAGCAACCTTCCGAACCCAGCAGACCTGTCACTGCTACAGAGCAGGCCATGCTGACCTGCTTCCAGCTCACGGGACCATGGTCTCTGGGAGGCATTCGTGGGGAACTTCTCAGCCTTCCTCACCAGACAGATCATTGATTTACTAAAGCCATTATTTATGTCCCAAACTGACATGCAAAGAAAAAAAAGAATGAAAAAACAAGGAATCATATCCAACAACTGTGGGACAATTACAACAAGTGTAACATGTGGAATGGGCCAAGCAGGAGAAAAAAGAGAGGAGTAGAAGAAATTTTGTAAGTATTAATGGCTGAGAATTTTCCAAAATTGATGACATATTCTTTCTGCCTCTCCTCCAGACTGCAAGTGCCTCCAAGCAGGAGTCTGTCAGTTTGCAAATAACAATAATGCAAAATGTTCAGGATAACATTAACTAAGTGTTTAAAACACACCCATACACAGAGTTCTAGTTCTATCTCTCCAACATGCAAAGAGCTTGTGAGTCATCAGTTCCACATTCACAATAAGAAAGAGATAAATTAAATATCCCAGGCCCGTGTGGCTCATTTGGTTGGGCATCGTCTTGCAAATCAAAGGTCACTGGTTTGATCCACGGTCAGGTCACATGCCTAGATTGTGGATTCAGTCTGGAGTCAGGGGGCATGCAAGAGGCAACCAATTGATGTTTCTCTCTCACATCAATGTTTTTCTCCCTTTCTTCCTTCCTCTCTCTCTGAAATCAATAAAACAAACAAAAAAACAAAAAACAAAAGAGAGAGAGAAAGCTGAACAAACTGCAAATCTTAGCTCCTGCAGAGAACTGAGGTCATGGGGCAAACTTTACCCTAAAAACTGGAAAGACAGGGAATAGAATCATGGCTTCCCAGGGAAGCAGAAACACTGGAGTTGGAACTGGCAGAAACACTTCTGACGGTAACTGACAGATTGCTAGAGACTTGGCGTGGACTAGATTGACTGCTAAAAACTCCTAGGGGCCCAGTCTTAGGGGCCCCTACATCTTGGTGGGTTTCTCTCAGGCAGCCTACCAGGTTCTCACGGTGAAGACTGGAGACAAATCCCTTCATGCTTCTGGCTGGAGGAAAAAACATTGTGGAAAAAATATACCCAGATGTTGTCTGTAATAACGAAGCCCTGCCCCCAAGGAAAATTGCTTTACCAGAGTCTTATCTGATCTTGGTGAAGGACAATTAGACAACTCCATCCTCCTCCAGCCTCCCTATCCCACCTGTGGGGGTGGGGAGGGAGTGGGGGAGGGGACTAAGAAATGCTTCTGAAGATCACAGCCCAGGGACTCAGACTCACTACAAAAACCAAACAAAAAGAAACAATGGGGATTTAATTATAAGACTATAGAACGCTTCCCCTCCCCAACATGTTACCACCAGAAAACAAGTATAATAATAGCAGATTACAATTTAAAGAGCTGCAAGACAAAGATACCAATTAAGAAAGAATTCACAGCATAGGGAATATAGTCAATAATTTTGTAATAACTACATATGGTGTGTGTGGGGGTGGGGGTTATTAGACTTATGGGGAGATTACTTTGTAAGTTACATAAATGCCTAACCACTGTGCTATAGGCTTGAAACTAATATAATATTGAATGTCAACTATAATTGAAAAAGAAAAAGAACGAATTTTTAGGGAAAACCAAAGACAACAGGAGGGAAACAGCAAGGAAGTAGAAGAAACTGGAACCTCTGACACCTATGACTACAGAATGTTAAAAACAGCCCTGCCCCAGCCAGGTTAACATAAAACCTCACACTAAAAGCCTGATTACCTCAGTTCCTAGTGCCAGATATATCTTGGCCAGCTTTCAACAAAAAATTACAAGACAGGAGAAAGAAAAAATGGAGAGAGAGAGAGAAGAAACAAAGCAAGCATCAGGACAAGATGCAAGTATGATACAGATTTTGGAATGATCACATAAATGATTAAAAATAACTGATTAATATGGTAAGGGCTTTAATGGAAAAGTAGACAACATGAAAGAAAAGATAGGTAATGTAAACAGAAATGGAAACTCTAAGAAAGAATCATGAGGAAATGCTGGAAATCAAAAACACTACAACAGAAATGAAGAGTGCCTTTGGTAGGCTCATTATTAGATTAGACACAGCCAAGGAGAGAAACAGTGAGCTTGAAGATATGTCAATAGAAATATCGCAAATTGAAATGCAAAGAGAAAAAAGAATAAACAAAAATAGATTGCCTTGGCTGCTGTGGCTCAGTGGATTGAGCGCTGGCCTAAAAATCGTTGGTTTGATTCCTGGTCAGGGAACATGCCTAGGTTGCAGGCCAAGTCCCACCGGGGGCATGCAAGAAGCAACCTTCTTTCACACATCAATGTTTTTTTCTCTCCGTCTCTTTCGCTTTCCTTTCTCTTCTCTCTAAAAAATAAATAAACAAAATCTTTAAAAAAAAAATTCCTAGCTGGTGGCTCAGCTCAGTGGCTCAGTGGATTGAGTGCCAGGCTGCAAATCAAATGGTTGCTGGTTCAATTTCCAGTCATGCCTGGGTTGCAGGCCAGGTTCCCGGTTGGGAGCATGTGAGAGGTAACCAATTGATGTCTCTCTCACACGTCAATGTTTCTCTCTCTTTCTCCCTCCCTTCTCCTCCTATAAAAATAAATAAAATCTTAAAAACAAATAAATAACATTAAAAAAGAAGTAATTAAAAAAACACAGAATATCTAAAAACAGTAGGAATATTACATATGTGCAATGGGAATACCAGAAGGAGAAGAAGAAAAAGGCACAAAAGAGATTTTGGAAACACAGTAGCTGAGAATTTTTCAAAATTAATGACAGACCCCAAACCACAGAGATAGGAAGCTCAAAGAACAACAAGCAAATAAATGCTGAAAAATTGACATCTAGGCATATCATATTAAAAATACGGGACACCAGAGACAAAGAGAAAATTTTAAAAGAAGCCAGTAATGAAAACCACCTTACCTACAGAGGAACAAGGATAAGAATTACATTGGACTTCTCAAAAAGCATGCCCCAAGAAGAAAGTGGAGTGAAATGGTTAATATGTTGAAAGGAAAAAGACCTCCAACCTAGGATTCCGCATACAGCAACATTATGCTTCAAAAGTGAAAGAGGAATACTCTCTCAGATGACAAACACAGAGGGAATGTGTGGCTAGTAGGCCTGCCTTGCAAGAAATGTGAAAAGGAGTTCTTCAGAAAGGAGGAAAGTCATATAAGACAGAAACCTTAATCTACTTGAAGGAAGAATAAATATCAGGGAAGGTGTTTTGTGGTTTTTTGTTACTGTTGTTTTAATGTGGTCAGTCAAGTGTAGCCACAAGAGGAGACATGAGCGAGGGCAGGAAAACAAAGTTGATGATACTGATAGACCCAAGAGACGAGGCACGGCACGGCACGCCACACAGGGCCACATAGGAAAAACACCAGCGTGGCCAGGGGACCAAAGACAGGAATGCAGGAAGGAAGCACTTAGGCGATGGCCTTTCATGGGTTTTCCATCGGAAAGGAAAGTCAGGGCAGAGTAAACAGTTTAAGACGGGCTAGTCTGAATAACTCAGGGAGCTTTGGGCTAGAGGGTTGGTCTGCAGCTGCTTGGCGCAGGCCCTGCGATGGGTAAGGCAGAGGGACGTTGTCCTCGTCTCCTGGCGTGGATGGGCTAGAAGAGGAGCTGAGCGCTGGATAGGTTAGTTTGCAAATGAAACGCAAGCTCTGGCCTTGAGCCCTTTGTGTAAGATTGGCTAGCCCAGGGAGAGGAAGTCTCTCCTCAGCCAGAAAGGGTTTTGTTTGTTTTTTGTTTGTTTATGGATGGTTTTTTTAAGATGTCAAGAGTGTGGGGGAATGGGTGAAGAGGTGAAGGGATTAAGAAGTACAAGTTGGTAGTTACAAAATAGCCACCAGGATGTGTACAGTGCAGGAAATGGGGTAGCCAAAGAATTTACAGCCATGACGTTTGGACATGAACAATGGTGTGGGGACTGTCTGAGGAAGTGGGGGGTGCTGGGTGGAAGGGGGCAAAGGGGAAAAGTCAGGACAACTGTAATAGCATAATTAATAAAATGTAATTTTAGGAAAAGATGTCATAAGAACACATTAGATGGAACCAATTTTTAAATAAATAAAAACTTAAAAATAGAATAAAAATGGAAAATTTAAAAATAGATACAAACAATGCAGAAGGAATAAATAAAAGTAAGATAAAATCTTTTGCTTTCCTTATTCTTAGTTGATCTCATAGAGAACTGTTCAAATAACAGGAGCCACATATGTTGGGTAATCGTAGCATTTGGAAAGTTAAAAGAATGACAGCAATGTTACTTATATTTACATCATATAAAGGGACAGGAGGGATGGTATCCTCCTCAGCGCCTCTTATCAGAAGGTTCATGAATGTGCATATTACTGGTGGTGGTAACTTGGTTCACTTGGGTCCGGAGGCACCGGCCATGTTTCTCCTCCAAAAAATGACTATTTATCTGTTGTAATTAATTATTGTCTTGTGGGGGAATACTTTAAGATGGTGCAAGCGCTCTGTTTCTCTTCATACTTTAGCCCACCAATTTTAGCATCTATCAAAATCCTCATAACTGATGTTCGCCTAATGCTTATTTTCTATTTTCACGATTCCTTTTACATTTGATAATTGGAATTCTACTGTAAGAAAAAGATGTCCCTGGTGTGAGGGCTGGGTGGAGGGAACAAAGAGGGGAAATCAAGAACATCTATCATAGTGTCAGCAATTTAAAAAAAAAAAAGAAAAATAAAAAGATGTTCCTGCTCCTTTATTTCTTTATTTGATCATTTAGTACCATAAACTTAATGAATATTTATTTTATTCTATGAGTTGTAATGCATTACCCTCATTATTTATTTTCTTGCTCAAATTGCCTCAAACTTTAGTCTTTCTTTGCTTCCTGTCGCCAGAAAATGTTCCCAGTTCATCTTGCATTTTCCCTGCACCTGTCCCAAAATCAACCATTTCTTTAAGGAGACTGGGTTCCTTTTATTGGGGGATAGTATTTAGAAGCTAAAATCTGTGTACCATGTATCCTCATTGCTACTGGGGTGTGCTATGTTTGAATGTTCCTGTCCCCGCCAAATTCCCATGTTAAAGTTCTAACCCTTGAAGGTATTAGGAGGTGAGGCCTTTGGGAGGTCACTGAGTCATGAGGTTAGAGCCCTCATGAATGAGATTAGTGCCCATAGAAAAGAGAGCACCATGTAAGGACACAGTGAGAGGGCTGTGTCCAGGAAATGGGCTTTCACCTTGACCTTGGACTTCTCAGCCCTCACATATGTGAGAAATACATTTTTGTTGTTTACAGGCTGCCCAGCCTATGTTATTCTGTTCTAGCAGCTCAAACGAACCAAGACGGAGTGTCACCGGTCCTTGTTCCTTTCGGAAGGCAGAGCCAGGGAAGGTGTTTATGTATACTCTTGCGTATGCACAAGCAGACCTGCCCACACCCAGCACCAGAGAATTCTTTCTTAATCTTCCTCCTTTACTTATTTCAAATCTCTTTCTCCACTGGCATGAGACCTGATTCCATATGACATTTACTTAATTGCTCAACCCCGGTATACCCAAAACGCAGCTTCAGGATTGCTAACCCATACTCCTGTGAAAAACCGATTTAATCACTGGAATACAATCTTTGTGTCCAGTTCTTTTTGTCTTCAGCCTTATAGCATTTTTGTCTATATCTAGTCAATGTAAGTGTTTTCTCAAGTTGCTTAAATTAGTTCCTTTCTTCCCCATTGCCCTCAGTGTGGAGACGTTAATTCATTTGCCATACTATTAGGTTCATCTGTTACTATCTGAAGAACATTTGGGGGTCCCCCTCCATCCTGGTTGCTTCTGTTTAGCTCATTAGTTCTGGGGTATGTGAAATGGCACCATGGTTCTAAGAGTCAGAGCCACTCAAAAGACGACTCAAGAACTGTCACTAACCCTTCCCTCTGCCCATCCCCCTTTCTTCCAGCCTGCCCTCCCCTGCCCCCGCACATAACCAATCCTGCTAGGTTCTGGTTTACCCTCACTCTATTTCTTTTGTGCAAATGAGTAGATACGTGTGCATGTTCTTATGTCCCTTTAAAAAATACATTTATCTTGAGAACATTTTGCAGAAGTTTCTATAAGTCAAGTTCCAAGCATGCGATTCCTGGTGTCTGCAGCGCTGCTTTCTTAAGTTGTGCAAACAAGCTGCTTCCACATAGTAGGGTAGGTGCTCAGTAAGTAGTTGAGGACTGAATAAATTCTTGGCTTGAGACTAACTCCCTGTGTGACTTGGGGACAGTGTCTTTGTCAGTTGTTCTACCTTAATGGACAAGGAAGCATCTTCCTGCTCTGATGTTAGCTCATCCTATGACTAGGCAGCGAAATATATGTCTGGCCTTTTCCCCTCCTTGCTGTCTAACTCTCCATTCCATCTCCATAAACAATAACAAAAAACTGTAACAACAATAATAATGCCTCCAGCTATTTCCTGAGCATGAGCCATGGGCACCATCTCTCTTAGTCCTCACCAAACCCACTCATGGTAGCAACTTCCATTATTCCTATTATGTTGACAAGGAATATGAAGTCTGGAAGGTTTGGTAACTTGCCAAAGGCTACAAAGTTCTTAATCATGAAGCAAGACTTGAACACATATCTGTGTGACCTTTGAGTCCAACTGGCAGAACTTCCTCCCTGTCCCTGTGGGGTGTTCCTGTAAGCCTGGTTCATACTGGACTATGCCCAGCATTTCCCATTCCTGATGAATATAAATAGCTGTTTTATGGTCACATAAATCAAAGCCTTTCTCCCTCAGGACTTCTCAGCACTGGAGTGTGCTCTGTGACTGCACAGAGCCAGCAGGATGCCGAAGCCTGAACTTGTAGAAGCATGGAACTGTTTTTTTCTTTTTAAAAAGAAAATATATATTTTATTGATCATGGTATAACAGCTGTCCCATTTTTTTCTCCCCTTTATTCCCCTCCATCCTGCACCCCCACCGCCACCAGCATCCCCCCCGCCTTAGTTCATGTCCATGGGTCGTACGTATAAGTTCTTTGGCTTCTCCATTTCCTATGCTATTCTTAACCTCCCCTTTTCTACTTTGTACCTATTATTTATGCTTCTTTTTCCCTGTACCTTTTCCCCCATTTTCTCCCCTTTCCCTCCCCTCTGATGTCCATTTCTGTGATTCTGTTCCTGTTCTAGTTGTTTGCTTAGTTTATTTGTTTGTCTTTTTTAAGTTCAGTTGTTGATAGTTGTCATTTTACTGTTTTTGGTCTTCATTTTCTTCTTTTTCTTAGATAAGTGCCTTTAACATTTCATATAATATGGGCTTGGTGATGGTGAACTCTAACTTGACCTTAACTAGGAAACACTTTATCTGCCCTTCCACTCTAAATGATAGCTTTGCTGGATAGAGTCATCTTGGATGTAGGTCCTTGCCTCTCATGGCTTTGAATACTTCTTGCCAGCCCCTTCTTGCCTGCAAGGTTTCTTTTGAGAAATCAGTTGATAGTCTTATGGGAACTCCTTTGTTGGTAACTGTCTCCTTTTCTCTTGCTGCTTTTAAGATTCTCTCCTTATCTTTAATCTTCAGTAATGCAATTATGAAGTGCTTTGGTGTGTGCTTCCTTGGGTCCAACTTCTTTCAGACTCTCTGAGCTTCCTGAACTTCCTGGAAGTCTATCTCCTTTGCCAGATTTGGGAAGTTCTCTTTTGTTATTTTTTTCAAGTAAGTTTTCAATGTCTTGCTCTTCCTCTTCTCCTTCTGGCACCCCTATGATTCAGATGCTAGAATGTTTAAACTTGTCCCAGAGGTTCCTAAGCCTCTTCTCATTTTTTCAATTCTTGTTTCTTCATTCTGCTCTGGTTGAATGTTTATCTCTTTCTTCTGCTCCAAATCATTGATCTAGTCCAGGTTTCCTTCCCTTTACTGTTGGTTCCCTGTATATTTTTCTCTATTTCACTTTGCATAGCCTTCACTTTTTTCTCCGTTTTGCGACCATACTCATCCAATTCTGTGAGTATCCTGATTACCAGTGCTTTGAACTCTGCATCTGATAGGTTGGCTATCACTTCATCACTTAGTTCTATTTTTGGAGCTTTGATTTGTTCTTTCATTTAGGCCATTATTTCTTTGTCTCAGTGTGCCTGTTACATTGGAAGGGGCGAAGCCTTAGGTCTTTACCAGGGCGGGGCAACCCAGGTTGCTGTGTTGTGATGCTGTAGGTGGGGGAGGAGTTCCGAGAGGGAACAATGTTGCTTACTCGGCTCTTGGCTGGCTTTCAGTCACTTCCCCCACTGCCCACAAGCAAATTGGGTCCTTCTGGTGCTTATCCCAGGGTGGGTGGGTTGGTTTGTGTTTATTCTAGGACCCTGTGGATCTTTCCAACAGACTCCCCGGTGAAGCTGGGAGTATCTCCTCCCCCCGCAACCCCCACAGGTTTCTACAGCTAGAGTTTTTGAGGCTTTCTTTTCCCGCACTGGAATCCTGGATTGTGTAGTCTGTCTGATTCCCCAGCTGTTCCTCCCAACTTATCTGCAGTAAATGTGGGATCACCTGGTCTGCCAGCTGCTGCCTAGCTTGCCCAGTCCTCCAGTCACCGCCTGGCCACACCTCCTTTCCTTTGTGGCTGCCTACCTCTGCCCCTCCTACCGGTCTGGATGAATGTTTCTTTTTTAGCTCCTTGGTTGTCAGACTTCCACACAGTTCAATTTTCTGGCAGTTCTGGTTATTTTTTGTTTTGAAATGTGTTGTTGTCCTACTTTTGATTTTGCGAGGAGGCAAAGTGTGTCAATGTATGTCTCCATCTTGGCTGAAAGTTCCTGTTTTTTTCTTGCAATATTTGCTAACATCCCATGTATTAGTTCTTTGAGCCCTACCTTAATGAAGGTGGCCTTTGGAAGTTCAGAGACAATGTGACTCAAGAGGGTCTTTTTCCTCAGGGGTAATCACATTTTTCTTTTTTTTAAAGATTTTATTTATTTATTTTTAGAGAGAGGAAGGAAGGGAGAAAGAGAGGGAAAGAAACATTGATGTAAGAGAAACATCCATCAGTTGTCTCTCATATGCTCCCAACTAGAAACCTGGCCCACAACCAAGGCATGTGCCCTGACCAGGAATCAAACCAGTGACCTTTTGGTTCAAAGGCCAGCACTCAATCCACTAAGCCACACCAGCCAGGGCTAATTACATTTTTCTAAGAAGCTTGCAGCCTAGAAATAGTCCGAGGGCCAGAAGGGTGACTCTGACAATCCTTAGAAGAGTTGTCAGGGCAGGGCATCAGGACCTTTACTCCTGCAGCTGGAGTGAGAAGCAAGCAGATGCCCCTTCCCCTTTCATAATGGGTTGGGCATGGGGCCTCAGTCGCATTTCCTCTGGCTCAAGAGGCAAGTGCTAAATAAGATCTCAATCATGCTTACTATTAGAAAACATTCTCAGACAGACTAGGGGAGATGTACAGAAAGCCCCAGAGAGAGAGGATCTGTCAAACACCTCTTTTTGGTGCTAAATACAGCCCAGAGCTGCTACCATGCGTGTTCTTTGTAGAGACAGTATGGGGAGTACAAGGAATGCTGCTCCACGAAGTCTGTGCTAGTAGAGTCCCCTGAAACGACGCAGCGTAGTGGCCCTGACGCTCTTCCCTTCCACTTCCTAAGCCTCCAGTTATTCTTTGTTCTGCTGGAAATAAGGAAAAGGGAAAATTTCAAGCAACAGTGTGCCTCCAAGTTCTTGTGATGCCAGCATTTTTCAGAGTTCTTAATGAAAAGTATTGCCCCCCAAAATTATTTTAAAAAATAAGACAGAAATGTCTCAATCGAGCTGTTCAGGAAATTTTAGGTTAAGGAAAATGTCTCAGATCCCTTTCTTGCAGGACTTGCCAGGACCTTTAATATACTGAAGACTGTAAATCTAAGAAGGAGAAGTGGGCAGCGACATTTTTCAAACGTTTTTGCTACAGAATTTTTCTTTCCCCTTTTTTGAAATGAGTGTTTCAGGAAACACACTGGGAAACTCTGGTGCAAGACTATGTTTTCCCGAAAAAGTCAGCTTTCCCCAAGAATGTACGGAAAACATCGCGGCTCCTCTCCTGCCCCTCTCATCTTGAATCATTGCTCTGTTCCTGAGACGGCTGGGATCCCGGGGCAACCTAGCCCACCAGTCCATGGGCCATGGGATGAATGTGATATTTGTTGAAGTCCTAGGATGAGTGGTTGCTGAGCTGGTCCAGTCTGTGTGGCTCAGATGCCTCAGTTTCCCCTGTAGCTCTCAGCCTGAATGGGACCGTCATTTCAAACATCAACATATTTGGCCAATCTAGTCACTGTTAGTTATGGCCCCTGCTTTACATCCCTATCTACTAGCTGGGAAATCATTATAAAGGGTGTGACTCCCATCCCTACAACCTCATACCATTTTTGCTCAGGCTGTGGCATTAAACAGAAGTGGATCCTCATTTCAGCTCTGCCACTCCCCACTGATGTGAATATGAGTGAGTTATCAGACCCCTTTTGTGGCTAAGTTAGCCCACATTATATGGAAGTTACATGGTAGTCCTTAATTAGTCTTCTTCGGTTGAGTGATTGCCACTTACTGGCTGTGTGTCCTTGTGCAATGGACTTCTTGACCCTGAACCTCTGTTTTCTAATCCCTAAAGTAAGAATAATCATGCACATTTCAAAGAGTCATTGGGAGATTGAGAAAGATAATGCATGAAAAATGTTCTTTGGAAGCTATGAAGTGCTATGTAGTTATGGTATCCATGGTAATAGCAAAGAGTTAGTGAAATGTTAAGTTGCTGAATTAACCACCAGGAACTCATTCTAACCCCCTGAGGAATTCTGTGTACTTGGCAGTAATTCCTATGGATTGACAACCATTCATCCCACAGATATTTTGGGCTGCCAACTTTATGCCAGATTTCAAGCTTAGGCTGGGGACCCCTACCAAGAACTGGGAAGGGTATGAGATTTTGCCCTACTTGTGAGCGAACTTGGATGCTGGCAGAAACACAAGATTCTTGGGTCAGAGACAAAAGACATTATTACTCATGCCATGGCAAGAATCACAAGCATCAGCATGTTTGTTCCAGTTCCTCTTATCCCTCAGTCCCATGGGGGTAGAGTTATCCAATTTATATTTAAAAAATATATATAGGGTACCCAGTTAAATTTACATAAATAAATAACAAATATTTTCTTTAGTATGTCTCAAATATTGCATGAGACATACTTATATTTTAGAAGTATTCATTGTTTAACTGGGTGGACTATATTTTAATAGGAAACTCTACACAGGGATGACATAGAAGGGTCCGGCTGGGTGATTTACATGCAGTGGTGGCAGAGTCCTGAGCTTAGAGAACCCCAGACTTTTATAATGGGAAGTAAGCACACCTGCTCTTTGATTCAGAGAGGGAAGACCCGCTCCATCTTTCAAGGATGTCTGCACTAAAAATTGGCCTCTCAAAAGTCTTTCCCTCACACTCTGCCCACTCTCCCGTCCTCTGACCTGCTGACCACTGGACACTGAACAGCAGCTCCTGGTGAGGCCTCAGGCTCTGCCAAAGCCAACATGGCTTCATGTTTCTTGGGCAGTCTTTCTTTGCCCCATCAGGGCCCTGGGTTGTCTTCTCTACTTGTAGAAGCCCTTCTTCACCCTCAGTCCTAACTACTTCATGATGCACCATAGCCCATTCTGCTTTCCTCCCCTGGGTGTACCTTTATCAGTCAGTCTTGCCCTCTTGCCTAATCTCATGACTTCCACCAAGCAATCCCGTGGTGAGAGGGACAGAGAGGCTGGTGCTTTGGAGAGAGGAGCACAGAAGAGGAATGGAGCACTGGGTTCCCGTTTAACCTCTCTGGGTCCACAGTGCATTTGGAATCCTGACAGATGGACTGGACACCACACTGGCCTCCTCTGCTGTAGGGGACCCCGAACCCCTCCTCAGTGCCTTTCCTAACACCCACCGCCCCGTCTGCCAAACCGATCACACCTCCTTGGGGCCGCTGGCTGCATCGCCTCTCCAGGAAGGTCTGAGCTCCGAGGCTTTGTCAAGCGTCTGCCAGCTGTACCAGGCTGAGGGCTTTCTGAAGGTGTGACCCCATCTGGGCATCATTCTACCCATAAAATTTCTCGAATGGACCATGAAAAACAGAAGTCCTTGGAAAGGTCATCTAGAACAAAAGGTGGTCAGTGGCTCTGCTTGCAAGACTTGAAAGCCCTGCCCTGGCCGGGTGGCTCAATTGGTTAGAGTGTCTCCCGGAAATGCCCAGGTTGCAGGTTTGATCTCCAGTCAGGACACATGCAAGACTCCACCAATGAAGGCATGGGTAAGTGGAACAACACGTCAAAATTTCTCTCTGCCTCCCTCTCTCTCAATTTTTAGAAAATCAATTTTTAAAAAAATTTTAAAGGAGAAAGACCCACAGAGAACTGTCTCCCAGCAGTATCCCAATGAAGAGGTATGGGGAAGAGGAGGTGGTTGTGGGTTCCATCCATATTTCTTCTCTTACCTCCCTCCCCACCCCCCAGGTACAGCCTGCCCCCTTTCTAGAAGGACGGGGGTTACACGGTACTTCAGGTGTAGTTCTGTCAAAATAAGAGATGAATGAGAACACATAACCTCTCATTTCCAGTTTATTCAGTAAATGCGTGTCCAGTGCCTATGATGGTCCAGGCACCAGGTGGGCCCTGGGGCCGTAGCAGGGGAGGAGACTGACCTGGTCCTTGTCCTCACAGAGCTTACAGTCGGCTGGGAGCCTTGGGAGCAGCCACAGAGTCCGCCAGTGGCTCTCCAACTTCCTGTGTCTCTACTTCCCTGCCTCGGCTGCAGCTGCAGCCGCTGCGTGGAGAGGCCTCCACTCCACCCCTTCCTCCTGCTGACTTCCTGCTTTTCCTGGGAAAATTTCAGCTCAATTCTGCCCCATCCAAGAATCTTTCTCAGAATGATTCTTCCTTTCTTCACATTCCCACTGGAGATTTCAGGCTCACTTTGCGCACCAACGACAACTGCTTTGTATCAGAAGCATAGGGAGAGGCCCAGAACCTGGACACCGGGGTCACATTGCCTGGGTCACAGGCCAGGCTAGGCCACTTGAAAGCTGAGTGACGAAGGGTAGATCACTCCACCTTCTATTTCTGTTGATTCCCCACAACAACCCTATCTGGCGAGTATTATAACCGCCAATTTACAGATGGAAAAACTGAGGCTCAAAGATGTGAACTGATTTGCCCAAGCAGTGCTAGTACGTGATAGAGCTGGGACCCAAATCCTGGCTGGCCTGACTTCAGAGTCTGTGCTCTTCCAATCACAGGAAACCTTAGGAGCCGCGGTCACCTAGAACGCTGGCCAGGGCTTCTGGGAGGTGAGGCACCTTGAACCCAGGAGATGCCGATTTTCCACACAAAGCTTTTTGGTCCAGAATTCTGCTTGGCCCCCCTGACATCTCTTCCTGCTCTTCCCATCTTCAGCCTGGGGAGAAATGGTCCACCTGGAAGGTCAATGGTCTCGGTGGGCCTTTGCTCCTCTGGTCGTCTTGGCAACGCTGCTCACACCCTTGCCAAGATCTCCCCTTTGTTAGCCTTGCTGAGCTTTCGCAGAACGCTGGCAGCTCCTCTTCTTGTGTCTGACTCTGCCACCCCCTCTCTGCCAACTCCTTGGTCCAGCTGCCCCCAGCTGAACCCCCAGGCCTCCCGTTTGCCTGGGGCCAGTTCGCTCTGGGAGTCAGGTCTCTGAGTTTCCTGAGAGGCCTGAGATGCCAAGGGTCCCTAAAAGGCACAGCTTGGGGAAGAAGTGGACAGGGCAGGGGGTATTCGACTTGGGTCACTAGAAACAACCTGCCTCTGATGCAGGGGTCACCAAATGCAAGCAGCCCTCTCTTCTCTAAGTTCTGGTGACAAATACAGGCTCTTCCCCCTCAGGCAACAAATCGTATTCCATGTCTGCTCTTCAAGTTCAGTTCAAATCAGCTCCCTTTGCTGCATGGACAGGAGATTCTGTATCACACTCTTGGACTGTCAGGGGACTCCGGGGACACTGCCCGACTTTGTCACTGCCACCGATGCCATGAGCCTCGCTGCCGCACGCTTGGTGCCAATCCTCAACATCTGTCCATTGCAGCTGCCTGTTGTGCAGTTTCTGGTTGAGGTCACCGGCACCCTTCCAGAGGGGCCGCTCAGCCCTCAGCCTCATCCCCACTGTGCCGACCTCAGCCGCAGATGGGAGGCCTCAAAGCCTCAGCACCTGCACCCCACAAGGCCTCAGGGGCAGCAAGAGGGCATCCAGGCTTCTAAGACTCTTGACGCCCTGCCTCGCGGCCACCTTCCCTGCCCCAGGAGCCCGGAGGCCTGGTGCTTTCCTTTTCATTGTCTAGAATCATTAGTGCACTTTTTGCGCCTTTCTCTGCTGTGCAGCTCCGGAACTTCTCAGGGGCAGGAACTTGGACAGGCACTGGCGCGTACACTCTCCTTGGTGGGGAAGGTGCTCAGAGATCCCTGAGGATAAGAATGCCTTTCATTCCTTCCTGAGCCAAATAACCTCTCCTCCCTGCAACAGACGTGAAGGGGATGTCTTTCCCCAGCATCAAGAAAACAACACTCCAGCGAGGCTCTCTCTGGACTAGCTCTTCATCCTATTGACAGCATCCACAGCTTCCCCCCCGAGAGGTGGGGTTCATGAATCCATCTGAGAGATAGACAAGCTCTTCCCTAATAGACACCGTCATCAGAATGGCTGTCCCTGGCTCAGGGCATACAAAACGCTTCACACGTGCAACCTACATGTCAGAGGTCACCACCCTTCTTGGAGACCTGCTAAAATGCGTGTCCAACAGCTTCCACCCCCAGCTCTCCATCCTGATTTCATAGTTCCCAGAAGTCTAAAGCTTTTTGTAGTTTGTTTTGTGGAGACAAAACTTCTTTAACAGTCAGACCCAGAATATAGTGACCCAACACAAAAAAAGTTTATGTTTCTCTCATGATAAGATCTAGGAGTTTCCAGGTTTGTGGGGATGGCAGTGGGCGGGGCTGGTGTTGGCTGTGCCATTGTGCACACCTGGCTTCCCAAGACCGTCCCACAGGCAATGAGGGGGAGGGGCTGGTGCGGGAAGTTTCCTGGACCAGGCCTGGAAGTGACACTCATCACTTCCACACACATTCCCCCGGCTCTACTTCCATCATTTGGCCACAGCTAACTGCAAGGGAGCCCGGGAAAGGGAGGAAGTGGATGGATCTCCCTGTATAGCCCGTGGTCTCTGCCAAACCAAACTTTCTCAAATCCTTAGCTTTTTCTTCTTTATGTGTGGTCTCTGTTTCCCATTGCCTTGACTCAAACAGGAAACTGAGCTCTCTTTGAGCTATGCGCATGCACACAAAGTTGTTTCAAGCACTGTGAAACTGGCAGATGTGACTGAGGACTTGGGGGAAGAGAGGGGCCAGGTGGTGCTACAAACAACCTCTGACAAACAGTGGCAGTATGTCATTCTAAAAGACTCCTGCGATCACCCCGTGGCTTGCCTGAGAGCCTCCTCTGATCGCCCCGTGGCTTGCCTAAAAGTCTGGCTTGTCCCTCCTCCTCGGTGTAGGCTCTCTCCATCTTGCTGGCTCTTCTGTCTGCCTGCTTTCCCCTCCCCCATCCCTTACTCTCCCATTCCCATGTGTTATACTGAACAGGTCCCAGCTTATTACACCAAGCCTGGGGAGTCTCTCCAAGAAGCTTACCAAGGTGTTTTTCCCAAAGACAGCTCCTAGCTGTTAAGCCGGCCAGCTGTTCAGACAAGTTTCTTTGTTCCTATTCTCGGTAGCCCCAGAGGTAGGCATCCTTACCTCACGTCACCTAGGAGAAAGCTGACACCAAGAGGAGGCAAGAGCTTGCTCAATATAACAGCTGTTGAGTAATAGAGACTTGGCAGCAGGGGCAGAGAAGCAGCTCACCTGAAGTTAGTGGCGAGCCACGCCACTCTTCCTGGCCCACTTTGGGGCAGAGGCCTAGAAACCTGGCTCTAGCTCTGGCTCTGCCTCGACCGCTCTGTGACCTTGGATACAGCCCCTCGCAGGGCTGAGCTGGCAGACGGTGCTGGATTGAGCAGCTCTGGCAACGGTGCCCAGTCTGCAGACGATGCTGACTTTTTCCTGCCACTCCTTACCTCACATCTCCTCCAACTACAGTTCAAGTGTAACCAGCAACTGCAGAACTATAATGGCCCTGCAACTGCTTTCCAAATAACCAAGAAGGAGGATTTCCCAAAGAAAGACGAAATTGAATCACAAAGCCAATCTGGAAGCTCCTTTCTCGCTCTGGTCTTGGGGGTGGCACAGGTTCAGTGTTTCAGGAGAGCCCCTCCCCGGCTTCCCAGAGCCTCTCCCACTTTGGACTGGCCAGAGCACTTTCTCTTCAGGGGAACAACTGGTCCCAGTTTGCCTGGGTGTGAAGAGCAGGACCAATAAAATGGCATTGGTCTGATCAAGACATCAAAAAGTATATAAAACAAAATGGAGTCACTCACGTCAACCAAGATGGCTGCCAGTCAGCCATTACACTTTGGTTCAAGAAGAAAACTCTGCAAGTCAGGCTAGACACACCTGGTAAGGAAATACACACCTAAATATCTACACCTTTTACCAGCACAGCTGTGTCTGCAGAGCGGGACCACCCATAGGTAGGCTCCTGGGGAAATTCCCCACTTGCCATCAAAACACTTAGCAAGAGACCCAGAAGGGTGGAGCATGCCACTCTCAAGTTATAATTGAGGTGGGTACCAGACCACTGCTGAGACAGCTGAGCTCCACATAGCTGAGTGCTGTTCCAGGCTATGCTGAGTTCCCTTGACATCGGCTGCTGGAGGCTCTGCCCTGCTGGACTGAGGACTTCGTTTGCTCTGCTACCCACCTGGCTCTGGAGATACTTCTTTGCAAGAGGCTGACAGCTCCCTTGCCCACCGTGCCGTCTCTGGAACATGCAGACCGAGACTCTGAGACTCAGGTTCATTATTTCCCATTGATTGCTCTGTGTATGTGTTATAATTCTCTTAGATTGTTAGAGGGTGAGTAGGATATTAATGTATGTTGATGTTTTATTTTGAGTGAACCTGCATTCAATAAAAGCTGCGCGAATGGCATAATTACCTTGTGTGACTCTTCTATTCCTGGGTGCCAGGTGGCTCAGCAGGCAGCTGGCCGAGCAATTGCCCGGCTGACATGCAGGAAAGACTACATTGAGAACACAGGCTCGTGACACTGGGACTACCCCTATTTTAACACTGCATATGTGGCATTCTATGATGATGGGTGTGGCTCAGTTGGTTGGGAGTCATCCCACAAAGTGAAAGGTCACCTGTTCAATTCCCGGTCAGGACACATGCTAGGTTGCAGGTTTGGTCCCCAGTCGGGGCTCCATTGATGTTTACTTCCCTCTCTCCCCCCTTTCCTCTCTCTCTGGAAATAAATAAAGGAAACCTTTAAAATTAAAAAAAGAAAGAAAGAAAAAGAAAATCCACCATTCCAAGAACCTCTTCAGTCTTAGGCAAACTGGGATGCTTGGTTACTCGCCTTTCATCATGCTTTTCATGTTATCTACCCCAAGATTTGCTTGGCGATTAAGAATTCAGACTCTGGAGTCAGCTGGGCCAGGTCCTGCCTCTGCCTTTGTGGGCTATGCAGCATCGGGGCAGGTGATATCTGCTCCTCAGTCTTAGTTTCCCTCCGCTGTCAACCAAACACTTTGCTTCAAAGGGTTGGTATGAAGACTGACTGAGATAACGTTTACTGGTTTCTAGTCTCTCAGGTCTTAGAGGTGACCCAGACTCGGCCTCACACTGAAGGACGAAGATCAAGTTAGCTCTCTGAAAGTGGAGGTCGGCACTGAGTGTCCTCGGGGCACAGGAAAGGGCGGGTTAAGTCTCCAGGAAGACAGGAGGCCCTTGGGAAATGAAGAGATACTTGGGTGGAGCCCTAATAGTTGAGTTGTAGCTATTCAAGAGGGGAATGAGGAAGGACATTGCCAGTGAGGGAAGTGGGCTGGGGAAGTATGTGGCTGGTCAAGTTTAGCTGAGCTGGAGCTATGTTTTCCAGAATTTTCTCTGGGTTAGAACTGGCCATAAGAGCAACCTGAATGAGGTTTGGAAAGGAGAAGTGTACGGCGTGGTGACTGTCTAATCACTACACCATACACCTGAAATCAATACCAAATAAATTTTTAACATAATCCATTTTAACCTAAATAAAGAAGACCTTAATTTTGGTAATATAAATTTCTGTATCACCAATAAATAATAAACATCTGAAAAATTTTTAAAAAGTAGAAGTGAACACAGCCTTTTGTCTCTGCTCAGTCAGTAGAGACACCGCACAGCTCATGCATAAGGACCCGGATCTACACACTCTTTCCTGGTGGCGGCGGTGGCGGCGGCGGCGGTGTGATGTGGCAGCCAGGCCCGGACCTGCTGCGGCCCCTGCTGGATCTTCTCCTTCAGTTTATTTGTCTCATGAGTCAATTTCTTCAAGAAATTCTCCTGCTTCTCCGGCAGGTCAACCTCAGGATGGAAGCTGGAGGCTCGGACACAATGAGAGACCAGTGTGGGTTCAAGTGCGTCCCATGGGGTCCAGCTTGCCTTGCTCTCTCCAGCTCCTGACCATGTTTTATTTCTTTATCGCCTGCTGGCTGGCCTCAAACCTGACTCTGAATGCAGAAGCCGCAGCTGGGCGTCAATTATTTATGCAGCTGTTATGCTCCTACAATCACATCAAGTCAGATCCCTAAACATATCCGGATTTTCCATAATACCTAGTGGTTCTGCTCCTCCAAATGAAGCTTGACTGCTACACTGAGTCTTGCATGACGGGGGGGGGGGGGGGGGGCTGACTGATGGAAAACGAGAAAAGAGGCGTGGATGGGTGAGCCCAGGACCCAAAGGCCAAACGTCTGGCCATGGGGCTTGCAATGTATGCTGCCTCGAATGAGCAGCCATTGAAGGTCTTTGACCAGGGAGGTGACCTGGACAGAGCCCAGATGTTCTTGCCCTCTCTAACATTCTTGATTCTTTTGATTCTATGTGTAGTAGGAGCCAAGACCTGGCCTGGATCCGGGGAAAGGTAGAGAGGCCAGACATGGATCTTGCCCCTCAGGGGCTCAGAGACATGTGGGAGTTAAGTCTCTTACATGAAGAGGAACTCCAAGGCAGAAAGTGGTCAGAACCACTAGAAAAACTGACAAAAGTGTATTCCCTCAGCTACACTGTGGCTTTCTTTAAAAATTTTTTTTTAAATTTTAGAATAGTTCCAGATTTATTTTTTATTTTTAAAAAGATTGTATTTATTTTTAGAGAGAGAGAGAGAGAGAAACATTGATGTGCCAGAGAAACATCAAACGGTTGCCTCTTGCACACCCTCAACCAGAGACCTGGCCCACAACCCAGGCATGTGTTCTGACTGGAAATCAAACCGTCTGCCTTTCAGTTTGCAGGCCAATGCTCAAGCCACTGAGCTACACCAGTCAGGGCTGCAGTATAACTTTCTTAAACCACATTTCTCCTATACTTCCCCCGTTGGGGCTGGGCAGATAGCAGTTGCTTTTTGGGTTGACTAGAAAATGGTAACCCCTTTTAACAGAAAGGAAATGAAAAACTTAGGGGCTTATACTAAACGGGTTTCAAAATGGTCTTTTCTTTTCTTCTCTTGTCCTCATTTACCTAAAAGTGTGAATGGGTATGTTATCAGCAGGGATAGGATGAGGAGACCCTTATCCCTAAGTCCTGGACGTCCTGGCTGGTCAGAGTTGGGATTCAGAAACCTTTGGACACATGCCCAGTTAGGCAACATCCCCAGCCCCGTGCTATTTGTATCCACTGATTTAAAAGAAGGCTGAGGATCCACGTGGGAGGAAGACGCGTATCCACAATCAGGTTCAGACATATACAGGGATGTGTGGCAGGGCGGGGTGGAGACAGAAGGAGGTACCAGCTGGCAAGGCACTCAAAGGTTTGTCCAGAGGGCAAAGAGTCTGGTGTAGCATAACAGACTTCAGCCACAAGACCATGGAGGGAGACCAAGGGGCTTAGCGGTTGCTAAGACAGGTCAGAACCTGTCTGTATCCCAGAGGTCCTCGTGGGACCTGCAAGAACTACCTCACTGAACTGGAACACTGTAAGTGCCCTGTAACTTTGCTGTGGGGCTCTGAGACAGCGGGAAACCACAGAGGAGAAGTCTTCTCTTCTGTAGCAGCATGACAAAGAGTGGCTGTGAGGTCTTCCGGTGTCGAGGGCAGTGCTACAGGCTGGATCTTGATGGTGGAGCCTCAGAGAGGCACAGGGATGACTGTGTCAGATGCCGCCTGCTTAGCTAGGAGCGATGTTGCCATGGGCTTCCATCACTTCCCGCCTCCAGTCCAATGGCTTTTCCGCTTCCCTGGGCTAAAACCAAGGCATCGGCAGGACTGCATTGCTTTCTGGAAGCACAATCTGTTTCTACAGGGACAATCTGTTTCGCAGCCTTTTCCAGTCCCAGCGGCTGCCTGCATCCCTTGACTTGTGGTCTCCTTCTGCCCTCAAAGCTGGGAACAAGCGGCTGAGTCCTTGCATTGCGTCACCCCAACTTCTGCTTCCTTCTCATACTCCCTTTCAGCTTCTGCCTTCCAGTTTTAAAGATGCTTGTCTCGGGCGCCCTCACATAACCCAGAATTTCTACAACTTTTTTAAGGCCAACTGGTTAGCAACTTGAATTCCCAATCCACCACCCCAGCACTTTTCAACCTTTTTTTTGTCTCATGGCACGCATAGACTAATTACTAAAATTCTGCAGCACACCAAGAAAATATATTTTTCTCCAATCTACAAAAAAGGGTATAACTTTCATTCATGTATAAAAAATAATAATAGTAATTTCCTACCTTTTTTTTTGTCTCAATGCGACTTTTTAAAAAAAATCAGGTGCCTCTACTTGTATATAAGGATTTCTGGTACCAGGAATGAACCAATCAGACACAACTTTGTTATGTGACATGATCAATAAGATGCAACTTTATTATATGACCTATACTTATGGTTCAAGATGGCATTCACACGGAACAGCTATTGTTGTGTTGGCTGTTGTCATTTTTTTATTTGACCATTTAAGGGAAAAGAGGTCCTTGGCCCTGACTAAATAGTCAGGCATTGCATGTTTTAAAAATGCTTGTGGCAGGGGGGTTGAAAATCGCTGCACTACCCCAATATTCTGTCTGCCATGTCAGCAGAACACACTCTCGAGTTCTGGGATTAGGTTGTGGGTGTTGTTGGGGGGCCAGTGTTCGGCTTCCACACCTGGTTGCACTGCAGATTCCCTGCAGACAGGGATGGAATTGCTGCCGGTGGCTCAGGCGACCGCACGTGACACCTGGGCGTTGGGAAGGCAAGTGCCCCACCTACCTAAGTTATTCCAAAGGGTCCTCTTCCCTTCAGCCTCTGCAGCCGTGGCCTCCTCCTCCTGGTCAGAGAAGCCAGAAGCCCTGCGGCAGGGCTGGGGCAAGCCTCACGGCGGGTGGATTAAACCCCAGGTCTGAGGCCTGTGTACATGTCTGTGTGTGGGAGGTGAGAAGTGGGGAGGCAGGCAGAGCGCCCAAGAGGAGAACCCCAGTTTCTCTAGTGGGTGCTCCTGACCCGCAGAGACTTGCCTTTCTGTTCCGAGGATCTGAGCTACCCTCACCTTTGTGCTGTTGATAAGATTCCTGTGGGTCATTGATGCAGCTTATGGTGGCAACAGTTATTTCTAGGTGTGTGTGCATGTGTCTCTCTCTTTTTTTTTTAAAAAAAAATTATTTTTAGAGAGAAAAGAAGGAAGGGAGGCGGAGAGGGAGAGAACCATGTGCAAGAGCTACATCGATTGGTTGCCTCTCGCATGCCTCCAACTGGGGACCCGGCCTGCAACCCAGGCATGTGCAGCAGGTGCACTGACTGAGAATCAAACCAGTGACCTTTCTGTTCACAGGTCGGCATTCAACCCACTGAGCCACACCTGCCGGGGCTAAGAGTGTCTCTTTGAGATCCTAAAATACTTGCATTCTGAGTCATTTAAGGGTGGTGAGCGGAGCGTGTGGGGGGCCTGCTGGAGCACGCAGAGGCATCCCAGGTGGAAAGGGGATGTCTCAACAAGGCGGGGAGGAGTCATTTTGTCATGACAAGAAAGGGAAGGTGACTCTGCTGATCTGGAATGAGGAGGGCCCTGTCTGAAACCTTCAAGCCTCTGCTGCTCTCAGAATAGCTGCACATGTTCATGGTCCTGGTTCAGGCTGACAAGCATCATCGGGAGAGTCAACCTTGCTATCAGGGTTGCCTGCCAGTGAAGAAGTAGAGGCTCTGAGAGTTTCAGCTACGTGTTCAAAGGCTCCTACTTCACCAAGGATGGGCATAGCATTTGAACTCAGGTTGTCAGCCTCCAGGCCTCTTGCCCTGTCCAGTGCTGCTGCAGGTGCTGTGTCTCACCTGGCTGGGTAGGGGTCCTGCCGTACTGCCCAGCTGGGAACCGGGAGTGCAACGGAAGGAGGCGGAACAGGGGCTCCCACGGAGGGGCCAGAGCCCCGGTGTTTCCTTTCACTCTGCCAGGGCCAGGGGACCAGTTTTAGTTGAGCTTTTGCAAACTCACACTTCTTGGTCCCGCAAAGGAAGCAGAGGTAACTGAGAGGGTGGGAGGTGCTAAAAGGCTGCCAGGGGCCCTGATGGCCCCATTGAAGTGAAAGGGGAACCGACCAATCATACAAACCCACAGACATTTCCTCACTTGGGGAAGGGAAAATACACCCAGGGCTACCAGGCTCCCTGCTCATGCAGGTGCCCAGAAGTCCACACCGTCACGGCACACACACACCTGCACACGCGGCCACACCCTCATAGCATACCCTCACGATACACACACACGTATGCCCTCACATGTGCATGCACACCTCCTCACAGCACATGTGCATACACACATGATGCTCCAACACACCCTCATAGCAAACACACATTCACACGTGCATGCACACACACACCCTCACAGCACACACCAGAGGCACGCTCATGCACTGCCCTTGCAGAAGAGCTCACAAACGCACACACGCACATGCACGTCTCCCTTACACTCAGCCGTGCAGCCTTACATACTGAAAGAGGCACTCGCACTCCAAATGTACCTTCACATCTATGTGTGGGAACATGTACTTCCAACACACGCCCAGACACCATTTTGCATCCAGGCTTCACCCCCACCACAAGGCACGAACAGGCACATTCAGATGTGTGTAAACATACAGGAATGCATACTCAGCCACAGACATGCATAACTATACAGACTCGGTCAAGCATACACACATACATATTGATCGAGTATGTAATACATGCCAGGCACTGTTTATACCTGGACATACAGACACATGTTCAAATATACCCACATACACACAGACACATACTCAAGCATACACACGGTCACAAGGACAGACACATGCGTAATTGCACACACACGCACAGGTAGGCAACAAGTGAATACAACTGCCCTCCAGGCGCATACCCAGTCTTGGATTTTTTTCCCCCCAGCTTCATTAAGATATAATTGACCACACACAGTTTGATCACTTGGAAGCAAAGAAGATGGAGGATGTTGTCTCTAGAGCCTTGCCTTGGTGGCCTCTTCCGGCAGACCCCCCCACCTGCTTCTCCCCTTCCTGCTCTCTCTTCCCATTGTATCCCCTCCTCTCCTCTCTTCCCTAGCCTGTCTCCTGTCTTTCTCGGGGGGGAGTGGCTGCACGACAGTGTTACATTTATAAGAAATTCAACTTGCAAGTCTTGTGGACCTGGATTTCTTTCTTCCCTTGCATTGCCCCAGCTCTTTTTCTCTTGTTCAGATTAATCTGACTGCCTTTAGCCGAGGGCAGGGCTGGACACGGATGGCCTCCTGGGAAAAAAGAGTGAAATCTGCCTTGGAACTCAAAGCTTGAAGAATTTGGTTAGAAGGCTAGAGGAACAAGGAAAGGGTCTAGTCTTTGGCCATAAGGTGCACCCCTTGCCCTTACTATCAGGCCCAATCCCCTTACCTGAAAAAGGAAAGATTGAAGCCGGGGGAAGAGGCAGAAACTTGCTTGGGCAAGAGCTGGGTCCAGGTGTCTATTGATTCTGTTCTGAGTAGCTTTCCCCACACCGGCCACATCAACCAACAGCCTGACGGGGCTGGACGATGAGGATGATGGCGGTGGCGTGGTGCTGGTGCTGGTGGTGATGGTGATGGTGATGCTAACGAAGATGGTGATGGTGACGGCGGTGGCGATGACGATGGTGGTGCTGGTGGTAGTGATGAGGTTCCCGGCTCGCACACAGTGCCTACTTCGTGTTAAGCTGTTTTCTAAACGTTTTAGTCAATTATTACTCTCAGATGAGGCAGCTGAGGCACAGAGAGGTGACATCACTTGCTCAAGGTCACATAACTAGTAATAATGTCTGGCAAACTCAGAGAAGACTGACTCATAGATGCCCCATAAGCAAGACGTCAGAGCAGAGGGGAGACCTTCTCACTCTGCTGGGTCACTGTACAGATGGGGCATCTGGAGCCCAGGGGAAAGGACTTACGTAGATCACACAACAAGACGGCAGCAGAGTCTCTTCCGTGGAGCATTCCGATGCTGACATTCAATCAAGACTGGACTCTTCAAGAGAGAAGGGTATATGGCCCAATGTGGTTTGACTGAAGCAGAGTCGGCCAGAGAATTGACACAAAATGCTATTTGTCAAGCTTATAGCACAAAGTGGAGCTCTCAGTAGCATCTCTGGTAGTGATGGTTCCTCTCCTGTCCTCAAAAAGAAACTGGTCCCAAGGTTGCTGAAGAAAGAGGTCAAAATATTGTTAACATGAAGGTTGCCCAGTCCCTGCACACAAGACAGGTGAACTTGTATCTCGGGCATAGGGTCTGGCATTTGGCTGTCTTTCAATGAATTGTGCCCACATTACAGAGAGAGAAAATCATGGTTATAGTCAACTATAGGATGAACAAAAGCATTGACATCCTGTAGAAATGACCCATGGTCAACACAGCAGCTATGTTTTGTCCAGGACCCCAGCATGGGCAGTGCACTGTGTGGGGAGAGACCAGCCGCCATAGTGAGCATTCAAAACAGAGGTTATCTCCCACCTTCTGTGCCAAGAGAGATGCAGTCCTGGATTCTTGGGTACCAGAAGTTGGTTGTTGACTCTAGTTAAGATCTGAGATAGCCCAAGAAGGCCCACCAACCCTCTATGTCTTCCTAATTGCCTCTTCCAATTCCTGATATTCCCCCATTTGAGGTTGGTCCCTCAGAGTCCTGATAATTATCCTAGCTGGTGTATACTGCCTCGCATACCTCACCTCACTGGATCCTGTGAGGTAGGATGCCTCATTATACCAAAAAAGGGGCCAAGGTTCTGAAAGGGGCAGCATCTCCTGTGACTCCAGCTAGTAATAGTCAAGCCAAGATGGGGCCCAGTTTTGTTAGAATCCAGGAGTTTCTCTCTTTGCTGGCATTGCCATGGCTAATGCTGGGTCCCCCCAGGCTGTGACGCCTGCCTTCAAAAATGGGGTAACAAAGGGCTTGCATGGGGGATACCTGCAGAGAGCCAGGTGTGGAGACTGTGGGCACAGTGGGTAGCAAGATAGAAGACGAAGCACCAAGCTATGAGCCTGCATGATGGGGACACCTAGACCCAGGCACAGAGCCTCCTGGCAGGCACCTCTCAACAGGGCCCCGAAGCAGAAAAACATGTCAGGCTCCCGGCGCATGTTTTTTTGACAGGCCTATAGCTCATAAACCAGAAGACAGATTTTATTTTATATTTTATTTTTACATTTTATTTATTGATTTGAGAGAGAGAAAGGAAAGGAGAGGGAGGGAGAAACACTGCTCTGTTGTCTCACTTATTTACGCATTCGTTGGCTGAGTCCGATGGGGATGGAACCCACGACCTTGGAGTATCGGGATGACGCTCTAACCAACTGAGTGACCCATCCAGAGCCAGGAGGCAGATTTTAATATGCGTTCTTAGTTAAAGAAGTTTTCTTTGTTTTGTTTTGAATAAAAAATATCTAAGGGGCTCATGCTTACCACGAGTAGAGAAGTGACTGGGGGTGCAAAGGCCCATGTCTGGATTGTACTTGGCCTCTTTGAAGGACAGCGCGGCTGGAGCCCAAGGGCAGGGAAGAGTGGCAGTGACCCTGGAGAAGTAAGCGTTCGTGCTATTTGTCTCTATCAGAACCAATAAATAGAGACAAGGGTTGAATCCGTAGGGACACTTTATTCAGATGCTAGTGATCTGAGAAGATAGCAGGTTATGTACCCTCAAAAACCACCTTAACATCTCATCTCAAGCTGACCTATTTATAAGGAGAAGAAAGGGTGGGTAAGGGGTTGGGAAAAAGGTTAATCAGATAAGAAAATCTGGGAGTGATTTTCCTAGTACTTCTTTATCTGACGACCAACAACTCAGATACCATCTCCATCACTTGCTGAACCCCCGGAGCACAGAGGTTGAATTCCTTGTCAACCTCCTAGAGTCAGGCAGTCCTGAATCCCAGTCCCTGGAATAACAGCCGTCCACGTGCATTAATCACTTAAGCCTATCAACTAAGGTTAAAATCTTTAACTCTCTTTCTCTCTAAAGATTTTATTTATTTGTTTTTAGAGAGAGGGGAAAAGAGAGAGAAAGAGGAAGAAAAACATTGATATTCAAGAGAAACATTGGAAGGTTGCCTCTGCACACCCCAAACTGGGGACCTGGCCTACAACCCAGGCATGTACCCTGACCAGGAATCGAACTGGCAACCTCTCTGTTTGCAGGACTCCACTCAACCCACTGAGCCACAGCAGTCAGAAAAAAAATCTTTGACTCTTGAGTTTCCCTACAAGTTGGCAGAAAGAGACCTGGGCTGAGACCTCCAGAGTGAGGAGGGGTTAAGTAGGAGCCGAGGGAACAGCATGATTGGGTGGGGCAGCTGTAGGGGGTGGGGTAGGTGGGGGCTCTGTTTCTGCTGGGTTTAGTAACGAAAGAATTCCAAGAATCTGCTTACATAATTGATGATAGGAGCTCATATTTATGTAGTGTCTATTGTATTTAGAGCCCCTTTTGCAAAGATGCATTATCTCATCTCTTTAATTCTTACAGATCCCGGAGAGGTAAAGATAATTATCCCCATTTTAAAGATAAGATAGCTGACATCACCTCAAATGACTTTTCCCCCTCAATGTCACATGACTTGCGGAATCTCAGGGACAGAACTGGAGCCCAGGAGGAAGCCTGGCTTGTTCTATGACAAATTTTATTTCTAATGCCCAGAAGTTCGCATTTGAACTCTTGAGAAGACCCAGCACATTAGCTTTTTTTCAATTGTGTTTTTATTTTATTTTTGTATTTAATTTGAAAAACGGATAAGACACTCTCATGGAGCAAGAATCCTCCACTCCAGCGGACGATCTCTATGACCTTGTTTAACAATTGGGAGAATACTTTTAACACTGCAGGAATGCAAGTTTGGTTGGGTAGATAAAATCATATTTCAGCTGGTGGAATTCTTCGGCCCTGGGAGCACTGACAGATTTTAAAAAATGGACCCAACAGCATTAAGATACTTTTCTGCCTTTTCAAACTAGATGCATGTAAATGACAGAGGTGGAATTAATATCATTAGAAAACAACTGAATTCCAAGTGCAAAATCAAGGAAAAAGATAAGATATTTCCTTCCCTGGAAATGATTTTAACAGCATCCCCTTGGTTCAATAAAAGACAGAGAAGTTGATGGGCCTCTAAAGAGCCAAGTCAGCTTCCTGTCTCCTGAGCTTGTCAATTCCTCCCATCTTATTTATGGTTCAGCTGGAATGAAAGCAATTCTCTGATGCCATCCCAAGTCAGAAAGCCCTTCCTCCCTTCCTCCTTTCCTTCCTTCCTCCCTCCCTTCCTTTTCTCCTTCCTTCCTTCCTTCCTTTTTTCCTGTCTTTCACTCTCCCCTTCCTTCCCTCACTACTTTATTTCCTTCCCTTTAACTTGTGGTCACAAGAATGTCCAAAACTCTAAAGAATTTTTTTTTTTGTAAGATTTTATTTAAGCCAAACTGCCAAGAAGCAAGGTCTCAAATGACCTGGAGAATGGAGTTTGTGGTTTCCTTTATGCATTTGAAGTTGAGGGGACCTAAGGAATATTACCTGAAGGTGGGAGAAAACAAGGCAAGGATGGGACTGCAGGATAGTTCACAAGATTATGTGCTCTCTTAAGGGGGGTTATTTGGAAGGTGTGTTAACCTAGGTGCACAGAAACAAAAGTCAGTGCTTGTTACTGGCCAAGATAAATCTTTTAGTTAAGAAGTCGCATGGCCTGGGACATGGCTACCCACCCACCGTGGCCTGCCCATGCAAGAATTTATGACCAGGTCATCCCATGAGTGTACTTCTCATAGGATTTCTTTTCACGCACAGACTTCATGTTTCAGTGGTGTCTGTGAGAACAGGGGTAGGAGTAAGCCCTTCAAACACAACTTCCACCACGCTACTCTCCCTCCCCCCGATCCTCCCCAGGATCCTTCTGTGCCAGTCCCTGGTCTTCCCCGTCACAGCCTCTCTGCTCTGACTCCAGCTTGGCCCCTGCAGCCCAGGGGTTGATGGCCAGAGCCTCCTGAGTGGACCTCGTCTGCCTGGTCCTCTGTGCCTTTGCAGGGGCAGCTCGCCCGGCCTGCTGCCCCCTCCCTGGTGTTCACGGCTCAGATCCACTTCCTCCAAGGCTCAGCTCTTACACTCAAGTTCGGTTTTTCTTGATTCATTCTGCCACTTCTGGTCACTACCATAAAACGCATTCCCGCTCTGGCCCCGGGGATTTCCTCACTTGTCTGGGGCTAAGGAGCATGTGGGAGAGTAGAGGATAAGTGAAACCCAGCTCGGAAAATTCCTAGTTGGTGATTCTAAGAAGTTCACACCCACCTCTGAATCTCAGTTCCTCCTGGTAAAGCGATGGGTGTGAGTGGCCATCCCAGGAGCTCCAGGGCACGCGTTTCCTTGATATGGCATCTCTGTGGAAGGGCTCCGCCAACTCTGGAAGCCTTGCTCCACCATCCCCAACCCAATCCAGCTCGTTCTGGTTGACATTTCCCTTCCCAAGGCCTCAAGGAGGCAATTTTCTCTGCCAAGAACCTTTTGGATTTGCCTTCCAAACCACGACTGTTAGAAGTCCCCTCGCCTCAGTGTTTCTGTCAGGGAGCATCCAAGGAAGAGAGGGATATCGGTGAGGGAGGACGGGGCCAGCGGAGGGAGGCCAGCTCTCCATCTGGAAGGGGCAGCGTGTGGGGAATCTCAATGCGTGTTCTCATCCGTCTGTGCAACCGTTTGTCTATTTGGTTAACACGTGGACATTACACATACGGGGACCTCGACCCAGGACCATTTCATGCAGGACTTGAGTCAGGTGTGAAAATGGAAGATTAGTTGTCTTTTCCTGTATGTTTGCAGGAGTTCCTTGTATATTCTGGATAGCAATCCTTTGTTAGTTATCTAGGTTGCAAATATCTTCTCCCAATCTCTGTTTTGTCTATTAATTTGTTGCAATATCTTTCCTATATGTTTGGCATTTTTAGGGAGTTAAAAATTATCCATATTTTTCTTTGTGGTTAGTGCTGTGTGTGTGTGTGTTTAAATAGACCTTAATGAATATTTTCCTCTAAAATTTTTAATACTTTATCTTTCAGTCATTTACCCATCTATTATGTGGGGGGGGGGTGTATTAGGAATTTATATTTTATTTTACTTTTTGTATGGATAGTCAATTTCCCAGAAACATCTTTTTAAAAAATATGGTAAAGTTCATACAACATAAAATTTACATTTAAAATGGTTAAGCCATAATTTTCAGTGCCCAGTTCAGTGGCAATTAGTACATTCACGCTGTGCAGCCATCGCGCCTGTCTGGTTCCAGCGCGTTGTCCATCACCCCGCAGGCAATGCTGTACCTAAGCAATCACTCCCCCTGTCCCTCTCCCAGCCTCTGACAGCCACTCAGCTGCTTCCTGGCTCTATGAATTTGCCTATTTTGGATATTTCATGTGAATCAAATCATGTAATGTGGAGCCTTTTGTGTCTGGCATCTTTCACTTAGCATAACATTTTCAAGGTTCATCCATGTTGTAGCATGTGTCCATGTGTCAGTATTTCATTCCTTTTTATGCCAAACACTACTCCATGGGGTGGCTGTACCACATGTTGCTTATCCATTCGTCCATTCACAAGTATTGGCTTTGGTCCCGTTTTCTGCTATTCTGGACAGCGGTCCCAGGAACATCTCTGCACAAGTTTTTCTGTTTGCACAGTTCTTTGGAGCCCAGCAACACTTGCTGAATAGCCTGTTCTGATCTGTTCGACCCCGACTGTCCACAGAGGTATGGGGCTCTTTCTAGGCTCCGTGCCCTGCTCCATTGGCCTGATAACCCCCTGGCACCAGCGCCGTGCTACGGCGTTAGTGCTGCATTGTTAGAGCTGCGTGGCACGGCTTGGGAGCCGGTGGGCCAATGCCCAGCCTCCTCTCCCTGCTCTGTCAAGCTGTCCTGATTAAACTTGGCCCTTTGCTCTTCCTTATGAATTTTAGGAGCAGCTCATCAAGTTCCCCAAAAACTCTTTTGGGCTTTGTTTTATATTTTTAGGTTGATTTGAGGAGAATTGCTATTTTTATGATGTTGAAGCTATCTAGCTCTCTCCCTGCACCCCCAACACACACACACACACACACACACACACACACACACACACACACCCCCCCCGCAAGACTTTTGCACATGGCTCTGGCTGGGTCACTCTCTCCCAACTCTTCACCTAGTGAACTCCCCCTTCCCATCCATCTCAGGGTTCTCTGCATCCTGTATTCTTCCCTCAAAACCCTGATCCATTGGCTCAAAGTCATTAATTAGGTGGTTCTTGGTTTAATGTCCGGGCTGTAGACTCCTCCAGGACTATGGCCCTGTCTCTGTGTCCTCAGCTTGAAGAACAGGGCTGACAGACAGCAGGATCCCAATAAACATTCGGTGAAAGAATTAAGGCAGTACAGGGAGAAAGGTCTTTTGGCCCAGGAGCACTTTGGCCGTACCTAGAGAGAGAAAGACGCTAAACAAAGTGACTTACTTGGCATGCCTCAGCTTTCTTTCCTAGAGAGTGGGGATGTGATTAGGGTGTGTTGAGGGTGAAGTCGAGCTCATAGGTGTGAAGCACTTGGAACAAAGCCTGCCCAGTGGCCAGAGCTACCTGTGTTTCTTGACCTGTCCTTCCCTTCCACGAATACTCAGCCTCACACTCCCGCAGCCTCCAAAGTCTTTTCACTATCAGTTACCTCCTTCTGATTTTACTTTTCCCACAAACTAGTCATCTTATCCCCATTTTGCATTAGAGACCAGTGAGTCTGAGAAGAGAAGAATAACTCATCTAAGTTCTTAAACCTTTAACTACTAACTCCAAACCCAATGTATATATAATCTCTAAGGTGTTCATTCAGTCAGCAGAATTTCTAGTTAGATTTTGAAATCTACATGGCTCCTCTCAAAACAAAACAACACAAAACAGTCCAGATGCAGTGTTGACCTAAATTATTTTTATTTTAGTGTTACTGAAATAGATACAAGCCTAAAATTAAGCATTAAGCCTTCACACTCATAGTTCTATAAGCCAATCATAAAACCAAAACAAATCTTCCAATACAAACATAACCACAACACCAATAAAATCCAAACGAACAACATCAAATTAATGTGACTGATCCTGCGTTGCTGAAACCAAGACCCTGATAGCAGGTGTGACGGGAACAGAGTAATGTTTTTACATGTTTTATGTCTCCTGCATCATCGTATTTAATTTGGATCATGAGTGACACGACTTGAGCCATTGTCAGGGTTACTGTCACTGTTTTCTTAAAAAACAAAAGCTTCTTTATAATTCAGTTTGATATGCCGAGCAATTTCAACAATGCATTCTCAAATTGGATCATGTAAAGTGGGAAATAATGCACTCAGTATAACATTGCTCAGTGTATGTTTACTGTGATCCTCACTACCAATGAACTACTACAAGTGTGTTCACCAAAGACAATAAAGGCACAATTTAGACGCTAGCAAAGGACCCATTGTGCTCACTGCTATGGAGTTTCTCATTCCTGAGGCGCTGAGTGGGCCTGATCATTCAATTCTCCCACCACTTTACTCCACTGGACCCATCAGGAAACTTCATTCTACTAAGCCCCGAGATGATACCTGGCCGGCCTCCCACTTGGGGCGTCCTTCACGTATTTGATCAGACCTTCACGTTTCTTGTTAACATGAAACCATTAAAGTTATTCATCAGGCCCACGCTCTGTGTCCCTTTTCGTGGTGTCGAATTACATTTCCAATGCACTAAAATATTTAAGAAGCTAATCTCCTAGTCTCTGAAATTGATGTTCAGTGGAAATGATCTTCAAATGGAAAAGGAAGTTTTGAGTCTCCACTGGTAAAATAGAGGCCTGAGCCCAAGGTTGGAACTGAGATGACTGTTGTCCTTACAAGTGTCAACTTAAAAAAAAGCCCAAACCAGTAAAGATTGTTAAGAGTTTATGTGAGCCAAACTGATGACAATTTTTGGGAAGCAAAATCTCAACAGATAGAGGAAATACTCCAGAGAATGGTGCTTTGCAGCTTATTTTATACATTAGAATCAAAGGAGGAGGTGTAACGGGGTTAAATGAAATTCATTGGTGATAGACGAGGGAGGCAGGAGAAAGCAAAGGGGGATGAATCTCTGGGATTGGATAATAAGTACAAGGAGACATATACTGCTTTTACAGAGGTGTGTATATAGGATAGTTAACAGTTAACAACAAACATGTTCATAATAACAAAGAGGGGATTTGTGGTCTCTGGTTGTTCTTTGAGGGGTCCAAACAAAAGGAAATTACTTTGATATTCCAAAGTTACTGTTATCAGGTATGTTAGCATAGATGGGAAAAAAAAAAAAAAAAAAAAAAGCAACAGACTGGCTCAGTAAAGGTTAAGACTGACTTTTGTTAGGGAACATGACCTGCCTAGGACAGGACTACCGGCCATGAACTGTGTTCAGTTAGAAAGTTTTAATTTCAGACCATCCTATGGGGTTGCGTTAGGTGCCTGAGTTTGTAAGGCCGCCGTGTAGGCCTTCCTCGAGCTCGTCAGGTTTAGCATGTGGCCGCTTTTTCATCCGCACCATCCAACAGAGGCCGCCGGATGCGCCTGCATTAGCTCGCCAGGAGTGAGTCGCTGTCACACTAGACACAGAGCCACGCATTCTGAAATAGATTTTTGTTTTTGTTCCCTTCTAAACAATTCTTTTTAAAAAATAAAATCATTTATTTACTACTTTTAGAGAGAGAGAGAAGAAGGGAGGAAACATTGCTTTTTTGTTCTCCTTATTGATCCATTCACTATTTGATTCTTGTATGTGCCCTGCCCCGGGGTTTAACCCGCAGCCTTGATGTTAGGGTGCTCGCTGACACAGGCTGTGAAAGAACGCACAGAGAGAAGAACATGTAGAGAATAAAATTTTTATTCACTATTCAAGAAAGGAGAGGGGTAGAGAGTGGAGAGATATACCAGCATTAAGGAGTAGAGGCTTTAACATTTTAATCGGATTAAAAAAGGGTTGTGGGGGGAGGTTGCGGTTGTGTGGCCCCTGAGATATGGGGGCCTTGTAACCTGAAGCTGCAGTTTGTTCCCATGTTATCTTTTGCCTGTGGCTTACGGAGTGGTTAGTACGTTAGTGAGGATCCGCTCTTGCTGTCCAGTTATTTCCAGTCCTAGGACAGAAGCTCAGAAGTGTAAACGGCAGTCACGTTTAACAAGGTCATAGGCCTGCTCAGCAAATGGTGCCACGGTTGCAAACGGCACTGCCTTTATCCTTTCACTTGGCTTATCAGAAAGATGCTCTAACCAACTCAGCAGCCCAGCTGGGGCCTCTTCTAAACAATTCCAATGGCGAGCTCCAGCGGGTGTGGAGAGCCCAATTTGGGAAACTCTGGGCTCAAAGATCACTAAGCCTGTGAACAAGCACTGACAGGACCCGCACCAGACGCCCGAGGAAGAGCCCCTCACTTCCAGAGCTCAGGACTCCGGGCGGGCAAGGCTAGAGCGGCTGGAGCCCTCCCGGCTGTCGCTGCCGACGTCCACGCTCTTCCTTCCTCAGGAAACAATGGTGGCTTGGACCTCCCAGGCTCTCCGCTTCCCCACAGTGTGGCGGTGCGCCAGGGCGCCGAGGCCACTCCTTAAAGAGGAGGGTGACAGACCTACCCCCTCGGACTCCGGGTCCCCCACCCCCACCCTCACCACGTGCCGGCCCGAGGTGGCAAAGGCCCAGCCAGCCACCATCACCAGGGATTTTCTTTTTTCTTTTTTTGCTGGTTTCAGGCTTTTTTTCTGCCTGAGTGAAATGAAACAAACACCCTCTCAGCCTCCAGGCCACCAGACGCGAACGCACTGGTCCTCGAGCCCTGACGCGGCCAGCCTCTCCGCTGTCTGTGTCCGGGGCGGGATCCGCTTTGCATAAATAGCTGCGGGCGGCGCCGAGCCCGGGGTGCGCCGCCTGCCGCTGAGCGCTCGAAGCTCCTCCGCGCCCCTGCCCGCTGCGCTCTGCCCGCTGCTGCGAGGAGCGCCCGGCGTCCGGCTGGAGCGCAGGCGGCACACCCGGCCGGGCTCGGGCGGAGGCTGCGTGGCCCCTGTCCGGACAGCCGAGGGCGCCGCCGAGGGCGGGAGCCGAGGCGCGTTCCGTTCCCGAGCGCACCAAGCTTCTGCGGATCAGGTGGGTCCCGCGGGGCGCCGCCCGAGGCCCCCGAGGCCGCAAACAGGGCCAGACCCGGGGGTTGCGGGCTGGGGAGCGGGAGAAGTGGAGAGAGAAGACCGGCGACCGCTCCGGCCCTGCCTGGTTTCTGCCCTGTGTCCCTGCTTTTGTTCTCGTCTCTGCCTTCCACATCGGACCCCATCACTGTCCCCATTCGGTCCCTGTCGCTGCCTCTGCCCATCCTTCCAGACTGGGGCCTGAGGGGCTGCGGGCCGAGGCCTCCGCAGCTGGTCCGTGGGGAGGGGCGAAAGGGAGGAGGCTCAGGGGGCAGGGGCAGGACCACCGAGGAAGTCGAAAAAGCAGTGAGGAGTCTGTCCGCATCGCCGGGGCAGGAAGGAGGCATGGCTCTCGCCCAGGACAGGATGGGGAAAGGCTGCCTCTGGGGAAGGGGAGCCCGGGCGCAGAGCGAGAGGCGCATGGACTCCCGGGCGCAGGGGCGCAGGGGAAGAGGTGCGAGCTCGCAGAGCCCAGCACCAAGCCAAAAATCTGGCATGCGGAAAGTTTCCGTTTTGTAACTTTTGCGGTAAAGGGCCTGCTTCATTGGGGTGATATCAGGGAGGTGGAAGGGTCCTTCAGCTCTGCAAAGAACCCCTCTCAACCCGAAAAGGACACCACCCCACGTTTGAAAATATCAGAAAAACAGCTAAATGGAACGATTACACAAACTCTTGAAAGGCGTCCAAGAAACAGTGGGGGGAAAAAATGTCAGGCGTGGAGAAAGAAGAGAGACTAGAGATTCCCCGATCTTCCCGCTGGCCGGCGGGGAGGGAGGAGGTCCGAGCGGAGGGTGTCGGCTTCGCTCCTCCCCTCGGGAGGAACCGAGCCCCCGGCGGCTGTTTTCGTGGCCTCGCCTGCCTTTAGCCCTCCTTCAGACCCGTGGGCAGGCCTTGCTGCCTCATTCATTCACCTGGAAATTGGTGTGTCTCGGGAGGCGGGCGTTGCGGGAAGGAACCCTGGCCTTGTCGCCTCCTGGCTGGGAGACGCTTCCCCAGACACTACTGAGTTTCCACAACTCCGAAAAAGGAATGCTGCCCTGAGTAAAGACAAGCCGAGTGTGGAGGGGCTCCTGTGTGTTTGGGGCGTGAGGGAAAGGACATAGTTATTCTTTGGCATGTCTGTGCTTCTTTGACTACACTAAGCCCTTGTTGGGAGTTATCTCTGCCTCCCCTACCAGATGGGGGGCAGGTGCAGATCCCAGTTATTGTTACAAGTAACAGGTGTCAATGACTGAACAAGGCAGATGGAGGCAGGGAAAGAGTCCCTAGGGTTTACCGGGTCCAGGAGATTTCAGATTATGCTCCTAGGATCCTGGCTCGCGGGCCAACACAGTGGAGGAGGAGGGGACCCTAAGGCCCAGGGCGGTTCTGACCTTTCAGACAGAACCAGTTCAGCTCTTCCTTTATCTCTTCTAGTTGCTGGGAAACCCCAAAGGTGTTTAAAAAAAATTTTTTTTTATTGATTCCAGAGAGAGGGAAAGGGAGGGAGAGAGGGAAAGAAACATCAATGTGAGAGAGAAACATCCATCCGTTGCAAGTACCTCTTGCATGAGCCCCAACTGGGGGCAGAACCCGAAACCATGTGCGCTGACCAGAATGGAAGTCTGGACCTTCCTGTCTGCTGGACCACGCCCAGTCCACTGAGCCAAATGGCCAGGGCGTGGCTATGTTTCCTACCAGATTCCTCCCATCCAGCCTGCAGAAACTGAGTCAAGAGGTGTGCAAAGTGGTTTGGGCTCGGTCCTCCACTAGCCAAATCTTACCTCCTAACTTGTAGGCCAGGGGTACCTTTCCCAGGCCAAACCTGGCTCCAAGCAGTCATTTCTCCAGCTCTTAGCCTCAGTTCACTTAGACCCTAACTCCAGGGCCCCAGGATCCCTGCCTCCTTACCCTGCCAGTGAGTCTCACCCTCTGAACTTTTCCAGGACTTTAGGGGACCTTCACATATGAGTTGGTTTCACAGGCTGAGGTCAAAAAGAACTAGGTTCCCCAGGAGCTAGTCCGCATACTGCCCTTAGCCCAGCCCAACAGGGCAGGGTCCGTGTCATTAACCCATTTCACAGCTGAGGGAGCGAAGGTTCGCTCATCGGCTCCGAAATTGCAGCTGGGTTTGAATGCAGTTCTATCTGGTTCTAAGCTGTGCACTCTTTCCGTTGAATCATCTCTCATGATGGTTAGCAAATGGCTATGGACAGATGTCATCAGGATCAGAAGGAAGGCAGGGAGAGTGGCCGAAAGGCGGGCAGCATTAAGTGGGGGGCCTGGGCACAATTCTAGGTGAATTCGTAGCATAAATGTAATTTTATCTGAAGTGAATGTGTTCTGCCCTGTATTTTCATTTTAGTGTTTATTTTACAGATACTTTAAAAGTATTTGCTTTTCAAATTTTTAAAGTAAAATTGCTATACATAAAATCTACAAATCTTAAGTGTTTTGTTTAACAAGTTTTTGACAGTTGTTCACACCTGTGTAACCACCACCCAAAAATAAGATAGAAAATATTACATCATTCTAGAAAGTTCCAATTTCCCACTTTCCTCTGACCCTTCCAGATAACCACTTACTGATTTTCCTCACCATTGATTAATTTTGCTTGCTCTTGAACTTCACATATATGGAATCATACTGTGTGTATCTCTCATGTCTGGTTCATTTCAGTGGACATGGTGTCTTTCAAATTCATCTGTGTTGTTACATGTATGAGTAGTTGGTTCCTTTTTATGGCTGAGTAGTATTCCATTGCATGGATGTACCGTAAGTTGCTTATTTACTCTCGTTAATGGACATTTGAGTTACTCTCAGTTTTGGCCGTTATCTCTTATAGAATTCTTTTTTTTTTAAATTAATCTTTATTGTATTTTTTTCCATTACCATTTAGCCCCCTTATACTCCACTCTGCCCAGCAATCACCACCCTGTTGTCCATGTCCATGGGTCCTTTTTCCTTTTTGCTCAGTCCCTCTACCCCCTAACCTCCCCTCCCCGACTAGTTATCTTCTGCTCTCCATCTAGAATTCCTTTGTCGACATTTGTTTTCACCTACAGAAAAACCATTGGGTCACAGGGCATACCACTGTACGTTTCATAGCAACGTATTAGACTTGTGACTATTCCTCGTCCTTGACAAGAACTGGTGGTGTCAATCTTTTTAGTTTTATTTGTTTTAGTGAGTGGGAAGTGGTTTCTTATACCTTTGATTTTATGATGGAGTCTTAGGAATCATTGGTGAAGACAGCAGGAACAGGGTACAGAACAGGACATAAGCGTGGAGGTCAGCAGGAGCCATGAGCCAGAGGGAAGGAATCCAATGATGGTTGGAACTGGGAGCTTAGGAGTAGGAACTTCTGACCCAGGAGGCCTCTCTGTGTGTCACCTGAGATTGAAAGACCTGGTGTTGGTACTCTATAAACTAGGCAAGTTCATCCAGACTCATGGCTTTAAATGCTACCTCTCTAACCATCATCTTTATCTCCGGTTCAGATCTCTGTTTTGGGGCCCCCAGCTCACATGTTTAATCTCTCTTTGAATGTCTCAAAGGCACTACAGACTTGGCAAGTCTGGAACAGAATTCATTATCTGGTGTTGGCTTTCTGCCATGGGGCGCTGGGTGAATAATTGTTCCACTAGCTGAGAGGATCCATAAAGCGGAATGTTTGGGGCTGGTGGGGGATAATGAATTTAGTTCCATGCTAAATGGTGTGGAGCCGTCTAGGAAGATAAGGACTGGAAAGTGCATTGGGCAATTTGGAGAGTATTGAAATATATACTGAAAGCAGTTTTGCTGGAATGTGGGGCAGGCTAGCTAGATTGCTGATAAGTGAGAGAGAAAACAAGTGGAGATGGTGAGTATATTCAACTCTTTCCAGAAGTTTGAGAAGGCCAGTAAGAAGATTGAGCTGTGTAGCTGTAGGAAGATAGGAAGAAGGAAAAAATTTCAGGCTAGAAAAGACAAGGGAGATATGGGCTGAGGGGAAGGATCCAGTGCAGGAGAGGGAAAGAGTGGCCAATAGAGCAAGGCGTTGGAGGAGCAGGCGGAAATGGGGAGGTTGGCTCTGAAGGAAGGATGGATGTCTCCACCTCTGAGACTAAATGTGAACGAATGAAGGTAAGAAAGTTCATCCACTACAAAATTCTGTTGACTCTCCATATGCATAACTCCTAATCATGATGTATAAGGTTCTTCACCATCTGCTCCCTTATCTCACAGATAGAGTGTGCATAAGTTAGCTCTTGAGGCAGCTATGCTGCATAACAAACAAACCCTCCTCTCGCCCCAAGTCTTCACTTTTCACCACGAGGAAGGTTTAGTCATTGTTCACACTGCAAGACAGCTGTAGGGCAGTCGCAGCTGCAGGTTTTCTGTGACTCTGCTCCATTTGTTATCTCATCCCAAGACCCAGGCTGAAGGAGCTACTTCTCTCTGGAACATGTTATTTTTGTGGTAAGGGCTGGACGAAGGAGGTGATATGATGCCTCTTAAAGCCTCCGCTCTGAACTGCCAGTCAGATCTGACCAGTGGAATGTGGGTAAATGTGACAGTGTTCAAAGTCCAAAATCAATGGGGCAGAGGTATATATTCTGCCTATTGGCAGGGAATGATACTTGGGAACAATAACCCAGTTGACCACATAGTTTTGTTAATAACTCCCTGACACAGGTCCCTACTTACCTCTCTAAACCAACCCCCATCATACAGCCTAGAGGCTGGTACAGGTGTTCTCCTTTAGTCCAGCACGGCAATGCCCTTTCCAGTCTTGCTACCTTTGCACACATGGTCCCTCTGTCCGGGAGTCATCTGCCTACCCTGACCCCCTGCATTTAAGGGGTCAAATCTACTCTGCAGTTCAGTTAATCCTACCTCTTTATCAACTCTGCAAATAGTCCTTTTACTTCCATCCCCACTGCTCCTGCTCCTCTCTACCCCACCCTTGCTCTTTGCCTTCCCCATCCCCCACTCCAGCCTCTTACTTTCTACATCTTGTCACTCAAGTCTTCTTTCCAGGCATCACACTGATTGGGTTTTTCAGTCTTTCCAACCCTTCTCAGGAGAAAGCATATATTCCTTCAGGCAACATCTAAGGTCTTGAACGAGCTCTTCTCTAAACCTCTCCCCAACCTCATCACCTCACTCCTTAGAATTTCTGCTTCAGCCTCAGGGAATTACTGTGATTCTTGAACCTTTCTCCTGGTTTTATGCCTCTGGGCTTCCCCTACCCCTCTCTCTGCTTGGAACTTGGAACGCTCTCCTCACCTCCTCCCCAACCCACCTGCTGATTCATATTCATCCTTCAAGAGCCAGCTTCATCATCATCCTCTCCGTGAAACCAGTCTCTCATCCTGCCTCCTATGAATTAGGTACCTCCTCCCCCCACCCCCACCCCCAGCTCCCCGGGCACGCTCCACGCACTGCCCCAGTTATATTCTGTTGGGAGTCCTCACTTCTTCCCTTCTCCACTGTGAGCTGCTGGAGCCAGAGGGGACACTGCTCAGGACCACAGCGCTCTCTGCATGGACCCCCCCAGGGGGTAAGTGTGCTCTGGAGGCCATTGCCTGAGTTTGCACCCTTAGTGGCTATCAGACCTGGGCAAGGCGCCTCACCTCGAGCCTGGGCTGAAAGGGCTGCTGGCGGGAGCTTTATTTTCACTCAGGAGAGAAGGAGTCTAGGTGGGTTGGTTTGGGAGGTCAAAGAGTGACTGAAAGCAAGGGGACCATCATTTAGTGTAGTCAACCCATAATTATTTCTAACAGTACTTTAGTTCGGGGTTGTGGGGCTGAGTGAAAAAGGTGAAGGGATTAAGCAACAAACAAACAAACAAAAAACAACTCAGGCACAGACAACAGGACGGTGATTACCAGAGGGGAAGGGGGTGGGGGGAGGCAGAATAGGGTCAAGTGGAGCTAAATGGTGATGGAAGGAGACTTGATTTGGGGTGAACACAATGCAGTATACAGACGAAGCATTCTAGAACTGTACACCTGAAACCTATATAATTTTATTAACCAATGTCACCCCAGTAAATTCAATAAAGCCCTCTGCAAAAATAAGAAAAATTAAAAAAAATAAAACAAAAGCCCTTTAGTTCTAAAATGAGGAAGTAAAAATATGTCATCTAAATCTCCAGCCCAAGAGCTGATCTGTTCTGTTTGTCCGATCCCACAGTGGAGGCCACAGAACTCGGCCCCGTGCCATCGAGGCCAGCTGCGCTGCTTGCCCAGGCCTGAGCTCCTCGCGCCATTACACTCTCTTTATCACCAGCTAGCATCTTATAGAGGAGAGGTGTTGATAGCAGCAGGGTGCAGATCGGAGGCTTAGTGCTCACATTTCTGCGCACCCAGGAAACCTCGTGCAAGTATTTGCAAGGGAGTTGGGTGGTTGGTGTGTGCTTCCTGTGGTTCTTCTCTGAAGCCACGTGACCTTGGCAGATGTGAATGGAAGGGAAAACCATGAAGTTGCCACGTGGGCCAAGTCCTCACCGGAGAGAGAGGGATCTGAGATGGAGGAGGAGAGCCCAGAGAGAACATGTCTGGGAAGTCAGGGGAATAGAAGGTTTCTGGGCAGATGTGGTTAGGAAGGTGGAGGGGTGTCACGAGGATGCATAGAATGAATGGGCCCTGGGAGAGATCAACTGGGGGCTATGGGTTGACGGAACCCGGGGGAAGCAGAAACATAATGATAACATTATTTTTAGACTTCCCTACACCAGTGGACAATTTGAAAAGCGAGGTCTTAGAACCGTCTTGCTTGAGCCTCACAAAAACCCTGTGAGGTCTGCAAATTGGGAATTATTTTACATTTGGGGAAACCGAGGCTTAGAGTTTTACTGTTTTGGTCAGTCTTTCAAGAATGAAGTGGCAGAACTGAGGCAGGAGAGCCCGTACTGCCCCCAGACATAGTGTGGCTTGGAGACTTGGGTGGGGCTCGGGGGGAGGGAAGGTGGTACCAGAGGTAGAGGCAGCTTTGGAGAAGTCGCTGGGGCACAGATCCATGCCTAGCCCTGGAGACATCACTGTTCAGGCAGAAGTCTGCCAGGGAGAGCGAAAAGCTGCTGTAGGGGGAGGCTGCCGAGAGAGAGGCCAGGCCTTGTGATTAGTTAATGTAGTTAATGAATGTTTTCAATTCTGTCCTCATTCATGTGCATTCATCTTCATGCTACTTTTTGATGCTTTTAAGATTTTGTTTATTTTGTTTTTAGAGAGAGGGGAAGGGAGGGAGGGAAATATTGATCAGTTGCCAATCGATCGGGGACTGAACGCACAACCCAGGCATGTGTCCTGACCGGGAACCAGCTGTTTTATGGGATGACACCCAACCAACTGAGCCACACCAGCCAGTTAGCATGCAAAGCTGCTAACTGGCCAAACCCAGGTCACTCTCCTGCATTCCAAGGACATCTAGTTCGCTCTGTTCTGGGGTTAGCGGGGGGCGGGGAGCGGGGCGCGCGGAGCTCCTGCCACTAAGCTCAATAGACTGCTGGAATGGGGGCAGTCACAAAGTCCACCAGAAACGGGGGAGCCTGTAGTGCCACAGAATCCTGCAGGTGTAAGGAGTCCCAGGGCTGAGTGCAGGAGGGAAAGGTCTCCTAGGGACCTCTCAGAGGGGCAGCCTGGTCTTAGTCAAGTTATCGAACCACCAAACCTCAATACTCTCGTGTGTAAAATGGGTGGGTGTGAATTTCAGAAATAGTATAACTGCCTAGTGCCTGACACGTGATACTATTAAAGGGCACCACTGTTATCATTATTAGTAGTAGAAATAATAGTAACTTTGGAGAAATAATAGTAACTCAGCTGTTTAGCAGAACAGTTATGTCTTGAAGGAAGGAAACCCAACACGTGGAAATATAGAAGAATTCAGAAGTAACCGTACACATTTATAAAGAGTCTCTCTTTAGGGCCTCTTGAGGTTTTTAATTCCCGGATATTTGCAACAGGATTTAATCTATCAAAAATAAATACACGACTGAATCACTATCTTACAGACCCTTGATAGATAGTGTTGAAGAGAGTTCTCTTGCAGAAAGAGACAGATCTGTCTAGAGATCCCAGACTTGCTTTCTCATGGTGGAAGCATTAAAATAGGAAGAGGAAAGTTCACACTCACGTGACAGGAGGCAGAGTCCCCACACACATCCCCAGGAGAACGGGGCTGCACCGCCACACCCTCCCACCGGAAGAGCACAGACTGCCGTAAACACAGACGACCTGAATTAGAGCCAGAGGCCAAGAGTCCTGACGGGTGGTAGCTGCCAGTTCTTGTAATATAAATATTTCCACCGTAACCTGTCTCAAGCCACCACTTGAGGAACTGGGAGCATACTGTTTATTTTCCACTCAGTCTAGATACAATAGAGCTTTGCAACCTCAAGAGCTGACCATCTCGTGAAATGATTAGGAAGCGATGAGTTTTGATCATTTCCTTCTTAACAGAATTCATTTAGTTATAGGTTTAATTTTTAATAATGGCTGTGTAAGTTTACATAACTTAATTTTTAATAATGGCTCTGTTTAACAACGTGCTTGCCAAATTCCTGAAAATTTACCGACGGCTCTCGCAAGCCAGCCTGAGCCAACGCCGGCCTGCTCCTGGCTAGGGAGGTCCTCGGGGACCCCAGAGTGATGCCAGCACACCTCGGCCATCCCCAACCAGCCGTGCCCCGCCCCCCCCTCACTCTGGCAGGGCAGTGCCTCTGATTTGCTTTATAGCCCCTTTCACCACCTAAAATTATTTCCTTATTTATTACTCGTTAAATTTTAATTGTATTTATTTACCAACTAGAATGTGAGCTCTGTGAGAACAGAGAACTTCCGCGTTGGCTTCACCGCCGGATTCCGGGACTTCGAACACTTGCACACACATGAGGCCCTCTGTGACCATGGGTCAACCGAATGAATGGAGGTAGGGCTGGGAGCCTTCAAGGGTTCACATCTGTCTGTGCTCTAAGGTGCACTTGCTTTGAGCTTTTTTCCTTATCTGTAAAAGAAAAGGGTTTGAGCAGGGACTCCCAAAGTTCCCTTCAGCTATAAAAATTCTCTATGCCCGATAAAGTCCCACACAGTGTGCCTAAACATGTCGTCACACGCGCCTCTGCGAGGGTCGGAGCTAGGGCACGGGTTCTTCGGTTTTATTCTTTACCTCCGTGGACAGCTTTTAACACTGCCCGCGGAGGGCTTCCCTGAGTGTCCCTGCCTGCTCCCTGCCCAGCCTTCTCGGCTGTGCTGAGCAAAAGCCAGGCCGGCCCTGCCTGTTCAGGGGCAGCAGGTAGTGCGAGCCCCGGTGCGTTTGCCACTGGGTCATGTGCTCTGGGATCAGGGAGGGAGCTCTGCCTGCTGGGGGAGGCCTGCTACAGGGCAGGGACCCACAGCTGCACCCTGAACGCAGAGCCCACCGGAGCCAGCTGGGGTGGCCCCAGAGGGCAGAGCAATGTGTCTTTGGACCGTGTGGTAGAAGACCCCCCCTTTTTCCTCCTTCCTTTCTTTCTAATCCTCCGTGGCCTGGTACTTTGGGGAAATGCAATAAAAATGAATTACTATCGATTTCGGTGCCTCCTCGTGAAGGAGCAGACAGCGTCTGTCTGCGGCACCTGTTGGGAGGCGTGCCCTTGGGCACATCTTCACGGCTCTGCTATTTCTCACAGCTGCTGGCCTCACGGAAGCAGGTACTGGAAACCCCCGGCCTTCGGGCAGGGATCCAGACCCTCCCATTGAGGGCCCAAGGGGAGGGGATGCTGCCCACACCTCCGAGCCCCCAGAAGTAAGAGGCCAACGGTCCTGTGAGACAGAATCATCTGTGAGGTCTGAGATGATGGGTCCAGCCTTCCCATTATCTGCGAGGTTCGGGGCAGAGGTAGTAGCCAGATACAAACAAACCTGGGACCCGCATCTTCAGTGTCTCATTGCTCTCCTCTCCACAAGGGCGCCCTCGCCTCGCAAGCTGGGGATGGGCCAGGCTGTCCCCGCAGTATCGAGTCTGAGGGCAGCCAGACGCTTTGGGGCCTGGTAGCCTGCGGCCGCAGCTGACCCCGAACCTGCACTCATCTGCTTTGGGGCAGCATCGCAGGGTTTTCTGCCTTCCCCCTACGGTGTCCATTTCCTGCCATGCTTGGCTCCAACTGAGGCTCAGGTTTGCTTTCTCTGAGGCATGGGGCTTGGACGGGCTCTGCAGAGCCAAGAGTGATTATAAAACAATAGCAGCTCACACTTCCTGGGCATTCAGTGAACTCCAGATACTACCTCTGGGAGCTTTACAGGGGCCCTGCCTTTCCCTCATCCAGAAACCCCAGTGTTACACATGAGGATACTGCGGTACAGAAAGATTCAGAAATTTCCCAGGCCACGTGGTCAGAGAAAGATTTGGGACTCAGACACGGGCAAGGAGACAGTGCCCTTCATCACAGCCCTGAACTACTGCCTTCAGAGAGAAAAACATCCAAGTGAGCAGGGAGCTGGCTCAGCCTCGGCTGGAACCCCCTGGGAAAACCAGGCTCAGGGAGGGGTGGGAGCTTCCATCAGGTCACACGGGACCTTGCTGGGGCCCAGGTGCCCTGCTCTCTGCCTTCTGCTCTCTCTTGGGGTTTTACTACTTTCAGTCAAGCATCAGAGTAAAACCACAGGTACCATCCCCGAGCCCGCTTACCTACCAAACCTATGCTGGGGGGCCTCCTGGGAATGCACCGGGGCGGCAGTGGCCCGGGGGGTCCAGCAGGCACCAACAGTGTCCGCCCCCCGACACCGACTGATGAAGGTCTTAGACATGGAGTCCTGACTTTGGCCGCACAGTTCAGAAACTCTGTTCCCCCATCAGCCACTCATGCTGCAGAGAAACTAGCAGCTATGACGCTCCTGGATGTCACACTTTTTGCTTTGTGTGCCTGGACTGAGGCAGGACTCTAGGTGAGGGGCAAGGGGGAGGCAGAGCCCTCCTGTTGGGGATTACAGTTGTTAGAAGAGGAAAGCACCTAGAAGATTGCGCCTAAGTGCTGTGTTTTGTAGATAGGGAAACGGAGGCCCAGAGAATGTAAGAACCTGTCTTAGCTCACAAAGCATGCAAGAATCACAATGGTTTTGGTTTGGTTTGTTTTCTTTGTTGTTGAATTTTTTTTTTTTTTTTTTTTTTTTTGAGATGACAGACTCACAGGCTGTGTGAGCTGGCAGAAATCTAACAGGTGCCCCAGCCTACCCCACCATGTTTCAGAGATGAAACATTGTCTAAAGTAACAACCTTGGAGAATGGGATGGTGGTAGATGGGGAGGGGAGGGCACTTTCTTAAGGCCAAAAAGCTGGCCTTTGAATCGACATTTATTGAATCAACATACAACCAATTCCGTGGATTCTGTGACTCAAATAATTGCACATGTGTCCAGATAGTGGTCAGTGCCCTAAAGGACAAGAACAGGGTGTTACCCAGGAGAATGAGGAGAATATGGGGTGACTTCCTTAGGAAGTGACTGTGGCTGAAACCTTAAGGACAAGGTGGAGGATGCGTGGCTCTGAGGGGGTTGGATCAGTGTCCCAGGAAGAGAAGAACACATGCAAATGTCTTGAGGCAGGAAGAGCCTCATATTGTAGATGAGATTGGAAACCTATTGTTTTCAAAGGAAAGAGGCAGAGGTAAATAGCTAAATAAAGGAGTTAGAGGCAGAGCTGACATTACTGGGAGACCTCCCCGGCCCACGCCAAGGGAGTTTTAGAAAACCCTAAAACTGTTCCCTGATTGTGTGCCCTCGAATATGACACTTAACCCCTCCGAGCCTCAGTCTCTTCCTTCCTGAAGTGGAGCCTACCTTCCTGCTCTTGGATCTCACCCAGGTTGCCTGTGAAAGGGCCTTGGGCCTACCAGTCAGTGTGGGAGCCGGAGCCCGGCAACGGGGCTGTTGGGCTCCCATCCCACACCTCCTCCGGGTGCCCCGGTGCCCCAGGTCGGAAGGATCCGCTCTCCGCCCTGCTGCTTTACCCTAATCCTGCATTTGGCCACTTAGCATTCATTAACTACACGTGCTATGTGCCAGCTCCCTCCTGTGCGCCACCAGGACACAGAAGAATCTTGGACAGTGAACTTCTAGGAAATAAAGAAGGAAGTTTATGCGCACCTCCTATGCATCCAGCATCGTAGCACTTTTACTCAGGCAGCATCATTTAACCCTCACAACAGTCCCGCAAGCACAGCCCTGCACGCCCTACTTCCCATTGGTTTGGGAAGGACACTGCCTGAGGTCACAGAGGCTACAGGGGCCACGCTTGGGCGTAGCCACAGCATTCTTATCCTGGAGGCTACTTCCTGGTCTATCTGCCCTGGAGCCAGCCCTGAGCAGAGGGCCCAGGAGCCAGAAAAGGTGGATCCAACGTGGCTCATGACAGAGGGCAGGCACACCGGCTGCCCTGCACACCAATAGTCTTTTTTCCTTCAGATTTTATTTATTTATTTTTAGAGAGAGGGCAAGGAAGAGAGAAAGAGAGGGGGAGAAACATCGATGTGTGGTTGCCTCTCCCACGATCCCAGTTGGGGACCGGGCCCACAACCCAGGTGTGTGCCCGGATGGGGAAGGGAACTGGCGACCCTTTGGTTCACGAACCGGCACTCAATCCACTGAGCCGCACCAGCCAGGGCCAAACCAATATTCTTTAAATATTTGCTCCACATTTATCTGGGGTGGGGTGTGTTGGAGGAAATGGATTTGCAGTGAATACAAATAAATGGTGGGCCCCTTCTGGATTCTGAATTCATTCTACCCAAGAGAGTTTTCCAGAAACCAGAGGATAGAAATTCACTGACAAAGTCACTTTCCCAGCTGCAGTGTGTTAATAACCTAAAAAAACATTGGCTGTTCCCCACTCTTTGGTAGTTTTCTTTCTCTTTTCTGTTTGTGTTTGAGCTTTTTCAAGGCAGGCAGCTTCTTGGGAGGCTTATTAGAAGATTTCTTTTGGTCCCATTTTTTTATTTGAAATTTATTTAAATACAGATGGGAACAACTAATCTTAGCAAGAAGGGTCACTCTGCCTGTCATGTGTTTTGACTGAGCAGTTTGGGCCACACTTTAGTTGGCATCCTTGAACTTGGCTGCTTTTCTTAATTAACTACAGAAAGTGTTACTTACATTTACATGAATGACAGCAATGCTTTTTTGGAACGTGTCAGAGAACCACCAGATTTATTTAATTAAATAGCTTTGTGTTTGGTTTTAGAAGTAATATATTCTCATTGCAGAACATTTTGGGGAAGGGCAAAGAGGTAGAAAGGGTAAAGTGATCACTCAGCCACAGTCTGACTGCACGGAATTCACTGCTATTACCACACGAGTCTAGTTTACTGTGGTAAAGTATACAGAACATAAAGTTTACCATTTCAACACTCTTCCGTCTCTGAATTTGACTACTCCAGGTAACTCATTGAAGTAGAAACATACAATATTTGTCCTTTTGTGGGATGGCGTATTCCACTTAGCATAATGTCTTCGAGATTTCTCCATGTTAAAGCATTTGTCAGAATGCTTTAAGACTGAATAATATTCCACTGTGTGTACCACATTTTGTTTATCTGTTTATTCATCGATGGACATTTGAGTTGTTTTCCATCTTTTGGCTATTGTAAATAATGCAGGTTGGACACTGGTGTACAAATACCTCTTCAAGTCTCTGCTTTGAGTTTTTTTGGACATACACCCAGAAGAAGGACTGTTGGATCATATGGTAATTCTATGTTTACTTTTTTGAGGAACTGCCATCTTGTCCAGTAACTTTGATATGTAACATCTGTAGTTGACATCAAAGTCTATGTACAATTTTGCGTGACTTTCTCGCTTAATTTTCCACTTATTAACTATTCTTCCAAAACATTGATTTTTTAAAAGGTTGCATCATATTCCATTGCATTGCTATGCCACATTTCCCCCTTCTACTCATTGATTTCTGGACCACAGCAAAATATTTTAAATTACGATAATAAAATAATTTGCTTCTCGTAAACAGCCTCATGCTCTGTCCATACTTGTTAGAGAAATCCTCAACAAAAATAGGTTCCTGCCTTCAAGGAATTTAAAAATTTCTCCTTAGGGATTCTTGGGGGTCATCCAAGTCAGTGGTTTAAAAGTTCTTTGTAGCCAGGGATACTTTACTACAAACAAAATACCAGATGAAAGCACAATATATAATAACGAGCAGGTAAAAGAAGAGATCTAAAGAAGGGCGGATCGGGGTTCAGAGACTTGCTCTCATGACCTCTCTTCTCCTTTGTAGGGAAAGTCTGGGACATCCAGGGATATTCTTGGGTTCTCTGGAACACAGTTTGAAAATCACCAGGCTGATCCAGCCCTTTAAAGATGGGTAGACATTTTGAAAAAGAAAGACAGTTGGCTGAGGCCAAGTTCATTTTTGTACATGCATTCATTTCTTTCCTCAACACAAAGCAGCTACTGCCTGCATACTGGAGTCACTTAGGGAGCTTGCTAAAAACACAGCTTCTCAGAACTCTTCTTTTGGACTTCAAAGCAATGGATGTGGGGAGCGGCCAAGCTGGGTTCTGTACGGTGCTCGCCATTCCATCATCTCTCCGCATTTACAGGTGCTTGTCTGTTGACGCCACCCACAGAACTCCTACTCACCCTTTGAGGCCCAGTTCAAACATAGCCTCAGCCTCTTTGAAGCCTGGCTGCACAGTCCCACGCGGGACCGCCGACTCCCTCCCCTGTGGCCCCAGAGCACAACTTGGCACTTCCAGCTCCACTCCACATTTCTTTCTGTGTGTGTAATAACTAATTGCTTCGAGGCCAGGCCCCTCTGCATTCCTCATGGTGCCAGCACACATGGGTGCTTTGTGGTTGTTTATTGACTGGACTTGGATCTGGTGTAGCCCCACGTTTGGAGGATAAGATAGCCAAGGCTCAGATAGTCAACAACTTACAGAAGGCCATACAGCTCATCGGTGCCAAGACTGGGACTTGTCCTGATGCCAGTCCTGAGGCTCGGCCCTTGGCCCCGGCCAGCTGGCAAGGAGGGCAGCTGTCTGCTCTGAGCAGGGAGCACTGGCCCCGGCTACCGTGTCCCTCAGCCCTGCAGTAGCCCAGGCTGTCTGAAGTCCAGAGGGCTCTGCCTGGCTTGTGGTTGGTGTATCTGTTTGCATGCCTGGAAATTAACTTTATAAAATTTTAACATATACGGTAAGGTGATATTATGTGACTACTACCTGGACTGAGTCAATGAGCAGATGCTAAGAAAGCAAGTCGTGTGTGTGTGTGTGTGTGTGTGTGTGTGTAGGGCGGTGGGGTGGGGGGCCAGTCAATTCACCACTCAGGGATGCAGAGTCTGGTGTGAGGGCCAACCAGCATCAGATCCAGACGTGGCCGCTGCAAACCCTCCTGTCGCACCCGCTCCAATTTGTGATAAACAACTGATGCTTTTCTGCTTAGCACACTGGGGGCTGAAATTTGTTTTTTAACTGGGGAAACAAGTGACTTGTGTATCATGATGAATGTGACCCATGGGCTCACGCTGCTGAAATTAAAGTATTTATGATATTTACGTATTTATGTTGTGTAGATGGGCTGGAGTAGCTATTATTCACTCCTACCCAGCATCAAGGTGGGTCAGGGTCCCTCACCCTGTGCCAGCCTGGAACTCTGGATTCTGTGGCATAGGTGGGGGACAGGGGACAGAATCCTGCCTCAGGAACCCTGGCACCTGCCTCCACGGGTGTTCCTAACCCTGATGGTGCTTGTGCTGTGGACTCCTCCTATGGCATCTGATGAAATCTGCAGACAGATCCCTTCTGAGAAGGTTTCAAAATGGAAAAAATAAAATAAATAGGATTATAGAGGAAATAAGTTGTTTGAGCTATAGTTATAATATTAATACTGGGAGCAGAATTTCAGCTCAGACTGAGATGCTTCCTCATCTGTAAAATGGGGCTATTATTACTAGGTACAGATTCCTGCCCTTCAGGCGTTCACACTCTGGAATGGGATACACAAGAATATGTATATGACAGTAACTAAGGTAGAATTAAAGGTGCAAAATGGTAACCTGATGAAAGGCTAGAGAGAGCAAAATAGTTTCCAGCTGGCGGCTAAGCTCGGGTGCCGGCGGGGCTTGGATCCACTGCGGCGCTGACCTCAGCTGGCTGAGCATGGGCAAGAGGGGCCACCAACGTGAGCCTTGGTGCTCTTCTCTATAGAATGAAGATGAGAACAGAATCTACTTGACAGGGAGGCTCTGAGCTCCGCCTCCTTCTCTCCCAACAGACAGTTAAATCACGCGGGCCCCGCTGTGTTAACCACTTCCCCTCTTTGGCTTTCCGGCGCATAGCTCACCTGTCAGTCCCTAACTACCAACGACTCCAGCAAGTGGCCATCTCTGCCACTGCCCCTGGGCTGTTGAAAGGGACCGGGTACGGGCTCTGTTACCACCTCAGTGGGGCAGCAGGGCTGCTTGGCACCCCGTGTCCTCAGCTTTGGTCTGGGCCCTCTCTCAACCTGCTGGCCCCACTTGCTCTCATCATGAACTTACTTCGTAGGAAAGGGAGGCCATAGAGGACAACACTCTGAGCTTCCTTCTCACGCCTTTCAAATTTGGCTGAATGTTCACCCACCTTTGGGACTTAGGAGAAAAAATTTCTACAGGACATTGGAGGACGGTTCTTGCCTCTACTTCACTTTCCTTTATTCTTACAGGCCCCTCACGATGAGGAAAGTTAAGGTTTCATAGGGAAATGGGTAGATTGATATCTAGAGAATATCCTACTCTGTGTGAGCTGGGCAGTGTATCAGGATGGAGCAGGTTATGCTGCAGTAACAAACAACCCCTAAATCTTAAGGGCCAAAACCACAGTTTCCTTCCTCAAATTAATATGAGAATCTTGGGTCAGCTGGGGGCTGTGCTCCTCATTCAAGGAGCCAGGCTGGTGGAACAGTCACCTTATTGAATGTCCTCCATGACACAGAGACACACCATGACACAGGTGACACAGAGAAAGAGGACCCTAAAGGGTCTTGCACTGGCAATGGATTGTTTGGATTCACTCGTATTGGTCAGACTACTCACAAGGGCCTACCCAACCACAAGGGTACCAGGAAACGACATCCTCCCATGAAGGTGAAGCGCCGAAAACATTTGATAGGCCATAAAGGAGCACCCCAGGTGGGGTGTGCCCTTCTGTGTCTCGCATGCTAACGTCAACTCTGCAAGCTGCTGCCATAACCAACCTGGGTCGCACAGACAGAACAGCCTTTAGACTTTCCATGGGGAGTGCCAAGAAGCCACTCCAGAGAGGGAAAACTCCAAAGCTGCCTCTCTGCCCGAAGGCCAAGCAGAGGAACAATAGGGCGCTGAGAGCTGCAGACACCTCAGTGAAGACTCAGGAGGCATGAAGAGGGCAGGTGACACCTAGAGCTAAGAGGGAAGAGCTCTAGGTGCTAAACCCATGGGGAAGGCAGGGGCAACAGGGTCCAGTCAGAGTTTCCCAACTACATTCTTCATAACACGCCCATGTGATATTTCCTAAGTGGGGCATGTATTTAGGTGTTTTTACTCCATTTCTGTGCTATTTTATGTTTATGTTTGAGTGAGGGATGTTCTTTTTGAATGGAACGCCTCACATATCTTCAGTCCACACACAATGGTCACCTTTTTTCTGTGGCATTTCTGTGCCCACATCAGAAAGCCCCCCTGTGGGATCCCCAAAGAATTCAAGAGCGCTGGGGAAGGGAAGCCGTCCTTGGCAGATGCTGCGGGGGCTTTTTCAGGTGGGCCCAGATAAGGAAGCTCAGGAAGGAGACTGTTGACTGCAGCCCCCAGCCCCTTCCCTGCGCTCATCAATTTCCTGTGCTGTGGTGAAGAGGCACCTGGTCCTGGAGAGATGTCATACACCTGGGTATCAGCCCCAGCCTCCTCCTGTCATTGCCGAGTGGCCTGGACAGGTCATTCCCCTTCCTTGGTGCCTGTTTTCCCATCTGTACCATGAAAAGACCTGGGCAGTGAGGCTGTCCCTCCAGCCACATGGGCAAAGTGGCATGTGAAATTGCCCTCTGAGCCCAGAAGTCCCCGGAGCTCAGAGTAAGGGAGCGCCTGAAGGTTCAGGCGTCCTTTGGCGTTGCCATCACAGGACATTGACCTCAGTTGCAGCACCCCTTTGGTGGCATAAAAGTTGTGCTCTGGCTTTAGCTCCCCACTAGAAGCCATACTGGCTAATCCTTGTAGACCTGGCCCTCTGAACAGTGCCTGGCACATGGCAGGTGCCAATATTGGCACCAAATATTTATTGAATGAACGAACAAATGAACACATAACTCCCTTCAACTTTGAATCAGTGACTTGCAGACTTTCTGTGGGGCAGGAGGAGGTTGGAGAAACTCATGGCGCCAGTCCCAGCTAAGCCACCTTGGACAAGTCACCAGACTTGTCCCCTGCACATGGTGAGAGCAGCGCCCACCCTGCCCCATGGGCTGTGGTAGATGTTCCAGCTGGCGGGAAGATCCAGAAACACTCTGTACAAAGGAAGGGCTGTTGTTTTTAGGGCACAGGAACATAGTGGACTCTTCGGGGACACAGAGCAGGTAGTGCCAGAGCCCGTGAGGTGGAGAGTTCTGGAATAATCATTAATGAGAATTGAGTAGCTACCATTTATGGGCCAGTTGCTCCAGTATCAGGCCCTATGCCAAGCACTTTATGTGACCATCGCATTTACAACAGCCTAAGAGAGAGGCATTGTTACTCTCATTTTACAGAGACCAAAAGGTTCAAGTGGCTGCCCAGGGTCACGCATTGCATTAACACCCAGGCCTGTCTCCCTCAAGTGCAGGCCCTACCACTCCTGCCTCCAGCCTCCTGCCCCATGGTGAGGTGCACACAGTGCTCATCTCTTAGGCACCAGTGATAATAGTACAGGTTGCCTTTTTCTAAGTACCTACTAGGTGCCAGGAACTTTACCGATGTTCCTGGTCATCCTTTCAACAACTCAGGGAGTAAGGAATTATTATCCCTGGTTCAAAGATAAGTAAACTGAGGCTCAGAAAGTATGAAGTCATTTATCCAGGACCACACAGCCAGAAAGCAGGGGAACCGGGCTTTGAACCCAGGCCTGTCCAGGTTGGGGAAAAGCCACCTCCATGGTGGACTTAATTAAGAGCTGTTCTGTTTTGTTTTGAGTTTATTCTAGGCTTCCTGGAACCTAATCATTAGAGATTAATTCTTGAAAGGCTTTTTTATGTTCAAGTCAGCTTATCACAAGAAACCCAGGAAAATCTAGTAGAGGAAAAAATAAAAAACCCCAAGACAAAACAACCTCAAAATTTTTCAGTCCATTCTTAGACTGTGATGACCTCCTGGCCTGCACAGGGAAGCAGAGGGTGCCGACACTCCCATCACAGTGCAGGCGGGCGCAGGGACAGACATACACAGGAAGGCCTGGGCTTGTACCCGCTCTGAGCGGTCGCAGGAAAGGCTCTGGCGGCCTATGGGACCGGTAGGAAGGAAACCCAAGCCCTGAATCCTAGAATCAGGAAAGGACCCTGAAGGGGACTTCATTGAACCCCTTTATTTTAAATTCTTTTTTAAAAGATTTAATTTATTTATTTACTTTCAGAGAGAGGAGAAGGGAGGGAGACAGAGAGGGAGAGAAACATGAACGTGCCAGAGAAACTTCGATGGGTTGCCTCTCACACCCTGCTAACTGGGAGCCTGGCCTGCAACCCAGGCAGGTGCCCTGACCAGGTATCGAACTGCTGACCTCTCGGTTTCCAGGCCGGTGCTCAACCCATTGAGCCACACCAGCCAGGGCTGAACCCTCTTCACTTTCTAGAAAGACCCTCTGATCCAACCAAGAGACGGGAGGACCTCTGGGAGTGAAAGGGGGCAGTAAGGCCATAATCTGTGAACTGATCTACAACAGATCAGACCTGCCCTAGGGGAAGCAGTTTCTATGGTCTCCCGGATTTTTACACCAGAAGGGGTTACTATAAAAAGACAGAGAACAAGGAGGCTGGTAACAGAAGAGAACAGGAGGTAGGGCCCTGGGGTAGAGAGGAGCAGCGGCCTCTGCCAGCGGACCTCCCTGCGGCCTGTTCGGCGCCGTGCCCAGCCTGGTAGCATGCAGGCAGCAGCTGAGCTCCGCAGGCAGCATTGGGAATGTGTGGGCACGTGTGTCTCTCTTACCTGGCTTGGACTTGAAAAGTGCAGGGACGCCTTGGCTGGTGTGGCGTAGTGGGTTGAGTGCTGACCTGTGGACCAAAAGGTCACCAGTTCGATTCCCAGTCAGGGGTCGGGGCCCATGCCTGGGTTGGGGGCCAGGTCCCCAGCTGGGAGCAGGTGAGAGGCAGCCTATCAATGTTTCTCTCCTACATCAATGTCTCTTTCCCTTTCTCCTTCCTTTCCCTTCTAAAAATAAATAAATAAATAAATAAATAAGTAAAATCTTAAAAAAAAAAAGTACAGGGAGTGGGTCTCATTCGTTTCTGTGCCTGTGCCTGTCCCAGCGCCATTCCAGGTACTGAGTAAACATCCTCCGAATGTTTCTTGATGAGTGCGTGCTGGTGGGCAGGGCTTCCCTGACGTGGGCCAGGAAAGATGGGGTTTGGTTGCAGAGGAAAGAGTCAGAAGACCCCGTCTCTGAGGAGCCGTTAGGTTCGGTGGGAAAGTCAAGGCTACGTGGACACCTAGAGCATATTGGTTCTGGGATCTTGTCTGTGTTACTTAATCCCTGAGCCTCCGTTTCCCTGTCTGGGAAATGGGAATGATTGTTACTGATTGTAGTAAGGGTTGGATGAGATGGTGTATGTAAATAAATGGTGACTTGTATTATTATTAATCATGTTCTGGGAAGCAGAGCTTACTTAGCTCCACACGGAAAAGATGTGTTTTACAATCAGAATAGTCTAGAAGTGGAACAGGCTGCCCAGGGAGGTGGCGAGTTCCTCGTCACTAGAAGAAGGCTTCAAGCAGAGGCTGTCGGCACAGGTGCCGCAATCGGGGCCACCACCTTTGAGAGGCTGGGCCAGCGGGGGCTGACACGTCACCACTGCTGTAAAAGCCTGAGGGGCTTGGACTTAAGTGCCTGCGACCGAGTGGGACTTGTTTATTCCTCTCCTGTCACCTAGAAGACTGTGCCATTGGCCGGCCAGGGGGCACCGGGGGTGGGCAACAAGGCTGGGACTGGGAGCTGGCCCCTTGAGAGCCTGTCTCTGCCTCCTGGCTGCTCCTGGAGGGAGAGCAGGAACCAGCCTGAAAACTTTCACTTCTCATGGGCAATGCCCCGGCTGCTTACAGGGCTTCCCATTTTGGCTGAAGGAGAAGCCTTCTCTAGAGCTTGACTCTCAGCAGTTCTGACAGTAGCCCAGTAAACCACATACACTGTGGACTCGTTCTGGGTGGGGGTTCCCTATGCACAGTGCCCTCCCTCCATCCAAAGGCCCCTATGCAGGCGTCTTCGCCCAGAGTCTGCGGCTGGGCAGGAAAGGTGACATGAACCCCAGAACTGAGACACAGTGCAGAATAAGACACACTAGCCCAACGTTTTCATCCAGCAGAGGGGGGTCGGGTTGGAATCAACCAAGTGCAGCAGGGGCTGCCTGGAGTTGGTGGCAGAACTGGGAACAGAACGTCTCCGTGCCACACCTCTGTTTGCCTGGGAGTCTTGAGGTTCTCAGACAGCTGCACCCTTGCCAGGCACATGTCCAGGCATCCTTCTCCCTTCCGGAGACAAACGGGGCCAGAGGCCTTCCGATGGGAGTGCTGCGGGGGGAGGGGAGACAGGCGAGCTCAGAGTCTAGACTGGACTTTAGTGCGGCTTCCCCATCTCTGCCTCGCAGCCCTCACGCCGGGTCCTGACGGCCTCTCCCGCCTTCTCCCTTTTGTTCTGGTTCTCCTGCTTCTGGGCTGTGCCCCTCACTCAGGTTTTAGGGAGGTGCCCGTTAAGAACGCCCCTCCTTGCCCTCAGTCAGCACGCATCAGACCTGCCGGTTCTTGCCCTCTTGCTGGCAACTTCCAAATCGGGTTGCCCTGGGCTGTCTCTCTAAGATGCCTTTGCTGAACTGGCTCCAACAGGTTCTTGAAACTCAACACATCTAGAAAGGAACTCAGCAGCTACTCCGCCACCCCCAGCCCCTCGCCTGGCAACCCCTTCTGCTCCATTTTCCCACCAACAGCAACACCATCTTCTCCCCTACTTCAACCAGGAGCCTGAGAACCAGCCCAGGGCAGAGTCTGGCAAACTTGAGTGAGCATTGGATTCACCTGGAGACCTCGGCACACACAGATTTCTGGGACTGCCCTGGGCATCCCTACTGGTTGGGGCTGGGTGGGCTTGATGCTGCGCATTTCTAACAGGCTCCCAGGGGACACATCCGTGGTCCACACTCAGCGTAGCGCTGGACTGGACTTGTGCCTGTCTTACTCCCTTGATCCCCTCGCTTACTGTTGTTGTTGACATTGTTATTGCCATCGATTTTAAATGCTCACCGTATTGGACGCCTAGGTGCCAAGCACTGTACCAGGCATGCGGTTCGCCTGCAGAAATGTATGAGAGGCAGGTGCTATAACCGGTACTGCTACATGCACAAAGCATATAAAAGTATCCGTCTATGCCACTGACATTCTGGTAGAGAAAGTTAAAAGTTAAATAAGTAAGCTACAAAAGGAAAGTCATTTTAAATCCAGAAAGTTCTCACCAAGAAGGTGACATTTAAGCCAACTTTGAAAGAGAATTGATTTCATGTAACCCAAGGTTTCAAGATGCCCCTTCCTTCATTTCTCTCAAATGGCTGCCACTTTGTCTTCTGCCTCAATCCATTTGTTCGGGCCTCCCCTCTTTTACTGGGATACCAGCCAGCAGCCCCCTGGCTGGTCTCCCTGGCTGAAGCTTTTCCTTCTCCCACAAGCCTTAAGCCGGCAGCCACATAATTCCTGTAATAAAGCAAATCATGTAATTCCCTCGGCCTAATGTCACTGAAGGGGCCCTCGGCACCACCAAGATGAAATGCAGATTCCGCAGCAGCAGTGAGAGGATTCGAGGTCCCCAGGGAAGACTCTGCACGGCCCCCAGCTTGTCTGCCACCCACACAGCCCGCCTACTTCGTCCTCCATCCTTCAGCCGCTGTGGATTAGAACTTGTCAACTACCTACTTTTCCCCCGAAACTCATCACCAACCCACCCATCCTGTCTCCTTCCCTTTTGTAGGAGGGGAAGGATCTTCTGCCGGTCTTGGGGGGTCCCCTCCGCCCTCCCCCGCAGGGCTGCTCTCCTACACCTGTCCTCTCTGTCCTCGGTTCTGTCTCACCAGGGGCCGGCAACGCACTCCAGAGTCACCTCCCTTTCTCTCCAGGGTCTCTCTAGCTGGCAGCCTCTCTCCAGCCCTTCCTATGCTGCAAAGAAAGAGGTCCTTATGCTTATGGACATCACCTCCTCCGCTGAAGTGCATTCCGTGACCCACTGCCATCAGGCGCCTGGCCGCATGTGTAGAAACAGGCAGAGAAAAGTGAAGTTGCCCAGGATTTCACAGCAAAAGGGGCAGAGCCGGGACTCAGACCCAGCCAGCCTAGCCCCAGAGTGTACACTTGTAACCACCACACTCTACAACCCCCTCATCCACCTCAAGACGTGGGGATGTTTATCCCCCACGCAGAGGAGGAAGCCAACCCAGTTGTTCTAGCACATGCAGGCATCGGCAAGAGTGTCCTTTGTGAGTGCCTTACACATATCTAGGATTAAACAAATAGTGACAGCCTGAAATCTGTTGGTCTGTAGTGTTCTTGGCCAAAAAATATCCTCACAGAGATAAGCACGAGGGCGGGGAGGGGGGACTGGACCTTCATTTCTCCCAGCAGGAGGTGGTCTGGGACGCAAGGCCAGGGCTCCCCACACCCAGGCTGGAGCCCCCTTGGCTGCAACTCCCAGGCCTTGAAGTCCTCTGACTCAGCATGTGGCACATGGACAGGTACTGAATGCTGGCTGTTTATCTAACAGACCCATGGGCTGTCAGGACTGGAAGGGGCCTTAGTGACCCAACCAATGAGGAGATTAGTCAGCCCTGCCGGGCCCCGTGCCACGCACTCATCTGGCGAGGCTCTGGCCTCCTCTGATTAGCAGAGCTGCCGTCGAGGCTCACTTGCCACAGTTCTTTGCCTCAGTTGAGGAATGGCCACAAGTGTGGGCTCCTTTGTTTTGAGAGCCTGAGCGTGAGAGAGTGCTAGGGAAGAGGAAGATCATGTTGGATGCTTTAGAAGCTCCATTTCCTGCCTTCCAGTTTGCAGGCTTTTTGAGCTGTGGTTAAACAGCCTGGAGTTTCTAATTCCACTGACCTTAGAATGTCCCCTGGAAGCAGCTGAGGGGAAAAGCAGTACCAGACCCATAGCTGGTGGCTTTGAGGAAGTCACTGAGACTCCCAGAGCCTTCACTGTTCCCTGACCATCTGTGGGTGACCCGGAGGATCATGAGATAAAGGAGAGGCTGCTTTGTAAATGGTAAAGTGGGAGACCCATCTGACCCACGATCAGTGCAGTGCTTGCTTGTCAAAAGGACCAGTTTACCTTAGCCCAGCTCCTTAGCCTCCGAACTGTTACCTTCCCCTTCCCATTGACCATAGGTCCAGATTTCCTGGATCATTTAATGCAACAGACCTGCCCTGATCCCTTACTAAGGTGCTTGGTGGTGCTTGGCATAGGAGCAGAGAATCCAAGTGAAGGAAAAGGCAGGGCTATCCATGGTCCTGTGGCCTTCGAGCCAGTATCGGGGAAAGACAGAATGCTCAAGAGAAGGCAGCTTTCAGCAGGAAGATTTCTGTTCATTTTTGTTCTCTACACGTGGAAAAGGCCCATACGTGATGAGTTTTCATGAAGTGAACATACCCACGTAACCACTACCCAGCTCAAGAAGCAACATGACTACTCCCCCTAGGACCTCTGGGCCTTCTCTCAGTCTCTACCACCCCCATCCTGACTTCTACCACCATAGATAGAGTTGCCTATTTTCGAACTTTAAATAAATGGAAACATCCAGGGCTTCTTTCACTCAATACTCTGTGTGTGAGGTTCATTCCTGTTGATGGCAGTATCTGTAGTTAGCTCATTCTCAGTGCTGTGCATAGTATCCCAACAAGATCACCTTAGATCTGAGTTTCGTTTGGGATTTTGTAACTATGTTTATAAAGCCTTAGCCCATGTTACAAAAACAAGGAATTTAGAGTAATATTTATCAATGCAAGCGTAATTGATTTTTTACCTTCTATACATAATCATCTTTGAAATGCTACGAGTGAGTTCCAACTGTGGCTCTTTGAGACGCTGCAGGTGCACGTGGGATGATTTACCTTCTCAGAGAATCCTTTGGAAGCAGTCGGCTGTGGCTTGATCGTTGGAGAATCCTGGGTCTAGTTTGTCGTGGGGACTTCTCCGTGGACTTCCGCAAACTGAAGTGCCGTCACCAGGCGGAGGGCTTCTTCCGCGCTTTGGTCGGCTGGGAGGTCATTGGCGCTCAAATGCGTGATGCCTCCATTGCAGTCAGTTACGAAGAGACCTGTGGGCCCTGGCTGGGTTTCTCAGTTGGTCAGAGCGTCATCCGGATACACAGAGGTTGCACATTTGATCCCCAATCAGGGCACATACAAGAAGCAACCAATGAATGTGTAAATGAGTGGAACAAGGAATGGATGTCTGTCTCTCCCCGCTTCCTCTGTCTTTCTGAAATCAGTCAATCAATACAAGATAAATAAAAATAAAGAGAGACCTCTTAGTGCAAGACCATAGTCTCGGGACATATGCTCAGTCAAGTCTGACAACAGGCCTATGTTCCTGCGGCCCAGACCGCCATTCTTCCTCCAGGCGCTGGTCCACGCAAGGGGACCCAAGAGGGGCCCGCGGAAACTCCACCGACGTCCCAGTTCACATCATGAGGCTCATTGGCTTTGCCACTCAAAGTAATTTCTGGAGGACACATGATGGTGAAAGCCCAAGAATAGAAGAAGAGCACCAAATAGTTCCCCTTAAAGTCATCGAGGCTTAGCTCTTTCAACTCCGTTGATGACGTTGGTACTTTTGCGATAGGGTGTGTGCTGGGTGATGCAGGAGCGTGGTATAGGGAACTGGTGCCAAAGGCAAATTTTGCTTGCCTGGAGGCCGACCGCAGTACACGTGTCAAGCACGTTCTTCCAGAAGCAGCAGGCCTGAGGGCTGCAGAGGCACAGACGCTCCAAGAAATGGCGCTCACAGGTTGGGCAACCCAGCGCCGGGCAGCCTTCGGGCCCAGCCGCCGTGTTCGGCGCCCGCGGCCGCCACGCTGCGTGCGACCGCCCTGTTGCAGGCATGGGCGCGGCGAGCACCGGGAGGCTGGGGGGCGTCCGAGGTTGAGGGCGGGGCCTGGGGCGGGGCCGGAAGCCTGCAACGTTCTAGAGCAGCCTGGGGTCATTTCCGGCTTTGGGCGGCCTCGGAATGCTGTAGTTCACGTGCCTTGGGGAGCTTGTGTGCGTGTTATTTGGGGCAGAGACCTAGAGTGGAATGACTGGGCCGGAAGGTGTGAATTTGTGCAGCTTCGGTAGATACCGGCAGGAAAGGTTTAAGCAAGTTGTTGGGAAACTTCTGGACCTTAAAATTCGTGGCCTACGAGTTTATGTCCCGGAGGAGGGGGCTGTGAAATTTGCTTTGGAATCCTTGTTGGGTGGCTGGGTTGGTTGGAGCATCCCCCTGTACGCCAAGAGGTTGCTGATTCGACCCCCCAGTTAGGGCACACACCTAGGTTGCGGGTTCGATCCCTGGTCGGGTCAGGTACAGGGGGCAATTGATGTTTCTCTTACATCAATGTTTCTCTTTCTCTACCTCCCCCGCCCCTTCTTCTCACTCTGAAATTGGCAAAACATCCTCGGGTGAGCGTTAAAAAAAAATTTGCTTTGAAGAACAAGAGGAAGATGCTCATTAGGCAGACTTTGGGGGTGGGGCCAACACTTGGCTCCTTTCTGTTGGGTTTGGTTCCCTCTCCTTAGTCTGGGGTTTCCAGACTGTACTCCCGAGAGGCCTCTAGGGATGGGGCAGCGGGGCTCCGGCTCCACCTCCCTGTTTCAGCCCTAGGACTCCGTAGCCTCTGTTTTAGGCAGTGGAGTTCTGAGAATGACTTCATGTGTTTTTGAAAGAGTTTTCGTTGGGTGTTTGAAAGTGCACTGCTCTGAGGTCCCTTCCAGCTGGAAAATTCTATTCTGGGAGCTGGAGGTGGGTTCTGGGAAGGGTTAAGCATTATTCAGCCAAAGAGCTGGGTTGGGCCTTATGACCTTTTAAAGCTCTTAGGCTTGGTTTTCAGTGCAGGAGATCCCGTAACATTCTATTAAAATAGTTTTCAAACAAAACAACTTCCAAAGGCTAAACGATGTAGAGGACAGGCTTCACTCTGAGGAGTGTTCAGGCAGTGATTCAGCAAGTCTTGAGGAAATCATACTTCACCCAACTCTCTGCATTTAAAAGTTTTTTTATTTTTTTATTTTTTTATTTTTTTATTTTTTTATTTATTTTTTTTTTTTACTTCTCCATTGATTGTTCCTAGTAGTAGTCAGTTGGGGTTGTTTGGGCTCAAGGCAGTTCCCATTTTCGCAAAGGAGTGGGAGGTATGGGTGGCCTGTGTGTCCCTCTCTGGGGTGGTGGCCTTCCCTTTGCCAACAGCCAGCCTAGTTTCACTTGATGAAGGAGGGTAGGCAATTCGTGGGCCCAGAGAGAAACATCCCTGCATTGGTCTCTAGCTCTGAGTCAAGAAGCCTGATAAAGAGACTCTTTCCCAGGCCCAGGAAGGAACAAAGCCACTGGCTGCTCTGGGATTTGTCTGCCCCAATCTCCCTGAAACAGCTGTTTATTCTTTTGACAGGAGTTGGACCACAGCACCTTCCCTTCCTCCCAGCCCTGCCTCCTTCTGCAGAACGGAGCTCAATAGAACTTTGTTTTGCCTTTTACTCTTGAGGGGAGAGAAGCAGACGATGAGGTATGTGAAATGTTGAAATGATTTCCTTCTGCCTTGTTGGGGTCCCTGGGGGAGCTGCAAGCCGGCTGTGGTGAGGGTCCGCCTGGAGGAGGACCCTTGCTCTCCCCCTAACCTCTTGCTTCCCCCCCCCTCAGTGGTTCTGGAAGGAGCCACAGTCCTCCTCTCCCCGGCGTGGGATGTAGAAGTGGAAGCTGGCAGGATGCTGTGGGTTTTGCCTCGCCTGGCAGCACCTCTTTGGGCTGTGGCTGCGGCCTGGTGTTTTCTCGGCAGGATTCAGCGTGGCAGTGCAGGGGCTGGCTTGAGTCTGGCCCTTGGGCTGCACTGTGGGTGAGTGAATGCAGAGTGCTGTTGGGAGGTAGCCCCTCCATCTACCTGACCTTATTTCTCTTGGAAAAACCCTTGCAGTGTCTGAGTTGGGCAGCAAGGCAAATCTGGCTGGATCCAAGCCTGAGAGTTCCTGAAGGGATTCAAGAAAAGGCATGACAAGATGTGCCTCCGAGAACAGGTTGTTCTGTTTGTGATGGCTGGAGCGACACTTCACCATGTATTTAGTCTGAGACTTGTCTGTTAGTTCGTTAGTTTCCTCTGTGTTTATCCTGACCCTCATAATGAAAAACATGACAAGAAACAGCCTTCCATGCACTTTTTTTTTTCAGGCCTTGTACTATGTTTCTTCCAATGGGGAACACTTCCCTATAATGTCCACCAATTTACTTATTAAATATCTTTAAAAGATTTTATTTATTTTTAGACAGAGGGGAAGGGAGGGAGAAAGAGAGGGAGAGAAACATCAATGTGTGGTAGCCTCTCGTGCGCCCTCTACTGGGGACCTGGCCAGCAACCCAGGCATGTGCCCTGATGGGAATTGAACCAGTGACCCTGAGGTTCACAGGCTGGCATTCAGTCCACTGAGCCACACCAGCCAGGGCTATTTATTAAATATTTAATGTATTTGTTGATTTTAGAGAGAGAGGAAGGGAGAAGGGGGAGAGAGAAACATCGTTTTGTTGTTTCACTTATTTATGCATTTATTGGTTGATTCCTATATGTACCCAGACTGGGAATCAATCCCATAACTTTGGTGTATCAGGATGACGCTCTAACCAACTGAGTTACCCAGCCAGGGCCCATGCCCACCAATTTAGAAGCTTCTGGGTAAAGCAGCATTCTCCCTCCTTACCTCCAGCATCAGCCTCCTGCCAGGAGCTGGTCCTGGGAGTCAGAGGGTCTGCTTTTCAAATTGCCATCCCTTTCTAGGTGAGCCCTGCCATCTCAGCTGCCACTGAAGCTCAGTTTCCGCATCAAAAGTTTCCTCACTGCACTGACCATGGTGAGGGATTAGCAGATGGAGCAAGGAACACCCACACCAGGTGCGCAGGAGGTGCCTGGGAATGGCAGGAGAGCCAGTGCTCGCCACATTGTCAAAGGGAAAGCTGGCCCCTCAGCGAGGCTGGCCTGTGACTGGCTAGCTTTGAGTCAGTCTCTATGCGATAATCAGAAGAGGCGAAATGAGAGCATGTTCCAAACAGACCCGAGTGATTAGTCTATGGGTAGGCCCTCATGTTTTCTTTGAGAAGAGGGTGGTAAAAGTGGTGAGCACCAGAGACTGATGCCTGGGACCTGAATCCTGCCATTATGCTGTGTGACATCGGGCAAGTTACTTAACCTCTCTGAGCCTCTGTTTTCATATCTTCAAAGTGGGGATAACTAGATGATTTCAGGATTGTTGTGAGGCTTAACTTGAGACTGCTGCTAAACTGTTTAGCCCAGGGTCTGGCCTGGTTCATTTGGGGAGCATCTAAGTATTGTTAGGGCCTGAAGCTTATTCCATTTTCAGGGACCTCTTTAGGAAAGGATGCAGAGTTGCAAATGCGACATTAGGCATGGAAGTGGATACAGTTGACCTTTGATCAAATGGGTTTGAACTGCAAAGGTCCACTTATACACGGGTTTTTTTCTAATAAGTACTGTGTATATATTTTCCTTATGATTTTCTTAACATTTTCTTTTCTCTAGCTTACTTTATTGTAAGACTACAGTATATAATACAGATAGCATACAAACATATGTTAATCAACTATGTTATTGGAAAGTCTTAAGTACTTATTTGTGAGTAGTTAAGTTTTAGGGGAGTCAAAAGTTACATGCCGACTCCCAACTGCAGGGGCGCTGGTACCCCCAATCCCTGCATTGTGCAAGGGTCAACTGTATTTAAAATGTGAGAAGACATATCACAACAAATAACAAAAACTGACACATACTCCAACGAGGGCAAAATTTAGAAAACATAATGATGCGAAAATAATGTAAAAATGATATTACTTAGGTGTCCAATGCACCTGCCATATTTTGGCCGCATACTCTTGGGTTGCCTCTTTATTTGACAATGATTTTGTAGTATCATTTTTAATAGAGACGAAAGATAAATCAGTTTTGCCTCTCTCATGGTTAATCAGCAGCTGCTTTTCATTAGTGAGAGTTTAGAAGAGTGTCTTTCAGTTTCATAACTTGTTATTGGTGATGCTACACCTCTAAGTCTTTGGGCAGCTTCTTGCTCCGGCCTCTGGGCAGAGCACAGGGAACTCAGCTGCTGACCCTGCCTGGGGGTGGGTGGAGGGTATGGGCACAGGGTGGCAGTGTCCTGATCATCATGAGCCCTGAGCAGGGAGCAGAGTGGCACCTAGGTCAGCCCTTTCTCCTTGGGATCAAAGCGGAAGGCTCTTGGGTGCACAACAGGGTCCACCTGGGGCTGATAGTTACTGGGACCCAGGCGGGTGCACAGATAGTGGGGTCAGTCCCGCGGACCCACCTGCAGCCCCAGTCCAGGCACCAAGGCTGGGGTGACTGCCCCGGGCAAGGGAACGCCCCTCGCCCCTGGGACGCACTCGGGCCTTACCCACTCTCAGCCCCAGTCCGCAAGACAGCCTCCCTCCGGGTTTTATTCGCTTCTAGGTAGGGAGGCCTCTGCGTTCCACTCGTGTTGGTGGGTGATCTCCTCCTTTGATCATCACTTTAAGGAATCTATGGGGCCATTGCAGTAAGGGGTGCTCTGTGTGGCTTGTAATGAGACTTCCAGCCAGTGGTTGATTTCTCCTCCACGTCCTGGGTCAGTTAGGAAAGCCTGTCATGGAAAGTTAAGTCTGAGTGGCTTCTTTCAGGGACAGGGAGACTAAGGCCAGAGACACCCATGACCCCGGTCTCTAGCACCTGCTCTGTGTGGAAGGTGGGGCTGGTCGGCCTCAGCTCCCTCCCCACCCAGCTCGAGCTACAGGCAGTGGGGCAGCGGCCATGAGCAGCTGGGCCCTGAGCCGTGGACAGTGGGGAGGGGAGCTGACTGTCACAAAGCCCCGGTGGGGGTTGTGGGGGGCTCTCCCTTGAGTTTCTGTGCGGTGCCACCCTGGGGGACCCACACATCTCTCCCAGATGAAGCCACTTCTCTGCCTTCAGAGCACCTGTGGAGCATTTACTGACCACGGGCACAGTGTGCTTCATACGCATGGTCTCCTTTTGAACTTTCAAGACCCTCGGAGGAGGGCACTTGTACATGTAAACACAGTTCAGAGGCAGAGAACCTACCCGAGGCCTATGTCTGGGACCGCTGATTTAAGAGTCAGCGCTGGCCTGGTTTCTCCCTGGAATGCTGGATCTAAACACTGCAGTGGGGGATGTGGAAGGCAGAAGATAGGAGTTTTGTCCAAAGTCTTTAACACACAATTTGCTTCTGTGGCCTCCCTTGCCCCTTAACTGTTCACAGCACTTGTCACTCAGAGTCTTTGACCCCATCTCAGTCATCCAAGAGCGACTGAGCCTGCAACAAGCAGGGGCAGCTCCAGAGAGCAGGGTACGGGTTCCAGGGGCAGGCGAGGAACCGCAGGCAGAGAGGAATGCTGGGTCTCCTCTGCCATTGCTCTCCCGCGCAGGTCCCGGCTCTCAGAGACGATGGCTTTGCCAGGGCTTCTGAGCGCTGTTATTCAGCTGAGACATCCACTTCCCCCTGACAGGAGACAGAGAAAACAAGGTCCACAGTCCGCTAGAATTCCTTTCCGAGAGGATTTCTGTTTCGAAGGAATGCCTTTGCTTAGCCCAGACAAAACCGGGAGTGGGGGGCGGGGGAGGCGGGGCGCGCGCGTGTGCGTGTGTGTGCGTGTGTGTGTGTGTGTCTGTGTCTGTGTCTGTGTCTGTCTTTTTGGTAGGCAAGGAAGGATTAATTTATGAGCAACATGGAAAAGCCTGCCTGACACTCCAGGAAAATATAGCGGAAAAGGAAAAGGAGGAAAGTGAAGCGGGGCAGATGGAGAAATAATAGGCTTTACAAGGTGACCCTGCCCTTAGAAACGCCCCCATGTTCTTAGCAAGGGGTCCAAGAGAGGGGTGTGTGACAGGGGCCAAGTTCTGGGAGGTAGGATGGATTCAGAGAGCAGCCATGGGCACGGGGACAGGAGGGCCTGAGAGATGGGGGGAGGGCCCTGGCAGGCCTGGGTGTGGCTGCTTCACTGGGGGCTCAGAGGGGTCGGGGCTGCTGACCTGGCGTTCACGCTCCCACGTGAGGCGGGGTGTCCATATTCGGCCGTCCTGATTCTGTGCTCTGCACCTTAAATTGGGAATTTAGAAGCAACCCTATGTTTCCTAGTTGGTGGCTAAGATAGTCAACCACCCTCTGCAGAATTATGCAGTTCTGAAAATTCTGAGAGACAAACCCATAAGAGAAAGACTTTCAGACCACATTGGCTGCCAAATCCTCATTTTTGTCCAGAGAGAAATATAAAAGTGTTTTAAAAGACTTGCTGGCCACACTGCCAACCCCTCCTTCTCTGGAGATGTGCATTCCAGATCCCAGGAAGCATGTCTACGCCCATTTCTAGTGCTTTGCTAAAGGACACGATATTGGCTCATTTGGGCAGCATCCAATCGTAAATCTCCAACAAGAGTGACAACTGGCCACTGCAAAAAGTAAGCCTACTCAAGCAATCTGTGAAGTCCAGAAAGAAAGAGGCTTCATGAATTGCCTCTGATGCTAATTTCTGAAATGAAAAGTCTTAAACACTTTGCATGGCGAGGCGATTAGGAGCTGTGTTGATTTGGGCTCTTCCTGACATTAGCCTCCGTGTATTCTACCATGGGAGTTTGCATGTTTCTCCATTTCATGTTTTTTTAACTGGGGGACAGTTGCATTTGATCCTCAGCAGGTGGGGCTGATAAAGCCTGGGATGCATGCAGTGCGGCGTGGTGGCCTCCGCAGCACACGCAGGGTGTTGTAGCAGGGCCCCGCCTCGATCCAAGAAACTCAAAGTGTCCTCCCACTTCCGTGAGCTCTTCGTGGTGCTGCAGCGCGGAGCAGATGGAGAACCTTTAGAGCCTAATCTGCATCTCCCTGTCTTTATTGCTTCACATGTTATTCCAAAACCCTCATTCTTTCCATCAAGTATGTTTTGAGCTCTGGCTAATATGGGGCGCTGTGCTGTCTCACTGGGTCCTCCTGACAGCCTGTTTATGGGTACCAGTCATAAGAACAAACATTTCGTACACATTTATATGGCGCCAGGCACAATAGTAAGTATTTTATGGACGTTATCTCTTGCAGTCATGGCCATTTTTACCTCCATTTTAGAGACAAGGAGACCAATTTACTAATCCACTACAGGTCCACAGCCCCTTTTCTGAAACCCGAGGGCCTGGAAGACAGAAGGTGCGGATTATATTCCGTGTTATGTAACACTCCCAGTGCAGCGGCACCAAATAATAAAATGCATCCACATTTACGCAAAGGGACGTTTAAACGTTATCGCTAAGTGGGATAAGGATGATAAATAGCCTCATGTCAGGGTCATAGTGCTAATTGAATTACAAAGAGATTTTCAGGTTTTCAGAGCTTTCTGGAGACGTGGATAAGGGACTGCCACATGGTCAGGGTGAGCTGGTTTCGTGTGTATCAGAGCTGGGATTCCAGTCCCCACCTCCTTCCAAAGCCCGTGAGTTTGATCACTATCCACACTCCTCTGGGAGTGAAAACTTCAGCATGCAGAGGTGGCTGCAGCCTCAGCCCACGTCTGTTTGGTCCGCAAGCCAGGACTTTTCTAGCGCTCAATGCTAATGCTGTTGATGTGGACTTCAAGTGGCTTTTCCAGCAGAGAGGCAGAGTTGCGTGCAGTTGCATTTTGTGACTTTGCCACAGGCCTTAGGCCGTATGTGCCAACCAGCTCAGGGGGTCTCAAAGGGAAGAAGCCCAAGAGTGAGGTTTAGAGGGGACCCAGCAGGCCCACCTTCTTGTGCCTCTGGAATGCCGCTGATCATGGGGACATTCGAAAGCTGGCTGAGCTGTGACCTTGAGTTCAGCACTGGCTTTTCGGTTTCCCAATAGAGCATACTTTCTAAGCAAGGAGGACTAGAGTATCATGGCCGATAACCATGTTCTTTAACTGAATTTATAATAAAGTGATGCAGCACCTGAGATCCAAGACTGGAATCGTCTAAGACCCTCTTTGAAAAGAGTTGCAAAATATCCCGTCTCCTGAAAAGATAAATTTCAGTGTCATTTTCATTTTATTTAATTCCCTCACCAAACATTTATAGAGGGCCTCATTGACTTCGCGTGAGGCACTGGCGATTCAGGATTGAATGGGACCTTCCTCCCGCCCTTGGGAAACTCAGACTGACCGGCGGAGGAGACAGGGCCACATGTGGATGTTCCCATGTGACCCACCTCCCTAGGTGCTGTGCGCAGCACTGTGAATAGAGTGACGAGGGGGCCAGAGGAGAGAAAGGCCATTTCGCTGGTGGCCAGGGAAGGGGTAGGAAGTGGCTTCACAAAGGCCATGACACTTGATGAATGGTACAGCTGGCCACTCTCTCCCTTGGCTTCCGGGTGTCCACCCTCTCGGTTTTCCTCCCGCCTCCTAGCCCACTCCTTCTCCTCTCCTTCTCTGTCTTACCTCTAAATGTCACTTCCGCCCAGGGTCCTCTTCCTTCCTTTTTCTCCCTCTACATCCTCTCCCCCGGTGAGGGAATTCCTCTCCTTCACCTTAAATACCGTCCATGTGGACGATGCCTCCAGCTGCATGTCCCACCCACACCTCCCGGATAAACTGCGGACCTGCCACCCCTATTTAGATGTTCACACACTCCTTGAAAGTAACACGTCCAAAAGGGAATTCATGGTTCTCATCCCCAAACCTGGTCCTCCTCCAGCCCACTGAGGAAATGCCACAGCCCACCTGCTTACACAGAAACCTTGCTTCTTCCCTCTCCCTCAACCCTGATGTGTAAATTACCAGCCAAATCCGATCACTTCTCTTCTTCAAACTATGGGAATTAATCGACTTCTCTCCACCTCCTTTTCAACACAGGCCGCTCCTTCTTTTTGGCCATTGGAATAGCCTGGCACCTCATGTCCCTGTGTCTGCCCTTGTCCCCACACTCATTCCCTGCCCCCAGCACTCCCCAGCACCCACTGGGGTCTCTGAATGAAGTCGGATCAGGTGATACCCAGCTTTAGAGGCTTCTGTGGGCCCCTGCCCCCTTTCCAGGCCTTTCCAGGTGCCCTCTGCCCTGCCGCCCGCCCCACCCTTGTTCCAGCTACTCAGGTGAAAGAGCACCACTATTTTTTCTTGTTCATGCTTTTTGCTTTTGTCTTTTTTTCAAACACTAGAAGCTCTTTCTCCTGTCAGCCTGTCATAGGTGCCATTCTGAAATTTTCTCGTGCCTTCTCATGGCTTTTCACCCTCTCCATCCTGTCTTCACTCCTGGGGAAGCTTTAGTTGCCTCCCCAGCAAGGCCTTCCCTGACCGCCCTACTTAAAGTACTTCCCAACCTGCTCTTCCCCACCCCGAACCTCTCCCCGCTCAACCACAATTAATGCAGCAATCAGGAAGTATTTGCGTGCTTACTGTGCACCAGCTGTTTGCTCACTGTCGGTGTGGAGGGGAGAGGCTGGGTGGGGGTGGGAAGTGGGTGGACCTAGATTGTCAAGGACTGAGCGGTTCCCCCGCTCTGAGCATGGGGCATGTGGTCAGGCCATGAGGGGAAGCACAGCTAGGAAATGGATGGTCCCTGCTGTCATTTGCTGAGAGGGGCGATCTGAGTTCAGGCAGTTGGCGGCCATGGGAACCATTTACAGTTACTCCTTCATGCTTCCCCATCCAAGCTGGACCTCACGATCATCCGGGCACTTTCCCTCTGAGTCACAAAGTGGCCTTGCCATCATTCCCAACACGAGAGCCCTGTCAATTCATTGAACTGGCCTAATTTGCCATTGCAGCCCTATGCAGTTCAAGGGAGAGCACACTCCTGAGTTCTAATTAAGCATTCATGAACATTTCCTTTTAGAGAGGATATAGGTAGAAGCACTTCTTAAAAACCATATATCGCTTGGGATTTATTGAGTCTATTTTTCCCATTTTTTTTTTTTTCTTTTCACAGGATAAAATAATGAATGTCAAAGGAAAAGTGATTCTGTCAATGCTGGTTGTCTCAACTGTAATTGTTGTATTTTGGGAATATATCAACAGGTAATTATGAAACATGATGAAATGATATTGATAAAAGTTACTCTAATCTCCAATAGTAGCCAAGTCACCAGGCTGAATTAAAGGTAGACTTAACTGAAACCATATAGAAGAAATTCAACCCTTTCTGTATCCCTGAGCCCTGACTGTCTTGTTTTTTTTTTAATCGTTTTCTTTTTCCATTACCACTTAGTTCCCTTGTACACCTCTCCCCCCAGCATTCGCCACACTGTTGTCTGTGAGTCCTTTTTCCTTTTCGCTCAGTCGCTCCGCCCGCTAACTCCCCGCCACCACGAGCTGTCACCCTGCTCTCCATCTGTCAGTCTGTCCCCATATTCCTTGTTGCTCAGTTTAGCCCTGAGCTGTGTTTCAAAGCATTAGAGCTGCAAGTACCTTCTGGCTAATCAACTATCTTCCTCCCTGCCATGTTCCTAATGTCTTGATTTTTGTACTCTTCCCGTTCTGGGCAGAGTAGATCCAGGTCTTATTAAGCCGAAAATGTAATTTCAGTTATTCATATGGCCAGATATAGAAATTACCTTAAGGAATTTCAGACACAAATTCCATGAGAAATCCACCCTGTTTCTTGCAATTCTGGGATATTTGCAGAGTTTAAAAGAGCAACTCAAGGTGTTGACTTTTGCTGCAAAATGCACTTGAGTCATGAGTGATTTATTTGTGTCTGGCTAAAACTTTTCTTTTTTTTACCATTGGAAGCAAAGTGAATTAAACATTTCTGAGTGCATTCCCCAAAAGCTGCTTCTGTGCTTTTGGAAACTACAATACTTTGCAAGTTCCAGCTGGAGAGGCTTCTGATAGAAAGACGTCTCCACAAGCAGCTACAAAAATGCATGATGCCTTTGACTCAAAAAGCACTGGTATAGTTCGTCCAAAAAACCACTGTAAACCTCTGGGCGGGGAGAGCTCTCTTGGCACCATTAATATTTTCATGGTGCAGTGTTCAAGTAGCCCCCAAGTTCACAGTGACAGCCTGAATTAACATTTGAATGTCTTCCAGTTCTTAAATTCTAAGACTTGATGAGCCAACAGGACCATCTTGGCTACTAAAAGAGGAGCTGCACCTTGAGGTCCATCAGTAGAAGGAGAATTGCTCCAGAATTGGGAGCTGTTTTTCCCCCCGGGTGCTGCATAGATCAAACTGCTTCTGCAATGTCTTTTTCTGTCTTTCTGAACAACTCATTTGAAGAAAAATATGAGTGTGGCTAAGTTAGAGGGATCAACAAATCAGAACTTTCAAACTGAGGAAACTGGGGTACTTGGTCTGAAGAAAAGACAAACAAGAGTTGGCGAAGGGACCTTGAGCCTCCCTTATGGACTCAAGAGCTGAGGAGGAAATGTCCTGGCTGGAGTCCGGAGCTAGGCCGCCTGGGCTGATCCTGTGCCACCACTTAATTCCTCTGTGACCTTGGGCAACTTACCCTGCCACGCTTCCTCATTTTCCTTATCTTTAAACATGGGAATAATAATTTAGTACCTGCTTCATAGGATTGCTGGAAAATTAAGTAAGTTATTGTACATAAAGCAGTTAGGGCAATGTCTGGAACTTAATAAGCCCTCGAGAGACGCTAGCTGCCACGTTTATCATCATCCTCCTCCTCACCTTCATCACTGCTGTCACCATCACCCTCTGCTCTAGAGGGCAGAGCAGGACAGGGGATTTTGGCAGCTTGAAGGAAGAGCTCTAGCAGATGGAAGAATTCAGCAGAAGAACAGGTGCCCTTTAGGGGACCTACCCTGAGTTAGGGTGCTTGTGTGGATAACCTTCAAGCTGGGAGTGCTTGTTGCCTGGATAACCGTGGTGTCCTGAATTGCAGCCAGAGTTGTGCGTCCGTATTTTGGGTTGTTCATAAAATTAAAATATGTAGCCAAAGGCACAGATGTGCATATTGGCATTGGCCTTCCATAAAGAGGGTCATTTTGCAGTGCTAGACACATTGTCTTTGCTCGGTAGCCAGAGCAGGTTCTGACTGCGCTTCAAGGACACGTGGCACCCAGACTGTGGCCACATCATTACTCAGTGTGAGGAATCTGCTTGAGTACCTACAAGGGCCTTGAAAGGCAGGAGATCCTTTGCCACCTTGTGAATTGGCTGTGGGATGATTTGAGGTGAGCTGAGGGCACTAGCCTTGTGCAGGTGGTCAGTGCCAGGCTAAAAAGGATTTTTAAGCTAACCTGCCTGATCACATCAGCTGTTGTCAGCAGAGCATCCTGAAAGAATGTCATCCAGGGCAGCATTTGGTTTGAAGCTGGATGAAAAAAAATCTTAGAACTTTAGAGCTGGAGGAAAGTCACAATAAAAGAATAATGATGGCGATGGCAATTATGATGATAGCAGCTACTAGTTATTGCGTGTTTGTGTGTGCCCGGAACTGCGTGCACTCGCTCCCGCTCTTACAACAGCCTTACACGGGAGGTGTTCGCCCACGCGTCTAGACAAGGAGCACCGCATCTCTGGAGCCCTGCTCTGGGCACGGCGTTGGGCTCCGCAGTCATTCCTTGTTTTGTGTTCTGAGGGAAAGTAAATCCTGCATGTAGGCTGGCTGAGGCTTGGGGATCCTGAGGAGGTCGTGGGAGGAGACCTGTCTGTGAGCCTCCTCTTGAAGCCACAATGAAGGGCTGTCGCCTTTTTTACTAAGATTTGAGTCTCCACAGACCTCCTTGTTGTGGGGAGTACTGACATGACTGCCGTGGAACTTCCCTCTCTCCTGAGACCCTTGGTTATATCTCAAGGAAGGTGGAAACCTAAGAGTAGCTAAAACAAGGCTCTTAGCTCACCCCAGGGCTTCAGTGATAATGGTTGCAAAATAGCTTTTCTCAGAATGAAAAGTAACACAATATATTTTTCTTTCTTGTTTGATTTTAGCCCAGAAGGCTCTTTCTTGTGGATATATCACTCAAAGTAAGTGCCTTGAATTTTAGATGGCTCTGGGACTGTTCCTGTGACCTCTCCCACACCTCCTCCAGCCCATTCCTAACGTGGCAGCTGGTGATGTGGCTCTGGTCAAAGACGGAGCGCAGGCCTGGGTTCCCAGGGGTCTGGACGGCATGCCTCTGGCCTCCTAGGCAGCCTTTGTCGAGCCATGGCTGTGATTTGCCCTTGCTTTTTTCTCATGAAGTATCTTTTTAAGTGGTGTCATTTGGAGAACATTCCTGCCTTCCCAATAAAAAGTGTCAGGGCAGATGCTGTCCTTTATGCTACCCAGTATATGTTGTATAAGGATTCTTCCAAGAAATTTCTTTGAGACAAAGGATCAAGAAAAAAGTTTGGGACTCTGATGAACTAGTGGGTCTATTATCATTATTATTATTGGCAGTAAGAACTATGTAAGCCTTGTTTTTCTGTCTTTGGCTTGGTTGCCAGGAACCTCAGAGCAAAGTGTTGTGCTTAACTGCTTGGACTTTCCTCAGCCTTCATTTCTGATACAGTTCATCCCCTGGCATTAAATCTGAGCTTTTATGCTTATGAAATGCCATGGGATCTTGGCAGTTTTCCCAAACGCATTCAGCCAATATTTTAGTTTCAAATGAAAATAAAGGTAAAACCTTTATTCTCATGAGTTGCTGGGACGACCAACATCATGTGAAAATACCTACCTGAATGACTAAGTAAATGTTTCTCTCTTCCCTTTTGTTTGTTTTATTTGTATATTGTTTCCCTGCTTCTTGTAACCACACTGTCTTAATCATAAACCATCTTGAACACTTTCTGAAAGTAGATGAGCTTTCAAATAGATTTATCATGCCTGTTCATGACTCACCACTCAATTTGTCCAACCAAAAGGCCTTATCTCTTGGTTTCCCCTATATCCCCATATCCAGAAGGCCCCTACCTTGGGGAGACTCTCATAACGAGTGTGAAAACTTCCGCTGTGGGTAGGGAAGGTGGTTTCTGATGACAGGTTTCGGAGTTTCTGGTTCAGAGACTCTCAGATTTCCTGAGGCTTGACTGCTGACTTTGTGGCAACCTGAATTCTCCCAGTTCAACAGAGATCACTCTTGGAAAGGTGCACTGGCTTCTTTATTAAGATCAAAATTTGTTACAGTTATTTTCAGTTTATAAAGCTCTTTTATGTGTGTTGCCCTGGTTGGTGTGGCTCAGTGGACTGAGTGCTGGCCTGTGAACCAAAGGGTTGCTTGTTCGATTCCCAGTCAGGGCACATGCCTGGGTTGCCAGCCAAGTCCCTAGCAGGGGCGCATGAGAAGCACCCCACATTGATGTTTCTTTCCCTCTATCTCCCTCCCTTCCCTTCTCTCTATAAATACATAAATAAAATCTTTTAAAAAACTTAATAAAAAAGCTCTTTTATATATACTATTTCATTTAGTTTTCAAAGATACCTTCATAGTAGATTTATTATTATTATTATTATTATTATTATTATTATAATAAAAGGTTGGACAAAATGTTCACAATTTTAAATACACAAAACACAGTTTATTCTTGTATTATTATTTATGTATTATATTCCATATGAACAACTGCAAATCTAACTTTTGCCCCATCCAGTATTAGTATTTTTATGTGAATTGTCAAAGGAGAAAAATCCAGATTCAGCAAAGGAAAATGTCCTATCATAGCTACTAGTAAGGGGCAGATCGAAGGCCCAGGTGTGTGTGTCAGTGCCCCGCCCCCACCCCCATTGCTCATCATCCCCCTTCCCCTCCTGCTCCGCTAGGCTGCGTGGATGACGAGCTAGCTGAGTGCGGGGTCCACCCACTGTCGCGCCCCTCCCCTCTTATTCCCCTGGAGCAGCTTCGCTTCTTCCTGTTTTACCAGCTGGCAGTTTCAAACTTTTAAAAAAATGATTTTCTGTCATAAAAAGAGTTTGGAAACCCCCCAGATTGAGACAGTCTCATTTTCTAAAAATGTTTTTCATCTTTTTCATTTCTTAGAAACCCAGAACTTGGTGATAACGGCAGCCAGCAGGGTTGGTGGTTTCCAAGCTGGTTTAACAATGGGTAAGGTGATAAGACCAAGATCTGTACTTTCCCCCCATTGAACACTTGAAGAGTCAGATACACACTTCGTGGTAATGACCTTCTTGGTCATTCATTTTTCTGGTTTACTGAAATCATACAAGGTATATATTTCATGGTTGGAACTAGAATGTTAAAGGTTTTTGTTTTTGTTTTTTCCATTTAAGTAGGGGGTGAGTAGGGCTTGGGTTGAAGTTCAGACTGCAGGAAAGATTGTCATAGGATAAAATGTTCTTGTAAGGACTGTTTTATCAAGTTCTCCCACCCACTGACATAATGTAAGGGCTGTTGGGTCATTAAACTTGAAGGATAATAATGAAGATAGGCGCTGCGCCTTTTCATCCAAAGTGTGCCTTTCTGAATAGCCATTTAGTGCCCTGAGCCTTCTGCAGCCAGTCACCTGCTGCAGGTGTTCCCTGCCTCCATGGGCGTTTCCACTGACTGTCCCGACACCGTTGACCGCCCTCCCTGCCTTACTCAGCTTGCTTTCCCTTCATACACAGGACCCACAATTACCAAGAAGAAGAAGAAGACACAGACAAAGAAAAGGAAGACGAAGAAGAGCTTCAGCTCTCCGACTGGTTTGATCCACAGTAAGAAAGAGTGTCGCCAATGTGCAGTAAATCCATGGTTTAGCAGGAGGTGGTGGGGCTGGGTCAACAGCTGTGCCGCTGAGGACAGCCCTGAGTGGGCAGACAGAGTCTCTGTTAGACCTTCGGCAACAGATCAGATGAGAAGCTAAGTCTGGACTTTCTGACTCAAATGCTGGAGCAGTGACACAGTGATTCTGGCAGCAGTTGGCCAATGGCAGCAGATGAATCACGAAATACTCAGCCAGATGGGGTCTTACAGGCCATGGTGTGCTGTGGAAAGCCACAGGACTGAGAGTCAGAGGGAGAACATTCTCTCTGAGATTCAGTAAACTCATCTGTAACATGGCAACAATGTTGCGAGATCTCAGGGACCACATGAGCAACCATTCAGCAAACATAAATGTTTATCAAGTATCTATGACCGGCTAGCTGGTGTCTTTCACACCACAGGCCACTATCATTAATATGTTCACATACTAGCCTAATGGGTTAACACCAGCTTTTTAAAAAAAATTAAAGAAGAAAATCAGAGGGTATCACAAGAAGTAAGGATGTGTTCAGTGGAATTTTTTATTCTGTATGTATATGTGCATTTGTTTGGGTATGACGTAAAATGTATTTCTCACTATGAATCATGGTCAAATTTTCTGTACTAGACATTGTGTTAGGCATAGTAAATAGAAGAATCCAATCAAGGTGCGTGTGTTCATGAAGTTCACAGTCTTATAGTGGCACTTGCCAAGATTGGTAAGAATGTATGATGAACCCGATTTAGAAGGATGTGGCTTGGGGAATAAGGAGGTGGGAGCTGTCCCGGATGACCATGAACCCTGAGAGACTGTGTGGGGGTGGGGGGTGCCACTGATCAGGAAAGCACCTGGAGGAGGAGATGGTCTAGGGGACGGGGGAGGTGATGAGCTCAGTTAGGGATGTATGTGAATTCAGGTGTGTGGGGGACATCTAGGCAGAGACTCACAGGGTGCCTTGCCTGTCTTGGTCTGTTTGGGCTGCTTTAACAGAATACCATAGACTGGCTTATAAACAACAAGAAATTTGTCACAGCTCTGGGGGTCAGCAAGTGCAAGACCAAAGCGCAAACAGATTTGGTGTGTCTGGTGAAGACCACCTCCTAGTTCATACATGGCCATTTCTCACTGTGTCCTCACATGGTGGGAGGGGTGAGGGAGCTCTCTGGCATCCCCTTTCTAAGGGCACTAATCCCATTCATTAGGGTTCCACCCTCATGACCTAATCACCCCAAAACCTCACCTCCAAATACCCCCGCAATGGGGGTTAGGTTTTAACATACAGATTTTTGCGGGGGATAGTCCCGTCTACTACCAGTGCCTGAGCTTGGCAGAAGATATGAAGATAGATGGGGAGCCATCAGAATACAAGTGTCAGTGACCTGTGAGCCTGGATGAGGCCACCCAGGCAGAGGAATAGACCTGAGTCCTGCCTGGCGTCAGCACTTAAAGGGCTGGTGGAGGAAGAGAAGTTGGAGGAACAGCTATAGAGGTGGTAGGAGGGTGGGAGGGAAGAGCTCTAGTCCAGTGTGAGGAATCTTAGACTCTCTGGAAAGACTGAATATGTTCTGGCAAGTTCACTTATTGTTTTGGGATACAGGATCCATGCCAGCAAAGAAGGATGGGGATTTGGGGCCCCTGTGTGTCATTTGATCAGCTGAACAACAGAGTAGCCATCTGTGAGATGTTAAACCATTACTGGAAATGTCAGAATATGGGCACATTGCTCCTTCAATGTGTATGTGTGTGTGTGTGTGTGGCAGGGGGGTGGACGGTTTAAGACCTCCCAGGGAGCAAGCTTGATGAGCTGAAGACGGTCACCAGCCTCCCTTCTAAGGAGGGTGGCACACTTTTACTGTGACACTTGTGCTTTGCTGAATGGGACTTAGGTGGTAGGGTCAGGGCTGAATTGCTGGGGGCAAAGAGGAGGGACAGATGGTGGCCACCAGCTGTCACTCTCTGTACTCTCAGCTTCTCTCTAAAGCAATGGTGAATGGTACTTAGAGAACATTGGTTGGAAGCGACACCGAATTAAGCCTTCTCAGGGCACCAGAGTGTCTTTCTTGCTTAAATGAATGATTAGACAAACAACTGAATGAACAAACAAATATATTTCTATAAATGTGTACTTTTCTGTAAACTACCTAAAACATATCATAGTATATTGTGTACACATTTCCACATGAAGCGCTCTCAGCTTCTGTGACACCAGAACCTTGTAATTTTCCTGCTATTTTTCCATTCGCCCTTCTTAGTCTCCTTGACAGGACCTCCTCCCTCTTTCCAGCCTTCACATATTAGAGCTTCTGTAGTTAAGTCTAGTATCCTCATACCCTTTCTGTGTGCCCCATCTTCCAACATGCTCCCACCCATTTCCAGGGAGTTAGGTAGTATCCGTGTGCAAGTGGTTCCTACACTTAAATCTTTAGCCCAGGCCTGTTCTCACTGCCTGCTTGATGTCTCTGCACGTCTCGCGTGATCCCTCCCCACCCTGGTTCTTCCAATTTCCCATCTCAAGCTCCAGAGTCTGGGACGCCTCTCCGTTCAGCATTCTCCTCCACCTGCGCCTCAGCCTAACTCACTAACGTGTTCTGTTCATTCTTCCTCCACTCTCGCCTTCTGTGCATTTCACAGGCATGACCACTCTTGTTCCTTTCACCATAGGCTCTTTGCTGGACCACTCTCCAGCAGCTGCTGCTTAGAAGGAGTTCAGTAAATAATGAGTTGTATGCAGTTCACATCTTTGTTGAATGCACACTTCATGAAATTTTAACACTTCCTCCACCCAACCCTTGGATAGATATCACAACGTTCCCATAAAGAAGTACATAAAATAAAAAAGCTACCAATATCTGATGCAGGTGTGGGTTTTGGTTCTGGAGGCTCTCTTGTGGGAAGCCTTTGGCCTATACTGGTGGAACCACACAAGCCACCGTAACATGGGGGGGTGCCCTGCTTGGAAGGGAGGTTTGGGGGAGCAGCTCCGAGTCTTTTCCAGCAGCACTTTTTCCTTCTTTTAAAGCCCTGTCTTGGTGACCTTGAACATGTCTGGCAGTTGAGAGTGGCAGGGGCTGGCTCTTACACATGTCGTCTAGCGCTTCTTGTTTTCAGGGCAAGGTTTGTGGGTTTCGATGACTAAGATGCCTTAAAAGAAACAGCAGTTCATCAAGGAAGCTGACCTCATTCTCCCCCCACCCCGCCCTTTCCCCCCAGCCACCCTGCAGTAATAAAACTACTGAAGTGGCTAATTTGGGTGGCAAAAATGATAGACCCGGGTTTTAAGCCCAGCTTCATCAGCAGAGCATGTAAATGCCCACATAAGCAGCGATATAGGGCGGTGGCTCAGAGCACCGACTACAGAATTCGCCTATTGGGGTTCAAATCCTAGCTTTGCCCCTTACTAGCTATGTGACTGCAGGCAAATTAACCTCTCTGTGCTCTAGTTTCCTCATTGATAGAATGAGAATCAAAAGAGTCCCACTTCTGAAGGGTGGAGCCCTTAGCACGGTGCCTGGTCCCGCAGGAGGTACGCAGTGTGTGTGAGTTACCAGCATCAGCGGCCAGCTGGGTGGCCTTGGACAAGTTAACAAGCCTTGCTGAGCCTTGATTTTCTTACCGGTACAGTGGACATACGTGGCAGGCCTGTTGCAAGGACCAAAAGAGAAGGTGTCACGATGTGAAGTTTCCTGACAGAGGTCAGTGCCCCTCTGAAGGAGCTGTCCTCCATGTGGCCAGCATGTCTGGTGTGAGGGCAGAGCAGAATCTTAAATGGAGACTCCAGACGAGATAGGGAGAGTCAGAGAGCAGCCTGAGAGTGTCCCCCCTGCCTTGGGGGCGATTCCAGCCGTTCAGGGGCAGAAGGAAGCAGGGCACAGGGCTGGGGTGGGAGGGCAGAGTCGGCTCAAGAATGAGAGTGCAGAGCAAGGTGACAGAGGGACAGGAGGCATGAGGACAAGTCTGCTGATGCTCTTTTTCACTCAGGCTAAGGCTGGGGCGAGGTGGAGTTGCCCCAGCCTTGCCCAGCCGTGCTGAGGAGAGACCTGGCTTAGCTGTTGGGGTAGGGGCAGCTTCTTGAAAACGTGCCCCCACCCCTGTGTTATGGGAGGGGAAGTTCTCATTGGCCTGATCTATGTGTTCTGTCCCCAGGTTCGCAGGCACACAGCCCGCAGGAACCTGACTATGGGGACCACCAGGACTTTGCCCCCAACAGTGGCCTCCTCCCTGCAGTGGATAAAGTACAAGCCAATGCCTAGCAGGGGCCAGGCCTTTGCACGCTGGGGTTTAAATCTAAATGTCTGTGTTTCAGTCTCTGCTCCCCAACAGGGGAAATGCAGCCACTTCCTGAGCAAAAGGGGGTCAGAACTAGTCTCCACCACCCCTTCTGGGCTGAGTTACACCCTCGTGCTGGGCCCCAGCTGCTACTCAGCTTTTCTGCATTACCCTTTACAGTGTTACAGCTCTTACGTTGCTTCCTGTGTTTGTGTTGGCTTTGCCAAGTTCCTTTCAAGTGTTCTGAGTGCAGAAAACATGCCTTCCCCACCCCCCTTTGTGCTGCTATTGAAGAGGCCCCGTGGTCTGGGGAGAGGGTCGGTGCCAGAATGTTTCAGCCTCGGCTGCGGGGTTTCTGTTGAGCTCCTTCTTTTCTGGGCAACTCTACCTCCTTGTTTGTAAAATGATAACACCAGTATCCCCTATTCCGGAGCCTTTTGGGCCTCTAACCAGGTTCTTACTCAGAAATCCTTTTCTGGTAAAAGGCAAATTGAACCAGTTTTCTCTCTTTCAGCTCAGGGTCACTCTCTCATCCCTGTGTCAAGGATCAGGACCTTCTTAGGCTCAGATGGTACCCACAGGGGTAAATAACAGCCAGGGATGCCACTGGCAGTTTAGGAAAAGACCGGGCCGATAGATGAGGGAATTGGAAGAGAACAGGGAAAGCAAGAAAAAGGAAAGAGGGGACGAGATAATACAGGTCAGCTCCCCATAAAGGCTCCCAGGACAGCCCTCCTAGGCGTCTGGGCCTCCTGTCCTGCTGCTGGAACTTGCTGCCCTGAAATGTCTATGACCCAGCCACCCATTTGGCATTAAGCTACAGTTGGGATTCAGGGACAGTGACCGCAAATCCTAGCTGACCCCCATAGTCCCCCAGGCTCTGTCCCACCTTAGCAAAGCTGTCCCCACTTATACGGCTCTGCGTTTTGTCCCCAGGAAACGGCCGCTGGTGATGACAGTGACTGGATGGAAGGCGCCGATTGTGTGGGAAGGCACTTACAACAGAGCCATCCTGGAAGATTACTATGATAAACAGAAAATTACCGTGGGTTTGACGGTTTTTGCTATCGGAAGGTAGGTGTCACTATTAAAATTGACCTTGACTTCTTGTTCCCCCTGTCAAATGTTTGTGAGGGTCCCCCTGGGCTAATGGAGGCTGTTCCCAACCCGTCTGAATTACCAGCTGGGAGGAGGTTATAATGGGACCATTTCAGTCTCATGGCTGCTAAGGCCCCCAAAACATGAGGACAAAACCATGGTCAGTGAGTCGACTCCTTCCCACCCCGAAGGGAGATCTCGGGTTACAGGTAAAAATGTCTGCTACACCCACGGAGCCAGAGACTACAACTCACTCACCACCACCTCCACCCCGCCCCTGTGGCTTTCTCTGGAAATTTCCACAAATGCCAGTGGTTAGACAGCCCACATGTGCATCATTCTTTCTCCTGTACTCGTGAGACCCAGGACCAAGGACAGCAGGGCTCGGAGGAAGTCCTCAGGCCAGAGTGGCTAAGTATGGTGGCTTCCATGTCAGATCATGGCTCACTGCTCTTCCATGGGTGCCTGGGTTCCTCCGTGTCTGGTCCTCCTAGGGGACTCAGGGCCCCAGATTTGGCTGGCCAGGACTTCCTCTTCCAGGAGTTGGATGGGTTCCTCTTTCAGCTTCCATTTCCTTGTTTAGAATGTTTCTCCCCAAGCTGCTTGCTTGTTCTTACTTGAAATGGGTAGCTTGTAATTTCGGTTTTAAAATATAATGCATTTTGCTCTTTTGGAGAATTATTTTTTTTCCAGAACAAAAGCAAAAGTTTAATTTTCCTGTTCATCCCCGCCCTTCTTTCCCACCCCGATCCCAGCCTTTTCATCTGTACCCTTTCTGAAAGCCACACGGCAAGTTGACCCCTTCGCCTTGGACAAAGGGGTTGAAGGCTCAGGCTGATCTGACCTTGAGTTCTGCCCGTTGTAGGCCCTGAAGGAGAGTGCTGTGTAGATCCGATAGTTCTCCCAAGCCCTTCTCCAACCCAGAGCTCAGAAGCCATGGCTGGCACCGTAGCGATTAAGTCCTAATGTCACTGACTGTGCTGATCCCAGGGACATAGGGAGCAACTGGAATAGAAAAGGGTAACCTTGACCCTGGAGTTTTGACATTTTCACTGGAAGAATCTGTATTGTTATGAGTTGGGAGCCAGTGCACACTCAGCTTACCTAATCCTTTGGCACGAGAGGGACAAGCCAGCCATGATGCAGATTGATTTGATCCTGATGTTTCCAAAAAGAACAGAATGTTGCCCACTGTCCTGCAATGACTTCAACCAGCAGTTGTGACAATGAAAGAAACGTCCAAACCTACAAAGAATTTTTATAGGAATTTATTTGACCCAAACTGACTGATGACAGTTGCCGGGAAGCAAGACCTCAAATGCTCTGGAGAATAACAGTTTTACAGTTTCTTTTAGGCATTTGGAATTAACGAGGGGACATAAAGATTACCTGTATTTTCCCATGCATAATGCGCTCCCATGTATAATGCATACCCATGTTTTTGGCACAAACTTTCAGGGAAAAGAATCTTTCATTTAAATTTTTTTAACTGAATTATTTATTTTATATTTAGAAACAAAACCAATTATCATATTCCAGGTATTTTGCATATGGATGTTATTGCTGTCTAGAGTTATACTTTTAACACATAAGCATAAATAAAACATTTATATAGATAGGGAATTAATACTACCCACATATAATGTGCATCCTTATTTTTTCCTCAAAAATTTGGGCAAAAAGTGCCCATATACACAGCAAAATGTGGTACATGACAGTGGAAGTAGGCAGCGTACAGGATAGTTAACAAGATCACATGCTCTCTTGAGAGTGGTAGTCTTATTTCAAAGATACTTTAACCTCGGTGCACAGAAACAATGGACAGGGCTTGCTTAAATCAAAAATAAACCTTTTACTGAAGACGTCATATGTCTGGGGCATGACTACCCATGACCTATCCAGTTAGGAATTTACGTCCAGATGACCTTGTTTACATTCTGCAGAACCCCCTTTTTTGTCCATAGTTGCAACTCTGCAGAACTAAAGGATAAATGGCATATCCTAATGAAAGCCGCTTGCTCTGCACCCAGAGGCAGGAGGCAGCCAAGGACTGTATTCATCAGCAATAAATCCTCACAAGAGTGGATTTGGACTTTTAGAAGGTGTGACATTTGGTTTATTTTTCAAATAACAATGCTCAGTGCTTTAATCTCTAAACAATGTTAAACCAGACAGTGGCACACTTCCTCCCCCTAGGACTGTCTCCCAGCTTCAAGGCACTATAGATTTTTCTCAAAAGTACAGAGCACCAAAGAATTTCCTGGACATCAGCTACAGAGCCATATCAAAGTCCTTTATCGTGCTCAGATACATGCTCTCCATTTAAAGACTCAATACTATAAACCCTTAGATTTCCAGAGGCCACCATTAAAAACCCCTTCAGTTAGGTAGCAAGGAAAGGGAATCCACGCAGCAACCAACTGGAAAGTGCCAGTTACTACTCCTCACGAGACATCATGATTGGCCGGTACTGTGCTAGCCCATTAAGTTCAGTCCACATTCACTGAGCATGAGTCCAGGGTTTGCATGTGTTGCGTTAAGCCATCTTTCTACTCTTTCCTCTTCTCTCTGATCTCTGTGGCTTTGCAAGAGAGTGTGTAGCTGGTTACAGAAGGCATTGACATGATTTCTTTTTGAATGAGTAGACTAATCGCTAAAAAACCACGACACACCCTATCACTGTGGCCAAAATCCCAAAACACCGACAACATGAAATACTGGGAAGTAAGGGGAATTCTTGTTCACTGCTTATGGGTCTGCAAAATGGCATAGCAACTTTGGAAGACAGTTTGGCATGTTCTTACCAAACTAAACATACTCTTACCATGCAATCCAGCAATTGTGTTCCTTGATATTTACCCAAAGGAGTTGAAAACTATGTCCACATAAAAACCTGCACACAAATATCTACATCAGCTTTATTCATAATTGCCAAACGTTGGAAGCAGCCAAGATGTCCTTCAGTAGGTGAATATGTAAACTGTGGTACATCCAGACAGGAATATATTATCAGTATTATCAATATTCTAAAAAGGAATGAGCTATCAAGCCATGAAAAGGCATGAGGGAACCTTACATGCCTTTACTAAATGAAAGAAACCAATCTGAAAAGGCTACTTACTATATGATTCCATACTGTGACATTCTGGAAAAGGCAAAGCTATGGTGACAGTAAAAAGATCAGTAGTGGTCAGGAGCTGGGGTGGGGTAATGGATGAATAGGTGGAACGTGAGATTTGGGGGCCAGTGAAAATATTCTGTATAATACCCTACGTAATGATAGATAATGTTATACATTTGTCCAGACCCATGGAATGGACAACACCGAGAATGAATCTTAATGTAAACTATGGACTTGGAGTGATGATAACGTGTCAATGTAGGTACATTGATTACAACATATGTACCACCCTGGTGCTGAATGTTGGAAGAAGAGGAAGATATGGGAGGGTGGGGTAACCAGGGGAGTATATGGGAACTTTGTGCTTTTGGTTCGATTTTTCTATGAACCTAAAACTGTTGTAAAAGATTAAGAAAAAGTAGCTAAAATAAGGCTAAATCAAAGGTCGTTTGCTTTGGTGTTTAGATGGACCTTATGACAGTGGTGTCTGGAAAGTGGGTTGGGGTTTTGAGTGACCAGTGGCAGGCTAACAGGGAAAATCTGTAACAGAGAAGGATGTCCATGTTCCTCAACGCGTTCTCGGAGTCCCAGAGTGGCGATAGTTAGGCTTAATGCATCCCAAAGGGACCCAAGAGTCACATCACAGTTGCATCTGGTAGGGTAGCAGCAACATTGGGGTGTACGCTGGGGTTTCTGAAGGAGGCTCAAGAATTAGTGGCCCCTGATGTTAGTCAAAGGGTATAAACTCCCACTTATGAGATGAGTAAGTTCTGGGGACTTAATGTACAGCATGGTGACTATAATGAACAATACTGTATTATATATACTTGAAAGTTGTTAAGAACATAGATCTTAAATATTCTCACCACAAAAAGAAATGGTAATTTTGTGATGTGATGGAGGTGTTAGCTAACACTATGGTGGTAATCATTTTGTAAAATATGAGTGTATCAAATCAATACTTTGTACACCTTAAACTTATACAATGTTATATGTCAATTATATACCAGTAGGAAAAAAGAACTTGTATCCTCTTTGCCTGCCCAAAGGCTAAGTAAGGCAGATGATAGTAAATATCATCTTAATTACAGTTGAAGCTGGTATTGGAGAATGTGGCTTATATCTGCAGGCCCTAGGCCTCGTAACATTGAACCACCAAATTAGAAAGACTTAGGGGCCCAGGCAACTATAGCATTAGAAACTTCAGGGCTCTGGACATGGGGGTAGGGCCGGTACCACTAAATGTACTGTTAGGCCCAGAGCACACATACTACCTCCAATTGGTCAGTTTCTAAGAGCGCGAGGAGGGGAGGGGTCAGGGCTGTGCATGGACACTTGCCTTTCCAAAACTGGCAGGTAAGTCAGCCCACCCCCCACCAAGGCAGAAAGCAGTCAGGAATGTTACATCTGGAATGAGGAAAAGCCCCTAAACTTCAAAATACAAACAAAATGATTAGAATAGCACATGGTCCCCTGCAGAGTCCCAGACATTACATTTACCCTGTTCTTCTTTGTTTCAGATACATTGAGCATTACTTGGAGGAGTTCTTAACATCTGCCAATAGGCACTTCATGGTTGGCCACAGAGTCATATTTTACATCATGATGGATGATGTCTCCAGGTTGCCTTTGATAGAGCTGGGTCCTTTGCGTTCCTTCAAAGTGTTTAAGGTCAAGCCTGAGAGGAGGTGGCAGGATATCAGCATGATGCGCATGAATACCATTGCGGAGCACATTGTGGCCCACATCCAGCACGAGGTTGACTTCCTCTTCTGCATGGACGTGGACCAGGTCTTCCAAGACACCTTTGGGGTAGAGACCCTTGGCCAGTCAGTGGCTCAGCTACATGCCTGGTTTTATATGGCAGATTCTAATGACTTTACTTACGAGAGACGGAGGGAGTCCTCAGCATTCATTCCATATGGCCGGGGGGATTTTTACTATCACGCGGCCATTTTTGGAGGAACACCCATTCAGGTCCTAAACATCACCCGGGAGTGCTTCAAGGGGATCCTCCAGGACAAGAGAAATGATATAGAAGCCAAGTGGCATGATGAAAGCCATCTAAACAAGTATTTCCTTCTTAACAAACCAACTAAAATCTTATCCCCAGAATATTGCTGGGATTATCATATAGGCCTGCCTTCAGATATTAAGACTGTCAAGATATCTTGGCAGACAAAACAATATAATTTGGTTAGAAATAATATCTGACTTTAAATTGTACCAGTAGATTTCTGAATTTGGGAGAGTATTCTGGCTACTTCCTCAGAAAAGTAACGCAATTTTAACTTAAAAAAAATACTAACAGAACACCAACCCAGCAAGTACATACTATTCCTCCTTGTAACTTTGAGCTTTGTAATATGGGAGAATGAACCTCTGGTAATCAGATGTAAATTCCAAATGATTTCTTACCTACTCTGGGTTTGGGAGAAATACTATCAGTTGAACTAAAAAAATTGTCACAGTCAAAGAAAAAGCCAGAAACACTCTACATGTGCCAGATGTACTGTAGAAAAGGGTGCTGAGTCTAAAGCAACATAGGTGCTTTGCAGCAGGAGAACTCTAAGTGAGGACACCGTCTACCTGGCAATCCTCAAATGGTTTGAGTAGCAGATGGCTTCAGGCCGTTTGTAGTACGTGTCCTTTTCTCAGGATGTTTGGCCTCTGTGGAAAACATTGGTTGAGATTCCCAGTGGATATCATAGTGGTAAATGTCTGGAGTCACAGGGAATCTGAAGAAGTGAAAACAAAGCCTCAGAATTTGCTATGAAATAGCAAAGAGAGGGTGGAAAGAGAGGGGGCTGATTATGGTTGGGCAATGCCACCTCAGAAGAGCACAAGACATGGGGTTGGCACTTAAATACAGCATGCATGGACCCAGGCTCTGAATGGGAGGGGGGACAATGTGGATGATCTAAAGCCTCCTCGATCCCATGACAACTAGAGAAGAGAGGATTTGTATGCAAGATGCCTCTTGCTTTGCCCAAGTCATATTCAGTTTGCCAGATTCTGCAACTTGTGTCTTCAGATTCTTGGCCAGAAGACATGGATGGTGTCAGAGAAGACAAAGGCCCACAGTGGATTGAAGAAGCTTGCAAGGAGTTACATTTTTCCAGACTTGGACTTCATGGCAATCAGTTGTCACTGATGTGGGCTTCATGACCGTCAGTCATCAGCAAGTCCTGCTCTCACCTGCTCTACCCTTCAGAGTCCCTCAGCCTGTCATGTCCCATGTGGAGGGCTGACATCAGGAGTGGATTGGAGAAGAAGACCTCCCATCAAGTAACCTCGTTTGCCCCTGCCCCATCTGTGCTGAGATGTAACAACAACCAGATGCATCTAACAAAATGGTTAATTGATTTTATATCAAAAGCAGAGGGGAAGGCAATGAGAGACCCATTCCTCATGACTGAACAGCTTACCATCCAATTCCCTTCTTTAAGGGAAGTGATGAAATCCTACATTATTTAAAGTTAAGCAATTCAATGTAAAGGAAGTTAGGAAGCAACATTTACATATTTATATTTTGCTTGTGTTCCAGTTTAAGTCATTTGTTTCCATTTTTAGGCAATTTATTTAAAGAACCATTGCATTGGCTCAATGTTCAGCACAATGGGCTTCTCTGATAAAATTAAACCTACATTTTGTCTACCATTGCACTGTGCCTCCTACTCTTCACTTCTTGCCAAAAAGTATCACAATCAGAAAGACAAAACCAAACCAATAAAAAGTCCTAAAATGGACTTTGTAAAAGCAAAAGGAAATCGCACATCACTGAGGACTTTTGTTTCTCTGTGTCTCAAGTTTTCTGGAATACATTCTGGAGTAGGAAAAATTAATGGTTAAAATCCTGAACCAAAGAAATAATCTATCCTGAATGATTAAATGGCTGATGTTTACTTTTGAAGGGAACTTGGGGTTTGTTTTTTTTTAATTCATTTAAATCAAAATCCCAAATGTACTAACTCAAGATCTCTTGAATAGCCCTGGCCCATGTGGCTCAGTGGGTTGGGTAACATCCTACAAACCAAAAGGTCACCATTTGGGTTCCCAATCAGGGCGCATGCCTGGGTTGCAGGTTCCTTCTGGTCTGGGTGCATATGAAAGGTAATCAATGGATGTTTCTCTCCCTCTTTCCCTCCCGCTGCCAAAAAGAAAAAAATATGCATTCTTAAACATTAAAAGAAAAAATTCCTGATTTACAATCGAATACATTATTTTCTCAGTATATTCTGGTCTGGTCATGGATTGTGCATTTTCTCCCAAAGGTGTTTAGAATCGTCAGTTCTAGAATTTTAAATTCTTAGACTCCAGAAAGCCCTCATGTCCTCCTAAAAATGTGTTTGCTATTACAAAGATAGAATATGGTTGAGATTTGCAAACTTTTAAAACAAGTTCTCATATAGAGCTTTCCAAAGTGATATGCTGAAGTAATTGATAAACTGCTCGTGGAAGACCCAGTAGGTAATAGCTTGTTCCTGAAGCCCAGGGTGGGCACCAGGGCAAAGGGAGAAAACAATGCCTTAATTATATCTGGGCTTACTAGTCTGGACCTTTGGAGAATATATCTGGCCAAGTAAGCCTGGGGAAAGGCTGAATTTCCAGCAGTCTGGGCATACGTGTTCATAATAAAAAGATTAAAGGTGACCAGCTGATGGGGTATGGTATGCTGGATATACAACAGGCATGACCACTTCATAGCAGAGGATTATTCCCCTTGTACAGATGAGCAAATGAGGTTCAGAAAGGTTAAGCCACCCAGCTGGGCAGTGCTGAGCTGAAGCTGAAATCAGATTCTGACACGGACAAATGTGTTGACACCATAAATACACAAAGGACCTCATTTCACAACAAGGCAAATGCAACTTTAAAGAAGAAACTTGTAAAGGGCTGTCTCTACTATATGGATGTTTAAAAAATTAGATAGGTTTCCTGTCTGTACCATTTCCCATTCTTCATGCACTAAGCCTACCCCAAATGCATTAAATTAGTTAAAATGGATCATGCAAACAGAAGAGTACGTGTTCACTCTTACCTTTACATAGTGCATGCAGGGCTGATGGAAGCCCTTTGGGCATATGAGCTGTCCTGCCGAGGCAGTGCCTTAGAGGGTGTAATTGGGCAGAGGGGCGGGTGGGGAGGGATGGCCACTCTTCCTCCCACTCTACTTCTAACGTAGGGTTCGCATGCCGCTGGAAGGGGAGAAGCTTCTTTATGGCTAGAAAGGTCTGATTTCTCTTCCTTCTTGGAATTACTCATCTTTGATCTCCCAGCCAAAGTCACCGTGTGATTGATTAATGAGGGAACCATATCTATGGCAGTACTTAAAGGTACAAGTATTTGTTAAATGTACCTTACGTGAATTAATAACACATGATCATACAAGTGTGAAACACCATAGAAACCATGACTGTATGACATACAATGATACTTTTAGGTAGAGAAAGGAGGGTTAACCTGGGATCCTTTGGTCAAAACCTCAGATCTAAAAGGATGCAGAATTAGGATTCAAAACCAGGGCGGTATGAATCGAAGTCCTTTTCACAGCTTCTGTCTGCTTCCCTCACTCTGTCTTTCCCACTTTATCTTACACACACACTTACACAGACACACACACACACAACACACCAACCATCTTGGTTTTGAAATTTGAAGATGCAAGGAATCACCATCAAAAGCTCTCGATTCATATATTAGGCCTTAAAGAGCTTAGTAGACCAAAAACTCTGCAGGAGCAGAATGTGAGTCTAAACTCATCACATAGCCAAGTTGGAGAAGCAGTCAAAAGCTAAGCAACACAGGGCACAGGGAAGTTCCGGGCTGAGGGAGTGTGGAGGAGGGAAGGACGTCTGGTGACGCGGGAATAGCTTGGAGGAGCTGACTCGGAGTGGAGTTTGGAAGGAGAAGGGGATCACTCTGAGGAGTAGAGAGCAGTGAGATGTCAGAGGGAAGAGCGGCAGATGTAGAGCACAGAAGACTGTGCTAAGACTTAGAAACCCACAAAAACGGGCCTGAGGCCTTGGGACTGCATGAAATCACCTGGCAGAGCCTGTGTGAAAAGCAGCGAAGGCCACGGGAGCACTTGGGCTGGCTGAGGACTCCACATTCTCCCAGCATTTATGGCTCTCTCCCCTGCTTCCAGCAATGCTTGGTCTCCTTTATGGAGTCTGTGTGATGTCTGTGGAAACGTGCCATGGTTGGAGCAAGTGGTCCAGGCTAAGCTAATCAACACCTTTCATTCCTTTGGTGGCAATGACTGATTTGGGGGTGGGCAGGAGACCTAAACTAGACCAATCAGCATGAATCTCAGGTCCTCAGGTAATGAGGGAGCACGTAACAATGGGAGCTGCTAACACCTCTGGTGACCACAAGGGAGGTCAGCATTAGGATGAAGCTGACAATAGGACTGGAAGAGCAGGGAGACTAAAGGACGCCCAGGCCTTGAAAACAACTCTTGAGCTGCCAGCTCCAGCCTTACCTGAAGCCTGCACTGACTGTGGGCTTTTCAAATGTGTGCACCAATAAAGTTCCATTATCATTTAAGCTAGTTGGAATTGGGCTTTCTCTTATAACTGAAAATATCCCTGTTGATCCTCTCTAGAATAATTAGTTCCTTATAGGCAGGACCATAGTCTGCCTTTGCTCAGTTCCAGCACCTACTACATTACTTATGTCAGAGGCAACTGCTTAACAAATATCTACAAGATGAATGAGGGAGTGAATCATCACATCCACTCCCATGATGCCTCGTAAGAAGTGCTTTTTTAATTAAATTTTTTTTTATAATGGACTCAGATACTTTTCTATCTGACACCTGAAAACTTTTCTTCCTACAGTACACAGTACAGGAACTCAGGCGGTGCAGCCTGAGCTTCAGGCTCCAACCTGGTGCATAGCCAGGTTCAGTGCTGCTTAAGGTCAGCGATGCATGAGGCAAAGTTGTTATGTCAGCGTAAAGCACTGGCTCTCAATCAGCGTGATTTTTCACCTCTACTCCCCAGCCCCTGCCCTGACCTGAGGGATATTTGGCAATGTCTGAAGATACTGGCTGTCAAAACCTGGAGGGATTGCTAATCACATCAAGTTGTAAAGACAAGGGATACTGCTAAACATCCCAAAATGCACAGCAAAGACCCCATGACAAGGAACTGTCTGGGTCAAAATGTGATGAGGCTGGGAAACCCCCACGTAAAACTTCCTTGAATTTCGTTAAGGAAGAAACGTGGGAGAGCCAGTATGCGTAACAGTCATCGGTCTCTACCTTAGGAATAGTCCCTGATGAGCATCAAAAGCATGGAACTCACTTCTTAGCCTTCCTGTAATATTCACAGCTAAGAAAAAAGGATAGGGCAGTTCCCTGTACTGGACACTGGAGGGCAGGAATTTCCAAAGAATACAGTTATTCTAAGCAACTGCAGTGATTTAAAAAGAAAAAAAAATCTGGACCTGGTGAAGACTACCCATTTGCAGAAATAGATATGAATTTTATATATAAATGGAAAAGCTATAAATATTTAAAGTATGGGGCTGTGGAAAATCAGCCAAAGTTGGAAGACACTTTCAGTGAATTGACTCTAACTGCTCAGAACAAAAGGTGGTTCGGGTAGGTAGGGGTTGTAGTTAGGTATTTTGGTAACAGGGAACAGACGTCTCCCTTGAGCAGTCTAAACCCAAATGACAGATTATTGGGAGGCTACTGGAGAGTTCCACTGAACACAAGGCAGAGCTGGCAACCGGGAAGGGGCGCCCTGAAGCTGGTCCATTCCTGCGTGAGAGCCTGTGCATGCAACGCTGCCCAACTCCCTGTTCAGTGACTTCACCTGGGTGGCTTCCTATCTGCCATGGTGGGAGTATTTACACCATGGGAATCAGCAAACACTGGAAATCAGGTCTCTTTTTCCCTTTCCTTCCTTTCATTTTCATCTTTATTTTTTAGGAGTTAGTTGTGTAAAATATTAGTTTTGCACATCACTACAACCAGCCCATGAAAAAGTGCCAGGGAAGTTCAAGGTCTTCAGTAGCAGAAAATTAGAGACTTCCCCTGGAGGGGAACTCCTGGGGTTCCAACTAACCCCAGGCTCAGGGTTTCTTCCTTCAAAACTCTAAATTGCTGGCAAAGGAAACCCAAATGGCACAGCATTCACTCACGCTTCCAGCAGCTGTGCCATGGGGTAGGTTTACTGGAGGGTGGATTTACTGGGGGCAGTTTCTCAGACAAGGACCTATTGCTGTGAGCTGGGCAGATGCCTCTAAAAATGTCTACCACATTCCACTTAGAGTTGTCTGGCTATCAATCATTTCCTCCCACATATGTAAAATATGTCATGCTATTGTACTCCAAAAACATTAGGCACTACTGTAGCACACCCCCATCTCCTAATAGCAGATCATAGAATTCACAGATAATGCCAGAGGGCCAGGCTTCTCACAGTCTGCTATCTCCAGATTCTCCTTTGGCTCCTTAGGAAGCTCATCTGACTATTCTGAAATCCATAAAGTAAATAATAAATTCAGCTCACGCCCAAACACTCTAAAGTCAACAGTGAGAGACAAAGAAGGAAGAGGGGAAAAGATTTAGTAACTCCTATTTAAAAGACAACGATAGTTATCTGCTCAAGGGGCACTTCCTCGCTCTGAATTCAGTTGGGCCTCTGCTGTAAGTTCTCTGTTAAGGCTAGCCACAGTCTTCATCCATCACCATAGTCTTCTTAGACCCTTTGAACTATGTAAAATATAATTGGTCATAAGAGATCTAGCGGCAGATCAACTTACCTGAACCCTAGACCAGCTGGGGAGCTTCCTCTTGTCCAGGGTCACACTGGAAGGTCACTGCTTTTATATTTACCAGGCAAATGGGAGGCAGCTGGATACTCTCATGTGTGGGATATTACCTCCAAAATCCAAAGTACTCCGTAGGAGCTATGTCTCTCTCTTAACTGTAGGAGGCATAAAGCACTGGTTTTCAAATTTGGCTGCATTCTGGGATTTCCTGTGGAACTAGTATTGATGCCTGGGTCTGACCCCAGAGGTTCTGATTCAGTTGGTATGGGATGGACACTAAGACTTTAACAACCTTCCCAGGTAAACAGGATTCTGGGAATATGGTGGAACAGGAAGCACCAGGAAACTCTCTCCCCACCCAGATGATAATTGCATTAGCAAAATCTGATGTAACTACTTTGGAACTGTAGAGGCTACTGAAACTTGAATGTAAATTAAGGTTAATTTTAGTCAGTTTCAACTCATGTGTTCCTGAAGCAGCTTACATGCAGTTTGTGCAAAACCAGGGTGGGTATAAAGGACCCTGTCCTCCAGATATCAGAAATCTGTGCTCTGATCACAGAGGTGCAAAGAGGCAGGAGCCACTGTTGTTGCACCTCTTCCTGCTGTTGCAAACTTCCTCCCCTCCAGTTGAGGTGACTTCCAGAGGATTAAAGGGCCAGTGCCCTTTCTTTCTCCCTCCATTTCTCTCTTTTCCTCCTTTGGGAGCATATATTAAAGAACAGTACATCCAAAAACAACTACATATATGAGGAAAACTAGAAAGTGAGTGTGCATGCCCAGGAAATGGTTCTGAAATGACCTTAAGTTATACCTTAAGCTGATCCTAGGCATGGAGACAGCTTACAACAACAAAAAAATATAAAAAATAAAAAATAAAAAATAAAAAATATAACCTGATGGTAGATATACTAGACAAAGACTTCAAAACAGCTGTCAAAGATACTCAAAACCTATAGGATGATGTGAAAAAGAAAGTCGAGAAAACACTGTATAAACAAAATGGAAATGTCAATAAAGAGTGAGATGACCGATAAAGAAACCAAAAAATGATTCTAGAGCTGAAAATTACAATAATGGCAATGAAAAATTCACTAAAGGGATTTAAATGCAAATTTGAGCAGGCAGAAGAAGGAATCAGTGAACCTGAAAATAGGACATTGGAACTGATCAAGTCTGAGAAATACTAAAAAGGACTGAAGAAAAGGGAACAGTGCCTAAGAGACCTATTGGATACCATTAGGCTAAGTGACATATGCATTAAGGGAGTCCCAAAATAAGAGGAGAGAGAGAGAATATTTGAAGAAATAATGCCTGAAAACTTCCCAAGTTTGATGAAAGACATAAACATCTAAGAAGCTCATTGAAATCCACCATGATGAACTCAAAGAGACACACCATAATAAAACTTTGAAAAAGAAAGATAAAAATCAAAGAGAGACTCTTGAAAAGAGCAAGGAGAAGTGACTTGACACACACAAGGAATCCTCAATAAGATTATCAGGAGATTTCTCACTGGAAACTTTGGAGGTCGGGAGGCGGTGTCTTGCATTGTGAAATGAAAGGACATTAAGAGAGTAACTCAAAGCCATATGGAAAAATAAAGATCTCAATAAAAGTAAACATATGTAACAATAAGAGCTAGTATTGTAACTCCACTTTTATAACTCCACTTTTTGTTTTCTACATTATTTAAACGACTAATACAGATTTTTAAAAATTTTCTTAGCCCTGGTGGGATAGCTCAGTTGGTTAGAATGTCATCCTGATACGCCAAGGCTGTGGGTTTGGTCCCTGGTCAGGGCACATACAAGAAGCAACCAATGAATGTATAAATAAGTTGGTGTATAAATCGATGTTTCTTCCTCTCTCTCTCCCCTTCTCTCTCTAAAATAAATGGATAAAAAATAATTTCTAGTTTAAGAGCTAGTATGATAACTAGTTTATAACTCCAAAATTTGTTTTCTACATTATTAAGAGGCTAATGCATTGAAAAGAATTATGAGTGTATGTTCTGAGGCACACAGTGTATAAGGATGTAATTTCATGACATATGACAGCCATAAATGGTAAAAACAGAACTGTAAAGGAACAGAGTTTTGGTATGTTATTAAAATTAGGGTGATATAGATTGTATCAAATTTTACATTTAAATACATGGTCTTTCACTGTCAGAAGACACTAAAGAAACTGCATTTTCAGAGACACACATTCAGCAGTCTTGAAAATGGGCACTCTGAAGGGTTCATGACAGATGTACCAATGCAGTTCTCTGGTACCCAGATGAACACAAGAGCCCCTGGGGCTCCCCAGACCTACTCTTTTGTCTACATGAGTGATCACAGCATTGACAAGATACAATAGGACAAAGTGGATCACAGCTTTTCATCCCAGATGTCAGTACCTCTGATGAGCAGAATGTCCTCAGAGAATCCCCAGCCAGACCTTTGTAACCGAATGGATGATTCCTGCATGAACTTGATACCACAGAATCCAGGCGGTCCCAAGAAATTGAGAAGGGAGGAACAAAAAGAGGGAGAGAAACATCAAAGTGTGAGAGAAACATCAATCAGTTGCCTCTCTCATGCTCCAACAGGGACTGGACCTGCAACCCAGGCATGTGCCCTGACCAGGAATCAAATGGGTGACCTTTTGCTTTGTGGGACAATGCCCAACCAACTGAGCCACACAGCAACGTGGAAGAAACACCAAAAACTCACCTCATTTATGCATATGTAGCACAAACAGTTGGAGGCTCTATTAGCTACACCATGTCTCTACATAAAAATTTCTAGAAGGAACTCACTTTGAAACTCAATCTACCAGAGTCAGCAATAAAGACTTGATTCAGGAACCGATGAGTCAAACTGAGGAAGCAGCAGCAAAAACTGTCACCAAAGCAACCAAATCAGCTTCTTCCAGCCAAGATTGTGCCCACCTCACCCATAAAATTAACCAACATTACTCTTTTTTTCCCTTCAGTTTCATATTTCTATAGCTCCCTTCCACTTCGGCCCAGAGGCCCTTCCAGTTTGGCACAAGATTCTATCACCACTGAGAGCCCCACAAGTGACCAAATACAAGATCCTCAGTTGGAGAGGCTGGACGCCTCAGTTCCTGCTTTATACTCTGATGCCTATGACATAGAGCAAATCATGCAACTGTACAGTTTTCCTGATGAGGATGAAATGCCCAACACTTCTTTCCATTGTCTATATCAGTATCTCTCACCCACAGACCCCAGCTAGAAGAAAAGGGTTCTTCTCTTGGCATCTTTGCTTATGCAGCTTTAGGTCTATCACTTGGACAAACCTCAGCTGGTTTGACAAGCTGAGGCCTTTCAGCCTACAGCCTAAGAGACAGTCTAGAATTCCAGAACCCCTTCAGTATGGTGGACTTTGGATTTCTCTGATCAAAGTACTCATAAATACCAGATTGCATAGGGAAAGAAAAAATTAAGGTGATATAAATTCTACTCTGAGTGTTATAATTCAGGATGTTAAATATAATCCTCATGATTACTACAAAGAAAACAGCTACAGAGTATACACAAAGGGAAATGAGACTTTATTTCACTATAAAAAAATCAACAGAAAACTTTTAACATTGATATGGATTTTATTCTCTATATGGGTCATATATGGTTATGTATTATTTCAGGTAACTAAGCCACTGGTGAATAGTAATGACTTAATTCATTTTCTTAATGGTGTCTTTTGATGAGCAGAGCTTTATTTTGATGAAGTATAATTCATCACCTTTTTAGTTGTTTTCTCTCACCTGTGTCAGAGACCTTACCTGCAAGTTGCAAAGATATTCTCCTATATTTTTCTCTGTGGATTTTGCTTTTCTGTTTAGATCTATAATCCATTTTGAATTACCTTTTTGTATGATGTGAGATACACACAGTAATATGGGTGAGTTGAAAACCTTTAGAATAAAGGAAGCTAAATGTAAAGAGTATATACCGTACAAGCCTATTTATATGAAGTTCTACTGCAGGAATAACTCAACAATGGGAATAGAAATCAAACACTGGTTTCCTGGGTGGGAGAGGGCAGTGGCTCAAAGGGGCACAAGAAAAGTTACTGGGGCAGTAGAAATGTTCTATATCTTAATTAAAGTTGTTTTTATATATGTGTGTGTGTAATGAACCCAATAAACTGTACAATTAAACTATATTTTACCTTATGTAAATTATATTTCATTTAAAATGCAGAATAAAGCTCTAAACAATCTATAGGAGAAGAAATTTAAATAATCCTATTTTTTTTAATGGGACAAAATCGAGTCTGGAAATGACAAAGAGAAGTTATAGTATAGGCACGTGAATTGTTATGGCTGCAAGTGTAGTTCTTTCATCATCAAAGCAGAATCTGATGACATCATCATTCACAGAAGACTGAAATAGCAAACACAAAAGCTGGAAAGCACCAGAGAACCAATAACAGGCTATCTGATTTATGATTTTTCAAAAGTCTCAAAAGTTCCTGCTTGAAAACTACCTGCCTTCTTAGGTTTCTCTGCGCCTTCCCAAACCACTATACCATGAATGTTAACTCTTCAAGGACAAAGCTGACTAAAATTCCTACATGATCTTAGGAGCACAAAAGGTAAGAGTTTGTCCCTAATTTCAACCAAATTAAGCTATATCCAGTTTTTTTCTATACACAATTTTATATGTCACAGATAAAATATTACAAAGGGGTTTTGTGAACTTAATGGCTACAATTCCAAGGTCAATGCACAAATAATCTAAAAATTATAGCTTAACCTCCACTCAGTGTGCTGGATCAATTATATATTCAAATACCTTTGAGAAGGGACACATAGTTTATACTGCTATCAGTTCTATCATCTACCATGGAATGATCAACTTCATAATATTATTTAATTACAAAAAATTAATATTCTTTTATAATTATACAGCTCTTTAGGGTCCAAGTAGGTCTTTCCATTATCTCTTTTCCTCTGACACCCCACCCTGAAAGACTCAGCAGGTGAAGTGGTGTAACTTTTTTGTAGGAAAAAGCCCTTCGTACTTTAGAAAAGATGAACTGAAGTTTATAAGATCTCTTGAATCAAAACCAGCTTAGCCTGGTTTTGGGCAGATAATGCAAGTAAGTAGTATCTTTTCACTAACTCAACCCCATTTTCATATAAATCAACATTCAATGACCAGAGATGCCTAAAATCCTTGATAAAATCTATTAAGTTGTCTAGTTTAAGTCATAGGGAGGCAGAATTCAACACAGCTTACTCTGTATACATTGTACTTTATTTAATCTACTTTCATCTGTTTCTTTTTCCTCACAGTAAAGGATGAGATACAAAAGGAAAACAATTCTATTGTTACTATTCTTATTGTCTTTATGGGCCTTGCAAAAAGAATATCAATTCAGGTAACTTTAAAAAATTAATATTTTATTCTGGTGTTTTATAGAGATCTGGCTACATCATAAATGTGATGGGACCATCCCCTAAATAAATCACCATCCAACTGTACCAATCCAAATATACCCAGATCTATCCAAATGACATCCAAACATGTCAGCATAAATGTAGCCTCCAGCATAAAAATCCTTTGTTTCTAATAGGATCAAAACTAAATGTAATTTTGGTAAACTGATATGTGTGAGGAGAAGCAATATTAAGCTGCCAAGACAATTACTGTGTGAATATGGCAATGTAATGTTAGTAAATACAATAGAGAAACTGCCATTTTAAATAGGTGCCACCGTCTTTAAGAAGCATCCTTAATACCAGTGTCTTGTGGCACTATGTGTGGTATTTGCCCTCCACATATTTGAGGCAAACAGAAAAACTTCATTTGCAATAGCAAATTTCATTGTTTTAATGATTTAAATAAGTGCTCTCACTTAAATCTCAAAGAATTAGTTATTTTTTTTAAGATATAGCATGTGAGTAACATTTATTAGTCAAATCACCTCAGTAATTTCCACCACATTTATTACTGTACTCTAAAACCAGTGATGTACTTGGCACATAGTATACCTTGGTCCCTTTGGGCTGCTGTAACAACATACCATAGACCAGATGGCTTCGGGACAACAGAAATGTATTTCTCACAATTCTGGAGGCTGACAAGTCCAAGATCAAAGCACCAGCAGATCTGGTGCCTGGTGAAGACCTGTTCCTGGTTCATAGACAGCCATCCCCTCACTGCATCCTCAGATGGTGGAAGAGGTGAGGGAGCCCTCTGGGATCCCATTCATGAGGGCTCCACCCTCCTGACCTAGTCGTCCCCACCTCCTAATACCATCACATTGGGAGTCAGGATTTCAACACACAAATGTGAGGGGGACACAGACATTCCATCCCTACCATTATGTGTTCATTAAATATTTGGTAAGAGTAGGTAATAAAATGAATGGATTAACTGAGTATAACCCTAGTCACCTTAAATGTGGAAACGCTTCATCTAAGTTTACAAGTAACAATGTTTTTTATTTATCTTAAGCACAAAGAAACTACAGAGGATGTATCAGTGCTGGTAAGTATTTATAAGTATGCTATGACCTCTTCTTTGAGGGCAAAACTTATTGGAGGGCAAGGGAGAGCCTGCAAATCCTTGGTTCATGTAGGCAGGGTAAACCAAAGTAGTTTTACAAACACATGTTGGAGATACTCATTTAAGGTCAGAATACTAGGAGTCAAAGAGAGCAGATTGGCAGGGTGCTGTCTCTGATAGGGGAGCGGGAACTGGCTGGGGGAACAAGTTACAGGAGTCAGAACTGAGCCTGTAGGAACCCTGCAACTTTTAAAGCTTTGGGCCCACACACAGGAATCAAGTCTTAGCTAAAAGACCCTCAGGAGATTGTATTCACCACCTGCCGCCTACAAAATCATGCTATCAGAATGTGCGCAGAGGAAAACTTCCCCAAAGAATGTGCAAGATCCAACATCATTACATGTTCTTCAATGTCTTCTATAGTCTTGGGAACCTACATGGTGAAGTGAATGCAACTTTCCTTTCTGATGCTTGTTTTGTCTGGGGGCCTTGTCTCTCTGATATTTCTATGATTTACAACACCCCCACTAAGACCATGACTCTATACTTGGGTGAGCTGTGTTATGCATGCAAATTATATGGTAAGAATGTTTTCATGTACCTGGTGGAGTTATAGCCATGGCTAACAGGGGACAGTAACTGTCAGTCACTGAAAATAGCAGGCAAACCTCTAAGAAAAGGTGGGAACATCCAAGAAAGTCTGCTGAAGTTGAGGCTGGAAGAGAGAATGGACTAAAGTGTTTTTTGGCAAAATGTATTCAGTACAATACAATCTTCAATGCAATATAATCTAACAGTTATTCTATTATCTAATCAGAGTTTTATCGTCTCATCATACTAACACTCATCATTCAAGGCATCGTGGGTCCTGGGTAGAATGCCACATCTCATTCACACCCTTGATGTTGCAGTTACTCTTATCTGTGTACACAGGCAAAGACAGTCCCTTGACATAAGACTTCACCCCATAGCTGCCCAATCCTTTAATTAACTTAGCCTGGGGTCAGCTCTCCAAAGGTGTCTTTAGAGTGTATAACAAGGAAGAAAGTAAAGACTCAGGTACAACTGTTTGTCTTCCCACCTGCTCTGCGATTATGGACAAGGTAATAAAAATTCTTTGTGCTTCAGTTTCCTTATCTAAAAAATGGGGATAATAATAATAGCACCTACCTCATAGGTTTGGATTAAATTAGATAATGCTTAGGAAAATATTCATATTAGCTTCTTTTTTTTTTTTTTTTTGGTTTGGTAGTGTCTTTAATTTTTTTAAAAAAATGTTTAATTATAGTTGGTGTATTAGCAATTAATGAAAGGCATCTAACCTCATCTAGCAGATTAGGAAATATTTCCCTTAAGCAGGGATATTTAAAATGAGCCCTGATGGCTATGTGGGAATCAGCAGGTTGAATTTGTGGCATGGTTAAGGAAATAAAAAAAGGCCAGTGAGCCTAGAGTATTGTAAGTACAGGGCTAGGAGGGAAACATGGCTGGAACACTGTGAAGGGGGGTCATGTAGAATATTATGGCCGTATAAAGAATGAGGACATGATCCTAGGACAATGGGAAGTCACTGAATTTTGATAAACAGAATGACATGGTAACACTGTAACTCCAGAACCATGCTACTGGAAGCAGAAAGGAAATGTGGAAAATGGGCTGTAAAGGGCAATGCAAGAGCAGGCTAAGAGGGTAATGCATTGCTCATTGTGGGGGATGGGATTATGGAGGTTCATCAGATTAGTCTCTCTACATTTGTGTACCTTTGACATTTTTCATACTAAGAAGTCTCTTTTAAAAGTGTACAGTGAGCTCTGGCTGGTGTGGCTCAGTGGATTGAGTGCTGGCCTGCAAGCCGAAAGGTCATTGGTTCAATTCCCAGTCAAGTCACATGTCTGGGTTGCAGGCCAGGTCCCTGATGGGGGTAGTGCGAGAGGCAACCACACATCAATGTTTCTCTCCCTCTCTTTCTCCCTCCCTTCCCCTCTTTCTAAAAATAAACAAATACAATATTTAAAAATAAAAGTGTACAGTGAGACCAATTAGGAGGCTATAGCAATGAGACAAAGCATGATCAAGGCATGCAGCAGCAAGGTATGGAGATAAGGGATGGATCTGAGAGATGTTTTGGAGGTAAAACCAGCAGGATTTAATGATGGATTTGATGTTGGTACTTAGGGAGTGCTCTGAGCAGAGAATGGCCCTCATATTTCTGCCTTGTCAGTCCAAGTGGATTCAGGGAGGTAGGGCAACACGTGAAGAGGACCTACTTTGGGGAACAGATGATGACTGCACCATCTTCATTTTGTGGTGTCCGAGTAAACTTCAAGCAGAAACCTTCAGAACACAGTTGGATATGCACGTCTTGCATTCCTGAGAGAAGACTAATTGTACATAAGAATTTAAAGCTGCAGGAAAATGCCCAGGAGAGTGTCAACTGATCAAATACAGGCCCTTCTGAGACTAGTGATCAAGTCAGGGCTCCTGATAGGATATTCAAGGTTAACCTAAGGCAGAAAGTAGGAATATACAGGGTCCAGCACGAATAACACCCCATCTTTATTACAAAACCTTTTATTACAAAATCATAAGCATGTAATTCTGTAACAACTATATCACACTCAAGCATATCACATGACATTTTAGATGAAATGTTCAAATTAAAACTGTAAATTATTATACCCATATTTTTACCTTACCCACCACATTCAAGCAGGTGTTACTTCTGCTGGAGCCTGTCTTCCCATTGTGATAGAAGGGGAAAATATTCAGCACTACAGGTAAATTTGGATGTGAGGTGGCAGAAAGTTGGGAAGTTTTCATCTGATGGCTGCTATTTTCTCTGTGAATTAATAAGAACAAGAACTGTGGGAACAAAGATTTCTGGGCAGCACAAGGAGTTAAGTTGAGGTTGAAAATAATGATTTTTCCATGCCACTACTATCAAAGTTCATCACTGTTTTTCTTACTGCTTCATGCTCATTTTGCACTCTACATCTTAATATAAAATAGCCCATGACTTGATAGATACTCAGTTATCTCAAACTCTAACAAGACATAATGTTACTCTTTGCTGTTATTTTTCTTGATAGGTCTGTGCCTCCTCAGCCAGAATTAAAGCTATCAGACTGGTTTTTTCCCAGGTAGGAATGTCAAATATAACATGTGATATTATTTCATAGATTGCATAGAAGTTAACAGATGGCAAGAGTGTCGCGACTGGCATTCCAAATCAGGGAGAGCAGATGGATCTTTGATTCCATTTTTAAGAATAAGCAGTGGCTAAGACCCATTGGGAAAGGACATTAGGACCCACATCCTCCACGAATGTGTGTAGATAACAAAAACTCAAATCCTAGAATGACGGCAGGTCACAGGTGTAAGGGTGTATTGAGACCATTTGGTTGATTCTCCTTGTTTCACCAATGAGAAAACCGAAGCCCAAATCAGACAGATGAGCCACCTGCGTAATTCCTGTTTTAATACAACAGCTTGCCTCCCTCCAGCCTCTCTGCCTCCATCTTCTTATTCTACCCATTTATCTTTCATTCTGATGCTACAGGATTTAAGGACGTGAAGTGACTAATTACAATTTGAAAGGAGACATCCTTTTGAGATTATTGTTGGATAAAGGTCAATGACATCCTCCCATAATACTGGGTTGGCCAAAAAGTCTGTTTAGTTTTTTCTGTAAAATAAAAGACACAGTTTCCTTTTTTACCAATAACTTTATTGATTTGGATATTTTGAGTATGTGGGCTATCTCCTGCATGGTAGAATGTCAACTGTTCTCAATCGATGTCTTGATTTGATCACTATCAACTTCAACTGGTCTACCCAACCTTGGAGCATTGTATGGTGAGAAATCTCCAGCATGAAACTTTGCAAACCACTTTTGACATGTTCAATCAATCACAGCACCTTCTCAATACACTGCACAAATCTTTTTTTTTTTTAATTTCAGTTGTGTTTTTACCTTTCTTGAAATAATAAAGCATGATATGCTGAAAATGTTGCTTATTTTCTTCCATCTTCAATATTAAAATGGCTACACGAGAATTTACCAATTTTGATTTTTGAAAACTGCATGTTGATATGACAGCTGTCAAAATACAATCTTAACAAAATTGTTTTTAATGAAGTTAAAGACAACTACTAGAACCATCTTACAGAAAAAAATCAAATGATCTTTTTGGCCAACACATATCATAACATTTGTCAGATCTAATCAGTACACAAAAAGCACACCAATTATTTAAACAGAGAATTTAATATAAAGAATTGCTACCTCGTATAAAGTTGTTAACTAGGTAACTCGAAAGACTGAAAAGAGAATCCTGAAGTGTTATGAAGGTAACAACAACAGGAAGTAACTATTACTCCTAGGGCTGAAGAAACAAAAAGGAAGAGGCTGGGATTACTGAAGCTTGGAACAACGATTTTCAACCCTTTTTATCTAAGGGCACATAAACTAATTACTAAAATTCTGCGGCATACCCAAAAATGTATTTTTTTGCTGATTTCACAAAAAAAAAAAAAGGTATAATTTTGATTCATTCACATCAGACAGCTATTGTTCTGTGGGCTGTTGTCATGTTTTTATTTGACCCTCTAAGGGAAAAGAGGTCAGTGCCCCTAACTAAACTGTCAGGTATAGCATGCTTTAAAAATTCTCACGGCACACTGGTTGAAAATTGCTGCCTTAGAAACATAAAGAAGCTCCATGTGCTTAAACTCCAAAGCCACATATCTGATGCCAGTGTCTTGGAGCTCTAGGGAGGCCTGTTGGGGCAGGGAACCAGGCCTCTAAGGGGCACAGTAAGACTGGTTTTGCAAATGCTGGAAAAACTGAAAGCTGGATTCAGCTGCTGCTTTGGAAAGGAATTGCTATTGCTGTGAAGACATGTTCCCGGAGTGGGACATGCAGGAACAGCACACAGACAAGAAGCCCACAGGAAACAAAGAGCAAGTTCTTTCTTCCCCCAACCTTGTTACTCTCCTCCAGTGCCCTCTGTTAGCAAAGCCTAACGGGGTGTCCACTGCCAAATGTGGTTTGCAGAGTCCCAGGCCAGCTTAATAAAGCAGAGTATAGGGTGGTGGGTTTAGTTATCAAAGATAGTAAGAGCTTAATAACTTGCACAGAATCCCACTAAGACAAGTAAGGCACAGCCTCATGATTCAAGGTAATGGTTCATCACACAACTGAACAAAGGAGAAAAAACATATAATTAAAAAGATTCTAAATAGGCTACTAAATAAAATTTGACTCTCACTGATTTTCCTTTTCCTTCTATGGGGCAGGGCTTAAACAATGTAAATTTAGTTTTTTTCTCCACTTCTGAAGGCTGGAAGTCCAAGATCAAGGTGTCTGGCAAGTTTTGTTTCTCCTGAGGTCTCTCTTATTGGCTTGCACATGGCTGTCCTCTTGTTGTGTCCTTACATGGCCTTCTCTCTGTAGGCAGACATCCCTGGTGTCTCCTCCTCCTACAAATCCTGTTGGATTACGGCCCCAGTGCTATGACCTTATTTAACTGTAATTGTCTTGGCACCTTTATTTAAAATTATTTGATCATAGTTCTATGGGTTTATTTACAGACTGAATTACATTTCATTAATTTATATGTCTATCTTTATGCCAATACCACACTGTTTTGATCACTATATCTTTGTAGTAAGTTTTGGAATCAGGAAGTATGAGTCCTCCAACTTTGTTCTTCTTTTTCAAGATTGGTTTAGCTATTTGGAGCCCCTTGCTATTCTTAATGAACTTAACATGCAACTTGTCCATTTTTTAAAAAAAGTAGTTGAAAAATTGATAGTATATTAATTTCCTAGGGCTGTCACAAACTGGGTGGCTTAAAACAACGGAAGATTTTTTGTCACAGTTCTGGAGTCCAGAAATCCAAAATGAAGGTGACATCAGGGCCATATTCCATGTGAAAGCTTTCGGGAAGAGCTCTTCATGCCTCTTCCAGCTTCTGGTGGCCCCAGGCACTCCTAGTGGCTTACTCCAATCTCTGCCTCTTTTTATATGGCCTTCTTATCTATGTCTCTTCTCTATGTGTCCTTTCATCTTCTTATAGGGACATTTGTCATTGGATACAGGGCCCAACCTATTTTGGAATGCTCTTATCAAAATTAATTACATCTGCAAAGATATTTCCAAATAAGGTAATAGTCTGAAGTTCCAAGTGGATTTGAATTCTGGAGGGAACACACCATTAAACCCATTACAAATAGAGATTATATTGAATCTGCAGATCACTTTGGGTTGTATTGCCATCTCAACGATATTAAGCCTTCTAACCCATAAATGTGGGATATCTTTTTATTTATTTAGACCTTCTTTAATCTCTTTCAACAATGTTTTATAGTTCTCATTGTAAAAGTCTTACACCTTCTTGGGTACATTTATTTCTAAATATTTTATTATTTTTTATCCTATTGTGAGTGAAATTGTTTTTTAAGTTTTATTTTTGGATTGTTCATTTCTAATATACAGAAACACACATGATTTTTGCATGTTGATCTTTTAGATTTCTTAGAATTTTCTCTGCTAGTAGAGATAGTTTTGCTTCTTCCTTTCCAATTTGAATATCTTTTGTTTCATTTTCTTGCTTAATTTCTCTGGTTAAAATTCCAGTACAATGTTAAGTGGAAGTGGATAAAACAGACATACCCATCTTGTTCCTGATTTTAGAGGGAAAGCTTTCAGTTTCTCAACAGTAAGTATGATGTCAGCTGTGGGTTTTACATGCCTTTTATCACATAGAGGAAGTTCCCATCTATTTCTAGTTTTGGGAGTATTTTCACTATGAAAAAATGTGGGATTTTGTCAAAGCCTTTTCTGCATCAAGATAATCATGTTTTTTTCTTTCATTTTCTTAATATAGTGTTTTACATTGATTGATATTTGTATATTGAACTAGTCTTGCATTCCTGGAATAAATCCCACTTGATCATGGTGCCATTTTAATATGCTGCTGGATTCAGTTTGCTAAAATTTTGCTGAGGACTTTTGCATCTGCATTCATAATAGATTTTGGTGTATATATATTTTGTCTTGAGAGGTCTAATGCTAGCCTGAGACTGTATTAGAAAGTATTCCTTCCTCTTCTATTTTTTTTTTTGAAAACTTAGAGAATAATTGCTGTAAATTCTTTAAATGATTGGTAGAATTCACCATTGAAGCCATCTGGTCTTGGGCTTCTCTTTGTTGGGAGATTTTTAATTACCAGTTTGATTTCTTTACTTGTTATAGGTCTATTAAAGTTTTCTATTTCTTCTTGGACCAGTTTTTGTTGTTTGTGTATTTCTAGGAATTATGTTGGTGTATAATATGTTGTTTATCGTATTTTCTTATCATTGTTTTCACACTTATAAGGTCTATAGTGATGTCCCCATTTCCAGTCCTGATTTTAACAATTTGAGTCATCTCTGCATTGTCTTAGCCAGGCTAGTTGAAGGTTTATCAATTTTTGCTGATCTTCTCAAAGACCATCTTTTGGTTTCACTGATTCTATCATTTTCCTTTCTCTATGGCAGCTGTTTCTGCTATAGTCTTTATTTTATCTCCCTCATGCTTGTTTTAGGCTTGGTTTGCTCCTTTTTTCTAGTTCCTTAAGGTGGAAAGTTGGGTTACTGATATGAAACAGTTCGTCTTTTTTAATAGAAATATTTACAAATGCATTTCCTTCTGAGTATTGGTTTTTCTGCATCCCACAACTTTTGATACGTTGTATTTTTATTTTTATTCATCTCAATGTATTTTCTAATTTCCTTTGTGATTTTTTTCTTTGACTTATTGGTTTTTTAAGAGTGTTGTTTAATTTTCACATATTTGGGGATTTTTCAGATTTACTTTGCTATTGACTCCTAATTTCCAACCATTGTCAATGGAAAGACAATTTGTATGTCTCCAACCATTTTGTTTATTGAGATTTGTTTCATGGACTAATATATAATTCTGGAGAATGTTTCATGTATATTTGAGAAGAATATGTATTCTGTTGTTAAAGTGTCCTGTGTATGTCTGATTCTTTCTTTTGCCTCATCAAATCTGCTATTGAAACCCTATGGTGAGTTTTGTTCATTTCAGCTATTATACTTGTCAGCTCCAGAAATTCTATTTGGTCCCTTTTTGTAATTTCTGCCCCTTTATTGAGACTCTCTATTTGTTGAAAAAGGGTTCTCTTCATTTCCTTTAATTCTTTGTACATAGTTTCCTTTGGCTCTTTTGGCATATATAAAACAGTTGATTTAGAGTCTTTATCTAGTAAGCCCAATGTCAGGACTTACCCAGGGACAGTTTTTGTTACTTTTTTCCTTTGAATGGGCCATACATTCTTGTTTCTTTGCATGCCTTATAATTTTTGGTTGAAAATTAAACACTGAATATTATGATGTGCTCACTCTGGAAATCAGATTATTTTGCTCCTCAGAATTTGTTGTTCTTGCTTGCTGTGGGATGTAGGTGTCTGTCTGTTTAGTGACTTTTCTAAGCAATCTTTAAAAGACTGTATTCTTTGTCTTGTTCGGTCTTAGCGGTCCCTGTTTATTTAGCTTTTGGTCAGATAATGATTTCACAGAGACTTCAGTAAGTACCTAGAACTGGGTCTGGGGGATGTTGGAGGTCAGGAGAAAAAAGAGAAGACAAAAAAGGAGAAAAAGGAGGAGGAAGAGTAAAGAAACAAAAGAAAACTAAGAAGAAAAAAACTCACAGTCTTTGAAGATTGGCTCTGTATTTGGACCGTCCTTATCACAGCCCAGTTATTTACAGTTGTGCCTTAGCCTTCACTTCCTGCTTGCACTGAGCCTGAATATCAGCAAGAGATAAAATCACTGGGTCTTCAAAGATCTTTTCTGAGCATGCATCATGCCCTGAACAGATAGATGCATGGATTTCTTAATTCTGTGTTATATATGGAGTCTTGTCAAAGCCCTTATTTTTCAAAGACCTCTCTTGCAAACTTTTCATCCCAGGCTTTGAGCACACCTAGTTTTTATTCCAAACCACAATATTTTGCCCCACGTAGCAGGAGTTTGTTTGTTCCTTTTTAAAACATTTTCAAGGATCACCCTCTACTTAGACATTTTTCTGTTCTCAGAGAGTTCTGAGTTAAGTGACATAGCCAGTCCTTCAGAAAACTCTCAAAACAAACAAAGTCTTCTGGCAATTAAATATGCTCTTCTCACTCAGACTCAAATACCCACACTGAGAACATACTTTGCTGTTTCCATAATTTGCACTGCCATGCTGGTGCGAGGCTACGTTAAAAAAATATCACAAAGCTCTTCTATTCCTACCACACTGAGTCATCTTTTTCTTGATTTAACTTTGCTTAATTGCTCTAAACCTTTGGCTATCTTTTGAAGGTCTGACAAAGTTGATTCTGGCAGTACACAGTAGCATTGGCACTGAAAACATTTGAGATTATGAAAACTGGGAAGTTCAGTTTTCAAAATATGGTTTCTGAAAATAATCAATGTCAAAAAGCCTAGGACCAAGAGATTTTGTCCTAATATAAGACAAATGGTTACTTTAGAGTTATGTCCAAGGATCTTGGAATCACTGTATAACAAATTTGTAAGTGTACTTTTGTAATGACCTGGCCATTTCTGATAAGCCGTTTCTCTAGTTATCATAACCATTAAGGCTTATGATTAAGAATAAGGGAGTGCTGAAATCAGATACAAGGTTTATATACAAGTCATATTTACTGCAATTTTTTAAAAGATATTTTGTTCATAATTCTTATGTTTTTCTTACAGAGCATCCATGAATGCAACTACCCACTGGTCAGCTCCAGTTGTGTGGAATGGCACTTACAAAGAAGAAGTATTGGAAAAGTATTATGCAAATCATAAAATTACTGTGGGGCTGACTGTGTTTGCTGTGGGAAGGTAGGTAATACTAGGTGTCCTTTACATTCAGGCTTTTTCTTGTTGCATATGAGAAATTATCAGTAATTCCACCTTAAGAATGTAGAAAAAGTAGAGCAAAATGAGCCAAAGCAAGCAGAAATAAGGAAATAATAAAGATAAGAACAGATACCCATGAAACTGAAAACAGAAAAGCAACAGAGAGAACAATCAGTGAAACAAATAGCTGGTTCCTGGAATAAAATAAAATTCATAATCATCCAGGAAGTCTGGCAAAGAAAAAAAAATGACATAAATTACAAACATCAGGAAAGGAACAGGGTATATTTCCTCAGACCTCAAGACATCAAAAGGATAGTCAGGGAATACTATAAAACACTCTACATGCATACATTTGACAATTTAGATAAAATGAACCTTGAAAACCATAAACTACCACAACTCACCCAACATGAAATAGATCATTTGGACAGCTTTATAGCTATTTGAGGAAATAGAATTCATAATTTTAAAAACTCCCAAAGTCTCCAGACCCAGATGGTTTCATTGGAATATTCTACCAAATATTTAAAGCAGAATTAACATCAATGATATACAGTCTCTTACAAAAATCAGGAGAGGAGGGAACACCTCCCAGTTCATTTTATGAAGCAAGTGCTACCCTGATAGCAAAATCATACCAAAAAATACAAGAAAATATTGAGTAAAGTTGAACAATATCTCTATTACTAATTAAATTATAGAGTTTATAGTAACTTTTTATTAAATACTGATATTAATTTACTCTTCATAAAGAAAAAATACAGACAGAGGAAAGAACGGAGGAAGGGAGAAAGGGAGAGAAGAAAAGAGGGAGAAAGAAAGGACCGGAGGAAAGAAGGAAGGAAGAAATACTGGCAATGATATTGTATATCTGTGGGAAAAGACTTCCATAAACGGTGCTGCAGAAAGTTGATGTCACCATGGAAAAATTAAAATTGTACCTCTAAAGCATACCGTATACAAACATATACATATATTAAGTTGCCGGTAGTTCAAAGATCAAAAGTTAAAGGAAAGCTATAGTTTATCTTCATAAACTCAGAATAGAAAAAGATTTCTTAATCAAGACACAGAAAATATCTCTTGCCAGTGTGGCACTGTTGGGTGGAGCATCATCCCGTACATCAAAAGGTTGACGATTTGATTCCCAGCCAGGGTATGTACCTTGATTGTGGGTTCAGTCCCCCATCAGGCGTGTACGGGAGGCTGCCAAATGATGTTTCTCTCTCACATCAATGTTTCTCTCTCTCCCCCCCTTTCCTCTCTCTCTCTAAAATCAATAAACATATATTTTTTAAAAGATGCAGAAAATATTAATAAAGGGCAAGGCTAATAAGTGTAACTGTATTAAAACTAACTTTAACTAATTATCAGGAAAAAAACCACAAAATGATGGCCGTTCTACAACCCAGTCAGGACTCTTAGAAATGACCATGGTCGCGAACGAGGAGTGAGGCTTACACAGATTGGAGGAGATTAAGGAGACATAGGGACTAAATGCAATGTGTGTCCTGGATTGGATCCTGGAAACTGAAAAAGGCCATTGGGGAGAAGATTGGTGAAATCCAAATAAATCTGTGGTTTAATTAATAGTATTTTACTGCCAATAATTTCCTAGTTTTGACAAATGTACCATGGTTTTATAAAATATTAACATTAGGGGAAGGTGGGCAAAGTGTATATGGGAGCTTTCTATAATATATTTGCATCTTTTCAGTAAACCTAGTAACATCCCAAAATAGAAGGTTTTTTAAAAATGAAATTAAAAACTTTAGTTTTCTATTGTAGTGTAAGTGCCAGACCATAAGCTTTTTTTATTATAAATACCTGCCATTAAGCTTTTGGTTGTTGAGGCATCCATTTCAGACATCCATCTCAAATAAGCACATTGCCAGCCAGGCCCTGGATAGTAGCTTAACACCAGCATAAAAAGCCAGCTGCCCCACCCATGAAATTTCCGTTTTAGAAAGCCCTGTGGAGCCTTGATAACTGACCGCTTGAGTAACTCCACTTTTTCCATTTTTTCCTTCCCACACTTTAATTCCCACTCTTATGTTCTAAATTTGCTAGTAAAAGGTAAATCTGTGAAACCCTAGGCACCCCATCCTCTACCAGGGGTTGTCCAACCCATGGCCCACGGGCCACATGCGGCCCAGGATGGCTATGAATGCAGCTCAACACAAAACTGTAAATTTAGTTAAATTTTTTTTTTGCTCATCAGTTTTCATCAGTATTTGTGTATTTAATGTGTGGTCCAAGACAACTCTTCTTCTTCTAGTGTGGCCCAGAGACGCCAAAAGCTTGGACAACCCTGCTGCCCTAATAAAGACAGAATCCCAGGTCTGAGCTCGCTCTCTCCCTCTCTCCCTGCTTTCCTGCTTTGTGGTCCTGGCCACACTGTGTGGCCTCCAGGATTTGTGACACTTGTTTTTTCAAAGTTCCATTATGGCTATTCTGAGGTGCATCTTGCAATCATAATAAGAACTATAGCGCTGGGTCAGCCACACTGTTGGTAGGGAAATGTCGGTGGGGGTCTCACCACAAGTAGTAGGAGCCCAGGTAAGTGGGTCCAGGGGTTCCTAGGCTATAGCATCACTATCAATAGGCTGAGACTGACACAAAACAATCCTATATCACACCACACTTAAAAGTTAATTCAAATCGATAATAGGCTTAAATGTGAAAGTTTAAACAATAAAGGTACTGAAAGAAAATGTAGATTTTCACTACCTTGAAGAGGCAAAGATTTCAGAAACATGATGCAAAAGCACTAACCAGAAAAGAAATATTGATAAATTGGACTTCTTTGGATTTGAGTTGCTAGTTTCCTAGATTTCATTCTTTTTATTACTGAGTAATAGTCCATTGTATACATATATAAACCACATCTTCTTTATGCATTCATCTGTTGATAGACACTTAGGCTTGGCTATTGTAAATAATGCTACAGTGAAGATGGGATGCATATATCTCTTCCAATTAGTGGGTTTTTTTTTTTTTGTTTGTTTTTTGGATAAATTCCCAGAACTTAATTTTAAAGATTACATAAACATTATTTGAAGCTGAGCCACATATGATTACATTTCCTTTTAAAAATTTACCTGAGGCTATTTATTACTCTGACACTCTTTTACTGGCTCAAGAGACTGGAAATGAGAAAGTTTATATTCCCATCCAGTAACCTTACCACAGTATTAAAGGCCACAAAGCAAAATATGGAAGTCAGTGCAGACGGTGGGGCCATTGACGATCCCACCTTTGACCGCTTCTGCATAACTGACTACTCCTAAAGCAAGCTACAGGTATCAATAACTCCTCTTGCAATGGCCCAAGACCTTTCTCGCCTACAACATCCCAAGCAAGCTCCTGTTGCTCAGTAACTGTGAAAACTCTTGCTCTCACTTTCGCACTGGGCTCTGTGCAGTCTCCTGATCTCACCAAGTTTTGTTCACTCTTGTGAGGAACCCCTCTCCCATGGTCCACAGAACCCTATCAGGGCTAGAGGAAAGGCAGATAATTTCATTTTCTTTTATACTGCTTAAGTACAACTCAAGAAGCATATCTAATAATTGGTTACTTAGTGGCATTTTTGGATAAACTATAGTCAGTGTAATTTAAATAGTATGTGTCCCACAAAAATATAAGAAAATAAACTTAATTGTTTCTTCTTTTACTTTACAGATATATTGAAACCTATTTGTTCAACTTTATATTATCTGCTAATAATTATTTTATGGTTGGCCAGAGGGTCGTAATTTATGTCCTGACAGATAACTTCTCCAAGGTGCCTTGGATAGAGCTGAGTCCACTCCGTACAATCAAAGTTTTTGAAATTAAGCGGGAGAAGAGATGGCAAGATGTTAGCATGATGCGCATGAAGACTATCAGTGAGCATGTTGTAGATCACATCCAATATGAAGTTGACTTCCTCTTCTGCATGGACGTGGATCAAGTCTTCATGCAGAAATATGGATTGGAGACCCTTGGGGAGTCAGTAGCTCAGTTACATTGTTACTGGTATAATGCACATCCTATAGATGTACCTTATGAGAGGAATAAGTTATCAGAAGCATATATACCTATTGGTAAGGGAGACTTCTATTACCATGCTGCCATATTTGGTGGTACTCCCATGCAGGTTCTCAACATCACCAGGGAGTGCTTCAAAGGAATCATGATTGATAAGAAAAATAACGTTGAAGCAGTGTGGCATGATGAAAGTCACTTAAACAAGTATTTCTTTCTCCATAAACCCACTAAACTCTTATCTCCAGAATACAGCTGGGATCATCATTTAAGTCAAACTGATGACATTAGAGCAATCAAAATAATGTGGGCCCTTAAGCACTATGAATTTGTTAGAGCGACACAAAATGTTTAAGCCCTTCATTAGCAGTTATGGATTTAAGAGCATCGTTTTGTCTTAGATAATTAGCACTTGACCAGATTTAGCACTAAAAAAATCACTAACAAAATGGCAAGCTCACAAACACAACATACTCATGCTTCTCCTCAAATTCATTTTGAATCATATAACATGAGGCGTAGCGGTTGCAGAATGAATGTATTCACATCAGATGATGATATAATGATTTCATATCCTCTGTGAATGTTGAAAATACATTATTTGTTGGATCACATTGAACAAAATAGAATCTGTCATAAGAAAGTGAAACCTGAAATATTTTCATTTATCCAAGTAGATACACATTTCTCGTATTACTTAAGGATATGGATTACCTAGAGGTGTGGATAAGGGAAAGTCACTGTGACTATACTAATAAGTTTTCTATGTTAAAACTTTGAGGACATTAAAGCTGCTACCAGATGGGCAGACACTTACTTAGGAAACATTGAGTCATTCAAAAAGAACTATGTGTTTTAAAACTACAAAGTTGTTTGTTGTAAAAACTAATGAAAACAAAATTAAAATAATATAGAGAGAAAATTGAAAGCCTCCCTTCACTCTCTCTTTGAAAATGTGTCCCTCAATATTCATTTTATATGCACTTATATACCCACCACATGAGTACACACACACACATACACACATGTGCTGTGTGCTTATACAATATTTTATACAAACTGACTTATCACACAAACACATGCACACACATTTATCAATAGTCAGGGTCCAGTTAGGAAAATAGAAACTACTGGTATAGGGATTCCAAACAGTAGAAATTTAAGACAATGAATTGGACACATAGATGATCAAAGAGCTGAGGAGCATGCAAGGGAGGGTTGAGCAACCCATAATTTTTTTAAAGGCAATAGCACTCCTCGGGCTAGAGAAGAAATCATAAGATGTCCAAAAAGAGCTAATTCCCAGCATGAGTTGCCTCACACGAGCTGGGACAACAGAGAGAGAAATTCTAGTCACCAATAAAGATTCCACTCACGTGAAACGAGAGACAGCAAGATAGGGGGAGAGATGTTTTTCTTCTATTCTGCTCTCTTCTGCTGGTGAGTTTCATTGTCTGATGCAAGGGAATCTGGGAAATGTAGGTCTCTGCCACACTGAGCAGAGTGTGGGGAAAGATAGATATTGATCCGAGAGTCAACAAATGAATGGCTACCACAGTCCACCCATTTCGCCACAAAGCTCCCATTCTCACCCTTCTACTCAAACCTAAGTCTCATAAAACATGCTTTCACCTTGCAGAATTCAAGTAACTTTTGTACAAATACAGAATCACTTTATTCCCCAAAAGGTGAAACACAAAGTAGTTTTGCTCACCATGTCCAGGAACCCCGGGTGATAGGAGGTCCTCTCCCTCAGGACTGCATGTGGCTCTTCAGTTTGGTGAGCACTGATCTAAATTGAAAAGAAAAAGAACACTCCTCATTAAAGTAAGTAGGGGAAGGAAAAGGAAGAATCATTGGTTTTCATATAAAGATATACACTTATATGTAACAATGCATACTTACAGTAATTATGTTATTTATAATATGCATGCCTGCTATAGTCTTATTGCTGTAGCTGGAAACATCTGCCATAATGTTAGTCCTTGACTGCTTTACAAATAATTTCAATAGTTGACATTACTTAAGGTTCAAAGTGTCCCAGGTAGGGGAATCTGATAAGCATGCCAGATAGTTTAGATCATGTGGCTGTGTTTTAGCTACAAGGAGCAGGGAGAGGAAATTTCTGCCTATTTCAGCTTCCATACTGGACAGAGGATGTTGGTCCTCCTTGAATTTAGGATTGATGCAGTCAAAACATAAAAATGTACACATTTAAGAATTTTACATAAATAAAAGTATACAGCATTTGCTCTTTTTTTGGCCTGGCTTCTTTTACAATATAATTATTTCAAGGTCCATCTACATTCTTGCACTTATCAATACTTTGTTCTTTTTATTTCTGAGTACTAACCCACAGTTTGTTTATCCAGTCAGCTGTTGACAAACATTTGGGTCACTTCCACCTTTTGGCCACTACCAAGAAAACTACTATGAAAAGCCATAAACTGATCTTTTTTTAATTCTTCCATTTCTCTTGGGTAAATACGTAAAAGCAGAATTGCCAGATTGTATGATGAGTGCTTAAATTGTTAATTTACTGCCAAATTCTTTTCCAAAGTAATTGTTTGATTTTACATTCCCACCAACAGCATATGAGAGTTCCAGTCCTCTTACCCTCATCAGCACTTGGGATGGTCAGTTTTCTTCATTTTAGCTATTCTAATAAGTGTGTGGTAATACATTAAAATGTTTTAATTTGCATTTGCCTGAAGACTAAGGAAGATGAAGACTAAAATAATTTTTTCATACCTATATTTGCCTTATTTTTGTGTTTTGTTTTTTGAAATATCTATTCAAATATTTTTGCCCATTTTTTAACTCTTTCTCCTATGTTTTCTTCTATATGTTGTTTTAGATTTTACATTTGGAGAGATCACTTCAAAAATTACATAAATGTCTAACTATAATACTGTACATGTGAAACTATGTGACCCATTTTGAGTTAATTTTTGTATATGACAAAAAATACTAATCAAAGTTATCTTTTTGCATATGGATATCCACTTACCCTAGAGTTAACTTTGAAAAAAGACTATTTTTTTCTCCAATGAATTGTCTTATTTGTCAAAAATCAGTTGTCCATATAGGTATAGGCCTATTTCTGGACTCTCGATTCTGTCCAAATGATCTTTTTGTCTATCTGAAAACCCTATGGTCTTAATTCCTGTATCTTAAAATCTAAAATTAAGCCAAAATAAAAAGTTTATTTAAAAATGTAAAAACACAGAGACCTAATAGGAATGAACAAAAGCTATGAACAGTTAACAGAGAAGGAATTACAATGGCTCTTAAAAATGCAAAAGGATGCTCAACATCAGCTATAATAAAATAAATGTAAATTAAAACTTCACTGAGATATAATACACACTTTCAGACTGTCAAACACCACAGTCTTAATGCAGCACTGTATTGATAAGGGTGTGAGGAAATGGGTACTTCCATCCACTGATCATATGAGTTAAACTGGAATAACCACTATGAAAAACAATTTGGCAACATTTACTTAAGTTTTAAATGGGTATAACCTTTGATTCAGCAATTCCATTTCTAGAAATTTATCCTACAATGTAGTTCAACATGTGCTCATAGAGCATATTCAAGTATTTCTATTGTGGCATTTCTAACAACATCAAAGACAATAATCAACCAAAATTTCTCACAATAGAAAACAGGTTAAATTATAATACAGTCATATAATGAAATACAGTTCACTAGAAAGAGTGTTGGATGTATGAAATGTAATGGAATGATCTCCAGAATATATACTGATGAGTGAGAAATTCGAAGTACCAAAGAGTGGTTTTAGTAAGCTGCCATTCATGCAAAAAAAGGGGAAATATACATGCACTATATATATATAGAAAATATAAATAGAACCCAATGAGCTGTTAACAGTAGCTGCCGCTGGAGATGGGGGGTATGGAAAGAGTTAGGTGCATTGATATCAACTTTTTTTCTGTTAGAATTTTTTACTCTGTCTTTTTTTCAATATGAAAAACTGAAAAACTAAGTTATTTTTAAAGAATAAGGGCAAAATAAAGGTGTATACTTTTCAAATTAAGGATGATTATCTAGGACAGTGTGATTATATTTGATTATCTTCTTCTTTGTGCTTTAATGCACTTGACAAATTTAATACTGTGAAAATGTGTTACTTCTATAATCAGAAAATAAGTACTCAAAAACATTCTAAGAAAACATAAGAAGGGATTAGCTTTATCTTGGGTAATTGGACAATGCCTAACAGAGGATGAAGAAAAAAAAAGTTTGTTCTGTGACATTCGTATGCACACATATACACACACAGCACACCATTCACAATATATTTCCATAAGTAAAAATCAGTCATTGAGAAAGGTAAAGAAGTACAACAACAACAACAAAAATTAAAAGCAAAATATTTAAAATCCTTCATTTTTTTCAAATGAGTCAAAGTTCTACCATCTGGTAACAATGAGAAGAACTTTCTACCAAATAGATGTATCATTATGACTTTGTAATGCTTTCATCATTAAGAGTCTGGTGACATCACCATTAGCAGAAGAGTCAAACACAAGGAGAGTATTAGATAATATCTCATTATATTTTTTTATAGAGACCCAAAATGTAATGCTCAGAAAACATCCTAAGACCAAAACTAAAGGTAAGGCTCTTAAGAGACTGTATGAAAGTTCAGATAACCCGGTGAAATCATAGGTAGGGATCATCCTCAAAAGTATATGGTACAAGGCAGGTTACACATAAACATATTTCAGGCCTTTAAGAATAATGTCATTGAGGGTACGTTGTCAGAAACAATCTGGTTAAATGGAATCTTGCCTCATACCCAGGGTATTTCAAATGTTCTTGAATTTAAAAGTTGGTCATTTCACATTGCTGGACACTAAAATTATGCCCAGTTGAAGCCTTCCCAGTCTGGCATTATCTAGAGAATGGTCTAAAGAAATATAATACAAGTCACATTTGTAACTTTAAATATTCTAGTAACTACAGTGCAAAAATATAAAAAGAAACAGCTGACCTTTATGTTTTTTGAATTTCAAATTACACAGTTTTATTTCAGCTTAAAATGTGATTATTTTTAAAATTCTTTCTAAATATTTCAATTACAGTGGATGTTCAACATTATATTAGTTTCACATGTGCATTATAGTGGTTAGACACTTACATAACTCTTGAGGTGGTCTCCCCAATAAGTTTAGCACCCTCCTGGCCCTGTACATATTTACTATAACATTATTGACTACATTCCCTATGCTGTACTTCATATTCCCATGATTATTTTGTTACTGACAATTTGTCTTCTTAATCTGTTCCCTTTTTTTCACCCATCCCCCTAACTCCCTTCCTATCTGGCAACCATCAATTTGTTCTCTGTAGCTATGGGTTTGTTTCTGTTTTGATTGTTTATTTGCTTTTTAAATTCCACATGTGAGTATAATCATATGGTATTTATTTTCTCTGTACGACTTATTTCAGTTAGCATAATATTCTCTAGGACCACCTGTTTCGTTGCAAATGGCTGAGTAATATTCCATTGTATACATGTACCACATCTTCTTTATCCATTTGTCTATCAATGGACACTCAGGTTGCTTCCATATCTTGGCTATTGTATATGAGATATTCTTCCCTACATCTGGTTATAGTCTTTGTTTTAAAGTCTATTTTGTCTGATATATGTATTACTACCCCAGCTTCTTTTCCCTTTTCTTTTTTATTTTAGTATTTTTTATTTTTTCAATTACAGTTGACTTACAATATTACTTTAGTTTCAGGTGTGCAACCTAGTGATCAGACATTATATAAATTAAGTCATCACCACAATAAATCTAGTACCCATCTGACACCATAGTTAGGACAGTATTATTGACTGTCTTCCCTATGCTCTACTTCACATCCCCATGACTATACTGATTTTTACTTCTTAACCCCTTCACCTTTTTCACCCATACCCACACCCCCCTCCCAAATGGCAACCATCAAAATGTTCATTATTTACAATAGCCAAGATATGGAAACAAGTCAGCCTTTTTTAAATTTCCGTTTGCATGAAATATCTTTTTCCATCCTTTACTTTCAGACTGTGTGTCTTTCAATCTGAAGTGGGCCTTGGAGCTTTTAATCCATTTACATTTAAAGCAATTATTGATAGGTATGGATTTTCTGCAATTTTATTATTCACATTTTTATCTTTTTTTCTATCTTCACCTGAAGACATTTTTGTCACGGTTTTTTAGAGAAAAGGGGAGAGAGGAAGGGAGAGAGAGAAACACTGATGCAAGGGAGAAACATCAATTGATTGTCTCCCTTATACACCCAGACCCGGGATGATACGCACCCAGACCAAGTATGAAACCTGCAATCTAGGCATGCGTCCTGATAGGGAATCGAACCAGCAACCTTCAGGTTACAGGATGATGTGCCAACCAACTGAACCACACGTGCCAGAGCTCTTCTTCTTAAAGAAATGTCCTCTTAAATGTCTTCTTTAGGAAGATATTTCTTGATCTCTTGTAATACCGGTTTAGTGGTGATTAACTGCTTTAGCTTTTTTTTTGTCCGGGACAGATGGCATTCATTTTAGTAATGTGTTTCATTTAACCCACTATATCCAAAATTTTATTTCAACATGTAGTAAGTATAAACAATATTAATGAGGTATCATTTTATTTGTACTGAGTCTTCAAACTCCTCTACTTAAACTAGCAATATTTCAAGTATTCACTAGTCACTCGTTGCTAATGACCACCATATTGGAAGGTATAGATCCAAAACATCTTTCTCATTAATTGTAAGTGTTCAAAAGTAAATATCAGAGACCTCCACTTACTCCATACATAATCCAAAAGCAGGGCCTGTTCTTGGATGATGCCTACTAAAAGCACAGTTTACACTTGCAATCAGAAATCCTGACGCCTTCAATACAAGGTGCATTGGCTGGAGCCAAATATTCCATTTTAGAGCTTAATGCCTTTAATTTAGATTTTGAATCAATGTTTACAAAGATATACCTTCAGACAGTTCATATACTTTTAGGTTACTACCCCTATAGTCTTTGAATAAATTATTTGTCCTAATTTCTTTGTGAGGAAATGATATATATAAACAGCAACTTTGGGAAAAGAATGCATCCCAGTGCATAAGGATGTCTTCCTCAACACTTCTTTTTATTTTTACAGAAGCATAAATGAAGTAGAAGAAGAGTTTTTAAAAATTTCTTTTGTACAATCAATCATGGTGGACTTTGATAAAGGAACACAAAATAAATGTCATTGACACGTTGTACCTAATTTAGAAAGAAGCAGATGGCATCCTAAAGGAGATTTTTACAGGCACTTCAGATAAGACAGGTGGTTTCCTGAACTCAAGTCTGCTTCTTTCTAAGGCCAAACATCCTAGAACAAGACACTTGGGTTGATGGCCAAATTTCCATAAATTCATTGTTATTAGAAGATGGTAAGGAAGTTGTTTTTTACTTTTTAAAAAACCCCTCATTTCTCCTCTTTTTTTTTCTAGCAGAGAATGAATTCTAAAAGGAAAATACTGTTATTGATTTCATTTGCTTTATCACTGACATTGATTAAGCATCATTTCCGGTAAATATAAAAAAATTAATGAATCATTATCTTTAGTGATTGGGAGAGTTGATCTAAAAAACAAAGTTTTGTCCCAAGAAGTATTAATGAACACTCCCTAGATTAATTTTTAAAGTTACCTTCTCTTTGGGGAAAAATGAAATCATAAATATACTAATTCTTTCATTTTTCAATATTCAACAAATATTTCTTGAGCACCTCACCTTCTTGGTACCAGACCCTGTTCTAGGTGCTGGGAAAACAGTCATAACCCAAACAAAGTGACTGCTCTTAGGAAACTTGATATTCTAGGTAGAGAAGATGGACAATAGGCAAAGAAATACATAATATAATGTCAGGAGCATTGTATTTTATATAATAATGTTATTAAGAAATAAATGAGGCAAGATAACAGGGCAGAGTTATCTTGGGGGGGAGCTATTTTAGATATATTTTTAGACTACATCAAAGTTCCATCTAATAAGAACAAGACTCAAAGTAACCAGCTGTAGAAACACAGCTGTACTGGGGAAAAATTGGTTAGCCTTCTAAAATTTCTTACATAAATAAATTCAAATTCTTATCTTAATTATGTCTTCCTCCTTATAGTCTTCTTTTTTTTTTTTTAGTAATAAGCAATTCAATGTTACTGAATGCTATTTGAAAATTAGCAATATTGTGGGGGCTAATGACTTCTAAAATTAACCCCATCTCTTTGATAGCACGTTCTATATGCTATTTGCCCTCTCGGGTATTGTGCCTTGATAGAAAAAGCCAATGTCATGTCAGAACTGGGTGTTATATATTACAGAACTGTAGCATTATGGCTGGCATATAGTAAGGGTTTAATAATTATCTGGCTAACAAGTGAATAAATGAAGAAGTCTGAATTCTAGAGTTTCTGTTATTCTAACTGCAATAGGGGTTTGTTCAAATTTAACACTAAATGCATTTTTTTTTCATTTTTCTAAAGAATAAAGAAGCACCTACAGAAGATAAGTCTCTGCTCGTAAGAATCTGGATTTCCTAAATATTCTACAAAATGTGTTGAGGGCAAACTGGCTGGAGTCAAGTGGGTTCTAATGGTACTGGCAATCAGAAAGGATGGAAAACTAGACTGAATTCTCCAGAGGCAGCCACTGACAAATTTCTTGGGTATCAGTTCAGAAATATTCTACAGTGCATACATATATGTATGTGAGTGTGTATGTGTACACCTCCAGGTTTTGTTCACTCGACACATTCACCTGCTTACGCCAAACTAGTTTTTGATATTTGCTATAGTTGAAATATCTCTGTCCAGGATGATAGGATATTTTTTTTCAGATTGATAGCTCTCATTAGTCAACCATATTTTCTACTATTGACCATTGTGTAGGGCTTGAGAAATTAGTGAAATCAACCATGAAAAAAATGAACTTTGAAAAAATTCCTTATTTGTCACTGTATATTTTTAATGAAGTTCAGCATGGACAATTTCCTTTTTTTTTTTTTTTTTTTTGCTTTTTTAAAAGTATATCTTATTGATTATGCTATTACAGTTGTCCCACTATTTTTCTCCCCTTAGTCTCCCTCTGCCCTGTGGATGATTTTGATTTTGAATAAGCATGAGGCCGGGGAAATCCTATAATGAAATATCTTTGGCTAAAAACGCCTCTGAAATGTCAAAAAGGGATGCATTTTTAAAGGTTTTTAAAAAATATTTGATTTGAATTATAGATTCTCAGGAAGTTGCAAAGATAGTACAAAGAAGTCACATGTAACTTTCATCCAGTTTTCCCCAATGTTACATCTTACATAATTATTGCACAATATCAAAACACGACATTGTTATATTGAAACAATGTATGTGTAAAATTATATGACTTTTTATCACATGTATAGATTTGTGTAACCACCACAGCAATCAAGATATAAACTATTCCCTTAACACAAAGACCTCCTCTCACTTATCATTTATACTCACACACAACCCTTTTCCCTCGCCCTCCCTAGTACCACTAATCTATTTTTATCTCTCTAATTTTGTCACTTTGAAAAGTTTATAAATGGAATCATATTGAGTTAGCCAAAAGTTTGTTTAGTTTTTTCTGTACGAAGGCTCTAGCAGTGCTAAGTTGTTAACTTCATTCAAAACAATTTTGTTAGATTGTACTGTGATAGCTGTCATATCAGCATGCATTAAAAAAGAATTATCAAAATTGATGATTTTTTGTGCAGCCATTTTAATATTGAAAATAGAAGAAATTATGCAACATTTTAGCAATTATGCTTTGTTATTTCAAAAATGGTAAAAACACAACTAAAACAAAATAAAAAGATTTATGCAGTGTATAGGGAAGGTTCTGTGACTGATTGACCATGTCAAAAGTAATTTGCAAAATTTCTTGGAATTATTTTGGCCAAATAATTCTTTGCAGTGGGCTGTCTTGTACATTGGAAAATGTCTGGCAGCATTCCTGGCCTCTACCACCAGAAGCCAATGGCCAGAATGGTCGACATACTCAAAATATCCAAATCAATAAAGTTATTGGTGAAAACAAAAAATGTGTCTTTTATTTTACAGAAAAAACTAAACAGAGTTTTTGGCCAACCCAATACAGTATATATGGTATTGAGATAAGCTGAATGCACTCAGCATAATGCCCTTCAGATCCAGCCATGTTGTCATGTATAGCAATAGGTGGTTTCTTTTTATTGCTGTGTCATATTCCATGAAGGGAAGTACTAAAGTTTGTTTAACAATTCATCTGCTGAAGGACCTTTTGGTTGACAGTTCTTTTGTTGTGGCACCTGGAAAACATTGTTCCATTTCCTTTTGGGTCCATGATTTCTGATTAGAAACCCACTATCATTCAATTTTTTTCCCTATAGGTGGATAATTTTTCTCTGACTGCTTTCAAGATTTTTTTCAGCTTTTGCTCTCACAGATTTGACTCTTATGTGCTTTATCATGGATTTCTTCAGGTTTATCCTGTTTGGGGTTCACTCAGTTTCTTGAATCTGTATGTTTATGTCTTTCGTCAAATTTTGGGAAATGTTCTACCATTTTTTAAAATACTTTTTCAGTCCATCCCTTTTTCTCTTAGTAGTCCAAGTACATGAACGTTAAATCTTTTGTTACACATTTCCCTGAGGCTCTGTTCATTTTTTTCCCTTCCTTTTCTCTGTTGTTCAGACTGAGTGATTTCTATCATTCTATCTTTAAGTTTACTGATTTTCTCCTTCCATCCTCTCTATTATGCTGTTTCCATGGAGTTTTAAGCCTTTCCATTGAGTTTTTATTTTAGTTGTTGCATTTTTAAGTTCTAAAATTTCCTTTTGGTTCTTCTTTATATCTCCTATGCCTCTGATTAGACTTTCTATTTCTTGCTGTCACTGTCTATTTTTTCATTTATTTCAAGTGTTTGTAATTGCTTGTTGAAGCATTTTTACAATGGCCACTTTAAAATCCTTGTCAAATCATTCTAACATCTGTGTTTTCATGGCATCTGCAGATTGTCCTTTCTCATTCAGAGATCTTCTTGATTCTTAGTAAAATGAGTGATATTTTATTGAAACCTGGACATAAATCTGTGTTTTAACAAGCATCCTCTTATGCTGCTCAAGCTGGGCCATGGGTGGCACCTGCTCATCCCTGCCAGTTGCAGGGTCAGATTTCAGGTTCTCACTTCTGCCTCCAGGAAACCCGGTAGGGAGGGCTCCTTGTTACTAACAGCAGACAGGAGCTCAGACTTCCCACGTGCTCTCCGCTGACACCCACCACACAGGGAGGACCAGGAATGCTGAGTGGTGGTGGAAGCTCTTAACCTCCACCAGCCTCCTCTAACTCCACACTGGTGAGGAGGTGAGGGAGCCTCCTTTCCATCTGCAGAGGATGGAAATCTAAGCTCTCCACTTGGCTGCTTCTAGAGAGATGGGCATGGGGCCACAGTTTTGCTGTGGTATCGTGTTGGAGTACAGTGAGTAGTGTTTAAAACTTTTCTGTCTTGCAGGGTTGCCCTTTTCCTGGTCCTTTAGCTATAAAGAGCAGGCTTTTCTTGGGGCTCTGTTTGGGTCTGCCCATTGGCATTTCTGGGCTGCTGGCTTCCTTCACACCCAACCTAGGATCTATGTGACGGAAAATCCAGGGAACTCACTGCCACGTCAGTTTTTGAGTCTCAAGGTGTCGACCTGATCTGCCTTCTCTCCACCTTTCAGAGTCATTATATATAACGTCCAGGGGTTTTAGCTATACTTAGTGATAGGAACAGGGAAAATTAGTACTATTCCATCCTTCTGGAAGCAGAAGTTGCCTAAAGTTATTCTTATGGTACAAAATGTCCCTGGTTTATAGAAGGGAAATATCCTCATAACCTTGTTAACTAAATAATTAACTTAAAAGTTTACAACAAAACCTTAGGTGGGTCCTCTCTAAATAAAAATCAAAGATGAACATCTGGGCCCCTCTTCAACCCCTCCATTTCAACATGTAACAGAGTGTCTGTCACATAGTAAGCGACTAATGTTTGAAAAATGACTTAATTAAATCTGCATTTTTCTCTGAATATACATTATTTTTCTTGTTCTGTTAATGTTTAAAATATGACCCCAACCCAAACCATACTGTCACTTCCTTCCTGCCTTTGGTCATGACCTCCTCACCCTCTGTGTCTTTAGCCCTTATCTCTTCAGACCCAGTTTACATATTTCCTTTCTAGTTGGTTTCCCTTGGCCCCAAATTCAGGTCAGATGCCCCATTTACACATACATGCTCCCATGGAGATCCGTTTTTCCCTGTTAGCCTTTCTCATGCTGTACTATAATTATCTATTTAATCTTGTCTTTCCTACTAGATTATTAGCTCCTTGAGGGCAGGAGCTGATCTAAATGTTCATAGTTACCAAACCAGCACCAAATAGTGCCTGTCATGTAATGGGGGTGCAATCTATGTTTACAGAATGAGTGGATTACTCTTAACTTGATTTTCTCTTTGTACCCAGGGATCACGAAGCAGAAGAACCTCAGCTCTCAGACTGGTTTGATCCTAAGTAAGAACAAAAAAATTCTGCTCACAATATAATAATAATTGTATAACTCAATTCGAATGGAGGGAAATTTTTTTCCCCATCACCAAATTGTAGTTATCTTGAGAGGTTTTCCAGACTTAGAGTTCTTACTTTTAAGGCTTTTATGTACAAAACTAAGATTTATTTATAAAGAGTCAGGTAATTAAGGGTCATAATAAGAAAGCTATTATCTAGTTTAACATTGCTCATTTTGTTAGGGGAAGGAAAAAAATCACTTTATAAGTAGCCCCCAAAATGTCATTAATGACTTCCCTTGATTTTGGATTTTGGCATTAACACTCACGGGAGAAGCTCATTCTTTATAATAGCTATCTAGTATCTTATTTTATGGCTATAGAGCATAATTATTTCAGCTAACTCTATTGGTTTTGAATTGTTTGCAATTTGGTGGCTATTGTAAGTAATATTTTAATGGATATCCTTTTCAGGTGTTTTTGCACACTGTTGTGTGAATTTATCTGTGGGATATTTCTATCATTAATTTAAAAGGATATAAACATTTTAAATTTTAATTAAAGGGCTGCTAAAAGTGCCCTTTAAAGATTATGCCATTTATTTTCCAATCAGCAGGGGATAAATGTTAGTAAAATTTTATTTGTTTTACATATTTATATTTTATTCTAGTAGTATGAAATGTTATTAATGGAGAATATTACTTAAAATATCTCATTTCAATTTGCATTTCTGTAATTATTAAATGTCAGCATCTTTTTATATTTATTTCATTGTGAATTTTTTTCATATTTATATTTTTAAAATAGATACATAGAATTAGATTAATAATAATCCTTGCTTGATGACTCATCTCATCATTAGTCCATGCAAAATCTACTTATATTATTTATGTGTGTGCCTTCTTGCTTACTTATTTTTAATGAGACAAAAATTAGAACTTTCAACAACTTTAACATCTAGCTTTGTGTTCTTTCCAAGGCTTCCACTCTGTCTCTATACTCTGCAATGACCACTACTCTGAATCCTGATTTATCATCTCCTTGCTTTCTTTTTTAAATATAAATTTGTACCTTCTATATATATTCTTGGAAAAGTCTATCTTAAAATTTTAGTTGTTTATAACTTATAAAGAGTATATCATGCTGTATGTAATCTTCAGGGACTTATTTTTCCCCTAATATTAGATTGCTAAATTCATCCAAATATTGCATATTACTATCATTCATTCTGATGGCTGCATAATGATTGACTGTGGACTTATACCACAGTTTGTTCATCCATTGCCCTGTTAATGGGCACTTAAGCTGTGTGTAGGTTTTTGCTGTTACGGACATTTAGAACCTCTGCTGTTATATTTTCCAAAGAGTTCAAAAAGTTTACAATGTGAAAAATAATTATAGATAAAATAGCTGCTTAATATCTATCTCTGACCTCTCTCCACTCTAATCACACTGGCCTCCTTGATGTTCCTCAGATACACCAAGCATGCTCTCAGCTCAGGGCCTTTGCACCTTCTGCTCTTTCTGCGAGAATCATTCATCCTTCAAATAGCCAAATGGCTCATTCTCTCACTTCCCTCAAGACTCCAGCCACCCCATAAAGAACAGCACCCCCATTCCCTTCCTTCCCTATCCAGTTTTATTTTTCTCTATTGTGCTCATAATAATCCTTGGAAGGACTTTCTCCACTGAGAACTAGGAACTCTAAACCTCCTGAACCCAACATATTATATATTTGCTAGTTTGTTCATTTATTATCTGCCTCTCCTCACTAGAATGTGCCTAAAAAGAGACTTGACATAGTAGAGGCTCAATATTTGTAGAATAAATAAATACATAAAACTCTTGGCCTAATGGAAACGATAACACTTTCATAGCAATGTAATAGTGGTAGAAGGCATTCTTAATTAGAAGGCTGCTTGTGCTTTATTATTAAGCATCATGTTGGCTCTTAGTTTAAAATAAAATGACCTTTTCAATATTGAGATATCAGGGAAGAAGTTCAGCTTTGTTTTTATTTAGGAAAAATTATAAGTTTCAAGAAAATATAAAAGAATATCTCAGAACGGCCAAAGAAAGTGTGAAAAATAAGAGAATTTTGCCTAGCACCATTGTGATCAAATCAATATGGAATAGATCATAAGCATGGTAAATCCAGGATCAGAGCACAGTATGCTGTATGAAAATTGAGGTATAATAAAGATGGTATTTTAAAAATCAGGAGGAGAGTTACAAAGAGAATTCCCAAAGATAAAGGTCTGATCCAAGACCTCCAGGCACTTGAGAAAGCTCTTATTTGAAGCTTCCCTTCCCATAACAAGCTCTTAGAAGTTATGACCAAAATTCATTGTCTGAAATAGAACACATTACAGATTCACTTCATTTTGGGGGGAGGGAACTGACATTTTCTATCTAAATAAATACTTATGGCTAAAAAAATCCATGAGGGCAGACTGGATTATTTCATAAATGATGCTGGTACTCCTGGCTATCTAAGTGGTAAAAATGTGGAGCTCCCATCCTATGCCACATATAACAATAAATTCCTGATAGATTAAAGACTTAAATGTAAAAAGTGAAGCAATCACAAATCTTATTATAAAGTCAATAAGAGGACAGGTTAAATCTAGGTAAAAAGGAAACATAATTAAAACTTAATTAAAATGCTAGAAACGTAGTAGCTACTTAAGAAGATACATTTCACTACATAAAATTTATTTTTTAAATTATATTTTGTTGATTATGCTATTACAGTTAGCTACATAAAATTTAAAAACTTTTATTTGGTTTAAGAAGAATCAAAATTTAATAGATGAGAAAATTATCTGGGGAAAATTGTAATACAGATGTAATTATCCAAATACAAGGAACTCCTACAAACTGCTAAAAAATTAACAATTCAATAGAAAAAATATGAAACTCACAGTAAAGCAAATTGAGATAACCAACAAGCATATGAAAAGATGCTTACATTCACTGAAAACTAGAGAAATGTAATAAAATATAATAATGAGCTGCTACACCCATTAAATTGGAATTTTTAAAAAGCTACAGTCAAATACTGTAGTGAAAATGCTTATGGAAATGTGAAGTTTTACAGCCATTTAAAAAGCAACTGGGCAACCCCTATTAAAAATGAACATACATATGCAGCAATCCCACTCTTGGGACTATCCAGCAAAAACAACGGCGACAATACATAAGGATATAAGATTAAGAAAGTTTATTGTTATCACTTCTCATAGTGACAAAAAAAAAATCCCAGAAATAAAGTGAATACCCATTCCTAAGGAACTGGCTAAACAAACTGTCGAAACCTTGAAATATTATTCAGCCATCAGAAAGAATGAATAGGAACTAATATAGATCATCTGGAAGGATTTTCACAAGGTTGTGCTGGGTGAGAAAAGCAAGGTGCAGGAGTGTGTGCATCATCTCATGACTTTAAAATAAATAAGATTTTAAAAGCCTCCGTGTGTGTGTGTGTGTGTGTGTGTGTTGTATACATATTTTATATAGAATTATATGAATACAGAGGAAAGAAGAAAAGGGCACATACTAGGCTGGTAATATGGTGATCAAGCCAGGTAGACAGGAGGTGGAGAAGAACTTCCTGCTAGAGGAAGGACTTTCTCCATTGAAAACTAGAAACTCTAAACCCCCTGAACCCAAGGTCACAACGATGGCAGGTAAACATTCTATAAGGTAGAAACGAGATATGATCTTGAGTAGGAACATCCTCACATCCATCTTGCTTTATGGACTGTGTGTTCTAGATTTGAAAGAAATGTTATTCACATTGTTCACTGATTCAAAGCATTAATGGTGCACTATACAACAGGACCTCAATGTTTCAGGAATTATCTCTGAACTAACACTGAAATTGAGACTTTTCTTGGCCATTCCAGTTTTTACCAGGCCAGCTGCCCCTGGCCAGTGATGCACACATTCAGACCGGAAAACTTTATGGAAGTGAGCCAATTGCCATACTACTTTCACCATGAAAGTATACGCTGGGTGGAGGCAATGTTATGTGTGATACAATAGCAATGAATCAGATATTCTGCAAGTCAACAAAGCTGGCAGATTTGAAGGCAGGGAAAGAAAATCCTTACCCAGTACATGAAACACTCCCCCAAAGCAAAGATGCTGCCCCTTTCATTATGGAGTCTAATATAATCAAGCAGCCATCACTTGGGTGGCTGGCCCCCCTGGGAAATGGTGACATACGGTAGGCTCAGGGTTGGCCCCTGCTGATGGCAGGTTGGGCACTCAGCACTGGGTAATAGCTCCATCTCAGTAAGGGGATGTCTATGTCATTGAGCTCATGTGTCATCCCCATTGGACTCCAAGTAGCTAGGACCCCTTTGTACATAGACACTAAGCCAACAAGGGAAGTTAGGCAAGGCATCCAAAGGGTGGGTCACCTTGTCCACCTGATTTCTGAAGGCCTCCTTTGCAGAGGATGACTTCTGGTCAGCATTTAAATCAAATGACTCTAAGTCTCTTCTATTTCTTCCTCTTCTGTTTATCAAACACAGGTTTTCTATACACAGGTTTTTAACTGCCTTCTGTTTTCAGAGACTTTTTCTTTCACTCTGCAAACAAATCCTTAATCTGACCTAAGGAGGAAGGACGGACAATCTTCAAACCCTTTCATCTTCTCTAATAGATATTGATTTGTATCTATAGTGTACATAATTTCTAAGCATCATCACTGTGGCAAGGATACATCTGGCCAATTTTAAGATAGAGTTGAAGAGTTGAGAGTCAAACATGAAGAGGGACCCAAAGGAACCCAGAATTCTCTTCTGGAGGGCAGGCCCCTTGTCACACAGGCTTCCCCCGCTAGGTGAGTGTCCTAGGAACCCATCTGTAACAGTGCACCAGCTGGTGTTGCTATGAGAGGCTATGTTTGGCTTCTGTGAATTTTTTTTGAAGACTCTTTCAAGGCATTTGCTCATTTCATGATGGGTGGTTTATGAGTGCACCTGCCCATGCAGCACTGAGTATTTAGCAGTTTTTGACCAAAAATGGCTTGACCCCATGCCCCACACTCCCTATTTACCTGATCTCTCTCTATTTACCTGATCTCTCCCTATTCTCCGGACCTTGCCCAGAGCTATTTTTTTTTTGTGTTTGTTTCCCCAAATGAGAAAAAAAGTCCTCAAAGGGAAACATTTTGCCAATGTGGAAGAGGTGAAACAAAAAGGGTAGAAGCACTTTAAAGACATCAAAGTTGACTAATTCAAAACCGTTTTGAGCAGTGGAAAAAACATCTTGATAGGTGTATTCTATTAACTGGAGAGTACTTTGCAAGTGACTGAAGTTTAAACATGTAAGAATGACTACACAACTTTTTTAATAAATAAATTCAGGGGTTTTTTGGGGGGTCCCCCTTCCTATAGGGCTGGCTCAGTATTACTTGCAATTTTAGGCATCCACTGGGGTCTTAGAATGTATGCCCTGAGGATAAAGGAGAACTACTGTATATTATTGTTAACATATCAATACTGTTAAGGGTCATCAAATCCTACACTTACCTGGGTCTGGATTTGTAATGAAAACTTGCAATCACCAACAGCAAAATGGCTTCTCACTTTGTATGCATTTCCTTCCAAGATGAAGTTCTTAATTTGCTTTAGTTTAATGCCCTGCCTCCAGCAAAACTATTCCTACTAATGTTGCTACTTCTGCTGTCCTATTGTCATCATTAGAAGCAAATCTAATGTCATTCTCCCTTTTTGGACTAATTTTGTTTTCCTGCAGGTTGCACTGATGAGCCTAAAGGATTAGGGGAAAAGTGAAAGGAGTCCTCTAGAGCTTCCAGGAAAACAGGAGGGAGGAAAAGAAAAAGGAGAAGGGGGCGGTAAAGAAGACAGAAGGAGGCAGTCGTGCTGCCTGCTTTAGCCAGTAATCAGAGAAATGGTCAAACCTTGGGCTACTTAAGTTTAAGCTGCAGTAAGAGCGCAAAGGAAAAAAATCCCTGTGCTGAAAAGGCAGTACGGTGCAATGACTAATGCATAGATTCTGAAGTCCAACTAGCCGCTCTTAACTCTTGACTCTGTCATTTCTTAGCTGTGTGATACTAAGCAATTTATGCAACCAATCTGTGCCTGTTTCCTCATATGAAAAAGAGGATAATAATAGCAATTATATTATAGGACAGTGCAAGGATTAAATGTAAAGCACTCAATAACTGTGCCTGGCACATAGTAATTACTTTATAATCATGAGCATATTCACTTGGACAGCAACTTCTACTGTCATAAGTAAGTGGTATCTGCTTAACTTGTTTCTTGTTTGTTCAACAGAAAACGTCCTGATGTGATAACAACAACTGACTGGCTTGCTCCAATCATATGGGAAGAAACTTATAATAGACAGGTCCTGGAAAAATACTACAAAAGGCTGAACATTACCATTGGCTTGGTTGTATGGGCTACTGGAAAGTAGGTGCTACTAATATCCTTTTTTATTTTGGGAAAATTTATTGTAGATAAGCACCCAAGGACTTTCTGCACCCAAAGAGCTACTCATGATTAGCCCTAATCATTATTTCTGGCTGACCTGTATGTTTATTTGTCTATCGTAGTTATTTTCTTCAGTTGTGGCTAAGTCTTTAATACTACTTGGGAATCTCTTCATTAATATTCATTTAGCTCTCTTTTTCTTTCTTTACAACAAACTTTATGGTTCTTCTCAGGCCCCCAAATCACTGCATTCTCTTTCACTAACCAATAAAGATCCAGACCCAACTTCTCTACCCTTACCCACTGGTAGCTCTTTAGCAACAATGACATGTATTAGACAGCATGTTTAAATGACGTGTGTTCTCCTGATGATTTTTAGCACAATAAGTTTTTCTTGTTTTCTTTGTGTGTGTGTGTTTCACAGGTTTACAGGACAGTACCTGAAACAGTTCATCCAATCTGCTAATAAGCACTTTATGATTGGCCACAATGTTATCTTTTACATCTTGATGGATGACTTCTCCAGGCTACCTCCCATAGTGTTAGGTCCCCTGCGAACATTTAAACTATTGAATGTATTACAAGATAAAATGTGGAAAGACTTTAATGTCATATGCATGAAGAACTTGAATATGTACATCATAGAACACATCCAGCATGAAGTTGACTTTCTCTTCAGTATGAGCATGAACCAGATTTTCAAGCATGACTTCGGAGTGGAAACCCTGGGCAAATCTGTAGCTCAACTTCATGCATGGTGGTACTTTGAAAATGCCAGAAATTTCCCTTATGAAAGAAGGTCTAAATCAGCAGCTTTCATCCCTTTTGGAAAGGGAGATTTCTATTACCACAGTGCCATTTTTGGTGGCACACCCCATGAGGTTTTGACCTTCACTGTAGAATATCAAAAAGGAGTAATTGATGACATCAAAAATGAACTTAACAGCACATATGAACATCACCTAAACAAGTATTTTTTTATCAATAAGCCCACTAAGTTGTTATCACCAGAATACAATTGGGATCCAACTTTTAGAACTCCTCCACAAATTAAAAATATTAAGATAGTATGGCAGCCAAAAAGGATTTGATAGTTCTGTCATTAGATTTATGGGTTAATAAGTGAATCACAATAAGCACTTAAAGATAAAACATTAAATTTTTCAGTGTTTAGAGACTTACAAAAAGGTATGATCTTTCAAAATAAACTATTTTTCCCCTAATAATTTCAAAGCATCTAAATCTACCTGTACTGAATAATTAAATGGATAATTAAATGTTAGTATACAGTAATCTTATTATCTATGTATTTTAGATAATGTGGAAATATTTTTGGAAATATAAAATGAATGTTTTATGAAGAAATACACCCAGACTCTTGTTCAGAAAATATAGATGGATAGAGATAGATAACCACAAAATGTCAAGGGGATATAGGTAAGGGTAAAGATAAACATTTATCAATTCACTCATCAAATATTTATTCTGTTTTTCAGCATTGTGATAAATATTGCTTGTGATTAATATCCTCAATTTGTATTCAAACTAGTATCTGATTGAACTAAGGTGAACTAGAGACATTTTACCAAATATGTATTTTACTTTTACCATTACAAAGATATTAACAGCCAACAACAGCCAAAAAGGACCTGAATCCCCTCAGTGTAACAACCCTTAGGGAACTAAATACTGCCAACAACTATGAAGTGACCTTGAAAGCAGATCTCTCCCCAGCTGAGTCTTCAGATGAGACATCATCTCCAGTCAACACCTTGACTGGGGCCTTGTGAGAGAACCAGAAGGATTGTAGAAGATCTCGCTAAGCTATGCCCATATTCCCACCCCACAGAAACTGTTGGATAATTAATGTGTGTTGTTTTAAACTACAAAGTTTTAGGATAATTTGTTACACAGCAATAAATAACTAACACAGATTTTATACCTGAAAGCAAGACAATGCCATAAAAAAGTACCTAAAACTTTGTGGAGGTGGTTTTGGAAGCAGGCAGTACAGACTGTTAGTAGACATCGGGACTTGGAGGGCACCACTCAAAAGGAAGGAAGGAACATGTTATTGAAAACTGGAGGAAGGGAATCTCTGTTAGGTAATGAGAGAAAGTATGACAACATTGCCTCCTCTCATTATGTGGAAAACAGAACATGTATCTTATGGAGCTAAGGAAGCTTCCAAGCTTTCTTCTTGTTATTTATAGCAAAATATAAGGAGAGAGATGGACTGAGAAAGATGTATAAAATAAAATAACCTGCTATTTTGAGATTTCTGGTTCTAGACAAGATGATATAGACTCACTTTCCCTATTACTCCCCTGTAAATACAAGTAAGAATGCAGGACATAATTAGACACAACCGTAAAAGGACTCTGAAAAGTGGAAAGAGAGAGGCAGCCCAGCTAGGGACCTTAGTACTTGAGGAAAGCATGGAGGTGCATTTCCTGGGAGTCCTTTTTCTCCCATGTATCCCAGGCTGGGCACAGGAGAGGCCTACCACTCAAAACCACCAAAAGGTATAGAGAAAAAAAAATGTATCTAGGAAAAGTCAGATCCTTCTGGCTGAAGGCCCAAGAAAAAGGCAGCCTAGCAGAGACCTAGTGAGGAACCCCGTTCCCACTCCATACCTGGCTGGCCTGCTCTGCCTGCACCAGGAGCACCTGCGAGGAGTTGGCAGAGAATTCTGTCTACAGGCACTGACAGGCCCAATGTCTCCTGGCCCTCGGCTCAGCAGTGCAGGGAGACCCATGTCCAGCATCTGCTGGGCCTCCACCCAGTGGAAAGAGGTAAGGTAAGGGTGACCCCCACACCCCACTACCACCAGAGGCAGAGAGGCAGGCCCAGGATGATGCTTCCCTCACTCAGAAGCACTGACAGAGATGCTGTAGGAAGCCTGCTAATACCATGTGACCTAGAAAGAAGGCTAAAGGAGACACTTTGTGTCCACAGACCCAGCATCCTCCACTCACCCCCTCACAGCACTGGCATGAGGAGCCCAGGAAATCACCTTCCACCCCCTGAGGCAATACCAGCAGCGATCGGGCAGGCACCAGGTGACCCAGAGAACAGGCGGCCCAGAGAGGCTCAGGGAAGCACTCACTGCCCCGTGGCCCAGCACCCACCTACCAGGGCCTGCTGGGAAAGAGCACTTCACCCCTGCCAGCAGCATCAGTGGGGTCGAGCTGGAGTCCTGGTGGCACTAGGTGAACAAACTGGACCAGAATAATGTTGTATAAGCTCTGAAACCTGTATTGTCACTGGAACCACAGCCCCCCAAAATAAACAGAAACAGGTGAGTTCTCTTGCGGAAATAAGAGATTTTTATAGGATCTAGAGTCTCAAAACTTAATACTCAAAAGTCTAGAATACAATGAAAAAAAACCACTCATACTGAGAACCAGAAAAGTCACAACCCAAAAAGGAAAAGGCAGTCAACAGATGGTAATACAGAGAGAAATCAGATGCTGAAATGATCTGACAAGGATTTTAGAGCAGTCATCATAAAAAATGTCAAAACGATTCATTCCAAATTACCTCAAAACAAATGAAAAATAGAAAACTTCAGCAAAAATGTTTATTAAATGAATGAATAATGTTTAGCATAAAAACACCTATGGAAAGGCATATATCATAGACTCATTTATACAGGGTGTGGCAAAAATAGGCTTACAGTTATTTGCATGGAATATATACAATAATTAATAAATGATACAAGAATCAACTCTGTTTCACATGCAACTGTGAACCTACTCTTGCCCCACCCTGTATGTTACTTTGTAAAACCATGCCCCTGCTCAGGACTCGGTTATGATTTCCTGTCTCACTCAGAATAAATGTGGTAGCTCTTACTGTGATTCCCGAAGGCCTCATCTCCTAATTCTGTCCCCCTTATTCAGCATATCCCTCCTTCGTGTTCCTCAAACTCACCAGACACACTTCCAGCTCAGGGCCTGTTCCTCTGCCCCAAATGCTCCCTCACTACCTCTGTTTTTCACTCAGAAGTAGTCTTCTCAGGCAGGCCAACCTGAACACGTGATCTAAATTATAAAGCTCCCTCCCCCGCCACTTGAAACTTAATTCTCCCTTCCTTGATTTATTTTTTTCTGTTTAACATTTATAACTATACAGCATAGTATATGTTTTACTTATTTTTCTTATTTGATCGTCTTTCTCCCCACAAGAACATAAGCTTCCATGAGTTCAGGATTTCTGGCTGTTTTAGTCACAGCTGTGATCCCAGTGTCTAGAAAAGTAATCGCCATATAGAAGGCATTCAATCGGTATCTGCCGAATGAACAAACAAACAAACGATTGATGACTTGGAAACTGCCCTCGGGTTCTTCAATCATCTGCTTTCTTTTAATAATCTAACTAGGACAAAGGAGAAAATGACAATTAACACTAGATGGCGCAAGATCACAAAGAAAGTAATTTTAATCAACGTATCCTTTCCTCCAGACTGGAATTGCTTCCAGAAAAGCCTGAGTGCTGCCAAGTTTTCTCTGGCTTTCCCCTCCCCAGCCTATTGATGTCACATTTGCTGCACAGCTCACACTTCACTAAGTTACGCCCCACATGCATGAACGTTCTTCTGCCCCCGCCAAGTGTTTCAGTTCTGCAGCGCGCCAAGTGCATTACTTTTTCCTCCCTATGCCTGGCAAGCCCCAGACTATCTTCATCTGGAGTCACCAGCGAAGCCTTACGTTTCTGGGGCTGTGGTGTGGTGTGGTGTGGTCTGCGATGAGAAAGAATCTGCCTCCTCTGAGTTGCACTGTTAGAGGGGGTCACAGATTTTAGTTCCAACATCCTCTCCCCCTAGACCACATTAGATCCATGGATTCCAATGGGGACAGATTTCAATAGCAGCAACCATGGAGTATTAAGTAAGAATCATCACCAACGGCTCTCCTACTGGGCCAAGTTAAAGGCATCTTCACTGCTCACTTCCTAAGGACTGATTATCCCAGGTGACAGTGCTCATGCCAAGAAGCTCTTGTCACTAATCTGCCCTGAACAGTTCATTTTAGGTAAGGTGACCAACTGGTCCCAGTTTGCCAGGCACTTTTCCCCTTATAGCACAGGATGTCTCGGGTTCCCGGAAATCCCTCAGTGTGGGCAAACGAGGACAGGTGGGAACTCCACCCTAAACCCAGATCTACCTGAAATCTACTCCACCTCAAACCACAACCGCATGCCATAGCGTAAAAATGTTAACACATATACAGACTTCCGTTCTCTCCCATTCCAAATGTCTTCAGTCACCAATTCTAACTCCTTTGTGTCAAGTACATTCATTTTCTCCTCTACAGTCTCACAGTAAAAGTGGAAAACTCCTGTAACGGCAACAACCAACACAAAAAAGACAAGACCATGCAGATTCAGAGCCTTCAGGAATGATGCTTTGGATCACACCACCTGGTACAGGTGCTGCCTCAGAGGAAAAGGAACATGAAATGAATAAAAGAAGGGAGTGACAAATATCAACTATGGGCTCATGACCAGACAGACAGTACAAAGGTCTATACCTAAACATTATTTTCTTCTGTATTTAAAGTATGTGTGTTTATGCATTTTTGTATATATTAACAATTTTTTTCTCCTTTCCCATTGTAATTTTAAGAATCAATAGCAGTGATTAACTGTACAATTTCATCTTAAGATTAGCAAATATTCAAGAGGGGCAATAACTGAACTCAAAGAGTAATTAACATCATCCAGAGATTAATGTAACATTTGGGACTTTTCTTTTAGGGGAAAAGGTGAGAGTGCCTATTTCTACAAAAGATAATTGCATCTTGCTCAAGAAAAGCTGAAAATTGTTTATGCTGTATGGGAAGTTGAAATAGATGTAGAAAGTTGTATATGGACTGAGTAGGTCAAATGATGAGCTGTGTCGGTTACTAAATCGTTTGTCTGTTGATCCATACCCACCCTTTTATATTCTGCTTTTTGATACTAGAGCAGACCAGGAGAACTACGTTTCTACTTTGCCAGTTAACTTCCTCTTCAATTCTGCAAGGCAGATAAGGGAGAAAACATACATTCTTTCCCTGACTGTTGTTTATCAATGATAATGTTCAGCTTTTTGCAGGGAGGACATCTCTAGAATCAGCCTCATCATGTCTAACCAAAGATACCAGCAACAGTTAGGCAGCGGCCTCTCCTCAGAGGCCTGAGGGGCCTCTCCAACAAGCTTCCTTTTGTCACCCCTGACCTAGGTGTAGTAGCTTCATCCTCCAGTTCCTATCTCTGGGTTAGCTCAGTATTCCTCTTTTTGATTTTTCGGTTTTCCAAATCTGTTTAACCAATTCCTTATATTAAATTCTCTTTGTTAAAATACCATGAGTGTTTTTTATTGTTCTGAATATATCCTGATACAGTCAGCCTGCCAGCTACCTGCAGTACTAGCTAAAAAACAAAGGAAAAACCGGAGTAAGTGGTAGAGGGAAGTGATAAATATCAGCTATAACCTTGTGACTTTTTACAGCAACAAAGACTATAGCACTGATGCACTTTTTGTTATGTACATATTAACCAATGATTTCTACTCTTTTCCCTTTCCCTTTACCTACAGTTTCATATGGAGTGTTGGTTAGTAGAACTTGATTTACAATTTACTTCATAAGTTCCCAGGCCACAAAAAGTCACATCTGACCCGCTGAAGAGAAATGAGGATCACCAGTAGATCCTGCATTTGAGGTTACAATGACTAATAGGACTTGGAGTCTGTTTTGTCTGGGGAGAAGAAGACAGTGGCTTTGTTCATACAACAGGCAGAAGTATGACGGTGTGAAACGTGGCTAGAGGGTGAACTTAAGTGCTGAGTAGCAAAAGCTGTAGACTGTACAGATTCTGAGCCCATATGTCCTCAAATCCACTCTTTGTCCTTCCATTGCTCTGCTCTGGACTATAAGGGGACAGACCTCTATTAACAGGCTCACTATCATCTGATTACTGGAAGACAAGGGAGGAAAGGAATAAACCAGGATATTTCTCTCCCTATCTCTTTTATCTCAGGCTCTTCTCTGACAGTGACTACAATTCCTTAAGGGCCCCAGCGCCCACCAGAGGTTCTAGCCTCCAGCTCTGGGATTCAGTAACAGCCTTCTCACTTTTGTCTCTTCAGATTATGAGCAGTGTCTCCTCTGCTGTTGCGAATCTCTGGGTTACTTCATTTTCTCAATTAGGCACTCGGTTCTGTCACCTGGTAACCACTTCCCTGAACTTTCTCTGTTGCTATTACTAGGAGTGGTTGCTATTTTCCCGGTTGTCCCTGACTATTAAAACAGCTGACAATTAATCCCTCTCTAGGTACACTGTAATACTAAGTCAATATTCTGCAGCTCTCCCACTTCTGGAAATTTATATACAAATATACCTACACACCTATAGAATGAGGGTCATGCAGGTTATTCAAAGGCAAACATGAGAAACACACCCACCTCATTCCCTATAGGGAACTGGTTAAACAAACATTCGGACACGCACAGAGCTGTGAAAAATAACAAGGAAATTCTCTATGTCCTAATATCTATTATTCGGTGAAGGAAACAGAGCATAGAAAAGTATAAATAATGTGATCTTTTGTGTAAGAAGGGGAAGAATGAGAACATATGTTTGAATTTGCACCACAAAGACAAACACGAAACTAATAAAACTGGTCACTAATAAGGGGCAGGGCACTGAAGAGCAAGGGAGACAGAGGAGTGAGAATTCTCAATACATACATTATATCATTTTGGTTTTGGAGCCATATACATGCATCACCTGTTGAAAAAGTAATAAAAATTATAAAAATGTGTATAAAGAAAAAACTGCAACTTAGCCACTAAATTGGCAAACAAAACCAATATCAAAACACATTTAAAATTGTAGAAAAACAAGAGATGATAAAAGAGTATATACTTTATGATTTCAACTACATTCTAGAAAAGACAAAACTATGGAGACAATAAAAAGATCAGTCATAGTTAGGGTTGGGGGGCAGGGATGAATTGGGGTTTTTAGGGCAGTGAAAATATTCTATATGATATTATGGTAGGTTTATGTAATTATATATTTGTCTAAACCCAGAGAATGTACAACACAAGAAAGAACCCTTTGGATGATTATGATGTGTCAACGTAGACTTGTCCTTAGTGAAAAATGTACCACTCTAGTGGGGAATTAGACACATAAGGGAGCCTGTGTCTGTGTGGGGCAAGGAGTACATGGGAAACTTCTGTATCTTTCTCTCAATTTTATTGTAAACCTAAAACTGCTCTAAAAAATTCTTTAAAAAGAAGGCAAAGGACAGAGGGAAAGAGAAAGAGAGTTACTATACAGAGGGCAACAGTCATCATTTACACAAATTTTCAAGTAACTATCATGTATATTTTAACTCTCCCCCACCCCCACCATTCAAGGTTTTGTTGTCTTAGGCTAGTGTAAGTCAGTTAAGGTTCTTTGCCTGGTCAAATGACCCAAACTAACTGATTCCTAAGATGTCCAAGCCCGTCTTGTTTTTTTGTTAAACTTAATAACAATTGGACATGTAAAAGGAAGCATCTTATACTCCACATAAGCCTCACTTTACAGCAGTAACCCCAATCTACCTTTGATAACCTGAGCTGATCACACCAACCAACTCTAGAAGCCTTATTTCTCTAGCTGTGAACCAAATTTCTTGAATGATCACAATGTTTCATGAAATACAAAATAGTACAGAAAAGTAACATTCAGTGTTCCATGAATTGTATCAATGGTTGAATTATGACAAACAGAAATAGCAAATCCAAACACAGATTAAATGTCAATTTGATAATTAAAAAATATTTCCTCCCAAGGCTTTTAGATAAAGATGGGAGACTGAACATAATCATTCAATTTCACTTTCTCTGAAACCCCACTAAAACTACAATAAAAGGATTTTTAAAACTCATAAATTCCTCTGGTTTCTATAAATTTAAAGAGAAGAGGAACAAAATTTTGGAAGCTGGACTGTACAAAAGTGACTTAAGATATAGTGGGGAAAGCTAAGAACTAAGATGATATTTATCACAGAATCATTCAGAGGCTCAGGAACTAAGTGGACTTTTGGAAGGTGGGGGTAAAAAGGATATTAAATAGAGACTGATAGAATGCAATTTAAAAATACACTCCCGCCCTCTTTGGTGTGAACTGAACTTAATGACTCTCTTGTAAGACTAGGATATAGAAAGAGAGAAACAGTAACTAGAGGAATCTGAGCCAAGTGCTCAAGGTTAATATCACCAGTCATAAGTCCTGTTGATATCATGTGCCCCTGTCTTGATGCAACCCTTGGAAAGGGCACTTCATCTCCTTGGTATTCTTTCCCCAAATCCATATTCCCAATATAATTATGACAAACCCAAACATCAGGCAAACCCAAACTAAGGGAGAACCTACAAAATACCTGACCAGTACTCTTCAAAACTGTCCAGGTTATGAAAGATAAGGAAAAAACAAAACTCTGTCACAGATTGGAGACTAAGGGAACATGATGACTGGATGCAATATGATATTCTGAAGCTGCCCAATGAGGGAGGCTGCCAAAATGAGGAGACAAAGAAACAGGGCCCACATGAAAGAACAGATCAAAACTCCAGAAGAAGAACTAAATGAAAGAGCCAAACAATCTATCAGATGCAGAATTCAAAACACTGTTTATAACCATGCTCAAGGAACATAGTGAGGACCTCAGCAGCATAAAAAAGTCAGAAATGAAGGATTCACTAATTGAAATAAAGAACAATTTACAGGGAAACAACAGGAGAATGGATGAAGCCAAGAATCATATCAGTGATTTGGAACAAATCAAGCAAAAAACAACCAATCGGAACTACAAGATGAAAAACAAATCCAAAAAAATGAGGGCAGTATGAGCAGCCTCTGGAACAAATTCAAGAGGTCCAACATTCGCATCATAAGGGTGTCAGAAAGAAAAGAGAAGGGGCTAGAAATTGGAAATCTATCTGAAAAACAGGTAAAAGAAAGCTTCCCTAATTTGGTGAAGGAAATAGACATGCAAGTCCAAGAAGTATAGAGTGTCCCAATGATGATGGATGCAAAGAGGCCCACTCCAAGACACATTATAATTAAAAGGCCAAAGGTTAAAGATAAAGAGAGACTCTCAAAAGCAGCAAGAGAAAAGAAGTTACTTACTAGATGGTTGCCAGATGTGAGGGGGAGGGGGAGCATAGGTGAAGAAGTGAGGGGATTAAGAAATAAAAATAAGTTGTTACAGAATAGCCATGGGGATGTAAAGTACAATATAGGAAATGGTGTAGCCAAAGAACTTATGTGCATGACCCATGGACATGAACAATGGTAGGGGGATTGCCTGAGGAAGTAGAAGGTGCTGGGTAGAGGCGGGCAAATGGGGGAAAAAAACAGGACAACTCTAAAAGCATAGTCAATAAAGTATAATTTAAAAAAAGAAAAAAGAAAAAAGTAGTGAGTGGAATCATCTCTGCCTTACTCCTGATCTTAAAGGGAAAGTTTCAAGTTTCTCACCATTAAATATGATGTTCACTGTAATTTTTTTAAGTTGTGGTTTTAAAAAATATATTTATTTATTTTTAGAGAGAGGGGAAAGGAGGAAGAAAGAGAGGTAGAGAAATACCGATGTTCGAGAGAAATACTGAGTGGTTGCCTCCTGCATGCCCCCAACCTGGGACCTGGCCTGCAACCCATGCATGTACCCTGACCAGGAATTGAACCAGCAACCTTTCAGTTTGTGGAATGATGCCCAGCCTACTGAGTTGCACCAGTCAGGACCATTGTAAGTTTTTTGTACATGTTCTTTATCAAGCTGAGGAAGTTCTCCTTTATTCCTAGTTTGAGAGTTCTTATGATGAGTAATATTGGGTTTTGTCAAATGCTTTTTCTGCATCTAATGATATTATCGTGTGATTTTTCTCCTTTAGCCTGAATTACTTAACTGTTTTTCAAATGTTGATCTATTTTATATATGATTGTATATAACTTTTATGCATTGTTGGATTTGATTTGCTAATATTTTCTTGAGAACTTTTATACCTATATTAATGAGCAGTATTAGTCTGTAGTTTTCTTGCCTTACAATGTCTTTATCTGATTTTAGTATTAGAGTAATTCTGGACTCAAAGAATTACAAGTTAGGAAATAGTCTCTCTGCTTCTATTTTCTAGAAGAGACTGTAGAGAGTCAGGTTAAGTTCTTAAATGTTTGGTAGAATTCACTAGAGAACCCATCTGGGCCTAGTGCTTTCTGTTTTAGGTTATTAAGTATTGATTCAATTTCTATTTTTTATTCAGTTTCTTCAATATATTTAGACCTAATTCAGATTGTCTATTACCTGATCTTTTAGTAAGCCCAATATGTTCATTCTATATCTCTTATTAAGTCCTTTCAGTGGTTTCATGATTATCTTCCAAGTTTGGTATATGTCTTTTAGTCCATTGTCATCCTTTATCACTCCCACTCTCTGCAGCTCTTACTACTTAACATTTTCCCCAAAACATCAAGCTTTGTCATACTCCTATATGTTTGCAAAGGCTTTTCTATATTCCTACAGCATCCTTTTCTAACTTGTATTTATCCTACTAAACTCAGCTCTCTGTAGAAGCCTTTCCTGAGGTCTCCAGGCAGTTTAGCTGCCCCATTCAACTTGTACATAAAAACAGAAATTATTTTTTAATTACAAAGAAAAAAATTCAAACTTTTAAATAGTTATTTTGAATTCTCAATGTAATTCAATATGTACAATGAAATAAATTATAAAATACTGACTGTGTTGTGGATTATGTCCTTTACAAATTTGATAGCTAAAACAGACAGATTTTGACACAGCATATCAACAGTGATACAGATACTGAACAAGAAAGTATCATTTCAGGATAAATCAGGATTGAAAGCAAACTTGAGCACTCATTTAGGTGTATGCTTAGATATGTCATTTCTAAGGAATGAATTATAAAATATTTGAGTTTTTAAATTTCTTTTTCTTTACTCAGAACGATTAAGAACTTAAACCTTGGAGTCATGAAGACTTGGGGCAAATGCCACTTATAATTTGTGAGATGTTGGGCAGGTGATTACACTTAGTCTCAGTTTTCTCATGGGATAAAAATAAATAGTAATTGGTGGTGATGGTAATGATATTACTTGAATTATTAAAAACAGTATCATTATATAGGCCTTTCTTTCCTTCCACAGATAGTGTTGGAATTTTTTTTTTTTACCACAAATCCTTAGTGCCATGCAAATAATAACCTGTTGAATAGAGAACCCCTTCTCCAATATAGTTCGCCTTTATTCATTTATATAACTTTGACAAAAATAACAGAATATGATGGACACTAGATGGAGCAACATTCCAAAGAGAGTAATATCTTCCCTAACCAAGACTTTTAATATTTATTTAAAAATTAATCATGTCTAGAAAAAGAATGACACATAATTTCAGGTTACCTGGATGCACTTTTCAGGGAAGAAAAAGTGGGTTTGAACACTTCAGAGATGTAGATATGAGAAAACAAGCTTGACAAAGATTTGGATACACCACAGTCATATGTGATATTGTGGGCTGATATGCCCACTCCCCCAATTCATACGTTAAAGTCCTCACCCCCAGTGCTTCAGAATGTGACTGAATTTGGAGATGGGGTCTTTAAAGAGGTAACTAAGTTATGATGAGGTTATTAGGGTGGGCCCTAATTGAATATGACTGGTGTCCTTATAAGGAGAAAATTTTGATACAGACACATAGAAGACAATGTGAAGATGCAGGAAGAAGAAGGCCACTTACAAGTCAAGAAGAAAGGCCAGGAATGGATCCTTCTTCAGTCCCTTTAGAAGAAACCAACTCTGCCAAACCTTGATTTGGGCTTCTCACCTCCAGAACTGTAAGAAAAATAAATTTGTTGTTTAAGCCAGTGATTTTCAACAAATGTGCTGTGAGAATTTTTAAAATATGCAATATCAGACTATTTAGTCAGGGGCACTGACCTCTTTTTCCTTAGATTGTCAAATAAAAATGACAGCAACAAATACAATAGCCATCTTGTGTGAATGAATCAAAATAATACCTTTTTTTTGTCAGATGGGCAAAAAATATATTTTTTGGTGTGCTGCACAATTTTAGCAATTAGTTTACATGTGCCATAAGATGAAAACAGTTGAAAATCACTGGTTTAAGCCATCCAGTGTGTGGTACTTTGATATGTAAGTCCTAGGAAACTAATACATGTGAAAAGGAATACTAGAATATAAGCTCTATATATTCTATACGAGGGCAGGAATTTTTGTCTTTTTTGTTCATTGATGTATCTCAAGTACCTACAACAATGCCTGGCATAAATAGGTGTTCAATAAATATTTGCAGAGTCAACTAATAAATAAAACAGGCCAATAAAATTCTTCCCTTAGATGACTCTATTAAATATCACCAGTGTTTCAGTAATGCTTTTTTATTGTCATAACACCTGAGAACTTGGACTCCCAATGCTCCTACCAAGTGCTGTGGTGTAGTGCATCTGCTGCCACAGCCCAAAACTATAGAATCCTCTGGTGAAACTCTTATGATTCAGTTTCTGGAGCAACTTCCTTATGAGAAGAGCTAAGAAGATAAAAAAAAAGCTGCTGTAATACAATAAATGTAAATTAGTCCACATAGAGAAACAGATCAAAGTTATTAGTTCCATCCTGAGGAAAATGCCACAAACAGATTAACTTGCTGGCATTGTCTTTCCCTCAAAATATCTGGTTAGCTGATTTCACTAAAGGCACTGAGAACAGCCCGGACTTAAAATTTAAAGTAAAAACATGAGCAAGGACTTTGCTGTTGTTCTTATTAAAGCATTTCTTGTGTGGACACAGGAAAAAGACTAATTAAATTTCCTTCTGACTTATTCAATTACAGATTCATGGTGCATGTCTGTTTTTAAACTGATTTCCATGTCTTAATGTAATCACTATCACCATCAATCAACACTTAATTTGACACCCTAAATATGCTAGGGTAATAATAGCAAAATAAAACAAAAGAAATATGGAATATATAAAGTACTCTGACTTTAACTTATATGCAAATATCTTTTAAGTAACAGCGAAAGCGAAAAAATAAACCCCACCAAATTATAGGTCTGTTAGATGTGATAAACTTATAAGTAATTCTCTTTCTGTTCAAATTATTTGTAATTTTATATGTCTCTCTTTCTAAAGCATAAAGTTTTCAAAATCCATTCTAACTTCTAATCATTACAGGGAGAAAATTTAAGATTAGAAATTCCCCTCAAGGGAGAGGATGATACACTAATATTTATTTTTAAAGTATGTTTAATCAATACATTTATACAGAATATACATGAGAAAGCCAGAATCCACCAGTTTCATAGGCAAGTGAAATTCAGCATTTTGAAATAAAAAATCTGGAAACTCTCATCCATTCTGGAAGTAATTTAAAAATTAAGTTAAAGCTTGTTCTGTTTTGGTCTGGGAATCAGCTCCCAAACTGATGCAATCTGAAACCAGAGCCAACAAGTGTTTACCAAAGCCCTTGTTCCAAAGAGAGAAGCATTTTCTAATTCTCCAGAAGTGATGTGGTTGGGATAGCGACAGACTTAAGCAAAGGTAGCAGGCAGGAATACAAACATGAAATTCATTTTGAAATATTTTCTTTTCCAGCAAAATGAAAGCTAAATACTTTCTCACAATAAGCAGTTTGCAATCAAGCGCTCCTCAACTAAATCGACTTCACTTTCCTGGAAATCACAGCATAAACACGAAGTGCCTCTGGGGCTTATACACTGCAGAATGGAAAAAATGAAGCTGTAGGCTTTCTCAAGGATGATTCAAAAAAAGAAAGTTCATTAAATTACTATATCCCCTTCTTTATCTTGTCTGGGAGGCTTATAAATCAAGTGAATGCACTCCAACCCCAGGAGTATAAAGTTCTTAGTCCATAAGTGATTGGAAGACACCTTGAGAGCTCTGCATCAGGCTTTATCACATAGTAGACTCTGCACTCCATAGCACTCTCTTAACACTTGTCACAGTTGTGCATACTCGTTTCAGCCCTGACCAACACAAGGCTCCAGAGCTAAATCAGAAAGTCTATCATTTCATATTACCCAAACACCATAACGTGTTAGGTATTATATAGCCAAATATTGAGCACATTTAAAAAAAAGAAAAAGAAAAAGAAGAAAGTGCTTCTCGATTGGAATAGCTCTGTATCTTTATTGCCGTGGTGGCTATATGAATCTATGCGTGGTAAAATGGTAGAACTATGCACACATCTTAGGCACTGCCAATTTCCTCTTTCCTGTAAACTGTCTGACATAACAATTGTGGGCAACCAAGTAGAGGTTGCACATAACCTCTCCATCCTGTCTTAACTTCCTGTGAACCTGTATTTATTTCAAAATAAAATGTTTTTCAAAGTGCACCTTGTGATGTCTATCAACATACTTTGAACACTGTGCGTTAGAATAACTCATGGGGGATAAAACATAGCCTGCTATTCCAATGTGAGGTTTCAGCCACAACCCAGGCGGTAGCTTGATGTTGGGAATAATTTGCACCTGCTTTTCCTCTGCCTGGGATACCCTTTCCGACCTCCAGCATTCCGCACCTCCTGCCCCCTTTCCCATAGCTGGTACCTTCTCATCTTTCAGGTCACATCTCAATGCCACCTTCTTACGGAGACCTCCCCTCCTCCCCTAACTAAAGTGGATGCCATCTGCTATTCTCGCGTTCCCTTCACCGCATTCTTAGTCACGTGTAACGGTTTAGTTTGTTTGTTGCTTGTCTGTCCACTAGACTCTAAACTCCCTGAGGGCGGCACTGGGTCTGTGCCTTGTCCACTGTACCCAACAAAGAGCACGCGGCTTGGCAGGAGGAAGGTGCTCCAAAGGACGTTGTTTGAATAAACGCACTTCACTCGAATTCACTCCCTTGACTCGAGGGAGGTCACCTGAGTTCCTTCCCTTCACCTCATCGGTCCTAGAAATCAGGGATTGTCTCAGAGCCCTCACTTTGACCAATGGGTGACGTTTCGCTTCCTTTCCTCCACTCGGACCCACCAGTTCAGGGAAGGCGCCATTCTCGTCATTCATTCGTCTGCCCAGAAGGGCGCCTTTTCCTTATTCGCAACTTTTTATTCGCAGCTGTTACTCAGGCCTTCCAGTCAGCGGCCTCCCCAATACCTTCAGCACCTGACCCGTGCCTCGCGACTTCCCTCCTCGTTTCTTCTTTCGGGTGGCGCCCTTTGGCCCCTACCCCGGCGGCCTCGCGGGTCCCTCACCCCGCTGGCCACGCCCCTCAGCTACAGGACCGCGCGGGAAAGGCACAACCCACGACCGCGCGGTCACCGCCTTTGGGCAGAGGGTGGGGGGGTGTGTCCTGTTTGCTACTGGGCGTCGATTGGCCTGGCTGCGCGGAGGGGGCGGGACCGCAACCAGAGTTTCGAAACCCGGGTCTGCTCAGAGCATTCCTTGCTGCGCCCGGTCTGGCTTCGTCGATCAAGGCTCTACAGCAGCGACTCCGTCTCTGGCAGCATGTCTGAGAAACGGCAGGGATCGGACACCCAAGCCCGGCGGGGCCCTGACACCTTCAAGGGTGAGCCCCGCGCCCCTTAACCCTCTCCTCAGGGACAAGCCCCAGCCGGAAGCTCCCAGGCCAGTAGCTTGGCTGTGCGACCGCTACTTAAATCTGCGGTTTCCTCACTTGCACGCCGAGAATGACGAACACTGCTTCACGGGCTCGGGGGCCAGGTCTAGGGATGTTAGGGTGCAGAGTGAACTTCAGCGACGTGCCCGGCACGCCGTGGACGCGCCAACGGCAGGGCGCGTTTCCAGGACGCAAAGCTGTCCCAGGGGCCCCCGTTATCCAGTGCTTGCCAGGCCCTGTACCAGAGCTTTTGGTTCATTATCTCCTGCCCAGCACGCGGACGAGGAAGTACAAAAGGGACTCGGGGCCAGCGAGTGGTGGAGGCGGGGCTCACACCTGCACTGCACACCCGGGACCCCGCATCTTCCCCGTCGGCCGACTCCCCCGCCCTCCCCGCCCCATCTCCTCGGAGGCCACCTCCCCCACCCAGCCTCCGCCCACCCCCGGCGCGAGCCCCCGCCTCCGGCCGCGGAAAGAATTCCTGTTCCCCGACTAAAAACCCCGGCCAGTGCCGTGTCCTGTAATAAGCAAGGCCACCTGTGAGGTTTTGCTCCCAGCTCCCGACGCAGAGTGGGCCGTATTTGGGGAAGAAAATGAGAAGCCTCTTCTTGGCATTCATCCGGCACCTCTTCCCCGCTTCGCTTCCTACCCCGTCCCCGCCCTCTCCACTTTATTTTGTCCCAGGGACCCCGCTTTGGTTCCTCACAGGGGTCTCTTAAGTTCCCTCACCCTGCCTCGCATCCTGAAGGCAGAAACGGTGAGTGGCTCAGTGTCGTTGTCCTGTGAAGGAACAAGTGCCCTAGAGTAGACTATCACCTTAAACCATTATTGGCTAACTCCTTAGGGGGTTCAAAAAAAGAGGCGACAAACCTCTCAGGAGACTTTGGTTCCCTCCCAGGGGCTCGTAGCCACCCAGAGGAGTTATTTCTATGGATGGAATTTCAGACACGATGACAGTGAAAGAAATGGAGGGGACAGAGTGGGCTTTTTCAGCACCCCCACAGAGAACGCTGCAGGGGTCAGGCCCAAATAACGCCCATTTTTTATGACAGAATCTTTTATTACAAAAGCATAAGCATGTAATTCTGTAACATACACTATCACACTCAAGCGCACCATGGGACACCTTGGGTGAAAGGTTCAAATTACAACTATAAATGATTACACCCACATTATTACCTTACCAACCACACTCCCGCAGGCGTTACTTCTGCCAGACCCTGTATCTTGAACTCATCTATTCTGCGTATTCCTAGAGCCGGTCTTGTCCACCCACCCTGTACAAGCCCCGTTTGCCTTTCCCAGCGATCCTTGTCTTTAGTTCCTTCCCAGGAGCATCTGAAGAATTATCGAAATCTTTATCCCTCACTTTTCTCTAGTAAGCACCTTGTAGAGCTCTCCTCCCAAGTCAGGAGCGTAACAGGGTGGCTATACTTGAAGAAACTGATACTCAGAGGGGTTAAACTACTTAAATGTCACACAGTTTATATGGAGCCATATTTTAAGTCTGGATTTGACTAACACTTGAACATAAAAAAATTGTGCCATTCACTCTTTTTCTAGGTAGGAAAATGGGCAGGTCCCTTTTCCCATGGGAGACTAAAGGACTAACAATATTAAAAGTTTGGAGACACTGCAGTGGGAATTCTGTGTCTAGAAGTTCTTTGGGAATAAACAGGATCGTTGTGCTTAGTTAGTGTTCATTTATTTGTTTTTTGTAGTCACTGACCAGTTTTCACTTTGAAGTTTGCTTTACAAATCTTTTAAGAATATAGTGAAAACTGTGCACCTTCTCCTCAGAAAATTATATATACAAACAAAATTTGCTCTGTTACTTTTTTTAAACTTTCAGCCATTGTTTTGTTTTCATTGGATTATTTCAGTACATCAGCTACACAATCGATAATAGTATTCTTATCAGTGCAATAATCATGCAGATTGATCCCCGTTTCTTCTGCAGATGCTACAGGAAAACCTCTTGTTCAGTGAAAATATTAGTGAAAAAGTCTTCATTTATTGCAGTCACTTTTTAAAGAAATGTAGACTTTACGGGATCTGAACTGGTAGAAAAAGTCTTTACTAGAATGTATTGAGTGCCTACTACATGCCAAACACAGTCTAAGTGCTTTACAAACAGTATCTAATTGCAGTCCTCTAACAACTTCACAAGGAAGAAATCACTGTCCAATATTTTACCGCAAGGAAACAGGCTCAGAGTGGAAAAATCACATACACCTGAGTGTGGTGAAGAGCTAGGTTTCAAACTTGGGCTATCCGGTTTTCCAAACCATTTCCCTATCCTAGAGCCACCTCCAAAATGCATATCCAAACTGAGAACCTTGTCAAACATCAGTATTTCACTGAATGTGAGAGACAAAAACAAAGTACCCAGCTTCAATCTAGACCTCTTGAATAAGACCACTCCAGTGGGCTGCTTCTGAGGGAAGCAGTGGATATAAAAGCTGATACTTAGGAACATAAATATGACCAAACCTAGTGCAAGACTAGTTTTTCTTAAAGCCAGTACATTCATTTGGTAATGAAACAATGCAAGTGGGTTGCAAAGAAATGTATTATAATTAGGAGTCATGTCAACAAAACAAATCCTTTAGGGAGAATGCCTGAAAATAAGCAGAAGCCAGGGACTGATTTGTTTATTTCAGTTGTTGCAGCCATCAGATTGGGGAGAACTTTGTAATTTCTTCAATAATTAATTTAGTTAAACCATCACTGGTCATAAATTAATTCAGATGGAGGACCAGGTCTACAAAAGCTGGCATGTATCTACTTTTTTAATGATTAATTAGGTTCTTGGTACCACCTGATGGTTTAAAAGACAGTTAATAACTTCCTGGCTAACTTTGAAGAAAGATAATTTTTAATGTTAATAAAGTGATAGAGATTGGATTCAATATCTGTATTTTAAGTAAGTATGGAAAGACATATTCCTGAAAACTGCTGTTACCATGAAAAAGTGAGCATCTCTCCTCTGTCTCCCTGACATTCGTGCATACCTCTAGCATATCTAATACACAGTATTATACTTGTCAGTTATAATCACCTTTATTAGACCAGAAAATCATTTGAAAACATAGATTGTGCCATTCTTTGCTGTAATAAGTTCAGTATCAAGTACATAGTAGGTTTGCAAAAATGTTTGTTGAAAGAAAAAAGAAATAGAGGTGGGAGATCAAGATCTTCCATGAGGTAAATCACATTTTTAAATGTTTGGCTTATGTTAGTGGAAAAAGTTTCCTGTCTACAGTTTATTGAGTTTGTTATAACCCAAACTGTTGATTTTAGGCTGTAAACATCATGTTCCCTATTATATGTTCTTATTACAAGTTTTACTGTTTTCTGGGTTTATATTGTTAATAAGGGGATTATAATTGCCAAGAAAATATATTGTACCTAATAAGGAATCTCTTTTTAATTAAAATGTGGAAAGAGAGAAGTTAGATATTACAGTTAATAGAAAAAAGTGTCAATTTTCTATTGACACACATTCATTCTTCCTTCCTTTTTTTAAAATTGATTTTAGGAGGGCAAGGGGGGAGAGAAACATCAATTTTGTTGTTCCACTTATTTATGCATTCATTGGGTGATTCTTGTATGTTCCCTGATGGGGAATCGAACCCACAACCTTAGCTTATCAGGACTACACTCTAACCAACTGAGTGACCCAGTTGAGGCCTCCTCAATTCTTTTTTAATCCTTGTCTGTACTCTGGGACTGGTGAAGAATTGAACCAAAACATTTGGCCTGACATTTCAGTAGGTTATTCTTAAAGGTGCAAACCATCAAGTGTTTATGCTAAAGTATCAGTGACAACTATATTAACCTTATTCAGTTGTGAAGTTCATATAGTGTAGTAAAATAAGAGTGGAAGTTAGAATTCAAAGATCTGAGTTGAGATCTCAATACCATCACTTACAACCTAGGTCACCTTAAGCAAGTCTTTCCACCTCCGGAGTTAATTCCTCCTCTATACATAGGGCATATCATATTTTGCCATGTAAAATGCACATTTTTCTCCCAAGTTTTTTAGGGAAAAATAAGGATGTGCATTATATATGGGTAGTACTAATTCCATATCTATATAATTTTTTTCTTTTTTCAAAATATATTTTATTGAATATGCTATTACAGTTTTTCCAATTTTTTTCTCACCTTTCTCCCCCAAACCCCTGCCTGGTACCCCTATCCCCTCTAGCATTTCACCCCCCTTAGTTCATATCCATGGGTTGTACATACAAGTTCTTCGGTTTCTTCATTTCCTATACTATTCTTAACCTCCCCCTGCCTATTTTGTACCTACCAATTATGCTCCTTATTCCCTATACCTTTTTCCCCCTTCTCTGCCCTTCCTCTCCCCACTGATAACCCTCCATATGATCTCCATTTCTGTCATTCTGTTCTTGTTCTAGTTGTTTGCTTAGTTTGCTTCTGTTTTTGTTTTTTTAGGTTCCATTGTTGATAGTTGTGAGTTGTCATTTTACTTTTCATAGTTTTGATCTTCTTCTTTTACTTAGATAAGTCTCTTTAACATTTCATATAATATGGGCTTGGTGACGATGAACTCCTTTAACTTTACCTTATCTGGAAAGCACTTTATCTGCCTTTCCATTCTAAATGATAGGTTTGCTGGATAGAATAATTTTGGATGTAGGTCCTTGCTATTCATGACTTTGAATACTTCTTTCTAGCCCCTTCTTGCCTATAAGGTTTCTTTTGAGAAGTCAGCTGATAGTCTTATGAGAACTCCTTTGTAGGTAACTCTCTTCTTTTCTCTTGCTGCTTTTAAGATTTTCTCCTTATCTTTAATCTTGGGTACCTTAATTATGATGTGTCTTGGTGTGTTCCTCTTTGGGTCCAACTTGTTTGAGATTCTCTGAGCTTCCTGGACTTGTATGTCTATTTCCTTTGCCAGATTGGGGAAGTTTCCTTTCATTATTTTTTCAAGTAAGTTTTCAGTTTCTTGCTTTTCGTTCTAGCACCCCTATGATTCAGATGTTGGAACGTTTAAAGTTGTCCCAGAGGTTCCTAAGCCTCTCCTCATTTTTTTAAATTTTTACTTCTTCATTCTGTTCTGGTAAAATGTTTATTTCTTCCTTTTGTTCCAAGTCATTGATTTGAATCTTGGTTTCCTTCCCTTCACTGCCTTCCCTGTATATTTTGCTTTCTTTCACTTTGTGTAGCCTTCACATCTTCCTTTTCTTTGCGGCCATACTCAATCATTTCTGTGACCATCCTGATTTTTGAACTCTGTATCTGATAGGTTGACTATCTCCTCATTGCTTAGTTCTTTTTCTGGGGCTTTGATCGGTTCTTTCATTTGGGCCATATTTCTTTGTCTTGGTGTACCTGTTATGTTGTAAGGGTTGAAACCTTAAGTATTTGCCAGAGTGGCACAACCCAGTTGGGTGGGTTGTGGCACTGTACGTGGGGAGGGGGTCAGAGAAGGAACAATGCCACTTGCTCGGCTCTCATTCTGCTTTCAGTCACTTCCCCTGCTACCCACAAGTGAATTGCGCTCTTTGAGGGGTGCCCTGGTGCTGATTCCCATGTGGGTGGGCTTGTGTACGTCCATCAGATTCTCCTGTGAGACTGGCAATTTCTTCCACCACTGCAGCCCCACAGGTTTTTACAGCCAGAGATCTGGAGTCTTTCTTTTCCTGCACTGGACCTCTGGCTTGTGCAGTCCATCTTGCTCCTCAGCTGTCCCTCCTGGTTTATCCACACTCAAATATGCGACCACCCTGTCCGCCAGCTGCTGCCCCGCCACGTGTCCTTTCCACCCCAGCTGCGCTGCTCCACTCCTCCTACCAGTCTGGATGAATGTTTCTTCTTTAACACCTTGGTTGTTGGACTTTCATACAGTTTGATTTTCTGGCAGTTCTGGTTGTTTTTTCTTTTTAAATGGGATGCTATCCTTCTTTTGGTTGTGCAAGGAAGTGAAGCATATCTACCAACACCTCCCTCTTGGCCAGAAGCTAAATGTTTTTAATTCTTTTATTTATACATATGTGTCAAAAGTGTAACTCTAGAAAGCAATTAATGATATCTGTATGCAAAATAATACCTGGGAATACTATAATTGGTTTTGTTTCTAAATGTAAATAAAAAAATTGAATTACAAAATTAAAATGAAAGATTTTTTTTCCTGAAAGTTTGGGTCAAAAACATGGGTGCACATTACATATGGCAAAATACAGTAATGTTACTGCAATATCTATCTCCCAAGGTTGTGAGTATCAAATGAGAAATTTTATGTGAATGTTCTTTTGCAACTTTAAAATGTAAATTATTAAGATACTTAATGGGGAAAACAAAATTAAAAAGTTACTTATTTTTTCAGAAAGCCTAGTAATACAAGAAATTTCAAAAAGTTATATATGAAGATGGTCCAAGAAAGTTTAGAAATCTAACTTACCTCCCCCAATGGTGTCCTGTTTTCCTCCAGAGATAGAGTCCCCAAGCAGATTGTTAGTCTTGATATTTTCCCTATGGTGTGCAGGTTCCAGAAGATAATTCACTTAGTAAAAAGTTTATTTCTATAAACTATACCAATAATGATCTTAAATTTGTGATAATAATAATAATGGCTACTATTTAGTGAACACTGCCTAAATATCAAGCATTTTACAGTTTCTCATTTAATCTTCATAAGAACTTCATAATTACCCCTCTTTTCCCTCATTTTATTAATGAGAAAATTTAGTGGTAGAATTGGAATCTGACACCAAAACTTGAAGCAAGCTCTCAGCTACTGCTTAGCTATTAAGCCTCAGCCAAAGAATTGGGAAAACCCTATGATTTAGTTTCCTTATGCCCCTGTTTCCTACATTTTTAAATTAAAAGGATGTTACTCTATACAGACTTTTATGAGAAAAATTTTATAGATATTTTTAAGATGTCCAAGTGCAAGAGCTGAAAAAGAAAAAAAAAACAAGAAGTAGGAGGGTTTTGTTTTGTTTTAATATATTTCAGGCCTAGACTAAAATTAATTAACTTAATACCATTATAAAATTGTTTTCCCCTTACATTTTTCTGAACATAACTGTTTTTGTCTTTCCAGACATGGACCATATTCAGCACATTCTTCTACCTTTCTGGATTCTCTAACTTCACAGATGGAAAGGTCTGATTTTCAAGAGAAAAGAACACTTTGAGAAAAGCAGTATGACAACTGCTTTGGGACGGAGATTTTTTAAAATTTTATAGGAATTATTTTTTTACCTTTTTCAAAAATTTTTCCAGGACACTGCATTCAACACAGTTTTGTTTTAATTTCAGATGTACAGCCATTGGATAGACATTCATATACTTACACACTGTTCCCACTGATAATTCAAATATCCGCCTAGCACCATAGACAGTTACCACAACATTATTAACTATATTCTCTATACTTTACCTTACATCCCCATGCCTATTTTGTAACTACCAATTAGTACTATTTAATCCCTTCAGCTTTTTTCACCCTGCGCCCCCAACCCTTTCCCATCTGCCATCCATCCGTCTGTTCCCTATATCTCTAAGTCTGTTTATATTTTGTTTGTTCATTTATTTTGTTCTTTATACTCCACATATAAGTGAAATCATATGGTATTTGTCTTTCTCAGTCTGGCTTATTTCACTTAGCATAATATACTCTAGGTTCATCCATGCTGTCACGAGTGATAAGATTTTTTTTTTTTTATGATGGAATAATATTCCCTTGTGTATATGAACCACAGCTTTTTTTTTTTTTTAAAGACTTTTAAATTTATTTTTAGATAGAGGGAAAAGGAGAGGGAGAGAAACATCAGTCGGTTGCCTCCATACGCACACTGACCTGGGTCACACCCACAACCCAGGCATGTGCCCTGACCAGGAATCGAATTGGTGACCTTTTGCTTTGTGGGATGACACTCAAGTAACTGAGCCACACTGGTCAGGGCTGTACCATAGCTTTTTTATCCATTCATCTATTGATGGGCACTTGGGTTGCCTCCATATCTTGGCTATTATAAATAGTGCTGCAATGAACACCGGGGTGCAACCTTCTTTTGAATTAGTGTTTTCAGTTTCTTTAAATATATACCCAGAAGTGGAATTCCTGGGGAATAAGACAGTTCCATTTTTAATTTTTTGAGGAACCTCCACACTGTTTTCCATAGTGGTTACACCAATCTTGATTCCCATATCCTTGCTACCACTCATTTGTTGATTTATTGATGATAGCCTTTCTAACAGATGTGAGGTGGTATCTCATTGTGGTTTTAATTTGTATTTCTCTGATGATTAGTGATGTTGAGCATCTATTTGTGACTGCTGACCATCTTGGAAAATAGACACTTTGGAAAAGTGTCTATTCAGGTCCTTTGCCCACTTTTTAATCGGGTTTGATTTTTTGGTATTGTCTGAGTTCTTTATAAATTCGGGATATTAACCCCTTATCAGATGTATCATTGGTGAATATCTTCTTCCATTCAATAGGCTGTCTTTTTGCCTTGTTGATGGGTTCCCTTGCTGTGCAAAAACTTTTTAGTTTGATGTAGTTCCATTGTTTATTTTATCTTTTGTTTCCCTTGCCCAAGGAGATACATCAGAAAAAAATATTAGAGAAATGTCTAAGATTTTACTGCCTATGTTCTCTTCTAAGATTTTTTATGGATTGGGGTCTTATATTTAAGTCTTTAAGCCATTTTGAGTTCATTCTTATTTATACTGTAAAAAGGGGTCTAGTTTCATTTTTTGCAGGTATCTGTCTAATTTTTCTAACACTATTTATTGGATAAACTCTCTTTACCCCATTATATGTTCTTCTCTCCTTTGCCATTAATTAATTAGCCATATAGGCATAGGTTTATTTCTGGGCTCTCTATTTGGTTCCATTTATTTAAATGTCTGGTTTTATGCCAGTACCATGCTGTTTTGATTACCATAGCCTAGTAGCATAGTTTGATATCAGATACTGTGATACCTCCAGCTTTGCTCTTTTTTTTTTTTTTCCTTCAAGATTGCTCTCACTATTCGGGTCTTTTATGTTTCCACACAAAATTTTAGATTATTTGTTCTAGTTCTCTGAAAAATGCCGCTGGCTTTTTGATATGGATTGCATTTAATCTAAAGGTTGCTTTGGGTAGTATGGACATTTTAACAATGTTTATTATTTCTATCCGTAAGCACGGTATATGCTTCCATTTATTAATATCTTCTCTGATTTCTTTCTTCAGTATATTATATTTTTCTGATTACAGGTCTTTTACCTCCTTGGTTAAATTTATTCCTAGGTTGTTGTTCTTTTTGTTTCTGTTGTTGTTGTTTTTTTTATGCAACTGTATACGGGGTTATTTTCTTAGTTTCTCTTTCTGATAGTTCATTATTGGTGTATAAAAATGCAACTGATCTATGAATATTTATTTTGTATCCTGCTTCTTTACTGAATTCATTTATCAGTTCTAGTAGTTTTTTGGTGGAATCTTTAGGGTTCTCCATATACAGTATCATGTCACCTGCAAATAATGACGGTTTTGCCGGAAGAGGTACTCTTATTAGCCCTATTTTAAAGCACAGAGTTAAGGTGCTTTCCTAAAATCACACAGCTAATAAGTGGCAGAGCCACCTCTGAAGCCTATATGCTATATAGCTTTAACAAGACCAAAATCTCTTGAAGACAGAGACATTGCATAATTAACAAATGTGTTCAACGTTATTTAGGGAGGATGAAGTGCTATAGGAAATTAAGAAAGGGGGGCCAATTTAAGACTGAGGGATTCAAATTTAAAGTTATTGAGTATACTCTCATCTTTTTTTTTCCTCTTTATTTTACAGCTAGAAACGTGAATGAAGGGAAGCTACAGAAAATCTTTAAGATGCTTGGGAAAGAAAATACTTATACTTAGTTTCTTTATTTTCAAGCTAAGCAAAGGATTCTGTTTATTTCAATTTTAATTGAAACCCTTTCTTAAAAGGATTAGTCCATTTCTTCTCCTTAATATCTCACAGTAAACATATTTTAAATTTTATGACTCAAATCACGCAATGCTTAATCACTATCAGTTCTTTTGAACTATTGTTTATAATTATAGATGGTTAATAATAGGAAAGAAAGGGTATAGTCTTCAGTCATGGTTCTTAGCTTGAAATCATCTGCCCTATAATAGCCATTCTAGTCCAAAGAATAACGTTTTCCCTAGAGGTCTAAGGATAAGGGTATTCAAAGAACTGTAAACCATGCCTAATTAAAATAATGACTTGAAAGATGGGTTGGAGTGTGTGCTTGTTTGCTTGGAAAACTTCTGCCCAAGTGAGCTGCAAGTTGTGATCTCCAAATAAATACTGTCATGTTTTCTGCATATATTTTATTGTGACCATACCACATGCTAAATTCTGCCTCTCACTTATCTCTGCCTGTCTTAATCTTTCTGTCTGCAGAATACCACATTCACTTTTGTTGTCCCTCTCCTCTTTAACTCTTTTTCTCCATTTCCTTTAGTTTTCCTTTCCTCCTGTTGTTTCCTTCACATCTTTGTCTCTTCCCCCTAAAATTCGAGTCATTTGAAAAATTGAGTATAGCAAAATTTTGGTCAAGGCGTTTTTATATTCACTTACTTCATCTGCCCTTTTGCCTGTTTTCATCTTGAATTTTTGTTTTTCAGTTCTGATAAACACCTTGTTTCAAAACAAGCAAAGGAAAGAGTAACTGGGAATCTGGGAAGTGTACTGTTAATTGAAAAGCTGGAAAAAGATCAAGCGTATTTAATTTATGAAGTCTTCCCCCTCAAAGAAATAGCTGTATGACATAGAACAGAAATAGGTATAAATCTGGTCAACTGCCTGTTTTTGTATGGCTCACAAGCTATAACTAGTTTTTACCTTTATGAATTTTTTTTAAAGAAGATTTTGTTACACATGCGAATTATATGAGGTTCAGATTTCAGTGTCAATAAGTTAAGTTTTATTGGAACACAGCCTTTCTCGTTCATGTATTGTCTGTGGCTGCTTTTGTGGTACAATGTCACACTATTCAGTAGTTGTGACAGACTTATGGCCCACCAAACCTAAAATGTTTATTTTCTCACCTTTCACAGGAAAAGTTTGCCAAATCCTGACATAGAATTATTGATGAGGAATAGTACTGGTCAAAAAGAACATAATACCCTGAATGTGTATGCTTTTAAGAAAAATTCAAAAATTGACATTGGACCTACTGTTGCCCCATAGAAAGAGCTGTTAGACCCAGGTAGAAGTGTGTTTTTGAGACAATTCCTAGCTATCCTATCTTTCCCCACTCAAACTGTCCTTGAACATCCTTACAACATGACGTGTTTCACTTTTATTCCAGGAAAGAGGAAGGAAACGATTGTCCTTTTTACATGTCGGTACTTAAGTATTTTAATAATTCGTTGGCTAATTCATTTCTTTGTGTGTGTATGGTAATGCATTTGAATCTGAGTCAGACTCTTAGATTGTGTAAGACATGTTTCTGGCATTTCCTTGAAGAGGAAATTTTTAAACTTCATAATAAAGTTGCATTAATAAATGGAATGTAAAAATTACTCCATGTGATTTCCAGTGCATAGGACCAAGTTCAGTAGACCTTAACATAAATCAGCTGACATGGGATCATTAACACCATACAGTGCTCTGAAATTATGCTTTATTATCATCTTGAAAAGAATATTTTACTGCTTTTCTGGAAGCTAACCACACAAAAATTACTTACAATTGGTTTTTATCATTTGTTTCATGTTTTTTGTTTGTTTTCTTTTGTCTGCTCCCAAAAAAGTCTTTTGCTTTATTACTTTTGGACTCCTGGAGGAATACTTTATATCTACTTTACAGATTTTTGTAAACATTAGAAGTAATGTATATAAGGAACTAGGGCTTGTGGCTGACATGTAATAAACATTCAATAAATGGTTTTTTTAAATAGTAGTAAAAGATACCTCCAGAATAAGATAAACTTAAGAATTATGTAATTTCATCTTTTCAGCAAAATTAGTATACATAAGAAGGATTATGGAAACTTTGCAAAAAGTATATTCAATGCAGTGGAGTTTCTAATTGAGAAAATTGGGCACAACCAAAATGTTCCATCATATGAGACAATGGAATATTATTCAGTATTATTATTATTTAGACTCTACCATTTAGCCTGTAAGTGTAGATGACTAAGTGTTCGTTCATGGCCTGGTGGAATTTAAACCTCACCTGAGGAATGTGATTTATGTACATTTTTGAGCTATAAGCAAGTGGGAAAGAATTTTGAGAGTTGAAAATAGGATAGTTTTATTTTAAAGGCACTAGAATAATGTGAAATGACACCATTTCCCCAGTGTATACATTCTGATTATTTCTAACTGAGCATTTTAAATATGAGAGGCCAGACCCAGTTTTTAGAATATCCACTTAATTAATTGTTCCTCTTGATTGGTAATTCCGTATACTCCTCTGAGCTTCTCAAAAACATAATGTGGCAATGGAAACTAAGCACAAAAAAAAAAAAAGAAAGAAAGAAAAACTGGACTAGGCTTTCTGGCTTTTTCTCATGTAGATCACAATTCAATAATTTAGTAAATCAATATATAAATGAACTTCTTGAGGGCCTGTGAATGTCTAAGCCTAGTCTGGAAGGAGGGAGACATGAAGTGAGGGGAAAATTAAGTAGTTTAAGAGGCCTTATCAAAAAGGATAAATGCTACCTAGTTTCCCATTTACATTGTGAAAATTTGAACAGTGGAGTAAAATAGGGGGAATTACACAAGACTGCCATCCATATTTGTTGTGCACTGCCTCAACCCTACAAAGCCGGTCTAATTATACTTACAGGTGAAGAAACTAAGGTTCAAAGAGGTAAAGGTCACACAATTAAGAAGTAACAGAATTTAAATGGAAACTTAGATGCTCCCTATTCCCAGGAAATCCCAATCTCATAAGGGATATAAATGCACAATAAACTAAAGTATTAGGCAAAATACAAGTGCCATAGGAGAAGTTAATAAAGTGCTATCAAGATTCAGGGGATGGAAAAACACATCTACCTGGAAAGCTTAGTAAGATTTTATCTTATTCCAGCTGTATGCTGGTTACTGTGCTAGACATTAAGAATATAAAGATGAATAATAAACATCCCTGCCCTCAGAGAGTTTATAGTCCAGTATATTCGGGACCCAGCTATGAGAGACTTGGGGTAGTACAGGGGTATTTTAGAAAGCTGTGAGGTAAGTCTTTGTGGCCAGTCGGCTCCTTGTTTGGAATTCGTTTCACTTTGGAAACCTAGGCCTGAATCTGAAAAAGAGCCTTGAGACTATCCTTTTCTATAAATAGACATAGCTGGAATTAAGAGGACTTCCTCTGTAGGAATGTCAGATTTCACTCTTAGAAATCCTACCTTGCTTTCCCAGTTTGAATGTCACCTTAAGAAAGTGCTGCAAACGCAAACTCCTTTTATGAGGATCTTTTTTTAAATTCAGAGGCAAAGGGCAGGGTGAATCAATTTAGAACATGGGCTTTGGAGTAAGATGACCTATGTTTCATCCCAGGTCCTCCATTGCCTGACATTGGGAAAGTTGTGTTGCTTTGTTTACCTCATTTGTAAAATGGAATTAAAAATACTTTAGAGGGCTTTGTAAGCAGTAAATTAGATACACATCTAAAGTAACTTAGCCCAGTGCACTTGGTGTATGACGAACCACCTAAAAATAGCCACTGTGATTATTATCAGTTATCGTAATAATACCTGATCTAGGCTTCTCCACAGCACCACTGTGGCCTTGCTTAGAATATTCTCTCAGTGAATGTGGTATACCCTCAAAATTATAACTTAGAAACCTCCAGAATTAACTTAGATCGCTTTTATTTAAGTATACATAGGGATGTTTACCTCACAGTGTGACACAGGATCAGAAGACTGTGAAGTCACAGATAACCAAAATACTCTGTATCTCTGGTTTTTCATCCTGTGTTTTGGAGCAGTTGACCTGTGTCTCTCTTTTTCCCGTGCTCCCAGCCTTAGTTCTGCTTATTTCTTGGCCTCCTGTTTATTCAAACCCAGTCTCCCTGCTATCTTTGCCCCACCTTCTAAGCAGTGATATGTGCCTGGCATATCTCTTCCCTTCTTGCCAATCTCCCATTATTAAAACAATTCCTGGAAATAGAGCAGAAGTCTTCTGTGGTTGATAAGAAAAATGATAGTATCTCTTGGCCTATTCAGTCCCTCTATGCTTCACAAAAAAAAAGATAAGCAAACGAAAAAGGAGGAAGACACTGGATACCGGAAGTGAAGGGAATTTCCCAGGATGACAGTGAAAGGCAATCGCAGCGAGAGCTGGGTGCACCAGCTGAGAGAGTGAGTCCAGCCAGACAGGGCTCCAAGAGAGACTCTTTGTCGGAAGATGGAATTCATAGAGTACCTGACCCTTCTGAAAGATGTAGACAATTGATGAAAAGTTCGAGGTTAAATTAGTAAGTACATTGAAAACTAAACAAAGGGAAAATACAAGGCCTTGATTCCAGAAAAAGAAAAAAAGTTGTATATGCAAGGAAAACTGTACTTCGTGACATGGCCTAGCTTTGAATTGCATTTCTATATTCATGATAATATAAAATTTGATATTAACCTAACCAAAATTATGCAATTGGAAGGATGGGTAAAGAAAGAGCTCATAAATTACGGTGTGTATACCTAGTGAAATATTTTATAGGTGTCATTTTTAAAAAGAGGATCTAAATGAGTTTATCGCATATCATATGGTCTTCACCTTTAAGTACCCTGTACCCTTGGCTTAAATGCCCCTTTCCTTCCTTCCCCTTTCTTCTCATTGGTGTCTTCTTGAAACACTACATCCCACGAGAAGGCCCTCTGACAACTACCACCGTCACCTGCCTGCTTCATCCCACTCTACTCTCGCCTCCATCCCAGCTGTGTGAGTTACGCCATCCTGTGTGTTCGTAATATTCTGCCCAGATACTCTATATCTGCACTTACCATATACTATTATAATCTATTTACCTTCCCCTTTAAGCTTTAACCTTCCTGATAGCTACGAGTGGTTCGTTCTTACTTTTATGATTTCCGTGCAAAGTACAGGGCATATTCAATATTAGGTACTTAGTAAGTGATTGCCGGAAAAGGAAAAGAATAATGTGGCCCTGGCCAGTGTGGCTTAGTTGGTTGGAGTGCTGTCCTGTGCACCAAAAGTCGGGATTCGATTTCCGGTCAGGGCACATACCTAGGTTGCAGGCTTAACCCCGAGTCGGGTGTATATGGGAGGCAACTCATCAGTGTTTTTGTCTCACCGTGATGTTCCTCCCTGTCTGTCTTTCTTCACCCTCCCCCTTTCTTTTTCTTTAACATTAATAAACATATTTTTTAATTAAAAAGAATGAAAGAATAATGTGAAAAATACCTGTGTTTTGTTAAGTGGATTAGGGACACTAGCACCTACACTTAAGGTTGTTATGTGGATTAGATGGGAAAATTCATGTAAAACATCTAGTATAACAAATGCCAAGCATAGGTGTTCAGTGAATAATAAGGATAAAGATGGTGGTGATTGTGCTAGTAACAATGATAAGAGCTGTGTATTTTTTGTTTTCACAGAGAGCTCCTTTACAGGCCTTGGAGTTTGTGGATGGCTTTTGGTGTTTGTCTCATTATTGTTCACACTCATAACTTTTCCAATATCGATATGGCTGTGCATAAAGGTAAAGAATATTTCATTCACCTCTGGAAAGGGGTCAACTCCTAGCTACATAAACCCACTTTGTGTATGCATGTGTGCAAGAGAGAGAGATCACAGAGGCCTATAATTCTTTTTCTTCCATCTTTCCTTTGGAAAATTCACTCTAGTCACCTATTACAATGGAATCTTAAAAGTTCTTTTCAGCCAGTTTAGTCGGTCCTTCCTGAGGCTTAAATAAGATCCGCATTGAACGTTTTTGGCGTTGGGAATATGGGGTGGTCCTGTGAGAAGCTCTCCAGAGTCAGGGTGCTGAGGTTTGACTGCTGGCTCCATTGTTTGAGGTGTGACCTTTGCCGCTTTTTCTCACTTGTAAAATGGGCCATTGGGAGGATTAAATGACTTACTGTGTTTAAACAGACTTATCGTAATGCTTGCCACATGGAAAGTGCTTCCCAAATGCTGGTTATTTTTCTGTACAGTTATTAATACTTTGATAAATGGCTGTCATTTATCTATTCCTAGAAAGATAAGTGTGCTACAAGAATTATTATAATTTTAGAAATCAGGAGACAAACTAGGAGACCTTTAGCTTTTTATTTTCTGTATTAACAATGCACAAGTAATTGAGTAATAATGTTAATAGCTGAGGAGTGAGGTTATAGATTTGCTTCTGTATATTTTTCTATACTTTCCAAGTTTTATACAATGAATAGCTATTGTTTTTATAACTAGTTAAAAAAAGGAAATAAATATCATACCTGGTGGGGGTATTAATCATTAGACCTATTATTTGTAGATATAATCTGGATTATAGAGAAGAAAATAGAGGCATGTAACCTCTTTAGAGCAGAAACATATATTTAAAAAGCTATGCATATAAATACTTGTACTCATATTAAACTTTTATTTGTGTTTTTAATCTAGATCATAAAAGAATATGAAAGAGCCATCATCTTTAGATTGGGTCGCATTTTACAAGGAGGAGCCAAAGGACCTGGTCAGTATTGGGATTCTAGATCGTTTGCCTGGAAACTGAAATTCTTCCTTTCATTGATGTGATTTCCCTTATGAGGTTCTCTTCTTTGTTGACTTAGAAAGGAGTTTTTCGTATAACAGAAGTTGTATAACAATAGCAGGGGTGCTAGCCAGTCTTGCTATAACCACTCTTTCCTTCCTTCTTTTCCCCTCCCCTTCCCATTAGAGCTGATAAGATTGTCATAGGCCAGGAATAGCTACAGCGGAAGCTTAAGCATGAGAATCCCTACTTAAACAAAGGCTTTGAGGCCTGGCTGCTGTGACGCAGTGGACTGAGTGCCAGCATGTAAACTGAAAGGTTGCTGGTTTGATGCTGGTCAGGGCACATGCCTGGGTTGTGGCCAGGTCCCCAGTTGGAGGCATGGGAGAGGCTGATGTATCTCTTGCACATCGATGTTTCTCTGCCTCTCTTTCTTCCTCCCTTCCCATCTCTCCAAAAATAAATAAAATCTTTTAAAAAATAAAATAAAATAAAGTAAAGGCTTTGAGTTGTTTTTTGGCAAACTTCAGTTAAGCTCCTTCTGTTTTCCAGGCTCTGGGAATTCAACTGGAGACTCTAACACAGTGGTCCCCAGCCTTTTTGGCACCAGGGACTGGTTTTGTGGAAGATAATTTTTCCATGGACCGGGGATTGTTTCGGGATGATTTTGGGGGTGGTTTCAAGCACATTACACTTAGGCTCACCTCCTGCTGCATGACCCAGTTCCTAACAGGCCCGGACCGATACCGGTTCGCAGCCCAGAGTTTGGGGACCCCTGTTTTAACACAATTCCTGCCCTTAAGGATCTTACTGTCTAGTGGTGGGACACCAACAAGGAAACAGATAGTTACAGTTCTGTGTGGAGTATTATGATCCAAGTAACCTTGGAAACCCAGAGAAGAGTGACTGATCCAACCTTGTCAAATGAGACAAGGCTTTCTGGAGGTGGCAACTTCGCTGAGTCTTGAGGCACAAAAAGGTACTAGGGGAGGTACTCCTGCCAGAAATAGCAACGTGTGCAGAGCAGTAAAGAGGAGAGTATTTCAGATTCAAGGAACTGCAGGTTGCTCAGCCCAGCCAGAGTGCCCAGCGTGGGGAGAGGGGAGCGGCAGAAGAGGTAAGCTGGCGCAGGCCGTGCAGAACCTTGTACGGCTTGGTCCGGAGTTTGCATTCAGGGAAGATCACTCTGCTTGCAGCTTAGAAAACAGATTGGAGAAGAGACACTAGAAGAAACAGATGACTTGGGAAGCATAGGTCTAAGTGAAAACAGAGCGACAGTCACAGTGGAGTAAGGAAATGAAATTCACAGGCCTTAGAGAGGACAATTAAGGACAGAAAGTAAGCAAGAGGAGTAAAGGATAATATTCCTAGCTTCTGGCTCATTTACTGATATAAATGGATGGCTTACAGTTGATTAGGTTGATGCTATTAGAATTGAATGGAAGGTAAACTGATTAGGTGCCGGTATCTCCCTATAATCTTCTGTGGATCTTTATTGCAGGTTTGTTTTTTATTCTGCCATGCACTGACAACTTCATCAAAGTGGACATGCGAACTATTTCATTTGATATTCCTCCTCAGGAGGTAAGGTGGTCTTTTGCTGTGAATAACTGAGGCAGCATGTGGGAGGGTGCTTGACGGTGAGAGGCAGCGGAGTGCAGGGGTTAGAGCATCGGTTTAGGGCCTGTCTGTGTTCACCACTTTCTAGCTGTGTGACCTTGAGCAAGGTATTTAATTTCTCTCAGCCTCAGTTTCATAATCTATAAAATAGAGATTATAATAAAAGACCTACTCTATAGGGTTCTTGAGAGAACTAAGTGAGTTATGTGTAAGATACTTCAAACAGTGGCTGATAGTTAAGTGCTTGTTTTTATAAAATGTGGTATAATGTTAATGTAATAGTAATGTTAGCATTATTGTCATTTTTACTACCACGTTTCTTCTCTCTGGGTTTTCTGACAGAAAATCCTGTTTAGTATGGTACTCTTCTTCCTAAAGGTCTTGACTTTATTCTAGATAAATTGGCTAAAAGCCAGAGAATTAGAAACTGCTTATTTGGCCTTTTAGATAAAGTACATAATGTTTTAGATTAGTAATTATTTCCTGCTTTTTCAAACTACTTCACAAATACTATCACAGTTGAAACAGCAGAACCCCTACCTAGAAAGCGTATAGCTGCTCTGAGACCACGGAACCCCTCCAGACTGCAGTGGCTGACGCCGGACGACGGCCCAGCTCCTTGGATTCCGGGTCCGGTGCTTTTTGCACAACTCCATGCTACGTGCATTCTGTATTAGCTCCCTCATGGCCCTTGAAGTAAAGAGGGCCACGCTGGTACTGATGTCTACGGAGGCCTAATAATACTGCAGACAGAAGGCCTAAAAACATAATGAAGGGAGGGACAGAAAAATACTGCCAGTGTTTCCTGGCCAAAAGCCAGGTATCTACCAGGGTCGTGGAGCCTGGCCATGTTGCCTTCTCTTGTCACAGAAAGCCAGAAACCAGCCTTGGAACTTCCTTGCTACTACTGAGCCAGTTAGTTGGTGAGGTCAGACCTCATCATCTGCACATAGGCAGTGAAACCAGAAATTACTTTTACCCTGAAGAGCAAGATGGAGAGCATTGCTATATCCCCTGCATGTCTTTCCATCTTTCAGGAAAGGCTGACCCTCAGAAGGAGCTCCTTTCAGAGTAGCTAGGAACTCTGGCGTGTCCCTCTATAGCGCTGCAGGCATCTGGCAGGGTCGCTGCCTGCTTCTGCCTTCCAGCTGCCCTCCGCTTTCTTGCCAGCTGTGGAATGCAGAGCGCATTGGGACTTGGCAAGCAGTCCTTTTTCCGATCCCCTGGTAGCCTGCTGTGAAGAGAGATAAACATGCAGCCTAGGATAAACAGCGGGCAGAGAGGCGGCAGCATTAGAAAGCTCCAGCTGCGGCCAAGTCACAGTGTCAAGAATTTGTTTAAAAATGATATGCATTTTTCCCATCACCTCATGGGAAAGAATTAATTTTCACAGAAGATGGTAATATACTATACATTTATTTATGAATCTTCCACCTCTCTTTCAAATTAGAATTATATATTTAGAATTATATTTCAAGTTAGAATATATATAAAAAATGGATTACTGCTTTGATGCCTGGCAGGACTAAACAGTTGTGTCATATATAATTGGCATTACTATTTTCTGTTTACGTAGCTCTTAATACTTTCCAGAGAGCTTTGTTCACAAAGGTTTTCTTATTTGATCTTCAAAGAAATCTTTGTAGAATTGGGCAGTCTTATTAGCCCCGTCTCACAAGTAAGGACTCTCTAGGTCAGTTTTAATTTTTTTAATCCTCACCCAAGGATATATTTATTGATTTTTAGAGAGAGAGGAAGGGAGAAAGATAGAGAAACATCAATGTGAGAGAGAAACATCAATCAGTTGCCTCCCATACAGGCCCTGACCAGGGACTGAACCCACAACCTAGGTGTGTGCCCTGACTGAGAATTGAACCTGCGATCTTTCAGTTTGTGGGACGATGTTCCAACCAACTGAGCCAGAGTGGCCAGGGCTAGGTCAAACGGTTTAAAAGCTAGAGGTCACCGAGGGAGGTATAGGCAGAGTTGAAACTGCAGGTCTCTGAACTCTCACTCCCGTGTTCCTCATTAATCACTGTGTTCCCAGGACCACATTTCAATTTAATTCATCTGTCATTGATTGACAACTTGCTATGTATCAAGCATTGTGCTAGTGATAGAGATACAGGACAAATGCCCGCAAGAAATTCATAGTCTAATAGAGAAATAATGATGTAAATCAATAAAGTCACTGCAGTGAGGTGCAAACGGAAGGGCATACTGTGCCATGTGAGTCAGGGAGGTTTCACAGGGAAAAGGATGCTGGAGCTGTGTCTTGAATGCTGCGTAGGAACGTGCCAGTCTGATGTTATGAGGGAGAGCGAGAGAGAGGGCAGGACATCCGTAGAGAGGAGACATCTGCATAAAGGCCAGGGGACATGGAACACGATGCATACAGAGGTCTACACCTCATCTAGTGTGCTGTGGGGAGGAGTGGGGCCAGAGGGCCCAATGTCAGAGGGCTGGGTATCAAAGGACTTGTACCAAACTAAGGGCTTTGTCCTGTGGGCGGTAGGAGGAACTGGCACCTTATGTCCTATGAAGCGTTTTTAATGTAGCATGCTGTAAAGATATTTTTACCCTGAACTTGCCCTATAAAAACATTTCCCATTCACATTTTGTCCTAGTAACACTCTACTAATAAATCTAGTAACACTTAGAAACCTAGCCTCTCCCATACACATTGCTTTCTCTGCCTTGAATACTTTCACTACACCCTCCACCCTTCAAAAATTTTTATTCCTTCCTTCAAGACTCAGTTCAAGAATCACCCCTGCCACCCACAGTTGCTCATTTTTTGTTCCTTAAAGCCTCCCTTAATTCCTCAACCTCTTTAAAAGTAGAAACCGAGATTCTTCATACCTTTATCCCTGGTACCAAGTACAGTGCCTGCTATGGAGTGGTGTCTCATTTATTGAATGATTGAATGAAGTAATGGAATTAATGTGTAAATGAATATTTTATTGAAGGCTTTCAGATGCTTTATGGTCTAGTCCATCTGATCTGCTATAACATAGACTGGTTGGCTTATAAACAACAAAAATTTATTTCTCATGGCTCTGGAGGATGGGAAGTCCAAGATTAAGGCATTGGTATGTTCAGTGTCTGACGAGGGACGAAGGTCTGCTTCCTGGTTCATAAATGACCGTCTTTACTGTGTCATCAGGTGGCGGAAGGGTGAGGGAGCTCTCCGAGGTTTCTCTGATAAGAGTATTAGGTTTCAACATAGGAATATTGGGGGAACACTTTCGGTCAACAGCACTTGCTAAAGAAAACCAGCTAGTATTATAAGATGTTCTGTAGAATAACATTCCTTACAGTTCTGTTAAAGAAAGAGCTGGTGGACAGATGTAAAATTGCATTCTTTGTATTGTAGATCCTCACTAAGGATTCCGTGACAATTAGTGTGGATGGTGTGGTCTATTACCGTGTCCAGAATGCAACCCTGGCCGTGGCAAACATCACCAATGCCGACTCAGCAACCCGCCTGTTGGCACAAACTACTCTGAGGAATGTCCTGGGCACCAAGAACCTTTCTGAGATCCTCTCTGACAGAGAAGAAATTGCTCACAACATGCAGGTGAGGCGTGCCCTGGTGCTGCTTTCAGTTTCTTTCAGTTTCTAGTGAAAGAAACTGAAAGTTGAAGCAAAGACTCAATGGCTGTTTAAGAACTTACCAGTTGATTCCAACACTTGGCTATTGTAAATTGTGCTGCTATGAACATTGGGGTGCATAGGTTCTTTTGTATTGGCGTTTTGGTGTTCTCAGGGTATAGTCCCAGCAGGGGAATCGCTGGATCAAAAGGCAGTTCCATTTTCAGCTTTCTGAGGAAATTCCACACTGCTTTCCATAGTGGCTGCACCAGTCTGCATTCCCACCAACAGTGGACTAGAGTTCCCTTTTCTCCACAGCCTCGCCAGCACCTGTTGTTTGTGGATCTGTTTATGATGGCCATTCTGACCGGTGTGAGGTGGTACCTCATGGTGGTTTTGATCTGCATTTCTCTGATGGCTAGTGATGCTGAGCATCCTTTCAAATGCCTCTGGGCCCTCTGTATCTCCTCCTTAGAAAAGCATCTGCCCAGGTCCTTTGCCCATTTTTTGATTGGATCGTTTGTCTTCTTGGAGTAAAGTCGAGTGAGTTCTTTGTATATCTTGGAGATCAAACCTCTATCTGATGTATCATTAGCAAATATATATAATGCCCATCAGTAGATGACTGGATCAAAAAATTATGGTACATATACACAATGGAATACTACGCAGCAGAAAGAAAAAAAGAAGTACTAAACTTTGCGACAGCATGGATGGAACTGGAGAGCATCATGCTAAGCGAAATAAGCCAGGGGGCGAAAGACAAATACCATATGATCTCACCTATAAGCGGAACCTAACCAACAATGCAAAGAAGCAAGGAAAATATGACCAGCAACACTGAAAGGAAAAGAAATCAACAGAGACAAGAGGGAAGAGGGGGGCAGGGAAAGGGAAGGGAAGGGGAAAGTCAAGGAACATATAGCAAGGACTCATGGACAAAACCAAAGGGGAAGAGCTGAGGGAGGGAAGGTGGGAGGGGGCAAGGGAAAGAGGTGGGGGGAAGGCAGAGACAAATGTATTTAAAAAGTAAATAAATTAATTAAAAAAAAAAAAAAAAAGAACTTACCAGTTGAAGTTGGGGAACCACTGGCCTTTTTCCCTCGTCGAAAGGTTTTCCCAAACTTGATGGAAGGGGATGTTTTTCACACAAATAGTTCATGGGTAATAATACTCAGATGCATGTATTATTTTTTCCCCTCCAGTGTATATTTTTCCAGAATTAGTATTAACCTTTTCTTTAGCATAATAGTTCAGAGGCTGTTTGCATAGTGCAAGTGTTGTTAAAGTTGTGTTCTCTGCCTGAGTCCCATGACTTCCCTGGGAAGCATCACACTTTCCGATGTTGCTTGAGTAACAGATCATCCATTAAACCTGACCTGTTCAAGAGCACTATAAATCTGAACTCTTATCATTTGTTTGGACTTCACTGTGTGTAAAATCTCTGATCTTCTTTGATACTCACAATAACCATAGGAAATAAATAGTACCATTTCATTCCTACCATTGTAAAGGGAGAAAGTTGAAGCACAAAAGAGTAGTAACATGGCTTACACAGAGTCACATTAGCTTGGGAGTTGGCTGCCCACCTGTTTACTAAGGAAAGTTTTATTGGAATACAGCCATGCCCATCAGCTTATGTATTATCCATGGCTGCTTTTTATCTCCCATGGCAGGGTTAAATAGTTGCGGCAGACTGAAAACCAATACCTACTACCCGGCCTATGTAGAGAAAGCTTGCCCACATTAGCTTATTAGCGACTGAATCGGAGTCAGTGGGCCAGCGCCCCACCCACTCCAAGCCCCGTGTGCGCAGCAGCCTTAGGCCTCTGGCCAACCGAACATTTCAGCCTGCCTCCTCTCCTCCCATCAGACCACCCTGGATGATGCCACCGATGACTGGGGGATCAAGGTGGAGCGCGTGGAAATTAAGGACGTGAAACTGCCTGTGCAGCTCCAGAGGGCTATGGCTGCAGAAGCGGAAGCCTCCCGGGAGGCCCGAGCAAAGGTCAGCTTTTTTGTTTCTTTTTCCTATTGAATTTTATTTTTAAGTAACAAAAGTGAAAGATGTTTGTTATAAAAATTAGAAATAATCCTGAAGTATTTACTTAAGGCGAAAGCCCTCCCCATCACTTCAAATTGTATCTCCCCAGAGGTCACCACTCTTAACAGGTTAGCGTGTCTACTTCAGATTATCGCTTCCCATTTATTTGGGTTTTATTTGACTAGCTGGTTAGACTGTTGGCCTGTTTGTTTTACAGAAGTAGGTCACACTATACATATTGTTCTTCACCTTGCTTTTTTCACTCAACATTGCGTGGGAATATCAGTACATACAGAGTTACTTTATTCTTTTATTAACTGTATGTCCTGTGCCTTTTTCTCCCAATCCCCTATAAAGGACAAATGAACAGTTCTGACATCAGAGCAAATGCGCAGCCTCATCGATTTGCCTACCATTCATTCATTTCGTCTCCTTTCATTTTCTCTCTTTTCTCTGGATCATCTTTCTTCTTACTATTGCCTCTTCCTTTTCTCTTTCCTTTTTTAAAAAAATCATTCTTTCTTTCATGTCTGCTTTTTCTTTCCCCTCTTTATTCTCTTCATCACCCCTTCCTATGCCTTAACCCTGCATAGAGGCCCGACCCCTTTGAGAAGTGCTGACGGCTATAGTTGTTAACCTGACCTAGAAGAGAGGCTCTACTGAGGTGATACTGCATAAGGACACAGGGTTATCTCACCAAACCCAAGGTTAGGAAGTAGAGTCGTGCTTCATCGGAATTGGAGCCAACGACCTGAAAGGAGTCAAGACTGAAGGGAGCGAGGCATTTCATTTCCTGGGCCACATCTCACTGCAGGTGGTTTGAGGGGGAGACTGCCTGGCTCTAGTTGAACACTGAAGGAGACAGACCAGCCCTGATTCCAAATTCACAGCAGAGAGACTATCTTTGGCTCAACTCTGGTCAAAGGGTGAAGTCAGGTACTAACCAGGCCTCAGCGCCCCTTGCCTGGGAATGCCTGGAGGAGTAGGGCAGTTCGGTAGGAGAGGTTACTGTGGACTTGGCAGATCTCTGGGGACACAAGGAGTAAACCAATTTGTTGTTGTTAGAAAATTAGCAGTAACTGGTGGCAATTGGTAACCACAGCACCCTGCCCTTCTCTTAGGATGCCCTTTAAGCCACAAACGGGTCACGATAATTTCTTAACTAGCCACAAATATAGTAGCTCATTTGACAAAATACACCCAGGATTTTCTACTAACCAGAAATTTTAGCTTTTTCTAATGTGATTCTTGACGCTTGTGATGCTAACCTGGGGACACTCAGGACCCTCAAGTACTTTCTTTCAAATCATCACATTTAGAAGACTAACTTGTATTTATGACAATATTAAATTTGCCCTACTAGAATCTAATTATTTTAAAAATTAGGAATCATTCATACCTACACTATGTCATTAACCAAAAGCCCCATTTCCAAATCACACTGAACAACAGAGTTTGTCACACACAGACTACATAGAACACCAGAGCCCCAAGGGTCCTTAAAGGTTATCCCCGGAAGGAGACAAATACCTCGTCCAGATGCTGCTACTCCGCCCTCCTATTTCCATGCCAGTAATTAACCACAGCTGTTTTCCACCGAGCTTAGACTTGACCTTCAACAGCACTCTAGGCAACAATCCTCAGCTGCTTGGAAGTGGCTCTTCAGATGAAACTTATTCGCCATCCCATTATTCAGATGAAAAAAACTGAAGCCTAGAAAAGCTAAGTGATCTCCTTGAGGTCACACAGTCTGTTGGTGGTGGTGGTGGAGATTCAAAGTCCCCTCTGCCCCTCGTGGCCTTCTCTGGGACATTGCAGGGTGGACTGAGCCTCTTCTGCCAGTGTTTTCACCCGTTAGAAAAACGGGAATTCCTATTTCCTTTCCCAACAATAAGAGGAGATTAATGGAGCTGGTTAAAATTATCAATTACTTTGCGCCCACTTGGATGGGGCCGTTAGGGTTGGTCTGGAAGCAGTCTCATGGCCCCCGGACAGTGACTCTGTCTTTAAGGTCAGGGTTAACACGTAGAACCGTCAGGAGTCCAGCCCTTCTGAAAAGAGCAATAACCCTGCAATATCCATAAGGCCGTATCTTCAAAACTATATATTCAGGTTCTCACAGAAAGGAGGGTGGGTCGGTTTCTTCAACAAATAAGTTGCAAAGGATAGGAGAACCTATAGATGAAGAGACTTCAGAGAAAAACTCCTCAGTTAATTAGGCTTCAGGAAAATACAAATTAAAATCACAAAGAGATGCCATACTAGACATCCACCAGAATGGCTTTAAAAAGAAAGAAAGAAAAGAACCAAGTGTGGGTGAGGGAGGTACTGGAATTCCTATTTTGTTGGTAAGAGTATAAATTGGTACAACTACTTTGTAAAACTGTCTGGCAGTACGTACCTAACAGGAATGCACTCGTTTGTTTCTGAAAGGTGAGCCCTGCAGTATCCACAGCAGAACTTTGTAATTGCCCAAACCAGAACTATCCCAGTGTCCATTGCTAGTTGAGTGGATAGGTATGGTTTATTCCCATAAGGAACACTGTACAGCAAAATGAATGAACGTACAAGTGCTCACGAATATAATTTGAGAGAAAGGAGCCAGTCACAAAAGAAGACAGATTCTCCCCCAGTTTTACAGTATGTTAGCTGATCTCTTGAAAGTTTTTAGAACAACTCTTAATGACTTGAAATGTAGTCTCTTTTGTGCTTGCATTCACCTTTATTTCCTTTCTCATAACTTTTAGAACAATGCTTGACGTGCTTTCAAGCTCCTATTTCTGGGCCTGGTCGTCTATTATTTGAGGGTGGAGTGCAAAAATACAGATCGCTTTTCTCTGCCCTTCCAGACCAGCCCGCCTGTGCTGCAGCAGGAGAAAGCAGTAATCTCACTTACTTGAAAGTGCCAGATTTTAAAATGATGGTCTATATATATAAAGTGTTGATTGATATGGAATTATTACTATGCATTTGGCAAAAGCCCCACATCCCCACGTGTATCCTATTTCACTTTCTAAAATCTATCCGCAATGTATACTTGATCTATATTGAGACAAAGCCAGTGGTGTTGGGTCCACATCTTGGGCAGTTCACTCAGCAGCTTTTCTATTAACGAAACGTGTGTCCAGCACAGTGGTTTCCCAGCCGAGAAGAGATTGTATATTGATTGTTAGTGCGAGGTGAGTGAGGCATCTTTGTAGTTGGTCCATGTCCAAACCAAAAAAAAAAAAAGTGCCTAATTGGAAATCTGAGACAACATGGGGAAAAAGACCCCGCTGTCCTCGTGGCAGGGGGTTACTTGTGCTTTCTCTACTGTGCTTGCCTTGGGCCACAGTTATGTGGTTCTCCTTGAGCATATCTGGCACTTGCCCCTTCTGGCAGACTTAGGTAGCACATAATGTTTGCCTTGATAAATTAAGTTTTTCGATCCTCTAAACTTGGCTCTTGCTCTCAAAATGTTCCATATCCTATACTTCCAGTCTCACCTAATGGAACTATCAGGAAGCCGCAAACTAGAAACCTGGGGCTCAGCCTCTGGTCCCCTCTCCTCCCCATACACAGTCAGCCTCCCAACACCAGTGGGTTGCACCCGTCACTCGGAAGCGCTTCCACTAACAGCTTTTAGTCTCTTCTCTCCTCCTCGGTCCTCAGTCATCTCACAAGTCCTCAAAAGTCTCCTGGCATGCTCCCTGGAAAGTTTTGTGATTGCCGCTGGATACCTGCCATCTTCTCCAGTTTGATCTGCTTTCACTGTCCATAGGTCATTGCAGCCGAGGGGGAAATGAATGCATCCAGGGCTCTGAAAGAAGCCTCCATGGTCATCACTGAATCTCCTGCGGCCCTGCAGCTCCGGTACCTCCAGACACTGACCACCATTGCTGCTGAGAAAAACTCCACAATTGTCTTCCCTCTGCCCATAGATATGTTGCAAGGCATGATGAAGGCAAACCACTGAGGCCCTCGTTGGTGAGCTCTCCCCTTCCAAGGGTGAAGCAGGGGACCAAATTAGCCTTTAACCCACAAGGAGAGAGTAGGGAGGGGAACTTGACTATTCTCCCTCCCGTCCCTTTTCCATATGTTGAATGTGATGTTCTTAGAAGGTATAGTGATCCAAGCAACTGATAAAGATTGTTACCTTGTAAATTCTGTGTGAGAGAGATTTCTATAATCTCTTACTCTTTAAATATAAAAAAGTTCCTATTTTTAGATCATTATATAATAGTTTAAATCCCCCCTCCCCTTTTTTTGACTTTGTCATTGAACCACTCTACCCTCTCAACCAGGAACCAGGCCAAAGGAAACCACCACCTGACGCCCTTGGCTGGACAGATGCTTTGCCGAAAACAGTGACCTTAGGCTACAACCAGCTTCTCTGGGCCAAGTGTGCCTTACTTCCGGGGAATCTTACTTCACAAAAATTTCCTAACATCTGTTTACTGTAAACCCAAACCATGTTTCAAAATAATCTTTACTTGGGACTAGGCATTTTCTTGTCAGCACTGGAGGAAGGCAAGGTCAATGAAAATGATTACCCTAACTTGGAAGACTTTTAAATCCACTATTATAGAGATTCTTTTAAAACAACGTGGTAGGTCTTATTTTTAACTAGAGTCTCTTTATGAGTCAGTGATTCCTCTGTGGTGTGTTATGCAAATCAGCTAAATACTGGTCACACAAGTGCTTTTTTCTCACTTTTGCCTATTTTCATACAACAGGTTCTAAATAGTTTTGATTTTTTTAAATAAAGCTTTCTGAGTTCTATAAACACTTGTTTTTATAGTCATTTGAATAGCTTAAGAACTAATACTTTTTTAAAAAATATCTTCAGAAGGCCATTATATTTTTCGGTCTGCGTGCTATTAACTATTGTATACTGTGAAATATATTGGTTACAGATCCCATTCATTAAGTAGTATAGAGAACTCACAATATATTATACATACAATCCAATGATCTTGGAAAGATGCTGTCAAACTTAAGAGTATCTATAATAAACAGACGTGGATCTTTTTTATTTGTCTCAATGTCCTTGATGCTGAAAGAGGAAGTGGCCCGCCCTTTCGAGCCACAGTTGCTTCATCTGTGATATTGGGACACCTTCTGTTTCACACATGCCGGTGATCTGAGCACCCTGGAATTCTTCTTAGCAGTCTGGAAAGCTGACTGGTGACACTGACACTTCCTCTTTGTGGCTGGTTCCCCTCAAGAAGTCTAAGAATAGCTGCTTCCTTACCCAGAGCCACTCACTCCCTGTACCCATCATTAGCCGGATTGCTCTTTCAGTCCCGGCTATGAGTGTCCCCTCCCCGACACCCCATTTCCAAGTTTATTTTAGAAAACCTTGCATCACCATGTATCCTAGATCCTGGCTTAGTTTTTTAGATGTATAAGGAGCATTTTGACTTGAAACGCAAGTGGCATTTATAATTTGAAAATGATTTTATCTCTTTTATGAGGAGCTCACCCTTAAGTACTGAGGACCAGAAAACAACCACAAACTCCAGCTGAAAATTTCTTCCCAGACTTAAGAGGAACAATGCTTTCTGTCTCTTGAGTTTTCCTGTCTGCCAATACCAAACAGCCTCTGTTTTTCTGTCTGTGGATTCATAGCCCAGGAATCTGAAATTAAATCGTCTGGGAGGGAGGGAGCCTGAGGGTGTGAGCCTGAGTTTGTTCCACACGGCCTCCCTTCCTAACTCTGTACATAACAGAGTGCACTTCGACCTTCTTTGGGCGAGAGCCTGTTTCTCCCTGCATCCAGTGCACGTGGGTTTTTGTTCTTCAGAAACTCCGGTCCTGGGCTGCCTGCTTTATCACATGCTTTATCACATGCTCTTCAAGGGCCAGAGGAAGAGAAGAGGCTACAGTACTCCGTCTTCCACCTCTTTCTCTGCTGCATCTGCCCACACATTTCCCCCAGAGTCTGAGGTCTCTGAAACTTTGAAGCTTTGGCTGATTTCATGTCCCTTCATCTTAACCCAAGCAAGACAGGACTCACTTCTGCTGTCACCCAGCTAATCACACATGCATACGCTCTACTTTAAAAAGAGAAATAAATTATATAAAATCCGTGGGTGCCACCTGCAACATTCAACCTTTGAAGAACTGTCTTGAATCTATGGCTACCATCTGTGGAGCACCAGGTTCCTGGCTCTGCTCAAATACTTGTACATACCTTCTATCATTTTATCCTCAAAACAGCTTGATGATCATACTTTATTGTCCCCATTTTACCGATGAGGACACTGAAGCTCAACAGTTAAAATATCCAAAGTCACGTGGATGTTAAGGAGCAGAGCTGGGATTAAACGCAGAGCTGTCTAATGCCAAAGACTCCAGGTGTCTGAATGGAGCTCTATGGGACAGTGCCTGCCTTCTCCACCCCGATGTGCGCGCCACCAGCGGCCGTCACTTTACGTGTAGATAACAACTTCGCAAGACTGTGGGTTCATTTGAACTTTAGTTTTAGGCCATCAGACCTAGGCCAAAGTTGATTCCAAGTGAGGGGAGTAGATTGGGAGTTTGTAACCTAACATGTTACAACACACTAGCCTGAGCTGGAGGAAACCCAGGCTTCACGGCTCTGAGCTTACATGGCCCTTTACACCATGCTATGCCTGGGATCGTCACAGCACCAGGGCTTCCCAAGTTTGTTCAGCTGGTAAACGGCGAACCAGTGATTTTCAAACTTCTCTTCAGCAGCAGTGCCCCTCCCTTTTTTTCCCACCAAGGGAAACTGTACAATGGGAAAAGATTTAAAGTGTCTTTTATCAAGAAAAATTCTTAAATTCACACATTTGTTAATGCCAATCAATGAGGCTGTTTTAAAAAACAATAGTCATCAAGGTTATAAAAGACAATTACAGTCAAATTAGGATTACATTCGATTAATATCTCCATTTTGTTTCAAGTGTCTGTGATATTTATTATCACTTTAAAAAGAGAATCAAATATTTGTCAAATCACTGAAGCATCTCATAGGATTCTGCAGTTCCCTGTCTTAGAATCACTGCTCTTGAGTGCTTTCCCCTCTACATCAGACCCCTCTCTGAGCCTTATTTGCTTCACCTGTAAAATGAGAAGTTGGACTCCACCTGTTTGGGTCTCAGATCTTTTGGGAATGTGTGGGAAGCTGTAGAGCACAAATTTGCACACAAATTCAGCGGATGCACTGACCGCCACCACTCTGCCTGCCCGAAGATTTAAGAACAACCAGACAAGGTTATGACTAAGATCTTTTAAAATTTCAGCAGCTCTGGGCTCAGATCAGGCTGGGATTTGCCTAAAGGATTCACACTTGCTGATAGGATAGAGCCCTTTGCAATCCACCCTATAGCCAGAACAGTTTGTAGGAAAAGGAAATTGAAACAGCCGATAAAAGTGAGGTTTTTAGAAAGCTCTAGAAAGTCACCACAATGGAGGCTGGGAATCTTCCCTTGAAGATTCTGGAAGTAACAGGCTGGAAATTAAGCCCTCTGGAAATTACTAGATGCCACAAGACTGCAAGTAACCATTACTATTCATAATTATTTTCAGCATCTGGCCCCCAAAAGGTCTCCAACAGAAACGGCCATCAATCTATGTCTACTTACCCCCTTCCTCCATCCTAGGAAACATGACTGTTTAGGTTCCTCCCCCTTAGAGCTCTCCCTTCAGGGGAAAAGGAATTCAACCCCAGATCCTCAGATGAATCTAATTGGCCCAGGGATAAGTCCCTCCCACTAGCCCATGATGCGTCAGGAATGGTAATGGGACTCCACAGGGGCTCCTGAGACTAGGAAATTTTCCGTGGACCAGGGAACAGTTCCTCCTCTCTTTTCTGGGAAAACTTCTAGAAACAATCCTCTCTTTTCCTCTGGGCATTGCCATGTGTGGGTGTGACAGCCAGACGCCTACAGCTCGTCCACTACCAGTTCGGGAATGGCAGAGCCAAGAGAATTAACAGGGCCCCAGGCAGACCCATTGGTTTTTGTCAACAATGAAGACCACCCACCCCCCAAAGCTTTAAACTATCACGTAGGAGAGCATGCAAGTGTGCTTATGGTTTAATTTGGTTTGAGTTGGTTTCCTATTACAGCCAAAAATAACCTATCTAATCCATGGTCTTTACCTCCATGAATATATTTAGGTCCTGCTGTGGGCTAGGCTCTTTAGTTATACAAAAAAAAAAGGGGGGGGCATTTTTTTTTCTTTCTTTTTTTTCTTCTTTTACCATTTTGGTGCACTTACTATGGACCAGGCATTGTACTAAGCCAAACCTCCCTTACTCATCATCAAAATCTTAGTATGTAAACAATCTCATTCCCATTTTGCAGCTCAGGAAGCTGCCAAGAGTTTAAGTGAGATCACACTGCTGATAAGCGCGGAGCTATAATTGGAACCCAGGCTTGACTCCAAGCACAGCTGTTAACCACTGAGCCACACCTCCTCCAGTTAGGTACTCTTTTAATATATTAGTGCCATTTTGCAGGTGGGGAAATTGAGGATCCTAGAAAATTTCCTATTGTATCTCTAGTGCCTTGCACACTGCCTGGCACAGGGTACACAATAAATGTCTGTTGAACTGAACTGCCCAAAATAGGACACAAGGATCTAAGCCCAGGCCCGTCCCTTGAGAGACACTTCTGTGGCACCTGTCAGGACATTCCACAATTCTCCATTGTGGTCCAAGTGGGAGGTCTCTCAAAAATTGTTAGGAAAAGAAAATACGTGGTTGAAGTGGCTGATTGTGTTCCTGATTCGTTACTTTGACCTTGAGAGAAAGATGTAAAGTCCAAGAAATTCACTTGTTTCTGAAAACTTCCTTTCTCAGAGCATTGCAAAGCTCTCTGCAAGTTGTAGCCACCAATCAACCGAAATCGGCGAATAAACTGCCCTGAATGGCAGTTCATGCAAACAAAAAACACCTGATCAGGCCCACTTAGAACCTGCTCTCCCGAGGGCTTCCAGGATGTGTGCTGACTTGTCTAGACAGGCCTAGACAAGCCTCCTCCAGCTTCCAGTGAAGGCCCCAGAAGCTCTAGGTGCTAAATGCTGTTTTTCTTCCAGAATTTTGCATTTGTTAAGTTGATCTCTTTGACCAGGAAAGCAACCTTTTGGGGCTGGTAAGGCAGGCAGGCATTACAAGATCAAGTCCAAACCCCTTCACATGGCATTCGCGGCCCTTCACAATCTCTCAGCTCTGAGGCCTGGCGCTCCCGACCTCCTGCGCCAACCATGCCAGTCTGCTGTCTGTCCCTGAGGGTGACATCCTCCCTCACAGTCCCTTGCCTTTGTGTTTGCAGCACACGCCTGAGGTGACTTTCCCCGCCTGGAAAATTCCTTCTCCACCCCCCTCTCGAAGAATCTCTGCAGGTAGGGCCCTGGGGGAATCTGTGCTTTTAAAAATCTGCCTGGGCAATTTGGGTGATCGGACAGCTTTGAAAACAACAGTACAAATACATGCACCGCCTTCCCACCACATAAACCCTCACATTGGTTTTTCATAACTTGGATGGGGATGGGATGGGGGAGTGGCATGGGATGAAATGGGAAAACGTGGTGAGAAAAAGACTAGAAGGATAGAGGGGAGGGAATGGGGCCTGGCCTCCCGCAGTTCCTTGGATGAGTTTGAAACCTCCATGGAGAAAAGGTGTAGAGGCACAAGTCCATGGAAATGTCTAAGAGGGACCTCGTGACAATCAAGCACAAGCAGAGTCAGGGCCCAGGGGACCAAGTGGGGCACAGAAAAGTCCCTCTCCCAAACCCCAAAGGCTGCACATTTTGGGAGCCTCTAGGGACACCTCCCGTGAGAGCAGATATTTCTCCAAAGAGCCTCAGGGGCAACAGAATGACTCGGGGACCAGCGGGAGCCGCGAAGGTCTGGGCAGGCGTTACGGGGAATGGCTCCCACGAGAACCCACCTTGCCAGCTTTCTCCTCCAGAAAAGGAGCCCCAGCTGCTGGCTTTGAATTCCATGCCCACATGTGCTCCAAGGCCACACCTCGCAATGACTGAGTGTGCTGGGGAGATGGGACACACCACGGCCGCTCCCTGGAGACGCACAACTCCTTTGCTGGCTGAGTGGGCTTTGGCCTAACAACTCCAAATCGAACAGGTATTTGTACACCAATGTTTACAGGAGCATTACGCACATTAGCCAAAGGTGGAGAGGACCCAATTGTCCATCAGTGGAAAAATACAATGTGGTATACAGGCTTCCATCGCTGTCCGAAATTAGGTCATTCCTACAAAACCTTTCATACGCTGAAATGGCATAAAGCAAAGAGTATACCCTGCTTTTCAAAAGTTTAAGTTACACCACTTCACTGTTACAAAAGACCTATGTGAAAACCTGTTTTTGCCAACCAAAGAAAGTCTGAAGACTTTTTTTACACAAGAGCCACTACTGTACTAACGTAGGTCTTTCATAAAAGCGAAGTGGCCTAACTTGATCTTTTGGAAAGAGGGGCATACAGTGTACATTCACTGGAACATTACTCAATCATTAAAAGGAATGAAATTTTTTTTACATCTGCTGCAAAATGTAAGAATCTTGAAAACATGCTAAGTGAAATAAACCAGACACAGAGGACGAATATCATGATTCCACTTACCTGGGGCACCTAGAATAGGCAAACTCATAAAGACACAAAGTAGAATAAAGGTTAAAAGGTGCTAAGAGAATGGGGGGATGGGAACGGGGGATAAATTGTTTAACGGAAACAGATTTTATGTTGGAGATTATGAAAAAGGTTTGGGGACAGCTACACAACCTTGTAAATGTATGTAAAGCCACTAAACTGTACACCTACAAGTGGTCACAATGATCAATGTTATGTTATGTATAGTTTACCACACAGAAAAAATAACAACAATGGGACCATACCCATAAAAAAATATTTGTTCCCATTGGCTCAAGGATTCTCCAGAAGCTTTGCTGAACCTCCCTGGACTGCCCTGTTGCATAAGTTGCTTCCACCCAATTCTCTCCCTCTCCTTGGGGTCAGACCGGCATCGGGGTCTGATGGCTCTCCAGCTTTCCCTGGGTCCCTCCACACAGGCAGTTCCCCGGTACAGTCTGTGCACATTTCATCTCATCTTCGCACCTGCTTCTCGAAGGACCAGGCTTGACACACGTGGCGAAGGAAGCTCCTCCACTGGTTCCCATGCACTTGCGAGGCCCATCCCTGGGGATCCTCAGAATAATCACTAGGACGTACTGAGCCACAGCAGGCTAACACACTTCAGAAAAGCTTTTATTGAATTCAATTCCCAAAAGCACAGATACTTGAGACAATTTTGATAGAACCCTGAATTTTTGCAGGGCTGTTTTTGGCTACTGTAAAAAAAAAACACACACACACATCTGAGTGGTCCTGCTATTAGACCTCTTTGAGAGATGGACAGTTCTAGAAGGCACTGACCAGTGACAGGGATGGGATCTGTCCTTCCTCAGGCAGCCAGCTCAGCAATGGCCCTGTCCAAGGGGTCCACAGACCAGTAGTTGTCATCCCAGCCGAGGAACCAGCCCACGAAAGAGGGCGGCTCAAAGCCTTGCTTGACCACGGTGACAGGGGTCCGCCTATCGCGATTAGCTGGGTCCGTCTCGATATACCGCTTAGCTGCAGACACACAGGCAGGAGAAGAAAACCCAGAGATCCTCAGTGCCTCCCTCGCCAGGCAGGGGCAGGTCAGAGCAGGAGTTACCTAAGGTGGTTTTTGGTCCTGCTGTCCCTGAGGCCCAGTCTCTGCACTGGACACCACTATCCCTTAAAGGCAATGACACATGACTTCCACCCCCCACCCAGGAACACAGCAGGGGGGTATCACAGTTTGACCTCCTGCCTTACAAAGCTTGGATCACTGTCTCTTGTTGTCCCCTAGTGGGAGATATTAAAGAACCAGCTTTGGGATTCCCAGTCCCCAAATCAGGTCTATTTAGCTACCAGGGATCTGCTTTCCGTCACCTAAACCCTGACAAGCCCAGGCCCTGGGCGTTCCGGGAACTGAAGCAGCGGCTTCCCCTCCTTCCTTTGCCTGGCCCGACGGCAGGCTTTCTGAAGGGACTGAGCTGTCCTCTCGCCACCACAGGCAGGGCTCAAAGGGGCAGGCCTGAGGAGGACGTCTCCACCCCAATGCCACGAACTCCCAGGCTCATGAGGAAGCCGCTCCCAGCCCTCACGAGAAACAGACCCACAGGCTGACTTGGGTCCTCACCAGAGGTCAAGGCTTCTGTCTTCTCCTCTTCTTGAGAATCCTTTCCAACCCAGACAAAGACCTGGAGGCGAGATGTGAAATAAAAAGGGCCTGAGGCGTGCTGACCAAACTCACTGGCAGCGGAGGGGTCCGGGGAGGTTCCAGGCGCGGGGCCTGGATAAACTTCCAGCGGACAGAGCCCGCAGATGACCAGAAGCATTTGGAACAGACGTGGCAAACCAGTGATGAACAGACATGTTCTCTTTGCCCACTCACCACCCTACGTTGGTCTGCAACAGCTTTCTAGACAAATGCAGTTGCCACCTGACTACACCGCATCTGGATTTATGGCTTCTCTGCGAAGCCTGGGTCATCTGGCAACCCTGAGCATTCCCCCCACGTGGGGGAGGCTGACAGAGGCTGCCCCTTGGGATGGGAAGTTCCAGGTTGCCTCAGACTCCACCACGCCTGCATGCCTCCCACCTCAGCCTGCGCCGCTCACTAACGCCGCCAACCGGGCGCCTTGAGTTGGCGATCCCCCTCGAGGGGTTCATGAATTATCCCTTTACAGGCATTCATCTGGCCAACAAGTGAGCAGCCAAACACAGGCTCACAGCTTTGTTCATCCAACAAATATTCATGGAGAAAAAGCCTGCCAGGTACCAGTGTCTGTGTGCCTGGGCCAACATGGGCCTAATGCGTGGAATGAAAACAATTCACCACCAAAACCACCATTTGGAGTCTTCCTACAAGTTTTGTTACAACAAAAAAAATTCCTGTTCAGCTGCTTTTTATGCACCATCCATTTTTATGTATATCTAAAATGTTTTAAAGAGCACCCATCATTGATAAAACAGCATTGAGCAATAAGATATCATTTTGTGGCTCTTATTTGCCCAGGTTGTTCCCTACTGCACTGGCCGCTCCATGGCAGGCGGTCCTTTTCGCTCATCCTAGGATGCCCACACCGCAGCGCTTCACAAAAGCTGGCTGAGTGAATGAGCAGACACACAAACAAACGGATCAAGTCGCCAGTGGAGCCAATAGCTCCGTTGAATGGCTCAAGCTGCAAACATTTTGATGCTGCTCTTCCAACTGGGGATCCTGAGACGCAGCCCTGTGGGGAGAGGGGAGTCCCATGCCTGCGTGGCTCCTGCCTCTACCCCAACAACTCTGGGAAAAGACAACCTGACAACAAGGGTCACCGACTGCCACATCCAGGGGAATGTAAGCCCTGAGAGGACAGAGACATGTCTTTCTTTACAGCTCTATCCCTAGCATCTAGAAGAGCGTCTGCCATCACACAGGTGCCCAGTTAATACAGGGTGGGCAAAAAAGTAGGTTTACAGTCATGAGTACGCAACATACAGAGTTAATAAAGCTACTACAATAATCAACCCGCATGTCTTTTTCCATACCAATGACTGTAAACCTACTTTTGTCCACCCCTGTATTGGCTGAATGCATGAGCGGCATTCCCCTGCCAAGTCCTACACCACAGCCTTGCCTACGAGATGAAGCAGGGGGAGCCCACAGTCCTCTAAGGCAGAAGGAGGTGCATGTCAAAGCCTCCAGGTGACCTGGACAGTTCACGCTTGCACAGGACAAGCTGCTATGTGCGACTTTCCTGACCAACATTTTTAAAATTAGAGTTCACTCGCCCTAAGGTCTGGGAGAGAATGCTGGTCATCTGATCTGCATTTACACAGCGCTTTGCTTTGAGAAGGGATTTACCTCCATCTCACCTGTCTCCCGGAGTATGCAAAGTAGGCGCTGCCACTCCCCCCTAGTGGATGAGGGCAGCAGTGGCTCAAGGGCATCTCCAGCAACACCTGGCTCAGCCTCTTTAAAGCCTTTGGTCAACCACCGTAGGGCTGGAAGTCCAGGTCCTCCCTCAGGCCCAGAGAGCCTTTGCCTTCTGTCCTTCACCCACCTGGTCCCAGGTGTCCAGGAGCATGACGTCATCAGTGGCCAGGTCTTCCTGCATGAACTCGCCAGGGACCTCTTCGATCTGGGACAGAACAGAAGAGGTGAATGGAAAGCACACGGCCAGCCCTCTTCCCACCCTGGGTAGGCTCCCCACGGCGGAGGTGCAGAGCTGGCTCTCGCCAGCAGGGGGCTCCTTCCTCTGTGCTGGGCCATCGGATCTGCTTCTCTTTGCCCCTGCCACCTTGGGCTCCCGCTCCTTGGCACATGCCCCCTCCCCAAGGGAAAGCAGGCGCTCACCACAAAACGTCCGATCTTGTTGGAGCAGGCAAAGAGGCGAGGGGGGTGGGCGTCCATCCTCTTGTCCTTCAGCCGTGGGGACGTGCGGTACGCGGCCTTCCCACCCAGGGCCTCCCAGAAGCTGTCTGCGAGGGGAGGCCGCACAAATTGCTACCTGACACACTTGCCTGACTAGCCCTTCTCATAAGGTGCTGGGACAAGCCCTGCCCTAGAGCAGCCACTGCTCCCAGCCCCCACCCTCCCTCTTAAAATCCCAGGGGGCCAAAGAGAGACTCCAAGGTGATGAAACAGAGCCCGGTGAGGGCAGACCTGGCAGCAGCCGCACAGTCAGGACTACTTCTGGCTTGAGGCCGACGACAGGACCGCAGGATGGCAACCACTACCCCCGCTCAACAGCTGAGCTGGCGGCTGCTGCTCAGAGGTTCAGCGACGCGCTCAGTGTCACACAGCTAGTACTCGAGCGGCAAAGCCAGGGAGCAGGTCTTCCCAGACCCCAGTCCCCATGTTCTTCCCACTACACCTGCTCTGTCCACAGGGGACTCTTTAAATCTTAAATTCTTTAAAAAAAAAAACCAAACTCAGTTCCTCGTTCTCACTCTGTCCCACCAATGACATTTCAAGTGCCCATTAGCCACACATGACTAGTAGCCACCAAGTTGGACCTGGCAGATAAAGAGCGTGTCTATCCTCTCCGAAGGTCTCACTGGACACGCTGCTCTTCCCCAGACCTATTAGGCACCATGCAGGAGGGAGCGAGCTTAAAAGTAAGAGCAGCAGGTGGCAGACAGATGTTCCCGACCTACATTCTGGAACCAGAGGTGGCCCGGGGCACTGCTGGGCACAGAGAGGCTAAAGGTTCGCAGAGGCCGCTGGCCCTGGGACGCTGTCACTCCTGCCCATGGTCCTTGGCGGCTCCTTCCCCGCAGCTGACCACCTCGCCCCACAGCCTTCTCTGGCTGCCCAGCCCAGGCTGGGCTCTTCCTTCCCTAACTCCAGGGGGCCTCTCTCTCACTCACCAGAGCCCTCACTCCCATCCAACCCACTTCATTTAACACACTTCAGGAGGCAGGCGCTGAGGAGGGGTGGGGATATGGAGCCCCCCAGAGGGAAGGAACACAGGGGAGCCTGACAGCGACAGTCCACGGAGAGCAGCAGGATCCCTGCTCCTTCCTACCTGGCTCGCTGCCTTCAGCCACCTGCACGGGCTGGGCCCGCAGCACCTTGAGCAGCTCCTGAGCCCCAGTCTTCTCCGCCTCGCTGGCTCCTGTACCCACCCAGAGGTAGGCGGCCGAGGGGGTTTTCAGGACAAAGGCATCGTTGGAGTTCAGGGCACCAGCCTTAGGCATTATCTGGGAGGACGGTGCTCGGTTAATGGGAAATCAGACAAAATGCTCTCCACCCGCCACTAGCACAGCCCACAGGCCCTGCAGCAGGGCCAGCTTAAGTGGGGACCTGGACGTGCACGCCCATCCCAGCTGGAGGCACAGACTGTGGACACTGAGAGGCTTGGTTGACATCCACGAGTCATTGGTGCCCTGTGGCTAGCCAAGGTGATTCTAGAATCCTGGGCTGCATGACCAGAAGCTGAGTGCCCAGAATAAAGCAGGGGATAGTCCCTTCTCCTCTAGGCTGCTCAGGCTGTCCTGTAGGATTATGTTTGGGTGGGTACCTTCCACCACAAAAGGGACAGCAGCCAACTGAAATGTGATCAGGAACAGTGTTCAGATTGTGAAGAATGAGTGACTTGCAAGTAGCGAGCTCCCTGTTATGGAAGACGTGCAAGGGGCACTGGGCATTCTTGAAACAAGGGAATGCCTAAGAAATACAACCCTGATGCCAGGGCAGGAAGGTACAAAACGCTGTTTCTTAACCCCTCAGCCAGTCCCTCCCAATCCTGTGCCCAGAGATCCGAGCAGCAAGCCCGGGAGGTTTTAGGGAGGACACACCCTCCCAGGGACCAGGCCTGGGCGTCAGTTACCTCCACGGCTCGGGTGGCTCCAGAGCTGCTGGCCCGGACCTGGAAGAGGCGGGTACTGGCGGGGGCTGTCTGCCCGCCCTCGCGGGAGGTGCCACCCTTATAGATGATCATGGGCTTCCCGCCAAACAGGCTCATGAGGTGGGCAGGCTCCTTGCCTTGGACCACACGGCTCTGGCAGGAAGACAGAACAAGTCAGGGAAGTGGGGGCATCTGTCCTTCTGTGTGGCACTCAGCCCACCCTCCCTCCCTGGCCAGCACAACCCAGGCCAACTCTCCAAACGAGGCCATCATGCTTATGCGTGCGTGTGTGTGCATGTGTGTGTACTGGAGCTGACCCTAAGTACACAGGGCTGGGTGGGGAAAGGGATGTTCCAGGAAATCTGGAGAGGCCACTATGACCTATGGTCTCCCGGGCCTGCATCAGTCGCTCTCCCCTCCCCAGAGGGCCTGTCTTGCTGACCCTGAGTCCAGTCCAAGAAGCAAGAGAGCCCATGTTTGCAAATATTCCCTTAAATGGAAGCACAGGGATCATTCGTGGACATGCTTCCAGGATGGTGATGTCAGCTCCAGGCAGAAAAGCCAGTGGAGTGGTGAGAACAGAACCTTCTGGAGCTGCAGAGGCCCCTCCCGCCCAGCCTGTGTGTCCGGGGTGCAGGCTTGCAAGCGTAAGCCAAGATAGAGCACATCTGCTCCTGCCCATGTGCCCCGCGGATCCCCATCGTGGCCCCGTGAGCTGAATCTGGCAGAATATCTCATGTGTGTGTTGGGAGTACCGTCCATGTTGGGGCTACCGTGGTCACTTCTCAGTATGACCCGCCACTGCTGGGTTAGTGCTCGGATCCCAGCGCCACCCTGATGGCAAGAATTCGGGTTTGTGCCTCAACCTCCCAGGTTCTTCCTCTGTAAAATGGGGCCAAGGATGCTACCCCCAAGGCTGCTGCTGGGACAAATGAGCTAAGATAGCAGTCATCCCACCAGGTGCCCGCGACCCAGGGGACACCAAGGTCACAGAGTTCAGGGCACAAACCCCGGATCTGAATCTAGAGCCCTATCCACTCCAAGTGTCAAATAGAGGAAGGAGAATCCTGCCTCTGCCCCCTTCATCTCCCCAGCCTGGCTCTGCTGCCTCCAGGGCCCCCCACTGTAGCCAGAAGAACCTTTCAGGCCCCTAAATCACCTCGCATCGCCTATCCTTCAACATCCCCTTGTTCTCAGGGTCAAGGTCAACATCCTCGCCACGGTTCCTGGGTTCTCTGAGCATCTCTCCAGACTCCTATCATCCTAGGACCCAGTGTCCCCTCCTACCTCAGGGCCTTTGCTTATTCTCGTCCCTTTGCCCTTAAAGTGCTCTCCTTCACTCTTTACCTGGTTAACTCTTACTCATCCGTTAGGCCCCAGCTGAAAAGTCCCTTCCTCAGGAGGGTGAGGGTAGGGGTCCTTCTCTAACCCAATTATGTCCTGCCTGGGATCTCTATCCTTAGACTTAACATGCATGTATGAGGGGCCTACTGTGGGCCAGGCACGGCTTTAGGCGCTTTACAGATGTTAACTCTTCAGCCACACAGCACTCAGCTCAGACAGCCGTCACCCCCAGTTTGAGAACACAGGAACATAAAGAGGCTACGTGACTTGCCCAAGGGTGACCACAGGTGAAGACAGGACTCAGTCCTAAGAGGCTGCCCCTGTGGGCAGGCTCTGAGCTGTCCACCAGGCTGCCTCTCCTGCTCCCCTCCCACAGCATCTTAGCGTTTTCACTAACCGTGCGCGTCAGAGTGGGTGACTGATCTCCAGTGTGTTTAAGCACCCAGTTGTGTACGTGTCTGTTGAACATCTTTCTGTTCCCTAGACTGGGAACCCCAGCAGGGCAGGGGCGGGTCTGTGTGCTCATGGCTGCAGACGCAGTGCCGGGCACATGGGAGCCCTCGTAAATGTTCGCTGGATGGATGGACAGTCAGACAGATGAGTGAACAGATGCACCCAGAGAGCTCACCTGGACAGGAGTGCCTCCCAGCTCCTCATCCAGCTGGGCGGTTAGGATGGCAGACGCAGCAACCTCATCCTGGGTGGACTGAGCACCCTGCCTAGAAGAGGAAGTGAAACCTAGTACTGGGGTCCACACAGAGTCCTGAGTCTCAACTTGGGCCTGGACATGAGAAGCCCACAGTCTCCAGATTATGGGCAATCAAACTGACACACAGAGAGGGCAAGGGATTCTTTGAAGAGCAACCACAGCGATGCTCATAACAAGAAAAGACTGGAATCAATCCGTATACGCATCAGCAGGGAGTCTGTTAAACAAGCTCCAGTTCAGGAGTTGCCCTTTGGAGAGCTTTTCCCAGCAGAGTGCTGTCCTACCTCAGGCCCGCATGCCCTTAGCTGCATCCTCAGCCCTGTTCACCCCCCACCCTAGTGCCTCCCACATTCCACCCACCCCACCGCCCGTGGCCCCGGGCCCTCACCAGTTATAGATGATCTGTCCCTGACGGCTGCCGTGACGGTAGTTGTACAGGATGATGTAGCTGTCACCACCGTAGAACTGCCCATATGTGGTGGGATCCACGGGCACTTTGTTGGAGCCTTCAATTCTCCAGATCTGCCAGAGCAAAGCTGGTCTCAACGTGGTACGGCACCTCCACCCCCAAATTCAGGCCAGATGGGAAACCTCCCTGTGGTTCTACCGTGGGGCAAGCTTTTTATGGGTCACTCCAGCTGGGCTCAGCCTGAAGTTAAGTAATTTACCCAAATCACAGAGCCGCTAGGATTTAAAGCCAGGTGTCCTGCTCCGAGTCCTTAAACCGCACCCCTGCCCCTCTCCGCACCTCTCCTCGGAGGAATCGGCACAGGGACTGCCGGCTGCCAGGCGGTGGACCGAGCGTGCTTTCAGCGAGCATGGCACAGTGAGGGCTGAGCGCACAAATCGATACATGGCCCAGATCCAAATCAGCCGCCACCCCCATAGAGGCTGTGTGACCTGGGACGACTTGCTTAAACTCTATGAACCTCAGTGTCCTCGTGTGAAAAATGGGAATAATGAGAGTGTCCCACCTCGAAAGGCTGTTATGAGGATCAAGTGAGTTTATTCATGAAAGTCTAGCACAGAGCCTGGCAGGGTGATTGCTCTGTAGTTGGCGGCTACTCTTATTATTAGAATTATTATTGTTGGCATTACTAATATTACCATTATCTGCACCACTACTGAATTGTCTGGACTTTATCAATCACCTCCAGAGGCAGGGCCATCACTAGGTGACCTCAGAATGATCTCTGCCCGCAGATCTCTTTTCAGAGCTCTGGTTTTCCCAAGTGGCCAGGAAGCCCTGCAGCGCCATCTGGTGATGCTGAGCAGACACTGAGCCTTTAAATCCCAGCAAACGGAAGCCCCACCACCTCTGGACCTTGAAAATTCTAGAAGGTGATGGAGTGGAATTAAATCCCATTTTACAGGTGGAAAAAAAGTGAAGCTCAAATATGTTAAGTAACTCGCCCGACATCATGCAGCCAGGCTGCCAGGGCTCTTTCCCCACTGCTCTACCCTGAACATTTTCACTGCATCCTCCCCTCCCACTCAAGGAAGGAAGGAAGGAATAATAATACCAATGACATAAACAATAAAAAAATTAACTTTTTGCTATTTCTATCATGTGGAATGGAATCCATGTTTTCCAGAAACAAATTATATACCTCATAAACCTCTCTGAACTGTACCTCACTCTTCTCCATCTTTGCTGTGACCTTCCCAATCTCAAGTTCGTCATCTCTTCCCTGAACTATTATTGTAACAATCTCTGTGGGGTCTCCACCTTCATTTCCCTGCTTCTCATCCATTTTCACAGAGTTTTGAAAGCACAGAACTGAGCCTGACACATTTTGGCTTTTAAAGAAAGAAAAAGACAAAAGCCCTCACTAGCTCCCCCAAGTTACATGGGTAAGTCCACATCCTCAGACACGGCACCCAAGTCCCCTCCTTGAGGATACGCTCAGCACCAGGCTCCCGGGACGGCTTCCGGCCCGTGAGGCCCACTGTTCCTCTCCGGCAGCTAATTTCTACTCATGCTCTGAGACCCAAAGTGTCTGCACCTCTGTGCGGACTGCCCAGACCACACCGCCCCCGCCCCCACACTGTCCTTCTCTGTTCCCATAATCCGTGTATCCACTTCCCGTCTTCCACAGACCACAGCGGTCTGAGCAATCAGCTGTGGCTATGGTCACCGCCCCTCTCAGAACAGGCACTCCTCATGGGCAGGTGGGTCTGAGACACTTAGCACAGGGCGTGGCACACAGGAGGCGCTTAGAGTATGCTGCTTGTGAAAATTAAGACAAAAGTATCTCACCAGATACTGTGGTCAAAACCCCATCTAAGAAACTCCTTGGGGAAGCAGGAGGCCAAGCGTGGGCCAGAGGTGCCCAGGAGGGATCGGGGGGGGGGGGTGTCTAGACACACCCACCCAGCTCCGTAGTTACCTGTTTCTGGCCTGTGCCATCGTCATCCATGCCATGCTGGGCGGCCATGGCAGTGGAGGTGTGCAGGGTAGAGGCGTCGAAGGGCACCCTCTCCACATTGGCAATGTGACTGGAGAGATAGGGCAAGCCCGGGCCATCCGTCTGGTCTGGGTCCCGCCAGCTCTTGAAGAACTGCTTGAACAGGGGGGTCTCGCCACCCTCAGGAAGGACAGCAATCTGGAGGCGACCAGGGAAGAGCAGGATGTGGCTGGATTGAAACGCCCAGGACAGAGACCGCCCAGGACAGGGACCACCCAGAAGGAGTCCTTGGGGGGGTCTCAGACTCCCAGTCCACACTGAGGGGTGGCACCCACCCCACCCTAGCTTTTTCTCACCCAACCCGGACCCACCCTCACCCTCCTACCTGATTCCAGACTCACCTGGGTCTGCTTGGGGTAGTCCATCTTGGAGATGAAGTCAGAGGCCGTTTTGAGGGCAGCCTTCCTCTCCTCCATGTTGGCTTGCCTGCCTATCAGCAAATGGAGGATGAGGAGTCTGGAGTCAGTGTCTTAGAGAGGTTAAGTGACTTGGCCACTGACACTCAGCAAGTGGGGAAGCTATCTCTGTCCCATTGACTCCGAAACCTACATACCATACACTCAGGCGCCCTCCTCGCCTCCAGGCCATATTTCCATGGTTTGGGGGGTGGGGTGGCTCCTTCTACTCCAGTCTTAAGTCTGTCCCAGCCCTCAGAGCAGCCCCATGCCTGGATGCTCCTGGCTGGCTCACATCAGCCCTAAGTCCCCAGTCTTATCACCAAGTCTGAGGAGCCAAGGCAATGACAACGATGAGGATGATGATAGCCACAAGTACTCAACTCTCTCCCCCTCTCTCTGCCATTCTCTGTGCGCCCGTAGCCTCCTTCCCCTTCTGTCCTCTTCCTCTGGACTAATCATAGAGCATCTGAAGACAGTGCTGATGCATCCACTCAGAAACGTCTAGGACAACGCTGTCCAGGAGCCTCCCATAATCAGCACCCAAGACAGTCCACAAAGAGTTCCATGGACCTCAAGCACAGTGTTTTTCAAATAGAAACCAGATCACGTTCATGAAAAGCCCCAACATACATTAGCAAATTAAAGACACATTATAAGCCCTGTAGTAAACAGACTTGTGGACATAATTTAACCCAGTTTTGACCACAAACTTATTTGACCACAAAGCTATTTTTTACGTTTTTTATAAAATGTCAGTTAACCTCTCCAAGAACTGGTGTTTTAACACATTTGGGAAATGCTGATTTTAGCCCAAATAAGCTTGAGATCCAGAAAGGCAAGTAAAGGACCCAAGGTCACACAGCAAGTCAACTGCAAAGCCAGGGCTTTTGCTTGACTCCTGATGTCCACTGACGAGCCTGCCACCGCCTCGGGGTACCTGGAACACACGCTCTACAAGGCTGCAGGGGCTACCACCCAAGGCCCGGTTGGAACCCTCCCAGTCCCCATTACCTTTCCAGACAAAGATTTTTCCATCTTTGCCGTGGTCCAGGATGAAGCAGTCCTCTGACCGCAAGGCCCCTTGGGCGAAGGGGTTCTCATCAGCCACCAGTGACACCGACATGGTGCCTGCATCATTGGAGACCTAGGAGGGCAAGGGGGAGCCCAGAATGTGAGCGGCTTCTACCACCTCGGCCTGCCCCGAGGGCGTCCCCGAGCCAAGGTAGGAGGTGCTCTGCCTCCCAACCCCCACCGCAAATAGCAGGGCAGAAGGACACCTGGACTTGCACCCTCTCCTTTCCTGCTTTATCTAACCACGTCTGTGACCCACACACAGGTGTCACACAGACACTGCACACGGAAAGGGCAGGGGGTAAAATGCAGGGATGCGGGCAGCCTTGGAGAAGAACTGTCGTGTTGGCTGAGAAGACAGTCAGTCTTATCCGTCAAGGACATAAATAAATAAAAGCAAAAGATCTAAATGCAGTGTAGTAGCTTGGATTGGAACCTGGAGTGGAAACTTGGGGAAATCTGAATGAAGTCTGTAGTTTAGTTAATGGCATTGAACCAATGTTAATTTCTTAGTTTTGACAAATGTTCCTGGTTATGCTAAATGTTAAGCAGATGTGGGATGAAAGGTATGGGGGGACCCTCTGTACTATCTTTGCAATTTTTCTGTAAACCTAAAAAACTATTTCAAAATAAAAAGTTCATTAAATTAAAAAACAAAAACAAAACCCAGAACAAAGCCACATGCCAAAATTCAAAAGATTGACAATAATCCGTGTGGACAAGGCTCTGGGTAAACAGGCACTTTCCAACCCCTGAGGAGGGTAATTTGGGAGCCCTTCTCGAGTACAGTTTAGTAACCTGTATCAGAACTTCAAATAACAAGGGTTCTATGTTTATTGAGTACTTAGTATGTGCCAGTACTGATAACTTACATAATTATAGAACTCTTTTAATCCTTGCCAAAACCCTATGAAAGTCCTACTACTATGCCCATTTTATTCCCACAGAAACAAAGGCACAGAGAGGTTAAGTAACCTGCACACCCAGAGTCCCAGCCCTGGAATTCGAACTCAGGCAGTCTGACTCCAGAACCAGTATTTTCAATCACCAACTCACTATTCAGCCTGTGACCATGTCTGGGAACTTGCTCTACTGCCACACTTAGCACAACTGCACAGAGGGACTGCTTGGCATTGGAAAAGGTGGAAACATCCCCTAACATCCATCATTAGGGATATGCTGAAATTCTTATGCTCCTCAAACAGAAGACCATATAGCTGTTTCTAAAGGGCCAACTGAGTCTCTATAGAAAGAGATTAAGGACAATGTTGAGGGGAGAAAAGAAGGCCACCAAACAGCATGAAGAGTTTGGATCCGTTTATATCAAGGAGAGATGGAAAAGTATATAATTAGACACAGAAAGATGTAATCTGGACTTTCTTTCACTAAAGGGTAACTATGTAACCATGGTAACCTACAGAGAGGGGAGGAGGAGAAGCCAATTTTTTTAATCTGAGTATTGTTACTTTTGTAATTAAAACACATCTAAAAAATAGTACTGGTTATCTTAAACCAGGACACTTCTCTCTCTCTCACTCTCTCTCTCTCTCTAACCCCTTTCTGTGGAGATACAGATCTAATTTATTGGACATTGGTTAACAAAATTATATAGGTTTCAAGTGTACAATTCTATAATAAATCATCTGTATATTGTTATCTTTTTATATTTTTGAGTATTGCTTACTATTCTACTTTTACACTGAACATGTATTACTTTATCCGAATAAAAATCACGAGTGTGGTTCTTCTTTGGAGGTAATGAGTATCTGCCCCATTTTGTTATTTTACCGCAAATTAGCCCAGGGCACAACTTGAGTGTCACAGCTATGCAGGCCAGAGGTCCCTAGCTCAAGAGAAGCCTCAGTTCAGTTTTAAAAATCACAAGGAAGAAATTATACATAGTCATTAACCACAACCCCCCCTCCAGCCACATGCCCATTCTGTAATATTCCCCCACATACTTTTCGAAAACCCTTTCCCATCAGTTTTCTCTGTGGACTCCCAGAAATCCTGCAAAAACACTTTATGTCTTTCTCCCCACTTTACGGACTAGGAAACAGAGCCCCAGAGAGGACACATGCTGCCAAGATGCCACAGATGGACACGATACAGAGAGGCCTGCAGTCGACGGCTTTCTCTTGTTCTTGGTGGAGGCAGAGGAAAATGATGGGTGTCCACTGGAGACACGCAGAAGCCGCGTCCCCCAAAGCATGCTTAGCGCAAGGTCCCTCGCAGTGGAGCTCAGGAAGGCCAAGCCCACCGCCCCGCTGTCCTGACCCCTGGAGACAGAGTGGCCAAGGCTCACCTTGTAGAGCTTGGCCAGCTTGCGGTTGGCTGCATCCTCCTTGGCTGTGTCATCGGTACCTGGGGGCAGAGTGGGCTTGGTGCCCAGCACCTGCAGAGATGGAGAGAGGGAAGAAAGGGTGGCTGTGAGCTCCCAGTAGCCTCTTTCCCCAGGGAGGGCCCTGGGCTCCGGACAGAGCCCCCTCCGCAGGCAGGCAGGGACCTCACGGGCATCCACAGTGACCCTCCACTTAGGGGAAAAAACCCTCTGAAGACACCCTGCACCTCTTCACATGCCTCTGGTGTGCAGAGCTCAACCACATCAGCCCTGCTCGTCTCTCTCCAGGACAGACTTTCAGATATTCACTCTACCATTTCCTCCTAGGCTGCCCGAGAAGGAGAACTACAGCTACTGAACACACCTTCTGACCCATGCCTTTAACGGACCCCATTTAATGCTCACACCCATGCTGGGAGGCACAAATTATCACTCTCATTTCACAGAAGAGGAAACAGAAGTCCAGAGGGATGGACTGGCCTGTGCACACAGCTATGAAGCGGCAAAGCAGAATGTGACCCTGTGACTCCCTGTTTCACTCTGCCATTCTGGCTGCCTCTACCCTCCGTGGCCCCAGCGACCAGCCCTCCCAAGCCACGGTTGCGTCCGGGCTCCTCCTCCTCATAATCTTCCTACTCTTCCTAAAAACCAGAACTCAACACCCCCATGCAGGAGCTAAGTGGCATGGGGCAGAGCTCACGGTCCCCTCCTTTTCCCGGTGAAGTGGACTAACACTGATATGTTCAATAAGCAAAACGCCTGATAGTTGCATCACGCAGTTGACTAAATGGACCATGAACCACCAGGAGTGGTTAGAAGAGAAGAGAAGGAACTGGGTTCTGGCTGTATTTTTCTGACCTGGCTCCAGCACCAGGTTTGTCCTCAGGAGAGGTGGAGACCCCCTTCCCCAGCTCCTTTCGAGGATCTGGCCCTCCCAGCTGGAGGGTGCAGCGCACAACCCCAGCAAGCACCCGGGCACAATTACAGCCCATCTCTCAGGGGAGTCTGGGGGTTGTCAGGGAAGCTGATCTTCCCCACTTCCTAGAGCGTTCCAGCTTGGAAGAAAAGCAAATTCAACTCAAACTTGCCTAGTAAATGGAAGAAAGTGCAGAGCACGCTGTCTCCATGCACAGCCCCCACCCGGCACTCCTGGGATGTGGCTGTCAGTACCTGGAGCATCGCCTGAGGCTCAGCGCCCTCCTCAGACACGTGCACTTGGGCCCGGCCACTCCGTTCATTGTCCCGGATGCCCTTGGACACCTGTGTGGCCTTCAGCTTCTCAAACCGGTTGCTGTTGGAGCCGCACCACTGATATATATCCTGTAAGACAGGGACCCCATGTAAGGCAGTGCCCCAGCCTTTATATAAACCCTGCCCAGTAACAAGGTGAGGAGGAGACTATGGGGCATGTACAAGCAGGGCCAGAAGAACGTGCACACGTGCACATCCCAGCACGAGGAGTGTCATACATGTGCACCAGGCTGTGACTGCATGCCTCGGGATATGTGTTTTTCACAGGTACAACTGCACAGAGCATTTGTATAAAAATGTTTGCCTGCTAGTGAGAGCGGAAACTGGTACAACCAATTTGGAAAACCATCTGGCCATAGCTACTAAAGCTCAGTCTATCGATATCCTATGAGCCAGCAATCCCTCCCCGAGGAATACACCCAACTGAGGTGCATCCGGACATCCACCAAAAGACCTGTGTAAGGACATCAGAGTAGCACCACATGTAAAACTACCCCAAGTGCCCATCAGCAATAGAAATCATAAATAAATTGTGGCATATCTAGCCAATCGAATCTTGTAGAGCAAGACGACTGATCAATCTACAATACGGATGGATCTCAGAAATGGAATGTTGAGCAGAAGTCAAACATAAAACAGAAAGGTTCCATGTGTACAGAGTTCAGAAACAGGCAAAACTACCCTGTGCTATTGTGAGAGTTCAGGACGGAGGTCATCCTTGGAGGTGCAGGGACTGGAAGAGGACAGGAGAGGCTTTTTGGGGACTGATAATGTTCTGTTCCTTGATCCAGGTATTGGTACGTGGTGTGTTCACTTTCTGAAATCCATAGAGCTGTGCACTCAGGATCCACACACTCTTCACTATTTTTTTTAATAAAAAGCTTACACTAACTAAATAAGAGTGTGCCTGCACTTGCATGGACATTACACCACATATATACATGATGTTGGGGTGCAATGTCTGTCCATGTTCATTTGCAGGTGTGAGGACATGTGGATTGGGGAGAAATGGGCACAATACATCACACACCTGTAAGGTAGGCCTGGGCAAGTGCATCCTACATACATTATCATATACAAGTGTTCATGTGCAATTGCATATATGACACATACATATGTGGGTCCTTGACCAACATGCCCAAGTCTTTGTGTGTTGCCATTCATAATGGTGCCACGTCCATGCCTGGTGGACAAGAGCCTCTAGTTTTTGCACATGCTTGCCATGCATTTTTTAAGTGAATGACTATATGTAAAAGGGCACATGAGATATGCACATGAACACAAGATATCAAGGAGTCTACATGTCAATCAAAGTCTGAGTACACTCTGCAGGAGGTCAGTGCCCATGAGCATGACGAGCTTGAGTCTACACGTGTGGGAGCCTATGAATGCCGGGCACACCTGTACCTGAGGCTTTGCAGGTGTGTCTGACTCATGTATAGAGCACATGTGTACATGGGGCTACCGCGCCTGTGGCTTTCCCTGTTTGTGTCTTTGCCTGTGCTATCATGGGTGTGTCTACCTCCCCAGAGTCAGGCCACCCCAGAAGAACCTCAGTGTCCCCTGGGAAAGGGCAGGGTAGGACTCACATTGCCCAGGTCCAGGATGAAGCAGTCGCCACTGTTGAAGCTCTCCCAGGACACAGGCACCTCAGTGGCACGGACCACACGCCGCCCTTTGACCTGGAAGAGCCTCTGCACCACCACCTCATTGGGTACCACGTGCCTGAATCCTGATGCCACGCCTCCTTTCTGTGGGGTCAAGCAGACAGTGTCAGTCCGGGGTATGGGGTCCAGGGACCCCCATCAAGCAGATACGGGGGAAAGGAAAAGGGTTGAGTTGAAGGAAATTCTGGCCTATGGACTGGTGGCCTTCCTGCAAATTCTGTACCAACTTGCTGCCACCCCTTTGAATTTCACACTCCACTAACAAAGACCTCCAGGACCATTTTCTGGAATCAAAAAACAGCAAGCATTCCTTTCTCAAAACCGGCATTTCCCAAGGGATGTTCTAAGGAACCCTAGTCCCTAGGACATTATTTGAGAAAAGGGTTCCATGGGGGCAGAGGAGGAAGGGCTTCCACCATGGCCAGAAGTGAAGCCCCTCTTTGCTGCTTCACTTTACAGACTGAAGCCAAGGCTGACTCTTGCCAGACAGACTCCACGAAAGCACGGGGACAAAGGGAGCAAGTTTTAATTGGGCTCCTCGTATGTCTACACACAGTAGCAACATGGAAGTGTTTGTGAAATGACAATGCCCTCTGTGCTGGGCATTTTGCATGTGTCATCTATGAGACAGGTGTCATTATCCCCATCTAACAGGTGACAAAAGTAGAGCCCAGAAGTGAAAGGATTTGCCTGAGATCTCATTGGTAGTGAAAGCAAAAGCTAGGATTCAAACTCAGGCATGACTGAATCTACAGGTTCTTCCCCCAACATCAGGCTTTCTTAGAGCAAAGGTCGCTAGGATCACCCAGGATGAGAGAGGCAGGAACAAGCCACTGTTCAGAGCAAAGTCTTTCAGGTAGAAATTTTTTCCTGTTGCAAGTGGAGCGCCCCCTGGTGTCCTTTCTTGGTACCAGCATGAGACCTTTCAAGAACATCCCCTTGGGCTCAGCAGGGTTGCCAAGGTGTTCAAAGGGCCTTTCCTTCTGCTGGGGGGCAGGTGAGACCAGGCAGCTTGGGGGAAAAGTGTACTGCCCTATGCTCAGCTGGTAATGGCAGGCCACTCACCAAGCCCTTGCCAACGGCTGGAGCATCTGCTTCATGGACATGCAGTGTGGTTCTCACAAGCCCCAGGTAGAGATTCTCATTACCACGTTTCATAGGCAAAGAAACTGAGGTACAAATAAGTTAAGCCCAGTGCCCATGGTCCTAACTAGTTGGTGGCAGTGCTGGGTTTTACCACCACGCTCACTGTTCCAGGGACCCAGCCACTCCCAGGCCTGCCAGCCCAGTAATTCCTGAGTGTCTGTGGGCTTCAGGAATTACTGACCTGGGGGCTTCATTCAGCTGAGGGCAAAGAGAGAGTGGATCTAAAGTCTGACCGTTACCATGGACTCCTCAGAGCAAGGAAATGAGGGATGAGAAAGATCCTAACTTCTTTTTCCTACATCTCTAAAATATTTTATTTGTTCAAGCATGCCTTTCATTTGTTAAGAAAAAAAAACAGAAACATTTTTAAAGGGTGGTTTTGTGTCATAAATCTTGGTTCCAATAAATTCTCTGCATATAAATTTATAAAATAAAGGAATACTTGATTTCTAATAATTCTGGGCATGCATGTCCTGATTAATGAACTTTCCTGATCTAGCAAATTAGACTTGAAGAGACAAGTTAATAGAATAATAAAAGAAAGCTCTTAGAAGACAGTGGATCTACAAATGCAGGGGGCAGGAATTTTTTGAAATTTTTACTGTTTGTTACTATTTGTACTACAATTTTCAGGATTCCTTATTGCTTTGTATAGTCTAATCATTATGGGGGTAGAAACTAGGATCAAAGTATTTGAACAAAATTTAATATGATAAATTGTTTCAAAAGCCACTTTCTAAATTAAAGTGATGATACATATGTATGATATAGATCTGTATCTATATCTATAGTTCTGTATCTATATGAATATACATACCTACATGTTCACATAGTGAAATTATCCACCATTCAGTGTACATTTCCAAGAGTAGAATCATGGGGGACTTTTACTTTTGAAAACCTATATTTCTATAATGTTTGACACTTTACAATAAGCTGCTATTATTCTTGTAGTCAGAAGAAGGAAAAATATATATAAAGATTTACATTTTTAGAATGTTAAACTGTTTATAAAACAAAGAAAAACAAGTGACTGAGGCTGGTCCCCTCCACCCTTTAAGGCAGGGTTCCTTACCTACGAAATGGGAAGGCGGAGGGGAAGGGTTCGAGGGATTCTATGAGTTTCCCATTGTGCTCCTGGAGGCCAGGGGCTTCTAGAAGCAGCCAGCCCAGACTCTGTTTGAACAAAGGGTTTCAAATAACCCAGCCCCAAGGGGTCTCTAGGGTTCTGTCTAAAGTCAAGAAGGAAAAGAAGAAGGAAAAGGAAGAGGAGGAGGAGAAGAGATCAATGGATTCTGAAAAGCACAGTGACTTTTTTACAAAGGACTTGGGGGTTGCAGAACAAGGTGAGCCAGGCCCTGTGACAGCCCCTTCTAGTGGCTCCTGTCCCCTCCCTGCCCTTTCTCACACCCAAGGACAGGAGTGGCTCTGAGGTGCAGGCTTTCACAGGAACAAGTCTTGCATAACAAGCTTTGCTCCTTGGGGATCTATAATTGATGAGGGCTCCGGGCCGAGAACCCTGGGCTGAGCCTGCCAAGTGCGGGGGCAGCCGGAGGACTCGCCAAAGGTGGAAACAGCGCCGGCCTGGGACCTCACATTTGCACCAGGAGCCAGGAACTTTCAGGACTCAAGTCCCAAATCTAGGCCTAGGTTGAGAACCTATTCCTCAGAGTACAGCTGAAGAACGTACTGGAAAAAGTGCCCAGAAGGTGGGAGAGACCTGCTCAACATGCAGACTCCTAGGTCTCGCCTGCACTGAGATCATGGACCAGGGGACCTTGAAACGCCCACTCGGCACCAGCTCTGAGCTGGCCCTTCACACCTCGGTTTGAGTTCCAGCTCCGTCACCGCCCAGCTGTGCAAGTTGCTTAACTGGTCCACACAACAGCAACAGTAAGCAGACACTTGTTACATAATGGATAGATGTTTGCTGAATGAATCCCAAATGGGGAATGTGTGAGAGGGCACACAGAGAGGCACAAAATTGGTCAAAGCCTCACAGTTGGAGGGGTAGCTTTGGAACCAGAACCTCAATTTCTCTGGCTCCTGGTCAAGTGCTCTTTCCACTTCCTGCTCCAGGAGCTGCAAAGAGGCCAGGTACTTCTTTAGGTCAGGGGACCTTCTCACCTCTCCTTCTTTAAGGTACCACGGCCCCAGAATGGGACATAGGAAGAAGGTAGAGCTGGAGAGCTCTGCAGGAGGAGCTGTGGGCACGTATGAACTGGCCGACAGGGGGTGCTAGTAAGCTCCAGAGAATCCAGCCCAGCTCTGCCCAGTCCAGGGCTGAAGCCCTGTTCCCAGGATACACCCTGCCCTTTGCTTTCTCAGTCTCACTAGCATTTTCCCATCATCCAATTCCCTGTGCCTCACTGGGCAGACAGGGTCATCACCCTGTTGACACAAAGGACCCTGAGGCCCAGAGAAGGACAGTGATTTCTATAAAATCACATAACACATCAGCAACACCGACTTGGCTTGAGAGACAGGTTGGTGTAAGAAAAAGAATGCTGGGAGTCAGGAGAAATAGTTTCTGCTCCCAGCTCTGGGACTGACTTGCTGTGTGACCCTGGGCCAGTTGCTTAATTACCCTGTGCCTCAGTTTCCCCTCCATTCCTAAAAATAAGAGATTTGGGCTCTGACATTAACGTCCATCTGGCTATCAAAGCATGTTATCCCCTCCCTGTCCTGACCAAAGACAACCCCAGCTTCTCAAAACCACAGTTTTGCTGAGCGCTTCCAAGGTGCCAAGACCCATGCAAGGCATTTCCCAGCTACACCTTCATCAAATCCTCCTCTAAGGCCTGAAGGGCAGGTATAACTGGCTCTCACGCAACCAAAGAGGCAAGGGAGACTCAGGGAGGCCAAGTGGCTTGCCAAAAATCACGCAGTGTATTAGGGCACAGCCTCCCGGGGCTCCTAGCTTGATTTCGCTCAGCCCCACCTGGCTGGAGAGATCTGTGTTTGTTCAGACTCCTTAGAGTTCAAATTCAAGGGGAATTCTAATGAACTAATTCTCAAGAAATCAGAATTAGAATTCTAATTCTCAAGAAAGAGGAATGCGATCAAGGGTGCCCTGTGAAGTACCTCACACGGAACCTTCTGCTGGCAGGGTGCGAGGACTAAGTGGTGCCGAAACCGAACTAGGCCCAGGGCCAGGACAAGTGAGCAGCTGAGTTTCCACCCGAGGCCCACCCCTTCCTCCTGCGGCGAGAAAGACAACCCTGTGAAATGACAGGGAATTTTCTTCTCTTCATTTTAAGATGCAGAACCAGAGACTCAGAGAGAGAGTATGACTTGTTCAAGGTCACACAGTTAGGAAGGGTACAGGATTCAAGCCTAGGGCTGGCCAACTGCAAAGGCTGAGCTCTGACCTATCTGCCCACATCACCCCACAAGGCAGAAAGGATTGTGGACCTGAATGAGTTCTGTCACTGGTGCATTTGTCCCCACCGCTTGGGACCCACCTTGTATTTGAGGCCGGACTTGAAGTAGCCGAGGAAGGTGGCCGACTCGAAGCCCTGGACCTCACGGTGCTGCACAGCTCGACCGTTCAGGTAGTCATCCAGCTGCACGGTGAAGATGGCGGCCGCCCCACTCTCGTCCTGGCTGCACTCATTGCCTAGGGGACGTCAGAGTGGCGTAAGCCGGGCTTCCGGATCGCAGCCTCCTACGGAGGGGGAGTCCCGAGCCCCCGGCACCGTGCTGGCCTAGCTGTAGAAGCTGGGCAGCCCCTGCCTTCCGTGAGCCTCAGTTAATTCATCTGTATAATGGGGAGGTGGGGGCCGGACTCCATGGTCTCTAGTCCTCCAGACTCCAACACATCCCCCTACACTCACCTCCCTTACCGGTTCCCCTGCGCCCACTCAACCCTGCTGAGCATGAAGTATGCCTGGGAGCATCAATTCAGATCAGGAAACTGAGGCTCAGCGAGGGGGAAGGACTTACAAAGTCACACAGCAGAGTTGTGGCAGGGACTCCAGGCTCCCGACTCTGAAGGGTAAACTGGGGCATGGCTGGAGTCGGGCCAGAGAAGCTATGGAGGGGGCTCAGGGTGCCCATGTCACCCCCAATTCTAAGTGCTGGACTAACTTGAACTTGTTTACTGTTCGCAGCACCCCTATGAGACAGTGGAGCATTACTGTCACGCCCACTTTCAAGAGGCACTGAGCGTCTTGCCGAACGACAGAGCTGGGCTCTGAACTCAAGCAGGCTTGCTCTAGAGTCTGGGGAGATGTAATCCCCAGCCACAGGCCTAGCACATACTTGATGCTCAGCAGCCCCTTAGCTCCCATGGGGCTGCCTGAAGACCACACCTCAAAGGGTTGAGCTTTATGGGGGTGGGGTCTGGCCTCACCCAGCCAGTAGTGGAGGTCGTACTGCAGGTTCCCATTCCTCAGCTGCACCGTCTTCAGGATGACATAAGCGTCACCTGTGAAGAAGTCTCCATAGAGGTTGGGGGGCACGGGTACCAGGTCAAACTTCTCCACACGCCAGATCTGCAGGCCCGGCTCCTTTCCTGCCTTGAGGAACTCGGGGTGTTCCACCACCATGCTGCTGGGCTGGAAGAGACAGGGCAGAGCCTGAGCAGGGTCCGGGCCCAGCGGGGAGAGAGACCCCTGGGCATGAGGGAGGGTGGTTTCTAGCACCAAGAGCGTCACACTTGAGCCTCTGACTCTCTCTGCCCCCGAGACAAGTGTAACCCCTTCTACGGCCCCTGTCCAGGTGAGAGAGCAAACGGGGCAGGGTTTAAGCTCCAAACCCTGTCCTTGGCCAAGCGTCTGTCTCTCCTACTTAGCTCTCCAGTGACGGTGGGGGACAAAGGGTGCTACCTCTTTTCTTCCCTTCTGTGCCAATTGGTTGGGAAAACTGAGGGACAGAGCAGTGAAGTGACTCTGCCAAGGACCCCCAGGTAGGAAATGGTAGAGAAAGATCTGCCCCGAGCCCCAAGGACACAAACTCTGGGAGCATGGGGAGACCCCCTCAGATGGAAATCGTAAATCTGGGGGTCCTCAGGGACTCTATTGCTCCCTTCCAGCATCCTCAGCGGCTCTTAGAACTAGGAGGCTCCTAAGAGAGCTCATCATTCAACCACATTCTGCCGACAGGGAAACTGAGGCTCAAAGAGGGGAGGAGAGTGGCCCAACAACACACAGCCTGTTTGCTTTTGCTCTTGGGAAGTGGGAAGATTTCCCATGCCCCATCTGTGTCTCCACCACACCCCAAGGAGGGTCTAAATGACTTAGCCCAAGTGGCCTCCTGCGCTGTCTGCCTCCTCCCTCCTGCCCCCCCGGCACCCCACCCCCAAATTCCATTTCTTGGAAAAGGCGGAGAGGATGCAGCCAGGGTCTGCAGGAGCCTGTTGGAGACAAGGTGGTGAAGGATGGGGAAAGGCTGTCAGGCATGCAGGAGGGCTGAGATGGAGCAGAGCGGGACTGTTAGCCTGGGGCCCAAGGGCAGGAATCAGCAGGCGCAAGTCACCTGGCCGGGGAACAGGTCTGGTGGGAGAGGTCAGAGAAACCAGGCAGAGGGAACTCAGGCAGAGGGGTGGAGAAACACAAAAAGGGCAACAGGAGAGCAGAGAAACCGGACAGGGCAGAGGATAGTCGTAATGATGATAAGCAGGCAGAGGCGAGATCATACAAGGGAGAGGGAGAACATATTGGAGGTGGAGAGGTAAATCAGAGGAAAAAGAGAAATCTGAAATGAAAGAAATGAGAAGATGGATGGAGAGAAATCGGGCAGAGACACTGGAGGAGAAAAAGGAGAAACGGGGCGGCAGACACCAGTAAGAAATCAGAAGGCAGGGAGGGAAAAGAAATCCGGCCAAGGCGAGGTTAGCCTCCAGGGAGGGAAACAGCCAGGTCCCCGAGGCTCCCACCCCCATCCGCGGGAGCCCGGGAGGCAGCAAGAAATACTTACAAAGCAACAAAACAGTTTATCCATTCTAGACCTCAATTACTCCCCTTTTCCTAGTGCTGTATCTGCAAGAACTTACAATAGAGAGTTACTCCGGGAGCCCCCGGGCCCCCCGGGCACTCACCCGCCCCTGAGTCGTCGGTGCTGGGGCCGCCCCCCGCGACGCTCCCCGCGACGCGGTGGCCACTCGGGCCTGCGGCGACAGCGCGCACAGCGCCAGGACCAGAGCGCAGAGCATTGCGGACTCGGAGCGTTGAGGAGCCATGGCGGCGGCGACTGTAGGAGACCCAGCCGGCACCCACGGCCTCCCGGACACCGATCTTAAGTAGTCGCTGGCCCATCCCGCGAGCTGGGAACGCCCCGCAAAGGAGGGCGCAGGGCAGGACCGGGCTGGTCCCCGCGGGCCGGCAGGGGCGGGGATCTGCCCTGGATTTTGGAGACAGCTGGGTTCCCACCGGGACCAACCTAACCGGGCGCGGCCACCCCTTCCCTCCCCCCAGCTCAGGGGGGCGGAGACCAGGCACAGAGCTTGGCATACAGCAGGCACTAACTCTGTGCAAACTAAATGGGCGCATTCACGAGAGGCAGGGAGTCCAGCTCAGCCTCCTGTGTGACCCACACAAGACCCCTCCCACATCCACACCTAACATCCCCAGCATTTATTGAAGGCTTTCCACGCAATTGCACGAAGGCTGATGCACCCGAACACCCTTTATCCTTTGCAGAGTGGGTATACCGACAGCGCCACAATACAGAGGAGAACGCTGCGTGCAGAGTTCACAATCGGCCTGCACACCCCTGGGAAATGGTAGAGCCAAGGTTTGAGGGTGTCTGGACCCTCAGATCTGGGGTGGCCTGTCCACCTAGCTAGGGGCAGACCGGTCGCTGGACCCCGAGGCCAACAGGACTCGGGAAGGGGCAGGCAGACCTCTCACCTCCCGCAACTGCAGGTTTTACTTCAGTCAAGGCCACCCCCCTCTTTTCTTCTTTTTAAAACGGTTTTATTCCTTTTTCTTCATTATTATTTTGTATTGGTTTCGGGTGTACAGAGTAGTGATTAGACAATTAAAAAAGTTTTTATTCTTAAAATGTTTATTTTTATCAAGACTTAATGTATATTTGTACAAAGTAGTTCTCTCTCCACCCCACTTACTTCCCCCCAGGGGCGACCGCTTCTACCTTCCCCCTTTAGCTGATGATCGCAGGTTTACCTTCAAGTCTTAAGTAACAATCCCTGTTGCTTTTTGTAGCTGTTGTTTTCAGTTTTGTTTTGTTTTGGGGTGGGTTTTTTGGTTTTGGTTCTCGGTCCTATCTATCAGCTCCCCCCTGAGAAGACAAGGCTTTAAGGCTGTTCCCCGCTCCCAGACCCCCTTCCCATTCCTCCACCCTCCCACTCCTGAGCCACAGTCCCTGGGTTAAGAGAAGTGCGATCCAGACTCACCTAGTCCCACCAACCCCTCTCTCCTCCCTCCCACCACCGGATTGGCCTCAGCTTCTCTATATCCAAGGTCTCTTTGCATCCCAGAATTCCCCCTCTCCCAACAGCCCGGTGCAATCACAGGAAAGAAAACTGGGGAGTCGGAGACCTGGCTTTGATCCTCACCTTCACTGTGTATGTTATTTTCCTATCCTACGCCTCAATCGCCTCCTCTACTAAAGGGGCACAGTAATTGCCAAGGATTAAATCAGTGTCTGTGTGTGAAAATAGCCTGGCTGACAACTGGGCACAGGGGCGCTCCCATCCCCCCCGCCCTCAGCCACAGTGGCCCATCCCGGCTCCTCCTGGAGCCCAGCTTCCATGCAACCAGACTCAAGTTTGCCCTCCATCCTCCACAGCCTCCCTCTCCTTCAGGGGGTCTGTGGGTCAGATAAAGGGCTAAGGGAACACACACAGAGTGAAGATGATTCCAGATTGTAAGGATTACAAGGAGACTCATGCAGAAAGGGACTTGTAGCCTGGGCCATTGAAGGACGAGGCGGAGGGAGACTAAGAAAAGGCATTTTCAGAGAGGGAAGAGCATGGGCAAAGGGCAAGCAAACATAGGCCCCAAGTAGCGAATAGCAGAGGGATTGTCTGAAACCCAGGGGGCAAGGGGAGATGAGGCTGGGAGGAGGCAGGAGTCACGGGGGCCACGTGCCACATGGAAGAGTCCCTGTCTGCAGTAGGGTGGGGGACAGTGGTCACACAGAGATGCTGAGTTCTCAGGGCCTGCGGAGCCTGCAGTGCGCCAGCTCGGGCCTAAATGCAGAGAGCTCTCCCCTCTCCTTGGGCATTTGGGAGGGTTGGAGGATTATAAAATCCCCACAGTCCTCATAGGCTCTGATGGGAGCATAAACCAACTTTCACCTCTCTGGAGAGCAATCTGATTATCCAAATTCAAGCACACAATGCAACCACAGATCCACTTCCTTCAGAATTACTTACAAAGGAACACAAAAATATACGTGCAAAGATGTTCACTGAGGCATTGTTTGAAGAAAACTGGAAGAGACCCAAATTTCCTGATGAAATAAATCACAGAGCCACCACACAATGGGGCACTCTGCAGCTGTGAAACCAGAATGAGCCAGATCTGACTGTGCCAGGCACACAGTAGGCACTTAATTACCACTGAGAGCTCTCCAAGGGCAAAAAGCAAATTGTACAGCTCTTCGGCTCCTTTCATCATTTTTATAAGGATATCTGTTTTGCACACATCCTTAAAAAGTCAAGGAAGGCAAAGAGCAAACTGTCAAGGCCGTTCATGTGAAAGGGATGAAAGAGAGTTTCCCGCTCAAACGCTGCCCAGGCTGCCGGGGGGCGGGGTGAGGGAGTGGGGGGACGGTGGGCTGCCGTGAGCGCCTGATCACTGGAATCAGGGCAAGGAAGCATTGGAGGGTGATGAAAACATTCCAACGCTGGGTTATGGCGAGGATTACACAACTGAAGTCTCCTGAAAGCGAGAGCACTGGGCACTTACAATGGGGTGAATTGTTAGGGTGTGTAAAGTATACCTCAGTACACTTGCTTAAAATAAAAAACTTGTTGTAGGGTTGGTTAAAAACAATTTACAAGTATATATCTAATGCAGTGGGTTTTGTCTTTTTTTTTTTTTTAACAAAACACTGATATAAAAAATACACCTTTTAAAAATATGCTTACAGTGATACCTGTTCATTAGACAATTTGGAAAAGCCAAACAAGTAGGAAGAAGAAATGTCCTTGTCATCACAGCCCCCAGCGAGAACACCGAGCTGGCACATGGCCCAGCTGTACAGCCCCTTCTTGGAGCAGTGCAGCCCTGACCTCCTCAGTCAGTGATTAACAGAGGGCTGCTGTGGCTTGGCCTTGGCCCCAGGAGGCAGGCCAGGGTCACTGGCACTCAGGTTAATGATCACAAAGGCCATGCAGCTTTGCCTGCCACACAGCTCTGGAGCCTAGGCCTTCAGCGCTGGAGACCCGGTGACCAGAACGGGCCCTGGCCCCTGACCTCAGAGCCCACAGCCTGGGAACTATCGCTACGGGGCAGAGATGTGTGGAGCCTGTGATGGGGGCAGCGTGGTCTTAGGCTGCTCCCCGCCTGTATGAGTTCAGGAGAGTGCGAGGGACTTGGGTGAAGGAGAAAGATCCCTACGTAGAAAGGAAGAGGCCCCACTGCTAGGCCTGACTCTGTCACTGACTTCCTGGGTGATTTTGGGTGTCACTATCCTCCTCTGGGCCTCAGGTCTCCATTGCAAAGATGAAGTAGGCCCCTATGCTATTCCCAGCTCCAGCATTCCCAGATACTGGCTGCACAACCACGTTCAGAGCCTCCGTGTCTCTGGCCTCAAGGTTCCCATCTGTTAAATGGTACTGGCCCAGGTCACCTGTACAGGTCTTTCTGAATCTGACAGTCTAGGGCCCCTGACCTGCAGGAGGCACGGCCACCAGCAGCAGCAGCATGTCACCTCTCCTCTGGGTCCAGACAGCTCTGGGAGAAGAGAGGGAAGGAAGGCGGGGGTGGGGGGTGAGAAGGGAGGTGGTCCAAGACTCAGTCTCTTCACAGCAACCAGAGGAAATGAGCGTTAAAGTTCCCATTTTCCACATGGGGAAACTGAGACTCAGGAAGGTTCAGTCGCTTGCTCAGGATCACCCAGCTGGAAAGGGGCATTGCTCAAACAGTGTGGCTGGCTCCTGTCCCCACCTCTGTCTGCGGAGATCAAGCTGGAGCTCCTGGCACCGTCCAGCCTAGGCAGGGAGCAACAGTGTCCTTTCCAGGTAAAGGGTTGCAGCTGCTAAACCAGTCAAGCCCAAGCCAGGCCTGGCTGCCAGGTCTGAGGGGCGGCCGTCCCCACCACGCCTCCCAGGTCAGGGCAGGAGGCTGCATCAGGAGCGCGCTCCAGCCCTCCAACACCCGTGTGAGCACCGGGACAGAGGCATGTCCTGGGAAGATCCCCAGGCTGGGTCACTGAGTGGAAGAGGGACTGTGGCACCTACACTCTATGCCACTCATGGGTACTCAGGTCAGGTGTAGTTTCTGTGACCTGGGAGGCCGCCTGGCTCTCCACCACTCACTATATGAGTGCGTTCTAGTCCCGCCCCTCCTCTAGACCTCAGACGTCCCCTTAACCTCTGATCTCGGGTGCTCCTGGCTCTTGCCCAGTGCCACACACACAGTAGGTGGCTTTTTGGTGTCTGCCCCATGAAGTTGCTGTACAGCTCACGTCCCTCCCCTGTAGCTGGTCCCAGGACCCCCACGGCCAGCTCCGGCCTTGCTCCCTCTGGGACCGTAGACTAGTTTCCGTGTCTCTCTGAGCCTCCCTGGGCAGCTCTCAGAGGCTGGAAGAGACAACCTCACCCCCGACGCCCGCCCACAGTGTACAAAAGGCCTTGGCCAGCCTAGGAGACACCGCCCTGTTCTTTCCCTTCACCCCAAACACTGTTGTTCTTGATTTCCCAGAAACCAGCACTCATGGGAAGCCCTCTCTTGGAGCTTGTTTGCTTTCTGGCTCACGGCTATTCTCTGGGTCCTCACGGGAACACCCGTCCCTCTGGCCAGTATTTTTTTAATTGGGATAATGGTCAGCTGACAGAGATACCAGTTATGAAACCCACTGAAACGGGACAGGGCCTCAGTGAGGTCTGGAGAGCCCCGGGGACTTGTGATCAGGGCCTCAGTTTCCTTATCTAGAAAACGGGAAAATGATGTGTAGCTCACGGGGCAGTGAGGAGGTCCAGGGCCCAGCACACAATAGGAGCTCCCCGCCAGTGAGCCCTTTCTTCGTGAACTGTCTGGTTGCTTTGCAGAGGCCTTTGTTCCGCGTTGCCTCGCCACAGGAGAGCAACTGGGGCAGGAGAAAGATTACGGACTCCACAGCGAGATTCTTGAGTCCAGCTCTGGGCTGTGTCACCTGGAACAAATTACTGTCCCTCCCTAAGCCCTGGGCCCCTCGTTTGTAAACAGGGATAGTGATGGCCACTTGCAGGACAGCTGGGAGCTCTGGCGTGGGATGGCCGGGGTTCGCTGCACACAGCAGGACTCGTTAGCAGCACGGTCATCAGCCCATCTTCTCTTTGTAGATGATGACACCAAGAACAACAGTGTGACTTCTCAGAATCACATACAAGTACCTGGCAGAGCAGGCCTAGAACCCAGATCTCTTGGTGAGCAGGCCGAAGCTGAGGCCTGTCTCCGCGGCATGACAGGGCCCACTGGAAGGGCCAGCTGGACCTCCATGTCGGCACAGTCTGTCTTGGGTGTGGACAGCCACTAGGGAGGCGGCCAGTGGGGCTTGGCTGAAGCCACCTCCAGGAGGCCAACTATCCCAGGGACCAAAGCCACTGGCCCGTTCCCAGCTTCTGGAGGCAACCCCACCTAGTGCTGAGAGCCAGGGCAGGACGTTCGGAGGCGGCCAGGCCCCACCACCTCCTGACCCTGTGCCCTGGAAGCAGCCAGATTTGACCATGGGTGCGAGCTCAGCGCCCAGCCTGCCAGGGCCCACTTCACATTCTGTTTCCCTTTCTCTGTGAGCCAGGGGCTGGTCCTGGGAGGCATGGGCCAGTGGCCGGGCTGTAAATAGCTGCAAGCAACTATTCCAGCCCCTCTGGAACCCTGCAGCCCACCAGTAGGAGAGCCCAGGCACAAACAAATCAGCAGCAGGACACGGAGTCCCAAAAGCAGGTACTGTGGCCAAAGGACCAGTAGAAGATGGAGCAGAGCCTCCATCGGCAAACCTCCTGGGAAGACGGAGCCTAAGATGCCTCAGCCAGAGCCAGAATGAGCAGGAGCCTGGGAGGCCAGAATGAGCTCCTCCGCCAGAGGAAGGGCTTTCCAAGAGGGGAAAACAATGTGCGTGACTGTGGAAAGAGCTCCCGCCAGGAAAATCTGGGTGTAAGTTCCTGGCCTACCACTTTCTGACTGTGTGGTTTGAGCATCGCTTCTGCTCTCTGAGCCTCCATTCCCTCACCTAGGGATTGTAATACCTTCCTAGGGCTGTTGTGGGAATTTTATAAGGTGAAATACATTTGGGGCTTGGCATGGAGCTGGGCATAGCAAACGTCCCTACAAAGGGGCTTGGGTAAGTTTCTCTTTATGAGATGAAGTTCCTTAGGTATAAAACTAAGATACAAATACTTTTCTCGAAGCCAAGTGGAAAGGGCTGAATGAGACCATGAATGTGTAAGATCCTAGGACCATGCTTGGCATTAAATGTTTAGAAATGCCAGTTTCTGCCCCCAGGAGCAGGGGGCTGAGCCTCTGTAAGCTCAGGATGCCAAGAATGACTGGCAGGGTGAGCGGTGCATGACCTTCCAGCCAAGAGAATACAGGGAATGTCGGGTGTATCTGGACTTGGCAAGTGGCCCTTCTGCAGTTTCAATTTCCTCCTCTGTAAACTGGGATGACAACTTCTACCTTGTGGGGTGTCTGGGAGCCTGGGGCACTGCACTTGACACATTAGGTGCTCAACAACCGTAACATCCAAAGACGAGCCCCCACCAAGTGTCCAGGCTGTGCACACATACCCAGCCTTGACCTCTACCTCCGTGACCCTGCATCCAAAGAAGGGGAAGGCCAAAGGGCCCCAGCCAAGGCCCAGAGACCCAGGTGGGAGGCTGCTGCCAGGGATGAGGAGGCATCTCAGGAGAGGGCCTCGAGCCCACACCTAAGGGGCCTGCCTTTCATCCCAGCCCCTCCACAAGTCTCTCCTGATGATACACTCCCTTCTCTTCTGGTCGGCCTCACCCAAAAGAACAAGGGCTTTGGAGTCGCCATCTGATCCCAGCCCTGTCACCTACTACTTGGGTGATCCTGGGCAAGTGACTCAACCTCTCTGAGCCTGTGTCTTTGGGTACAGAATGGTCAGATCATGTCACAGGCTTGTCAGCACCTGATTCTAGTAAAAAATCACTTATGGAAAAATCCCAAATGCAATAGCATGATTAGAGATTCTTTGCGATGGCTCTCCAATTCTTAACTACAATAGAACTTCCAGAGATTCAAAGGTATTTTTTATGGTTACTAATCCTTTTCACTTCAATAGGTTTTTAAAGTACTTTCCCTTCTTAAATATAGACAGAAGTTCGGCACTGGGAAGCTCTGTTCCCTTCCCAGGTCAGAGGACGGTCACCTCTAGCTGCAAGGATCAAACGCGACCTAGCACCCAGAACCCAGTGCCGGCACACAGCAGGGCTCCAGAACGGCGCTGTCTTCTCCCCTCAGGGGTGCTCCCAGCCTCGCCTCCATGCAGACGCCAGTTACCAGCATCATCCTTCCAGTGCCGGTCCCTCTGGGGGCTTCGAGAGCCCTCAGGGACACTCTCAGAGGCAGGGCCTGCCCAGAGTCATCCCACCAGGACCGCACACAGGGCTGAGGCCAGAGCTGCAACCCCACGCACTCCCTGTTTCACGCTCACTTCCCACGCCCACGATCCAGCACTGTCCCGGTTCTGGGTCCCCACCTTTCCTCTGAAACCACTGCACCAGCTTCCTCACTGCCTTCGACTCTCCCATTACCCCTAGAGAATGCATTATTCCCCTACTCCAGACTCTTCCACGGCGCCCAGTGCACACTGAAAGCAGGCAGGACTCCCCAGCTTGGCACCGAAGGCCCTCCACGATCGGGCGCCCACATGCTCTTGCAGCCTCATCACCTGCTCATCCCCCAACCACAGACTCTGAACCATCTAATCTTGCCTCGATACATCCTCAACTTCCTGCCTCAGGAGAGCTGGGGTCAGGCCTCGGCTCTGCCTCTGACTTCATGTGACCTTGGGCAAACTCTTGGCCTCTCAGAGCCTCAGCTCACTAGGCTACTGGGGCCTCTTGTGCAGGTGAAAGATGAAGTGAATGCCAGGTGCCAGGGGGGCCCAGGAACCACCAGGCCACCAGCAGCTGCCTCCTCCCTGCACTTCCACCCCAGCGGCAGTGCTGACTCTCTCCCCTAGGCTCTCTCTCCCCTAAGCACTGGAATGCAGTGCCCACAGCCAGAAGTAGCAGCCAGGGAGCAGGCAGGAAGGAAGATGGCTTACAGGAAAATTACTAGGCTCTGGCGGGCCAGCGCTGGTGCTCACAGCTGCTTCTGAGAGACAGGTTCTGGGGGCCTGGCAGGCTCTTCGTGAGCCATGGACTTGGCCCCAAGCCTTGATCCCTGTCTGAGCCAGTATGGGGGAGAGAGGTACTCTGGGCCCCAGTCCCCTGGGACACACCCACTCTTTGGCATCCAAAGAGACAGGGAGGAAGAGGCAAAACACAGACAGGCCTTTGTGGAAAGAGAGAATTGGCTCCTGCCACTGCGTGCTGGGGCCCCAGGCACTGACGTGAAAAAGGTCTCTCTGTGCCCCATTGTTGAATCCCAAGCGCTATACCCTGGGTACCACATCCCTGTGTCATATACTTTGTATCATACCCAGCATCACATACGCCATGCTCTCTGTGCCCCATATCAGGCCCTGTGTTCCTCAAGCCTTGTCCTGCATGTCTACTCTGATGCATGTTCCATGTGCTATGTCCCCTGTTGTTCCATGTACTGTGTCCCCTGTGTCTCCTTGGATCATGCTCCATGCACCATGTCACACCTGTTGCATGATGTGCACGCTCTACTACATACCATCTTTTGAAGCCCATGCCCTGTCCCTTGAAAGTGGCTGCCATAACCTTGCCTGGGTCCACGAATGGTGCCCCTCGAGCCATGATTCCCATCTGCAGTGGAGTGCTGAAGGCAGGCGGGCCCTTGGACAGACTTCCGACCCTACTCGCCGTTACCTATACAAGCTGGGAAAAGTGACCTCCCTTCTCAATGCCTCAGTTTCTCTAGCTACAAGATAAAAATGATGTTAACACTCACCTAATAAGAGCTGTTGTGGGGAGTAAGAGAGAGAATGCATTTAAGGTGCTTAGCCCAGTGTGCGGATGTCTGATATACTGCATGCCAGGCTTTCACGCTGCTAGTATGTGGCACTTGCCCGATCACATTAGTGAAATTCAAACAATAAGCTACCAGGAGGATATTATTATTCCCTCTCCGACTAAGGAGAAATCCAAGGCTCAGAGAGGGGCAGCGACCTGCACAGCCAGACAGGGAGAAGCCGGGGGCTGCACACAGGTCCGGGCATTCAGGAAGACAGAGCAGACCAGTGACGGGCTACGGGGTGGGTGTGGAGGCCGCCAGCGAGCAGGCGCAGGCACCTTTCAGGGGCCGTGTTAACGTTCTCAAACCGAATTGTGGGAATGGAGGCACAACTTTGTAAATATATTGAAAATCATTGAGCTATTTAAGCCGGGTGAATTATATGTATTTTTCGACAACTGATAGAAATGATACTTCAACGAAGTTGTTTAAAAAAGAAGAAAGGCCTATGCACTTCCTGTGCACCACTCTGACAAAGAATTCGGTAAAGTACCTCTCTGAGGCCCAGCCGGGGGCAGCCTTGAGCAGCCCAGTTCCCAGCCACCCTGCAGGTCAGGTGTGCAGCAGAATCCCCTGCGGAGCTCCATGAAACATGGATTCCCAGGCCCCACGCCCAGCTCCGAGTCTGTAGGTCGGGGTGGGGCCCGGGAACCTGGGATTCTGAGGCTCAGCCTGAACTGGAAACCACGTATCAAAGCCCAACATCTCCTTTCACATTTGGGGAAACTGAGGCCAGGCAGAACAGGGAGGGGGCCTGTCTAACCTAGTAGTCGATTAAACAACGGGAGAGCCAGAGCTGTAACAGGGACCACCTTGCTTGTCCCTTCTCTTCTTTCTCCCTCCTCCCTCCCCACTCCTCCCTGGCCCTCAGCCTCCTGGTGACTCAGGGCTCTGAGTCATCAATGGCACCACAGAGGAAACTTCTTAGGAAAAACAATCCCTAAACAAAGCTTTCCCGATCTGGGGAACAGAATAGGCCCAAGGGGCTATGAAAGGGAGGGGACGAGAACAAAGGGTGGAGTTGGAGGCCAGGACCAAGATCAGGTCTCTCTCCTTGGCCACTGACTTGCGTGGTACCCCAGAGAAGGTGCTTCCCTGGGCTGAATCTCAGTTTCCGCACCTGTAAACCATACCTATACTACACACAGAAGCTCATTATGGACCAAGTAACATAAATACTTATAAGCTTTGTCTTGTTGACAGCAATTTCCCAAAACCCACAGGAAGCATCATTCTCATTTTACAGATGGGAAAACTGAGGTTCAGAGAGGTTCAGCCCGACATGACTGTTAGGAAGTACAGGACAGAAATTGAATCCAGGACCACCGGACTCTGAAGTCTTACTCTCACTCCTACACACCTTTAAAACATACCTACTGTGTAGGGTGGCACACAGATCGTATCCGTCAAACACGTAAGGTAAATGACCAGAGTAGGTACTCAGCCACAAATGCCTTTCTCCTTTTCTCCCTCTAGGTCAGGTCCTTCCTCGGGACTTCCTGGCCCAGTGGAGAGCACACATGAACTCGGGTCATCACTCAGATGACACAAACCAGGGGGCACCCAGGACCTGAGGAGGGGCCACAAAGGAGGAGCATTTGAGCAGAGCCTCGAAGAATGAGCGCAGGTTCGACTTTGGGGAACCGGGAACAGGCAGGTCAGGTGGAGGGGACGGCAACAGCAAAGGCTCAGAGGTGTGGAGACCTGGCCTTGTGGGTGAGGGAGAGGCCTGACGAGCAGGAGTCCTGCACTGACCGGAGGCAGCAGAGGACTTTTCAGCAGGGAGAGAGCAGGATCGGAACCGGTTTCTCTGCAGAGGGCCTGCTGGTAGCCGACCTGGGAGTCCGGCCTGGGGCTTCCCCTGAGGCCTCCCTGGATCCCCACTCCAAGCAAGCTTCAAGGACCTCCCCAGATCCCTTGCTACTCACCCATGGGTCGGAATTGCCCAAGGGCCTCTTCCTCAGCCATAGCTGGGCTGGACAGAGGGCAGGCAGGCCGCTCCTGACCACATCAACCTAATCACATCAGCCTATAAATAGGACCCTGTGGCTTTAGTCTGAATCGGCTGTGTCAGGCCCAACTCCACAGACATCACGTGGGCACGCACAGTTCCGGAAACGGTCCTTTTCCTTGACATCATTAAAAACCAAAACTTCCTCAGGAAACCTTTGTTCACACTCTAATTTGCTCTCTTTAAACATGAGGCACTGGACTGGGGGGAAGAACTGCCACCTACTGCTTATTATTGAAAGTGGGCCTTGTAACTGCTTCTCTGCTTCCCACTCTCTGGGGACTCTGAGCGAGCCACTACCTCTCTCTTCACCTCAGTTTCCCCAAATGTAAACTAAGGGGATTGAATGATACCCTTTCAGGGGTATCCAACCCGCGGCCTGCGGGCCGCATGCAGCCCACAACAGCTATGAATGCAGCCCGACACAAAATCATAAATTTACTTAAAACATTATGAGATTTTTTTGTGTGATTGCATGCCACAGTGTATTTAATGTGTGGCGCAAGACAACTCTTCTTCTTCCAGTGTGGCCCAGAGATGCCAAATGGTTGGACACCCCTGCCTTAAGGACTTTGTAGCCAAATACTCTCTGGAATGGTCTTGGGGGAGGGCTCTACACCCAAAATGCCCATTCCATTGTTACCCCTCTCCCAGCTAACTTGAAATCTTAATTATTGGCATTTTAAAAATTGGAATTGCAATACAAACTTGAGCCAGGAAGAAATGAATAGGTCCAATCCCTGCCACTAAAGGGCTGGGTGACCTTGAATGAGTTACTGTCCTTCTCTGGGCCTCAGCCGCCAGGTGAAAAGTGCTGGCAAGATGACACTCAAAGTGTATGACTTTTTTTTTTTAATTTAAAAGTGTTTTGTTTAGGATTTATGAGAACCATGATAGGCCAGCCTTGTGCCAAGTGCTGCAGCTAAAGAGACAAATAAGACCTTATCCAGCCTTCTGAGCCCAGCCCTGTGCCAGGCCCCGGTGGGGAAACGTAAAGGCATTTCCAAGCCGCTCTAAGTCCCACTGCAGGCCTCCCTCAGGGCTGCTGGGAACCCCTTGTTTTCCAGTCAGATTACAGAGCAATGGGTACAGAGGACTCCCCAAAGGGCAGATTAGGACATCGACTGGGCCGTTAGCAACCAACAGGGAAATAAAGATAAACAGCCATCCCTATGCACAGTCATCAGTTTAGGACTTTAATTCTCCAAAACCCTATAATCACCCCCATTTCACAGAAGAGGAAACTGAGGTTGAGAGGGGTTAAGGGACATGTCAAGGGGCACATAGCAAGTCAGGGCCAGAAAGATGCTTCCGGTTCAGGCCTGTTTGCCTTTGCAGCCCAGCGTGTAGCCAAAACCTGGCGCTGCAGTGCGACAATACTGGCAGCTCCCGTGAGCCGGCCCACGGGAGATCACCCAACCCAACAAAGGCAGGGGACAGAAAGGGGCAGAGTATTGTACTGTGTTTGTGTGTAGGCAGGTGGGAGTGACAAGGCTTCACCCAGTGATACTCATTCTTTCCAACCGGCTTATAGCCCTGCTCCCACCCCCCGCCTCCCCTCTCAAATCCATCCATCAAGCCACTCCCAGGTGAAGATGTAGCCAAGGCTCACTGGCAGCCAAGGGATCGAGACCTGGCATTCACTGCCTCTCCCAGCCCTGCTCTCCTCGTTGTCTCCTGTCACTTCCCACCTCAACCACACATTCCTGCTATGGTCACACTGCTCACTAGTCCCCAAGCACAGTGGCTCCAAAAGGCCAAGCCTTTGCACATGTGACTCCCCTGCCTGGATGCCCAACACGCCCTGTTGGCCTAGTGCTTGATTCAGAAGAGGACAAGGCCTCCCTGGCTCGCCTGATACTTAGCACAGTGAACTCCGGGCTCAGCCACCACAGTTATGAGTTCCAAGGGCGGGGCAGGCCTGATTCATCTCCCTTCTCCACGCAGTAGCTCAGCCATGAAAAAAGGCAAGGGTCCCAGGGAATGCCGGGAAGGGCACGTTTCCCAGGACTGCCCCAAGCCTAGCACCAAGGCACAGTGTCAGGACGCCACAGTGTGGAAGAACCAAAAATTACACCTTTGGGACTTAGGTCTATATCTTTCCAGGGTTCTAATAATGAAATTAGGGCAAATCTCTCCCCTACTTTAGAACTTCCAGTAGTTCCCCACTGGCCTAGGATAAAATCCAAACTCTAAGCAAGGTCCCCAAGACTTGCATGACTGAAGTGCTATCTGGTCTCCAGGGCCTTCTCCTGATGCGCTCCCTTCCTTCAGATCCCCAACGATTCCACCCACTAGTCCTGCTTCGGAGTCTCATCCATGCTGTTGCCACAGGCTGGGGGCTCCCTTCCCTGCTCACCGAGCCACCTTCCATTCCCTCTTCAGATCTGGGCTTTTTTGGGAAGCCTCCCTCATCCATCCAGAGAGAATCCCATTGCACGTACCCAATCCCTGGTTGTAACCCTGGTTGTTTCCCTCACAGCTAAAGAAATAAATGTGTTACATGTGTGATGGCTTACGGTAAGACCCAGGACTATAAGGTCATCAGGGGTTTTCTCCAACGCTCCGTTCAAGGCCTAAATTCCTGTCAAGTGAATGTACCCATGAATGGATGAATGAATGAGCGAATGAACAAGTGGAGCTATAATGTAACTCAAGACAAGAAAGGTGGTCAGAATCCTGGTGAATGTGAGAGGCAGAAAATTAGGGCCCAAAGAAGGTCAGGGAAACAGGAGATAAACTGGCTGGTGCAGCCTCTCAGAAGCAAAAAAGAGAGCTTCTAAAAGCAGAAGGTATCACAGACTCCAGGGAGGTGGCACCTGGAGATCTGAGGAAATTCCACTGGATTTGGACAAGCAGGAGCTCACTGGGCCTCCTTGGTTGAGCCCAAGTTCAGCAGAAGAGGGCGTGCGGTGGGCACAGTGCAGGGGCGAGCCAGCCAAGCTCACTTAACAGCTGGGCCTGAGCCAGTCTAACCCTGCAGGGTCTGGGCAAGTGTGGAAGGTAGAAGACAGAGCACTGTGCCGTTGTTACCCAAAGTGCGAACAGAGCGTCACACTCTTTTTGGTGACAGATCACTTAGAGGCAATTTGGCTTTAGGAGCTGGAGTGGTCTGGGCTCAGTCCCAAAAGCTGGAGCTTCAGAACCAAGACCAGCTCCCCCCTCCTCTCTGGGTAGTATTACACTTTGGCTGAAGTGGGACAAGAGTCCTGTCTGGGCCCAGCGAGGCTTCTAGGAATCCTCGCTTTGAGGACAAGGCACTCTGGAGGCCATCAGGAGGCCCCTTCATCTGAGCTTGGGGAAAGAGGAACAGCTGACTGCAGTCAGTGTCACCCCCTGGAAGCCATCTGGGCCGCAGCTGATGAGTAAGTGGGCAGGCATTCCGCCGCTTCTCCTTTTGGCCACGAAGGTGATGTCATGAGCTGGAGTGGTGTTTTTCAGGCTCTCTGCATGGTTGCTACTATTAGGAATTCACTTCCGTTTGTGGTTGGAAGCTGGGATAGTCCCTAGCAGTGATCCTTCCCATTTTGCGGTTCACAAAGTCCTCCAGCATCTACGAGCTTGTGCAGTCCTCATCACATCTCATTCGGGGGTACAGGGGCGATCAACACACTCATATTTTAGGCAGAGACACTGAGTCCCAAGCTGGGAAGTGACCAGAGTCTCCTGCTTCCAGCCCAGGACTCTGCACCCCGCCCCCTGGATCTCAGCCTACTTCATCAGGTCTCCTGCGAATGCGATCGTCAGGTGGCCCCCACCCTGCAAGCCCTACCAGCCAGCCCCGGTGGGTATGACTCATCCACCTTTGCCATGACTCACACTCTCAGGTGCTCCTCCTACAGACAACAAGCTGGAGACTTGGCAGCCGCACCCCAGATTTTCTCACCTCTCCAAAGCCTCCAGGGAGAATCTGTGCACCTCCTTCCTCCTCAAGGGAACCCACCCTCTTGCAGAAGAGTCAACAGAGGCCTCGATAGAGGCAGCCACACAGCCAGCAAGCAGCACAGCCAGGCGGGGGCCCAGGCACCCTGGCACCCAGCCCCGTCAGTCCTTGCTGCTCCCCCACAAGATCAGCCTTGCCTGGCCTCCCTCTCAAGGGCAGGTGAGAAGCACATGAGATAACGGGCAGAAATGTACTCTGAGCTTTACTAGAAAACCTCAGAAACTACCTTTGAATCCACTATGGCGACCAGCACTGCTTCACTGTCCCTTTCAGACTTCCTGGGGGGTAGTCAGAGCCCGGTTTAGGAGGACTCGGGGAGTCTGCACTGCTCTACCTACCTTGCAGGGCTGTAAGGGTGAAGAAGGCTCTTCCAGGCAGAGGCACTAGGACCAAGGCAGAAACCGTAAGAGCGGGTGTCAGCACCACCTGTAGATAAAGGGCCAAGACTCAATGTCAAAGGCTCAAGATCATCTGATCAAATCAAAAGCTCCCACTGCTCCCCAGCCCCCATGACCAGGGTCACAGAGCCCCTATTTGCAGACCTCCAATAACAGAACACTCACTTCCTGCCGAGGCCTCAAGCCCAACTGTTGGAAAGTTTGGCTAAACACATTGTCATTAGGAGGTGCTAAAATCTCTCTCTGCGGTCACCCAGAACAGGTCTGCTTCTCAATGGCTCCTTGGAGACTTGAAAACAGTGATCCTGGGTCCCTATGTTTTCTACAAGTTGTACAGCCCCTTTCCTCCAGCTTCTCCTGAGACCAGGGTGTCCAATTCCCTTACCCCCTTCCCTGATCTACTCCAAATGAATCCTGTCCCTCCCACCAAAAAAAAAAAAAAAAAAAGAAAGAACTAGACATACAGCTGAGCTCTGTCCAAAGCAGAGCAAGCAGAACTCTCATCACCATCATCCTAGATATCATGCCTCTATTAATCCAACATAAAATCCCATTAGCATTTAAGGTAACCTTATTGCATGACTGAATTCAGCTTACAATCCTTACAATCAACTTCAGAGCAGTGGCTGGGGATTCTGGAGGTAGACGAAATGGCCCTTCAGTTAACTAACTCTGCACCTTGACCGAGTCAGTGCACCCCTCTGACTCTCAGTTTCCTTCTCTGTAAACAAGGTATTATGTTAAGAACCCAAGCCAGAGCCATTATAAAGATATAAAAAGATAAAATATGTCAAGGGTTTGAACAGCACATATATTTACTCTGATTATTAATCAAATCCCTAAGTCTTTTTCTAGAAATGATATCTCCTCTCACCTCGGGGACTGCAATGATTGCTAACTGCTCCTCCCACTTCCTCTCCTTCCCTAAAAGCAGTCTCTCCAGAGCACGGTCAGACCATGTTACGCCTGTACTTCAGATTCCACCTTGGCTCCCCGAGGCCCCCAGATCAAGTCCAAGAGCCTTTACAAACTTTTGGACCCCTTTTATGATCTGCCCCTGTTGGCCCCTGGAGCCTCGACTCTCATCAGTTCCTGTTCCCCTCCCTCCAAGGGCCAGCCAGACACAGCTGCACTCTGTTCCTTCATCCCTCACATAGTCTTTGCCCAGACTGCTTCCTCTGTTTCGGAACTCCCTTTCATCTCTGTTCTTCTTTCCTTCCACTCTTGATCAGGCCCAGCTTTCCCCCAGGAAATCTTCTCTAACTCCCCCTTTGGACGACCAGAGCTTGCGATCCCACAGGCCTCTCTGGCTGTCCCTGTCACACAGAGCTGGCTAAGAGTACAGGTGCTGCCATCTATGAGCAAAAAGAGCATTACACTCTTTCCCAAGATTTGGACCCTGGGAGTTTCAAACTCAGCGGGGTTTAGAATGAGCCCCAGCTAACTCCAAGCTGGTCTGTTTTCCATTTCGGACCTTAAGGCTTGCAGCAGCTTAAAAACAAGGTGAACAAACCGCTGACTCTAGTCCATCGCCCACACGCCCTAGTCAGAGCCATGAAGAGAGGTGGTTCCTTCCAGTACTCAGATCCCAGTGCAAGCTAGCTAGGTGCCTGTTCGCTGAATTATAACTTAGAGCACAGGGAGAGGAGGCACTTTCTAAGAGCCAGAGCTGCCTACCAGTGCAAAGGCTGGCCTTCGGATAGAGAGCTCCCCATTAGCAAAAGCATGTAAGCCACCAGGAAACCCATCTGTCTAGAAGGTGGCTGAGGAGGGGCTTTCTGCCCTGGCAGTGGGGTGAGGGCGACTGGAACAGAAGTGTTTTTTCTCCTAAAAGTCTGCATCCAGCTCACCAGGAAGACCTTCAGATTTGGCAGGAGAAACAGGGTATCTGTCCAGAAAAGCCAGAAGGGTTCAAAGGGCCACCCCAATGACAAGTTACCATTTTCTGAGCACTTACCAAGTGTTGAACTCTAACATACATCATCTCTCATCCTCACAATAACTCTGCCAGGCTGATATCCTTGTCCCACTTTGTGAAGGACAGACATAAGCTCAGAGAGGTGAAATAATGTGCTCAGGGTCACAGAGCTAAGACGCCTGGGCATTTCCCACCAAATCAAGCTGCCTGCCCTACATCTTGGTCTCACTAACTTTCAAGCAATGAGGCTGCTAGGCCTCTTGCTCAACAGAGGACATAAAGCTCTGGTTACTCCAGATCAGGGGTTAGCAAACTTTTACTGCAGAGGGCCAGTCATAAAATATTTTAAGTTTTTCAGGCCTCATACCCTCTCTTTTGCATCTTCTTCCTTGTTTGGGTTTGGATTTTTTTTTTTTTAAACAGCCTTTTGAAAATGTAAAAACCATTCTTAGCTCAGAGGCAGAAAGCAGCCTGGGACCTCTCCAGGGCCACGGTTTGCAGCCTGTAGGTTGAGAGTAATGTTTATAAGCTTAAGTATAAAAACTTCAGGTGGGAACGTTAAAGTCAAATGTTAGGTCCTGCAGCTGTGTTTCTCCCTCTTCAGATGTCTTCCTACTGAGTCACTCTCTCTTAAAGAAGGACCAGCCTGAAATTAGGCAGCAAAGTATTTCCAGAGCTGTTCAGATTCTAGAAACTCATAGCTGTGGATCAAATAGTTTGACTCAGAATTGGGAAGAGAAGAGGGAGGCAAATGTGATGGGTAGGAGGACCCTCAGAGAAAAGACATTAAGAAATGTGGGCTTTTGTCTGAGCCGTGAACAAGGAAGGGAGTTCGACTCTCACTATGCCAAGTGTGGTCCCTGGACTAGCAAGGTCTGTACCGCCTGGGAGGTCATTAGCGATGCAGAGCCTCAGCCCTTGTCCCGGATGTACTGAACTAGAATCTGCACTTTAACAAAATCTGCAGTCCATCTGTGTGCAGGGTAAGTTTGAGATGCTCTAGAACATCTTTTATGTCCAGCTGCAACATTGTTAACAAAACCTTACCCCTGAGGAGGGCAAGGGTCCAAAGTTATTTTTCTTTATGTCATAGTATGAAGTCTCTGACCTAACATCTCTACTAGTGACCTCAAAAAGCACCCCAATTTAGGATGCACATTGACACACCAAGACCTGCCATTGGATCTTGAAATCAAACCTTCAACTGGCAGAAAAGCAGACCTGGGAGAACAAGAGAAGGTGCCACGCCCCATTTTACAATGAGGGAAACCGGTGAGAGAGGGAAGTGACTTGCCCAGGACCACACTGCAAGGACAACCTAGAGATCTGACCATGGCCAGGTTCCTCAATCTTCCCAGGCCTTAGGTTTAATAATAACTGAAATCATTTTGGTTTTGATGAGTAGCAATCAGAGGCCTTGCAGTGTGCTTAGGAAATTCACTTGCCCCCTCTGAGCATGAATATCCCCAGCCATGAAGTAAGGAGGTAGGGCCAGGCAAGCCCCACGGTCCAGCTCTAAAGGTCAAAGCCTGAAAACTGTTTTGAGGTAAGACAGGTCTTCACCTGAGGGTCACCACAGTCACACCAAAGTCATGGGAGCACAAAGTCAAGCCCTTCTGTTCTAAGTCAGGAAGCAGAGCAGTGACCTGGCCTAAGCTCAAGGTCTTATAGCAAGTGCAAAGCAGAAACTACTCATAGAATGGAAACCAGCTTCTCTCTACCTCTTCAGCCTGGACGTTAACTGTTATCCTGTACTGATGCTGAACTGGGCAAATGCATTTGCTAAATGAATGAATGAAGGATGATGCCTCCGCTAACGGGCCCTGAGCTAGAATTTTTTTTTTTAAGATTGGATTTATTTATTGTTAGAGAGAGGGGAAAGGGGGGAGAAAGAGAGGGAGAGAAACATCAATGTGTCATTGCCTCCTGTGCACCCCCTACTGGGGAATCTAGCCTGCAACCCAGGCATGTGCCCTGACCGGGAATCGAACCAGCGACTCTTCGGTTCGCAGGCCAGCACTCACTCCACTGAGCTACACCAGCCAGGGCATGAGCTAGAATTCTGATAACCAGCTCCCAAGCCTCCCTCAAAAGGCTGTCACCTTCAATGTGTGGCTTGTGGGAGCAAGAATGGCTGCAACCTTTCTGGGCAGCAATTTGGCAAAATGCAGTAAAAACTGTTAAATATGTCATTTTTCATCCAGAAACTCCAAGTCTTGGGTACCTTTCTAAGAAATAATGAGAGAAGAATAATTTATGCCCTCGGATGTTCACTGAAGCATTGTTTATAAACAGTCTAAATGCCTAATACTAGAGGATCAGTTAAATGAACCATGGCATATTTACACCATAAATCCAGTAACAGACAGTGATTAAAGATTGGACTGGCACTTATCATTTTCATAACAAAAAGGTAAAACCTGTTCTTTTTTACAAATAAAATGCATAATTTCACTTCTTTAATCCCCTGGACTATTGGAACAAAAGATTTAAAATAGCAATAAATGTGCATTTATCTACTGAGATACAGTATACTTTAAAAACTCTTTTAAAATTAAATTTAGAGTACTGAATAACATGAGAAAATATTTATGTCATACTGTTAAAAGAAACAAAAAGTCATAATAGAAAATTATAAATGCAGTATGACCACAAATATGTGGTGGTAAAAAAATAAAAAAAAGTGCTTAAAATATTAGGAAGGAAATGCACCCAAATGTCAGCAGTCATTATCTCTGGTCAGCAGAATTACAGACAGTCCTTTTTTTTTTTAATACTTTTTATTTCCCAAATTTCCTATGACCAACATTTGTTATAATTAGAAAAAGAAAAAAAAAAAAATCCCTGGAGGAGAGGAGGAAAAAACGCCCCACATCCCATGGGTATCCCACCCATAGCACTCGGCCACTCCCCCCAAATGCACTAGTATTTACTGAGTAACCCACCAAGGGCCCAGCCCAGCCACAGACACCATAGGAAGGAAATAAAGGGCCAACCTCCACCCTGAAAGCATACATCTACCATATATATGTTCTTTGCTTGGTAAATAAACTGGACCCATATGATATCCTCGTTGAGACTGGAAAGAAATAAGGCCGTTTGCTTAAAAGCAGAATCAATGAATCCAGTCCCACCGGTGTGGCACCTCCGTCAGAAGTCCCTGAGACACTGGGGCTCAAAACATCCCTGGAGTCCCCTTGGGAAGAGCAAATTTCAGGGATGCTTTACAGCCCAGGAAGAAAACTGCTACCCCTTAGTCCAAGCATTGAATGCAAGAGGCACAGGGGCTCCTTCTGAGACAGAGACAGCAAGGCACCAGGAAGGAGTTGGATGGAGGGCCTGGGAAGGAACCTAAGTGGCCATGTGGCCCCTGGGGACCCCTTGGGCAGGAAAGCTCACATCTCCAGGTCTCAACTTCCTCCTCTATAAAATGAGGTCCATAATGACAATCTCAGGGCTACTGTGAAGCTCGAAGAACAGAAAGCAAATCATTTCATCCCTCTAGGCCAAGCCTCAGTGTCCTCATCTGTAAAGCTGAGTCACTCTCGCCTCTCTCGTAGGGCTGTTAAAAGATTAAACAAGACAATGAAGACAAAAGATGAACGCAGAGTAAGCATGCTGTGTAGGGTGGCCATGATTCTCATTTTTTGTACAACAGGGAAAAGGAAACATAAATGAATCCCAGGCCTTGACTTCCTTATCTGCAAAACGGGGTAACCAACTCAGTCCACGAAGACCACATCCACAAACAGCAGCTGAGTCTCCAGCTGGCACTGGAGCAAGTACCTTAAATGCCATGACTGCCGTGGGCTCACTCAGTGCTGGCAGACAAGCCGGTCCCATGTTCCTCCACTGAGCACAAAGCCCTCTCACTCAAGGCCATCAGGACCAGGAAAGCCTGACATTATCCTGTCTACCCCCCTAGTGCCAAGGGAACACTGGGGCCCAGAGAAAGGCATGTATTAGCAAGAGTCACCCAGTACTTTGTCAGTGGCAAAACCAGGTCCACGCCCACTGCTTTTCTTTGTCCTGCCCTTCAATTGCCGATGTGGTCCCAGGCAAGGCAGAGCGGGGAGAGGGGAAGCCGAGAGCAGCAGGAACTGAGTCTGCCTGTGGTCTCCAAACTCACAAACCACATCAGGCTGAAATATGACACACGCTCACTCAGTTCAAAGAGAGGAGATATTTTTACTTAGGCCTAAACACTGGTCTCTTTCTTTCCCTCCCCCTCAAAATGCATAACTCTTGGGACCTGCATTTTCTTGCATCTGTAGGCATTTTCTCAGGGAATAACTGTGGAGCAGGGGGGTTCCCACTTTTCCTGGGCATGGGCTCAAATGGTAAAAGGAGAGGGACTGGTCCTGGCTAGGCCTCCAACTCAACAAGTGACCTTGGGCAAGTCTTCTGTTCTTTGAAATGGAGGAAAAACTGATCGCCCCTCTGCAGTCCTATGGAGAGTATTACAGAAAAGTATGAGTTTACAAACAGCCCCGGGAGGCTCCTCCAGGCCTCTGCTGCAGGACTGAGCGTCCCGAGCCATGCACACTGACTCATGGCCGCTGTCACAGCCTCAACGAAACTTCCCCATCAGTTCTCTTGTCAGGACTAGACAGAACCTTCAGGAGAACGTTTGCAGTGATCAAGATCCATGGCTCTACAGTCAGGCCTCCAGAATCCTGGCACCAACACCAAGTAGCCTTATAACCTGAGGCACGTTATTTAGCCTCTCTAAGCCTCAGTTATCTCATCTGTAAAAGGGGGTAATAGCACCTACCTCAGAGGAATGGTTGTGAGGAATCCACAAAGTAATTAATGTTCCAGGGCTTCATATGCTAAAAAGGTAGCTTTCTAGGCTTATGATGCAGATCAACATTTCCCCCATTTTACAGATAAGGAACCTGAGGCCCAGAGAACCAGCACTTGTCCAAGGTCACTCAGAAGAACCAACATTGTGGCTCCACTCCCAAGTTAGTGCTTTTAACTCCTCTCAGTCCTGTAGTCTCAAATAAGCAAATATATACCCTCAGAGTTTGTAGATGTAGGCTATAAAGTTTTCTTGAAGAAAACCAGACACCACAGCCTCAGCCAAGGATTATAGACCATGCATAAATCATCACTATGGCTCCGCAACTTCTCATGAAAGACCCAAACTACCACACAAACGGAGTAGGGAGAAGTGATCTACTGGCACTGGGTACCCAAGAAGTGTGAAAGCATCTAATCTGCAGCTCTTGCTTGTAATAATTTTGCACAAATGCATACACAGCTGTTCACAGTGGCTACCTCTGGGGGAAAAAAGGGGGATTTGGAAAGATGAAAGTCACTCTACACTCTTCTCCATGTTTGAATCTTTGTTTTTTTCTAATTGTTTAAAAAGATTGTATTTATTTATTTTTAGAGAGGGAAAGGGAGGGAGAAGGAGGGGGAGAGAAATATTGAAGTGTGCTTGCCTCCTGCATACCCCTCACTGGGGACCTCATGCACAACCCAGGCATGTGCCCTAGACTGGCAATCAAACCCACAACCCTTTGGTTCTTAGGCTGGCACTCAATCCACGGAGCCACACCAGCCAGGGCTGTTTTTTTACTTTTTAAAAAATGTATTGATTTTTTTCCTTCCCTCCCCTCCCCTCCACTCCCCTCCCCTTTCCTTCCTTCCTTCCTTCCTTAGAGAGAAACATTGATTTGTTGTCACTGGTTGATTTCTGTATGTACCCTGATAAGGGATCAAACCCACAACCTTGGGTTATAGGGACGTTGCTCTAACCAACTGAGTTATCCGGCCAGGACTGAATCTTCAATAATATATATATTTTTTTCACTTAAAAAAGAAGAAAAAATATCACAGTAAAACTCACAATAACCACAGCTTTAACCAGTAGCTATAAGCTCCAACCAACTAAGCCACACTGGACAGGGCTGCTTTTAGATAAAAATTAATAGCAGGTTCTGAGATCTTCATCTGCGTTTCCGGAATCTGCCACTCCGCTCCATCCCGGGGTCACTGCTCTGGGTCAGAACTGGACTCTCTTTCACTTGACCATCCAACAGCCTCTTTGGGTTCCCCTTGCGTCCAGTTGAGCCCCTTCCAATGCATCTTCTCATCAGCCACCAGATTGAGAGTTTTTATCATTCCTCTGGCCAAAACCCTTTCTCGACTCATTGCCTTTAAAAATAAAGTCCAAGCCCTTAGTTCACAGCCTAGTTCCATCTTTATTTACAGTCTCAACTCCACCACTCTACCCTTCCCCCATTCTCCATCGTAGCCATGTGGATTGCTCAGAAAACCTCAGTGCCTTTGCACAAGCTCTTCTGGTTTCTTAGAATGTCTTTTCCCTCAATCCCTTTATCTCCTGGGAAACTATTATTCATTTTTGAGGACTGGGTCACCTGTACAGACTTAGCCACCCCTCTTACAGGCTGAAGTAACTATCAGTGTCACATGATTGTGTTGACCACTATAGATGGGAAGTATCTTCAGGACAGAGAGCTCTGTCCCCCTCAGGGGCAAGGCCCGCAGAGGACACAGCACTAGATCCGAAGAGTACTGAATCAGGAAGCAGGGAGGGAGAAAATGCCATGGTAGATGAACCCTGCAGCCTCCCCTCCAGGGAGCTGCCTGCCCTTCCAAGTTCACATTAGTCCATAGTAAAAAAGACTGTGGAAAATTCTGGAGTAAAGTTTCCTTCCCTGATTCACACGGAAACCTTCTTTGCTGCTGTGTAACTCACCCTGGTGCCAACTCAAGCTCCCCCGGCTGTTTACAATTTCCCTGGCATTTATAAATAGCGAGGCCTCAGAGAGGAAAATGGAGTTTCAAGGAAGCTGGATGCCCACTGTCTCCCCTCCCACCTGTCCTCCTCCATTCCCAGCCTCCTCCTCTTCACATCCCCAAGAAACACCAACCGGCCTCCCAAGTGTGTACGTGGGGATGGGGAGGAGGTGCTCAGTCCCTTAGTGAATCGAACACTCAAGAAAGAGTCACGGGTCCCACCAGCTGCAGGGAGTCAGCGAAGGGCCGACTGGAACTGGATCCCAACCCTGCCCCTTCCTCTCTGTGTCACTATGAGCCTGTCACAAACTCTCAGGACCCTTCAGTGCTCTCAACTGTGGAATGTTGGTTGGGGCAGACTTCAAGCTATGCTCACGGAGAAGTGGAATGCAGCAAAAGGTGAGGGTGCCCTGGTGAGAAATGTGGTCCTGGAAGAACGGGATGTGCAAGATTAAGTCTTTGAGAAGTCCTCCAGGCCACACAGAAGCAGGGCCTCTGCCTTCCACAAAACTGCTGTTCCCCCAGCACAGCCCTGGGCGCCTCCGGCTCTTTAGCACTCTGGGCAGAGGAGGGGCTACCAAGGATGTCCCCTGCCTACCCAAAACTTCCAAGGGCTCAGGCTTGCCCTTGGGCATGGCCCAGAGCAGCCTGCTTGCCCTGGAGGAGCAAACAGGTCTGGGGTGATCAGACCTGAGAAGAGAAGGGGGCCCAGGGAGAAAGGGAGGTTCCAGTCACTATCTTCAGCTCTGAAAGGCGTTTGCCTGTGAGTCAGGGAAGGGGACAAACACTGTAGTGGGGAGGAGACAGCACCTACAGGTAGCAAATGCAAGATCTCCGGGGAGTACAGGGAAAACTTTCTAACAGTGCTGAGTGCAGAAAGAGGAAGGAGGTGAAGGGCTCCCCACGGTCCAGGATGAGCAGGCAAAGGCACTATTTACCCTGGAGTCAAGGATCCGCGGAGCAGGCTCCCCAGCGGAGCCACCGCCCACACCGCAGGCGAGCAACTACCTGCAAGCCGCGGTCAGAGACACCGAGCGCCGGGGTAACCCCGGGCCCAGTTCCACCAGCCGCGAGGGCGGGATCAGGGTTAGCTCAGATGCTTGCCGCACAGCGGGGCCCACGGTGGGGGCCCGACCCTTCTCCTCTGCCGCCCTAGCCCCCCAACCCAAACTTCCTTAGTCCTCTGGAAGACGAGCTAGGTGAAAGAGGAAGCCCTTTTCCAGCGGTGCCCCAGGCCGAGCCCCCGGGGTGGGCGAGCTGGGACCAGAAGGGGAGGGAGAAGAACGACGCAGACGCCCGAGATCCCCAGATGCTCGGGGCCACGGTCACCCCCTTCCCCTACCTGCTGCTGCGGCGCTGGCGACGGCTGCTGCTGGGTCCAGCTGTGCTCAGCTGGTTCCGGGCGGCGGAGCGGCAGCCTGAGGTCGCCTGGCGCGGTTGGGCAGGGCTGGGCTGGGCGCTGGCCGGAGCCGCCCTCGGGGCGGGGCGGCAGGGAAAGGGTGTTGAGGGGGAAGGGAGGGTGTAGAGCTCCCGCCCCGCCCCTAGGCTGCCGGGAGAATGGCGACTCTGCCTTCAGGCTAGCCTTCTTCGAGTGCCCTGCAAGTCGAGTCGCTTTACCAACTGCTCGCTACTTGCCCAAGGACGGCAGCAAACCCCCCTGCTTTCTGTGCGAGGAAACTGAGGCCCGGAGCACGCAGGAGGGAGCCGCAGGAGCCGGGGGGGGGGGGGGGGGCGGGGGCGGGGCGGGGGGAGGGGAGAGACCCTGCGGAGCGCGGGGGCCGGGCCGGGGTCGGAGAGCTCTGCTGGGGTGGGCAGCGTGCCTTTTCCACTAGGGCCGGCGGAGGCATTTCAGCCCGGCTGAGGTCCGACTTGGGGCAGCGGAGCCCTCAGCGGGTTAAACGGACTACTCGCAAAAGCAGGGAAGGTCTGCAAAGAGCAGCTAGACCCACTGAAATGAATAAATCGGAAGAATGATTCCCAACTTCATTCAGAGCAAAGAAACAGGAAATGCCAAAGCACAACTCTTTCCCTAAGTTAAAACAGTGATCAGAGGCTTTGCAGTCAGGCCGCCTAGGATGGAACTCCTGACACTAGTCCTGTAACTTTAGCAAATGACTTAACCCATCCAAGTCTCAATTTCCTCTCTGTAAAATTGCGTCTTGGTGGGGCCGTTGGGAAGGCTCAGTGAAAGAAAGACTTAGCAAAATGACAGGTACTGTGGGTTCCCTATAAATGGTAGTTTTTGCTAGTGTGATGGCAGGTATTAGTTTAGGTGAGTCAGCAAATCCACATTGTCAGAGAGATGAACGCAAGGTAATGTAAACAAGTGTCATTTTATTTTTCTCAACAGCACCTCACATACATTTGAGAGCTGGCCATTTATGATGGGGGCGGGGGAAGGGGGCGCCCAGGACATCTTCCCAACAGCAAACATAGGTTCCCGGCTCTCTTGCAGCTGCTCTGTGGCTCCAAGTCAGGAGACTAACACAACAGGAGAGTGGACCAGGTGACCAAGATGTCCTTTCTCAGTATAGGTACTGGCAGCAGCCCCATGCTTTCAGCTGGGTTAAATCTCCCTCTAACACAAGAATAAATGCACCAAGTCGATAATTGCTGGGTGCTGGGGATCAGGTTAAGAAAAGTAGAGAAGCCAAGAACAGAGCACTCAGTTCCTGGTTTTGCCATCGACTGGCAGCCAGGGAAGCCACAAGGCCTGGGGAATCCCAGCCTGGCTCTTCCTCCTGCCCCTGCTCTTTTATACAACACTTGGAATTACAGGAACCATGTCTTGAACACTTTGTGCCATGCTCTGGGCTTCTCTACTACCTCCCCCAGACCCCCAACACACACACATACACACAAGGTAGGCAGTACCATGTGCAGTTTTCATATGAGGCGGCCAAGGCATAGAGAGGGTTTTAAGTTGCTCTCCAAGTTCACACAAGTGACACCACACATGCCTGATTTGTTGGCACTCTCTCCTTTGCACAATGTCCTCTGTCATCATACTCTACCATTCTTCTTGGGAAACTCTGTCCAGTTCCACTTTCTCTCAGAACTAAAGCAGGGTACCCACCCCCCATGGAGGCTCATACCCTCTCTCTGCCACTCTGCTTTTTCCAGAGGCTTCCTGTGATCCCCTGTGGGTCAAGCGGGGAGAAAAGCAGAAATGCAGACTATTCGACTCTGAGCTCTTTGATTATATTCTCTGGCAGACACATGTCCTGTTATTATCTAACATATCATTTCCAACCCAAGCAACTTCTTTTAGGCAAAGAGGTAAACCTCTGAATCTGTGCCTCCATTAAACTGGAGAATATCATACTGGGATGGAGGAAACATTGGAGAACATCTGGTTCAACCCCTCATTGCAGAAATAAGGAAACAGGCCAAGAGAGGAGAAGCTTGCACACATAACACTATGATTTCTTCATTTCATATTAGAAAGGCCTGTAGCCAAGGCTGTCACCTGAAAATAATTTAAAATAATAATGACAATGATAATGACAAATACTTATATTGAAGGGCCAACCAAATTCCTAGTGCTTTGCTTTATACATCAACATGTGGGTTTCACAGCTGGTCAAGAAATATCTTGGCCTGACCTTTCAGTCCGGGTTAAGTCTGCCTTGCATGGATGCTCAGAAGTCCCTTCTGCCGTGGTGGCTAATTCTTATTCCATTCTAGGCTCCTTTTTGTACTCCTCTCCCCACTGGATCTAGGCATCAGTGAAGCCTATCTTCCCTGAGTCTTCACCTTCAGAGTGAATGTCTCCTTGTTCTTGCTGACGTGGAGCTCCGCTCAGGGAAGAATTCTGATGTATCCTTTTGCCAGAAGACCACCTCCTCCCCGAGAGTGAGGAGTTGGGCTACACCCAGGCCATGCAGTAGGCAACTTGGGGGTGCCTGGTCCCTCTTCTGAGACGGCCTCTCCCACCCATAGGGGTGGCCCTTACCTCGCACCTGTGTTTGTAATAACCCCCACCCACCCCAAACATAGTTGATAGCATTAGAAGTCACCAGAATCAAGCTGGGCTATCAGAATTTGGAATTAGCGTTTGGGACATAACAATTTTGAATAATTAACTAGGCCTGAGGGACTGGTCATCCCTGAAGGCTAAGGCCACCATTCTGAAGCAGCCATCTTCCACAGAGAAAGCTAGTGAGAGCCTCATTAAAAGGCCAGATGGGTGTAGAAAAGCTCAGAGTGGAGAAGGCTGTGCTGGCCAGGGGAGGCATGCATCCGTAGGGCCTCTCCAGGTGCAGACCTCTCCTGGAGCTAACTTCAGAAAGAATAAGTATTTATTGAGCTTCAAATGCCTTATAGCAAGTTCCTAGAAGCAGAGCACAAGATGGAAGTTTAGTGCCAAGGATTAGTTGAGGGGGTGCTCTTAGGAAACCCTGGAATATCCCCAGGAGCCCTAGGGCAGGAATGCAGCTGGACCTCGGGGTCAGAGCAGAAGCAGGACCTAAGTACTAACAGAAACCCGGATGGTACTCTCACCCCATCTTTCCCCACTGCCCACCCGATTATTTCTCTGTCACATCAGGTAAGCATTTCTGCTTTTATCAGCAGTGAGCTGAAGTCTTTGTCTGTGACCTACAAGCTAACTTGGGTCAGACGCCTACCTTTTATCCAGCTGACTCTATCCGGAGAGGCAGGGTCACACCACACAAACCTGGGCTCCCACTGGAATTTACAGATGGAGAGAAATGAGGAAGGGACTCCAGGCAAAGAAGACAGCTTCACTATGCAGAAGGAGCAGCTGGCCTTGAAAGGAAGGAAAAGAGAACGGAGGTGAGGAATGGGACAGCATCTTCTGCTAAGGACACAGAACAAGCCAAGGTGTGGAGGTTGGAGGAAGACAAGCCTGGAAGAAGGGAAGGAGTCTGCTGTTGGCTCCAGCCTGGGTCCCTGCAGTGGTGTGCTAGAACCAGCTTGCAAAAGCTGGTTGTTAAGTTTCCAGGAATTTTGAGAGCTAGTTGTTAAACACAGCCTTCAATAAAAGTTAATTTACATGACCTCATAATTAAATGAATTATAAAATAAAGCTAGTATAACTCCTCAAAACTTATCACCTCCTAATTATTTTAATATATTGTTATCTATGCTCTTACGGGTATTTTTGCTATTTATCTGTACAGTGGAAACACCATATAATGGCGTGCTATTGCACATCACTTCCCAATTCCACACTCAGTAACATCACACTGGTAATGTGAAATCAGCTATGGGGGGAGTATTTATACCACAGAAATCAGCAAAGACTCTAGATCAGAGCTTCCCTTCTCCCTGACCCCTGAGCCTGCTGTTTAACATTTACCAGCACAATACTATCCAATACACTGGGTTCCTCCATTCATCCCTCTGCATCGAGGTTGCCTATTTACTTGTATCTCTCCCTCACTGGCTGGGAGCTCAGAAGGAGACAGTGCGTTTGCTTGGTTTTCTAATACATTCCCAGGGTCAAATAGTGCCTAACACAGAAGAGATGCTTAGCAAAATTTTTATTGAATTAATCCGTAGGTGAGGGAAATGAGAGCTGCGTTGGTCAGAGAGAGCGAGTTGGGATGCACCAGAAGGACTCAGGAGAGGGCTGTGCCTTGAACTCCAAAAGCTGCCAATCCCAACGTCTTCTGAATCCCCGGGCAGGAATGTGTTTGTCCCATTATTTTAATGAGAACTTAGAAGTATGCGTTCCATACAGTCACTGTCAGTTCAGCTCTAAAACCCACAGTGGGAGAATGTCTACATGGTTGGATTCCTAGCAGGCACAATTCTACAGCTGTGCTCCGTAACAAACACAGGTCAGATGCCGGACAGCATGAGCCTCAAGGAAACAGCAAAAGCACCCAGACCCCATCCTTTTTTCTACCAGGCTCGTCCCTGCCGTCTCCAACTACACGCAGCTGCTGGCCCTACAACAGCAGCACTTATTGTAATAACTAAAACTGTAATTTTAACTACCACTTTTTAAGCGCTTACTATATGCTGGCTGTATTATTATTTCAATTAAGCCTTAGGTTAGGTATAATTTCTAATTTTTCAAATAAATAAACAGGCTCAGAAAAGGTAAGTGACCTGCTTAAGCCTCCAGATCTGGGTGGGTGGTAAACTGGGATTTGAACATGGGTCTATTGCCAAAGCCCAGCTTCTTTCAATAGCAAAAGTGAAAGAAGGTCAAGAGGAAGGTAAGGCATCTTCCATGCCTCCCATTCAGGATCAGGGATTATTTAATTTCCTCTTGACAATGTTAGGGTCTGAGGTTAGCCCCTTCCCCCTACACTTCATGTAATGATTTATGGCAAGTCATTATTTATATGAGAGTTACTTGGAGTTGTTTAAGAAATGCAGGCCTATTTTAAGAAAGATTATAAACTTCTGTGCCGCAGAAATAAAAATAAATTCATAAAACCCCTTAAATACACAGGCCAAAAAAATTTTTTGAGGCAGTGCTATTTTTGTATTCTTTTATACTACACTCACAAAAGAAGTTCATGTTTTCTGCCTTTTCCTTACTTACTGTTTACTTACTACTTTTCTGAGCACCAGCTATGAGTAAGCCCTGTGCTAAGGGCATACAAATGAATCAGACATGAACTCAATCTTTGCAGGGGCTGTGGCCAAGGAAACAGACATTTACAATAGAGTGTTATGGGCACTAAGATAGAAGAAGCTCTGCGGGGGATGTGATGAGAGGCTGGGGGACTGCAAAGAAGGAGATGAGCAGGGCCTTGGAGGATACCTCTCTTGCCTCCAATTCTCTTTCTGATCATTGTGTCCATCTCAAAGAGTTGTGCGAAGATGAAGTTGTTCATGTCAACTGCTTGCTGCAAAGAGTGGGGCACAGAATGGGTTCCGTAAACAGTAGCTGGTACCACTCTGGAAATCCTGTACGTAAAGGCATGGAGGGATTAAGATGAGTCATGAGCATGTCCCAGAGTGTCTGGAATGCAGGGCACATGGACTGTGTTATGGAAGATGGAACCAGACAGCCAGAGGATTTCAGGACAGCAAGAGGAGAGTGGGGTGTATGGGCGCCTGTTCCAAGCCTAATCTTCAAATCTGACAACAAATTCCTTGGGTTGAACTGCTCTCACTCCCAGTTCACAGATGGAGAAACTGAGGCTCAGAGAGGTAAAGTCACTTGCTCACATTGCACAGCGGCAAATGGCAGAGCTGAGAACCCAGATTTCCCTCCAAAGCCGCTGTCTCCCACGTGGGGCTGAGAACATGCCAGACTGAAGGGATGGGCTTAGTGGGAAGCTGTCGAAGGCTCTCATGCAGGAGACTGACACTGTTGGAGCTAGATCAAGAAGCTTCCGCTGAGGGGCACCGGGGCCTGCTGGCCTCGCAGGCTGTGCCTGCCAGGGATTAAGCAGGAAGAGCCAGCTTTTGTTCCAGATGAATCAGCCCAGCTGTTTCTGAAAGCCCAGCCCCACTCTTCTGGGCTCAGTGGACCAGAAGGCATTCAGCTGTCTCCGGAGGTCACCAGTGGAGTGGGAGGGGCCAGCACTTTGTACATTGGACTGCAGCATTTACAGTGAGTTATATTATCACAACACAGAACAATGGGCTTTTCAAATGTTGTGCTGCTGTCTTGTGCTCCAAGTTATAGTGGAAACACAATAAGGCCAGCAATGCATTACCTTCTTTGGAATTTGCACAAACTTAAAAAAAAAAAATCTACCCTGAACAGCTGATTAGATTAAGGTTTTAGTCTAAAGTTAATCTCCCTTCTCCACTTTCCTCCTCTTGCACTTTGTTCCTCCTCCTTTCCCTTCTCCCTTGTCCTTTGGGCTTCCCTTTTCCTTTCTTCCCTCTTCCTCTTTCTCAGTTCTCACCACTGGTTCAGCAGTGGCAGCACTTTGCTGGAGCCTAAATATCCTCGCTGGAGGAATTAGGACCTCCAAGTTCACTCCCTACCTGCCTCTTTCTTACAGGGTGATCCTGGGCAAGCCACATTCCTCTCAGCCTCTACTATCTCATCTGCAAAGTGGGACAACAGAGGTAACGATTTCTGAAAAGAGTTATGCCTGACTCATAAAACCAGGAGTGTTTCCAGTCCCTGGTTCCACTGCACTGGCCTCGGCATGAATGTCCTGCCCCAGGGAGAGCCAGAGGGCATCTGTCTATAAGGTCTAGTGAACTGTCCTTCAAAACATTTGACTTTAAGTCAAGTCACTCTAGGTTACCTTATATTATATCTGTAATTTGTAAGAATGTCTTCAAAAACTCACAGTGTAAATGCAATCACTTTGAGTCTATTTTTTTTCTCAAATAAAACCACCGACTTGAGAAACCCAATGCCTGATTAAGAGAAGCTCGAGTTTTCCAGGTGGAGCTTGCTTCTCCCCGAATGCTCCCAAACTCAGAGGCTAATGCAGCCCCAGCCAGGGATCGTCCGCAGGCACAACAAGCAGGCAGGCTGGAGTGTTGCTTTCTCCCTGTGCACCAGTCTTGCTGTTTTGACCCTGACCTCAGATGACCCTACAGACCCAGTCCCTGGGCAGGCGCCAGGTGTCTCAGGAGCTGTCCAGCAACCCCACCGCTCGGCCCAGGCCATGCGCTCCATTTCTCACACAGCCTTTCTCCAAGGTTCCAGCCTGCTAGGAGCTCTGTGTCAAAACGTGCCTGCATATACACCCTTAGGGACTCCAAACCTCCCCCATTCTTGTCTCCAGGTGCCCCACATGTCCCCCTGCAGGGACGAGGGAGCAACTTTCAGGTAGTTAAAGGTAAGTTACTCCAAAAGGGCACTTAATTTCATCTTTCCCTGGAGTTAAAAAAGTAAAAGTTAAATCTTCATCGGGCAACCTGTGACCCTCTCTGTTAAAGTATGCTACTTAATCATGGCACAAAACACATTCATACAGTCTGGTTCTATGGGACCCATGAAAAGCTATGGGAACCTTCTGTGCCAGGGCCATGGGTCAGTGAGTTCCACTTTATATCATCATCCAAACTCCAAGCCTCTGGAGCTGGCACTGGTGGCCACACGTGATCTGGACCTGTTTTCTCTTTCCGGTTTCATCGTGTCCCACCTGAACCCTGTGCTCCTCGACTCCCTGGCAGATCCTGCTTTCGGTCACCTCGACACCTCTAAACCTTTGTACCCCAGTTCTGTCTCTTAGGCTGGCCTGTTTTGACATTATTCTCCTATTTAACTCTCCCCTACCTGTGCAGGCTCAGTTTTTGGGGAACCTCCTTGGCAAAGCATACCCCGACACCCCCAGAGAACACCACGTTAGCTGCCCCTCCACGCTCCCACGGTCTCCTGCGATGACTCCATCCACAGCGCTTCCTGGCCCGTCCTGCCAAGATTGGTTCCCCTGCCCTCTCATTCCTTATCGCAGAACCCTGCTAATTCCTCTATAAATGATGGTATTTGTAATGACTGAGTTACCGGGTTGTTTCCTGTCTCCCCCTACTAGCCTGTGGGCTCCCTGAAGGCAGGGCCATTCTCTTCCGCCTATGAAAGTGCCCAGCACAGCACCCAGCACAGAGCGGACCCTCAACATACATGTCTAGAATTGAAATGGCACTTATCACACTGTGTTATAATCATCTTTTTGTTTCTAGCTCTGCCAGAAAACCCCTTGTGCACAGCACAGGACTTGGCACACAATAGGAAACTAGTCAAAAAATGCATACATAAATGAATTAAATGAATAAAGAGAAGAACGAATGCGAAGACAGGATGAACAAATGAGCGCATAAAGGAATTCCAAATAACCTTCTTGCAACAACCAATTAATAGCTGCTACTTCCACTGTTTGAAATAAATATAAGCCTCCTGTCTTGCTTCTGTTCACTTGCACTGCTGAAAAAAAATTAAGAATGGAGTTGGTCAAGGCTAACCTTTAAAAAACAATCACCACAGAAATCTAATGACTGGAGTAGCCTTTTAATGAATAGGCAAGACATCGATATCAATTTACATTAATTAGTAAGGCTAAGATACCCTCTCAAAATGTATGCTTCCTTAACCTTTTAGATTTGTATCAAATATCACCTCTTGCTGTTTCTGAGTTTCACATTTTGAAAAAGTTTGAGTCACTGTAGCAACACTGAACTGTGTGTGTGTGTATGTGTGTGTGCGTGTGTGTCTGTGTCTGTAAACGGGAAACTACTCTTTCTTTTCTACTACTCACACAGAGCTTCACTTCTGACACCAAATATGCGGGGGGTGGGGGCGCAGGGAGGTTTCCCACACCAACCAATTCAGCGACACCAGTGGGCGACCTACAATTCAGTTCAATGCTAACGCTATCTACCTGGAAATAGCATCCGATCCCACATGTCAAGTGCTCTGTCCCATAAACTTGTCCCCACTCCCCCTTCAGATGCCAACTGCAAGTCCAGGCCTCCAATACCTCTGACCAACCAGCTATAAATCAAGGGTTCCTACAAACCTTTCTTGGATTTCCTAATTTGCTAGGATGGTTCACAGAATTCAGGAAAACCATTTATTTTCTAGGGCACCAGTTTATTATGAAGGAGAGAACTCAGGAATAGCCAGTTGGAAGAGATGCATCAGGCGAGGTGTGGAGGAAGGGGCGTGGAGCTTCCATGCCTGCCTGGGTGTGCCCCCTCTGTGTGCTCAGCAACCCCGAAGCTCTCTGAACCCCATATGTCAGGGATTTTTATGGAGGCCTCATCACATAGGCCTGATCAATGATTAACTCCATCTCCAGCTCTTCTCCCCTTCTCAGAGGATGGGGGTGGAGGGAGGGCAGAAAGGTTCTAATCACAGGTTGGTCTCTCTGGTGACCAGACCCCACCCTGCAGCTATTCAGGGGTCCATTGAGAGCGTCCTCATTAGAATAATAAATGCTCCTGTCACCCAAGAAATTCCAAGGAATTTAGGAGCTCCATCTCAGGAACAGGGGTCAAAGACCAACTATTAAAACAAAAGATGTTCCTTTTATCGCTTGGGAAATGACGCAGGTTTTAGGAGCTCTGACCTGAAGCCGGGATGAAATCCAAGTATCACAGTGTTTGTTCCATAACAGATACATATTTAAATGCTCATGGCATTAAAACTATAGCAACTACTAAGTGTCTTCAATATAGTCTTTAGCTGTAAGTAACCATATTTTCCCAACTTTCCTAAAGTCAGAGCAAAACACCTGATATAAGCTGGACAACAATCAGAAACTTTAAACCCAGGACTGTGCTAGAATATTGTGGATCAGTAGTTAGCGCACCCACAAGTGTTTCTATTTTTACATAGTTTGTGACCATCACATTTAAGTAGTCATATGCCAGTTTTTTCTCTCATTATATTATTTAGCAAACATTTGTCCAGGTTGCAATAACTTCTTTATATTTCCTCCCCAAAACGTCATAAAACCTCCTGAGCCGCTGTTTTCTCACCTGTGATCACTTTGTCTCCGATGACACCTCCCCCAGAGCTCTTGGGAGGAGGCATTCTGGTGAATTCAAGAGCGGAGGCTTTGGGGTCACACACATCTTTGTGGAACCCTGGCTCTGCCATGTCCTTGTTATGTTACCTTTGGCAAGTTACTCATCATCTTTGATTCTGTTTTCTCATCTGTAAATTAGAAATAAGAGTGCCTTATGCAGAGAGTTGGTATACGGATTAAGTGGGGTTTTTTTTTAAATGCACGTGTAATATTTAATCCAGTACTTGACACATAGTTCTTAATAATCAGTGGCTGATATTGTTGTTGTTGTTGTTGTTGTTGTTGTTATACTTTGCTTTTCCATTGAGTTCATATATCATCATTACTTAACCCTTACCAAACGGTTTCCTGTTCCTTACTCTTACAAGTAATTCTACAGTGTACATTCTTGGGCATACGGCCTATTCTTCCCCCCAAAATTCTCTCTTTAGTTTAAACTCGCAGGATAAACCAGCGTGACCACACAGTCTTTTGCTCTCTCTGCCTGGTGAGCTCCTGACTCCTCCAGAGCCTCACCTTCAGAGAGCCTTCTCGGCCCCCAGAGAATGAATATCCGTTTCATTCCTAAAATGTCACCTCCCTCATAGGCGCTCCTGCGTCCTTGCCCTCTAATCCAACTTCCACAGGGCCCCAGAAGGGTGTTTCTAGAAATACATGTTCTCTGTGGGAAAACAGAGTCTCTTAATGGCAAGCAAGACTGTAATTCGGTGCAACAACAAGCAATCAAAATACTTGTCATCCTCTTTGATCCAGCAATCCCATCTCTAGGAAATTTTTTCTACAGATGTACTCAAAAAGGTGAAAAATGGAATATCTAAGATTATCAGGGCAGCATTGCTTATAGTAGTAAAAAATTGGAAATCACATAAAAGTTCATCAGTTGGGGATTGTTTAAATAAATTATGTAACATGCGTATACTGAATACCGCAGAATGGTAAAACCCCATGTAGTAAGACAGGGGCACCCCCAAGTTACATGCCTATTTTAAATTGAAAAAAGCAAGGTACAAAGCAATGTGTACGGCATGTCAGCATGCGTGAAGAATAAAAAATAATGGAAAGGAGAGATATACATGTTTGCTTGTACTTGTGTAAAACACTTTGGAAGGACACGTAAGAAACTAGCAACATTGGTCACCTTTGGGGAGAGTACTGGGGCTGGTAGACAGGGACCAAAAGGGGGTATTTCTGTGTATGCCCTTTGTTGCCTTTGAATCTTAAACCATGTGACTGTGTTATATATTCCAAATAGTAGCAATAATAAGCAGAAAGCATACCTATGGAGACACGAAAATATTGCTATACGTGCTTGTTGCTAGAGGTGGCAGGAGACTTCATCTTCCGGAGAAAACTGCTCCGGTGTTAGGGAAGAAAACCTTCTAAGGGCCTTTTGGTTGTGCAAAGCCAAAGCCCAGAGCCCAGTTTGGAGGGAAAAGGTTCCAACCGCTGGAAAGTAAAGGATGATTTCTTCAGGTGGAAAGGGAGTTCTCATTTTAATTCATCTCTTCTGTGGTGGACCCAAGAGAGAGAAGTTGAGGGCATTGGGGACCTGGAAGGAGGGAAAAGGAAAGAGAAGGGACTAAGTAAGAATAAAAAAACAAGAATGGGCCTCCAGCACAGAGCAGCTCTCTATAATGGTGTAGGGCTAAGAGCTTTTAGAACAGTGACTGTCTTGGTGAGGAAGCCAAATCTTGCTAGTGTACATGTAACAGGATATGAAGGCTCAGGCTGTTTTCATACTAAAACAGTTCGAAGTTGCCTCCCTTTTCTTGCCAACCTACCGCAACTGCTTTTCCTCACTGTGCAGTTTGAATGTTGAGCCCTCCTTACCCTTAAGAAAACAGAAACTTTTTCTTTTTTTGGTTTGTTTGTATTAATTGCTGATGAACCATGCTCCAGATTTAATAAATCAACGGTTTTCTGTTAAAGAGGGGGAGAACATAGGAACTAGAAGAGAGAGAAGGAACTACTATGGAGGAGGCCAGAAAAGAGGAAAGATTTTCTTAAAAGTAGAAGGAGGTCAGAGAAGAGGAGAGAGAAGTGACAGAGGGCCACCACAAACAAGGACCCCACTGGCCTGGGAGCTAGTCTGGGACAGTTTACCAAAAAGGAGCAAGACATGAAGCTCAACTGAGCCAGCTGAATGGAACTTGCAAAGAAGGCTTCACGGGACATTGTTTGAACAAGGGGAGGGGATAAGAGCTACGTCATTGTCACAGATCATTGAGCCATGACCGGAGAGGGAACCACCCGTGGCCTGTACCAAACTTTCCCAATACTCTTCCTCTATGGGCAGCTGGTGAATAGGTCACTTCATTAGCATTGATAACTCACTGGATGCCTGCCCAGATGGACAGATGCCCATCCATGCTATACAACTTCAACACAAACCTGCCCCAATACACCAGGTGACATAATGCCCTGGTGTAATAAGCCCAAAGCAAGGGAATGGGGCCCCGGACCCAGTGGAGTGATGACAAGAAAGCTCTGGGCTTCTGTACCTGGTGGGGGAAAAGGAATCATCAAGTGGGAGCTGAAATGAACAAGATCAAACCCTCCTGAGATGGGACAGTGGTTAATGACACTGCTGTTACACTCAGATAGGGACAATATGGATGGCAGTGTCTGGTAAATCTGACAATATTACTCACCTGCTTAAAACTTTCTAAGAGCTACTCTCCACCTCTAGGGTAAATTCCAAATTTTTCAGCCTGGTATATTAGTTAGGATAGACTAGGTTATGCTGCAGTAACAAATTAACCCCCAAAGACTAATGGCTTAACACAACATAAATTTATTTCCCGTTCATGGAACATATCCCATGAATATGCTCCACAGAATCACTCATGGACTCAGACTGATGGAGGGGTCACCGTTGTGGAACTATATCACTTAGAACACGTGGCCTCTTTGCTCATTGTGGCAGGGCAGGAAAACTAAGGGAGAGCTTGCTTTTTTATACTTTAGCCCAGAACTGACACATGTGACTTCTACTTACAGCACACTGGTGAAACAAATCACGTGGTTCCCTCCAGCTGCACGGAGACTGGCAGATGTAGGGAGTAGATGGGTACTTGGTGAGCAGTAAATCTCAAAACTCTTAGTGATCTGGCCCCAGGGTCTCATCCAGCTTCATTTCCTGCCACTGCCCTGCTTCCCAACTCATAATCCGCCTCTGGTCATGGGAGTCTTCCCTCAGCTTCCCAACCATTGCTCCTCCTTTGTTAATGCTGGTTCTTGAACATAAAATGCCCCTTTTCCACCTTTCCCACCTGCCAAAATTCTACTTCCTGGTAGCCCAGCTCAAATTAATTGATTTTCAGTTAGGCCACATATCTGTTTACATACCATACTTCCATCAGCAATTAGGGTCCGTAGGACTGACTTCCTGGTTCCATTCACAGGGCCTGTCACATAGTGGACACTAAATAAATATTTGTCAAATAAATGCTCCTACTTTAGAATTTTCCTACTTTAGAACTTTGTTTGTCTTTGACCACACCCATCTGCCCACTCTCCCCCCTACCACAGGTTGCATGCTCTGGATGATACAGACTGGATGTTATTTATCTCCATTTCCCTATTACCTGCTGGCACTGGAAATTTTTTCAGTAAATGTTTGGAGGAGAATTGATTAACTTGCCTTCTATTTACTTTTGAATAATGACTTAAAAATAATCGAAAACAGGTCTTTTAACAATGAAATCAGCTGTGTGTTTGTTATCCTTCAATTTAAAAATTTACTCTAAAAAACAAACAAGAATTAAAAAGCAAAAAAGGGAAGTATTCAGAGAGTAAACTGCAGAAACACCAAGGCACTTCTGGAAGATGTAGTCACTGGTGTGTGACAGCATCTGTTGACAACAGTATTAACATTCTTTTGGGCACAGTCACACTGGCCAGAGCTGGCTAAAGCAAAAGGGACCCCAAGGGCAGCACCATCCTGCCTCAGAATCAGGAGGGATCAGGACTGTGGGGAGCACATGGTCCTCTTTACTTCTTTCATCTGTTTCTTGGAATATACACTTCATTATTCCCTGTCACTAAAAAGCATCTTTCTTTACTTCTCAGAAAACAACCATTTTGAACTTGAACCATCAGCCAACATCTGGGAGTTTCCAATTCCTTCCCAGAGAGCAGCAGCCATGTTTTCTGACCCAGTTTCAAGACCTTGGGGAAGGACTCCGATTGGCTCAGCTTGTTCCCTTCCCAGTTGTCCAAATCACAGGTGACCAGAGTGGTAGTCCCCGGGTGCGGTTGGTTTTCACTATGACCATGATAGAGGAACCAGGCACCAGAAAGTAGGGGCTCGGGAGAAAAAGCAATTAGGCTCACTAAAATCAGGAAGAGGGAGAACCATTTTTGAGAAAGTAGCTTTGGAGAGAGAAAACATAAATATAAATATCCTCTGAAAAGAATGGATGATAAGATCACATTATTTGGGAAGGAATTAAAACATCAGGAGCCACTTCAGAGTTATGCTCCCACTCTCCTGTGTATCCCTCTGCAGGTCTTATCAATTCTCTCTCTGAAGTCATTGTGAACTAGCTCCCCACTCACCTTCTCCGTGGCCTCAGATCCTACTTTATCATCTTTGTCTGAACAGTTCCAGCTGTTCTCCTAACTGGGCTCAGTCCCTCCAGCTTAACCTCATTCTAATTATCCACCACAAAATGGCCTTGAAATGATCTTTCTTACAAACATAATCCTACAATGTTCCTGCTTCAAACTCTTCAACAGCCCTCACCACCTTCCAAGCTTCTTAGAACCACCTTCAGGGCCCTCTTTGATCTCACACCAGCTTCACCCGCTCTCTTTCTTTCCTAGAAACCAGGGCTTCCCTCCTACCCTTCTACCTACCAGCAGTCTATGCTTTCGTGTCCTCCCAAGCACTTGCTCTGTTTCTTCTGCCCGGGATGCCCTTCCCTTCTCCATTAGCTCTGTCTGGGGATCTGCTTACCCTTCAAGGTCCAGTCAGATATCCTCCCTCCCTCTGTGGTGCCCTCACATTGTGTCCTTTTTTTGCTGTGGATACATGTGTCTCTCCTGCTGTGTTCTTCCAGAACAGTAACCACATCTCATTAATCTTTAGTCCCTGGTTCCATGCCTAGGGCCTGACCAACAGTAGGAATCTGCAAATGCTTATGGGAGGATGTAAGGAGGAAGGGAGGGTACAAGGGAGGGAGTGGGAGAAAAAGAAAGAAGAGGAAGGGAAGAGAAGAAATGGAGGGGAAGAGAAAGGGAGGGAGGGAGAGAAGGAAGGAAAAAGAGAAGAGCGGGGAGGAAGGTAGGAAGGAAGGAAGGAAGGAAGGAAAGGAGGGAGGATAGATGGATGAATTAAGGAAAGGCCAAGGGTTCTAAGTTGCAACACTTGTTTTCTCCACTATGTATCACTGACAAACTTAGGTTATGGCCCTTCTCTGAGACTCAGTCTCCCCCTGTATAAAATTACATCTGTCCTACCCAACTCGCAGGCTTACTGGAGACCAAATAAAGGAAAGAATATGGAAGCACTATATTCACTTCTGTGAAAATATTAGTTATTAGGAATTAGCCATCGTGTAGCATTTATTCTCCTAACTAACCGAACACTGCAGTCTTAGTGGACCCCCTTCATTGGTCAGAACTTCCTTTTGGTGGGGGGGGGCAGGGGACAGGGATAGGGCCGTGAGGCAGTTTTAATTATATTTCATTAATGACTCATTACCAGAACTATGTGAGTCAGAGCTGACTTCAGGGTTTGTTAGCATCACAGTGTAACTACTGAGTGTATTTGATGACATTATTTTATTTTGGATACTTTTTGCACTCCTTTTAAATCTTGGGTGCTCCTTTTGTCCTGATTTAGGTGAACAGTAAGAAATATCCATAAATAGGACTATTATTAATGACTTAAACTTAAATAAAAATTTTTCTACTCTCTTCTCTCTTAATCTTTTGGATCAGTTTCATTGAAAAGTGACTTGAGCCTGACATTGCAATGGGAGATGGTGAAAACGCGCTTCAGTTTTGGTTACACAGGTTTGAGAAAATCCTGATTTATCTCTGTGAATCAGGATTTTCTCAAACCTATGCAACCAAAACAGAAGGCAGAAGGAACTCAGAAGCTGCACAGATGGAAGGCTACAGCTGTCACTTGCACTTGTCTGGTAGACCAGGTGGGATCTGTATTAGACCTGCTGACCTGGTAAGAAATAGGATAATGTGGGACAAATGTGGGACCACAATGTGGCAAGGGGACCCTTGCATGGGAGTGAATGGAGCCCTGAGGGCTGGCTCCGGTGTCCACCAGTGCCGAGGCCTGAGCACTTGCGGCCTGGCTGGTCCTGACTCCCAGGTTGACTGCGCTGACCAATGCACAGGAGCATGCCCCTGTGAAGACCCAGGGGCAGCGAGGAGCTCAGCCCCCTCGCTCGTGTCCTGTCTCACATGCATCCTCTGCACTGCTTGTTTGCTTTCCCTACTCAACCAATAAAACCCATCCAAGTCATCGTTCTCCGCAATCTTTGTACCCACTCACAATGTCACAATTTGGCCTGAGTCAACTAGATAATGCAGGTCTGTATGAAATAGTAAGAGACTGGGAGCAACCAATTAGTCTTCTATTGATGGGCATTCAGGTTTCTTCAATTAGTCTTCCATTGATGGCACTGGGTTGCTTCCGGTCTCTAGTGATTACAGAGCTGCATTGCATAGCTCTGTAAGTATGTCTTTTTACGTTTTTGCCACTGCATCCCTGTGATAGATTTCTAGAAGTGGGATTGCTGCATCACTGCACACCTATCAGAAAGACTAAAATTAAAAGAAAAAAATGACAATACCAAATGCCGATGAGAATGTAGAGCAACTGGAACTCCCATACATTACTAGTGGAAAAGCAAAATAGTACAGCTATTTTGAAAACAGTTTGGCAGTCCCTTATAATGTTTAACATATATTTACAGTATGACCCAGCCATCTCTTTCCTACATATTTCTATAAGAAAAATGAAAACTTATATTCACATGTTGTCTGTACCTGAACATTTATAAAGGCTTAATTAATAATTGCCAATAATTGGAAACAACTCAAGGGTCCTTCCTCTGATGGAGTAATTGTGATACATTTCTACAACTGAATACCACCCAGCAATGAAAAAGAACAAACTTCCAGTACACTACAATATGGATGAATTTCAAATGCATTATTTTAAGAGAAAGAAGCCAGATTTAAAAAGCTACACACTCCCTAATTCCATTTATATGACATTCTGCAAAAGGAGATCCTGTAGGGACAGAGAACACAGCAGTGATTGCCAGGGGCTGAGAAGAGGGGATGGTTTTACTCCTAAGGGGCAGCATGAAGAGATTTCTTAAGGTGATGGAACTATTGTATATCTTGACTGTGATGGTAATTACACTGCCACGTGTGTTTGTTGAAAAAGAGTGACTTTTTATATGTAAATTATACCTCAATAAACCTGACTTCTGAAAAAAAAAAAAAGATAAATGCACAGGTACTTCTGCTAATTAGTGCCAAAATTCCCCCACTGGTAGGATGATTCATGGCTCCCACATTTATCTAGATCCTAATTCCTGGATGTTACTTTATATGGCAGAAAGGAACTCACAGATGTGATTAAGTTAAGAATCTTGAGAAGGACAATATTCTGGATCACCCAGGCAAACCCTAAATACAATCATAACCATCCTCATAATAGGGAAGCAGAGGGAGATTTTACCATGGAAGAGAAGGCCATAAGAAGACAGAGCAGAGAGAGTTTTGAAGATAGTACATTGCTGGTATTGAAGGTGGAGGAAAGAGCTATGTGCTAAGGAATGCAAGGAATGAAGCTCTAGAAGGTGGAAAAGGCAAATAAACAGAATCTCCCCTGGAACCTCCAAAGGGAGCGCCAGCCCTGCCAATGTCCTGAACTTTAACAGAAAAATTTCTGTTGTTTTAAGTGACCAAGTTCGTGGTAATTAGTAACAACTGGAAACCAATACACCCTCCATAGGGGCTGTACTACTTTTGCAGTCCCACCAAAAGTATAGGTAGGGAATGAGGAAAGTTTTCCCCGGAAGCCTCAGAGCAGACATGTCCTCGTATCTCACTGGCCAGAATTGTGTCACATGGCCATTCATAATCAAGCTTCCTCCTACCAGGGGTGTCTAACCTTTTGGCGCCTCTGGGCCACACTGGAAAAAGACTTGTTTTGGGCCACACATTAAATACATCGCGACATGTATTCACACACACAAAAAAATTTCATCATGTTTTAAGTAAATTTACAATGTTGTGTTGGGCCACATTCATAGCCGTCCTGGGCTGCATGCTGCCTGTGGGCCACAGGTTGGACACCCCTGTACCCAGCACTTGGCCTAAGGCTGCATCATTCTCTCCTGACCCTCACAGCTGCCTGATCCTGACCCATATGAGGGTTCTGCCCCCAAGGAAGGAGAGGGGCATAGCTTTGGGTTGGCCGCCAGTGACACCTATCTCAAAAATAATTTGCAAAAGAAGAAATCCCTCAGTTCAATATACATTTTATACGAGTTAAAAACTCCTGGGCTAGACTCTCTGAAGGGCCACGAGCTGCATTGTAGCCTCCCAGGCCAGAGCTTTCCTTGTTCAGCCCCATCTGGCTCTGCCCAACTCTCTTCCCCTTTTTCCAGAGGAGGCAGGGTCCCACTGAGCTGTGACTATGAGTCACCAAGGTTAAATAAGGCTCTGTGAGCACACTGGCCAGACTTCCATAAAAATGTCCCACTTGCAATACTGACTACAGTCCTATTAAGGGAATCTTTTCTCTTTTCTCCCTGTTTTAGCTTCTCTGACATATTATCCTAGAATTTCAGAGCTGCAAAGGCCCTTAGAGGTAGTAATAAAAATAATACTAATCATATTAACATATAATAACTATTGTTATTATGGTTATTACAACAGCTCCATTTATTGAGCATTTACTATGTTGCAGGCACTTTGCATGTATTATTGCATTTAATCCTCAAGTCTTTTTCTTGTTAGAATCAGCCTGTCTGATAGACTTTGAAACCCAGGAAAAGAAAAGATGAATTGTCCTGGGTAAATGCTGGCATCAGGGTTCAAACTGAGGTCTGTAAAGACTCCAAACTTTTTATTCTCAAATTCCATTAAGTCCCTAACCTTTCATTCTACAGATGAGAAATGATAACTCGGGGTGGGGTTGGGGGGTGGAGCAGAGGCAGTGCTGGGAGGCATAAGCATCTTGCTCAGTTCACGTGACCAGTGAGCGGCCAAACAAACGACTGCCCCTCTAATGCACCAAGCAGCTCACATTAGCTTTTCTCTCTCCTTGGAAGGGATCAAATAGTTACAAATCACATGTAACTGAGTTTAATAAGAGAAAAGGTGGATGCCTTTTTGCAAAATGAGAGCAATGAAAACATTTTTCATTGTGATTATCTAATTTATCTGGCATCGTTGGGGGAGTTTTACAAAAGTTACAGCACAAAGAGTGCCTTACAATTTAGAAAGTGCTTTCAAATACTTTCTCTCATGTGATTCTGCTTCAGCTCTGTGAAGCAGGAAAACAATTATTCCACTCCCTGGGTGAGGAAACTAAGGCATGAAAAGATTACATTACTTGCCTAAGGTCTCACAGATCATTAAGTGGCAGAGACAGAGTCAAAACCTAGGCTCCGTCCCTTGGAAGGAAGCTTGGAAGGAAGCTTTTTGGCTATCAGGGCCAGACCGCCAAGGATAGGCACTTTACCTATGTATTTTAGACCTATATTTTCAAGTTAAAAAATTTAATTAAGATTTTGATTGAGGTGATTTTTTTTACTGAGATTTTTGCACTAATAAATTAATTTATGGAGAAATGACATTTTTAAAAAAATATATTTTATCGATTGTTATTATAGTTGTCCCAATATTTCCCTCTTTGCCCCCATTTGCCTAGTATATGGCTCCCTTCCCTACAGCAATCCCCCCATTAGTTCATGTCCATGGTTCATGAATATAAGTTCTTTGGCTTCTCCATTTCCTATACTATTCTTAACATCCCCATGTCTAGTTTGTACCTACCAATCATGCTTTGTAATCCCTGTACCTTTTTCCCCCATTTACCTCCTTCCCTCTCCAAGCTGATAACCCTCCAAATGATCTACATACCTATCATTCTATTCCTGTACTGATTGTTTGCTTAGGGTTTTGTTGTTGTTTTCTTTTTAGATTCAGTTGTTGATAGTTGTGAATTTGTTGCCTTTTTAATGTTCATAATTTTGATCTTCTTTTTCTTAAATAAGTCCCTTAAATATTTCATGTATTAATGGCTTGGTGATGATTAACTCCTTTAGCTTTACCTTGTCTGGGAAGCACTGTGTCCTTCCATTCTAAATGATAGTTTTGCTGGATAGAGTATCTAGGTTATAGGTCCTTGTTTTTAATCACTTTGAACACTTTTTTAAAAGATTTTATTTATTTATAGAGAGAGGGGAAGGGAGGGAGAAAGAGAGGGAGAGAAATATCAATGTGTGGTTGTCTTTCGCATGCCCCTACCAGGGACCTGGCCCACAACCCAGGCAGGCATGTGCCCTGACTAGGAATTAAACTAGCTACCCTTTGTTTTGCAGGCCAGCACTCAGTCCACTGAGCCATACCAGCCAGGGCTACTTTGAATACTTCTTGCCAGTCCCTTCTTGCCTGAAAAGTTTCTTTTGAGAAATCAGCTAATAGTCTTATGGGTACTCCTTTGGAGGTAACCCTCTGCTTTTCTCTTGCTTCTTTTAAGATTCTCTCTTTACCTTTAATCTTTGGCATTTTAAATATGATATGTCTTGGGGTGTTCCTATTTGGGTCCAACTTCTTTGGGCCTCTCTGTACTTCCTACACTTGTATGTCTATTTCTTTTGTCAAATTAAGGAAGTTTTCTTTCATTATTTTTTCAAATGAGTTTTCAGTTTCTTGCTCTTCCTCTTCTGGCATCTCTATGATTTGGAAGTTGGCACATTTGGAGATGTCTCAGAGTCTTCTTATTTTCTCCTCGGTTTTTTGTTTGTTTGTTTGTTTTGAATTCTTGTTTCTTCTTTCTGTTCCAATTGAATGTTCATTTCTTCCTTATGTTCCAAACCGTTGATCTGAATCCCAGCTTCCTTGCATTCACTGTTGGTTTCCTGTAGATTTTTCTTTATTTCACTTAGTGTAACCTTCATTTCTTCCTTTATGTTGTTGCTGTACTGAGTTCTTAGGGCATCCTGATCACCAGTGTTTTGAACTCTGCTTCTGATAGATTGGCTATCTCCATTTCATTTAGTTCTTTTTCTGAGGTTTTGTTCTCTTCTTTCATTTGGGCCATATTTCTTTGTCTCCTCAATTTGACAGCTTCCCTGTGTTTATTTCTGTGTATTAGGTAGAGCTGCTTTAATTCCCTGGTACCTATAAATTGCGTGGGGCAGAGCCTTAGGTAATCAATAGGTGGGCCAACCCACTTTACTGGTTTGTGGCTCTGTGTTGGGGGAGGACTCGGAGAGGGGACTGTGCTGCTGCCTGGCTTCCGGGGGTTTATCTGGCACTCACCCTGTTTCCAGTCACTTCACCCACTCCCCGTATGTGACTGGCGCCGTTTCAGCTGTTGCCCTGGTGTTGAGCCCAGAGTGAGTAGGTTTGCATACATTTTAAGACCTTGCTGGCCCTTTAAGTGAAGTTTCCTGAAAATCTGGAAGTTTCTTCTGCTGCCCCAACCCCCATTGGTTTTTACAGCCAGAAGTTATGGGGATTTATCTTCCTGGTACTGGAACCCTGGGCTGTGCAGTCTGGCCTGGGGCTGGGATCACTCGCTCCCAAGGTATCCCTCCTGATTTTTATCCATACACATGAATGTGGGACCACCTGTGCCCATTTTGACACCACCTCTCCATGCCACACGGTGTCTCCCCGCCTCTCCACCCCATCTCTGTGTCTCCACCTCTCCTACCTGCCTGGGTGATTGTGGCTTCTTTAACTCTTTGGTTGTTGGACTTCCATACAGTTAGGTTTTCTGACAGTTCTGGGTGTTATTTGTTTTGAGATTTAATTGTAATTCTTTTCTGTGGTTGCACAAAGAGGTAAAGCATGTCTACCTACGCCTCCATCTTGACCGAAAGTCCAGAAATTACATCTTTATATCATGAGTCTTTTCACGCTTCACCCTTTATGCCTCCCAGGAGAATCTGAGACCCTCTGTGTTTTTTTGCTGAGTTTAATCCTTTACAATTTGCCTTGGTTGCTAATTTGAATAACATCTTCAGTTCTGTTATGCTATTTTTCTATTTGATTATATTGCATTATTTTTATTTCCAGTTAGTAACTTGATACTTGGTTGAATATTCCTGTTGCTTCCAAGAGCTTGGTAATTTGTTTCAGGTTTCAGGATAGTATTATACCATCTGAAAATATTTTTAAAAAACAAAACCTGCTCTTCTAATTCCACCATAAGTGCTCTTTCTACCACATGACACTGCATTTTTCCAGTACTCTCCACTTTCCGGATGACTAAATGACTACTTTAAGTGCCAAACTGTTTAGAAATGTAACTGCCTGCGCTGAAAATCTTTCTCAAATTAATTACAATGTGTAGCAAAACAGCTGTGGTTTTATCTGCACAACATCACTCTCCCCATCTTTTGATAGAAGCCCCTCTTTTTTTGGAGGAACTATCCCTCTCACACCCCATGAAGTTCCAGCTAAACTGCCCATTACTTGATCCTATCCACATGCCTCTAAATAGGGACTGATTACACCACAGGCTAACCCAACGAGCTCTTCCAAGAATTTGCATCTTGAGAGAAGGGTAACGTGGCCAGAAGGACTTGGGAGCAGTGTCATCTAGGAGACAGGCCCTAAGGAGATGTCCACGAGTTTTGACCTGGGGATGCCCTGATTTCTGTGTCTCCCAAAGCCTTGTTGTTCAAGTGCTCCTTTAATTCCAGGAGCTACCCAATATCTCTCCCCCTCAATACATTCAGTTTCCTTCTGTTACAAATGATGCAGATATCAGAACCCAAGAGTGGATTGCAGATAACAGACCCTGTTATCAATGGAATAGTATCCCTCCCCAAAGGTATGTTGAAGCCCTAACTCTGAACACCTCCACATGTAGACTTATTTGGAAATATGCTCTTTACAGAGGTAATTAAGTTAAAATGAGGTCATTAAACTGGGCCTTAATCCAATATGTTTAGTGTCCTCAAAAGAAACAAATTCAGACACAGAGACAGACACATCAGAGGGAAGACAATGTGGAAACACATACAGAGAGAAGGACTTGTCAGGTCAGAGATTGGAGTGATGCACCTACAAGCCAAGAAACCCCTAGAAGCAGCCAGAAGCTAGAAAAGACATGGAGAACAGGCCCTTCCCTAGTGGCCCTAGAGAAAGCACAGCCCTGACGATACCTAGATTTCAGAGTTCTGCGCTCCAGAATGGCAGCGACAAACTTCTGCTGTTTTAAGCCACCAAATATGTGGTACTTTGCTATGACAAGCCTAGAAAACTAACAGGTCCTCAAGGAAATATGGACTATTTGGAATAGTGAAATCTCTGAGTCACAAGGCAGTTCCATTTTTAATTTTTTGAGGACACTCCATACTGTTTTCCATAATGGCTACACCAAATCTACATTCCCACCAACACTGCACAAGGGTTCCCTCTTCTCCACATCCTCACCAGCACTTGCTGTTTGTTGATTTATTGGTGAAAACCTTTCTGACAAGTGTGAGGTGATACTTATATTTACTTTTTATTTAGATTTGCTTTCCCTGCCCTTTTTGTCTCTGCCAGCACCATAGCCCATTGCTTTATGGGAAGCTTTCTACCTGGTCATGATATGTCACACAGCATTGACTCCTATTAAGGAACTCACCTCACAGCAAAAGTGGCAATGCCCTAATGCCCACAGGATTCGCTGTCTGCCTAATGGGCCCCCCTGGTGATCCAGGAGCAGCTGGCCTTATAAAACAGCAGGATGTCCTTGAAGAGGCTCACGTTGTCCTCCGGGAGATAACTGCTTGCTCTCCTCTGGAAGTGGCCCATCTGTTTCCCTGGCTCTCTCCCTTTCCAGGACACAGAGGTGGGGTAGGCACTGCTAATAGTTTCCCAGCGGCCTTTTTTACCTAAAGGGGTAGAATTTATAGCTGGGTGTGTGGGCACGCTGAGTTAAGACAACATTTGCCAGCCTTCTTGGTCACTTTGTCAAGGATTTGGAGCATCTCCCTCCCCTCCAGCTCTCAGTTGAATTGACTGGAGGTCTGACACCCACTTCAGCAACTGGGTTTGAGTAATCTTCATTGCTCATTCTTCTATTTTTTTCTTCTCCTCCTCCTTCTCCTCCCCCTCCTCCTCCCCCTCCTCCTTCTTCAAAATAGTGTCCTAAATGAATTACAGCTTCAAAAAGCTTTTCTAATCAGCCTCTTCAATTGAGGATTTGGTTCTGGGCTGGCTGGATCTCTGCTACCTTCACCCAGTGAGTTTGAATGTAGGAGTCCTTGGTAAATAATATCAACCTAAGATGCTCATGAATTATCTCAAGAATTGAAAAGAAGAAAAAAATTGCTGAAGTCCCCTGCTGTGCTCCCGGCTACATGTTTTCCATAGAAGGAATATAATTATGCTGATGAAAGACCCCTTTACCTTTACAGGGCCCTGCAGCTTCGCAGAGCATTTTCGCATCCAGTGCTCCTTTACTCTTCCGAACACTGCAACCTAAAGGAAAGAGGACAGGCATGGAGGTCAGGGACAGCTGGATGGAATCCCTGCTTTGCTACGCTTTGGCTTCAAACTGCCAATTAACCATGTGTTCAAGGAGGGGAAAAGCAACACTCACTCCCGGCTTTTAGCATTAGGACTGTGGATTACTCTGCACACAGTATTGGAGGTATTCATGAAATCCGCTGAATGATGCTATGAAGTTTGCAGGGGAGGGATTCCCAGCTCTTAGTTACAAAAGAGGAAAATGAGGTTCATCAGAATGAGGACGAGAATCATTCAAGGTCACGGAGCTGGATTAGGATCTTCAAAACCCCAATTCATTGCTTTTTCAATCATCTTAATCTTCTGAATAACAGAATTTCCTCAGATTTCAATAATAATAACAGCACTCTTCATAAAGGTAGTTTTCATTTATCAAGCATTTAACATATGTCAGACACTGGAGTAGGTAATGTATATGAATGAATCCTTCCTTCAGATGTAAAAGTCAGGGATTTCACAAGGTCAAGTCACTTGCCCAAAAACACAGACAAGGGCAGAATCTTCTTGGGTCTTAAAGGAAACCCTGTTCTCCCTTAGGCCAAAACCGACACTCTTGTCCCACATTTATTCAATTTATATTTGTCAAGTGTGACAATGGCATCATGATTGTGCAGAAAAGCGTTCTTGTTCTTAAGAGATACCCTTGAAATGTGTTGCTAAGTTTAAAGTTATCTTCCCAACGTTTGCATCTTATTTAGGCAAGCTCGGTGCACAGTCAACCAAGGATTTAGCTGGATCTGGTATCAGCTACACACCATGTCTTGATTAAGCTCCTTTCTGCACTATAGAAACGGTTGGTCTGTCAGTTTAACCACTTTCATAGGGATTTGGAATCAAACTCCCGAGCTTGATCAAGATCTTTAAATATTGTGAGGAGCCAAGCTTCCTTTTTCTCCTCTTCAAGGGCAAATGGTGAGCCTGGAATATCTTGTACCCGAAAGCAAAGGAGTGTTCAAAGTTATTGGAGACACACCAAGGCACACAGGAGCTGGCTCAGAGCACCTCCCACTGTTCAAATTTGGGGCAATTTAAACATCAAAATGAATAATGATGATAAAGGATTGCTATACATTAAATAAATGAAAGAATCCATAGTGCATAGTGATACTCAACCTCCCTCCCCACCCAAAAAAGAGAAAGAATGGAGAGAGCTCGGCTATACAAAAGGTTTTCAGCTTAATAAATGAAGAAGAAATTAGAAAATCACCGTTTGGCAACCATCATGATAAAAACTGATTCATCATCAATAATTTAGCATCATTAATGGACGCGAAAACCATTGGGTGAAAAGTTGTTGGGGAACAGAATATTCATATAAAGTATCTCCCCAGAAATTACTTATTAAAAAGGAAAAGGTGTCTTTACAATGGAGGCCTGGTGGACACCACCCTAACCAAGTTGTGGAAGAAAACAGTTGAGTCCTGTGTGTCTCCTTTACTACTCACACAGAACACCTCCCTTCTGACACTTTTGGTCACCAACTGCGTGGGGCTTTTCCCCATACCAAACAGTTCTCTGCCACACCAGCTGGGTGTCCTATAATTTAACTCAATTCTAACACTATCTACCTGGAGAGAGTGTCAGATTCTCACAAGTTAAGGACAAGATTGCCCTTGCTCCACGTCAGATGCCAAGAGCAAGCCATAGGTCCCTAGGTTAGTCACAACCTCTGTCCAATTTGGCTACAAATTGAGATTCCCATGACCCCCCTCCTCAGGTTTGATTAATTTGCTAGAACAGCTCACAGAACTAAGGGAAAGACTTACCTTTACCAGTTTATTACAAGATATGATCATTGACAAAGATAAGGAGATACTTTGGGCAGGATCTGGGAGGGTCCGCAACTACAAGAGTGTCTGTTCCCATGGCATTGGGGCGTGTCACCCTCCTGTGTGGCTGAGTTCACCAGCCCGGAAGTTGAATCTGTATTTCTGGGATTTTACAGAGGCTTCATCACATGAGCAGGATCATTCATCAACCCCATATTCAGCCCTTCTCCCTATTCAAGAGAATGGGCAGTGGGACTAAAAATTTTGAGCTTCTGATCGAGGCTTGGTGTTTCCAGTGACCAGTCCATACCCAGGAGTCACCCAGGAGCCACCCAGGAACCACCCAGAGTTGTATCATTAGAACAGAACACACTCATATCACCCAGAAAATTACAAGGAATTCAGGAGCCCTGTGCCAGGACCCAGGGTCATAGACTAGATGTTAGGATAGGAGTGGCTCCTAGAGTTCTTATCAGTTAGGAACTTCCAAGGAATTCAGGAGCCTGGGGCAGGGGGTGTGGAGACAAATATATACTTTCTATTATCTCATGCAAATGACCAAATTTAGGTTTGCCAATAATAGGACAAGCTGACAATATGTGATTTCAGATATGATGCACTAGAAAGACAAGGCATCATCTACATAGAATTTTTTGCTAAAAAACGTATAACCTGATTGAATGAGGAGCCATTTGACAAACTCAAGTTGCAAAACATTTTACAAAACAATTGGCCTGGACTCTTTAAAAATGACAATGCCATACGAGACAAAAAAAAAATGGGGGAAATTGTTCCAGGTTAATGGACACTAGAGAGACAGAAATTAAATGCTTCCTATACTGCTGGATGAAAACTAAAAAGCTATAAAAAACACAGGCCAATCAAATAAATTTAAACATGAACTGTTTTTACGTATTATTGTATCAATCTTATATTTACTGAGCGTGACAATAACGTCATGATTGTGTAGAAAAGTGTCTTTGTTCCTAGGAGTTACCTGCTAAAGATTTTAGGAGTAAACAGTCATCATAACAGCAACTTTCAGATGACTGAGGGGGAAAAAAGGTGTGTGTATGTGTTTGTACAGACAGTACACAGAGATAAAGCAACTGTGGCAAAATTAGCAAATCTAGATGAAGGATCTATGGTTGCTTATTGTACTGTTCTTTCAATTTTTCTCATTATCTGAATTTCTTCAACATATAAAGCTGAGGTGAAAATGGAGGCAAAATAATGCCAATCTCCAAAGAGCAATTTAATGAGATAACATTAATAATGAGTCTGACACACAGTAGATGCTCAGTAAAACATAGCTCATAGTGGGTGATAATAGTTACCTAAGATCAAATGAATAAGTTTTTGTAAAGCATCATTTATTATTCATTCAATAAACATACAATCAGCAGCACCTCATATATGCAAGGTCTGTGCCAAAAGCTATGGACAAAGGGGGGAGAAAGATACGTTCTCTTCTTACAGGAAGCTCATAAGAAGATGTATGAGCTGATGATTACAACATAGACAAATGCCAAAAAAGGGATAGTAAGACTTGGCAAAGGAGAGTGACTGATTGCATCAGGTTAAGGCCAAGAACTTGGGGCCAGTTGTCCAATTCCTGTTTGTAGTGGTACAGCAGCCAGCAGGTTGCATCTGAATTTCTGGGTGCACCAACAAAATCCCGGATACACCAGGTCACCTCAGAAGTACTGAGTTTCTACTTCTAGAATGTCTAGACTGAAGCTGGGAGTGACCCCTCTGTGATGCCAGAGCCAGAATTCCTGAGCTGGAAACGCCCTGCCCAGGCTCCAGCCAGCGACCCTCCTTTGGTTTCTCGAGGTTTAACCCTGGTCCATCCTGCTCAGGCCTTACCAGGGCTTCCCTCATCTGTGACCAAGGCTCATTGTCCCCATCCCCCAGATCTCTACCTCAGAGGCCTTTCCAGAACATTCCCAAGGCCTCTGGGGTGTTTTTCCTCAAAGCTCTCCATCAGTTGTAAATAACTTATTGTTGCTAAATTATCTGTGCTGTGTCCAAAGTCCTCATTACGCTGTAAATCCAGGAGGGCAGAGGCTGCCTCATATCTACCTTAGTTTCCCCAGCACCTGCAGGGTGCCCAGCACACACAGCTACGAGATAAAAGTTGCTGAATGAACTGGAGAATCCAGGAAATCTTTGTGGGTTCTCAGAGAAGGGAATGCCATTTTTTTTTAGTCTAATAAGTGGCCCTGTGCCAGGCAGTCTCCATTCACCATCTATTAATTCCTTAAACACATTCTGAGACAGGGGTATCCTCAGCCCCATTTTACAAATGAGAAGATAAGGATTTGAGCTGTTACATATCTTGCCAAAGGACTGATCAATGCCAGCAGTGCCAGAATTCAAATCCTAGGTGGTTTCAAAACCTGGGCTCTTCCTCCTCTGAGGAAAAGTGATTGATTGACACCCTTACAGCGCCCCTCATACCTGCATCTGTGTCTGGCGCTTTTCCACACAACTTTTGGCTGCATCGCTGACAATCAGTCATAAAGACCGTGATGGCAGCCGTAACAACTGTGCCAACATTGATGACAAAGCCTTTGAACAAGCCACATTCACAGCATTATCTTTTATAATCCTATAACTGGTCTAACAGTTGGTGAATGCCTAAGTAATTTCTCATATGTTTTTATTTTGGTATCTTGTATAAATTCTCCTTTTGTCTTTCCAACTCATAGTGGGTTGTTGTTTTGTTTTTGTTTTTGTTTTTTGCCATATATACATTTTATCCAAATTTGTCAAATTTGTTAAACTTTCATGATTTGTTTTATAAATCATAGAATGGACTACGTACTCATGTAGTCCATTTATTTATTTTACACTTTTTAAAATATTTAAGTGTTTGGTCCACTGGTGATGAAGTAGAATTTTTTTTTTTTAAGCGAGCTAGCTGATTCTATCATCTCTAGTGACTGACATTTATTCTGATTGGTTCCCAACCCCTCCGACTGGTATTCAGAATGAAAGCAAGCTGGTGGCAGAGGGCCTCAAGGAAAGACTCCACTTATTCAGAAAGAAGTTAGAACACCCTGAAGAGAGTCCCGGAGCTGCCCCTAACTCACAGAATGGCCTTGGTCAGGTCCCTTCCCCAAATCGGCACTTTGCTCCCAGTTTATAGCTCTACCCTGCGGGGCATGAGGCAAAGCAACCTCTGGCACTGTAATTATCCTCCTAAGAGAGTCCTGAAGAACTCTTGCAGTAAAAAGAAATCTCTTTTTCACCTGCCTCGCAAATATTAAAAACACTGATATTACTCATTGTTGGCAAAGATGTAGGAAAATAAACTTTCCTAAGCTGGCTGCTGATGGGAGTGTATATTGATTCCACTTTTTGAAGGGCAATTTGGTCACACCAATGTAAAATGCACACATTCTTGGAGCCAGCTATTCCACTTCGAGGAATTCAGAGAAGTGGAAAATGATATAAGGATATTCACTGAAATAGTCGTCATAGAAAAAATTGGAAACAACCCAATGTCCATCAATTGAAAGATGATACATAAACAATGACATAAAGCAGTAGTTAGGGCTTTGAATTCTGGCTTCTCCACTTCCTAGCTATGTGGTAATGGGCAAGTTAGTTAACCTCTGTGTGTTTTTTCATCAGTAAAAACGGAATGATAAGCTTTGCGCAGTGGCAGTATCATAGCTAATGAGGTTTATCCGAGGCACGATTATTGCTAATTGAAAAACAGAATGATAATAGGGTCTACCTCATAGTCTCGTTATGAGGATTAAATGGGATAATATTCATCAATTACAACAGTATCTGACACACAGTAAGCAACCCCAAAATAATAGCTATTATAGCCTATATACATTGTGAGAGTGTGTTAAATGTCCTTTTGATGAATGTGGGTGTTATCTTTGGGGGTTATGTGATTCTAGAGGGGCCTGAGTCTTTCACTGTCTTTGACTCAGCTATTTCACAATTCTGCAAACTATAGAAAAATGAGAATAATGCAAATTATTCTTGCCCATAGAAATACAAATTGATTTTGTCCCATAAATGTACAATTTCAGAGATGATTCCAAGCATCAGTTTACTGTGCTAAAGAGAATAATAAAATTTACATCTACTTGAAAATGTATTTCTGCAACCCTGATTGTGCCTATGTATCTGTGTATGTTAGTCAGATTCTCCTTTGAATCAGTTTTAACATATTACTGGTTCCTTCTGCTAAAGACTAACTAGACCTTTAAGAAAACAACAGTCTCCCCAGAGTGTCTATGAGAGGCGCGAGGGCTTATGGATGTTCTCGCACTCTGTGGAATCTGAATCTTGAGAACCCTACAGGCTGGAACCCTACAGGCTAGAACCCTACAGGCTGGAACCGTACAGGCTGGAACTCTACAGACCAGAACCCTTCAGGAAGACCTCTATGTTTATAATAGAGCTCTATGGTTCCAACTTCTTTTTCTCTTCTATAAATACTCCCACCATGTTGGCATGCAGGTCAGAGTGTGTATATGGCTTGCCATGTCTTCATGCTCTGGGTTGCAGCCCTTTCTTTTTCCAGAAAAAAATCCTTTTTGGTGATGAGACATCTAATCAGTAGTATTTTCTGTGAAGGGTCTCCAATGCTCGGCCAAGGAGATTGGCCCAAGAGAAACAGGTATGTTTGAACAAAACTGGCCAGGCCCAAGGTAGGGGTGGCTGGGCTGGAAAAGGGGGCCACTTTTACAATCTCACCCCTACCAGACCTTTCATGGACTGCCTGGGCCAAGCTGCCTGCCAGATAATTGCATTTAAGAGGAAAACTGGCTGCTGATTTTTTTGTTTGTTTGTTTGTTTGATTTGTTTGTTTGCTTTATTTGAGGAAGAAGTATCAGGGGACTTTTGTTATGCAAAGAGAGATGAAACCCTCCTTGAAATGCAGACTATGGGACAATAAGGCAGCCTGAAAGAAAGGCTGCGCCCCTGGTGGGTATGGAGCCCTCAGACCTTAACTGCCTTTTCTTGAAGCCAGAGCTGGGCTGCATCAAGGGGCCTCTCTCAGAGTCCTGCCAGGAACTGAGGAGAGAGGTGGCCCCTCAGGCCTGAAGAGGCCAGACCAGGCAGTAGATCCTGGCATCCTGGCTTAAGTTCCTCCTGGTTACAATTCCCCAGCCTGGAGGCCCCTCACAATTTTTACCTTTTTAATGAATGAACCAAACTATTGCTGACTTTATATTTTTCTGTAAATCTACTCACTTTTTAACAACTTAAATATATTTTTATAGAGCATTTATATGGCTATCTCAATGGGAAACTAACGTTGTTTCCATAAAAATAAATATAAGGAAAACCAAACAATGTCATTAAACTCGAGCTACATTCTGTTGCCTGTTCTTTCTTTGTTAGAAAGGGAGATTGGCACATATTAGAGAACTTTCCAAAGGGTATTAGAAACAACCCGAGGCTTTCTTTGATTTAATCAGAAGGAATGGAAGATAACTGAAAAAAAGAATACTATCTCACTGTGTGGTTCAGTTACTTTAATGCTTTTGTGTGAAACAGCTTAAATGAGCTGTGGTTCCACCACTGATACTAGCCAAGCTTTGAGCCTTGCTCTCCCATGTGTTAGCTGAGTTACCTTGGAAAAGATTCCTCAACCTCTTTGAGCTTCTGAGTTCTCCCCTGCTAAATGGATAAGTTGACAGAGCCTAACCCCTAGGCTTCTCTGACAGGTAATAACGATGAGGATGAGGATGATAATGATGCTAATGTTGCCAGCGGAAATCAGGCTCTTTTAGGGACTGGGAGGAAAGCATATCAAAGACCCGTGCACGGGAGATTGTGATATGGCAAGGTTTACTTGGGTAGAAGTCTGTCCCTGGATTTCCAATTTCCCATCTCCCTCCATCCCGCCATGGCAAAAGTCCAACCATGTCTTCAGGAAGGCCAAAACAAAGGCCAAACTCCAGAGTTTCTGCTTCATATTAAAGCTTAGTGCTTGGGAGCCCGCACTGCCTGTGGTGGGCACCAGTAGCTGCTAGACCCACATGGCCACGTACTCCTGGAACAGCGAGCACTCCCTGGGGATTATATATCTCAGGCTTGGAAAAGACCAGAAGCTTTTTCAAAATAGCTAATTAACTTCGCAAGCTTTTGCGGGCTTTGGATAGGTCCACACCTCCTAGTTAGACCGACAGGCCTCTAAGCTCAAGCACTTCCACCTGGGCCCCCCAACAATCCAGTACTGAAGGGAGGAAGGGAGGAGTGTTAATTCCCTTGGTGGAGCAATGCTATGATTCCCTGAGGTGTGAAGCTGCAGCAGCCCAGTGAGGGAAACAGGCTTATGCTTCCCAGTTTATTAAACTAAACGTCTAATTCCCTTTGCTCCTCCTCCTTATTAATAATTAGGTGACTACCTGTCGTAACACTATAAGGAAGGCTGTGGTAAAATCCCTTAAGCTGAACCATCTGGTATTGGGTGTTCTTTTGGAGAACTGAGAGAAGACTCTGGGCCTTTGCTTGACTGGATAAAGAGGAACAGAGAGAGCAGCAGCAGACAGACCAGTAGAAGAGCTGCTTGGACAATAAATGTTAGCTTCCCTCAGGGTGGATTTGTGGAAAATGGAAGCATTCCCCAGATTCTCAGAAATATCAAAGAAGTAAAACTGAATAAAGATGTTGGACTTCCTGTTGACAATACTGGTTTGAATATTATAGTAAAAAGTGTTAAATAAAAATTCAACTGAGTAAATTTAAAGATCTACATGACTCTATTCAAGGATTCGTGAGTCGAACAGCATCCCATTTAGCAAATAGAAAGGAGCTCCAAAGAGCTGCAGAAAAAGTAGTGTTTTTACAGGCAGAAAGAGGGTGGGAAAAGGAAATCATAAACAAAAGAAAAGATTATTTCAGGCAAGATAAAAGGGGTCTATCAGATGAATTACCTCACTAGTGCTCATGAGGAAATTCCAAACTGACCAGTTAAAATTATATTTCTGGGGGAGGTTGAAACTACAATTAGGTTAGGTATTAAATCTTAGTTTGGTGATGTGGACTTAGCACAAGTGACTCCATTTAGGCCTGTTGTCTCCTTTTAAAGAAGGATAACCTCTAAGTGACAATTTGAGGACTGGAGGAGATGAGTATTATAGTTATTGCCCTCCATTTTTCATACAAGAAAAGTGAGGCTCATTCTTTTCAATATTTAAACAAATGTTCTGAACATGCTTAGCTGTAGCCAAACTCTTTGTCTGAGCAGAGGATGGGCAAATATATACATTAAAAAACAATAAAAAAGATGAGGAGGAGGATTTTCAAGACAGTATGGACAATATAATCTTATGTATGTCAAAGAAAAAACCATCAAAGTTATATCTTTATGCATGTGCTCCCATATCTGCAAAGGATTAGAAATAGATCTTGTGGCAGTATTAATAGCTGGGTGGAGTGGGATGGGGAGAAAAGGACTTTAGCTTTACCTGTCTTGTTTGAGGTAATAATAATAACAAATTTCTATATCCTTTATTAAAAAATTTTTAAGAAATGACTGTTATGGACTAAATAGTACCACCCCAAAATTCCTATGTTGAAGTCCTACTCCCAGTACCTCAGAATGTGACTGTATATGGAGACAGAATCTTTAAAGAGGTAATTCAGCTAAAATGAGGTCATTAGGATGGGCCCCACTCTCATATGACTGGTGTCCTTAGAAGAAGAAGAAATGTAGAAATGTAGGACACACACTGAGAGAAGACCACGTGCAAACATCCGTCTATAAGCCAAGGAGAGAGTCTTCAGAGGAAACCAAACCTGTAATACTTTGATCTCAGACTTCTAGTCTCCAGAACTATGAGAAAATAAATTTCTGTTGGTTAAGCTACCCCGTCTGTGACATTTGTTATGGCAGTTCTTAAAAGAAAAAAAAAAAAATCAATGACACTTGTTAAAGATGGCGAGGCAGACTTGATTCAGGACCACAGTGATGGGTATAGGGACTACAAGGGGATTTTACAATGGGGGAGAAAGATCAGGCTCAACTCCAAATACAGCACGGGCAGTGGGAGTTACAGCCAGGGTGCAGGGTGGGGTCAGTGGATGGAAAATTACTAAAAGGAAACATCAAGGGTAAGAGGGAGCTCTTGCTAAATTGACCTAATAGGGTTTTGCTGAGGACAGACATCACTTGAGAAATGGGAGAGGATGAAGAATCTGATTAGATATTGAAGGTGATCAGATATCAAGGGTCAGGGTTTTGGGTTAAACTGACTTAGCAGAGTTCTTGCCAAAACTAGTTTTTTCAAGGAAGTGCATAGATATGGCTAGAAGAAGATTCAAGGAGTGGACTAACGTTTGCTCAAGCAAAGAATCTTTGTCATAGTCCTGGTAAACACAATGACTTAAGGTAAAGCTCCTCACTTCCAGGAGCTCCTAGCCTGTGAGAGAAGCAGTGAATGGTACAACCTCACTGTGATACCCAGAAAACCACAAGTGTTGCAAAATGCAGACACGAGGTACTTGTGGAGCCTGGAGTGGGAGGCACTATGATGCCTGTCAGGGTTCATAGAGGAAGTGGCTTTTGAGCTGGGCCTGGAGTGGGCAGCAGAGAAAATGGGGCGGGGGGGGGCGGGTTGTTGGGGGTGGAGAGTGGAGGAGATGGGGACTGTTTCTCAAGAAAACACGTAAGCCTGGCAGCGAGAATCTGTTTCGGGCCAGGTTAAGACAGGGGACCTACACCTGAGCACAGGCTCCACAAGGGGATGGGGGAGGGGCAACAAATGTAGCTAGAAGTATTTTTTGTCAACTATTGCTACCAGCTATGGCCATCATGGAGGGAGTCACATTATCATCTTTGCTATGTGGAGAGGTCACCCTGACTGTCCATGAAGCCAGGGTTAAAAAGTGATGGCCTGAGTGCCTTTGAGGTCCACAGAAATGTTTTTGTTTGACTCGCCATGTTATTTTTTTTTTTAAATTAAGTGAATGTTACAACATTGAATTATAAAATTCAATCATAATAAATTATAAAATTAATTTAAATAATTTAATAATTAAGAGTCAGAATTTATATTATTTATAATATATTAATGTTTATGTAATTAAGAAAATCAATATAATATACTTTATATGTAAATAAAAATAGTAATAAGTTGAAAGAGCTCATTAAATTTTAAATATTTTAAAAAACCTTTTCACAAGTGTTATGAGTTGACATGTATTCCTCCCCCACCACCCAAGAAATGTTGAAGTCCTAAGTCTTGGTACCTGTGAATTCAATCTTATTTGGAAATAGGGTCTTCTCAGAAGGAACTATGATGTAAATTAAGATGAGGTCATAATAGAGTATGATAGACCCTTAATCCTATATCACTAATCTCTTGCCCTGGCCAGGTGGCTCAGTTGATTGGCGTATCGTCCCATGCACCAAAAAAAGGTTTCGGATTCAATCACCAGTCAGGGTGCATGTGGGAGGCAACCAATCAATGTTTCTCACATCAATGTTTCTCTTTCTCTCTCTCAAATCAATGACCATATCCTTGGGTGAGGATTTAAAAAACTCCTATATCACTAATGTCCTTATAAGAAGAGAAGGGATACGAACACACAAGGGGAGAATGCCATATGGCTGGTGACAGAGGCAGAGATTGCAGTGATGCAGCTGTAAGCCAAGGAACACAGGTTGACAGCCACCATCAGAAGCTAGAGGAGGCAAGGAAGTTTCTCCCCACCCTTAGAGGGCACGGGGCCCTGCCAACACCTTAATTTCAGATTTCTAACTTCCAGAGCCATACGGGAATTTATTTTTGTTGTTTTGAGCTATCTAGTCTGTGGCACTTCATTACACAGCAGCTGCTGGAGACTAGCACATGGAACCTGTATGCCCTCCCACTGACAATTGGCTGGAGCCGAGCAATGGGGCCCCTTGGAGGTGGATCTCCAGCCACATGGAATTGCTCATTCTTCCCAAGGTGCAGACTCTGTAGCAATAGTCCAGGCAAAAAAAGATGTGAGATCTCAACTGTGGCAGTAGCAAAGACAGGGGGAGGGAGGTGATGGAAGATTGTGAAGAGCTTTGTTTTTAGAAATATTCTTTACCTCATAGAAGGGGATAAAGCAACATTTATCATTATATATTGTATTTTATATCATTATCATGAGCAAAGTTCTATGCTCAGGTTGTGCCATTTAATTCTTCCATAACGATATGTAAATCCCCACTCCACAGAGGAGAACACTGAGGCTCTGAAACGTTACAGGACCTACATTATAAGAGCTAATCTCCTCCTGGCCTTCTAGGTGTCAGGCACTGAGCTGAGCACTTTATGTACGAGCTCATTGAATCCTCACAATACCCTCTGATGTAGGTACTGTTATTATCCCCAATTACCACCCCCACCCGCACTGAGATGAGGAAACTGAGGCACAAGAGGTCAGTAACTTGATCCAGTTAATCACTGCTGAATCCAGATGATAAATACAGTAATCTGTTTTTGTTTAGATGCAAAGTCCTTGCTCTAAGAGAAAGCACATGCTTGCTGGTTAGAAGTCTATTTTTTATCTTTTCATTCATTCACTGATGAATGCTGTTATGTTTTATGCATTTCTGAAGAAGACAGCTGGGTGTAGCAGAGAGAGCATTAGGTTCAAGTGCTCTGAGACTTGGGCTATGGCCTAGTCTGGGCTTCAGTGTCCCCATCTGCGAAATGCGAGGGCTCTACTGGATGATCTTGAATGACCCTTCTTGCACCCAGAGTCTATAATTCCATGAGTCCCCAGCTGTGGGAAAAAGTTACCAATTAATACAACGGCTCAAAATGCTAACTCATGTGCTAATGTCTCAACAAATGACAGAGCTAGAATTTTAATCCAAGTCCACCTGACTCCAAAAGTGTCTCTACTTCCTTCTGGGTTGGGAAAAGAGAGAAACTTAAAAAAGAGACTGAGGAAATACTGCTGCGGAACCAGATGTACATGAGCAACACAAGTGAGACCAATGACCAGTGGCCAGAACTTCTGGCTGTGGAGGTGGCCTGGCGTGGGCCAGTTACGCCCTCTTGTGGAGCACATCTGAAATGCTCTGCTCTGTCAGCTCTTTCATTTTGAGACAGAGGGATTGGGTCGGGGGGATCAGGGGATGGGGGAGCCGGGAGCAGGAAGTGGTTTTCTCAATAGTTGTGAAAACCATTGACCCCAGCTATTGTCAGTTCTCAGTGAAGCCCAGCTACTCTACATTCATTCATTGATGAAACGCGCTAATTTCTTCTATTTTCACATCTTGTACCAGGTATATATAAAGCAGTGAACCCAACAGAAATGACACCTTTTCCTCCTTAGCTCAGGGTGGAGAATGTCAGACATTAAACATGTAGAACCCAGAATAAATATAAGGCAGAAAAGAATTCTTTCTTCACACTACTTTTGTTCCTTAGCTTTCTCTTCAGTATCTGGAGAGGAAAAGGATCTTTGGCAAGACCAAAGATGAGTGATACAGACTTTTTCTTAAGCATAGTAATTTGTTAAAATTATGTCTCTCTGCTCTCAAAAGTTGCATTTGTCTCACAGGTACGGTGTCCTAGGGATTCTAAAATATTTAATTCCTCATCTGTACTGAGGCACCACAAGGAAGGACATAGCCCCTGAAGTGGAACAGAATTTCGCCACCCCAAAATATGCCTTTTGGGGAATATTGATTATTTTAAGCTGGTTATTTTTTAAAGATTTTATTTATTTAAGAGAGAGGGGAAGGGAGGGAGAAAGAGAGAAACACCAGTGTGTGAGAGATACTTCAATCAGTTGCCTCTCACACACCCCCAACTAGGGACCTGGCCTGCAACCCGGGCAGGTGTTCTGACTGGGAATAGATCACACAAACTTTCTGTTCGAGGGTGGCTGCTTAATCCACTGAGCCACACCAGCCACAGCTAAACTGGTTATTTCTGAGAAGGAAAAGACTCAGGAAAGGCCTTTGACTTTTCCCTAATAGCCTAAAAGAACTGAGAAAGAAGACCTGCCCAAAGAAGAAATCTATCATCATAGAGAACTACAGTTTAATATGAACTAAGTGTGATTGATAGACAGGGAGAAACCTAGTAAGAACCCTTTTATCCAAGTTCTCTGTGGGTCCCATCAATTACCAAACATTGGCTTTCATCTCCATGTGAATTGCCTTCCTCCCTTTTGAAGTCTAAAACCACAATCCCCTTTCTCCTTAGCTCAAGATGGCATATAAACCTCAACTGCCTCATTTGTCCTGGGACCCTATATTCTTATGGAATACCTCATAAGTACACAAGTAATTAAATTTGGTTATTTTATCCTGTTAAGCTGTCTCATGCCAATTTGATTATTAGACCACCCAGAAGAACTCAGAGGGAAAATTCTCTCCTCCCTCCCCACCCCTCTCTCCTCAGAGAAGCCAGGAAACAATGTTCAAAATCAACCTTGACGGCTGCAGGGGCCTCCTCCAGAAGGTAGGTGACACGTGGCATAGAGAGCAGGGGTGAAAATGAGCGGCAGGGGGTTCAGTGGAAAGAGATATTATATATATTCCTAATCTTCCCAACAATCCAATAAACTCAGGGCCACCATACCTATTTTATAGATGAGGTGCCCATTGACCCTTCCTATCTGCCAGTATAAGGACTGAGGAGAAAAACAGGAATGGGGTACTAAGGGGCTCCAGTGGGCAGGAGAGTGCTATGTGATTGGGGGGCATTAAGAGGGGGTTCAGGGAGAAGAGAACCTCCCTGGCGGACTCAGAGCCCCTTCATATGAGAAACATCAGACTGGATTGCTCCCTGAGATCACGTAACCTTTCCACATTACAGACCAGAAAAGCCAGGCCCAGAGAGTGAAAGCGACCTACCCAAGGTCACACAACTGATTTCAGCTGATTTAAGTCAAGCCCTCATTCTCAATTCAATACATTATTTACTCCACTTCCATCCCATCCTCATCTTCAATTAATTAGCAACCTTTATACATGGAAGCATTTATTTGAAATATCAGGCTACCAAAACGTCATCACCAACTTACACAGTGACAAACAAGTATGTATAGTGTAGGCCAAATCACTCAAGGTTTGAAGACACTGTAAGACTTATTTTAAACATTAGTCTTTCTATTTAGAACATTTTTTTCTTTTTCTTTTTAAATTAGCAGTTGCAACCCCAAAGCAGATGGCCCTGCGTTTGAGTCTTAACTTTACCACTCTTCTAGCTTTGTGACCTTGAACAAACAAATTGACCTCTCCGTTCTCACATTGGTGAAATGGAATTAATAACATTCCCTATCTTGTAGTGTAATTGTGAATACTAGGTGAAGTGCTCAACATGGCACTGGGTTATGTGCTAATAAGCTCAACAAACCCTTTCTATGTGCAGAGAGAGGGAGAAGTACTCTATAAAAAGCTTTATTATCTTTTCTCATAAAATCATACTAGTAATGAGACCCCCTCATGGGAGTGTAATACTTTACAGTTTATGAACCATATTTGTACCTGTGGGCTCATCTGAATTCTTACCCCTTCTCTGTGAGGTTTACAGGGCAAGTACTGCGATCTCCACTTCACAGAGTATAAAGCTGAGGCTCAGAGAAGGCTCAGGGCCTGTCAGCTAACAAACAGCTCTCCGTGGCTGGCCGGCCCTCTGGAACTGAGTGTGTCTGGATGAAGAGGGAGCCCACTGTGATTGATTGGATTACTCTTCACCTGTGTTCACCTCCCTAGAAGAGGAGAATTCTGTTCTCCAGCTCTGTCAGCCTGAGGCTGTAACACCTGCTTTGGCCAATGCAATATGAGTGCAAGTGATGTGTCACGTTAAAACAGAAGTTTGAAGACCCTGTATGTTGTTTACCATGTCTCTTTTCCTTCTGCCACAAAATCTGAATTTTCCACAAAGAGAGGAGTGCTCCACCAGCTTGGGTCCTGGAGTAAAGATGATGTGGAATAGGGATGCAGCTGACCCACAATGGGTATAGGGGTGAGCAGGAAGTAAACCTTTGTGGTTGTATGCCACTGAGATTTTTGGGTTATTTGTTGACACAGCAAAATCTAGCTTCTTCTAACTCATGTATCTATAAAGGCAATACTTCTCCAGGAAACAGGGAGTAGTGATGTCAGATGCTGGATAAATATTGTCTGGTCTCTGGTTGTGTGTGCGTGTGTTTGGGTGGCACGCTGGGTATGGGAAAGGGAAGGCCCAGCCCAGTTTACCCTGGACTGACTTCCAGCCCATCTTTCAAACCGGCCAAGCCTGCATGGGCCTGTTTCCCATTCTTCCCCTCTGCTTCTGCTCTTTCCAACTGTTTTTATTATTCTGCAGAAACCCTTCTGATCTCTGTTGAATTCCATGATAGCAGATAAAGGTGTGTCCCCCCCCCCCCCCCCCCACCTTTCCTAATTCATATGGAGAAACTACTTCAGGGGCTATTGATTGGTTCTCAGAATAATCACAGCTACTGTTTCCAGAGGGCTTATTTACTACCAGGCACTCTGCTATGGGCTTTTCATGCTTTACCTCATTTTCTCTTCACAACTACCTGAGGAATTAGACACTACCATTTCCTCATTTTAGAGGCAACGAAATGAAGAATTAGAGAGTTTACAGGACTTATCAAAAACTATAGAGCTACTAAGAGGCAGGGCTGGGACTCAAATCCAACTATAATATTGGGTAATTTCTGACTTGGCAACTTAGGTCCTTCTTATGTCTGCGGCCTGTATGATAGTTGTTTTCTCTGCTATTTCTAAGCCTCACTCTGTTCACCATGGATAGAAGAGGGGAATCCCTTCTTCCTAGTTCTTGTTTCAATGAGGAAGTTGTTTTGTTTTTTTTTCTCCTAGCACATTCTGGGTAGAGGAAGGACTGGTCCGCTGAGTAAATTTGAGAATGCTTGGTCATTCTAAAAAAACCTCTTCCTCAACCTGGTTTATATCAGTATTACAGCTGATCTTTTGGTCTCCATTTGCTTTTGTTTTATTCCTCAACTTGCTCAGAACTCAGGCAAGGCACATGGGATGTCAGTTACTAAGAGTGCCCAGAGGGCCCAAAATGGGCTTCTGAGGAAATTACACTGGTGGGAAAGCTTCGTGGCCTACTGCTGCTTTCCGTCCTTGCTTTGGTAGCTACAGAGTGTAACTCTAGCTTTCCTAGGCTTTAAGCTCTTTTTTTTTTTAACAATTTTTAAAAGACTTTATTTATTTATGTATAGAGAGAGGGGAAGGGAGAAAGAGAGGGAGAGAAACATCAATGAGTGATTGCCTCTCACACACCACCAACGGGGGGGCCCAGCCCACAACCTAGACATGTGCCCTGACTGGGACTCGAACTGGTGACCTTTCAGTTTGCAGGCCGGCACTCAATCCCCTGAGCCAAGTCAGCCAGGGCTGCCCATCCACCCTTAAGCAAAGAAGGGAGGTATGGTAGAAATGGCTAGTTGTTTCTCAATATCCATTCCTTCCTTCCTCTATTAATGTAATCATCCCCAGGATAAAGACTAAATTCCCCAGCCTCCCTTGCAGATAGCCAGGGCCACCACTCATCCACTTTGTCTTTATTTAAAAAAAAAAATGTTTATTAATTTTAGAGAGAGAGAAAGGGGGAGAGGGAGAGAGAGAGAGACATCAATGTGAGATAGAAACATCTATTGGTTGCTTCCCACACACACCCCGACCAGGGATTGAACCTGCAACCTAGGTATGTGCCCTGACTGAGAATCAAACCCTCAACCTTATGGTGTATGGGATGATGCTCCAACCAACTGAGTCACAGCAGCCAGAGCCATCAACTTCTTGTTCTCCTTTGTGCTGGCTGCAATGGGACATGATGATGGCAGCTGGAGTAAGGATTTTCAACCATTAGATAGAATCTATCTATTTAGGTGGCAATACAGCAACAAAAAAAGTAGCTTAAAAACTGCCACCTTCAAGTACCATATCAGCTCTTGACCACCTATCCAGACTTCTATGTGAGAGAGGAATAAACTTCTTTCTTGTGAAACCCATTATCATTATCGTAGTTACAGCATCTGAACCCATATATCTTAACTAACTCAAGTAGGGACCCAAGAATTTGCTTTCCAATTTGGGGGAGGGGTGTAGGGCTCTGGTAGAAGCCTAACTGTGCGCCTGATTGTACGAGGGAATCAGTGAATGGGGAAGAATAAAATAACTGGGCATTTGCTGAATGCTCAGACTATTCCAGATACTGTCACTGATACTTTCCATTACACTTTCTCAGTTGATCTAGACAATTCTTTAGGGGTAGATCTATTATCCCATTACGTAGGTGAGGCTCAAAGAAACTAAGTGATTTGACTAAGGTTACATACCTAATAAAAATGTATGGTAGAAATGGAGGTAAGGTCTGTGTGCTCTCAAAGCCATATTCTTTCCTCTATAGCAAACCATTCATTCATTGTCCCCTCCCACCAAATATAATACAATACAGCACAATAAAACCTTGTCCCTGTTGAGAGACAATCCTCCTTGGGTCTCGTGTTTCCGCACATGTTGAGAGCAGAGGCTCTGTCATTTGTCCTAGGCTATCTTTTCAATGATATTTGCAGAACAAAAGTCTTCAACAATAATTTCCCTCCAGAGGAAAGGACAGAAATGCTTACTCTTCAATATAAAAGATTTGGTTTCCCTAAGCTCAGGGTTCTTCTCCCCTGTTCAGATATCCAGGAAATAATGCAAATATGCTGCTGCTTATGCTATATGCAGTACTGTAAAAACAAAGTCTTTTGTCTCTGACCCAGGAAATCCCATGTCTTCTGACTGTAACCATGAAACTGCATTAGGCTAAGTTGTTAGCTTGCAAATAGGGCAAGTTCTCAATTCTTGATAACACCTGCCATGTTTGTTGCCATGGTGAGAGTCACCATGTTTCATACAGTGCGTCACATCACATATGCTCTTAATTTACATTATTTCAACTGAATGTACAAGGTCAATAAACCAATAGAGAAAATTTAAATACTGCCCTGTCCTCCCTTATTCTAAGTAAGTGCATGGCTTGGAGTAAGCATGTGATGAAAGTGTTAAATCTGATATTTTCTTACTGGATCTTAGTTTTCATGTGGATTTCATGATGTGGTTATCTTGTCACACTGAGTATATTCTATAGTTCAAAAATGCCTATTTTTTCAGATAACATGGCTTCTAAATCTAAACGACTTCTTCTGGTGGTCAAAGAGACGGCTATCAGATTAAATACCAAAGGGAAACTCAAGAGAAAATAAATCAGTCTCCAGTGTTAAGTTCTCCTGAGAAATTTGCAAGTACACTTTTCAGTTTATATGACTTTTGTTGTTGTTATAGGTCAGTTTTAGGAGGTCACACCCCCATAAGTTATAACTCCAGAGGATTATATTGGGGGGGGGTCAGTATAAGGTATGTGGTTGTGGGGAGAGCTTATTTTAATGGTCACAAAATTTCTTTTACAATCGAATATAGCATGTACATATCTGTTCATTTATACATTACTTATAAAGGATTGGAATCTAATCCTTTTTCATATCCAGAGATTAAAGAGTCCCACGAACTTGATTTTGACTTCTTGGTCAGTCTGTTAAATTTTGAAGTATTTTAATGACCACTTATTTTTTTATTAAACTAGTGTTTTTAAATTATTTATTTTTACTTAATTGAATTATATATCACTGCAAGTCAATCAACTACATCTGAAAATATTATAATTTTTAAAAATTAGATAGCACATGCACACAGTAATAAATTTCAGAGTACAAACTGTATTGGTTCTGCTATATCTTCAATATTACCACAAAAATTGGGACAATGATATTTTAATGTCTGACTCTAGATTGGTGACAACTCCAAAACCACTATACAAAAAGGGATAAGCCGGGCCGGGGGCGCGGGGAGAGAAATCTACAATCCCAGATATGCCTCTGAACCAAAAATCTAAAACATGAGAAAAATTAACAATTAAGATTAAGCCTATAAAACCAATCAAGGAGATGAATTAACTTGGCTTAAATGAACATAATAGAGAGATTTGAAAATGACTTAAATGTTTAGGCTCTGGAAAAAGATAAAGAACAGAATAACATCTATTTTTACAGAAGAAATTATAAAAATATAAACAGGTAGAAATGAACAAGAACAAGTGGACACGACAAAGAATCAGTACCTGGAGTGATCTCATGCATCTCACCTAGGAATGGGTGACCCCGCATACATTTGCTGCATCTTCCAGCCGACTTCCAGCTTGAACATCTCTTTGCTGTTCTCTAATCTAGGGCTGGGAAGTCAAGGTATATGAACACGATGGGGGCAGTTTTACTCCCTCTCCCTCTAGTCTTCCCCACCCTGTGATCCAAAGCCCCCTGCCATGTGGTCTCTCTCCATTTGTGCTTTGTTTAGGAATCAATGGGGCAGAGCAGACTAATAAGCCTGCTACCCAAACATGTATCAGGGAGAGGGGGGTTGCCAATGTCTTCTTCTGCAGGCACACCCAATGTTCATTAGTGATTCTCATGAAGGAAGAGGAAAGGATGGGTCCCTTTTCAGAACACTCATTTTCCTTAAAGGCTGACTTCCGTCCCATATCCCATTCTTTCTTTCCACTATTTCGTGGTAATGGTTTGTCTGCAGGGAGAGAGGTGGGAATGGGGAACAGGTGGGGAGGAGGGGTTGCGATGCAAGGGCTGAGAGAACGATCATGGCTCTTCCGATGCCCTGCTAGAATATAGCGGTTTCCAAGCACTGGCAATTCTTTAAACGCAGAATGTGGGCTCCTATAGACTTTTTTGTTCAGATTTGGGCCTAGACAGCAGTTTCAGGGTAACAGGGAAAAAATCCCTCTCAGTGCCCAGTCATGCAAACACATGTCTAGTTCCTCCTTCAGTTTAACAAACGTTCGCGTATTATTTAGTTTACTACATCTTGTTTTTTTCACTTAAAGTATTTCTTAGAGATTGTTCCATATCAGGACATACACATGTGCCTCATTCTTTTTAACTGCTGCACTGCATATATTCCACAATATGTGTGTACTAAAATTTATTATAATAGTTCTCTAGTAATAGTTTATTTCTAGGCTTTTCTTATTACAAACAGTCCTGCAATGAGTATTTTGAGTATATATGACTTCATAAAAACAGCTTTTTAAAAAAGTTACCTAGAAACCCTGGCAGATGTCTGGTATCCAATGGAGGGAATCCAGCTTTCCAGTGGTATCTGAGGATCCATCTGTACTTGCATGTGATCACAAACTCCAGAAGCGTCCCACTGCTCTGGGCCTCCTTTCCCTTCCATTGTTTATCAATATTAGGAAATAGATTCATAACTTTTAGTTTAAGAATCCTGAGCTAGGAGAGCATGTGCATGTATCTGTCTATGTCATCTGTTAGACATTAGCTTGTAGATTCCTAAACTATTCACAATACATTTGCAAAATTTTTACTCACACTAGTAAGTTGTCCTATAGCAAAATCAGTTTGCTCTGAAACTATAAATATACAATATGAATTATGAGAAAAAATTAAAAGCCATAAAGTAAAAAAATTAATGATTTAATATTAAATATTAAATGACTTAATATTAAATGATATTAAATGATTATGATGCAATTGGTTGCAGTCTCTCCTGACTTATTAATAAAAATTCTGTGACTTATCACAAGAATTGACAATTTCTACTCTAATTGCATTGCTTAGCACGTGACAGGTACTCTATTCACTACAGTGTTTCTCTTTAATGGTTCGTCAAAGTGTAATGTCTTTGACATAGAGAAATTAGGTATCTACATTCAAGCTGCTACCATGCACATAAGGGATGAAGCATGGCGTGGTGCTAAAGAATGGGAAGTCTGAAGTCATACATGCTTGAGTTCAAGTCCCAGCACTCCCCATTTTTACCTATATGACTTTAGGCTTGTATTACACAGTTTCCTCATTCATAAAATGGGGCAAATATAGTATCAATTTCATGGCTCCAGGGATTAAACAAGAACTAAGCATGATTCTTAAGACACTTCGTGGCACGTAGGGAGTGTTCAACAAACAATAGCTATGCATTAAGGTTTCAGTTTAGGTGACAACTGGATATACAGAAACTTTGAAGTGAGGCTTAAGTTCGTTGCTGTACAAGTAATGGCAATTGGTTCACAGCTTTCTCTTTCATTTGGCACAGGAAGATTTCTTGATTTCAGAGACGTTAAATTGTGACCACAAACGATTTATTAGAACTAAAGAGTATAGGAATAAAAGTAGAGACCTATAAGGGCTGGAGGGGATTTCAATGTTACTTCAGGTTATCTTGTGATAACCATTCCCATGTATTAAGTTCATATTTGCATATCTCATCTCATTTAATTTTACAAAGGCCCATGTGAGATATATATCATCATCATTATTTTGTAGAAAAGACTGAGAATCTGAGAAATCGAGTGACATGCCCAATAGCAGCATGTCATTAGTAAGCTGCAAAACAGGTATATGCAGCCAGGTCCTTTGAAAATAAGATCTGTCAATTGCTATCCACTTCCAGTGAAATCTCACTTAGCCGTGATAGAACCAGCTTATGAAAAATCTTGAATGCCAAGAGCGAGCTTGAACTCCATTTTGGAGGACTGAGGCAGAGTAGTCTTACCCAGTAGGCACAGTGGCTAGGGCCCATAATTCTTTTAGGGGCCCGCAATACTTTTAGGGGCCTACAATAATGTTTTAAGTTCTTTTAAAATCAGAAACATGAACTTTTAGGTCAAAGGAAATGTTCTGTTGTTATCAGACTGATATGTTCATCTCTATACCAATGCAGTTGTAAAATATAAATTTTTATATATATGGATATATTTATCGATAGATATATCGATAGCTATATCCCCAAGCACAAGGCAAAGTGCCTAGAACCCGCAAGGTCTTCATGGGGCCTTGTGCTGGGTTGCGCCAAACTTTGAGGTGCTAATAGGAGACCACACTGGGACATAGGAGGTGATGGGCAAATTGTGAAAACAGTGGCCACCATCTCCATCCCCCTGTGTCAAGGCACCCCCAAAAAGGAAGTTAAAAGAGATAGAAGTGAAACACAGGGGAGAAGATACCGCTTTCTAGCTGCATTATCTAACAAGTGACTTGAGCCATCTGAGCCTCAGCTTCGCCGTCGATGAAACGGGGTTATGTGCCTCTGGGGTGGTTGGAGAGGGACCTAGCATGCCTTGCTCACTACTGTGTATAAGCGTTCAATAAATACACGTTGAAGGAACGCATTAATTGTGTGCTTAGCACAGTGATTGGTGGATGGAAAGCGTCCACTGGGTGGTACTTAACTGGCATTAAAAAGTTAAAGGCCCTCAGGGGGACGGACCTAGCCCTATTAGACCCAGACGTACCTCACTCAGCAGCTTCTACGCGGACCTGCGCAGTAAACTGCGCTTGCGTATAAGTGCTTTCCTCCGCCCCCTCAGTCTTGAGGGCCAGTGGGGCGGGCCTCCGCGGCAGCGCGACAAGTCCAGAGGGGAGGATTGGGGAAGGGGTGTGGTTTAGCAGGCCGGCCCGGCCACCCTCTTCCGGGCTCCGCCAACTGCGCGCGCATCCTCCTCCCCCTTCTTTTGTGGTCCGGCCCATTGCGAGGGTGACAGGAAACCCTGTGCAGGGAGCGTCGCCATCTTGGACCTGCCCGAGGAAGATCCTGAGGGAGCTGCAAGAACAGTCGCCGCTACCGCCGCTCTTGCCACCATCGTGTCTGCTTCTTCTCGGCCAGCTCGCTATCTGCCGGGGCCTCGGCCGACCGCCCCCGCCCCTCCCCGGCTGCGCCCGCACTCCGCTTCCTCGCCCTGACGCCCCCCGTCCCGCCCGGAAAGCTGCCCAGCCACCAGCAACCCCCCAGGTAACCCAGGCCTTCCGCAGTGTCCGTGCGGCCGAGGCCTTTTCGCCCGGCTCTCCGAGGGCTGAGGGTGGGGACGACGGCGAGCCGCGGCCGCGAGCGGGCGACTCCGCAGGGCAGGCCCTGTCAGGCCGCGGCGAGGCCGGTGTCGCGGTGGGCGCCGCGGGGCCAGGCCTGCCGGGACTTCCTCTCCGGGGCCAGGGTGTCCCCGCGCTGCACCCGCCGAGCTCTCTGGTTCTCCCCGCCCAGCGGAGAGCTTCGAGGCGTGCTGGGAAGGGTGTGCTCGAGGTCGCCTTCCTCGGCTCCTCGGCTGGACCGCGCAGACTGGCCTCCCCGCAGGCCCCTCTCTGCCGGCTGTCGTGCCCGGCGGCTGCACACCACCCCCGCGGTGTTTATCCGCGCGAGCCGCGCCGCCTTGCCTCCTGCGAGCCCCAGACGTGGCATTCCCCGTCCCACAGGCCGCGCCTGGCCCTGAGTACAAAAGGCAGCACGCCGGCATCTTGGACTGGCGCCGGTGTCCTTGTCGAGGTGGGCGGTCTGCCTCTGGACTCGGGCTCGAGAAGGGGTCTGTGGGTCTGTGCTTGCGAGGTTCGTGATGGGGTGAGTCCCTGTGAGGCCCGTGACATCCTATAAGGCCCCGAGCCCAGGTAGCATCCAGAGGGGATGATGAAAACCAAAAGTTTTGGCTTTCCCAGAATGGAAAAGAAGGAATAGGCGTTGTTTCCTTGGTTTGCATTTTGCTGTGTGCCAGGCACAGATTACATGTCTTCACACAGGTTTATCTTGCTTCACGTAGCTCTTGGTGACGAGCGAATTAACGCCATTGCACAAGTGAGGAAACTGAGGCTTGAAGTTGTGATGGGCCTGGTTAAGGATGGTGCATGCAAACGGGACTCTCCCTGCACTGTGGCTGGTGTTTGCTACGCTCGCGTTAGGCCAGGGTTACAGACCTGACCCTTTCAAAGGTAGCTACAGCTTAATTCCTTCTTCATTATTTTTGCGTTGGATGACCGTGGATTGCTCCTTTGTAACCCAGAGTCTGTCGTGTCAGCCACTACCCTGCCAGCCGTCGTTCTCACAACTCGACAGATGGCAAGATGTCCAGCTTGTATTTGAAGAAGACACTGGGGTTCCCACGAGTCAGGTTCTTTCCCGGTGGCTCCACAGCAAGTGTCAGAGCCCAGATTTGAACTCTTGCAAAGTTTATCCCTCATTTCACAACTGCTTTTTAATTCAGATGTGGCTATGGAGGGCAGATTTAATGCTGCACTGAATCAGCTCCCGCTCCTTCTTACCCTAAGACTTTCCAAAGTTTTTCCTCGGTATTCTGCTTAGGCACTTTTCCTTGGTCATGCCTTGAAGCACGGAATATGCAATGCACTTTGACTTCCTAGCTAAGTGACCATAAGGAAGGTAACCTTTCAAACTCAGTGTTCTTACCTATACTGGGGATAATAATACCTACATTTTTGAGTGGTTGTGAGGCTTAAGTGGGATTCAAAACCCTTAGCACATTGCTTGGCATATAGTGCCCATTACCTGTAACAGTGCCAGACATGTAGTGAGTGTGTAATATTTATTGAATAAATGAGAGGATCATGCCTTTGGAGAGCTATAGATTCACACCTGGGCCTTAATCTTAGCTTTTCCTTTACTGGTGTGTGATTGCACATAGGTCACTTCTCTGAGCTGGTTTCCTTGTCTGTAAAATACTAGACACATTTTTAATATTAGAGAATACTTATCAATTAGCAGGCATATATTAGGTACTCAGTAAATGGCAGTTATTTAAAAGATGGAAAACGTTAGATTCTAATAACCTAAAAAAATTTCTTGGAATTAAAGTTATGTTTTATAAAGTTTTTGCTCCTTATATTTTAGGTTAAACTTTACGGTTGTGTGCTTCAACTGTGCAACAGAATTTGGGGTGTTGTTACAACTGATTTTTATCACAGCATTAACTATTTTTGCATAGTCTCAGTAAGATACTGTACTTGTAGGAAACCTTTGGTTAAGAATGTTAATAGAATAAATAGAATGTTAAAACAAGGGCTATTGAGATATGCTTAATGTTTTATTAATAAAAAAGCTTGAAACATTTTTATATGGTTAAATGCCAGGCATGACTGGAGACAGCAATGTACAAATAGAGGTATCAAAGATGTTCTTTACTTTTTAAATACTTTCTTTCTAAACAATTGTAAACATATACAGTATGGAGTAGTATATTAAGGCTTCATATACCTGTCAGCAAGTGTCAGCAATAGTCAGCAGTCTTGTTTCATACCTGTACCCTCGCCCCCAGATTATTTTGAAGCAGATCTCAGACATCATATCATTTCATCAGTAAAATTTTCACTATTACTAGTCCCCCCACCTCCTCTCTCTCTCTCTTTTTTTTTTTTTTTGAGCTAATCCTCTTAACTGTAGTAGTAAGGGCAAGGTTTTTATTTTTGTTTTTCTCCTAAGTACTTCTGTCCACAGAGGTGCAGTATTGGAGTACTTTATTTCCTATTCATAGTATACCGTCATAGTTACCTGGACAGTTTTTGCCATTGACACATGAAGGAATTCAAGATTTTTTCTTACTTACATTACTGATTTGTAGAAAAGTGTGTGGCTTGTCAAAGGTGAAGTGGTGGTGGGGTGTGTATGTGTGTTTTAGGTGAGTTTCAGAAATGGCTGATTTATTTTCAGAGGTTGCTTTACTTTTGAGGAAAGGAAATTGTCCACTCATTTTGATTAGATTATTAGAGTGACTACAGTAAGTTTTGTGTCCACTTGACTGACAAATCAAGTAGCATTCCACTTTACTGGGCCTATAAGCGAATCAAAATGCTTCTGTTGTTAGAGTTTCATGAAGGCAGGGACAATGTTGTTTTGCTTTTGTTTTTTAATCATTACTGTATTGTCAAATCTAGCATAAGGTTTTTATGCTTGGTAGATGCTCAACATTTTTATATTGGAATCACAAAAGCAGTTTGTCTTGGCTCTGGTGTTTATCTTGCATTTAAAAAAACTCAACAGTGAGGATCAAAATTTAAATCACTTGAAATATTTAGTGGATTGATTTTTTACGCTGTGTTGAATGAGTTATGTAAAAATTACACAGTAACATACGTTCTAAGGAGTAGAATAAAATAGCTATTAACAGTTGTGAAAGTATTAGTCAGACATGGTGCTTAAGGTAACAAAGTATGGAGCTAAACTATTTTTAAAAAATTGGAAATACCCTTGCTTATTGGAGTGCTTTCTTCTTTTTTTTTTTTTGAGGCTGATCATATGATTGACTTCATGTAATGTTTCCCACATTATTTATGAATGTGGAAGTAATGTTGGAAATATTATGAAAGAGAGATCTTTTGGCTTATTTTTTAACTTGTTTGTATCAGAATTGTATATAAAATGCTTGAATATTTAATAGTCCTTTATTTTTTCTCTACTTTGAATATTAGAATAGCACATGCTTATTATACTGTCAGTGTAGGTATAGATAAAGAAAGTTAATAATTTCTCTTTCCTTTTTCTAGTTTCAGTCCATATGTTCATTTTTACAGTTTGATGTGCATCTTTCCACAGTATGTACATAGAGAATTGAGTGTGCGTTTGTGTTCAGAAAGGGTATGTTACCACATCAAACTTAGGTCTTTTTTTTTTTTTTTTTTTTTCCTTCACTTAAAATCATGGGAATTATTTCCAGGTTAATACATATATTTTAAAAATGTTTTTAAATTAGGTATATATTGTTTCATAGTACAGATGTATTGTACTTTAGTCATTTCTTGTTGATAGGAGTTTAGAAGGTTTTCAAGTTTTTTTGCTGTAAAATGCTGCATTTAATGCATTTGAACCTGTAACCTTGTGTACTGAAACTTTTATTTCTGTAGACTTTTTAAGTCGCTTTCTTGATCAAAGGGTGGTTTGGATCTTTTTTAAAAAGATTTAAAAATATATACTGATTACATCCCAGTATATATATAAAATATATAGTGATTACATCCCAAAACTGTTGTGGCAATTCAGACTCCCACAAGCACATTGTATGAAAGTGTCTCCCTTCACGTCCCTATCTGCACATTTCAAAACTGGTCATTTATATGTTTGTATAATTATATTTGGAAAGGTGTCTGATTCAGTAGATGAAGATTGTGCAGTTCGGTTTTCGGCACAACAGTGATTATGTATAATACGCATTTAGTAACCATTTAGATCTATATGTATTAGCCTGGAAAAACATCTGTAATTTTGTTAAGTGAAAAAAAAAAAAAAAAACACATTGAAATGTTTTGGGAGTAGCAAACTCCAAATTAAAAAACGTGTTTCTCACCTTAACTGTGGTATGTTTCATGTTCAGGAGATGAGGTTGCAAAATTGTGTTAAAGCTATAATAAGCATAATTAATATTTAAAATGGGCCACACAATTATTAGTGTTTATGCATTTAATAAACATTTCTCTTGACAGCCAGGAAGTTTTGAGCTGAATTTTACATGCACTGATAGTAAAACTGTTACCCTAATTTGTTAGTATAGCTATTCTCCGTCTTCCTCTAATTTTGAGTTTTTGCTTTTATTTTTATGTCTATGTATTTATGTAGCTTTAATAAGTTACCTTAGAGAAAATTGGGTTCTTTGGAATTAGGCCTGCGTTCAAGTTCCAGCTCTGCTATTGACTTTGTAACAATGGCCAAACGTGAATTTCTCCAAACTTCTGTTTATTCAGTTTTTACATGGACAAGATGATGATTTTGAAGAGTTGTGAGAATTAAGAATTATGTAAGACAATCAATATAGGGAAAAGTGCAGATCGTCACATGGCTTGTTCTCAACAAATGTTATTTCCCTTCAGAAACTTTTTTTGTAAGTAGATATAATGAATTTTTATTACTGGCATTACCATTTATTCATATCTGTAAGTCCTGATTACAGTGCATACTCTGAATGTAATTATTTAATACTACTTATTCATAATATTAAATTAGAACCAAGTGAGTGAACTGAGAAAGAATCGTATCCCAAAGTTACCTCTATAGGGTTTCATAGATGTTCTTAAAGGTGCATTTCATAACTGTGGAGGAGGGAAGATGGTATAGTGGTGAAGAGTGGGTTTCTTTGCAGTCAGAACAGTCTTAAGTTTAATATAGACGACCAATTAGCTGTGTGACCTGGGCAAGTTATTTGCCTGTTCAGTCTTTCCTAATCTGTAAAATGAGGCTAATAAACACTATAAGAGTAGTAGTAAGGAATTAAATGAGATTGCATGTGAAGTATTTAGCATATCCCTGGCTTATATTAAGTGGAATTAAATGAGATTGCATGGAAAGCATTTAGCACATTCCCTTGTTTATATTAAGTGCCCAATAAGTGGTAACCACACAGCTGTGTTTTTTTATTAGTTTACATGTTGTTCATGTACATATTAGTTTACATATGTTTAATGATGCCTGTTGCCTGCACGTAGTGCTCTTTTTTTCCTTTTAAGAAATTGAAGGCGCTAAAGGTGATCTCATGTACGTGTAAACCTTGTTCAAATGCTTTTTATAAAACCTGGAAGAAAGTGCATTTTAATCATACCAGTAATTGTGCACTAGTTACAGAACATTACCAAGATTTTTTAATGAGTGGAGATTGTAGTGTTGAGAGGTCAGGTTCATGTTTTCAGAGCATTTGAACTACATTGACATTTCTTAGGGCCCCCCCCCCCTTTTTTTTTTAACTTTTGAATAAGTGAAGCAAAGGCACTCCTTAAGTAATAGGGAAAAAACTTTTTTCACCTTCCGAAGCTAGTTGCTAGTTAAAAATACATTTCTCATCTTTTCACCTTAGCAGTGAGTGGTATGTTTTATATTCAAGAAATAAGGTTGGGAAATCCTTGGTTAAAGCAGTATTAAATAGTTAATATGCAATATACAGATCATGTGTCATAGAAATGTACACTTGAAACATTTATGATCTTATTAACCAATGTCATCCCAATAAATTGAATAAAGAAAAAGATAAATAAAAGAGGCCACGTGAATATTGTTCTACTACAAATGAATAATTTTGAATGAAAGTTATCAATAAACTGTAGGAGTATATTTAAAACGAGCTTAGTATCCTTAGAGTAAGAAAGGTTGGTCCTGTTGTATAAGTGGCTGCAGTGCTAGATATTTTCTGCCTGCCTTGTTACTGAAATTAGTAAATTTGAGTCATCTTTTTTAATTCTGCTGTTAAGGTTTTTATCTGTAATTTTTCTTAGGAATTTGAACCAGAAAATTGTGTGGTGAAGAAAAGATAGGTGCTGGTGTTCGATCTGAAGTAGTGATCATTCTCTATTTGGAAATAGTTGATAGCGAGTAATGCTTGGTAATTTTTAAAAACATTTTCAAAATTACTTATTTTAGGTATTTAATTAATGCTTGTGTAATAATTACCAAGTACACAAATGAGTACAACTAGAACTGGGTTGTAATTTCATGATTAGTCTTTAGAGCATTTCAAGTAGAAATTGATATTGTTAGACACCATAGTTTTAACATAAAATAGAAGGTACCAAAGTATGTTCAGCTACAACTTTCAATAAGAATAGGGAAAAGAAATAGGGAAATCAGAATGGAAAGAACATGAGAGAAACAGTAATTTAAAGGTTACTAAATTATTGCTTTTTCCTCAAGTTTCAATGGGGAAAAAAGACTTAAAAAATAACTAGAAGAAAAGAGTCTGGAAGGAATGCAAGTTAAGATATTATAACCTTTAAATATCATTTTTACTGTGAGAGATTATTTTTTCCCTTGTATTTGGGATCTGGTTTGGAGATCTAGTGAGTAATTCAGACCAATTTTTCCCATAGGACCAAGTTTATTCTTAAACCTTTTGAGTCCCCAGTGTCTGGAAAAAGGGGAATCAAAATGATGATCAGAATCAGAGTTAATCTAACTAGAAAAACCTCCTTTCCTGAAGGAACTGGTTAAGGGAGTTTTCTGTGATGTTGAAGCCTGATTATAAATGGGTTACAAGAAGTCAAGGTGAAATGGGTAACAGAGCATCCACTTTTGTTGAATGTAACTCATAATTCTAAGTGGGGAGACTGTGTTGTCTGAAGTGACTGTCCAATAATTTACAACTTCCCCTTTCCTAATAACAATAATTCACTTATTACATATATACTTTTTCTACAGGTAATTTATTAGTTATGTAGAAATTTTATTTGAAATATACATAAGAAGGTGTTAACTTAAGCGGATTTCTCCAGTCATACCAAATACATAGCTTTTGTAATATAACAGTTGGCTAGAACAGTAAAAATTACTGGAAAACAAATTTTTAAAAATGAAGGTTAAACCTTCATATATAAAAAGAATTTTTATCTTAACTGAAAACTCATTTGAGAATTTTATTGGAAGTTATTACCACTATTAGAATTTACCTCTTCTCTGGCACCTAGCAATATTAAGGCATTCATTTGAATAAATTGAAGAGGTTTTATTTTTAAGTTATTAAAAGTAGGAGAGAAATTAGAATTCTTCAGGTTAAGTTATCTGAGAGTAAGGAATGGGCTGTGATCCTTTAAAGTATATTCTAATACATAAACTTTCAAATTTTACAATCACAAGTAGTAGTTATGCCAGTATTTGATATATTGTTAATTTTCAAATCCTACATTAGGTTGAACCATATGAAATTGCCAATGATTGACTTTAAAAAAATGTACAAGAACAACAGTTTCATGTGGTTGTATCTAAATCTGTCATTACTTTGGAGTGGAAATAATGATTGCTCTTTCTTTGGATCCTATGCTAACCATTGATTTAAAGTAGAGTAAAAATGTTTGTGTTTATAAATTAGTGGTTATTTTTTAAAAAAACATTCTTTTGTAAGAATCAGAGAGTTCTGAACAAGTAGGCCATCAGTAATTCACATGACCAGTTAATAGGAATGAGGCCTTAATGGGGGAAGAGGACTGTTTACCATGATGCTTAACTCGAATTTATAAAGATTTCTTTGTTTAACATTGTCTAGAGTAACATTTGTTACTGGATATTTCCCAGTATGGAATATTGGAATTGTTTTGATATAAATGGTTTCTTATATTTTTATAGGTAATGCATGAGAATGTTAAATGCATCCATGAAAATTTGTGCATTTGATCAATTTGGAAAATGCAGGTTTTACTCTGGCTTACTGTAACCAACACTTTATTATCAGTGTGCTGCTTTTTATATATCTTTAAAGGATAGCAACTATGAGCTTGGATAACTTCTGTATGTGTATACTTTTCTACTGAAGTAACACAGTTTTCTTTGTTTCTAGTGCCACCATGGCAACTGCACCATACAACTACTCTTACATCTTTAAATATATTATTATTGGTAAGTTTAATTTACACTCTTGTTCTCCAAAGAAGGTTATAATATACAAAATATTTTTATACTAATAACATACCACTCCAGAAGAAGTGGATGATTTTCTCAGTGCAAAATTATTGAGAAGATTCATTTTTGCATTAACAGTGTATAATTTGCCTTGTGGCTCTGGATACTTTTGTAGTACAGTGCTCGGTGTTTTTGAAGTGATGTTGGTTGTTCTTGAAGGCTACCTTCAGGCTTGTTACTACTGGGAATGAAATTAATTTCCTAGGAGTGCTGGTACATTTCAAAAATTTAATGAAATTAAATTCAGAGCCCCCTGGATTCCAAAAATTAATAGAGAACATTGAGAATAACTTTATAATATACATAAATAAAAATATTGGTAGTTTTTCTCTTAAGTTTCAAGAAGATTTTACTCAAAAGGCAGTGATGTTTATCCGAGTTGTAAGAGCACAGTTGAAAGTACATACACTTTTTAATTCTTCACATGAGAACAGTTTGTTTTAATGTTGAGCTTATGTGACTATATCATAATGCTTCCTTCACCAAAGGTTAAATTACTGCAGTCCAGAGGCGATACTCTTCTATAATCATTTTCATATAGTGTATATTCTTTTCTTTTTTGGAATTACGCAAAAATATAATAAATATGAGATAAGATGGGATCTAGTAAATCAGGCTTCCAAAATATACTTCTGCTTTTGTATGCTGCTGCTCTGTGTGTTACTACTTAGGAGTCTTTTGCTTTTATGCATGATTAAGGGAGAGAAAGTATAAAACTTCAAAATATCTCAAAGGAAAAAAAAATGACAATTTCTCTGTTAAAAAGGCACTTCCAAGCTGGTGGCTAGTAACATAATTTATAACCAAATTCTATCACCACCAAAAGTTGGGAATAGTGAATATGTACATCACAGTGAAAACTGACCTGTAGGATTTTTTGAACTCATAATAAATTACGGAAATAAAACTTTTCTAAGTGCACCAGAAATGTGTGATACTGTATGGGATATAGCAATCATTGCATATAATTATAAGAGTGTAAAATGAAGAAATATAATTGCCACTTGAAAATTTTTTTTAAACAGGGGACATGGGAGTAGGAAAATCATGCTTGCTTCATCAATTTACAGAAAAAAAATGTAAGTTTAATATATAAGGTAAAATATTCGTAAATTTTCATTGTTCTCTACTTTTTAAAGTGTCATTTTCAGTGTACTTTATGCATTTAAACATAATTTGCCCCTACATATGCACTTCTGTCTTTAGGGAGTGATTTTATTTTTAAGTAGGTGCAGATAAAATGAAATATACCCACATATATAGAGTGTTGACTTATATATGCCACATATAATTAGATCACTTCAGATTTTTTGATGGTTAAACTTAATTTTTTAAAATGTATACTGTAATGTCAAATTTAAATCTTTTTATTCTCTGACTTTGCATTATAGAAATTATCTTACTGGGGAAATTTGTTGCATGTATCATTTGTTAACTAATACTAGACTGGAAATATTAAAATGGAATTTTTTCTGTATTCATGACTTGATTAAAATTTTGCGTACAGCTTTGTATTGGGTGGTAGGGGAAGGGCCCATTTTATTTTATGTAACTGATAGGCTAAATATAGTTGAAATTGTTTATATATAGTTGAAAAAGAAGTTTTCTTTTTCTTCTTCTTTTTCTTTTTTTTTTTTATTTTTTGCTTAATACAATGTGTTACGAAGTGTCCTGTGGTCTTTGTATACCTGTACCAGAGAATAGTGAGTTTAGGTTTCCAGTGGCCTAATTATAAGTAAAGGACTAATAAATTTGTCATATTGGATTAGACATATGTAACTTAATATACAACTATAAATGTACATTAAATGTGGTGATTTTCTTTGAGGCATTGATGATATTTTCCAATATTGATTTGTTATACGTAAGGATTGTCAGGAGGATAAATAGTATGACATTGGGGGTATAAAGAGTTTATCACTATCTTTATTTTTAATTAGCAGATTCTTTTAGTGAGGTGTCAGCAAACAAGGGCCTGTAGGCCAAATCCAGTCACTGCCTGTTTTCGTACAGTTTTATTGGAACACAAGTATGCCCATTTTATGCATTGTTTATGGCTGCTTTTGTTTTAACTACAGAGTTGAATAGTTTTGACAGATACCTTTTGGCCTTCATATCTTAAAATATTTATTATTTGGTCCTTTACAGAAGTTTGCTGACCCCTATTCTAGTCCATTTCTGTGTCTTTAAACTTCTGGGTGTTTGCTGACCTTTTTTTTTTTTTTTTTTTTTCCATAGTGTTAGCTTTAGTCTGTTCATAGCCTGCAAGCATTGTTGTCATTTGATTCATCCAGTGGATTTTTTCCCCACTGGTCTTAATTTGAAGCTTTCTTGAAGTTGGAACATTATATTATGTTTTTTTTTTTCCTCCCTAACAGTTATGGCTGATTGTCCTCACACAATTGGTGTTGAATTCGGTACAAGAATAATTGAAGTTAGTGGCCAAAAAATCAAACTGCAGATATGGGATACAGCAGGACAGGAGAGGTTTAGGGCTGTTACACGAAGCTACTACAGAGGAGCTGCAGGAGCGCTTATGGTGTATGATATCACTAGGTAAGAGATTAATAATTTTTCAACCTTCATAATAAAAAAAAATCTTTAGGCAGTGTGATTTCTTTTTTATTGACTTAAGCATTCCTTAGTTTGTAATTATGTGACTATAAATGTGCTTATTTTGGTTTTATGGCTTTCTCCTCTAAATTTGCTTGTAAGACTTGACATAACGTGTTGATTTCTTTTCATTAAAGTGCATATGACTGAAGAAAAACTTTAGAAGATGTTTGTGTAGCTGACAAAAGAATACTACTCTAAAAAGCATCAGTTGAATTATTTGAGGTGAAATAGTATTTTATACCAAACTTTGTTCTTTTCACTTCAGTAGAAGGCAGGGAAGTCTTGAGGAATTACTCTGTTCAGTCTCTAGTGTTAAAGTTTCCGTCTTTTCGAAAAAAGAACAAGCAAGGAATTCGTCTTTTCGAAATACGAACAAGCAAGGAATTAAGTAGTTTTGCTAATCCAACATGGTAGATTACACAAAGTTCCTATGCTTGCGTCTGAAGGTGTTTGAGTATTTAATTTAAATCCTCTTTTGTTCTAAAATGGGCTGAAATAGTTTATAGTACTTCAGGCAGTGAGATTAAATTTATTTCAGCTTGGCTACTTCTGGAAACACAAAACACTTTATACAAAGTAACAAAACTGGACCATAAATATTTGGCTTTTGGAAAACATGGAAAATTGTGCCACTTCATTAAACTCTGTTTTTTTGTCTACTGTGAGTTAGAAAAGGAACTGGATCACCTTTCACGTTAATGCAGAGTTTCAGTCTAAAGCATTGTGACTGTGACTTGGGGTCGTGGGGTAGGAATGAGTGAGTGGGACCAAACGATACTTAGACTTACAAGCATATTTCCCTTTGGCAAATGCTTCAAGCTGTTTCCCAGAATTAAGTATTTTCTGGGTTAAAACAGTGAACCAGCCTTAATTAATACTCTTCATGTAGCCAGGCAGTGATTGGTAAAATAGTTTTGTGGGAAGACTTAAAAAACGTGGCCATCTGTACAGGACATCTTTTTATGAGCGAAGCATTCCCAAAGACCTCATGTAATTAAAAACCCCATGAATTAATAAAATTTAAATATGGCGATGTGTACTTACACTGTATTAATGTATAGAGTTAATAGTTTGTTTTGCTTTTTTGGTATGTGTCTTTTTCTTTTTCCAACTTTATTGAGATATAATTGACATACAACATTGTGTAAATTTAAGATATACAGTGTGATGGTTTGATACATGTATGTTTTGCTTTTAAACATATCTTTTAAGCATAGGAAATACTTTTGGTAGCGTGTGTCTGTTTTAAGTTACTAAAAGTACTTGCTGGAACCCCGACTGTTGTGGCATAGTGGATTGGGCATTGTCCTGCAAATTGAAAGGTCGCCTGTTTGATTCCTTGTCAGGGCACATACCGGGGTTGCAAGCGGAGTACCCTGTTGGGGGCATGTGAAAGGCAACTGGTTGTTTCTCCAACCCCTCCCCCCTTCTCTCTCTCTCTCTCTCTCTCTCTCAAAATAAATAAAATATTAAAAAAGAAAACGTGTACTTCTGCTGGAAACAACCCAAATGTTCATCAACTGATGAATGAGTGGATGAACGAATGTGGCATATGCATACTAAGAATTAAAATGCAGCCATTAAAAGGAAAGAAAGATTGATACATGCCATACAGTGGCTGTACCTAGAAAACATTTTGCTAAGTGAAAGAAGCCAGAAACAAAAGGCCACATTTTATATGATTCCTTTTATATGAAATACCCAGAATAGGCCAATGCATAGAGACAAAGTTGGATTGCCAGGGAATGGGGAGTGAATACTAATGAGTATGGGTTTCTTTTTTTGGTGGTGAAAATGTTTTAAAATTAGATAGTAATGATCATTGCACAACTTTTTGAATATTCTTAAAACTACTACATCATATACTTTAAAAGGTTGAGCTTTATAGTATGTTCATTATAACTCAGTAAAACTGTTTATAGTCAAACCTCAGTTCTTGAACATCTCCAATCTCAAACAGTTTGGTTCTTGGTGAAGTTTTTTGTGGAAAAAAAAGTCTCAGTTGTCAAAACTTTGGCTCTTGACCAGACAACCCTTTCATGCTGATACCTGTATGATCAGTCACTGTATGACTCGGTTTTCAAACAAATTTCTTCTCAAATAGCCTTCTGGAACAAATTAAGTTTGAGCACCAAGATTCCATTGTACTGATAAAAAGTACCTTTAGGCTTTAGATAGGTGATTTCTTGACTCGGTGATACTTCATAGTGATACTGATGTTGCAGCTGTGACACTACCCCCCGCCCCCCATTTTTTTTCCTATCAATCTTTGACAGTTTGCAAACTTAGAAGTCCCTGCTTTAATAATACTTTTTATTGGCTTTAACTCTGATCATTAAAAGGCACTTTGCTAAATTGACAGCATAGCTTAGCATGGCAGTTTGTTTGGCTCTGTCAATTATTTATATATCTAACGTCCATGACAAAGTTAGGGATATTTCCTCACCTTTTTTTTTTAAGCTCTTATAGCACCAAGTTATGAATATTTGGATGATACTGTATTTATCGATTTGAAATAATGATGGTGAATTTTAAATTAATGAAACAATTAGCAGAAATTACAGCACATGTAAATAATACGGTTTTCATGATCTTGATACCACTTAATGGGCCGTGTGGATTTTCCCATTTACTAAGTGTTGCCAATTTGTAATTCACTCTTGCTGCCAGCTTTGACATTTAAAATCCATCAAAATCAGTATAAATATTTTAGAGCTATGTTATTTAAGGTTTTTTGCACAAAGTAAGATATATTTGTATAAAGGCAAGGTATGCTGGTACTACAAATATTAAGTAGTGGTAAGGCTTGTGCTTTTTAAAAATGATATCTGACCTTTTACTTAAACATTTTAAATTGGGAAAAGTTACTTTGATTTATGTGACTTTTTTGACATTTAGGTAGTAATTTGTGTATGATGTGATACAGCACAGTAAAAAGAGAGTCTGAGTAAGGAGTTCTTTTCAGTTCCCACTAGGAAAGAATTAAACGTTTGGAATATTGAATTTCATGTAAGCACTGGCAATTGGAGATTATGGAATATACTATTCCCAAGGCTAAACTTGAAACATTTTGAGGACCCATTGTTTATAAAGGTTCTAGACCTGGCTCTGAAATCACTTAAATCTTTGTGGGCTTCTGTTTCCTTACCTGTTAAATGAGTAAGATGGATTAATGTTCTGTGAATGTGTATAAATGAAAAGCATTTTTAACCTTCAGAATTTTTATTGCCTTTTGTATGTCCGATTAATATTATACTGTGTATAATATTGTAAATGATTTGGATTTGTTTGCTGTTTCAGGGCCTTCCTGTCTAGTGCAAATGAGCCTATGAGTTTTTAAACCCTTTCTTGGAGAAAGTGGAGAAATAGGGCAGTTTGAATCCCAAAATGATTTAGCTGCTGATAAATAAGAGTGCAGAGTTAGGATTAACTCAACTCTGATGTTTGGGGATTTGAATTTCCAGTTGCCTGTATTCAGTGCCCTTTTAAAGCCAGTTTTTATGTTGTTGTAATTAGCTTACTCTTTAAGGAAAGGTGGATTTAAAATTTTTAATAACTTTTTTACTTTTCAATTACAGTTGAAGTACAATATTAGTTTCAGGTGTACAACATGAGTGATGAGATATTTATGTAATTTACAAAGTGAACACCTCAGTACATCTAGTGCCCACCTGAAACCATACCATTATTCCAGTATTATTAACTGTATTGCCTATGCTGTACTTTATAGGCAATATGTACAGGTGTTTTGGCAATTTGTACATGTAATCCCTTCTCCCAGAAAGGTGATTTTTATACCAGTATATTGTATATAGCATAACTGACTTAGTTTTTAATTTGAAAAATTTAAAGACAAATGCAAAAAAAGTATGTGTTTGTATTCCACAACTGTTGTTCTTCAGGGTATCAATGTAGTCAAAGCAAAAATTTTTTTTAGGATCTGTTGATTAAAGTCTATATTTTAAATATTAAAGTTTTTTTTCTACTGAAATGGAAATTTTATATGGCAGTCACAAATATAAACTTTAATTTTTGCAGAAGAAGTACATATAACCACTTAAGCAGCTGGTTGACAGATGCAAGGAATCTCACCAATCCAAATACTGTAAGTTAATGATATCGATTATACAGAAAATTTAAGATCTAAGCTAACCCAAAAAGGAAAGTCACTTGCTAGTGGGATTTTTGTATTCGGGTACAAAGAATGAAGATCTTTATTTTATTCTTAAATTAATTGAAGAAAACAAATTTTTTTTTTTTTTTTGGTACAGATTACCCCAGGTATCACACTTTATGCTTGGCCTTTTTTTTTTTTTTTTTTTTTTTTTTCCATGTTTGTGGTTAGGGAAAAAAATGAAAGTTATGAGTGGGGTGGTGATCTCATGTCAAGTGGAGATTATGAAATATGAAACTGTCATTTTAAAAGGGATCTGTATTAGTTGTATTAAATGTTACCGCTGGAGGAAACTGGGCAAAGTGTATAAACAAATGATCTCTCTCTATTATTTCTTACAACTGCATGTAAGTCTTCAATTATCTCTAAGATTTCAGTTAAAAATAAAGTTTTGTATGCTTTAAAAAATTATCTCCTTAGCCAGACTGAGAAGACACAGATTTTTAAGGGCCAGACACCATGTGAGACTCTGCAGTGTACAAAGACAAAGTGGGTCCTTGGCCCCGAAGGTTATAGTTGAGCAGGGAGCTTACCTGTGGGAATATAAGAGGCTATGCCAAAAAGCAGAGTGAAATATGAGTTAGAACAGAGTGACTGGTGTGCTGATGGGGGCCCAGGACAAGCAGTGCCATCTGGAGAAACCAGCTTTACAGAGGAGGTGTAGGGTGTTTGAGCTGGGACTTCTGGTGGGGGGGCGGTAAGAGTTGAGCAGACAGTGTTGAGGGTGTTCCAGGGACAAGTGAGGAAAGGCACTGGGCTGTGACTCACTCTGAGCTTCTCAAGAACGAAACCTGTCTCCCTTAGCTTTGTACCCCAGCACCTAGCAGAGGCCTGGTTCAATAAATATGTAATCATTGGTAGCATTGGCTTTTGTCAGGGAACAGCAATTGAATCACATTGAGGGTCAGTTAGAATGGTTTGCCTGTTATGGCAGAGACTGTGCCTAGAACTTTCATATCTATCATCACATTAAACCCACTGTAGGTATATATACAAACCTATAGATGAATGTTCATAGCAGCTTTATTTGCAACAGACAAAAACTGGAAACAACCTAAGTGGCACTGGTAGGTGAATGGTTAAATAACTGGTACATCTGTCCTGTGGAATATTCCTCAGCCATACAAAGGAATGAACTGTTGATACATGCAGCAGCTCAGATGGATCTCAAGGGCATTATGATGTGTGGAAAAAGTCAATCTCAAAGATCAAATTCTGTATGACTTCACATATAAAGCATTCTGAAAAATAGAAGATTGTGGAGATGGAGAGCAGATTTGTGGTTCCCAGGTGTTAAGCCGTGAGGGTGGAGGGGTGTGAGTAGTGTGAGTTGACTATAAAGAGGGCAGCACAGAGTAGTTCCTTTGTAGTGATGGAACATTTCTATATTCGATTGTGATGACACACATCTATAGCTTCAATAAAATTGCATAGAACCACACACACACATGCGCGCGCGCGTGTGTATAACAACCTATAGGTTGTACCAACCAAAGTCACTTTCCTGGTTTTGAGAGTGTACTATAAATAGGTAAGATGCTACTATTGCAGAAGCTTAGGACCTCTCTACTTTTTTGTAAACTTCAGTGATTCTGTAGTTATCTCAGATAAAATGTTTTTAAAAACAAAAAACCCTCACTGTAGAGGGTCCTTCGAGAAGTGTAATAAAAAATTAGCCATATCCTTCCTGCCTCATTTATGCCTCTTGAAATCTTACCAGATCTTCAGAAGAAAGAAAATCTCTTCTTTAAGGTCCAGCTCAAACATTAACATATTCTGTAGTGCTGCCTTTGATTTCTATGTGGGAATTTCAGTAGTTCCCCCTTTCCTGCATGGGGTACGTTCCAAGAACCCCCACTGGTTGCTTGAAGTCACAGATAGTACAGAACCTGATACATACTGTTTTTTTCCTATACATATATATCTATGATAAATTTTAATTTCTAAATTAGGCACAGTACTGTTGTGGTTAACAATAACTAATAGTAGAATAATTATAACTATACGATAATAAAAGTTATGTGAATGTGGCCTCTCTCTAAATAAATTTATACCCCTCTTGTGATGATATGTTGACCACAGATGACTGTAACCTTGGAAAGCAAAAAACTGGATAAGGGGGGGGGATTACTGTTTATACTTCCTTATTTTGGTGGTGGTATGTTTTATACTTCCGTCGTATTGGTATGCCTTTCAGAATGATAGGAAGCACTGTGTAGAAATTCTTAAGGAACTGGGAGAAGAGGCAGTGTTGCTGTTCAGCAGATGTTTCTTGTTTTGAGTATCTGTCTCATAGTTGCCCTATACTACGCCATTGTGATGTTACCAATCTTGGTATTTAGAAAAAAGTGATTTCTTTTTTTTAAAGTGTCACTTTCTTAGTCTTCGATAGAGCAGTAGATTATATGTGAAAACTTCTTTCCCTCCCCAGTGGTCAGTTGTCCATACTTGACTGAAGAATGCTCACTTTTGTTGTATTATTTAACTGTCCTTGCTCAAGGTTTACATTTCAGGTAAAAAGTTTATTGGACACCATTTTTGGATGTGGGAGAGCCCAAGGGCTGTACCTTCGCATGAAAAAAAGTTGATGGTAGAAAGCCCCTTTTAGTTGAACCATTCATTCCTAAAGTTTCCATATCTGGATTAGCACATATGTTTGGGAAGGGGGGGGAGAGTTTACCAGTTCTTGTCAAATAAACATATAGACAGAGACAGATAGACAGAGACAGCCTATCTATAAATCTCTCTGCAGCACCTCCCCACCCCCAAACCTCTATTTCCCAAGGCTGCACACTTTTTTCTTAGAACTTTTCAGAACTGCCTTTAACTTTGGCCTAACCTCACATGTATAAAAGGATTACAAAGTGGATATAGTTGTAGGACATTTTGCCTTGGATTTGAACTCTCTGCATATGTGTTTCCTACTGCCCCCGAATGGATACACAGACATTGGTTATCAGTTGCTACAAGCTTAGTCCTGCCTAGGGATAGTGTGGGTTAGGACAGTGTCTGAAGGTCACAGGGCATCCTACCTGGATTCTAATGTCCTCCTACCACAAACTTGCTAACTGACCTTCAGCAAGTCTCTGCCTAATTTGAGTCTTAATGTCCTTACCTGTAGCATGAAGCAGTTGAACTAGTAGTTTTTAAACTTTTTGATGGTCCCAGAAACTTGAAAAATCTGTTGAAAGCCACGAACTCTCTCTTCAGGGACTGTCCTTGTTTACAGCATTTTGTGCTTAACTTCAGTGCATTCACAGGTCCCCTGGAGTTTGTCCATGGGCCCTTAGTAATCTTCCTCAGATAAATTGTAATCTTTGGCCTAGAGCAGGCGTGCCTCCTGGGCCATTTTGTTTTTGAATGGCTTGCAGAGCTAGGAATATTTTTTACATTCGTAGATGTTTGTTAAAAATTAAAAAAGCATATACAAAGAGACCACAATATGGGGCTCAGGAGCCTGAATTACAGCTTCTTGGGCCTTTACACAAAGTTTGTGAATTCCTGGCCCAGAAGATCGCTGAGATCCCTCTTAATACTAATGCCTTCATCATTCTGTAGTACAGTCTGGTGGATAATTGTTAGTACTTGTTTTTCTTTTTAAACCAATATTTCTGTTAAGGTTTTTGGATTTGAGAATTTTTATGCTTCATTTAAATGGTTGCTTTTGTTTTGAGATGCCTTTCTTTTGGTCACACATTAGGTAATAATTCTCATAGGAAATAAAGCAGATTTGGAGGCACAGAGAGATGTTACATATGAAGAAGCCAAACAGTTCGCTGAAGAAAATGGTGGGTTTCTTTTAAGACTTTTAATGGCTTTTTGGGGGGTGGTCACACTTGGAAGAGTTTCCAGGGATTTTGATCCTGCAGATTATTTGACAATTATTTTTTAATGCAAACTGCTCAAATTTCAAGGATGAGGAAATAGCAAAATGTGTTTGAGAATTCATGGGGGGGGGGCGGGTTAGTACAATTATTCCCTCCATCTCATATTCTTTCATAAAATACTGAAAGCTGATGGGAAACTTATATTGAAATGTTGCTTAAGAAAATGCCCTTGAGAGGTAATTTGAAATGTCCTAATCATAATCTGAATCTTATTTTTAGGCTTATTGTTCCTTGAAGCAAGTGCAAAAACGTAAGTATGGCTAAAATTAGATCATTTTTAATTACATTCAAATTTCTCAAAGTAGAATCATGTGTATGAAAAATGTATGTCACACATACACACACACTCGACCCTTGAACAATGTGAACTATGCGGGTCCAGTCATCTGAGGATTTTTTTGAATTGATCTGCGTAGTTCAGTTGACCTGCACAGTTGAAACCCACCTGGTTCAAGGGTCAACCCCATCACTGGGAATTTGAATGTTCAGAGCAGATTTTTGACTGGGAGGAAGGCCGGGTGCCTCTATTGTTCATGAGTCACCTGTACCTAAAAGGTGTAATACTTAAATGCATAATGCTTATGGCTAGAGGAATAGTAAGCAACCTTTTGCTTCCTATTTGTCATTTTAAAATAATTTTTTTTTTTTTTTACTTTACCTAAAAGATTATACCTTGATTATGTCCATTGGTAACTGATATTACTAAATGAAATTATATAAACATTTCAAAAATGTTTGACACTTCCAACTGAGGTTGAGTTTGGCATCTTGGACTCAAGCTTGGTCAAACTGTTTAATACTTATGATCATGGTAAAAAGCAGAAATACTCAGTGTCTAAGACTAATTAGAAGCATAATTAACATTTCTACTTGCTATCCATGTCCATTATTGAAACCCAGGACTTTCATCATAGTTCTTCATTTATTAAGCCAAAAATTCCTTGCGTTGGTAAGAAGGTAGCTCCCTTTTGTTAATCTGTACTATTAGTCCTAAGAACATTGAAGTGTGAACATAGCTAAGCATGAACATGTCACCATCACAGGATGAAAACAGTTCATGCTTGGCTAATCAGACTGCAAATCCTGGAATCGTGTTTGCATGTTTGGAGATTTCATTTCTGTTTTGAATACCCTCTATTATTACAGAAATGGCCTATTGTAAGTGTCACATACTAATGTGTTAGCATTTTAATGATTTGGACACATACAGTTATCCAAATAGGGTTTGTAGAAACAGTACTGTGTTTATATGCTTTCCACAGAAAATATTTTCCCATGTTGTTCTCTTAGCTCAGTCTTCTGGTAATCTCTCTATTAGATGACAGTGGCTAAGTTGAAGACATCATGGCAGTTGACTAAAGGTTAGCAAAAGGTCAGTGTATAATGTCTTATCTTTTGTAGAAAACTGTGGTTCTCGAATAAAGTTGTCAATTGCCTCTTAGGGGAGAGAATGTAGAAGATGCGTTCCTTGAGGCTGCCAAGAAAATCTATCAGAACATTCAGGATGGAAGCCTGGATCTGAATGCTGCTGAGTCTGGTGTACAGCACAAACCTTCAGCTCCGCAGGGAGGCCGGCTCACCAGCGAACCCCAACCCCAGAGAGAAGGCTGTGGCTGCTAGTGACCTCTTTGCTGTGGCTCTCATTTGACCTTTCACCTCTGTCTGTTGGAAGCAGTACTTTTTACTGCCTCATTGTCTTCTGTACATCTTACTGGGTTTAATTAAAAACAAACAACAACAACTCTGTTGTAAAAACAGTTTAACACAATACTAAACGGCTAAACAACTAGATGTAATCAGGTTATCAAAGGCAAGTAGAGTAATCTCTCCTGCATGGTAAATCTAGACTTTTTTTTTCCCCCCCTTGATTGTCCTCGTGATAGGTTATGTCACCAATACGTGATTTAAACTGAGCACTGATGCAGGACTTCATGATTTTTACCCTTCCCTCTTTTTGGCAAGGCTTTTGTCTCACTGTACGGTTTAATTTGATATCTTAAGCCTTTTTCCCCATCTTTAACTGTTCAAGTATGACTGTTGTAACCAAGTTTTATTGCTGTGAAATGGCTTCTGATGATAGAGAAGGGGTTCTGTAACTGCTTTTGTTTTGTTTTTTATGGATCAATTTCCTGTTGTGTGGGTGGCATTTTTCTTGAGAAGGTTTGCTTCTGTCTTAGCCTTGCACAGGGAAAATACCCATTTATCTTTTCTCTTGTGCTTAATTAATAGCTTTATCTTTTTTTTTTTACATCATTTTATCCTTTTCTCTTTAGCAGAAAGTAAATATGTATAAAATTTGAAGGAACTGAACTAACAATACATTCTGTGTATATTATTTTAATGAAGAAAATAAATTGATTACTGGCATTGGAACAGTATAAAATACCAGTTTGTACAGTATGACCTATATTTGACCATGTTACTCCCTTCCATTTCACACAAGGAAATAGACACAGCTGCAGTTCACAAGTAATACTGGCTCTACCCTCTGGTGCTGGCAGCGTTGGGGGACATTATGCTGGAAAGAGCGCCTAGCGTGAGAGGATTAACACTAGCAGATTCTGTTCCATCTTTGCACTGTGGCTTACCTGCTGATTTTCTTAACTGTTCTTGTGCAATCGACAATGTGCTAACCTGCTTTTCTCTTTTTGTAAACATTTTGCATTACAGGCTGCATTTCTTGCCTTACTGTATAGAAAAAGAAAAAAGGCTGGGTTTATTATTGCACATTTTAAGCTTTTATACCTTTTCTTCTTGGAATGGTGAGATTCTGAACTGGATGGCCAGAACTACAGGTCTGCTGTTAAGGGATTTTAAATTGTGCATTTTTAACACTACAGTGAAATAATTTAAGATATCCCTTGTGTTCTTAGTGTGAGGCACTATTTTTTGTCATGTTGGCATAAATTGTTTTGTAAAAGGGAAAGTGTATCTAACAGTGTTTTAGTGTTTGTGCTGATACAAATTAAGTTATTACTTTGCAGGAGATGGTTTGGCCACTGAAAGAATACAGTATTGCAAGGGAAACAGTCATCTCTCTAGACAACAGATTTACATTTTACCAAGTTCTTTACTTCTGCTTCTGTTGATTGATTTCTGAGTTTATGGTTTTGGCTGGGAATTCAGAAGTTATTGAAGTGTAAGACAGGTAAACCTCCATATATTATATAAAGTGCACTCAGCTCAACTGCTGTGTTTAAAATACACATTTTAAATCCCTCTTTACAGACACTAAAGTTAAAAAGAAAAGTACACTTTCCTGGGTTATAAACATGTGGTAGTACCAGAGTATTGTATAGTCAATGTTAAATAAAAGCCAAAACTGGAATGTGCAGAAAATAGGATTTGGTTAATTTGTGGACTCATTTTTATTTTTGTCTTGAGCTTTTATATAAAGATTCCTGGAATAGATTGGTATATTCTGTTAAAGACTTACAGTGATCTGTTTTGCTCACACTGTTGCATCACAAGGGACTCACCCAGGGACCATGACCTGCTGGTGTGTGTATATATTTACAAAGACAAAACAAACCACCCACCCATTGGGATATAAGGTAGCAATTACAAACTAAAGACTGCGGCTTGTTTAGGTGCAATACCCTGATTTCCAAAGTAAGTTACAGTCGGTCTTATTGTTTTTGTGACAGGATTTATTCAGACTGCTGTACTCTTCATTTGATGTAACAAAATGCTATTAATCTAAATATTTGTAAATAAAGTACCTGTATCTAGATTAAATTAAAATTGTTTGTATTATTTTCTGAACTATAATAGGATTTTATATTCAGATAAAAGCATAAAGTGTCAGTTTTTATTGCAGAACTGTATTTGTTGATAGAGAAGTCTACATACATACCATATAAATCCACATCTCTCAGTAATTGAGGTTTTATCTTTGTGTTCGGATCACACTTGCAGTGTTTTCAGCCAACCTTTTTCAGTGTGAGATAAGCACATTGGGTGCCTGATGGTATTCTCCCTTGACTGTACTTGTGGCCAGATTCTGTTGTTCACATGTGTAATGCCCTGTAATAAACTTGGGTGCTCAAAAACAGGAGCAAATTGTTATTGTAGCATTCATATGCCAGACACTGGGCAAGTGCACTTTGGAGAAAATGTGAAATTCTTTTAATTTTTAATCCATGAGAGCGTCCTACTTGTGTGGTCACATGCTTCTCTGGGTTACTCATTGCCTTTGCACCTGTGAGGAGAGGCCCTCCTGACTTAATAGGTGCTAGGTACTTTTTATGCATTAGACATTCCACAATGTTCAAGTATTTTCCATGGATAATAAAGAGATGCAGTAACTTTTGAAATTTTTTTTTTTTGTTTGTTTGATCATGTTCACATAATACTAGAGGTAGTAAAGTTTCTTTGGAAAAAAACTTTTTGGAACCAGGTATTTGGCTTCATACACTAATTATCTTACCTCCTTTAATTCCAGAAGACTCCTAAAAGTTTTGAGAACCTTTCCCCATTCCCCTATCTGTTGTTTTAAGTATTGATTTTTTTGTGTGTGGTTTAATTCACTACCTTTAAACAGAACACCTAATGATTACCTTCTGTTCTTATTTATTTGGGAATACAGAGGGTTCATTTGGCAGTTGAGAAAGATATTTTACCCTCAACATTCAGCACATGGATAGAACAAGAAAATGTGTCCCTGAAGGATTTCATTAACTGAATAGACCAGGATTTCAAAAATTTTCCTAAGATTTGTGAAAAGCAGAATAACGTAAGTACAAAAGGTACTACGAAATTTTTGTTTTGGAATTAGATGCCTTCTAGAATTTATGTACTAGTAATTTTTTTTAAAGTTTTTTTAAAATTTATTTTTAGGGCAAGGGAGAGACATCAACGTGTTGTTGCCTCTTGCATGCCCCCTATTGGCGACCTGGTCCGCAACCCAGGCACCTGCCCTGAGTGGGAATCAAACTGGCTACCCTTTGGTTTGCAGGCCAGCACTCAACGCACTGAGCCACACCAGCCATGCCCGTATTAGTAAATTTTGTTACTTTCATTGTCTTGTAAATATATCCCATATCTTAACAGCTTAGTGGTAGCCAAACAACTTTATTAACAATACGAACCTCAGTAAATAGTAAGGGTTAACATGGCATACTGTGTGTTACAGGTCAGAAGCTGCCTAGGGGCCTAGAAAAGAGTCCTTGGGAGTGGTTTAAAACCTAGCTATTCTATGTAATGTCATATTTCACCTATCCCATGGGAATAATTCTATTTTAATTTTAACAGTAGTTGCTACTCTTTTTAGAGAAATAGTATGTTTACAGATCATAGAGTTAAGCCATTAATTACAGTAATGCAGAATTTTAAAAGTCTGAACACAATTTGAACTTCTCATTGGGTCAGATTCTCTCAAGTACAAAATTCTACTTTCCCATCAAAGAATAGTTTCGGTTGAAGAAGAGCACCTGAAATGTAACTTTCATAGTATTTCCAAAGATGAAATTTATTCTTTGGTAGGTATAACATACTTCAACCTCCAGCCAATAGATGGAAAACCATTTGAAAGATTGTCATTTCTTAGAGTTAAGGTAATAATATGATGGCTTTACTGTAGATCTGTGAAATGTAAAGTCAGACAGCCCTGAATTTATTTTACCTTTTATTTTCATATGAAAATAGATTTTAAGCAAAATCCAAAAATAACTTTTGACACTTATAAATGAAGAGGGGCCTAAGTACATATATTTTTTCTTTGCAACTATAGAGATTAAGTTTACAGACTGAAACTTGCAGTTACATTCATCATTGGCTTTATAATAACACACTTCAAAGATTAAAAAAAATGCTAAGCCATCTAGTACCCTGGTTTAACTTGTATACAACTATTCCTATATGTACAAGTGATTTACAAAAAACCACTGGCCTTAATGGTACAAGTGAGGTAAACCACAGTGGAGCTGCAGCATCTGAGTTCACTGGATCTTGATATACCAAGTGGCATTCCAACTATGAAGTTTGTGAGGTAGTGGAGGTCTTTCCTCAAAAGTATGTATGCAAGATAGTCTGCCTTAGGTGGCCAGACCGTTTTTTCCCTAGAGTAAGACAAAGTAAAGAATGAATTCTTCCAACAGTAAAAGGTAGGTCTTAACAGAACTAGCATGATTGCAATAGGTAGAATACATATTTGAGTACCTCTTCGGAAAAATGTTTTAAGATGAACCACTACAAAATTATCAGAAAAAAAGTTACTTAAGACTATGATAAACTAGAATTCAAGATCTTTCAACTGAAAGTGCTGGTTGAAAGAACTATTTGTAGCAGGTACCTGTGAGCAGGAAGCCAGGAATGGCATCAGTGTTGGTAACTGTCTCGTGATTTTGATGGACCTTTTGGAACTTGGGGGAAGGAGCTCTGAAAAAAAGGGAGATAAAACTTTACGCTCAGAAGCTAGGCCCCTAATTCCAATGTAGTATAGGCTTTCCTCTCACAGAGACCTGGATTACCATCCAGACTCCAAAACAATGCCGTTAACAATCTGACCCCATCCACTGTGCCTCTAACCCTCCTCAGTTATTCTCTCGAATTTAGAGCGCCTGAGCTCTTGGCTGCCGCCACAGGCCGATCTTTGACCCTGGCTCCCCAAGCCCGAGGCACACATCTCCCACTGCTGGAGGCTGTCTGATCTCCAAAGCCGCCCCACGCCATCTTCCCTAAGGGTACCCTCAGGCCTGTGTGGTTTGGGCCTGCATCTGACTTGGGTCCTACCATTGGAGGTTGTAAGGTAATCATATTTAAATCTTGGCTCCGCTGCTGGTGAGCTCGTGCCTATTAAAGAGGCAATTGTCCTTGAATGTTCCCTGTGGCTCAACCATTCCATACGCTGCTCTGGTAGACAGATGAGCCCCTAAATCCTGGTTTGGTCTTTTACTGTGATCCTGACGTCATTTTTCATCTCACACCATATTTCCATATCTTTATAGAATCCTACCTCCCAGGATGTAAAGACTAAATGAGAAAATATATGTAAAGGGTTTAGTACATGTTCACAGCAGGCACTCAAAATGGTAGCTATGACCTGTCTCTGACGGTAGTACTGTGTTACTATTTACCAATCCGTGAGTATATTTCACGTTCCTCTTAAAGGGTTAACCGTATCTAAGTCACTCAGGAAACGCTTGTGAAGTTCAGGGTTTTTTGAGATGGACCTTGGTGAAGAGGTCTGCGTTCAGACTTTTGCTGAGGTGGCAGGCACGGTCGGTCCTTCCCCAGGATACAGGGGGACGCGCAGGCTAAACCAGGGTTCAGGCCGGCCTCCCAGGTCTCCGCGCTCCGTGACCCAGTAGAGAAGAGGGGAATCTGGGGGAGGAGGGCATCTCCAGTTCTAGCCTGTTTCCTAAGACCTCAGTTTCTACATCTGCCAACCAGATGATTCCAGTTTTTCTAGGGACCATGACAAAAACAAGTCTTTCCTAGGACAGTTGCAGAGATTTGAAAGTGGCATTCTTCCCGCTTCGGAGTCTCCTCTAGATTATGTACCCTGAAGCTTTCAGATACTTTCCAAGTTCAGATCAGACCCCTTGTGAAGAGCTTCCTTTTACCTGGCTTGGTCCAAGCTGACAGTCCTCCGTGAGGGAAGACGACTCCAGCTGAGACAGACTGGGTGACGATGTGGAATCTACAGATGTGCTGGTGACCAGTTCCCCTAACGCATCGACTTGTCTCCGCAGGCTGTGTAAAGTGCCCTCTGTCTGCTGCTTCCCTTTGATTAACACTTCTGCTTGCTTGGACATACAGCGTCGAAGTTGAGCCTGAAAGTGTTAGGGTCAAGTTTAGGGCTGTATACAGAAGAAACGTACTAGAACTATTCCTCAGTAGCTTCCTCACATTTCACACTTGATAGGACAAATCTCACTATCATAAAGCAGGAAGGGCTGCTAAAAATGCTCTTGTCCTAAAAAGATTTAAAAAAAAAAAAGTCTAGAGGTGTCAGACCTGGGCCTTGCACTCAGTCTGCTCTCTACTGTATCAGTGCTGAGGAGCCCTACATCCTTGGACTCCCCATTAAATCCCTGCCTTGTCTCCCTTTTCTGCCCAGGCTCAGTAGAAGACTGGTTTACACCCAGTCTTCCGTGTCTCCCACAGGGCATGCAACCCTCCTGCCTCGACTGCTTTCTGGCTTTCTCAGTGCTGCGCCTTCGAAATGCTGCTCTCCCAGTCGACAGCAGTGCTGTCCCCCGGGCTCCCTGGGATGAAGGGAGCCATCTCTGTCTGTGCTGTCCACTGCTGTAGCCACTAGTCACACGTGACTGGGGGGGGGGGGCTTGAAGTGTGGCAACGGGAGAACTACATTTTTAACGTGATTTATTTAGAATGAACTTCAATTTAAATAGATACATGTGGCTGAAGGCTATTGGAAGTCAAGGGCCTCCACTCAGTATACCAACAGCTCCTTGTCAGCCCATGCTGTGTGTGTGTGTGTCACACACACACCCCACCCCACCCCCATTCTCCAAAGATGCATTCTGTCATCTCTTGTCCTACCTCACTCTCACTTTACAACTCTTAACCCCAAATCTTTAGGTCAACACTGACCACCAATCCTATTGTGACTCCTATTTCCAGCTGCCTGCAGAGAGACGGGCTTCCCTGGATGAGTCACCTGCTCTGAGCCAACAACTGCGTACCTGACACCCGAGCCTCCTTTTCCTGTATTCCCAGTCTTTCCCCAACCACCGCCCTGTGAGCTCCTTACTGCTTACCATTCCCTATCTCCTGGCCCAGATTCCTAGCTTCTGTCAGTCCTAGTCCTAGTTGTGGCAACACAGCATTATGCAGGTCAGAGAACACCAGGCCTAACACTGGAGTTCCTGGTTTTGAATACTGGCCCTGGCGCTCACTGCATGACGCCCACTTCTCTGAGCTTCAGCCATGTAATCTGTACAACTGCGAGTGCCCCAATACAGCCAATGCGACAACAGTATGTAAACGCAAGCAGTCTCCCCCACTCTCCCCGGTACGCCAAGTAACTCCTGCTATATATGTATTTTGTAAAGGGCAACCTTGAGTCGGTCCTCGCGGTGACGCAGTTTCTCTCGCAGTGCCTCTCCCCGCCAGTGTTCATCCTTTTTCAGAGGGAAAGGGGAACATCAACCACGGCACACCACTGTCAGCGACCGACGGCCTTTGCCTCCTCCGACCCTCCCCACCCTGAAGTCTGTTTTTCAGCTAATCTCGGGGTGGGGTGGGGACCAAATTATCCTTCTATGACATCCAAAGAATAGCAGGATAAACCCTTACCATTATGTGAACCTGAGAAAAATTAGGCTTTTCTTCGAAAGGCGATGGTCTCTCACTCACGGTGAATGGAAAGTTCTCTTTCAGGCTTTCCAACCCTCCTCCTAGGTTTTCATTCCTTTGCAAAACAGCTTCCAGATCTGGGGGTAGTTCTGGAAGAAACTGATTAAGATTCTTTAGGCTGGTTCTGATTTCATCTTTCACCTCGGACTTCAGTGTCCTCATCGCTTCACTGATTTCCATTTGTCTTCTCTCCAGATCGTTTTGGTTTGCCATCTAAAAGATGGAAAGTCAAAGGCCATTGGTAAAGTTTGGGACTTACTTAGAATTAAGCTGTTTAATGTGTCATGTATTTAAAGATCTACAAATGTCCCAAACTTGTGATTTTTTAACCACTGAAGTATCTGTAAACTCACTTTTCCTGCCGTTTCAAGTGGACCAACTTCCACTTGGAAAAGCGTGGGCACAGCGCTCCGCGCTGGTGCGGTGCTCCACAGGACGCGACGGAGCAGGACTGCAGTCTCGTTGCCAGTAGAATTTACCATGTGAGTGAGGGCAAGTTTGCTAACCTCTGAACCTGCTACCTCGTTTATACATTAGGATAATACCTTGCATTACAAAATGTGAGAACTAGGTGAGAATTTATATGAAACACCTTAATGATACCCAATAAATGGCAACTAGGAGAAAAGGGTCATTTGCTGAAAAAAGCTGTTAAGTGATCTAGATTATAAATGTTAATGTTGAAAGGGACCTTAGAAATGATCTGGTCAAATGCTTTCATTTTATAGGAGAAAATTCTGGTGGTTTGAGCAGTCTAGAGGTTTCCTCAGTTGTTACAGGCCATGTTTAATACCTCCATGTGGCTCTCTCCAGAAAAAGCTTAGTGAAGATAATACAGTCATATCCACTAATGGCCCTTCCAAGTTTGCAGAGGCTTGGGGTCTTTAAATAACTTTTTTTCCCTTGAACCAAAGGGGGTTTCAATAGGGGGTGGTTTGGAGACACAGATGAAACCAAATGGCCACATGGGGTTGTCCAAAGGACAAACTGTAGAGGATCAACTGAGTGGCCATAGCAGCGCGACCAGAGCTCTGGATGGCCCGGATGCCAACGCTGGCTGAAGTCGCCTGGGGCACCCGAGAGCAGACCCTCCAGTCGAAGCGTGGTCTACTCTCAAAGCCACTGCAGGATGGTGAAGGCTCCCCGCGAGTCCCTTTTTCTTGCCCGGGGCTTTGTCTCTTACAGACTTGTTTCTGACATAAAATCTAACATTTCTATATACATCTTTGGGACATGATAAAAATTTCATGCTAAAGAACTTCATTTTTCTTTCAAAACTAACATAAAAAGCTTGTTGAATTTAAGAGAATTTTAAAAGAATATTTTGAACAAATACTTTCTTTTTAAGACTAGAAAAACAAATTTGACTTAACAGACATTTTTACAGTCAGCTTTCACCATTCCCACAAAGAAACACTCTCTAAGAGCCATAAGAGAAAGGAACGCTGCCGGAGGCCCAGGAGTGTCCGTGCCTCGCCAGCCTTCCCTGTCCGGGGCGCTGGGCGCACCTGCTTTTTGAGCTCCGTGTACTCGTGCTGCATCTGGTTGAGCTCCTTCATCAGGCGCCTGGCCCGTTCGTGGTTGTCCTGGGCCACCTGCTCGATTGTTGCCATTTCCTTCTGCATGCAGCTGTTCTCCTGCTTTTGCTCCTAGCACAGATGGAGGAAAATGACTCTGCGGTCTGGCATAGGGACATGTCGCTGCTGGCTTACACGCTCACTAGCTCTGTAACTTCACTTCCCATCTGGGCCACAGATTCTGTAGCTGCAAAATGGGGGTAGTTCCGCCTGCCTCCTTTAGCAGCTGCGGTAGAGCTGTGAGTACACACTTGCTCAGGGTCTGTGGGCCCAAAGTCTGAACCCTAGATCTGCAACTTACTTTTGATAATAAGTTATTTCCTTTTCTGAGCCACCATTAATTTATCTGTGAGAATTAAAATCTAGAGAGCTGCATATTATCTTCACCATCATGTTGCCCCATCATTAGTCATAAGGGGATCTATCACCTTTTGGGAAACACATGATTTAAAGTTCCATTCACACCACAGGGCTTCATTAGTTCCTCCAGAGAGTGCGAGATAAACACGCCCCTGTGCCTATTGCTGCCCATCTGCCTCCAGCCTCCATAAACTGACTGGAATTCATCTGAGCATTACTTCTCAAAATTTATTTCAGGAGTGAAAGTATGCTAAATTGGGCTGGTTTTACGATGATGATTAATTTAAGCTAATGCTGACCGAAATGGGTAGGCTGAGAAAACTGTGAGCACTGACTGCAGCTATGTCAATGTCTTCTAGAGCCTTCCTTCCTCCAGGCTGCCTGTGCCCATGCCAGTGGTGGGTACGAGTGGCTCGTTAGCTGAGGGTGCTCTCTGCTGGTGCTGACACTGTCTGTCCCCTGGGCCATCTTCCCAGCCATCCAGACAGGGCTCCCCTTGGGCTGCGGCCCAGACTCAGGTAAAATCTACTATCAGCTTCAAGAACAAACTCCGCTTAAATACACCAAAAGCAACAGCTGGGTTGACAGGTAATCTATCTCCTCTACATTGAAGCAGTGTTTCAGTTCAAACGTTTAAATGCATTATTTGCTCATAAACTGCCAGGGCATCAGGTACTCACAAGAAGGTTTTTCTCCAGCTGGCTCCGCTGGATCTTAAGTGCTTCCTTTAGTCCGAGAACCTGTTTCTCAGATTTCTTCCTCTCTGTCAAGAACTGGTTCCGCAAGAGGCTGAAGTCTGCCCTCATAGAATCTGTCTCTTTCCGGAGAGCTAGCAGCTCATTTGCCTTTTCCACTAATTGCTGCTCCCGTTCAGAAAGCTGTTGTTCTGAAATGAGTATTTTTATGCTTTAGCCAGAAGCTCTGGGCTGGCTGTGGACAGAGCTTTCCTTCCCACACGGGCGGACTGTGTGGTGATATGCCACCCCTCCTCCCTCCCTGAGCCTTTCAAGACCCTGCTGACACACCAGAGGCCCAGAGAAAGGTGCCTCCTGACATAATTGGTCTTGGGGGGCCTGACTCCAAAGTGATAGCTGCTGTGTCCTTTTTGGGTCTTTGATTCAAAAACACACCAATCCTGCCTGAGGTGCAGGGAACATGGAGCAGGCTGCTGAAGTGTTTTGTTGTGTTTTGTTTTTTAGTCAAGGGCAGCACACCAGCGCTTACTTCTTCCTTTACAGGAGACAGTGCTGTGCAATGACACAGGATTTGGAGTGGTGTGAGCCCTATCTTACCAGGGAGCCTGTCTCCGGGTGTTCAGTGGGAGCCATGTATGCAAACACCTGGTACACAGTGAGGCTCAATCAATAATGCTCATAAATAACGGTGACAGCTAAAACAGTTTTTCTCTGATCACCCTCTGTAGAGTAACACCTTATCCAGGTTTCACTTTTTATATCTCAGGCATTGTCATTCCTTTTATTTTTTTTTTTTTTTAGTGTTTTTGGTTGTTCCATTTTCATAATGAAATCATTGGGTCTGGGTCTATCAAGAATTCTCAGGGGAAAAAGAATAATAACCCTTTCAGATCCCCCAGTCCACTGAGCTTACTCTGAGGTAGGGAGAGGGGACAACATTTTCTGATCATTATTAAACCCTGCAGAAAAAAATAACTTATTGATGTTAGAACATTTACCCTGGATTCCCATGTCAACGTCATTTATATTCGGCTTAAGAGAGAACAAACAGACCCAAAGGCAAATACTTGTATCTTGGTATTTGTCAAATTTGACAGAAATCTGTTACTGTCATATTTAGATAGAAGCAGAGCAGTTAAAATTGTTGTATTCATTGGTTGAGATGCAATGGGTTACTGTTCCTAAAGTGCATAAATAATAAACTTCATAGAGCACCCCCTGGCTCTTCTTTGCCTTACTGCCCCTCTTCCTCGGGGGAGCATTCTCAATCTGGTAAAGCAGAAAGGCTTAACGGTCTCAAATGCCAATAGATCAAAAGCCACCATCACAAAGACAAATTATTTCCTCCTCTCTCGCAGGGCAGGGCGAGGAGGACCCAATGCGTACACGCCTTCCCTTCTGAACTATGTTTGGGGCCTGGGTCACCCGCACACACTTTACAAGACACCAGAAGACGCTCCTACCACCCTCCCCACCCCAGGATACATACGGGTTTGGGAGAGCTTCTTCTCCAGGGCCTCGCTCCACCTTTCCTCTTCCTGCAGGGTCCTGACACGCTCTTCGGCCACCAGCAGCTTTGTGAGCACCTGGTCCAGTTTGCTTTTCTGGTCTGTTAATTCCTTTTCCAGCTGGTGCTGCTGCTCCTTCAGAGTCACTTTGCTGGCTTCTAATTTTTTTTCTACACTTTCTTGCTCTTCCTGGAGTTTTTGAAACATCTTAATAAAGAACAACTTTAGTCAGTCATACAATGTCCAATGGTGTCCCAGGTGAGGCAACCTTCACGGCCGCTAGATTCCAGTTCAACAGAAAGTAGGAAACAGCCCACGGTGACACAGTGAGTTCCGTTTACAAAGGTGATCAAGCAGGGACTGGAAAAGGATCTGGCCAGCATGTGAGAAGGGGATTCAAGCAGCAGATGACATGTGGTCATCAAGATTCTTTACAGCCGGGGTTTCTATCCCTGTGTTAGGAACCCTGAAGCACAGCAGGTGGTGAGCAGCGGGAGAGCAAGAGAAGCTTCCTCTGTATTTACAGCCGCTCCCCATCTCTAGCGTTACCACCTGAGCTCCGCCTCCTGTCAGATCAGCAGTGGCATGAGATTCTCACAGGAGCATGAACCCTGCACTGAACTGTGCACGGGAGGGATCTAGGTGCCCCTTATGAGAATCTAATGCTGATGATCTGAGGCGGAGCTGAGGGGGCGATGCTAGCGCTGGGGAGCGGCTTAAGTACAGATTCTCATTAGCAGAGAGGTTTGACTGCACAGAGACCACAATAAATCAACTGCAGACTCACATCAAAACCCTCTCAGTGAGAGGCAAGTGACAATTAAGCTGCATCTCATGGCAGGCTATAAAGCCATCCATCCCCCTACCAACCTGGTTCATGAAAAAATTGTCTTCCACAAAACCGGTCCCTGGTGCCAAAAAGGCTGGGGACTGCTGCTTTGTAAGACCGATGTTCTAAGGCCGTAATACTAACACCAAGAGAGAGTTGGTTACAGTATCTCCTGGTTACACAGGGCAGGTAAGGGAAGCTAGTCCCATGGGGGTACATCTCAGCAGGCTTCTTCCAGGGGGGAGAAAAGCTCACAGGAGTGACAAAGTGTTTCCTGTTATGTAAAATCATAAATGTGTAGTACCATTTCTTGCTGGGCCAGCTTGGCTTTGTTTTCTTCCATCTCATTCTGGAGCAGTTGAAGCTGTTGATGCTTTGTCTCCCCTTCTCTCTGGCAGTCTTCAAACCTCTTTGTCCACTCACTGATGTCCTTCTGGAGCCTTGTCTGCTCACTGAGCAGAGCATCCTTATGCTTGGTGGTATGTAGCAGGTCCTTTAGGTGAAAGAAGACATTGAAACTTCTAGTGAAGCCACCTTTACTAGAAGTGGCTAGTGCCACTCCAGCACCTGCCAAGTCTGACAAAAATTGAGACAAAATAAAACTTTCATCTTTTATTATCTCAACAAACTTAAACAAAGGTACCCCGTACTCAATCGTTAAGTTTCTTCTTTTTAGTACCTAAAAAAATAAGATGACAGAAGATGTCAAAACCTCAGCAAGAGATTCAGTTCTCCTGAGCTTTGGTTGCATTGTCACTGAGGTGGGAATAAATAACACCCATCTCACAGGGTTGCTAATAAGATTAAGAAAAACTGTGAATAAAGTTAATTCTTATTGAAAATGAACCAAAACCATGGTTTTGTTATCATTTGAAATATACAGGTTAAAAAACTCAGAAAACAATACATCTTTATTCAAATTAGGCATTTTTTAAGAGTTACCATATTTCTAACAACATAAAAAATATTCATGAGAATACATGTAAGATATTTATAAAGATAGAATGATTTGATTTTACATTTTATACATCTTAGAGGCACAGGATCCTAGAGGTAGAAGGAAGAGAGTTTAGATGTCTAATCAAATCCCTAATTCACATAGCAGAAACTACGGCTCAGAACTTGCTTGAGATTCTTTGAAACCCAAAATACACACTATTCGGCCCAGGCCAGGTGGCTCAGCTGGCTGGAGCATATTCTGTACGTACACGTGTACACACACACACACACACACACACACACACACACACACGCTGCAGGTTCAATTCCTGGTCAGGGCATGTAGGTTGCTGATTCAATCCCCTATTAGGGAGCATATGAAGGCAACTGATCGATGTTTCTCTCTCACATCCATGTTTCTCTCTCTCTGTATCTCTCTCTCTCTCTCCTCACCCCTTCCTCTTGCTCTAAAATCAGTAACATATCTTCAGGTGAGGATTTAAAATACATATATATGTATTAAACAGTATTCTCACAGGACCACACTGAATTACTTTTAAGTATATCACAAGCATAAAGGTCAAGAATTCACGGTATTCAACATCTAACAAGATAGGGGCCCAGCTCCCAGTTGCAAAGGGTTACTCTGCAGCTCAATGAGTGATCAAATCTAAGCCTGGTCTCTCATCAGTGCCACAGAGAAGACATGGTCCATCTGGTCCTTGAAGCCCCCGCAGGGGCTGCTGGGGTGTTCAGTTGTGGTCTAGCCACTGCCTTATTTATTAACTTTGAGTAAAACGTTGTCCGAACCAAGAGTTCTAGGGCTAAAATAAATCAGAAAATCACTGCTCTGAATCAAAATTTTTGTGTATACAATGTTTGTGCTATATAAATGGCCTGATGGGACCTGCTGATATGAAAAGGAACCAGCCTATTTGATTGATATTTCAACCAATTGTCTGCATGCCTTCAAGATCCTACTAGAAGACTATATGTTAGGCTTACCTGTTTTGTTAGGTTCAAATGGTCTTCAACATCAGCTAGCTGTTCCTGTAGTGAGTTTAGTGCCTCTTGCTTTTCTACAGAAATAACATTTACATGATCTAAGAAATACATTGTATGCAATTTCCAGATACCTATTAGCTCCCCCACAAAAGTAGGGAAGTAAATTTAAATGTACTTCTGAAAATGTAAGACTATGTCACACTATCTTTTTAAAGATCAAAAACAGAGAGGTACCTGCACAATCCAGATCTGGGCTTGGGACCTAGGAGTTTTAAAGACCTCCATTTTCAAAATCTAACAAAAAAATTTTACAGATAATACCTAGTGTTGATGAGGTGCATGATTTATAATCAGGTACCTTCAACAATGCTGGTAGAAACATAAATTTGGTACAAACTTACAGGAAGACAACTTGAGGATAGATTTTAAATCTATATTGACTTTGTTGAACTTGAGCAAGCCCCTTATCTTAAGGAAGTGACAAGGAAACTAAAGTTCCCTCATTTGTAAATGGGTAAAATAAAAATGTTATAATGATTAAATGAGAAAATGTATATAAAGTACTTGCATCATGTTTAAGACACAGTAAGTAATCGACAAGTATATTACTAGCTAGAATTACTAACTTCTCCTAAATAATCATAAATAAAGATTTTGTAATAAAGATATTTTCATCTTTATTTTTTTTTACAGCTACCTAAACAAACACACACATCCACAGGAAAAATCTGGAAGGATATTCACCAAACTGTTACTAGGAATAATCTCTGAGGGGTGAGGTCAACAGTAATTTTTATTTTCTCTTTCTACTGTTTCAAAATTATTCTTTAAGGAATAAAAATTAGTTTTAAACAGGTCTGAGATATTCATATACTATGCATTTCACCCATTTACAGTATACAATTCAGTGGCTTTTAGTATATTCACAGTTGCAGAAACACCACCACGATCTAAATCTAGAATGTTTTTGTCATCCTAAAAGAAATCCCACGCCCATTAGCATGAGTTACCTCTATAATAAGACCAAACAATTAGAAGGAGATGCTAACAAAGGGCAGAAGCCCCTGCGGCGCAGCCTCATACCTTGCAGCTGCTGCTGCACTGCTGCTACGTCCTTACGCAGGGAGAGCTTGTCTCGGTTTAGTTGGTCTAGTTCCTGCTGCAGCTTCTTGACAGCTGATTCCAGCTTTTCTAAGTTTGATTGCTCCGTTTTGCTATTTTCTTCTGTAGCTGCTAAAACCCTGCCATCCAAGTAGAGAACAGACAGACTGTCAAATATAAAATGTTCCAGCACACAGACAACTGAGGAACAGTGCTACGCTTTCACAGTGTAGTGATGGAATCTGAATGAGTACAGATCTTAAAAAAACTAAGGTTCTTCAATTCATTTTCCAAAGAAACCTCATTTTCAGCTTTCCAAATACAAGGATTTTTTTAAAGGTGACTCACTAAATTGAAGTTTTATAAAAATCAGGAATAAAAACATAACTAGCACTAAGAATTCAAAAAATCTGAGTGACTAAAATGGATCTCTAACTTCTGGTAAGTGTAAAACAAGAAACACATTTGTTTGTAAAATAGCATTTGTCCATAAATAGACATGCATTCTTTTACATAACAGGAATCACACAGTATGGACTTGTTTTTGTCTGGCTTCTTTCACTGAGAAAAATTATTCTGAGATTCAGCCATGTTGCATATCAACTCCATCCCTTTTTATTGCTGAGTACTAGTCCATGGTATGGATATACTACAATTTGTCTCTCTGTTCACTAGCTGATGGACATTTGGGTTGTTTCTAGTTTTTGGCTACTGCAAATAGAAGCTGCTATGAACATTAGTGTATAGTCTTTGTATGGACATAAATTTTCGTGTCTGAGTAAATACCTAGGAATGGAATTGCTAGATCTTCCGGTAGGTATATGTTTGAATACTTTTTGTTTTGTTTTGTTTGAATTTTTAAGTAACTGCCAAACTATTTTCCAAAGCAGCCTTACTAACATTTCACACTCCCACTAATCACGTGAGAGTTCCTCGCTAACATTCGGTATGGTCAGTCTTTAGTTTTAGCCATTCTAATAGGTGTGTAATGATATCTCATTGTGGTTTTAATTGCCTTTTCCTAATGGTCCATGATGCTGCGCATCTTTTCATGTACATACTATTTACCACTCATGTAGCTTCTGAAATAAAGTGTCTGTTCAAATCTTTTGCCCTTTGGAAAAATCAGATTATCGTTTTCTTATTTGAGTTTTGAGCATTCTTTATATATACATACTCCGGGTACAAGTCCTTTATCAGACACGTGGTTGAAAGGTTTTTCTCCCAGTCTCTTACATGTCTTTTCATTACCTTAACAGTATCTTTTGAGGAGAAGGTTTAAATTTTGATGAAGTCCAATTTTATCAATTTATTCTTTTTTGGATCGTGCTTTTGGTGTCATAGATAAAAAATTTGCCTAACCCAAGGTCACAAAGGCTTCTTCCTAGGAGTTTTAATACTTAGGTTTTATGCTTATGGTCCATTTTGAGTTAATTTTTATATATAGTGTGGGGTATGGATTGAGGTTCTTGTTTTCTCTTTTTTGGTTTTGGATATGCAACTGTTTCAGTATCATTTTTGAAAAGACCACCCTTTCTCTACCGAAGAAGTCTTTGCATCTTGCTCAAAATCAGCTGTCCACATATTTGTGAGTTTACTTCTGGACTTTCTATTCTGTTCCACAGATATATTTGTCCATCCTTACACCAGTACTGCAGTGTTCTGGTTACCATAGCTGTGTACCAATATGTCTTGAAACCAGATAGTTTTAAGGCCCTGGCTGGTGTGGCTCAGTGGATTGAGTGCCAGCCTGCAAACCAAAGCGTTGTCGGTTTGATTCCCAGTCAGGGCCTGTGCCTGGGTTGTGGGCTGGGTAACCACACATTGATGTTTCTCTCCCTCCCTTTCTTCCTTCCTTCTGCTCTCTCTAAAAATAAAGAAATAAAATTAAAAAAGAAAACAGGTAGTGTTGTTAGCCCTAATCTTTTGTTCTTCTTTTTTCAAAGTTGTTTTGGTGTCATGGCTAAAAAGTTTTAGATTTTATTCTACGTCCTTTGCATTTCCATATGAATTTTAGAACCTGACTGTCAATTTCTATTTAAAAATCCTGTTGGAATTTTGATTGTGATTGTTTTGAATCTATAGATCAATCTGAGGAGAACTGAATTGTAACAATATTCTCTTCCTACCCCAAAACAAGGTATATTTCTCCAATTTATGTCTTTTTGGGCAATTTACCCAAAAATGCTACTGGTAAATTTTACTGTGATACTGAGTTTGTGGACTATTTTTTTTCCTTTCTCTGTTTTCCAATTTTTTTAATAGTGCATTTATAACGTTTTAGCTTTCAAGAAGTGATCTTGAAAGCTTATTTGCTCCTGCTCTCACCGTTTGGTTTGCGCCACCTTCTTTTCCCAGCTGTCACATTCCTCTTTGAGATCTTGCTTTTCTTTGCACAAAGATTCAACACATGATTGTAATGCTCGGGTCTCAGCAGTTATTCGTTCTATTTCCCGTCTGTCCCTCTCGAGGAGCTGCTTCTGCCACTCCATTTCCCCTTTCTGTCGCAGGGCTGCCTGCTGCAAACGCTCTAACTCCAGTTTCTCCTAAATCAGATAAAAGATGACTCAAACATACTGAAAGGCAAAGGCTGCAGGCTGGTGTGGGTAAAAGAGCTTTGTGTATTACCTCTAGCACTTCAACCTGAGTCTTCTCTAACTCAGACATTTTTTGCTCATGTTGTAGCTTCAAGCTCTGTAGCTCATTGTTTTCAAGTTGCAACATGTCCAGGATATTCTTCAGTTCTAACAGAAACAAAGCATGGTTCATGCTGTTAAATGAAACACAACATAATGCTATGGACTGATACAAGAAACAATAGGTAATGAAGAAATATGTGTTGTGCTGAATTAATGGAGCTAATCAATTGTATTCTTAATGAAAAAATCCTTCAAAAGTATTGCTAAGCATTAATTTTAACAAAACATTTTAACAAAAACATTAACAGAGATCTAATTCTAAAAGAACTTATCCCACCTAAAAGATTTTTAATCAAAGTAAATAGGAAAAACTTTAAAATATCTAAGTTGAGACTTATATAACAAATTTTTGTCCTTTGAAACACAGATTTTTAAATAGTAACTTTTTTTTCTGATTATAAAAATATTTGCTAACTATAGAAAATTTGAAAAAAAGTATAAAAGAAAAAAACCAAAAATCCATAATTACCGCACCAACTATTACAATTGCATTTTGAGGTACTCCCAGAGTACAGATACATATACACACAGATTTTAAAATGTATTCGGACTAGTCTCTGTATTCAGTTTTTATCTATTTTTTCACTTTCCTCACCAGCATTTTTGCATGTCATTCAATTTTTAAAATATGGCTTTTAAGTTGGTCATTTGTTTCCAAATTTTGTCATAAATTTTGCTTCACGTAACCAACTCGCACAGCTTAATTTGTGAAACAAGGAAATAAAAGGGTTCTCTTTAAAAAAGTATTCCCATGATGTGCATAAACATCTGCCTCCTCTAGATAACCAGAAATGGCTAAGTGTTTCAACAGGAGTGAATATTACGAGCCTTGAAACACTGAGAGCGTTCCAATTTATACTTTGATCAACGGCCTATAAGTAAGTGCTCTTCTTTAATCACTCCTGGGTCAGCAGTGAACATGGTTACTCTGCTTTTAAATAAACTTTATCAATTTAAATGGCAGAAAATATATTCTTTTATAATCTGTTTTTCTTTCCTTATTAGTAGTAAGGTTAAACTTTAAAATAAAACAAGTTTATTTGACAATTTAGTATTTTTTCTGTGACCTGGAATACAGACATTTCCAACCTGAGACTTTATACGACTGTTTTCTTTTAAACTTACCAGTTTTATGTTTAGACATTTGCCCTAAAACTACCTGAAGATTTTCTTCTTCTTTTTCAATTTCCTGCTTTATTAGAGTGAGCTGAGTTTTTTTTTCACTGATCTGTACATTCAGTTCTCCTTTTTGAAAACTCAGTTCTTCCAGAAGAGATTTTACTTCCTGTGAGAAAATAAATAAATAAAATTCACCCCCCTTCACAAAATTATGAATGGGAATTACTTTACTATCAGTTCTGCTATTAACTGTCTCATTTTATAGCAAATCTAATTTAGAAACCAGCTCATTTTTGCCTTTTATGTCAAGAACAGCACTGTATTTTACACTAATATATTTTTGTATAATAGAAGTAAGAAAATAATATACTCTCGTCAATTGAAATGTATATGCAACATTTGCTATGTGCAAGGCAATGTGCTGCAGAGAAAAAAAGCTAATTCAGATGTATATCCTGCCCTTGAGGGGCTTAGTGCCTAGTGGGGAAGTAGGGCTGGGAACATAAACATGGGCAGGAAAGGCTATGATACCCTAGGAAACATGCAGAGAGCTACTAAAACTAGGAAGAGAGAGAAAGTCCTTCAGGGTAAAGAAAAAGTCTGGGAAGTGTTAGTGGTATGAACCCGGACCATGAAAACCAGGTAGGATCTGAACATCCTCAGAGAGGGAATTCCTGGAGAAGAAATGGTATGAAAAAGGCACAGAGGCAGAAAACCTTGGGCACATCCAGAAATGTTTCTGGGGGAGCTACATGTAATAGCCATAGCATGGCCATACAACACACCACCAAACGGATGTTACAGAGGTGTCAAGGTTCAGGAATTTATATTTGCATTTGGGGTGGAACCAATGAAAATATCTCAAAATAAGCCAATAGCACTTTCCTAAGACTCTTAAGAAAACCACTGGAAGACATACCCTAATGTGACTGCACTTCTCAGCTACCTCTGTCTCGCCCAGTGTCAGCGCTTCCTGGAGGTCAGCTCTGGCCTGGACCATGCTTTCTTGGAGTAGCTGCAGCTCCTCCTTCTTATGCCCTAACTGCCTGTCCAAGGCCGCCATCTCCTGCTGCTGAGCCGTCACCTGCATTAAAGAAAAGGGAAGCACACATAGCTTGACAAAGGCCACACAGCCTTTGGTGCCGAGATGGAGACTAGCTGGTGCAGCTAAAGGTTGTGGGAGAAGTGAGAAGCCTAATTCTAATATCCTAGCTGCAGGGTCAGAAAGGCCAGGCTGGGGATACAGGCATGAAATGCCTCACAAAGACTTTGAGCTCACATATGTAAAACCCCTCAAATCATATCAAAAACAAAAAGAGAATAATGACCCCTGAGGTTATGGTTTTCAAAGGACTTTCCTATTTATACCTTATTCCATTTGGTAACTACTTTGGCAATGGAAGTTAGACAGGGAATTTAAAAATTTATTCATTTTGTAAATTTAAAAACTACTTACAATTTTAAGAGAAACACCTATTTGTTTACAGAAAATGCAGCCATGCAAAAGTGTTTCAAAGTGGAAAATCTTCATAATCCCGCCCTTATCGGATGACCACTTTTGTACTTTGGTATAGATTACAAATACAAACATAAATAAGTGTTCATAAACAAATTTAACATAAATGATTTGAGTAGATCTTGTTCTGAGACTTTTTTTACTCAATAATGTATTTTATTGAGTTGGGATTAAAATTTGGGTCAGACTCTACTCTTAATCACTAGGATACACAGCCTCATTTGTGCTTTACAGTTCATTTTATATTTTCCAGTCTTTTCAACAATCAGGCATGTATTACTTTTTATACTCATCACACAAATGTAGGTTTCAAAGCAGCATGAACTGGTTTTTCAAGGCACCTGTTGTCATACCTGGCTTTTCAGCTTCTCCAGCTCGGCTCTCTTGGCCTGCAGGAGGGTCTCTGACTCTTTAAGGACCTGCAGGTGGTGATCCTCACTGCGTTCTGCAGTCTGGATGTCTTTCTGCAGTTTCTGAAGCCTATGAGACACATATAGAGCTGATCCAAATGCAGACCGAACCCCAACCCATCTTCCAGCACAAGCCCCTTGAAGCCCTTTCAGAGGCCACAGTACTTACTCTTCGGTCAGTTTTTCCTTCTTCTTGTTTAGACACTGGAAGTCTGAGTCTTTTGCTGCAACAACTTTGTTTATTTCTTTCAAGATTTCTTCTTGTTCAACTTTGTGCTGCTCCAAATCCTTTGTGTCAGCCTGGATCAATCTAAAACATCACTTTATTCCCCTGTGGGCCCTTAGACTGAACATGCACTATTTATCATAAAGCAATTATTATCCTCTTAGAACTAAACTTTCCATTCATTTCTACGGCTATATCAACAGCTGAGGGATTCCACCTACCTGAGTTGCTGGTTGGCTTTGACAAGGTTAACAGCAGTTTCCTGAGCTCTCCTTTCTAATTCCTCAGCATCTTTCTCGGTTTGCAATAAATTTCTCTTGGCATCGGTGAACTTTTCAACAGCATTTTTTGTCTAGAAGAGAAACTGTCATTAAAAGCAATTCGGCTCTCTCACAGCTATTGGTACAGTAAATTGGTATAACTTTTGGAAAACAAAGCAATACAGAAATACTTTTAGAAATGTTCATTCACTTTGATGCTCTAATTCTCAGAAAATAATTCAGAAATAAAGAGCTACCACACAGAAATGCTCATTATATATTGAGATAATGTGAGAGAACAAATAATAGATTCAACAAGTGATAACATATCAACACAATGGAATACTGCGCAGTCTTCAAAACAGGATGACAATGCAGGAACATGGAAGGATGTTAATGATATTATGTTGACTGAAAAAGATAAATTTAAGATGGTACAAGCACTATAGGAGCAACCACATAAAACTACATATATCTGTGTCAACAAAGACATAAAGGCTATGCAAAAATAAAAGTAATCATTTAGGGTGGGGAGACTGGATGATCTTATTTAAGAAATAACCTATAATAATATTACATATTATTTTTTTCAATTAAAAATATCTACCCAATTAAATGGCAATGAAGTGACTTTACTAATACTCCCTCTGTACAGAGAGACTCCGGCTGTACTCTTGCTATTATCATGTTAAGTAAAACCTCATTAATCTGAAGATGGTTTAATTATGGCTGAGAAACACAAATATTAAATATTTTTGAAGTATTTCAAAATATTCCTATATAAGGTTTGGCAAAAGTAGCATTTTTTTTATCACCTTGGTTTCTCTTTGGTTCTAAAAATAAATGGCTTAAAACAATGTTGTCAAAAATAGTTTGGTTTGTACAATACTTGGTTGAGCATTGTGACTCACTGTCAGCCAAAAACCTCAGGTTTTGCAGTTGCACTAAATCAGAGGCGTCTGTATGTTGAACTGGTCTTTAAATATCCTGGGTGAATGCAAAAGGGCTGGCAAGCTCTTGAAGAGCTACAGATAACCCACTGTACTTCTTTCCATTTCACTTGGCTGGTTTCTGTCAGTTTCACCAGTAAAGCACTGGACAAAACTCACTACGCATTCCAGCATGCCATGTTTCCACGTGGTTTTTTGTTTCCTTCTCTATCAGGTTTTAACATGTCTGGCACATTCCTTACAAAATGTAGCCCTTTCTCCCTTTCTCGTCTTCCTTAGCAAGCTGCCTCCCTGAGTCATTTTGGGAGGATGAAGGGAGAAGGGCTTATTAACTTTGGTTCACTTACTATCTCTGCCTCTGCCTACAACCAGTATCATCAATTTTCTTTTATGTACTAGTGATAAATTTTTCTCTAGTCCTGCTCACACTTATTTTCTCTCTCAGTAATCTAACATGTGACAGAAGAAGGAACTGATCATCTGAAAAAAGCTGAGGATATTTTTCCATTCTTATTAAAACCATCATTCAAAGAATTTCTTTAATAGATCATGTCAGTTCTTGGGTAATCAATTTCTATTCTTTATATCAATCCATGTTTAAATGACAATATAAAAATAGTAGTTCCTGAGGTTGCTCCATGCAGGTATGAGACTTCATCCTGGAATTTTCATCTACCTAAAGAAAGGCTCAGAACTTTGTGTGACTCTGGACCAGGTACCAGCCTTTCTGAAACACTTCTGTGAAACGGGCTAACAAAGATCTTAAAGGGTTACCAGGAAGCTAAAATGAAGTGGTTTTTATAAAATAACCAATGTGAAGTAAAAGGTAGCTCCTTTTCCTCCTTGACTTCCTTCTGTGTTGCAGCCTCAAGAATATTATCTCACATCAAAAAATACTTGATTTTATATCCTTATTGACACAGAGAACAAAGTAAGACTAGGAGTCCTGTAAGGTCCATTGTTGCTTTGTAAGAATGTAAGATTAATCTATTTAATAAATACAGATATCAAAGCCCAAATAAAAAAAAGACCTACGTAAGTTAAGGAGCGGCGTATGTTAGGAACTAATGACTTCAGGAGCTTTAAACACGATACTTCATTTAATTCATACTAAATAGCCTAGGTATTCTAGCCTGACCTTGTGAGTGAGGAAAGCAAAGCTCAGGGACTTAGGTGACTTGCCCAAGTTCTCATAGCTCCTTAACTAGCAGCGTCCAGCCTGAAACATGGCTGTCTGGCTTGGACAACAGTACTCTTAACACATTTTCTTTCTAATCCTTCACGCTGACAACAGAAAGCCGTCTCACTCTAAACCACAAGTGAACATACTTTCTCTTCTGTGCATAAAAGTTCACTCTCAGCTTCTGCCAGCAGTCGGTCAGCTTCCCTGAGTTCCGCTCGACGTTTCAGAAGGGTTTTCTCAATGCACTCAATTTCATCTACAATATCTTCATGGTGTTTGAATGATTTTTCCATTTCCTGTTCATTCATAAGATTCTCCACATTTCCATCAATGAAGTCTCTAAAAAAATTTTAAAAACACACAGGAAAGTACTTTAAATGTTATAATATAGACACTTGTAGCCTAAACCAATGTTGATATTTCTATTCTTCAGTGGTATAAAAATAAAACAAACCACTAACACAATAATCATCCATTACCACTATCCCTCAAGGCCTGGTTCACCAGCTGCCCCGAAGACTACCTAATTTTGTTTGCGAGAGTAAAATTACGATGACGCTATCTGACAAATCTAAAAGCATGACACAGGGTTCAGTAACTGAAGCCTGTCGTGTCAAAATTACTTGAAAATGAGATCATCTAAGACAGAAAAACATAAAAGTGAATGCATCAACATTTTAACAGATTATCTTTAAATGAAGGCATATAATGATTTTTACTTTTTCATCTGAATTTCTGTGTACCAAATTCTCTAAAATGCTCACTTATATTACGCTTTTATACCTGGGAAAAGACGTGGTTATCCCACTGCCTTACCATCCTCCTTAAATCACACCTGACCCGCCCCCAACCCTGGCAGGTATGGCTCAGTTGGTGGAGCATCATCCCACAACTGAAAGCTTGCAGGTTCAATTCTTGGTCAGGACACATGCCTAGGTTGCGGGTTTGATCCCTGGTCCGGGCATGTACAATACCCAGGCTGGGCACGTACGATCCCCAGTCCAGGTAAATACGAGAGGCAATGAATTGCTGTTTCTCTCTCCCTTCCTCTCTCTCTGAAAGCAATGAAAAAAATGTCCCCGGGTGAGGATACAAACAACAAACAAACAAACAAAAAACTACCCTCCCACATATATCCCTACAAAAATAACAGACATAACCATCCCCTGAACCCTCAAACATCTAGTCCCCAGGCTCCTGTTTTCCCTGCCAGGTCTATTAGAAGGCAGAGACCATCTCTCACTTACCTGTGCATCCTCCACAGGTCTCCCCCAACCCTGGTGCTTGGGCCAGTCTGGCTTAATGACAAAAACTAGGGAAGTGTCATAATTCAGCGAGTACTGCAGAAGATGGGCCTCATTCAGCAGATACTGCGTTCGTTCACACACACTACCCCAGGGGCCGCGGAACCGAGAGGGAGGCCCAGCTACTGCCCTTCTGGGCTCCTTAAAACATGCTGTGAACAGTACTATGCCCAAGGCTGCCAACCCCAAATTGTGAGACTCTGAGATGAGAAAGACATTGTGTAAGAGGGGCTCTCTGCCCTTCATCTTAAAAGACAGACTAGAGTTAGGTAGGAGAGTAAGGAAACCACTTCAGGCAAAGGACAGTAGGTGCAACAGTGGAGAGGCAGAAGTAACGAGGTGCATGGGGAAACCAGAGCAAAGTACTGAGAGCCAGAACACTGTAGGAGAGCAGGATAAAAAAGGCAGGCGGGGTTCCGATCTTGGGGGATGGGTATTTTCTGATGGGACTAAGACTCACATAGGAGAGAGGCAGAGTGAGATTTGTAGTCAAGTCAGTGGACAGGAGTTCGGACTAGACAGAAAAGGCCAGTGCGGAAGCTACTGCAAACGCCTAAGCTGAGACTGATTAAATGCCAGTGCAGTGCATACGAAAGGAGGAGACCAGTGTGCGAGCTCTTTGAGTAGAGCCAGTAGAATTGAGAGACTAGCTAGATGCCTGAGGGAGTGAGGGAAAGGGAGATGCTGATGACACCTGGCATGTTCTCAGTCAGAGTAACTGCGGAGGGGGAATGGCTGTACCATTCTCCATAAGGGACAGCCAATTTGGATTACTGCCAAAGAGAATTTAGGCTTACACTGTCCAATATGGTAATCACCATGTGGTTATTAAATTAACTTAAATCCTATTCCTCGGTTCCATTAGCCACATTTCAAGTGCTCAATAGCCACATGTGGCTACTGCTTTGAACAGTTCAGGTCCAGAACATTTTCAAGATCATAGGAAGTTCTATTGGACAACACTGACTTATATTATCTTAATGAATAAATGTTATATTCATCTGAATTATAAAAATGAAATGGCTAATAATTACTTTCGTTGTTGATGCTTCTGGATGGTTCTATGTAATTCTTCTACTTCATGTTCTAAATCTTTCTTCTCTTGCAAAAGAACATCAATATTATGATGTAGTTCTTCCATTTCTTTCTCAGACTGCCGCTTGGAAACTCTCATCCGCTGTTCCCATTTCTTTGACTTTAAATGCTGCATTATGTCTTCTAATCTAGAAACTTCACTCTCCTAAAAAAAGGAAAAAATGAAAATACTGAACCATCACATGATGTTCTCCCTTTTTCCTGCCAAAACCTGAAATTAACTGTGATTGAAAAGGTTATGTTTGACTTGAAAATGATGGTAGTTTTTAAGGCTTTCATATAAAAAGAAAAATTAAGTCAATTTTTTCACACACCATAGATGAAATGGGTGGATTAATAAAGCTTTTAACTTTTCCATCAGTCCAGCTATCGTTGATAAACATTCACCAAGTACCTGTTGTGGACAATCTCTGCCTCCAGAGCCCAGCATCTAGAAGAAGAGACACACAGAGAGGTCTCTCCCTTCCCTGGGCACATGGAAGGGAAGTTTGGTGAGAAGACTGACCAGAGGAAGAGGTGCTCTGCCTGGGTTTTGAAGAATAACTGAAATGGAAAAGACCTAAGCTGAAGAGATAACATGTGCAAGGACAGGGAGGTATAAAATTATGCCTGGAAAACTACAGAAACAACTGGGTACAACCGAAGGGTAAAAGAAGCAACTTAAAGAGATTATCAAATGCTGAACCAAAAGAACTGCTATAAATTCAATGTGCACTGGAAAACTGCAAGACAATAGGAACGACTATCATTTTTCACCACATAAGTACTTCCAGTCTCTCTGAAACTAGTCTGACCAATTATAATGGGACTGGGGACTAGTGGCTGACACCTGGGCGTCTTAGTTCTTCACCTTATCAATCTGCTATGAAGAAAAGGGAAAAACAAAGAGCTCCAGGTGTCTTGAGTTAGAAGGAGGAGCTCTTGTAAAATACATTTTTTTCTTTTAGAACCAAAAAGTTATAAAGTAAGCTAATGATTAGGAAATAATCATTTCTTGAAATCTAAACTAAAAAATAATATGAAATACAGTAAAACACAGTTAAGGCAACTTAACTTAGTGCCTACAAAGAAATGTCCAGTCATACTATTTAAAAATATTTGCAAAACCACAGGAGAATGGTTGTAACATTAAGTGGGAAAAACAGATACAGAATTGTGTGTACAGTAAGAACAAAACTGTGAAAAGACAGAAAAATCAATAAATCCCACCATCCAGAGATAATTCCCATCAAAACCTTGCTGTGCACTGCTCATACTTGTGTGTACACATGTGCATGTGTATGCATATACACATATATATTCATGTGTGTCTACAAGTATAGTCACCAGTACACGAATATACCTATCCAAACACATTAATGTAGTACTCATCAGTAGAAAAACATGTAAGTTTTCTAAAAATGGTTACTTTCTGGACTAAAAGCATCTTGTTATATAATGAGTTAAACCAGGTTTATAGACAGGTCTGGTACCCTTACTCCTGTCAGGACAGCGCTGTAGTAAGAAAATGACTGCTCAGTTCTAAACATTAGCCTTACAAACGCAACTTTGGGGATGTAGTCCATTGATAAATAGGCCAACTCGCTAAGTGTACATAACCTCGGTCAGTCTCCCAGGGAAGCAGTGTGGATAGGGTCTTAATGTCTTGCCACTTACTAAGCTGTGGTGTTCCGGGACATTGCAATGCAGCACGCCTACAGGGATGAGGGGGATGGAGAAGTTCGGGGGCGGAGGTCCATAAACGATGGGGACCCCAGCAGGAGGCGGGCCATAAACAATGGTGCCAGGGCTGAGAGGCTGGCTATTGTTGGGCAAGGGAGGAGGTGGTGCGTACAGGGCCATGCCCTGAGGCACGGGAGAACCATCGGGAAACACGGTGTACATCATGTATCCTGGAGGAGGTACAAATGGGCGGTCCTCTTGGTCATCCAGCTCGCTCTCTTCTGGGCTTTCTCCTCCACTGTCGGCATCTTCAAAGAAATAAACAGAAGAGTGTTTTACTTGCCATGTCTTACCCGGTAAACAAATTTAGCAGAAAACAGCGGCATGTAGGCCAGATACTAGAAATGTGAGAATAAAATTCCATATAAAAGGACAAAAGCAGTTTTGAAAAGCAGATCAAAACAAGGATTCAAATTATTTTCAATGGCGGGTACTTGAGTTTTTCTTATGCCTATTTGTTGTTTCCCCCCACCCCCATCTTCAATTGTTCATTTGCTTATTCAGCAATCATTTGTGTGCCTGCTTCGTGCAACGTAAAAGACCAACAGCAATGTGCTGTGAGATCCCACAGCTCTCAGCATATACCACCACACACAGCACTTTTTAAGGTGCTGGTTTACTTATCTCCCCTACAAGCAGGAACTATGCTTATCACTGATGACCGGGAACCTAGCACACAGCAGGCACTCAATAAATAGGTCCTGAATGAACAAATTCTCAGAAGGTGATATTCCCATTTTAAAGATTTATAATTTCAGAGTAGCTAAATAATGGGCCTAGGATCACACAGCTCCTCAGTGAAAGAACCAGGATTTATCCCAGTTCTGACTCTTTCCCATGAAGCTTTAGGAGACAGACCTCAAACGCTTCATTTTAGCCAAGCAAATTAATGCCACGATACAAGAACGTGAGCTACCATATGCCACCAGCACAGGCAAAGAAATGGCTCCGTCTGCCTGGGTGAGGCAGGGCACAGGAAGGCTGCATAAAAGGAGTGGTGTCTGAGGACCTGGAGGAGTGGAAATAGGTTTGGGAGAGGAAGGAAGAAAAAGGACATTCCAAACAGAGGGCTTAAAACATGGAGGTCTGAGGACCATGGCAGTTGCATATGGCCGACGTGCAGCAGAGTGACCGGAGGTGAGACAAAGGACAAGAGGTCAATGGCCAAGACCAAATCACAAAGAGCCTTGCAGAGCAAGCTAAGGAGTTTGGGCTGTGTCCTGTGGATTTCAGGGAACCTATAAAACGTAATTAGACAGGCGAGAGAAATGCAACCACCTTATACGACCTAACTTACCTCTCTTTGAAAACGATTTATGTAACCCACTCCTGATGGGAGAATAGACCCAGTATCCTGAGGCAGGTGGTTTTCTAATGGGAGTTGAGGCTGTGTACTTCAGGCCAACACCAGAGTCCTTGGTGGCCTGCGAACTGTGGCTAGAAACCTAAACAAATGACAGCAGAGCACACTATTACCAATGAAAAGGCGGACTTGGAGAAATGTCAAAGTCTGGAGCAAAACTGAGAAAAATGTCAAAGTCTAAAGTGAAGTTAAGGAAAAACTTGTTTTTATATACTTCTCATTTTCACAGACAGAAGTGAGATGTGATTACATGGTCATATAAAAGGCATGGATGTCAGCCTCTCTATCCCAGCACTCATCTCTCCTGGTGGTTTTTCTTTTGCCTTGTCTTTGATAGCCCAACAACTGAGGCAAAGGACACCAGTGAACTTTCAAGGGACTCTGGGGCTATTAGTCTCCTGCAGCCCTCGGAGCCTGGCATGGCTTTAAAGGGCTACTCTCCCTCTTCTCCCCGGTTGCAGGCCTATCCTCCAAACCCTCGCCCACCCCGCTTCCCCCTCCAGCCCTGGCTGGGCCAAGGATGGTGGCTTCCTTTAGGTTCCCGGGAAGAGAACCTCAGGTTCTGCTCTTCGGGGTTCTGCGTCTACAAAGCCCTGGGATCCTGGCATGTCACACTGCTTCTTCCTGGCTGTCGCTTATCAGCTCTATCTGGCAAGATGTCACCCAGTCCTCTGCTTTGGATGAGGGCTCCTCCAGTCCTCTCCTCACTCCCCATACTCAGGTCTCAAGCCCTGACCATTCTGTCTCCTGAACATCCCTCAGTGCCATCGTTTCTGCTCTCGCTCCACTGCTCTAGCTCTGGCTTCTTCTATCCTTCACCAGAATGAGTTCAAATGGCCTCACACAGAGTTCGGCCGCTGTTAATCTACCCTCCATATTCAGCCCAATTATTCTCCCTAAACTACAGCTCTGATCATATTATTATATACAATCTCAGTTTCACAAATCTTACATAATTAAGTGCAAGAATTTTTGAGGCTCTTTTTAAAAAAGCATGACCCTAATCTATTTTTCCAGCTTCACCTTTCATGGTTCCCATCCAACCCTCCAGCCCCACAGGCTGGCTGCCCTGGCTAAACCAACTCCTTTGTTCCATAAAAGGCGTTCCCTCCCTCCTAAAAACCCCTCTCTTGAGGGTTGCTAAGTGTCGACTTCACGATTCTGCTTATGAAGGCTTCCTTCCTGAACTCCCCACAAAATGAATCCTTAACACCTTTCTGCAACTAGAGCACAGAGGTCGAGTCTGCGGTCACAGGCATGTCACTGTTGTGTAATTAGTTTGTAATTACATGTCTTCTCTGCCAGCTCGTGAGCTTTTGGAGAGCAGCGGCTCTCTCATTCATCGCAGTACCCACCATTGCCCAGCACAAGATTTTAGTAAGCACTGAATGGATGTTGGTTAAAACGAAATGAAATCCAGGTGCCTGTTTTTGTCTTTGAGTGTCAACACAATTCTATACCAATTTTTCAACAGGCTTCCTGGGCTTACGTCACCTTATTCCCTTATAGGATCCTCATTCAGAGACCCCAAAATATACCGCCTAAGCATGAAAGGGCAATTGCTACCTTCCTTGGGAAGGCCCTATTTTCACCTCAAATATTAACAACACTTAAGAACTTCAATGCATGGTTTAGCTTAGATATGTGTTCTCCACACCTGTTCACAAATTTGGGGAAGAAAACACTGTCACACTTTCATCAAGAAAACTCAGTATATATTCCCAGCACCACAGACTTCCTACTTTTGACGATGATGGTGGAGGCATAAAGTACCAATAGCCTCGTCTTTTGAAAGGATCTGCCATGCTGCTGATGTAATCATTCTGGTAAGAAACTTCACGTCGAAGTTCAGCAATTTCTTCCAGAACATTTTCAAAGCTTCCTTTGTTATCTGTAAAGGAAAGCTATAAAGTTGGCTATGAAATCATCTGCTTCCTTTCTCTCTCGAAATACAGAAGTGATCCCACGAGAGTCAATGACTTTTATCAGTACCTCAAAGCAGACTTCCGACCTGCCATTTGGTAATGAGATTTTGCTAACACTTAAAGAAGTGTTCACTTATAAAGTAAGCCAGACGAAGAAAATAAACAGACTTGTAAACATTATTTCTTTTGAAAATACAAAAACTGCTCTCTTGTCTCTTTGTAATCAAATCCCTTAATACTGTACTTACATAAAATGTTTAATTCTTTGCTTTTCTTTAGTAAGCTAACTATCACAGCTGTATAAATCAAACATGGAACTGATCTGTAACAGTTAAATAAATATGCTAAAGGTCAAAAACAAACAAAATGTTTTGATTTTAGAACAACTGCAAGACACTACAAAAATCAAACCCAATATTTTACCAGGGCCGGTGAGGTCCAGCAGATTGCGCAGCCTGGCAATCTCTGTCCTTTGCCTCTCCATGGTCTCATTCAGCTTCTCGATTTCTAGCACCTGTGAGTTTGCTCCTCTAGTGCCTGTATCTGCTTTGTCCACTTCCATGCGAAACTATTCAGAAATCACATACACAAAGTTGGCAATGAGTGTTCTTTCCCAGATGCACTTATCCTTGCCACTTAATTCTAATTCTGTAATTTTTATTTAGACTTTACTAATGAGGAGACCGTATTTCTCCTTATAATTAAACTGCACTGTCCCTGGCACACGTAGAAAATAAAGCACTGACTGACCAGTGACTGCACTTCAAAATTCTTTGAGATGTCACCTACAGCCATCAGTCTTTTAGGAACTGACAAGGATCCACTCAGGAGGAGGTTCCAGGGTACCAGCACTGACCTGCTCTTCTTTATCCCTGAGAAGATTCTGCAGGAGTTCGATCTCTGCTTCCGCTCGGGTCAGATCCCTGGCTGCCTGTGCTGCCTTTCTGCTGAACCTCTCCGTTTCCTGCAACTCCTACGGGGTCAGAGGTATGAGAAAGGCACTGCTGCTGTCACAGGTTGTCTTCTTCATTTTTCCCTTCCTCCCAGATTGATTGCTCTTTCATCAGATCGCCTGCCTGGCTATCCCAGGTACATGTGATGCCAAGTCCCACCTTCTCCTGTGCTGTTCCCATCACCTGGCAGCCTGCTCCTCCCCTCTATGGGGCCAAGTGAGCAGGCTGCTGCATCAGAAAAAGCGAGGGCTAATTTCTTCTTCAATGTTCTACAGTCTCGCACGACTGGTGTCTCTCTGGACTCTCCTCATGAGATTCTCTCCTATGATCTGCTCTCTTAATCTCATTAGCATTTGAATCCTATTAAAGACTGTAACAGACATTATCTCACTCAGGAGTCATAACAGCTCTATGAGGAAACTTATTAATCACCTGACTGCCCAAGATGAAAAGTTTGAGATTCAGAAGGATTACATGGCAAGCCTTTAGGACCTTTGTTTAGTCTTAAAGACGGCCATCCCCCTAAGCAGAACCCTACATTTTAAGGTAGGGATGGTATGTTTCCTTTGGTGGTTCCTTTCAGGACTCAACAGAGTACAGGACCCATGGAAAGGCTGTGATGGGAGAAATACAACCTTCAGGTCAGAAGGGAAGCAGACAAGTTTACAGTGGTTTATAAAATAGCCGAAGTCTATAGGAAGATCAACAATACAAGTTGTTATGTTTTCGACAGCAGCAGCACTGGTGTAAACTTGCTCTGTACATGGGGACTTACCGCTGCGCGCTCCTGGTTAATTTTCATAACAGTTCCATGAAGGGACTTAAGCTGGTCTTTAGCAATGGTGAGCTCAGCTGTGGCTAGCTTATCAGAGGCAGCCACAGCTTTCTTGAGTTTCTTTAATTCTTTATCTAAACCAAGGAACTGCTCCTGAGATTTGGCATCTTCAAGTTTCTTCTAAAATAAAAGAAACATTAAAGATATAGATCATTTGGTAGCAATGAATTAATACTTAAACTCCCATGGGGGCAGGGCCTCTATTCACAGCTACATGCCCCATGCCTGGAACCATACCTGGTACACAGAAGGTGCTCCATAAATATCTGCTAGGTGAATGAATAAATAAAATCATCTCAAAACTGTATGATAAACTTAGAATGAAATCAGTTTTCTTAGTCAAGAATCTTAGTGATCATAAATTCATTCCTTCATTCATTGGAAAAAACATTCCTTGGTACCATCACCAAGTAATAGACCAGCCGCCTGGAATCAGAGTCAGGCAGTAGGCATATGGTGGCAAACAAAAAAGACTTGGCTGCTGTCCTCAAGGAGCTTAGGAGAGACAGATATTAAACAAATACATAGACAAATGTAACTAAAATTGTGCTTAGTGCTATCAAGGGGCAGAACAAAGTACTATTTGAGAGGACGGCAAGGGAAACTCAGATTGGTGGGAAGGCGGCAGTCAGGGAGAAGAGGGGAAGAACATGGTCCAGGAGAGGGAATGGCATGGACGAAGGCCAGGAGGGAAGACGGAACTTGGCATTTTTGATGAACTGGAAGAAGGAGCATAATGAGAAAAGGAGAGAACTAAATAGAGGCCATTGTGTAGGGCTTCCATGCTTAAGAATTTTGGTCTTTTTACAAAAAAGAACAGGAGCTACTAGAGATGGGGGAAGACATGGATGGAACTGACAAGAGCCAATTCACTTTTCTGAAAGGTCATGAGCAGAAGTGGGAGACCTGTCAGGTAGTCACAGCAGTTGTCCAGAAGAGAGATGATGGCTTGATGAGGGTGGTGGCACTGGAGAACGAAGTACATACATTCCAGGTATATTTTAGGAATGCTCAATAAGACTTGGGGACTGATGGGTTCACAGTAAAGTATGAAGCAAGTCATTCAGCTGAGGCTGGGAGACAGAAGAGGGAAGGTGCAGGAGTGAGAAGATGCGAAACAATAGAACACAGGAGAATGAGCTTACTAGAAAAAAGGGTAAGGTTTCCCATTTGGGGCTGGTGACCAAGAGTTTACAGTGATACTACTATGTCTCAAAGGGTGATTTTTTTTTCCCCTCCAGGAATATTCAGCATGTCTGCAAGTCCAGAGAAAGCAAATAGCTGCAGTCTTATCCGAGAAGACAGGATATTTGCAAAAATGCCGATAGTGGTAAACTACAGAATTTAAGTTGGCCAAGGAAGAAGATAAACACAGGAAGGTTTAACAAATAGAAAAAACCAGGGCTAATGCACTGAAATTCTCAGTAAGGTTGAAAAACTGTCAGGATAGGGGTGCTGGTAAGATACGAGTTATGATGAGAGTGTGATGCTTCAGTTTGTGATTACGGTGGCGGGTGCAATTTGGACAGGGTCTAGGATCTGACGATGGGAATACATGGTTAGGTGGGACTGAGAAGTTCAAAGATAGGCCAGGGTGTTAGAAAGATGAATACTACTTGGCCGTAAAAAAAAGAAAAATTTTACCTTTTGCAGCAGCACAGATGGACCTGGAGAACATTATGCTAAGTGAAATAAGCTAGTCAGAGAAAGACAAATACCAAATGATTTCACTCACATGTGGAATCTAATGAAAAACTGAACAAACAAGCAAAACAGAGACAAACTCATAGATAGAGAGCAGGCTGACAGCTATGGTGGGTGAACGGGGTTTAAGGGGTGGAGGGATAGAGCAAAAAGCACTCGTGGACGTGGAAAACAGTGTGGTGATTGCAGGGGGGAGAGTTGTATAAGGGGGATAAATGGTAATGAAAAAAATATAATTAAAAAAAAGAAAAAAGAAAGATGAAGAGTTTAGATGTAATTCCACACAGATGTATCCAACTGGCAAGGGGTTTTGAAGACGGCAAACTCATTCCACCAATAGCATTTACATACCACCTAGCCAGCTCTAAAGTCACTCCTTACATTCCCAATTCTCTTGTTTGCATCTATCATGGCCCTTGTCTCTCTACCCTTGTCCCAGGCCCTTGATTCTATGACATGCATCCAGGTTTCTCTTAGGTCAGGTTCACTTCTGGGCCAGCAATGCAGCCAGAGGTGACTGGGGGTCACATCCCTTCTCAGCTGGCCTGGTCACTGGGGAACAAGACCAGGCAGCAGGGACTCATGCGTCCCACTTTCCTAGTCTTCCCCACCTTTTTCTCTAACTCTCGGAGTTGGGCCAGAATTCTCTCCTTCTCTTCATCAGCTTCCTGAAGTTGGAGATCTGTAAGGCCCTGGATTTCCTCCATACTTTTTAGATTTTCTTGTAAATAGCGGATTTCATTCTCCAACTGCTGGATCCTTTCTTCATGTTGCCTCTTATCCAAATTAATCTGTGAGGAAATGGGAGTTTCAAAGATATTTTTAAGCAAAATATCTTTTAAGCAAAGTAAAAACTTTTTAGAGAGTTACATTTCATTTTACTACAGAGTGTAATGAAATTTTGTATTCGAGTTACTGGGGGTGGTTTTCTCTTGAATATTCTCTAGGATCACTTTAATGTTTGTCTCAATAAAATAATTACATCAAGAGAAATCCAACTCTGGCACCATACTGCACTTTAGCAATGCAGCGTTATTTACTCACATATTAAGAAACATGTTTCCCTTGCTTCCAGGACAAGGAAAACACAGTGTCACAAAGAAGCCTGACTTTGACATCAGTACCCATATTCAGTGTTGAATTTTAGTCACTTCCAACTTGACATGCTTTGAATAAAAATAACATTCATACTGTAACAAGATAGGGAGCATTGTAATTTGTGGAAAAATGTGAATATTTGCCAAACAGTTCCCTCCAGCTGCCTCATGCCCTTTCCTTACTCTTGCTTCAAGTGCTCTCTCACAGGCCTGTCTGAACTCTTCTTGTCCATTTGCCAGTTTCTCTTGTTGCAGAGCCATTTCTTCTTGGAGTTTTTTCTCTCTCACTTGTGCTTCCTTTCTTTCCCACTGGGAGCATACAAGGATTTCACTGAATTGTTTCTGCAAGTCAGCGAGACATTTCCCTATGACATCTGAAGGACTATGGATTCTGGTAAGGGGGGAAAAAGATGGTATAATTGTGACATTATATTTTGATGCTGGATGGTGGGTACAAATATGCTGGTAACATGAATGCAGGCATAAAAAGAGTTGTATGGAATGGGACTGGTGTCAATCCACAGCAACTTACTTAGCATCTCCTAAGTACAAACCACTGTTTTATCAAATGACTCTTAGTTACTCTGAAAACACAGGCTAACAACGTTTGCTCAAAGAACAAATGCCCATTTCATATATTTAAGTTATCTTTTGATATTTGCGTTCTATTTAAAATGTGTAATGTGTCTCTACTTCCTAAGCATGTGCAATGAACTTTCTAGAGGTACTCTTAAAACCTTTGTGTTTTAAATTAAATAATACCAAAAAGTATAAAAGATTTAATGTTTAAAAAAAAATCAGTGACAGACAACTTGAATTAAGCAATCTTGTGTCTCAACCATGGAAATATGATAAAGGAAAACCTTACAAAAGAAATTAGAGAAATCAGCCATTTTACTCAGAAAGGTGAGATTCATCTCTGACCCTCACAACTGGGCCCACCGTATACTTGGAGGTCTCGATTTTCCATTACCTCATTTCCCCTGCTCCTGATTTCAATTTTCTCCGTAGCTCATCCACGCGAACTGCCACTTCTTCTGGACGAATCAAACCATCAACCACATGGTTAAGGTGATTCTGGAAATCTTTAAGTTGCTGTTTTAACAGGTTATTGTCATCCTATGAAGGGTGTAAAATGAGGAGGTAAAAGTTAGCAAAACAGAAGTTAAAACTAGACCCACATATACATATACAGCCTGTATTACTTGTCATATAGTAATTTTATTAAACAGCCTTTACTAACTACTTAAACCCTTTCCACTTGGGCTGGCAATATCTTACTCTACTGATCAACTTAAATTCACAAAAGACACAACCAGGTATTACCTTTCCTGATGAGATGCATAAAAGAAGTTCCTACGAATACTACCTATGAGTGTCCTCTGGCCAAAAACTAACTTGAATCTAAATAAGCCTCCATATGTGACATAATCAATACCATGGGGATACAAACAGCAAAATCTAGAATATGGAATACTCTACAGGACAAAGACTTTGTTTTCTTTAACACATAACAAATTTTTCAAAAGAGAAATTCTAGAGTCTGAGAGTTGAGAATCGAGTCAACCAAATGGAATGTGTGTACCTTATTTGGATCCTGATTCCAACAAAACACTTTTAAAGATTTTATAATTTGAATACTGATAAGGTAGTCGATGATATTAGGGAACTATAATTTTAGGTATAACAATGATATCCATGTTTATGCTTTTTTAAAGCCCTCATTTTTTGGAGATACCTAGAGGAGTAGAGTATTCACAGAAAAAGTAAGATGTTTTGGATGCACTTCAAAATAATTCAGTGTCAGGGGCAGAGTGCGGGGGCATTGTAAGTGAGGGGAGGTCGGCCCTAACTGTGAAGACGGGTGGCATATACATGAGGGTCCATTTTGTCAACAGTGTTTTATTTTTGTATATGCTTGTGAATGTCCGTAATTCAAAGTTAAAAAGACAAAAACACTTTTCCGTAACAGAAGATCCATCTGTCAATCAACTTAAAAATAGAACATTTTAAAGTTGAAGCTTCTCTAATAGCTTATAATTCTTTAAGGGAGATTTATTATCTATTTATCATGTCACTATCAACAAGCTAAAAAATATATCTACACCTCAGAATGAAATTCACACAATGGCCCTTTCAAGTAAAAGGAAACTGCTAGTATTTCCCTAAATTGTAAAGAAAAATAGTTCTATACCCTAAATTATTAACTGCATTCCCCTGAATATCTACCCGAGTAGTTAATTTACTTCAAACTCTAACAGTATGAACTAAAATAGAGAATTCAGAATTGCAATGAAGGCGTTAGTGCCTATCCTATCTAAAGTCGTCTCTGCGAACTGTCCTTGCCAGATGTCCTGCCGGTAGCTATGTTTATACTACACTCTCTCCAAAAGCTGAACCAAGATCCAGCAGAGCAGGTCTGTATAAGAGCTGGACCTATGAAGACATGTCAGCTCAGGGCTGAGATCCATGTTGGACTCAATACAATGCCCAGAGAGACAGAGAACTAAGAGGGCTGTGAAGTCCCTGAAAGATCAAGCAGCTCTTGTTTCTGGCAAGTTGTCTCCTTTCCTAGGTAGTGTTAGGAGGTTTCAATTCACTGAAACTAAATGATTTCTCACAAGACAAGTGAGGAGTTTAACTTGTACTCTGTAGTAGGTTAGTAGGCTAAATAACCAGAGGACCAAGCTAAGATAGTTTCACAGCATGGGCCAGCATTCTGGAAAGCTGACTTCGGTTTCTACTTTGGAGAAGGCTCCTAAAGAATATATTTTAGCCCTGGCTGGTGCAACTGAGTGGACTGAATATCGGCCTGTGAACCAAAGCATTGCCAGTTTGATTCCCAGTCAGGGCGCATGCCTGGGTTGCAGGCCAGGTGCCCAGCAGGAAGCATGTGAAAGGCAACCACATACTCATGTTTCTCTTCCTCGCTTTCTCCCTCCCTTCCCCTCTCTAAAAGTAAATAAATAAAGCCTTAAAAAAATAACATATTTTAGATGTATGAGATTTTCCTTAAAATATTCCAGAAAAAAAAGTGAGCTAACTGAAACAGAATGGCAGAATGCTGAGAATTGTTAAAGCTGAATCAATAAAAGGTCATAAGACTATTCTTTTTTATAATTATTTGAAATTTTCCATAGTAAAAATAAAAATAATAATCAAATAAACACCCAGTACACACACAACTCATACAAAAATGGAAAAGATATACATCTTTTATATTTGCTTCAGAAGCTGAACTGATAGAAGTAAAATTAAATTCTAGGTTTTCAGATTTCTTTAAACTTTGAGGAAATAATATTCAAGGCATTGGAGGAAGAGAGAGAATTTGGGTGAGCTTAGTCAGATTTGTCACAAACTTCCCTGCATGACTTTCTGGAAGCTGTTCCCAGACCACAGCAACTCTCCCCTTTACTTCTGGTGAAGTGTAAGAGTTGTCACCTCAGTCAGCCAAGCGGGCACTGACCTCACAGATTTAGAAACTGAGTATTGATCCAGCTACTTGTTTTTTCAGACATCTGTCCTTTTTGAGAGAGTTTCCTTATCTGGAAAATCCAGACTCCCTGCTTCTCCTTCAGTTTCTTGGTCACATTATTGTGACAATCGCTATAAAAATACGTGGCCAAAGAAAACCCCCACCAATATAAAATGACTGCATTTTTAATAGCATCCTTTCTGAGGGATTATAAAACTGTTTATAGTTAAGAAGTTCTACTGTGACCCACTCTAGTTAAATTCCTGGATAGATAGTTCAGCGGACAAAGAAGGAAGCAATCTGACAACTTTAGCACAGTCTGGTGACATGTGCTTCTAGGAGAAATGCAAGGTACCGCTTTCGCCCATGAGTTTACACAGTATTCTGTTTACTATTGTCACTGCCTCCCTCTCTTTGCACCATAATAACATTAAGGATACACATTTTAGTAAAAAATGGACTCACAAGGGAACAGAGGCTCTGATACCATCCCACTCAAAATTTCTTTTTTCTAAAAATTCAAGTTGCTTAATACATGTTAGAGCAGATGGACAAGTTGCTAACTGAAGGTGTCAACATCTTTGAGTGTCCCATGTAAGAATATATTATGAATCAACAAGTCTCTACCTGTAGCTGTTTAAGTTGTGCGCGGAGTTCACTATTTTCTTGGTCCTTTTCTTCTGAGAACTGGGCTTTTCCGAGGGCATTCTTGAGGGCTTGCTTTTCCTTCTCAAGTTCTGCTTGAAGGGCTAATTGTTCTAACTATTGCCATAGAAAGCAATAATATGAAACCACAAACACAAAATAGCAATAACTTATGATAACAAAAGGCAAAAAGAAATGTATATACAATGCTGTCCCTTGCTAGCTATGGTTTTATGACAACTCAATTTTATGTTTGTACTCCCAACTTTAAAGGTCCAAAGTAATTTTTTTCACCTGCCTCCTTAAACTATTAATACTTAAAGAAAAGAAACTATCAAAATCAGCTCAGTTCAGATACACCAAATCAGAATTTCCAGGGGTGGGTTCCAGTACCTCCCTTCAAAAGCTCTGTGACTAATCCAACAATTACTGCTCTCCTTTCCCTTAGACCAATATTTCTCAAACTGTGGTCCTCAAATACCTGCATCAAAATCACTTGGTGTGCCTGTTGAAAATGCCTAAGCCTAGGCTCATCTCATAGACCAGAATATCTTGATAGACCAGAATATCTAGGGTGGGGCCCAGGAATCTGGATTGCCAAGACTCACAAGTGATTTCTTATAACTAAAGTGTACTAATCTGAGACCTGTAGATACCAAAGAGAGATCCGTTATGCTCCATACTGCCAATGCGTGGTTTGAAGACCAATCCTGGCACTCTTAATGCCAAGGAAGGGAGTGACCGCTTCAATACCAAGTAAATCTGTGAAAAGGCCAGGCTGTTTTATATATAAAAATATAAGTATAAATTTTATATATAAAAATATTATCTTATATATTAAGTATATATGTTTTATATATATAAAAAAGTGCACATATATATATTTTTAATCCTCATCCAAGGATATGTTTTATTGATTTTTTTAGGGAGAGAGGAAGGGAGGGAGAGAAGGAGGGAGAGAGAGAGAAAGAAACACTGATGTGAAAGAGGAACATCAATCTCCTGGAAGTTCCCTGACCAGGGATTGGATCCACAACCTAGGTATGTTCCCTTACTGGGGACTGAACTCCTGACCTTTTGGTCTACATGATAATGTTCCAACCAACTGAGCCACCCAGCTAGGGCCAGGCTGTTGTATTGCTGTCAAGACTTATAAGAAAAAAAAAGGACAATGGAAGTACAAAGGACAGTGAATTTCAAGCTAAGGGCTGGCTTAAAACTAAAAAAAAGAAATTGATTTGAAAGTATATAACATCTAGAAATTATAAACTTTGTGTACTATTATTTAAAAATATGTATTTACTGTTATTTTAATTGTTTTCCCCCAATCTCCTATTTTCTGCACTCTGATCATATCAACTATAATTTTGTAAAACTTGCTAGTCTTGAAAAACATAATCCTGATAATTGGCAAGTGGTCGTTTGATATCTGATAAGTAAAGGAATACAAAGGCAATTACTGTAATAAGCCAGACCTATTTTTATTCCCATTTCTAATCATCTGAATGCTTTTTTACATGAACTCCTGGTATCCAAACTATCTTATTTTACTTTCATCCAATTAGAACATATTGACCCTCCTCATGTTCCAGCCCCTGAGGAAACAGAAACAGACACATACAATTTGGGCATTTGCTATGCTCTGAGTCTAGTGGGAAAGAAGGACAATATGAACAAATGATCACCATACACATGATAAAATGCTTTGACTGAGCACAAGGTTATTGGAAAACCAAAGCAGAGTCCTAAGCCCAGATTTTTAGCAGGCAGGTGGAGAAAGTCAGGGTGGACCTCCTAGAGGAAGATGCAGCCCATTTGGCTAATAGCTTAACAAAACTGTATTTCTTTCATTTTTCTTTTATTGACCTTTTAGAGAGAGGAAGGGGTGGGGGACATCGACCTGTCGTTCCACCTATCCATGCATTCACTGGTTGATTCTTGTAAGTGTCCTAACAAGGGCTCAAACCCGCAGCCTTGGCCATCAGGACAATAACCAACTGTATTTTCAATCTGGTAAACAATATACGATAACCGGCCTCTGTCTGCCTCTTCGCCTTTATCTCCCGCCTTCTTTCTCTACTGCTCTCCTTGCTCCTGGTATGCTGGAGGCATATGTGGACGTTCAGCACTTTAAACACGCTATGCTCTTTCTTGTCACCTCTATGCCTGCAACATGCACCCTTTTTACCCCTTACCGTTCCCTCCCACTCCTTACGCATGGCCGACTCCTACTCATCCTTCAAGTCTTGGCTGAACCATCATTTCTGTGGGGCAGTCTTCCCTGACCACCCCCTGCCAACCACAGAACCCCGTGCCTTTCTTTCTCCCACCCCTGTTCCACCTCCTGGACCGTCAGCTTCAGAAGTGACCATGTCTATGCCATTTTCTGCAACATTCACATGTGGCCCTCAATGGCTAATCAATACGTATTTACTGGATGAATAACTATTTCTCTAATTTACAAATATAATTTAAATGAGTGGATATTTCATTCAACCAAAATGCAAGGTAACAAAATAAAATTTAACATCAACTTAAAGGTCTCTTAAAGTTGTTTTGAGAAAGACTAGAATTTATTGAATACCAACTCCTAGATGCTTTCATGAAAAAGCATGAAAAGCATCTTCCCTTATCCTCATCATTTTACAAATGAGGAGGCATTTGTTAGAGACTCAGCCACGAAGTGATTTAAACTTGTTCACACAGGGGTAGTATTTGAACTTGGAACGTCTGACTCCAAAAGACATGCTCTTTCCATTACTCTACATACGTTATATTAAAAAGTGTTTAATCTTATATTATACTAAAGATTGCTAAGGCTGCAGGTTACTTGGTTTCTAGATGGCTTTATGCTCTTCCTTACCTGGCTGAGCCTTGTTAGTTTTTCCAAGTCTTCCTTGAGCTGGTTGGCTTCAGCATCCCGTAGTTTTAGCTGAGCCTCTAGCTCAACCTCGTAGGCACTGAGGTCTCCCTGGGTCTGCTGCAGAGATGCATTCACCTCATGCTGCTCCTGGAGGGCGCTTTCTAGCTCTGCAAGCTCCTGGAAGGGTTCAGGACATGTTTAACTACAAAACCCTCACTGTGCTGCTGAGGCATCTGCAAATCATTATAAGTAACCTGAGCACAACAAATCAATTGCTGGCCAGCCTGGCACAGAAAGTGTTCATTAGCAAAATCATGAAGACACATGCTGTGCATATCCAGGCTGGAAAGCAAAACTCTGACTAAATGTAGCCAGAAAAATCAGTAAGCTCCCAACATGTCTTCCAAAGTGTGATATTTTACATGTGCCTAAACAGGTAAGAAGAAAAAAAGAGAGGAGAATAAAATTTAAAACCTATTTGGAATAAATGTTTTCACACTCATTATTTCATGCATCTTCATAATTACTGTGTAAGACAAGATATTATTCCCATTTCACAGATGAGGAGAATGAACAGCTAAGTAAATGGCATGGGGCTGTGTAGTTAAAAAACGATACAGTCAGAATATGAACTGAGATATCTGACTTCAAAGGCCATCCTCTTTCTAGTAAACCACAGTAGGTCCACTTACCAAAGGAACAAAATGGGATGAGTACTCTCTAATATTAAGGATGACAGAATAACTTAAATGAGTGCTAACAAGAATATAAGTACATACTGATTAGCATACCTCAGTTCTGAGTCATTTCTGCCCATCTATTTGTTATAACTAAACATTACGGCCTGCATCTATTTATTTGGGACCTTAAAGAATTAGATCAAACTATTCTGGATTAAAGAGGCGGATCCTACAATGAGAACTTCTATAGAAGAATTTCTTGAGGGGTGGCCCCAAAAGCATCAGGCAATCTGAATCATTTGGGTTACTTGTTTGAAATGCAGACTCCATATATAATCAACAAAGGATTAGTATCCATAATATATAAAAAATTCCTATAAATCTTTAAGAAAAAGACAATCCAGTAGAAAAATGCACAAAGAATATGAATAGGGAATTCACCGAAGGGGAACACTGAATGGCAAACAAATGAAAGGTGTTCAACCTCTCCAGTAATCAGGGGGAAATGAAGTTAAAATAAGACACTATTTTATATGAAGCTTAGAAGAACAAGTTAAACATATCACGAAGAAACAATCAGACAAATCCATAATGTAGGACACTCTACAGGACTACCGCCTGGACTCCACACACACGTACACACACACACTATAAGACATTCGAAGAACAAGTTAAACATATCATGAAGAAACAATCAGACAAATCCATAATGTAGGACATTCTACAGGACTACCGCCTGGACTCCACACAGACACACACACACACATGCTATAAGACATTCCTGACACAGTTGGGAAAATTTGAATATAGTTCAGATATTAGATGACATTATGAAATTATAGTTAATTTTTCTAGGTATAATAATGGTATCATAGTGATGTAGGGAAAAATGTCCTTATTTTTAAGATATGTGCACTGAAAGTATGATGTTATGATATCTGCAACTTTTAAATGACTTAGCCAAAAAAAAAACAACAAAAAACCCGACACAACAACAGAGCAAAACATTTGTTGATTCTAGGAGAGCACACAGATGGTCAGTAAACTCTTCTTTCAACTTTCCTATAAGTTTTAAAATTTTCATATAAAAAATTCCCATTTCAAACTTGGCAGATTGGCAAAAACCAAGTCTGACAAAATGTTAAATTTCCTGAATTTGATCATTATTCTGTGTTTATGTGTCAAAATGTCTTTGATCTTGGGAAACACATGCTGAAATATGTAAAAGCCATGGAGTAACATGTCTAAAACTTATTCTCAAATGGTTAGGAAAAATTATATAAAATAATATAAAAATTATATATATATGCAAGATAAAGCAAATGTGGCAAAATATTAATTGGTAACCCTGAATGAGAGGTGTAGTGCAATAAGTTGGAAATTATTTCAAAATAAAAGCTTAAAAAAATAAAATAAAAGTTGGATAACACTAAGCTGTTGGCAAGGATGTATGCTGTAATGGTAGCCCTCACATTGCTGGTGGAAGCAGAAATTGACAAAATCACTACGAACAATAATTTGACAATATCTTGTGAAGCTGGAGAGGCAGACAGTCTCTGACTCACAGCTCCACTCTGAATGTAGTTCTCATACTCGAGATGTATACAAGAATGTTACTTTCAACATTTATTATAGCAAAAGACTGAAAACTACCCAGACGTCTCCCAAGAGGAGAATAAGTAAGCAATAAATTTGTGATATGTATATACAATGGGATGTTATATATATCAATAAAAATAAAGTAGAGCTACATAATTCAATATGCATAATTATAAAAAACAAATAAGGGAAGGAAGCAAGTAGCCAAAGAGTATGTACACTATCATACCTTTTATAGAAATCTTAATATTACATAAACAATACTACATATTGCTTTCAAGGGATACATATATAATAAAAAGAGATGTAGGGAAATAATAAACATATTCAGGATTTTTTTTTTACCTATGGAAGGGGGTACAACACAGAGGGTTTCAACTATATCTTCAATGTTTTATTTCTAAAGCTGACTTGTGAGTACATGGTGTTAAACACTAATTTTGATATTTTTATATACCTGAGAAATTTCATAGTATTAAAATATATTCAAATTTCCAGAGCCAACTCTATTAAGGATGAGGTTTGGGAATCTGGGTTCTCATGCATGACAAAGTTTGCTAAACAACTAAAACAGAGCAAGTGAAATTTCCAAATAAGTGGCAACGAATCAGGTAGAGGAGGACACAACACTGTGTCTGTCTTACCTGTAAAATAATGTTCAAATTACAAAGCAATGACAACAAGAAAAATTGTTGTACTTAATTTTTAGACACAAATAACAAAATATGAACATTTAATACCACATTTATAATAGCTACAATTTCAAATTCTTTAGAGATATTTGATAAGACCTTTCAGGAATAGAAATTCAGCTAAAATAACCTTCCATTCTTAGTAAAAAAAGCCGTAATGATTCCAACTGTATCTCAATTGAAGGAAAAAACGAGGCTAAACTGCCACTAATATTTTTGGCCACTAATATTTATAATTGCATTGTTGCTAACATGCTTAGCTTACTTAATTTGGACATCACCTACTTCTGAGGTTAGGGAAAACAGGCAAGAAAAAACAAAATCATTCATACCTTCCTCATATTTTCTGCATCTATGGCAACTATTTCCAGCTGGTCCCTCTCCTGCTCAACCTTGGTCAGTCTCTGCAGCAATGCCTCTTTCTCCTCCTGTAGCTTTCTGCACTCATTCTGAGCCTGAGTTGCCTGGCCTTTGATAGTCTCCAGGTATTCTTGCAACCCACTGATGACACCTTCTAAATCCTTCTTCAGGGCTTCATTTGCTGCTATCTGGCCTAAGAGGAAAAAAGGGAAGGTAATGTATTAAGAAAATGCTTTCAAGATAAATGAATAATACTGCAGTTAGTTTCCTTAGTTACCAGTTAAGAATGAAAGTCTAAGCTTTCAATTATTTCCTACTATCTTATTTTTCTTTTTCAAGATATGATAGTTTTTCCCCTATAATCCAGAGTAGAGGAGTAATAAGCAAGTATACAATAGAAATTGTATATTCAGTGGACATTGTTTATAAAATACTTAATTCTTCCTGTAAAAAGTTTAAAGTAATAATGTCCAAATAAAATGAAAAAAATGTACGCAAAACTGAGTTCTTGCTGTTAGATACACAAAACAAAACCACTCAACAAACAAGACTAATCCAAGACTAGGAATGTAAACATGAAACCTGAAGACAAAACAAACAAACAAACAAACAAAAAAAACTAACCATATATTAGGTACCTACTATGTGCCAGGCACTTTATGAACATAATCTCATTTAATCTTCCCAGCAACTAATGATTGAGATAGAAATGATTGGTTCCAGGTCATACAGCTGATAATGGCAAAACATTATATTACCATTATATCCTCACCTTTCATCTTCCTCTTCCACTATTATGACAATGTCACAATTTAATTCTGCCTTGCAAAAGTAGACCCTGACATTCTCTCCACACTCTCCTTATAACTAGACACTGAATCCCGATGGCAATGGGCTCTTTGCTCCTGAAGGGATTTTATGCCTTAGAATAGGGCAAGCACATGCCCAAGTTTATCATGACCTGACTCACGAGGACATCAACACAACAAAATTAAATTTCAAAATTTTACCTTTATTACATGCTTTTGGGTATTATGTCAACATTTCTCTATCAAATACTAGTACTAACAGCTGAGGCATATTCAGCGATCATCTGGATTAATGCCTCTCTGAGGGTCATTTACTCTTAAATCAACTTAAATTCTCACCTTCAGTAAGCTGTTGTTCAAGGTCCTTAATCTCTTCAGTTTCTTTAGCAATTCTAGAAAGTATCTCATCCAAACGGCTTTCAAGTTGTTTGTACTGCTTGTTCATAATGTCAAGCTGTTGTTCTTTACCTCTTTTCTGAGCCTTCATATGGCACTGAATTGGGGAAAAAAAACTTTTATAAATAATAATCCTTAACTTTTTAAAATGAAGACAAGAAAGTAAAATGTAACAATATGGAGTATGTCAGGCCCTGTGTTGTTTTCACATGAGTAGGTTTCATTTGAACCTCATGACGACTTGATGTGGGAACGATCTCCATTTTGCAGGTGAGCAGATTGAGGATAAAAGAGGTTAGGTGATTTTTCCAAGGGCACGGCTAGTAGGTAATGTAGCCGAGTTCAGAGTTCTTTGAACTGCATTAAGATATATCTCTTTAAAAAGACTTTCAGGAAGTTATATTCCAAATGTTAACAAGGATTATATCCAGGTAGAAGGATTGCAGGAAATTTTTAATGAGTTTTTTACATTAAAAATTTTTAATAAGTGATACATTTTTAATAAAAGACACATACTTTTAAAAAAGGTTTCTTATGGAATTAATAGAGACATGAAATAAAACCTTACTTGAAATTCAGGTTTATTTTAAACATTTTGTTTTTAATTTCGATAAACTGGGAGCTCAGCGGGACCTCCAACACCATTTGGCCCGGTGATTCTCAGGGTGGAGGGCTGGCCCTGCAGAGGCACACTCCTCTGCTGTTACACAGGGCCCTGGAGGAAAACAGAGCTTTCGCACACCCACGCACGCTCTCCCACCCTGACAGACGTCGCTTTAGGGAGCTACTAGTAGCTGAAAAGACCGAATTGTGTTTCTCAGGTGTGCTGGGGGCGGGAAAAACTGACAATCGGGGAATAGTCTAACTCTTCCTTTTACACAAGAGAAAACTGAGTCTCAGATTCATCAAGTGACTTGCCCAGATCATTTGGAGACTGTTCATATGGAGACCAAGTAATTCCCCAGAGAATCTGTGCCCTCTCACACCCTCGCCAGCTCTAGTGTGCACCCCCAATCCCCATCGGAGGAACAGAACGATAAATCAAGTTATCAGGGGAAAGTACTACATTACAGTCCAAACAATAAACTCCAAGACCCAACTGATTATAAAAACAAAAATTTTCAGTTTTAGAGGTCTGCAGCCTCCAAAGACAAGAAAGAACAAATTGAATGGCCGCTTGATCATGAGACTTTAAGTTTACTACTGGTAAAATTTGATGGGATTTTCAAAACACTTCTCTCTACATTCCCAAAATATCCATCCAAATTTATTCTTAACAGGTAACTGCAGGTAAGCTTAGAATAGCTTAAATTCTAAGTAAATTTCGGATTTTTATGGTTCAAGAAAGAGTAAAAAAACAAACAACAAAACCTCCTGCATTCATATCTCTACCAATAAACCTTTAAAATTCACCATTAAAAATTTCATTGAAATTTCTTTACATGCAGGACAAAAAAATGGTTTAATATGCCCGTGATTTGCATTAAACACATGGATGCACAAGTAGATTCCGCAATTTTCAGTACCGTGGTGCTCACAAAAGAATTATTGTAAAAACAGGAACTTACATCTCTGACTCCTCCTCCTCAAGTCCTTTGTAGAGACAGAGAGAAAATGATCCTACCTTAACTCGGAATTTGTTCTGTTAAAACTGAGCCGTTGAGAACAAGGAAATTGTGGGCGGAACACTTTCTAATGTCTTCAAATTTATGTGCACTTCCCTCTCTGACAGCCACATTTTTGTAAGCTCCTCCAAGCCTCCGTCATTTCCCAGCTCTTCGAACCACATTCCTGGCAGAGTGAGCGACAGCCCTGCTGGTCCAATCACGAGCAACCTCTGTTGGCCCCACAACACAGGAAGCTCCCGCGAGGGCCAATCATGCAAACCCTTTGCAAAAGATTACTATAACTAAATCACCGCAGGGACAGTTAGGTTTGCTTCTCCAGGGCATTACCGTACAGGGAAAAGCGATATGAACCCATCTTCATTATTTGCTTCTGTGATATATGTGCTTCTAGCTATTGCCATTTTTATAACTAAAATGGAATTTGATTTTTAAATATCTTTTATTTTTCAAACCTAGTTAAATGCTTCTGTTTGTTGAAAACTTGACTTAGGTTGCGCCCGGAGCTGATTTTAAAAATAATTAATCTCTTTAGACCTTTAATTCCTTTGTGGGGAGAGGGTCATTGCAGCAGCACAAGCAGAGGCTCTACGTCTACCTAAAAGGGTGAGTTTGGGAAATCATTTAACCCTTCTAAATCACACTCTCATCTTTTGCAAATTGAATAAAAAAGTCACCAGTCTTACAGGGAGATAAAGTTCCTCACCAGTTTCAACGGAGCACTATGCAAGACATCGCTGGCACTTAATAAACTTGCTTTCCATCATATGTTGGTCTCATACTATTTTCTAATCTCCCAAGCTTTTACTTTTAAATTTCATTTGCAGTTCAGAAAAATACTTCATCTAATTACATAATAAAGTTAACTGAATAAAAATCTACATCTGTTAAAAAAATATGCAGGAAAGAGTAATAAAAAATAAATTAGTAACAGAAAAAAAAATATGCAGGGGCCCCACTCCTGATTCTTTCCCTTTTGCTAAAACGTTTATATTTGTAGCCTAAAAAGGGGTGCCCAATACTAGTCAATAAGGTGACTTTGTGCAAAATAGAAAAAGATGCTCCCTCTGATGAACAAGTTAAAAAGAGACATTCCTCTGGTGCTCAGACTAAGGCTGTAACCTTAAGAACTAACCTTTAGTAGTTTTTTTCTTTTTTTAAATTCTCACCCGAGGATATATCTATTGATCCAGAGAGAGAGAAGGGAAATAGTGAGAGAGGAACATCAGTCAGAATCCTCAAAGGTAATCGAACCCATGACCTTTTGGTTTATGGGCCAATGCTCCAACCAACCAAGCCAGACTGACCAGGGTACCTTTAGTAGTCTTAACAATACTAAAAAAGAATCTTAAATCTGGTTTGTATGTTTCATCCCTACTAACACAGATTGATTCTAGCTACCTTCAAAACTTGGATGTCATTCCTACTTCTCATTTAACTCCTCCCAATAATGTCATTCTTTGCGTAAATACAGGGAGCATTAGATTCTATGTCTGCCAGGAATATCACTGTCGCTGTTGAAAGCGAACATACAGTCTAGGTTTCAACTAGACCCGTAGGTCAAAGAACTGGAAGGGGCGGCAAAGGAGCTTTGGGCAGTGCCTGTGAGCTGGCTCCTTCCTGCCTTCCTTGATGCGCACACACATAAACATAGGGTTGGCCCCTGGGGATACAGTTCCTGTCCTCAGGGGCCTCACATGGGGTGGTAGACTTATGAACAAATAAATGCAATAAAGATTTTATTGACCATATTATACACATTACTTAAAATTGCTAGTTTTTTATGTACCAAAAATTATTTAAAATCAAGATTACTTTTGGTTTCAATTTTAATACTGTCTTAGCTTTTGTTAGCAAAGACCCTAAGTCTATGATGATAAGTCACCTTTTGTCAAAATTAGCTGTTCTGCAAAAAATATCTACAACATTTTACTAAAATATTTAAAGGAATAATTAAAAATTTGTCATATACTTATAGCAATTATAATGCATTATTCTTGCCATGTTAAATTATATGATTTCTTTTGATCCAGAGATCTTAAAGTTCCTTAAAAATCACCTTTAGTATGCAAAGTATACCATTAAAATATGCAGAAAATACTTCCACTTGTACAAATACTGGCTAAAATATAAGCCATTAGTAAGACTTCTCAGGGTAGAGACAGAAAGAGACAAGAACTTAATTCGATCATCCAGCTACCTAATCACCTCAGGCCAAATTTTAGGAAGACATACTCCAGAGTAATGTCTCCTTTTTAAGGACAAAACAAAACACTATTAAACAACAAACAGCTTTAGTGAAATATTTGCATAAAGGATCAAAGAAGGGGTAGAAAAAGGACTCTAAACCTACATCTGGTTTCCTATCTTACTACCGATCTCTTAAGAAAGAAGAAAATAAGGCAAAGAGACAGGAAGGGTAAGAAGTTTAGAGAGCACCTTGAAGCAGGTTTCTCTTGATTTGAAATATAATGAAATTCAACCATTTAAGTATACTAAGCATCCCTCTTTCTACAGAAAGCTACTTTCTTCAGACCCTTGGTTGTTGGTGTTTTAAGCACATACACATGTATTTTATATATAAGTATGTGTATGTACACATACATACACACATGAATCTGTAACACACATTATACACATACATATATAAATATATATAATTCAAATTTGTGTGACAAACTAAAAAAGAATTTCAAAAAGGATTCTGAGGCTAGGAATGAGGAGACATAATATCTGGATAAAACGATATTCTAGTCCACATAGAACAAGCCAAAATCTCTTCATTTACTCACATGTTTTGGGTCTTCAGAATCCAAGCTATCTAGGATCATTTGCAGGTCCTTAATCTGCTCCTGCTTTTCAGCAATTTCTTGCTTTTGCTTATCCTTCTGCGCTTCTAGATCCAGAGCTTCTTGGCGTAATTTATTTAGAAGTTGTATCCTACCACTCAGCTGCTTGAAAAGCAGGTCTTTCTCTGCTTCTGAAACCTAATTCCCCACACCCCAACATGCAGTTAACAGAGGACAGCAACACTGATTCACAAATTTAAAGAAAACAACTTTTATAATTTAAAGGGTTTTCTTAATAGCAATAAAATGTAAGAGCTATCTAGGCATTTCATTCATATCTTATACTTTTATGCTTATTGTATGTAGAAAATCTTATTTTATAAAAGTTTAGGGAAACTAATAATTTAGTAGCAGGTAAAAATGAAGTTGTCACTCTAGTATAAGCAAATGATAAATTATTAATAACCACATTAATGGTAGCTGACTTTATATATTTAAAAATTACTTTATATTGTACTTACCCTTGTTATTAGCATGCCAAGCACACAGTGTAATGAAAAATTTAGATTTATATTTACTCATTTAAAATAACTACTTTTCCCAAGCACATTTTGTTTAAAAGCCCATTATTTACTTCTATCACTCTAGCTATATAAAATTTGGCCAGTACTATTATGAAACATTCTTATTTAATTATTAAAATCATTCTTGATAGATCCCTCTACCTTATCTCCCACCTTCAATCCATCTGTAAGACCTCCCAATTAGTTCTACTGCCAACTTTTACACAGAGTCAGTCCGATTTCTCTCCTCGCTCACCATCGCCTTCCTAGTCCAGTACCTTTCTCCTAACTCTTATTTACCAGCTCCCTCTCATCCTTTGGGTCTCAGCCTAAATGTCACCTCCTCAGAGAAGCCTTTGTGGGTCCCCACAATTTAAATTATTTCCTTTTTATTACCTCTTCTAATTTTCTATTTTTTCTACAAAACTTTAATTGTTTAACTATACATTTCTTTTTTACTTTTTTTGTTTGTTGCCTATTTCCTGTCCATGAGGAAGGGACGCACCTGCTTTGTTCATTTACTCAGGGCCCAGCAACTGCCGATATAGTAAGCTCCCAATAAACTGGAATCAATTTCGAGTTACTATACAATCTTACTGAGTAAAGATACTGAGAGTAACAGTATCTTTAAAAAGATTCTATAATTTCAACTTTACATTCTTGTTCTATCTACCATGGTATGAACGCAGTTATCCTCATAATTTTGAAATACTGATATTTAAAAGTCACAAATAACTAAAACCTTTTGCACACTTGAAAAGTAAAATACTTCCTTTTTTGAATTTTCTTCCTATATTACATCATCGGTTTAAGCTACTTCCTTCTTCATGACACACTTTGTAATTTCTGAGAATATATCACTTCATTCTTTTCGTACACCACATTTTATATCATTTACATTTCTGCTACTTGTTTCATAATGTTTATGTTGTAGCAGAGATGCATTCTGGTTCTTAATCTAGATCCCCGGATCTTAAAAGTAGGGAGTACTTAATTAAATTAGGAGATATATTGGAGAGCAACTTCCCTGAGTAATGTAGGTGCTTTTCATAGTAAGTGTAGACCAAATACATCTTTTTACATAAATTGTAATTAACTTATTTCTACACACTTCATAAAATGCTGATAGGATGTCATCATGATTGCAAGGAAAATATAACTCAAAATGCTAAAACCTCATTTGACTCTGAAATTAATTAATTTTGTAATTAATTAAGCAATACTGATTTAAAAATTGTTTTACATGGTTAGGAAGGGAGAAAACACTTCATTTTTTGCATTACTTCTTAGCATTGCTGCTTTGCTTTTACATACTTTTTTAAGCTGTATAGCTTCTTCCAGTTGTTTAAATTCTTCAGTAGCTCTTAAGATTTGATGTTCTGCCTTTTCTATTTCATCATGCAGTTCTGAGAGTCGAGTTTGTGCTACAAATTTAAAACCATGCACATAGACACATACAAGAAAAATCTTGAATTTTTAAATTTCTACCAGATGTTTTTCTTCACAATAACCTCCTCCCTCCAGTTAAATTACAGATTACAGGTTACATTAAATTATAAATCACAGGAATAAAAAAAGAAATTTCTTATGATGGTTTCTTTTCTATTAATCTCTAGAATAGTTTCATGATATGCTATAGAACTATAATTTATCCTTTTTTATTGCATTTTTCCCCACTACCATTTAGTCCCCTTTAATTGATCCTTTAATTTGTAAAATTCTTAACATAATAGGGGCTTTACTTGATGATCCCAACACTAAAGAATTCTTTCGAGAGAATAAGGATTTTATTGGTAAATATGCACTTACATGTCACTAAGTTACATAATTAGGCTCAAGTTATTTTTTAAAAAAACCTGTGTTAGAGGTAAATGGTTTTATAATGGGACTCAATATCAAGAAATTCACTACTGAACAATCTTTCTCAACTAAAATAATCTCAAATCAATTACTTTCTACCTCAAATTACCAATTTCTTTTTCTCCCTCACTTCTTCCCTGTCTCCTATAAAATGATGAGCTCCTTGAAGCTAGTCTGTACAGATGTCTGATTTACTTCTGCTTTCCCCTTCTAGAGCCTGGCATATGGTATATATGTAGACGTGGACAACTCAGTCTGTTTCTTCCCTCTCCAAGTCAACTTCTACTGGCCTTCCATGTTTTCCATTTAGCACTAACCAAGGGAAGATGAGCTGCTAATATGATTAGTGAGAGCCCCTCAACTGGCCATGATTCCTAGTGGGATGCATGAACAAGTCTGCCTTCCCTGTCTTTCAATCCATGCAGCTGAGTAGGAAAGTAGATTCAAAGTGGATTCAGCAGGGTCTCTAAGTGCCTTCTTGGATTGTCTTCTTTGTGACTTGCCAGGAGGTGGTAAGATCCCTGGAATTAGATGTTTTGGGGGTGGGGTAGGAGAGAAGGTTGAGGAGACGGAGTGTGGGACAGGTTGTGAGGAGTCAAAGCCAGCCTCAGGCTCCAGCCTAAGAGGAGTGCTCTGATCCAGCTTATCCAAAGCACTGCTTTAGGTTTCGGCCGCATGCATAGTAATAAAGTGGTACTTCCCTTGCTTCAACTATTACTAATTATGCCTTTGAATATATAGCTCCAATGGTGAGAAGGATCTGTGGGCAGATTTAAGCATTCTTGTATCCTCTGGATAGGTTCATCAAATTATTGTCAACAACTCCATTTTCTAACATAATAGAAAAAACTATAACCTGCTCAATGAATCACTACTGTTGTTTTAGACTTTTCATGTAAACAACGATGTAATAAAGGCCTTCAGCATGCTAAGTAAAAGAATTATAAAACACAATTTGCCTACATATTTGATGTTTTTATATTTTTAAAGAATTTAAAATAACTTTTTTAAACCTGCACTTATTTTTCTTTCTTTGTCTTCCAGTTCTATGTCCAGTGGCATATGGACTCTCAAGTTCTTCTGCCCACTTCTAGGTTGTCCCCCGTCATCGGGCTCCATCTTCTTGATCTCTATAGGCTGCGCTTTATCGATAATGTAACTCTCTCTCGCGAACATATTTCTCTTGTATCTGGATTTGCCAATATAGGGACTTTCCTCTGGGGCTTTATCAACTTCGACATACTAAAAGTAAAATAAATTAATAGACATATGGTTTAATAAGTAACTTATAAGCAGTCAAATGACATTATTCATTTTATTAGTGAAGAACTTATCACAGAACTGCCTAAATGTTAATCCAACATGACTATACGTTGAAAAATATATATTATTCTTTTATTCTTATATACCAGAAAAGAAATAGAACAAACAAGGAATCAAAATGAACAAAAAATGACCTCAAAGGATTTCTCCTCCTATTCCTGATGAGTGAATCTGGATTTATTAATTAAAGAAATGTCTACATAGAGTTATATGATTCTTAGCACTGCTAAATATTTCAAATCAGAACTTTAGGTATCTTATCTTGGTTTCCTGCCTGATATATAAGTAAAATATCAGTTTAATAAATTTTAATAATTGCATTTTTATGTAAATAATGATATTGGTTACAATTACTGGGTCTTAGACATTAAGTGGTTTCTCTTTTGCAGTAACATTTATGGCATTTGTGTAAATAATGGTTGACTAATACTGCACCCAGCCAGCGGTTACTGAACAAACAACATACAGATGACAATTCCATGGCTGCTGAAGCTGGCAGTACACTTTTTCTGGAAGTTTAGATTAAAGGGTGATGATCAATCATATTCCTGAGTAAGGAATATGAGGAACAGAAAACTGCTTTGGGCTATGGATATGGCTGTAGGTAAGAATCCTTCTGGGCTGTTCACCATATTTTGCCATGTATAATGCACACCCACGTTTTTGCACACATTATAAAAGGGATTATTATACCCATAGTATGTACTCATTATATCCATGTATAATACACACCCTTGTTTTTCCCTCAAAAATTTGGGCAAAAAAAAGTGGGCATTATACACAGCAAAATACGGTACTTCTTTTGGATACTGCTCTAACTTACAGAGCCAAATAATTCTCAGATTCGACCAAAATACATTTACTCTTCTGATGCCCTCATAGCTAGAAAGTGGAGTGGTTATTGATAAAACCCCTTGAAAGTCTCCACCAACTGCCTGCCCTCCCCTGCCCCACTATAAACTTGCTTTAATGGCAGATGATTAAAAAATTAAAATAACTCACCTCTGATGGATAATAATTTAGTGGCTCAAATTTAGCATCAATTTTATAAAAGGCCAATTCCTGTTCCAGTTCATACTGTTTCTGACATGCTCGCGTTAGTTCCATGGTCTTCTGTTTTAGCTATTGGTCCAGTTTGATATGAGACAACATACAGCATCAGTAAGTCTCAGTATAAAGGTAAAATGGTATGAGGCAAGTTCTAATCATAACTAATAATTAGATTGTTTTAAACCCCACAGCAAAGAGCACATCAGTCAGAGTATCTTATCAGAATTCTAAAGTATTATAAAGAATAAAATACAAAATTATTTTAAGAGATCACATAAAAGACCTTTGAAGTTATCTGCTATTTCAGGATACAATGAATGAAGATTTTAAAAACATTTAAATTTGCTTTATCCAAACATGAAAATAACTCTGTATCTATTATTTTTAAGTAACTAGTCTATTAAGTACCTTCTTCCTGATTTCCCAATAATTAAAAATAATTTATTTAACTTTGTGATTTTAATGGTAGCTTCAAATCATTGATGGAAATGATATTTAACATTAATTATAAAAGAACAGGAAGAGAAATGAGAAGGATGAAAGTAAGAGTTTCGTTTTAACTGCTGTATTGTTGTTGCTGTAGTATTTTAGCTAATGGCATCCCAGTTTTAACTGCACAGAATATTATTTTTTGTAACAGAGGATAAGGAATGTGAATAAGATCAATCAATTAGATTCAAATATATAATATTAAATTTTTAATAAAGTAATTCTACTAAAATTACAACTTTCTAGTTATTCTTAGAAATTTTTGGAGCCACAATAAAAGAAATCATCTAGTCTAAGTCTCTGAATTTATAAATTAAAAAATTGAACCCCAGATTGGTGAATTGACTTGTCAAAGTTACATATTAGATTAGTGGCAGAGGCTAAATATTTCATTAACTATCAGTACCAGTCCCCTTTCTATTACACCAATCCTTCAAGTTCATTTCAAAGGTCCACTAAGTGATTTTCACTATTTTTCCCCAGTGTCTGATAGTAGATACCAGACCAAAAAAAACCATGCAGAAAAAACTCTATTAATATAAAAATGCAAGCTCAAAGAGAATAAAAAAAATAAACAAACGTAAACATTTTACAAGGCCCAGGAAATCAAAGTCGTGCATGATTTAGCTTGCAGTCACCTCCTGATTATCCATCAAAGGGAAATGATGCTAACCTGGATAAGGGGTACTCTTGATTAAGTCTTCACTGTGTGTCAGACACGGTACTAAGCATTTTACCTATGCTATCTCCCTGCGTCTTCACGACTACCTTATGAGACAACAAAAGTTGCACATAGAGGTTAAATAATTTGCCCAGTTGCACAGCTGGTTGTGGAAGAGGCCAAGTTCAATTCCAAGTCTCCTGACTTCAAATATAACACTCTATTATCCCAAAGTGCCTTCGATGTCCTGCTGCAGGGTGTCTAGCACATACCCACACTGATGCTCTTTCAGTGAATGCTCCTAAGTCACCATGTCTCAAGAAAGCAACTCACAACCAACAGTGTCAACTAATCCTGGGCTTCTCTCCCAAAGACCACTGGCAGTAGGGCCAAAGGCAAATATGCCCGGAAATGCATAAACTGGTCTCTGCAGGCAAATAGTAATAAATATTCTTTCATCTTAAAGCACATTTGTGTCTTTTATAGCACTAGGTTTAGCATACAGTAAGCATTCAATGGATGTCCATTGAGGGAACACATAAGTGAGAGCACATCAAGAGTCCAATGACCTGGGAAGTCAGCTAGTTACAGTATTAGCTGTGGATAATCAAGAGCTGACTGCAGTTAACATATCTACCAATAGGAAAAGTGATACAAATTTTTCCCCCCAACATTCAAATTCACTCTCCTATATACACATCCATTAAAAAAAAATTATACATACATACACAACCACATTTCTTGGGAAGGCAAGCCAGTTTCAAAACTTAAAAGGTACATAAGCATATTAATACAACTTCTCATGCAAACCATGAAAAACATAGTGTGCAATTCAGTCCTGAAGGAGCTACCTTTAAGGAAGAATAAAGAAGCGGCAGAAAAAGGTCTGCAAGAAACCAAGACAAGGGCTAAAAGGAGAGAGAAGCAAACAGAAACTATCAACTGGAGAACTCTAGAGTGAGGCTGTATAAGTTGCTCTTTTTTGACAAATTACTTTAAAAAGTAATTGTTATCAGTACTTGCATTTTTCTTATATGGACACATTTCATCATCATTCTATGAGTTACAGATTTACCACTTTCCATTACCTAGCTTGATTCATTTCAAATTATTTTCATATCCGTTACATCATTAAGTCCTCACAGCTCTGTGAGACTGGTAGGACAGGTAAGTCGTCCTCATTTGGAAAATGAAGAAACTAAAGAACAGAAGTTAAATAACTTTCAAAAAGACAAAGAGCAATACTAATACCAAAGATAACCAAAGTTAATATTTGTTGGTGGCAGGAGAGGGAGAACTACTACAGATTAATGGCCACCAGCAGTTCTACTTTGATGTTATTACCTTTCTTTTATAGGTTGACCTATTACATGAGGAATTACTTTATGAAACTAGAAAACATTATATAACTGATGATTGTATTATTACCAGATATTCTGCGTAAGAGAATGGAAAATGTTTTTCAAATGCAGGCTCTCAGAATAAAACCCAGAATACCTTTTTAAGAAAGAAAAACAGAATGGTCCTTTGGAAAAATAAAAGAACAGGAAAAACAAAATAAATTTAAACAAAAAACTTAAAGAATACAAAATAGCTAATAAATACATATGCAATGCTCAACTCTCCAACAACTAAAGAAATGTGAAATTAAAGCAAGGAGATTTCATTTTTTCCTATTTACAAATTCAAAATAATGTAGTCATTTATACTAAGGAATTACTAGTATGAATGCATAAGAGATATATATATTTATACATATAAAGATTTTCTCCGTAATATTATCTCTAACAGCAACAAAGTGGATGCAACCTAAATATTCATCAATAAAAGTAAGCTACATAAATTATGGAAGATCCATATAACGGAACATAATATAGACTCTGAAAAGAATAAGAAAGATTTATGGGTGGTGTATGTATATATGTATGTACACACATATGTGTGTATTCTTTTTAAACTTGGGGAGCTGTCCATGACATACTGTTTTGTAAAAAATAAGATGCAGAACAAAGAATATATATAGAGAGTAAGATTTTTTAAATCACAAAAATATTCGAAGGTATACATATTGTATTTAACTACATATACATTCTATAATTACATGTATATTGTATAAGCAGAGAAAACAAAAAGGATATATATTAACATCCAGGCACTGGGGTAGGGGAAGAGTGAGACTTTCATTTTCTTTTGTATACAATTGTGTTATCAGAATTTGTTATAGTAAACTTATTAACTTTGTACATACATGTGTTTTTAAATGGTTAAATATGAAAATAACATGACATGAAGAAGAGCACAACCTACCTTCTAACCAAAAATAGTTACAGAAAAAACGAAACAGTAAAAACCACTGACAATTTACAAAACGTTTATCCACAGCACAAACATATCAACAATATTATAAACAAATAAAAGAGAAAACTAGACAACTATAATAATCTATAATTTGAGATAGCACTAAGTCATAAAATACAACATCTGCCATCATTTTCAATGGATTAACTACATGCACAAGGGAGTCAGCATATAGAAATAATAAGTTCTTTTATCTTAATAAAGGATGAATTCTATATTACAAAAAAATGGATAACTCAGGAAAAATGTTTAAATGCTCACAAGTATCAAGTGATACCACAGTAAGTACTGGGTGGTTTTTGGTGGGTTTTGTTGGGGTGTTTTTAGTATTTTAAATACAAATGTTAACTGGTAGCTTAAAAAATTCACTGCTAAAATAAAACTGATTGTCAGGTAAGCTTCCAAAGATTAAACTTCTCATCAACCCACTCTATTATGGAATGGAGAGCAACAGAAGTATGTATAATATAAAACTACTAATAATCACCAAATTATTAACATCGTATTTTTAATATGCCTTTAGAATACAGCTGACATATTTGAAAACTACCTTCAAATAAGAGGCACATGAAGGAACTCACATATGCTCTGAATATTTGACTAACCGAGCTGGGAAGCTGCCCTTCCATCATGTCCCCTGGTATAAATTACCTTTTTTTCTCAGGCAAAGCAGAGCTCAAGAAGGAGGTAGTTAAGTATTTGGATTTTATGTAACTATTTTCCTCTCTACACAGAGGAGGGAACACTTTTTTCTTGCTAAAAAATGTAAGTGCTTAAGCAGAATTCTTGTCAACAGATAATTAAGCTAGAATGCCAATCTCGAAAGGGAAATGCAAAAAACATTATAAATGTATCTAAGATTCTATAGTCTTATGAGAGGTTTAATTCTCTAAGACATGCATAGACCAGAAAACGAACTGTCAAAAGAAAAAAAAGTACCAATAGCTCCTTTTTCCTTCAAGGACAAGTAGTAGACTAATAATTCTATAGGGTCAGATCCTCTGAGTAGAAAAGACCTTTTAAGATCATTTAGTCCATCTCCCTGTCTAATATTTTTATCTTTTCCCCCAACCCTGAGCATATGCATGTTTCAGTGACAGCAAACACAGTCCAGAGTTACCACAGTTTATCTCAGGACAGCTATTAGAAATTTCTTCCTTATTACTAAATGAAAAATTATTTTCCTGTATTTTCTATTTGCTACTTCTTGATTTTACCCATGGGACTTTAGTCAATAAGCCTACATCCCTCTTCCTTGAACCAGCCCTTTATCTGCAGGCGGCCATCACAGCCCACTGCTTCTCCCCTTCTCCAGCCGCACCGCTCCTGGTTATTTTGGCCATTCCTCACAGGACCTATACGGCCAAATTTTATAAAATCTAAATATTACAGATATGCATAAATGGCAATTTGAAAGTCTGTAATTCCATTCCTCAGAAATAACTACTGTCAAGAGTTTGGTACATTCTACCATTTTCTCCTACACATACTGGTATTATTATACATGGGATCACCCTCGATACCTCTTCCACAGCTTGCTTTTTTCACATAGCAACATGTGTTAGATATCCTTCTGTATCAGGACATACAGCTCTACCTCATTTTAATATTTAATAAGATTAATCTGCCACATAGATATCCACTGGGGGACAATTTAGTTACTCAGTATTTTGCTAATATAAATAATATTCTAGAGAATGTCCTATTGTATATACATGCGTATATGCATATTTTACATAGGTATGTAAGTACATATTCGATATCTTTACACATTCTTGCTACCATTTCTATAGAACACCTTATTGGAAATACAGATTATATAATATTATAACAATTATATAATAATAAATAAGTATCATAATAACATAAACACTATATATACTGGTAATATTTCCAATACATAGGACATAGGGTATGTCCATTTAAATTTGGATAATTTCGCCAAATGTCTTCTAAAAATTTTTGCCACTATACAGTCTCACCAACAATGTTGTTAAAAGCAAAACACACACATCTATGGGTAGTCTGACCAGCTCGTCATAGCTTGGGCCACCTCCCTCTTTTGCTCTAGGCGCTGTACTTCACATAACGTAGCCCAAAGCAGCATTCGTCTTTTGGGAAGCCATATGACACAGTGCCCAGTCAACACAGCTTATAAAATCATTAGCACATATTTCTGTTAAACCACATTTTCCCCACTCCATGGTCAGGAAGCTGTGCTTTTAGACCCAAGGACAAAGAATGATCTATTTCAAGAGGATATATAGTGAAAACAATGTAAAATGTGAACTTACCAATTCATTTTTCGTGTTTAGGTTACTCTCTAGCTCCTCACAGCTCTGTTTTTGTAACATGGCCTCCTCTTTTAATGATTTGTTCAGTTTATCCTGATTTTTAATTTCTTCCAGGAACTTTGTTTGTTTGCTCTTCAGCTCTTCAACTTCTGTTATCTTTTTTTCCAGGTCCCTTTCCAATCTTTCTACCTCTTCTGCCAATACAAATTTAATGGTTTATTGAACACTATATTTCCTAGTTAAAGAGAGGTAAGACTATTTCTTAACTAATAGCAAAAGAACTCTCAGAATAGTATAAATATAATTCTACTTTTAAAATTATTCATTATGGATAACTTTTTTTAGGGAAAAAAGACTGTCTTGAACTAGAAAGATATCAAGAGGTAAGAAGTCATCATTTGCATAACAATTTTAAAAAATAACATTTTTCTTCCAAATATTTAATTGAATTAGTGTGTTGATGAATGAGGTTCCAGGTCTCCTAAAAAACATGCGAAATTTTATTTGATATTTGTAATCAAACATTAAAGGATGCTGCAAGCATGTTTGCAAAATACCATGCTATCTTAAAACCCTTCAGAGGCTTCCCATTCTGCTTAGGATAGGATCCAAAAAGCCTCCATGAAGAACTGACAAGGCTCTTCACGACCTGGTCTCAAACTCCCTCTCCAGCGTCATTTCAAGCACACCCCACTGCAGCCTTTCTGAAATGGTTCCAGTTCTTCAGATTTGTGATGCCTCTTCTTACCTGCAGGCTTTTATTCACACTTTCTGCTTGGAACTGGCTTCCTCTATCTATTACTGGTCTATTTTGCACCCTCCAGGTCTTAGCTTTAAAAATATGTTGAAAAGTCTGCCCTGACTCTCCCCTCTCCCCAGGGCAGATGCTTCTCAGGGACGCTCTCACACCACCTTGCACCTCTGCAATGGCCCTTGTCACTCAGGGAATTGTAAAATGTGATCGAATAGCTTGGTTGTCTGCCTTCCCCACTTAAGCTTTGTGAAAGCAAAAACTGCATCTGTCCAGCTCACCACTGGATTCGAAGAGCCCAGCTCCTAATTAATATTCAAAGTCATCAGTGCATCATAAGTAACTGAAACATTTTCCCCAATATGTTTCAAGTCAACATTTATATGATGACTTTCCTTTGCATTACTTATATTTTTAAGGATTTTAAAACATAAACTTCAGGGTAATAAATGTTGAGTAATGGGGATCCCAAACTAATTAAAATTTATATTTCTCAAGTATTGGATCAAACATTATGAAACCATCATTTTTGTAAGTCAAAGTAGACTAACATCAATTTCAAATGGTTGAACACGCAGGTTCATTTCCTAACATTCTAAAATGGGTATTGCATACCTTCCTCTTTCTCTACACCCCCCACCTCGTACTCCTATTTTCTGTCTCAGTTGATGAAGTCGTATTTCATGAGAAAACAGACCCCATCAGTGGGAACGTCCTCATTTTCCCACCACCAAAGCAACAAATCTACCCACACCTGCACACAGCTTCTCTCCCTTCAGACGGAGAAAGTGTCCTGTCCCTCTTATTAAGAGACAGTCTTTCTTCTTTTTCTCTGATCTAATCTTGTCTTCTCAAGGACCAAAAGAATTGAGCCATGACTTGTCTCTCCACTCTGCTCTTGAATATAGTCTTTGCTTTTTTGATTACTAGCTTTGATGTTTTACGGCATTGACTTCTGCCCATTTCTTGATCTGGAAGCTACTGGTGAATTTCTTTTTTTTTTTAAACTCACATATTAGGTATTAGAGGGGAGAAATTATGGGAGCAAATTTCAAATCTTCACCCTAATGTCTCCCTCCCATTCGCTCTTCCATCTATAATCTAGCATTTGTCCTAACCATGCCATTAACTGCTTGCCAAGATCATCATCATGTGCTGCTCATCTCAGGCACTTCTCTGTGCTCATCTTACTTCTTCACGTCTCAGCAACATTCAACATAGCTGACCACTTCCTCTCCTGAAACCTTCTTCTCTGGGCTTCTGCAACCCACTAGTTCCTGGTTTTCTCCTAGCTTGCTGGCTTCTCTGCATTTCCCTAGCTAGCTCCCCTTCTCACTCATCCCAGCCGAGTGAGCTAATTGATTCTGGCAGAATTAAATTTTCATTTTTATGGCGATGACTCTCAAATTTACACGTCTAGTATAAATCTCTTTGAACTCCAGACTCACATTTCCAATTCTCTTTGGTTTTCTCACAGACATTCAAACTCAGCATTCTAAGTTCTCCCATTTTTATATATAATATCACTGTCTAATCACTTACTCAAGCCAGAAGGCTAGGAATTCCCAATCCATTAAAAAGTACTGCTAAACTTTGAAAACTGATCCACTGATAGACCAAACCTACCACCTAAATACAGGCCATCAGCATTTCTACCCTAGATTTCTGCAGCAGCCTCTTCACATGTCTCTTTGGCTCCATTTTGCTCTGCTCCAAATCATCCTCCATCCTATATCAATAATAATCCTCATATATAAACTGACTCTTGTCCCATTCCTGGTTAAACACCGTCAGTGGCTTTCTTCTACACCTGGAATGAAATCCAAAGCCCAAGGACGTGTGCCATCTCACTGCCCCCCCTCCAATCTCTCCAAGTGTTTTCTTGAGCTATCCCTCCAGTCACACTGATCTTCTTTCAGTTCCCTAACCCACCAGAGTCTATCCAACCTCTAAGTGTAAGCTGCTGCCTCTCCATGAATGTCTTTGGTCACATGGCTAATCCATTCTTCCCTTTGTGTTCAGCTGAAATACCACTTCCTCATAGAGCCATTCCTTTACACCATACTTTCCCCAAAATGGGGTTCTCCTCTGCTACTTCATCAGGGTTTACTTGCTTTTTTTTGTCTGTCTTCTCCACTAAAACGCATGCTGCACAAAGGCCAGTACCATATGCTTTCCTCACCATTATATCCTAAGTACCAGATACGGTGCCTGGCTCACAATACATGCTCAATGACTATTTGTCAAATTAACTGATGTATACTGCAACTTTCCATGCAAATTTTAACAGCATTATAATGCTCATAATATAATATTTTTATGGATAACTTCTGGATTATTCTTCTCCCACCCAAATTTGGTTGAAAAAAAAAAGTCACTTTACCCAAGCTGAATCTCTCAAAAGCTTCCTGTCTGTCCTGAGTGGTTACTGGCTGACCTTCCAAACTTTCCAGTGAACGGAGGTGAAAAATGGTAAACTGGAAGTAATGAGAAAGGGTCACAACTGGATTTTCAACTAGGATCAGAGAAGTCAAATCTTGAAGTGGTTTCAACTTGCTTATATCTTGAAGCTGAAATGACACATAACATTATTGGTATAATTTAAATATCATAAACATACCTAAAAAAATAATAAGTATAGGAAATTACTATTAACATGGCAAGGAACCTATTCACGAAACCCATTATCAAAAAGCAATATATGAGGGGAGGAATAAGAAGGGAGTATTTGAGTATCTATAATGTGTCAGGTCAATATTAGGCATTTCCATGTACCATTTCATTTATGACTCCTCACAACAACCTATGATATAAGACTCATCTTAATTTTACACATGAAGAAACTGAGGTTCAAACAAGTTAGGTGACTTACTCAAAGCTCAGAGGTTATAAGTGATTGAAACAGTATTTGAATTCAAATCTATGTGCTTATAAACCTATTGCCTTTTCATTATACTGATTGAACGCATTGAAAAAAATTGGTAAATCCTCAGATAACAGCTATAATTAATAGTTAAAAGGAATAAGGATATATGGGATACTCAGTTTTGAAGTGAGATTTTTATCTATTTGCACTTCAAAAAATCATTTATTTTTAAGTGAAGAAGGATTTTAAAAGGTTGAGAAACTGCTATTAATAGCTTGTACAAATAAATCTTACCCAAGTGAATGTGTATCACTTTTATTGATACCAATGTCAAGTATGAACTGGAATGAAAAGTGATACCAAATTTGAAATAATCATAAATATTTATTGAATGATTTTCCTGTTAACACCAGCTGACAATGAGCATTACGTGAGGATCACTATTTGAGGAATATTGTGGCAAATTTTAGACTCACGGCTACCCCAACACCCCATAAGGCCCAAGAGTTCCGAGGTGATGCTGTGCAACACGGTGTGGGTCCTGGGTTCTGAAACAGCTCTTGGGCCATCACAGTGAAATGGTAACGTCACCTTATTCAATCTTCATAAAGATGAAATAAGAAAGCACAGACATTGTTCACCGCACAGCAGTAAACAAGAGTTGTTTATTATTACTTCTTCCACTGGTGAAGGTTGAAGGAATGCAACCTAAGAGTTACTGTTTTAAAATTTTTAAAGTACTTCACACCTATCATTTCACCTGAGCCCATAACACCCCTGTAAAGGAGGCAGGGTAGAGATTGTTTTCTCCAGCTTAAGCAGTGAGTTTCAGAGAGATGAAGAGTTTCTTCAAGGACACAGAAGGCAAGTCTAGACACACACTAGAAGGCACATCTTTTATTTTCTATTTTAAGACTGATGTTCTTTAAATTATAGCATGATTGTTCCCATTTTAATACAGATTTAAATATATTGCTAGTAATATTTCTTGAACATCTAACTGTATAAAAAGAAAATCATAAATTACACTCCACAGAAAAATATACATCATTATCAGATGATATGAACCATGATAAAGTTGCTCTACTATAAACTGCTGATGAGTGACGTCCTAAAACACCTAACACTATAATGGAGATTAATTCATAAATTGGAAAAAAAAGAAACCTGTTCCAAGAATTCACTCACCCGAATTCTGGTACAAAGTGTATAACTCTAAGGAACAGATTTAACCCCTCTGAGACTATAATTAACAATGGGAGTAAAACTATGGTACCAAACTCACAGTATTTTTATTTATTTATTTGTATTTTATTATTTATGGTATTCGTTGTTCCTGCCTTTTCTCCCTTTGCGCACCAATGCCCAGCGTCCCCCACCCCTAGTCATTAGTATTTTTAAAATAATCCCTGCACTGTCTTCTTAATAAGAGTGTTCTGAGGCTCCAATGAAATAATAGATGTGAAAATGCTAAAAGGTCAACTCTCAGTTACATAGAACCATGTAAAACTAGAACTAACTACATTTAATTACCCTAGAGAATCCCAGGTTATGTCTGAATTTAATGTTTCATCAAAGGACCACTGACCTTAAAAGAAGAGACCCCATTTTTTTAAAACTTAGATTATAACCTTTTTTTCCCAACAAGTCCAAAAATGTGAAAAACATTCTTGCTACTCTGAATAACTTACCGATGATATCCTGTTGCCTTTCAGATTGAGGGCTCTCAAAGATTTTAACTTCTTCCCTAACCATGCTGGAATATGTTCAATTTCATTTCCTGCAAGGTTTAGCTTTTGCAGATTGTGCATATTCTCTATGCCTTCAATTTTGCTGGAAGTCAAAGGGTAAAAACAAACTTAGTAAGTACCATGATAGAGTCCCTCTACTGTATTAAGATGTTATTTACTTTCAGAACGAGGGGGAGGAAGGGAGGGAGGAAGAGAGGGAGAGAAACGTTCATGTGTGAGAGAAACATTGATCAGTTGCCTCTTGCACGCCCCCAGCTGGGGATGTAGCCCACAACCCAGGCAGGTGCCCTTATGGAATTCAACCAGAGACCATTCAGCTCGCAGGCCAGAGCCCAGTCAACTGAGCCACACCAGCCAGGGCCCTCCACTATATTTTCAGAATTAACAACCTTGGGTTTATGTGAAGTTACTTTTCACTATTATAATTTATGAACCCTTCTCATAAATAAGAACCAAAAAAAAAAAAAAAGGCAGTTAAAAACAAATTCACCACATCTTTGGTAAACTCTTCATGACTGAGGCCAGGAGTCCTGCCTATCTTACTATCAAACTTTATGATCCGACAACACAGAAAAGAAGAGTCTGTGTGTGGCACTCTTACTAACCACTGTAAAGAGTACGAGCATCAGACAGCCAGAGGAGAGCCGGAAAACCCAACAGCACACACAGTGCTACGTGTTACAACCCTGTACAAGAGATGTCCATAATAATTACCTTACGTCATTACCAAAAGATTAGCTATGCAAGCAGGATAAGGCTGCCATAGGGAGCTGGTGGACCCTCAGAACAATACTGTATTTATAAACACAAGTATTTTAATGAGAATATTTAAATTAATAAAACACTTGTCACCTATATTGATGAGTTTTCACTGATGAAAAGTCTTCCCAAGTTAATTCCAATTTAATTGTCAATTTAATTACTTGGTCAGAAGGACAGTGTACTGGGCAAATATTCCCAAGCTTCTTTATTTTCATTTTAATTTTGTTGAAATTATTTTTATCAGGATCAATTATTTTTATACAAAATTTATATTAAGGATTTGATTCATTAATCAGTTATTTTCCCATTTATTTTTGCCATATTAGAGTTCCTGCCATTGTTAGTTGTTTGTTGGGCTTTATATATACCAAGTCTAACATGGGGGGGAAGTATACAGATACAAAGATCTTCAAGATTTGATATTTGCATCATTTGTCTATAACAAGTTTTCTAGGCGCAGTTTTAGCTAGTCAATTTTATGTTTATGTCTCACAGTAATACATATTATGAAATGGAGACACGATTGAGGGTAAATTTTTTATATCAATGAGCAAAGGACATCAGGATAAATACAGGATGAAAACGAGTTGAAATATCTTTAGGATCAAAATTACAGGGTTAAAACATACTGCTTCGTGTCAACTTCCTTAATGTAATAGGCAGGGAATCAAAGCCTCTATCTAGGAAAAACTTCCTGCCAAAATGCAATTAAGATAAAATTTGGCACTCAAAAAACATATCTCCTTCTTTGAAAACGCTAGGTAGATATTATTCCATGCTTTAGTAATGCTGAATCATGAAGGCAGTAATCATTTGTGAAGGGCCAGGCTACCGATAAAGGATCAAAGTGGCTGCTGTTTCAGAGGTTTCTTTCAGTAGCATTGGCAGCATTAACCTACCTCTTTAACAAAGTCAATGACCCTGCAATGCTACCTAAAGAAGTACATACTTACCAGATCTTGTTATATGATAAGTTGAGTTCACGTAATTTTAACAGCTTATCCAACTTCTCAATCTTCTCTATTAGATTGTGGCTGAGATTCAGTACTTCAAGTTTAACACATTTTTCCAAATTTTCGATATACTAATTGAAAACAAATGAATAAATACTTTATGCAACAGATGCCCTGACCTAAGCACAACATGTAAATACGTGATCAGTCATAGAGTGTAATAAACCCTTACTGCTGCCCTAGACGATCCCTTGGCACGGCCCTCCTTAACCAGGAAGACCAGCTCTTCTCAAGCTGCCAACCTCTCCTAGTAGACAACACTTCCTATGCACTAAGACATTTGGCTTTTTCCAATTTTTCTAGTTTAAATATGCTTAATAAACATAACTATACAGACACTTTTTGGATACATGGCAAATACTATCAGTAGAATAGACATGGAAGAATAGAACTGCTGGGTTGGTGAGTACAAACTCAGTAAGTTTAAACTCAATTGCTGAGTTTTATTTCACATTTCTTTTATATTAATGAAGATGAACACATTTTCATGTTGATATTAGTCACTTAGAATACTTTTGTGAATGGTCTGTTCATATCTTTTGAACATTTTCCATTGAGTTGTCTTTCTTACTGAATTATAGGAGTTCTTTATAGTATGTGGATACTGTTACATAAGTTGAAAACATGACCTGCCAGCTTGTTTTTTGTTTAACTTTTTAAACAACATCTTTCATTAAACACAATTTTTCAATCATTAAATAAGCTAAATCTGTCAATGTTTTTCTTTGTGGTGGTAGGGCTGGTGTTTGCTTAGCAAGGTCTTTCCAACTTAAGATTTAAAAATGTATTCTCTTATGTTCTTCCCTTGTACTTTCATAGCATTTTTATTCGTTGACTTGTTTTGTTTTGTTTTCATTAAGATCGTCAACTTTTTGGAATTCATTTTTGTGACTAATGTAGTAGGCATCTAAGTTTAGATTTTTCTAATTAAAAAATTAAGTTGACTATTACAATATGTTCATGTTGTATCGTTTATGAATTAAAGTAGTAAACACTCTAGAGATGAACAAACTTTTTCTGCAAAGGGCCAGACAGTAAATATTTTTGGCTTTGTGGGCCACATAGTCTCTGTGACAACTACTTATAATACCTCTGCTATTGTAGTGCAAAAACAACTACAGACAATATGCAAACAAATGAGTGTGGCTGTAAAATTTTATTTACAAAAATAGGCAGCAAGTCTGATTTGGCCTATTAGACTGTAGTATGCTAACCCCTTCTCTGAAGTCAATAATGAAAAAAAAAATGGGTACTCGGGAATTTGAAGATGTCATATACTTCTGATAAAGAACTTTCACTGGAAACAATAAAGGTCTGCTACAAATTAGGAGACACTAGGATGAGATGTTACTGTAATTCTAATATCTATTTTTTTCGGTTTTAAAGCACAGAAATATCAAAAACAATGCCTATATTCAGGAATGTTAGTAACTTACCCTAAATTTCTTGCCACCATCTCTAGAAAGTGAAAGGTTCAGAGATTTTACCAAGGCCAAATTGTCTTGTTTAGTAAGTTTTTTAATAAGGGCCTCTGTAATATATCGGATTCCTGCACGTGAACCAGGTTCTGCAATCACAGAAACAGATCATTATCAGCAAAGGAAGACATGAATTCTCTGAAAACAAATTGTGTTGATGTCATAAAATAAAAACAAATTTAATCATGCAAATGTAAAGATAGCTGGCGAGTTCTAACTGCAATGCTTTAATAATATTATTTTACATTATATGGTTTTTCATAATGACAGTAACAGTTATACTCTATAAATATAGACTGTGGTAAAAGTAGGCTTACAGTTGTTCCTATGGCAAATAATAAAATAATTAATAATAATATAAAAATAAACTTTGTGTTTCTTGTACTCACAACTATAAACCTACTTTCGCCCTACTTTGTGTTAGCTGTATGCCAAGATTTGTACAAAATGCTTTACATTTAAAAATTTAATTTATACAAGTCTCTGAAACAGAAATTATCATTCCCATTTATTTAAAAAGTTATAATAATTTGCTCAAAATCTTGCAGCTAGTAATATGCAAATCTAGGACTTGAATCCAGGTAGATGAATCCAAAACTTATACTTTTAATCATATACAGCACTGAAGTTTTTAGTAATTAAAAAAGAAACTGGCACTATTTAGTTTTTGCTTTCTTTAATTCCAATATGAAGTTCAAAAATGCTTACGTTCTTAAAATTTTTTTCCTATTCCTATTGTTTTTAATGGTGAGAACTCAAATTTGTTGCTCTTTTAAACAGAGAAGACCACATTATATTTTATAGAGACAAAGTACTAACTTGATGGATAGCACACCTTGTCCTAAGACCTTTCTGGATATTGCCGTCAAGAGTTTATTAAAGCCGTATTACAATTCACAAAGGCAGCCATAAAAAGAAAATTGCTTCTTGCTTCTTTCTTTGAGTCAGAAAAACATTAATCCTGGGTTCAGATCCATGCTGTGGGCCAAAGACTCCCTATGATTATTTATAATGAGTTAATATTACATTTATTTTGGTTCCAAATGAAATAACTTTTTTCTTTAATTTGGGCTGCTCTAGGAGAAAAAAATGACTAATCTAAAATATCAATCAAATAAAAAATAACAGTATACTGACTGCAAAGGTATAGTCTAAACTCAATGCTGATCATATTTATTAATAAAAACTGATCACATATTCAGGCCAATAGAACTTGATTCAGTGACTCAGCAAAAATTTTACATTTTCTTTTAAATTAATCACATTAAACATAGTCTTAGAAAAAAAGAACCTACTTTTGAAAATAGATTCCCAGACTAACAGAATGCTTTTAAGAAAAAAATAAAAATCTTGGTGGCATGAATATATATAATAGATATAGATATAGATATAGATATAGATATCTATATCTCCTTATGTGGAAATCATTCCATTCAGAAATGGGTAGTTTGCCATTAAGCAACTGGAATAGTCCAAGGTTAGATAACATTTTTATACTCAGTTAAGGCACTCCATTCTAAAGTGAACAGATTTGCCCTCCGTCATACCAAGGATGGTAATAAATTTGACAGATGAGCTTTAAGGCATTCTCCCAAAATAGGAAATAATGCTTTCTAGCTTCCTCTTTGTGGAAACTCCCTTCTCCTCATCCTTTCAGACATCTTCACCCTCACCCAGAAGCCTCCGTCTTCCACTGCCCTTACACAATGTCTGTCAATAAAAACCCTAGGTCAAGTTAGTACCAGGTTATGTTACCTTTGGACCAAAAATGTTAAGTTCAATAGTTTCCATCTCTGCTTAAGAGTATGCGGTCAAATTCTTTGATTGGAAAGCAATACCTCTGTGGTCTTGGTAGTCCAAAAGTATAGTGTTTTCATCTGCAATCCCGACTTGCTCACACCACTGTCCTCCAGAATGAAAAGGCAGAGTCTCAGATCCTCCTAACGGTGAAAGTGACCTAGATCTCATATTGGCCATAGAGGATGATGGCATCTTTGGTTTGGAAATTTTTTGCTGAGAGCCTTTCCTCATTGCAAGAAAAAAGCCAAATGTCCACCAAAACCTGTAAGAGTTTTCAGTATATTTGGCAAGGTTAATTTTTTAGAGCTATCGAAACAATTAATCTATTTCTAGAATTTTCAAGACTACAAAGTTATCAACTCAGAGGCTATAGATGCTAGGAACCACACTACTCCAAGCTGGCAAGAGCAGACACTGTTTCAAACATTGCCTATCACCTTGCAGAGGGAAAAGAGGCTTCCATAGGGTCAAGTATTGGAACATTCTCCAACCAGAAGTCTTACCAGTCATTTCTGTTTTCAATTTATTGGCTGGAATTAGTCACAATGCCCTTTCTACCCACAAGGTGTCTTAGAATGGAGGAAGCTGAAAATATTTGTCAACCAGCCGTACTTAATACTGATGAGCAGACTCTCCTTCCTGACACAGTTCCTCCCTCTTGCTTTGGGGATGCCACACGATCGTGGCATCATCCTGCCTCCCTGGCCACTCCTTGGCCTCCTCTGCCGGTTCACAATCCTCCACTCAGTCTTTAAATGTCAGAGTCCTCAGGTCTCTTCTAGCCTCTTTCTAATCACACTTCAAACATTCTAATACACATCCGTGGCTCCCAATGTCATCTGCTTACTGATATTTATATCTTCAATCCAACTTTTCTCTGATTTCCAGATTCCTATTTCTAACTGCCTACTTGACACCTTATTGGCATCTTAAATTCAACATCTCTGAACTGAATTTATCGTTTCCCCCATTCCTCCCTCATTTTCCTCCCATCCTGTTCCTCCTCTAGTGGTTCCTAAATAGTGAACAACACTCATGGGAATAAGCCAGATAATTAAATGAGAGCATCACTGAACTTATGATCTAGTTTCTTAGGGCGACTAGTTTGAAGGGAACAAAAACGTGCTGTATTTGTTTTTTAAAAGTGATTATTATTTCACAGTTACACAGTACAATATGGCCACCTGCCTTGTCCCAGCAGTCCAGTTCACTTTAAACTGCAAACTTATTTCTGTCTTTACTTTCTCTTTCATTTTTTCATGTTAAACCATCTATATAGGTCAGAAAAGCTTCCCACCCACTCACATAGCTGCTCTTTATGCCATAGCCACAAGTTTTGGGGTCCTGTTTCACGAGTGCGATAAATGATTTTTTTTGTCTTATATCATTCTGCCAAAGAAAAAGTCTCAGTAATATTAACGATTCAGTGCCAAGCTATACTGGTATTCTCTTTCTAAATATGAATAATATACTGAAACTTGAGAAGAGCTAAGAGGCATGTGTTTTAAAAGTAAAACTTTATTTATTCCTGAATTAAATATAGTTTTCATAAGGGTAACAGATTAAAAAATAGAAGAGTGGAGGGACAGACAGATAGAAGTTTCCACTTCTATATACCTTTCTCTGTCCAACAGCGTCATAGACAATTATAAAATTAGAATAATCATATATGCTACATGATAAAAAATATGCTTTATATTTTTTGAGTTTTTTGGATAAAAAAAGCACATCTTATATTTTTATACAATGCAATTATTTTGTATCTTGCTTCTTAATCTTCTCTCTTAAGTCTTAAAATACTAAACCATCCTAAATTCTTCTCATAACATCCTAATGACCAAGACCCTTTGGGCCTTACGAAACTATCACAAAGTCCTCTGTTACCTCTCCTAATTAGAAAACCTTGCCATACTCAGAGAGTTTAAAAAACAAAATACATATTAGAATGAATTCCAGAATTCTAGATCAACTCCTTCCTTTTATGAATAGTAACATAAGTGATGGTTCCAAGGTCACAGTGCATTCCCAGATTCCCTCCCTGGGATGCAATAGCTCCTATAAAGCCTGGACACTGAGACAACAGATATGTATTACAATCTCCTAGCATAGCTAACTCACTGAGCTGGACTTAGGGATTTACTGTGTTTGAGAATGGCTAGCATTATTTCAGAGGCTACCACCAGGAGATGGTAAGTCTTGAACTACAATTTTAAGGGAAAGGTAAGGAGGTTGTTTGACCCTAGGATGTAGTTAGCAATGACATAAACAAAAACCGAGCAATAGAAAAGAGAAGACATAGCTGAGAGGTAGGGCTAGGGAGTATAAAGAGGCAGGACAAAAAGAAAATAAAACCAAACAAGAGTCCAGAGCTGGAGACACACGTCGAAGGCCCACAAAGTAGTCTGCAGAGCAAGAGAAAGCCACTGGAATGATGTGATAATCAGCATCACACAAGGCACCAAAACACTACCCATCCTGCCACTCCAAGACTTGGATACCTGCCCTGATCTAACAATCCCAAACATTACAGGCTGTTAGAGAGCACACCTCCACCTCTCTCCAGCATTTCCTAACATTCCTAACTTCCTATCCTCTTCTCTGATCTTCTCTAAACAAGAGAGACCTCAATAATCCCCAAACCTTCCATCTCTTGCCAGTCCACTCCAATACGCAGATATCCGCCCCCATTTCTTGACTTCCATATCCCTCTCCAGCACATCCCTTAGCCTTTTAATCACATCTCAGTACTTTCCCTACAATTCTACTTTATTCCATACTCTTGGACCCCTTTAAATACTCTTACTCTTTAACATTCTCTAGTCCTAATTCCCATTCCTCTCCAAAGTCACTAATTCAGCTGCTCCTCTTTGCAAAGGCTATTGTCAACCTCTGCCTCCCATCCTTCACCCCATTCTGACTGCCAAATTTTCCCATGAATCCTGTCCCAATTCTCTAACATTATACTATTAGTTTCCTCCATTTCTCTACCCTGCTTCAACATTTCTATATCCACTCTGCTTTCCCAACTGCTCATCCCAGCAAATATTCTAACATCCTAAACCACTTCAATACTCCAACTTCCAATTATTTCCCTCCCCAAAGAACATACTCAAACCCCACCCATTCTCTTCACCCCAACATAATTACCTAGCTGCTTGCTTTTCCCTTTTAACACCCTGACACCGGTGTCATTCTTTGTCCTATCGACATCCTGAATTCTCGGATCACATCACTCTCCATTCTACTCAAGAACTCTAAGACTCAAGCTTCCCACATCTTTCCATCAATTTATTTATTCAGTCATCCAGTTTTACTGAGCAACTTTTTTGCCCCAAGGACTATGCTAGGCTCCAAAAATACAGAGCTGAGAAGGCAGGGTTTCTATACACAAGATGCACAGCAGGATTGTATCTCCTATTATACATGGTCTGTGCACAAGGTGGTCGTTTCTTCTAGAGTTTAAGCTACAAGACAGCAGGGATTCTCTTTGTCTGTTTGGTGCACACTAAGTATTTGTTGAATGAATGAAGGAAGAGCTGTTCTAAGGACATTAAGGCATTACCAAATTTAGACCCTTGCAGACACTGTATAAGATCAGAATTATTAACCTCATGTATAAGTAGCAGTGTACCATTAAGAACTAAGAGTGTGGATTCTGCAACTAACCAGCCTGAGTTCAAATCCTGATTTTCCTTACTGTGTGACCTTAGGTAAATCACTTAATCTCTCTGATTCTCAGTTTCACTCTTAAAATGGGATTGTAATCTCATACAAGTTATTTCAGATTCTAAGTGAGTTAATACATGCAAATGATTTAGAACTGAATGTGACATATACTATATCCTCAAAAGTAATTATCAATTATTTTTACAAATGAGAAAAACATGGCTCAGGAAGATTAAGGAACATGCCCAAAGTCACAGAACCAGTTAAATAACACACATGGTGAAAAAATCAAGATTTGAAAGCAAGTTTTCACATCAAAATTCACCTCTCTTTTAACCCTCCTTTTCACACTTCTTCCCAATATCCTAATTCTCATCTTTTTCCACGTACTGTATTCCTCCCGATACCATGACACCCGTCAGGATAACCTAACCATCCGTTATCCCTGTCACCTGGCACCCACCTGCCCCACCCTTCTCCTCCCAGCGCCTTACACTCTCGTCTTCCACCCCCAACAGTCCCGCAGCCCCTACTCCTGACCTCCTCTCTCCCTTCTCTTCCCCACGCCAGTTCTGGGACCTCCCCTCTTTTCCATCCAATCCCAATTCCCAAGCACACGCCCCCGCCCCGAATGCATCCCGCGGCGGTCCAGGCCTTCCCGCCTTTGCCGCCGGCCCCCACCGTTCCGTCTCAGGATGCCGAAAACACCTTCGACCAGACCTGGCACTCAGTGCGGAGAAGCCGAGCCGAGCGGGCCGGTGAGACGACGCCGTGCAGAGACGCCCCCGTCGTTCCCTTCAGGTGCCTAGCGGGGCGGCGGCCATTTTGTTGTGTTGTGCCGGTTGCCTTGGGGCAGCGCGCGCGCGGCGTGGGCGGAGCCTGCCAGCGGCCACGCCCCTCCCGGTGCCATTGAGGGAGGGGCAGACCTTCCCGCCCCTTGTTCTGTCTCAGCCGCTGGCGCGCGAAGGCGCGGGAAACCTTGGGCGCAAAGTTTCTCGGGCATGCGAAGGCAGAGGGAGTCCAGGTTTCCTGCAGCAGTCACCGGCGCGTCCTTCCCCTGTCAGTGAGGTGAATCTGCCTCCCATCCTTCATCCTCACGCCAGTGCTCGGACACGCCCCCTGGCGACTGGGCCAGAGGACGACCGGGGGGACAGACGTAGAGCGTACGCCAAGCTCCCGCTCTTCGATGCTGACCCTTAACTGGCGTCCCCGGCAGCACACTTCTTGCACGACCTTTTCTGAGGCGAATTCTGTTCTTCAGTGACCAACAGGCCAGATGTGGATGAACCGCTGAGCGAAAGCCGCTTGCGCTCCCGCTGCCACCCGCGAGACCGGCCTGGGAGCCTGGGCAGCGAATATTTCTGTGGCCGTGCTGAATATTCTTACTCCGGTTGGTGACAGGGAAGCAAAAGCAAGAAGCATTTGAGGAAACTTTGGCTGGGGCTTGCCTGAAAGTGCGGTATTTCACCATATATCCGACAGATAGTTGAAGACAATCTAGCCTATACTGTGCTGGGTGCCAGGGGAATGGTGATTTTTTTTTTTTAAACGTTATCACCAAGGACACTTGCCTCCACTCCAGGCTCCCATTTTTAAGGTTGTTCCCTGGATCATGTCACCTTCAGAGGCTGCACCATCTCCAGAAATCTTCAATACAGTCTCTTTTCCCATAATCCTCAAAATTTGACAGCTTGCTTGCCGTAAATATCCCTCTCCCAGCACAACTCTTAACTGGTTCTTACCACTCTCACAGTCGGTTCCTTTCTTCATTATAGAGTTGAAGGGCCATCTTTGTAATACATTAGAAATTCCCTCTCTCCATGCCTCAGTTTCCTCATCTGTGAAGTGGAATAATCATACCTACGTCTACAGTTTCCCTAATTGCAAAGTTAATGCACCTGAAGACTTTAGAACAGTGCCTGGCCCATGGAAAGCTCTTGGTATGTTTTAGTTATTTTATTATTAGGCAAAGGTTTCCCAGGTGTGAGGCCTCATCCTAAGGCCTGAAAGAGGAAAAGAATTTAGTCAAGGAGTAGGGGAGTGGGGAAGAACTTGTTTGACAAAGGGGACGACTTCTGCAGACCCCAGGAGAGTGGGGGGGAAAGAGCTTGGCAGTGAGCTGGACATAAGGTAGATCAGTAGGGCAACCAGAAATCTGGGGTGAGGGAGCTAAAGCTGGAAAAGGAGCCTTATATATAAAATGCATTAGGCACTTGTAATTTTTCCTAAAGGCACAGATGGATTCAGGAATAGGAAATTCAGGTGACTTCCAAGAGGGGTGTCCTTCGCATTCACACTTAATGCGAACCATGCTCCCCTCTCCACTGATATTTATGCAACACAAAAGGAGGCCCTTGAAATTGTAGAAAAGCCAAAATTTCTGAAAAGTTCCACATTTTAAATGAAAAGGAAGATGTATGCCTTTTTTTAAAATTGAGGTTGAGATCATATTTAATAGTTTGGAATATTTACATTGTTGATTTTCAGTTCTATTACTTTTATTTGTTTTGACACTCTTTTTCTCTTTTCCACCATAGAATTGGATTTATTGTGTAACCTCACTGCTACTCTCCTCAAAGTCTATAATGATATTCAGGTGGGATCCATTATCAAATCATAATATGTTGGTGTCATTCATTATCAATCTTGTAAGTAGCCATCAAAAATATACACAAAATACAGAGGATAGTGCAAACCACTTAATTCTCCCTTGGATAGTCTCTCAGTCCGTATCTAGTTAAAACCTTGATGGGTACTCGCCAGTACCTTCCTTGTCAGTTTTCCTCCTTCATCTAGACACAGCGCCCTCTACTGGTGTCGAGCACGGTGAAGGCCTTGGAGAGACCTCAGGCTTTAGAGAGGTGGGGGAAAAAGCGTCTGTAGCTATTTTGAATATTAACTGCCTCTCTTAGCAAGCTAGAAGAGCGAGGATAGGCGAGTAGTGAAAAAAGCTCTTTCATTTCAGAGTAATTTGTACTTATCCAGTAATAGGAAGTTGTAACTCTTCTGGTTTGCGTTTATAATACAAATATTAACTATGGCAGAGTGACTTAGCTATCCTTCTGCTTTTTCCAAATGATAACAAAACTATTCTGTTTGTTTTAACTTGCCTCATGTATCGCAATCCAGTTTAATCATTTTGCAGAGTTGCTTCAGAGGAGAATCAAACTAGCTTGTCAGGCAGGGATGACAGCTTCCATTAACACCATATCTGTTTGTGTCTTGCTAGGGTGACTTTAAAAATTAACTGAATGACATGTATTTTAAAATAAATGTTTAATTTTTTTAATCTCACAGAGTAAGGTATAACTTGCAATATAAAAACCAATCATGTACTATGTCTAAATGCAAAATCTACACTAGACATCTACGAATACTGATACGTGAAAACCTGACTATATATAGGATGACCTGCCACTATCTGCGAAATCCAAATTTTGGGCTTGGCTTGCTAAGCCCCTGATAATCTTTCCTCAGTGTACTGGGTTTGGTTTTGTTTTCTCGTTTTGTTGCTGTTATCATTCATCTCTCCTTGCTCTTCTCTTTATTTGTTTTGTCTATATATATTAAAACTCTATGATGTGCAAGGTCTGTGGGAATGAAATGGTGAATGAGATAGACACAGTTTCTGCTCTCAAAGAGATTGCAGTCTAGTGGGAAATACAGAAAATTTAAAGCACTATGACAATGGCATAGAATTAGAGATTTGGTATTGTTCTGCGTGAAACCATATATGGGTTTGGGTCCAAAATGGGAAGGGCCTACAATGTCCGATGATTAATAGCAACCCTATTCAGGTGTACCTTGGGCTGTTCCCAGTGCCATGGTTTGTGAAGACATGATGACTCAAGGAATTTGGGGCCTGCTTTGTGCGTTCATATCTGTTCTAAAGCGGGCTGGGACAAGCGTAGGTGCTCAGGTCCAAACCAGATCCACTTAGACAAACCCTGAACTCCTGTGTCTCTCAACTATACCACCTGAACCCAAACTGTGATTTATCATTCACCTCTCCAGGACCAGAGTGGCTCTCCCATGTGACCACAGAATATTTAAGACCAGAACAGCCTCCAAATATGATTTGTTTTTGTCCAACATTGAAATATTTTAAGCTCTAAATTGTTCCAATAACTTCCTTCCTAATTTTAAAGCCTTTGTATGTTAACATTTTTTTTCTACAAAAGGGAAAGCTCTTCTATTCGAGTTCCTTCTAATATAGATGAAATGGCCTAATCAGGAAATCACTATTTTACAATCTATAATATATTTGATTCAGACAGGATCATCAATAGATATTAAAACTACTACATGTAATATTGTTTGTAAATAAGATATTCACTTACTCGCAAAATATCACCCGACAGTTACTTATTAATTACAAAAGGAACTAAGAGAAGGAGAGCTAAATCACTTTTATTTTTTTGGCACCCTTTCCAAATACCATTGTAATGATAATAAAGATATCGAAAGGGAATAAATTCAAAATAGCATCAGAAAGGGAAGTGAGCAAGAGACAGATTTCTAGAAGAAGGAAAGATGAGTTCATCTTGACAGGTAAATCATAGATAAGGAAGGTGCTGTCTACAATTAGAGATAGCCATGATGGAAGTAGGAGATACAGAAAAGCTTCCTATCCACCTGCTTGCTTGATATTGCCACATGGGTGTCTTAGAGACAACTTAAATTCAACATGTCCAAACCTAACTTACCTCTGTCTCTCCTGCCAAACAAAACTGCTCCTCTTCCTCCAATGTATCCCATCTCAGCAAAAAAAAAAAAAAAAAGTACCTTATATCATTAATTGCTCAAGCCAGAGACCTGGGAGTCATCTTTGACTCTTCCTAGTCACAACCAATCACCAAGTCCTGCCCCTCAAATAGGACCACTGTTGTCAATTCCCACTTCTTGTTGTTTGGACATGCTCTCTTCACTTTCTTACACCTCAACCCTCTCCAGTCTGACTTGTCTCCACCACTGCATAAAAACTCTTAATCAAGATCACCAATGACATTCATGATCCCAAAACCAAAGAGCAGTTTTCTGATCTCATAAATTAAAATCCTTGCAGGAAAACAGAATTTACTTTATAAATGAAGTCCCTGTACACTGAAAACTATTCCACAGAAACGTTATGACCCCGCCTACCAAACTCTTTTCTAGAGCTGAAACAAACTGTAGAACTGATGGATTTGCCACATGGCGTTTATATCCCGTCCTTACCAGATAAGTTCTCACAAGAGTGAAACTGAGAAGGCACCAGAAACAGAATGAATGTGAATGCTTTGCATTTATTCTATTCACATTAGTTCAGTACCTACTATATGCCAGGCATGGTTCTAAGCATCTTTGTCCCATTTAAAAGGCACATCTATTAAACTATTATTTGCCCTAGCTGGCGTGGCTCAGTGGATTGAGCGCTGGCCTGCGAACTAAAGGGTCACTTGTCTGATTCCCAGTATAGGGCACATGCCTGGCTTGCAGGCCAGGTCCCCAGCAGGGGATGTGAGAATTGCAGCCACACATTAATGTTTCTCTCTCTCCCTCTCTTCCTCTCTCTAAAAATAAATAAATAAAATCTTTAAAAAAAAACTGTAATTTAAATAACCATATAATTCACCTGTTTTAAGTGTATAGTAATTCAATATTTTTTACTAAATTTAGATTTGTGCTACCATCACCATAATCAACTCCCTCATGCCCATTTGCTTATAATCCTGCTTCCAGCTCCAGTCAATCACTATCTAGTCTCTGTTTCTATAGTTTGCCTTTTTGGACATTTATTCAACATGGTTCAAATTTACCCAAGTTGATTTAATCAAAGAAGCAGAATACAGAAATTTGGGTAAACAGGGTTAAAGAATGAAATAAAGAATGATAAATTGCCCAGAGACTAGAAAATAGATAAGGAGCCATGATATCTACAGAGGCAAGAAGAAGGAAGAATAACAGCTGCTGATCCAGTATGCCTTGAGGATTGGAGATACCACATGGAAATAGCCTGGCCTGTTTTCTGGACTATAGGAGTTGCTTAAGGAATTGTTAGTAGATACAAAAAAGAGGAATTGTTTTTAATGTTATTGGTGTTTATCATGTCACCTCAGCTCTATAGGATGCTCCCTGAAGTCAGGGGATATGTTTTATTTCATATAGCACCCATTAGAAGTCCTTGAACTTTGCAGTGTTATAATAATATAATCTAATATTAATGGAATTCTTTCTTATTTAATCAGTCAGAATAACTTCTAGGAAAATAACAAGATTGTACAAAACTGGAATAAAGCAATTAGAGACAAGGACACTAAGACCTCGAGTAATTAATTCATAAACTAAAAAGCTAAGATAACGTGAATTCCTGGAAATATTAGTCAGAGTAACAGCCCAAAGGGTTGATAGTTCATATAAAACTTGCCCAGATTCTTTTCCATAGATTTATGGAATGTAAGAACTAGATACAGTCTCAGGGTTTAGTCATTTCATCTAGCTAAACTTCAATTTACAGTTAACATTCTCATCTTTCAGTCCTAAAAGATAAAGGTGTTGTCTTACATAGAAATGGTCAGACTCCACTGTTTAGGCATTGACCAGGGGCTACCTAGAAAAGAATGACCTCAGCCTGAAAACTAAGATGGGTCTTGAAGGCATTAACAGCTACAGACTGTGAACTAATAATGCTACTTCAGCTGGATGGCAAATCCTTTATTCCAGGGAAATCTGAGCAGCCCCTTTGCATAGTTGCCACACTGATGTTGACCACCAAAAACACCATTCTGTTGCCAAAGTGCATAAGGTATGTGCTGAGGATATTGGTGCCTGTTTGATAGAAATTCACCAGTGAAGCTATCTGGGTCTGGGCTCCTTTTTGTGAGTAGTTTTTAAATTGCTTGCTCAATTTCATTACTCATTATAGTAACAAGTAATTTTTTGATTGTTACTCTCTTCTTTAATCAATTTTAGTAGTTTATGTATTTCTAAGAACTTGTCTATTTCATCTGTTATCTAATTTCATCTGTTAGCATATAATTGTTCATGATATTTCTTTATAATCCTTTCTATTTCTGGATTATTGGGAGCATCTCTTTTACTCACGATTTTAGTAATTTGAGTCTTCTCTTAGAGAGCTTAGCTAAAGATTTGTTCATTTTGTTGATCTTTTCAAAGAACTAACTTTTGGTTAGGTTTATTTTCTCTATTGTTTTTCTATTTCTGCATTTCATTAATTCCCAGTCTAATGCTTATTTCCATCCTTCTTCTTGCTTTGCATTTAGTTTGCTCTTCTCATCCCACTATCTTAAAGTGGAGGTTAGGTTGTTGATTGGAGATCTTTTTTTTAAATCCTTACTTGAGGATATGTTTATTGATTTTACAGAAGGACAGACAGAGGAAGGGAGGGAGGCAGGAAGGGAGAGGTGGAAGAAAGAGGGAGGGAGGGAGGGAAGGAAGGAGTGGGGAGGGAGAGAGAGAGACAGGCAGACATCAATCAGTTGCCTTCCCTATGTACCCCAACTGGCGACCAAACCCACAGCCTAGGTATGTATCTTGACCTGGGATCCAACTGCAACCTTTGCATGTTCAGGACGACACTCCAAACAGCTAAGCCACCCATCCCAGGGCAAGATCTTTCCTCTTTTTTAATGTAGGTGTTTATAGCTACAGAATTTCCTCTAAGCACTGCTTTAGCTGAATCCTATATGTTTTGGTATGTTGTGTCTTCATTTTCATTTACCTTAAAGTATTTTCTGATTTCCCTTGTAGTTTCTTTCTTTGACAGATTGGATATTTAATTTCTTCGGATGTGTGAATTACCTGGATTTCTTTCATTGTTAATGTCTAATTTCATTCCATTGTGAAGTTCCTTTACACAGTGGAATACTACTCAGTCATAAAAAAGGAGGGAATCTTGCCTTTTGCAATAGCATGGATGGACTTGGAGATTATCATGTTAAATGAAGTAAGCCAGTAAAAGAAAGACAAATACCATATGACCTCACTTATATGTGGAATCTAATGAACAAAATAAACCAATGAACAAAATAAAAACAGAGGCATGGGTATATGGAACAAGCTGACAGCTGTCAGATGGGAGGGTGGTTGGGGAGCTGGATGAAAGAAGGCAAAAGGATTGAAAAAACATAGACACAGACAACAGTGTGGTGATAGAGGGGAAAGGAGATAGGGGTCGGTGGAGGTGGGGCAAGGGGAGATTCATGGGGATGGGAAAAGACTTGCTTTGGGCAGTGGGCACATGATGCCGTGTGCAGATGATGTTTTGTCAAATTGTGTTCTTGAAACCTGTATGGTTTGGTGAACCAATGTCACCCCAATAAACTCAATAATAAAAAAGAAAAAAAACCATTCTGTATTATTTTAATTCTTTTAAATTTATTGAGGATTGTGTTAGAGCCTAGCATATGGTCTGTCCTAGAGAATGTGTCATGTACACTTAAGAAAAATGTGTATTCTGCTGATATTGGTTAGAGTGTTGTATGGATGTCTTTTATGTCTAGGTGATGTATGGTGTTGTTCAAGTCTTCTATTTCCTTGTCTATCTTCTGCATAGTAGTTCTATCCATAATGGAAACTATTGGCCCTGGCTGGTGTGGCTCAGTGGATTGAGCGCTGGCCTGTGAACCATAATGGAAACTATTACTGTTGAATTGTCTGTTCTTTTAATTTTTATTTCTCCCTTCAATTTTGTCAGTTTCTGCTTCACATATTTTGGAGCTCTGTTTGTAGGTATATGTATGTTTACAATTGTTAGGTCCTCCTGAAGGATTGACCTTTCTATTAGTATAAAATCCTTTATCTCTAGTAACACTTTTTTTTGTTTTAAAGTTTTATTTATCTGATACAGTATAGCCACTCCATCTTTTTTTTATGGTTACTGTTTGCATGGTAGATTTTTTTTTCACTTCCAACCTAATTATATCTTTGAATCAAAAGTGTGTGTCCTATAGACAGCATATAATTGGACCTTGTTTGTTTTTTAACCTAGGCTGACGGTCTCTGTCTTTTTATTATATAACTTAATCTATTCACATTTAATGTTATTATTGATATGCCTGAATTTACATCTACCATTTTATTTTTTTGTTTTCTATATACCCCATGTATTTTCCTCTATTCCTCCCTTACAGCTTTTTTTAAACATTAAATGAATATTTTATAGGGTTAGCATTTTAATTCACTATATTTTAAAAAGTTATTTTCTTAATGGTTGCTCTATTGCTTACCATATACACCTTAATTTATCCAAATCTACTTCATATTTGTACTAACCTAATTCCAGTGAGACATAGAAATGTTACTCAAAAAAATAGATTATTTCCTCTTTTCCCTTTTTGTGCTATTATTATTATACTTATTACCAGTATATATGTTTCAAACAGACCAATGCTTTGTTAAAATACTTTATTTAACTTAAGTTTATTAAAGAAGGAGAGCGAGCAAATACTTGTAGCATATGTTAACTTTCCAATATCTACTATGATATACTAGCAGATGAGTCAGAAACATAAAAATAAGTTTCAGTGTGTTTAAACTTTCCCTAAAATGCATATTTTTGTTTATAATTTCAACAACATCCTTCAGATAATGGTGTGTTAATTAGGTGGTGCATAAGCCTGAGGCTGTTGTCAGGGTCATCTAAGCATAGAGTTGTGGTCAAGGGTTTCGGAACCTGAATAACCAAGTTGGAATCCTAGTTCCATCACCTACTTGCTGTGTGTCCCTAGGCAAGTTACTTCACCTCTCTGGGCCTCATTTTTCTGATGGCACAATGGAATAATAAGATAATTTCTTCCATTGTAATTTTGAAGGATTGAATGTGTTAATATATAATACATGTAAAGAACTTAGAACAGTGCTTAGCCTATACTAAGTGCTCATTTGAATCTTAACTACAGTCATTGGGTGAATTAAAGATATATTATTTGGTGATACCTAAAATTTTAAACGTGTTGCTTTCACAGATAGAGTTTATGGACAATTAAAGCTAAATACAAAGAGGACTTCACAACACCAGCAATTGCATATTTTGAGATTAAAAACCATGGTAATTTCTCATAAATTACTGAAATTTCAAAAGTATGTTTTTGAAAATTGTTCTCAATAGTTTCATAGACTAAAAACTCATTAAAAATCAAAGATGGGGCAGAGAGGAGTAGTGGACAGAAGTGGACTGGGAGACGGAAGGCTAAGCATCTGGGGCTCTTGGCCGGACTCATCTCAGTTCAGTCACGGATCTGTCTGGACCTTGTTTCCTCATCAAAATTCTGCAGAGGGATGAATCCTACAGAAGGATAGGATTAGACAATGTCTTTATAAGAGTCACAGTTCTCTGACGCTCTTAAGGATCATCTAGTCTGATCCCCTTATCTAAAGACAAGGCCAGGCAAGGAGGGTCAGACCCAGAGAAATGGGGAGACTAGTATAGGTTCTCACAACTATTTTGTCCAGGCTGAGAACAAGAATAATAACTCTGCACCCCAAACCAGTGCTCTTTCCCATCAGCCCTGAAAATCAATGCTGAGTTGGGAAATTACAATGTTTGGGAAAAACATAGTATATCAATTTTGGAAATATTTGTATTAACTGTACTAATAGTTTACTTTAGTACAACTGGAAACTCCTGGAAATTCCTTTTGTTCACTTCTCATAGGAGCTTACTAGAATATTAACTTGTATGCTCTTATGTAAATTTGTTACTTCTCTATTTAAACCATGTTTTCTGCCCAAAAAGTTCGTGATGAGGCAGAGGTATTTATAGATAGGAGAGGAAAACAAACACGTGTAAAAATTTGAAACACGGTAAATCCACAGCAACAAAATGCCTCCTGAAGCAATTAAACTCAACTTTGGAATTGTTTATTAACTCATTTGGACACTGTTTATAGTTACAAAGTCCTTGCTCTGTCTTTTCTCTAGTATGCTGGAGGTCATTTTTCTCTGACACCAATGAGAGAAATCAATGAGACACTCACTTTGCCCTTCTATAGCTCGTCCCTCACCACCTGCCTTGGTCACCCTGGAGCCAAGCCTCCCTTCTCTCTGAAGGGCATCCTTCTCCTATTGAATCAAACAGCCCGCAGAACAGTGCATGACAAATAGGATTGTGAAATCTAGCATCCCTTTTTAAATGGGCATGAGGAAAAGACAGTCCTGTCAGCAGTCAAAAAAGTATTATTTGTGAATTACAGTTTCAAAGAGATGGAAAGTCTAAAACTTCCCTTTGTTTTACTTCATATTTTTGTAAAGTAGTTATTTTCTAGAGCTAATAACTAGAAAATGTGTTTCCTAGATGAAAGTTTGAGATTTATGCTCATATTTTGTACAGTAAATGAAAGAAAATGGCTAAACGCATGAGAGATACTAAGCAAGCAAGAAATTTCCAACTTAATTAACTCTTATTAGACACTATATGAAAGGCACTGGGGGTGGGGAAAAGGTTTACACAGATAAGATCAGGACTTGTTCTAGTGGAACTCATACACTAATAGTAACACATGTGCTTTAATAAGGGCCTCATTGCAGGAGCAAAAAGATGAGACTGATCCTTGATTGGAGGAAAAAGAGGCTTCCCAGCGAGCTGATGATTGTCGTCATGAGGGGAAGGATATCTATGTTACTGATGTTGATTAACTCCATTGTACCAAAGAGTTTCTTGTTTGAAGTATAGTTTAAACTACTTGATTTTTTTTGGCTTAGGTTTATCTTTGGTAAGACTGGACTTCTTTCTTACTAGAACCAGAAAATTAAGGACGAAATATATATGCATGAATGAGCTTTGAAGTACAAATTGTGTAATTTTGGTGATCCACATATCAATTAAATGCTCTTGTATTTACATTTAAACTGATATTGCACAGTATAAGAATGAATGGTAAAATTCATGACAATAATTTAAAATTTTAATTTTCCTTTATTTAGAATGACATTAAATAGCAAATGAAAAAAGGCACCATGAAAAGTTGAGGGAGAGACAATGGAAGAAAGGAAAAGACTTTAAATCTTAATACCTTTAATAACATTTTTTTTCTTACTTTTTGAACAAGTGGCTCTACATTTTCATCTTGTACGGGGACCCTCAAATTGTATATGTGGCCCTGGCTACTTTTTCTATGTGATTCTGGCCTTTTTCCCCCTTCAGCCCCCCTTCCTCCTTTCCTTCCTTCCTTTGTTCCTTTTTTCCTTCTTTTTAATCCCTTCCAATCATCATTTTCTGTGTCTAAAAAATGAGGATAATGCGAAATCATGCCATCAAGCGGCCTCTGCTGCAGAGCAATCATTTCATTCATTTCCTATTTCCTTTCTCCTTAACCTGCATGAAGATATCCATGAAGCATTCTGGGGCTGGATCTATGGATAAATAAAAAAATGAAAATTATATAAAGTTGAGGGGAGCATACTAACACTTTGAGAGGTTTGACAGTGATTTTGGCAAAAAAAAAAGTCACTGAAAGATTTTCATATTTTCTATTAATGAAGACTGTTCATGTTTACAGGCAGAAAGAAAAGAGTTGATAAAGTAGGAAAGACAAGATGCTGTAAAGAATAAGGATAAAAACTTCTTACATGTTTATATGATTTTCAGTGTTCAGGGATATCACATTTTACTATTCCCATGAAAAAGTCAAGGCAGGTGGTGTTTTCTCCAGGAACTAAAGAAGCTAATTCTCAGAAGAGACATAAAATGAGAATTCAGAGTTTACCATGCAAAAGGCAGCACGGTTAGCTAGCACTGACTGTCAGCACCAATTATTCCAGCCTGCTTTGGGGTGCTGTGAAGTTAGGAGCAGCAGGAGGCACTTTCGAGTAGGCCTGTGAGCCTACTATTCTTTAAGAAGTTGAAGTACACTCTTACATTCAAGTACAGGTACTGATGACTACGGGGCAAGCGCCCGTTAGTGGTGGTAGTGAATGTAAGGAACTTTCATGAGAGTTGCATCTTTAGAGAAACAGCTATTTTAGTGTACAAGTTAACTATTGCTATGTTAAAAAAAAAAATTCCCCTAAACTTAGTGGGTTAAAATAACAATAAACATTAGTAATCTTCACAGCTTTTATGGGCAGGAATTCAGGAAGGGCTTAGCTGGGTTATTCTGGCTTGGGTTCTCTCATCAGTTTTCAGTCAAGGTGTTAGCTGGGCTGTGGTCACCTAAAGGCATGAGCGAGGCTGGAGGGTTTACCTCTGTGGTGGCTTACTCACCAGCTTCGGGCAGGAGGTCTCAGTGGCCTTTCCATACAGGCCTCTCCCTAGGCTCCTTGAATGTCCTTACCTCACGGTGGCTCATTTCCCTGAGAGCAGGCAACCCAAGAAAGAGCAAGGTGGGAATGGCAACATCTCGTTTGACCTAACCTCAGAAGTCACACACCTTTGCATTTGCTTTATTGGTCAAATGGACAAACCCTGAAACGCAGCATGGGAGGGGATCATACAAAGAGGTGAATACCAGGTAGATCAGGATATTGAGGGCTATCTTGGAGACTGACTACCATATCTAGCCACTGGATCAGCAGATGCATATGGATGAGTAGTAAGTATTAGAATTAGAGAACCCATGTTGAACAAGAAGTAAGATTATCTGAAAAACTATGAGACACTGGAGGCAAAGAGGGCATTGATGGGCTCAGCTTGATCCATTAGAAAGTGTAGGATATAGAAAGAACAACTTGAGCGAGGTTATAAAAGTGAGAGATGAAGGGAGGGTGGGCACTTTCATGTCCCTTTGTTTTCTCTGAAGAAAATGTGTTTCACTGCATTCTATCATGAACACTCAATTTTCTCTTTTGGTCTTATTATTTCCCACTTCCTTCACATCCTATACTCAGAAATCCTCTTCTGTTCCATTGCTGATTTAGTAATATGAAGTATCCTTTTGGGACATGCTATTCCAACCCACTACTCTGGTGACTTACAAGAATAGTTTGAACAACAGCTTTCTTCTTTATCATTCTTCAGTTACCATTTGGGACTTAAAAATACAAATTCATCCACCCTTGGAATTGAACCACTGTGCTCTCTGGCTCTTCCTTTTAGCCTTTTCAGGTAATCTCCCCAGTCTATCATTTGCCTGGTCATCACTTTAGCCAGTCTGACCTCAGCACCCTGTGAGGAAGACAGAATCAGACATAAGTCAGACTAAGTTCTTCACTCACACTTACTTCTATCTTAAACCTTTGAACCTTGGCCTAGAGTGTACAATGGTATATAAACAAGAATTAAAATGTGTGGATCAGGCTATAAATTCTTCAAGAATTTTTAAAATGGGGAATCAACTACAGAAGAAAATAGCTGGAGAAGGTGTTAAAGGGAAGGTAAGACTTTAGCCTGGTTTAGTATCTCTCTCTTTCCTCCTCAACCCAACAAAAGTCCCCATCTCTGCAATTTACTAGTTGTGTTCCCTGAAACAAGTTGCTATATTTCTCTGAGCCTCAGTTTTTTCCAGTCACCTGAGGGTAATAACACCCTTCAGATTGACTGTGAAGATTAAGGACAATTTATGAAAGTTAATCATTGCAATAACTGATATATGTTAGATGCTAACAAATATGATGTAATTATTTCGATAAGCTCTGTAAAAGTTGGAAAAACGTCCTCTATGTCTGAATCTCGTACAGCACATGTTAAAATGCACTGGAGTTTGTAGGTCTTGTTGAGAGGGTAAATTAACATTTATGACCCTTCTTTGTAGTTACTACACCAATCCCTGGGAGGTAAGAAAATGCTTCAACAACATCTTGCATAGCAGTCAGAGTGGGGAGGACCTTTCTGAGAAAAGGCCTTTTACAGTTTATGAGATAAAAAGGTAAAGTACACATAACCTGCTAATGGCTATCGATGCCATAAACAAGAGAAAAAAAATTAATGCCCTCTAAAAAGGATCTGTGGGAACCTTTTGGTAGTCCTTTGCTCACCAAGAATGTCAGACTGCCGGGATATAGCAGTTAAATTTTTAAGAGATCAGTCATCTAATCCCAAACTTTTAATTGACAGTAAACAAACAGAGAAACAGAAGTAAAAGCAAAGTTCTACTGGACTCAGTGAGAAACATTCTTCCTTCCTAAAAGTCATAAGACTATTGTGCAACTAGGAGGGAAGAATTGTATTAAATACCAGTTGCTACAATCCTATGCACATATTAAAAATAAAGAGTAGACAATTATGAATATGTCTTAAACCAGTAATAATATTAGTGAACATTTTCAGATTCATGCTATTTCATGTTCAAGTTCAGGGCCAAGAACTTTATGCACGTTTCATTTTATTCTCCCATCAGCTCTATGAGGTATCTTATTATTTGATTTCACAGATGACAAAACTGAGGTTCCGGAGTTTCATTAAGTTGTCCAAGATCACATGGCAAGTTAGATAGAGCAAGAATTTGAATTCAAGCTTGCCTCGCTCCAAATCATACTTTTTAAAAAAATGAAATATTTCAAACTTTCAGAAAAGTAGAGACTGACCTATCAAATACCAGTAAAACTACCACTAAACGTTACTGAATTATTTGTGAGATAGTGCTATGCTGACTTCAAATGTTCCTGTAAAACAAAAGGTGATGGATAGAGTGGAAACACTCTATATACCGCTTTCTACCCCCAATTCTCCATTCCCTTCCAAGACAAAACTACTATCCTGACTTAGTATTTACTTTTCACCACCATATTTTTACAGTATTACTACCAATGTAAATATCTATAAACAATAACATTATTCTGCATGTATTTCAACTTACATAAATTTTATCATGCTTTTGTGTCATTCTGCAAACTGGTTTTGTCAGCTAACATTGCGTTCCACTGTATGCATGTACAGTAATGTATTTGTCATTTTTCTGTGTTTTAGGTTGCTGCCAAAATTTGGCTATTTACAAATAATGTTACAAAGAGCATTTCTATACTAGTCTTTTTAGGCATGTGTGTAAAAGTTTTTCTGGAGTACATGCCTGGAGTTTTCATTTTTCCATTTTCCTCCACCAGGCCTCTGCAGTCTGTGTCAATTCCTGACATGATGTTGGAATACCAGGATCTTGGATGTGAGATAAAGGTACAGGATTGTGAAGTCACTCAGAAGAGGAATTTTAACTTGCAGTTAACACAGTGGATCTTGGGCAAAAGGTGAAAACAGATTGGTCTCTCCTTTGGCCTGATCAACTGACAAACTAATTTCAAGCTGGACTTGGGGATGTTGGTAGAGGGAAGTAACAGGAATGGTTCAAGTGAAACAAAAACACTTGGAAAATGTTGTTTGGTGCTTTAAGTAAATGTTTTATAAACTGTGTATCCAGGGACCCCAGGTTTCCCATTGAACCTCCTCAAGGGACACCTGGGGATGCTGTCGAGGAGACAGGCAAAGGGCCGGGTCACCCCACACTGAAGCACCTTTACTTTAACTATTTTATACATTTTTCTGTGTAAGAATTTTATGTAAATTTTGTTTCAATAGACACTTTGTAGTGCAATGGCTTTTAAAATTCATATAAATATACAGGAAGACAAGTGACTAATGAGAGATACGTACTTATAAGATTCCCCAACTGGATATAGTTATGCCCCAAATTCTCTTTCATTCAGTGTTATGGGCAAAGAACTGAGTGCATTGTGTTCAGCAGTGCTGGTAGCAGTAACCCATTATGTAAACCATGTTTCTTTTGGTTTGCAGGCCAACACTCAATCCACTGAGCCACACCAGCCAGGGCTGCAAACCATGTTTCTGATAACACACCAATTAAGGATATAAATAGGTTAATAATAGTAGTAATAGTACTTGGTTGACTGTTTATTATCCTAGGAGCACCTTTATGTGGCGGTGACTTAAGAGAATAATAACAAGTAATTTAGCTTCTTGTTTTCAGTGAAGAACGGGAAGACTGAAGCTGGGGAATCAAGTGGGACCCAGATCAGGAGGTGGCCTTGTAAACTAAGTGAAATCATTTTGGCTCAATCCTGAGGGTAGAATTGAGATAACATTAACAGGAAGGCCAGGTGACCACCAAAGTTTCTGCCAGACTTCCCGTCTCTTCTTTTAGAGATGCAGATTTGTATAAAAGCCAAAAACTCCCCAAAGGTAGAGTTTAAAATGTAAAGAAGAATCCACCTCTGAGCCATGTTTAAAAGGCAGATAAAACCTTCAGTTAAACACCATTGAGAATCTGTAAATTGTTGAACTTTGGTTCTATTAAGGACCTTTGAGATCCATCATTTTTTGAAAAGTTTTTTACCAGGAAAACCAATATCATTTATCAATATTGACTTTATAATACAAGCAAATAAACTTGAGCTTAACATACAAATATTATCCATGATAATTTGAATGTTCTCACTTTCTCCTAATATCTTTCCCGAAAATGATAGCAAGAGTACTTTGTTTGTTTTAACTTGACCCATCTTTCACAACCCAGTTTAATCATTTTACAGGTTTTCTTTTGAAACAAATGGGCTAGATGGTGGGACAATGGTGGCATACTTTTACCATTTTAATAACATATGCAAAAGATACCTTTAGTAAAATTTGTACATCAAATTTCCTTTGTGTGTCTCTTTTTCCTAATGAACTCAGTACTAAAGTATTGGGAAAATAAAAACTTATAAATTCAAAGCAAGGGATGCCAATGTGACCATAAAACATCTGAATTATAGAATAATATTTAGAGAAATATGTTTTGTTATTTTAAAATAGGGTACTTATTATGTACTAAGGTAGAAATGAGTGCTACTAAAAGGAAGGTAGTAAATAAAAAGTTTTCTAGTAAACATAAAACATCATAAAATCTTAAAGATAAAATTGTATTTTATTTTAAATTAATTACTAGACACATTTGTTACAAAAGGTTTTGTTTTTCTTGAGCTCTTACATTAAGATCCTCACTGAAAGGTATGAGTTTATTTTTTAGAAAAGAAAGATATTCTGTGTCTGAATGGATATAAATTTTGTGTCTGTGGTGTATGAATTAATAGATATTAGAAGATATCCATTCCCTACTAAATACTAAAATATTTGACTGGTTACTTACTTCCTAAAGAATGATGCTGGCATGCTGAACATGGCATTTTCATTGCCTGTCACAATCTTTCCTCCACCTAATCAGTTTCTTCTCTAGGCTGGGATAGGCCAAGGAGCTATTCCATAGATCTCCTTTGCATATTCAGCTTGCCCTTAGGCCATTTCCAATGCCAGCAACCCTATTGCTCAGGATTTCTCTAGAAAGACCACCTAGTAAGTCCTATCTAAACCAAATGCTGACAGACAATATACGGTCAGGGTAGTTGCCCTGGTCAAAAGAGGAAAGACCAAAGGCAATGAGTCTTACTGGTTTCTAGCTTTAAGCTACTCATTGTAGTGCTAAACTTCCATTTTAGAATCCCTTTATTTATATTAACTAGAAGAAATCCTCTAGTAAATCCCTATACAACATTTCCTATCTCTATACCTGGGTTTTAGGTATAGGTATTGTTTCAGTTCTGATTTTATTTTTTCTACTTAGAAATCCCTCTTTCTGACATTAATAATTAACCAGTAAACTAATTTACTCAAATTCTTTAAGCTCGGCTTATGTAAAAGGAGAGTAACTTCAAAAAGATTGTACACTTGGTTTACTGCTGTCTCCAGCCATGGGCCTTTGGGGCATACTTTGTTTTTTAATCTTCCTGGGGAAAAGTTGGGGACAGGAACAAACGTAAGTAAAGGAACCTATGTTCATTTTTCAATGCATCCTAGTCATAATGAATGAAAAGTAAATTCAGTTGACTGTGTTAATTTGAAACTTACTTTCTACTTCTGAGAATACCAAGTGAATAGTCTCATCTCCGAAGGAGAAAGTGATGGAAGTATTTTGATTTGATGAATAGCTAACAGCATGACAGCTTATATGGAATTGCTATTTTTTTTAATTACATTAAATGATTATTCAAATTTCTTCTCTGAAAAAGCACAAAATGAACTCTAGACTATAAATGTTCTTGTCATTTATTCCTTATTTATATTTAGTGCATCATTTTCTTTGTATTTTCTATATTCTGTACATAGTAAAGCAAGGGTTACTTGGAGGTTAATTCTAATATAGTGATTTGAAAAACTATCATATAATTACTTTTCTATTTATGAGCTCATTCTTCACAATGTTTAGTAGTATTTTTAAAATACTGTGCATTTTAAATTGAGTCTCAAAATAGTGATCTCATATCTAGAAATAACATTATTACCAGACAGGCACTGGCCTGGAGTAGGTCTGCCTCAGGCTGGCCTATGCTGTGTGGGTTCTTGACTTTGAGTAGGAAAGATTTCACAACACGAGTCCAGGTGATTTTGAGAATACATTTACTAAGGCTGGAGACAATGAAACAAAGGAAAGACTTAGGGTAGAAGAAGTAACAGGACAGAGCCTGGGCAGTGCTCTTCTGGCTCTCTAGAAAGGTTATAGGAAAGGAGTGAGCCAAAGGGGTGTTCTGCGGTTGGCTCACTTGAGAGTCAGAAAAAGGGGGCCCTGGAGACAGGATTAGGGGGCAAGCCCGGGTCAAACTGCTGCTGCCTGCTGCTCCCCCAGCTGAAAGTCTCCTTAGAATTTAGAAAGGAATAAAATGTTTGTGCCTGGGAAGGGATTTGGGCGTGCTCTAGGGTGAGCCTGTGCCACGTCTTCGTTCTGAGGGCTTTTTGTCTTTTTTTATGCTGGTAAGAATCTTAGGGGAGGGTTTTAGCAGGATTACTCAATAGTTTTCCAGTTGCATTTTGTAAGTATGCTGATGCATCAAAATGATCACAGGGGTTTTGGGAATATTCTTTCGTCCATTATACTTTTATACTTTTATATTGGGTCTGTCCAGCTTTTAATGGTGTTTTCTGTTATTCGTTTCCCTGACTTCATTTGTCCTTGGCACAAACAACATTAATTGGCTCTTTGTTCTTTGTTTCCCAGGCAAGGAAGTTTAAGCTATGTATCTTTGATTAGGCAGGAGAGGCAAAAACCATTCACTCTTAAGTGTTCTTGGTTAAGGAAAATAAGTTGTTGTTGGCTGTAAGTTGCTCAAAATGTTTGGCCCTCTTTGATTTTCTTGTCTCAGTTTCCGTGTTCTGCTTGCCAAGGAATTTTCCTAGCTTCTTACTATCCTACCTCAACATTATTGAAAAGGAACTGAGGAGTATCTAATTGAACCTATTTATTTCACATATAAGGATAACTGCAGAAAGGGGAGGTGATTTGCCAAAAGTCATACTACTAAAGAGAGACAGAAGCAGGACTAGTGTTAAGGACTCCTCTTTACCATTTCATTTTTTTTCCAGTTTGTTGTAAATGTATACATATAAATATGTAAACTGTACTATGAATATAAATGTGTACTCACGATGTCATAAACCTGATTTTCTAACATTGCTATACTCACCCCAGTACTTTTAGTAGTTTTTATTTATTCTTTTTTGAAAGACAAGTGACTGCAGTTCAAAGAGATTGAAATTAAGTTGTAAAACTAAGACTATGACCAGAACCTGGGTCCCCTGATTCTGAATTTTTTTCTACTATACTTTACTTGCTCTTAATAAACATTGCCTCTCTTTGTCTTGAAAAAGTGAGAGTACGCCATTTACAATGTCGTCAGTCAATTAAATTAATAAATTTAATTAATTAATTGATTCAATAAAAATTTATTGAGCACCTACCATGTGATAGGCACTGGGGATATAGTAGATGGTATAGAGCTTTCATGTAGTGGGAGAAGCAAATAATGAAAGAGTGAATGAATGAATGCATAAATAAGGTCAAGTAGTTATTAATGCTATGAAGGAAAAAAATAAAAAATAAATGAGAGTAGTAGAATAAAGAAATAATGGGTAACTGTTTAAAAGTGTGGATAGATAAGGGTTCTTTAAGACACTCATACAGTGCTTGAAGGAAGCAAGGGAACAAGCCTTGCAAATATTTGAGGAAACAACATCTCAGGTAGAGGCCTGTTGGAAGAAAATAAGAAAAGTATGAAATTCTTTAGATTAGACTGTGCTCCTGATAAATCAGTAAGTACCAAAGTCTGTACGAAGAGTGGTTCCAGAGCCACCTTTTAGGGACTTGGAAACTGAATATTTTATGTTTCACCACCACCACTACATTGACAATTTCAAATTAAAATAATACTAAACCAAAAAACATAAAACTTTTAAGTATACTGAAGTTAAAATACTTTTTTATCCCTAGATTTTCAAAACTCTTGGTAAATTCAGTGTAGTACAGCAATTGAAAACGTTAGTTCAGGAAGCAGGATGCTTGGGATCAGTTCCTAATTCTAAAACTGATTAGCTGTGTGACCTTGGGCAAGTTAGTTATGTTTTTCGTCTGTAAAATAGGGTAATAATAAGACCTTCCTCACAGACTAGGTGTAGCAACACAGTGAGTTTATGTATGTATAAAGTGCTTAAAACAGTGCTGAGCACATTGCAAGGTTTCTGTAAATGTGCCTTATGATCATCAAAGCTAAAGTTTTCTCATTTTCTGCTGTTCCTGGATAAGCACATGGGGAAATCAGGTGATGCTTAGAAGTCTGGAGATCCTTTCCTGTCTTTCCCAGTTTGCCTATAAGTGATTTCAAATTAGTTGTCATGTAGAATTGCCAAATGCTTTAAAGGATTTAATTGCTCCCAAATTAATTTCATTGTCACTAAAGACTTAGTGATTTGAAAAGATTTATTAAATGTCAAAATGATGACAGGAGCCAACAATAGTTCTGCCACTTGGCATGATGGGCCAGCTGTTCCGCCTCTTGGATTAGTCTATCATTGTGATCTTTTGGGTTGAAACACTCTTTTCTCTATGTAATAGCACAATAACTCTCACTATTCAAATTATGTACTCTGAGATACATAATTAATAACCTAATTTATATTTATAGGTTTTCTTGTAATAAACGATGAAAAAATCACAAGTTAAAAAAATTTTATGTAAAAAACATATAGATTCTTTTTCATTCTTTTATAAATCCTATGAAAAAATAAAACTCAGGGAACAGCCTGTGGTTTTGAACAAAGCTTGTAATTTTGACCTCAGTTTAACAACATAACAACCAAGAGAGACCTGAATATAAAGTCCTTCCTCATTCTCTTATAAGCCAGGTGGCCTTAGTCAAATTAACCTCTTATCACCTGTACAGTAAGAAAACAATAGTACTTAGTCATTGGCCTGTTGTAAAGATTAAAAGAATTGTACATAAAGTGTTACTACAACTCTCATATATGAAAACTATTCAGTTACTGTTATTATTATTGTATGACTGTGATTATTTGCTCTCTAAGGACTCTATAACCACTTCCATTTTCAAATGCATTTCCCAAGATCACTATTATTCTATCCTTTTAAAAAATCTACTCACTAGTATAACACTAATACTTCTAAGATTATTTCCTTTGAAATAATTTAGTGAAATGAATGAATCTTAACATTTGTTGAGTATTAAGCATGCTAAGTGCTTTTATATACACAGTCCCATTTCATCCTTACTTCAGCCTGGTAAACAAGGTGATATTTTCAGTTATTTTAGTCTCAGAGAAAGGTTAGTGATTTATCATGGCTACTCAGCCAGTAGATGGCAGAACTGGAATTCAATAACCAGTAACTATGTTGTTTTTTTCTTCATCGGACAAAAATAGTGACCCTAGGTACATGTTCTAGTCAACATCATTAAGTCTTCCTTTGCTGCAGTAGCTCAGGGAAGATATTATTACTGCCTTTCTAAATGTTAACTAAATCTCCAGTGCTATTTTTTCAAGTCCTAATTCAAGCTATTTCTTTCTTTTTAGAAATTATGCTGAAATTAGCATAGATCACAAATAAATTTTAATTAAAAATCATTTTTGAGTAGAGAAAATGTGCCTATTTTAAATTAACTATATCAAGTGAGATAAAAAAATCAGAAGTATAACAAAATATGTTTTATAGAGATGCTAGTCCTCCTTTTTTCCTGTTTCAACAGGTATGTCATATCAGCACCAAAACTACTTCGTGTTGGAGCATCTGAAAATATTGTAATTCAAGTTTATGGATACACTGAAGCATTTGATGCAATAATCTCCATTAAAAGTTATCCTGGTAAAGAATTTAGTTATGACTCGAAATCTGTTACTTTATCCACAGAAAATAAATTCCAAAACTCTGCAACCTTAACAGTATGTATTTGTCCTTTGTTTTCTTTATATACACAGAATATCTTCAATGAAATGTGTTCAGAGTTTGAATATGGAGAGCATAGAGATTTGGTCATTTATACCATTATATTTCTGTGTGATTGTTAGGTGATATATGTTAGTCACTAATAATAATATGAAGGAAACAGAAAATTCTAAATAGGAGAGTTGTGTCTGTTTTTTGAGCAATTTATGTAATTATAATGTTTTTATTAGAAAATAAAATTGTACTGATATGTAAATATTTGAAAATGGGTTGAAAATACTTATTTTCTGTGAAAATTATCATTAAAAAGAAAGAAAAATATGAATATTCATGTCAATCATGTTGATCTATAATGCATTGCCTACAGAAAGCCATAGATGCTATTGAATATTTGTTTGTTTAAATCCCAATACACTACAATTATAGTTTCAAAGACTAATAAATTATTGATTACTGAAGTGAATAGCTCTCATTGACAACTGGTAGTTAACAGGAAAAACAACCTTGATCAAATAACTTTTTCTTCTATTAAGATATTATAGTATAGCTTGGTTAGAAATGTACTTGCAACTCATTTCTCATTAAAATATCCTGATAACTAAAAACACTTTTCCATACTCAGTATTTATTCACCCAAATGAATAAATACACCCCAGTGAATAAATATAACCAAAATATTATTTTAAATCCCAATAAAAATTCAAAAATCAGGAAGCAGAAAATCAAACACTACTAAACCTGCAAGGGGCTCTGGGGTTCATCTATACTAGCATTTCTTAAAAGTGAGTTCTTTAAAAAAGAAATTAAAATTTGAAATTTTATAGAGTTTAAAATTATAATTATATTGATTTTTATCATTTTGAATTTATTTTGTATATTTATTTTGATTTTATAATTATATAAAAGTCATAGACATAAGATTATACCTAGTTTTAGGTTTGTATGTATTTAAGTAGCATCGTAATAAAAATAATAAAGGATAAAAGGAGAACCTTTTCTCCTTTAAAAGAGGTATGTATACTTGTATTACTCAGTTTTGACAAATTGATCTAAATAAATTTAACCAGATGTAAGTATTCTTTTATTAGTGTTTTTGGTGGCATATGCTCTAATCTCTTAACAACTATTTACATTTATTAGGGTTTAGTAAGAATTGAACTTCATATCCCAAAAGTGTTTTCAGCAGCCACATCTTATGTGACTCAAGGTAGCCACTAGCTGCATGCAGTTGTTACTTTTAAATTTAAATCAATCAGATTTAACAAAAATAAAAAAATTTAGTTCCTCAGTCACATTTGCCACATATCAAGTTGCCACATATCATGTGGCTCAAATAGCCACATGTGACTGTGACCACTGTATTGGACAGCATAGATAACAAAACGTTTCTATTGCCTCAGAAAGTTCTATTTGAACAGTGCTAACTTAGATGGTTAATTGGAAAGTACATTAAGGTGGAGAAATCACAAAAATTGATGCATATCTTAAGCATTTGATTTTATGTTAACACTATAATATATCTTTATTTGCCAACTGTTTGATGTTGTGCCAAAGGCTTTTCTTTAAGTGCAGGCCCACTGATTGGAACTTCAAATCTAATTTATCAGGTGTCACAGCTTTAACAAATCATCTTTGTTCTACAGTTTGTTTCTTTAAAGTGGAGAAAGAACTTAAAGACACTTCCAAAGAATCTAAGTGCACAATCTTTATAGAGTTTTACTGTTTTACCCAACTTTTACAGCACTCACATATCTAATGCCACAGCAGTTGACTTTAGTGATTAATTTTTATCCTGCATCCAAAACCCAAGTTTTCACAGAAGCACTTATCTTTCTTTTATTACTTTTTATGCATTAAATTTGCATACCAAGCAATGTAAAGTAGATAATACAATTACTTACAAATACTGGAAAGTACACAGCTCAACTGGTGAGAGCAGAAGGATGTAGCTATAATACACAGTGTCCTGACATCAGTCAGGATGTTGAAGGGAGAGAATGGAGACCATGGGCAAATCCAGCAAGCTGATGAAGTGAAAGTTTATTAAGGGAAAGTTTATTAAAGCTTACATAGTTTTACTAAATGCGTGTAACATTTAGGAAACACTTTAGATATTGGTTAAGGTATTTAACACTGAAGGGCTTTGGGCAAAATTTATGTACCATTCTGGCTCCCCTCTTACTTTTTAAATGATTAAATACACATACTTATTCTTCCTTCTAATGAAATTACAGTGGTGTTTAGAAAGTCAACATGCCTTATAACCTTAACATTAATATTCACTTCTTCATCAACATTTTCTGTTACAGATACAACCCAAACAATTATTGGGAAGACAAAACCCAGTTTCACATGTGTATTTGGACATTGTATCAAAGCATTTTTCAAAATCAAAAAAAGTGCCAATAACCAAAGACAATGGATATCTCTTCATTCAAACAGACAAACCTATTTACACTTCAGAACAATCAGGTAGAGTATGAGATGCTTCTTTCCCTGGGGAGGACAACTGACATTATACTGTAGAGCTTTTAAACACTCAAAATTAACTGGAGACAGGTTTCCAATTTGTTTAAAAGAGTCTCAATTCTCAGTGACTTTTATACTTATAAATGTCATGTTAATTTTAAATGTATATGGTAATTACTATATAAACAATTAAAGTTTGATTTTAAATGCATATGTAACTTGCAAAATCAACAATTACATAATCTGCCCCATCAGTTATTTCCATGTAGAAAAATGCTTTTTAAAAATTGTGAAATGTTGTGTATATTTTATTTATTAAACAAGTATAAAATGGAATTACCAATACTATAATTTTTGCAATGGGAAAATAATTTATCATAAGGGCACATTCATTTAAAAAGTTCTATTTCTTTGGAGCTAACCCTCAAATTTAGAAAACAAATCCAACCCTAGAAGGTAAGCTGTTTCAGCAAAGAATAAACTAAATCACAGAAATATATGAATATTATTTTTCTTAGGAGAATTTACCTCAGAAATTTCCTATAAGAACATTATCTCATATTCACGGTTCTTTTAGAGAGAGAAAGGGCAGGATAGCCCAAACTCTGTGATTGAGGAATAACTGGACTTATTCCCAAAGAACCAAAAGTAAAACAGAGAAAAGTGTGAATGGTGCCCAGATATGTACAAGTGTCTGCAAGTCTTCAGTTCCTCTATAGCTCCCTCTCATCCTCAATGACTTTTGAGCACATTAGAGATGGGAGTATGAGAGAACTATATGTGGGATGGGAAGGTTTTGATATGATATCAAAACTATATGGAGTTTTGATAATGATATCATTGATGAAGGACAGAGGCAGGGAGGCAGGACTAGCCAGCTTTGTTGAAACATTTTTCACACAGGGCATACTGGCCAAATGTTGGCTGATGGTGATGATGACAATAGCAGGATGGAACAGGCCCACGCCATTACCATTTCAGCAGAAGCACCTGTTATGATCAGTTCAGAAAGGAAAGGCCTAGAGCGGGTAGAATATTGCTCATGGTTTGGACAGAATACCATTGCCAAAATAGTACCATCTCTTGACTCAAACAAGATGACTTAGCATACAAAAAGATAGTCCCTACCTATAAAGCTTGGGCCCTTTTGAACGTAATTATACCCGGAAACAAATAAAGTCCTTGCCCCATCCTCCTTTTCTATTAGAGGATGCTTCATTAATTAGGGCCTATTAACACTACCTACCACTTAGGGTCCCCAGTCTTTGTCCAATAAATAGTCTGATACCCAAAGCATGGACCTTTCTTAGCTATCAAGTCTTTCCTTAAGAACAAACTCATATATGATTTCCCTATCAGAACTTTATTGTAAGAAGACTCGGCATCTTCACTTATTCTAATCTTAAAAGAAAACCAGAGAACATTCCTCTAAGTTCCACTAAGCAGACTCTGGAGCCAAAGTGTCTGGGTTCACATCTGGATTCACAGCTTGGGCTGTTACTAGCCCTGTGACCCTGCACGAGTTACTCAATCTCTTTGAGACCCACTTTCCTCATTTGCAAAATGGAAATAATAATAGAACTTACCTTGTAAAGTTGTGAGAATTAAGTGGATTCTTATGTGTAAAACACTTTTTAAAAAGTGCCTAGTACAGAATAAGCACTAGGAAAGTATTTTCCATTATTATTTAATCTTGTTAATTAATTTGTGGAGTAACACAAAGCTAGATGTACACTTTTAAGTAATTCTTTTAGAATTGACTGAATCTTGCTATTTATAGCTCTAAAGTCCTGATGCACACATTGAATCTGATGCACATGTTTAATCTGAAGATCCTTGAGGGATTTTGAGCATAAGCATCTTTAGGATAAAGGCTTAAATCTTCAAGGCTTTATAGGATAAAGGACTTCAGAATATGGACCCAAATCCTTCAAATCCATACAGCCTGTGTCCTGCCTTCTAGTTTCATCATCCACCCTGCTTCCCTCGTCTGTGGACACCAACCTAACTGACCCCTTTTCTGGGGCTTGCTCACACCATTTTCTGTCCATATTAAGGCCTGCATACCTCTGCCTTCCACATTCATAACCCTCCATTGCCTTATTACCTCCTACTCAACCCTTACCTGTCACCTCAGAGAGGGCAGCCCTGACAACACTCCTTGGAGGCCAGGAAGTGTCCTTTGTAGCACCTCTCATTCCTGGATTTTTATGTATACTTGTGTGATCATGTGCTTGCCTCTCTCCTCCACGCCATAAGAAGACTTCCACATCTGATTTGTTTCACCACATATCTCTGTGCCTAGCATAGTGCCTGCACATGGAAGGCACTTAATACCTTTTTTAAAATTCAAAGCCATTATTTTTGGCACAAAAATTTATTGATCTTGTCTCTAATACACCATTGCTCTGAAGACACGATTAATTTTCTAACCTAAACACAAACTGGTTAGAAAGTAGACACGTAATACTCATACAAATAATAATAAAATAGAAATAATAATCATTTGTTGATTAGTTACTATGTGCCAGTCTGTGCAAAAGCTTTGTCTCATTTAATTCTCACAACACTATGAAGCAAATATTAGCAGCCCCAATCTACAGAGGAAGGAACTAAGATTTAGAGGGATTAAGTATTACACTTAGGATCACACTAAGAAGTGGGAGAGGCAAGAGTGAAACCAAAGTTTTGAACTCTGGGGCCTGAGCTTTTGTAGCATACTGCCTATGGTAAGCATCCCAGTGATGCTCAGGCCTGGGCCAGGTATGTTCATAAGGTAGAAGGGAGAATTTGAGGTTGGAGACAGGACTGAGGGTAAGGGGATAGCAGAGTTAGCGGGGAGGGATTTACTGAATATTTTACTTTAATCCTATGATCTTAATGAAACGAGTTTTAGAGATATTAGTTAGCTTCTTATGTAGAGCTTTGCATAATACTACTTAAAAAAAAGTTTATGGTGCCAGTTCAGTTTTATTTTGTGGGTGAAGTTTTGGCCATGAAATGATTTGAGCATCAGGAAAACTCTATAGAAATAAACAGTTATGTCATTGGAACTAGGTAAGCATATATGAAGCAGCTATGAGTTAAAAGCTAAGCAGATGCGTTTGTTTAAAAGGTGGGGGTCTACTAATTGACAGAAAGAAATGGAAGAGAACTAATTGTTATTGAGTCACTGACATTAGTCTTATAACAATGAGGGAAAAATTGTATAATCTGGCTCAATAAATATAACAACACCATACAATTCAAAGATAATTTTAACAACAATGAGAGATAATTTGGAGCCTTGTTATAAGAGTATATAATGTCTGAATCAAACTACCTAATTTTCCATTAATCTTCAACTTTAACATGAGACAATATATTATATTCCCATATAACCATATGGTAGACATTACTATGTTACTACTATGAAATTCTTGATAAACAATGGCCTAATTACAGATATACCTAAATTTGTACTATATACATGTTCCAAAAAAAGGTTGTATGTAAATATATTTTAACAAAGTGAACTGTACTTTTTCACTAGAATTAGCTTTTTAAAGAAATCCAGAAAGATTCTTATATATCTGCAGTCTTTTTCCTTCTTTTAAAAATGGATTTTGGTGTATTGACCATGTATTGATTTATCTTAATGAGACTCATCTCTATTAAAGAGATTGTTGTTAAAAATCAAAATACCCTTGTGTTTAATAGTTTTTGATGCTATCAATTATTCTTACAGTAAAGGTTAGAGTTTTTTCACTGAATGATGACTTGAAGCCAGCCAAAAGAGAAATTCTCTTAACTTTCATAGTAAGTATGTTATTTATCTAAATAATTTAACTCATTTTTAAAATAAGATATGTTATTTCATCATCCCTCCCTAGTACCATACTGACTCATTCAATGTTCAGTAAATGGTGACTGAATATTTTCTGTGAGTCTAACATTGTAGGTTTATGCCTCTAAAATAGGCATGTGTAAAGAGCACATGAATATTAAATCCCAACAACTTATGATTTTAAACTAAATCATTTAACTACATCCTTCATGATTTATTTCTTCATGTAATGAAAACTGATTTATTTCTTCAGTAATGAAAACTGATGAGCAATAAAAAGGTGTTAAGTAAATATATGATTTTGTGTGGGGCCGCATTCATAGCCATCCTGAACCACATGTGGCCCATGAACTAATTCACCCTGGTGAATTAGTTGAATACCTATTATTAGATTTTTTAATTTGTATGATTCAAGATAAAGAATTACAATCTATGGTACTTACACGTGAGGAACTTGGAGTTTAATAACTAACATATTAACACATATGAAAAATAGTTACTAAACCATGAGATAAAGAGTAGCAGTTATCAACATTTTATCAGCCATGACACACATAACAGATGATAGGTACATGTGCAATAAACTCCCATGGTCTTACCCAGTTTGTGCCACAACCCTACAAGATTTTGTGGGAATAACTAACTGCTCATCTATCGACACTAGGTGTATTAGTAACAGTCCTTCATTATAGGCTAAAACACATTTTCCTCTACTGAAAAACAAAAAACAAAACCTTACCAAAACATAAGTGAAAAAGAGTAATGTATAGGAAAACTTTGAATCCTTTATAAATCACAAAAACCATAAACTTATACAAACTTTCACATCTGACTATTATTAATGAATTACTCTTAAAACATCAGAGTGTTTCAAGATAGTTGTTGATTACTACTGATAACATGTAAACTCCAGGAATTCAAAGAGATCAGTGAGGCCAAGGGACACTTTAAGGAAGAAGTGAGTTTGGAACTGGACCTGCAACAATGAGTAGAATTTAGATATGTGGAGAAGCAGCAGGAGGATTGCTAGAAAAAGAATGAGGGATAGCAAAAAGTCAGACATGAGAGGGACAGGACAGGAAGAAAGCAATCTCATTCAAGAGAGGGGGCATCTCTGGGAAAAGAAGGGTAAATAAGATTTGAAAATTAGACTAGACCCAGAAGTTAAGACTTTGTGTGAGAGGTTGTAGGGAGCTACTGTAACTTTCTTGTACAGAACTAAGACGAAGGATGGAAGGGAAATTTGTAGCCATGAGCACTGCTACAGTGGAAGTAAAGCAGTGCGCAGTAAGGGAAACCCACTGTGGGCTGCCGGAGTAAGTCTAGATGCAGAGAGAAGCACTGTAATGTTGGCATCAGGAGGAATGCAGAGTCTGAACTAGAGAGTAAGGAGATGAAGCAGTTAAGAATGGCATTGACAGAAATGAAGAAACTGATTTACAGAAGTCTCAATAAATTTCAGACTCCAATGTGAATTTATTCATTTATAACCATGGGTCTGAATGGGCTAAGTTATCTTAAAGCAGGGGTCCAGGAGCTGTGAGTTTTTTTCCCTGGAAATCCAAGATTTGAGCTTAGGAGAATAGATATACATACAGGGTCCGGCAGAAGTAGCACCTGCTTGAGTGTGGTTGGTAGGATAATAATATGGGTGTAATCATTTATAGTTTTAATTTGAACATTTCATCTAAGATGTCACATGATGTGCTTGAGTGTGATATTGTTATGTTACAGAATTACATGCTTATGATTTTGTAATAAAAAAGGGTGTTATTTGTGCTGCACCCTGTAGATGAATAGATACCATGGAACAAAACCATACTAGAGTATAAACCAAACAAATTGTACAGTAGGACAAATGACATATGAGCTCAGAAGGAAGATAAAATTAGAGTGAGATTAAAGGATGATGTAATCCTCTTCTGGAATAGAATAGGTAAAGGAAATCTTGAGCTGAGTCTTAATGAAGACTTAATGAAGAGAATAGTCATAGGTTTTTTAAAATAATAATGAAGAACTTCCCATGTAATATACAACATGGGTTTAGCTATGGCATCAGGAAGAAGTAAGAAATGAAGCTAGTACCTAAACTGGCTGACTGATGTTGGAAGTCTGGAAGAGAATAAAGGAAAGGCAGTGCCAGCCCCAATGCCCTGTTTTGATCAGAAAATACCAGAGCATGTGGACGGATGCTATTTATTCCACCTCCTGTGCCCCTCTGTGGTGGAACTTTAGTGAGGCAGAGCCCTGACACCACACAAGGAAGAATGGATGCCTGTTGTCATGTATAAGAGCTGTCCCAGGAAGAGGACTGAGGAATTTGATCCCAGAGTAGTGGAGTGTCAATGTGCAGAAAGTGTCTTGAAAACAGTGCTCAAGGAAGATCATCTTAGAAACACTATGCATGATGAACTGCAGGGATAAAGAACAGCCCAGAAGGTACTTAGCTTCGATTCTAATTCTTTTCAAAGTGGACCTTTGCAACTCAAGAAAAAATACCTTAAAATCCCATCCATAGTCCTGGCCAGGCATCTCAGTTGCTTAGAGTGTCATTCTGTACTCCAAAAGGTTGCAGATTTGATTTCTGGTCAGGGCACATATCTAAGTGGTGGTTTCGAACCCCAGTCAAGATATGTATGGGAGGCAACTGATGGATGTTTCTCTCTGTCTCTCCCCCTCCCTCTATCTCTAAAATCAATAAATATACCCTCCAGTAAGGATTAAAAAAATTTTGACCATAAATTTCTTAGTCGTAGCATACGGTGATAAATTTCTGGGTTAAGACCAAAATGTGCCTCTAAATATAGTCCAAAGAAAATAAGAAACCTCGTTTCAATAATTTTCAAACCCATACACCAAAGAAAGATTATGGGGAAGCCTTATGAAAATTTAAAGTTTAGCTATTTTGAATGTTTTATCAAGCTCAAAGTGACCATACTGAAGTTATAAAGTGTCTAGCTAATAAATGCATTTTGTAGTATATTCACTTTAAAAAACTTAAAATGAACACATAGAAATTTATGTTCTGGTATCTATAAAGCCTATAAGTTTACATTTGATTGATTATAACATCATTTATTGTTACGCTTTTTTTTTTTAGTTATACAATAGAGAACTGAGTCTCATCTGGATAGTTGAGACCAGAATACCTGGATGCTTGGCGGGGGCTGCGGGAGGGGGGCGCGGGGAGCGGGGATGTGCGCACGCGGCAGGAAATGGAGGAGGGGTCAAAAAAGAGGGAGGGAAGTGGCTTAAATGAACCTTATTTATCTTCAATACATTTAAATAATTTTTCTCCTTCATATTTAACGTGAAGACATGGATGTTTGTTAGTAAATATTTCTGTAGATCAAAAATAATATAATCAGTTAATTTTGTAATGTGCTTTATGTATTTTGATGTTTGTTTTTATTCAAAGGATCCTGATGGATCAGGAGTTGACATTATGGAAGAAAATGATTATACTGGAATTATCTCTTTTCCTGACTTCAAGATTCCATCTAGTCCTAAGTATTTTGAAATATCTGTTAATAAAATTTTCTCTAAAAAGCACATCTGGTACTTTTGATGGTCAGACAGATCACCAGTCAAATGAAATCACCTAGTGTTAACAAAGGGTGTCAGTGTGAAACAAATGAAGATATATAAAATCTTTGAAAGAGTGATGAGAAGCTAGACTCAGCTTGGGGGTTGGGGGACTTCTAAAAACTTCTCACCAATCTACTTTACACACAGAAATTAAAATTTGGAAGAAGGAAAAATAGACCTCGGCCTTTTTTTTTTTTTTAAATCAAAACCATCAAACTTCTACCCTTTATGGAAATGTAATAGACTATCAGTCTAAAAGGCTGGCATAGTCCTATGCCTTGCTGTGAAAGTTATAAAAATATTACTGTTCTGTAGTCTTTTCTAAATAGACTATCATATTTCAAGAAGAGGAATGTTCTCAGAGTGATTTCTTTCATTTGTCCTCGTGATAAAGGATTTAAGAACATGTTTAAACAGAATTCAGTGTAATAAATATTAGTGAACACATTCCTGGTATGTGCAAAATACATTAGGAATGAGAGATGTAAAAATAGAAATTAAGAATCATGGTTCCTGCCTTCAAGGAGCTTAGAGTAGGACAAATAAGATAAGTGCACCTATAAATGGCTACGGTATTGCTTTAAAGCAAAATCTTTTTATGGTCATTTTTGCTCTATCTTCTAGAAGGGAGTTTGCAGTTAACTTACTATATTGAAGATTATCTAGAAATTTGTATTAAATTGGGGTACTTAAATATATTGGATAATTTTTAAATTTATACTTTATTGAAAATATTACATGCTTTGTAGCACAAAATTTAACCTATTTAATAACTATTATCATTTCTCCAACAGTTACCATTTTTTCATCTTGGGCCATTTGCTCTGTGACAGATTATGTGTCAGCCATGGTAGCCTCTCATGGACAGTACTTTCCTGCCCCAGCACCTTTGGCACATGTTGTCCTCTCTGCTTAGAATGTGCTTCGCTTTATTATTTATAGGCTGGCTTCTTCCCATTCTGTAGGACACAGGGTAAATGCTCCTGTTTCAAAGAGGTTATCCCTGGACACATGATCTAATATAGTCCCTCTCTTTCTTTTATTCTCTTGTTTATTTTCTTAGTGGCACTTATTTCATTATTGCAATTATTTATTTAATTATTTACAATACTTGCGCATTTATTCCCCAGTAGACTGTAAACTCCCTGAAGACAGCAGTCATGTATGTATTGCTCACTGTTATATCTCTAGCATGTCAACATAACAGGCGCTTTGAATTAATGATGATGATAATATTAAATTTATTGATTGCATAAATAATATGCAAAGTAGATATTATCTTTCCCATTTCACAAATGGAATTAAGCAACTTCCCCAAATCCAGTCTGCTAGTAAACAGAAAAATGAAAAATTTGAACTCCTATGGACTATTGGGTCTATGAAGACAGGGACTCATTTATTTTGTTTATTTTTTATCTCTAGTCTTTAATCCAGTACCCCAGATGAAACTGAGTAAATATTTTTGACTGAAAGTTTTTAATTACACTCAGGTCATTTTTCTCTTTAAAGATACCATACTTTGTCTTCAGCTCTAGTTTCTTTTACATGAGGTGTGAATTTTATCATCTGGTTGGACTTCACCTGTATTATATGTTCCTAGAAACATTATAATGAATTTCCTACTACAATACAGATTTTAATATTGTTAGTATAATTAAGCTCCAGGATCAAGTAAATTCTCATGTATCATAAGCTCTTCAATTCAAAGCTATTGATAATATTAAGATAAAATACCTGAAAAAAATAACACAATGTATGAAAAACCAATTACTAAACAGTTTCTATTATCCTGAAAACACTCAATTTTTTCAATTTCTTGCAAATTAAATATATTACTTAGGCTATATTCATCTTTACTTACTTCTGTCTCCTTAAATAGGAATTTATTAGCTTTCCTCTAGGTAAATTACAACTATTTGATGACTTCTGTAATTTTAAATATTTTGCTTTCACAGGTATGGTGTGTGGAAAATTGAAGCTAAATATAAAGAGCACTTTTCAACAACCGGGGCTGCATATTTTGAAGTTAAAGAATATGGTAATTTCTGACAATTAGAAGTTTACATAGAACGAGTTAGTGTTTGTGCAATAATTATTTTCATTAATGAACTTAATGCAAAAGCACTCCCTGAAGATGAAACAGCCTCCTGCTACAGTTAGAAATACTGGTGGAGTGGGTGGGGGGAAACGGTTGTCCCAAGGCCTAGGCCTTAGGTTCAGTACGCTCTTGTTAACCTCGAATAAGCACACCAACCTCTCTGGATCTGTGTTCCTCATCACAGAACAAGCAGAGAACTAGCCCCCAGATGAACTTGACTAGTTAAGGTCTTATTCCAGAATTATGATTTTAGGAGACACTTAATTTGAGATGAGGTGAGTGGAACCCAGAAAGACTAATAGATGATTTATTAAAGTCATTACAACCAATTAGTGACAGAACAAGGACAACAACTGGACTTCCTTACCTCTAGTCCAGTGCTAATTTTCTTCTAGTTCACAAATCCCTAATATATTTATTTGGAAATTAAAGATATTCTTATTTTGAAATCAATCATATTAATAAACTAATAATTAACATATAAATAGCTTAATCTTTCCATTTTAATTGTTGTTTATTAGATAATTTGTGTGCTCTGGTATAAAATTTAACTTTCTTTTGCTTGAAGTCATTTTTTAATCCCCAGGAGACTCTTAATATGGAAAATACATACACAAATTTTTACGATTAACAAAGCAGTGACAACAAATTTGTTACACTGAAACTCAACTTTGAAGATTATAGGCTCTCAATATACATAATTACAACCAACCTCCCTTCCTCCAAGTGTTTTTGCTGCTTCCTATGAATATCTAGAATTCATCCACCTTTCATTACCTATGGCCGCACTCATTGATTCATCACCAGGCTCTCTCCTGGATTATTGAAAAAGCCTCTTAACTGCTATCTCTGCTTTCCAACTCACTTGGCATAAGCCAAAATAATCTTGAAATGCAAATCTCATTATATTATTTCACTATCGAAAAGTCCCCAGTAGCTCCTCATTTCTTTTATAATGAAAGTCAAGATCATTGTTTTGAGCTGGACTTCTGCCTCTTCAGCCTCAGTATATACCACTCTTCCCCTCGCTTCCCTCCTGCACTGGTGACTTTATGCATGATGTCCCACCTGCCTAGAACACTCCCTCATTGCCTTGCCAATTCCTACTCACCTTTCAAGTTTCAATTGAAGTCATTTATTCAGAGACGCTTTCCCTGCATTCTCTTTCCTGACTAGGGTTCTCTGTACTTCATATCAGTTTTCATCACTGTGGCTCAGGTGTTTATCTGTGGAATTTTTTTTTGCTTATGCCTGTCTTCCTTGCTTGACTGTGAGTGCATTAAGGACAGGGTTGTGTCTGTCTTGTTCATGGGCATATCACTGTTGACAGGAATGTTCCTATTACACGACAAGTGGGTATTAGGTGAAAGGGTAAAATATTTCCTTGTATTTTATATCCAGAAGAGACCACACCTGCCTGAATCTTTGATAACATAGGAACGCAGCCCAGAGCAGCAAACTGCATTGTTCTTTTACTTCTAGCCTTCACCAACTAGAAAACACATGAGCCATATCTGAAGCCAGCTATCTCACTTAAGCTTGTGTGCCAGTCATTGCTTGTCCACAATATCAGCGTCACTTAATAACCCAATTCTCTATTAACTGTTGTGTAGGCTAATAGAATTAGAATCCATACGTCCTAGTACACAGTTTGAGTTAGTACAAAGAAAAGACAGAGACATTTCAACAGGATTTTGTCTATTAGAAAGAAAAGAGAAATATTAAATAAGCAAGAATTTTTATTTGCAATTTAATAAACATTTGTTAAACATTTACTGTGTTTAATACTTATGAGAAGGGTGAAGGAGAAGATATCCAAAGATAAACAGAGGACAGTCTATTTTCAAGGAGCCCATTCTCTAGTCAAGAAAAAAACAATTGTTTATAATAAATGCTATAATCTAAACATAAACGAAGTGCTTCTCACACATAGAGCTGGATTGACCTCTGATTGGTGGTGTGGGAGACTTCCCAGTGATGTTGTCATTGTTGTTGTTGATAAATGATAACAACAAAAGCTGAATGTTGTGTTGATGTTACATCAACTATACCAGAAAGAAGGTAATACTGCATTTTTCTTTTTATTTTCAGTGTTGCCACATTTTTCTGTCTCAATAGAACCAGAAAATAGTTTCATTGGCCATAAGAGCTTTAATAATTTTGAAATTACTATAAAAGCAAGGTAAGAAAATTGTTTATTTTTCACATTACGCAGCTAAATCGAGTGCCAATTCTAGTTGGTGAGAGTTGCCCAAAGTGACATCTGTGATTTTCTTCCAGGTTTATTGATATGTAATTGACATGGAACATTGTAAAAGTTTAAGATGCACAATGTGTTGCTGAGATCTGTAATTTACTGGCAATGTCTGCCATGCTTTGGGATTGACTGAGTGAGGAGACATCATGCCTACACTTAATTTGCTCATTTGGATGTGAGCTGGTTCTGATTTTAGCTTTCTGGTTATTTACCTGCAGAAAAAATCCTAAAGAATCATTGTGTTGGTTTAGCAACCAGCAGGACTTGGGATATTGGGACTGAGATATGAAGCTTTCTTTCCTTGTCATTTTTTAATGGCTTAATCAACCAAATAGAGATGCATAAGTGTATTTCAAGACTAAATGCCTTAAAATCATAACCACTTATGAGTTAACTGGACATTTCTACTGATCTAGACTAGGCTCTTCTCAGCTGGGTTTGCCCATGTGCTTGCAATCATTGGCAGGTCAGCTAGAGGCTGGCTGGTCCAGGGAGGTTTTATCCACATGTGCAGTAGTTGACTGGCAATTGACTGAAGCTATAAGGATGAGTGTACCATGTGTATCTCCTATCATTCAGCAGGCTAGCCTGTAGCAGCAAAAATGCTCAGATAGAGTATGTGGAAGCATACAAGTTCCCTAGGGTCCTGATCTTGAGACTGGCACTCCATCACGTCTACTACATTCTTTTGTCCAAAGCAAGTTATGAGACCAGCTCAGAGGAAATAGACTTGCTTCACACCTTTGGCACATAAGGAGCGGCAAAGATGGTGGCTATGTGGGATATGTGGAAAATTTGGGTTAGTTTTACAAGAAATCTACCACAAAAATTTAGGCCATTTAAAAATGATAATGCCATATAGTTATTAATAACAATAACCAATTTATATAACTATATGTGTCAGATACTTTTGAAGCACTCTGTATATATTAACTCATTTAATCTTTACAAACACTCTATGAGGTAGGTACTATTACTCTCCCCATTTTACAAACAAACAAACAAAAAAGGGTACATAAATGTTCAATAATTTGCCCAAGATTGCAGAACTAGTATAGTAAGTCACACAATTTGCCTGCTTCCAGAGTCCATGCCCTCAAATGCTACCCTGTACTGCCTCTCTTACTAGCATTTATTCCTAAAATAGAGTGTTTGTCACTTAGTCTAAACCACATAAAAGGCTGACCTGACATGGCATTATAGAATTAATTTCTTCTCATGGAGACACTTTATTTAAGCTATGAATAAGGAAAGTTACTTTATGCTATAATAGTATTTGCTGTGCAGAAAATTTCCTTTATTCTTATTTAATTCTAAACTAAAAAGGTAATATGCAGTTAGGGTTAAAATAAAATTCATCTCATATAACAATAAGGTTGGATATGCTGCTTTTAATGATGTAAAAGGGAAGAGGAAGCAGCTTCCCACGGATATCAAAATCATCAAGGAAATAATACATTCTGTAGGAAAGAGCTCTAGACCTGAGTCTTTCGCTCTCCTCAAGATGAATTTCTCGGCAAGCACATAGTAATAAAATCTGGACTTTGGCCTTATTATTATAGTTCTATGAGGATGAAATGTAATAGTGGATGGAAGATAATTTAGAGTGTATCAAGTGCTTTATGTTATTTCAAATTGTCAGTTTATCTGAATTTTATTTTTGTAACCTTGTTATCAAAACAATCTTATGGTATTATTGTTTGACAGATATTTTTATAACAAAGTTGTCAGTGAGGCTGAAGCTTTTATCGCTTTTGGAATAAAAGATGACTTACATGATGATAATAAAAATATGATGATAAATGCAATGCAGAGCACAATGGTAAGATGTTCAGATGTTCACTTGTACCTGAAGATACATCATAAATGCTAGAGATGGAAAATTACTTCAGAATTATCTAGTCTGATCTCTCATTTTATATAGCTATGGAAGATGGAAGCTGAAAAATCTCATTGGCATCTTATTATCCACTTTCCATGGCATTAGCCCCCTGGCCAGAGTATCCCATGCCATCTCCCCCTTTTCTCTCCCTTACACTGTCTCTCTTCCTTCCAAGTCTTTGCAGTGCTGCTCCTGCTTGGGAATGCTCTTGCCCTTTGACTCTTTCTACCTCTTCTTTGCCTGGCTAATTCCTCCTAGGTCTTTAAGTCTCAACCTTGACAGCTTTTCTCTGGAAAGTCTCCCTGATTCCTCTCAGCCAAGTTAACTGCCCCTGCCAGGTACTCCCTTAGTCCTCGTGCCTCTCTTAGTATAGTATGTTGGACAGTTTGTGGTAGTTGTTCTCAGCCAGGTACTACTTTTACCCCTGCATTTGGCAATGTCCACAGACATCTGTGGTTGTCATAACTGGGGAAGAGGATGCTACAGACACTTAGTGGGTAGAGGGCAGAGGCCAGGGATGCTGCTAAACTCCTGCAATGCACAAAGCAGCACCGACAACAAAGAGTTATCCTTCCAAACATCAGTAATGCTGAGGCTGAGAAACCATTCTTTATTATAATGCTTTATTTAGTTCTCTATCATTTTTTACACTAAACTCTTTGTGGGTCTGAGTCATTCCCATTACATGCTCAAAGCCAGGATGTTTCCTGTCAAATAGTAGGTACTACTCTATACATATTTGTGAGTGAATGAATCCATTGGGAAGTTACCTGTTCATGGTTAAGGGCTAGTGGAAGCTGCGACCAGATTAGAGCCCTGGACCCCTCTTCTCTTGTTCATTGTTTTTCACATTATACTACAGATGATAAGGACTCATGCCATTCTACTCGCTGTTGCATATTCACGTAGTTTACATCATTAGTTATTTAGCCTTTGCTTTTTTAAAAGACAGTTTTATTTCTTCCAGATATATATTTCTTCAAGATATAATATGAGATTCTATGCTAGACACTGAGATTTAAAGCTAAATAATACAAAAATCCTGGTTCAAGTTATTTAATTTTAGAGGAAAAAATAAGGCAGAATCTATTTTCCTATTGTGCTTAATAATTAAATGCTATGGCTTAACCCCATACCCCTTTACCCATTGTATGTTTTTAAACTAGCATCTCAGTGTGTGAGCAACAAAACACAAATTAAATATAAAAACCAACAAAGTAAGCAAAAGTAAGGTGAGAATCCTGGGAAGGTGTATGATGACTCAGAGATTAGAAGAAGATATTTTTGTCAGTTAATGCAAAAAAGACTTGTTGAATCAAATGATGTTTAAGACTTTGCATGTCTATAATTCTATAAAAGAGATTAGAAAATAACATTATAAGCCTAATTGTGGACCCAGTCATTTACTTTACTGGTGATGATAAACCATTCTTCTGGCATTGGCCTTCAGTTGAAAGCCTAGTAAAAGCATATTTTGTTAACTTTCCCGTATAAGTTTTTTTCTAATATAACACTTTCATTTTTTTCCCTTTTAAAAAGTTGATAAATGGAATTGCTAAAATCACTTTTAACTCTGAAAGAGCAGTTAAAGAATTGTCCTATGGAAGCCTGGAAGAGTTAAACAATAAGTACCTTTATATTGGTGTAACAGTCATAGAGTCTACAGGTAAGTTTCTCTCTCTCTGTCTCTCTTTTTTTTTTTACTTTATCTTGGGAAACATTTAGACAGTAAATAAATAATTTCTATAGTTCTTTCACATTTTATTTTCTTTTATAGTCAAATTTTACTTTTTCTATCATCAAAAACCAGGATTAGCATATAGTTCTGCCACTCTCTAGGCATTGGGTTCCCATTGCCTCAACTTCAAGATAACACCTGCCCTGCTGATATCCTGAGTGGCTCTGCAGTGATCTCTCTTGAACATCTGGCACCCTAGTGTTCTCACCTGGTGAAAAACAAAATAAGAATAAAATTATGTATGTAAAAATGTTTGATAAAGTACTATGCAAATGAAAATTATTATTATCATTGTTTTAGTCTCCTTATATGTACAGTGACAAAGTTGAACCAAATGCCTCCTAAAGCCTTTTCCAGCTGCAAGGCTCAAGCATTCTTTCTAAAATTGGAGGCAGTAATGTCTCTAAAATGGGTACAATAATATACATTCATAGGGTTGTGGTGAGGATCAAAGTGTCAATATATCCAATGTCCTTAAAACAGTACCTGTGACACAATGACTATGTCAGTGTTGGCCATCCTCCTCCTCTTTCTCCTTTATCTTCCTCCTCCTCCTCCTTAGGTATACCTCCTGCTTTCTTAGCATCCTTAATATCTTATATAGTGCTCTGAATTCCACTCCAATGGTTTTTAATAGTTATTAGTTATTATTCCAAATTGAGTCAAATGGTCTTACTCCTGGTATGTCTTGATTACTAATATTCTTTGTATGTTTGGGTTTATATTGACTCCCCCCACCACTAACCTTGAAAAAATAATTTAACCACACTGAGTCTATTTATTTTCTGTAAAATTAAAGTTAAACCAGATAATCCCTAAGGACTCTTCTACCTCTTTAAATTTGTCCTTCTAGGGTAACAGAATGAAGAATAGAGGTAATTTTTCAGTTATTGAGAACCTTGTATATATCAGATGCTCAACAGATGTTGGAGAATGATAATGGCTTTATACTCCTTGCCTTGGATAGCTGTTGTTTTTGACATTATTTTAATAATGTTTCTTTCTTACTTTTATTTTTCCTCAATTTATTTCAAACAAATTCAGTTTAGTAAATATTTATGAAGTAGTCAAAAAGTGTTGCTAAACATGCAATCTTCCAAATGTGAATGATGTATAATCCCAGCATGCAAGTGGCTTACATACTAGCATCTGCTGTAAACAGGTAAACAAAGAATTCTGTACCAAGGAGGAATTCCATGTATGCTTTAAGCAAAATAGTGTTATTGACGTTGAGAAGAAGGTGAGCTCTTCGATGATGACTGGGCAACCAAGAACAGTGTCCTGCAGATGATCATCCTGCAGGATAAGCAGGGTTTTGAGGCAGGGCTGGTAGACGAAGTGAAGTGGGGCGCCCTCCATAGAGAGGCATACCAAGCAAGGGTGGAAAGTGAATCTTGATATTGGATAGTAACATATTATCCAGTTAGCTGGAGTTAGAGAGTAATAGAGAAGTCATATCGCAAAGGACTTTGGGGACACTAGAACTTTGCATGTGATTCTTAATAACTTAGCTTAAGCTTTAGCTGGAGGGTAATACCATTGGGCTCCCGCCAGTGGAACCTTAGGGTTCTCTCTACCTCAAGCACTCTTTTCTGACTTCCTCTACATTTCTCTCCATATTTCTGCACTCTAATGCTCAACCCCCTCTAAGGCTTAGTCTCCGGCCGACCTTTTCCTTCTTGCCTTAATCCTTTTTACATACTCAGCTTAAACTCAGACCGCTGACTGAAAAGTGGCACCCCTTCTTTGCTTTTTTTCAACCCAGTCCTATAGCTCTAATTCCACATGGAGCATGTCTACATACAAGCCTTGCACATAAGGCTTTGAAACTCCTGAGATTTAAACTCTTCTCTGCACTGCCCACCTGAACCAAGACCCATGTCCTACTTACGACTGGTAGATGAATGAGTGCAGGAATGGAGTGAGTGAAGGAGCAAGTCTGTGGAGACACATCACGATGAAATAGATCCCCATGCAGATCCTCCTTAAAAAAGTCAACATGATCCTTGTCATTTCTTTAGGTGGATTTTCTGAAGAGGCAGAATTTTCTGGCATCAGATATGTCCTCTCTCCCTACAAACTGAATTTGGTTGCTACTCCTCTTTTCTTGAAGCCTGGAATTCCATATTCTATCAAGGTAGATGAAGGGGGGTGATGGGAAAACTGCTGAATATCATTGTCTTTTTCTGTTTTCAGAAAACATGGGGGATGGCGTATAGGGGAAGAATGCTAGAGAGGCAAATCAGGAAGGGAACTCATTCTGTAAAAGTTGCACCTCCTGTGGGTATGGACAGGGTAGGAAATGGCAGATCAGATACAGTCTCAGGGCAGGAGTCAGTATTTAATAAGACAGCTTGTGGTAGACATTTCCTAAATAAACATTGCATTAAATTATATGTAAATAAAACCCCATACATCTATAGTTCAACAAACGTTAACATTTAAAACTATTTGGTGGCATGTTCCTGAAAAGCCTTAAGAAGGAAATATTGCTTGAAAAGAAACCCCTGTCTCTGACCATTTTTTGCATCTTGTGTGTCTCTGAATTTGCATCTCTGCTTTTCACTCTGCATTTTCCTTGTGCGTGACTCTGACTGATCTTATCTTTCTGTGTTGTTCTCCATCCTTTCCATCTTGACTTGTCCTGTCCCTCTCTTTTCTGTCTTTTTTGCTTCTTCCTCCCTATTTAATGTTTTCTCTCCTTCCTCCACTTTCCTTTTTAAAAAAGCAATAGTATGGAATTTAAGTATTCACTTGACTTTTAGATTATATTTTATTATATTTAGTATATATTTTATTATATATAGTATATTTTTAAAGTAGAAATTTTTGTCCCCTGTTCTTGGTTTTAAAAGCCAGAGCACCATACTTTTTTTTTATTCTTTGAAAATATGCTGCTTTTAAAAATCAACTTTAGTATAATTAAAATATCATACTTATTACTTATTGTAGGTCATTGGCTTTTAATATCACATATAAAAATAATGTAAAATATATCTTTGTGGAAATTATATATGATTGTATGTATGGTAATGAGAGATAGAGGTTAAGAGAAAAAAAAGATGCATTTATTGTTTCTCGTATCCAAGAGAATCATCCCCATAAGTGACTGTCTCATTTTCTCTTTTATTCAGTCCTAAGCCAACTGAAGAAACACAGAAATTAGGTAGCAGAAGACCTTATCACATCTACTTGGCACAATTTAAAAAGATAATATTTGTGTTCTGAGTCTGCTTGATATACAGGAGAATCTATTCAAAAGTGATTTAACTAAATAGAATTAAATCTTTTTTTAAGCTGAGAACATACTTCTCTTTACTGAATTAACTATGAATAATTTATACTTTAGGGCGAAGAAAATTATTTCAGAATCGCTATGCTTGAAAACAAGTGCTGAGCTGTTAAATTGAATTTTGACTATTCTGACCAACAGGTGCAAGTTAAGGATTCACTTGATGAAATAGTGGGAGGGGTGCCGGTGACCCTGAGTGCACAAACGGTCAATGAAAACCAGGAGATGGCTGACTTGGAATCAAGGAAAAGCGTGACAAGTTCCAGTGATGGAGTAGCTTTATTCGTGGTTAATCTCCCATCTGGAGTGACAGCTCTGGAGTTTAATGTGAGCTGAATTCTGTTGAATTTTCTAGGACAGTGCGTACTTTTGACTGTGTGCTTTGGCTAGTGTGCAGAACAGATGCAACAGATTCTGTATTTGAGTCCAGTGAACAGCTCCACAATTTTGCATCCAAAAATAAATAAAAAAATAAAAATAGCACCAGAGGGAGATTAATCTATCACTTTTTTTATTTGGGGATTTATTATTTTCTCTTATATCTGTAAGACTATATTACAATCTAAAAGCTTCAGAATGTGTGCAGCTATGGAATTTAGTGGTAAGATTATTCTCTCCCACTATCCCCAATTGTTATCTCTTTTCAGGGCCTTAAAAGGGTTAAATGTGGGAGCTTCCCTTTTTTCCTAACTGTATGGACCACTCGCCCAGCAAATAATGTTTAAATTTCCAATTCCAAGCAAAAAATGAATAAGTTAATAATGACTGCAGCATGCATACATTCCCTGCCATCTCCTGAGCACTCATAAAATGCTAAGCGTTCTGCTAAGAGCTCTATGTAGATTGCATTTAATATCTATTTCATTAGCTTTATCAGGGGTGTCCAACCTTTTGGTGTCTCTGGGCTACACTGGAAGAAAAAGAGTTGTCTTGGGCCATGCGTTAAATACATCATGACATGTAATCACAAAAAATATCACAGCCCATGCCTGCTGCCCACAGGTTGGACACCCCTTTTAGAGAATATTATCTTTGCCATTTTGTAGCTGAGGAAACAAAGGCTTCAAACTTCCCTTAAATAACTTATCCAGAGTTAGTAAGTGGCAGCACTGGGAGGAAAATCAATATGTATTATACGCCAGGGCATGAACTACTAATCCTTTTGCTGTCAAAGGTGGATATTGCTGCCATTACATCATTTCTGCCCCACCTGGTTTTTAAACACCCCTCTGTGCCACTACCTTACAATGAAATTGAGCCAGAGAATCTCTCCTGCCCACCCTGGTCCTCATATCCCTCCCACCACAACCCCGAATTTCTGCCAACCGAGCCCATAAGAAGAGGAATCCCCAACCCGCCATTACCTTTTAGGAAGACTGCCAGTATTTGTTCCAGGGGCATCTCTCTCTCTCTCTTCACTTTACCATACTTTCCCACCATAACCCACAACCCCATATGATCCTAATTATTGTCCATAGTCTTTGCAAACTTACTTAATAACCAAGCAGTATAAACATGGTAGTAGTGGAGGTTTTCCTTTCTTCAGCATTTGGTGGTATGAAATTTAGAAATTTATAAAACAAATAAAGGAATTTAAAAGATATATTTCACTGAAAACATTTCATCATAGTCCACGTGTCTTCTCTGAAATGTTTCTTCTTAGGTTAAGACTGATGATCCAGATATTCCAGAAGAAAATCAGGCCAGCAAAGATTACAGAGCAATAGCATATTCATCTCTCAGCCAAAGTTACCTTTATATTGACTGGACTGGAACCTATAAACCTTTGCTCGTGGGAGAACATCTGAATATTATTGTTACCCCCAAAAGTCCATATATTGACAAAATAACTCACTATAATTACTTGGTAAGTACTAAACTGTTACATTTACATCTATTTATTCCCCTATCTGGAACATTTTCCATTACTCATAGAGAAAGAGTAGAATGACCCCTTACATTTATTTTTAACAAAGCATTTCAACAACATCACCTAATTTGATAAGCAGTTTTTCAGAAACCTTTGAGATTGGCCATGATTTTCTTCACCATTTCATAGATGAGGTAACTGAAAGACAGAGAGGTTAAAGACTTGTCATGGTCATTCAGCTCAGAAGAGGAAGATTCTGATCTGAACCAGAAACCTCTAACTCCTTGTCTGATCTGCTTTCCCCAAAGAATGCTGACTACTCAGACAGAACCTCAGTAAATTCTCACATCACCTCTGGTCTATATCCTGGCCAAAGATTAAACATCTAGATCTATTTAAAATATATAAATTTCACTGGCATGAAAGGAGAATCCAAATCCTATTCTTAAGTGTTGAGTTGTATCATACCTGCTCCAATTCTGGAGCTCCTAACATCCCTTATTATATCACTAATGTTTGCAGATGTGGTCAGTCAAGCCTGTTGGTGAAATCTAGGGAAGAATGTGTGAAAAACGTTAAGGGCTTCCTGACAATGGTCAAAGAAATGAAATGAATTATTCCAATGGCCAGGCCAAACAGGTGGTGATGGATTTTTCAACATTTTTTGTGAAGTAAATTAAAAAAACAAATGAAGACCAAAGATTATATTGACTGATGAAGAATTAGGGGACCTTTTTAGGGACTGTGTACCAAAATTTGCTAACTACTGTATGCAGTCCTGCTAAGGACAACTTAGAAATCTTTGAGGACATTTTGGCTTCATGTAATTTGTAATTTTTAAAAACATGTATACCTCCAATTTAGAACCTAATCTCTGCCTTTAGAAGTTAATTGCCCAGTAAGATATCTCCGCTTACCCATCTATTTTTTAAATCAGTAAAACAAAGGAGATTTTAATGACATTCATGACTTTAAACAGAATTGGGATCAAATTTTTATTCTCTGTTTTCCTAATTATATGATTTTTGAACTGAAATCAGTATATTTTGTTAATCCCTGAGCCTCAGCCCCTTCATTTGCACAATGGATATAATACTTCTATACTACTGGTTATATAAGAGTGAAAGGAGTTAAAGTAAATATAAAAGTTCCTGGCACATAGTAGGCTCATACATGTTAACTTTCTTTTTCTTTAACATAATTTCTACTCCAGCTCCAAGCTCTGTCCTAAAGGAAAGGTTTTGTTTTTGTAGTTATTGTTGCTGCCACTCTTTATTTTCAGATATTATCCAAGGGCAAAATTGTTCACTTTGGCACACGGGAGAAACTTCCAGATTCCTCTTACCAAAATATAAATGTTCCAGTGACACAGAACATGGTTCCTTCAGCCCGTCTCCTGGTCTATTACATTGTCACAGGAGAGCAGACAGCAGAACTAGTGTCTGATTCAGTCTGGTTAAATGTTGAAGAAAAATGTGGTAACCAGCTCCAGGTAAGCCACAAATTATGTCACAACTGAATTTTCTTCTGAATAAAAGAGACTGTAAACACAGCAACCTGTGAAGTTTTGTCTCATAAAAATGACCTTTTTTTTTCTTTTTCATATGACCTTTAGGTTAATCTGTCTCCACATGCACATGCATATTCTCCAGGTGAACTTGTATCTCTTGATATGGTAACTCACTCAGATTCCTGGGTGGCTTTAACAGCAGTGGACAGTGCTGTGTATGGACTCCAAAGGAAAGCCAACAAGTCCCTAGAAAAAGTTAAGTAGTGCCTAGCCTTGGTTACTGTTGTGTGGGTAGCTCTGTGCAGTACTCCCCAGCATAGGTTGTGAAAGAATCAAGGGAAAATTGGGCCTACTTTTCTATAATCAAAATTTAATCTCTAACAGTGGTTCTTAGGAAGGTAAGCCATTGTCATGTTACTCCCCCAAAGCACAAGTCCATCCTTTCTTGTTCTAGTAAGTGTAGAGTTAAGCACTTTAAAAACATATCACTGCAATAACAATTACATTCATAGGACAAAAGTGCCATCAGTTGGGAGGGTTTGGGGATTTGGGCAGGACAGGCAAGGGAGGGGGCATTATAGTAGCAGCACAAGAGAAGACTGGATAGGTGACCTCTGGGTTTTTTTGTTTGTTTATTTTTGTTTTTCTACTTTCATAAAAGTCTATGGCACAAAAGAATTTGAGAATGATTCAATTTCCCCAAGTTCCCATTTATCTTCCCTATGCTCTGCTACTGTTTTCTAGGCTTCATTTCTTTGAACAAGGAATGAGGAACTAAGAAACTAAAGTTAAAAACATTCAGGAAGAAAAACATTTGGAGTCAAAATTAAAACTAGAATAAGTACCCAAACAAGTTCTCACCTACTTAGAACCTAGAGCCCTCCTTCCCCAAAGACAAGAGGATGTGCTCTTTTTGTTGTTTGTTTTAAGCAACTTAAAAATTAAATTGTTTTCTAATTCACTCATTTATGCATTCACCCATTTATTTTTCTTTTGTCTGGGGGAAGATATGATATTGATTGTCTTAACAGTGGAGTTAGACCGCAGTCCTTGAGTTCAGCTAAGAAAGAATTCAGAGCCAAGAACTTGGATGCAAGAAGTTTATTTAGAAAGTTACAGAGGTAGAAGAAGTGAGCCAACTGCGTGGACTCAGGAAACAAGTTACACAGGCAAAAGAAGGGCCCTTGGAGATTAGGAGAAAGAAAGCAAAGATAATGTAGCCAAGGGAACAAGAGAAAAAGTGCAAGCCTGCTCCAGAGAGAGCACCTGAGGAAAGACAGGTAGGGAAGTGTGCTGGCATGCTAGAGAGAGACAGAGACAGAGAGAATGCTAGATCCATTGTCTAAAGAGTTTTTATCCATTTTTCAAAGACAGAGATTTTAAGGGAAGTCTCAGGGGAGGATCTCAGTATCACAATAGACTATTCATGAGCTTTCTAGCTGTGTCCTTTCAGGGTCATGGTCTCTACTGATTGATTGGCACTAGAGGAGGAGGTCATTAGTCATTGCATCTGGTCTTGATGTCAGCCATTGTGTTGCTTCATCTGATTTCACTGCCTTTCTGGACCTGGAACTAAAACAAAACTGAGGCCTAGATATTATCTCTAGTTTGACCAAAACTCTGTCTCTGGCCTACTGACCTGAGGCTTTGTTCCTGAGATTATCTGATGTAGGTCAGAACCTCACTGTCCTGCGGGCTTAATGCTTAAAGGAGTGGTCGTACAAGGGCTTGTATAGGCATTGCGTGAGTCTGTGTTTCATCTCCCTTGTTCCTCCCCTAAGGGGGTCTAAGCTGCATGACTACTGACCTGGTAGAGGAGGAAAAACCAGGGGTCTAATCCAAATGAGTATCAACATGCTAGGGGTGGGAAGGTCACCTTGGGGATAAGGTCCTAGCATGTAATTCTTGTGTTCCAAGTTTTGCCTGTTGCTAGGCACCAGAGATGTTATGGCCCTGGTGACATTCCATACCTAGCCTATTGTTCCTCTTTTGCTCATGCGTGTATATCTATATACTGTATCAATTGAAGCATGTGTCCTAAATACAAAATACCATAGATCAATTTCTAAGAACCTCCTCACCAAAGCTTAAGACATAGCTCTTGATTTAACTTTGAAGAGGTGTATATTTATAAATACAAAAGGACAAACTAAAGGAATAAAGTTGAGAAATTTGTACTTTGGCCATTTGATAAATGAGTGGCCTGTGCATTTCACAGGTTTGCACATGAAATAGCTCATTCCTTTAGTTCTTTAGAGGAATGGTTTCCACACCTGCATAGGCTCAACATTTGTCTATCTGGACAGGTATTTCATGCTTTAGAGAAGACTGACCTGGGCTGTGGGGCAGGAGGTGGCCGCAACAATGCAGATGTATTCCACCTGGCTGGACTCACCTTACTCACCAATGCAAATGCAGATGACACCTCAGAAAATGGTAAAACGCTCAGCATTTTTCATTTATTCTTCAAATTGATACTGAAATTTACATCATTTGCCTCCCAGTTCTCATTTTTGTTTGTCCTCCAGAATATTCTCTACACTGATCTTAGAATGATATGACTATGTAATGCCCTTGTATAGTACCTTTAAGGTCAAGTACCTGTTTTTTAGTGGACTACTCAAAGCCTCCCATGATCTTCTCCCCTACTGTTCCCAACAATATCTCATCCTCCTCTGCCTTACCTTACTTGACTTTATGTTTAAGCTATATAGAAACAAATGTGTTTCTTGGGTGGCACTATGCTCTTTTACAGCTTTGGGACTTTCCTCATCAGAACTGCTTTCCCGTTTATTAGCCTGGAAAAGCTAGTGTAAGAATTACCTCCTCTATGAGGCTTCTCCCTTAACCTCACCCCCGCCAAATGATCATTCCCTTCTCCTCTCATAGACAGAATATTGGAGGGACTAGCTCTATTTGTAAATAATATAATAGCAGTGCATCACTGCACATTTTTATACTTAATTATACATCTTTTCTCAGCCACTATGCTGTGAGCTCCCTAAGGGCAAGGACCACATCTTAATCATCTTCTTTTTATGGTTTTAAAATTGTTCATAAGTATATATAATACTATTATTTGTAATAATATAGCACAAGGAACAAATAATAAAAATAGCATATCCAACAAAAACTTTGCCCACTCTAAATACTTAGCTATTTCTCTTTAAACAGCAGATCAAAAAGGTTACAGTATTCAAATACAAACTGAGATCAAATGAGTCAAACTACATAACACTACACTCCCCTAAGATAAAACTAGTCATAGTAAGACATGTAGTGTGCAATGCCTAATTGAAAGCAGGTTCTCAATATTTTTGAATGAATGGATTGTGAATATTTTAACTCCTTACACAATTTTATAGAATTTTTTTTTGAAATTTTAATCTCCTTTTTTCTTTCTTCTCTTTGTCTTTATCATTTTTTAAAAAAGCAGGTGAGCCTTGTAAAGAAATTCTCAGGGCAAGAAGAATGCTGCAAAAGAAAATGAAGGAAGAAGGTACTCTAAATTTTCATATTATGGACATATCATTCAAAAGCTGGAAAAACCATACATTATCTAATGTCCCCTAATTCAGATAGAATGGGCAAGAATAAAGATATGTATAGACATCTAATTCATCTCTTCAAAAAGACTACTCCAAATAAAAAGAATAGTTCATTGGCCATAACTTTAATCTGAAGAAAATAAGTATTATTTCTATCTCTAAAATCTAAAAGACTCACTTTTATTTATCACAAATATTTCCTCTCTACAATCTTAATCTAGCAATTAAATTCATGTTCTTCCATTTTATTCTGAAAAATCCACGATTTGATTAACTTTGAGGTATACCTAGAAATCTCTTTTTTCTATTTCATATGTTAATAGTTAATTGTATTTTAGATTACTCTTTGAGAAAAAAGTCTAGTAGAAATTATTTAAAACAATTATTTAAATAGAAATTTGATAATTGGCAATGTTACAATAAAAAGAATATTAAACTGGCGTCAGTGACTTGATAATCATGCTTACAATAATAATCATGCTTACAATAATATAATTCCTTCCATTTCATGCTTACAATAATATAATTCCTTCCATTTGTATACAAATTAGTCTAATTCTAACTTTCATTCTAAGTTTTAATGATATTAAAAGAGAGGCACATTAATGAAGAGTGATGCCACTCGTGAAGGTCCCTAAACCATATCACATAAGAAATGTTTGATAAAAAAAGAGTATATTTAGCTTGAAGAAGGAAATACTTGTATAGTGATGATAGTTACCTTGAAATACTAGAGGGCTTCTCATATAGTTAACCTATTTTAGTCAGTGTGCTGAACCCAAGGTGCAAGTTTCAATACAGTAATTAGCTTAGTTGTAGGAAGGTCTTTAACCATTTAATATGAATCAGAGTGGACTATCCACCTCATATGGCCACATTCTCCCTATTCCTAGAGTAGTTCCAAAGGGAGGCTGGTCAGCCAACTCACCATGACTGTTGTGGGGAGGCGGAGTTCTTATGGCAGGGGAAGCCAAGTATCCTTTCAGATCCTTTCTAAGCCTAGGGTGTTATGACTTTATGTATCACCAAGGGCACTGTGTTATTACCATTTCAGCTGCTAAGTACAAAAATCAAGTAGTGAAGAAATGTTGCTATGATGGAGCCCACCGTAATGATTTTGAAAGCTGTGAAGAGCGAGCTGCCCGGATTACACTAGGCCCACGATGCATCGCAGCTTTTAAGCAATGTTGTGCTATAGCACAAGAGATCCGTGATGAAGACACTCATAAACCTCTGACATTGGGAAGGCTAAGTAAGTTTGACATTTTCTATCAGAATTCTGCCTAATATGAGGAATTTTTGTGTAATTTTATGCTGCTAAGAAAGGCAATTTTCATGCTCTATTTAAAATTGGAAGCAGAAAAGTAGATAACTTGTAAATGACCATAAGAAAAAAATCTGTTAATCATTTTTGGGAATCCAAAGATATGTCTATATCTATATCTATATCTATATCTATACACAATGGAGTAAAAATAGCCTCTTCAATAAATGGTGTTGTGAGAACTGGACTGGTACATGCAAAAAATTGAAACTGGACCACCAGCTTACACGATACACCAGAATAAACTGAAACAGATAAAAGACTTAAATATAAGTCATGACACAGTAAAAGCCCCAGAGGAAAACATAGGAAGGAAAATTTCAGATATCCCATGTAGCAATATTTTTGCCAATATATCTCCTAGGGCAAGGAAATAAAGGGGAAAAAATAAACAAATGGGAGTATATCAAACTAAAAAGCTTCTGCACAGCTAAAGAAACCATCATCAAAATGAAAAGGGAGCTGACTGTATGGGAGAACATATTTGCCAATGATACATTAGGCAAGGGTTTGATCTCCAAAGTATATAAAGAACTCATACAACTCCACACCAGGAAAACAAAAAACATGATTAGAAAATGGGCAAAGGGCCTGAATAGACACTTCTCCAAGGAGGACATAGAGAGGGCCCATAGACATGACAAGATGCTCAATATTACTAGCCATCAGAGAGATGCAAATTAAAACCATAATGAGATATCACCTCACACCTGTCCGAATCGCCATCATTAATAAATCAACAAACAACAAGTGCTAGAAAAGATGTGGAGAAAAGGGAACCATAGTGCACTGTTGGTGGGAATGCAGACTGCTGTAGCCACTGTGGAAAACAGTATGGAATTTCCTCAAAAAACTAAAAAATGGAACTGCCTTTTGACCCACTGCTGGGAATATACCCTAAGAATCCCAAATCACCAATTCAAAAGAACCTATGCACCCCTATGTTCATAACAGCACTCTATATGATAGCCAAGTGCTAGAAACAGCCTAAGTGCCCATCAGTAAATGAGTAGATCAAAAAACTGTGGTAAATTTACACAACAGAATACTATGCAGCAGAAAAAAAGGAGCTCCTACCTTTTGTGACAGCATGGATGGAACTGGAGAATATTATGCTAAGTGAAACAAGCCAGTTGGTGAAAGACAAATACCATATGATCTCACAAATAGGTGGGGATTCCTTATAAGAGGAATCTAATGAACAAAATAAACTAACAAACAAAATAGAACCACAGGCATGGAAACATGGAACAGACTGACAGTGACCAGAGGGAAGGGAGAAGGCAACAATGGTGGAAAGAAGGGGAAGGGACTAGTCAAAGAACGTGTATGAATGACCCACGGACATGGACAACAGTGTGGAAATTGACTGTGGGAGCGGAGGGTGGGATGGGCAGAGGAGGGCAGAGTGGTGGGAAATTGGGACAACTGTAATAAAATAACAATAAAAAAAGTAAAGGAATTTTACCTATTTTAAAAAACAGACAAAAGCAGAATGACAGCTCCTATTTTATAATCTGATTGTTTTGCTTAATAGTGTGTCTTATACATTGTCCATTTAAATGGATATATTTCTGCAAACAAATTTCTGTGGGTACTTACCAAAATCATGTTATTAGATATATTTAGGTTGTTTTCAGACTTTCTGTTTATTACAAGCAGAATTTTCATGAACAATCTGATATATATATATTTTTTTCATTGTCCAATTTTTCAAAGATAGTCTTCTGGTTTGGCTTCAGCTGCATCAACTCAGCCTCTGCAGCTTCTCTCTGGTCCTTTGCTCCTCATTCTGAGCAGCTTGACTTCCCAAAACTCCAATGTGTGTGGCTGCAACTCTGTGACAGTCTGTATGAGCTCCTCTCCCTGCCTTGCAGCCTGTAAACTGCCTTCAGAGAAAAAAACCTGGACAACCTTAGAATTTACCTAATCTTCTCCTTTCTCTCAGGGATCACAGTGCTGGATCATTTATGTTCTAGCATCTGAAAACTGTTTTATATGGTGTGTTCTGGTACTCTGTTTTTTCAAGACAGAAGGATAATCCCAGTCCCTATTAGTTCATCTTAGACAGGAACAGAAGTTCTACTCATTTTGAGTAAAGGGAATATCTTAAATAAATTTTTAAACTAAGGCAAAGAATCACATAAACAGAATTATTGCAATTATAAGAATGCAAATAACTTTATGGACTGATTAGTATCTTGTATAATCTCAGGAGCACTAAACATTGAGTAATTTGCATAACAAATAATTAAAGATATTTTTGTGCTCTGTTTCGTCAATGCTATTAACGGAGAAGTCCTAATAATTTCCATTTTGAAATCATTAAAGAACATATTTCATTGATCTTTCAGAAAATGCTTCTTTCAGATTAATGTCCATATTTTAAAATTTGGCGATAAGTGGAATTTATGTTGTTTTTCTATAGTAGAATATGCTATTTTCCCTAGATACACGGACCCTGGCACCAATAACCAAGACAGAAATAAGGAGCTATTTTCCAGAAAGCTGGTTATGGGAAGTTCATCATATCCCATCGGCTACAGCAAGGTAGTTTTATTTACTTTCAGCAAGTAAAGCAGGCAAGGGAGTCATATCCGAAGCTCTGCCTCCAAAGTAGAGGCTTAGCCATTGCTTATATATACTGTTTGGTCAAGTACATGTTGATTTCTTCTCTGAGTTCGGCAACACTTACCTGGTTGTGTTCTTGTCAAGCTTATCCCATTTACAGCTGGTTGCAAAATACTGTGCTACACTTTAATATTTAGCAAGAATAACATTTAGTAAGAATGGCTCAGACCTTGAAAGCCTTGTCCTATCTAACAAAGGTATTATATTTCATTGGCATTCCTTTGAAAAATGTGAGAATTTTCAAGTATTATGGACAAAAATCTGAAGACTACTCATTTCCCAATAGTTTATTTAAGGGTTAAGATGATACTACCATTTGGCCAAATGTTTTTTGCTTCACTTTTCTTTTTCCTAAATATGTGCTTTGTTCTAGTAATTGAGTCCAAGGCAGAATTAACTCTTGAGGAAGAAGAGTTCTTTCTATTCATTTAATTTCACTTCTCTTCAGTAAGCATTAACTGAGCACAACTGTGCTACACACTGTTAAACAGCCCTTTTTATCCTGTAACTATAAAACAAATGTTGATTAATAAGAAGAAAGTTTTTTTTCTCATTAAATTCCTTTATTCAACACATTTTTATAGAATGCCTACTTGGTACCAGGCACTGAGAACAGTGATAATAATGCCAAGTCCCTGACCACCACCATTCCTTGCAGGGCTCAAAGAACCAACTTTTCAAGGAACCATCAAGGCACTGAGTCCCAAGCTGGGCATCAGTTTTCCAGTGGGTCTCCTTGTCTCTACCTTTGTCACCTCTAATTCATCCTGCACAGTGTTGTCATTTCACCTGACATTGCCCCTTGGCTAGCACTTCTCTGCTAAGCCTCCCCCATCACTGTTCCCTACCCTACCAGTGATTGGATAAATTGCTTTTTCTGATTAATTCTGTTGCATGTATCACAGTATGATAATAGCCAATTTACCTGCCCATCTTCCACATTAAAGTGTAATTACCTCCAGAGCAAGCACTAAATTCAGATTACTGTTTTATATCTAGGACCTGGCATAGTCTGTCTGGCTTGTAGAAGCACTAAAATAAATGCGTTGAATAAACGCACACTGCCTCTGAATCTTTTAATGCTTTACTGGTACAGTTATTACAGTGCATTGCATATTATTTACTTAACTGTTTTTTCTACTACACTGTAAACTACTTGAAGGCAGGACTATATCTTCTAAGTGCTGTATACTCAGCACTATGCCTGACATAAAACTGGTAGACAGTAGCTGTTGAATAAAATAAATCCAAAAACTTAATCTTAATCAGAAATTTTTAGTTATGTCAACTTTGTTATGAGCACTATTAAGATGTTTTACTTTGCTTACCTATTTTAGAACATACTACCCAATGAACATAATTTTTCTTTGTTTTTTATGTTTCAAATTTACAATGTTTCAAAGGCATCCTTTGGAATTTGAATTCTCATCATACAAGTGAAAAATCTAAAAACATAAAACCAGTAAGAGAGTTACAGAATGTATGTTTCTTGCTTGATTTTCCTTAATACCTGATGTACTTATGTTTTGCTGTGATTTTTTTCCTTCTTCTAAAGTAGTGTGTAGGAAAAATTCTGCTAATGAATGTGGTCCAGTTGGGTTAATTAATGTTTCACTGTATTTGAACATTAACGTTTTAACTTTCAGAAAGCAGTTGCAGTTTGTGTTACCTGATTCTCTAACTACCTGGGAAATTCAAGGTGTTGGCATTTCAGATAGTGGTAAGCAAGTTTAAGTTATATATACATTTAAGGAGTGATTTGATTATCAAAATGTAGTTTGATAATTTGTCCTAATGGTTACATTTAAAAAATGCTGTATTTTTGCCATCATTTAAAAAATACGTAGTTATTTGGTTGTTGTCTGTTTATCAGTAGTTTACCCGGGACTTAAGTGGTGACATTTTAAAAAATATTCTTTTTAATATACTACAAAAAGACTTAGATATGCCCACATTTTTTACCATATCAATTTCCTCTTTTGCTCCTCTCTCAGCCATCATTTAATAAATGCTGATGTCAAACCCTTATTTTCCTTCATTTATCTCAGTGACTAGGAGCTTGAGTAGAGTTAGAAACAAATATATGAATGCTCTCCTGAGCTGATGCCTTTGTATGGAGAATTAGTGCAGATACTTTATAAATAACTTCAGGATTGGTTTTATTTGTTTGTTTCCTGTTTTTTTGTTTTTTATAAAATCTTGGTTTCCACAATCAAAATTTTATACCCATTAAATGGGATTTGGTGCTTTAGTTGAAAAACTCATACCTTAAACAGAATTCAATATTTGTTGGACAAATACAGTTTTCTGTTAATACCAATAACTAATGAAATAAAGATTAAGGAATACAAAATTCAAGGACATGGTATGATAATGATGAAAAAACATAATCTAATTTTTTTTCTTGAAGCAAAGCAAATGTAAGACATTTTAATACGAATAAAGTATTAGAGGAATTCCCTAATATGCTTCTACTTTGCTTTTACTTTGTGCTGAAGGTATATGTGTTTCTGATACTGTCAAGGCAAAGGTGTTCAAAGATGTCTTCCTGGAAATGAATATACCATATTCTGTTGTACGAGGTGAACAGATCCAATTGAAAGGAACTGTTTACAACTATAGGATGTCTGGGATAAGGGTAAGTATGTAGCTATGATATGTACAAATAAATGAAAAAAAAAGAATTCTCTTTCTGAGAATTCTATTAATGGAATTATCACAGATACAAAAAAAAAAAAAAACCAAAACTCAACTCAGCCCAACATTTATAAACCAATATGAACCAATAGGTTTCTTTAATTACGCTGCACCTACCCTGGTTGTTTATGTTTCTGAAGAGTGAGAAGGAACTTTTCATTTTCTAGAAATTCCTCAAAATTAGTTGAGGAACTAATATTGACACTCTTGAGAACAATGTTAGCACTCTTTTTTGTTTCCCTAATTAACTTATTCTGGTTATTATACATTTTTTTGGAGGGTATTGTTCTCAATTCTGTCAGTTCATTAGATTTTGGAGGGGAAATGAAAAATATTCACTATTTGAGCCAGAAGTCAGTAGCTACTGTTGTTATCCCCACTACAAATATGGGGAAATGGAGAGTGAAAGAAGTCTTACAACCTGCTCTCATCACATAGTAAGAGGCAGAACCAAGATTTGAACCTAGGTCTTTCTGGTGCCAGAGTCTGGTTGTAAAATTAGGTATAAGTGGGAAGATAAGATTAGAAAATTAACTTGGGGACATATTGGGCAGGGCCTAGAATGCCAAGAGATGGAGTTTTCAGTTTTTCATAAAACTGTTTGTTGAATACCAAATAGTGAGCTAAAAGATATGAAATGAGTAAGAAAGAGTGCCTGAGCCTGGGGTTCCCACTGTCTAAAATAAAAAGAGACAATGTAACAAGTGCTATCACAACAACATGAACAAAGAACTTCAGTAGATTCACCCCTGACTTAGTAGGTAACAATGTAAGGAAGAGAAGGTATTTCTGAGCAGTGCTAAACTTTCTAGGCACCCCTTCACATTGCTAAGGTACAGCAACTCATATGTCTGTTTTAGAAAATCTGAAATGAGCTTTCTTCTGTGCCTTAGAATCCAAGGGATTATTTAACACTGTAAAAGTATCAGGGGAGAGTTTGTGTCCAGATTAACACAGTCCGGGCATACTTTCCTTATCATAAAATATTTTGATGTAATTGTCCTTTGGTCATATTTCAGTTCTGTGTTACAATGTCTCCTGTGGAGGGAATCTGTTCCTCAGGAAGTCCAACCACTGACAGTCAGGGGAAAAAGACCTCCAGATGTCTGCGCCAGACAGTAGAGGGCTCCTCCAATCATTTGGTGACCTTCACCGTGCTTCCCCTGGAAACTGGCCTCCACAACATCAGCTTTTCACTGGACACTACACTAGGAAAAGAAATCTTAATAAAAACATTACGAGTAGTGGTAAGAAAAACATGTTTTGCCTGATTCTTTCAATACCACTTTTTTCATTCTGGAAGCAAGTTATCAGCAACCATATGCTTAGTAATTCAGAAAGGGACACAGAAAATGATCACGAACATGTAACAAAATGTTAACATTTGGGGAAATATGGGTGGAGGTTACCTCAGATCCTTTTTGTACTATTCTTGTAAATTTTTAACTCTGAAATTATATTTTTTAAAATTTAAATAACACTTACTTATTGTAGAAAATATAGAATACTGAAAAATAAAAAAAAAATAAAGCCACTGATAAAACCTACAGCCAGAAGATATCCAATTTTAACAATTTGGAATAGAATCTTCCAGGTCCCCCCCCCCAACACATTTAGAAAGTATGTTATTTAAATCTCTATGTGTGCCAGATATTATACTAGCCCCTAGAAATTTAAATAAGATATGCCCATGCATTTATACTGTAGAATTTATAGTCTAGAAAATTTTCCTTTTTATAAATGAGTAAATAAAGAGGCCACAAAAGGAAGAAAACTATCATGTTTTAAGTACTATTTACCCATACAGTCTGTTGAGTGCCTTAAGGTTCCTGCTCCGAGTCGCATGGCTAGTTAATGACAGAGCAGTGTCTTCCATGAATCCACAATTTGGGGTACAGGAAAGAAACTTTATTCAGTGCAAAACAGCTCATTGTAATATAGCACAGCTATAAAAACAGCATGGCTCTGAGGCAGCCCTAGGGCCAGCTGTTCCTGGGGTCAGGCCCTTCTCCAGCAGGAAAGCTCTGTCTGCTCCTTGATGGTTTGGTTTATCCTGCGCTGGTCTGCTCCTCTGTGATTCGGCCTCCTCCCTTTTGTGCCAGTCTGCTCTGTCCTGCATTGGTCTGTTCTGCTCCCAGGTCCCAGAGTCATCTCCAGTGCTTCAGCTCAGACATCAAAGCGCAACTTTCAATCTTCTGGAAAGGGAAAGTGTGCTCTCAGAGCTAGAGAGGAGCCGGCTTATATGGACAGAAGTCCTTGCCTCTGCTCCCTGATTGGCCTATTCTCATGCAAATGAGGACTCCAAATCTTCACAGTTTGATTACTCCAAAAGGCACTGTCCTGATTGGTCAGAATAGAGCCACTCTAGTTGGTTAGAGCTGTGCAGCTTCAATTGGATGGAGAAAGACTCAATCCTATTGGTTGAAATAAGAGTCCAGGAACTCCTTTATATGGGCTGACTCAGATGGCAGAAACACAGTGCTGCTGGGCAGAGGCAGGCAGTTCAGCATCGGCTTCTCCCTGGCGCAGTTTGTGTGAGAGGCCCCTGTGTGCAATGGCTGCTAGGGTCTTTCTTTTTTTTTTCTCTTCTTTTTTTAAATTTGAGCCCAGCTAGCCACCCGGAGCCCTTCTTAGTAGGTGTTGTCTTTCTCAGGGTTCACAGTTTTCATTCTTTGAGTTCTGATGTCAAACATAAAATTCACTTCATATATCAACATATTTTATGCAAGGCTTGTTCTATGCATCCTTGCACAGTGGTCCCATGCACAGGCCCTGGAGCCAGGCTCCCTGAGCTTGAATCTTGACTCCACCACTTCCTAGCAGTGTACCATTGGATAAGTCTCTTGATCTCTCTGTGTCAGCTTTCTCCTCTGTCAAATGGGAATAATAATAGCACCTATTTCATAGAGTATCTTTGTGGTTAAATAAGCTGATACATACAAAGCACTTAGGTCAATATTGCCTGGCTTATAATAACTTCTGTTTTGAGTGTTTGCTCTGATTACTATGCAAATTGCCAGGAAATCTTATTTTTGCATGTATGCATTTAAGTATTTAAACATACTTTGCCTTCTCTTCCCCAAAAAGGATTTTTTTAATTGGAAAGGGGTCTAAGAATTCATGTCATATATATATAATTATGTTCTTAACTGAATGTTTTCTGCCTTTATTTTAGCCAGAAGGTGTCAAAAAGGAAAATTATGCTGGTATTACTCTGGACCCAAGGGGTATTTTTGGTAGGCAAAATAATTTTGTATTTTATGTGTCATCTTTTGTTCTAGAAATTATGGTGTTATATAACTTGAAACACTATTTTTCAAAATGTTAATTGTCTAGAATCAGGAATGTCCACTTCTTAGTTCATTGCCATTCTTGATAGCATGTATTGTACTGTAATCTGGATGGGTTTAGAACAAAGAAAAATAATTCCATTAGTTTTAAATGCAAAGCATTGAAATACTAATAATTACATGACTTCCCTTCAATATTAATCGTTTTCTATCCAACACAATAGTAACTGTAGTATTTTCATTGTGCTATCAGTCCAAAGAACACCTAAGAAAAAGTCATTTACATACTTAACATTCATTATTTGAAAATACAATAATGTTGATTAATCACTTTACAAGCCATTCCTTGTTTCTGTTTCCCTTTTTTCCTTTAATTCAGATATTCTGAATCTTCTCAAAGTTAGAATTTTTGCAAACATTTGAGCATTTAAGGCCTAAATATATTCTCTACTTATGAAATTTATAATGTGCTCAGTTGACAGTTCTTTTCAAGAAAAAGAGACAAACTTCTGTAGTTCTTATTAAATGGTTAGTGTTTGCTTTGTTGTTGCATTGAATCGGGTTTTTTTTTTTCTTTCAGTGATATAACAATGAGGATTTTAAAAAAAGGTTTACGTCAGAGTGCCATTTCCTCTGGGAAAGCAAAGAATTAAGACCTTAACATTTTAAACTAGCTGAATATCGTAAATTGAGTAAGGACTTAAATAGAGTAACAAAAAGAAATTCATCCTACATTTGTGTATCCATACACTAGCATCTTTCTCTAATTTTATCTGCACACAGTCCTCCTCCCAGCTTGCCCACTGTCGGGGATCTGTGGGAAGATATATCACAAGTTCAAAGGGTTTTAGCCTCGCACGGTTACATCATGACTCCAACCTTTGTACCCTTTGGTTTTTCTTTTTACGCTTGTGCCTCCTATACTAACATTATTGCAAGCAGCTTTCCAAAACAGTCCTGTCTTACCTATCCTAGGTGTGAACATCAGAGCCACAAGACAGGAATGAATGATCTTTTATCTGGGAATAGATCTCCCCATCAAAAATCTTGGTTAAAAAAATTCCATGCCTCTTTCCAACCTTGTCATATGACTTTTTCCCCTTATCATTTTAGATAACTTAGGCATCTTTGTTACTTTCTAGAATGCTAAATAGGGTAAAGATGGCAATCAATTCTGTCCAGTTTATTTCAGAGCTTTTATTAAATACTTCCGATACTTAAATATTGGAATTGCTATACCAGAATAGGACTTTATAGAGTTCTTTTTTTTTCTTAATCCTCACGCAAGGATACGTTTATTGATTTTAGAGATAGAGGATTGGGGGAGGCAGAGAGGGGAAGAGTGAGAGAAAAATCAATGAGTTGCCTTCTGTACAGGCCCCAACCAGGGACTGAACCTGAAACCTAGGTTTATGCCCTGATGGAGAATCAAACCTACAACCTTTTGGTGTACTAGACGATGCTCCAACCAACCGAGCCACATAGCCAGATCTAGAGTTCAGTTTTTTTAAAGAGCCACAATGTATTTGGAAAAGTACATGGACAATAATATTAGAAGACATCTGAAAAATGTATCAGTGAGGGAGAATAAGGTATCAGAAGAAATTGTAAATTAATAGTAATTAACATTGTGGAGTATCAGCTTAAAAGAGACTAAACACAGACTCAATACTCAAGACTAGTCTTGGTTGTTAGTTTCTACTTTCTCTCTCTGATAAACTCTTTTCCCCTAACTTTTTTGTATCTCAGATGCAGAGCTTAGCTCCCTACCCCCACCCAACTTCCTGGCACACCATCATCATTGGTCTGGGCAGGCCCCTCTCATGTTTTATTTCCTCTTTTCATTCCTAACTGCCACTCCCATTTTCCTTCCTCCAAATGCACCCACTCAAATATGCTTTCTTGATATATGTATCTTTGAGTAGGGACTCAATGTTGGTTTCTATGTGCATGCCTTTTTAACATACAAAAGTTAATGTGCTATACTGTTCGTTTTCCTAAGTTTTTAAACATAATACTGTTTTAAAAAAATCACTATTTCTATATGTACATTTAATTCACTGCTTCTTACACAGTATTTCAAAGTATAATCCACCATTATTGGTGGATTCCCCACTACCATGAAGAAGGCTGCAGTGAACATCCTATGCATCTCCCTTTGAGAATCTGTGTGAACATTTATCTGGACTATGTTTCTACGAGTGGGACTGCTGGATCAAAGGGCATACATATATTGAATGTCATATGCTTCTGTCATATTTGTCTTCATACTGGCTTGCACTATTTACACTCCCACCAGCACTGCATGAGGGTTTTCGTATTTCCACACCCTCACCAATGCTTGGTATTCCTTGTCTCTCTAAAATGTGCTACTCTTAAGGGGTAGAAAGTGCTATTTCTTTATTGTTTTAATTTGGATCCTTCTGATTACCAGTGATTTTAAATATTTTTTCATATAGATGTTGGCCATTTGGGCTTTCCCATCTATAAATTGCCTAGTCCTATCTTTTATACTTTTTTTCTATTTTCTATTTGGGTTTTCTTGTCTATTTCTTATTGATTTTATTTCTGGTTTACTTTGTGCAATAATGAGCCATAGTGTGTTTTGAACAAGAATCCTTTATTCTGATATAGTCAAATTCATTATAATTTCATTGTATTATTTTATATTCGGTGGGTAATTTTTAAGAAATCTCTCCATGCTGTTTGCAAAGATATTTTATGTTATTGGTTTTACAGACTTAACTTTTAAATGTTTTAATTTCTCTGGCATCTACCTTTCTATGGGACATCTCGATGAGTTTTTACCACGATCTCTGACAAGAGAATAAAAGTGACTTCTTTTGGTTTTAGCTTTCTCTTCTGTACCTTTTCCATCTAGTAGCAGAGTTGATAGTGAAATTGAAATAGTCAAGTGCAGGTATTGATGGAAAAAAATGATGGAGGATCAAATTAAGATAATTTGAAACAACCTACTGTCATTAAGTACCATATATAGTGCATGAGCTATTTACCAGATTTTTGGGTTATATTATTTTTACCCTCACAAAACTCTTTTGAGGAAAATACTATTGCCTCTGTTTAACTGATGAGCAAATCAAGGCATAGAAAGATTAAGTGTCTTGCCCAGTGTCACATAGAGATTGTGCCCTTTCTGAACTCCATGCTCTTTTCAATCACACTGTAAACCTCTTAAATGTCCCCATTGAGTTTATTTTAATATTATATCCTCAGCACTTATCAAAGATTAATGAAGAAAGAAGTTATCTGAGGAATGTTCCTTCTGTCTGTTCTGCAAAACCACATAGCTTGTCCATTAAATTGCAAAATGTCACTATTTTTTTTTTAAGCATCTGCCATATGCTAGGGACTGAATTAAGTTCCAGGACTACAGCATTCAGCAAGGAATGGTTTCAACCCTTACAGAGCTTTCTTAGCAGGACAATGGGAGCTAGAGTCTCTCTGTGGTGACTACTATGGGCTATGCAGTAAAACTTCTGGAGTTCAGATCACAGATCTATCTGTAGTAGCTCTGCGACCTTGAGCAATTTGCTTTCTAAGCTCGGTTTCCTCATCTATAAAATAAAAATAATAATAGACCCAACATACAGAAATGCTGTGAGGATCCAATGTAACAATGCACTTAAGGGACTTAGCAGAGTCCTTGATGTTCTATGAGTAAAATGGTAAATATTATTATCATCTTTATGAAATAAACCAGTCATGATGATAGAAAAATGCTCTGGTACTGGTATGCTAAATCTCTGTTATTGTGCATAGAGAAAAAGTGTCTAAATAAGACTAAGAAGAGGAGGTGGAAAGAATTTCAGGCATATTTCCTAATGGAGCTAATCTTCCTATTTCCTTGACTAAGGAATTACATGTTAGATTTCAATCCTAAGAAAAATTTTTTCTTTGAACAAAATAGCAATCTCACTTTTACTGGTGAATAATATTTATATAACCTATTTATTTCCTATCTTGTAATGACCAGGAAGCTTACAGTCAAATTTAATGTTTTATTTAAAAAGATTACATAAGCCTAGGGTTTGATAAACATCCTTGATTATTTTTAACTTCCTTCCAAAATTTTAATATTGTTATTATAAAATTCTTTTATTTAAAAGAAATCCTTAGAGGTAACTATATTATAAATAATCTGCAAATACTCTTCCCTCAAGCACTCTGTGTAAATCTAAGTTTTGTTGGTTTTTTTGAATTTCAGGTGTCAGTAGCAGACAAAAGGAGTTCCCATATAGGGTACCATTAGATTTGGTCCCCAAAACAAAAGTCAAAAGGATTGTGAGTATAAAAGGTAAATTAACAAATGCCATTTTTATTTCTCATTTCACTTTGTACTTCAAACAGAAATCAAATATCCTCATGATTATTTTATTTCTCCTCTTTTCTACTCACTAGCATATCCAAATTTACCTCTGGGTGTACCCGGCTCCCATTCCCACCTTCAAATCCCAGACCACTTTTCCAACTATCTTCTTCCACTGGCCCCATTTAAATGGAGATTTATTCTCCATGCTGGAGGTTGGGGGCTGTCACTGGCCCAAAGATTTGTCTACTTCGGGGGTTCAGCTGCTTCTGGACTTAAGAACTTCCATGGCCTTAGGGCTAGTCCTGATCCAGAGAATGCTTTCTGAACTGTAAATGGCCCCCAAACAGCAGCACTGCTGTGCTAAACTACCAGCCCCAGAAGGGTTCTCTCCCCTTGAATGCATTTGCAAAAGTGGTATCTTTGGTGGTTTTTCCCTGCCTCTAGCCTTTATGATTCAATGACAGATACGTTATCAATATAATAGACAGTCCAGATTACACCTTATCACTGATAAAAACCTTAGAACCACTGAGTGTTGGTACTGCAAAGGGCTTTTTCAATCATGTGCAACTGTGTTGTTGCGTATATAAGAACATGGTTTGCTGAGGGTCGCGCAGTGAATTGTGGATAGGGCCCTCACAGCACTCACAGAGTGTTCACAGTTCAGGTTCTTTGCTTCGCTTTGTGGAAGCAACTAATTAATAAGATTTATAACATCTAACATTATCAAGTTGAATGGCAACTAATTTGCCGCATACTCTATGCAGTAATCTTCCTACTGTATTTTGCTGGCCTACCACCATGGAACAGCAGAAGTGTTAAGCCCTCTTTTAGTGTTTCTTTTAAATTTAGCTTCCTAACCAGATCCCTATTTTTAGCTCCCCAGTTCTGAGAAGTAATTCAACTGCTTAGATAAAAAGGAAAGAATAAGGATGCTTGCTCTTATCTCTGTTTAAAGTATACTGTTACTCAGAAATTCATAGAAATTGATTGTCTACTTTGAATTTTGTGTATGTGTTTCAGGACTGCTTATGGGTGAGATCATTTTTACAGCATTGAGTCGGGAAGGCATTGACATCCTTACCCACCTCCCCAAGGGGAACGCAGAAGCGGAGTTGATGAGCATTATCCCAGTATTCTATGTTTATCACTACCTGGAAGCAGGAAGTCATTGGAACATTTTTCTCTCTGATTCATTAACTGAAAAACAGTACCTGAAGAAAAAATTAAAAGAAGGTAAAAAAAAAAAATCCATTTCTTATATTGTACATAACATTTTTGTGTTTTTTAAACTAATAGTTTAATTAAACTATTATTTATGTTGTTATGAATTCTACAAAAGCTTAATTATAAAAGCATTTCAGCAAAAAACATCATAAAGCAGACTGCACTATATGTATAAATACTATCTGCTGTTGCACTTTGGCTTAACTTCCTAAAATGCCTGGATAAGAGTCAAGACACCTGCATTCCAAATCTACAGAGCACTTCCTTCCTTGTTGAATGAGCTCAGAATGTTTTACTTGATAATTCCCAATTTAAGTGATTTGTATACTTCATTTGAGAAGTTCATTGTTGTCCACACACAGAGCATATGCTTGCTGCCCAACACCAAGAGAAATTTACCACTCCCAGGGGCTAATAAAGCACTCTTTGAGCAGAAATGGAGGTCACTGAAGCACTGTCTTTTTCTGATGCCTCTTAGGGATGATAAACATCATGTCCTACCAAAATCCTGACTATTCTTATAGCATGTGGAAAGATGGACAAGCTAGTACTTGGTAAGTAGAAGGTTTGACTTGCATTTTATACATAGTGTTGATTAATTAACTGAAGAATAACAACCCTAATGGAAACTTTATTTGTCTAGTTGCTCAGGCCAGAAGTTTAGTCATCCTTCACTGCCTTCTTTCTCTTCTAAGCCACATCTGATCCAGCAAATACCTTGGCTGCACCTTCAAAATATACCCTGAATTTAACTGCTTCTCATCAACTCTACTGTACCATCCTGGCCCAAGCCATTCTCATCTCTCACCTGGATTATTGCACTAGCCTCCTTCAGGCTTTTTGGCTTCAGCTCTTGCCTCTCATCAGTTTATGCTGCATAGCATCTGGAATTACCTTGTTAAAACATAAGTTAGTTCATGCCATTGGAAGCCATTCAGGAGCTTCCCATCTCACCAGGGTAAAAAACAAAGGTCTTACTGTGATCTACAAGGCCCTCCATGGTCTGGCCCCACCTCACCTCTCTCTCTGCATTCCCCTCTACTCTCTTTTATTCCACTAAAACCCCAGTGACCTTCCTGTTGTTCAGCATTCTTTCAAATTCAGGGCCTTTGCACTGACTGTTCCTTCTGCCTGGAATGCTTCCCCCAGGTATCAGCATGGCTTTCTTCATCACCTCCCTTAAATCTTTTCTAAAAGTCACCTTTTCAGTGAGGCCTCTGCTAATCATTCTACTTAAATTGTACCCCACTCCCATCCCAACACTTTATTTCCTTCTCCCCAACTTTCCTTTTCTCCTTAGAATATATTATTAAAATTCTTTTTTAATCTTTTTAAAAATATTTATTTATTGATTTTAGAGAGAGAGAGGGAGGGAGGGAGGCAGAGAGAGCAAGCAAAAGAGAGAGCAAAACATCAATTTGTTGTTCCACTTCCTTATGCATTCATTGCTTGCTTCTTATATGTGCCCTGACCACAGATTGAACCCACAATCTTGGTACATCAGGATGATACTTTAGCCAATTTAGCTACCTGGCCAGGGCTAATCTTTCCTAATTGAATTTATTGGGATGACAATAAAATTATATAGGTTTCAAATGTACAGTTTTATAATATATCATCTGTATATTGTGTTGTGTGTTCCTTATCCAAAGTCAAGTCTCCTTCCGTCACCATTTATCCCCCCTTTACCTTCTTCTACCTCCCCTCACCCTCTTTCCCTCTGGTAGTCACTATAGTTGTCTGTGTCTATGAGTTTTTATTTTTTGCTTAATCCTTTCACCTATTTCACCCAGCCCCCTAATCCCTCTCTCCTCTGACTGTTAGTAATATTCTTACTTATCTCACTTATTGTCTGTCAGACAGCCACTACAATGCAATCTCTACATGGGCATTTCAAAGTATACCTAGCACCTGGTATATATCTGGCACATAGTAGGTACTCAGTAAGTACTTACTCAGTGAAGTATAGTAACTTCTATAATCCTGATGATTTTGAGGGAAAGATAGTCTGAATTAATTAAATCCATGTGGGAATCTAAAATACTGTCATGCTTTAACAAAGCATTTACTGAAAACACAGTATGCCATGGCTTTGTAGGTTCTACAATATGGAAAACGGTTTAAAGAGTTTACAGTCTAGAATAATTGACTTTTAGATTGTGCCCTTTAACTCTTGAGAGGCCTAAGGATTTCATCCTGGACCCTCTTATCTTCTGCAATGTCTCCTTTTACAATCTCACCTTTGCCTATGACTTTTGTAACTTCTATGCAGGTCATTCCCTAATAGATACCTCAAGGCCTAACCTCTTTCTTAAACTCCAGATCCACATTTCTGGGGTGTGGGAGCCAGAGGCCCTTCAAACACAATCTGTGCCAAATTCTTTCTTTTGTTTCTCTGCTCCCTTACTCAGTGCACAGCAATACTCTGTACTTTAACTCTGATTTGACTCCTCCCCTTCCTTTTCGCTCTACATCCAATCAGTCACGAAGTCTTACAGATTGTACCTTAGAAGTGGGTCTAACCTTGTGTGGATGGCACATTTTAAAAGACGTGTAGATGCCTACAGCATGCCAACCAGAAAGTAACTACCAGGACACAATGGGTGGGTATTGATCCAGACTGGAAACCTCCCCAGCAGGAGCTGGGAACTAAATGCCTGGAGAACAGAATCCCTACAGGAAGATAAAAATGGCCTTTCAGTTAACACCCAGAGCCTCTCAAGAGTTCCAGACAAGACTGAGCACATGGTGTTTCAGCCAGAACATAGAAGCATTTGTGTACTGTCCTAGACCTAATCCCACAAGTTCCTTGAGAGAAATATATACATAGAAAAAAACGACTTGTACCTGAATACTTTAAAAAAAAATTAGGGTTGACTTTAGCTCAAGCGGTTACTTCGTCGTGGCAGTTACTAAAAAAAATGGGCGGGGGGGGAGGAATAGGCAAAAAGTACAATGAATATATATCATTATTTTTAAAAAGGAAAATGAAAACAAAATTTTTAAGTGAGGGAGGAAGTCAAGTGTCTCAAAGGCATCTGAGGAGCTAAAGACCGGGCAGGTCCAGAGTGGCTGAGTGACTGAGGGGAGGACAGGAATGAAGGTGTAGAAGGCGTTGTGGAGGTTGTGTATTAGATCCTCTCTGATATTGTTTGACAGATATTAGTAAAGACTTAAATTGCTTTTTGACTGAGTAATTATGATAATTAAGGCTTCCTTGTGAGGTGGAGAGTCCTGAGTCAATGGCATAGCTCAAGGGGACGTGGAGAAACAGTCACATGGATGTTGGGAAAGGGCGTTCAGGCCTCAGATAGGGATTTAGATTAGATAGCTTATACAAATTTTACAATCTAGAATTTTGTGATTTTACTCTTCCACATGTGTTCAAGGGTCAGTGCCCTGAGTTAATACTATGTGTTTCACCACTGTTGTCTTTAACTTAGTAAATTTTTTTATCATCAGGCATCAGTTTTTAGTTTATGTGCAAGCTAACAATGTTGCAGTCACAGAAGATGTGTAGCTCATATTTGCTGACTGAATGTTTTTGGAGATCTTCCTAAAATCTTCCCTTCTTTTGTAAAATGGTGGCAACTTACTTCGAAATTGCATGTTTTAAAATGTTACTGTCTTTTAAAGAATAAACACTGGCCCTGGCTGCGTAGCTCTCAGTTAAAGCATGAACCTGATATGCCAAGATTGCGGTTTCAGTCCCCGGTCAGGGTGCAAACAAGAATCAACCAATGAATGCATAAACAAATAAGCAGAACAACAAATCAATGTTTCTCTCTCTCTTCCCCCCTTCTCTCTCTCTCAAAATCAATCAATAAGTTTAAAAAAATAAACACTGTATTAACTAAAACACACTGTAAATTGAAAACCAAAAGGGATTCAATGTCTGAATGTTTATTTATTTGATTTTGTCTTAAAGGTTAACAGCTTTTGTTTTAAGAGTTCTGGGACAATTACATAAATATTTACCTCAGGACCAAAATTCAATTTGTAATTCTTTACTGTGGCTGATTGAGAACTGTCAACTATCAAATGGACCTTTCAAGGAACTTTCCAATTATCAACCGATAAAATTACGGGTAAGGAAACCAAATGTACAGGTTAGCAATAGTTTTATTTACAAGTTTGAGTTTCATTCTTATTTTATTTTAGGAGGAAAAAGAGATGAAAAAAATACATGTAATCCTATAAGAAACTCCTCTTGTATACAGGCAAAGAATTTGGCCTTTTCACACTGCTTTTCAGACTACCTATTACAGGTCAGATAAGTGATATCTTAGACATCTCATATAACAGGCATTGTTGGTTTATAGGGAGGAAGTGCTAGAGATCTGTAAATGAGTAAAAGGCACTAATCTGTCCACGTACCCTTGGTATGAAGTCTGTATGAAGTTCAGAGCCTTCTTACAGGTTCAGGCTGCAAGGTATTGTTGTGACAGATGGGAGGGACTCTGTTTACGCTCTGTTGGAAAGAGAGATTCATAAGGAGTCAGATTATTACAAAGTACAACAAAGAGTTGTTTGAGATTTGAATCTATTCATATGCTTGATATACAAAGTAATTTCAATATTGTTCTAATATATTTTACTCCTTAGAATTTTTTTTTAAAGATTCAACAGTTTTGTGGTTGTTGTTTTGCCTGCCCCAATCCAGTTCTTTTAATATCAGACACGAGGGGCTCCCTGGCTAACAGGAGTCTCGTAATGGCCCCGTGCAGGACCAATAGCAGATTAGGACTCCTGCAACACATGAGGGCAACTGACAATGATATTTGAAGAGTAAAATGCTACAACAATTTTTTTTTCCTTAAAATGTCCACCCATCCATCTATCTACATTCATTCAACAACCATCTGCATTCAACAGCCTAAATTTTACTATCCAACTATCCACATCCAATTATCTACATCCAACTATCGACATTCAACAGCCATTCACTGAGCACCTAATACATGCAAGGACCTATTCTGGGCAGCATGGGGGAGGAAGAGTGGGAAGGATGGACCAGACAGTATCTCTGCCACACGGGAGCTCACACACCGATAGAAAAGTAGAGTAAAAGTACTAGTGACTCTAATCAAGGAATAAGTGTGTGTGTTCATTCATTTGTTCAATAAATATTAATTGACTGTGTATTAAGTACTACATAGCAGGGACACAACAGTGAACAAAACACGTATGATCACTGAGGTCACAGAGCTTACGATCTAGCAGAGATATTGAATAGGTAATTTCAAGTGTGTGATACATGTTAAGAAAAGGAAAATACAGTTTCATTGAAAGCAGGCGATCTAACCTAGGTTGGAAGAGTTGAAAAAAATGTGTTTCTAGGCTCCTGGGAGCTAGGTAAGAGTGGTTCAGGAAGACTCTTCCAAGTGGAGCCAACAGCATGCCTGGCATTTTTGAAGTGGCGAGAGAGGGTGGTTCATTCAAAGAGCTGGGGCCAAGAGACCTAGGGGGTGAGTGGCTTAAAATAAAACTGGAAAGGTACTAGAGGTCACTTCATGGAAAGTCTTAGAAGCATTGCATTGAAATGTCACTGCCCCATGAGAAAAAAAAAATATGAGAGAATAGTAGCAGAACACTGCTTTGTGCATTTTAACAGGGTGTTGAAGGAGAGGAAGAATTTGAATGTGGTGAAGGGGTATTAAGTAGAGCTTCAAGGTGAGGAGGCAAAAGAGAATAGGGCACATGAAGGCACAAAGAAGGAAAGACCTAGAGTTTACTGAGAAACTGCAAACAGTCCAACTGGAGTGTATGAAGGGAGACAGGGATATTAAGTTGAAAATGGAGATTAGAACCAGTTAATTTTGCTTTAAGGACACCATTTCACTCTCCTTTATCATTATTTTTAGGGTACCTTATCTACTGAAGCCCAAGAGAACACCTTGTATCTTACAGCATTTGCTGTGATTGGAATTAGAAAGGCTTATGATGTATGCCCCCTAATGGTAAGTGAGAGTTTTCTTTCTCCAGTACCTATCATCTATTTCTGCACCTCGAAAATAACTGTAACTCCAGAATAAGAATGATGATTAGAGACCACCTAATCCAACCCACTCAACAGCTGAGAAAACTGAGGCCTATTGACAGGTGAATTTAAATGTTCAGTTTTACAAGCTTCTGAATTACAGAGCTGGAACTAGAACTGGTGACTTCTGACTGTGATGAGAGAGGTGACCCAGCATCCCCAGCTGCCTTCTTTGATCTCTGCCAAATCTCGTGATCTGTATATGACTCTTATCTATAGTTGAAGCACCCTATGTCATGGAACTACTGAGGATAGACAATAGCATGTTTGCTTATTTGGGTTGTGCTGTTTCATTTGCTTAAAAGCTGAGGGGAGAAAGGAGAGGATTCACCAAAGTGAATCAACAGAAAAGATTCCAAGGGGTAATAGAGCTGAAACTATGATCTGGGAAGAGACAGGTTCCTGAGCTGAGGTTAAACACCCCTGCCTACAAATCAGAAGTAAACTAGAGAAGTCCTTGAAACCAACATGCAGAATGGAGACAGGAAAACCAAAGGGTGACAACAAACTCACAGCTATCAACAACTGACTCTAAAAAATAAAAACAAAAACAGACTACACAAACAACCAGAACAGGAACAGAATCCTAGGTATAGGGATCATTTGGAGGGTTATCAGCTGGGAGGGGAAGGAAGAGACAGGGGAAAATGGTGCAGGGATCAAGAAGCATAGTTAGTAGGAACAAAACAGACAGGGGGATATTAAGAATAGTATAGGAAAGGGAGAAACCAAAGGACTTACACGCATGACTCATGGACATGAACTAAGTGAGGGGGTGGGGATTGTTGGAAGGAAGGGGCTACCAAGCAAAGTGCAACAAATGGGAAAAAAAAAAACAAACAAACTGGAACTGTAACAGCATAATCAATAAAATTTACTTTAAAAAAAAAGAAACACCCAAAGGGATTTGTAGGACTTGAACTATAAAACAAAATAGTGTTTTTAGTTTGCTTCAAGGAAATTTTTATTTTTACTCAAGAGACAAAATAATCGATGAGAACCAGTTCCCAGGGGCCTAGAGGACCAGTTGACACCTAGCAGTACATGAGTGACGTACAGATGGAGCTGGGAGAGGAGGAGCCAGGCAAGATGTTAGCAGCGCTGCTCCACTTTCTTGCAACCACTTATTCAAAAGAACTATTTCAGTTGTCTTGGGACAAAGTAATAGAGACTATTTTTCCAGGAATCCTTAGGATCAAAAAGTACTTTGGCAGCTGAGCTCTTTTTTTCTGCTGGTTATGGTTTTATTTAGTAAAATTCCTTTTGCAAATATGAATCTGCCTCAGTTATGCTGCGGAGGAGTGATGGAAGCTGTGGCTCTACTCAGAGCTTTGTCCTCCAGGAAGCAAAGTCTGACTTGGGAAGTAGAAACTAAAGGGAATAACCTCCAGAGGGAGAGGAGAACTCAGGGGCAAAGAACTTGACCCAGTTTGGACAACCTCTTTTTCCCTTCTGCGATTATGGTCTTCTCCTTCTCTGGAAAGGATTTGCTTCAGCCAGATACCATCCATTTCCATGAGGTCATTTCTCTTTCTGCCCTTTACCTTACTTACCTCAGCATGGTGCCACCTGGTGGTAGTTCACATGAGTTGATAGGTTGAAGCTTCACAAAGAAACTTAGGTATCTTCTGTCCTTATTTCCAGAAAATCAGCACAGCTCTAACTAAAGCTGACACCTTCCTGCTTGAAAATGCCCTCTCAGCCCAGAGCACCTTTACACTGGCCATTGCTGCTTATGCTCTTTCCCTGGGAGATAGAACTCACTCACAGTTTCATGCCATTGTCTCAGCCCTGAAGAAGAAAGCTTTGGTTAAAGGTATGTGTTGTTCCATACATTTTTCAGCAAGCATTTACTGCGTATATGGAGTCTGCTCTTTCTGGGAAGTAGGTAGCAGCATGCAAAGTTGAGTAAGACACGATCCCTGGCCTCAAGAAACAAACCATCACAATGCAGTGTGATAAGTGCCATTATTCACTTATTTATTCATTCATTCAACACATATTTATTCATTCCTAAATGTAATAAATATGTATTGAGTACCTCCTATGTATACCAGGCACTGTTCTAGGCTCTAGGGATAAAGCAGCAACAACAACAAAATCCAGGCCCTCATGAAACTTACATTCTACTTAAGGATGAACAGACATGATAAATAAGTAAAGCATTGCATATAGTGAACAGGTTGATGATGACTGATATGAAGAAAAATCAAGCAGGGAAGGGAGACAGGGCGAAGTAATGGGCTGTAGTTTTTGATAGGGTGATCAGGCTTAAGCCTCATTGAGAAGATGGTATTTGAGTTGAAAGCTGAAAAGAGTGAGGTGAGGAAGCCAGCCAGTGGCTATATAGAAGCATGTTTCTGAGGGGAGAAACAGCACGTGCATGTACCCCGAGGCAGGGGCCTGCCTGGTGCCCCAAGAATGTCGAGGAGGCCAGTGTGGCGGGAGAGGAGTGAGAGGAGAGGTAGAAAGTGAGGTCAGGGAAGAAAATGGTGAAGCCGTCTTCTAGGGACTTGGAGGCCATTACCGGAGCTCTACAGGACTCCTGGATGCAGTCGTGCAATGTACAAGGCAGTCCAGCAAGCCCATGAATTGAGGCCGAAATCCAGCTTATGCTCCACTTCCTCAGCCATGCACCATGGTTTGGGTTTGCTTCCACCCTGAGCAAGGGGCGCCTGTCTCTCATTCACATCAAGGTGCTGTGGGGGCCCGCGGGAGCCCTAGAGCTTTAATTTCCATTTTAAGTAAGAAGGGAAGACACTGGAGGATTTTGAGCAGAAGAGTGCATAACTTGGCTTATATTGTACCAGGTTGGCTATAAAGGTATAGGTTTCATTTTGAAGACTAAAGGTCAAGAGTAAAGAAATGAAGAGTAACAGCGGTCATTGGCTAATGTGCCTATATCAGCACTAGCGTGGTCGGGCACCTCTTAGCTCTCTCTTGGGTGAGGTTTTCTAATCACATGAGGTTTATCACCATCTACAAAATTCAACTTCTGTCATCATTTAAAAGTGACTGAATCCTAATATATATCTCAAAAACCGCTTATATAATACTTACACTAACACAAAATAAGTGTCTTGATTATTGTAGGATATGGATCATAAAATTATAGAATTTAAGAGCTAGAAGAGAACTTAATGCAAGTAATGTTTGAGCTGGAAGTATCTTTATAAACCAAATATTTCATTCTAAATACAGCAAAATTGAGTCTCTGAGAGGGAAGGAAAACATCCAAAGTTATGCAAATAATGGAACCCTGAATTTTAAACAGACGCATTTTCACTAATCTTCAAAAATGATTTATAAATATGGCTTACTAGTTTTTTAAAAAAAATAATTTGTTTTAAAAAAGGATTTAAGCTTATACGCTTAAATTACTAGAAAAATAACAAACAAATATAATTTAGAGCCTAATTTATGAAAAGTGCTACATATATGAAATTATCTTTAGTGCTTTAAATTGGGAGCAAATAATGAAAGACTGAACTAAAGCTTTGGGTGTGATCTCACAATTTCCAGAATGTAGATCTTTTTCTGTCAAGGAATTTTCTAAGTGCTAAAAGCAATAAAGGTGTCTTGTTAATGAGGTGATTTTTGGAAAGTCTTCAGGTAACCTAAGGATGGGGGCCAGTTGCCAAGGGAACCCACCATGTGATGACAGGGTTGGAACTTTCAGTACCTGCCCACCCACAACCACCAGGAAGGGGAGAGGGGCTAGTAGCGGTGTCCAGCCTTGTGGCACCTCTGGGCCACACTGGGAGAAAAAGAGTTGTCTTGGGCCACGCATTAAATGTACAAACACTAAGAAAAACTGATGAGCAAAAAAAAAAAAGGTTTTAAGTAAACTTACAATTTTGTGTTGGGCTGCATTCATAGCCATCCTGGGCCTCATGCGGCCCCTGGGCCATGGGTTGGACACCCTGGAGAGGTTAAATTAGTCATCAGCAGCCAGTGGTTTGCTCAGTCATGACTGTGAATGAAGCCTCCATAAAAACTCAAAAGGACAAGATATAAAGAGATTCCAGGTTGGAACACTTGGAGATTCAGGCAAAGTGATGCCCCTGGAGAATGCATGGAAGCTCTGCACCCTTTCCCTGTATCTTGCCCTGTGCATCTCTTTTGCCAGCTTATTCCTGAGTTATATCCTTTTATAATAAACTGGTAATCTAGTAAGTAAAATGTTTCTCTGAGTTCTATAAGCTGCTCTAGCACATTAATCAAACCTGAAGAGGAGGGTCTTCGGAATCTCTGATTTATAACCAGTTGGTCTGAAGTACAGGTAACAACCTGGGTTTGGGATTAGCATCTGAAGTGGAGGTGGGTGGGGGGAGAACATCTTGTACTACTGAACTCTTAACCTGTTGAATCTGATCCTATCTCTGGGTAGATAGGGTCGAAATTGAGTTGAAATTTCTGACACCCTGCAAGTGTCCAAGAATTGTGTGTTGGTTTGGGGGGAAACCCCTCCCCCATTAGAAATTGAGTCTCAGAACTATCCTCTGCTACCAAAAGATGTGGACATTCCATGTTGACCTTTTTAAATCAAGGCAAAGAGCACTGTATTAAGGGATCTCATTTTGTATTTGTCATCTTGAGGAAGTTCTTACAAAAGGATAAGAAACTTCTGAAAACCAGACTGTCTCTATCGAAAGAAACTGCTAGAATTGCTGCGTGAAATTCACATTTTTAACCATATTAATCAGCATGGTTTGTTGATATTCAGGTAGTACACCCACTTACCGTTTTTGGAAAGATGATCTTCAAGAGCAAGATAGCCTTGGACCTACTACTGGTACAGCGCAAATGGTGGAAACCACTTCCTATGCTTTACTTACCTTTTTGAACTTGAAAGATAGGAATTATGTTAACCCAATAATCAAATGGCTATCTGAAGAGCAGAGGTATGGAGGTGGCTTTTATTCGACCCAGGTAATGTTTCTTTGCCTTCTTTCATCCTCCTGAAACATATTTTCTGTCTCCTTCACTGCACATTCCATACTCATTCCAGCATGTTATGGAGTAAAAGACTAGACTCAAAGGACTCTTAGTGGTTACCTGCACTTACACCTTTCCAATATAGAAGAGCCAGACAACCCTGAGAGGTTCATTCATGGAGTTAGTGGCCAAGTCAAGATCAAAACTCAGCTCCCCTGACTCCAAGTCCCATACTTCCTCTATGATCTTAATGACCAGGAGTGACTAATAAGGTTATCAACAGTTGTTTTACATCCTGTGTATTAAAGAATGGCTGCCATGTAGACAAAGATACTGATATTTCCTCCCCCAAGAATAAATAAAAAGTGACGGAAATACTGATTGTTACATGTTTACCTACCAATGTAAACTCATTGGAATATATATATTTTTTACATTATAACTATTATATAGGTGTGTAATATCCACCTATATTCAAGCTTAGTTCAAAGGTGAATATCTTCTCTATTTCCTGGATTTTTGGACAATCACAGAGTATGTATGTATATAAAGTTTAGAGCTACAGGGGTTCTTCAGGATTACTTTAGTGATCACCTAATCCTAGAGACAAATAGGTTTCATCTTGGGTACAACTATAGGCTTAGCAGGAAATAGTGACCCATTGATTAGCATTGACTGCCAAAGACACGGGCAGACAGGACAGCCATGTATTTGACATCTCTGATGTTTTTACATTTCCTGATTTTATAGAAAAGAAAAATGAGGTCCAGAAAGATTAAGTTCATTCATTTATTCCTTCAACAAATACTTGTTGAATAGCTACCATATGTGTACCTACTAAATGTAATGGATGCCAGAAAAGATAAACACTTTCCTTCCGACTCTTACATTTGAGGAGGCCAACAAGAAACTATACATAAAAATATTACAAATTGAGATGAATGCTATAAAGGACAGAAGGGGAACCTTCAATAAGGGAAAGGGGGAGCTTATTTATGCCTTCAAGCTGAAATCTAAGGATGAGAAGGAAAGAGTCATGGGAGAAGTTGGAGTTATTCTTCAAAGAGCAGCTTAGTTGTGGTCATATATTCAGGATTATGGAGAAACCTGGACCTGAACCCACACATATTTACTGTCCTTGCTAAGAGTAATGTCCTTACCGGGGAAGAACTGCCTTCCACCTCCTCAAGGGGACCCATAACCAGTTTCACTCAGTCTGCTCCACCCACTCATAAGAAAGTGATTTGCAAACAGAAAGCATATAAATAAGCTAAACCTGTTTTCATGCCTTGCTGCTTGTTGATAGGATACAATAAATGCCATCGAGGGCCTGACAGAATATTCACTCCTGCTTAAACAACTCCACTTGAATATGGATATCAGTGTTTCTTACAAGCATAAAGGTGACCTCCACCATTATAAGCTAACAGAGAAGAATTTCCTTGGGAGGCCACTAGAGGTAAATGAAAGATATTTTATAATATTTTATAGTTGGATGGGACCTTAGAAATCATTGGTTTCACCCTTATTTTACAAATGTGTCTATTCACTACTTAAACATACAGTGAGTGCCTTTTGTGCCCGAAGCCAGGGTGCCTGCTAATGTTCTCGGCAGTGAAGATTGAAAAACAAAGCACCGAGAACCTGTGTGTACGTGTGTGTGTTGGGAGCGGGGAGAGCGGTCATTTAAACAGACAGTGAAAAATAAGAGCTTGACAGGTAGATGGAAGAACAGAGAGGGACCTCCTGAGCCAGCCTGAGAGGAGGAGTTTGTCCAATGCATCCAGATGAGCAGGTTACATCTGGAAGAATTTAGCCAGGTGAAGAAAAGGGAATAACATCTCAGACATAGAAAACAGCAAGCACAAGGGCACTGCAGTAGAATAGGAGAGAAGACACACTTGGGAGTCCTTCCAAGGGGTCCATCGGGCCTGGTCATGCATGCAGACTGGGGCCAAAATGTAACTGACCTTAGGCTCTTTAACAACTTGCCCCATGTCCTTTGCCACTACTGGATTTTTAAAAATGAAAGCCTTGATGGCCTATGAGAATTTTCCAAAGAAAGGGACACACTGGAAAAACCAGGCTCTATATTAATAATAGTAGCTGACAGTATACAGCTACCAATACATATTTTTCCAATGACCACATTTTAGATTATGGTTCTTACTGTCCACATTCTCCACAAATTCATGTTTATGAAAAGTAAATTTAATGTAAAAATTGCAAACTAGTATCTCATGTGTGTGTGTGTGTGTGTGTGTGTGTGTGTGTAAAGATGGATATGGATATAGATATTGTCATGGACATATTCCAACATTTATTTATTATTTTAATCCAATCTTTGTTTATTTATTTTTTATATTTTATCCTTACCTGAGGACTTGCTTATTGATGTTAGAGAGAGAGGGAGGGAGAGAGAGAGAAAGAGAGGGAGAGAAATGCTGATTTGCTGCCCCTTGCACATGCCCTGAACAGGGACCTCACCCACGACCCAGGCATGTGCCCTGACCAGGGATCAAACCTGTGACCCCCTGGTTTACAGGACAATGCTCCAAACAACTGAGCGATACTGGCCAGGGCTAATCCAATATTTAAATCCCAAAAGCAGCAAAGCTGCTTTGGCTGAAAGGATGGTGATGAGATGGCCTTGCCACTTGCCTCATCCTCCTTTCGCACCCTCCTCCCCTACCAGGGGAGTGCTGAGGCACCTCCACACACCCTGCAGGACCCTGGATCTCAGGAGGAAGATGACTGCAAAACGATGAAAGGACTTGTCCCCGAGTGACTATTAGAATAGTTGAAATTCCACAGGAGTTCCTGGTTTTCAGCAACCTACAAACCACAGGATCTTAATACTGGCCATTGAGCAGAGCTGCAGGTCCACACACTGTGCCCTGAGATTTTTTTTGGAGGTGTTCCACTTCTAGATGTGTGTAAAAGTCTCAGGATATTTGGTTTAAATTTAAAGTTATACAGGAGTTGAGAGGGCAGTACTGAAAAATCTCCCAAACATCCAAAATATTCAAGGCTTAGGATGCCAATTATAACACCAAAGAACATCATCTCTGTAGTAAGCTTCTTTCACGAATACAACCTTTTATTTCTGAACGATACACAAATAGTCACTTTCCCAGTGTTTCAGCTTTCTAATTTTGTAAAGAGCTCTATCTGAAACCTTAGTGGTATAGAACAATACCATTTTAATATATCATGATTCTGAGTCAGAAATGTGGGTGGGGTTCATCCGTATGGTTCTTCTGCTGGATGTGGCATTGATCGGGGTGCTGGAATATCCGGAAGGTCCAAACCGGCCTCACGCATGTGGCTGGTAGCTTCCTTGACTGGGAGCTCAGTCACAACTAAGCTTAGTTACAACTAAGCCTAGTTACAACTAAGCCAGGGGCCTCCGTTCTCCTTCCTACGCCTCTCTCCAATGGCTGTTTGGGCTTTCTCACAGCGTGGCAGCTAGATTCCAAGAAGTTTTTCTAAATTTGAAAGCATATCTAAAGATCTCTTAAGATACAGATTCAGAAGTTACTCAAAGAGTCTCTTTTGCAACATATTCTTGGTCAAATGGGTCAAAGAGTCAGCCCAGGTTGAAAGAGAAATGTCAAAGTCACATTGCAAAAGAGCATGAAGGAGGAGAAAATATTTGCTAGGAATAATATCTGATTCATATCTAGAAAATACTGTATAAAGAACTTGCCCTAACCAGTTTATTCCAACATTTAAAATCTTGAGATTCAAAAACAAAAACAAACAAACAAAAAAAAAACACACACACAAAAAAACAAAACCCTGTTTTCCAAATTCTCTTGAAAAACCAAAGATCTGGCAATAAGGTGCTGGCAGTGGCTGCATCCTTCAACTTGTTACAGTCCCCAGTTATGTGACATACATAGATGCACATACATCCATACTTGCTTTGCGCCTGGGCCTCTCCAGGCGTTTGTGCTTTGGGCCCCCAGTTTGGTAGCCTTTCCCTGGGAGCATTTAGAGCTCCCCAGACACTCTCGGAGCCATGGGTCCAAGCTCAAACAAGGAGCTCCTGGCCCAGAGAGCACAGGAGCCCACCACCCGAGGAAGCTGGAGTTGTCATTCTCTTACATGAGCAATGCTGTTAAGGGCCTCTTGTCCTCTTAAAATAATTTAAACCTCAGCTCATGATGCTGCCTCTACGTGAAACCTGGGCTGTTTTTACATAGTTTGGCATTCTCTACTCCAGCATTTCCTAAAATGTGTTCCATGAAAGAAAAAAATGTTTGGTGGGAAACTCTAGTTTAAGTGAAGTTAAATAAGTTGTTTAGTACAGGATCCCCTTGTCTTTAACATGCATGCGACTAAGTGTAGTGATTGTGTGGAAGGAGCTGTGGGCACAGTAAAGTGTACAACATTTGCCAAACTTATTTGTTACTTGTTTGTCCTAAAACCCGCCTCTCTTGCAGTATCTCAGTTTACTGGCTTTCCAGTAAATGCTGCTGAATTCCACCAGGGTGAACAAGAAAGTTGACCTCTGTACCTTCATTTACTAAAATTTTCAGGAAGGGCTGAGAGCCCTTCATGAATGCCAAATACCTTTTGCTCTGGTGTTCTATGTAAAGGGAAGGACAGGCTGCAGCCTTGGAGCGAGTAAGAACCAACTTTTCAGGCCTCTTGCTCAAAATGACCTCTTTCATGCTTTGCACAAATTAGAGAGCATTTATACGATAGATTTTCTCTGGAAGGGGGAACTAACTCGGTTCGTGTCTTCACTCTCCTCCCTGCAGGGTGGGAAGAAGAGCAGCAGCACCTAAGGATTTGGCAGGCTCGGTGGGGTGCTAGGTGAACTAGGTGGGTTGCCATGGGTTTCCATTAACAGAAACCAGAGAAAGTAGGGAAAACTAGCCATTTGGAGGTGGAGTGGGTGTGCAAAGCAGAAGGTGGGAGGGGCAAACAGAGAGTGCACCTACTTTAGAGTTATGTTGAGGTTCTCGGTCCTTGCTAAGGACAAGGATCTCCTTTGGTACATAGGAGGCTAGGTACTGAAAGGAATTTGTAGAGTAGGCAGAGGAAATGAAGATCCTATTTCACCATAACCATATAAAAATCAAAAAGTAACCAAAGTGTTTTTATTTACATGTTGGTTTTGCTGGCTTATTTAGGTGACTTCAGACCTGATTTAGCTGTAGAAGAGAAAGGAAATTCCAATATTTTTTAGGGCCTACTCTGTGCGTAGGATCTTCAATGCCTTTTCCATTTAATCTCACAACAGCTTTGAGAGAGGAAGCTCGCAGGTACCAGCTCACTCTTTTCTGTGCTCTCTCCTCCCTCCCTGTTACATAATACACGAAAGCATGTTTCTCCATCTGCCTTTCCAGGTGTCTGTCAGTGATGACCTTATCGTCCGTGCTGGAAACAATGGCTTGGCTACAGTGCAGGTAAGTATTTCACTGAGAACCAACTTACCTGGAAGTTAGGTGTCTGCTTACCCTAAGTAACATACAATAACTTAGGGACTTTGCCACAAAGTTACACATGTCTGGGCTTTGGTAACTATGACTGAAGTAGGATTCATTCATCTAATCCTTTCTAGCTATCTTGATAGCTGTCCTCACAATTTCTTCTTGAAAATAGCTATTTTTATAACTTGCATGTATATAGTCTGTGTATTTGTGGAAACTACATATATAATTATATATACAGGGTTGGGCAAAAGTAGGTTTGCAGTTATTTGTATGGAAAATAATACAATAATTAACAAATAATAATACAAGAATAAACTGTGTTTCACATACTCACAATTGTAAACCTACTTTCTGCCCACTCTGTATGTATATATATATTTACAACTTTATGCTTACATATGTATAGATACATATACATGTGTGTATACACACACACATAGACATGTTTTCTATGATTAATAATATAGTCACATCTCATTTATCCAGCATCACTGGGGAGATATGTATATATACTTACTTTATTTTAGCCATAGACCGCATGGACATATATAAACAGCTTGGAAAAACTTGCCACTAAGTGGCTAAAATAAACTGAAATATGTTTTCTGAGCATACATTAACATTCTATTGATGATTATTATTATGCTCCTATCTTTCGTACATTTATTCCTTCAAAGACTGTGTCAGGGTGCATGGGCAGGGGATAGATTGTCCACTTCTCTGTCACTTCGAGTTGCTGCCAATATAACGACTCCTGGCGACGCTGCTCCTGGCCGCACACACCCATAACCTGTTGTTTACCACAGTGGTGTCCGGGTGGGAGAAAACGACCCTTCCTTGTAGTGTTATGTGTAAAATTGGAGTGTACCGTCTCAAAGACAAGAGTCTTCAAAAGTTTTCTGAAGAATGAGGTGCTCAGATTTAACTACACGGAATTTGGACCAACATCCTGCCTGGCCAGGGGTCAGTTTTTGCTTCCTTTGGGACTCTCAACTATGTGTCAGGTTGTGGAGTTGGCTAGAAGTCCAGCTGCTGAGAAAATGGTTCTTTAATGAGCACCATTTGCACTGGATTTTGAAAATGATACTTTAAACATCCATGCCATTTATAGCGGCAGTCCTACCATAATATATTTTTCGTTTCCCACTTGAAATTAAATCTTCTTGTTTACTTGTCCCAATCTAGGTAAAAACTGTGGTTCATAAAATTGGTACCTCTGAGGAATTTTGCAGCTTTCATTTGAAAATTGAAGCCCAGAACATCGACGGTAAAACAGCATGATTTACACTGTAATTTTGCCTAAGCATAAGGAATGTCAGAGAGCTTCCTTGATTAGAAAATTGTGCTTGCCTAAAAATCAAAATTTCTTAATAAAATTCTTTAGCAGGTTGACATCACAGAATAAACATTACTGCCATTTATTATAATAGAAGTAACTCTTTAATAATAGTTGGAAACTGATATTAAATAGTAACTAAACGTATGCACTATTGATCAAGAAATTGTTTTGATTAATTTACTTTTTAAGAATGAAACTAGTTGTCTTAGCCAGGTGGCTCAGTTGGTTGGAGTATTGTCCCTTACACCAAAATGTTGTGGGTTCAATTCCCAGTCAGGGCACATACCTAGGTTACAGGTTTGATCCCTGGTCAGGGCGCATATGGGAGGCAACTAATCCATGTTTCTCATGTCGATGTTTTTTTTTCCTCTCTCTCCCTCTCCGTGTTCCTCCTTTTCTCTCTCTCCTTCTCTCTCTCCCTCCCTCTTCCTCTCCCTCTGAAATCAATAAACATATCCTTGGGTGAGAATTTTAAAAAGAAGAAGAATGTAACTAGTTGTAAAGCCCCCCACCCACCCACCCACCCAGAAAGGTCTAATTTCAGATCCTTGAATTTCTGTTACTTTCATATCAGTGTTCCATTCTAGGACCCTGAATTTCCTTATCACCCTGTTGGATTTCTACCCCTTACCCTTTCCATATCCCAAGGGTTCTGGCAAATACATATTCCTCTGTCTCCATCTTCAACTTGGTCTCTCTAATACGTATGGCCTTTCATTAATGTGCCATTTTTTCTACGTGTGGCCTTCGCATCCCTCTCTGGTGGGTTAGTACTGCCCTCTCAGTCCAAAAGCAAGTTCACATACACATTCCAGCACCCCTCTCTCCAGGAGCCCATGGTCGGACTGTGTGCCACTCCTCTGTCCTGATGGCTTTCATGTGTGGCTCAGAGGCCTGTTCCTACAGGAAACTTCCCAACTACCCATGAATCCAGGCATCTGCTCTTCCTCCCTACAACCTCCCCCCGCCAAACATGTTACCAATACATATTTACCTTAAATGACTCCTTCCTTAACTTATAAATTCTTTGGGAGCAGTGAATTGTTCTAATGGTGTAAAGACTTCCTGATGTTGTCAGTAGCCACAAATTTTTTTTTATATAATCACCAAAAGTGCCAACTTCCAAATTGCAAATCATTTTTGTGTGTTCAGAGATGCGCTCATTAATGACTCTGTTCTGACAGTTTTAAAAAACAGTTAAAAATGGTTTATTCTCATTTTTGTTTGTTTGCTTGTTTATTGTTTGTGCTAGCATCCAGCTACAGAGGCACCCCATACTACATGCGCCTGGTGGCGTGTGCGAGGTAAGTGCATTTCCACCTGGGGGACTGTAGACTTCAAGAGCTCAGGTCCGCCATTACACCACTTCTTTACATCTTTTTGAAATGTAAGACGACCAGAAGATGCAAAGTAGTTCACCTGTTTAAATGTAAAACATAACAGCTATTCTTAAATAGCTATTTACTGTATAGGACAGCATTGTATTTTGTTCATATAGTTTTTCCTCCTGTTTTTGGCCATCTTCTAATTCAAGCACTGTAATTTTTTTTTTTTTTTTTTTTTTTTGGTCTTTCAGAAAGGTAGAGATGTGATGTATTAGGAAAAGAAAAACAACTTTCTCATAAGCAGCTCCTACTCTCTTATTTAGAAAGATGTCCTGTGCCTAGCAAAAGCCCTGGCCAGTATCAGCCAGTGGTTCTCGGTTCAGGCTGCACGTTGAAGACAGCTGGAGAGCTTTTAGAGCTACCCAAAAATCCAGCCTCACCTTCGGCGGCCATTCTAATAGTAGCAGGGGTTGAGAACCACTGGTACTACACCCTCTGCAGACAAATCCCAGAGGTCTAAATTGGCCACTGTATTTGTTTCCTGTTGCTGCCAAGTAACAATTTACCTACAATTTAATGCTTAAAACAACCCACATGTATTATTATCCTACAATTCAAAACCAAAGCATCATCAAAACTGCATTCCTTCTGGAGACTCTGGAGGAGATTCCTCTTCCAGATTCTGGAGGTCGCTTTGCTCCCTCCTCGAAGCCAACGGCACAGCATCTTCCAGTCTTTCTCCCTGACTCTGATTCCTGTTTCCATCATCATATCTCCTTCTCTGACTCTCCTGCTTCTTTTCCTTATAAAAAGGCCCTTGTGATTATACTGGGTCCACCCATATAATCCAAAATGACCTCCGCATCTCAAGATCTTCCATGGCATCATATCTGCAAGTCCCTTTCACTATGTAAGGTAACTAATTCCCAGGTTCAGGTTAGGAGTTGGACACCTTTAGGGGCCATTATTCTGCTTACCACTCCCACCATTCTAAAATGTTTATTAAAATGTAGGGTTTTGAAAATATGTATATTTTCCTTAGCAGTCACAGTAAGTGAGTCAGTTAGTGGCAGAGCCAGGACTAGAACTCAGGGTTCTTCCCTCTTTTTCACCGCCCCTCAGGACCTCATGTTTTGTTCTGTTCCTTTGACTCTTTCTATTCTCAATAACAGTGATTTCAATTGGTATTTTGCTGATTTTACTTATAATCACACCTGACATCAAAGCACTCAGTACGGGTAAGTTAAAAATTCCATAGAGTTGTGTTGTTAGAGCTGAAAAGAATTTTAGGGATGATACCGTAATCCCCTTAACTTAGACACAAAGATGCTGAGATCTGAAGAGGTGAACTAACCTGCTGAGTTCTGACAAAGTTAGAGACAGAGCAACGGCTTCAAACCCCATACCCTGCCAGCCACTCTAGTATCTAAGCTACTTCCTCTAACCGGTGAATGTTAGACACCTGACCCCAAGGAATAGCACATTGTTTCTCACCTCCTTTCTTTCAGCCATTTCCCAGCTTTGTTTGTGGTCCCAGCCCAGTCACCCAATCTTCTCAGGATTCCCTCACCAGACAGCCTGCTCTCAATCCCTCCTTCCTTCCTTCCTTGGCCAGTCTCTGCTCTCTGTTCCCCATCCAGCATCCTTCCTTACTTTCTAAGGGCTTCCCGTTCAGGTCGCCCTGTCCCAGTCAGCTTCCTTCTTCCTGACTGCCATGGTCACTCCCTTCTGGGGAAGGGGTGCAAGCACAGGGAGCTGTGGGCAAACTTGTTCTGGGTAGAGCCAGAATCAATGCACAGGACCTTCGGGGGGCACCTAGAGTGGGCACAGGAGGTGCCCTCTGATGGCGCAGCTGGACACCTGTGGCACAGCCTCTGCCACGGGTGTTCCAGTGACCTGCAGCACAGCTTACTTCTCCGGGCCTCTTCTGCAAAGTCAGGATATTGGACAATCTGACCTCGAAGTTTCTTCCCATGCTAATGTTCCCCAACTCTGGTATATACAAGGCGGAACCCGAAAAAACGGAATTTATTTATAAAAAATTGTGTAGTCATTCTTATATGTTTAAACCAGTCACCTTCAAAGTACTCTCCATTTGCTGCAATACCCCCATCAAGACTTTTTTTCCACTGCTCAAAGCACTTTTTGAACATGTGAATTTTAATGCCTCTTAGTGTTTCTGCTGTTTGTTTGTTTTTTTACTCCTTTCACATTGGCAGAATGTTTCCCTTTGAGGAATTTTTTCATCCAGGAAACAAAAAAAATGTCACTCAGGAAAAGATCAGATGGATAGGGAAGGTGTGGCACAAAGGTCATGCTGTTTTTGGTCAAAAACTGCTGAACACTGAGTGTGATGTGGGCAGATGTGCTCGTAAATCACCCATCCTGAAACGGGCAAACACGCTGAAAGAGTCTTCCAGAAAAATTCATTGAAGCCAAACACAGCCTCTGACAACACCACCAGCTAGTGCACTGGTACAGATAGGTGCCTAGAACACTCCTTAGGGGGAAAGCCTGTGCGACAAGGGGCCCGCCCTCCAGAAGAGAATCAGAAGATTATTCCAATTTTTGGGGGGTACCCCCTCATATAGCATGGGGCAAAAATAGGTTTACAGTTGTGAGTATACAAAACACAGAGTTTATTCTTGTTGTTTATTAATTACTGTATCATTGTCCATACAAACAACTGTAAACCTACTTTTTCCCCACCCTGTATAAAAAGACTCTCATCAAAAACTCCTTCATTTGAATTCATTGACAGGAGGCCTAAGTCCAGATTGTTAATATACAAAAGAAAGCAAACAGAGATGTAATATTGAATATTCTATAGTTTGCTTTTTACAAACTGGTGACAGAATGTTCAGAAAAGTCAGATGGCATATTAGTTCTGTGATGCTGAAGTTATGTTGGATAAATGATAAGAATAACTGTGTAGTACTTATTCATGTGAGAAATTCTTTGCCTTCTAATATTCCCTTTCCTGATTTAAAAAACGCCAGCACACAGTCTCTGTGCTCAGAGTCTCTTTCATTTGTATGCTTTTTACAACCTCTCTGCTATATTTATAAGAAAAGAAAAAAGGCTTTTATTTCTCTCCTTCTCTTGGAACAAAATGCCTTTGGTCAAGAGGGCTGTCTTTGGCAGCAGGGAAAGGGCTTCTTGGAAGGAAGGTTTTGGTTCCATGGTCAAAACCATCACCATGGCAATCAGTCGCCAAGGCTCCAGCAACTTTTCATAGATACTTTGCACTTAGGAGGCCCTTTTCCATCCCATTGACAGAGTCTTTGCATCTGTGAGCAAGAGTTCTCTTCTTATGGTGACACACACCCATCCAATTAGGGACAAGTCCAGATGTCATATTACATTCCAAGATTAAATTGTTAATCTGGTGAAGAATGGACTTACTATTTTTATAAGACATAAATCTTATATTTTAAATTATTATGGTAGATATTACACCTAAAACTTTGAATAGGGTCTGCTTTATGTATTCTCTATGAAGTGCGGCTGGGGACAAGAGATCCTCTGCCTACTCACTAATTCAAGTAATACCTCCCATTTCACTAATACTTATTCCCTTAGGTGAGATCAATTCATTTTCCCCCATATGAAGCTGTTTTCCCAGTTTCTTCCTTTAACCCTGACTGATCTTTCAAGTTCCACTCTTGAATGGCCAGCGATCTCTGAATCATCTTGAGATGAAGCTGGCACCTGGAGCCCCGTCTTTGCAAAACCACACTCACTCCACCCCTGTCCCTCGTCCTGAGCCCACCGGCTTGCCCTTTTTTAATCTTCTAACTCTGCTTAAAACTTTAGAATTACAAAGATAAATTTAAAATACAAGTTTATACATCTTTAGAGTTACTATTAGAAATAAAAAAATGAGCTCTAAAAAGGGAAGATGATTTGTGGAAATCTCACAGTAGAACTGGGATAAAACCGAAGTTCCCTGACTCCCCATTTTAGTGTTCTTTTCTCTCTTACCAGAAAAAAAAAAATCTTTCATTTTACTCCTCTTACCTTACTCCTTAGCTTCTCCACAAGCACAATTCTTAGACAAACGATAGTCCTTAAAGCATTTTTTAAAAATAAATTGTTTATTGTGGAAATTTTAGAAAATACAAAGAAGCATGGAAAAGAGATAATCACTTACAATCTCACCATACAGAAAAAAACAGCTGCTAATATTTTAGCATCCAGTGTTTTCCTGATCATGCTTATTGAATCTTTTTCCTATATACAACTTATTTTCTTCTTTGAATATGCGTTGTTCGAAAAAATACAAAAATGAGAATCAAGAGACTTGCAGCTCTGAGGCTAACCAGTGATGTGACCTTTGACCAAGTGCCTTACTTGCATCCTCAGTTTCCTCAAGTGGTTAATTAAGAGCTTGGACTGATGGCTTCTATCTCTTCAGCTCTACTGAGATTAACCATCAAGCGGGTAAAGAGTTAGTATAGATGACTCAACTGTCTCTTCCCCCTTAAAATTCAGAAATTGCCATGCATACATGGTCGCGGAGCTCCAACTTGGAAAATTAAAGCCTGCTAAGGAATATGGCCTTTTCTTAAAGAATCTTATCTATTTATTTACTCCATTTTCTAATCTCTAATGATTGTAGCCACAAGCCCGGCAAAGAAGAATCGTCATCTGGGTCCTCCCATGCAGTGATGGATATCTCTTTGCCCACTGGAATCGAAGCAAACACAGAAGACTTAAGAGCTGTAAATTTTTTCAGTATTGTTATGAATTCTTGGTTTTCTTTATGGCATTGTTTTAGAAAGATATTTCTCTCTTTCTAATATGTCACTTTCATAGAATCACCCAGAATATTCTTTCCAAACCAACAATCTACTTAAATTTTGATTTTCCAGTGAACTTGGTGCTGGTGTAAATGGGTTCTTGGAGTGTCATGAGAAAGGAATTTCAAAGGGCACAGGCACAGGAGAAGTTTAAGTGTAGTGGCAAAATTTATTGGGGTGAAGGGAGCTAATACACCCTCGGGGATGTAGAAAGTGGGCAAGCCAGTAGCAACTGCTCTGAGATCCTTGATAATCCTCCATATATTTTCTTGGTTTTCGGAAATGAGCAGGCTTTCTTTCAAACTATCCCACCGACTTCCTGGTTTTCCCAGGGTTAGGGTTGTGCTGGGCCCTCCCCCTAACCAATCCCTTTCCTGGTTCATCTGGGGTTTCATGCCCATATCCAACCTGATTTTTTCCCCAGATTTTCCTAGGCTAAATTCTGCCCCTTGATGTCACCCTTTTGGCTCTGATTCTCATGCTCCAAAGTTCTGCTGCATCATCTGCCTTCTACTGCACATGTGCTTACCTCCACCTGCGCCATTTTGGCTTCTACTGCTCGTGTGCCCAGCAAAGGAATTTCCCCTGCTGTTTTTATCCCTCCCTCTGTAATCCCAGCTAATTGTAGCTAATGACTGGTAGGCAATTTTTCCTGGCCACTTTGGGGATTAAGTCCCCAAATGGAGGAGGATGTAGCAGGCCCCTAGGGAGCCTGTGAATGTTATGGCACCCTAGTAAATCAGGCTTGACATTCCATTCAACTCCCTAGTGAATCAGGTTTAATGTCCAATTCTACTTGCTCCCTTTCTTAACTTCCTAGCTACATACACTAACAAAGTGAGGGCATGTATTTCCATGGCACAAACACTGTGAGCGCATGTGATAACAAGTTCCAACTTTTCAAAGAGAAGGAGCTGCTCTTCAACTTCTTTGAATAGTGGCTTATATCCCCATGATCTAACCTCTCATTGGGTGAGTACCTTTAAACAAAAAGGTCATAAAATTAAACGCAAGCTTTTTTCTTTTCTCCTTCAGCTTACAGAAGGAGTGGATCAACTATTAACTGATTACCAAATCAAAGATGGACATGTTATTCTGCAACTTAATTCAGTAGGTTCTACTTCCCATAATTCTTTATTTACTATTACTATTCAAAAAGTACATGCTGAAATATTATCAGTCCCTTCTCTCACATAATTTCCTTAAACCTTGAATTTGCCAAACAGATTCCTTCCAATGATTTCCTCTGTGTTCGATTTCGGATCATTGAATCTTTTCAAGTTGGGTTTCTGAATCCTGCTACTTTCACAGTGTATGAATACCACAGACCAGGTAACCAACTCTGCTCTGAAATTTCTTCAGAGGACTATTTTGTATTTGTTACAGAACCTTTAGAAATCCACTAGAGGCCTGTGAAATGTATGTATTGCCTCTTCCAGGCTCACTCTTCACAAAAGTTCCAACTTGGACATATAAACTATAGCAGAACTTTGAGCAAATCATTTCATCTCTCTGGTCCTCAGTTTCTTTGATTTTTAAAATAACTCAGATTGCGCCCAGATTTCAAATTCTTTGCCTCAAGTTTATCTTTGGTGCTTATTTTTATTGCACTTCTCCTTTTTAGAGAAGCCCACTTAGTCTCCAACTTCTTTAATCCTCCCAGAATCAACTTCTACTCCATCTACATCCTCATCAAATTTGCAGAGAGCTCTATCAGGGTAGTTGTTACACTCACATTGCATTGTAGTTATTTGTTTGTATGTCTTTCTTAGCAACCCCAGAAAGAACATTGCCATCCATTGTGTCCCTAATATCTAACACAGTGCCAGGCACATAATGTATACTGATAAATGTTGAATGAATGACCCAAATTTAATCATCCTGCTACTTCTAAGAATATTAAGTGATTGGAGAGCTCCCTGGTTCACAAGACAGAAAACTCCACTTTGGACAGTTCTAGTTCTTAGAAAATTCCTAGAATGAACCAAACTCTGACACCCATTCATTCTAGTTTTAACTTCTGAAATCACATAGAACACACTTAACCCCTCTCTCTCTCGAAAGAGAAAATACATGTGTGCACATGCACACACACACTTCTTTTCTTCTCCAGTCTGGACAGTTACAATTCTTTTAATAAACTCTCATGTAACATTAATTTATTTCCTCTCATTCATGGAAGCACCGAATATTTTCATTTTAAGAAATGAATGTTGAACAGCAAAATTTCAAGCACAGAAGGGAAGATCTTTTGGAGGATAGAAGGGCCCATGCCAGGACAAGCAATTCAACATTTAACCTCCATGGGCCCTTCATACAGAAAGAAGGGTTTGGAGGTGATGATCTCTAAGACCCCATGGGCAAGATTCATGGAGTGGTAAATGTATTGTGTGTTGCTCTAGTCCCCTCTCCTAACCGTGCTTTCGTTGCCACAGATAAAAAGTGCACCATGTTTTATAGCACATCCAATAGCCAACTTCAGAAAGTCTGTGAAGGAACAACGTGCAAATGTGTAGAAGGTAAACTTTTTTAAAAACATGTTTAGGCTGCATGCTTGTTTTAAAGTAACCACCCATAATCCGGAGCTGATCTGGGGAAAGCTGTGTGACAAACTGTTGTATCTCAGAAGGAGAAATGTAGTCTCAGCTGATTGAAAGCTGATTCCTTGAGCACTGTGAAACTACACCTCAATAACTCCTGAACAGCCTGATATTTTTCACCATACAAAGGTGGAGAAACACTATCCAGATGCTGTTGGCTGTCAGAGGGATAACATAATGTGAAATTCTTACTTTTCACTTAGTCTTTCTTATGTAATAGGACTACAACCAAAGAGAAGAGGCTCCTTTTTCTTTCCCCTTGTCCTTCACAGTTAGTGGATTCTCCATTCGGTCTTTACACAGCCAAGGCAGCCTTCTTGGCCAAGGAAAAAACCCAGACCTCACAAATAATTGACTGATTTCTTGAGGGTCTGGGTTGGTTTGGTTTTATTTTGTTTTTCCAAATTCTTAATATCTGCATATTTCTTAGGTATTTGTCGCATCACTTTATAACTGTAAATCAGTGAAGTTATCATTTTGTTCCTTCAAGGGACTTCTGATTATATTTAAAATGGGAAATTTTCCTTCATTCTTCATGGAAACATGTACGTTTCTAAAAAGCTGACTGTGGAGTAGACTCTCATGCTGAGAATAAGTGTCATGTTCAAGATTTTGTTTTTATTTGTTTTGTTTTGTTTTTGCTTTATATAATGGTTCACTTTATGGAAGAGGAGAAAATAGACAGGTCTTAGGAATCTAGTATTTATAAGATTATATTAGACTGTCTCTTAGTCCATGAGCACTGTGTTTACTCCCATACAGAGTATGCTTCCTTATATTAACCTTTTACCATTTTTCACAAAATCCAGCTGACTGTGGACAAATGCAGCCAGAACTGGATCTGACAATCTCTGCAGATAAAAGAAAAAACACAGCATGTGAACCAGAGATTGCATACGGTAAGTTCAAAAGTTCAAATATAGTTCCATTAAACATGACATTTTATGAATACATAATCAGGAAGGTCAATAACTTTATGTAGTGATTGTATGGATAAAACAGTCCATGTATTCCTTTGAAGGAAAATGCTATCAGTTTTCAGCATTAGCACACAAAATTATTTATCCTTCAACAAGAAATGAGATTTTCATTAAAAATGGTGGAAGTGATATGCACACCCAGCCAAGATACTTACTCCAGTAGATCCCATTGAATTAAAGCCTCTAAAATATATTTAAAGAGAAATTTTGAGAAGCCACAAGATGGAAGATTTTACTAATAACTGTTTCTTCCAGTCAGTGGAGCAGAGGCAGAGACAAAGGTGTTTTAGGGTTTGTTTGTTTTTTTTAAGTCTTTTCAAAGACACAGTAAAAATATTAATACTAAATAATTTTTAATATATGTAGAATTTCAGTCCATGTTTGAGACTCTCCATTTCAAAAGGATCATCTCCTTCTGGTTGTCCAGAGCTCAGCACTAAATTAAATGCCCAAGTACAGTTGTTATCTTATCCCAAGTTCCTCATAGAATTAGCCCCTTTATTTTCTATCCATAGTTCCTAATGTTCATCTCTGGATTTTTTTAAGAGAGAGGGAGAACATATTGTACAGTATCTCAATTTTTTTTCTTGATAATTGGTAGGACATTATTCATAAATAAAAAGTCAGTACAGTTGATTTGGCATTACGTGTTTACCAACTGCTCTCATATAGTTTCTCACTGGAGTCCCATAAGACACCTTTGAGGTAACAGAGGACCATCCTTATTTTACCAGGGAAGAAACTGAGGCTCAGGGAAATGAAATAATTTTCTCAACCATGCAGGAAGTAAGTAGTAGAACTTGGAGCCACTAAGATTTTCATTATATTACACTAAATTCTCTTAGAGGAAATAAAGCCATCAGAATGAATTTTGTGGGCTTATACTCTTTCTTTCTTTTTAATTCATCTTGATTTTTTAAAAAACTAGAAAGTAGGCCAACTCAGTCAAGACCCACTGTAGTTTTTGAAGTACATTGAGGTCTGAAGAAAATACTGTATTGCTTTAGCAAACAAAAATTTCATTAAATTATTTTTTCCTTCCATTTTAGAACTATTTAAACTCTTAAATGTTAGAAATCTATTTAACACAGAGAATAAATGCAAGCTGGGTTTAGTTTATTATATTAAAAAAAATTAGCAGGTTTTTCAGGAGACCCATAGGTTTTTATTGGAATAATGGAATAGAAACAAAATAGTTTCCTCTCTCCACCTATACCCAGAGTAGGTACATTGATCATATCCACTGTAAAGATTTATGAATCTAAAATTCAGAACACTTTTAGTCTATTTTAAGCCACTAATTTACACTGCCTTTTTTGTTTGTTTGTTTTGCCACAATGAGTTCATTCATTCATCTATTATGTCTTTTCTTGAAAGTAATAAACTAAATCCAGATTGCATTTATTCTCTGGGTTAAAATAGGTTTCTGATATCTAGCTAGCTTGCTAGGATCTGAAAAATGTACAAACATTTTAGGTTATTCAACCCCATCCAAAACAAAAATAAAAGGATCTTTTCTCAGGCCACATGGAAGGGATGGGTCCCTTCAAGCTGGTCATTCCAGAACTGAGGTCAAACACACTGTGGTTGCCTGAATAAAGAGAGGCAGCACTGGGAGTGGCTCATGTCAGACAGGTGCCAATCCAAGCAAAGTCAGAAATCAGAACACTGTGAGAAACCATAGACCAAAGTCAGCGGAGGTGTCCAAGGAATGGAAGCAAGAGAACAAGGAGTCTCACAGGGCCTGTGAGACAGACGAAGGCCCCACTGTGGTTGTGCAGAGAAGGGAGAGGCTCTTCAAAGTGCTCCGTGGGCATGATCTACTAATCTTACAGGACCAGGATCTGAACTTTATATCTAACAAAGCCTCATTTTGTTTGTTTTGTGTGTTTCTGTCTTTTAATCTAAGATTGTCCTTATCCTAGACAGTTTGTTTAGTAACAGAGGCCAGGGCTAATGATTCGAAGGGGAATGAAGTATTAGAGTAATGATCAGTGGACTCAGACTGAGAGTATCTGGGAAGGCTTCTTGGAAGAAGTAGTAAGTTCTACCTCAGGAAGCCTGTAAGAGCTTGCCATGCTTCCTTCCTCATTCGTTTGACAAACTCTGGCTTCCATGGGACATGACATCAGTGGTATTTAGCATGAACTGTTGTTTTCTTTTTTTACCAGCTTATAAAGTTCGTATCACATCCTTCACTGAAGAAAATGTTTTTGTCAAGTACACAGCAACCCTCCTGGATGTCTACAAAGCTGGTGAGAATTCACTCATTCATTTTTCCATTCAACAAATACTTAGTACTTACTATGTGCCAGGCATTTTATTAGACACAGAGGATGCAACTTGAACAACATAGCCAGAGTTACTGTCTTCATAAAGTTTATATTCTATGTAAGAAGACACACTTTTAAAGAAAGGAAATGGGCAAATAAATTAAACAGCTATAAAAATAAAACTGCCCTGTTTATAAAGTATGTTAAGAAATATTTACATACTTTGTTATTTCTTCATTCTGGGTATTCATTCTTAATATATGTAAAATTTAAAGTTACACAAATATCGAAACACACCCTCATCAACTTACACAAGAATTGTGAACTATGTAGTTCAAGGATAACAAATTGGCATTTATTCTAAAACACAGTGTGCTTAGAGTAGGTGTGGATATAAATGATAAAAAGATTAGTGATTGCTGAAGCTGAAGTAATTAACTAGCCTGTCTTCACCCAAATATGCTTGAAATTTTCTATTAAAAAATGTTTTAAAAAATAATGGTAAGACACCACACAGCCATGCTGCTACCCATGCTGGGGCCAAGTGCTGAGAATGTTGCTTACATGTTGCTGCAACAGGAAGTCATATATTAATGGTGATCCAAAAAAAAACCCCAGGAAAATGAGCTCGAAGTAATGTATGTACACTAGAATTTGTATTACCAATGAAATTGATTGTTTACATAGTTACTGTTGTATACTATTTACCAACATGTTCAGAAGTTTTTTCAGGATTTAATAATTAGGGCGACTCTGCCAGGGTTTGATAATTCCCCAACTCTGTTGTTTTTAGCTACCAACTACTTTTTAATTTTGCTATATGACATCTGGAGATAAATATTGTTCAACTATGGAGAGGTTCTTTTAATTCCTGTTTCTACAAGAATAATAATAAGCAGATATAGAGTACTTACTTTATATATGGAATTATATATATAATATATGTATATATTTTCATATATCAACCCACGTAATCTTACAACAGTTCTACAAGGTAGGTTTTATTGTCATGCCTGTATTTCAGGTGAGGGGGCTGAGCCCTTACACAAAGAGCATAAATCATTTTTCCCGGGCCGCACAGCCAGAAAGTGGCAGAGCGGGAATATAACCCAGGCACCCAAGCAACATTGTTGCTCTCCAGTGGCCATTGGCCTCTCAATATAAACTTACACTCACTAATAAATAGCCATGGGGGCTGGAATGCTCAAGAGAGTTTATAATGGTGACAGTGTAACATGAATGTGGTAACTTTACTTGTATGTCTCTCAGGCGAAGCTGCTGCTGAGAAAGACTCTGAAATCACCTTCATTAGAAAGGTAACCTGTGTTAATGCTGACCTGAAAAAAGGAAGACAGTATCTAATTATGGGTAAAGAAGCTCTCCAGATAAAACTCAATTTCAGTTTCAAGTAAGTCACCGATATTTGGGAGGCTCTGCTCTTCCCTCCAAAATTGAGTGTAATTTATTCTTAAATACACTACCTGTTTCTTATATGCCCTGCTGTTAACCAACAAACCATTAGGAGCATAACTGAAATAATATGAGTTTAAAACAAAGCACTATTTAAAACCACTAGGGCAGCTGAGGACTTGCTGACACATAAACAGAGTGCCTAGGACTGAAGATGAATCTGAGGGTGCTCCTCCGGACCCCTAAAGTCACATACGCTCACTCATTAAGTTCTCAGGCTACTCTGTAAAGAGAAAAGTGTTTAAATATGCATTTTATTATCATTTTAAAAAAAATAGACATTGAAACAGATGATGTTCCTGCTTTTAACTGTGGGAGCCCCCGCAGCTTCATGAGCATCAGGGGCCTGAGGACCTTCCCACAGGGAGGCCGGTCCAGGCAAGTCTGGCTGGCAGCCTGACCCTGGGGACCGGTCAGCCTGAGCTCCGTGGAGGTCGGCCCTCCGCTGTTTGCGGGCACCCTCACAAACGCTTCATTTTTGTTTTTTCTTGGCAGGTACATCTACCCTTTAGATTCCTCCACCTGGATTGAGTATTGGCCTACAGATACAACATGTCCATCGTGCCAGGCATTTTTAAATAATTTAGATGAGTTTGCTGAAGATATCTTTTTAAATGGCTGCGAAAATGCCTGAAAAATCTCATCTACGTACAGTTTTCAGTTTGGACTTCTGTTGTTGAAGTTTCTTTCTTCCCTTTTTTTTTTTAAAAAAAAAAAACATCCACAGCTGGTCTTGTTTGGAAAGCTCCCTTTACTTAGAATTAGTGGCACTTGCTTTTATTAAAGAACAATTTTAAGAGCTATAACTTTCTGAAATAACATGGCCTTGGGGGGCACGGAGACAGATACTCATTCCAAGGTCATTGGACACCAGAAGCAATAAACGGACCATCTAAAACCTACCTCTCAGGAATGTTTGCTGGGGACAAAAGAATAGCCTATTGAAATGTAGTATCTTACAAAAACATGGCCTCTGCCTAAAAGAAAATAACAAGGAACAGAAAACTGATCATTAAAGACTGACTTTGCTTTCAAAATGTGCGGAAAAGTGGCAAAGAATGTTAATTTATGCTAGGTCAGCCTCACCCACACAAAGACGGGCAAATTGAGAGAGGTGGAGAAGGCAGCAGTAGAGACGTGAGAAGGCCTAACCTCAGAGCCCTTGGCAAACTGAGAAGGTGGGAGAGTTCCTCCTTGCCCTTCCCCTTCAGTTGCCCTTGCCTCACCCCCTTGGGGGTCCCTCTACTCCCTTCCTCACCCTTCCAGAGCATATTGGTTTCCCCAGGGACTCACTCCTGCCAATAATTGCTCTAGGGGAAGGCAAGCCCCAGTGTAGCAACCTGGCGAAAAGAAACTGTAGTCATCAGGAGACCCTTGTTCTAGTAGGTGTCTGAGCCTCAGTGTGAGCTTTATAAAAGAGAACTTATAACAGGAGGTTCATCATTAAATGAGAGTTTGAGCACATTAGAGCTTTCACATATATTCCCATTTAATGTCTCCAGAATCTCACAAGGTACAGGAATTGTAATTTTCCCCATTTGACAGATGAGAACTTGGAGGCTCAGGAAGATGAAGCAATGTTCCCAGCCCAGTAAGGGGCAGAGGCAGTGACCACTCCTCAAGGCTCCCTCTCAGTCTAAATGCAAACCCCTTCCACATCACTGCACCATCACATTGCTTGTCAGGTTTCATTTTCTAAGACTAAAGCAGAATGCAGTTGGGAGTTTCTTGGATATGTATAGTTTAACCAGCCCCACTGAAATAGCACATAGGAATATGGAGCTAAACTCTGGCTATAACAGTAACGGTGACTAAAACACACCCTCATTTTGAAAAATCTGCATTTTTACCAGTTAGTTAAAACTACAGGAAGCCTTGCAATGTGCCTTGTAACTAATACTAAGATTTTCCACTTCCGGGAATTAAGGGTTTATTATTTTTTTAATGTCAAAGCTCACATTGTAGGCACTCCCTTGGCAAAAACAACTAACGTGTCCAATATGCCCGAACTCTCTGCCGTCAGGGGTTGAGGGTCCTCCAGAGCAGGCCTGACGAGTCTCCTGCCACCTTCTTTCTGAGGCGGGGTTGGGGGAGGGTCCACTGCGCGCTCCAGAGGCACCAGGGTCTCCCAGCTGTTGTGTTGCCTTCTCTCTGCAGCCCATAGGTTGGGCCACAGTGGCCTCATTTGCAATGCAGCTGAGCTTTCAAACGTCAAACGGGCCTTCCCGAGTTAGCCTGGCACCAGCTAGAAACCTGCCAGCCCCCTCTTCTGCCAGCACCTCTTCAGCACCTCTTCAGCTAATTCCTGTGCATTTGAACATACTTCCTCAGGGAGGCTTCGTGTCCCTCCAGACAGGCGGGGGCCTTATTCAATCCTGCACTCCTGGTCCAAGGCACTTGCAATTCTTTCCTTAATCATGTGTATTGTATAATGTGTAGCTTCCTGGCTCCACTGTAAGCTCCACCTGGGCAAAGTCTGGGTCTGTTCTATCTGCCACTCTCTCCTGTGCCTGGCACAATGCTAGAAACATTATAGGGACTCAGTGTTCATGGATTCCCCACTGAGTGTGGACATCAGGAGACCCAAGTTCTAGTCTTGGTTTTGCCCCTGGCAGGGATTTGGGACAAGCCTCTTCATCTCTTCAGTAGCTGACAAAACAAGGGAGTTGAACTGTCTGATATTATTTTTATCATAGCGCTAAGAAAATCTTTTATAATCTTATGTTGTTTGAGACAGAAAACAAAACTACATGGGATGTAAGCATCCAAATGTTGGGAATGGATTTCTTTCCGTAAGTGTGAAGGGAGCTCAGAGAAATGAGTGAGTGAGTGAGCTGGAGGAGCTTCTGGAGGTTCCCTGAAGAAAAATGGGCAGGCTTCGGACAGCAGGGTCTTTGTGGTTAAAAGGAAAAGCATAAGGCAGGTTTCTGCTGGGAATAAGGAGTATGATTTAGGTGGTACAGATGAACACTGTTCATTATTTTAAATTTTTATTGATTTTTAGGGAGAGAGAGAGAAACATCGATTTGTTCTTCCACTTATGCACTCATTGGTTGCTTCTTGTATGAGCCCTGACCAGGGATCAAACCTGCAACCTTGATGTATCAGGATGACACACCAACTGACTGAACCATCCAGCGGGTGCACTATGTTTATTTTAATATATGTAGACAGCTCCTGGATTACGATGGTTTGACTTACAATTTTTCAACTTTACAACAGTGCAAAAGTGATACTTCGAATGTTGATCTTTTCCCAGACTAGTGATATGTGGTATTATACTTTCTCATGACGCTGGACATCAGCAGCAAGCTGCAGCTCCGTCGGCCGTGTGATCACACAGTTAACAACTGATACTACACGGCGCACTGTGTTGCCTGAGCTTTTTAGATACTGTGTTCTGAGCATGGTTAAGATAGGCTAGGCTAAGTAAACCATGATATTTAGTAGATTAGGTATATTCACTGCCTTTTTGACTTACGATATTTTCAACTTACGATGGGTTTATCAAGACATAACCCCATCATAACTCAAGCAGCATCTGTATTTGGAAAAAAAAATAAAAGCACATAAAACCAAGATAAACAATTTTCTTTTAAAATAATTTTATTTGTTAAAAAGTAAGTCTAGTTAAGGAAAAGTCTACTCAAGTAAATAAAAGTATAGGATGTTCTCAGGGCAAAAATCATGAGGTTGGCATACACATGACTGAAGTTCAGGAAACTCAGCTTTATGAAAACAATGTGGGACTGACAACGAGCCACGCTGAGACAGGCGGCCTCACTCTCTGATTCTTAGTGAGGGGTCCCGAGCCAGCCAGCCTTGCCTTCCAGCTCCGCCTTCCAGCCCCTATGGTGCTAATTCATTTAGCAACACTCAACAAACATGTATTGATTGGTAATTGTAGGCCACACTCAATTCTAGATGTTTGGTTCCTAGATCCTTGTCCTATGGAGTTTAGATTCCAGCTGAAGGAGACATGCAATAAACGGTAAAGATAATAATTAGGGGATTGACCTTGAATGCTAGAAGGTGAGCAGAGCTATGGGGAAAAGAAAATGCAAAGCAAACTAAGGGAGATTAGGAGTGGTCGAGGGCGGGGTTACATGGTAAATAGGGCGGTCAGGTCAGGTGGGCTCCAATGGGAAGATGAGAGTCAAGCAAGGACTAGGAGGCAGAGAAAGAGCAAGCCATGTGGCCGTCTGAGGGACAAGTGTTCCGGGCTCAGGGAGCATCTGGTGCCAAGACAAAAGCAGGGGCATGTCTGGTGTGTTACAGGAAAAGCAAGGAGGCTGTGCGGCAGGTGCAGAGTGAGCAAAGGGGAAGGTAGGTAAGAAGAGGCCAGAGAGGCTACAGGGACCAGATGATGCAGGTCATGGAAGGGGTGTTGCTGGCTTTGCTCTGCAGGAAGGGGGAGCCATTGCAAGGTTTTGAGCAGAGGAGTGAGAGGGTCCATGTTACCTTTTAAAAGGATTACTTTAGCCCTGGCTGGTGTAGCTAAGTAGATTGAGCGCCAGCCTGTGAATCAAAGGATTGCCAGTTTGATTCCCAGTTAGGGTACATGCCTGCGTTGCAGGCAAGGTCCCCAGTAGGGGGCACTTGAGAGGCAACCACACGCTGATGTTTCTCTCTTTCTCCCTTCCCTCCTTTAAAAAATAAATAAACAAAAACTATTTTAAAAAAATAAAATAATTACTTTAACTGCTACATTGAAAATAAAGCCTCGGGTAGTAATAGACCAGTAAGGAGGCTGCTGCAGTAAACCAGGCAAGACAGGATGGTAACTCTGCAGTGAAAGAGAACACACACCATGAAAACCATGAGCTTCTCAGGAAAAAGGTGTTAGAAAGGACTTATTAAAGTATTTTAGGGAGGGTTCAAGAAAGTGGGGCTTTGCTCTGGATTGGATGCTGTCAGCAGGGCTAATCCTATAAGTAGCTTAATTCTCACCCAGCCAGAAGGAAAAGAAACAGCAGTCACTCCTCACATTAGGCAGGAAAGGGAGGTATTCAGTCACTTTTGTGGTTTGGATAATGTTTTGTTTTATTCTCTTCCTCAAACATGATTATGGAGAAGTCTTTTTTGGGAGGGGTGGGGGGCTTGATTCATTTTTTTCCGGTGTTGGTGTCCTGTGACATCAGACGCAGAGAACACCACAGCCTGGGTTTGAACGCCAGGCCAGCTCCTGGGGACACCACAGCCCAGCTTCCAGTCCAGCTGCCAGCTGTCAAGGGCTGCTCTTCCCTTTCACACACCCATTTTCCTAAGAAATGCACCAATGCACACAATGCCCAGACTTGCATACTATTTCCAAGGCCTCTGTGAAAGCCCACACATGACCACATGACTGAACACCTCCTGCTTCAAGAGCTGGGAATCAAGCAGCCAAATCTGGGAGGTGCTCAGAGACACAAAGCGTCCGGGTGGTGTTCCAGGGGCTTTCCCCACTCCCCAAAACAGATCGATTCTGCATGTTTAATGTGATGTGAGAAAACTGTTGCCAGGGCCATGATATTTAACTTTGGTTGGGAGATTATAACTTTCCTGCAGGCCTCTGAATCAGAAAGGAGGGAAGGCAGGAAGTGAGGAGGATGAAGGGAAAGAATGAAGGAGAGAGGGCGGGAGAGGAGAAGAAAGAAAAGGGGGAAATGGGGAAAGGGAGGGGGGTGTGTTTTAAGACAAGATGAGAGCTCCATTTCTGAGAAGCTCCTAGATTCTTGTCAGCTGGCAGGTCCCCCACCCTGACTGACATGTTAGCAGAAATGGATCTGTTCCTTAGAACACAGCGTCCACTCTCTCACTGTCTCCGTCATTGTAATCAGATATGTGTGTCTTACAGCCACCGTGATGAATTATATAATCCCAAAATGTCCAACCCAGGAAGAATCTAGAGCTCAACTCCTCCAGTCCCTTCACTTTCACCTTCGAAAACTGTGGCCCAGAGGAGCAGTGTGCCAGTGGTCCCAGCACTGTTAGGCGCAAGGACAGGGACACTAGCCCAAGGCCTCTGACAGCCCAGTGCCCTTTCCACTATGCCAATGAGTGGAGGTTTCAGCGAACTTGATTTTGGCTTCCTGTACAGTAGCATTGTCTTACAGCCAGAGCCACTCAAAGATGGAATAGGCCCGCTAGGAGGGACCACATTCCCTATCACTACCCCCTTCCAGAAATGTTGCAGGAGCTATTCAAGGTAGGAGGCTGGCCTCGATGATGTCCAACACCCCTTCAGCCCTGAGAGGCCAGTAATTGATCATGCGTATAAAACAATGAGCACGGTGCCTGGTGTGATCAATAAAACTAGTGGTTGGTGATAATACATCCCTGGCTTGCAACAAGTGATGAATTCAAACTTTCCTGCCTGGCGTGGTCTGATTGCCGTTCGTGGAGTATCCTGTCGACATGTCGCAACCATTCTGGGGTGGTTGCCACCATCCTCACTCTGAGGAAGGAAGCAGCTGAGCCTCCAGGAGGCTGAGTCACATACCTCCGCAAGCAGCAGGGCACCTTTGGGGCTCTGGGGTCCGTGCTCTTGGCCTCCGAGCTGGGCAGCCCTCTCATGTACTGGCTGGCGGGTAGCAGCCATCACTGTGTGATCTTGGCAAAGACTCCAACTCTCCGGGCTTCAGCGTCCCCACTAGCCAATAAGGATGTTTCATTACATGGTCTCTAAGCTGTCCCTCATGCTAGGCAACAGGCAAGGCAGAGTGAGGAAGACGAGGGCGCGGTGTGCAGGACACCGAGGCAGTGGGAGCACTGGCAACGGTGTAGAAAAATAAAGGAAATCTGCACTGGAGATAAATAGATTCACAGATTGTGTCCTCAAGTCATGTTCTACATTGATACGACACAATTTGTAGAACTCAATTGACAGGCTCCTCTACATCCTTTCAAAGGACCTGAATTTGCCAATTAAGTTGACATTTTTTCCCGTGTGAACCTCCTACATAGACTCAAAATACAGAAGTTTAAAGATCCCCTAAAGATCATCTAATCAACCTCCCCGCCCCGCATTTCACAGATGAGGAGGTAGGCCAGGAAGAAGCAGGGACTCTCCAAGGGTCCCAGAGGGGAATGAGGGCTGGAACCAGAGTGCCAGGCGCCCCTTTCCCTGTATGTAGTGCCTGGTGTCCCCTCCCACCAGCTGGGCCAAACAGGCAAGCAGAGAATGGAGCCCCAGTGGGATTCAGGGCCAACACTGCTTGCAGACAAGATGAGAGAAATCCGAACTGTCCTGGAAAGAGGGGTTTTTTTTGTTTGGCTGGAGTTTTGGTTTCCATATTTTGAATCTATGTAGGAGGTTCACATGGGAAAAAAACAACAACTCAATTGGCAAATTCAGGTTCTTTGAAAGGAGGTAGGGGAGCCTGTCAGTTGAGTTCTACAAATTGTGTCGTATCAATGTAGAACATTGGAGGGTGTGCGTGCGTGCGTGTGTGCACATGTGTGCGTGTGTGTGCATGCATATGTGTGTGTGTGTGTGTGTGTGTGTTCTGTTGGTGGTGTTCGGGTAGATGGAAGAGGACCTGATGCTGAGGAAGGCAAGAGAAACTGGAGTTGAAGAAAGAATTATTTGGCTTAATCAATTTTTTCCAAATAGGAAATCTTGAGGAAATTAGAGCCAAGAGTGAACTCTAACTCTCTGGGCGCAGAGCAGGAGAAAGGAGATATGCCCAGAGTAGGAAGAGAAAACAGAAGGGAGGCTTCCTGGGTCTGCGGGGGCCTTGGGCAGGGTCAGTCATCAGTCACACTCTTCTGGCCATCCCTTCTCGCCACCAAAGGCAAAGCGCAAAGGCTGCGGCCTGTTCCTTAAGTCGTGCGGGGCGTGAAAATTAAAACGGCCCCCTGCTTTGGCTGCTCTGTGTGTGTGAGACAGAGACAGAAAGAAGTTATTACTGTGAGGAAGTGAGAGGGTGAAGAGTAAGAACTTGCCTCATTTGTCAGCTTGGGAAAGTTCTTGAATGTTCTCAAGCCTTTTGGTTTGCCCCTCTATAAAGTAAGAGTGGCATGATCGACCTGGAAGTGTGGTAAGGATTAGAAATAACGCCCGTGTGCCAGCTCAGGTGGCAGCCGGCAGCAGCGAGCTGGCTGTGAGGTCTGTCACTCTCCTAGCTCTCTGGGCCTCTGTTCTCTCTTTGGGAAGTGAGCTAATACTTTCTCCTGGCTCAAGTTATTGGGTTGTTGCAAGATGAAACAAGAACAAACAAATGAAAGAACTTTTAAACTGTGGACTTTTGAACAAGTATGGAAATAGCATTCATAATCAAAAGCATCTTTGTGCTCAGATTCCACAGGCAGAGACCTGATGTTCTCTTAAAAGACTGGGAAAGAGTCCACTATCTTGCAAAGCACTCCCCCAACGCCTCAGATGTCCCAGTTAGAGCTTCGTTGGCCCTGGAGGCTGTCAGTCTTGGAACAGTGCTCGACACAGTGTGGTCCCCACCCCCTGGGAGCTGTCAGAAATGCAAATTCTCAGGCCCCACCTCATACCTACTGAGTCAGAAACCCTGGGGGTACAGCCCAGAAATCTGTATTTTAAACAGATCTCACGGAAAATCACAGGCACATTAAAGTTTAAGAAATATTGTTTTTAAGTAATTTTTTATTTACAGTTGGCATGACATATTACATTAGTTTCAGCTGTACAACATAGTGATTTGACATTTATATAATTTGTGAAGGGATCACCCCAATAAATCTAGTGCCCATCTGATACCATACGTATTTATTACAACATTATTGACTATATTCCCTGTGCTGGATTTGATGGATGAAAAGGTGAAGGGGTTGAGAAATACAGATTGGTAATTACAGAATAGCCATGGAGGTGTAAAGAAGTATTGTTTTAGGACTTGTGAAAATGCAGATTCTGATTCTGTAGGTCTGGGGTGACCCAAGATTCTGCTTGTCCCAGGTGAGGCCTGCTGCCCAGGTTTGGGACCTTGCAAGGTCATAGAGTGTCCTGTAAAGTCAAGGAACCTTGCATGAAGGAAAGCAGCCCTTTAATAGCCAGTACTTTGGTTGAGCACAGTAATGGTGCTCAAGGCCTTTCAGGAATAGGTGGCCGAAAAAGCTAAGGAATTCTGGGGACAAAAGAAATACAAAGTGACAAACAGGAAGAGATCTTAAAAAAAATAGAGGAGGTGGGAAGATGCCAAGAGAAAAACAGGCTGACTGTGTACAATGTGCCCAGGGCGGGTCTGGGCATGAGTGAATGTCCATGCGCTCACTGAGATCCACCTATGTGTTGAGCACTGTTCTATGTTACTTATATTCATCCACTCAATCCACAAAACAACCCAGTGAATTTGTTGCTATTATCCCCATTTTACAGAGGAGTAAACTGAGGAACAGGGAAGTTAGGTAATTTTCCCAAGGTCACTCAGCTGGTAAGTGGTGGAACCAGGATTTAGAACACAGGCATCCTGACTCACTAGTGCTAGACTATTCTGTCTCCAATACAGCCTCCGTCCTCAGGAGGCTTGCAGTCCGGTGAGATATATGGGCTAAGACTAACGGCCAACACTTGGGCAATGCCAGTTAGGTGCCAGGCATTCTACTGAGCACCTTACATGCATTTACTTCTTTAGCTCTTGTAGCAATTCTAAGAGATGGTCAGGGCACTGCTGCATGGGCCTGCCGGGATGCACAACTGCGTAGCACAGGCCTCTCGACTCCTGGAAGCTTATGGAGGAGATGCTTAAATTGGCTCATGTTCCAAAGTCCACGTCCTAAGCAGAAAACCTCCAATCCAGAAGTGGCCTCTAAAAGGGGTCTTGGAGTCCAAGCCCCACTTCGGGTCCTCACTTTCCACACCTCACCACTTCATTTTTAGTGACAATACTCTGAAGAGCAGGTGAACTGATCAGCTCTTTTGCTCTCCCTGGATCTTATAGACAGATCCAAGTTCATGCCACAGAAGGGCCCCCCTGCGTGCGCTGCCCCAGGCAGGCCTGTGAGGCCAGGCTGTTGTCCGTCCCAACGGGCACTGGGATGAAGGACCTGCTAAGTAGGTTGGTCCCTGCTGCCACTGTTGAGCGCCCTGACCTGCCACCCTCACTGCAGCCCCAGGCCCTCTGTCCCTCCCCCACAAACCAGAAATCAATGCCTTGGCACCTGGGATTCTAAAGGTTGCCTGACAAATGAAAACTGATCTTACCCCTTTGCAAAGTGATTTGACAATACATTTCAAGAGCCAAAATATGTTTATATCCCTTGATCCAATAATCCTTTTCCTGTCCAATTATTTAAATCAAGTAAATTCCCAAAAGGAAAACAATAGTTTGTATACAAAGATCTGTGCAGGAGTAATTATTCATTCAACAAACATTTATTGAGTTCCTCCTATGTGCCAGATAGAGTGCTAGATGGTGTAATCAAGATAAACAAGGTCCCTGCCCTCCTGGGGATTGTATTATAATTGGAGAGAAAGACAAAAAAAAAAAAAAACCAAAATCCCACATAAATGAGAAAAGTAATCTATTTACTACATCCTATGCAGAAAAGTAAAGGTTGTGATAGAGAACTTAGCAGCTGCTCTAGAGTGGGTGGTTAGGGAAGGTCTTTTAAATGTCACTAAATAAAATGACATTTAAGCTGAGATTCTCATGACAAGAAGGGGCGGCCATATGAAGGCTCAGAGAGAGCCTTCTCAAAAGGGAAGACTGTGGTCCAGGCAACCCTAAGAAGGCTGGTGTGGCTGGGTCAAGCAAAGTAGGTGGTGGGAAATGAGGTTGGAGGGATGGGAGACACCCAATCAATAGGACTTTGTAAGCTCAAGTGAGATGTTTGGATTTTATCCAGTAGAGAACACTAAGCACGGGTGTGAGACCAGGCTGTTCAAGGAGAGCGGGGCAGGGAGACCAGTCAGGAGCAGCTGCAGCCGTCCCGGTGAACGGTGACGGTTGAACGAGGGTGGGAGAAAAGCAGACGGAGAGAAGTGGGTGGATTCAGGATATTTTTGGTGGTGGGACTGCAGGGTTTGCTGAAGGTTAGTATGGAAGTGATGAAGGCAGCAGAATCAGGGATTACTCATGGACTCTCGGCTTGAGCTACTACAGGTGCTATTTATACAGCAGGGGAAAGACAGGAGAAGGTGCAAATTTAAGGCAATGAGGAGGGCAGACGTCATGGATTGAACTGTCCCCCTAAAAGACAGGTTGAAATCTAACCCCCAGCACCTCAGAAAGTGACCTTATTTGGAAATAGATTTGTGCAGGTGTAATTAGTCAAGGTAAGCTGAGGTCATACTGGCATAGGGTGGGCCTTGACTCCAATGTGCCTGGTGTCCTTATAAAAAGAGGTAAATTTGGACACAGGTACAGAGGCACATAGAAAGGAGAGCCCCACGTGAAGGCACAGACACTCGAGGGAAGCCAGCCACGTGAAGGCAGGCAGAGAATAAAGTGACGTGACTACAAGGTAAGGCGCGCCAAGGATTGCCAGCCATCCTCAGAAGCCGCCAGAGAGGCCTGGAAAAGATTTTCCCCCAGAGCCCTCAGAAGGAGCCAGTCCTGCCGAGCCCTGGATTTCAGGCTTCTAACCTCCGGAACTGTGAGAGCATGAATTTCTTCCGTTTCAAGCCACCCCATGGGTGGTCCTTTGTTATGGTAGCGTTAGGAATCTGATAGAGAAGAGGATAAGAATCTCCATGGGGGCCTTGTTAGGTTTGAGGAAATCTTCAGACATCCATGGGGAGAGATCAAGTCGCAATTAGATATATGAATCTAGAATTATATTATAAAGTAAGGCACTATGGTGTATTGAAGTACTTTATGTGATGTAGAAAATATAACATATAAAGGTATGGCCTAAAAAGGGAGAAATCATCCCCAAAATAATGGTACACACATTGCGTGAAATATTATGCTGCATGTGGGGAGAATCATTATTAAAAAACTAGGTAGCAACCTGGAAAATGCTTATGATAAGCTCACACGCACACAAAGCCAGTGACTGCCACTATGTGATAACTGGATGAGAAGCAGGTGTCAAGCTCTCTGGGTTCGAGTCCCAGCTCCAACTCTTCTGAGTGGCCTGGGGCAGGCTGCATGTCCCTGTATCCTGCAGGTTATATTTGTTCAGTATGTTTGTGGCACCAGTGTAAGGGAACACAAGGATGAACTGGAAAGCCCTGAGATGGCAGAGTAAAGAAGCAATCAGAGTACGAGACGAATTAAGCAAGGAAGACTTCCTGGAAGAGCTGACCTTTGCCAAAGGCGTGCACAGCCTGGGGCAGACTCCTTACCGCAGGCAACATGGCAGCCTCAAGGGGAAGACCCAGTAACAACACCTCCGATAAATCATTCTCTGTGCACACACCCCAGAGCTCTTACCATACACCGAGAGTTTCGACTGCTTATCCGTGTCTCTCACTCCCACTGTGAGTTCGTTGAGGACAAGGACCATTCTTCTCTGTACCCTTAAGCACAAGACTTGGCACAGGGAACATATACATTCAGGTCTGTTACACTTAATAGAAAACAGAATCAGAACTTGATTGTCACGCAGGATCTTCAGTAAAGGCACATTGATAACAAGCCCATCAACCCTCAGACATGAGGCCTCTTAAAATCCCCAGAAGACAGGGATCTGAAGCCTGCAGCACAGCTGAACTTTCCGGTGATGGTTAAGTTGCTGTATATGAGGTAAGCACAGGGACTTCATTGCTCTGGAAGAAGTGATAGAAGCCAACACCACCAATTAGAAAAATACAGTGGATTGTAAGAGACAATCTATTTTACAATAGCAACTAGAATCAATACATTGGGTAAATTAGACTCACAGGGCACAATCATAAATTAACTTCCTTTTGTCTCCCAACCCCCTATAAAAATGTATTCAGAGGAAAGGGAAAGAAGTCCTTCCTCTGCCTATTCATGAAAATTCAAGCTATGACCTTTCTGATCACTGTTAGGAAAGAGCAAGTCCTGTGCTCACTTCAGTCACCAAACTCTATTCCTAAATTATATGCTCAGTCCCCGCCGCAAAAGAAAAATTCCAAATTTGATATAAAGTTCACATTTTTTCTCCCAACCCATGCTTGTTGCAGGTGGGACTCCTGCAGGCGGGGACAGCGATACAGACAGCTGCTGCTTTCTTTCCCCAGGCCCCCACCCTCATTTGCTAACTGTGACTTCTAGCCTCTCCAGGGCTAGAGGGGTAGGGTAGTGAGGAGAGGCAGAAGAAGGGGGAGCCAAAGAGCTCTTACCTGACCGGTGCTCTCGTAAGAAGGCCTTAAAGATGACTTTGTGTGGGAACATGCACGGAATTTTCAGACAGTCCCCCTAAGCTCTGAGGACCTCTCACCCTTATGTGGGTGTCACGCTACCTTGCATCCCTTCGTTCACTTCCTCTGCAGCCCTAGGAAGTCAGTGGTGCCTTCAGCGTGTCTCCCCCTTGAACAGACATAAGAGGCCTTCACATCAGCCCTTCCAGTGCATGGGCTACTTCTAGTCCAAGGGAACAACATCATGTGCCCAAACCATCTTCGGGTGCTCAGGCTGATCCTGAACAGTGCCACCTGTCCTTGACCTTGTTTGTCTGAGATGGCACCCACCTCTCATCCTTTAGATTTCTCTGGTGGCCATCAGATAACAGTCCCACATGTCTCCCCATCTCAGACTGCCGTAGAAATGTGCTCAGCTCTCCAAGTGACTCCACAAGGCCCCTCTCGCTTGACGTCAGAAGGAGAGACACACAGCAGTTCTCTCCACCAAAATCTTTGTTCAACCCTGGTCTCCTAATGGCAGAGATGAGGTCTCAGGGCTCTTTCCACAGCACCATCCTGCTAAGAGGTGTCAAGGGGGGGTGCCCACACACCTGTATACGGGAATCAAAGATAAATCCAACACTGCTTCTCGTGGAGTTCAGTCTCAGGGGAATGAGAACATGCATCTCTAAGGCTAGCCAGCACGAGGCAGGATGGCTCCCACCGGGAGCAGTAGAGAAGGCTCAATGGAGAAGGTGGCCTCTGAGCGGGGTCTTGAAGAATTACTAAGAAATGGATAAGCTACAGAGATGTCTTTTCAGAAAGAGGAAAGAACTTGAGCAAATGCCTAGCGATGGGAATGAAGGGAGATGCACAGAGATCCCTGGGAGGCCTGTTTAAAAGGGACAAGCAGAGGAGAAGGCCAAGCCAGACCCAAAAAGCAGAAAGAGAGGAGGAGGTTGGATTTTTTTTTTTTTTCCTGCAGAAAGCAAGGAGTTTTGAAGGCTTTGAACAAGGAATGGAGGATGGTTTGTGAAGGGCAGCGACTAACTCTTAGTGAAGTGTGTTTTTCATTCCTTTGTGTCATTAACCCAAACGCCATTAAGAAGAAAAACAGAACAAAAACCTTCCAGGGCCCGCTTTCTTTTCCAGGAAAACCCTTGCCCTTTGGGACCTCCCACGAGTTCAGTTTGTAAAGACATCCAGTCCTGGTTTTACTATGGGTTAAGGGGCTTTGGAACAGCTGCCAGGCCCAGGACCCTGCTCCAGGCTCTGAGGCTCTCAAACCTGACAGGGCTGTTTGACCCATCTCTCCTTGGCCCCCAATGCAGCCCCCCAGAAGAGGCCAAAGGGAGGGGCTTCCCTTTTTAAACAGAAGGACCAGGAAAACCTTGCCCCCATGAGCCCCGCCATTAAGGCACCACCTTGGGCCCACTGGAGCCAAGCGGGAAAAATCCAGCAGGCCACAGAGCCAAGAACACAGCAGGTTACATTCCAATCTCTGCTCCCCGCCTCCCCTATCTCACCTTGAGACCTTGCATAGACTCTGTGTCTTCATCTGTAAAATGGAGACAAAGCTGCCTACCTCACAAGGTCGCTGTGAAGGTGAAATGTGAGAGAATCTGCCAGGCCAGCTAGCATGTAGCAGATGCACAGTAAACATTCCTCCCACTCCTTCTCCCAGCATCTCTCTGTGTCTCAGTTTTCTTGCCTATTAACTGTGGGGGCGTGGGGGGGGATTCAAGGACAAAGTTAAACCTGATAAAATTCCTAAGCGTCTGCCATCTACCCCACACAGAGGCCCTGGGGAGGGCAGAGGGCCTTTCCTGGCCTTGTCTGAACTCTAGAAGCTGTTTCTTCTTTTATTATTTTCAACAATGAAAAAAAAACAAAACCACAAAACCTGGCACACATTTGGCATGAACCTATACCCCCCACCCCTGACAACCTCTACCCATTACCACCATCTGACTCAATTTCTCCATCAGTGAAGTAGTTGAGTCTTAGGTCCCCTCCTCCTCCCACCCCTACAACTGTCCGCTAGGTTGAGAAGATGGCCCCCAGCAGAGGGCGCTCCGAGTACAACCTCCAGGCCAAGGCCCTGGGGAAAGGCACTCGGCCAAGGAAAATTCTAGTGGAAAAAGCGAAGGATCCAGGTTTATGAGTCCCAGACTTTGAAAAACAAAACTGCTGAGCTGTCTCCTGAGTTAGGGAAAAAGAACACCACAGCCGCCTCAAGATTTCCAGGAAACCATTTGTGAAGGCTTTGGGCAAGGCTGGCCAGGGGACCTGCGGAGGCCCAGCTGGGTCTGATGCCCTGGGAGGCGGAGGGGTGGGTGTGCGGGAACGTGAGCGGCCTTCGGGGGTTCTTGGGCACGGTGAGGCTACGTGCCTGTGTGTGAGTCTGTGTGTGCCCATCCACAATCCCGCAAGCATTTATTGAGCACCTTCTGTGTTCCACTGGGCACAGTGCTAGGGGATGGGGATGCCACACCAAGTAAAAGCCTCTGAACTGACAGAGCTGCGTTTAGTGAGGGAGGCAAATGAGCAGGCATTTCCGTTCAAAATGCAGGCGTCTGGGAGGCGGTTTGTGTGGCCCTTCAGAACACTGGCTTTGCGGCCAGGGGATGCACGTCTACACCGCCTTGGAGATCTCCAAGACGCAGTCTCCTCAGCCGGAAAAGTGAATCTGTTACAGCACCATCCTAGAAGATAACGTGTAACGTGTGTGAAAATGTTCAATGACTGGCCTCTGTTGTGTGCACTCGGGGTCCGCCCCTGGGTAAGCACATACGCTGGGCAAGTCCAGGTGAGTTACATGTGGGGTTGTCTGCTTCGGTTGTCTGTATGGCGAGGCAGGCTCCGTCAGAGGCTGCATTAAACAGTCGTTCGCAGACACGGTTTGTGGGGATGATTGTTTGGTCTGAGTTTGGTTTGTTTTGGCTCATAGAATGTTCTAAAAATCAAGACATTTCACATTTTCACATGAAAATCCCGATTTCCAGTGTCTCTTGAAACTTCGGAAGACCTGGATGTCCTGCAAGCATTTGCATGTGTGTGCCTGCATGTCCCGGTCTCTGCTTCCCATTGATGTGTCCTTCCCAGGAGCACCCTCTCTCCTGGCCAGGCCCCAAGTCTGTCCTTGGAGGAGTGCCACGGTGGCTTGGGAGGGCTCATGTGCAGACATGTTCTCCGTGAAAGGAGAAGCAGGACCAGGCAGAAGTGGGTGCCAGGACCCCAGCCTCCCCAGGCTGTTCCGGCCTCAGCAACCACGGGGCAGGGGAGAGCTTCAGGGCCTGCCCCAGGCTCTCTGGCCGCCCAGCTGGACACTGGTTACAGAAGGCAGGATGGCTTTTTTGTCTATCAGATTTTACATTTCAAACTTCCTCAATTATAGTTCCAAAATGATTAAGGCAATGATCTCCCCAGAAACTGTTGCTAGCTGTATATACCATGGGTCTTTGAAAAATGAGCAAAGTGACTCATGGTAGAAGCTAAAAATGTAGTTGTTAAATGCATTTTGGGAACCCACAGAGGAGAAAGGTGGAAATGATATTTTCCTGGATCCTCTTGAGATGGCATATCAGTCCCTCTTAACAGGTATTTACTGTGTCCCTCGATTCCCCATTGCTCATGTACAAGATGTAGGCTGGGCACACGGCACCTGCAAACACAAACGTGCCCTGTTCTCAGGCCCTTCTCTGGAGAGCTGTCCAAGGAAAAGTGAATGCAGGAACAAGAAAGGGCAGTGCATTATTGAGACGTTTTGGGACAGAATGGCACCAGGACATAAAAGAAGAGCCCCCTGGACTTCTGACTCACTGTGGAAGATCATACCCCTCCCTGGGCCTGTTTCCCCTTCTGTAAGAGGAGAATGTCAACAGAGACCAGCAAACGCCGGTCCTGCACTTGGCCCCCTCTGCCCCCAGCGTGGGCATTGTCAGAGGCACCGCGGGCTGCCGCCTAGCTCTCAGCCTCTTCCTCCCCACCCCACATTCTTGCTTCCAAGTCTTGGCTTGTGCTGGGAATTCATCTGGCCTGAGCTCTGAAAAAAAAAAAAAAAATCCATCAGAGCAGTTCTTCGCATTCTTTATCTTGGGAGAAAAAAATGTCTAGAGTCCCAAAAGACTGGGGCATCTAGTGGAAGCTTCCAGCATCTGTTATAAAGGTTCCTGGGGCAGGTGAGGAAGGCAGCTCCTAGACAGGTGGGAGAGTCATACCCCTTCCACAGTGCCATGGTTTGCCCTGCAGCATTCCTCTGAGGTCATTCTCCCACTTTTCAGATGAGAAAAATGTGACATCAGATTGGGAGGGACTTCCTGCCGTCGGAGAGCAGAGCAGGCAGATGTCCTGATTCCTGAGTAAGAGCCCTCCCACTCCCTGAGGTTCTCTCCCAGGCTGAGTGCTCAGGATGGGATAAGGACCACCAGGCTGCACCCTTCCTCTGCCACACGGAGACTGCTGTCGAGCTAGAGGACTGAGTTACTCTCATTCTGCACCAACCCAGAGTCCAGGAGACCCAACGTTACAAAGGTAAGTGTGGGAGAAGAACAATAATTCCACAGCCCAGCAAAGAGCCTTGGAGGCCTGGCGTATCACCTTTGGGAAAGCCTTGATGGCCAGAGTCCATGAAAGTGGAATCTGACTCATAGCTGAACCAATCTCTTAGAACAGGGCGCTCAGGCGGCCAGGAATGGCAAGGAGAAGCAGCAGTTGGCTGGTATTAATCCAAAGGGATTTGCCTTCCTCATTATTGGCATCTTAGCAGCTTCTCTTATCAAAAGGTGTGTCTGCCAAGCAATTCTCCTGGACCATGTCACCATCCCTGTGTGTCATGGGCACCCCCGTCCTACGTTGAAATCCCCATTTCACTTTCAAAGGGGCCAGTCCCACAGATGGTTGGAAAAGCCCCCGGGGCAGCTCTAGAGCCTGCATTTCAAAGATCTTCAAGGGGTGCTTTGTTTCTTTCTTTAAAATCTGGAAACCTGTTGAGATAGGGAAAATCACAGGACTCAGAAACTCCCTTCAACAAACACTCCCAGCTTTCTTTTCAAATTTTTGTTACAATGCTCTTTCTAACTCTATAACACCCTCCAAAAGGTCAGGCCAAAGACACTTAAGAAATATTTTCTGATGGTGGTGATATCATCATGAACTATTGTTAGCTTAAGTAAACATGTTTGTGGGTAATCTCTTCCATATTAGTCAGTCATTGAACAAATGTTTATGGAGAGCCTCCTATATGCCCCACACTGAGCTTCGCCTGGGAAAACAAAGGAGAATGAAGACGCAGCTTTACTTTAACAACTTTAATTCATTTAATTTCCCATCTTCATAATTCACATATTCTAGAGGGGAACAAGAAAGACTCATGAATAGGTGCATTTCATAAATTGCTAGTTATATGTGTAGTAAAAACCAAGATGGAGAGTAACAGAAGGAAACCTGGAGCATTTTTAAACATCACCAAAGCAGAAAATGCGTAGTATATGCTATAGTTTTTACAATATCATTTGGTGTATTTTTCTGTTTTGTTGTTGATATTAGCTGTGGGTAAGTTACCACAGGGAGGCATTGAATTTGGGTTGATGAATCCAGCACCATTTGGTCTTCTAATCTACCAGGTGACTGATAACCAGTAATCATCTGTTTAATTAAATTTTCTGCTTCGGGAATCAGGAGTTATCAGAGGAGATTAAGATGATGCTACCAGGAAAGCTGTTCCCTAACTGTTTTCACTAAGCGTAAGCCATGGATATGACAGGGACAAGGCGTGATGCTGGCAATGGCGAGAAGGAATCTAGGTCAAAATTGGGTTTTTATAAGCAGAAGGAGCGATAGCCCATTCCGGACTCCGCAGTTTAAGGGATGTTGACAACCAGGGGCGTGGCCGTCCTTAGCTGACTGGATGCACACTTGGTTCATCACATCTAGGATGCAGCAGTCAGGACGCTAAGAGCCCTGTCTGGCTCATTCTCAGCTATCATCTGGGGCTTGCTCATGACTGGACACACTATAAGCCTTCACAATAAATACGTGCGGGGTGCAGTCAATGAAAATGTCTGCAGCAACAGTGACCCGCGTGCTTCCCTTCCGCCCCTCCACGGAGCCTATGTCCCCCTGGGCTGCACTGTCAATTTCCTTCCCTCCCAGCATGCCCTCAGAGAGGACTCTCCTCCCGACACTCAGTCCGCAGTGTGGGTCACAATGACTGGGCTCCTCTCCTCTCCTCTCCCTGAAGAAGATGGTGATCTGTCGCTTGTTAAAGAAATGTCAAGAATTCAGAGGCTGGAGAGTAGGCTGGTGTACGGGCTGGGGTAGGAGTTGAGTGGCCCCTTCCTGCACCCCAGGCCTGGATTTTGTAAACTGACAGTGCGCAGAAGACCCGGGGGAGTGGCTCTTCCCTTCTTGTCACCTGACAAATGAGGAGACTGAGGCCCAGAGAGGGAAAACAACTTCCAACTTGCCAGGCAGGGAGAAACCAGGCGAGATACCACCTTGGTCTGAATAAGCAGAAAAAACACATAAAGCCTGGAGTGACGGCCCTTCCCACACCCTAATTCTGGCTGCTTAACCTTGACCAAGCTGCTAAACTCTCTAGGCCTTAGTTTTCTCATCTGGGCAGCAGAAAATAGTTTTCTCGCCTCTTCTTGGTGATTTTAGTAGATGGAGCAATTTGTGTGATATGCTCAGAGCAGCCTCTGATATTCAACAAAGGGCAGTCACTATTATTACCGCTGGCAGTGTTTTTTATCACAGCCACAGACCCCAATCCTCCAGACATTTAGGCTCGAATCTGGGCCTGCCTCCCTCAGGCCAGAGTAATCTCTCCCTCTGTAAAGCCTTTGAAATACCAGCATCTTGAACTGTAACGCCTGGAAGAACAGTTGTCAGAGAAGAGCTTGACCAGACTGGGACGGTGGAGGGAAGCCGGCCTAGGAGATGGTCCCGGCTTTCACATCTCCTTAGGTTCATGATTTTCAAACTGTGTACCTAGAGCCCCGAGGTCAGGGTGGGGAGGAGGGAAGCCCAGTGCACAGACTCCTGGCCACGTGCTCTGCTTCACAAAGCATCTCTTCTTCTAACCAGTTTGTATATTTGGGCTCCAAGTGAGAACGTATTCAGAGACACAGTCCCACAAAGTCTGAAAAACCTAACATGTTCTATGATCTTTATAACCATTTTCTGCTTTAAAAAATCAACAAACTATAATTTTCTGAATTATTACTTAAGCATTCATTTGTTTATCTTCCCACCCTATTCCCCCTATCCCCCAAACAACTGGTTTAGTGGCATGGGAAAAAAAAACAAAAGCAAAAAACAGAACATACATCTCCTGACTCATAGTGTAGTGTTCATTTCAATATATAAGCATAGCCTCCAATATATCCCTACAGATTTCAGATGGGAACAAAGAGAAGGAAGACACAATTCCTTTCATCCCACTACTAAATTGTCAGGGCCTTGTCAGTTTTCACCTTTTTTTCTACTCTGCATCTGAAAGGGGATTAAAAGTCTCTACTCTAGGAAATGGGACAGGCCAGGAGGTGGTCAGACACTTAGGGAGCTGGTCACATGTGCCCCATCATCTTCAATGCAGAATGGCTCACAAAACTTTTATATCCAAGGCCTCCTTGCCATTCAGTGCTGAGCTGCTTACAGGCACCAGAAGCTCAAAAGGCTGTAAGGCTAAGCAGGTGACTTCAATGTCAAGAGCCTGAGAGCTAAAGGATTGGGACAAAACTGGAGAATGAAAGCCTTTTGGTCCCTGTTTGAAGGCAGAGCAGATATGGATGTGAAAGGGCCTGTTGAGGCTCCAACACGCCCTGCTTCCCTAGGTTTGCTTTCTTGTTTCTCAATCATGGTCCAATGCTCAGACCACCAGATGTTAGGCTGTAGCCAGTGGACTACTTTTCTTGTTAAATTTATTTTTGAAAGAAAATTTTTTCTCCTGGGTAGAGATGAGTGGTCTCCAAAGGCTTTCATTTCCTTTCTGAGTCAGGTTTAGCCCCATGAGGCTTGGCTTTCGATTTCTACAGCCTTGCTGCTGCCTGAGCTCTCAGAGGTCCCCCGGTGATGCCCCCTGTATTTCAAGAGCCCCCTGAAATAAGCTGAGCGACTACAGATAAGTTTTTGGTACTTTCCAAAATTAAACTATTTCCCTTGGTAAATTTCCACCAAATGAGCTCATTAATCTGAAAACAGGATGTGGCACATGAAGAGAGTGAGATCAGGTTGCCTGCTTACTTACACTGGTTTGGGGTGGAGAGGAAGGGGTGGGTGGGACAGAAGTGAGACCAGAGACTGGCTTTCATAGGCCCCAAATCCTTCATAGAGTGGACTGAGAATCAATGAGTTTTTAAATCAGACTCAAAACTCTGAGTCCTTTTCTTCCCCTTAAAATGGAAAATCCACACAGAGACCACGGCTGGCCAACCTCCCACGGACTGCCCGTCTTGGAGGCCCCGTTAGACCTCCTGTTTGTCCAGAACAGCTGTTTCCCCTCCAGAGAGGACCCGGAGGCCCTCCTGTCACCAGAGGGAGACTGCCCTGCAAGCACCAGCTCCTGCGTCAGAAGGTGGCCACAAATGAAAAAAACGAAACAAAAAAACCATCAGAGAACTAAAACAGTTCCCAACTCCGGCTGAGTGTCCAGACAAAAAAAAAGGGGGGGGGATTCTAATACCTAAAGAGAATTTAATAGGTGCCTCTGAGTAACTAAAAACTAAACCAACGAAGTAGGCAGCTCACTCCTCAACTGACAGTCCTGCAGACGTTCGAGGTCTGATGGAGAAGCCTTTGTCAAATTCCCAAAAATGAAGGTTGTTTGTATCTCGTAACAAAAATTCTATCTCGACACTCATTCCGTAAGTATTTTGACTGATAAACACAAATTCATAGGGAATAAGTGCCTGCATGTGTTCAGACGAAAACAGGTATAGTTCCTTGAGGCATCCAGTTTTGTTAACGCACCCTGCCTATCCACCACTTGGTACCAGCCTTTGCTTATTGCTCCAACTCAGAAAGCGTGGACGAGCCTGGCACCGCGCCGGGCTCTTTGCAGGAATCCAGGAGGGCAGGGCTCAGATCCGCGCCTGCTCAACCCACCGCCACGCGGGGTTTCAAGCCGGCAGGAGCCGGGGGTGGAGCGAACCTCAGTTTCCCCAAGGGGAGGGGCGCTTGCCCCGCCCCCGGGGTGGCCTCGGGAGCCGGCTCTGGCTGCGGAGACCCGCCCCCGCTCGCCCGGCTTCCGCTGCCCAGCCACGTCCTCCGAGCCCCACCGGAAGCTCGCGCCGGCCGCGGGGAGGCGGTGGCTGCGGCGGAGGCGCCGAGGTTGGTTGCACTGCACCCCGCCCCCACCCTCCACCCCCGCCCCCGCCCCACCCCCACACCGCCCTGGGACTGCAGGCGGTGCCCCGCCCCCGCCCCGGCCGCGCTCCCTGCCCTGGGAGTCCCAGGTGCTGCTCGCTCGGGCGGAGCCTCCCCAGTGTGGGGCTTCCCACGCGCGGCCCGGGCCCGGGAGTCGCGGCTGCAGAGGCCTGCCGGGACTCACTGCCCCAGCCCTTCTTGCGGGCGGCCGGGGCACCGCTGGGGTTAGCTCGTCCTGGAATAGTCGCGGGCGCTGCTCTTCTGCTTACTCAACGGAACGGGAGAGGTGGCCGTGGCGAGAGGACAGTCACCTGCCGAAGGAGGGGCGGGGTACAGAGCTGGGGGCCATAGACAACCCGGGTTGCGGGACGCTATAGAATCACAAAGGCGGGCGGCCTATGGAGACTCCAAGGGAAAATGGGATTTGGTCTAGGTGGGCCCCGAAAAACAAGTGGAAGACTAGGGAGATGGGGCTGCGCGGCTCACGGAGGCTCTGCGCGTGCGGATCGGGCGGGCGAAGCCACGGAGATGAATCCGCGGGCCTTCAGAGAGGGATGGAATTCTAAAGGAGGGGCCCGGAGTCGTGTCGGGTGCTGGCCAGAGGGCTGGTTGGATGAAAACTGGGGCGGGCCCAGGACGGTCGGCGACTTGGGACACTGAGAACCTTGCAGGATGGTTCCAGGGAGGTGTGAGTGAGGCAGCGGAGCGCCTGTGCAGGCAGTCTTTTCTAGAAGTTCTGTTCAAGGGAGGAGAGAGTAAGTCGACAGAGGAACTAGGATGAGGGTGAAGAACATGTTCAAGCCCGATGTGTGGTTAGAGCGCAGGCTCTGGGTTCAGGAGTCCCTTCCCACCAGCTGTGAGACCTTGGGCAAGTCACTTAACCTCTGAGCCTACATCTGGAAAATGGAGGCGATGACAATACCTGCCTCATAGTGGCCGGTCCTGTGAAGATTGCAGGAGATGGTGCCTGTGAAAGTGCTTCACACAGCACTAGAAAGTAGTACTTACTAGGTTTATTATTAGAACAGCTGGGGCCTATTTTGATGCTGATAGAGAAGGAAGCGTTGAAGACAGAGGAGAGAGAGGGGACTAGACAGAAAGGGACCCAGAACTTGGATAGGAAGAGACATCTTGGGTGCCTGTCTGTCGAACCGAGAGAAAGAGGGAACAGTTGGGAATGCAGGGACGTTTGCAGGTTTGGCTCAGGAGGTCAAGGGAGTGCCTTGGTCCTGACAGCCTTGTCTGAGGTAGGCCTCAGGGTCATGTGCCGAGAGGGCCAGGCCAGGGCTGGCCCCAGAAGGGTGGAGGCCTGGTTTACGCTGCAGTGCTGGGGTGCCAGGCCCTTTTTGCCAGCAGCCTGGGTGGCCCCAGCTTGGCTCCAGGAAAGGTGGGCAGGTGAATTTACCTCGGGTCAGAGGACAACATCTGACCTGTCTTGCCCACTTGGGAGGCTCAGATAAAGCTGATGGATGTGAAAACACCACATATAAGCATCGTTTACCATGTTCGTCCTTTCCCCTGATCCTGAGGAGCTGGGAGGCCTGTGGCCATCATTGGAATAAATACCAAAGCCTTTTTGAGCACCTCAGTTGGGCTGTGCATTGTGCCACACTTTCACCTACGATCTCATTTAGTCACAACAGTCAGTTGAAGTCAGTATTATTATTATTCCCCATTTCACAGATGCGGAAACTGAGGTTCTGAAGTTAAAGACCTTGCCCCAGGACACACAGCTAGTAAAAGGTATTCTTAAGCTCTAAGCCCAGATTTGTCAGACATCAAAGCCCATGATCCGAAACCATCACAAGTTTGCAAAACCCTTACTAGCAGCCCAGCAGAATAGAAAGATGTGGAAGAATCATCTTTTCCATTTGATAGGTGAAAAACAGAGGTTGGATGCTCTGGCCATCTCTCATGTGGGTGAAGGAACACAGAGTATGGGGCCCCGCAGACCTGGTGTGAATTCTGCTCACCGCCAGGGGCTCTGTGACTTTGGACCAGGCATCTTGCTTCTCTGTGCCTGTAATGTGGCCACAGAATTCCCAGGAGGTTGCTTTAAGGAACAGAAAGGAAAGTGTTGCCCTGCCCACAGTACATGCTCCAGGAGCCACAGTTCCCACACAACAGTGGATCTGCGTCCCGCTTGGCCCGTGAGACCACCAACTCCCTGTGGCCTTGTGTTTATTTGGAGCTTTACTCTCCTCAGGGCCAGGAAGTGGTAGCGTCCGACTTGGGTATGTGGTCACCTATGACTTCCTGAGCGGGGCCTTGAGGAGCGCCCTGAGTAGTGCACGGTTCTAAGGCCTTGGACTTGGGGAGGGGGGGGGTTGGGCCCTGTGTTGTCATGGTGACAGATGAGGAATGCCACAGGCAGGGCCGTGAGAAACTTCCTGCTACATCTGGTTGCGCTGGCCATAGGGTCTCAGAATCTTAGAGCCCAGAGGCTCCTCGGGGACCATCTGTTGCAACTCCCTTTTTTTACAGATGGGGTAACTGACTCCCGCTATGAGGAAGTGGCTCTTACCTAAGACCCTGGACAGGGCAGAGCTAACATACCTGGAGCTTGCCTTTTTGGACCTGACACCAGGACCTGGGGACTTCCACCAGGACAGTGAGCACCCCCACCCAGAATTCCAGGCTTCCCAGAGGTCCCAGGGAACAAGGACAAGTCGCCAGCTGTGGCGGTCTCTGCCGAGGTTCCTTGGGGCGGGAGGAGGCTGGAGGAAGCCAGTGGCAGCCTGAGGTTCTCTCACAGGGGAACTCTGCCTGTGGTTCCTGAAAAAGTCCGTGACATGGTTGTTTTTTCTCTCTGACTCGCTCTCTTGCTCTCTGTCACTCTAAAGCATGACTGGACACTCCTAGAACCTTCAGTCAGCATCCAGGGGATTTTTTTTTCACCACAAAGGGTAATTCCTGCTCCATCTCTGCTGTGACTCAGCTGTGACATCGAACCGCACAAGCCAATGAGAAGATAAAGTCATCAGACTCCTGCTCACCAGAGAGGGTGGCCCACGCCAGAACTCACCTCTTCTCTCAGCACTGACTCCACGACGCTGGTCCCCTCCCCCGAGGAGCTTAGTCGGGCCCCTAGCCAGGCTGGGACCCCAGGATGGCCTCTGGCTCAGCCAGCAGCCCTCGCCCAGCCCCCGATGAGAACGAGTTTCCCTTTGGGTGCCCCGCCACCGGCTGCCAGGACCCATCAGAGCCCAGAGCCCTCTGCTGCGCTGCCTGTCTCTCTGAGAACCTGAGGTGAGAGGCCCGAGGAGCAGAGAGTGGGTGGGAGGAAGGTGCCAGGGAGGGACCCGTGATGGGAGACAAGGGTGAGAGGAACCTTACAGTGCTCTGCCACGTACTTACCTTACACTCTGGGCGGGTGACTTCATCTCTCTGGGCCTCAGTCTCTACACCCTTCCCTTGCAGTCCCTGGCACTGCCCCTTCTGACTATGGGCAGGAGAAGCAGCCACAGGCAGGTGTCAGCTGCCACAGCAGAAGGTGGGGAAGGGAGCCCCGGCTGGGCCTGGAGCTCTTTACTCACTGTGAGGCCCAGTGCAAACTGCTTCACGTCTCGGAGCCTCATCTTTCTTCTCTGTAAAAGGCCTGTAAAGTTGTTTTCTGCCCCCAGGATTAAGAGGGACAATGAGTGATTCCAGAAAGTTTTGGTAATGGGGAATATACACTTTCTTAGTAAATGATGAACTACTGTACAAATATATCTCCTTCCACAATATTTCCCATCCCTTGTACTGTTCGCTGAGAACACTTTTGAAGGGAACAAAGATACCTATATTTATATATATATGTAGTTATAGGTATATATAGTATGGATATGTATCTTTATATACATATGTATATATAGACGATGTATTTATATCTCATTGAATATGTATATATTATGAATGAATGTATACTTATGTAAATACACATTTTACATGTGTATAAAATACCAGAAACTGGAGGTGTGGCATCCACACAATTGTCAGCACCCCACCGTAAGCACTACTTTGAACCTCCTATGTGCCTCTTTCCTTGGGTCTTCAAAAGAGCCTTGGAAAGGTGGATACTACTATCATCCCATTTTACAGATGAAGACAGCGAGGCCTAATGGAGAGATTAGGTCAGCTTCCTGGCAAAAGTGCTCTTCAGCTGCCCCCAGCTCAACCTTTGTTTGGGGCTTTACAGCTTAAGAAGGTGGGAAAACTGAGTCAGGCCAGTTTGAAAAGTTCAGATGCTTTGATGCAGGGGTGGGGAGAGGTTGTGGCCAAGGAGAGGCCAGGCTGGGGGGCAGGGTGATCAAAGCTTGAGTTCATCTCAGGCATTTGCACTGGGTCTCTTGGCTTCTCTCCCCATCCTTCCAAACCCTGGCAGAGGTGGGGAGGGAGCTGACTGGATGTTGAAGGGACCCAGGCCTGAGGTGTGAAGAGCTCAGGCCAGCTCTGCTGCCGACTCTGTCTGCCCTTGGCTGTCCATGTGTCCTCCGAGGCCTCGCGTTCTGGGGCTGACCAGTGGCTCTGACTGTGGGTCAGGATCCTTCGGGAGGCTTTGTAAAAGCCCAGAGGCCCATGTGTCACCTGGTCGGAGTCTGGCCCCGCTCCTGGTGAAGAACCTCAGGCCAGGTGTTCTCTGAGGCCCCTTCTTATTCTAATCAGCCATGGCCATGTGTAACTCCTACACTGAAGAGTCCAAAACCAAAGAGTGTGAAGCTGAGAAGAGATATAGCCACACACGCACAATCCCTTACCTGAACCCCTGGCTCAGGTGTATTTTGAAATTCAGGATTTTTTGAGATTTCAGAAAAGCAAATCAATGCATTACTGCATAATTCTTCCAGTGGGGATTGGGGCAGCACCTTATAATCAAGCCTATTAATATATCTGATGGAACAGATATTCCCACTAAATGGGATAATAGCCTCCAGTCGCTTTGGGTCAGGTTGGCTGCCAAAGCAGCTCACTGCAAACAGCGGGAAGACACTGGTGCCCAGCGCTTTTGAGGTTTGGGAATGGTGGGTCTGGGATTGCGGCCCGCATGCTCACTGACGTCAGGCCCCACGCTGGGCGAGGCCTGGGCTTTTGGAGCTTTTGAAACAGAGGTGAGTGCCTGGGAGTCCTGAATGCCTCACTCAGCCGCATGTGTTCATGTGTCTTTAGGAACAGCGAGGATCGGATCTGTCCCAAATGCAGAGGAGACGAACCCCAGTCGGTAAGCCCAGGAAGCCTTATATCTCAGGAGAAGGTACGTTGGCACGCCCAGGATAGGGCGTCTGTCCATTTTCTACATGTGTCAAAGTCGAGGCCAAGTAGACAGCTGCTCGCGTAGTCCCTGGCAGGCACCTCCCTCTTTGTCCAGAGTCTGGACTGACTTTGGTTGGTAAACAGTGAGGAGACTGACAGTGAATTGGTGGAGCAGCTTGCCCAGAGTCACCTGGTTGATCTGTGACGGATTCAGGGCAAGAACAACAGTCCTGGCCGGGTGCCTGCAAACTACTGCCTGCAGGCCAGATCCCGCTTGCGCCATTTGTATACAGCCCGCCAGCTAAGAATGGTTTTTATATTTTAAATAGTTAAGAAAAAAAAATCAAAAGAAGAATGATATTTTGTGACATATGAAAAGCATCTGAAACTCGAGCTTCCGTGTCCATAAATAAAGTTTTATTGGCACATACCTACATCCACTTACGTATGAATTGTGTGTGGCTGCTTTCACCCTGTGGCAGCAAAGATGACTAGTTGTAAAAGAGGTTTTAAAACCCAAAATATTTACCCGCTGGCCCTTTACAGAAAAAAATTTGCCAACTCTTGATCTTCCTGCCCCTGATGGCCCCTCCAGCGAGGAGAGGCCACTCCCAGCTCCCCTCTGAGGGAGAGCCCTGCTGAGCTCCTAGGAGTGAGAGACGGATTTAGAAGTGGGAGGGGCCAAAGAGACATCCTCAGGACCCCCGGTCTTGAACCCCATCCCTTCTGGGTTGGAAGGACCCTCACAGGTCATCTGTCCAGCCCAGAGGTTCCCACATGCTGACCAGAGCTGGTCCATTCCTAAAAATAAGGAAACTTTAGTGAAACTTTTAATAAAACTAAATTCTTTCCACTTATAGAATCAACCTCTACCCGGAGATTATGCTCTTCCTATACATGTCTTTGTGTAAATGAAATGATAGTGATGGGAAATGATAGAATTCTTGGCAAAGCCTTTTTACTTGGTAAAATAAAAAGATGATCATCTTTATGTTAATCTCCGGATTTAAAAAAAACACACAAAAACAAACTTGTATTTATCCATGAAGCCAAAGCTGTAGGAACGTCAGAACCACTGCTCTAAATCTCAGCCCCTTGTCCTGCACACGGGGTGCAGCCCCCGTGGGGCAGCCTCAGTGCAAAGCGCGCCAGGGGCCAGGGTCTCCCTGCTCAGCTCAGCCATCCTCACTGTCCTCACGGTGACGCCCCCTGCTGCCCTCCGCCAGGGCTGCCCCCGTGCCTCACCCCACGGTCCCCGGGGTCAGGAGCCAGCTATTCAGGGATGGTTGTGGATAAACCAGTTCGTGGCCGAGATGACCCCTGGCTTGTTTCTCCGTCTGTAAAATGAAGAGGCTCTGGTTGCCCTGCAAGGCCTTCTCAGGACCTGCGATGTCGGTGGCCGGCAGGGCAGCTCCCCTCCCACCGGCAAGGACCCGAGGCATGTGTGTCTCCACACCCACCCGACCCGGTCTCCTCCCTGGCCCCTCTTTCAGAGCATTGGGGGGATTTCCTGCCCTGCCCACAACTGGTTTTGAGGGCTCTCCCATCCCATTCTCAGCAACCCCTTCCCTGCAGGCCTTCAGGGGAATCAGTACAGATTCAATGCATTTCCCCGGAACTGTACAGCCCACAACGTGCGGAGAGCTAATAGGATAAACAGATGCCCGGAAGAGCTTCCCGAGCCTCCCCGTTTGGGCACCCTGGTGCGCTCACCGTGGGAGACAGGCACAGGCACAGCCCTCTGTGGGCCGCGGCTCCCCCTGCACACGGGAGGGCAGGGCCGGGTGTTTCCAGCAGCCCCTGCCTGCTTACATGCTCCAGGGCTATTTTTTCAACTTGTTTTAGTCTGACCTCTTAGCAAAATTAATAGACATTCATGGACAACTTTTAGATAACACAGAGAAGAGATATGTTAATATCTCTTAATGCAGTGGCTTAACTTTTTTCATCATTATGTGAAATCAGGTGACAACGGAAGAGCTCTGATCAAAGGGGAGCGTGGAACCATGTCCTCTTGGTGACCCCAGCTGCCCCAGCCCCTAAGGGACCCTGGGAATTCCTAGGGTCCCTGCAGAGCTCAATTTGAAACTTGCTGCCTTAGGCTGAGTGCAATGACTAATGGTGGAACTACAAGCATTGTAAAAGCAAGGGGGGTGCTGCCTACATTTGGGGAAAGGCAGACCTCTGGCTTGCATGGGTCTTTCTTCCACGCCCACTCTCCCCCTGCCCCCTAAGAAGCTGCCGTCACTGCATCCCCAGTGGGAGGAGTGATCAGACTCCTACACAAAGCCGTGTAGTGGAAAGACCAGGGACTCCTCTGGCTCCTGGCCCTGATTCCGGACTCTGATGGGAACTTTGGGGGACTTTTGACCAAAGGAAAGCAGCTGATTATAAGTCAACACTTTGCATACATGGTACTTGCGAAGTTTGTCCGTGTGTCTAGGGAGACCTGGGGAAACCTGGGGAGTAGCGGGGGGTGGAAGAGCCGGCCGGAGACCAGCTGAGCCAAGCCCAGAGGCGCTGTTCTTGCAAACCCTTTCCATGCCATCTGCTTATCAGTCTGTCCTCCTCCTCTGACTCCCTTAGATTATTATCTCCCAGGAGTGCTTGCAGCCAGGGACCCATTAGGTAATGTAAGAAGCAGATATTAAAGGATTACTCCTGACCCAGTTAGAGACGGCTCTTGCCTGGAATGACCTTCCTGTAGAAGTGACAATGAGTCGGGCATGACCAGTGGATGGAAAATAACATTCACTTCTCACTGCCTGTGACCCTGTGAATGGAACTGTTTCTCTCACTCTCTCCCTTCTGAGGCCACTCAGGGTCAAAAGCAAGCTGACATCTGTAGCCCGTGGTTTACAATAATGCCTTAACTTATTCTAGAATCAGAAAATGACAGGAGGTCAAGCTGTCTAGTCCAATTTCCGTTCTGTACTGAATTCCTGCCAGGTGGCTTTATGTCCTTCCAGTGATGGGGAGCTCATTATTCCCTGAAATGACCGCTTCCGCCCTGGGGGCTCTGACTGTGGCACCGTGTTCCTTTCTTTGTGCCGAGCTGAAGCAGGTCTCCCTAAGCGCCAGGCAGGCTCCATCCCGACAGGGCAAGTGGGTCAGCACCCTGTGCTCTGCCGCGGCCCTGCATGGGTGCGAAGGTGCTGACCTCCTCCCTCTTGACTGTCCTTAGTCTCTGTGCATGTGTGTCCTTTGAAGTGCGGTGACTAGAAATGAACCCCAGGACCCCTACACTTCTGAGCTTGACAGTGGCATCTGTAACCGCGCTGATCCGGTGCCATCCTGCAGGGCAGTGGGGCTCTCCCTGTTTCACTGCGAGGTGATGTATTAGGCGAAGGGAGGAGGTATGCCTGGACCAAAGTCATATAGCCAGGGGGAGCCAAAGCCAGGCTCCCACCCCAGCTTCCTGGGCTGGTGGCCTCCTTTCTGCTGCCTCCAAATGGCAGGTCACCCCAAATGTTTTACACAGGCTCGAATTCCACAGTCAGCCTTAAGTTCTGGAATACACCAAGAGCTGTAATTGGAATGGGCAGGACTGCCTTCAACTGGGAGCATCAGGCAGGGCTTCCTGGAAGAGGTGGCCGCTGAGCTGAGCTGAGCAGAGCGTGCCAGGGGAAGAAGCTGGCCCAGGTACGGAGGCGGCGGGCAGGAACCAGCGGGCAGAGGCACACTGATCGGGTCTGCCCTGTCGCAGGAGAGTGCCGCTCCCTCGGCAGCCGCCGAAACCTGGGCAAAAACAGCCCCTCAGTCATCCGAGACCTCAGGTAGTCTTCGTGCCAGCGTGGGCCATGCCCGGCAGGCCGCAGGCCCTCTGTTCCGGGCAGCAGCGTCCTGGGGCGGCCCCTGCGCTCCTGGCACCCACTGAGCACTCACATTCCTAGAGGCCCGCGGGTCCTGAGTGGGGACCTTTCCACAGAGCCGGCTGCTGACCCGTCACAAAGGGCCTGGGCGAGCAGGGTGGCTCGGAACACCACATACCCCCGGACTTCCTAGACGCAGACAGAGGGACGAGTGTTCCCTCAGGGTTGGGATTTTGTTTTCTCTGTTTCTGTTTCCCCCTCAGAGGAAATTCCACTGCAGATTTTATTTTTAGCAGTTTGAAGCATGAGGCCATTTCACAGGGGCCTCTTGTGGCACCAGACGTACACCAGACTTGGCCCAGGACAGATGTCCCGGTCTTCCTCTGCCACCCCGGCCGTGTTCCCTTTTCTGTCCCCTCAAGTCCCCAGCCTTTGGGCGAGGCCATCCTTCGGTCAAGGGGAGGACTCCCTGGTGTGGAGGAAGGACCCTGGATGTGGACTCCAGGCCTCCACCTCGCTTTTGCTCCCAACTTGTATCGCCTCCTGCAAGTCACAGCCCACCCCTGAGCTTGGGCCTCTCCACCCACAGGGGAGAAGCAGAACCCCCAGCCCCGCCCTCCTCTTCATGGCACCGTAAGGCTCAATGGGGCGGTGTGCCCACAGATGCTCAGAAAGCAGCAAGCCTTCTCAAGGCCTCATAGCTATGGGACAGAAGACCCAAATTTGGTCACGTACTCAAGTGTGCAAGCCCGGTGTGACCATGAGCCAGCCAGTCACCCAGTTTTCCCATCTGTGTTAAGGTGAAGGTCATCTCGCCTAGTTTGCCTCAGAGCAGGGCTGCAGGGATCCTATGACAGCCCGCAAAAATGCTCTGGTCCTGTGTAAAATGCAAAGGCAGTTAGGAATGTTCCTCACCTGCCCGAGGAAATCCAATGGGAAAACGGTGTTTTATAGACTTAGTTATTGAAAGTTAGAGATGTGAGGATTAAATGAGGTACATGTATATGACCGCCGTTAGAGGGAGGGCAGTGCTTAATCCACAGGAATACTCCTGCTAATCCTACCACTACTAACAACGGCTAGCGTTTATTGAGTATTGCGTCAGGCAGAATGATGTTCCCCAAGCTGTCCGCGTGTTAATCCCTACGAATATTCGGCCTTCCACGGCTGTACTAGTTGAGTCGGGCTGCTATCCCAAGGTTCCACGGACTGGGGGCGCTGAACAACCAGAGCTTATTTTCTCACAAATCTGGAGGTAAGAAGTTCCAGACAGGGCTGGTTTGTTCTGAGTTCTCTCCCCTCAGCTTGTCGATGGTGACGCTGTCTTTTTCCTGTATCTTCATCTTGTGTCCCTCTACATTTGTGTCCAAAAATGTTCTTTTCTTGTAAGGACAGCAGTCATATCGATGGGGGCCCACCCTAAGGATCTCGTTTTAACTTAATTTTCCCTTTAAAGACCCTGTCTCCAAATACAGTCATGTTCTGGGTGTTAGGACTTCCACATAGGGATGGGGGAAGGACACATGACTTAGCCCATAACAGTGGCAAAGGGACTTTGCAGGTGTAATTAAATTAAGGATCCTGAGATGGGGAGATTATCCTGGATTATCTAGGCGAGTCCAGTGTAATCACAAGGGTCCTCATAAAAGGGAGACTAGGGAGAGTCAGAGAGAGATCAGAAGGTGCGCGACTGCTGGCTTTGAAGGCGGAGGGAGGGGCGGGGAGCCAAGCAGTGTAGGCGGCCTCTGGAAGCCGGAGAAAAAGAGGAAATGGTCTCCCCCCTAGAGTCCCCAGACGTAATGCCAACACTCTGATATTTAGGACTTACAGTACTGTAAGATAATAAATGTGTGTTGTTTTAAGCCATTAAGTTTGTGGCATTTTATTATAGCAGCAGTACATACCTAAGACCAGAATTTACACGTACTCTTATTTAATCCTCACAATAACTCTATAAGGGGAGGTACTATCATTATCCCCGTTTTGCAGAAGAGGGAAGTGAGACATGGAGAGGTTCATACTCTCCCAAGGCCACACGGCTAGCATGGAAGGTGACCAGAACGGGCTTTGCGCCCTAACAGGCTGACTCCAGAGCCCATCCCCTACCCCCTGGTGCCCTCTAGGGAACCAGCGACTGATCAACTGGCAGTGGAACTGTGGGCAGACTTGGTTGGCCGCCGAGGCCTCCGAAGGCCTCTCAAGTCACCCCTGCCCAACCTCTGACAGCCCCTGGAGGCTGGCCACAGCCCACCTCCGTCCGCCCATCAATACAAGCATGCCCCTGCGCAACACGACCTCTTTGGGCTCAACCGCCAAAAGAACACGTGCCCACCCCAACCTGCGTGGAGATTCTGGAATCCCACCGTGTTCACCCTTCCACCTTTTTAGCTCCCCAGTGGCTCTCACTTCCAGCTTAGAACTGCAGGAGATTCCAATCATGGACTTAGAGGGAGGTTTAGGGCCTGAGAGGTTCCCCGCTAAGTCCGTTCACCAGGAAGTAGGTCCACATGAGCATCGGTCCCTCCGTTGTTCCCACAGGTCAGGACGCTACCTGCCGGGAGAGGCTGTATCCCTGCACCCTTGCCAAAGCCAGCACAGCCTCTCTGCCAAGGCTGCCCTCTGCCCCTGCCGCCAGCAAAACATCTGCTTTCTATTCTTTGTTAGGAACATCTTGTGCTTGAACTCTGGGGTAGTGGGGCGAGGGGGGGGTGGCCTTTTGCTGGGCTGCATTTTGTGCCCTAAGCCAACCATACTCAAGCCCAGGCGCTCGTTTATTTTACTTTTAAAGAATAATAACTAATGTAGCTTTGTACTTGCTCAGCCCAAAAGACCTCCGACATCCCCTTTTATTCATCCAAAAATCTCCATTTTGCCCCCATTAGATTATTCTTTTTTAAAAAAGAGTCTCTTTGAAAATCAAGATATCAATGCGCAATAAAATTTACTCATTTTACATGTACAGTTTGATGAGCGCCAGTAAACTTATGCAGTTGTGTGACCGCTACAGTCAAGATGGTGAATGCTGCTTTTCTACCCCAGAAAAAACTTCCTTGTGCCCCTGGTTAGTCTGCCTCCCCCAGCTGCAGCCCCCGGCTGCCACGGGTATGCTTTCTGTCACTATAGTTTCGCCTTTTCTAGAATCATAATAATGGAATCATAGTATGTTTTTGAGGGTCCTCCTTATTAGTGCTCAAAGTCCTTTAGTCCCTCTGACTGCTGAGTCGTGTGCAAGGAAAAAACGCCACTATCCATTCGCCAGATGATGGATATTTGGATTGCTTCCAATTTGGAGCTATAATGAATACAGCTGCCACGAACATTCACATACACACATAAACATATGTTTCAGTTTCTCTTGGGTAAATTCCTAGGAGTAGAATGTGGCTTGTATGATAACTTTATAAGCATGGTTTATGAGTAAGTTGCTTTGTAAATATGATTTAACTTTATGAGATACTTCCATAGATTTTTTTTCCAAAGTGGCTGCACCGTTTTTGCATTCCCACTAGCAACATTCGTATGTTCCAGTTCCTCCACATCCTCACCAAAGCCTGGTGTTGGTGTTCTGTTTTAATCTTAACCATCTAGTGAGTGGGTAATGGTATTTCACTGTGGTATTTCATTTGCATTTGCATTTCTCTATTGACTAGTGATGTTGAGCATCTTTTCATAAGCTTGTCATTGATACAACATATCTCCTTTTGTGAAGCATCTGTTCAGTATTTAACTTACATTTTATGAGGTTGTTTGTCTTCTTATTACTAAATTTTAAGAGTTCTTTACATATTCTGGATACAAGCCCTTTCCAGATAGATGTTTTGGGAAAACACTTTTCTCCCAGTTCCCCATGGGCTTTCTCTTGGAAAGAGACGCAGTTGACTCTTGAGGCATGGGGGAGTTAGGGGCACCAGCCCCATCCCCCAACAGAAAGTCTGTGTATAACTTTTGACTGCCCCAAAGCTTAACCTCTATAGTTGTCCCTCAGTATCCATAGGACATTGGTTCTAGAACCCCCCCACAGATACCCAAATCCACAATGTTCAAGTCCCCCATATAAAACTGCACAGATCAAAAGCAGTACAGGTATTTTTGAAAAAAATCCAGTATCAGGGGGCCCAGGCAGTTCAGACCCACACTGCCCAGGGGCCAGCTGTAGCGATATGGTGTGGGAGGAGCCTGTGTCTGTGCCGCTTCTTCGCTGTGCTCCTTGGGCAAGTCCCTTCCCCTCCGTAAGCCTCAGTTTCCTCATCTGTAAAGTGGGAAGAAACGACTTACCCTGCCTTCCCCACAGCGCTGTCAGGGGCCCTAGGAAGAACAGTGGCCGCGAAAGCATTTTGTAAACTCCTTGGACCTATAAATAGGTTAACAGTATGGCGAGCAGCTGTGGAGTGCTGAGACCCCTCTGTGGCCCTGCCCTCGGGCTGTGCCCTACCCGGAAGGGAGCAGTGCGGGGCAGGTGCTCCTCGGTCAAGGTGGATTGCCAAGGAGCGATGCAGACGGCAACTGTGAGGGGCATCCCATTGGTTCAGGAGCGGGGAGGGGTCACTCACGCAGCCCACACGCTCCAAGTACCAGGCGCGGCCCTCAGCACTAGGAGCACAGCCTCACGGAGCTCCCAGAGCCCTGGGAGCAGCCCTAGAGTGCATGGGGGTCCCCGGCCTGTGTGGCTCCTGTCCTGAAAGGGGTGCCCCGCTGCCCTGGATCACGGCAGGGGCCCTGAGCCTGTTTTGAAGGAGGGTCACTGAAGGGGTCAGCCAGGCAGGACAAACAGCATGTGCAAAGTCCTGTGGCCCAGCCCGGCATGCGCCCTGTTGGATGCTGATGCTTTGCAGAGAGCCCCACTGGTCCCACTGGGATTCCCGTTGAGTGACACGTTGTTGTTTCCAGGATCACCCTGAGGTGGCTGCAGATGGAGTTACGTGTCCCTTTGCAGGTGTTGGCTGCTCCTTCAAGGTAAGCTCCTGAGTGTGAGAAAGGACATCTGTCCACTACAGGCCGAGGCCACGGGGTCTCCCCACTTCAGCCCAGATTTTCCCACACCACCAAGGTACTCCTCTGGATGACCCTTACTTTGGTGGCCGCAAGCAACAAACCTCACTAGTAAATCATTCCCGTACTCAAGAGAGCTCTTGTGCCTCATCTCAGTTGTAGCATCGCTAAAATGACCCCCCAGGGCTCCCCAGGCCTCTCTCCATGGTCCTGAATCACCACTGGCCTCAAAGATGGGGCAGAATTGGGGCTCTAGAGGCTGGGAGGCCCAGGGCTCACCATGGGCATGTTCGATGCCAGAGTCTTCTGTGTCCTTCTCACTGCAAACAGACCCACTTCCCCTTTGCTGCGTGAATGCATCTGACTTTCTTTGGGAACCTTGTTCGCTGTCATTGATCAGACCCACTCTCTTGGCAGGGGAGTGCAAAGTTCATGCAGGAGCATGAGGTCACCTCTCAGGCCACCCACCTAAACCTGCTGCTGAGGTTCCTGAAACAGTGGAAGGCCCAGCAGGGCTCAGGCCTGGGCTCAGGGCCCATGGCTCTAGAGCGGAATCTGTCGGACCTGCAGCTGCAGGCTGCTGCAGAGGTGGCCGGGGACCTGGAGGTGGACTGCTACCGGGCCCCCTGCTCTGAGAGCCAGGAGGAGCTGGCCCTGCAGCACTCCATGAAGGAGAAGGTGCTGGCCGACCTGGAGGGGAAGCTGCGCGTGTTCGAGAACATCGTTGCCGTCCTCAACAAGGAGGTGGAGGCCTCCCACCTGGCCCTGGAGGCCTCCATCCACCAGAGCCAGCTGGACCGCGAGCACATCTTGAGCTTGGAACAGCGGGTGAGCGCAGGCAGCAAGGCTGCCTTCGAGGCTGACCCAGGGGGCCCTCAGCTCCATCTTATCTCCAGACCAGTGCTTTGGCCTCTCTCCTAAGCTTTGTCCCTGCCCACAGCAGTCACACCCCATCAAAAGGTATCTGTCCTGTGTCCCAACACCTCCTAGGGGCTTGAATTCCTCCCATGGTAGGACTCTCTGTTCCCAAGCTACTCATCCCGTTGCTGGACATTTTCCACCATTAGGAAGTTCTTCCTTACCCCAAACTCAATCAGCCTTTCTGTGTCTTCCCTGCATCGTTTCTGGCCCTGCCCCTCGGGGCCCCCAAAACAAACCTGCCATCTAGACCCTATGGAAGCCCTTCAGAGATGAGCAAACAGTGATTTATCCCATCTGAGTATTTCCTTCTTTAGGCTAAACGCCCCCAGTGCCTTCACCCCCCTCATCATAGCACGTTGTTCTCATAGGCGCTGGCTCCGCCTCTAAAGGATTCCACACATTCAGAATGGTGGTCCCAGACCAACTCCAGACAATCCACTTCTCCAATAGTTCTTGGTCGAGCAGGACTGTCATCCCCTCCTTTGTTCCAGGGCTTATACTTTTCTTAATATAACCAGTCACCATGTTATGTTGCTTCCTTTTCTTTTCTTTTCTCTTTTCTTTTCTTTTCTTTTCCTTTTCTTTTCTTTTCTTTTCTTTTCTTTTCTTTTCTTTTCTTGCAACATTACATCGCTATCTCATGTTGACTTAGGCCTAGCTTTTAATTCCAGCTCTACCGTTGGCTTGCACGGTAGGCAGGAGCACGTTGCTTTCCCTCTCAGGACTGCAGCTCTCTCATCAGTAAAATTAGCGTTTCGATTTCTTGAAGAACACTCACTCCCACACCTGCTATGTGAGCAGACCCAAGAAGAACTTTGTATTCTCTCAAGTGTCTGTGGGGAAGTCTACCAGGAGAGCCAGGCGTTGTGTTTGAGTGGTGGAGTAAAGCCTGCATTTATGTAACTCTTGCCCCAGGTAGAAGGTGGGCTTCTTGAAGGCAGCAGCCATGTCTTCAGTTCATCAAAAACTCCCTGGCTCAACCCGTACATGCCAGGCTCTGTGCAAGGCAGGCACACAGAGAAGAAATGAGCACAGGCCCAGCCCTTGGTGGGGGAGACATCTGTCTGGTAGGATAAGCAGAAGAATAAATCTCATAAAACTGCTGTAAGGACTTTGTAAGAACATAGATGAGAGAGAGAGAGAGAGAGCGGCTGAGCTAGGGCAGTGGCTGAACACTTCCCAGGGGAAGGGCCGTGGGAGCCAGATTTCTTGTGGGTGAGTGGGCGTTGGCCAGGGGATCGGGAAGGCAGCGGAGTTCCAGGCAGGAGGTACAGCGCATGCAAAGGCAGACGCATGCACCTGAGGGAGGCACAGTCAGGAAGGCATGTTCTTGGTGGGTCTGTCTCCAGAGCATGCCGTCCCCAAGCCAGGCCTGGCGCCCCTGGCTCAATGGCTTCCCTACAGGTGGTGGAGCTGCAGCAGACGCTGGCCCAGAAAGACCAGGCCTTGGACAAGCTGGAGCAGAGCCTGCACCTCATGGAGGAGGCCTCCTTCGACGGCACCTTCCTGTGGAAGATCACCAACGTCACCAGGCGGTGCCATGAGTCAGCCTGCGGCAGGACCGTCAGCCTCTTCTCCCCAGGTAACGCCTCCCCAGAGCACAGAGACCCATGGGGCCCAGGAGACAACATGGGGAACAGCCAGCTCTGTGACTCCATGCCATGTCCAGTCAGGCCAGTGTCTGTTCAGGCCACCGACCGTGCTGGGACCGCAGAGGAGGTAGGTGCCCAGCTCAGCCCCGTAGAACTTGGGCTGTTTGAGCTGCTGCGCCTTCCACCTCCCCCTGTGTCAGTCACGTTCTGCAGAGAGACATAAAATTGTCATTGGCTTGGTGTGGAAGTCGGATATGAAAGACTGTGCTGTGACCCAGAGCTTGTGCAAATGCCGGATGGGGAGGCTGGTTCTCGCGGGCGGACACTAGGGGACCCTTGCCCTCAGGGGGCCAATGGCCTGACTAAGACAAGCGGAGAACTGAGTGGACGATTATGGTGGCGCACTAGGAAGTATTGTGTAAATTGGGGCAGTTCTTACTCATTTCTGGGGCCCCAGGGCATAGCACAATGTTTTGCATAAAGTCATTACTCAGTAGATTTTTTCCCTTAATTAATTGACTTATTTTTATAAAACAATGTGCATATTTGTGTGTGAAATGCTCAGACCTCTGTGTGCTTCCCCGCTCCTCACCCATGTGTGTCTAAGTAAACGGGGGTCATCAGGAGAGAGTTCTGCAGAGGACGATTTGAACCGCCTCTCTCTTGCCTTTGCGCCAGCTTCATGCCTTTCCTGTCCATCAGCTCCTCTGAGGCACCCAGAACCAACAGGGTGGGATGAAAAGGGGCGTCGGAGTCTGCTCTGCACCCCAGAGTGGGGCTTGGTCCCAAAGCCAGGCACCCGTCCTCAGGAGCAAGGGCGGCCCCCTTCCGGGGCGGACTCACCTCCAACACACAGGCGTTTCCTCCTCCCTTCTTCCCAAAGAGAGACAAAGTGAGCAGTGTCTCTGGCTTCCTGTTCTACCAAAACCTAAGGGGCAGGGTGAGTCAGAATGTCAGTCCGTCCCTCCTCTGCCCCTTCCTGCCTGTCCCCCACACCCTGTCCCCAATCGCCCCCTCCCAGAGGGGCCCTTGTGGTGGCAGCCTCTGGCACCTCTACTGTGCGGCGCTTTCAGCTGCTGAGGGAGAGAGCCCAGGGGCCCCCGTGTTTCATCACCAAGGGTGAATCACCCCTCAGGGGCCTTTGCCAAGGGTGCCTGGCAGAAGTGGGAGCCGCCCACTCTTCCCCAGCCTCTGGGAGTCCCCAACCACTAGGCCTAGGGCAGCAGAAGGAAGTCAGTGTTGAGAGAGGAGGCCTGGCCCCTGCTCCTGGCTCTGGCCCCAGCACCCGTGGGGCTGGGCACTCCCACTGTGGGGCCCGGTCTCCTGACTGCAGAATACAGGGTGGTTAGATCAAAAGTGTGGTCCCTGGGCCAGCAGCATCGCTGTCTTCTATAGGACATGCCAAGTCCCAGTCCTCTGCTGGATCCGAAACTCCGGGGCTGAGGCCTGGCTATCTGTGATTCTGATGGCCAGTTGACAGCCACACAGATGAGCTCCAAGATCTGGGTCCTTGGGACAGCATAGGATCCAGAAGAATGCTGGGCTCCAACCCCAGATTTCTAAGTTTTGAGCCACTGACCTTGGGCGTGTCTAACCTTTAGTCCCAGTTTCCTCATCCGCAAAGCTAGCACTCTCCAGCTGCCCCTGGGCTGACTCTGGCTTGCGCATTTCAGCTTTCTACACTGCCAAGTATGGCTACAAGTTGTGCCTGAGGCTCTACTTGAATGGGGACGGGACGGGAAAGAGGACCCACCTGTCACTGTTCATCGTGATCATGAAAGGGGAGTATGATGCTCTGCTGCCGTGGCCTTTCCGGAACAAGGTAGGGGCCGAGCGGAACAATGCGGGTGGGGTGGGGGAAGCCTGGATCTTGCCCCTGGTTCAGCCATCAACTGGTCAGGTGACCTGGACCAGCCTCTTGCCCTCTCTGTGTTCTTAGGTTCTCCTTTTATAAAACAGGAGCCTGAGTTCATATCTAGTAGCCAAGTCCAGGGGCAAAAATGCTGGGACCAACATCCCTAGGAGTCAGGTAGAAACTCACTTGGTGGGATGAATAAGGAAAACTTCCTGGAGGAGGTGCTGTGGGGCCACCCTGAACAAGCAGCATTTTCAGAAAAAGGGGAGGAGGTAGATGCTACTACACACCTCTTAGCATGGCCAAAACCCCAAACACGGGCAACACCAAATGCTGACGAGGATGTGGAGCAACAGGATGTCTCATTCATTGCTGGTGGGAATGCAAATGGCATGGCCACTTTGCAAGAGAGTTTCTTACTTTGGCAGTTTCTTACAAAACTAAATGTACTCTTGCCATATCCAGAAACCACACTCCTCGGTATTCACCAAATGAGCTGAAAACTTCAGTCCACACAAAAACCTCCACATGGGTATTTATAGCAGTTTTATCCATAATTGCCAAACTTGGAAGTTGCCAAGATGTCCTTCAGTAGGTGAATGGATAAACAAACCTTGGTATGTGCAGAAAACTGAACACTATTCAGCACCAAAAAGAAATGCTGTGGAGGAACCTTAAATGAATATTGCAAAGTGGCAGAAGCCAATCTGAAAAGGCCACATACTATATGATTCTAGCTACATGACTTTCTGGAAAAGGCAAAACTGTGGAGACAGTAAAAAGATCCGTGGTTGCCAGGGGCCGAGGGGAGAGAGGGATGAATAGATAGAGCACAGAGGATTTTCAGGGCAGTGGAACTATTCTGTATGGTATCAGAATGATGAATATACGTCATTGCACCTTTGTCCAAACCCAGGAGTGAACCCTGAGGTGAATGTGTCAGTATCTATCGATTGTAGAGCATGTCCCGCTGGGGTACAGGGTCTTGACAGTCTGGCAGATGGTGTGGAAGCAGAAGGTATATGGGAAATCTCTATATTTTCCATTCAATTTTGCTGTCTACTTAAAACTGATCTAAAAATAAAGCCTGTTAAAACTGTTTAAAAGGGCAGAAGTGCCACTGTGGTCTGGATATGAGCCAGTAGGTCAGTGGCCCGCACACCTGCCAGCGGGACTTAAAAGGTACCAATGACTGGTCTCTCACTACAGTCAATGGGGAGGCCTGAGCATCAGGATTTTAAAAACCTTCCCAGGGGATTCTAAGTGCAGCCAAGTCTGAGAACCGCTGTGATAGGCGATGGGAAGACATTTTATGTCCCGATGGGTGTTCCAGTGACACATACCAGGGTTTGTGTCACTGAGATCATCAGCCTCTTGAGGGCACACATATCTGCTCTGTGTGGACTGAAACTCCGTTTATGTTGCCGGACATCGGCAGGCAGCCCCTCAGCAGAGGGCCTGTCCGTTTGTGCCCCCTGCCTCACCCAGGAGGGTCCAGCATAGTTCACTGTCTGACATCTCTGAGCAGGAAGGGGTATTACCAGTTAGGAGTCCGGGCTCCTTGTCAGCGCTCAGTCCCACCTATAACCCCCAACAGCCAATCAAAATTGAGGCATTCACATCCCCTTTTCCTGTTGGATAGACCCTCAGAGCCCTAATTATAGGACAACCCCCAAAGCCCACTCAGGATACCAGGTGCTTCCATCTCTGGGGGCTCTCTCTGCTCCAGGCGTGGTCCTTACATTGTTTCTTTGGCTCCTAACCAGCCTGAGCTCAGGGTCAGAGGGGCTACACAGGTGGCAGACAGAGGGCAGCTCCGCGCCCCCCGGTGCGCCGCCCAGACCTGACCTCCCACCTGCCCTGGCCCGCAGATCACCTTCATGCTCCTGGACCAGAACAACCGTGAGCACGCCATTGACGCCTTCCGGCCCGACCTGACCTCCGTGTCCTTCCAGCGGCCCCAGAGCGAAACCAACGTGGCCAGCGGCTGCCCGCTCTTCTTCCCTCTCAGCAGGCTCCAGTCGCCCAAGCACGCCTACGTGAAGGACGACACCATGTTCCTCAAGTGCATCGTGGAGACGAGTACTTAGGGCAGGCGGGGACAAGTGCCCGCACCTGCGTGCGGAGGAAGCGCCAGCCCAGACTGGAGGAGGTCCTGCCCTTGGTGCCCACGGTCCCAAGACACAGCGATAGCCTGGGGCCGGGTTGGTCTGAGCAGGGCGGACAGACTGCCTGTGGCAGCCATCCGCTTAAGGGGGTGGCAGGACCCCACAAAGGCAGAGGGTCCAGAAGGAGGTGGTGGCAGAATTGTCCCTCTTGCACTGTCCGTGCAACACCAGAGTCCTGGCAGCCGCGCCAGCCCTGAACGCTGAGGGGGACTCTGACCAAGGTGGGGAAGGCAGGGGGATCACACCTGTGGTGGGGACAGCGATCTGGAGGTGCGGGGCTGAGCATGGGCAGGTTCCCACAGGGCCGCCGTGGAGAACTGGAAACCTGCTTGCTGTGCGCCTGCCCAGGGTCAGAACTGAGGGGTGGAAGGGACAGGCTGCCAATGGGAATTCCATCTGTCCAGGCGTGCACTGACTTCCCCGTCACCGCAGGTGAACAAGCAAAGGCAGAGGGCTGCCCTGGAATGGGGGCAGGCACCAAACTGGGAGTTGGATCGTACAACCTTCAAGATTCCTTCCAGCCCAGAAAGTCTCTAATTCTAGGCCTCCTGGCCCAGGTGAGGCCTACAGCTTAAGGAGTTCTGGAAACATTCAGGAACCTCCTGTCCTCACTCACCTTCAGTACCAGCAGGTGGGCTGAGCCGCTGGCACAGCGCCCGCCACCCAGGCCTAGCAGCTCAGCTTCCCAACACGCAGAGGCGCTCACAAGCCCTGCATCCTGTGCCTGCACCCACCAAACTCCCCTTCACCACGCCCCCTGCAGACCAAACAAGTTTGCTGAGCTTCCAGGAGCTGCCAAAGGAGCGAGGCATAACCTCTCTGCTCCCTGCCTGGGGTGCCCACCTTCCACGCTTTCCTGAATCCCATTCACCTGATTAACCAAGGTTTTCACTTTTCTCATTGACTGATCAGGGTCTCTGAGCCGCGAGCAGCAGTTGTCCTTTATAAATATGTATAAAACCAAAGAAAGAATTTTTTAAAAACCTCTTTTGAAGTTTTCACGATGTGTACAGTCATGGAAGTGGGTTGAAACTGAGCCAAGCTTGGAAAGGCCATCACTGCGTCTTGGTGGCGGCGCTGTGGGTTTTGCAGGTAACGTCCAAGGGTTACACCCTCCCCGCCTCCGTCCTGCCCTCTCTAACAGGGAGAGCCACCCAGCCTGCCTCCCTCGCTGGGATCTGTGGACCTCACAGAGACGCTCACAGGAGAGGCCAGAGGGAGAGAGGCCCAGGCACCACGGCCCGCCTGGCATGCATGGCTGTGGTCCATGCGTGTCCTCTCACCTTGGAGGCCTCACACAGCCAAGTCCTACGGGGACCCTGAGGCTCACGCTACCCCTCAGAGTTCCAGGTGAGGCTTTCAATCCTCACACCCACAGGGTTGGCTCTGTGCAATGGGCCAGCCCCGCTGTTCCCCATCCTGGTGAGGAGGGTCCCCACAAAAGAGGGGAGGGAGCAGCACAGCTCAGTGGGCTCCTGGATCCAACCCTCGTCCAAACCTGGTCTCCGGTCCTGCCTCAGCCTCTTCATTTGACAACAGGGACACAGCCTGCCTGGCCCTGTCCAGCTCCCAGGGTTTCCTCGAAGCCCAAATACAGTAATGGCGCTCTAGGGCTTTGTTAGTGGGTGGCATTTTGCCATGTGTGAAGGGCTGCGAACATGTCAGGGCTCCTTTTTCTTACCCCCCCAGCTGGCAGCCTGTCAGGGACAGAGACTGGAAACCAACTTGCTTCCCTTGCTGGGTGTGAAGAACAAGGGAAGGGCTGGTCTCACAGGTTATGGGGACTTCTGCCTCCGAGCTGGTGTTCTGGAAATAACGCCTTCAGCCCTACTCCCTGAGCACCGAGCCCGCGAGGGATTGTAGGGCAAGTTACTACGAGGGTCAAGTATGGCTCTTCACCTTTCATGGCTTATTTCTGGTGGGATGAGACACAGGCTCCCTTCAGGGTAGGCGGCAGCCATCCTTTCAGTAAAGCTTTTTTGAGACCTACTGCACCAGACCCCAGGAAGGGAAAGTTAAGATGTGCATCCCACCCTTAAGAAACTCAAGTTCATTGTGCGAAGGCAATGCCTAAGTAAATCATTGAAACGAGGACATAAGCCCAGAGAAAGCACAGGGTTCCAAATCTTTTGAGTGAAGCAGGGAGGGCTTCCTGGAAGAGGTGTTATTTAAACTCAGCCTTAAAACATTTTGAGATGCAGAAGACAGGGTGTGGGGGACAGTGAAGACTCAGGTGAAGAGTGGTCTTGGCTTCGTGTAGGGTCTGTGAGGTGGAGCCTGTGTGTAGCCCGTTGGGCTGTTAACAGCAGGGTGAGACGCTGCCTTAAAGCACCCGCTAACCTCCAGCACAGCCCCGTGTTAGGTGCGCCAAACACATCTCACCTAGTTAGAAGTAAGAAATGGAAACAATACTAACAGATAAAACATACTTCTAATACATAAACTATGTACCTTGTTGAGATGCTACAAGTATTAAGTAAGACATTTGATATAAATCCCAATATCAGAGTCCTTAAGAAGTAGCAGAGTCTCCCACCACCTGAGGGCTTCACCTCTTAACTGCATTGCCTACGTACAGGTCAGCGTTAAATGATGCTCATAACAGACTTCCCTATCGGGCCCCGCATTGTAATTGGAGGGCTCTGGGGTTTTGCCCAAAGAGCCTGTGGGTCAAGCAGTCGTGCCATTATAGCTGTTACAGAAACACAGCATTAAAATCACAGGTTCATCTTCAAGGCAATCATTCTCCCTGAAATTTGAAAGTCAGAAACCTCTGACAATTTTATTTGTCAGTTATGCATCCATGAAGCTGAAAAAAAGCTGGCTGGAGGTCTGCATGCTTTGTTTTCTTCGGGAGTCAGTTCCTTACATTATGGGTCTCAGGAACTCTGGGACCCAAGTGGGGAAACGAGGACACCCTGAGGTGCCCAGCCAGATTACTGCTTCTGCAGGGCCCCGCCCCCCGGGGCTTGGATGGAAAGGGCACTGGAGCCGGGGTCCTTTCACCCGGTTGCAGACCCTGACCTGCTCTCCCGTTGCTGTGTGACCTTGGGCAAGTCCCATTACCAGCTCTGAGCCCAACTGCCCTCACAGGCAAAGCTGACTGGCCACGCCCCTGACCAGCCGGGTTCTGATGGCCATTACAGCGTAAGGTCCTGACTCGCGAAGCTCCCCAGGAATGCTCCCTGAAGCTGATGCTCTGGTGGGTTTTGTGCTGGGTTTATTGAAGGGGGAGTATCCCTGAAGCCATCTGCCAGTAAATCGTTTATTAGGTATTCACTCAGCAAATCCTCCCGACACCACTGTGCTGGTCTTGCCGACCAGGGGTCAACAGCGCCGTGCACAGGGTAGCAGGGGACACAGGCAATAATTGAACACATATGAATGTGCCTTTCCACAGTGCGGGCGGCCAAGGGCCTAAAAAAGGAGCAGCTGGTTGCCAGGGCGATCCCCTGGGGCGAGGCCCAGGCCACCCAGCACCCCGAAGCCCACAGAATGCAGGACTGGCACTTGCCTTCCCAGCCCCATGTCTCTCCCCCAGGTGCCTTCTTCTGGAATGTGCCCTCCCCAGGCAGCTGGGCCTCCAAGTCATAAGAGGGCCTTTCCCCTGCCACTTTCCCACCAGAGCAAGGCCAAGGCCAGAGAGGGGAGGAAGCATCATCAGAGGATGCCCTTACCCTACCTTGTGGTGGGAGGGCGGGGCGGAGGCTGGGAACGGGGGAAGCTGACCTTCGGCAGCCTCTCCTCCGACATCCTCCCCAGGGACTGGGGGGCGTCTTGGAGAGTAGGGGCCTGGTGGCTCCAGGGGCCGCGGGAATCACAAGGACCCTGTTGATTTGTCCTAGAAAAAGTAATAGAAACGTTTAAAATAAAAATTCTAAGCTTGGAATTCTTAAGAGTCTTGGCAACTCTAAGGTTGGCCGCAACCAACCTTTCTAATCAAATTTCCCTTAACTCTGTCTTACTTCTCACCCTTGTCTCGGGGGCCACAACTGGTTCCCTGGGGATCACAGACAAGTATCAGCTCACAGCTGACCCACAAAAGTTGGTTCCATGGTGACAGGTGAGGGGATTACTGAGCACCAACCGTGTATGAGGTTTTCTCTGCAGAAGCCGTAGCCGCATCCCTGTTCACAGAAGAGGTGGCTGAGGCTCAGAACTACTCCAGGGGCCTGCAAACTGGCCACGCATCCCTCCGTAGGCCCCCGGGGGCTCACTAAACCATTGAGTGCCACCCCACTCCACCCCCAATATTTTGACTCAGTAGTTCTGGGGTGGGACCCAGAATTTGCGCTCATCACATTCCCAGTTGATGCTGATGCTCTTGGTCGGGGACCATACTTTGGGAGCCTCTGCCCTGCACCATGTGCCCCTCTGAATACATTGTCTGCCCTGAGGCAGACAGTAAATTCAGCATAGCCCACATCCCATAGCAAGGATGCATGACGACTAGCCTTCCCAGTGCAGGTACTAGAGGGATGCGTTTCTGACTGTCACACTGGCGTCCCATCCGCAGAGGGCTGCCCCCAGACACTACATTCAGGTCTCTCTGAGTGCTCCTCCCGAACGCCGCCACGGGACACCAGCTTCCTGGAGCGTGGGTGCGTCCCTCAGTGAGACTGGGGACCGTTCAGGAGGAGTTTGCTCCCTTCACTGATCCCCAGAGGAGGGACCAGGCAGGGCTAGGGAAGGCGCTGGAAAGCTCGGAGAACACTGGCAGAGGCTTCCAGATGGGGCTGTACAGGGTTAGGGCGGGAGAGCTGGGGGATGAGAGGGGTGGGGGAGCAGGGCGGGGCCTCCAGCCCCTGCGCAGGCTGCAGCCGTGGCCTTGGACAAGGACCACCCCGCAGTCAGCACTGCAGCCACTGGTGACCCGGGCGTGGTAAGCAGACCCGAGGCTGAGAGCTGAGCAATGCATGTCTGTCTTATTTCCCCAGTGGGTGCTTGTGGCTTCTTTGTCAGACTCCAGCCGGCTTGAGCAGAGCAGAAGCACCCTCGTTCACGCTGCACACTTGTTGATAATTAGGCTGTTAAATAGTGACATCATATATGAGGGTGTTTTTATTAACAACCACAGCTGTCATTTAGTGAGTGCCTATTATGTACCAGGCACTTAACCTCCATAATCTCATTCAGTCCTCCCAAAACTCCAATAAAGTCGGTGCTGAGAGGATCCCCATTGTACAGGTGAGAAAACTGAGGCTAAGAGAGCTGAATGTGGCTAAGGTCCTAGGAGACAACAGGGCTGTCTCCCCGTCTCTAAACTGTCACTTTCAACTCCATCCTCCTGGCCTTCATTTCCTGAACACCTGTTCTGTGCAAGGCCCTGAGGGAACCGCAAGATGAATCATTCGAGTAGTCGCTTATTTAGCAAACGCTTTGTAGGCGCTTGCTATGTTGTATGGCCTTATTTATTTATAGCCTGCCTTATTTCAGAGAGCACTTTACATACTTCTTCACTTGATATGCAAAAGAATAAAAATGTGAAAGCGTATTCATGTGATGGGTGACAAACGGAAAACATAAACTGGAAAGGCCAGAAGAAGCCAGGAATGAGACAGGTTCACGAAGAACAAACCTTGAGGGCCCACATGTCACGGATTCAGGCCGCAGACGGTCCTCTGCGCTTTCGAGCAGGCAAAACCCAACCCCTGCAGCTCGGGGGCCAGAAGACAAGAGCCAATCAGTTGCTGAGGGGAAACGAGACTCCCCGCAGGCCCTCCGACCAGAGAGGGCTTTTCCTGGTGAGCTGGCACGAAGAGCTGGCACTGTGTGTCGCAAGGGGCAATGTCCCCACACAGCGCGCCTTTGCGGCACGCACAGCACGAGTCTCAGGCGGTTTCCCGTCCTCCGCTCCGTGCGGGGCCCGGTCCCAAAGCGGAGACTCGAACCTGCCGCACTCCAGCTCGCGCCACACGCAGCGCTTGCAGGGAACATTTGCAGCAAACTGGCAGTCCCCTCGCTCGATGCGGGGCTCAGGCAGGCCCTGTTTGGCCTGAAGAGTGGACTTCAATGGTCTGAATCAGTTGTCAGCCTTAAACAGATTCCACATAAAAATCCAGATTTGGGTGGTATATTTTCTAAAAAATGGATTTGACGACATGAGGCCCCAAGAACGAAAACTGGCCAGAGCTGAGTAGTTTTCCAGGCCCCGCACAGTTCCCCACAGGCCCTTTGTGTCTTTAACGTCCCTTACCTGGCCTTGCAAGTCCTTGGGAGCTTGCAGCCCTGTGTTAGGACATTTTGAGGCGTGGCATTACTGTGCACTAGAAGCACCCAGCAACTTGTTTATAGCGCGGAGCCCCAGGCCCTGCCCCTTAGATTTTGGGCTGGGCTCAGACGGGCATCTCTAACTGGCGACATAGCACAGGCGGTCTCTCCTGGCAGGGCGGGCCCGCAGGGATCACAGCTACCCAGCACTGCTGATCCAGGTGCATGGGTGAATGGTGCTTCTTCCAACACCACTTTTGGCAAGTACAGTGGGATTGTGAGTTCAAGGCCACTCACCCCAACGGGGGCCTGGAGGGCAGCTCCACTGAGCTGCTGGGGAAGTCCTGAGTCACGTGCTGTAAATTACAGGCTGCTCAGCACCAGGCCCACCTGGGGAACTCTGCCACCCATGCTGCCCAACCCCGCGCCCGGACGAGTTAAAGCGAAATCCCTGAGGATGAAAACACACGCATCAGCATTTTCACTCTCCTCAGATGACTCAAGGGTGCTGCCAGGTGTGAGTGGGAGGGCTGGGAGAGGAGCGAGCCCCTTCACTGAGCCGGGTAGAGACACAGATGAGCGAAGCTCCCCAGGGAGGGGAGAGGCTGCCCGCAGTGAGTAGGTGGGTTGCAAAAATGCCACGAGTACTTTGGGGAACCCAAGCAGGGGCACCTCACCCAGCCTGGGGGACGCTAACTCTCCACCCCGCCATCCTGCGGAGGAGAGGCATGGGCTGAGTTTGGCAAATAAATACCGTGCAGCCACATAAAGAAGGAAATCCAGCCAAGGCAAGGGTACAGTCCAAGGCTCTGAGGCCCCCATGGAGGGGGAGGAGGTAGAGCTGAAGGTTCTGGCACAGTTGGCTCAAGGGTGGACATGGGGAGTATGAGCAGAGGCCGCAGAGGAGGGAAGTGGCTGAACCACAAAAGGCCTTGCATGCCAAGCTAACCGTGAACTTGACCCTGAAGCTAGAAGAAACCTCTGGAGGTTTTTAAGTCATATGGAAGAACAAACCCTTAGTGGGCTGGGCTTATCAAGGAGGGCTGCCTGGAGGAGGTCAAGCTTGAGCAAAGGGAGGGATAGGATTTGGAAAGCTGGCAGGGAGGGAGAGGTTTGGGTATTCTGATCAGCTGCTGCAGTTAAAACCCTTGGAAACCCTTCCTTCCCCCGTACCTCTTGAAACCGTTTGAATCACAGACTGCCTGTGTTAAAGATGTGTTTGTCTGTTATTTGAAAGCTGTGGTTTCTCTTTAACAGACAGTGGGCCCCATCCTTTGACTAGGAACCAGGAAGGAATGAAGGACGCATCCTCTTGCCCAGAGAGCTAATTATTGAAATGCTGTGGGCCTCACCAGGGTTTATGGCGTCACTGTCTCTGTCCTCCAACAACTCCGAACTTCTAACTGGTCAGGGTTTTCAGTACATTTTTATGGGCTGCCCCAAAGCCAACTGGAAGCTTTTTTTCCATAAACACTCCCTGAGACAAGTAGCCAGGTTTCACATATTAAAGTGAAAACGTCAAAAGGGTTGTTAAAAAAGGAAAAAAAAAAAAAAGATGCAGGCTCATTTGTGAGGCCTCAGCTTTGGAAACTCACATCAGAGTTCAACAGCATTTGCCTGTTTTTTTTTTGTTTTGTTTTTTGTTTTTTCCTGCAAAGCTGATGGTCAAGTTATAAGGATGATGATCATCATCATATCAGTTGTTCACCCATTCACGCAACAAACACTTCTGGGGCTTCTACTGGGAACCAGGCCTTCGGCTGAGCACGGAAATGAGAGGATGCCTCAGGCGTGAATGCTGCATCCCATCAAGGCTCAAAATACTTCACAGTTCACAAAATTGTCACATGCGATTTCATGAGCCCCATTTTTAGTTCTATCCCCATTTTTCAGAGTGAGAAATTGGGGCTCTTGCTCCAGACTCATGATGCTAGTAAGTGGTAGAATTTGACCTTGGGTCGCCCAAGTTCAAACCCTAAGTTCTGTCCACTCTACCTTGCTCCTTTTTTTAGCAATACCATCTAATGGTTGTTATTGGTTTGGGTTGGACTGTAGCTCCAAGAGATTATAAGCTACCACTTACAATCTGTTTGGTATTCACCCCTACGTCAGAAGCCTGGTTTCCCTTTTGGGGGAAACTCCCCATTGTGAGGAAGGGAAAAACTAGTATCGGCTTCCCACGGCCACCATCCCTACCAAAGCCCTGTGAAGCGAAACTCTTCCCCAGCATCTCCTCCCACCTGGACAGCGGACAGGCACTGGTGAAATGTAATATCTCCCAATCAGATATTCATTCCTGGGGCTGCCTCCGGAGTGAGGGGTAAGGGGACCCTGGCAGGTCGAAGGCGCTCTCAGCAAAGGACCCTGGATCAGACTGTGCCTGCAGCATTCCTTAGCTGGGATTCCTGCGCTCTCTTGGCTCCGCCCTTTGTCCGAGCCTGCTCTCCAGCCACTCGTCAATTCCCAGAGCCCTCATGATCTTCCAGTACACCCCGTCTTGCTTAAGATGACCAGAGACAGTTATGGGTACTTCTAACCAAGAATCTCGACTGAACAAGGCCATAGGTCTCCATCCTATTTACATAGCTAGCCGGAAATAGCCACCTCCCATGGTGCAGCAGGCACTGACCCAGAAGATTCTTACCGGGAAAACCATTTCTGCATGCTGTAAAAATGTTGGCACGGTCTCTCTTGCCAAGGCCCAGGAAATATCAGCAGACAGACCCAGTTGTCCAGGCTGCCGCCTGCGTCCTGAAAAGCCAGACATCTCACCGCTGGGTCTCAGCGCTCCAAGCCACCACCAAGCTTGCTCTTCTTCGATTCCATTCCCCTCTGGGTCCTTCCAGCCTCTTTAAGGTCCTGAGCAGGGAGACACAGTAAAGCTCAAGGGTGCAGTCTGCCAAAGGAGGGGCGAGCTGGGATACAGAGACAGGGAGGCAGGAGGGCAAGGAATGAGGGGACCTGCCTACGTGTCATTAGGTGCTCGGGAGATGGGCTACCAAAGGCCTGGCCAGTGATCTGTTCTCAAGGGCTGTGAAAGGTGGTTCCTCAGCCAGTGTCCCCCAGAAAAACAGAGCTAATTGGAGATATATTTATGTGTGTGTATATATTTGTGTGTATATATATAGATATGTATATATATGTAAACATACACATATATTTAGAGGTATCTTTATTTTAGTTTTTAGAGCCTGGCTCACGTGACCGTGGGCCTGCCAAGGCTGCAATGTGCAGGGCAGGCTGAGGAGCTGGAAGCTCAGGCCGAGCTGGTCCTGGAGTCTGGAGGCAGCAGTTCTTCTCTGGGAAACCTCGGTGTTTGCTCTCAAGGCTCTAACGGATTGGGTGCGGCCCACCCACACTATCAACAGTAATCTCTGTTTAAATCCACAAACTGTCAGATGCTCACCACATCTCAAAGTACCTCCCGGCCACACCTAGATTAGTGCCTGATGAAATAACTGGGTGCGCCCTGGCTGGTGTGGCTCAGTGAGTTGAGCGCTGGCCTGCCAACCCAAAAGGCTGCTGGTTCGGTTCCCGGTCAGGGCACATGCCTGGGTCGCAGGGCAGGTCCCAGGTCCCCAGTTGGGGGCACATGAGAGGCAACCTCTCGATGTATCTCTGGCACACTGATGTTTCTCTCCCTCTCTTTCTCCCTTCCCTTCTTTCTAAAAATAAAAATAAAATAAAATCTAGCCAAGTGGACACAAAATTAGCCATGAGAGAAGGGTCCTCCCCTCCCCCGGTGCTGCCCCCTGTGATGGCCAAAGTGGGGTGGCTAGCGAGTGGAGTGGGGAGTGGGGAGCACTCGAGCTGACACCGGGCCACCCCCTGGCTGCAGAACAGGACACAGCCCTGCAGCCACACCAAGGGTGGGTTGCCATGCAGGGCTGGCTGTGCAGGTTCGTGAACAGGTCACTCACTGTGTGAGCCTGGGCTGCTCTCTGCTCTCCCCTGACCCACGCAGACCCGGCACCCGCTGCAGAGGCCCGTCCCGGTCTCCCCCACCTCGCCGTGCTCACCCCTGGCCTTTTGCCCGGCTGCCTTAGCGTCTCTCCGTTTTGGCTGGATGTCCATACATACCATGCCTGCTGTCCCCACGGACCCTACCTAGGGCCTCCTTCCTCAGTGCCGGCTGCTCTGGATTCCCACCTCCCCTTATCCTCTAGCTGCCTGAGACACACCAGCCGTCACACGCACCCTGGGCCTGTCGAAGCCTCATAGGTGGGATCCAGCCCCAAGGGGCTGAACCGCACCTGGAACCAAGAGCTCTCAGCCCACAGCTCTGACCCAGGGCATCTCCCACGCAAGCTGAGCTACCCACACGCAGCTCTGGCCCAGACAGTTCCTTTCCTCTGCAGCAAGAAGCATGTGCAACCTTGAACTATGATCTCGGAAGAAGTGGCCAAAAGATGCAGATCTGAGTGGTGCCATCTAAACCTCTTGGAGCTATTCCCCCAATTTAGGCCCAGCGACCGGCGAGCAGGACAGACCACAGAAAAGAGACCACGGCGCATTTCTCCCAGAGCAGCAAGAGACTCAAAGATATCCCAAATAGCCCTGGAATCCTGGTGCCAGATTCACAGCCTCTCCAGGCTGAAAGAGGTCCCGAAGGTCACTCAGACATTGCCCCACCCAGGCACAAACTCCTTCTGCAATGTGTGAGAATGTCACATATCACAGAACACTCACTCAACCAGGGGACTTTTAAAGAAATTTTGGCAGTAGAACAATTCCAGAGGACTGCTGGAGATCTCACCGCCGCAATAGGAAGGAACTCTCTGAGCAAAGCGTGGCGTCTGCTGACTTACCTCCCGATGTGTGTGTCCTGCCCCCTGCCCACCAGGGGCCTCGCATCCAACCTGACTGCACGTCTGCCCCTGTTCCCCTCCCCCTCCCTGCCCAGTTCCTAGCAAAGTGCCTGCCCTCAGCCTGTTTCCAGACATTTGCTGACCATTGAAAATACAGGTAAGGCACCACTTTATTTTTAACAGCCAGAGAGACTACATATTAGAGAAGAAGTAAGACACACGTATGGTTCCACAGTGAGTCTGAAGTTCCAACAGGATCCCCCGGGCCTGGGTGAAGGCACTTTTCTACCCTCCTGCTTGACTTCTCTCGTTTCCCCACAAAAGCCGCAGGTAGAAGTGTTTATGGCTTGGCAGCCAACCAAGGCCACAAGCCCTTCAGCAGGTCACAGTCTGACCCTGTCATCTGTTTTGCGTTTTTCTTGTTCTGTTTTTGGTTTTTGTTCTTTTTAAATTTTTAAATACTGCTAGCAATCAGTATTTATGATCAGTAATATGCTTTCTACTATAATTTGAAAACTCTCAGCACCTCCATGCTGAGGACATTATAAACTGACACCCCAGTTCAGGCAACGAAACACAGGCCCGCCCGGCTGCTCACCTGCATCCAAGGGCGATAGCACCTTTATCATGGTTGTTTCCAAAAACTGAACCACAGTAACAAGTATTCCTATTTGTGAGAAGCCTTTTCTTCTTTGTAGAGCCCTTTCATATAGGCTACCTCGTCTAGCACTTGACAAAGATTTCCAAAATGAAATCTTTCTCTCAGGATAGTGCTGTGCATTTAAAAGAGGCAAATTTATTATGTATGAATTATCTACACACCTCAAAAGTTGACTATAAAAATAAGGCAGTGAAAAGTCACAAGCGACTTTCATTTTCTCCCTTGCGCTTTTCTACATTTTCCAAGTTGCCCTTAAATGAAAGAAAAAATAGATGAATGTAGCGGACTGAGGAGGAGGATGCAAAGCAGGAGACCTTCTCTGAGGATCTTTGGCCTCTGATTGTGCCCCATGATAGGCAGGCGCAAAGACACAGCCGAAGGTAAGCGGAGGAGACCAAACCCCCCAGCGTGAGTGACCTTGGGAGAATCACTCCACCTCTCCGAGCCTCCATTCTGTCCCCTGTAAACGGACCTGCCACCTGCTGGGCCTGGTTCACCAAGCTGTGGCAAATCACAAAACAGTCATGTTGGGACACTGACCTCTAATGGCCCTGCATATGGGAACAAACTTCTTCTTCTGCCACCTGGGCAGAATCTCCCTGCCCCTGCCATGTTTATATTATCAAATACCTCAAACACACAGAAAATGGAGAAACAGTTTTAGACTTGAGAAGAAGGACCAGAAAGAACAACTATGGACCCAGCGTTGTCAAATCTTGACACCTTGTCACATATGCTTCGGATATTTTTTCCTAAAAAAATAAAATATTACAGCCCTGGCTGGTGTGACTCGGTTGGCTGGAGCATCGTCCTGTAGCCAGAAAGTTGCAGGTGTGATTCCTGGACAGGACACATGCCTGGGTTGTAGGTTCAGTGCCCAATCTGGCACGTATGATCCCCAGTCTGGGCACGTATGGGAGGCAGACAATGCTTCTCTCTCGAATGGCTGTTTCTCTCTCTCCCTTTCCTTCTCTCTAAAAAGCAATGAAATGATGTCCTTGCATGAGGATAAAAAAAAAATCACAGATAGGATTAAAGCCCTGTGTACCTCTTCCTGATCTCATTGCCCTTCCTCCTTTTCCAGACATGACCACTCTGCTAAATGGGGTGTCTTTAATATTCCATGCATCTTTTAAACTCTTCCTATCTGACTGGAACCCTAAAAATATATATGAGTGTTTAAAACAACTATTTGTATCACACTGTACCTACCCTACAACTTGATATTGTCTTTTCCTACACAATATCTATGGTGAAGCTTACAGCCTTAGTTTCTTTTTCATCTCAGTATATTATTCCATTGTATGAATAGATCACAATGTCTCTATCTAGATGGCTATTGATGAATAGTTAATAACTGTCTAATTTCACAATTATATGTGGAGTGAACCCAGTGAACTGTAAATAACAGCATCTCGAACGTGACTGGATGTTGCCGAAGACTGCTCCACAGCAGTGGTAGCCATTTGTGTCTCTGTCGGTGTTGTTTACAAGGGTTCCAAAGGTCCCACATCCTTGCCACCCCCACCCCCTCTCCCGATTAACAGACTTTTTCCTCTGCCAGTCTGTGGGATGTGAAATGGTGTGTCCAGACTCTTTTCATTTGCATCTCTCACATGACCAGCAAGGTTGAACCTTGTTTCATATTTTTGGCCATTTAGGCTTCCTCTTTTGTGAATTGCCTGTTGATATCTTAACCCATTTTTTTTTTTTAACATTGGACCGTCTTTCTCTTCTTTGTCCACACTTTGAACCCACTTCTGCAGATCTCACAGCAAGTTCAGATTATGGCATTTCTCTGCTCTTGACTTCTGATGCGTCTTCTAGAACACGCACCACTTGTCACCTAGTTCAGTGGCCTCGGATGGCCTATGAGCTGAAAATCAAGTTCAGACCATTACACTGAGCTCCACCTTCTCTTCCAGCCTCACCTTCCACTGCTTCCCTCCACGCACCTGAACTCCAGCCCAACATACACAACTCGCTCCAGCCCAGGCTCCTGCATGTACCATCGCCTTCACCTGAAAGGCTCACATCCCTAGTTCCACATTCTACCCAAATGCCACTTCTTTCATAATATTTATCTTCTCAATTCAAAGTTAGAGCCGCCACTGAACATCACTGGCGACACTATACCTTTCCAGTGGCATTTCTGTCCCATTTGGCAGTTTTAACAATGCCTCTTTATACATCTCTTTTTCTGATTACAAAAGTACCTGCTCCTTCATCGTGCTATTTTAACTTTCACCCTTAATCTGATATTAACCTCATCTATGCAACAGCCCTGTGAGATGGAATAGTATGATTACCCCCTTTGAACAGATGAGGAACTGTGGCCCAGAGGGAGGCTAGCTTACCACCCAAGATCGTACACTGGCTCCAAGGCAGAGCTGGGCTTGAGGGCAAGACCCTTCCTCCTCGTCCAGCTCACTGCACCACGCCTGCCATATTTATATATGTGTTGTTGCTGCTCCTGCTTTTACCAACACCTGACAGCCGCAAGAGACTGTGGGCCCTCAGCTCCCTGTTCTAGTTCTATCCAGGGGGGCACTCAATGAATATATAACTTCTTGACAAAGTACAACAGTCACTGCATACCCACTGAGTGCCCAGGGTTTTGCATATATTAATTCTAACCTTCCCAACAACTCTACTTAGACACCCGAACTGAGGCTGAAGGACTAAAGTGATATGCTCAGGTTCCATAGCCAGTGATCAGCAGAGCTGGCCTATAAGAACAAGAGGTAGGCGCTTCCTTCTGTAATCTCTGCCTTGCACATCCTAAAGGCAGACCCAGCCAGCCAGAGAGATCATAGCCCGAGGGCTGGAAGCAGGAGGCCAAGGGTGGGCAGCTTGGAGGTGATCCGCAAAAGCTGGGGTAGGCTGGGGAAGTCAAGTCCGCTGGCCACTCCCATGATGTACACACACCCCCAGCCTCACAGGGGTGTTTGCAGAGGGTGACAGTAGCAGGTGAGAGGAGGGCTGGGTGATAAGGAAGGAGGTAAAGAGCGGGATGTTGTTGACAAGTGTTCTCCCCCCACCCCCCAAGAGTGAGTCAGGAGGGGGTCAAACTGGCCCTTTTTCCCCAGGGCAAGGGCCCGATAGGACGGGAGTCATGCTCATTGCTATTATCTGCTACTCCTCAACATCCATCTGCTATTCCTAGGACCGTGGATGTTGTCTTTCATTGTGTGCCACTTGTTTAATACGTTGTTTGTGTATGTGGTAGGTTTTTGCCAACTGTTATCTTTGTGTTGTTTCCCTGCACTGAGTGCAATTTGTTGGTGTACTTTGTTACCGTGCTTGCTGGTCTATCTTATACGTAAGTTCTGTTGTGTGTCTATGCTGTGTACACTGTGTGTCTGTCTGTGTTTTGTACCTGTGTCTACACTCTGTAATTGTCTCTTTATTGTATGACGTGCCATCAATATGGTGTGATGTGGACTTGTATCTGTGCTGTGTCTCTGTGCTGCCCGCACTGCCAGCGCAGGGTGTTGTGCGTTTCTGTTGTGTGAATCCCGTTTGGGTTGCGCTGGATCGTGTCTTCGCTGTGAGTCTGCACCTCCCTGCTGTGTCTGTGCCAGCTGTAGGTCTGTGTCCTGTGCGCAAAGCTGTTTCCTGGACAAGTGTGTGCCTGCTCTGAGCGCTGCGCGTGTCGAGTGCTGCTTCTGTGTGTGCCGGCGTTGCGCCTGCACCCCAGTGCTGCGGCCGTGTCGCGCCACTGCCTCTGCGTCCGTGCACTCGCGCCGCGTGTCTGCGCCCGGCGCGCGGTGGCGGCGGGGGCGGCCCGGGGGCGGGCGCGCGGGCGGGCGGGTCGCTGCGGGGCCCCGCGGCCGCGGGCTCCAATGGCAAGGCCGGCACGGCCCCCGTTAATTACATAAGCGGGACGTCAATAATTCGCGGGAAAACGCGAAAAAGATGGCGCCCCGCGCCCGGGGGGCCCCTTCCTGAGTGCCCCGGCCCCTCCCTCCTCCTCCTCCCCCCTCCTCCCCGCGGCGCCCCCGCCCCGCCCCGCCCCCGCCGAGACCCCGACCCCGGCCCCACGAGCGGACACTCGGCCGGGCAGCCGCGGGCCGAGCGCATCGGTCTCTGCCGCCGATGCGCCTGGTGGCCAGACTCCAAGTGGGACCGGCGGACACGCAGGCTCGCGGTAAGTTGAGCGCTGCAGGCAGTCGGTGGGGCCCGGGCACTCTCCGCCACACTCTTCTCTTTTGCAATCTCCCAGAACTTTGGCTGGGCGTTGAACGCCTCGGGCGGGGGGGTTGGAGTCCTGGGGAGCCGCGCGCCTGGGGGCCGAACGGTGCTGGCCGGTGTCTGCGGCGGGAACCCCGCCCGGGTCCCCGAAACTTTGGGGGGCGTGGGTGACAGGTCGCTATTCCCTTGTCCCAAATCTTTACTTTTTCTTCTCGGGGGGAGGAGTAGTGTGTGGGGGAGACCTACAGGGGCGTTTGGGATTTTGCTCACGTCCGAAGTCAGGCTGCGGCCGAATGGGGAAGGAGGAGGCTCGGCGTCGGAGTGACTGAGGAGAGAGAGGACCACTGACCCGAAGGGGGTTCTTCTGCAAGCTTTCCCCCCCCTCCTTAACACCCTTTTTAAAAAGCCAACGGCCGCCCTGGGAGAGGCCCCGGCGCATGAATCATCCTCGCTTCCTGCCCCCGCCTGGCCCCGCGCTGTGCCGCGGATTTGAACTGGACGCCGACGAGAACCCGCAAAGAGGCATTTCTTTGCAGATGGGTTTGAATCAGCCAATCACAGCCCACGGGGGCCCGCTCCAGGGGGATGGAGATGTGGGTGGGGGGCCGCCACCCGTGACCCCCCCCCACCCCGCGCCCAGCCAGGACCGGGCGGGGGGGTCGGGGGGGGGCGCGGCGATCCGGCCAGCTCCCAGCGGCAGGGCTAGAGAGGAAGTGTCAGTTTATGAACCTGCCGCGGCCCCGGGCCCCAGGCCGGCGGGCGGGGACCTCGCCGAACCGGGGCGTCAGGTGGCGGTGAAGGTCCCCATACCCTGTTCAGTGCCTGTGCACTCTGCCCTGAAGAAAAGAGAGGAATGGGGACGCGGGGTGGGCACGCCGCCATCTGGGGAGCCAAGACCCCAGCAGTGCCCTGCCTGCCCGGGCACCCTCGACATGCACACACATGTCTTTAGCTTCATATGCTCACTATGCTCACCGGCATACTGCGTAGACATCCAACAGCCTCACAGGAGTATATACTCGAACGTCCCTGTCTACAGATAACCATAGCACCAGGTGCCCAGCGCCATGGCAGAGAGGGAGGAGACCAGACAGAGGAGCCGGTGCAGGGAACAGAAGGAGGCAGTGTTTGACTTAGTGGAGAGTGTATGGAGGGGCATGGAGCCAGGGGAGCCCAGAGAGGGGCGGAGGAGGCCTTAGGAAGGCATTGCAGAGGTTTCCAGCAGAGAGTAAGATGGGAATTGGTGGCCCTGTGGAGGAGTCTGGTGGGGAGGCGGCCTGGGCGCTGGTGGTATCATCCCCCATCCTATGCAGCTGACCAGCATAGGTGAGCACAAGGTGAGCACAGGCGCAGGAAATAGTTAATGAATGACTCAGTGGCCCAGGCAAGGTGAGGCCCTAACGCAGACCAAGACAGAGGGATGGAAAAGACAACAGGACACCAGAAGTCACTGCGCCTAAAGTTGGTGGACGTGGCAACTCATTGGTCAGAGAGATCTAAGAGGCTTGGGGGTCCTAGGGACCCCAGTAGTACCATTAACAGGAAGAGCGAAAGCACTTTATAGTCTGGTGAGAGACAGGTATGGGGGTGACAACTGCTCAGGGCAAATTTGCAGCTGAGTAAAAAGCACAAGTGAGTTTAAATGTCCCAGCATTGGTTTCCATTAAATCATCCCATAATTGAGAACAGAAAGGGAGATTACAGAAGACACACACAGATGGCCAAGTCTATACCAGTTCACAAGCCACCCAGGCCTTTTCCTTTCTGGGTGAGTTTTCTCTGCCAGCTCTCAGGGTAGGATTCAGAGTATAAGGCTTCCTGCTGCTCGTCTCGAGAACGAAAGCATGCAGTATGTTTGCTTAAGGCGGCAATTTTCAACTCGTGTGCCGCAAGAATTTTTAGAACATGCAATACCTGACTATTTAGTCAGGGGCACTGACCTCTTTTCCCTTCAATTGTCAAATAAAAAATGACAACAGCAAACACAACAACAGCTGTCAGGTGTGAATGCCCTGTCTTGAACCATAAATATATAGGTCATATAATAGAGTTGCCTCTTATTGGTCACATGCATAATAAGGTTGCATCAGATTGGTTAACTTTTGGTACGAGAAATTCTTATATACAAATATAGACACCGGATATTTTAAAAACTCACTTCGGAGCAAAAAGGGTAGGTAATTGCTATTTTTATTTGTTTGTAAATCAATCAAAATTATACTTATTTGGGGGGTCAGATCAGCAAAAAATATATATTTTTGGTGTGTTGCCAAATTTTAGTAATTAGTTTGTGCGTGCAATGAGATGAAAGGATTTAGGGGATAAAGCCTCAGGTTCCTAAGCCAGAGAGTGTGTGTGGTTCAGGTCCCTGACCTGGAAGACTTTGCTCTGTGTTTGGCTGAGAGATGCTTCTCAGCAGAAGGCAGTGTGGTATGGGTGGGAAAGGGAGCAGAACTGAGGTTCGGCTCACCTGACTATGAGCCATGATTCTGCCTTGAACCCCTTAGCCACTTCCCCTTGCCAAACCTCAATTTCCCTACCTGTAAAATAGGAATAATAATGTCCCCCTCGCAGGGCTGTCAAGAAGATCTCGTGAGATGATAAAAGTGTCTGGGATGTACCACCGAGCACATAAAATTGTTGTTCCCTCCCTTCCCCTATCCCCAAAGCACGGAAGAAAAAGCCTGTTCTCTTTCTCTTCCAGTAAGAGTGGAAACCGATGGATAATCGAGCTCTGGACCCAGGGACTCGGGACTCCTATGGTGCCACCAGCCACGTCCCCAACAAGGGGGCCCTGGCAAAAGCCAAGAATAACTTCAAAGACCTGATGTCCAAGCTGACAGAGGGCCAGTATGTGCTGTGCCGGTGGACAGATGGACTGTATTACCTCGGGAAGATCAAGAGGGTAAACCTTTTCTCCCTGGCCCCTGTTCCCAGGTTCAGCATCTCTCTGCTCAGCCTGTGGCCTAGACCTCAGCCTGGTGACGGAGGATGGGGGATTGAGGGGAAATTCCCTTCTTGTCCCTGACACTCAAAGGCAGAACATGGAAGGAGTTTTTGCAGGTACCATCCTTAGAGCTAACATCACCCAACCAGCTCTTTAGAAAAGTGCTCTGCGAGCCTATGAAACAAAATGGAATAAGGTTCGAGATGATCACAGACAGACATCTGGCTTGTTCTGTCCTCAGCATTCCCACCACGTTGTCCCTTGGGCCCTGACTGTACAACTCCAAGGGCTGGGCACACACTACCTCCAGGAGCCACCATCGACCTTGCCCTCTGGGACACCTCTACTCTCCGGAGCACAAGGAGGGGGTCACATCAATCCCTGCGCCCTGTGGGGACGAAAATGGGAGAGGAAGACCGCTGCATGGCTTCTCCCCAGCCACTTTCTCCCATTGTTTTTCCCTCTCTGTGCCCCAGGTCAGCAGTTCAAAGCAGAGCTGCCTTGTGACTTTTGAAGATAATTCCAAGTACTGGGTCCTGTGGAAGGACATACAGCATGGTGAGTGTTTCCTCAGATTTCAGGACCCCCTCCCCGCACCCCACCTCCTGTCTTCTCTCTTTTTCTACCGCCATTTTCCCCCTCGTCTCCTTCTGTCTCTTATTCCTGCCATCCGACCTTATCCATGAAACCCCAAGCCCACCTGTGAGGCTGATCAGAACGCCAGTTGTGCATTTGCATGGAAAGGCCCTTAGGACCTTCGTCTTCCCCTGGAGTACCCACGCCTCATGAGGGAGGCCGGCAGGTGGCGAAGGCGACTTAGGAGATAGCGGGAGCCGGGTGGGTCCCAGGCCTGTGTCTCCCTCCTGGCTGCACTTCGCCTGCTGCACACAGCTCGGAGCCACTCTGGGCTAGGAACAGGGAGGGGCCCAGGCAATCCCAACTGTCACTCTAGGTGAGCATAGTGTCCCCTATCAACTTGTGAGGAAAACTAGTGGAGGCAGCTCTGTCCGTGGGAGAAAGACCAAGAAAGCAGAGCTGGACCAGGCAGAGCGAAGATGGACAAGGTGCCCAGTGGAGGCGGACCAGCTTTCAGGGTTGAAAGGGAGCTGGGTTGGGTACCATCCCTACCCTCAGAGAGCTGACACTGTCTTACAGAGATGGCAAATCGGTGGCATTCTTGCTACCATTCTCCCTTCCCAGACACATGACAGACGTCACATAATCAGTCACAACACTCCTCTATTTTCAGCATGGATCTCTTAGCAGACTATTTGCCATTTATGCTCCATCCAAAGAATAAATGTGGTGGTATGGGGGGGTCAGGTTTTAGGGTCAGATATTCCTTGGACAGAGGTCTAGTTCTGCCGTTTACTAGTTGCATATCCTTGAGCAAGGGACATAACCTCTCTGACCTTCAGTCTCGTCATCTGAAACAAAGACATGATGGAAGTACTGGCCTCACAGAGTGGTTAAACGAGGTAATCCACGTAAAATGCTTAGCCCAGGGTTATAGGGGGGCTGTTTCTAAAGAATTTGTTACCATAAGAGATGATTTCAGGAGCCTACCAAGTAGGGGCCACAGAACCCAGGCAGTTAGCAGAGCCTCTAAGCTGCCTTCTTCTCCAGGGTGTTGTGGCTAACGCAGACGGCTGCTTTGCCCTCTCACCTCGACCTCTTATATAAAGATCCAGAGCAATAAGGGCCTGCTCTCCTGGGTTACCCTCTCAGGAGAAGCACAGGGAGCCACCTGGGGAGGAAAGGCCTTTAGCAGACCTTGAGGAGGAAGGCCCCCTGTGCGCCAGGGACCACAGCGGGGGGCAGTGCCAAGACAGAAACGCATGTCAACATGTATTTAATGTATTGACTCAAACCTTTCACACATAAACACATATCTTCTTCAACAAAGACAAAAAGGAAATGCAAAGAAAAAGAGATGGAGAGGGAACTTAGAGTTTAAAAGCAACTGAACAAACTTAAAATTGTTATGATACTTGAGACAATTGGATATGTGAAAAGTTTTGATATAAAGAAATCATCTTTAATCTTTAGGTGCAGTAAAGATGCTGTAGTTACAGATTTTTTATAAAGACCGTTCTAATCTTTCAGGGATAAATCCTGAAATTTGACTGGAAATGACTGGGTATCTGGGACTTGATGCAAAATAATGGCAGGAAGTAGGAGGGAATATTGTCAAAACAGGATTGGCCATGAGTTCATAATTGTTAATGAGAACCGAGTTAGATTATACCATTCTGTCTATTGCTCTCCCATAATAAAATTTTAAAACATTATTTAACATAAAAAAAAACTACATAATAAATCAAGTTACATCAGGCAGGAGAGGGAGCATGATCAAAAGAACAAAGGCTTCCATGTCAAACAGCCGTGGGTTTGAATCCCGCTTCTCCTGCTTGCTAACTGAGGAAGGGGCTTAACTTCTCGGAGCCTCACTTTCCCCATCTTTAGAATGGGGTAATGGCAGTAGGCACCTCAGAGGGGTTGGGGAGATTCAGTGAGTTGGCCTGTGGGGCCCAGGGCTGGGCTCAGTATGCAGCAGCTTGGCACCTGGAATGTGATTTTAAAACTCCTAGTTCCAGCCAACTAGACCTCAGAGGGCCTCTCTCTTTCTTTCAGCTGGAGTTCCAGGGGAGGAGCCCAAGTGTAACATCTGCCTGGGGAAGACATCAGGGCCATTGAATGAGATCCTCATCTGTGGCAAGTGCGGCCTGGGTGAGTGAGACCTGGCCGGGCACTGAGGAGGCCCCGACCTGTGCTTCCCCTCCCTGCCCCTTCCACGCACGCTGGACGCTGACAGGCAGTGCCTCACGCTGTTGGGGCCTCGGCTGGCTTCCTGTTTCTCTTGGAGCTCTGCAGTGACAGGGGCCAGTCTCTGCGAGTGAGGGCCCGAGAAGGGGACTCTTGGGGCCAGCTGGGGCTTCTGGAAAGTGAGACCGGTTATGTAATTTGGAGCCTCCCTGGATGGAGAGGATAAGTGGGAGAGATGGGGCCCAGAGGCTGAAGTCAGACCTTGGTGCCCTCCCCCTCGGGGGCCCAGGCTGTCTCTCAGTCGCCTGCTTGGACACCGACTTGGCTTGCTTTGGCGAGAGCAAGGCCAGCCAGTCCCCTGGCAGCTGGCAGGCGCACAGCTCCTAGGACCTGCTGCAGCCCTTCCCAGCCCTGCCGCCTTTGGGCCGACTGGCCTTGGGCCATGGCTTCCTTGCGGGCACCCACCACCCCTCCTCCGCCTAGGTTACCACCAGCAGTGCCACATCCCCATAGCAGGCAGTGCCGACCGGACTCTGCTCACACCTTGGTTCTGCCGACGCTGCATCTTCGCACTGGCTGTGCGGGTGAGCCCCCAGTCCTCCAGCCCCTGCCTCTCCCCTCTCCAGTCGCCAAGCCCAGCCACTCTCTGGGCTCAGGCCTGACTCCAGGTCACAGAGCCAAGGCTTTGGAGGCAGACAGCGCCTCTGTCACTTACCAGCCGTTTGTCCTTGGCCAGCTTCCTTAGCTTTCCGGAGCTTCAGTTCCCTGAACTGTAAAAGGGATACGGGATCAGTATCAGGACTAGGAGGCCCCCCAATAAGTGGAGTCTTACTATTGAAAGAAAAAACCATGGATGTGCCCACACTCATTAGTTATTACATTTGTTGTGGTTATTACTGTTAATGGAGATCCTTCTGGGAAAGGGAGAGGATGGATTTGGGATTGTTGAGAAAAGCTCCTTGAGTCTGACTTTATTGGAATATCTGCGGGTCCCCCTAGTGGGCATTTCCCTTCTGGCCCAACCGGGACCCCTCATCTCCCGCAGAAAGGCGGAGCGGTGAAGAAGGGCGCCATCGCCAGGACGCTGCAGGCGGTGAAGATGGTGCTGTCCTACCAGCCCGAGGAACTCGAGTGGGACTCGCCCCACCGCACCAACCAGCAGCAGTGCTACTGCTACTGCGGCGGGCCGGGAGAGTAAGGCCGCCGGGGCGGGGAGGGATGGGGCGGGGCCTCCGGGCGGGGCGGGGCCTGGCTCCGGGGGCCGGGGCCTCCTGGGAACGGTAGGGATGAGCGAGAGTGGGTGAAGGTGGTTTCCTGGGGCACCGTGGAAAAGAAGGAGGTATTACACAATGATTAAGAGCCTGGATACCAGTGTCCAAACCCCCGTGATCGCTGTGCAGTCCCTGAGCCTCAGTTCTCATAATAGTTTCCCGTTATACGGTGGCTGCGAGCAGCACCTGAGTCAGGTGGTTCCCCTAAAGGCTCTCACAGGACCTGGCACTTGTTAGGCACTTACATGTGAGCTGTTACTGGGGATGTACAGAAGTTAAACCTTTCCATTGCCAGAGCCAAGGAAACAGGCTGCTGGTGAGATACTAAGATCTTTGTCCTTGGGGGTGGGCAAGGAGGGGATGGGGGATCCTATGTTGAGGATACTGTGGAGGGGATCCTCGCCCTGGCTATGGGACAAGGGTCTTTGCCCGATTCTTCCTTGAGGGCCCGGCCTCCATGTAGCCATGGCGACTGCTCCAGACCACCAGGCAGAAGAGATCTCTGCCCTCAAGAAAGTCAGCCTCTAGGACACCTTAAAGTCCTTATCTTAGCCCCAGGCTCTGTTGAGAAGTAGGGGTCTGGAGGCTGTGGAGAAATGCCTTTCTCATAGAGACCTTTACAGCATTAAGGCAGTGGTTTTCAGTGCTGACTGAGCAGCGTTACCCAGGGTGATTGTTTAAAATGCATTTCCCTGGGCCTTCCCCAAAGACTGAGCGGGTCTGGAGTGGGCTGAGCGATCTGCAGTTTAACCTAGACCCCGGGCAATTCTGATGCCAGTGGTCCATGGACCACACCTGACAAGCATTGGCTGTTGTTGAGGAAATACCATTTTGCTCTTAACTTATGTTCGTTCAGTAGTTGTTGGCTGGCCATGAGAGGGCAGCTACAGTACCAGGCGAGAGAAACCAGACGTAGTGCTGCCCTGTTGGTTACAGGAGCCGTTAGGCTTCCATGAAGTCTCCTGGGCAAACTCTCCCCTGTCGGTGGTATTTGGGAAGAAGCGTGTGGGGTGCAATCCAGAGATGGGAACTCCAGCGTAGTGTGGCGGAAGAGTGCTTTGAAGTCAGGGAGACCAGGATTTGAATCACCATCCGCCACTTGCTTTCTGAGTGACCCTGAGCAAGCCATTTAATCTCTGATTCACCTGTAAAATGGGGATAGTGTCCCATCCTGAGATCAAATGAGGTTTCACGTGCCCTGCTTCCAGGACGTCCCCTGGCTCAGCCTAAGTGCCCGATAACTGGGCTCTCTCCCCCTGCCGCAGCGGAGGGCGAGTTTGCGTTGGGAAAGGTTGCTGAGGCTCCTGTCTGGCTGGGAGTGAGGGCCCTGGTGACCCTGGCTCCTCTTTGTCTCCAGGTGGTACCTGCGGATGCTGCAGTGTTACCGGTGCAGGCAGTGGTTCCACGAGGCCTGCACCCAGTGCCTCAATGAGCCCATGATGTTTGGAGACCGGTAGGTGCTAATCGGGTCTGGCTCAGCCTTGGGTGTGAGGTGGGGGGACAGGGGACAGGGGACAGTAGTAACAACTCCTTCAGTCGCTGCCACGCTAGAGTGAGTGGGGTTCTCTGGGGGAGGTCTTCCCATAGAGGAGCATTCTGGAACGCATCCCCAGTTGCCAGTGACTTGTGGGGTGTCTTAGACAAAGCCCCACCTTCCCTAAGCCCTAGTCTTTTTAAGAGTCTAAGGAAGGGGGAGTGACACAGGCCCTGCCCCACCCCTGCTCAGGGTTGCTATAGAAATCACTGGGTGAATGGATGACTTGATCCAGTTTCTAACCAACGAGGCTAAGCTAACAGGAGGCTTGTGTGTGCCTTGGTGATTGCGTGCATGTGTGCGTTAGAGGGGAAGAGTGTGACCCCTGCAGCCCAGCCTAGCTCAACTCTCTGAACGCAGCCATGCTCCAGGGCAATGACACTGGGGACAGGGGCTGAGGTAGGGTTAGAAGGAGCAGGGGAGCATTTCCTGGTCTCTTTCCTGCCCTGTCCTCACCACCGCCCCCAAGCCAGGAGCCTTAGGAATGAGGAAGGCAGGTGGGAGGTGAGGGAGTGAGGGGGCTGGATTAGGGTGGGGCGTCAGAGTCCCTCCCACCACAGGTCCCCTTTCCACCCACCCACAGGTTCTACCTGTTCTTCTGCTCCGTGTGTAACCAGGGCCCAGAGTACATTGAGAGGCTCCCCCTGCGATGGTGAGAGCACGGGGCTGGGCCCAGGCACCCCCTGCCCTCTCCCAGCTCCTCTCCTCCCCCCGCCCCTCCAGGAGCAGTTCCAGTTCCAACCACCAGGTCCCAGCCTTGCCCCTGCCCTTCAGCCCTGACCCAGGAGGCTCCGGCCCTGGCTGCTGCCTCACCCTGGCCCCGCATCCTTGCCCCCTTGCTCAGGGTGGATGTGGTTCACCTGGCCCTCTACAACCTCGGAGTGCAGAGCAAGAAGAAGTATTTTGACTTCGAGGAGATCCTGGCCTTTGTCAACCACCACTGGGAGCTCCTGCAGCTTGGCAAGGTATGCGGGACTGTGGGACAGCGGAATGGCAGGACCCCATACCACAGTGGGGGTCCCATGGTCCAGAGAGGTGTTCCCAGGGTCACGTAGTGTCGGCTAGGATCCAGGACTCTGAACCCTAACTAGTAAGCTGCTGGCTGGGATAAAGACCCAGAGCCTCTGAGCTGCTGTATCCCTGAATCCATACTTCTGAGCCTGTGCTGTGCCCAGGGCTTCCTGACCCAGGTTTTGACAGTGGGCAGGTTAGGATCTCACAGACTCAGCTGTACAGAACTAAGGATCAAGTCTGGCTGGAGCAGGACTCTCCACCGATATTTGACCTAGTCCAATTTGCCTGGCCAGGACGAAAACTGAGGTGGGCCTGCCCCCTGCTGGTCCTCCTTTGAATAGCAGAAGAATGCAGCCGAGCCGAGCCCTCCCCAACGACTCCCATGGTGGAGCCATGTCCCCTTTTCCTCTTGACACCCTTAGAATCCTCTCTGCCACATCTCAAATGAGCCATCTTCTCTGCTGACTGCTCCAAATCCTTCTTTGAAAAGACAGGGATTTACAAAAAAAAAAAAAAAAAAGAAGAAGGTAATCTTATGCTTTGCCAAAGTTTTTCGTATAACATCTTCATTTACAGTGTTTGATAATTTATAAGACATACATATTATAAAGCCCCGAAGGATAGGTAGAGCTGGTATATTTTTTAAAACAACTTTTTTTTCTGATTTACAAAACAGCTACATGTTCCTGGTAGAACAATTTTAAAGTACTAAAAAGCATAAGGAGGTATATGTGTTAAAAAAAAAAAAAAAGAAAAGCACAACCCAGAAACAGCTGCTGTTAATGCGCAGGCGCATTTCCTTCCATCCTCTGTTCTCTGTGTGTTTTCTCTTTTTACGTGGTTTAGATTATTCAGTATTTTAATTACTCTTTTGCAGTTTACATTATATTATACCTTTTCATACCATGGAAGGGTTTTCATGAACATTTTAAAGGCTGCATGGATTTCCACCATAGTTTACTTCTTTCCTGTTGGACATAGTTTCTCCCCAATTTTTCCCATTGGCCCAGCATTGGAAACCAGGCTGCCGTGAACACTTTTGTGCGTAAACCTTTGTCCATGTTTCGTGTTATGTGCTTATGATAGAGTCCATGGAGTAGCATCACTGGGTCAAGGGCATGGACGCCTTTAAGGCTCTTGATGCATTTGGGACAGGAGTGCCTCGCCCCAGTTACAGGTGGGAACTGAGCACAGGTGAAAAGACTTGTCTGAGGTCATGGATAAGTGAGTGGATCTCACCTGGAGGACTCGGGAGACTGAGGGGGAGGCGGGTGTTTGGCGGCGGCCTCCTCAGACGCCAGATGTCAGGGTCTGACTGTCCTGCTGGCCTGCTCCCCCGTAGCTCACCAGCACCCCCGTGACCGACCGAGGACCGCATCTCCTCAACGCGCTGAACAGTTACAAAAGCCGGTGCGTGCAGGGAAGGGAGTGCCGTGGGGCCCCCCTACAGGTGGGATTTCAATCTAAAGGTTCTTCCTGCCTCATAGTCCTTGCTCAAGGTGTGCTCCCCGCCTGAGTCCCCCGCCCCTTTTCTTCGGCTGGCTAAATCCTACCTGTCCTTCAAGATGCAGGGGACACCCCACCTCCTTTGTGATGCTTCCTCGACCCTCCCGGCAGCATGTGACACATTCTCATCTGCACCCCGACCTCTGAGGGCCCCTGCTGCCCTAGCCACCTACAGTAGCTCTGAGCCAGGCACCGAGGGACCGATTCACCCTCCCTCAGGCGGGCCGTATGGCCCATGGCTGCCTGTCCAGACTTGTCTGAGTGCTTCTCAGACACACAGCGAACATGTCCCTCGCCCCCAACCACAGGGACTGCCCAGGCTCCTTAGCACATCATTCGTGGCCTCCTATGAGACTCCGCCACGGTCCCTTTTGCCATTCTGAGCCCTTTGTTTTCCCACTCGTGCTTTTGCCCACATTCTTCCCCTTCATTCATTTGTTCCATCCACAGCTATTTATGGAACTGCCACTCTCCATCAGCCCTGTGTAGGCGTGAGGACACAGCGAGGCAGGCTCACCCACTCCCTCCCACCTTCTCACGGTTTGGGGCCCAGACACAGCCCTGCTCTGGAGCCAGCGAGGCTCCTGTCCTCCGAGGGGAGAGCCTCCTGAGGGTAGGGCTGTGTCTGAGTCACCACTGCAGCCTCCTGGCAGCCCAGCTGGTGTGGGAAGGGGGAGGGCAGTGCCTAGGGGTGCTTTGCGTCTCCTTGAGGAGAACGGAGAGCAGAATGGTGTTCCTCTGGGAGCTGGAGGTAGCCTTCCTGTGCCAGGTGGCCTTAGGGCTGGTTGAGGCAGAGAAGAGAGGAGCAGCAAAAGCCACACACATGCAGCGGAAGGAGAGGGAGAGACCACCAGCCATATCCTCAGCCTCCACCTGGGAGTTTGAGGAATCTGCAGCTCTTCGGGATTTTGGCTCTGGGTCCAGGGAGGCGGAGAGAGTGGGTTTAATGCTTGATTCTCCTCCCCTGCCCACTCCACCCCTACCCCCAGGTTCCTCTGTGGCAAGGAGATCAAGAAGAAGAAGTGCATCTTCCGCCTGCGAATCCGCGTCCCGCCCAACCCGCCAGGGAAGCTGCTGCCTGACAAGGGCCTGGTGCCCACTGAGAATGGCGCCTCCTCTGAGCTGCGTAAGAGAGGAAAGAGCAAGCCTGGGTCAGTGCCCGGGGACCCAGGGACCGGGGCTGCAGCCGAGCCTGGATCTCTGCTCTCCGCTCCCAGCCCCCGCCGACAGGCCAGGCGATGGGCCCAGACAGCCTGCTAGCACCCAAGCAGGCAGGGAGGGTGCACGCCCAGCCAGTGCCTGCTGGAGGCACCCTGTGCGGCCAGTTAGGGGCCGAGCCAGGGCTGGTCCCACATTGCGACTCCTTCCGCCACAGCCCCTTATTGCCCTGCTTGGAGGGAAAGCCAGATCCTGGGACCCAGCCTTGCCGGGTAAGGGCTGAGGCAGGGAAGTCGGAGTGCAAGGAGTCCGAGGCTCCTCGGTGGAGCTGAGCCCCCTCACCCTGGGCTTGGGGGGCAGAGCATCTGGATGCATGTGCCTGGAGAGGCACTTTCTTTATTTTCTGCCCATGACACTTCCCTCTGTCCCCTCCCACACCTGCTGCCCCAGGCTCCTTCTGAAGGAGCGCCCGTCCCCGCCCCCATGGCTGTGGTCCCAGTGCAGCCCCTGCCACTCCTCCCTCTGGGCCCCTTCCTGGGCCTTCAGGCTCTGACTGGGCAACCCTCTCCCTTTTCTGTCTCCACAGTTTGTTGCCTCATGAATTCCAGCAGCAAAAAAGGCGAGTTTATAGAAGAAAAAGATCAAAGTTTTTGCTGGAAGATGCCATTCCCAGTGTTAGTTTCTTGTTTTCTTACTCTCCACGTTCACACGCAGGGTCAGCACACACTAGGGATTCCTGTGCAGAAAGTGAGTCCCCCAGGCCCAGGGGATTGTCCCATCTCCCATAAAGGAGGAGCCAGCTCCTCTTACAACTAAACAAAAAACACCCCGGGCTCCCCAAGTTCTCCCTAGAACCTGAAGCGGGGTTAGGGTAGGTAGTATCCTTGTCCCCACTGTCCAGGTGGGGGAACTGAGGGCCAGGGAGCGGCAGTCACCTTCCTGAGGTCGCACCTCAGGCAGTGGCGGAGCCCAGGGCTCCAGCAGTCGCTGTCCCCCTTCAGTGCCCTGCGGCCCCACTGAAGCCCCCCTTCAGGCAGCAGCATCAGCAGTGCCTCCCACCTCCTGTCAGGCACCTCACAGTTTACAAAGGCACTTTCCGTTCGACGGTGCTTCCTAACACCGCTCAGAGTGGAGCGCGCCAGGGGCTGTTGTCTGCTTCTGCAGCTGAGGTACTGAGACCCAGACATGGGAGCGACATGCAGTCAGGCCAGGGACAAAGCCAGGCCCAGAGCTGGGTGGCGTGGCTCCCTGGTCCGGACTGGGAATGAGAGCGAGCGAGCGAGGAGTCCTGCCCCGGGAGGGTCCCGCCCTCTGCGGGCACCAGCACCGGCCCAGCCTGCATGGCCTCAGTCAGCGCGGCAGGGGAAGGGGGGAGACCTGATGCTCGCGGACCCACCCTCCCCCCACTTCCTCTGTCCACAGAGCGACTTTACCTCGGCTTGGAGCACCAACCACCACCTGGCCAGCATATTTGACTTCACATTGGATGAAATTCAGAGTTTAAAGAGGTAACAGCGAGGGGCCCAGCAGAGAGGTCCACTCTGGAGGCTGCGATGACACCAAGCAGGCGCCCACCTCCACCCCCCCACCCCCAGCGGTGCAGGCAGGCTCTGGAAAGTGCGAGGCAGGAGCCTTTTGAGGGCTTGGGAGCCCTCCTTTGAAGGACTCTGGGTGCCTAAGGCTGCTTGAAGGGTCTACATCAGAGCCCCTGCTGGGGGGTCTTCAGGGCTCCCGCGGGCAGCCCCTCCGAGCGGCGTTTAGGGCCAGCCTCGCCCGGGCTCTCCCCACCTCTCCGGCCCCTCTCCTGCTTCTCCCGGCCCCACACGTTACACCGGAATTGCTGTGGGTATCCCACACTCACATTCCTCCGGGAAGCCCTCACTGCCCCTCCGCAGGCTGCCTCGGACATTCCCTGTGTGTTCCCACAGCACCCGGGGTGTGGGCCACCCAAGGGGAGGGTCTGCACATTCCATTGCTTTACTTCTGAAATCACTAAGGTCGCTCAGTGCTTTCCGGTAGGCGCTGGTTACTGGCTGCGTAACTTGAGCAAAATTCTTTAACCTCTGTGAACCTCCTCACCTGGTTTTGTGTGGCGATGAGATTCAAAGGAGATACTGTAAAGGAAAACACGTTGGGCCTGTGAAGTGTTGCACAAGTGTCTGGGATCATGTTCATCATCGCCTTCTGATCAGTCAGGGGCGGCTTCCTTGACTCCTTGGCCTTAGATTCTGGAAGGGTGGGAAACGGACGGGCAGAGAGGACACAGCCACTGCAGGCGTGGTGGCAGGGAGCTCAGCAGTGGGAACGGGGCCCTGCTGGGATGAAGGGTGCGTGTCGGAGGGCCGAGGGACCGCTGGAGAGGTCACGAGGGGCGCCGAGGGCTGACGGCAGGCTCACCCTCTCCTCCCTCCCAGTGCCAGCTTAGGCCAGACTTTCTTCTCAGACGTGGACTCCACAGACGCCGCCAGCACCTCTGGCTCCGCCTCCACCAGCCTGTCCTATGACTCCAGGTAAGCCTCCCGGCAGTCTGGCCTCCCGTTCTGTCCTCGCCCTCAGCCCTCCACCTCCCACATCTGTGACGGGCGGCTCCTTCTGTGCATCTGAGTCTTGGGCGGAGGGACCTGGCCGTCTGCCACTGTGAGCCTGGGCCTGAGACCCTCTGGTCTGAGAATGGACTTCCTGGTTGCTCCGTTTTGACCGCTGCAGAAGGTGGTGTCGCGTTTTTCTTTCCGGGCAGTTCCAAGCTCTGGGGTCATTGGACCCGAGGTTCTTTCATTCTGGGGGCCTCAGCCTCTGTGTGCCATGGTGTTGCGTGTCTGTGCCTGACTGCAGGGTCCCACCCCTAGTTCTGTCTTCCGGGTCTTGAAGGAAGAGAGCCATCGATTTGGAAACCTGGTGCAGAGGAGCGTGTCTCCCTGCAGGGTATAGGGTCTAGAAGAGGGACAGAAGTCCCGGAGGCCTCGCTGAGGGTCCAGTGGCCACAGCCAGTCCTCAGCAACACAGCGAGGGTGGTGCTACAAAGCACATACACTAGTTCTTCTGAACTCCGTCTCCTTCAGCTGGATTTTGGGGTACTGGAGGCCCCTGTAAAGTAAAATTACGTGTCTTGGGAGTTATTCTCTATCACCAGCCATCTCTGTCTAGGCGTCTTTCTCTGGTGTTGCCTCTGGATTTTCATTTGTTTCTTCCAGTTTCTTCTCACTAGTCCTTCAGTTCTTTCTGTTTCACGTGTCTGTGAACATGCCTCTTCTTGTGTGTCCATTTCCCTGCCACGCCTGCCTCTGTGCGCTTGTGTGTGCACATGTGCACACGTCTGTCTCCAGTCCAGACTCTGGGGCACGGGGCACTTTCATCCCTAACCGCCACCCTACCCCCACCTGACTCCTTTGGCTACACAAGCCCAGGTGAGGGCAGGCCAGGTGAGCAGGACACGGCTTCGGCAGGCACAGAGGACGGTGCCCCTGGGCCTGCGCGGGGCTGAGATCCGAAACATAGAGAGCGTGTGCTTTAGAGCTGGACACACCTAGGTCTGAGTCCCAGCTCTGTCATTCCCCGGCTGGTGGCTTCTCCCCTGGAGCCAGTTTCCTTCCTCACGGAGCTGTGGTGGATTGCAGCGGGGGAGTCTGTGCCTGGGCTGGCCCCGGGCCTGGGGCCCAGCAGAGTGCTCCGGGAGAGGGGCTTGTGAGGGCTCGTCCATCTCATTCCCATCCTTCTCTTCCCCCCCTGACATAGACGGACAGTGGGCAGCCGGAAGAGGAAGCTGGCAGCCACGGCGTACACGCCACTGCGGGCAAAGCGGCGGGCGGCCGAGCTGGGGGGACCCTGCCCCTCGGACAGCGGTGCAGAGGGGGCTTCGGGCCCCGAGCGGCCGGACGAAGGCATCGACAGCCACACATTTGAGAGCATCAGTGAAGATGACTCGTCCTTGTCCCACCTCAAGTCCTCCATCACTAACTACTTCGGCGCAGCTGGGCGGTTGGCCTGTGGGGAGAAGTACCAGGTGTTGGCTCGAAGGGTCACGCCCGAGGGCAAGGTTCAGTACCTGGTGGAGTGGGAAGGGACCACCCCTTACTGACTAGCCCTAAGGGGATGCCAAGACCCCTGGGAAACAAAGAAGGGACAGTGGAAGCTGCAGGCTCCCCAGTTCCCTTTGGGGTGTGGGAAGGAAGCAACACAGAGCTCAAGTGCCTGGCGCGGGGCCCTCCCGCACACCTTCCGGGCCGGGGTCTGCACCTCTCTGCTACGCTGTTCTGTCCTCGGGCGCCTCAGGCTCATCACCCCTTTGCCTGTGTCTCTAAGGTCCCCCTGTCTCCACATACTCCCCACTCCCTCAAACCGCTCACCTGTTCCTCTGAGTGTGTGTCCCCTTGGCCCTGGCACCCTCGTTCCTGAAGCCTGAATCTTTGTCCCCAACTTTGTATCACTTACCTCTTAACCCTTTGGGGTGTGTCTGTTTAGACCCCTACACGTGCATGCAGTCCCTCACCCCTGACTCACGGGGCGCCCAGTCCCCCAGGACCCACACCATGAGAACAGGGGCCTCTTAGGAAGATGGGTGAAGGCGGGTGAGGTGGGCTCTCTGAGCTCTTTTCTCCGCTTTCCTGCCCCCGGCCCCCAGCCTTGGAAGAGGCAGCGAGGGTAGCAGGCCTCCGGGAAAGCCTGGGCGGCAGAGACCCTGGGACTCTCAGAATCTGAGGCGTGAAGAGGCTGGTGCGAAGGTACCAGCACCAGAGCCCAGCTGCCAAGGCTCAGAGTCGGGGCTGCGGAGTAAGCTTCTGAGGCCCCCGTTTTCCTTTGCTTGGCCACACCCCGCTTCGTTATCCTGGAGTTGGGCTTGGCCTTGCAGGAATGGAGGTGGCCTTGAAAACCTGGGGACAGGGAGAGTCAGAGTCTGTGGGATGAAAGAAAGGCATGGCGTGCCAAACCTCCGACTGTTTCCCACGCCTCCCCCCCCCCCACCATGTGCAGCCGAATACACATTCCCTCACGCATAAGCTTCCACCCACGTGTGCTTTCACCCTCGGGCACAAACATTTGGCCCCTGGCCTCCAGGTGTACACACGTGTACACACCCCCCCCACACACACACACCCTCCCTCCCTCCCTCCCTCCAGTGACAGCCCTTGTCTCCCTTGCCCCCTACTCCCTGCGCCTTCCAGGGACCATGTGCTACAACGAAATGTGAAAGTCCAGCCCCTGCCCCTTCCTTCAGCCCATGAACCATCTCTGCCCCCCCGCCGGAAGCACGGGGCCTTACCCCCTGCTCCTCGGCCTTATGCCCTGCCCCACCTTGAACTGACAATCACTTTTTGGGACAGGTTGGGAGATTTAAAGGGCCTGCGTCATTCAGTCCCCTCCAAGGGAGGCCCTTGTCAGTGGGAGTATAAATAGAATTCTTAGAACCGACGTTAAAACTCACACCCGTCTGGAGGGAAACCAAAAATGGGAGGGTACCCCTCATTTTTGCTGCTTCCGGAGATCTTAGAAATGGACTAGATTGAGAGATGGAAAGAAGTGCCTTGACCGGGGGCGGGGCGTGCACCGGATGCGGGCCAGCCCTGCTGAGTGCTGCGGGCTGCAAGGCGAAGGTGGGAGAACGGCACGGGGCTGCAGGCCCGAGGAGCTGGTTTTGCCCCACAGGCTGACCCCCTCCCCGCCTGGGGGCCTCCAGGGGGTCCCTGTGATCGGATGCCCCTTGCCTTAAGCCGCGGCTCCTACAGTGCCTTTCCAGTGGGCCCTCACTTCCTGTTCACAGCCCTCCCACTTCTCTGTGCTTCCCTGGCATGGACCAGAGAGGGATTGCCTAGCGTTGGGCCCAGTTCTCCCCCTTCTCAGCCCCACAGCTGCTGCCACCAAATCCCCCAGCCGGGCCAGGTGGAAGGGGCTGAGAAGGCAGCCCCCGGCCCAGCAGGGGTGCGGGACCTGGGGCCCAACCTGTGGCCTCCTGCCTGGCTTCAGAGAGCACCGCAACCTCCCGGGCCTGCTCTCCAGGCCTCTGAGAAGGCACAGGACAAGCAAGCTGTTGCGGTGCACACGCACCTTCTCTACTTGGGCTCCAGAGCAGCTCTGGGCTTGAAGAGGGGGAAGGGAGGGGAGGGTGTCTTCCCCGATTGGGAAGTGAGCAGAAGGCCTAGCGAGGTCACCCTGACTCCTCACCCCAGCACTTCATTCGTACCAGATCATGGCTGCATTACTGCCAACTGACCTTATCATAATCCTGTGCACCTTCTGAGATTAATGGTTTTGAATTGCTGCTTTTAATAACATTTGTTATATTAAAGTTTAATTAATGTGTCTGATGTACAACTCAAAAGCTCTCTTTGGAAAGTGGCCTATCTTCTCCCCACTGAACTATCAGCAGTTGGGGAGCAGGAGGAGCTGGCTGGGGTTTCTGGCCTTGGTTCCCTGGAAGCTGAGGAACGGCGGGACCGTCCGCTCCCTGGCCACCCTGCCGCTCCCACCACTGCCTGCGGTTCCCTCAGCAGGGCCCTCACCCTCACCACCAAGAGGATGTGGAGCCTTTTTCCTACTGTGAGTACCTGCCCCATGGGGGCAAGAAGCATTAGCTGAGGGCCACAGAGAAGCAATAAAGGAGGGGAGGGGGACCTAGAAGCTGGCTGTGTTAAAATCCGTAAGCACAGACTTCTAAAACTCTTCAGTGCACAGCGGCACACAGTCCTAGAAATGCGGAGTGAGTGCCAGGCCTGGCTCTTCGGGGTAGAACCGGTTCCCCTTTGGTCAGAGTCCATTGGCCCAGACCCTTCATCCTTCACGTGGCAGAGGTAACCCACCCCCCCAGCGTTCAGGTCCCCGGTGCTGAGGGGGAACCCTTCCACATAGAAAATCACGGCTTATTACTTTAGATAAACTCTGCATTTGGGGCAGTTTGGAGAGAGAGAAACAGATGTGAAGGGGCAGGAAAAAGTCAGCTACAGGGAGGTGAAGACCAAGGGTCTGACGGGAACCTGGGGTTCTGGGGGCAGGGAGTGCAGCCTAGTAATCCCTGCAAGTGCGCATGTCTGCCCCTAAAAACATGAACTATGGCTTTCACTTTTATCTACCATTCCTTCGGCTCCAACTGCTTTTTTAAAGATCTTCACTCAAGGATATGTTGATTTTAGAGAGAGAGAAGGGAGGAAGGGAGAAAAACATGTATGTGAGAAAGGAACTAACTGGTTGCCTCCTATACGTGCCCTGACTAGGGGTCGAACCTGCAGCCTTCTGGTGTATGGGATGATGCTCCAACCAAATGAGTCACCCCGTCAGGGTTGTTTCAACCTTTTAACTGCCCTTGGAACAAAACCACAGTTGGAACTGGGGCGGGGGATCAGGATTGTTATTTGGGCTGAAATCAATGGAGTGGAATGAAAGTGAAGGCCACGAGGTGTCAAGAGACCTGGTTTTTTGTCCAGATCCCACAGTGAGCAGCTAACGAGCCCCTCCTGCGGACAGCAGTCCTCCCCAGGCTGGAGAGTGGTCTGGGGTAGTGTGTACAAACCTACAACAAATACTAATCTTTGGAATGTAGGAGCATTCTCAGAAAATCCCTAAGTCCTTAAGTTATTCTTAAAACAGTTTATATTCTTTCCTTATTGTTATAGGCATCTGGAAAATGTTTTGTTTAACAAATAGGAATACGAAGCTTAGTTGCACAGTATCTACAAAGAACTGGAGCCTAGAGGGAATATTTAAATACTGGAAAATGCCAGGGAACACTATTGAATAATATTCAAATAACGTAACATTCAAGTATCCTACAGGGAGAACAGTATTAAGAATCATGTGTCAAAATTGTCAAATTTAGACTTTATTTTGCTTCCAATGCTTATTTTGTGGAATACTGCTCACAGGATTTGTATCAAATATTCTGTGTATAAACTTATTTCATTTGCAAGAATAATTCACGGTCTACGGCAGACAGGACTAGACAGGCACTTCTGACATAACCATCATAAGCAAGACCGCTGGGACAGCGCACCTCTCTCTCCCACATGCTCCTGTCCTGGTTCTCCTAACCTTCTGCTTGGCACGCTAGTGTTCCTTGCTCATTTTTTATTTGATGGAGTCCTTCAAACCAGTAATGTTCCTATGCTTTTAAGCTTTAGTATTCACAGGTAATTTTAATATTTTTTTCTCATTTCCTCGACTGATTTTTCTGGGGATTGCAGATTCAAAAACATACATTTCCTGGGAAATGCTGGGAAGGCATTCCCACGTGGGCACAGCAGTCTGGGTCCCGGCCCCTGCTCCCGCAGCATCACTCGGGGAGGTCAGTGTGGTACAGGCCAGCCCATGGACGCTGGGGTCACGCAGACCCTAGCATGACTGAACTCCTCTAAGTCTGTCCTCTCATTTGTGGAATGAGGATACTGTCACTAACCTCCAGATCTGTGGGGAGAAGGAAACAATGTGATATATTTTTAAGTGCCAGACCAACTTAGTACATAGATGGTTTAGGAACTGAGAACTCTCCCTTTAGGGTAGGCCACAACGGGCTCTCTGGGTCTTTGGTCTACATAAGGATATTGTCCAGCCTCTTTGAAAGAGCCTGTAAAGAGCGTCAATTTAGAATCAGATCTGCGTTCAGAGCCTAGCTGCCACTTATTTTAAGAGTCTTATGCTTTCTGATCTCTGGTTGGATCTGCAGAATGAAAACACTGAATTCTAAGGATGAAATAATGGTAAGAACCTAGGACGGTACCTGGCAGAGAGAGCCGGTGCCCCACCCCCTCCCCTTCCAATTCCTGTGATAGTCGCCACAGCCGAGAAAGGCCACTAAGAAACAATCTGCAATGCACAGTCGGCACAGAGAATGACCCAATAAAGGCCACAGATAGAAATTTGGAATTAGTCCCACTTTAAGAAGGTTCAAGGACAAAAAGTTGGGTTTTGCCAATTCCATAAATTAGAAAGTAACCTCAGGCTGTGGAAAGAGCTTCAGTTATTCAAATCCTTGAAACATCAATTTGGGAACTATTTGCTAAGTCCTGTACAAGAGATCAAACAGATTCAGACCTGCTGCCGACCTCGAGTAGCTCAGTCTAGAAGTACAAGGCTGGCTGATGCACCGGGGTAACGGCAACCAGGCGGGAGGGATTGCTTCCGGCAGGGGCGCCAGGCCTCGCAGAGCAGCAGCCACATTCCCCAGCGTGCGCGCTGAGGGGCGCCCCAGGCAGCGGGGACGGCATGGACACAGGAGCACCATCGCGCGCGCAGCTCACCGGGGCAGTCCCTTGCCCAAGTGGGAGAGGAGAGGTAGGTGAGGACGGAAAAAGTGAGGAAGGGCACGGCTATGACGGGCCTTAAAGGCCAGACCAAGAAACTGGACTTTGTCCTGAAAGCAACACGGGCAGTCCATTTGAGGTCTCCCGTATGTTTTCACTAGAGTTGACTTTACACAAGATTTTTCTTACGTATCAGAAACACCTGTTGTAGAAAGGGACATCATCATCATCATTCTCTTCGTTCTTCTCCTGAAGGAGCCCGCCACAATCCCCAGTGGCTATCAAAAAAGGATTCTCTGGACCTCTGGGAGGGCCTCCACCGGAAGGCCCTACAAGGTCTTCACATAAAGGCCCTTGGAAATTCTCCCCCAGTTTATATCTGGAGGCACAAAGGTCCAAGAAGAACAGCAGGAGTCAGAACAGAGCCTAGCACAACCCCTCCCACATACCATTCCCTCTGGGAAGAAGGGCCCGGTTACCACAGATGCCTGCGGACCCACGCTCAGGGGACCCTCCCCCAAACTGCACATGGGCTCCCCGGAGTGGTGTTACCTTGTGACAGAATCCTGGAGGGGCCTAGGTCAAGCCTCTCGTCTCTCCCTACAGGGCGCTCGGCCTTCCCTGCCCTCCTCCACTGTGACCATGGGGCGGGTGTACGAGAGCGCCAGGCACAGGGCCAGCAGCCTTGGCGGTACTGTTCGTGACAACATGCCCCCTTTCTGGACCGCAGTACATTCAGTTTTCTCCAGTAATCTACACAACAGAGACTGGCTTAGACCACCAGTTTATAACTTTTAACAAAGAAAACTTAAAAATCCTACTAATCTTACTAGATAGCTCAATACATTAAAATACTCAAAGTATAGTTGCATTGGCTGAAGTATTGGTGGGGGGGCACATGGGGGGTAGGCAGTCCCAGCCCCTTCTGTCAACCTCTGGGACTCTGGAGCGAGTCTGAAGAACACGGGTCTAGAAGTTCCCCAGGGTGCTTTTGCCTGCTTTAGGATGCTCAGTTTCAATGCTCAAGTAAAAAGGTGAGTATGGTGGGCTCAGAGCCTGCGTCTCTACGGAGCAAGGCACCAGAGCCTTCTGATGTCTGCCATACTCAGGCTAGGAAAGAGGCAAGACCGGGTCCCAATCCAGGAGGCTCTGTCTGAGCACTGCCCTTCCCCCAGGCCCACACGCGCCCTGAAGCCTGCCTCAGGCCCCCCCCTCAGGGCTCGGGGAGAACGAGAACGAACGCCCATCTGCAGCTTGGAGAAAGAGCCCTGCTTGTCCCTGAAATTGCACCATTCCCAATCCATCCTTCTGAATAAAGAAAGTGCTTGCCAGTTCCTCTAGGAGGTGACATTCATCCCAGATCCTTCTAGATAAACAGGTCATCAGCTCTATTCCTCCTGAGAACCAGGAGGGTAATTCTACCCCACAGACTGAAGGTGGGCCCAGTGACCGCTGAGGATGACACACCTCACCCTCGCCGCCACCCTTTGTCCCCTACACACAACCACCCTTGCCCTCCCAGCCCCAGACACCTCTAAGGGTGAAGCACTCAGAGACAAGTTCCACTGGGTTTTTGCTTGGCCTGATGGCCTGGCCTCCTCCTCCAGCCTCAGAAGCCTCAGACCTCCAGCACCCACGAGTTACGTAGCTCTTCTGTGCTGGCAAAAACATGGAATCCAGAGATGCTGGGAGGCGGAAAGAGGCCTCCCTCCCCCGGAGTGCAGCATGAAGGCCGCAGGCAGCCAGCAGGTTCCACAGAGAGCTTCCCGCGCTCAGTCCTCCTCCATGCCCTCCTCCAGCCACTTGAAATAGTGCACATCTCCTTGGTCCATGGGAAGACTGAAGATTTCTGGGATTTCAAAAGGGTGCATCAGCCTTTGAAAAGAAAGCAGTCTTATGAGTGACTGTGACTAAAATCGGTCCATGCGACAAAACCCAGCAGGCCGGCCTCGCTCGAGGCCCTCTGCAGTCTGCTGCGGCCTGCCTGGCCAGCTCCATGATCCGCCACCCCGAGCCTATGTTTTCCATCTGCCTGCAAGTGGTGAGCTGGGCCAGATGGCTTCTGAGTCTCATAGACATGGGTTCAAATGCCAAGATTGCCCCTTACGAGCTGTGTAACTTTGGATAATTCACTTAATTTCTCTACAGGCCTTATAAAAGAGGGACTGAAAATAGCATGTACATGACTGGGCTCCTGAATATTAAAGAAGACAAAGTACATAAAGGACTTACCTGGTGCACTGACTGGTACAGTATGCCTTCATTAAGTGTCAGTGCTGTCTTTACCACTATCCCGCGCTCCTCATTGCGCCCTCCCCAACACCGCTGTATTTTCTCCATCTGGCAAGTTGTGTGTGGCACGTTCTCCGCACTCCTGTTCATCAATCAAAAACCTCTCCATCCTTCAAGGTTAAACTCAACTATTGACTTTTCCCAAGGGACCTTCCTTGACCATCCAAACCCACAGACTCCCCCTCCCTCCTTCCCCTTTCTTTCACTGGGCCGTTGGCACCCAGTGCCAAGTTTTCTTCATTTTCCAGACTGAGGAAACACGAGGCCTGGGGCTTTGGTTTCCTACCTGCCAAAAGGGAGTCCTAATGCCCTGCCTCCTTTCCGTGGAATGAGACACTGTGAGGTTCTCAGGGGACAGCATGCATCACAACACGTGTGTAGGTGCTTAATCACTTGCAGTGAGCTGGGTAATTTTATCCAGTGCCCCAGGATAATGAATTTTCTTATTTCATGGATGCCTGGAACAGTGTATGTGTTTTTATAAGCAGACATACAGTGTTCAGACATAGGGAGGGAGGCATCTAACACATCAGCAGTAAGAGCTGCCATTGATACGGTACTTCATGCGTACACTTCACATAAATTCATCCTGAGGCACTAGTATGGCCCGCGTTTTATAGATGGCCAACTGAGGCACAGTCTAGCTAATCTGCGTGCACTTGGGCTACAATTAGCAAGTAGAGAAGCCAGGATTGGACCCTGGAGGTCAAGCTCTGAGGTTTACCATCTTAACCCTGAAGCTGTCCCTCACCCGATAAGCCGTAACTTCTTGGTAGTGCTGGTTCCACCAAAGGTGCCTTATTCCCACGCCTCTGCTAAGGCGGTAACACCGGGCCTTCTCTACTGCTAGACCTGAGACCAGACTATAGCCATCTTGTCACAGAATCCTGGTTGCAATGAAGGAAAAGAGTTTTTATCATTGATCGGTGACTTGCATCCCTAACTGCACATTAGAGTCAATCTGGGTGCTTCTGAAGAACATGTTTGATCCTCAGCCCAGATAAATTAAGTCAAAATCTGAAGCAGGGCCTAAACTGGTAATTTGAAAACACCTCCAAGCGATTACAGGATTAGCCAGCATCAAGAGTCACTAGTTTAGACCAGTACTTCTCAAGCTTTTAACGTGCAAGGGATCACCTGGGGATCATGTTAAGCTGAAGCTTGGTTCAGTAGGTGGAGACCATGAGACTGCACTTCCAGCAAGATTCCAGGCAATGCCAGTGATTCCAAAACCACACTTCGAATGGGAGGGCGTTAAACCAGTGGTTCTGCAAGTAAAGTCCATCGACCCTGGGGAACGCCAAGATTCTTTCAGGAGGTCCATGAGACCAAAACTATTTCATAATGCTACTAACATGTTATTTATGTCTTCGCTGTGCTGACATTTGCACTACCAGTGCAAAAGCAACGATGGGTAAAACCGCTGGTACCTTAGCACGCACAGACACCCTGGCACCAAACTGCACTAGCTGTCACTGTATCCTCCACCACACCTGCATTTGCAAGAAGTCAAATTCACTGAAGAACATCCTTGACAAAGTGGTAAAAATTACTATTTTTATTTATTTTTTTAAATATTTTTTATTTTAAGATTTTATTTATTTATTTTTAGAGAGAGGGGAAGCGAGGGAGAAAAAGAGGGAGAGTAGCATCAACGTGTGGTTGCCTCTCACGCACCTCCTACTGGGGACCTGGCCCACACCCAGACATGTACCCTAATTGGGAATCGAACCAGCGACCCTTTGATTTGCAGGCTGGTGCTCAATCCACTGAGCCACACCAGCTAAGGCGTAAAATAACTACTTTTATTACATTTCAACCCCTGAGTACGTCTTTTTACTACTGTGCGACAAAGCAGAAAGTATACATAGAACACTTTGCTGTATGCCTAAATTCAATGGTGTCTTAAACTTGGCTGACTGTTTGAGTCAGAAGCTAAAACTAGGTTTTTTCATGGAACACCATTTTTAAGCCTGAGTTCCCATAATTTGTCAATTTTACAAATTATGGTTACCCAGATTTGAGAATTAGGTAGACATATTTTAATACAGGAACAAAGTGAGTCCATCATTCAAATTAAAACAATTTAAATCATTTGCTGCCAATGGAAAAAATTATGTTTTCAAGCAAAAATTAGATGTTTGTAAAACTTGAATTTATCACCATGAGCTTTAAAAGTGTCCCAATATTTAAAGATCCTTCTTACTAAGCCAGATTTTGCAAAAATTTAAAATGGTGCCATTCCTCTCACTTTGGTGGGGGGGGGGGGCATATGGTTACTTTCCATAAAAATGCATTATTTACATTACTATGTGATGGTTTTATTATTGTTATTTTAAAATTTTTTAATTCTCAGTTTTAATTTCGAATGCAATAAACTTTGATATAATCCACATAAACAAAGCTCTTTTAGGTCCTCAATAATTTTTAAAAGTGCAAAGGGCTCCTGAGACCAAAATTTTGAGAACCACTGGTATGAACTAACTCATTCTAGCCTCTCGTTTTACATATGGAGAATCTGAGGCACAGGCACATATCCAGGGTCACACGGAAAGTCGGGCGACTAGGTTTCCTGCTTTTCAAGCTCCTCCACTGAATCCCTATCGAACGCTCCTGGCTGAGAAGAGACGCCAGCATTACCTGACAAAACTGGACAAAATGTGGACCTTGGAAGTCTTTGTCTTTGTTAACTGTAAAAGAAAAAAAAAAATCACTGCTTTAGGACATCAGCCCAGCTCTGCAGCTGCCCATTCGCCTGGCTATTTAGGGGACAGCATTCCCTCCTGGTCACCAGCCCTGTCGCTGTCTCACAAGTGAACCTCAGACGTCTATGTGGGGCAAGAACCGCAATCAGTTGACTTTTGCTAATTTTTCATTGGAACCTGGGAAAAAGGCCTAGGTCTCGCTTGGGCTTCTTCTATCAAGCCCCCTCCCCTAGTGACCCCGCCGCACTCACCAACAGGATCTCAGTGGCTTCTTCTATTTGTCCATTCCAAAAGTAGCTGGAGAAGAGAACAAAACCAAATTATCACGCTCATAAAACAAGCCCAGTGAAATGTCAAACCTGGCCCAGGCAGGTGCCTTACTGAGATGGGAACTTTAAAATCTTTCCAAGCCCACATAAAAGTGTCTAGGGTTGGCCAAGGCACTGCAGGTCATCCAGTGGAACCGTTCTAACGTGTGCTTCTAGCATCGGCTTGAACATTCCTGGAGGTGAGAGGCTCACCATTTCTTGAAGAAGAACTTCTACCTTATAGGTCTACACATGAGGTGGTTTTTCTTCTGGTGTGCCAGCATCTGCCTCCCGCTTGTTTTCCCCAACTTCCACGTGAACAACCACCTCAGGAAAGCCCTGCAGAAACTCCTGTTTTCTCACCTCTGAACTGGGCATCTCTAGCTCTTTCAACACTCATTTTCTATCCGTGGCTTCCAGGCCCCTCCCCATCCTTTGGAACGGTGCTACTTTTGTCACTGACTCTGGGTACTGAGTGCCCGGGAAAGGATAAATAAAAAGCACAGGAGGCTTCAGGGAAGAAGTGAGCCTTACAAGACATGGAAACAGGTCCAAACGTTAAAAGTCAGTGATAATGTTCAGAAAAGAGTACGAGAACAGCATCATGTGAAGGGAAAGTCATTTGGCCTGCGAATATCTACACTGACCCTGGGCAAGTCTAAGATGACATAGGCCACTGGCCTCGTCTCACAGAGCTGTGGCGAAAGGACCCACTACAGGCCACAGGATAGAATTGCTAGGCTGAAATTCCATTCTAGGTCCCAAGCATTGGTTCCCAGACTAGCTTGATGTGAATCAGCTATATAACTCTTTAAAAATTCAGAGACCCAAGCCCCACCCTCAGGGAGCCTGATTGAGTAGACCTAGACTGGAGCTAAGGAGCCTAACGTCCAGCCCAAGTTGGGACCACAGCACCGGACGATGCGAGCCACGGAGGCAGCGACACTGCTGGCCGGCGAGGGAGCTCTCACAGCAGAGCGCTCCTCTGCTCCGACCTTCAGAGGGGGCAAGATTGCCCTCTCCACCTACCCCACCCCCCATTCTCTCATTCTCTCTCTCTTCCCAGGAGGGAAGGGGATGAGAAACAGGCTGATCAGAGCAAGTAAGTCACAAGACAAATCCTGAAACACATGTAGTGGGATGCTAAAATATTTTGATGAGAGAAACGGTGCCGACCGGGCTTAACTACGATGAAGCTGTCGATGAAATACAAGACAGGCAAGGCGTGCATGTAGCTCGTCACATAAGCCAGCTTCTCGGTTTTCTAAAGTATCTAAAAACAGTGGAAATTATTTTCTTTGATATTCCTAGATGGCTTATTCAGGGATGGACTGTCCAGCCTGGCTTCTTTGCTAAAAGCAAACTAATCGATTTTAACAAAGAATGTGCAAACAAGATTCACTGTTCCTAAACTATAGAGTTTTTTTCCTCCTTTCTCTACACATAGCACATTTTTGCTTTTGTTCATGGATGACATAAACCCACTAGTTAATTTCCTCTGAATACAAATCAACAGTTGATTAATTAAATGCCTCTGAATTGTTCTTTCACGATTCCCCAGTAGTCCACTGCCCTTCCCACCAGCCAGGACCTGACCCAGCGGCGTTCCCACACCCCTCCACTGGCCGTAGCAAAACTCACAGTGAGGATGCCTTGGGCAGGATGTTCACAGAGGCAGCCAGCTTCTTGTCCAGTATAGCCCTAAAGCAAAGACATTTGACAGTCACTGGGGCAAACGTCCAGGACCTTAAGGGAAGGGAGAAGGGACAGGAGTTGCTGGGAACTAGATAACCATTTAGTGTGCCCCTCCTCCTGGCAATGTGAAGGCCAGGCCCAGTCTGCCTGGGGAATGGGGACTAACTCTGGACAGAGAACAAGAAGGCCTGGATTCCATTCCTGACCCTGCAGGAGGATGGCTGTGTGACCTTCCGCAAGTTCCTTCTTTCATTCCAGGAATAAGTATTCAACCACCTACCCAAGACAGGCATGTCCCCCTCACTCCACCTGACCTTCCTGCTGGATGTGAAAATGGTTCAACCAGGAGCTCCCAAGCCCGTTCACCACCAAGGGCTCCTTTATTATGCCACTGCTACTTTTCTCGCACAGGTGTGTATCGGGCTGACACTCAGTGCTTCTGAGCTGTAGATACCCACGTGACCACACAACTCCAAATAAAAGCAAGAAAAGCATCCTACCTTGTGTTTGTCTTTGGCAAATATAGGCTCTTCTCACCCTTTCTGTAAAGGTCTCTATCATAGCCCTAAGAGCACAATCTACATCCCTGCAGCCCTCTAAGTTTTTTGTTTGTTTGTTTGTTTGACAGACCACACCTTGGAATTCCTGGCCTGATAACCTCAGATTCCTGTGACGCGCCCTGGGGAACACAATAAAAGGGTCTTGAACCAGTACAGGTGTCATAGAAACAGGAGAATCACCAAGTCACCAAGTTGTTGATGCAAAGAAGTGTCCCCAAACATCAAAACCTCAAGCCCTCAGAATCAGGTCCTGACAAACCCCTCTCACGTCTCAGGCGGCCCTGGGAGCCAGTCTCTGTCTCTGGAGTGTTTACACCTTGCCAGACAAATCTTGTTTGAGCCCTGCTCACTGATCCCTCCTTCCTCCAGCTGCTGCCAAGAGAACTGACCTACTTTCTCTTCCCTTGAGTTCCAGGCTCAACAGCGCTCTCTATTTAAGGCTCCACATTAATGAGGCATTACCAACACCCTCATTCCCTTGTAAAGTTAGAGGAGCTAAATAAATCCCTGACCATAAGGAGAGGCACATGGCACGGGTTTGCTTAAGCAACTGCTGCGAGTCTTGCTCGCTCAATCACTTGCTGAGGAATTACATTTTATTGGTTCTGAAGGTGGCAGGCCAACATAATGGGTGAGTTAAATGTCTGGAAAAGCAATCCATTGCCTTAGAGTCACGTCACTAAAGACTCCACTTCTGACTTTCAGTTCAATTTTGTGGACCAAACACACAACTTAGCCATGTCAGAACACAGTAAGGAGAATGCTTTGCGTACCAGCAACTATGAGGAAGACTCAAAGAATAAAAGGCAGCCCCGAGACACGCAAGGGAGCACGCAGGGGGTTGTCCACAGAGATAAGAGCCACGGTCTGTCTCAGGAGGCGACAGAACCGCAGCAGGCAGGAACCTGGAGGCAGCCATCACGGCGAATCGCTGGAATGCCAGGGCAGGAGAGGTAGGTGCCCCAAATCTCCCATGGTCCAGGCAGCAATAAGGGGGTGTTTGTCTCCAGGAAGGAGGAGTAGTGTAGGCACTTTGGGGGAAAAGGCAAAACAGTGTCCTAGTAGCTGGTGACAGCCAAGCGTAAAAGGAAGAATTCATGCCCAGGAGACCAGTTACTAGGGCACCCCAGCCTGTAGAATGTCCCCCCAAACCACACTCACGCTGAAAACAGTGCTGCTAATACCAATTCCTTGCAGCTGTTCCTGCGCCTCCCCACAAACAGCTAAAAAGACGAGAGAAGTTACAATTAAGAAACACAGGTACTTATTTGAGGAAAGTCAATAATGAGAGACAAAAATTCAACAAACAAAAGAATTTATGCAAGAGGACCAGTTAATAGTACCTTCAAAACCAAGATTTTAAAATAAGTACAATTATGTACACCTGAAAGTTGTTGAGAGGAAATCTTAAAATTTCTCACTTCCCAAAAAAAGGTAACTGTGTGAGGCGATAAATGTATTAACTGACCTTATGGTGGTAATCATTTTGCTATATATAATATATAGAATCATCATTTGTACACCATAAACTTACACAATATTATATGTCAGTTATATCTCAATGAAGCTGGCAAAAATTAAAAATATAAGTATAATTCATATACAGAAAGATTAGGCAAGGTTATTGCATCCATAAGATAAAATCAGATTATAATGAGATTAGACATTTATGAAACATGAGTAGTTGGTTATGAAAGAACAATTAGAAACCTTGAAAAGGAAAACTGTATCATTTAAACAAAAAACTCAGGGCCAAATAGCAAAATAGATGCAAATGAAAAACAAGAGAGACAATGGACTCAGAAATTCTCCCAGTGTGCAGAATAAAGGAACAGAAAAATATAAAAGTTCAGTCATAGGAAACAAATTCAACAGCCTTCTAACAGGAATTCCAAGAAAAAGACACATAAAGAATAGAGAGAGAACGTTTAACGAGTTAATAACTGAGCATTAAGATAAAGAGAAAATCTTAAAAATTATCAGAGAGAAAAAGTATTACCTACAGAGGAAGGAGACCCTGAGAAACACCTGACTTCTCATTAACAACCTTGAATGCAAGAAGATAGTAGAGATGTCTCTCCAAGCTGATACTGATTCCATTCACCTAAACTGGAATTTCAACCAGGTAGAATCCAGGCATTAGAATCAAGTTCCTCCTAACACCAAACCTCACCAATGTCAGCTGAAGTTCTTCCTTGACAGGATCCAGTGTGGCTGATCCGGGAGTCCAGAAAAAAGACAGTTCAGTACAGACCCTGGGTATATGAGAAGCATCAGGAGGGATTTCAATTCCTAGCTGCTAAATACTATGGTTGTATCTCTGAAGCAATTACAGGGTCTTTTAGATAAGAGCTGTTTTCTAAAGGTAGTGTTAACAAGGGAAAAAATTATACTCTGGTGGAGGAAAGAAAGATGGAATCAAATACAAAGTTAACCTATGACCAACAGTTTGGAGGGCGTGTCTTCCCAAAGACCAGATTCAACATTTGAAAACACTGTAACCTAGTCTATCATCAACTTCAAGAGTGCTGAGCTATGAAGCGAGAAGCCAAATCCATTACCCTCAAGCCAAACTAATCCTCTTCAAAACTGTATCTATAAAGAGAAATGAAGGAGGGAAAATTCAGATACCACAAACATTTATTGAGCACCTACTACATTCGAGTTACTAGGGTAAGGATTGTACATATTTCCTATCATTTAATCCTCCCCATCCTGTGAGGTAGGTGACATTATCCTATCTTATAATTTAGAAAACTAATGCTTAGAGAAGGGAAATGACTTGCTCAAGTTAACACAGTAAGTGGTAGAGCCAAGATTCAAATGCTGGTCTGTTTACAGGTCCAGTGTTCTTTCTACTATACCACAGCTGCTTCTAGAAATTGTCTAAATATTTGGAATGGCCACTTCCTCCTCCTCACCTATCACAATGAACACGTCTAGGACTGAGCAAAAAGAGCGTCTCCAAGAAGAAAGAGAGATGGACCAGGAATTGGGAGACTTCAAGTCCTCAACAGGCAGGATTCCATTCTTCTCTTAATACCTTAAATAAGCCACACATCCCTCTGGGTCTCACACCCCTTACATGCTCCCATGCGCAACATTTTCAGGCCCCGCAGCAGAGCCCAGCGGGCCGTTCAGCTGTGCTCCTCCTGCCACCCCAGGCAGACAGCTGTGCAGTTCAGCACTGCATGGACAGGCGTGTCAGAAGCAAGAGAATGGCCCAAAAGTGGCCCCTCTGGAGCATCCTGGTAGCTCCCTGAGCCTCCTGGGGCAGCAACTAAGCCCCTTTACCATACCTGGCAATATCTCTGGCAATTTGCTCGTTGGGACAGTTGACAAAGACGATGGAGTAAGTGCCGGAGACAAAACTGCCAGTGACAGCGGAATGGAGCTGCAGGCTAAGGGTCCTGAGCATGGGGTATGTCAGGAAAGAGGCTGCCAGGATCTAAATGGTGGGAAAAGGCACAAGTCAGCAGTGACACGGCGATTCACCCCCCGCCCCCTCACGCGGACTGGAACCAAGGCTGGGCATCGTTTTCTCATACCCATTCCCCATCCAAAATGCTGAGAGGCTAAGCTTTAGTGCTTCAACGAACTTCTCATGCCTAGGTATTTTCCTCTGCATTTTGCAGATGATTAAAAAAAAAACCCCAAAACAAAAACAAAAACCCCAGGGGCTCAGACATCAAGATGCTTGCTCAAAATCACGCAGCTTTCATTTGGTGAAGCCAGGATGAGGACTCAAGTCTGGAGGACATGGAATCCATTCTTACAGAGATAACACCAACTGGCACCCGCTGAACCGCTATCATCCTGTGGAGGTTATAACATATGCGCTAGGCACCATGGGTGAGCTAGTGCAAAAGGTAGCCTAATTCTAAAGTAATGCAACCCGTGCTACTGAAACTGAGAGCTGGGGGGGGCTATGAGGAAGGCTGGACCTGAGGGAACAGGAAAAGACTTCCAAGAGTTCTAAGTTGGATGTGAAACAATAAGTAGGAAAGAGGAGAACGAGACATGCTAAGCAAATGGTAATATGCACAAACCCAAGAGGTATTTAGGGATCGATGAGATAGAGTCTGCACAGGTCTTGGTCTGAGGGTATGAGATCAGGAGGAAATGAAACTGGCTACCACTCTAAGGAAAAGGGGCAGGCTAAGGAGCCTGGAGTTTGTACTCAAGTGACAGGGTACTTTGGGAGGTTTTTAAGTAGCAAAGTAATAACACAGTGAAGCTGAGTAGGGTAGCAGGAGGGAGGATGAAGAATCGTCAGAGGCAGCCTATTTAGAAAGCCATCACAATGATCCAGGAAAAAGAAACTGATGGCAATGACAACGTGAGAGGAAAAGGCATTCAAGATACACTTTTTCTTACATTTAAAATAAGAAGAAATGAAAAGAACTGGAGAACACCTCCATCCAGAGTTCTCTGCTTGGGGGATATAATGGAGTCATTAACAGGGACCTAGGCATCTTGCAAGGAGCCCCACTGTGACTTAAGCCAGGCTGAACAAGAGCCTGTTTCTCCTGCCTCCCAGCCCAGGGCTCATTCCTTGCCCAAATAAACCTCTGCCCTCCCACTCCTTTCATGCTGTCGCCTAAGCCCTGGCTCCTACTTCTACTTCTTGGCAGGGCCTGAGCAGCGTTTTTATGTCTTGAGCTTCAGTTTGACGAGAGGCCTGCCTGGGTTGGGTTTCTCATTCCCTCCCACTACCTCCACCAAACCACCAGTTCAACATACTAAGTCCTCTGAACTGAAACAGTGACCATGCATGAAAGAAAAACCCAGACTTTCCAATGAAGCTTTTAGTGTGTGTGTGGACGTAAGTGCAGAAGGATTTAAATCCTAGCGCCAACACTGCTAACTGCCGTGGCCTTCCACAATTTTCTTCCTCACCATCTATAAAGCTTATCTAGAAAGTGGAGATTATGACACTTGTGCTGCCTCTCTCAGAGTTGCCATGAGTTAAAACGAGATAGGAAAAAACATAATTTGTAATCACAAATTCAATACAGAAAGGGGTTGTGCTTCGTTTATCTCTGTATCCCCAGCACAGTTCACGACACACAGCAGGTTCGCTACGAATACTTGTAGATTAGTGAATTAATACACCAGCAAGATGTTGTTAAGATTGACTGGTCTTGTGAAGGAGGTAAGGCTTGTTGGCAGTGCCTTAGCAGAGAACGAGACATACTAGAACACTGTAAGGGGTCAACCATATGACTTGAAGGTGGCTTCCAGCACAGATGTCAAATAAAAGAAGCAAGAGCCTGTCCCCCAAATGAAAAAAAAAAAAAGCCATTCCTAGGGAAGATTCGGGGCATTCCAGCCAGCAGGAATCACTGCAACATAGCTAAGATTAAATATAAACTCACCTCAAATGTATTGGAACACAAATGAACTCAGTCAAATACTGAGCTCTTACAGGTCTTGATGTTTGAGGAGTTAATTTCACCTCCAGTCAGGTGTAAATGTGCCAGGCACTGTGGGTGAGCTAGTGGAAACGGTAGCCTAACTCTAAAGCAACGCGACCTGTGCTACTGACACCGAGAGCTGTGCTCTCAGGTACTATCTAAGATAAGCCTTAATTTAACAGGTAAGGTAACTACGGCAGAATATTCAGAAACTGCAACAGGGCCAACACTTGTACCCAAGACTCCTGCTTCCCTTTCAGGGCTCTTTGAACTGCAATGGACACGACTAGGAATTGATTTAGTGGGGTCGGTTCAGCCTCACTTAATCCTGTGGTTCTCAAGGCAATTTGCCTCCCCGCCCCCCAACCCCCAACAAGGGGACATCTGGCAGTGTCTGGAGACAATTTTTATTGTTGTGACATAATGGAAAGAGATGCTGTTCGCATCTACTGGGTAGAGGCTAGGATTGCTGCTAAACATCCTGCTGTTGTACCGTTGATCGCAGGGAAATATAGGGAGCTATTTATGTAGGTCCCCTCCATGGGACACGTGCTCTTCAGTCTCACTCATTTCTATATTCCCAGCACTTTACAACTCCCGATAGGGAGTAGGGCTTGAGAAATGTTTGTGGACCACATCAAAGTATCAGAAGCATGAAAGGTCAACCTGGAACCAAGGATAGACTATGGTATATTAGAAAGGGACATTGTACTAATGCAAAATTGTTGGAAAATACACGCATCACAATATTCCCTAACAGAAACATTATAAAGGGAAAAAGACCTATATTATAATTTTTTAAAGTCTTTCGAGATTTTCCCACTTATGTCTTTTACTATATACCTTTTCTATTTTTACATTCTTTTAAAATATTTTATGTATCCTCAGTTACTTTGTATTTCATTTTGCCTTTTTCCTTTTTATGTCCTGGAGTATTTGCACAGCCTTTAAGAGGTTAGGGCTGACTATACAATCTGGTCTCTGTTAAGGCAGAAGGGGACCCAGAAACCACCGAGTGGTTCTAAATTTGTAGTCCACCTGAATTTATAATCTACCTAGTTTTAAGGAATCCATGAATATTCTGAATGAATGAAACACTGTGCTTATCTATACATTTTCCTTGGGTACAAATACAAACAAACAATAGGAGAGAGAAAATTTACAGACCCAGAAGAGTTAAGAGCCCCTGATACGTGCACATTGTTAGAGATGAGGAAAAAAGGGCCATAAAGAGGAAGAAATCACCTAAAAGTGATCATCAGAGCTGGGCTCCATCCCTGGGCTTCTGACCCTCCCCACCTCCCCCTCAGCCTCCTCCTCAGCTGGAGGCCCTCTGTGAACAGTCACTTCCAACCTTAACATTTTAAGATATTTCTGAGATGAGAAAACAAAGCCCCCAGAAAAAAACAATATGGTAACTGCAACAAAAAGAAAAGAATCTATCATGTGACCCGTAGGCAAGGACTCAACTACCAGACACCCCTTCGACCTCCCTGACCCTGGCTATGACACCCGGCCCAAGTCACGGCTTCTCAGAGTGAAAAAAGGGTGCTGGTAAGCTTCAGAACCACACCACAATCTCCAGGACACCGAGTGATGTCCCCAGGGATTTTGCTGTCCATCCCCCTGCCTGCTGGCCCCCAGCTCAAAATCCCAAAAGCATTAAAGGGAAGTGTGTCTGGCTCCATCAGTTTGCAGCTTGGACGCTTAGCGCGGAGGAGGGTGGTAAAGTCGTAGCGTGGGGCACTCACCAGGAGGCATATAAGGACAGAGGCCCGAGGGTAGCCTGGCAGAGGGCACCGTGAGCCCAGCCTATCCATGGCGTCGCTGGTAATTTAGCGGCAGCGAATGTGGCCTCTAGCTAATTCCCCAGGGTGGGGGTGGGGGGCGGGAACTGAGGGCCTGAACCGCCCTCCCGCCCCGCCCCGCCCCCCCCCGCCCCCCTCGCCACCTGCTGCTTACCCTACTGGCCGGCCCCAGGCTGGCTGGCTGGAACGAGAAAGTGGAGGTGGTGGGGACAGAGGGAGCACTTTTCCCTGGCTCCTTTCCTCAGAAACATACAACCCAAGTACCAGACGCAGACCTATAATCCTTACAAAAATAAAAATACTAATTTTCCCTTCTCATTCCAACAACAACGAATCATAAAATCCCCAGAGATGTACAGATAAAAACACCTGTTCCTTAGTTACAGAAAGCCTTCAAAAACCAAAGCTCACAAACTTTGAAACACATACAGTAAACTCTTCCACTTGAGAGGCCCATCTGCCATCAAAAACGAGTGATGCACCCTGCTGCCTTCCTGTCCCCCACAGAACCCCGTCCTCCCAGGACCTCCCTTCCAATCCTCCTTGGTTTAGAACACTCTTGCCCCGCAACTGCCCTTCCTAGGAACTCATTCATCCCTCCAGGCCAGCTGCGCCCCAGCCTTCCCCAGCTAATCCCACAGTCCTCTGGTCCCCGGAGGCACTGGGTACGCAGTTCTGCTGCGACACTTAACATCATCTATGGGGAGCGGCAAGCAAGTAAGCAAAGCAGCAAGCTAATGACTGTTGCCCTTTGGGAATGCAGAAACCCCGACTGTTGTCGGGGTTTCCAATTGTTTAATCCAGTTTTTTAATGTGAAATATCCTAATTTTTAAATGATGGCATTACTGGGGCCGGAGAAGGGATTTAGTGCCCAAGGGCATAAGTAAACTTTTTAAAATTAAGGGAACTGTTCTATATTTTGATTGCAGGGGTAGTTACACAAGTGTTAAAAATTCAACAAAGTACACACTTTAATTGGTGCATTGTATTGTATGTAAATAGCCCTTAATCAAAAAAGGGCTTGGGATGAGGATACTGGAAATCAATTCAAAATTGTTTTAAAATGGGGAAATCAAACAAAACACATCTGTTGGCCAAATCTGGCCTGCAGGATGCCAGTTCACAGCTCCTACGTTTATTTTAAATTACCTGTTCATTGCCTGGGACCATAAATTCTCAAAGGGGTGATACACTTCCTATCAAAGTGTCTGACAAAGTAGCTAATAAATCAGTTGTGGCCCTAGTCTTATCATTTACATCATTAGCTGTGCACACTCAGGCAAGTTGCTTAACCTCTCTGAACTTTTAGAGGAGGGGATTGCTAAAGGATGGGCTAACAGAACTTCATAGGTCTAAAGTGAGGATCAACAGTACAGATTAATGTTAAAGTGCTTTGTAAAATACAGGATCGTGTCAGCAATTCAAGAGCAAGTACCCTCATGACAACTACCAAGGGTAACTCAGAAAACCTCCATTTGTGATTGAAGAATTTAGTATCTAGGGAAAACAGTTATAGTAAATGAGGCCAAGAGGTTTTAAGGAAAAATTTATATTCAAAGTCCACTAAAATAAAGCAAGACCGTGATCTTTTATACTTACTACATTAATAAGAAAGGCCACTGTTAAATGACCATTTACCTTAGATTTGAGACGATGTCTCCCAGTTTAGCACAGGACTCCGCATAGTTTAGGCTTAATGTTTGTTGAACAACTAAATGATGTGGATGTGTGGCTGGTGATTATAAGGATGGTCACGGTGAAGGTGATGTTGAGACAATAGGGAAAGGGTGGCAAGAGATGACTTATTTGGAAGAAACTGCCTCTGGGTTCTCCTGTAAACTCAGGCATCTCTACTCTTTCCAAATTCAATTCCAAGGTTAGATTACAAAAGCCCAATCCTGCATTTCTGGCTTTCGCAGATTCTCCAGATATACCTACTCAAGATTTTCAGTGCCACTGCCTGACAATCCAGGCTCTTCCACTGAAGGCTTCTGACCCTCCTTCTCTCTACCTGCGCCTCCTCCTAACAGGATTCAGACTCATACTCTGCTTCACCCCTTCTGTATCTATCTCCTTCACTCACACTTCCTCTTCATAATGAGTCTCCCTTCTCTTTCTTCAACTTTTGTTTATTTTGAAGGTTTGTACCTCTTTATAGGTATACAACAATTTATCATAATCTTTTTTAAAAGTCAAACTTCGATCCAAGAAAGGATCCATATTAATTGTAGCATCAATGAGGCCTCAAGCAGAGTGTAAGACCGCACTCAATTTCCTTAGGTTCATCTTTACCTCTGGCTCTGGGGACTTCTTATCTACAGACTCTCATTATCACCACAATTTGGAACTTGAGTAGCTCATTAATTTCACTTTCATTGATATTGATGAATTTACAGCCCATCCGTTTTTGCAGACTCTGATTTTTTTCAACATCTTCTAGGAAATATGCATAATCATTCACGCGGTCCCAAAGTTTCCACTAGGCTTTAGTAAGAATGGCTGGTTTTATATCATCCATCGCCTTTTATCACTACCAAAGTGTCAGCAATGTTGTGGCTATGTTTCTTTCAAAGTAAGGCAAGGGTTTTTTGGGGTTTTTTTTCCCCAATACAGTCAGCAAAGTAGTCAAATATATGCTTGGTATAATACCTCCTGAATGCTTTGGTTACTCCCTGATCCAGTGACTGAAGATAGCTAGTGCCTTCCAGAGGGAGAAACAGTATCACCTGAGGGTGAGCAAAGAATAAGGAGACTGGGTGATTGGGACGTCTGTCCAAAATTAGCAACATTCTGAATTAAAGATTTTTTTTTCTGTTAAACAACTCTGGGCTTAATAGATAAAATAATTATGAAACCAATCCAAAAAGAGGGCAGCAGTTAATGATACTCTGGGGTGTGATCACCAGGAAACAGGAAGGGTTTGGGGTTTTTCGTTGTTGTTGTTTTTGTTTTGTTTTGTTTTTTTAACCTTTTTCCAAGAGACAAGTGGGATTAGGATCTTTATAAAGCAGCAATGGCTTTTATCTTTTTGTCACCTGTGGCACTGGCACACAAAGAGGAAAATCCTGTTCTGAGCTTCCCCTAAAACTTCCGGATTGTCTTTTTCCCTAAAAGTCCACTAAAGAATGCACTTTCAAAACAAGCTCATGTTCTTGGCATGGAAGACCCACTGAGGCACATAGCTTCTAGCTCTGATCAGTTTCTGGAGTTGTTTGGAGTTACTTGGAGTTACTTCGGTGCCGACTGAGCATTTACCAGTTATTCCTCCTTTGTCATCCCTGAATTGCGCAAACTGTAGCGATTTCTAAATTCTCAGGCCATCTCGTGTTCGCATGATAGTTATCTGTGTTGCCCTTTCCAGGGGTTTCCATCAGATCCTTGTAATGCGTTTGGAATGGCTGCAGATGGCCTTTAGCATCAGAGGCCGTCGCCCACCCCCACCCCCATGGTCTGGTCTGGTCCTCGACCCAAAAGGTTAACTCAGTCTCTCTCCATCTTCTGGATGTCTGCATCACAGGAAATGAACAGCACCTAGAGGAAAGGGGCAAAACAGTCCGTGATGACCTTGTTTTTCTGAATGGTGCGCCGCACGGTTGACTCATTGACGCCCCCAAAGTGCCCCATGTTGGTGTTACTCACGCATCCTCCCAGCTTCTTGAGATTTTTCTCATCTTGCCTTCCAGAGGATTGGCCCTCCATCGCCTCTCGATACGTGTCTGACCCAGGTTTGGGATGCCCATCGCCTCCACTCAGCCTGGGGTAGCCTCAGCCGCTGCCGGGGCCCAGCAGTCTCTGCCACTCCCACCCTCGCCGCGGCCGAGAGCACGGCTTGAGAGCCAGGATGCTGCTCGCGAGACCACTTGACCTTCCGCTGGTCCTCATTCTCACTATTCCTCTTGCCAGGTATTTGACGAGCCTTCATGCCCCGTCGGAAATATACAAGTCAACTGGAAAAGCACAACTGCGTGACCAACTGAGCTGCGCCTCCGATGTTGCCAGACTGCAACCCCGCAACCACGAACGATCGCTGGTTCGGCCCTAACTGACACACGTCTCACGAGTCTGACAGATCCCGAGCGTGCGCTATCCGCCAGCTCCACCTTGCTTCCGGAGGGTTTGCAGTCCCAGTCAAAATTCCGCTTAGAGAGGCTGCCTCCGTCAGATCTCGCGAGACCTAGAGAGGCACGCCGGGAGCCGGCCGGGCGGCGGGGCAAACCCCGAGCTGGAGCGGGGGATGATGGCGGCCCAGGTGCTGGCACTGTTGGGGGAGGTGTCGCGGCTGGAGGCGCCGCTGGAGGAGCTGCGCGAGCTTCAGTCGGTGCTGCAGGCCGTGCCGCTGAGCGAGCTGCGCGAGCACGCGGCGGAACTGCACCTTGGCCCACTTTTCTCCCTGCTCAATGAGAACCAACGGTGAGAGGACCCTGCAGCTTGAGCGGGTGGCGGGGGCGAGGAGCGTCGCCCCCAAGTACGCAGACGGGTGTGGAGGGGTTGAAGGGACGACTTTTCCCAGTCGCAAATGAAGGTTAAAAAAAAAAAAAAAAGAAGCTGCTGTTTCAGAGAGGGAAGGACCCTAGGTTGAGAGGCAAAAGACGGGGTTCGAGTCCAGCCTCTGAGCTGCGCCCCTGGCCGTCTCCTGGCCTCACTGGCTTCTTCCTTGAAATAGGAATTGAGGGGGAGAACAAGGCTGCCCACCTACAGGGAGGACGCCACATTCGCTTGTACGAGTGCTTGACTTTTTTTCTCCTCTGAGGAAGGGGTGGTGCTACCGTGGCAATGTGGCAAGATTCACCAATATTTTAGATTCCTGTACCATTTGAGGCAGTAATTCCTGTTATGGAAATTAACATGCAGGTATACTCGCTCTCAAAATGAATATACAGGAATATTCTAACAGAAGGTGACATAAAAAAAACTAGAAACAACCTAAATGTCCATTAAAAAGGGATTCTAAATAAGTTTTGACACATTACCATGTAACACTCTGTCGCTATGAGAAAAGGTGAGACAGATCTGTTTACGTGAATATAGATCTCTGTGTTGCATGAAAGAATTACGCCCTTTAACTGGAACACTTTTCTTCTCTTAGTAACTTCCACTTTTTCTTAAAATTTGGCTCAGGGGTACTCTGCACCCTATCTTCCACAGCTTCCAGCTCTAACGTAGCATTTGTCCACCTGGGTTATAGTCACCTATTTTTCTGCGTCTTCCATTAGACTGAGTTCCTTGAGGTTATAGAATGTATCTTACCCTTCTTTATAGCCCTAGCACATAGGTGCTTAGTAAATGTTAAATAAATACTTAAAGTAGAAGCCGGTGGGGTTTTTTGATATTTCCAAGTTAAATTTTGGTTTGTTTTTATTTTTTAATTTAATCTTTATTGTAGTTTTTTCGATTACCCTGTAGTCTGCTTAGAAGCTGGTGTTTGGAACAGTCTATGTGGAGATCATCATCGAGCCAGGTGTCAGATTTTACTAGGTTCCTTTCCGCCTAGCAGGACATGAACTAATGTGGTCTTTCATGTCTCCTTTAGGGAACAGACTACTTTGTGTGTATCCATTCTGGAGAGATTGCTCCAAGCTGTAGAGCCAATTCACTTGGCCCGGAACCTCAGGGTTGACCTGCAGAAGGGACTGACCCACCCCAATGACTCTGTAAAAATACTCACTCTATCCCAGGTATGGAATTTTGCTAGCACATAATAAGGGAACCAGCACTTGCTGACTACCTGCCCTGGTGAGGCTCTGTGCCGAGAGATGAAGAAATCATGATCTCTCTCTCTCTGTCCCTAGGGAGTGTCTAGTCTACTGTAGTGTACGTAACTAAGACCAGGGGAATACAAGCTAAAGTAAGAAGTTCTAAGTATCATCAGCATCGTTCATTCATCAAATACTGAGTTACTTTTACATGCCAGATAGTGTGCCATAATGCTGTTAGAGCTACGAAGATAAATAAAGCCTATGTCTTTCCTTAAAGGAGTCCTTAGTCTAGAGAAAAAGATTGCCATATTAAGTCTTATTATAGTGGCGTGAATGAAGTTCTGTTAAAAGGACCCTAAACCAACAAAGACAGTAACTCTTATCACCCTGGTAATCAAACATGTTACTATTTGAGTGAAGAACTGCTGCTGAGAATGTTAGGAGCTGAACAGCTAGTTTATCTAGTAGGTATCCAACTACTTTTTTTCCCTTTCTCCTCTAAGGTGTTCATTCAACAAATTGGGGAAAGTATCGAATAATCATTTACGTGCCAGACACTGTAGTATGTGCTTTGTCTATTTAGTCTCATTTAATCTTCATTACTATCCTGCACTTAGGTGTGGTATTCCCATTTTACAGACAAGAAATTAGGCTCAGAGAAGTTATTTACTTTGCCCAGGGTTTCAGTGTAGCTAAAAATGGATAACTAGGATATTTATTGTTTTTACTCACTGAGGTTCTCAACTCTTTACCCATTTTTTTTTCCGTTTTCTTTCAAAAATTTGACTATGCAATATGTGTGTTTGGCTCTAATGAATTGGGATCATTAGGAATTTTTAATGACTTGTCTTATGGTTGTAGACAGTGACTCTTAAAATAACTGCACACTCAGGTAACTTGACTATCATGTGTTTACCTGTTACCCTGAAGTGGAAGAGTATTTCTGATTGTTTTTTTCTTTCAGGTTGGAAGAATTGTTGAAAATTCTGATGCTGTTACTGAGATTCTAAGTAATCCTGAATTACTGAAACAAATTGTTTATTGTATTGGTGGAGAGAATCTATCTGTAGCTAAAGCGGTGAGTCAGCTAGAACCATCAGCTCAAACGTGCAGTGATATTAGTGTTCTAAGAGACAAAGAAGGCTCTGTGGATTGAGAGTTGAAGGTTTAGAAGGGATGATTTGTATAATTGACCTTGCAGCTTTATATATATGTTATCAAATAAATAAATGGTGTCAAGTAAGTGCTAGTAAACCCCTATTTTCTAGAACACACATGTCTAAATTACCTGTCATAGAGTGTACATTGGGTTACTTGCTAAGAAACAAAACTTATGTAATTATTTTCTATTAAGAATACCATGTATCTTTTCCAATTGTAAATAGTAATGGCTAAAATATAGTGAATGCTCATTGTATAAGGTGCATTCCATGCATTAATTATCACATCAATCTTACGAAGTAGATATTAATATTTTGTATTTTTATGGCTTAAGAGATATTTTCTTTCTTCATAAGGCCATTAAATCCCTGTCAAGAATATCACTGACCCAAGCTGGACTGGAGGCTTTATTTGAAAGCAATCTGCTGGATGACTTGAAAACTGTAATGAAAACAAATGATATTGTTCGATATAGGGTCTATGAGGTAAGAAAGTACACTTTCTGATGCCTGTAATTCAGAATGCAGTAAGAATTATTTTGGAAGGCGATATGGCTCATTTGACATGTATTTATTGAGTGTATAGTCTGTGTTAGGCCCTATACTGGGCATTGGGGATATAGGGATGAATTCCCCACCTAGTGTATGAGACAAGCATATAAAATTATGTATACTGCAGCCCTTGCTGGGTGGCTCAGTTGGTTGGAACATCGTTCTGTACACTGAAAGGTTGCAGGTTTGGTTCCTGGTCAGGGCATATATCTAGGTTGTGAACTTGATCCCTGGTCAGGGAGCATACAGGAGGCAACTGATCGATCTCTCTCTCTCTCTCTCTCTCTCACTCTCTCTCCTCCCTTTCCTCTCTTTCTAAAAAAAGAAAAAATAAGCAGATCCACATGTTGTGGGGGAGAGTGTGTGTGTGTGTGTGTGTGTACTGCTTTATTAAGTACTATTATAGAGGAGATACCATTGAAACTAGACTTTGAAAAGCTTAGTTGTAGTAGCAGTAAGAAGAAATGGCTTTTGTTTGCACCATCTTTGTCCTGAGCACTGTGCTAGATCCTCACATGTATTGTTTTTAATTCTCATAGTAAACCCTATTCATCATTATCATTAACCTCACCATTGATAGAGTAATTGACCCAAGGCCACACAGTTAATAGGCTGTGTATTTAAAACAAATCCTCTACAGTGTAATTTCCCCTTCAAAACACTTTATTACTTTCTATGCCTTGATAGCAAGCTATCCTGATTTTTCCTTCTGCTTCTCTCACTGTTTCTTCTAAGGCTCCTAGCTGGTTATCCTCTACTGAATTATTAATTGTGAGGTTTGTGAAGGCAAAGTCCCGAGCCCTCTTCTCCCAGTAATCTGTATTCATTCCTAGGCAATTTTATTCATCCTGTGATTTCCGATCTCGCCTATAGTGGCGATGACTCTTAGATGTTAACCTCTAACCCAGACCTTCATGTCCAACTGCTTACTCACTTTCTCCCTGTTGGACATATTATAGGCCCCTCACACCATGTTGAAACTAAACTCTGGGTAAAAAACAGCAACAACAAACTGGTGCTGTGTCATAGTCCATGTGGTTGGGTATCAGACCTCGAGCTCATTCTCTATGAGGCCTTGTCCTCTAGGCCACATACCCATTCAGTCATTACGTTTTGTCAGTTTTTCTTAAACCCTTGCATTTCTCTTCGTTGGTACAGCCACCAGCACCCTAGCCCAAGCTGCCAGTATCTCTCACCTGGGCTACCGTATTTGCATCCAAACTGGTCTCTTACCCATTTTTGTTACGACTAGTCTGTCTTCACATGCAGTCAGAAAGATCTTTTAAAAATCCAAATCTGGTTCTGTCATTTCTCTGCTCAAGATCCTTTAGTGTTCTCTGTCTCCCACTAAGCCCTCAGGACATACTTGATGAATGATGAGTAAGTGAACTTACAGAATGCATGAATGAATGAATGATTTTTGCAATCTGTTTGTTGTTTCTGATTCAGGTGTTTGTACCTTGATTAGTTCTTTAGTAAAAAGTGCAGATATACTGGGGTATATAAGTAATTTCTTACATGTTCAGTGGAATTTTCCTACTTGTGAAGACAAATAATAGGTTTTTAAAAATTCATTTATATAAAGTGCCTAATTCTGCATTTAACTTAAAATGAGATTTAACAACTTTGGCATGGTTTTTATCTTTTCTGCTTTTTCTGTTCTTTTCTTTCAGCTAATTGTGGAGATTTCATCTGTGTCACCAGAATCTTTAAACTACTGTACCACCAGTGGATTGGTGACCCAGCTCCTCAGAGAACTGACCGGTGAGGATGTGCTGGTCAGGTATGTTGACTGAGAGAGTTCTTAGAGTGAAATATCACCCTTTGGAGGGCCAGGAAACAATCTTGGGACTTAGGCTCTGTAGTGGAGCTTGTGCCCAGGCTGCAGTCTCGTAACAGATATATGCCCTGAAGAAGAGGCCTTTAGAAAATTTCTCAGGTGGTATTGTGACAGCCTACTGGAACCTAGCAAAGCCTGGTATGACAACATGGCTACTTTTGAATGGCTCTGTTCCCTGTCCTTAGGCATACATGCCTGCTCTAAAAGTTGTAGTCTCATGATAACTGCCGTTTTGTATTACTTAATATACTAATCATACACATTTTTTGGTGGTGTCAAATAATAGTACTATAGTATGATAGAAAAACTTGGACTTTGGAAAATGAGTAAGATTTGGGTCGCATGCATTTTTATTTATTAGCTGTTTGATCTTTGACAAATTATAATCACCATTTTGCACCTCAAGTTTCCTCAGCTAAATAGATCAATGACGAATTTATAAAGGAGGTAATATGAGGATTAAGTGCATTTACCATAGAGACCAGTACAATGGCTGACATAGGTCATGAAGGAACTGTTAATTTCAGTCTTTTCACTCCCAACCCTCTATCTACTAAGTCCCCTCAATATTTGTCAAATGTTTCTTTGTTGATATTCCACAGTTTACTAATACCTCCTCACTGTTGAACACTTGGTGTGCTTCAAGTATTTTGCTGTTATAATTGCACTATAGTTATCTTTGTGTGCACAGGATTTTGCTTTCTATCTCTTAAATGACTTTCTGATCATCGTTCCATGTTCTTTAAATGTGATTGAAATTATTGAACTCCTATGCATAAGTCAGTTACCAGTTACACGGATTCATAGCATTCCAGATAAGGAAATTGTTTTGTTAGCTTTTTTAGCTATGTATCAGATTTTGTGACATAAGGGAAAACCCTACAAATAGTCACATAAAATACCTTGGGAGAATTTGATCATGGTTAGATATTGTATGATACCAAAGAATTATTGTTAAATTTTTAATATGTGGTAAAGACATTATAATTATATGAGAAAATAGTCATGTTTTTTAGAGATATATTCAAAAGTATGCAGGGGTAAATGTTAAGATGACTAGAATTTACTTCAAGATAATTCAGCAAAAAATAGAGAAAAAGGAGATGAAATAAGTAAAGCAAAACCTAGATAACTATACAGTCAGGATTATGGGTACCCGGGGGCTTACTGTTCTGTTCTCTTTACTTTTGTATATGTTTGACATTTCAAAATAAAATACAAGTTTAAAAAATAAAATCTCGTAGGAAGTAGCTATGTTATAGTAGAAACAATAAGTGGGACTTAAGTTAGAAAGTCAAGATTTAAGTCTAAACTCTACCTTGTATTAAAAATATGACTCTAAACAAGTCACTGCCCTTTTTCATCCTGTACCCTCGTCTGAAAAGTAGAGCCAGGATTACCAATTTGGTGGGAAGAGTTAAAAAGATAACCTACGTGAAAACAATTTCTAAACCATGCCATTCATGTGCAAAATCTTGACATTTCAGAGCCACCTGTGTAGAAATGGTGACATCACTGGCATATACTCATCATGGACGGCAGTACCTTGCTCAAGAAGGAGTAATTGATCAGATTTCTAATATAATTGTTGGGGCAGATTCTGACCCTTTCTCTAGCTTCTACTTGCCAGGTAAGAAATGTTGATGCTTGTGGAAACAATGGTGCATGTTTTGTTTTCTGAGTCATCTCTGTTGGGCAGGGGCAGGGGGCGCTGGAGGGCACAGATTATCTTCTTCAGAGCTTATTCCCTTGAGATGACACCCAACCCACAGGCCCTTAATGAGGTCGAATCTGTTGCTCTGGGGGCCATGCGCTGTTGATTCTGATTTTCTGGAAGTTCTGCTGTTTACAGCATTACGATGGTTTCCTTTGCACCTCTACTAAAAGAAACATAAATAAAAATACTAGTAATGGTATTTACAGTGTATTCACAGATTCGTCAAATCTCTGAGTTGTAATCTTTAGCTAATACAGGAACTACTCCAGCCATTCTGTTCAAGGACATGGTTGGCTAGTTTTTCTCGGGAACTTCCAGAAATTGGAGATTTATTCCTTCATGAGGTAGCCTAGATTACTTCATTGATGAAAATCTGTTTTAAAATTTCTTCCTCATAATGACTCCAAACTTAACCTTTCTGTGATACCTATCCACTGGTCCTTCTTTGTTCTCCCTCTTGCATGTGACAGCGCTTCAGTATTTGGGCCCAGCTCCATGGGCCCCCTAGGGTTCCTATTCTCTCAGCACCGCACATTTCAGGACCTTTAGAATTTCCTTACAGTCTGATTTCCAGCCAATACAGGACCATAACCTTTCTTCTCTTTCTGGCCTGTAGTTTATTACTGTCCCTATGAAAACATAGGACCCACAGTGTATGCTGTCTTCTTCCCTCGTTAAAATATATTTTTGTAAATATCTTTAGGATTTGTGAAGTTTTTTGGAAACCTGGCTATCATGGATAGTCCTCAGCAGATCTGTGAGCGTTATCCTGTTTTTGTGGAAAAAGTCTTTGAAATGACAGAAAGTCAGGACCCCACCATGATTGGCGTAGCAGTAGACACAATTGGAATCCTGGGATCCAATGTTGAAGGAAAACAGGTTTTGCAGAAGACAGGTTGGTACGACTTGTTACAAGTTCATTGGCTGGTACATTGATTGCATTGTAGAAGCTGCTTGTACATATGGCAGTCTTTTTACCATGACCTTGGTAAAGAATGATCTCTAAGAAGTCTCATTAGTGAATTTTTTTTAAAACTTGGCTGGACCAAACACCCTTTCCCCCCTACGTCTTCCTTAAATAGTACTCATGGTAGAGAGATGATGGGCTGGAGTCAGAAAGACCTGCGTTCGTGTCCCAGTTCTAACATTGATGTGGCTTTTTGAATTTCATTTTACTCCACTACTCTAGGCCTTATTTTCCTTATTTTAAAAAAGGGTATAACAACTACTTCTCAAGGTTGTCATGAACATTTAATGAGAAAATAAATTTTTATATTTGTAATATCAAGGAAGGAAAAAAATTGTTGTAAGATGATATGTTATGAATGATACTTTTATAGAACATCCATGAGTATCTTGAAAGCACTATGAATTTCACACAAACAAATAATATGAAGCACTGTTAAAACCTTTGTGCACTATATGTTCAAAATTAATGTGCTGCTGAGTAACAACTAATATCCTTGTTATACGTACTTTTCTAATGACATAGAATCCTGCAATCCTTCAAAGAACATACATTGTCATTCTCATTTTATAGATAAGGTAGCTGAAACTCAGAGAAGTTAAGGAAATTTTCTAAGATCATACAGACTGTGGGGCAGCTGCTATTCAAATCCAAGTCCTTTGATTCCAAATCATCTACACATATATGCTATATTGCATATAAATGTGTCTTGTAGCTGTCTCTCTTGGTCTCTGACTACATGTTTATTTTTATGTTGGTTTAGGTTGGTAGGGGTCATAGTGTATGAAAGCAAAGCATATTTAAAAAAATCTCATTATTCACATATCACCCATTAAGCTGGCTATTTTAAAAAAACAAACAAAATAACAGCTGTTGACAAGGATGTGAGAAATTTTATGTTATTTGTATTTTACCCTTGTGCATATCTGGTGGGAATGTCAAATGGTATGGCCACTGTGGAAGACAGTATGGTGGTTCCTCAAAAAATTAAACATAGACTTACCATATGATCCTGCAATTCCACTTCTAGGGATATACCCAAAAGAATTGAAAACTAACTCCAATAGATACTTGTACGTCTGTGTCCCTTAATAGCTATTCTTAACAATAGCCAAAAAGGGTAGAAATAACCCAGGTGTTCATTGATGGATGAAAGGATAAACAAAATGTGGTATATACATGCAATGGAATGTTATTCAGCCTTAAAATTGAATGAAATTCTCATACATGCTACAACATGGAGAAACCTTGAAGACATGCTAAGTGAAATAAGCAGGCACAAAAAGATAAATACTGTATAATTCCACTTATATGAGGTACCTAAAATAGTCAGATAGAGACAGGAAGTACAAGGGGGTAAGGGGGGTGGGGAGTTGCTGTTTAATGAGTATGACTTTTGGTTTGAAATGACAAGAAAGTTCTAGAGACGGATGGTGGTGATGGTTGCACAACGATATGAATGCACTTAATGCCTCTGAGCTGTGTGCTTAAAAATGGTTAAAATGGTAAATTTTATGTTACTTGTATTTTACAACAATAAAAGCAGTCTCTTTATCCTTCAAAGGAACTCGATTTGAACGCTTACTCACGAGAATAGGATATCAAGCAAAGAATGCCTCAACAGAGCTCAGACTTAGGTGTTTGGATGCAATTTCATCTCTTCTTTATTTACCGGTAAGTAGACTAGGAAATTAATGAAGGATAATGGGATATATTTGGGAGAATAAATCTGTATGAGTTAACATAATACTGGTTAACTTAAATGTTGAAAAATAACAAAATAAATAAAATAAATGTTGGCCAAATAAATGCCATCTTTCTTACTCTTAGTAAAAGAGGGTAACCCTCTTTATATGACTGGTGACATTTTTAAAGTTAAAGTGGAATCATAGAGTACTGGAGCTGGAGCAGACCCTAGAGATACTTAATCAACCTCATCCAAAAAAAACTGGGGAAATCTGGGCTAGGTTTGCGGAGAAGTGTCCAGACTTGGCAGTGATCACACAACACGTTAATGACACGGTGCCATCAGAGCCCTGGTTTGCTGACTTCCAAACGTCTTGAGATTTTTCTTTTCTGTCCTATAGCCTGAGCAGCAGACCGATGACCTCCTGAGGATGACAGAATCCTGGTTTTCTTCCTTAGCTCGGGACCCACTGGAGCTCTTTCGTGGCATGAGTAATCAACCCTTTCCTGAGCTGCACTGTGCTGCCTTAAAAGTGTTCACGGTAGGCATCCTCCTCCTTTCCGCAGGTCCTCCTGGGACTCTGCCACTCCGCACCTGGGGACTTCCAGTGAGCCAGGCCCTCTGCCCTGCCCCAGGAATACACTAGTGCATAGTCCTTTCTGGCCTCTTATTCCTATAGACTAATGAGGGTGAGAGCTGTGTCATGGTATTAGATGCTCTGGCAGAGCACAGGGTGCTGTGGGATGACAATTAATTCCTGATTCCTTATCTGCCACCAAGCAAGCCCATACTGACCTAGGCTGGTCGTCTTCCTGAGCCTTATCTGCGGCCATTCCCCTTCTGGCACTTAATGCTCTAGTGATCCCAAACTGCTTGCTTCATATCTCTGGGCCTTTGTTTGCCCTTTGCTTTCAACACTGTTCCCTGACTTTGCTTGTTAACATCTTTCTTATTCTTCTAGGAGTAGCTCAGGTATCTTCAGTGAGATTTACCCAAACCTACAAGGTTGACTTAAGAAATGTTGACTCTCATACTTTTTTTTTTTTTTTAGGATTGTATTTTTTGCCCTGGCTGGTGTGGCTCAGTGGATTGAGTGCTGGCCTGTGAACCAAAGGGTCACCAGTTCAATTCCTAATCTAGGGCATGTGCCTGGGTTGCAGGCCAGGTCGTTGTTGGGGGTGGAGGGGGGGTGTGAGTGTCAAGCACACATTGATGTTTCTCTCCCTCTCTTTTTCCCTTCCTTCCCTTCCCTTTAAAAATAAATAAGTAAAATCTTTGCTAGCACTTAGTATCCTGGATATGTTAAGTTTTAGCATTCAGTGGGTGTGCCGCAGAATCTCATTGTTTTTTAAAGATTTTATTTATTTATTTTTAGAGAGAGGGGAAGGGAGAGAGAAAGAAAAGGAGAGAGAAACATTGATGTGTGATAGACAGAAATACATTGATCAGTTGTTTCTCTCATGTCTGCAACTGGAGACCCAGCCTGCAACCCAGGCATGTGCCCTGACTGGGAATCAAACCAGCGACCTTTAGGTTCACAAGGTGGCACTCAATCCACTGATCCACATCAGCCAGGACTTACGCTTTGCATTTATTCATTCATTCAGCAAATATTGGTTGAGTTTCTTTTTTTGTTTGTTTTGTTATTGCTAGGTGCTAGGGATACAAGAGTAAACAAATACACAAAAGTCTTCCTTTCATGTAACTCACTGTCTATTTAGGGACCCAGACAGTAAATATAATTGTACAGTTAATTATATAATTATAGTTGTGGTAAGGATTATACTTCTGTGTTCTATTTATTATATTATGTTGAAAATGTTTATTTACTAAACTGTTAAACAGAGTTTGTTGAGAATTGTGTACCTGATTTATCTTTGCAGCCCCAGCACTTACCATGGTACCTAGGCTCATGGAAATATAATTATCACTTTAGTGATCTTAATAATGGGATATAAGCAGCATGTTTTCTTACAGAGGCAGGGAGAAAGAAGAGTGGAGATGATAAGGAAGGGAAGACTCCCTGCAGGATGTGAAATGAGGGGGGACCCAAAAAATACTGGAATTATATTCTGGAGGGTGGGTCACTTGTACAGGCTTTCCCTGCAGGGTGAGTGTTCTAGGCACCCATCTGTATCAGTGCACCAGCTGACATTGTCGTGAGAGGCTACTTTTGGCTCCAGTGAATTTTTTTTGAAGACTCTTTCAAAGCATTTGTTCATTTCATGATGGGTGATTTACAAGCACACCTGCCCACATGACAGTCAGTGTTGAACAGTTTTTAACCAAAAATGGCAGGATCCCTGTGCCCCACCCTCCCTATTCACCCCATCTTGCCCGGAGCAACTTTTGTTTTTTTGTTTCCCCTGGATGAAAAAGTCCTCCAAGGGAGACATTTTGTCGGTTTGGATGAGGTGAAACAAAAATAGCAGAAGCACTAAAAGGCATCAAAATAGATGAGCTCAAAACTGTTTTGAGCAGTAGAAAAAAGTCTCAATATGTGTATTGCATCAGATGGAGAGTACTTTGAAGGTGACTGAAGTTTAAACGTGTACAATAATATACGCACAATTTTTAATGAATAAATTTGGGGGGTTTTTGGGGGTCCCCACCTTGTACGTGATCCGGGTCTTAAAAGACACAATATTCCCGTCAACTTTAAGAACACTGTCTGTAGACTATTTCACTCCTGCCAAAAGTCGCTGTAGAGGTCATTTTGGCTTCTGTCATGGTATTTTCATTATTACCTTATTTTCTTCTCACTCTTCTACCTTATGCTCTACTTTTTTATTGTTGTGACAGCTGTTTTTATTTCAGCCCACCCTTCATCCTCTACTATTGTTAACTAGGCTGATATTTCTCAAACTTTTAAGATCTTGTTAAAATGTAGATTCTGATTCTGTGATTCTGGGATGGAGCCTGAGATCCTGAATTTCAAACAAGCTCCTACATGATACTTCTGCTGCTGCTGGTCTGCAGAACACCTTTGGAGAGAAAGGCACCAAGCTATAAACTTGATTGTTCCTTGTTCTTCTTTAAAACATAGCAGTGAGGTTTTTAAAAACATTCTAAAAGTTGCTTTCCCATTATTTTAAAAATTGGAAAAGATTGAGTAGACATTTTTAAAATCATTTAAATCATGTAAATGACATTTTTAAAGTCATACCTGTTCGGTGTATTTCCTATTAGTAATAGTGTTAATATTGATTGATTGATTGAAATATTTCAAACATACGGTCATACTTTGTTCCCCTGCCTAATCTGACTCCCTTTCCTACTTCTCTGAATGTAGTCACTGTCATGAGTTCAGTATTTACAAACCCACAAATCATTTTATACTTTTACTATATATGTATATATCTTTACACAAATTAACAGTATTTTACATATTCTTAAACTTTATAAATGGTATCGTGCTGTTTCTGTCATTCTGCAATTTGCTTTTTCTCTTCAATGTTAAAGTTTTTAGGATTTATCTGTACTAAAGAGGCAATTATAAAGTCATTAGTATTTCACAATATATCATTCTCCTGTAAATGAAGATTTAGATAGTATCTATTACAAACGATGCTACAGTGAACGTTCTTGAAAATACCATCTGATGCACATGTGTAAGAATTTTTTTAGAAGTCTTTTCTGCTCTAGTTTTTGTCTTTATTTTTCCACTTTTATGATTATGCCATGTATATAATTTGAATCTATTTTTTTCACATAACAGACTTACCTGTTTTTTAATAAATATTCTTAATGTTTAATTTTTTATTACTAAATACCATAATTTACCAGTGCCCCACTATTAGACATCTATATTGTAACTGTCACACTATTATGAACTTCTTTGTATACAAAGGTTTTTTCTAACATTTAGATTATTTTCTTAAAGTAGATTCCCAGGAGGGAATTTACTTAGGCATAAAGTTAACATTTTTAAGGTTCGTGTTGCCAGATTTATTTCTAAGGATTGTTCTGTCCCACTAACAAACTTAACTTAAGGCTCAGAGCAATTGTATTCTTTCTGCCTTCCATTTCAGGCCATTGCAAACCAACCCTGGGCTCAGAAACTTATGTTTAACAGTCCTGGTTTTGTAGAGTATGTGATGGACCGGTCCGTGGAGCATGACAAAGCTTCAAAGGATGCCAAATACGAACTGGTGAAAGCACTAGCCAATTCTAAGACAGTTGCAGAAATCTTTGGGAACCCAAATTATTTGAGGCTCAGAACTTATCTGAGTGAAGGTCCATACTACGTGAAACCTGTCTCCACAACAGCAGTGGAAGGAGCTGAATGATTTCTTCCAGACTCTAGACCATTTTTGGACCAAAATTTCTCCTAAGACATTTGACTTCCTCTGTATTTTATAAAACAAAGACTTCTTCTCCCCCAGAGTTATCATGGACATTTGCCGTGTTCCTACGTTGAAATACAGTGTGAAACCAAGAGAGCACGCAAACTTGGGCATAATTGAAAGAGATTTTTTTTTCACATTCATTTGACTGCTTTACTGTTTGCAAGAAGATGGAAGTTTTGTTCTCCCAGAAAATTTTCGTGGATTTACTATCTTATTTTTAAATCTGCTTCATCTAAAATGGAACTAAATTGTTTCTCTTCATGATTTTTTTTTTGTCCTTTTCCTGCTTCTGATTCCATTTACAGAGTCTTGGATGTAAGTATTCTTTGAAAAACGAGTAATTTTGGATCTTAAAATTATGTTCCCTAAGAATAAATACTTTTGATAAGGTCTCTTTTGAATTTTTTTGTTACTATATTTCCTTTGGAAAATAGCAAACCTTTCTAAAATGGTTCTAGTATTCTTTGATGCTTTTTGCTATTTATCAAGGAATTTTACTTTGTTGTGGTTTTGGGGGAGGAGGAAAGATAACATGCTAACCCAGAAAGGTCCCCAAACTGTCTTTATTTATTGGTGGGTCATCATCGTTGAGGGTTTTGCTTTTAATTTTTCAAATCCGTCAAGTCAGTATTGAGTTGACCAGAGAGAGGGAACGGCCTTCTAATGACCAGGGTCAGAACAGAGGGGATGCCGCGTATAAACCAGGATGCCAGACCATGGGTTAACAAAAGATGCCCTTTGTTTTCGATGTCAAAAATTGTATCAGCCTGTTTTCCAGTGCCCTGCTCTCTAAAGACACCAACCCCCAATCCAGACCTTTCTGCATGAGAATGCTGTCAGAGTATGACAGTTCAGAATCTAGAGAAAGATTTCTTTTAAGCCATGGTTACATTAATAAGCCATCCCTACTTTGTAACAAAACAGCTCTTGGTTGCCTGGAATTCTCTAGTCCCCAGACTGAGCGTCTCTTTTCTGCCATCTCTGGTAGCCCTAAGTCTACTTTTTCCATGTTTCCATAACTAATTAGGCTACAGCCAGCTTTTCCTGGCCTGGAAGAAACATTCTATCTCTTAAAGGTGACTTTTGTTTAATCTCATTCATGAGGTTGATTTTATTTATATAATGTCAGAGTTCAGAGGATTACCTCTCCTATGTATGGTCTACATACTCTGATTTTGTGCCTATAACTTTCTTAAAGATTAAATAAAATTTTCAAATGCTTTCATTTTGCATTTAATAAATATTATTTACTGGAAGCAGAGGTACAGGTATGAAAACAAGAGAACACATTTGGAGAACTACAAGTAATTCAATATGACCAAAGCCTACGGAAAAATTGCAAAATTCTTTATCGTTACTATTAAGAGTAGTTTCCATTTCCTAGCATTTACTTTACATTAGGCACTTGGTGTGTGTTTTCTCATTTTGTCCTTATAATAGCCTTACAGGTTAAGTATCATTTTGCAGACAGAGACACTAAGCCTACATACCTTGTACAAGTCACACAGCCTAGAGTCAGAATGTTAACCTGGCTTTCTGAGGATTAGTCAGAGGTGTTCCCCTTTTGTTACTTGGTTATCTTTTGAAGGTACATATGTCGGGCATTGTTCTAAAAGCTTTTCGTGTAGTAACTCATGTTGCTATCCTCCCACTCGCAGGAGGTAGGTTCTGTTATTACCCTGTTCACACTGGAGAACCAGCAGAGTTAAAGAATTTGCACAAGGTCACACAGCAAATGGGTGGAGTTGTAATATGAGTTGTAAGCTGTTTAACTCAGAAAGTATGTTCTTAAATTCTGTCTCTTCCCTTTATTGAGTACATATTATGGGCCAGATCCACTGCTAACCACTTGCCATATGTCATTTAGTCCATAATCCCTACAAGGTTGATTTTGTACATAGATTGAAGTCCAGGACAGTTTAGCAATATACCCAAAAATGCAATCTAATAAGTGTCATGGCAGGGATTTTCAAAATAAATTCCTTTGGGGACACCTTAAATCCCAAGACCCCAGGATGGGAACTATTGATTTAGTGTCTAGGTAATACAGGAGGAATCAGGAACTGTGTATTGTGGGTTGAATTGCATCCCCCAAAAAGATATATTGAAATCCTAATCCCTGGTACCTATGAATGTGACCTTACTTTAAGATAAGTCAACTAATTTGCTTGAATGTTAATGTAATCAAGTTAAGATGAGGTCTTTAGGATGGGCCCTAACCCAATGACTGGTGTCCTTAGAAGAAGAGGGAAATTTGGACACGGAGACACAGCAGCACGGAGGAAAAACTATATGAAGTCACAGACACACAGGAGAAGGCCATGGGAAGAAGGAGGCAGAAATTAAGATCATACGTCTATAAGCCAAGGATTGCTGGCAACCACCAAAAGCTAGAAGAGACAAGGGAGGATTTTCCTCTAGGCTTCAGAGAGCATGTACCAGGTGACGCCTTGATTTTGGAATTCTAGACTCTAGAACTTAAATAAGTTCCTGTTGTTTCACATCACCCTGTTTGTGGTAACTTTGTTACAACATCCCTAGGAAACTAATACAGAGTGTATATGTAACATGAAATGGAAATTTGTTGCATCCCATCTGTAAAGCACTGCCTAATTAGTACATAATGAAAATCATTTCACAAGAAGTTACTCTAATGAGGTTTAAGTTAATACATACTAGGTAGCTGAAACTTTTAAGGTGAATGTAATCTACCACCCAGGTTACTAAAATGTTTCCTGTTTGCAGACAAGGTGAACAGTTTTAAACTTCCTTACTTAGTGTTTTCTTTCATTCTGAGCATTCTCAAAAGTTAGTCACCACTGCTATCACTGAGTCATGACCATTCTATAGAATGTGATTTAAAAAAATTCACTAGTTGTAAAGAGAAACAAGACTTTGGGTTGTAATTAAGTTTAATGTTCTAACTTTTCTGGATGAGAGATTTTATTTTGTAGAGAATCATGCTACGCTAACTTAAATTCTTTAAAATGAGATTTCAGTATGTACTATATCAGGGCACTAAAAACAATTTGCAACTTTCTGAGTACAATTAAAACTATATTAACCACAAAGGAGAAATGTTTTCTTTTTATAACAAAGTAGGCGGTAATTTAAAAAGAACACACCTATAAGAAAAACATCCTAATCACCAAAATACATGGCATTGTTTTTTATGGTACCAAGATGAAAACCTTTAAAGCTGTCAAGGTATGTCAGAAGTTTGCAGGAAATGAGTCCAGAGTAAGTCTCAAATAGTGTACATTCTTTCCCATCATTAACTTCCTTCCATGCCAAGAGCATTTCGGCATCTGTAGTTTCTGAAGACGTGAAGATGAATTTATAGCAACATCTGTTGTACCTGATGTGTCTTTTCCCAGAAAACCTTGAACTGTGGATGGGTATAAGGCCAACAGACTTGGCACAAATTCCTACAAACACATCAGCAGGCACCATAACGGGTACTTCTTTGAAAACCACATACATCATCCGAGCCACATCTTGGGACATAATGAAGGCCTCACCGCTGCAGTAATCTGGGTAGTACTTTTCTGGGTACTTACTAAGAGGGACAAATTCCTGGGCAGTAGGGTCTCTGTTGGGCATATCCTGATGGATAACTCTCCCTACATAGATATCTTCAAGGTGTTCTTTCAGATTGAGAAGATAATCTACCAAGTTTGGCAGATTGACAAACATCTCATCATCAACCTTGAGAATGAACAGGGCATTAGGGCAGAAAGTCACAGCCCATTGTGTCATTGTGATGATCTTCAGGGTTTGGTTCTCAGCACTGTCCAGAAAGATTCCTTCGATTATATCATTATTCTTACGGGACTCTTTGTCTATCTCTTGTTGGGTAGTTACCAAATTAGGCATTCCCAAAGCAAACAGTGTGAGAATGGGGTGCCCTTGGACGCTGGTCACATTACCCCAGGTCTTCCTGATGAGGTCCCGTCTTGTCTGATTTCCTGGGCTACTGAAGATAAGAGAGAGCAAAAATATGTTCTTCCCTTTACACACCTCCGATTGGCTCAAGATATAATATTTAGAAAGATTACTTCTTAGGGGCTCCATGTTCAATTTTCTTGCTTTATCCTTAATTTCAAGAACTTTCATGTCTACATAAGGCAAAGCATGCAGAAAGTATTCTTCTACAAAATCAGCCCCAAAAAGCAAGGCATGAAATAGGATAACATTAAACAGAACAAAACACCACTGGTGAGTCCGAAGTCTGCAGAATGTCACCTGTGTGAGAAAAGAACACATGTTCATTCAACCTTCATCTCCACTTCTGTTTTTGCCCCATTGAACACTATATGTACCTCTTGCACTCTTAGTGCTTAGCGGGTGGGTACACTATTTTGAGTGTTTACTATTTCTTTTTGTTAATGTCTCTCCAACTAGACGGTGGCCCTCTGGAGAGCAAGTATCATGCCTCTGTCTTCTTCAGTGCTGCTGAGTTCAGTGTTTGGCACAAAGCGGAAACTGAATAAAATGTTAGCTGGTTGTTTTCTTACCTGTTTGGATGAAAGCTTGGATACTATATATTAGGCTCTGTGTTAAACACGGAGGAAGCGAACAGGAATCTGACTTAGACATATGCGTATAAAGTAACAAGTGGCATCATTGTTCTAAAAGCCTATAGGAAAATACATGATATTCTTCCTGGAATTGAAGCACTTGGATCAGTTTCTTCTCTAATTACAAAGGTCAAAGGCTATTTTTCAATGATGTAGTTGCTTTTGTTGGCCACTGCACAGTAGCTACTATCAAATATTTACTTTCTTCCAGTATGACTTTTCAACTTAATCTAACACTGAATTCTGATATTGTCTATTTCCACAACATCCCTTAATTCATCTGACATGTTTGTCAACGTGGGCAGACTACTGCCTGCTATCTGCTTAGTACCCCTTCAGAGATCTAGGACAGACTTGTGTCAGACTTCCACCACTTCATCAAAGTACTGGGAACTTTGATCAAAGGAGATGGGAACTTTCCATCTAAAAGAGCATATGTGGTATTGTAATATAACAGCCTTGGAGCATTAAAAGAATTAAGTCTCTGTTAATTGGGCTTTCATCAACAAAGCCTTCCATAATAATAGTTACCTCTTACTGAGTACTTGTCATGGGCCAGGTACTGTGCTCAGCACTTTACATGCCTTAATCAGTTAGCCATGGTAATATCTCTTTCAGGCAGGTTTTCTTTAAAATTAAGCTGAGCATCCAATCTGTTTAGTAAAATGCCCATTGTCATTCAGTGCATTAGAAGGCAGGGTATGGGCATGATTTGAACTCAAGTATGTCAATTTCCAACGCTCACTCTTAACCACTAAAGAATCCTGGCTCCCGTCTTTTACTTTTCCATGTCTGTTGTGTAGGAAAAAAACAACAGCCAAACAAACTCTTGAAATTATAATCTGAACTCATTTCCGTTTTCTCAGTGCTGGTTATTTGTACAACAAAGAAACTCCAGCCTTGTCAAAAATCTATTATAATAGATAGCAAATGCTCCAAAGATTATAGGAAACTTACCTGCATGTTGCCTGTGAGCAATTTTCAGGGCCTTGGAAATTACTGAGTCCAGATGCCAAATTATGCCCAAATGTATCTCAGGATCACGCCAGTCTAACAGCAATTGAAGTAAAGTACTTTGTGCCGCAGACTTTAAGGATAAGGTTTCTGGCCAGTTGGCCTGAGCTTTTGTCCCAGAATACCTGATGGGTGTATAGGAGAGCAAGCACTGATCATATTACAGCTAGACTGAATCCAGAACAAAGAGTAAAAAAAAGAAAAGCAAACCTCTTCAAATGCTTCCAATCTTCTGTATCTCTTGAAACTGAACCCCTGTTTTTATGCCAGTTCCTGGTAAAGTACACATGGCTGTTGAGTTGAAAGAACAGTTCACCCACATCACCTCTCCATGGCATCATCACATAAGGAGAAATGTCAGTGTGTTTGGACTGCATCTCAAGAAATTAAACAGTTGAAGTAGTTTGTGCCCCCCAGTAGATGAACATGCAAGATATGTACTAAACATCAAGGAATATGTGTCATACAAAAGGGTGCAATTTTTCTCCCCAAAGAAACAAATGGTGAGGCTTGATGTATGTTTCATTGGGCAGGATTTTGAATTCCCAGTGTAGGCTATGGAAGAACTTTACTCGATCCATTATATGTAATCCAACTACCTCTCCCAGATAACTGTCTCAAAATGGAAAACAGCATGTAGTCTATTACAGCTTGAATTGAAGAGACTGAGCATTTGATGTTTAGCATTAGCTACTCTCCTACAGCTTATATATGTAGGAATTATCCCAAACATTATTTCTATGAGCAAGCTTATTTTCAGGAAAGCACAGCATCCAGCATGTTTTCATGTTTATGTCACATAAGCTGTTGTAATGAGCATTCGAGCATTCTGTTCTCAGGCCAGGCTCTATTTTCTCTTTCTTCTTTTCACACATTGATCTTCCTACTTGCTATTTACAGCAGTTTTTGTAATTATTTGACTAGGAATCACTCATTACACTTAAAGTTGCCTCTGTTTTCTCAACAATCATTGCTCAATCCTGGAAATTTTTACAAAGTGAGAAAATCTAATCTCAAAAACCATTCAAATGAAAGGGATTTTTAAAACATATACTAAATCTAATAATTAAATATGTCTTACAGGTATTTAATTAAGCATCTCCTATTTTGCAGTTTTCTTTTCATGTTCTTAAATTTTCCATAAATTTTGCTCTTAGGTCTCCTCTCCACTTAAACTTAAAGAATTTGGTTTCTTCGTCTCTAAGAGGTTCAAACAATATATTGTCTCTGGAGCACCTCCATATGGAATTTCCAGCTTGAATCATCAAACTCCTATCACATTTGATGCAAATATATAGGCATGCTTGGTTTTCTTGATTACCTTAGTACTGCCATCCCTTTCATAGATGTCCTCTGACCTGTGTACCCATGTCTTCCTAAATGATCTTATAATGTTGTCGACAGTGACTCTTTATCTTAGAAGCCTGCAGAGGCTTCCTGTTGCCCACTTAATCATATTTGCTCTCTTGAGAACTGACTTTGAGGACATCATACTTGGCTCCATCCAACATGGTTGATTATTTTATTTTACATGTTTCAAGTACCTTAGATGGACTCAGGCTGTTTGGAGCCTTGGCTGTGCTCTACCATTAACTGGTTATGTGACTGTCTTACTATCCATATTATGTGTTATGTCTATATCATTGGACCAAGCTGTCATATATGGTAGCCATAAGCCACATGTGGCTATTTAAATGTCAATTAATTAAAATTTTGTTTCCTCAGTCACAGTAGGTAATTTTCAAGTGCTGATAGACACAAGAGGCTACTGGTTGCCCTATTGAACAGGGCAGATAGAGAACAATGTTGCTTAAAGTCCTATTGGGCAGTGTTGGTATAAGATGCCTGTAAATGTGTGTGTGTGTGTGTGTGTGTGTGTGCGTGTGCATGAAGTTTATGAGCCCTTATAGAAAGACGAGGATAACTTATGCTCTGAAGGGGGCCTGTGTTGAAATACTTTGACCTGGGTTTCTCCATCTCTAACAATGGAGCTTATAATAGTAACTACCATGTAGGGTGGTGGTGGGAATTGAGTGCTATAACATAAAGATTGGCTAGAAGAGTACTTGGCAGATAGAAAACACATGGTTTTAATTCTTGACACTTAAAGATTTATGTTTCATCTCCTTAATCCTCAGAGCAATCACATGAGGAGGGTACTCTAACTGCTATGCAGATGGGGAAAATAAAGCCAGAAAGCTTAAGTAACCAGGCACAGCCAGAGTGTGAGAGTTGGGATTCAAATGCACTCATCTAATGTTCTTCTTTCCCTCACCAACCCCCTTACCTTGCTTAATTTTTCTCCTTAGCACTGAAGATTCCTGAAGATTTGCACCATGTCTTATTTAATTTGTCTGTCTCTTTTACTAGGAGGTAAGCCCCAGAGGTTCAGGGATTTTTGCGCTTTTTATTCCCTAACCCTTGAATAGTGCTGGGGGCATAATAGTTACTCAGTAGGTTGTTTGAATTTGGACACGTCTCTGAATTTTTCCTCCTTCTCCTCCATAAAATGGGGGTAAGAGCAAAAGTGCCTCAGAGTGGAAGCAAGAGCAGATTGGATGAGGGTCGTAAGTGCCTAGACAGACTCGGCTCTGCAGCCTGGAAGTAAGCTTTGGACGAGGATCCTTCCACAGCGGTCCAGAGGGCCGTACCGCGCATGCTCCGCCTCCTTCTACGCTCTCCTCTGCCCCCACACTCCCCCCTGGAGGCGGGGGCCGGAAGTGCACCCGCGTCCGCAGGGCGCCGCGGGCGGAGGGACGCGCGGAGATGACGCAGGCCACACCGGATGCCGCTCCCCTGTGAGGTTGCGGACCGTGAGCGGCGGCCGCTGGTCCAGGTCTGTTCTGTGTACAGGCGGGGCCGGGTCGGGGAGGGGGTTTTTAGGCCCCCGCGCCTCTGCTGACCCGCCTCCGGCCGTTCGTCTTTTTTCTCCGTGCAGGCGCCATGGCTGTGGAGCGGACCTGGCCGCTGCGAGGCTCTGGCGGCCCGAGCGCGCCTAGTCGGTGTGAGCCCGGCGCGAGGTCCCGGGCCCCGGGGCGCTCGCTCAGGTCAGTGCCGCGTGGAACACGGCTCCGGGAGCCGGGGACCTGGGAGCGACGGACGGGGTGAAGGGATCTGGAGTTGATGTTAGAGATGGGAAAATTGAGCCTCGGAGTTACTGCCTCAGTTTCCTTAGCTACGAAATGAGTTAACAATGATGGTCCAGGGCTGCCCTGAGTTTGAAAGATGAAGTGTGGAGAGGTGGTGTATGAAGTACAAGCTCTGTACTAATGTGAGGGACCGCGCCATAGTTGTGGGTATGGCATGGAAACAGGTGTGTATGTGGGGTGCGGCTTGACATACAGTAACAGTATTAATGCTAAATAATAAGGGTTACTGGCATTTCTTGTAGGCTTACCAGTGTGTCAGGTCTGGTGCTAAACGACTTCCATACAGTATCCTATATACAGAAACCCCTTATAGGCGACGCTGTTCGTGGTTACAAGTGGTTACAACTCAATTACACGAGTCAGGAAACGGGGCTTTTGAGATAATAGGTGAAGTGATTTGCCCAGGGTCACCCCGCAACAAGTGGAGTTGCCGAGCCCTTATTTTATTCTATTTGTGTTCTTTCAAAGCTTTTAAAAATTCATCTTAAACTAAAGATGGCTTCTAAATAGATAGTACATTCACGTGGCTTTAAATTCACAAAGGGGGCCCTGCCCCTCTTCCTCAGCTCTTCGGTTTTCTCTGGACGCAGCCAGTGGTACCAGCTTCTTGAACATTGAAAAGATACTCTGTGTCTGTGAAAGCCTCTGTGCTCCCGAACCGCTGGTTATGTCGGATAAGCGAGAGAAGATGAAGCCTCCTCCCCCGAAGCAAATGCCTTCCATCACCCTTGGTTAGTCCAGGTCCGGGTGGAGAATAGGAAATTGAGGTCACTGTGTGTCATCCAGAACGCCGTATCTTTGATAAGACCTAGAGGTAGAGGTTTGGCTTTGTTTGGAGAGGATGGGGGCTGGGCAAGATGTTTGAGCCTGCTGGTTCGCGGGGCATCCGCCATGCCACTTCTTGGGCCATAAATGCCCTCATTTCTCAGTGAAGGACAGTAGTACTGATACCTTCCACAAGGTTGTGAAATCAGGTGAAGTAATGTCTACAAGGAGACATTGAACCCATACAAATATGCGAGTTGCCCCGGGGAACAGAGGGGGTGAATGGCAGAACCGCCGACCAAACCCCGGTCTCCCGTCTCCCAGTCCAGGAGCCTCTTCATCCCACCACCCACTTCAGAGCTTTGTGGTTGTGACTGTTGAGGGCAGCAGGGCAAGTTTAGTGTTTAGTGTGAAGTGGAGGGAAAAAGGGCAAGACAACTTGCGCATGGTTGGAGTGGGGACAAAAATGCACCTACTGGCAAACGATAGCCTTGAGTCAATAACTGCCCTTAATTATAAAATGAAACTCCCAGTACGTTTGAGCCCTTGAGTGTTTCTTGCATATATCTTAAGCCATTTTAAGAGAAACTTTGTGATAAGAGTAAGATCATAGAGTTCAAAGGGATGTTAGTGGTCATGTCCTTTTCTGCTTCAGGGCAACTAAAAGCTCTCCTGCCAGGTATTTATCATTAAAAAAAAAAAAAAAACCAAACTAACACAAAGTGTCATTTGTATTATTGTAGATGGGGCTCTGTGCTAAGCATGTACCTCTTTATGATTTTCCCAGCTGTGAAGGTAAATGAGAGCTTCCATTTTACAGATGACACAGTTGAAGTTGAGAGTTAGCTGAACATGCCCATGATCACATAGGAAGTGGCTGAATCAGTAAAGGATTTGACTGACTTCAAAGCATTTTCATTTACCTTGCTCTACCTAGTTGTCCTTGACTTCCCAGTGATGGGAAGTTCACCAGTCTGGAGGCAGCTGTTCCATTATTAAAACTCTGATGATTTAAAAGCTTCTCCTTGTGTTGAATTGAAATTCCTCTTCCTGAAATTTTCCCCCTGGGGCCTTGTGCTGCCAGTACATAATATTCCTAGAGGCTCTCTAAAAGAGTGCACTTTAGTCATGTGGCCTTAAGAGAGTTTCCTCCAAAGTTCGTTGATTTTTTAGAAAAGTAAGAACAGGTGTTTTTAAATCATGCATTCAGTTGGGTTAATGGGTCTGCTTTATTGAAAGAAAGATGCCTTTTTCGTGACAATCAGAGATGAAGAACTGGAAAAACAGCCACCCATAAAGGGTTCAGTAGCTTAGAGGGCAATTCCTAACGTAAGAATTGGAAAAAAAATATTCTGAAGAGTTAGAAGAATATATAACTCTCAGAAGTGGCTGGTTTTTGTTGTTGTTTTTTTTAACAGTGCTCATCCTCTGTTGGTGTCATGAGCACATTGCCTGCTGTAGGATGTCTCTTAGTTATTTGTTAATGGTGGGAGTCTGATAATGTTATCATGGGTGTTATCCGTTTGTCTTGTGGCTATTTAAATAACAGTTCAGCTTACATAAATGTAAGCATTTTTATAATCTGTGGCATTGTGTGTGTGTGTGTGTGTGTGTGTGTGTGTGTGTAGAGTAGAGGTGTAGGTATTGGAGGAAACCCTTGTTCCCCCATCCCCTTTTTTTATATGGTAAAAAATGATTCCTGGGAGGATATTTAGGTGTATGTTTTTAATTGACCAGTATTAATAATTAGCTGTTCTGACATTGTGTGAATGTTCATTGGAAAGTGTTCTTTTTGTCTTAGTGTAAAAGATGTTTTAAGCCAAAAATTTTTAGAAATGTTGTAGATAGAATCTTAAGATCGAGGAGTAAGAGGCTTGTTATCTTGGGTTAATAAAACTTTTGGTGAACTGATTATCTTTTGGCAGCCAAGTAAATCCCTAAATTAATAAATCCTACCTAGCCTAAACCTTGAGGCTTCAAGAGTATTATTTTAAAGTCTGTTCACTGTTCTGAAGAACAAAAGTAGATGAAGTGATTGGAAAGGTTTGGTTGCTTCTACTGCTTTTTTGCCCAGTGACATTCTTGCCAAATTTGATATTGGGGAAATTAATGAAAATGGTTTTTACTCACCTTAGATTAACAAAAGTTGGGAGATGAGATCTGTTTTTTTTTTTTGTTTTTGTTTTTGTTTTTTTTTTTATATATATAGACCTGATCTAGGGGACATACGTAGAAAGGGATTTATTTTCCTTTTCCAAGTTAATTTGGACATACATTTGGTGGAAAACTGATCAGATTAGGAGGGAAGTTTTTTTCTTTTTTTAATCGTGGAAATGTTTAAACAAAAAAATAAAAGAATAATAAACCTTCACCCAGCACTAATGTTTATCAGTATACGGCCAGTATTGAGAAAGATGGTGTTTACTGATTTGCTTTATTTTTGTTCTCTTTTCATTAGTTTAGTCCCCATTGTTGAGCGTTGAGCGATTTGCCACCTTGACACACTGTATAACGCTGGATACTTGTAAATTCTTTTTTTTGTTTCGGTTAGCCCTGGAGCAATTTGTCATTCTCCTAAGGGGAAAGGTAGTATAATCAGATGGGCACAGTGCCCCCAGATCTTATCACCAGGTTGTGATGCTCCTGGTTGTAGCTGACTTCAGAGAAAGACAGTTTGGTGTGGTTGGAAAATTACTGATACTGAGAGCAATGGTCTCAAGTCTGTTCTGCTATTTTAGCTCTGTTGACTACAGGCAAATCGCTTACTTTCTCTGACCTGTAACTTCCTTATTGGCAAAGTGGAGATGATGATACCTGGTTTTTGGTGTTTTGTAAGCCTCAGGAATACTAATTTGACTGACTTGTTCTGGTTTCTAGGACCCACATTATTTTGAGGCACATGGTTAAGAGTTGTCACCAGTTCATATAAGGCTTCTAAAAACAGACTATGTGAGGCCAAATAAGGCCTTTGGTAATTCATGTTCTAACAGGCAGTGCCATAAAGGAAGTGGAAGAACCAGAATACCTGAGCCACGTAGCATACTAAATCTGCTTATCTTTCTTCCCCAAACCTTTCTGCCTGAATATCTGTTGCAAAAGCCAGTAATCAGTTCTGTGATTTTGGTAACAGGTCAGGTTGTGCCTAGCATGATAACTAATATCTCCGGTTTCTGCTCCAGACTTGCTTTGTGGTTGTCACATCATGGTGCTTATTTTTGTGATTTTAATGCCTAAATGGAATATGTTAAGGAAGTCCTGTTGTGATGGTATTGATGAAGGAGAGGTATATTATATAGAATACACTGTTTCTTAAAGAATGAATGCTTTGTAAATCTTTGTAAAAATGCATGTAGCATGTGCTAGACTTCAAAAGGAGCAAGTCACACATAGCAACATAAGTTTCATTGACTTATGTTTCTGAGATCATGATTTGTTAAAGAATGTTTTTTCAAATGTATTTTCTTTTGTGTGCATGGAAACATCAGATACAATGTATTAACTGTATAGTTGTAATGTAGTAACTAAGCATAAAGTTGTAATGCCAAGTTTTTTACACTAATTTTTGATACTTCATTTGTTAGCAGTCTTGCTTGAACGGTCTTTTTGAGCAGAACTAATACAATATTTTGATGTGCCACAGGTAAATTTTTCCATAACCTTATGGAGAGAAAGGACTTTGAGACATGGCTTGATAACATTTCTGTTACGTTTCTTTCTCTGACGGACTTGCAGAAAAATGAAACTCTGGATCACCTGATTAGTCTGAGTGGGGCAGTCCAGCTCAGGCATCTCTCCAATAACCTGGAGACTCTCCTCAAGCGGGACTTCCTCAAACTCCTGCCCTTGGAGCTCAGTTTTTATTTGTTAAAATGGCTCGATCCTCAGACTTTACTCACATGCTGCCTCGTCTCTAAACAGTGGAATAAAGTGATAAGTGCCTGTACAGAGGTGTGGCAGACTGCGTGTAAAAATTTGGGCTGGCAGATAGATGATTCTGTTCAGGACGCTTTGCACTGGAAGAAGGTTTATTTGAAGGCTATTTTGAGAATGAAGCAACTGGAGGACCATGAAGCCTTTGAAACCTCATCATTAATTGGACACAGTGCCAGAGTGTATGCACTTTACTACAAAGATGGACTTCTCTGTACAGGTAAGGGACCCTGGAACTGTTCTTTTTTTTTCCCCCCTATCAGCAATGATTTTGGGGAAAACCCAGTGGAAAGGTTGTGTCTAGTTCAAGCAAGTATTTAGGTCCTCTTGGAAGAATTACATAACCTCTCTGTATTTGTTTCCTTCCTTGTCTGTACTGTATAGGAAGGGAGGTATTTCTTTCTTGCTCTAAACTCTTGACTAAGAAGGATTAGAGGTTAAGAGTTTAGTCGTGGGAATGAGAACAGTTGGATATTTTAATTTCTTATTGATTGATTTTTAGGGAGAGTGAGATAGAAACATCAATTTGTTGTTCCACTTATTCATGCATTCATTGGTTGCTGCTTGTATGTACCCTGACAAGGGATCAAACCCACAACCTTGGTGTATTGGGATAATGCTGTAATCAACTGAACTACTTGGCCAGGGTCAACAGTTGGGTTTTTTTTTTTTAAGATTTTATTTATTTTTAGAGAGGGGAAGGGACAGAGAGGGAAACATCAGTGTGTGGTTGCCTCTCGTGTGTCCCCTACTGGGGACCTGGCCTGAAACCCAGGTGTGTGCCCTGACTGGAAATCGAACTGGCGACACTTTGGTTTGCAGGCCAGCGCTCAGTCCACTGAGCCACACTAGCCAGGGTGGATATTTTAAAACTAGGCAATTAAGTTAACTTATATATAACAAATATAATCATTAAAATTTAGACTTATGTATCTCTTCCGATTATAATGGGTATATGTTTCTACATATTATCAGTGCCTACATTTTAGGCAATGCATTTTGACAGACATTGTAATTAATTCTTAGGCAGTGTTTCAAATGCCTCTTAGCAGTTCTTATCAATGATCCCAATGCCTATTCACTTCCATTGTATGTAATATAATGGGATACTCTCAGTTCTTTCTTCATCCAAGATAATTTCTAATAAACATTTGAGTATTACCTAAACTATGTAGATGCCATTCTTAATAGTACATACTGTTCCTTTGTGTAAATGTGTCATTATTTAGCCATTTCCATATTAGTGCATATTCTACTTTATGAATATTTTTATTAAAATATCCATTAAAATACTTACATTTTATGAATATAAAACTATATTATAAGTATATTTATGAATATAAAAATATTCATTAAAAGTGTATATTCCACTTTCGTTAGGTTATTTCCACTTTTATGAATACTTTTGTTTGCATTGTTTTTTTCCCCTTGAATTACTTATTTGAGCCAGAAACTTCAAAGTATAATCACCAAATCCAGAAACGTGAATGCTTTTATAGCTCCTCTTAGTGTCCTTTCCAGATAGATTGGTGTCATGCCTACAGCAAAGTGTTAAATAATCTGCTTCTCTCTCACAGTTCTACTAGCTTATACTATTTTTGAATAGTTAAGACATATGTTATTTCTCATGATTGTTTTAAAATTTTACTTTTCATTGAAGATGTACATTTTTTTTCCATGTAGTGTTACATTCTCTGAAATACTAGACACTTTGTTTTGTAAAGTAAACATTAAATTTAAGGTGTCTCCTGGTTTGGTTTGTCATACTGAAGTTACTCTATGCTTACATTATTTTCATAAGCCTGATTATTGGAATGTTGTCTGTTCTTCTATACCTCGATGTACTTTCTGAATTGTGGTGATGGCTTTTCCATGTCCTTTGATTAATACCATGATCAGTGATGGGTATTTAAAAAAATTTTTTTTAAAGATTAAGGTGCAGTATTAACTTTGAGCTTGGCACTCATTTGCACCTGGGTAACTACTGGTAGCTGACTCATTTCAGTACCACCTCTAACATTTTGAAAAAAATTTCTCATCAAACTTTACTTTTGAAGTACAAAAACTTCAATTACTTGGAGCAGAAATAAATGGGACACATTCACTGAATTCTTTAACTACCCAGAAAGTTAATGTCTACAGTAACTGAACCCAACCCTGCATTTTAAAATTATTCTCTAGGTGGGTATGTGTGTTCTGTTATTTTTATTCTGATTAAATTAATTGAGTTTGTATACCGAAAGTCATGCTTTGTCTCTTGAAAATGATCCAAAGCATTAGTTTAATTTTTCTAACATAGCATCCCTAGCACTGTTACTAGTGACAGAAGTATTTGTTATAGAATTATATAGGCATACCTCATTTTATTGACCTTTGCCTTATTGTGCTTCACAGATTGCTTTTTTTTTTTTTTAACAAATTGAAGGTAAGACCCTCTGCCAGCAAAAGATTATGACTCGCTGAAGGCTCAGATGATGGTTAGCATTTTTTAGCAATAAAGTATTTTTTAATTAAGGTATGTACATTGTTGTTTTTAAGACACAATGCTATTGCACACTTAAAAGACTACGGTATAGTGTAAACATAACTTTTGTATGCACTGGGAAACTGAAAAATTTGTGTGACTCACTTTAGTGCAATGATCTGGAACCAAACCTGCAATACCTCTGAGGTATGCCTGTACAAGTGTTTGTGTCATCTGGTTTCTTGAGAGCTTATATTTTTCACTGTGGTTGAATTGGGAAATTCTGAAGTTAAAAGTAAGCTTATAGTGGCTCTTGGATTAGCCTACTGAACAGCAATAAAATAGTATTGCCAAAAAGATTGATGGCTAATGCTTAAATTAACATGGTATAGATGGAATGAGGTGATTATCCTGCTCATTGCTGAAATGGTAAGAAAGGAACCTGTTATGCTTTATACTGTTCAGTAGATAGTTACTTTTAAAATGCCTTCTATGTGAAAGACAATGTGAAGGCATACACAGATAAGTTGAAGCAGAGAACAGACATACTGGGATCAGGAAGGTAACCCGGCTAAGTAGAAGTCTGCATGTGGACGATGGCTAATCAGAGAACACCTGCTCTTCTGGAGCCTGTAGCTGCCACTCCACTGCCGTGAATTACTGCTATGTGGAATTCAGGCTCAGAGTTGTCAGATCTCACTTTTAAGGGAAGTACTGCACCTAGATTTTTGTGAAATACCCTGATTTTTTAAAGTATTATTTATATTTGAAAAATATTGTGGTTGGGTCATATTCAACCTGCAAGCTGCTATATTATAACATCTGGTTTATAGTTAAATAAGAAAACAAGAACTATAAAATAGGTATAATTAAATGATATAGTTAAAGTGTGTAAGAAAATTTTCATGTAATTGTTCAGAAGGAATTATTTCTTCCATTTGAGAAAATTGAGTAGTGTGTTTATTTTGAGTCTTGAAGAATGGGTAGACTTTAGAGAAACGAAATTCAAAGTAGAGGCTTCCTAATAGGAAGATCGGTGTTAACAAAGATATGACACGGCTAAGCATGAAGCATGTAAGAAGAAAATAAAGAAAATTCATTTTAGCTGGGCCCTTAGGATATAAGTAGGGACTCTATATAAGAGACTATTAGAATATAATAAAGAGATAGGCTTGGGTTGTGTTGTGAGAGCCTTGCATGCCGAGAACATGAGTTTGGACAGTTTTCTGTAAATAAGAAAAAAATCTGAAAGATTTCTGAGCAGAAAAAGGGCCAGGATCAGAGCTCTCTGCTTCAAGTACATCAGTGTTTCTTATTTCTGTCAGATCCTGGTCTACTTCTTATAACATATTTTACAGTAATCTCTTATCTTGAAGTAAAATTCATAGAAATAATTTATAAGTATACATATTTTAAAAATCAGTATAATGCCTAAACTCTGTGTGAGAGGATAAATAAGAAGACTGTAACTTAAAATAACACATTAAACATGCAGTGCTCAAGCACAGCTATGCTAGAAATCAGTAAGGTGATCAGGTAATTTGCGCCTGTATGTACCGACTTTGAATATGACAGCTGTAAATGCAGAATGTTGTCAAAGCTGTGTCACAGATACCATCAGTGGAGTGATTTCTCAAATGGTGAAAAATTCTTGGTAAAGTTTCCAACAAAGCAAAGTGTATTTTTTCCTTAATATACCTGGTAGTTAAACTTTTGGGAAATTCAGAATAAACTGCAAATATGTTTTGTAAAACAGGTTCTAATCTCAGGTAACTAAGAATAAACTTTTCACTTATGCTATCTGGCTAAACCTTTAAGAATGTCATGCAGACTACAAGCTGATTGTTTTTGTGCACTGTCCTAATCATTGCAGTATGGCTAGCATTCCTGGCCTCTGCCCAGTAGATGCCAGTAGTACCCCTCTGCCCCTAAATCAGTATGACGATTGAAGCCGCCCTTAAGAATCTCTAAAATGTTCTCTTAGGAGATAGGACTTTTCTGGTGAGACTCTCGGACAGAGAGAGAACTAGAGGTTTCAAATTAAAGTATTAGTGTGTTGCAGTTTATTTCATAATTTTATTTATTGTTAACCCTCATCTGAGGATATGTTTATTGATTTTAGAGAGAGGGAGAGAGAGAAACATCGATTGGTTGCCTCCCATATGCACCCCAACCGGGGAATCCAACCTGCAACCTAGGTATGTGCCTGACGGGAATTGAACCCGCAGCCCTTTTGGTGTATGGGACAACGCTCCAATCATCTGAGCCACCTGTCCAGGGCATAGCCTGTTGCAGTTTAGATGAGGGTACATAGGCCTAGATTTAACGGTAGAGACATTTTTAAAAAGAAGCAGCTGAATGGAAGAGTAGCCATTGAAATAGAATTGACAGGAATTGGCAATGAATTGTGTATGTGGCAAGGAAAAGGGAGATTTCAAAAACAGCTGAGTTTTCTAGCTTTGTGTATACCTGGGAAGGTAGCAGTACTAATAACAAGAACGGAAAATGAAGGAATAAATTTGAGAGGGTAGATGGAGTTCAATTTGGGGTGAACTTGATTCCTTTGGATGTGTAAGTGGAGATTCCCACAAGTATCTGGAAATGCAGGATCAGAGCTCTGGAGAGTGCTCAGAGCTGGAGAGAAAAGATTTAGGAGTTAGTCATCACAGCTTTGACTGCAACCGTGAAATTCTAAAAGGAGATGTAGAGAAGAACGGAGCCTGGGGTGGATCCTTGAAGAGTGTACTTAGGGGAAGGGGAGAGGTAAAGAAACAGAACTGCGATGAGAGTTCAGGAAGAATGAAAATTGCCTGTCGTAATGAGGGCACTGGTAAATGTTTGTTCAGTTGGTCTGCCGAGTCAAATGCCTCAGAGAGAAGCTTCTGAGAGCTGAGATCTGTTCTACAAGTTAAATATTTAAACTTAGCTTGATACGATAGTTTACTCCATTTGTGTTCAGCTCATTTTTCTGCTTAACCTTTGTTACATAACCATCCCTCTAATTTTTTTTTTTATATCAAAGTATTGTTTTCATCCTATTTTCTCATTTGAGAGGGCTCCCCTCCCCTCTTCTAATGAAAAATAGTTTACATTTACTTAGTCCCCTTTTGTTTCTAGGCTGCATCTTTGATGACCTCTTTGAAAACCTGTTGGGCTAGAAAATGCAGCAAATGGGAATCCATTACGAAGATTGACATACAGCCAAAAAGGAACAGAGAATAATGGCTCCTCAAGGCTTAGCAATTAAGAGTAGAATTGTGCCACTAGAACTCTGTCTGATTGTTTTTTCATGTTTCTTTCAGGAGTAAAGCTGAATGGTCCCGTTTTTTCCTATGTAAACTAGATTAAACTCTTAACTTTTTAAAATCAAATTGCAAAATATATATAACATAAAATTTATCACTTTAACCATTTTTTAAATGTATACTTCAGTGCCATTAAGTACATTCACATTCACATACATCTCCAGATCTTTATACATCTCTCAGACTGAAACTGTACTCATTAAACACTGACCTCTATTCCCTCCCCCCTCAGGACCTGGCAACTGCTGTTCTACTTACTGTTTCTGAATTTGACTACTCGGGTACCTTGTATGGGTAGAATCATACAGTACCTGTTCTTTTATGCCACTTATTTCACCTGGCATAATATTTTCAAGATTCCTCCATGTTGTAGCATATGTCAGAATTTCCTTTTTAAGGTTGAATAATACTCCATTGTATGGACATACCACATATTGTTTGTCCTCTCTTCTGGTGTTTAGCCTTCCTGCCTCCAGTTTTGCCCACTTGAAACCATTTTCTGTGATGCAGCCATAGTGGTCTTTTAGAAATACTAATAAGGTCACAGTTCGAGATCCTTCTGACCCAGTTCTCCAGCTGGACCTTGCCACCATTCTCAGTCATACTGAACAGCTTTTAAAATGAGTGCCCATGTTTCAGACAGAGCATTTTGACAAGCATTGTCAGTTATTCCTAGGCAGTTTTCAGGGTGCTTCCAAGCAGTTCTTTATGCATTGACCCCAGTATCTATTCACATATATGTATGTAATATGTAGAGATACTTAATAGGTACTTTAATAGGTATATGTCTGGGGTTGGCAAACTCCCAGCTGCAAGGCCAGCTCCAGCAGAGGAGAGTAATTCCAAAAGAGACTATATGGCTCAAAAAGCCTAAAATACTTACTCTCTGGTCTTTTACTGAAAAAATTCTGCTCACCTTTGGCATATACTCTTCCTTTGAGGTAGGAGAGGTTAACCTGCTCATACCTCAGACTTTAGCTAGTTTTTTTTAAGTCTTGAAATCCCTTTTTCAAACAGTCTTATGCTAAAGCCCAGCCTAAAAACAAATAAGAGTCTAGTTGAGGAGCCAATCATGTCATCTCCCAAAACACGTTTGTGGACCACCTAGATGTTGAGGAGCACAGTGGTAAACTCCATGGAGCTTCATCTGAGGCATTTGTTCCTTTTGACTCTTCTTTGTACTTGCCATGGGCTTGTGTACTGCCTGCTACTTACTATACTGAATTACTGTTGCTTGTTTAGCCTTCTTGTTTTCCCAAGTAGACTAAGCACCATGTGGGCAGGAGCCAGGCCTGCCTGACATAGAAGTTCTGTAAATACAGGTTGAATGAATGAATGAATGTGGCTCCAGTTGAATACTGACAATAAATCAGAACCAATGTTAGATCCTAAAATTATTTCCTGCCTTAGCTCACTAGGAATACAGTCACAAAATACCCAAGATTAAAGATTATCTAGACCTTCACTGTCCAATAACATAATAGCCACTAGGCCACTTATAGCTTTTGAGCACTTGAGATGTGGCTAGTCCAAACTGAGATATGAAATGTGAAATACTCATTATTGGATTTCAAAGACAATATATAAAATATTTTATTAATAATTTTTATATTGATTACATGTTGAAATGATAATTTGATAGTTATACTATATTACATTTTATTGTTTACTTTTTCAAGTAAAAGAAAATTTTAAATTACTAATGTGGCTTGCATCATATTTCTGTCAAACAGCACTGTTCTAGAACATTGGTTCTCAAATATTGCTTATGCATTAGAATCACTTGGCAAGCTTTTAAAAGTATTGGACCTCACCTCAGCTATTCTAATTTAGAGTTTCTGAAGGTGGAGTCGTGCATGTATGCTTTGATTAAGCTCCTCGGATAATTCTGATGTCTTACATACCCACTGAGAACAACCAGTCAAGTCGAACCCCTTATTTTATAGAAAGTAAACAGAATCTCTAAATAGCAAAGTGACAACAAATATAATCTCCATTCCAGTATGTTCTCTTAAGGGTTTGCCCAGATTAAAATTTGTGCTCTGCTGTTTTCATAGTGATAGCTATTTTTCCATTGCCTGAAACAGTGGCTCTTGACCATCCCTTACATGTAGAATTGTGGATTGGTGTTATTTTGAAAACTGGTCATTTGGTGCTTTCCAGATTATTGTATCCTTGTCATAGTGATGGTATTTGTGTCCTCAAAATGTCCTTTGATTCTTATTATTTTCTATCCTAAAGGTAAATTGTGAGATATGAACTAATCATAAGCATTTTAAATATAATTAAAGCAAAGTCCTGAATTGTCACCATGATCAATATAATATTTTTATCAGAAGCAGAAATGAAACCTGCTTTTTTCTACAGAATCTTAAGAGGCTTTTAAAGTTCCTTGTTGAGTTGTGAATGCCTGGGAATGATTTATCTGTGGTTATCTTAGAGGTTCCCTTATGCATTTCAAGATGGCTCGAGAAATGAGCAGTTAATCTTTTCAGAAGTTAACCTGTGATCTGAAGCTCCTTTTTGACTTGTCTTGAGTAGAGCATGTTCCAACAACAGCTTTACTGTTTAACACTCTTTATTTGTTCAGGGTGTTGGGTAATGGACAAACATGCAAGTGTACACATGCAGTCATAGGTAATACCCATCATTTCAAGCTCAAATCAGAGCTCATAAAGCTGAAAGATTTATGACATTTTACAAGTGGAAGCGCCAAGAGATGCGTTAGCCTCACACACACACACACACACACACACACACACAAACACACATACATACATATATATATTCCTCTATAACCTAAAAAGTTAAGGGAAAAGGACTAAACCAAAAAGTTTGCATTCAGCCCCCATGCTCTTAACACCATTTTGGTGACTGCACAAGTCGTGTTACCCTCTCCGTGCTTTGGTTTTCTCTGCTATGAAGTGGGAGTGAGGTAACTGCTGAGGTTCTTTAGGAATACTGTGATTTGGGGATTGACTTTCCTTCTTCTTACTAATCTCTGTGTTTCTCTTGAAGGGTCAGATGACTTGTCTGCAAAACTGTGGGATGTGAGCACAGGGCAGTGCGTTTACGGCATCCAGACGCATACTTGTGCAGCAGTGAAGTTTGATGAGCAGAAGCTTGTGACAGGCTCCTTTGACAACACTGTGGCCTGCTGGGAATGGAGTTCCGGAGCCAGGACCCAGCACTTTCGAGGGCACACAGGGGCGGGTGGGTTACCCTCTTCCAAGGCTTTCTACAGCTACTTCAACCTCATTTCTAAAGTCAGGAGCCAGGAATGTGATCTCCTTTTTTTTTTTAATTTTGTTTTTGTTTTTTAACTTAACTTGCCTTTCTCCCCTTTCCTTCTCAGCCATGACAGTTAATCCCTCTATTCAAGTTATTTTTATTTGGTATCTTTTTCCTAATTTTGCTTTTTCCTTGGGCCATTTAAAACTCTTTTCCATATACCCTTATGCTGGGAGGGGGCAGTTCTCCTGCTCTCCTATTTCATTTATATCCTGTTGAACAGTCAGTCCCCTTTGCTTTTATTAGGTTTCTTACCTCCAAATTGAGCAAGTCCTACACTTAAAAATTCAGTCTATTTGTAGAAACAGGGCTAAAATCTTTTGGAGTGATAGTGGTTCCCGCTTTGTGTCATCTGCACATATTGCATTGAGTTAGAGCTTATTTGACAATTGATAACAAGTCACTGCCTGGAGATAAGATGAAAAGAAACAGACACTTGAGTATCTCCTAATAATTTTATAGCAGCCTTAGTTTGCCAAGGCTGGTCATTTGGTTATAGCCTGGAGACCTGAGCTCCGTCACTGCATTGAACTTTGGAATTTTGTGCTGAAACCATGGTGAGCTATTCCCCAGACTTGCGAGCATCAGCTCTCTCCTTTCCTTTCCCCATGTGCACACTGCATGCCCCCCTGAAAGTCATAGACCATGCTCTTAAGCATCACGTATTATGAGCGGCATTTGTCGACTTCCAAAACTGGTTGAGTTCCCCTGCTATAGGTTTCCTAATAATCTGTATTTTTGTCAAAACACACATCATACAAAGAAGTATGGTAATCCTGATTTCCCCACCAGGCAGTAAGATCCAGAAAGACGGATCCTGTCTGTCTTTTTCCCCCCTCACCCAAGGACATGCTTATTACTGATTTTAGAGAGTGGGGAAGGGAAGGAGAAGGAGAAGGAGGGAGACATCAATTGATTGCCTCTTTTACATGCCCCTGCAACACAGGTATGTGCCCTGACCAGGAATTGAACCCACGACCTTTAGGTTATGGGATGATGCCCAACCAGCTGAGCCACGCTGGCCGGGGCCCTGCCAGTCGTCTTTACCATTAGGTCCCAAGTTCTTGCACTGTACCTGGCACTCAGTAATTCTTTGAAGTAAACCTAGCTGTTTTATTGCTAAAAGCAGTTTTTTTCCCTCATTTTGTCTGTCATCCTATGCATTTTTCCTCAGTCTTTTGTCTGCTACCACTTGTTTATTATAGAAATTAATATTTGAAGATACATGATTTACCATGGAACTTACATGTTAAACTGAGTGTACTATTCCACAGTGTCAAGGTATACATTGACTACCAGGTGATTTTATAAGTGATGAACTTTGAGAGCCCTGCTCTAAAAAATTTCCTCCTTGTTGTTCCCTGGACATTGCTGTGGCTTTTCCTAACTCCATGCCTTTGCTGTTCCCTCTACCTGCAATATTCTCTGTCTTTTCTTGATAAACTCTACTCATCCTTCAGGGCCCATCTCCAATATCGCCTCTTCCCTGAAGTCCTCCCTGATACCCCTGGGCAGAGTTAGTCATTCTCCTTGGTGTTTCCCTAGCAAGAGGTAAACATTTTGTTTTTTCTGGACTTCTTCCTCCACTGCTTACTTAGACTGAGTTCCTTAAAGAAAAGACCAGTGTCTTCATCTTTGGTTCCCAGTGTTTCTATAGAGTGTGGCAGGCACTGAAAAACAGATATTTGAGTACCTGCTGTATACTCAGACATTGTTTTAGGTGTTGAAGTATAGCTATGAAGAAATGCAGACAGTTTTGAGGGAATGGCTTAGTCTGGCCTTCGAGATCCTTGTTTGTGTTTTGTTTTCTCATTACACTGGCTTTTCTTGGGCATGGTTATTGTTTTACAGCATATTATTGATATTTTGACTCACTGCAATAAACAGTGCAAGTATGACTAGGGCCACCTATGTTCATTCTGTTTTCCCTGCATAAGCTAGGTCAGCTTTGTACAGTGTCAGGCAGATAGTCCTGAGAAGAAATGCCATTATTTCCAACAAGAATTTTGAAATGGGTATTTTTTTTTCATAAAATTGCTAGTTGAGTAATACCATTCTTATCATAGCTCTGGTTGAGAAATTATAAAATTGAGCAGCTAAGGAGAATAAACACTGTTGAATTTTCTTATAAATAAGACTCAGATAGGCATGATTTAACTTTGCATCTGTTACATGTATTAGTGTTTAGTGTCGACTACAATGATGAGCTGGATATCTTGGTGAGCGGCTCTGCAGACTTCACTGTGAAAGTATGGGCTTTATCTGCTGGGACATGCCTGAACACACTCACCGGGCATACGGAATGGGTTACCAAGGTAGGAGGACAGTCTCCTTAATGTCGGTCTTTGTGGGGGCGGGGGGGTGGAGGGATGGTACGTGCTGCCTTGTAAATGGTAGGTGAGCCGTAAGTTGGAATAGATGTAACCACAAACCATGATGGTGTACAACAGTGACCAGCATGTAAAAGACATGCTGTGAATATGAATGACTTAAGGACATGGGAAAATGCCCACAGTGTAATAGATGGGCACAGGGAGCAAATAAAACAGGTCACATACAAAAAATAAAATAAACTATATAGAATCTGATACCCATTTCTGAATGTGTTCATGTACCAAAATGTTGAAGATGGTTTTCATGTGGAATTGTGGGCACTTTTTCCCCCTATAGGACAGTGTATTTTTTTAAATTATATTTCATTGCTCATTTTACTACATTGTCCTGATTTATCCCCCTTCATCCCCTGCACCTAGCACCCCTATTCCCTCCGGCATCCTCCCCAATAGTGTTCATGTCCATGGGTCATGTGTGTAAGTTCTTTGGCTACTCCATCCTATCCTGTACTTTACATTCCCATGGCTATTCTGTAACTACCTATTTGTACTCCTTAATCCCCTCACCTCTTCACCCATTCCCCCACACCTCCCATCTGGAAACCATCAAAACATTCTCTGTATCCATGATTCTGCCTCTGTTCTTCTTCTTTGCTTAGTTTTTTAGATTCAATTTTTTAAAGATTTTTATTTCAGTTGATAGATATGAATTTTTTGCTATTTTACTGTTAACAGTTTGATCTTTTTCTTAAATAAGTCCCCTTAACATTTCATGTAGTAATGGTTTGGTGATGATGAATTCCTTTAGTTTTTTCTTGTCTGCGAAGTTCTTTATCTGCCCTTTGGTTCTAGGTGGTAGCATTGCTAGGTAGAACAGTCTTGGCTGTAGGTCCCTGCTTTTTATGACTTTGAATATTTCTTGCCACTCCCTTCTAGCCCGCAAAGTTTCTTTCAAGAAATCAGCTGACAGTCTTATGGGAACTCCCCTGTAGGTAACTAACCTCTTTTCTCTTGCTGCTTTTAAGATTCTTTCTTTTATCTTTAACATTTGGCATTTTAATTATGATGTGTCTTGGAGTGGGCCTCTTTTCATCCATCTTGTTTGGGACTCTGTGCTTCCTGGACTTGCATGCCTATTTCTTTTACCAAATTAGGGAAGTTTTCTTTCATTCTTTTTTCAAATAGATTTCCAATTTTGTGTTCTTTCTCTTCTCCTTTTGGCACCTCTATGAGGGGAATGTTGAACCTCTTAAAATTGTCCCAGAGGCTGCTTACACTACCCTCGCTTTTTGGATTCTTTTTTCTTCTTGTTGTTCTGACTGGTTGTTTTTGCTTCCTTATGTTCCAGATCATTGGTTTGAGTCTTGGCTTCATCTTCTCCACTGGTGTTTCCCTGTAAATTGTTCTTCATTTCAATTAGTGTATCTTCGTTTCTGACTAGATCTTTTTTATGTTCTTGAGGTCCTCACTAAGTTCCTTAAGTATCTATATAACCAGTGTTTTGAACTCTGCATCTGATAGACTGCTTATCTCCATTTTGTTTAGTTCTTTTTTGGGAGTTTTGACCTGTTCTTTCATTTGGGCCATCTTTCTTTGTCTCCTCATTTTGGCAGCCACCCTGTGTTTGTTTCTATGTATAAGGTAGAGCTGCTTTGACTCCATGTCTTGTTAATGTGGCCTAATGTAGTAGGTGTCCTGTAGGGTCCAGTGGCACAACCTCCCCTACCACCCAAGCTGGGTACTTGAGGTGCGCTCTTCATGTGGGCTGAGCACACCCTCCTCTTGTAGTTGAGCCTTGGTTGCTGTTGGCAGATCAACAGGAGGGATTTACTCAGGCCAGTCAGCTGCCAGGATAGGCTGTGACCACTTACCACCAACCTCCACACTCTGTGGAAGATCAACTGTGCGAGGGCAGGGTGGTGGTGCTCCACCGTGGTCTGTAGCTCTCCAGTGGGTGCACTGGCCCCAGGGTTTCCCAGGTGGTTCAGACCAAGGTTAGCCCCCACCTGTGTTTTGCCTGGGACCATCCTGCCTGAGCTATAAAGCAATCTGAGATGGTTGCTACTTGTGCTGGGCTTAGAGATTCCCAGGGGAAGCCAAGCTGTGCATATAGGCAGGCCTCTGCTAGTGCTGGGCCTGGAGCTCACTGAGGCCAGCTGTTGCTTGTTTGATCGGATTTAGGAAGTTATGAAGCATGATCCAAGGCCAGCCATTCATATGGAAAAGCAGCTTGGCTGGGCCTGTAAGTTGGGTGGGGTGGAGTCTCTGGGTATCTCCAAGGAGGGTCAGACAGTGTTAGCCAGGTTGATGGAGTCTCAGATATGGCCCAGCTTGCCAGCCCTGGGAGGAGGGTTTAGAAAAGGGACAATGGCCTCTGCTGTCCTTGATGCCAGACACTTCAGTTTTTCCCCCTATACCTCTGGTGCCTTTCAAGCTGCTACCCCAGTGCTAGATAGAGCTCAGAGGGAGCGAGTCTGAGTAGGTGATTCAGTGTGTGGGTTCTTTAAGAGGAACTGCTTGGGACTCCAGTAGTTTCTTCCACTGACTCATTCCCCACTGGTTTCTGCAGCCAGAAGTTGTGGGGACTTATCTTCCTGGCACTGGAACCCTGGACTGGGGTCCTGGGGTGGGGCTGGGACTCCTTGTTCTTGAGATACCTCCCAAATTTTTATCCGCCACACATGGGTGAGGGACCAGCCTGTTTTACATCTGCACCCCGCTCCTGCTAGTCTGGATGGATTGGTTTCTTTAATTTGTAGTTGTCAGACTTGCATTCAACTGAATTCCTGATGGTTCTAAGTGATGGTTCTATATTTTAGCTGTAATATTGATGTGGTTGTGTGAAGAGGCGAACCATGTCTACCTATGCCGTCATCTTACCTGGAAACCTCTCTTCTCATCCCCTATGTTATTATTTATTTATTTATTTTTATTTATTTATGCTTAGAGTGAGGGGAAAGCAGGGAGAAAGAGGGAGAGAAACATCACGTATGAGAGATGCATTGATAGGTTGCCTCTTGCATGCCCCCAACTGGAGACCTGGCCTGTAACCCAGGCATGTGTCCTGGCTGGGAATCAATCCGGCAACCTTTCGGTTGGCAGGTCAGCACTCAGTCCAGTGAGCCATACCAGCCAGGGCTCATCTCCTATTTTAAAAGCGGGGAGACTGAGAAAGAGGCTAGATGGAGGCTTGTCCGAGGTTGCAGAGTCAATATGTAGCGGATTCTGGTCCTAAGAAGTCTAGTGCTTTTACCTTTATAGTGCTCCGGCTTATGAAAACAGATTATTTCAATCTACTTCTATGTCTGTGGAAGTAGACAGACATTTTCTATAAAGTAACTTTATAATTTTTAAATGAGTCCTAATGTTTGCCTCCAGACTAAAGCCAAGATTAAATGCTGCCAACATTAGACACTTTTAGATCCTTGGTAACTTAGATACTCTGGTTGTAGTAAAACTCTTAGTAGAGGTTAACTTTGTCATAGAGTTATAGCTCAGCTATTTTAGCATACAATATCGTTTCAAGCTCTTTTTCATATTTTATTTTAAAAAAAACCATATAGGAGTAGCATTGAAAGGATCTTTCTATAACATGGATGTTCTTATTTCTAGGTGGTTTTGCAGAAGTGCAAAGTCAAGTCTCTCTTGCACAGCCCTGGAGACTACATCCTGTTAAGTGCAGACAAATATGAGATCAAGGTAAAGTCTTTTCTCTATTATATTGCCTTATCAAAGAAAAACTGGCAAATATAAGAACATTAAAATGAAAATTTCAAGGAATGTCATTGTCCAAGCCATCTTAAATCAATTGGCAAGGGAAGTCAGTATTCTCATTATCTCTATGTTCTAGGCAGTTTTCTAGCCCTGATTTTTAAATCAAGAAAAGAGAATCCACAGAAAATTATCTTCAGTGTATTCTTTTTTTTTTTTTTTTTTAAATCCTCACTTGAGGATATATTTATTGATTTTTAAAGAGAGAGAGGAAGGGGTGGGGGGAGAGAGAGACATTGATTGGAGAGAGAAACATCATTGGTTTCCTGCTGTATGTGCCCTGACCAGGGATCGAATCCGCAACCTTTTGGCTTACGAGACAATGCTTTAACCAACTGAGCCACCCGGGTAGGGCCATTCTGTTTTCCGAAGACACGTGTCTTCTACCCTCTTGAATTCTTAGGTCTGAACTATGAAAATATGAACATTTATTTGTATAATAAAAAAAATTAAAAATATTAACAGAGCACCCTTACATACTTTTTTAGTGCAACTTTTACATTGTTCATGTGGTAGGCATTATTATCTTCATTGTGGAAACTGATGTGCAGAGAGGTTAAGTATTTTATCCCAGACAGCACAGCACATACATGAAGAATCAGAGTTTGAACCCATGCCTCTCAACTATAAAACCTGTTGTCTTTCCAGTGTGCTTCCATCTGTATCTGATCTCAGCAAACAGAAACCACTTTAAGGACAAGCTTTTCTATGGTGATGTTATCTGTCATATTTCCTGATTTTCTTTTATCTGTAGATTTGGCCAATTGGGAGAGAAATCAACTGCAAGTGCTTAAAAACATTGTCTGTCTCTGAGGATAGAAGTATCTGCCTGCAGCCAAGACTTCATTTTGATGGCAAATACATTGTCTGTAGTTCGGCACTGGGCCTCTACCAATGGGACTTTGCCAGTTACGATATTCTCAGGTAGTGTTTCCTTGGACTTTTATTTTTGATAGTTCGTTGCAGTCCCTCCCTTGTCTCTCTCTCTTTCTGTCTTCTCTTTCTTTTGTTGCAGTTTAATAGTAAAGACAAGACTAAATATTGGATAAACCAGTCACTAACTTGCTTTTGGGAAATCTTTACATCAGTTATAAATAGGGTTATATGCTGAAAACTTCACACATAAAAATGTTTTACAGGCATTATTAGAAGGGTTACATGCTAGAACCTAGACAGTGTAGTATCTAATCCCTCCTCTTACTCTGAGTCACTTTCCCCGTCAGAATTAAAAATGCTTTTCTGGAAAATGAGGGTCTTGGATGGAAAGATCTTTCACATCTATTTTAATTTCTACTTCCTAGTTAGTTGAAATTCTTCACTGAAGGATTGAGTAGCCTTCTGCTGACTAGTAGAAAGACAGGTATTTAGAGAAAAATAGACTTGTAGGTTTATTTCTAGGGAAATAAATAAGAAAAGATCCATGGACAAATTGTGATTCCATACATACCATAGACCCCTCTTGGAAATTGGCAGTATCTATTAGCACATTGGAGGGCGATGGAAACCAGTACCTTGTGGTGATTAAGAGAACTTACTTAGGTGATAAACAAACTTTGGTTTAAGACATAGTGCCATCTCTGATGAGATTTGTGATATTACGGAGGTTTCTTAACCTCTCTGTCTCAATTTCTTGCCTGTCAAGTAAAGATTAAGTGAAATGCCTGTAAAGAGGACCTAGCACAGGACTTAGCGCAGATATTTATTACTAATAGTTCTGAGAAACCCTACATAAAGAAATCTGTTTGAATTTGTTTAACTTACTGTGCCTAACATTCATAGTGCACAAAGCTCTTTTTCTTTTTTTTCGAGAAGCACTCATTTACAGCTCACAGAATTAGTGTTCCGCAGCATGGTAGTTTGGGGAAGTACAGAAAATTGAATGTTCCCTTCGTTGTTTTTATGCAAGACTGTTTGAAGTCAGGTTGTACGGAGTCTGATCATACTAGCCAAGAGGACTTTAGTGGACTGTTTCTCTGCCCATAAAGTTACAACCCCATTTATGTCTCCCTGGAGTCATACCTGTGTGTCTAACCAATTCGGTCTCCAAGCTCTCTATGCTTTGAGGGAAAAAAAGACCAGAACAGACCCTGGAAAACATTAGTCCAAGCTCTTCATCTTATAAATGTAGAAACTGAAGCTGAGAGAGCACAGGGGCCTTGCCCAACATCCCACAGCACACCCTAGTCCAGCACCCACCCACCCATGTATCCATCCATTCATTCCACCATTTATCCGTGGCTGGATCATCCAGCAAGCTTGTGCTTAAGATACCAGCACGTCAGAGAGAAGAAACTTCTGAAAGAACTTGATACTTTGCAAAGAAATAAATCCAAGTAGTCACCATGGAGAAACGAGTCTTTCACAGTTTAGTGTTGTTTATGCTTTGAATTAAAATTTGCAAGGGAATGGTGCAAAGGCAAGATAAAATAGAGATATAACCTTTTTAATGCTTAGAGTGTCTAAAGGTTTTAATATTATTCTTTCTCGTGTATGCTTCTTACTAAGAATATACAGCATAGAAAGTCTGGAGTCCTGGCTGAAAGTTCAGTTACGTGTTTGGATCCACTAATTTTAAGCAATAAATTGACAAGATTGTTTGCTGCTAAGAAGTGCTAGGTTCAGATTTTTCTTTGAAAGGGGGCTATTTAATCTCTTGCTCCCCACCCCCTCAACTCAAAGAAATCAGCCTCTTTTGAAATCTTTATACAAATCCTCTGGTCCTAGTTGCTAAGACCATGCAGGGGCTACTTACTCTTTGAAGCTGATTGAAAAGAAGCAAAGTACAAATGGCAGGTGGCCGCATAGTTCTTAAGTCATCTAAGATGCAGTCACTTGAGCTAGGTTCTATCAGTACAGCGGGCAGGGTTATTTAGGTTCAGGGGCCTAGACTGCAGTGCAGGGATGTCCTCTTACGATTCTGAAGCCATTGACAGGGGCTGTTCTGAAGACCTGAATCCTGTTCTGCAGCATTTTTGTGCTTCAGGGTTCAGAGTCAGCTCACTTTTACCAGGCTGAAGTCCTAACCCCTAGCCGCCCAGTGTTCTAAGTTTCTAGTTATTTCCTGCTAGCACGATGATGTGGGACTTAACTAGACTTTCTTGCTGTTTCTACCAGTTTCTTTTGGATCTCTTTTGTAGGAATTTTTATTTGCCTGTGTTCATTGCGCCATCACTCTATTCATTAGATATTTATCAAGTACCTACCTGTGTGTTGGGCATCGTGATGTACCCTGGGGACCAGCGGAAATACTTACCAAACTGGTGGAAATTACTAGCTAGCAGAAGGGAAGATTGACATTAAATAGCTAATTGTATACAGATGTTTGAATGGTTAGGATAAGAGCAATATAGTATTGGGTACTTTGAGAGCCCGCGTAGATTGAGGAGTAAGGGAAATCTTTGAGGAAGAGGTGTAAGAGGTGTGGGCTGAGTATTTACATTAACTCAGTGCCAGGGACATTCATCGAGGAGCATTGTAGATTGAGAGAGCAGTCTGTTCAAAGGCTGTGAGACTGAAGGAAGTCTGGTGCATTTGATGAGGAACTGAAAGAAGGCCAGTGTGGTGGGTTCAGTGGAGAGCCATAGAAGGGTTTAAAAATTTAAATGAGATGGTAATAGGATTAGATTTTAGTGTGAGGTTAACTGGTTGAAAGGGACCAAGAGTAGATGTGGGGAGAACAATTAGAAACTCTTGGCGGTAGTGCAGGTGAAAGATGATGTCTTAGATGAGAGTTGTGGCGATTCAAATAGTAAATAAATTAGAGGGAAATTTAGGAGGTAAAACCATTAGATCTTGGTGATTGAATTTATGGTTTGAGTAAAGAGGAGAGTTGGATGGTTGCCATGTTTCGTAGCTTGAGCAGCTGCATGAGTGAGCAAGCAAGGAAACAAGAGAGACAGGTTTGGCCAATAGGTTCCGTTTTGGACAGGTGGAGTGTGAGGAACATGTCTCCCTTTCTAGTATCAAACTGAAATCTGCTTCTGTGCACTTTCTCCCCCATGGACCCTAATTCTCTCTTCTGGAGCTTGTAATGTCTGGCCTGTTACACATCCTTCACTATTACATGGTGATGTCCCTGCCAATTCTTTTTCTCCCGCTCTCAGCTGATCTTCTTCATCTGTTTCTTTTCCTGGTTACCAGGCTCTGCCATTCTGTTGACCTCTTGGACATAACTCTAGTTGGTAGTGTCCTTGTTAAAACATAGGCTAACTTGGCTTTTCATGGGGCCCAAACTTAATGTTGCAGAAAGAATTTGTAGATCCCTCATCCTGTAGCTCTTTTCCTATTACCTTCAAAGAGGACATCACTTTTTATTGTCAATCTTTTACTTTACTAAGTGTGCAGACAGCAGACACTTCAGTTTTGTTTTGGTTTTGGTTTTTTTCATTTGTGCAGCCATTGACCTAGATCTCTCCCATTTTGTACATTTGTTGCTGATGTCTTGGGAACTGCGAACCTGAGAAGGCGAAGGCTCTTCTTCCAACTCCCCCAGTTTTCTCTTAACAAATTCTTGTGAATCTGTTACTAATGAATGTTTTTGGATTGTTTGGGAAACTTTTAATATTTTTAGTCTCTACTGTTTTAGAGAGGAACCTGTAGGTGTTTGCTACTTGCCGAGAGCAGCACTTGAGTCACTTGGTTTTCATCCTCTGTTCAGGAGGTTCCCCTAGGGCAGTATTCTAGGGCTTGATGAATAAATCTTTTCACTGAGTGGTAAGAGTTGAGTCTTACGTTCTAGTTCTATCTGGTAATCGACTAGTTGTGAATCTTTAGCCAAATTATTTACCCTGGCTGGGCTTCAGTCTTTATATCTTGTAAATGAGAATGTTAAATGAGATAATCTTTAAGGTCCTTTACAGCTTTGATGGGCATTTTGTGCTTTTATAACTAACCGTTCATCAAATACCGCCTGTTTCCTTACATGTCTGTGTTATATTATTATGAACGCCCCCCTGACCCTGTTTTAAAGTAGGCTGAACTTTTTGTCCCTGTTTTCCTTTTTATCAAAAACTTTAACTCGAAATTTGTTTAAATTTTGTATTGCTTATAAATGTCTCCACGGAGTATTACAGTAGCATAAACAAAAACAAAGTTGTCTTCTGATTCATGTTATTACTCTCATTCTTGTAGGGTCATCAAGACTCCTGAGATACCAAACTTGGCCTTGCTTGGTTTTGGAGATGTCTTTGCCCTGCTGTTTGACAACCGCTACCTATACATCATGGACTTGCGAACAGAGAGCCTGATTAGCCGCTGGCCCCTGCCAGAGTACAGGAAATCAAAGAGAGGCTCAAGCTTCCTGGCAGGCGAAGCTTCCTGGCTGAATGGACTGGATGGGCACAATGACACGGGCTTGGTCTTTGCCACCAGCATGCCTGACCACAGTATTCACCTGGTGTTGTGGAAGGAGCACGGCTGATGCTACGAGCCACCACTGCTGACTGACGTGGGGTGCCTGGGCTGCGGGTGTTGAGTGCAACCTCTGTGGTGGCCGACTGCATGAACCAAAGTTCTCACCTAATGGTATCATCACGCAGTGCACAATCATTTATCTCGTTTGCTGGGGGCCAGGGCTCTGGGTGGGGGAGGGCTCGTTTTATTGACATACAGCGCAGCATGCTAATGAGTACACCATTGATTTCATTTGTACTTAGTTATGTTGGTCAGTATGAGAGGATGCATTTTGGGTTCATCTTTCTTGACTATTGGTTTTTAAGTAAAGAAATTTAAATGGTTTATTAATCTGCTAATTGGTTGCCTATAAACACACACTCAGTCTATTATTAAAGCTTTTACCATTGCCTTTTTTTTCTTTTGAAGATGAAGCAAAGGTGCTATGATGTTTTACAGCAACTTTTTTGACATGGGGCTTAGCTTTTATAACAACCAGTGTTACGAAGACCACCAAGTCCTGTAATATTCAAAAACTCTCCACCAAATACCAGTTCTAAAGAAAGTCTTGTCTTCCAGTACAAAACCAATTTGATAAGTTGTTTGTAATGCATTCTAACTCCTAGTTCTCGGCAGAGTCAAGGTCGGCCCATGTCTAAGATGGGACAGAGTTCTGTAGTTTTTTTCATCTGGAGCAAGCTGGTCCTGGGTCTCCCACGGTATAGGTGACTGCACAGAGTGACATGGTGCAGTAGAAAGAGCAGTGAAGTAGAAGATTGGCTCTTTCACCTAGGAATCCTGTGACCTTAAGCATATCATGCCCCTGACCCTGGTTTCTCTATCTGCACAACTAGTTGTTAAGCTAAATGATTTGTAAGATTCTGGTCCTGCATATACTAAATTGTGCAAAAGTTCTTATTTTTGTTTTGTCTGATTCCTGATTCATTGTTTCTTTGGGGTTGGAGATAATATATAAATTAAATCATTCATACAAAGCTGCCATCTGTAAGGAAATCAAATACATGAAAAAGAAGGCTAAAAGGAGCATGTATAAAATATATGCCACTTAGAATTTTTAAATAATTGGTGGAAGGAATGCTGATAGGAGTTGTGGTTCTGTAGAGAGGCAATGTGCTGTATTGGATACCTGACCCTAATTTTCCCTCTGACTTGATATATGTCCTCAGGCAGGTTCACTTTCTATCCCTGGGCCCTCTTTCTTTGAATCTTTACAATGAAGGAATTGCCCCAGATTAGGATTCTCAAACTCACATGCCCAGGAGAGTTATGCAGATAACAGAAATGAGTGAGGCATGCTGGGTCGGATCGGGCCGAACCACAGAAAGCTTATAGAACAGGGCAGTTACTCAGCTCTAAGTGTTAGGCAGAAATGAGCCCAGCGTTGGCAGGTCTTCAGTTTTTTTTCAGGAGGAACAGAATTTTATTTGAAATTTCTGATTTAGAGATGTTGACAACTAATTGAGGGTAATTTAAAATAGAGTGGGCTAAACAAACGATGTCTATGGCTGCCAGCTGGTATCCTCCACCCTTTCATTGCTATAAAGTTAAAGAATACTGTGTGATTCAGCAGTGGAAATGTTTTAACAAAATTATCTGGCCATTCAGCTGTCCCTTTGTGATACAGGGGAGTGGGGGAGGGGGTATACTTCATTCACAGACAGGAAAGCAGTTTAAAGATGAACATAAGAACCAGAACCTCAGTGAGAGCCTCTGCCTGACAGTATGAGTTATTCCGTCCCCTTGCTGAGGGTAATGGAGTGTGTCCCCGTGTAAGGTGGGAAAAGGCTCCCAGCACAGCTGAGAAGGATGCAAACTCTGCAGTGGGGACACTGCTCTCTGAGGATCTGCATTTGCGAGAGCCTGGCAACGGACTGCTGACTGCGGTGAGGTTTAGAGAATTGATGGTTTCAAGGACAGCTTTAGTCAATATCCACGGTGCCACTCTAAAGGAATTAGGTAAAAGAGCAATATCTTACCCCATCCCCCAAACCCATCTCATACTGAGTTCTGTGTATCAGCTCTGCTTGGTCCTCCAAGAAGTGGAACCTGAATTGCAGCTGGAATCTGTTTTGCAGGAGCCTCAGGAGACGTGGGGCAGTGATGAGGGCAAATGCCTTTTGCCTCATGCAGCCAACCAAGTAACTGAGACTACTGTTATTATGACCATCCCTACTCCCACCTCGCCTCGAGATATATTCGTAGCTTCAAAGAGCAAGAAATTTATTATAGTAGTCAATTGTCGGTGGAAGTTCGTTTGGAAATGACAAGCCTGAACTTGTATGGTGTACCCCACTTCCCGTTTCAGTGTGGACACCCAAGTTACCAAGGTGGCACCGAGTGGCTGATTTTGACGGCAGCCCTTGAGGCTGGGGTTGGAGTCCTAACTTCGATTCCTCCTCGCAGTGGTCTTCACGGCACCAAAGCCTTTTATTTAATTGCCTTATAGTTGCAAGACTTGGTCATACTATTGCTAGCTTTTATAAAAACGGAATACTAACTCATCCTGTAAAAAAAGGAAGCGAAATGGGGAGGCAGCAAAAGGAGTGGCCAAGGGGTACCACGGTGTAGTTGCTTGGCCGCCTTTCGCTGAGGGAGGGGCTGTCTTCCACACGCTGGTGTCTGCTTCCTTAGCTCGGAGGCGAGGATCAGGGCTTTCCCTCTTTTGTGACTATTCTTAGTTCTGAAAAATTCTTAAGTCATGGGCAGATGGGTTCCGTCCTTTGAGCACATTGGACATCTTGAATGACACTTGAGTTTGGTGGACGTGAAGCGCTTCTCTCAGGGCCATGAAGAGCACATACCGACCCAGGCTCCAGGGTGAGGGGGTCCAGGCCAGCTGAGTGGGAGGTTTTTAGCAGACTTTGTTCCCAGTCCAAAGGAAGCAACCGTATTTTGCCGTGTATAATGTGCACTTTTGTGCCCAAATTTTTGAGGGAAAAGTAAGGATGCCCATTATACATGTGTAAGTACTAATTCATATCTATATAAATGTTTTTAATTCCTTTTTTTATGTTTATGCATTAAAAGTATAACTCTAGAAAGCAATAACAATATCCGTATGCAAAATAATACCCTGGCATATGATAATTGGTTTTGTTTCTAAATATAAATAAATAAATAATTGAATTAAAAATTTAAAACAAAAGATATTTTCCCCCTGAAAGTTTGGGCCAAAAAATGTGGATGCACCTTATACATGGGAGTGCATTATACATGGCAAAATACGGTAGCTTCCTCCAGCCCTATTATTTGAAGTAGTCAGTGTTGTCAAAACTGGGCCTTAACTGACCTTCAGACCTCGTAGAGAAATAGGAAGAAAGACTTCTTCCGGGGAGGGGCTCAACTTTGAAAAAGCTCTGAGGGAAGGTTCATGTTTGGATAGCTTCTCATCAGTGGAAGGTGAGGAACATTGCTTGTTAACTTTTAAGGTTTACACTTCATTTTTCAAAATTTAAAAATTGCTCTGTTCTGGCCATTGAAAATGTTTAGTGTAAAATGTGAATGAGGATTATATAATTATTCTAGTATTTGCTCTCAGGAGAATGATTACTGCTATGAATTTATAAAATAAGGAGAAAAAATATATTTGGAAACAGTATTATTTGAGACATGAAGAATTTGTTTCTGTTAGATGAAGCATTTTGCCCAAAGTAGCTGGGGAAAGCAGAGTCTGGCTGTACACATTGCTCTCGCCAGACCCCGCCAGCTAGCTCTTCGAAGCTGTGCTCCTGTGCCCTGGCTGCCCGGGAACCTAGAGGTGTGTCTTCCCGCCATCACTTCCAGCGTCCTGAGCCGCCTCCTCTGGGCCTCCTGCAGGCCGAGGTGTCTGAATCAGCTGCTTTCACTGCAGGGAGGTGTGCAGTATCAGAGGGCTGCTCCAGGATGCAGCCTGGGGCAGGGCGCTCTGGCACCTTTGCCTTTACGGACACAGAGTTGTCAGGATAGGGAGACGCCCTGTTATGTCTGTCCCCCTGACTGAGCCTTTGTATCTGGTTATGCTGGTGCTGGCCAGGGTATTTAAGATGCTGTTGGGATTTAGTCCCCAGATGAAGTGTCTGATGAAAGGAGCAGGTTAGTGTCCTTGACAGAAATGCCCACTAGCTGTCTTTGGCAGTGTCTCTAACCAGAGGTTCCCCATGGCTGCTCTAGGAAAGTGAACTTTTTTCAGGATAAATCCTCAGATGGGTTACTGGCTGGTCTCGCACCCTTCCCATCAGCCTAACCAGGCTGGAGGATCATGCTCGCTGCAAACAGGAGTTTTGCTGTCAGGTTCTTCCAATATGTTTCCAGCCTTCTCTAGAATGGTTTTGTTGGTTAAAGTTCGTCTTACAGTCCTGACCAGTGTAAACCTACTTAATCATTGTAGCTTAAAGAATCAGCTGCTTCTGCCCACCAGGAATGTGCTCAGATAAAAAGGTGTGTTTGCATATTTAAACCAGGTAAATTATTCATTCAGATGATACAAACTCAACAGTTTTTTGGAGTCCCTTTACTCAAATTGTGAACAGACGTATTTCACTAAGGCTCTCCAACATCTATAGCAACGTGGTCAAATTCATTAACTCACGTTTCACTAATTTGATGTATGTTGTGATCTAGGGGGAACGAGGTGAAGTTTATATTTGAACTGTCTGTAGGGCAGGGGGGAAGTAGGGATTGTTTAAACAAATAGTGGAGTGATTGTGGTACAAGGTGTCTCTGTAAGACAAGCCATTCTTCTCATGCATCATAGAACTTCCTTTTACCCATGAGTGATCGTGCTAACTAGAAATCATTTATATCTATACATTAAAACAGGTTCCTCAATTAGGCAACATATGGTTAGCCAAGCCCAAGTTATTGTTTGTACTTGAAAGTAATAAAGCTGCATTTCCTTAAAAATACATTCTGTAGTTAAGACTATTTTCTTGCTTCCCCACCCCCCACCACCAATTCAGAGGGGACTTTTCAAAAGTGTGTGTGTTTTAGATTTGTTTTTAGAAATGGAACTGTCCCTCATGTGATGGGAACTGGCTCTTGCTTTACTGTTTCTGCATGCACTAAAACGTAAGCCCAACAATAACGATTGTGAATGAGATCCAAGATGGAAAACAATACATTTAAAAGTAAAATGCAAAGAAGGAATCTGACCTGTGGATGCAAATGGGGCAGGGGTGGGGTGGGGGGGGAAGCACCGTTATGCAGGTCAGGTGGAGGCCTTGCAATCATCTTCCTCTCATTTTCCCTCCTCTACTCCGCACGTGCGTGCCCAAGTTGGCTCATTCTTTCATCTTAATTTAAATGTGTAGGGCCCTTTGTCATCAGACATGGTCCTGTACGTTTGATTCCCAAAAGCACCGTAATAGGGCAGATTTTCATTCCACTTGCAGATGAGAAAGCTGAGGCGTAGAAATGTGGCTCATTACTTAGTGGAGCCATAAATGGTGAGGTGGAGATTGGGGCTGCGATTTTAGCCTTCACAAGCCTGCATTTTTCCTGCATTGTTTCCCTCCCCATCTCTCCCTGTTACAAGTCTCCTCAGTCCAAACCCCGAACAGCTACGTTCCTCCCTCACCACTTGTGAGCACCTGCTGAACCGGCTTTCGCCCTGCCTCCAGGGGTCTCCCCAGCCTCCGCTTGGCATGCACGCATCCTCGGTTCAAACCACCTAATGACTCCCTGCTCTCAGCAGGTGTCTAGATTTATGATCTTACCATAACAGCCCCAGCTCCTCTCTTCCGACAGTTCTTGCACTTTCTTTTCCTGCCATTGCATTTTGGCTCTTCATCCTCCTGGGAAAGCCCTGCCCCTACCGCCCCCGTGCCTCTCCACCTGGCTTGGGCCAGCCTCTAGGACCCCACTGGCCTCCCACTATCATCAAAGCCTCTGCTGGCTACCATCCCCCACTCCACCCAACTCAACGTTTTTGTCTAGGGTAGTTTTGCAATTTGGCAGTTCATCATGAAGTACCTTTTGCAATTGGCAAACCATGAACGTTCACCAGGGATAAGTTTTTCAAAATTTGGGTGAATACCTCATCTCCCCAGCAACATTGTAAGATTGAGTTCTTTCATGATGCTCAGTAAATTCTTGATAAGTTACTCTAATAAATGTCATAGATTATCTCAGGGGCTATGTGTTACGGAGGAAAAATATCTTTGAGAATATCAACATTGAAGCAAAATGAAAGACCAATTACACACAGATCTTCCTCTCCAACTTCCCTGTTCTGCCATATCCTGTAAGCATCTACAGTGTTCTGAGCACTTCGGGCCAGAACATTTGATGATCATTTTGTGATTAGACATGTAGTCCTTGCCAGTGGAAGGTCCCTGTGCTTTGTCTCCATTTTAACCACAAGTTCTGTTCTCTGTGTGGTAAAATAACAACACCAATTTATGGAGAAAATTACCCAGAGTTCCTGTATCATCATGACTTATAATATTCCCTTCTAATCCTTCAGCACATGTGTATAGATCTATGTGATAGCAAGTCCTTGTTTTGTATTCTGCTGTCAGCAATGTGCTTTAAGTCTTTGCAATTACCATAGTACTTTGTAATGTGATTACCTGTAATTTGCTAAACCATTCCTATTTTGGTGGATAATTAGGGAATTTCCAGTTTTGCTTTCTAGATAATCCTACAGAGAAGTTCTTTGCTTATATTGCCTTAGAACGTATTCCCAGGAGATGACTTACTGGTAAAAGCAAAGGATATGTTTTTCTTAATTTTTTTTTTTTTTTTTTTTTTGTTACAGACACAGAAGAGCACATAAAACACACAGGCACAGTTTACTGAATAGTTAAGAGTTAACAACCCTCTAACCATGGCCCAAGTCAAGAAAGAGCATTTCTGGCTTTCTAAGCATCTCTTTGTTCAAGAAGAAATACCTGTGGCTTTTGCTTCACATATATCATGTAATTTTCCAAATGGAGTAAAGGGATATATGTTGTCATTTTGCTGATTGGCGTGTGTATATTTCAACACATCATCAATTTTGAGTGGTTATTGTAAACATGTTTGCCAATTTAGTAGGTTTAAGGAAAGTATCTCAAGATTGCTTTAATTGACATGTCTTGAACATGTGAAGGCATATTTGTATGTGTGCTCATTTGTATGTCTTTTGAATTCTGTCTTTACCTTTTACCCATTTATTTTTATTACATTTTCAAATAATTTGGGAAACATTGTTTGAGATAGAGTCACAAATACAATTTCACTAATCTAGGCATCACTATTTTAGAAATAAGAATTCAACACAAAGCATGCATTGAAATTTTCTTTCATTACATAAAAAGGATTGGTGTCAAGCAAACCTATCAACAATCCTTATTTATGTTCCAGTAATTATTGTGATATGTCACAGATTATGCACTGCCTGTTGAAAGAGTCCTAGGAAGATACAGCTTGCTGACAGGATTGGTCATATATAGAACCGTATCTTTAAATTCCTAATGAAGATGTACCACAGGTGATCAATAATAGTTCAAGGAAAATATGAGCAATCATAAATTAAAAGGTTTCTTTTTCCAAAATTAACTGTGCTGAAATTTAAAATGAGGGATTCATCTAGAAGGCATCCAAATGAAACTGCAAGAACAGAATCATCCTGGTGGTTTATTTTTACTCATTAATGCGGAGTCAGGGAGAGGGTGTCAGGTGCTTATGTGTCAGGCCTCTGTGAGGTCAGAGAGGAGATTTTCCATCTGCGGGAGTTTCACAGGAGAGCAAACATTCCCGAGTGTGTTCGTTCAGCAGATTTAGCCATGTAAAGCCAGTCTGGAGCAGGTCGATCATTCAAGCTTTAAGGGCACAAAGCTTGACCTCTAAATGAGAGGGAATTAGTAAAACAAACAAAAACATGGAAGAAGGCTGTGTGTCAGCCTATGCTGACAAAACTACCAAAAATAAGTGTTATTTGCTTCATTTCTCTTTTTCTCCCTTTCAAAAACTGAGTCTTGAGAACAGGAATTGTATCTTACTCTCTATACTGGTATCATCTAGAACTGGTCCAAAGTAAACTCAGAATAATGGGCTGTTGATTAGTCTTCGTTAATTCTCAAAGTGTGGTTTGCCTTGGGAACCTGGTGGGAATGCAAATTAGTGGGCCCCACCCCAGACCTAACACAAATTCAAGCTGGGGTGTGGCAGGTGATTGTGACGCCCTCTAAGGCAGAGGACCACTGCTATTCTCTAACCCATTCTGCCACCTAGTGGAACTTCGGGGAATAGCAGCATCTGGCAATGAATTGGGTTGAATTCATGACTTCCTTACCCTTAAGGTTACCGCCACTCTGAATGTGTTCTAAAACTGGAGTTGCCTCCCACTTTATTTCCTGTTGTTATAGCGCATGTGATGGCAAGACATCAGCAGGCAGTCTGCATAAAGTAATCCTTACTGCTTTAGAAATGCTTTTAATTTTGTGCTAAGATGGCTCTTATACACTGGAATATTACATAGTTATTAAACAATTCTTCGAAGACTAACACATGGGGAAATGCAGAAACATAAGTGGAAAACAGGTTTAAAAATGGCATACAGCATATTTCAAATTAAATGGTTTAAAAGTGCATGGGACAAAATGAAATACACCAACAGGGTAATAGTGGTTCTCTCTAGGGGTGAGGTTATAGGTAAACATTTTCTATATATTGTTTGTATTTTCTGAGTTTTCTACAATGAGCATAAATTATTTTTAAGAATGCTATTTTTGGTTCTGTAATACAGCTGCAGGCATTATTTGGCTGAAATTCCTTCTTCCAGGGGGTATTGGGTCCCTCTTCTGTACTGAACATTGTGCTAAGGGCTGGGGATACACAGGTGAGTTGTGTATGGTTCTTGCTTCCGGGAGCTCATGGTTCTCTGGGGGGTAGGACACACACACAGACCCAGCAAGGAAGCACAAAGAAGGCAGACGTTCTACTTACGGGGGACCACTGAAGTTTCCCGGAGAAAGTCACCCTCCATAAAGTTCCCGAACTAAGGGGGTTGTGTTACTACTCATGGGGGTCTTCATAGTCAATATAGGAACATGTAAGACACTCTCCAAACTTGAAGACAAAAATCATTAAACAACAAAACTCAACACAAAAGTGGCAGGTTATTGGCGGTAGCAATATAGTTTTTCAATCTCCTACCTAAAACAGCAACTAAATAGCAAAACCCCAAAACCAAACAATACTGATGATAAAACTAGGTGACAAGGTAACCCCACAAACCCTAAAATCAAGCAAATAGGGAAAACGAAAAGCCTCCACAAGAACAGCGTTTATGTTAAAAGAAAAGGAAAAAAATGGAACAGGGGTAGCAGATGACGGACCTGAGAACAGGAGGACCCAAAGGAGGCAACGGGCGATCGCTGGAGAGCTGAGCAGCCGACGTGGAAGTGTCAGCCGAGCTAGGAGAGTTCTGTCCTCTCCCACAGCAGGTGAGTGCGTGCAGGGGCCTACGGTAAGGACGCCTGAAAGGGCTGGAGCAGGGCAGCCCTTCTAAGCTCATGAGACCGACCTGCTGTCTTCTAGGACAGGGTCCCACTCTAGGGAAAACTCCTGGGACTAAAATAAAAAATGGGCTGGACAGAGACGAGAGAGAGGGCAGGGGTAGATAGCGGGGGTGGGGGAGAGAGAGGAATGAGAGGGAAGGGAAGATACTGTATTATTTATGGAGTCTTTATAGTCAATATAGGAACATGTAAGATACTACTAGAATTTGAAGACGAGGAAAAGAGAGATGGACCAGGTTCAACAAAGGATCAGAACAAAGACAGGAAGTCCCAGAAAGCAAGCTGCCTTATTTTTAAATGCCACACAAAAAGAGCAGGAGAGGTGGCTCTGTGAAGGTTGAAAAAATCCTTTCTGAATGTAACCTCATTCCCAAAAGTCAGGAAAATATAATTTTACATAAAAATAAACAATAGAGAAGCATCAAGGCCAAACTCTGTATAAAGCTATGTTAAAAAAAGAAGGACTAAGAGGGAGCAGAGTGAGAGGCCACGAAAGACACCAGAGGAAAACAACGGGACACCACCTCATGCTCACGAGGGTGGCCGCTATCAGAGAGAAAAGAAATAGGTGTTGACAGGCAAGGAGAAACTGGGACCCTCAGGCATGGCTGGTGGGAGTGTGAACTGGTACAGCCTCCATGAAAAACACTTTGATGATTTCTCAAGAAGTTAGACATAGAATTACCATATGATCCAGCAATTCCACTCCTAGGTATATACCCAAGAGAACTGAAAACGGAGACTCACACCAATACTTGTCTGTTCATAGCAGCATTATTTACAAGGCGGCAACAACCCAAGTGTCCATCCGCAGATGAATGTATAAGAAAATGTGGTGCGCGCATGTGCGTGTGTGTGTATGTATGTATGTGTGTGTGTGTGTATATATATATATATATATATATAAATGTTATTTGACAATAAAATGAAGCTCTAACATATGCTACAATATGGATGAACCTCAGAACATACTAGGGAATAGAACCCAGACACAAAAGACACATTGGGTGATTCTACTTAATGTGAAATATCTAAAATAGGCAAATTCATAGAGACAGAAAGTAAATTAGAGGTTTGGGGGAGGAGAGGACGAGGAGCCATTGCTCAGTGGATGCAGTGTCTGCTCAGGATGATGGAACGTTTCGGAAGTAGTGGTGATGGTTGCCAAGCACCGTGAATGTGATCCATGCCGCTGAAGTGTGCACTTTAAAATGGTTTAAGTGGCAAATTTTATCTAGTACGTACTTTGCCACATTAAAAAATTGTACAGAAAAGTAAGTTGGCATCACATATTGCAAAGCTGGCTTTAGAGCTCAGCAATAAAGGCATTTCATTATTTTATAAAATTATTTTACATGCTTTGTAAGCAGTGCTCTCGATAACATAAAAGATATGTCAAAAATCACAGACACTGGCAATCCTGACTTTAAAGGTGATTTAGAAGAACTGAACTCAGAATGTGCAAGTTTTAGGAATATCTTAACCAATATATTTTACTGTTGGTAAGCGGATAAACAAATTAGGTATAGCTACGCAATGGAATATTACTCAGCCATAAAAAGGAAAAACTGCCAACACATACAATAACATGGGTGAATTTCCAAATTATTCAGCTGAATGAAATAAGCCACACACAAAAGAATGCAGGCGACATATGTCTATTTATACGTATTTCTCTCCCTAAAACTAACCTCTAGTGGCAGAGCGGTGGTTGCTGGGGATGGAAGTGGGGGGAAGGATGTGTTACAAGGGCCGGAGGGAACCCTTGGTGATGAAGATGTCCATTATCTTGACTATAGTGATGGTTTCACAGATGCACACATATGTCAAAACTCATCAAATGGACACTTTCAATATGTGTGGCTTATTTATGTGAAATTATACATCATTAAAATTGTGAAAAAATGATTTCCTGTTCTTGCTTTCTATTTTCTAAAGCTTCCTTCTCCTAAGTGCATTCACCACGCATACTCTTGGCCAGTCTGTCCCAATCACTTTGCTTCCTGGTGTAAACATGTGTCCCTCATGCTCTGCGGTTCTGCTCCTCAGGTGACTAATGAGCTTGGTGTGCCAGCTCCTGTTCCCCTGGGCTACGGGCTCGCCTGAAGAGCAGTGTTTCGGTGAAAGGCTGCAGACCAAGCTTTGGTCTATGTTCTTCCCACTGGGTTCAAGGAGAGAGGAGGGATAAGCCCCAAGTCACAGAACCCAGGACCCATACAGTCACTCCTGATACGATTTGCTTAATCTCACCCTTTCTGGTGGGATTGACCCTCTAAAGCTCAGGGTCTTATCCTCACACTCACAGTGAGCAGCAGCCCGGGAAGGGAGACAGTGCAATCTCTAGCTGCATTTTACTTTGCTTCTCACTGGGGCTTCTTGTTCCCTGGTGAGCCGACATGTGGCCTGGCTGTGATGCTAGTCTCCACAGGGCAGGCGCAGGCAGCACTAACCGGAGACAGCCCTGGGAGAGGCGGTGGCCAACCTTCCGGGCGTTTCCTTCAGCTTCCCCGCTCCCTGTCCTTCCATCAGCCTCCCCACAGGCTGCAGGCAGCCCCTCCCACCCGAGGCTCACTCACCGGTTCCGGACCGACTGCTGCTCCGCAGGGCCGCTCCTTATGTTTTGTTTTATAAGTGCTTTAACTCCATCCTTCCATTTCACTTAGATAATTCCTCCAGAATAAATCGTGAGGGGGAGAGAGAGAGAGAACCTGGTGTTAAATTTGTCTTGTCAGGGACCCCATAATTTATTTTAACTGATTCGAAACCATTTGATATTATTGGAAGAGCAGCGCAGGTCTGAAAATCAGGTTCCTGAACATTGTAAGAGAACCAAAGACAATAAGAACTACAGAAAAGTGGGAGACAGTTTGCTGATTCCAAAGCCAGAAAAAGAAATGACTTTCTAAACAGACTTTGACAAATACTTTAGAACTACATATATTCATTTGAGTTAGTGACTTTACCCTGTTCTGAGTGGTGGAAAAACCAAACTACAAAGAATTCTGAATAAGTTAAAATGTTATTTCAAACAAGAACACACTGCATTTAACACAGCCCGCTGGCCTCTGGGCTGTGTTCTGAGCGTACTAAGAGTTTTCCTGCTTTGGGGTCTTGGACTGACTCTCGCCTTTTCTTGGGATTCGCTTCTCCCAGATCTCCACAGGTCTTGCTCCTTCTTAGTACTTAGGACTAGCTTCAAATTTCACCTTTCTAGAAATTTCCATGACTACTCTATCTTTGAAACCACTCCCACCCCGTCCACCCTCAATCACTTTTGAACTCCCTGTTTGCTTTTTTATTCCTTCATAGCACCTATCTCCATATGAAATTATATATCTATCAGTTTTTTTATTGTCTGTTTTCTCCCATACGAGACTGGAGGCTTCTCCTATCTTGTTCAGGAAGGTACAGATCCCCAATGCCTGGAATAATATACTCGGTACTGGGTGGGCCTTCAGTAACTAATTGTTAAATAAATGAATCTCCCCACCCTCTGCCATGTATGGTTGCTTCTATCGATGTAATATTCTATTCTGAAACTTACTGGCTTACAACAACAATTTGTTATTTCTCACAATTCTGTGGGTTGGCTGGGTCAGCTGGGCTCGCCTGGGCTCGCCTGTGCTTGCCTGGTCTGAGGTGAGGCATGGTCTTAGGTGGCCTTACTCACACATCTGGCACCTGAGCTGGCGCAGCTTAGGCCTCTCCTCACGGCCTTCCAACCTGGGTGTCTTGATGGCCTTGATCTTCCAAGAAGGCAAAGGTAGGAGCTGCAAGGCTGTGAGGGCTGGGCTCCGGACCTCCACACGTCGCTTCCTCCATGTTCTCTTGGTAGAGCAAGCCAGGAGGCCGGCGGAATCAAGGGGTGGAGGATAGGTGTCACCTCTTGATGGGAGAACCTGCAAAATATTATAACCTTGTTTTTCATCTACCACGTTGCTCCAAAGCAGCTTTCCTCGTTTGTAAACAGCAGAATTGTAGGATCATCAACCATTGCCCAGCCCAAGGCCTGGCACCTCACTCGCCCTCACTCTTGGTCTAGGGAATCAATGAATGCCATCACTGATTCCAGTCCCTTCCACCATGCAGTGCCCACTTCTCATTGGTTTACGCTGCTCCCTAGTGAAATGTGAGGATCGATACTTCTTTTCTTGGAAGATTGAACTGTAGGATTCCAGGTGACAAATTAGGACAGCGGTTCCTAAACTTTAGCTTATATGTGAGGTACATGCAGATCTTATTAAGAATGGAAGATTCCATTGGAAAACATCTCTGCCGCTTAGTATCTGTGTAATTTTGGGAAACGCACTTAACCTCTCTGATTCTCAGGCCTCTCCTCTGCAGAAGGGGTTAATGTTAGCTATTGCGTAGGGTTGCTGTGAGATTGGAAACAGTGCCTCGTTACACTGCATAACAGACCCTAACTCAGTTAAGTGGGGGTTAATATTATTGGTGTGATACCACAGACAAAGGTCTGTGAAAGTGTATAGCGTAGTAATAGAGGTTCAGCAAGCATTAGCAGAGTTTAACTACCGTAAGCACCAAAACAACAAGAAGAATCATGTCTACCCGCCATAGGTTACCAGCAGTTAGTGTGTCAAAAATGTCATAGAGCAGGTGCTGAACAAATGATTTTTAAACAAATGAATGGAGTTCTCATGTCCTATCTCTGTTGGTATGAGAGTTTGTTTTCCCAGTGTGCATTTCCTTATCAGCACTGGTTGTATCAGAAGTTTGGGGGGGGGGTGTTTGTGTGTGTTTAGGTTAAGTTTTGTAGGGACTTTTAGGCACATTTTGTTTTGTGTACACCTCAACACATACTAAATTGTCAGGGGTCAAGTTGTTTTTAGAAAACTTATTCCTAGTGTGGCATAGTGAGAAGAATACCAGCCTTGCAGACAGAAGACCAGGGTTCAAATCCCTGTTTTGACTAGTAGTTCTGACTAGTAGTGTCACTTTAGGCAACTCACTCACCCTCTATGAGCCTCACTTTCCCCATTTGGAGGATGAGGGAGTTGTTGCTGAGGGTCTATCCTTCCCTAATGTGTTACAATTCTGTAGTCTAGTTCAAAGTTTTAAATAATTCCTTTGTTATAAAAGTAATATTGGTATATGTTCACTGTTAAAACCTTTAAAAATACTAAAAATAATAAATAAGAAAATAAAAATCATTGCTAATACCGCTTACCCAGGAGAACCACTGTTAACATTTTGGTGAATATTCAAGTCCTTTTCATGTCTCTGAATAATTTTAAGCAAAAAAAATGGAATCAGAATATATATACTGTTTTGCAATGTGCTTTTCTTACTTAACATAATCAGAATTTTTGTATAATTAATGTTCTTCCATAGCATGATCCTCATGGCTGTCTAGTAGTCTTATCGGATGAACGGATGGGTTACAATTTATTTAAACAATTCCTTTATTGGATGTTTCAGTTCGTTCCATTTATTAGCGTTACAGATAATGATGGTTAGCCTTTTATGCAAATGTATACCCACATCTCTGAATCTACCATCTTTGGTTGAATTTGTAAAGCTTTTGAGGTCTATCACCAAACTGCCCTGCAGAAAAGTTGTACAAATTGTACCCTCATTAATAACATTTGAAAGTAACCATTTCTCCATTAAGCCCCTGTTGGCTACTGTGGTTTAAAAAAATCTTTGCCAATGTCACAGATGAAAAATAGTACATCATTGTTTTAATCTAATGTAATTTTCATCACCTTGTTTTATTTTGGTAGAATATAAAATTGCATATACACTATTTTCCAACTTCGTAAAAATACATGTACATATCAAGTGTGGGAGGGACCATATGGAAAAGTCAGTAGCTGTATAATGGGATTGTGATAGAATTCTGTTATTATTCATTTTCTTAAATTAAAAAACAGTCTTTGTAGCACATGGCTGTTGTTCCCCCAACTCCTTTCTCTACCTCTTCCTAGGCAGAGCGGGGACTACGTTTCCCAGCCTCCCTTGCAGCTGGATGTGGTCATGTGGTTGAGTATGAGCCAATAGAATATAAAAGGAAGGGATGTGCACACTCTCTGGGTCACCTCTAACTTAAGCTCTTTATGTTACTTGTTGGCTCTTTCCTCTTTCCCAGGAGTAGCAACCCAGCTTTAATTAAGCAAATGAGGATCCCCAAGGGAGGGCAGAGCAACAAGGAACCTGGTTCCTACTCATGGCAGAGTCATTTCACCAACATAGCCTGGCTGGTTGTTTTTTTTAAGAGAGAAATTAATTGATGATGATGTTTGGGTCACTATAATTTTTGTAGTCTTTTTGTTAAAGCAGCTTAGCTGTGACCTAACAAATAAAACTTCAAACTTCTCCCTAAGACTAGGGACATTTGTTGACCATTTCACAGTTTGTGGAGCTGATTAGGCTCTAGTAGAACAGCACCTGGGAGTTGCTATATGCTTTACAGAACAGCATAGGATATTGGTCTTTTATATTCCTTTATATAAACTTTGATTTAACAAAAATTACATATTAAGCATATTTTGTTTAAGATATTTAGATGTATTATAATACATATAATCTAAGTTATTATTTATTACAACATAGTTTAAGTTATATATTATATATGCTATAATAAATATTACATATTATAGTTTGTTATAATAATCAATATAATCTAGATGTATTGATAGAATACATCTGGCACCTGAGCTGGCGCAGCTTAGGCCTCTCCGCACGGCCTTCCAACCTGGGTGTCTTGATGGCCTTGATCTTCCAAGAAGGCAAAGGTAGGAGCTGCAAGGCTGTGAGGGCTGTGCTCCAGAATCCCAATTACAAGCAACAACCAACAACCAACATCCTCCACTGGGGCTAAGCTGTCCCATTAATATTTAAAGGCTGTATGTTCATCATTGGTTTTGCTATACTGTGCATTCTTAATGGCGATGGTTGTAGTAGAACAATAGAAAGCATACATTTAAAAAAGAGTTTCACGTGATTGGTTCAATCGAATGCATTCACAATTGCTTCAGTTGAATGGATTTGCACTTCCTACTCTGGGAAGTACAGTATCAGACAGCCCTTGAAGTCAGCCTTTGTCCAAGATGCTGAATGCTGGCAAGAGACTTGAGCGAGGCACACTGGGAGCTCCGAGGGTGCCCCTCCCAAAAGGTCGCCCGTTCTCTCCATGAATGACTGGTTCCACGGCCCCACGTTGACCTTGGTCCGTGATTCTCATCACAGTTACATAGCCCAGCCATGACCTCCCCCTTCTGACGAAAGAAGGAGGTGTCACTTGGGAGGAGAGCCCTCCCTCCTCCTCTGAATGGGTCTTCTCAGGCACCCTCGGTAGTGCAGGCTGGCAGTGGTCCCCAGCCCGCTCCTCAGAGGAAGCCCAGATTCTCTTGGTCACAGTGATGTGGCAGAGATGGGCCACTCAAGGACAGAGGGTATGGGTGTGCTTTCCAGCTCCATGTCTTCCTATTGTGAGAACCAGCGTGGTTGAGGGATGCCCTTTCACATTTCATTGTGTTTGTTTTTATTTAATGTAAAACCATCATTAGCAATTCACTTGATGTACATTGCCATTGCCTTCATAATTAACACTTTTACTGACTATACATTATTTCATCAAATAATATAATTTATCTAACTAGGCTCTTTAAGTAGTTCTCAGTTTATGTTATTGTAAAAATTGCTGCAATTAATACCTTTGTCAATATAACTTTTTGCTTTGTTTGGATAATTTCCTCAGGAAATGGGGTCAGTTTTGGCTACCTCTTACAGGAGACAAAAAGGATATTGTGGCAACATTTTTTTGTGCAACATTTTAGCATTCTGCATTAGCAAAAAAAATGGGAAAGAGCAGAAATATCCTTCAGTAGGAAGTGCTTAAATAAACTATGCTCCATCCAATCAATGGAATACAACGCAGTCACTAAAACGAATGAGGATTATTCATAATAACCCAAAAGTACAAACAATCCAAATGTCCATCAACTAATGAATGGATAAACAAAATGTGGTATAATAGCCATACAATGGAACATCATTCAGCCATAAAAAGGAATGAAGCTCTGATTCATGCTATGACAGGGATGAACTGTGAAAACGTTATGCTAAACGAAAGGAGTCAGACACGGAAAGCCTCATATAACATGAGTCCATGTATAAGAAGCGTCTAGAATAGGGAAATCCATAAAGACAGAAAATAAGATGAGCAGTATGGGGGGCTGGTGGGAGAGAGGACTGGGAAGTAATGAATATGAGGTTTCTTTGGGGGCTGATAAAAATTGCTCTGGAACTACATGGTAGTGAAATACGAAAAACCACTGAACTGAAAACTTTGTGGTATGTGAATAAAAAAATTGAAGAATCTGTGCTGACATAATTTGTCATTCATTGTAAAAAACAAAGTGCAGAGCAGTATCTAAAATATACCATTTTGGTGAAAGTCTTTTTTTCTGTCTTTGGTGGTTGAAATTGGGAGGCTTCCTCAAAAAGATGTTGGTCCTGCCGTCACTCTGCCTCTTTTTCTGGACACAGAGAGCACCTGCTGCATGTTGGGCGCTGAGATCCTGCGTAAGGACGTCTATGTGATGTATGATTATTCCTGTGGTCTCAGATGCAAAACAGGGGTCAGAGAGACAAGTGGTTTGCCAAGGTTATACAGCCAGGAAAGTGGCTCTACCAGGAGTCAAAGGCAAGTCTGCCTAACTCCAGAGAAGATGAATCAGAGACTCGGGCACGTAGGGGCTTGTCCTCAGCTTCATTTGTTCCCTGTGGACTGGCTGGCTAAGGGCGTGGAAGCTGCTCTGCCTCAGTGAACAAGGCTTACAACAATGCTGGTTTATGATTTACACTGTGAGGTCCTTTATTTGAGGACACCAGAATGGGGATTTCAGAGAGTCTTCTAAGGGCTAATTAGTCCCTTATGATTTGATGGGAATATTTCAATAGTTCTTACCTGGTCCACTCATGCAGCCTGAACACTCCCTGCTCCCGCACAAAGCTCCCCTTGCTGTTGTTTCTAACTCGAAAACTCTTTCTGCCCCTCAGCTACCCAACAGACTCCTACTTATGTGTCAAAACCCAGCTCATATGTCACTTCTGTTGTTTCCTGCTGAACAACACCATTTATTGATGGCCCTATTGACATCTTTATAATAGTAATAGTAATTTTAATACTAGTAGTTATCATTTATGAGTGCCAACTATGTGCTGGGCAATTTGTTTCTTTTCATTCTCATGGGAATTACACAATAAAAGCATAATTATTTACATTCTTACCGATGAAGAAACAATCGAGGTTAGGAAATTTGCCCCAAGTCACACAACCAGGATGTGAAGAAACAGATCTTTCTGACTCCAAAGTCCGTGCTTTTCCCGTTGCACCACATCCCTCCCCTGCACCAGTCCGCTTGAGCTGCAGATGCAGCCTGTCACTGTCTTTGCGGTTGCCTGTGAGCCCTGGAGGGCGGGTGGTGGCTCTGATTTCAGGACTGCCACCCATTGCCCATACAAGTTCTGCTCCCAAGGGCCTGATGCTAGATGTTTAGCAGGAGTGCATGGTTCAGTTTGCCAGGACCCAGCCTGGAAAGTAAAAGCAGTGTTGTCCTCCCCCTGCTGACGGGATAGGCCCACTATCTCTCCTAGAAAGGCGATAAAGGGGTAGGTCGGGCCTCCTTGAGGACTTGCAGATGTTTCCTGAGGCCACAAGAGCATTTCTGCGTCTTGCCAGTTGATGTGAGCTGCTCGGAAAGCCGGTTCATGTCCCTGCTCTTGTGAATGTCAACAACCAGTTCTTGCCAGCTCTCTGGGAATTACCCTGGAATAGAAGGGCTAGTAGAGAGGCCCATGGAGGATGGAGGTCCCAGCACCAGCTTGCTGGATCCTTGCCGAAGCCCAGGCAGGGGCTTCGTTGTAGAGGCAGCAAGACCTGGTTGTTGAGATGTCCAGCTTGGCAAGTAGATTTTAGCTTTGAAAACCACCTTTGCCACTTTACTAAGTCTGTGACCTTGGGGCAAGTTTCTCCATCTTTCTAACCCTGAATTACTTCATTTTTACCAGGGAGTCATAGCTTCCTTCTCTGAGTTATGGATTAAAAGATACAATGCATGTAATACCCTGACCACCAAGCCTACCACGGTGTCTACATACAACAGTGACACTAATGATGACTGAAAGAACTACTAAATTATCCGGAGTAGGTTTTTGTTGTTTGCAGCTAAGAATGCTGATGTGCAGTTAATGCTATTAGTTGGGGGAGCAGAGCTGTCTTCTAGGAGAGGCCACTTGGGCCAGATGGATGGTTTTCCTGGTCCAGGACAAGTGCTGTCTGAGAAAGTGACCCTTTGCTCCGCTTCTCTGCCTTTGACCCTGGAGCACACCACACTTTGGGTGTGCGCACGTGCTGTTCTCTGGACCCCAGCTCTGCAGCGACTGGGAGGAAGGGGAGGCCTGGCCAGGACGGCATCCCTACTCTGCTGAATCCCAGCCGCACACAATCCCTTCTCCGCCCCCAGCCACCTAATACGGGGTTGAGCAATCGGCAGGTATTAAAATCATGTGCTATTTTTTAAAGAAAGGGAATAATTTGATGTTGAGCAATACTTAAAAATTAAAAAACATTTCATAAGGATTATTTTATTTATATTCTCTGAGCACACTGATACCCACAGGGAAAAAAAGATGCACTTTATGGAAATCTTATTTAGGTCTTTCTTGAGCACTTCCTGTTTTCATATAGAGGAGTCTCCAGACAAGAAACAAATAGACTTGTGTAGTCTGGGTTTCTAATATTTTCACTGGACATTGTGTCATACAGACTTTTTCATGCTTTGGTAAGATTTATATTTGTCATTTTTAAGCTTGTCATAGCAGTCCTTCCAGTGAATGGATCAGGATTTGTCCCTCCACCTGTCATTTGGCACCTGGGTAGTTCCAATTTTCTGCTCTTATATATAATACAGTACTATCTACCCTTGTGAAAACAAACTCCTAGAACGATATTTAGAAGTATCTCCTTAGGACAAATTCCTGGAAGCAGACTGAGGGACGCATGAGTAGAATCGAGTTTCTTGGCCTCGTTATTTATGGTTAGATCATCCTCAAGAAAGATAAAACCAATTCACAGAGAGCACCCATGTATTCTTTCCTGGTCTGAAATTGGAAAGAAATTTGCAGGCAGTGCCAATGAGATGACAAGACAATTTGTTGAGCCAGGCAGAATTTTCTGGAAGGGTCTGGGCTTTTCCATGAGAGTGTCCTCCACTGGTATCCCAGTGCTCTGACTGTGCTCCCACCCCCGCCTCAGCCGCCTCTGCAGGAATTGTACCTTCGCAGCTGGAATAGAGTTGGGTGCTCTCTACGCTCTCTCACAAATCCTCAAGCATCAAGCGCCTATGGTGGGTGGGAGGAAGTGTTTTACCTGAACCAGGTAAGAGAGCCTGGTGGAGGGAGCCCTGCACTGACCCTGGATTTAGAACACCTAGTTCCAGGCAGGGCCCTGCCATCACCTGGATGAGTCACCAGGCTCTGCCTGCCACCCTCACCTGCGTGATGCATTACTGAAATTTCACAATTCTAGACGCATTCCTTTGACTCGGGACTTGGACATAACACAACACAGGTCACCTGGGAGAGGGCACGGTGCCATTCCTGGCCGGGGTGAACTATTTTTATCGTCGCTGACTCTGAGAACAGGCCTGCTGGGAGAAGGAGGTGAACAGCCCTGTGAAGACTCTGAAAGTAGGGGAGGAGCTCCCAGAAGGCCGTGCAGCCCAGTCTGGCCTTCCACAAAAACCCTTAACACCTGGGCTTCCTCTCTAGCTGCCTCTGACCTGTGGGGCTCTCCGGGGTGGGGGGTGCTGAGTGCCGGCGGGTGCCCCTGACGAGCCTCCCTGATGAGCCTCCCTGAGGGTGCTTGGGCTGGACAGAAAGCCGGGATGGATGTTTCCTGTCAGACTGGAGGACTGGCCCACAGGCTCCAGTGGAGTTGCCCAGTAACCCCGCCCCAGCCACACTGTGCGCCAGCCCCTGGCCTGCATAGCACACATCACACTACGATGCTGCAACACCTGACCTGCCGGGGCTCTCCTGTTCTAGAAGTGGAATTGTCTCCAGGATTCAGCCTTTCGCCAAGCCCAGGGCAGCCGCCTGTGGCTGAGACCACAGCCTCCTCGCAGACTTTATCTCCTTCCCCTCTTCCCCTCATTCACTATGTGCTACCCATCTGGCTTCTCTCTTCTTCACACACTCTGAGCTTATTCCTGTCTGAGAGACTGGCCACCTCTTCCTTGGACCGTCCCATGCTGCCTCCTGGTCCTCATTCAGGCCTTGGCCCAATGGGCACCTTTTCCCAAGAGGTCATCTTGCCCCGGAGTCATTTTCTATCTCGTTATCGGCCTGTGTTTTCTTCTCAGCACTGTCATTTCCAAATCTGATCTTATTTACTTATTCACCCAGATCTTGTCTGACTCCTTAACGAGAACCTAAGTTCCATGAGGGCAGCGGCAAGGGCTGTTCTGTTGTCTGCTCAGAGCTCGGAACCACGCCAGCAGCTGCAGGGGATCCGCCCCGGAGTCCCAGGCAGAGCCGCCCTCACTTCGCTTCATTCGCCTGTCGCGGTTTGCCCCTCGGTGGGCTGCGCGCGGTCGCGTGGCGGCAAAGGGAGCGCAGGCGGGGCTGCGCGCTGCTTACCTGCACCAGCGCCACGCCGTGTCCGTGTCCGTCGCGAGACCGCTCACCACCCTGCGCCTCCCGGGGCCCTGCCCACCAACCCGCTGCCCCAGGGGGCTCACGGGCGCCTGGGACTATTTTCCAGTACAGATGCTAAGGAACTAGATCAGATGATGTCTGTGGGCCGTTTCATCTCCCATTTCAGGACCTTGACCGAGAGCAGTTCATTTCTAACCTGCGGCCTGTGGACTGCAGGGTCTCCAGGGAGCAGAGGGTGACAGGTTGGGCTAAGATGCTAATGGAGGTCAAAGTTAAAGCTCAGCGAGCCAGAGCGCCAGGACACTGGTTAGGGAGCACATCTGGTCCACCCACTCTTGGCTTTGAACTGATAGCTGATGGTCTGAATCAGGAATGCAGCACCCGGGAGAAGTACGGGCTCCACACCCGCTTCTATGAGCTCCACACCCGCTTCTGCTGCCGAGTTGTGGTGTGAGCTTGACTGAGTCCTTTCCTTCTCTGAGCCTTGTTTTGTTTTTGTTTTTCTGGAAAAATAAGAATGTTTGCACTAGGCCTAGATGCTTTTTAAGGCCCTCTCTTCTCACCTTAAGTTCTAGGACTCTACCGGTGAATCTCACACGAGAAAATCCTAGTGCTCATGCCCAAGCTCCCAGTCTTCGGCAGGCCACCTCTCGCCAGCCTGAGGAGGAACCAGGACCTCTGACCTCCATCAGCAGCAGCGCCAGTCTTCTGGCCAGTCTGTGTTTACTCACAGCTCTGGCTGCACAGGTGACCTCAGCATGTGATCTGCCGGTGGCCTGAGCCTGCAACGTCCGTCATGAGACAGGCGAGCTCAATCTAGTCCCGAGTCACGTGGAGGCTGCCCCACCAGCGCCTGGACTGGTCTGCTCGCCCAGAGGGCAAGAGAGAACTTTGTGCCTCTGTGTTTGACCCTTTCAGCGCCCCCTGGGGAGCATCTTTGCCAAGACCTCCCTGGTCGTGACTCCCCTGGGCAGGCCCCCCTGTGGTTCTGAACCTGGAGAAGGAAGGGAGTGCAATGAAAAGGAGCCTTTTCATGATGCCCCGGGATAATTTCACGATGTTCTACAGTTTCCTGCTGCTTTCCTGAAACTCGTCTGAATTGGTCTGAGGCACGACCACGTACAAAGAACGGGGGAAGCCAAACACTGTGTTCCTGAGGCCCTTCTCTGTCCTGAGCTAGCGCTTTCTTTCATCCTGCAGGAAAGAGAGGCCCAGAAAGTCCAAAAGTTGAATAAACATTTCCCAAGCATCATCGGTGTGCTAACTCCAGGTTGAGAAGCAGGAATTAAAAATGAATCATTAACTTTTTAATGCTCTGTGCAATGTATATGCCTACACAAACACAGGGCACACATTCTCAGAAGAACAGGTTTTCATGAAATATAAATCTTATACATCACCACTGACAAGACTGATACTCTGGCTTTAAGGGAATATACGTCTTATGTTTAAAAAATAAATAAGTAAAGGTTAAAATGAAAAAAATGAATCAGACATGGTCCTTATTCTCAGAGAGTTTGGATAAATCTCTTCACCCCTCTGAGCCCCAGTTCTGCACAATGGAGTTAATGTTCCCTGTCTAGGATTGTTAGATGTAGCAAATAAAAAGTACAGGATACTTAGTTAAATTTGAATTTCAGATATACACTGTGTACTATTTTAAGTATAAGTATGTCCCATGAAATACACGGGATGAACTTATACTTAAAAGTTATTCATTGTTTATCTGAAATTCAAATTTAACTGGCATCTCGTATTTTATCTGGCAAGCCTATCCTTGTCCAAACTAGTTCAGGGATTTTATGAGGTGCAACAGGAATAATATGTGAATTAATAATGTATGAAAGTGCTTTCCAGCTTATAAAGTTCTGTGTCAGCAAGATGGGTTTGGATTGCATTGCTTCGATGGAAGAGGTTCTCTTGCAGGCCTGGGAGTCTGTTCTCACTGTGGAGATCCGAAGACAAGAGGAGAAAGTTCAGTGCTGCATCCCAAAAGAACACTTTTTATTCTTGGGTGGTGGATCTAAAACCAATGGCACAAGATGGAGCAGCACATGTGAGAATGTCCTGAGGGTTTTGGTCCGTAGAAAACTCAAGGCAGAACCTGCTAGGATGTGCACAGCACCAGCATCTTCTGACTGCATGGTGTCTAGAAGGCTGTCGGTGCTGCTCGGAGTCCCCTGAAGGACTGAGAGAGACAGGGATGATGGGCTGGGTTCACGGGGCTTGGAGACCAGTGTCCTGGCAGGGATAAGAGGGCTGAGAGGTATTTGACTTGAGGTCTGAGGACTCAGGAGACATAAGCCATAGGCTTCCCATCCAGACAGGGTCTTGCTCCTGGAAGGTGCCACTTGCAATCCAAGGTGGCATTCTGCTTTGGTAAAGGGCCCCAAGCAGACAATCCTTTTTTGTCTAGTTGAGAAGCAGAACAACAACTGCAGCAGCAGAAACTGTGTGGTACGTGAGGGCTGGACAAACCCCCGGAATCCCCACTCCTCCCAGACAGGGACAACCAGGCTGGAGACACGACTCACCCAAAACCATGTATTAAGTTAGGGCGGAGCTAGGATGGAACCACGCCTGCGGCTCCCCAGCTCTCGGTCGGGTTCATCTCAAACCATCCTCTCCTGAGATGCCTGCTGTTTGAGCAGGGCCCCCAGGCAGCCGTTGTCCTCCAAGGCTAAAAATCCAGAGAGTTTCCCACAGAGGGGAAGGTGGTTATTTACTAATGGTGATGATCATCTGCTTGGGGGCGATACTTTATAGTTTGCAAAATACTTTCATGTCGTTTATCGCATCTTCATTGACTTCTACATTCCTACATCCTATACTTCCTGCCCTTGTCCACCTCTTAAGGTGCAGTACTCTCCCACGGAGGGACAGTTTAGTGTAGAGTTTGGAGTATGGCTTCTGGAGCCAAACTGCATGGGGCTGAAACCTGGTAGGAGATTGGGTGGCCTTTGGCGAACTATGTGACAGAGGTTCACTGTGTCCCAGAGTTCCCATGTGAGGATTAAATGAGTTGAGATGTGCTTACAAGTACCTAGCACATTGTTAGGACTTCATAAATATCAGCTACTACCATGACTATTATTATTGCAGTTGTTACTTCAGAACTCTGTTCTATGACCCCAAAGCCCTTCTCCTTCTTCCTGTTCCCCCTTCAAAACTCAGCTCAAATTCTGCTCCCCTAAGAAGACTTTTTTGATCCTTTTCTCTCAACAGTTAGATGTCCTCTAACATTGACTGCACTTACTTAGTTGTATAAATTCAACAATTTTCTGGTTCATTCCCATGAAGCTTTGAACTTCATCCCCATGTTTATCTGTGACATATTTGTGCTTAATTGATGTTTGTTGAATGAATGAGTGATCGCACAGATACCATTCTTGAATTCTTTCCTTCCCTCACCCTACACCCAACCCAGCAGCAAGTCTTGACAATTTCACATCTAAAATAGATCCCCAATCTGCCTCTAGGCCAGTCTAGGCCACTACCTTCTCACATCTGAACTTGGCCTTCTCACTGCTTCCCATGCTCCTGCCCTCGCTGCCCTACGATCCACCTCCCTTGACTTCTTGCTCTAAGAAGAAAATCCAGCCTACTCACATGGCTCTGGAGCTCTGCCTAAGTAGCTCCTTCCTTATCTCGATCCATGCTCTCCTTCACTGACGTGCTTCCTCTGCTCTGGTCTCCCTTCCAGACCTTTCCCACCTCATAGTCCTGCACTGGCTGTTCCTTCTGGTCTTTGCAGAGCCAGCTCTTTCTTCGGACTTCAAGTTTAATGTTACATTCTCAGGGAGGCTTTCCCTGACCACCCTATGTGTCTCCCAGTTATTCAGCATCACAACACTCTTTTGATTTTTCTTCTGACATTTATCATAATTTGTAAATACCTTGCTTGCCCACTCATGTATTTGTGAATTGATTTTTGCACTCAATATATTATAAGCACAAGTTCAGGGTACAAACTTTTTCTTTCTTTCTTTTTTTAACCTTGTTTACCAGGGTATCTCTAGATCAGTGCTTAATCCATTTTTGATGAATGAATGGCTCCTCCTAGCACAATAGACCAATATAGATGCTCATTTTACAGATGGCAAAACTGAAGTGTAGAGAGGTTGGTTGCTGGCCTAGGTCACATAGGCTGGAAGTAGGGCACTGGGCCCACTAGATCATGGACATTTTCCCACAAGACCATTTCACCTTGAGGGGAGACAGGCTGTGGGTTGAGAACACCGTTTGGCTGATTCATAGAATAATTCTTCAACATGGGACCATAGATGGCAGAGATCCCAAGATTCTTGTCTCTAAAGAGGTAGTGCTGCTGGTATGTGGCTAATGATTAAATTCAATTCCGAGTTCCCGGCTGCCCTTGAGGCATTGTACACACCCAACAAACACCCAATGGTTGTAAGAAAAGTCCAGTGATTGTGTGAGAAAGGAAATCAGACCCAAAGGCCTGAGAGCAGGCTTGATCTCCCAGGACCCTCTTCGGAGTTGTTCTAATTTAGGCCTGATGGAATGGGAAAGATGTTGTTTCTAGTTCCCTTGCACTAATGTGGCCTAATTTGGAAGATTTTGCCGTTCCTGAGTTCCTGGCTGGTGCCTGAGAGCAGACCCTGATTATTGTCATCACTTAAAATACTGCCTTGGTCATTGATAAAAAGCTGGCAGCAAAGCACAGTTTCTGTGGTTTCAGGAGGAAATTTCTTCTAGAGGGAGCCAGGTGACACAAAGAGAGCCCTGGCCAGAGGTCATAGGGCAGTGCTGTGAGTGGGGAGGGAGGCCCTTAGGCTTCCAGCCAGCTGACATGAGGTCCCTTGCTGCCCCGCAGCTGCCTCCTGTCAGGAGTGATTTGGGTTTGATGGTGGCTTGAGTCAGAGGGTTGGGATCTGGTGCCGGGTCTGCTGCTGCTGTGTGGTGAGGGGCCTTGCCAGGGCCCTGTTTGTCTTTGGGTGTTGGTTTATCATCTTCACAAAGATGGGTTTGAATCCACCTCCGATATTTCCTCTCTCTACGGCTTCTCCAGGCAAGTATTTTCTCCTCCCAGCCTGGATTTTCCATGTCCTTTAGCCCTCAGAAGCCAGCATGAAATCGGCATTGTGACTCAAAATAGTGCAACAAAGCGCATCTTAGTCCTAGAGAGCTGGCTTTCCCAGGCACACTCAAGGGTCCAGCGCCCTCTCCTGTCCCTCTCCCAGCCCTAGGTGCTGGGCACGCATCCCAATGGCAGGTGCCCACTCCCGTGAAGGAGGTTCTTCAAGAGGGTGAGGTCATGGGAGCAGGCTGGGGAGTAGGACTCCTCTGCTCCTCTGGGGGTCCAGAAGTCCTGGGCACTGGACCACCAGGACATAGTACTCTCCTGGCCTTGACCCGCCATGTGAGAAGGCGAGGTTTAAGAAATTTAGGTATGTCCCGATGTCTTTTGAGTGTTTACTATGGGGCAGGCTCTGGCCCAACTCCTTATATATGTTGTTTCATTTGACCTTGAGTCCTATGAGATGGATATTATCATCTTCATTCTGCAGAGGAGAAAGTTGAGACACAGGACTTAAGTGACCTGGCCAAGTTTCCACAGTTAGAAAAACCAGGATTGGACCTAGCACTCTTTACTGTGAAACTACTGTCTCTCCTAATAACAATAGCAATAAAAACAATCAAAGTTGAAGAAGTTCAGTAAGCAGTTGTGAAAATTACTATGGACTTAAGGTCTAAATAAATGGCTAGGAATTCTAATTCTTTCATTTATTAGCTTGATGATCTTGGACAACTCACTGGACTTACTTGAGTGACAGTGTCTTAACGTATAAAGTGGAGGGAATAACTCCTTCTACTTCATAGTGTAAGATTAAAAAGGTTAATGTACACAAATTGTTCAGCATTGATGTCCGGCTTGTAATAGGTGCTCAGTGAACATTACCTGCTACAACCTTCCCTCCAGAGGGGTTGCAAAGTTTAGCTGAGATATAATGACTGGGAAAGCTCTGTGTCTTCCTTCCCTGTCAGTAAATCCTCTTTATTACAATTATAGCAACGTAAGGGAAAGAGTTATTTGCGAAGCTCTGGCTCCATTCCTCCCCCGAATGGTTCAAATTCTTTGCTTTGCAGCCAACACTGATGACGAGCAAGGGTTTGACTTGGTGCCCACTGCGAATGACGTCCTGCAGCAGATCTCCAAGAACTGCAGCAAATGCTTTTCTGAGCTTATTTTTAACGCCAGAAGTTCCCTGAAGCAGGATTTTACCATTTAGCTTCATTGTTTGGAGGAAGGTTCTTTGACTCAATATGAATTTATGACTTTAGACCTTCTCCTCCTCATCACTTACACAGTATACCATTGGGGTAGATCACGGATGTGGTTGGCAGACATAGCTCTAGATCCAAATGAGTTCTACTGTTGGTTGTTCCTGATTGTTGAAACAGTATGTACTCATTGTAAAAAAATTTGGAGAATGCAAAAAAGTATGAAGGAGAAAAAAATTTAAATACCCATAACTGCAATCATTCAGAGACAAAGATTGTTAATGTTTTGGTGTATTTTACTTTTTATATATGTTCATACATTGTTTTGCATAATTGGGATCATAGTATAAGTCGTCACGGAAGATATTTTTAAATAAAATTTTATGTTTTTAGAGCAGTTTTAAGTTCACAGCCAAAAAATGAGAGGAAGCTATAGAGATTTCCCATGTGCCCCCTGCCCCCCGACATGTGTGACCTCGCTCATCATCAACATCCACAACAGAGTGATGCATTTGTAACAATTAATGAACCTGCACTGAAACACCATATGCACCCAAGGTGGACAGAATACATCATGGTTCATTCTTGGTGTACATTCTGTGGGTTTGGACAAATGTATAATGACATCTAGCCATCATTATAATATTATTCAGAGTGTTTTTCACTGCCCTAAAATTTCTCTATGTTCCACCTATTCATTCCTCCCTTCCCCCTCCCACAAAACCTGGCAACCACTCACCTTTTTACTGTCTCCACAGGTTTGCCTTTTTCAGAATGTGAGATAATTGGAATCATACAGTATGTAGCCTTTCCAAATTGGCTTCTTTCACTCAGTATTGTGCATTTAAGATTCCTTCATATCTTTTTGTGCCTCGACAGCTAATTTTTTAGTGTTGAACTGCAGTTTATTTATCCATTCACCTACTAATGGACATCTTGGCTGCTTCCAAGTTTTGACAGTTATGAATAAAGTTGCTATAAACATCTGTATGCAGGTTTTGGTGTGCACTTGTTTTTAGCTCCTTTGGGTAAGTACCAAGGAGCACAATTGCTGGATCATACAGTGAGCATGTTTAATTTTATAAGAAATCTTCTGAAGTAGCTTTGGCATTTTGCATTGCTACTAGTTATAAATGAGAGCTCCTGTTGCTCTACCTCCTGGTCGCATTTGGTGTTGTGTATCTAGATTTTGGCCATCCTAAGGGGTGTGTAGTGATAACCCATTTTTTCACCAAGAATTCCCTTCGTGAGTGTTATTTTTTATAGATGTATAGTATTCTAACATAGGGAGGCCACAGAGCGCAAAGTATTTAACCTATCCCTTATTATTATCTGTTTAGATTTTTTTCTAATATTCACTACTATCAGTAACATTGGATGAATGTTTTTGTACATAGTTCTTTATTTACATCTGATTATTTATTCCCCTTGGATATATTCTTTCAAAGTAGAAATGAGTCAAAAGAGTACAGACGTTTTTCAGGCTTCCTGGGAAGGTTCTCTCGCTTCACATTCCTATCATCAGTGTGAGGCACTCCCCTGCCAGCAACAAGTATTACCACCTGCTTTAAAGCTTTGCCAAATCAATTGGTTAAAAAATTATAACTCATTGTCTCAGTCTGCAAATCTTTGATTACTTAAGTTTAATGTACAGTACTGGTATTTCATCCTTCCTAGCCACTCGTATTTCCCAGTGAGTTTTCTGTTCATGTCCGATGCCAGGCAGACTTTGTTAAGAGTAGCCCCAATAATCCTAGAGTTTTTCTGCAGATGATGCCAAACCTTGCATTTAGCCACATCTGATTTGAGGCTAGGCTCCGGCAGGATTAGAAAGAGTCCATGTCAGCACTGCTGTTTCAATGAAACCAGAAAGGCGAAAGTTTCCCCGGTTTACTGGCATCTGGGAGATGAAGTTATTTTGCTGAGCCACATCTATTATCTTGTTATGCCTTCTTTTCTTATGCCCAAAGCTCCTCTTTTCTTTCATTCTGCTCTAGCAGGAGAGCTAAATTTGGTATGTATGTGTCCTTTCTTTCAGCGTGTTCATCCACCTCCTACTACGTGCTGCACTGTAGCCACATCAAAGGACTGTGATGTCTAGAGAAGAGCCTGGGCTTTGAAGTTGGGCAGATCTTGGGCGGGTCCCTTAATCTCTCCGAGGCTAGTTTCCTCTTCTTTCAAGTACAGGCGATAGCCTTAGTTTGGGAGAATAAATTCATTATGAATGTAAAACTCCTAGAACAGTGTCTGTCCCATGATAAGATTCCATTTAGCTCAATGAAGAATTCTTAAGCCACTTCTTATTTGCTAGGTGCTGAGTATACAAGAGGAATCAAACGGGGCACTTCATAGTGTCTGCATTGCCTCCAGGAGAAAGGTCAGGCTGTGCGTGGACTCGGACAGGGCCCTCTTCGACCCCTGCCATTCTGCGTCACCCTCCCCGCCTCCCCTGCCCAGCCTCATTAAGGCCTGAGGCCCCAGGTGTCATGGGTGGGTTGACAGCTCTCTTTAGAGCCCTGCTCCTTAGCTGCAATTCTGGAGCAACAGCAAAAGTGCCAGTCAACATTCTGTTACACAGAAAGTCACGACTATAATTTTTATTTTCTCTTTTCTTATTAACATTGTGTTATAAGTACTTCCCCTTTATAGCACAGTTGTTAAGGGAATTAGTAGAGACAGCCATCCTTACTAAGTGACCGTGGGCAAGTGGCTTAACCTCTCTGTGCCCTAGTTTCCTTATCTGTGAAATAGGAATAATAATAGTACCTACTTCCTGAAGTTCTGCTTAGGAGAAACCAAAATATTTCACATGTAGCTCTTAGTATAATGCCTAGCACATAGTAAGAAATTGGTGATCTAGTGTTACTAGTTGTTATACTGCCTTCTCAGCCACCTTTACAATGACTTTATATGATTAAGTTGAATAGTTATAATATCTTTCTCTGATGTTGGATATTTAAGGTGTTTCTGATTTTTAAACACAAAGTAAAGTATTATTCCTGAGAAATTTTTAAAAAGTCATCTTACAGTTTGGAGATAAAGGTAGAGCAAGAAATTTAAGAGTTATATGTAGGAATGAATAACATTAACACACTTAAGTTGTCTTTAAAAAAATTCAATATTCCTATACATATTGCAGGATAATTAACCCATCTGATAAGCATAGGATGATCCCTGTGTGAAGTACAGAGCTGGCCTGAATTACTTCGGCAAGGTCTTCTAGTCTTTCTCCAGGCAAAGAAGCTGCATCAGCTCTTCTCTCCTACTGCCAGAGAATCTCTGATATAGCACAGCTGAAGGTCATCCTAGCATTTTCAGCTATCACTTAGGGACATCTGGTAGGGCAACTATCAAGCCATGTCACCTGATGGGGAAATTAAGGGGGCAGGGGTTTCTTCTGTGGTCCTTTAGCCAACAAGGTTCAAAGTTAGCACCGGTATAAATGAAAGACAAACCTACACAGATCTAGCACCCTCCATGTGCCAGGCTCTGTAAAAAATTCTCTACCATGCTTAGCTTAACTAATTAAGACAGAATTTATTGGCCCTAATTTATAGATGGGAAAACTGAGGCTCAGAGAGGCGCAAAGTTTTTTCCAAGGTTACACAGCTGGCAGAGTGATGACCAGATCTGTCTGACTCTAAAGATACAAGCTCTTCCATGGCACACTGGATTTCTTTTCAGTTTAATTCAAGTTAAGCAGCAGGGATTAGCGCTCACATGTATGACCCCTGCTAGGCTGAGAACAGAGAGAACAGCCTAATGAGAGGGACAGACATAAATCAGAAGTTCTAGTGGTTGGAATAGTAGGCAGATGCATGCCTGTGAGAATTAATAAAGCCATGAAGGCAGTTCAATTTATCTTGTGTCTTTCTCTGAAACCCATCCTTAATTCTTTTAGGAAGAGGCAGGGGAGAGATAGATTGATAGATCAGGGTTGTAATCGATGAATAACAAAGGGCAGTGGGAAATTGGGGATGGAGAGATTAATTCCCATTCAGAAACGCAGGAAAGCCTTAGAGGATATGGTATGTTGGTTGAGGTTTGAAGGCAAGGAAGAAACAGCAAGAGAATTTTGGGAAGGGGCATGACCTGTTTACCCCAAGAGAGGTAAAAACAATCTTGATTTGTGTTTGCTAAATACTGGTCTGAAACCAGAACACCAACACACGCCTCTTTCATTTTCCCCTCCCCTTTACATACATAGACAGACCTACCAAGACACAGCCATAGATACTCACAAATGCAAAAAACACAGAAAATACACATGTAACACACCAATACACATAACATACACAGATAGATACTAGCTCCCATACAAGCTCACACATATATGGAAAATACTCATACACACAGACTCACAAAGATGTTTATACTTTCATACACAGGCACATACATATTCTCTCCCCACCCACTACTCATGCAGGTAAATAAATGCATTTTTTCATTAACATATACACAGGTCCACAAGCAAATCTCATCCTGCCCTTCTGCTTGGAGGCCAGTGACTAATGGGAAGCCGTGCATGCACAAAGGCAAGCATCACACAGCGGGGGCCAGGAATGGGGTTGGCGGTGGGGCTGGGATAAGCCCTGTCAGATGACAAACCCGCTCAGCCGGGCTCCCTCTGAAGGTTGCTGAGCCAAGGCTGCAGCGCGTGAGCGAGCTCTGGATCCTGGGCGGATGGGGCGGGGCTGCGCGCCAGAATTCCAACCTCATAGGGTTTAGTGTCACCCAGGGTCAAGTTCTGCTATCAGACCCACCCCAATTCCTGCAATAGGCAAGCGGCTCCCGGGACTCAGCAGGGCTGTGGCGCGCGGCTTGTGTTAGCACAGTGCACTGAGAGTACCGGTAGTTAGCATTAATACGTGTTTACAGGGGGCCAGGCACTGGGGCAAGCCCTTTTAGAGCGTAGATCTCAAGACAGCTCTGTGTGGAGGGCAGGGTGCGGTGGAAGTGGATGCGACGTGTAACATCCTCTATTTAGAGGTGAGAAAACTGCGCTCAGGCCACTAAACCATTGAGTAGGCTACAAGAGGCTGAGGTTTCATCCGTTGGGTCCTATTTTCCCCGGGGTTTCGGGTAAAGTGCAAGTGACCCTGTCTCTCCCCAAAGCAGGAAGCTCGCACTTTCCGCTCCTGAGGGGGTCTCTAGACATCCTCTCCTGCCTGGCACAGAGCCTGACCCACAGCAGGTGCCTGGGGAGGGCGTGGGTCTTAGTTCAGTAATGCTCTCAGTTTCCCCATCTCTGAAATGGGAGTGGCAGCGCAGACCTCGCAGGGCCGAGATGAAGGTTTCTGAGGCAGCAGAGGCAATGCTGAACTCTACATCCTTGCTGCTGCGCCCTCGCCCGTCGCGGGGATTCCAGCCCAGTCCCCACCCGGGTGCGGCGCCGGCGCCCCATTGTTCAAGAGGGCGGGCAAGCTCCCGAGATCTTATTCCCCGCCCCGGGTCGCGCTCGCCGCTCAGTGGAGCAGACGACTTGGCCCGGTGTCTGCCGCGCGGGGCGCGTCCTTTGTCTGCTCCGCGGCGTCCGGTGCCCGAGGCCCGCGCCCCGCTTCTTGGGTAGACAAAGCCCGAGCTGCCGCGAGCCTGATGCGCTGGAGCAGGGCTCGCACCACCCTCCTCCCGCCTTAGCACCGCCCCCTCCCTCTTGACGGCCTCTGATTGGCCCGGGATGCTATAAAGAGGCCAGAGAGCGACTGGGTCACGTGGGCTAGCGTGGCTTCCCATTGGTCGGGCGAGGCTGCCAATCGGAGAGGGCGGGCTGTCCGCGCTCGGCCAGGTCGTTCCCTCTGTGCTGGGGCCCGCCCGCGGGGCCGGCCGCCTGTCAGAGGGAGGTGGCGATGGTGCGCCGGGTGGCGGTGGCGGTAGCGGTGACGGCTCTGGCGGCTTCCCTGGTCCGAGTGCAGGGAGGAGAAGATGACTGACCGGCCGACTGACTGAATGAATGAATGGCGGAGCCGAGCGCGCCATGAGGAGCCTGCCGAGCCTGGGCGGCCTCGCCCTGTTGTGCTGCGCCGCCGCCGCTGCCGCTGCCGCTGCCGCTTCAGCAACCGCGGCGGGGAATGTCACCGGTGGCAGCGGGGCCGCGGGGCAGGTGGACGCGTCGCCGAGCCCGTGGCTGGAAGGCGAGCCCACTCACTCTTTCTCTAAGACTACGGCTCCCACGACCCGGGCCCCGAAGACTGGACCTCCGCGCGCTACCGTTCACCGACCCCTGACCGCATCCTCTTCCACCCTGTCCCCGGAGACCAGCCCTCCTCGGGAGACAACCGGACCCCCTCTGACCACCTTTCAGGCGCCGCTCGGCCCTTCGTCGACCACCCCTCCGGCGGTGGAGCGCCCTCCGACCACCCCTCGGGCGACGACCAGACCTGCGCCCACCACCCTCTCGACGACCCCTGGCCCGGCGCCGACCACCCCTGTGGCCACCACCGTTCCGGCGCCCACTACGCCGCAGACCCCGACTCCCGCTCTCCCCGGCAGCAGCAGCGTCCCGCCCACCCCACCTGCCACCGAGGCCCCCTCACCTCCTCCCCCAGGTGAGTCCCAGCGCGTCCGCGCCCGGCAGGACCCTCCGGGCGGCTGCCCATCCTGACCCCGGCGCCTGGCCTCTAGGATCAGGCTCTCGGCCAGAATGGATCGTTTCTTGTCGCAGAGGTTCCCCAGATTTCGACTCCCAATGGGAGGTCCGAGCCCCAGCTAGCGCGCTCCCCCCCACCCCCCATCTGGAAAGTCTTTTGTGCCCCCTGGGCAGTGCGTCCTTGGGGGAGGGAGCTGCCGTGGGGACGGCGCCGCAGCCCCTTCCCCCCGGGCTCTCTGGCCTTTGTCAGGCCCCCACAATGGGCACGAACTTTGGGGCTGCGTCGCTCCTCCTGCCTCCGCGTCGGGTCAGCTGGGGAAGTTCGAAAGCCACCACAGTGCCTCCTTCCACCACTGGGTCGAACGCGGGATTCCGCCCGAGGCTCCGGTGTCCTGCTCCTTTCTCCTTGTTCATAGAAATATCAGATGGGCATGTGGCAGGTGGAAGGGCTATTGAAAGCATTTTGTTTACAAAGTGGTACAGAGCACTTGAGGCCAGAAAGGGGGAAAAAAAAAAGCAAAACAAAAAACCCAAACAGAAACATTGCGATGCGTGTTTCCCCCGCTGTACGTGGATTCAGTCGGTCATTTGGGACAGGTGTGTATCTAGGTTGAGCACAGTCATAAATTAGGTTAAATCCCTTCCTTGCACCATTTTTTTTTCCCGGTCCCTCAATGACAAGGTCAATATGTTTGGACAAATATACAAATTAAGCAGGGATGCCACCCCCCCTTTTTCTCTCTCACGCTAGAATGTTAAATTTTGCTAATGCTGATAAGTTGCCCATTTCTGTTTTTTGAGTCCACATAGAAAATAAGGTCCTTTTTTCCTGGGGGTTGAAATCTTCAAGCAAAGTCAGAGACAACTCCTATTCTCTCCCTTTTTCCATCTGAAATGGACTTGGAACAAAACAAAACCTACCTTGTCCAAACCATTTGCCGAGATGTACTTAACATTAATGGATCTCTGACCTAATTCTTAGGCTCAATGATCCACTGTGGACTCAAGTATGGACTTTGGACTGTAACTGAGTTTGTAGAGTTTTGCCACATGATTACTAGTCTTAACAGTCTTGAATCTTGGGTTCAAGCTTGGCATTGACATTAGTAGGAATGCAGATTATTCACTCAAAAAAAGCTAAGCTTCTCTTCTCGCTGGATTTTGACTGTAACCTTTTTTGGCCTTGTATGGAGAGACTGACCTATGACTGAGAGACAGGAAGCATAGTGGTTGAGAGTATGAACTCTCAAGCCTACTTGTAGTTTTGAATCCTAGCTCTGCCCCTTATTAACTGTATAATCTTGGGCAGGTCTCTTAAGCTTTCTTCATCTGTGAAATGAAAATAATCGTAATATTTACTCATAGGATGGCTGTGAAGATTATATATGACTAGGCTTTTTCTGTAGGGGGATAGAAAACATTTGAGGAACCTAGTAGGGACTTGAGGTGATTTTTATTTGTCTTAGTGAAGCATAATAGAAAAAAGAGGAAATAGATGTTCTGGAATTGGAAGCACACAGTAGCATTTAAGTAGCAAGATCACTTATTGGATGGTTAATATAGGATAAGTAAGTCTGTGTAGTTGATGCTGTTTTACTTTTATTGTTTTTGTGTTGTTATTTTTAAATCACAAAGTAACCACTACTTGCAAAAAAAGTTACAAACAACCAGAAGTCCTCAAAGGAACAAGTGAAAGTCACTCCTTTCCTGCCTCCAGGTTCCAGTGAGTCCCTAGAGGTTACTACTGTTAACAGTTTGATCTCTTTTCATACGTTTTTCTGGGTGTATATGAACATACACATAGGCTTTTAAAAATAGTTTTAAAAAACTCAGCATAAAATAAATCTATCTATATATATTTTTACAACTTGCTATATTCACTTAAGTATGTATCATGGACTCTCCACCCTCCCTCTGGCCCCGCTCCTGCCATGTTAGTGCCTAAGGTCTACCTTATTATTTTTTTTAACAGTTGCATTTTTCTTGTAGGACTATATCATAATTTAACCAATCTCTTATTATGGACACTTAGATTGCTTCTGGGTTTCACTTTAAAAAGCACAGAGAAGAATGTGTTCTTGTTGAGTCTATCATCTATATTATATTCTCTAATACTTTGGCTGGAGTTCATACACTCCAAATGAATTTTAGGTAAAGTAAAGCTGGATTGATTATATTTGCAATCCAAACTTTTCAAGGCTTTTCATGGACTAACATATACCTATGTCTGTAGTGGTCTTTGGGTTACAAACGTTTGAGGAGGATGCTCAACTTTGGTAGCTCTGTATTTTAAATTTTCTATAGTTTGTATTTTTCTGTGAATTCACTATGGATTGCCTCTGTCTAGTTCTCAGCATATTAATATGCAGTTTTAGCTTTACAGTGATATAATCAAGTGGGACCTTTTTATCTGAACATGGGTTCTAATTTACTTCAAACAGTAAACACATCTCTCTGACCCAAGGAGAACTTCTACCTGAATTTGAGAGACCTAGTTTGGCTTGCAAAGTTGTATTCTTGGCATTTGGGAACTTGGTTGTACAGGGTGTTTTATTTTAATGTTCCAATGTTCCTCTAAGGACTGAATATCTTTGATAATATATTATATGATAGGCTGGGTCTTTTGGCTGCTCCCGGAATTAATAAAAATTTCTTTTGTGAAGGTCTTGCTGAGAGCTCTTGCCTGCCCCTCAATTAGGGCCCTCTTTTATTTACAGGGACAACTGATCGCAAACTGAAACTAATTGCCCAGCAAGCAGGCACTTTCCTCCCGCAGACCTGGCAAAACATTTGGCTGATTGGTTGGCTGGGAAGGACATTTTAAGGAGGGTGAAGGAAGAGGCTGTGATACTGTAAAATAATAGTTATATCAGCAGCAAGAGACTGAGGTGATAACAAGTGTTTGATTTTTAAAGTTATGAACCTTTAATGCATCTATTTGACAGACCCGGAGCACTTACTGTCTGCTGTTAAGATTCTAGTGCAGATGCAAGAAAAGAGGATCCCATGCTTTCTGTCTGTCTGAGTATGGCAGCCAAGATTGAATGGGGGACTACAGGAGGAAAAAAAATATGGACCTTTAGGGCCAGATAGAACATTACTACTACCTTCTTACATGGCTCTACATTTTAGGAAATACTTCCATGGACTGAGCTGAAATATTTCTCTCTGTAGTTAACACAGACTGGTTCTGGCTCTGCCCTTTGGGGCCATGCAGAGTAAGGCTGCTCTCTCTGTGCCATGACAGTTCTTCGGGGGTCCAGGGATAGTGGTCTTGTTCCCTCTGAGTCTGGATGAAATGCCTTCAGCTCCCTCAACTGTTCTTTATATAATATGATTTCAAATTCACTCACTATCCTGGTCACCGCTCTTCTGGACTTTTTCAGTCTTTCTGTGTCTCTCCCAAAGTGTGGAACACAGAGATGAACATAATAGTCCAGATGAGCTCCAACTTGCTGTAGCAGAGAGGGCAGTTACCTCGTTCTTTCTGGATGCTATTATTCTACTGTTGATGTAGTTATTTCTAATCAGTAGCTTTTTTTGGCAGCTATACTATTTGTTGACTCATCGAGTCCATTAAGATAGTTGTCTTTTTTTTTTTTTTTTTTTTTTTAACATGCTGGATGAGTTTTCCTTCATTCTGGATTTGGAAATTCTTGTTATTTTTTAAAATATAAGCTGAGACATTTACCAAACACGTACAATTTATTATGCTAGGTTCAAACCATCCTTTTAGATCCTGTGTCTGTCAGTGTACCACACCCAGTTTATTCGTATTCACTTACAGGGTGTTCCTATAGCCAGAGTCTAAGGACAAGTTAGAGCAGGTTATTATTACCTCATAGGGAAAAATAAATTTATGGATGTTAAGCAGTTTGGAAGGCAAGGAGTAATAGTTTAGATTAGTTCTCAAGGGTCTCTTCCTGCTCTAAAGTTTTGTAATGATTTGGTATGCATGTCTCAGGACACATTAATACCCCCCAAAGAGCCTAAATTATTTGTTTGTAATCTAAGTTAAAAGAATACACTTTGTTTAAGCAAGCACTAAATTTAGAGTTCAAATATCTGACTACTGTGAACTGTATATAAAATATTATGAATGGATTTTATTTGAAAGGAACGTTTTGGGAATGCAGGACCCACCTCACTGTACTGGGAAATGTTTTCGTCACCCTAAAATTCGCTACGGCTAGGTTCAGGGTCCTATTTGCTTGTAGTTAATTAGGAAGATGCCATTCATTTTAAGGAAATAGGAATTATTCAGGCTTCAAAGGTAATGTAGGTCCATAATCTTATCCATGTGGGGCTGGAAGTGTTTCATGACTTAGAGATTTTCAGATTTTAGGAAATTAATAAATACACCACAGTTAAGTTTGGGGCAGCATACAAAAACACATACAAATATATGCATGAAATGCATATATAGTCACATTGAGTGGGATAAATGAAGACTATAAATAGCCTTGCATTTGTTCAGCTCAGGTTTTGCTGCCAAATGAGTTATAGAAAAAAATTTGGTTTTTGGAGCTTCTGGTATTCAGCATCAGGTCTGGGGGATTGTGGACCACTGTAATAGTAATTGCAAATACATATAGTGTTTACTATGTTAAAGGCAATGTTTTAACTGCTTCACAGACACAAATTTTTAATTTCACAACAATTAGCTATAATCAAGTTGTTATTACTCTCATTGTATGGACAAGGAAACCGAAGTTCAGAGAAGCTCAACTGAGGCAGAGCCTGGATTCAAACTCTGTCATTCTGGTTCCAGATTTGTATTACTGGTATTCAAAGAAGTAGTTACATAGTAGAGAAAAGATGGAAACCATTTTGCTAAAATTATTGGTTCTTGGATACTAATCTGAAAAAATTTCTCCTCTTCTTTGGCACTTATTCCCTTCACTTCGTTGCGGACTATTCATTCACCTTCTCAAATTTTGTTTTACAATGTTTTACAACTGTGATTTTAAATTATAGCTCTAATTTTCCTTTGATTTGGTTCTCACGTGGTCTGTGATAGAGAAAAATTGTAGTCTTTTTAGGACCAGGCCCAGGGACTTCTCAAATTCACTATATCTTATTCCTGGCCTAAATTCCTAGCTTTCTGTAGAAATTCCTTAGGCTGATTATTTTCTGGAACAAAATAGTTAAATTCCAGAACATTAGTTTCCATTTTTCTGAATTATGTCCCCAGGAAGCCTTCTGGCTAGTTGAAAATTTACACGTTGATATAATCTAACTAGGTCTTTTTATCTTGATTTTTCAAAAGACCCATAAAATTAAAGTGTGTATTACTTTCATCTCAGCATTTCTAAACAAGTATGTATTAACTTCCAGACGTCCTGGCACCCTTATAAAAAGAAAAGTATCACAGTGCTGTTTTTTACTGATGGGTAAATTAGGGGCAGAGAGGTTGCTGCTCTAGGGCACTTAATAGATCAGAAGAGAATAGAAATGTAAGATTGTGTTTGGCTGAAGACGGTGTTAGATGATATTTTTAGTCATAAATAGCTTTAATTTATGTTTTTTTGCCTTGATCTTGAATTTTGATTGTTTTCTTTAGATATTATATAAAAACCTTCATTACCAATGTTGACATTATGTTGAGACACCTTTTCTGTGGTCACTTAAACTTTTTTCAAGATTACATTTTGGTTTATCTGTTTTTCACTAGAAACAACTACCCTAATTGTACTGGTAACTTTGAAAGGAGATTTTAAAAAATCGTGATTAAAGAGATAAAGATTGTATCTGGATACATATGTGTTTGGATCATAGTAAAGGTTTACTCAAAATAATTGTCTTTTTAGATGTATGTAAGCACATGTGATAAATTTGTGTCAAAATAATTTCTCTGGTAATGCCACTGTTCCACAGACCATTGTTATTGTCAGGAGAAATCTTTCCCTATTACTTTTTCTTCATTAAAAACTATCTTTCTTTAAAAAAAATCTTTTGTCTCCCTTGCTCATTTTTTCACTTTAAACTCCTGTATTTTTCTCTCCCTCTTGTCTCTTATTCTTAGCCTCATCCATTCTTTTACATTCTTTAAGGAACAAAATTATCCTCTCTATTTAACAATTTACCACTTTGTCCTCCTTCAGTGCCTCCTCAAAGCCCAATTCTTCCAAGAAGTCTCTCTAGAGGAACAAAAGGTCCTTGAAGATGTCCTGGTAACAGGGCGCACAGGGTTGAACACTTTGCACTCAGAACAAAACCTGTCTTTCTCTGTGACTTTGACTTTTTTCCTTTGAATTTGTTTTTAGTCTATTTAATTTAGATTATTAAGCCCACTTGATAAGCAAATGTCATCACTTATACAATATACAGGACAGGGTATTAATTCTCTCTTTTTGAAAAAAAAAAGATAAGAGAAATGAGAGAAAAGATTTTGTTTTTGCTCTGGGATCTTCTTAATTGCCCAGCTTCCCCGCTCTCCCCCCATTCTCCTGAGGGATAATACAGAAAAAACTGTCATAACAGAAGTTATCTTTCTCAATTAAAAAAAAAAATCAAGTACTTTGAGGAAGCAGCAAATTTCTTTTTCTATTTATGAATATAATATGAGCTGTGTTTTGCGGTAGGTGGATTGGGGCTGCATACCAGTATAAAAGGTTTATTTTGGTAGAGAAACAAATGTTTGATCTTTTGAATGACAGAATTTCCACCATAGAAATCTTATTAAAGTTAATAATGAACAGAGTGCTTCTAATAATGAAAAAGAGTGCAGTGTTTTATAGTTTGCAAGGTGCTCTTAGAATCTCCAAGACTTTGACATCCATATTTTGTTAATTTCTGGATATTATATGGACAAATGAAGGCTTAGCTTCTGTCCTCTGTTGGTACTTTTATTGGTGAATATTGGCAAAATCTTCACAGGTTTTTGGTGGGCTTCACGTGTGATATTTTGTATTTCAAACTGTTGTCTTTTAAATTTATATCATTGAATGTAAATATTTGACTGGTTTAGCTACCCATAATTACAGGATGGAAAAATGGTATTTGGAAAAGAAGATTGCTTATTTCCTATTTTCTTTCTTAGACATTATATGGGGATGAATGTTATGGAAAGAACCCAGTATTCATTGGAAGCAAATGATGCCCTGGACAGGTGGCTCAGCTGGTTGGAGTATCTCCCATACACAGAGAGGTCGTGGGTTTGGTTCTAGGTCAGGGCATATACCCACGTTGTGGTTGGGGCATGTACAGGAGGCAGCCAATTGATGTTTCTTGCATCAGTGTCTGTCTGTCTGTTTCCCCTTGCATCCTCTCTCCCTTCCTCTCTCCCTTTTTTTCTCTCTAAAAAAATCAGTAAAATGTATCTTTGAGTGAGGACTTAAAAAAAAAGAAATGCTGATGGAGATAACAAAGGTGAACTGCAGAACTTGATTGGGAGGGCTCATGTAAATCTCACTTCTTCAGATTTAACTATGATTTACTTCCTTCCTAGTGTATGAAGCTCTTTGGAATTACCTTAACATTATTTTGGTTGTGTTGCCTCAAATCAGTGCGCCAGGAGCATGTTACTCTCTTGTTTCTCTTTTCTGATCTAATATTTAACATTTTAGCAGGAAAGGTAATTAATATTAATTGACATATTACATGCCTAGTTACATGCCAGGATTTTTTAAATCATACATCATGTGATTTAATTCTTAAACAATGCAGTAGTTAAATATTATTATCCTTACTTTATGGATGGTAAATACTCAGATTTAGAAATGTAAAGTAGTTTGCTTACACCTTTCAGGTTTCTAAAGTCCATAAGGGCAGGGACTTCTGTTTGTTTTGTTTACAATTGTATCCCCAGTGTTCAGCCTAAAATAGATTCTCAATAAATATTTGATGATTGAATGAGTAAAAAAAGAAGGAATGGTTTGTAACTATACTACAGTTGCCATGTATTCTTAAGGAAGATAATGCAATTTCATGGCCTTTTCCCTTAGGGAAAGTGGTGGGGGGTAGGCAGAGACAAATGTATTTGAAAAAATAAATTAAAAAAAAAAGAAATGAAATTTTCTTTTTCTTTAGCCCTTTACTACTTATGGTAAGTAGAGTTCCTTGAAATCTAGCAAATTGCATTATTTATTTATTTATTTTTACATAACTTTATTCCTTCTATTTTTTTTTTTAGTTAAAGAACAGCAATAGATAAACACTGAATGACTTTTGTAGAAAGAGTAGCTAAGTTGGAAAAGCTGAGCACTTGTCTGTAAGACATAGGACCTTAAGTTATTGCTCAGTTTTTTCACCAGTTCTGTGACCTTGGGCAAGTAATTTCATCTGTAAAATGAGAGAGTGAGACTAGACTTGTGGTTTTTAAACTGTATTATTTTGGGACCTAGGATTCCTTATATGAGTTTCGGAGGCAGTATAGGACTGTGGAAGCCAAGTGGGTTACTTCTGGACCCATCACCCCCAAGTCTCACCCCCATGTCTCACCCCCATATCACCACCTGCATTTTAATCCACTCAATTCTGATATGGTTTATGTGCTGGGTTTCTTTCAGTAAAGATTTTTGAAATAGGAATTCTTCTACTCTACATTTCTATGATAAAGAAATTATAGTAATTATGAACTATTATGCAGGCATTAAAATACATTATGTGTAGTAGCAATGTACATAGGAGGAAAGAAATATACCAAAATGTTAAATGGCTAAAGTTAAATAATGGGATTATGGGTCATTTTAATCACCTCTGTGTTTTTCTGAATTTTCCAAAAAAATTTAATTTTTTTCCAATTTTAATTTATACTTATAAAAATTAAATAAAATGAAATAAATGTTGTGATAAGGTTGGTAAGACTTTACTTGCATGAGATCATGTTAGGTGATATTACCCAGGGCCACTTAACTATAATTTCTGCCACTGACTTAGCAATTTTGATTTGCATCAGAGATATTTGCTTAGTCTCAGTGAGTTGTGGTTCTGAAGAAGGGAGATTGCTGAAGACGATACCCAGGAAAGGAAACTTTCCTGAGGCCTGACAAATCTTAAACATTTGGTAGGGATGACCTATCTAAGATTTGGTATCTTTGGAGGAGATTTAAGATCTCAGAAGAAACTGGAAACAGAGCTGTTTTTTCATCCATTTTTTTTTGTTCTGTTTCAGGAATTTAAAGCATGACTTAAAATTAATTAAAATAGTTTATGTTTAAAATATGCAAAATTTGAATTTATGACATTGTTCACAACCTTTGCTAATAGAAGATCTTTGATTAGATCTTCCTTTAAAGGTATAGAGCTCTCAAAAATTTGGTATTGGTCCTTATGCTTTGCAGTTAGATCAGATAGGATTGCTTTCAAACTGGTAATATAACAGCTGTTTTATATGATATCCTTGCCAGGGAGACAGCTAAGTTTTGAGGGAAAGGGAAATTTATTCAAATTGAAAAAGGAATGTATTCTGATTAGTCACAGGGAAAATGATAAGGTATAGGAATGTTTTCAACCTGTCTAGAGAATGTTATATAACCTTTATTTAGTATGTTTCAGGCTGATTTTGAAAACTTTTGTTTCAGTCTTGCATGCTTCCCAGAAACTGGCATATTATCAGGGATCTTATTAGGTTTTTATTATTTATTTTAAAAAATCTAGAATTTTTACTTTATGTGAACAAAAAGAAGAGGTTAGGAGTAGCATTGTTAAGTATAAGGAGAACATTATATTCCCTATGACTATTTTAATTTTGGTCTTTAAAGATGAAATTTCTTTAAAAATATTCTAAGGAAAGATTAGATGTTGGCATCTCTGAAAGAAATTGGATGAGCTGAGTAGCTTTTAGATCCTCTTCAGTCCTATCTTTCATTTATAGGGATGTAATGGTAGTTTGGGAAGGTTAAATGGAAATAGTGGGTGATAGGAAGGGATGCTTGGTATTCCAACATATTTATCCTGTTTTATTTTTTTATTGAGGCTTGATTAGAGGAAGGCATTGAGATTTTTTTGTCATAGATTTCTCATTTGACTTCAAGTTCATTATAATCCCACAGCGTGTTTTGATTTATCTGTTCTATATGAACTGCATTAACAATACAACCCCACCAACCATTGATGTTGTGTGGGTTAATGAATAGTTATAATATGTACCAAAATCACAAAGCAACCTAGCTGCTGGGTATTATTATACTAAATTGTTGGTATATTGCCTGCAAGCCTATCCTGTTCAACTGGTTTTAGTTTTTAAGTTAGTTTGTTGCTCCAACTTGTCTGTGAAGGTAGAGTTGAATGGTCCAGCTAATCAGTGGTATAGCACTCAGAAGAACTAAATTCCAAGCTTTATTTCCATACACTGTGTGAGTTCCTGAGCACATTTGTTAATGGCTCTCTGACTTAGTTTCTCTGAATATAAAATAAAGACTGTTACTTACTTGTAGTCTCCCAAGTTTTTTGATAAGTTACACATGTAAATTATGGTGGGCTTTTCTCAAACACAAAGTCTTTATAGAATTCAAACTGTTTTCTGGTATTCTTTCCTGATTACATGGTTTATATAGCTTTCAATGTATTGTGAACAAGATAGCTTTTGATTAAACACAACAAAGAAGCAAACATATTTATAGGTGACTTCTTTATGCTAAAATATTTTTATGCTATTTTGTAGTTAACATATTTATATAGTTTATACACAATTATATATTATGGCATTTTCCAAAGATTTGGGATCCTTCAGTATTATTTTTCTTTCTGTACCACCTTGAGAAAATAAAATAATCCTTTTCCCATATTAAATTCATAAAATAAATAAGTTGTGCTTTTGTAGATATTTAATATTGTTTTTAATTGAGCTCTTTAGAATGGGTTATATTTAGTCTTTTTATGGGTATAAAATAATATATATTCACTTTAGAAAATACAAAAAATGAACACAGATATATCTAAAGTTAACATTTTAGTGGCAATTACAGAATTTTTTATATCAGTACTTATTTTAGCCTCCTCCCTACCTTTGAGATATTCTGTATGACTGTATTGCTTTGAAATTACTATTTAATGTAACATATTCAAATATTCCTCTTCAATGTAATATATTTCAAATATTTTAACACTGTGAAATGGGACACTTTTCAAATGAAGTTGAAAGTAGTGCTATTACTATATTGGTGCTATTTCTGTAACCTAAATAATCAAACTCTGCTTATTATGTTCAAGTTATTATATTAGGTGCCTCCTAATAGTTACAGAAAAAACTATACCATAAAGCTTTTTAATCACTGACTGAATTTAATATTTTATTACTGCATATATTGCTTCATTTTTCACAGCAATGAATGAGATCACTTATTTGTTATGAAAACAGAGGTGTGGGTTGGATTTAGCACTCTTCTGAAGTCAAATATATAAGAGATCAAAATGGGAAAATAAAATTAACCACATTTAAGTTATTTATTGCCCTGGCTGGTATGGCTAAGTGGATTGAGTGCCAGCCCTTGAACCAAAACGTTGCTGGTTTGATTCTCAGTCAGAGCACATGCCTGGGTTGCAGGCCAGGTCCCCAGTTAGGGGTGTGTGAGAGGCAACTGATTGATATATTTCTCACACACTGATATTTCTTTCCCTTTCTTCCTCCCTCCCTTCTCCTCTCTAAAAATAAAAAGATAAAATTAAAAAAATTATTTGTCATATCACAAAAAGGAAAATAAATCTGCTTTGAATAGAAACCTCAGGCTTCATACGATGCTTTACCTGAGACTTGGTACTCCTTGGCAGAACCAAACCAGTGACTATTTTTCTTGTATCTGTTCCAGCACAAGCTGATATCTCTTGGGTCCCTGAAGGCCCAAAGCAGTCTGGAACCAAGCCAGGCATTTAGTATTTTCAACTCTGTGATGAGAGAAGTCAAGGTGCCCATCTGCCTAGCTCATACATTGCCAACAAAGGCCTAGGTTTTAGGCTAAAGAATATGCCAGAGTATCGCTCTAGCCTTCAGGAAACTGATATCTGTTTTACACAACGATCTCTATTCTCTGAAATTTGTGAAGAAAAGGCCATAACTTTCAAATTAAAGCAATAATAAACCATAGTGTTATTGAGAGGATTAAATTATTAATGCACATAAAACATTTCAGAAGTACTTAATAATCAGCACATAGGTTAATAATCAGCACATAGTAAACACTCAAAGCTGTCATTATTATTAATAGTTTTTGTTATCTATTCATAGTGTTTGAAAAATAGTGGAAAAAACTTGGTCAATTCTAGATTAATAAATTGGTGATCAGGAAGACCTGCACATTGTTACAGGTTAGCCTTTCTAACAGGTGGTTCTAAGGTACAGAGTAGGACCAATAAGCTTGACCACATCCTATTCTGTCAGAGTGGACCAGGAGAGTCCACATTATCCTGTGACATGTTGCAGATACAACAGTAATGGTACTGCCTGGAGCTGGACTAATGGACTAAATGGAAGCTGTTTTCAAAAAGCAAATGCAGAGATAGGACTCCCTGAAGCAGCTGTTGTCTAGTCTGGCAGATGTATACTTCTCTGGGATCTTTTATAGGTATCAGGCCCTAGCCACAAATGACCCAGTAAAGTGAAAATAAGACTGGCCTATAGAAAGACATGAACACTCAATTTTATATTCGTTACACATTGATGTTTTTGAGAGCCTACCAAATACAACATGCACATACACATTGCAAGTCACATAGTCTCCCTGGGCTTCTACACCATCATCTGTAACTTGAGTATAATATTACCAACCTAATAGGGTTCTTGAGTGTTGACCTAGAATTGAAACCCAGCTGTCTGACTTAAAAGTCTGTGCCCCTTTTTTCCTTTTGACTAAACTGCGCTGCATTGCCAAAGCAGATGGGAGTAGCTGGAAATGAAAGAAAGCAGTCAGTGATACAAAGCACATTTAGGGTTCTGTTTTTATTGCCTTTCCTAACCGCCCCCAGCAAGCCTATACATTGTCCTTCTAAGCACTCATTCTGAGTTACACAGTGACTGGGCTTTGATTTCAGTAGCTACTGTGAATACCAAAATTAGATCAAAGTGTGTTTCTCAGAGGTAGATACAGGTGCAGATAGAGATGCGGAGAGGTGATAATAGTGGAAATTAGTTCAGAGTAAATAGGTAGGCAACCGTAATAAACGTAAAGCTGAACTGAAAAATAACTACAAGTTTGTCTACTCAGCGCCAGAAGGATTGGTGCTAACAGAGACTGTAATGCTTATTAGCATTTGGCAAGAAATACCACACACTGCAAAATGGTAGTATTGATTGTTCTTGACAATAGAACCTTTCATCTTTAACTTAATAGAGACTCCAGATCAAGATGCTGGTGCAAGACATCATGTTGTAAAAAGTAGCAGGTGATAATTTGATTTTATAAAAATCATGGAGGAATCTCAGACTTGCAAGTGTAATTCATAGTTCTCTGAGTTATCTGAGGATGTATTTATTCCCCTCATTTTATAAACTTCCCTCATTTCTCAAAGATTAGAAAGAGGAGAAACTATTCGTTTTATGGAAAGACCTAGCTACTTCTTTCTGATCCAGTTGCAAAATATATTGACAGATGATATACACAATTTTGGAGGATTTGTATTTATTAGAAAGAATTAAATAACTTCAGTTTGTATGGCATCAGGATTCAACAATAACATCCTGCAGGTCAAACTATAAAACCATAGCTGTGGAGAATACATATATAGTGCAAAACCTGGTCATATAATTCTCCTAGTTAATAATTTAATATGATAATTATACTTCAATATAACTCTCCTATTTAATCACATAAGTGATTCCAGCCCATAATGCTTAAGTTTCTTAATATGACTTGAAGTGTCTTCATAATCCTTCTCTAATAATTCCCTACCACCCCTTCCCTTATGTTCTAAACTCCAGAACAATCAAATTGCTTATATTGCCCCACAAATACCATGCTTATTATTATTAATAAAGAAATAATCTGTGTCAGATACTAAGAGTTTTAAATGAATTATGATGACCTTGTTTAATTCTCAAATAACCTAAAAAGAAACATGAACTTTTATCCCCACTTTACTAAGCAGAAATTGAGGCTTTAAGAGTTTAGATACAGTACATTGAGCAAGGTCCCATAGCTAGAAAAAGGTAGAAACTTGATTCAAATTCAGATCTATCTAGTCTCAAAGCCTCTTCTCTTAATCACTAAGCTAACTGGCCTGTAGTTACTTTGCTTATGCTCTTCCCTCTGCCCAGAATTTCCTTCTCTTCAGTTTTAATAAAGGCCTTAATTGTAAGCAACAGAAATGGAATTTATTAAAAGGATATTGAAGAGTTCACAGAATTTCCTGGGCGGACCAAATTCAGGACATGGAGCTAGACATAATGCTCTGTTGTGTTACAGAGAATTCCACTGAATATGCCACTGATACCACCACTGAACATTAGAGGCTATAGTTGCAAACATTGGGTACCGGATACAATGACAAGTACTGCGGCATCTTTCACACTGCAGCCATCTTTCCTCTGCCACTGGAGCCTCATGCTCATTGCTTTGAAATCATTCGTTTCTAATTCCAAGCCAGGTGAGGTTGTATATGATTGCTAAGAACCTCAGTCACTTGCCCATGCTCTCAAGGTAGGAAAAGCAGGGGAAAAAAATAACCTGGCATTATGAACTTTTGTGGTGAGATAGCAAAGCTTAAAAGATTGAGAATTCCCTCAAATAGGAAGAAATTCTGAAATAGTAGGAAATTAGACTATGATACTAAGCTGCCAAAAAGAATGACATGGATGCCTACCACATCTCTTTCTTCACCTGACAAACTTAATTGTCCTTGAAAAACATCCATACAGCCTCCTATACTATTGTACCTTATATATTATAATATTTGCATATTATATTTTTTTTATTACTTGCTTTTTAAGAATTCTTGTTTTAAAGTATTAGTTTATATAACTGACTCCTCTATACCTTGTTCTCAAGTAGCTTTTTGGCTATGTCTTATTGATGTTTGTATTCTAACATCTACCTAGGACAGTGTTCAACACATAGTAAGTATTCAATAAGTAATTGGATTGAACATAAATCCTCCCCACCCACCACTATTAGAATGTAAGTTCCATAAGGGCAGGGATTTTTGTCTCTCCCTTACCCCCACTATATGATATACCCAGCACCTAGATTAATTCCTAGGATCCGGTAGGACCTCAGTAAATATTTATTGAATAAATGGATACTCCTAAATAGTAAATTATTTATCTCTGAGAATGATATGGTCAAGAAGACCTTTGGTTGTGAATGGAAGATTCAAGGAACTATATGATATTTTCCAACTAGACTGCATATTCCAATAAGAGGCCAGAAACTGTCTGGCTTATCTTTTGTTATCTCTTCCTCCTATCCAGAAGCATGACCAGAAAAGGGCAAATAGAAATCTGGAATTCTTTCCCAGACCTATCGCCATGATCACTAGCCACAAAAATGGCCTAAAATACCATACCTGCTTGAAATAAAATATGTTTTTATTGTCTCCTTTTGTATAACCAGCTATATCCTGGGATTGTATCTGTTCCTGGAAGAAAAGACAGTTGGGCAAAACTGCCTTGTGCCTTGTTTTAAAAAGTATTATAACCTAAGACAGCAACATTTTACTTCAAAGAAATGAGGAAACGAAAGCTCATAATTGTGAAGTTATTTGTATAAATGCAGTAGAGTGGCAGAAGTGTACTATAGATCAGAGTCCTGTAGTCTTTAGAGGTTGGCTTTTTGGAGGGAACATAGCACAATTATGTCAATTTAAAAGAGAATTTTTGTTCAAGCTAACTAAAGAATTATTGTTATTAGTGATAACAATCATTTCTGGGGCCAGACTGCCTAGATTTGAATCATTTTCTCTACCACTTACTAGCTGTGACCTTGGGCTGTGCCTCAATTTTCTCATCTATAAAATGGGCATAATAATACATTCTACCTCACATGGTTATTTTAAGGATTAAATTAAATACTTAGAATGCCTGGCATAAATAGGCCTTCTAAATGTTAGCTCTTCTTTGTAGAATTATATTTTGAATATCTGTTTACTTTCACTACTTCCATTCTTTTTGATTCTTCACTATCTCTAATCTTTTCAATTGTGAATTAGTAGTGTTACCCTATATTACAGAGGACCAGAATCTGAGATGAGGTTAAGTTGTTTGCCCAATGGTCACATAGCTGGTAAGTACTAGTTAGTTGAGATTCAAAACTATCTTATTTTTGAAGCTTTTCCTAGCATGGTAAATTAACATGCTAAATGTAGATTGAGTTTAATGTGCTCTATTATAGCTTTCTAACTGCTGTTGTTAATTTTAATGCATCTTTTTCCTTCTGCCACCTTTGTTCTCTTTTCCGATATGTAGTCATTATTTTTCTCTCCATACACCCTTATAGATTTGTTTACCACCCTTATTGCTTTTCTTTTAATTCTTTGGATTTTTAGTAGAAAGTAAGTACTTTACCTGAAAGACCAATGCATATCCTCATATACTACTGACTATTTATTTCAATTTTACTTTCATTTTTTTGTTAGCCCTACTGATCTATACAGTGGATTGGTTTCCAGGAGAGAAGACAGATATCTGCTATGAGTCAGATAAGTAATGTTATACATTAGGTAGGATGGTATTTAAGGGAAAATTACATAATTCTGAAAATTTAGGACCATTTCAATCACCGTAAAAAATGACACACAATTTTGTCAAAAACAGACAATATCAAATGATGACATTGAGTTGCCACAGAAAGTTCACAACTTAGCACTTTTGTGTGTATTATCACTGTTTGACTCTTGCATAAAATTTTTGTTGAGAGATTCCAAATGGGCTCCAGACATTTGTTGCAAAAAAAATATGTTTACATAAACTCACTGTTTTAGAAAATTATTTCTCTTAGCATATGATCTTTCTTGTTAACAACAAGCCTTTCCACGATTACCAGGAAATGGGGATTTATCTTTGCTATATTTCTTTTAGTTGATAATCTCATATTATAGATTACTCAATTAGAAATATACACACTTAAAATCAGCCATTAAACAGTCTTCAAGGACTAAAGCCACAAGTGTCAGGAAGCTATTACTTTCTATTTCCTTATTGCTTAACCAATCGTCTCTTTTTCCCTCTTCTTTTTTATTTTAACCAGACAAGATTTCAGATCCTCTTTTTCACTTGATATTTTTTTTTTTTGGTTTCACTATGTTCAAAGTGGCCTTTAACTGTATTTTGGTAATATGGTTCAGCATAAGAGTTTGCATTCATTTTTACTTAAATAATAGGGAAAAGGGTATGTCAGTAAGTTTACAGTGAGCTTTCCATGTTAACCAAATAAAGTTCCTTTATTTGTTTATGAAATCTTTGTTAATCATTTGCTATGCACTTAGTGCTGGGGTAGAGAGATGTTGCAGAGACAAATAAGATGGTTTCTGTCCTTGAGGACATAGAGGAGGATACAGAAAATAAGACTACAGAATGATTAAGTTCCATCACAATGGTATGCACATACTACATGCCAACAAATGGATTTTTCTTGGGGGTGGGGTGCAAGATAATGTCAGAGCAGGCTTTCTGGAGGAAGTTTTCTCTGAGCTGAGTCCTGAGATGGAGGAGGGGGAGGACACTAGGAAAAGGGAACAGCATGTGAAAAAGTATGGAGGTAAGATAGTGCATGCATAGCCTGTTCAGGGACCTGAAGCCCTCAGTGGCTCAAATAGGGGAGGAGAGGAAATGTGAGCGTAGAACAGGGAATGATGAAATTTGAAGCTGGCATTTTTAGCAGTTGTGAAATAATGAGGTGCTTTATATGTCATGCTCATAAATTTATTCTAAAGGCAACGAAGGAGTATAAGCCACAAGTGACATGGTAAGGTTTGTGTTTTACATCAGTCTGGAAACTACAGTGCACTCCTGAAAGAGTAAATGATCCCCAGCAAAGATAATTAGAGGCCACTGACTCTCTGTCTAAACTTTTTCCAGCATTAATTTTGGATTAAAGGGTTTACATGCTACGATAATGTAAGAATAGGAGGGGGACCTGAATTAGTCTTCTGTCCTCTCTTATTAAGCAAACATTTGAAACCTATTTTACTTGTTGGTGTAACACACAGATTTGACAAATAAAGCCAGCAATTGATGCTGGACCTCTTAATGGATCTGCTGTTAGACTGAACAAAGCTAAGTGCCTCCTGTGCCAGGTACTGTGCTAGGAGCTAAGGATAGAAAGGTGAAGGATGTAGGCATTTACAGTCCGATGGAAGGACAGAATTTTATGTAAATGCTTTAGGATACTCATGTATTAGATTACATTTTCACTTTCCATTTTTACCTCAAACCTTCAGAGTATGGGTGAAGAAACCAAGGATAAGGGATGTTTTTCCCTTCAGCTTTACGGTCATATAATTGACACATAACATTGTGTAAGCTTAAGATGTACAGTGTGATAATTTGACACACATATATATTGCAAAATGTTTACCCCAATTACGGTCAGTCAACATATCCTTCACCTCACATAATTACCATTTTGTTATTCTTGTTGCTATGGTGAGAATATTAAAGCTGTACTCTAAGAGAGGTGTTTAATTTAGTCAAGGTCATGTAATATGAATGGTACTAGCTATAATTCAATATTTGAACTACCTACCTTCAAATGTTTTTCATTCCCTCCCCACCATACATACTGCTTCCTCTGACAAGGCAATGCACATCTATTTTGAGCCTAGAGTAGTTTGTTTCCTCTCTCCTCTTAATTCTTTCCAGCACTACTCAAACCAGTATGTTGAGCCTCAAAACATCCAGTCCTTGATGATTTATTTATTTATTTACTTACTTACTTACTTACTTATATTTTATTGATTATGCTATTGCAATTGTCCTGATTTTTCTCTCTTTGCTCTTCTCCACCCAGCACCCCCCCCCCAACCCCCGACCCTGGCAATCCTTCCCACCATTGTTCATGTCCATGGGTCATGCATGTAAGTTCTTTGGCTACTCCGTTTCTTATGCTGTACTTTGTATCCCCGTGGCTATTCTGTTACTGCCTATTTGTACTTCTTAATCCCCTCACATCTTCACCCATTCCCCTGCACCCCTTTCTAATCTGGCAACCATCAAAACGGTCTCTGTATCCATGACTCTGTCTCTGTTTTTCTTCTTTGCTTAGTTTGTTCTTTAGATTCAGTTGTTGATAGATGTGTATTTTTTGCCACTTTATGGTTCATAGTTTTGATCTTTTCTTAAATAAGCCCCTTTAACATTTTATATAATAATGGTTTGGTCATGATGAACTCCTTTAGTTTTTTCTTGTCTGGGAAGCCCTTTATCTGCCTTTTGATTCTAAATGATAGCTTTGCTGGGTAGAGCAATCTCGGCCGTAGGTCCCTGCTTTTCATGACTTTGACTGTTTCTTGCCAATCCCTTCTAGCCTGCAAAGTTTCTTTTGAGAAATCAGCTGACAGTCTTTTGGGAATGCCCCTGCAGGTAACTAACTTCTTTTCTCTTGTTGCTTTTAATATTCTCTCTTTATCTTTAATCTTTGGCAGTTTAATTATGATGTGTCTTGGAGTGGGCCTCTTTTCATCCATCTTGTTTGGGACTCTCTGTGCTTCCTGGACTTGCATTCCTTTTTCCTTCCCCAAAGAGGTATATATTTTCAAAACATACAAAAGTTAACAGAATAGTGTAATGACTTCTCTCATACCTGTCTCCCACAGGGGTAACCATCTATGCTAATCCTGCCTCATCCATTCCCCCATCCATTTACCTGCTCCTATATTCTTTTGACATAAATTCTAAACGTCATTTTGTCTATGAATATTTCAGAATGTATTTCTAAAATATAAGAGTTCTCCTGTTTTTCTTAAATAGCCACAATTCTGTTACCACCTAAACAAACAAAAAAAAAAATTGAACAGTTTCTTATCATCATTAAATACTGAATCAGCAAAATGCTTTGTTTATGATTAGAGGGAAAAATCTTTTCCTTTAAAAAAACTAAATCTGTGCACTTGATTCATTAGTTTTTGGGAGAGGTAATGGATATTGGTAGCTTTCTTATTGTTTCTGACATTGCCAAATACTTTTGTATAGCCCAACTGAGGGTGAAAACTAGCAATATAAGGGCTCCTTGCATTGTTTGGGTAGGATTGGTTATAGATTAGCATCCAGTTTTTACATGTGAGTACACTGACTCAAAGAAATAATGTCAGTGGTCATATAAACTGTAGATAACTTGGCTGAAATTTGTCTTTTGAACCATGCTCATTTTGTAAATATTTATTGAGTTCTTACTATTTATATTGCCTTTTAAATGTCTATGGTCCACATTATTTTTATAACAAGGGCATTCTCTTTGGTCACCTAATTTCTTCCACCTTTTGTTGTCTTAGAATTTTAAGTGCTTTCCCTTTCCTCTGTCCTAGCCTAATTTTAAGCTGGTATAGTGACTTCAGGGCTAATACAGGGGAAATTTTGGTCTCCAGCAGAGGGTCAGTTTCAACTATGAAAACAAGTCAGGCAAATGGTCTATTGATAGTGGAACTTTTCATTATAAAAAGTTCTTTTCAAATTCCAGGATATTGGTTGCTTGGTCACTGAAGAGTCTGTACTACCCATTCACTAGCACCCTGGGTGTCTGTGCAGACCTGGTTAGGAATGTACCTTTCATATTGAATGAAAAAAAAAAAAAGGATAGAGAAGCTGCCTCAAACATTGCATCACTCAAATCAAACACTGCACATCTGTTATATAGTTAATACAAAACATTAGTCTTTTAAAGTATACCCTAGCAAACAAACAATTTTTTTTTTGAGTGGTTCTATCTTTGACTACACCTACATATTTTTTAACATACACTTGATATATACAATATTCTAGAGGGTATTGATGAAAGCTCATTGCTTTTCTGGTCTCTGTCAGTGAGTAAAATTGTTTTAATATGTCATGTTTGGTGTTGTTAAGAAAATACCCCAGTGCACCTATCTTTGTCATTACCATTTAAAAAATTTTAAACCCTTGGGCCTCACAATTTCCCTAAAGTTTTGTATTGTTCAGTACTGTCCACTGAACAATTAGCAGAAATGATAGTGCTGATGAAATATGTCTTTGATATTGGTTTATCTGGAATGTTTATTCCCCTGAGCTTTCCAACCGAGGAAGCTGGGCATGAACTCCTACTTCGGAAAATATCTGAGTGGGCAGACTCATTTTGCCACATTGCCCTCATTGTTTGTCTTTGTTTATTCAGCTGAAAAGCTGTACTTGTCTCTTACCCATGGATCTCAATGTCTTAGAAACTGTTAAAACGGGTACAAAAATTGTTTTGGGAAGGGAAAGGATGAAAATCATAATGTATAATGAAGGCACTCTTTTAGGGAACAGCATAATGACTGTAGGTGGTTATAAAGCACAACTCTAACAATATTTTTTATGGGTTTTATTAGGGTCTTTGTGTTTATACAAGCTTTTTACCTTCTAGAAAAGAGACATTGATAATTCATTGGTACATGATTTGTTTTTGCTACAATATAAAAATAAATTTTAAGGACATGAGCATACCACCTGGCCCAGGTAACAATAAATATCCTGTGGTCTTAGTAACATACACATGCTCTTGGTAGGCTTCTAAAAAGTCTCCTTGCCTTCATTTTTTTCCAGCCCATTCTTTACACTGCAGTCAGTTATCTTTCTAAAATGTAAATGTGAGTATTTCATTCTCTCTTGTGTAAAATTTCTCCATAGCTACCCAAGTGCCCTTAAGAAAATTCTTCACTTGTCCCCACTCCTGCCTCCTAGTCTATGCCGGAGCCCAGATGAACTTTACTCAGTTTTCTGTGGCACCATGCTCTGTCTTACCTTCGTGTCATTCACATGATACCGTCTTGCATTTGAAATATTCTTCCCTTCTCCTCTTAGCGTGGCTAAACTCCCTCACCTTTTGTGTTTCATTTTAAATTTGTTCCTCCGGAAAGTCCTACTTGTTTCTCACTGTGCAAACATACACACCATGTTTTCCCAAAACATTGTGTGCATATTTCCATTTTAGTACTCATCACACTATATTGCTTCTTTATTTCTCTCTCTGCTATATGACTGTCAGCTGTTATGAGGGTAGGGTCCATGTCTTCCGCATTGTTTTATCTCCAGCATGTGGAAATTATAGTATCCATTTTTGGTAAAATACTAATTTGTTGAATTGTTGAATTAACAATCATGTGCTTTACCAAGAATATTTTCTCTAATAACCTCGGGAAAAAAAAATAGAGTTCTCTGTTTTCATTTCCTGATATTTTTCTCCCCATCTTCTATTCATAATCATTCACTCATTTATTTATTCATTCAATTATTCAGCAGAATGTGGCTTTGAGCCTTTTAAACCTCCATACTCTGCCCAGAAGCACATGTAAAGAACGTATGAAAGGAAAACTCTTCCATATACTTACCATAGGCTTCTGTTGTCCAGCCTATCTAAAGGTGCACTCCGCAGCATAACATACATATAGTCTCTCCTCTTCCCCCTACCCTGTTTTCCTTTCCTGCATCGCTTTTCCTCTTTACCACTTAACTATCTCCTAACATACTAGCTATTTAACTTAAGTCACTTATTGTGTGTCTCCCCCATGCTGAGATATAAGGGGCATGAGAGCATGAATTTTGGTATATGTTATTTACTACTGCATTTGTAGAACCTGTTACAATATCTGGCACAGAGTAAGCCAATATACACTTGCTGAGTGGATGAATAAATTAATGCCCTTATATGTGATTTTTTAAAAAAGCTTTTCATACAACTGATTTAGTTCTACTTCCATGACTGTGCTGTTTCTTTCTTTCACTTTTCAGACTTCACATGTGGTTTTGTTTTTGAGGCCATCATCTTGGATACCCCCCACAAAGTTTCTGTTTTCTATTTTATTGCTTCAGGTAACTATCACTCAACTTAAGTCTGACCTCTATACTGTCTAACCTGGTACCTGAATCCCAAAGAACCATTTTGAGGAGGGGTGAGGATACATTCAGAAATAAGTCAGATGTAAAACCTGTTCTTCTAGAATGCAGGTAGGACAGGTAGATAAATAACTATAGTACAAGGTTAAGTAGAATAATATTTACTAATGAGAAATATTAACGGGGAAAAACATGTCTTGTAAAAAATTATGAAATATATTGAACTTCCAAGAAAGTATAGGAAGTACTATGGTGAGCACTCACTGTATACCTACCTCTCAGCTTTGTAATATCTGCATTTTCTTCCTCATTTGCTTTGGATTTTTTTCATTTTGAAATAAAATACTAGATATGATTAAAGCTTCAAGTGTTCCTCCGTCATCCAATTTTCTTCCTTCTCTACTCAGATGTATTCTGAAATTGGTCTCATGCATATAAAAATGTTCACATTAAACAAAACTCCTTTTTCCCTCCCCACCACAACTCCCTAGTCTACTCCTTGTTTTTCTGAATTTGGCTAATTTAGATACCTCATGTAAGTGGAATCATGTAGTATTTGCCTTTTTGTCACTGGCTGATTTTGTTTGACGTAACAACTTTAAGGTTCATCCATGTTGTAAGTGTGGCAGAATTTCATTGCTTTTTAAGGTTGAAAAATATTCCATTGTATGTATAGCCCACATTTTGTGTATTCATTCATCTGTTGATGGGCATTTGGGTTGCTTCCACATCTTGCTATTATGAATAATGCTGCTCTGAACAGGGGCGTACAAATGTCTCTTCAAGACCTTGCTTTCAATCCCAGACGCTGGTCATATGGTAGCTCTATTCTTAACTTTTTGAGGAACCTCTAAACTGTTTTCCACAGTGGTTTTTACTATTTTACAATTCCCACTAACAGTATGGAGATAGCTTTTAATGGTAGAGAAAGTGGTGAGTGGAATGCGTGAAATCGTAAGTGATGCAGGAAAAACAGGTAAATTCGACTAGTGTGGAGATAAATTTCACTTAGCCAGAGTGTGTTTCTGTTAGATATTTTAGCTAACATTGCTTGCTTTTCTAAGACTAACCAAAAAAAAAAAAAAAAATCTGAGATGTCCTAAATTAAATTACAGCAAGCAGGAGGGTGGAAGGAAGAGACGAGAGGTTAATCAGTTAACAACTGCAGGGCAAAACTAACAAAAGACTGCTTACATCCCTGAATATAAGTTGAAACTTCAAATTAACTTCCAGGTGTTTTTTCCCCCGTGATTATCTAAAGAGAATAGCCAGGCAGCTCTGCTTCTTGCTTATACATGAACTTTCTGGACTGCTGCCCACAACCAATCCTGAAGAACAAACACTTCTTCCTTACAGACTTTGTACCTATCTCAGAACTATCCCCACTTCACTTTTCCCACCCCTTTTAACTATAGCCAGTGTAAATTCTTTAAAAACAACTTACATCTTTCTTCCCCAAACTGTTTGCATGAAAGCCTCATCAACTCCATGGCAGTGGACATGTTTGTCTTTTCTACCCAGCACTGCTACTGCTGGTGGTTCAGACTGTGTGCCCCAGGACCAGGTTCTTTTCTGGCTAGCATTTGGCTTAATAAACCCTTTCTTTCAGAAAAGTTTTCAGCCATAAATTTCTATTAATTTCTTCTTTAAAAAAATATTTATTTATTTTTAGAGAGAGGGAAAGGGAAGGAGAAAGAGAGGGAGAGAAACATCAATGTGTGGTTGCCTCTCATGTGCCCCCTACTGCAAGTCTGGCCCGCAACCCAGGCATGTGTCCTAGACTGGGAATCGAACTGGCAATCCTTTGGGTTGCAGGTGGGCACTCAATCCTCTGAGCCACACCAGCCAGGACAAATTTTCTTTTTTTCAACAGGCTCTTATTTCAGCAGTGGAGGAGGGATCCAAATTATTTCTTTTTTTATATATTAAAACTTCTTTTGTGGGTACTTAATGAAATACATATATATATTTGATTTTCATGAGGAATTTATTTCCTCAATTTTATCCATCAGTTTTACTGTATTTTTTTCCATTATCATTTATCCTCCTGTTACGCCCCCTCCCCCGCCCTGCAATCACCACAATGTTGTCCGTGTCCATGAGCCTTTTTTCCTTTTTGCTTGGTCCCTCCACCGCCTAACCGCCCTCCCATAGCTGTCATCCTGCTCTCTATGAGTCTCTCTCTATTTTGCTTGTTAGTTCAGTTTGTTCATTAGATTCCACATATGATGAGTGAAATCATATGGTATTGTCTTTCTCTGACTGGCTTATTTCACTTAGCATAATGTTCTCCAAGTCCTTCCATGCTGTTGTAAAGGGTTAAATTTTCTTCTTTTTTATGGCTGAGTAGCAGCCCATTGTGTAAATGTCCCATAGTTGTTTTATCCCTCCTCCCCTGATGGACACTTGGGCTGTTTCCATATCTTGGTGACTGTAAATAAGGCTGCAATGAACATAGGAGTGCTTATGTTCTTTCAAATTAGTGCTTTGGGTTCCACTGGATATATTCCCAGAAGTGGGATCACTGGGTCAAAAGGCAGAGCCATTTTTAATTTTTCGAGGTATCTCCATACTGCTTTCCACAGTGGCTGCACCAATCTGCATTCCCACCAACAGTGCAGAAGGGTTTCCCTTTTCTCCACATCCTCACCAGCATTTGTTTGTTGATTTATCGGTGATAGCCACTCTGGCAGGTGTGAAGTGATATCTCATTGTGGTTTTAATTTGCATTTCTCTGATTATTAGTGATGTTGAGCATCTTTTCATATGTCTATGGGCCATCTTTGTGTCCTCATGGAGAAGTGTCTATTCAGGTCCTATGCCCATGTTTTAATTTGGTTTTTTGTAGGGCCCACATAGCAACAGTGGTCCTGAGAAAGAAGAACAAAGTTGGGGGAATCATGCTACCAACTATCAAACTATATTATAAGGTCATAGTAATCAGAACAGCATGGCACTGGCATAAAAACAGACTCAGATCAATGGAACAGAATATAGAGCCCAGAAATAAATATGCACCTGTATAGTCAATTAATATCCAACAGAGGAAGTAAGCATGTATGATGGGCTAAAAATAGTTTATTCAGTAAATGGTGTTGGGAAAATTGGATAGTTATGTGCAGAAAAATGAAACTAGATCACCTTCTTATACCACACACAGAATAAATTCAAAATGGATTGAAGACTTAAATGTTAGACCTGAAACCATAAAAATCCTAGAAGAAAACATAGGCAGTAAAATCTTGGACATTGCTCATAGCAATATTTTATCTGATATATATCCTCAGGCAAGAGAAACATAAGAAAAAGTAGACAAATGGGACTATATCAAACTAAAAAGTTTTTGCACAGCAAAGGAAACAATCAACAAAATAAAAGAACAACCCATGGAATGGGAGAACATACTTGCCAATACATCTGATAAGGGGTTAATATCCAAAATTTATAAAGAAATTAATGTAATATATATTTAATTGAGGTAACATTGATTTATAATATTATATAAATTTCAGGCATTCAACATTATAATTTGATATCTTTATACACTATAGTGTGCTCACCGCCAGAAATCTAGTGTCTATCCATCACCATATGTTTGACCCCCACTTTATCCATTTGAACCTCCCTTCAACCACCTTCCTTTCTGGTAACCACCAATCTGCACTCTGTATCTATGAAATTGTTTTGAGTTTGTTCATCTGTTTCTTTTTGTCTGTTTTGTTTTATATTCCACATATGAGTGATATCATATGGTTTTTGTCCTTTTTGACTTACCTCACTTAGCATAATACCCTCAAGGTCCACTCATGTTGCCATAAATTACAGTATTTTATCTTTTTATAGCTGAGTAGTATTCCATAATGTGCGCGCGTGTGTGTGTATGTGTGTGTATGTGTGTACCACATCTTTTTTATCCATTCATCTACAGATGGAAAATTAGGTTGTTTCCATATCTTGCCTATTGTGACTGATGCTGCAGTGAACACAGGGATGCATATGTTATTTTGAAATAGTGTTTTTGTATTCTTCAGATAAATACCCAGTGGAATAGCTGGATCATATGGTAGTTCTATTCTTAATTTGTTGAGAAACTTCTCAACAAATTTGCATAGTGGTTGCACCATTTTACCATCCCCCTGACAGTGTGGTGATAGCTTTTAATAGTACAGACAGTGATGAATGGGTTATATGAAATCCAAAGTGAAGTAGGAAGAACAGGTAAATTCCACTATTGTGGAGATAATTTCACTTAGCCAGAGTGTATTTCTGTTAGACATTTTAGCTAACTTTGCTTACTTCTCCAAGACTATTACTTCAGGAGTAGAGGAGGGAGGTAAATTATATATTTTTAAAGATTTTATTTATTGTTAGACAGAGGGGATGGGGGGGAAAGAGAGAGAGAAACATCAATGTGTGGTTGCCTCTTGCACACCCCGTACTGAGGACCTGGCCTGTAACCCAGGCATGTACCCTAACTGGGATCGAACCAGTGACCCTTTGGTTTGCAGGCCAGCACTCAATCCACTGAGCCACACCAGCCAGGGCTAAATCATTTCTTTTTAAATTTGATTTGTTATTGACTACTGGTCCTTGAGAATTTCTGAGATTGTTAACTTCTGGTAGTGCCTCAGCAATTATTAGGGGAAGTTTGAAGGTTGTGTTTTGTATTGTTTGCAAACATGAACAAGGTCTTTAACATCATGGTGTTCACAGATTCTTATTTTAAAAAATACAGGCTCCCAATCTATATTTAGACAAATTATAACCATTTTAGTTTTCTTTTAAGGATCCTCTGAGTGTGTGTGTGTGTATGTATAAAGAGGGGTGATTAAGTTCCTCTAATGGTGTATACAAGAGCAGGAGTGAGCAGTGGAGTTGGAAGAGGGGTTTCTTCTGTCTTGTGTCCTTATTTTTGAATTTGAGGTATCACCTAAATGCTTAGTCATGATGATAAAGCACAGAACTTCACAGCTTGCAGTGTAGAACAATGATTATACTGTATAAGTGCTTGATAATAGTGAAGAGTGGCAGAAAAGTGGGAAGAATTTGTCTACATGTTTTGAGGAGTAAGAGGATTAGATAGGGAAGACAAAATAAGATAGTCCACTTCCAGCTCTAAAAGATGAAAGTACCTCTTTTAAGTGTCATTTGGAATAATGCAAGGCTCAGCTGTTTTACTTGGTTGACTCTTAACTCAAAATTTATTAAACTTTTAGCACTGCAGACAACTGCAGACAGGTATATTTTCCACCTTGCAGTGTTTATTTGTTCAAAAAGCAAACAGACTTAATCTCACTGTATAATATACAGACAGGTATCTGTATGTTTGTAGAAGCAATCTTTACTAGTGACACTCCCCAAATTCTGATATTCTTGTTAGACTGCTACAATAAAATTTGTCACCTCCAGTCTCCCCCTGAGTCCTTCATTCATGCTGCTGCTGAGGGTAATCTAACCCCAGATGGCCTTGGAGAAGTTATTTAATTTCTCTGTGCCTCCATTTCCTTGTTTTTATCCTATCACCGGTACCTACCTTATTGGTTCCTTGAAAGTTTGTAGTGTTCATGCATGTAAGGTACATAGAACCATGCCTTGCATGTAATAAGTAAATAAATAAGTAAACAAATAATAAATAATGGTAGAGATAAATACTGTTGGCATTACTATTTTTGCTATTTTTGTTTTTGTTGTTTTTACTTTTAAAGCCCAACTCTGTTCAAGAATCTTCCATATTTCCCGTTTGCTACAGCAAACTTTTTGGGTACATCAGAATCACTTTTGAAGCTTTTAAAAAATGCATATTCCTGAGTACCCCCACCAGAGATTTCTGTTCTATAGGTGTAGAGTGGGACCCAGGAATCAGTGTTTTGTTGTGTTCCCCAGGTGATTTTGAAGCAGGTGGTACTAATTTGGAGAATCATTCCATGTAGGATGAAGTTCAAACTCTTTACACTGGAATTCAGGACCCCAGTATACCTTTGTAATATGGATTTTCTTCTTCTATCAGTTCCTGCCAGCCTTTATTGCAACCATAGTAAGCAGATTTTTCCTCTACTCACTCTTCCCTGTGTACCTCATGTATTTTCCCAGGATGGTATAGCATAATTTTGTGATCAAATACATATTTATTCCTAGTAATTCACAAAACACCCACTTGATAGTATGTTTAAGAAATATAGTTAAACTATAACATAAGGGACCAATTTATCTTGTTTGAAAATCAGGAATCAGTTTCTAGGTTATATCACTGGGCACCTTAGGATGGTATTTTTAAATTGACCTTTTCTCTTGCTCTCTATGCACTCCTTTTCTCTGAATTAATTTTCCAGGTATTAAAATGAGCAAATACATTCTAGCTTTTAAGTTGCTCAGCTGTGCTCTGTAAACAGAGACACTAAGGGAAATCTAGTCCCAACCTCAGAAGCAATCAGCAGTATGTACTTGAAACTGAAGTTCTTTTATTTTTCTTACATTTTTTTCCTGTTCTATTGCTATAAAATTAAGGCAATAATGAATTTATTTAGGGTAGTTTTTCTTTGCATTCAGAAATCTCTGATGATCCTTTTTGGCTTTCCATTTTGCAGTCTGTAGTAACATTTAAGGATGCTGCTTTGCTCAAAAGATTGCTCATAATAAAAAGTTAGGGTGGGAAAAGAGAACGTCCTGCCCTAGATATTTTCTTGTCTTGTTTCCTATAATTCTTAGAACACCCTTCAAAGTTAGGTTTCATTATTCCAATTATATGAAGTTGGACAGTCTATATTTTAGAATATTATAATAGTTAAAATTAATTGAAAACATGCAAGACACTGTTATGAAAAGTCTTTACACAGAGGGTGTGAAATTTAAGATCATAGAGCTTATAAACAATGGTTTCAGTATTTAAAACCAGGTCCCTTGACTTCATAGACCAATCTCTTTTTATTGTGCTCTGGAGCCAGATTTTAATTTATTCGAATTCATTTTCTCTATTTCTCCCTACCCCCATCTCCCTTTGAATTCAAGGGTACTTGAAAAAATGCTTTAAGTAAAAAAGCTCATTAACTTCAAAGTTTGATAGAATAGTTTGTATTTAAAGCCATATCGGCAGTATTCAGTTAATACGTTTTTTAATTTCATTTTTTAATTGCAGTTTACCATCAATATTATTTTGTATTAGTTTCAAGTATACATTTAATTCCTTTAATGTGTCCTAAGTTTGATAGGACCTGACAGAATAAAGTGCCCTTTAAAAAATAAGCAATTAACTCTTATTAAATGTCCAAATTAGATTGTTTTTTAAAGTCTAAAAAAATGAAAAAAAAAGAAAAAATAGTGACACACAAAAATTTCTGCCTAAGTTCATGTAGCAGTTTGGCATTTTAGCACAGTTCACATCCATTTATCGAGATATTAGAAATACTAATAGGTAGTATTATTTTAGCTATGAAAATGCATTTAAGTAAAATTAACAGATCCCAAATATTAAATCATGAGCATGTGTCTTTGGCTCTGAACAATATATTAAGACTAATCAGCAAAAAGCAAATTTGAGGTGTTCTAAGTCCCTAGTTGAGAAATTTTTTGTATCTTGAGCAACTCTTTCCCCCTACCCTACTGTTGGTTAATCATTCCTCTTGATGTTATTTGCTTACAAAGAAAACCGAAAAACACCAACCAAAACAAACAAAAACAATTGCATTTAATAGTACTAGGTAAAATTTTTTTCTTTTTCTTTTTTTCTTCTTTGTTTTTGGTTTTGCTCCTTCACTCCATCTCTTTTAAAGGAAGAAAGCTCTGTGATAAGGTGGAATGAGGAACGGCATTGGAGTTAGATAAATCTGGGGTTTGAATGCTGTCTCAACCACTTACTGTAACTCCGTGGTCTTGGGCAAGTACCTAGCTTCTTCAAGTTCTAGTTTTCCTATTTGTAAACGACCATTGCAAGGTTGGTGTGAAGCTAAATGTTATGCAAATAAAATGTCTGACAAAGGTTGAGACATGGTAGGTAATAGTAAAGGGTAATTACTTATAATTAATAATAGTTGATCTAGGGATTAAGATAAGCAGTTGTGTGAAATCATTTTGTTCTATTTTACCAACAAACTGTTGGGGTTGAGTAGAACACAGAATTATATTGATAGCCAGGTAAGATATGACTTTTAGTGGAAGACCTCACTTTATGTAACTTAAAAATAGATGTCTTACTTAGAAGAATCAAGGATAAAACCATTGGAAATAGTAAGAAAGTACATTGGAATGACTATTTATATCAAGAAATCTAAGTTAATAAGTATTATTAACTAATACTAACTAGAAAAGATAATGGGAAAAAAAGATCACAGTTTTAACCATTACTACTAATGATGAAAAGGTTAGAGATAATCTCACCAAGGTATGTATGAAACTTATAGAGATGTAATTTTTAGTTATGAAATTTCACTGAGAGAAATAAAAAAAGACAGAATAGATGGAGAAGTGTATCAGTGCTCATAGATGGGAAAATTGAATATTATAAAGCTACCAGTTCTTGACACATTAATTTTCAAAGTTAGTGGAATTATTAGAGAAATTACAATAGGATCTTTTCTGGAGGCAATATGGCGACAAAGTTCTGATGGGGACATAACTATGAACTACTAAAAGAAATTATAAAGAAGAATAATATATTAGTGAAACGTGATAAAGCTGAAGTTATTAAACTTTAAATATTATACACGTACAGACAGATCAATTTAATAAATCAGAAATAGATTCTGATATGAAAACTGTATTAATATATGATATAAAAATAATAAACTGCAGTTTAACAATTTATCAGTTGAAGGAGGTTATTTCCAACTTTTAGTGATTATGAATAAAAGTGCTATAAACATTTACTAACACTTATGTGTGAACATAAGCTTTCATTTCTCTTGAGTGGATACCCAGGAGTAGAATCACTGGATTACATGGTAGGTACAAATTTAACTTTATAAGAAACTGCCAGATTGTTTTCCAAGCATTTCTATCAGCAACATTTAAGAGTTCTAGTTGTTCAGCATCCTTTTCAAAAAAACTTGGTGTTGCTAGTTTTTAAAAAGTTAGTCATTCTATTAGGTGTGTAGTAGTATGTAATCATGGTTTAACTTGCATTTTCCTAATAAGAGATTTGAGCACCTCTTCGTTTATGTTTCATATATATGTTTTCTTTGGTGAAGTGTGCATTCAGACCTTTCCCCCATTGTAAATTGCATTGTTTTCTTATTGTTGAGTTTTGAGAGTTTTTTGTATATTTTTTATATAAATCTGACAAAAATGTGATTTAAAAATAGTCTCCCAGTCAGTGGCTATGATTATGTTCTCTTAGTAGTCTTTTAAAGAGCAAAATTTTATTTTAATGAAGTCCAATTTGTACCTTTTTCTTTCATGAATTGCCTATAAAAGTTATTTGTCTGACCCAAGGTCAATCATATTTTCTCCTATGTTTTCTTCTACAGATGATAGTTTTGCATTTTACATTTGGGACTATGATCTATTTTGAGTTAATTTTTGTACAAGGTGCAAGGTTAGGTTGAGGTTCAGTTTTTTGCATATAAACATGTAACTGTTTCAACACCATTTATTAAAAACTATCATTTCTCTATTGAATTACCTTTGCTCCTTGTCAAAAATTAGTTAATGATATTTGTGAGTGTCTTTTCTTGCACTCTGCTCTGTTCCATTAACCATTGTATCTGTTATTTTACCAATCACACATTGTCTTGATTACTGTAGCTTTATAGTAAGTCTTAAAATCAGTTATGGAGACTCCTCCAACTTTGTTATTTTTCAGCTACTCAAGTTTCTTTGCTTTTCCACATTTATTTGGGAGTCAGTTTGTGAATATCTACCAAAAAAATCCTGCTGGGACTTTAATTGGGGTTCATTGAATCTGTAGGTCTAATTGTTACAGTATGTCTCTCCACTTAGGTCTTTTTGGTTTCTTTCATCAGTGTTTTGGAGTTTTTAGCATAAAGATCACACACATATTATGTTACCTTTTTACCTAAGTACTTCATATAGACAGATGGCAAGAATCATCCACATTTTATAGATTGAAGCGCTGAAACTCAGAGCAGTTAGACTTATTGAAGGCCACAGTGCTGGTTAATTAGCAGCAAATTCTGGTTTTAAGTATGCTGAGTCTGTCTGGTGTTTTTCCTATTCGTTTTCATAGGCAAAAGCTTCTCATGGTGAAAATACGTGGACTTTGGAGTTACTCAGTTTGGGTTCTATTCTGTTCTCCAATACTGGTTAGTTGTATGATTTGTTTGACCTCTCTGACTCATTTTCCTCATTCAAGGTACCTACCTCACAGGATTGCGGTGAAGACTAAAGGAGACCATATGTATAACATCTCTGGTATGATGTTTGCTATACAAGTAGAACAGGTTCTATAACTTTGTTACTATTAGTGGTAAAAGCTAGTTGTTATAACCTTTCCCAGAACTTGTCATCTTGTCTCATTAATTAAATGAATTGTTTCTGAATTGTGGAAAACTGGCAGTAAGCCAAGGACAAGCACTAACGCCATGGTCCTTAAGTGTGAGACAGAAAAACTTCTACGAAACCTGTGTCATGTTATTCCCCCTTTTCATATGTCTCTCATAAAATAGAAGATAGGTTTTGCAGTAGTGAATTGCGATTGGGGGTTTTAGTGGCTATATTTTAATTTCAAAAGGTAAAGCTTAAAACTTTTCTTTAAAAGTGATGGCTTTAAAAGTTTCCACATTTCTACAAAGTCTGGTTTAACTCAAGAAACTCATCAGCTTTAATATTAAGTTTCCCAGTTTTGTAAAGATCTGTGACCCTGCCCTGGCATAACATAAATGTGAAATGTAATTTGAGTATCAGCGTTATGCTAGACTAAGACCTTTTACAAAAATAAAAACTCTGTATCGATAATTCCTTTTCCCTAGAATGAGGCCTTTCTGAGATTCCTTTACTCTAAACCTACAAAGAGAAATACGGACCTAATAAAAAGTACATTTTTGAAATAAAGATCCCATACACTTACGAAAACAGGCCTTAGTCAAGACAATATAATTTGTTGTTATTTTTGTTCTGTTGATGCATATGCAGAGGTTTGAATTAAGTACTGCTACTCTTGATTTTGACAATTATTTTGCTTTTATTTTCAATTTGAAAATCAGGAGAGATGTTATTTTTGTAGATGCCATCATAGTTTTGTTAAAAAGAGTGAAGTTCTATGTGGGATAGACTGGATAGATTCAGAGTTCTTATACTTACATGCATTTTCCTGGCCTTTGTGTAAATTAGGTTTTTAAATGGTGAATCTCAAAGGGAAATAATTGTATATGAAAAAAGGGGCAGAATTCTTTTATATCTTTAGGTTTTATTTTTTCCTATTCTCCTTCATTCTACATTAGAGCAATTACAACCTGACTAAAGTTAGATCTGAAGGGAAAAGAAGATTCTACTTCTTTAATTAAATAGCATTTTATTTTATATTTTAAAATTACATTTTATTGATTATGCTATTACAGTTGTCCCCCCTTTGCCCGCTTCCACCCAGCACCGCCAACCCCCTCAGGCAGTCCCCTCACCATTGTTCATGCCCATAGGTCTTACATATAGATTCTTTGCCTACTCCATTTCCTATGCTGTACTTTACATGCCCATGGCTACTTTGTAACTACCTATTTGTACTTCTTAATCCCCTCACCTCTTCACCCATTCCCCCAAAACCCCCTCCCATCTGACAACCATCAAAATGCTCTCCCTATCCACGATTGTCTCTGTTCTTCTTGTGCAGGACCAGCCTGTTGTGCATCTCCACCCCTCCTACCAGTCTGGATGAATGTGGTTTCTTTAATTCTGTAGTTGTCAGATTTCATTCAATTTGATTTCTGATGGTTCTGAGTGATGGTTGTTCTATATTTTCGTTGTAATTTCGATGCGGTTGTACAAGGAGGTGAGCCGTGTTTACCTGTGCCGCCATCTTGACTCGGAATGAACTAGCATTTAAAATCCTAAAATGTTCCACAACTCCTTATGCAGTAATCAGTGAAAACATTAATTAAATCTTGCTATCTTAATTGTAACATTAGCTTTGAAAAAAGATTGAGTTATTAGTTAGGTCCCATGTTGATTTTAGTGCTACAGTCCAGCTAAAGAACAGTAGTTGCTTGTGGCATGTCATGGCTTCTTTCTAGCAAAATGTAAGAATCTATTAAAACCTCATTGCCTTTTTAAAAAGTTTTTGTTTGTTGTTAAATTTACATGCTATAAAATTTACTCATTTGGTAATCAGTTCTATTAATTCTGACAAAGGCACATTCAAGATGCAAAACAATTTCATTACCCCTCAAAATTCCCTGTACTGCTCCTTTGTGGTTAGTCCTTCCTCCTTCACCCAGCTCCTGGTGAGCCCCTGATCTGTTCTCTGCTCTTGTAGGTTTGCCTTTTCCAGAATATCATGTAAATGGAATCATACAATATGTAGCTTTTTGAGTCTGGCTTCTTTCATTTAACATGGTACATTTGAGATCCATCCATATTCTTGCGTATCAGTGGTCCATTCCTTTTCATGACTGAGTAGTATTACTGTGGTCTATCCAGTTCACCAATTGAAGGACATTTGGATTGTTTCCAGGTTTGTGTGATATGAATATAGATGCTATACACATTTGTGTATAAGTTTTTGTATAAACATAGGTTTTCATATATTTTTAAAATAAATATCTAGGAGTAGAATTGCTGGGTAATATGGAAAAGTATATTTAAATTTATAAGAAATTGTCAAATTATTCCCCAAAGTGTCTGTACTATTTTCATTCATACCAGTAATTTTTGAAAGTTTCATTTGCTCTGTAGTCTTGCAGCACTTGATATTGTCAGAGTTTTGTTTGTTTGTTTGTTTAATTTTAGCCATTCTATTAGGTGAGTACTCATTATCTCTTAATGTGCAATTTGTTCTTTGACTTCCATTCAGTGGATGCTATAATAATGGGTGCATTGTATATACAGAGAACAGAACTACTTCTATCTACTTTTGCAGGTCAGACCATGGTTCTAACACTCACAATAACGGATATCCATTTTGCACTTAGAACTGGAATAAATAAAAAAGTACTATTTATCAGAGCCCTAGATATATACTCACTAAGTGGTTATGCTCTTCTGGTAAAGATGATATGTGTTCAAATGTTAAAAATAATATTTATTATATTGGATACCTACTTTGCATTGCATTCTTTGTCTCATTTAATTTTCAAACAATACACCAGAGTTAATAGAGCAAAAGAAAGAAGGAAAGGGAGAAGGTATAGGAATAGGAGGTTATTACCTAGGAAGTTGGAAAGATGTTTTTCTTTGGCTTTAAGGTACAATGAAGGACTTGGTAACAATTGTTCCAGTATGATGGGTGGTGACATGACCTTGTCATATGACTTCAGTTCATAAAACTCCCAAAATATTTCATATTCTGGAATCAGCTTATTCCTATGTAATTATAAGCCCAAGACACCCAATTTCCCCATAATTATAAATGGCCTCCTGATGTTGATTAACAAAGTAATTATGTTTTCCTGCTGAAAATATTTAAGTGTAGTATGTAAATAGAAATGTATAGTTTCTAGACATTTTGAAATCCTGGGCATAAATTCTTCTCCTATTTTAAGGACTATTTGGAATAGTTCAAAAACTGGTGGTAGTTTAGAAAGACATCTTTTATAGATATTAAACAACTTAACAAAAAGTATACTTTGTTTATAGCTTATATTGATAAAGTTTTAAAAAATATTTTCAGATACGTTTAAGCTTACTAATTAATTTTTAAACAGATTTTATTTAGTTATTTATTTTTAGAGAGAGGGGAAGGGAAAGAGAAAAAGAGGGAGGGAAACATTGATTGGTTACCTCTCACATGTACCCCAGTTGGCAACCAGGCCCAGAACCCAGGCATGTGCCCTGACCGGGAATTGAACCCATTACCTTTTTCTTTGAGGGATGACGCCCAATCACTTAGCCACACTGGCCAAGGCATTAATGAATTTTTACTGTTTTGAATTTGGTTGTAAGATTAAGTACTCAGCCTAATACATTTAAATACTTATCTTCTAGTTTTTGCTACTTTGTGATTGAACAGAATATGCCATCAGTATTATAGTACATTTTGTATGTCTTCTGTATATGGGGAATAATGAAAAGTTTTGGAATAGGATGGAGTAGTGTTTTTATTTTTTCAATATTTTAAGATATTGAAAAGCAGGAATGAAATCATTGTTTCAAGATGTTTTAAATTGTTGATTTTAGTGAAAGGGGAAGGGAGTGAGAGAGAGAGGGAGAGGAACATCGGTGTGAGTGAGAAACATTGATTGGTTGCCTCCTGCATGTGCCCTGACTAGGGATTGAACCTGCAACCTAAGCATGTGCCCTGGCCGGAATCGAACCCACAACCTTTTGGTTTACAAGACGATGCTCCAACCACCTGAGCCATACTGGCTCTAGCAAGAGTGAAATACTTACTGAAGGAATGAAAAAACGAGAAATTGAATTTTGCAAAAGCATTTCCACAATTTTGCAAGAGGCTATAGATAGAATTTCAGGCTATATTCCTGAACTAGATTCTTGTGAGTGGTCTGTGTTAGCTATATTTACAGGTATTTTTCCAGTATCTATGCAATACTTATTTTGTAATGATTTTAGTTCAGCAACAATGCTGTTATCAATTTACATTTATTTGTTCAATAAGATTTGCATCATGGATTGACTAAGGCTACATTATTTTCATTTTCTTATTCAAATCTTTCCATTCCTACATTTATAGTTCTTTCTTATCTGCAAAAGACTAACACACTATTGTACCAAACTGCTTAAGTCTCCAGATATCGTAAGTTAATTACAGCACCCAGAAAGGACTCTAGAAAGAGGTACAGAGAGACCACACATTAATGAGGGCATACTATCACAATTAATATTTTTCTAAAATCAACTTATTCTCATCAAAGTATCTGCAAGTACCAAAACACAGTGAATATTTGCTAGAAGATATAATGGACTTTTTACTAAGCAGGGACATGAGATGGTTTAATAGCTAGACACAGAGAGAAGCCTACCAGGTGTATGAAAGGTCCAGTAAAGGTCTTTAGTATGTTCAAGGAGATAATCTCTTAACAGGACAAGTGTTTGCACATGGGATTGGTGGGGGTACTTATGGGACTTCTAAACAAAATTACTCTATTTTTTTTTAAATGCTGAAAATTTTCATCTTTTGGCCCTTGGTAGGGAATGTTTGAAAAAGTGTAGTGTTTGATTGAAGGATTTTATTTAATTATTTTTGGAGAGTGGGGCAGGGAGGGAGAAAAAGAAGGAGAGAAACACTAATGTATGAGAGAAATGTCCAATGGTTGTCTCTTGCACACCCCAAAGCAGGGACCTGGCCTGCAACCCAGGCACGTGCCCTGACCAGGATTCAAACTGGTGACCTTTTGGTTTGTGGGATGATGCCCAACCTACTGAGCCACACTAGGCAGGACTACAGTGTTTGATTTAAATGCAAAGGTTACTTTGGCTACTTTTACATCAAAATCGTCCCACAAACAGAAATTTATTGTTTTTTCTCTGGGCCTTTATATGTCTGTTTTCAGATAGTTTGACACCAGATTTTAGTTTTTTATTCCTCGTCAGGATTCAAATCACTGTGTTTCATTGCTCTTTAGAAGCCAAACAAAAAGAAAAAACATTGCCAAAGGTTGCAGCCTATCTGCTGACATTTACTTTCTCACATTAACATTCTTTTCTATTTCCCTGCAGAGTTTTGCTAAGAATTATAGGGCATTGAAAGGAAATCTACTACTGAAATGACAGAGTTTATTCCATATTTACTCTTCGGCAACGAAATGAGCTTTTGGCATTTTATTCAGACTTGTCTGTGATTACTTTCCTTATCCTGTTCATATTGTTTCATTCCCATTACTATCCAATAGTCATGTTATAGACTCCTTCGTGCTGGTCTTGTGTCTATGATTCTACCTTATTAAAAAATCAGTGCTTCATCTCTTTCCTTTGGCTATAGGTCCTTCCCACTGCTTCTATCTGTCAAAATTTTCTTTCCATTTTGCCAGCTTCCTAGTAAATTGCATTGTTTCTGCATTAACTTCTACTGGGTTCCATATGAATGTCAAGCACTGTGAAGGCTCTTAGATTTTACTCTATTTACAAGCTAGCAAGTTTCCTGACCCAACTAAATGGATGTTCATGGTGCTTTTCATTTATTACTGTTGCTCACTCTATTTATTTAACTCAAGTCATCTCATTTGAGGTCCATCACTGGAGTAGGGACCTTGGGTTCTGAGCTCCAAACAGGAAAGATACACATGTTCCTGGGCTTGGCTTCGGCTTCCTTTCCTTTAATTAATTTGGAGAGGAATGTTAACATGATAGTGTATTTTTGTCTTGATATATCAGCCCCCTTCTTGGCACTAGGGTGGTCTATCTTGCTGAAATATTTTCCATTCACTCCACTGCTGTTAGGATGATTAGAACCAATAAATGTTCTTTTTCATCCTCTCAGAAACCACATCCTAAACCTTGCTGTTTTTGTCATTGTATTTATAGGAACCCATATTGGTAATGTATAGAGTTAGGCATATGTAGGACACCATTTTATTCTCTATTTAGATGGCCTACAACTTTAAATTTACATGCAATGATTACTTTGGATACCTTTATATCAAAATTATCCCATAAGTTCAAATTCTCAGAGAAAAATACAAATTTATTGGCTTTTCTTTGGGTCTTTATATTTCTATTTTCAAATAGTTTCAAAACTGCCATGGTAATAAACCTAATCCTATCTAATCCTACACTTTTATTGAAAGATCTTGTCCACAGGATATAACAAAGCTGTGTGGCCTATGAATCTGACTTCTGAATTGCGTTATGTTATTTTATAAGGTATCCCTTTCTACCAGTGATTGTGTTAATTATTGCAGTACTCCAAACTACTTCCAGCTTATATGTTGGGGCTAAGTATTATAGGAACTATATTATGCCCTTTTTACATATGAGAAAAAACACAAGGCTAGCTAACTTGCCTGAGGTCATAAAATTAGTAAGTGAAAGAGCTTGATATAAACCTGCAGCTGTCCACCTCTTCAGTCCTTGCTCACCACTGCTTCACTTTGCTGTCTCTTCAAATTATTGTCATATGAGTTATAAGTAGTAGGTGTTATGGATTCACACTAAAGGCAATGGAGTTAAAGTTTATAGAGGATAAATTTCAGCTGATTCTTGAAATAGGGGATGGGTTTCAATATGTGGAGAGAAGAGAACATTTCATGAGGAACAGTATGAACGAATGTTCAGAGAAGATGGGACTAGAAAGAGTATGTTCAGGGGATAATGAAGAGTTTGAATTAGTTTTATAGAAGTAACTAATGGGACTTCTAGTCAAGATGGTGGCGTAGGCAGATATGGCTCACCTCTTCACACAACCACATAAAAATTACAACTAAAATATGGAACAACCATCACTCAGAAACAGCAGAAATCGAATTGAATGGAAGTCTGACAGCTACAGAATTAAAGAAATTACATCCATCCAGACTGGTAGGAGGGGCGCAGATGCAGAACAGGCTGTTCCCTCACCCACGTGTGGTGGATAAAAATTCAGGACAGATATCTCGGGAATGAGGAGTCCTAGCCCGACACGAGGCCCCCACAGCCCAGGGTTCCAGTGCCAGGAAGATAAGTTCTCACAACTTCTGGCTGCAGAAACCAGCGGAGATTGAGTTGGTGGAAGAAACTTCTGGAGCCCAAAGCATTTCCTCTTAAAGAACCCACATACAGACTCATTCCCTCTGAGGTACAGCACTGGGAGAAACTGAAGTTTCAAGGTGAGAGTGGAGGACAGCTTTATCCTAGAAAGAAAGGCAGGCAGAGGCCATTTTCCTTTTTCTGAGCCCATCCCTCACAGAGCCACAGAACCTCAGAACCAGCAGGTGGGTGCCATATCTGAGTCTCCATCAACACTGTTGATGTAGCTAACACTGTTTGCCCCACCCTGGAGATCTCCTGAGACTATGTCCCATCCAACTTATGGGGCTATGCAAACTGTTAACCGTGACTTTTCCAAATGAATGGCTGCTCTAGGCTCATGCTTCGCAACTTCCTAAATCCAATCAAACAAGCAACAGCCAGCCTCAGTAAGCCCCTAGGCCCTGTACCTTTTGCTAAGTGGCCCCAGGCCCAGCACTAGCAGCAGCCAGACTAGATTCACAGCTTGGCTTTGCCCAAGAATCCCCAAGCCCAGCACAAGTAGCAGCCATATCAGATTGCTTTATAGATCAGGCAGGGTAGCCCCAGGCAAAACAAAGGTGGGGGCTGATCTTGGACTGCACCACCTGGGAAGCCCCAGAGCCTGCACACCCAGTGGAGAGCTACAGAGCACCATGTCAGAGTACCACTACCCTGCACCTGCACAGCTGATCCTCCACAGAGGGCAGAGGTTGGTGGTCAGTGTTCACAACCAATCCTTGCAGCTGACTAGCCTGGGTAAATCCCTCCCATTGACCTGCCAACAGCAACCAAGGCTCAACTGCAAGAGGAGGGTGTACTCAGCCCACACACAGGACGCACCTTAAGCACCCAGCTTGGGTGATAGGGGAAGCTGTGCTACTGTACGCTACCAGATACCTACTACATTAGGCCACATTACCAAGACATGGAGTCAAAGCAGCTCTACCTGATACATAGAAACAAACACAGGGAGGCTCCCAAAACAAGGGGACAAAGAAACATGGCTCAAATGAAAGAACAGATCAAAACTCCAGAAAAAAGAGCTGAACTAAATGGAGATAAGCAATCTATCAGATGCAGAGTTCAAAACACTGATTATAAGGATGCTCAAGGAACTTAGTGAGGACCTCTGCAGCATTAAAAACATCCAGTCAGAATCAAAGTATATACTAATTGAAATAAAGAACAATTTACAGGGAAACAACAGTAGAGTGGATGAAACTAAGAATCAAATCAATGATTTGGAACATAAGGAAGCAAAAAACAACCAATCAGAGCAACAAGAAAAAAGAATAAAAAAAAATGAGGATAGTATAAGCAGCCCCTAGGACAACTTCAAGAAATCCAATATTTGCATTGGTAGGGGTGACAGAAGGAGAAAAGAAAGAGCAAGAAATTGGAAGTCTATTTGAAAAAATAGTAAAAGAAAACTTCCCTAATTTGGTGAAGGAAATAGACATGCAAATTCAGGAAGCACAGAGTCCCAAACAAGATGGATGAAAAGAGACCCACTCCAAGACACATCATAATTAAACTGCCAAAGTTTGAAGATAAAGAAAGAATCTTAAAAGCAACAGGAGAGAAGAAGTTAGTTACCTACAGGGGAGCTCCCATAAGACTGTCAGCTGATTTCTCGAAAGAAACTTTGCAGGCTAGAAGGGGCTGGGGAAAAATAGTCAAATTCATGAAAAGCAGGGACCTATAGGCAATTTGCTCTACCCAGCAAAGCTATCATTTAGAATCAAAAGGCAGATAAAGGGCTTCCCAGAAAAGAAAAAACTAAAGGAGCTCATCATCACCCAACCATTATTATATGAAATGCTAAAGGGGCTCATTTAAGAAAAAAGAAAATTAAAACTATGAACCATAAAATGGCAAAAAATATACATCTATCAAGAATTGAATCTAAAAAACAAACTAAGCAAACAAGAAGAACAGGGACAGAACCATGGATACAGAGAGCATTTTGGTTATTGCCAGATGGGAGGAGCCTGTGGGGGAATGGGTGAAGAGGTGAGGGGATTAAAAAGTACAATTAGGTAGTTAGAGAATAGCCATGGGGATGTAACAACATAGAATATGGAGTAGCCAAAGAATTATATGCAAGACCCATGGACATAAACAATGGTGGGCGGATGCCTGAAGGAGATAGGGGTGCTGGGTGGAGGGCGGCCATGGGGGAAAATCAAGACAACTGTAATAGCATTATCAATAAAATATAATGAATTAAAAAAAGAAAGAAAGAAATAACTAATGAACTTGGTTAGCATTGAAGGGTTATCTATTCGAACTTCAGCGAAAACAAAACCTTAATTTTGTCTCAGAGTTCTTATATTGAGTTCTTTTAAGATATACTACTAATCCCATTCATTTAGAATACTAATTCAGGTTTCAGATGGAAGCACATTAGTAAGGAAATAATAGGATAAAATTCTCTGTCTTTATTATAGTGTTTTTAAATTTGTTCAGTTTTTTTTGGGGGGGGGTAGTTCTCTTCCAACCAGTGTAATTTGGTTAGGTAACTTATGATGAAATTGGTCCAGCAAGGGGAATTTGGATGTATGTTGAAATTCTCCCAGATTTTGGAAGAAAAATGTTATTTTAAGCATTCTGGTCATTTTTGGTGGAGTGAAGGTCTTGCCATGAAGTTGTCATTGGCAGGTTTACAGACCACTAAACACGGCTTCCTCATTTACAAAAACCACACACACATAAACACACACACACACACACAGTAGAAATAATGTGAAAGCACGTAACTCTGTCAAAGAAATGTCATGCTTACATAGCCCAATAGAAATAGAATACTGATTAAGATGGGAAGCTGATTCCTTTCTGAAGTTTTGGGCTGAACCCTCTTCCAGGTTTTGACACATACATAAAATAATCACACACCCATTTACAATATATTTATTCATTTGGTAAATTTGCAAATTAGAAGAGGTGGGAGTAGCAGGGAGATAAGATGACAACAAAGATTAGGAACTGAAGAAATTTGGGAGACATAGAGTTGCTATAGAGTTGGCTAAGTGGGAAAATCTTTATGGATTCCTTTGTTTTGACTTGTGTGACTAGAGAAAGAAACTCCTTTATAACTTTCTATTTAAGACTCTGGATTTACAATTGTCTAATAACTTTTAAGAAATCATCAAAAAGTACATTAAAGATTATTTTTTTCAAGCTAAACTTTTATCAGAATAATGTCATTTTACATAGTGACTTATCTTTTCAGAAGTATAATTTGTATCATAGATTTCTCTAGGCTTTTCAAACTTAAGTTTATGACCATTTTGGAATGGGGCTATTCCTATACAATATGTACAAGGTTTTGTTTTATCTGCAGTTGATTTTAACTGCAAGTTTTTGCACATGTTTGGAAAATCCTATGTTAATACTCTGTCAATCTGTGCTAAAAATGCTTTTTTCCCCCTTATAAAATGTGTATTAATAATAACACAAACTAAATCTTTTTTTGGTAATTAATATTCAAAATTGTATAATTTTAAAAAGCTCTTTGATAGCCTTCCATAAAAAATTAAGGAAAAAATTCTAATAGTGATTGAGTTATTAATATTCCACAAATAAAAATAAGATCAAATAACAAAATAGCACATGCGGGATACAAAGTCAATATTCAGAAATCAAAGGCATTTTTGTACACCAGCAATGAAATAGAAGAAGAAGAAATCAGGAAAAAAATACCATTCGATATAGCAAGAAGAAAAATAAAGTACCTAGGAATAAATTTAACCAAAGAGGCAAAAGACCTGTACGCAGAAAACTATACAACATTGAAGAAAGAAATTAAGGAAGACACAAATAAATGGAAGCATATACCGTGTTCATGGATTGGAAGAATTAATATCATCAAAATGTCCATACTACCCAATGCAATTTATAGATTCAATGAAATCCCTATTAAAATACCAATGATGTATTTCACAGAAATAGAACAGACATTTCAAAAATTTATATGGAACCATAAATGACCCTGAATAGCCGCAGCAATTTTGAGAAAGAAAAACAAAGTAGGAGGGATCACAATACCGGACATCAAACTACATTATATAGACACAAACTAAATCTTACCTTTAAATGTACCTGCATTAAAAGGCTAAAGCCAAGGACTTTTAAATATTTTCATTTAAGGGACTGTTTGAAATGTATCTAAAGAAAATGGTTATTTTCTAAACTTTTGAATTTGGAAAAGAGATTCAGATTATGATTGGTTTTTAACCCATTGATTAGGATGATCTAGTAAACTTTTTCATCTGGAATTTATCTTATTATTTCTTCACCGTAAAGTTTCAATTCTCTGTTAATTTCTTCCTGGGAAGAACATATTAGCTTAAGATTTCAGCTGTAGCACAATTTCTCTGATCTATGTAAGTTACCACAGTTAACCATCTGAGCCTTAGGCTTTTGCAGCTATACAATGGGATTATTTATTATTTAACATGTTGTCATTTCCAACTTGCTCTCAGTGCCATGTAGACAAGCATAGGCCCTGCTTTTGGAGATTTCCAACCCAGAAAAACTAATAATATACAGACCCACACACATAGAATTGTAGGTCAAAGAATACAGGAAAGGAAAACGAGAATGTTTTATAATAATGAATACTACATAGTTTTATGTACTTCATATATTTCCCAAGTTAAATAAACTAAGTAGGATAGAAAATGAATTTGAACTAGAATATATTTTATCTATCCTTAAAAAGTTGTCATGAATACTTACTAAGAAAAATAAATTTCATTCTATTAAGAAAACATTAAATCTTAATAATGCCCCTTTCCTTCTCTCCTTTGCAGAATATGCATGTAACTGCTCTGTGATCGGAAGCCTGGATGTGAACCGCTGCAACCAGACCACAGGGCAGTGCGAGTGTAAACCAAGTTATCAGGGGCTTCGCTGTGAAACCTGCAAGGAGGGCTTGTACCTAAATCACACTTCTGGTCTCTGTCTGCCATGCAAATGTAGTCCACATGGAGCCCTGAGCATATACTGCAACAGGTAAGCAGCAGCAGGTTGAAGTTAATTTTATATGATCAAGAAAAATAAGATTCATGCTCTTAAGCTCCAGGCTGCTTTAAATAAAAAGGAAGACTTACAAAATATTGCATATCCTTTTATTCTCTCATTTTTTTATATTATATTATATTATATTATATTATATTATATTATATTATATTATGTTATATGACAAGATTGCAAAGTTTCTAATTTACTGATTTAGTTCTTCAGAAGCACTTGGGTCACCAATTTGGCTTGGCGATGGTTTCTCTAAGTTTCATGGAAAAACATTATTGAGAGAGCAGTCTTCTTTCTGGAAGCAGTAAGGTCCAGGCATTTCCAATGGAAACAACCATGTTTATTAATATGCCATTGGAGTTTCAGGAAATGTATTCTTTATTTTTGACTTATAAAAATTTTAGAACTGCTTCTTTGCACATCTAAGGCTTAAATTTGATAATATGTTAATTTCTTTAACTAGTGGGAAAAAGACCAGTTTCACTCTATGTACCAGCACATTCTTGGAGACCAAAACTAGATTAAGCAGGAATTGTTTGAAAATTACCTTTAAAATAGTGTGTTACTTGGAGGTGACTTAAACTAGGAAAACAGTACCTCAAAATATGAGGATTTACCTTCTCCTACACTGAAAATAATTATTCTTTGACCTTTTATGAGGCGTGTAGCTTTTTGTGGACTCCAAGCCAAAAAGCTGAAGAGACAATGTTATGTAAAGAAAAGAACACAAGCTTTAGAATAATCTAACCTGGGTCTGGATCCACGATTTGTTGCCATTAAGGACCTGTGTGTTTTTGGCAAGTGATTTCATTTCTTGCACCTAGTTTGTTTTCAAGCTTGTTGTGAATGTTATATGAGTAGAATGTATATAAAATTCCTAGCATACATCACAATAAATTCTGGTTTGCTTTAATTTCAAAGGCATGTTATTGGCTTAATGAGGGAATTTTTTTAAGGAACTTTTAGTTCCATGGCAGATAAAGTTCTTTATACTTACCAGTAGATTTTTTGTATGCTTTATGAATCACAATGTGATTTACAATACTATATCATATCACACTTCAAAATATAGAAGTGAACTTGATTAAGAAGTTTATAATTTCAAGTGCAACAAAAATAAATTTATGATGCTTATTAACATAGTTATTTGCCGTAACCCTCATAACAACTCTTATTTATTTGTTTATTATCTTCACTCAAAGACATGTTTTCATTGCTTTTAGAAAGAGAGAGAGGGAGAGAGGGAGGGAGAGAGAGAAACACTGATGTGAGAAATATCAACTGGCTGTCTCCCATATGCTCCTTGCCCAGGGGTCGTACACACCTGGGCCAGGGATCGAAGCCCCAACCCAGACATACACCCCAACCAGGAACCCATCCAGTAACCTTGCAATTATGGGACAATGCTCTAACCAACTGAGCCACGCCAGTCAGGACAATAACTCCCTTTATGTAGGTTATTAAATCACAAAGATTGTAAGTGGCAGAGAAAGAATTACAAATTAGGTCTCCCAATTCCAAGTCCAGTGTCCTTATCATCATGCCATATGGCTGTTATAATGAGAAAACTGGTAATCACTCTGTTATCTGAGGTTAAGGACATAGTAGTTGCTCACCATTTCTTCCTTTACTCTCCCAAAACATACCTATACCAGTTATATTCAGAAGGTTCACATTTCTTACCATTTTAAAAGATGAGATTTGTTCATTCTGGTGTCTTATGGCATGTTCACTACTAATATTAGAATAAGATTCTGCAAACACGTTTACCTTGAGTAGTTCTGGAGAGATAGAAAAGTGTTTACTTCTAAACTCGTACATAAAAGAAGCCTTTAGAAGGATTACATGGGAGCGAAGCAAGACATTTCTTACTACCAGACAGGAAGTTAGGTTGACCTGAGACTAGAGGACTGGAAAGGGGACGTTGTAGGACTATGTGTTTTGGCAAAAACATATGGGAAACTATAAGGAAATACCTCTCTGTTGTGCTTTGCTGTAAATTTTGTATAGGTGTTAAGAGAGAAAGGATATTTCAGGCAAGTAGTGTGAGGTCGTGGAAAGGAAGTGGAGTCTGAAATTAGTAGATTTTTAAACCAAACCCATTCTTGGTTTAGCCATTTACTTACTATACAACTTTGATTAAGATGTTTGGCTTCTCTAAGCCTCAGTGTTTTCATCTTTAAAATAAAATTAATGTATATAACAAAGGATTCCTGTGAGAAGTGTGTGTGTGTGTGTGTATCCACTTACATTGTGATAGGTACATAGATTCAACTTTATAACTTCCTAAGAGTTGAATCTATTTTTTTAAAAAAGCAAGGGATAGAATTGGCGATTCACACATGAGAAGGAGGAAGTCAATCAGACTTGGCTATTAGTAGGGATTGAGGTATTTGTTTTTGTTGGTAGGTTAAAGAAGAAATTGTTCATTTTAACAAGAAAAAATTAGATTCTTTTCTTCCATTTTCATAAGGAAACCTATTAAACACTTTATAATTGGACATTTTATATTTTAGAATAATAATCATAGCTAAAATTAATCAAACACTGCCAGGAGCTATTCTAAGCTATTTGCATATAGTAATTCACTTAATTATCACAGCAACAATATCAGGTTGACATTATTATTATTCTCATTTGCACAGGAAAAATATTGCAAATTAGGTAATTTGCCTAACTTACAAGGTAATAGCCAGTAAGTAAAAGAGTTGGTATTGGAATATTTGCAATCAGGATCTAGGATATGTGTTCCTATTCACTATGCTCGTGCAGCTTTTTTCAAAATCTCAGATACTAAGCAAAGTGAGTGAGTATTGTTAAGAACCTTTGATATTATGGTGCGGACTATTTAGTAATATCTTATGGTTGTATTCTGGTAATCAGATCCTGACTCCAGTGTGATGCTCACACTATATAAATAATTTCTTGGTTACCAATCCATTTTAGCTTAGTAGAAACTAAGAACATCAGAGGATCAGCCCTTCAATGAATAATTATCGATGACAATATCTGTTATAGTGCCATCTCTTTATGTTCGGTCTGCTTTTTAAAAAGATTTTTACTTACTTATTTTTAGAGGGGAAGGAAGGGAGAGAGAGAAGGAGAGAAGCATTGATGTGTGAGAGATAAACTGATGGATTACCTCTTGCAGGCCCCCAACTGGGGACGTGGCCTGCAACCCAGGCATGTGCTCTGACTGGGAATCGAACCGGTAACCTTTTGGTTTGCAGGCACTCAATCCATTGAGCCATGCCAGCCAGGACTGTGTTCAATCTGTATGAATTAAAAAAAAAAAAGAAAAAGAAAAAGTGAGGAGTAGAATTGGTGACCCACAAAAGAGAACTAAAAACTTTGGAATGAAAACAATATGGTTTTGCTCTTGTGAAGAAAATTTATGCAAGACCAAAGGACACAAAACTACTAAAACCAATACAAAACAGTGTAAAATTTCTAAATTTTAGAGTGGGAGAAGAACAGGAATGAGCTGAAATAATAAGGAAAGTCTTTTAAGAGAAGGTGAGAACTATAATGTACCTTCCAAAATATGATTTGGGAAGTTAGAGAGGTGAGAAGACCTTATCAGGAGAAAAAAACATGCAAATTTAAGTGAATTTTATAAGATTATACAATCAGATGAGAAATCTGATCTTCTAACACCTACTCAGATTCTTCTGTTTTAAACTCCCTGTTCTCTTTTTAAAAATAAATAAAAGTAGAAAAGTGGACTCAATTCTGTCCTGATTCTCTCATATATCAAACAAAGCCCATCGAACAAACAACTGGCTTTTTAAAAATTCATTTCTATGTTCTTTATACCCATATATTTCAGTGGGAGTTGTCCCAGTGAGGGTAGAATTTGGCTACAGGAGCCAGATGTGGGTTGAGCAATGTCTTTGTGTGTAACAACAAAGTTCTTTATGTACTGACAGATGGCCACCCCCTCACATCACCATTGGTGTTCCAATCTGTTTAACTGGGACATAGTTGGTTTATAATATCCTAACTTTTCATTTTTTCTTTAAAATTCATTTCTAATGTTTTCCTGATTTACATTTGGACATATGTTTAATAAATTAATGGAGAAATCATGTAGCAGAGTAGTATGCCTAGTGAGAGCCTGAGTCTCTTAATACAACTCTTAACATATTTCAGGGCTGACTTTATATCTTGGCAATTGTATACATACTTGAGACGAAGAAAATGTATTCATAGTGTATTAGTATACAAGCCGTATCACTTAAGACTATCTCTGTAAGATAGCAAAGAAGCTCTGTAGTGGTGTAATATCCTTTTCATAAAATCTGTGGTTGCTCCTATACAGTATATTTTGAAATATTTACTACTTTACATTTTTAATTATGGGACTGTGCCCCAGAACAGAGAGCAAAATTTTACTCATGAAGTAAACTCATGCTGAAATAAATGTCAAGTAGAAAGATGACAAAACCTCCAAGGCTCACATTCATATGGGGCTCTGAAAATCATCTCTTGTATAATAATTAGGAATAACAGCTGCTTGTGTAATCTCTTATTTATTACTTTGCCATAATTCTGAGAGGTCAAGAAAAAGTTATGTGATCACTAGGTATAATTAATAACTGAGGAAAGCTTTGTCATTTTATTCACTTGTTTCATTTAATAAAGACATTGCATTTGCTGATTATGTGTCCAAAGATATGATCCCTATGCTCAAGAAACTGACTGCCAGAGGAAAGATAGAAATGCATGTAAAATATGAATATTCATAAAGTACACAGGCAATTCATGGAGGTCTTGAGAGAGGAAGTGGCATCTAAATTGAGACTTAAAGGATGAGTAGAAGTTTGTATGAAAGAATAAGGCATCTTTAGTAGATTGCAAGTGGTTTATTATATCCTGAAGGCAAGGAACACTTGGTAATGGTGGAGAGGAGGGGTTGAAGGAGAGTGGGGGATGCTAAGAGATGAGACTTTTGTCTGTTTACTGTTGTATCTCTAACACCTAGAACAGTGCCTGGCACAAAGTAGACTCAGTAAATACTTGAAGAATGAACAAAGTGAATGAATAAAGAATTAATAGGGCCAAGGCATAAAGGACCTGTTATGCCATGCAAATTATTTTATCCAGTGAAGAATATTGAGTAAGGAATGACATCAGATTTGCTTTTTGAAAAATTAGTCTATCAGAAGTCGGATGGATAAGAGACCAGTGAGAAGAAGGCTATTAAAACAATGCAAGCAACAGAGGTTAAAGGCTGATCTAAGGCCTTGACATTCGCATTGGTAATGGTGCTGGAGAGCAGAGAACCGATGTAAGAAATATTTGAAAGATACAATCTGCAAGACTAGATAGTTGATGTATGTATAGAATAAGGGAGACAGAGAAATATCTCTCATGTTCTTTCTGACTTAGGCATGTGAGCGAAGAACTATTATGTCAACTGGATAAAGAATATGGGTAGATAAGCAAGTTGGAGGGATGTGATGATGATGGTAGGTTTCAAACATGTTCATTCTGAAATGGTTGTGGGACATTCAGGCAGAGATGTCTGGTAGACAGTCGCACATACCTGGTATACCGAAGTCAAGAAATCTTAACTAGCATTGTTTTCATGCTATTTCAGAGGAAAATAGATCAAAGCCTCATAGTTTTAATTTTATTTTAAAGTAACTTCATTCTGTATCTCTTTTATTATTCTTGAAGTTATACCAGTCCCCAATTTAAATGACCTTTTTTTGGGTACACTTTAATAATTTTTTTCCTTGAAGGTAGACTTTTAAAAGGTAGCCATCGTGGTCAAAAGCAGGTAATTGACCTCAGCATCTGTCCTATTATGATTCATTTGTTTCAATGAAAGTTTATACAATGCCATATAGCTTATGTCTTAGAAGCTATTTTAAGCACATTATTCCAAGTATCATTTTAAGTTTACAGTGAAACAAATTAGACTAAAATTTTAATGTTAAGAAATGACCAGGCGAGGGCTCATTTAGAAAAAGGCAGTGAGTGCATTGAGGTTTAAATGTAAATAATTATAGTTTGGAAAGCTCTGTGTGTTCATCAGTGCACTTCTGCCTTAAATCCGCCATTTACTACAGCACATGATCTGCCCTCCTAGTCTTCTAATTATTAAGTAGATATCACCTTTAGTAAAATGAATAAAAAAAAAAAACCTTTCCCCCCCAGCTCTTGGTGACCTTTGTGAACATTAACATGTCTCAGTGAATTGATATAGTTGCTGTTGATCAAACATGTTACTTTCCCTAAACCATGTTGTAGACTCTTCTACTCATTTCACTTTTATTAAGCCACTTCTACATCAGTTTGAAATTTTTTAAAGAAATATTTTAAAGTAAAAGTTTTATTATTGATAATATTAAAATATCATGCTTCTTCTGAGAGGCTCCCCCAAATCTGTAGTTATGCATATGCTAATAGCACAAATAACTAAGTTCATACAAATGCAGTATTTGGAACCAACATATTTATTTGTTCAACAAACTTTGTGCAGGATACTTTAATAGACCTTGTGGGAAATACAAAATAAATAGGACAATGGTAAGACCAAAGGAGCTTCTGGTCTAAGAAAAGAATACACACACACACACACACACACACACACACACAAATGTATATACATATATACATAAAATATATACATATATTCTGTATATATAGAAAATATTTATACATATATAGATAAATATGGCACAATATAAAACCTGACCTACATCATAAAACAAAGATAAAATGTTAAGGGGATTTAGAAACTGGGAGATATCACCTATAGCTGGAAAAACCAAAGATGATTTCATTGAGGAAGATAGCTTTCGACTTTGGTTTTGAAGAAAGGAAAGGATTTAGATAGAAGTGGGAAAGGTCGTTACAGAACAGGAAACAGCAAGATTAACGTCTCAGAGATATGCTTACACAGTATGTAAGGCGGAAGAGGAGTGGGGGCAGAGGAGATAAATTTGGCAAATCCTGTTGGAGTCGGGTCACAGAGGCCTAAAGGGCCACACAGATGATTTGGATTTTATTCATGAAGCAATTTTTAAGCAGAAAAAAGGTCAGCTTTATGTTCTACCAGTAGCACAATGGATGGGTGTAAATAGGGGGAGATGAGAGACAGCCTGAAAACTGGTGAGGGCCAAAATTAGAGTAGTAATAGTAAGAGTGGATAGAATATTGAGAGAATGGAAAATAGTGAGAATGATGATATGCCTCATGATAGCAGTGTTTGTGTGCATAATTCTCTAGAAAGTTTGTGATTTTTGCATTAATTTATACACACAAATCGGAAGGTTGTATTTCTAAGTTGAATTTAGGGATTTGCTCAGGCCCAGGGTGCCTTCTCAGGCCCATACCCTCTCCCTATGCTTCCCATTCTGCCTTGTTGCAGGCTGCAGGAATTGAGTCTGCTTTCCAGTGCTTCAGTAGTTGCTCCCATCCCATGAAATTTTTATTTCCCCATAAGACTTTCTGCTGAATGTCAAGCAGTGTCCCCATACCTGTGTTCTTCCTGGGATGCTAAAAATAAATCCAAGGGCCCTTTATTTTTTAAGAGTTTTAAAAATTGTTCATTTTTATAGAGAGACCTGTTGGAGTAGCAAATGTAATAGATATGGGGGAGTTAAAAGCTTATATAACTGACAAACTTTTCTACAAACAGGGTTCAAATATAGGCATACCTACTTTTTTTCAATCAATTACTCTGACGCTCACATACTTGAGTCGCACATATCCAGTGCCCTCCTTGTGAAGAAATCCATTCTCTACTGATTAATTACTAATTTTTCAATAACCCTAGGATTCCATCCTCCTGTTATACTAAGTATTAAAGGAACATGATTCTGATCGGTTCATTGACATTGTCGTTTGTCAGTCCTGCATGGAATTGCTGGGCTGAGGCCTGGCCCTGAATAACCTGACCCATGATGCTTACTCAATATTCTAATGAAGCTTTTACTGGTCAAAAGTCATTGGTAGCAACAATATTTTGAGGGGGGACGAACCCACTCCCTTAGCAGCAGTTCTTTTAAAACTGCTCTAAGTTGGGACTCCAAGGTTATAGATCTCAATAATCGTCTCATTCAGTTTATACAAACGGCCACATCCCAGTGTGCAAGCCAGCTCCAAGAGTGCTGGCTGAAGACATTTTATAGAATCCCCCTTTCTCCCTTATGCAGAAGTTCTTGCTAAACTCTTCTCTAAGGACGGTGGGACCTGGTCACTATATACTTACATAATTAAGGGAAACCTAACTTAAATGATTCTTTACTCAGGAGAATCTACTTCAAGGTTATTTTCTATTCCTGCCCAAATGGCAAAGCAATTATAAACTTCTCTTGCTAAAAAAGAAAGAAACCACAAATTTTATTTCTAGTTAGATATCTCTCTGATATTTTACTAAATTTTACTACACTTAAAAATCTTATGAACACACAGTGTTTTTTATAATCTGTAGTTTGGCTTCCTTCTAAGATGAAAATGCCACACAACTTGGCCAATACTACTAACATTATTGCTTCCACTATCCATCCCAGACTGGACAGCATTAACATTTATTGAACACTTACTATGTGCCAGGTTAAATGCTTTTTATGTATTACCTCATAGATAAAATAACAACTGATTGAGGTGGTATTATTTTACAAACGAAGAAACTGAGTAGTTTTCCCCAAAACAATTAGTAAATGGCAGAAACAGACTCAAACCAACACCCGTCTGACTAGACTGCCTTCAGTAGGTCCCAGGGTTTATTAATTGAGTGACTGATCCTCTATTTATTTTCCAAATAAACACGATAACCATACTAAGTTTAGTTACCATACAGACAGATTCCTAGCATGAAAAATTATCCTTTGAGTGATCAAGATACCCTCAGTAATAAGTCATATGGCTATCATGCAGTCCCTAATAAGATGAAATGAGAAGTGCACATTGCCTCTGTGATATCCTTCCCCCAAATTTAAAACCTCAGTCTAATTGTGTTTTGAGTTCCTATAATGTCTCAGTCTAAGACATCACAGAGACTCAAACTGAGGAACATTTTACAAAATATCTAACCAGTACTACAGAAGCTTCAGGATCATGAAAGAGAAGGAAAGACTGAAAAACTGTCAGATTGGAGGAGGCTAATGAGACAAGGGAAGCAAATATAAGGATTGGATCCTGGAACAGGAAAAGGACATTTGTATAAAAATTAGAGGATAAAGTCTATAGTTAAGTTAATAGTATTATAGCACTGTTAATTTTTAGTTTTGATGAATATACCATGGTTATATGAGAAATTAACATTAGGGGAAGTTGGTGGAATGATATACAACTATCTGTACTATCTTTACAACCTTTCCTTCAATCTAGTATTATTTCAAAATAAAAGGTCAATAGAGTTGTTTTTGGCAGCAGTTAGTCAAGGGAATGTAGATAATATAACTGTCTTATTATGAGAGCAAAGTTGTTTCTGGTGATAACTCTGAGCCTTAGGTCCAGAAGAGGAATCAAGATAAGGAAATAAACTTACTCTGCTGGCATAAATATCTGCCATGTTAGATGTATGGCATTGTGGTTAGAATAGTCAATCAAATTCATGGCCTATTTTAATGTTTTAAATATCTTTTCTCTCTAAAGTTTTAAAAGAAGAGTTTCTGAAACTTATGTTAGACTTAGGCTGAAATAGAAGGATGCTTGTTGCCACAAAGAAGCATTTGTCATCTCCTGTGTCCCTTGAAAGAAAATTAAATCAGCATAACTTTTTCCATCTCAGATGGTATTTTTTCATAGTAATGTTTCCTAGAGGGTGGAGACAGAAATATGGTATTACACATCTTTTTTTCTCCTTGGATTTGATTTCCATTCAAAATATCTAAATTTTTCAATCCCAGAGAGAGATCTGGACTTGGAGTTTCTCTAGATTTCCTATACAAAGGTACATAAATGCTTCAGCCGTGATTACTTTGACATTCAAAGTATATAGGACTAGGTTAAAAACTATTAATTTCATTATTTTGGTTCTTTATATATTAAGTGAATTCTCTGGTTATTTATTCCTTGTGTTTCAATAATTTGGTTTTTCAGGCTTGTTCCTATGTTTACAAATTCAGTAGCTTTCCAGGGAATGTTAATGACTAATTACAACGTCATTTACGATTAACAGTATTCTTTTCTCCTGTAAATTTTCTGATTGTCATTCTAACAATCCCATGAGGTAGATAAGGATGATTATTTGTCAAATTACAGATGATAAGTAATCAAAAGGTTACATGATGAACCCAAGCTTGGATGTCTATTAAATATCAGAGTGAGAAGAGTCAAGTCTAGGTCTTCTGAAACCATATCTCATGCTCTTTCCATTACATTAAACTCCCATGGTTGTCAGTTCTGGGTTAGTATATGCTCCTGTGCTTGAGGTCAGGAGTTCTTAACCTAATAGGAGAGAAACACAAAAGGTAATGGTGAATATGTACATATTTTTGTGAAGGTGGTCTAAAACAGATAATAACATTTAATAGATTCCCATAGAGAGCTGAGATACCATCAAGTTTAAGAAGTTTCATTTTAAATACTGTAAAGAAAAGACATAGACATCCTTCTCACAAACAGTAATATTGGCTTATAGTAGCAATAGTAGAATCCCTTCTCTCTTCTGCCAATTGCTAACACATACACTGTGACTCTTTCTTTAATTAAGTTTTATTTTTGCTGGTTTTCAATTGATTTTTAAAGAATTCAACAATTGAAAAGAATGTCCAGTAAAACAGATATTATATGTATTTGAAAAAAGTTTTTGCAGAGAAATATGTTAGCTTTCTTGACCAAACTATTTATCTAAGGAAGCTGTACAACCCAGGAGAGGAAGCAGAAGGAACAGAAGGGAATGAGAAAATATTGTTACACCTCTATGCTTGATGTTTTACACATTTAATCTCTCTGACTTATCCGAACAACTTAGCTGCCTTGCTCTTAGAGGCTGAGTTAGCAATGTGGCATAGCTAATAAATAGCAGAGCTTAGATTTGAGCCCAAGTCTATCTGACTCCAAGGCTTTCTCCACTGTACCCTGAAATAGAACAATCAAGCTTGAATATGGCAGCATGAGTCTCAAGTAAGTACATGTCTGGGTGTGGGTGATCATGATTCATCCACCTAGGAACTGGCCCATGGAGACATAAATCTAGAAGTCAGATCTAGTCTACAAGGAAAACAAATATTGGTAGAAGAAGGCACCATGAAGTAATGAGAGTATCCATAGAGAATCATTTGAAAAGCAGGAATTAGTATCAAAGCTGAGTCTGCCTGACTTGCTGGGGCACAAGTGGCAGGCATTTGACATGTGAGAGACTTGAAAACAAGTGTCATGGACCTAGCCATTGGGTGGGAAGTAGGAAGGCAGAGAAACGGGGACCAGGAGCCAGGAATCAAGAAACTAGGGACAATAGCTGCAGTCTAGCCATTGAGAATATAGGGAACTAAGGTCAAAGGAATCAGTAGCAAATGGAACTGCATGACAGACAGATCGCTGAGGTTGATTGCATTAAATACCCTCTTCTTAGGTCAGAATTGATACCAAATTAAGGGTTCAGCACTAAGCCCAGAGATGGAAATTAAGCAGCTTTAACAGTCAAGGCTAGGAGTATAAAAAAGTAGAGAGTGTAATAAACACAATGATATTTTAAAAATTAATTTAGTGCAGTGGTTCTCCAAGCATGGTGCTCAGACTAATATCAGCATCACCCAGGAACTGGTTAGAAATGTGGATAGTTGGGTCCAACCCCAGACCCACTGAATCAGAAATTCTGGGACAGGACTCAGCAATCAGTGTTATAACAAGCCCTTCGGATGATTCTGATGCATGCTAAAATTTGTGGTATTTGTTCAGGGACAATAGATAAATAGAACAAAAAAGAAAACCCAGAAAAAAACAAAACAAAACATGTGCATACAGACCTTTGACATGTGGCAGAGGAGGTAGTAAAACTTAAGGATAACAGGATGAACTTTTCAATGAATTGTACTAGAGCTTTGGTTATCTATAAAAAAGAAAATGAGCTTGGACCTCTAACTTACACCATATAATATAAAATTTGGGTGGATTAAAGACTGACATATGAAAAGCAAAACATAGAGCTTTTAGGAAAGCATCTTAATGACCTTGATTTAGGGAAGGATTTTTTCAGCAATAGTATTAATATAATAGCCATGCTTATATGGTTTTTATTATGTGTCAGGCATTGTTCAACATGCTTAGCATTAACACTATTAATACATATTAACTAATCTTCACAACAAACCTCTGAGAGTGATACTATTATTTTCTCCATTTTGCAAGTGAGGAAACTGAGGCATAAAGCATTTATATAATTTACTTAAGGTCACATGGCTTGTAAATCACGAAGTCAGGATTTGAATGCAGGTAATGGAGCTCCAGAGTTCATATCTTAACATTCTGTTAACCTATAAAACTTAAAAAGAGTGGAAAGAAAAACCACAAACTGAGAGAAGATAATGTAGCACAATTAAGCTGACAAAAGATTGCTTTTCCAGGAATATATAAAGAATGTGTACAAATCAGTGTCAAAAATATTTGGTTGCCCAGGAAAGGAAATCATGAACAAAATTTAAAAAAAAAACCAAAATGGGAGAACATATTTGCTGATACATCTGATAAGGGGTTAATATCCAAAATCTATAATGAACTTAACAAAACTCAACACCAAAAAAAAAACAACAACCCAATTAAAAAATGAGCAAAGGATCTGAATAGACACTTCTCCAAGAGGGCATACAGATGGCCAATAGACATGTGAAAAGATGCTCAATGTCATTAATCATCAGAGAAATGCAAATTAAAACCACAATGAGATATCTTCTCACACCTGTCAGAATGGCTATCATTAATAAATCAACAAATAACAAGTGCTGGTTGAAGATTTGGAGAAAAGGGAACCCTTTTGCACAGTATGTGGGAATGCACATTGGTGCAGCCACTGTGGAAAGTATGGAGATACCTCAAAAAATTAAAAATGGATCTGCCTTTCAACCCAGCTATCCCACTTCTGGAATACATCTAAAGGAACCCCAAACACTAATTCAAAAGAACATAAGCACCCCTCTGTCCATTGCAGCGTTATTTACAATCGCCAAGATATGGAAGCAGCCCAAGTGTCCCTCAATGGATGAATGGATAAAACAACAAAGGGACATTTATACAGTTGAATACTACTTGGCCATAAGAAAGAAGAAAATTTTACCCTTTGTGACAGTGTGGATGGACCTGGCAAACATTATGCTAAGTGAAATAAGCCAGTCTGAGAAAGACAAATACCATATGATTTCACTCATATGTAGAATCTAATGAACAAACTGAACCAACCAGGAAAATGGGGACAAACTCAGGTAGAGAGCAGGATGACAGCTAAGGGGGTCAGGTTGGGGGTGGAGGGATTGAGCACAAAGGAAAAAGGACTCATGGACATGGACAGCAGTGTGGTGATTGCTGGGGGAAGGGGGATATAAGGGAACTAAATGGTACTGGAAAAAATACAGTAAAGATTAAATAAAAAAATATTTGGGCAGACTCTTCATAAAAGAGGAAGTTCAGATAGCCAATAAACATGAAAGCATGTTCCATCTCATTAATTATCAGGAGAATGGAATTTAAAACCACCATTCAATACCACTTCAAGCTGCCAGATTGGCAAAAATTTTAAAAGCTGATGATATCAAATGTTGGTGAGGATATAGAGCAATGATACCACTATTCCACTGGTGGTAGGAATGTAAATTGTTACTGCCACTTTGGAAAACAGGCAATGCTTATTAAAGTTGATCATACACAAATTCTGTTATCTAGCAGTTCTATTCCTTGGTATACCCCCAGAGAAAAGAAGGCTCATGTTTACTGGAAGACATGCACAAGAACGTTCACAGAAACATTAGCCATAATACCTAATTAAAACATCTCATATGTCTAGAAGAAAGAATAACTAAATAGGGTTATTTTCATGTAGTTAAATGTAATACAGCAGTAAAAAATGAGTAAACTCAAAGAAAACAATGATTTTTATTAATATAAAGTTTAAGAGCAGGCAAAATGATATATTATTTAATAATACATACAGAGATGGTAACACTCTTAAAAAGCTAAAGAATGATTAATACTTGTTTCGGGGGCAAGAGAAGGAGATGCAGTTGAGGAGCTTCAGATGCCTTGCTAGTGGGTATCAAAGTGTTGCGTTCAATTCCTCTACCTCCTATCCACTCCCCAACCCCCTAAGCTGTCATTGAGCAAAAAGGAAAAAGGACTCATGGACAACAGTATGGTGATTTCAGGGGGAGAAGGGGCATGGAGGGAGGTATAAGGGGACTAAATGGTAATAGAAAAATATAATAAAAATCATTTAAAAATTAAAAAACAATGTTGAGCTTATTTTTCTTTAAATTATATTTTCTTTAAATTTGTCTACTTCTGAGTGAATGATGTATCTCACAATTTAAAAATGAAAGTTTAAAAAGCTTTGCAGGGTAATATCAATGAGGCTGTTGGGGGTAGGAAAACTTCGTAAGGAAACTGGCTGGAATATGGGTCATTGCAAGCAGTGCTGGATACTGGTAGGAAATTAGAGTTCCCAGATTTTAGGATTGTATTGAGACAGAAACAGAGACAGATAGAAAAACGTTTTCTAGCTGTCTTTTTTTTAGATTTTATTTATTTATTTTTAGAGGGAGGGTATGGGAGAGAGGAGGAGAGAAACAGAAACATGTACATGAGAGACTACCCAACTAGGACTGAACCCACAAGCAATGTCTCATTTCTTTGGCAATTATTTTAAAACCCAACTCATCAGAGGAGATATTTGAATGAGTGACTATTGACGTAGGAGAATATTAACATAAGTTTTTTCTAGAGGTGTTGCAAATCTATTAAGATGAACACATTAAATGCTTCTGGTTTGCTTTCATTAAGTACATAGAGGTAATCTATAACATATGAGAGAGAGGAAAAAAAACATTGTACAAGTAGGCAGAAGATCTAATTCTGATTACCCTCTGGTTTTGTGTCCTTAAAAATTAAGTCTGTTTATGTTGTTGAAGCTCTACCAGTTGGGGATATTGAGAATATTAATGTTTTATTATATATGAAGCTGCTAATGTCTTTGGAAGACATTTAAATATGGAATTTTAGTTATTTTTCACAATATTTTGAAACAGGGAGTATTATTCTTATTTTTCAGATGTGAAGATTTGCACAATAATCAAACAGCTAGAAAGTTGCAAAACTGAGACTAATGAATGTCACAGAATTATTATAAGGACTAAATTAAGTAATGTATATATAAAAATTGTGCTATATATTTTATTTAGAACTCCATAGTAGGAACTCTATAAATGTTGATATTGCCTTCTGACCATTCCACCCCCTAAAGGTTCAGAACTCAAAGGCTTAGGACTTGGGTTTAAGAAATTGGTCCTCAGCACTTGTTAATATCAACATTTTTAATTAAACAGGTTTTGGTTTGCTCTTCTGGAAACTAAGCCACCGCTTATGCTGTCATTCCTTTGAGAAAATTAATTCTAAATTCTAGGCACTACAAGTTAATTTTTGTAACACAGCATGTATACAAATCAAGTATTAATAATTACCCTTTCACTAAGTGAATCTTTCACAATGGCTACAAAATAGTAAAAATGTTAACATATTTGAGGAGCATCCTCTTTTTAAGGAGATGATACTGGGACTTCATGCTTTTTGTCTTTTTAGAATGAGCTTTTGAAATGCAGAAATCTGTAATCAAATAATGGAGTAATTGTATGGGTTTGGGAATTCTTATGGCTGTATTTCTTCCATTAAAAAAAAGTTAAGGAAGTAAGAAATAACTTTCCTAGTTGAATTAACTTAGTCTTCCCAAGTTGTGGCTTGGGAAATATGACACTTCTTATTTTTTTGCCATTGTTTTGCTTCTGACTTTTAAAATAAATGTTTAAATTTAATTTTGGTAAGATCAGCTCTCAAAAAATATTTTTATACTTAGGCAACACCCTTTCTGAGTATTAGGAATTTCTGTCTGAATATGGATTTCCTCTAAACATATTTTTGACTATTTGCCCTAAAAAATACAAGGAATGTTTAGCATAATGGACCAATGTTTTCAACAATAAAGCTATCATTTTTTCCCTCCAGAAAAGGAGCTTTGCTCGTTGCATAATGGCCTTTTCCATGGTTGTAGAAAGATAGAGGAACACTAAATGCAGTTGGTATTTTCCCAAAATGTTTAATTATTGAGTTTATTTCTTAACAAAAGAGGAGAAACTATTTTTAATTAACTTTATACTACCGTGACACAAACATGAAATTAAGAATTATTAATAACTTTCATTTTGTTTATTTTCTCATGTAAGAGGTTTTTCTTCTCAGAAAAACGTTTCTAGCTGTCTTTTTTTTTAGACTTTATTTATTTATTTTTAGAGGGAGGGTATGGGAGAGAGGAGGAGAGAAACAGAAACATGTACATGAGAGACTACCCAACTAGGACTGAACCCACAACCCAGGCTTGTGCCCAGACTGGGAATCAAACCAGCAATCTTTTGCTTTGCAGGATGACATCCAACCAACTGAGCCACAACAGTCAGGGCTCTAGCTCTCTTTTAGTATTATTTTTAAATTATTGAGAGGGTATCTTATCTGCAATTTACTGGTAACTTCAGACACTATTTTAACTAGTACTTTCAATCTCTTTCTAAACTAAATTGTTTTTAGTTATAAAAAAAGAAGAAAAAATTGATATATTTAATTATCTATTTTTTTTCTGTTTCTTGTTTTTTCCATGTCAGACTGCCAACATGTAAACTATCTGAGGAAGGAGGAAGAAGCAAAAACAAGGCTTCTGAATAAATTAATTTCCTCTAATTATAACTATATCTTTGGTTATTCTGTGACTGCTTGAGTTAAAATTGATAAAATGATATCTAAAGGCCTGCCATACACACAATTTGTAGCTTGTAAATCTTAGAAAATAAACACTGTTTTTGATAACACATGCCAAGACATTTGACAATTTAGGAAAAATGTTAAATCAATTAGCTAGTTGGTACAAAAGCACATCAGTTCTTGCTGGCATTAGTCCTACCTAATGTAGGATTTTGCTGACCCTTTCCTTTCTTAATTTTTTTCATCCCCACCCAAGGACATGTTTATTGATTTTTGGAGAGAGACGAAGGGAGGGAACGGCAGGTATAGAGAGAAACAGCGATTGGTTTCTTGCATGTGCCCTGACCAGGGGACTGAACCAGAACCTGTGGGTGTGCAGGACAACGCTCAACCAACTGAGTCATCTAGCCAGGGCTTCTTTCTCGATTTTGAAGTATCTTTTCAAAAATCTTTCCTACCATTTGTTCATAATGTGCTTACTTTTCCTTGCCACAATTTTTGCTCCAATCTAGTTATTACCCTATAAATTCTTGCCATTCTTCTGGGTCGTTAACAGAATTTGAAAAGTAAATAACTTAGTTTGTCTATCTCGGCCTACTAGAGATTCTAACTCATTTTTCTTACAATTCTCAGAGAAAAATTTAAGCTCTGGGATCATTGTCATTATCTTCATATTTCTTTCATTTTTGAGTATTGATTCTGTGCCAGACACTGCTAAGTACCCTACAGAGTTTGGTACAATTGTCTTCATTTTACAAATGAGAATACTGAGTCCAAGATAGAATAAATACTTGATCCCAACTAGTTACTGGCAGAGCTGGAATTTGAACCAAGCTCTCCCTCTGTCTCCTCAGGCTATGAATTTTCCATAGACTCTGATATCTCCCTTCCTGTGTTCCACCCTTCCCACCCTAGTCAGTGTGATTATAAAATAATGGAAAATCTGAAAATTCTTCACCCACTCATCTTAAACAAAACAGAACCTTTAGAAGGACATTTTGGTTAGTACTTGTATGGCATAAATTTGTACTGCATCTTGAGATAACATACCATTGAATTTCCTTTTGAAATACTAATAACTTAACGTAAGAAATATATTACTTGTTTATACTTTAAGGAGTAATTTTTAAGTGTTCAAACCTTATAATAGTTGTTCATACCTATGGCTGTGATAAAGCCTCTAAGCACTGACACCATAAGAAAATCTGGGAATTCCATATAGGATAGTTCAAAATATGTGTAGTATATGCTTAGTTATACTTAGCACAACTTAGTTCCACAGGGCTTGTGATTCCTTTATAAATAATTCTATATTCTTTTTTCTGATATAATCCTCCATATGATGTTAGTACTTCACTACCAGCTATCTCATATCTATAAAGAGTGACACCAGATGAGCAATTCTGTCTTAAATTCTTTGTTAGTTTATCTCAGTAGTATAGGTCTCTGACTTCTATTCAAAATCCAGTTCTTTGCCCTTATTCTCTAGATATAAAGATGTGAGTCTTTGGTTCTTTCATTCGGACCTATGGATAAACATAAGTCTTTTGTTAACAGGCCTATTTTTTTTTCTTCTCTGCATTTATATCACTGACCTTTGCTTCAAAAGCATTCAGTCTTTAACAGAGGAAGACTATGAAAGGGGGTGTTGTAAAGCCTTTATTCTACAAAAGAAGCAACACAGGGAAAGCTTTATATTTGTTGAGTGATTTAATTCTTATACATGCAGAGCTTGGCCATGGTAACATGGTGGAAAAGTCTATTAGTGCAGCCTCACAGTTAAACTTCTCCACTCCTGTGTATTTTTTACAAAGAGAGAAAAGATCATCTCCTTTCCTGTTGTTTTAAAATCTACCCAAGAAAAGCAAAGCATGGTGTCTAGAATGGTCAACTGCTTTATCAAGATTCATAAAGCCACCGTGGGTTATTTTTTTAATCATCAACTAAGAAGTATATACTCCAGGGAGAAAAATGCCTGCTTAAATCAGTCTTCTGATTTAAGAACTATGAAGGGAAAGTCCACTTACAAGAATAGCATCTGTGCCCTGGCTGGGTGCCTCAGTTGGTTGAAGTGTCATCCTGTACACCAAAAGGTTGAGGGTTTGATCCCCAGTCAGGGCACATACCTAGTTTATGGGTTCGATCCCTGGTTGATGTACATACAGGAGGTAGTCAATCGATATTTCTTTCTCCCTTCCTCTCTAAAAATCAATAAAAACATATCCTCAGGTGAAGATTAAAATGAAAAAGAATAGCATCTACTTTGAGAACACTGACTGTATCTTGTATTATTAATATATTAATAATTAACAATAACATTAATTATTAATATTATATTGTTAGGTATTCCAAGATAATACCTTTTTCTCATAGGTGCTGGGTTGGCAAACACTGTCATTAAAAATAAATGTTTCTTCTTCTGTATACTGAATAATCTAATGTCTATAGAGAAATGAGAAGTAAGCATATTTTAGTTAATATTTTAAAAGCTTTGAAAATTGGCTAATGAAATGTTGTTAGCCCTTCTCTAAAAGGTACATTATATCCTTATAATCTCCTGAGAGTATAGCAAGATTACAAGACTTAAATAGATTGGATCCTTTTTGTGAAATCTTAAGATATTCCTGAACTTCGTATTTGGTGGATACAGATTTACTTTACTAGGCCTTCAAGTACCTTGGGATATTCTTGTGTGAGACTGTGTATATGTATATGGGTTTATTTTTTCTTTTATTTTTTAATTTTTTGCAAAGTTACTTAAGAGATATGGTTGCTAATATAAATTTCTATAGCACTTTATAAAACAATGCTCATCTTCTATATTAAGTACAAATTTTAATTAAGCTTTAAATATCAAAATAGTTGGGCTCATATCCTCTGAGAAACTTGGACTTTGCTGGACTGTAGCTTCTCTTCAAGCAGTAAGACCTGATAGCTTTTGTCAAGGAAGACCTGGAATTTACTGGCAGTGAGAAAAGAGACGGGGGTTTATTTTGTGCAAGGATTAAAGAAAATATAAACTTATTGACATAATCCCTCAATAGATGATGGCTCATTGTTTTTATCATCAACATAGTCATCACGATGCCTGCTTTTAGATACTTCCATTTTACATTTTCTGTAAAATTATTTGTTAGTCAAGGAACTGAGTAATCCAATACACTAGGCAGCTTAAGACAGAAGTACAGATTTTTGATAGGTTACTTCTCAGGATACAAGACTTTAAGATATGTTAAGTATTTACTCTTACATAAGCTTGGCTTTCTTTCCCTTCTGGACTGGTTTTGTTTGAGGAAAGCCCCCAAAAATATTCCATGTAGAACTGTTTTTCTACTTGCTTTGGCATACCCTGAGATATTGCAAAGAACCATAGTAAGTGAGAGAGAGAATAAACTTCAACTCCAGCTGCTCAAAATACTTTTATAATCATAGAAGGCAAAAGCCATATTATTTTGCCTAAGGAATGCTGATGAAGAGAGAGGCATATCTCACATAATAAAAAAAAATCCTTAGTTTTATATACTACAAGTAAAATACACAAGTTGAAAGTTGCTTTCCTTCCATTCTGCAAAGTTCAATCCAAAGTTCCAATAACTCTCAAATTTAGAACTTCTATTTTTACTACAGAAATAAGAATATGGGAAGTAGCAGGGGATTACTTTAACTGATGATATGTGTAAGAGCTATTTAAGTATTTAACGATCTGAGTTTGGACTCCTGAACTAAAATTAACAACACCATGGAGGCTCATTATTAGGAGCTGAATCTCTAAAAAAACAACAACAACAACAACAAAAATACAACAAACATTATAATGAAAATCAGTTCTCCCTTACATTGTCTCCCATCCAACATAACTCATACCAAAAATCTACTCAGATGAAGCCTAAAAATTTGAGATACAGAATGAGCATATAAAGAAGGTTACACTGTTAGAAAAAAGGGAAACAACTTCTGCTGTTCTGAGAATCCCAGTAATTATTTTAGCCTTTCATCTTTGTTTTTCCCTTCTAGTACTTAATTCTAAAATTCAGTTTGTATATTTATTGAGCATTTATTTGTCAAATATGTATTAAGTGCCTACAGCAAACCAGGTACTATACTAGACTCTCAGGATACTAAGACGGCTAAGATATGGTTCCTGGACTCAGCAAACTTACCAAGTAAGATGTATGAAATGAAAATAGTTATAGTACACTATCCATAGGCTTTAGCCATGTCTCAAGAATAATAAAAAATAGCTTCATGATACAGTCTTTGCCTTGGGTCTTTAAAAACTTAACTAGAGGAACAAGAGTTACATATATGAAAGAATATAAAACAGATCATAATTAAGGTTAAAATTTATGGTGCAGAGAATGTGAAGTCAGGAAGCCAAAAGATTGCTTTAGACCACTAGAGAAAGCTTTAACAGAAAATGATGAGCCTGAATACTTGAAAATTTTTTGAGAGATGGAGGAGGAAAGACATTCTAAGAGAGATGTTTGTAGAGGAAATAACAACACCAAGAGACATTTGACAGAAAGTGGTGATTTATATGTGTTTGAGTGAGTGATTGTAAGAGCGTATGGGACAGAGAGGAGTTGAAGATGACAACAGAGGTTTAAGTTTCACTGATTGGAAAGAGGTGATATTAATGTAATGGCCATCTAAGAAAAAAAATAGGTTAATAGGAAGAGATGGGATACTAAATAAGCTATTTTTCTTACTTTAGATTTCTGGTCCTTTTGACTTGACAATTTATAATTTTTATATGGCTTTAATCCAGAAAGTGATAGATGTCACCATTATAGTCATTTCACATACTTGTGAATTCCAGTTTGATTACCAGGTATATATTAATATAGCTTGTACCTAACATAGAAAATTATAGCATGTTGCCAGCATCTCAATGGAAATTGGCCAACACAGTCCTTAAGATCTTAATCTTCGTATTCTTTATCCAGGAGCCAGGTTGGATGAAGACTTTTCAGCTTCAGATCAGTCAGTGTGGATGCTGATGGAACTGTGGAATGATTCAGGAATGAAATGTGGCAGTAGTACCCGTTCTATGCCTGGGTGCTTAATAAACAAAGATTTCTAAGCACTGGGATTTATATTCTCCATGGCTCCTTTATCATTTATTTTAAACTACCTGAGTGCAGAGGATCAAGTTGTCACAAATTATTAGTGTTGGTAATATGTTTATTGAATTTATATGGTCATGAAGCTGTTTAATTTTTATTATATTTAAAATAAAAATCACTCAGTACTTCTAGAATCTAGTTGAAATAATTTCTACATTAAGATCATTGTATGATGGGATGTTAGGCAACAAAATTTTCAACCTAATTTACTTTTGTTTATTGTCTTTGTTTTTGTTTACAGTTCTGGGAAATGCCAGTGTAAAGTGGGTGTCACTGGTTCTACATGTGATCGATGCCAAGATGGATACTATGACTTTAGTAAGAGTGGCTGCTTGCCCTGCCAGTGCAGCAATCGGTCTGCCAGTTGTGATGCCCTCACAGGTACACATTTTCCTTACCTTTTAATGTAATTAGTCCATTGTTCTTTTTATTTTGAGGTCCTTCATCTATAGGTTGATTCTTTCCAAATAGTTTATAAGGGTCTTTCTCCTCTAAGTGGGATGTAATAGGTTATAGCAAGCCAAACTCCTGCAACAACTTGAAGAAAAAATCTAAATACATTTCAAAAATTATATTGGTTGGAGAGCTATGGAAACAAGGAGGGTGATATGAACTAAAATTTCAAAAGGGATAGAACTCTTCCTAAGTGAGTTGGTGATCAATCACAGCCATTTCTTTTCCAGAATTAGCAAATGTCCTAATTCTGGGCACAGGTTAAAGAGCAGGGTTGGCCCAGGCAAAGGAATTCTTGAAGAAAGAGACACAAGAAGGGCTTTTGGCCATCCTCTGGGGCTTGTAGGATGGATTGGAAACTAGAGGAGCCCTTTACACAAGGGCTGATTTCCCTCAGGACCTTAGCTGACTGTGTAGAAGATGGAAGCCTGGCCCAAAAGGTAGAAATAAATCTCAGTCTTGTACTGCTTAGGGAACAAAAGTCTCTTTAGAGCCTGGCTGGTGTGGTTCAGTTGCTCAGAGCATCGTACTGAGCAAAAAGGTTGTAGTTTCGCTTCTCTGTCAGGGCACACGCCTAGGTTGTTGGTTGGGCCCGCAGTCAGGGCGTTCATAGGGGAGGCACCGATTGATGTTTCTCTCCCTCTTTCTCTCCCTCCCTTCCCCCCTCTCTAAAATCAATAAGCATGTCCTTGGGTAAGGATAAACAAAATCTCTTTAGAGAGGGCCTCCTACAACATACAGCCATCTCTCTCGCAAGACGTTGCCAGATTTTAAAGGTGCATGGACTAGGACCTAGGCTCAAATCAGCAAAGGGAAGTACTGAATCTGTTGCAGTTCTTTCAGGGCTGAGGAGACTCAGGCCTGTTAGGTTCTTAGTCAAAAGCCTTAGAGAGCCATGACCAGGAATTGTGATGAACCATTGGTAAACTGACTCATACTGAAATTGCAGTTTGTCCTCAACTCATTTCAACGTCTGATTGGATTGAGGTGATCCTCTTCTTGTATTTGCCTAACACAGGAAAGGGGAGTCATCTGTGGTTCTCGTATAAACTGTATCTGGCATACAGTAAAAAATACTAGACATTTCTGAGGTAGGAAAGTATGACAATAAAGAGAAAAACAATGGAAGGAGACCCATAGGTGATCTGCATATTAGGATTAGCATACGATGACTAAAATAACTAAAATTAATATTTTAAGGAAATAGAGGAAAACCAGACAAAATAGATTAAAGGAGACAAATTTCAAGAGACTTGGAATCTATTAAAAAATTCAAAAGGACAATCAAGAGCAAAAAAATCCCATGAAATTAATAACTTATTACATGGGTGTTAACAGTAGATTGTACACAGTGGAGACAAAGTTAGTACAATAGATTCAAATATAACTCTATTAAAAATATCCAAACTAAGGCAATGGAAAGAACAGAGCAGGAAAAACATGTGGGGTACAGCCAAAAGTCTAACATAAACGTAATTAGAGGCTCAGAAAGGGGCGGCGGGGAGAGATTGGAGCAGAAGAAATATCTGAGAGATAATGGCCAAGAATTTTCAAAATTAATGAAATATATCAACCCACAGATTCAAAAAGCTCAGCAAACCCTAGATAGTATAAAAACAAGAAAACCACATTTAGGCAAACTTAGGCAAACTATAAAAAAAACTAAAGACAATTGACTTCTCTGGTCTTTAGTTTTCCTAAATGTAAGGATTAGAGACCTCCTTGGAAATCTTTTTTTCTCCAACAAAAAACGGTCAGGACTAGTCTTACAAGTACAAATGCTTTTATGAGAGCAAGGTAGCAGAATATTTGAAAATGTGGAAGTACCCTGGAAAAAAATCTGTTGAAAACTTATTCTTTATTTTAATCCTCTATTCTATGATGAAATAAATTTATTTAGAAGAAATTGTGGGGTTTTTTTTCCTATTATGTGATCTGGTCCCTATCTACTTACCAGTTTTATCTTCTGCCTTTTTTTTTAATTGTCTATGATCAAATCATACTGGCTTCTATTCCTGAAACAAGCTGTGTTCCCTTGTCCCAAGGTTCTCATGCATGATCTTTTCTTTGCCTAGAATGACCTTTCTAATATGCCTCTATCTCAAACCCTGGACCTTTTACCTTAATAAATCATATCCTTCCTTTAGACCTTCAGTTAAAGATTACGTCATTAGAAAGCAGTTCCCAGCCCTGGCCAGTGTGGCTCAGTTGGTTGGAGTGTAATACCATGGACCAAAAGGTCATGGGTTTGATTCCCAGTCAGGGCACATGCCTAGGTTGCAGGTTTGATTCCTGGTCAGGGCCTGTATGGGAGGCAACCAGTCAATGTTTCTCTCTCCCTTCCTCTTCTTCTCTCTCTAGAAGGAAGGAAGGAATCTATCTATCTATCTATCTATCTATCTATCTATCTATCTATCAATCAAGCAGTTCCTGATGATCCAGGATTAATGACAATTCCCAGTTATATACTCTCATACACACTTCTATTTTTTCATAGCACTTACCACGGTTTGTAATTGTATATTTATTTGTGCTTATGAGTCATGTTTGGCTTATTCACTACATTGTAAGTTCTACATCAGTTTTGTTTACCATTGTATCCAATCTTTAGCATGGAGCCTGGCAAAGAGTAAATACTCACTAAATTTTTGTTGAATAAATGAACAAGTGAATGGAATACATACAGAGGAAAGATGAGTTCCAATCCTGGGTAACGACAGAAATGCTTCATCATACTGAGTTGATTTAAATTATCCTCTCGATCTTCTGCGGTACAAGGAAGCAGTCTACATTGCTGGTTGTCATTTCTCATTTTCCTTGAAGCAATGAACTAGCTCTCTTTAATGTTAAATAAATCCCAACCTGTCCTTGCTCTGGAGATAATTTAAGGCAAAAGAAATCCTTTTCATGATTACGATTTCTAAAAGCAGCTAATAATAAGAGGAATAAATGGTTTCTCTGTTTTGAAATATAATAAAAGTGGAATCCAACATGAAGGACTGCTAATACTTGATTTAAAACTGTAAGCTTAATATAAAATCGGTCTTTTGTCTCAAATGAGATTTTTTTCAACAGTGCTGTGATACGGTTGCCCTCTGGTGGCCATGTACAATGTTTTCATAGTCTTTATTCACTGCCCCCCCACCCCGCCGCCCGCCTGCTGTACTCTTTTTCTATAACTTGTATTTTAGATTGAAGTAATTTTTAAAGTAACCTTTTTGTGATAAGATATATTGGAAAAACATTTTGGTAAGCAATTTGACAATGTGTGTCAAAAGTCTTAAAAATACTTCCTGTTTCAGTAATTTTGTTTCCGGGAACCTATTTGGAGGAAATAATTCTCAATTCATAAAAAGCTTTATGTTCAAAGATGCTCATCAAAGTGGTAGTTATAATTCTAAAAAAATGAGACTGCCCTATTTAAAACAGAGAATGCAAACTATGTTATCTAGGCAATATATAGTTAAGAGCATAGAAAGTGAAATTTTGACTTTACCTGTGTAAGTTACTTAGCCTATTTTTTTAATCCTCACCTTAAGATATGCTTTTTGATTTTAAATTTATATTTATTTATTTTTAGAGAGGGGGAGGGAAGGAGAAAGAGAGGGAGAGAAACATCAATGTGTGGTTGCCTCTCACACACCCTCTACTGGATACCTGGCCCACAACCTAAGCATGTGTCCTGACTGGGAATCTAACCAGTGACCCTTTGGTTCACAAGCCAGCACTCTATCCACTGAGACACACCAGCCAGGGCTGCTTATTGATTTCATGGAGAGGGGAGGGGAGGAATAGAGAATGGGAAAGAAACATCGATTGCCTCTTGTATGCGCCCTGACCAGGGACCAAACCTACAACCTAGGGATGTGCTCTGATAGGGAATTGAACCCATGACCTTTTGGGCTTACCGGACCACACTCCAACCAACTGAGCCACACTGTCCAGGGTAGCCTGTTTTTTTTTTTCTTTTTAATCTAGAAATTTGGGATAATAACAGTAATTGCCTAATAGCTTGTTGTGAATAGTCAATGCAATATACAGGGTCCAGCACAAATTAATGCCCTTTTTTTAATTAGAAAATCTCAAGCATGTAATTCTGTAACATAACACTATCACATTTAAGCACACCATATGACATTTTAGGTGAAATGTTCAAATTAAAACTATAATTTATTATACCCATATTATTGTCCTACTTACCACACTTGAGCAGGCATTACTTCTACCAGACCCTGTATTTATAAAGCCCTTAATATGGTGCTTGGCTCATTATAAGCAATCTATAAGTGCCAAATGTTTTTATGTTGTCATTAAAGTGTTTTAAAGATTGATCTAAAAGTGAAAGAGAGCAAGTGAAAGAAAAGGGGTATAACGTGTTTAGACTTTAAGAGCAAAATCTAAACCTTTATATATGAAAAGATTTCAAGGAAAAGTACTCAAAATCCTAATGACAAATTTCTTAGGATAATTTTTTTTTCTTTCTATTCTTCCTGTACTTTTCTAGATTTTCTTTATTGAAAACACATTTCCCTTAAAATGGAGGTGGGGGAACTGTTATTTTTTTAAACTAGAACTTTATGTTCATAAAATATACTTCTTTTTAAAAATTGAGCTCCTTCATGTATTCATAGTGTTCCATGGAGAGTAATCTGACTGTAGCTGCTTGACTGAGCTGACCACTCCTTCGCTCCTCAGTGACTTTCTTCGCTTTAGGATATCACACCTTCCTGGCTTTTCCCCCTTTTCAGTCAGCTCTGCTTCGTCTTCTCTTTCTACTCTAAACACTGGAGTGCCTCAGAGCTCAGTCCTCGCATGCTTGTCTGTTCCACTTACACGCTCTCTACATGTTCTCATTCAGTCCCCTGGATTTAACTTAAATGCCATCAGCACTTGTGTTGATTAGCAGATGTACATTTCTTCCTTAATCTTCACACTCAAAGATCTAACAGTGCATTTGACATCTTCACTTAAATGCTTTAATTGGCATTGTAATCCTAATACATCCAAAACAACTCCTTATTTTGCCCTGTAAGTAATGCCTGCTTTATTCATAGTGGTCTTCATTTTGGTGACTGGCACCATTCACCCAGCTGCTTAGTAGTCCAGAAGCCTGAGACATATTTGATTCTTTTCCTACTGTAAATATCCAATCCATCAGCAAGTTCTACCAGCTTGACATTCAACATAACACCCTGAATCTGACCACTCTTCATAATCTTCATTGCTATCATCCTTGTCTCAGCCACTGTCCTGTCTCTGAACTACTTTGACATCTGAACGGTCTCCTCTTTTGTTCTCTCATCCCCTAACACCCACCCCAACATAGTCCAGTCTCCATGTAACAGAGTGATCTTTTTACTGTAAAATGTAAAACCAGATCATATCATTCTCATGCTAAAACCCTCCAATGGCTTCCCCTCCCTCTTGGAATAAAATTCAAACTTCTTTCCATGGCCTACACAACTTGACATTTTTTGGCCCTTTCCTTTCTCTTTAACCTTATCTCTTGTTACTCTCTCCCATGTTCATGTTGGCCTTTTTTCTGTTTGACAGGTTAAAGTTTGCCTTCTGTCCTGTTAAACTGGGTCAGGTATTTTTTCTACAACACAATACTTTGCTGTATTTCTGACAGGGTTATATATAAACTATGAAATGGCAAAATAAATAAGGAAAAGTCTTTTTACAGGTGGCAATTTGTTTTCAAAGATTTGTCACTGAATTTAGTTGGAAAGAAACACTACATTCTTTTCTTTGACCAGTTATTTTCTTGGTTACCACTACCAGATTTTTTTGATGCTTAGCCTTGGAGCATGAGATCACCTTCAGGAAGCACTCATTGCTTCCCCCACTCCTTTTTTTTTTTTTTTTAAATCCACTCCTTTGATTATATTTTAGCAAACAGAATGTGAATTTTAAGACAGTGTTGTTATATAAGGGAGACTCCAGGCAGAGAATAATGAACAAAGTTAAACTTCAGCTAATTTTTATATATCATTTATCACAAAAGAAAAATCCTCAAATTTTTGATGTTAAAGGAAAAATAGATCTCATCTATTTTAGCTCTCTTAATTTATAGATGAGGAAATTGGAGCATAAAAAGAAAATATTATATCCTATGGAATAGTCTTTCACTCTTTGTAATATTTACATTACATTAAATCATTAGCTAAAGAATTATTATCCCATTTAACAGCTCAGAAAAGTGAAACTCAGAGAAGCTATTTGCTTCATGTGGTAAAAGGTTCAGCTGGGAATGGAAGTCAGACCTGACATTAAATACCATATCATTTTTCTTATGCTGTGCTGCCTCCTACAGAGGAATTGTAAGCTGTTAAAAAAGCAAATTCACATTATTAATTCCTACTGTATGTGGATTTTAAAGGTTGTGATCCTCATTTTTATTAACAAATCTTATCTTTAAGTTTCTACATGAAATGTTTAAAAATTGCTGGAGTTATTGAAGTATTTTATAATAAGCATGTTGTCCGTTTTACAATGTATTAGTTTTATAATCAGAAAAAAAATCAAGATAATAAAAATAAAAGTGAGAGTTGTATACCAGAGAAAATTTGAAAATTAGACAGGGGAAAAAAAACACTGTGAAGGGAATGTTGCTCCTTACAACTATTATTAGCATTCTGGTACATTTATGTGTGGTCTGTAATTTATTAATTTTCTTTCTGTATAGTTATGTTCCAGGTGCATGCTCTTTTTAAAGTAATGTAGTACAGAAATTAACAGCTATGTTAGTCTAGAAATGTTCAAAATAATTTTTTCCTTTTGTGTAGAGGTAACACACTATATTAAATACGTAAGATCTTAATCTACATGGGTTTGATTATAGCAACTAACAAAATATTCTCTAAATAATGAAAAAAAGAACTGATGAGTTTTATTATTATACTTGTTTTCGTGTTGACTTTTGAGTTAACATATTTACCATATAGGATTTTCTTTTTTCTTATTGACTTCTCATTGCCTGGTAGGGCTTAAAACGAATGGAAATAAGAAATTCTTCTGGAAAAAAATTTAAATATTCTAATGTAAATGGTTTAAAAGAATTAAATTATATTGTCATAGGAACACAGACAAAGCCTTGGGGGTCTTATCTAGAATAGTAAGAAGCTCCCAAATAGTAAACATGTATGCCCAGTAATATTGCAGGAGCAAAGTTTTAAAAGTATATGTATTTACCACTTTTTAATAAGAGTAACAATGTGACTTTTTCTTGCCACATTACGAATGGCATGTATTTATTACTAGACTTAAGTCTAGTATTGTTTAATGTAGTTCTTAAAATTTTACAAAATAAGTACCCTCCTTCTCTAAGTATCATTTTGCAATTTGCTTTTATCAAACAGCATTGTTTTTAAAATTTATGCATGTTCTTAACATACAGGTCTAGTTCACCTATATAATGCAGTATGCCAGTGATTAAAATAATACAGTTTATTTTCTTTTAATGATTTTAGGTTGTTTTTATTTTTTCTTTGCAAATTATTGGCCTACTTTCAGTATGTAGTCTATCAACAAGGGCTTATTGCAACTCTAGTTACCTTTTCCTAAAGAGTTTGCAGTCTAGTAGGGGACACCAAACGTACAGTGCAGAAGTAAGACGGGGCAGAAACTGATCTCTGTCCAATCTCTGCTGGTTGACTCTTAAGGTCTTTTGGTTGCAGGTATGATTTATGCAAAGTTACTGTGCTTTTGGAGTAAGTATTTAACTTCTTAAAATAATTTGCTTCTTTTAGGTGTTTGTTTAAACTGCCAGGGAAATAGCAAAGGGGATCACTGTGAAGAATGCAAAGAAGGATTTTATCAGAGTCCTGATGCCACGAAAGGATGTCTTCGCTGCCCTTGTTCAGCAGTGATATCTACAGGCAGTTGTATCATAAGTAAGGCCTTTCTCTAACTCTTTATTTTTGAAGGAAAAATGAGTGAATCAGTTATCAATAGGTATAAAATGTGTTGATAAATAAAGTTCTGGGTGCTGTAGGTGAAAGGGAGTTATAAAAACAGCAAAGACTTCCTGTTCTAGGAATTTGCAGTCAAATCCACATACTTATGTGAAATGAGACTTAAGGGAGGGATGAGGAAGTTTTTGGTAAAACCGTTGTTTTATTTCATCTATTATAACTAGAGAGTAAGGGATGAAAACAGTTCAGTGCGTATCCATTGTAATTATTCAGATTTCTTACGTAAGCATACTTCTATTGTTTTCTACCTGAATAGGTTCTCTGATGGTCCCATCAGTCTCACAATAAATTGGACAATTAATAAGTAAGGTGTAGATTTTTAGTTTGATTCCACATGTCTCTTAAGTTTGAGAGGAGATAGTAGGGAAAACTTAGAACCCTTTTGAGAACTAGCTGTTTTGCATTTTCAATTGTAGTTTGAGACTGGGCTGAATTATTTTGGTGTTCTCTCTATTTTAGAATTGGGTGAATTGGAACCTACATGTGTCCAGTGTAAAGATGGTTACACAGGCCAGAACTGCAATACATGTGAAAATGGCTATTACAATTATGACAGCATCTGTATGAAGTGCCAATGTCATGGCCACGTGGACCCAGTTAAAACTCCAAAGATTTGCAAGCCCGAGAGTGGTGAGTGCATCAACTGCCTCCATAACACCACTGGGTTTTGGTGTGAGAACTGCCTAGAAGGTTATGTTCGAGACCTCGAAGAAAATTGCATCAAGAAAGGTAAACTTCACCTAAAGTTGTACATTTAATATCTAAGCCTAGCATTGAAAATTTCAGGACAGCTACCTTTAGCTTTATAAAAGCTTCCAATCCCACAAGAGGAGTTTTCTGGAAATAGATTTTGATAGATATTTGCCTAAAGAGATTTCCTTCCATTCCTGCTGCTCTCCTGATACTCCAAAGTCAACTTCAGAAATTTGAGGACCAAGACCAAGTCATTGCAGTGTTTTCACATTTTCTCTTCATCTACTTTTATATTTATGTTAATAATTTAAAAGTCCTATCATTTTTTTTTATCCTTTGCTTCCTATATTCTCATCACCTCCAGTGATCACCAAAGGTCTTTTAAAATAGGGACTATAATCTGGTTAGAAGTTCCAGCTGGGCAATAGGCGTTCATTCTAGCATCTGTCCTAACTTTGGGCCTAATTTTTCCCATGCGTGATGGGGGAAATAGTTATAATATTCCTTTTGATTTTTAAAATAAAAGGTTATTCATATGGCAAAATGTTCCTGACAGGGAGGTTGAGTAGGATTTAGATACAAATTAATGATTAGAAATTCAGGATGAGTTAAGAATATTCAGGCTTTATTAGATCACAGAGAGGTTAGACCATGTTTTTCTATAAACCACCCTTTGATGCTGAACACTGGGCCAATGGACACTTGGCCTGTGGCAAGGGTTGTCCTTCTGCCATTTTCTTGATGCCCTTACTCTGTTGTGATCAAGGCTAGAAGACTCCAATTGAGCCTTATCACGAGCCTGCACATCCTGTCACTCAGCTCTCTTTCCCATTCAGAGGCATATCTTGTATATACTTAGCTGTCAGGACTGTGATGATTTTCTTATTTGTTATTAAATAATGTAAAACATGCCTCTTTTGAGGATATATTGATGTGGCTGATTGTGGTGATTAATTATAATGATAAAAGTAATCATTTTGTTGAATGACTACTATGCGCCAAGCACTATAAACATTTAATATAACAATGTTATATATTATGTTATCTCATTTAATCCTTCCCAAGAACTTTGCAAAGCATATATTATTATTCCCATTTATAGATGAAGAACCTCAGTTTTAAAAAGATTAACTGATTTATCTATAATTGTTCAGTTCTACTTAATTCCAGCGTCTTTGGTATTTCCACTGAGTTATGCTGCATTGGAAGTACAAAGTATAGCATGTTAATTGTAGCTATAATCTACACAAAGGAAGAATTACTACACATGAAATTAAAGGGAGTCTCTTTTCTCTCTTGACTGACACCAACTTTGGACATCTAAATTGTGTTATCTAGAAGTAACTAGAAGTAGAATTTTTTCTGTGTTTTGTTTTTGCCTCCTTTGAATAGAAGTTTGCCCTTATGAAATGCCATCAGACATGCTGAACTTATTTTAGTTCAATTGTCATCTACCCCGTCACTTTTAACCAAGTGATTTAGAACTCAGTAGTGACATATTTACTGCCTGTGCAGGAATTTGTATAAATCTATTCAAGAATAAAGAAGGATGGAAAATTTCAACATTAGAATTTTTCTGAAGATTTTAATATAGATATTATACATTTTGAATAACAGCCATGGATATAATAATCAACTTTTGTAGACCCTAAGTCTTTTCACTATATCTCTCTTAAAATTATTTTTAATTTGCATGACCTTGAAGCAGAATATCATGTCAACATGCCATATCAACTTCCACTCCCATGTATTTCTTTTATTGTTTCTTAAAACTAGATAATTTTGTCTTTTACATTTCATTCTCTGTTTTTATTTTCAGAAGTTATTGTTCCAACACCTGAAGGTTCTACCATTTTGGTTTCCAATGCCTCTTTGACCACATCAGTGCCCACCCCTGTTATAAATAGTACATTTACCCCCACAACCCTGCAAACTATCTTTTCAGTAAGTTCTGCTGAAAACAGCACATCAGCTTTAGCTGATGTATCATGGACCCAATTTAACATCATCATTTTGACTGTCATCATCATTGTGGTGGTGCTGCTGATGGGATTTGTGGGGGCTGTATATATGTACCGGGAGTATCAAAACCGGAAACTCAATGCCCCCTTTTGGACCATCGAGCTAAAAGAAGACAATATCAGTTTCAGCAGCTACCACGACAGCATTCCCAATGCAGATGTGTCAGGATTGTTGGAAGATGATGGCAACGAAGTGGCTCCCAATGGGCAACTGACCCTGACGACACCCATGCATAACTACAAAGCTTAAGGAGCTAGAACTGTTCTCCAGGATTGTTAGACTGCAGTGCTTACTAAGACAGCATCAGCCCCTGGGCCAGACAAAGCCTGGGGAGAATTTGCTGAGGAAGCAAAGGCGTATAGTGCATTGACGTTTTCAGGTACAAATTCATAATGCACTTAGCCAATTACATTTAGTTTTCGCATGAAGATCTGAAGCAGTCACTGTCAATAAGGACTTGACGTAAAGTATATTTTTGTACAAAACCACATGGGAGGATAGAAAAGCTGAACCTCAGTGCAGCCCTAATCCACTTTGACCTCCAAATAGACTCCTTGGGAGTGTTCACTCAACCAGCGGAAACAGGATGACAGATGTGGAGGGGGAGAGGACTGCCCGAAGACTTCATCTCCATTCCTGAAACATTTTTTAAAAAAGGAGGGTCAGGGATGGTTTCATTTTTCTGTACTAAAAGACATCATTGAGGAAAAACTGATGTCTGGGCTATATCACAATAAACAATCTTGATAGTTTCTAGAATAGGAGCAGAAAAGTCCCAAGAAGGACTTTAGAAGGGCTTGATTTTTCCTTCTAGAATTCTTGCTCAGTGAAAGGATTAAAGCACAGGATAAGCTAATGATACAGAGGGGAAGGCAACATCTGGGAGCAGGAAGCTGATATAGTCCTCCTTAGGGTCTCAGTGTAAATTATAAATTGTCTAAAAATAAAAAAAAAATTTCCTGCCTCTAGGGAAATAAGGTGTATATAGTTAATGTAGCATACCTGGTCAGCATTGTATTTGTATCTATTTGTAAAAAAATCATGTCATATTTTATCATCTAGAATGTATTTGTACAGAAGTTAATGGCGTAAAAAGAAAATATGGGAATTGGTTAAAATAATGTAAAATAGATGGCAATATTGCTAGAGCTGGGACTCTGGTGCACATCAGTCATTTTTAGTCCCTCTTTGGACATTGTTGAAATTTATAAGAGGTTGAATGTTTCTAATCTTTCTTTTCCTTTCTCATTCTAAATGTAGAGTTTGTTCTTTGACTTATTACAGATTCAAGCAATAGATTTTGAAGACGGTGATTGTTAAGCTGGAACACAGGCTGTATTCTCCAAGCTACTCACCTAATTAGACATTAACCACTCTCTATATTTTATATAGATTAATGTAGAACTGATCCTCATTGAAAATGTTTTTTAATGTAAAAGATGGTCTTCCAAAGGAATTAGAAATATTTTAGTTCCAAAAGAAAAGCCATCCTATCACTTGGCATCTGGTTTTCATGCCTATGAAATATTTATATCCCCCCACCAAAATCTACATTTGAACATAGCCTGTCACTCATATGCCATGAGGTATGTTCCATCTATCTTTAGTGCAACAGTTCTCCTATCTTCTTGTCCAGTTAAGGGTAGCTCTGTAGTTGAGTGAATATGGTTAGTCCTTGTATTTAGGTGTGGTTTTTTCCCCAAGAGGCCATCCACCATCACTCTTGTCTATTATGATATTGACAGATTAAACAAGTCAGGATTAAACAAGTGGATTAAACAAGTCAGGAAAAGCAGCCAGAAAACACCTATAGATATTTATTAGAACAGCAAACTTTCAAGCAGTTAGAAAAAGAGTAAAGACTTATTAGACCTAGGAAATCTAAGGTGACAACTTTGCCAGTTTACCCAGAGGAAAACCTAGAATTTGGCCACCCCTCTGGAGGAGACCACTAAGTTGTTCTCAGGGTTTGGAGATGATGTTCTGGAGGATGTACAGGCAGATAATCTGCTTCTGGTAACTTGGGGTGCTTCAGATATTTGGCCATTGCCCATAAGAGCAGAGATTACAGTATGTTATATTACATTAAAATAAGTTAATATTTCTATAGTCCTTTGCACGTTACAAAACATCTTCCCATACGTGTTTCTTTTGTTTCTCACTATAGTTCCCTGAGGAAGTAATTGCTGTCCCCTTTTTGTAGATGAGGTTAAATGGTTTATTTGAGGCTACACAATATGTCATTATTAGGCTTGGAATTAGGACTCCTAACTCTGAAGCACATATTCTTTCAACTGTATGCTAATGCAGAAATTGCTTAACCACAGACACAAGAAGGCGGAGAAGCGGAGTCCCATCGGCAAATGATTCTAATTTTTTAAGTACAAGGTGCCATTCGGGGCCATATGGCTATGAAGGACTTTGTGGAAAGAACACAGGAAGATTACTATCTGAAGCCAGTATTGGTGATAAGAAAATAAAAATACCAGTTCGTGCTTCATTAAAGTGAACTAATCCTTCTAAGTAGGGAGAGAAAACCTGCTTTCCCCAGCAGCTGCCACATATGTGTGCATAAGCTGTGCACTGCACAATTTTAAGGAACTGTGCAAAGTGCCTTTCTCCAGGTTACCCTCTGAAAGCCAGGGATTCAGGATGGTGAGAAATAAACATTTGATTAACAGAAATTAATCCAATAGGGAAAGGAATGTTTATTGGGGTCTAAGAGCCAAAGCCAAATAGTCCAGATTCTGGCCATGTAGAGATTCCTTGAAACAGACCTTAGAAGGTATTGCAAAAATTGAATCGCAAAGAATGTTTACCTTTAAATACTTATGAACAGTCCTAGATCATGTTTTTAATTTTTCCCAGTGGAAAACAACTAAAGATTTAAACATTTAAAATTTTATTTCATGTCCCCTACTTTTTTCTGTTGGACATAATATTGCTCTATAGTTTAAGTTAATCATGAAGTGATCTACCACCAAAATCAGACTAGAAAACTAGTATGGAATGCATTATACAATATTCATTTCTCTAAAGTATGATCTCATGAAATAGGACATGCAGCACAAGGATCCCCGCCCCCCCATCAGTCCTTTAGAAAGACTAATATCGGAAGAATTTTTGTCTAGAGATTAGAAATGTTTATTTTCAGATAAGATTAGTGTGAATCTTATTGATAAATGAGAGATACTGCTATAAAGTGATGCCTTCATCTTCATTAACTCATTTTAACAAGCACTTAAGCATTTCTGACAGTTAGATACCCTAGGAAGTGTTGTTAAATATGTCTGTCCTCTCTTATTTTTCCCTCCCTCCTTCCCTCTACTAATGGAATTTCCTCAGTTATAGAGAAAAATGATAATAAAAACTAAACCTCATTTATACTAAAGTCCTATGGACTTAATGTGTTACTCCAAGAGATACCTGAATTTTAAGAGAACAGAGCAGACATAGAATGGAAAGAGAGAATTTCTTGGGGGGAGGGAAGAATTTGTAGAAGCATCAAATTATATGACTGCTTTGAAGCCCAAAATTCCCAGGAAAATTGACGATTAAAACAACACTCACTGACCCCTGAGTTCATTTTGGAGGCAGAAAGCTAAACAACAGTACTTCCTCCTGACAGCCTCAACTGGGATTGGGTAATTAGATTATTTACCTTAGTTGCATATTCCCCCCCTCCGCCCCCCATAGGACATGTGGTGAACATACAACCACTGGTAGATAGGAGTTGAATTTACACATCTCAAGAAAAGCTCTCTGACAAAAGTTTAGAGAAGTAAAAAGCAACCCAGTGTAACCTGGTAGAGTAAGGAAAGCATTTCTGGACTCGTCACAAAGTACCTTTGGTCTGTTATGATCTTCTTGACAGTAAGGAGTTTGGAAGCTAAAATGAGTTTGGTGTATGCAGTGGAGTAATAATGGAAGGTTAATGTAAGTTTTCTCTGTAACCTCAAGCCAGTGGCTATGCCAAGGGGAAAAGCAGGAAGAACATGCTGATTCATCTGAAGAAGTCAAATAATATCAAATGGACTAAAGCTTATGGATCATTAAAATGTCAGTGGCTGAATGATGCTTTTCCAAAGGCAGTTGGGAATCAGTCTTATGTGCAGTGACTGCAACAGCTGCCCTAGAATGTGAGCGCAGGGCTTCAGATTTATGTTAATGCAAAAGCTAAATGATCTAAAGTTAAATTGTAATGCTAGACACAAGCACTCTGTAACACATTAAATTTCAGCCCAAGCAATTAGAGAATGTTTCTGAAACATTAAACTTGTATTTATGTCACTAAAGTTCTAACACAAATTTTAAAAATGTGTTCTCATACATACGCTGTACTAGGCTTCATGATGCATTTCTAAATTTGTGTATGATTTGAATATATAAAAGAATTTATACAAGAGTGTTATTTAAAATTATTAAAAATAAATGTATATAATTTGTACCTATTGTATATTTGTTGTTTTACTTTTTTACATGGTGAGAGTGGTTGGAAGTCTTTTGATGTATGTCACAGATCATTTATTTTCCAACCACATTGTGAAAGTCTTGAACCCTTCCTTTGTTGCCTGCTTTTTTGTTTTAAGAATTTCCTTTAAAGAATATTTTCCACTTGGGAATAAAATGTCACATGAAGAAGATTCCCCCTCTTAGAACAAAACAACACCTCCTAAGGAAAAAAACCCCACATATATCCTTATTTGTGCTTTTGCTTGTTCCCTCAGATTCATTAGGGTTTCCATGGAAATGTTATAAGAAAAAATTTGCTCTTTTTGGATTCCTTTTTCATTCATGTAAAACATTTTCTTTTGTTAGTATAAATTTGAAGGGCAACTACCATGTTCTATGTGTTTAGGAAATAACTGGTAATGAGAGCACATCTTTTTATTATTTTGAGGTGACCTTGAGGATCGCTATTTTGACAAAATTCAGTGGTGTTTAATGGGATGCCATTTGGAGACCCAAAAGTTACTTTGAAAAAGAAGAAAAACTAAGGCCTTTCTTTGTGCTGACAGCTTTATAAACTTCAACTGGTTTATTCAATGTCAGTTGTTGATATTTAATTTAAACTTTAAAACTGTTTTTCTTTTCTAGTCACACAAGAAAACAAACTTTGTTAATTTATAATCCCACCTTCTAATTTATACATAGGGTTCTATATATGTAGATCTATGATGAGCGTGAATTGGGTATTATTTTAAGAAAACAGAGAAATAAGCATGGCAGAAACCTAGCAAAGTAAAATTTTAAGAGAAAGTAAATTATCTTACAAATTTACTACAGCAAGAGGAAAAAAATATTACTTTCATAGTATTGTCATATTTTTCAATGAAAGCCTATCAAGTAAAGACATCTACTAGATTGCATTACCAAAGTTGGTTGTATTCATTTTCCACAAGAGTATTAGTGTTTTTAAAAATCATACAAGCTTCACTATAATTAAATCAGTAACTTCAAAGTAACAAGTATGCTTAGTTACACTTAAAATGTTAAGTTAAATTCAAAATAACAATGTTTTTCATGAGATGATATTAGTAGGAGTGTCAACTGATAGGCCGAAAAGCAACATTCTCAGTGAATGTTACGTCATAATTATGTTAGTTTTTCAAGGCAAATTTATGAAGAAATTGTTGTCGTAACCATTGTACAAGCTTCCTGATACTTAAGCTTACAAATGAAAGCCATCAGACAATGTTAAGTTTAAAATGTGTTGCCAGTTTGTAATAACAGGTAGATTTTAAACCTTGTATGTTGAACACCAAACTTCAGATAGCTGCAGAAAAAAAAAACAGTCAAAATGTTTTCTTTGTATGTAGTAAGAGTAGGTTTGGATAATAAAGGAAGTATTTGGAAGGAAATCTTCTTTTTGTGGTTTCCTTTGTGTTATCAGACAAACTGCTGAAGTCTTACATGTCAATGTTGTTTTTCCTAGTCTCTGGCCCAAATAAGGAAGAGCCTTATCCCTCTTGTTCACTACCATTCTAACCCAATCATGTTAAACGCATGTGTAATTTCCTATATATACCTGGTTATATGATGTCTCTCTCCCTTTGCTGCTGCTGTTTCTTTTCTCTATAACGTTCTGGAGAATGTTTCTTCATTCTTTGAAACCCCTTGATTAAAAAGAAAAAAAGAGCTCATCAATCCGTAATTTGTATCTCCATTTTGTCCAATGAATAGCTCTCTTATTGTACATATTTTATTGTAAATAGATGTTATTTTATGTCTTCCTCAGTAGACCCTGTATTTCTCGAAGCCAGGGGCATTTATTCCCCTACCCGTAATATTTAGCACAGTGCTGGCTCACGTGGGTGTTCAGTAAATGGTAGTTTAACACAAAAGGTACCGGACAGATACAAGAGTTCATATGTGAGCTTATTTAATGAAGTATTATTAAAAATCATATTCAGTGGGTAAGACAATATTATTAATTTAATAGAGATGTCAGCATATGGGTGTCAGAGGGTCTGAGAAACTGTTGAAATTGTATGTTGTTTGGTTTGTGAATACAAACTGTGTGTGTGTGTGTGTGTTTCTGGAGAAAGGTCCATCACCTTAATCATAGTCTCCAAAGGATCTATGATTCCAAAGGATTAACAACTAACTGGATGGGTATTACTTTGTGTAATTCAGCAATAAAACCCTCCCACTGAATAAAAATCAGTTCAGCCTCAATTCAAGAAATCCACTTCTGGGAATCCCTCATAATGAAATGACCTAAAAAGCAGAGACTTTTGTCCAAAAAATGGCATTTTTCCCCCCCAAAGTTGTATATAAGTTCAAAAAAGGGGACAAGCTCTAGGTGTTCAACCACAGAGACAGGGCTTAGTCGATACACTTGTTGAGATAACATACAGTCATTTAAAAGAATAAGGAAGACCTTGACTGGTGTGGCTCAGTTGGTTTGGCATCGCTCTGTAAAGTGAAGGGTCGTGGGTTTTATACTGGTCAGGACACATGCTTGGGCTGCAGGTTTGGTCCCCGGTTGGGGAGCATACGAGAGGCAACTGATCAATGTTTCTGTCTCATACTGATGTTTCTTTCCATTTCATTCTCTCTCCCTTACCCACCTTCCTCTCTAAGGAAAAAAAATGTATACGGAAGAATGATTAAAAACAGAATCAGAATCAAAGTGAAGAAAAACAGGATATTTTAAACATGTGCATGCAATCCCACTTCTGGTATATATCAATAATTTAGAGACACTCTTATATATGTGCCCCAGGACCCATGTTTCAAATTCTTTATTGAAGCATCATTTGTTACAGCAAAAATAATAATTGGATACACCCCAATTGTCTGTCAGTAGAAGAATGTATAAGTTACGGTCTATCCATATCCTTTGAACATAATTTTATGCAGTAGTCAAGAAATGAATGAATTACACATGTGTACATCTATATGGATGAATCTCAAATAATGTTGAGCAAAACAAGGCACAAAGAATATATGCAATATAATTTCTTTTACATTATGGCCACAAATGGGAAATGGAATATGTGTTATTTAAAAATACTTATGTGGGGAAACTAAAGAAAAATAAGGGAATAATTAATACAAAAGTAAAGATAATTTTTTGGAAGTAAGAGGGTGATACACAGATGATTTCAAAGGTATTAGTACTATTTTTTCTTAAGTAATGTGAGAGAGAAACATTGCCTGGTTGCCTCCCATATGCACCCTGACTGGGGATCAAACCCACAACCTTTTGGTGCATGGGACCACGCTCCAACCAGCTGAGTCACCTGGCCAGGCCCACTGTATTCTTTTTAAAACTCTCTGTGTTTATGCATACACGTATAGTCTGGGGGGAGTGTATTCATATATATATATATATATATAACATTTCATAGTGAAAATTTTAATAAGATAAACTGGTGGATAAAACATGATTTCAACTATGTTGGAAAATACAGAAAATGGGAGGAAATACCATAACTTGGTGATATCTATACTAAATAAAAAGAAAAATCCACTACATTTTATTTCATAATGGTAAAAAAATAAATTTATCAGGGGGATATAGCAATCATGAATGTTTACGCACTTAATAATAAGACCTTCAGAATACATGAAGCAAAAATTGTTAGTACTGAAAAGAGAAATAGGCAAAAAACACAATTATAGTTGGAGATTGCAACTCCCTCTCAATAGTGTATAGAACCAGTAGACAGAAACTCAGTAAGGATATAGAACACTTGAACAACATTATCACCAACTTGACCTAACTGACATAAAACAGTCACCCAATAATAGAAGGATATATATATATATCCTTCTATATCTATATCTATATTTATATCTATCTATATATATATTCTTTTCAACTGAACAGGGAACATTTTCCAAGACAGCACACACACTTGTCCATAAAATGTCTTTACAAATTAAAAAATATCAGATCATACAAAATGTATTTTCTGACCACATGGAATTAAATGAGAAACTAGTAACGAATGTATCTGGGAAATTCTGAAATATTTAAAAAGCAATATACTTCTGAGAAACATATGTCAAAGAAGAAATGAAAAATTAGAAAGCATTTGAACAGAATTAAAATGAAAACACAACATTTCAAATTTGTGGAATGCAGCTGAAGCAGTGTTTAGAGGGAATGTTTGTATTAGAGGAAAGATCTCAAATCAATGACCTAAGCTTCTATATTAGGAATGCTAGAGAAGGATGAGCAAAAAGAACCCCAAACAAGAATATAAGGAATAATAAAGAGCGAAAATAAATACAAGAGAAAATTAATGGAACTAAAAGTTGTTTTTTTGAGAAATTCAATAAAATTGGTAAATGTCCAGCCAGAATAATCAGGAAAATTTTTAAAAGAGAGAACATACCCCTGCTGCCACACACACACGCACGCACGCGCGCGCGCGCGCGCACACACACACACCTACACACATACAAATCAGGAATGGGAAGTTATACCACTATAAATCCTGCAGACATCAAAAGGATAATTAGGGAAGTTTAGCTAATAAATTTGATAACTTAGGTGAAATGTTCAGATTCTTGAAAGGCGCAGACTAGCCAAGCTCACTCAAAAAAAAAAAAAAAAAAGATAATCTCAGTAGCCTTATGTCTATTAAAGAAATTGAATTTGTATTTAACAACCTCCCACATAGAAAACTCTAGGTCCAGATAGCTTTACTGGTGAATTCTATTAAATGCTTAAAGAAATAATACCAATTAAACACAAACTCTTCCAGAAAAATTAAGAAACAGATAATGTTTCCCAACTCATTCTATGGGACTAGCGTTTAAATTACCCTGATACCTTGAAGACAAAGATATCATTAAGAAAAGAAAACTACAGACCAATATCCTTCATGAACACAGATACAAGTATTTTAAGAAAATTCAAGAATTTGACAAGTTAAATACAACAACATAAAAAAAGAGAGTACTTTGTGACCATCTGGGGTTTATCCCATGAATGCAAGATTGGTGTAATATTTAAAATCAATCAATGTAGTTCACACGTACTGAAAAAGAAAAATCATATGATAATTGCCTCAGAATATGCAGGGAAAAAAACATTTGACAAAATCCTATATTCATGATAAAGATGATGATGATGATGATGAAGACAAGAGGAGGGAGGAGGAGAAGGAGAAGAGACTCTCTACTATCAAGTTATCTCTTCAATATGGGGGCTGGGACTTTCTTCATCTTTTCATCCTATGGCCAAGCATAGGCCCAGGTACCAAAAAGAGCTCAATAAATATTCCTGAATGAACGAGCGCTTGAATCAGCTGTACCGCAGTTTTTCCCTGGTATATATGGTAAAGACATGTACTGCAGTTTGTAGGCTGTGAGTTAGAGCAATCCTAAGACAAAAAAACAAATACACTGTTGTTTTGGGCAGCACCAAAGTCACGTGTAAGTAAGGATGCTTTTGAGTAACCCTAGGAACAAACAGCACAGAGTTTCCTTCAGTGGAGTTGTGCTGATGAAGCTCATTCTTTCAGCACAGAGCGGTCTCGTCCAGACCGGACTGCATAGCCTCCAACACTGTGGCATGTGCTTACTGGGTAGGAAGCCGATTTAGTCTGCTGTGTGGATGCTTTTGGTGCCCTCCCCTTCCTGCCTTTATTTTCAGTAGCCTCAGAACCAACAGGCTATAGCTCAGCTTTAGAATTTCCCCCAAACATTTTCTAAATGAGCCATTGTTATCTTTTATCACCATAGCTAGGGGATTATCCAGCTTCATTTTAAGAAGCTATTTTTTACCAAGAGATGAGATTCTTCCAGACAAGGATAAAGACATTAATGGTTGTCTATTAAGGTTTTGTTTAGTTGAGATAATTATTTTGGGGTAATTATGCAAATTGTATAGACTCCAACGGGCCATTAATCCCCAATGGAATCTTATGAAATGGAGAGGCCCTCAAATTCTGTAGCAAGATCAGAGTTTAACAACAGTGACATTTTGAATTTCCTATAGTAAAAATGAAAAGGTAGCAATGTTAACAGGTATTGGTCCTGTGTAAAGAATTAACTTCATTTACCTATAATCTGTACCTCGCCTTGTCATGTTAAAATAGATCATTACCATTTAATTAAGTGTTAAAGTATCAGTTAAATATACCAAACAGGAGGCAGAAGTACACCAGCAACCCTGGGCTAAAGGTTACATTAGCAATGGGCACCTAATTGAGCTAAGTTTTCGAGCAGCAAAAAAACATAGATCACTTAGCTATGACTATCTAGTTACAGGATGCATCCTGGAATAAAAGAAAGAAAACCTCTCTACCTGAGTTTTAAAAAAACAATAGCTTGCAGTACAGAGAGCATCAGCTTTGGAAACAGAGATATGGATTCCAGTGCGAGCTTTATAACCACAAGACCTTGCGCACGTTAAAAGATGGCTCTTAATGCTACTGTCCTTACCTGTAAAAGGAATAATGGCGCTGACCTCCTAGGGTTGCACTGAGATGAAATGAAATCTTATATGTGAAGCACCCCAGCACATGCCATGTCTACAATGGATGATGATTCCCTTCCACTCTGCCTTTTATTGAAGGGGTCTTCAATAAAAGCTTTAAAAAAAATGCAGTGAGTGGAGAATTGGATCAGGTACCAGGTGGCTTGTTTTCTGACAAATATTGGAATAAGGCCATTCCTAAGTTTTAGGTATATTTGGAATGAAATGAGATACATTTCTAAGTTGAACTGCTGCCATTTCTGTGTTTTCAGAGGTGGCCTGAGGCTATACGACATCCCCAGGAGGCTGAAGCTAGCAGCGCGGCATCTTGTAGGCGTCCCTGTGGTCCCACAGGGAGTCGCGAGAGTTGCCGTGTTTGCCTGGGGGAAATGGATGGGGAGCGGGCATACCCGTGTCCCCTTATCTGTGGTTTCACCTTCTGTGGTTTCAGTTACCTGCTGTCAACTGACGTGTGAAAATATTACATGGAATATTCCAGAAACAAACAGTTCGTAAGTGTTAAATGGTGTGCTGTTCTGAGTACTGATGAAATCTCATTCCGTGGGGCTCTGTCCCGCCCCAGATGCGAATTGTCCCTTTGTCCAGCCCATTCACACGGCCGATGTTTCTGCTGTGAGTCCCTTAGTATCCTTCTCAACTCTGTGTGTGTGTGTGTGTGTGTGTGTGTGTGTGTGTGTGTGTGTGTGTGCGCGCGCGCGAGAGAGAGAGAGAGAGAGAGAGAGAGAGAGAGAGAGGATATTCACATCTTTTATTACAGTATTTACAGGGAGTTGGCAAAAGTAGTTTTACAGTTGTGAGTACATGAAAGTTTATTCTTGTATTATATTTATTTATTATTGTATCATTTACTTGTATAACTGTAAACCTACATTTGCCCACTCCTGTAATTGTTGTTTTATTACTATTGTTGTTAATTTCTTACTGTGCCTAATGTATATATATTAGGTATATATGAATGTATGGGAAAAAACATAGTATCTATAGAGTTTGGCAGTATCTGAGGTTTCATGCCTCCTCTGGGGGTCTTGAAATGAACTGCCCGAGGACAAGGTGAGGACCACTGTGTTGTGCAGTGAGGTGCACACAGGCTTGCACGTTTAGGCTGTAATCTATGCTATTATAAATTTAGAGTAAACTGGGGCAGGTCACTGAACCCATCGAGGTCTCAGTTTTTTTATGGGTACATCGAAGAGATTGAGTTAAATGTTTTCAGTGAGAGCCTTTTTCCCTCTTGTATTCCATTATGTGGGGAGAAAAGAGTCTGTGGAATAAGGTCATTAATTCTGATTAAGATGGATTCGTTCATTCTTTCACCAAAATTTATTAAACACCTGTTATCCGCCAGGCCCTATGATAGACCCTAGGATACAGAATGAAAAGTCCCTGCTCTCAGAAGCAGCCAGACACCAAAGAGTACCTGCCGTGCGATTCCAGTATGTGAAACTCTAGGAAAGAGTGGTCTCTAATGATGGAGATTAGGTCAGGGGTTTCCTGAGGTGGAAGGGAGATCGGCTGGGACCGGATCACAAAGCAATTCGGGGGTGATGGACATATTTTATATCTGTGCTAATACAGTGGACACTAGCCTCATATGGCTATTTAAATTTAATTAAGATAAAATTTTTAAAAATTCAGTTCATCAATCACATCTCCAGGGTTCAATAGCCACGTGCGGCTAATGGCTACTCTATTGGACAGTGCAGATTTAGAGTATTTCCATCATCCTGGAAGGTTCCTTTGGAGAGCACTCCTCTATATTTTTACTCTGGTAGTGGTTATATGGGTATCTAAGTTTATCCAAAACTCATCAGAATGTATACTTTGCACTGGATGCATTGCATTGTATGTAAATTTTATCTCAGTAAAATAGATTTAAAAGTTCTGCTCTCAAGAAGCTCATAGTCTAATGTAGCAGACAGTCAAGTTAACAATTATAGAGCTGGGTGAGTACAATAAAAGAGACAAGCCCAGAGATTGGGCAGCTATCCAGACAGGGTCCCAGAACTCTCGGGGAAATCTGGGAATTAGGCAGAAAGAGGGAAGGAAAGGTATTCTAATAGTCTCTAGGAGCCACTCACACAGTTCCTTTGGGTGAGTGAGAAAACCATTCCCCTTCTTTGTAACAGACTCAGCTTGAGAAGCAGACCACGGACTGGATTTCAGCCTCGCCCATTCTTTGGCTGGGTGTCCTCAGGCAGGGCACAACCCGCGCAGTGCTCTGGTGGCCTGCCACACAGAGGGGAAGGCATATACAAAGGCAAAGAACCTTATATCCACCACTTTGAGGAAGTAGCTGCTGTGGCCACTTCCTTGTGGGCCTTCCTTAGGAACTTAGGAAAGGCAAGTTTACCACCCTCTCCTACAAGTCATAATCAAGATATCAGTGCTTTTTTTTATCTGCAAAAGGTCCAGAGAGTTGATTAATTCAATTACAATTCTTTGCCTACAGCTACTGTTGGTTTACATATTCAGATGTGCAGCTGGGAAGGGTGCTCAAAAGCTCCTCCTGACACCTTGGAGAGTTTCCTTTATAGTCTTTGACTCTCTCATATCCAGCCTCCAGGTTTAGGTGCATGGGGACCTGGCCATGGTACTGTGGATGATCAATTTAGGCAGTAAGATCTTTTTTTTGTTGTTGTTGATGAGAGAGAGAGAGAGATTGGTTGAGACTGATTTGTTGTTCCACTCATTTATGCTTTCATTGGTTGATTCTTGTATGTGCCTGGACCAGAGATCGAACCTGCAACCTTGGAGTAGCAGGACGATACTCTAACCAGCTGAGCTCCCTGATCAAGGGCCAGGCAATGAGATCTTGATTTGGAATGTATCCAGGACTTCTGTAAATTTTTAAAAAGTTCTGACTTGCCAGAATTGGGGGCATTAGGAAATTGAGGTCCACATTTTTTTCTCTGTCACTGGATTGCTGTATGACTTTGGGAAAATCAGTTCATTCTCTTGGGATTCAATTTCCTTATTCATGAAGGATAACAACTTGTCTCTGAATTGTGAGAGAGCATCGAGGGATGAAGAATGGGACATGGACTTTGTAAATGGTGTTGCATTAAGCAGTGATTTTATTTTACTTCTGCTGGCCTTAAAAAGTGAGGCGCTGTGGACCACCTGGTGTGTACAGGCTTCTATTCTGCTTTTGCAGGGCATAGATCTTGCCTGCCAAACACCTTTCCCCAACCCCTCAATCAGAATGACTCTATCTCTTCTCTTCATGCCCCTACAGTCTTACTGTTATTTTTCTTATAACAAGAAAGTATTTTAAGATGTTTGACTTTGACTTATAACTACTAAATGTGCATTTTAACCAGCTTATGGAAGGCAGGATAGCAGTAACTCAGTGAAACGCGCTATGGCATCGTGATGAAGAGGATGGGTACTGGATTGAAATCTGGGTTCAACTCCCAGCTCCACCACTTAGCTTCTGTGAGGCCAGCTCCTTTCTGAGCCTCTGTTTTATCAACTGTAAAATTGGAGCAAAATTGGTCTCTGTTTTATATGATTATTGTGAGGAGTGAGTGTCAAGCCCTAACACAGTGCCTGGCACAGAGAAAGAGCTCCTATCAGCTGTTCATGGAATGTCAGTGACGAGGAGGGCATCAATGTTTTAGCCCAATGAGTTTACAGGTAAGAAAGTAAGCCCAGAAAGTTAAACTGGCAGGTCTAAGATGATGTCGTATTGATGTGAGTTACCCTGTCTAGCCCAATAATATACATGTCGTTCCCTTTGAAAGGAGGCATTTGTCATTCCTCTTCCTGTCTTGAGAAAAGTTGGGACTCGGAGTTAATTTGGCAAACTGGCCGTGAGCACCTATTATGTGCATAGCCTCGGCTAGATGTCGGGCCTAGACCGCGGGGCTGGCTTAGTAACCCAGAATGCTGTGGGGAAGTCTGTGGTCACTAACTGGGAGTCAGTCAAGACCTGCTGGGAAGAGGTCTTCAGAGCAAGTGGGCAGGGTGGTGTGCTAGAAAAAGCGCTGGCCTTGAGACCAGGCAGGCTTGGGTGTGAATCTGGGCACACCTGGGTATCCAAAGGGTGACGTGGCCAAATCTAGGACAAATGTGTAACACAAGAGATAATGAAAATAACAGATTATAACCTGTAAAATAAAGCAAATATCCACAAGTCCATATGGATAAATAAACTGGATGAGGGGAGAAGAGAAAGCTCTTCCTAATGTTAGAATTCTAATGAATAAATATAGAGGGCAAGATGAAAATAGGAAATCACCAACTGGGAAATACCGCTGTAGTAATTGTTTTGGGTAAGAATTATCAATAGATGATAAAATTAGTGGGTGAAAGTTTGCCTAAAGACAGGATATTTGTATAGTCTCAAATATCACCCCCAAGATTCTTATTAATTCTAGGAAAATAGTAATTTAACCAGGAGGAATCTTGGCAGATACCAGCTTAGTCAAGAGATTATAGTTAATGTCATCAATTAATGAGACATTTTAACAGAGTCTGCCTCCTGATAACCTGAGAAAGGCACAGCATCACTTTTGTGTTATTCTTGCCAAAAATGCACTCTCAATTTAATCATGAGGCAACACCACATGAACACAAATTAAGAAGCATTCTATCAGATAACTGGCAAGAACTTTTATAAAGTGTCAATGTCATGAAAGAAAGAGACAAAGACAAAGGAACTGTCACAGATTAGTGGACAGTAAGGAGACATGACAGTTAAATGCAGTGGGCCAGAAAAGAGGCGCAGATGGGAAAATGATTGAATTTCACTTAGGTCTGTAGTAAATCATATTGTACCAATGTAATTTCTTATTTTTGACAATTCTGCTATGGTTATGTAAGGTGTTACTATTTTAGGACTCCGGGTGAAGGCAATACAGGGAAACTTTCACAACTTTTTTCTGCCTGCAGTTATTTCTAAATTAAAAGCTAAAAAAGAAAGGGAAAGGTGGCTTTTGGCAAATCTCTCCTCTCTCTGAGCCTTAGTTTCCTCATCTGCAGAGCAGGGCAATAATTCCAATCTACTTCACAGAGTCATGAGGATAATATGAAATAATGCAAAGTAGCAATATGTATGTATTTATCGTATAAAAAGTTATTCTTGCTGTTCGTAATGGCAGCTCATGTGTCTTGATGAGATGCTTGAGCTGCTAAAACTTCAGGAGGGTTGTACGCTAATGAGAAACATCTGGCTGCAAGCTACTTCCTTGCAGCCATTCGATATGACCTTGCCCATGGAAATAATAATGCCAGCTTTGTGGCTGGGTGGCTGTTGTCAAGGAGATGGCGCCAGATAGCCCAGACAGCTGGTGGTAGTGACGTCACCTCTAGGCTTGGCAGAAAGAAAGACCATGGTGAGACAGAGATGGGGCAAAGGGCTTTGTCCCTGACCATGAAAACAGGAAAAAGAGCTTCCCAAATAGCCTATCCTTTGTACGATTGATGCTATTTTCAGTTCCCAGGGTCACTACAGGGTTTAGCACACAATCCATTTTTTTTTGAAAGGGGCAATGGATTAATTGTAAGAAGACTGCCTCTCAGCCTCTTATTTCTTTATAGTTTCCAAACTATCTAATTAGATAATGCAACTGTGTGAGCTCAGCATTGTCTGCCCTGCTTTACACATAAGAAAACCAAGAAGCAAGGGGAAGAGACTCCAGGCCATAGGATGTGAGAGGGCTCTCCAGGCCCAGAACTCAGGTGCCCAGGCTTCCAGACCTGCAATCGGACTGTCCACACTAAGATTTACCTCGTGGCCACCTTGAAGCAGTTGCCCTAGGAGCCTGCTGAACACATCCCTGAAATACTGTTGTCTGGATGCAGACCTCGCCTCTTAATCCTAAATTCTAAAGTGGAGAAAAAGAAACAAATAGGGAAGACAGGCTGCCTGAAACAATTGGTGCCTTGGAATTTAGAGAGACCTGACCTCAAATCCCACCTCTGCAACTTAACCAGCTGTGAGACCTTGAGAAAGTTATTTTTACCTCTTTCAGTCTCAGTATTCTCATCTGTAAGTGAAGTGGGGATAATAGTAGACCGACTCCAAAAGGTCGTTTTAAGTCCTCTTCCTTGTTTCCTTTCTCCTGAGCTTTCATCTGCTGGTTGAAAAGTTAGTTCCTTCATTTGAGAAGTGATGATTTGTAACTCAGCCCCCTCACCAGAAGAGAGTTGATTGTGCATTAGTAGCTTTGAAACAAAAAAGAAAAAACCACAAAGAAATAGCCTTTGGAGCTGTGAGGTCCTGAGACATCCAACCAGTCCAACCCTCTGATTTTACATATGTAGAAACTGAGGCCCAGAGAAGAGGAGTGGTTGGCCAAAGACCACAGAGAGTCAGTGGCAGAACCAGCTTCTGCGCTTTTGGACACACTCATCTCAGGGGTTGAAGTTAGCCCCGTCAAGAACTGTTGGTTCTGGGGCTTCAAGCTCTGCCCCTTCCCTGGAACCAACTGGTTCCTGCCCACTCTGTCTTTCGGGGTGTTATTTTATTGCTGATTCTGGGGGTGGCTGAAGATCTGGGAAAGGACGAGTGTCAAGTTTTATAGGCTTCATGAACACATGAACACATATGGGCAGCAGGGGAAAGAGGGGGAGTGTGAATATGGGATAACCATTTGACTGAGCTGTTATAGGTATCTCAGGTCATCCTCACATCTTTGCAGAACAGGCTTTATCTCCATTTTCCAGATTGATTGAATCATTCAACATATATTTTTAAACACCTGTTGGGTGCAGGCACTGTGATATGTGTTGGGGATATAACAATAAACAATTCAGAATACAGTCTCTGTCCTTATGGAGCTTCCAGTCTAGTGCAAGAGGATGATGATAAACAAACAAACAAACAAACAAAAACAAACACACACACACAGGAGTGTACACTTGCAAAATATGGTAAGTGCCACAGAGGAAAAACAAGAAAGGGCTTGATTTAGGTTAGCGGATTAAAGAAGGCCTCTTTTGGAACGCAACACTTAAACTGAAGAATGAAAAAACACTGAGGGTGGACTTATACATGATTAGAGAAAAAGTCACCATCAGCCTGCGCATCCATCTTTTCAAGTTATATTCATCCAGGACCCTTCTGACGGCGTTGGAGAGGAAGGTAGAGCAGCGTTGAGATTGGGAGATGAAGTTTGAGTTCTCTTGCCAAGCTCTGCCCCAAATATCCAGGTGTTTGGTGATGGCTCTGTGCTTCAGGCATGGCAGCAGGGTTATGCTGTCCTGACGCGGCTGGCTGGCGCCCCGGACCTGGCTCCATTCAGTTCATAGGCTTACTGTGCATGACTTTGGGAGAGTCTCTTTGTCTCTCTCGGCCTCAGTTTCCTGATCTTAAGAGCGTTTGAGCCCCAAAGGTAATACACGATCACTAGGAGAGATCGGAAAGTAAGTGTTGCTGACCACTTGGCTCATAGGAATGAGCTGCTTTCAAATTAAGTGTGCAAATTACTATTTGAGCTGGGATACTTATTACATGTGGGATTTTTCTAAAGGGAGGCAGCAAAGAATTACCCAATGAGTTTCAAGTCAAGGAGGAAGCAAGTCTTTTGGAATAACAGCGTGTAAGGTTCGTGGTCATGATCACAGAAAGCATATAGCAAGCAGGTCATGAACTCTCAGGGTCCAGGAGTGGCCCGATTCCCAACTCCCGCTTAAATTAACGGACCAAGGTTAGCTTTAGCCCTCAACAAAGATGGAGCCCTCCCTGGCCTCTGCCTGGCTGCCCTCACCAAATACGGCCACCAGGCCGTCTTTCCTTAGACTTGCTGGCCCAAGTGCGGGCGTTCTGCCCTTAGTTAAGATGGCGCACACCAGCGCTTCCCTGCCTGGCATTGGGTCCCGGCAGGTCGGCTTCACCGCACGCGTCTCGTTGACCCCGCCTCGTTTCCGTAGGAAGAAGCGCCGGGAAAGATGGCGGCGGCTGCGGTTTGAATTCCAGCGGCGCCGCCAGAGTCCGAACAAGAGCTGCATTGGAGGGGGCGGGGACCTGGAGAGCCTGGCGGGTCGCGACCGCGGGGGGATCCAGTGGTGCCTTCACCAGACACACCAGTGCCAACACCCCTCCTGTGTCCATGATGGACTCGGTGTTGGAAGAGGACGTCACCCTCCCCGGGACGCTCAGCGGCTGCAGGTGCGGCCCGGGTTTTGGGGGTTCACGGTAACGAGCACGGGGTTCCCGCTGATGGGAGTTCGCTCCAACGGAGAACTGGGGTTTGCTCCTGAGGGTGTTTGAGAGTTTCCGAACAGAGACAGGTGTGCGGGTTGGGTTTCTTGTGCGGGGGGCGTCTCTTCGGGGACCCACCAGCTGATAGTGGGTGCGGAGGGCTGGGCGTCCCGGCGGGCACCACACTTGCCCTTCCTATTTCGGGACATTCTTTGGAGAGGATGTGAGGGACAGGTAAGGCCTTCTCTAAAAAAGTGGGAGGAGGGGGACCCTTTGGGCTGTGGCCATTAGTGGGAGCTGGTTGAGGGGCAGGACCCTGGTGGTACTTGATGGTTCCTTCTGGTTTCGGGGTTTGCTTTCATTATGGGGAGTGTAGTTGGTCTGTCCAGACTTTGCGTATGGGGTCACATAGTGGCTACCGAGACTGGGGGGTGGACCGCAGTGATTGAGAACCTTGGCTAGAGTTGGACAGAATTGGAATCAGATACAGCCCTTTAAACTTACTAGCTGTGCGACCTTCATAGAGTGGCTTAACTCCATTCCCATTTGTAAAATGGGGCTGGTACCGATAGCCACTCCACAGAATTGGGGTGAGGATTAAAGGAGAAGATGCTTGCCCGCCCTTTGCCTGGCACATAATCAGTGCCTAAAGAGTGATGGTGTTGCTGTCACCGTCACGTCCATCACCATCATCATCATCATTGTCAATAGTAATATAAATTAGGGAATAATGACAGACAGTGGGCCCCAATGGACCTGTTCCAAGAGGCAGTTGGGGTCCACATTGCTGGTGGGGCCAGGGTCTCTCCTGAAGGGAAGGCCTGACAGCGCCTTGCTCTGCTGTAGGGCTGAGGCCCTGTGGGTGTCCGGGACTCCTGGGTGGACAGTGAGTAGAAGGGTGCGAGGAGAGCCTGGCTGAGGCCGGGCGGTGTTTGTCCCAGTCTGCTAGGGACAGGCTGCTGCTCTTAGTCAACAGACCGTAATTGAAAGGGTAACCATATTATTTATCGTGCAAACCTGGACGCCTTGAAGAGCGAAACGGACACAATTAATATTTACGCCCGGAACATATAGCAAGGACTCATGGACAAAACCAAAGGGGAAGGATTGAGGGAGAGAGAGGAGAGAGGGGGCAAGGGAAAGTGGTGGGGGGAAGGCAGAGACAACTGTATTTGAAAAAATAAATAAGTTAACAAAAAAAATTAAACAATAAAAAAAAATTTATGCCTGGACAGCAGGTGTAAACAAGTCCTGTATTGAGCAAACCTGGACAACTATTTACTTTGTTTATTGCAAATCTCCTGTGTATAAGGCAGAGCAAGTGTCTTTGCAGCTCCTGCCTAATTGGATCCTGTGGTAGTTCATCATGTCTCTTTCTCTTTATGTTACTACCACTGCCCCGCTACATTGTGGTATGACCTCTCACCCAGACTGTCGTATTTTCCTTCATGTCTCTAATATCAGTTCACTATTTCCATGTATTGTCATTCTCACTTGTAAGTCCCTTTTAGAATGTAAACCTGATCGTTGCAGTTTGCTGTTTTATATGATTGTTTCTCATTGCCATTAAGATAAACTCCATTATTCTCTCAGATCGCTTTTCTCATCTCAGTGCCAGCTGGCCAGATCTAGCTGGATTTCAGTCCCAGTTCTGCCCCTGAACAGTCCTGTGACCTTGGGTGAGTCACTTACCCTCTGAGTCTCAATGTTCATCACCTGTGAAGTGGGTGAGACTAAAAAGTTAAGCCCAGTGTCTGACCCAGGGTAGCAACTCAATAGGTCATCAAGTGTTTTCCCTTCCCTCCTCTCGCTGACTTTGTAGGACCCAGACTGTAGGTCCTACATACTTTGTAGAGACTGCGTATGTTCCTGGCAACGACTCTCTTACTCACCTGCTTCAGACCTTCCCCGGCTCCTTTCCGCACTCAGGATGAAATGCTTTAATATGGCTTCCAAGGTCCGTCCTCATCTGGCCCCGTCTACATCACAGTCTCTCTTGTCCTTCCTCTCTCTACCTTGTCTCCTCCCCAGGCTCTTCACTCTGCCCAGTCGCCAAACTCTTTGTCATGAATGAGCTTGCCTTGTTTTTTCTTACAGCTCGGCCAGTGCCCTTGCTGTTCTGGCTGCCTGGATTTGCCCTCACTACACTCCTTTGCTTTATTAATGCCTATTAACTTTTCAGACCCCATTTTAGATGGCACGGCCAGGAAGCCTTCACCCATACTCGCCATCCCCACGGGGCCCTCTGTAGTCTCCTAGCCGCCCCATCCATCGCTGACTTTACCTCAGTCCTTACCTCGCTGAATTTTATTGACTAGCGCTGTCCAACAGAAATATAACCTAAGCCTCACGCATAATTTAAAATTTTCTAGTAGCCAGATTAAAAAAGCAAAAAGAAAGAGGTGAAATTAACTTCAGTAATATATTTTATTTAATTAAATATTTCCATATATTATCATTATAACTTGTAAATAACAAAAATTATTAATAATTATTAAAATTATTTTGCATTCTTTTTTCTTTTTATCTTACTGAGTCTTTGAAGTCCGGTACGCATTTTACACTTGCAGCGCTTCTCAGCGTGGATTAACCAGATCAGGGGCGCAGTGGCTCCGTGTGGCTGATGACTCCCCTGTTGGACCCTGCAGGCGCGCTGTCCACTTGGCCGTCTCCCAGGGTAGACTACGACCTATTTGAGAGCAGCAGCTGCATTTTGATCATCTTTGTAAGCCTAGTTCCTAACCTGATATCCAGCTCAAAAATGGGGCTCAGTCACTATTTGTTAAAAAGATGGCTGAATGAAGGGCCATCTTTTGAGAGTATTACCCTCTTTGTACAGGTGAGGACACTGCGGCTCAGAGGTGCGAAGTGAATGGGTCTGGATCCACAGAAAGTACATGCTTGAGCCAGGATGTATTCCAGGCCCACTGACTCCAGAGCCTGGCTCTCAGGACCCTGTCCTGCCTTCCGACTAGTGCTCTGTACCTATTATGAGAGAATTCTGGGAAGATGGACCCTTCAAGACTGGCAGAAGTATCCTGAGAGATAGGTTCTCCAGTAGGTGGTCACAGTGGAGGAGAAAAATCCCTAGAATAAAATCACCGCATCTTCTGGTAGTGTGAGCACTCTTCTGCTTGGTAACTTCCAGGCCCCAGTTTTAGAGACTACACTGGAGTCCAGTTTGTCCTTAGACTCTTGTTGAATTAGGCTAATGTGCGTCATTCTCAGTAAACCTGATCAATGGGGGGTGCCCCAGCGTGTGCCAGCCCGGTGAGGTTTGGGCCCAGGTCCCGGCCCCAGGAGCCTCACCCAAGCTGAGGCCCTGTGTGAAGCCCTGCCTGGGGGCACTGAAGGAACCTGGGCTTTGTACGCAGATGACGATCTGAATCCTGCCTCAGCCAGTTACTAGCTGTGTTGCTTGAGTAATTTACTTAACCCTTCTGAGCCTCAGTTTCTCCTTGGTGATTTTTATCTGTGTAGATATTGTCCGATAATACCTATTTTATCTGGATGTCTGTGTAGTTGAATTGAAATTGTATATAGCCTGGCTCCTACTGGGAGTGCATTAAATGTTAACTATTTTTCTTATATATTGCTACCATGCCGCACTGTTTCCTGGGCAGAATCCTCCGTGTCCACAACCCTGGGTCCATCGCTTTAATTTCTTGCCCAGGATCCTGCCTCTTCCTAACTGTGAGTTTCCTAAGACCTGGGCCCCGCTTGTTCAGCTCCGTTACATGGCCACTACGTGCTTGCTCTCTGCTTAGGGGCAGACCAAAAAAGGAATGTTTTCTGATCAGTTTGTACTTCCCTAAAAGTCTGTCCACCGTTTGTTCTCTATCAGGCACAGGGTGCCTTCATGGAATTTTGTAGAAGGAGATTGAGAAAGGGGATGGTGGAATGAAGTTTTCAGCGAAGGCCAGAAAGCTTGATCCAAGGCTGACCTTGGACAGGGGCGCCACCGGGCGGTGAGGTTTAGGGAGAGCGCTCTCGCCACCCGTGTAAACTCTGAGGGCAGTGAGCACGTCTGGCGTGTTGCCCACTGTATCTTTAGATCCGTTCCTCCTCCCTCCCCACCTCAGTCTTAGGCAACACACAATCTACTTTGTGTCTATAGAATTTCCTATTCTGTATGTTTCGTATAAAAGAGACCTCACGGTATGTTGTCTTTGTGACATGGATCCACGTTGTAGGGTGCCTCAGTACTTCATTCCTTTTTATGGCTGAATAATATTCCATTGTATACATGTGCTGTATTTTGTTTATTCATTCATTGGTTTGTGACATTTGTGTTGTTTCTGCTTTTTTGGTTATTATGAATAACATGGCTGTGATCATTTATTTGTATACAAGTTTTTATACGGACCTATGTTTTCATTTCTCTCTAGATGTAAACGTGGGGGTGGAATTGCTGGATCATATGGTAACACTGTAGTTAACATTTTGAGGAACTAACTCTTTTCCAAAGTGGCTGCACCATTTTTCACTCTGATCAGCAGTGTGTGAGGGTTGTGGCTTCTCCGTACTGTCACCAGCACTTGTTGTCGTTGTCTTTGTTGCAGTTATCCGTGGAGGTATGGCACGGTATCTCGTTGTGGTATTGATTTGCATTTCCCTAAGACTAATGATACTGAGTGTCTTTTCATGTGCTTATTAGCCATTTGTATATTTTCAAATCCTTTGCCTGTTAAAAAAAAGTGAATATGTTTTGGTCTCGTTCCACTTCTTGTTATCCACAAGAAATTCTCATGCATGTGCACAAGGAAAGCTGTATGAGGATATTTGTACAGCATTGTTTGTAAAAGGAAAACTTGGAAACAAATTGAATTACCATCAGGGTCCTGTGTAAATACAGATCCTTTCAAAAGTGTCTTTCAGACTGTGACCCATAGCAGCTCATGAAATTCAATTTCTTAGGTTGCAGTCAGAATTTTATAAAATGGAATAGAACAGAATAGAAACCATTTCAAGAATTAAGGGTAATATGTTTTTTAATATGGGTCATGGGCAATAAGTTTTGGAAAAGAGTGCTTTAGAATGCTTTGTGGGAATTAAAAGCATTGAGGGAGCATCTATTTGTACTGTCATGAAAATATCTTTAGGACACGTTCAATGAAGAAAAGATGCTGCAGAGTAATTTATAAAGTTTGATTGCATTTATTTATTTTTAAACCACAAAATAAAACTGTGTCTCTGTCTCTGTAAACACAGACCAAGGTCTGGAAGGATGCATGTCTTATTCACAGCTGAGATGGGAGTGAAGAGTAGTCAAAGAGGACTTGAGGCTTATCTGTATTTTGGTATTTATGTACTTCTTCTCTAAGGATAAATAACAGCATGACGAATGTTGAGGGGCAAACAGAAGTGTACTTGTTGGTATAATTGTTTTCCGAAAGTGAGGTCCAGACCCATCCACAGCTCTCGTAATGCAGTACCAATGAAATGCTTAGGCCTTGTTGGGTCTGTGGTGTGAATGGACCGTTGTTACTGCGCAAGCAGACACAGAAGGAGATGGCTCCTTCCGGGGGGCCATGGAGCAGGATAGGAGGGTGAGATGGTGAAGCTCGAGTGCGTGTCCATTTATTCACTCAACAAATAGTTGACAAACAGCAGTCGCGGTGGCTCTGCACTGCCCCCGTTCATTTGGACCCCGCCACAGCCCCCGTGAGGGAGGGGTTAGGGGTGCCAGGGTCGGGTAGAGGTTAAGACCATGCTGTTTGAAATCTGGCTAGCTTGGCTTTTGCAGCTTATTAACTTTTCTGGGCCTCTGTGTCCTCATTGAAAACTATCTAATGATGCTTATTGGAGGAAATTGGGAATTATAGAAAATTAAAAGAGGAAAATCTCATTTCCATAAATGATGGTTTTAAAAACTACCACCTACCACAGAAGGGCTGTGGTGAGGCTTAAGTGGGAAGGTACCCGCCCCACCCTGTCCTGTCCTGAGTGCGGTGCCCGCTCAGCGGGGATGCCCTGTCAGCTGGGCTTGTTAGGGTGATGCTGGATTTGGTCTCAGCTTTGCCACTGATGCTTTGTGATTTTCAGCAAACGAGTTCCTTCCCCTTCCTGGGCCTTCATCTCCCCCATGTATACCATGATAAAAACCCTGTCTGAGCTCTCTTTTTCTGTTTGCATAGTTTTGCTATCTCATGAAGCTCCAGGAATCCCCAACCTTAGTTCTCAGGCTAAAAATGAGTGATCAGAATGGGAAGAGAGAGCTCCTGAGAGCTGGAGGGGTGGCTGAAACTGACTGGAGTGTGCAGGTGACAGATGCGTAGCATTGTAAAAGTGGGTAGGTAAAGTGTCCAGCAGTAGATGAGTGGATAAAACAACCATGGGACATTTACACAAAGGAATACTACTCAGCTGTAAAAAAGAAGAAAATTGTACCTTTTGTCACAGCATGGATGGACCCGGAGAACATCCTGCTAAGTGAAATGAGACAGAGAAAGACAAATACCATATGATTTCATTCATATGTGGAATCTAATGAACAAACTGAACTGACAAGCAAAACAGACAGACTCATAGCTAGAGAGCGGATGACAGCCCGTTTGGCGGGGGGAGGCTCGGCGGTGGAGGGACTGAACAAAAAGGAAAGAGGGCTTGTGGACACGGGCAGCAGTGTGGTGATTGCTGCGGGGTGGGAGGTGTAGGGGGACTAAATCGTAATGGAAAAAAATACAATAAAGATTAAATAAAAAAATAAATTTTAGGAAAAAAAAAAAGTGGGTGGGTAAAGCCCAAGTGGAAACTTGGCAGGAATCAGACGGGGATTTCTGCATTGCGATCTTCTAAGAGCTGGGAAGAGAAATGTTGGTTTTCATACCTCAGTGTTTGCCTTTTGGAAACTTGTTTAAGACCAAATTCTTTGGCTTTGCCTACCAGGTAGTTTTCAGCCGTGATTGATCTTGGCTTGAGTAATTGATGGGCCGTTTCAGCCAGGGGGAGGGGAGCCCTCCGGTGGCTGTGGGGAGGAACCCAGACCGGGGCTGTGGAGATGACTGTAGGCTGAGCCTGACCGGGGACCGGGTGTGTGCCTTGGGCCGCTGTCTGCGAAAGGTGATCGTTGAACTTGATTTGAATTTTTAAGAAAATTCAGTTTAGAAAATGAAGTTTGTCCTTCTAGTGATGCTTACCGGAGGAAATTGGGAATTACAGAAAATTAAAAGAGGAAAATCTCATTCCCATAAATGATGGTTTTAACTATTTCCTTTGTCTTCGTTTATAGCCCATCTAATTTCCAAGAAGAATTAGAGGTGACTTTAGTGTGTGTGTGTGTATTATTTTTATAATTGAGGTCATAGTCTATGTAAGTTTTTTCTTGTTACCTTTATAGCAGACACATTTTATGTAATCATTCCCTTGATGTTGGAATTTTATGATATCTTTTTTTTTTTTTTAATGCTTGGCACCCACCTTGGAGGTGCATGCCAGCTCTGTTTGGCGATCAGGCAAAATTGCCTTTGGGACAGAATGAATTTAGATTTAGAGCTATGGAAAAAGCAAACTGCCAAGAAATCAAGCTGAGCTTCCATCAACTCCTCGTTTACAGCTTGAGACAGAGGTGCATCATTGTGGATTAGAAACAAAAGGCTGGGGTTCTGGCCTTGGTTCTCTACCTGCCTGCCGCGCAGCTCTGGGTGGGCCACTGGGTTATCTGGGTCATAGTGCCTTCCTTTGAAAAATGCCTGGAGCCTTGAAGAACCAGGCAGTTCTCATGATGGTCAATATGAATTATAAAACATTGTGTGTTTCTAGCTGGCAGTGGTATTTTGCTTCCATTTCTGGGTTATGCACAATATGCAGGTACCTTGTTAGGCGCTAGTGTCCTGTTTAGTTGTCAGTTACTCCCTTCATAGATGAAGGGAACAAAACTTGGAGCGGTGTATGGCAGACCTTAGAATAGAATCCAGGGTACTTACCGCCTTTTGTGTTAAACCATTCCTCCATTTCTGGCTTAGTTTTCTGACAGTGTCTCCAGATCTTCAGTGAACCTATTTTTATATCAATATTTCACATAGTAACACTTAGGTTGGTAAATTTTGCATTTTTGTTTGACGGTCTTCAAGCATCTGAATTGGTGCCTGATTCTTAGAAGCTTGATTTTTGGTTGTGATAGGTATGTTAATAATAGTAATGACAGAAAGAGTACATGCCACTTACTGAGTGTTTACTATGTGCTTTGTGTTTATGTATGTTAATTCATTTAATCTTTACTGCTGGAGGGTGGTATTCCCTGGTAACAGATTAAGAAAGTGAGACCCAGAAATTTACTTGGCACAGTGCCTCTGCAGCTACCACATATATGGCATACATACGGCACATGGCATTCAGCTTGAGGTGCGAGGGAGGGAGTGAGTGAGTGAGCAGCCTTCCTGAAGGTCCCTCAGCTGTTAAGTGTTAGAGCCAGACTCCACCCCAAAGCCTGAGTTCTCAGCCTCTGTGCTGCGTGCCTCCCAGGTAGCTCGGCCGTGGCCTGATGATTGTCACATGCAGTTTAGGCACGCTCAACAGTCTCTGCTGTTCATGCACTAACTCATTTCTTACGCATATGTTCTCTCTTAGTGGCCTTGTTCCCAAGTTACCAGATGACCTGGAAGGCATCAGCCCCATTGCTGGTTTGGGAAATGGTGGTAAGTACCCCAAGCTGGGCATTTGTTTTGATTCAGAACAAGGGGAGCAGAGACCAATGTGTGAGGGCCTCGACGCCCGGAGCTGGGGCAGGGGCTCCGATGTCTCTGAGGCCCAGAGCCCACCCTGGCCTGTGAGGTGCTCACAGTGGGTGCTCACGATTTTACATGTGTATTGATTTGTTACTCACCTCCTGTCGTAAACACTGGACTAGAAGAGTTGATGTCCTTCAGGCCATATTTCATGAGGATTTTTTCCTTGCTGCCAGGCTTGTAAACTGAATGACTGCGTGGAAGCTGGACATGGGATTGGCGACTAGGTTGGGCGTGGGCGATCCGTGGGTCCCCGCTGCCGAGTGGCTGAGGCTGAGGAGCGCTGCTCTTTGAACCTCCATGTGCCAAGGCCTCCCTGCTGGAAGGGCTTCCCGCAGGCTGCTCGATTCCCTTTGCCAGCGGAGGCCCAGTAGCTGGTCAGACCACAGGAGACGGTGCCGAGTAAATTAGCAGTCTGCTGTGGTCAGGCTGGATTATGAGGAGACTTCCTGCTTTACTGTCTCCATAATTTTTGTTTCTGAGAAAAGTGCAGGCTATTGAAAGTATCTGTGGGAAGTGCTAATAATTTGACTTGTTGAAATATCTTAGAGATATTTTGACTTGTGTTTTATTCTCTTCTCCAAAGCGATATGTGCAAAAGGAAGAAGTTTTTAGAGCCGATCATATAAATGTCACAAGGTTCACTTCTGGAGGATACTTGAGCTTACAGGCCACTCTTAGGTGTTCCTTCAGAATATGTTGACTGTTACTTTTAACAGGAAATCTAACAATTCTTGTTTCTGCTCTTCCTGCCCACAGACAGTTCGAAGCAGAAAATTGGTAGGCCCGTGTGTACGTCTGTTTCATGCCAGGCTCTGGGCTGAGCACTGGGATTCAACCTTGAACAGGTTGCAGTCAAGCTGAGAAGACAGACAATTAAAGAATTATTATGATAAATCAGATGATTAATGTAATGAGCGAAGAAGCATCAGGTGCTGTGAGAGAGAGTAACAGGGAGATTTATCTTGGTGAATGGAGCAGGTGGGTCAGGCAAGAGTTTCCCAAGAAACGGACATTGGAGCCAGACTTGAAGAGTGAATAGGACCCAGAGAGGGACACAGACACAGGTCACTGGGAGTGGCCTCTGGGAGGAAGAGCAACACAAGTCTGTGTGTCCTGAGTCAGGCATGCAGGGCCCCTCACAGTCTGCCCCTGCTCAACTCCTGAACCTCCTTTCTGCGGGAGGGTTCAGAGCGCCGCGCCCTTGCCCACCTCTGGGCCTTCACATGGGGGGTTTCTTTCCTTTAGCCCTGTACCTGCCTGCTACCTCTTTCAGACTTGGCCTGAAACTCACTGCCTTCCCTGGCTCTCCTCCACCTGATTTAGGGGCGCTTTCCTCTCTGAAATTTATATATTTCATTGATTTCTGTTGGCTGTTTAAAAAATATCCAGAATTAACCCACTTCTGGTCTGATTCTGACTCACTCTTGTGCTGTCCTGGTCTAAGCCACGGTGAGCTCTGGTCTAGATTATCCCGGAATTCTCCTGACTACGTGCCTTTCAGCCTGTCCTCAGTAAGGGAGGCAGAGGAATCCTGTAGAAACCGAGTCCAATCACGTTACTCTAGAGCTCTGAATCCTCTGCTGGTTCCTCAGAGTCCAGAGAAGAGGCTACAAGGCCATCTGCAATCTGCCCCCCAGTACCTTGCTTACCTTTTCTTCTGTCCCTCTTAGGCCATTGGCATCTGGGCTGGTCCTCAGATCCATGAGACATGCTGCCACCTCCCGCTTCTGCCCGGGTCTCACCTTCTCAGTGAGACCTTGCTTGGTTTAACCACCTTATGTAAAATTGCATTCCTTACCCCAGCCTTGGTAGTTCTTTTCCTTACCCACTTTATTTTTCTCCATAGCGTTTATCACATTTTAACATACTATGAAATTGCCCTATTATTTTGTTTATCATCTATCTCCTCTTTCTAGAATATCAGCCCCATTTATTTGTTCTGTTTCCTGATAATAGCCACATCTAGAACGATGCCTGGCAGAGAAGAGGCGCCCCGTGCATGTGTGTGGGAAGAATGCTTTCATTCACTCGGCGTGCATTTGCTCAGCAGCTAAAAAGCACCAGGCCTTGTGCGCAACTTGATGGTTTGTGTCCATCTCTGTCTCGGCCGCTAGACCGGGCACCTCTGGGGCCCAGGATCAGCGTCTCTTTCACTGCTGTTTCCCCAGCACCCAGCATGGTGCTTGGCACAGAGTAGGGGAGTAGCGAATGATTGCTGAATTAAAGAGCCTGTGGGAAAACGTGGGTTTTGGCAGCCTTTCGTCGTCCCGTAGCAGCCATCGGCAGCCTCCGACCCGCTGCCGGCTTTGGAAAATGAGCTGTTATTGGAACGCAGCTTCTGTATTTGTTTATGAATTGTCTGTGGCTGTTTTTGTACTTCAACAGAAGAGTCAGTATTACTATATTGTAACAGATTTGGGGCTTTATACATGGTCTGCAAAACCTAAAACATTTGTTGTCTGGTGTCCTAATAATTTTGCCGACCCTGGCTGTCAGGTCAGTTGGATACACTTTGTTTTAGTTGCTGACTTGAGAGATGAGATCCTGGTCAGCAAAATAATTTTATGACAAACAGTAAGGAAGTACATGTCAGGACGGGTCTGCTTTGCCACATGCCCAGTGCATTTTCTGGGTTCACCTCTGACCTATACATTATTACATTGGGGCTAGTTTAAGTAATTGTAACTATTTGAAATATAATGGTTTAGAGCTTTCCCTGGATTCAAATCAGTAAATCACAACAGATGGAAAGTACCAGGAGAGTATACTATGGAAGCTATTCATGTGTTTTCTTCTCTGGGCTCTATTCCTTAATGGGGATGCTGGGCGATTTGCATACCATGAGGTTTTGTCTGTTTTACCTTTTTATAGTGCTCCCAAAGGTGTCAGAAGAAACAGTGTCTCCCACCAGAGCACGGAACATGAAGGACTTTGAAAACGTAAGTGGGGATACCAAGTGTCTGCCCTAAAAAATCACGCGGCCGCTGCTGTCCTAGCGGACCCAGGAGGGAGCCGTATTTCTTGACAGGTGTCTAAGGTGGATAATGCCGCAGTGTGGAGGAGTGCCATGTCTCGCGGCATTCTCTCTGTGACTCGCACGTACCTACGCAGTCGGCTCTTTAGGATGTGGGCTGGTTATAGGTTCTAACAGGATCAGCAATTTCTAGCGTAGGGGAGGGTGGTGTGTTTCTGGTGTCCCGAATGTGAGGATATTGCTGTGTTGCACAGTTGAGAGGAGCTCATATTTGTCAAGGGCTTTCTTAGAATGTCAGGCACCTTATTTATGGTCCCCATTTAATCTCTGCTACAAACCTATGAGGTATTTTGTATTATCGTCATTTTACAGACAAGGAATCACATGATACTTTAGCGGCCGAGCTGGGATTTGAATCCAGGTTTTTAATGACTCCAAAGCCATTATTTTTTCCACCACATTGGGGCGACTCCTTGCATTTTGTAGGCTTCATCTTTGTTGCTGTTGAGTGAAACGTGAGCAGCTAGGACCCAGTGCTGTGTGGTAATTGTCTGAGGATGGATTACTTGGTGAAAAATGTGGCTTCTGTGCCTAATGTCTTTCAGCACTGTGTCTTTCATTTGTTAGTGGAGGGGGCTTGTTGTCAAATAACAGGAAAATAAGGTTATTTTCCCAATTCTAAATCTTTTTAACAAGTTACCTGTTCAACACTCTCATTTATCATGGGAAGAATTAGACCCTCCTTCATTTGTTACCAAATGAAATCCACACTATGCAAGATGCGGGAGCTATTTATCAGAGGGGAGACGGAGGACACGGAGAAGGACGTCCCACGATTACGTTTCTCTCTCCCCAGTTGTCTTTCCCGAACGGATCAGTGCTGTCTCTGAATTTAATTTAGGATACTCATTACTGCTAATAGTTCTCTGCAAACCACCAGTGACCAATTGAAGAAATGACTTGTCAGATCTCTAATGGAAACAAGTAATTTCTGAGCTTTGAGTTGTTATAATTTCAACTGTACAACTTGATCTATGCTGTGGGGTCTGGGGCCTCAAACGAATGAGATTTGATTATTTCACATTGTGTATAATTAAAATGTGCTTTACTATTAAATGGTTGTTCCTGTTTTATCACAAGAGTAACAACAGCTGCTGCTTACCAAGCTCCTGCTCTGAGCTGGGTGCTTATGTGTTAGGCTCTTCCTATATCAATACATTACAGTAATATAAAAGGAGCTCTGCAAGACACAGAGTTGATTAATTTACAGAGCGTGCAGTTTTGAATTTTATTTCTAGATGGAAAAATTTTATAGAATCCTAGAATTTTTGTTTCACATTTTACTGCCTGCCTTTCGACCTAGGAGGAAGCTTCGAGTTGAATCCACCCCTCTGTATAATATGTAGGAGAAGCTAAGGTGCAGGGGGTGACGTGGCAAAGCTGTTCTGCAAGGCGGTCTGCGCTGCCGGAGGACCACAGCTTCTGGAGCCAGACTGCCTGCCCATCCACTTCTGCTGGGTGACCGTGGGCCAGTCACTTAACCTTTCGGTACTTTCCTGCCCTTGGAAGTGGGCGTGACAGTAGTGTCTATTTCTCAGTGCTCTCGTGAGGATTAAAGGAGCAGCTATGCATGAAGCACGTATGCCTGAGTTCATCCTGTGTGTCGGCTGTTGCTCCTTCTTATTGTTATTGGTCTGTTTATTATTGTGAAGCCTTTTCCTACTCTGCATTTGATTTAAGCTTATGTCCCTTGCTCAGACGTGTTCTTGATGACCTAAATACCATTTTCCTAAAAGGTGAGGGAGAGCTGTCTATGCCAATACGTTACAGGATTCCTGTTTTTTTTTTTTTTTTTAATGACTGTGGTCCTTTGGCTGCTGTTAGGTTTTTATGGCATTAATATCTTTTAGTATAGCATTTTCAAGACCAGATTCTTCAGTTGAAATTGAAATAACCACACAGTTCTCAGTATTTCCCTTTTAGATCTTTTTATAAGTGACAGGAAATTTTCATCTGGCCTGAGCTACCAAATGCATGACCTCTATGTGGAGGTGGTCTGAACTTCTGTGGGATGTTTATAGGAAACGCTCTTGGCATTTCATGCTAATTTTGAAGTCAGCATATGAAAGAGGAGGCTGGGATACCTTTGATTTAAAGGGGAAAATTATGTTTCGTTTCCTTTTCTAATCTCAGATAACGGGTATCTGAACATCAGGGTCTGTTAGCTGGCATCTAGCAAGACATAGACCTCCTTCTGGTTTTGCTCAGAGTTCATCTGTTCATCAGTAAATATTTTCAGATATGCACCCTGTGCCAGGCTGTGCCAGGAGCTGGGGAATTTGCAGCAGGTTAATAGCAGGCACGTCTGCTTGTCAAGAGGCTCACGGTCTAGTTGGGGAGATGGAGAGGAAAATAGCGCAGTGATAGAGGTAAGTACAGGGCGCCTTGGGGCACAGAGGAGGGGCCCTGAGCCGGGCCTGGGTGATTGGGAGAAGCCTCCCTGGAGGAAACCTTCCTCGAATTGGGTCATCAGGGACAAAAACAAATTTTCCAAGGCAAGAGGACCAGGAGAACATCCTGGACACAAGGACTCACGTGCGAATGGAGAGAGAGGCCTGGTGGGGTGTGATGGGTTTAGAGACCGGTAGTTCCCTGTGGCTGGAAGGCAGCGGCTGCGTGAGGGCACCCGAGGGAAGCGAGGCCGTTGGAGCGGGCAGGGGTCAGCTCCTGTGTGGTGCACTGCTGTGCTGGATTTTGCCCTGAAGATGAAGGGGAGCCAATGATGGATTTTAGTGTGGGAGAGAAGTGACCCAGTTACATTTTCAGATCGCCCAGACTGCAGCTACAAGGAGGGAGGAGGCTGGTGGCGGTGTGATCCGTTGAAAGGCTGCTGCATGTGGCCTTGTGGGGAAGGGGATGATTCTGGAGCTAAGGGATAGGGTCATGAGATGTTTAAAAGAAAGTCAGAATTTCAGAGGAATGCTAGAGTCCCTTTGTTTGACACATGGGGACTCCGAAGCCCAGAGAAGGGGAGGGATTTCTTCAGACTTTGAACTCGGGTCTCCTGGCCCAGGAAGTCTTTTATTCTACTCTCTGTTCTGTGCAGGGCCTCACTCTGACACGTGGAAACCACAGGCCTTCTTGGGTCTTTAAACTGGTAATCCATGGCCTAGTACCTTCGTTAGCCGAAGGTATCCTCACCCCTATGGCAGGTCTTATGGTAGGAAGTTGGCAGATCAGTTTGCTTTGCAGTGGGGGCCTGTCTTATTGGACCCAGAATCTGGTTCAGCGTATGCCGTCAGTCCAGTAGCAGTCTTTATTCATACACCGGAGACTTTAATTCTGGCTTATTTGGTGACGTCACGGACAGAGAATGGCAGGGGTAGTTTTCCCCTTCTGTTAATACTACCGATGGACACTATTATTTAATGACTGTCTAAAATTCATAAAGACACATTAAAAGGGATGGATTGAACGGTAATTTACATAATATTTTATTGTGGGACGTTCCAGATTGTTTCTAATTTTTCACCATTGTAAACAAAGTGGCAACGGACATCGTTGTGCACATATCTTTCTACAGTTATGTGATTATTTTCTTAGGGTAAATTCTGTTGCTCGTGTGCCCTGCCCTGAGATACAAGGTCCTTGTATCTAGGACCTTGTTCCTTTTTGTTGAAAATTTTTCATGTTAGCTGAAGCAGTTGGTCAAATTTAGTCTTTTATAGGAGGAATGGTTAGGAGGTTCATACCTTCAAATTTGCTCTGTAACCTCTATGTTGCAAATTACTTATTTAAAAAAAAAAGATTATTTATTTATTTTTAGAGAGGGGAAGGGAGGGAGAAAGAGAGGGAGAGAAACATCATTGTGTGGTTGCCCTTTGTGCGCCCCCTACTGGGGACCTGGCCCACAACCCAGGCACGTGCCCTGGGCAGGGAATCGTGGTGCTGAATCCACTGAGCCACACCAGCCAGGGCGCAAGTTACTTATTCTTACCAGGGAATAAATAGCTCCCTTCACCCTGACCCTGCCCTGTTTGTTATAAAAAAAATTATTACTCATGAACCTCCTAATCAATTTTGGGAAAATTTATCCTCAGGAAACAAAGTTGTTTGTTGCCACATTGTGTGTGATTGTGAAAAATTGGGAATGAAGGAATTATATTTTACACTTGTTATTTCTTTGTTGGCTTTTTAAAAAAATCCTCATCCAAGGATATGTTCATTGATTTTTTTTTTTTGTTTTTATAGAAAGAGAGAGAGAGAGGTGGGGGCTGGGGGGAGAGAGAGAGAGATCAATCGGTTACCTCCCATATGTGCCCTGACCAGGGGTCAAACCCGCAACCTAGATATGTGCCCTGACTGGGAATTGAGCCTGTGACCTTTGGTGTTTGGGATGATGTTCCAACCAACTGAGCCACCTGACCAGGGCTCTTGCAGTAAGCTTGTGATAAAGGTATTTCACAGATGAGGAAGCTGAGATTGGAGAGATTAAATGACTTTTCCGTGAGCTGGGTGTGATTGAGAAACTCAAAACAGGCAACATTCAGGCCTGGTCTCTGATTACAAAGCCTGAACGCGTCCTACTAGATCACGTTGGATGCATAGTTGCTCAGTCGAGAAATGTGGAACAATTGACAGTGAGTCAGTTCAGTGGAGTTGAGTGCAGTCGTTTTAAGAGATAATTATGTGTAATTCTGCAACAACAATTTAAAATATTAGGGAAAAGCAATGGAAGATCCAAATTCACTTATTTTATAGTTTTATAAAAAAATGTATATTCATGAATGAAAGGTGCAAAGAATATAACAGGAGTTGATGTCATTGTGTTCCAAATGTTGTTTGGGGTTCAGTTTTAAAATTCTCTTTTTGCTGCAGTACTGATCATTAATAAATAGATGTTTGCCTAGGAACAGTTTTCTTGATGATTTGGGGACACCAGGGAGGATATTGGAATCAGAAACGAACCCCAAGGTACCCTCTTCATTTTACTAACCTCACTTATTAGCTGCTGCTGGCAGCCATCGTAGACGCTGTGTTGTTTGCCAGAGATGAACTCGGTTTATCTCTGAACCAAGTTCCGAGGTCATGGTTTTTGTCGTGTTGAGGTGAGTGGTCTAACAGTTTCTGGGTTTTCAAAGAGGATTAAAAAAAATGGATGATGGCTTGAAGGTCTGCTTAAAAGAGGGCTTGAGGGGAAAGGGATTCCTCTTGAAAGCCTGCCTTTGTTTCCTACTTGCTAATGCCAGGCTTTGCCAGCACTTAGCTCGTTTGTTGTCACAACACCCCTGTGAGGTAATTGATTTTTATTCTCATTTTATAGGGGAGTCAACAAAGATGTTAAATAATTTTCCCAAGTCACACGGCGCACACGTGGCAGTACTGGGAGTTCGTTCAGCTCTGCCAACCCCAGGGCCTTGCTCCCAGCCCTGGCTGCCTGGAAGCAGAAGGTGATCTGGTGGGTGAGCGTCAGCTCTGGCTGCCCAGGCGCTGGCAAGCCCCTGCCACTGATCGCCAGAGGGAGGCGCCCTGCTTACATTTCAGTGAAGGCGGGCCTGGTTGGAGTTGCCTGGATTCTTCTTCCCGTTGTTGATTTTTGTTTTTCTTCCCTTTTTGGTGGAGCTCTAGGCTAGGCAAGGCTTTTGACAAGGCCTGAGAGTGGGAGGAAGCCAGAATGACTGAGTAGCAGCTCCTTCAAAGGGGGGCCCCGTCCAGCTTCAGAAAGCAGCGCCCGCGATCGTGTTGGGACGGTTCCCTCTGCAGGCGGCTGCAGTGCCACGGTCACGCGCGGGTCCCGAAGGCCGGCCTGTGGCAGGCACAGCCCTTGCATTAGCTTACTTCTCTGAGCGTTAGGTTTCTGCGTCCTATCTGGCGGGTTTTCTAGTTTGAGGTATTTGTTCCTACTGTATGGTAAATTGTTTTCAGTTTTTCCAGCTCAAGTTTTTAAAAATATTTGAACTTGCTTTCTTAAAGGGAGAAATACAAATGAGAAGAATATTAGTATGTTTTAAGTTCTTATGCTGGGCTAGACACAGTACTAAACATTCAAATTAATTTCTTCTAATCCTTATAATAGCTCTCTGAAATAGGCATTATTATAATCCCATTTTTATAGATAAAGGAACTGAGGCATACAGTAAAATCAACTCGACTAAAGTCATACAGCTAGTAAGGTAGTCTGGATTGTATTTATTTATTAATTCATTCATTTAACAAATGTTGATTGTCTACTATGTTGTAGGTACTATGCTAATAAAACCACAGGGCTATGAGTTGGTAAGGTCTGTGCCCTCAAGAAGTGGATTATATTCATATAATAAACATAATAAATAACAAATGTGTCCGTTAATAAGGTGAATACAGATTGTAAAAAGTTCTGGCAAGAAAGTACGAGTTACGTGTTGGAGTGTGACTTGGTGGAGTTGGGAGAGATGCGGGCCCCTTTAGATGGGATAGTTAGGAAGGGCCTCTCGGAGTTGATGACATTTGAGCTGAGACAGAGAGGATGAGGCTGAGCCGACCTGGCGGGTGCTGCAAGAGGAGCTGTGCAGACACACGGGCTGGGCGTATCTGAGGACAGAAAGGAGGCCAGGGAGGCTGCGACACTGCGAGCAAGGGAGAGGACGTACACGATGGGACCTAAGGCGGGTGGGAGCCAGACGGGCAGCGTTTTGTGGCCCCGGCGGGGAGTCCTAGTCTAAGTGGTGGAGAAAACCGCAATGGAGCGATAGGAACCACATCTGTCTGACGGATGCCTCCTTGTATCACATGGCCTTCAGGAAATTCTTACATGGGCTTGTTCGCCCAACTAGCCGTTGGGTGTTTCGTAACTCACTTATGCTTTAGACTAGAATGCACAAGAAGACCTGGGTCCCGATGTGTTAGAGATGGTTGGGTAGAAAGGCAATAACTGGCTGGTACAATGTGGTATTTGCTATGTTGAAGAAAGTGGAGGGTGCATGGAAACATTTAGAAGGGTTTCCAGTCCAGCCTGGTGGGGTTGTCAGAGAAAACCTGGAAGAGGGAAGCAGGAAGCCAGACGGGCATCGTTGGGAGGACAGTGCCTGTGTTTCATGTGGGCCTGTCTGGCATTCTCAGTGACCTTCTCAAGGCTTATTTACCTTTCTCTTATTTTTAAAGAAAATGCCTTTACCTGTAAATAGGACAAATATTCTTTCAAGTGTTGTGAAGAATTTTAGCAGTGTGTACAATGTGGGCATTCTAAGCAAGGTCCATAAATATTTTATTGGTAGCTGAGTAACAGAATAAGATTTCTCTTTATAGGATGCAGCTGGCAGGGCAGACGTTTTTGTTTGAATGAATGTTTTATGTGCTGTTTCCTTAAAGCATTCAAAAGGAGGATTTAATGAACCTCCCAATTGTTTTTGTGCTGTTCTTGTTAGCCACAAAATTGTTAACAAGAGGGCCAAGGGCAGACAGTTGGAAAACATAATGTAGAGTATGCTTATCATTTTTTTATCCAGTCATAAAAGTATGTTTAGTAAATAGAGTATTATATGCTATGACCAATTACTTTTTAATGCTGAAAAAAAATCCAGTGAGTATATATGTGTATGGATGTATTAGTATTCAAATAGAACTATTAATATTTTGCTATATTTCATTTTAGTTATGTTCAGTTCAACTTGATTGAGATATAATTTACATAAAATGAAATTTATGAGTTTTAAGTGTTGGATAACTTTTGGCAGATGTATACTGTTTAGTAACCTGGTCATAATCAAGAGATATATGTGTGTACACACACACACACACACACACACACACACACACACACACGTGTGGTTATAACTTTTTAAAATGTGTGTATACTGTTCAGGTCCATGTGACCATCGCCACAATCAGATTATAGAACAGTTTCATGCTTCCAGAATATCCCCATGTGTTGTCTCTTTGTGGTCAAACCCTCTCTTTACCCCAAACCTCTGGTAGCTGTGCTCTGTCCTTCGTCCCTATAATTTTGCTTTTTCCAGATGTCACATAAATGGAATCATACAGCATGTAGTCTTTTGAGGCTAGCTTCTTTTCCTCAGGGTAATGTCTTTGAAATAAAGTCATGTTGTTGTGTGTATCACAGTAGCTGAGGACTGTCCCATCGTATGGATGTACACTGTTCATTCTTTCATCCGTTGAAGGACATTTGGGTTCTTTTTATATTTTAGTGATCGTTAATGAAGCTGCAGTAGCATTTGCATGCAGGTTTTTGTGTGGACATAGGTTTTCATTTCTTTAGAGTAAATACCTAGGAGTGGAATTACTGAGTCATGTGATAAATATAGTTTTTTGGGTAAGAAACTGCCAAACTGTTATCCAAAGTGGTTGTGCCATTTGCATTCTCATCAGCAGAGCATGAGAATTCCATTTGCTCCACAGGCTCATCAGCATTTGATATTATCAATTAAAATTTTTTAAGCTACTCTTAGGTGCATGGTAGTTTTAATTTGCATTTCCTAATGGCTAAAGTTGTTGAAAATCTTTTCTCGTGCTTATTTATCATCTGTGCATCTTTTGCTGTGAAGTTCCTTTTAAAATCTTGCCTCCTTTTCTTTTCACATTTTTTAAATTTATTTTTTCAAATACATTTGTCTCTGCCTACCCCCCACCTCTTTCCCTTGCCCCCTCCCTCCTTCCTCCTTTTTTTTTTTTTTTTAAACTGTGTTGTTTTCTTACAGTTATATTTCGAGAGTTATTTATGTGTTCTAGCTACAGTTTCTATGCTGGATATGTGATTTGCAAACATTTCTTCTAGTGTATAACTTGTCTTTTTACTCTCGTACCACTGTTTTTGAGAGCAAAAGTTTTAAATTTTGATGAAGCCCAGTTTATTGATTAAACTTTTTTTTTTTTAATGGATGATGCCTTCAGTGCTGTATCTAAGAACTCTGCTGAACCCTAGGTTCCAAAGGTGTCTCCTTATATATTCTTCTAAAAGTTACATAATTTTACCTTGCCTCCTTTGTTGTAGATTAATTGACCATATAAGCATTGGTTTATTTCTGGGCTATCTATTCTAGTCCATTGATTTATGTACTTGTTTTTGTGCTGATACCGTATGTTTTGATTACTGTAGCTTTATAGTATAGTTTCAAATCTGGGAGGATGATACCTCCAACTTTGTTCTTCTTTCTTAAGATTATTTTGGCTATTCAGGGTCTTTTGTGGTTCCCTATAAATTTTAGGATTCTTTGTTCTAGTTCTGTGAAAAATGCCACGGGTATTTTGATAGGAATTTCATTAAATCATTTAGATTACTTTAGGTAGTGTGGACATTTTTACTTTATTAATTCTTGTAATTCATGAGCACGGTATATTTTATTTGTATTTTGCTCCATTTTCAGAGTGCAAGTCTTTTGCCTCCTGGGTCAAATTTATTCCTAGGTATTTTATTCTTTTTGATGCAATTGTAAATGGGGTTGTTTTCTTCACGTCTCTTTCTTATAGTTCATTATTTGTGTATAAAAACACAACAGATTTCCAAATACTAATTTTGTAACCTGCAAATTTACTGAATTTATTTATTAGTTCTAATAGTTTTTTGGTGGAATCCTTCCTCCCCACTCATTAGTGAGTTAGTTGCAGATATTTTGGTAACACCCTTAAGTACTTCAACATATAGCTCTTAGGTAGGATGTTCTGCTACAGTACCATGATACTATTATCTAATATAAAGTCATTATTCAAATTTTGCTAGTTATCCCCACATAGCTTTTTTTATTTTTTTTAAGTTCAAGATTCACTGTATTATTTCATTGCACTCAGTTGGCATGTCTCTAGTACTTTCATTTATTTAGAAGAATTCCCCAGTCATTTTTAATTTAAGATTGTTGTTAGATTTTTGAAGAGTCCAGGTCTGTTGTTTTGCAGCACATCCTTCAACTTGGATGTGTCTGATTGACAACTTTTGATTAGGTTCAGGTAAAAGGTTGTGGGCAGAAGTATTTTAAGTAAAATTGTTTACTTCCAGTGATTTATTTCAGGAGGCACGAGACGTCAGTTTGTCCCACTAGGGTGATAATAAATATAGTCAACCCTCTGTATTTGTGTCTTTTGCATCTGGACTTTACCAACCATGGATATATTTCCATAGACAATATTTTTAAAAATACAGGTTATATTTGAATACCACACCGTTTTGTATAAAGGGCTACAGCATCTACTGATTCTGGTTTCCTTTGGGGTTCCTGGAAGCCATCTCCTGTGAGTGCTGAGGGACAACTGTATGTGCTCTTGGTTCATGTGGTGTCTGCTAGGTTTTAAATGTACCTTTTCCTTTTGTAGTTCATAAGCCATCTGAGGGGTTGATAGCGTAAGACTGTGTGAATATCATGTTGTCCAGTCATCTTTCATCTAATTTTTTTAGCATCGATGTTTCTTACCTGAGTCGATCATTACTGTAGTGGTTGTGTAATGATGAGTTTCTGTTCCTATTATTCTACATTTATTAACTGGATTTCTTTTGTAAAGAAGAGACTCCTGTCTTTTTTTTTTTCTTTTCTTCCTTTACTTACTGTCAGTGTGGAGTCTTGAATTCTATCTTCACGTAGTCATTATGCATTCTAATGCCCAGATTGTCCTAAATTTGGTTAGAGGGAACCCCTTAATTCTGGGTTGGTACAATTGTAGCAAAGATAAGCTTCCTCTACTATTTAACATTTGAATCCATTTGTAGCCTTGGAAGCTATGAGAATTAACGTAGGTAATATGTCTTAGACTTTTACTTTTGATAATCTATCTGTGCTTATTTTTCAGCAAATCACTGAATTGAAGAAAGAAAATTTTAACCTAAAGCTTCGCATCTATTTCCTTGAGGAAAGGATGCAACAGGAATTTGATGGCCCCACCGAGCACATCTATAAAACTGTGAGTGTCCTACTTCTTGCCACCATCCCTGACATCTTTTCTCATCGTCCTCCAAGCAGAAATTTGATTAATATTTGCTTTCAGAGTAAGCATGAATAGATAGAGCTGCTTTCATTTAATTTTGAGTTGATTATGGGGAGTACAAAGATAATAGGATGACCTTAATATTAAGCAAATAGATACAAGATTAATTTTTCCTCTTCTTAAAACTGGACTTCTGATGGACTATATCTCAGTTGCCTTGTAAAAATTATTTATAATCGAGACAAAGACAGTGAAATGGTAGAATGTCTTTGGAATTTAATCTTACTGTTACCCACTAATTTCTGTAACTGCAGGCAAGTCATTTCAGCTCCGTGGGCGTGCTCCAGAGGTAAGTGGTAGTCCCTCTGTCGTAGGGTTGTTAGTGTGGATTAAAATGAGACGACAGCTGAAAAGCCCCAGCGTGCACTCAGGCCGACAGCCACCATTGTCTGATCGAGGCTTCCATTGGCAGCCCCACGTCAGGATTTCTGTGCCTGCTCATAACTGTCAGGAAAAAAGTCTGTTTCCATCTGAAGTCTTGGCCTGGGGGCCTCTGCCTGAAAACAAACCTTGGTTCTGAAAGTTGGAAAAAGACCTTGGCTTTCTTGAAAAGACATGAGTACAAACAATATTTCAGTGCCTATTTTTTGGCTTTCTCCAGTAGGTTAGCCCTTGGCCTGGGAATTATGCCATTTTTTTCTCTTCTGAAGTTTGTACCAGTGGAAACTTTTGAAGGAGGAAAAAGAACTCTGCTTGAGTTTCAGTGGATGAACTTAAATGGACTTGTCTTGAAGAGGGTTTGTACTGTACTGTGCTTCTGAGCTTTTGCAAGAATTGAAAGGCTCCCTTGTCCCTCAAGACGCAAATTTTTTTCTTTCATCGTGGGGATGGAAAGACAAAGAGGACGTCCCTTTTCTGGAAGGAAGTGGTGATAAAATAAAACTTTCAAAGAAGAGATAATAGCCTAGAACATTTTATATGTAAATATAGTTATCATCTATCTCAGAACTCCTAGGGTGATAAGAAGCCAAAGCGTGTTAATTGCCTTCTCTGTGTCAGGCACTGTTCTGGGCCTTGGTACATCATCACCTTATTTTAATTCTCAAGACAGCCCTTTGCAGTGGAGATTATCCTCACTTACAGGAGAGGAAACTGAAGCTCGGGGAGATCAGTAACTTGCGTGATGGCCTGGCTACTCGGTGAGGTGTGTTTTGAACCCAGATTTGCCTACCTCATTGGGCCACGCTATGTCACCTCTTCCTTTCCATTGTCTGATTAGATGACCAGATTTTATTGCAATTTATGTTTTTCTATAGTTGTACATTATTCAAAATTCAAAAAGCATGAAAGGTATACACTGGTCTCCTAGTCCTCTAGGTCTAATCAAATTACTGGTTCCTCAGGCAGAGAAGTTTTATGTGTATACAAGCAAGTATGTGTGCGAATGTATATGTGTATAAGCCCCCTTTTTATATAAATGCAAGCACGTTCTGTTCTGTAGCTTGCAATTTTCTTTAATAATATCTTGGATATCTTTCCTTAATAGCGGGTTAACGCTTCTTTATTTTTTATACTGATATTCCTTCTTATGCTAATAAGGTGTCTTGATTTTTGGTTTAGAAATTATGATTATTATGTATTTAAGTTTATAATTGGAGGAATTGCGCTTGTGAAAAACAGTCTAGTGGACATGTTAGTTCTGTGTTCTGTTAACTTCGCCAGGCTGGAGTGCCAGTGGGTTCGTCAGAAAGCAAAGCACTCAGAATCTCTGAAAGCAGCTTCACGTAGCTCTTTGCTCTTCTGAGAGCTGGAAAGGAATCCTTAGTTTGAAGGGCGTTTCTGTAGTTTTCACAAAACTGCTATTGAAGGCATTGTGCACTGTCACTCCGTGTCCTTTATGCAGAGATCACTTTCTTCTAGAAAAAGTTCTGCTGCATAAATAACTTCTTTAGTTCCTGTTGTTGGACGTTGAAGAAAATAACATAATCCGAGCCTCATCTTTAGACTCTTCTCACTCGTTAGCTCAGTTAGTCCTGAAATCCCCCGTGTCAGGAGGGTTTTACGGTTTCCATGTGCCACTTGGGGGATCTGAAAGGAGAAGTGTTGCTTCCTCGCCTCCCAGACTTGCGCTTCTGGAGTGCGCAGGCTCACGCTTTCAGTTTTCTGTTCAGTGTTCGCGTGAAGGCAGGGCCTGTGTCTGCCTTGCTTACCAGTGTCCTCAGTGCTTGGCCCATCACAGGGACAGTACATGTCTGTGTAGAGAGGGAATGAATAAATGAGTGTCTCTTGCCCAACTTACCGCGGTTTCCATTTGGCGAAGAGTGGAGGCAGAATTTGAACCCATGTCTTCTGGTCCCAAGTGTGACCTTTCCTTTCTGGCTGACTTCTCAGCCTGGGAATCTCCCTGAGCTGCTTGGCTGAAAGGAGGGAGGCATGTCCTCTGAGATTGTCAATTTTACTGGAAATGTTATTTTTATTTAAAATGATTCTCGTGTTATGGAATAGAATGTAAAATTGGTATGAATTGTTAAAATAGGAGCAAGATTTCAAAGAGAACCTGGAACTACAGCAGTTCTGTGAAATCTTTTCACCCAGACCCATTTCTGTTGTATGAATTCATCTGATATTCTGCCTGGGATACATTTTCGGACTGGTTTGAGAAGCTGGCCAGTCCCACTGTCTCATGTTGAAGTCTTCTTGCTGCAGACTCTGTCTTTGGATTCGCATGTGAATTATGAGCCCAAGGCCATGTGCGACTCCCTTCCTTCTAGACAGTTAAGAGAAAGACGTTTGGTTGGAGAACATTGTGGTGTCCCTAATAGACAGCTTGTCCTATGCAATTGTGGCTCTTTCGTGAGTACCCTGAAATCTTCCATTGAAATGAGACAAGCAGTGATGAGGCCTCCCATTTATCCATCCACATGTTTTATTTTTTTTAAGCTGTACGTTTCCACTGCTGCAACCAGCCCATGTATGATGGTAAACAACCAGAAGTAATTGCCTGGCAATGGTAAAAGCAAACTGCAGAATTGCTTGTAAATTTGCTTGGTGGAGGGCAAACAGTTTTTAAATCGGCCTCTCTTGTATGACATTTATGCCTCGATGTTTGAATGCTCTGGCTGTTAGAAGCTTGGAAAATTTACATAATTGTTCCAAGTCTTGAGAAATCTGGGGCTTTCTTTTGAGACCACCAGTGTTCAATAATTCCCTTTTCCCTGTGCCCCGAGGCTAATGAGGTTTTGAATCTGACGGCAGCCTATTACAAGCATGGCGTAGTCAGTCCACGCGGAACGCTGTTTCCCCATGGTAGACACAGTATGTCTGTGGTTTTACACTGTTTCTTTTCTTCCCTAATCTCGCCTGAAAGAACATCGAGCTGAAGGTGGAAGTAGAAAGTCTGAAGCGTGAGCTCCAGGAGAGAGAGCAGCTGCTCATCAAAGCCTCGTGAGTACCTGCCGTCCTGTCACAAGCTTGGGGGTCACCCAGGGCTCTCATGGTGGTGGTTAAGTGGGTCCGTAAAATAGAGCCTTGTGCTTCCTAAGCCGCTTGTTCTCCAGCTGGGCTCGGAGGACCCCAGGGAGGTTTCGTTTTTATGTAATTATTTTTCAACAAACTCTTTAAGCTTATAGGAAAATGAATAGATCTTACACGTATAGCAGGATGAATTTTCATTAAGCGGAGACACCTGTGGGGCCACCATCCTGATCAGAAACCAGCACATCACCAGCCCCCAAGAAGTCCCTCTTGTGCTTCCAGAACTTACCTTCTCCCACAGATGGCCACTTTGCAGACTAGTAGTATCACCATTGCGTAGTTCTGCCCATTTTTGAACTTGATAGAAATGAAATCACATACGGTGCATGAGCCCTTTTGTGTCTCGTCCCTTTCCTCAGTGATATATCTGTGAGATCCATCCAGATTTTTTAAGCACATCATTAGCTCACTCATTGCTGTACAAGCCCTAGGGGCGTAAAGGGGTCCTCAGAGATTTCTGTGGTAGGTGAGACCATGGCGGGGGGTGGGGGGGCACCGAAGATGGGGCTTCTGCGAGAGGAGCTCGCTTTTCTATCTGTTTTGCTTAGAGAGCATTCGAAAACTATTACTTTAATTAATTATTTATTGAACAACAAGCACAATTCAGAGAATATAACCCGTGACTCAGTTGGTTATTCATTCATTCATTCATTCATAAACATTTAGTACATAATTACTCGTGTTACATATGTTTTTGAAAAGAGATATTCCCTTACTTCAAGAGCTCATCAGAGACCGGTGACAACTCATCCTATGAACCAAGAGTCATGGAGGTGCAGCGATAGTTTGTGGGTACAGTGGGGATACCAACTTCCCAGGGCTGGCTCACCAAGGATCCAGTGGAAAGCTTGGGTGGAAGTGCTTCCTGTGTCACGGCAGTAGAGTTCCTGCTGGACGTGGGGCAGGAGCATGGAGCCTTCAGCTCCGGGCGCAGCTGCGCTGCCCTGGGCCAGGTCGCAGCGTTCTTTTCATTGCCGCAGGCCCAGCAGCTGGGACTGGGACTACTGTTGGCTTTGAGTAGACGGCAAGTTCCCAGGCCCCGCTTGACCTTTCACCCGTGGTATGTTCTGAGTGAGTGAGTGAATGAATGAATAAATGGGAATATCAAGTTTTTGTTTTTGTTGTTGTAGTTTCTTCCTCCCCACCCCCGCTGAAGCACATCATTCATCATTCTCTAGGCAGAGAGTCAACTCTGCTCTACCGAGCCTGGAAGTCATGGTAGAATTCGGTCTGTTTTCTACTGCTGCAGATCTTGAGTAGCACTTACTTTTAGTCAGGCATGTGCACATGGAAGCCCAGACTCACCAAGGCTGTGTGCCCTCCTCAGTACCTGAGTGCTCTGGGGGCTTGTGCGTGTGTTTGTCCGCGTAGATCTTCTGAACTGCCCAAACTAGTATTGGGTCCCTTTTGGTCTGATCTTATTTATCAGTTTATTGAGAAAATATTTATTAAACAGCTGCGCTGTGCTGCACAGGGCTCGGCTCCTGGGGATGCAGCGGTGATCCAAACCGACGCGTGGGGCTGACATTCTAGCGGGCGGGATGAGGATAAAATACTTCAATAATACATATAATTAATTAACATACATTATTGTTACATAGCATATCAATAATATATATTATTGAAATATTTTCTGTATATCACATATTTTATGTAAATATATCAATACAGAGTGCGAGAGGAGCTGTGAGAAAAGTAAAGGGGGCTGTGAGCGTTCGCAGCAGTGGGAATAGACGTATAATACAGGCCTGTAGCAGGGAAGGGGCCCTGAGGAGGTAGCATTTGCGGTGAGATCTGGGGGGTAGGTAGGAATTAACCAGGTGAAAGGCTAGTGAAAAGTGTTGAAGGGGAAAGGAATGTGCGTGACCAAGGAAGCAGGAGAAGTCTAGGGGGTCCGGCCTTGTCTTGCAGGGTATGGAAGCCTTGATAGAGATTTTGGCTTTTATCCTAAGATCAAGGAGAAAGTAGTCATGGGTTTTAAGCAACTGACACAATCAGAGTTTTGTTCTCTAAGAGGTCACTCTGGATGCCGAGTGGGAAGGGTTTTGCAGGGGGAGTCGGGGTGGAAGCAGGGGGACCGGTTAGGAGGCTAGTCCAGTGGTGCAGGTGACAGACCAGTGACAGAGATGGATGGGCGGACTGGAAAGACACTCCAGAAGCAGAATCAACAGGGCCATGTAGTGGGTGGGAAGGAGCTGACAAGGGCAGGTTAGGGGTCGAAATCGTGAGCCCTGTTTAAGAACGTTCACAGCGTCTTAGCTGCTCCTGCTTTCTGCCCGCCAACCTTGTCTCTCAAACACAGTTCACAGACGCTAGACACGTCCCTGTTCCCGCTGCTGTGACTTTGCCCCGGCAGCCCTCCTCAGCCCGCACGCCTTTCCTGTCGTCCACTCTGCTGAAGAAAGCCTCTTGTCAGGTCACACGAGGCTGCCCTGGCCCACATCTGTCTTTCTCACTCTGGCACATGAGGACAGTCCCATTCGTGTGCAGCACTTTTCAGCTTATGAAACACTTTTATATCTCTTTGCAGTCCATCATTATCTGAGAGTTCTTCAGACCTTGAGGAAAACCTCATTTGAGGGAGGAGGGAATCTAGTTTGGAGAAGGGAGGGGCCGTGGCTGAAACCACTCAGCCAGCAAGATCAGAGCTGGGATTAGAACTCAAGTTTGTGACTCTGGTCCAACATGAGGTTTCATATTCCTTTTTTATTTTCACGTGTGTTTCTCATTTCTTCAACATGACTATACGTCTTCTCAGCCAAGAGCCTCTTCCTAAGGGGAGCACAGGGCCGGGGGGAAGGGCAGGGGCTCCGGCTGGCTCCGCCTGTAGGCAAGGCTCTGGCCTCTGAGCCCTGGCTTCTCCACTGTTCCTGCTTCGCAGGGCCTTTGCGTGCGTTACCTGCCGCAGGACCTGCACCCCACCTACCACTGAGCCTTTCTCTCTCCCTCTAACTGCCCGGCATCTAGCAGTGTGTGTGCGCGCTATGTACCTGTTAATGGAAACCTTTCTTTTTATTTATGCCCTCCACTTCCTTTTTGAGTTTTATGGTTGTTTCTCTTTCGGGCGGGAGGGAGATATGGTTAAAGCCCCTGCTTTTCCCAAAGAACTATAATTAGAATGGAAAGAATCAAGAGGAAATGTTGATGGTTAGGAAGAGTAGTGAGGGTGGTTAAAGAGGTTCGTTTTAGGCTTGGTGGAAAGCTGGATTAGGCCAAGTTCTCTCAGCCTTTCCTCTCCTTAGGTCTTGCTCTCTGTCTCAAGACCTGTATTCTTGACAAGGACAGAAAGGGAGGGAACTAACATTTATCGAGAAGCTTTTTGGCCTCTAACCCTGTGCCTGGGACTTGACATGCTTTACCGCATTTGATTTCACAGCAGTTATGGGAGGCAGCCCCTACTCCCATTTGAGTGAAGTGTTAACTGTGGCTTAGGGGAGTGGGGGACCTTTTCCAAGTTGATACCAGAGCTGGGGCTGGTCTGCCTCTGGAGCCCATTCAGCCTTGCTGCGAAGTAAACCTGTATGTTCACTGACTTTCCATTGTTCTATTTTCAGTTACCATAAGGGGACATTAAAAACAAAAGCAGACATATTGTCGGGAGTAAATTTTATTTTTGTAGCTTTAAAACACAAACAAAAATAATAATTCCATTAGTAGAGGAAAATTGCACCATACTGCTGAGTGTAAATTTTATTGCTACAGTAACTGTAAAATACAAAGATGATAAATGAAAAGTTGGAACATTTATTATCGGAAGTATGTTTTATTGGTATAACTAAAATGCAAACAAACTAAATAATGCCAGTACTTGCTAAAAATTGTAGTCGGCCCCTTGACAATGCATGTGAGGCTGACTGTAAAACACAAAGGTTTGCTCTGGGTGAATGGGAGGGAGCCAGTGTATTTGCACTCACTGGGTGGCGTGGAAGGTAGGGGCGCGGTAGAGCCATTTTCCTGAGGAGGCTCTAGAAAGCCCAAGGGCTCAAACATTCAAGGTGGTTCAAGGAAATTCAGGACTGGAAAATTCTGTATCAAAGCTGAGGAAGGAAAGGCTTCTAGTCCAGATTTCTTGCAGCGATATATATAGCATGCCCTTCTGAGAAGTGACAGAAATGATTGTGAACTCCAGACAGTATTGGTCAAGAAATGAGCTGAGGGAGTGGGCTCAGGACGTTTCATGGCATTAATGTGGACGTGGCAATGATGCCTTAATTCTGGCCCGCAGATGAGCCTTTTTCAGCACAGACGCCAGCAGGAGGTAGAAGGAGGCGGCTCAGGGCATCTCAGCAGGGGCAGGCACTGTGGTGGCCTCACGGACAACAGGCTCTCAGGCATCACTCAGATCAGAGAGGAAGGAGCACCATGCCCTGGCCACCACATGTGTTAGCACATTCATTCTAAGAGGTCATCACCTCATTTTCCTAACGAGGACACTGAGGTGTAAGAGGTAACTCACCCAGAGTCACACTGAGGACATGAGAGAAAAACTTGGAAGCAGATCCGTTCAGCTTCAGAGCCCATGTTCCATCTTTCCAGTTGTTCACATTGAATTCCATTGAAATGATATCATGACACCAGGGCCTTCTGAAGGCTCCTTGGTGAAAGGAAACAAGACATGAATAAAGTCTTTATTTGCAGGCAGTTCATATTTGAGGCTTGGGCAGCAAGTACGGCCCTCTTGACTTTCCATTGTTCCCAGTCACAGATTCACGTGGCCGGTACATGTGCCTGTCTGATCACATGGCTCTTGCTTGGGAAAGTCTTACATACCCCTCAAGGAGGGCTTGGGTGGCTAGTCGTGAATAGATTTGTTCTGTTTTTCTGAGAAACCAGCTTTAGGTGGAGCCATTTCCTTTATGTTTCTCTGCCTTCAGGAAACCCACAGTCATTTCAGAAATCTGATGAGACCTGCTCTGGGTATGTCTCACAAATTCATATCCGATCCTGTTTTTCTTGTGGGGAGAACCAAAGTGTGAGGCGTCAGTGGTTGTGACCCTGTGTCTGATTTCGGCGGGCCATCGCCACCACTGCCTGCCAGGCGGAGAGAGGACGCCCTGGTGCCGCAGCGACGGGCGCTCTGCATTGCGCGTTCGAGTAGCATGGAGTGTGGGCCGCTCGCCTGGCCGCCTCCCCTCGTGCCCTACGTGGTGGCCTGTGCTCACGTCGCTGGGCCATAGGTGCAGTGCTTCCCCTGCAGCTGGCAGGGGATGAGGCATCCACGCCTCCGATTCCTCAGATTCGTTTTTGTTTCATACAGTTTCCTTGTGTGTGGGCTTGGCAGGCTGGCTTTCCACCCTTCCTGCCACTGATGGACATGTACTTTGTTGGAAGTTTCCTGGTGGGGAGTTTGACAATAACTGTCAAAAAAGTCTTAAAAGAGTATTTACACTTGGACCCAGTAATTCTCTTTCTAGGAATTGACCCTCAGGAAATCACTGGATAGTATATACATACAGGGATGCTTTCATCATAACATTGCTTATAATAATAAACAATAACACTGACATTTGTTGGATACTTTATATTGACCACTGTTCCCAGAGCTTCGTAGGTATCATTGGACAAATGTGTAAAATCAGAAACAATCTAAATGTTTTAAAAATAGGGGCTGATTTAATACAGTACATTCTATACAGCAAATTAATGCGTAGCCTTTAAATATTAATTTATATTTATTGACAAAGAAGGATGTTTATAGTGTGTTAAGTGATAAAATCAGATCGTGGATGTATACTGTATGATTCTATTTTTGTAGAATATGCTTCAAAGGCTGTATGCTAAAATGTTATCTTAGCCATCCTGAGTGGTAAGATTACAAACGATTCTTACTTTTTTTTTAAAATAGTATGTATTTTTTTAAACATTTTTCCTTAATCCTCACCTGAGGATATGTTGATTGACTTTTGAGAGACAGGAAGGGGAAGGAGAGGAGAGACATTGATGCGAGAAAAACATTGATCAGTTGCCTCCCCAGCTTGGGATCGAACCTGCAGCCTGGGTACGTTCCCTGATCAGGAATCAGACTTGCAGCTTTTTGGCCAGGGGACGATGCTCTAACCAACTGAGCTACACTGGCCAGGGCTTACTGGTTGCTTCTTGTATATGCCCTTAACAGGGATCGAACCCACAACTTTGGTGTATGGGGATGATGCTCTAACCAACTGATCTACCTGGCCAGGGCTAAGTAATATGTGTTTTTATTGACACATCATTGACATATGACATTGTATAAGTATAAGGTGTACAACATGTTACTTTGATACATTTATATATTATATCATCAGTGTCTTTTGAGTTAACAAATATTAATTAAAATAACGGGTCTATAGGAGTATTCCTTGTTTCTTGACACCTCACATAGTGGGGCTGTAGTTAAAATGCTTCACCTGAAATCACCACGTGACAGTCACCTGTATTTGCCTCTCTTTGCAGCAAAGCAGTTGAGAGCCTTGCTGAGGGGGGCGGCTCTGAAGTTCGGCGGGTGAAAGAGGATGCTCAGAAGAAGGTGAAGCAGGTCGAGGACCTCCTCACCAAACGGATATTCCTTTTAGAAGAGGCAAGTCTGGAAGCCCTGAGGAGAATGTGTTTCTTGCAGTGGCTTAATAACGGAGTGGGCAGGATTGTGTTTTTTCCCCTCATAAACTGTCAGAATTCCCGCAGGCATGACAGCCACCCTCACTGGGCATCTCGGTGGTTCCAGCCCCATTCTGGGCACTGGACGTACGGAACCTATACCCTTACACCCTGCGAAGTGGCCGGTATGGTCTCGTTCCTATAGGTGGGGACACTGAGGCGCGGAGAGAAGCACAAGCAATCCCAGCCCCTCCTGCACTCAGATGGGCCACTGCTGCTTGTGGACCCCGGCCTCCTGTCGCCCCGGTTAGTGCCTTTCCTTCGCTGAAGAGGAAACTGAGGCCCAGAGAGGGGAAGTGGCTCGTCCTTCATTAGCTAAGCCTGGAACGAGACTTCCTGACTTGCGGGCCACTGTGCGTCCATGCAGGCTGTCCCCCGCGTCCAGCGCCCGGGCCACCATCCCGGCTGCCTCTTGGGGAGGCGCTGTGTGGGCACCTCCTCACCCTGGTTCTCAGTGAGGCGCTTCCTGTGACTGACGAGTCAGGGTGTTTCTTGGTTAGAAAAGCCTGACTCCCAGGTATTAACAAAGTTTCCTCCACTTAGAGCTAGTGGTGAGTAAACTAGTTACTTAATTCTTGGTCTTTGGAGACTGTTGTTTCATCTCACTTTCCATATCTGCAGCCCTGATTCTTCTAAGCAGATATGAGGAGAAATAGCTCCAAAAAGCACTTCTGACTACAAAGAGTGGGTGCATTTGTGCTGTATTGTGCAGCTCGCAGTGGTCTTTTCCAGTCACGATGTCGACTTCAGCCCTGTGTCCGCCTCACGGGTGTGTGTAGCTATTTCCTTGATCAGATGGACGAAGAAATGGGCTCAGAGAGGGTTTCCGAGTCCAAGTTCTGAATTTTAGTTCAGGTGATTGTGAGCCTTTGAGGGCACTTAACCTAATCTTGTTCATTCATCTTATTTTTTCCAGTAAGCCCTGCCCAGTGTTTTAAGGTGCCCACACAACCGACAGTACTAGGTTGAGTCCCTGCTCTGTCACTAGCTCTGTCACCTTGGAGAAAGCACTTGCCTTCCTGGAGCCTCTGCCTCTTCCTCTGGAACCTGAGGCTCGCGCTGCCCGCTTTGCTGTCGTAGCTGTAATAGCAGCAGCGCTGCAACAGTTCATCAGTGGCTTGCCACGCGTGGGGCGCCCTTCCCCGCGTTTTGCATGTATTAACTTAGGTAATCCCCTCAACTAGCCTAGGAGGTAAATGCTTTCCTCTTCCTTTAACAACGAAAAGAAACAGAGGCCGGCACAGAGGGTCTGAGTCACTTGCTTCAGGTGGCACAGGCAGTGAATGCCCAGAGGTCTGCTGCAGAGCCTGCATTCTAAACCGCGGTAATATGCCACTTTTTAGGGTGGCGTGAGAATCAAACGTAATATTTAAAAATAGAGCCTGGCTCTGAGTAGGCTCTCAGTAAATAAGAGGTTTTGTTGTTTGGTCTTGCAGTATTGGGAGGTGATTTTTCCCAGCTATCACCGAGATTGGCAGGCGAGCCTCGTGGGGAAACAGTGCTGGGGGAGGCACTGGAGGGAAAGGATGGGGAGGAAGCCACGTTTGTGTGAGTCTCCTGTGACGCAGCAGGCCTTTGACAGGTCTCCCAACAATTCTTGGACGCAATGGTTTTTATCCCTGTTGTGTAGATTGGGAAGCTCGGGCTCAGAGAGGTTAAGTGACTCCCAAGGTCACACAGAAAATAAGTGCTGGCTGATTTTGAACCCAGTATGATTGGACTTTTCTCTTTGTGGTGTAATCAGAGGCAGTTGGCAGGCGTAGTCGGAGATGCCTGGCTGCTCCCGGGTCACTTTCATGAGCACCTTTTCCCCACACAGACCCTGCCTGCGTCATTTAGATAATTTCCTTGTTGGTTTCTCTGAGCACTCTGGAAGAACATAGTTTTCCACCACCTCAATCACTTTGGAGATAGAGAAAATGTACTTTAGAATTGTGTAGTCATTATCTTTAAAAAAAACCCCAACAAGCTGGTAAGGGGGCGCTAGGGTGTGGGATGAATTTGCGTAGAGATTATGACGACTCTGAGATTTATGTGTGTTTAGGTATTGAGAGGCACATTTCTCCTTGTTCTCATTGAGCTGTAAATATTGATCTGATTTTTCAAAACCAAAACAGTTCTTATAGAGTTGAGTCTTTTCCATTGGAAATGCCTATTACTCTTCAGGATACAAGAAGGAAAGACGGCTGGCAAATGTATTTATTACCGATTCTCCCCATGTATAGTACAATTCAGGGAGGGGAAATGTGCCAGAGAAAAAGTCATAAATATTTATATTTTAATCCAATTTCCTTTCAAAGTGTTCCCAATTGTATTGAAAAATTGCATCACATGCATTTAATTTAACTCTAGGATGTGAAAGCTGCCCAAGCAGAACTGAAAAAGGCCTTGGCAGGGACAGCAGCGGAGAAGGCTCTGCGGTTAAGCTTGGAAAACAAGCTCTCGGAGATGAAGAGGATGCACGAGGGGAACGTGGACATGGCTCTGGGCCTGGAGGAGAAAGACAGGTGTGGCCCTGTCCCTGTGACCCCTGACAGTCATCGTCTGGCCGCGCGGGGAAAGAACTGTCCCTTCCTTCCCCCTCCCTTTCCTCCCTGGTCCCACTGTAAGACACCCAGGACTGCGAGGACAGAGAGATAGAGGTAGTAGATAGAAATTCATCTCCTCGGATACTCAATTTAGCATTTGGTTTTGGCTCTAAGCCTCCTGGAAGCCAAAGGAAAAAGGGAACACAATCTTGACTTCCTTTTTCCCTTAATCTTGATGGTGACAGGATTGAGGCCACAGAACTAGGGGATAAGAGAGACCTGTATTGTAGAAGGTAGAATTACACGTTGGCTCAAAGGGCTTGGTGGCTGGTTGGATTTGTGACCGAGGGAAAGGGCTGCAGCGATACCCCCTCGCCCAGATGAGCCGTGGTGGCACGGCAGTGAGTGTGCTGAGTTTGGGGGGAATGAGAAAGATGTTTTTGGGTAGAGGGCGTGGGAAGATGAGCTTTCAGTTGGGACATGCTGGGTTGGGGGTTTGTGGGCATCCAAGAGGAGAGCCCAGAAGGTGCTTGGGTTTGCGGATTAAGGCCTCAAGTGGAGGAGCTAAGGATTCATTCATGAACCCAACGGCTGTTGCGTTGGGTGCCCGGAATGCGGAGGTGAGCCCTCTCTTCCTTGTATGGCGTTCCCAAGTGTGTGGGGAGGGGACCAACATAAAAATAGATTTCGTGCTGGAGCCAAGCTCAGCGTTCTGTGCTGTGACAAAAGTAGGGGAGCGGCCCCCTCTGCGTGGGCATGGGGCAGGGAAGGCTTGTCAGAGGAGGGTGCTGGGGGTCGGGAGAGGCCTTGCTGCTGACGGGCGGCATGGGCCAAGGTGCGGAGCCCGGCTTACTTCAAGGTCACTGCGGAGGAGAGGACAGAAACTTGGGTTCTTAACTTTTTGGAAAAGGGGATTTGGGAAGGGTTAATGCGTATTGCATACTGACTGGTCCGAGCGGCGAGGTCTCCGTGGACATGGGTAGTCTGGTCAGGACTTTGCTAAAGGCTTCGTCTTCCGGGGTTTCCCAGAGGGCTGGCTGGATAGGCACAGAAACCTGATTTGCCAGAACTGCAAATGCGTCTGACCCAGGCAGGGGTGGGGGTGTACCCCAGCCACATCCCAGAGACCACAGCAGCAGCCAGATGCCCAGACGGGGCTTCCGCCGCCCGGGGTGCGGCTCCCTGGTGGAGCTCTCCTGGGACGAGTGGAGAGTGTTTCCTCCCTGAGGGCAGGCCTGTCCAGGAAGCCAGATCAGTCTCTGAAGGTCGGTGCTAAGCACAGAACCGGAATCAGGGTCCTCCGTCGTGCCCTGGTGAGGTGGATTCCAGTCTGCCACACAGTTGGACTGGGCTTTGGGCCGGGCCCTCACAAGGATGTGTTTCTGGGCTCCCACCACCCTTTCTGAAGGTCCATGCATTAGCCGTTTGGTTTCCCCCAATCGGACCTTAAAGTTCGTCTGTGTCTTTTAAGGCAGCTGACAGTGAGGAGCCCTGCAGGTCAAGTCGGGCCAGCAGATATGTTTTATCTGAATTTTTTTTGAAGTTTAACTAGTTGCTAATATTTTTTAAAAAATATGATTTTGTGTAAGAGCCTGGATTTCCAGATGCTCCTGAAAGCCTGCGAGGTGAGGGAGGACTGGGCCATGGTCCTGCTGGAGCGCTGCTGCCCCTTAGGGGGGCCTGGGGCTCCTGCTCGGCCACAGCCCCGCAGGCCTGTCCGCTCATTCCATCCCGAGGAGACTCGCTCTAAGGTCACTAACACATCAGTTCTGTTGAGGTGTGAGTTGCACACAATACAACACACCCGTTTTCATGCACAGTTGGATGACTTTCTACCTCTGTAGTTGATTATCCGGTGATTTCAGTGTTGAGCCCCTAGAGGGCACCCTTACTCCTCTTTCCTGGTTTTGGGGGCCTTGTGCTGGTGCTGCCAGTTCCCTCTGTATTCAGTTGTCTTAGTCCATTTGGTGCCACAGCAAAATGCCACGCACTGGGTCATTTGTAAACAGTAGACACTTCTTCCAGTCCGGGGGAGCTGGGAGTCGACGAGCAGGATGCCAGTGTGGTCGGGTGAGGGGCCCTCTCAGGCCCTCTTTCTCCTTGTACCCCCGCCTGGCGGAAGGGCCGAGGGTCTCTGGAGCTTCACTGATGAGACACCACTCCCATTCATGGGGGCTCCAGCCCCGTGACCTCATCATCTCCCACAGGCCCGCCTCCTAATGCCTTCACTTTTGGGGAGACACACATGTTCAGACAATGCACCAGTGCGGTGCCAGGTGCTGTAACTGCTTTTAGCTGTCTCCCCTCCTTCACCCTTGGAGACCAGCTTCTTTCTACCACAGTAAGTTGTCTTTTAAGCTTAGCTAGAAACACTCTTCTTACGGTCCTTTGACAAAATGCTAATCATCAAGTGCTAAAAAGAAAAGTAATAATTATAGCAACTGTCATTTGTTGAGTTCTGCCATATGCCTGGAGCTGGGTAGGGCCGTTTTAAATAGCTTATCTCCATTGCACATAAGCAAGTTATCCCCATTTTATAGCTGAGGAGATGCAGGCTTAGAGAGCTTAAATAATGTGGCTGTTGTCAGGGAACCATTGATAGAGGTAATTTGGTGGCCTGGAGAAGGATGTGTTCAGCTCTACCTCAGGAGGCATCTGGGATGTCAGTTGGCAAGGCTCCCTGAGGAGAATAACGCCTAACTAAGCCTAAGCCTAACTAAGGATTATGGGCGTTTATCAGGCGGAGGTGGGAGTGGAGTTGTGAAGGGCATCCTGGGTGCAGGGAACCCTGTGAATGAAGGTCCCGGGGCACAGTGCAGCCTGGCCCTGGGAGGGGGCTGGGAGTGGGGCTCCCGAGTGGCGATGGGCTGGCCCTGGTCCAGGCCCGGAAAGCTCGGGCTTGGCCGCCTTGCCGAGGAGCGTGGCCTTTATCTTGGAAGACAGCACATTTTATTTAACCTTTGACCCTAGAAGCCTTGGAGAGATGTCCCCCCCCACATTATTTACCAGAATAATTCTGCTTTATGGGTCATGTTAGTTTAACCTTCAGTGCCAGATTTCTTTTGGAGAGAAGATTTCTCGGCCAAAAAAATTAGCGCTCCACTGCTGTCAGCCGTGGGGCTGTTGACCTCTGAGCAGGGGTGTGGCTCAGTCGGACCGTTGTCTGGCAGCTGGGAGGTTGGATCGACCCAAGCCAGGCTGGAGGTGAGGGGACAGTTAATGTCACAGGAATCCTGGCCCTTAATCCCTGATTTGCAAAATGCAATTTCGTTTGTGTTCAGTCACTGGACATGTCTACTTTGAAGATGTCTGGCCCCATTTCCTACCTCCTCCTGCTCCACTGAGCTAAGAGAACAGCTTAGAATTAATATTTAAATTTTGTTCCCTTTTAGACTGATTGAGGAGTTGAAGCTGTCTTTGAAGAGCAAAGAAGCTTTAATTCAGTGCCTTAAAGAGGAGAAATCTCAGATGGTGTCTCCTGATGAGAACATGTCATCGGGAGAGCTCCGAGGACCTTCTGCTGCTCTGAGGGAAGAGAAGGAGAGGGAGACTGAGGTGAGGCGACAGGACACAGAGGGGACACTTTAATGAGCAGACGAGACTCAGAGGGAAATGCGATGCCCATTCAGTCCCCGTGGTCACTTCTCAGTGTTGTATCGCCCTGTCAGCTGAGGGGCGAGCAGAAACTGCCTCTGCCAGGGGCCCTGCCATGTTCTTTCCCCTCCAGCCTTGTGTCCGTGGAGTTGGTTAAAGAATCAGTCCATACCTGCTCGCCTCTGTTTTAACTGTGTGCTAATTTGTTGTGGCCCAGAGACTTTATTTTCATCCCTTGAGCTTTCTTAGGATAACATTGTGGTACTTACCCGGTTCACCTTTTCTGGTTAGAGGCAGGCTTGAGGTCTTAAGAAACTTCATTGGGTGGCAGCGCACAGAGGGATTCACTACGCGGCCTGTTTAGTCCTGGCCACCCCGTGAGGCAGAGATCGCGATCCCTCGAAACAGGCTCTGCTCAGAGGAGCTGTTATATTTTCCTCGGCTCCAAGAGGCAGGTTACTGGTGCTGACCCCAGAGCTTCCCTGGACCCCTCCCCACACTAGGCGACCTCCATGGCAAGCTCTTTGGAAGAGGGCGGGCAGGGCCTGGACGTGCATGTAGGTCTAGTCCAGACCTTCCCTTTCTTGTTGGACCACGGTGGCTGCTGTGTGTGGTATGTTTTCCTGAGGAGACGCTCTGGTTGCTTGTGAAAAGTCTTGATTTCTTTATGGAGCAGGGTCTCCTTTGTCCCCGACACAGCAGCAAATCTTGTAACCTCACCATTTAGTTTCTGGCTGTCATCAACCTTCGTCTCTCCTGCTCCTTTGGAGCCTGTGTCACGTTTCCTCGGCCCTGTCCTTTCTCATTGTCCAGTAGCTCCGTGGTTTACCCTCTGTGGGGCTGGTGATCAACCAGTGTGGGTTGCTCATCTTCACATTTGTCTTCACTTGGGTGGGACAGGAGTGCACCCATGCTTTCATGAGTTCGGCAGCAGGGGGAACAGCAAGTAAATGAGGTGCTCATTCTAATTGTTCTGGGGAAGCCACTGGATTGTGGGTCCCTTCTGGGCACCAATTAATGCCTTTTCATAGGCTGCACAAATGGAGCGCCAGACGGAAAGAAGTCGCCTTGAAGAGAGGATCCAGGTATGTTGATGCAATTTTTAAAAATGTGTTGAAGATTTTTCCTTGGCTCTTGCTTTATTCCGAGTGCAAGAGATAATTCTGTGGGACATTAGCTGTCACTCATTGAATGCTGCCGTCTGCCAGTCAAGCTCTAGGCACCATGCAGGCGGTTTCGCAGTCTTTGTAATACCTCTGTGAGGCGGGCATTCCCATCTTGCAGATGTGGCACGTGAGGCTCAGAGCAGCGAGGTCCCTTGTCGAAGGTCATGCAGCTTGGAGGAGATACAGCAGGGATTCCGACTTGCAGTCTGATTCCAAAGCCATTGCTCCATGGTCCCTTAGTCCCAGCAGCTGGCATTTGTATGGCAGCTGCCAGCTTAGAAAGTACTTGCACGTCCGTTGTCTTGTTTGATCCTCACGGCAGCCTGGGAGGGAGGCAGCAGTGATTATCTTTAGAAATGAACTCACATTATGAATGTGTATGTTCTGTCTCCATCAAACCAAATTCTCTGCTAGCTTTTGTAGCATTAAGGAATGAAATTAATGATCTGTTATTTCCCCCAAATAACCTGGTATGGTGACAAAGACTCTGATGTGACTATATTCAAACTCCAGAAGGCATTGGAGTCCTTCCTGTCAGAATAGCTGTCATTGTCTTAACTGGTCCGATCACCTTCCTTTCACCCAGCCCTGTTGCCGTGAGCAGTAACTAGGTGCCTCGGAGCCGATGCCACCACGCTCAGCTCTATGTGGAAACATTAACCACTGGCTGGCAGGAGTAGATGGAAGGGCTGTGCCTAAGCACGCTCTTAAAGCCACACTTGCAGTGCGTTTTGGTTGGAACACATCACCTTAGTGGGTCTTTTTCTAATGTAATTTAGGCACTTCAGGAGGACCTGAGAGAGAAGGAAAGAGAAATTGCTACAGAAAAGAAAAATAGTTTAAAGAGGGATAAAGCCATTCAGGGTCTAGCCATGGCATTAAAGTCAAAGGAAAAAGAGGTATGTATGATACACCTCAAGTGAGATTTTTTTCTTTATTAACTTCTGTGACTGACCTGTCCTACCCTGAATTTTTAGCTTTAAGTAAAAAGTTTGTAAGACAGCTGAGATGACTGTAGAAAGAAGGGTAAGGGTTCTTTAGTCAATTAGAAGTTCTTTTGGTGTGTCTGACCCAGCACTGTTGAATACAAATATGTGAGTTACAGATAGAATTTTAATTTTTCTTATAGCCACATCAAAGGAAGTAAAAAGCAAGTAAAATGAACTTTACTAGTATATATGACAAATATTATCATTTCAACATCTAATCAATAGAACAAAAGTAACGATGAAGTATTTAACAGTTTTAAAAATCTGAAGTCCAGATATGCTAATAGCACATCTCAAGTCAGATTAACCAATGCCAGGTGCCCAGTAGCTACAGGGGGCTGGTGGCTGCCATACTGGGCAGTGTGGGTCTAATCTTTTGAAAGACAACAGAAAACTGAGGTAAAGGAATTTTGGGGAGTAAGGCCAAGGTAATTAGATAATTATGTGGGTTGTTGTCTTCGGGATCCAAGGTGGTGGCTGAATGATTCTGTGCTGTTTTCTTATCATTGGTACAGCAATCTGTTGTGTCTCAGTAACTGCGTGGCCCAGAAATAGGGAAGAAAACCCAATTCTGCTCACAGGCCTGGTGGGGAAGAAAGACAGTAAAACTGTTGTGGTCGAGGGATATGCAGGGGGCTGGGGACCTCCTCCAGTTTAGGGTGTGTATTTGGGAAGGGAGTGGGTGGTACTTTGAGGGGAAGTGTCTGAGTTGAATCTTAAAGGATGAGTAGGAGTTGGCTGGGAAAGGAGACAGAGGAGAGGAGGCCAGCTGACACAGAGGGAAGAACACTGGTCAAGGCATTCAGTGGAATAAGAGCCCGGTATGTTTTTGTGGAACCAAAAGCAGTTTGAGGCAGTCATAGTGTCATGTGCAGAACTTAAGTGAGAGAAGAAGCCAGAGAGATTGCAAGGGGCCAGCTGGTGGTGGGGGAACTATTCCTGTTTACTGCTTAGATGCCACTCCTCTGAAGACTCTTAGCAGGACAGGTGTAACCACATTTGCATTTTAGTGTCAGGTCTGTGCCTAGATCCAGAGAGTGCGTTAAAAGAGGGAGAGAGCAGAAGCAGGGAGGCCAGTAGCCAAGGTGAGAGCCACCTAACTCAGAAAGACTATCAGATGCAGCAGAGAGCTGGGTCATAATAATAGTAGCTATAATTCATATTGGGTTGGGAGTTCTGGGCCCAGCCGAAGTCAGAGACCTTGAACACATGGTGGGGCAGCTCTGGGTGCCGGCAATGTCCAGGGTGTGACCGTGGGCTGACTGGGGTACATGGGAGTAGCCAGGCTAGGTTGGTGGGTGGGCCCTCTATATGAACAATTACAATACTGATAGTTACAGCATGAACCAGGCATTATTTTAGCACCCCTACACATTACCTCGTTTAACCGAGCAGTGCTATGGTTGGGTGAGTGGTGGTATCTTCATTTTATAGTTGAGGGCATGAGTCTCAAAGAGATTCTTTCATGCCTGACTACAAAGACCTTGATTGTAAGCACCGTTCCCCAGTTAAAGTGTTTGGGCCTTGCAGAGAGTAGCCCAGTTGCATCCTTGGTTGCTAGTCTCTATTTTTACCCAGGCTGAAGAACTTCACTCTGAAATTGAAGAGCTCAGTGCTGCCTTTGCTAAAGCTCAAGAGGCCCGCCAGGAAACCCAGGTCCAGAGATCCCAGGTGAGTTTTCCCTTCGGCTGAAGTGTCACTCCTGGTGAGGCCGGGCCTTCGCAGCTGAAGGAACTGAGGAGAACGCAGTGGTCTTTAATAGTGGTCAACTATCTCTCTAGCTAAAGGAGGTTCTCTACCAGCTTTGGGTGCTTCTCCAGCCCCTTCGTCAATATGATAATATAATATTTATAATGGTGATAGCTACCCACCCCTGAGCTGGGAGTGCTGAGTTTGCTTTGTGCAGGCAGGAGACTATGCAAAATGGGTGGATTATCTTACTTCATGGGTACAGTCCTGTGGGGGAGATATTTATCCCCTGTGTGTTGGGGGGGGTTTTGAAGCTCAGCAAAGATAGGCTGCTTATTTTACTCACTGTCACACAGCTAGCAAGTGGTAGGGCCAGTATTTAAATGTAATAATTGCTAATAATAGTTGGCATTTATTAAGTACATACTATGTGTCAGTCCCTGGGCTGAATGCTGTCCATGGATTAGTTCAATGAATCTGCCCGACACCTCTGTGAAGTAGTCACTGTTAATGTCCTTGTACTGCTGTGGAAATCCGGGTAACTTGCCCAGGGCCACAAAAGTGGCAGGCGATAGAGTTTGACCCTAGAGCCATGTTTGCTCCCAAGCCGTGTTTTTACCCGTCAGCCCATAGCTCCCCTCCCCGGCTGTTTCGGTCCCGCCGGCTCTGCCAGCTTTCTGTTCCAGGCCTTGGAGATGCGACCTGCCTTGTCGTTTCTCCCTCTAATACTGTACTGCAAGGGCTCCTGCCGGCCGTCCTCTTGATCTTCCTTGTCTCTTGCTAATTTTAATTCTGTGTTATTCATTATCTCAGCACTTTGTGCTCAGGAGTCTAGTTTCCCTGGACGGCGTGTACGTTTTACTAGTAACTTGGTGAATAAAGCTCTACTGCCTGAAGAAGTCCATACTGCCTCCTAAACTCTTCCCTTCCATGCTTTCACCTATGTTTTTAGTTATAAAGCAGAAGTTAAATTTAAATCTGATTTGAGACTTTGATTCATAAGACTCATATCTCATGCCTTATCTTTGGCAGAGTTTTGATTCACAATAAGAATCGAGGAAATTCCATTTCAGATCTGGTTCACCAGAAACATAAACAGATCTCAGCCTTTGGAATCTCACACTTGCGTTCCCCACCGTGTGGACAGTGGTTGATGAAATGGAGCTGAGATTACCCTTTTCTCTGTGGTTTTTTTTCTTTTTTCCTTCCTTAGTAAATGGCAAGCTTTAAAAGCTGAGTTTTTAGGAAAACCATTCATGTTTCCCGTTGTTTGAGGAAAAAAATATATTGGCAATTCACAAGCAGAGAGACCGGATACCCTTATAAGCATTGTGATATTTTACTTATGTTGGGCCTTGAAGGAAAGTAAGTCGTCTTATACATTTAAATGTTATGGATTTATAAATACATTTATTAAATGTCTATCCCTCAGATCTACTCGACTTTCAGCATGATCTCTGAGGTTTTGTCATGCACAGTGTTGGCGGGGTTTCTTGTCTTGCCGTGTGGAGATCAGGTTCCTCCTGCCTGGCTGGCTGTTCTGAGAGTGCCCATTTAATGCTCCCCCGTGAAGGGGGCGTGTTGACCCGTTAGACAGCTCATCAGGGCTTGAACTTAAGGCTGACTCCGAGCCCGTGTTCTTCCCCCTACTCCAATTGTGTGTGAGTCAACACTCACGGGATTCTTACACTGGTCATTTCATTATAAGGTATACTTGAAAATGCATTTTCTCTCCCTTGATGGGACCTTTTTGTGATGTCATATGATTTGAACTAACTGCAGCATGAGTAAAAAGCCAAAGCTCGTAGCCTGACACCAAAGCAACATCAAGTCATGTTCAGGCTCTTGGAGCAGTTGTCATAGTGCAGGGAAGTGAATGCCAATCCCATGAGTGACTCTGTGAAGGTTACCATGGGGGCTGGCTGTACCCATTTAAAAAATACATTTTTTTATCCGGTTAAAAAGTATATGTTCAAATTGGAAACAGCATTATTTCTTCTCCTCTCCCTGCCTGGCTATAAAAGTGGTGTAAAGCTGTTCATTGTAGGAATTTATGCAATAATTAAAGGAGTGGAAAAGGTTGACAAAAGTCATCAAAAATCTCACATCTAAAGATGTTCACTATTAACACCTTGACTCTTTTAATGTGTATTTCTACATACATACATAAAACCTTTGAAAAATTAAATAGCATTATAGTATGTACTTTGATCTATAATTTTTTCCCATATAGTATATTTGGTATGGCAGTGAAAATAGATCTGCCCAACATTTTTTTTAATAATTGCAAATTCGAGATAATTGTAGACTCACATACAGTGGACTTCAGCAGGTTGACAGGCACTCGTGGGTGTGCGCGTGTGCTATTTAAAAAACCTTTAAACAGCTGCCTTCAGTCCATTGTATGTAGGTACCATATTATTTTCACTGGGAGGAACGTGGTGGGGGACATGGATTTGCATCCTGACTTTGCTCTTCATGAACCGTGTAACCTTGGGCAAGATATTTGAGCTTTCCCAGCCTGCTTGTGCATCGTGAAGCCTGGGCACGGGTTGTAACTCAATACCTGTTGTACACTCATCCTTAAGTTGGATGGAATATCTTCTGGCATAAAAATATTGTAGTTGTATTGGTCTGTTTTTCAACTTCTATACTAATGGTATTATACACATAGCTTTTAGTTTGTGGAAACTCTCTGTGTGATCTCCAGTTGGGAGTGAAAGATAGCGGAGTAAGCGGTGGAAAGAGGGACTAGGTTTATTTATCCTGCACCCGCTGACACGGAGCTTTGTGTGTCACTTAATCTTCACAACAACCATGTGAATTAGGGATTGTTACTTTCACAGATGGGAAAACTGAACTTCAGAGAAGTTATCTTCACTCATGTCACTCGGCTGGAGCTAGTCTTTGAACTCTGAGCTTTCGGACTCTGTCTTTAGTAAACATTTCTTGTTTCTGCACAGTGGGGAAGAAGGATTTGTTTAACATGGTGTTTGGCCCTCAGTTTCTGACCATGTCTAATTGGGCCAAATGTTGGCCACTGTTTAGAGACATCTAGCTGTTGAGATGGGATTTAAAAAGCAGGGTGTCTTGCAGAAAAAGGTAAAAAACTCTGAAGAAGTTTTCCAAAGGGCACCTAAAGGAAATTTAATAGGAAAGAATGTTTATGACATAAGTCAAATGTATGAATTTGAATTACTTGAGCTTAGATTTTTAAAGCTTTGTCATAATTTGCATGATAATCCCAAGAAATTTCATCACTTTGTAATTGTTATTTTAGTAATAACCATTGCTGTTTTGTGTTGAACAAGCTTCTGTGTTCCTGTCTCTAGCCATCCACCTTTGAATTCAGTTCTTGTTTTAATTCTTGGCGGTTTATTGGTGTTAATTGGAATCTGTGGTGGAACGGGCAAAGCAGTGGAAAGAATGCAGGCTCTGGAGGCCTTTGAATTCCCGACTTAATCACTCAAGGTCTGATGACAAGCGGGCCATTTGGCAGTGCTGCGTGCGCCTCAGTTACTGAAATAGGGACAGTAGTGTGTCCCTCGCAGGGTTGGTGTGAGACGGAGAGGTTAAATGTGCGAAAGTGCTTGTTTCGGCTCCACGTATATAATCAGTATTTAATAAAAGCTAACTAGGAAAGTTGTTCATGGTGAGCATTTTCCCAATCATTGTTTATTTTCTTTTATGTTTTTCAGTTTATTTAAATAAGCACTTCCTCAGATATTTTTTTCTTTTTTGGGCTTGTGACCTAGGTTTCCCGCTTTTTATTTATTTTAATTTTAAAGGAAACCAAACCAGAAGCGTCTATACAACCTACTCTGAAATTTGAGTGGCTTTTTCCCTCGGTCTCTGTTGTTGTGTCCTAAATAGCAGGTGGGGAAACACGAGACCAGACGGCAGGGCCCCTGCGCCCTGGGTTCACAGGTTGCAGCGCACCTCTCCTGAGCAGAGAGGGCTCGCCTGTGTCGGTGGCGGCAGGACAGATTTCCTGGAAAGGCCACGGAGTTGGAGCAGTCCCTTTACTCCACTGTCTCAGTTGTGACCTCAAAGCTCAGTTGTTCCTTGCTTTAGAATTTTTAATTGTGACCCTCAGTCTAAACCAAAGAACAGAGTTTTAAAAAAATAAGTTTGTTTTTTCCTGATTGTAAGTATTATATATGTATGCCTCAGTTCCACTCTCCCCTTCCCCCGCTGCCGCTGGAAGATTTGAAAGAAGGAAAAAGAGGGAAACCAGGAAATCACCCAGCCACTATTAACATTTTGATATTTTCCCTCTAGACTTTCCTCTATGCATGCATTTTATTTTTTAGATCATTTACAATTTGGTTTTTTATTTTTTCATATAACATTGTGACTTAGAAATATTCTCGTATGATCAACTCTGTAAATATAGTTGTAAGATTTCATTGTGCAGCTTGATATCATATTATACCCATTTTCATATTCTTGCACATTTAGGTTGTTTCTTATTTTTCAGTGTTCTAAGTAATCCTGTGATGAGTGGCATTGTGTATAAGGCTTCCTGCTTCCTATATTCTGGATTCTTCCCCTGAGATTGAATTCTGGGAATGGAATTATTGGGATGAGTGTGGATATGTTTATATAACACACGCACACTTGATACATATAAACTGTCCATCAAAGTTATGTTAATTTACATTCTTGCCAGCGTATTTCCTGGTTTCTGGATTCTCGGTTAGTTCTTGAAAAGGGAGTGTTAATGGCGTCGCTTCACAATAAGCTCTGCAGCACTGGATATGCTCATAAAAACACTTGTCAAACGAAAGCTTGTTTTATTTTGCTGTTTTTGATTATTGGTGAGTTAAAACATTTTTTCATATGCTTGAGAATCACACAATTCCTCTAGTGACTGTGTGCTAATGAAATAAAATGTCCCTGACGCACTTAGCCCCTGGACTCTGCACAGAGTTTATATATAGCCTCTTGAGGTGGCCGTTGGGCTTTCGTGCTGACCACGTGTTTTCTCCCTGTGACTCTGGGTTTGAGCCCTTCTAACGTAGATGAACATTGCCAGTGCCTGAATCCCACTCTGCTTTTCCAAGGCAGCCGTTCATTCTGCCTTTTTAAAATAAGTTGTTTTTTAAAAAAATTATTATAAAAGTTATGAGCTTACTAACCTTAGAACACTTGCAAATGCACAGAAGTGAAGGAAAAAAGTCAACTTTATTCCCACCACATGAAAGAGAGTTATTAACATTTTCTTCTTTTCCCTCTGGTCCCTTCCCCCCAAATATTTTAAACATTTGTAGTTTCCCCCCTTCCCTTTAACACCAACATCATAACATAAACATTACCCTGAGTTATTTCAAAATCTTTATATTATTTGTGCTCTGAGTCCTGAATGGTTCACCCCAAGGCGAGAAGGAGCACAGGTTTCTTGGTTTGTTTGGTGAGCTATGAGAATTAGCCATCTCCCTCCCCTCCCCCTCTCCTAGGGGCCCGGAGCTCATGAAGCTGCTCTGTCGGAAGAGGCAGCCCTGTTGGCCGAGCTGCGCTCCGAAAACCTCACCACGAGCACGGAGAACCACAGGCTGCGCAGGGACATTAAGAAGGTCTCCCAGGAGCTGAGCGACCTGCAGCAGGAGAAGGAGCGGCTAGAGAAGGACTTGCAGGCAGCCCACCGAGAGAAGAGCAAAGGAGACTGCACCATCCACGTGAGCACCTCTCTTCCCCTCTGAAATAGCGGCAGGGCCATCGGCTGGGGCTGTTGCGCTGTTTCCGGTTTTAGGGAGAGTGATTGCAGAAAACTGAGAAAATCTGAAAAATATGAAGAAGAAAATACTTCACTCATCTAATCCCTTAGAAATGACCAGTTGACATCTTAACTGGTTGATATATTAGTCCTTTTATATTCTCTTTCTCCTCACACCTCCATTCCCTACCCCCTGGCATTATTGGTAGCAAGCTGAAAATGTGGTTATGTGTCTATTTTTTTAATTCTTTGATCTCTTTTTGATGCTTTTCCATGTTATCAGTGTTGTTTAAACACATGTTTCTTTTTTTTTGGTGCAAGCAAGCACATTTCATCATGTTGATGTGCTACAATTTATTTAACTAGTCCCTTATTGTAGGACATTTAGGTCATTATACTTTTTTGGTCTTATAACAAATGCTGTAGCTAATATCCTTATACACAGATATTTATCCACTTTTTTCCCTGAAAGAGATACAATTACTAGGTGAAAGAATATGAGTATGTTAAGACTGTTTTAGAGATATACTCAGAATTGTTCTCTAGAAAGATTATACCATGTTTCCCTATATGAGCTATTTTTTAAAGACACCTCTATTCAGCATTGGGTGTTAGCATTAAAGAATTTCCTCTGAAGGTGACAGGAAGAGAATCATCTATCTTTTAAAATGTTTCTTGTATTTAACCTAAGTATGCAGCATCCTCAGAGTCACGTCGGTTTACGCAAGCCTCGGTGCCGTCGGGGGACAGGGCCTGAGTTCCCGTGGTCGCTGACCCTCTGGGCGTGGGCACTCAGGTTAATTGAGGTACCTGCACAGGAATCTGAGGCAGGGAAAGTCACTGGAGCAGAGGGCTCAGAAGAGAGTCCCCAGGTATCAGAGGTTGGTTCTCTGGTGGCTGCTGTCGGCAGGGACATGAAGATTCACAGTTTGAAATCTTGCTGGTAATGCTGATGAAAGAATTGAAATACAATGTCTGTATAGTTTAACAAAAACTTGAATGAACATCAGAGAGCAATAGTGGAAATTTAGAAAAATAAGAGATGGTCACCTACCATTCTACCACTCAGGTCAAGTAACTCTGTTTTCCAGTATCACCCTTCAGTCCTGGTGCAGCTGGCCCCCCATCTAATCAGAAGCTAAACACTTTCTGTGGTCTTCGATCACATGGGGCATCTCCCCCGGTCATTTCCTCTGTCACAGGCATCTCCCCAGGTCACTTCTTCTATCACAGACCTGTCTCCAGGTCACCTCCTCTGTCATGGCATCTCCTCATGTTGTATAGACTCCAGACTGGTAATGGTGAATGGTACATACTCCTCATTGAATAGATTTCACAAGGCTTACTTAATACTTTTCTTCTCTGTTGGACATTTTGGCTGTTTAAATAATGCTGCAGTAAACATCTTCAGTCATAAAGGCATTTTCTCTTGAAATCCCTAGACAGATTCTGAGGAGTGAGATCTCTGGTTAGATGGTACACATATTTGATACTAGTTAATAATGCTGCCAAATTATTTGTCTTAACAGGCTGGCCCAGTTGATGTTGCCTCCAGCAGTGTTAGAGACTACCAGTTTATTGCAACTTATTAAAAGACCTGTTCCCTGTACTCGTTCATTATTGAACACTAAATATGCCCGGTTTAGATGCTGATGGAAACACACGGCATGGCGTCTTAAAGTTTATTTTTCTCAGGAAGTTGGAAAATGTTATACATGACAAAATGCAAAGTAGTTTGAGACCCAGAGCTAATTAATGTAGCAGTCAGTGCAAAAGATCCTTGCAGGGTGCGGTAGCCAGGGGACCCTTCCAGGAGAGGTGACGCTGGAGCTGATGGAAAGGAGTGGGGTTTGGGTAGTGTGCCTTTGTGGACGAGGTACGGGTGACACTGGTCAGAGGGTCCTTTTAGGGAGGTGCAGTTTTCACAGTGAGTTTTTGTATCCCTCACAGTTTTTTTAGGGTAACAAAACCTGTGGGATAACACATTTTTTTGTTTTTGTTAAAATTTAGTTTAAAATAGTTTGTCCCCTTTCTCCTTCACTGTCATCATAAAAATATTCAATAAAACTTTAATGGGGGAATACATGTAGATTATATAGATACACACACACACACACACATTCATATATAAAATACGTAGTTTTTTTAACCTCATAACACTCTTGGCAATAAATAGCTGCTAGATAACTACATCAAGAGGGTATCCTGTCATTTATTTACCTATCCCTCTACTGTCAAATAGTGTTGGTTCCATAATTCACTGATTTATGTAAACGCTGGTGGTTCTGAAATAATTTTGGGCTGCTGTTGATAAAAAGCTGTGTTCTTAGGCAAAAAGGGACATTTATGGCCTTGTAAGGAAACTGCTAGTAGGACAGGTGACAGGGACACCGCTGGGACCGCTCTCTGCCTCCCCGAGAGCTGGCTTCTCTGTCTCGCGTGCATTTCCTCCAGTTCCAGGCTGGGGGGCGGGGGGCCCCACCACTGCCGGCCTTGCCGGGACCACATCTTCCCAGTTCACTACTGAGGGGAGAGGGGGCTCATGCTCCCCTCCCTGCCACCCCCGCCCGCTGCCTGCCTAGACGGGGAAGGCGGGCGCTGAGAGGCCCAGCTCGGGCCACACACCTGTTCTTTGTCAGCTGCATGCATGTGTGTGCATCACCGTGGGCAGCTTGCCCTAGAGCCCCATGTTCGGTGGGGGATGCGCCCCTACCCAGGGGAAGCGCTGCGGGGTTTCAGGGCGCTGGGCAGGACGGAAGCACAGCCGGTGCTCGGTTTCCCTCAGCCACGCGTGCCCGCCACTCGGCTTCCGGCATCTCCTGGCTCCTTTTCTACGTCAGGCCGTGGTATGTTTCTGACAAGGTGATAGGGCTGTGGCTTCCTTCTTTGTGCACATGGATTGTATCACAGAGGTGGCTCTATATTTAACTTCTGGTTATACTCTTAAGAATTGGGCTGTGTGCATCTCATAGGAATGCCTTACACCTTACATCTCGGGGTTACTGGCTTGTGCAGAGTCTGGGGAGCTGTGATGGGGTGGTGTTTTCACCTCACGGTGCAGAGGAAGAGCATAGCCACTGGCCTTGCATGTCGGATCAGCGTGTTCTGTTAACTCGGCTCTTCAGTTAACTAGAGCCATGCACTCACCAGCTGCTGCTGCTGTTGCTCTTGGATTGAAACAAACAGGCAGAAAACCAGACCTTTTAATGTTTCTGTCCTGGCAAAGGAAAGGATCCATTCACATATTCAGCAGGCCCTTGACTTGGCGTGAGTGCAGTTCCGTGACGGAGAGACAAACGAAGCACCGTGAGAGCACAGAACAAGGGAGTGGCTTGCAGGGTCAGAGCAGACTCCTGGGGAACGTAACTCCTGAACTGGTTCTGAAGTTTGCGTTTAAGGTCACTAGGTAGGCAGCGGCGAGGAGAGGGGTTTTGTTGGGAAGGTGAAGGTACAGAGATGTGCGAGTGCATGTTGTTTTGGGGGAAACAAAATAAGAACACCCAACTTGAAGTATTCTGGTTATTTGAACCTTTAAAAAGTGTAACTTATTTCTTTTGCTCTTTTAAAAACATTCTCAGAAGTTTAGGGATAGTCATGAAATTAAATGAAGTTAAAAATAAAGATAAGGGCCATTAGTGTCTAAGAAAAAGAAGGGCGAGTGGTAAAATGGATCTAGTGAGTGAGTAGAAATGTGTGTATGGTACCCGTCACAGCCCTGAAGAGCAGGACTTAACATTCAGCTGGTAGCTCCTGGCAGCTAAAGTAAAAAGGGAAATTCAGTTACAAGGTCTCCAGTGTCTGTAAGATGACCATGTTAAGATTAAAGGGAAGCTTTTGCCAGCACCGAGGCCTGAGGAAAGTACTGCCTCTGGTGGTTTTTATAAAGAGTTCTCTGAGCAGTATGCAGAGTCTTTGACAATGCCCCATTCAATAAAAGCAATTTTGCACAGGGCCAGATCAATGTCATCCAGGTCGGTAAGCCTGTAAGCATTAAGTTAAGGTTTTCAGTCCCTGGCGCTGTGTCTTGCTGTTTCCCATTATTCTCATTTCTTGGACAACTACAGAATCAGTGGGAAATACTGCAGCCCTGTTTATAGATGCGCCCCGACTCAAAGCCTTTGCAGTGGTCCCCTATCAAGCCGGGCTAGATTTTCCACCATTTCCTGAATTCTTTCTGATCGTAAGCCAACTATTCTCTTGTGGATGCGATCAAACCATCCTTTGCTCATGCCAGAAACATTATTGCAGTCTCATTGTGCCTGCTTTTAAACATTTCAGAGGGAGACAGCGCCGGTCTGAACATGCAGCTTGGATAGAGGCATATGCATTCCCTGTGTCTGATTGTGCATGAATGTCGACAACTTTGGCCGTGAGAGTCATTTCTCATGTTCGTTTTAATCGCCTGTGATTGCGATGACCTGCTGCCAGTCGGCTCAGCATGTGTTGTAATTTGCAGTTTGTTCATTTGTTTATTCAGGGGACGTTTATTGAGTACTTGCAATGGTGCAGGCACTGTGGGCAGGCTCTGGTGAATACAAGCTTTGTGTTTACTTTGGAAGGCTTTTTATGAGAAAGGTCAAGAAGTGAGGGTCTCACAGATAGATCCCCTTCATTGTGTTATACCTCTGTGCCACCGGAAGGACACATTTGAGGAAATTCAAGAGGCCTTTGCAAAAGCAAACAAACCCCCGCACTGTTCCCAAGTCGGTGTCCTTGCTGTGCTGTTTAACATGCCTTAGCCTTTGGGGTCTGTGACAGGAGTGCTGCTTGGGTTTTCACGTCCCTGCCCCCCATCTCTAACTTTGATACACTGTTTGGCTCCAGGACACGAGACCCTTCTTGTCATGTGTGCAGGCATGCGTTTGATGAAGGTGATAGAGAGCGGTGCAGCTTTATTTGAGATTTGCTGTCTCCGGTCCAGGCGTTCTGTGTGCTGTTTGGGATGCGTCGGGGAGAGGAGCACGCCCTAGCCCTTTTCCTCCCCTTTAGAAGCAACGCACAGTAGACGTTGCCTTCGCCGTATTCCCCAGACTGTCTCATAATGCTCTCATCTGTTACGAGACCTGTCAGCTGCTGCTCTGTCAAGTGTGTGCTTCAGTACCTGGGCACTTAGCTCTGTAGGGATGCATTTGCTGGCTAAAGCCCAAAAATCTAATTAAAGTTGTACCTGTCACCCAGCTGCTAATCCCATGTGCTTCGACAGGAGCGGGTTTAATTTCAAGGTAGTTCAGCCTGAACCCCTCTGGTTCTCACATGCGTTTGTTGACGGATAGCTCCCGATGAGATTGTGACAGCATTCAGGACATCTCTTGGTAAACCGTCATCAAAACGTGGCACTAGGAGACAGGGTCTGTATGCTGGCTGGTTAGGGCTAAGACCACGGGCCTGAGGTGGTGTGATTTTTATCGAGGGTCAGAGCTCCCCTCACCTTTCTTTGTCTTAGGTGTAAAGATTTTGAGTTGGTATCCTCGTAAAATCATGGGCAGTTTAAATGCCGTGTATTGGAAGAAGTTCTGTCTTTGCAAGTTCCAGTTTCTCGCAGGAGATGCTGCATGCGGGGACTTTGCAGACAGACTGGATCTGAATCCTGGCTCCATCACTTGTGAGCTGTGGGACTGTGAGCCAGTAACTGCCTCTCCAAACTGTGGTGTCCATCTCCTGTCAGAAAAGCAGATGAGTGGTAGGGATTGTATCACTTAGCACCTTACCAGCACGTCATAAATGATGCATGAACAGTAGCTGTTTTGATGAGGGTGATGATGCTGCCACCTTGGCAGCTAGGAACTTAGGAATTTCAGTTGGTGTCTTCAGAATAGTGGAAAACAGAGCTGGACTTGATTTGGAATCTCAGCTTCAGCAGGTGCCTAACTTTAAGCCTCTAAGTCAGTTACTTAACCTCTCTAAACTGATGTTTCCTCCCTTAAAATGGAATTGATTATATCTACTTCAGGGTCAAATAAAAGAAGAATAAAAAGTGCTGTGTGAGAAGATGCCTGCCGTGGTTCCTGGCACGCAGAGGTAGATGTTCAGTGTATCACGTTCCTTCTCTTCCTTCCTCTGTCCCGTTTTCCACTGTGTGGCGAGTGCTGGCGTGGGATTCCTGTGCCTCACCACTGCCTGCTGGAATCTGATGGACACCGCTGGCTAACAAATGTGGTCTGCTCCTTCGCCAGCCAGATCGGCAAAGCTGCACATTTGTGCCTCGATCACCACTCCCCGCCCCTCTGAAGGAGGTGTGCGCCTGCTCCGTCCCGCAGGTTGACCCTCTAGGAGGCATTCAGAGCCCTCCTAGAGTGACAGGCTCGCGAGTATCTCAGCGTCTGGCGCGGGGGGCTGCTGGGGCAGCTGGCTTAAAAGGCTGCTCCGTCAGTTTTATGCAGTTGCTCTAGTCTTTTTGGGGCACAAACAGAAAGGTTTTCCCTGGTGTCTGGTTCTTATTTTATAATTCCTGTGCCAGGCTCTGTCCTGGGCTCTGGGAGTACAGGACGGAATCAGATCAGACACAGTCTCTGAAGGAAGCTAGCAGAGAAATATATAGAAAGACAAAGAGCTAATTTAGGTATAGCACGGTAAGTGCTGGGAGAGGGATGGACCACATGCTCCAGGAGTGCGGAGGGAGTGCAGAGGCAGGAGCTGTGCTAAGAGGGGCGGGGGAGGGACAGCACCACAGAGCTGAGACCTGAAGGAGACGGGAGGTGCAGATGCACCCTGGGGAGAGGGAAGGCCTGGGCGAAGGCCGGGGGCCTGAACGAGCGTGGCACAAGCAGAGCAACGCTGGGGCTGGAGGAGAGGGCAGGCGTGTTCCACTGCGTCATCCAGGTGGGGCGTTAGAGAGGCGTGGTCCTCACCTGGTGCCTGACAGCTGCGAGGTGCCTGGCTGGGCCCTGACCCTTGCACAGCTTCATTGCCTTTGCCCACTAGTTCCAGCTTTCTAGTGAAAGCTGCACTGACTCAGCCCTGCTGCCGTCCCCACAGCCAGGAACACTCGTGTGTGTGTTCTCCGTGACAAGCGCTGTCTCATTCCGGTGGCTTCTGTTTACTTATTTATTTATTTTTTATGCATGTGGATTCTTTGTTCAAATGAACTCTTCTGGAGGGAGAACTGTATAAAAGTAGAGCTGCTCAGGGTGAAGTGAGGTAGGAGGCTGGGCACTCCCTCCCCTTCCCACCATGCCCTGCTTCTGCCACAGCCCTCAGCCGCCGGAGGCTCCACAGAGCGGGGCTTGCACACCACTGTCTCATACTAATTCTGGGAGTTCATACAGCACTGAGTTCCTGTACCTCATTAAGATTTTGGAGGCGTTTCCTTTGTATATTTAAAGGTAACCACCGAACACTTTGACAAGCTTTCTCACAGTGAAACCTGATAAGGTGGGAATTTGATGGATGAGAACCTTCTCATTCTCCGTCTGGCCAGAGATAAAACAGACTAGCTGACTGGAGAAGGAGGGACGAGGGCCTGGCTTTTCATTTCTAATGTGATTCTAAGATTATAGAGATACTTTATTTTTCAAATAATCCACTTTTTAAAAAGCAGTCTATGCTGAAAGAGCCCTGATATGCAAAGACGTCGCTCAGCTCATTGTTGGTCGAGAGTGTTCCTAAGAATCGTAAAGGAAAATTGCCCGTTAGGGTGGAGATGGAGGCCACTCGGTTGATGCCACCGTACAGGTCCTGCCGTGGTGGCACGCACTCTACAGCTACGGGTGTAGGAAAGGGGTCTCCGAACTTTTCTTCCCTTGTCCCTGTGTGAGGAAGCCACTGAGACAGGGTGCACCCAAGGCTTCTTTCACTAAAATCAGATACAAATGTCCCTCCTTTTCCCCAGGTCGACTGAGTCAGCTTCTGGAGGAACCTGTGGTTTGATGATGAGGATAGTCGGCAAGGCTTGAGCGTTGCTAGTCCTAGAGCGTTTTGAGCTCAGTTTGAAAAACTACTAGTTTAGTGAAAAGAACACACAAGTAGACCTGGTTTTAAATCCTGGTTCCAGCACCTTGTACTTCAGTTGAGTTGCTTGAGCATTTCAAACATCAGTTTTCTGACTGGTAAATGGGTGTGTCCTGCTTTGGAGGGTGTGAGAGTTGAGTGAGGTGAGGGTGTTTTTGGGGGGCAGCATTTTTGAAGGGTGATTGCTGAGGGCAGAATAGTCAGGAAGGGCTTTGTGGAAGAGGTGGCGCTTGGGCTGGGCCTTCGAAGAGAACATGCTGTCCTCAGGCAGGATCGGGCGGATTTTGTTTTATTTCTCCAGTTGGAGGAGGCTGGTGGGTACAGGCGCAAGGCCTGGAGGGCGTTAATGAGGTAAGGCTGCAAGGCGAGCTAGAGTATAGGGTGGGAGCCGGGGCCGACTGCTGGCTGAGGCAGCTCCATTCTGCGGTCGCCTCCGAAGTGACTGAAGGGTTCTGGGCAGAGAGGCAGTGACCAAGGATGTGCGTGTGATTTGGTGGGTGAAGGCAGGGACAGGGAGACCAGTGAGGAAGCCGCTGCGGTGACCAGATGGGAGCTCCGGAAGAGGCAGTGGCGGTGAGGTGAGGGACCCTTGCCTCTTCTCCCCCAGTAGCTCAGCCTCTTTCCTTCTCCTTTCTAATACCTTCGCAAGGGAGGAGGACCGACTCATCTGGTTATTCAGAGGCTAAGATGCTCGTTGGGCAATGACCTAAGTTCCGGATTCTTTTGCTTTCTAGCCACAGACCTAGCCTGGCCTGGCCTCTGGTGGTGGCTCCCTTAAGCCGCATATACCCTCCCCACTCGCAAAACACCAGCCCAAAACAGCTCTCAGTGTTATCAGAAAGCCGTGCTTTGGGATGAGATGTTAGTCTGCGAAGGTTTCTTACGTTCAGCTCCTTTGAGAACTCTGTGGGTGGTAGGGGCACTTGGCAGGGCAGGGTCTGGGCGCTGGTGCCCATGTAAAAACACCAGGTGCTCACTGCTCAGCTCCCACGTGCTCTGAGTGGAGCATGTGCTGTGCCCTCAGGCCTCGGAGCCTGGACAAGGTGTGTGTGTTGGGGGGGCGCAGAGCTGGACCTTGTCACTGGGTGGATGGTGATGCGGTGGCCACACCAGGAAACCTGGACGTGGAGGTCAGCATGAAGGATATGAGTGGGGAGAAGGGGAGGTGACACAGTATCATTTCCTGTGTACCCTTTTCTGTGCTGCGCACCCATCTTGCATTCCCTCATTTAACTCTCCAGGGATCCTAGGAGTTTGTATTATTATTCCCACTTATAAAGGAAACAGTCATAAAGATTTAAATTATACCTTCGGCCACACAGATTTTTAGCAGTAAAGCCAGAATGCAAGGCTGGGTCTGCCTGTCTTCACAGCCCTGGAATATTGAAGAAGGTTTGGGGAAACCACACACGATTATCAATTTTCAGTTCTGATTGTTTCGCTCAGACGAGACATCCTTCCTCTAAACACTTATTATGACTCCACTGGTGCTGAGCACGTGAGCCCATGGCTGTCTTTGTGTTGCCATGGCAGCTGCTCCTCCTCAAGGCCACCTGGGCACCGTTTCCCCCCGCCCCACTGTGGTCCTTTTACTTTTCCTTCGAGCCTTCTCTGACTGCTTTTCGGATAAGGTCCCGCCGCACTCAGCAGCAGGAGGCCTCGCTCTCAGGCTGGCTATGCCATCAGTTCTGAGTCCTTGAGAAACTGTAACATTAGCTCAGGGTGTAGAGCTTACCGACCGGGGAAGTCCGTGCCACAGGGTGGTTTTATATTTTTTTGGTCTTAACAGTACCATCAGGTAGAAAGAGCACAGAGTTTGGGGTCAGACTGGCTTGAGTTTGAATTTCAGCACTACAGCTTACTTGTTGTAAAGCTTTGCGAAAACGTCTCAACCTCTGTGAGCCATAGTTTCCTTTCTGTAAACACAAAACCAATAATACTTACCAAGCAGGCAGTTGTTAGGGCTAGAGATGTTTTACGTAAAAATGCTTTGGTCCGTACTCAGTTCACAGCTGCTGCTTGGCAAACAGTTTCTGCTAGTGATGCTTATAGTAAGAGAAATGGTTTACACTCTCTGGTGTCCGGAGACCCTGATTTATGCTGAGGGCCCTTTACCCCCCAAAGTGTACACAATTGTGCATAGGCTCCTAGGGGCCCATTCAGTGGACCTTCGGCTGAGAACCCCAAATCTTAGGGGTGACAGAATTACAAGCCCTTTGTGGGATTCTGGAACAGGTCATTTTCATGTTGTCAACTCTGTTAGATTGAGGAACATGTGAAAGAAATGTGACACAACATTAATAGCCTTTCTTAAAACATGGAGGAAGTTCTTAACCTAGGTAGCTGAATTAAAATTTATCTGCAAATGAAAAGGAGAATGGAATAAATCATTACTGAACACACACACACACACACACACACACACACACACACAGACTTGAATCAGACATTAAAATATGGGTCTGATGGGTGTTTGTATGAAGCAGGGAACTGAATCTGGGAAATGAGGTAAGTGGCCCTGTAATTAATGTGCACATGAACAGTGCAGATGCTTCACTTGGCATAATAAATAAACGTTTTGAAATTAACAAGTTGGCATGATCTTCTAGGGTGGCAGGCAATTTATTGTGAATTTAAAGATTTACCTAAATGGCTTAACACAGATTTTATGGTTCCTATTCTCTCACCAATTTTTTTAGAGAGATCTTTCAAAAGCGAGGGTCAGATGTGACTGTGGAGTGTTTTGGGATCATTGAGAAAGAAATCCAAACCCTTGTCATAGTGCGGAAGTCAACTGAGAGTCTTGTGGATTGGAGAATCAGGCAGGTCCTGTCCTCTAGTTCCTGTGGCCTTGGATAAATTACGCTTCTGAGCCTATTCCTCCTTCATAAAATGGGAGCAACCCCACCTACCTTGTCCATCCATCCATCCATCCCACCAGCCAACCAATAGGTATTAGGTGCCATTCTGGTTACCTGTTGCTGTGTAACAAATGACCCCAAGCTTGGGGTCTTAAAACAATAATCATTTTATTATATCTCATGATTTTTGTGGGTCAGGGATTTGTGTGGGGCCCAGCTAGGTGATCTTCTGCACTATATGGTCCAGGTTACTCATGGTATTCAGCTGGTGAATGGGCTGGTCTGGAGGGTCCATGACTCTTCAGTCACGTCTGGTACCTTCTGCGGACTGGCTAGAAAGCTAAGCACCCCTGGGATTGTCCGCTGTGTTACGGTAGCCATACTTCGTTAGCTGGTAACAGGGCTGCTGAGAGTGTTGCGAGAGACAGGATTTGGAAGCTGCCAGTTTCTTAAACGTCTGGGCTTAGACGCTGGCACCATGTCACTTGTGCTATATTCTGCAGGTCACGGAAGTCACGGCATTGCCCAAATTATAGCTCTAGGAGGGGACATAGACTCCACAGCCTCTATGGCTGTCTTTATTTTGCCACAAGTGCCTTCTGTGTGCCAAGTACCATTCTAGGTGCTAGAGATACAGCAGTAAACAAAATACACAAAAATCCCTACCCTGATGGAGCTTACATTCTGGTGGAGGAGACTATACACAAAATCCATACATTTAGCACTATATTAGAAGAAGCTGTCAGGAAGAGTAATGACAGGAAGCAGTACAGAGAGTGAGGTTGAGGGGGGCTGGTGGCTATTTCAGAAGGGATGGTCAGGGAAGACTGGACTGAGGTGACTTTTGAGCACAGACTTGATAGAAATGAGGAAGCAGGCTTGAGGAGCTGTCCAGGCAGAGAGAGCAGCAAGTATAAAGGTCTTGAGCTGGGAGTATACGCGGTATGTGAGAGAAGCAGCAGGAAAACCAGGGTTGCCAGAGCAGAACCAGTTGGGGGAGAGCAGCAGGAGACGCAGTCAGCCAGGCGGTGGGGGTACGCGCGGAGCAAGACCTTGCAGCCGTCGCTATCTGTGGGTTAATGTCGAAGTGCCTTGCACAGTGCCTGGAACAGTAGTAGCCACGTGACACACAGCAGCTTTTACTACCAGCGGAACCCAGTGTGGGAGCTCCCAGGCCCCCCTCGCCCTGCGGCCCACTGCGCCTCTGCGCTGGCGCACGTTCTCCTGATTAGTAGTAACAGCTTGCAAAACACAGTCAGGAAGGCAAAAAACAAAGAAAGGTTTGAAAGGGGAATCCTCATAATCTACCTCTTCTGTAACAACATTAGTCAGACAGATGGAGTTTGTCCCGGTGGCTTTGCTGACGTAGGGGGACAAGGAGTTTGCGAGTGTGCTTGTGTATGCACACTATGGGTGACTCCTGAGAGGTCAGCTTCTCATTAGAATCAGCCTTGAAAGCATGTTTGTTATGACCAGGTTGCACAAGGGGATATCCAAACAGTAGTCAAATACATAGAAACATGGTGGCAATCAAAGAAATGCAAATTCAGACTCTAGTGAAGAACCATTTCATACCAATTAAGTTAGCAAATAGTTAAGAAAATATCGGTGCTAGTGAGAAAGCACATTAAAAGTTAGGAAAAAAACCTGTTTTATGCACAGAGCTGTTCTTTGCTATATTATCTGAAGACAGTGGGGAAATAGATAAATGAATTATAGTGCTCATTAAAATGGAGATATGTGAAGATCATGTATCTTTCACTTTTTGTTTTGTACTTGTTTCTCAGTTGTGTCATTATTTAATGTTGTCTGTGCTCTCTGTAGAAATAAAGTAAAATGGGAACACATTCAAATCAGCTGAAATTGTATAAAAATTATGGCTGCAGATGGACAGGGGCCAGTAGGAACATCGACCGTTTGAAAATGGTTTAATTTGTTGGCATGACACTGTTGTGGGAAATGTCCTCATTTTTTAACTTTAGAGTTCTGTTAATGTTGCTTTAATATTATTTGTATAATATAAAAAAGTCTTCATTCCTCCTAGAATTGAATTTCTATTTACTGACATTTACTGATAGTAGGTTCTTGGTCCAGTTGTTTTGGATTAAGGTTTAGAGCAATCTTATTATCTGTTGGCCCAAGAGAAGAATTAACATTTACTTTTGAAGGTAGTTTCTTTTTTAAAATGTTACTTAAAAATATTTATCCCTCCATTATGAACATAGTCTATATTTAGTGTAAAATATTTTAAAAATAGAGAAAAAAATAACATCATTAAAAGTCATTTATAATCATATGGTTTTTTTTTTTTTTCTTAGGTTTTTAATTAGTGCTTAAAAAAAATGCAATTGCTTCTTACGGAAAATTTCGCATACACACAGAATGAGAGAATGAACCTCTATGCACTTGTCACCCAGCTTCAGCAGCCCAGCAGCTAACCCTGTTTCATCTGGGCCCTTCCCCAGCTCCCTCTCAACATTGAAGTGTTCCAAGTGATTGCCAGACATAGTATTTGGTCAGGTTTTCAGTGTTTTTTTTTTTTTTAAGAACTACCATTTTCACTTCAGAAAGGTAAATAATCTCTTAATATTACCAAATAGCCAATAAATGTTTAGATTTCCCGTAGACATAGAGGAAAGATCTTAAAATTAACACAGAGAGTTCTCATACGACTTTCGCCCAGCTTCTAATGTTGCCATCTGTAACTGTGGTACACTCATCGAAACCCGGGAAATTAACACCAACCCAATACTATTATTTAGAGACTACTTGAATTTTTCCAGTTTTCCCATTAATGCCCCTTTTCTGGCCCAGGATTCAATCCAGGATCCACACGGCCTTTAACTGCCATGTCTCACTGGTTGGTTATTTTGTAAATGTCCCTTCATTTGGGCTTGTCCGATGTTTCTCCTGGTCATACCGAGGGCACACGTTTTTGGTAATAGCACAGGTGTGATGGTCCCTTCTCATTGTCTCTTACCTGGCGGTGCGTAATACCATCCTGTCTCATGACTGGTGAGGCTAGTGTTGGCCACTTGTAGAATCAGTGTGAATTCATGAGTTCACACTAACCTTCCCCAACTTTATTATTATTTAATCCCAAGGTTCTCCCTCCTCGTTTGTTTTTTTTTTTTCCATGTACGTAATTTATCTGTCGAATAAGTTGGGTCATTTGTTCTTTATAGTTTTTTTATTCTGGATTTTGCTGATTGTGTTTTGTAATGTCACTTAACTTGTTCTCTGCTGACTCTCTGGTAATTGGTAGTTAGGTTAAGATGCATGATCAAATTCAGGTTTAATTTTTGGGCAAGATTTACATTATAGGTAGATATCTGTGCTTCCAGTCGGAGGTATAGAATATTTTGTAGTTCCTGTTCTTGTGGTGTTACATTACTCACCATTGATGACCACTTGCAAAATGGTGATCATTTAATGTCCTCATTCCTTCTTCATTTATAGCTTAATGCTTCTATAAGGAAAAACTTATTTTTCATCATATAGTTACCCTGGGGTACAGTTCACACAAGGAAAGACAAAATAAGGAATTCACTAAAATTCTGCAAAGGTAACTAACGGTATGATTAAGTTTCCCATTTCTTCTGTAACAAATTACCACGACCTTGATGGCTTAGCAACACAAATTTATTTTGTTTTTCTGGAAGTCACAAGTCTGAAATCGGCCTTACTAGGCCAAAATCAAGGTATCAGCAGGGCTGCATTCCTTCTGAAAGCTCTGGGAAAATCCACTTCTTTACCTTTTCCAGCTTCTAGAGGCTGCCTGTGTCTCTAGACGTGTGACCCCTTCCATCTTCAAAGCTAGTAAAGGCTGGTGATGTCTTTTGTGCTTCCCTCTTCCACTTTTAAGGATCTTTGTAATTATAGTGGACCCAACTGGTTAATCTCTCTAATTTAAGGTCAGCTGACTAGTAAACTTAATTTCACCTGCAACTTGTATTACGTTTGCCACGTAATTTAGTGTATTCACAGATTCTGGGAATTATGATGTGAACATCTTTGGCAAGGGGCATTTTTCTGCCTATTACAGCGTTTGAAGGTTTTTTTGTTTTATTATTATTATGAACTCAGATTTTAAACATTTTTTATGTATTTTTATTCATTGTCATTATCCTTGATGGTCTAATTGTCCTATCTTTGAACAGTGGAAAAGCTTACACAAGTTGACTCCTCTGTTATTTAGACATGAACGTTGAGGCTTTGATAACGTCCTTTCTGACCTGAGAGGATGTCTGGGCTCACCTTGTTCATTGCTGTCCCTGGTCTGGAATCTTCCCTTCCCATCGGGCAAACTTTCGTGTGCATTGGAATCGCTAGGAGGGCTTATTAAAACAGATCGATGGGCCCTATTTCCCTGCAGAATTTCCGATTTAATAGATGTGGGTTGGGGTCCAATAAATTGTGTTTGCAGTTCCTAGGTGGTGCTGATAACCTTGTTGTAGGGACTGCAGTTTGAGAACCACTGCTTTAAAGAATCCTGGTTCTTCTTGTGGGAAATGGTATTTAGAGACTACAGTCTGGATGCTAGGGATGACAATGATTCTAGGCTTTTTTAGTAAAAGAAGGAAATAACAAAATATGTTTATATTTATATTTCCAATGCGAATTTAGAATTACATGTTTTAACTTCTTTTACTTTGTATTTGTTTTCTCATAGGCTTAAAGTCTTTGCTTTTATGACATTAATAATTACTTATTTAGTAAATATACACACAGTTTCAGAATAATAATACCAATATTATTTCTTACAACATGATAATAAAAACAGTTTAAGATTTGTTTTTGGTGGCAGTCTTTTTTGTTTTTAGAGATATATCTCATTAGGGATGCACAAATAACTCTGCTTTAAAGCTATTGAAATAATTTCTTTTTGTTTGGCTAACCAGTCAACTCGATGCACAGATTCATTTTTTTGTTGTTCAGCTTTCAGTTTTAGGGGATTTTAATTTTATTTTTAAAATATTTAATCATTTTAATGGTTCAATGTAACATCTATAAAATGAGTTCTGCTGTCTGTCTCTGTCCCTTCAGTCTTATTCTTTCTTTTTCCTCGTAGAGAACCATTTAATTTATTTGATGGCTAAATAAATGGCAGTATGCTATACCCCCCCCCGCCCCCCGGGATCTGTCACCTTCTCCCATATCCCTTGAAGCCATCTACTGTAAAGATTACTTGAGGGCAGTATATTTAGAGAGAGAGTAATCATTCCTTTTCCTTGATAGCTTCAGAGTTCCCCCTTGTAAGTATGTACCATAGTTTATTCCTCAAAATTGGTGGACATTTGGGTTGTTTCCACCCTTTTGCTATTATGAATAGTGTTTCAGTATTACAAATAGTGCATATTTTGAGGTAGTTACAATCACTGTGTGCTGTTTTCTGTTTTTTCCTTTGACATTATAACATGAGCATTTTCATGTTACTGTAAATGTCATGATTTAATAGTTTTTTAAATTTTGAAATACAAACTTATTTAGAGATTTTAGAAACTCAGAAAAATGAAAAATTAAAAATCAATTGAAAATTACCCATAATCCTTCTACTTTGGTATGCTGTTATTATTTGATGTGTTCCCTTAACTGTGGACATTTAGAAAACAGTATCATATTGCATAGTATCCATGTTTGCCTTTCATAATTATGCAGTTTTTTATACTGTAATCTTTTTATAATTAATTCTGTATTGTTGTATATTTAGTTTCTTTCTGGTTTTTTCAGCATTATAAATAAATGTGATACATCTGTGCATAAAGCTTTTTCCAAATTTCAGATTATTTTTAAAGTTGGTTTTTAGAGACTTTAACTGAGAAGGAAGTACACATTTGTTAAATACGTCTACCAGCTTGTTGTCTTTATCGCAGTAAGGTAAACAGGTGAGAAGTTGTCACCCTGAAATTTTTGTCAAGCAGATTTCATTTTTTTATTTCTCTTCTGGTAGGACCTTAGAAACGAAGTTGAGAAGTTACGCAATGAAGTAAACGAAAGAGAGAAAGCAGTGGAGAATCGTTACAAGAGTCTGTTGAGTGAAAGTAATAAAAAATTACACAGTCAAGACCAGGTGATCAGACATTTAACAGAAAGTATCAATCAAAAGGACAAGGACTTGTTACTTCAGGTACCCAAAATTTTTTTTTTTTGTATTTAAATTTTGACTTGGTGTAGGTTGTTTTTTTTTTTTAAACTGTTTTGCAGGAACATTTATATAAAAACAAGCTGGCAAAAATGATTATAGTCTACATTGCTATATATCAGAGCCTTTTAGAGCTTCTTTTATGTCATTCGGGCTTCAGCCACCAGGGAGGTAAGTTTGGAGAAGGGGAGGCCCCGTGAAGGGAAGGAAATTATCCTGGGTCACATGACTGCTAAGCAGCAGAGTGTATTCAGGCCTTCACCTGTGTAGCTCTGGTGCCTGGCCTGAGCACATCTGCTGTGGTCTTTGCTATTCCTCATTCATGCTGTGTCTTTTAGCCGCACTTGACTTTCCTCTATTGGCTCATTTTTGCTATTCTTGTTCGCTCGGATTTGATTCAGCTCAGACTTACAGGGACCATCCTGGACTCCACATGAGGGTTTAACTCTGCTTCCTGCCAAAGCCTCATTAACGTAGCAGTGAGCGGTAAAAAGGTATAAACCCACAGGCCTGGGACTAGGGGAGTATGCTGCAGCGGGGTGCTGCCTGGGTGATGAGTGACGGGTAGGTGGTAACTGCATCGGATTCCGCTTTCTCGGGCTAGAATGCTGGGCAGCCCGGTGACCTTGTTCTCTTCACTGGCAGGAAATGGGAGCTCTACTCTCTGGTGACCTTCAGTGAGAGAAGCTCTGGTCCAGGTATCACCGGGTGCATCAGAAAACAGAGTGCAGGGAGCAGGAGTGGGTATGCTCAGCTGTGGGATCCCTCTGAGGGGAAGAGGCTGAAGGATGCCGACAGTTGGGGGTCCTCTGACACAGCAGCTGAGTCCCCCGCCGGCCGCATCAGTGAGGCTGCCAGTGCTGTGTCCTTCCCGCGCTCACGGAGCTTCTGAGCCCCTGACACTTAGAAATGGTTGGATGGCTTGAGCTCACCGCACAGGAGAAGGGTGTCTAAGAGGAAAGGCAGAGGCCGAAACAGACAGAACAAAGCTACACAGGGGAAATAGAAACAGCAGAAGGTGGGAGGAAAACTGTCCGGAGCAACAAAGTCAGCACTAACATCCTCAGGTAATTAATGAGGTCAGGCTCTGATAGAGAAGATATTTGGAGAAGAAGGGCGACCTATTGGAAATTGGAAGTATGATTAGAGATACAAAAAGTTTAATAGAAGAGTTAGAAAAGTTGGGAGATAAAGAGTAGGTCTTGCAGAAAATAGAATTAAGCAAGCAAATAGGTACGAAAATGGGAGAGAAAAGAAGAAATTAGAGCCTTGACTGAAGAGCTCCAATGTATAACTAACAAGTTCTAGGAAGAATGAAAAGTCAGAAGGAAGACAATTTTCAAAGTAATAGAAAATTTCCAGAATGGAAGACAGGTAGCTCTACATTGAATGGGCCTGCGCTGTTTCTAGCACAATGAATATAATGCTATAGCCCAAGGCATGCCTCTGTGAAATTTCAGAACACAGGTAAAGACAGCATCTGAAAGGCTTCCAGAGGGAGGAAAAGGTGGGTCACATGCAGAGTCCTCAGCAGAAACACGAGAAGCCAGAGAGGGGAGAGCAGTGCTTTCAGATTTTTGAGGAAGAGTGATTTCCCATCCCGCGTTCTGTGCTCAGCAGAGCTGTTAGCAAGAGTGAGGGCAGAATAAAGGCACTGTCAGACATTTGGTGCCTGAAATCACCTGCCTTCCATGTACTCTTTGCAGGAAATGTCTGGAGGATGATTTCATACAAATGAGGACGTAATCCAAAAAGGGAGACATGGGATCCAGAGAGGAGGGAATTCACCTGGGATGTATGGCGAAGTCCCAGGATGGGTGAGGTGTAGGGAGCCTGTATTTGAGCTGCGGAGGGAACGCTGAAGTTGCGATTTCTCCAAGAAACTGAAATGGAACATCATTAACCTGACATCTGACTCCATCTAGATCTAGGGGAATTTTTAGGTTCTTTCAGAGAGTTTGGAGGTAAATTAACATTAAGTACATGATTTAGTTTTATGAACTAAGTAAACAAACAGAACAAAGCAGTTGTCACTACTTCCAAGACAAGCACAGAGTCTAAAATGAAATGCAGTCATGGAACTCTATGTATGACTGAGCCATGGACAGTATTTGAGTGGCCGTACTAACTAAATGCAGAATATTGACTTAGCTAAAATTGTAATGTGACTATTAGGAAAAGTGTTGGGGGCAGATGATATAAGAGCTAAATTTTAAAACTTCTGTGAGAGGAGCCAGTAGACAAATTCTAATTGAATGATGTCAAGAAATGTGAGTAGGAACATAATATAGAAACATGGAAGTAAATAACCAAAATGGCTATAGAGTCAAAAATTGTTACTTTCTGGGAGTGGGACTCAGAGGTGAGAAGTGGAGAGGTAGGGGCGGTGGTTTCCCACTTCAGCCATATATACTGTTAAAAAGGCATATGTATAATTGAACTTTGAAAAATAAAATTAAAACGTGTAACTCAAACACAGCAGTATGATGGCAGTTCTAGAAATTCACTGCTGCTTAATTTGATTCCTATTTCTTCCTGTTACAGGTCAGTGGGTTTTTACAAAAATTTGTCTCTGCTGCTTTTTTGTTTGTGTTCACCTAATTTTTTTGTGACAAATTTGACATGCTGAATTAACTCTGATAGGTGCTAAGGAATAAGATGTGGTTCTTGCCCTGAATTTCTGACAGAGAGCACAGAAACCTATTTCAGGAGTTACCAGGTGTTGAACAGTCAGGAGTAGATCCGATGCTTGAACCTGGGCACAAGACCAGAGGGACAGTCTCCCGTCCTGCTGCACTGTCAGATGGCAGGTCTTCTGAAGGAGTCAGGGAGGGGAACTGTATTGTGAATCATCACGAAGGAGTTTTTCGTATGTGACCAAACCCCAAGGCAGTGTTTGCAGTCTTGCCTTTTTCTTCCCAGAAGTCAGTCTCCTCACAGATATGGGTGGTTCAAGTTTCCTCAGATTTGTAATGTTTCAAGAGAGACTGAACTTTGTTGGGTTGTGGTCTGCAGTCTCCCTAGTCTGACCCCGCGGTACAGGAAACAGACACAGGGACCACACCCTGGTCCGGGGGGGACTCAGGATTGGAACCCAGTCCCAGGGGCCCAGGGCCTGGCCTTTGTCCTCCACCTCTGCTGGGTGGCTGTCACCGTGGTGGCGAGAAGGCAGGTTTGTAATGACCGTGCTGGCAGGCTGCTCTTCTAGTGTAGTAACACGCAAATGGAGTACGTTACAGTTTCGTATTGCCAGTATTTTGGGATGATGGAAGTAAGTTACTTAGAGGACATACAGGTGTTGTGAAGGAAAAAAGTATCTTCCCTTTAAGAGTTGGGGATAATCTCTTAATATTTTTTTCTTGTTGAAAACTTTGTTACGGTGTGTTTTGTTTCTTTAGAAATTCAATGAAAAAGATTCAGAAGCAATACAGCAGAATTGTTATTTAACGACTGTGGAGGATCTCAAATTCAGGAATGAAGACTTTGTAACAGAAAAGCGCTCTTCTCAACAGTCACCAGGCAGCAAAATCATCCTCTCTGAGGTAAACTTGACTGAAACTGGATGTTCACAGGTGGATTCATAGTCTTTTCTGACACATATTTGGTAATTCCTTTGATCTGGAGAGCCTCAGATGCCTCCTTGCTGATAACTGACTTTACACCCGGAAAGAGGAGGGCACCTGAGTCTAGCTGCCTTGGAGATTAGTGTCCCACAGCTGAGCCTCGGTGTTTGCACTGCTCAGGGGACAGAAATCTTCACTCCTTAAAAGATGAGCCTTGTATTTGCTCTCCCAGCGTTCACCTCTGTAGGACTCTGTGATCTCAAGTGTCAGGAACACTTTTCTGTTCGAATGCATATGAAAAAGGGCACAGCAGGCCTTTCCTTACCTGGCCCCACGTTAATCTTTCTGGTCTCATTTTCTCTCAGTCCCCATCACCACTGCCAGCAGCTAATGTCTTGCGCAAGATTCCTGAAAACGCCGTCTTAGTACTTCGCTCTGCCTTTGCACATGCTGTCCCATCTGCCTGGAATGCCTTTTCGTTCCTTACTTTCCTCGTGGCTCCTGAACATCCCTAATGCCGCTCTAGCATCACCTTCTCTGTGACACTGTCCCTGAACCCTCTTAGCAGCGATGTCGTCTCTTCCTCTTGGGCTCACAGCACTTTGACGTCCATCCATCGTAGCACTTAGTTCTTGTGTTGATGTTAGTAGACCCACCTTTCTGTTGTCTCCTCACTCGAGCCCCTGAGTACCACGGGCAGGCACCTCCAAAGTAGAGAACTGGCCCTCACTTTTGAGTCCTAGTGTCTCTCTAGTGCACTGCCTGGCTCAGTAGGTGTTTGTTGAGTGAATGAATGACTCTTGGTTTGTGAGAGGTGCATAGAGATTGTTCTGACCCCTGGTTCTTATAAAATGCAACTTGGCAGCCAAATATGGGAAAGGAAAGGAGTTCACTGTAGGACAAGTTTTGTTTTTTCTAAACTTGGCTTTAATCGGTTTCATACATTCGGGACAGAGAACTCTTATGCAAATTAGTTTCAGATGAATGGCTCTGATCATGACTTGTGGTTTTGCAAAGGGTGATTCTCAAAATAATTAACTGATGCAGCACCGGCCCAGCTATTGAAACAGACTGAGGCGGGAGGGCTGGAGCAGGGTCCAGGAGGCCTGCTCGTTTGCCAGGGATCAGCCCTGTGGTTACGGGGCCTCGGAGTGGTCCCTAGGAGTCCATGGGGAGGGGCCAGGGCAGCTGGGCTGGTTGGGGTGGGTGGACCAGGGGTTATCCCACAATCGGTGTAGCGGTACTTCAGTATTTTAGCAGCTGCACTAGCCCCTGCAGTGTATGTCAGCTCAGTGTCAGCCGCTGTCTGGACAGCCTCATCGGGTGAGGGAGCACTCTCCTAACTCTCACCACGTGTGGGTTTGCGTTTTTCCGTGTCTCTGGAGTAAGAGCGTCGGCACAGACTAGTGGGGAACCCTGTGGCCAGGCCACACGTCTGGAGGCCTGGGTTCCTCTCTTGGCTCTGTCACTTCTTTGGGCAAGTCCTGTAACTAAACCTCAGAGGGCTGATATTTGGGATTCTAATTTACAGATAGACACTTGATTTTGACCATATTTAATTGGGTGGTAGGATACCACTAACCTGTAGCAAGGGCGCAGTCTGCTTTGAAACAAGACAAAAGCACCCCATCGGAAGTTTTAGATGAATAGATCTTCACTAACTTGAATATATTTAGTTAAACTTTGCTATTTTGAATCATGTTTTAATCATGTAAAAAGTATGTAAATGTTGAATAAAATGTTTATAAGCCTATTGAACAGGGCTGAGTATTTTAAAATGTAACCTCACTAGCGTGATGATCTGCACCACTTTGTTTTTAGGTTTTTTGCACTGGGCGATGTCTGTACTTTCATACAACCACAAGTATAAGGTCATCATCTCATGGACATTTCCATTATATTTAGATCCTGGTGATGTTTAAATTACTGTGCAAAATACCTAAGTATTTTAGCAAAGGTTTTAATTCTGTTCTTCAAAACTAATTGCAAATTGTAGATAAAGAGCTATACATTGTCATTTAGGAACTGCACATTTCTAGGTGTCAGTTTAAGAAGTCCCAGCTGTCGGAGCCCATGGCCTCGCGCCACCATCCCCTCCCCGCCTCGCCCGCGAAGGCGTGCTTTTCAGATCACAGCTCTTTCTTCATAGAAAACGTGGATTTCGGTTTCTTCCGCTATGCCTTTGGCCTTTTTGTGTTGATTTAGGTTTTATCCTCTGCCCATTTCTGCAAGGAACTTGGGGCTGGGATGGCGTCCCCATCGACCCTGGGCAGGCTGTGACAGGGCACTGAGGACAGGGAGTGAAGCACAGGGACCGTATTTAACGTGCCGCAGCCAGAGGTGTGGGGCTCGGCTGCTGACACGGCTGGGGCATCACTGCTGAGGTTCCCGAGTATTAAAATAAATGTCTTTGTTGCAGAGCTGTGACACAGGTACTGGAAGAGACACCATCTACCTACCAGGCCACTAAATTGCCCTGATTATTAAGAAGTGAGCCATTCAGTTTCCTTGTTACGTATCTGCTGCCTGCGCAGATTGTGGTCAGCACATTGCATGTGTTTCCTTCAAGTCACTCAGGAAGTGGTGGTAGAGTAGAAAATGCCCTGGCTTTGGTGTTGGAATATCAGTTCTGCTACTTATTAGCTCTGTGACTTTAGGCAAGTCACTTAATCTCTCAGAAACTCACCTTCCTAATCTGTAGACTGGGGAGTTCTGTGCTTGTTTCTGGGAAGGATTAGAAATAAAATAAGCGTATTCATTAAGGTTCTTTTGGTTGCCAGCTATGGAATTCAACATTGAGTAGTTTGAGCAACACAGCAGTGAAGGAGGGTGTTTACTGGGAGCATCCCGGAAGCTGTCACCTGTGCCAAGGGAGAGTCGCATAGCTATGCCTTTGAGAGAGTGAAACCGTCCGCGGCAGCCCACGGACAGCAGAAGCTGTCCACCCGAGGGCATCGTCTTTGACGTGGGTCACACCTGGTGACTCCCGGACTTCTGGTGTCTCAGTTTAGATTTCTGAATGCCTGGAGAGAATTGTACTAGTTTCGTGTGGACCCCGGGGCTAGCTGGCAGAGGAGAGGGTTCTTCCAGGAACTCACCCCAGTGTTTTGGGGACAGTTCTCAGATGGGGCAGGGGATGGTGGTGAGCTGGTGGCCATTCTCGGGCTACGGAGAACAAACCGCAGAGTCAGGCTCAGGAGATGCGTGGCGATCCTGTCTTCTGTGGGAAGAGCGGCCTCCAGTCTGGCTTGATTCTTGTTTGGAGGGGCAGGGTGGAGGGTGGGGTCGGTTGCTCCTGCTCTGGGGTGCTCCTCCTTGCTGCCTTCTGGGTAGCCCTTTGCCCTGTGCCGAGGAGACCCACTGGTTTGTCAGCTCTGCTGACGGAGCCAAATGACTTCATTCTAACTGGCATGACTCAATGCAGGGGAAGAGGTGATTGATGAAATGGGACCCAAATGGCTCCGAAGAGTTCATTTATTTAACATGGGTGAGCAGTTTTCTTCTAGGAAGACGTTGACTCACTCCGACGTCCATTATGCAAACTATCCACAGGAATCTCTGCTCTTAAGATTCATATGGGTCCCTGTGTTCCCTCTTAGCTATTTAATCATCAGGTCAGCAAGTGCGGTGGCAGCATTTGATCTGTGCCAGGCACTGTGCTACCCCAAGACCCACAAGACCCGCAGACGGGCGGCTGGGACACCAGCGGGGGTGTGAAGGTGCCACGGGGGCTGGGAGGGGCATCTGTCTGGCAGGGACGGCCGAAAGTTTGGCCTGAGCAGATCCTGTGAGGTGCCGAGAGTGTGTCCGTGGAGAGGGGTGACCGACAGAGGTGGTCTCTGAGAGGTGCGGCGTTTCCCCTGGAGCTTTATGGGGTTTCAGTTCACAGAGGTGGCGGGGGGGTCGGGGGAAAGCAAGTGTGGTTGCGGTCCGCTGGCAGTTGGGGGTGGGGCCGGGGGGAGCCGTGGCCGAGGAGCCGGCGAAGGTTTGGAATGGCTTCCAGAAAGAAGAAGAGGGGTGCTGACATTGCAGTGGGTGGGCCTCTCAGCCTGCAGGCCCGGCGCTCCGTGATCCAGTTCAGGTCCCGGGTCCCCAGGGTCGGGACTGTTTCACTGGGCACGTGCATTCCACCCCTGGAGCCTACCCAGCCACCAGAACTCCATTTTTATGTCTTGTTTGCCAGCCTTTCTGGCTTGGTTTTGAAGTTACATACCTTGCGCAAATTCTGACTGCCAGTTATTAGCTGAACGGACCCATCAGGTTAACCTCTCCTCTCAGAGAATCAGTTTCTTCATCTGAAAAATGGGAGCACTACCCTGCCTTCCTGGGGTGTTGGGATTAGGGATGATCCATGTAAAAATATGTAACATAGCACAGGAGCATAGGAATAGCAGTTAATGGCTGTTTGTCACGTGTCAACCCCGTGCCAGGCATCATGCTGGGAACTTTGTATAAAATAACATAGTTAATCTCCTTAACAACTCCATGAGGTGTGGAATTATTACCTCTTCTTATAGGTGAGGATATTGAAGCGCAGAGAGGCTGAGTAACTTCCTCAAGGTCGCACTCTTAACCATCACTGCCGCTCACAGCAGGTGCTCAGGAAGCAGTGCGTTTTCGTACCTTCTTTGTCACTGCTGGCTGGGTTTTATGTGGCTGACAGCGGTGACGTCACCCTTTCCAAGCACCCGGTGCTTTGTGTCCATTATGGGCATCGGCAGGTGGACTCGGAGCTCGGCGGGGTCCGCACTCTGCCTGACTGCCCTGCCCCTGGGTGCACTGTTGGCCCTCTGCGCCACCGTTCTCTCGTCCCAAAAACAGGGAAGAGTCGTGACATCTGAGCTCATTGGGCTGTTGTGAGGTTTGGAGGAGAAAATGCCAGGAGGGCACTTAGTATAGTGGCTGATACGCCGAGGACCTGATGGCCTCATCATCTTGACACCCCTCTCGAATTCTTCCCTAGAGCTGAGAGGATCCCACGTGACACGATCACTGTGCACGAAGGCGTTTGGGAGCTCCTCGTGCCAGTGACGTGTCGCAGGATGTACGGAAGGGCCTGGCATTTCCAGCAGTCTTGGAGACTAACTTATCGCAGCCAGACTGGCGGTTTAGCATTTAAACCTGTAGGTGGCAGGCGGTGTCTTTACCTTGTTCTGTTGAGGGCTAGACGCATAGCAGCAGTCCCTTAGGTCAGGGGTTCGTAACTGCCCTCTGCCCTCTGCTTCCCTGTGGCAGTCTGCTGAAGCCAAGGGCCTCTTCCCTGGAAAAATATGTAAATGCATAAAATATATGCACAGGATTATGAAGGAAATCAATTATTTTGAAATTTGGTCGTTGAAATATTTAAAAAGAATAAAAATAGGACTTGTTTACTAATGTGTTAAATAATAAGATCTAGTGGTGAGCACAGTGACTGCTGTAGTTTTGAAATAGTGATAAGAATAAATAGTTTGAAATAACCACACATATATAAACTGTTTTTGATGACAAAGTCACAGGAAAATACCAAGACTACTGTGGTTTGTAGCAGTAGCAGTGTTCTGTCATGTCATAACTGAAGGGAATGCTAAATCCCAACTAGAGGTGAGTGAAGATAAAGCTGTAACATCTTTCTGCTGTTCATATTCATATTCACATCCACGCAGCCCCTGAATTTTAATTTCAGTTAAAAGCCCTGTCCTAGGGGGTATTTTAACTCTAGGAAAAAGCATAAGTTAATGTGAAATACAAGGGCTGCTGGCAGCCCAAGTCTCTTCATTAATTGAGTGTCTCCCAGCATTTGGAGAACATTTAGTCCGTGATAGGCACTGCACTAGGTTTTCTGCACACATTAACTTTATTTATTTTAACATTTCTGCTTCTTTTAAAAAATATCCTCACCCAAGGTATGTTACTGATTTGAGACAGAGAGTGAAACATCGATGTGAGAGAGAAACATTGATCAGTTGCCTCCTGAATGCACCCCGACCAGAGCTCAGATCGCCAACCTAGGTATGTGCCCTGACTGGGAATCGAACCTGCAACCTTTTGGTGTATACAGGACGATGCTCCAGCCAACTGAGCCACTGGCCAGGGCACATTTTCTTCTTATTTTGAAATAACTTCAAATTTATAGGCTACTTAAAAAATAAAGGTTTTACTTCTCCTGAGCCACCTGAGAGTGAGCTGTCCCTGTGAAGCCCGGTCACCTCTGAATACTTTAGTGTGCGTTCCTCATCGGCGAGGACAGTCTTCTGTGTGATACGGCACCGCCATCACGACGACGGGGGGGACTGGCAAAGGCACTTCACTGCCTTCCAACGCTCAGACTCATTCAGGTCTCACCAGGGTCCCATAAAGGCCTCTCTAGCAGAAGGACTCAGTTGAGGGTCATGTGCTGCATTTATCTTGAGTCTTCAGTTTCCAGTTTGGAACCGCCCCTCTGTCTTTCCTTGGCTTTTATGGCCGTGATGCCTTGGTACCACGTGACTGAATCCAGGCCCCTCACACTGTAGAGTGTCCTTAATTTGGGCTCGTGATGATTAGATTCAGGCTCAGCATCTTTGGCAGGAATGGTCCAGGGCCAGTGCTGTGTTCTCGTTGTGTACTGTGCGATGGCATATGATTTTGATTTGTCCCATTACTGGTCACTCTGACTTTGATAACTTGATGGAGCTGGTGTCTGCCAGGTGTCTCCACTATCCAGTTATTCTTTTCTCCTTTGTAGTTAGTAAGTATTTTCTGTCAGGAGGTGGTGTTTTGAATCTATTTGAATATCTTGATCTTCAAACTTTCGCCCACCAGTTTCCTTTTATGTTTCCTGGCTGAGTTATTCATTCCCATGATGGTTGGCAAATGGTGAGTTTTCTAATCTCATCATTCCTTCTACATTTACTAGTTGTTATTGTTCTATAAAGAAAAGCCTATTTTTCTTTTTATTTATTCTTGTCAAGATAGGCTTATGAATTCATATTTTATTAAGTTGGTTATAACCTGTTACTATTGTTATTTATTTTGATGCTCAAGTTACTCCAGTTTTGGCCTTTTCAAATTGAGTCCTCTGTCCTTCTGACAAAACACTCCGCCATTATTTAAGCAGTTCCATCCTTCTGGCATGACAAAATGCGGTGGACACAGCTTGTGTTGTCCTTGATTTTCTTGCCCTAGCATTGGCATTGGCCATTTCTCTTGGCAGCCCTGCTTCCTTACAGTACATCCTTAACTTACCTGCTCCGTAACTCCATGAGGTGGTGGTTATTACCCACCATTTGACAGGTAGGAATACCAAGGCTTCAGTAAGTAACTTCCTGAGGTCCCAGAACTGGTAAGTGACAGAGCCATATTTTGAAGTTAAAAAAAGATTCTCTTTTGTGAATGCCAGTTCACAAAATTACAACCCCATTTCACAAATGAGGAGACTAACCTCACAGAGGTTTGTTAAGCTAGTTACCGAGGTGACATAGCGACCAGGTGGCAGCGATCCCCCTCACATCTCTTCATCATCTCTTCCGGATGCCTGGGAATTGTGACTCACTTGACCTCTTCTACTTTAAGTCCCTTTTCCCTAATACTTGTCAGGTTTTGGTTTAGGATTTTTTTTTTTTTTTGAGCAAGAACAGATGTGCAAAACATTGTTTGCAGTATTGTGAAAACAATGACCAGGCGCTCTGAGGGGTAGCTATTTTGTGATGGGCAAATCGGGTAACTAGGATGGTTCTTCTATGACAGCTATTTAGTGCTGGGAGCATAGCTCTCAGCTTTACTCTGAGGTTGAGGTGGACAGTCAGTCATTCCCCACGCCGCCTGCAGGTGGTGCTCTCTGACTGCGGCCTGATCCAGAACCTGGCACTCAGGATCACCTTTGCTTGGGTTTGGAAACCCATGTATGTTTCCATAATGTAAAGATGTGCTCTTTTAAAATTGTTCTCTTAATATCAGATGCCCATTTTCATTTCCAGGAAAAGCAACAATTGGAGTATGAAGAGCTGATCCAGGTCTTAAAGAAAGAGCAGGACATCTATGCCCACTTGGTCAAATCTCTGCAGGACTCAGACAGGTAAGGATTTCTGTTTGGACATCACACACACATGAGAGTGAACACACGTACACAGACATGTTCTGAATAAATGCTGCAGCAGAGTTTGCTTGGGAAGCTTAAAGTTCTTGGATGATGATTGCCTTGTATAAATCAGATATACTATTTTCTATCAAGAATTGTCTGACTTTTGTCCTAGCCAGGTGACTCAGTTGGTTAGAGCATGATCCCAATATGCCAAGGTTGCGGGTTCGATCCCTGGTCAGGGTACATATAAGAATCAACCAATGAATGCATGGATGAGTGGAGCAACAAGTTGATGTGCCTCCCTCCCTCTCTCCCTTCCTTCCTCCCTTTCTCCCTTCCTCTCTCTAAAATCAATAAATAAAGGGAAAAAAAATTATCTGACTTTTGACAACAAACTTAGGGTAGAAATAACATAATAATATCACTCAGATTTTCATAATTATTATTGATTTAGAAAGTGCTTCTATGTATTATCTTAGATGATCCTCACAGCTGTTCTGTAAGGTTAGTTATTCCTATTTTCCATAAGAGAGGTTAAGCAACTTCTCCGGAGTCACACAGTGATGAGTGACAGAACCCTGTGACACTCAAGCGACTTGGGTCTTTACAGAATTTCTGAAATGATTTGGGGCCTGTGAGGGGTGGTAAGGAGAGTTGGTTAGGGGCTAGTGGGCTTCTTCTAGCCCTTGCTCTGTGTCCACAGGCAAGTGGCCACCTCTGGGCCACTGTTCGCCCATCTGTAAATACAGGGGTGGCCTGTGTGATTTCTGATATTAAAAAAAATCATTTTTCTACACCCTGGGATAGTTACAGGTGAAAGGGATGATGTCCAGGGTTTCTTTCAAAGCAGCACAGAAGCAGAGGAAGTGGACAGGGTGCTGTGGAACGAGATCGGCTGTGGCTCCCTGCTTGTAGGGCCTGGGGGTGCTTAGATGGACGAGGGGCTCATTACATTGCAGTTTGTTTTCTTTTGTATATGGCTCAGATTTCCCATAATAAAAATTTAAAAAAGAAGAAATCACCCTTCAGTGCCCCTTCTCTTAATGCCCTTTACTCCAGGCCTAAGTCTTCCTTATGCCTCCCCTGGGCCGCCTGTTCTGCCGCTGCCTTCGCGTGGGTTCCCGCACCCCTTTGTCTCCCACGGGTCCGTGAGGTTTCGCCTTGAGGGCCGCCCTTGTCAGGAGGCCCACGGTAATCCCCAGGAAAGTTGCCGCTGTGTGCCCTGCCTCCTCGTCTGGCCCGCGAGCTCTCCCTTGGGGCAGGGGTCCTGTCTCGCTCTTCTCCGTTTCCCAGCGCCTGTCCTGGGGGCCGGTGTGGAGAAGGCCCTGGGCACTGTTCATTAGATGGATCTGTCTCCCCCATCTTCTCAGTTTGAGATCATTTTCAGATTTTTAAATCTCAAGTGAGCTTAGAGAAGATGAAGAGTAGGCATCACTCTCAGAAAGTGAGCGTTTTCCAGAGGCCTCGGCTGCTGGTCATTTTCCCTTGGGGACGGGGCAGAGTAATGCTGGGAGCTCAGAGAGGGAGCGGGCGGCATACGCTGCACTGCAGCTCTTCCGGGGGGAGCCGGATCCGGGTCTGGGCGCTGACAGGGCCTGTGGGTGAGTGTGTTCCTGTCAACCCCTTCAGCATCGTGGGTGGCTCTGAGTTTCACAGGTTCTTTCTTAATGTATAAAAACGTGGAATGGGCCCTGGCTGGGTGGTTCAGTTGGTTGGAGCGTTGTCCCGTGCACCAAAATGTTGCAGGTTCAATCCTCGGTCAGGGCACATACCTGGATTGTGGGTTCTATCGCCAGTTGGGGCACGTGTGGGAGGCACCTGACTGATGTTTGTCTCTCGCCTCAATGTTTGCTTCCCCCCCCTTCCTCTTTCTCTAATATCGATAAACATGAGTGAGGATAAAAACAAAAAATGTGGGATGAGACCAAGATAGGTCAGTGCTGTGACTGATGAACAGGCTTACAGGATTCCCTGTTTCTCTTCAGAGTTCAAACACCTTTAGGGTTAGTCAGACCTGGGTCCAAACCCTAGCTCTGCCACTCAGCAGCTCCGAGTTCTGGGCTAAATCACTTTTCACTCCGAGCCTCAGCACACATCATGTTTTAACAATTGCGATTGGCCGACCTACCTCTCTCCTTACCTCCGTACCTGCCTACCTACCTATTTACCTGCCTCTCAGACTACCTACCTTATAGGGTGGGGTTGAAATGAGATGACAGCGTGGGAGATCCTGATACTGCCTGGCACATATAAACGCCCAGTACATGGTAGCGCATTAAGAGTGCGCCATGAAAAGCCTCTGTACATCTCAGTGTCCCAGTACACATGGACTCAGTTGTAGGGGGTTTTGAATCCTCAGTCCTTGCCACGCGCAGAGGGCAGAACTGTGGGCTGAGGCAGGTGGCGTGCCTTTTGGTCACGTCAGCATTGCTCAGTCCCTGGAAACTGGCAGTAGAGGGGATGTCTCTGGAGACGTATGCCGCTGTGCTTGTAATTAAGACTGGGAAGTGAGGTCAGGGCTCATGGGCACCTGTGTGCCTGGCCCTTTCCCCTTCACTTATTAATTCCTCACGGCAACACATAGAAGGCAGGGGCTTCGTCCTATATTTGGGAGAGGAAATCTGCTGTTGGAAGTGTTCAGGGTGCTGTCAAAGCACCTGTAGCTGGGAACCACCAGAGCTCAGCTCTCCCCGGCTCCCGAGCCTAGGCCCTTCCACAGACGTGCCTCATCTTGAGGACCGGTGCAGTCTGCGCTCCCCAGTGACTCAGGCTTCCTCACCCTCGGCGCTGTTGGAATGCGGGCTGGGTAATTTTTTGTTAGGAGGGGCTGCCCTGTGCGTTGTAGAATGTTCAGCAACACCTCTGACTTTCTCCACTGCATCCCAGTAGCGCCCTTCCCTGCCCCAGGTAGGACAGCCGCTTGTTCCCCAGGTGCCACTGTAGTCTGCAGATGAGAATCACTGTTACAGCTCATGAGAATCAGAAATTTTGGCTTATAAATACTGTCTTTTGTTTGGGAATTCTTAGGGGATGTGGAAGGAAGGAAAGGATGTGTGTCGAGCATCTAGTATGTTAGGCACTATGCCGTGTTCTTTCCCATAGAACATCTCATTTAATCCTCAGAACAATCTTGAAGGAAAGACACGACCCCATGTTAGAGAGGAGGAAATTCGGACAGAGGCCTGAGGTCATGGAGCGGGTTGGTGGTGGTTTGCCTTTTGGAGCTTAGGTCTCCCCAACTCCTCATTTCTGCCTCCTTCACCGCCCCCCCACCCACATTCCAGAAACAGGCCCCCACAGGGCTTTTGCTGCCTTTGCTTCTTTTGTTCCCTTGGTGCCAGTGCCCCCCACCTTGACAAGATCTTGGAGTGGGGGGCGCGTAAATGGCAGACGGGTGCAGCAGCCGTGCCTGTTGGCCTGTCGGAGAACGGGCGAGGGGCGAAGCCGCTAGCCTTGCCAGCCCCGCTGCAGGAGCTTCGCTGAAACAATCTCCTTTTTTCCTGGTTAAATGTGTCTGCAGCCCGACTGCATCCAAACGCGCGCTGTGCTGTGATACCTCTGGAAGGGTTTCCATCAGCCTTACAAATTGGCCATTATGATTGCCTTGAAATGAAAGTGGGAACAAGTTGCTGGTGGGGCCCCTTCCTTTGCGAGAAGCCGACTTCACAATGAGCCATCGTCAAAGCAGCGAGCATAGAAGATTAGACATAATGGTTTATTTTCCTTCCAATATATGTTGATTTATGTGTGCGGGCCAGTGGATGGAGCAGTAAGAGATTTCTGAAGAAGTGGGGCTTGAGTCTGTAGCACATATATTTAGAGCAACAGCTCTTCCCCTTTTGGGGATATGGACCCCTTTTGAAAAGTCTGTTGAAAGCTGATGGGCCTTCTCCCTAGAAAAAGCCACTTAAAAAGCTGCTGTTTCAAGGTGTTGACAGACACTCGTAGCGAACCATAGATCAGATGCTGGACAAGGACTGATGTATTTCTTCGTATCTAAAAAAGGAGGCTTTCTGATTTGTTAGTGTGGTTTGGTAGTCTTGAAAATGTTTCTATGGTTGGACCCACTAAATTGCACTGCTGGGAATTTGTCTTCCGGGACTAACCTGAGTGTGAAACAAGCTTTCGGCCCAGAGTTCAGTGAAGCATTGGTTAAATTACTCAGGTGCCAGTGTGGGCTTCTGTCCCTCTGAGAGCTGGTGTGACCAGCGGGTTCAGATCCCTCTGTGGGCACGTCAGTGGGGGTTTACAGTCCCCCTTGTGTTCCTGCATGGTCCAGTTCGTAGCCACTAGCCATGTGACTATTTAAATCTAAATTTCAAAAAAATGAAGCACTCAGTTCTTGTGTGTTAGCAGCAGCATAAACATTCAGTACGCACTTTAGCCAGCGGCCGCTGTGTCAGCGCAGCTGCTGAGCATTTGCATCGTTGAGGAGGTTCTGTTGGACAGTCCCCGAGGTCCGTGCGGCATCCGGAAGGTGTGCACCTTCATGGCCCCCTCTGAGTTCTGGGTTGCTCCCTGTGCGGCGCGGCTCCGCATCAGTGACCCTGCCGTGAACCTCCGCACCCCTCCCAAAATAAAAACCCTTTCCACTCTGTATTTGCCTCTCTCTCGGCCCTAAATTGGTCCTTCTTTCCCTTCTTTTATTCGCTCACTCCTTGTTCTTTTTTTCCTCTTCCTCCCTGCCCCTCACCCCGACCAGTGCCGCGTCCTTTGGGGTGACGGACACAGCAGACGTTCTCTCGTGTCGCCTCTTTCTGAAGCCGGGGACCAGGTGACAGCCAGGCTCAGGAGAGCTGCCCCTTTCACACCCAAACTCTCACAGGCGCCTTCCAAACAGAGGAACATCCTGTGGTGCTAGTTTTACCTAATTACATTCGTAGCAAAAACTTGGAAATGATCTTGATGTGCACTGACAGGGGATGAGTTAAAGTAAATGGTGGGACATCATCTGTTAATAGTAAATAGTCAGAAAATGATGTTTGCGAATAATTTCCAAAAATGCAGGGAAGTATGTAAGTGCAGAATGCACAAGTTAGCATTGTATTGCCCATTATTATGTCACTGTTGTGAAAATACTCGGGGAAAAAGATCGGGAGGGAATACAGTCTTCCATGTGTTCATTGGTTGTGCGATCATGGTAGTTTTTGCTTTCTTTATATTTTTGTTTTATATATTTTTTAAATGGTACTAGATTTTCTTTTTTTTAAATAAGTATTTTATTAATTTATTTTTAGAGAGGGGAAGGGAGGGAGAAAGAGGGAGAGAAACATCAGTGTGTGGTTGCTTCTCGTGCGCCGCCTCCTGGGGACCTGGCCCGCAATCCGGGCACATACCCGACTGGGAATCAAACCGGTGACCCTTTGGATCACAGGCCGGCACTCAGTCCACTGAGCCACACCAGCCAGGGCTATATTTTAAATTTTCTGTAAAAAAACATGTTTACATTTATAATCAGAAAATAACTGCAAATGATGTAAAAATCAAAGGGAAGGCTGGTGGGGTTTTGCATCTTAAAGCACAAACGGGTCTGTTTTAAAGTGTCTGGTGTCTTGCTTTACCAAGCGCCCACAGCCTGCAGGCTGAGTTGAACGACATTGTGGCCCTGAGGAAGCAGCTGGAGCGGGACGTGCTCGCCTATCAGAATTTGAAAAAGACGCTGGAGGAGCAGATCAGTGAAATTCGGAGGCGGGAAGGTACAGGCGGTCTTGTATGTACTTCCCTTTGGTTTTTCCAGTTGGAGGGCCTTGGCTGCACTTTGAGGGAGTCCTAAATTCCAGTGGGACAGGAGGCACCCACAGGACTTCATCTGGGGATCCTTTGTGTGCTGACTGTGCCAGCATTGGCTCTCTCAGTCTGAGTGCGTGTGGCTTTGGCCTTCATAGTAGGAGACCCAGCAAACTATTAGTTCTGCAGAGGTCTGCTGCGCGATTGTTTCCCTGCCACCTCTGCTCTGTTCTGTAGCGTTTGGTACTCGTAGCTCCGGGTAACCGGGGAAACGTGCAATACCCTTTCTCTGGGAAATAGCCCAGTTGCCCCAAACGTGTGGGCCCCGCCTGCCACTGCTCCCCATGCAGAGGGAGCCCAGACTGCAGACACCTGGGGGAGAGATTGCTGCCTCACGTAAAATGTCACTTCTCACATCGTCGCGGTCCCCAGTGGATTCGCTTAGGGAGGGCTGCAAGGCGAGGGCGCTGTGGTGCCGGCCGTGCCGTGCGCGTCAGTGGTATCGGCCCTCTCCCTTCCTCGAACCTGAGCCCCTTAGAGTCTGGGTTGGAATCTTCTTTCTTTCCGTGTCTCTAGCCTGGCACACATGGTAAAACCGTGTACTAGTGGTCGGCTGACATTTCGTGAGCAAGTGCTGTGTGTAAAGCACAGTGCCAGACACCTAACCTCTCATCCCTGATTCGGACAGTTGAAACACCTATCCCATTAAGTGGAGAAGGTGTTGATTTCATTTTACAGATGAAGAAACTGAGACTCGGGTGGAGGTGGGGGTTGAGTTACCCAGATAGGAGCCAGGACATCTTTCCTTGAGGTTTAGTCCTTCCTAGTATATTAGGTGTATCAGCTCTCACCCACGTGTTCATGCATGAGGTCATGTTTGTGGTTAATCCTCACTCAGTGCACAGCCTGCCCCCTCCCCTGCGCCTTCCTCCCCATTCGGAGGTGACCTTGGCTGCCGGGGAAGCGGCCCCTCCCGTTGGAGGCTCGATTCTCTTCTGGGAGACCTGGCGGGCGGCTCGTGCCCTGGCGATGCCCGCTCCCGTGGAGGACTGCGGGGCCCGTGAGAGCACGGCAGGCACTCCTTTCCCTTGAGTGCCACCCTTGAGGGTCACATCTACTTTTCCTGTGTTCTCACCTACACAGAAGCACTCCCTCATTTAAACTCCTGTCACCATTTGCTGGTGCCACTCAGGATGGTCTCCGGGCACAACACTTGATATGCAAATTATAATTCAGAATTGGCTACAGTGAAAGCTTATACAGCCCATGATGAAACCATACTTTGAGATATCAGCCTGTAGAGAAAGAAGGGAAAATTACTTTTGCTCCAAAGGTTAGTCTCCCTGTGTGTACTTCTGCCGCGCCCCGAGGACCCTGCCGTCTCCCCCCGCCACCCACCCACCTCCCCAGTTCAAGCCGCCTGAGGTAGATTGCACTGGGGTTGGTCTTAGAAGGATCTATTTCTGTTTCTTTTTCTCCTCCCCTCACTTTCTTTCTTCTTTTTTTTTTTTTTTTGGGCAGAAGAACCATTTTCATTTTATAGTGATCAAACATCTTATCTGAGTATTTGCCTTGAAGAGCACAATCGGCTTCAAGTGGAGCATTTTTCTCAAGAAGAACTTAAGAAAAAGGTATGGGCTTACTACTTTCAGTGCTTTGTTGGTTCTTTGTTGTCTCTTGGGCTCCTAATTAGACATGTGAGAGCCTGAAACCCCTTTTCCCTCCTTCCTTCCCTCTCCTCCCCGTTGTCTTTGCTCCCGCTCCCTTTGTCACCTGCAGCGCCCTCCCCGGGCCTGGTGCCCTCCTTCACGCTGGGGGCCCCGCCCAGGCGCTGTCTTCTTTAGCAGATGCTCTCCAGCCCCTCCATGCGGAGTGTGCCGCCTTTCCCGCAGGTCGTTCGCCTCTCTTCTTGGACCAACCACGTTGATTCCCTCCTCACGCTGATTCAGCATGCGTCTGGGGGTTTCTCTGTATCCTCTGCTAGGCTGTGAACATCTTAGTGATTGTATCTTACTTATTTCAGATTTCCCAGTACCTGGCACATGGAGCGGGAGTTAATAGATGCTTTTTTAAAGAATAAATTGTTCAGGTTTGATCAATAAATCATTTTTAAAGCTGGAAAGGTTTTTACTCTGTTGCTTGTTGGTGTGGTTACAGTGGTGTAGTATTTCAAGGTTCTAAGAGCCATTGATAAGAATAGGAAGTGTGAGCTCAGGGAAGACTGCTTTATTATAAAATCATCATACACGTGTGACAGATTCAGTCTCTGTCTTGGAACAATTCACATCCTGGTAGATGAGTAGACATGTAGATGAGGAATCGCAATGTGGAGCGCACGCGTCATTGTGACAGGCAGATGTGCAAGGCAGGGAGGTGGCAGAGAAGGAGAGGCTACCCGCTGGGGCTGGCGGTGCTCACTTTATCAGAGAAAGCTTCTCAGCGGAAGTGAGGCCTCAAGTGGGTTTTGAAGGATGAGTAGAAGTTTGTCTGCTAGAGTGTTTTCCCAGCAGAGAAAGAGAAGATAGCTGGTGTAAGGTACAGAAAGTAAGAAATAGAAAGAAGAACTATAAAAATTTCAGTGTTTTCGGAGGAGTAAAACAAGGGGCACTGAGGCATTTAGTTTTTGAAGGTAGAGACGGGGGATGCTGCTGGGGGCTGCTGGTACCAGCTGTGGCTATTAAGGGCGGGAGGTCGTTCACTTGGTTGGTTACCTTGTGTTTACAGGGTCAGAATGTCTTGTATTTCCCACTGTAACCTTGCGGGTCGGGTTCAGTTTGTATTCCTGTTTTGGTGTGTTTTGGACATCTGCAGTGGGTAGTCAGTCTGGATGGGGTTTCCCACTTCCTTTGATGACCGTGTTAAGAAGGCTCTGGAAAGTCACTGGCCATTGGGATTCGGAGCTTGCTGGGAACACAGGTGGAGTCTGCGCACTTGCCTGTGTGCCTCCGTGGAGGCCGCTGCCCTTTCCCACGTGGCCGGGCACTGTGGCTGTTGATGCTCTTTGATTCTCCAGACACCCCCAACTGTGGGACCTTGGGCAGTAAACTTCTTTGTGTCTCAGACTCTTCATGGTAAAATGCGGATAGTCACACTAGCCCACCCACCTCCTCAAGATTTTTGTAAAGAATGATTGACTAAAGCTTGTAAGAGTATTTTAGTAGCTATAAGTTGGTTTGTAAATTAAAGACTTACTATTGTCTGACATTGCTAGAGAAGTGTACAAAGAAGGCAATGCTGTAAAATAGGGCTCTGACAGTTTCAGAAACTTCAGTCTGGGGCAGTTTTCACCCGAGGGCCTCAAGTACAAGACAGAGATAGTGTTATCTGTTGTTAGACTGTCCTGAGGACGTTAGTGCACAGTGACCATGATGATGTTCAGTTCCCACCGTAACCCATCCCGCAGGTGAACTGGAGACTTGGCTTGGACACCTTGCCCAGGATCTCTTTGCCTTGCAGTGCTGGCTCTGGGATGCGTATACAGGCAGGGTGGTGGTTTTTCCCACTGTGCCCAGGAAGCCTGAAGGCTGGACCCGGGCTGCCTGATTCTCCATGGCTGTGGTCCTGAAGGCAGGAAGGTCTGTGGCCTTGGGAAGCTGATGTCTGCTTACGGGTCTCTGCTCCTCTCTCTGCTCTTGTCTCCTAGGTCAGCGACCTCGTGCAACTAGTGAAGGACCTGTATACAGACAACCAGCACCTGAAGAAAGCCATTTTTGATCTCTCCTGCTTGAGTTTCCAGGGGGGTGGCAGGCTTGAGTCAACAGAACAAATGGAGGTAAGAAAAAATATTCTTGTGCTAATTACAAAAAAAAAAATCCCTCTAATTTTCTCAAGACTGCATCTGTCCTGAGGAGTCGCTTCTGAAGGTCCCTTGGCTGTGGTTGGGGTTTTGAGGGGCCCCCAGGCCAGCAGGTCTGTCCCCAGGCTTCCTCAACTTTGGGTCCTGTCTGTGTGGACACACTCGATGTGTTGTGATGCTTTTGTGCCCAAGTCCGGCGCTGGGATCTTCAGCGCAGATGGCACATCTGGAAGATTGGCATGGTCTCAGGGGGATCTGGAGAGCTGCCAAATCACCCAGATCATTTGGGTAGTATAGATGCAACATTAATGGATTCATTTAACATTGAAAGACAAACGAGTAAACACAGTTTTCATTTACTTTTTGTATTAACCCTCTGAATTTGGTGCATCTTCTCACTCGCGGCATCTGGACTCCTGGATTTGACTGGACGTGTGTCATTCCTCCCCACACATGCCCAGGAACTCCTGCACCCTGCCACGTACAGGGGACACGGCGGGAAGGAAGCAGTCAGTGGCCCATCAGGCCACAGGTCCTGGTTCAGGACCACGGGAATTCTCGACTGGTGGCATTGGGAAGTTTGACAGGGCCCCGAGAGGAGAAACCCCGGCGTCTCTTCTGCAACGGCCACTGCAGAGCCTGTAGTTCCCTGGGCTTGTGTTCTGGGGGTGAGAGGCCCACTCTCTCAGTCCTGCCCCAGGGAACCCTTATGCACCCTGATGACTTCTGGCTCTGCTCATCTTTGTGGCGGGTTGTATCCAGTTTTTCCTGTTCTTGGCCAGTGCTGTACCATAGAAGGACCCTGAAGCTGTGATGGTGAGGGAGTTTGTCGTTCTCCGCCCTTGACCCCTAACTTGGCCTGACTCTCCTGCTTGCAGATGTGGGCTGCATCTGTCAGCCGTTTTCAGAAGACTGGGACTCTTCTCACCATGAAACGCAGGAGGGCCTGTTTATGCTTGGGTCCCCTGGAATCTCCTTAGTTAGAGTTGTCGTGAAGTCAGCCTGGCATGCCAGGGCAATGGAGGTCTCATTGCCACATCATTTCTGGGGGAAAATTTGTCAGCTTTAAGCTGCCTCCCCCCTGCTTCAAAGTGGGAAATGCTCAGAGGTATTGATGTGTACCCTGGCCATCTGTTGTCTCTGAGAGAGGGGATATTATTGATCTAAGCCCCCGGGGCTCGAGATAATTTTGGAAACCAAGAATATCTGCAATCCATTTAGGGAGAAACAAGTCTCTTGGCTTATTTTCTCCAAGGCAGCATTTTTAATAAGCAGCTCATTTTTCACCTACTTCATTTGAGTCATAAATGGCGAGTTTGTTTGTTCATTTGCCCTTTAAAAAAAAAATCTGTTAAATGTCCCATTGTGTCATTTGGAGAACAGAGGCTTTTCCTCTTCCCACTCTGAGATCTTAATACCAGCCGACTCAGATTTGAGTCATTTGTCAGATTGTGTCTCAATTGGATGTTCCCTGTGAAAGCCTTGTCCTTTGTAGCACAGTTTTCCCCATGTTCCCCGGAAGGGAACGGGGCAACCTGCCTGGGAAGGGCCGTGTTCCCAAGCAGCCTCGAGCCAAGGGGGCGAATGTGGTCAGGCGCAGGGGTGGGACGGCAAGGGGAGTAGCAGCCAGTCCCTGGGAGTGGGCACAGTTCTCTTTGGTGAAAAGGGAGGTGGGGACACACCGGCCATCCTTGTCTCAAGCAAATATATTTTGTGATTTTAAAATTCTGTGATTTTAAAATTCAGTGTTTTTTCCTGTGATAATTAACCCACAGCAATACCTAATACTTGGAAAATAGAGAAAAGAAATGACCTCTAATCCTGTCATTTTAAAACACTCACAGTTAACTAACATTTTGGAATCTTTTTCTATTTGTGTGTATGAACACGTGTGTGCCCACAGTACATACACACAGTTTTGTTTTTTCCAATTGCTGTTATGTCATAGCATCTTATGCGATCTGATGAACATACTGAAATTTTGCTAACTGCCTCACTGTTGCTGAACATGGAGGTTGTTTCCAGTGATTCACTATTTTACATTTACTTGCTGAGTGTCTTTGGACTCAAATCTTTCTCTGGGTTTAGGATTTTTTTCCCCCCTCTATTTCCAGATATGTAGTTACTAGGCCAAAAGTTCAAATAGATAATAGGTATAAAATAGGCATGTTGCTTATTTTTATATACCCTTCTCCTCTATCTTTTAATTTCACAAAAGGGTATAAAAAGCAGGAGGCCCCTGCTAACAGCCTGTCGGGTCCGGCTTCAGCTTGGCTGCTGCGGTGGGGCTCCCTCCCCTGGCCGCACGCTGCTCACTCCCCGCGTGGGGGCCGTTGACTTCCACCCCGGCCAAAAAACAGAACGCCAGGAAAAGGCGCTCTTTTGTTTTAAAGGGCACTTACAATCTCTCATGAGGTTGCCCATTATTTCCTTATGTTTATTTACTGGTTATTAATTTATGTATTTTAGAAAAATGCGGTTGAGAATTGACATACAGGAGTGATTTGAGCAGACCGTAGTCAGGGAAGACTCTCTACCCAGGTTCTGCTAGTAACATTTTCCACCCAGCCATCATCGCTCCCTCATATCTTTTTGATAAATTTTAATGTACAAACATCAGTACACTTCCCCATAAATACTTCAACATGGTTACCTCTAACTGGAATATGTTTTACAGTTATTTTTTCTTTTAAGGTTATATTTGCCCACAATGAAATGGAGAAGTTGTAAGTCTACATTTGCTAAGTTTTACAAATGTATGTATCTGTGTAACTCAAATTCTTAATCGAGATCATGTCCCTTCCAGTCAATTCCCACTCGCCCCTAGCTACTCTTCTAATTTTATTCTTCCATGAATTAGTTTTGCCTGCACTGGACCTTTACATAAATGGAATCATAAAGGATGCTTTCTTTTGTGTAACACTTTTTCATTTGGCTTGTTTTTGAGATTTATCCATGTTGTTACGTGTATGAATATATTAGTTTGCTTATTCATTCTGCTCTTGATGGACATTCGAATTGTTACCAGTTTTTGGATATTATGATAAAAGCTAATATGAATATTCATATATAAATCTTTGGGTGGACATATGTTTCCAGTTCTCTTGATGAATACCTAGAATTGGAATTCCTGGGTCATACGATTCTTAGTTTCATTAAAAATTCCAGTATTTTTTCCATAGTGGTTGTAATGTTTTATACAAGTTTAATAGTTCTGGTTGATCCATATCCCTGAGAAAGTTGTAGTAATGAGGGAAGAAGCCAATAGTGGGAGAGGGTTTTGTGACCATGACTTCTGTTTGACCCTCACCGCACATTTGGATGTGGTTAGATGGAATGTGTTCTGATCCTGGAAAGTTTTCTACGAAATAACTTTTCTGCTGTCAGTTTTCTGTGTTTTGCTTTTTCTTCTTCCAGAACAAAGGTTCCTCTAAAATGACGATTAGAAAAATTTAAGTTGGGCTGGGAGAATTATGGGGGTAATAGACTAAATGTAGGAATTCATGGAATGAAACTATGGCGATGGATAGAACCCTAGACATCCCATGTGCAGAACATGCCCAGCAAGTGCCTCGGCACTTTGTTTGTGGTTTTAACACTCTGGTGAGATGGGGTTTGGTATAATTTTTGAAACAGCTTTGATTGATTCCCCCCGAGGTGTGATCACGCTTTCTCATTTTTAACTTGGTTATTCCAGGTGTCCCATGACTAGAACGTTCCATCTTCCAGAGAGCTGAGATTTGGCCCTCTTGAGAACTTTGTACTGTCCGCACTACAGAATGCAGAACCTCTGGGACTTAACACTTCTTTAAAGCATTAGGAATTTATGCGCTTTTTATAAATAACTGTCCTTCATTTTCAAAAGCATGGAGTTTCATCATCAGGCGAGCCTGATGCTCTTTATTAGCAATGAGGACTTTCTGTCAGCAAAATGACAGTGTTGCTGGGACTGTCCGTCACAGAGGTGTGACAGCCCAAAAGGAGGTTGATGCCCTGTGCTAAATGGGAGGACTGGCGCGTGAATCAGGCACAGCATAAATTTCACTTACCGCTTTCTCACTGTTTGATATTTTCAACTCCATCAATAGCTATTTCCCAAAATCTCATTACTTTTATATAATCTGAAAGTGAATTCGGCAACGGCAGGAGTGTCAGCAGCACGACAGACAGTGTATTCTATTTACAGCAGTTCAGGGAAGGCCCGGCAAGGCGGCGGAAATCACCTGAGTTATTTCTTGGGAGCCTGTCCTGAAATGATGCTTGACCTCAGGCAGCTGTGTGTGATCTGCCAAGACTAGCAGCTCTAACTTCAGTTAATCTTATTTCATGGCTTTGCCATTTGTTTCTGCCTCTTTTTTGGTTCGTTTTTTTTTTTTTTTTTTTTTGTTTTGCATTTTTTTAAAAAAAGTCATCACTGACTTATTCATACATATTCATGCTGCATCTTTTTTTGGGTTGCATTTTCACACCATTCCATGCACCACGTAGCTTCCAGCCAGCAAGGAGTACGAGGACAAGATCAGAATTGGCAAGGATGACGAGAATAATTCCCTGAGTGACAAGCATTCGGAGCAGAGTACCAAGGTAGGCGCATGGCAGTGAACGCCTCACTCCATCGGCCCCTCTCTCTGCACAAGTCTGTCTTCTTGTCTGGGGTGAGTCCGGTGGCTGTTCCGTCCACTCTGCCTGTACTGAATGCCTGCTGTGTGCCTGTGGAGAGCAAAGAGACTAGGCCTCTTCCGTCTCAGAAGTTAGAGACTGGGCGGGAGAGCCAGTCATGAAACAGCAAACATACACTTGTAAATAAAAACAGGGCTTTAGTAGAACAATAACGGATATTGGATATGGGACCTGGACAGATCTTTAGAAATCTAACCCAGCCCATTCGTTGTCTGCATTGGAGACTGAGGCCTACGAGGGGGTGGTTTATCTAAGGCTCCCAGTCAGTCAGTGACATTTGCTGGGACAACAGCCTTTCTTTCTGGACTGCTGTAAGCTCACAGGTCATTGGATTGCAGTGTGAGGAGCCGCGGATAGAACCAAATTCCCCTTCTCAGGGGCCCTCTGCAGTCTCTTGATCTGGAGCCCAGCTCAGTGTCATCTGGGCACCGATGAGAACTGGGCTCTGTCCACATAGACTGTGCCTCCATTCACATTGGTCCTGAACATTTGGAGCAAACACTCTCCAAGTTTGAAACGTTTGATCATCTTTGCAGATTTGGATGCGGTTAGATTGAGGATGTTCTGATCCTGGGAAGTTTCCTACCAAATGACTTTTCTGATGTCATTTTGTTGTGTTTTGCTTTTCTTCTCCCAAAACAAGTGTTTCCTCTAAACTAAAGACTGGGATGTGGTAGGAGATAAGAGGCTTCAGATTTGACATTTTTGACCTTTGAGGTATTTAAGTTCGTGGAGTCATGAATGGAAGATTATTAAAATACAGGTAGTTATGTGTCTAAAATGTGGAGAGCAAAGCAATTAAAAGTGAGGGCTTTGCAATGAGATCTGATTTAGAGTCTTGGTCACTGTCTCTGTGGCCTCGGTTCACCTTTGCTTAACCTTTAAGCCTGAGTTTCCCCATCAATGCAGATAATAATACTTCTTGTTAGAATTGTTGTGATATTTAAATAGAAAGGCATGTACTAAGTGCTCAATAAATGATAGCAATTACTATTTTTATTATTACATTCTAAACTTCTCCTTTTTGGGAGTTTGCTTATTTAGATGGATTTAATAACTAGGTTGGTGGCAAATAAGACCCTATAAATAACAGCTCATTTGTGTAGGTCTTGTCTTCCATTAAAATCTTAATCATTTTACAAGTGCGGAGACAGGGGTGTGATGGCTAGTGCATATATCACCAGCAGTAATGAAGTCAAGGAGAGTTATTTATAGATTGGTAGAAGAAATTTACAGCTTTGGGAAGGAGGGGCAAAAATGCTAATTGCAGCACCTCAAGACATGCTCAGCACAGGCTTTAACTAGACGCATCCTTGGCACCACTCCTCTGGGACCCTCAGTGACCTAAGAGGCTGGCTCCGTAAATAACATCTCCATGGGAATTAGGAACTCTCCACTTCCTAATGAGACAAATCAAAGTTACATTAATTAGGATGTATCTCTGTAAGGAGCTAGTTGGCTTTCTGTTACATAACAGGGAGGATACATTGCAAAAGTATCTGTAAATGCCAAAAGCATTGTTAATGGCATGAGTTCTGTCCCCTTCTTCGGAACAACTATCAAAGAGTGGGCCTTCGGGCGGGGGAACATGCCATAGTGGGTAAGACCCTGAGCCACACACTTAGGTGAGTCAGTCTTCTCGTATTCTTCTCATAGTCGCCTTGGGAGGTGGCATTACTGTCCCCATTTTACAGAGGAGGAAACTGACGTAAACATCTTTGTGCTTTTGCCAGAGCATCTCCCTGCTATAAAGAGAGTGTGGGTGGCCCTGTGAGCCTGGGTCCCTCTCGTCCCTCCCCCTCCCGTTTTCTCCCTGGCTGGCTTGTACCCCCTCACTCACTCTGTCTCCGTCCTTTCTCTCTCCTCCACATGCCCCCTTGCCCTCCTCCGGAGTCCGTTATTTGACCAAATACTTTGATGATTTACAGATTATTGAGGACTATTCCAAAGGGGGCTGCAAAAATGGATATTTAAGGCTCACGGATTCCAATATTTTAGACCATGATGGAGCCCGCACACCTGGCTGCCCTGGAGACCAGAGTCTAGAGGAAGGCGAGCTCATGAACCTCCTTGCCCCTTTCTTCAACGAGAAGGCCGCATTGTTACTGGACTCCAGGTAAACGTGGGGCTCAGGCATCGCTTTGTCCCTGTAGTTTGAAGGAAGAGCAAACTCTCATTTTGCTAACTGGATGTAGGTGATGGTGCTGTGTAATTTACCTAAGAGAGCTCCTGAGAAGACTTGGAAGGGATCTTGCCAGTCATGCAATTAAGTAATTAGGCTGCATGCTAGTAGCTGTGAGGGGACTTCAGCTAAGCCTCATGCAAGCCCGTTATAAAGAGGAGAAAGCAAGCTTTCCTTTAGAATTATCCCTGCGAGCCCCAGAAAGGGCTGTCTGGATGTCAGCGAGAGGAATCATCCCAATGAAACTTCTTCCAGTTCTGCAACAGCTTAAAAACTACCATTGTAGTTGTGACTGCTGTTTTATGTTGAGCTTGAACTAAAATTCTCTTCTCATTATATCTGCTGGGAGTCATTCTTACATGAGGAAATACTACAGGGTGTTTTTCTTAAAACAAAAACGGAGAAACATTTGGTATATTTATGTTTTTAAAATTAATCCTTTAGGAGCCAGTATTCCCCCTTTCACATTCTTTCTGGTTCATCCACAGCTGCTTGGGCTCTGGAGCCAGAAAGAGCCGAGCGTTTGTTGCTCAGTGCCCCCGCTTCTCTGACCGCTCCTTTGGCTCGCCGTGCGGAGCAGGACAAAGTCCTGTGTGCGGGAAACGGCTGGCCTGTGGGTGTGTGCAATAAATTCTTTTCCAGTATAGACGGAGACACGGAGGGGTAGCGACTGCCCGCGACTCTTGGCAAGAGCCAGGGGCCCTCCTGCTTCTATATCATTGCTGGATAAGCCTCACAGGCATTTCTTTAGCTAAAAGAAAAAGGATTAAAGTGTTCTGTTTTGGTGAGCTCACTCAAGCTAACCCTTCTCCAGCCCTGACTCGGTTAAACATTTTCTAGCATGAGCCCTCCTGGGGGACACGCCCAGTGGCTATTCTGGTTTATTTTCACAGCAGTTAGGTGACCATAGTCAACGTCAGAGTCCCAAATGTTACATGAGAGTGAAAAGATATGCACCGCCCCCCCCACCGTCTGGACCATGTAGAGCGTACCTGGGTGATGTGAGCGGGGAGAGCTCAGTGGGCGTGGCGGGAGTGGGGTGCCTTGGGGAACGAGTGCTCCCCGCGAGTGGACAGGGCCTCCTCAGCCCCAGCTGATTGTTGTCCTCCAAACACATGGGCTCAGGGCTTCCAGTCTTTCCGTAGAAGCCCCAAAATTATATTCCAAATCTCTGGATTTTTTAAAAATTCAGACTTAGTTACATTTTTAAAGAAAGTACTTTATGGGCCAACACCCTACAGCAAGCTTATGACACGTGCAATTTAGCTACCTGTTATCCGTAGGTTCTAGAGGTTTCTAGGCCATTGCCGGCCCATTCTAGTATTAGAGAAGGCTTTCCTACGCTGGCCCAAATCTGCTGCCCTATTCTTACCGCTGTCGTTCAGAGTGTACCACTGAGTTCCATGACAGAGGAGCCCTGGCTCTCCGGACGGACTCCCCTGAAGCCCCGGCTGGGGTCTGCACCCCTTTCTGCCATGCATGCTCTGTGCTAGGGCCCTGGGTGGCACTTTCAGTTAAATGCCTGATCACACTGTACCCTCACACCAGCCTTGCATGCTGCTGGTGATCTCCTTTTTCAATGTGGGAGCCGACATTTGGGGACTTGACATTTCCTTAACTAGTCAATGGTAGAGCCATTGGAGACTTTCCTGGAGGAGTCTTTTAAAAAGATTCCTTGGCACCCTGGCCAGGTAGCTCAGTTAGTTAGAGCCTTGTTAGAGCCAATATGCTAAGGTCGGGGTTCTGATCCCTGGTCAGGGAACATACAAGAATCAACCAATGAGTGCATAAATAAGTGGAACAGCAAATTGATGTTTCTCTCTCTCTCTCAAAGAAGTCAGTAAATAAAAATAATAAATAAATAAAAAGACTCCTTGGGATAACCAGGATTCTGATTGGTCAGAGAAACACCATCTTCTTTCTGGCAATACCTTCCCGCAGGTAGGTGGTTTGGTGCCCTAGAAAAAGCAGAGCTTTGGAGTCAGGCAGACCTGTGCTCCAGTCCAGCTATGTCACTTAAATCTGTGGTGTAACTCCCCATCTTGGTTTCCTCATCTGTGAAGTTGGGCTGATGGTGCTTATCTATCCCATAGGCATCTTTTGAGGATTAAGTAAAATAATGGGTATAAAAAATAGATTCAGGTTAGCATTAAGTGGAGTGTTGGTGATATTACTGCTTAAATTGTGCCCTGCCAATTACTCCGACCCTTTCCCACTACCCTCAGGTGAGATTCAGACCATATGCAAGACACAGCGGCCAGCCCATGATTTGTGCCTCTGAGGTCACTGCTGAGCCGTGTCTGATAACCCCAGTGCAGGGCTGTCATCGACGTGGCCTGAGACGCCCCTTCTGCTTTTGCGCTCCTCCACCTTCTCGCCATCCCTCCCAGGGCCCACGGGGCTGGCAGAGGTGCTGGGGCCCCAGCGAGCTCTGATTCCACTCACCCGTTGCTAGGGAGGAACAAGGAAGCACCTTGTCCAGTAGTTACCTTAGCCTACCTAGTTGTCTTGCACTTGGCCAACTGGAGCAATTTACTCAGTGAAGGTGGAGTGAGGGGGTCCCTGCCTGGCCGCTGCCCCCTCTCCCGCGGCGCTCCCCGTGTTGTGCTTCCATTCGTTTTGGCCCCATTCCTGAGAGGATGTGGTTTAGGACTTTATCACCTAAATGTTTCGGTCTTTGTAGCCTAAAATTAGGTGTGAAATTTGATATCTAAAAATCTGAAAGGGGAGCCCTTGGGAATTTTTTCTTTTAAAGCTAATGCAGTCTTGAGCTCTAAGTAGAAACGGGGAAGCTAACTCCTAGAAAACCCGAGTCTATGCTGCTGGGCACGGTTGAGGGACAGGTAAGGTGCCACCAGAGAGGCGCTGGCGAGGGGTCCAGAGAAGTTCAGACATTAGCAGACAAACAGCTGGAGAGACTGACCCGCGCAGGGTGCGGGGGAGCAGACTTGGTGGGTGCCTGAAGGTGCTGTCGGGCTGAAGGGGGACTCGCTCTGTGGGTTCCAGACAGGACCTCCTTGATTCTGCCCTTTTCTTCACCTCCCAAACCTAAATCCGCCTCTTACATAGCTCTCAGTTGATGTGCCTCTCACCATCCCCGTTGCCTCCAGTCCAGCCTTAGCTCCGTCAGAGCGATCCGGCACCGCCACCGTAGTGTCCTAGCCTGTCCCCTGCAGCCACCCTTGCCCCTTCCAGTCTTTTTCCTATGCTACTTCCAGGGCAGTTACTTCTCTGCTTAAAACTCTTCAGAGACTCCGCACTTTTCTTGGGCTCAAAATCGTTAAAATGGCCTGCCAGGCCTTGTGTGATCTGGCAACCCTGTCTTTCGGCTCTGTTTGTGCTGTTCTTGCTTTCTGTGCTGCATTCAGCCCCCAGAATAAGCTGACTGTCTATTTCAGAGCCTTTGCATATGCCGAGAATGAGCACCCCCTCCCCGGGGCACAGGTAATCGCTGTTCCCCTGTTGCATCCAACGCTTTCTTAAGACCGTGACTTGGCCAAGCTGCTCATGTTACATGTGATCATGTGACAGATCTAATTATCATCATGAATTTCAAAACGAGCATTCAGCATTGCCCAGTACAAGACCGTTTTGCAGCTTCTCTTCTCCCTACCCTGACTGGTGAGCCTGCCTTACACTTGATTGAAAAAACAAACAATTGAATTCAAACTATTTCTCCTATCAGTGGTGCCGGCTTATTTGCCTCTATATCCACCAAATCTGACTTTCCTGCTCTCGGAATGGAAGAAACAAATACCCTGCTCCTATCAAGACCAGCCCTCCCCCTGGGATTTACAAGTCCCTGTCCTCTTGGGGCACCCTCTCTTTTCTGCATCATTAGTTACTGAATCATTTCCATTAGCATAAGGCATGCATTTATATCGACCATTTGGAAGAAGTCACCCCGAACCCCCTCATCCCTCATTCACTGTAGCTACTGCCCCATTTCCTTATTCCCCTGAAAGCCAAGATTTCGTGGAAGAACTGTTCCTATTCACTGTAGCCACTTTGTTTCTTTCCATTCATTCTCTCTCTATCGGATTCCTAGGGCGGTCATGCCCTTCACCCCACTTACCAACGTCAGTGACCGTCTCCAAGCTGCAAAGTTCAGTGGCCAATGTCAGCCTTCCAGCAGCAGAAGCTGGCCACTCTCTGTGGCCTTCTGTTCACAACCCTCCCTCTCTGCTTCCTTCTGCCTCCTTGGTCTCTCCTTCTCGATCTCCTTTGCTGCCTCTTTAATGTTGGAGTGTCCCAGGGCTGTAGCCCGTGTCTGTGTCTTCCCTCTCCCATGGCTTTAGAGTATGCTTTGGGACGTCCAAGTTTATACCCACAGCCCAGACCTCCAACTCATGCAGTCAACTGTCTGCTTGACGTCTCCACCTGGATGGCTAATAGACGCATCGATATTAATTCATCCAAAGCTGAACTCCCTGTTCTTATCTTTCTCATGTCAGTTAATAGCACTGCTACGTATCTGATTGGTGTAGCCGAAAGTCTAGTTTCCACAATCCCCGTATCCATCAGCAAGTCCTGTTGATTCCACATTCAGTGTGTATTCCTAATTCGGCCACCTCACATCTCTGCTACTAGTCTTGCCTGGACTCCCACAGCACAGCCTCCTCTACAGTCCACTCTCCACAGAGCACTCAGAGTGATCTCTTTAAACATCAGATTAGGGCTCTTCCCGGGCATAAAACCCTGCAGTGGATTTCCGTTGCCCTTACAGTGAGATCGGAACTTCCTGACCTGGCCTCTGCCTATTTCTCTGTCTTTATCACTTGCCCATCTTGTGCCTCAGCCACACGGCCTTCTTTCTGTTCCTCAAATGTCCAAGCTGGTCCTCATCTCAGGGCCTTGGCCGTAGCCATTCTCTGCAGCCGGAATGCTCTCCTCCTGCGTGTGGACGAGGCTGGCGGTGTCTCAGCTGGACATCGGCTCTGCAGAGAGGCCTTTCCCGACCACTCTCTCCGACAGAAACTCAGCTTCTGCACGCCGCCCCAGGGCTTCCTCCCTTCCTCTCTCCCCTCCCCCGTCCCTTACTTCACAGTGTTTATTACCATTGCTGAAGTGCGTGAATGTCTGTCTGTCTTTCTGCCTGCTCTTTAATGACATGTGAACTCCATGATTCTTCTTCACCATGCATTGCCACTGCCTTACATGGCAGCTGGGAGGTGCTTAGTAAGTACTTGAATGGGCAGACAATTAAGAGCTCAATATTCTGGCAGAAAAATACGTTTAGAAAACCAGGAAGAGCACCGTGCTCCTTAGGAGTCAGGAAGGCCTGAGTTCCGGCTCTTGCTCTGCGCTTTGCTAGGGGTTCTTGAATCTTTACGAGCCTGTTTCTTTATCTGTAAAATGGGCCTAGTCCCCCTCTTACAGTCTTCCTCCAAGGACTAAATATGTTTAGTGTATTTAAAGGATCTGACACCTGTGAGTGCTTCGTAAGTGCCAGCTTCTGCCCCCTCACACCTTCTGTGTGACAGGAGGCGCAGAGGGGTATGTGAACAGCTTTCGGGCCTCTGACACGGCCCTTGGACTGAACCATTAAAAAGGTCCTGATTATAATGACAGCTTAATGAATCTACTGTTCACATTTCTAGCAAAGGAACACTTGAAATGTTTTATTTAACAGCGCACCACTTTAGTATATTATAATGGCCTCTTTCACCACCTTTTACTACCCATTTGTAAAGTCTTTTTCCTGGGTTTTATTGTGTGTTGTTTGGTTGTGAGTAATGGTCCTCCTTTGGCTAGCTGAATAGCAATTGTCATTATTTTTAATCTATATTAAAGGAAGGAGAGGGAAGGAAAATTTAGTTTAACATGCTTAAAATACCAGAAATATTTCTAAAAGTCTGGGTTTACTGAATTTTAAGATGGTTTGTGTAGTCTAGATGATTCCATATTAGAAGTAAAAAATGCACCATACATTTTAATTTTTTGTTTTATACTTTTATTTTTCACCCTATTTTGGTGTGCTGGAGCTGTTTCATTTGAATTGAATCGACTCTGCCCCAGAGGCAGATGATTGGAATCCAGATATGAGTCAGACCTTGCCCTGCCCTGAGAGGGCTCAGTGGGGAAGGTGGGACAAGGGCCCCTGCCCCTGCTAGTGGTGGCACAGACGCAGAGCAGGGGGCGCTCAGGGCGCGCCAGGGGTGCCAGTCGCGGCGGGGCCTCACTCTCCCACAAGGCTTTGGACGTGAGGCAGGCAGGAGAGACTGCAGAGAGAACAAAGGCAGGGCCGGGGCTGGGGCCTGCGCCGCCGCCACCGAGGGCCTCTCCCGTCCCCTCCTCCCCCGACCGCCAGGTTGGCACCCTGCCCCGTCGCCGTCTTTTCCCTGGAAGACAGCAGCCGCGTTCCAGCCTCTCCGCTGTCCTTGCCCCCTCCACTGCCTTTTTTCATAATTTTCAGTCTCAATTTTATAACTTCCTCTTTTTCATGAATTTCTTCTTCTCATATTTTTAGGTGATTGGCACATGGTTATTTTAAAATCTTCAGAATGCTTTATCATTTCTCCTGTCGTGAGTGTGAGCTTTCCCTTGTTGGCGTGTTACCTTTCCTCGTGGTGGGTTGTGGTGGCGTTTGGTTCGCCTGCAGTAACAGCCCTTCTCAGTCCCCTACCCTTACTCCTCCCTGGGTGGTGCTTTTGCCTCAACTTGACTTTTGAGGGCTGATGAAATTTGGATGGTTCTTCTTCTACCATGGAGTTAAATTTCTGGCCCCACTGCTTTCTGCAAATGCCCCCTTCTCATGACTCTGGGCCTCTACTGATTCTGACCTTTGGAGACATTTCCCCTTACTTTAGAGCCCTGTAGAGCACCTCAAACCTTTCTGCTCTTCTGCGCTTGTGCTGTCCTTTGCATGTGTTTAGAACAGTGGGTAGGGCTCCTGTGTGTCCGGACACCCCTTCTGGAAAGGAAATCTCTCCACTTGTTCCGTACACCGCGGCCCGAGCCACCTTGCCAGAGCGCGTGGGACCACGCCGCTGCCTGGCACAGAGCCTCGCAGTGGCCGTTGTTTCCTCAGCGCAGCCGCCTGCTCCCCGGCCTCGCTCCCCAGCCTCACCTCCCGGTTCTCCAGGGTGTCTTGACTGTGTTCATAGTGTCATGTTCATATTGAGGCTATTCCATTTTCCTCTCCCCTGGCTAGCCTCGATCGACTCTAGAATCCTTTTCTGACGTTCTTCCTGCCACCCCGATCTGGACACCTGGGATTGTTCCGTGGCCCTGCCGAGCTGGCACGGTACCGTGCTCCGCCCTTTACCCTGTGCGGGGGGTGATGTGCACATACCTGACTCCTGTGGCTGGCTAACTCCTCGCAGGCAATTTTGTGACCCCAGTGCCCATTACAGTGCCTGGCATAAGAAATGCTCTCATAAGGCATTCTGCTCCACAGTCTTCTTCGTGCTGGCTTACCTTGAGTTCCCAGGAAAGCAGAGCCTGAGATAAGGACTTGGGTGCCAGGGGTTAATTTGGGATGTTGATTCCAGGGAGTAGGAGGGAGGAATCGGGGAGAGGAAGGTAGAAATGAAGGCAAAGCCAACAAGAGTACGTTACTGTCCTCGCCCCTGCTGTGGGCAGCTGGGGCTCAGTCCTCCTGGGCAGGCCCTGAGGGACGGCACAGGCTGCGCCTTAATGTGTCCCTCTGAAAGGCGGAGCCTGGGGCATTTACTCAGTGGCTCTCTTCCTCTCCCGCTTGCGGGCGCCCCTCAGGTGCGCACTGGCCCGCACCCCGGCGGCCCTGCTGGCTGCTCGGAGAGCCCTGGGGGAGGTCCCATGGCCGCAGAGCAACGCACGCAGTGCTCGAGGCGGGACTGCCTGTGTGAGCTGCCCACTCAGTTGTAACTGGGATCCGAGCGAGGCCAAGGGCATGCGGCAAGGGGCATGAAAAGCATCTGCTGCCCATACGCGCTCTCGTGTAGTCCTCGTAGCTGTCCTGCGGAGGGAGACTTACCTTACTTTCAAAGAATCGCAGGTAGAATTTGAATCCATTTTTGTCAGATGTTAGAGCCACTGCTCTTTTGATTAAGAGCTGTTTATAACATCCCCTTATTCAATACCTAGTTACTGAGTACCAGTTAGGCACCTTGATGGACCAGGTCACTTATGGATCCACCAGGTTGGCCACATTCATCCAAAGCCATATTTCCCCTGGATGTAGGAGTAGGGCCGGGGGGCACGGGGACCTTGCAGTTGTCCTGAGTACTTTGTGACCCTGCTTGTTTTTTTAGGTCCAGCCTGCATCCATATAGGCATGTGGCCCCTCACTTGCTGTGTTGCTTGTGTCAAATTAATTCTCTTTTTATTCATGAAATAGACATGGTAGTACCTGCCTCGTGTGATTATGAGGTGACATGGGATAAAATACTTGGTGGGGGTCCTGATGCGTGGCACACGCTCACTGTGTTCAGTGTAAACAGAGCCTGGGCCAGTCAGTGAGGACAACTTGGGAAACTGCGTGGGTCATGAGGCCACCACAGAAAGCTTAGTTCTGCCGCTTCTTTCCCTCCTGGTAAAACAGGCCAGACCTTCTCAAAGGGCTACGTGAACTGCTTCTGGAACGAATACGCTTGCCAGAGCAGGAAGTTTCCGGAGACCACCCTGATGGGACAACCGAGAAGACACTTAAGGAGATGGCTGTACAGCTAAGAGGTGAACTCGGACAGTTCCTCCAAGCCAACTCATTTTCCAAGCCCTGTGGTGACCCGGAGTCGCCTTGGGGAGTCCGGCTGTTGAAGGCCGCTGAGCTGGCCAAGGTGGAGCTGAAAGATGCCTCGGTGCAGACCGCGGCCATGGAAGGCAACACGCTCAGATTCAGCCACGAGGGCAGGAGAGAGGCTTGGGCAGCGACACGGACAGACGCCGCAGCGTTCAGCACCGAGCATCAGCCGGAGACCTTGGGCGGGACGCCAGGGCGGCAGGCCACCCCCGCTTCCTTCCTCCCTGGGACTGACAGGGTGAGTTTTTCTGTATGTCACTTATTCTATACGAACAGAAGACTCAGGAAATCGCCCGTGTTTGTCTGAAACTGGATAAAACCCAGCGTCACCCTCTGCCTGCACTTATCCTGACCTCCTCTTAGAAGCGTGTGTGTCCGGCCTGCCCTTCCTGAAAGTGTGACTGTCATTTCCCCTTCCCTCCACCCCATTGCTGCCCTGTCTTATTTATCTCTCTATCATGATGCTTACGTGCTTTCCTCATAAAAAGAGTCGTGCGTGTCCCTCTGTCTGTAGCTTTCTCTTTGATGTTATGCAGTCAGGAACATCTTGCCTCCTAGCGGCTGTATACAACTGCATTGTGTGGAATGAGCCTAAATTTATACAATTTTTACCTGTTGCTGGACATTTACTTTTGCAGGATGCAGTAAAATTGTAATAAACAGACTTTTCAGGTAGGGACGAGAAGCTAGGTTTTAGTTGTGTAGACTTTGTGTCTGAGAGGTACTGTGCTATGACCTGTGCCTGCATTCTGTTGTCCTTAAAATCAGAGCTGAGGAAGCCAGATCCTGAGGGCCTCTGGTTTGCCTGTGGTAAAGGGACTGAGCGGGGACCCCCACTGTGCCTGCGTGCACGGACGCACCCTTTCCCCTGGTCAAGCCACCCTCTAGCCCATGCTGGGCGGAAGTGGTAGGGTCTGGTTTTGCTGAGTGAATGCATGCATTTTGCTCTAGCCAAGATGCTGTCTCTAAGCTTCTCCTCAAATACCATCAGATATACCAGTTTATAAAAAGCTGACTCTCTCAGCAGTGTTTGATTGGGCGTTTTGCTAAAATCTTCCTGGCAGGAGGGGTTGGGGTTGGGAATCCCCATGGCAGGGAGATATGAGAACGCTGGTAGAGACGGAAATAGGTTGTGTTCCTAATAGCGCTTCTGTGATGGCTGTTGGTGTTCTTGTTTGTGATGGATGTTTCGTATCTGAGAAATCAACTGTACACCTTACTTTGTAGCATCAGAACAGAGAATTAAGCTTATTTTCTGACCACCGAATTACTGCTTTCGTGCGTTCCAAAGACAGATCATTAGCAAAATTGCTTTTGATTGTTTTAAATTATGCACCAAAACTGTAATTTCTAGAAAAGGGTTTTCTAAAGATATAGGTAGAGACAAATACATATATCTAAAGACACTGCCATTATATTAACAGCACTTGAGATGCAGTTTGGCTAGAGTAGAAATGCTCTCCTGTGCACCAGCTCCTTTAGTCTGTATCTATATGTTAGGAGAACTAGAATCCGCCACCACTCCCCACCATTTGTATGGAAGATACCATTCTGTGTTCAGGAAGTTTAGATAATTGAATGAACTTAATTTTCCAAAATACACTGACACACATTTTTGAGTTTGTAATTATCCTTTTTGCTTGTGTCTTCAAAAGAAAGGTAACTGCTTATTTTTAGTATCTGTTCTGTGCGCCAGCATTGTGCTAGATATCTATACATACATCATCACATTAACCTTCTCAACAAGCATGGGAGTTAGGTAGTTATTGCCTACATTTTACATGGGGGAAAGTATAGGCTGTGAAAGTCTCAGAAAATTGTCCGCAATGACTCGGCTGTTAAGAGGAGGAAGAGGGATGTGAATGAAGTCCTGTTTTAGACGTAGACAGGGTTATTACAAACCTACCTTTCTCAGGAAGAGAGGAGCCCTCTTATAACCCTTGTGGCCACCATTCTATGCAGAGTAGAAGAAAATTTAATGATTTTCTTTGTGATCTTTGGTTAGTCAACGAATCAGCAGTCCTAAGTCTTAAGCCAGAATTCTGGTATCCTGTTAAAAAGGACATCGTTGTCGCCCAACAGTTGAACAAGGTGACGGATATACTTCCAGTTGTTTAGTTTGTGAACAAGAGGGTGGACTTTACAGCTATATCCGTGATTGCATCGGGCCTGGCTGTTTGGTTACTCTGAGTCCTTGCATTGATCACCTGACCTTTCTCAGTGGCTTGAATGGGATCAGGTGACCTAGAACCCAAGGTTGGCATGATGACTAAATGAGGTCATGTGTGGTAAGTGCCTTGTACATGGTAGGAGCTCAGTGTGTGGGCTTTCCTGTTCCCTTTCCATTGCTGAGTGAGAAGTTCCATTACGACATCCTTAATAAGGCGGTAGGTGGGAATCTGTTCAGCTTCCATAAGGTAGCATTTTCTGCGCTGTTATTTTAGACCCAGCATTAGGTTGACTGACGGCAGTCTTCTAGCCTGAAATTGGCTTTGGCATTTGTGCACTTGCAGATATCTTTCTGCTGCCATCTGACACACAGATTCGGATCCAAGAATAAAGATTGGTGGAGACGGAGGACCAAGCAAATGACTGTTATTTTCCAGTCTCTTTGGTGAGGCATCCACCTCCTCCCAACGGCGAACCCTTTCACCACCACAAGTGTTCTTGTCCTTGAACCTGTTTTCTCCTCTTCCCTGGAATTTCAGGGCAGCAAGGGCCTCAGTTTTCTTAACTGGGCAGTTGATTCTGAAGAGCTGGTTCAATGTCACCGTGTTTATAACATTGACTGGTTGTTTGACATCTCAGTTCTTTGTCTGGAAAATAGGCATGATAACCTCTATGATCCTGTGAACTCGGGGAATACAGAGCTTACTTGAGGATTCTGGGAGAATGTGCTTGAAAGCATTTTATATCCTAGAACATGCAAGAAAGGGGTTTTCCTCTTCTTCTTGAGAGACCTTGCTGATGTCCTCATTCCCAGGTTCTCAGATATTTCCCCTTCTCCTCAGGTTCCTTCTCCACCACTTAAAAAATTTAAAAAAAAAAGCTTGGTGTAGATGTAATTCACATATCGTACAGTTTATTCATTGAAAGGGTACAATGTAGTGGGTTTTAAAAAATATATTCATGGAGTTGAGCAACCAGTATTGTAATCAATTTTAGAACATGTTCACTGTCCCCAAAGGAACTCTGAACCTGTCAGCAGCCACTTCCCATTTCTCCCCACCTGCCCACCCTCTTTGTAGGCAACCACCGCCCTCCTCTGTGTCTTTATATATTTGCCTATTCCGGACAGTTAATATAAATGGAATCATACAATGTGTGATCTTTGATGACTGCTTTCTTCCATCCAGTGCAGTGCTTTCAAGGTTCATTCATGTTTTAATCTGCATCACTACCTCATTTATTTTTATTGCTAAACAGTCCATTGTATGGATATGGTACATTTAATTTATCCAGTCATTAGTTGATAGATATTTGGACTGTTTCCTGGTTTTGGTTACTATGAATAATGTTGCTATGAACCTCTCATGTGCAAATTTTGGTGAGTACACGTGATTTAATTTCTCCTATGTATCTAGGAGTGGAATTTTGGGGTCATAGAATAAATCTATGTTTAACCTTTTGAGGAGCCACCAGCATGTTTTCTAAAACAGCTGCTCGTAGTTTACATTTTCACCAGCAGTGTAGGAGGGTTCCAGTTTCTCCACAGCTTGGCTAACACTTGTTTTATTATCTCTTTTATTATAGCTATCCTAATGAGTAGGAAGTGGCACTGTTTCATTGCAATTTGATTTATATTGACTAAAGATTTTAAGCATCTCTTCATATGCTTATTGGCCATATGTGTATCTCCTTTTGAGAAATATCTGTTAGATCCTTTACCCATCTTTCAATTGAATTGTTCGTGTTTTTATTATTGAGTTTTCATATTTTTTATATATGCCTAGATTCAGTCTCTCTGCTCAGAGTTCGATATGTTTAAAATTCCCCCACTTGAAAGGCACCCTCATTTGGCCTCTTAGGTTACTGTTTGCGTGTTCATTCCACAGTCATTAGGGAGTACCTGCTGTGTACTAGTTCTTGTGCTAGAAGCTGTGGATACAGTGTGACCAAGAAAGGCAGAGTCCCCGAACCCCGTCTTGCAGCAGCTAGACAAAGAACAAGGATGGCATAGGCATTTAATTATAATGGTGCTAGTGTTCTCCAGGAGAGTTATAGGGAGCGATGAGTGGGGGACAGGGAGACCTGACCTGGTCTTGGAAATTAAGGCCCGTTTTCCTGAGCAAGACACATTTGAACTGAGTCTAGTGAATGTATTAGGATTAGTGGGAGACGTGGGGGATGGGCAAGAAAGAGTGTCCTGGCAGAGAGAGAGCATGTGCCGGGGCACTGAAGTGGCAGGAACTCAGCATTTTGAAAAACTGATGGAAGGTGAGTATTTGGCAGGAGCGGGAAGTTGGAAGGGACAGTAACTCAGGCTGCAGGTCATGCAGAGCGTGGGCTATGGTCAGGACTGATCTTGTCATAAGAGAACTGGGAAGCAGTTAAAATAGTTTAAGAAGAGGAGATGCGTGGCAGGTTTGCCTTTCCTGTTGCAGTAGGGAGAGTGTGTTAGAAAGGGCAAGAGTGAATGTTGGGGGGCCGCTCAGGAGGCTGTGGCCGGGGCCTCGTGAGAGCGTCCTGGAGTTGCATGATGGCAGTGGAGGATGGGAAGAGTTGAAAGAATTCAGAAACCACTTCGGAATTGGAATTAATGGAACTTAGTGAGTGATGAAAGTGTGTGAGAAACATAAAGGGAAGTTTAAAAAGGACCCCCGGGTGTTGGGTTTGCTGTAACTGGATGGTGGTGTGATTCACCGAGAGACTGTTGGAGCGGTGTAGTGTGGGGGACGTGAGGTGACGGAATCGAAGAGCTGAGTTTTCGGTTGACTTGGGAACGCCCGTGAGCCGTTGGAAATGAAGATGCCTAGGGTAGGAGGGTCAGGAGCTCTGAGCCTGGGGACTATTTAATGGAGTAGTGACTCAGTAGCCACTGAAAACTATAGTAAGAGGTGGTTCTGGTAGACTAGCAGGGGCAGGGGGCGGGGCGGGCGGGGAGGCAGATTGGCTTAGGGTGGGGAATGAGTGGGAAATGAGGAAATAGACAAGGAGGAAGAAAATGTTTCCCAGAAAATTGTGTTGGAGAAAGGACTGCCATGTGTGGAACATCTGGAATGTCCAGAGGGACAGTGGGCCAGGGCCAGTAGGGTGCTGAGGAGGAAAAGCTTGGCACGTGCCCATCAGAGGAGGGACTTGCTAAGATACAAGCTCTGCAGACCGGGAGGCAAACATGGACGCCAGCATAGGAACCAGAAGTCTGGACAGCGGTTTGAATTCCGTTTTATAAGATTGGCGTGAGACAAGTTCAGGAAGCACAGAGAGTCCCAAACAAGCTGGGTGCAAAGAGGCCCACTCCAAGGCACATCATAATTAAAATGCTAAAGTTTAAAGATAAAGAGAGAATCTTAAAAGCAGCAAGAGAAAAAGCAGTTAGTTACTTACAGGGGAGTTCCCATAAGTCTGTCAGCTGATTTCTCAAAAGAAACTTTGCGGGCCAAAAGGGATTGGCAAGAAATATTCAAAGTCATGAAAAGCAGGGATCTGCAGCCAAGACTGCTCTACCCAGCAAAGCTATCAATCATTTAGAATAGAAGGGCAGATAAAGAGCTTCCCAGACAAGAAAAAACTAAAGGAGTTCATTATCACCAAACCTTTATTATATGAAATATGAAAGGGACTTATTTAAGAAAAAGATCAAAACTATGAACAATAAAAAGGGTAATAAATACATATCTATCAACAAATGAATCTAAAAAACAAACTAAGTGAACAAGAAGAACAGAGACAGAATCATGGATACAGAGAGTGTTTTGATGGTTACCAGGTGGGAGGGGTGTGGGGGAATGGGTGGGGAGCTGAGGGGATTCAGAAGTGCAAAGAGGTAGTTACAGAATAGCCGTGCGGATGTAAAGTACTGCCTAGGAAATGGAGTAGCCAAACAACTTATATGCATCACCCAGGGGCATGAACAATGGAGTGGGGATTGCCTGGGGGAGTGGAGGGTACTGGGTGGAGGGGGGAAAGGGGAAAAAAATTAGGACCATTTTTTAATCAATAAAATATAATAATAAAAAAAGATTGGCATAATTGGCATGAGACTGTTGACTCCGTGAACAAAGGAAGTCTATTCATTGCTGTCTGTATGTGTTTTCAGGATGCTAAGAAGTCCCGCTTGCCCATCCTGATGAAGCCGTCCGCATCATTAGGAAGTGTGTACTGGCTCCCTGCCACACAGGAGGTGGTGGCCCAGCTGCAGGGCCAGGTCCTGGAGCTGCAGGGGGAGCTGAAGGAGTCTAAGATTCGCAATAAGCAACTTCACCAAAAGTTAATTCTGGCTGAAGCAATGATGGAGGGGAGCCCAGTGCCAGACAAAACGCTCCTGAAAGGTAAGCACCTAGAAAAATGTATTCCCCGCGAGCTAGATGAATGACCCGATAGAACTGCTTGAAATGTCAACCTTGTTGTTTAGAATTGCAATAAGTTTGAGTATAAATTTTATGAATTGCAGTGATTAATCTTGACTCTTGACAAATACACAATCGCGGGAAACAATCAGGAAAATGAATCTATTGTTTTCGGTCTCTTCTGGAGGCTGGATACAGGGGACTTGCAGTGCTTGCAGGTCTTTTGAGGTGACTGCTCCCCTCACTGGGGGTTGTCTGCCCGGGCTGCCGTTGTGAGGGCTTGAACCTCGGCCTTTGTTCCAGTTTGGTCTGTGGAAGCCTCAGGCATGTGGCATCTGAAAGTCCTCTTTGCTGGGTTTTTTGGAACATCCAGGGTTAATTCCAAACCCTATCAGCCTCCTTACCCACTTTGAATCTGCTGCCTGTGCCTCCTGGGAGCTCCCAAAACAGAGAACCCCTGGGTCAAGATAGACTCGGAAGGGGCGCCTCTGGCGGGTACTGTAGTGCAGGACAGTGGTTCTCGGAGATCTGAGACTGCCGCCCCTTTGGGAAGCTGAAGAAAGCGGAGGGCCTCCCACAGCACCTTATTTTCCGAGGATTCATGAATCCACAGAGGTACTTAGGTTGACTCCTGATTTTCAATTTCTGCTATAAGCAAATGAGAGCAACACACAACAGTAAGAACAATAACAGTAATCCTTTTTTTTAAAATCTATTCAAAAAGTATTTGTTAAATTCTCCTGTGAGCCAAGCTCTGCTTTAGTCACTGGGGAGATGGGAGAGAACATAACATGAAGTCTGGGTCTAGCTTACCTTCTTGTGGGGGAAGAAGGACCATAGCCAGTAAGCAGATAAAGGAGACATGAGGGAAATGCTGTGGGGAAAAATAAGGTGGGGTTTAGGGCGTGGATGATGTGTAATGGGGGTAGTGTTTGCTCTGTACATGGAGTGATCTAGAGAGCGTCCCTGATGAGACATTTAAATGGAAACGGGGAGGAAGCAAGGGGCCTGCTCGTCTTGGGGGGTTCCTTCCGGTGGAAGGAGCAAGGGCAAAGTGCGCGATGTTGCTCAGAACTTCCAAGGTGGGTGAACAGGGAGGAGGTCAGTTACATTGCCGGAGTGGAGCGAGAAGGTGGGAGATGGAAAGAGGTCAGGGAGGTAGCAGGCTGAGTAGGGACTTGCAGGCTCTTCAGGCCTCTGTCTGTCACCCCAGTAAGACTGGAAACCGTGGGAGGGTTTTGAGCAGCGGAGTGATACCACGTGACTTAAGCTTTACAGCAGGGATTGGTGAGCTGCGGCCAGCCGGTGAAGTTTTATTGGAACACAGCCACAGTCATTCGTTTGCACACTGTCTGTGGCTGCCTTCGCACTGTAATGGCAGAGTTGAGTAGTTGTGGTTGAGACCCTCTGGCTTCCAAAGTCTAGAACATTTATTATTTGGCTTTCAAGAAAAGTAGGCCAACCTCTCTCTTTTCAAGGCCCACTTGAACGTGAGCCGCTGGAAGGATGAGTTGTCCCGCAGTGAAGGGGAAGCCTGCCGCAGGAGAGGCAGGCGTTAGGTGTCCGAGTCCGGACTTGCTGTGGGCCGTCCCAGTGGGGTGTCGGGCAGGCAGCTGGAGGGCGACGCATCTGGAGCAGCGGGAGGGGTCTGGGCTGGAGCTATGAACGCAGGAAATAATCCACATATCCCTGGTATTTGAGGCTGTAAGTCTTGGTGACGTAGGGAGTAGACCCAGGGGCTGAGGGTGGGCCTCTCTAGCGAGCAGAGAGGCTGGACTGAGAAGGCGCAGCCGGTGAGGGCGGAGGGGAGCCGCGAGAGGAGGCCAGCCAGAAGCTGAGACTGGCTGTGTGGAAACTGCTGATGAGACAGGTAAGACAAGGACTGAGGATTGGCCTTGGGACTGAGCACTGCGGGAGTGCGTGGTGACCTTGAAGGGAGCTTTTCAGTGGAGGGGGTGGGGCCTGCCTGGCCTGGGTTCCGGAGAGAGCGTGGGGGGACAGCGGCTGCAGACAGCAAGAACGGGCAGCTCCGAGGGATTCGGGCCGCAGGGCACGTAGAGCCACGTTGTCCTGGGGTCAGGTGACTGTGGGTGACTGCTGTGGTGGGCAGTCTGAGAGCAGGAGCTGCAAAGCCCCGGAGGGTTTGGGGAAGAGTGGATGACGTGGAAGTGTCGGTGAGGAGCAAAGGCATTTCCAGATCCAGGTCCGGAATATGGATACGGCGGGGCGGGGCAGGGGCGGGGCGGGGGCGGTGTGGGAAAGAAACCGCACCACGGGGTGGGGGGGGGGGGCGTGAGAGAAGCACTCTGGGAGCAGACTGTGGGGGAGGAGGTCGAGGTTATTGGGATTTTGCCAGTGAAGGGTTTGCATGCCGAGGTGGAAAGATGGCATCGTTGAGGAGATTTTCAATGGTTCGAGGGTGGGAGGTGACTGGGAGCCCAGCAGCCTCCCAGGGCCATAAAAAACCAGCACCTACTGTTTATTCAACCCCCCTGTCCATTTTAAATACACGATGTAGTCGAATCCCCTTAACAGTCCTTTTGAGGCAGGTACAGTAATGATTCCTGTTTTATTGCCAAGGCAGCAGTTTTAGAGGTAAAGTGGCTGGGCTGCAGTCACTGATTTCCCGGGCTAGGCTGAGCCAGCCTACCTGACTTCAAAGCATGCACCCTTTACTGTTTCATAAAGCTAGTATATGGTGCTTTGCATGTGGGTTTTATGATGAACTATAGCCAGAGGCGTTTTCCATTTAATTTTAGCTTCTTTCTTGGGTTTACCATAGTTGCGGTTTCAAGATAAGTTGGCCTTTGGCAAGATTGCTCTCCCCCCATCCCCCTCCTCTCCCTTCTCTCCATCCATCCACCCACCCACCCAGCCACCCCATGCAGGCGTCACTTCACCCGAGCAGCGACTATCCCCTGAGCACTTGCTGTGCCCCCAGCCTCACGCACTGGGCATAGGAGACACAGAGAGGAAGAGAGAGAGTCTGCCTTCTGAGGGCTCCCAGTCTCCTGGGATGGGAGTCAGTAATTAAGTCAGTGTGGATTGGGAGGTAGGGGTGCTGCAGAGAGGAAAGGATTGTATGGCAAAGGTGACTCAGCCAAACAGACACCCTGGCACTTTGCCCAAGGCTTGCCATTTGCACCTAAAAAAAATTTTTTTTTAATTAATCCTCACCTGAAGATAATATTTGTTGATTTTTAGAGAGAGAGAAAGTGTGGGAGAGAGGAAGAAGATGAGAAAGAGAAAGAGAGAAAGAAACATTGGTTGGTTGCCTCTTCTACACGCCCTGACTGAGGATCAAACCTGCAACCTTTTTGGTGTATGTGACAATGCTCCAGCCAATTGAGCCACCTGGCCAGGGCTTAACAATGTTTTTATTTCTTGCTCAGACCCCAGGGTGCCTCAGCCAGGTGGTACTTTCTTCCAAAGTTGCCCAGAACACACTGGGGCCTCTCTCTTGGGGAAGGTGGGCATGAGTCTATAGAATTCATTTTCTCACTCATTGCCTGGACTTAAACCATTTCAGACAAGCTGCAGTATATTTATGCTTTTTATGTCCTGTTATGGCAGCTCGATAGATTAATTTTATCTTATAAATTGCATTTTGCCTCCCCAGTGTTTTCCTTTCCCTGTTGTATCTTTGTGTTCTTCTTAGTTGCTTGGCTAAGTTTCAAGCCTGTGTTTTTATTTATTTTTTGTTCTTTTCATGAATGCCTGTACCCAGCCCCTTGTGGGAGCAGCCTACCAGGATAGCCCAGGAGAGCAAAAAACGAATTAAAGCCACGCCCTGTGTCTGGAGAAATGAGGAAGGGGGCAGTGACAATGATCAGCAAATCAGCTCTGAGACCACTCAGACGTCAACCCCTCTGTGTATTGAACACCTACTGTGTGCCAGGCACCATGCAGGGCATTTCATATAAAATTTTTTACTAAATTTCAGCAGCAGCCATCCTAAGGCATCATCATTAGTCACATTTAACACATGAGGAAGATGAGGTTTTTAAGAATTGATGCCGGGTCATGCAGCTGGCACGGAGTCGGAGGAGTCACGGTGCAGCGAGGTGTCTGTCGAGCTCACCAGTCCTTTTGCCAGGCGCTTTTCTGCCAGGCCGCAGGCGGGGTTCCGGCGCTTCCGTCCAAGAAGACACCGCGCTGCTCGCCCTCTGGGGTGCCTGCCGCTTGGTCAGTTGGTGTTCTCCACGGCGCTGGCTATTGCTGGGTGTGCGCAGTTAGCCTCTGGCCTCCTGGGGGGAAGGGCCAGAGGTGAGCCTGAGCTGACACCTGTTTTGTGGGTTTGCTGGGCAAGTCAGTGGGAAAGGTACAGAGATGTGAGTGAGGCCCCAGGTAAGTTGTATCTCTTTTTTTCTTAAAATTATGAAGTATTACAAACATAGAGATGAGTGCAAATGATAATATAACAATATTCATGTTCCCATTCGATCAGTATAAACAAGTGCTTACATTTATTTTTACCTTACATCCCCACATCACCCCCTTTATTTTAAAAAAATCGCCATTAACCTGTAAGAAATAATTGTCGTCAGGAACCCCAAATTCGTCCTGGGGTGGCTATGAGAACACCGATCTCTGGGGAGACACTGCGCTAAGGGCCCTGCTCCTGAGGGTGTACGCTTTCCTGGTGCCTCTGCACAGAGCAGGGAACGCATGGCCACGTGCTCAGAGTGTTCTGGGCTGTGAGGAGGAAAGCCACTCTCCCAGGTTATGAAGTACCCCTTAGCAGAGTTGTAGAAAGTTCTAGAACTGCAATATTTCCTGTAATATAAATAAACAGTCCTTCACACATGCTCTTGCCTCTCTACTGAGTTTCCCCCTTGAATTCTTGCCTAGCTGATGCCTCGTCTTTCCTTCAGGCCTCTGCTTAAATGTCACTTCAGGCAAGGCCTTCCTGAGTCCCCCGTTGTTTAGACCCTCCCGTGAGCCCCTCCCCTCCCCCATATTTCAGTCTTGAATTGACTTGCTCAGTGGCTGCTCCCTGCAAGGCTGGGCACTGTGCGTGACGCCGTCACTGCCTTTTCTCCTTCAGTGGCCCCTGGAGTGAAGCGGATTTTGTAGGTGGTGTTGGCCTTCACACTGAGGCCTGAGCAATGTCCCTCTTTGCCCCTGCCCCTGGCAGCAGGAGGGACTCAACATTCAGCGTGCTGCCGGCGTGCTGCCGGCACTGGCGGGGGGCTGTGCTGCTTATCGCCCTGAGCCTCGGGCAGGTTCTACCTCTCTAAGCCTCAGTTTCCTCTTCTGTGAAGTGAGGATGCCAGCAGTGCCTCGTGGGGCTGTCAGGAGGATCACGGGGGTGGCACGGTGAGGTGCCTGGCGCCTGGGCCGGGTCCTGGCTCACAGTTGTGTGTCCTGAGGCCTCCCTAAACGCGCAGGTTCACTCCGTGCCCGCAGTTTATAGTCCTCCCTCTCACGCCCTCCGTGCAGGGAGTTTTAAATGGAAAGTGGAATCAACTCCTTTGGAACTTTATGGAAGGCTACTGAGCAGCGAACAGTATGGCCGCATTGCCGCGCCAGTGCTGGGCTTTGAGACTCCCTGAACACTGGCCTTGGAGCCTAGAAGTTATACCCTTACTTCAGCTAAATCACAAATTGCTGTAAGATTAGGGGCACTTCTGAAGTCAAAATTGTGGATGTCAAGTGTCTGAATGTTAGGTCCGTTGTGCTGTAGGAGCAGAGTTTAAAGTGGAGGTCTAAATGTTTGACGTGGTGTGAATATGAGAAGACGCACTCTCCCAACCATTCCGAGGGGCAGGGGTATGTGTGAGTGTGTGTGTCGCCAAACATCAGAGCTGGCCTTAGTCTGTGTTACAGAAGGACATTTGTATGGCTCTTATAGTTGTCTGTGCCTCACGATTACTTAACAAAACTCATCAGAACTGATCTTCGTTCTCACGAGTGAACATTGCGTCTTGCCATGAAATTCCATTATCATATGGTTGTTAGAGCGAAGCTGTTTCCTTGTCTTGGAGGGTGATACCCTGGGGAACAGAGCCTTGCTGGGAGCCTTCCCCCTGTCCCTCCGTTTCTCTCCTCCTCACTCAGCTAGCAGTGCCTCCTGAGTCCCTTCTCCACCTCAGGCCCTGTGCCGGGCGCTGGGGATGTGGAGACGAATGACGTGGTCTCATGCCGGAGGGCCTCAGCGGCAGGGATTAGGACACATTTTGTACAGTAGGAATGCTGTATAAGGAAGGTTTCCTTTTCGGTCGGGTAGCAGCTGCTTTCTAAAATAAAAAGGTTTATTTTACGGTATTTTCATTGTGAGCAGAGGGGCAAGAATGGGCGTAAGAGACATGAGGAGCCGTGGCAGAGCCCAGAAATTGGAATATGCAGTCCCGCAAGGATTTGTGTGCTTTTCTTCCCGAGACCTCGCTTCAGGCGTCACATCTAACCCGCATTGTTGCTTTCGCAGCACTTTCCAAGTCCATAGCCTGTGCCCGAACGCCTCCTGTGAGAGGCGTCCTCTTCCATCTTTAAACAGTTTTAGGGAAGCAAAGGATGTCGCTATTAGTTGGGTTTCTTCACAACTATGTGCCAGACACTGTTAACCCTTTTGCAGATACTGTCCCATTTGATCCTAAAAACGAAGCAAGCACAGCCCTCATAGTGCCCGTGTTCTTTCCATTTTGCGGATGAGGCTACTGAGGCTGAGAGAGGCTGTCCCTTGCCGAAGTTCATTAACTAAGTGGGATGCATGTAAACGGCAGAGCCAGGGTTTGAAACCAAGTCTGTTTGACTTCAAAGATGGGCTTTTCTTAAGTATTCAAACAACTGTTTATATTGAGCTGGGCCTTCCCTGGGCGGCAGGCAGTGTGGTATGTGGTTAAGCACCAGACCTCTGGACTCAGGCCTGAGCTTGAAGCCTCACAACAGCATGTATATAAGGCATCTTTAGAGAAACTGAACCTCTGGGATATCAAGTTACTTGCCCAGCGGTGTGCAGCCAACAAGTGGCAAAGCTGGGTGTGACCCAACTTCCCTTTGGCTTCAAAGCGGAATGTTTCTGCAGCACCACTCCGCCTCTCAAACAAGCTTGGCTGCATCCCTGGGGATTTAAAGCCGCTGTAAGGAAACGTTTCCTGGAGGGGTTGTGAGCCACTGACACAGCCTGCAGCAGGGGCACCGTGGCATCTCCTGGAAACTGGTAGACGTGGAACCGAGAAGAGGACTCACCTGTGTGAACTGTAGAGCTACTGCTCTTTAATCTTACTTGCCTCCGTCCTCAATATTCATCAGAACTTTGTTGACTTCTGGTCCAGCTGGGTAGTGTACCAGGCACTGGGAACGTAAAGGTGAAAGGCCAGTGAGGGAGAGAATCCAAATAACTAATTGCAACATAAACAAATTTAAAAAGCCAATTGTAATCCCTGTGCTGGCACCCAGCAGGGAGTGCATTTGGCCCGGTGATGCATGTAAGGTGCTGTGGGGGCACGGATGGGAGGGACTGCTTTGCATAGTTTGGGATGAACTTGCAGAGGAAGGAAATTAGGCCTGGGTGTTGAAGGGTTAGGAGTTCACTTGAGTAGGAGTAGATAGATGGGTTAAGTGTATCCTAGGCAGAGAAAAATGCACGTGCAAAAGCATGGTGGCGTGAACCAGCCTGGTGGGGGTGGGGGGAGGGATTTGGGGGAGCAAGGACTCTCCATGGGTGGTGCCAGAGGATGTTCAGAAGAAAAGAAATTGCTTTGAACTAGATTGTGGAGGGTCTCAGATGCCATGAGAGGGAGTTTGGATTTGGTCTTCAACATACTGGGGATACTGGTCAGTGTTTGGTGGCAGGAGGGTGGTTACCATGGTTATTTTCACTTATTTAAGACAGTTACTCTGAGGAAGGGGGTGGAATGACAGGTAAGGGAAGGCGGCCGTCAGGGAGGCTCTAGCAGTGACGTCCCCTTGGTAAGGTGTTGGTGGGGAAGGGCAGAGGGTGGATTTCAGCAAAGCAGATACTGACCTAAATGTGTTTGATTTTCAGACTCCAACACTGACCAGCCCAATGGCCTTGCCATCTCGCCAACATGCAAAGAGGATCCTGAAGATTTTCAGGGCCCAACTTCAGTGGCTGCTTACCTGGCTTCCACGAGTCCGCTTTCTGCTAGAGGCAGTGCGGTTGGAACCGATCAGTCTAAGGACATCGATACTTCAGATGATACTGAAAACTTAAAACAGAGAATCTGTGACTTGGAAACTGAGCTTGAGGGCTACCGGAATTTCGTATTTCAGCTTCAAAAGCACTCCCAGTGCAGCGAGGCCATTATCACAGTTGTGTGTGGGACAGAAGGGGCCCAGGACAGCCCCAACAAGCCCAAGGGTGGTGCTGATGAAGAAGAACTGACCTTTGCCAGCTTGCACCAAGTACGTTTTGTGAAACACATGAAAGTCCTCCACCCGCCGGCCCCAGAGATGACTGATGGCGGGGTGCTGGGAAGCCTCGAGCAACAGCCAGAGGAACAGGATTATGGGCTGCAGGAGGAGCAGAATTTGAACATGGAACTTTTCAGTGAAATCCATAACCTGCAGAATAAGTTCAGAGATCTCTCGCCCTCGAGGTACGTCTCACCTCTGTCTTCTCCCGCTATTTAAGCCTGCAGTTTCCCTCTCTGCCCCCAGGTCAGAGCCTGTGATCCGAAAGGGCCGTGGCGCGCCCCGGGCTGCGGACGGCTTGAGTGGGCCGGGGGTGAGGGCAGCCCGGCCCTGCGGAGAAGGGAAACGTGAGGCCTCAGAGGCTTGTGTCCTGTGTAACTGGCAGGGCAGATTTTGCCCTCCTCTGGTTGGGGATTCAGGGTAAATGTTTTATACTGGTCACTTGGTAATTTATATAATATGTTGCTGACTGGCTGTGTTCACTCCTGGACGCCATCATTGGCTTTTACTTACTCTGTTGCAGAACTGAAAGCTATCCTAGGTGGGTGGGAAGAACATAAATATTTTCCGTATCTTTACCCCTTAAAGTCACCTTAGACAAGCTAGCATTGAAAGAGAATTCTTAGGTCAGGACGGTATGTTTTATGGGCCTAGATACACACAGTTTTGCTTTGTGAGATATGGTGAAAATGTGATTATTTGTAAAGTTGACCTTCACTTGTCGCTAATTTGAGACAAACACATTGTCAGGAGCCAGAGCGAATTTTTCAAAACTTCTCAAATGATGAGATTGAAGGAAGCTTTTATCTCTTGAAAAGCCGTTGAGTCAGAACTTCAGGTAGGCACTTTTCTTATTTCACCCTCCGTATCGCCTCAGGAGGAGGTGTTATTACGTGTGTTTTTGTAGATGAGGAAGTTGAGCCTTGAAGAGGTGGCGGAGAATTGCCTGAGAGGGTTCCCGGAGCCCTCGCCCGGGCCCACGTTACCGGACTCTGGTACTCGGGTTCCTCCCGCCCGCGCGCCTGGCGCCCTCCTGCAGCACCGCCGTTCTGCGGTCTGTGTGCGCGCACCGGGGCGGTGCTCCCCGGTCCCACACACTGTCGCCATTTCAGGGACGGGGGAGCGCGTTGGACTGAGGGGCCAGTGTCTTTGCCCAGCCACTCTAGAGCCAGGTTACCTGGGCCACAGAGGCTGTGAGCCCCGTTTTCCTTGTGTCTTTCTCAGCGCCTCCTAATGCCTGAGGCTTGCACAGGAAGTGATGGATACGGTGTCAGGAGGCACTCTTGCATGACAGAGCATGGCCTTTGTGTTGGAACCCAAGATCTCCCCTACTCAACTACCTTTGCAGTCTCTGAGAGTCAGTTTCCTCTCCGGTAGAAGAGGAGGTTCTTAAATTTGTCGGGAGGTTGGGAAGATCGGATAACATATAGAAATCCTCTACTACAGTGACTGACAGATCATAGACCCTTCATAAATGGTAGTTAGGATTCTGATCATTCCCTGGCCTTTCCGTTGAGGGGAGGGAGTCCCATCTTTGTTTTCCTGCCTACAGTTTCTTTCTTTCTTTCGTTCTTTCGTTCTTTCGTTCTTTTGTTCTTTTTCTTTTTCTCTTCATGAGAATTTGTGGTAGGTTCCCTGACCCTTGGGCATTTGTTTCTGCAATTCAGAATAGGACTTTGAAGAGTGTATGGAAACTGATTGTTCCCCTGAGTCCTTGCCAATCTTACTTTAATTGGGGGCTTCATAAGGTTAAAAATATTGCAGAAGAACCTTTGTTCCAGCATTTGTTGGCTGTTTTGAAATTGAGGAAGGAATGACCTTGTACAGTTTCAATTTTTCTAAAAGTATATATACTTGTGCAGCTGCAGGCTTTTAGAAATCATGCTCTGTCATTTTTCCAATTAGCGTTAAGGTCACAAAAATTCAATTCTAAAATGGTACAAGCATTTTCTTTTCCCCCTTTTATCAGATACAATTCATTAGTGCAGTCCCAGGCCAGGGAGCTCTCCCTTCAACGGCAGCAGATGAAGGATAGCCATGACATCTGCGTCATTTATCGTCAGCGCATGAGCACCATGATTAAGGCGTTTGAGGAGCTGCTGCAGGCCAGCGACGTGGACCGCTACGTGGCCGAGGGCTTCCGGGAACAGCTGAACCAGTGTGCGGAGCTGCTGGAGAAACTGGAAAAGCTGTTTCTCAACGGTAGGTGGGGCGAGGCACTTTGAGCCCTAAGACACATCAGCGGTGGACCCCGGGCTTCTTGGAGGGCCAGGAGGAACCCGCCCTTGGCCTGCTGATCTTCCGCCCTCTGCTCTGATGAGCTGACAGCAAGGCCGCAGTGGCTGCTGCTTCCTTCCGGTGACCTCTCCACCGTCCCAGACCTGGCTGTGGGGTAGGTGCCTCCGGGGCCAGGCTGGAGAGGCACAGCGAAGCCCGGCAAGGGGGCTGCCCCCAGCACCTGCCACATGGAGGCTGGTTTCTCCAGAGTTTCAAGAGAAGATGGCAGTTGGGTTTTTTGGGGGAGAGGGGGGTGAAAACTCATGAGTTTTAAATATTGGCAACAACAAACAAACAAAAAAGAACAAAGCTTTTATTCGTTAAAAAACTATATTCAAGAATCAGAGGTGGTCAGAGACAGGATGAAAGAAAATCTTTGCTAACCACTTGCTATATGCTAGGTACTTTAATAAATATTATTGCATTAAAAATGTTTTAAGAAATTAATTTGCAGTTTTCTGAGTCTGCAACACAGAACTTCCTTGTACCCTTCATGCTTCTTTGTCAGTGGTTGGTATTTTGCCACATTGCTTTATCATTTTCTGTCTCTGTTTTTACACACACACACACACACACACACACACACACACACACACACACAATTTTTTCCCTAACGCTGTGAGAATGGATTGATGATGTCGTGTCTCATCAGTTCACCTAGATACTTCAGATCAAGGCCATTCTCTTACTTAGCCACAATGATCAAAATCAGGAAATGGCACTTTCTAATACATAGTCTATCATCAAATCTCACTGATTCAAGGCTGTCTTTTTATGATCCCACAGGCAACCACTGTTCTGAACTTTCCATAGATGAGTCTTGTCTCTTCTTGAACATCATGTAATTTGAATCATAGAGCATTAAATAATGTCTTTTATGAGAGTTTTATTCTTGATCCTGATCCAGGATCCAGCCCCCACATTACATTTAGTTGTCAGTTTAGTTAGGCTCTGTGGTGTCCTTTAATCTGGAGTCGTTCACTTTTGTCTTCCATGATATTGATGTATTTGAAAAGTTTGGGCCAGCCTCTCAGTTCAGGGCTCTCTGCTGTTTCCTCATGATTTAGGCGAGATGAGTCATGGGATTTTGGCGAGAGTGCTACATAAATGGTTGTGTTCTCATGGTGTCATGTCAAGGAGGTCCGTGATAGCGGCTTGTCTCATTTTTGCTGGTATTAACTTTGATCCCTTGCTAAGGAGATATGTTTCAGGTGTCTTCACTGTGGGTTACAGTATTTCCCTGTGTGCTGTAAAAGTAATTAATGGGGGATACTTCGTAACTCTGTGAGTATGTCATTGCTCTTCACACTCTTACCCATGCGGTTCACGCTCCATTGAGGGTTCTTGCCTTCGCCAGTCATCACTGTGACCGTGCAGCACGGTGACGGTTTTCTGACGGTGTGATTCCTTCCTCATTGATTATTAGGTGGCATCTGCTGTAAGAATGGATTCTCCCTTTCCTTCTTTTATTTATATATATGTTGTTTGTTTATTATCGGTGTTGACTTGTGGATTCTTCCTTTATTCAGTGGACTATTTATTATCCATTCTTTCATTCATATCAATGCTCAAATTGTTCCAGAATGGCAGGTGGCAGCAGCTCCTTTTGATGTGCCTCTCATCTTCTGGAGGGACACTGCCTTACTTTCTGGCACAAAAAAGGTGCTCTAGGCTCATCGTATACTGTCCTTGCCCCTGAAGCAGCCATTTCTCTAGGCAACTCTGGTTCATTTTAGAGGGCCACGCCTTTCAGAAACCCAGAGTTGGTGCTCGCTGTGCTCGTGGCCATGGCCGTGTTGTTGCTTCTAGGTCCGTTACGGGCAGGACGAGGATATGTGTTCACATCCACACACACACACACACACACACACACACACACACTCTATATCTATATCTATATGAACGTATGTGTGTTTAAAAATGTATAATATATTTTAAAAATTATAGTGGTACCTCCAATTCCTATTCAAACCCACCGTGGTCTTCCTTGCCCTTCTTGCTTCCGTATTTGTGTTTCCCTTCTCCTGGCTCTCACAACATCGAATATGTGCTCATTTGCTTAATTCTGTAATACACACAGAGTTCCAGATCGCTTCACTCATACAAATGTGAAGGAGAAACCTAAAAGAGTTAAGATATTTTTATACTTATTTTTGTTTGTAGGCTAAGGGCATTTAGTTAGGTATTGAATTTAGTTACTTGGTTTCATTCTTTCTACAGTCTTGTTATGCTATTCATTTGAAATACAGTTATTTTTTTTATTTCTGTATCCAACTTTAGGGCTCCCCTATCCTTATTGATTTAACTTCGTTTTATTTTTTTAAATATGAATAACATTACAGTGGTTCCAAAGTTAGAACTTTTATTCTTTTAAGTTGCTTCTATGAAGTCATTATTTTTGTGCTTTTCCTTAAACCCACTGGAATGGGGCTCTCAGACAGCCTAGCCTTTCCACCGACGGCATTTGCCAGAGTCACTAACAACTCCCACTTGGTGAATCCACAGATCGGTTTCAGACTGCATTTTATTCAAACCCGCAGCAGTTGTGGACGTGGGAACCCCTTCCCCCCTTGGCTCCTAAGATGACACCCATGAGCCAGTCCTCCACCCACCCCACTGGCTGCCCCCTGGAAGCTCTCCCTTCGGCCTGCATTCCAGGCCGGACCAGTCTGCACCCCTCACGGCTGCCAGGGCCCCAGTTCACCGTTGCCACCTCCCCTGGCTCCTCTCCTCCCTGCGTCTGCGCTTCCGCCTCGTCCCACTGCCGTCCATTTCCACAGGGTGGTCAGTGAGCTTTTCAAAATCAGATCAGGTCAGTCCCTCTCAAATTCTAAGGCCTGCCTTTGTGGGTTGTAGGGGTTAAATTAAACAATGGACGGGAAGCTTTCCGCTCAGGGCTCGTGCCTGGCCCTGGCGTCCTGAGTGCTTCCTAGTATCTGTACTTATGAGCAGGGGGCATCGTCCTCGGAGCAGCCTGGTTGACAAGAGGAACTTTGCCCCAGCAGAGGAACTTTTGAGCAGAGGTGCTCAAAGTCACACCTACTTGGCGGAACCAGGATTTGACCTCAGTTCTTCTCTCTTCATACATATGGTAGAGATGGCTCATGAAGGTGCACATATGTTCAATTTAATTCCAAGACACAACATGGGGTAGCTTGGCCTCTGGGCCCAGGGATTGTTTTTTCCCAATTTTTTAAAAGAACCCAACAGTGAGGCCCATTGCCCACCGATTTTTCTAGTTCCAGATCTGCGGGGCCATCGAGGGCTGCCAGGACGTAGGAGCGCTTGACTTTTCCCAGCTTTGTGAAATCTGCTTGCTTCTGGCTGAGGTTTCCTGAGTAAGCTAGTTTCCATTTATCACTGGAGAAATAACCGAGTCCTCGAGATGGGGCCGCACCTCCCAGGCCCAAGGCGTGTACCGTCTGCTGCTTTCTTTCCCCCCGGCACGCCCTCTGCCGGGGCCCTAGGCAGTGGGGGCTGAGAGGGAGGGCGGCCGCAGCGGGAGCCCGCCCCTCGCTGGTCAGCCGCCCCCCTTGATTTATTTTTTCGTGATCTACCTTGACAAGCCCAGGGAGGTCTCACTCTTTGTTTCCTGCAAAGCAGAAGTGTTGCAGGCTTGGCAGACAGCGCAATGTAGCACTTTTATTTTCTTCTCCAAAAAACATAAAGGTCTCAGGAGCCTCAGTGCAACTTTTTTTTTCTTGGAGAATAAAATGTAACACAGGTGGGTCTTTCTTAGATGCCATCTAAGGGGTCTGGTTCCTGAATCATGAAATGAGCTTCTCATAAAGTCGTTCTATATTTGAGGCAGTTGCATAGCATGAGTTCTTAAAAAATTTAAATATAGTCTTTTTTTATTAATACAAAGCCGTACTTGTTTATTGTGGAATAAGATAAGCAAATGCTCCTATAATTGCATCATTTATATAGTAAAAGATGAACACCCTGGAGTTTATATTTTTCAGACCTTTTTATACATATTTGTATTTTTTTGTGGAAGGACTGTTTACAGTCTCTCCCTTTGTTCAATTATAGATAATAAACATTAATCTACATTGTAAGTTCTAGTCGCTGCAGAGCTTTCTTTTATATGAATGTACTATCATTTATTCAATCATTCCCCATTAGATGGACATTTAGGTTGTTCTCAGTTTGGGGTTATAATGAACACTGTATTGGAGTTCTTTGTGCACATCCTTGCTATTTCTTTGTTAATATTTAATTGGTAGAAACCAAGACGTAGGATGATAGTGTGGTGTCGTAATGCTTGTAACAATGAGCTTACAGGCATTAGGTCTGGGCCCTGCAGATTTTGCGAGTATGTGCATTTTTCTGGGTGAGGGTCTACAACAGATTTCTTAAAATGGGTCGAGACCCAGTGTAGATCAAGGACTGGTGTTGCAGTCCCAGGTTTTGCACCCCTGCCTTGTCCGCCGTTCCTCCCAGGACCAGTAGCCTAAGTCAGGCTGGCGGTGTTTGTCCTCAGGGGCGTTTGAGCAAACCCTGGGGCCGGCATGAAGAAGGCTGGGGAGCCCCTGTTCTCAGGGAGCTCGCCGCTGTGCCTGGACTCGGCCCGGACGGGAGGCAGCTGCCGGACCCCTCCCTCGGCTCTGCTCTGCCTGCAGCAGGAAACTGACACACCCATTTCTTTTGCGGCCTTTGTCAGTTTGCTGCCTCCAGCCCCCTGACCTCTCAGTAATGAAGATGATGAACAGGAGAGACAGTGAGGAGGGCTGGTCTCTGTATGCTGGGCGTTGTTCTCAGCCTTTGAGGAGGTGTTGTTTATTTAATGACTGAGGGATGGAGAGGTTGATTTACTTGCTCAGGGCCACACAGGGAGTGGCAGAGTCTGGGTCTGAGCCCAGGCAGTTGGCTTCCACACCTTCCTAACCTGCAGACCCCTGCGATGTCCTGTGTCTCACCCTCCTGTGCAAGTGTGGCGTCCTGGTCAGACGTTTCTGCGGGTCAGGCCTTGCCTTTCCCCGCTTCTGCGACTCTCTTCAGACCAGTCCCTTTTCCAGAAGGCTTTCCCCCTCTCCATTTCTAGAGCATCTGCCTACCTTCCTGGGAGCTCTCCTGGTTCGCCCCAAGGGTCTGGCTTCGCGCTGCTGCATGGCCCTCTGTCCTGCGGGCTTCTCAGTATTTGTTCTTGTGAGCTGGGGGTTTGGTCCCCACAGCAGCCTGGGTGATGTGGGGAACTCTGCCCCAGCAGAGACAGGTCAGTCGCTCAGAGTCGCAGCTGACTTGGCGGAACCAGTTCCTTCTGGGTGCTTGTAGCTCGCAGATGACAGTCACATCTGGGACTGTGATGGAGGCCAGGTGCTCGGCGGCGGGGGGGGGGGGGGGGGGATGAAACCTTTGGAGCCCAACAGACTTGAGTTCAACCCCATTTTTATGGGTAAGGGTTCGATCTCCTGTGAGGTAACGGCACCTGTTCTGCAGAGTGGCCCGGCCAGTAGTGGGCGCTCAGGGGGCCACAGCAGTGATGTCTCAGGGACATGTTTTATCTCCTCAGGTCGTAAGCTCCTGGAAGGTGGGGCCTTGTCTTGTCCTGGCCTGCAGCCTAGGAAGGGGCAGGACATGTTGCGCCCAGTCAGGATGCGATGACAGTGCTGGTAGCTGTACGTGCCTTGGACCTTATTCTAGGGAAATCCCCGGACCCTGTCTGACACACACTGTGAGCTGAGCGGGAGGCCCCTCAGAGCTCTGAAGGCAAGGCTTCCAGGAGGAGAGGGTGTTGGACCTTGGCCTTCATGATGGAAGGGATTCATTCAAAGCTGTTGGGGAAGGGCGGTAGCAGCGGCAGTGGGATGCGCGCGTTCGGGCTGGTGCAGTGAGCCGGGCTGTCAGAGAGAACGGAGGGTGTGTCCTTCCTGTGTACTCCTGTGACCGGGCTCCATGTAGCCCTTCAGCTTCTTACCTCTACAAAGCAGTGCTTTCCTGCCTCGGAGATAAAGCTCGGGTGCCCCCTCCTCTACATCCTCCCTGACGGTCCAGGCCGGATTGTGTTTGTTTCCCCTGTGTGTCCTCCCACACTGCCCTTTGTCACAGCCTGTAGTGGGACTGTTTTTGGGTCCCTCACCCCCACTCAGCTGTGAGCCCACTGCGGGCAGGATGGCCCCTCCCTCACCTCTGCACCCTCAGTGTCTGGCACAGGCGCTGAGGAGAGGGCTGTAGACATGGAATGTGAGTTACTGCTGAGGCAGGAGGGAAGAAACACTTGGGTTGGGGAGGAGGCTCTGATATTTGAGCTTCATTCTATGCGATGGATGGATTTTGAGCTGGGGAGCACTTCTTGGAAAGAGGCTTTTTAAATGGTAGCAGCCCACAGGATGGATCAGTGCAGCGAGGGAACAGAAGGGGGGTCACCGGTTACAAGGCTCTGCTGCATCATAATGCTCTCGTTTGTTCAAATGTGAACTGGATAGCCAAATGTTCTTTTTCTTTGGAAAGATGAAGTCCCCTCGCTGCCACACAGCTTTTAGGGAGAGCAATAAGATTTACCTGAGAGGTGGGAGCAGTGTTTTCATGACATCCTTCCCCGGCTTTTGAAATAGGCTGACAGATGGTACCCTGTCACCTGCATGCAGGCAGTTTCCACGAAGAGATTCAGTGCATCAGCCATAATGATCTCCCTGTGAATCCCATAGTACAGCTTTTAAAACCTTGGGTTTTAAAGCACACTGTTGTGGTAGGGGAATGGGTGCAACGCAATTGTTGAGTCATTACAAGCTCTTCAAAGAGTCTCTTACTTGAAGAAGAGGAAACCCATGCCACTGGTAGCGTCAGGACCCTTGCTCCTGTGGTCATGGGTTTTGTTAGGAGTCAAGGAGCGAATTTTGATGGTTTTAAGGTCAGTTTAGGAAAACTTAAAATTTGCCCCAGACCAAGGGTCCGCCGCCCCGCGCAGCCCCTGAGGAGTGCGTCTGTGCTCCTCGGGTAAGTGTGCAGCGGCGGCCGCCGTGGGCCTGGTTGGTGTGTACGAAGCACCTGAGCCCTTCAGGAGGCTGCGCTGTGGCAGATGGCCCCACCTCAGGCTCTGCAGGCCAGACTCGGATCATCCGCTGAATGCCGGGAGGCAGCCCCACCGCTGGTGTGAGGTGGAAAGCGCTGTCTGAGTTGTTCTTTAGGTGTGCACCGGTCCCTGCGTTCGAGGTGGTCTTGCAGTCAAGGTCTTGGATTCTGAGTCAGTCAGATAGAGACCCCCCCATCCCCCACCCCCACCTCCGAGAAGGAAGGACAGAAAAGTGGAGCCCTTGAGGACATCCACTGTGGCAGAGGCCCGTCAACCCCCTTCTGCCTTCGAGGGAGCTGAAGTACCACGTCGCTGCAGGGTGTAAGCACGGAGAGGGAGACCGGATGTGTGGGTGAGCTGGCTGCAGCCATGTCTCCGCGTCCCTTGCTGAGCAGGGATGTGCAGGGAAGTAGGCGAGGGCATGTGGGCAGTGCCAGAGAATGGGAACGTTGAGCCTCCCAGGTCTCCACTTCTTTACTGTAAGATGGAGATACCAATGCTGGGCCCGCAGGATTGTTGTGAGGCCTAACGGAGATGATGGATATTAAAGAACCATCCTCAGGGCCTGGCCCCTGGTTGCTCGGGCCTGATGTGTTCCCGGAACCGACGGGACCATACAGGAGAAGGCGACTTTCAGGCACTGGTACACGGCGCTGCCTGGGGCCCAGGGGCTGGCTGGGGTGGAGAGGGGGCCCCGAAAGCAGCTCCAGCCAACCTGGCGAGTTCATCAGTGGGAACCACAAGGCACAAAGCAAATGGCGAGTCTCGAGTGATCTCTTCCTGCGTGCTCTGTCCTCTGAGAACTTTTCCTTTTAGTAGTTTAGAAAATGCTGTGTGTGGGTGTGGTTTAATTATAGTCTCATTTTTCAAGTACAGCAATAGAAGGATGTGTTTTTCTCTTTAGCCACACATTAGTTTCTTCAAAGAGCGCATCCCAGTCTGCAATTTCCAGGGTTCTGAAGTATTTTTCAAACAAAGTTGTTAGTCTCTTTGAAATCCGGGCTCATGTGCTGCTTTTCAAATAGCAAATGACAACATGCAGGAGAGGCAGGAGGACCTTTTGCCCAACTATGTTTTGTTTCATTTTGTTTTCTTTTGTCATTTCTTTCGGTCATTTTCCCTGTTGCAGACACTGGCTTTTTCAGCTGTACTCCTGTTCCTGGTAATCCCTCTTCTGAGAGCCTTTCCTAAGGGAATGATTTAAATGCAGACAAAGCTGCATGCACAGAAATGTTTGTTTCATTTATTTTTATAAAAGTGAAAAATTGGAGATGACCTAAATGTCAAAATGGGACTGGCAAGATTGTGGTATGTGCATGTCTACCATGGAATATTAATGAGGTCATTAAAAATGGTGTTTCTAAAGCAAATTTAGAAAGAGAAATGCTTACAATAAAGTTTGAAGTGAAAAATGAAGTCACAGAAATACCCTATCACACATGCCAAAATGCACGGAAAAATAATGGAGGGAAATCCAGTAACCCGTGCGTAGTGGGGACCCAAAGGGTAGTGATCTTTTTCTTGCCTCTGGTACCCATTTCCTATAAAGAGCATGCGTTCTGTTAGTGTCAGAGGTTTAGGGAAGGACAGAGAACCTGCGCCCAGCACGGCCTTGTCATTGCTTTCAGAGTCAGCACTGTCTGTCGCCTTCCTATCACAGTGAGCGATAAGGAGCCTGTCGTCTGAATTGTGTTCGGTAATCCTCCTTTAAATATCCAGGATTGTTATAAAGAGTGGTTAAACAAATGGAATAGTGTCTCTGCAAATGTATGAGCAAGAGATTATTATGGAACACTCTTTGAAAATGTTTTCCTTCTTCTTAATGCTATTTCTGCTTCCAGGAAAATCAGGAGGAGCGGAAATTAGCACCCAGAATGAACGGATGGAGAGGTGAGTGTGGAGCGCTTCGTGGGCCTGGTTTGCCTGCCGGCTTTTTTAGTATGCCAGCTCCCTCCCACGCTGTCAGCCCTGCTTCCTAGAAAGGAAGCATAAACACCTGTGAGACCGAATGGCCACACAAAACCAAGGGTCTGTGCTGTGTATCATGCAGCCTTCATTCCGTTGTTTTAGGTTACCTGTGGCATTTCTCTGTCAGGTGATGTGACCCAGACAACACATCCTCCCGCTGGCACCTGGTTACCTGCAGAATAAATTCCAGACTCCCTAGTCTGACGTTTGAGGCCCTTTGGTCTGAGCCGCGTTTCCTTTCCGCCACGTAGCCCCTGCTTCAGTCTTCTCTGACTTTCCTCCGGGCCATGACCTGGCACAGCTGCACACTCTACCTTCTTCCTCTTGGAGTTTGAAAGTCCTTCTTCAGAGTCGGTTCATGTGGACATGGACCTGGCTCCTCCTGACAGCCCCTTCTCCCCAGGACATGCCAGGATCAGTTATTCTTCCTGTAGCACTAACTCATCACATTACAGAGCTTACCACATGGTTTGGTAATACTTGCTGCATTTATCTTTGGCCTGCAGAATTCCTTGAAAGAGGAAAGGAGCTAGCATTAATTGGGTGTTCACATTCAATAGTTCTGACCCTGTACGGCGAGCAGTATTCTCATTTTTGGATGAGGAGCCTGGGGGTCACAGTTGCCTACTTGCCATTAAGAGGCAGAGACGAGATTTGAACTTGAGCCTGTTGTACAGTACTCAAATGCCTGAGCTGTTATTATTATTCCACATTGCCTTTGGAGGGCAAATACTGTGTTTTTACACACCTTTATACCTGCTCCAGCCCCACGTATCTGGCATGTAGTTGGAATTAGAAGATATCCACGGGATAAATGGGTTGCATGCTTTCTTAGCTTGCCTCTACGGCCAACTGGAAACGTCAAGGCCTTGCCCTCCTCTGAGTACTTGTTAAAGGTCCTGAATGCTGTTAAGTGCTATGGATGCTTCTTTCCTCTCTGGGTTGGTAGCCCTTTGGCCTCCTGGGGGTAAAATAAAGAAATAGCAACCAGGCTGGGGTGCGGAATTTTGGTTTTTAGTGGCACCATGAAAGCCATCAGCACCATTAGGGCAAGCAGGCAGGAAGCCGTTGTAGTCACTGGAAGGCATTTTATCAGGGCATCTGTGACATTAGAAGAAATACTCCTCTCCCACTGTAGTGTGCCCGGTTCAACCCTCCACTTCCATACTTAAAATAACAGGCTGCCTCCCATTGGCAGGCTGCGGGAGGGCGAGGAAGGCCTCCCAGACTGGGGACAGTCTTCAGTGAGGTCTCAAGGCTGAGAGCGAGGGCTGAGGCTGTTAGGGCGAGCGTCCTGCTCGAGGCGAGGGAGACGTCGCCCCTCTGAGCAACGTGGTTGGTGCATGGAATGTGAGGGTCACAGCTAGAGAGGTGGGCAGGGCCTGGTGAGGCTGCTCCGGAGTCCAAACTGTTCTGAAGAAAGAGGAAAGTCCTCGAAGGAGGGTAGGTTGGGACAGGACATGATCAGGTTTGCTGCTTTGAAAGGCTTCGGTGGTTCTTGGAGAGTGGGCTGGAGGGAGGCAGGGAGCAGCCGCCTCAGCCATGTGTCACCCTTTCCATTTCTGACAGGTTTGTTTCTTCCCTCTGTTCTACCTTTTTCAGCTGTAGGTTTAGCACTCACATGGGTCACTCCTAAGCTAATTAAATGGGTGTCCTTGGCCCATTCCGCACTTCTGCAAGGCAGCAGCAAGCCCACGCATCCATCATGCTGTCGGAGCAAAGTTGCATCTGGTGTTTACCTGTTAATGAATGCGTTGCAGCTTTGGAGTCCTTTGCTCTTGTCTGAGCTTATGAATAATGAGACAAGAAGTAATAGGAAAAAGTGAGAGGGAAAAAAAAGAGCTTAAATTAAGGAGCTTATCTATAATGGAGATTCACATGGGCTTTTTACAGAGTTCAGGATGTTTTTCTTCACGGCTCAGGTCGCCCTTGGGAAATGCAGGTTAATAAGCAGCTGATTGCCAGAACGGTGATCTTGGGACGTGCTGGGGACCACCAGGGGCCTGAGGTCTTTAAGCCTATAAGGCCACTTCCTGGGTTTGGGTTGGCCTCCCACAGTCTCTGGGGGTCTTGAAGGGAGACAGACCTGGGTTCGAACATGAGCTGTGTCGCTTGGAAGCTGTGAGATGACGGTCAAATTTATGATGAGCCTCAGTCTCCCCAGCTCTGAGTGAGGGTCCTCCTCCTTACTACAGAGGGTTTCTGCGAGTAGGATGGGACGCCTGACATGCCTGGCCGGGCACCGGCATTTGGCAAACAGCTGTCATTGGCTGATGGCCTCTCTTGGGCCTCTCCCCTGTCAGCCAGGTGGTGGCTTCCCCTTCTGCACTGGCTCCAAACTCAAGCCCACTGAGCCCATTTCATTTTCAGAATGTCTTTGCTAATATCTGCTCTAGGGAAGCCAAGGGGCTCCAAACCAGTGGTGCAGATAAGTGGGGGTTACAGAGGGCCCGGTAACCTTAAGTGTTCTTTGGTCAAGGCCCTGGCTTGGGATCTTTGCGTGGAACATGATTTCTCTTTCAATCCCAATGGCTTAGGGTTGAGGAAGACAGCTTAACCTACCAACACATTCTGCCCGAGTCCCCTGAGCCTTCAGACTCTCATGCGTTGTCCGATGGGGACATGTCCGATAAATCCTCCTGCTCCCGAGACCAGAAGCAGGACAGCGAGACCGAGAAGACTTCAGTCGTGGCGAACAACTTTTCTCAAGGTAAGCTAAGCTTTACGAAGCATTTCAGCACAGCCAAGGTTTCCTGGTTTAAACAGAGATTTGTCATCTTGCCTTAGTAAGCAAAGTGTAGTGACATTTGAATATTTCTCTGATGAAAGGAGATCCTGTGAGGGCCACAGCTGGTCGTTCAGAGTGTCATTTATCACTGGGAAAAGCTTTGGTTGTTGAAAGTGTTGGTGATTGGGGGAAGTCACTTTCAGTTTTAAATGATGACTGATTGTATGACTTGCCATTTCCTTGCTCTTCGAACAGTGGCGGGCTGGAAAGTGCAGAGCTTAGGCATCAGTTCCACCTCTGGTTAATTTTTTTTTTTCGTTTCTTTCAAAACCTTCCTAAGGCAGGGGCACTTCAAAGACTCTTCTGCTTTGAATTGTTCAGGTGCCAGAGATCACCTAACCCTGTCTGGACATTTCGTAATTCTGTAAATCTGCTGTGTTTCTCTTTTGTGTTGCCCTTGGCCCACAGGTCAGCCCCTGGTCCCGCCTCTGACCATGGAGCCGTGGGCTCAGCCGCCAGAATCGGCCTCCCAAGGCCCCGCCTGCCCCGAAGCTGCCCTTTACTTCTGTATTTGCAGTCTCTCTTACCTCCTGTGGGGCCATTAGGTAGGGTATTTTAGAAGTTTAAGGAATGGTATAGGCCAAAACGGAGAGATCAGGCATCAGCACTCCCTATAAAAGGCCAGATAGTAAATATTTTAAGCTTTGCAGAGCATGTGAGTTCGTTTGGGATTACCGAGTCCTGATGCTAGAGCAAAAAGGAACCATAGGTAGTATGTAAATGAACGACGTGGTTGGGTTCCAATAAAACTTGATTTAACAAAACAGATGTGGGTGTATTTGACCCAGGGGCCATAGTTTTCTGATCCCTGAAATAGACTCTGGACCTCAACCGACATCTTCTGGCCTCTCTTCTAGTGGGTTCTTTGCAAGGTGTCCAGAGTGGACCCAGAGCCCATGTCAGACACTGGAACTTCCTTGCTAAAGTTCTTTGTTGACACCTGATTACATAGAACAGTGGTTTTCAAAAACTTTAGATCTTTTTTTTTTTTTATCAATACCCGATCCCCTGTTGTTTTTTTTTTTTTTTTCTTTCAGATGAACCTTTACATGTAGCTCCAGTATATAAAAGAATACGGGTGGAGGCTTTGTCCCCCGTAGTGGCCTCTCGGGCTCCTCTGGGACACTCAGGGCCCCGAGGAGAGCAGTTTGAAAACACACCCAGGGCGGGCAGTGCGCCTGCTCGATGCGACTCAGGTCTCGGCTGGGGTCGGCCAGTAGCCCGTTGCCTCCGCGTGCTCTCTTTGGGTTTCTGGCCGCGCCCCGCTGTGGTTTCTGTGAGTTCCTGCGCACCATCTGCCTTCCTCTCATCTAGGTCAGCCCACGAATTGTTTTGTCCCCAGTGTTTCCTCCTGCGCTGTGTCAGCTCACCGTGGAACGCAGCCCCTTGGCCAGAATCCCCAGGACCACTCCCTTAGGGCTTGAGAGGAGGAGAATTAAAAAAAAAAAATTGTTGACACTGTTACAGATGTCCTCCGTTTGCCCCTCCGTGGCCCACCGCCACCCAGCCCCGCCCCCTCCCGGCCTTCACCACACCGCTGGCCGTGGCCGTGGCCGTGGGCTTTACATCTATGTCCTTGCTAAGCCCTCACCTTCTTGCATCCAGTCACCCCCACACGCGGGAGGAGCCGGCCTGATGGGGGCGAGGCCTGGGGGCCGGGTTCACAGGGCAGCGAGCCTGTGTGCTGGCATGGCAGTGTTGGAGACCCCTGCTCTTTGGAAGCCCCCTGCCGTGGTAGTGGGCGTGTCCCACTTTTTCCTCTTCCTCCTCCTCTTTTTTCTAGTCTCCACCCTCTCCACCACACCAGCTTCTGTTTATTTGCCATGTGGAACCATTCAGGCATCTTTTATTTCTGATGCTCCTGAGGCCCCATGGCCTGGGGCCCACCACACCCTCGTAGGGGGTCCCTGGGCGTTTTCCTGTGTGGGGACAGTACGCACTGGAACCGCCCTGAGAAACCCGCTGTTCCCTTTCTCAGTTTGCCTTCAGGCTTTGAGTCTTTGCATCTGTTTTTTCCTTTTGTCATATTTATACTCTGAATAAGAGATAATTTTGCATTTTCCTTTTTTCACTTAACATTGTATCACAGGCTTTCTGACACGTTGTTACATAACATCATTGTTAGTAGCTTTAGATTAGTTCATTGAATGGCTGAACTGCAGTTTTTCTTGTGTTCCCCTGTTGTGAAACATTTAAGTCATTTCTAAAATTTCACAGTTTTGAACAGCACTGTAGGGAACATCCTTGAACATGGAGCTCTCCCCATATTTGGGGGGTATTTTCTTAACCTAGATTCTGTAAATTGGAACTTCTAGGCAAAAGATGAGCACAAATATTTTTGGTGGTTGCTTTTTAACAGGATTTATGGTTTTAAAGAGCTAGCCATTGTCAGAGGATATTTATCCTAAGAGGGACGATATTTTTCTCCCGCTTTGTAAAGGCGAGTATAGTGTTTCCTTCTCCTCGGTGAGGGCTGCATAATTAATAAGTGGTGTCCAGTTCGACTGGGAATGTTTCCTTAAGCCCAAGTGGCGACTTCAGCTCCCAGACAGATTCCGTGGAAGATGACTTGTACCGATGGCTGCTGAGCATCATTACCTGAGAAGCCAGCAGCGTGTGACGTGGGTAAAGCAGCAAGGCAGGCTGCAGGCCGCGCAGACCAGCTCCCGGCTCACTGCGACTGGACTGGCCTCTGGGAGGTGTGCAGGGCAGCAAGGCTGGAGCGGCAGGTGCGGTGACGTGACGTGACGTGCCCGGAGTCTGTGGCGGACGGCCCTTCCGTGCTGGGCTGCAGTGAGGGCCTCGGTCAGGCATTCCAGCAAATGACTTGCCACGCTTGTGGCATTAATGGGAGATAGCTGAAGGTTTGGGAATTAAGTCATCTCATAAACATTTAGATTCATGGCGAAATTACTATTTAATTAGGAAAAGATCTGTAACATTGTACTACTTTTAAATGAAAGTCATTTTGGAGGAATTAAAACTGGGTCATAGCATTAGTATAATGTTTTAAAATAAACATTCCTAAGACATACTGAGTATACCCTAATTGATGAATTAAAGATATTAGTTTTGCCTTTGGATACTTAATGTGATTCTGCTTTAAACACTGATTCTAGAAACTTACCTCGAGGTTGGAACTGTGCTCCTTTCTTTTTAAAGTGAGGGGAGGTTTGGCAAGAAGCTAAAAAATAATATATGCTCATTTTAGAAAACATGGAAAATTAAAATTTTTATATACTTTATTATTAAATATAATATTAAGAAGTGATACAGGAATTTTGAAAAACCTAAAAAACTACCCAAAGGCAACCTCTGTTACTATGTAGGTGTATTTTCTTTATTTGCGTATATGTGTTTTTCCTGTCTGCAGATTTTTTAATGAGTTATGATTGTACTGATAACCCATATTGTATCTATATTTTTCTATGATATTATCGGGTCTTCATAATATAATTTTAATAGCTACATAGTACTACGTCGTAATGGATGTAATACAATTTATTTAATAATTTGAGTTATTTTCAGTTATTACTCTTATATACAGTGCCAAAAAGAACATTTTCATGCCTTCTGGCAAATGGTTGTCAGCATCTCTGGTGACCTCTTTAAATCAATTTCTAGAAGTAGTCTTTTTTGGGAAAAGACATTGGAAAGAACCTTTCTTTCTAAAGCTAATGATAAAAATAACCCCCAGAAGTTTCATATATTGATACTCATGCTAACGGGATGTATTCTTGAGAATACCCTTCTCACCATTCTCACTAACATTGAGATGACTGTTTTTGTTTTTAAGTCTGAAATTAGTAAGTAATAAATGGATAACATTCCTTTCAAAGAATTAGTCCTGAAAATATCTGGATTCATAATGAAGATAGTATAATCAACTCTCAGGCAGTTCAGGCAGACTTGAAAGCGATCTGTTAGTTTCACCATAAGGAAGATTTTAAATTAATATTTGATATTTAGAAGAATAAAGGGCTGCATTAGAGTTAGCATTAAAATTGTATGGAATATAATCTTTCCGTGTGATGTAAAATATCTTCCTCCTGGAGACTGCAGAGAGTCATTACAGAACCGTGTCTGTGGGCCATAGCTCAGCCTCCCCATATGGGCCTGGGAGAGAAGTGCCTTCGCTGACTATCTTAATCCATCCAGGACTGTTGTAATCTCAAGATCACTGCATAATCTAGAAATTATTCGCTTTGTTAGGGTCTTCAGACTTTAAATTAAAAATGTCCTTCCTGTAGACCTACTAATGGAACATATACAAGAAATTCGAAGTTTGAGAAAACGTTTAGAAGAATCTATAAAGACAAATGAGAAACTACGGAGACAGCTGGAACGGCAAGGGTCTGAATTTGATCAAGGTAAGAAGGACCATCCCAAAGTCAGTGCAAGCCCATGAGTGCTTCATTTGTGACACATTGGCCAGGATAAGCATTCCGTGTATTGGGAAGAATACTGGACTTGTGGCCAGAGATATTTCAGTTCAAGTCTTGACTTTGCTGCTTACTTCCAGGGTGCTTCACGTAACCTTGCTGACTCTCAGTTATAGTGATTTGTCTACAAAATAGGGATAATAATTTCCATTTTATCCTGTTGCGATGAGAATTACGTGCGCTAACTTAAGTAGAGTGCCCACAGTCCCTGACACAGCAGTTGGGTGATAGACGTTAATTTCCCGGTCACTGGAGAAGTCTGCGAGCCTCCGACAGGCCAGATTGTGGTTGGCTCCTCATTTGCCTTTGAAAGCTGTGGAGAAATAGGTATTTTAAAACAAAACAAAGCAGTATTTTGTCTTTTTGTTAATAATAGATTATAAAAATATTAGCATTTTAGCAGTCTGTAAATCTCACATGTCAATCAAAAGGTTATCAATAGTGCTTCATAGCCACAGTTAGCTCTGAACGGAATATTCTTCCGTGAAGAATTTTAAAATACATATTTTTTCCTATAAGGAAGACATTCACGTGATTCAAAAGTCAACACCTGCGCCCATCAACGCCGTCACCCCTTCTCCCTCCCCGCTCCTGCTCATCCGCTTAAACATGGTTTTCATGTAAAGACAAACATACGTTCTTATTCCCTTTCTTACTTATCCCAAAGGTACTGAATACGTTACAACGCTATTCTGGCCCCCTTTTTTCTTCGAACAATACATTTGGGACATCTTCTCTTACTGCTCTAAAGAGAGTGTCCTCATTCCATGGAGAATGTGTTTTGAGAGCGGCCGTGGGCATGAGGAAGAGCCCGAGGTTGTTTGGGACTGGACTGCCCGGGTGCGGATCCCGGCTCTTCTGTTCGTTAGCTTCGTGACTTTGGGCAAGCCCCCACCTCCGCCAATTTAATCACCTTCTGAGAGTCCCCAAGGTTAAATGAGGCAGCGTGTGTGCGGCCTTGCTCACTGCTCCTCTCAGGAAGTGGCTGTTTTCCTCACCAGTATCAGCTTTATCTTACCATTGTGTTTTGTATGACATTGCTAGTTTCACATTGCAAAGCTCTGCAAAGATACTAAATTCTAGAAGGATGCACTCAACGGTAGCGCTTGAATCCTTGGCTTCCTAGTCCAGTTCTCGTTCCTCCCCAGCCCATCGCAGCCATCAGCCTAGAAGGACGTCTTTTCAGAGTGCTGCGCCTGCCGCTCTTTGGTTCAGGATGGTTCCCTTTCTCTCTCTCCCTCCGCACTCCTCATCCTGCATCCTCTGCCTCTCACCCCCAGGGAAATTTATTAATCTGAGTTATTAGTCATATCAAACACAGGGAAGAAATACACGCCTGGGCCCTTCACATTCACTCTTGGTAATGCCTGAATTAGATTCATTCTGTTTTACATTTTCCCTGGCAAATCCAATTATAGAATTATTTGGGGGCTCAAATGGCCACCAGCTATAATGGAGCAGGCAATTGCTCTGGAGAGTAATTCACTTTGACAGGAAGATTTACAAAGAGGCATTCATAAAGGAGGTGCGCTGGTGGAAAGACACGCTCTTCTCACCGTGTTGTCACAGCCTCTGAAGAGACAAAGAAACAAATGGGGCTGCGCCTCCCCCCGCTGTGAAGTGTTTCCTGTGGGAGCACGTCTGAGAAGGGCACGGCCCCTTGTAATGTTGAGGTGGACGGCTGTCGAAAGCTGTCCTCTCATGTGTCAGATCTCCCGGCTTGTCACCAGTTCCGTGAGCTGACAGTGATGGCTGTCGGGGGATAGACGGGCTCCGAGCATCAGAAGTGGACCCCGCTGGCTCGGGCTTTGTCAGGAACTGCTCTTTGGCCTGACTCTTCCTTCGAAAAGTGACCATCTTAGCTGTGGTCCTAGTCGACTTCTCTAGAATTTTTCCTGCTCGTCCAGATTGCTCCTCTGTTCCTTTGCGACTCCGGCCTCTCATCAGTCGTGACATTCATACAAATGGTAATTGCAGTAATAATAACTTCCATCATTGTTATTGAGCTAATGGAGACTGAGGGAAGCTAGGTGCCTTGCCTTAGGTCATGCAGCTATTAAGAAGCTGGAGCCGTGGTTCAAACCCAGGTGTCTCTGAAAAGCCCCAGAATCCACATAGAGTGGAAGACGGTAAGGAGAGATGTAGGTGAAGTAAACACAATAGGCATTGTGGCAGGTGAATCAGCATGAGAAAAAAGAGTGTTGTAGAGAGGAAAAGAGTGTGAACTTTGGCTCTGGGAGACTGATGTCGTACCTTCCTTATGGGGACTGTGGAAACTCCAGGTGGTCAGTTGTGTGCCGGGATGCTTTTAGCTGCGGGTAGCAAAATAGGAGGACAAACCGGAGTAGACAAAGGAGATTTATGTTTCCTTACAAAGCAAACCCAGAGGCAGGCAGTCCAAGGCGGGCTTAGTGGCGCAGCGACAGCAGGCCTTGGGGTTAGTGCCTGTGACGGCGGCAGTAGCTATTCACGTCACAGCCTCTCAGGACAGTGTCCAGGGCATGGGACGGAAGAGGGTGTGGCTTCTCCCTGTCCTCCTCGTTTCTCCTGGGTAGGGAATCTTCCCCGGAATGCCCCAGCGGCCTGCCGGCCCAGCCTCCCTGAGAGAAGTAGACCAGCGCCGTGGCCTAGCTGCGCCGGAGGCGGGGAAGGCGGAGGCTGGCATTTGGCTCTGTGGTGGGGTGGACTCAATCCATAAGGAAGCCCGGAGGGAAGCATGTCCCCCTACCTGTAGAAGGCACCTTGTACACCAGTGGCACTCTGCAGAGGGTGCTGTGGACAGAAACATTATATGCGGTGCAGACATAGAAGGCTCAGAGGACAGGGAGTGTTGGGATGAAGTGTCAAAGAGGTGTCTGGCCAGACGAAGGGGTAGGGTTTCCAGAGAGAGACCACAGCCTGGGGAGGTGTTTACAGATGAGGAAACCGATTAGAGTTAGGACGTGACCTCAGACCCAGTCTGTCTAGCTTCAGATCTGCTCTTGTTAGCATACACTTAGAGGCGGTGAATTTAAGCTAAAAGTTGAAAGATAAGTGTGATTTTGACAGGGGAAGTAGGGGGTAGGCATTCTAGGCAAAAGGAACGCCTCATTCTACAAAGCGAGGGAGATGTGTGACCACACAGTGCTTTCGGGACGCAGAAGTGGCCCAGTTTGCCAGTGTTTGAGGGCCCCTGGGTGGAGAGGCAGGATTTGGAGCTGAGTAATGGTGATCTGAAGTCTGGACCGGTGTTCTGCTTTTTGCTTGTTGTCTATGGTGGTGCCGTCCATCACAGGGTTTGAACAGAGAATAACACGAATGGGCCGTGTTTAGGATGATAACCCCATCGGCAGAGTAGTCGGGAGGGAAGATGGTCAGGCCTGAACTGTAGGGACAGAATAGAGTGGACCGGCGTCCAGGCATTTGGAGGAAGACTCAGCAGCTGTGGTTGTGTGACTGCGCAGTGGAGGGGGCCGTGTTTGGGCTGGCTCCCAGGTTTCTAGCTGGGGTTAGGGCCAGTGGCAATACTATACTGTCCATTGGCAGGGCTGGAGAGGGGAGAGGGCAGGTTCGGAAGGGCGACCGGGGCACAGTGAGGAGTTCGGCTTCGGCTCTGTGGACTGGGCGAGGTCCTGCCGGCCGCCGCATATGTGGGGTTGGGCCTCTGGAGAGACACCTGTGGAGGTTAAGGCTGTCGCCCACTCACCCCAGCGCAGCCTCGGTCTCATCCTTTGTGCACCCTTAGGACAGGTAAGGTGTGGGGAAGCCCCATCTTGTCTCCTCTTTCTAGCTCACTCTTATTTCCTTTGGACTCTGGGAACACCATATGTAGTACACATGAGTGATTTTAAGCGTATGTTGTGTTTCTTCATTATTTAAAACTGTTTTCTAGAAACTTCTGTACTGACCTGGAGACTCTGCATTAATCACTATGTATGTGTTTTTATAGGTTCTTCAAATATTTTTGTTTGTGGTTCAGAGCTGCATAACTCTCTGACATCAGAAATTCGTTTCCTGAGGAAGCAGAACCAGGCCCTCAATGCGATGCTTGCCAAAGGATCCAGAGGTGAGCACTGAAGGAGGCAGCCGCCGCCGGGGGCTCTGGAGTCCGACTGACCTGGGTTTGCGTCCGGTGGCTCTGTGACTTTGGGCAGGTCACATAACCTCTCTGAACCTCAGCATTTTTAGCTGTAAAATAGGACTACGTCATTGGGCTGTTGTGACAATTAAACCCCCTGTAACCCTCAGCTCAGTACCTGTTACTTTCTTTACTTGCTGCCCATCCCTCTACAGCTGCCTCTCTCTTGTCTTAGGTCACAGTGGAAGAGAGAGGGCCTGGGAATATTTACTGCCACATCTCAGTCAGAGATTTCCTACTATCAGGAATGTTTTTTCAGTATTTCTTACAAAGATTGCTTTTCTTAATTCCTTCTGTTCAGAGCTTAGCCTCCCAGTAGCTTTTGTTTACTTTACCTCTCAATACTTAAAATGGTTCTGGAAGGATACATTATTAGTCCTCTTTTACAGGTAAGAAAACTGAGGCCTTAGGAGTTGACCGAATTGTGGTCACAGAGCTGGAACTTGGGCCAGCCCATCTCACTTTCCCTAGAGGTTTTGGTCTGAGAGATGAAATTCGGGCTTCTGCAGGCCATTCATTCACCCGGCACACAGCCCTGGCTCCGGTGCTATGTCAGGGCCCATGTGGATCCTGAAGAGAAGTGAATGAGCACAGGTCTGCTGGGAGGCCCAGCCGGCAGCCGCTGCAGGCCAGGCTGAGGGCCGGCCTCCGTGGTTGGGGCGGCTGGGGAGCTGCCGGACCCTGGAGATGGCATCCGACCGGGGAAGGCTGGTCTTCAGCAGCGGGGTCTGGAAGGATAAGCAGGGATTAACCAAGGTGCCAAAGATTTAGAAGAGCCAGAACCTTTTCGGTAGAAGAAAGAGCGCACACAGAGGCCTAGGGGTTAGAGATGGGGCGAGCGTAGACCAGTCAGGAATTACAGGAAGCTAAATGGGGCTGGAGTCTGAGGAAGGTGGAGAAATGTGCTTGGAAGTTAATGTGTTGAGGTTGAGAGTGGAATCAGGAAACCTGGGTCTGAATCCCGGCCCTGCACTTGGTGGTGGTGTGATCTCAGGGAAAGTCTTAACCCCTTCGCTCCTTATTTTCCTGTCTGGAAAATGGGGGGAATACTAGCACCTATCTTGGAGGTTTGCGATGAAGAATAAGGTGACACATATAAAGATCTTAATGCAGTGCCTACAGTTAGCTGCTCCCAGCTCTGCTGGCAGCTCGCCTGGTGGGGTGCCCATGGCCTGCAGTGTGCTTGCGAAGGCCCGCGCATTTAGCTGCGTGGCTAATCCTCATAACGGCACAGACGAGGAAACTGAGGCACAGAGGAGTGAAGAAACTCACTCAAGGCTTTGGCGTCAGTAGGCGGGAGAGCACTTGCATGTGGCCCTCTACTCCGGCCCTGGGTGTGTCTTACTCCTCAGGGGAGGTGCTGCCCTCGGAGCCTGGGGGGTGAGCGGGCCCTGGCTGCCACCTGCCACCTGCACAGCCCTGCGGGCCTGGCGGGCGGGAGGCTTGCGGCCTTTCCCAACACCCAGCGCCAGAATTTGGGGCCTGTTTCTTGCCTCTGTCTGTAATTTCTACCCACTGTTTGCTCTGTGAAGGCAAAGTAACTAGGTTTGCACAGCCCATTATTTAATAGAAAATTAAACAGGCCCATTTCATCCCAGTGACGTTTAATCTGCAGCCTTGATGTTGACAGATTTATCTGCCCAAAATGCATAAGATAATTGGAATGCCAGAACCATAAATGCCAGATTAAATCTCATTCTCTTTTGTATTCTTGGAGTGCTCGAGCTGAAGTGCTGTATTTGCGTAATAAGGTTGGAAAAAACAAATGGTGTCTCTTCTCAGTGGCACGTTTTGTGTTTGCAGATAAACAGAAGGAGAATGAAAAATTACGAGAGTCCCTCTCCAGGAAGACTGCGAACCTTGAGCACCTCCAGCGAGAGTTTGCCTGTGCGAAGGCGGAGAACGAAAGGCTGCAGCGGGAGGCGGGCCAGAGGGAGAGGCACAGCCAGCAGCTGCTGCAGGAGCTCTGTGATGGCCGCAGCGAGCTGAGCAGGTAGTGGTCCGGTGCACCCGCGTCCTGGGGGCCGTGCGGGCGTCTGCGCGCTGGGCTGCGGTCATGGGGCAGGGCAGCCAGCCCCTGCCCTGGTGCACAGGGACAGCAGTAAGCCAGCAAGCCCCAAAACACATAGTTCATCAGGTGGGAATGAAATATGGGAGAGGCCATTGGAGGAAGGAGGATGGGGCCTGGGGGGCAGACTGCGTTTTTTTCCAGGGCGAGTCAGGGGCGGCCTCTGTAGAGATGCCGTTTGAGAAGTGAGGGCGTGAGCTCTGCAGTATCTGGCGGAGGATCGTTGTCAGAGGCCGGGGAACGGGCCCTGAGGCAGGTGTCCTTGGCCTCCGCAGGGCAGAGCAGGGAGGCCAGTGTGGCGGAGGGAGAGGCCATGGTGCGGGCGAGGGCAGAGAGGTGGGTGCCGGATCACATAGGACCTTGTCATGTGCTGAAGGCTTTGGTTTTTACTCTGAGTGACATAGGAAGGTTGGGGAAGATTCTAAGTAAAGGAGAACATGAATCTGACTTAGATTTTAAAGGGATTGTACCAGCTCCTCTTTGCAGTTTCCCCTTAGACCCTGTCTTGTCCCCCATGTTTTCCATCTTTCCTGTCGGCACTCCTGAGTGTCTGGCTCTTTTAGAGTGACCGACATCACCCTCAGTCACCCAGGGTGGCGCAGTGATTTAGCGAGATCAGTGCCTTTGCCATCACACAGCCCTGGCTCCTCCCCTGGGCTGTGCATCCTGGGAAGGATGTATCCTTGGAGCTTCGCTGCCTCCTCCCTGAGTTGGGGATTAGCTAGCACGTTCCTTTTCGGGGGTCTCTGAAGATTACATAAGATAATGTATGTGAAGGGCTGGGCTCAGAGGGGCACTCGGGAAGTGGTGGCTGTGGCTGGAATTCTTAGCCATGCTTGTCATTCTTGTCCACGCTCTTCTAGCTTGAGGGCCGAGTTGACTGCCGGCGGGGTTTGACAGAGCCACTCCGTTAGAATTAACCTCCCCTCCCTGGGGGCTGGGGCTTTTGCAGGGTGCGGGAGGAGCTGAAGTGGGGGCAGCAGCTGCTCTCACAGAACGACAAGATACTCCAGTCGCTGCGAGTGGAGCTGAAGGGGTACGAGAAGCTGGACGAGGAGCACAGGATCCCCAGAGGTACTGGGCACTCTGGGCTGAGGCCTTTCTCAGCCTGAGCTCTGCGTCTGGGCTCATCCAGACAGGGTTCAGTCTCCACCCTAAAACGCTGTCGTCAAACCCCTTGCTCCCCTCCCGGGTGCAGGGGTGCGTTTTGAAGCAAGCTTCTTCTGAAGGAGCCGCAGGAAACACAGAAGGCTCGGGGTCAGGCCAGTGGGGGTCTGGATGCCCCCTGCCTTGGCGCCCGGCGCTGTGGCTTCCGGCAGGTCATCTGGCCCCTGTGGGCCTGTTTCTTCCTCTAGAAAACAGGCTACTGGTACCTGTTCTGTAGAGTTATTGTGAAAATTAAATGAGATCATTTATTAAAAGCATCCTAGCACAGTACCTAGCACATAATAGGCTCTCAAGATACAACTTTTATTAAAATTTTCTCACTAGTATGTGCTGCTTTTTGGCCAGTCGGCACATGTTTCTGGAGCACCTGCTCCACCCTGGGCATTGCTCTGGAGGTGGGTGTTGGCCCTGGTCCCCTCTGTATCCCAAGAGGGACTCAGCTGTCAACTCAGATATTTTAGAATCCGTTTTGAGGTGTGGCGGAGTTGTTTTGTTTTTTTTAACTAATTTTCCAGATGGTTTCTCCCCATTGAAAGTTGATCTAGAAAAGGGTCACCTCCCAGCTTTTATTTTCTCTTCAAGTTGCTTTTCTTATTCCTGCTGTTGAGCCTTTTTAATATACTCTGGCTCTTAAAATCAGCCCCTTTCATTCTATAATTCCACCCAAATAGATTTTATTACTACTAGACATAATTTCGGGGTTTGGTGTGCAATTTGCTAGGCTTTTATGGCCAGAAGCGAAAATTAATTTCCAGCTCTTATTTAGCCTGTGGAATAGCAGCAATTAAGCCTGCCAATATTTTTGTTTTTAACGTCAAGTTGTTATTTTAAATCATACCTAGTTCTTAGGAAGGGAAGGGTGGGTGACGGTGGTGGCGGGTTTAAAACTCTGTCGCGCTCCTTTGATGGCTGACCCTTTGGTGGAAGAAGGTGTCAAGGCGTCCCTTTGCACATGTTTGCAGAGTCCAGAGCAGAGGCGTCAGGAGAAGGCGGGAAGGGACAGGACCCTTTCAGTGACCTGCATGACCTCCTGAGAGAGATCCGGGCCCTGCGGACACAGCTGGAAAGGAGCATCGACACCAACAGCGCGCTGCGGGGCCGGCTCGAGGAGCAGCTGGCGAAGGGCGCGGGCAAGACCCAGGACGCAGCTCTCATTCTGGCTCTGCAAGCCCTACCCACGCGCGAGCCCCTTCAGCCAGACAAGCCCGGTACTGCTCCCGCCTCTCCTCGCTGCCAGAGAAGCAGCCCCGTGCGGCTGTGGGGCGTGCGAGCCCCTCATGCTGCCCTTGCTCACGGAGGTGTCTGTCCGCTGTACCTGAGCACTGAGTAGCTGTCACCTTTGGCAGAATGGTGTAATCTCTGTCGGGGGCCTCCTGGTTCTCAGGGAAGTGGAGTTGGGGCTTCCAGCCGCCCCCATTGCCTCCGGCCTTACTCTCCCCCATCCATTTAGTCCTGCCCACATCCCTTCACTGCTGAAAATCCAGTCCCTCTTTCTGCCTTTGAAAGAGAAGTTAAACCTCTTATCCTGGCTGTCGGTGTTTTTCAGAATCTGAAAAGCATCCTGGTAGGTTTGAAAACTGGTTCTGTTTGGCATTTGCTTGTGGGTGTATTGTCTGGCCCAGCTGTTTAGGGTGGCAGAAAGGGGACAAGACTGTGGTCAGTCTTCGGCCACCTGCCCAGTAGAGGGCCTGGAGAAGCCGGCAAGTGGTCAGGCTCTACGCAGCTGGCCAGACCATCCCCTTTGCTCGGGAGGAAGGAACTAAGACCCTGAGAGCTGCCCAAAGTGGACACAATGAGTAGGTGGCAGAGCTGGAGCTGGAAATTGTTTCTCAGCTCTGAGGCTGGACCTGTCCCTGAAGCACCACCTGGCCTTCCAGAGCCTCCGGTGCCTGTGGGCCACCAGCCCGTCCCGGGGGACGAGGAATGTCAACGTATTTTATAAACACGTGTTGTGTGAGGGTTTGGACTCATCTTTACTTGACTCGGAAATTACGTCTGTTGCTTTTAAGTTGAAAAATCAAGATCTCTTAACGAACACCCAGTCAGCCTGCTTTAAAGCTTGTGCTGATTGGTTCATTGGTTTCTCCTAAATAAGGATTTTAAATTTTTAACCATAGAAGATGATGTGACAGTATGAAACAAAGTAGGGAAAAAAAAATCCTTCATGATCTACAAAATGACAATTTTTTACTTCGCATACTTTTTTTCATTCTGTCCTACATTTCTCGGGTGTAGGCATGAATTTACATTGTTCAGATTGGTTTTTGTGCCATTCCGTGTCCTTTCTTTGTTCTTGCCCAACATTACATCATAAATGTTTCCCCCTCCCCTCACATGGGCTGTCAGATTATTGTTTGCAGGTTATTGTCAGTCACCAAACCATTACCCCAGTGATTATTAGAGTGGTCTCCGATTTGGAGCTTTTTTTAGACATTGGTGTAAATAAGCTTTTTGTGGTTAAACAGAATTCGTAAGATAAAAATTCTACTCAGGGAATCTCAGAGAGTCCAAAGGTGCCACATTGCCACCTTCTGCATGGGGCATACATCAGCAGTGGGCATCACTGTTTCAAATACAGGCCTGTTTCCCTCTAGGGCTTTGAGAAGGGGACCCAGGAGACCGCGGGGGTGGGCTAGGGGAGACTGCAGAGGAGACAGGTCAGTGCTTAGGGCGCCCGGGAGGGAGAGCTGCGTGGCTGAGGTGAGGAGGCCCCTGAACAGCCTGCGCCTGCTGTTGAAGTTGGCCCAGGGCCAGCCCTGCGTGGGCCTTGCAGGAGGCACCCAGGAGAGAGGTCAGAAGTCATGCAGCTGCCACAGCGGAAACGCTCCCCGCTTCCCATGAGTGAAGATCGGAGCTGGACCTGGGCAGCAGTGTCGCTTCCTTTGCAGACTTCAGAACTATATTTACACGCACCTGTTGCAAAGCTGTGCTGTAAAGACTGCTGTTTCGGGCAGAAAGCATAGCATCCAGGGGCCACAGTGCGTCCTCCTGAGGTGCCTGGGCGGGAGGAGCTGGGTGGGGCATCCTAAGGCCTGGACAGTCCTTCCTGTGCCAGCATACCCTGGGGAATGCCAGCAGGTCGTGCCTGTGTCTGTCTGTCTGTCTGTCTGTCTCGCCTTCCAGGAAATCTGAATCACACTGCCATCCTGCGCACCAAGCTACTTACCACATTCCCAGGTGAAAGTGGTTTCTAAGTCATAGAAGGCGCAGGTCATCTTGTACAGTATCTCACTGATTTTGCCTCCTTACGTTGTTTCAAATGCACTGCCTCCCAAATCCCACTTTGGGTCAGTCTTCTCTCTTGCTTGGTTCCTGCGGCAGCCTCTGCGGCAGCACAGAACGCAGGTCTCAGCTGGGCACTGCCCAGCCTCCTGCCCCTGAGCGGGTCCCCACAGTGCTCACAGTTCTGGCCTGGCTCCCTGCACTCGACGGGTGAACAGCTTCTTGCTCCCTGGGTGTGTCCTGGCAGCTCACTCCTCGGTGCCTCTATATCTGCCTGTTCCTCTGCGTGTACGTCTCTCTCCCGCGGGGTTAGCACCCCTCCCACAGCCTGGGGCTTCCCTCCTGTAGCCCTGGCCACCCTGGAGGGAAACTGCCTGTTTCCTTGTCTGGACAGGAGGGTCCTTCCTGGGAGGGGACTGGGCCTGCTCACTCTTATCCCGTGTCCTGCACAGGGCCTGGCAGAGGGGGTGCCAACAAGGGCGTGAATGAATGCTGTGTGTTGGGACTTGACTGTGTTCTCCTTCAGTTCTCTCTGTGAAACATAATAAGAGTTCATTTTCCTTCTCTTGTTTTGCATTGTGTAGATGGTAACAGATGTGCCGTGGCAACTGACAGTTCCTGCGATCTGCTTGACTCCACCCTGGAAGTGCCCCCGAGATCAGGTACAGAGCGGAAGTCTGGGTTGATGACGGCAGGGTCGGGCTTGCTGGCAGGACTTTTTAAATTGGAGAAAAGGAGGTCCCTGGTCTCAGCTTAAGAGGGTGTGTGGCAGGGTTTTGGTTTCGTGTTCTCAGCATCTCTAGCTGGTCATCTCCTTCTCCAAGCCAGCTGATTTGTTCGTGGGTTGTCACCTCAGTGACATCGTCGGTCTCTGTTGGTTAAAGTGCGACACCTTCACGTGGCTTTCAAGGCCCTCCAGCAGCCAGCCTTGGGGCGGCCTGTGCAGCCTGTCTGGCCTTATCCCTGTGCCGCTGTGTTCTCATTCAGACGGGCCGCCGTCCTGCAGACACGTTCCCCCTTTCCTCTGTGCCAGCCCGCCCTTGTCGCATTCTCTGCCAGTGAAAATCCCGCTGCTTCCTCAGTGCCCACCATGATTGCGAACTTCACTGGCATCCCAGTCAGAATTATTTATCCAGGCATTTTTTTGATCCAAAAGGGAAAAGCCACAGGCTTTTACCTCTGTTTAGTGTAAATTTTTGCTGCCTGTTCAACCCAGCTCACCTGTTGCTTCTTCTAGGAAGCCTTCCCTGACCTCCCTTCCTGCACAGAGAACTGATTATTTTTTAACTCTGAGCCCCAGCCCTTCATCGCTGTGCTGCTGTATTCTGATGGGACTAGGGGCTCCCGGAGCGCAGGCACCGGCTTTATTCATCCGTGTGAACCGGGGGTCACCTGCAGAGGGGGCCCCTGGCCTGATAAGTGTTGGTTGGATTGAACTGAGCGTCTCCCACAAGATGAGTAAGCCCAGCCTGGAGTACTGTACGGACCGAGGGCCGCTCATAGCCCTCCTGGCTGGCTTCACCGTGGTTAAACGTAGCTCACGAAACTGAGTGCTGCCCCAATAGATCTGACATCTTCCCTCTCATCCTGTAGCTCCAAAGACTCCTCCACTCTCTAGAAATGACAGGGACTCCCTGTCCTGTGACAGTGGCAGCTCCACCACCAGCACCCCGCGCTTGTCTCACTTGGTCCCTGACCACCACCCGTGGGCCAGCAAGAGCGGCTGCCACGTCCTGGGCCTGATTGAGGACTACAATGCCCTGTGTGAGCACATTGGCCAGGGCCAGAAGCTCCTTGCTGAGATGGACATTCAGATCCAAGAAGCTCCCAGCCCCTCAGGTCGAGAGCTGGGAACAAAGGTAACCTGACCGACAGAGCTGGAGGGAGACAGATGCTCACTGTGGGCAGGAGTGGACCTGTCTGCTGAGGGCGCTGGGAGGCAAGGGGCGCCACGTGTCCTCAGGCACTGAAACGGGGGACCTGGAAATGTAGCCTCCAAGAGCTGAGAAGTCAGGTCCAGGCCGGGGGACTGTTGCTCTTTTCTGTGGGCTGGACACTTGTCACAGTTGGTGCCGTGCATCACTGCCATTGCCTCTCCAGGTCTGCCCTGTGTCTGCTTCCTCCTATCCAGTCTTCCATCCATCCTTCTGTCCTGGGGTCCTTCAGTGTGCCTGTTGATCACCTGCCCAGTCACCTAGCCATCACCCACCCACCCTGGCCTCTGCGCAGGCTCAGGCTGCCGTGGTGAATGACAGTCCTGAGCCTCACGCAGCGGGTGGGCAGCCCGGTGGCTTCTCAGCGGCTCTGTGCTGAGCTTGCCAGCATGAGATGTCCCGCACCCTCCTCAAGGTCATTGGCGCCGCCATGTCTCCTTGCAGAGCAGCTCTCACGTCGTGATTTCTCTCATCCCAGAACACCCCTGGCAGAGGGCGAAGTCATTCCTGCTTCACTGTGTTGAGGTGAAGTGTCCTGGAATGGTCAAGATTTGAACTCAGTTCTCTGCCCCCCAAGGCCCCTCTGTCAGGACCCAGCTTCCTGAGGAACATTGTTCGCCCCTCGCTCCCCCAGGCCAAACTCCATGTGCCCCAGGGACAGTGCGGGAGCTGGGGGCTCCTCCGCAGGCCTGCGGCCTCCTCCCACCGTCGTCTCCGTCCCCCCGGGTGCCCTGCCCCCGTCAGCCCGGCCTCCGCGCCCTCTGGGTTGGAAGACCTCTCAGTGCCTTCCGGCTGCCCCTTCTGCCTGCTTCATTCTCCTGGAATCTTTCTCATTTAAAGTTGCCTTTTTGTGAGGACTCCTGTGCTAGGTGCTTGACATCAAATTACATTTTTTCTCCCCGACTGGACCCAAACTCCTCAGACCCCCTTCTTGGGCCTTTCCTGAGGCTGCTTGAGCCCCCTGCTTCCTGATACTTATTTTGCCTTTTTAATTTTGTTTTATTATATATCATAAAGGTCAGTTTTGCGTTTTATATTTCACTAGATAATAAGCTCCAGGAGAGCAGGGAAGGTATCTGTTTTGCTCAGTAGTTTCTATCCGCTACCTGGCTCAGGGCCTGGCTTGGAATCGATGCAGGGTAAATAGTTGTTGAATGAGTCAGTAAGTATTAATAAGATTATTGTTCTCTTCTGATTATAATCTTTACTGTGCAAAAATTAGAAACTGTAGAAAAACATAAAAACAATCTATAAAAATACCACATAGTGCTCAACACTTAAAACTTTGATAAATAATACTTTAGCTCATTCATAAAGCTTAATTAAGCTGACTCCAACATATATGAACTTCATATTTTGACTTTCAGTTCACATTATATTAACCTTTCCTCTGTCCAATTTATTATGTTTTCAGAACTTGACTTCTAATGGCTGAAAAATAAGCTAATGTGGATATCCGCCATTTATTTACTCTTTCACCTGGCTGTTGGATAGTTCAGCTGTGATGATCCTTATAAATAGATGGCTGGTCATATCCTTGATCAGTGCATTAGGGATGAGTTCCCAAAAGTGGAATTAGACACTCCTCGGGGCCCTTGGGATAAGTCTCGCTGTAGCACTTTCCGAAAGTATTGTTATTGCACTACACCTCTGTCTGTATTTATTTTATTTTGAAGACAATCCTCTTTTGTTTTTAAAAATTTATTTTGTGTTTCCCCCTCTCTGGTTCACATTCGTTGCCTTCTCGTGCCCTTGACATCCCCCAGTGTGAGTTTGCTTCTGCCAGCAGGGAGGGTGAGAGGGGCGTACTAGGCCCCGCTGTGTGGGGGCAGCGAGCGGAGCCGCCCAGTGGGTGGCTGAGACAGAGGCGTCCGTGTTGCATTACTTGCTTCTGGCGACGCTTGCTGTCCTGAGAGGCAGTAAGAGCGGCCCCACCATGCATCCTCCTCTTGGCGTAGTAAATAGAGTTAATGCAGGTGGTTATTAATCATGGTTATTGATTGGGCTAAAATCACCACCGAAATTCTCTCATAATCTATAATTCCCCAGTCTTTAAGAACAATAAATTGGTGTCGTCTGGCACCAGGCTCTTGCTCAGCATGTGGAACATGGGCCCTGGGGTCTGGAGATTTATGCCGCCCGTTAAAGCTGGCTTGTCCGTAATCTTTTTCAAGACTGCATGTAATGACCTTCTCACTGCCCCCTGCAGGGTCTGCACCCGGCGCCCCTGAGCAGGCTGGTCGCTGGCCTGAGCAGAGCCAAGCTGACCCTAGAAGAGGCTGCGCGGTTACTGACACTTCTCTGGAGAGTCTCAGTCCCCTCAGACGGCCAGTACACACTTCACTGTGAACAGGTGGGTGGTCACACATGGATTCAGAGGCTCAAGGAGGCCACTGGGGCTTGTGTCTCCGTCTCCTGTGCGTCCAGCCCGGGACCTGGCTCGCGGCAGTCGGGTGGGTGCTCGGTTTGGGGACTGTGTTGGGGAGGGGTGGAAGGTGGACGGGCGGCGGGGAGGGCGCCATGTTTGTGAAGAGCGGCGTGCCAGGCACCGTGCTGACTGCTCCCCGTGTGGTCCTCCTCATGCCCCAGCACCCCTGCTGCCCTAACCCTGCCTGTCCCCACTCCCAGGACATCCTTGTTCAGGGAGATCCTGTTTGCATTCTGCACATGAGGGAACTGAGGCTCAGGGAATGAGGCCCATGGTGAAGGTTACAGAGCTGATTTGAGAGCGCAAGTGTCTGAATCCGAAGGATAAACTTTGGTTTCACGGGCTTTAGGTCCCAGCTTGTCCCTATGGGCCAGGTTGTTCCCTTCTTCTCAAAGTCTCTTTCAGTTCAAATGCTTTTGTCTGGCTGCCTGATGCCTTTTGTTAGCTTTCAGCATCTTATTTGGTGGGCCTCGTTCAAGTCTCTTTTTAACTACTTAGAAACAACTTTTTAAAAATCAATGAAAATCACTTACTATAAAACCACTGAAACTTCCCTGCAAAGCCCGACCTTATAGTGGTGAATGTGACTGAATTAAGAACGGTTGTTCCCGCCCCCACCCCCGGCCCCCTCCCGTGGCACCGGTCAGGAGTGGGGCGGCGCGGGAGCGGGAAGTGGGTACTGTGACGGGGTGAGCGCCCGCTCTGGTGGTCAGAGGAACCGCCCTGGAAGGAGAGTGCCGGTTAAGGAGGCGTTAGGACTCGTTGCTTCATGGCCTGGTAGATACTCCCCGCTTCCCTTATCTAACCTATAAATGCTTGCCCAAGGCCAGCAGGAAGGCAGAAGGGAGTTGGCATTCCACGTCAGTACTCATCTGGTTAATCCCCCTTTGGTAGCTCTCAGGCCCATCAACCGTGGCAGAGAGGAAGGGAGCAATGAAGCAGCCCTCCACTTGGAGGGGCCTAAGGAGCCTGACCTCAGATTCCCTTGTGGGGTCCTGGGAGGGAGTTTGGGTGCACCAAGCTTCGGAAGTACATACCGGTCCTGGTGCGGGAAAAACATGCTTCCCCTGGAGCGGAAGAGGGAATGTTGGAGGGAAGGGGGCCCGTTGGCTTCCCGGCCCACGTTGGCCTTTCCTGTTCTAACCCACCAAGCTCTTTTCCGTCTTAGGCTGAGATGACACAGAGGTTCTGACCACCTGTCTCCTGCCTCCTTCCCAGCTGGCTGGCTCCTCGCCTTTCAAATCCCAGCCTGCATGTTTCTTCAGGGTCAGAAAGGGCTCCCTGTTCACTCGGTCGTAGCTTTTGTTTCATCACAGCTCTTAGCACAGATTATAATTACATATTCATTTGTTTAATGTCTGTCTCTATTTTCAATGAGGGGTCTAGTCTAATTTGTTTATATTTTTAAATGAATCAATGAGTAATTTCCTCTCATACTCTTGAACTTATGTCTGTATGATTTTTAAAGCACAATGTGTCTGAACTAAAGAGTTCACCCTCAATGCAGTGTTTTTGTCCTGAGTACATACGAATGTCTGTGAAATAGAGTGCGGGGGGTGGGGGGGTGTGGTGTGTGTGTGTGTGTGTGTGTGTGTGTGTGTGAGAGAGAGAGAGAGAGAGAGAGAGAGAGAGAGAGAGAGAGAGAATACAAACTATACTCACATTGATCTCCCCCACTAGCCAGTTGGCCCAGGGACTGGTCAGTGCTTGTGATGATTTGCCCCGTCTCTCCGAGACTTTCTCGGGAAATTAATTATGCTCACTTTGGCATCACAGAATTTTAGAACCACAAAAAGGACCATAGAGATGCTCCAATACGGTTCCTGGTGCACATAGACCCCCTGTGTGATGTTAAATTGCCTCTAGCCATTTTTCTGTCTCTGCCCATGTTTCATACAGTGCATTTTTCTTGGTGTGAAATGTGTGTAAATCAGATTTCAAGTTTTCACCAGAAACTGATGGCTTTTTACTCCTAGTGTTTTCCCTGAGTGTCATTCATTGATTTGCCTTCTGCATTTAGTACGTGCACCATGCCCTGCCGTTCCTAGGCCTACTCCGGAAAGTGTGACCAGACACCTCAGTTGGTCTAAGAACGTTGTGGGGGAGGGTGCAAATATATTCACATATTCCTTTGTACATTTTTTTAAGTGGAAGGATAAGTAATAAAAAATACAGGCTACTCGCAGCAGTGAGAAGGAAGGGGGTAGAAGGGCAGGGTGGCAGGTGGCCTGCTGTGAGTGGACCTTGTTTTATAAATTTGACTTTGAAATTTTATGAATGCTTTACGTAATTATAAATTAAAATAAGTAAAAATGAGGGACTAAAGCTATTTCTCCAAGTTCATAGGAAGATGCAATGAACACACCTCAGTGTACACAGTGTTGGAGGTGTGGCCACACAGGGGACCCTTAATGGCTGACAGCAGTTTGGCTGAGTATTATCCCTCATGGAAATAATCTGAGGGCAGAAAGAGCTGCAAAAATTTTAAACTGTTTTCAGTGATTAAATTGTTAGTAATAATATTGGTATCAATATTATAAAGCTATTACATTTCTATTATTTTTATTATCTCAGGGAACAGATAAAATAAATCAAAAATCAAAGAAGTAAAATTCCTGCAGTCCTTAATTTGAATTGGAAATATCAGTATGCACTCATGATGTATTTACTTTTTAAAAAATTTACTAGTTCTTTCTACTTAAAAAGCTTTAAAAGTGTTCAAACCAGAACAGTGAGCACCTCTAGTGCCAAATTGTGGTTTCTAAATACCTTTTCCCATTAAAAGGAACTAGGAGTCCTTGGAGAAATGGCTTGGTTCTAGGCCTGTGGCAGGAAGTGTACAATATGAGCTTAGAACTCTTTTCATCCTAGGAAAAGGGGAATGGGGGAGTGAAACTTGCAGATTCGCCGTGGTCCTCAAGTTACGGCTTCTTGACCAGCAGCGTCAGCACATCTGGAAAGGCAGATTTTGGGACCTCATCCCAGACGCACTGAATCGAGAAGTCTGGGAGTGGACCCCAGGCATTCTCTTTTCCTAAGTCACTCTGATTACTCGGAGAACTACTGGATTAAAAAAAAATTTAAGAGACACATCAATCAGGTGTAAAATGTGGTGTTTATTTGTATACCAATTTATTAGAATCAAACCAATTGTTAAAAAAAATAAAATTACAATTCAGTCAGGGAAGTGTGTCTACTGACGTATATTTGATGATAGGAGATTATTGTTATTGTTTTATTTGTAATTGTATATTTTTTTAAAAGAATCTTTCTTTTAGAGCTATATGCTAAAATGTTTTACAGATGAAATATGATTGGCTTTTAGGATTGATTTTAAAAATAATTTTAGAACAAGGATGTCGATGAAACAATTTTGGCCACAATTTGATCATTCCTGGGTACCTTGGTGGTTCATTGTCCTATTCTTTCTACTTTTGTAAATGTTTGAGTGTTTTCATTGTGAAAAAGAAAACAAACACGGCAACAACAAAAAATGCCCCAGCTCCAGAAGTCGGGTGGATCCTCCTGAGGAAGCCCAAGGCCTCCTGGGAGAGGTGTGGTTTTCATCTGGGAGCTCTGCTCTGTGGCCCCGAGGGAGAGCTGCTCTGTCAAGCTCCTCCGGGAGCCTGGCCCTCTGCTCTGCACTCAGCATCTCGCTTTCTCCCTTACAGCAGCCTCCAGCGAGTTAGGTGTTAATCATTCCCCTTTTCTGGACCTCCGGGCTGAAACTCCTATGCTCCATCATCGTAACAGCTAGGAGTGACTAAGCGGGGCTTCAGAGCCCTGCTGGTTTTACCACGGCGTAGTCATCCTGTAAAAACGAAGATTTTAGTTCAGAGGAAGAACAGATGCATAAATAATCTAAGTTCCTTGTTTTAAGTGCTGGATAGAATATGTACAGTGTGTTTTGAGGGCACAGGTGACAATGAACCCCCCAGATGGCAGACGGCCTCCCAGCACCTCCCCTGTGCCAGGCACTGGCGGTCAGAAGGGAGAACGGAGTTCTGCCCTCAGGCAGCTTGTAGTCCAGGGGGGCAAGCAGACAAGTAAATGGCCAGCTACCACCCAGCATGAGGTGGGCATGAAGCGGAAACATTGTGCACAGTGGGCACCCAAAGGGGCAGAAACCAACCTAGGCTCCTGGGGGGAGAGTCTCAAGGAAGGCTTCCTGGAGAAGGTGGTGCCGGAGCTGACTTTAGAAGGAGGAAGAGAGGCTGGCCAGGTGGAGTAGAGGGTAGCTGGGCAGGCCGACATAACCCTCCTCCCTGCTTCCAGGCATCATCTCCCTTGAGTCTCCTCTATTGCCGTGTGAGCGATGGGCCGGGGAGCATCCCTTTTTTACAGATGTGGACGGGGCTCAGGCTCTGCAGGTGGAGGGGCTGCCTGTCCTAGAACGTGTGGCCCTTAAAGCCATGGCCAGAACCCAAATCTTTGCGGGCTCGTAGCATGAGGAAGAGAATCAAAAGAACACCTGATGTTTACATTAGAAAGTTTTGGAAGAACAGTTGAAGTCCTTGTAGCTGACACAATTGTTTAATCTTAAAAGTAGGTTAAAGCAGGTAATCAAAAGATGATACATACCTTAAGCATTTTAGTTTAACTTAAAGCAGTTAAATGTACATTCACTTGCCATTCTTTTGATGTGGGGCCAGAGCCTTTTCTTTGAATATGGGCCTGCTGTTTGGAGGCCTGCATTTTCTTTCTTTCATAAATTACATCCATAATGTATGTCTGTCACTTCCAATTTCTGTTTCTTTAAGATGAAGGAAAAACTTAGACACATGAAAAGCAATTTGAATATAGAATTCCTCTAGACCGTGTTCTTCTCACAACTTTTATAGTGGATTCACCCACACCTAATTTGCCAAAAATGTGTTTTGTAGTGACTTGCCCTTATCACGTCTTTCCTGAAGCATATGTTGGTTTGCATACTTTTCATACACATTTCACAGGTTTACTTAATACTTAATTAAATCACATACAGTAGGTCCTCACTTAACATCATCAATGTGACTTTTAAGCAAAATGACATATAACGAAACCAATTCTACTCTAGACTAATTGGTACAAACAGGGAGAAAGCGCCTGTGGCATCTCATCAGCGTTGGAATGAAACGATGGTGAACGAGACGGCATTGTTTGTTATCTGAGGACCTGCTGTAACTGATTGCAAGTACAGCACTTCCCCTCTTGGGAGCAGAGGCGCTTCCGTGCACCAGAGAGCAGTCTGTGCCAGGGCACCTTACAGCCGGGGTAGTTTAGGAGAAAGGGAGTGTCCTTCAGCCCTTGAATGAGTTAGTAGAGACTAGTTAAGAGGCCTCTCTGGTGTGTACGGTTCACTTCAGAGGACTGGGGTCTCTGGTTTTGCGGTCCATCCATGTCCTCCTCACCTCTGCAAAGTCAAAATAGGTTCCCCTAATGGATCACACTCTCCTAATAATACTTTTACATCTCTTTTTTAAGATTTAACAATTTTTAAAAAATTATAGTTTTTGTTTAAAAAGTCAATCAATTGTGATAAGTTTTTAAAAATGAAAATAAAACATTCCGAATCACATTTCTCGGGGATAATTGCTATCAGTATTTTGATGACATTTCTATGTCACCCATTTTTTGTAGACATCTTGATACACCCATCTGTGGATATAGAGATATGTGTTCAATTCTATGAAACCAGAATGCCTAATATACAATAGCTCTTCTGGGCTCTTTGTCACTAATTACTATCATCTTTCAATGTCAATAAATAGAGTTCTACAATATCATTTTTAATAGCTGCAATATTTTTCCACTGTGTGTGAGTACCATAATTTATTTAGCTAGATCCTTATGGAAACAAATCAGGTTGTTATATTTTTTCCTACTATGAGCAACGCTGAGACGAACATCGTTGAACACAGGCACGTTCCTGTGCTTATATTATTCCTTGGAGGAAAATGCCAAAGGGCAGAATTGCCGGTCAAAGGGTTAAGCACATTTTACAATTCGGTCAAGCTCGCCAGGACATTTGTCCCACCGGGGCCACCTGCAGTCCTGAGAGCGCTTCCCCATGCCCTCACGGTCACTGGCTTCTGCCTGTTTTTGCCAATCTGACCAGCAGAACGTGGCTTCCAGTTGGTTTTTTTTTTGGAATATTTTTTTGAGTCAGGTTGAGCATCTTTATATATGGTTTTGTAATTCTGCCCATGTGATAGCATGTTTTTTATTCTTTGTTCATTTTTCTAATCCCTCTTTTCTTTAGACTGGAGAAATGAAGGCAGAGATCACCAAGCTACATAAAAAATTATTTGAACAAGAAAAGAAGTTGCAGAACACCATGAAGCTTTTGCAGCTAAGCAAGCACCAGGAAAAAGTCATCTTTGATCAGCGTAAGTGAGCGGTCGGAGGGCGGCCACCATGTCTGACCACTTCCTACCTCTGGGGACTAAAAAGCCAGCTCTGGACCACCCACCTGGGAGCCCAGCCGTTTGTCATCATTCCTCCTATTTGTGGGCTTCCTTTCGTATCTCATCCTTCCTGAGCCACACAGACAAATGAATTCACTTAACAGACTTCTGCAGAGGGGCTCCTGTGCAGGGACTGTCGTCTCCTTGGGAGCCAGTGGGTGGCATGTGCAGCGATAGGAACATGGACAGGGACTTAGCACTAAGGTAGCAGTGGGGCGGGTGTCACTCTGTCCTGGGAGGAGGAGGTGTTGGTCAGCTGGAAACGGAACAGTGTAGACAAAGGCAGAGAGGAAAGAAAGAAGGTTTTATATGCGCGAAACCGTCAGCGCTGCACGTTGCTCGACTAAGCGTAGCAGGTGGCCGCGGAAGGCTGGGAGGGGGCCCGGGGGACAGGACTGCATCCCGCAAGGCCTGAGGTGGCCGGCTCAGCCGCGTCGGTCTTGGGCAGAGCCTCAGCCCGTCACAGCTCCGCGCGGGAAGGGCTGGTGAGGAGCAGCCGGTTCATTGGCCGGGCCGACAGGAAGGACGCCCGGGCCGGGCAGGGGGCATCCAGAGGGGTTTGAGAAACGGTTTCCGAGACAGATACAAGACACAAGGTCAGAGAGGTACGACAGCTCTGTGAGGTCAGCCCCAGCCCCAGCTGGGAGCATCGGAGGTTGTTGGGAGCAGCCGTGTTTCCCTACTTCAGACCCTCTGCAGTCACTTGTGCTGCGTGTTTAGACGTGGCGTCAAATTTCTTCCAGTGCCTCTTGGCAGCACAGCTTGGCCGAGCCTGGGCTCTCTGCCTGCACCTCCCTGTCTTAGCAGAGCTACCGATCATAGCGCTTTCCTTCCCTCGCTGTCTAGTGTGCTTTCTTATCAAAGTCCAGCGTTTCTGGGGCATTTCTGGGAGGCATCGAACATAGACTTTTGTCAAGTAGTTCTTCACTCCGTAGAAGCCTTCTGAAAACAGACTGTGAGACTCGCAGAGTTGGAACTGCAATTGAGAGGTGCTCAGTCACTAGCAAGCACTGTGTCTTGCTCTGTGCCCCTGTGCCAGGCCCTGGGACAGAGGTGAATGAGACAGTTCTTTCCAAGGGGAGCTTTAACCTGGTGGAGGAGACACAAGAATGAGCTGTAGGATAATGTACCTGCATCCCAGGCAGCCTGAGAGGTGCTTCAAGGCTCTGGACCAGCTGGGTCTCTAGGGTGAGTAGGAGTTAGAGAAGGGGCGGGACCAGGATCCTGGCAGGCAGCCTCCCAGGCGAGGACTGAGTGCTTAGGGACATGGGTAGGGCACACCAAGGCTTCTGCTGTGAACGATGAAGGGAGAGGAGTAAGTAGGGGCCAGGTCACCAAGGGCCCGGGGGGCCGGACTCAGGAATGAGCAGCAGGAACTGACATGGTCCACTGTGTGTCAGAAGGTCCCGTGGCTGAGCATGGAGGGGCTGGGAGGCGGGAAGACCTCTTTAGGGGCTGTGACAGACCCCCAGACAGACAGGGCAGACACCTGATGGGGCCGACAGTGCTGCGAAGGAGAGGGGTGGCTTTGCGAGAGGTTAATTTCAGGGAGCAGCCCTGGCAGAGTGGTGGGCGTCCGCGAGCTCCTAGCCTAGGGATTCATGTCACCCGCAGGGAAAGGGGGCCTTGGGGAGACAGTGCCGGTGGCGGTCGTGTCTGAGGTGGTGGTGGCACGTTTGGGTCGCCTCCTGGAGCGGCAGGGGGCAGGAAGTGGTGTTCCCGTTCAGCCCCCAAGTCCAGGGAGAGTCGGAACTCACCTTTCTGGCGTCTCTCCACAGCAGCCCTGAACAGGTCGCAGGGCACTTCCAGTGAACCCCGTTCACGGGCGAGCACATACTGGAAGTGGGCAGCAGGTTCAGGTGGGTGGGCGGCCGTGCGGACACAGCGCGCAGGACCCAGCCCTGGAGTCCTAGGTCAGGGAGCCTGGAATCATTAACGAGAAAGTTCAGATCTCCACTCTCCTGTGTGACCAGAATAAGTGACTTCAACTCTCTGAGCTTCAGAGTCGGCATCTCTGATTGGAGACAGTAATCCCAAAGGACTCACGCCTGCCAGACAGGCCTCGATTCTAAACATAACTTTATAAAGTGCCTCAGTTTCCTTATCGGATGGGAATGGTACCTTAACCTCACTGTACTCTTCCTGGGACAGAGTAGAAGCTCAACAAACGTTCCCTGCCTCTTTTGTCCCAGTAGGTCAGACTGAACCCCTTCTGGAGGTGGTAAACCTTTAATAGTGTGAAAAACCTCAAATGTGTCACAGCGCCTCCCATGCTAAGATGGCATCACCCATCTCTGTATCTCTAAGGCCTGGCATAGAACAGGTGCTTGGCTCAGTGCCAGGAGAGGAGTGTGCCCAAGGCCACAAAGCTGGTGGCTGATCCTGGACTCTGACTCTCCTAGGCCAGGCTCTGCAGCTCTTCCTGATGGATCAGGTCCGTGGAAGGTGCTCAAACCCTGCTGGCCTCACAGACCTGCTCCTGGCTCTAAGTGACTCTGTGAAAGTTGGCATCATGTCCCCTGCTGACCCTTCCCTGCATGGTGACAGGAGGAACAAGGGCCCAGGCCTGGTCTCTGCCAGGGACAAGCTGGGCACTGCATCTCCTCCCCTAGTCTGCAGAGGAAAGGAAGGACAGAGTGTCACTGTGAGACCCAGGGACCTCACCACACCCTCGCCATGTGACATGGAATCGCCAGCTTCACTTTCAGCCTCTGGGACAGGAGTACCTGCTGCTCGGGGTTGGGGGTATTCACTGAGGTCACAGTTGTCCCCAGGGGGACACCAGTGGGTTGGCATCTTCCTTGCCAGCACTTCTGCTAATGTGGAAGGAGCCCTGCTCTGTGCAGGACAGACCTGGGTTGGAGTTGCTCCTCTGTGCTGGGCAAGCCTGGATTTGGGACGTGCCCTTTACCACTCTGTCTCTCGGGCTTCTCATGGCAGTGGGGTTTCTGTGCGCGGGAAGGTGGGTGGTGCTGTTCAGATGTGGGGGCCCCTTCAAATGGGCTGGTAGGCCTCTGCTCTTCCACGGGGATTCATGTTCCTTCAGTGTTCCGGTGTGATTTTAACCTCCACGGCTGAGCTACTCAGGTGTTGGTGACTCTCAGGAGAGGTGCGACCTCCAGCCCCCCCCAACATACAGACACACACACACACACACACACACGCACGCACGCAAGATGCTACGCCCCCCCCCCAACTCTCTCTCTCTCTCTCTCTCTCTCTCACTCACTCAGTTTCTGGGGGTTTGGGACACCCCAGAAGATACCCCTGGCGGGGGGTGGGGGAAGCGCGGAGAAGCAGCGGGACCTCCCCCTGAAACCCTCTTTGCCCGCTCTCCGTCCCTCCCCTCGTGTCACAGATGCAAACCACCTTCGTTATTTTTTTGTGAAGCAAGAAATAAGTATTTTTTCAAGGCCACCATGTGGCCCCGCTGCTAAATGATAGAGAGTTTCTTTCAACCTTGGGTGCCACACTGGCCAATGGCCCGGTTCCAGAAGCCTGTGCCACCTTCCCGGGGGAGCAGACTGATTCCCTGGCCCTCCGCACACCCTGTTCAGAGCAGATCCATGGTCAGGCATGGGACTCTGTTTCTTGGTGGCATTCCTGCTGCTGGAGTCTGTGTTGAGGGAAGAGGCACCTGACTTCATGTCGCTGCCCCGGAAGGCGGGCACTGCCATTCTTTCCATGGGCTCCATTACACCAGCCATCTGCCCGTCCACAGCTCAGGGCACCAAGTCTGCGGGTCCCCCTGCGGTCGGCCCCCAACCCCCGTCTGTCCGGGGAGAAGGTGACTTGCTCAGGGAACCATGTTGGGCTCCACTGGCAGCTCAAGGGCAGCTAAGGAGGGAAAATGCCAGAGTTCTTCCTCCCAGGTCGTTAGGAGCCTGCTCCAGGTGCTGCTATGTTCAAGTTCGACTTTACAGAACTGCCTTTGGCCTTTACACGGGTTTGCTTGGAGTGGGGCACACTCCCTCCCCAGCAACCAAAGCATGCAGGATGCTAGCCAGGCGCGGGCCCCTCCCTGGCCCGGCTTTGCCGCCCCTGCCCCTCCTGCCCCCGGAGAGGTGAGCCCAGGGCGCACCTGAGTGTCCAGCTGGTCTTCAGTCCTCGGTTTTGTCTAGAACATGGCGTCGGACCCTCTGCTCTGCCTCTACTTCTGGTGTGACTGGGAGCTGTGGCTTAGCATGGAGTCTCGGAGAGCATGGTATTTGGTCCTGGGGTGTGGCCTTCTCACCTCTCTCTGGCCTGGGTGCTTCAGGCCTGTCTGAACCATTTGGGGTCCAGGGGGCTCCTCCTCCCTGCACCTGGCATTGCACGGTCTCCCTGGGCATCTGGAGCTAATCTCCCCACCCTTTGTTCTCTCTTCAGTGGTCGTGACCCACAAAATCCTTCGGAAGGCCAGAGGAAACCTGGAGGTAATGCCCCTTGACTTTATTTCACTGGAAGCCACCTGGGCAGGGGGCCTGGGTGCAGGGCAGGCAGTGCAACAGGGTATGTGTCCTCCATGTGCCCTTGGAGTTTTCTGCCAGGAGGGCACACCGGCTTTCATTTAACCGTGCTGGGTGTCGGTGGTTCAGTCGTTAAACTCATGCACTGCTTTTACCAATGAGAAACATAGTGAATAGTGCCTGGCACATGGTGAGCATTTGATAACGTATTTTTGAATGAGCCAGTACAATATGATCTCACTGTCATTTGGTTCTGTCGATATTTACTGACCAGTGTCTTTGATAGTAGTTTCAGAGTAACAGTGTTGCCTTTAACTCTGTCAGGGCTCTTACCTGAGACCCCTCCTTGGACCTAAAAGTCTCCTTGTTCTCCTCTCTTTTCCTAGCTGAGGCCCGGGGGTGCCCATCCAGGAACATCCAGCCCCAGCAGACCAGGCTCCTGAGAGCTCTGACAATAAAGCCGTGGTTCTCCACTCTCTTTGTTACAAGTGTGGTTCCTACTTACTGAGGAAAAATGAGCTGCCTATTTTTCCTCTTAATGTTTTCTGTGCTAAAGTTGGTTTAAGGGTTGTTGTCAAACAAGTCTCGGGGGCTCTGCAGCGAGGTGTTAACAGGCTGTGGGCACTGGGGCGCTGGGCCTGGTGCCCCGGGGCAGCGCTGGAGCTGGGTGTCCCTGCCGCGCCCGCTGCGGGCCTCACGTTCACCTGGGTTTGCTTCGTGCTCAGCCAGCCCTGCGGTTTGAAGATTCACATGAAATGATTGGTTTCAACTTGGTGATGCATTTACTTTGTGTGGAGCCTCAAAGCCCAGGTCCCAAACGTCCAAGTGGGACAGGCTGGGGTCTCAGGAGTGGCACTCAGATGTCACCCACGGTCTCTGCCGATTCCAGTCAGGTGACTGGAGAGGAACAACTCCACGTGGCGTGGCTGGGGCACCGGTGTTTGCACCTGGTGCGAGCACCCGCCGCGGCCTTGGCAGTGCACAGTGGCATCCCAGAGCAGCTCCCCGAGGTGGTGCCGTTCCCACTGGGGAAGGAGCAGCGAGGCTGCAGGAGGGACTTGGCATCGGGGTTTCCCCATGGTGACCGTGATCTCCCTACTCCGCTGTCCTCATCGCTGCCCGCTACCTTTGCTAAACCCTGTCACTGACCTTCCTGTTCCATCGTACCTTTGTGCTCAGCTTCCTGATGTTCCTGAGAAATTAACAGGGTGGAGTTTGGCCCCTTCAGCCGGTGAGGCTCCGGACTGGCCGGGTGGCCCTGAGAGGCACCGACAGCGCACCCCGACCTGACACCCCTGCTCCGCTCCGCTCATGGGCCTCAGCCCTGCACCCACCACCTCGGTGCCTGTGATGTCAGCTGGGCATGTGGGCCTCACTGGTGCAGCGTTTTGAATCCTGACCCAACCCCCCTCTGTGTGCCTGTTTCTGCCATCGTTCTGGGGACTTCGGCGTCCACGTGGCTGACCCCTCAGTTTGCTCTCCCTCTGCTATCACTCACTCTGACGTCCCGCCCTCGGACCATTGCCGCCTGTTCTTCAGCTCACCCCTGACCCCCTCTGCTTCCACCTCCCGGAGATCCTAGTCTCTGGTCATTTTGCTGTTACAGGGCTCCTTCCTGTTCCTTTTCCATCACGTTTCTCTAGTCGGGTCTCCCACACCCACGTTGCATGACACACTTGACCAGATACCTTCCTGCTGTGACCACGTGAGTGGCTTCACCGGAGCCCCTGACACGGGGACCCGTCTGCCCCGGGGCACCCCGGCCCCTCTCTTCTCACCTCCTCGCCCTGCATGGCCCTGGCAAACGGAGCTGTCTTCGGCTCACGGAGCTGTCTTCGGCTCACCGAGGTGCCCTGCCCAGTCTCGGCCCAGGGCGCTCCCTCTCTTCTGGCCAGCTTTGATTGGTCCACCTGAAGCCCTCCCCCGCGGCGGTGTCTGAGCAACGTGACGACTGCATGACTGGGTCCACCACTGTCCTGAGTCCACACCCTCCCTGGGGTTGGGGGTGAGGGGCGGTCTGGGCCAGGCCCGTATTCACAGCGCCGCTGAGCGACGTAGCCCAGGCCCCTGCCTTTGAGAGGCAGAGCTGGGGCTGGATCCCTCCTGCCCTAAAGCCCAAACTGCTCTCCGCTGGTGCCCCGGCAGCTCCCCAAACACGACGGTGACTTCAGGTGACGTGATTGCTTTGACCGGAGGCACAGGGGGTGGAGGAGCGAGAGCCAGACTGGGAGTCAGGCCGGGAGTCGGCCTCATGCCCAGCTCCCCCGCCACCCGCCACCCCTGCCCTTCCGCCTGTTTCCCATCAGGTGAGGGGTGGGGCAAGTGGCAGGAAGGACCCGGTCTGCCTGGGTTCCCCTCACCTGAGCTCTCCCATGAGAAGCGGTCGCACAGTGGACCTTCATAAACCAGGTTCAGGCATAAAGTCACGTAGCAGCTCCTTTTTCTAGCAGTTGCACCACTGGCATCCTCAGGGGAAGCTCTGATCTGTGGCCCGGGCGGCTCCACGCGGTTCTGGGGAGGGAGCAGGAGGCCTGGCTCCTAGTCCCAAGTCACGTGCTTCTGCATCCGTCTGACACCTGTAAAATGGGAATCGCCCTTCTGCCCAGTCCTGATCACAGTGTGTGAGCCTCAAAATTTGGAAGTAGCCAAACCCTTTCCAAAAAGTAGTGACTCTTACTTAACTCAGTGTCTCTCAGTGACTCATCTTGAGGAGGTTTTCAAAGCACTTATTTTATATTCCCATGGTTGATGAGCACAAACGCAAGTGTTTGTGTGTGTGGCGGGGGCTGGGGGAGGAGGTCATACAGGACAGTGGTTAGAATTCAGGTGGGGCCTGGAAGTCAGACCCGGCTTCAGGTGGACCCACGGGGGAGCAATACTGCCTACTTCCCTGGCAGTTGAGGGCCCATTGCCTGGCATGTGGTCAGTGCCCAGCGTCTGGGAGCTGAACTTGGCCGTTGGCAAGGCCATGAGCTCGAAGGGCTGTGAGGGCAGATACACTTGATCTGGTACATTCCAGGCCCATATGGTTGCCTGAGAGCAGGGCCTGGGGAGGAGGGGGCTTTGGGGGTGACTTGCTGCAGTCACTCGCAGCTTTTCAGGAGCACAGTAACCCATAGCAGAGCGTATTTTTATCCCCCAGTTTAGCATTGTGTAAGATACTCCCAGCCTTGGGCTAGTGAGGGCCCTCCCTCCTCTGGGAGGTGGGGGAGCAGGCCGGTTTGGGCTGGATTCAGGCCAAGAACAAACTGCAAATAAGGACAATTTGGACCTTGGAAAAGGCTCCATTGTCCCTGGTGAGTTAATTTTGCCAGCAGCTGAATTCAGGGGTCTGTGAAGCAGTCATCAGAAAAAGCGTCAGTTTCCGGTTGGTGAAATTAATCACCACCTGTGTCCACAGAGCTGGAGCGGCACCTGAGAGCAACAGCTGCAAGGGCTGAATATATAGAGAGGAGGAGGGGAGAGGCACAGAGCCCCCGTCTCGCCCCACCTCACCCTGCACCCGCCCCTGCCCTGGCCACGGGCCCACCTGCCCAGTTCCTTTTCTGAGTCCAAAGGGTAAAATTCTTTCCCCTCCAGGCTGGTGCCCACCTGCTCAGCAGTAGTCACACTGTGCTTTGTCTCATTAATTCATCTGCATGGTCCTGTTCGTTTTACAAATGAGAAAACCGGTGGAGAGAAAACTTAGCAAGTGCTGGCGCCAGGATGGGAACTGGAGTCTGTCAAAACCTGTTTTCTAAATTATCCTGTCCTCTGGATTGTTCTGTCTCCCTGAAATGCTGTCTGTTCTCCAAACTGCAGCCCTTCCCTCTATTACAAACCAAAGTATTCTCTCTCCACCGTTTTCCAACAACACGTCTCCGGGAGCCCAGGCTGGGGCCCGGAGACCCGCGATTGATTTGCTGGGCACGGCGTCCCCGAGAACCGCCGGTAAACGGGGCTGCGGACAGGAGAAAGAGTGATCTTGTTAATAAGTTCTCGGCATTGTGGGGGCAGAGAGACCTGCCTGGGGGCTCCTGGCCCTGCCAAATTGCCTCTTCAATCTTGGCCATATTTTAAGTCTAACTCAAAAATTCAATTATCAAAATTACTCATCCAGTCTCCTGAGAAGCCCAGGACTCTGCCTTCAGGGCCAGACGTGTTTACCTCTTGTCACAGATGGGGCCTTCGCCGCGCACTCGGCTGGGCCTGGGTTGGGGTCGAGACCCAGGGACTTGCCGTGGCTTTCTGGGCTCTAATAAAACCTAGTCTAATAATTTCTGCTGCAAGATTATGAGGTGGAAAGGAAAAGATGGCCATGAGGCCCAGATACTGGCCAGATCCCTGGGGTTTGCTTGTTCGTTCATTTCTGTGGAGGTTCTGCCCCCAGCCAGTAGCTTATACTGCAGTCACCCCCGACGCCTCCTCCTCCCTCCTGCTCTGTCCCGTCCACAATCATGGCCATTCTATCTACTTTCTCTCCCAAGGCCATTGCTTTGTTTATCATCATCACCACCTTGGTCCAGGTCTCCCATCTGGACCACTTGCTGTAATGGCTTCCCAGCTGACCTCCCCACGTCCACCCCTGCTCCCTCCATTGTGCCCTTGCCGCAGCTAGAGCGATGCCTTAAAATGCAGAGCTGATTGGATTGTCTCCTTGGTTCACGTTGTTGACTGCTTCCCACTGCATTCAGCATGACCTGCAGGTAGTGCGGTGAGTCCTGCCCATTCCTTATTTTCTCCCTTCTTCCTCCTCCTCATGGGGCTTTCCTTTTTGGCCACAGGGCCTTTGCACAGGCTTCCCTGCCTTGCATCTTCCCATCTACTTCCCTGGCATCTCTTGCATCTCTTGCTGGTTGGCTCCTGCGTATGCCTCAGAGAAGTCTTCCAATCAGAAGCCCACACTCTACACTCTCAGTAAGATGTCTCCTCACCGGCACTCAGCTGCTGTCGTGACTTCGGATTGTGTGAGCGTGATTTTCTTTGGTTATGCCTTTCCCATCCATCATGAGCTGGCAGGCCTGTGAGGGCACCAGCCTGGTGCACTTTGCTCACCATGCCAGCCTCAGAGCAGTAAATATATTTGCTCACCCAGTGCTCCTAGAGCTCCCCTCACCTCCTTATGGAAGAACTCAGACTAGGTGGGGAGAGCACCGGTAGTAAAGCCAAAAGGGAAGACTACCTTCTGAGCCAGCAGCCTCTGTAACGTCACGTGCAATCACATGACAGCCCTGTGGGGGAGATGCTGCTTTTTTCAGGTGCAGGGCGGGCACAGAGCAAACGTCCCAAGGTCACAGGGCCAGTGGGAAGCCTTCGGCGGGCTGCAGAGCCCAGGCCCCGTCCCAGCGTCCCGGGCGAGCACAGTGCGGGGCGGTGAGTGCCGAGGCGGCTCGGGCGGGCCGGGTGCAGTCTGCGCTGGCAGACTCCCCAGAAGCTTCCCGCCACCACCTCCAAAGCCCAGCCCTGTCCCGGGCTTGGCCAGTCTCTGCTACTCTCTGGGGATAAGCCTCTCCGTCCTCAATAAGAGACAAGGGTTGGAGCTGCGTCTAGCTGACTCCTCGTAGGTCTCAGTCCTGGTTTCCTGGGACCTTTTCAGCTCTGTCAATTAGACTTGGTCCTTGGGGTTGCCACTGCCTCGGCCTAGCCCCAGAGGGCAGCACTGGGCGCTGTAAGGCCCTTACCTACTTGATCACAATGTTAATAACAGTAGCAGTTGGTTACCAACCACCTTCCCAATCACGTCATTGTTAACAGACATTCGCACAAGAGCTTAATTACAGGTTTTCAGGTTTAAAACGATCCTCTGTTTGTGTTAATGCTGCTTTCTTACAAACAGAACAATGTGTGGTCCCTGCTCATTGGTGGCACTGGTGGGCTGGTGGCGGCAGACACAGTGAAGGTAGAGATCAGGGCCACCCTGGCTTCTCCAAAATAATGGCGGGGTCAGGGGTTAGAGACGGGTGACCAGGTTACAAGGCTCCCTGGTGGTGGAAGCCAGTGGTCGGAGCCCATGTGTGTGTGTGACTCACGGTGGCAGACACTCAGCCTAGGAAGGGGTTGAGAGAGAACCAGTTTTACCAAATTCAACATCATCTAGCACCCACCTTCGCCCAGCACTGCCAGCGCCGGTGGGGAGAGGCCAGCACACAACTATGTTATGTCCGTGATAAATTACAGCAACAAGGGCACCCAGGAAAGAGGCTCCTCACAGGCCTTGGAGGTGGGCAGGGGAGGTGCCTTGCAGTGGGTGTCCTGGTGAGCGGTGACAGCTGGCCGGGAGTTCGTGCACTGGAGAAGCAGGAGGGCGGCGCTCACAGCCTGGTCAGGGCCCGTGAGTGGTCTACCCACCTGGCCATACCTGAGAATCCAGTGACGGGGAGGAGGCAGCCTTGGCTGGGCCTCAGGTGTCAGCATGAGACAGGTGGGCTTCTTTGGGGACAGAGGGGAGCCGCGGGAGGGCAGCAGGAGGGGCAGAGACATGGAGACCTGTATCTGGGGAAGGTGGGAACCGTGGGGAGAGGGACAGCGTGGGTTGGAGGGACAGGTGGAAGCTGTGGAGAGAGTCCTTACCAGGGTCAGAAGCCATGTGGCCCCGGGCAAGAGATGACGGTTCTCCGGGCAGGCTGGCAGCCCTCTCTGTCACCTTGTCACCACCTGCGGCGTCCTCCCCTTAGGCGAGTTATTATATATAGTTACAGGACTCCATTACTTCAGAACGCTTCTGTGTAATGCATTGAAAGAATTATTGAAATGTGTAATTACAGTGTGCATTGTAATATAAAACAAGTCTATTATATTCATTTGATGGAACTGTGCTCCATAACGTCTATACTCATATAAAAGATTCTGCCATTAGAGTGTTGCATTGTGTGATGATAATTGTCTGTCCGCAGACACCGTCTCCCTGTCTTCACCCAGTTTCCACGCCCCCTTACGATGTGTCTACTGGAGTCCCTGAGCTTCTGAGCCGGGGAGCATTATGGGACGGTTCAGCCCGGCCCCGCTATAGACAGATGGGGAAGGGGAAACCTTGAGAGATGAGGCCTCTACCCAAGGTCCAGCACTGGCCACACTGTATCTCCCGAGTCCTGGCCATGGCTATCGTTTTGCCTGCGATCCCCACACACTTGGGAATTGGAGCCCTTCCTTCAAAAAGAACCTCATGGGAAACCACATACACAAGGCAGACAGGAGGGGTCAGCTCTGCGCGAAGCCGAGATGGGCTGCCCCCGGTCCTGACCACGCACTGCCTCCCACCCCGACTCTGGGGCTCTAAGGGAATCCCCGCCCCACCCCGCTTTGAAAACCAGTGGCCCTATGCTTTCCTTGTCCAGATGGGAAAGTGCTTGCCTGACTGAGATCCCACCCCAAGTTGGGGGGCAGAGCTGGGATTGTCACACCCCTACCGCGGTCGTGTTGAGTTGCCTCTCCTCGACCCTGGCTGCCTCAGACCTCTGGGGTGAGTCCCTCATCCAGATGGGAGGCCCAGCCCCAGAGGCTGAGGTGTGGTGGGTCTCCAGGAATCCCTCTGTTTCACGGGTGCCCTGGGGGACCCTGGTGCACAGAGGAAGGTGAGAACAGCTTCCCCTGATCGCCTCCTGCCTGCGCCTCACTGGCCTGCGAGGACTTGGGGCTCCTCATCGGCGGGGGTGTCATGCACCCACAGCTGTTCAGAGCTCCCACTCTGTGCTAGGCGCTGTTCTGGGCTCCTGGGACCTGTCAGCGGACAAAACAAAGACCGGCTTAGACTTCGGCGGTGAGAGAGCATAAAAAAGACGCCAACGACCTCCTCTGGTGGAGGGTGAATGGGCTACAGCCAATGGGAATGGAGAGCTGGGCAGGGGAGGGGGTGGGGGGGGTTTGATCGCAGGCAGGGCGTCGTGGAGTTGGTGATGTGAGCAGAGCCGGAGATGAGAGAGCAGAGGAAGCAGATATCAGGGTGAGGGGTCCCAGGCCGAGGGGGCAGCTGCTGGCCGAGCATCGGAGACAGGAGGGAGCCGGGGTGCTCGGGGGGGCAGCGAGCACGTTGGGGTGCTTTGGGAGCTTCACGGGGCAGGAGGGTGGGGGCAGGGGCAAGCGTCGGGAGATGAGCTCGGAGGACAACAGGCCTGTGCAGGCGCAGTAGGCCCTCCGAAGCCGTTGGCCATGACTTTGAGGTGGCAGATGCCAGAGGGCCGGGTACAGAGGAGGCCGTGTTGTGACTTGGCCGTGCCAGGAGGCCGGGGCGTGTCCACATGGGGACCTGCCGCCTCCCTGTTTCCCGCCCCCAGTCCAGCCCTCTGGCTTCCCCACAGGGCCGGGGGTGGCCGCCCAGCGAGAATGTGGGCAAACAGGGAACCCCCTGGTGTCCTGCCCACAGCGGGTCAGATAACAAAAATCTGTCCCTGTTATGTTGTTGTTGCCGACGACCTAGTTGCCTGAGTCTCCATTTTGACAGTGTTTTAAGTAAATTCTTTCACTGCTAAATCTCCCAGCAACCGTCCTGTGACTTAAGCTCCGCTTCCTTGTATTTTATGCTCAAGAGACTGTTCCGAGAGGTGAGACCTGCCCGAGGTCACAGGGCGGGTCTGTGGGAGCCGAAGCCAGGGCTCAAGGCGGCTCCTTGTCCTTGCCTCTCACTGAAGGGGGGCCTTGAGGGGGCCACCCTGAGGCCACTGGACTCTCACAGTGAGAGGACATTAAGCCACAGGCAGGCTCCCTGTCGCAGTGGGATCTGAGCAGAATGACAGCTGTTTGTCGCCGGGGGCTCTGGTCTTCCCATGGGAGCTGCTCAGGGAATCTCTCTCTGTCCCGGGAGTCCAGGGCAAAGAAAAAGGCCTTTCAAAGGGGCGTGGTGTGTGGTGGTAGTGGGTGTTTGCTGAGCTCACAGCGAAGGAGCAGATGTCATCCCAGTTCCTCCACTGCTGGATCTGCGCAATAGCACTTTGCGGTCAGAGAAAGGGAAACTGCTGCCCTCCCAGTTCCTTGGTTATCCGCCGTGTCATTGGGCTCTGAAACCCCCTGCTCAGGTGGGGTCCCCTGATCCCGCCACCTTCCGCCTGCAGCCTTGGGGAGCACAGCGGTCAGATCCCAGCCTGGTCTGGGCTGGGCTGCGCCTGTCTGCACCCTCAGGGCTCCCGTCCTCCCTCGTTCCTCCAAAGCCCTCCTGGCCGCGTGGTTATCCTGCAAGTAAACGCATGACTCAGATGCATGGACAGAGTCAGATGCAGAAGCCGGGTTTGCAAAGCCCTGCAGCCACAATCTGTTTTCATGACATGCCTGTGCAGATGGTTTTAATTCTCCCATTTTGCAGACCAGGAAATAAATCTCAGTGAGGTTAATTCCCTGGCTCAGAGACGCACACCCAGTTGCTGCTCCTGGAGCCCGGTCCTTTGTTTCCACCACTTGGTGTCACCTCATTAACTGTTTGCTGAACTGTGGGAGGAAGGTGTGTGGGGTCAGGCTGGCTGAGTTAGAACCCCTGGCCTGGCCCTTTAAAGCGTGCTATGCAAGTCCAGTAGACTCCTGTTTTACTAACAATCATCACACGCTGCTGTTAACAGCAACCGTGTCTTCCTTTGTGCTTTTGACAAAGCCCCACCTTGGCCCCCTGGATGAGGCAGTTAGAATTAAATGGGGAGCCAGGAACAGGAGGAAAGGAGAGGAAGGTCATCTTTTCAAATGACAAAGAGGCGCTGTTTTCCCAGTCGGGTAGGCAAGGCTTCGGTAACACCCACTGGGCTGCAAGTTTTAATTCCCATCTCTGCAGCTGCTAATGTGCTTGTCTGTTGGAGAATAGACACTAATTGACAAGCAACCAAATAAATAACGTGTAACATGAAAGCAAATACAAGCTTTAAAGGAGAGGAAAAAATAGCAAAGGGGAAGAAATTAAAAATGCGGGGGGCTGAACAGTGTTTTCCTCACTCCATTCAAGTGACATCAAAAGGCTTTTCAAAATATTTGTTTCATGGTGAAGATACAGTTTGGAATCATCGGGGCTCCTGTCTCCACGCTGCTGTGCTGGAGAGCAGAGAGCACAGCAAGAAGCTAGCATTCTCGTCAGAAGGACCCTGAGAAGCACCCGCAGCCACCCAGGGTGACACACCAGCCCCTTCGTTTTACAGGGCAGACTGAGGCCCAGAGAGGAAACTGGAGGGGGATCCCTAGTAGGGCCACCCAAGGTTACACTGTAGGTCTCTGGGAGGTTAGACCTCTGGTATGGGTTGAACCGCATGCCCCGCAAAAAAAAAAACAAAAAAAAACCAAAAAAACGTTGAAGTCCTACCACCTAGCATCTCAGAATGGGACCTTATTGGAAATAGGGTCATTGCAGATATAACTACTCAAGATGAGGTCATACTGGAGTAGGGTGGACCCTTCACCCACTACACCTAGAGTCCTTGTAAAAAGAGGGAGAGACATGGGGGAAGAACAGCAAGTGAAGACATGGTGACAGGTAGAGAGATGGCCGTGTGACAACAGAGACAGTGGAGTGAGGCAGCTGCAAGCCGAGGGGCGCAGAGGATGCTGGCCGCCAGTAGAGGCTGGAAGAGGCAAGGAAAGATTTGACCCAGAGTCCCACATGGAGCGCAGCCCCGATGGCACCTTGAGTTTGGACTTCTGGCCTCCAGAGCTGTGGTACTTTGTGACTGCAGCCCTAGGACACTAACACAGCCCCCGGAGCTTGTCTTCATGGTCCCCACATGGCCCGCCCAAAGGGGACACATGTCCCAAGTCCCTGCTCAGGGCACGGCCTCTGAGAACTCCCCTGACTTATTCCGCCCAGTTGTTCCCTGATCACCATATAGCCATGACATGCCATTTTTGTTCCCCAATTTTATTTCAGTCGTTCTGTCGATGGCGGCAAGAATGGCACCAGGTGTCAGATCTCTGGGGCCAGACTGGACCTTGGCTCAGCAACCTTGGCGCTTGCGTTCAGGCTATGAAAGAATTCAGAGCCAAGACTCAAACAAAAGAGGAAGTTTATTCAGGAAGTCACAGAGGTGGAAGAAGTGAGCCTCGGAAGACATGGGCTCAGGAAACGAGTCACAGAAGCAAAAGAAGGACCTTTGGAGCGTAAGAGAGAGGGAGGTAGTGGTAACACGCCCAGGGGTGGGGGGCGTGAGGAGATGTGGAGAGGCGCCGCATGGGATCCTTTCTTCCAACATGTCCCAGTAATTTCGTCTCCACGGGCCTCAGCTTCCTCCTCTGTAAAATGGGGATGCCAGGTTCGGCCGCCACAGGGATGTTGCGGGGTCAGTGAGAGGACACATGTGAGGTGCCTCCTCACCCCTGTAGGGCTGGGCCGTCCCACGGCCATCGCCCAGCGTCGCCCCTCCGTTGATAAGCTCGAGGCACAGCAGACAGCGAGGCCTGGGCGGGCCCTCCGCAGGGGGTTGAAGGGAGGGTTCATTTCTCAGCAGGGAGACTGAGGCAGCCCCTCGAAGGGAGAGTCAATATGACGAACTGGCCATGAGGTGGGCGCCTGGCATAAAGTGAAATTGCTTATCAGAGAAATGATGCTCAAAGTGAAAGAAATGAGACTGCACACGGACGTCGTAATTTTAGAAATTAATTAAGAATAAAAAGAAGATGCATCTCGAAGGAAGGGAGAAGTCTAATTTCAACACACAGTAATTAATCCCTCTGTTCAGGGATTCATTAACGGGCCTGACAAGCAAATTGCTCCTTTGGGGGCCCTGAAATTCCCTGGGGGCCTTCTGAAGGCACTGCTGGGGTCTGAGGGCCACCACAGGGAGGAGGCCACTTCTGGGGACCCGTGTGTGACTGTGGGACTCCTGCAGTCATCCTCGGTCAGCCACATGGGCCCTCGGAACTGAGCACCCAGCGTGCACTGGGGCCTCGCCTGGGGTTCGGGGCTCAGCGCCCACAGGGAATTGGATGGAGCCTCTGCCCTGGCTGGGCTCGCCGCCGAGGGAGGAGGCAGACCTCGCTATAACGTGCTATGTGCTGTGCTGTGACTGGGGAAGGAGAAGAATCTGAGGGGACACGGAGGAGGTGACTCCTGAGAGGAGTCATAGAGGGTTACTGGGGCTTCCCAGGAAAGAAGGGGAGGGGGCCTTCCAGGCAGAAGACAAAGCGCAGAGCGGGGAAACAGCATGGTTTCTGGGGTCTGCTAGGGCGCGCATGGTCTGGCGGTCGGGCGCTGGAGGGAGGGCAGGATGCGGGTTGGGGAGTGAATACCAGGCCAGGAGCGTGGACTTCACCCTGAGGGCAGCAGGAAGACGCTGCAGAGTGGAAGGCAGGGGTGGCTCGATCTCGGGAGAGACCGTCACGTCTGCCGTCCCCCCAGTATGCTGCTTTGTACCCTGGGTGCTGACCTCTCGGAACGCCCCTCATGTCCATTGCGCGTATCACTTCTTCTTAAAATAAACGTCTTAAGTTTGAAACAATCTTAAACTTACAGAAAATTTGCAAATACAGTACAAAGAACTTTTTAATTCCCAAGCCATTTGAGAATATCGCCTTATCTGATGTCCCCCCACACTCCAATATATCCATGTTTACTTCTCACAAACATGGACATTCTCCTGCATAACACAATTGTGTTCGCTATCTACTGCTGTGTAACAAGTGACCCCCCAAAGTCCGTAGCTTAAAACACCAAGTATTTATTGTCTCACAGGCACAGTTTAGCTGGGTGGCTCCGGCTCAAGCATTCTGGGTACTTTTGACTCTTTGAGAGGTAGTTCAGCTGTCGGCAAGGGCTGCACTCACCTTCAGAGTGGACTGGGACTGAAGGATCCACTCCTGAGCTCACTCGGGTGGTGCTGGAGTCTTCAAGTCCCCACAGGCTGTGGGGCTGGGGGCCCCCAGTTTATCACCAGGACAGGAGAGGCTCTTTCCTAGGGCTGCTCGCAATGTGGCAGTGGTGGGGAGAGACAGAGGGAGAGGCAGAGAGAAAGGGGCCACGGTCTTTTTAGAACCTAATCTCAGAGGTGACATCCGTTTCTTCTGCTGTATTCGCATCCAAGGATGAACCCAGGAGGTGAAGGTCATTGGCGACCATCTTACAGGCTGCCATCATCACACTCAGGAAATCCACTTGGACTCATTCTACCATCTAACCTTCAGACTCCACGCAAGTGTCACCGAATGTCCCAATATTGTCCTTCATAGTAAGAGGATCCAGGGTCAATGCCTATGTGGTGTGTTTAGTTAGAGAAATACCTCTTTAATTTCCTTCAGCCTGGAACAGTTTCTCACTCTCCACTTTCACGACCTTGACATTTTGAAGTTGTTTTCTGGACTGTCCCTCAGGTTGGGTTTGTCTGATGTTTCCTAATGATCAGATGCAGACTACGCATTTTAGAGGGAGTATCCCAGAAGCAACACTGCATTTTCTTACTGCGTTTTACCAGGGGGTTTGCGGTCAGCGTGTTTCATTACTGCTGATGCTCATTTTGATCACTTGATCAAGATAGTGTCTGTAAGTCACTTACAGTGACATTAGCTGTAATGTTACTGGTTTTACCTTTGTAATTAGTAATTATCTTGTGGGGGAGATGCTTTGAAACTATGCGAATGTCCCATTCCTCGTCAAACTTCCACTTATTTATGTCACTTTCACTTGTTTATATCTGTGTAGATAACACGGTTTTTTTCTTTATAGTGGGTTATAATCTGTTACTCTCACTACTTGCACAGGGCTCTCCCTGTCCAAGGATGGCCAGCAGGAGCCCCTTCAAGCTGGCTCCTGTCTTTTTGACAAGAACACAGCCTTCCGTGACACTCTCACTTCCGCGATCTCACACAGCCATCAGCCGCTCCGTGAAGCCCAGTGTTCGTCTCGGGAAGGGGAGATTCCTTTCTGGCCCCCACCTTTTGGCCTCAAGCCTACCCCTTTGCTCAGGAGCTTGCTGAAGCTCATGCGTGGGGGCCCTCGAGGGAAAAGCCCGAGGAAGAGGAAGCTGGTGGCGCAGCTCCAAGCCGGCCTCTGTGCGGCCCTGGGGAGCTGGCCCTGGGGGACCCGCTGTGTCCTGCAGAGAGAGTGCTATTTGTGGGGCTCAGACCCAATCATATGACCCTGGAGGGCCTTTGAAAATCATCCGGTCACTTCCTCTGCCCCTGCTTCCCGGTCTACAGCCCAGAGAGGGGGAGGTACTTTCCCAAAGACACACAGCTTGTTCGTAGCAGCGCTGCAGCTAGACCCCAGGCCTCGTCTTTCCTGGCCCAGACCCTGGAATAACGGCAGATGTGGCTACGCCCGGTGGGACCTGGGCAAGGTGCCCGCTGGTGAGAAGAGCCATGAATGTGGAGCAGAGCCCTCTGGCCTGCAGGATGGACACTGGCTCCAGGATGACCCTCTGACCTTCTCTGTGCCCCCCGCCAACAGGGAGCAGATGCGGGGCGCTCAGTTATGCAGATGCAGAGTCAGGTGCTCTGGAGTTGGGGTATAAGATGGCCATTCACTTGTGGGGTTTAGAAAACTATACATTTACCGTCCGGGGCTGGGGGCTGTTGGGGAGGGACTTCTTTGAATAAGGAGCCCAGACCTTCTGGAAGGGCACAGCTGAGACCACAGCCTCTGCTCTCAGAGATACAGACTCAGAGGTGGCGGGGGAGCTGGGTCCGCGGGTACTGGCAGAGCTCTGAGCGGGGACCAGAGGAATGGAAGGGCTGGAGGCCTGCAAAACAGGCTGCCTTTGGGGAGGGGACTGTCCCGTGAGCGGACGGCAGTGGCACGTCTCAGGGCCGGCCGCCTGGCGTCCTGCATGTGTTCCTCGGAACCAAGGTGAAACCCGTCAGTTATGACAGTGCATGCAAATGGTTAAAAAGTCTTACTGAACAGAGGAGAAGAAATTTAGGCTGAGTGATCCGTAGTAAAACTAGAAGTTTCTAAAACATTCAGTAACGGGAGCTTGACTAAATAGATTTCGGTACCCTGGAGAATCATGCTGGTCAAAGCATTTTTAAACAGAATTTTTAATGAAATGAGGATATGCTGACAATATATTGAATGGAAAAAGCAGTGTGCAATATAATAGGACAAAAGTCACTTCCTCAGACCCTCTCTCCCAGAGCTGGCTGGACTCCATAAAGCATCACAGACCCTAAGAGTTTTATGAGCCTTTATCCTCAGGACTAGGAAATTACTGGAAGCACCCTGAAGGCACAGAGGCTCCGGAACTTACGATACAGGACATACCAGACCACAAGGGACCCCACAGATAACCTGCACCCACAGATAACATCAAAACACGCGCAGCCTAACTGAAATGTCCTGCTCGACAACCACCCCACGACCCGATAAAAACTCACAGCCCCGATGCCTCAGGGCTGGCGCGGGTCCATGTCTCCCCACCGAGCCCTTTCCCTCTCTTGGGAAAGTAAAAATAAAACCTTTGCTCTCTGCACTTTGTTCTCTTTGTGAGTTCTTTCACAGCCTGCGTCACCGACCACCCTAACACAATATATGATATGATTTCTAGCGTGTTAGGAAAACAGAGTGGAAGAAAGTCCACCAAAATGTTAACTGGGTTTAAATCTGCATTGTGGGCTTGTGGGTGACTTTTATTTCCTTCTTCATCTTTTTCTGTATTTCCTGCAATCGACAATGTTACTTATATTACTTACAATAAAAAATTATAAGAAATAATATTACTTTTAGAGTAAGAAAAAACACATAAAAGTTTACAAAGGGAACCCAACACCACCTGATTTGTGAGTGACGCTGTCTCAGTGTAAAGCCGTTAAAAGTCCTCCTATCTCCAGAGGCACCAAACATCTGAGTCGTATTTTACTATCTAAAAAAATCTCCTTTGTCCCTTCATGAGGATGGCATTTATAAAAGCAAAATAGAGTAAAGAGAACTGGTCAGAAGGGTGAGGTTCCTTGTAGGAAGAGGCAGGAAGAGCAGGAGGAGAAATCAATGCCAGCTCCAGCTGAGTGACCTCTGCTGGCCGAGGGAGTTGGAAGGGGCCTCCGGGACTCGTTCACGCTCTCTCACCCTTGCCAAATTTATGGGGTAGTTGGCTGGAATTAGGGGTACAGTGTGTGGTCGAAGAACAGAATCAGTTTACCAACCAACCCAGGGACTGAACTAATCATCATAAAAAGTACAACTTGGAACGGTTTATAAAGTACCTTTCTTTCATTCGCTGTTTTGCCATCTCAACAACCCCACGGGATAGACATTTTTATTAGCTTGCTTGGGTGACGAGAAAGCTAAGGTCAGGGTGACGGAGAGTCATGTCCAAGTTGCCCAGCTCCTGGTGGCGGGGTTTGGACTTTAGTCTGGCTGTCCAAATGCCTTTTTTTTTTTGCCATGATCATTACCCATCGGGTGATGTCCTAGCCACTGAATACCCTCTGTGACTCCATCCTGAAAACCCTAGGTCCCTCACATGGGCTGTTCTAGCTCCTTTTCATTTCTGGGGAACTCCACTGCCTCCTGGAGGGCGGCCTGGTTCAGCACCTCCCATCAGCACTGTATGGGAGCCAAATGGCTGCCCAAGGCACTTGAAAAAATTCTTTGTTTTTAACCTTAAAGTTAAAGAAAGCTCTTTCAATGTTCCATATTTTATTTATTTTAAAGCAAAAGGGAATTCACTGAGTAAGATAACAGAAATCAGAGGAGTGATACAGGCTACAAGCACATCGAAGGACTCAATGCCACCAGCTCTGATTTACTTCAGCCTGTACTCAGTCACATGTCCAGTTGCAAGAAGATGGACACAGAAAGGCCCAGATTCACATTCTCCCAACTTGACAACTGCGGCTGAAAGTCAGTATCTTCCCCAAGAGTGTGGGTCAAAAAGTCCCAGGGAAGGTTCTGATTGGTCAGTCTGTGGCATATGACCATCCCCATTGCCAAAGCTGCAGACCAGCCCCACCTTAACCACACAAGAGGGTCATCCCCACGGAAAGAGAGGATCTCTCACCAGACAAAAACAGAGGTCTACCAACACTTAAAGTTATAAATATTGTAATTCTATTTTTTGACTTACATCCATTAGACAGTACCTGGTTCTTCCTGCTAAGAAAAATGAGGGGTTCAGTGTACTTTATTGCCTTCCTTCTCTCCTTTCCCTTACTGAGTCTTGTAGTTATGGTATTCTGAATTTTTCTACTGATTTTGTAACTTTTAATATTTTACTAAGTCCATTTCTTGATTGATTCCTTTTTGGACTGTAAGTATTGATCACTGCTATGAAAAATTTTAAAAATCAGTATATTTACACTTTCTTCCATGGGTCCTGCCCCCCTCCCTTCTTGTTAAATAATTATTCTGATATTGTCAAGGTTCATGACATTTGCATATCATCCTGTTTGGTATGAAGTGGTAGCTCCAGTTCTTTTCATTTCCCTAGTGACTAATGATGCTCACCATCTTTTCATGTGCTTATTGGCCATTGTGCATCCTCTTGGGAGAAGTATCTGTTCAAGTCCTTTGCCTATTTTTTAAATTGGGTTGTTTGTCTTTTGTTGTTGAAAATATTTTAACAATTATTAATGTTATTTTGTTGTAGAAGCATCTCAATATACAGGTATTTAAATTTGGGTGCAGAGTGGTAAGTAGTCTGAGTTCTTAGGAATCATAAAATATCTTTATACTGTCCTCCCCCTGGTTTGATAGTGTGGCCTTACATAGACCCCTGGGATGAAACGCACTTTTCCTTGGAACCCAAAAGCTGTGGTGGGCTGAACAGTGCCCCCCGAATGTCCAGGCCCTCCTCTCTCAGACGCCATTGCTTTGCCTCTTCCGTGCTCAACTCTGGCGCCAGCTACTTATGTTAAGTGCAGAGGCCAGCTGCAGATGGCCTCGCTGACATTCTCATAGTGCTTGGGACATAATGACACTCAGTAAATATTTGGTGAATAAATCAGCGTGGTTTTATGTTTTCTTCAATAAATGGCTTGGGACCTCTGGAAAAAATATTGCTGAATAACTGAATGAGAATGTTCAAAACTCAGAGGATGACTAGACCTCTCAAAAGTGTTTTCTCTGGATGCAGAAGAAATGTTAGCATCTTATAGGGACCCTCCTGTGAATGCAAGGAGAGGGTGGCTTTAATGAAACTAGAGCAGAAAGTTATAAGCAGAAGAGGCTGGGATAAACAGATACCTCGGTGAAATGTAAAGGGAGGCGGATGATCTAAGGAAGATTTGCGAGGGACCTCAAAGGCGGTAGAATCATTCCAACATTCCTGGAAGCGTCGACAGTGGAATTGACTTCATGGGAAATCAAATCAGTGATGTGGCAGGCACTCTTCAAAAGCTCCCTTGGAAGGCAGAAGAAAAAGATAAAGACAGAAAAAATGGGGCAGTCATAGATGTTATGGCGGTTCTTGAGGAGGAACAGGACAGTTGCCACCAAGGCAGAAATTAAAGACAGGCAGTGCAGGTCGAAAAGGCCCCCTCCTTCCTGGCTACGCCAGGGGAAGGCCAACACTTGGATAAATCCTGGTTCATGTGTTAAATAAGGAGAAAGATAAAAGGAAATCACTTGCAAGGTTCCAGGCGGGAAGAAGCAAAATGTCTTGGAGATGACTCAGCAAGAAACACATCAAGGGCTTCAGACAGCCTTTCGAGCGACAGACCAGCATCTACAGAGCGGTGGCCTAAGGATTGTCTGTTCTTCCAAAGAACTGTAGACCTAGAAAGGCAAACTATTTGTGCATCTGTAAGACAGGGCTAATACCAGTTCTTCCTTAAAGGACAGTTAGCTCAATGGAACATGCATGTATTTGGACAGAACAGTGCCCAGCATGGGGTTTTCCTTCATTCTCATTGGCTCTGGCTCTCTCATTAAACAAAGATGCCGACTTCTGTTGCGCTGTGTGGAAGGAGAGGCATCTTGGACATGTGAACGGAGGTACCCAGAGGGCTACTCGGTCCTTGGGTTTGGAGCTCAAGAGAGAGAGCTGTGGTGGAGATAGTAACCGAAGCTGAGGGGGCAGATTGAACTACCAGGAAAGTGTGTTCAGTGCGAGAAGAAGTTGCAGGAGGATCACCCTGAGGAGATGGGCAGCTGGGCACCTTGAGGCTGGGGGGTTGGGGGGTTGAGGCCAGACTAAGGTTAATGTGAGATCTGTTCTTGACCGTGGAGCCCACCTGGCAACCAATGATCAAGTAGTTACTTGACCCATAAGAGATATCTCCTTGTGTAAATAACGCTGCCAGCCTGAAAGGCCTGGGAACTGCCCCAAATCGCGGGGACGTCAGGTTGCCCATAGCAGGCAGACCCCTCCTCCCCCAGGCCTGGGGAGGGAAGGCTCTCCTCCTGGAATCTGGAAAAGCCTTGACTTTATTCAGGACCCAGCTGATCAATTATCAGTAACTCCAGTCTCTGATTTGTCACTCCCTTCTTGTCAGTAAGAATGTCTCCCCTCTCCTTCCAGATCAGGGAAGACCAATTGGGACTAGAATGTTCACTGTTTGAAGATTGTATGATTAGGAAATGTACAAATTCAATTTTGCCTGGCCAGATTCAATTCTGCTCTAATCAGAAAGATTGAAAACTCCAGGGTGATTATGATGGGGAAAATGACTTTGTCTCTGACCGTTTAAATGTCTCCCGTGACACACACGTCTGGGAGCTGCGGCCCCTGGACTTGCCTTGCTGGGGCTGCGGGAAGGCGCGGGGTGTGGGAGCTCCATTATCTGGTCTCCATGTGCCTGCAGCCTCTCTTCCTCCAGCACCCATGAGAGGCCTTTGAAGGATGCCTGGGGCAGAGCGTGGAACATGATGGCGAATAGCGTTGTTGAGAGACCGTGCTCCTCTGCCCGGCTCTGATCCCGGCAGCGCCTGTGGCTCCAGGGGGCAGGCCAAGCGCCAGGTGGCAGCCTTCTGGGCTGAGGGCAGTCACGAGGGGAGTGACGACCAAGGCCTTTGGAGAATGCCTAGACCCCCAGCACTTGCTTCACGCGCCTCCCTCTCTTTGCTCCTTCTGTTTCCTGTGCTAGGAATGTCCTTTCTCTCCTCCTCCACCTGGTGACCTCCTACTCATCCTTCAAAGCCCACTCAAAATGTCCCCTCTGAAAGTCTAGCCATCTGTGTCCCCAGGCAAATCTGGTCACTCTGCTCTGGCCCATCACTGCACAGCATCATTATTCTCCTCTTGTCTTTTCTCCATGAGCTTTGCTTGTTTTTGTTTTTTTGTTTGTTTTTTTTTAAAGCAGAAGCAGTAGATAGAGCTGAACTCACATCTGGACATCTGAACATCTCTGTCCCCTGTAGCTGTGGACCTGCCGAGTCTTAAAAGGAAACTGAGAGAGAGAGCCATTCTGTTACGTTGGCCTTGTGGGGCACCCAAGGGCCTATTAGGCCAGCTCCTTTGTGTCACATGGTCATGGTCCCTTCTAGCCGCAGGCCTGGCTAGCCGGGGACGCTGGCGGATCTGCTAGGGTGGGTTGATGGCCTTTGCTTTTGGAGAGGAGTGGGCTCCCAGCTTTGTGTTCAGGCCACCAAGAAAGTTTGGGGAGACCATGGCCAGGGTGCTGATGGTGTTGGCTGGGCCCTGGCCTGGCCTCTCATACAGTGCGTGTGGGAGTAGCAGCGGGGGAGAAGGCTTCGAGCTGTGGAGCCAGGCCATGGGAGCAAGCCCTTCCGCTGCCACTTCAGGGACTCCCGTAACCTCCTGGGGTCTCAGTTTCCTCATCTGTGAGATGGGGATATTAGCCGGCCTTCCTTATAGGGTTATTAGAGGATTAAATGAAATACTCATGCAAAGCACTCAGCCCAGTGCACGGGTTAGCACTCGATAATGTCGGCTGTGGTTGTTTGGACCTCTTTCTGGAGAGGAATTAGTGCCAGGCTGCAGGAACAGTGGTCGGGAAGGTTGTGTAGACCCTGGGCCCCTGCAGTGTTGCTTTGGGCCCAGAGACTGTGCTCTGAAGTTGGGGAGGAGCCAGCGTGCCTTGGGGGCTCTCTGTTTGGGATGGGGGGGAAGTGACTTCAGCACGCTGAAATGGAGTTAGCCCTCCAGGAGCGTGTGGGTCCTCTCCACAAGATGCCCCATAAACCCTCTCTTATTTAATCATCGCAAGAACCTCAGGAAACGAAGGCAGTGCTAGAGACCCATTTTGCAGATCAGGAAACTCAGGAGACCTGGCCATCAGCAGAGCGGGGGCGGGGCCAGGATGCAAACATAGGTTAGTCCAGCTCCAAAGGGCCCCGGGCGTTAGCACACAGAATCCTGATCCCAGTTATAGTCCTGGCGTCATGACCACGGGTGTGGTTCTGCTCATTGACGGTAAAGGAAACCAAGGCAAGAGATGGTCCAGGGTCACTTGGCTCATGAGCTGAAGGACCAGAACTGGGCCTCAAGCCCCTGCTTCTTGGATGCCACCAGGTTGCTTAAGGGGAAGGGCCGTGACACCGATGTAGGTTTTTCTTTCCCATCCTGCCTGGGGACCCAGGAGCCCGGCTTGCAGGTGACAGGAGCGCCATTCCAATGATGGCGAGGCATTTACCTGGATAATCATTAGCCTTGTTTTAAGGATGGCTCTGGGATCATCCCTGTAGCCTCATTGCTCTGTGTCATTTGAAATTTAATGACCTATAAATGATACTGGATAATTTGCAAATTTGACATAATCAGCGCTGGCCAATTCCATTCAATTATTTGTTAATAAACACTAGGGCTCCTGGCTGGAGTTTTATGTTTCCAAATCTGAAATGAAAAGCTGGGAGACCGAATAGAGTGCAATACCTGCTTCTTCTCTCCCTGAATATTTATAAACTTTATCTCTGCAGGGCCCCAAAACACCCAAGGTTTACTTGCTGTTCATTTGCATTGTGATGTAAAAAAAAAAAAAAAAAGTAATTATCTGCAAAAGGTCAAATATTTGCTTTATCTATATAATTTAATTTCCCAAAGGCCTTTGGGATTCAAATTAACGCCCTTGTAATATCTTCATTGAAAAAGAAGATTAATTATGCTTACATGGAACCTAATTTGGCTTATCAGACCTTTAATATGGCTGTGATCGTGAATGCATTTAAATTTAGGATTACGCGGGTGATCTCGGTCCCTTATTCGGGAGAATTTTAATATTTGTCATTATTTTTATGCATATCATTTTTCCCGCCTGCTCAGGAAAATTAAAATGTCGGTTCTGAAAGAAATAAACATTATGTATTGACATTGGTAATTATGTTTTGGTATTTAAGGATGCATAAAAACTGCACACAGGGCCTCAAATATAAATTAGCACTTAATGCCCTCAGACGGAACTGAAGCTCTTTGACTTGACTCACTAAATTGGGAACAGGCTGTCCCTGGGGCTGCGGCCAGGTGTAGTCAGGGGTGGGACCCGGGCGCATGACTTTCATTGGCACTCAGTGCTGCTTGAAGGTTGAGTGGCCCCCAGAACTCTGGGATTAGGGTCAGGAGGCCTGGGGTTTCTCTTTGTCACTAAGGTGCAATGTGATCATGAAGAAAGCCCCTTCTGGACCCCAGGTTTTATCTGTGAAGAAAGAACAGGGGCCTGGACCCTAGTCCTGGTCCTGCAGCTCCTGGGCTCAGTGACACTGGACCATCTCTAGCCTCAATTTCCTCAACTGTAATAACTTGTCAGGTTCTTTCTTACCGAGCTGTCATAGTTTCGTAGTGGCAGGGCCATATCTTCCTTAGTCTTGGACGTCCAGATCTGTCAGCACAGTGTTACATGTGGACTGAGTGTAAGGCTTTGATCCCTAACAAAGGCAGTGAGGTCTTGGAGGTAGTAGGGATTGTGAATCAAAGTTTGGCTTTGTATCAGTTAGTTATTGCTGCATAACAAATCATACCAAAACTCGGTAGCTTAAAATATAAACTCTTTCTTCTTTTTTAAGAGTCTCAGGTCATCTATGCTGTTCTGCTGAGTTGGGCTGAGTCGGCTAATCTTGGCTGGGCTTGTTCATGTATCTTAGGTCAGCTGGAAAGGGGCAGCTTGGGTGTTGGCTAGCCCAAGATGGCCTTGGATGGGATGCTTCATGTTTTGTTCACTTTCTGGTGAATGAGCCTGGGCTTGTTCTCATAGCAGAACAGAGGAGAGCAGAAGCATGCAGATACTTTTTCAGGCTTCTGTTTGCATCTGTCTCATTGGCTAAAGTAAGTGATAAGGCCATGCCCAGAGTCAGTGTGGGAGGGGCCTACAAAAGAGGAGGGATACGGGGAGGCAGCCCAGCTTCTGTCTTCCACAGGCGTCACCCTGCCCTGCCCTCTACCAGCTACATGAGCAGAGGCATGGGGCTTGAAACGCCCAGCCTTAGCTTCTTCATCTGTCAAATCTGGCAGAGATGTAGTGAGGTTTAAATGAGATGAATGTATCTTGAGTATTTTGTACGAGGCACATGGTGGCTTCCAAGAAATTTCTGACCCTGAAGTTCAAGAAAGAATGCCCAGAGATGGGCATGCAGGTTTGTTTTTAAGAGCGGACAATCAGAAGCTACCTAAATGCCCATCGGAAGGTGCCAATTAAATAAATCCTGGTGCACCCATTTAAGGGACTAATTTTTAGCTTTTAGGTCAATAGATCAATATGCTGACTGACGTGGAAATAGGTCCCTGGAGATTTTTGGGTGGAGAGAAAAGCAGGTTTCAGCATGACTTACAAACTATGATGCCATTTTTGTGTGTGTGTGAAATGGCAGTCATGTATATTTCTATTTCTGTTTATAGAGAAATGTCTGGAAAACTAAGCCCCAAATTGTAAGTGCTGGGTTCAGTACATCTAGATGGCTTGCTTTTTACAGTGTATGTGTGTTCCTGGGAATACCTGCCTTCTTGGATTGGGAAAAGAAAAAAAATATTAGAGGAAAAATTTCAGGCAAAAGCATAAAAACTGGTGGTTTTAGGTTCTAAGTTATCTGAATGTTCTGAGTATCTAAAAATAAAAATTATAAACTAATATAAAATGTAATAGCTACCATTTATTGATGATTCACTGTGTGCTGAATACATCACATCCTTCATCCACCAAGCCTGAAAGATGGGTGGCTCCCCACTTTCCAGGTGAGGAAACTGAGGCCAGAAAGAGGAAGTACCTGGCCCAGTTGAGAGCAGCCCCCTGCCCCCCGGGGTGGACCAGCACTACTTTTCTTTGTCCGACCTTTGCCCCACAGAAAGGCCACGCCATGCTCGTCTGTAAAGCAGAGGTTCCCTGTGCCTGCCCACTCATTGTAAGCATGGAGTAGCTTTTCCCGGGTATAGATTCCCGGGGCCCAGCCTATAGCCAATGAGCCATTTCTCTTTTAAGGGGGCCCAGGAATCTGTATTTTCCTACGTGTCCACAGAAATTCTGGGGCAGTCACTCTGGCGTTTAGGAGCTGCTGCCCTGATTCCCTTTGTCTTTTCCAGTGGCTCACTTGACCTTCACATCGCCCAGGAAAATAAACAAAGCGTAGATGGTGCCCACCACCCCCGTTTCATAGACAGGAGACTGGGCTTCACCGAGAGGAAGGCCACTGCTAGGGAGCTTGAAGCACAGATGTGGGGCTGGAGCCCTGGCCTGACTCCAGGGGACTGGATGGTCTGCGGGGAAGGTCTTTAGGATGGTGACAGGAAAGGAGGGAGACTCCTGAATGTTGGGGGCCACCTGGTAGCTTGTGGTGGCCAAATGCCCTCTTGCCCAGGCCCCCGGCTCCTGGCGCCCAGGTGGCAGAATCCCTTTGGCCCATTTCTCTGCCAGGCACCTGGAGGCTGATGCCACCTGTGGTGGTCATTAGCCATACCTGCGGTCCACTGAGGGGTCCCCCTCATGACCCCAAAAATCCAGCCCCATAAAATCGGGGTGAAAGGTGGGCCTGGGCCCACCTTTCCTCCTCCCACCCTTCCTGGCTGCTGGGAGCCTGGGGGCGCTTTCTCTCTTCCTATTTTCTGTTTGTTGCCTCTTAGCTTTGATTAGCAAATTTTAGGGGAGTCGGTTTGCTTAGGAAATGATAAAAAGTGGTTATAATCAGAGAGCTTTGAGCTGTCTGCAGTTGATGATGTGAGCACCACAGAGCGCTCTGCCTGCCTTATGGATCCTCATAGCTGGTGGGAGCCAGCTGCGTGGGAACGTGAGGTTGGGGCCACAGTCCAGACTGGAGGGAGGCCCTGCAAGTGTCTCTTGTGTCCCCTAAAAACTCTGCGGAGTCTTCTGCCACCGCCGCCCCCGCCTTGGCCCGAGTGGGGGCAGGGTGGCTGAGACACTGCGCCTGTGGTTTCTTCCCTGGGATGAGCAGCCCCGTGATGCCAGCTCTGCCCCCGGCCTCCTCCAGCCCCTTGTCTCCTCTCAGGCTCCTAGGGACCTGTTCACGGTATTTTATCTTGTGTAACAACTTGATTGATAGGTATATACACCAAACAGTTTACCCATTTAAAGTGACAGTTCAATGGCACAATTGAATGGCATTCACAATCTTGCCACCATCACCCCCATCAATTGTTGAACATTTTCATCTTCTCAAAAGAAAACTCATTACCTTTGAACTGTCACCTTCCACATCCCCATCCTTCACAGTCCCAGGCAAACACTAGTCTTCTCTCTCTCTCTCTCTCTCTCTCTAGATTGGCCTATTATGAGCATTTTATAGAAATGGAATCAAATAACATGTGGTCTTGGTTGACTGGCTTCTTTCACTTAGCACAATGTTGTCCAGGGCTCTCCATGCTGTAACATGTATCAGTACTTCTCTCCTTTTTAATGGTTATATAATACTCCACTGTTATGCTGAATGGATAAATACGCCATCACTTACTTTATTTTAGAAATGTTTTTCTTCTTGGTCCTCAAAGGGTTTACCAATCTTACAAAAATGTAAAGAATACTGTCAGATTAAAAATAAAAGACAGCATTGCTAAGAATTTTTCATCAGAAGAATAGCACACAAATGGGAAAAGTAATTGCACCAGAAATTCCACGGCAGCTTGCTTTGTAATTGCCAAAATGAGAAATAACCTAAATGTACTGAAATAGGGATCTGGCTAAATAACTTATGGTAATTCATATTATGGTATACTGTGCAGTCATGTGGATTTATAGTCATTGACATGAAATGCTATCTATGACATATAGTTGAGTCAATTACAGAATCTCATTTTTATAAAATTCTACTTGCATCTCATACTCATCTGGAAGGCTGTTCACCAAAGTGTTCATATAAATGTTTATATCTGATGGTGCAATTCCGGGTGGTATGTATTTTTATCTTGAGGGAAAAAAATAGTAGGAGAATTGGACCTAGGAATAAACAAGTACAGCAACATAAGATATGCCTAAGGGATGTTTCTTCCCTTAAATGTATACCGGGAACACATGCGTGCATTTGTGCGGAGGGCCTCCACTTTGCACCCCCTCAGTGGGCACTAGGAAACCGACAGAGCTGGGCAATCAGGCTTACACATGGCTCTGAGCTCCCTAGCAGCCAAAGCAAAGAGAGAAAGGAGCATCTACAACTTGTTCGCCATTGCTCGGCAAAACCAAGCTCTTCCTGAGAGGCTGAGAGAGCTTCTCCTGAGTCTCAGGGAGAGAACAACACCCTCCCCAGCCCTCCCACATCCTCTCAGTACACACAAGAGAGAGACTTCTAAATGGTATTTATGGTGTCCCCTGGCGAGGGCAGTGAGGAGTGAGGTGAGGTGAGGAGGGGTGAGCAAGGCTCGGCCGAATGTCCCGCCCCCGCCAGTGAGCGGGGGGCCGGTGCCCTCCTGGTGCCCCCTCTGGCTCAGGCTCTCCCTCTCCTGCCCATCCCTGTGAGGGACTGGACTGACGAGTCTTGTCGTGCCCACCAGGCAGCTGTGAAAACAGAGGAGACGTCAGCGGCCTCAGCTCCTCTAGCTGCAGGATGGCAGAGCAGGAAAGCCTCCCCATGTCTCGCTGTTCCAAAGCCAGGGCTCTTGGGACCCCGCACCCAGCCTCGTGGGGCGGAGCCCAGTCCTGAGGCTCTGACATGCTCTGCCTCTCTCTATGTTCCTTGAGGCTTGACGCCTCTTTCCCCCTTACACGTCATCTTTACTGTGATGTGACCTTGGACACATTGCTGAGACCCTCTGTGCCTCAGCCTCCTCATCTGGAAAGGGGGCATTACAGCAGCCCCTCCTTGTTTGGCTTCTGGGGAAGAGGAAATGTGCTGATGAATGCGGAAGGTGCTGAGGGCAGCGCCTGGCCCATGGTCCACACTCCCTGGTCTTCCCACGTCTGGCTTAGTCCCCTCCCGCTCAGCCTGCTCCCTGCGTGGACTGGAGTTTTCTAAAACGAACCTCTGAGGATGTCATTTCCCTCCTCCTTCCGCGGAAGCCCACTCATATTAGCCGGCTTTCTGTGTCCTCTCTCCCCACCTGCGCCCTCCCTTTCTCTGCTCCAGCCAGACCACCTTCCCCTGGGTTCCACCACTCACCTCCTCCCTTTCTCTCCTCCCTAGGTGGTTCCCTCTGCTTGGCTCTCTCTCCTTCCTTCTTTCACCCAGCTGACGCCTCCTTATCTTTTGGGTTATAGCTTAGATACCACCGCCTCCAGGAAGATTCCCCTGATTTCTGAGCCCTCCACTGCACTTCCACGGTCACCTGCAGCTTCTCCCACTGCCTGGAGTGCAGAGGGCAGTTCCCCTCAGCTGGTTTATGACTCTTGGAGTGTTTGCCATAGAGGGCCAGTTGAACAGTTGATGAATGGCTGATGGAAGAGGAGCTCTTGATGGGAGAAGGCCGCACCGGGCTGGGGGCTCTCATGAATGAACAAAGGCTTCACTCCAGGACGATGGCTCTGGGGGCTGGGAAGCCACCGAGAAGACAGTAGCAATATCCAGGCAAGAGATGGCACTGGCTGGCCAGTGGGGGGACATCAGGCTAGAGCAGGTCAGGTAGGGCTTGGTGGGGCATGCCCCCTCCCTTTGTCCTCTGTCTAACCGTGGCAGGGGCTCCCTGGGGTGCAGTGGTCCCTGCCTCAGGGTGGCAGCCGGTGGACGGCCCTGCCCGAGACGGCCTGGGGCTGCCGTTGAGGGGCCAGGTTGGGAGGCCGGGGCAAGGCCGGAATGGGGGGGCGCTCCAGGTGGGAGCAGGAGCTGCCACCGCTGGCTTCCACAGGGGGTCAGTGTAACATTAAAGTTCCTCCAACTGCTCTGCCCCGCACACCCTGCCGGGCTGTGGGTTCAGGAATCTGGGTCAGCCCCCCGGGGTGGGGGCAGGTGCCGGGTGGGGTGGCCGGGGGGTGCAGAGCCACCTGAGAATCAGTTGTGTGGGTTCGTTTTCATTTTTATTTTGGTTGCAGCGTTTCAGAAGGAACCTACTGGGAAAGCCACATTTCTGTAACTGGAGAGGACTAAGCCCTTCTCTCCTAGGGCGGGATGGGCCTGCAGCTGCCCTTGTCAGAGGCGCGCCTATCAGCTGTCACCCAGGAAGGCGGGGCTACGGGGGTGGGGGGTGGGCACAGTTCTATAAAGTGGCAGATTCCGGAGCCCCAGGGAGTCTTGATGATGTAGATCTCAGTGGACAGTGCGGTTTACAACTTTCTGCTTGATCATTGAGAAAGTTGAGAGACGGAGACCGGAGAGGAGAGCGTGGCCTGATTTGCCCGAGGTCTTGAAGCAAGTTAGACGCAGGACCAGATTGGAACGTCGGTCTTAACCCCCACTGTCTCTTGGATTTCAGCAGCTCCAGCCGAGGATGAGGACGCCCTCAGCAACCGCGTGTGTGCGCAGCCGACACCCAGCACACAGGCAAGGTGGGCTCTGTTCTCTTCTCATGGAGGAGGAAACCGAGGCCCAGGATGGTGGAGGGGGGGTCCTCGGGCAGAAGGGGGAGGTCAGGCGTCCTGATCTCAGGCTTGCGGTTATGTCCAGTCAGAATCGCCTGCCTCTGAAACGTGGGTTCCTGAGCCCCATGTCCAGGGGTTCGGATTCACTAGGTTTGGGGTAGGGCCTGGGGTCCCCAAGGAATTCCGTAGCAGGCTGCTGGCAGATGACGCTTGGAGACCACTGTGGCCGAGACGAGTGCTTGTCACACTTCACGGGGCATGCGCAGTCACCTGGGCGCTGTGTTCGAACGCGCATTCAGATCCAGCAGCTCCAAGGCAGAGCTGACATTCTGGGTTACGTGTCTAACGCATATAACCTCTGGCGCTGCCGCTGCTGTGGGGTCGCGGGGTCGTGGGCCACGCTACCCTCTCATCCCCTGGGTACAGCAGGAGTAAGTCAGTTGAAAACCCCACAGACATCCGCTCTGCTGTGCCTCCCAGGAGAGGCTAATGTTTTACCATGTCCTGTCACTTCTGAAATGCCCTCTGGGCCTCTAGTCTAACCACTCACCACTCCTCTGTGTTCCTCACACCAGGGAGATGGGGCGTCCTAAATGCAGGGGAAAGAAAAAGGCAGAACTGTGCTCAGACCCGGTCCTGCAGAAGGACCCCGCAGAGCTCCCGTTGGCAACATCGCTCCTCGATGTCCAGAGAGCGCGGGGAGGGAGGGACTGTTGAGCGCTTCGAGAAGCTGAGGTGACCCTGCTCGCCACTGACACCTTTCCTCCGTCTCTTCCCCATGCTTTTCCAATATTATTTTTACCCCCTTCCTGAATCTTGTGTTATGTTAATAGTTCCCCAAGTATTTTTAATTAGATTTTCCAAGCAAAAGAAAGTTTCCAAAGTTAATTAAAAGTTGCTTTCCTGTAATTGTATAAAAGCAGCTTTTGCTTCTGAATATTAAATTGCTATAATTAAACTCCTCTATCCATTTAAAGATTTCAGTGGAATGTTTACTGTTCATTTATTAGAATTCACCTTGGGAAGGAAGCTGTTCCCACGGTTACGTGTTGGTCCACCTGATGCTGGGCCAGTGTCATGAACTCCAGTTGTCCCGCCCTGATGATCTCCTGCCTCTGGGAAGCGAGGTCGTGTCTTGTGTGAGCTGTGGTGGCTATGTGACGTGCAGGCTTTGAGCCTGCCCCCAAATCCTGGCTCACTTTGTTGGATGGATGACGCCATGACTCACTTATCTGTGCTGTTCCTCCTGCTCTCTCCCATTCTCATCAGCAATGGCCACGGGACTCATTCTGGCCAATCAGTGGAGGCGAAGTGATGTGTGTGACATCAAGGAAGAAAGGTCCGGCACCAGCACATGGTCTGCCATGATAGTGTGTGTCCCAGTCTCCGCCTTTCTGACTGACAGTGTCCCAGAGGGACAGAGGCAGCTCCGTCTGCCTGGTCCTGGAGTGAGACAGCGTGGAGCAGAGAGGCAGCTGACTGCCGTGCCTCCTCAGTTCTGTCTGTTACTGACCCCTTCCCCTGGACAATGCCTCCCTGATCCCAGCGACTCGGCTTAGATGGCCCATCCTGTGGAGAATGGTCCCTGGCCAACAAGGCAGAGTTCGTTGTCATTGCTCTGCACTTCCCTCCCCCACAGCAAGCTCGGGCCCTGAACAAAGGAATCAGCTTCACACCTAGCCTGTTGCAGATGCACAGCAGCCGGTTCTTTGGACTGATAATCAATCGGTTTGGAGCACTGGTTTCATTTCCATTCTCCTGAAACTGGAGCCAGTTCTTCCTTCTCTGTTTGGTAAAATTGACTTTATCTTATGTTGCACTTGGGAAAAGTCAGGGCTTTACAAGCCCCCAGACCCCTGACTCCTCCTGGGTAAAGAGATGCGACGCCTCGGAGCCGGGCTGGGAGGGAGATGAGGTAAAGGGGGATCTCAAGAGAGGCTGATGTTAATAGGCGTTTCTTATTTTTAGCTTTAAAAAAATTAGGTGACATTCACATAACATGCAATAAACCATTTGAACTGTATGATTCGGGGGCATTTGGTACATTCATGGTGCGGAGCAACCACCGCCTCTCCCTAGTTTCTAACCATTTTTATCCCCCCTAAAGGAAACCCTGCACCCGTGAGCTAATCACTCCCATTTCCCCGCCCCGCTCCCTTGGCGAGCACTAATCCGCTCACTGTCTGCATGATTCGTCTATTCTGGTGACTGCGTATAAAAGGGATCATACGATATTTGACTGGTATGGCTGAATTGTGTCCCCTAGAAGTCATATGTTGAAGTCCTAACCCCCTGTGCCTCAGAATGTGACTGTACCCGGAGACAGGGTCTTTAAACAGGAAATTAAGTTACATTGAAGTCATTTGGGTGGGCCCTCGTCCAGTGTGACTGGTGTCCTTATGAAGGGAGATGAGGACACAGACACACATAGAGAGGAGGCCATGTGGCGACACAGGGAGAGAACGGCCGTCTACCAGCCGAGGAGAGAGGGCTCTGAAGAAACCAGCCCTGTGCCACCTTGACCTCAGGCTTCCGACTTCTGGGGTTGAAAGAGAATGCCTTTCTGATGTTTAGGCTCCAGTCTGTGTTACTATGTTACAGAAACCCTAACAAACCAATATAGGGATTTAAAAAAATCGACTTATTTTTTTAGAGCAGCTACAGGTTCATGGCAAAACTAAGCAGAAGCTGCAGAGATTGACCGTGAACGCCCTGACCCTTCGCGTGCACACTGGCCGAGCCTCCCTCGCTACCCACGGCCTGCGGGGGCCCCTGGGGTCTGGCTTCTCCCACTCAGCCGAGTGTCTTCGAGGTTCCCCCACATTGTAGCATGTATCAGTACTTCACTTCTTTTCATGACTGAGTGATATCCGATCGCATACATACACCACATTTGTTTATCCTTTCGTCTGTTGACGAACATTTTGGTGGTTTCCACCTTTTGGCCACTGCGAATAAAGTTGCTCCAAATGTTCATGTACAAGTTTCTGTGTCAACCTACGTTTTCATCCCTGAGGAATGGCTGGGTCATATAGTAACTGAATGTTTAACTTTGGGAGGTTTCCTAGCCTCTCTACAGTGTGCCTGCTGCCTCCCCAGAGCCCAGTGCGTCATTGTAGCGAAGAGTGTGGCTGGCAGCAAACTGCCTGGTTCGTGTCCTGCCTTCAGTCTTTGCTGGCTGGGAACCTCGGGCGAGTTACGTAACTCATTTCCTGAGCTAGGCCTTCCAGGACGGGTGTGCAGACTAAATGAACACAAAGAACTTCTTATATATGAATTATCCGGTAAATGCTCACTACTTTAAAATCCCTGAAGGGACTCTCATGCACCTAGTAACTGCTCAGCTTATTGGTTGCTTTTATTCTTGTGGCTCATCTTGAAGGATTGGGACGTGTGGGGCTGTGAGGAGATGACATTCTAGAGGAGAAGGTGTGTTTAGCTGGAGCGAAGCGTGTGAAATGCAGAAGCAAGAGGTGAGTTTCCAGAGCAGGTGGGGGCCAGCCTTCAGAGACCTTGAGCACCAACCACTCCCAGCAGGGCCTTGAATGCCGAGGCCGGTCTCAGTCTTGGAAGTGCCAGAGTGAAGGAATGGAGGTCGCCGCCCTCTCAGGGTGAGAAGGGTAGGTGTATACTTTGACACACAGGAATTCCTTCCTTAGCAATTGCAGCTTTCCTCGCCATCTTTTGTGATTTGGGGGCTGGACAGTTACACTTCAATTTTTCAAAATTTGTGGGACAAAAAAGATCTGTTTAAGGCAGAACTAGAGAAAAACAACAACAACGTGCATTTACTTCATGATAATCTAGGGAAGGGGCACTGCACGAGCACTTTGCCAAGTCTTGGGAAAATGAAGTAACGGAGAATGCAAGCAAAAGAAAAAAAGCCATCACATTGTAAACCAGGGCTGGCATGGAAGTTTAAAATGGGATAGAGTCGGCATAAGACTAAATGTTTGTTTTAATTCTGAAAAGGATAATTCAGCAGTAAATTTACCTGCCCTAGCATGCATTTTTAAAATATCACTTTTTCATAAAACCAATTTTATTCAACTTATATGGCTACCATGTCATAAAATTAGGACTTTCCAAATACATATATATATATATTTAATGTACACTAATATATGTACTTAATGTATGATAAATAAGTAATCATTTAAATATATATTAGTTTCTATTTTAATAATTGAATGCTGTTTAATAAAAATAAAACATAGGCCTGCTTTAAAAATAAAACGATATGATTGATAAAGAAAATAATTGAAAAAGAAAAGCAATAGGCCTCACAATTATACTCACTGGAGGCAACCACTTTTTTTCTCCTTACTGAGATGTTTTTAATATCGACAAATCTGATTAGTTTTGGGAGTGTGGGTCTTCTAGAACTTGTATGCCTTTTATTTAAACAGTATGTCAAACTTACTGCTTTTTCCTAATAACGCCCTATTTTCCATCCAGCCAACTCCGAGGCAGGTAACCCAGGGCTGGCAGGGGGTTTCTGGGAGGAGGAAATGGCTTCAGGCCCAGCGCCCCTCTTGGAGCACTCAGTGCCAACTTACGTAACTTTTTCTAAATTAGGAAAAGATGCCTCCAGTCCAAAATTGCCTAAAGAGGCCCTTGTTCTTGCCCCAACCTTCTCCGGCATTTAACTTCTCTCTGCTGTTGGAGTCGGGGTGGGGGGGTGGCGGTGGAGGGGGAAACCCTGGGTGAGGCTCCCAAGGCCTGAGTCCACGGACCCTCCGGTGACCTTGGCCAAGTCCTTTGCCTTCTGTGAGTCTCCATTTTACCGTGTTCGAATAAGGCAGTTGGGAGAGATGTTTGTACTGGTGTTGACTAGGGCTGGCTCAGGTGCAACATGGCAAAGGCTCTTACTGCAGGGAATGGCATTGCTTATAGCATCTTTGGGGGCCCGAAAAACAGATTCTAGGTTGAAGTTTCAGGAGCGTCTCCTAGAATCACGCACCGAACTGGGTTTCCAAGGGAGCCAACCGCTGCGGCGAGCGGGGCGCTGGAGTATCAGGAAGGCGCCTGTGCACGCAGACGCCCCACTGCTACTGCGGGCTAGAGCGTGTCTTCTCTGTGCGAGCCCGGCTGGCAGAACAGACGCCCTGTGCCCTGCCTTTTTACGGCTCTGAAGGTCCCATGCTCTAGGAACTTCTGCCCGAGCGGCCTCCGAGACACCCGCGACCGGGCTTGTCTGCAGAAGCAGCAGCGGAGGGGTTTCCCGCGATGCTGCACTCCTGCGCCGGCGCACCTGGTCGGCAGGCCCCAGGTCACTTTGGCAGCCCCAGGCGCAAGAGGGTCTCGGACATGCAGCTTGTAAATCCCACTTCTGCAGTTCGACACTCATGGGAAGAACTGGGGGGCGGGGGGTGGAAGATAGTGAGTCAGGACGCACATCTTCTGGTTGAGAGCGCGGAGTCCGAGGTTTGAATCCTGCCTCTTTCTCTGGCTGTCAGGTCAAACCCACAAGCAACACAAGGGGGCGGCAGCAGCTTCTAGAGCAGCCTCTCCAGCCACGTGGGTGGAGCAAGGCGAGGACAGGACTCCCATCCTGAAGGAGGAGATGAAGCTCAACAGAACTTCCTCCAATGAAGATCGCCAGCTCCTCTCTGTGGCTTAAAGGAGCACAGGCGTGGCTGAGCAATCCCGCCGGGGGTTACCAACACCACCAAGCAGAAAACCGTGCCCAGAGGCCTCGGGTAGGTGCATAAACTGGGCCTGGTGGTGACCCTTTTCCATCTGCCTAGTCTTGATGTCTGGGCTCTCGGCCGCCCTCGGCACGGTGTCAGGCACTTACACAGGACAACCCCAAGTGGGCTGGTTGGAGGCAGGGGCGGGCTGTCTTAGGACAGAAGTGGAGGGGCCAGGAAAATTTGGTTAAAGGAAATGTGTGGCTCCAAAATGTCTTTATCCACTAAATTTGGGCAGATGTACCTGCGACTGTAGCCAGAAGGTTTGAGGTGAGATGTGAGGTAGAACTTTCTGGACTTTGGAAAAGTGATTTCTGAGAATGGATACCCAGAGAAATCTTTGTACATGAATTACTAAGTCTTAGACCCTAAGGTCTGAGGGGGCCTCCAGAGTCACCTCATTCTGCCCCTTCTTTGAGATTTGAGTTCTCTCTTTATCTTACTCCCAGTGACAGGGAGCTCACTACCATAACTCCCAGATCATATTTGCTCCCCTGGCCCAGGAGGCTTCCTGGGATTTGTGGTTCTCTTTTCCCCAGGCTGAACATTCCAGTTCTTTGCTTGTCCTGAATGAAACGGATTCTAAACCTTTGCTAGTGAACATTTCCCTATTCTGTGTGCCTATAAAAGCCAGCCTCTGGGACAAACATCCATGTCACAGAAGACCAGCTATGTGCCCCTGAAGACACATCAGTTTCCAACCTCCCAGGTTCCGGGGAGCGGAACCAGAGGTCTTTGGCAGCCCGGCTCAGCCTCGCAAGGCCCTGATTGCAGGCTGCCTGGCCACAGGCATGCCATTTCATTAGTGCTGGCAATCAGATGCCAACCTGAGTGACGTGCGATGCCAGGATATGGAGGATAATAAGCCCTTTCCATTTCTCCGACTCCCTCCGGCTCCGGTGTCAGGAGCTGAGAGCATGAACTCCACTCCTCCCCTGCCCCTCGCAAATAAAGCTTCCAGTTCTCATGAAATCGCTGACTGTCGGGGCTGAAAGGAGCTCGGGAGCTCTTATCCCTTCAGCCATTCCTCCTGGGCCCTTTTATCCATACCCATGGCTTCAGGTGCCACCTCTAAGCTGTCCTCCCAGACTGACACCTCGGGCCTGGGGGCCTCCGCAGTGCCCCGGACCGCAGCCCCTGCAGCCTTATGGACACCTCCATGGGGGTGACCAGCCACCTCCCCACCCCCCGCAAGCCTATCCTCCTGGTGAACCCTCATTTCAGTGCACGTACCCTGGTCACCTAAGTACCCCCTGTGCCTCTGACGGCGACGACCGTCGGATTGCTGCCCCAACTGCAGCCCACTCGGCCACCTCCCTCCCCACCGGCACCGGCATCCTGATTCTAAAATCAGCTTCCACCGCTTCACTGTCCTGCTCACAGTCCTTCATGGCTCCCTAGTACCTTGCTGTTAAGTTCTAAGCTCACCTCCGGCCCATCTTCCCAGCCTCATGCCAAACCCCTTTTTCTCTTACATTGAACTCCCTAGACAGAGGACAGCATGTGCTTTCCACAAACGCTATTCTGTTCTGTGCCCCCAGCGGCTCTCTCTCTCCCCGCCTCTGGTCTGAGCCCTCTGGTGAAAACGTGTTTGTACCTCAACACCCTGCATAGGAGTTGCCTTCTCTCTGAAGCCTCTGTCAACAGGGCCAATATACTTACCGCTCCTCTTAAACTACTGTATCCTATTTACATCCTTAATTCATTCACTCCACTGCTACTTCTTTTGGGATTTTTTTTTTTTTGTCAGCTAATGTTTGTTGACCATTTGCTAGACATTCAATTCCTGTCCTCAACAAGCTTGCAATGTGGTGGGAGAGTGTGACGTGTACACACAACACACACACCTGTATATTGTGATATGTGCCGTAAAGCAAAAGAGTAATGAAGACGAGAATTTACTGGTGATGGTTTGCCTGGGGCATCACAAAAATCTGTACTGAGCAGGGACAGCTGTGCTGAGACCTGAGTAGGAGTCCTCTCCTGCTTCCCTAGGGCGAGTAGGAGCCATGAAGACAGAGCGAACAGCTTGTGCAAAGGCCCTGAGGCAGGAAGGAGTGTGGTGCATTCAATGAAGTGAAGAATCAGAGTGGCTAGATCTGAGTGCAAGAGTGTGGGTGGAGTGAGAGGAGGCTGGAGAGAGAAGCAGGGATCAGATCACACAGGAAGACAGGCTGGTGCCTCAGAGGGAAACGTGGGGGCAGGAGGGTGCTGGGAATTCTACCAGTTGCCAAGACGCCTTCGGCAAAGGCTGCCTCTCAGCAGCCTTGGGGCAAGGGCTCCGGTGGGGGAGGGAGAGAAGGTTGGGATGTGCCCAGTGTGGGAGCCACGGCATGGGAAAGGGATGGTGCTTGCACCCCTTCAGCAGGATCATCACAGCAGAAACACCCCCGGGGAGCCAGAGCGGACTGGGAGAAATCTAAATCCCACATCCAGGAAGCCCTGAGGGAGGCTGGAGGGGACTTGGGGTCTCCGATCTGCAAGGTGAGGTGAGGGTCAGGCTTCATGTCATTTGACCCTCAAAGCTGCAAGGTGATCCTGGCAGCCCCCTGTATGACCTAGGCATCAAGGCAAATTCTTACTAATTGTTCGTGGACATAAACGGGTCCTGAGTGGTCACGTAGACTGGGAGCTCTCTAAAGGGAATGCCTTAAATCCAAGGCAAAAACATGGAGTCTTGGCTTTCTTCCACAATCTCCATTCTCCCCCCCACTCCAATTTCTACTATTTCCATTAACCAGCCCCACCTTCCTTCCGGGGCCGCCCCTCTCTCAGCTGTGGCTCGCAGAGATTGTCCGGTGTTGCAGAGATTGCTTTTTAAAAATGCATTTAAGCAGGACCCTCTTTCCCTAGTCGCTCCTGCTCTTCAAGTATGGGGGGCCCTGAGCTGCTGGGGGGAGGGCTGGTCCTCTCTCTGCCAGGCCCCTTCCCCAGCTCCCAAGCACTTAGGGCAACACTTGCAGAGTCAGCGATAGCCCAACTCTCTGAGCAGGAAACACACACTTCAGCATTCAGCTCGAGGCCGCTAATGCGTCGGGAAGTAATTGTTTCGAGAGCCGGGATGGGAGTTGGGCAAGGGGGTGCCCCGGGGCTGCAAGCCCAGGGTTCACAGAGATCATTTCCTTTTGATTAACTCAGCAGTCAGAACACCATCCAGGACTCTTTCCCAGAGCCCAGAGTGGGGCGGCCATAGTGGGTACACGGGAGGGACCCTGGAAAGCCGATGTGCAGGTACAGAGGTCCCTGTTAGCCCTTGGCCTCTTGGGAGGACAGCGGGGCTGGTCACAGGTCACTGGGGAGGCTGACCTGGGAGGGGAGAGGGGAGCAGCTCGCAGGGAGGGGTCCTCCCCAGGGGGGCCTCCCACAGCCCACCTCCCCATTCGTGCAAGGGGGACGAGAACGCCTGCCTTCACCAGCGTAGTGAACATCAGAGAGGAAGTATGTACAGTACCTGGCATAGTACGTGCTCAGGAAATGGGGAGGGGGGTCGTTCATCAAAGTCATGATCATCCCAACCAATGTCCTGGCTGCCGTTCTTCCTCTACTCCAACCCGTCCTCCCCGAAGCCTTCCAAATGCTCCCCTGAACGCCACGCGAACCCACCAGCCCCTTGGCCGGCCTCCCATTGCCTGCAGATAGAGCCACAGCTCCCTAGCTTGGGTTCCCTGTCCTTCAGGCTCCGACCCCACTTCTCATTTCCTGCCACATTCCCTGCACTGCAGACGTCCCGGGCCCTGGGTGCTCTGGACTGCCCCGGATGCTGTTGAGCACAAGGGATGCCCTTGCCCTCCTTCTCTGCCAGGAAAACACCTTCTGCTCATCAAAGCCCAGCTCAGACCTCATCAGCCTGGCTGAGCCCCTCCCCTGTGCTCTCTGTGGTCCTGGGACAGACGTGGTTGCAGCGGGGAGGGAGTAGGGGCGGCCGTGAAACATGGTGGCTAAGAGGGAGCGTGCTCTGCCCATGGCCCGCTGTCTGAATTTGAACAAGTCACCTAACCTCTCTGGGCCTCAGTTTCCTCATAGGTAGTCAGGGGAGGGTGTTTTTTCCCCCCACAGGGCTGTTGAAAGGATTTGCTGAAAAAATACAGGCATTGTGAAAGTGATGAACTTAATAACGTGCTTAATAAATGCGTAATGGTTGGCCATTTGCTTCACTGGCTCCTTGGACCTCCTCGGGCCTCAGTTCACCTCTGCATACAGGGGGGGCTTCCCAGCCATCCTTTAAGGATATGACCATGTAGAGCCCAGCTCAGTGCCCGACACAGAGTAAGGGCCCCCATAAGTACTGGTTTGCTGTCTGTCCTCAAGAGAATGGCCTATGACACCCTCTTTTCTGCATCCTTTGCTCCTGGCTCAGTGCTTGGCATCAGGCATTGAGGACCCTCCCAGGGTGTGTCCTTTCTTCTTGAGTGACTGTCCTAAAACACGAGGCTGGTCACTGTAGGGCTCCCTCGCTCTCCAGTCCCTCCTATGGCTCCTGGGGACCTCAGATAAACTCCAAGTTCCCCAACTGGTGCCACGAGTCCCCTCCCCTGCTCTCAGGCTTCCCTCTAGCTTCTGAAACTCTGGCCACAACTTCTTTCCGTTCTGCAAATAGGTTAGGTGCACCCTTAACTCAGGGCTTCGGCTTGTTCTGTTTCCTCCCTGCACCTCTCTGAACCTCAGTTTCCTTATCTATAACATGGGGATGCTGGTAGTGGCACCTCACAGGGTTGTTGTGAGGACTAAAGGAATTACACCCCGATGTGTATGTATCAGCCCTCGATCGCTATGGCGTACCTTTGTCTTTAAGACCACAAGTGCTTCCTTGAGGATGTGTGGGTAAATATTCCCTCCCTAAATATTTGATTTAAAGAGCTTGACATGGAGGACAAAATAAAATAAAGCTGCAGCTTTTTACCATGTATTATTAATACCCATAAATGGGAGAGAGTGTGGGCTCTTTGTCTGATGATGCTGTTTCTTGGAGCAGTGGGCTTTTAAACAAGTTTCACTTATTGAAAACGATGCTGTAAAGGGGAGGGGCATGAAATCTCTTTTCAGACTTCACAATACAAATGCGGCGCAGGCACCTGCCACACGGGCCAGCGGAGGACGGCTTGGGGGACCTGGAGGGAGCAGGGAGGGATCAAGTTTGTTCGTTTGTTCATTCATTCATCCTTTTTTCACTTACTCATATCGCAGGGCAGTTTTTTCACACTCCCCTCCTTTCTCCCTCTCTCGTCCTTCCTTCTCTCCACTCCCTCTTCCTACCTGTCCCTCCCCTCCGGTCTTTTCCCACGCCCAACGCACACAATGGAAGTAGGAAATATTATTTCTGATGTACAGATGAGAAGGCTGAGCTTCAGAAAAGTGAAATTGTTCGTTAACTTCCCATGAGGAGGAATGAAGGGTGGAGAGGGAGTTTGACCTCTGCTGAGAGTCATGTCGGGGTCATCTCGGCCTCCCTGCTCCAGGCTGGGCCTAGGGCTTCTGAAGTCGCCAATTCCTTGCTGGATGATCCAAGAAAGCTTCAGGGAGGAGGGGACCTGTGGCATTCCTTCAAGGACTGGGAGGACTTAGAATTCAAAGCAGAAAGAATGATTTTGACCATCATTAAAAATCAGAGTTACCGCTAACCCAATACCAGCTGAATACTGTGTATTCGTTATTGGACTACGAACTTACACATCTACAATTGCACTAATGCCTCAACAGCTCTGTAAAGTAGGGACATTTACCCATTTTGCTGAGGAGGAAATTGACGCTCAGAGAGATGAAATGACTTGGCTGCGTTTCCACCGTGCGTGAGCAGTGGAACAGGGGTTTGACCCGTCTGCCTGCGCCAGAGCCTGTGTGCATCCTAACCTCCGTGCTAAGCTGGCCAGTGGGTCTCTGGCGAGGAGCTTTCCTTCCAAGAAAAGGAAGGGGTTCAGGAAACAACTATTTCTCTGCGGGCTGTCTTGCCACTGATCGCAATGTGCTGGTGCTGGAACTATCCAAACGATGTCATGTGGGACATCCCTCCTTACCCCGCCTCCATTTGGTTTCTTCTCAGCGTTACCTTTTGCGTTCCAGACCTTGGTAGACAGGGAGCACATATGCGCGAAGGATCCCCCGGGAGCCTGCCTTAGAGAGCAGAAGGGAGGCCCACGGCCCTTGTCAGAGCGAGCATGTTCCCTCCTTGCACGTGGAGAGATCTCCAGAACCAGCTTGGAAACCTCAGCCGGCTCAGCCCTCTCTTTCCTTCTCTGGAGATGGATGGAGTCACAGTTATTTGTCATTCTTGCCAAGTCCACTCTGTCAACCTAAGGGGAAAATTAAATCTCGTCGATGTGAGCGCTAATGAATGCCCAATCAGGACTCACGCTGCCCCCCCAAAATCTAACTTCCTCCAAGAAACCACTTGCCCTGGATGTCAGGGTATGGTGGGGAGGAGTCGAGAACGCCAGCTGGGTTTCTGACTTGAGCAGCTGAGGCAGTGACATGTCACTGGCTGAGATGAAGGGCGTGGGGAGAAGAGGGGCAGGTGCTAAGCTCCTCCTTGGACAGGCTGGGTTTGACGTGTCCTCTAGAAGGTTGGATATCCAGGCGTGGAGCCCAGGAGAACGGCCTGGCCTGCAGGTGGAGATGTGGCATCCAGTGGTTAGACGGAAAGGCAGGAGGGCACTGACCTTGCCTGATCACGGTGGAGAGAATGAGAAGAAGTGAGCCCCGGGCACTGACGACATCATCGGAAGTCACAGGCCACATGAAAGAGACCAAGAAAGGGGAATCCCTCACTCTCAGTGCTTTCTTTTAGGCCAGTGCCCCCTCCACCACTGGTGGCAGGCAGATTTCAGGCTTGGCCTCTTTGTTCATTTTGATGAACAGACAACGGTTGCCCCTGTGCTCAAGATGGGGACACAGAGGCATTCGACACCGGTCTGCCCTCAAAGAGCTCACACTCTCGTGTGCAAGGCATCTGGTGTCTTATGTGACATGTGGGGGCAGGCGCCTGCATGTCACTTCATCCAGAGACACCGCAGGCTGGAGGAAGCAACACCAGCAAACACTTCAGTAGAGGGAAGACCTGCTCGGTGACAGGGAGGACGTTTACCCCCCAAGGTCAAATTGATAACAACAGATTCGCTCACGGTGCCTGATTTATCTGCCAAGCAGCGATCGCCCCCGTGCGACCACGTTGCTGTAGCTGTCACCTCTGCCACAAAGACTAGACAAATGCCCTCTCTACATTCCAGGTACCAGGAGGAGGATGAAATCATAACTCACTTCAGAAGCCAGCGATACATATTTATACTGTGACTGGCGCGGGCCTGAAAGAGCTCTTCACTTTGTGCCGTCCCCGACTGTGGAGGGACATCAATCTCCTCTCCAGTTTGTTAATGGGGCTGCCACTCAAGCCAGATTTACCGTCACATGACTTTGCACAGAGATAGTTCCTCACAGGGACATTTGCTTAATTTGCCCGTCCCAGGAGTCTCTGCAACGCTGATGCCTGATACTTCTCCGTAAGGGACATGTCTTTTCTTCTGGAAAAAAATCTTTCTGTCTCCCCCCACCTCCCACCCCCACATGTGTTCTCCTCATCTTCTTATTTAACAGAAGCAGTAAATGTCAAACATGTCTACAGAAGGGAAGTCAACATCCAAGGCCAAACAAAACCCGTGTCAACTGTCCTTGGCCCATGTGGAGTTGGCCCGATTTAATGAACTGGGCTAATTTTGGGATGGAGACATGGCTTGGTATTGAAAGAAAACAGCCTGGTTTCATACTCTATATTCTCTCTGGGGACTGTGTGTCCTCCCTTCACAGCTTCTCCTGTGAAGGAGCTTTTAAAGTTCTTTCTACTGTCTTTTCCAATGGTTTAAGCGCCTACTCTGCAGACACCGATATGGGTGTTTTTCATGCATCATCTGCCACAGTGTGAGGTCTACCACCTGGTCATTTGTGGTAGGGGATGGGGCAAGCTACATTCCCACTTCACTCATTATGTCAGAATAAATTACAATTCAATGAAGATTTAAATGTAAATTAAGAAACCAGAGAGTACTGGAAGTTGATGTGGCTGAAATGAAAAGAATATGGGATGGGCAAGGGTTCTATACTTCACATAAAATCATGAAGCCAAAAAAGAAAAAAATAGACAAATGGATTACATATAATTTAAAATGTTTCTATATGGTAAGAATGCCACAAATAAGCTAAAAGGCAAACACTGAACTGGCAGAAATATTTGCAACAAATGACAGAGAGAACATTTCCTTATTAATAACAGTTCTCAGAAATTCTAATGGGAGAGCAAAAGAGAAAAATGGACAAAGATGATAAATAGGCTCTTTCCAGAAAAAAAAGGAATAAATGTCTGAAAAGATACTCATCCTCACTCATAACTGAAGAAATAAAATCTAAAATAAAAGTAAATTTGCTTTTCATTTGTTTCAGATTGGTATATATTAAAAAGGAATGGGAAAACTGGAAAACTCATGTTATTCGTAGCGTAGTGGTACATTGATTTAGGTGGGGAATTTGCAATATCTAATACACCCAGGAATGTTCTTTTCTTTTTTAAAATTTATTTTTTATTCAAGTGTAGTTGGTATACAATTTTATATTGGTTATATTAGTTTTAGGTGTACAATATAGTGATTTGACACTTTTATACCCTACAATGTGATCATTCCACTAATTCTAGTAACCATCCATCACCATGTAAACTTATTACAATATTATTAACTATATTCCCCGTCCTTCCGTCCTTTTCCCCCTATTTCCCTACCTCTCCCTTCTAGTAACCATCTCTTTGGTCTCTGTTTCTATGAGTCTCTTTTTATTTGGTTTGCTTGTTTTATTTTGTTTTTAGATTCCACATATAAGTGAAACCATACAGCATGTCTTTCTCTGCCTGATTTATTTCTCTTAGCGTGATACCCTTTAGTCCCATCTGAGTTGTCACAAATGGCAAGGTTTCTTTGTTTATGGGTGTGTAGTATTCTATTGTATATAAACCACATCTTCCTTATCCACTCATCTACCAATGGATGCCAAGACTGCTTCCATATCTTGGCAATTACAACAAATGCCACAATTAACGTAGGGGTGCATATATCTTTTCAAATTAGTGTTCTTGTTTTCTTTGGGTAAATACCCAGAAGTAGAATTGCTGGGTTGCATGGTGAATCTATTTTTAGTTTTCTGAGCAATCCAGGAGCTCTGTTTCTAGGGATATCCTGGAGATTATTTCACTTTTGCACGCTCCTCAGCGGTGACCATGACATGGTCACCCAGCCTGATGCTGTCCTCTGCACCTGCAAAAGAGGATTGACAGCCCAACGTGACAGCTCCATTCTGAACAGGCCTCACGTTCTCAACACTTGTGCTGTAGAAACGTTTTTCTTTTTGTTTTTTGTTTTTTTGATGAGGGGAAAAAAGGGAGTAGGTCTGAGACATTTAAAACTCACGATCAGTTCTTTTCTTGTAGGAGTTTAAATCATGAGGGAATTTTTAGAATTAGCTCTCAAGATTATTTTTTTCAGGGTGCCTCAACATAACAATTTGGTTGATTAAAATCGATAAGACTAAATCTAAACATGCCGTATCTTATCAAATCGATGTGCTTCTAACAATCAAAATAAATGGCAGCCACCAAGTTGGACAAAAGAATAAGTGAGACCACAGCAGGCCCCCTGCTGGAAGTTGGTTTCCTTCCAACTTGCTGGTTTGGTCTGGGATGGTGTGCGAGCAGGGGACCACATGGTCAATTGTCTCCGTGACTAAACTCTGGCCCTGGCTTCCGTCCGTGGTAGGAGCATTTGTGCAGGAGGAGAAATGTCTTCAGTACAAAGCCTCAGTGTCCCCATCGGTAGCACAAGGTGGCTTAAGGGTGAATTTCCAAAGGCCAAAGGCCAAAGGCCTGGCCCCGTGCCCCAGAAGTAGGAGGCACCCAGCCAGTGAGATTATGACTCTTATTATTCATCTGCGCCACCTCAGCTCATCCGGCTGTTCCTCACAGGCCACTTGGTTTTCCTGTGACATTTTTCAGTTTTAAAAATACCCTCAAGGACTTGATAGTGTGGGGGTCGGTGGGCGTGTGCACGACTTAGCATCACGCTGTGTGGTGAATGCTGTCAAGGACTTGGGTGGTGGGGGAGGAGAGCGTTAATTCTGCGGGCTTTGGAGGCGGTCACGTCTGACACGGAAAGGTGCCGATCAGGGCCAAGGAGCAATGGAATGAGGTCCAGCCTCAGGGAGCTTCCGTTCTGACTTTAGGAGCTTGAAGGAGAGGGAGGCACCCAGAAAGACCACTCGTCCATGTAAAGCAAGTTAGAGATCATCATTCATAGGCCTGTTGTGTGGAAGGTGCTCCAGGACGCCAGCACCCCGGGTCAAAGCCCACCTGTAAGGCCACATTTCCCCCCTGCAGAATGAAGGAAGCTGTGTTCCCTGAGGTAGTGGCCGAGGTTTCTGTCTCCTCTGACTCTGGCTTGGTTTTCAGATTTTAATCAATGACCATTCTGAGAAATGGTTAAGACCTTGGGCGCACTCTCTGATTAGCAAGGTGACCGAAGGCACAGGGCAGAGCAGCCCCCAAGGACCCAGGAGACCCTTGGCTCAGGAATGTCCTTGCCCTGCCCAGCCTGGGGACAGCACTGTGCCCTGAGGCTCCGCATGGGGCTCTGGGGAGCTAGGAGGGGCTTCCCCCACCCCCTGCCTCCACCTTCCAGAGTGAGGCTGAGCTGGCCTTGGCCTGGGGGCTCCTCTGGGGACGGAATTTGACCTGGAGACAGACCAACAGGTTGGCCTTGGAAATTCAGATTCCTTCATCTTCTGAGACCGGACCAGGCTGTCTGAGGGGCTGCCAGGGCAATGAGATGCCCCCAGGCAGCCACTGGTCTCCATAGCCCCTGCCCTTTACTGGGAGCCTACCACAGGCCAGGCACTTTCCCGTGCATATGTGTATATATTTTTATTGAGCTTATTGGGGTTGCTTTGGTTAATAAAATGATATGGGTTTCAAGTGTACAATTTTATATCACATCAACTTGTATATTGTATTGTGTATTTACCACCCAAAGTCAAGTCTCCTGTTACCATTTATTCTCCCTTTACCCTCTTCTACCTTCCACCCTCCTGTCCTTCTGGTCATCACCACACTGTTGTCTGTGTCTATGAGTTTCTTCTTGCTTTTTGTTTTTTGCTTAATTCCTTTACCTATTTCACCCAGCCCCGCTATCCCCCACACCTCTGGCAGCTGCCAGTCTGATCTCTGTATCTATGAGTCAGGTTCTGTTTTGTTTGTTTGTTTATTTTGTTCATTAGATTCCACATGTTAGTGAAGTCATGTGGTACTTGTCTTTCTCTGACTGGCTTATTTCATTTAGCGTAATACTCTCCTGCAGAATATTGTAAAAATGCCCTTTTTAAAGATGAGGACACAGATCCAGGGAGTTGAAGAGCCTCCCTGATGTCACCCAGCACACAAATAGTTAAGCTGTCTGTTTAAAAAAAAAAGATTTCCTCTCTAAATATTTCAGATTGTATTTCTAAAAGATAAGAAACTTAAAAAAACACACACTGTTAGCTCACCTAAGTGACATTAACAATAATTCCTTAATGCACCACATGTTCACTGTGTCCACATTTCCCCACCTGTTTCTAGTTTGAGGGTTGACTTGGGACCATAAGTTATGATGAGTTGACATGTTACTTTATTTTGTTTCCATCTGTAGGTTCCCTCTCCATCTCTCTTCTCTTCCTCGGCAGTACTTTGCGGATGAGGCCAGGTTATGAATTCCTGTCAAGTTTCCCACCGTGAGGATTCTGCAGATCGGAAGAAGAGATGTGCACCCAGATGTGTTTCCGGAGCATCTGTGCTTTCAGGGTGCTGGCTCTACCCTTTGCGGCCGCATCCTCCAGTCATTCTCAAATTGTAGTCACATGGCATTTCTGTGCCCCAAATCCCTCCTCCCAGGATAAAGTCCAGAGTCCCTGCGGGGCTGAAGGCCCGCACGACCTGGCACCTGGCCACTTCTCTGGTCTTGAAAATTCCTCCCGACTTTTTTGGTCTGGCCACACTGGCTTCTTCTGAGTTCACAGGTCAGCTTCAGATCAGCAAAATTCAGCCTGTGGGAAATATGACAGGACTGACTTTCTGGGGTCTTCAACCAAAGGTTGCAATGAAAGAAAAGAGAGGCAGAGAGGGGGCAGTACCCAAGCAGGTTGCAGCACTGAACGTGAGTGCAAGGGGACCTGGGGGCACCCAGGGGAGCCTGGGGGCACCTTACTCTGGTTTGGAGACCAGGATGTGCTGGAGCGTTCTGAGCACAGGAGGGACCCAGCGGCGGATCCAGCTCTCAGAGGCCCTGCCTTCAGAAACTGGCTCCTGGCAGACCCTCCCGCATCCTCCCGCCCCTGCCAGGGCCTAGGAAGCCGCTTTGTGCTGTTCTCCAAGCTCACCCTGAGCCAAGCCTCCCCAACTGCTGTGAGCTCCCAGAGCTGCTCCAGTCTAGCCTGTGGCTCCCACACTTTGTGGACCCTGATTTTTGAGTTGCCAGTCACTCCTCTCTGGATACATTATCTCCCACTAGCCTCTGCTTGCCCATCATTCATTCATTCATTCATTCATTCATTCATTCATCCAAGAAGCATATATTAGGCCCTTTCTGCACTGGGTGCGAGGCTGGGCTCTGGAGCACAGTGGTGAGCCGGACCGATGACGACCTGGAGCATACATCAGGCCCTTCGTGCGCTGGGTGCTCAGGCTGGCTGGGGAGGGGGAGAAGCACCCACGCAGAGACAGCGATAGGCGCTACCCACGAGGAAGGACGGGGTGCTCTGGGAGCACAGGGGGCAGGGAAGTCTTCCCAGAGGACAGACCTCTCAGGTGAACTCTGCTGGCTGATTAGGATTTGATAGGATGCATCAATTTGCTTGGGCCGCCTTAACAAAGGGCCGCAAGCCAGGTGGCTTAACCAACAAAAATGCGTCGTCCCACACTCTGGAGGCCAGAAGTCCAGAGTCACAGTGTTGGCAGGGTGGCCTCCTCTGGGGCTGGGAGGGGGAGTCTGTTCAGTCCTCTTCTGGTAGCCAGAGAACCTGGAAGGCCAGGGAGAGGCGGCTGCCGCTCGTCCTAGGATGGTGGGGAGCCACTGAAGACCTTGAAGATGCAAGGGTGTGACAAGGGCAGAACCCTGGGGCCTGGGCCAGCAGGGAGGCCCTGGTGAGGGAGAGGAGCAGATGGATTTTGGAGACACATAGAAGTGAGGTTCAGCAGGTCCCCCGATGCACTGGGTGGGGTGGGGAAAAGGGAGGTGCCAGGATGGCGTCCTCATTACGTCTTGTCTGGGGGCAGGGAGACGTGGGCCTCAGTGGTCTGGGGCCCCAGGAAGAGGCGGACGCAGGTGTTATGAGCACATTCTTGGCCCCACGTGCTCCCCAGGCTCAGACCCTTGGGCGGTGACGTGCAGCTGAGAGTTATTACCTGCCCCAGGAAGCTGAGGGGTCAAAACTCTGGGAAGGATGGTGGGTTAAGGACTCAAAATGACAGCAAGGCAAACAGAGATCCTCCAGCACTTCGACCATGAGTCTGGAAAGAAAGGAAGCTGTGGCCCAACAGACTTGGGCAGCGGATCCTAAGCGGCTCTTATCTCCTGCCTTTACATCATGGTTCACCCCGAATGCAACCAGAACTCGAAGCCTGGCGTCCAGGACCTCCCAGAGGCTGGTCCGAAGGCTTCTCCAGCTTCGGGCTCTGCCATACCTCCTCAGCAGGACCTGTGAAGAGTAGAACCACCCCAGTCCCGCTGGTGACCAGGGCAGCTCAGGTCTTCCGTCTCTTGTCTACCCACTTCTCACACTTGGGTACGTTGCGTGGCACTGCGCCTTCCTTCCCCCTCCCGCTCGCTTACCCCTCATCTCCCTTATATCATGAGCTTCTTGATGTCAGGGACAACTGACAGACTCACCTTTGTCATCCCAGTGCCTGTACATACGAAGGAAATAAATGAACATGTATTAAACACGAATTAAATGCCAGTCACTACACCGTTGGTTTAATAAGTACGTACAGTATTACTCCTTACTACCCTTCAGCTTTGGTGTTTGAAGTCAGCGCCGTTCACTGGTGAGAACACAGGCTCAGAGGGAGAGAAGTGACTTGGGAATAAGTGGCAGAGCCCTAAAGTGTGCCCTTTCCACTTCAACTAGCCGGGTAAGGGCTTGTGGAACGCGTGTGTGGATGAATGAATGAAACATGAGAGGGGTGGAGAGGCTCAGAGGAGCACTTGTGACCTCGCTCATTTCAGGATGGGGGAGGAGGGAGAAGGAAAGGTAGAAAAATCTGTCCAGTCAATGAAGTTGCCGATGAGCTGAATGTGGGAGGCCTGCATGTATCCTTATGACACAGCTCCCGGAGAGTGGCTCGGGAGGGCGGGAGGCAGAAAGGGCCCCGGCTCTTCATTCCCTGTGGCCTCGGGCAGGTCACACCCAAAGGGAAGAAGGGGGCGGGACCTTCTGCCTTCGAACTACCCCTCCGCTCCCATTCCCTCCGTTACCATGGATGTCTCCGTGATCTCCCCCATGACGCACCCTGCGCTGGTCTTCCCAGAGCTCAGAGCAGAGGGGCGGGGAGTGGGTCCGAGTGTGGCCCTTGTTTCTCTCCAGCAGGACCCTGATTATCTCAGCAGTTCCCAACTCAGGAAGGATGAGACCATTTCATTCAACCTGCCACGCGTAGAGTCATTTTTACTTGTTCAGTGGAGAGAACAAAGGTGGGAGGGCACATGGGTATTAGATTCCATTAGAAACCAAGGCTCTTAAAGTCCATTACCAGGTATGGAAATGCTGATTCCCGAGGTCTCTTTCCTGACTCCCTTCCCGCTGACTCCCCGCCGCTTTTAAACCACAAAGATGTCAAGGCTCCTAGGAAGCTTCTTGGATGAGTTTTGTTCTGTTTCTTCCAGTTACACGAACATTCTCTTTGAGGTTGAATTAAACCAAGAGCAGATGATTTTTAAAAGCAGACACTTCCATTTCCCATAAAAATAACAATGTGTCTCTCTGCCCATTTTCTCCCCTCCCTTCCCCTTCCCTTCCCTCCTTTCCTTGTTTCCTTCTTTCTTTCTACCTTCACTCAGAAATATCGAACGTGGTATCTCTGGTGCTCCAGGGCTCCCAGTTTCCTAGGAGGAAAAAGAGACCTTGGTTTATGCCTCGTTTTAAGTTTCGAATTCCATGAACAAACTGACTGTGCTAAGATGCCTTGAACAAGAGGAAAGGATCAATCAGTTCAGTATATTCTCCTTGTTGAGATTTGGCAGAGGATTTCTGCATCTGGGTTCATGAGAGAAATTAGTCTGTCATTTTCTTCTAATTTATTTTTTCAGGTTTTGGTCTCAAGATGATGCTGGCCTTATAAAATAAAATGAGGGGAGCGGAGCTTCTATTCTCTAGAGGAGTGTGTGTAAAGTGGCATTGTGCCTTAAGTATTGGGTAGAACTCATTAGTGAAGCCACTTGAATGACCCTGGAGTTATCTGTGTGGGAAGTTTTCCCTTATGAATTCAATTTCTTTGATAGATACGAGACAGCAATCAGACTATTTTTCCTCTTGTGCCAATTTTAGTAGGATGTGTTTTTCTAAGAATTTGTCAATTTTGATTATATTTCAAATTTATTGACCTGAAGCCTCATATTATATTTGGAATTTCTATGTGATCCCGCAGCGATGATGTTCTGCCTGTCGTCCCTGACATTCGATACTGGTTATTAGTGCTCTCCCAATCAGTTTGCCAGGGGTTCATCAATACAAAGAGTCTTCAGAGAGTCGACTTCTGGCTTTGTTAATCAACTCTGTTGTGCTCTGTTTTCTTACATTAATTTCTGTTCTTTATTTCCTTCCTCCTATTTCTTTCAGTTTTATTTTGCTGTTTTCCCCCCTCACTTCTTGAGATGAAAGCTTAGATTGTTGCTTTCAACCCTTTTCTTTTCTAATGTATGCAATTAAGGCTGCAATTCTCCCACGAGTTTTGATAGGTAGTATTTTCATTATCATTTAGTTAAAAATAGTTTCTAATTTCCAATGTTATTTCTTCTTTGGCACAAGGGTTATTTAAAACTCTATTTCTTTATTTCAAAGTAGCGAGACTTTTCTAGCAATCCTTTTGTTTGGCTGTTAATATCTAACTTATTTTCATTGTGTTTGGAGCACTTTGTCTACACAAATTTAGCTCTTGAAAGTGGTTGAGATTTGCATTATAGACCAGGATGTGGTTAATTTGGGGAAATCAAAGAATCCACCTTTAGCTTTGTTGACGAGCTTCATTGTACTTGCTTCACTTTTGCTGTCTTTGCTTGCGTTGTATCACTTCACTTAATTCTCATAGCTGCCTTTCAGAGTTCATTTTAAAGCCTCCCTTTCCTGGTAAAGGAATTAAAGAATCATAGGCCATGGGGTAAGGACAGGATCTGAGGCATTTCTGCACCTCGTATTAGCTGTTCAACCTTGGGAAAGCTGCCCAGCCTTTCTGGGCCCTAATTTCCTCATCTGTAAAACGAGGACAATAATAGCATCCACCTTACACAGCAGCTGTGAACAAATGAGCTAAAATTGATAAAATGCTTAGAAGAGTGTCTGACGTAGAGTAAGTGTTAAAACTGTTTATTAAATAAGTGCACCATTTAGGTCCAGAGAAGGACTATTTCCTGATTAAACTGATGCAGCTACTGCCACATAGCAGATTGGTGGAAAAAATAGAAGCAACACCTGCTTCGCTTTCATTGTTGCATCGTGGTGCCTCTCAAATCTTATCCCAAATCAGCGGTTGGCTCAAGGGTGCCTAGGAGGCACCTTCTGACCTGCCGGTCTGATCTACGGGTGATGGCAGTGATGGCGGTGGGTCTGAGCAAATCTTGAGCTCAGCATAACTGTGTGCCGCGGTCGATGGGATGAGGTCGGGCGTGGAGGCTCCTGTGGCGAGTTTGTGCCATCCCTGTCCTAAGCCACGGGTCACCTCTTCCAGGAAGTATCCTGCTTCATCACCTTGGGCTCTCTCTTCTTTGAGGCCATCACCACTAAATCTGGAGGCAGGAAAATCCGCGTGCTAGTACCTAGAGTGGCTGAGGCAGGAATGGCAGAGGCTGCACCTCAGCCAGGAGGTCTGAGTTTGAGTCCATGGGGATTTCTGTACACGTGGGAAGATTCTGAGCAGGGCTGGGGCTCTTGCCTTATAACTATTTGTGCCTGCCATGGGGACACTGTCATCCCCCCTCTGACCTGCGGAACCATGGGGGCACAAGTGTCCTCGTCAGCTGAACATGTACGACTTCCTCCTCTGTGCAACTTGAACTCAAAGGCCATACCTTGTTCTTCTTTGTGTCCTCCCTAGATCATAGCATCAACCCGGTCACCTGATAGATGCTTAATAAATTCCACGGAGTGGACCTGACTCTTACTCTCTTATTTTGGTGGACATAATGTGTGAAGGTATTTTCGCCTAATATTGAGGTGATTTCATCACACGCGGACATCTGAGGTCAGGCAAAACGTGTTGTCATGTTAAGGCTCTGGAGACAATAGCTACGACTCAGGCTTGATTTCATGGGCTGGAGAAGAGAACAATGAACAATTACAAGGTGGCGGGACTTGAGCAAAAAGTTTTAGATACCAAATATATTATCTCAATTAACTCTCAGAAACCCTTTGAGGAATGATCACCCCCATTTTACAAAGGAAGTACCTGAGACTCGGGGAGGTTGAATGACTTGCTTGAGGTCGTATAACCAATAAGTGACAGTGCTGGGATCTGAGCCCAGGTCAACAGGGCTCCTGAACCCATGGCCTTTCTGTGATACTGTTCTGTCTCCGGTTGTCCATCCATCTGTCTGTCCATTTGCCTGTTGCTCTAACCATCCATCTGTCCATCCATCCGTCCACCCACTCATTCAACATATTTATTTAGCACCTACTGTGTACCATGTGAACAAGGTCCATGCCCTCAGAGAGATACAGACAACAAACAGAAAGACAGAAAGAAGCTGAGTGGGACCCGCGGAGCTGATGCCGCCGAGGCCCCGGGGTCGGGGGTGGGGGCGGGGCGGCACTGAGAAGCGGTGCAGCGAGCAGCGTCGGGAGACCCGGGGTTCAGTCCCGCTTCCGCGCTGACTCGCTGGCTGACCTTGTGCGAAGTACCTTACCTCCTTGTGCCTCTGTTTCTCATGAGGGTACCAAAGCCTCGGACTGCAAATATATGACCTTAAAGTTTCCTCTGGCCCCAACACTCTCTAATTCTAAGTCCTTAAGGAGGTCTTCTTTCTCATTCCTTTCTTCATAAATAACACCATGTGAAATTGCAAAAAAAGCCAAAAACAAAAAACAAAAAACAACAGGTGCCCAAGTAGCCACTGAAGCAGGTTCCTGGGGTCTGAAATCCAAGGACTCTGTCACTTTGAGTATGAGGACCATTTGCTTGGATTCCGAGCTATTTCCATATGCTCAGTGGAAGGAAGTGTCTGAGTCACAGGGTTCCCATGCGCTGAGCCCAGAGCTGCTTCCGGGGAACGAGGGGCGGGTAACTTACCAAATCAAGTTCTGCCGGGTAAGCAGACTTTGTGTTTACACTGTTCGTGCACCGAGCAAACATTGCTCCGACCACAGACGAGGACAAAAATTAAACTTCACCCTGAAAGGTCTGTATTACCACAGGTTTTCAATTCCAGGGACTTACCCCCGCAAGAAAAAGAAACAAACAACCACTCCCTCCAAAAACCTCCCAACACTCATCTCCATTTTCATGCTTCTCAATGTGGACCTGTGATTAACCACTGTTGACAACCCCTTTTCTTATTAAAAAAAGATCAGGTTGTAGAAGTAATGTCTTTCCCATACTGAAAATATAACAAAGAATACGTAAGAAAAATAACCACTCATACTCCTACAACTCACAGATAATCACTAGTAACATTTTATCATATTTTCTTCCAGTCCATTTATGCTTTTCGAAGTAGTTGAAGTCCTACTTTATAACCTTTCTCTATCTTGCTCTTTTACTTAATGTTATAGCATTAAACATTTTTCTGTGTCGTTAAGGACACTTCGTAAGCATCGTTTGTAACAGTGGCACAATATTCCATCTTGTGCAGGCAGTTCAATTTCATTAGCCATTCCCCCAAATCCAACATTTAAGTCTTTTTTTAACCCATAATATTTTACTATTATGAATGATACTATGATGAAGATATTTTGTGCATAAATATGTGTCCATGTGTCAGATTATTTTTCCAAGAGAGATACTCAGATTGAAAACCTACTGGTCAATTTGCTTTCTAGGCATATTGTGCTCAATTTTTCACTCTTTCTGGCAGCTTGTGAAGATGTTCCATTCAGAGACCAATCTTCACCAGCACAGACTATTATATTAAACAGAAACTTTGCTAATTGGGTAGGTGAAAAGAGTGCCCATTCATATTTCAGTTTGCATTTCTTTCATCAGTAGTATGATCAAATACACACTCTAATATTTATTAGCTATTTGTATTTCCTCATGTTTGAATTGTCTGTGTTTGATCATTCCCTTCTTTCCAGGTGCCCTTTTCTCTCTGGATTTTGCCTACAGACGCGGGTTCCGCAAATGAACAACAAAGGAAGAACTCAAGAACAAATGAGGTGGAGATTGAATCCCAGTGCACTGCGTTGTTCCTCGTAGAAAAGATGTTTTGGTAATCTGTCATTGTGTAACAGTCTGCTCCAGAACTTAGTGGCTTACGGCAACCGTTTTATTTTACTCGTGATATTTGAGTCAGGAATTGGGAAAAGGTTTAGCTGGGCACTCAGTCACTGAACAACGTGGCATCTGCCGGGGCCGCTAGGGCTGGAGGGGCTGGAGGGGCTGGAGGTTCCACCTCCAAGGTGATCCTTCACTTGCTCTCATCTGCTGCCCTGTGGGGGGTGGCTGGAAAGCTGGGCGTAGCTGGGACTGTGATAGCGCACCTGCATGCTCAACTTGGTGGCTTCAGGGAAGTTGGACTTCTTTGCAAATGGTTCAGAGCTCCCACAGGCCGTAGCCGCAGTTTCAAGCAGTAAGAAGCTATCGGTTTCCTAAAGCCAGGCCTGGAAACTGGCACAGCATCACTTCTATTGTGTTCTGTTTGTCCAAGCAGCCACGACGCATGCTCAGGTTCAAGGGGAGGGTATACACAGCTTGCCTCTTGATCGGAGGATGGTCAAAGAATTAACAGCATCTTTAATCTGCTGCAAAAGAGTGCCTCTATAGTCCAGGGGTAAGTTACCATGCATTAAGGGGGATGGAAGAAGGCAGGGAATAAGTGAATCAATGAGTGGGCCTTGAGAGGTCACACAGTGTGCAGAAAGCCACACAGCAGATCACCAGGAGGGCCCAGACTTAAACATCAGGATTTTATTGCTCATATTTAGTTCCAGAAAATTTTTCTCCCTCCAGGGAAGGGTCTTATCTTGGTAATACGTGCGCCAGCTCTACATGGAAAGACACAATGTTCCAGGAATAGAACCATATAGCAATCATCCCTCTCCATTTATATCTCCTGAAACAACTGTTGTTGGAGAGCAAGCGGGGGGAGTGCATGAAAATATCTTGGTCTCAGAGTCAACAATATTGGATGCTAGATTACATATGTTAATATGCATCATTTTCAAATCCTTATCTTTCTTCCTCAGACAAGTGACCTGGAGTTATTAGCAGAGCTTATAATGTTAAGTATTAGAGGCTGAGATTATGTGACATTACAGACGACTCTTCTCCCGAGAATTTGAGCAGTTCCCTGACACACGGAGCTTGGCCCGATAAATTCCTGGGTGAAGATTGCCTTGGATTTGGTGCTATGACAGAAAGGATTCCTTTGCCCCATTTTAGTGACTTATTCTACATGAACAAAGGCTATCATATTACCTGACATCTCCCATAATCCCTCAGCATAATGAATAGAAAAATTGTTCATTCACTCATTCATTGCTCCATCCATCCACCCACCCATCCATCCATCCACCCATCCATCCACCCACCTATCCATCCATCCATCCATCCACCCACCTATCCATCCATCCATCCATCCACCCACTCATCCATCCATCCATCCATCCACCCATCCACCCATCCATCCATCCACCCACTCATCCATCCATTCATCCACCAACCCATCCATCCATCCACCTATCCATCCACCCACCTATCCATTCATCCATCCATCCACCCATCCACCCATCCATCCACCTACCCACTCATCCATCCATCCATCCACCCACTCATCCATCCATCCATCCATCCACCCACCCATCCATCCACCCATCCATCCACTCACCTACCCATCCATCCATCCATCCACTCAACAAACATCTATTGAGCAACTTCCACACCTCCAACACTGCTTGGAGACACAACAATGAGCTAGAGAGCCATATCTCGGTGCCCAGGGGATTACCCACTGAGCCACAGGAAGAAATCTGGCAGGGAAGGTATGTTTAATGAGTGCCATGGCTACTGTGTGCCATGGATGGTGTTACGTACTTTACACACATGCTCTGCTTTTGTCCCTACACCTGGGAATCAGGGATTAACACCTGCCCTTTAGAGAGGAGGATCCTGAAGCTTAGAGAGAGAACTGCTGAAGGTCATGCAGCTAGTGAGTGTCTGACTGCAGAACCAATGCCACAGGCCTGACGGGAAGAGGACAGCCATGGCTGTCTGGCTTCCTGAACCTCTGGGCTCCGTCACTGCCCAGACCTAGAGCTTTCAGGTGGCCTAGTTTGGAAAACTTGCATTCACAGGTGTCCTTCGAAGGTGAAGCGGAGCAGGACAGACAGGAGCAGCTGGTGTGGGAATCAGGGGACCTGAGGTTCTCACCCTGGTGCCATGTGACCATGGCAAGTCCATTCCTTCCTCTGATTTAGGTTCAGGCGCGTGTTGCGGCTGTGAAATTTGACCGTGAGACTGGGTGGGGAGAGTGAGTGTGCAGGGTGAGGGGAGGGGATGGCGGGAGCAGGAGCAGCTTCCCGTTGTGGACCTTTGGTCTGATTCCATGGGGATGGGGGAGGCTGGATCTAGTCCTCTGGCGGGAAAGGGGTGGCCACAGCTAGCTATGATGCCGGCGACAGCCAAGCAGGCCAGGCCCCCATGGAAGGAGGCGGGCACAAGGAAAAGTCACTGGGCGGTGAGACACTCACGATGTCCAATCAACAGATAGATGCTCAGTGGCAACGATATATGCTCTTTACACACCAGGGCGCAAAGAGATGGGGTCGTCGCCCTTGTGAGGCGTACAGTGGAGGAGACCTGAATTTAATAATCACCGAAGACACTGGCCTGACAAACTTCAGCGCGGAGGAGAACCACGGGGCCCTATGAGACCGCAAAGCAGAGGGGCGGAGCTCTCTCAGGTGGGGGCCGGCAGGAGGCTCCGGTCAGACTTAGGTTTGGAACCAGAGTTTTTCTCTTCTCTCCTTCCAACTCATCTTGGCTTCATCCCGGTTTTCCCCTTGTCTGGAACACGCCCCATATTTCCCCACCAGGTGCCTGGTGTGGGGTTTCCTCACCTCTTCGCTCCTCTCAGCCCTTTCAGTCTGAATTCTTTCACCCTTTTTTAAACCACAGGACATTTTATCTCCATTATTCTCTCAACTGTTTTTTCCATCTCTATTTTCATGTCTTTTTTCTGGATCTCCTGTCTAGATGTTAGCACTTTTACCTTTACCTTCCATTTTGCAAAGCCTCCCTCCCTTCCCCACCTCCCTCCCTCCCTTCCCCCTCCGTGTCTTCGTTCCTTTTTTTTTTTTTTGAGATACAATTGACATAACATGGTATACGTTATGGTTTATGACATGTTGGTTTGATCCATTTCCGTATAGCAATAGGATTACCATCACTGTAGCATTAGCTAACACTGCGATCACGTCACCTAATTTCATTTCTTTTTTTGTTGTGGGAACAATTAGGGTCTAGTCCCTTAGCAACTTCGAAGTGTGTGAAAAGGCACTGATGTCCGCAATCACTATGTTGTGGGTCAGGCCTCAGGGCTTTATTTATGTACTCGTTGCAGGTCTGTACCCTTAAACAGCTCCCCAATTCAATTAGGGGTTTTTTTGGTGTTTAACTGATTAATTAATTAGTTAATTCTTTTTCCTTAGGGAAGTTTTCTCCATCTTTTTTCCCCTCATTGACTAATTCATTCTTCTGCTATTTATCCCAACTGCTGTGTTCATTCTATAAGCAATTCTGGTTCCTATATGCAATGTTTCTACTTGTTCCTTTAATTTTTGTTTTGTTCTTTGTGTTTCACATTGTTAATATCTCCCTTTATCTTCCTTTATATGTTGATTAGGCTAATTTTAAATTCTTATTCCTTCTGGTCTCATATTTCTGCTTCTTGATGGAATTTGTATTCCAGGGTTCTGGGTTTGTTTTTTTTTTTTTTTCTTCTTTCAGCTTAGCTGTGCTTTTAAATTTGGAGTTGTGTTTCCCTGCACTTATTTTTCCTGCAGGACGTGGGCTAGAGTCCGGCTGCCTGTGTGGGGGGAGCGCGGCCCCAGGCCCGGGGGCGCAGGGGGCAGGGTGGGGAGGCGGACAGGCCGTAGCACCCTAACCTTAGCCCGTTACCCTTGTGCCACCCAACAGGCTTCATGGTGCAGTGCCACCATCTGCTGCAGAGAAAAGCCGCCTCTGGAGGGGCCCCTCCTCAGACCGTGTGCCTGGCCTGGCGCGCGGAGGGGACGAGACGGGGAAGGGCCGCCTGTGGTTAGGCAGGCACCTCCTACACCTCTTTTTCTCAGCCTTCCTCAAACAGGGCTCCAGTGCATTCCTGACGTCACTGCGGAGGTTTCCTGGGCCGCAGGTAGGAGTCCCTGCAGGGGAAGGAGGGGCACTGTGTGTCCCGAGACAACGGCGGAAGTGAACAGGTCCTTTCCTCTTTTATCTGCCCAGGACCAAGTGGGCTGGTTCCTCCTCCGGCCACAATCACTCCTGCACCCATTTACAAAGGCTCCCTCCCTCCTCAGAGGTTTCCCACTGTTCTCTTGCTTCTGGTGTCTCCCTGCATTAGATCCTTCAGGGCTGGCCTCTGGGATGGGGACAGGGGCCAACCCATTGTTGTGGTCATGCAGCTTTTGTGTGCCAGCCCTGCCCAGCCTCATGGCCATTCACCCCCAGATTCTTGCAGTCTGCAAACACTCCTCGGCCTTTCCCCTCTTCCGCTGCCCGCGCTCTTTCTAGTGCCCCCGTGGCCACTCCCGGCACACCCCTGCTCACACTGTGGCTCAGCTCAGGTGCCACCCTCCCCCCTGCCCCCCACCACCACATCCGGTCTCCTCTGACCTTCCTGTTAGTAATTATAATAACTCACATGACTAGAGACCTTGCTCTGGGATAGGCCCTGTGCTAAACACTTTTTGTGCATTTCCCATTTAACTCCTTCCACAACTTGGCAAAGAGAGGTTGAATGCCGAATACAAGGTCACCAAGCAAGTCGGTGCTGGTGCAGGGATTCAAACAAGCATAGGACGCCAGAGCCCGCACAGGGAAGCACTCGATCTGCTGCCTTTTCTCAGGATGTTTCTGTCTCTCTTTGCTAACAGGTACCTCTCCAGATCGCCCTTATTTGTTTCCATCGCTGATTCACTCAGCTGAGACTGTGTGCAATCTCTCCTCCCCGCCGCCAGGGCCCAGTGTAGGTCCCGTCCTGGAGAAGGCAAAGGAGCGGATGGATCAGTCTGCTTGTCCCACCCATGCCAGGTGCCTTGTGAAGATCAGCTCTGAGCAGAGCACCTTACACGCAGTAGAAACCAAGCAACCAGATCTAAAACCTGCTCCAGGAAGAACTGAGGGAGACGCCGTATCTTTGCCGTAGTTTATTTATTGTGCTTGAGACTTAGTTACAACTAACATTTTTTGAGCACCTACTATGAGCACCATCTTTTTGGCCCGGTCTTACCAATGTCTGCCAGAGAGTTTTGACCTCTATTTTATGAGACTACTGCTCTGGGGCAAACAGGTGTCAGATGCTTAACAGCTGATGATCGAAGAGTCTAGGAAAAATAGCTCAAAGAATGTAGATATTTGATTCAGAAACAAGGGAAACAGGCACTCCAGATTCTCCAGGTTTATGAACAAAAGATAAACTATTCATGAGCAAATAGCAAAACTAAGTAGGCATAATACAAAATTAATAAGACATATCTTTTAGAGCAAAGTAGAGGGATTAATAATAAACTACTATTCACTACTGAGATTACAACTCCCCCCACCTCCAGAAAAACCTGTTTGATGGTCATATAATATCATTTTGATATCACTTTAGAGGTGCCTGCTAAAACCAGATTCTCCTTAGCTTATGCTGCCTTCTTTTTTTTTTTTTTTTTTTTTGAGGCATGATGCTTTTTGAAGCTGTTTTGGCTCAAGGTGGAGACACATTTCTTAAACAAAAAATAGCTTGTTTGGTCTGGGGAGGGACTTTCTGCCCAGCCCCGTGTATTTTCATAGCCATGGCAACGCTGCCTCGAACTGACCTACTGCTCTTAGCGGACAGCCCTGTTGGAAAGCCACAGTGGGAACTGCTGGCTGCTCACCCCAACATTCTCTTTTATTTCTGGCTGATGGAACCTCGATTCTGGTTGGGGGCCCTATGCCCAGCATCAGGGGATAAATCAGGATTGATGCAAAGTAGTCACGGAGATACTGGTCTTCTTGGCAGAGGTCAGGTGAATGAGACGCAAGGGGAAGTCTGCTGGGGGAGTTTGAGAACCATATTCCTGTCTTGAGAGAGAGATAGAAAGGAGGAGGAAGCCCTTTGCACCCTTGTTACCTCCCTCCCAATGGTGGTCTTTGTCCTGTGAGGACTGTGAGCTACCTCAGCCCTTCGGAGAGCCCGACGGGAAGGCCCCGAGAGCCTTGGAGGGGCTGATCCAGTGCTCCGATGCCACTGAGCTTCTGAATAAGCCAGCCCTGGACCAAAATCCAGGTTTGTGTGAGATGATTCCATAATTTTATTACTCAAGTGTTTGCTCATTGACTCATTCTGTGCCTTGCAGCTGAATGCTCGCACACTGCTGCAGTTGGCACAGGGGCCATGCCCTGATTTTCCCTACGTGGGTATATATGTACCCCACAGTACGTTACTCTCACACACACCTATCAGGTTCTTCCTTTTAGCCCTCGGCAGTATCTGGTTAGTACCAAAGACATCGATGTCTCCTTTCAACAGAGTGGGAAACGGTCTCAAAGAGTGACTTATAGCAAGTGATTATGGTGCTGTACTGCCTGGGTTTTACTTGCTGAGACTCAGAGAGGAAATAATAAGACTTGCGCTTCTGTGAAAGATGTGGCACTGTCCTCTTAGAAGTTCTTGGCATTGGAGAAAAGTCTTTGGAATTGTGATGGTTGATTTTATGTGTCAACCTGACTGGGCCACAGGGTGCCCAGATATTTGGGCAAACATTATTCTGGGTGTTTCTGTTAGGGTATTTTTGGATGAGTTTAACATTTGAATCAGTAAACTGGGTAAGGCAGATTGCCCTCCTTAATGTGGGTGGGCCTCGTCCAATCAGTTGAAGGCCTGAATGGAGCAAGAGAGCCACCCTCTCCTGAGTAAGAGGGAATTCTTCTGGGCTGACTGGGGCACGAGAGTTTTTCTGCCTTAAGACTCAAACGGAAACCTCAGCTCCCCCTGGGTGTTGGGCCTGCTGGTCCTATGAATGGAACCACACTGTCAGCTTTCTGGGTCTCCAGCTTATCGATGACAGGCCGTGGGACTTGTCAGCCTCCATAACTGTGTGAGCCAATTTCTTACAATAAATCTCTTTTTCTGTCTGTCTGTCCCTCTCTCTACAGCGAGCAGAGTTTCCTTCTCTACACAGTGAGGGAAAGGGAATTAACACCCTCTCTGTGGCCCCTCAGTGCCAGGCACGCAGCTTCTCGTTCACTTGACCCGACAGCCCCGAGTGGCTGCCTCCATCACTGGGGGAAATGAGGCTCACAGCAGAGGAGCCGACGGCCTGAGGCCACACCGATGGGGGAGGCAGGGCTGGGGTGTGTGGGTTTTCTTTTAAATCAAATTGTCTGGGAGATGCTGGAGGAATTTGTGGGAGAGCAACTTCCTTGGCTTGTTTTCTCATTCATCCTCAAGGGAACTGTCTGCTCACCTGTTTGGGGCTGAGACCTAAATCACCACCCAGCTCAGGGCTCCCCCATTCTTCCTCCCATTCATTTGAAAAGCTGAGTGATTTACGCAGACAATCCCTTAGCAGGAGCAGATACCATTTGCAGCCTTTCTCGCAAAATGCAGTTTATTTTAGCCTCCGGTGAGACTCTCCTCCTGTTCCCTACGACCGTTTTTCCCTTTTCTTTTTTTTTTTTTTTGTTTTAGTCTCAGCGTCCCCTACCTTCTTCCTTCCATGAAAGCAATTTTAACTTCATGAAACTAATTAAAGTTTGATGTGCCTACATTCCTCTCCTCGCTGATCCTGCTTGGATTCCTCAGAAGGAAACAGAGGCAGGCTGAGAGGGAAAGGCCTCCGGGACTCTCCTACGAGGCTGGAGTGGTGTGTGCAGGTGCGAGGTGACTGGAGATGTCAGCCAAGCCTTGGTTTGGGGACTACAGGACTTACTGATGGAACCCAAGTTCCTTAGCACTAAGACAGTGCAATGGAGGGTCTGGCAGATGCCAGTGGGTGCAACGGAAATGAATGCTGACTACAGGAAGGAAAAAATGGACAAGCGAGTGAACAGGCAATTAGTAAAAATGAATTTTAAAAATGCCGTTCATAAAACCATCATTCGTGAGTCCTTACTGTGTCCCAAGACTGTGAAAAACATGTTACAGCTATTGCCTTTTTTAATCCCTCCTAGGTACCTTTAAACTAGGTATTATTTCCCTGTTTTTACAGACACTGAAGTTGACCAGAAGGTATAAGAACTTGCCCGAGCATACTCAACAAAAAAATGGGAAGAACTGGTATTCAGAACAGAAGTATTTGAATTTAAACAATCAGCACTCTGATTGCTGAGTACATTGTGTGATTTGTTCACAATCACTCCCTTTCTTGCTATGCTTTCCTGAGGGTGAAGTGCCCTTTCCCACCGAATTAACTTTGGGCTTGGCCACGTGACTTTCTTTGGCCAACAGAATGTGCGGGCCACCGTGTCTGAGCAGCAGCTTCAAAGACACTCGTGTGGTATGGCTCTGCCTCTCATGAATGCCTATTCTCTGCCATGAGAAACCATGCCCCATGCCACATGGCTTGTCCCTGAGAAGTCCTGTTCCTCCACTCGGGTGCCTGCATGAGAAAACACATGGAGCAAAACAGCAGACAGACACACAGAGCGAACCTGCAAGAAACAAATATTTGTACTCATAAGGCATTGAGATTTTGGGATTGCTTGTTACTGCAGCAAGAGCTAACTCGTCCAGTCGCCATCTCCTGGAGGCTCCTCTGCAGTGCCTCCTGGAAGTGATGAAATGTGAGCACAGATTGGGGAAAGTTTATATGAGACTGAGAAATGAGGGGCATGCATTCCAGGAGGTAGAAGCTGAGTGAACAAAGCCGTGGAGGTGGGAAGGTACGTTGGAACACATGAGGCCAATGAGAAAAGAGCTTTAATCGAAGCGCCGTCATAGGGGACAGGGGAAGACAGTTAGAAAATCAGACCATGGAGGGCATTGAATGCTCTGCTGGGGATGAGCAGCTTCACCTTGGAGGAGCTGGGGGAGGAGCCACTGAAGGCTCATGAATGAGGAACAGGGCTGCCCTGAGTTTCCTGCCATGTGTGGGAAAACATTGCTGGCCACGCCTCCCCTGTTGTAATTCCTGGCTTATTCTGTGAACCTGTTACTCCAGCTACGGCATTCGTCAGCAGCCAGGAAACTGATTTCTTTCCACCTTTATCTGATATCTATCAGGATGGGTGAGTCTGCTCTGCTCAGAGGAGGAAAAATGAAGCTGCCTCAGGAATAATAATAGTGAGTTTCTTCTAAAAAAAACTTTCCAAATCCTATTTATACATTCCCAGGAGGGTGGGGCTGAGGCAGAGAAGGGCTCAACATATCGCAGCTATTACGTGCCAGCAGGGCCAGCTTCATGTGTGCGACCTCTGGAGTCACATGGGGCTCTGCGCCACGAGGAGTCCTGCACTTACTGTAATGGTCTGTGATCGCACCTTAAAATTCATAACAATTTTTGAACTGGGGTGGGGGGGGCCTGCATTTTCATTTGGCTCTGGGTCCTGCAAATTGTGTAGCCAGTCCTGTAGCACTTAGGCATTGTAGACTAGATCCTGTACATACTACATTTCATTTAATCCTCCTGACAGCCCTGGGAGGTGGGAGTTATAATTCTGGCCTCACTGATGAGCAAATGGAGGCTCAGAGAGGTTAGGTTATTTGCCCAAAGTTGCACAGCTGGCATGCGGTGGAGCTGGGATCTGAACCCTGATCACGTTGTTCACCAAACCCACTCTCTTTCACCTGACTGGCTCATAGAACATTTTGGTTTTAAAACCAAAATTGTTTTTCTTCCATTGTTTCAGCTTGAACTTCCCAGCAGCCTGTGAGGTCAAAGTCATTATTCATACCTAGAAGTGGCTATTCCCCAGCAAGTCAGCACTAGAGAAAGACTGGAGGTGAGGTTTTTCAGTCCGAGACTCCCTGAAACCTGGGTCAACAGAGCCTGTGTCTTGAAGAACAGTTCCGTGGATGCCTGTGGGACCCAGAGCTGTCACATGCCTCCCAGCCTGTCCTTCTCGTGTCTCAGACTCATGGCACCCGCACACACCATGCTCGGAACTCACTGGTGACCTGGGGATGGTCCTTCCATGAGAACACTTGGTCCAAACCCTCTCCTTTATAGATGGCAGAGCCAGAGGCTGAGAGAAGGGCAGTAACGTGCCCGAAGTCACACACAGGGTTGTGGCAGATTGCCCACTGGAGTTTACACATTCGTCCTTTCAGGCACCGGGTACTGTGCTGGGGGCTGGGGATACAGGGGTGACCAGAACAGGCATAGGCCCCGGGTCCTCGGACTTCAGGGATGTTCCGTTGGCATAACATCAAGCAGACTGAGCACCCCCCGGGAGGAAAGTCTGCAAAACTTCTGGCTTGGAGAGGCCTGACCCACTCTCTCAGAATTGAGGCTGGCTTTCAAATCAATTTGCATAAGATAGGTCCCATCCTGTTAGAACAGCAAATTAATAGCTCATTTTATAGATTGAGCAATCAGCCCTACAGCCCATTAAATTTAACAGTAAACGGGGCTGAGGATCCAGCTTTCAGCCGGGCCCCGCTATCAACCTCTGCACTTCCTCTTCCTTCCCCCCGACCTTCTATTTCATCACCCTTCTCATGAGCCCTCCTCCCAGGGCCTTGTTTTCTTATTAGTGAACATGGAGTTAATTGAGCTCCCCAGAATCCCTTCTGTGCCGGGGCTAGAGGTCTTCCTAGTCCCCCATGGGGGTTCTGTCGTCTGTGACATGCCCCAAACTCCCGCCATCAGGGCATGAGCTCACTTGGGGGCCCTTGGCTCGGCCATGGGAACGAGCAATCAATATTTTATAAAGGTGTTCAGGTGGTGATAAAAGATGCATGAAGTGGTGTGTGGGGAGGAGCTTGCGGACAAAGGAGTGGGCGACATCAGAGCCGACCTCGGGGGCTGTGATGGACGTGGATGGAATTCACAAAGTCCGATCTACCCAGGGAGATGGGAAGACCATTTTTCATAAGGACGTTGTCAAATTTCTCGGACCCTCCAACCTAACCTTCCTTAAAAGACTTCTAATTGCTTTAGATGCACGGGTTGTATGAGTAAGTGGGTGAAGGCCCAGACGATATGGTTAACGATCCCTCCATTAGCTGTGGTCTCCATGAATTTTGCATGCCCCTCTACGTGGGAGCATGTTGCATTACAATTGTGCCTTAGTGGTAGGGTCTGTGGGAGCCTGGGGATTCTGGGGGAGTAAGATGGTACGTGATGGACTGGCTTATTGGTTCCAGTCCTTCACTCCTCTCTGATAGGGTAACTCATTCATACCTTCTGCTGTGCTCTGCACCCTGCAGAGTAGAAGCTGGGCTCCTCCATGGGACTTGCCTTGGCCAGTAGAATGGTAGTGGACAAGGCTGGATCGGAGGCCTTAAATGTGCCTGTAGCATTTGGTTTGGGTCCTTGTGTCTCTGCTGTTCGCCATGAGAACACGCCAGTCAGTCAGCCCCCTCACTGCACCCCGGCCTCACCGATCCGACCCTTGTCCATCAGCTTCCCAACTTCCCTTCCACACTCGTGACCAATCTAACCTTGTACACAAAGGTTGGCTGGGCCACTGTTCTTTTTAAAACGTGCAAGTGGCTTCCATTCACCTGCTGGATGAGTCCCAGCAGGTAGGGGATCTGACACCGTACCTGACTGGGATCTTGCCAACCTCCCCTGCCCCACTTTCTCAGCGCCCCCCCCCCCCATTCACCGTCTGTCCCGGGCGCTCTCCGGAAGGTGCTCCCCGCGCTGCGCACGCGCTCTGCACTGTGGTACACGCCCCCACTTCTGCCGGTCATAGCCTTCACTCTACACTCTGCCTGTCGCAAACTGCTTCATGCTGTAGAGTCCCCTCAAATGTCACCTCCTGGGGAAGCTTCCCTGAAGCCCCTTCGGGCAGAGTTCACAAGTCCCCTCCCCTCCCTTCCACGCACCTTGCCCATCTTTCTCTAGTGCAGAATTTATCTCACCGTGCTGTAACATTTTCACATGTAATAACTTTTTCTTTTCCCATTTATAACCTTAATTGCTTCTAAAGAGAGTGGATTAAGTTAATAGGCAAACTTTTGTTCTGCTAAACACCTCTCTGTATCTGTGTGTAAGCAGCTTCGGGGCAGGGGCCAAAGTTAAGTCATTTTGCAAGAAGGAGAAAAATTTGAGGACAGGAGTAGAATTTTGAAGATGTTGTGGGGGATAGAAAAGGAAGCGGGGGGGCAGGCTAGGGAGAGAGGAGCCCCTGAGCCTGGATAGCCCATCTGCCCCCACTCCATGGGAGGGGCGCTGAGAAGGGACTTCAGGGCGTGTCTGAACTGTGACTGTTAAGCTGCTCGCTGACAAGGGTGTCCCCACCTCCCCTGCAGAACCTTTAGGTAGGTCTGTATCACCACATACGCTTTCGAGTTTGCTGGGAAGTCGGCCACGTGCAGGTCTGCGTTTGCGTGGATTTAGAACAGGCACAGATCGAACAGCCTCGCACTCAGGGTCCGGCAGAGGGGCCCAGGAAGCTGCACATCTCTGGGAATAAACAGAAGCCGTGAGAACGACTTTGCACCCGTGGAAGGAGGAGTCTGATCTGGGCACGGGCAGCTCTGAAAGCCAGGAGGGTCCAGCTGGCATCCTGGTTCTATTCCTTTTTGTTTGTCTCTCCCGTTGGGTTAGTTCGAGGGTGGAACTCAGTAAAATTTGTCAGGATTCTTTTCCTGGCAGTGAATGGAACCCTATCTCAAATCGGCATAAGAAAAAAAAAAAACAACCCCAAAACCTAACTGGGTCACATAATTGAAAGATTCCAGGGATACTGAATCAGGTAGGGCTGGATCTAGGTGCTCAAATGATGTCATCAGGATTTAGCACTTCATTGTTTGTTTTCCTCTGTTAGTTTTGTTCCCAGCTGCTGGGTAGACCTGGCAGATCTATAGCTCCCTCCTGGCCATGCAGCAGAAAGAAAGTTCCTCCTCATCTTTCGAGGGCTGAGGCTCTTTGGTTAGGTGCCCACTCTGGGATGGATCATGTGGCCTCAAGAATTGGCTGGAGCTGGGCTGTGCCCCACCTCTGGTTCTGGGCGGGGCGAGGGTTAGAATCAGTCCTACCTGGGTCACCTTGACTATGAGTTGGGGCGGGATGTTTTCCTGAAGGAACATGAAAGAGGTGATCCCAGAAAGCGGGGAAATGGATGTGGAGGCAGCAACATCCCCTGCCCCTTGGCAAGGGTACCTGTGTGCGTCATTTCCATAAATATTCCCGTATGTTTATTTGAACTTCATTACATATATTTGTTTCCATCAGCCATACTACAGTACAGCATTGCAGGTCTAATTTTTTGAAATAAGTGGTATCATAATGTATTATTTCACAATTTGCTTTTTTTCCATTTAACATTTTGTTGAGTTTATCTATGTTTATGTATGAAGGCAAGTTTTAGCTATTTTAACTTCCACATTGTATTCCATTTTATTAACAAATCGCTGTTTATCTTATCTGCTATTGAAGAACAGTTGGGTTATTTTGCTATATAAACAGTGCTGCAATAAATGTCTTTGTACATATCTCCCTGTGTATATATATGCGAGCGCTTCTAGGGTAGAGAGCGAAGCTGAGTTGCTGATAGAATAGGCACATCTGCAGCTTCCTAGATATTGCCAAATGGCTCTCCCGAGTGCTTGTACCAATTTATATTCTCAACAGCAGTGAATGAATACCTTTTTCTTTATATCCTTGCCAATTCTTGGTGTTATCTGATTTTTAGGAAAAAAATGGAAATTAACTTGGTGTGAAATGATACTTCATTGTTTTAATTTGATTGTATCTACATATGTTTATTGGCTATTTATGCTTTCTCTTCCATGAATTGCCTGTTCATATACTTTGCTCACTTTCCTGTTGGGATTTTATTTTCTCGTTGATTTTTCAGTCGAAATTTTATTGACATAGTTGTTGATCCACATGTAGCCATAAGAAATAATACAGAAAGATCCACAGAACATTTTGTTGAGTTTTCCCCAATGGTAACATTTTGCAAAACAGTAGTGTGAGACCACAGTAAAGATATTGACATTAATACAATCCATTGATCTTACTTAGATTTCCCCAGTTTTACTTATACTCAGGTATGCGTGCTTTGGGGAGCTAGATATTAAATTACTGATTAAACTTCTGTAATGGTTATAGATCTGTTTGGGTTTAAATTTCTTTTTAAGTCTATTTTGATAAGTTATATGTTTCTACAAAATTGACGATTTTGGCTAATTAATCGTTATCACCGTCTGGACCCCTCTCACAGACTTCCTTTCAGCCCGAGGCTCTGTGATCCCCAAATGGCAGTGTCCTCAGGACCCCCATGCCTCAGCCCAGCGTTCTTTATCGCCGCTAGAGAAAGTCGCCCTTCAGTGCAGAGTGATGTGAACAGATCGAAATCAGACAGACCTTGTTTCAGGTTCCTTCCTCGCTGTGCCATGTTGGGCAGGTGATTCAACCTCTCTGGGCCTCTGTTCCCACATCTGTAAACACTAACTCAGTGAAGCACAAATGGGGAAGACCCTGGCCCAGCACATAGTAGGTAACCAATAAGCACAGCTCTCTCTCCCTTGTATCGTAATACTCACATCCGGGTCTTTCTTCGGCTCGGCAGAAGCCACCTGCAGGAAGGGGCTGTGTCTGATGCACTTGTGCATTCCCCAGTGCTGGCATGCTACAGTCACTCGGGAAGCATTATCTTTTCTGAATGAAGACTGCACCAGCAGGAACAAGATCTCCAATTCCGGGGGAGCAGGGATGGAAGGTGCCCGAGGAGGCCAGACTCACACATCCAGGGTATTGGAGATAGGCAGTATTCCTGGTGGTTGGGAATGCCGGCTTTGACTAGACAGAGATGGGTTCAGAGCCAACTCTGCTATTTGGATACTATGTAGCCTCTCCGAATTCAGTTTCTCCATCTGTTAAATGGAGTTAATAATAATAATAGCTAACCACTAATGAATGTTATGTGCCTTGACTGTGTTTTAAGCACTCTACATGAATTATATTAATTCACATCATCTTCACAGCCCCACAAAGTAGGCAACAGTAACATACTCTCCTTGTCAACGAGAAACAGAGAAAGCGGGATTCCTCACCTTGCCCAACACCATGCAGCCACTAGAGGGTGCCAGTGGGATTCAAGCCCAGGCGGTATGGCTCCTGAAGCCAATGGCGGTTCCTACAGCGCAGATGTAGTGAGGCTTAAAGGAGATACTGTGTATGAGGTTCTCAGCAGAGCGCTTGACTCATGGTGAGGGCTCAGCAAGAAGTGTAGCTGTTATTGCTGCTGTTCCACACAGGTCTCCTTGACCCCGCAGCTGGGTCCAGCCACAGAGTTAGCGGATTGGGCTCACAACACTCTCTGCTTGGCATCGCACGCTTGACGATGAAACATGCTTAATAACCGAGCTATTCTTGATCTTCTCCCTGGGTGTCGATGTCGCTTTCCTGGCAGCCGGGGGAGCATGTGTAAGGCTATGAAGCTTCTATTCTTAGCACCAGTGCTCATCTTAGAAGTAACTTTTTTTGGACACACCTCTTCCTGTTCTTTGCAGAAGCTTGTGTTTCCTGGGAGGAGAAAACCCTCTTTGAATAGCAAAACAAATAGCTCCTTTATTTTTGAAAGGACAAAGCCACGGAGGAACACAGTCATGACATTTTCAATTTTGTGAGCTTTTAGCATGTAAATGAGGATATGGAGGGAAATAAAGCTTGAGAGGCCAGCAGGACCAAGATCCATTCGCCCTCCTACCTCCATCTAATTATCTATCCGTCCATGAGGCAGCTGATCATCCATCCATCCATCCATTCTTCCATCTGACCCCCCATGCATCCATGCACCCATCCGTCGACCCATCTATCGATCACCAGCGATGTTTTCTGAACATCTACTATGTGCCAGCCAGGCAGTCACATATCCTCAATGCTCATCACATATACCTGATGAAGGTAGTCAGTCTGGGACACCAATAAGAGAGAGTTGAAAGTTTCCTGGAAGAAGCATCATTTGACCTGAGCCAGGAACACTGGGGATACAGTGGGACTATTGGAACTTGCTTCAGTAAGCAAGGCCGACCATAATCAGATACTGGTACATATGTTCATACAATTTAGCAATAAGAGACGTGCTGTTAAGGAAAAAAGCCCAGCTCTGTGAGACCCTGTACTCAATCGAAGGTGGGTGAAGAGTAGTGGCCAGAGGATATTTTCAAAGGTCCCCAGACAATTCTGATGGTCACTCATATTTGGGACCCCTCCCTGTAGGCCTGAGCACCCAGCTGGTCAGCTGCAAATGTTTCCTAAAGGAGCTGAGACCCTCAGCCCCTACCCCTTGGGTTGGCCAGCGCCCCAGAGTAGGTCGCTCCCAGCAGCGAGTAGCTCATCGGCTTCCTCCAGCGTGCTGCATGCATGCTACCATTTTCAGTGTGCGCCGTGAGGTCACAAAGCGGGAAACGCCGCTGTAGCAACATGAAGTCATCAGAGATTGTCAAAGAGGGATGTGTTTGCTCAGCTGGGCCTTCTACAAAGTTCTGAGGCCGCAATGCGGGACACGTGCTGATGAAGGAAAGGAGCGCAGTGGAGAGGCTGGGGGGTGGTCTTTGGGGTCCCCAGGGAGGCCTGCGCTCAGGTTGTGGAGGGGGAGTTGTGGGGACTGAGACAAAACACAATAAGGAGATAAAATCAACAGAGAGTTTGGGGAGTCGAGGCTCCGTGCCGGGTGTCTTGTTTGTTGAGACAGGGGCACAGAGGAGGAAGCTGGCCTGGGGGTGGGTAAGTGAAGGTTTCATTTTTGGATAAAATAGGGGCTTTTTAGGAGTCCATATTGTGTGTCCGTGATAATCCTTTGATGACAGTCAGGGGTCCTTGAGCGTGGGCCTTTCAGATGGACATTATTCCTGAATCAAAACTTTTGCCATCTGCTCGTCCCTGAAATGCGAAAGCAGAAAGAGCCGACTTCCCGACGAGACTGGGGAGGAGGAAGAGAAATGCTCTTTAAATGCATGCAGGACATATGTTCTTCATTCAACATCGCATTTGTCTGGAGTGCTCAGCCCATTCCTGCGGGATGTGAGGAAGGGTGGGGGGAGGAGGGAGGAAAAATTGCTGGGGGAGGCTGTGGCTGCTGAAGAGGAGCCGAGTTCAGGGCCAGAGAGAGGCCTTCGTGGCTGCCTCTCCGGCTTTAGTCTGACTTCCCAGCTCAAGCGCTCTTGCTTGCAGGGAGTCTGCACGGATCTCTCCTCTCCCCCAGGCACTGAGCCCAAGTAGCCAAGTGGTGATTTAACTTTTCCAGGGTGTCTCTATTCGCGTTCTGCCCGCTAAGAAATCAGGTCTGGAGCAGTGGTTCTCAAACTGGGCTGCGTGTTGCAATCACCCAGGGAGCTTTAAAGAATAATGCTGTTTGACCCACCCCAAAGATTCTGATGTGATTGGCGTGGGGCACTGTCTGGGCATCAGGAGTTTTAACAGCTCCCTGATGATTCTAATGTGTAGCCAGGTAAAGCTTAATGGGTGATTAATTTCCCTCCCCCCCCCCCCCCCCCCCGGCCATGTGCGGGAGCTTTGCTCTAAAGCACTTTCAGAAAGCAGAAGCAATGATTCCACCCAATTATTGCTTAAATAAAAGGAGGCTTACTGCTCTCAGCCAAAAGGATGGCTATTGTGGCAGGAGTGGTCCAACAGCGACAGGGCCCAGGATGAGGGGCTTTGGCAGACTGCCTGTGTCTCCCTTTGCACAGCCTGCACCTCGCTGGGCAGGGGCGACAGCAGATGGGGTCCCCGGGGCTGCTGCTCAGATGGAGTCAGGAACCGACATACACACGTGGGTTCGGAGAAGCAGCACAGCCTCAAGGGGGACCCAAACTGCCCGGGGAACCATCCTGCTTCTGCCACTCGGTAGCTGGGTGACGCTGGGGAAACTTTTTAATTCGTGACTTAGTTTCATTACCAATAAAATGGGGAAGGTAACAGAAACGACCCTCCAATAGAGACTTCTCGGAACAAAGCTTAGAATAATGTCTGGCACAGATGAACTCTGTTTTCATCAGCCTAGCTGCAGGTCCTGGTATTTCTACCCACTTTGGCAGCAATAAGAGAACAATGAAAGAAAACAAAAAATAGGGTGGGGCAGAGGGTGGAGCCAACACAATGGGTGGGCCACACAATCCAGTTTCCTCACGCATTCACTCCCTTATTCCTGGAGTTATTATTACCCGATGGCTTAGGAATTAATGGATTAAATCTCCTTCATTCGCTCAGCCTTGCCGTCCCTGTTGGGGCACTTTGGTTTGCCCTTGGGGACGTCAAGACAAGCAGATATTTTGCCCACAGCGCTTCAGATTCAGAAGACAGTGGCTCTGCCTTTTGACATAAAGAAGAAAGGCAGGCAACCTGGGGCCTGGGGAGAGTGGGAGGTGAAGGAGAAAGGGCAGGGGATTGTGGAATCTGGCTGTCCAGGCAAGTCAAAAAGAAATGTAAAACAAGGGAAACAGTTCCGGCATCTTCCATGGGAAGACTCTAAGCCACTTCCTGCCTGCCATCTGCAGGGGACATTTAAGTACATGAGCTTCATTTATTGGAAATGGATAAAGAGATGTAGCTCTCCAGAAGATTCTAATTAATACACCCCATGTGGCCAAGGTGTCTTGGAAATTCAGCCCCCCAGCCCCCCTCCTGAGTTCCATTCCCAGTTTCACTGTTCATCAGAGCTGTAGGTGGGACTCACCCAGTACCAGCCCCTGTTCTGGGGTTCCTTCTCTTGCACGTCACAGGCGATAAGATTGAGAACCAGGGAGACTGGGGACCTGGCCAGAGTCTCATGGCCGTAAGCAGAGGGGGTGCCAGGGCCTGGGGCATGGCCTTTGGATGCCGGGTGTCCACGCACAGCAGGCTCGATGGCCACACCGCTCTGTACGACCACCGTGGCCTTGCTCTGTACGGGCACAGCTACTCAGGACAGCCACTTCCTGGCTCTGTGGCCATCGCCCCCCTCAGGCTCTGATGCCTTGGGAGAAGCGACTTAGGCTGACTTACATCTTATCTCTCTCAATTCCCAGCAGGCAACCCAGGCTTGGAGCTTCGTAGGTACTGTGGCAGGTAAACATTTGATGAGTTGAATTGAACATCACGTTCCCAGCACCATCAGGCCTCTTATATGCACAATAAGAATAACGTTAATATTATAATAGTACCATTGACACTCAGAGCTTGCTATGTGGCAGCCATCAGTCTAAGCACTACATCTGTCTATATCTATGTCTTGTCTATATCAACTATATCTATCTATATATACATCTATATTTATATCTATATCTATATCTATATCACTATCTACCAATTTATATCTATCTATCTATCTATCTATCTATCTATCTATCTATCTCTAAATCTATCCACACAGTTACTCCTGACAACAACCCCAGGCAGTTGGGTGCTTCTTATTGTATATGTGAGGTCAAAGACATGGCAGAATCAGGACTGGGTTCAGATCTGTCTGATGCCCATGTTCCCAAGTACCCTGCCCTCCACCTCCAGGGAGGGGCTAAGAGGCCTTGAACTTGCAGAGCACGTTAGCTGCTGGTTGTGCCTTTGCCAGCACCTTGCTCCACCTATTTTCTGGGGCTCAGTTTTCACAGGAGAAGGTGCTAGAAGACGAGCTGGAAGATCCTTCCCTGTCCAGCCCCTGAAAAGTGCTAACGGAGACCTCGTACTTGGGGTCTGTGACTTTCTAGGACACAGGTTTACAACCCAGGAAAGGAATTTGGTGTGTTCGTGAAAGACTGCGCCTTTGTGTACACACGTGTGCTCACGTGTGCAGCGTGGGCTACCCCGCAACTTCGCACGGACTAAGTCACAGAACATAGCTCACCGCATATGCCTCTATCAAATGGATTTTATTCTCAGATTTACTAAGTAATAGATTCTGATCCCAAATCTTGTATATAGTGAAGCTAGTAATCAAAACTCAGAAGAAAAATGTGTTTTTCTTGCTCTTAGAGCAGAGTCACTTGCCACTCCCAACCCATCTATATTAAAATCTTAAACATTTCCTCTTAGCAATGAAAACATCCTGTAATCCCTGGGGACCTCAGTTACGTGCCTCAGAAGACTCATCTCTAAATCTCTTCATTGACCTTTTTTTTTTTACCCTAACGGGAGTGCGAGTGGGGGACTCTTTTACAGCAAATAAACATATGGAACGTGAGCTCGGAGCGGCCCTCAAACGCTGCCCCTGTTTCTCTACTTCCTGCTGCCTCACACTTTATACCAAGGTTTACAAGCTGGCCATTTCCTGCAAGTTTATATAGCATGAAAGAAGGAGAAATGATCAAATATGCAGTTTAATTGCAAAAGCCATGTAATAATCTCGCTACTCTGCAAGGTTAAGACTGTAATGTGAGGAGCTGCAAGCTGGCTAAACTCATTTAGAACAGCTTGGACCTTTCAGTCTCTTTGTCTGGGCCCATATTTTATGCCACCCAGACCCAACCATTTACTTTATTTTGGTTATTGACTCGTAGTCCAAGAATAATGATGTCACGTCAGACTGAACGTCATTTAGAATAATCTCCTCTCGGGACAAATACCTCTCAAACAAATCCTGCTGCTGGCTCCGTACCCGCCAGGGGCCCCAACTCTGCTCCAAGGCCACAAGCGTCGCATTTCTGAGCCTCTGCTCAGCCGCCCCGGGCTGGCTCCTGCAGGCACGGCCAAGAGCCCCGGGCAGTGTCCACGAGGAGAACCTCAGCTGGGAGCCGACACGCTGACTCTTGTCCCACACTCCCACAGGCGCAGGGGGAGAAGAGCCAGGCCTCTCAGATCACGTGGTTCTGTCCATGTCCTGAGCCCAAACCCCGTCACATAAGATAAGGTGTTCATACCCGTTTCATGCGGTTGGGGCGAGAATCTGGCGAGTTGACAGACCAACTTCAGGGCACCGGGTAGGCTTCCAGTCATGGGGAGCTCCCTTCCCTTTATTTCAGAGGATCAGAGAAGGCGAGGAGCTTCAAAATCATCTTGGGAATACCATGATATTAAGCTTCTAAACATTTAAAGCCATTGGTGGGGGGAAACCATGATTCAAATTTACTGAAAAGCAATCATTCATCCTCTATGTGACAAATTCTAGCCCATGTAGCTGGGCATAATAAAGAGAAATCCTGGGGAGGGGGAAGCTCAAGATGAGGGAAACATGTATAAGATCATGTGGCGGGGGGGAAGGACAGAGGGCATGGCCCTGTGTGGGAGCTTCGCTGCACAGGTGTGGTCCCAGGTCTGCCCCTGACTCGGGTGGGTTGTCTGGGAGGCATCCCTCGCCTCTCTGGCCCTTGATGTATTCCTTGGTAAAACCAGGAAGCTGAACTGGGCGCCCTCTAAGGACCTTTCTCCCTCTGGAATTCCAGGGCCCATCTTTAGGGATGGTGTCTCTGTGCTGGAGGCGGGTGCAGCCCAGCACGGAGAGGGGCCCCCGGAGCCCAAAGCCGACCGCGGCAGGCAGGCTGAGACGCAGCAGACCCCGGGTTAGGAGGGGGGCCAGGGTGGCGGACTCTGAGGCTAGAGCCCGCCAGGCGGGCCCGTGAAAATGCACAGGAAACCGCCGTTGCCTCTCTTCACGCTCCTTTCTCAGACTTTCTTATCAGCTTTCCAACCCTTCTGGTTTTTTCTCCTCCCTTTCAGACCCCTCAGGTCATACAGTCATTTGTGGTCCTTAAGTCTTATGATCCCTCCATAACATTGAGTTCCCCATTTCCTTTCAATTTCTCACTGAGTCAAAAGAAGCATGCAATAGAGGCTTCTCTGATCTCTTTAAATGCAATTGATTTTACTTTTACAGATATTTTCCTAGGTCTTCTATATGCCCTCATTGTATTTCATCAAGTTTTATATCCTTTTCTAAATTTGTCTTTCCTGCCTCTGCTAGACTGTGAAGCCTTAGGTGGCAGAGATTCTTTCTCTGGACCCCCGAAACCACCTGCCACTCCCCGTTCCATTGGGCAGGGGCTACACAGACACCCTCATCGTGCAGCAAGTGAGAACACCACCGGGAAGAATAAATAGTGAAATACTATCACACAGACTTATGAACCAGCCACACAAACTCTCAAATGTCTCTGAGCCAGACCCTGGGCTGCGTTCTTTGGATAACGTAGAGATGGCAGTTGGGGAAAGCCACACTGGCCGCACTTGACTGTCAGGAGTCAATCTGTGGTCCTGGGGTAGTGACTCGACATCTCGGAGCCTGGTTTTCTTTTCCTTAAAATGCGGGAAGGGCGACAATTTAAGTCCTGCTGAGCCATGTAAATTAAATGATATATTATAAACTTGCAGACATGGTGAGGTGAAAGTCAGCACACCCTCTTTGGAACACCTGCAGAATCTATAGAAGCTGAACATTAGCCAGCCCGCCCTGGCTATCTGTCTATCCAACAGATAGGAGTGCTTATGTCCTCAAATGACCGGCACCAAAATTCTCCCAGCAGCTCTATTCATCCCCAAACTGGACAGAGTCTGAATGTAGAACGGATAGATGGCGGCATATTCATCTAGTGAAATACTACACAGCAATGAAAAAGAACAACGAGGTACTCTGCACAATGACATAGAGTATGTCACAGATGCAATAGTAAGGGCAGGCAGCCAGACATAAAAGAGTACTTATGGCGTAATCCCATTCATATGAAGCTTAGGAACAGGCAAAAATACTCTGTAGAGATGGTGTTCAGAATAGTAGTTTCCTTTGGGGAGAGTTGACTCAGAGGGGGCATAAATGTGTTCTGGGGGCTGAAATGTTCTATACCTTCATCTGAGTGGTGTTTGTAGGTATGTGTAAATGGAAAAATTCATCAAATTGCGCACTTGAGTATTGCATGTCATTATATGTAAATTATTAAAAAGGTGAATAAGGAACTTATAAATGTTAACAAAAAATTAGATCCTGGACCACCCATGTATATGTGTGTGTGCGCGTCTTAACAGCTGTGCTCCAAATCAAAGATGACAGGGACAGGGTTCACAATGAGGCCCTCCCAGCCAGTGCTTCCCAAGCTTCAGCTGCATAAAATCAGCAGGACAGCATGCTGTCCATGGATTCCAGGGCCCCTCCCCGTCAACCCTGCAGAGTTTCAAATTCAGGGAGCCTGGCTGGAGCCTGAGAGTTTTGCTTTACTTAAAAGCTGTCACGTGATCCGATGCAGCTCATCCGCAGACCACAGGGGCAAATGGAAAACAACCCATTGAGCACCCTCATGCTCCAGTGAAGTTTGCCTGCCAATGTCCCACTCCCAGGCCACCTTCCTTCTGCCTTCTGCATCTCACATGATTGCATCTCATTGGCGGAGCCTGATTTTCCTCCAAAGCTGCAGCTGCAAGGGCATCTGGGAAATGTAGTTTTAAGCCGCCGAGTGTTGTTGTGGAGGGAGGTACGTGGCAGTCAGAGAGATTTCAAGTGCCACTCCACCACAACCTCCACGGTTCCCACGCAGCTGTCAGCTGGTGACACTCCAGAGACTCAGGGCACTGATGTGAACACAAGTCTGCTGGTGGGTGACTTGAGTTAATTGCAGCTGTTGTCTTCTGGGGATTTTTGACACTTTTCAGTCTAGGAGAGTCACATTTCAGGTTGGAAAAGTCTGATAAAGACTGTTAATAGAGACAATAATTTCCTTGTTTTCGCTCAGTGATGCAAAAAAGGAAATCAAACTTGAGTTCATGCTCAAGCTCGAAGAAATAACCCTGTGTATCACCCCTCCCCACCCATTTCTCAGATGGGGAAACTGAGGATCCCAAAGAGGACAAGGGACAACTGGCAGAGCCAAGTTAAACTCATCTGCCTGCATTTGGGTGTAGAAAGCACTTTGCTGTCCACAATTCCCTTTGTTCCTCCCACATCCCTGTGATGAGAGCAGTGCAGGCATTGTTATTTTCCAGATGAGGGGCCCAAGGTCCGGACAGGTAAGCAAGAGCGGTATCACACGCCACACAGCAAGCACGGTCACCTCACCTGGTGCAGCCTGGAGCCTGAGGCCTGCCTCCGAGCCTTGGCTCCTCTGCCGGCTAGCTGTGTGGCCATGGATAAATGACCTAACCTCTCTGTGCCTGGCTTTCTTCTTCTGTGAAATAGATTTAATAATGGTACCTGCCTCAAGAGATTTTGAAGAAGGCATGAGACCATAGGTGTAAGGTGCCAGGACTGTGGAGGCCACTTGTGTTCAGTAAGCATTAGCCATTGCTATATTTCTGAGCTTTTTCCAGGAAAGAATCTAAGAGCTTATTTAGGACCTATCACATTGCACGCAAAATAAAATAGAATAAAGCTGCTGTCTGGGAAGAAAGAGTTTCATTCTGAGAGGACAGGAGGCCTTCACCTGCAGCTGTGATGCATGTGACCTTTGGAGACAGCCACCAAATGAACCTTTTCTGCCTGACCGTGGTACAGTAATGCATTTCATCATTTGACAGTTACTCGTTTTTGCCTCCAATGCATTCGTCCCCTATCAGTTAACATGGAAACACTTTTTAAGACACACTCCTTAGTGTGGCTGCTCCTACTTCCATACCAGCCTTACTCTGGGCCAGATCTGCGGCAGGTACATGTACGGCGTCCTACGTTCACTACTTCGCTGCCAGTCCCTTGGTGGAGACTCTCTGGCCCCCAGCTGAGAACAAGAGATGGTGACACCAAGCAGGCTTGGGGGTAGCAGAAAGAAAGCCTACTAGTTCCTGGGTGCGATGCCAGGCATCTTATTTTTGTTATTTCAATGACCTTTCCCAGTAGTTCTGAGAGGTGGGACACTATTCCCATTTTGCAGATAGGGTAACTGAGGCTTAGAGAAATGACTTACGTGGGTCCTAAAGCTGGTAAATCCTGATGCCAGATTTGATTTGAGAGCATTTCGTCTTCAAAGGGACTTCTTTCTTCTTGCTTCCTGCCTCCAAGGAAAGAAAAGTGGATAATGACACGGGCCAGCTGGTTGACCTCAAGTATACATTTGTGACTTCCTTCTATGGAGATTAGGTCTTGGGGAGGCACGTGACTCCCAGATGAGTAATTAATGTCCAGCTTCTGCTTATCGAAGCTTTTCTAAGAGTCTCGGTCCTTCATGACCCCAAGATTCATTTGCTTGCTTGCTCACTCAGCTACTCGACATGCGTTAGTGTCTGCTGTTGCAGAGTTTGCTAATTTCCATCCAACACTCATCTTCTCTTTGTAACAGAATCCCAATCTTATTTGGGACAGCACTGTGCCCAGCTAAAAAACTACATTTCCTGGCCTCCTCTTTAGATGTGTCCAAGTGCCGAGGTTCTGCCCAGGGAGATCTAAAAAGTGGATTGCGGGGTGCCTCCAGGAAGACTGTTCGCTGGGAGCTCACTCACTACCATCTCCCTTCCCTGCGTTCTCCTCCTGTCCGCCCACCAGGCATGGCGGCAGCTTTCCTGCAGCCTCGTGGACAATGAGGCGAATTTGCAAGTGGAAGCCACACTGAGTGGTGGAACAGAAAGAGGGAAGGGCTGGATGGCCACTTCTTTTACTCAAGAGAGAGAACATCCTTTCTGCTGAAACTACTGCTTGGCTGGATTTTTGGTTCTATGTAGCCAAACCCAAGCTTTGTGGATGTATCTACTGTGTGGAGACAGCTCTTGGAGGATGGACTCTGTCGTGAGAAGCCTGTGCTCAGAAAGCTCTGCCCAGTTGAATGGATGAAACAAGGACTTGGGCTATGGTGACAGCAGAGAGAAGTCGGTGGGAGCTAAGGGCAGCAGGGATCTTGGACATCCAGAGCGATGGGCAGCGCTGAGGCTGCGGGCCATGGGGAGTGCTCCTAGAGAAGGGGGTACCAGGTCTGAACAAGCGAGGGGCGAGGAACTCCCAGGCAGACGTGTAACATGGGCAGGATGAGTGCAGGGTGCAGGGCTTGAGTTCAGAATGGTGTATCTGCCGTGTTCATGAGTGATTTGATTGGTGAGTGACTTGGCTGAAAAGGGGCTTGGGAGGGGCTGGGAATGGCAGGGGCGGCGGGGAAGGTCCGAGCAGGATGGGTGACCTCATCGTGTGTGCTTGTCCCCACCTTCCTTCCACTCAGCTCCACCCAGCAGGCTGACCGCGAGGAGGCCTACGGCAGGCTCCCTCGGCTCCCGATCCTAGTGAAGGAGAGAGAAAGTTCTTCACCGTGGTTCTTATCTCCTTCGCTGTGATTAAAGCCTCATCTTTGGCTGGCTGTTTTCCCCACCCTCCTTTTTGGGATACACTTAATTTTTTTTTTTTAAGTTGTGGCAAAATATACATGACATAAAATTTACCATCTTAACTACTTTTAAATGTACAGTTTGGTGGTATTGGGTACGTTCACATCATTGTGCAACTGTTGTCACACCCTTCTCCAGAACTCTCTTGTCTTGCCAAAACTGAGACCTTACGCTCATTAAACAGCAACTCCCCTTCTCTCCCCCACTTTCCACAGCCCCTGGTATCCGCCGTCCTACTTTCTGTCTCTGTAACCTTGAGTACTTCAGGTCACTTGTCTACGTAGAATCATGCTAAGTTCTTTTGTGTCTGGCTTATTTCACTTGATAAAACATCCTCGAAGTCTATCCATGTTGAAGCAGGCGTCAGAATTTCCTTCTTTTTAAGGCTGAATAATATTCCATTGTATGTATATACCACATTTTTTTAATCCATTCATCAGTGGACACTTGAGTTGTTTCAACTTTTTGGCTATTATGAATAATGATGCTGCTATGAACACAAGAATGCCAATATCTGAGTCCCTGCTTTCAGTTATCTGAGGTTTATACTCATAAGTGGAATTACTGAGTCATTTGGTAGTTCTATGTTTAACTTTTGGAGGCATCGCCATATTGGTTCCCCCAGTGGTTACACCATCTTGCATTTCCACAGCCGTGCCCAAGGTTCCGCTATCTCCACATCCTCCCAAATCCTTTTTATTTTCTGTTTTGTTTGTTGGTTTTGATAGTAGCCCCCCTCAGGGGTGTGAGCTGGTTGCTGTCCATTCCAGCACCTTGGGAAGGTGTGCGCTGTAAAGAACCTTGAAAACTCATGAGACTCAACCAACAATAGCAGCTCATTGGAGGGCAAAGATCCACAAGGGCTTCCATATGGAACTTGGTCCCTCCTCTCCTTCCAAGGAGCAGACACCCTCGAATCTAGGAGAGGCATCTCTGTACACACCAGACTATTGAAACCAGTGTGCGGGATGCCTCTGCTGTGTCCTCCAGAATTTCTTCTCGTTTTGGCTTCTGGAAGGGAAGTTCTCTTTCACCTTCCCAGAGGCACGGTAATAACCACAGAGTCCAAATGCACATGTTCCTGTGCATTCCCTTGTCGAAATTTGCATGTTCATAATTTTATATTCATGCATTCCTTGATGATGCCTAAATGTTTTCCTGGAAATGTGTGTTGATTTGTAAATTGGATTGCCTTCTGCACTAAAATACCATTTGTGCAAGAAAAATTTTTGTTGTTACAGGAGGTATGGAGGAGGAACTAGAGGGGCCCCGTGGGAGGGAGGGAGGGAGACTTTGGGGGAGGGTGCTGCAAGGTGCAAGGTGGCCTGGGCTAGGGTGGTGGCAGAGAGGATTCACAGGTTGTGGTGGGGGGACGAGGGACAGACAAGTTGCATTTCAGAGACGATCTACAAGATGTGTTGACAGATAGTGGTCAGGCCTGAAGGTGGGGGAGGAGTCAAACGTGATTCCCATGTTACAGCTCCATGAATAGGGGGTGTTGGAGAAGGCAGGGACCAGAACAGAGGGTATGATTTCTGTTTAGACCCTAAAGGACCCATGGGCCACCCAAGCCTCTGGACACGTTAAGTAAGGGAGGGGTATAGGGTTTTTAAAGGGGGAGGGGAGGTTGGAGAGTGGCTTGCGAAGGGCCCTGCGTGTGAGCAAGATCCCCTGGACTGGAGAGACAGCGCAGGCTTTCTCAGCAATGGTCAGGTTCAAGGTGAGGAAAGATGGCTCTGCACCACCACTGGGGGTGAATATGATCAAGCAATCCTGGATCCGAAGGGGCCTCAGTCCAGCTGTTCCACAGTGCAGATGGGGAGGCTGAGTGGCTGCCAGGGCCTTGTGCTGGGCTGACAGGAGACCAGAGACTAGAACCCAAGTGTCTTGACTCCCGGGCTGGGGAGGAAGCCTGTGACCTCTGGGCTCTTTGGCTTTCGCCCTTGGGTTGGTGTCCTCAGGGCAACCTGCTCTCCATCACCTCACCCCACTTGGAGCGCACCCACCCTGGACCCAGGACCCAGTGCCTGCACTAGCATCAAAATTACCAAGAGTGAGTCCCGCCTCCACTCACAAGCTGGTAGCCCTGGGCTGTGATGCTCTGCGAGAGCGCCACTTTCCTCACTGGTCATGTGAAACACTGACTCCTCCATTCAGGGTTTGACGACACGGGAGCATCAAAGGGCTGGAGGATGGCGTGGCACCCAGAGGACACTCAGTAAACGACTGTTGCATCTGGGTCAGAGTCAGCCTGAACAGCTCCTCCCCCAGGAGGCCTTTCCTGGCTCCCCCTCCCCTGATCACACACAGTAGATAAGATACCTCTTCTCTGTGCCCCCGAAGGACCACACCGGGCCCTGTTAACTGTCTCCTTCGTCACGGGGGCTGGTATTGTTTAGCAGGATAGTTTGGTTTGCGCATCATAGAAATTCTGTCCCTGCTGCTTCCTAATTGTGAGATCTTGGGCCAGTCTCACAGTATCTTTGTGGCTCAGTTTCCTCATCTGCAAAATAGAAATGGTATCAATATACCTACCTCTTAGGGTCTTTGTGAGAATTAAACGAGACAATACATAAACTCAGTCCTTAGAACAATGCCTGGCACAGGGTAAATGCTCAATGAACATTAGCTAATTATCCATTATTATTTATTATCATTGGTATTTTTACTTGTAGGCCTGTTGGACTAGGAGTCAGGAGACCTGAGTTCTAGCCTCAGCTTTTTATTCTATTGCTCTTTGGTAAATTTTTGATGTCCCTGGAACTGTTTTAGGCAAGAGGTTAGTTGATAAATATATGACTTTGTCCTATAGAGAAGCCCCAGTTACCATTCTGTCTGTGTTCACGGGGCTGGACACAGACCAGGCAATGAATATGTTTGTAGAGAGGCCTTCTGGGGATTAGGTTCTAAGGTGGTCTCTGCTGTCTCTCCAGTGACTGCCGGGCTGCTTTGGGGAGCCCACCTTCGTGGTGGCACCTGTTTCCCCCGAGCCCCCCCACTGAGGACACGGCGGAGGCCCTTGGTCTTCGGGGTGCCCCAAGCCACTGGGCTTTGGTCTGCATGCACACGCACGTATATTTTAGAAGTGATTCTCTTAATCATATCTTGAATTAATGCAGGCCTCGTTCATTCCCAGCTCTCATTACCCTCTTAATTAACTCGGCACAGATGGAAAAAGTCAGAATTGCTCTAGCCGAGTTGTTCTGCTAGTTTTAAAATGAGATAGCAGATGGGAGGACGAGGTGAAACGGGCCGGCTCGGAGGGAGGAGATGCGTTTTCAAGCTGTCACCGGAGCGTCAACAAATACTCCATCTGTTGGTGGTGAGGCCGGGCAGAGGCCTTGTGCAAGGGGCTAGCGTTCAGAGGGCCGCGGGGGCCAAGGCTCAGAGGTCCTGGCTGCCCAAGGCATCGCTGGGATGAGGTCCCCAGCTCTGGATGGATGCCAGGAGTTCCAGGTTCCTGATGAGGTGGAGACCTCTTCCCCAGATCACGACAGAAACACTCCTGTTGCACACGGCTGTTTGGAAGCCAAGGAAGGGTTTGACGTCCCTTCTTATCTAAAATAGGCTCAAGGAATGAATGACCGACTCCACAGGGCTGTCAGAGTGAACGTTCCAAAACGCACATCACTTTGCCGCTGGTCATTGGCTCCCTGTGGCCCTCAAGGCAGAGTCTGACCCTGCTCATGACAGCAGCCTCATCTCTCGCCCACCCTCCACTGGCCCTGCTGCTTTCAGCCACGCTGACCTACTGTGCTCTCCGTCATGCTCTCTCTTGCCTCTGGCCTTTGCATTCACTGTTCTCTTTGCTGGAACCCACCCGTCCTTCTCATCCTTCAAGACCAGCTGCGGTAGGTACCCCTTCGAGTCCTCTCTCTGCTCTTTGTGTTTCTCCCACCAAAGTGTTTTCCAAAAGACTCTTTGCTAGTGAATGAATTAATCAATGATTCTTCAGTGATAGCTCATTAAGGAATGTTTGGTTTGTTTGGAAATGTGTTTCAACCTGCCAAGATCATAGAATTGTAGGGTTCGAAAAGATCTTAAAAATGTCTTCGAGTTTAGGAATCCACGCCAGTGCTTCTGGGGTGGGTGGGTAGTCAGCCTTGGCTCCCATACCCCAAGGGACGCGGAATTATCGCATAAGAAAGACACTCTAGTGGTGCACAGATCTGATTGTGCCACCGTTCTCTGGGCTGGGCTCCCTGCAATATCCATGGAAATAAAATCTGTCCCCTCTACCACAGGGTGGTCCTTTAAGGGCCTGACAGTAAGTTCTATCTTGAGTGGATGATTCTCAATGACAACTGTCAACAGATGGTTGTTGGTGTCAATTCAATACCAGCAAGAACCCCGATGTGGGGTATTGCAAAGAAGGAAACTTTAGTGCGAACAGCTGGATGGTAGTACCGCATGGCTGTGAAAAGATTGCTGCCATAGAGCAGCTCAATAGTGCGGCAGCCAGGCCCCTTCCTCTTCCAATAGGCAGCTCGCTCCATGCTGGTCTGCTCTGCTCTAGTGAGACGTCTTCAGTGTTTCAGCTCCAGCCTGAGAAAGCAGCCTTGGGTCTTCAGTGGAAAGTGCACTCTCCAAGCCAGAAGGGAGCTGGCTTTTATAAACAGAAGTCCCCAGCCCTGGTTCCTGATTGGTCAGAAAAGAGCCTCTCCAATTGGTCAGAGCTGTGCAGCAGCTTTGGATTGGATGTGGAAAGCCTCAGTCCTATTGGTTGAAACTCCTTTGCAAGTGCTGGCTCAGATGGCAGAAATGCAGTGCAGGCAGGTAGCCTAGCACAGAGGCTTCTCTGCTAAGTACAGTTTCCATTAGAGACCCCTGTGCTGAAATGGCTCCTAGGCTCTTTTTCGTTTATTTGTTTTTTTAAAGATTGAGCTCAGTTAGCCACTGGGAGCCCTCCTTAGCAGGGCTCTGTTCTCCCCGCCCCCCATGGTTCACACTACATTGAAGGCAGCACCCGCTAACTGCTTTCTGACAGTCCTGCCAGATGAGTGGGTCTTGGGATGACTGACCATTCTGTCTTCTGTCCAGAGGTTTGTGGAGTGGTAGACAGAACCCAGACTTTAGAGTCAGACAGACCTAGTGTCAACCCCCTGCTCTGCTAAGCGCTAGCTGCAAGACCTCAAACAGGTGCCTTAACCTCTCTGACCTTTGTTTTTGTCATCCGTAAAATGAGGGTTGAATCAGGTGGTTGTTAAGGTCCCTTTTAGTCACGTCCTGTCAAGTTCCAGGTTGGCTGTGTTTCAGGAAGTTGTTACTGTCTCATCTGACCCCCGGCCCCGGTCCCGTTGCCCCCGTCCCCTGTGGTAAACCCTGGCGTGTTGCTCTGAGTCTCTGGCTCCTTTCACTGGGTTTTCCTAAAATTCAGTTCTAATCAAGTCTCTCCTCTGCTCCTGTCTTTACTGTCCTACCAGCTCGGAGTTGTGTCCAGGCTCCCGAGAGGCCTTGCCGGTGTCCCCAGCTTCATAAGCTGCACCTTTCCTCTCTCCGCGTTTCCCTTGGAGTTCTTCAAATGCTCTTCCTCTTCCATCCTTTGCACATAACTGTTATCTCTATTGGCAAATGTTTTCCCTCTTGGTGGTTGTCAGTTACAAACTACTATTAACATTGTAAAAACCCTGTTTAGAAGCCGCCTCCGATCTGAAGTTTCCCCTCTGGGACAGACTTAACCATTCCTTCATGACCACTGCATGATCACAGCGGGTTTGAATAGTCGTTTTCTGTGGTTGTCTTTCTTCTGTGACTTTCATAGGTGGGGACGTTCGGAGTCCTCTCTGTGTCCTCCGTGCTGGGGATAGGGCCTGGTCCTCACCGCCATGACTTCTGTCACTGAACTTTTGACCCCAGTCTCTTTCCTCACTTTTTTCAAGTGAAAGTGACAGGGGTTCTCAATCAGAACTTCTTAATCACACCGCATTATCCTTCTGAGATGCTTTTACCTCCAGGAACCCATTGATTCACCACTCTAAATTACTCTAATTACCGCAAATGATAAAATAGCAGCTTTCCCAGTTTTCTTTACCTTGCCAATTTGCATATGCTAATGAACAAACAACTCTCCTTGGTCCCCCTCCTGCGGGCTCTTCTGAGACATTTTCTGTGTTTGGGCTTTGTCCCACTCCAAATTAGGGCTGGATTGGGACAGGAGGAAAGAAGTTTCCAGAAGTTCCTAATGTACCCAAGGAATGGAAAAAATTAACTTCCTGTCACTAAGTGCAGGGAATACATGGAGGGAAGTCGTTCTGCTGCCTTAGGAGAAGGCAGGGTAGAAGCAGCGGGTCCTGTCCACCAGGAAGCAAGGGAGGCCTGGGTTCAAGCCGCTGCCTCCAGCAGCCTTGCCCTCCTCCTCCTCCTCCTCCCTCCCCAAACCTCCTCTTCCTGTTCTGGAAACTGGAAGCTTATGCCCACTTGGCAGTGTGTAATGAGAAATAAATATGGTCTTTTTTTTTATTTAAAAAATTATGGTAAAATGTGTATAACATGAAATTTACCATCTTAACCATTTTAAAGTGTACAGTTCGGTGGTATTAAGTACATTCACATTGTCGCGCACCCTGGCGCCATCCGCTCCAGAACTCGTCATTTTGCAAACCTGAAACGCTCTATCCATTAAAGAGCAACTCCCCGTTCTTCCCTCCCCCAGCTCCTGGCAACCACCATTCTACTTTCTGTCTCTGTGAAATTGACTGCGCTAGGTACCTCATGTAAGTGGGATCACACAACATTTGTCTTTTTGTATCTGTGTTATTTCACTCAGCATAATGTCCTCGAGGTTCATCCATGTGGTAGCATTTGTCAGAATTTCTTTCTCTTAAGGCTGATAATATTTCATTGCGTGTACATACCACATATTGCGTTTCCATCCATTTACTCTTAGATATTTGGGTTGCTAGAAATATGATCTTTCAGGTTAAGATATCTTCTAAAATTCACAGGACAGTCCTATTTTAAGAGGAAGGGATGGTTAGGACTGTCAGCTTTGGTTTCACACTTGACTGAGGGTCCTGGCCAGGTGTCCTTGGGCTGCTTGCCTCAGGGTCTCTCTCACAGGCCTGGTGAAGTTAGGGATTTAAGGCTTGGGAAAGAGACTGACCCACAGTGACTTGTTAGTCATTCGTTTATTAACAAATCTTTACCGAGTACCTGCTATGCTCCAGGCACTGCACTAAGTATTTGGGATTAAACAATGTGTATCCGCCAGAATGCTGAGCTGAAGAAGCAAGACAGACTATAATCAAACAAGTAAGAGGAAGTGCATTCTGCCAGATGATGATAAGTTCTGTGGACCAGGGTAGAGCAGATGAAGAGGGCTAACGAGTGCTTGCTAAGACCATGCTACGTCCTACAGGGTGAGCAGCGAAGGTCTCTTGAGTTGCAAGTGTGAGCGCGATCAAGGTTATTAGAGACAGAGAGAACAGGAAATGCAAAAAGGCCTGGAGGCGGGCACGTGCATGGAATGTCCCAAGAGAGAAACGTGTCTGGCGTGGCCAGAGCAATTTGGGGTAGAGAGAAGCTGGAGATGAAGACAGAGAGGTGGCTGGGGTTAGAGCTGCAGGGACAGGTGGGCCGGGCCAAGTGACAAAAGTGGCACTGAAGAATTCTAAGCAGGGAGTATTTAAAAAGCATTGCTCTGCCTGCTGGTTTGAGAACTGACCACAGAGTGGGCAAGAGTGGCTCTAGGAAGACCTGTGACTGTAATAATCCAGTCCAGGGATTGGCAGACTTTTTTCTATACAGTAAATGTGTTTGGCTTTGTGGACCATATAGCCTCTGTTGCAATTACTCAGTTTTTTTCCTTGGAATGCAAAAGCAGTCACAGATACTACGTAAACAAATGGGTGTGATTGTGTCCCAATAAAACTTCATTTACAAACACGGGTGGTGGGCAGCATTTGGCCCACAGGCTGCAGTTTGTTGACTGCCCCCCGCCCCCCGCCGCCAACTCTAGCAAGAGGATGGTGGGTGGGGCCAGGGTGTGGCAATGGGGTTGTGGGAAGTGGCTAAATAAGGGATATGTTTTGAAGGTAATATCAGCAGGATTTACAGTTGAACAGGAGGTAAGATATGAGGTATGAATCAAGAATGACTCTGAGTTTTATGACCTGAGAAATGCCAGTCATTGAGTTCAGAGAGTTACAGGTATAACAGGGGTTTTTTTTTTTTAGGGTGTGAGGAGAATTGGGATTTTGGTTTGAAACATATTAAGTTTGAAATGACTCTTAAACATCTAGGTAGATATATTAGTCTGGAGCTTAGGGGAGATGGAGGCTGGAGGTAGGACTTTTGAAGTTGTCAATATCGACATGGGATTTGTGGACATGAGATTGGATGAGGTCTCCTAGGGAAGGAAGTGAATGGAGAAGAGAAAGATTCCAAGAGCTGAACCCTGGGAAGCTCAGGGAGATAAGGAGCAACAGCCAAGGAGACTGAGACAGAGTGGTCGCTGAGGAGGGAGGACAACTCAGAGTGTCGGGTCCTAGGTACAAAGAGAAGAAAGTGTTTCTAAGAGGGAATGATCAATTGGGTTAAAACTTGCTGTTGTGGGTCTAATAGTGCCTCCCCCCCATTCATGTCTGCCTAGAACCTCAGTATGTGACATTTGGAAGTAGGGTCTTTGCCTATGTAATTAGCTAACTTAAGATAAGGTCATACTACAGTAGGGTCAGCCCTAAATCTAATGACTGGTGTCCTTATGAGAAGAAGAGAGGGCACATAGAGACACAGAGAGGAGGAAAGGCCACGTGAGGAAGGAGAGTGGTTGGAGGGATGTGGCCAAAAGCCAAGGAATGCCAAGGGAGGCCTGTGGCTACCAGAGCTGGGAGAGGCCGGGGGAGATTCCTCCCTGGAACCTTCAGACAAGCATGACCCTACCAACACCTTGACTTGGGGTTTCTAGCCTCCAGAATGTTATTAAATATGTTTCTGTTGTTCTAAAGCCACCTAGTTTTTTGTAATATAGTGCAGACGCCCTAAGAAACAAATATATGTTGCTGATGGATATAAGGAAGATCAGGACCGGAAAAGCAGCTTGGATTTGGCAATGTTGGGCGACCTTGACAAGAGTTGTTCTCAGTTACATGGAATGTATAAATGTCTGACTGGGGTGGATGCAAGAGAGAATGGGAGGAAAGGCCTTCAAGACTACGAGTCTGGGCCATTTTTTTCTTTCAGGGGGAGGAGACATGCTGGGAGCTGGAGAGGAATGGGAGAAATAAAACACGTCGAACCCTGATGGGACTAATCCAGCCGAGAGGCAAGAAAGGATGATGCAGGCGGGTGGGAGAATGAGCGGTGTCCTTGGGGGCTGGATTGATGAGCACGAGGGGAGCCGGAGCGCGGGGAGGAAGCACAGTGTACGAGGGTGGACATGGGTGACGGATGTGAGGGGAGAGCTCGTGGGAGCGCTGTTCCGATGGCCTCCGTTGTCTTCGTGAAATAGGAATCAGGCAGCAGCTGAGGCGAAGGCTGGGGAGGAAGCAGTAAAGGTCTTTCGAGTGGAGTGAAGGGGTGAAATGGCCATTTGGGAGAGCAATTCTTACGGGGGAAATGTAGCTGGATGGCTGGGCAGCCCAAAGGGCCCCCTTGAGGGTCGTGGCCGTGTTTTCAGGGTGGTCAGAGTTACCAAGGCTGTGTGTTTCGTTCTTACCGCATTTGGCGGCTGGGACCAGGTTGATAGCAGGTGAAGAGCTGGATTAAACCAGCAAGTGTAATGAAGCAAGAAATGAACAAGGCAATCCAGGGTTGTATCGGTTATCCACTGCAGTGTAACAAACTGCCCCAGTCCTTAGCAGGTTAAAACAACAACAATCATTCATTTTCTGGTGAATCTTCAGTTTTTATCAGGGCTCCGGTGGGGACAGTTTACCCCTGCTCAGTGGGGGTGGTTCCACTGGAACGGGGGACCTGTTTCTAAGGTGCGGTAGTAGACAAATAATAGCCCTGCAGAGGTATCAGGTCCTAATTCCTAGAACCTATAAATGTTACCGTATTTGGAAAAGGGGTTTTTGCAGATGTCATTGAGTTAATAACCTTGAGACAGGGAGGTTATCTTGGATTATTTGCATAAGCCATAATGCAATCACAAGTGTTCTTGTGAGAGAGAGGCAGGGGGAGATTTGAATACAGAAGGGACAGAGGCAATGCGACCATGGGGAAGAGATTGGAGGAGTGTGGCTACAAGCCAAGGAATGCCTGGAGCCACCAGCAGCTGGAGGGCGAAAAGAACAGACTCTTCCCTGGGCCCTCCAAAAGGCTGCGGTCCTGCCTACACCTTGATCTCAGACTCCTAGCCCCCAGACCTGTGAGCAAATAAATTTCTGTTGTTATAAGCCACCCAGCTTGCGGTAATTTGTCACGGCATCCCCAGGGAACTAACACAGATGGTGACTCACATGGCTGGCAACTGTGTTCCGTCATCCAAGAGCTCAGCTAGTACCGAGGGTTGAGGGTCTTCGTGACCCTCCACATGGACCTCTCAGGGCACGGTGACTGGCTTTTAAGAGCAAATGTCTCAAAAACAACAACAACAACAACAACAACAACAACAGGGCAGAATCTCTTTCACCATTTATAACTGCCTTGGCATTACTTCTGCCATAGTCAAAGCCCCTCTCAGATTCAGGGAGAGGACACAGAGGCCCACCTCTCAATGGGAGGAATGTCAAAGTCACATAAGTGCATGTGGGATGGGAGATACTATTGCAGCTGGTTTTTGGAATGTACAACCTGCCGGAAGGGTAAGGCAAAGAAATGATGGTGATGATGGTGATGGAGATTATATTGACGGTGGTGGTGGTGATGGTGACAGAGATGATTAGTTGAACCAAGAAGGAAGTAAGAACTCAGGGGATAAAGGGTAATAAAAAGGTAGCAGAAACAATGCACCCTAGAGCCTAACGAGGTAGATAAATCATTACCTCAGAATGAGCAGAGCCCAGAGAGCGGAGTTCTTGACCCTGAGGTTACGCAGTGAGAACAGCTGTTGCGATGGGAAGGTACGCCCAGTACGACCGCGGCAGTGAATGGCGGAGGCACGGCTTTTGCCTGGGAGACAGTCACAGAATGGCCGAGTAGGCTGTTGAGAGGAAGGCTTGTGTCAATATTGAAACTGAGTCTGTGTTGGAAAGAGCGACAGTAAACCAGGAGTTAAAACCTCTAGGGACTCAGGGGGAGCCAGTGGCCTGAAGGTCTGTAGGTGGCCGTGAAATGGAGGGGTGGTGGGTGCTTTAACCGCTGGGTCGAGCTCCAGGGCTGGAGGCTTTTGGGGATGAGGGGACAGCGCCCTGGAGCAGTGAGGAGCAGAGTGGACGAGAACAGGAGAAAACAGCACTTCTTGAGAGAGCTGCAGGGGGAGAGGGTCCCCGGAGGTCAGAGTTCAGTTGAGGAGAGAGGGGACAGCAGAGGACAAAGTGGGAGGTTTGGGGGAGGATGTAAAGCCCCATGGGGTCACAGACTGTGGGGTGGGGGACGCCCTGGGAACCCTGGGCTTCTTGGGGTGGCGGATGTGAGCCAGGTACAGAGCATGATGGGATTTAGTGTGGGAGGCTCAGGACAGGCAGTGGTGGTGGATCTGGGCTCTGAGGGCTGGAGGAAGAAGGAAGGAATGGGGGGACCTTGCCAGGAACCCCAAGCTCTGGCTTTCCTGTCCACGGCAGGGGGAGGCTGGGGGACGTGTCGTGTGTCCAGAAGGACTTGGAGCTCAGCAGATATTAGTTCTTACTGTCGTTGTCATGATTTTCCAGGTGAAGTTGCTGATTTCATTGATGGGGAATGGGCGTTGTTGTCACATTAGGTTGTGATTGTCCATTCTTCTGGCTCTCCCATGCGTCGCGCACTCCTGCAGAGCCGGCTCTTCAGCTTGTTGCCTTGCAATTCCCAGTCCTCAGCACAATGGCTAGCCCACAGGACCGACCAACCAGCAAGGGTTAATGTAAAAGCCTCAGAGAGACAAACTGACTTACCCAAGGTCATACAGCAAGAACAGAGCCTGGACAAATCACCTGGGCTCATTCCTGATTTTCTTTGCACTCCCGCAATGTCTAAATTCCTCTAATTCTCGTAGTGGTTACTTCTTCCCTTTCTGCCTATTTGTTTTTCATGGAGATCTGCAGCCTCAGCCGGAGTTTGATGCCCAGAACCTCCATCAGTGTTCAAAGCCCCTCTTTTTTTGTTTGCTAATGTGTAATCTTCAAAAGGCCATTTTATCCCACTGGGGGCCTAACCCGGGTGGTTTCTGGCAGGCCCTAACATAGCTACTGTGGGCTGGCTAAGTAGGGCTTTTCGGCTAATAGAATAAACTACTGACAGGGAGGAAATAGGGGAAGAGGGGGGCTCTCTGGAGCCTCTTTACCAACTGTTTGGGTCTTGGCATTGGGGCTGCGGAAGCCCATTAACCTCTGCTAATTTCTCTAAGGCTTCATGATGGAAGGGGTGCAGCTGGCTGGAAATACTCCTTAAGGGGAGTGAGTCGCCCCCAAAACTGACAGGCCAAGATAAACCCATCTAGGGAAAGAAGAGCGCCACCTCAATCCTCTGAAAAATCTGAGGCGAGGGAGAATCCCATGATCCAGTGCCAACCTCCCAATCACAGCTTCCCCTCTGAGACACTGTCCGCGGGGGGCTTCCAGCAACCCCTCTCAGAGCCACGAGAGCCACCGCTCCGTGATCAGCTCAGAGACAATGGGTTCCGAGCCTTGAATTTTCCCCGCTGAAAACTTTAGAGGCTGGGCAGACACCAATGGGACAGATGGAGATGAACGCTCAATGAGAATAGCAATTCTACCATGACAGGGATTGGTGTGTGCGTGTGTGTGTGTGCGCGCGTGTGTGTGCGTGCGTGCGTGTGTGTGTGTGTGTGTGTGTGTGTGTGTGGATCGGTGTGAGGACAGGGGGGCAGAGAGGAAGCCAGATGGAAGAAGCGGAAGCAGGAACACCAGCAAAGGCCAGCGTCGGGGAGCCCTCCTTCTGACCCCCAGGAGCAAACACTCCTTTTGTGGGGCAAGAAGAGGCAGGACGAGTCTGGTGTCTCAGGGTCTTTGGAGGGAATTCTGAGGAAAAGGAAATGAGCCTCCTTTCGTGCCTTCAGTGGCGGTACCTGGAGTTAATGTGGGGTGGATGTCCCCGGAAGACAGAATACAGAGCCCTCTGGGAAGACGTTTCTACCGCGGTGAGCATCTCCACTGGGCTCCTGGGGAGCACGGACCCCCAGTCCCTGAAGGGTTGAGTCACGTGTGAAGACCAACAGGCGCCACGGGGAAAGGCACCCTCGAGGGCCATCTAAGGCCGGTGGTTTAGCAGAGGGTGCTCAGGAATCCTTTTCCCTTACCTCCCCTGCACAGTCCATGAGCAAGTCCTGTGGGCGCCATACCCCAACTCTACTCCCGCCTTCGACTGCGCCCATCTTCGCGGCTAGAATCCCAGCCATTACCTCCTCCCGCCGGACAGCCACCGTGGCCTCTAAGTTGGCCTCCTAACCTCAACTCTTCCCAACCTATGGTCTCCTGTCCCCATGGCAGCCTGCGTGATATTTTAAAAATACAAATCAGATCACAGTACTCTTTGTAACAAATTCGCCAGTGGCTTGTCACTGCTAAGGGGATGGGCACACCTGGTCTACCTGTCTCCCAGCCTCAGTCTGGTCCCTGTGACCCACCTGGCTCTCTGAGGCCCGGACTCTGCCCACACTTCTGTTGCCACTCTTGTGCTCAGCACCCTTATCCCTTCCCATGTCTTCCTAATACTCAAGTTTCGTTAAGTCTGGCCTTCAAGGCTCTTCGATACCAGTTCTCATATTATCTGTCCAACTTTATGCCTCTTGACTTTCAGCTGTTCCTTCCCTCGCAGTCCAGCTTAAACTTCCAGTACGCTGAGCATTGGGTCACTAGTGTGCAAGCAATGAATGTGCTAATTACATTAAAAACAATTAATGGCCCATTCATATTCCTTCAGTGAGGTGCTGGCCGCACAGTCCCTGGGGATGTGCCTCCAGGAATAGGTTGAGCTTTTCCCTTCTGTGTTGATTCGTCTTCCCTCTGCCATGAACTTTTAGGGCAGGAAGGATAACCTTGTTGATTCTCATGACAGAGGGGAAATAGGGCCCAAGGAGGGAAAGCGCCTTGTCCACATCACACAGCGGGACTGCAGCCTCGTCAAGAGAGACTAGGGCCCAGTCTCCTGCCTCTGCACTGTGGATTTTGGCTGCAGGGAGCTGGCGGCTGAGCTCAGTTTGGATTCAGCCTGGGCAAAGCCCAGTCTGGCTTGGCTGTGTCCCTGGGCACAGTGTAAGTGGCAGCAGGGAGAGGCCATTAGGGGTGTGCGACTCTCTCTTGCGCACACCCCCACCTACAAACGTTATCCTTGGAGGCCTAGGAGGGCACCTGTAGGTGGCTGTCCCATGAACCAGCCTGCATGCCCCGAAGCCTCTTCTGAGGCTTGAGAGGTCTGAACTGAGCTTTTTACCAGGAGAGGGGGGACATGGCTGTGTCCCTGGTGGTCTCACCCAGGCTGCGGGATCGTGGGTGCAGCGAACCTTCTGAGGTGGTGATCCTCAAAGGGAGCAGTGCTGCCCCCTTCAGGGTGTTTTGGGTATTTATGGAAGTGTTTTTGTTGGTCCCAACATTCAGGGAATCCATTAGGAACTAGTGAGTGGGGCCAGATACGCTCAACATACTGCCATGTGCCGGGAAGTTCCGCATTACAAAGGATCTATTTGTATCTCCCTGAGCTACTTTCACATGTCTCACTGGAAATGCATGTATGTGAAAATCTGTTTATAGTTGTGTCTATCTAGACCCAAACTCTCTCGCACACATCTATCTAAATATGAATATATATGAAGGAATTTATTTTGTGCATGTTTCTAAAATACACTGAATTTTCCAGGAGTGCAACCACTGGGTAAATCAAGAGTAGGCGGTACTTTGTTTTGTTCAAAACTTTCCCAAGAGTTGTTCACCATTCCAGAAAATTAGGCAGCCAATAGGAAGGCCACTGTGGGGTCTGAGGCACTAAAGCAATCCCCTCTTGCCTCAGCCTGTCTTTGTAGTTATAAATATAGAAAGGTGATTATGTAGCCCTTATTTCAAAATGTCAGTGTCAAACATAAAGAAAAAATGTCAACATTATTCATTTGAATACAGTTTATGTCTTTTAAATCCCAGCCTGCTCATTAGAAAGGAGTGCAAGCATCTCACTACTTCATATGTTTTCTCTGAAGTCATGTCTGAGCATTTACTTTTTGAAATACATATTATTTTATTATGTTATCTTTTATTTATCTTTATAATATGTTATATTGATTTTAAAAATTATGTAGGTAGGTCATACTACAAGTTTCATTTCTAGTACTCATCAATTCTTGGTTTTGTTGTTTTTTTTTAACATCCATTTTCCTATTCATTCACTTAATACTTATTGAGCAGCGTACTGTATTCCAAGTGTTATGCGAGGCACTCTGGATGCTAGGCACTGAGGACCTCATAGTCTAGTGAGTGAGACCAAATTACGAATAAAAATGATTCATCTTGGTAAGTTAGGATCTTGAAAAGAGGAATTACAAGGAGCAGAAAAAGCACTGACTAAGGAGAGAATAACTGTACCTGAAAAGTGGTATCTTGTAGGAAGGATATTTGAATAGGGTTTTGAAGTATGAATAGGAGTTTGCCTTGCCAGGCAAGGGGAAAAAAAACCAAACAGTTCTTGTCTTAATATTACACCCATTTCAATCCAGGCCATTCTAGGCTGCTTTATACTTTCTTACAACCAAGAAGTGTTGAGTGTATGTACATAAAACGTTGAGTAGCTTTGGCAATGAAATGGTTGAGTCTCAATCAAACTCTGAGGCTTTCGTGACAGGAACAAGGAAGACCTATGGAGAGGAATGTGCTCTATGAGGAATTGGTTTGGTTTAACTCAGATATCCCCTGCTGCACTGTGTTGCTCTTCTTTAATAGGATTCAAGCCCAAATCACCAAGAACATAGATTAGAATCTCATGGTGATAAAGAGCCTATCTTCGGTCCATGCCCTTTCCCTAGGACTTAGCATCTAATTTGCTAAACACTCATTATCCTGGGAGCTCCAAAGTAAGCATAGACCCAAAAAAGAAACCAGCATCATATTTTAAAAGTCATGCTTGCAGTTGTTTTTGATGAATTACCATTTATACATTTTCCATCTGTGAGTATTTTTCTGGAGTACCACCTGTTTTCTCTCCACTTTGGTAGTAGAAAATCCAACAGATCATATCTCAGAATAAATGCATTTTATCTATAGTAGTTTTCCACATTTTCAGCAACATTTTTTTTAAATCTCACAAAATAATCTCCCCTAAATACAAACCAGCTTTTAAAGCTACAAATAGACATGGACACTTAAAATATATATATATATATATTTTTCAAATCTCCCATGAGAGTCCTAGGAAGTCAATCTAAAGAGAAAAACTGAAAGTGGCAGTGAAGATGATGAGGAACTTGAGACAGAGATATACACCTTGTACTAAAAACACTTTGATAAACTGCAGATGAGCCAGGAAAGGTAAAGCTCGGAGCCAGGGGCGGGGGTGGGGGTCATGGGAATCTGGCCTTTGGATCCGGGTACCTGGATTTTGAATTTCCTCTGTGCTTCTCGTTCCCATGTGACATGAAATAAGCTACTTGACCTCTCCGACTCCGTTTTCTCGTTTGTCGTATGTTGACAATCAGGCTCCCTCCAGAGCGGTGGTTCCAAGAAACCGTCGATGCCCAATCAGCATTAGTTTCCCTTCTGTCCATGTTGCTGGTTGCGCAGGGTTCCTGGGTGAAAGGTTACCTTTTTACTCTCGGCAAGCAGCCCCCATCTGATAAGCGCAAAGGCCTCTGGGATTGTATTTCTTAGCAATGCATGGGGCTTATCTAAAGCACTGGAACATCTTCCAGGTGGCTCAGATTTATACCTTGGCAGCTAATTAGCACATAGTTTTCAAGTTAAAATAAACAAGCATATATCGTAATGTAGATGGTAAAGTCCATGTGTTTTATTTTAAAACTTGAAATTGAGAAGAATCTTGCAGGGCGGTTCCTATGGGGCTCTTGGGGACACAACTTTATTGTCCTCTGTGTTTAGGGGCCTATGGCTCAAGGGGAGCGTTTGGGAGCACTGCTGAGGAGGTCCGAAGGGCTTTTGGTTGTTTTGTCACCAGTACATGCCTTCCTATGACCATGTGTATTGACAGGTGGGTGGGAGTGTGGGGGTCCTCTCTCAGCGCTGTATTCTTGGGGTGACCCTGTAGTTTATTATCCTGGCTGTTGATAATTACACTGGGACGACAGGCACAGACGGGGACTGCCCAGTGGTCCAGAGCCCGCTGCCCACCTTCTGCACCTCTCTGTGGTCCCTTGAGTCCACGGGCCCATGAATCGCAAGACCAGTCATTGATTTCGTAGCAGCATTTAGGAAACAGAAGGAAACAAATTATGCACAACAACTGTAAGATGCACTCCCGCAAGCTCGTTTCAAAAATGTCCAATATAAATGGCTTGAAAGTGAGAAAATTAATGTTTTTCGACTTTGGGGAATTGGCAGTTTTCGTTAGGTGACAAGGCCCTGACAGGCGGTGGAAGGAGGAAGGCTCTTTGCTGGGAAGTGGCCCACAGCTTGTGGAGCAGTGGCTGGCGAGCCTCTCAGACTCCTGGGAGGGGTGGGCGGGGCGGGGGGGAGGGGCCTGCAAGGCCGTGCAGGGAAAGCGACCCAGGCTCCTCCTCCAAGCCTGTGCCTTCAAGGCTGTCCTGCATCCTCCCCTTTCGTCAGCCATTCACAGGGGGCTGACCACAGCCGCCACCATCTTTGAGAAGGTCCGCTGACGCTCACGACACATGCATTCTCTTGCTTCACATATTTCATGTTGGCTGGCGCAGCTCCGAAAACCTGGGCCGCGGTGACTTGCCCAGTGTGGCAAAGTAGAAAGTGAGGCAGATGCTGTCAGTCATCAGAGAAACACTTCAGGACGCTGGACAAGGGGATTTTTTTTTTTTTTTAAAAAAAGGAGAATCCTGGAAAATCTGTCTCCTGGTCAGCTCTGTGCTTCAGAGATGCAAACAAGGTTGGCTTGACAGGAAGACATCAAGGATGCAAACAGCAGTGACAAAGTCTGCTCTGCTTTAGGGGACATGTTCATATCTCACATTTGAAAAGACAAAGGGTTTTTTGTATTTTTAAAAAATACTTTGAAATATTCTCTGGATTGTGGGGACAAAATGCTTGGTCTTGCACACATGCCACATTCTTTCCCACCCCAGGGCCTTTGCACATGATGTTCCCTCCTTCTTCCTGGAAGGCCCTTCTCCCTACTCCTCACAGGACTGGCTCCTTCCTTTCCCTCAAGCTCAGCTTGAAGGTCTTCTTGTCACCTGGCCTCTGCATTTTGTGGTTCTTTTTTATAAACCATTTAACTTGCCCACTTCCTTGTGCCATGGTGTCTTCCTTTCTAGAAGGCAAGCCCCATGAGGACAAGAATGACTTCTGTCTTGTTCACTGCTGTACCCCCAGCACCTAGGAACAGTGCCTGAGATAGATCAGGAGCCCGGCCGATATTTATGGAAGGGATAAATGATTCCTGGACTAGAGGGAGTTGGAGAAGATCTCTGAACTCATCGCCCTCTCTCAGGGCCTTTGAGTTGATAAATATTTTATCACTGAAGCAGTGGTGAGCTGCCCCAGAGCCATGAAACACAAGAATGTAAATCCTTCCGTCTAGATAGGAAGGCCCCTTTGGCAGACACACGGAGGCTGCCCGGAAGACGGTAAATCTGCACGCTTCCCTCACAGGGTCCTTCCGGCTGGCACGCACATCCCTGTCTCAGACACAACAGAGACCACGCGGGCCCCAGTGCCAGCTGGAGTCTCAGGAGTGGCCTTAAATCACACAGCTGTCCCGGGGCCGGAGCATAACCCAGGGCCCGGGCATAGATTACCAGACACGTGGCGGACATCATATATCACCGAACTCCATAAAGCCTGCACGACACCTGGACAAGCTCTCTTGCTGGAAGCACATCACTGAACAGTGGCTTGGGGAGTAATTGGCCTCATGTGTAACTTGCCCTCTGCTTAGCAGGGCTATCTTTTTCCTTGTTCATTCTCTCCCTCTCTCCTTCTTTCCTTCCTTTCTCTTCTTTTGTTTTCCAGGAGGGAATGGTGCTATTGTGGTCCTTGTTTAGAGAAGTGCAGTGTGATTAAGGCAGGTAAACTGAGGCAAGGCATGGCAGCCGCACGGTTCACGGGGGAGAATGGGCCACAGATGGCAAATTCAGGAGGAAACCCCCCTGGGAGGTGACCTGCGAGAAATTTTGCAAGGCCCCTGTAAGTCCTAGGTGTGGTAGACGGTGAGGGAAGTGAATGTGGTTTTGGGACTGTTACATGTTCAAGTCCTGACTCTCTCCTTTACTCTATGAGTCATTCTAAGGAATTTCATGGCTTCTTGGAAAGAGGGGACTCTGGAGGCCATCAGACATGGTTCCCAATGCCTGTCTTGTGACCTGCACAGCCCTCTCAAGCCTCCCTTTTCTCTGTCCTCACGGTGGGGAAAGAATACTGAGTCCCTCACAACACTGCAGTGACTAGTGATGGCAACAGCAAACACAAAGGCGCTGGACAAGCTGCAGAGTGCTCCGCAGAGAGGCAGTGGCGTCGATCGCGATCCTTAGCCAAAGTGACCGACACCGCACCAGCTTGCAGAGAGCAACAGACCAGAAGCACCTTCCCCAACACTGCCTCTGCCAGAGGAGACACTGGGGCCACATCCTCCAAAGGGTGTCCAAGATACCTTCTCTTTGAGGCAATCAGACATAAAGTCTAGGGAAAGGGGAAGAGAGGCTACAGGTCCTTGGGCGTTTGCTGTTTGGAGGAGGCTATGGGAGTTTGGGAAAGAGGCCCTGCGTGCCTTGGTAGGTGGAGAGGAACAGAGTTCTTTGTTTCCCTTGGCCTCTGTCTGTCTGGCCCGGGAGAAGGATATAAGCAAGAACGGTTATTGTGTAACATCTGTTCCCCATTTTGCAGGGCCATTGGAGCAGCTGGACTGGCTCGCGTGTTGCTGAGGGCACGGGCTCCCGAATCCCACAGACCTGACTCTGTGACCTGGGTGCGGTGTTCAAACATCTCCAGAGTCGGTCCTTGCCCCCAAGGAAACCGAGCCCCTAATCCAGGCTCTGTGGAAGTCTAACGCCCCCTGAGAATTCCCTGCGTGGGGTTGGGGCAGGCCAGGGATTACAGACCCTTGGTCACCCAGGCCCCTGCACCACGATGCCCCAGACAGGGGGCTCCTCAATTTCCCCACATTCCCCCTCATCCTAAACACTTGGCCCCCAGTTTCTGAAGATTTCAGTGGGGGCTCTTCTAGGACTTTCCTTGACATACTAATGACTTTAAAGTGAACTCAAGCATTCTCCATCCTTAAAACATTCTTTTTCTGCTTTATCCTTGCAATGCTTAACTCTATGTGTCAACTTGACTAGACTAAGGCATGCCCAGATTGTTGGTAAAATGTGATTTCGGGGTATACCTGTGAGGGTGTCCTGGGAGCGACTCGCACTTGAATCAGTGACTGAGGGAGGCACAGAGTGCTCCCCAGGCCACTGAGAACCTGAAGAGAACGAGGAGGAGCAAGGCCGAATTCGTTCCCTGCCTGAGCTGAGACATCCCCCTTATCCTGCCCTCAGACATGGGGGCTCCTGGCTCTCAGGCTTTTGGACTCGTACCAGGACTTATACCTCAGTCCCCCCTGATTCTCAGGCCTTCAGACGTGATTGAATTACACCACCAGCTTTCCCAGTTCTCTAGTTTGCAGGCGGCAGATCAGGGGACTTCTTGGCTTCCACAACCAGTAAGCCTATTCCTATAACAAAGCTTGTCTTATACTTCCTATAGGTCCTGTTTCCCCGGAGAACCCTGACTAATACAGCCACCTACTGGTTTCTTTATTCCCTGTAGACCTCCCAGCCACATGCCATCTAGCTGGACACCCCCAATAGCTTCCTAGAGCTGCCATAACAAAGAGCCTCAAACTGGGTGGCTTAAACAGTAGACATTTATTTTCTCACAGTTCTGGAGGCTAGAAGTCCAACATCAAGGGCCAGCAAGGCTGTGCCCGCTCCAAAGCCTACAGAGGAGGACCCTTCCTTGCTTCCTTCAGTGTTTGGTGGCCCCAGGCATTTGTGGATGGTGGCAGCATCACTGAAATCTCTGTCCCTGTCTTCACATGGCTGTCTTCCTTCTGTACCTGGGGGTCCCTGTCTTCATGTGGCATTCTCCTCCTTGTCTCTCTGTTTTCCCTTCTTATAAGGACACCAGTAATATTGGATTAGGACCCATACTAATTGAGTATGATGTTATCTTAGCTATTCCTAAGTAAGGTCGCATATTCAGATATCACGGGTTAAGACTTCAACAGATCTTTTGGGGGGTTCAATTCAACCCACAACAGCTTTCTTTCCTCTGTATTATCTTTTACCTCCTCGCTCTTCTTGTTCTGGATTGTACTGCTTGCCCCCAAGTTTCACTTCCTTCTCTGTTCTGCAGAGCCCTTTAGCTCTCCTGGGCACCAGCAGCCAAGATTTACCCTCATTTTTCTAAAACCATCAAGATGACCAAGCCTTTCAATTCAGCAGAAGCTAGACCACAGCTTCTTTTCTTATTCATTATACTCAGTATACAAATGGGGTCATGTTGTACATACTGTTATATACCTCTTGCTTTTTATATATTGCTTTTTAAATATTTTGCAATCAATCATGAGCGTCTTCCCATATCTACAAACATATTTCTAGAGCATGCTTTTTAAGGGCCACATAGAACTTTGTCACGTGTGCTTCTTCCGTAACTTACGGACCAGCCCCCAGTTGTTGGGCACATAGATCGCTCCCGCTTTTGTACTACCGAGCACATCACTGTGACAAGCACCCCCATGAATCTGAGTTGAGGAATTCAGTGGTTTCCTCTGATGGGCTTTTATCTGCGTGCACGCTCTCCGGGTGAACAGGAGGTACATGCTTTGCCAAGCCAGCAAAATAATTGCAGCCATAGCTAAAGATGGGTTTAAGTTCCTGACACAGCACTTTCTGCTGTCCATGAAAAGGGCTGAATGGGGCTCTGATGTCTTAAATCTGCAGACCTGTCTAATTCTAGAAGGAAACGGATGGCGCCCATCCTGGAGTCAGTGTTTGGAAACATACAACAAAAGGGAAGCTTTATTAACACTGGAAATGTACTCTCAGCTCCGTTTCCTTTTCAACACCCGTCTTGTTCATCTCACAGCTCAATGAACTGTTAACGTCACATCTATCTTTTGTTCCAGCAGTGAATCCAGTTACTCCAGGCTTCTGCTAACTGCAGACAGATGAGATTTAGTTTTCTCTGGGAGCAAGAGAAAGAGAGGGAGAGAATAAATCTGGGTAGATGGTCCTGGCAGGGCCGAGGTCGGGGTGGGGGTGGTGCATGTCGGTTACTTAATCTGTGTGACATCAGATGCTCCTATTTTCTCGGGGTGTGACTAGAAACTTCAGGTCTGTTTGTGCGTGTGTGTGTGTGTGTGTGTGTGTGTGTGTGTGTGTTGATGAAGGTGGAACGTGTTGAGCTAACTATATTTGCAGATACTGCACTTAAAGAGAAACCGAGAGCCACGAGGCCCCAGAAAGGGCACTTCCCTGTTTAAGCCCAGAGGGTGGCCTGCCATCTTACCCCAAATTCCCTTGTAGATAGTTAATCTCAGATGACCAAATGAGATGATGACAAATGGCAATTTAAAGGCAAAAGCCAGGATACTTTGCCTCGATGGGCCTGACACCCTTCTTGGCTTGAACTTGAAAGCTTTGTAGGTGATGTCCGTTCTTGACTCTAATCCTTGCTCTTAGGTCTCCTGATTGCCTGTCAGACTTTTTCTTGCCTATCCTAATCCAGTGGTATAATGAAATTGGGAGAAGAAGGAACATACAGGGATATCTACTGCAAATTTCAAGCTCAGGAGGGCCTTCTCAGTTTTGGTGGCCTTCTCCAACCAGAACGCTACCGCTAAGTCACACCACGGACCCATGGCAATAGGGCTACAATTCCTGGAGTCGGGCTCTGGAAGCAACCAGGGCTTTGGAGTCAGACCGTGCGGCTCAGATTCATCCTGTAACATTGATTGTTTATTACAGTTGTCATCTGGGGTGAGTTCAGGCCCTTCCCCACTGGTCAAATTAGGCTCGTAAGAGATCTAACGCCTGTCCAATTCTAGAGACTTATGTAACCTTCAAGGGCCATGTGAATGAAACAGCACTCTGGAAACTGCAGAGTGGTCGGCCACAGAAACGCTCTGATTCCTGGGAGATAAAGGAGTGCGTGACTTGGAGTTGGCTGGATATGGGTTGGGGTGCTGTTTCTACCTCTCTGAGCCGGGTTTCCTCGTCCATGGTATTCATGATAGCTAACACGGATCGGGGCTGTATTATGTGCACAATTCTCATTGTTTTATATGGGTTAATGTGTTGACTTGCAGTACAACTCTCATAGGGTAGGTGCCATTGATATCCTTATTTTAGGGAAGAGGAAACTGAAGCACAAAGAGAGGGAGAAGTCATAGCTGGGATTTGACAAACCAAACCCCTCTTACTGGGTTTTTATGAGGATCAAGTTGGTGACTTCCAGATTTCTCCACCAAGAGTCACCATTTCTCCCTTGGTAATTGATGTTGTGTAGTGAGATATTCCAAGATTACGCCAATATACTCTTACTCCTAACACTCCCCAGTCTTCAGGCTTAGCGTCCATTGGCACGTCCTACCTAAATCAACCTCTGCAATCATGGTTACCAAATGGTGAGTTTTCTATTTCCATCATTCCTTCCGCATTTACTAGTTGGAATTCTTCTGCATGGAAGCATTTTCCCTTCTCTTCCATTTGTTAGTATTTTAATTAATAAATTAATATCAGTATGGAATTTTTGGATTTCTATCTTATTTAATGGGTTGTGATCCATAATTGTCATTATTTGCTTTGATGTTCAGTTTGTCCCATATTTCCCTAACAGGAGTCCCTTCAAGCTAGCTCCTATGTACTTTTAATCATTTCTTTACTTTCTGGCACAAGACATTGCAGGTTTCTCTTGTAATTTCTCTCCTGGCCCCAGCCCTAGAGCCAGCCATTTCTCCAATAGTTCCTGTTCCTGTTAATAGAGGATGGTATTTATAAACCAATATTTGGGTGCTCATTGTGCTCACTTGTACTGGTGTGTCATTGCTTCTAGGCCCTCTCAATGGACAGCGCTAGAAGACATATGTATGTGCATATGTGCACACATGTATCTCTGTGTCTCTGTCCATGTCTATGTCTACATATATATTTATGTTTGTATTTATATATCTCATAAGTTTATACTGATACTTCTAATTCCAATCCAACACCACAGCACTCATTCTAGCCTTCTCCCATCCTGTATTTTAAAATCCATTCTCTGACAGTGAGCAACTTGGTTTTTATTTTCCTCAATATATTCACACACTTGTTAATATCCCTGTATGAACCTAATTTCTCGATCAGACCATGCTGGCTGCCTCTTTGACTAGCCACATCCACTGCCCCCAACCAGCATGCTGCTCAACCTCCACTCCTCGAAGAGAGGGAAATTCAGGGAGGCTCTATTGATGCAAAAGGAAGGTCGTCCACATGGGCCATTTTAAGAGATAAAGGGTCATGGTGACATTCGTGTCTATCCAGGTGCCTTTGTTGAGCTTCTCCTACTCAGTGCTGGATGTCGGGACCACACATGTAGATAAACCCAGGTTATGAACCTTGAAAACCTCACTGTTTCATAAAGAAGGTTGACAGGTGGACTGATAATGCAAATTATAGTGTCAAAGATGCATATAGAGCCCCGGTACATGATCAGCTCTGTCTGGGGAAACAGCAAAGGCATAAGAGAATAGAGACCTCACTGGGTGACCGTGAGCTGGCCAGGTGAGTAAGAGGGTAGGGGCGGACTGGAGAAGGGCATTTCAGGCAGAAGGACCAGCAAGCCGAGGGCACGGAAGCATGGAAGTGTTTATTGGTAGGGCGACCTTTCATCACCCTTTGGCAATTGACTTTTGAAGGTCAGTTGACTCTTCAAGGTCAGATGATTGCTCATGGTCAGGGCCATCAGAGACATGAGAGTTCACTCAGCAGGTTAGTATTTTAATATCCCATTGAACTTACAGTATTTAAATCTTAATTTAGTGCTTATTTGAGGGGGACAGGGGAATAGTTATTAATGAATTAAAATATGTACTTTTTTAGCTTCAAAAATAAAAGACTTATTACAAGATATTCCAGGTGATATCGCTCTTTGGTTATTCCTGAATAGTCGGCTGGCTGGTGCAGACTTGGTGCTTCGGGTGTGCAGTTGCGTCCTGCTGTTTGAACAGGTTTAGGGGTGATTATAGGCACTTGCTATGATGGGACAGGACCAGTTGACTGTTTTTCACTATGTGAGGAATTTCAGGTGGAAATCTGAATGACCTGACACCACATTTCTGGTGGGCTTCAGGGAGGCTTTATTTAGCACCTCTTACAGACTAGTATCTGGAGCAACTGTCCCACCAACGAGCACTTATTCTAGCTTCTCCATGGCTGCAGAGTGAACCAGGGCCATAGCAAAGCTCTCTGGTTGGTCATGACTTCCTTTCACTATTATAGTATGCTTCTTATCTTACCTGACCAAAACTCAATATTTCTAGTCATATCGAAATATTGACTCCATTAAATATCACCTGACCCTCCCAGCTTAGACAAAGAAAATGAAAGGAAAATAAAAAAGGAACATTTGTCTTAAGGTGGAACCCCCTCCAAAGACTCTTGAGGTCCCATAAGCCACAGCTGAGACGGAAGCCATCAGTTAAGGATTTGTCAAGATTCTGTCAGAAATGGGCCAAGTGCTCCTCTGTGCAGGCTGTGTAGAGAAAGTCGGTGAGGCAAATTGGTGTTGTAAACAATCTCTCCAGGGCAATGTTTTCTTGAGACAAGAAATTGTTTACAAGCTCCACAGGAGCACCATTTACATAAAACAATCACCATGCTCATTACCAAGCATTTTCATTTATTCATTAAAACAGGTACCTGCAGGACTTGGCAAACCTTTGTACCTCGGTTTTGTGGATTCCTGTTTCTCCAAAGGGGGATTTGGGAGGAATACTTACTCCTTGGACATTTTCAGTCTGACGATAATAACAGGTAGCATTTGCTGAGGGCTTATCTGGGCAGCCACTTCTGATATGTTTGGTTGTTTAATCTTCACAACAACTTGCTGAGGTGGGTTATATTTGATGTGTGAAGAAAATGAGATTCATGGACACAGGTGGCTCAGCCAAGACCACCCTGCAGGTGAGCAGAGGGGCTGAGCTGGCGGCTGCTCTGGGGCAGATGGGGTGGGAGGAGGCCCTTACGACTTAGAAGTTGTGTATAAAATAAAGAGAAGCAGGAAGCATGCACGATTGTTTCGCTTATCTACTTGAATTTGCTCCATTTTAGCTTTGGCAGAGGGCTTAGCGGCTCCAAAATGTTTGCTGAAAGAGATCTCACCATCGGTGAAAAATAGCACGGGACTGAGAGTCACTTTGGCTTCAACCTTGTTCTGGTTGGGGAAATCTGGGTGTAACCCAGTTCACGAAATACACACTCTCTCTGGGTTTCTGGTTCTTTGCTTATAAAGTGGGGGGATATTAACCAGTTGAAGAGGCTCATGGATTTTAACTAGATCAGTTATAGGGTTTTCCTGTGGGGGGTCCATGAAATTAAATGTAAAATTACATGTGTTTTTGCATGTTTCAAGACTCTCAGAATGGCTTGTGGACTAATAATATTGACAATAACGACAACAATAGTGACAATTTGTTAAGTGCTTTGTTACATAGTGTGTAAAACTGAGGTTCAGGGAGGCTGAATAACTTAGGACCACAAAGCTTTGAAGCAGAACCCAGGATAAGGCCTGAGGGAACTCTTAACCACAACTCTGTCTAATATTCTTATTACTCCAAGCTGCTTCCTCAGGCCTCAAAGACGTAAAGAATGACTGAATGGAATGATAGTCTCTGACAAACTGTAGTTTGGAAGAGGGGATTAATAGGAATTGTTGGTTAGTACACCCTGTAAAATACACCCTGTTCCAGAGAAGAAAAGTCACTGGTTTGTTCAGCTACTCAGCCATTCATTAAACAAACATGCCCGTGACACCGACCCTGTGCCAGGTGCCATGGGTAGGGAGCTGTCCCCAAGCTCATGGCCTTATGGGCGAGCCCTCAGTGAAAGCCTGTGGTAGGAAGTGATCTGTGTGAAGGCTGGGGCATGGCTGGGTACCGGGACCTGGGAAGGGCATCCAACCCTGCCTGGGGTAGCCAGGAAGACAGGAAAGGCCTTGCCAAAGGGCAAACTAATTTGGTTTTCCAGTGTTTTCATGGGTCAGAGACAATCCCTGTAGTGTGTGCCAGGAGAGCTTTACAACAACAACAAATAACACCAAGTGACATTTACTGGGGCTTTGCCTCTCCCACGTGCTTACAAGCCAGTCCCCCGAGTGGGTACTGCTGTCCTCATTTTACCCTTGAACAAACCAAGGCGCCGAGACATAGAGTAAAGGGACAGCATTTGTGCAATGAGAAATGGCAAAGATGGGATTGGAACTCATGTCTGTCTGACTCCCACATCCAGGCATGTCCCCAGGGAGCACAGGGCTCCCTCACCCAGTCGGGAGAAGACTGACCAGAGCCCAGGAGGGGAGCAGGCTTGGGAGAGACAGGGGCTCACATATTCGCTGTTCCCTGCAGATACAGCACATCCTCTCTATTTAGAGGAAGAGGAACTGCGTCCCCGAGAGGGGGCGGGGCTTGGCCCAGGCCAGGCGGGTAATCGGCTCCAGAGTGTGGATGCCTCCCTGGGCCCGCCTGATGCCAGCGCCTCTGCCCTTCTCACCGAAGCACAAAGCGGGCCTTTTAACACTCCATGCCTGGACTCCAGGCTGAAGAATTCCCCGCCCCGGCCTCACCTATCGCAATGGGCTGTGAGAGTTCAATGCCATCACAAAGCGCAGATTGGCTACTTGGGTTTGAATCTGTGCTCTTCTCCTGCTTAGCTGTGCAACCTGAGGCAGGTTACTTGGCCTCTCTGAGAGACTCTCTTCTTGACTGTAAAATAGGGGATAATAGCATAATGCCAACTTCAGAGAGTGAGGATCGAATGAGATAAGGCACAGTGCCTGGCCAGGAGTAACTTCCCTCTTCATCATTGCTAACTTCCATTTTCATTATGAACAGAAAATCATTCAATAAATTACAAAGTTGCCCTACTGATGGAGGAAGGAAAAGAGGGTGAGGACTAAAGACCTTTCCTCCTCCTTCTGAGCCTGTGTGATCCTTGGATTCTGTTATCATTGTTATACGTGACATTGCTTGCATACCTCCTGTGGGGAGGAAAAGGAGGCACCTAATTATCAAAGGTGGTTTAGCTCCAAAGGGCCAGGTTGTGCAGTCAGTTGCTGGGTGGTGGCCTGGTAGGAGCTGATGGCGGCTGTGGGGGGAGGTGCCCCTGCAACCTCACATCTCTGCCTGGCCACCTCCCCCTCTCTCTTCTTCCTTCCTGCCCACATGAGCCCCGGAGCTGCAGCTGTTTGCTCACAGAAGGGGGAAAAAACAAAACAAAACTCAAGCCACAGTCCTGTTCAATCCCACCTGCCCCAATTAATCTAACAAAGATGTGGCCACACACACACTTAGTCTTGAAGAAGCTGAGAGCCAGGAATGCATATGAGGCCCGGTGGTTGGAAGACACAGAGCTGAAACAAAAATTTTATTCGCAAGGTTGTTTTCTCTCTCCCACTTGGCCGCTGCTTCTTTCTGTCTCTTCCCCTGGAGGACAATATACAAACGGACACTGGCCAGACCATATATGATAATAGAACTTTAACGCACACCCTCTGCAGCTCTTGGCCCCAAATAATCAAGATTTGACAATGATTGTCAGCTTTGTTTTTTTTCTTTTGCCCTGGCTTCCAACTCAGGACCAACCAGGGAAAGCCAACATGTTCCCCAAACCAACTGCATAAGTTGCCAACTTCTCCTCAGCCCAACTCCAGCCCTCTGTGCCAACGGCCTGCAGACCAAGTGCACCTGACGCCTCCCTGCTGTGCACACGCTGAATGGACAGCCTCGGTTTGTTCTCATTTGTGTGGACTTGGTTCATGTCCGCACTCCCCACCCCTGCAAATCTGCGTCTATCCTAGGACAGCCTCGTCTCAGGTCCGGACTAGCGCGAGCCTGGCAGGAATCTTGATGCTCCAGTCCACATTCACCTCTCACTCGCTGCTTCATGAGTCTTCTTCACATTCAGTGGGCCCATCATGAAATTGGATTAAATTAAAATCCACCAGTGTCTCTCCACAGCTCAGAAACAAAGTGGTACTTCCATCTCAGGGCTGGAGGGATGTGGTTGTATGTGCTCATTCTCAAGGTGGACAGCAGGTCAAATACAACTATAAACATGTCCCCTAAGGGCTCTGGGGCTCAGTTTCCTCATCTATAACACGGGCACAATAATAGCTCTCTTACGAGATGGCCGCGAGTTGTGAGAATTAATCAGATCATTGACTGCTTAACCAACAGGTACTTACTGAGGGCCTGTGTTGTGCCAGACACTGGGGAGACAGCAGTGAGCAAAAGCATCCTGCCCGTACCCTTGGGGAGATGATGGTCTGCTTTGCGGAGACAGAACACATACACCCCCCCCCCACACACACACACCACACAATGCATCAGATGATTTCGTGGGAATGCAAAATGACATAGCCACTTAGGAAAACACTTAGCTGTTTCTTAGAAAATTAAACCTACTCATTTCAATCTCACGCTTGTGTATTTATTTGCTCAAAAGAAATGAAAGCATCTCTTCATGCAGAAACCTGAATGCAAGTGTTTGTTTATAATCATTAAACACTGGAAACAACCCAAATGTCCTTTAATGAGTGAGTGGACAGATGTTCCATGATGCAGCCACACGCTGGAATACTACCCGGCAGTGAAAAGGAACAGACTGCTGCTGTCTATCACGGCACGTTATGCTCAGTGAAAGGATCCAGACGCAGCAGATACATACTCTATGATTCATTTATTGAACAACCTAAAAGCATAGGAACAGAAAATAGATCAGAGGTCACCAGGAGCTGGGGGTTGGGGGGGACTTGACCATAAGGGAGCACTAGGGAATTTAGGGGTGGGGATGATGGAATTCCTCTTGATGCTGGTGGTGGGTACATGACTCTATTCATTTGTTAATAGTGATAGAAGTTACACCCAGAAGGGTGAATTTTACTCTCTAAATTGTATCTCAAATAATACAATAGCATCAAATAAATAATATAGAAATGTTCAAAGGAAAATAAAAGCAGAATAAAGTGCTAGAAAATGGCAGGAAAGGGGTGTCGAAGCAGTTCTGGGAGACACTAGGGCAGAGACCCAAGATTTGGGGTGAGGCCCCCAGGAGGCAGGGCCCGGGGCCAGAGGGCCAGCGGCCCTGAGCCTGGGGGTTGGAGGAGCTGCCTTACTCGGAAGTACTTGGATGACTGCAATGTTTCATACACAGAAAGAATGGGTCCTACTCCTCTCTTATTCCACTGTCCTTGGCCTCAGGGGCTTGTTGTGAGACCTCCTCTGGCCACTCTCTGTAAATTTGCATCCGCCCACCTTGATCTCTCACCTTAGCCCTGATCGCCATGTTACTTTGCTCGTCTGTCTCTCCCCCTGGAATGTAAGCAGGGACTTCTGCTGTTTTGGCATGGAAACAGTATTCGGCTCATAGTATCTGCTCAATAAATACTTTTGTTTTATGAGTAAATGGGTTCATCTATGGATTGCCCGTGTGTTAGCCGGGGGGGCTGAGCTAGAGGTCTTGGGTGAGAGGTTTGCTGAATGAACGAATGAATAAATGCTCATGCACCAGAACACAGATCCCAAAGTGTAGACACAGAAAAGAAAACCCAGTTTCCACCGAGAGAGAGCCCTAGTTTTTTGCGGGGGCTGTGCTATAGGATTCTTATTAAACTGTATTTTAGGGGCCAGAAACCGGTCTTTCACTTTTGAACCTCTGTTGTCCTTTATTCTGCAGCTGTCCCCACAACCATAAACACCCTGCTCCCTGCAGGAGGCGTTGGTGTGGAATTGCCCACGAGTTGTCCACAGGTCGCCCGTCCGGCCGCGCGGGATCTGCGTCCGCTGGGCTGGAGGGCGTCAGCTCAGGCTCACCCTCTCCTCCAAGACAATCCTTTTCAGACGAGGGAGGACCGGCCGCAGCAGACTCTCTTCTGTGTGTTGACTAGGCAGGTTTCCAGCCTCTTTCATATGGATTAGGCCGAGGCACGGGAGTCCTCACGTGTTTCGCGGTGCATTTCAGAACCTCGTGAAATTACATTACAGATTCATTGTATAAATAGGATACTGGGCACAGCCGTTGTCAGGCGGCCCGACAGTCAAACGGCGGCGATCGTGACGCAGGCTGACACCCCCGCCGGCTGCGTGCAAACCTTGAGCCACAAGCTGGTCACACGTTTGTTTATTTAATCTCCAGCTTCTAAAAGCCAATTTGGTAGCGAAAATAACCTTTTGTACACTTCAGCGGGGAAATAATGGGAGCAGGGAGGTGACTGGCAGCTGCAATGGGGAAAGCATCCCCTTTAACGGGGTTGGGGATTGGGGCAAAGTGCAGGATCAGCTGCTCAGTTGCGTGGCCTTGAGCAGGGTCCTAAACCCTTCTGAGCCTCAGTTTCCTCATTGGAGACATGAAGATATGTACGAATATCTATGCCATGTTATGAGAAGTAAATTACCCATGTGTCATGTGTGAGCACAAGGCCTGATACCTAGTTGGTGTTGATCAAATGTCTGATATTTCGACACACTTCACTTGTTCACGCGTTCGTTCATCACCATTAGTCCATGGATAAATATTTAGAACATACCGCACTCATACATGTATCTAGTGGACTTGAAGGAGCTTAACCCTCACAATTACAGTCCTGGGCTTCAGCTCTGGTTTTGCCACCTACTGGTTGTAGAACCTACAAGAAAGAACCTCTCTGAACCTATTTTGAAATTTGTAAAATAAGAATTTCACCTCCTTTGTCATGGTTATTGGGATTAAATAGCACAGCAACTGTGAAGGGGATGCAAAAATGATTGTGTGAGAGATACCAGGTTAGTTCTTATGCTGAGAATAGCACACACTGAAAAGGGACACTTCTAAGCATTGAACATGTATTTACCTCATGTTCTCCATGTAACAACCCTAAGAAGCAGGTGTTGCTATTCTCATATCGCATATGAGGAAATTGGGGCACAGAGAGGTTAAGGAGCTTGTGTCAGGTCATCCAGTGGGGAAGGGGTAAAGCCAGAAGTGGCCCCAGGCAGCCCGGCCCCAGAGTCCTGGGTTTTGGCTGCTACTCGATGCTGCCCGGTAACTGTAATTATAACAGTCAGGACTGACTTAGTGCTAACTCTGGGCCTGGTACTGTTCTAGAATTCCTGTCCGTATTCTCTCAAGCTCCCACAGACCTACACGTGCTGGCTTCTGGTTGGTCCTTGATGGCAACAATGAGCATTCATTCTGCTTTACTAAAGCAGAAAGGGAATTTATTGGAAGGATATCACGGAGCCCACAAGGCTGATATGCAGACTGGAGAACGAAGGGCAAGGGGAGGGGGGCAGGTGCAGTCAAGACCCCGCCGTCTCCGAATGTCTGGCTCGGCCCAGGTCCTGTGTGGGGCTCTCCACTCGGTGCGGGTTTGGCGTCCGGCAGAGAGGGGATTGGCCTCCTTTGGCTTCCAGAATGAGAAGAGGGCCTCCATCTCTTTCTTAACTAAGAAATTCCCCAGTAGCAAGGCAGTTGAATATTCTGTAGCCCCAAATGACAAGTGAGGGAGGGTATTGTTTCCTCAAACAGACATGGAAGTTAACTGCTTTGTCCTGTCCTGAACTTGACACAGAAAGAAGCGCTGCCTGGCTGAGCCCCCTGCTGCTCCCAGACCCCAGGCCTGAGGACACAGGTGGGTATAACAGTTTCAGCCTCTAAAATCCAAAGACATCCCTAAACCATTTACACCCTTTGATCTGATTTTTCTACTTCAAGCTCTTTGCGCCATAGAAATAATAAAGATTAAATTCAGATTTATACCAAAGGATCTTCGTAACAACTTTGTTTATTCAATGGAGATACTGGATACAACTTAAACATCCAATCTCAGGGGATCTTTAAGAAAGATACATACCTACGATGGATTATTATGTATTCATAAAGCTAATTGTTTCAAAATTTTTACAGTGACTTAAAATCAATAAGTAAAAGTAAAACCAAACAAATTACAACTGTGATTATTGCAGACTATAATCTAAATTTTGGGGGAAAAAGTCTCTCGTATGCATTAAAAAAAAGGGAAGAAATAAATGTGCTTTTAAATTTTAGTAGTGAATACGTTTGGTGGTTATGATTTTTAGGGTTTTTTTCCTGTTTGAATTTTCTACAATCAACATGTATTTCTGTTACAAACAGAAAAAGAGTCAAGAAAAACAAAAACAAAGTCAGAACATCCAAGATGCTGAGACTTTGTGGTGAATATGGCACTAGTATTCTCCACGAGTGCATCATAAATTGGTACAGTTCTTTTGGGGGAAAAAATCACGGTAACAAGATATGTTTTCTAATGAGGTTTATGTCCTCTGATTCCAAACATCGGCTTCTGGGAATTTCTCTTTTATTCTGGGGATATAATTCATCAGATGCCAAGAGCTATGTGCATTATAGCGTTATCTATAATAAGAAATGCTGTAGAAAAGTAAATGTCCGACCATCGGTGAATAGTTTTGTAAATTATGGTGTATCAAGGCGAAGGTGTATTATGGCGCCATTAAAATGATAATTATGAAGACCGCAGCGACATGGAATACATTTAAAACAGGAGGCAAGTGCAAAATGCAGCATATCAGGTCAGCCACAATGTAACGTGTCAATGCCCTGGGCGCAGAGGAGAAGCCCAGACAACGAAAAGGCACGTAATTATCGTGGTGGGTGAATGGGATTCAAGGAGAGTATTATTAGTTTGTTTCATTAAAACTTTATTTAAATGTTGTTGATAATTCATCTTCTTGCTGAAACTTGCATTTTGCTGAGCAAAGCTCTTTTCGATATTGGTTTAAAGCAGACAGTGGCCTCTCCAAAATTAAAACAAGAGTAAGGAGCCGCGGAAGAGTCCCAGCGTGGAGCGGATGGATCTCTACAACCCGCTGCCTGCCCGGGGCTTCAGCTTCACTTCTGGAAAATGGGGAGAGGGTGAGACTTGGTCCTTGGGAGCCTCCCAGCTCTGATATTTGAAAAATCTACGCTGTATATTGAGCCCTATTGCCAGGTGCTTTGCGAAGTACTTTGCTGACAAGTACTCTGTGGGACTGGTCCTACAGCTGCCACCATGTTAAGGACAGGGACAACCGCATTCCGAGCAGTCAGCAGGAGAATACTCGTTGCCTGGGGATGGAGGTGGAGAAGATCCAGGAGATTTGCCTTTGTGTTGTGAGCTTTAAAAAGACATCAGGAAATCATTGTTTCCTTATTTCTTTATGAGGGGTATCTTTTTTTCCTAAAAGCGGGAGAGTCTGGGAAATCGACTCTGATGAAACACGGGTACAGTTGGTTTCTGGCTAATCTAAGTTTTCCAGTTTTTTGTTAGTTGTAGTAACTGCTAATGCTATTTGTAGTGATTCAGTAATTAAACAACACATGTTTCCTAAGGGTGTACCCTGTGCTACACAGATGAGAGACAAGGTGTCTACCTTGAAAAACTCACTGACCTAGTGCACATTGGGGCTGGGGCAGGGGCAAGGAAGCTGTTCAGACCAGGTGAGAGGCGAGGAAGATTTGATGCAGGGAAATCCAAACACACAACGTGGAGCATTTCTCAGCACCTTTGTAAATAAAAAAGAACAGGGACTGGTGAATGGAAGTTAAGGGATTACCTGGTGCCGAAGCACGTGTCCCATTAGAGCGTCAGGGAAGGTGCTCTCGCTGGTTATGGGCTTTCCCGAGTCATCGCCGGCACAGAGCGGAAGTGCTTGGTGTGCTCACTCCCCAGTGGGCACAGCCCTGGATGGCGGGGGCTGCCTCCTACCAAGTGACCTTGGGCAGGTCACAGGAGCCTAGAGCCCTTGGCTGAGTGGGATCTTAATTCCAATTCAACTCCCCTCCCGTGCTGAGCCTGGAATGAAAGGAGAGCTGACGTGGTAGCCAGCCCTGTGTGAGGGCCTCCCGTGTGCCCTGGCCATCAGCCTGTGGTTCAAGCATCTTGATAGTACCATGAGGGCAGTGTCACTGCTCCAGGTCTGAGGATCTTATTCAGTACCCAAGGGGGTGGGTGGTGGAGGTGGGGGGAGAGCACACTTACGTGCTGTTTACTTATCCTGGGGCAAGTTCTGGGTCTACCTAAACATTCTGCAGCATAAATAAAAGGAAGGAGGACCAGAGAGAGCAAGATTGCTGGGCTTCCTCCCATGCAAGGATAGGGCCCTGGGCCGGATTACCAGCAGAGGGGAGAGCTGTGCCCACATGTGTGGCCGCAGGTGTGCAGGGGTACCCCCCGCCCCCCCCCCCCATCAATAAGACAGACCCAACCCCAATCCTGGCCTCAGACACTGTATTTACCACTCTTTCTGAGCAGGGGTGGGGGCAGATCGGTGGTGGCTGTGGTCAGTAGAAGGACGTGTTTTGAGGCTTCCCATTGAGCTCTCCCTTCTGGGTCAAGTGGGGATAATAACATCTCCTTTAACTGTTGCAATGAGGCCCAAGTGAGCTAATGCACAGGAAAAATCTCTGCAAACTGGGAAGCACTGTGTCTATGAAATGGGGTGGTTATTAGTTGCACAGCCATGATACATCTTAGGAAATGTGTCCTGAGCGAATTTCCCAGTGTGGGAGAATGGCTTCCAGGTCTCGATTGCTCCTCTGCCACTTAGTGTGGGAGAAAGGAGAAGCGTTGCTGTGACCTCTAGTCCTCAAACACGCCCACTGCTCCCTCGCCCTCAGGGCCGTGCATTTCCTGCTCCCGCTGCCTGGACCTCTTTTCCTCCAGGTCTCTTCTCCCCGTCCGCCTCCTCCACTCCATTCATGTCCCTCCTCCAATGTCACTCCCTCTGAGGGGCCTTTCCCTAAAGACTGGAGACGAGGCTGCAGGTGCCCTGCCCAGTCCTCCAGCGCTGGCCCTGTCAGCTGCTAATGTCACGGCCGCCTTCTTCCTCCAGAGAGCTGCTGTGGGCTGAGGGAAGCCACCTGGGAAGCAGGTTGTGGGCCCCCCCCGCCACGCCCAGACCTCCCCTACCTGACACCTTTTTAGGTCAAAGCTGCACACACACCCTTCCTCCTTTCTCAGCGCCCCCCACCCCCAGACCCAGTCTCTGCCTCCAGGGAAGGCAGTTAAGACACATCTCCACTGAGAACGCACAGTCTGTCCCTGGTGACCCTTTACCCTTCTTTATTTTTGCTTCCTGACACTAATTCTGCCAGACTTCATGTACTGCATTTGTTTGTTTATTGCCTGTCCCTCCTCTCCGCGACACAAGTCCTGTGAGAGCAGGCCTTTGTCATCGTGTCCACTGCTCTGTCCCCAGGGCCCAGGCCAGAGCTGGGCTCATTGGAGAACCCAGTGATCCCACCGCTGGAGTGACTGACTCTCCAGCTGGGAATTCAAATGTGCGGAAAGGGGTTGGCTAAGAGGATCCATAGGTGAGTCTTCGGATTCTCACCTCTGAAACAAATCCACTCACTGTCACAGTTAAGTCAGTTATGGTGAGAGTTGATAGGACTTTCCTTTGGAAATTTTTGTGCTTAAAATGTGAAAGGGAAGGCAAAGGATCTGAGATGTTTAGCGTTGACCCTTGCTGGGAGGATGGTTCTGTGCGATGAGGCATTTTCGAAGGAGCCTGGCCCCAGGGCAGAAGACCGTTCATTCCTTTACTCACTAACATTTCCTGAGTGGCCTGCTCTGTGCCTGGGGACTGATGTCGGCGCTGTGCTCTGTGCCTACAGGAAGCTCCCAGAGACCTGGGTTTTAATCTCAGGCTTGTCCTTCCTTTCTCCGTTCTGTCTTCCCCTTCCTAACCTTGGGGCCCTTGGGCTGGGCCATCTTCAAAGCTGAGTCTTCCTTTCAGACAGGCTCTCTGATTTTCACGGCCATCAATATTTTTCTAATCATCACCTCCCTTCACTTTCTTGGTGAACTGAAATTAAAGCTAACTGGTTTTTTCAGATATAGTTTTGACATGGTCACCGTCAATACATTTGCATCAAAGCCGGATGGGGAAGAGGGCGGAGGCTCCCCCAACATGTCACCTGCAGGTGAGCCCGGCGAGTGTCTGAGGACGTCCCATTATCCACCACCGCTCCTCAGCCTCAAGACCCCTGGGCGGCAAACGCCCGAAACCAGCGCCCATCCACATCCTGCCTCCAGCTCCCTCCCGGCGCGTGCTAACAAACGCATTGATTTTCCCTGTTCTGTTCCGTGACAGTTATTTCAGAGATAAATGCCTCCTGTTTGTGGTTATTAAATCTGCTTCATGTGGGACAGCTGTGGGTGGGTGCAGTGGGTGGGAGGAGTGGTCTGGGGAGAGCTCAGCGGGGAGCAACCTGGGACGCATCCCGACTCAGCTTCCAACAGGCTAGAGGACCTAGGACCAGCCACAGCGCTCAGTGCCTCAGTTTCCCTGTCTATAACAGGAAAATGTTTGGGTGGATCTGAGGTTTAAAAAAAACGTGAAAGTAGCAGAATGCTTTGATTAGAAAAAGTGTTTCATATAAACAAGTGGCTCCTTTTGGAATGGGGATGGGGAGGGAGTCACTTCCCCTTGCTCCCTGCAGAGATCTGGGCAGCTCTAGGGAGCCCTGAGGCTTGGAAGACTGCCAGTCTAGGTGGACACGGTTAGTATTGCAGGATCCTCAGTAACAGGTGTCGGGGATGGGGGTGTGCGGTAGGCTGACAAATGGCAAAAGGAAGAGAGGGGCTGACTTGGCCAGACAGGTGAGTCAGTGCCCCTGAGGAGGTGCCCCCCTGACAGCTCTGCACTGAGCACCAACTTCCTGATGCTTGAATATCGCTCCCTTTGGCCCAGAACCTTCCTCTCCAGTCAAATCACAAGAGAGAGGCAACCTGGCCCCTGTGGATGTAAATGCACTGAGGCTTGTCTGGGCCCAGCAGATCGGGATTTGAATCCCAGCTCAGACCCTTTCCAGCTGTGTGACCTTGGACAAGTCTCTTCAGGCCTCGTCATCTGTAAAATGGAAATAATAACACCAAATTAATTCTAGTTTTCCATAGACACTCTGTCAGTCTTTGATTCGAGACAATCCCATATATTCTAATCCTTATAAAGAAGAATAACAGAATGCTAAGCTGTTGTTTACCGCTGGCTACAGAGCAGTCCCTATGCCTCATTGTAATGCTAATGTCTAGTTCTTGAGATCGCCCAGAGAGAGAGGGGTCAGCATGTTTACGCCCCAGATGAGCCTCAGAGAGAAGCAGGTTTGTTTGAACCCAGGTTTGTTTGGCTTCAAAAACTGCCTTCCTGCTTCGACAGCAAGCATCCGAAACTCTTTCAACTCCGCTTCTCCGCTGGGGCTGGGGGACGCTGGATCGCCCTTTTGTTCTTTGTGAGAAGCAGAGGTCCCGATTCTCGCTGTAGAAAAGAACATCCATGGTCATTATAGCTGCTCTCTCCCTCATGATAGGTCGCACACCCACTTTACTTAGAAATTGTAGCAGACACAGAAGGCCGATTTTGTCCTTGTCTTCGCAGGCTGTTACTGGTTCTCGTGGTTGTTTAATTACTCCCAATCACTCAGCAACTGAATCCCTTATCTGTAGCAGTTGCTGTGTGGTTTTCTGCAGGCAAGGAAGTCAACAAGACACAATCCCTGCCCTCAAGGAGCTCATAGTCTTTGAAAAAAAAACAGCATGAAAAAAGTCATGTAGCACAGGGGAAGCTGTCGTGAGGAAAGCGCTCTGGGGGCAGAGAAAAGCCTGGGCGGCTTCCTGCAGGAGGTGGAGCCTCACACTCATCACGGCAAAGCCAGCAGAGGAGAGGAGTCGGCAACAGGGACCTGGAAGGGCTGAGGAACAGTATGTGCAAAGGTGCAAGGGTTAGGGATGTGTGGGGCGTGCGGGGAGCTAGCACAGTTCAGATAACTGGAGGAGCACCGATGGGAGCAGCTGGCGCGGTGCCGGTGGAGAGGTGGTGGTGGTTGGATCCGGGGGAGCCAGACGGCTGGAACGTGGTCTAGGAAGGGGGAACTTGAAGTCGCTGAAGAGTCTGTAACAGAATTCTGGGAAGATCACTCAGAGATTTCTATGGAGATGGCAGTGGAGCAGGAGCTCCGGCAGGACGGCTGGGCGGTGACCCCAGGCAGAGAAGACGGCGCCTGGATCAGGGGGTGGCAGTGGATTTAGTTAAAAGGATGCATTTAATAAAGTTGAGGGGTTGGATCTCCAGCACATGCTGATTATTGGCTGTGGGCTCCAGTATGCTTCTGCTGAGCCATGCAGTTAGGTGGGCTAGTGATGCCTTCCACTGAGACGGGAATCCTGGGAAAGCTGGGGTGCGGGGGGAGATCATGAGCTCAGTGTGGCACCCAGTGACTTTGAAGGGCCAGGGGGCATGTGGATGGAGATGGCTAGGAATCTCTTGGACACGTGGGCCCCAAGCTCTGGAGAGTGAGTGAGAGGTGTAGGTTTGGAGCCATTCGCTCACATGTTGACAGAGTTTGGGGGCATCTAGAAGAACGCGCAGAGAGAAGAGAGAGACAAGGAAGCCGAAACCCACCTGGTGGGCTCGAGCCATAAAATGGTAAGATGGCTCTTTGGCAGACAGAAGCCTTTCTTCCTGGAGCTGGTGCTGTGCCTCCCCGGACGGCTACCTCGGTGCAGAGAGGCACTTACAGACACCTCCGTCTCTGAGCGCGGGCGTCACGTCCCCGCAGTGTTGTTTGAGGGCTGTTACTAAATCCATATCGCATCTAATTTCTCCATCTTACGGAGGCTAAAAAACTAAAATAAAGAAAATAACTGTTCATTTTGGTTACTATTTCTTTCTAACTATATTCCCTTAATGAGGCATTTGCCGGCAACACGGTCTGTTATGTATTCCGTGTTTCATAAAAGATCTCTTGGGGAAAATAACCCAGGAAACACAATTTTTCGGCACCATCTCCTTTTATTAAGAATAATGAAAAGGAAACAAGAATCACTCTCCCAGTCAAATACACTTCTGCTCCCTCTTATTGGTGTTTTTATGACACCTGCCAGGTAGCCTAGGCAGCCACACGTTTGCTTCCGCCCAGGTGCGTGTCCGTTGCGCCGCCTTTCTAACCACCGAGATGCATGTACATTAGTGGGGGGGGGTGTGTATATAAATATATGGGGTACATATATTTATATATTGCCCATATCTGGGTAAGTGCTTGGGATGGTGCAAGACCTTAAAATCACACACACACAGACACACACACACATACACAAAATAGGCTCTTCGCCCAGAAAGCCAATCATCTTTCAAAATGGGCAGTAAGAACAAACAGGGAAATTAACACAGGGTCGGGGGGTGGGGTGGGATGCAGAACAAACAAAACAAAAAACTGAGGTGCGATGCTGCTCATTGGAAACCCTGCTCAGGTTTATAGGCGTAACTGTGGGCTCTCCACGCCTCTCTCTGGGTGAGTCTGGCCACGCTCTTGGCTGGACTGCTGCCCACGTGTGGGAGGCCCCTGCCAGCAGCTCCAGCCTCGGCCTCCCGTGGACGCTTCAGATGTGTAGATCCAGCTGCCAACTGGACGCCTGCCCTTGGATGGTCCGTGGACACCTAAACTCAGCCAGTATAAATCTGAACCACGTCTCTCCGCCCTCTCTTCCCCGGTTCCTTATCTTGATTAACAGTTATCTCCGCGAACAGTTCATGGCTCCAAAGTCATCCCATGTTCCCAGGCAAAGGCTACCCCTGACTCATTCATCTCGTTCCTCCCCTTTAACCAAGTATTTGTCTAGTATTTCCTGAGCTGCTACTAGGTGACGAGCATGCTTCCAGGCTCTTCTAGGTGCTGTGTAAGAGTGACGAAGAAAGGCTCCCTGCTCTGCAGGCGTTCACGGGTCCTGGAGGAAGCAGGATCCAAAGGAGAAACATCCAAGGGCACATCCCAGCTCTGCCCTGGGTGTGCTGCCCGACCCTGGGCTCCTAAGCCTCAGCGCCTTCCTTTGTAAAATGGGAGCAGTAAGGGCAGGCCCTGCCTCAGGGGAGGGTTGTTGTCAACACAGTAACTCATGCAAACCACTTATCGCAAAGTATGAGCACTGAGTAGGAGCTTCCCAAGTGTCAGTTCTTCTTAGCACTGGCGGGACTGGATGACGGAGATGGCCTGTCACTCCCACATCCAGTCTCCCCTTCCTTCTGAGTGTTATCTTCATGGGCCACATGGCTGCCGGGAATAAAGGTATATTTCCCAGATGCCTCTGTGGTTTTTGTGTGGCTGATGTGGCTCAGCTGTGGCCAATGAGACTTCTGGCGACCCCTCTTAAGAAGATGGTATCTTCTTCACCCACCTCTTCGGCCCGCTGCCAGGGTTATGGATGTGATGGCCGGAGCTGTAACCACTTTCTCAGACCATGCATCAGTCGAGGTAGGTGTCCCGGGTTGGGTCCCCCGAGGCAGCAGTGGAGGCGGAGTGTGGTGTGCAGGAGGTTTATTAGGAAGTGCCGTTGGCATCTACACCTGCGGAAGGGAGAAGGAGGAAGCAGCGTTGGGCAGAGGGAGGGGTCCATTGTGATACAGGTTGGCCTAACACCTCTCTACACCTCTGCTTCTGTCAGTCGCTGGATGTGGACCACCACAGGGCGGGCATGTCCTTGGGCTCCCTGGGGCAGAGACTGTCCTTGCTCGAAGGGGATGACAGTTGAGGGCTGAGTGCCGACAGGGGTCCCGGGAGTTGAGCAACAAGTTGTTCTTTGAGGGGGTATCTGGGAGTTCCAGCCCGCCTGACTAAGTCACCGCCATCCACAATCCAACATCATAAAGCCTATACTTTGCTCATGTGACAGTCCGTCACTAGTATCCTTGGTCTGGCGGCCTGTGTTTGAGACACAGGCTCCTTCCATCCCGTGACTCTGCCTCCTTACTAGGCAGGTGAGAAAAGAGGAGGGAGGGCTGTTTTGGGAGAACCCGCCCAACCTAAGACACAGAATACCTGTCTTCACTAAACTGATCCTCCAGCGAGGAAGTGTGGTGCTTAGTTACACACCAGCAGAGTGCGAGCTGTGTTGGGGGAGCACAGGCCTCAAGAGAATGCACAGGGTGGGGACCACTTTGGTCCAGGCTTAAGCTGAATCCATAGATTTGCTAAGTGTTTTGCTTCATATTCCTTCTGGCTGCTGAACCCAGTTGTGCAGCAATAGATGCCCCAGCTCCCCCTAGAGTTGTGCAGCACGTTCTTCTAGGGTTCCTTCTGAATCACTTCCCTCGAAAGGAAAAGGAGGTGAGGGAGAGCAAACATTCTCTGAGGGCCTGCTTGCCTGCAGGCGCTGGTACGAAGGTGATTGACACGGGCCATCTCATCTGATTCTCAGCTCCGTCCTTGGAGGCTGGTATCAGGGCTCACATCGCGGAGACGAGGACACAGACTCAGGGGCCCTTGTTGCCCCAGAGCTCGCGGCCAGGGAGGGCCCAGATTCTGCCCAGGCTCACCCTAACGCTCACCTGCTCATCCCACAGTGATTGGAGATGACCTCAAGGGGCAGCAATTATCATTCTGATTTTTCTGATGAGAGTGACGGCCTCAAAGGCACACCCTGGTGGGCTGGGCCCTGAACCTACTGCCTCTCCATCAGGCTGCCGTGAGTCAGGTGGGATGCCTCGAAGACCACTGCCTTCAGCGGAGAGCCCACCGAGCACAGCCTCCACATAGCTGGGGGCGGGGAGGGTCCAGGGTCAGAGTGATACTGTAGTGTCCTTTCCTGGTAAGAGCCACAGCTCTGCATTTGTATTACCTGTATCTTGGCTCCACTGATTAGAGTGATGTGATTTGGGCAAGGCATTTACGTTCTCTGTGCCTCAGTTTCCTCATCCATGAAATGGGGATAATAATAGTTGCCACTTCAGGGGGTTGTTGTGAGGATTAAAGAAGATAATACAAGGACCGTGACTGTATAGTGCCCCAAACCATATATAATCAGTAAAGCACTAGAGTTCCAAGTTGCTTAGTATTTAGTAGGGACAGACACTGAGCTCAGATATTTGCGTGATTCCATTTCATCCTCATGAAGCAGTGAAGTTGGAATTATTATCCCATTTTGCAGAGGAGAGGAGTGAACACAGAGAGGTTAAGCAATTTGGTGAGAATCACAAAGCTTGTGGTACGGCTGAGTCATCTGAGTATTAAACTAAGGGCTCCTGACCACTGCCCACCATCTCTTATGGCCCACCATGGTCTTCAGCTGCCACTCGGAGCCTGATTCGGTGAATCCCAGGCTTCTCTTCATCTTGTACGTCAGTGCCAGCCCTCGGCCTCGTTGAGGCGTCTGAGGGCAGCGAGGCTGTTTTTCTAAGCAGCATTCGTGGCTCCCGTGGCAAATCGTTTCTCCACCGCCAGCACGGGCTGCCGGCAGGGCTGGCCAGAGCTGGAATCATGCTGTCTCCATCCCGGGTTCCAGATTGCACAATCTGCTCCTCATCTCTATGGAAGCCCATCTGCAGGGACCCCACGAGCTCTCCAACGAGCGCCCACCATGGAACTCAGCCCACCTACACCCCAGACCCATCTTCCCGTCTTGCCAGCGATTAGTAACGCACCCATCTTTTAAACTCTGGGCCCTGCTGTAATATTAAGGCAGTAATTTATACACTTGGCTCTTGAGCTCCTGGCTGTTTCAAAGGCATTGATCACCCCGGAGCACTCATACATGATTCAAGCTTACTCCTCCAACTCCTCTGCCAGCTATTGATTCCAATGACATTATTTATCAATTACGAAAGGTTTATTCCTCACTTGCTCCTGCACAAAAGAATCTGCGCATTTATTTTACAGCATGATTTATTGACACGTCACCATGCATTACATGGAAAATTGAATTTTTGGAGGCTGGAGAACCTTAGGAAATTTCGCAGGTTCAATTAGACAGGAGAACATCAAAGAGTTTAATGATACAATTTTTCATCCATTTGCTGCAGCGCTGGGAGGGGAGGGGTCCCGGGGCCAGGTCAGCTCGGCGCCCTGGACTCTTCAGGTGTGCACCTGACAATGAAGACTTCTGGGCCTGGCTTGGCTCAGGGCTTCTATTTATGACTCCTGAGGTCAATTTTTTTTTTTTTTTTTTTTTAGCTTGGCTAACCCTTTGTCCGTGGAGCAATAAACCTTTCCTTGGGCTGTTGGGGACACTTGGACAGACCTTCCCTTGAACCGTGGTGGAGGGAAGAAGGACCACCTGTGGTGGTGGGTTAGTGTGAGAGAGAAATGTGACGTCACGTTTAGGGTCTGTTGATGTCCTTTTCCCACCATCAGACACTGGCTCAGTTGTGGGTTCCCAGGGGACACCTTCCTGGACCTGCCAGGGTGGGTCAGACTCTCACGGTACTTTCACGCGATAGTATACGTATCCCTGTGTTTAGTTGATTAATGCCACCTCTGAGACAGCGTGTGGGACTGTTTGCTGACAACGTGGCACCACTATCTAACCATGCAATCCATTGTTTCCCAGAATTCCTTTCTCTGCAGGGCTCTGGGTTAGAGTTTTCCAATGAGAGGAGCTTGCTGGAGTGTTAGACAGTGAAGTGAAGCAGGAACCATTGTCTCTGTGGTGGCTTTCTGCACCTCTCCTCAAGTGCTCACTTTGGTGATGGAATGTTATCTTAGTGGTATCTTAGACTGTCCAGTGAGTTCTGGCTTCTCTACCAGTTCCAGCGTTTAGGACCAAAATATTTAGCGACTGCTTCTCTGATCCTCCAGCTCCTGCCTTCTGTATGTCCGCTCCCCTAGCTGTTCCCACATGTGTATAAATCCTAATTCCCATACTAAACACGTTATGCCTATTATGCTTAGAGTGGGTCTGTTTTTCTGATGGGACCTCAGACTGACACAGTAGAAGAAGTGTCTGTTTGGCTTCCCTTGTATTCTTCAGCACCAAGTTTATAGTATATGCAGCCTACAGTCAAATACGTTGCCTTTTGTTGATGAACGTCAACTTTCCCTCTTCTCTGACTGGTTAATTTCCACTTTGCCTTTAAAGCACACCTCCTCCACGAAGCCTTCCTTGATTGCAAGAGTGGGTCACAGGCATTCCTCTAGGCTCCTACTATTGGAGCACATATTGTGTTGGGTTATATGCTTATAACTGTTTACTTACCTATCTGCTGCAGTAGATGATGGGCTCCTTCAGGCTAAGAATGAAACTTATAATAATTCCTGTTTCTCCGCTTCCAGAGTATCTGGCACAGGGAGAGTCCTCAACAGAGGTTTATGGATGGACTCAGTCATTTATTTGCCCGTATATCACCGTTGCGTGTCAGAACAATATGTACAGGTTACTATACCCTTTCACATTCAATTTCTTAATTGACCCACACAATAAATCCATAGGCTGGGCAGGTGGTGGCTTCCTGGGAAGCAGATGATATAGTGTCAAGAGCACAGTCCGTCTGAAAAGTGGAGCACTCATGGCTGGAAGTGAGCAATTTCTCCCTTGTTCAGGGTGCACTCCACAAACCAAAGCCAGACAGACTTTGGAACAGGCATTAGAAAAATCAAATATATTTGGAACTAATAAAGTGATAATCAGGCAAATTGAATATTAAATACGCAAATGAAATCTACAATTTTAGAAAGCTAAAATTTAGCATTAAAATTGGTGTCTGAGATGTTTGAAAATGACAGATCATTTGAATCACTAGAGCTACCATTTATTTAATCAACTCTCTATTTCCTAAAATGGGCTGGAGATTAATTTATCTCCCTTTGCAACTGTGATAAAGACACACGTCACTTGCTACAGATACACTTTAAGGAGCAGAGTCATTCCCATAAGGCTATCCTTAAAGCAAATTTCTCTAAAGTGAATTAGATTTTCCCATTGATTTACATGATTAAATTAAAGATGTGTTCTCATGGGGAAAGTTGACCAATAAATGGAATTAAATTTTTTTTTTTAATACAAGAAAGGGGCAAGGGGAGCAGTTGCAGGATGTCACGGGAGGGGTGGTCCATTGCTGGCGTCATGCTTGCAGGGAGCTATTGTCCTCGCCCTGCCATTTGCTTCCTTGTGTCATAGTTTTTTTACAGCCTATAAAGCATTTCTTTCCCAAATTTTATAAATTAGGGGGAGTCAGCCAGAAAGGGGGGCCAACATGTACCAAGCCCTTATTTTGGTCTGCTCACCAAATGAGGCACTTCTAAATCCTTAAGACCACCTCCGAGGGAGGTGTGATTATTCTTGTTTTAAAGACAGGGACCCTGAGGTTGGGAGACATAAAGCCACTTGCCCAAGGTCCTAGAGCTGAGTTGGTCTGACTCCAAAGCCTATGCTCTGTGAGCTTAGACAGGAAGCAAAGGTAAAAGTAATCCAAAAACATAGACAAAGAAAAGACTGACTTTCTGTTCCTCTTTGGGAGGGGATCACGTTCCTATACTTAAATATAGGAATACCAGTTGCCTGTCAATTCTCTAAAAATAAAACAAAGATGCTGCTTTGTGGGTGTCTGGTCCCACAGGCAATGTGCTGGCTGCTTAGAGCCTCCTGCTCCCACCTCTGCATTTCCAATAAATGCTGTGGTCTTTCCGACACAAACCAGATGCTGGCAGTTCTCCCGTCTCCGGGGAAGTGAGGGGACATTGCAGATGGGCCCAGAGTCGGGGACAGGAGTCCTGGGTTCTCATCCAGGCTCTGCCTTTGCCTAGCTGTGTGGTCTTGGGTGAGCATGTTTCCCTCTCTGGGCCTCAGTTTCCCACCTGTAAAATGCGCGGGCTCCACAGGAGATGTTCTGTAAGGCCACCGAACCCCAGATCTCATTCTCTTTATTTCTTTGATTTATTTCTGACTGCTCTCAGAATTCACACAAAACCGAGAATGGGGTGTAAGCACGGAAAAAATTGATTGGCCATTTTGTGTATTTAACGGCTGGCATTTAAACGGAAAGATATTTCAGGTTAAAGAATGCTGTTTGCAAACATAAAAAAATACCATAAAAAACAAATATATGCAGCCTGTACACATTCCAGCATCAAATCAAGTACACAAACAGAAGTTGGGTTGCATCATTATAGACTCCTGATTGTGAACAAAGCTGCAGCAATTTTGAAGGCAATTTTCATATAAAAATTGATACTCTTCATGCTTTTCCCATGATTCAAATTAGAGAGGATGATGGGCTTTTTCTTTTCTTTTCTTTCTTTTTTTTTTTTTTTAGTGCAATAAGTTCTTTAGCAACGTGAGTTTTGATGTTTAAGCTCACATTGAGATTTCTGAATCTAATGCATCAACGGGAAATGTGAGTCGGTCTAGAAGTCTCCAGGGACTGAGGCAGAGCTTTAAGTGTCACAGTTGTGTAAAATTAGTTTATAAAATGTGTAAGTATCACATCACAGAAAATTAGCTTATGAAATGCTTAAGTAGCACATTGTAGAAATGAGTTTATAAAATGCTTTCACCTACTGTGTCTCAATCAATCTACAGTAGGACCTTGCGAGATAAGTAATATAATCCCATCCTACAGATGAGGAAACTGAGGCTCCCAGAGGAGAAATGACTTCTCCAAGATTAAAGAGATAGTTGATGGCAAACCTGAGACTTGACTCAAAGATATCTGACTCCAAAGTCAGGAGCCTTTCAAATGAAACAATTCTTTATTTAACGAAGTTTTACTGAGTGCCTGATATAGGCTGGGTGTTACTTTAGGTGTTAGGTTGATCGAGCTGCTGTTCTCAGTCAATTCACACATGAGTACTTTAAAAAAATAACTCCATCCTTGCCATTGGATCCCAAACACGGTCCGCTGTCCTCAACTTTCTAGAAACATTTTAGGAAACAGAATTTACACACCGTTCTTTGTCTTAACTGTATTTCTATCCCAACAATGACTAAGTCTTTCTGGACTTGAACTTGACTGAATTGCTTCTCTAAGCTTCAATTTCTTTGTTTAATTGACAGCATTGGGATTAGAGGTGAGTCTAATGCGGTGCGAATGAGGGGGGTTTGGAGGCTACATCATACGGGGTTGGTAAGTCCCCCCATATTGGGAGTTGGGGATTCATCTTAGATAATGGCAGCCATGACCACAGCCATGCTCGGGAGGCTCACTGGGCATTGCAGAGGGGGTGCTTGGGAGGAAGAGGCCCAAGACGGAGACAGGGCAGCTAGAGGGATGCTATCACAATAATCCACATGAACGATGAGGAGTCTCGACCAGGCATTCGTGACCGAGGTGGAGATGAGAAGGAAGACTCGGGCTATTCCCAAGTTCAACTCAATGGGCTTCAGTGACACTTTCTATGGGAGGAGACAGAGAATCTGGAGTGGCTGCCAGCTGTTGGGGGTTTGTGGAGGCTCAGTCAATAGCACCTTTCCTCCTGCCCAAGTTTCAAACCAATTGGGAAATAAAGCAAGGGAAAAGCAATAGAGAAACAAAAACACCACTTTTATTACTGTTAAAGCTGATGCTGGAGAATGTGGCTTGCATCTTGGGCAAGTGTCCTTAAGACTGCACCTTAGAATCAGGAAGCCCTTTCTACCTTGCAGAGATGGAAGGGGCACCTTGTTCCTAGAGGCAGCCTGCTTCTCAGAGAAAGAAGCGAGAACAATATGCATCCATGTACCCCTCCAGGGGAGTTGTGAGTGACAGCTGGGGAGCAGTGGGGAGTAGAGGGTCATACCGCCATGCTTCCTTCTCGTGGCAGCAAACATCAGGAGTAGAAAAAGCTTGGGTTTCCGGTTTGTGCCCAATGCAGGATGAGGGGAAGTTTGAGGGGGACTTTGGGTTTGTGTAGACTTTGTATGTCACCCAAAGGAGATGGCTGGTGGGCGGCTGGATGCGTAAAGTCCAATGCTCAGGAGAGACTGATGTAGATGCTGTGGACAGACAAAAGTGGCTGGGGTCATGATGTAAACAAGGGTGGCCAGGGTGAGCAATGACACTCTTGAAAAAGAAGAGAGGAAGACAGAGGGCAGGATGGGAGGGAATGAGAATCAGAAGAGGAGAATCAGAAGAGGAAAATCATCTTGTGAAGGAGGCTGAGAAATGCAGGCAGGGGGTGAAGGAATACAGGAGGGCATGGGAACAAGGAAGGCAAAAGAAAGTTTGAAGAAAGAGTAGCTCAGGAGCCATGAAGATGATGATGGTGACGATGATAATGAGGACTGATGGGAAGGGTTGCATGTGATGCAAGAAAAAAGAAGATCAAGCTGGGCAAGGCCCAAAAGAGTAGAAGAGACTAGTTTACTCCTGTATAATCTATTTTAGGGAACAAGACTAGCTAGCACTCAAACAATTAGATTTCTTTCCCATGACTTCACCTTACACTTCCCTAACAGACTTGTTCTAATAAGAAGGTTTAAAAAAAAAAACAACAACCAAAACTAATATTACAGACATGGGGGCGGATGCATATACAAGGAAGTTATTAAAGCTGCCTTGATTTTAATAAATTTACCACCAGGTAGCAATCTCTCAATGTCGCCTCTTTTCAATTTGCACGTGTAACTGGCACCTCGTTAAAACATCATTAAGAGATTGCAAACCAGGAAGACATAAACAGAGGCAGAGAAGGACCAGGGGGTGGGGGCGGGGGGCTGGGAGGGAGTCCGTGGGTGGCAGAAGGCAGAGCTCCTTATGTAAAACACAGCGAGAGACTCAGCTTGGTTATACAAACGCAACCTGATTAACGTGCGAAGGGAATCAGAGTTTACATAAATAGTGTTTACAAATTGGCAATTACAAGGCTCCAGAGAAAGCTTCATTTTCCTGGGATGATTGGAAATCGCAATAAAAGCTACTGTCATTTTTCCTCAGCTGGACCATCATTTACGTGCGCGGGAGAGCTTGTTCTTCAAAGGATTAATATAAGAGGACAGGCCCCATGGTGACTGGCATCTTGGATTCTGGTTCCTCTTCTGTGGCCAGATTCACTTTTTATTTATTTACTTACTTATTTTTGGTACGTGTAGAAATATGCTTTTTACTGTGATAAAAGGAGTATATAGTCACTGTTGAGAGAAACAATATGAAAATACATGGGCCAACCTAATCTTCCTAAGGGTTGTGTTTTAATGAAAGGGCTCCGGCTTTGGAGCTGGGCAGGTGCGGCTCTGCCGCTTAACTCTGGACGTGGGTATCAGTTTCCTCATCTGTAAAATGTGGTTTTGGGAGGGTGAGATGAGACGGTGTTGACGTGCTGGCATAGAGTATCTAGTACATAGAGTGGTGCTCAGTGTATGGTAGCTAGCAGTTTAACCCAGTTCCTTCCTTTCCTTCCCTCCAACAATCATCCCTCCTCGAAATTCTTTACTGGCTTTATGGGCACTGACAAACATTAGCAAACAAAGTCTTCTGTAATTTGGCCCTATCACATCTCTTTGGTACTCCTGTATCAAAAAGCATCAGAAAGATGGAAACGTGTGTGCGTGTATGTTTTACTGGCCTGGGTAGTCTAACTCTGTAGAAACAGCCCCAGCTTTCCAGGGGCTTAACACTGAATTAAGCATTATTTCTTGTTTGTGCCATGGTTCCCTATGCAATTGTGGGGGGGAGGTTCGTTCTGTTCCATGCAGTCATTCAGGGACCAAGGCTCCTTCCATTTGTGGCTCTGATCTTCTTTAGGTCCATGGAATTCTCTCTGCTCACCCGGGGAAGTAGGTAAGGGTGAAGACACACCTACTATTTACAACAGGGCTGTATGGAAATACACACACCACTTCTGTTCACATCCTAGTGGTGAGAAAGTCACACGGCCCTGTGAAGGCACAAAGGAAGCTGGTGAAGGGGGTTGTCAGTGAACCCCGAGAACAAGAGGAAGGTGCAGAGGGGTGAATTCTCCCGGTCTCTGCTCCACGGGCACGTGCAACATGCAGCTTCCAATCAAATAGTCGGAATGAACTCTAGTTGACTTGTCTTAAGTCATGTGTGTACCCTCCTTGATAAGAGTGTCCAGGTACTAGGAATGACATTCCCCAACCCCAGCAGGATGACTTAAATGGGAGAGAAAAATTCCTGGGAGAAGGGAAAACAGACCGACCAGACCAACGCAGCCGCTGACCACTACAACCGACATGTCCAACGCCCAGCTGGGTGGCCCGTGTAACGGGTACAGACATGATCCTTACCCTTAACGTGCCCACACCGATCACTTCGTTAGGGAATGATTCTGGCTTGGGTATAATCATGAGCTAGATGATAGGGATTGTCTTATAAATGCAAACTGAACTGAAAGCAGAAAGAAATGGTGGTGCAAATGGAGTAGCCAGTGTGGCTGAAAGGGAATTACGTGTACAGACTATCCTGTGTGACCTTGGGGGAGGTGATCGGCTGGACGACTTGAGTCTCCCTTCACTGTAAAAATGAAGGCTAATTCTATCTACATCAGAGCATGGCTGCAGGCATTAAGAGAAATAATACATGTGAAAAGTTCAAAAGAGCTAAATTTGGTAAGTGCCGTGTTTGACAAAGACTTCATGGAAGAAGTAGAATGTTTCAGAACTGTGTGGCTTAAGGGAACAGGATGGGAACACAGAGAGGAGAGAGGGGAGGGCGTGCTGGGCCTGGAACAGCGCGGGCCTGTTTGGAGGTAGGACTGGATATAGCCTGTGGACTGGGACAGTGGAAAGGTTAGGCCAGTAGAAGAGGCTCCTTTCATGGGTCTCAGTCCACGATGCTGAAACTTCCCATCTCTTTTCATTCCCCAAGTCCTTCTCAGGACAAGCGTTTGGAACCCAGGCCAGATGATTCTGTCCGTGTGTCACGATTCTCTGTCTTTTCATGGAGGGCTGGCCGGGCCAGCTTCTGAGATATAAAGCAGGGGCAGGGTTATTGCCTGCCTGGAGGTCCTGTGTAAATTTGACTTAATGGGTCTTTCTCCACCCCTGCTCCCCACCGCCACCCGCCCCCTCTGCTGCGCATAAAATGCAGACATGCGGACCTCAGGCTGTTACGTCCTTCGTCTACAACAACCTTCATACACAGGCTTCATAATTCTACTGAGCACTGGGGGCTGTGCCTCCTGAACTTGGACGTGGAAGTGTGAAAGCTAATTGGGGCTCAGGGCTCCACCGTATGTATCCAGCTGACGGGAGGGGAGGGCTGTGCTGCGTCCCAGCACTTCTCACAACTGTTTCCTTCCTCACCGCCACCCTGGGGGATGGGTAACGGCCCCATCTCACCACGGAGGACAGTGAGGCTCAGAGCACTAAGGTGGCTCATTTTAAATCATACAAACAGGTTTGCAGATTTTTGTGGAGCATTTTCTCTGTGCCAGAGGCACTCACTGTAAATTGCTTCTAATCCTAGCGCTGCATGGGAGTTAGTTTCATTCCCATTTTACTGACGAGGAAACTGAGGCTCAGTAGAGAGGAAGGGATTTGCTCAAGGTCACACAGTGCATCAAATACAGCTGGGATTGAGATCAAATCTTTCCATTATACCCATCAATACCAAAGTCAGCAGTTACTTTGGTTATTATTGAGACTATCAGCTAACGTTATTTGTATGCTTGCTTGGAGCTAAGGCATCGTGCTGAGCTCTTTTACAGACAAGGTCTCATTTAATCCTCACAACTGTTTCAGGAGGAAGGGATCACTACTATTAATGTCCATTTCACAGATGATGAAACTGATACTTCATCACTTGAGTTGAATAACTCGCTCAATGTTCCTTACGAGAAGTCGGGGGACCAAGCTTTGAACCCAGGTATTCTGATTCTGACTTCCTCTCCAGTAGGCACTACATGCAACTGTCTTTTTAATGGTAATCCTTACATTAGTGCAATTTTATATACACTTTGTACCACATTTTTCATTCTATAGATGGGGGCAGGAAGATGGGACTCCTGTTTAACAAGCATCTATTCTTTTCTAAAACTTTCCTCAGCTGTCACAGTGTCTCTATGAAGTGGCAACTACTGCTATACCCATTTCACAGATGGGAAAACGGCAGCTCAGAAAAGCAGAGTGACTTGGTCAAAGTCAGAGGGAAAGGGTTCAAATTCAGATCTATCTGCCATTAAGGGTGTTCTCTCCAGTGTGCATTGCTATCCTGTGTTTTTGCTCATGTCCCCAACTGGTGTCAGCATTGGACACTGCTGGGGCTTATCACATATTGATTGAACCAACAAAGATAAATGTTTCCATCCATTTCAGTGGGATTCCGGCTTCTTGGTTATAGGGACTCAATATTTTTTTTTAACTTGTATTCACCCAGACTAACAGCCCCATTAAATCAGCTGGCAACAGATTTTTTTTTTTAAACCCTGGCATTTATTGCGCACATACTGCGTGCCTGATGCTGGATTCACTCCTCTGTGTGTTTTAATCTGCCAACAGCCCTTTGAAGTATTCCTGGGCTAAGATCAGAGCAGGTGGGTGCCCTACCCAGCATTGCCCGCTACTGAGGGGCGGGGCTGTGATTGGAACCCAAGCCTCCTGCCTCTGGGTTTACTGTAGGTCCTGACCGGTTTCCATGACATCCTTGCCCTAGGGGTGGCGGAGGCTTAGAAAAAGACAGAGAGAGGTGCCAGTATAAAAGTGGGTTGACTGTCCCACCTGTCAGGGAAAAGAAAAGTCATAGGTAACTTTATTCGACTCTAAATACTTCCATTTTTTTTCTCTTTAAAGTAGTATTTAGAATTAGAGACAAGCTTGAAAGATGCCAGGGGGACCTGCCGAAAGCCTGTCAAAATGACGGGAAAAAATCATTTCAATGTTTCTTTTGGAAAAAAAAAAGCAGCAAAACCTGAAATAACAAAAACTCTCAAAAATGAGAAACGACAGCATCTGTGGGAGACCAGTGGGTGGAAGTTACAGGAACCTGGGCTTTGAACCTGGATAAAGAAGACTCTCCAGCAGTTAGAGTTGTCCAACAATAAGCCAGGCTTCTGAGGAGGTAGCGGGATCCCAGTTCCTGAAGGTATGACTACTGGTGAAAATTAAAAACACTGTTTAGAATTGGCATCTCTGTTAGCTTCAATGCACCAATAGAAATGCCCCCTGTCTGTTGATGTAATTGTTGCCCTTCCCTTTCTCATTAACACCCCTTGCTTTGGCTCCTAATCAGAACACTCTTTGGATTTCTGCCTGAATCAGTGATTCCTGAATAGCTGTTCTTTTTTTTTTTTTTTTTTAAATTTCAAATAAATGCTTGTTGCGCCTTACTTTGGCCTATTATTTTTAGGTTAACACTCATAAATCAGAAAGATCAGGGCCCTCTTGGTCCCCAAAATTTGCTGCCAGCTTTTAAGATAGCATTTTTTAAAATGCCACCAAGCAAACATTGTCTGATTTCTTTCTTTTCTTTTCTTTTTTTTTCCTTAAAGTGGCCCTGGAAATAGGTATTTTCATCTCCATTTTATAGTCCCGCAAAACCAAAACTGAGAGAGGTGGCTTGCCCAGGGTCCCAACCCCTAGGCTATAGTCTGACCCAGGACTCTCTGATTCTAAAATCCTGTGTGTAGCCTCCCTGTGCCTTGCGTGCCTCTGGAAACAGAGATGGATGAGATACAGGGATGCGGAGGTGTTGGCATTGGACGGGGCAGCTGGCCGCAGAAGTAGATATTCGTAACGATAAATTCTGGAATAGAACTTGGCACTCAAGTGCCACAGAGGAGGCATGGCCAGTGCTGTTGCCCACAGGCAGCCTCACAGAGGAAGTAACCCTGGAGCAAGGTTCAGAAGAGTGACTAGGAAGTCACTGCATGGACAGCTGTGAGGAGAGGAAGGCCATTCCAAGCGGAGCAGCTCTCCCAGGGCATGCCACAGCCCCACGAAACACCATGTTTGTGTGGGAAGCTACAAGCGGGTTGGAAGGGCTGGCTGCCCAGGAGGCTGAAGAGGCCAGCAGGGACCAGCTCATGAGAGGCCTCGAACACCAGGATAAGGGTTTAAACTTGCCCCTGTGGGTGATGGGGAGCCATAGGAGGCAGAATGAGCAGAGGAGTGATCTGTTTGCTTTAAGCAGGGTGCTGGGGGTGCCGTGGGCCCCACACACACCCATAGGCAAGTGCTTGGAGCCTTGCCTCTCTCTGCCACATTCATCTTCTTTTCAGGAATGGGTCTGGGAGGTTTTAATGAACTCATTACTCATTCCACTGTCAGGTGAGTCCAATTGCTGTGGGAGGGCGGGCAGAGGGCTCCTCCTGCTGTGGCCGAGCTGCTGCCATCTCATCAGCAGCCCTGTCCCTGGCAGAAGCTCCCCCAACCTGTTCCGCCGTGGCCCACTGCTCCTCCTCCTCCCAATCCCACGCTTTGCTGCCTTCTGAACTCGCCAATATCCATTTCAATGGGCGTGATTGGAATCGTGTCTTCCTGAAACTTGCTGCCATCTGTCTCTCCCTACGCCTTGTCTTGGTTGGAGCCTCTGCATCTCTATCTCATCGCTGGGCTTGGGAAGTTCTGCTTGCGCCCTGGATGGGCAGGCTGTCTGTCTGTCTCTCCCCCTGGCACCCGTCCCCCCAGCCTGGGCCTGCCCGCCTCTCTTCCTTCCCCTTCCCTGCCTCTCCCCACCTTGGACTTTCTATCTGACTTGCTTCTCCTTTTACCTTAAACTCCTTGTCTGAATGTCTGTTAGTCTGTCTGTCTCTTCTCATCTTTGTCGTACTGAATGGTTCACCTCTTCCCTCCCTTCCTCTCTGCCTTTTCCCAGGAATTCTCCAGAAACAGGCCACTCCAAAGTCTATTCAACAGAAGGGCAGGAGGCTTTGCAAACTCCTAACCATTCTGATTAGACCCAAGTAATTCATGGAAGACACTTCAGGGTGGAAGGTGACCCACCTTGTGGAAGCAGCGATAAGGCCACCAGAGGCTCAAGCATGGAGCGCCTGGTCATTGGCTTTTCCTCCTCTAACCCTAAGCACATGGCCCTTGCACTGGCAGGAACTTCAAAGTCAACCTCATGTCCCAAGTCAGCCAGTGGACAGGGAAAACCCTCTGTATCATGGGATCATGGGTTTTTGTGGGTAAAAAAAAAAAAACCCTTCAGATTTAACTGTTAACATACATATTTTTTCTCCTGATGAGGAGAATGTGGCTCAGAAAAAGCAAAGATTTGGTGACTGGCTTAAGGTCACTAAAGGAGAGTCAGACTAGACCTCAGGCCTGTGGCCCATGGAAGAAGGCTCTGTCTTAAACCCAAAGAGTCATGTTGCATGGAAAGTTTCAGTCCAGGGCATCAAGGCACACAGTATAGGTAGCGTCTTCTGTGCCCTCATGTAGGCCAAGTGTGCTCACGCCTCTATGGCAGGTATGATGGGCCAGAAAAAACTCTTCCTTCAGTATTTCTGGCAGAGATGTCTGGTTGTTGATCAGAATGTGTGCTCTCTTTTCCTTGGTGTAGGGCTATTTCTGGGACATAGCTGTCCAACCATAGACTGCATTTCCCAATTCTCCTAGCACCTTGGTGGGAACGTGTTGCTATTTCTTGCCATTGGATTGTGAGTTGGAAGCAATGTGCATGACTTCTGGATGAAAGTGTTTAGGAAGAGGATATACCTTTTTCACATGCTTGTTCCCTGCTTTCATGGGCCAGATACAGAGGACCCTGAGGCCCTAGGGGATGGCAGAGCCACAAGATGGAAGGAGCCTGGGTCAGTGAATCAGAGAGATGCCAGTCAACCAAGAACACCTCCACTGGAGTATCACATAGGTGAGAAAGGGCTTATTTATTATAGCAGCTAGCATTACCCTTAAAAATATGCAGTATTGGTCATAGGTTACTTATATGGACTCACTAAATCTGCTTGCTAAGCTGTTGTCATTCTCCTATTTCCTTGGTGAAAATCCTGTCCTGGAGTTTCCTGAATGGCCAAAGAGCTGTGCTCCCTTGTGTGCCTCTCTCATCTATCTTCCCCACTCTTATCTTGCTCATTATTCCCTACCCACATTGGTCTTTTTTGCTCTCCTCCAAACACACCAGGCATATTCTCACCTAAAGGCATCATATCTGCTATAATCTCTTGTTGGATTGCTCCATACCTAGATCTTCTAAGTTTTTCTTTTTATTCTTAATACCCATCCTCAGTGAGGCCTTCTCTGACCACCTAGTCATGAGCAATTGACCCCCACTCTCTAGTACCCATCATTCCACTGCTATCTTATCATGTGGCTGATTTTTAATAGCCCTTGCCACTATTTAGAATTAACTTGACCATTTATCTGTTTACTCCATTATTATCAAAGCATAGTTCCCTTTAGTTTTTCTTTCATTTTAGGGAAAGGAAATGCAGAGGGCACTATAACTTCTAAAACCACTAAGCAGTGGTCCCAGGGCTTGAACCCAGGTTCTGATTCTACAGCCTATGTTCTTTCCATAATACCTCCCTATTCTCTTAAGAAAGTAGTAATTGGTGGACTACACTTACTTTATCAGGACATAACTTTAATCATGGGTCCCAAGGCAGGGTGGTGGAGGGGGGGCATAAATTCTTGGGTTGACAAGCCTGGATTTATATCTTGGCTATTATTTAACATCTCTAAATGCCTTTCCCCACATATGGAATCAATAAACTTACCTGAAAGAGTTAATGTGATGATTGAAGGAGATAATGTATAAAGCAAGTAACCCAATACTTGTACAAAGTAAGGGCTCAGATACCATTAGTTCCCTTTCTAATCAAGATATCAACATTTATCCTGAGAGTTCCATCTTTATCTCAGACCAGGTAATTTATCAGTGGAAAGAAAAACATAAAAATTTGGGTAAAAACACAAGAGATTTTGAAAAGGACCTAATTCATCTCTAGCTTGTCTCCCAGGCTTTGTTAAGAAGTTAAGTTTAAATCCAACTCAGAGCTCCCAGACCTCATCACAGTCGCTGTGCTAAAAGCAAACAGACTTTGAGATTTAAAATTTTTTTTTACATCTGCCCCTTCACCCCCATAAAGAATAAATGTCATGGGCAAGGGGCAAACTAATTACAGCTAGGTTTCTATCTGCCTGGTCCAGACGCCTGTGCAAAAACGGGAGGCCAGTTCCAATGGCCAACATCCAGGACCACGTGCGCCATGACTAATGTATGTGAAACACACAGGGCTCCTCTCTCTCAGCATCTGGACCAAAAAGCAAACGTTAGCTACAGAGAAATACTAGGCAAACTCTCCAAAGTCTTTATTGCTTTTCAAGTTTGGAGGCAGCGCTTCTGGCTTAAAGCAAAAGAACCCTTGATCGGAACTGGGGATTACTATTTTATTTACATGGATGTTATGGTACTGATGGTGTTCACACATCCCTGATCATAAAGTTTACTTTTTCCATATTAGGATAGACTAGGTTGTGTCTGGATAAAAAAGAACCCCCAAGTCTCAGAGGCTTAAACAACAGGCTTTATTTCTTGTTTATGCTCCATGTTTTGTGGAGGTTGTCAGGGAGGCTATTGCTGCTGTGATCACTCAGGGTCCTACACCAATGGAACAGTCACCCTTGGGAACTTCGCCACTTGTTGGGCCACTCCCAACTCAGAGCTAGTCATGTGGCTTCACCAATGGCAAGGGGGGCAGAGGATACAATCTAACCATGTACCCAGAAGGGAGGAACCCAAATTTTTGTGTGCAACACCTTATTTCTGTTCCTCCCATTTCCTGGATGGGTCACCATGTCCGGGTTATTCAAACCTCTTCATTAACAACAACGCCAAATCGCATTCTCTGTGCTCTGTGGCTCTTTGATCCCGGCCTCCACTTGGGCTTCACGATCTCTCCCCTAATTGTCGCAGCCATCTCCAGCCTTGGCGCTTTGCCATTGTGGCTCCTGACTATCCATCCTCGGCATCTCAGTCAGCAATTGACCTGAAGTCCCACTCTACCTCGCTCGTTCCCTTCAGATGCAAAGCTTGGGCCCAGTGGCACCATCTTTTCTGCAGCCCAGTGTAGCTTTTCAGAGAGGAAGATACAGAATGTTTTGTTGTTTTGTTTCTAGGAATAAACCTTTCAGGACCTTCTTGAATGTGTGATTCTAAGATTCTATTATTATTTTCCTCTACGAAACTGCAGACACACACCTCCTCCAGGGGGTCCAACTCAGGCACTTAATTAACAAAGACAATTAAATTCCAGTGAACCAGGATCCACAGTTGCTGGGTGACTTCGTGGGTGACCTGCTACTCAGCCGGTGGGAGGGACGCCGAGGGGTCCGGGCCTCGGTGCTGGAGTGTGCTGGCTCCCTGCATGACTCTCCACCCATCACCCTCAGCCCGCCTGGCCGTCCTTCCCCGGGGACCTGTCCCAGGCCTTCTTGCACCTCCACCTGCTCTCCCCACGGGGGCCGTTAGCATTCTCCCCCAACAGATAAACACCAAGCGACAAACTCACCAACTCAGTCCATCCAAAAAATTCCTCCCACCACCACAGGCCTGTCTGATTGACAAAGCATGTTCATCCACACCGGCTCCTCGCATTGTCTCAGCAACCCCGTGAAGCAGATAAAATCCTCGCCCACAGTGGCAGATGTGGAAACCGAGGCTCAGGGGGGTGAGGTAACGTCTTCTGCTCCACACCACGGGGGCCAGAGACGCTGGACTGCATGTCCCTCAGAGCAGAACGTTCGGAAGGCCACACCCAGACTCAGTTTCCCCAAATCTCCCTGGCTCGGTCTGGAGCTGCGGCAAGAAAGAGAAGCACAGGCCCTGAGACAAACGGGCCTGTTGCTTGTCTGCTCCCATCAGCAGCAATGGGCCAATTACGGCAATTAAAGCTGCTTTATGTAACAGGACACAGGGATCACAGCACTCAACCCTTTGAAATCTCCTATAAAAGTGCTAATAATGCATTAATGTATTAATCTCCTTAATCCTGTCAAATTACCATAGACTCACTCCTTGGAGCCGACCATGGGTCCCAGCTCCCCTCTCACCTCCCTTTGCCTCCCAACACTCCTCAGGAAGCTGTGAGAGGCTGCAAGGGTGGCGGGAGGTGGCTTTGCAGCGGGGGAAATACAGATTCTTTTAAAGAAAGATGATGACATGCTAACAAAAGATTCCTTCTGGAGTCTTTCTCAGCAAGGAGACAGCGCACATGGTCAACTGTGTCGGGGGGTGGGGGGCGACTCTGTCACCCACTGTGTGGTCTGGGGCTGGTGGTTGAACTTATCTGAGCCTCAGTTTCTTCATCTGTAGTATGTGGATAATAATTCCTCATTGCAGCATTGTTGGGGAGATTCCACAGCTGCAGGCACGTGCCTGGCCCACAGAAGACATTGGATAAATCACCGGTCCCTTTTCCATCTGTAAAATGGGAACAAGAACCCCATGATGAGGATTAAGTCAGCGTCCTGGTATCAGTAGGTCTTAAGTAAAAATTAGTTCTTTTTCCTCTCATCCTTGCTTTTTGATTGTTTATTTTTGTAATTAAAATGTTGCCTGAATTACATCAGAGCTTAGGGACAAAGACTGTGGTGCTGAATGGGCTGTTCAGATATTTTATTTGTCAAATTACTTCTTTTCTCTGAGCTCCACTCTCCAGGGTGGAGAGAGTTTTCACCCCAGGTCAACCTATATAGGGAACCCCCATCACTTCTTATGGGTGTATTAGAATGAACTGGGGGATGAGGGGCTTACATGGGCATAGAAATGGGGAAGGAAGGAGTTGAGTTTCTGAGGGCCTCTCGGGTATAGGACAGCTTTGATGTCAGGATGCTATGTGAAGACCTGTTCTTGCTGTCTGGTGGGCCACTGGGCTCCTGGGGCTTCTTCCAGGGTCCTTCAGGGACCTCTCAGTGGATGACAGGCTGTTCAGAGACCCCACTGTTACCCTTGGGGCCTCACTCCGTCCTTAGCAGCCCCCTCCATGGGCAGCCTACAGTGTCCCCTGTTGGAGGCCTGGTGGGTGAGCAAGGACAGGGTTTTGCCACACTCTGGAGCTAGAACTTGGCAGGGAACAATCTATTCCCCCAACCCTGTCCCCACTCAGTTCTGGGAGCTCCTTTCTCCTTTAGGGTCAGCTATTTCTGTTTTCTCTACCTAGCAAGGGTGGAGTTGGTGAAGGGAAGGAGTGAGGGTTTTTATCTTCTAGTGATTTTGGTTTCCTGCTCTGAAATACAGACTGTTCAGAATCCTCTCTGGCAAGGGCTTTCAGAATCCTAAAATTTGGCTGCCTAGTAAGAAGGGGACAAGGGAAAAGGCAATTCATTCTTTCTGATATCCTTGAGCAGTGTGAATGTTTAAAAATATGTCCATGTATCTATTGACACTAGTCCTCCAACAAGCAGAGCCTAATTCCCCTCGCCTGAGTTTGGGTTGGGCATAATGACTTGATTCTAATGATTCTTATGAAGTGATGGTGTGTGATGGGTAGGTCCGAGGTATCCAACCTGTGGCCCACAGGCCGCATGCAGCCCAGGATGGCTATGAATGTGGCCAAACACAAAATCGTAAAGTTACTTAAAACATTATGAGATTTTTTTTTCTTTTTTTGTGATTTAGTGTTGCAATATATTTAATGTGTGGCCCAAGACAACTCTTCTTCCAGTGTGGTCCAGAGATGCCAAAAGGTTGGATACTTCTGGCGTGGGTCATAAAAAGGATTTGGCTTCCTCTTTGCTCCCTCTGGAGTACTTACTCTGGAGGAAGCCAGCTTCCATGTCATGGGTTCACTGGCCAAGTGGAGATGTCCATGCAGGGAGGAACTGAGGCCTCCCACCAATAACCAGGTGAGGCACCATCTTGGAGGCAGACCCTCGGGCCCTATCAGCTGACTCCCCGGCCAATGTCTTGACTGTAACCTCATGAAAGATTTCAAGCCAGAACCACCCTGCTCAGCTGCTCCCAAATTCCTGATCCACAGAAACTGTGAAAGATAGAACAACGTTTGTTGTTGTTGTAAGCCATTATGTTTTGGAGGAAATTTGTTACACAACCATAGATAACTAACAACAGTAGGAAAACCCCCCACAAACTGATAACTTAATAAGTAGCCCTTAGTGTGTGTGTGTGTGTGTGTGTATAAGCATGTGAAAATGTTCCATTGTGTTCACTTACTCAGAACGTATTTATTAAAGCCTGAAGCCAGGTAGGAGGCCTAGTCTCTAGGGAGCGGGCAATTATAATGCAAGGTATTAACAGACAAGGGTGTGCAGAGAGGGCTGTGGCAGCCAAAGGGAGGCGCCCATGACCCAACCCAACTTCAAGGCCAAGGAAGTTTTCCTAGAGCTAGTGACAACTATTGTGAGACTCCAAAAAATGAGTAGGAGTCAGCCAGGTGAAGACAAGCTTGGGGAAGGGTGTACCAGGCAGGGGGACCTGTTTATGCAAAGGCTTGGGGGTGAAGGAGAGCACATTACCTTTCAGAAGTATAAATCAGTGTGATGTGGTCAAAGCTTAGGGGGGCATGTGTGTTGTGTGCTTGCACTTGTGCATGGAGCAGTTAAAGGTAAGCCTGGAGGACTGTGGCAAGAGAGAAACAAACCTAAGCAGCGGGATAAAAACAAGACCCAATCTTAGCTTAGCATGTCCTAGGTGTGTGATTTCAGACAGGTTCACCTCACCTGTCTGAGCTTTGGCCTCCTCGTCTCTAAAACTAGGATTCATTCAACAATTCATTTAAAAAAGATCATACACTCTGCCAGACTCTGGCCTTAGTCTGGGACTACGGTGATGGTGACCAGAACACTTTGCTCTCCAGGAGCCTGGAGTCGAGTGCAGTGTCCTTGCTCTGGGCCGGGCCCCGGTGCTCAATCCATTGGCCAGCATTCTCCTGGGGCTGTCTTCTCCCTCTTCTCATATGCAGAGCCTCTGACAGGCCTACTGAGCCTGTTGGTGTTATGCTCGATCACGGCCCAGTCGCTGTGCTTTGGGTTCAGAAGGGCCCTGTGCTTTGAGTCTGGTTATAAGTCTAGGCTTAGGTGTCAAGACTCCCTGGATTTAAATCTCACCTCCAGCATTTTCCAGTTGTGTGACCATGACCAGTTGCTTTCTCATCTCTCTGAGTCTCAGTTTCTTTGTATGAAAAATGGAAGTAGGGGACAACACCTGTGTCAAAGGATTTCTGTGAGAATTAAGGGCGATACAAATCCTTAGACACGTGGTAACTGCTCTGTAGGTGGAAGCCATGTTTGTGATGTTTGTTAGCAGGACACCTTGATGCATCCTGGTTTTGTGCTGGGACCCTGGGACCTGACTGCTGGCTTCAAGTGTCAGTTCTAGATATTTAACAGTGATGTGACCTTGGGCAAGCATTTAAGCCCTTTGCCTCTCAACTTCCTCCTCTGCAAAACGGGAATAAAAATAGAACCTACCTCAAAAGGCTACTGTAATGATTAAATGATAATGTATGCGAAGCAGTTAGCACAGTGCCTGGCAATCAGTAAGTGCTACATTAAGAGTAGGCTGCTATTTTTTATGATGCTGCCTCCTTCTCCGCAGTTGGCATGGAGTGGGCAGGCACCAACAGGAAAATGAGCCATGTTCTTGGGCAGCTGAATGGAGGGCTCTTTATCAGCCCTCAGGGGACAGCAGCACAAAGAAAAGAGTCCCTTGCATCTATGGCCATAGAGTGATCCAGGTTGTGCTCCTTTACGTCCTGTTGGGCGACCCCCTCCCTTCCTGTGGTGCAGGGAACCCACAATGCTCTGCGGCCCAGCGCCAACAGGGTCCCTCGGGCCCATACGGACTCAGGGAGGATGCGCGTGCTGGGTCAGCGGGACTCAGGTAAACCGGGAAGCAGGGTGACTACCGCTCTCTCTCCTGCCACCTGCCATTTGTGGACTGAAAGACGCAAACAAACCCTGGACTTAATTGGCAAATGGTTGCTTGAGGGGATAATTTCATTGATGCACGCCACGGGACGGTCTGCGGACCTTAATGACCGGCTCGCCTGCTGAATGTTTATCAAGAATTACGTTTATTGATTCCATAGATAGCCCCCCCCCCCCCCCCGCCTTTTCCATCAGACTATTAATGCGGATTTTATGTAACAGAACAAATAGATCATGGTGTAAAGTCTTTGGGAAATCCCCTGTGAATGCTGTAGTAATGCTTTAATGTATTAATCCCCTTAATCCTGTCAAACTTCCAAAAGAATTTCAGGACTTGCTGACAGAATCTCCCTCGCAGCGCCGGCCGCAGCAGCTGCGCGTGATGGCTGCTGATTTCAGCCTCTGTGGCTGGAGAGGCAGCCGTGCTAGGCATGGGTAGAGCGCTAGGAGCCCACATGGGAGAGGGTGGGAGGAGGTGGGAGGGAGGCTGACTGAGGGTAAGAAAAGAGCGGAAAGAAGCGGGCAGCCCGGCGGGGCCTGGCAGCCCGGAGGGGTTTACCACCCCGAGCTGCACGGGGACCTGGGAGGCAAGGGCGCCTGGCGTGTATTGGTTTCTCTGTCTCTCTCTGGCTCTCTTTGTTTTTGTCACTCTGTGGCTCTCTCTTCTCTGCTGAGCATTGAACTAGTGCGCACTTTCTAACCTCCACAGCAGCCCTACGAGGTGGGTGCTGTTATTGTCCCATGTTACATGTGTAAACTCCCCCCTTTTGTAAGGACACCAGTTATGTTGGATTGGGAGCCCCCCCATTCCAGTATGACCTCATTTTAACTTAACTAATTGTATCTGCAATAACCCTATCTTCAATTAACATCACATGATGAGGTACAGAGTGCTATCACAGTATTGGTACTGGGGCAGGGGGGCAGGACACAGTCCAACCCCAAAGGACCACAGGCACGTCCCACTGTGATTACTGCAAATGCCTCCTAACTAGGCCCCTGTCTGCAAGCTCACCTGCTTCAACCCATCCTCCCCACAGCTCCCAAGTTCTTTCAAAGCACAGAACTGATGCCCCCTCTTTCTTTCCACCTGTCCTTCCTTTTTACCTTTTCTTTCTCCCTCTATTACGGGCCAGGAATTGGCTAGGCTAGGGGTCCAACAGGAAACAAGGTGGACATGCTCACTGGGTCTTACAGTGTCAGCCACCCCAGCATGAAACTAGCTACAACAGCCATCCATGACTGAACGGAGCATCAGAGCCAACCCTGGTGAAGGGTTAGGAAGAGCGTCCTGGGGAAGCGATGTTTCCTTTGAACCCCATGGATGATGAGGATTTATCTAGGTAAGGAGGTGGGAAGATTATTCCAGCCAAAGGGAACAGTATGGGGGAAGACACAGAGAGAAAATACCACAAGTGGGCTCTGGAAAGCACCCAGTGAGGCTCCTGATGCCTGTGGGTTAAAAAAATGGAACTTCTGAATGTGGCATTCAAGGCTCTTCAAGTTCTGACTCCAGACTCACCTCTGCCCACCCCCTGAGAGCCCGTCATACTACAGTCATGGATTTCATGAAGTTCCTGCTTCATTTTATGGAATATCCGTTCCAGGATCCAAAGATGAAGGGACTCAACGGATTCCTGAGCTCACAGACCTCACAACTTAGTTGATGAGAAATGCATCACTTGCAAACTCCAAATGGCACAGGCTAGATGCTCCACTGTTTTTGAAAAGGGGAATAGTGATTAGGACATAAACAAAGAGCCGAGGAAGCCTGTCACTAACTCCAAGTGGGAAATTGGGAACAACGTGAGCTAAAGCTAGGAAGTGTAAGGGTGTGTGTGGCATGTTCAGGAACCAGTGGGATATCAGCTGTGGTTAGAGGGAGGGTCACGTGTTTGTGTGTAGGGTAGGATCGGGGTGGAGGAGCAGCTGGAAGGAGCCACAGGGAAGAAGGGACCTCTAGCCAGGTCAGGATGCCAAGCTGAAGATTTTGCATCTATTGCTGTTCCCGGGGAGCCATTGAGAGAACGATGTGGTTGGACCTTGGGCTTCAGGAAGCCTGGCCTGTGGGCACACAGTGGGCACAGAGGCCACGTGGGGCGGAAATGTGTCATTGTGTTAGAGCAGTGGTCCAGGCCGAGGGGACGGGTGTGAGGGGATGGGAGAGGAGATGCAGTCCGCAGAAGCTGTGAATAATACATTGACTGACGTCAACACGGACAGAGGAGGGTTCGGGAGCCTCGGCAGTGTCTAGTCTGAGCCTGGTGGACCAGGTGAGCCATCAGTTGAGAAAAGGAACAGGAACCTCCCAACAAGAGCAGCTGCCATTACGGAGTGTCATCTGTGTGTCAGTTCTGTGCTCAGTGCCCCACCAGCACTGACTCATTCAGTCTTCACCACACCTGCCTGGGGCCTCTTAGGCCCACTGTGCAGGTGGATAGCGCCAGCCCAGAGGGCTTAAGTGTTGTGATTATGTTCATGTAGTTAGTGTATGGTGGGTCCTGGATGGGATTCAAGGTCCTCCCCAGGGCCTGGAAGGTGGTGTGGGGACACATAACATTCTTTATCTCCAGATCTCGAATGGGAGTTGGGGATTGGACTCAAGAGAGATGAGGTCAGTGGAAGGAAAGGACTAGGACCCCCTGTCAGGACCTAGGGGAGCCTCCCTCTGGGTCAGGCAAGAGCAGAAGATGGGCCCTTATGTGCGGCTGCGGTGAGGCCAAGCATGGTGGTGGGAGCCAGAGGCACAGGCCGTGAGTGCTGAGCATCCTCAGGGTGAACTGGAGCCCTGACAGGCTAGGGGTCTTGTTTATCGTCACGCAGGGAGAGCATAATAAAAGTTGGACTCAAATTCCTAAACCTGTTCCCTTGGGTTCTGTGCTCTCCAGGCACATTTCCCATGACGAGGAGTCTTTGAAGGAGCCCAACCAGGCCCTCCAGGTCAGGGACAAATCCCCAGGCAGCTCCTGGCAGCTGGGATGGAGAGCTCCTCTGCTATAAGCACATGTGCCTGAATCAAGCACCACTCTCAAGCTGGGAGCCCACTTTCCTATCTTAACCCCTGCTCCCTGCCCCCTGTCCCCTACTTGGCCCCCAATCATGCTCTGTCCCAAACCCCCTCCTCCACCGCGGCCCCCTCCCCCGCACACCTGCTGAAGGCTGCTGCCCGGGCCCCTCCTGGCTTCCACTCACACACATCATGCACATGCACATGCATACATATTTATTTCCTTTAATCTTCCTGCCTAGATCAATTTCTCCATTCCCCTAATTATTTTTTCTTGTTCGCCTTTGAACTCCCTCCACTTTGTCTGTTTTGGCTTGGTAATGAGGTACTCCCCCCAAGGAAATGCAATATTCTGCATGTGACTTCACCAGGGTTGTATAGATTTTCTTGCTAACTATCTCCTCAGACCCTGGGTGACATGCTTCTTACTGCAGCAACTCTATTAGTGATTGGGCTCTTATAAAGATGCTGTTAAAAGCTTCAAAATTGTAGAAAATACAGGAGCCTTTCTGGTCACATCTACTATGTGCCCCCTGGCACTTTTCAACCCAGTTATTTAGAGCTTTTATTCACCCTCCCCGCCACCCCCGCCATGGCTTTACCTGTGCTGTTTGCTTGGCTGTTTACCTGTGTGATGCTAAGCAAGACCCTTAACCTTTCTGGGCCTTAGTTTCCCCTGAGGATGCTCAGTGCTCATGGACCCTTGCCTCTGGCTCTTATCTTCCTTAGAGCCATGCTTGGCCTCACCGTAGCTAGTTAAGGACCCTTCCCACCATGCACATGGATAACACCTGTGGCATCTGTAAGACGGAGCTGCAGTGTTGTCACCTCCTCTAAGCCTGCCCTGGTGACTCAGGCAGAATTCAGACGCTGGTCCCCAGTGTTCTTCTTGTACATGACATGTAACTCCAAAGTGAGATAAATGCTCTGAACTATAGTCATTTAGCTGTCTGCTTCTCCTGGGAGGCTGTCGATGTCTTGGGGGACAGGGTGCATGTCAAGTTTTTTTCATGATTACCTACTCTTCAAGAACATGGGAAGATAAAGCAGTTGTTCGACTGTGTATTGGGAATTTTCTCATGGAATATGGTCCTTCCTTCATGCATGCATACGGGCATGCATTTGCTTCTTTGTAAGCACACTTTCTGAGTGCTCAGTGCCTCTCCGACATTGTGCTGGGCACTGGGGCTTTCAGGACAGGGGCATGGGAAATGGGTGTCATTCCTGTCTTTTTCCCTCCTCCTTTTTTTTCCTGTCTACAGACAGGTGCATTTTCAAACAGACAGTTCTCTTTTACTTTTTTTCAGTGTAAAAAAAATTATTGGTGAAATAGGAAGGAACATATACCCATAGTTCATAATTTTCCAAAGAGGTCCAGAAGCTACTGATTTGCAAATTACCCTTGCTTACCCTGATGGGAAGCCCTGTGCCTAAGCACACAGCTGGCGCTCAGAAGGGTTGGATTTTTAAAAAATGTTTTCAATGAAGGAATAAGTGGATCTAATAATCTAATATTACCTATTGCCCAATAAAGAAATCCCCTTTATAATAGTCCAAAGAGGTTATTATCCTGCTTGTTATTGAGAGCCTCTAGTGACCAAGAGCTCCCGATCCCCCAGGTCACCCAGTCCAACTGCACATCACTCCGATTGTTAGAAAGGTCTTTCCGATGTTGAGCCCAACCTGTTGTCCTGTAACCTTGACCTCTTGATTTAACCCTCTGGAGACACACAAATTTGATTTGCTCTGAGACTTGGAGTCAGTGATCAGGCTCTTTGTGTCTTTTTTTTTTTTTAATTTTAAAAGAATATGATTATGGAATCTTGAACCATCTTGGTCACCCTCGCCTGTCTGAATTCCAGTTCTTAAGTATGTGTTTTAAAATGTGGATGTTAGAATAAAACCCAACACTATAGTTGTGGAAGCAGGGAGGGAAGAGAGAGAGGAGATAATGATTAAATATATGGACAAAGAGATAAGAGATCAATAGATTGATGCTGGAGTTAGTTACCAGTGTTATTCAAACTGTGATTGATCCATTTCAAAACTGACTCTAGGCAAGGGTGTTTACAAAATATAAACAGATCCTTTAAATTTTAGTTTTATTGGGAGATTGGGCCTATAGAAAGACTAAATTATCTCCAACTAAAATATCTGTTTTGCTAAATGCCATTCAGAGATGCTAAATATATTTCCTGTATGCTGTCTCTCCCTATTTCTGTGCTCATGGTAGGTATCCAATCCATTAAGTGTTTCTTCTCTGTTTAGCTTAAATGCAGTTTTTTCTTAACATAAAACTCCAGATCGCTACGGCCAATGGATCTATATTAGTGTGTGTCATATTATTTATTGCCACAATAACAATGCTGTACAACAGGCAACTATAAAAGTTTGGTGGCATATAAGATTTTATTGCTTATGTGCTGGGATGGTTGGAGCTTGGCTCATCTGAGCTAAGCTTGATTGATACTTGCTTTGCCTTGTCATGGTGGTTGGTGGGGGCCTTTGCTCTGGCCAGGCTAGGCTGAGTCAGTCTAGCTGGGGCAGTTCTGCTCATAGGATCTCTCATCCTTCTTTGGAACTAGCAGGCTTGTCTGAGCCTGTTCCTATAGGAGTGGAGAGGTCCAATAGTGAGTGGAAACACACAAGGCTTCTTGAGCTATAGGCTCAGAAAGGGCACACTGTTACATCTGCCTCATTCAGAGAACTTTACGTGGCCGGGATCAGATTCAAGGGATGGAAAATAGACTTCATCTCTTCAGTGAGAGGCACTACAAAGTCACATGTCAAGGTGTGTGGAGATAGGGAATGCTGAAAAATCTGGGCTCTTAATGCGGTCTAGCACAATGTGTGAAATGGATCTTAATCATTGTACGTTATGTGCTAATTACAAGGTATATTTATCTGTGTTAATAATCCAGTCTAGAATGGCAGTGTGCATACCATGATTTTAAGGTTGGCAAGAGTCACTGCCAAAATACAATTTTCTTCCATTTAGCTCTTAATACTTCTGCTCACTTCAACAGGGGTCAGCAAGCTTTCATTCCACAGAGATAGCTGAGTTCTAACATGAAAGCATCTTTGGGAAGGATACTATGGAATCAACCAACCTCACATTTAACCTATGAGTCTTCATCACCCTCATCATAATCACTATTGCTATTGCTTATTGAGCACTTACTCTGTGCCAGGCACTTTACGTCCAGTGCATCTCATTCTTCAGGATAACCCAGTCAGGTAGGATTATGTGCATCATTTTTCAAATGACACCAGAGTTAAAGGGAAGTCCTCACTTACCCAGGACACTCAATGATGTAAGAGACTAGCCTGAGACAGGGTTGACTGGGGTCTTTGAGGAGAGATCTTCTGATGACCCCGCACAGATGCTTCTAGACCTCTGTGTTTAGCTCCCTTCTTAGACCCAGAAGGATTCTATACCACCTTCTATTCCTTTCTGGTGAGTCTGTTTTCTTCTCTTCTTGAGCTTCTCTTCTTTCTCTACTTTCCCCACTCCAAAAAACCCTGATGTTTTCTCACTGCTTGTCAGAGGAGAAGACCCAAACAACATCCATGAGAAAATGGCAAATGGAATTGCATTGAATTATCATGGTTAGGGAAGCTTGTCAGTGGTTCTTCACTCCTCTTGAGAGGTTTCTGTAAAGAAACTTGGACCAAACCACCTTGGAGGAGGAGAATACTTCCTGGGAGTGGACTCAGGTGAGTGGGAAGTGAGGGGCATAGCTCCTTATGTGAGTTACTCTCAGAGGAGGGAGCAGAGGGAAAGTAATGTTGTTTGGGTCTCAGTGTACCACAGAGTTTAGTGAGAAGCTCTTTGAGTTTTTGTTTTATTAACCAATGTCCTCCTTACTCTCTAGGATTTAAACATGTGCCCAGGAGTCTGGTCTGGATAGGTGACAGCCCTCGAGGCATATGCAGACTTACCCAGGATCTCATTCCTCTTCTCCGAGAACCAGGGTTTTATTTAGTTGATGATCCTGAGTTCTCCTTTCTCCAGGATAAGTCTTTTCCCAGGAGTTTCCCCAATCCCCAGTCTTGTATTTCAGTAGACCTCTCTTCAGTCCTTGAACTCACTCAGTCGAGTATGACCCACATCATGGTCTTAGAAAGATCAAATATCAGAGTCAGAAGGGCCACAAGGTGTGACCTAGCAGAGAGGGAGACCCAGTCACAGACATGAATAGTGGACTGTTCTCATCTCTTTTCTGATGTGAAGGTCAGGGGAGCATCAGTAAGCACAGTTTGGGGTTGATGGGTTTGCAATATGAACATTTAGCACAGAGGCTGGGAAAGTTTGAATCAGAGCCTGGACCAGTCTACCTAGGCAGGAGAAGGAGGATGTATTAGTTAGAACTGGCTGCTATGACAAACAATACTGAGACCTCAGAGGCTTACCACATAAAGTTCAGTTCTTGGTTCCATAAAGCCCACTGTGGCTCTTTATTGGTCAGGTGGGCTCTTCTGCACCCTCTCCTTCAAGCAAAGATGCAAATGTTCAAGCTTCTTCCACTTAGTTGCTCATCCAGGGACTTGAAGACCTCTACCAGGTCACCTGCCTCAAGCCAGCTGACATGGCAGAGGAACAGAGGGGAGCATTGCTTGACAGATTTTAGGGCCAGACCTGGATGAGGTAATGTCATTTCTTCCCACATCCCATTGGCCAAGCAAGTCACACAGTTCCACCTAGAAGAAAGGAAGCTCGAAAACTATAAGTTATTCATATTCTTAGGAGGAAAAGAAGAAACTGAGGATGTATCTTGCCAATCTCTGATGCAGATTGTCTGAAGCAGAATTCATTAGCCAAGGTGTCAGAGTGCACAATAGATTGGATAACTTTAACAAATTACTCACGGATGTCTTTTGCCATGTGACTTTGCAGTATCTCTCACTATAGTTTGCAGAATATATTTCTTCATCCAATATTTTTGGACTTGGCCCAATGACTTGCATGGGCCAATGGAATGCTGCTGGAGGACATGATATGGGTAGAGGCTTTAAATGGGCTTGCATAATTTAGGTTGGCCTTTTGCACTCTTATAATACACTACTGGAAATAATATGCCCTGGGTAGCCTTTGGTTCCAGAAGGAAGACATATGTAGTGTACTTGAACTCAACCCACAGCTTTGACTTCAGTCAAGCCCAGCTGTGACCTGAGATCCTACAACAGTTGCAAGCCACTAGCATTTTGAGGTTGTTTGTTATGCAGCATTAATTTAATGTTGCAACAGCTAATCAGAGAGAATTTCAGCATGAGGCCCAGGAAGAGTTGGGGGATGATCTAAGTGATCTGGGAGGTGGTAGAAAGGAGCAACAAGGACAACAGCCTTTGGAGCTCAACATTCCCGGATTTAAATCTCGGTTTTGCTATGATTTTGGACATATTGGCCTAACCATCTTTGACTCAGCTCTTCATTTGTAAGTTGGGGTTAACCATAACATCAACTTCAAAGGATTATTGTACGAATAAAATGTGACTATGTTTATAAAGAGCTCAACATAGGATCTAACATATATTCCCTTTACTTTTAAATTCTCATCTCGTATTTCTCTCTGTGAACTCCCACCAATCCTTTGGCCTGGTTAACAATTTTATTTTTCAGTTTCTTGGATATAATTGACAAATAAAATTGTAATATTTTAAAGTGTACAGTGTGATGACTTGATATAAGTACATTGTGAAAATATTCCCACAGTTAAGTAACACATCCATCATATCACATATTTACCTTTTTTTATGTGTGTGCACGAGAACACTGAAGTTTTACTCTCGTACCAAATTGCAGCTATACAATACAGCATTAACTACCGTCTCCATGATATACCTTAGATCCTCTGGCCTTAGTTTTCTTATAAATGGAAGTTTGTACCCTTTTTACCAATCTCTTCCTATTTCCCCTACCCCAAGCTCTTGGTAACCACCATTCAATTTGAAATGATATAAATATATGTGTTATAGTTAAGTGTATTGAAACGTTTAGTCTCAGTCTCTTCTACCAGGTTCTATATGCTGAGAGGGTGTGGACCACATCTTTACCTTGCACGGTGGCTGGCACAGAGTAGGAGCTCAATAAATGAATAAAAGCAATTACTTATGAATAGCAGTGATTGTGACCATTTTTATCGTACATAGCTTTCTTTGCTCTTTACGTGATGTACTGGGGAGCCGGACTGATTTAAAAGCCTTTGGGTTGGCAGATCTGGGGCTCAAATTCAGGCTCCCTATTTCCAGATGAGCGTTCTTCCCTGCTCACAGCCCTGGTCCCCCACTGTGCCCTTCCAGAGGCTCTGTTTACATGGTGGGCTTGGAACCCTCACCTCTGTGCCTGAGAGGATTAGCCAACAATCAGCACTCCAGCCTCCCATTCACCCACCAGTGGATGGAAACATGCTCCCTTGTGTACAGCAGTTTAGCTAGCATTTCATTTTCACTTTTCTGTGCACGCTGTCTGGCATCCCCAAATTGGCCTTTGTGGGACCATCGTTAACAACTCATGCATGCAAGGAACATATACCTTCCACAGGACATTAGGCTGGCTATTGAAGTGACTTCTCCTGGAAAGGAAAGTTCTATTTGTAATCTAGGCAAGTACAGATGAAATGATGCTTTCAGAAGTGTATTTGGGTAGAGAACATTATTTCTCCCCCTCCCGTATCTCCAGCTGTTGGGAACCCTTCTCTCTCCCAAGAGCTGTCTGTACCAGTAGCTTTATTTCAGGAATTCTGGCCCATTCACACAGTGCAAATGAGGAAAGTAGGGATTGCTTTCTTCTTGGGCTGCTGTGGTCTAATCCAGATGTCCCTTTCCTGCAGTCAGAAGACCTGTATCTCAGTCTTATTTCATCTAGAACCTCCCTGAAAAAACCAGCACAAGTCAGCTTCCCTCTTCCAGTTGCAATTTCCCAAATATGTTAGATGTCCCATGTAATGTCACCCTTAAAGGAGTTATGAAAGACACAGCACGGTCACCCATGAAGTATCTTCCATGTGCCAAGCACTTACCATTCATCATCTCATTGAATACTTAAAACAACCTCATGATCCCACTTTCTACACAACAGGTTCAGAGAAGGAAGGTAACTCATTTGAAGTCACAGAGCTTGGGCAGATTTAATACAGCATTATATTTTTCACACCAAACTGTGGCGGTGGTATGTTGAGATTGTAAATGTGTCATAGGAGTTGAGGTTTAACTTTAGGGTAATATTCCCAGGAAATCGAGCACAAGGTAGATCAGGGAAGACACAAATAATATTAATAAGGATAGAATATCCTTAGCTACTTAGTATTGCTAGGACATTTTCTCATTCATTCTTTTAATTTAAGCTGCACACATCATTATCCAGATGAGGAAACTGAGGCTAATAGACATTAAATGACTTCTGGAAACTATACGTATATAAACAGACAGTGACAAAGTTGAGGCTCCAATTTATGGGTCTAACTCCCTGAGCCCAGTGCTCTTTTCTTAGACACAGTTCCTCAGAAAAAGCTTGTATGGTGATGATGATTATGATGATAACAATGACGGTGTTGATGATGGTGCTGATGGTGATAATGACAATGATGATGTGCTAATGATGAATGTGATGATGATGGTGTTAATGATTGTGATAATGGATGGTGATGGTGAACATCGCTTGGATCTAGATCTAAGGCTGGCTCATGGAACTGTGGAAAAGAGGGATCCTTTAGGTAGCTTCCTAAATGAACCCTTGATTACTTAGGAATGATCTAGCCTCAACTTATCTTTTCAGTTTTATCTCTACTCATCTTTACAAAACCCTCTTCTCTAGAGGAGTTGGCTTCCTCTGTTAAAAAATCTATTGCCAAGTCCAGATTCTCTTCACAGCCCTCGATTGGAAGCAACCCTACAGAGGCCTTGATCTTGGACTTCTAACCTCCAGAGCTGTGAGACAATACATTTCTGTTTTTTAAGCAGCCCAGTTTGTGGTACTTTCTTAAGGAAGTCCTAACAAACCAATATACCATATGTGGCTATTTAAATTTAAGTTATCCAGCATTAAAAATTTAGTTCCTCAGTCATACTAATCATCTTTCGGGAGCTTAATAGCTACATGTGACCATTAAAGCTAGCGGCTGCCATATTAAAAATGCAGATAGGAAACAGTTCCATTGCCACAGGAATTTCTCTTGGCCAGTGCTGGGTTGAAATGACCATTCTGAACCTTGATTACATGTTAGATTATCTAAGGAGATTTTTAAAAATCAAAATGTTCACATGAAATTATAGGAAATAGTTACAAGAGATTCTGTATACCCTTTACCCACTTTTCCCTCCTGATGCTCCCCCACTCTTTAGCCACTGTCAACATTCCCTGGTGAAGCAGAGAAAAGTGACATATTTGAGGCACAACAAATGACATGGAAATGACCTGAGGAAAAGGACAACTTTCTGGGTCCTGCAATTAATCCAGCATACAAGGTCTGTCCAGAAAGTATCCAGTCATGTAATATGAAAAATAGAGACATTTATTGAAGAAGATACAAGAAACATTATACATAGGACAATGACACCTCAGTCCCCTTCAAAGTAGGCACCTTGGGACCTCACACACTTCTCCCAATTGCCATCAGCTTCCCTGTCGTATTTTCTTGAATCTCATTGACAGTCTGAAATCTCTTCCTTTTCAAAGGTGATTTTAGTTTTGGGAAAAGCCAGAAGTCACAGGGCACCCAATCTGTCCTGTAGCGGGGCTGAATCACTTGGGTGATTTTATGTTTTGCCAAAAAACTCTATACAAGACGTGATGCATGAGTAGGCGCATTGTTTTGATGAAACTGCCAATCACCAGTTGCTCATAGCTGTAGACCTCTAAATCATCCGAATAGTTTCCAGGGAGGAATGTTCAAGCTTAATACTAGGTTTGATGCAGATTTGTTGCTCTACTCACTCAAGTCATTTTGAATGTGACAGCTACACAGTAGACATGTTCATTCAATGGCATCTACAGCCCTCAGTGACTAGTACAGTGAAGTTGTCATTGTTCATGCATGTACATTCCAGTCCACTCTCCGTGGCTGCCCGGTTACATTGATGTTGTGCAAACCATTCTTGTTATATTAACAATGGCTGGACTTTTTCCAGACAGACCTTGTAGATCGCAAAACACAAGTGGTAGGGAGATGGCAGAATGACTTCCCTGAGACATGGGACCCATTTGGATCAAGGAAACACCTTCCATACTGCACAGAAGAAAGCCATGAGCACAGAGAGAAGTATTCCATCTTAGAAAAGAGATTTAAACCATATGATTTCACTCATATGTGGAATCTAAAAAAACAAAAAACAAACAAAACAGAAACAGACTCATAGATACAGAGAACAGACTGATGGTTGCCAGATGGGAGGGTGGTTGCCGGGGGGCCTGGGTGAAAAGGTGAAGGGATTAAGATGTACAAATTGGCAGTTACAAAATAGTCATGGGGATGTAAAAGTACAGCATAGGGAATGTAGTCAATAATATTGTAATAACTATGTATGGTGCCAGGCGGGTACTGGACTTACTGGGGGGAATCACTCTGTAAATTATATAAATGTCTAACCACTATGCTGTACACCTGAAACTAATATAATATTGAATGTCAACTGTAATTGGGAAAAAAGAAAAGAAAAAAGGTTTAAGCATTGACTTCATGGGTCCTGATTCACTTAGAAAAGTTTATTGGTTAGCAATTCTTTATGGTTAAAAAATACTGTAATTTGATAAATCAATTACTTTCTACTTGGAAGAGTTTATGACCAGTGGAGCAGAAAGGGAGGGCACTGGCATTGCCGAAGCCAACTCCCAGCTGGGGGTGTCCTTTGTGGGGGGAAGGGCACGGCGTTCCACTCCGCTTCTGCCTCTGGAAGTTTTCCTCCTATGATCTCTCTTCCCAGAGGGAACCAAAAGCAGAGAAATGGGCTAGGAATCCCATTTATATTCATTAACACCCTAAAGATGAAAAATACCTTTCCATTATCCCTGGGATAATTCCAACCCATTGCATAGGAAAATGTTATATATCTTTGTCACTGCAATCTCAGGGGCAAAAGATGAGGATTTACGGTGCAGAGCAAACCAGCATGGTGTGTTGGAAACTTTTCGAGCCCATTGGTGTGCAGTGATAAGGCACTTAAAGAACAGCCTCCCCAAATGGGCTCCAAGAGAGGTATCAGGTTCCAGAGATTTGAGGAGGGACCCAGAGTCAGAGATCCCCAAAGAGGCAAGAGAGGGGCTTCTGCTTTCTGAAACACACCCTGAGGTTCCTGAAAGCCATTGGAGAGTAATCAAATCAACTGAACACATATTGAATTCTTACTCAGGCTAAGAACTGTGCTAACCTCACTGTCTAGGCCTTCACGTCACCTTTGCTGCTGTCCTATCTATTTAGAGTACTTGTGGAACTGAGGTGCAATGTGTATATGGTAAAGTGCACTTCTTGGACCAAAGTCAAGGGTACACTTTGGTGAATGTTTACATAAGTGTATTCCATATGACCACCACCTACATCAAGACATAGAATATACCCAGCACCCCAAGATGTTCCTTTGGCCCTTCCCCATTAGAATTTCTTTCAGGTAATAACTCCGCTGACTTTGATCGCCGTTTCTTAGTTTTGTCTGTTTGAACTTCATATAAACAGAAGCTTCCAGCATGGACTCTCCTCCGTCTGGCTTCTTTTGCTCAGCATGCCCTGTATGAGCTTTGTCCCTATTGTGTGAATCAGTAGTTTATTTTTGTTGCAATGCACTGTATCATTGTATGACTAGGCTGTGGGTTATTCATTCATTCTTTTGCTAATGGATAGCTGGGTGGCTTTCAGTTTGGGGACATTTTGTTTTCATGGTATGTTTTTCGTAATATTTATTTTTGCATACATATGCATGCACAGGACAATGATGCCAAATATATTTCTTACTGAGAGTTTTGTGTTTCTTATTCTGATCACCCAGTTCATGCTTCTTAGTAGGCAACACTAAGATCTCACTATGTCGCACCACCATCCTCTGAGCTAGGTACTGCTGTTAACATCGTCCCACAGAGCAGGGTAGGGTAGGGAGGCTCATGGTGAGGATGCCACGTGTCCAAGTTCATGCAGCTCGGGCCAGGTGCACCTGGGTCTGAGCTCTGGCAGTCTGCATCAAGGGCCAGCATGCTCTACCAGCCTTGCCCTGCCTCTCCGAGGTGAGAGCCACCCCCGCTCATCGTTGGAGCTGGGGTTGCCCCCTCGCGGCCCCAGCTGGACAAGCGCTTGTTGGTTTCTCAGGGCTGGTGAGTCAGGCAGGCCGCACGATGGCTTTTTCATTTCATTTTGCCTGTTGATGTACATAGGCCCTTCCCCTCTGAACCTTGGGTTGTTGTCTGTCACCTTTCCTTTTTCCTTCCAGAAATAGCATCTAATCTAATTTCCAGTATATTTAACTGACATTTTTATTTCCACTGTTGGATTCTTCAAAATTGCCACTGGATCTGGGGACCTCAGAGAGAGACTTGGGCTGGCGTGGAGGGACAAATTGATCCCAGGCCAGGGAATTGCCCTCATATCCCTGCTGATTACAATATCCCTGCTGATTACAGCCAATGAGTAATAAAGACACATTTTGAGGCCTGGGATCGATACCCCTGAGGAGAGCAGAGAGGGAGGACAGGGGGCAGATTGAACCCTGAGAGTGAGATGCTCCGACCTGGTGTGGAGCGATGACCAGGCAGACGGCCGGGACTAGTGCCGGCCCTCCCTGCACCCAGCGCCGGTCCTCTTCAGTCCAGAGCTGTGCTGCTTTCACAGACTGCTGGGATGTCAGGAACGGGGGGATCCCTAGGCTTGGATAGAAAGGTGGGGTCCTACACTCTGCAGAAATGGGAGAATGCTATCCTGGTGACTCATACTGCCACCTGTTGAATGCTCATGACATGCCAGGGCTAGGCTGAATAATTTTTTAATAAGCTACACACACTTTCAATGAGAAGTTCCAGAATCCCATTTAAGAAAAGACAACATTGAGGCTCAGAGAGGTTAATTAACTTACTAAGGCCACACAGCCGCCAAGAGCCAGAGTTGGAATTTGAACCCAGTGTGTTCACTTTAGAGCTCTAAGTGTGGTCCGTGGATCAGCATAATTAGTATCACCTGGGAGCTTGTTAGACATGTAGCACCCACACCCCTTTCCAGACCTTGAATCAGAACCTGCTTTTTAACAAGATCCCCGTGGGTTGTGTGGGTGCCTCAAAGTTTGAGCTGTATGGATCTAAAGGATTTTCCTTCCCATAGCTGTGTGGTTACTAAATAAACTGATTAATTAGTTAACTAATAAACACACTCCAAGTTGAATTCCAGGGTCAAAGAGTAATCTACAGCAAGCCATTTAATTTTCACAGGAGCATCAATAAGCTTCTGCAGTCAGTGGGACAGTGATTTCTTCCCCTGAAGTTGGATACAAGATCGCTGGGGATGCAAAGACTTCCTCTCCAAGGAGCCCAGAAGCAACCGGGCCCGAAGGACCCCAACCGGAGGGAGCCCGTGTGGGGAGAAGCTTCTCCCAGGAGACGGTCGCAGTCTCAGCCCTCACCGATTCCTTGTCCACGCTGTTCCAGGCACGGAGCTGAGTGCCTTATGTATGCAGTGGCCATGATTAGAGTCCGCAAACCTCAGGGGGCCGGAGCTGCACTACAACTTCCTTTCTTTTTTCCTATCTGAAATTATTCAGCCTAGCCCTGGCTTTTATTTTGAGCCCCCAGTTAGCTGAATGGCAGAAACCTCACCTTAGGCCATTTGGGTCTCACGTTGCCCCTGGGTTATGTTTTACGTTCCAGGGGTCTTACAAGGTATCCGTGCACGGCAGCACCCAGGGAGGTACTGGCATCTGGTACCAGGTAAGTCACCATCTATCCATGCTACCGGCTGCTGGGATATCCCGATTCCCACCTAATAATGGTCCCCGTGAGGGTGCTGCTGGGTCCTCCTTCATCCTGGCAGTGAGGCCTCCTCTGATGGCTTGTTAGTTACATCCCTGCTGCTCTGGCCCCAGGGATTTTCTGTGGTTCCTGAGCCACCCTGGGAGCTAAGGATGCTGGGAGGTAGTCTCAGCCCTTCTGCCTAGACAGCTACTTCTACAGAGGGGTCTTCTGAGCTGAACTTGGTGGCCCAAATCCCCTTTACTCTCATATCCCTGAACCCAGAATTTTTGCCACCCTCTTTACCCCCACCGCCACCCCACCACACTCAGAGACCTGGGCTATTGGGGAGGATGGGACCTCTTTCTCAGGAAAAACCCCAAATCTACTCAATCAGTGCCTCTCAAAAATTTTTTCTTCTGCTTGGGGGATAGAAAGCCTTGCTCTGGTTCAATGGTGTTGTCCTCACATTAATATTTATGTGCGAGTTCCTTTAGGGTCTAAGGCTTTTCAGCATTTTCTACAACTGTCTTTCCACCTGATATCTCTTCCCTGAAGCAGTGAGTGCTTCTGCAAGTGAGGTAATGTTAACTACTCACCATTCGCACTTGGAAGATAGGGAAACTGAGCCAGAAGAGGTCAAAAGATTTGCCAAAAGACAAGGAGTTAACGAAACTGGAAGCCAACACTCAAACTTAAGACTCTGACCCAGCTCTAGAACCCGAGAATGTTCGCTACATCGTGGAGGTGTGAAGCTTTGTGCCGCTATTTCCCAGCTGTGTGTCTTTGAAAAAATCTTCTAACCTCCTGGGCTTTCATTTCTTTATCTTCAAAATTGAGATAACAGTGATGGGCCACTCTATGGAAGTGACTCATAGGTAGCAATTACAGAAGTTTCTAGCACATGTAATTGCTCAATAAAATACAGCTATTATTATTAATTATTACTTGCCATTATATTGTCTTTTAAACCAATAGAACATAGCACCATTTAAAACCCTTAGAGTCACAAGATGTCAGAATTGAAAGGGACTTTGGAAATAACCCAATTTAACCTCCTTATTCTGCAGATGGGAAAATTCAGGCTCAGGGAGGGCAAGTTACCCAAAGACACACAGCTTGGAGGCTGGGTAGATGATTCTGTTAGAAAGAACTGGTTCTGGCGAAAGGTAAAGAGAAAGTTCCGCAAAGGTGGGGTCCAGGATGCCTGGGGGATACCGGTGGAGATGTCTGGCAGCAGGTGCATACACAGGTTCAGCCCGGGGGGAGCTCTGGACTAGAGCACAGGAGCAAGGGGTCGCCGGCTCATAGTGATCACACACCCCGGGGTGGCGGAGATCACTCATGGAGGAGTGAGGATTGGTAAGAAAGGAAGGCTGGCGGGGTCTTGGGAGTCACCTACCTGTCAGGAGAGAGCAGAGATGATGGCCTTGGAGGAGTCTCGAGAAGGAGAAGATGGGGACACTAGCAGAAAACCAGGGGAGAAAGGGGCTGCAGAAGATAACACAGCTTCCCATTGCAAAAGAATTGAACTTTGGAGAAGCCAGGAGAAGGGGAAGAAAGGGAAGGAGACCAAGTTGGGAGCAGAGTTTGGTCAGGTCTAAGTAGGAGCACGGGCAGTGTCTGTGCTCATCGTGAGTCCAGGTGAGGGTGAGTGATACCCAAGCTGTCTGTTGAAGACTGCAATGAAGGCTAACTTAATTGAGCATTTTCAGTGCTTGGAATTAGAACCAATTATTCACTCTTATTTTTTTGAAAGAATAAAATAGAGCTTCGTTGTAAATTGCCTTTGTTTCTTGCCATGGAATGAGAAATGAAGCAGGTGACGATGGCTCCCCAACAGCAAGGCCTTGGCCGGGCATCCGCCAGTGCAATTGTTTTCTGGGAAGCTCAGGCTCCATGAGCTGGAAGAGGTCTTGCAGGGTAAATCATTTGGCTCCTCATCCAGGGCAGAAATCTCTACACCATCCCTGGCAGGGGGGCCTCCAGAATCTGCTTGCGCACCTCTGGCGGAGCTCACTGCCTCCTCAGGCACTCTATTCATAGTTTAGTAGCTGGACTCCTTACCTCAGGGGTCCCCAACCTCCAAAGCTTGCCTGAGCTCCACCTCCTGTCTGTCCCCCTTTCCCCTCAACACCCATCCATAGCAGGAGAGCTAGCGAAGCCCTCCTGAGCTCCGCTTCCTGTCTGTTCCCTGCGCCCCCTACCTCCATCTTCCATGAAACCTGTCCATGGAGCCGAAAAGGTTGGGGACCGCTCCCTTACCTAGTTCTCCTTTATATTGACCCCTTTGTGAACTTCTCCCCAACTGACGAGTAGGTCTTTCCCCTGGTGTCCCAATGAACAATCCAATTCACATTTCCAATGGGCTTTTATTTTAAAATGTTCCCAGGTCACTCCTTAAGGACTCTCTTAGTTACAAGTCTCTACTATGTCATCCTTGGCTTATCCCTTTAGCCTCCACAAGCACACAGGGACACAAAAGGGATTCCCTGACACCTGGCCCCATGTGCACAGGCTTAGTTCTGAACAACTCTGTTCACCTGCTTGTACCTCTCATTATGATCCCAACCTCTTCATTACCTACTGTTTTCTTAGCTTTCTGGTTTTTGAATTCATTTCACCAATCCTTAATTTGAACCTGGGCTTCCTCCCATACTAGCTATGCAGTCCGTGCAAGTTTCCTGCACTTTCTAAACCCAGTTTGTAAAATGAAGACGATAATTGTACTAACCTCACAGGACTGTTGTAATGAGTAAACGAGATAATGCATATAAAGTGTTTAACATTTTGGTAAATGCTGAAGCAAATGAGCTGTTATTGATTTATTTATTTTAATTCATCAAGCACTTATGCTTGCTTGCTATGCACCAGGCACTGTTCTAAAAATTCTGAAAATACTAACTCATTTAGTTTTCATAACGACCCTGTGATGTATAAATATCATTATGCCCTTACTACAGATGAGAAAACTGAGAGGCAAAATAAATTATTATATATTATACTAATACTTATTGCTCACACTAGTGATTAGCTTTCCCGACACCACAAATAGCCATGAAAACTCAGTGGCTTCTGCTGGGTTTAGCTGATCTGGATTGGGCTCCACGGGGTGATTCTGTCCACCTCAGCTGGGCTCACACATGTGTCTACATACTAGGGACGGTGCTGTAGGTGGCGGATGGCAGAGGGATCCTAGCTGTGCACCATATGTCTTCCATCCTCCTTCTGGGACTAGTGGGTTACCTGGGGGACATCCTTCTTATGCAAGAGACAGAAATACAAGAGGAAACAAGCTCAGCTACACACGTGTTGCCTCACTCCACTCGCCACATCTGCCAATACCGTGTGCTAGGCCAGCTTCTAAGGTGGTCCCCAGTGAGCCCCATCTCCCAGCATTTACTCCCTCGCCTGAGATGGGCAGGGCTTGTGATTGGCTTCTAACTGACATAGTACACCCAGGGCCATGGGCATTTGTGATTAGGTTACAAGAAGTTGTGGCTTCTGTCTTGCTGGTCGATCCTCTCAATGATTTCCTTGGCTTATGTACTTTGAAGCAGCCCAGACGGCAAGGAGCTGAGGGCAGCCTCCGGCCAACAACCTGCATGGAACTGAATCCTGCCAACAGGCCATGTGAGCTTGGAAGCAGAACCTTCCCCACTCGATCCTTGAGCTGAATGGCTACAGGCCAGCCGATGCCTTTATTGCCTCCCCATGAGAGGTCCAGAAGCAGAGCACCCAGTTAAGCCGTGCTGAGATTTCTGACCCACAACCACTGTGAGATAATAAATATGTGTTTTTTTATGCTCTTAAATTTGGGGGCAATTTGTTATATAGCGATAGATAATGAATACACATGCTTAGGGTTAAAAAAAAAAAATCCCAAGGCCAGGCCGGGGAGTAAAGCTCCACCTGTAGTGAGACAGCACTGTGAAGTTACAAGATACAGGGTGTGGGTACAAGGAGGGATGGAGAACTGGGATCACGAATGCAGTTCACCACGAACACCCACCACATGCCAGGAAATCCTGAGCTGAACAAGACCCAGGCCTTGCCCTTGGGCAGCTCTTGATCTAGTGCAGGAACCAGAGAAAGCCTTTGGAGTCCGAATAATAATTGGCTCAGTGGGTCCTTGACACCGACTCTGTGTGGAGCTTCCTGAAAATGTCACCACCCTTACCCAGGAATTGACAAAGGGAGCCTGAGAACGTCCCCAAGGCATCTCTGGAGTGGAGAGACAGCTCAGGTGCTGTGGAGATGCAGCTTCAGGCTGCCTTTGCCAACTCTGAGCAGAAACCTGCAGGCAATGAAAGTCATCTGTCCAATGAACAGGTCTGGGCAACCATGGAAACCGAAGCCTCATCCATCACTGATGGCGATCACGAGACCAGGAGGTGGTTTGGCTGGAAAAGGAGGCATGGAGGGAAGCAGCAGACAATGGGAGCCTGGTGTTAGTGGAAGAAAGTAACATGTGCTGTTTCTCTACTTTCTGCTGGGTTTGTGCTGGGTTGGTGCTGGGTGCCTTCTCATTTGCACATCACACTGGTTCTGTGAGCTAGGCCTTATTATCCCATTTTGCAGGTGAAGAAACTGAGGACCAGAAGGGGGAGTCACTTGCCCAAAGTAAGATTTGAATCCAGGTCAACTCAGGCCAGGCCTGAGGTGAGCAATCTTTTACCCCATTTCTCTTATGTTCTGTTCACCCTGATTCTCAGTTTCGAGAACGCTGATTCTGGTGCAGTGGAAAGGGCGCCGGAGTCAGAAAGCTGCAGCCTCTCACTGCCTCTGTCGTGACTCCCTAAATGAGTCTGCAGAAGTCACTCCCTTTGTCTAAGCCTGGTTTTCCCGTCTGTAAACAGGATAGATGTGGATTTTATTGGGGATGAGAAATAAGTTTTGTCTTGCACACCAACTCCAAGTGGACAGTGGTTGCAGCCGGACCCGTGACATGGGCCAGGGCTGGGAAGCCGGGTTTGGCCTCAGAGGGAAGGCATTCCACACTTGCTCACTGAGGTCTGCAGTGGGCGTAGGCTGTGCGAGGTGATGACATCCAAGGTCTTTTGAAATTCTTGGAGTGAAGAAGCGTGACACTCGTCTTCTACATTCCTCTCTTTCCTTTTCGGGTTTTTATCAGGCAAAGCCAGTCAAGACCGGTCCCATCTGCCTCCGCAGAATAGTAAACTGACATATGCAAATAGCAGGCTGGTTGGACAGCCACAGATCTGCAGGGGCACGAGACCACACAAAGACCCATATGTCGCCACTGTGATCGCACACTTTTATTGTGTAGAGTAAAACCCCATCTGTAGTAGAGTGACCCGTGAGAGCACTGAGGGCAATGCTTACCCCCAAACCTACCAACTAAAGGGCCACAGAGGGCTCTGCTAGGGTTCTTGTCTCCTGGACGCTGCCCAGAACTCACCTCTCCGCCTGGAATTCGGCCTGCGACAAACGTGAACACTCAGAGCAGTTGCCCGGGTTCTGCTTTGAGCTTCCTGCCTAGAACACAGGCAAGGGCGGTACATGCTCTGGGTCAGAGGGGCTGGGGGCAAGGGCACATTCCCACTGGCCAATGTGTTCGTTCTTGCTGGATTTTTGAGGTGCCAGCTACAACCAGAGAGTTGTAGGCATTCTATAGCCAGCAAGGTGAGGGCTGAAGGCCACCTACTCCTCCAACCTGGTGACACGGTGAACCATGAAAGGGACTCTGTGGTCACTGAGTGCACATTCTACCTGCTCTGCCCTTGTCTCATGCAGTATCAACCACAGAGCACCAGGGAATGCCTCCTGTTATCCTCCACCTCCCTGGACAGATCCCTCAGGCTGGTAAGACATGGCAGTGGGAGAGAGAGGCATACACAGCAGTCGCCTGCTGGATCAGGGTTCCCTGAGAGGAGAGGGAGGTCCCCCACAGAGCTTACAAGAGGGCAGTCTCCTTATACGCACGCTTCGATGGCTTAGGAGAGATGATGGCATCAAGGAACGCTTTCAGCGAATTAAAAAGAACTCACTGACTCTTGCCTCAGACCATGGATTTGAGACATAAAACAACTTGTGTGCTTTAAATAGAAAATTATTTGGGTCACTTTCTATCAAGAGCTTAGGCCCTGGGGGCTGAGGGGAGCCCTCTGCAGGCCTGAGTGCCTCTCGTCTGGCTGCCCCAGTACCAGGGCTCTGAGCTCAGCTCAAGGCAACTCAAGGCCAGACCTAACAGAAGGTTCCCTGCCCACAGCCCTTCTCTCCAGAGAGAGGCTGGGCCCAACATTCCTCTTCCTTTTCTGTAAAAAATATTCTGCACTAAATTTCTAAACCTCATTTCAAAGTTAACATGTTTATTGTAGAAAATCTAGGAAGTACATGCAAGCCAAGAGAAGGGAACAAAACTTGCCCATCACCCTGTGACCCAGGGAGTCCCCTGTTAATGCTTTAGGGCTGACATCTGGGAAGGGGGGAGCACAGAACACACGACCAGGCTCTGGCATCAGCAGACCTGCTCTGAGTTCTGGTTCTTTCACTGATTAGCAGATGGGCAAGACGCTTACCTTATTTGAGCGTCAGTTTACTCATCAGCAACTTGGGGTTGATAAGAGCTTGGGTTCAGAACTTACTGAGATAGCTTAGGCTAAGCACTTCGCACAGGGCTGGACACATGGGAAACACTCCATAAATAATCGTTGTACTCACTGTTGCTGCCTTAGCACGGGGACACTTTACCCTGCCTGGGATGGCATCTCGCAGGTCCGAGGTAACCCAGAAAGGAAAAAGGCTGTTCTTAGGAGCAGGTCCCTGTTTACTTCAGTTTTGCTGATATTAAGGGAGTCTAGGAGAGAGAGAAGCATGATGGTTCAATCTAGTCTAAAATGAGAAATACTGGGAGATACACATCTCAATTTTATACAAATCACAAAACTCCTTCTCCAAAAATTTAGAGCAGAATGGAAGGCTTTTCAGTTTGGGTCCGCACCCTCCAGGTCATGGTTTCTTTCAGCTGGCCAAAACAGCACGGCACAGCTACTTTTTAACACAGCCCACCGCTGGCTTCCGGCTCCAACAGTCTTCCTTCTGCAGCTGTAAATGAGCTAACTACGAGGTTAGGGGTTCAGGCTGGAAGGGGATGGGATATGCAATCCTTGTGGAGACCATAAAAATCACAGGAAAGGAAAGCATGGAAAGAAATAGGTAATCTCTTAAGCAACGGGCTGGAAGCAAAGAGCAAGTCCACGGGCAGGTGCCTGCCACGTCAACGCATTGCTCATGTCAAGCTGCTGGAGGTGAACGGCTGGGAGAACCACCCTCCCTCCTGGTGGCCTGGTGGCCCTTTTGATTCTAAATTAGCACTGAGCCCCTCTACTGTCAGTGCAGATTAACTCTTAATTTCCTTCCAGACGTTTTTGTGTACACTTGTGTATACAGATTCTTGCTGTATTTTTAACAAGGCTCATTCTGCTTTGTAACCTGCTTTTTCCATTTAATTCTGCGGCAGAACGTGCTGTCTCTGGGTTCAATTTCCTTGCTGTCTCCTGAGGCTGTGCTGCCAAAATAATACTTCCAGTGCTGCCATAAACTTGACCTCTTTCATTCCAGCTTCTGAATCCTCCCACCTTGTTTCCCTCCAACTGATAATGTTGCTTTTGAAACTCTAAACCCAGCCTGGCCCAGTGTTGGCTGGGACTAAATTGGTCCAACATGCTCATTTGCACATGAGCTTCTGTTGGGGGGTTGAGGGGGGTGCTTTGCATTGGGAACAGGGCTCTGCTTGTGTTAAAATCAGTTGGATGGGACTCAGTTGGGCAATGATCCTTCGGGTGGCAACAGGAGCGCTTTCTGAAACCAACAGGAATGCCAGGGACCCAGCTTACAGAGAGGGCTTGGGGCCGGCTTAGGTATCAGCAGAGCCATCATCTGAGTGACAATTGCTGCTCTTCTGCTGTGGAGGTGTCCAGCTGGGTCCTTGTAAGGGAGGGAGAACAGGGCAGGACAAGGGTTTGAGGAGGCAGGAGGGATAGGAAAAGGAGCGAGGGACTGACAAGATATTAAAGTGGGAGTTGGAGGGTGGGACACAGGAATTGTTGGCTCATTCTTGAGATCTAATCAGACCTAAGTATCTCAAGCCCGGCCATAGTGACATTTTTCTCTGCACCACTGTTTCCAGCCCCGCATAGATGCTCTTGGGAAATGTTTGTTGACTGAATAAGTGAGTGAATTAGGTAGTACCACTGAGTTTCCATACTCTGTTATAGGAGAGTTCTATAGGATTCCTGACCAGGGTTACCCCTTTCTCCCTTTCTTTCCCAAACTGAGCTCATGCAGATTTTTGTCCTGCCATGCAGCTCAAGGTCATGGACAGGACACAGGCTTTGGAAATGGACAATCTGGGTTCTGACCCCCCTTTGCCATGTACTGTCACAGAGCAGCGAGCTAACCTTTCGGAGCCTCCTATCTGTAAAATGCGTGGAGCTGCTGTGAAGAATAAATGAGATAGTGATGTGGTAGACCGAGTTGAGCGGGCACTTCTCAAACTTTAATGCGTACAGGAGTCACTAGAGATCTAGTTAAAATGCAGATACTGGTTCAGTGAGTGTGGGCTGGGGCCTGGAATTCTGCATTCCTAGCCAAGCTTCCAGGCCATACTGTTGCTGCTGGTCCATGAGTTCATGGTCCACGCTACCTCCTGAATCAATCCCCCGAAATGTGCTTTCTCTTCCTCTGCCCTTTGCTGGCCCTCTGGAACTTCCTGTATATTTCTGAAAGGGCCCTCAGGGAAGACCCCTCCGCCCCACTCCCCTGGGGCTCACTTCTTCCTCCCCAGAGCCACTGGGGCAAATTCCACCAAGGCCTGATCATGAGGGGCAGAAGAAGTCTAGTTTTATGGGGGATCAGAGGAATCCCTATGTTTAATGGGGGTTGGAAGAACCCCAGTCCCAAGGAGCTGTTTTAGGGGCTGCAGAAACCTGACTCAGAGCAGAAATATAATTTAAATTCTCAAAAAATAGTAAGTGTGATAGCTAATATTTTTCATATTCTGTTCTCCAGGTTGTCCCTATTTTTGCACATTACCGTATGAAATACATTCTGTAATTATTTCTATTTTTCAGATGAAGAAACTGAGGCTGAGGGAGATTAAGTGACATGCCCAAGACACACAGCTGGTTCCAGAGGTGGTGCTCCTAACCTTTGTACAAACCGACACCTGTTCAAACGTATCATTTTCTGAACGTTCACACGGTTAGACGTTCGGGTGCTACAGGGCTCAGCTCCTGTGAGGGCTTCTGTCTCCTTCTGCTTCGTTCCCCCACCCTCACTCTCAGCTGATAACCTCCTTTCCTTTTCCACTGAGAAGATAGAAGCACTCACGAAAGGACTAGCACGTGTTTCCCCATCTACCATCAGCCTGGTCCTTTACTCCACCAATAAACTGGGACCTTTTGTAAACAGGTCTTTTGTTAATGGAATCATAGCTGCAATCGTCCCTTTAAAAATTGCTCCTGTGCACGTCTGCTCATAGGCAAGTATGTTGGTGTATATACCGTTGTGGCACTCAAGACTGGAGGAAAAAAATGTATTTTAAGGTCAACTAGAATCCAAGGCGAGTCTCAGGTGCGCCTCAGATACTGGCCTTCTTCACGGTGGAACAGCTGCGCAGCCCGTGTCATGGCATGTTGTGATAATACTGTGTCCTTGTACGTTTCGGGTGCTTCCTGACTGACTTTTAGTTGTCACAGTGCTGACAGCAGATAAAGCCTCAGTGGGGAAATTGAAACTTAATGGTTGGTCTCAACATACAAAAAAAGAAAACGAGAAATTAGACCAGGAATTCTGAAGTGCATCCAACGGAAATGGGCCGGATGAGATTTTAAAAATGATATCAATATCTCCTAATGTTACAAGAAACATTTCACAAGTGTTTTCTGACAGCGAGGATTTCGACTGGTTAAGAAACCTATTTGCTGGCTCCCTCAAATAGTATTGATTATAATGAAAGCTAACATTTATTGAGAGCTTTTCATGTGCCAGGTACTATTTTAAATGCTGTCTGAATAGTAGCTCATTTAATTTTTACTTAAGAACCTGGTGAAGGAGCTGAAACACAGAGGTTGGGTAACTGGCTCAAGGTCACACAGCTAATAAATAATAAGCGCTGGGGCAGGGATTTGTTACCAGGTATCTTGTTTCCAGAGTACACACCCTTGACTCCTGTCCAGCTCATGCTCATTGCGCAGAATCACACGCCTGGCCATAACCAGCTCTCCCTGTTCCGCACCTGCCCCAAAGCAGCCGGTGGGTCCGCAGAAAGGCACACAGCCACGTGGACTGCCCTTCGGGTCCTGGGCAAGAACCTCCCACGGTCCTTATGCTGCCTGGCAACCGCCATCCATTTCCCTGGTCCGTTCGCTCTCCCTCTCATCTCCATGATTTTTCTCACACCTTCTCCCCCGTCCTTGAACTATCAACACCTCATCCCCTGCCCTCATTCTCACCTGATGACCTATTTTCCATTTCAGAGACGACAAAAGCAATCAGAAGAGAGCTTCCCCAGGTTTCTGCTACCCTCAGTTGCCCTTGCGCGGGGTGCTCATGTCTTGCCTGTCCTCCCGTCAGCGCTGTGAGATGCACAGCGCCCCCTCCTGACCACAGCCCTCCTCCTCTACACTCCAGGGACGTGGCTTCGGCCGTTGTGCCCCCCTCAGCGACATCGCAGCAGGTGCCTTCTTTCCTGGATCATTGACAGCCATGCACAAACACGCCAAGGCTGCTCCTGTGTTAAAACAGACAACAGCCAACCAATTCCACTTGCCCCTTTAGCTGCCATTTTATTTTTTGGGTCTCCTTTATAACGAACATTCTGGCAAGATGGGTCTTTGTTGCTGCCCCGATCCCTCTCTTCCACACCCCCTTGCAATAACCATATTGGGCTTCTGCTGTCACCACTCCATCAAACATGGCTCTACCAAGTTCCCCCAGAACTCATGACCACAGGTTGGCTAAAGCCAGCAGTCCAGTCTCAGGCCACGTCCACTTTGTCCTGTTAGCATTGGACATAGCTGAACACGTCCTCCTCCTTAAAGTACTTTCCTTACTTGGTCTCTAGAACATCTGACCCCCCCGACCTCTACTCCCCCGTCCCCTTCCTACTGTTTCTCACTCCCCTAGCTGGTTTCTTTTCGGTCCCTGACCTCCCGCCGTTGGGAACCCCAGGCTCAGCCTTTGCGCCTCTCATCTCTCTACGCCTACTGCTTCGCTGATCCCATGCTGCCTCTTTCATGCTTGAAGCACCCCTTTCAGGAGACAACTCCCCAAGTATTTCCACGTTAAACCACTTCTCCGAACTCCAGACTCATCTTTCCATCTTCACTTAGATTTCTAACAGGCTTCTGGAAAGTAACACATCCCAAACCAAAGTCCTGATCCACAACCACCCCAAATCTACTCCTTCCTTAGTCCTCTTACGTCTCGTAAGGCCACCCAACCAGTTGCTTGGGCCAAACCCTTTGGAGTCATCCTGGACTTTTCTCTTTGGTAAGGAACACTTATCACTTTTATTTTCAAAGCATATCCAGAATCCAATCACATCTCACCGTTTCCACCACCGCCTGGTCTAAGCCACCAACCATCCCTCCTGGGTTATGGCAAACTCCTCCTCTTCTCCCTTCTCCCACCCTTAGTCCCTACGCTCTGTTCCCAACCCAGCATCCCAAGTGTTGTAAAAATGCACTCTCATTCCTCTGCCTAAAAAGTCTCCCTCCAGGGGCTTCCCTTTCATTCCACGTGGAGGCTGAAGCCAACATGCTGGCCTCCCAGACCTAGTGTGCTCTCTCCCCATCCCTTACCCTCCTCCTTTCTGATCTCATTTCCTACCGCCCTCGCCCTTGCTCAGTCCCTCCAGCGGCTCAGCCTTGGCCTTCTGACTCTTCCCCCGGCTGGCCTGGCTGGCCTGTCACTCCGGTGGTGGCACAGGCTGGATGCCCACCCTGAAGGCTCAGGGCCAGCTTCCTCCATCCTTCACACTTCTGCTCAGACTTTCCAAGTGAGGCCGCCTCGACTTTTTTCAAATTGAACTCCCTTCTACCCCAGCGTCCCTAGCCCCTTCCTGCTCATTTATTCCATAGGGCTCATCCCCACACTCTACCAGAGTGTGCTAATCATACTACAGACTTCACTTATCGATTTCATTGATTGTCCATCACTCACCTGCTAAAGTTTTCAACTTCAAAAGGGCAGGGGTGCTTTGGTTCTGCTTCCTGCCTTATCCCCAGAAATGTTTCTTGTAACATGGGAGCATTGTATAACCCATGGTTATCTGTCAAATAAATGGGGGAATGAGCTCTACACCATGATGTGATCTGGAATAGGATATTTTGTATAACATCTTTGGCTTCTTCTTAAGCCTCTGGATCACTTTGAAGAATATCCAAAGATGGCAAAGCCATCTTTATTTTTTTTATTTTTTAACCTGTCAGCATTGGTAGCTACTCATCTGTGTGAATAGTGTTTTCCAGATACTATACAATACTATACAACAAAAACTAATGGAAATTATTAGGCTCTTTTGATCAACACACAAAAAAATGAAGCCGGGGGTTACAGGTGACAATTGCAATTTTATATCAATTTGAGCATCCAGTTTATTTAATCAAAACAACTTTGTTCTTTTCGATTGACTTTATAATAAGTAAAGGTTATAACCTGTATTTATAAAATAAATTCACACACACAAAAATATTGCTTTTTAAAGATCAGCTTGTGAAGTGCATTCTATGTTAGATTTAAAAAATAGCTAAAAGTAAGTGTGGAAACCATGGACTTGTAACATAACATCTAAGAAATCTTTTTGCTTTGGTATTTTCTAAAACTAAGCTGGCTTTTGTGTAGCTAGGCTAGGATTGGGGTGGGGATATGTGCATTTCCCCTGGTTGATTCATGTGTTTCTTGCAACACTGACCTCATATTTGGTCTCTAGAGCCTTCCTGACTACCCCCTTTTCTCCCTATCCCAGGCCACATCTTTCTGCCCAAGCTTTGAGAATTGATTCTTATTTACATAATTTAACATCACAACCCTTACTCTCTACACTTCTAGAAAGCCCCAGAACCACAGCATATCAAAGCTAGAAGGATTTTATGGATCAGATGGGAAATGAGGCCCAGAGAGGGGAGGCCACTTGCTCAACATTACACAGAGATTCAGAGGTTAAGCTGGGACTGGAACTCAGTTCTCCTTTATTCCAGCCAAGTTCTTTCCACCTTTTTCTCCAGTTAGAAATCTTGCTTATGCCTCAGGTACATCATTAAAGACTCACTTCTTTTTCTCTGAAACACTGTAGTATAATGGTTGGGAGCACAGACTTGGGAGCCAAGGTCCCCGAGTTTAAAATTCTGAATCGACTGCTTATTTAAGTGGCATTGGGCTAGTTAGTTAATATTTCTGTGCCTCAGTTTTCTCATCTGTAAAATGGAAAGAAGAGGGTAGTAAGATATAAACCTACAACATACAGTTGTCATAGGTTTAAAAGTAAGGTGCCTTTTCCACACTGTAAATATTTTATGTATTAGCTGTTCTTGTTATCATCAAAAGGATTGGCATAGTAGCTAATATTCCTAGGAAAATGGCAGGACAAATTTGGAGACATATCAGTCACTCTCACTTTAGTATGAATGTGTATGAATGATGTTATCTCTGGGTTCAAAGTCCTTTCATGGCTCCTTGGTGCCTAAAAGAATAATCTTAAGATCCTGAATGTAAAATGTAAGGTTTTCCACATTCTGGACTCTGCTTGTATTTCCAGATTGATCTTTTGCCACTCTTCCGTGACTTTGAACTTCAGTCTTCAAACATACCAACCCATTTTTTTTTTCTTTTTTACCCACCCAAATCTTCTATGCCGCCTTAACCTTGCTTTTTCCACCTAGCTGGAATGCCCCTCATCCACCAGGTTGCCGTTTACTCTTTTCCCCTGATCTAGTTCAGTTGTCATATCCTCCTTCAGAAAGGCTTTCTTGCTTCTTTATCTTTTCATCACCATCATCTGTGCCTGGGGTGTTCTTCTATAAAACAATCATAATGATAGTTGGCATTTATTGAGCATCTACCATATGTTCTAGGCCCAGGGCAAGGCACTTAATGTGAATTTTCCTATTTTCACAACAATAATGGTCTCCCTAGAGGCAGATACTGTTACCATATCTCACCTGAGGATGTGTTCATTGATTTTAGAGAGAGAGGAAGTGGGGTGGGGGAGAGAGAGAGAAACACTGATGTGAGAGACAGTTGTCTCCTGCACATGCCCCAACCGGAGATTGAACCCCCAACCTAGGCACGTGCCTGGACCAGAATTGAACCCGCAACTTTCTTTCTTTTTTTTTTTTTTTGGTGTATAGGATGATGCTCCAATCCACTGAGCAACCCAGCCAGTGCATCGTTTCAATATTATAGAAGAGAAAGTATAGGTGGAGAGAAAGTGCCTTTCCCAAGGTCAGATGGTCAGTCAGTGTGAGCATGTGAGTGTCTTATCCAGGGGCCGCCTGAGCCACGTTTGCAGTCCCGGTGGCAGGTCAGAGTTGGCCACCCAGCAGGGACCCAGTGAAAGTTGGTTGCCCTGACTCAGGTTCAGTCCAGCCGCCCCGTTACGGAGCCCATTGGGTATGTATGAGCCCACTGGGTCTTCCAAAGGGTATAAAGCTCTCTCTGTGTTATTTGCATTTCTCATCTCCTGTTGATAAACTCCTTGAAATCCATTTGCTCCAAACAGCCTCGGAGCTCCCACGCCTGTAGGATCTTTCATTTTGTCCTGAAAATTGTGGCAGAAGATTTCTGAGCTGGTGATATGTCAGAATGGAGTTTATTATCACAAGCAGACCTGATGTTAGGAGCTGTGTGAAAGATCTAGTAAATAATATGACACTGGCTGGCGCTCATTCGGGCTTGTGAGGACCAGGCATGCCCAAGAGGGAACACACGAGGAGCAATGGAAGGTTCTCTTGCATAATTGCTGTGACTTTGTCTGAAGTTGCTCCCACATTTCCCAGGGACTGGACTGTGAGGAAATGTAATGTAGTGTATTGGGGAAAGCTCTGGCTAAAGAGTCAGAACAACCGAGTTTGAGTCTTGCAGTGTGAACTTGGCAAGATTACTCTTCCTCTCTGGGCCTCCCTCAGAGAGGAGAACTTAAGAATCTCAGACTTGTATAAACCATCTAGTTTAATCACTGTTCCAAGGCTTAAGCCCCCTCCCCTCCCACACCTACATATGCATTTGTATGTGTATATGTAATGCATATGTGGATATGTACATATACATATGTGTAGATATATATGCATGTAATACATATGCATGTGCTCACATAGTATCACTTGTTGTCCCTCTTGTCAACTGAGTTGCACTGCGAGTGCAGGCGCAGAGGACAGCAGTGGCACTGACTTAGCTGCAGGGGCCCAGGCTGAGAGACCCAGGTGCAGAGAGAGGCCGGGGTGCCGGTGATGGGTCCTATGCCCAGGTGTAAGCTGCCGGAATGGGGGCAGGAGAAATGTGTCTAGACCGGGAGGGTGGGTGCTGGAGGGCGGCACCAGGAGAGAGGAGCCCACGGCTGCGAGGAAACAGCCAAACCAGGGCAAGCTCAGAGCAGGGGTCCTTTGCTCTCCCTGAGGCCTGGCTGCTCTGCTCCTCTTGAGTCTGCTAATTTGTAGATGAAATCACTTAAAACCTAGTGTATCCGTTAGCTTTTCCTGCATATCAGATAACCGTTTGTTATTTCCCGTGAGGTCAGCTGAGAGGCCCTGATGCTCCGGGCGGGCGGGGCTTGCCTGAGGGCCGAGCGAGCGGGCTCGCACGCCTGGGGTCAGCGGGCAGGTCGGCCGGAGGCTGTCCGGTCTGCGTGGCTGTGGCTGGAGCACCTCACCTTTCCTCCCTGCGCTGCTCACCGCCTCTCACAGCTCAGTCACGGCAGTGGCAGGGTCCAAGTGAGAAAGAGAGAGAGGTGGAAAAGTGCAAGGACCTTTGCAAGCTTCTGCGGGTGCCAAGTCTGCTACTCTCCCATTGGTGGAAACAAGTCACATGGCCAAGTCCAGCGTCCAAGTGGGAACAAACTGCAAAGGCGGGACACAGCCCCCCGCCCGCCCCGGCCCCCCCCCCCCCCCCGCCATTCTTTGCGGCCATGCATGCAATTGGTCTGTTACCTCTGGGGCTACTTAAGTAAATTTCTGAATACAAAATTAATTAATAAAACAAACATTCATTGAGCTTCTACTATGGACCAACCCCTTTTCTGACCTTTTCTGATACTTCGCGTGATGGGGATTTGAAGGTAAACAAAAGAGAGGGTGTATTATCCCCACTTTATGCTGCAAGTGAAGTCCTATAAGGGCCTTAGAGAGCATCCAATCCAGCCCCTCATGTTCACGATGTGCACGGTGAAGGCAGAGCGGAGTTGCGGGTCCGAGGATGGGCACAGGGGGACTGAGGGGCAGAGTTTGGATCACTCAAGTCCACTGTTCTCAGTCTCCATGCTTCCGTGTCCTCCACTGTCATTGTGAAAGGACCCCCTGCACACGTGACCCCTGCCACTCACTGCCCACCCACGCACCTCCTCCAGGCCTCCTTAGCATTTGACTTATAACAGAACCCCAGGCGTCTGCAACGTTACCAAATGCGTGTAGAAGCATGAATCTCTGAAGTTATGGAAGGAAGGGCACGCAGAGGAAATCTATATTTGAAAAATCATTAATTTCACTTAAAAATCATGCCTGTGTTATTGACTATGTCTGCAGCTTGGAATTTAGTTTATGGTTCTACTTCATGGTTTGGTTGCTTGGCCTGCCAGGAGGAATCCAGAGAGAAGGGGGCTGATACATCAAAATCATTTTTGTGCAGCCACATTTGACGCTTGCTCAGAATGGGGTGGGCGGAGGGGGAGGAGACTAGTATTTGTGGAGCCAGTGGGCACTCTGATCCCCAGTGGATAGGTAAGGAGCCAGCCTACAAGGTCATAACTTGCCCGAATGGTGGGACCTCACCTGGGTTGGACCCTCTGTCCACTGCCTTTCCCCTCTGACCCACTGACCCCCCGCCCCTTTAGGACTGGATTTTGCCCAAGGCCTTGTAGGAACCGCCTACCAGCCCCACCCTCTGTTTCTTCTTCCCTCCCTGGCAGTACAAGGACTTTATTTTCAGAAGGCACAAACTGTTCCCGACATAAAATCATCCCCAAGAAGATATACTTTCCTGGGTGACTTATCGTTCTTTGTGTTTTTAGTGCTTTAAGATTTTTATGTTTCCAATAACCCAAAGAAAGATGATGGATATATAATAACACTGAGCAATAACAGACTGTATTTACAAACACATATATATGCTCCATCAAATGTACATATTTTTATACCTCTCACCCATCTTTCTGGGGCGGCTGCATTTTTTGAATTACACGGTGTAAGCAGTGAGCCCATCATCCTGTTCACACATCCATAAATTACCCAGAGGGAGCGGGCGATCTGGAAGCATAGTGCCTTAAATCACCTGCAAATATGTTTCCCCCTCCTTTTCCTGGGGTGGCTCCCCTGGGAACGGAGGTGGTGGGCATTCCAGAGTCCGGGGAAGAGAGCTGCACTGGTAAACAGGCCCTGGTTCTTTTCCTGGCTCTAGCATCCATTTGCTGCATGACCCTGGGGGAGCAGCTTCTCTCCCCGGGGCCTCAGTTGTCCTATCTGTAGAATGGGAAACTGAAACCAGAGACAGGGAGCCCTTCGTTCTGGGTTTTTCATCCAGGCAATGACAGCAGGGAGACCAGCCCAAGGCCAGGTCTCCCCTGTGTCCCCATCCTGTGAGTTCCAGGGATCACTGCTCTTGCAGGTTGATCATATCAAGAACTCCTCCCCTTCCTCGAACTTCAATGGTGTCTGCAGACACTTTTGTGCAAGCACAGCAAGTGTGTGATTTGGAAGGGTGACACTGCATCATTCGTCATTCCTGGTATTGCATGTATTGGTTTTTAGGTGTAATTTTAACTTTCTAATAGGCCGTAGAAGAAATGGGACTTTGGAGGGGTCCGTTTTGAAGGTTGCTGAGGGTCAAGGTCAGAACTGGAGTGCTGCAGAGGCCAGCAGGCCAGTGTGGAGGACCCTCCATCGCAGAGCCCAGGGAAGGCGGGCAGGTCTTCGAGGCAGAGTGTGGATAACCACTAGCCGGTCCTGTGTAGTGGAACTGCCTGCTGTGGTCACCGCTGAGTTCAGCCTGAGCATCCAGGTTTTTCATGCTCATCTTTAATTTACCCGCCTGGAGTTTTTCAGGTCACCATGCGTTATTCATGAGCCCTTTGTGAATGTAGCATCCAAAGCTTTGGATAAAGAGATGTCAGAACCAATGAAAACCAAATCCTATTCTGAAAGAATTCAGAAGCACAGACAGGTGACTCTCAAACAAAAAAAGTCACTGTTGGGCCCTGTTTGGGGGAACTCCAGTCCAGCTTTTTCCTGGGCAGCGTTTGCAACTGAATCTTCACTGGGGGACGGGTCCTTCCTTGGAAAGAAGCTAATGAATAATTGAACAAGAACTAATAGGAATGCGGAGAAAGACTAGCTCCCTTCCCCAACTTGGTTCTCACCAAAGAGAAACATGCACTAGTTGGTATGTGTGTGTGAAGGGTGCCTAGCAGGACCAAAGCAGAATTAAACATGAAACAAGATGAAAACAAGCCATTTTTATAGTTTATTAAAGAAGTCATCGAACAGTGCTTCATCCATTGTCTCAATTTGCCCAGTTCCGGCCTGAGCCCTCACGCCGTCTCTTGGCACCAGGCTCGGTGCTTGGCACTTCCACTCCTTGCAGCCTTGGGAGGGAGGGGCGATTGTTATCCCCATTTTATGGAAGAGGAAACCGAGGCTCAGAGAGGTCAGGTTATTTTTCCAAGCCAGTTTACAGAGAGGTAGTTTATTGTGGAAAATGATCCCAAGGACCAGAAGGGATGGGGGGAAACAGTGGAATAACGAAAGCCTGTCCAAGGACGTGTGATTGGCCAGGTTAGTACGTTGGGCAACCAGGGCTCAGTTCTATGGGGGATCCTGGAGGAGTCACATAGAGCGGGGGTCTCCAACCCCCGGTCCACGGACAGGTACCACGGTGTCCGGGCTTGTGAGGAACCAGGCCGCACAGCAGGAGGTGAGCGTGAGTGCAATGCTCTTGAATCATCCTGAAACCATCCCTCACACCCAGTCCATGGAAAAACTCTCTTCCACGAAACTGGTCCCTGGTGCCAAAAAGGTTGGGGTCCACGGATAAAGAGAGCGCCTCAGAATTGTCTGCTGGTCACTCAGAAGGGGGATATTTATGTTTTAGTTTCTGTCCCCTGTTGGTCAAAGGATGCCTAGGCGGTTTTTCCACTCACACTTCCAGGGTTGTACATCGTGGTGGTTCATTTCTCTGTGTCAACTTGATTGGGTTGCAGATGAGCAGACACCGGGCTAAACCTTATTTCTTAGTGCGTCTGTGAGGTGTTTCTGGAAGAGATTAGCATTTCAGTCAGTGGACTGAGTAAAGCAGAGGGCCCTCTCCAATGTGGTTGGGCATCGCGCAATCAGTTGAGGGTCTGAATGGAACAAAAGGGTGGAGGTAAGGAGAATCCTCTTTCTCTACCTGACTGCTGAGCTGACACATTGCATTTCTTCCGCTCTCAGACTGAGAGTTACACATGGTGTGGTGGAGGATGCGGAGTCCTATGTGACGCATCAATCCCATTGGTGCTCCTGGTGCTCAGGCCTTTGAACTTGGGCTAGAGCTTGACACCACCTGGTTCTCCTGGTTCTCAGGCCTTCAGACTCAGACTGGTGCTACACTACTGGCTCTCCCGGATCAGTCACCCATACCCATATATTTATTTTCTCTCTCAGAGTGAGTTTCCCTCCTCCATCTAACAGGAACCAGGCTGCAGGAATGGGAAGCACAAACACCATGAGGGTATCAAAGAAGTGAGGGTGAGGGAGGTCAACCCTTCTTACACCCTTGATTTCTTGACCTATATATGTGTTCTAAATACCAGTGTCCCAGCACCGTATACTTCACCTGGAGGACAGTGTCCCAGATCTGCAGGTCACTGTCCCACAGTTGGCTCCTTAATTGAGCTTTCGATAGACCTTTTAAATATTCAAATGTCCTGAGGTCATGACCCTTTGTCCCAGCTCTTTCAGGGATCCAACTGATATTTTGTAGGGCCCCTTGTTCTTTAAACCTGTGATTGGTGGCACTGGTAGGGACAATGCAAGCAAAAAATAGTAGACCCATAGCTTGAGTGGATCTCAGTCCCTGCACAGCTGATGGCTGCCCTGTCTTCAAGCAAAGGGGTTCAAGGTGATTAATCCGCCACCACGTGGCCAGCTAGTGTCCTTGTGGTGCCATTTTGAGGGCTCATTTTTAGTGTCTGCTGCTGCTAATTTCGGCATTCTTCAGTGGCAGTAGGTAGATAAGCCTTGTTGAGAAGGAGCCCAAACTGCCAAGCTTACATTTAATCTCCATCCCTGTTACATGGCTGCTCTGTTCATAGACCCATCGCTCAACAGCCGGGGGCGCAGGAAGAAGGCTGGCTGGCAGCCACTGGTTGGGTCAGCCTGTTCATCTAGCTTCTTCCGCTTGGAGGACCTATCGTGTTCTGTAATGCGAGACAAGGATCTGCATGTTTTTTTCCCATATCTGCAGATCCATTCAAGTGCTCCTTCCACCTTCCCCATAATTCCTGCTCTCTAGATTCTGTGCTCCTTCCAGCCTCCTGATCAACCCTTTGTCATTGGCCAGCAGTTGACGTATGCTCAAACCTCGGCACCTTTATGTTTTCATCAAGGTGAACTACAAAGTACACTGCGCAAAATGCTGCCTCCTGGGAGGAATCCTCTCACCCCTGTCCTCCAGGGTCACTGTGAGTAGGGCTCTAGTGCAACAGCCATTGATTTTGAATAGCACCAACATATCTGTGCACCAGACCTGAGTTTAGTCGTCAGGAGGAAGTTGTCAGGAAAACGTGGGTGTAAGGCGAGGGAGAGATGGTTGCAAGAGATGTGAGGTGTTGTCAGCCTTCAGCCGCACAGGTAGTTGCTGCAGCAGTGATGGAAGTGAACAGATGGGAAGAGAGGATGTGCGATGAGCCATTCAAAATACCCAAGACAGTACTTTAATTTCCACTGTGCTCATCCAGAAATAAGGACCAGGACAGTAATTGTGAGTGGCGAGAAAGATGGAATCTAGTTTTTACTGAGACCCTACCTATGTGTCTGAGTTCTTTATATATGTGATAATAATATTTAATCCTCCCCCACATGTTTATGAGCTATGTGGTATTATTTTCATTTTATAGATTGGGCAACTGAGGCTCAGAGGGGGAAAGTCACCTGACTAAGCACAGACACACTGTGAGTTACTGTTGGAGGCAGATGCCAATCCTGCATCATCTTGACTCTAAGGATTCTCCTCCGCTGGCAGGACGGGGGCTGCCACCAAACATGAAACCCTTTCCTTCTGTAATTACCCCTTTCTGATCACAAGTCTGCCATTGACCGGGGAGGACTTAGCTATAGGCCTCTTTTATTTCCTTGATTCTTGGGTTTGGTACCCATGGTGAACAAACTCGTACTTTTGTGACTTCTTTACCGCAAGGCACCCACTATACCAATAGCATCTTCAATCCTTGGGTGAAAAATTATTCTCCAAGGACATCACTATTATTTTCTAGGTTCTGAATCTTCCAGCAATTATCCAAGGTCACCTCTTCAGGGTCTAGTTCTCAGAGGGAAGACTTGCAGTAGTGACATATCACATTTTTGTTATAGAGAGCTTAATAGCTAACATTTATTGGACAATCCCTATGTACCAGGTGCTGTTCTAAGCACTTCACCTATATCAACTCATGTAATCTTTGCTATAATCCTATGAGAAAGGTATTAGTTTCATGCCTACTTTTCACTTGAAAACACACACACACAAAAACAAACAAAACTAGGTACAGAGATGTGAGGTGCTTTACGTGAAGTCATGTCCCTAGAAGGGGGAACAGGAAGTCCGCCCTGTACCCATTATGCATGTCACCTCATTTAGACTGCAGTTTGGAGAAGGCTTAAAGGACGCCAGTCTGGAGGGAGGGAGACCAGTCAGTGATAATAGCAAAATGCCAGATGATGGCCCGGACAGGGATGGAAGAATCTAGAATGGGGAGAATCTAGAATCCTGGAGAGTAATTTAGGCAATGGACTCCATCAGAGATGATGTTACAGCAGACTTAGTTGATGTCCTGCCAACCTCCCTTGAGCCCTACTGCTTCCTGGCTTACTTCCAACTGCAGTATCTGGATCTCTTTGCCTGAAGGCTTTCTCTGATGCTGGGGACTGCCTGTGGGTAAGACAGGATGTAAGTGCCAGGGGATTAACACCCCCTTGGGCTGCCCTCCTCCAACACACAATGCGACTCTGGGACTTGTGTCTACACTGTTTCCTCACGTGTCCATGTGGAATGAGGCTTCGACTGCCCACACAGCACAGATGGCTTGATAACTGTGTCTCTGGTTGATTTCCTTTTCTTCCCGATCTCACTTCCCCGTTCTTTTACCCTGTTCTTTTACCCCCATTCTTTCACTCCCGAGTAAACTGTATTTAAATCCTTCTCAAGGTTTGCTTCTTAGGGGACCCAAACTAAGGCAGGGGCAGATGGGTCTGGGGAGTGAAGGTAAGATAAGAGTTAAAGATACTCCGGTAGGATTATCTTTGTTGGCTTGGGTGACTTTCCCTGAAACCCGGAGGTCCAGCTCCGGGGCAGGAGTACACGTGGGTGGGGGTGAGGAAGGCTAAGGACTGGTGAAGCTGAGGTGCCCGGGGGACACCTGGGAGGTGATGCTTCACAAGCAGCTGGCTGCATGGGTCCGGAGCTCAGAAGAAAGTTCTGGGCCTGGGAGAATCCACATGAGAATCATCAGGGCAGTAAACGACTCACCTCAAGGTGTTGCGTGGCTGTCCCTGTACCGCCCCTGAATCATGTCTGACTCTCTCTCACCCGATCCTCCCCAGATGGAAGGAGAGAAGGTGGAGGTGTTTAGGTGGGTGGGAGCCAAGAAAGTGCTCCTGAGAGGGCAGAGAGCGGAAGCATGTTTACACGGAGGACACATTTATTGAAGTTCTGTCAGCAGCTGCGAGTACATCTCTGGTACATTTCAAAAAACTGTCTGGACGATGTTTCCTGCACAGCAGGGAGTGTTTTTGAATAAGTGATGTGGTCATGAGTGTTGGTGTGACTTTTCTCAGCTGCTGCTGCAGACGCACTAAGAGTTTGTTGGAGATATAGTTGGGCTTCTTAACAGCCAACCTGGAGATAGCATCGTGCCTCGCTTACATCCTGTACTCTCAGAGCAGAGCCTGTCTTCCAACAGGTCTGGCCGACATCCTATCTGAGAGATGGTAAGATCTCTATTGCATCTCTGACTGAAGGTTGTTGTGCCTGAACAGGGGTTCTCTGGATCATGAGGAGTTCATTGCTTTACAAGGTAGACCATTTTAATGGTGGAACAGCTTTCGTTGTTAATCAGTTCTTTTTCTCCAAAGGAATTCAGGGTCCCGCATCATGTCATATTCATCCTCCTCGGTGGTGCACTCAGACATGTCCATGGCTCAACTGGTATCAATGTCAGCTGCTTCTGCCTGGCCCAGCTCTGTGCCCTTCAGGGACAGCTGCATGGCACAAGCAACCCGCTCGTCCTCAGAGTGTCCTGGAGAACCTTCCAGGTATGGATCCTCACAATGAGGCCATGGGTTCCTTGGCCTCCCAGGCCACTGAGGGTGGCCAGAAGGACAGGAAGGAAGAGGATAAGAAATGAGACTGGAGGGAAAGGGTACTGAGCCTACTTGGGCTGCATAGGATATAGGGTGGGATACAGAGCTACATATGTTATCAGTAACCGTTGCAACCTAAATGAAGCTTGGCAACTTACAAAGAGTTGTTCTACTAAGCTGAACTATTTCTCTCTACCACTTCCACTCATGGGCTCCAAACGTACTCCCACCCCACGGCCCCTCTGACCTCCTCTCCTCCCCACATGTAGGGACCCTTTTAAAGAACTAGACATACTGGCTTGCCATGCTCCCTTGAGACTTCTCTTGTTTGGACTGAATTAGCTTTTGATAGTTTTGTTCCCAAAGCTCTGGCTCTGCTAGGTAATGGCCAACCCACAGTCAAGAACTCAGGCCATAGGCCCAACAACCTGGAGTGTGCAGGCTGCCATGTAGGCTGCTCAGCCCTAGGGGGCGCCATTCATATCATTGACTTCCTGCACAACCATACCTGGTAGCCTTGAGGTTGGGCTTCAACTTCTCTTCTCAGCAACTTTGAAGATGTTGGTCCCTCAGCACACAGTTGTTTGTTCATGAAGTTGTTATGGCAAGATAAAGACAGACAAGGGCTATAATAAAATCAAGCTTGTCTCTCTGGCCAGAAGACTGGCAGTCATCTCTAATGCCTCCTTCTTTTCACCCAGTCCTGTTGAGTTTGCCTCCTTCTAAATAGATCACTAATCCACCTACTTGTTGCTGTCACCCTGTCCTTCAAGTTCACCATCAGCAGCCTGGATTACCCCAGCAGTCTGCCTGCCAGTCTCCCTCCATGCCTTCCAATCCATTCTCCAATCAGTTTAACACAGCAGCTAGAGTTATCTTCTTGAAATTCAAATTCACCACATCTCTTCCCTGTTTAGAATTCTTCAGGGTCTTCCCAATGCTCTTAGGCCAAAGACTAACATTTTCAGCAAGGCATTGCCTGATCTTGGTCCCCATTCTCCTTGCGAATTTCTCCCCAGCTGAGGGGCCATTGTAATTGGGTGGACACAGTAGGTACTGAGAGACTTTAGAGCAGGATTTCTGACCTCAGCACTATTCACATTTTGTTGGGGGTTGTCCTGTGCAATGTAGAACTATCCTAGTCTCTACCCTTAGATGCTATTATTACCTCTTCCTCCAAGGCATGACAATCGAAAGTATTTCTACACATTTCCAAATAGTCTCCCATTGAAAAATGTTGCTTTAGAGAGAGACCTGGACTTGAGTCCAATCCCAACTTTGCCTCTTGCTAGTTGTGTGATCCTTGGTAGGTCACTCAACCTTTTTGTGCCTCAGTTGCCTCATCTGTAACATGGGGTTACTATGGAACTACGGGGTTACTACCTGAGACTGTGATGATGAAATCAAATCATTTGTGTACAGTGCTTGACAACAGACCGTCAAGCTATACGTGTTCAATTAATACATGCTCATTGTTATTGTTGTTATTATTGTGGTTGGTTTCCTCCACATTCCCACTCAAATAGAATTTTGGGGGTGGGTTGATTTAAAGAGCAAACTCCTTCAGATACATACAACTGCCATCCCCACCTCCCCTAAAAACAACCTTCTTCCCAAGCCAGGGAAGAAATCAACCCGTACATTTTTTTTTTCTGAAAAGTCACTTTCTTGAAGGAATGAGCATAAATGGGCTCCTCTCCCTGGGGAAACAGTGGCCTTTTCCAGGGGACGGTTTAATCTTTTGGAGACAGATGAATATGAGCTGCAATAATCCTGCAATGCTATCAGGAGAGTTGGGGAGAGGGAGAGAATTTCAATGGGGCCTTAGGGACGCTCGGGGTGTTTCAACAATAACACTTTGTGCCTTGAACTCCGCTCTGTGATGCAGTCCTGGAAATAACAACCGAGGCTCACAGAAGGGAATTTCGTGGGTGGAAAGGGGAAGGTCATGTCCTCCCCAGGGTCATGTCCCACCCTCTGTAGCAGGCAGGCGTGCCCCTCTAGGTTCTCTCTGTGCCCTCCTCCCCCTGCTCTGTGTCCTGGAAGGCCACCACTTAAGGATTGCATTATGGATTCCTGTTGGGTTCCAATAGGAGGCAACAGCAGGAGATTGAAACATAGGAGGAGAGAAAGATCAGACTAATTCTCTTCCCTTTCCTCCCCCTGTCCCCAGACAGACCTCTGCTAAGCTCAGACCCAGAAGAGCTGACTCCGAAATATTTCAGTAACCCTTATTGGTGTTCTGTAACCTTACCCTTGCCTTTGTAAATAAGAGACTTTATTAAACTTGTCTCAGTGGTGATGTCTGCGTAGGCCATTGGTTTCCAATTGGGCTTAGATACAGCAGGGGTTCCAGGTGTCCAGAAATAAGAAAGGGGGCAAACTCCAGTCTTGGATGAATCCTTCCCCAGGCTCTGGGTTCTGATGGAGCATATTTCATTCATCTGTCATTCCTTACTGCAGCACCTGGTACAGAATAGGTGCTCAGTGAATGTCTGTTGGACTGAAGTAATGGGATTTATAATTAAGATAGGAAAGGGAAGTCAAGGCAGAGAGCACCACCAACTTGAACTTGGCAATGCTTGCTGAGGCTATGGGCATCACAGGGACATTTGGCAAGCAGCAGGAGCCGTAGATGGATTCTGTGATCTAGCTATACAGTCTTAACCTCAGGGTCTTGTTGGGCTCCTGGAAAGTCCATTAAGGAGGGTGCTGACTTACTGTGCCCGGTTTGGGAAGAGCGGAATCCTGGTGAGGACTCTGGAGATGAGAGGAGTGGGAAAGGCTCAGAGAGGGGAAGCTACCTACCCAAGGCCACACAGCCAGAGAGGCTGAGTAAGACCAGAGCTTGTGACCTGTTCACTGCTGGCGGCAGTCACCTATTGAGCACACACTGTGGCCAGGTGCTTACTTACCTCAGTTTGCACAACAATCTTGCAAGGAAGATATCATTAGCCCTTTCACAGGTATAGAAAGGTGTAGAAAACAGAGAAGCAAAGTGACTCACCCAAGGTCACAAAGGTAGGAAGACACATAGCTGAGATTCAAATATGACTTTAAAACTGTGTCCTTCTTTAATTTTCTCTTTGTGGCTGCTAAGAAGTGCCTAAATCTACTCTCCTAGAATTTATTTTTTTCAACAGTGCTTGCTGAGTCTCAAAGACAAGCTGGGGTTCAACTAGAAAGGAATAAAAATGAGTAAAATGCATATTTTTTGACACTTAAATTTTAGGGGGAGGTAGACAAAGAGTGACGAGGTCTTGGACAGCTCAACGGAGAGTCTGCCTGGTTCCTGTCCCGTCACAACGGAATTGTTACTCTGGCCAGCAGAGAGCGACAAACTGGGCAAAGAAGGAAACCACCGGCAGAACGCACCTAAGTGCCTGGGCCCAGGCGGAGCAGCCTTGCATGGTTTGTGGGAGCTGGGCATACCCTTCTTACCTCTAAGTGGCTGCCCGAGGGTCACAGGTCTATCAAGGGATTCTACAGTTTTAAAATCATTTGTTTTTTAATTCATTCAATTACGATCAAGCACCTCCTTTATGACAGCAGTGGAGATCCACTGAGAGCAAAAGGCCTTGGCACTTGTCCTCGGAGGTGAAGAGTCTCCTGGGGAGGGGGACATTAAGTGAGCTCTCATGATTCAGTATGTTGAATGTTGTGAGACGAGAAGTATAAGAAGTGACTCCAAGGAAGTGACATTTATCCTGAGACCTGAATTCAGGATGTACGAGCCAGTGGGAGAAGAATCTACAAAAACCAGCAGCCCAGGAGGAGGCTGATGAACTTGAAGGATGAGAGTTCAGTGGGGCTGGGGTAGGAATATAGTTGGGGGAGTCAGGGAGAGATAAGGGGCCAGATATTGGAGGACTTTGGAGGACCCATGGAAGAGTTTGGAGTTTATTCCATAGGCAACTCAGAACCATTGACGGTTTTGGAGCATTGCCGATGAGAACTGGAGGCTGCTATGGCTGCATGGTGGAGGGCTGCCTGGAAGGGGTGGCACCAGAAGCAGAAGAGCCCTTTAGAGGATGGCAGAGAAGTCTGGGTCAGTGACGATGCCAGTCCAGATGGGCACAGGGGAAGGGATGGAGAAGAGTGAACAGACATGAGATATTTTAGAAAGCAGAGATTATTAAACAGGGACAGGTATAGAAAGACTAGTCAAGAATGACCCTCTGGGCTCTGGCCAGTATGACTTAGTTGATTGGAACGTTGTCCTGTACACCAAAAGGTTGTGGGTTGGATTCCTGGTCAGGGCACGTACCTGGGTAGTGGGTTTGATCCTGATTGAGGTAGGTGTATGAAAGGCAACCAATTGATGTTTCTCTCTCACATGGGTATTCTCTCTCTCTCTCTCTCTCTCTCTCTCTCTCTCAAAATCAATAAACATATTTTAAAACTTTTTTTAAAAAAGAATGACCCTTTGAAACTAGTTGTCATGTGGTTTTCCATCCTTGCACCTTATATGAAACAGCTAGATCCCAAATTTTAGACAACTCACCTGATCCCACTGCTCATTCTGCCTCTAGTCCCTCTGCTCTGAGGGCCCCCGTCCTTCACTCATTCTGTGACCCTAACTTCAGCACTGTTCAGTCACAAATATTCACCGAGCACCTCCTATGTGCCCTGTACTAGTCTAGCTGTTGGGATCTACCGCTGTGAACAAGTCAGACAAGATCCTACCCTCCTGGTTGCTAACATTTTAATGGGAAGACAATCAATAAGCAGACAAAAAAAGGTAATTTCAGAGAGAAGTGTTATAAAAGTAGTAAATAACATAGGGCAACGTGACATGGAATGACTGGGCACAGGAGTAGAGAACCCAGTGGGCAGGTGCGTGGATTATATGTGGGGGATTGTGGGAAGAAGCAAGGAGTCCCCTTAGGCATGGACAAGCTGCAGGGATCACCTGTCTGGAGCCCTTTGTATGTGTCCTTCCACCCACCTTTAGGTCCCCAGGCCACCCTCTCAGGGTGGACAATGGAACGGCATTACGGGCCCGTCTCGTGCTGGCCATGAGGCACACTTCCTCTCTCTCTGGGTGCTTTTTTCTATTCAAGGCTGAAGACTCCTTCCCAACACTGGACCACCAAGGTGTTCCCAGGTGGACATCTCTTACCTTTGATCCCAGGAACCTTGTACTTCTTTTTTATTTTTATTCTCCAAAGAAGAATACAAGGCCTCAAGCTTTCCTTTCTGTTTTTTCATGGCCAAAGTGATTAAAGAAAACGAGGAGGATGGGGATTATTATAAGTAGGGACCCAGGGAGACCTGAAGAGTCCTTCTGGCTGATGGAGCTCCCCAGTCATCTAGCTCAGCGCCTGAAATCCTACTATTATTGAGCCTCTTCTTCAGGTTAATCATACTTCTCTTCAAATGCAAATGTGCCTAGAATAGGCATTGCACATTAGTCTCAACTTACATATCAACAGCTTTGTCAGTCCCTAATACAAGGAAATCAGCCAGCCTGACAGTTCCAAACCTCAAGAGCGAAGAAAGGGCACCGATTTTGGAGCCAGAAAAAATTCAACCTTGGAGTCTTAGCTTTGTCACTTACCAGCTGTGCGATCTTGGAAAGTTTCTTTTTCTTTCTTTCTTTCTTTCTTTCTTTCTTTCTTTCTTTCTTTCTTTCTTTCTTTCTTTCTTTCTTTCTTTTTAGAATTTTATTTATTTATTTTTAGAGAGAGAGGAAGGGAAGGAAAAGGAGAGGGAGAGAAACATCAATGTGTGGTTGTTACTCGCATGCCCCCTACTGGGGACCTAGCCTACAACCCAGGCATGTGCCCTGACTGGGAATCGAACCAGCAACCCTTTGGTTTACAGACTGGGACTCAAGCCACTGAGCCACACCAGTGAGGGTGGAAAGTTCCTTACCATACTTGAACCTTGGTTTCCCCTTTGCAAATGGGTTTGGAAACATTACTCAATGATTAAAGGCAATGGAAGTGAAGTACCCAGCGCAGTGCTTGGGCCATGGTGCTCAAAAAGTTCCCTTCCTTTTCTTCCCTTGATCTTTGTCTCCTGCATTGTCCCTCTGTCTGGCCCAACCAAGCTCCTCCTCCTTTGGTCATGCTTGGTTACTAAGTGAGCCTTGGCTGTGACACGGCCTATGGCAGCCTCTCTTTGCACAAGCTGCCAAATGTCAGCCACACTATGATAACACTTTCTTTCCCTTTGGGCTTGGAGGAGGGCTGGACAGTCTGATTGTGTCCGTCCCTCCATGATTAAGGTCTGCAATCAGCCCAGCTGCTTGATGGCATCAGAGCTGGCTGATTAGCAGGGTGCACTTTGGCCTCAGGTTAATGGATGATCTCACACTGTGGCTGCAGAGTAATTACCAGTTGAAAGGTCTGAGGCCAGGGCTCCATGGTCTTGGGGAGGTCTGGCCCCATTTAAATGCAGCATCAGGAAAATAATCTAATATCAGCCAGCAGCAGATAGCTAAGGGGAGGAGGGCTGAGGACCTCGTGAATGTGGTCTCAGACTTCTAGACTCACTCTCAAACTGGCCAGGTGAACTTGTCTTTAGGGAGGCAACTCGGGGGTGTGGTGAGAGCAGGATCTGGGGTCAGGCAGACTTGGGAGAAATTCCCCGGGGCCATCGATTGCCTGTGGGATCTTTGCCAGGGCATCTGACCTCTTTGTGCTTCCATGTCCTCATCCATGAGGTGAGTTAAAAACGTTGGTCCCATAGGGTCGGTGTGGAGCTGGCTCAGGCCTTTCCAGGCCCTGGTGCCCGGACTGCTCAGCACAGATGCGCCCTCCTCCTGCCATGCAGCGTGTCCATGGTTGGTCGGCAATTCTTTTGATTCTCTTCACAGACTGTTCCTGACAATTGATTGACCTTACAAATATTTCCTGAATATCTGCTGTGTCCCAAGTATGATGCCAGATGTAGGGATAGAACATTGTCCCAAATTCAAGGAGCTCGTGGTCTCATGGGAGTGTCGGGTCAAGGGACCGACTGCTGTGACAATGCCGCGCGAGAGGACCACGCGAGGAAAGCCTGAGCTGCAGCCCTTACCCAGACTGCCAGTAAGAGGTGCTTCCTGGAGGGGCTGGTGGCAAAGCTAGCGCTGCAGATGGAGCTGAGCAGAAGTAACGTCGCAGGCTATGAGAATCACGGATGCAAAGGTCCGGGAGAGAAGGGACAAGGGGCATGTCACGGGCAGAAATGGAAAGGGCTCAGGGTCTGAGATGCTGCTGGGTGAGTGAGCTCAGGAAGGAATGTCTGAGGGAGGGGGTAAGCAAGCAAACGGGAGAGTGAGTGAGTGAAGAGAGGAGCTGTTGAATGGGGGAATGAGTGAACGACTGAGGGAACGCGTGCCTGAATGAGTGAGCGAGTGACTGAGTCAGCCACTGGGGGGCTGAGTGAATGCCTTCCGGGCTGTGCTCTGCCGGTTAAGGGTACCGACTCCCTTCTGTCTTGTTTACCGTATTGAAAACTGCGATCTCGCCACTCTCCATCACTTTTTCCCTCTGTCTCCTAGTTTGTCCTTTTGTTTACCATAGCACCCAACATCCTCTAAGTAGATATAATTTCCTGATTTACTGTATGGATTGTTCATTGTCTGTGTCTCCCCTTTATCTACCAGGGCAGTAGTTTTTGTCGGTTTTATTTACTTAGGTTTCCCTAGTAGAGTGTCCGGGCGCAGAGTAGGTGCTCAAGAAATGCTTGTGGAGTGAATGAATCACATGACAAGAGAGTGAGGGAATGAGGGAGAGCCTTCCCAGAGCCTGAACTTCTGGGCCCTTTCCTCAGGCTTCGCAGCCATGTTCCAATGAATGAATGCGCCCTGCCTTCTTTCCAGATCTTTCTTTTCAGAACTCAGAAGACTGGGCACTGGGATCCTCAGAGATGCTGCCCTGGCTCTCTGGGCACCTCCCACCCTGGGGCCGGCCTTGTCAAGGGTGGTGTCAGCTCCTGAAGGAAGGAGGGAGGAGAGGGAGGTGGCAGGAGGGCAGGAGCTGCAGTTGAAAGTAATTCTGTCCCCTCTAGCAATCTCAGCAGTGGCCACTTGTCAGAAGATCCAGCAGGGGGAAAAAAATGACAAAAAAATCAGGGCCTATTTATCACCTTCAAGTCGTATTGAACAAGCTACTGGAGCTACTTGGTTTTGAAGGACTCCCCCTTCTCTCGCCACACAGAACAAACACCGCTAAATGCCTCTCCACCTGCACAGCCGAGCTGTTGGCACCATTGCTGCCAATTAAGGGGCTCCCTGCTATGGGGGTTGATCTGTGATGGCTGTGGGGGAGGGGCAGTGGAGCAAATGCAATCATTAAAATGGGAGAACAAAGGAGGCAGGACAAGTTCAAAGGGATTAAGGCACAGAGAAAGTCTGCCTTTCTGGGGAGTTCATGCTCTTTGTTGGGCTGGGCACCTCTGGCAGAATTCACCTCCAGTCCAGGTAGATGGTAATGAGTGGATGCCTGAGGGACACGGGTCCACGCACGGGCAAGGCTTTCAGGGGTACCCCAGATATCCTCACGACTGCCAAGCCTCCCTCCTCTCAGTTCACCAGCTCCGAGGGAGCAATGGTTGAAATGGTTCCTAGACCTCGTAGATCCAAGCTTTGCCCCCACCCGGTGCTTCAATCTGCTCTTCCGCAGTCAGCCCCCTAAAAGATCCGATGACCCCTGCTTGCATGCCGCCCGTGACAGGGAGCTCTTTCCCTTCTGCAGCAGTACCTCTCTCATCTTAGTAGAACCCAGACTTTTACAGAGTCCTTTAAGATGCAGAGTCTGAGGTTACTGAGTACTTACTACGTGCTGGGCACCGCGCGAGGAACTGCCCAGCCTCAACGGCCCCACTCTCCTCTGTCCACCACTCTCCAGCCGTCTAACGCCTCCCCTTCAGGGCCTTTGCACAGGCTGTTCCCTCTGTCAGGAGCTCTGTTCCTCCCTCTCTCACGAAGTGTTGGTGGGGTGAACGGGGCGATGAATGCACGAGCACCTAGTGCCTCCCTGCCCACAGTGAAGGCCCAGCACGCGACAGCTGTCTTTACTGTCCACCGCCAGCACCAGCTCCAGCGGACCACGAAATAAAGCACCCTCTCCTCAGAGGCCAACGGCTAGAACCCTTCTTTTATTATCTACCTAGATGCTTCTTCTCCGTTTCTCAAGGTTGTAAAAGGATCCAAGATCTAGGGTTGTGGTGAGAACATGCCTTCTCGGACGGCCTTGATTACAAGGCCAGAGTGTCATCGTATTGGTCATCGCCATCGCCACCATCACCGCCACCACTGTCGTCACTATCGGGACCGCCATCGCCATCGTCACCGCCACCACCCCTACCCTCACCGCCACCATCACTGCCACCACGGTTATGGCCACTAACACCATCGTCATCGCCATCAATACCGCCGTCGTCCTCGCTAAAGGCTGCGATATTCCGAGTCACCTATTTTGTGCCAGGCTTTCCATCAGAGGCTTTTCATTTGTTTTTCCCTAATATTCCAAATAACCTCTCCAGCTGAGGAGACTGAGGCTTAGAGAAACAAAATAGCTTGCACAGGTTTCTGCTGCTACTAAACACCCCAGTCAGGGTTTGAGCCCATGTCCGGCCTCCCAGCCTGGGTGCTTTCCATCGGGCCACTGGTCCATGCATCTTTAGTTTCCTGTTCCTTCCACCGGCTTCAAAAGCCACCTCTATAAAGTCCTGACTGTACATCCGAGTCTGTCACATATTCGGAACAACTGTAACAAATCGAGGTTTAATTCAGGGCCGACTTCTCCAGAGCTTGCAGTCATTTCTTACTTCTAAATCTTTTTCATATAAATGCCTCTCCACCTGTATTTCTCCCATCTTGGGCTTAGGCAGTTGGCTTTGGGATCAAAGTGTAGATGCCTTACATTCATCGTTACGTGGCAAGTGCTGCACAGCTTTTGGAACGTGTCTCACTCTAAATGCCACCCCCTAAGCGGCAGCTACCAGAGAGCCCCACCCAGGACGTCAGCCTGCTGCCCGGGCTAGAAATGTTTCGGATGTGGGACAAGAGGGTCCTCAGCCTTAGGCTCTGTCATTCCAGACCCACCTGAGGGGTCCTGTTTTCTATCCCAAGTTAGGTTTCTATCTTGGAGCCTCCTGCTTACCCAAACCCTTCAGTTGAAGCTCTAGTTTTGCTGCTGTTGACCTTCATGACTGTCCCTCTCCACCCAAGCCCTAGTGGTTCAGGCCAGGGGTTCATTGAAAGGTACCTCACCTCTAAAAGTTGTTCCTGACCCAGTCTAATGTCTCCACTGCTAGAATTGGCCTGATTCTCCTTTGGGACCTGGGACACTGGGCAGGTTCTTTCCTAGCTCCCCCATCTCCAGGGCCTTGCGCTTCTTCGACTCCCTCTCCAGACAGCAAAATGCATCCGGCACCTTAGGCAGAGGATGAGTCTTTTATTTCAGGTCACAAATATTCCACAAGATGTCCAAGGCCTCCATCTTCTGCTCTGGTGACCTTACAACTGTCAGAGACCCTAGGATTGTGGATGGTTTTCAGGGGCTGAACCAATCAGAGGTAGAATCTCTATGACAGAGAAGACACCCCTGCCAGCTGGGGTAACCAACGGCTGATCGGACTGGTCTCAGGCCAGCGGGGTCCCCTCAGATGCTGCCGAGTCAGTTTGTGTTCCTGTACACACTGACACTTTAGGTACACATTGCCTTACTTCCCCTGGACAAACCTCCACTCTACCCTCTCTGACCCTCTTGGTTCCTTCTCAACATTTTCCTCTCCCCTTTTTCATTCTTCTGTCCTTTATGTGATTTCTGTGGTCAGAAAAGAGGTGGTGTACACCTCTTTTATGCCTTTGTCAGTGTTCACAGCAATCTTTGTTTTATACTCCAGTGAGGGTGACTTCTACCTCCACAGGCAGCGAGGGAGCAGAGGAGAGGAGAGACACTTGGGGTCGGATGGAAAGAATTCAGTGGCCCCAGGGTCTGGGAGCACGCACCGAGATTAATGTGCACAAGCATTCCCTACCACACTGCATCTTCCGTAAGAGCCAAGATTGGGTCTCATTTGTCTTTCTCCCCACAACATTTAACTGGTGCCTGGCCCACAACAGGTATTCCATGGGTGCTGTGAGTGATAGAATGAATGCAGATGTAGTTTTCTAACACTGACTTCCACCTGCCACTGGGTCTGCCTGCTGCTCCTAGAACCTGGGACCATGCTAACGCCTCTTGAGAACCTGTAGCTCAGAAAGTCTAAGTAACTCCCCCAAGTCACCTGAGTCATAAGTGGTGAAGCCTGAAAGTAAACTGGTCGTCTTGGCTGACGGTCCTTCTATTCCTCAATCATCTCTCATTTTCCCTCAAGAGCTAGAGAACTTTCTTAGGTCTGTTTTACTTGCATACATGCTTACTGGCTATAATTATTTAGGTAAGTACTTATTCTCTTTGTAGTTGATTTCCTCATCTATAAAATGGGGATAATAACAGTCTCTACTTAAATATTATTATTGTGTATTACTAGATAGTTATATATACAAAACACAGTTACAAGGCTCGAACATGCTAGGGTTTTATAAGTGTTAGCCGTTACTATGATTACTGTTAGTGGTGGGGTCAGAGTATACTTTAATGTTCTGGTCATTCTTCAAGACCCCACCCAAAGGCCACCTCTTCTGTGAGGGGCTCTTACCCCCCATCCCTAGACAGAATCAGTCTCTCTTTCCACCTTATTCCCATAGTCCTTTGTTCTCTTGTTTTCCACAGTATTTCTATGTGAATCTCTCTCAGTGCGCTGAGCAAGGGAATGGCAAGTGTGTCTCACTCATCCCAGGGACCCAACATAGGTAACGGGTGCTCCATAAACGCACAGTGAATTGTCCAGGGCCTGAAGGAACTACCTCCATCCACCAAACCTGTGGGCTTCTTGGGCTTTCTTCAGAAGAGTGAGGGTTAAGTGAACCATCCCCGGAAGATGCTGGAAGGTAGGCTTTTGGCCCTGGGAATGCCTGCTTCTGCTTCCACTTCCAAAGCATTCATCATCGCTCCTGCCTCCTGCCTAATGAACACCCAAAGTGATTTTATATTGCTTGTAATTCACCAAAATTGTTCTAACATTTGGTAGGGCCCGGAAATTGACAGTCTAATACCGCAGCTTGCCTGTCTGTCTCTATGACTTGTAGAAGACTGAGCTGATTGCTTCTCTTACAACGATTGTGCTGGAGCTTCAGAAAGAATAAACAATTGGGAAGGTTAAAAACAGGGACTGGAAGGGAGAAGGCAGGGAGGGGATCGGGGAAAATGTGGGTGGGCAGCTGCGTTTGAGGTGAGCCGGAGCCTCACCTGAGCACTTGGGGGGAGGGTGGTGGAGAGGATCCCTTCCCACATTCTCAATTGTTCTCAATTCTCAGAAACTCTCAACAACTTTTGGAACCCAAAGTGGCAGGACAGAGGGCACATTTGTCTCTTTAAGAATTGGTTGGGCCTTTCTTGAATTGCCTGGCCACATCTTCTCATTTTATAGAAAAAGAAACCGAAGCATCCAGTCAAGTGTTATAGCAGGCATACTAATTAGCTATTGTTGCAATAATGCTGTGTAACAAACATCCTTAAATCGCAGTAGCTTATAATGACCATTTGTTCTTAGGCTCATGGGCCTGCTGGATAACTGAGATGTAGCTGATCTATGCCGGGTATCACTGGGTGACTCTTACAAACTGTGGCTGACTGGGCTTGTTTGAGGACTAGGCTTAAGGACAGCAGATACCAGGGCACCGTCTCATGCCAGATCACCAGAGCACGAGGGCCCAGCCAATCCACCCAAGACCTGTAAGACCTGTGCTTGCATCACATCTGCTGGCATTCCATTGGCCAAAGCAAGTCACATGGCCCAGCCCAACACCGACTGGTGGGGAGGGCGAGGAGAGGGAGTATTTACTAAACAGTAACATGCACTGTGTCCTAGGACTCAAGGAAGGTTGACTTAAGCTTTGGAGCCTGACTTCAGGTTAACGGCCTCCCCATTCCTGGACCAGCTGTCCAGAGGGTCACAGGTTGGGAGCCACCGAGCAAGCCAGTGTCCAAGAACCCTCTCCAGACCATGTGTGGTGAGTGCCCTGCACGGGCCTGTGGGATTGCCCAGGTTTGTACCTGTGGGTGGCACAAATCTATGGGAAGAACTTGAGCTCAGGGATCAGCTGGACTCTATTGTCCACAGAAAAGACGATCCAGACTCTCCTGTGATATCTAAGCGCCTCACGGCCAAGCTTTGCTCTCCTGTCTGACGTCACCTCCCTTTCCTTCCTCCCACCCCCGGACTTCCTCTGGCTCCTGGGACACAGCAAGCTCCTTCCTGTGTCGGTTCTCTACTTCCTACTCTTTTGTCCCGCAGGCTTGCACCTGAAGTATTCATATGGCCGCTTCCCTCTTACCATAAAGATTCCAGCTCCAATATCACCTGGTCACAGAGGTCCTTCCTACCCACCTGATTTAAAACTATACCTCCATCACTCTCTTTTACCACTTGGTCTCATTTTCTTCCTTGCCTTTGTCATTATTAAAAATAATCTTGCATGGTTTTTTTTTTACTTATTATGGGTCTTCCACTTTAGAGAATATGTTTTGTGAAGGGAAGGACTGACTCTGATTCAGAGCTATTTCCAGAGGCTAGAATGGTGCCTCATTCACACAGGGTGCTGGGTAAGTGTTTGTTGAATGCTCAATGAAAGAACAAATAAATTAGCTCACTAACCTTACACAAGTGACTCTGAGAACTCAGGACTTTTTCTTTTCTTTTTTTTTTTTCCTGCAAAATGGGTCCACTAATGCAGGCATTGCTAATTGACAGGGTTTGGGGTACTGTATGCACAACGTTCAGCAGGAGCCGGGTACAGAGCAGGTGTTAAAAGCGGAGGCTTCTGTCATAACACTTATTACCTTAGCCCAAGGCTTTCTCCACTACCTGCTCCAGCCTGGCGCTCTTCTCTCTACCCACTGCTCTCCTGGCAGGTTTTGGCTGTCGCCCTCTCTCCCTCCTCAAGGTGCCAGGGAGGCCAAGAGCATGGTTGCGGCAATGAAGGGAAATGATACTGAAAAGGGTGCTTAATTCTAAAGGATTGTCCCCAAACCCAGAAGCGACACATTAAATCAGAGCCCTTCCCATAACTCATAGTCTATCTCCATGGAAATGGGCACCATATGGAGTTAATTAGTAGAACAACAAAGCAATCAATTAGTTCCTTAATTAGTTTTACTAAGAAATGATAACAAACAAACACAAACACTTTATTCCAACTAATGCCTGAGCTGCAGTGATAGTTTAATGGCCTTGGGAAGCCAGCTCAGGCCCTGTGCCGCTGAGAATGGAAATTTATTCCCACGATATTGACAGGTTCCCTGGTCTCCGTCCAGTTTGCGTGTTTCATCTTTATGATCAATTATTTACAATATCTGAACACAGCTGAGGGGTCGTCTGGGAGCTTTTCTTTCTAGATGGGGGGAAAAAATGCAATAACTCAAATTATATGAAGCCACCAGGCTCTGGAATGATCGCTGCCTGAATCATTTATTTGACAAATATCTACTGAGCATTTTCTAAGTGCCAGACATGGAGCTGGGCATGGGGTAGAGAGGGGATTAAGAAGCGATTGGCTGAGAGGCTCACATTAGGAATGGGGGAGGCATCAGAAAAATAAATACCTTTGCCACCCATCTAGTTAAGTGCTGGGGTCAGGGGTCCACGGCGCCCAGAGATGGGACTCGGGGCTGTGGGAGGGCAGGGGAGGCTTTAAGCTGGAGGTAGGTGGTGGCTGAGCCTGCAGGGTTGAGTGAAATGAGGAATCTGCTACGCAGGTCGTCTGATTGGTGGAAGGAGCACGGTGCTGGGATTTGGAGAACTCAGACTCTCCAGGCTCGTGGCTGCATCAAGGCACATCTGTTTCCTTGCCTGTAAAATGGAGAGAATGGCGCCCGAGCATCACCTCTCAAAGGGTTGTTACGAGGATTGAATAGATGTGGAAGCACCTCGTAAACCACACGGAGCTTCACACAACCAGAGAGGAGACCTGAGCAGAAGACTGAAGATGAGAGTGGAAAGCAATGATGCTTCGCCTTCCTGGGGGAGTTACAAGGGAATGAACACTTCCAGGAACGCATGTATTCGTATCTACAGGTGTATCCATGCCTGTGGATACACACATGCATCTCTGTATACACACATATGGCATACATGGATATGCCTCTATCATCTATCTGCCACCTATAATCTATTGAGGAAATTTGATTTTAAGTGATAATGCATCATGATTATAAAAATAATAGAAGCAGTGAAAAGTAGGTCTCCTCCTTCCTATCCCTGACTGTCCGTTGTAAAATTTCCAGAACCAGCGTTGCTTCAAACATACTGTCGCACACTTGTACTTTTTCACTTACTTTAACCTGGCCAATGGTCCCCTAGTTCTTTGACTCTACCACATTCTTTTCAATGGCCAGATGCTATTTGCACATCAATGTATCTTAATTTATTTAACCAATCTCCTTTTAAGGAACGCTTAAATTGTGTCCACATTTTGCTACCATAACCAATGAGTTCTGTAGGTTACCCATGAAACGCTACAAAACCGATCTAGTTTTCTAATTCTTGAGATTGAATCTGTTGGCTCGCTTGATCTTTATTGACGGTTTGAGGCATAACTGATACTTCTCCTTTATTTTTATGCCTTTTTGTTTTTGTTTTTGTTTATTGCCAGTGAGGACTTAAACTGATCTGGAATCATTGATTAAAAAGAAATACACACATGAAATCAAAGGTCAGCGTTGCAGAGATTCTGGCTCAACTCAGTGCCGTTGTAGGAACAGAAACAAGTAGTAACACACTTGAACATAAACGTGAGTCACAGTCTAGTGCAGCGTGGAAGCAATCCCCACTCTCCATTCCTTGTCCCTACTCAAGACCTTACAGGCTTTGAACCAAATTATGGTCTTCTGGTCCTCTAACTGGCTGGCCTATGACCAATCCTCTCTTGGGACAATTTGCAGAAAGAGAACCAACAGTGTGCACGGGAAGATAACTCTTATAAGACATGGAGCTGCAAGCCACACTGGGCTGGGGAGAAGCAAAAGAGCCTGGCTGAGGAAGAGGGCACAAGGAGAAGCAGACGCCACAGCGCCACGTGGCCAGTAGTCCTGGTTTCTGGTACGTTTCTGCTCCGCTATCCAGAGCCTGCTGAAGCCTCTCCTTCCTCAAAGACAAGCTGTACATAACAATGCTATTCCTTCCCTATAAGGTTGAAGGAGACTGGAATCGTATCTAGACACAATGTGTTAAATTGATCACTAGTCCTTATGTAATGGGGTCCAGAACTTGAGGTGTCCAAGAAGAATATAAGACATTCTCGGTGGCTGCACCACCCCCGCCCCGCAGTCCCCATAAGACAGGCCACCACAGGGGATGGGAGACCTGGAGAGGGCCTCTGAGAGTTACTTTGTGTATCAATAACCGGCCAGCTACTACCTGAAGTGGAGCTGGGCTATTGAGAATCACTTTGCATGTCAATAACAGGAAAGCTTCAGACCTCATATGCAAAGACAGTTATTTTGCATCTCAACAAGCCTAACTAGGAAGATTTGAAAAACTTGAACGCAGGGTGTAATGGGGAGAGGGGAGACAAGGCCTGCGGGAGAGTCAGAGGGACACAGACTCTGGGGAACCCTGTGAAGACACAGGGAAGGAAAGGGGAGAAAGGACTCTTGCTACTAGGCCACGAGAAGGTGCCGCATGGTTTTGGATTAAAAACTGGAGGTTGCAGCGACACAGCTGATGGTGCTGGGAACAGCGAGAGGCCTGCCCATCTGAGCCCTGGACTTCTGTTCTTTTTCTTCCGAAGGATGGTACCCCTGACTGGCCTGACTGGGCAAGGGTGGGGAAAGGCAGGACTGTGTGTGTTGGTGGGTGTTTTTAAAGGGATTTTGAGACTTTAACAACAACACTTAACCATTATTTAAAACCTATGTAACTTCTGAGTAAATAGTTCCTTTTCTTTTCACCAAATTCTGCCACTGAGAGCCATAACTTCAAGGGCGGCAGGCAAAGGACCTACAACCGAGGGACCCTGGGGAAGGGGAGGGGGTGCTGATCCGGTAATAGTGTTTGCCCCCCCACAACGGATCCATTATTCGGTGACACTTAAATGTTATCGGTTATGACTTAATCAAATCCTGATTTTTCTCCCCAGGCTTGAGTAACACTTCTCTTTTTCCATTGGACACTTCTAACTGAACACACTTTTTTGGGAGCTTGTCCATAGTCTCTAGGGCTTTTATGCCAACATGGGCTCAAAACCTTGGAGAGGCAGCTTGATGCAGAGGTGGTAGCATAGATTGTGGCCGGTGCTAGGGACTTGGGTTCAAATCCCAGCTGTGCCATGTGCTATTTAAGAGATCTTGAACAACTTATTTAATCCTTTTTACTTTCCTTGTCTGTAAAATGAAAATAATCATACTAACCTCACTCGGTTATTGTGAGGCTTGTACAGGGAATTTTTTTTTTTTTTTAGAAGGATGCTCTCCTATGTAGAAAGTAGTATGTGTTTCTTCTATTGTTAGTTTCTTATATGTGCTGGCCTCAGGATTGTTAGCAAAACATCCCTTTGAACCATTAGTTGCTTAGTGAGCACAATACCCCTTCTCCATGTGTTTGTTTCTCCTAGGTCGAGCTAACTCGAGGGAGAGATTACTATGGAGAATGTAAAGCAAGCAGCTTTTTTTCCTGTTTTTAGCATCTCCAGTTAGACAAAGAAAACAGTACAATCACAACCTTTCTCCACCCAGGAAGGGTGAGCCTCTAGCCAGACCCTCAAGTTTGCCCCCAGTTTGAAGGAAATAATTTTACCCTATCACATCCAATCAATATCTTTGCTGGGTCTACTGTGAGCTGAAAATTTAAATACAATTGTCTCCTTAGCAACCACGCTTTCACAGCCTGTCTTGTTGCCTTTGAAAGAGCTTGCAGTTACAAAATTCACAGTTTCAGCCAGAAACTTTTTTTTTCTTCTACAGGAACTAGCTACTCTTCCAAAACAAACTCTTTGAAAAACGGGAAAATGGAACTGGATTTCTAAAGTAAGTTTAAATTTTTTTTCTAATTATAGAGGTAATTGAGCAGGATTTTAAATGGAGATGAAAGAGGTTTTATTGCCTCTGCTGGTAGGTCCGGGATGGTCTATATGGGGAAGAGGGCAGAGGAGAAGTTGAGCCCAGTTAGACTCAAGGGATGTTGGGGCTGGGGGACGGTGTACAGAGAATTTAGTCTGATCTTTACTTTCTCCTTCCTCTGTTTTACAGTTGAGAAAAGAGAAGGCCTGAGAGATTTAACAGCCATGCCCAAACTGCACAGCTTTTAGGGTGAGAGGCCAAGCTGGGATTCAATCCCTGGGCCTGTCTCCAACCCCAAAGGGTTCTTGCCACCAAAATGTGTCCTCTGAGATTTCTAGGGGTGGGGTGCTGTACAAATGCAAAGAGCACAGGGATTGGAATCAGGTAAGCCCACATCGGAATTACTGGATATGGTGACCAACGGTACTAGTTTGGCCAACATGGGAGAAAGTTTCCAGGATGTAGGATGTCAACGTAAGAAACGTCCAAAGCCATAAGGATTTTTAGGAGTTTATTTGAGCCAAACTGATGTCAGTTGCCAGGAAGCAAAACCTCAATGAGAAACTGCTCTGGAAAATGGCAGTTTTGCACCTTATTTTATACATTAGAATAAAAGGAGGAGGTGTAAATGGGTTTCATGAAATCCGTCAGTGATAGATTAGGGAGGTGGGAGAAAGCAAAGTGGGAAATCTCTGAGACTGGCTAAAAAGTAAAAGGAATAGATACATACTTCTTTTACATTGGTGGGTATAGGGTAGCTAATAGTCAACAGTTAACAGAATAACCATAACAGTGAGGGGATTTGTGGTCTCCACGCTGGTGTGGTGGTTGTGCGTAGGGTGAGGGTGTGTGGAGAAAATTACTTTGATTTTCCAAAGATATGTTATTAAGTGTGTTATTGTAGATACAAAACAAAAGACAACAGTAAGGCTCAGTTAAGGTTAAGACTGACCTTTGTTAGGGAAAAATACTGGCCTAGGACGTGACTACTCACCCATGAAATGCGTTTAGATAGAAAATTTTAATTTCAGACCATCCTACACGGTCACTTCGGTCTCTGAGTTTGCAAGGCCGCCATGTAGGCCTCCCCTGACCTTGTCAGGTTTAGTGTGTGGCCCCCTTTTTATCCATGGGGACCCCCAATGCTCCAACTAGGAAAGCCTTGGGCAAACCTGGACGGGTAGTCCACCTTAAAGCTAAGCCAGTCTCAGTGATTTGGGGAAATTTGGGCCTCCATTTCCTCATATGCGGTCAATGATGACAGTTCATCTCTTGGGGTGCTGAGAAGATAAAATAAAGTAACTACAGCAAATATAAGTTTCTATCCTTCCCTCCTCTCCTGATTTATTCTTCCCAGTAAGAAGTTCTTGAATGTCTTTGGCTGGAAAAAGCTATGCTCAGTTTAAAAGTGATAATGACGGTTCTTCTCCAGGCTGGTCCAGACTGGGGGAGGCAGGACACTGAGATCTTTATTCCAGAAGGTCTGATATTCAGAGATACAGCCCTTGGAGACGCCCCCAAATGCCACCTGCAACGTGAGAAATCAAAATTAGCTTCTTGGCCGCTTTTGGCAACTGTGATTAATCATCTCGTAATGAGACAGTCGAAGCGCACTATTTATTTGCGTGGGATCAGGAAGATTACGGAATATAACATTTTCATAAATTTGTTAGGATTCTAGGTACACTTTAGTGTGATGAATAGTTTAGGCTGGGATAGATGTTTTCGTTTCAATAAAGTTATTTTTGGGATATAGTTACATGATGAAATAACCTATTATTTATCCAACTGCATTTTTATGAACTAATTTTTCTTTTTGTGCCGACTTGCAATAGTGATTCATTACTTTCTGCCCTTTAATTTTTCTTTCCGTATAAACGGTTTCTTGTTTATTATTTTAAAGGGTATGTCTCCCTTCAGATCCATCGACCAGTTTTGCATGGGATCTTCGCTCTAAACTACTTTCAAGACCCTGAGGATTTTAAATAGTAAAATGAGTCATTTTATTCTAATTGTGTATGGGCTCTGCCCGCTTATGGGTCTGTGACCTTGGGCGAGTCATTACCTCTCTCTCTGAGACTCAGTTTCCTGATTCAGAGAGAGACTTTGGCACACAACAGGTGTCAATTAACACTTGTCAAAGGAGTAAATGGGTGACTAAATGAGGTGAGAGTGAAGACAAACGTTTGGCTGTGGAAAAGGTTTAGTTTGGGAGGCTCAAATGAAGGCATGCTTCTCTCTTTCGGTGGGAGTTAGGTCTGTTATCTGCCAGAAAGAGGTAGACCGAAACATCTCGTTTTGTACGAGTCTGCCATTTTTCTTCAATGTGAAGAAGAGGCTATCAATTCTTGAAAGGCATTGGTAACCTGCAACTTAAATGAGTTTGGGGAATTAAATTCCTCAGGGAAAAAAAAAATTTTTTTTTTGCAGGAGAAAATTTTGTTTCTGCTTCCTTCAAATAAATCGAGCCACCTGACCCAAAAAAAAGGAAGTAGGAGAAGGTTGTAATTCCATGCAGAGCGTGTTTAGGTAGATTGAGTATGGAGATGGCTCAGCAGAGAAAGCAGAATCAAGAAGAACTAAGCCCAGGTGTTCCAGGTTCAAATCTGCATTGCTGTGTGACCTGAAGCAAGCCATGCCCCTCTCTGATCTCAGCTTCCTCATCTGCATGTTGAGGAGACCGGGTCAGGTGGCTGTTGATTATTTAACATTTAAATGCATTAATCCACTGTTTTTCAAACTGGGCTCATTAGGCTTTGGTGTCTGCAAGCATTCTTGAGGCTCCTTGAGTTATGAGAATACTTTTTTGCTTTCATTTCCCTCCTTATTTTTACAGGTTTTATAGACAGAGCTTCTCTAGCAGTGCTAATTTGTCACTGAAAGCCATTTTCATGGAAAAAGACTTCATTTTATTAAGTCAGTGTTTTCAAACACAGCTTGGAGGACCTCAGACAGTTTTAAGTGGTGAAAGGGATGGGGAGTGGGAGAAATGGCTGGTGGCGATCCCTGGATGTGGGGAGGCCAGAGCACATATTAAAAACTGTGATGTCTGATACAAAATAGTTTGTATTCATATAATATAAATTCCCTCTCCAACTCCCCACCCTAAGTGATCAGTAAAGTTGATGATATCCAAGAATGCTTTGTTATGCATGAAACGTTTCTGGTGATGAATGGATTGAGTTTCTTCTTGGGTCCAGGTGGTGTCGGGTAAAGGTAGAACACAAGCAAAAGAAAAGATGTTCCATTAAATTGAGCAAATTCTGCAGAAGCAAGATGTCCGAGTTAGGATGACTCTGGGGAGACTCTGCTCCCACAGGTGTGGGATGAAAGGTCAGCCTGATTATTATATTCATTCATCCACTTACTCATTCACATCTTCAACAAGTATTTATTAATTGCCTACTACGTATCAGTCACTGTCACAGGCCCTGGGAATATCTCTGTAAGTATAACAGCTCTTGCTCTTAGAAAGCTTGCATTGTTATCGGGGAGACCTACTAAGAATTAATAGAAAAATAAATGATGCCATGTCAGGTAGTGATAAGAGTTATTCGTATTAGTAACGATAAAAGAGTAAGGGAAAGACATGAAGGTGATGATTTAGAACGGGTGGTTTAGGAAGTGCTGTTTGAGCAGGGACTTAAAGTAAGGGAAGGAGAGACATCAGAGAATCCAGGGTAGAGATCCTAGGCAGAAAGAGTAGAGCTTTCTCCTCATCTTGTCGCCTTGGGAAAGGAACAGCCTCTGTGCTCTGTGTTCTTATCTGAGATTAGGGTTGATAGCAACTTCCTACGGTGGACGTAAGGACTCCAAGAGATCAGAGATGACTGGGAAATAGAAGATGCAACACACAAGGAACTGTGGAAGAGCCAGCCAAAGATGGGGTGAATTCCACTTTTTGCTGTGTGGTTGGCATGGACTGCGCCCAGGGATGAGTTGTGTGAGCTGTCTTGGGCGATCTGCTAGGTATGGGGACTCAGCTCAAAGACAGACCATGTATTAGAATGTGAATGTTCAAACTCTGCGGAAGTGGCCTGGGAGAAGTACCTTAATACAGACTATTTCCACAGGTTCATGAATTCTGTATTACAGTGAGCCGTACCCTGATTTTGCAATTGTCTTGCTGATAATGTAGTCCCTGATGTATTTATCATCGCAACTCAGGCAGAAAGACCTGATAAATCTTGGCTGCATGAGGACTTGGCTACTTTGATCTCATTTCCTGCTTAACCCTTCACCCACTGGCCAATCCCTTTTGAAGAATTATATAAAAGCATTTGGCATTGTCTTCACCCTCCTTTGGCCCTGTGGATATTCTTCATTCCTCTTGGCTGCTGTGGCAGATGCTGTTGGTTGCCTATCCAGTAGCCATTATTCTTTCTCATTATTGAGGCTGAAAAGACCAGATATTGTTTTCCCAGCTTCCCTATTGCAATATGGATGTGTTTATCAATTATAGATTGCCATCATAATGCTTTGTAACAAACCTCTCCAAAACTTGGTGGCTTAATACAATGAGCATTTATTTAGCTCACGAGTCTGAGATTGTCGATTTAGTTGGAGCTCAGCTGTGTGTTTCCTCTGGTCTTTGCTGGGCACACTTACACATCTGATGATAGGTTGGCTGCCACCAGAGGCAACTGGGGAATATGCCTCTCACCCTCCATCAGCTTAGTCTAGGCACACTCTCGTGGAAATTGCAGAGAATTGATAAGTGGAAATACACATGGCTTTTTGAGGCTCAGGCTTAGAGCTAACATGCCATCACTTCTGCCACATTCAATTGGCCCAACCACATTACAAGTCCAGCCCAGAGTCAGAGGATGGGGAAGTGGACTCTGTCTTCTAGATGAGGAAAAATACAAAGTCTCATGGTAAAGGGCATAAGCACAAGGAGTGAAGGAGAACTGGAGCAATCACACAATCACCCAACCATAGTGCATGACCTAACCCTGGATGATGCCATACCCCATGTTTGGAGGCCACTAGCAATCATGAAGGGACAACCTGGTGATTAAGATAATACAGTGAGAACAATAAAGCAGAAAGTTGGGAAGATCTCAAGTTCTTGATGCTGTAGTTGACCCTTCGGACAAACCTTAGAGTCAACTACTTCTAGAATCTTGTTATGTGAGACTACAGTTTTCTCACTGTTTAATTCACTTAAAAACATTGGATATTCAGAAACTTGCTGCTGAAAGCATCCCCAACTGCTATGGTAACACATGGGTTTCAGCCTCCCTTTTCTCTGTTTTGGAGCTCCTGACCTTACAAGCAGAGATAGAATGGCAGATGCTGGGCTAGCTGGATGCCTGCTTCCCCAGTCTTCCTTGCAATGAGGTCATGAGCTCATGGCCCAAGTACTCACACTCACCCTAGAATTTGAATTAGAAAGTAGCAACATGAAGAAGCAAGGACAGATAGTCTGCAGTGGTGGCCTTGGTGGCAGCTTCTGATTTCCTGATGCATCTTTGGCACCTTGGATTACCCATGATGGCTGGAAAGCCAGGGATGATGTACTAAATGAGCTGAGAGAGAGACTAAACCAGAAAATTAGGTTTTGCCAGAACCCAGAGGCTCCCTTGACGCAGGGCTAGCACCTACCCACACCCCTGGCAGCGCTTTCACGCCTGTGGAAGACATCCCCTCATTGAACCTCATTATATGCTCATATGATTGGGCAGAAGTGCCTTCCAGGGACTTGCTCCAAGAGTCCCAGCACCTTTCTGATACTTCTCTGTCTGCCTCCATGGGCTGGTTTGATCCTTGGAATCTAATCTCTGCCCTTGGACTTTAATGTGCACTCTTGACATTTCACAGCAGGCTCCCTTACTGACTCTTGGAGACTAGTGAAACGCCGCCTACGGTTTCTCGTCCACATACTGCAATCCCTGCCACGTCACTCTGGCCCGCCCCGTCCCGCAACCTATGATCCCCATCTTTAGGCTTTGATGAGTAAAGGCTTTGTTGGCCACCTCTGATGCGGCTGCCCGCACACACCTCTTTACCTCTCACTAGGATCTACGATCTTTCAGGGCAAGAAGAAGTCTTTTCACCTCATTGTGTCCTCAGTTCTTGGAACAGCCTGTGGTTGTAGCCAATGTTCCACCCCAAAAAGTCTTAATCTGGGTTTAAGGTACAAAATAAGGCAGGACGATACAGATGCATTCTGTTTGGAGATATTTTCCTAAACAGTAATCCCGTACTTCCTCTGTTCTGACACCCATCACTCTTGGTTGGCACCTCTTTTATGTATTTTTCACTTGGCTGTGTGTTTTACAAAGGCAGGGAAAAGGTCTGTCTTGTTATTGTATCTTCGGACCCTGCAACAGCGAATGGCACACCATAGGCACCTATTAAAAATAAAAGAATGAGTTGATACTATTTCTCATGTAGTAGTCAGAATAATGGCCCCCCACCAAGGTCCATGTCTTCATCCCTGGCGCCTGTGAATATGTTAAATGATATGGCAAAGGGGAATTAAAGTAGCAGATTAAATTGAGGATGCTAATCAACTGACTTTGAAATAGGGAGATTATCCTGGATTATCCAGGTGGGCCCAAGGAGCCTGAATAGTGGGAGAGGGAAGCAACAGAGGATATCAGAGCAAAACAATGTGAAAAGGGCTCCACTTGCCACTGTTGGCTTTGAATATGGAGGGAAAGGACTACCCATGAGCCAAGGAATACAGGGGACTGTCTGAAACTTGGGAAGAATATCTTTGCACCAAGTGCTGTTCTAGGCATTAGCATGCAGTGATGGGAGCTGGGGGGCTCTAGAAGCTGGGGGGCTCTAGAATGGATTCCCCTCTGGAGCCTCCAGAAAGGAATGGAGTCCTGCCAACACCTTAATTTCATCTCAGACCTACTGTTTGACGTCCAGCCTACAGAACCTTAGGACAAATGAATTTTTGTTATTTAAATTACTATGTTTATGGCAATTTGTTACATCAGCCATAAAAAATGAAAACACCTCTGTTACGGTCTGAATATTTGAGTCCCTTTCTCTGCCCCATTTATATGTTCCAATCCTACTGCTCAATATGATGGTGTTAGGAAGAAGTGGGGCTTTTGGGAGGTGATTATGTCCTGAGAGCAGAGCCTTCCTGAGTGGGATTAATGCCTTCACAAAGGAGGTCACGGAGAGTTCCCACCCCTTCTGCCACGTGACCATTCAATGAGAAGTCTGTGATTTGGAAGAATGCCCTCACCTACTTATGAAGGCACCTTGATCTTGGACTTCCGGCCTCCAGGATGGTGAGAAGTAAATGTCTGTTGTTTCTAAGCCGTCCCGGCTGCAGTATTGTTATAGCAACCTGAACGGACTAAGCCCTCTCCTCTCACCCGGGCCTCAGGGGCATGGATGTCCTGCCCAGCTTTTAGGGGCGCGCGCCGATGCGGGGGTCACTTGGGGCAGCGTTGCCCAGCCCTTTGAATCTTCAGTCTGTTCTCCTAGAGGTTTTCACTTAAAAGAAAAACAAACAGACAAACAAGAAAAACTTTATTTTTGTTAAATTTTGTTACTTCAAAAAATCTGGGCCAAAACTGAAACTTTAGGGAATTTGAATGATGTTCAAGTTTGCTACTAATCAGAAACATGTCTAATTAACTTTTTGGGCCTTGGTTTCTTCATCTGTGAGATAAGAGCCCTTTCTGCTATGAAGTCCCTGGATCTGTCTGGAACAGGCCCCTACCCTGATAGCCTGAAATGGCCTTCTCTCCTCCAAACCTAATTCAAATGTCCTTGTCTCTAGTGGCCCTCATTTATACCACAGCATTCCTCCAGGCAGAGCTGGTGGTGCTGTGTTTAATTCATCTAGCATCTATCTATCTATCTATCTATCTATCTATCTATCTATCTATCTATCTATCTATCATCTATCTACCCATCATGTATGTATCATCTAGCTATTATTTATCTATTTACTATATAATATTTTACATTATTGTCATTTATCTTCAAGCTGATATTCTAAGTGCCTGGACTGACTTATCGCTGCAGCCCAGATGCCTGGCAAATGGTAGGTGTTTAGTAAACCTTAGCTGACTAGAATAGAATTCAATTTAAAATCTGTCGTTTGGAATCATTTAACCCTAAACATTACAGCTCGGCCTCTAGTCTACTACCCTCATTTTAGCAGCAGGAAAACTGAGACTCGGAGGATGGAAAGGGCCTTACCCAGAGCCCCACACAGCACATCTGAGGCAGAGACTAGGACTCCCATGTACTGATTTATGATCCAAATTTCTTCTTATTCTACCACGTGGCTTTGCATCTCTCTGTCTTGGTTAAAGTGACAGTAGCTGCTGTGATGAGAAGTCCTGAAACCTCGATGGCTTCACACAATAGGAGTTTATTTTGTGTTCACATAAAGTCCTCTGGCAGTAGGATGCACAAAGCCTGTCATCTTCAACACGTGACCGCCAAGGTCATGCGCAGTATGCGGGAGAAGACAGAGGAACACATGGCGTTTTTTATGGTCCAGGCCTAGAGGTGACACAGCCTGCTCTGCCCGTGTTCCATTGGCTGATACTCAGCTGGGAGACGTAGTCCAGCCGTGAGCTGCAGAGGGGAGCGTGAGCGGCCTTAATGGGCAGCTGCCAGTCTCTGCCACGCCATCTTAATTCCTTGCAAGGGCTTCTAGTTCTATCATTACACTTGAACTTTTCATGCACCAAATAGATCTTCCTATTGGTCTCAAGTGAGCTAAAAGTATATTGAGCAGTTTTGATACTATTATTATTGTGGTTATTTCTACTAATAACAGAGGGGAAGTGGCAGACAGGAACCAACTTGAACTACTTTGTAGTATTCAACCCAAAGCACATTTTGCCAGGCAATTTCCCCTTAATCTTTAAACCTATGTGTATTTCAAGGGAAATTTAATCCTTGTGTTTCTGATTCATTTGCACTTAACTCATCAAAATGTTGCTTTGTAAAGCGTGTTTGATGTACAAGAAGGCTCATAAGCCCTTTCATAAGCCTTTCAGATGTGTTTTCTCTTTGAAGCAGAAGTTTGTGTTCTTCCAGCGCTAAACAGAGCTCAAACATGGAGAGTCTGTGGTGCTGCCCCACCCTAGAGGCCATGAATTAAAGTGGTTTGCGCAGGTCACTAGGGGAGGCTGCTCCCACTCCTGTGCTTAAACACCCCTGGGGAGTGGAGAGACCCTCTGCTTCCTGCTTTCCTACCCCAAACGCTGGCCCCTGTTGTCCTGTTGTCTGCAAAGCCTGAGTACTTTCCTTGCTGCCTACTTACAGAAAAGGCCTGATCCTCCTTCTAAACTATAGTTGCAATACCTCTCTGAAGACCTTCTTCCTCTGCGTCTCCTTCTATCCTACTGTAATAATAATAGTTGGCATTAATTGAGCACTTAATAGGTGCTGAGCACTCTTTAAAGTGCCTTCCATGCGTTAACTCATTCAGTCGCCCCAATAACCCTGTAAGGTAGGTATTATTTCAGCTTCCTTGTCCAGATGAGGAAACTGTAGAACCAAGAGGGGAGGTGACTCGCCCAAGGTCCCAAGTGGGAAAGCCAGCATAGCACCTGCAGCACTGTCTGCATTTAATCATCGAGCCCCCTAGGCTCTCCGGAGTGCCTGTTCCTCTCTGTGTCTGCAGGGGTGCCAGAGAGCCTGGCCGCAATACGAAGCTCTAAAAATGCTACCTGACCCGTGGAATGTGTTCAGTAAATGTTAAATCCTATAACTGAATGAAGAAAAGGAGATACGGGCGCCAGGCCTCTCTTAGTTTTCCAAGGAAAAGATGCTGGGACGGTCAGCAAACATTACGGAAGACAGACTCAGCAAAGGTCTCAGTAAGGAGCGGCTCACTACTTGAGCTAGAATCCTACAAAATAAAACACAGTGGGGATAACGACTGACCCTGTGCTTAGGCCTCAAACATCAGCAGCACAGGCGTAGGATGTGGGGAGACATGGCTCAGAGCCAGCACATGTCAAAGGTGCGCAGGTATTAGGGCTGACAGCCTGACTCTGTGACACGTAGTGTCCATGAGGACACTGCCATGAGGAGCATGTTGTCTAGGACAGGCAGGAGCCTGCCACGCTCTCGTAGGCATTCATTGCAGGCCAGGAGAAATGCAGCCATTTGTGGTACCTCCCTTTATGGCTTTTCTTTTAATAGATATTTTTTCCTGATTAAGAAATATATTCGCTGTTGACAATTTAGAAACATTAGAGAAAAATAAGGGAGGAAAAAAAGGTTATCTGTAGTGTATGACCACCTCTTCATAGTTTGGTATATTTCCTTCTCTGTGGCCCTTTGTAGACATATTCGTATCACATGTGTGGATTGGAATTTCGTGATTCCCTAAGATCTGGATCAATTTGGCTCAGATCCTCAGTCCACACTCTTTAGAAGCCCAAACATGTCCAGATTTCTTCAGATGCCTTGGGAGCTTCTATCGCCATCTCTAATTTGGATGTGTCTTCTCTCAGAAATTTTTGTTCTTGGATTGGCTTTTGGTCCTTTCTCTTTGGAAGAAGTCTTCCTGTCGTGCACCGAGAAGTGGTTCCTTCTTCTTGGCTGTCCCTGCCAATGGAAATATGTATATGCAGCTGTGGCATGGTGCAGAAGAACATTTATTGAAGGATTGAGGATTGCGGGGAGGAGCAGTTGCATTGTGTTGTGCCTGGCAAAAAACCCAAAACTGGTGAACAGAAAGCACCCTCCAAATTCACTTGTTCTTTAAAAAAAAATTTTTTTTTAATCCTCACCCCAGGACATGTTTATCAATTTGAGACAGAGAAAGGGGTAGGGGGAAGAGGAAGAAAACAGAGAGAGAGGGAGAGAGAGAGAAACATCAATTGATTGTCTCTGTATGTGCTCTGACTGGGGATCAAACCCACAGCCTTTTTTTTTGGTAAATGGGACGATGCTGCAGCCAAATGAACCACCCAGCCAAGGCCCACTTGTTCTTACTCAGTTCTTGCAGCTGCTCTATCCCAAAACTTTCTCACCTGCCACATTTGTGGTTCTCAGACACCTACCACCTCTCTGGTTTCCTCCTCTTCAAACTCACACTCAACCTCCTTCTCCCCCAAAACCAGCATCTTTGACTTATGGTGGTGATGATGCTTATGTAAAAACTCACGTGAATTGAGCACGAAGTGCAGGCATTGTTTTAAGCACTTAGCACGCATTCGTCATGGTAAGGATTATCATTATCTCCATCTTACATGAGGAACCTAAGGTAGGCAACTTCCTCCACGTCATTGAGTTAGTATCAGAGGCAGGATTCAAACCCAGGGCTATTAATGCCATTTATTAAATGCTTATTATTTACCAAGCACTTTTATATACCTTATTGAATCCTCAATTCAACTCAGGGAGTTATGCATCATTATCTCTATTCTGGATGTTTCCAGAGTTATGGGTACCTAGGTCACCCAGTTTTTTAGTGGCAGAGCCTGGCTTTGAACTAGGTCTGCTCTGCCTTCAAATGAAGTCTCCACCTGCATTTCAGGGCTGCCTGAGATCGCCCAGATTCAAAACGAGATCCTAATGCATGTAGCTCCTCCCCACACCCACCTCCAAGCATCACTCGCGCTGGGAAATAGCTCTCCATTCATTACATGTGGCGGGTAAAGTTTATACATAAGGAACCATGACACTAATGCCATTATATTAAAAGTGCAAAGATTCCAATAAGTTTCCGAGCACACGTGTTACAGCAGAGTCTTCTCTCTCTCCCCAAGCGAGTGTACAGCTTTCTCTTGATTTGCTTCGCCTCACACAGTTATTACAGCGAGCTTTCTCCTTGTGTCCCAGCCTCCCTTCAGCTCTCATTTAGATTTTCCTCCTAGATGTGGCCATTTAAATGCATATTGACAGCAACTAAGCCCCCCAGACCCCCCCTCCCCCACCCATTAGCTGGGAAGATAGTCCCGTTAGTTGGTCTTATCTGAGAGCTGAGCGAAAAATCTGGTGGGCTGGGCAAAATTGCTGTGTGACATGACCCGGTTTTGCCTGTGTTGGCAAAGGGATGACTTGCAGTGAGATCCCAGGTGGTGTGGGAAGACGTCTTTCGAGAAGTGACGGGGGCTTGTTGAGGGGGCCAAGGGAGTGGAAGTCGGGAAGGAAATGGAGGGAGAACGGTGTGTGGATTTGGGCGCTTGGAGGATAGTGGTGTGTGTATCTATAGCACAGGGTTCACATGTGGGATAAACTGTATATCGAAGTGGGTTTTAGATGAGAACACGCGTGTCAGGTGGCCGATGGGTGTCCATTGTTTGAATGAATGGATGAGTATGTTATCGGGGTCTCTGAGATTGTTCGTGACTTCGTGTGAGGGCCAATAGGCTCTGTTCACAGACCCTCAGGTCTAGGAAGGCTCGCCCACCCACTTGAGGATGAGGGACATGCCTCCCAGCATGGCAGTCCTCCCAGGCAGGGGTCAGGGTCAGAAGGAGCAGAGACCTGTGCACTTAGAGCTCAAGCTTTTTCCCAAGAAGGAGGGCTGAGCTCAGCTGAGCATGCTGTTTCTCTTCCCCAATACACAAATCAGATATCAAACATCTCCCCACATCCCCTGGGGAAGAGAGAGCAGAGAGACTGAGAGGGCAGGGGTTACACTAACTGAGCTTTTACTCCTGGGAGGAAACGTCAGGGGCTGGGAAGAAAGGTTCCGTATTAGCACATAGAGACTACACGCTCTGTCGCCACTGTCCTCCCAGCACCCAGCACAGTGCCTGACCCCTAGCAGGTGCTCCTTTGTGGGTGACCAAAGAGAGTGACAGGGAGGGGGCCGTGACACTGGAGGGAGATGGGGGGGTGTTGGCACATTATGCAGCATGTTGAGTGCAGTGTTTGTACACATAGGGTTCTCCTGTGGCTGTGGGTGCCATGGGTGTAGACAGACACCTGTGGTCAAGGAGAGGCTGTTCCTCCACGCTGGAGACCTGTGTGCATGGGTGTACACAGGACAGTGTGTGCTCTGTGTGTGTGTGTGTGTGTGTGTGTGTGTGTGTGTGTGTGTGTGTGTGATGGGGGGGCGGCGGGGAGGGGAGGGAGAGAGAAACAGAGACAGAAAGACAATAAAACAGTGAATTTTAGAGAGTCCTTTCCTTTCTTTTCTCTGTCGCTCTCTCAATTTGCCCTTTTCTCATTCTGTCCTCCCTCACACCTTTTCTCTCTCCCCCTAAGGCAAGCTGAGGACACACAGCGCACATGCCTCAACACACATCCTGGCAGTCACACCCCATGCTCACACAGGACACTCATACTCACACGTACCTGCTCATACACGCAGACAAGCACGCGTGTGAATGACAGACACACATGCTCCGCCTGGGGCTCCTTGGGGCAGGTGTCCCCACCCAGGCACTATGGGAATGCTGCCACAGGAGCAGCTGACATTTACTGAGCACCCCCTGTGTGCCAGGCTCTCTGCAGACCCCCTGCAGCATCTCAGCTAATCCTGATGAGCAGCTATGGTGAGTCCGAGTCAGAGAGGAGAGAGACTCAGAGAGGTGAAGTGAATCAATTTCCTGACTCCAGTCTCGTGGATCTCAGAAGATTACATTTGTTTACTGTCCCTTTTCTCCCTCCTTTCATCCCCAGGAGGCAGGCCACTGCCTGTCCCTTTGGCCTCAGCTCCACCTTGACCACCCTTCTCCAGGCCTGAAAGCAGGTGCCGAACGTTTTGCAGGCAGCCCATGCCTGGGATGCTGACGGCAGCTGGTTGACCTGGTGGCCCGGCAGGCCACGGGTGGCCCGCAGAAGGCTCAAGCTGGACTTGGGTTTCGATCTTAGTTTTATGCCCTAGTGATGTGACTTTCAGCAGGGCACGCCACTTCTCTGATCTTCACAAATTTCGCTTCTCTGCCTTATCTGTGAAATGCAAATAATAAAAACTGCTACCTGGGGCTGCTGAGGGGGCTGAATAAGGGACTGTTCACAGAAGGCTCGACTCAGAGTAAATGTCTAATAAAAGTCAGTTCCTCACCTGTGCACAGCTCCCTCCTGCTGGCACCTGCCCTCTACCTCCCTGCCCCCTGTAACCTTGCTGTCATTGGGGCACAGTTAGGGGCCAAAATCTTGGCCATCAGGAAGGTCAGCTGAGGACATCTAGTCACCTTTTTCTCCTGTCTCAGTCTTTTTCAGCGCTGTAGATTATTCATTTTTTATTATAATTCTCAACTCCCTCCCTGACATCTTCACCAACTCCCTAGACTGCAGATGTCTGAATTCAAACTCAAGTCTTTGTCCCCAAGGCTGCTACTCTGTTACCAGACCTGTGACTTAAAAGAACATTATAGAGTAGGTACCATTTTTTATTTCTGTATTAGCAAGGAGGAAACCAAGGCCCAGGGAAGACAAGCAACTCACCCAAGGTAACAGTTAGTTAAGTGTTGGAGCTGGCGCCGGAACTCAGGTCTCTCCTAAGTTCAGGCTCTTTCCCTATACCAGGCTGCCTGCCTTAGGTGACAGCACCAACTGCACAAGGGCTCAGGTGGGAAGATGTCACACAGACCACGCCCCTGTCTCCCCGAGGGCTCAGCTCTTCTCTGGCCTAAGGGGAGAACTTTTTGTAGAGGCTGGGAGGTTAAGCTAATGTGCTTCTTTCCTCCTCTCTGGTCACACCAGCAGCATAATGAGCCTGTTAGCCAGTTGCCCAAAGTACAGAGAAACCTTTCCTGACAAGCTGCCAGGCTGGCCAGAGTGGGCGAGCGGCCAGAGCCTGGCCGGGGACGGGAGGCTGTGGGCTTCGAGCCTGGTTTGATCCATAATTTAACACCAATGCAGTGTCTTCAATCAGCTTTCTCTCTGCCGAATGTTCACTGCAGTTTTTTTTCTTTCCTTCTTACTCTTTTCCTTTATGTTTACTATCAGCACTATTGCAGATGTCCCCATTCTCTCCCCTCTCTTTGCCCACCTCCACCCAACCCCGCCCCCCGACTCTGGCCATCACCACACTGTTGCCTGTGTCCATGGGTTATCCATACATGTTCTTTGGCTAACCCCTTCCCCGTCTTTCGTCAAGTCCCCCCTCCCCAACAGCGGTCAGTCTGTTCCATGTGTCCCTGCCTCTGTTTCTATTTTGTTCCTCAATTTGTTTTGTTGATTAGATTCCACACAAAAGGAGAGATGGCCGGGGGTCACGGTGAACGCCCAGGGCCTTGGGTCGGCAAGACCAGCTCTGTGTCCAGCTGGGCCACATGGGAGTTGAGCAAGCCCTTTACCTGCCTGGGCTTCAGAGCCCCTATTTGCAGGGCAGGGATTAGAATCCATACCATTCTAGTCCCAGTGTGAAGAAAAAGCTGAGGAGCAGAGGGACCGAGAGCCTGCCTGTCTGTCTGCCTAGCGAAGGGACCCTGGGCAAGTCACCGGCTCCCACCTGGCCTTAGCCTTCCTCTCTTGTAAGTGAAGACAAAGGGATCGTCCCCATGAGATAGAGGCAGGGATTGAATGGAAGCGCTAACACACACATCAACATTTAGCTGCCTGGCCTGTGATAAGCAAGCCCCAGCTCCCCTCCAAAACAAAATTCCAAACCCAAGACAAGCCTGTGCTTTCAGTCCTTCCAACAAACCTGGGCTGCAGGATTGTTTTGTCTTTGTACCAAGGAAGGGACCGAGCCCCTCGAGAGTTCCATGAACTTGCTCAAGGTCAGACAGCTCAGGGGTGGCAGAACTGAGATTCAACTACGTGGCCGCAGTCTAAGATGTCTCCCTTCTCTCTCTCCTAGGCCATGGAAGCAGAGCTACAGGCACCTGGATTCGCCCAGCCAGAAGCCCAGGACACACCAACGGTCCCCCTGGGATGGGAGACACTGACTGTCCCGCTTGGACTTGGGGCTGGGGGGAGGGCCATCCTGCACAGAGACGGTGAAGGAAGGTGCTTGTCCTCCTGAGGGAAATTAAAGCAGAGGGAGGATTCCTCCCAGGACTTTCAGGGTTATTTTGACCGAGTCAAGAAATGGAACAATGCAGAGTCACTGCTCACCGGTTGGTCATTCTCCACCAGGAGCTGTTCTGGGAGCCTGAGGCGTGGGGAAAGTCAGCTGTGAGGAGGTGAACACACTTGACCTCCCTTGACAACTGCTGGCCATCATCTTGAACTTGCACTGCGTCTTGGGCCCCGCCTGCACACCTCCCCAGGGGGGCAAAGGTCATGGGGGTGTCTTGGGCGTCCTCCCACATTGGCGCCCGCGCCTGGCCCAGCACACGGGAGTGGAGACCCCGATGTCCAGGACAAGATCCAGGGTGGGGAAGACATCCTTGGTTTCAGTGTGTTCCTGGAAAGACCCCCCTAGTGATTTCCTTGAGCAAATGCCCTCTATTCTCCCTGCCGGCCTTCTCTGTGGCAACAAACCCTCTTGAATCAGAGGTGGCGGAAGGCAGACCCCTCAGCGCTCGGGGCCCGGAGGGGCATGTCTCCGGTAAAGGCAGTTGAGGCATTTGATTTACGAGGCATCCTCCCCGCCCATGCCTTCTCTGCAGTCCCCTCCATGACAGGTCTGGGTCTCTCCTCTCTTGGTTATTAGGACTTCAATTCCCAGCAAGTTAGACCAAGACCAGAGGTGGGAGGATCCGGCCAAGTCGATGGAGGAAGTCCGGGGAGCAGCCAGGACCACAACCCAGGCCTTTCTGCATTTCACTGAGGGGGAGTGAGGGCTGTGGGCAAAGGCCACTGGGAGTCAGCTGTGATGACAAATAATCATCGCCGTCCTTCCCCTTCCTCCTTCCCCTCCTCCTCTACCATGACCATCCAGCGACAACGTCCCTGTCAACAGCAGACAAAGCCGTCCTTCAGGGAGAACTTACTGCGTGTCGGGCATGGCACTAAATCCCTTGTATTTTTCATTTTAACCCCCATCATGACCCCTCGAGACAGCTTTTATTTTCCTGTTTCAGAGTGAGACTGAGCAAGGCTAGTAAACTTGGCCGAAGTCGCACAGCTAGCAAACCAGGTCAGCCTGGCCAGACTTTCAACCACTCCATGGCACTGCCGGCAACTCTGATGCGGGAAGAATCTGAGAAGTTCTACCCACTGTGTGACCTCAGGTAAGTCACTTTACCTTTCCCAGCCTCAGTCTCCCCATCTACAACACGAGGCTCCTAATGATAGTGTGAATGGAGGAGAAAGGGCTTCGGAAACTGCAAGGTGCAGGGGGTGGGGCGGCTTGATGAGAACAGGCACAAGGCAGGGTCCTTCTGGCGGCTCATCTCCGTATGCCACGTGCCTAGCCCAGCACTTGTGTAGGTGCAGCAGGTGAATAACACGTCCTTAAAGAAAAATGAATGTGTATCAGTCGATAATCATTTATTTCTTTCTCCAGCAATACTATTCCCTGAAACCATGTGATTCTGGTTTATTGAAGAGGACAGTCTTTGCAAACTAGAGGGAGATGGAGGAGCATCTCATGGCCAAAACCTTTGCATTTCTCTGTCCTGCCGCCTGGACCCAGGGCCTGGGAGGACATGTGGCTTTTGTCCTCCAGCCTCCGGGCTCAGCATCCCCTGGAGGTTATCAGCGCCGGCGGAGAAAAAAGGCTGGAACTGTGGGTGAGGGAGGCAGGCAGGCAGGCTGTCCCTTCAAAGCTTTGCCTTCTTCCTTTTTTATTTTTTAATTTCATTTTTTTCCTTTATCCAAAGGCTGCAGAGCTGAAATAATTTATTTTGGATTTGAATAGGATGCGATAAGCCGAAGAAGGGGCAGCTGGGTGGGCATGGTGGGAGCATTAGGTTTTAAATTAGTCATCTGATGCTGGTTTGAGGACCAGAGCAAGGGCTCTGGCTGACAAAGAGGCGCCTGAGTCCCCTTGGTTGACCGCAGTGGAGGCTGGGAGGAAAGGCACTGGCGGGTACCAAAGGGTCGCTCCGGTGGGTTTGGTGTCAGGCATTCTGGGGTCACCTTACCATGGCCGCGAGCCCCCTTGTCCATCTCTCTGCTTCCACACACAAGCTCTGTGACCTCGGGCATGTCACTGCATTTCTCAGAGCCTCAGTTTCCTTCTGCATAAAATGGGGATAGTAGGAATTCCCTCTAACACAGGTATTGGCAAATGTTTTCTGAAAAGGGTATGGCAGTAAATGTTTTAGGATTCGCAGGCCAGGCAGTGTTGGTTGCAATGACGCAGCTCTGCTGTTAGAGTACGAAAACAATCATAGTTAAGACAGAAATGGGTGGTGACTGTTAAAAATATGCTATTTACAAAAACAGGCAGCAGGGGGCATTTGGCCCGTGGTCCGTGTGTTGTGCGGACGCCTGTTCTAACATCAGTGAGAAAGCTCAACGGGCACACATGTGTCGTGCCCGATCTGTTACCTGACCCATGATAATAGGCCCTCCAAAGTGGATTTTTCCCTTAATATCGGCAGCCTCAAGTCCGCCTCCAGGACTGAGCTTTCTAAATCCCAGCTGTGATTGTGTCACCTCATCCGCTTAAATCCCCGGCCCCCTGCAGAGCCCAGGATGAAGCCCGATGCCTCTCCCTGACACTTAAAGGGCCATCCCCTTTAAGATGGCCCATTGTTTCCACCGCGCTAATTACTTTATCCCCTGGACTAACCAGATTCCTGACCCACCTTGGGGATAAGCCAAAATCCCTTGTGTTTTTGATCCTTTGTATTTGCTGTTTTGGGGCTCCCTCTCTTCCTCTCCACACTGTGGGAATTGCCACATCTTTGGAGCCCGCTCATGTGGTCCCTGACCCACCACGCTGCTCCCTGAGCCCCAGGCAGGATCAGCTACCACCTCGGAAGGGGATGCAGAGTGACCATCACATTCTATTCATCTCAGACTGAGGACGAGTGGGAGTGCCACGGCCTGGGACTGGGCACCGAGTGGCCTCACTGGGGACAGAGGGAACCCAGGCTGTGGCCATCTGCGCCCTCCAGAGGCCACTTCCTGGGAGCTCTTCTTTGCTGTGACCTTGGAGAAAATTGGGTTCGTTGCATTAAAGGCCACTTTCTTTTTGCTCACCTTGTCCGCAGAGAGGGGAGGCGGGTGACTGCGAGGGGGACAGGCAGGGGACTTTGCTGGCAGAGAAAAATTAACCCTCACTGTTAGCTCTTATTTGTAAATTTAGGTAATTCGGGGCAAACTGCTTTACCCCTACAAACCTATTTTCTTAGTTGCAAATGAAAAAAGTGCCTGTCTTACGGAATTGTGAGGATTATAGAAATCAAAATTATAATGCGAGTGGCAGACGTTTGTTGAGTCCTTACCATGAGGCAGGGACCGTTCCGTGTGCTTTACAAGTTTTAACCTATTTAAGCCTCACCACAGTCTTTGAGGTGAATGCTATGTTTAGCCCCAGCTTCAGGTGAGAACCCTGAGGTGCAGAGGGACTCCCAGCAAGTAGCCCAGTTGGTTGGACGGACTCCAGAAGCCACACTCTGCCAATTTGGTAATTTGGTCAACGAATGAGATGAAAGAGTGGATGTAGGTGTGGCACTTAGCACACAGCAGGTACTCAAGAATGTCAGCCCTTCCTGCCTTTTGGAAACACATCTAGGGACAGGTGTGAGGAATGGATTTGGCTTATTTAGCGATGAAGGTGGTCTGGAAGGTGGTCTGGAGAGTTTCTCATTTCATTCCCATCTTCTTGCCCAGGACGGAGGAGCCGCTGGGTGTGCGTGCATGGGGCTGGGGTGGGGGCGCGGGGGGAGGGCACGCAGCACCTTGCTCCATCTCACCTGCACCCATTAACCAGGTGGAACTTGGAAATGAGTTGGAGCGTGCAGTGGGGACAACTTGTGAGTGCATTAAACACCTGGTGAGAAAGATTTCTGTATTCCCTTTAGAGCCCATTAAGTTTACGGAAACTCATGAACTTAGTGAAAACCTAATTAAGCTCAAATAGGAATGTCTAAGTGAAGGTGGCAAGAGCAGGGAGGGTCTTGGTGGTGGTGAGAAAAGCAAGCCCTGGAATAAAGGGAGGCTCCAGAGAAAGGGGTGTGCCCCTACAAAAGGGGGGGGTCCAGGGTAGACTCCTGGTTCTTGACCGCCGGGGTTCAATCTTTAATTCCCTATTGATTCCTAATCCGTGTGAAAAGTCGGAGGAGGCGTTCAAAAGTATACAGTGTTTTGTGTCTGAGAGACCAGGGTTTGAATCCTGGCTCTCCCATCCCTTTACCTTGATCGCTCACCTGTGAAATAGAACCACCTGCCTGTAGGGTTGTTGTGCAGCAGAAATGAGATAACGGTGCTGCGTGCCTGCCCTCGTGCTTGGCACACGGTGGATGCTCAGGAAATGGCCGCTACTGTGGTGATCGGGGATGGAGAGGAAGAGCTCCTTTGTCCCCTACCTTCCCGGCTCATTCAGCCTTGCCCCTGTTTATTCTTGTCACTCCTCCTGTGCAGACTGATTACAATAAAAAGCCTCTGCTCTTCTCCTTTTCCCTCTGCTCTGTAACTTAGCAGGGTCCCCCTTTCCGACACTGGCCTAAGCCATATGACTTCTGATGGCCAATGGGGGTGTCCGTGAATGTGGCAGAGTAGAATCTTGAAAAACACTTGCACACCGCAGCTTGCTCTCACCTGTGTTCCTCTGTGCTCCCCTGCACAGCATCCCCAGGTGAACTTGCTGGAGGATAAGAAGCACGTGGAGAAAGGTGCAGTTATCCCACTTGTCCCAGTCAAGGCCATTTGACTAGCTGACTGCCAGCCCAGGCTCAGAAAAGCTTTGTTCACAGAGACATGGTAAGTCAGTGCAAGGGCCAAGGTTTGAACGCAGGTTTGCTCACTGTGGAGCCCATGGTGGTAGGTACAGTCCTTAGCTTCTTGTCCTGTAGAGTGACAGAGCCCAGAACTCGGGAGAGTGGGTGGATTTGAATGGAAGCAGATTTCAGTCCATCAAGAAAAGCCATCAAATTGATTCAAACACTTGCCTACGGCGGAACGACGTCCTCACTCCCCAGGTTACTATGGGCGCACACAACAGGACCTCACAGAAGTTTGAAAGAGGAAGCTTCCACCGGCTTTTGCCTGTTGTTTGTTCCAAACCTTAGGAGGAGGAGTGACTCGCCTAGCTGGTGAGATGGCAAGAATCTGAATCTCTGTGTCGAGTGGAGCACGGGCCCCATGCAACTCCCATAAGGCAGCACAGTGCTACATTCCCCAACTGTCGGGGCCCATGTGGGGTGTGAGGCAGCAGCGTCCCCCAAGGCCCCGGTGGGTGGGAGGGGGGTTGCTCTGAGACCCACCTCTCGCTGTAAGCTGGTCCTAGACTTGAGGGAGTCATATTGTCTCTTCTGGTCTAACATCCAATTTGCCTACCCCAGTCCTTCTTCATGAGAAATGAAGCTCATATATTATCTGCCACTGGCTCGCCTGTCTCTTTCATAATGGATTCAAAATAGGAGGGGACAGGGGTGTGATTATTTATCATTTCAAGGCCCCAAAGAACTTTGGAGGAAGGAGATAGTGAGCTTACTGTCACTACAGATGTGCAAGCAGAAATTGACTCATGAGATACGGACTTTTTTTGTTTTGTTTTTGAGGATAGATAAAATGGCTTTGGGTTCCTCTAAAATTATTTTTTGAAACCACCAATAGAAAATTTTTAGCTAGTACACAATATTAAAACCAGCATAAAGACAGTAGCAGTTTTGGTCAAAGGATGATTTTCATGATTATATATACACTGCAGCCCATGTATTATAATAAATAGCACATCAACGTGTTTTGTACTTTTTTGTCTTTCTTTTGGTTCTGGCAGGATCATTATCAAGAGAAGAAAGGCTCTAATGACAATTCTCTGCATCTCTCTAAAAAGGCCTTTCATGTCTGGCCTCAAAGCAGACGGGGGAGGAGGAGGTCTGGAGTGGATCTTCCTGTGGCCCCCATCCCATGAGCTGCCCATCATCTCTTCTCTGTTTGGTCCAAGGCTGGAAATATGCCTTTGCTGCTGTGGGCATTGGCTCGGGGAAGGAGATGGGAGGAAGATTTCTTGGAGATAAAAGGCAGACACGAGAGAGATGTATATGAAATCACAATAGTGTGGATTCTTAGAGTACAAGAGAGAAAGGAGCCCCAAGTCACAGACATTCCTTGCAGGCAGTTAAGGAAGGATAGCACTACATCCAGAAAAAAGCAAAGGAACATTTACTGAGTAACCCCAGTAACCTCCTGGGGTCTCCACCCTTTAAATACATATTCGCATTTATCCTGACAGCAGCCCTGTGAGGTAGGATGGGCTGCCTCATCCAATGAGACTCAGAGAAGATAAAATTACATGCTACAGGTCACACAACACAGAGAGGTCTGAGCTGGGGTCTGGACACAAGCCAATGAGGGGCTAAAACCAATTCTTTTTTTTAATGGCATTGGTTCTGACATGGGAAGAAAGATCCAAAGAAAATGTGTTTTCCCAACTGTGGTAGGCTGAATAGTGAGTGGCCAGTCCAAAGATGTCTGTGTCCTAATTCCATGGACCTGTGAATCTTACCTATGTAGCAAAAGGGACTCTGCCAGTGTGATCAGGGTAAGGATTTTGAGTGGGGGACATTGAACTCTAATCAAGAGGATTCTCACAAGAGGGAGAAAGAATGCCAAAGGCTGGAGAAAGTGATGCTATGATGTAAACAGAACTTGGAGCGATGTGTCCAGAAGCCAAGAAATGCCGCAACCTCTAGAAGCTGGAAGGGGGCACAGGAATGAATCTGTCCTGGAACCGCCAAAGGAAGCTAGCTCTCCTGGCACTTTGATTTTACCTCTGAGACTCATTGTGGACTTCTGACCAACAGAAATGTAAGAAAATAAACTTGTGTTGTTTTAAGCCAGTTAATTTCTGTCTATTGGTTTCAGCAGCCACAGGAAACTAATACACATCATACCATCTTTGAGAGGAGATGCCACTTGACTATCACATTCTTGTCGACGTCCCCCAGGCCCTGCGTCTGTCTTGGCCTCTATGGGTCTGGGAAATTAGTAAGTCAACTTTGACTTAGCAAAATGCCATACTCTTGGGAAGAGAGGATGAGTCTAGGTAACTTTTTAAAAAATTATATTTTATTGATTATGCTGTTCCAGGTGTCCTGATCTTTCCCCGTTGCCCCCCTCCACCCAGTGCCCTCTATTCCCTCAGGCAATTCCCCCATCACTGTTCATGATCTGTATAAGTTCTTTGGCTACTCCATTTCCTACACTGCAATTTATATCCCCATGGTTATTCTTAACTACCTATTTGTACTTAATCCCCTTGCCCCTTTGCCTATTCTCCCCTTCCCCCCTCTATCTGGCAACCTTCCGGTAACTAACTTCTTTTCTCCTGCCTTTAAGAGTCTCTTTATTTTTAACCTTTGGCCTTTTAATAATGATGTGTCTTGGAGTGGGCCTCTTTGCACCTGTCATAATTGGGACTCTCTGCGCTTCCTGGATTTGCATGTCTATTTCCTTCACCAAATTAGGGATATCTTCTTTCACTATTTTTTCAGATAGAGTTCCAATTTCTTGCTCTTTCTCTTCTCCTTCTGGCACCCCTATGATGTGAATGTTGGATCTCTTAAAGTTGTGCCAGAGGCTGTTTATATTATCCTCATTTTTTTTGGATTCTTTTTTCTTCCTGTTGTTCTGATTGGTTGTTTTTTGTTTCCTTATGTTCCAAATCACAGATTTGATTCTCACCTTCATTCATTCTACTGTTGTTTCCCTGTAAATTGTTCTTTATTTCAATTACGGTATCCTTCATTTCTGACTGGATCTTTTTTGTGCTGCTGAGGTCCTTACTAAAAGTTCCCTGAGCATCCTTATAGATAGTGTTTTGGATTCTGAATCTGATAGATTGCTTACCTCCATTTTGTTTAGTTCATTTTCTGGAGTTTTGATCAGTTCTTTCATTTGGGCCATGTTTCTATATCTCCTCGTTTTGACAGCCTCTCTTTGTTTTTATGTATTAGGTAGAGCTGCTTTGACTCCATGTCTTGATAGTGTGGCCTATTGTAGTTCTGTAGAGTCCAGTGATGCAGCTTCCTCTATCACCCAAGCTGGGTACTCTAGGAGCACCCTTCGTGTAACCTGAGTACACCCTTCTTTTGTAGTTGAGCCTTGGAAGATCAGTGGGAGAGACTTACCCAGGTCAGTCAGCTGCAAGTCCTGACTGTGACCACTGACCACCAACCTCCACACTACCCTCTGTGGAGGATCAGCTGTGCCGGGGCAGGGTGGCAGTGCTCTGACGTGGTCTGTAGCTGTTCGCTGGGTGCATTGGCCCTTGGGTTTCCCAGGTGGTGCAGACCAAGGTCAACCTCCACCTGTGTTTCACCTGGGACACCCTGCCTGAGCTGTAAAACAACCTGAGGTAGCTGCTGTTTGTGCTGGGCTTCGAATTCCCAGGTGAAGCCAAGCTGTGATTAATCTGGCTGCCGCTAGGGTTCACTGAAGCCAGCTGTTGCTTGTTCGATAGGATTTAAGAGGCGAGGCCAGCCATTGTTATGGAAAAGCAGCTTGGGTGGGCCTGTAAATTGGGTGGGGTAGAGTTTCTGTGGATCTCCAAGATGGGTCACACAGCATTAACCAAATTGATGGAATCTCAGATATGGTACCAGCCTACTGGTTCTGTGGGAGGAGGGCTCAGTAAAAGGATAATGGCCTCTAGTTGCCCTGATGCCAGACACTTCAGTCTCTCCCTATATACCACTGGTGACCTTCAAGCTACTACCCAGTGCTGGGGCTCAGATGGAGTGAGTCTGAGTAGGTGAGTCTGTGTGTGGGTTCCCCAAGAGGAACTGCTTAGGGCTCCAGCAGCCTTCTCCACCAACTCAATCCCTGCTAATTTTTGCAGCCAGAAGTTGTGGGGACTTTCCTTCTTGGCACTGGAACTCTGGGCTGGGGGGCCTGGTGTGGGGCTGGGACTCCTGACTCCTGACTCCTGAGAAATCCCCCTGAATTTTTATCCACTTGGGTGTGTGGTCAGTCCATTCTGCATCCGTGCCTCTCCTACCAATCTGGATGGATGTGGTTTCTTTAATTCCGTAGTTGTCAGACTTCCATTCAACTTGATTTCATAGTTGTCAAACTTCCATTCAACTCAATTTCTGATGTTCCTGAGTGATGGTTGTTCTATATTTTAGTCATGATTTTGATGTGGTTGTGCAAAGAGGCAAGCCATGTCTGCCTATATCTCCATCTTGACTGGAAGCTCCATGAGACTAGATAACTTTTAAAGGATCCCTTTGACCTTTGATGGTCAAGGACAGCGCTAGGCAAAATATAGCCCACACACTGGTGCTGGTCCATGAGCTATAGGAAAGAGAGTATTTATTCTGCCTTTGCCCACCCACTGGCTTTACTTCCTAGGAGAAGGAGTTATAAGTTCAGAACAATCGGTGGAAATAAGTGTTTAAAACATTTTGTGGCAATTTGGCAGTGCTGAGACATCCAGTCATGTGATCAGAGGACTTCCCTTGCTGAACAGGCTACACACCAGCTTGAGTGTGGTTAGAAGTGCGTTGCGAGTCGCAGGTGGAAGGAGCCGTGTCTTAGTCACATGCAGCAGTCCACACAAGGACCCATCATGGAGTGGCAACCAAGGACTGGTCCTTCAACACGGGCAGTTTGAGAAGCACCTATCTAGGGCTCTGCAAATTATATGGGCACAGACCCTGTCTTTGTGAGATCTAGCCTAGAACTACCAACAGAATCATACTAATATTTGTATTCATCTTTTCCTGACCTGTGGCCTCCAGGTTTTACCTTGTAGATGCTCATGGAAATTCTGCTCTTGTTTGAATGTTCTGGCTTCCACTGCAAAGGTCTCTAGTTCTGTTTTCCATGTGCTTCTTGACATTTCAGCTCCCTTGGCAACCCCACACCAAGAGGGTGGCCCAGGCACAGGGCGGCCTCAGGTGGAGCTGGGGAAGAAAAGCTCTCTCTCCGATTCTGTGTCACACACAGAGACAAGGTCCCAAAGCTCCAACTGCTTGAGCCCCAAGTCTCACTCCACCTGTCATCAGCACACCGCCTGTGGGTTTTCTTCTAAGTCCAAGTTCATCTAAGGCTCTAGGGGGGAAGGGGACAGAAACCGCGCCATTACCTCCCTTGTTCCCATCACCTCCCTGTTCTCATCTCCTTCCTGGACCCTGACTTGGGCAGTCGGGATCCAATAAGGACTTTGAATTTAATCCTGAGGCAGAACAATGGGGTTTGTGATGGTCTTAAATGCTGAACAAGAGATATGGGGAAGAGGACAGAGGTTAGGATGATGTCCATAGTCTCGTCCGGGTCCCCGTGTGGGAGGTGGTTCCACATAGCAAGGTGGGAAGCTCTGGAGAAGAAACATGTTTAAGGGAATGGCAGCAAAGTCAGCATCGAACATCTGGGTCAGAGGGCATGGGAGATAATCTACAAAACTAGTATTCTTGTATGACTGTCAGAAAGAGAGGTGCAGCCTCAGATACCTGGGAACTGGTTGCCACTTCCATTTAGGCCTGGCTCTTAGCAGCTGACCTAGCACTCCTGTTGGGACATAGTGTTTTGCTATTGGACATGAACACTCTCACAGCACACGGGCGTCAGACAAGGTCACTATGTGAGTGTGATGAGATGAGAAAAAAGCAAAGGCCCTTCATAAACTCATTTGGGCATAGACATAAACGAGGTCACTGTGTGTATCACAAAGTGCCAGGCTGGCATTCATTGGCAGCTAACATGAGTGGCTGTTCTTTACCTCTTTCAATTTTAAACTTGCTATGATGTTTTTCTCCTTTTACATAAGATTTATTCAAGTACCCCATTGTAGAATTACCCCCACTTCCTTAACAGCGAATGGAGTGAACTCCATGTCCTACGACCTTGAACCCTTCCCAGATCACCTAACAGATGCTCAAATCCTGTAATAAGCCATCCTCACATTCTCTCATTGACACTCCTCTTGGATCCCATGGGAAATGTTCTTCCTCGCTGCAATGAGCCAGGAAGTCAACTTCATTTGACTATAGGTATGTTCCTGGTGACCTTTTAGATGGGTGACATTGACACCTGAAAGGGCACTAGCTATTGAGGGACAGCTGGAGACTGCACCTCCAGATAGTCTGACACCTCTTTCCCAGGGGCTCCTATTGGCCCTGGCTTTGGGTCTTTCCAGAACCATTCTGTTCTCTAGACCATGGACAGACCTTCAGAGATTCCAAAGCAGTGAAACTGTCTCTCGTGCTCAGATCTTCTACACTTAAACTCCCCCAGTTCTGTCTCCCATCAATTCACCACGTGGTTTACCCCCCTCACGTCCTCTGAGTCTGGTGGAATCCAAGATCCCTCTGGATAGTTTGTGTTTCAAAGGGACTGAGGTGTTCCCCTTCACTCTAACTGTGAACAGGCTTTGCTGAATACATCAGTACCATGGGATAAGAAAAGCACAGCCTTCGTCTGAGGAAGGCAGAGTCCTGTCTCCAGACCTCGCCCAGCAGCCCTGGCCATCCTGAGAATGCAGCTCACATCCCTGGGACGTGGGCTGCCATTGATCCTTTCTTGAAGCCTGGCAGTTCCGTGTGGCTATTAAAAAGAGCCTGCCATGTTGATGAATTACTTAAACCTCAGCAGCACCCAATTTATGCAAATCCGATTATCTGTTTAAGGGCAGGTTGGCTTGGAACAGCTGTAGTTGTGATACTTATTATTATTTATTTTTGGCTGAAAAACTGGCAAGTTCAGTTGAAAGCAGAGTTTAATTTCACCCGAGGGCTGCTTAGCCCAGGTTATACCCTTGGTGGGGTGGGAGTTCCCTTGGTGTCCTGTGTGGACACTTTCTTCCCTGTAGTTGCTACATAGTTTGGGTCTAGGAGGGGTCTAGGAGGGGCTTTCAAGACCAGTCAGTTCAATGCCTTCCTATAGCAAAAGAGGGAATGAGGGCTCAGAGAGAACAATCGACCTGACCTTACTTACATGCAGGTTTTCAGTGGGATAAGGGCTCCAAATCTGGGACACCTTCCCTCTAAACCACACTGTCTGTGTGCTACAGGGGAATGGAGATCAACACTAGAGCTCAAGGCTGGGCATGTCCTAGGCCTTCCATCCGTGTCTGTGCAATTGAATGACTGACAGCTTCGTGGGCCACATGGAAGAAAGAAGTGCCCCTAATCTGGAGACAAAAAACCTGGTCTCTTACTTGTTTTTGACCAAGATCTTGTCCTATCTGGGCTTCAGACCCAACTCTCCAAGTGAAGAGCGAAGAAGTTAGATTTGGTTTCAATGATCTCTTCCAACTTTTCCAGCTCTAGCCACTGGGTGGTTGTTAGCACAGCACTGGGGCCAGCTTCCGGGGTGTGCAGCCTGTGCAGGCACTCGGAGCCCTACCCTCAGAAGGGCCCCACCCTTGGGTGGATGCCACCTTGAAATTCTTATGAATTTTTTGACAAGGGGACCTACGCTTTCATTTTGCAATGCCCCCTGCCCCCGCCTCGCCGCCGCCGCTGCCCACATTATGTAGTTGATCCTGACCATGCTATTCTCAAGGGGATGAAACTGAAGACAGTGAAGACCAACCTCCTTTGTCCTCCATGTTCTCAGATCAACTGCATAGCCTGCTGTCCCAAGAAGAAAGCATTGGGCTGGCTTCCTTGTCCCCACGGCCCCAGAGGAACTGGCAACTATCTGTTTACTAAGTAGGTGCTCGGAGAATGTTTGAATGGCTGAGCTGAAGGTTTGGATGGGACCAACTGACTAAATAGATCTGGCTGCAGAAAGATCGCGCTTGATGACTGGGGGGAAGAATGATAGGACCGGAGGCAGAGAAGAGAAACTGTTCCCAACACTCCCAGCAAGAAATGACTGGGCTGAATTTAGGTGGCAGCAAGATTGGAATTTATCACACAAAACAAAATTATACCAATGAATAAAAAGTGCTCATTAAAATGGCATCTGGCGCCCAGTCCCTGGATCCAGCTATTTTAAATTCTTCACTAAACACCTATGGAAACATGAGATAAAGGCTCAGAAAAATCACCCCAAACTAGGATTGGTCACCAGCCTAATACAGAAGCAGAGGGATTTCCACTAACTCTAAAGCAGATGGAGTTGGACTAAGAGAAACAGGCCCTAATTCCACCCCCCACCCCCCCTCCCCGCCCCGCTTACTTTTGTTTAATGGAACAGACCATTTGAAGAAAAGCAACAAGGGATTTTTGTTACTTTGTCTCCGAGACTCTGGGACCCTAGAAAGCAGGAAATTTAGTGCCATCCTTCTCCTGCCCTTCACTCCCTCCCTTGACTACTACCGCCCCCTTCTCCCCTCCTCCTCCTGTGTCTGCATTCAGTTGGGTACGGCCAGTTGAGTTCTTAACAGAAAATGTGAGTGTGTGTGCACCAATAGAGGCATATTCCAAACCACGGAGTTCAAGACACACAAGCGAAGTACAAGAGGCCAAAGAATGAACACAGGTTGCATGCCAGGAATTGTAGTTCTTGCATGTGTGTTACCCAGTTGGATAACAAGTCCTTGGTGCAGGAGAGGAGGTTCCCCCTCAAGCTGAGAGCAGGGCTGTGGGCTGCAGACTCCCGCCCGTTCTCCTGAAGAAGTCTGAAAAGGCGTTTAGTCATCATCCAGGAAACAGAGAGGGGGCCAGTACACTTCTTACATCATACACTTTTATAGGGTTCAGATAGACTCTGGATTTCTTGAAGATGAACAATTAGGGGGAAAAAAACATTAAAAACTTATCAAAAAGTGCTTCATTGGAAGACATTGAGAAGACACGGTTTGTTTGGAACAAAATCAGAAAGCCAAAGGAGGCGAGATGAGCTGAGAAGGATGTTGGATGAGATAAGAAGGAATTTCAATTACTCTTTAGTCAACCAGTGAATCAAAACAAACTATAATTATAGGCTGTGGAGAATGCTCTAACAATGAGAATACAATATATCAACACTGATGGAATATCACCAAGGATTTACCCAAAGGAATATTCATAGCCTTGAACCACTTGCTTATTGGGCAGGAAAGAGAAAAAAACACAACAAAACAAGGCGTTCAACTCAAAAAGTGAGGGAGAGGACCACAGAATTAGCCCAAAGTAAGTAGAAAGAAGAACAGAATACATTTAAGACCAGAAATTAAAACATGAGAAAAGAGTGGCCAAATTGATAAATGAACCTAAAAATTAATTTTTTAAAAAAGAATACTAAACAATCCTTGACAATTTTAACAATTCAAAAAGGGACGAAACATAGACATTCGGCATTGGATGTAGGAGCAAGGGAATCTAAACTCTGATAAAGTGGAAACCAAAATAAAATAGAGTGGTACCTCGGTACTCGAGGTTGATTTGTTTCAGAACTTGTGACGACTACCGAACTGTTCCCGAGCTGAAACTGGCACGGGGACCTCTGCTTCATCTTGAGAGCAGGGCGCCAAGTGGCGAGCAAGCACTGAGGGCTGACACATTTTTTTGTTGTCAAAATACAATGAGCTCTGAAGCCAATGGGTACCATCGTGTGGCTGTGTACTGTGTAAACCTTTTTGTTAAGAAATTTGAAAATCTGAATAAACCGAATAATTTTCTAGAAAAAGATAAAAATGGCCTAAGTAGATGTGACATAATATGTCAACAAATATGAGAGAGCTTTGGGATGAGGGGATCTCAAGGAACTGCCTCCAAAAATGGTGAAATCTTAGTTGATTAGGCAAATTCTTCTGAACCTCCATAAAACAAGTAACTCTTATTCTCTGTAAAATTTTTAGAGGACAGAAAAAATATGGAAAGCAAAATTAGATATTAGAAGATGATGTAGCAACTTTTATAAGATTTGAGAGAAAACTTTGTGATTTAAGATTTTTATACCCAGTCAAATATAGTCAACAGAAAGTCCTCTCAGCTATGTACAGGTGCATGAAATACCACCCTCAACAGAGGTGGTATGTAACATTAACAGAAAGAGTAGATCAGTCAATTTTGGTGTTGGGTGATTGACTATTTATAAAATACATGGATTTAGATCACTACTTCGTATAGATCATCCAGGTAGGCTGAAGATAAAACATTTGAAAAAAGAGAATGCAAGCCTATTTTGGTTTAAAAATAATAAACAAATATCTACACAATTCCAGAACGGGGAATCCTTTCTAAGTGTTAATTATATATAATATAGGAATATGATAGATTTCATTAAATAAAATAAAAAACTATTATTCTTCAGTGCTGGCTGGTGTGGCTCAGTGGATTGAGAGCCAGCCTGTGAACCAAAGGGTCACTGGTTTGATTCCCAGTCAGGCACGCATGCCTGGGTTACAGGCCGGGTTGCCCGTGGCAGGTGCGCAAGAAGCAACCACACATTGATGTTTCTCTCCCTCTCATTTTCCCTCCCTTTGCCTCTCTGTAAAATAAATAAATAAGACCTTCTAAAAAATCTATTAGGCTTCAAAAACTCCCTGAATAAATTAAAAAGTTAAATATAAACCCAGGAAATATTTACAGCATATATGGCAGACGAGTGGTTAAATTGCACAAGGGGGAAAAATAAGGAACTTTCAATAAGAAAACAGGCAAAAGTCATGAATATGTAATTCATAAACAATGAAATATAAAGTCTAATACTTTATAAACAAAATGAAAATAGTTATTCTCACTGGAGAACAAAGAAACAAAAATTAAAACAATTCTGATACACTCTTTTCACTCATTAATTGGCAGGGATGAAAGAGTATCCCCATGGTTAGAGAGCAAGTGGAGGAAGTGGGGATTTTCACACATGGCTGGTGGTGCATAAAATATGTGCAATATACATGGAAGGAAGTTTGCTCAAACGTGAAAAAAGCCTTAAATATATACAGATTTTTTGACCCAGCAGTTCTACTTCTAGAAATGGACCCTGAAGAAATATAGACATGTATATGTATGCAAAGGTATAACAATACGCATTGGGGCATTATTTAGAACAATGAAGTTCAAAATCAAGACATTGCTTACATGGCGCACTTTCATAGTTGGGAACTACCATACAGCCATTAAAAATGAAAAGAATAAATTCAATGTCATGTGAAATGCTCATGCTATATGGTTGAGCAGAAAAAGTAGAGGGCAGAAAATCTGATGTATGTGACCTTTACACATTTGAGTTGTGTGTGAATGTGCAAGTGTGCAAGCCAGCACGCATGTATGGGGGAGGAAGACTCATGTAACACATACCAAAATATTAATAGTAGTTTTCCTTATGTTTTCTGCATATTTAAAATTTTCCACAGTGCCAACTTATGACTTTATAATTGGAAAAAAGTATTAGAAAAACAAAACCACATTTTTTTGATCCCACTATATCACCCGTTTCCATTTTTTCCTTCCTTCTTTGCTCATGTATAAAAATGTAACCCAGGTCTCAGCACAGGCCCCATTTCTCTGATCCTCTGATTCAACTCCTCAAAGTGTTTGAACTCTCCCTACAACTTAAAAAAAATTATTGACTGATTTTAGAGAGAGAGAGAGGAAGGGGGAGAGAGGAACATTGACTTGTCGTTTCACCCATCCATGCATTCATTGGTTTTTTTTCTTGTATGTGCCCTGACCGGGGATTGAACCTACAACCTTACTGTATTGGAATGATGCTCTAATCAACTGAGCTACCTGGCCAGGGCTCTTCTTACAACTTCTGAATGTTTCTGGTCTGCAGCTCCCTGGCTTTTCTCTGTTCCTTCATCCTGTGTCTGTACATGTCATTTTCCTTTTTTCTGTGTATCCGTCTGAGCACAAGGTCCACCGTCTTCCCTCCCCCGACAACTGTGTGTAAGTTAGTAACTTGACCAAGGTATGGGGGCTTGTGGGAAGGTATAGCTTCCACGTTTAGCTTACTTCTTCCCAAATTACTTAAACAAATGCCATTCCCTTACCCAAAGGAATTCTGGAAGGGGTGGGATGAGGGGATGTAAAAATTTCTCTATCTTGTTAGATCGACATATTGTATATAAAGCCTCATGCAAATGAAGCATTTGTTATTCACTGCATCTCTTCCCCTTAAAAATTTATCTTATTTTATTTTCACTGCCTTTTTACTCATATCAGAACATTTTTCATATTGCTACCCAGTTTCCAGAGTTATTTTTTTAATGGAAGAATAGGTGATCTACTTATTAAGACTACTTTTCTCTAAAAATATCTACATTTCCCTAATTCATTTTGCCCGCTGCATTTTCTTCTCACTGAATTAGACGGAATTGCTGAGGTTTTCCTTAGTAAGGAAGGCTAATGTTGATTGAGGGCCTATTACATGCTAAGCAGCGTGCAAAGTGCTGTGTCTACAGTATCTCATAGGTGCTGCAAATCCTTTCTGGAACAAGGCAGATGTGTAAATACATTCTAAAAATACATTATCTCATCCAAACCTTACAGGCACCTGGGGAGCATCCTTGTCACAGGTAAGGAAACTGAGGCTGATAGGAGTGGGCATTGCTGGAGGCTGAACAGCAGGAAATTGCAGGTTCAGGGTTCAATCCCAGGCTGGCCAGCAGGCACATCCTGCGCGTGACTGCGCCTTCCAGGCACCAGGCAGTGCTCTATCTCCCTCCATCCTCCCTCTCTCATCTTCCTGGGGCCAGGTGAACTCTCACATGAAAGGATCTGAGCTGAGCCTCTGGCAGGTCATTATCTCCATTGACCTGGGCTACCCCGAGGCTCCCGTGGGGTGGTACAAAAACTATCTTTGACGTTCTCCAGCCCTGGAAGCCACTTGACTTCCCTTCTGTCTTTTCACCAGTGGGCAAGGCTCAAGACCAAGATCAAAGCATCTCGACTGGAAAAGGTTTTACAAGTGCTCCAGGAGACCCTTTTCCTCTTTCCAGCTCAGGAGCACAGGCGTGACTCCCTGCCAGGCTCCAAGGTAGGAGGTAGAACCGGCTGAAAGCGGAGCAAACTTAGCGTCCCCCGGCCAGGGCTCAGCTCTGGCCCTAGCTAAGGATGCCAGCCCCAGACCTTGGGCATCTGCCACACAGAGAAACTGAATCCTGCCTGCCTCGTTCTCTTTGGGTCATTGGCTCTGTCCCCTTGGGGGCCCGTTGTTTAGCTGTGTGAAAACACACACACCTGTGTTCCTGCAGCAGGGCGGTGAAGCAGAAAGAGCCCCCCTCTGGAGTCAGGAGAGCCAGCTTCTAGGCCCCTTGCATAAGCCCCACTCACTTCTCTCTGGGTCTGTTTCCTTGACCACGTGGGGCAGTGAAGGTTGTCTTTCCCTCGACCCGTGCATTTCCTGAACACGCTCTTCTTGTGGTGAAGTTCAGGTCCCTCCAGGTCAGGTAGGAGAAGCTACAGGGTCCGGCAGAAGGAAGGCCTGCTGGAATGTGGTTGGTAGGGTAATAATATGGGTGTAATAATTTATAGTTTTAATTCGAACATTTCACCTAAAATGTCATTTGGTGTGCTTGAGTGTGATATTGTTATGTTACAGAATTACATGCTTATGATTTTATAATAAAAGATTTTGTAATAAAAAGGGGACGTGATTTGTGCAGGGCCCTGTATTTTAGTGTTATTAGGTCCTGGAGAAATTTGAGCAAGAGCTTAATCTTCATAGTGCAAATGTCTGATTTCTTTTTATTGCACTTCTCTAAAGAATCTTGCCCCTTGTACTGAGTTGAAAGCACCCTACCCACCTTTTCTAACTACCTGGAAGCTCAGAATGTGACCTATTTAGCAATAAGATCTTTGCAGATGGAGTTAATTGATTTGAAATGAGATTACACCGGATTTGGGTAGGGCCGTGCATTCGATGACCGATGTCCTTATAAGAAGAGGAGCGGCCACCTGAAAAGACAGAGGCAGAGACTGGAGGAATGCAGCTGCCAGCCAAGGATGGTCAGAGGCCACCAGAAGCTAGGAAGATGGAAAGACTGATTCTGTGCATTGGGAGGGAACAAGTCTCCGCCATCTTGATTTCAGACTTTTGGACTTCGGAGCTGGGAGAAGATAAATTTCTGTGGTAATTTGTTACAGCAGCCCTCAGAAATGAATACACCCTGTCTCTTCTGCACTTGTGATCTAAATTCCATATCCTGCCAAAGAACCAGTTGTGGCTGAAGATTATTGACAATTTATGGACACAAGGTAAATAGGAATTACTTGGGCTATGGAAGGGTCTCAAGGAAAGGAGTTAAAAAGGGCCCATTGAAAGAGCTAGAAGATTCAAGGGCTTGGTCTATGCCAAGAGAGGGAGGAGGCCCTGTGGAGTTCTCCGAGCCTGAGGACCAAGCCCTGGACCTGCTTCCCAGCGCTGCTCTCGGGGGTCATTTCCCTCACCTGCCCACCCCTGCTCCAGCCACCCTGACCTCTTTCCAGGACCTCTAGGCATTGGCTATCGCTCCACGCCAAGTGTAGCTCTTTTCCTGGCTGGAATATTTTCTCCTGGCTTCTTGACCAGCAAGTTCCTTTCCTCAAATAAGACTCACTTCACCTTTTTCAATGTCTCTTCAAGTCCTTGCTCCCAGCGGGCCCTGCGCAGCATGGAGCCCCTGTCTTCCCCGCAGGCGGGGACCCGCTGGAGGACAGAGAGCACCTGCCTTTCCTCCTTGTGGCCGCCCAGGTTAGCCCGGCTCTCAGTGCCTAAGTGCTTCTCATGTGCTCGCTGAGCGAATGAATAAATCATGTAATCTCAGAATTAGAGAAGTAGAAAAGATCAGCTGAGTCAATCCTCTCATTATTTACTAATAATGAAGAGTCTTAACTGGTTGGGATATAAACATGGAATGCTTAAATTTCCCCCTCGTAACTGCCAGCAGCTGTGCCCGCGACTTCCCACCCCTGATGCAGGCCCAGTGAAGGGCTCTCATCAGGGCAGCTTGCGCCGATTGCCACCACGGCCAGTTGCTTTGGTATTAAAACAGTCTTCTTTGGATAATCAAGATTCGGGCTGTTTATTTTTTTAATTTCCTCCTCCCTTCCTCCCTCCCTTCCCTCTCCCTTGCCTTTTCTTTCCCACTTTCTTTCCTTTGTCCACTAAACAATGACAGCCGTCCTAGCCCGGTCACTGAAACTTTTTCAGGCTTAGTGAGCTCATCTGTAAAGTGGGTACGTGTTCTCCATTCTCTCAGGGTTGCACGGATCAGTTGGCATAATGGACGAAGGTGCTTTGCAAACTCTATTGAACTGTGCAAATGTAACATATTATTACTAATATTTTATCCCAGAATTATTAATGTGACCGGGCAGCTAGTTAATTAGGACAATTTTACCCAAACTCCTTGCTTTGAAATTGCTACCAGAAATCCAACAGGATAAAAGAGACAGCTCTTTCCTCTAATTTAGAACTGTTGTTAATGTGATGATCAAGTTTTTTCTTCATCTGGGTATCTGGGTCTTTTTTTTTTTTTTTAATTACTGCTGAAGGGTGAAAAAATATTTTTTTTTTCCCTTTCTCTGCCTTGGAAGCCACAGTGATATTTCATCGCCACTGCTTACCCTAAAAGATAGATTTCCTTTTCATCCTTAGCTGTGATTTGGTTTGCATTAATGTCTTTCATAACTCATACATTTTGCTATTAAAAATTAATGCTTGGCACTGACATAAACAAATGAAATTTGTATTATTAATGTTTTACATAGGTAAGGCTCTATAATAACAGATTCATCATAGCAGACTGTTTTAATTAAAAGATTCACTGGTACCTTGAACACATCTGAGAGACTGGTTTGGGGAGAACCAGGGATGTGAAAAATGACAGGTCAAGAGAGGACATCTCTGCTCACTGAGAGATCAAGGAGTTCGAAGCTACAGGTATGGGGGATGACGTCACATGTAAACACTGTCAGCAGAAAGCTTAGCCCAGGATCGGGCTCATAGTAAGTGTTCCGTTCATGGCAGGACTTATTATGGAGAAGAAGAAAAGAAAATTTATTCCTTCAATAATACTGCCCACTCCTTTGTTTAGCCAACAAGGCTTCCGTGAGCATCTAGCGTGTGTCAGGAACTGTGCTAGGTATTTGGGGATCCAAGAGTGAAACAAATATTGCTGCTCTCATAAAGCCAGCGTTTTAATGGGAAGAGACAGACAATATACTGTATGGTAGATGGCGACCAAGCGTACAGAGGAAAATACGGCAGGGAGGGGCTAGGGAGGGCTGGGCAGGCTGTGGGTGGGTGGTCAAAGAAGGCCCTAAAAGGTGACATTTGAACAAAGGTTTGGAGAAGCTGATTGCTCGCTGGAGAAAGTTTGCCCAGGAATAGAGAAGAGCGAGGACAAAGGCCCTGAAGGAGGAGGATGTGAACAGAGCAGAGTGGGTGACAGCAAGCCTAGGAGGGGGTGAGGAGGGGAGAGGTGGGTCCTAAGGCTTGGCAGGCTAAGGTGAAGGCTTTGGCTCTGGGCCTCACAAGGGCTCCATGACTTTGGATGTATTATTTCCACGTCACAGATGGGAGAACTGAGGCACAGGGAGGGAAGGAAGCATCTAGGGCTGGGACTCTAGTCCAGGCCTGTCTGACTCTCTCATATCCAGTAGATTGCACGGCACTGCCTTCGAGCGGGGCTTAAGGGAGTAGGATTGAGTCTTCATGTGTGAGAATGGACCCACACCTCTGACATCTTAGTCCAGGTGTGTAAATGGAAAACGCTTTGGATGTTGCCTAGTTCAAAATCCCAGTTTTACAGATGGGGCACCCAAGGCCCCAAATCTGAGGTGCCCAAGTTAATGGCAGAGTTAGAACCAGCATCACAGAACATCAGGGCCACCTGTCCCTTCGGGGCTAACCTTGTCTCACCCCATCTCGATCAGGAGGCAGCATAACCTGGTGGTTAAGATCCTGGGTTTTAAGCCTTGTTCTGCCACTTAACCTGCGGGGTTACCTCAGGCATGTTTCTTAACCTCTCTGAATCTCCATTTTTCATTCGAATAAGGGGTTGATAATAATCTGATTTGAAAAGAATTGTTTGGAAGATGTGGTGATGAGACCAAACACTCAGAACTGTTTTAACACCTAACAAACCTTCCATTACTGGTCACTATGATTAATGTTATTCACATTAATCGCATGAGATGGGTATCATCATCTGTGGTTCACAGATGGGCAAACCGAGTCCCCAAAGCGGAAGGGGTTTACCCAGCAGCACTCAGTACACTGGGAGCTGGGTCTCCCGGGACAGTGCCCCCATGAGATCTCTTGGGCGTTAAGGAACACTGGCATTCTCCTTTCAATCAAAGCTGCTTGGTGGAAGTGAGTGCTCGCCGCACTGCCTGCTCCAAGTGAAGGGGACCCAGGAGTGGGGTATGAGCACAACTGAAGCTCCCGCTGGCATCGGCGAGCGTCGTGGGATGAGAAAGCATGACCAGCTCAGCTCCCAATATGCAGGGGATGGCACGAAGGGACTTCTCTCCTGTGTGTGACAATGTCAGTGACACAGCGCACACCCCACGGAGGCTGCTTCTGCAGCCCCCATTTTCTCGAGAGCAGAGGTGGCCAGGCGTGTGGGGGGTGGAGACTTTGCCTTGAAGTGTTCATTAAATAATAACGATAAGTACCCTATTTATTAAGCATCTACTATGATGTCAGGCAGTAAGTTAAGGGCTTTATAGACCTTACCTCTAATTCTCCCTACAGCCCCATGGAGTAGAGAGAATAATTGCCATCTAGCAAGAGGGAAATGGAGGGTCAGAAAGCATGTTTCTGGATATCACACAGCCAATGAGAGCTCTTTCTTTGGTCATTTATCTGTTCATTCAGTTATCTGATAAATTCTCATTAAACGCCTTTATGGGTCCAGCACTCTGCCAGGTACTAAGGATATACTGGTGAACGAAATCCAGGTGATCATGAAGTGTACGGTCTAATGCAGAAGCCAGAAAATAAGCAAATAAGCACAACAGGACACTTACACTAATGATTTGGGGGCTATGAAGGATTTCTTCAGTGAGGACCAGAAGGGAGCCAGTTCAGTGACTTGGAAAATGTCTCCCAGTTAGGAGATGTCAGAGCTGGAAACAGAAGCCCCCATAGAAAGACTCAGAGCTGGAGAAGCCTAAGTTTTCCTGTTTCCCACCACAGAGCGGGCCGGCTTCTCAGGACACGCAGTGTGAATCCCACGGGGCTAACGTCCTCACTGCACATGTTTCAGCCGGCCAGTTCATCTCTTCGGGCCTTTGCTCCTGCCTTGAGAAATGGGAAGAATCCTCACCTCATTGAGCTCCAGATGAGATAACACACAAGAGAGGTTGGAGAAGCCAAAACTTCTTTGCATGGCACAGTAATGGTAACGTGAATGCAGGTCTTGCACGGCGTGGCCAGATGAGAGCTATGCTCAGACTTCAGTCCTGTTGCCACTGTGCTAGGGATCAACTCCGGGCAGGGCCACCTCTGTGTTTGCTTCAGGTTTCATAAATGGGTCGGGGTCTGAGGTCTCCTAAAGGGCGCAGAGGAGGCATTGGCGCAGGTGAGGAGTGCGGGCTGGGCAATGGCATCAGAAATTCACGTGTATGTATCTCACGGGGCGTTTTGACCTTCCCTCCTCCGCTCTCCTTTCTCTGCCATCAGAATGCCTGGAATAGTCAGACAGGAAAGATAAGAGCAGTCCCTCACCCCCACCTCATATTTCTTCCAAGAAAGTTGGGCTATTCCTCTGAGTGGTAGGAAGTCTTCGATGCGGGGGATGGTGACCCTATGAAATAGAAGAGGGAAGTGGCCATAGCTATAGAGGACACTACTTCATAAAGGCACATTGTTCATTGACTTCAAGAATTGCAGTGTAATTATATTAGTAAATGTACTGTACTGTACTTGGTAAGGTAATGAAATTGTAATTGCATGAGACTTGCCCAGTACTGCTGGGTTCAGGCTCTGCAGGGATGTGTGACCAGCCCGAGCTATTTCTGGAGAGAAGGTCCAGGAAAAGAATGGGAATGACTTGTGGAAAGTTCCGCTATGCACCAGCCACGCTGTGAGTCACGTTATCTAATCCCCACGGCAGTCCCAGGAGGCAGCCTCGCTCTGTAGGTGAGGACCCTTGGGGTCAGAAAGCGAAGTGTCTCATCCAAGTCTTCAAAAGTGAAATTAAACAAAGCTAGTGGCCTCTAGGTCAACAATTCTTTCTTTAACATTATGAGGCCAGGGAACTAAAGAACAGAAGCTGTATCTTTTCCATTGGGGTAACCATTTGAGATCAGCAGAACTGAATGCATAGAGAGGGGTGTGGAATAGTCATTTCCTCTTATCAAGAAGCTCTTGAGTCATGTGACAATGGGGAAAATATTCATAGGCTAGAAGGCAGGATGCTGAAGTAATCTGGGAAGTCTGCCCGGGGGAGGTGATGCCATCATGTAGTATGAGTGACTATCTCTGTGAGAATCCATTAGTCACAGTTGTGTCCTTGTCTGTTTTCCAGTAGACTGTTGGCAGAGGATATCTTATGTATCTTTGTAGGTGTCTGTCAAAGAGCTTGGCACGCAATAAGTGCTTAATAAATGTTGTTAAATCAAATTTAAATCTCACATGAGCTCTAGTAATTGCTCCATAACTGTGGAAGACTGGAGAGGTGAGGATTATATTGAAAGAACACCCAGGCTTTGGAGAGGATTTTTGCTGGAAGCACTGTCTTTGACATTTAATTCAGTCATGTACACTGAATTAAAAAGAATTATTAATACTACTATTATTACTATTAATAATTAGGATGACATAGATAATGATGGCGATATAGTCAGTTCTTGTAGCTAATATTTATTACTTACTACATGCCAGACACTATACTAAGTATTTTACATAGATTTTCTTATTTAGTCTTCACAAAAGCTTATGGAACAGGTACGATTATCATTTCTATTTTACTGATAAGGAAACTGAGGCCCAGATGTGTTGGGATATTTGTCCCATATCTCACAACTAGTAAAGGACAGAATAATGGCTTGAACTCAGACCTGCTTGATGCTAAACCTCACACTGTTTCTCTGCTTTGTACTGTCTGCTCAGCTAGGAAGGCACAAGAAATGGTCAGGCCACTTTATGTTGACCTTCAGCATCACTGAGGGTAAAGGCAGGATGTTTTAAGAGAAAAGCCAATAGGGCCTCTCACCAGAGGGCATTGCTGTATGAATAGGAGTGCGTTGGTTGACCCAGTCCTATGATTTGCATAATTCAGAACCAGAGAGTGCTACACAAACCAATGAACCCCCAGTGCCTAAACATAAATCTCAGGGCAACCCCCTATATTTATGTGAGGCCAAGATGTGAAGTGAAGCCTGGCTGCATATGAACCTTTGTTCAATATTCACAGGTGGATTCTTGGCATTTCCTCCAAAGAGGCCACAAGAAGATGGAAGGAGGCCTGGGGCTGAAAAAGGGAGCACATGTCCCATTGGCAGCCTTGCTCCTCCAATTTCTCCCAAGAGGGTCCTCAGTGTTTGCCATGGGTGCTGGCCATTATGGTGATGTGAGGAAACGAAAGCCAGAGGAGAGGATCGAGCGGAATTGAGAGAGGCTCAGGCAACAAGTACCAAAATGGGACCCAAAACCGAGCTCCAAGTTGACTGCTCTTTCCTTGCAGGGAGGTCCCACCTGTGGCCCGCAGGCCGCATGCGTCCCAGGATGGCTACGAATGTGGCCCAACACAAAATTGTAAATTTACTTAGAACATTATGAGATATTTTTGTGACTATATGTTGCCATGCATTTAATGTGTGGCCCAAGACAACTCTTATTCTTCCAGTGTCACCCAGAGACGCTAAAAGGCTGGACACTCCTGCTATAGCTTTTAGATCAGAGAAGTCATCAACAGAAGTAGAATGCAGTTTTTGCTCTCAGGCCCTTTTTATCACCGATGTAGAAGAAATTGATCCAGGAAGAATCAATTCTCTTGGGAGCCGCTAAGTTGGTGAGCCTAAAACATGAGGCTCTCTCAGCCCCTCTCCTCTAAGGACTGCTGAGCCATGTGACAGACCTCATCGAGGGCAGCTCAGGACAGGCTGAACCAATCAGGAAGGCTTCCTGCAGGAGGTGATGTTTACTGCACGGGTGGCATTGAGTTGGGCCTAGGAGGGCCACAGCTTGTTGCTGCGGTGATACTGGCCACCCACATCTGTACATCCGGCCGGCCAGCCCCGCCCCTCTTTCTGCCACCCAGAAACCTGAAGGAACAAGCTAACCAGGGAAGGGGTGGGAGCTCGTTGGTAGCAGGGACAGAAAGAGCATGACCAGGGGGTCAAGGGGCTCTGCCTCACATCACGGGTCACTGTGGGCTTCTCCGTTCTCCCCTGGGGCTCTCAGGCCCTACACCTGTGAAATAAAGGCAGTGGACCCGCTCGTTTCTTAGGTCCCTTTTGGTCCTGAAAGGTTCCCTTCCTATAATGTGTCCTTATAAAAACACATGTATCAACTTGTAAACAGTAAGTGTTATGTCCAGGAAATGGTGCAGCTGGTTGGGAGGGAAGAAGCTGCATAAGGGAGCAGTTGGCTGGGGTGAGCTTGTTGGGGCAGCCTCGGGACCCTCCCAGGTGGTTTGTGCAGAGCAGCTCTGAGCGCTCTGAGCTTCGAGCTTCGAGGAGGTTTTGGTGAGATGAAAGGCCACCTGGCAGAGGCACTGACCCGAGCAGAGAGGGAAGGGAAGCGAGTGCAAGAGGTTTCCTGGGAGCAGTGAGGAGCCAGCTGAGTAGGACCTGGACCACAGGGCCTCCTGGGCCTCTGACTTCACTCTGCCTGACCACTGGATGCTGAGCTCCGCTGGAAAGGAGGCCACGTTGTCACTTCTGCATCCCCACAGCCTGGCCCAGGGACTGACATAGAGCAACACATAAAAAACCAAACCAAACCAAACTTGTTTAATAAAGGAAGGAATTTGTCTGCATCTCAACACCTAGCTGTATTTAACCAGATGCCTTTGTTTGAATGAGTAAGTGGACACACGGTAAATTCTGCTAACATTTCAAAACATTGATTCAGGGAGAATATCATTTGGAAGTTTGTGGCCACTTAAGTATCACACGGGATGTGGGGAGAAGCGCCTAGTCGTCAGGCTTCAAGCCATTCTCAGATCCCGAGGGCTTTGAGATCGAGGCTGGCTATTTTCTATGTATACAAGAATTATTTTATTATATATTTCTTCTCCCATTTTCATTGTTGCTGAGCTCATGTTTTATTTTAATTAATGTTTTAATTTAGTTACATGCACCATGAGGCACTTTCTCCGAGGTTATAATTAAGTTAGGAAAAAAAAAATTGGCTACTCCAGCGTTCGAGGCGGGGAAACCAAGACTCAGAAAGGGTGGGTTTGTGGCTCAAAGTCATTAGGAAAATCAGGGATGAATTCGGGAGGTGAAAGGTCTCTAGGGAGCCTCGTAGAACTTCATCAACCTCTCTCCACTTGGACATCTCAGAGAGCAGGTGAGCGATAACGTACAGAGCCCTGAGAACGTGACAAGCGCTGTGCTAGACCTTGTATACAACGTTACCATCCTCCCAGTAATTCCACAAAGCAGTTTCTCTTCTCATTTCATGATGAAGAACATAAGGCTCAGAGCTTTAGCAGCCTTTTCAGAGCCTATCAAATGGTAAAGGGTAGAGGCAGAATCTCAACCCATGTCAGTCTGTTCTCTAACTCTGGGTTTGTTTTACCTACCACTCGTTAAAAAAAATAATAATTCGAGGAGGACTACGCAGAAAATGTTAGACAGTCATACTGGACCTTGGCCCAGGAATCCTCAATCTAAGAAAGAGACGAGGATCTCTGACGCCTTCAGTTGAATTAGTTAATCTCTGGTGATGTTTGAAGTCACCTTCAGTCACACACATTTCTGAGAGTAGCTTTTAAACTCTCACAGTAACATCACCACCACCACCGCCAAAACTCAGTTACTACTACCAACAAAAACTTTGCCCACACTATTCTAAGAACATTCTGTAACAACTCTAGGAGGAAGGCTTTGGTATTATCCTACTTTTACAGTGAGATTCATGAAACCTCGTATTTTCAGAGATCATGCTTCTTCCAAAGCCTGTCCCTTCTCAGATCATTGTCCCCGAGGACATCCTGGATGGGAAAGCTATGGGTTCAGATCCTGTTGGGCTCTCAATCCCCCTTTTTCCTGGCCATGTGTCCTTCACTGATTGCTTTCCTATTTGCTGTCTCCTATTACGGCTGTTCCAGAGGCTTGGCACACAGAGATGGCCCCAGCCCTCAGGCGGCTTCCATTTGCCCTGCAGAAACAGGCAATGAACAAAGGAAGGAGTGTGTAAAAAAAAAAAAAAGAAAGAAATGTCAGATCCCAAGACAAACAAGAGCTTTGTGGGAAAGGAATACCAGGACAATGTTAGAGCCTGAGGATATTGAGGGAAGGCTGTTCGGAGCAGGTGATGTCTCAGAGACAAGAAGGAGCGGGGCCTGACCTGAGCTGGTGATGACATCCCAGGCAGGGGAAACAAGAGGCAAAGACCCCAGGGTGGGCCCCGGGCGTCTCATGGCCATTTTCTTACATTTCCCACATTTCCTTGCACTTCTCTTTCAAGGCACTCTTACTGTAACCGAACAAAAGGACCCGTGAGGGGGGTGGTGGCCAGATGCTATTACTGAAACGACACCCTCCTTCCCCGGGACCCCTCGGTTGTGGGTCCTTTGCCCGCCGCCCTTGGAATTATGGCTCTGAATGGCAGAGTTTGGTGAAAAGGAAAAGGAACTATTTATTCAAAAGTTATACAGGTTTGATTAATGGCTAAATGTCACCCTTAAACTTCAAAATCCCTTCAAAACAACCACCAGCACACACACCGTCCTGCCTTCCCCCCTTTGCCCAGTGGGGCCAGTGAGGTCAGTGAGGGTCCCGTCCTTCAGAAGAAAGAAAAGAACAGAAGTCCGGGGCTTGGCTAGGCAGGCCTCTCGCGGGTCTCAGCACCATCCACTGCGTCGCCGCGATCTCCAGCTCTTCATCCATAACAGTGTGGCACCTTCTTCTGGCCCACGAGCAAGAGTCCTTTCTCCCCTCTTTCTTCCTGCGTGGTCTTCACACTGTTCCCCAGAGTCTGTGTCCTTTTGTCTCTCCTGCAGGCCCATCTCTCCTCCTTCCCCTCCCAGTTACATTCTGTATGAAGTCTTTGAAACCTTTCTGATTAGCTTTGGAGATATGCAAAATAACCCTCTTTGCATATGAGGAATGAAGGTATCCTGTTATTGACATGCAAAATGACTCTCAACGGCCCTGCTCAAGGCTCCCATTCCCCATGGCGGCCTGCCCTGGGGTGGGGAGAATATATTTTTCTTGGACACCCCAATCTCTGGACCTTGTTACAAATACCCTTTGGAGGGGCCCTGGCTGTGCCCCATTACATTACCACAGTGGGTGACTTCATATTTGTTATTGGAATTATTTTGTTAGTATCCACCTTTCAACTGACCATGAAGTTCAAGGAGGCAGGAGTTCAGCATCATAACCACAGGGTGCAAAGACAGTTCCTGACTCATAAATACTTGTTGAATGAATGAACAGATGCTCAGGAAAGGCTATTTCCAATTCCCATTCCCTTTTGAAAACTGTAAAGCACAATCAATTGACACTGGGCTAGTAAGGAGACTGAGCACTTCAGAATGCAACTCTTACATCCTATATTATACGGTGCTTTCATTTGACCAAGAACTTCCACCATGTTCCATTCATTCACGACAAGTGTTGAGTGCCTACTATGTACCTCGCCTTTTACATATGAACCTGTGAGACACCTGATGGGTAGACAGCACATCTTGCATTGTGCCCACTGCTCAGGAGGGGAAAATGCCTCAGGCCATGATATCGCCAAGGTCATTGCTGCATTAACACTACTCCCTCTCAGCTGACCTACTCCAGGTTTCATCCCTTCATACTGGTCTGTTTGGGGATGCACTTCCTAGAACACACAGGCTTGATGTTCGCCTGGGGAGCAGGAGACAGGTGTTTGCGGGGAGGGGGACGGGGAGTGTGAGCATCTTGTTTCCTGCGGTAGCCCTAACACTTTCATGCTGCCCTACTCAACCTCCCCTCTCCCCCCAGGGACTACCATCACCCAAGACATTGTCCAAACACTTGCACCCCCTTGCTCCCCAGGCCTGCCCCCCCACCCCTGACTGAGCTGTCCCATGAACTCACCAAGGACACTAGCATGTCATCGCGTGTTCGCTCCTCTGTGTTCCCAGGAGACTCTGGTTCCCTAACGTCAAGGCTACCTCTTTCACTTCTGTATTTCTAATGGCCTGGCATATAGGAGGTCCTCAATAAATGTCTGTCAAAGAAGTGGATAGAGGGGTCTTGTCCATTTCAGGAGGCAGCGGGGCTGGACTGTTCCTGTTCACTCATGCCTGGCCTGGTGCTGGACTCTCCCCGAGGGTAACCAGCCTTTGCTGCACCTTCCCAAGTGCATTGTGTCACAGGTCTGCAGCTGTGTGTCTGGCATGAGCTTGCATCCATCGCTGCAATTTGTGAGCGCTGAAGCCATTTAATTAAATGGATGAAATTGAATCTGCGAGGTTGTTATTGCTGATATTGTTTTCTGCGCACGGTCGGCTGCGAGGCAACCCATGGGAGGCCTGGGAGCGTGCTCCCGCTCATTCTGGGCCTGCTCTCCCACCCCCAGCCCAGATGGTGTCGGGAGGCGGCTGAGATCCTGGGCGCAGATCTGAAGTCAGAGGTTCAAAGCCCTTCTGTGTGCAGGTCCCCACTGGTGTGTCTGAGCTGCTGACAGGCGCGTGCCCCTCCTCAGGAGGCAGCCAGAGCTGCGTAAGCTAATTTTGCAGAAGGGAAACTTGCCAAGCCAGAGTGAGCTTTCATTTGCCTAAGTTTGCATCAATAATTAATCCAACCTGGTTTTACACAAGGCTTGACATAAAATTATTAGCTCTGAGAGCATTTCTTGAGCTCGTCTCAGAAGAGGGCTATCATGAGCCCAAGGACAGGGGACCCATGAGAGATTGGACAGGCAGCTCAGAAAGTCATTTTCTCCTTTCCCCATTTCAGGATCCATTGAAACGGCTCCACTGGGCCTCTGCCACCGTCAGCTGTAACTTTCTGAGTCCCAGGTCCTTCTGCTGCTCGGAAACTTTCAATGGCTTTCCACCATGCTCCTAATTCAGCACCAATTCACACTCGCATTTCCAGTATCTACTGTTTCCTCTCTCACAGCTCCTCTTCATCCTTCCTGTTACTGCTGCACTGCCTTAACACACCTCCCTTGTTGCCTTGGCTTGTACTCCTCACCCACATTTCTGTGGGTCGAGCGCGTAGCCATCCTTCAAGGCTAAAATTCAATGTCACCTCCCCTAGGAAGCCTCTTGTGATTTCTCCAATAAAGATCATCTTCCACCTTCTGCTCTCTATTTGGAAAGGTACCCCAGTCTGTCCTGGACTACGTTATCTATGTACCTGTCTTCATGTGCAAGACAGCGCATGTTTCCGTGGGCAGGTAACAGTAATTCCTAATGGAATCCCCACCTGATGTTGGGCACTGGGGGCTCCAACCAAGGGAAGCAGGCAGAGCTGCAGTCACTGTTTTCGCCCCTGCATTGGATTCTCAGTCTTATTTCCAATTTGGCTAATAGCACCAGTAGCTTTCTCAGTTACAGGAGCTCAAAACATCATCTTTTTGACCATATTTTTTCCTTTCATTTTCCATCCATATGGTCAGTAAATCTTGTCATTTATCCTCATGGATATTTCTTCAACCCAGCCTCGCTTCCCAGTCCCTTTGTTATGGTGGCAGCCCTCTGAATCTCTTCCCAAGGGAAACCCTTTCCCCATACCCCTGCCAGGGCCGTGCCCTCCCGTTCACAACCGCTCCTACCCACCCGCTGCCTCAGCTCCAAGCCCCAACTCCTGAACCAGCACTGAACCGACACTCGCAGCCTCTTTCCTCCCTGCTGCCCAACCTGTCACTGAACATCCTGGTCAGATTCCCCTGCTCTTCAAGGCCGCTCTGCAACTTCTCCTCTCTAGAAGGCCCTTCCAGCTCCGTTGCTCAACCCCTAACCCTGTACCCATTTTCATGGCCCAACTCGAAGGTCACTTCCTCAGAGAAGTGACCCATTGCTCTCTTTGCAGAATTAAGGGACGTCCTCTTCGCTCCAACAGCGTGCTGCTTATGCCTTGGTGACCTCCGTGGTCCTCATTCATGCACTGTCCCCTGCATTCTGCCTTTGGAGAAGGGCAGTGGCCACATCGTCTCTTGTGTTTACATCCCTTTCCCTCAAAAGCCTACACCAATATTTGGTTCATAGTAGGTGTTCAATCAAAATTTGTTGAAATATCAAATAAACATTGGAAATAGGAAGCCAGGAATTAGAAAAGGCAATCTTATGACCTTCTGGGCAAGAAAATACCTGTTACTGTTACTGTCATTGTTCTGGTGGCTATGATTTCTTAGCCACCAAATAACACAGTGCTTTGCTCACCTGTCCCAGGTTTTCAGGCAAGTTCATATTTCAAATATTGCATCTTTTTGTCTTCCAAAGAACATCCAGACGTCTAGACCAGATGTCCCAACACTTTGTTTTTAAATAAGATCCCTTCAAAAATAAATGCTTGCTGTTTTCTCAGCTCTGGGTTAGATGCTGGGAGGCATCCACAAAATAACATGGTTCTCACCTGCTTTGGGGACAGGCCAGGCACAGACTGGGAGGAAGCCTAGTGTGGGTAGTAATGATATTTCTGATCACAGAGTTGGTCACCAAAGGGGACTAGAGCTTTTACGGCACTCTCCTCTCTGGCAGCCAGTGGTAGCAAGGAGACTTAAAGAGGGAGAATTAAATCATTCTGTTTAGAAAGGCATCATGAAGGTGTGGTTTGTTGAGCAAGATGGATTGAACATGTCTGTGTTTCCTTTGTCAGTTGGCCAGAATTCCTTTTCACTAGAACCATTTTCTTTTTTAACTTGTACTCCTCGTACAATCCCAACTGCCCTTTCTTTTCTTTCCAATAAATCTCCCTTTGTTTCTCTTGAGACTCTCCTGCCCACCTGTCAGCAACTCTGCACAAAATAGTGTATTTCTGTCAGGAGGTCCACATGAAGTGCTAGCACTGGAGGCAGCTGAGGCGCTGTGTGGGGACGCCATGTCCCTTTGCCTGTTTACCTCCTTTCTGGCGTGCTCAGAGCCACAGCAAGCCTGCTCATCCACCTGCAGGCGGAGAGAGGTGGCCACGGCTCCGCTCAGCTTCCACATGCTCGCTCAGAAAGAGCCTTGGAGATGAGAGGGTGCCTGAGGTCCTGCCCTTGTGTGACTTCAAGCAAGAGTCCCACCTCAGAGCCGCGGGACCCCACCATGCAAATGGGTCCAGGTGAAGAAGGGTTTAAGCGAGCCAGCTGTGTGTCCTCTGGCTAAATAATCACCTCTTGTTTCCCCATCTGCATGAAAGTGGTAGATAATCCCCAGGGTGCCTTCCAGGTCTGTCATTCCATCATTTCATGAATCTATAGCAGCTAAAACGTGTTGAAAATAGGATTCTCTCTTGGGGATCCAAAGTCAATAGAAAAAGAAATGGTCTAGGTAATTCAAAGGCCCAGGAGAGACATTCTTTTAGGGCAGTGAAAGAACAATAATAATAAAATCTAGGATCAAAGTGCTCTTCCATCTCTTATCTTATTTGATTCCCCCAACAGCCTTGTAAGGAGAGAGCCAGGTGCATAGGACTTTTTCCTTACCCATCGTACAGATGTTCAGGTTGTGTACTGCACGTCTGAGGAAGCCCCGCCCACATTAGAAATAGAGACTTGCTTATACGAGAGGGTGCGCATGGTCATGAAGAATCCTGACCTGCCAGCTGGCACACAGGATTGTGTATATGTCCCAGGAGCTCACGTACAACACACTCATTGGAGAATTATATATGTGTCCTTGTCCTGACCACACTTCCGAGATGACTTCTGAGATCATCTACCTGTTTTCTTGAAGGCATGATTCCTACCTTCTCCCTCTGAACCTGACACCACAGCCTCACCTGAGGGATGGAGCTGGGGTCTCAGATGGTCTGTTCTGCAAGTGGCATGTGTGCCTGTGCCAGTTGGGGTGGGAGTGGTTGAGGTGTGAGTGTATTTGCTCACTGACCTCTGAAACCTCCCCTGGGGCAGAGCCAGGCCAAACTAAGGGCGCACATCCATGCAAAGCAGCATCACCTGATTCCTAATGAGACATGTATGTATCCTAGTCATCAATTTAAAAAGAAGCGGGAGATACGGAGTATCAGTGCTGGAGAGTGGTGGCTGATGGTGCAGATTAAAGTGAGGGCTAGAGTTTTTCCTGCCCTATCCCTGTCCCTTCCTCCTCCTTTACCTGAGGGCCATGTTAGGGGCACCTAATATAGCCGGAGGGGCCAGCTGACCATATCTCTGCTGTGTCAAACCTGGGATGCTCGTGCTTGTTCAAGTTAATATACTCACTTTAAAAAATGTTGCTGGAGGAGGGCACCTTTTCTGACTTGCACAAGGGCGCCCTATAGGCTAGCGGTAGGCACGCAGACTGGCGTATGCATGGGGTTCTCTGTCCTTGGCGTGTCCTTAAGGATGCTATTTGGGCCTTGCCATGGTATTCAAGGCTTTCTAAGAACTAGCTCTAGCCTAATTTTTTCATCTTCTCCTGTCACTCTCCTTCACACAACTCATGCTCCAGATCATTCTTCTTCCCCCCATTATCTAGATACCACAGTCTAGAAGCCACCACTTCTGTGAAGTCCTCCTTGATTCTCCGGTGCAAATGGCTCCCTTCTTTCTTTTGTGCCTCTCCATCCCAACCGGACTGGAGTTGAGACATGGGTACATCAGGGGTATAAATGATACTACCACTGCCCCGCCCACGGTGTGTATGTGTGACTGTGCAGGTGTCTGGGAGGAGAGAGAAAGGAAAAACAAGAGGGGCAGGATTCCATGGCCTCTGTCCTTCACTGTCAGCAGAGGTAACTTGTTTTGAGTATTGATGGAGGGATGACAGCTGGGGACAGAGACGCTAGATTTATGGAGACCCAAGGGCAAGGGCAGCCCTGCTTCAGGGCCAGGGCACCGTGCCATCTGAGGTGGGTGAGGGATTCCTCATGCCCCACTCACTCAGCTGCGGACCCCATGGAGTGCCTTGGCCTCCTGGGCAGCGTTGGGCACTGCCAGCCACTTTGTCGGTAAGTGGGTTGTGTCTCCCTGGTGTGAGGATGAAGGCTGGAGCAGGGAGACTGAGTCTGTTAACTGGTGTGTGGACTCCAAATGTGCTCTGGGATAGGCGCTTTCCTTCTACTGCTTGTAGCGAGGATGTTAAGAGGTGGCCTTTGATCTCACAAACAGCTCAAGATACTTCTTAATCCTGAAAATCTGGCTGTCGTCTCAATGTATACAGTATTATTCATCCCATACACACCTTGGCCATTCCTACTTGTAACTGCTAACATTCGTTAAACACCTACTATATTCCTATGTATATTATCACCCTACTGAACACTTAATGATAACCCTGCATTATTATTCAGCCCATTTTACAGAGGGGGAAATCAAGGATCAGAAACTCAATAACTCCCATCGGGACCATCCAGATAGAGAATGGAGGGTATGACATCCCAACCCAAGTCCGTGGAATGCCAGGTATGCAAGGCTTCTTGCATGCTGAACAGGCAGCTCAGCACCTCCACCTCCGGGTCACTTCTGAGTCCTTACCCTCTACCTACACGGCTCCAGACATAACTCAAGATCCAGGCCCGATTTATTAGTCTCCGCACCCTTGTACCACGGTGGTGAAGAATGCAGGCCATGCACCCGGACACAGCTGAGATGCACCTCGTATTAGCTGAGTGACCTTGGACGAGCAGCTCAACATTTTCTGAGCCCATTTCCTCATAGAGTTGTGATGGGGATTAAGTGAGAAGATATATTTAAGAATTTAGCAGAGCGCTCAGCACGTAGCAAGCGTTCAATAAACGATGGCTGTGAAAGTCATCTATCTGTTCGATAAGCAGTAATGGAGGACACACTAGGAGCTAGGTGCAGTCCCCCTTCCGTGGATGGACACTGTATCGGAATGCACGTATCCCAGTGAATGAAACTCTGTCCCGCTGCCTTCCCAGTCTTTGTTGGAGCCTGCACTGCATACGGAGTGGAGACCTTCTCCTCCCCTGAGACCTGCAGGGAGCTGATGCTCTTATTTATCATTTAGGAAGCATCTGCTCTTCGGTGAAATATCACCCTGGTGAACAAACAGTGTGGGCATTTGACCTTTCTCAGTGAGCGCTGGCTTCTTTGCTCACTGCCAGGAATGAAGCAGATCTGAGGAGGAGACATGCGTCAAAGGACCTTTCAAAAGGGTCGCCAGATGGGTGCCCGGGTGATGACCCTGGGGCTGAGAGCAGCAGTTGAGATGGGTTGGAGGCTGCAAATTAATAAACCTGATCCTGTTATCCCGATGGGCCAAGAAATCTCTTCAACATCTGCAGGTGCAAAATCTGAAAATGAAGTCAGTCTGGCAAGTGCCAAGGATGCGAGGCGGGCGCCAGCTGCTGTGGCCCCACCGCCTCGCTTGGTCTCCCTCTCCTGCCCTCTCAGGAGCAGTTGGCACCTGTCAGGCAGAACCCAGAAGGTACAGCTGGCCAGGCCCTGTGGGTGAGTCTGCAGGTGGCATCAGCAAGCCCTCTGAGGTTTGCACTGGCATCTCTGAGAAGCCTCCCGGTCCTCCCACGATGTGTGACTGGTCTGGATGGAGGCTGGAATCACTGGGAGGGACAAAAGCAATTCTGTGAAATAAAAACCTGCAGACACAGCACTTGGACATGAGAGCAAAGCTGTGGTCCTGACATCATGGCTGAGTGGTAATCTCTCGTCCCGGGGTCTTCATAGGCCTCGCCTGAGGAATGGATCATTTTTGCAAACTGCTATTGTAATGTAAGGGGCTGTTATTAATCGGCTTCTGTCATTCACAAGCACTTTTGAAGCCTGCTGTGTTCCAAGTTCTTCTTTAGGGACAGGGACTGGGAAATGACCTAAACAAGGTTATTGCCTGGCGAAGTTCAGTCTTTATTAGGGTCAGGGTCAGGTGCAGAGTCAGGGAGAGGAGAGATGCAGAGAAGGTGAGACAAGGAAAATGTCATCTGCAGAAATAAGAGGCTTGTGGTTCTCTGTCCTGTCTGTGAGAAGATTCAGAGGTAGGCTCAGAATCTGCAGGATGGGCCAGTTTGCAAATTGGGAACAAGGAGCAGGAAACAGGCCTAGAGTAGAAACCACCGCCCCATTACAACAGATGGGCAGATGGGATAGGCCCACATTGCTTAGGAGCAGGATAAAGGAAGGACCTACGATTTAAAGGCAGCCTGGGGCTGAACCGCGGACACCCGGCGGGGGGAGGGGGGAATTTCTTCCGCAGGCAGTAAGAGGCCACTGAAGATTTTCAGATTGTGCTTTGAGAGCATTTTATCTTGTAGCATTTTCTATATATTGGGAGGGGCCACAAGACTGGAGGAAGGAAGATTAGTTAAGCTGCTGTGGTACCTGGGCAGGAGGGACGGGAAATTAATACCTCAGAATCTACCAATTTCTATGGCACCTTCATGACCCACCACTAACCAGGGGTCTGCAAATGGATGGGCTGGAGATGGGCAGGCAAATTACTGTGGAGGAATTAAGGAGGCGACAAACAAGAGAGTGGAGACAGCAGGAAATATTTTCAATACCACTGAAAGGAGCCCGCCTTCTCGTCCCCGACCTCGCTTTTCATCTGCCTTATTTGCAGCCAGGATCTCAGATTCTGCAAATGCATCAAGAACAAACAAACACATGAAAATCAATGCAAACCAGACAAAAGACCTTTGGAGGCTGGAGAGTGGAGATGGCGGGAGGTCTCTATTAATCCCCTTTCCCTGGCGGGGGAGGGTTGGTTGGGAGGCAGGACAGTGAGCTGGGTTGGAACCAACTCAGCCTGCCACTCGGTGGGGTGGCTGGTTGCTGCGTAACCTTGACCAATTTCCTTAACACCTCTGAACCTTAGTCTCCTTGTCTGAAAAATGGGATGGTTGCCATCTTATGACGTTGTGAGGGGTGTGATTTTCTGAGGAAAATATACATAACTGGCCTGATCCATCTTAGCTTCTTTTCCCTGTCTCTTAAAGGAGCCCGCTGACCCATGATTGTTGTAGCTAAAACACTGCCATCGGAGTAATTTTCCTAGTGTTGTTGATCTTTGTTAGGTCACGGTTCTCATGACAAAGGTTGAGTTTTTCAACTGTTAGCAGTCATTTCTACCATAGTATAAACAAATCTTAATTTACAAGTGTCTCAGCTCAAAGGATCTTTACAGATGATCTAGCACAACCCACTTATCTTAGTACCAGGGCCCTTATAGACTAGAAAGGAGAAGGGAGGCTCTCAAAGTCGTACAGAGAGGCAGAAAAAGAATCAGGATTAGAACTTGGGTCTCCTGTGCTTACTTGCTTCTCTTTCAATTGTTCATGATGAAGTTTATTTATTTTAGTTATTATGTTAATAGCAAGCAGATACTAGAGCTTGAGGGAGAAGGAAGGAGGTGCTGAGAAGAGTAAGACTTCACTCACACCGGCGAGGCATACTAACCGCAGTTTTTCAGGGTTTCCTCCTGGGTTTTGGGAACCGTGAAGGCAAACGTGCCCCATGTGATGCAGGATCACAGCCCAGGCTCCTCACCAGGAGACAAACTGAGGCGCCTTTAAGCCCTTCAGACAGTGAGCAAGCTGAGAGGTGGATGTAAGACCCAGGACACGCTGCTTTATCACTCAGAACCTCAGTGTCTTCATCCGTGCAATAGGGACATTCTGTGACCCTCATATGCAGGGGTTATCAAGCTCTGCATTCACGTGTGGCCACATTAACTCTAATGTTTGCATCTTGACAGCTCTAAGCCTTCACTGACAAGGCATCCGGACCTCAGCGCGGAACAGGGCCTTCCCCAGTTTGGAGGAGTCCTCCGACCGGGGAGTGTCCCCCACTTCCTCACAAAGAAAAGGCTGCATGCATTGCCCTTGGCCTCTAGGCCTTACCACTGCTTCTGCAGTGCAAACTCCGGTCCCTTACCAAGGAGGCTACCGCCCAGTGTCCTCAAGCCTCCTCCCATGTCTGCAGGGGAAGTATGCCCACTCCTTAGTCGTCGCTTCGTCTTGTCACCTGATGCCCAGGACAATGCTGCTGTGCCCCATTTCATGCAGGTCCTCAGGAGGACAGCGCATATAGTGGCGGGGTCCACCCATCCCCATGGGGGCCCCAATCTGTCAGGGTGTGATGGGGCTCTATGCCATGCCATCCCTCCTCTGTCCTTACCTTTCCCCACCCCTTTGGGTCCCTCCCTCGGCCCAAAGGACAAAGTCTCCAGAGGTAGAGCAGGCTCGCGAGTGTGGGCTGTGGAGCCGGCCTGCCTGAGCTGCAGGCGCACCTCTGCCACACACTAGCTCTGTGATCTTGGGCAGCCTGGGGTCCCTCTCTGTGCCTCAGTTTCCTCATCTATAAAAGGAGGTGATGGTACATGCCTGCTAGGGCTGGAGTTCAGATTAAATGAGTGATAGAGTCCGACCTGTGGTGGGTGATCAATTCATGTGAGTAATTAGCACATATTATCAACTTCCACAAACAGATGCCCCAGGAAAGAAGCATGCGTTTCACTCTGCCCAGTAGGAGCCCCTGACCCCAGCTGTGACCGTTTGCTTCATAAGTGCCCTGTGCTCCGCAGGCCTCTGGACATAATTCCCCTCTCTTGTCAGGCATCACGTCTTGGCTGGAAGAGGAATGTACAAGGACTCCATCACAGGTTGGATTTCCTGGGAAGCAGGTTCTGGGATAGAGATTAGCGCACGGGAATGTTCTTGGGCAGGAAGCCAGAGTGGGCAGAGGGAGACGCTGACCTGCCATGTGGTGCTCATGAAAGCATTGCCAAGCCCCAGAGACCTCTGACCCTGGCTGGCCCTTTAGGGCTGTCCTGAGTCAGGGCGAGGGCAAAGAGCGTCCTTCCCCACCGCTGACTAGTCACTGGATGCCAGTGTCCCTGGGACAGGGCACGACCTAAGGCAAGGCAAGCCCCTCCACAGAGCGAACTTCCAGATAAAACTGCCTGCAGAGAAAATGGATCTTCATTCCTGACGGGGAGCCTGCGTGGCTCAGCATGGCTGCTGGGACAGACTGGGACAGGGAGGTTACAGGGACAGAGATCTTGCTTTGTGCCTGGTGCTGTGTCTCTGGCTGATGGTGTGGCATTTAACTCCCCTGTCACCCCACCAGGTAGATGTTCTGACCTGTGTTGCGCGGAGGAGCAAAACTCAGAGAGGCCGAAGGACTTGCGCACGGTCACGCAGGTAGGAGGCCACTGGGTTGGGGCTTGGACCTAGGCCCATGCGGCTCGTGTCCACGCCGGTCCACGCCCTTCCTGTGGTCTGCTCCCACACTGCCACTCAAGGTTTCTTCTGACAAAGACTTCCGAGATCTAGGAAGCAAGCCCCTGCCGGGCTCTCCCCATTCCGCCTTCCCCACTGTTGGGGGCAGCTTCCAAGGGTCTCCTTTACTTCAGCTTTCAGAGAAGGTCCCTCCTCCGCCACAGGCCAAGAATGACTGTGCAGGACAAAGAGCTGTGTAGCCCCCAAACTCTCCCCCTACATCTCCCTTGACTCCCTTTTTTCCCTTTGCCCGTGTGGAGACCTGCCTTCACCACGGGGGCCAGTTCTAGACTCGCCTTATCATACGCCCAGGATCAAAGGGTCCTGTTTCAGGGGAAGGAGACCAGACGGACTAAATGACCAGGCGATTAAAGCTCCATTTGGCTGGAAACAAAGTTGTTTTTGCAAAAGTCTTGCCTTGATTTCTGCACTGTCAGGGGTTGTTTTTAAATTTTATGTGTTCCGGTCTTTTAGCATTCTGCCTGGTTTGCTCTCACACTTTATTGGGCAATTTTCAAACATTGCACCTCAGTCCTGCCAGACTTTGGGAGTAGGGAGGTCAAACCTCCAGTCTTCGATGGATGTGGTGTTGGGGGAACAGGCTGGAGCTAAGGACTCAGGAGCTGCTCACCTCCGCCCCCGCAGGAACCCTGCAGGCCCCGCGCAGGGGGAGCTCAGCTCTCTCTCCTCTGTGCGCCCCCCACCATGGGGTCCCCCTCGGAGAGGTGGTCCCACCCAGTGGTTAGGGGCATGACTGCTCAGCCTCACTGCAGGCCACTTACGGAGAGCCTGGGACATAGCATTGAACCTCTCTGTGCCTCTGTTCCCTTATCCTCTGAGGGACATAGGGTAAGCATGCTTGCTTCACACATTACTGGGAAGAGAGGGTCTATATGTGTAAAGCACCTGGAACATGCCTGGCACTTAGTAAGTGCTCAGTAAATGTCAGCAACCACAATCCTAACAGCTTGCATTTATTGAACACTTGCTGTATATCTTATGTACATTAACTTGCTTAATTGCTGTAAACAGTACCAAGTCTAGGTGTTGACTCCATTTGACAGATGAAGAAAACGCACCTCAGAGAGGTTGAGTACCTTTTCCAACATCACACAGCTGGCCACAAGGGACCAAGAATTGAACCCAGGTCTTTTGGACTTCAATGTCCAAGCACCTTGTACTTCCTACCCTGTGTTAAACATATTTGAGTAAATATTTTCAGTCCCTGATGAGAATTTGGGTTTCTAGGAACAGAATCCTATTGAAGCTCCTCTTGTAATCCCCACAGCACCAAGCACGGAACGCTGCTCTATAGATATTTGTGGAGTAATGGGATGATCTCAGGAGAAAGGAAGCTCACATTCATCGAGTCCCTCCTGTGTGCCACACACTTTGTCGGGCTTCTTTTCCAAGTCTCACAGGCAGGGATTAGCTTTATTTTACAGCTGAGAAAGTGCCAGGGGACGCTCTTAGGTCCAAAGTTAAGCAAGGAGATTAGATGCTAGATGACCTTTTAATGGCCTTTGCAAAGATGCTCAGAAGAAAATGGAATTTTAATACTAAAAGGAATTGCAGAGAAGCAAAGATAATGTACTTCGCCAGCACTCTCTAGCAACAGGCAGGGCAAGGGTGAGAACAGAGACTTGAGAAGCAAACAAAACTTTCCTCATCCTTGGCTCCATCACCTTCTAGCTGTGCGACACTGGGTGAGCTCTTTGACGTGGCGGCGCCTCACTTTTCTGTGAGATGAAGATGGGCAGGCCCTACCTCTGAGTGGGTCAGCCTACAGATATTTATGGAGTGTCTGCCCTGACCCAGTCCCAGTTCTAGGCAGCGCAGAGAGAGTCGTGAACCAGCAGGCACAGCCCTACTGTGAACAAGGCTGACGCTGTTGCAGGAGAGGGACATCAACCAATATTCACATTTCTAAAGTAGTTTCAAGTATTGATTATCAGTGCTTGAGACCAACTTATGAGTGACCGTGTCTGGTGTGAATGGAGAGGGTCCCTTTTGTGAAATGATGCTCAATGTGGTCCCTGGATGATGGGGAGGGACCAGCCATGCAAAATGCTGGGATGAGAGTGCTCTGAGCAGGAGGCACAGCCAGTGAAAGACCCGGGGATGCAAGAGCCTGAAGGTAGAAAAACAGCCAGGTGGCTGCAATGGGATGAACTAGGGGGAAGAGGAAAGAGTGAGTTTGCAGAAGAGGTGCTCCCGGGTGGCCTAGCACCCAGTAGACCTTGACGGGGCATGTGGATTTCATTTGGATACTATAGGAAGGCCAGCCAAGAGTTCCAAGGCAAATCGGGAGTCTGGTAATTTTCCAGATAAGGGCTGGTTGGGGCTTGGAGAAGAGTTAGAAATAATTACAGTTGGTTGGATTCATCACTCATCATAATGGGGGGGGGGCATAGCCAAGGACATGTACCATCAGACTGAATGTGGGGTATAACAAAGAGAGAGCAATTCAAGATGACCCCTAGATCTTGGGCTTGGACAATTGGGGGGATGGTGCTGCTCTTTATTAAGATGGGAAAGGGTGAGGGTGGAGGCAGAATGTAGGGATTAATATAGTTCTGGTTTGATGTTTTAGATACCAAATGGAGATGCTGGAAGGGAAGCAGATTGGAAAAGATGTACTGGGGATGTGTAATATACGGCAGTTTAAGCCGGGGGAGGCTAAGACCCCGTAGGGAGTGAGGCAAAGTAGGAGGCTGGATGGGATCCTAGAGTACAACCGTATTCAGAGGTCTGGCAGAGTGGAGGAGCCAACAAGGGAGATGGAGCACCTAAGGCCAGGGAGGAAAGAGGGAAATAAGGAGAGTAAGCTGTCATGAATAGTTAGAGAACAAAGTATCTTAAGTGGGGTGTCAACCATGTAAAAGCTAGTGGAAGGTCAGGTACAAGGAGGACAGAGACATTAATATTGGTTTGGCAGAGGAGAGCCACAGCTGACTTTGAGAAGAGTCTCAATGCAGTGGTAGGATGTAAGCCTGGTTGGAATGGGATGAAGTTAGGACAAGAGGCAAGAAAGTGGGCATAACGCACATAGGCAGCTCCTCCAGGTATTTCTGCAGAAATATGGTAATAGCTGGAAATGACTCTGGAGTCAACAGGTTTTATAAAGCTAGGTGACATTATGATTCATGCTGTTGTGAGGAAGAAATGGATTCGTTTTTCAGTAAAACAATTAGCACCCAGTGCCTGAAACAAAGTGTTTGATAAATAGGGGCTAGTCTTATCATCACTCAACATGTATTGATTGAGAATCTATTGTGCCCAAGGAGTTACTGCTGGCTAGCCATTAGTGTTGTTCACCAATATCTGGCGGCCTGAACTTGTTGGCTCTGTTGTGTGGTCATGGGACTACATGACTAGTTCTGGTCAAAGAGCTGTGAGTGGCAGGGACATGTGACACCCCTGGGCTGGAACATTTTAGAGTGAGACCCCTCTTTCCCTGGTGTGTGATCACAGCTGCACCCATGAATATAGAACTTCCATTAGCTTGAACTGCAATGAGCAGAGTCCCCCGAAGACCCATGTACTGTAAGTGAGAAAGAACTTACCTTTCGGTTAAACCACTGCATCTTTGATGATACTTGTTTCTTCAGCATAACCTCGCTGGTCCTCACTGAATCAGCAGTGATGCAATCACCAGTGAATTAGACTGAGGTATTCCTGTACTAATGATGCTTACTGTCCAGCAGTCAATCTACAGCTTCCACAGAAGTACTTTGAGATGTATGAGTGTTGTTCCAGAGAGAAGGCATAGGGTGCTATGTGAACGAATGGTGGGTGCCCTTACCTGTGCTGTGAACTCAGGAGGGCTTCCCTGAGGAAGGATGTTTCAGCTGAGACTTCAAGGGTGACCAGCAGTTAGATAAGGGAGAAGGTGTGGTCAAGGAGCATTCCAGGAAGAGGAAATTGATGTGTTTGAATGTCTAGAGGCAAGAGAAAGTCAAGCCTAATTTAGAGACAAAGAGAACAAAATGTCTGGAAAGCACAAGGAGTGACTCTAGGTAAGTGTGTAGACAAAGGCAGTGCTTAGGCAGTAGAGGGCTTTGTCACTTTTGCATTTGCATTTTATTCTAGTCTCAGAACGGGATTTAACACCATATTTTCCTGACTCCCCACCACTGCCTCCTTCCTAAGTTGAGCCAACGAGGTAGCTGGAGCTGAAGTGTTTATCAGGAGCCACTTTCAAAGCAAACCCACCAAAGACATCCAGGTCCCTGAAATGGGTGAGGGAAGGAGCTGTGGATTTTCATGGCAGCTGAAGGAAGCCTGTTATTTCACCTTCATGGAGCCCTTTGGAGCTCACCCTCGTGGTCTGAGTGGATTGCCACCCAAAATCCTGGTGGCATGAAGTAAGACATCTGGCACCCTGAAGCATTTCAGGGATTTAAAATTCACCCTTATCTTCTCTGGCATTTGGTTGGAACTCTGCACAAAGATCAATAGACACGTGGAAAGTCAAGTTTGACTTTTTGCAAAGTGATCTGATTCCCCATCCCCAGTGCAAAATGCTGGTCAAAAATGAACTGAAGAACATGGAGGGAGGGGTCATACAGGAGGTTTGAGTGAGGCTCCCCCCTTCCACCCGCAATTACTTTGAATCTCTTTCTAGATCCCCTGTTGTCTGCCTCCAGAAAACTAATGGCTGGATGTTTTGTCCATCATGGGAAGAAAGGCCAATTGGAAGCATAAGGAGAATGAGCATGTTTATTCCTAAAGTGTTGATGCACTGAGTTGGTCCAACGGCCACCTGGAAGACAAGTGCAGTAATCCTGACCAGGCTGCCACCTGGAAGAAGGGCCACAGTAAGGAGATGAATGGGCTTTGAGTGCCCTCCTGAGCCTTGGCATGAAGCTGGAAGTAAAATTAAATGGGAAACAGACCTACTGCATGTGAACGTAAGTGAAATATTGAACAAGAGGGCGGGTCTTTAATATGCTGGGATCCATCCTATTTGTATACGAAACAGGGCCTAGAACTGCAGGTTCCTGCCAATCAGATGAACAACCCCTCCTGTGGGTGGAGCTAGCAAAGGTTGGCTGGCTAGAACCCATACATGGTCCTTCAATCCTGTCCCTGCGAGCCTGGGCTGATGTCCTATCCTCAGTGTAACTGACTTGTCATGGCCACACAGAAGATGTGCCAGTTCTCTTTCTGAGCTCGTACCAACATATTCAAGACTCGGTCCTTTGTCTCCTACTGACCCCTCTGTTCAGTCTCTCTCGCTATAGCCATTAACTTCCACGCCTAAGTCCAAAAAGATGTTGGGAAGCTGGGCTCTGAGGTGGGAGGGCTGGTTAAATAACTGCTCCATTTACATGTTTTGCTCCCACCTCAGGCATGGATGAGGGAAGTGTGAAATAGAGCAGTGCATTTCAAGCCCACATGATCCAAAACGTGTTTCTTATTTTTAAATGGGGCTCATTTATATATTCAGCAGTTACTTTTTATAAATACAAACGGAATAGCAATGAAATCCTCTTCTTTTCTTATCTCACAACAACTCCTCTAAGTATCATACCCCCCGGATTCTTCCATGCTCTCTGCATCACTCTGACCATATTCGTCTGGTGTCTGAGGAAGGGTGATGTGTCTGTCTGTACATGGGACTGTGGTATGGTGGCCTGTTAAACTTTCAGGACTCGGAGAGCATGTTGACTCTGAAAACAACCTTTCACAAAATATCTGGTTGAGTTTATACAATTTGAACTTGAGGAGGTGAGGAATGTGAACTTGGATCAGACCAGCATTCTACTCACCCAAGGTTAAGGCAATGTCCTGCTCAAAGTCAAGTGCAGCTTCACTGTCAGACTCTCTCAGGGAACTTCATGTGTTCATTCATTTAAGGATATGGACTCAGCACCTACAGGTGCTAGTTAACCTAGTGTTACCTAAGCCAGCAGGGTCCTGGAGTCCCTGGATCTCACATTCCAGTTGGTCATGAATGCACCCAATGATGCAGACTTACCCACTCAGCATTATTAAAATCAAAGTCATCCTACCCTGATGCTGAGGAAGGTACTTGAGGGAACACAAAGAGAGTGCTTGATTTGGTGCATGTCATGGACTCATTCAACAGGCCTGAACTTTATGTGGAAGAGACTGGTAGAATGCAGAGATGGAATCGAGACTTTGGGACCAGTCAGACCACAGTTTGAATGCTTGACTTACCACAGAGGTGTTGGGTGAATGTTCACAAGCTGTTTTACTTCCTTGAGTGCCAGTTTGCTCATCTCTGAAATGGGATATGAGAATACTAGCTTTGTAGGCTTATTGCTAAGATGATATATGAGAGTATAAGTACGGTGGCTTACAGTCAATAAACATTAGCCTCACCTGTCTTCTTGCACTTCCAGCAGCCCTGTGCTGAGAAATGCTTAAGAACAACTCCTTCAAGGAGCTCCCAGCCTGGTCTGTAAGCTCTGGGAGGACAGGTGAAATGTTTCTCGATTCTCTTGTGTCCTCAGTGCTCAGCACCACACCTGGACAATGGTCCACGCTCAATACATATTTGTTACTTACTGGCTCAATGGATATGTTTTTAAACAATAAAAATCCAAGGCAGAGAGTAGTCATTTTTTTGGAAGAGGTACTCAGGGCAGCAAGTGACAGCCACTGTATTAGTGCTGGAGTTTCCACGATGATCAGGAAATAGGAAGAAGGAAGAGCAGGCTGCATAATATTGATGGAAGATAAAGAGCAAGGTCACAGAGGATGGATGGTGAGAGATGAGGAAGGAGTGGTAGGCAAGGCCAGGGCATGGAGGACTTTGAACTTGACTCTGTGCAAATAATTGAAGGGTTATACTCTGGTATGTGACATGGTCAGACTTGTATTTTTGTAAAATCTCCTGGAGGAACGCAAAAGCAGAGGTAAGGAGACCATTTAGGGACCTGCTGCAATGGGCTGGGGAGAAGATGACCATGACCTAAGACCATGGCAATGGAAATGGGGAGGAGAAGAAGGTCCGGGAGAAGTCAAAGCTACACAGTCTATAGCAGTCAGTCGTCACTCAGTGTCTGGTACAAGTTCTGGGGTCAGCGGATGTTTGGAGCGGAGCATAAAGCCTTTTGATTCCTGTTCCTACCAAGTACGAGGGAGGTCTCCTGTGCTTCCCAGTAAGGACTGGGCAAGCCCCGCTGGAAGGTCCTTCTCAGGGCTCTCCGTTCAGGCCAGAGGGATCAATCTGCCGTCCCCTTACTCATGGAGCTGTCAATCTGGTAAACAAAGATGCTGTCAAACTGCCTTATCGAGAAGTAGTTTAAATTAACCTTGACAGGTGGATTAATAAATAATAGGGCCTGAATGACTTATGAAGAAATCAATGACACTATAAATTTTTTTAAAAAAGCACACACTCAGCTCTGACCTAGTGGGGCTGCGGCATCCTTGAGCAATTCCAAATGTGCCCACACTTAGTTCCAGGCAATTTCATCATCCAGGAGATTAGACAGCATGCACGCAGGGGTGCTGATTACTGTATCTTCCGGGACGGCCAAGGGACATCGAGTGGGTGAGGATGATTTGCAGAAAACAAGATAATTTACCCTCATTCTCGGCCTGTAATGTGCAGCACGTGACCTGGGCATGCCTCTCTTTGCATAATACCTGGAATTTGCTGAGGCTGGAAGGGACTTGGGGGTCATGTGACCCAGTGGTTCTCAAACCTTCCAGACTAATATTTTGTGATGTTCCCTTTATTACCTTGAAATGGAATTCATAAATTACGTAACCCACCTAGACATCTCATTTTAAAAATCTATATAATGCCCGCACAGCAAAGTAAATGAAAAAATAAAAGGCAGAGTAATTTATAATAAAATAATATGTATGTTGATTTGAGAGTGAGAGGATATGACTAGACTGCTTTCACAGTAGCACTCAGATGATTGCTTGGCGGGAACCGAACTGCATGTGTGAAACCGGCCACGTGAATGGCATGGCCTTCCGAACTGTGATTTTCTGAAACAGTGGAGATCTGAACAAAACAAAGCACAATTCCTCCTTCATTTGCATGGTAGTTTCATTCCAAGACAATTCAGTGGATATTAAAATCATGCAAAAATTCTCTGTGTTTACATGTGAAACGGAATGAGGATGTAGGCCCAGATAATCACAGCAGGAAGTGTTCACATCTGTCAGGTGGGACATTCCAAAATCGAGTCAGGCGTGTCCGATTCTTCACCACGCAGGGGCCTTCCCGTGTGCGGCAGGCTGTCTAGCATCTGAATGCCCACAGCATCCCTTCCATCTATTATGGCAACCAAAAATGCCTCTGGAAATGTCCAAACCACTTTTTTGGAAGTAGAGCTTACCATTTTGTGATCCACAGGTCTCCTCCAGCCTCCCCATGGGTTGGATGGGGACTAGAAGGCTGGCAAAGGGAAGGGACTGGCAGAAAGTCACAGCACTGGTTTCTGGTAGAGGGAGGCTGGCACCCAGTTCTCCTGTCTGCCAGGCACAGAGCCTTCTCATCACCTGCAAAGTGGGGTGTGGAGTGGGCCCCCCTCCAAAGCCTTTGCAGTCTGGCCTGTGGCGAGATCCTTTTGCCCAGTGGGTGTCCAGGCCCTAACCTGTCTCGTGTGTGAATTCTAGACCTTGGTACTTCGTGCCTATTCTTAAAGTGCGATTCATCTGTATTTTAAAGTATTACTCTTTTCCTCTTTTTTTCCCCCTATCATCCGATTCTAAGCAAAGGTAATCAAAGGACCATAGGTAGCAATGTGTGTCTTGTGATCTAAGGGACACTGAAAGCACTCTTTCTGTATCAAGATTTCATTGCACCAAATAGCTACGATGCCTAAAATTCCCCATACCTTTGAGTGAAGGCATTTATAATTTCCCTTTAAAATGCAAACATTTTTAATTTACTCATATGGGTTACTCAGTAACCTCTCAGGTCCTTAGTTAATTGTTTTTTTTTAAGTCTGTGCAGTGAAGATAATCACACATTTCCTAGGTTGTTATGAAGATAAAACATGATTAATACATACAATTAAAATGCTTGCCATGCTGTAGGTGGCAAAATATTGTTTATCTTCCCAATTCTTCATGAGGTCTGGCAGATACAAGGCACACATATTATTACCCCCAATGCTAATTTCAGGGCAGATATCACTAATCTATCTCAGCACTTGTACTCATGGGGCAAATATCACTAATCTATCTCAGCACTCATATGCAAGGATGCCCACATGGCTTCAGATACCTTCTTGATATAGAGCTCCAGGCAAGCAAGACTGATCTGAACTAGCACAGAAATTGACAGCTTTGTTTGTCTTTGCTTTAACTAATGACTGCACAATTCACTATTAGACTGGAGAGTTGATTATTCTATAATTCCGCGATTCCCAGATTCTAGAATTCAAAGATTCTGTGATCTATAACTTGGAGTGTCTAAGATTCTAAATATCATCTCACAAATTGTTTTACTGTGCACAGAATCAAAAGCAACTTGGAGCATGGAAGATTCTATGATCCACACATCATTTTATTGTGCAGGATTTTCAGCGTCCTCCTTGGTCATTTTGAGAAACTGCTCTAGCTTTCCTTGTCTTCTTTTTTTTTTTTTAAGTATATTTTATTGGTTATACTGTTACAGTTGTCCCAATTTTTTCCCTTTGCCCCCTCCACCTGGTACCGGCCTTCCCTCCAGCAAGATCCCCCGCCCCAGTACATGTCCACGGGTCATGCATATAAATTCTTTGATTTCTCCCTTTCCTATACTATTCTTAACATCCTCCGGTCTATTTTGTTCCTACCAATTATGCTTCTTGATCCCTGCACCATTTCCCTCTTTGTCCCCCTTTTCCCTTCCAGCCGATAACCCTCCAAATGATCCCCATGCCTAGGATTCTGTTCCCTGTTCTGGTTGTTTGCGTGGTTTGTTTTTGTTTTTTAGTTTCAGTTGTTGAGAGTTGTGAGTTTGTTGTCCTTTTAGTGTTTATAGTTTTGATCTTCTTTTTCTTAAATAAATCCCTTTAACATTTCATGTAATAATGGCTTGGTGATGATGAATTCTGTTAGCTTTACCTTCTCCGGGACTTTCTCTGCACTTCCATTATAAATGATAGCTTTGCTGTATAGAGTAATCTTGGTTGTAGGTCCTTGCTTTTCATCACTTTGAATACTTCTTGCCTACTCCTTCTTGCCTTCAAAGTTTCTTTTGAGAAATCAGCTGACAGACTTACGGGAACTCCTTTGCAGGTAACTCTGGTTTTCTCTTGCTGCTTGTAAGATTCTCTCTTTACATTTAACCTTGGCATTTTAATTATGATGTGTCTTGGTGTGGTACCCTTTGGGTCCAACTTGATTGGAACTCTGTGCTTCCTGGACTTGCATGTCTATTTCCTTCACCAAATTAGGGACATCTTCTTTCACTATTTTTTCAAATAGATTTCCAATTTCTTGTTGTTTCTCTTCTCCTTCTGGCACCCCTATGATGCAAATGTTGGACCTCTTGAAGTTGTCCCAGAGGCTGCTTAGACTATCCTCATTTTGGGGCGGGGGAGGGGGCATTCTTTTTTTTTCTTGTTGTTCTGATTGGTTGTTTTTTGCTTCTTTATGTTCCAAATCATTGATTTGATTCTCAGCTTCATACACTCTATTGTTTTTTCCCCTGTAAATTGTTCTTTATTTCAATTAGTGTTTCCTTCATTTCAGACTGTATCTTTTTTATGCTGTTGAGGTCCTCATTAAGTTCTTTGAGCATCCTTATAACAAGTGTTTTGAATGCTGCATCTGATAGATTGTTTATCTCCATTTCTTTTAGTTCTTTTTCTGGAGTTTTGATCTGTTCTTTCATGTGGGCCATATTTATTTGTCTCCTTGTTTTGGCAGCCTCCCTGTGTTTGCTCCTATATATTAGGTAGAGCTGCTTTGATTCCATGTCTTGGTAGTGTGGACTAATATAGTAGGTGTCCTGTAGGGTCCAGTGGCGTAGCTTCCCCTATCACTCAAGCTAGGTACTCTAGGTGCTCCCTTTGTGTGTGCTGAGTACACCCTCCTCTTGTAGGTAAGCCTTTGTTGCTGTTAGAAGGTCAATGGGAGGTATTTACCCAGGCCAGTCAGCTGCAAGGATTGGCCATGACTACTTACTACCAACCTCTGCCCTTCATGGAGGATCGGCTATGCAGGGGCAGGGTGGCACTGCTCTGAAGTGGTCTGTAGCTGTCCACTGGGTGCACTGGCCCTGGGGTTTCCCAGGTGGTGTAGGCCAAGGCCAGCTACCACCTGTGTTTTGCCCAGGGCCGCCATCCCTGAGCTGTAAAACAATCTGAGAAGGCTGCTACTGGTGCTGGGCTTGGAGATTCCCAGGTGAAACCATGGTGTGAATCTAGGCTGGCCTCTGCTAGTGCTGGGCCTGGGGCTCACTGAGGCCAGCTGTTGCTTATTTGAGAGGATTTAGGAAGTTGTGAAGCATGAGCCAAGACCAGCCATTCATATGGAAAAGCAGCTTGGTGTGCCCATAAATTGGGTGGGGTGGAGTCTCTGGGGATCTCCAAGGCAGGTCAAAAGTGTTAGCCAGGTTGAGGAAGTCTCAAATATAGCACCAGCCTACTGATTCTGTGGTTCTGTGAGGGAAGGGCTCAGAAAAGGGTCAATGCCTCTGCTCACCTTGATGCCAGACACTTCAATTCCTCCCTATATGCCACTGGTACCCGTCAAGCTGCTACCCCAGTGCTGGAGCTCAGAGGGACCAAGTTTGAGTAAGTCTGTGTGTGGGTTCTTTAAGAGGAGAAGCTTGGGGCTCCAGTAGTCTTTTTTCACTGACTCTATCTCTGCTGGTTTTGTAGCCAGAAATTGTGGGGACTTATCTTCCTGGCACTGAAACCCTGGGCTGGGAAACCTGGTATAGAGCTGGGAGTCCTCACTCCTGAGGTTTTCCTCCCGAATTTTTATCCACCACACATTGGTGTGGGTGAGCCTGCTCTGCACCTGCACCCCTCCTAGCAGTCTCAATGGGTGTGGTTTCTTTAATTCTGTAGTTGTCAGATTTCCATTCCACTTGATTTCTGGTGATTCTGCATGATGGTTGTTCTATATTTTAGTTGTAATTTTGTTGTGGTTGTGTGAAGAGGAGAGCCATGTCTGCCTACACCGCCATCTTAGCCGGAGGCTCTCCTTGTCTTCTTGGTGTTGCTGCTGGTGCCCTCTAGATGGCGCCCAGTGCTCTGCAGGACCCGAGGCCCTTAAGACTGCCCAGCTCCAGAGGGCTTTGAGGGCCAACTCTGTGCTTGGTAGTTTTACCCAGAAATCGAGCATGGGGAGAATGCTTCATCCCAGAAGGGAGCATAGTGGGATGATCCAGGCATTCATAGGAAGGCTGGGGTGACTTGGAATGTGTCAGGCCAGAGAAGAACTCTTAGGGAAGGATTGCCATCATCAAATTGCAAATGTGGAAACAGAGGCACAGAGAGGTGAAATAACTTGGCCCAGGCCCCATTTAAGTAGAGAAGCCCAGGTCTCTCTGGTCCAGAGCTTTCCCCTGCACAGGATGCCTCAGGAAGGATACAAGAAAGGGAGTGGGGAAAGCAGTACTGCCTCCAGCTGCCATTTCTTGATCCAGAGGTGCCTGTAGTCCTGAGGGCGAAGAGGGGGTAGTCCCCTCAGCTCAGCACCTCTCCCCAGGACCACTGTCATCTCCCAGGGATCTCCCTGCCTCCACGCACACCTCTCCATGTCATCTGTCTCAGCTGGGGAACCTCTGTAATGGAAATCTGACCACATCGCTCTCTTCCCACAGTCCTTCAGTGGCTGCCTATTGCCTGTGCAATCTAAAGTCTTCACCCTGGAATGCAAGACTCGGTGGCCTCCTTTATAATCACACACTCTGCACTTCAACCCTGATGAGCTTTCATCTCTCTCTGCATTAGTTTCCAATCACTGCTGTAACAAATTACCACATAGTTAGTGGTTTTAAAGAACCACTTACTTATTTATAACACAAATTACTATCTTCCAGCTTTGGAGGTCAGAAGTCTGAAATGGGTCTCCCTGGATGGAAATCAAAGTGTCAGATTGGCTGCATTCTTTTTGAGAAGGATTAGGGGGGAAATCTGTCTATTCATTTTTTGCCTCTTTTTCTTTTCTTTTCTTTTCTTTTTTTTTAAGCTTTTAGAGGCTACCTGTATTCCTTGGCTCATGGCCTCCTTTTCCCATCTTCAAAACCACCAATGGCCGGTGGATTCTCTCTCCCAGTGCATCGCTCTGACCCTCCTGACTCCCTCTTCCACCTTTGAGGACACCTGGGATTAGATGGGCCGACCTGGATAATTGAGGATAGTCTCCTCATCTCAAGGTCTGCGAATTAGCAACCTCGATCCCTCCTGCAACTTTCATTCCCACTTGTCATGTAACAACCTAACCACGGGTTTGGGGAATTGGGACGTGGGCATCTTCGGGGACATATCTGTGCCTATCACATGCTCCATGTCCTCTGTCACCTACCAACTTTGACATGAGTTGAAGATGCCACTTCCTCTTCCACAACTAGCAGACTTCTAGTCTTTCTTTAGGATTCAGCTTCAACGGTGCCTCCCTCATGAAGTCTTCCCTGAGCTCAGACATTTGGTGAGTTGGTTGCTCCTTCCTGTTTTATGCTCATACACACATGTACACACACAATATATATATAGACTATAATTTTATTATTTGTTCTCTCGAACGTGAGCTTTTGAAAAGAGCCACCGTGATTTACTCAGCTGTTTATTCCGCACTTGTTTACTGTTGGACACATTGTTTGAATTCAGGAAAAGTTTATGGAATAGGAGACTGAATTCAATGGAAGCAAGAAATGGGAAAGCCTGCTATTTTTAATTATCTAATTAGCCAAGTTGATTTTGAACTGCCCTCAACCCTTCTTGAGGACGTAGTTTTCGCAGCCTGTAGAATTAACACCAGGAATTGGAGGAACTTAGTCATGTTGCCATGATTGGGCTTAGCGGACAGTGCCTAAGCAGTGGCTTTAAAGAGGTGAAAGCTCATATCTCTCTGATGTTAAGCTCCAGGGCTGCTGGGGGCAGTACTCTATAGAGTTCTCCATCCCAGGTCCTACCAATTCACCCATCCCCCATTACACTGTGCACCCTTTGACCTCAAGGTCCAATGAGAAACACCACGTCACAGAAAGATGGTGGAAGGCAGGGTAGAGAGGGCCAGGGATACCCAACAGCTGAGGTTCCTGGAAGTTTTCGCTCAACACCTGTGCTTACATCCATTAACTAGAGTTAAGTCACATGACTACTCCTTATTGCAAGGGAAACTGGTGAATGTCAACCATAGGTATGCAGCTAAATTCTCTTGTTTTGAAAGAAGGGGAGCAGAGATACTTGAGAGTCTCCAGCAGCCTGGGCCATAATCTCTAATTTCCCTTCACACTCTGACATTCTGGAGTTTTAAGAGAAGCTACAAATTCAAGGATTAAGTCAAACTAGGCAGGCTGGTGGCTGCTGCTGTTGCATTATGATGCAGCATAGAGAAGTCCAGTATCAACAGAGAACAACTGTGAATCTGGAGGAAGGCAGAAAGCTTTCATCTTAAGTCATGATGACTTTGACTGGTGTCTATTTACATAATGACCTTCCTTTGCTCCTTTCTATCCTAGCGAATTGATCTGGGACCCTCGTGTTAAATAACTGAGCTTACAGACCTTGGAGTCCATTACAGCCCCTGTATAAATAGGGCGGCCATGCCTCCCTGCTTGCCTGGGACAGCCCTGGTTTATGTCTATGGTGTAATTATCAAGAATGCCCTCTACTGACTCAAAAGTGTTCCAGTTTGAATGATAAATTATATAGTCACCTACCTATAAACATTGTGGCATGCAGGAAGGGAAGAGGAACGGCAGCTCCTATTTGAACCTCAGCAATGTAAAATTTTTCATTCAGGGCTTTTTAAGATTAGGCCCAGCAGGGAGGCTGAGGGCATGAAGTCTGGGTATAAACTATTTGTGATATGTTTTCTCAGGATCTCCTCATGGCTCTGATCTCATTCACTGTTGTGTCCCAAGTACGTAGGACATATTATATACAGGGCAGTGGATGGTTGGATGAATGTAGATGGTTAAAATAGTTTGTTGGACAGTGGAGGAATTGAGGAGAGATCTACAAGTCACTGAAATTGAAAATTCACACAGGATTTCTGAAAACCTTCTCAGCAATGGACTGACACATGGCTTTGCCAGATTTCCACGACATGGATCACACCACATTGGCAGTAAACTCCACACAGGCTTGACCAATCAGCTTCCCAAGAGCTTCAGGGGAAGATGGATACTGGGGGTGAGACACCTGCCACTCATTTTCGGGTCTGCCAATGCTGTTGTGTTAGTTTCCTCGGGCTGTTAGAACCAAGTGCCACAAACTGGGCCTCTCAATGCAACGGAAATTTATTCTCTCAGAATTCTGGACGCTGGAAGTTCAAAACCAATGTATCAGCAGGACCATGCCCGCTCTGAGCGTTCTAGGGGATAATTATTCCTGGCCTCTTTCTAGCGCTGGTGGCTGCAGGCAATCCTTGGTGTTTCTCAGCTTATAGACATATCACTTCCTTCTCTGCCTCCGTCGTCACATGGTGTTCTTCCTGTGCATGTCACTCTGTGTCCGTCCAAGTTTTCCTTTTATAAGGACACCAGTCATTAGAGTAAAGTCCACCTTTATCCAGTCTGCCCTCACCTTGAGCTCAGGTTTTCTAATCTCTAAAATGGGAAGATGAGCTTGTACCACTTTCCTCCTAAGTTTGCCGTGAGGACTGATTATGTGAACAGCTACAGGTGAGCTTCATAAACACCGAAATTCCCTGCATATGTGAGTTGTGACTATTAAGGCAGGAGAACAAAGGACTTGTGGTTTTTAATTTTTTAAAAAAGTATATACACGAGCAATCTGGTCTGTAAGATCTGAGGCTCAGAGAGGCTGGCTGCTACATTTAAGTTTGCGCAGCACTTAGCTGGCACAGGAGAATCATGCTGCCTCTATTTCCTCTTGCATTTTTGGTCCTACTGTTTGTCCCTTCAAAGTGAGACAACCGAGCTTCCCCACTTGCCTCCTCCCCCCACCCTTCCTTGGGGTAGTGCTGAGGACTCAGAGGAAGCGTCGTCCCCCAGGAAGTGGGCTGTCTTGAGTTCATGAGAAATCTGTTCGTGGCTGAAGTGATCAGAGTGATGAGAGACGTGTCCTGCCTGAAAGGCGAGGCTGTGAGCAAAGGCCCAAACCCTGTCCAGCCGAGGGAAAGGCAGCTGGGGTCAGGGACTGCAGCCAGTGGCGACAACCAGGTGAGGTCTCTTGGGATCACACACCCCAAGGCAGAATGAGAAGAATGAGATCTTGAGTCACTAATGTGAGTGTGTGAGTGTGTGAGTGTGTGTGTGTGTATGTGTGTGTGTGTTGCTTTGTCGGTTTCTCCCTGATGCCTTTCCACACGTCCATGAGTTTTAGTTTTCAGAGCATTTCCACATGCTTCATTCTGTGTGATCCTCACAATAAACCCCCGAAGGGGCTGGTTTTATTTTCTCCATCTTGTAGATGGAGAAACTGAGGCCCAGCTTGGGAAGGGACTAGCTCAAGGTCATACAGCAGAGCTGGGAGAGTCCAGGGTTTTACCATGTGGCAGCTTGCGCTACACTCCCTGTGGCTGTGCTGGGATTGAGTGGCCTACCAGCCTGTCAGGAAGATGCTCCTCTGGCCCCGCCGGGCCCCCCAGCCTCAGTGCCCAGAACCCTCCTGTCTGGCTGCTTGAGCTCTCCCTCCAGACTCTCCCCTGAGGTCCCCCACCTGCGTTACTGTCCCCCTTCTCTGAACTAGGCACTGAACAATCTTCATTCGTTATAGCATCATTCTCAAATCGTGTCATTCCTGTTTTTAAAACCAGAGCTTAAAATGCTGGAGAGTAGATATTTTTCTAATCATGGGATGATACATTTTTCCAAAGCACCTATTACAGGGCTGAGAAGATGGTAGAGGCTCAGTAAAGGTCTGGGGATCGGTAATAACAGTAATAGTAATGGCCTTTTATCGAATGGTTATGGGAGCAGGGGAGGGAGACATTAAGAAGCAAGGAGTCCCAAGGATGGGCAATAGTTGAGGGAGAATGAAAAAAAAAATGCCTGCTTGCTGTAAATAGCTCTCACAGGCTCTGGGGAATTGCATTCAGGAATAGCTAGGTGCCTCTCTCCGGCTATCATATTTATTCCTTAGAACTGTGTGACGTAGATGCTGTTTGAGGGGAAGAAACTGGGTTTCACGGATACTAAGTAATTTGTCCAAGACCCATGATTTAAACAGGGAGCAGCCAGGATTTGAACTATATCCTGTTGGATTTCAAAGCATTTTCTAGAGAGTTTTCTCGGGTATTAGTTTAAAAGCGTCATCTTACACACAGTAGGTGCTTACTCAATGATAATTTATTAAGTGACATTGAATCTTACAAAAGTTCTTACAGAGACAGGGCAGCTGGCAAGAGCATGTTTATTTGCACCTATACCTGAGCCACGGACACATACTGAGTTCTCCATAAACCGCAGGTAGAGCAGAGGAGGCCAGGCTCGGGGGAGGGGCTGCAGGTGGTATGGCTGGGGCTCGGACCAGCACCCATCTCAGAAACACTCTCTGATTGTATTAGTTTGCTTGGGACCCTGCAAAGAGCCTGAAATGGGGAGTCTTTGGACCCAAATTGGAATCTTGCTTCTAACACTTGTTTATGACTGGGCCAATTATCAAAACTTTCAGAATCTCAGATTTGTTAACTGGAAAAAATAGGAGTTCACCTCTATAGAGGACTCAACACATATTAGGGGCTCAAAAGTGCTCTTCTTTCCTGGCATCTCAGACAGAGTCAACTTCTTCCTTTGTAACAGGTTGGCATAATTTTTCTGTAAAGGGCTACATCATAAATATTTAAGATCTTGGAAGCCCTCTGGTCTCTGTGGCAATGATACAACTCTACTATTGTAGCGTGAAAGCAGCCATCAGGAATATGTAAATGAATGGGCATGGCGGTGTTCCAATAAAACTTTATTTGTAAAAACAGGTAGAGGGCTGAGCTTGACATGTAGGTCGCAGTTTGCTGACCCCAGCTCTACAACATCTCAGGGCCCAGCTAGGAGTACTGACAAGCCCTGGTGGGCCATGTGTCAACCTCTCTGGCTAGGCTGCGTCTTCCTTGGGGACAGAAATCGCTTTCTTTTTCTCTGCATCTCTAGAATCGGGCTGACGCGTTGTGTCATTTAATTCTCTCAGCAATAGTGTCTGTAAAGGAGACACTATTACATCTCTATTTTCTAGATGGGAACACGGAGGCACAGAGAAGTGAATAATTTAGCTGATAAATGGTGGAAGCAGGTGGGCTCCAGGGCTCCTGTCTCAACAACAACCCCACAGTGACTGGGACACGAAGGCCTGATCGCCGTTAGGGGAGCGAGCACTGAAGCTATAATGCCATCATTTCCATATCCTGCATTCATGTGTCTGGTTTGTAGAACCCAGAAACAGGACTGAGTGCTCTTCCAAAACAGCATTTATTGAGCATCTGTCCCTGTTAAATTTTACCCTGATTTGGCTCATCTCTCAGACCTGTTCAGATCTTTTTGGATCTTAATACCTTTGTCTAACATGATTGTTCCTTCCATCTCTTCCTTTGGAACTGACCACCTTTTTATTTGGAGTTGCCCCAGCCAGAGATGAATGTTAAATTAATTTTGCATCAGTGAATAAAGGCCTGGACAGAGATTGAGTTAAAAGTTGTGCTGGTTCTTATGGTGCTTTGCCAAGCCCATTTCCTATGGATTAAGTTCTAAATCCTTATAGTTTAAAAACAAAAATCTGTTAACTTGGCACCTGCAGGACTAAAAGTCCTTGAAATTCTGGTCCAGTCCCTGAACACTCACGGATTGAGTCAACTGGAGCGTGTCAGTTTGATTTTACAGAAGTATAAAATGCAGGCAACAGAAACGGATGTGAATGTTGTACATTGCATGTACTTCGCACTTTGCATGAACCAGGGTGTGTGCTAAATGGGTTACATACGGGATCTCCATTAATATTTACTGGGGTCTATGGTGCCAGCTATGCTTTGCAAGTGGGGAAACTGAGAGTGAATACCTTGCCCAAGGGAACAAAGGAATTAAAAGGTGAAGCCAGAATTCACACCTAAAACCCTCACTTCAGTCGCAGGCTACTGATATTGACCCATTTACCTTGACTTGTCACAGTGAAAAGAGCAAGGAGTTTGTACTAATATCATTAATGTGGGGTGGGGGCATCTTAGGTTTAATGAGTGTCTGTTATATGTTCCGACTCTGTCAGTGACATCACATTTAGGTCATGGAACATCTCTGTAAGTGAAAAATTGCCCTCCCATCTTATAGATCGGGAAATGGCCTTTCAGAGAGGCTATGCCTCCCACTCAGGGTCACAGGACAGGCACTAGAGGGGTAGCCCTGAATCCGGGGATCTGGCTCCAGGGACAGCTCTGCTCCCTTAGGGTTCTTGCTGCCCTTGGGAAGAACAGAAGATTTCATCTTTTTAAGTAGCGATGCTTAAGCCTGACCCCAGCAAATTTCTGATTTAGTGGGGGGGCCAGAGGTGAGGCCTATGCCTCTGTATTTTTAACACCTCCGCCCCCCCGCCCTGGGATTATGATGCACAGGCAGAGGATGAGCCATGCTTATTGTATAGGGATGGGGCTGACTAGGAGACCCCCAGCTCCTGGTAACTCCCCAGAAGTCTATTAACACAGGGAATTAAAGCAGTGATTATATTTAGGGTCAAGGATAAGAATAAAAGACTATCCATGCTTACATCAGAGATGTATAATTCCTGAGTTTAATGAGACATGGAGTCTGAAATCAAGGAGATGTGGCGGATTCAGGAATTCCGAAGGGATGCCTGAGAGTGGCATCAGGTGCTCAGAGCTAGATGCACCCAGGTGGGTTCAAACATTTAGAAGCTGCGGAGCCTCAGTCAAAGCCCACAATCGCTCTGCTTTCTGTTCCCACATCTGCAAAGTGAGGCTGGCGATGATGTCCACCCACAGCCCATGTGCAGTCCCTGTGCCGTCCACGCCCGCGGAGCAGGTGTCTCATCGCAGGCCCGGGTTTTCTCTGGTATGACTCTCGCACTCAAGGGCAAGGCTTTCTCTTTGATAAACACAAATCTAAGTGGCTCGCCCATTGAAGGAGAGTCAAGCACCGGCGAAGCCAGCACAGCTTACTGCGCGCCCCTGAGATGTGTTGCGTGCTGGCGGCTCGGTGATGGAGCAAAGGAACCATGGCGTCTACTCCGGACCTGCACCCACACTCCTGTGCCAGTCAGAGAGGGAGCCGTGCAAAGGACTGTGGGACCCAGGAATGGTGACTAATGCTGCCGGGGCCACCTGGCTGAGAGGACAAGGGACAGCGATCCAGTGAGGGGAAGATAACCAGCGAATGTCCAGCCCCACTGCAGGGGCGACAGGTACGGGGCTGAGGGGGCTTTATGCAGGATTCAGTTTCACCCTTTCCCCAAGCACAGGCCACCTGTGTTTGAGAATGCCAAGTCCCATCTCTGAGGTTTGGCTCTTTTCCCTACACAATAGGCTTTAAGATGGGATGATGTCCTTTAGGGAAGCAGGGAGGCAAGTCTCTTATTTTCATGACCTGTTGTACTTTTCTGAATAGAAATAATAAATGCAAAAGAAAACTCCATTTATATGTGCACCAGCTGATCCCTGAAGCCTCTCTGGTCTCAGACGAGCAGTGAAAACGCTAGGGTACAACGTTTACTTACTCATGACTTTAAAACAGTGACAAGTCGTGGGAGGAGCTAATGTTGGTTGTGCCCTTGTTATGTGCTAGGTTCAGCTCTAAGCATTTTGCATGTGTTAATGTTTCATCCAGATGAAAGTCCTGTGTTATTATCTCAGGTTTACAGATAAGGAAACTAATATAAAGAAGTTAAATGACCGCCTCAAGGTTACAAAACAGGTAAGTGGAAGAGTGTGGGCAAAGGAGGCAGCCTGGTCCCTATGCTAAGGGGACTGACAGTCTAATGAGAGAGACAGATCGGTGGTTAGGCTCGCAGCTTGGTCAGGGCTATAGAGGTGGGAGGGAGCCCAGAGGAAGTGGCTCGCCCTGACCCAGGGCATCAGGGAAGACTTCCTAGAGACAGTGAGGAGTAAGGAGAAAGCGGTGATCAATTACATATACAACTTTGAGGGCTGGAAGGGGTGGATTGGATGTGTCTTCCAGCCAGAGGGCAGAGAATATGAAGCGTTGCAATGAGAAAAACCAGGAAGTATTAGAGGAGCAATAACAAAAACTTCAACATGGCCTGAGATGTCAAGTGCAGGAGAGGGCAGGGGCTGGTGATGCCAATAAAAACTGGGTCGCTCAGTTGGTTGGAGTGTTGTTCCTGTACACCCGCATCACGGGTTTGATCCCCCATCAGGGCACATACAAAAATCAACCAATGGATGGGTAAAGAAGCGGAACAACAAATTGATGCTTCTTCCCCCGCCACCCAACTAAAATAAAAACCCAAAAATCGAAAAAACAACAACAAAAAAAACTAGGTCCCAGTGAGGCTTTCAGATGTTTCCGTAGTGAGAAGGCAGAGGGCAGGTTGTGTTTCCCCTCCACCTGAGGCCGTTTTGGGGCAGGGGTCGGATCTCAAGGTCCCCTGGGTCTCCAAGAACAACTGGCTTCTCATTTAGTTTTAGAAGCCCTCTAATTGCATTAATTCACATCTGTATCCATTCTGGGCTATTCATAAATCTTCAGACCTAAAAATAAAATAAAAAAGGAAAGGAAAATTCCAACTCTAATAAAGAATCAAATTAGATGTGATTCAGGAGAGAGAGTCAAAAACAACTGAATTTTATTTCACAAGGATAAAATAAAGTGCCTTGGATAACAGAACAAGCCGGAACCCTCACTGAGTATAAGCCCCTTTTGTAGGAACATTCAGCTGCTGGGCTATTCCCTCGATACCAGGGAAGGGCCAGAAAGGAGACTTTCTGGATAGGTGAATTGTCCACATAACTAAGGTATTAAGCACTTTGCAGTAAACAAAACAGTCTGTGCAGTGGTCTAATCTATCCTGTACCATTAATCTAAAAACAATGACTGTCGTTCAGCATTGTTAAAAAAAGATGCACACCACTCTTGCAATAGGGATGCACTACCATGTATCTTGGTTTGGAAGGAATCCTTACCTTTTGTCTCCCACAAAAAAGCCTCCACCTCTTTCTCTATCAAACACTAATTTTTGTCTGTCCCATCCTCGAATTGTATATTTCATCTCTCTGTTTTAAGAGACTGTGTGTTTCTCAAAAACAAGAACTGTGTCTTATTTTATTCCTCTTTATATCCTCAGTAGCCCAAAGCATCCTCAGAGACCACTTAGTCAAACTTTTCGACTTGCTGCTGAGAACTTAAGTGCTTTGACTTAGCAGACAGACTGAAAGGAAAACCCAGATGTCCTCATTCCCAGATCTGTGATCCCCCACTAATCTCCCAGGCTGTTGCCGGTGCCTATAGCCTTCTCCCCACCTTCTGCATCACTGTGTCCAGAAGGTAATGCACGTTAGACTTTTGTTGTGAAGTTGGTGTAAATAAACCCCAAGCAAGAGTAGATGTTGCTTGCCTTGTGGTAAAAATGCTCAAGCTGGTACCTGTCTCTTTGGGTTGTGCAGCTGAGCTGGTTGTCCTTGTCCTTCATCTGACAGGGTGATGAAACATTCGCAGCCAAGTACACAGACCAGCTCTCCTACTTGTTGGCTGTGTGGCCTTAAGCAGGTTATTTGGGGTCTCTGAGCTTCTGTTCTCTCCTTGGCAAAAGTGGCTGGTTGTGAGGATCCAATGAGATGAAGCACTGAAGTGCATGGCTGGACATGCAACTTTGGAGGTTGTAGTATCATGCTTCCTGGATCAGGTTCTAAACAGGTGAGCGTGTCAGTTCAATCTCCAAATAGGTGAGGAGTCATCATATCAAAAGCTACGTCTGCAGTGTTGGGATATTATATGATAAACACTACTGTTCCTTCACCAAGCTCTCTGCTCTGTCTTCCCCACAGGACATGGGGCGGGGCTGGGCTGCTGCAGCAATTTCACACAAACAGGACCCAGGATGACAATTTTTATTATCTAAACATATAACTCGAGGCTTTGGAAGTGAGCCAGAGTCGGGAAATTTAAAAGAAAAGATTTTAGAAAATAAAAGTGATTGTTGCTTATGGCTTTCAACATAGATTCCAAGGCTTTAAACATCTCAACTCATTCTGCACCCAGAGAGGAAAGCTGCCCTGTTGCTCAGAAGCCCCCAACTCACTCCCCCTGCCCAACCCTGGACCTAGACCTTACCCATTGGGAGGCAGTGCTGTTTGCTGGTTAAAGGCATAGAGTCAAGTCCCAGCTCTGCCACTTGCTTGCTGCGTGACCCTGGGAATGTCACTTAACATCTCTGGGACTCAATTTCGCTCTCTATAATATGGGGCTGACGGTCTACAGCATACAGTGCACGAAAGAATTAGGATAAAACTTCCAATTTCTTTTCTGATAGAACATACTTCATTTTACATCAGCTCAGAAAAGAGATAAAAATGCCCTCTAAAGAAAAAACAAAATTTCTAGTTTCCAGAAAATTATAAATCATTATAGGTTTAGTGGTCAGAACTCATCTGCTTTATCCAAGTGGTAGTAAGACAGCAAAACAATCTGGAGAAATTTTGCACTTTAATACTTAAAAATAAGAACACAGTGGGACTGAATATATTTATGTATCTTTGACCCTTGTCCAAGGAACTTAGAGAACATGAGAGACACAATGAAATGCTCCTTTGTAGTACGTAGGCAGGCCCTGGATGGACATCATTGTTGCCATTTTAGAACCATTAAGGTCCAGAGAGGTTAAATAACTTGATCACAGTCACACAGCGAGTCTGGTTTAAATCTCAGGTCCACGGACTTAGTGATGACCCATTAAAACACTGTACCCTGTCCACCAAAAAGAACCCCAAGTGAAACACTGATTGTTAAGGAAGGAAAATAGCTATTGAGCTGCGGAAGTTGACATTTAGCCAGCCAGAAATCATTAATGTGGCCAGGTTTAAGGAGAGCTCTATTAAACTGTCCATCAAACACTTTACTCTTAAATGGATTTATTGAGAAAGGGAAAAGACCAGGGTAGAGAGAACATATTAAGGTGGCTTTTTCTTTGTCTGCTCAAAGTTCATAGTCAGTGGCAGGGAGCAGGGATGCCCTAAAGGAGAAGGTTTCTTTTTAAAAAAAAAAAAAAAAAAAGTAAAAGGAGGAATTTATTAGCACTTTGGAATGAGAGAAAATCAGGTTGGAATACTGGAAATTAAACGGATTTGCTGTGTGTCATCGGAAAACTGTTGTGAGGATCCAATGTGATAATAATGCATGTAAAAGAGGGATGGAGCCTGGCTCACCGTAAGCACCCTGGAATGTGTAGCTACTTGATCTTGTTGCTGTTGTTAGTGGAAAGTAGCAGGAGGGAAGAGGTTGAGTCCCAGAAGCTGCAAAGAGGTGGACCCAGCCCAGCCAACTAGGTCAAGCATGGTCAGAGGAGAGGAAGAGAAAGGCCAATGGGTGTGGTCCAGCCTCAGCCTCATCATCAGAGAGGTTGAGAAATTATGAGACAGTGTGTGTTTCATCGGGTGTGAGCAGCCCAGAGCTTTGGGGACAAGGCGAGCATCCATAGGTAGAGAGAGTCATTTAAAGTTTTCAAATGAGGTTAAAAATTCTAACTCTTCTCCTTGGTCAGAGGATTAAGTCATGTCTCCCACCATGCACGCCAGTCCCATTGTATGTTCTGGTGACCAATAAAAGCAAAGCTCCAGCCCGAATTGCATCATGGTGCTTCTTCTGAATGATGAGCCTTAGCCCACTCCTCAATAGAGGCATCCATTCCGAATCCAACCTTTTCAGCCACTGACCCTTCAGTCATCAACTTGACTCTGCACTGAGCTGCCAGCCCCTGTGCTAGGCCCGACCCTCACAGGGGCACAGGAAGGCAAGCGTGGCCTAGGTGGGGGCTGCAGTCACACAGCAGGTTCTGACCTATCCTGGGACGCAGGAGAAGGTCATAGAGCATATGTAGGAGCTACCCAGGATAAAAGGAAGGGGGTGGTCATTCCAGGAAGAGAGGCTAGCATGAGCAAAGACCCGGGCACAAGAAATCACATGGCTCCTGTTGGGATTCAAGCCACTCTAGGTGACTGAGATGTCAAGGGTGGATTAGAGAGGGGCAGGAGAAGACTTTGGAGAGGACATTTGGGCTCAGATTATGGAGGGCCTTGTGTGCTACATTTAAATGTTTGGGCTTTTTCCTGGGGACAGTGGGAACTGTGGGATGGATATATATATATATTTGGCGGGAGGAGGTAGTTAATGAGCAGAAGTTTGTCTGAGAAAGATAACCTTAGGGTAGTGTGGGGGAAAGTTGGAGAGGCAGACAGGATGGAGACCAGTGAGAAGGCTACCACATCATGGCCTTTTGGATCTGACACTTGACATTGTGTGTCCTGGCTGAGCCTTAACTCTGCTGGCCAAGGGTTCTGGGTCTCCACTCTTGCTTGTGTCTCCTTGGGTGGCCTCAGTTAGTTATGTCATCATGTTTGAATGGTTTCTGGATCCTCCTGGATGGGAAACCAAGGTGCCTAGTACCCTCGCAAATAGACAGCAGCAATACCCACAGCAGGTCAGTTGAGTTCCTAAAGGACTGAAAAGTCAATAACCCACTCATGATGGCCTCAGGTCTGGGCTTTCTTCCTTCCTTCCTTTCTCCCTCCCTATTTCTTTCTCTTTCTTTCTTCCTTTCTCCCTCCCTACTTTTCTTTTTCTTTTTTTCTTTCTTTCTTTCTTTTTCTTTCTTTCTTTCTTTTCTTTCTTTCTTTCTTTCTTTTCTTTTTCTCTTTCTTTTTCTTTCTTTTCTTTCTTTCTCTTTCTTTCTTTCTCTCTCTCTTTCTCTCTTTCTTTCTTTCTTTCTTTCTTTCTTTCTTTCTTTCTTTCTTTCTTTCTTTCTTTCTTTCTTTCTTTCTTTCTTTCTTTCTTTCTTTCTTTCTTTCTTTCTTTCTTTCTTTCTTTCTTCTTTTCTGTCTCTCTGTCTCTCTTTCTCTCTCTCTCTCCTAACTTGGTAGAGATGAATCAATAGTGCTTAGACCCTGCTTTCAAGAGAAACTTTAATGGTAAAAATTCAGTAGATTGTTGTGAAATTGGCAGGGAGGGAAGGATGGGGCTAGTTACACCTGAGTCAGGAAGAGTTTTCTAGAGGACATGATGCCTGTGGTGAAGGTTTCCACCAGCTGCAAAGGATGAAAGGCATTCTGGGAAAAAGGAGTGGTATAGGTAAAGGCCTCAGAGTATGAAATAGCATGGCATGTTAGGCACACAAACTGTAGGTCATGGTGGCTTGTTGGAGAAATCAAAACTCCAAGAGACTCAACATATAATAGAACTAGACTCTCACTCTGTTCCCCCACCTCCCAGCTATGTGACCTTGTGCCAGTTACTTGACCTTTCTGAGCCCCAGTTTTCTCCCGTCCAAGTACTAACCAGGCCTGACCCTGCTTAAATGAGCCTGTTTTCTTGTCCGTGAAATGTGGGACATGATGCTTAATTCTCAGTGTTGTGAAAAGAAACAAATAAGATAATATTTGGAAAGCATCTAGCCCAGGGCTTGTTTGATCAATAACTATTGCTATACTTATTTTTCCTCTCCGTGCCTAGAGACTCAAAATAGAATCTAAATCCGGTACTCCAAAGCTGTTTCACCTTAAGTGCTAGTTCTTGTTGATCAGTCCTGGCTGCCTGGAGAATTGTGAGCTTGCATGTGAAATCAGCAGGAAGAAGTGCTGTGATCAATGACTAATGTCTGTCCAGGGCAGGGCATGGGAGGGATGACATGTGTGCCAAGTGCTGTTGGCCTAAGATAAATGTTGCTTAAAGGCTGGGAGGTGTCAGGACAGGCAATGAGTTGTGAGAGGCTGTGTGGAGGGAGCGGAGCGAGACTTGAATCAGCCCTGTAAGCAGGGGTAAGAATGGGGCAGGTAGGAAGGAACAATCTAACGTAGCTGAATTTGAATTCCATCCTTTTGGCAGCATAGCATTCTGTTTTGGGGTCTCAGCATCACCAGCCCAAGTGTTAGAAGCGCATCTCTGACGGACTGGCTACTCAAAACACATATGTCTGCTGTGTTGGCTGTGCGGCGGCCGCTCCCGCAGAGTCTAAGGGAGGCGGGCCGGAGGTACGGGCTTCCGTCACCAAACCCCCAGGTCTCCGGTAACGTCCCGGAACGCTAAGCTGTTTATTTTGGGAGTCTTTAAGCTTAGTCAGTTGGTATTTAGAAACAGCTAGGAACTTTGAATTTCACTCTCGTTCCAATAGAAAAGAGGAAAACTTAAATGGCTTCCAAATACTGGTAAGTCAAATAAGGACAGCCTGGCTTCGGTCCTGTCCCCGCCCCCCACGCTGCACTCACTCCCAGAAACACAGAATGAAAAGGAAAAGCGGCATAATCAATGCACTAAGTTACAAATTACAACTTCCTGGAGCATGCTAGACAGCCAGGCTCCTTCTGTGTCAGTTGATGCAAAAAAGCACCCCAGAGCTCAAGAAAGAGGAGGGACCCCAGACAGCCAGCAGGTCAGTGCACATGAGGGGTTTTCTTGTGTCCTGTGCAGGAGGCTTTGGTACAAGCTTTTGAAAGGCTTATTAGTAATGTACCTGATCTTCTGATGAAAAGCAATAAGAAGTCCAGTAAAAAAGAAAAAGAGAAGAAGAAAAAGAAAGAGAAATGTGATTACAGTGTACAGAAGTAGATACATGGCAGGTTTAAAGTGTGGTCACCACCATCTATAAACCATGTTTAGCTGTAACCTTCACATGTCTTCCAGGGGCAGGAAACTTAATCTTGTAACTTCAAATAATGCAGTGACTTTCAGATTTAAATGCAATCGTCTGGAGATTTCAATGAAGGCACCTCAAGATTCTATTCCCCTCTTCCTCCTCCTCCCCAGAGTGGATGGGGTGAGCTAATTTCCAGTGGCCCTTACTTTTATGAACCTATAATTGGCAGGGGGGCGTTTGGTCCTTGCAGGCCTCCCTGAGGTGTGGCTTGTCCCATGATGGATCATTGGCCCCGATCCAGATGCATCTGCTGTTGGTGGTCTCTCTGGCCCCACAGTGATTACTTCCTCCCCCGCATCCTGACTGTAAATCTCTTCAGGTCACCAGCACTTCCATGCCCTGCATGTCTGCTTCCTCAGCATCCTCTGAGGGCTATGGCGTTTATGATTCTGACCCCGGCTCTTCCGCCTGGACATCCCCTCAGCCACGGCTGCTGACCTTTGCAGGCAACTGTACCCCCTGCTCCCTAATCGGCCCAGCTCACCTGGGTTCCTCTCCTTTCACCCCAAGTAGTTACATTACTGGCCCCAAGAATTTTTGCCACTCTCGATATTCATGGCTTTTGCATGCGACTTTGGAATTCTTCCCCCAAAAGGCAGAACACATCCCTTTGCCCTACCTGCCCAACCTTCCTGCCCCACTTGACTTTGAGCTTAGCCATGTGACTTGCTTCGGCTATAGAATGAGGCAAGAGTAATAATGATGTGCCATTTCCAAGTCTAGGCCTTCATAGGCCTTTTCTGTTTCCACTGGCCCTCCGGTGCCACTGCCATCGCCAAGAGAACATACCTTGGCTTTCCCTCTGATCCCAGGAGGATGAGAGATACAGAGGGCAGAACTACCCCAGGCAAGCCCAGCCTTGATAAGTTGACCCCCAGCTGACCTGTAGCTCTAAGGGCATAAAAGCTATTGTAACACGTCATTGAGACTTTGTGTGTGTTTCACAGCATTTGCATGGTAATAAGTTAAGTGATACATTCTTACACCCAGCACTTAGCTCAGGAGGCTGGAGCCCTGGGAGACCCAGAGGTCGGTATTTCTCCCCGCTGCCTCTCTTCTTGTCCTCCCGTCAGACTTTAATGTCCTTTCTCAGTGGAGGGGAAATTTTCCTCAATTTTTTTTCCCCTTTCTGTTGTTTTATGCTTTCCACTTGCTGTCCTGGGTTCTTCAGCTTTTAAGTCTTAATGCACAAAGTCATATTTATGGCCACCAAAAAGTCATTTCCTCTCTCTCAAAACTCCTATTTTGGTAAGCTTCCTTTTCTCAGGCTGCAGTACCAGTGATGTGGTAAAAACCAAATGCATTCAGGAAGGCGGATGACTTCGGTTTCTTCACTGTCTGCTTTTCTTCCAAGCCAATTCATGTAGAGAAGTATCTACTTTCGCAGGTAGTCTACAACGTGGGAGAAGCACATGATGAGTTGTTTGAAGGACACGCCTGGACTATCCCCTTGGTTCCAGGAGGAGGATGAGGGACACCCAGAGCAGAGCCAAACCCAGCTTAGATCAGTCGACCCCACCTCTCCCCGCCCCCCAACCCCCCCCCCGCCCCGCCTCCCGCTCCTGTGATGGGTGTGTGTAGTCAAGATCAAAACCACCCAGTTTAGCTCAACCAAACGTTTTGGATGAGTGAGAGGCAAATGCTTATTGTTGAAGTCCCTGCAGTTTTGAGGTATTTTTTAACAGCGATTTTGTGGCAATAGCTAACTAATGCAAACCTCCATCCAAATAAAACCAAACAAAACAAAGTAAAAACAATAAAAATGGAGATGCTCTTGTTGAAGCAGGGAAAGGGGAGCCTGAACCTGTAACCATTGGACCTCTCCCGTCTTCTGTGACTAAACTTGAAGCTACATACTAGGATCAGGGTTCCATGGGACACAGTCTGACTACCATTGTTCTAGTCCACACCATCTGCCTGGCTCTCCTTTCATTCCTCTGCTTCCTCCCCTGATTCAATATTTGATTCTCTTGATCACGTCTCTATCGTGGATTTTCAGCTTGAACACCACTGTCTGACAGGGAGCCCCCTCCCTTCTAACACAGCAAGTCCCACCTTTAGGTGATCCTGGCTCTCAGACAAGGATTCCTCATTTCCTGGGGCGTGCAGGGGTACGGGTAGAAGCAATAGGGAAGGGTAATGGTGGGAAAGAGGTGGTTTCTGGTCCAGCTCCCACCGAAGAACTAGCTGCCACCTTAGCCCTCAAATTCCTCTTCTGGGACCAGCAGGTTATGGCACAACAGTACCTGGGCTCAACTGTCCACTTCACATTAACAAGAACAGCTTCTCTTCACTGAGTGCGGACGAGGAGTCAGGCACAGTGCTAAGCATGTCAGATACAACATCTTTGATTCCTTGAGGCAGGCCTTATTATTCGTCAGACTTTGCTGATGAGGAAACTGAAGGGTGGAGATGGTGAGAGACTTTTCTCTATGGTCCTGCAGCTGGGGAGTCATGGGCGAGGTTGGAGCCCACGTTTGTTTACCCTGAAGCTGGGGCTCTTAGGCACAACAGTGACGAAAGGGATTGGTAATAACCAGCTCTCATCCGTTACTTGCAACGGGGTGAGCATTGTTGGAAGAGCTTTTGCGGGCTGACTGAATTAATGCTCAAAAAAACTCTGATGAGAAGGTCATCTTCCCCCATTTTTTAGAGATTAACAAACTCTATCCCCTCCCCAGCCTCAGGGTTTTTATCCTGTAGAAGTATATCCATTCCAGATTTGAGGTGGTAAGTTCTGTCACAGAAGGTGTTTGAACAGTGACTGGAAGGATGCTTTTTAAGGACTTTGTGTCCTGGGCTTCTATCCAGTGACCACTACGGTGTCGTTCCCACCGACGTCTCTTTTGTCCTCCCTCAGCTTCACCCCCATCTCACCCATGCTTATGGACCAAGAAGGAAGGACTCCCATCCACTTACTGAGTTTCTGCTATGAACCAGAGGCTTAACTAGACCTTGTATCATCATAACCTTATTAAAAGCTCAGCCCAGCCCACAGAGCAGCCTGCCACGGACTTGTCTGCCTGACAACTGTCTTCCCCACTAGACCACCATCTCGGGGGGTGGGGGGCAACAGCTCTGTTTAATTTATTTCTCTCTATTGCCAGTGCACCCAGGAATCCTTCACGAAGCTAATGGTCAATGAATGGGATCCAGGCTCATAAAGGTATGATCATCTTCAAAGGCAGCCTCATAAATCAAAGATCTGGGTTTGAATCCCAGCTCTGTCATTTCCTAGCTATATGAACTTTGGCAAGTGATCAGCCCCTCTGGGCCTCAAGGTTTAAAAGGGGAACCACATTTTTACTGTACTCAGCCAATCGGGCCTGGTGGTAAAAGTAGAGATTCTCTAGACAGGCTGCCCCGGTTTGTTTCCCTGCTCTGCCTCCAAGCCCCTGGAGCATCGAGGCAATGTATGCCTCCATTTCCCCCCTGAAACGCAAACAGGGATGAGAACAGCTCCTCTCTTATAGCTGTTGTAGGGGCCAAAAAAACCAGTCCTTGTCCAGCATTCAGAACTAACTCTGGCACAAGGTCAGCTGACAGACTCAAGGGCTCCCAGCCAGTTAGCAAGCTTTTCAGGTTTTGAGTCCCAGCTCACCCCTAAAGTCAATGCTTTTTACAATCCCCCCAAGTTTTGAGAAATGTTCGCTTAGGTTGCTTTCTGCTAGCGCCTCTAAGAGAGGCAACTCTTCCTTCACACTACATCTCCAATCAGCATCTTGACATGCTCGGAACATTTTCTACATGGGTAGAGACAAGCTCGTTTTCTGCCTAGGGATGGTGTGGGGCCCACTTCTAGCAGGGAGTGAAAAGAGTCATCAAAAAACAGAGACCAGCCAAGGAAGATGCAAAAATAATTAAAATAGGAAACGTGCCGCCGTCTTCACAGGATTTCAATTTTGCAGTTGCCTGAGGGGAGGGGTGGCAGACGTTCACTTTCTCACACTGATACACATTTTGATAAAGTGTGATAAAGACTTAGAAAAAATGGCAGGTTAAATTGCAATAAGAGCTCAGGACGTCTGCATCCTGTAAGCGAGGAAAAGCAGCTGGTGGAGCTGGGGAGCCTATGAAAAAGGGGCTGCTCTTCCTTGCTCCTGTAAACAGAGGTGGGGGGGGGCGCCCTCCCCTTCACTGGCTGATTCCTACACATCCTTCGGATCCCGACCCGGCTCCCGCAGACTAGGCTAAGCACCTTGCTATTCGCCTTCGGGGCTCGCTGCACTTGCCTCTCGGTACTTGGCGCTGTTGTGACCAGTGGACATGCTTGCTTATGTGGTTATTTGAGTTACATCTGGAGCCTGCAGGAGACCGTTGGCAGCAAGAGAGTGGGTTTCTTTAGTTCACCATGAATTACCAGCGTCTAGTACAGTGCCTGATGGGTCACAGGCACTCAATAAATATTTATTGAAAGAAGGAATGAAGGAATGAAGGATATGGGTGTGGGGCTTGAACCAGCAGAAGCAACAGGACTTCATGGTAGGAGATCCCAAAGTGGGTGGGTACTTAGCATTATGTTCTTTTCTGCTCTGATTGATTCTGAGCCCCAGGCCCACTGAGAAACACACATGGGGTTTGGTGAAAAGAACCCCCTCTGCATTGCCTATAAAAAACAATGCAGACATCCTCATGTCAGGGTGGGAAGGGGGCAACATGGTCTTGTGATGGGATTGCAATAAGAGCTGTAGGCATGTTTGAGGTTGCTACCTTAATCCCACTGCATTGTGCCAGAAAGGGTCTTCCTGGCTCCCCAGTGCCACGCAGCAAGGCAGAGGGGGTACGTAGGGACCTGCACTAGGTCTTTTTTGGCTCTGGGTCTCAATCTGGGTTTACAGATGGAGCCATGGTGTCTAGAGGGAAGTGTTCTCCTGTGGTCAGAGGGCAAGTTGCTGGTTTGGCTGAGCTGGGATTAGAACCCAGGTCTCCTGATCCCTGGCCCAGTGTTCCTCTCAGCCATCTTTCATCCATCCACCCGTTCATTTAGTTAATCACTAAGTATTAGTGGTCCTCTATTGGGTACCAGGCACTTGGTACAAAGGAATCAGGTTTGAGACCAACAAACACCAATGAAAACCAGTCTTTATTTTTCTTTCTTTAGTTTTACTTTCCCTTGTTCCCCTGAGGACTTTTATCTTCTTCAGCCCTTTCCGATCCCCGTCTCGTGTGAGTATCAAGACAAGTGGCAGGGGTTGGCCGAGACTTTCACTTTATGTCCTCTGCTGTCAATTTTACTGTAATAGAGTCCTTTGCCCACCACTCTGTGGCTCTTCTCCCTTTTCTGAGTGCCAGGAGGAGGCAAGACTGGGCTGTCGTCCTCAGGGAGTCCGGTCCGCCTGTCTCGGGCCCTGGGAGTGTAGTATCCCCTGGTGTTAATTAACTTCCTGAGGCAGGTGGGGCATTTTTGAATCCCCAAAGGACCGAAGCCAAAGGAGAATTTGGTTGTTGACATCTGTGGCTACTGCATCATTTGTTCCAAAACATGTTTATTAAGCTACTATTATATGCCGGGGATTGTGCTGCGTGGCTGGGGATGCAGTCTTTAGCAGCTCCCAGCCTGTTGGGGGAGGTGCTCTCAACAACAAAAAAACGACACAGACTTTAGGAAGACACGGGTGGTAGTCTACATCTTTACATCTCAGGAGTCAGTTCAGAGCCTGAGAAGGCGGTAGTTTGGGGGTCAGATGAATTTGGGTCCAAAACCCAGTTCTTCTAATGAAGACCTGGGTCTTTCACTTATTCTATAGGCATCCCAGTTTCCTGTTCTGTTCATTGAGGTGATAATACCTAAGTCACTGGGTGATCATGAGAAATCACAAGATTGCATTTGTGAAGCTCTTGGAACATGGTAGACCCTTGTCAATATTGATTTCTTTTCCTTTTCTCACTCGGGCAGGCGGACATTTCTTGCCTGGGCACTACACCAGGCCTTTCCCCAAGAAGATGGCCAGTTCCTCAAAGATGGGAGGAAATCTCACAGCTGGCCGTGTGACCTTGGACACCTCTCTGGGAACGGAGGGCGATCCAGCCTCCTTCGCAGAGTTAGTGCGAGCAGGCCGGGGCTGGGGTGAGGTGAGTGTGATGTCTAGTGCCCAAAATGTAAGGAGATGGTCACGGTCAAGGTCGCTCCGGTTAGTGCACGGTGAGCCCTTGCCCTGCTTATGACCACTAAACCCACTCACGCTGCAAAGCGAGGTGTCCAGGCCAAGTACAAAGTGGGTACTGTTTTTGTCTGGGGTTATTTGCTAGAAATAGACAGAAACCCACTCACACTATTTCAAAGGAAGGGGGTTTATTTAAAAGATAGAGGTTGAGTTAAAAATGGGGAACAACGTCTCCTGGAAAGTCATCAAAGAACCCGGATTCAAGAATGGCGCCAGGTACCGAGGGCCTGGAATGGGAGGGGAGCCTTGGGGGCACGGGGACTCCCAGAAGCCCCGCTGGGGCTCCGGGCCCCCTCCTGGCGGCCGACAGGGTCGCCCCCAGGCTTGCTTCTCCAGCCTCAACTCAGACTTTTGTCTCGAACCAGACTATGCTCCTGCCTGTGGTCTCTCTTCAGCCCCTGAGTGGCCGGGTCTTCCTTGCCTTCATGTCTCTCTGCATGTGTCCCTCTGCCTGGACACTCTTGTTTCCTCTTGTCACCAAGGAAACTCCTGCTCATTTTTCAGAATCTAGCTTCATTGTCATTTCATCTAAGAGGCTTTTGCTGGCCACCATACACTTTAAATAGATGGTAAAAGCACTCTTTTGTAACTACATATTCACTGGGTTAACTGTCGGTTCCCTGCCTGTCACTTCCCATTGTGCCGTCAACTCTGTGAAGGCCAAGACTGTATCTATTTTGCTATTTATTCACCCCCAGCGCCTGGCCCAGCACTTGGTGCATGGAAAACCCTCCATAAATATCTGTTGAATGAATGAAGGAGGACCATTTCTTTACTCCAATAGCTGCTATTTACATGGCTCTAGTTCCCTCTAGCTGCTGCATTCTGTTACCTTTAGCTTTTCTTTGCTCCCAGAGTTTCTGAGGTCCTTTCCTCCACACCAAATCTTGCTCCTGGCTCCTCACGACCTCTGCAGCCCCCATCCTCAGCTGCAGCTCCTAACACCAACAGGAGGTCTTCTTGTGTTTCTTCGTTCAAATAGCCTAGAGGAAAAATGTGACTGGTCCAGCTTGTTTTGTCAGGGGAGACCATGGGGGGGGGGGGCCTCCCTGGTGGACAGCCAATCAGACAGCCAATCGATGGACTAGTTACCGCTGGGGCAGGTGTCCAGTTAACCCTGTGCTGTCCACATAGTCATCAAGCATGTGTGGCTACTGAGCACGTGAAATGCGGCCAGTGCCACGGGTTGAAACAATATGTTTACATATTGGCTAAATTAAATACGGTGTTAAATGCAACTTTACTTGTGTTTTTACTTTTTTAATGCATTTACTAGAAAATCTAAAATCACATAAGTGGCTCACATTATATTTCTAATGGACAGTACTGAGTTTTCCTTGCTGGATTGGGGTTAAGGAACCAGATTACATCACATAAAAATGGCAGAAGCTGTGTATAGGGAAGGTTCCTCTAGAAGGAGGCACTGAATAGCATCTATGTTAGGTTTTGAGAACTACAATTATTATCATAGCTCATTCAACAATTATTTTTGGTGTATCTACACAATTATATTTGGTATTACTTAAGTGTTTTATCTTACTGTATTAGTTCTCTATTACCATTACCAATATTGCAGCAAACTTGATGGCTTCAAGCAGCACGTTGAGCATTTCACGGTTCCTATTGGCCACGAGTCCAGTCGCAGCTTTACTGGACCCTTTGCTTTAGGGGCCCGTAAAGCAGAAGTCAAGTTCCAGGCATTGGTTGGGCTGCCCTCTTACATCAAGGCTGGACGTGGTGGTTGCGGGCGGTTGGGGGCTCACGTGGCTCCGGCACAACTTAGTTCTTTGCAGGCAGAGTACTGACACCAGTTTCTTTTTGGCTGTTTGCTGAAGGCTGACCTCAGTTCCTTGCTGGCTCTCTGCCACAGGGGCCTCCCCAACAAGGCCGTTTGTTTATCAAAGGCAGGGAGGGACAGAGTCTTTTAGCAGGAATGATGTTACAACCTCATGCAATTAGTCACAGAAATAACATCTCAGAATCTTTGCCACATTGGTTCAAAGCAAGTCACAGGCCATGCTGACACCCAAGGGGAGGGGATTACACAAGGGCAGGAACACCAGCAGATGGAGATCAAGGGGGTCTCTTTAATATCTCATTACCACAACCGTACGATGTTTGCTTTGAGGCTGGAAATATAGACATAGGACACTATGGGTTTCAGATAGTTTAGGAGTCATTGGCTTTAATTCCCCATGGAGAAATCGAGGCCCAGGGAGGGGCTAGGGGCTGAGAAATGACACAGCGTCAGTGGCGAGGTCAGAACGTGCCCTTGCTCCTTGTCCTTCCTCCGCGCTGCACTAGCCAGTGGGGGGATTGAATCAAAGCAATGGGCTCTGTTCTTAACATGGAAAAGGCGATAACACGCTGTCAATTAGGAGAAAAAGTTGCTGGCAGATTGACCTTTCTTGGGGCTGCAGTGGCTGCAAATGGGCCCCTCTCCAAGCTCAAGCATCTTGTATCCTGGCCACTGAGAAAAGAGAAGCAGAAAACACTGTGCTGTTTGTGACCATTGATGACTGTGGGGCTTCCTGGGCAGGTTGCAGGCCCAACTTGCATAGACCCTAGAGGATGTTCACTTTGCCATATTTACTTCTGCCTCTGATTTCATGGCTGTGCAGCTGGAGACATGGTAACGTGTTCTCTGAGCACTGGGGGGTGGTCCTCAACTACAAGTGGATCTTGTCAGCTAAGAGGATCCACTTGTGGTTGAGGATACAGAATAGCATCCTAGATTTTAAAGGGTATAGAATAGCATCCTAGAATTTAAGAGAGTGGGAGGTTCTTTAGATGTAATTGGAATATCTACCTATGTATCTACCTACTTTCTATCTATCTATCTATCTATCTATCTATCTATCTATCTAATAGCTAATCTCTTTATACATAATAATATAGTGTTGAATGCCAAGCAAAATCCACCTTATGCTTATTGAAAAGGTATGAGATTTTCAACAATTTTCTATTTAATTATTCTTTTCCCTCTAAATACAATATATTCATAATATAGAATTTTCTTGTTTGTTTTTTAAACAGCATTTGGGGGGATAATTGATAAATAACAAGGACACATATTAATGTGTGCAATTCAATGAATTTGGACATATGCATACACATGTGCAACCATCACAACAATCAAGATGATAAACATCATCACCTTCAAAAGTTTTCTTCTTTTCCTTTTCCTTCTCTTTCTCCTTCTTCTTCTCCAGTGAGAACACCTAGCATGAGATCTACCCTCTTAACAATTTTTATGTGCACAACCCAGAATTGTTAACTATGGGCACCACGTTGTACAGCAGATTGTAGAAGTCAGTATTCATCTTGTACAACTGAAACTTTATACCCACTGAAAATAACTCCCCATTTCCGTTGATAGGAGACAACCAGTGTAGACCTCACGTTTACAGAGCACTTGGCAGTCAGAGTCCTTATTTAATACCCACAAGCCCCTTATATTGAATGAAAAAGCTGCAGCTTAGGGATAAGCTAAGTGACTTGCAGGGTCTGATCTCAAATCTATGCTTTTAGGAGCCCCCTTGACCCCCAAATCCCACCAAGTTTGGCAGAACAATTTTGAACCACCTAGTAATAATTGTAACGGTAACTTCTATACTACATGCACCCTGAGGGTCAAAAGCCGTTTTATGCACTTCACAAGGACTCGCTCACTTAATCCTCGCCATACTCCTAACGGGTAGAAATGGTCGTCATCGCCATTTCCCAGAAAGGAAGCTGAGATTCTGAGAAGTTAGCACTTGTGAGGGTCACATAGCTTCGAGGTGGGAGAGGAGGGATTTGAACAGACTTCCTAAGCTTAACCCCTGCACACGCTGGCCCGGTACAGCGTTGTCTCAACAACAGCCCACCCTTCCCATTTTCCGTATGAGGAAACTGAGGCCTGGAAAAGTAAAATGGCTGAGCTGGAGCTGGAACCCAGATACCCTGTCTCCCAGGCCCCTGGCCCTTCCCCCTGCCAGCTTCATCTTCCGGAGCTAATGACCTTTAAGCGTCCATGGGTGTCCTGCCCCTCCATAGGAAGGGTGCAGGATCATTAAAATCCCTGTTTCCCGTCTTCTCCCTTTCAACACTTTGTAAACTATTTTTTCCCCTGTTCTATCTCTTTAGCCTTTCACAGCTGCTCATTTGGGTAAGATCTGGCAGCCAGGGGTTTCTCTGATGAGCAACATCACAGCTCGGTCCCTTTCCCATGGGAAGCCAGAGGAGGGGGCCGGGAGAACAGGGAACCGTTCCCATTAAATTGGCCTCCTGCAATCTGTGGAGTTTAATCTTAACTTGAAAGTGTTTTTGATCAGCTTTCAGGCTGCTCCCTCCATCCGGCCCACCCCTGTCTTTGGGCCCAGCACCCCTTCTCCCCCCTGCGCTTGGAGGCATTCAAAGTTGTGTGTGACAGGGGCGGGGTTGGGGTGGGGGGAGGAAACAAGGGGCTGTTCTTTTATCTTTCTCTTTCTGGCCAGACAAGTGCTAACTCCAGTTTCTTTTCTAGAAGCTTGGGATCAGCTGCTGTATTGAGATCTGACCTGGTGTCTGCATTTCAAAGGCATCTTCTGCCTCGACTCCCAGCAGCTGCCTCCTCCTTCCTTTTTCCTTCCTCCTCCCTCCTCCCTCCTCGCCCTTCTTCCCCTTTCGCCCCTGACCTTGCCTTCTTTTCTTGGCTTATACCTTTCTTTCAGGGACTGTTGCTATACTACCTTTTTGTGCTTTGGAATGAATCACTAACAACAGCTCCCCTGCCAAGCAAAGCAAGGTCTGATCTGAATTTTCTGGTATTTGCAGGGGAAATAATGCCTCAGTGTTATGAAGGCCTCATTATATATTCATTTGGTGAAATGTAGGTTTACAGAGAGAGGAAGACTATTTGCTTACTCCATAAACAAATTCCTGGCAAGACAACATCCATCCAGATTGAAGGCCTTCTCCCCAGGGGAGCTGGGAGGCATTATTAGTCCAAAGAAACCAAATGCACATTCATAACAGTGAAGTGGAAAAACTCTGTCCTGGAAAAACTATCCAGGTCTTTGTGTTTACCAGACCTCAGTCTGAGATCTGACCTGCCACCGCCTTGCTGTGTGACCTTGGGCAGGTCCCTAACCTCTCTGAACTTCAGCTTTCTTATCAGTACAGTGGGGATAATGATAGTACTACTTCCTAGGTTTGTTCTGGGTATCACAGAGATGCTTACAAGGTTTCCTCAGCCAAGGAAAGTGCTCAATAACATCAGTTCTGTGTTCCTTTCCTTGGGATCAATGACACAGAAGAACCCAATACCCTACCCCCTTCACTCCCCCCAACCCCCGCATCTTGAGAAGTAACTACAGTTTGAGGAAGGGCACTGCCTTGGGCGAGTTCTTTTTGAGTCTTTGCTTCCTCTTTTATATAATAAAGATCATGCTACCTGTGACTGCGGGGAGGGCTAAACTGCAATACACCCAGTGCACTGTAAGAACAGTCCATGCCACGTAATCATGCGGTGTTAAAGAAAACATGTCTGTAGTGCTTTCTAGTTTTTAAAGCATTTTTATGAGCTCCATCTTATTTGATCTAAGCACCGGAGAAAGACCCATTTCCAAATCTCTGCCAATCATAAATCATCCTCACGTTTTCATTTAAAGCAGATCCCTTAGACACTTCTGTTTTCCCATGCTGAGTCTCATCCATGCCACTGTATATTTTGGAAAGTAATCCTTCACTTCTGTCTACATTGTTTTATTGTGCAAACGTTACACTAATTCCATTCTTCTTTCACATACACACACATTGAGATTTTGAGATTGTTGGGAGGAAAAAAAGGAGAAAACCATGCTTATTTTTTCATTGTGTTCTTTCCAGACAAGGAGAGACCGCTGAGGACGTCAATAGCAACGAGAGCCCCAGTGACTCAGGGGCCTCCCCACCCTCAGGTTGCTGTTGAAATTCTGCCATCACAACTGCTTCATTAGCTTATGTCATGGATTCCCTATATGAATGCAGCTGTCAGCGGCCATCTACACTGTTACCAGTCCTTCATACCTTATTTATGCATAATCTGATAAAAAGATGGATTGCAACGAGGGATGTTAAGAGTGAGGACATAGGCTATTTGGGTGCAGACACAGAAATAGAACCAAGAAGAGGATAATGATTTCAGAAGCTTAATTCTTTGAAAGCTTCATTGATATTTGCTTGGACCATCCCTATTTTTCCTCCCAGCTTTTTCTGGACAGTTGGCGTGGCCCCTGTACTGCACTCTGCCTCCAGAATCAATCGCACTGACGCCAGCGTGATTTCTCACCCCAGTCAGACTCAGAGATGGAACTGTGTTTGTCTTTGGTGTAGGCTGGAGTGACGCAGGATCTCTCAGGCCCCTTCCACTTCTGATTATCTGGGAGTCTAGACCGTCGGCGTGCCGTGTGTTGGGCATCATTGACCGGAGAGTCTCCTTCTGTGTAGGAAGATGGAGCTGAGGTTTGCGTTGAGGCCCCATGGGGTCTCAGCCATCAACTCTGTCACCTCAATTTCCTGTGTTTCAGAAGGTTCCGACCCACAGCTCCTGGTGGCCTCCTGCTGTTCTCCATCCCCCTCCCAGCTGCTGAAGAAGGTGTGGGCCTGGTGGAGCATGGTTTTGCTATGGAATCTGACTTCATCCTCTCCCGTGATAGCTGAGGGCCTTTGTCTCTGCCTATCCAGTGTCACGACCGTTAGAGGACAAAACAGGGACAGGTGGTTGATTAAATAAATCCATCACTACCAGTCATGGTAACATGAGCAAAAATTTTATATCTATTGGGACCTATTAGAGAGCTCTTGATTTGCATTCAAAATTCTCATCGTGTCCCACTGCTAAACTTGGATAAGTCACTGCTCCTTGCTGGACCTGTTTTCTTTAAAATAGGAATGGAAGGATGGGTTGGTCTGATGAACTTCAAATTTAAACTGTGCTTTGTTAAATTCCCAATACACATATTTTTTAGGTTGTTTTTTCCTCAATTTCCATTTCTGAAATTGATTTGCATCTTATAATCAGCGGCATGTCAGTTTAATTGGCAACATTTTTCCTTTGTTGCCGATGCATAAAACTCTAGTGTCATCCAATGGATGGCATCCGGAGCCTGATGAATTGCGTGATGTCATATTCCTTCCTTCTTGTGATCATGTGAACTAAGTGAAGGAACCAGGTCTCGCAGTGAATTCAGTCTTCTTGTATCATTTCTCAAATTAAGCTGTCTGGTTCTAACAGTTAAGATTAGGGTTAACTGCATATAAATGAAGCCACCCCAATAATAGTGGCTTTATAAAAATCACTGATTTTCTTCTCATATGCAAGCACTCCAGAGGAAGGCAAGCCAGGGTTGGCACGGCAGCGTTAGGGTCCTCAGGCAACCAGCCTCATACCATTATTCTGGCTTTTCTCTCCCAATGCCTGACTTTCGTCCTCAGGGTCACCTCATCAAAGCCCAAGACGGTGGATGGAGCTTCAGGTTTACATGAACAGGGAGGAGGAAGAAAGTAGGGGAGAGGGGCATAAAGGATCCACTCTGGTTGATTCAGTTCCTTTTAAAAGGTCTTCTTGGAATTGGCCACAAAAGTCTACTTACTGTTTGTCCAGAACTTGGTCACATGATCCACCCTCATTGAAGGGAAGTCTTAGAAATAGAATCTCTTAAAAGATGCCTTGGTGTTCCAAATAAAATGAGAGTCTTCTAGTATGGGGAAAAAGGGACGAACACAGCTATCGGCTGGGACCCCCGCAGTCTCGGCCGTATCAGTGAGGTGTGAAGACTATGAGTCTGGAGGTCAGGAGAAAATTTGTCCCATTTAATTTGTCCTGGTTTGGCCTTGGTTTTCTAAGATGCCCAATGTGGTTAATAATGTTTCTATCTAGTGACTATAATTGTCATGCAAATTCTGAGACATAGTAATGGAATACCTTCTTAGATAAAAGATGTTCTCTAAAATGAAGGGACTGGGGTATTTAGTTTATTAAGAAAACCTGTAAGAAGATAAAATCTGTCATGATATTTCTGCTTCTCATTCTGCCAATCTTCGTTTCCTACCTTTATTCCGAAAACATGAAAAGAGGCTTCCAGGAATCATGAAAATTGTGCCTCAGTGTCCTGCCTGAAGCATTTTCAAATACTCTGGGTTTATGGGAATCTACGCCTTCTTTACAAGTGAAGCTGTCCTTTCTTCTCTGGTACCTACATATTTTCAGGCTATTTTCTTTTCACCCCCAAATTCAATTTCTCATTCTGCAGCTTAATCCCTGTTCCTTCTTTCTGCTAGTGACAGACAGTGGACACTGTGGGTTCTAGTTTTTGGCAGGGGTGTTTTCATATAACTGTGAAGATGATTTCACAGGGTTTAATTTCAGTGCTGCCTTTGATATCTATGTGACTTCAGAACAATCATGTTCCCTGGCCCCGTCACCTTGCAGTTTCCTTGTTGGGAACACCAGGCCTATATGTTGGGAACATTGAAGTCTACCGGGATGTGAGGATAAAATAGGTGACGTGTGTAGAAGGACCCAGCACCATCACTGGCCCAGCATGGTGCTTCCTGTTGACTCTACAGTGGGAGATGTTAGACTGTCAGAGCCAGGTGAGGCCTTAGAAATTGGTTCTTTCCTCTTTTGATGATTGCCAGATTGCAGAGGGGAGATGCATGAAGCAGGAGAAGGGATTTACATGTACAAATTGCCAGTCGTAAAAACAGTCATGGGAAAAGTAAAGTGCAGCATAGGAAATATAGTCAATAATATTCTAATTATGTATGGTGTCAAGTAGGTACTAGAATTATCGGGATGATGAGTTGGTAAGTTAGATAAATGTGTAATCACTATGTTGTATACCTGAAACTAATGTAATACTGTATGTCAACTGTAATTGAAAAATAAAATATTAAAAAAAAGAAATCCATTCTTTCCTCACCATACTTGTGTCAACAGACATAAAGGTCAGAGAGTAGGGAGTGACTTACCTATGGTCACACAGAGCTCTAAATCAAATCAGATGTGTATCTTCTGACTCACAAATGACAACTTTACCTACATTCAACTCTGAACACCATCAAGCGTATACATTTATGTCTTTAAATTTTGCATTCAAGAAACTAAAAGCTTTCACCAGAAAAGAGGATGGCCTCCTGGTCAGCACATGAGACGTGTCTGATGTGAGGGAAGTAGGTCTTTGTGGCCGGTTCCATTCGTCTCTCTCAAGCATTTGAAACAAACTTCAATGGTGACAGGAGCCACAGAGCACCCGTGGTATCAGCCTAACTCCTAGATCGGTGGGGTCAGGGTGGAGTTGTCCCCTGACAAGATTCAGAACAAAGCAGACATCCCTTGGACCTGGCTATCCACAGAGTGTCAACAGCCGCCACTCTCAGGAAGTGCCCAGCTAGCAGCTGATGGCAAGATGAGGTTGTATGACAGCTGTGGCTCCCACTTGGGGCCTGGGTTGGGAAATGTCTGTGACGATAATGAAATTGCCTGGGATGCTGCTACAGGGCAATAAGCATGTCCTATAGGATGGGGATGTCCAACCAATGCCCACAAACTCATGGGTCCCATTGGCTGATAAATGTCCAGCACTGGCTGAAGATCACAGCTGCTGCTCAGGTCCCCCCACCAAGAAATGACTCGTGGCCCAGCAGCAAAGACTGCAGTTAGGTGACACTATCCAGCTGCTAGATATTTTGGGCCAACCTCAGCCATGTTCTTCTTGGGGCAGCCCCTGTTTCTTAGATGATATTTTTCTCTTTCCCATTTTTAAATACATCCAATAGACATTTACTAACTTCTATTTGGAGCGTGACATAATAAGAAAGATCAAGAGTGGAGCTCGCAAGGTGTTCTTATATCAGGACAGGTGTGGAATAAGTTGGGTAATGGAGACAAACATGAAGATGTTACTGTCTATATCCTCAGTGAGGCTGCTGATATTCTATAGTTTTTCTGTAAGTCTCCACTCATGAAACACAGACTTACTGGCTTTTCTAGGTCTTGGGTCAGCAAGTTAAATGGAGAAAGTCCCCACCTCATAGAGGTTGAGTTCTAGCACAGGGAGACAAACCCTAAACACATAACCACCTCAATATATAATACATTTGAGGGTGGTAACTGTTAAAGGGAAAAAGAAAGCAAATGCAAGCACACTGTGAGGTGGGTGGGGAGGTGGAGGTTGATAATTATCATCTGGTGAGGGAAGGTGTGAATCATAATATTCCATCTGAACACAGATTTGAAGGAAGGAAGCGAGTGAGAGAGCCACATGGCTATCTGGATGAAGAGCTTTCAGGCAAGGAGAAGAAAAAATGGTTTGCTTCTTTGGACGTATGTTTATAGAAATGTTAAAGATGAACTTGGATAATGTCTTAGGGAATTTTTATCCTCTGTTTGTTCAACATGTTATATTGACTTGGTGAGGTATAAGAAACTAAAATTTGGATTGAAGTGGTTATTTTTCAGTTGTCTGAGTTGCTTTCAGACGAATAATCTGTATGTGACCTCATGACTCAGGTAGGTGGAGAAAACGTGTGAAATTCTCTATCTAGGACAATGGGCTCAGATGTCAGTTTTGCTTCTTTTCCCATCACAGAAGAGTGGCAGATGGGGAAAAAATGAGTGGGTGTCAGCGGATATGCGCTTAGAGGTGCCTGTGCGCAGTGTCTTCATTTATCAAGAAGTCCTAATTGCCAGGTTAATTCCTCATGGCTGCAAATGTATGATTAGGTGAGGAAATGGAAGAAAATAAAATATTATTTTATTTTATTTTGATAGGTACCTTCTGTTTCAGGTTAATAAGGTTGTTCCCACAACTTGGTGGTCCAAAACCATTCTCAAGAAGAAGGGGCAAACACATGAAATCCATGGACCATAACAACCAGAAAAAAAAATGTATATGTACACATTCCATTTTAGCGGAGGTTAGAAAGCCTCTGAAACCCATCCTGTGAGGTTCAGGTTAATGACCCCTATGAAACCATTGGGTTGAATTATTTTTTTCAAATCAAATAACACATGGGTTATTATGGGGGTAAAATGGGAAAATGGACATTAAAGGATGGCATGTTGCAAAGTGGTGTATTGACATGGGTTATTATTAAACGTTGATGAAGATGCCCTTGTGTGTAAACATGTGTGAATTAGTGTCTTCATCCAATGCTGTGATTGCCATGGTGGTGAAGGCCACAGTGCATTGCTTGTCTGTGAAAACATAGACATGAGCACATTTGCGAGTTCTGGTAGTATATCGTTCAGTTCAAATGCATCTGTGCATGCGTGTGTGTGTGTGTGTGTGTGTGTGTGTGCGCGCGTGCAGGAATAAGTGTGCTTCTGTGTCCATCTGCTTTTGTAGGAGCTTGTTGGAAGTGAAGCCTTTTGGATCAAAGCATCAAAAGATGAATCTCACCTAGAGCAGGACCTGGCCCCAGAGCTGACACCCTGCAGGGTTCTCTGGAAACCACTTTTGTGGGCAGATGTTAGCACATTCTGAAAAACATTGACCATGGCCAGTCTTGTGGCTGCTGATTTTTTGCATGTTATAAAGAGGAAAGGGAAACATAATTCTCCTTTTTGTCTTTCATTGTTTTTACTTCTTCTCTTCTTTCCAGGGATGGAGAGCCAGGAAGGAGAAAAAAGTTTGCATCAGGGAACAAATTACTTCTGCATCCCTGTGATTTTCAGAAGGGAGAGTATAGAACATGGTGGCAAGAATTTGAACTTGAATTTAAGATATTTGAGTTCCAGTCCTGTCTCTACCATTACTGGCTGACTCATATTGGACAAGTCATTGAAGCTTATCACTAGGATGAAGATAATATCTATTTTATTAGGTTTTTGGCATTGTTGAGACTATTATATGAGATAATATATGCAATGGTTTTCATAGAAGAAGCATTTATTTTATTAAAATGTAACATTTAATGTCTAGTCAAATGTGCTTCAGTTTTGTCATTAACTTTGAAAAAAATCTAAGAAAATTTTTATCATGTACTTACTTAAAACAAATGTGTGCTCAGTGCCTACTTTATGCCAGGCACTTTGTTAGTGGTTGTAGTTACTACATTTATTTTCCAATATTTATTCATTGGAAAATAAGTATAATCATAATCCCTCTGTCTACTGATGGGGACAGGCATTAAGCAAGCAGACTAATTAATACTAGGAGGTCTGTCCGGAGAAAGTCCAGCCATTGTTAATATAATGAGAATTGTTTACATGACATCGATATAACCTGGGAACCAAGGAGAGTGGACTGGAATGTACATGCATGAACAATGATGACTTCACTGTACTAGTCAGTGAGGGGTTGAGTGAGCATGTGTACTGTGTGGCCATTGCATTCAAAATGACTCAGCAAGTGGAGCAATGAATCTGCATCAAATTTTGCATTAAGCGTGAACTTTCCTGCATAGAAACTATTTGGATGATTCAGAAGGGCCACATTATGGGCAGCTGGTGATTGGAAGCTTCATCACGACAAGCGTGCCCACTCATGCATCACATCTTGTGCACATTTTTTTGATGAAGCATCAAATCACCCAGATGATTCAGCCTCGTTATAGCCCAGATTTGGTGCCAGATACTTCTAGCTTTTCCCAAAACTAAAATCACTTTTGAAAGGGAAGATATTTCAGGCTATCAATGAGATTCAGGAAAATATGACAGGGCAACTGATGGTGAATGGGAGAGCTGTGTGAGGTTCCAAGGTGCCTACTTTGAAGGGGACTAAGGCATCATTGTCCTATGTACAATGTTTCTTGTATCTTCTTCAATAAATTTCTCTATTTTTCATATTACATGGCTGGATACCTTGTGGACAGACCTCATATATAATTTTTATTTGTGGCAAGAGCAATTTTAGCTATGACAAGAGCAGTAAAATAGAGACCAAAAGAATGGTTACCAGAAGGGAGGGTGAGGAATAGGTTAAAAAAAAAGTAAAGGGAAATATAGTCAATAATATTGTGATAAATTTGCATGGTGACAGATGGTTACTAAAATTAGTGGGGTGATCACATGGTAAGGTATAAAAATGTTGAATCATTATATTGTACACCTGAAACTAATATAACTAATATAATATTGCATACAAACTATAATTTAAAAAAACTAATAAAGGTACTATGAGAGTGACTGATAGGAAGGATCTAATTTAGCCTAAGTCATTATGGAAGACTTCTCTGAGGAAGTGACTTTCAACCTGAGATCTGAACTTGTTATGGAACTAAAGAATCCTCTCAATTCTGCCCCTTAAGATCTGCTTTTTCCCTTTGTGATTCTGTGGAACAAACATGAAATTGAATTCCTATTCCATGCCGAACAGTAAGTCAGGGAAAGGGGTGGAGGGATATATGTAAGGAGAATATTAAGAGATAAATCTTATTTTTATATTGTAGTCTCTTTTCTCCAAACTGTTCCTAATCCCCTGACTTTTGATTCATAAATAGATAGAATTTTCCCTTATGTTGTAGCCTTGCCTAAAGACAATGAGCGGTTTCACAACAAATGATTTATGTACTGAAACCTGGGGAGATTTTACTCATAAAAATACTCCAGCCGTTTATCTTGATCATCTGATACAGCAGAGCCTAGCTTGAATGCCTCTGAAGTAATGGCAGATGAAACGATTCAAGCCAATAGGAAAAGTACAAAGAGGGGGGGGGGCACATAGAAGGAGCCTGATCACTGTGAATGCACCCTCATTTATTTAGAAGGCAAAGGGTGTCCACTGCTCACTGCGAGATTCAAAGGAGAGGTGACAGTGAGTCCTGGGACCACAGGGAATTACTGGGTGGGTGAATGCGCCACCATTAATACATTTATTGAGGCACTTACTATGTGTTAAACAGTGAGGATGCAGTGGTGAGCATATAGATGTGAGTGCTGTTCTCAGAGGACGGGTAGTCTGGTGGTAGAAAGAAATGATAAAACAAACAAAACTACTAATATATCTTGATCACAGGGTCAGACCATGTTGCAACCTTTCAGACATTGTGGCTTTATTCCCTCTGCCATGTAATTCTCATTTTCTTTGTACTCATGCATTTACTCAATCATCTACCTGCTATTTGACAAGTATGTTCACTGAGCTTCTAACCTGTGTTTCATTCTGTGCAACAGGTGGGAGCCCCAGAAGATGAATGAGATGGGAGCCCCACCTTCAGAAGAGCTCACAGTTTCATGGGATGAAGCAGCCATTCTGGTAAATCATTAGAGTGCAAGGCAGGATTGGGTAAGTGTACCAAAAGGTGTCATCTGAGCAGTTGTATGTGCTCGGAGAGAACAGACTGGGTAACTGGCTCTATAGAAGAAGTCAAGAACTCAACCACTGTACATGGAGTGCTTTTCTCTGATACAGGCTCTGTGCTAAACTCTGGAGTTAATGAAGATGATCTGACTGTGGTGCTGCCCAGTGGCAGGTTCCAATGTACAAGACGGGGCAGACATTTAGATAATAACTTCAACACAATGGGGATTATTCATCCACTCAACAGATATTGCCCAAGGATCTACCATGTGCCAGGGTTTGTGTTATTGTACGAGGATACAAGGTGAGCAGGTTGGACATTTTTTGTCCTGTGGTACTTCTACGTAGGCTTAGGTCTGGCCAATGTATTTTGTTATTTTACTGGATATCACCAGTTTTAGTTATTGCCAGATGGGGTAGTCACTGAGGGGACAGTCATGGGAGCTGATGTTACTGGGGTCAAAGAACTGAATATCCAGTGAACAAGGATATAGTTGGGGGTAAATCAATAAGCAGCATCCCAAAATAATTCCAAAGAAAAGGTGGATTGCAGTGGCCAAAGCAGAAGTCTGGAGAAACTTGGAATTCGGAGAGTCAGTGAACAAATGGAAGGGCCGTTGAGAGGAAGGGAAGAAAACTAACATTTACTGAGTACGTAATAGAGGCAGGCATTATGTTAGTTGTTTTACATGCATCATTTTATTCTCTCCATCTGAGTACCAATCAAGCCCAACCCTGCTTAGCCTTTGAGATCAGACAAGATCGGGTGTGTATGGCCATGGACCATAACTTCTTCCTGTCTTTACAATGGATGATTGCAAGAGCAAGTGAAGGCCTAATCTATGTAGGACCTGGGATTGGGACATATTATTGCAAAAATGCTGACCTAGATTTCTAAGAACTCATGCACTCAGAGCTAGAGGAAGAGCTAGAGGGCTTTGAGAAGGAGAAGGTGGTACAATGATGAGAAATCTGTTGAGATTTTAAGGCTGAAAATGAGTGACATGCACAGGATCAGCTGAAAATGCTGAGAGACTTGTCCTGCCTCACGTCGGAATGGACTCTCGAGCCATCAGCCGGTGAAGGCCAGTGGTGGGCTCCGCAGACAGAGGAGCAAGAGGAAGCCTGGGAGCCTCTCAGATCTGGCATAGAGGAGCAGAGCCAGACTGTTTCTGATGCATTTCACTCACCAGGAGCTCTGTGTAGGATTTCTACTCTGAACATCCCCCATGTCCTTATTAGATCAGGTAAGTAAGATACACACTTTTAGGGTTTTATTCACAGCGATTGTAACTAAAACCCAACATAACACTGACTAAATAAAGACAACTTATTCATTTTAACAGCATTATTGAAATATAAGTCACATATTATACAATTCACCCATTTAAAGTGTACGTACAGTTAAATAAATGTACATTTTTACTATATTCCCAATCATCACTACAGTCAATGTCAGAACTCTTTTCGGAGTTTACCACCACAAAAAAATTCCATACTTTTTTTGGCATCAGTCCCTACCCCACAACTCTCCCGGCCCTCAGCAACCACTGATGTACTTTGTGTCTCTAGAATTGTCTATTCTGGACACTTCATAGGAACGGAGTTATATATGAACAATATGCTGTCTTTTGTGACTGGCTGCTTTCGTTTAGCATAATGTTTTTGAGGTTTATTCATGTCATAGCATGAATAAGTGTCATTGCTGCATTTCTTTTAAGGCTGAATAATATTGCATTGTATGAAATATTTAATTTTATACCACATTTTGTTTATCCATTCATCAATGGATGGACACTTGGGTGGTTTCCACCTCTTGGATATCAATAATGCTGCTGTTAACATCCATGTACAAGTCTTTGGATGGACAGGTGTTTTTGTGTCTCTTGAGTATACACCAAACAGTGGAATTGTAAGGTCATATGGTAATTATGCGGTGTCATTTGAGGAATTGCTAGACTCTGTGCCAAAGTGACTATATGCCCACCAGTGGTGTATGAAGGGTCTGATTTCTCTCTGTTCTCATTGACATTCGTTAGAATCTGCCTTTTTGGTTCTAGCCCTTCTAGTGAGGGTGACGTGACATGTCATTGTGGTTTTAATTTGTATTTCCATAAAGACTAATGATGTTGAGCACCATTTCATGTGCTTATTGGTCATCTGTGTGTCTTCCTTGGAGAAGTGTTTATCCATATCCTTTGCCCACTTTGTAATCAGTTATTTTCTCTTTATTATTGAAGAGTACTTTTTGTCTGAATATTCTCAAGATATTTTGGGTTTCAGGTGAGGTCTGATCGAGTGGCTCAACAACATTACAGAAGACTCACCTTCTTTATATATTTTATTTCTGCCCTTCACATTACTGGCTTCTTCCTAAACTTGGCTCCTTTAGTGGCTGAAAAAATGGCTGCTAATTTCTGCTGTGTCTGCTATTTCCTCTGTCATATCCAGTGGTAGAGAAAGGGAGTTTTCTTCCTCACTATAAAAGTCCTGGGCTTCCCTTTGATTTGATTGATTTAGGTCATGTGACCACCTCTGAGTCTATCATGGTGTCAATGAAATGGAAGTTACACGATTGGATTGGGCCATTAAGGATGCATTTGAAGAGCTGAGATTCCCACCCCCAAAACATATGGCTGCTATACAATGGAGAGGGTTGGAATATATGGTAGATAAGGCAACTGATATAATCCACTGTAGCTCTTTTTAAAAATTACAATTCAGTTACAATTAACATAAAATATTATATTAGTTTCAGGTGTACCCACTATAGTATTTTTGTAATTATAAGCTTATGTAGCTATTTGATTAAAATCTATGTTCCTTTTTAGAGTACGAAGACAGGGATCATACTTTTTTTCTTATATTCATTTAGAACACCATCCTTATCCTTAGCATGTTAGTGGAAAGTTATGTACCAGGTACCGTGTTATGTGCTCTGTATGGATTAAAACAGTATATAATTGGTATTATTGTTGTTGCTGTTGTCATCCCATTTTACACATGAACAAATTCAGACTGGGACAGATGAAGAGCCTTGCCTAACACCCCACATCCAGTGAGTGGGAGAACTGGGATTTGAACCCAGGCAATCTGAATCCTCTTGACCCCCTTCTCCATGAATGATGAATAATTTTCATCTCTGAAGTTCTTAGCCCAATCCATGGTGCAAAATAGGCATAGGAGCTCAATAAGTATCTGCTGTTGAATAGAAATGGAATCAAATTCTAATATTTTAAAATAAGGCATGGATCTCTCTTTCATGGCAGAAAAAGCAGTAGAGGTCAGAGGCTAAACTGGAGAGTCAGGCGGCTGGAACACTTTCCCAGCAGCCCCTTCCATCACAGTGATGCTGTCCCCAACTTGGAGGCAGAGGTTCCATGTGTCATTCAGACATACATTTTGACCTTCACTGAGCTGTCCTCCTAGGAGGTCAGACCAGCTGCCCTATGTGTGTGATTGAGTGTAGAAATTAGAAGATAAACTTTGAAACCAGGCCTTATATGCCTTCTGCAATAAATAAATGAAAGTTCCTATAAGTTTCCACTCTCCCGCCCCATCCTTTGAATCAAAAGAGAAATAATGTGAGATCAAAACCTCCAGAAGAATATGAAGGAAAATATTCTGAAAAGATATGGGTGCTTCGAATAGAAAACATCTTCTTTTCCCAAGCATCAAAGGAAGCTCCCAGTTTATCAGGCATTTTCACATGGGCCACAGCACACTGCGGTGAGAATAAAGCTTAGCAGTAAATTCTAGGTCATTAGACTAGAAAGTCAGCTGGAAAGAAGCTAGATCTTGTCTTTCCTTTAAGACAGACACAGTTGTGGAAGATTTATTCAATTTATGACTATTTACTAATTTTCCCCAACACTGGGGATTGAGAGATACTTTTTGTGACCTGAAAAATAATGAATCAGTGAATGGTAGTCCATAATTTTTATGGTGTTTCTCTTGCATCATCTTATATGAGCCTCATCCCAAGGACCACACAACCCTTTTGATGTAGGAAAGGTTGATATTATTGGTTCCATTTTACAGAGGATAAAATTGAGGCTTATATTTATATGTTAAAAATAATTAGACTAGAAGTAATGGAGAAGAGTGTCAACTACCCACAAACTAAGAACTTCAAGAGATAAAGGCTAGTGGCTTGAGGGTTTGTAGATGACAGGTACAAAGAAGGGTGGAGGACTGGTGGTATCAGCTTGAATGTGTGTGTGTGTGTGTGTGTGTGTGGTGTGTGTGTAGGAGGAGAAAAAAGAATGATCTAGAAAAGACGCTGAGGGAAAAAAAAGACCTCATCCCCAGCTTACACAGGCACAGTGGAAGAGAAGACTCCTGGAGAAGAAGTTTCCTCAGGGATCAGCTCGCGTTCAGGCAGCCCATGGCTGTGGAAGAGACTTCCCAGGGAAGTGGTTGGAGGTACAGGAGATCTTGCTCATGGAAGACCCCGATTTTCAGTGGGCACTGTGGGAGGATCTGGGAGGATCTAGAGCAGTCTGAGGGTAAGAGTCTGGCGATACAAGATGACTTCAGAGTCCTGGAATTCATGGTGATTGACGTAAAAAGGGATGCAGTGCATGACAAGTCATCCTGAAGCTCTCCACCGCAGACTGTGATGCAGAGTCTGACAACGTGGAAGGAAGAGGTCTTGTCCCCTCTTTGCTCTTGCTAATGAGGGTGTCAAGACAGAGGAAAGAGCAGTCTTACCAGGAAATAAAGTTATTTATAGTTCATAAGTTAAGCACATGTAGATGGAGGAAAAGAATATGAGAGATGATAGACTGGGCCTGCTTTCATGCAGTGCCCTAAGGGGCACCATTCATGTTGTGGTCTATGTAAATTGCACCTCTGGGACTTGGGTATCACAGTGGTCTTCATGGAGAAAGGACTCACACTCCTTGGGAGAGTCGTTCACCGTAAAATGGGCAGGGCTAGGGGGTTTCTAAGGAATGTGAAATTCTCCCTGTCCTGTATTATTCTCTTGCTTGGTGTACACGGGGCTATCTGTTGGCACCTTAACTTCTTAATTTGGGAAACCCCAGAGCAGTCAGACAGAAATGCCAAGGGGGTTATAAATGCAATCTGCTCCCTTTGAGTCCAGCTTAACATGGACCTCCTTCCTATAGAAGCTGCTTCCAGCTTTGGATCCATTTTATTTCCATGGGAGAGATTTCAGTAGAAGAAGAGACCAGCTGTGGGCCTTACTGAGTCAGATTAGTGATGTCCAAGGCAACAGCAGAGATAGAAGACAATTGCCCAGAAAGTGTAGACAGTGTCCAAATGCTCTCACCCCTCTGATACTGTAAGATACTCTGGCATTGGCAGGCGTGTCAGTGATGTGGGATGGGACTGTTAGAGTGGACTACATGGCCATGCCATAGCTGTTAAAGGCCACCATCCAAACAAAACAGGGAGGAAGAGAACAACCCCCACAGTCCTGACACACATAGCAATTGTGTGTGTCTGACGCTGTACTATACATTTGCCATGATTTTTCTCTTGGCAATAAACCCATGAGTTAGGTACTGGTATGCTCATTATACATGCCAGGAACTTCAGAGTAGTTAAAACACTTTCTGGTTTACTCTTGTTAGCAGTTGAGGAATACAAACTCAAACCTAAGTTTGAGTGAATGGTAGTCCATAATTTTTTTTTTTTACTGGAGTTTTTACTCCAGTGCCCATGTACTTAACCACAGCAAAACATGTATCTTCCATTATAGGCGGGGTCACCAATTCAGTTCAATTCTATTGGGATTTATTGAGAACATACTGCGCTAAAGAAAAGGATGAAGGCAACCAACAGTTTTGAGCCTCTTCTATAATCTGGTACTGTTTTAGAAATATCATTTTTTTGTTTTTAATGAAAAATGTTTTCAACTTTATTGAGTCATAATTGACAAAAATTGTATATATTTGAGGTGTACAACTTGGTGTTTTGATATACATATATATTGTACAATGATCACTACCATCAAGCTAATTAAAATACCCATCACCTCCTGTAGTTATCATCTCCTTTTTTGTTTGGTGAGAACTCTTAAGACCTACCCTCTTAGCAAATATGAAGTATACAATAGAGTATTATTAGCTATAGTCACCATGCTGTGCATGAGATCTCTGGAAATGGTTCAGCCCATATGAATCACACTTTGTACCCTTTGACTGGCATCTCCTTATATCCTTGGCCCCTGGAAACCACCAACCTGCTTCTGTGAGACTGATATGAAAAATGCTGCAGCGAACATGGGAGTGCAGAAATTTCTTCCAAATACTGATTTCATTTCCTTTGGCTTCATATCCAAAGTGGGATTTCTGGATCATATGGTAGCTCTATTTTTAATTTTTTGAGTTATCTCCATACTGTTTTCCATAATGGCTGTACCAGTTTATATTCCATTCCCACCAACAGTTTACAAAGTTCCCTTTTCTCCACATCCTTGTTAACATTTGTTCTCTTTTGTCTTTTTGAGTTATATGCATGGAAAAAAATAAGAGACTTTATTAATAACTCTGCAAGAGCCTGGTATCTCAAGAAAAAGCTCTCTGATAAAAGTTAGATTTGAGCACATGACTTAGGCTGGACGTCCACACAGAACTTCCATTTCTCTGTTCCACCTGAGTTGAACCTGTGCCTTGAGGTCAGCATGCTGAGGAGAGAGCGAAATGGCCAGGACGTGAGAGCTACCCTGCTTCAGCTTACAGAGCTTTCTGGGTGGTGTAGAAGCTGCAACAGCCAGAGATAGGCAGGTCTGCCCCAAGGGACAGCCTTGTCTGGGTGTGAGGCTGGATATGGAAGTGATCAGCAGGGCTTGAGGTCTGCCTGGAGGCTTTGTACCTTCCCTGCTTAGGAAAGTGTGGCTCAATTAGTGCCCTAGGCTCTGTCTCATCTGAGAGTGACTCCTTTCATGCTGTGGAGTCTGGGAGGGAGGCTATGGGACTCTCAATATTATTATTTCCCATAGGGAACTTTTAGGCGGATACTTTGGGTATTCTTTTCCCCTTCAACATGCTCCTTATGTCTGGATTTCACCTTCCTTCTTAGAATTTGAACGAATCTAGGAATTGGATGAACACCACTTAGAGCCTCTTGATTGGTTCTGGTTATCTCTCCCCTGGTCTGATACCATGATTTCCCAACTCATCTCCTCATCTGCAGCTTCTCCGATCCTCTCCTGTTCAGTCTTGCCACAGCCACCGGGGACTTTCCTAAAATACACTCCCCATCTCTAAAACTTCACTGGCTAAATACTAACTAATGGTCACATCTCTTAGCAGGATGCTCCAGACCACTGCATACTGACTGTGTCCTTTCTATCCATGGAATTGTCAACTCAATCCATTCACCCCATGTCCCAGTTCCATTAAGTAATTGAGTGCCTATTCATTTCTCTCAGGAAACTGTAAACGCTTTGAGATGAGGACTATAGTTTATTAATGTTTATAGTTCCTACAATACCCAGTGCAGTGCTTGGAACACTGGAGTGCTGAATACGTTGTGGTAGACCTCTCAAGCCAGATTTTCAGTTTCAAATATGAACTCTACAACTTACTACATGGCTTTGGAAAAATCATTCAACATACCTGTACCCTAGCACCCTTGTGTTAAAAATGGAAGTGAGAATATTACTTTATCCCATAGGGATAATTTGAATATTACATTGCTTAGTATCTTTACATTTCTTTTGACAACTACCTGTAATAAATGTGTTCAATAAAGGTTAGCTATTATTACTATCACCGTTCCTCCCAGCTCTCTCAGAGTGGCAGGTTCATAGGAATTACCATGAATTATAACCATCACAGTTCATCTGCTTCATTTGGGGCCTTGCTGCTGTCATCGTATTTCACATCAGTGGGTTGAAATAATTCTCACACTCAGGTCGGTGAAGTCCCTTTCTTCAGATGAGGAAACTGAAATAGAGAAGGGTTTCATTTCCTCCCCAAGTGATATTGAAAAGATTTAGCTCTTTGGATATTGGGCTCATTACTCCTTCCATTACATTGTGAGCATACTATGAGTTCCAGGAGGAATCAAGTGTAAATCCTACACTGAATTGATTTCATTTACTCATATTTTTATTTTCAAAAATGATATTGAGAATTTTGTGAATGTTAAGGCCATATTTCTTTTGTCTGTATTCTTCCAGTCTCAGAGAGTACCTGGGACAAGGCACACATGCAAAATGTTTTTGAGAGAAAGAAGAAAAATAGAAAGGAAACAATAAAGAAGAAAATACCTTAGAGTGTGCAAAAAAATTCCCCCTCCCATTTTTCAGATCCCTATAACATTACTTATATTAACTATTCATTACCAGAAGTGAGGGTTCTTTTCTTTTTACTTCAGTGGACAAATAGGCAGTAGCAGCCACCTCTGACCCAGTTCCTCTTCAGAAATTGCAGAGCGAGTAGAATAATTATCGCCTATAAGAGCCCTCCTACAGTTTCCTGACATCTTGAAAAACATCTATAGTATAACTGAATATGAGTGAAACATTAATTCTGTTCAGAATGCTTGAGTATGTTTCTTAGGAGTTGCTTGAGATGAAATTAGCAAACTCCTCTATTTTAATAAAAATCCTAAACTCACAGAAAAGATTATTCAGCTGCCTCTCTCTGTCTTGCAAAGTCATCTTAGTGAAGTCTTGAAAATGAGAACATCTGAACTATGCTTCATTAGAATTAATAGCTATACAATGGAACTATACTTTGTTGGAATTAATATCAATATTGGAATAAATGCTGCACAAGAGTTTGCCCCTCCGTGTCCTATGTGTTCCCAGTTCCTAGAATAGTGCCTGGCATATAGTCAGAGCACAGAGATTATTTATTGGATAAATTAAATAGATACAATAAGAATATTTGAATGAGGCTGCCATTGGTTTATTTGCTCAGTTCAAGTCAGAAGCACTGGTATAAATATGATTATAATTTTCCTTTAAAAATAAGTTTAATCTCAATTCTTCTAGCGATTCTGTGAAGTCAGTTAGATCTGGCTGGATATTTATGGGTGATCATGCCAATTAGCAAATAAATAGGCTTCCAAATATAAACTGTACTCCCTGACTTGTGTCTATGGCAAATCCAAATGTATTCAAACGATTCACATCACCGCCATGGACCGCATACAAGACTTGCCTTCCTTCAAGGCTGCTTTTGTGAATCCTACCAGTTCCTTCTCTTTGGGGCCCAGGACAAAGACAGGCATTGTCTTTAATTCTAATTGAAGACTTCAATTCTGGAACATCTCAGAGATTGCAGGTGACACATGCTGTCTCTTCTGAGGCCCCATTTTGGAGGGTTTTCTAACAAGGAAGCAGCCAAATTTGAATATGGTGACATTAGACCTTGTCAGACAAAAACATCAATATTGGTGCATAATTAATGCTTGGAGCTTATCTGACATGGACAGAGCAGGCCCAGAGTGCTTTCAAAAATCAATTTGCTACCTGAATTATAAACATCGTAGATACAACCTGACAGGCGCATGCTATTAGAACATGGGGGCATCTAGAGAAACATTTGAGCAAATCAAAGATCTGATCTCTCTTTCACTCCTGATATAAGAAGAGATTGAACAGGACTGAGAAAAAAGAAGTAACATTTATTAAGGATACTTAACAGTTGGATGAAAGGACGGTTGGAATACTAATAGAGAGAAAATTAAGGCTCAAAGAGATGAAAGAACGTGACCAAGATCACCTTGCTAATAAGTGACACAGGTGGAATTTGAACACAAATATGACCCCAACGTCCTTGTTCTTCCTTCGCTTTCTTTCCCAAGACAACAGCATGGCTATGTTTCTGCCTTCTCTGTCCTTTTAGCAGAGTTCTTTCAAAGCTCCGTTCCAGGACACGGTGGGTGCATTGGGAGAAGAGCAATTGTGACTACTGAAGTGTATATGTTAACTCAAAAAAACCTTAATTTAAAAAGTGTAATTAAAAATAATGAACACCCTTCATTGCATCATATAACCAACTTCTATACAACAATGGTTACCAATGAATTTATTTTTTGTGTGTATGTGAATATTTTTCCATAGGCAGTCAGTCAGTCAAGCAGCCAGTCAACCAGTCAATTTATCGACCTATCTTTAAAATGTGAATGTGTCATTAATTAGAAGACTTTAACCTTGTACCCAGTGGTGAGATTTTGTTCCGACACTAGGGTAGTACTTTTCCACTCAGGTAAAACTCTGTAAGTGAGTATCACTACTTATCTGTATGAAAGAATATTCTTCTCCATGCTGCACAGCTCCAGCAAAATGTACTCAAGCTGTTTTAAGATCATAACTCGTATCCGTACCTTTCAAGTTACTATTTTATCAGAATAGCCTCATTGTTTTTAATGACAGATTTTTAAGTGTTATAAAGAGGAACTTAGGAAGTAAATACACATTGTTAAGATATGCTTTTTTGTCTGATTTCCATATATTGAGATAAAGAAATTAATTGGGACATCTAAAAGCACTATTTCCTTTGGTCTCAATGATTTCTGTTAATTCTGTGCCTAAGAATAAGTATAATGTTAACAGAATAGCATAGTGCCTAAAGTGGATTTTGTACATAAAATGTACTCATCTTTCAAGGTCTAACTGAAGGAACAGTCTCTTGATGAGTTTTCCCCCCAGACCACAGCCTTTCTACAGTGTAGAAGTGGCACCAGGAGTAGGGTAGCAACAAGAAACCTTGAGATAAAATGTGGAACAGGCTGCATGTAATGCTACACCAGGCCCTGTTACACAAAGGCAGTGACAACACTCTCTCTTTGGGTCTGCATAAAGTGAGTTCTGGACCTCTTGCATTACCCATTCCTCAAGCCTCATCCACTTATCCCTTCAGCTTCTACTTCCATTGCTGAGTCTCCCATTTCTTTCTTCATTGCAGTCTTCAAATTTAATACATTTTGTCTCCTTGACTACAACCTTGCCCCCTATCTCCCACCCTCTGAATTCTCCCTCCAATTACAATGCTTTAGACTTCTCTAGTTAAGCAACTCTGGTGTATTGATTGCAGTGATAACATCAATTAATGGCCTCTTTGAATTCATGTCCTTTTACCTTGTAACTTTGTCACTTTTACTTTATGAGTCTGGGCTGGTTTTGTGACTTGTTTTATCCAATAGAATACAGCAGTGCTCCAAGTCTGAGCTTAGGCCTTAGGAAACTTTAGTTCTTGCATAATTGGTTTTCTTGTGCTAACACTATCGCCTTGACATAAGGATATGCTAGAAAGACAGGAGAGACACAGGAAGGCTGAGATTCCTGGAGAGCAGAGGGACTCCAGCCAAGTCATGGCCAAAGGAACTGCTCACCTGGATCTGGCATGAACTGACAACCCTCAGAATTATGAAATAAACAGTTCTCTATTGTTTTAAATCACTAAGTTATGAGGTGGTTTGTTATGTGCAAAAGCTAACTGATAAAGTAAATCATCTTAGAGTCAACTCAGCCCCATTTCTCCCCTTGGCCTCAACTGAGTCCTTCCTCTTTCATAGAAATTAGTTCTTTCTAAGGATTTTACCTTAAATTATCTTTGCTAATGTATATCTTATCTTGTCTACTAGATAGATGGTCAACATCTTGAGGACCAGATTTCTGCCTAAATCCCTCTCTAACTTGCTCTGTAAGCCCCAACCACATTGCCCTTTTGACAGTTCCTGGAATGTTCCTTGCTATATCCTGTCTTGGGAATTTGGCACTGAAAAGGTTTCCTGGGCCCAATTCTAACATACGTGAGGTGTGTGAGAATTTAACTCAGCTCTGGCACTGTCTGCCCAGAGACAGGATCCGACTCCCCGGGTGAAGGGCCCAGCCCCACAAGCCTGCCCTCTACTTCAGATGCCAGTTGCAAGCCTAGGTTGTTACCTGTGCTTCTGACCCACCAGCTTCGATTCAGAAGTCCCGACCCCTTCCTTGGATTTGATTAACTTGCTAGAATGGCTCATAAAACTTAATAAAACCTGTTTATTCACTAGATTACTGATTTATGACAAAAGACACTAAAGACTATAAATAACAGCCAGATGAAGGGATACCTAGGCCATGGTCCCACATGAAGGAGCTCCTGTCCTAGTGGAGCTTGGGGCCTGGCAAGGTGGCACTTGGAAGCATTTTGGTCCCCCAACATGGAAGGTCTCTGTAAAAAGGCTGACAGTCTGTCCTTTGGGTTTTTATGGAAGCTTCATTATGCAGTCATTATTGACTAAGTCATTGGTCATTTGATGATTGATTCAACCTCAAACCCCTCTCCACTCCCTGGAAATCAGGCGGTGGCACTGAAAGTTCCAATCTTCTGACCACAGGGTTGGCTGCTAATACCTACCAGCCCCCACCCTTGGGTGGGGTCCAAAAGTCACTTCAATAACATAACAAAAGGCACTTTGATCACTTCCATCACTTCTAAAATGCTAAGGGATTTGGGAGATCTGAGCCAGATATGGTAGGTGCAGACCAAATATATCTGATAAATGCATTTTGGTCATCTGAACATGTGTATATATTTCTTATAAACCACACTATTGTAGGCACTTAACTGTTTGTGCTCCTGAAAACACTTTCCCCCAAACATTTCCCATTATTCTCATGGCCAGCTCCTTTGCATCTTCTCAGTTTCAGTTTAAATGTCACCTCCTTATAGAGCCTCACACTAAATCATGTCATCTGTCTCCGCCTGGCATTCTCTCTCACAATGCTGTGTTTCTCTCATAGGATCTGGCCAAGCACAATTATTTTCAGTATTTATTATCTTTCTTGGTAATTGTAAAGTTCCTTGGCTGGAATATAAACTCATGGAGCACAGGGACCATGTCTGTCTTGATTTCTTCCTTGTATCTTGAGGGCTTAGCTTGGCTCTTGGGACTTAAGAGATGTCCTATTAATATTCATTGGATGAATGAATGGTGCTTTCTTGTATCCCAAAAAGGCCTTGTGCACTGTAGATTTTAAGTATGCTACATTCATTGATAGGTTGATTGAAGGATTTCATTCTATCACTCAAAGCCTAATGAGGTCAATCCAACCTACAGTAGTATCTTTATTTTCTGAATGAGAGTCTTGATGAGGTTAATTACCTAGCTTGAGTCACTGAGCAAAATAGGAAGCACTATGGTAAGGATCCAGATCTTCTGAGTTCCTGCCTGGACCTCTGCCCCAACCACTCCATGGTGCTTTTGCAGAGCAAGCTCAGTGGAAATTTCATTCATTTAGAAACACCAAGAAGAAGCAGTTGGAAATGACCACAATCTCAATTATAATTTAACGATAAAGAGAGTTCTTAATTCTCAGGTCCATACCTTAACTCAAACTAGGCTAACCCAACTGAATATGATACAGCTCCTCCAAGATCCTTCATAAGGAGATAGATGAGAATGATTTTGTAATTAGCCCAGTGATTTCACACGAACGGGTATCTGAGTCCAACCCTAAGCCTTGACCTTCATGCCACATGACTGCCATGCTGTACTGGTCCAGAGAAGTTGTTTCATTTAAGGTAGCTAACTGGTCTTCTCCCCAGTCCGGCTTACCAAAGCTTTCAGAGCCTTGGTTGAATTATCAAAAAGACTAAGTTAATGGATCTGGAATTGTAAAGTTTGATTATTCTTGGAATGTTGGAGGTTGGCAGAGAACCGAGGCATGCTGTTAGAGGGAGAGGGTAACGTCCCTGAGGTTCCCAAGGTAGACAATGCAGGTGGTGGAGCGGTTCCCTGGACAAGGAAATCACTCACAGACTGTGTAAGAAATGCACTGGGCAGGGTTTCGGGCACAATTTCATCAAAATGACACTCAGCCCGCCCTTCAGGTCTAATTCTGTCCCTGGAAGTAGATGCTTAGGCAAACTAAGAAGAGTGTTTGCCCACTTTAAATCAGGTGATTCAAGAAGAGCCAAGAAAACTGAGTCACAGACAGTTTCACTTAGAGGGTTCCTTAGCAGTCACCTAAGTCAAAAAAACGAGTCTGGACCACAATAAAGGAGATAAATAAAAACGAAGTGTTGCAGATGTGAGAAAACCAGAGGTGGACACAGACCGTGCCCTCTCCTCCGGCTGACAGAGTGCTGGGTGCAGAGCCCTAGTAAACTCTGGGAATGCTCACTTCGAGACCAGTTACTGTGAGCGGGGCACTCCCCAGTGTGGACTCCACCCCGAAAACACATACGGGAGAGTGTTGAGTATTGATTGAGGCTTTCGGGTTTCCCCTAACTCTGGCTTTCTTGGAGTAAATGAAGTAAACACAAAGGCAGTGAGAAGCTGAGGGAACCTGGAAGCTAACAGGCAGAAAGCCCCAAATCTGATTTTTATGTCTGACTTTCCCTCCTTCCCCTCTGAGATTTTCTGAGAATCAAAACAAATATTCTGGGTGAATAATTTATGAGACAAGACTCAAATGTTTTTTAAAAAATTCAAAAAGAGTCTCATTAATTACTCTTTAAATTTCATGTCACTCTAGCCTCCACTAACATTTGGCTTAAAAAAAAAATAAAGAGAAAGAATATGGGTCTCCCTGCTTTAAGTCCAGCTTCTTTCAGGTGCAGGCTCAGTTTCTTCGGTGTTTCTCTCCCTTCCCATCTCTCCTTCCAAGACAGTGGCAAGGTGCAGGGAAAGCTGAGTTATACTTGGGGTGACAAGAGAAAAGATTTGGACTCACCAGTTGGCCTCTGGTCTTCCTGGGTCAGGAGTCTTTCTCTGCTTGTTTCTGGGCCCTTGCCTCAATCCTCAGTGACATGAACAGGTCCTTCAGGACCTCAGAGCCTGGGATGGCTTTGGCTATTGACCTTGGAGCCTCTGTACGAGAGGTCCTCACATGTAGGCTACGGGGAGTCAGTTTCACTCTCTCTCAGCCAGGGCTGGGCTCCTGCCCCCTGGTACCTCAGTGCATTTTGTGAGGAAGCCACATACGGCAGTTCCACTGTTATGCCCTCTCCCTCATCCTTTTTTGGATTTTGGCCTCTGGGGCGGGGCGTGGGGGGCTCTGGTTTTTTTCTCAAGGACCCAGGCCTCTCCTCTGTTTTTGTCATATCCCTTCCAATGCTCTGCTCCTTGGCAGACACTTTACCCTCCCTCCTCTTGTCTGATGGAAATCTGAATTATGTCATATTCCAAAGTGGGGTTTTTTTGTTTGTTTTGCCTATGACATAGAATATAACTTGATGTTAAGGTTGGCCTGGCTCAGTTCTAGATATCTCATAGGGGCTTTAGGAATTTAGAAATCTTTTTTTTCTCTAAACTAAATCTGAAGACTACTGTCTTATTTTTTAAAAATCTAAATCAATAGTCTAAAGGCAGGCAGGTGGGTAACTTCATTACTTTCACTAGCAAGTATCCTTCCTCGGGATCCCTGCAACATGCTGCTCCCACAATGAGGAAACTGCAATGCATCGTGAATTGGAAAGAATGGAAAACCCACTGCTGTGTATTTTCAAAAAACATTATATATTTTATGTGAAGGTGAAAGTAAAGGAAGAGGAACACGGTACAGTGTGGTATAAAGAGCAGGTGTTCCTTAGCCTCTCTGAGCCTCCGTTTTCCTATCTGTAAAATGGGGATTTCAGCTTCCTAAGTTATTTGTGAGGATTAAATGGTACTATTGGTGTCCCTCACTATGAGGGCAGGGATGTGTCTGTTTTTATCTCTAGTGTCTATCACACTGTCTGGTGTACAAGGTCTCATAAGTATTTGTTCAATAAATAGAAGGATGAATTATTTTTAAAATACAGAGCACAGAGCTTGGGCATGGCAGGCCGTCATGATGTTTCCCTCCCTCCCTCTCTCCCTCCCTCCCTTCCTTCACATCCCCTGGGTGGGGCTTCTGGCTACAGACCCTGGGGGGACACATTCAGACTGACCTGCATTGGCTGGGAGACTGTTGCTGGGCAGAGCTGGGGCTGTTGGTGGCTGCCACCCACTCAGCAAGCCACACTGCCGGTAAAAATAGGCAGCACGAGAGCGGAGAGGGTTAGATCTACCACTTCAGGTTCTCAGCATAAACAAAGCAGCATATGGCCAGCCCTGAGTCGATGAGGATGGGCAAGCAGGGAGGGGTGTGTGCAGAGGGAATCACGGAGCAAGAGGAAGGAGTCCAGGGAGGAAACTCAGTTTGCTCTGTTCAGGCTTCCCAAGATGCCTGTCCATGCTCCTTTGTGTGACTTTAGACTCTTAGGGCTCGGACGGTGCTAAATGAACTTAAAACATGGCTTGCTTGTTTTATAGATGCAGACTCAGAGGCTCAGCGGGGAGCTTTACCTGCTGAAGTCACAGAGTGGGGTCAAACTGCAACAGTTCCTCCATTGCTCAAGGGCCAGGCAGGATCATGGGAGCAGTAAGTCAGAGAGCAAGTGGCTAGGGCTGGCCTGGGCATCAGGAGCCCTTCATTTCTGCTCTGAGAAGGCACATACAAAAGGATAGGTAAGCGTGTTAAAGGACACGCTTGAAATACACAGACCATGGCATGCCTCTGGACATTCCTAAAACACAGTACCTCTATGCTAGACTCCCTCAAAGACAGAGAAAACTAAAAAATAAAATACAATAAGATAAAAGAAAAAGAAAAAAACAAAACCTGGCCCAACTGACTGTGGCTTCAAACAGCCCAAGATGATGTAATAATGAGATCCTAGCAGGGGTCTTGTGTCTGAAATTCTGTGGCTAAATCCTCCTGCTTTCGGAGTGTATGCCCTGCTTTGTAGAAGGGGGCTTCAGGCTGGTCCTGGTGGGTAGGGTAAGCAGGTAATTTAAAATGGAACCCAAGAAGCCAAGGTCCTTCAGTTTTCTCTCCCTCTGACTTGCTTTTTAGTAACATGAGGGTCATGTAGATTCATGGACTCTGTCACTAGTCACAGGGCATGAGCTCTATAAAGACAGAAATTTCTATCTTCTGTTTTATATAGTATAATCTCAAGGCCTAGGATAGTATTCCAGTCATATGGTAGGTGCTCAATAAATAAATATTTGTGGCATAAATGGATGAATGTGTCTTGGAATTAGGTAAAACAATTCTAACCTCAGTTCCAAGTCTCCCCAGCCGTGTCACTTCCCCTTTCTGAAACCACCTTCTTACATCAAGAAATGGGATCATCTTAGCTAGCTTGTAGAGGTGTTGAGAAGATTAAATGAGATGGGTTATGGGAGGGATTTAGTAGAATGATTTGTACAAAGTTACAAAACCATGGAAAAGATGATATTATCACCATCATCCCTATTGAGAGGACTTTTCACAGGATTGGGAGAGGGCTCTCTACAGGTAGGGGAACACTTCAGGATGCAAGTCCATTTTGTTTAGCATTATGTTCCCTTTGTGCTCTTTTTACGGGCATCTCTCCATTGATGTTTTCCTTCCTATTTAACAGGGACTCTTGGTAATGACCTGGAGCTCCTTTTACTTTAGAACTTCTGACTTTTCCCTCTTGACATGTGTATTGGTCACAGGAGGACCATGAGGTCCAGTATTTTTGGAGGGCTCAGATCTATCCAGACTGTTTCCCAAGGCTCATAGATGGGCAGTATATGCCTCAAAAGCAAAGAGCTGCCAAGGAAAAAAACAAACAAAACAAAAAAACAGTGCCTGGATGCAACTGCTGAGGACAAACACCTGGAAATGGAGCCAAGGTTGCTCTGGGAAGACCTTTCCTCCTGCCTCCTGCAACAACATGCCCACTTCCGTTGGGCTTTTTGTGGAAATGGGTTGGACTGTTGATCAACAAAGCAATCTACAACATTAAAATAAGTAAAGAAATTTTGTAGTTGATGTTATTGTGATCTTGACTTGCACGTGAACTGGTTAAAATGTACTCTTTGAGATTAACATGTGACATTCATTCTGATATCAATAAAATCTCTTAGAGTACAGAAAACTAGAATAATTTCCACCTTCCTTGTGTTATTGAGAATCCAGGATACCCATTGGTGGTGTTCTAGCACTGGTACATCACTTGCTTACCTGCTCAGACAATAAATAATTTTCTGGCCTGCGGCAGAGTCATGCATTGAATAAATCTATAACTATATTAAAAATTCAAATTTTGATCAGTGTCATGAAGTAGAAGTACCAGGTGCCATGAAAGACAATTACATTGGAGAAAATTTAGATGTGGATCTTTTGGAGCACATCTTTAAGGAAGCGACACTTTAGCTGAGACCTGAGGGATGAAGAACTAGCCAAGAAAAGAATTGGGTAGAGTGTGTGCTGGGCTGGTGGGTGGGTGAGTGTGAGTGTTCCAGACTCGAGGCGAGAATGAGCTGGCTGTGCCTAAGGATCCAAATGAGGACTGCGTTTCGGAGATAAGTCCTGGGCAATTGTATATATTAGCGCTGTGGCGATCTCATGCTTATCTACTGGAAGGCTTGGGCTCTGATGCACATGAAGCCCTGGAAAGGCCCTGCCCTCCTTGAGCATCACCCTCCTGTACCATGCAGTTATACTGCATGATCATTGACTAGCTTTTCTCCGTTAGTGATTATATGTGATGCAGGAGCTTTCTCCATGACAGATGTGCCTTGGGACTTTCAGGAGGTTGTTCTCAGGACCATCTTGGTGTCAAGGAGAGAAGTCACCTCCCCTTCACTGACCTCAGAGGTGAATAAAACAATAGCTTCTCAGAGTTGAGAGCTGGTACCTGTCAGTGCCTCCCCAGGGTTCAGCATGGCATTTGGCACACTTAAAATAGTTTGTTGATTAAAGGAGAGCATGAATTATTGTATGAATGAGAAAGGACTGCTTGAACCTTGAAAGGAAGAAGAATCTGTCCATAGAGGACAGAACTGCCCTTTCAGTAGATGCCAGATGTGCCATAAACCTCTGGAAACATCTCTGGTCTGAGCAGAAGCTGAAAATCAAACCAGTGAAAAGACCTGTGGAAACCCAGGAGTGTCAGGAAGCAGATGGTTCCAAGTCAATTTGCAACAACCATAAAATGGCCCAGGGTAGTGTCTGCCCAGGGGGGTAGGCTGCGTCTATGCAGCTGGGGATTTATACCCTTGCCTTCTGAGGTCTGCACACATGTCCCAGGCTTCCTGTTTATATCTTGGCTGGACCTTCCTCCAGATTGGATGCTGCCATTCTGGCTTGGTTTTCCCTGGAAGGCAACATCTATTGGTGTTCTGGACTTATCATTCCCCTTCGAATTTAGCCCCTGGTCAGTTCTCCTTGACAAAAGAGTCTGAGTTTCCTCTCTCCACTTATTGTTGAACTGCGTTATGGACAGAGAAATTGGGTACTATGAAAAGAGCTTTAAGTGGGGCTGGGAGTTAGGGGAGATGTGTTCAACTCAGCTATGCTAACTTTCCTTAGATCTTGGCCCAGTCCTGTTCCATGCTTGGAGCTTAGGCATTCTACCTGTAGAATGGATTAGATCAGTTGTTTTTTAAGTTTCATTTCTTTTTTCTTCTCTTCTCTTCTCTTCTCTTCTCTTCTCTTCTCTCTCTCTCTCTCTCTCTCTCTCTCTCTCTCAATGTGGGGAATAGAAAACATTTTTTTAAATCAATATCTGTTGCATAAATAAATGAGTAAAATAAAGTTGTATTAGGCATACTATATATAGAAAAAATGAAAATTCTCTTCTGTGGAGAGCGATGGGGCCTGGGGGTTCTTCTCTGAAATAGCCCCTGAGCCACTTGCAAAGAACCCTAGAAGTCTAAGGATGACAGTTTGAAAACAGCTGGATGAGACAAATTTTAGGGTACTTTTTGGCTTTAAATTTGATAATCACTCACTGTTGTGCTTCATGTGAAAATACCTTGACCATCTCTAAGGTCAACAAGATAAGAATAGCACAATCAACAAATTATCAGAATTACACAGCATCAGACATGGATGAAACCTGTTTCCATCCACTTTTGTCCGGTGCCTGCTCTGATTGACTGGCAGAGGCCATCTCTGGAGCCCTCCAAGACAAATTCTGTGGCTATAGTGAGATGGCAAGTTTCCACTAGTGATATCTGCAGTGAGTGCACAAGAGGGGCGTGGTGGCATTTCTGCTCTCTATCTGTCACTCATCTCCACTTATACTCACCTCATACATATTGGGAAACTAAGGCACAGAAGAGACAAAGGCATGTTCGTAGTTCACAGCTAATAAGTGGTAGATCTAAGACTCAAGTCGGTCTGGCTCTGGTTTTCCACCTTCCTTACTTAGAGATCCCAAAGGGCCCTGCTGTTTGAAACTGTGACTCTGAGCACTTGAGTCCTGGCTTCTGGCCTTGGTCTTTGTGACATGTTGGGCTGGGCTCACAATGCTGCCAGTCCTTCTCTTTCCCTACGCTCTTCCTAGGAACCACCAAGGACTTCCTGGCTGCTATAATGAGCCTTGCTCCTTGGTGCCACACTTTGTTATTGCTCCTTATGGTTCTCTCCATACTGTCTCTTCTTATCTTCTTCGTATACTCCCCATTCTCCTTCATGAAGAATATGGGCTCCTCATTTAAATGGAACCAGCTCCAATGCCAGCCACTCACTAGCTGAGCAACCTTAGGCAAACCAATTAACTTCTCTGAGCCTCGGTTTCCTCATCTGTCAAATGAGGACAGTAATAAAATAATAGTATCTATTCTAAAGATGGTGGTAAAGGCTTTTTTGAAATAATGTATTTAATGTACTTAGCACAGGGTTGACACATAATAATTTAAAAATGCTAGTTACTATATTAATAATGATAACTGATAACTACTGCTATCATGTATCTTCATTATCATTTTGGATACCAAACTTCTTGCCTGTTTATATATTCTTGAGATGGTCATAAATAATAATAGCAAAGTAATAATTTTTCCCATTTAAGTATTTACTCTTTTCCAGGGCTTTACATCTGTCTATCTGTCTGTCTGTCTCTCTCCCTGTATTCTATCTACCATATTCTCAACATCCCTGTGGAAGAGGTGCTGTCATTCTTATTTTACTAGGAAAAAAATGGAGTCCTACAGAAAAAAAGCAACTTGCTCATTGCATATAGTTAGCAACTGGCCATCTGGGACTTGCACCCAAGTATGTCTAGTTCTAAAGCCTGTGCATTAGCCATATGGCTACACATCCTACTAAGTCTGTACCCAATGACCTTAACTTCCTCCCAGCCCATGTCCCTGGGTGAGTCCAAACCCTTATCCCAGCCTTCCTCATTTTGCTGTGTGCTTGTCTCAAAACTTCCCACTTTTTACCAGACACCACTAACACAGAGTGAGGACATGTAACAAGGAAGAAGACCAGAGAGGTTAAGCAACTTTCCCAGCACGTCCCAGCTACCTAGTGGTGAATTATGGATGTCAGTTCTCTTTTCCTCTCTCCCCTGGTGGCAGTCACTAAGCCAACTGCCTTTCTTTGCCAATAGCTAACAAACAGGAATTTGGACCTCATGTGGGTCCTGCAAAGTGTCACACACACAGTCTGCACAACATAGGGGTTCCAATAGCGGTGGGCTGCAGTGACATTAACAGTATTGTCTCCCCGCCCGTGGAAAGCACAGAGTCAGGAAAACGGCTGGGTGTTTTCAAAGGGCGAGATAATTCGCGTGGCCAACAATAACATTTACAGTTATTTAAGCTTAGATAAGGGTAATTAAATCTCACGCTTCATGGGCTAAGCTGATTGCCTGCAGGGGTCAAGGAGGCCCCCATCCCCAGCTCAGCATCTGCAGAGCGATTATCCAGGTGCATTGTGGGGCCTTGCAGAGAGCCCAGGTTTCCTCTACGACTGAGGCACCAGGGAAGGCAGGTCCCACCTCGACGTCTCAGGGGAGAATCTCAATGTTTCCCATTCAATGCTTTACTGCATTGGATAAAATTCAGTTAGAGGATGAATTTTATGGAGCCAGAAAGCCCTGGAGTTGATTTCTGGCCCTGGTAGGTACAGGGTGACTTTGCTGGTCACTTGACTTCTACTAGAATGTCTTTGCTTGTAAAATTGAGAGAACACTGTACCACTGGCCATTTAATGATATAAAGAACAACTAATATTTTGGGGTGTTTTCTATCAGCCAGACACTGTTTGAGTCCTTTTCCTCACTTAATTCTCACCACAGCCAGGCAGCTCCTCCTCCTCCCTTTCATCCCCCTGCTGTTATGGTCTTCCTCTGGCAGGGGAGGAGGGACACTCAGGCTCAGCAGGGGTGTGGCTCGCCAGGGTGACATTCTATGTATGTACCTATGTATGTATGGATGTCTGGGAATAACTGACATATCACATTGCATAAGTTTAAGGTGTACAATATGTTGTTGATCTGATACATCCATACAGCTAACACCTATATTGCCTCACATAATTATCCTATTTTTTTTTGGTGATGAGAACATTTAACATCTAGTCTCTCAGCACCTTTGAAGTATATAGTACAGTGCTGTTGTCTATAATCGCTATGTTGTGCTTTAGATCTCTGGGATTTCTTCCTCTTTGAACTGTAAGTTTGTACCCTATGACCAGCATCTTCCCAGTTCCCCCAGTCTAGAAGTCAGAGTGTGGCAGGGAACAGATGACTCACTCAAATGGCAGTAACTAAAGAGGGTTAAGGCAGGGATGATTAATAAAGGGGTGGGCTGGGAAGATGACTGTGAATCAGCCCAGGGTATGAGGCAAGGCTGGGAGCAGATATCAGAACTTGGAGAGAGTAGCTGTGATGTAGGAAAGGGCTTCCCTGAAGGGGCCGTGGTCTTGGCCAGGTGGGGAGTGAACTGGGCTGGGGGGATGGGCAGATAGTGATTGCTCTGTCCTCCCTCTCCTCCAAGGCACTGTCTGAATCCAATCCCGACCAGACCCTAGAGATCAGCTTCCAGGGCACAGAGCCAACGAGAGGAAGGTGAAAAAGAGCTGAATGAGTGAACAAAAGATATCCAGCCTTGGTAGGTGATGGAGCTGGGGAAGCCCCATGCACGCTGCTTCTACCGGAGTGCATATTGTAAGCGTGGAATAAATGATAACTCTTCACGTTTGTCTGCATCTTTCCCCATCCCAAGAGGAGAAGGGAAATACATTATTGTTTCGTCTTAAGTGGAGCTTGGAGCCTTTCCCCACTTCAGATTAAGAATAGAGACTTCTTCTTCTACCTGGGGAATGAACATGCATGTCTCCCTCCATGAAGAAGATGGATAGTTGTCATCTTACCCCTGGACAGACAGAGCACTCTGGCTACTGTGTGAAGGCTGGACAGGCACAGATTGGAGGGAAAGTGGGGAGAGCAGCTGCAAAGCACGATCCCAGCCTGGAAAGCCGAGGGCCTGACCCAGGGCAGAGGCAGTGAGGCTGCGGAGGAAGCAGCAGAACTGGATGCAGGAAGGAAGGAATCTGGAGTGAACGAATGCACTGAAGTAGAATTGAGGGGTACAGAGAAGCAGACCACCTTTGAGAACAGCCTTGCTGTTAGTGACCCAGTGGCTGATGACCAGAGAGATGGAAGCTGTCAGAGAGCCGCTAATTGTTTCAGGAGGGCGGCAGAGTTAAGGGATCAATTTATAGAGACGGGTTTTCTAGCTCCAGCAGATAAAGGCAATTCAGTCCAATTTATGTCTGGTGAAAATGGACACTTAGGAGGAAAATATTTGCAGATCGGTACAAATTAAATCTTGCCCCTCACGCCAGCCCCAAGCTGAGCAGGAGGAGGAGGACTTTTCTTTGTTTCCTTTTTCTTTTTTTAAATCTCAGGGCTGAGCCAGTGCAGCTTCTGGGTGGAAAGCAAATTCAGTTTCCTGTATTCTCTCTCTTAATCTACAATATCTTGTAACTTTTGATATTATTACTGCATGGCACGCTGAAACAAACAAACAAAAAGAAAATGGTGACTTGGGTTCAAATGAACCCGATTTCAAATAGTAGCTTGTCGGCTTACTCGCCGTGTGTCTTTGAGTAAGTCGTTCCACCTCTTTGAAACTCCACTGCCTCATTTGTAAAGTGGGGACAAGAGCACCTCCCTCGCAGGGCTGTGGATCATATGAGAACCTGGTGGTAAGCAGGTTAAGGCAGTGTCTGGCACACACATGATGTGAAGTGTAGACAGTGAGGGTGATAAATATGAATTGATAAGCCTGGGATTGGGTTCATTAAAGAAAGCTTTCTAAAGTACACACTTGCTGTTTGCATCCTCCAAACACTGTAACTTTGGGGTGGCTTCAGAGAAGTTTCTCAGGAAACATGGAATGTGTTACCCTGGAGAAGACCAAAGCCGTGGGAGATGAGTAGAAGCTGGGAGAAGTGGAAGAGGAGAAAGTCTCACATTCTGGGCTAAGAGGCCATAGTGGGAGTGGGCCTGGGGAGAGTCATGATTTTGGGGGGAGATGGGAGGACTACTGGATGTAGAACTTCTGGGCTGGAAAAGTCATTGAGATAATTTACTCCAGAGGTCAGAGGTCAGACCCAGAGGCAGGCCAGGAGCCAGATGGGGGCCGTGGGGGAATGGCGAGGGTGGGATCACTGGTAGAGCAGAGTGTGTGCTGGATCTAAAAGTTGCAACACTCAAATGCTACAGACCCTGTGCAGACAAACAAAGCTCATGGGCCCTTCAATCACCTGTTTGAGGCCCCTGATTCAATCCAAACCTTCTCATCTGACCGAAGGCAAGAACAGCACTGGAAGGAACAGTGACTTCCCAAGCTTAGTGGCTGAGTGGAAATTTGAAGGGCTGTTGAGCAAGGATGGGCTATTATAGAGCGGGGACATCCACCTCCCCAGGGACGCCCTGGATAGATTTAGTGGAAGGAAACACTTTCCAGAGGGGACTGGGAGGTACGCTTGACTAGAGGGATGGGCGTTAACGTGCATGAGCTCCAAGCAGTCACGGGGGATCCTAACCTACACTTCAGTGACATTGTTCTCACTCAATCTTAAGAGTAATCCTGAGGAAAATGTATTAATATCCCCATTGTATAGATGAAAAAACTGAAGCTCAGAAGGGCGAAGTGAACTGCTTGTGGCCACGCAGCCAGACTGGCGTTGGAGTTGCAATGCATGTCTGCTGGGCTCCCCGACTCGTGCCCTTTCCTCTGCCCCACTCTTGGTCAAAGGGCCTCCCGCCTTATGCGGTGACCACTGTGCGCGTGTGCGTGTGCGTGCGCATCCGGAGTCTCAGGTTCCGTAGACAGCATCCTCTCAGAGCTGTAAAAAGGCTGGAGCCCGAAGTGTTCTCTTGAATCTGTTCCCTGGTGGTTCCCTGCCTTTGTACCTTCCAGTAGAGCATGGGGCGACGGCCACCATGGACACTTTTAATGAACTGCAATAAGAGCTAAGCCCAGTGAGCCAGGTGCTGTTGGAAACCTTGAATCACTATCTAAAATAGGCCCAGGCCAGCGGAGCCCTTGGGAAACTGGCACAGCCCCTGGGACGCCTGAGCCATTTGGTCCCTTTGCCCCACGTTCTCTGTGCTCTTGGCCATTTTTAATTCTTTGGATTACAGTGCCCTCTAAGCCATCATGATGCCTGCAGACCTAACTGCTGGTGGGCTTTGAATGTTTCAGAGTTCCAGAACAGCCTTTCTGTCACCAGTCTCATGGCTTAAGACTCAGCCCTGCAGGAGGTACCACTGAATCTTCCAACTGTAGCTTGTCTGTCCAGCCGTGTCACCTGCCAACTCCTGCCCACCCTCCATATCTACCCCCCACACCCCCACATATACACACAAGCATGCCATGTACACATGCACATGTGAAAACACACATGCCCATACAAATATATGCATGCACACACATTTATGCACACACATGCATGCACAAACACACCTACACCCACCTACACACATGTGCCTTTAAACTCATATGCACACATGTGCATACACAAATGCACATACACAAATGCACACACACACTACCCATACACACATAAATGCACATACACATATATGCACGCATATGCAAATACACATACCCAGGTCACTTTAGGCTCCTGCAAGAATAGATTTCTTCTTCTGCCTTTTCCCTATGATGCTTCAAGCCACCTCCTTATCTACATTATCCCTTCTTCCCAGAGCCACCAGCATAGTGGACATTTCCCAAGTGTTTCTGTAGAGCACTACTTCCTTTGGGGCACAGACACTCCTCAACACCACGTGAATCTGAGGGAGCTGTACATCATGTGGCCCTGACAAGGTGACTCAGGAAACCTAAAGGAGTACTCCACTTGCCTTCCCCCCTTCCCAGGCATGCACAGAGATCAATTTGGGGGCAGAGCCCTGATGTCGTCGTTAGAGGAAAACCTCCTTCTTGCTGTGGAGCCATGTTAGCGCAGAGCTTCTCGAAGCTCTTGACCCACCTGTGGAACATACCTGTCTAAGGATGAAGCCAGTAAGAATCACGTTGGGTGGAGAAAAAGGGAGAGACCTAAGGACATACCATAATTTCCTTGGATCCAGACATTCTGGAAGTCAGTTCTGTCCCTCAGACTTCCCAGCTAATTTATTCCCATGGTTTCTAGCTTAAGGTATTTTAAGATTTTTTTGTTTGTTTGTTACTTTTGACCTAGAGTCCTAATGTTATAAATAATGCAGTGTTAATTGCGTGACCTCTCCTGTATCTTTTAATCCTCCTGACGGTCCTCTGAGGTAAGTATTATGTTCATTTTGGTGATTAGGAAATAGGGGCACAGAGAGGTAAAGCCACTTGCCCATGGTCCTCCCTCCCAACTTTCTCCTAACAGGATCCATCGTTTTAAAGGCTTTTGGCTGGAGGTGACACATGTCACTTCCACTCATGTTTCATTGGCTAAGGGGAGTTCAATCACCCTGCCAGAGTCCAACAAGGTGAGGAAGAGCAGTTCTACTACTCACTTGGAGGTAGAAGGACTGAATATTTATCAACAGACTTAATGCTGCCCCAGGCCCCGGTGATCCTATGAGCTCCATGAAGGAGGGACTTTTTCTTACTCATCCCCCAAACCCTGGCACCTGGCCCAGGGGCTGCTACAAAGAGGAACTTTTCAGAGTGTGTGTTCATTGGATCACAGGACTTATCATGCGGTGCCAACTGTTCATATCAATAGCCACAGCCTCTGGGGCACACGTGTTATCATTATCTTTCTGTCCCAGTATGTGGCCCAGTGCCTGGCCCTGATGCTCGCTAAATATTTACCAAAGGAATGAATATGGAATTAGTGATATGTGATATCTGCTTACAACAGTGGCTGTTGTTTCTTTTCACCTGGTAGGGTGTCAGCTAAATTGCTAGTGTCAGGGCCAGAGCAGCAAATCAGGGAATAAAAATATACCAAGATCAGATTCCAAAGAGAGGATGGTCAGCCTGGAGCAAAAGGAAAAACTTGGACAAGCCTCATAGGAACTGGATCAAATACTAGGAGACCCCAAGATTGTATTGGGCTGAGGTTAGAAATCAAAGTTTACTGTCTCAGGTTTAGAGATGTAGAGGATAAGGAAGGCATCACCAAGGGAACTAAAAACACATGGGAAAACCCAAGATTTGTTTTGTTTTTGGTGGGGAAGATTATTTATTTTTTCCTTGCTCCATGGTATGTCCTTTTTCTCTTTGATGAAAGTCTTCTGGCAGAGTAAGAAAAACGTCGCTCTTGAGCTCTGTCAGCATCTGATTTTATCCCAGATTGCAAAGCCCAGAGTTTGCAAACAAAACCACTGTCTTACTCACCATTGGTCCCACATCAGTATCATGCAGCACAGGACATTACATACAGTTGTAACTGAGTGTTAGTTGATTTGTATTGAGTATGCACATAGGAATCCGAAGAGAACAGGCACACTATTCCCAGCCAAGTAAGAAGATAGATACAGAGGATCAGATCAAACAGAGGCCTCTCTGCAACATTATTGTGATGCAGAAAAACTGCTGGGTCCCCACCATCCTCAGGGAATAGGTGATTCTGCAGAGATAGTTAGATAAATAAGGGCTAAACTATTCAACTGCAGAGAATTAAACAGAAAGATCACTGGGTGGGGTATCCGTTTAAACCCTGATCACATACTTCCCTGATTTTTAAGCAGACCATTGACTACCATTTTGGGAGGCCTCCTAGTTGCCACTAAGATCATCCCATACAGAATGGTGCCATCGCACGGCAATGCCTAGAAGACGCCCGTGTAGGCAGGGCGACTAGACTCTACACTAAATGGCACCAATCCTCTTTGTGAGTTAATTGGGCTGATATTTACCATCTTTTGTTTTTACTGTCCTCTCTTAAAATCAGATTGTCAGCTATGATTTTCTGTTTCTCCCTGGTGTTCAGGGTCTTTGCCTACTTTGAATCCCCTGGGGCTTCATATAAGTTTTATCACGCATTTGAACACGCACACAGTGAGTGCTCCTGTTTTGAGGTACTGTGTAGCCTGCAACTTGGGAGCTGTGAGGTCCCCTCTCAGGCAAGTGTAACATCAGGGTCAAGAATGGAGGCTGTGTCTGATGTATGGGGCATAGTCCTTGTTCTGCGTGACCTCTAGCGCATGACCAACCCTCTGTGAGATACAACCCCCATGTCTGTGAATTAGGGATAATAACAGTGCCTTCCTCAGAGGTCTGCACTGGGGAATTAATTGAACAATGAATGTAACTAGAGGATATTGTGTTGTCCACAGGTAGCTTAGAGTCTGGAACAGGAAATGAGACCCACAGATAAAGTATGTGTGGAAAGGCTACTTCTTGGCAGTGGGGTGGAGCACTGAAGAGGAGGTGATGAATTGGAGGCTTGAAGAACAGGGATAATGTTTTGGAAGGGAAGAGAAAGATAACCCCGGCAGAAAGAACAGGGAGATGGTACAGGTTCTAGAAATGAGAGGGCTTGTGCGTGAAAAACAGCCATTCCTACTGAAGGACCCAGAGAAGCAACCCGAGGTGGGGCGAGAAGTGCAGGCTGAGTCTAGACCAGGGGTCCACGAGCGGAGCCCACCGAGGGCCGCCTTGGCCCGCTGTCTGCTTTTATGCAGCTTGAGAGCCAAAAATGGTTTTGGCTTTAAAAAAAAATTACATGAAATACAAGTCTGTGTCCACAGAATAAAGTTTTATTGGAACACGGTCATTCCTTTTCATTTATGTATTATTTATGGCTGCTTTCTGGCTACAAAGGCAGAGCTGAACAGTGCAGACAGAGATCGAGGGCGTGCAAAGCTTAAAATATTTACCATTTTGTCCTTTCACAGAAAATGTTTACAACTGATTCCTGGTCTAGATACTAAAATGATTTGAATGCCCCGCTTACGTGAGGTATTAGGCTTCAACCTGCAGGCGACAGAGCTGGGGAAATGGCAGGACTGGGAATAAAATGCCACTCTTTCTGAAGACCACAGTCTCTCCCTCCCCTCCCCCTCCCCTCCCCCTCCCCTCCCCCTCCCCCTCCCCCTCCCCCTCTCCTTTCCCTCCCCCCATTAAGCACCCATCTCCTCTATGATGGCCTCCAAATACAGGCTTCCGGCAAACTTATCTTTTGAAGAGACAAATGCATTCTTCTCCCTTTTCATGTGGAGAATTAAAAAAAAAAAAAATTCAAATGGGCTTTCTACCTTACATACTAAGTGCAGGGAGCTCTGGGCCCCACGCTCATCAGACTGGGTGCCATTCTGTAAGTCATTTTGTGCAATTTCATGTTCTCTTTCCCTGAAAGGAGAATTACTTTGATAGATTAAAGCTGTTTCCTTATTGGAATGGGCGTTTTGTCTCTTTCCCCAGGCTCTTGTCCACAGTCCCTTGATGCCTGCCGTGTAGGGAGGCCCTAAGTCCTCCAGTCGCAATTTCCTAGCGCCATTGACTCTACAGGGTCTTATTTGTAGAAAGAGGGGGGCTCTGGCTGGGGTGGGAAATGGAAGGGACTAGAAGGCGACCTGCTCCTTTCTGCTGTGGTTTTGTGTTGTAAAATATTTTTGACTCAGAAGCAGGTGCCCCTGGTTGCTGGTCAGAGGGGTTTCTTTGAACTCTGGCCTTGGCCAGGGCTATAGATGGGCATGTGGAGACTAATCGGGCTCCCAGTGTGGAATAAACTGGACACTGGGCTCAGTGAATTTTAAACTAAGTAGCTACATTTACATCCCCTTATAATATACAGACATCATGTGAGTAAAGGCCTGGTTTTAATTGCTGATTCCTCCTTCCAAGGATTTTGATGAAGCAAGGAGTGCTATAGCATAAATAATATTATATCTTTATTTTTCTATTCATAGTGCTGATATATTTTTCTGTTCATACTATTGGTTGCAAAACTCTATTTCCAAAAGAAATAATTAGCGCTGCATTTTTAATATCCACCCGAGCACACTGTTATCCTTTCACACTAACGCAACCCTGCATCGTTGCAACGACCACCTCATCCAACCTTGGCTCCCAAAAGAAGAGCAGCAGCTCTCCCAGAATCTTTCCTTGAGAGTGTAACGTCTCCGAGGTGTGTTTGGGGTTATCATGCAGTTCTTTTTAGAATCACACGCCCTCGGGATTTCCTGGGAAGGGTTTTTGACTCTTACAGGGGTTTCCCTAGAGCCACTGTGGTACTTTGTATTGGATGTTGTCCTGGGCAGCAGGGCTACAAAAATGAACAAGTCAGCATCTTGGGTTCTGAGAAGCTTATAGAAGAGGGAGAAAAGTTAGGAAACTTAGGAAACTTAGGAAAGTTCAGGCATGGGCGTGAGCCCACGCAAAGGCCCCGAGGCAACTCATTCATTTGTTTATTGTTCAAACATTCAAGAAAAAAAGCAAGACAGTTTTTGAGGGGCATGGTCAGGCACGATGTTGTGGGTTTGCATGAAGACAAATTACATGCTTGGAGGAACAAGGTGGGCCTTATACTGGTAGTTGGGGTGGCTGCATTCGATCAATCTGGAAAGTGCTTCAGGGCATATTACACAGCGTTTTAGAAGCCAGTAGAAGATACTTTGGGGCAATGTAGGGGTCCCAAAGTGCGTAAGAAAAGGAGGCGCTCAATCTAAGTAGGGCAATGGGTACTCACGGAGAGGGTCCTGAGAGGGCAGCAATAGATAGATAGGACCCCTGACTTCGTCAGGCCTCACGGTCACCCTGCCCTCACCAACCAAAGACCGCTCGCCAAACCACGCACTTCACCCTGGCTTTGAAGGCCTCCTCCGGGCCTGGAGTCAGATTAGCCTTCCTTTGGTGTCTTTGCTATGATTGATAATTGGTACCAAATCCATTTTGGGAGGTTGTTTTTCTTCCCCGACATACATCACAGGATATTTTTATAGCTTGATGAATCTCACACATCTGTGTAATCACACAGTTTCCAGAAATCCAGATGTTCCCCAGAGCACCTCTGGCTCCTGTGCTCTTGCAAACATTTGCTGTAAACACCAAAGGCTGTTTGTTGGTTTTAATGTTCTAGCTCATCTCATTACTCAGTGAAGGTGAAAGATTGAAGCCAGATAGTGTTGCCAGTAAATGTTTTCGTCCCTAATGCATCTATTTCTAGTGACTGATTAGTATGCAGTGGGGCCCACAGACCGAGGCTGCCTACATGGCCAACCGTGCTCTGCCTGCTGTGGTATGCAGAGGGGGCTCAGGCGGCCTGTGCAGGGTCCCTTCTGCTTTGTGGCCTGAGGTCCTCAGCCGAACAGAGGGCTCAGTCAGCTGAGATGAGACAGGGAGAAACAAGCATACCAAGCCCTGTAACACTGGGTTCCTGGGGTGACTCTAAAAAGGCAAACAAGCATGAACCGTCTAACTATACCTGGAATATGGAAAAATCTGAACAAAAGGGTGCTATTATTATAACTATGATAACCGTTAATCCATAAGGGAAGACATGCACCCCTTGTCTTTAAGAAACTCCATGGTACTGGATTTAACTGCAAAGCTGGGGAAAGAGCACTGGAATGAGAGTCAGGGCTTGGCCTGGAGTCTCCTAATGTCTTGGGCAAGACTTCCCCTTCTCTGGGTCCCGGGTTGTCTATTTGTAAACTGAGGAGGTTACTTAAGATGATAGCCGAGGGCCAGTTCCACTGCAGATGATTCTCCTAGTTTAAGGGGCTGTTACAATGTAAAGGAGGAAGAAGCATTTCTAACCAGAGAGGCCTATTAACTGATCACCTGAAATGTGGAATGTAGATGCTTTTCCTCTCGAGAGCTTTAAACGGTAGGTAGGAGATAGTTTTGGGTGAAGAGTCTTCTCCCTCTTCGTTCTTTCTGCTGGGAGTCCCTTTCCATCCTGCTATCTGTTCAGCTCCTACACCTGCATGAGGCCTTTCTTGGCCTGTCCAGCGACCCCCACCAATGGACAAATTAGGCCCCCTCTGTTACTATGTTGCTCAGCATCACAGATTGAGACTACGTATTTTGTAATTATTTGATTAGTGTTGATCCTTCCTACTCCCTGAGACGTCTATTTTGGTCATCATTGTATCACCCACACCTGGTGATGCTCAGTCAGTACTGACTGAATGAGAGAATAAATAAATGAATGAAGTCCTGCCTGGGAAGGGGTGGGGGGACTAAATAAGCTGCCTTCTGAGAACTCAGAGCCCTAGGACCTTTTACAAAGCAAATATGGGGATGCAAAGCGACGAGCAAATGCAAACATTAGCAAAAAGGCCGGTGAGGACAAAATTCAGCTTTGGGGAGAATAGATGGCAGAAGGAGAGGAATGCATACGCTCTTAAATAGAAAAAACAAAACCAAGAAGAGCAAACAAAAACAAATGCGGGGCATGAAGTGTAAGTGAGGGAAGGACAGGGAATGATTTTTCTGACGGAAGCCTGAAGATCAAGGATGGTGATGAGCACATTAAATATTCCACCATGATTATAAACTTATTAAGACAAAAAGATTGATTTATTCTTATGTTCTTGAGAGAGAATTGTGAAAGCAATAACCCATCTCAAGCACAATAAGCTTGCTTAATCGGAACAGATAAGGCTTAGAGGATTGAGGGAGATTAAGTGCTGAAAGAATGAGTCCCCTGGGTTTCGTGGGGAGACAGCAGAGTAAAGACGCAAGAACAGTTCAGGGTGTCCTCCAGATGTGGACTGAAGTCTGGCTTACTGCTTGGCAGCTGGGCGACCTTGGGCAAGTCCACTTCCCTCTCTGAACTCCAATTTCCTTTTCTCTAGAACCAAGGTCGGCAAACCCCAGAAGGTTTTGGTGGCTGGTATCCTGACCTCAACCTTTCTCCCTGAAAGGGGAGCGAAAAGTAAGTTTTACTTCACTTGACTCTGATCAGTAATAGAAGTTGTAATAAAACAGCAATCTTTTATGAAGCATTTTTTTTTTAAGTGCCAGCTACTATGCTATGTGCTACCCACAAACTTTTCTGTTTAATCCCCACAACAAGCAAAGGAGTTGGGATTATTTTATCATTTTCATTTTGCGACTGCTGAAAACTTCAGCATGGTTCAGAAATCATGCTTGTCCATGGTCTCAGAGCTACTAAGCAGCAAACCTGGGGCTGAAAGCCCTGTCTAGCCAAGTTCCAGGGTGACACGCTTTCACCATCTACCATCCCACCCATCTCTGCCATCAGCCACTCCTGTGGGTCCCCTTTGCAGCATTAAATAGATCTGCAGGCTTTCTGATTTCACAGGGGTACCGTACTCTGATTGTTTCTCGTTAGCAGTTTCTTCCCTCTCTGCAGGCACTTGGTTACATAATACCTGAAAATATTAAATTAGTTTTCCTTTACAGGAAATTATGTTCCATTAGGGCCACTGACATAGCTATTCTGAGACCTCCAAGAGAGTTGTGTGCTGTTTGGAAATGTCTGACAAATCCGATTGCTCTCTGGCAAGAAGCGCGCTGAAGGCCTGTGGCTGGTTGAGTAATTAGGCATTAAGTGGCTTTAATAATAGAAGTAGGAGGCCCAAGCAAGAGGGCTGCACTTGTGGTCATCAGAACTGCCTTGGGTCCCGCTCTGGCAGAGGAAAGGAAGGGGGCAGAGGCACATGGTGATCTGCAAAACCAGCCTCTGATGTCGCCTCCCATCATTCAGCTAGTCACTCAGCACAGGTGAGAGACAAGCTCCAGGGAAGACAGCCAGGAAGTCTCCTCTTCTCAATCTAATTCCTCCAGGGGGCGCTGCTGTGGTCCACTGCACTGGGATACAGCTCCGCTTGAGTCATCTTTCTTCTTGCTGAAATACCTTGTCAAAATCCAGCCGAAGTCCAGCTCCTTTTGCAATCAAAGTCCTGCAAGATTTGGCTTCCACATAGTTTTCAGAATGCTTCTGTGCATGGAGCTGGTGGCGCTCATGATTTCCTGTTCCTCCCCATGTTTGCCCCACAATTTGTTAGCCCCTTGGCCTTGCCTATTATGCTTCATCCACCGGGAAGGCACTCCTTGTATCTCTGCATTTTTAAAACCCTAGAGTTCAACCTCAGCTTCAAGGCCATCTCTTCCAGGAAACTTTCTCTAAATTCTCTTGCCAAAGAATTTTCTCTCTTTTGTATACCCACAGCACTTTATAGCATGTAATCTAATCATCTTATTTCCTCTCACCTTGTATTATAATTATTTTATACAATCTCAGCTCTCTTGCTAATGGTGAATTCTTAAAATGGAGGGAATATGTTTACCCCACCATCTAGTTTCTGTGACTTCTCTTAAAAACCTTGCATGTAATAAGAATTCAATAAACACACGCTATGCCTATCTATCACTTTGATGACAGATAATATTACTAGAGGCTGATGTCCATCCATTCATTCTCCCTCCGGTGGCTCTTGGGAATACTCGCCAACCTTTCCCCATGCAAATCTTTAGTATCAACATGATATTGATACAGGTAGGGGTGTGGGGTATGGGATGCAAGAACCGAGGACACGGGCATGCTTTGGGCACAAGTCTCAAGACACAGATTGTTAAGCAGGCACCTTAAGACTGGATTCCTCTTTCATTAAAGGGAGAGTACATTTCAGATTTCAGGTGGATCTGACATTTGGTATGGGAGAAAGGGCACTGAAATTGTTTGACAACTTGGAACTCACATGCCCCCTTTCCTAAGGCACTAGTTCACCTTCCCAGCCTTATCTCCCACCATCCATATCTGGCCCTGTGGTCTGTGTACACCAAGCCACGAACTGATCCTAACTGATCCTGCAGCACATGGTTGAGGACCTAAGGCTCACACTTTCTGGCTCCTATCCCCCTTCAGGTTAGACTCAATTAAAGACAAACACAAACATTCAGACAGGAAAGAAAAACTAGTACCAGCTGCACTTGAACCTTTTTCCTGAATGTGGACTGTGGAACCCACCCACCCTGTCTGTGACAGATGGACAAACTTGCACAGCAAAGAGAAGCCTGCCTGAAATTGTAGGACCAAGTCCCTGCGCCCAGCACCCGCCTCTCCTGGGCAGAGGCAGGTGCAGGGAACTCCAGAGACTCTTTATCTTTACCTGGAAGACACTGTTCTTCCTTGCACTTCCCCAAATAAGCAAGCCCTTTGGGTGGCAGAGGAGCTGTTCTTCAGTCTCACAAGGAAACGCATTACTTATCCCATGGGGAGAGAGGAGGGTGGGAGTGGGCAGAGGACACAAGGCGCCCCCAGGTCTCCTTCCAGAAGAGCATGAGGAATCTCTGCTTCTCTAAAGACCTATCATAGTAGAGCTTCAAGTGATTTCCCCCTGATGTGTACCGTTTATCCCTTTGCCATTATGCCTTTTCCCAGGCTGCTCTTCTTTGCCGCAACGTCTCTCTCCCCTATTTCCACCTCGCCAGGCCTTACCCAAATGCTGCCTCTCTCAGGAAGTCTTCCCAGATTGGTCTCCATTCTTCCTAGGTGGTATTCAATAACCTCCCCCAGCTTTCCTTATTACAGCACTTACCATATCCTGCAATCTCCACGAAGGACCGCCCTACCACTACATTGCCCACCTGGAGCATTGCTGCGGGTGGGTGGTGCTCACGGATAGGAGTCTGCTCAGAGAATCAGCTGTCCTGTCCGGTGGTGCATGGCCGAGTGCTGGATGTGTGACGCTGAGCTAAATAGGTCCCTCTCCTGCTAGTGAGAACGAGGTTCTTCGTGGGCATTCCAATTCCCAGACACAAACCATTCGAGGTTTTTGTGTAAGCATTTTTGCCGTAAACATCGTTGCCACAAGCATTTTCATGCGAACATTTTCGCTGCTCAACTCATGGCCGGTAGGAAATTTCGCTGTAAAAGAGAAAATAACTGGTTACCAGTTTGGTTTACATTTGGCAGACTTAATGTGTTTAAGGTAGTTGTCAGTTTGGTTTCATTTCTCCACAGACGAGGTTTTTAAAGTTATTTTACATTATATAAACCCAGGCCTCCACCGTGGCCTTTGCAGTGAAATGGGTGTGTGCCAAGCCTGATCGCACAGGACACCAGAAAACGGTAACCTGTTTGCAAAGCCTCCGCTGAGCGCAATCATCCCTCCAAGCCGCCGAAACCCAAAGTTAAACAAGCTGTGGCGAGTACAAAAGAGGCAGCTACTAATTCACCAGCCTTCGAGGGCATTCATTATCGATTCTTGGGTTGGAAGCTGATACTTCTCTTAATGAAGGAAGAAATTACAGGCCCAAGAAGCAAACAAGAAAAAAAAGAAAAAGAAAAAGTTTAATACTATGAATAAAAGACTTCGGAGACAATGTGTTTTCACTTCTTGCAGTAAAGTCTTTTTAATTTTGTTATTCTTTTTTTTCCTCCTGTTTCATTATGTCCTTTCAAATGTTCCTCTTTTATTTTTCATTATTTTATCTTTTACGGCGAAATAGCCTTACGGCCAATTACTTGTACGACGAAAGTGCTTACAGCGAAGAGGTTTGCGGAGAAAATAATCTAGACCTGCGGAGACCGTGGGCCACGTGACTCAGGAGAAACTGCTTAGATCTTGCGGGACCCTGGAACACGTGACGCAGGAGACGCTCCGCAGCCGGAGGTGAAGTCGGTGTCTCCGCGGCCAGCCCAGGAGCTCACGTGACTGAGCGCGCAGGGCTGACCGTCTTCCAGCAAAACTCCCCTTCGGCTGTCCCGGAGGTTAAGCAGGTCAGTGAGCAACCCGGTGGCCTTCTGTGAGCGTGGTTGTGGCTGCAGCCTTTGAGCACGAGCGGGCTCCCCAATCATGCAGGTAGTGGTTCCTGTCATTTCTTGGGTGGGCGTTTTGTGGCAGGGGCAGCTCCTTCCGTCGTGGGGTCGGATGGCCGCAGGCTCTTGTCAAGTTCTTGGCACAAAAAAGTGGTCAATAAAGGCAGGTGTCCTTGTCTTTTCAACTTGAAAAGGGACATAATCTCAGTTGATCCTCACAAGCACCCTTGGAGAGAGTTGTAATTTTTGTCATTAGTAGTATTCATTTTTTCATTGTCTGGCTTATTCTGGCGGAGGAGAAAAGAAAAATCTTTGCTATGAAACAAAAAAGGATGTTAATCCAGCGCTCAGGAACACGAAGATTAGACGCTATATGGGAAGTGCATAAGACAGCTCAAGGTAAGTAGACATTCAATTTATGAAAGCCACTGTTATTGTCATTGTCAGAGAAGGGAGTGACTTATTCAAGGTCACACAGCTGGCTAATTACACTGTGGGATCTGGAATTCGCACCTGGAATTTTAGGCTTTAGGTTCCCTGCTTTTCTCTTGCCTTCACCTTTCTACCATGGTTCTGTATGTGTGACCTTCCAGGTCTGTTTTAGGCCTTGGCCAGGCTCATTCTGCAACACAGCAACACCCTCCCCCCCCCCCCCCCCCCGCCCCAAAAACTCAAAAAACAAAACCTTTCACCACGATGCAGGGAAAATTACCCTTAATTACTGGGGCTTCTCTACAATTATAGGACGAGCATTTGAACTCTGAAGGGTCCTCTCCTGAGGATAACCTTTATTTGCCTGATTGCGTCTGTTCAGTTAATTCTGGCTAATTACTATTTTCTTCCTATTAGATTCTAATTATATACAGTATTTTCATTATAAAGTGTAATGTTTCCCCGAGAACCATGTCAATTATACAGGCAATATTACCGGAGGTCTGGTTTACCTCATTAAGCCCAAACGATGAAACCATGCATCTGATTAGACCCAGTTTTCAGGGTAGACTTTAACGATACGTGGGAACCAAAAAACAACAGCCTAGAACTCGCTGGGCGTGGGCAAGGGCTAGAGAGGCTTGGAGAAGCCCCGTAAAGGAAGTAGAGATCTATTTGGAAGTCTTGGATTTTCTTCAAGACATACAAGCACCGATCCACAGTGTCCTTGGTTGTTTGGATTTACCTTTACTGTGTTTGTCTGTTTCTAAGGTTCCTATGATTGTAATTTGGCTGAGGCATGGATATAATGTGGTGGTAGAAAAGCAAACCTTGCCCTTGATTCAGAGGCTTCTGCTGGACCACCTTGCGTCGACATTTCCACCCCTCAGAATGCCACATCTTTTCTGGGCTCACAAGTTACATGTGCAACCGCTGTTTGGTACCTCTACTTCAATGTCTAGTAGACATCTTACCCTTCCCGTGTTAAAAACAGAATTCTTGATTTCTGTCCTCCCTGAACCCAATCTTCCTTATATTCCTTCCGTCTCACTCAATGTCATACCCATCCACCTGTGAAATGCCAAGTGGTCATACCAGTTCTTTCCTTCATCTCTCATATCCAATCCACGAGCTTGTCCTGTGAAGTCTAGGGCCCCACTATATCCTGGATCCACCCTCTCCCTCCCGACACCACCGCTGCCCTCCCAGCCCAGGCTGTCATCATCCCTACTTTGTAGTGACCTCCTAATTGGTATCCACTCTCATTCGCCTTCCCACACCTGTGTGCCTTCTCCATGGTGCGTCTAAGTGATTTACAACAAATCAAATCAAGTTAGAGCACGTTGTTGTCCTGCTTCAAGTTTAGATAGTTTCCAGAGTTGAAGTGAAACTTCTTACCACGTCTCTAAGACACTCCATGATTATTCTTCTGCTACTTAGCCAGCCAGTGTTTGTTGAGGGCCTAGAATGTGCCAGGTATTGTTCTGAAACAAACGGTTTCGGTTTGTATGGGAATAAAATAGACAAAGATCACCCTCCTGCACCCGTCACCTGCACTCCATTTTTTCATATCTTGTTGATATTTCACAGTTTGTCTTGTCTAACAGGAGTCTTTAAGAGATCTGGGTCCATATCTGTCCCCCATGTTCCTGACCCCAGACCCTGTATCTGGACACTTTTCAAGAAATGGGAGATACTTTGCTATGATTTGACACTTGGACAGGAGTTGGAAAACAACATTGATTAAAAAAACACACTTTTTATTGGATTCTAAAGGAATTAATAAAATCCTCCCTTTAGGGATTAATAAAACAGGATTTTTTAATATTAGCTTCATTTTTTTCTACTTTATAAAAGTATTTTAATCAACGTTCTAGGCTTTAACGGATAGACTCAAGCTATGTTCTCTACTTGGGGTGGGGATTTCATCAGCTCATTTGTAGATGGGTTACATTTTTTATATTGGCTGCCTTGTCTGAAAAATGTTGTCATTATTGTTTCCCTAATAAAAATCCATGAAAACTATGAAGTTCAAGCAAAAAGGGAAGTTACCTTTCTTGAGCATCTTATCATCTTGGTGTTAATTTTTTTATATCAACTGTAGGCCATGGTAGTACTGTTTTTGTTTAGGTTCAGTGCACTGTCTGAAGTCCTTAGGGAATTGATTGTGCTAAGACTGACCTTGGAAGCCAGGGTGCCTGGGTTCAAATTCCAGCTCTTCTCTTTGTTAGCTGTTTATGGCCTTGAGAACATCTACTTAAACTTGTGCTTCACTTTATAAATGGGGATAATAGTAGTTCCTACTCCCTAGGATTGTCTTAAGAGTTAAATGAGCAAATGCACTTCGAATTGTGCTTGGAAATTCGTGCTCTATACATGCTGGCTGTTACTGTTTTGGCCTTCCCAACACTACCATTCTTGCCATAATAAATACTCCTGGCATTATCAGTGCCATTCCTCAAGAGCTCTCTGTGACTCAGTCTCTAGCTGCCAGGACAGTTAGAATGTGAACATTATCTCAATTTACAAATGAGTAAAACTGAGGGTTTTACTCATGTGTCATGTGTCCACTGTCAAGCACTGGCAGATCTGGAACTCACATTTAGCTTTGCCTGTCTGCAAAGCGCATGTTCTTGAAGGTAGTTAAAATATTTTTTACACTTCAAAATGTAACATACTTCATACATGGAAGATGTTATAGACTAAACTGTGCCTGCCTAGCCCCACACCCCAATCATACGTTGAAGCCCCAGCCTCCAGTGTGACTATATTTGGAGACAGGGTTTTTTACGGAGGTGGTTAAGTTAAAACGAGGCTGCTGCAGTATGCCCTGATCCGGTCTGATTGGTGTCCTTACAAGAAGGGGATGAGATACTGAGGATGCTCATACACAGAGAAAAGGCCACGTGAGAACACAGTGAGAACGCAGTTGACTACAAGCCAAGGAGAGAGGCCTCAAGAGACACCAAACCAACCAATACCTGAAGCTGAACTTCCAGCCTCCAGAATTATAAGAAAATAAGTTCTGTTGTTTAAGCCATCCGGTCTCTGGCATTTTGTTATGGCAGCCCTAGCCTACTAATATGGAAGGGGACACTGTTAGTGAAAACACAGAAGGAGATGCCAAGCCACCTGTATCTTATTTATTAGGTTGTTTCCAGTGCTTAGTTCCATGCTGGGCTCAAAGCAGGAACTTATTAAGTGCAAGCGCCAGTGTAGAGAAAAGTGCCTTCCTTTCGGAGATTGAGGAGGGTGCCCACCGTGTGGGCCCGTGGTGTCCTAGCTCCTTGTCCTTCCTCTTAACACCCTGTACGGCAGTGACCACCTCCCTGCCAGGGTGGGTGCTCTGTGAAGACTGGAACCATGTCTGTCTTTTCGTTTAGCATTGATGTAGCACAGGAGAGCTTCCCTGTAATTGAATACGGGCTGCATGTCTGTAGAGAACTGAGGTTCATGGGGCAACTTCCAGCTCTGTAGACCTCTCCTCCAAGGAGCTGCCCTTGACTGAGCAAGATGCTCAGGTGCAGGGAGTGTTGCTGAAGCAGCCCTGCTGGGCCCTTGCCAGAGTGCCCGGAGCCGCTCAGTCTGGGACATGCCGTTTATGTGAGCATTAGGGAACATTATCAGGATGTACTGAAGACGTAGGGCAGGCTGTTAGCCTGGTGCTTCTTTCTTCATTATCTCAGTGAGATCTCAGGTCTGAGGCAGGCCTGGGAGCCCCTGGCAAGTAGAACTGGAGCCTGAGAGGGGGACATGATGCCCCCCCCCCCCACCCCCTCCGGGTCTGGCTTCCCTGCAAGGGCACGCCTTCTTGAGGAAACACTTGATATCCGTTCACACAGCAGAGACTGAGCCAGGTGCCGCCCCACGCCACTTCAGGGCTAAATTAGGATTAGAGGCAGGACTAGTTTGTCACAGGAAAAAAAATAGAAAGTTCAAGTTTTTTGTTTGTTTGTTTGTTTGTTTTAAATACAGAGTGAGCTCAGTGTTACCACTCTAATATCATCCTTATTGTACTCCACTTGCTTTCTTGAATGGAATGATCTTCCTGAATGGAAGCTGTCTCCAGCATTGGGCCCCACTTTGAGTGTGTTGCACAGGAAGAGGCCAAAGAAGGATTGAGAACCATTGAGCTAATAGAAAAGGCCATGTAGAATTCTTTTTTTTTGACTGACAGATCCTGCCTCAGGTTTATTTGCGCAGACACCACAGGAGGACATCAGCTCCATGCAGACAGCAGCCCAAGGGCACAACAGTCCTCACATCAGTAGACAGAGGCCTCTACGGTGGAGCCTTTGCAGGGGCCTGGGTGCCTTTGGGAGCCTGAGACGGAGCTGGAGCCTGAGCAGGAGCTGCAGCCGCATCTGCAGCCTGAGGCTTGGTTTGAGCCTTGGCCTGTGGCCGGCAGAGCCGTGGTGATGTGAGCTTGACCACCTTTCCCGAGCTTGGGGTGAGCAGTGTAAGCAAGTCCACTGAGCTTGCGGCTGCCGCCCCATAGGACCTTGAGCTTGAACCCCTTGGGATTGGCCAGGGCCTGGACAGCCTCAGCATGTGCGCTCATGGTCTTGGCGTTGTTGGCCTGCCTCTTCAGGCCCTTCTTGTGCTTCTTGGCCAAGTGTGTGTTCCTCAGGAACGTGGGGTATGCCCCTTTAACAGATTTGTTTCTTTGTGATTGGAGTTTCTTGATACTGTTTCTGGGCCATTTTTGGGACTGGTTGTGCGTGATGTGGTTCTTGGACTTGGCTGTGTCTGTACCTAAGCCTGCGGCTCTCATAGCGCCTGGGACCGGAAGAGACCACATTGAATTGCGTAATGGGCTCATTGAAGGTTACTTTCTCCCAAATGATTCCCTTTTGGAGGTCTGAATGTCTTCTGTTTGAGGGGTTTTGCGCTCAGAAATTAAGCAAGAGTATTAAGTATCCTGACGGGTGAGTTCCATTGTAGATATAAAATAAGTAACTTGGTCAAATGAACAGATTGTTTATAAATGAACTTAGACTTTTTGAGCCTCATTATTGTCATACGTAGACTGGGCATAATACTAGCTGTGTCCTGGGGTTTTAGCAAGGATGAATTGAGGTCACATGTACTAAGCCCAGCTTCGCAGCACCTGGCATATGACAGCCAGCCCCGTGGTGTGTGTCCCTTTAAGTCTCGATGGGTAACAAGCGTGTCAGGCTGGCGCACACCAGAGGAACAGCGTGGTGCAGAGGCACAGCGGTGCGTGGTGTTGGTGGCAGCTGGCCACGAAGGTGCACAAGGTACAGGAATATGTCATAACTGTGCCCTAAAGTCGCCAGGAAGTGATAAGATTAAAAACAATTCGCACGTAAAAGACACGTCCTCATTGACATGAATTCATGTGGTGAAGCCCTGCGATGGCAGAGAAGGCTCATAGGCGGCAGGAAATGTGCCCTGAGGCTCCTAACTGTCGTGTTGCTGAAGAGCAGGGGGGTATCATTCCAAGTGGGAATTACAGTTGGGAGACAAAGGGAAGTACCAGTTTGGCCGCGGCGGCGCATGGGTTGGGGGTTAAGGGGGAAATTAGGATGGAACCAGACCATGAGGGGATCTCAGATGCCAGACGAAAAGGCCTAGAATTCGTCTGGGTTGTACTAAGTGGAAGAGAGAAAGCTCTAGAGAATTTAAGTGTTGAGAGTATCACGTGATCATACATATTTTTTTTGCCTCAGGGTCTTTAGGAGGCAGGGGACTGGATCAGGGGACCTCTGGAAATTTCCAACCACAGGGCTCCGTGGTAGTCAGAAGACAGAATGAGGGAAACAAAACCCAGGAACCTTGGCCTGGATTTCTCTCCCTCATAAATCTCCTCCACTGCTGGGCGTCATCTCTCTGTCCACAGATTAATCTTCCGTGGCTTCCTGCAGGAACAGAAGGCCCTGGTGACCTCACCCCGTTCTCCAGACTGGGAGTGAGAGATGGAGTCCTCAGCCTGGCAACGGCCTTCGGCCAGGCAGAGGGCAGGGGAGCCCCAGACACGAGCCCCCAGGGGGAAGGAGAGCGGGAAGGTCCAGATCGTATTCCAGAGGGCTCTCCCCCAGGGCCGCCCCAAGGGGCCAAACCAGGTGGGAAATATGCCTTGTGTCTTCGCATGAATATTTTGACCTGAAATTGGCCAATGTTGGAGGAGATTGTGAACCCTTATCAGATAATTTTCCAGTACAAATAGTGACCTGGGCTAAGAGTGATTTTTATATGATTCTGTTTTCATGGTTATTTTTTTCTCACCATTGGTGGCTCCGATGTGAGGCCCTGAGGTTGAGTAGGAAGAGTGGGAGTTTTAAACAGGAAATCCTGTGCTCTGACCTTAGCTTTGTGTCCCCCGTGCCTCAGTTTCCACATATGTAAAATGAAAATAGGAATAGTGACCACCTTACATGATTATAGTGCGTTTTAAAGCCCTTCGACTCCTATTAGACACACAGTATGGAAGAAATGTTAACTCTTATTGATTTAATTATTTATTAGAAAATGAGGATAAAAATACCTGTCACCCAGCTTTGTTGTGAGTCACATTTATTCATGTATTAGTTCAACAAATATATGCTGAGCACCCATTCAGGGCCAGGCAGTGTACTCGGCTCAAGGATGATGTGTTGAAATTAAAATGAAACAGTTTCCCACTAGTACACTGTTGGTGGGAATGCAGACTAGTGCAGCCATTGTGGAAAGCAGTGTGGAATTTCCTCAAAAAGCTGAAAATGGAACTGCCTTTTGATCCAGTGATTCCCCTGCTAGGACTATACCCTAAGAATCCCAAAGCGCCAATTCAAAAGAACCTATGCACCCCAATGTTCATAGCAGCACAATTTACAATAGCCAAGTGTTGGAAGCAACCTAAATGCCCACCAGTAGATGATTGGATCAAAAAACTATGGTACCTTTACACAATGGAATACTACGCAGCAGAAAGAAAAAAAGAACTACTAAACTTTGCGACAGCATGGGTGGAACTGGAGAGCATTATGCTAAGCGAAATAAGCCAGGGGGCGAAAGACAAATACCATATGATCTCACCTATAAGTGAACCTAACCAACAATACAAAGATGCAAGGAAAATAAGACCAGTAACACTGAAAGGAAAAGAAATCAACAGAGACAAGAGGGAAGGAGGGAGGCGGGGCGGGGAAAAGAAAGGGGAGGGGAAAGTCAAGGAACATATAGCAAGGACTCATGGACAAAACCAAAGGGGAAGAGCTGAGGGAGGGAAGGAGGGAGGGGGCAAGGGAAAGTGGTGGGGGGAAGGCAGAGACAAATGTATTTGAAAAAATAAATTAAAAAAAAGAGAATAAAATGAAACGGTTCCCTACTCTTTGGGGCTAGCAGACTGGTGGGAGAGACAGACGTAAAGTGTGCCACTGCACCAGCATAAATGGGTGAGTTTGTGATAATACTGTGAAGGACCAAGGGCGGGGGCAGTACGGAGAGAATAATAGAAGGGCTGCCTGAGGTACGGTGGTCCCACAAGCTTCTCTGAGGAGGTCGCCTTTGAGTTCACCCACGAAGGATGGGTAGGAGTAAGTGTTCCAGGCTCCCCTGGCAAGACTGTGCAGAGGCTTCACGGGGAAGCAGTGTGGCACATTTGGGCGTGTGAGTGAGGGGCAGGGTAACAGGGATCAGATGGGGCAGGCTGAGTTTTATTCTGAGTACAGACTGCAAAAGCAGTGGAGGTAAACGCTTTTGTCAAATGTGAAATCCAGGCACGTATAACTTTCTGTATTTTCCACTCTAAAGTGGTAGAAGTTGGAATTAACAGAATGGAGGCCAGTTGAGGAGAGACTTTTACCCCCATTGCTTTTTCGGGTTACACTCAGAATAAAACAATTGCCTAGCAACTAGAAATACTATGCCACAAAACGTACGTGTGTGTGTGTGTGTGTGTGTGTGTGTGTGAGAGAGAGAGAGAGAGAGAGAGAGAGAGAGAGAGAGAGAGAGAGAGATTGATTCTAATTCCTGAAGTGGTGTTTGGAGACCTGCCGGTGAATGCCATCTTCGGTGCATTAGCTACACTGAACCCCCCAGTTTTCTCCTCTGTAATAATGGGTCTTTCCTCCTCTCTGCTTAATGGGGTGGTTCTCTCAAAAGGTCGTTCGGAGGAAGGCTCCGATAAATGTTGGTTCCCTTTCCCTCTTCGTTCCTCTGCGGCTTAGGCTTCACTGTCTGGTGCATCCGATGACAGTCTGCATTTGAGAGAAGGCATTAAACATTCATAGCTGGCTTTTCATCAGTATGTGTTCTGCCCACCACACGATCTGGGAGAATCCACTGGGTCTGACCACTCTAGAATCTGCCCCCTTCTTAAAGGAGCAGCCTTGACCTCCCCTGTTTAGTCCTAAAATCCATCAAATTGATACACTGTGGCTGTGGAAGTCCCTCTTTTAATACTGATCAAGGGAGCAGAAGGGAACTTAAGGGACCCAACAGAACAACTCGTGAAAAATATGTACGTTCTTTAAAGGAAGACAGCATACAAATAGGATATGTATTTTTTTCCCCCAAAAGGGATGGAAAGAAAATTCGGGCTTTTAAACAGAAAACTTTAAGCAGGGAGTAAAAGGAAAAAATATGTCTTAAATGCATTCAGCGCCATTGCCACAAGGCTGCCAAGCTAGGATTGTTTATTAGAAGATAAGATAGTGAAAAATGTATTTTGCAGACTGAAAATAGTAAAGTCAGGTCTGAGGCAGATAAGCCAAATTTCTATTTTATGCTCAATTGAGTGACTCAGTTACATGATCTAGGAAGCAGGGGTGAAATAACACCCTTCATAAATGGCGCCAGGGTTGCTTGGGGTCTCCTTCCAGCTTCGGCAGAGCCGATCCCAGTCCAGCTGCGATGCCGCTTCCTCAGAACAGTGCATCTGCAGGCTGGGGATGAGAGGGAGAAAGGTTCTGATCTCTTCTCTTCAGCTTCTTTTTTCTGCGTCATGTGATATAAGTGCTTCAGTTCAGTCTCGTACCTCCCTTTCTGTGGGGGCAGTGGGAAAATAAACATACACACGCATACAAGCTGAGGCTCTGCAAAGGCCAGCAGGTGTTAGAGCTAGAGGAAGCATCGCTAGCGATCACGGGTCCGGGGAGCACAGACTCCTGTATCAGCGCTTCTGTTGGCAGGCACAGACATGTCGTTTGGATGCTTTTTAGGTAAGGCATTGTACTCCAGTTTGCCCCAGGTCTCACCACTTTCTTTAATTTTCACCTGGCTACTTTACACTTTTTTTACTTTTTAATTTTTTTTATCCTAACCCGAGGACATGATTATTGATTTTAGAGAGAGGGGAAAGGGGGAGAGAGAGGGAAAGAAACATCAGTGTAAGAGAGAAACATCGATGAGTTGCCTCTTGTATGCGTCCCAGCTGGAGATTGAACCCACATTCAGGCATGTGCCCTGACTGGAAATCCAACCTGTGACATTTCAGTTTACCAGACGAACCTCCAACCAACTGAGCCATGCTGGCCAGGGCTGCTTTGCACATTTTTATTATGTGCCTGGACCCTGCAGAAGTATAAGAGGGGTACACCAGAGGTATTCCAGAATCCTCAGTGCAAAGAAGGGGGAACTTTGGCCCAGAGAGGTCAGGAGGCGCACCTGAAGTCGCAGAGCTAGTGAGTGGCATTATTACAAACAGAACCCAGGGTCTTTTCTCACTTTAGGAATTCTTAATTCATTAGACAGTTGGAGGTTTGAGGGACTTGGAAAATAGAGATTAATGTAATTCAACAAATATTGATTGGGCCAACAATGAGTTCAACTGTTCACCCAGTTGTAGAGCGGGCAAAATGGTTGTTCCTAAAGATGTCCTCATCCTGGAAACCGGAAGTAATTTTGCAGATATGATTAAATTAAGGACCTTTCTCTTCCCCTGAGGAGCTGCCAGGGGAAGTGGAAAGAACCATCCGATGAGGTCACAGGCAGGTGCCTTCTGGTCTGGCCCTGTCCTGGCCACTTTGCTGCTGAACCACGTAGGGGGCAAGAAGCAGAAACTCCCTCAAGCTAACTCAGGGGAAGGAAGTTTATTGTCTGGCTCAGTGTGATGCCGTGAGGGAAACGGACATCCCATACCGGGGGATCCAAGAATAGAAAAAGCTAGAACTCACAGAGGCCAAAACTGATTGATGACTCAAAATGCAAAGAAGTTCCAGGGCTTTGGGCAACAGAACTCACTGATGTGTTCGAGCCATAGACTCAGGTGGCAGACTCCTTGGATTCGAAATCGGGCTCCTGGCTGTGTGAGCTTGGATGAGGTACCCCGTCTCTCTAAGACCTTATTTTCATTTTCTGCAATGGCAGAAAAATAATATCTCCTTCAGAATGTTGTTGGGTAGGGTAATGTATGTAAGACATTTAGCATAGTGCTTGGTACATAGTAAGAATTATGATTATTGTTTTCTTTTTTTAAAAAATATAATTAAGATCATCTACTTCTTCTGCATCCCTTTTGTGATGTTCTGATTTATAATATAAAACGTAGAGAGTAAGTCCTTATGTAGACAATAGGTCCTGTGATTTTAAGAGAAACAAGGTATAACGGAACAGGTTTTACCAGCTGATACAAATAAGAGTTAAGTTCCTAGGCATCTCATCAACAGTGAAACTGAATGATATTGAAATGAGACAATATTATTGGAGGACCTGCTGTATTTGGTCTTCCTCCCAGTTTCTGGCACAGAGCTTCTCCAACCCTTCAAATTTCTTAAGTGATGAAAGCACAAAAGTGTCTTTTGTTAGGTTAAAGAGGTGACTTTTGAAAGCCTCTAAGGATGGGGGCTGATTGCCAGGGGGCCTAACCATGTGTTAGTGAGTAGGAACTTTCAGTCCCTCCCATCCCTCAGCCCCCAAACCTCTGTGTCAGAAAGAAGGGCTGGAGATTAAACCAATGGCCAGTGACAATCATTCATGGTTATGCAGTGAGGCCTTCACAAAAATTCAAAAGACAGGGTCCAGAGAGCTTCCAGGTAGGAGAGCTGGTGGGGAGAGAGGCGTGGCTGGAGAGGGCATGGGAGCTCCGTGCCCTTTGCCCACAGCTTGTCCCGATGATCCCTTCCATCTGGCTGTTCATGAGTCATGAAAAACCGGTGACCTAGTAAGCAAAATGTCGCTCTGAGTTTTGTGAGCCACTCCAGCAAATTAAACCCAAGGAGGGGGTTGTAGGAACCTTTGATTTATAGCCAGTGGGTCAGAAGTTCAGGTGACAACCTGGACTTGTGTTTGGCTTCCTGACTTGCAGGGTGGCCTTGCAACCTCCAATCTCAAGCCAGGCAGTCAGAAACATAGGTGACAGCCTTGGGCTTGCTACTGGCCTCTGAAGAGTTGAGGGAGGGGCAGTCTTGTAGGACTGAGCCCACAACCTGTGGAATCTGATGCTTTCTCCAGGTAGGTCACTTCGAAATCGAGTTGAATTGTAGGGTACCCAGCTGGTGTCGAGTACTGCTTGTTTCTGGTGTGCAGAACCCCTCGCTAGCGCCCCCCCCCAACACATACACACACACATACATACATACATACATACATTGGAACTGGGTCCACGGAACCATTTTTGCTGTCTTTTCTCTGTGGGTGGTTTTCAGGTATGGTCCCTGGACCATCAGATTCTGCATCACCTGGGAACATGTTATCAGTGCAGATTTTAGGACTTCATCTCTGATCTATTGGACCAGAAACTGTTGGGGTGGACTCAGCAACATGTGTTTTATCAGGTCTTCCAAATGATTCTGATGCACATTCAAGTTTGAGAACCACTAACCTACACTATGGCTACTAATTACTCTAGTTCTTGTCCCTCATAGCTTCTGCTTTCTCGTGGGCACATCATGGTCCTTTAGGTCTGACTTCTTACTCCTGACATCCCTTCAATTATAGCTTACTTTTTAAAAAATCATGCAATGGCTTCCTATTGCCCTTAGAATAAAACCCAAAGTTTAGACACGTCCCAAAGGCAATTTGTGATCTGGGCTTTGCCCTCTATCCAGTTTCCTCAGTCCCTCGCCCACTCAGCCTGTGCCTGCCCCACACCCTCCCCTTCATCTTCCTGGCTGCTCCCCCTCTTCCTCAGACACACCAAGGACTTAGGATTGCTTCTGCCTAGAATGGCATGGTCTCCCTTCAGACCCTTAAGCGTGTGGGGTCTTTGCATTATTTAGACCTCAGCTTACAGAGGCCCTCTCCGAGAGCCTTCCCTGCCCTCCATTCTTCCGTCTGAAGTGGCCCCGCTCCTTCCCACCATCAAATGATCCTATTTCCCTGCTATCAAGTGTCTTGTTACTGCCGCCACTCTTTCTTGTTTGTCTGTTCCTAAGTTTGCTGGCTGTCTTTCCTACAAGAATATAAAGTTCTTGAGAACAGGGGCCTTGCTTACCCTGTTTTCAGTGTATCCCAATGCTTAGAAAAGTGACTGGCACAGGGTAGGTGCTCAATGAATATTCGTTGGGAGAATTACTAGATGAATGGATGGATGCGTGAATAAATATGTCAGAATGTCCTAGCAGCGTAATGATGGAAAGCTGTCATTTAAGTCCCTTCTAATCTAATGATTTCTCACTTCAATAGTTTAGTTTTTTTTTTTTTTAAGAGCAGTGGTTTGCCAGTTTCTCCAGGGACACTTGGACATGAGGGACATTTTGAGATATAATGACTAAAGACATTAAAGGCATCAGGAATCAGGAATCAGGTGGGTGGGGCTGGGCAGGCTAAACTTCCTGTACCGCCCAGAACCGTCTTATTTAATAATGCACCGTGCCCTGCCCCGCTGCCTGCGAATGCCACTGGCACTATATCTGAGGAACAACGGTGGGGCCTCACCATTTTATTTCATAGTAGTCAGAAGGCGGGGTTTGTAGTCATCATGAAGCTCCTAGCCCCTGGTGTTCCAGCAGGACCTATGCAGTAGTCACAGCTGAGAAAACCTCAGACTGGCTCAGAAAGAGTTAACCTGGCTGAGACAGCAGCTGTTTTGCTTGTGAGCTTTGGTTTCAGTGACTAATAGGTAAGAGGGACATGGAACGCTCTGGTCTGTGGAGGATGCAGCATAAACGATGTCTCTAAGGCCCATTCCTGTGATTACTGAGCTGAGCATGAGCGATAGGATATTTTGAGGAGATAAAAATGTCTGACCAGCTAATGACTACCAGACGCCAGCACCGAGCTGCAGGGAGTGGGGGCAAAGAGACGGCTGAGCGGGGACGTGACTCACTGGGAGACAGGCTGGGCGACGAAGTCGCACCGGCCATATACACGTGTGTGTACGTGCATACACACACAATCCAGACACTCAGAGATGCAGCACAAACACTCAGACTACACATGCACACAGAACACAGCCTAAAACAGACGCCCACCACGCCCAGGCAGATCGTCTTCTAACCAGGAGGACGCAGACTATACGAATAGACTCACACACGCACTTATGTAGAGTACATGCTCCCGAGACACACCGCACGTCCACGTACAACACACAGCCTTCACCCTGACACACACCTATACAGCAAAACATAGAGAATACAGCCAACACAGCCAGCTCATGGAATAGATGGTCACACATTTATATTACACACAGGATATGCACACAACTCCTCTAGACAGTGCCAATTTGCACACCATTGGCACAAATAACCACAATACACAAATACAGACACAAAATCACACATAATACTTAGAGATGTATATATATACATAAATGCAGGTCCAGCTAACAGATACAAACACAGGTACAACACATACATGTGCATGCATACATTGCAGTAAAACCTACACACCATAGAAGTACACATAAGGCACAACACACACGTACATATGTACCTCTTAGAGAAACAGTGCAAGAGAAAAATATCATATAAGACCTATACTGTACACATGTGTATTTATCCATTGCTAACAATTACTATTTAAAATTAACTCTCAGACCCCTGCTCCAACAACAACAACCAGTCAACACAGTATACAAACATGACTTTGAAACTGTCAGATTAAAAATAATCAGAAACAGAAAACTAATGTGTCATTTGACCCTTTCTCACCTTCGTGGACATTGCTGTTTGTGATAATCATTACAAAAGGTAGAAAATCAACCCTGAGCCCAGTTGAGATGGGGCTTGTTCATGTGGTCTTTGCTGGCTGTAGGCAGAGGAGGGGAGGGAGAAGAGGAGAGGCCGATGACCCCTGAGAGGCTAGGGACACTCTGCTGGCCTGGGTAGCAGGAGGCCTGATCCTGGCTCCACAGCTCCACAGTCTGTACTGTCCTGTGTCACCTGGCATATGCTGTTTCCCAGTTTGGAACCTGAGTTTCTTCATTTGTAAAACGGCTACAAACCTACTTCAAAGGGTTAAGTCAGACATACTATGGGATCTAAATGAAATGTGAATTACGGGATTACGAGCTCTTCATATGCCTAAGAGAAGGTCCATAGGCCTGTGATAATCCAACAGAAGCATCAGTTTTCAGTCTGACGCCCGCCCCCCACTTGCTTTTTCTCTCAAAGGAAGTTCCGCATGGCTAAGTAGTCTGTGAGGGCTTGTCCACAAAGAAGGGCTGTAGCTTATTTTATTATCTTTATTGAGTCCTTATTAAATGCCAGGTCCTGCATCAAGTGATTTACTTGTATTATCTAATCTAATCTAATCCTCAACCTTTGAAGTGGGTTCTGTTATTAACCCTTTTTGCAGGCAGGGAACTAGAGGTGCAGTTTGGTCTATGTAACCTTGAACATATACTTAATTTTTCTGTATCTCAGTTTGTTTCTGTGTAAATTGGGGTATAGTCCCAGCACACAGACTTCATGGAGTTGCCGTGTGGTTGAAATGAGGTAGCATCTGTGAAGTGCTCAGAATAGGATCTGGCACATAAACGTTAACTCCCGTCATCCGTGCAGGCCTCAGGTCAGTCCTCTGGGGGAGCCTTTGTCCAGTTGTCTTCGTTGTCTTGATCACCATCCCTGATCCCTCATTTCCTGAAAATAACAGGTCTCCAGCCGCCTTGAATTTCTGTCTCACGACGCAATGCAAACTGTTCTTTATGGAGTGGCCTTGATTCCTTTTAGTTGAGGGTGATGTCAGTGGACCCAATCCAGACAGCAGAGGTACACAGTGACCTACCTCTGGTAGCATGCAGGTGACACCAGAGGCGACGTGGTTAGTTTCAGTGATGAGGTGCCCAGGGGCCTTGCAGCAGCTGGGACGCGTGCTGCCGTTCCCCATTGAATCGCGCTTCCTGCAGCCTTTCCTGCCGCGCTCCCGGCACAGAGTTTCCACTTCCATTCTCTTTGCTTTCCCTGAATTACCAGCTTCTCTTTCCTTCCATTTACAAAATCCTCCCACCAACTTTGATGTATCATTTTATATTTTGTCACAACAAGCCTTGTGTTTAAATTACTATGTAATTCAGAGATTTAAAAAACTTAGATTTCTTTCTTTGATAACATTAGATCTTATTCAACTATACTTTTGGCAGAAAATTCGCTCTTCTCTTAGTCATCTGCTGCACTGTCCTGGTGTTCAGAAAAGTAATGTGGTTTGGCAAGAATATATGGGGAGCACGCTCCAGTCGTGTGTGCACGTGTTTGTGTGTGTACACAATATGGGTCAAAAACAGTCCACTGTTGGCATCTCAGTGTGGTTCAGCCTCATAGGTTTTGCCTCAAAATGAGTACCACACTCTTCCCCACCCCGGAGAGTACTCAGGAGTTCAGGAATATGGGGTTTCCACCACCGCAAATACATTGTCACCTTTTGAACTTAATTCTTATCTTTACCACTTTTTCCTACACTGGTTCCACAGCTCATGTCTTTGGCAAAAGCTCTCTCAGGCTGACCTCCAACTTCTTAGAAATCCTGTCCACTTGCATATACCCATTGTCTCGAGTTTTAATCGCCCTAAATCACCTAAGGTTAATAGAGCATATTAGAAAATCTAAACAAGCTGATATCAAGGATCATTAAAAAGACATTCTTGATGCCAGAGAACATCACTGTCTTTTTCTGAGTGTCCTTATCTGTGAAATGGGGACAGCATTTAGCATCATTAGTCACTGTGAGGGTTGAAAGAAGCTGGGTGAAGATGTGTGTGTCTGAGGTCGTGTTTCTGAGACTGGACCTGACTGAGCCGGGCTCTGGAGGACAGGATAGGGAATTTGGAATTTTATTCTGCTGATGGTTGGGAATGATGTTCACTCATAAATATTTTTATTCAACTTCTCCTTGGAAAAGTGATGGTGAATAAGATAAACAAGGTTCCTATACTTTCAGAGCATAGAGTGTTTAGTGTACAACAGATAATAATCATGTAATCACAGAAACGAACATATAACTTGACAGAATTTGGGAAAAGAGGGACTGGACCTAGACTAGGGGTTGGGTTTGGAGAGTAGGGGGCACTGCTAGGTGCCCGTTAACTACATGGACAGAATGGAACCAACTGCTGCCCAACCCAGCCCTCTTTTCAAAACCTCTCAGTACTCCTATGCCACGTAAGGGCAGCCTCTTCTTTTTTATTAATAGGTTTTATTTTGTAAATTGTTAAAGAAAATTTATTTTAAAATTTATGTAAATCATTTTTTATTTTTCAATTACAATTGACATACAATATAATATTAGTTTTGGGTGTACACCCTAGCGATGAGACATTTATATAACTAAGTGATCATCCTGACAAATCTTGTATCCATCTGACAGCATACTTAGTTATTTGAATATTATTGAGTGTATTTCCTATGCTCTACTCTACTTCCCCATGACCATTCTGTGCAACCAATTTGTACTCTTAATCCCTCCCTTTTTACAACCTTTTACAGCCATCCTCCCAAACCCTTCCCATATGACAGCCATCAAAATGTTCTCTATCTATGAGTTTGTTTCTATTCTGCTTATTTTGTTTTTTTTAGATTCAGTTGTAGATAGATATGTATTGTCATTTTATTGTTCATATTTTCTTCTTCAAGAAGACCTTTAACATTGCATGTAATACTGGTTTGGTGGTGATGAAATCCTTTAGCTTTTTCTTGTCTGGGAAGCTCTTTATATGTCCTCATACCCTAAATGATAGCTTTTCTGGGTAGATTAATCTTGGTTGTAGGCTCTTGCTTTTAATTACTTTGAATATTTCTTGTAAAGGCCTTCTTTGAGCAAGCCCCCCAGCCCTTGTATTCACATTGGTTGTGAAGATTGACAGACTTAATACAGACTAAACACTTAGGAAGTGCGAGGTAGAGATAAAGCAGCATATAACTGCTTTTGATAGGTTATAATCTAGTATGGCCCTGTCACATTCCCCAGAATCCATTCACCTCTCTTTTCTTTTAACGATTTCTTTCAGACACCCCTTCTCGCCAAGTTTAGTTGAGCACCTAGCGTCTGCCCAGCTAGACACTGTATTTCCCACTTAGCCCTGTAGCTAGATGTGGCCATAGGACTAGGTTCAGGCCAGTGGAGGGGGAGTGGCGGTAAGGCGAGTGCCATTCTCATTTCTAATAAATGTCAGGCCACTTCCTGAATGACAGGCCTGTCTTCCTCAGGCTCCATGTCTCCACTGTCTTCCGGCTCAGAAGTGACAGCACCTGGGGCAGCGGCCTTGGCCCAGGGATGGAAGCCCCATGTTGAGGACTGCAGGGCAGACCAAGAAGCCTGGTCACTGGGGACCAGGCACATCAGAGCTGTCCCTGCCCTGCTCTTTGAGGCCCTGGGACACGCGTCATGAATCACTCATGTGAAGGAGAAACAAACTGCTACCTTATTTAAGCTCCTACACTTTGGGGCCTTTTGGTGGTATCAGCTTCGTCTGAACCCCGAGCAGCACGGGCCAGCCTGCCTCTCCTGCCTCTCTCCAGGCCTGCGTTTCCCTTCCTCGCTACTCCAGCGTCACTGCTATTACACTACTACTGCCCTTTCTCTAACATCAGCTTTCCCCTCCAGGCCTTTACCCAGGCCCTTTCTACGACTGGAGTGTCCCTCTGCACACAGGCATGTCTGGAGAGTGTTGCTTAGTCAGAAGCGTATAGACACTTAAATTAGACAGGATTGGGTTTGAATCCTGGCTCTGGCACTTTCCAGTTTGTGACTTTGAGGAAACCCTTTCAGTTTCCCGAATCTCAGTGTCCTCCTCTGCAGAATGGGTCCAGTGATGCCCCTCTGTCTCACGGGGCTGTTTATGATGATTGGTGTGAAGTGTGAGCACAATGCCTGGTCCTCGAGCAAAGCTGGGAGTTACTGCTACTATCGTCACCATGCCGACGAGCCCTAGCTTGAATGCCATTCACTACAGAGTCTTTCCAAATTTTTTCATGATACAAACCCTGGGGAACATACCGCTTCCCCCAGCTTATTTCCTGGTCCCTGATCTACACACCGGACCTGGGCTATGGCTAATGACCTTGTATTTAATAAGATCTCAAAGTGATCCTCATCAGGGAATTTGGGGAAATGCTGATCCTGTTTGCTCTACTGGAAGCAGCTGCCTCTTTTTCCTTTGATGTGACTGAGAACTTGTACTCTCCTGCTTAATCCATTTCTACTTTGCATTATTATTATTTTTGTAATGTACACATCTTTATCTCTGCTAATAAAAGCCAACGCTTCCAAGAGCACTTATTAGGTGCTAGACATGATGTGATGTACTTAATACATACATTATCTTACCTAATCCCTATCTACCCTTTCATCAGCTGCTGATGAAGAAATTAATAGCAGCTACTCTATATCGTGGCTTTAAAATGTTCCAGGCATGAAGCTCGGCCCTTTTCATGTGTTATCCTATCTATTTGTCACAGCTTCCAGCCACAGGACAGGAATTAGGATCTCTCTTTTCCTGGAGAGAGAGCTAGGTTCAGAGAGGCTAAGCAACTTGTCTGAGGATGCTCAGCCTGAGGGGGAGGAGAAAGAGGAGAGCAGAATGAATACCCTGACCTCTGCAGGGAGAACGTAACTTCTCCAGCAAGCTGCTGCCACTCGTGGTAACGTCGCAGACCATCCCCACCCAAACAAGCACTTGACCGCCTTTCTTCTTGCATTGCGGGCGGTGCAGGCAGCTGCAGCCCCATCTGTGCCCCTGAGGAGTGGAATGAGCGAAGGGAGGGGAGCTCCTATACACTCTCTGTTGATCAGCCTTGGATTCAGGGGGAAAAAAACCCCATTAGGGTGGCCTCACTTGCAGGATGTGAGGTCAGGATTGAACCCCATTAGAAGTTAGGCATGCCTTTGGGGATCTGGATGTAGTTGGAAATTCTTCATACGATAATAATTGTGTTTAGTTAAAGCATTTATTAATCAAATATTTACTGACCATGTAAAGAGATGAATTGGATACAGATTCTGTCCTCAAGGAACAAGGGAGAAGAGTTACCCGTCGCTCCCTTTTCAGTGAAGGAAAGGGAGTAAAAAAAAATAAACCACCCCCCTGCCGGCCCCCCTCCCCGATTTCTCCACGCCTGCAATTGTGCTCGTACTTCACAGCAGTCGTCATTAACAGCTCTATGCTCTGAATCCCGTTGTGTGTGATGACCTTACCTCCTACTCCCATGCTCCAGCTCTTCTACCTTAGGCCTCTGACTGAGGTTTGAGCCCTCACCAGCCACTGTCCCCCAGGGAACCAGCCCTCCTTTGGAGGGAGGCAGAACTGCTGTAAGGTTTTTCCATACCATAAAGAAATCCCATCTAAAACCGCCAATGTATGCAGAATGTGGAGTTTAGGAGTGCTGTCAGCCTGTATGAGCGAAGAGAATAATTGATCAGCGGCTCCCTTCTCTTTAAAAACACTTCACATCCTAAAAGATATCATCCGTTCCCTGTGAACTGGCACTTTGGAGTTTCTGAGCACTTGGTGTCCATTATCCCATTGAGCCGTCCCGCAGTGGTGAGATGGATTCGGAGAGAGCGACTCAGAGAGGCCCGGTGCCTCTCCCAGCTCCTTACGGGGCCTGGGAATCTGTTGCCCCTTTCGCTAGGCAAGCTGCTACTCTAATCACATCACCCTTCAGATTTCTGTTTGCTTGACTGAAAACCCACATTTCTCATAGGAATATTTTCCACTGCCTTCAATCATCTTGGATGTGGGGTAGAAAGGCAGCTGTATTAAAGAATGATTCCATCAAATTCCAGAGCAAGAGTCTAGCAAGAGATGAAGTGTTTCTGGTCGAGAGCTCTTCCTTCTTCCGAGTCAGTGCCAAGAAGAAGGGGCTTCTTGTACCATCGTCAAGGAGGAGAAATCTCCTCAAGGAGATGCCTTGAAACCAAGCCCCAGACTGTTCTGATAATTAGAGTCACCAGTTAGAACCATTGACTTCTCAGTAAGCAGCTCACTTTCAAGTCAAACAAATGGTAGGTATACTTGGAAATAGATCTTTCCAGGATTTTTCCTGCAACCAGATCCTGAGAGCCAAGCAGACACAGCTGAGTCATCTCACCGATTCTGCCTGCGTTGTCTGCCAATCTGGGTAGCTCAGGATTAGGACCCATGTTGTACCTGATAGATCAGCGGGTCAACGAAAGTCTGGAAGATACAGGGCATCAAGGATGATGAAGTCAACTATGTCAGGACACTTAAGACCTGGGGCAATGCAAGGGCAAGGCGGTGAGCTCCTGTTTTGCTGCAGGCAGGTCCCCCAGCAGGTTGGTGCTGGCGTTGGCTTGGGGACCAGTGCCCTTTCCCTCAGCTGCATCCATCCTTAGGTATTTCTTTCTTTACACCTCGCCTCATTCCAGGGAGGATTTGAGGCTGTCGCTCCCCCAACAAAGTTTAATACCTTGTCGTTACCATTTACCACCTATGAATCATAGAAGTTTAGAGCTTCCCCTCATAAAACCACCTGGGAAGTGTGGCATGCTTGTGTACATCAGGAACATGCATTAATTCTGACCTCTCCGGGGACTGAAAATTCTTTTTCAGAGACGTCATCGTTTATTCTGGAGTTTTACCAAGACTTTGGTCAGGAGTCCTAATGCTCTGAGCAGGATTCTGGTTATTGGAAGGTTTCTCAGAGGCACCTGCAGTACCAGTTAGGAGCATGGGACAGGGAATAGCATTCTCCTGGGTTAAATCCCAGCTGGTCTGTCTGTTCGATGTGTCACCTGGAACATGTTTCTTTCCTTCTGTGAGTCTTGACCATGCCGTCTGCAAAATGGGGCCTCTACCAATACATGACATTTACTAGTAGGTGCTTAGTTTTAGGTGTTAAGGGTTTATGAAAGTTATCTCTTTTAATTCTTACAATGTGATGAGAGAGATGCCATTAGGGCCCCGAGTTTATCGACAAGGAAATGGAGGCCCAGGGTGGTTACGTAACTGGCTGAGAGCCTCACAGCAGGAAAGTGGCAGAACTGAGATTTAGCCCAGGAGGTGTTTTTCTAGAGCTCTTCATCTCGACTGTCCCCCATAGGGTCGCTCTGCCAGTCAGCTGCAGCGACACTGGCAGTGGTCATGACTAGCGTTATTGAGCACGTGCTGTGCGCCATCCCCGATGCCAGTCACTTTATACACATTAACCTCTTCGGTCCTCACACGAAATCTAGGAGGCAGCTTCCTTCTGGAGTACCGGAGGTGCTCAACGTAGAGAAATGCCTGACACCCTCAGTTTACAGAGGGGGAAACCGAGGCCCAGAGTGGGGATCTAATTTCCCAAACCATGCAGCGGGGAAGCAAAGCTGGGACCAGAAGCCAGGTCTTAACTCCATCTAGCGTGACACAGCTCTTTCAGGACCGGCTCAGAGTGGCCTCGGTGGAGATGGGGGCCTCTCCTTGCAGCCTTCGCGGCTCCCACCACGCCTCCCGGACTGCCTGCGTCACCACCCCTTGTACCTTCCTCTTTGTGGTCACGCTGGCTGGTCACAGTTCCCGGCGCAGACCACACGCCTCCACGCGTCCGCCTCCGTTCCCTTTGTACTCTCAGTGTGGAATGCCGTTCCTGGTGTGTTCACGTGGGGGGCCCTTGTTCTTCCTTCTAGAATTAACAGGCCTGCAAAACCTTTTCTGACACATGCTGCTCCTGCCTGAACGAATACCCTGCACAACTCTGTTGTACAAATACCACCCAACAAATGAAGGCGAGGCTGGGCTTGAGTCTGGCTCCAGCCCATTGGGCAAGCAGTTTCACTGCCGCGTGCCTCAGTTTCCTCATCCATGGAAATCCCCTCCTCCTGTTGTCATTACGAGGATTACAGGAAACACCATGTGAAGTGCCTGGAGCATAGTAAGTGCCCAGGAAGCAGGAGAGGCTGTTGCATTTATCTCTGTCCATCTCACCAGACCAGGAAGACATTTGAGGGAGAGAATATGCCTTTCCCCTTTGTCCTCAGTGTTTAATGCTATGCCAGCCTAGTCCGCGCTAGCCAGCTCTGAAGGTTGAACATGAATTTAGTTTTCACCCTGAAGTGTCTGCATCTCAGCTGCTCATGGGGAGGGGAGAGAAGGCCTGGGGCTGGTACAGAAAGTCTTTCCCAGGGGAAACCAAATAGATACAAATCATTCACTCATTTATTCAGTTATTCAATATGTACCCGTTGAGCGTCTGTTATTTGCCTGTTGGTAAATAGGAGAGAGAGGGTCCTACTCTCCATTAACTTATGGTCTGCTGAGAGAAAGCAGACGTAACCATTCATATATCAGTTAGCCAACCACCTCCCAAATTTAATGACTTAAAATGACAGCTGTTTATTTAGCTTAAGAGTCTCTGGATGGGCTGGGCATTTTGGTGTAGGCACGTTTGGCTGGCCTCTGCTGTGCTTGTTTGTGCATCTACGATGAGCTGGTTGGTTGGCCAGCAGCTGAATGATGAGAGACGGCGTCACACGTGTCTGGCAATTTGTAGGCTCTTGGCCAGGGATTCAGGGCCACTGCTTCCTATGTCTCATCCTCCAGCAGCCTAGGCTGGTGATCACATGGTCCCAAAAGCTGCATGAAAGAGCAATTTCCAACGTGCAGATACCGTTCAAGTCTCCGTTTGCACATGTTTATTGTTGTCCCGTTCGCCAAAGGAAGTCTCTTTGCCAAGCCCAGCATCCCTGTAGCAGGGGACTTGGGGGTGGGGGGAAAGAATTCGTGTCCATTTTTACAATCGTACTGATGATGTCATCATGGATATTCCCTAGAATCTGTCATGTCTCTCTTTTGTCACCACCATCTCCACTGGGGACCAGGGTGTCATCTTCTCTTGTCTGGCTCCCTCTTTCCTCCCTACTTTGATCCAGTCTGTTTTCTACTCAGTGGCCAGAGCAGCTTTTACAAACCATGAACCCAGCATGTCACTCTTCCCCTTGAAACCTTTCACCAGCCCCTTTTTGTTTTAAGAATAAAGGCCCAGAGCCTTACCTTGGCTGTAAGACCCTGCGTGGCCTCGCCCTGCCTGCATCAGCAGGCCTGCTCCTCTGCCTCGACACTCTCTGGGCAACTGGGAACAGTGGCGCTTCCTCTGGCCTCAAGGCTTTGCTCATTCTGTTCCTTCTTCCTGGAAGACTTTATTGTCCCCTCCTCACCTGGCTGACCGCTATTCATCATCCTTCAGGTTCCAGAATTAATGTCACATCTTTGTGGAGTGTCCCCTGCCCCCAACTGGGTCAGGTCCTGATAATGTGCTGTCCTAGGACCACACGTGTTTTCCCTCTCGAGCAGGTCCTTCAGGTTATAATTACAGATGTGGGTGGCTACTCGGTCACGTCTGTCTCTTTCACCAGACTTTAGGCCCTAGGGGAGACACAGGATCCATTTTGCTTGCCATGGTATCTCTGGCACCCATCACAGGAGCCAGCGCACAGTAGGTGCTCATGGTATCTCTGGCACCCACCACAGGAGCCAGCACACAGTAGGTGCTCACTTAATGGCCGGTTCATAACGCACACTTAAGGGGTGCCTCACACATTGCTGTTCTCATCTCCCTCTCACCTCCTCCATGCTGGTGTGGAATTTGTCAGCAAAAAAAGAGCCTAGAATTTGTCCTGAATTTTAAATAACATTTGATTCCAAAATGGGGAGATTTAGCAGACAAAGCTCTTTGCTTCATCTTTTTTTTTTTCTTTTTTTAAACCAAGGCTGAGATACAGCTCACCCTCTGGGGACATTTCCACCCCCCTCCCTCCCCACCAAATGGGCGCTGTGAACCGCTCTCTTGGAAATCTCATGAAAAGGGCAGGGTATTGGAATTTGAGACAAAGGGAAGAAAAATGAGCTGGCTTGAAAAGTCTGCCGGCATCGTAATGAGCGAGATTATTCTGGGAAATGCAGGCGTCTGCTGTAAAGGCCCTGGTAAGAGGCAGTTTATAACCGGTGTTGGGTCAGACACACAGCCCCGTGCACGTACACACACAGCCAGCCTCCCGTGCCGGCCGTGGCCACGTGCCTCCCTCTGGGCTGGGGAGGAGTCTCAGCCTGGCTGGGGGGCTCATCGGATGGCAGAAGGGGCAGAGAACCAGGTGTTGAGATGAGGCTCCCTGGAGTCACCTGGTGCCACCAAATTCTGGAACCGGGCTCTAGTTCTGCTGCTGCTCACTCAAATACGCCCAGTCTCCGCATGTACCTTGTGGGATGCAGCAGGCAGTAGCTTGGGGGCCTAAGTCCCCTGGACTCAGCCTGGGGCCGGGGTTCAGGTTTTAGCTCTGCTGCCTACATGCTCTGTGCTCCTGGCATGCTTTTCTCCCCACCTCTGTTTATTCACCTTTAATAATGTTTACTATTTTTATCTCTATTGAATTTACTTGCACATTAACCATATGTTGGCGTTGTGGGCTGAATGTTTGTATCCCACCAAAATTCCCATGTTGAAGCCCTGCCCCCTGGTGTGGTCGTATTTGGAGGCGGGGCCTCTGAGGAAGTAGTTAAGGCTGAATGAGGTCATAGAGAGGGGCCCCCGCTCAGATAGCACTAGTATCCTTATAAGAAGGCACCCTAGAGAGCTTGCTCCCTCCCTGCCATGTGAAGACAGAGGGAGAAGGCGGCCGTCTGCAGGCCAGGAAGGGAGACCTGGCCGGGGCGTGACCATGACCGCGCTGACATCCCGGTCTCGGACTGTTAGCCTCCAGAACTGAGAAGTTTCCCTATTCAGACCGCCCAGGCGGTAGTAGCTTGTTACTGCAGCCTGAGCAGGCACGTACAGCCAGGTACATGTGCTTTGAACATGCTTCATTCTCACAGTGATTTTATACAATAGACGGTATTAGCTTCATTTATAAACGCAGTCACCAAAGCTCAGAGAGGTCGAAGCACTTGTCCACCGCCTCAGATAAGTGAGAGGGCCAAGACTCACACCCAGGGCCGCACGTCTCCAGAGCCAGAGCACCCAGGTCGACAGGGCGGCTTTCAGTCTTACCGTAAAAAGTTCTGACTCACCCCGCCGGTTCCCCTTCTCATCCAAATTCAGGCAGAGCAGCGGTGACCTTCAGACATGCCTGGTTCTTGTTTAGACTCTGGACTGCTGCCTGCATTATTTTCCTGGCCTGGAAATTGGGATTGGGCCACAGTAGACACCAGTATTACCCATCTCACAGATGAGAAGAGAGGCACTCGGAGGAGTGAAGTGACTTCCCGCCGGGTTTCACAGGAGAGCCGGGGTCTAAACCTTGGCCAGTCTCACCCAAGACCTGAGCACTCTCATCCACATGCTCTGCTGTACCGTTGTGATAGGGCTGAGCTAGGGGTTCCCCGAGGTCCTCGGGCTGACACACACACCCCCGAGAGCGTGGTGAACTTGGGACTCTGCCAGCATCCGCCGGACTCCAGACTGGGTGAGGCAAGGGGGGCACTCACCTCAGGAGCGCAGTTTGAGGGAGCACCAAACGCCAGTAATTACGATAGATAGCATTTAATTCTATATTTTGTAAAAAGTTAACGTTAATGCTAAAAACATCCAGATTGTTGAAGACAAAACCAGACCCCGTATGTGTACTGCTCACCTCTCCCCTGCCCCAGCCCCGCCCTGCACAGGAGGGGGCCTCGAGCCTGGGGCTGGCTGCTGACCGTCCTGGACGCCTGTGGTTTGTGGTGGCGTGGCAGTCCTTGTGGCTTTGACCAGAGCAGAAACAGCCTGCCCACAGGGGACGGGGCTTGCGGGTGGACATCGCTCCGGCCACCAGTGGGGGGAAATGGTGAGCAATCAGAGAACGTGGAGCTTGGAGACCAGATCTCACTCCACTTAGACTTTTCTTCTTTGGGAAAAAAATGAGCAGATGGGCAAGGAAGTCCAGCCTGTGGACCTTCATGGACCAACAGGTAAATACCCCATGCCCTCAAGGAGGTCCAGTACCCCTATTGGGTTTTAACATTTTCACATTTAACAACTGAGAGAGTGGTAAATACGTTGAACTCACTGCCCAGAAAAAAAAAATACCTATCCATGAACACATAAAATTTGTATGCAGGTTCAAGAAGTCCAAGGATACCCTGAACTCCATTAGTGGAATTCTAATAATCTTCATTTAAGGAGTTTTGGTGAAGTAGAACATACATGGTATTTGTGCAGAGAAAAAGAGAAGTCAGCAACTCTAAGGGGAGCCGGCCGCTTCACCGCCTGCGCATGGTAAGTGGCGGTATTAGCAATACTCCCGCCTGGTGAAGTACTGCGAGTCTCCAACAAGTTAATGAACATGGAGGTCCCTTGTAAACTGCGAAGTGTTTTCTTCCCAGTGGCAGTGAGTTTGAATGCCATGGTTATCTCTGCTGGTCTTTAAAGACATGGCTGGTCAGAGAAAGTCATGTCCTGGAAGGCAGGAAGTGGCTGCTTTTTGGATGGTTTGCGGGGAATGGGCCAGGCCTGTCTCTGTCCCCCTTTACCAGGCACCTGGAGCCCTTGGAGGGCTCTCTCATGCAAATGTGCACCTTTCTCCCTGCAGATTAGTCACAGCAGCAGATAAGGAGCATTTAGTGGCTGAGTGAGGCCACCAGTGAGCTCCCACTAGCCCGGGCTGCCTGTCTCTGGTGGAAGAAGTTGGTAAACAGTTCGCACTTATCTCGCCCCTCAGCATTTAGCTGATTTCCATAATGAGCTCCATTGAACTGTTAGGCCCCAGAGGTGCCCCAGGCTTCTGAAATGCACAGTGCTCTGTAAATCTGATTTATGGAGAGGTGAAGGCGTTGTATTAACAAGGAGAGAGCCCATCAGTGCCCGGAGGTGGCACCTGGGGACACTGAAGGACCCAGGGCCTTGGCCCGTTCTAGTGGTGGGGATGTGGGGGCTGGGCTCTGTCCTGGCTCCCCCTGGGTACAAGGGAGCTGAACTGAGGGACCTGCAGAGGTAGGCTGGCTTGTGTGGGTCATAGACTCTGACCACAGCCTGCACTTGATCGACTTCTCTGCATTTTTTCAAGGGCAAATGACATAAAGGAGACAAAGTGTCTTGATTCCTCCTGTATCTTTAACTGTAGAAGGGGCCGGCTTAGAAACTAAGGCCAAAGAACATTTGTCCCAGGCATTTCCCTCCCCTCCCCTCCCCTCCCCTCCCCTCTTCATTCAGTTATTTATTTAGGGCTTGCAGTGGGCCAGGCATGGTGACATGTACTGAGGATAAGATGATGAGCCATGACCGCTCGGGACCCTGTTTCTGTAGAATTTACAGTCTGGTGGGAGGGATGAAAATTAATAAAATCATCAAAAATGTAAAATTGCCACTTTGAGAAGAGCTGTAAAGAAGAGATACTTGATCATATGAGAGCCCGTGATAGGGGAGAATGGCATAATTAGGGAACACTTTCCTGAAGAAGAAATGCTTGAGTTTTAAGATCTGAAGGCGTTATTAAATGGAGAGGGAAGAGACTTCAGGTAGAGGATGGTTAGTCTATTAGTCAGGTTAGGGTAGCTTTTGCTGCAGTAACAAGGAGCTCCCAGAGATTGGGAGCTGAACATAATGAAGATTGATTTCCTTCTTGTACTACGTGTCCATCGTTAGTTGGCATAAGTGCTCCGTTTCAGGTCATTCCCATTCAGGAATCTAGGCTGACAGAGTTTGTGTCACTGGGAGCCTTGCAGGCTGCTGTGGAGGAGGAGGACCAGAAATACTTGGTGGGCAGCACTGAAGACTGTACAGCTGACGTGACGGAAAACAGAGGGGAAGTGTGACGTGACATGAGCTGACGCTGCAGAGGCAGACGGCCTCACAGGCCATTGTAAGGAGTTGGATTATTATACCAGGGACAATAGGCAGCTTTAGAAATTCTGTGCTCTTAGTAAGAGGAAGCTACCAGTATTCTGGTTTTATAGGCAATGATGTTGATATTGATAGTAGCTAACTACTGAGTACCTACCCTGTACCAGGTACTCATTTCTCCCTCCACCTGTTCCAGGAAAGGAGACATTTAGTATTTTTGTCTCTGGTGAACAAGGAGGAGACTGAGACCTAGAGAAGGGAAACGACTTGCTCAGAGTTACAGCTCTCGAGTGGCCTGTGCTCTGGCCGCTCTGTTGTTGCAGCCTGAGACAAGGTCAGGCGTCCTGAGGGCTGCCGGGGCTGGAGGTCGTTGGAGGAAGAGCAGGCCTCGGGCAGAACACAGCTGAGGCAGGCGAGGCGGACGGAGGCAGGTCTCGCCCAGGGCAGCCGCGGCCCTGCCTGTCTTGGTAACTGCTGCTTCACCGGTCCTGGCACAGTGAGGGCACTTGGATGACACTCTGCATACATGCGTGGGAAGGATAGAGGGAGAAAGAAGGGGTGTTCAGATGAATCACTGTAGGTAGGCAGCCTCAGGGAAATTGATCAGCAGATGGCAACTTCCCAGTCTCTGGATTTGGTTTCATGGACAGCATCTCAGTTGTGCAGATGGGAGAAGGGGGCTGGGAAGAACAAGCGTTGGTCTGCACGTTAGGGGCCAGGGAAGCCAGTCTGAACAGGCCTGCAGTGGGGGGGGTCCCGTGTGTGCTAGGGGTTTTTAAACATTATCTTGTTTACTCTGCGAGTAAAAACAGACCTATAATGGCTAGAAAGCCAGTATCAGATTTTGTGTCCATGATAGTTGCTGAATTATTAAATTTTTGCACTATTAAAAAGTCAAACGCAGGAGGGAGGACGCTTTAGCTCTGCCCTCTGAGGTTGTGTTCAGCAGGATTCCTAAGGCAAAGGAGTCAACAAAGTGTTCATCAGAGGGCTGCCGCTCACACGCTCACATGTTGGGTGCCTGTATCTCTCCCGTCTTATTTTAGTTGCCGTTGATGAAGTTATTGTTCTATAACACCCTTCTGGAATGCACACTGAGACATCCTGCATGATTTCTGTCTCTGGCAGGAAGGTAGCAACAAGATGTATCATTGGCATGTAGCCTCTTTGTTCATCAACACGTTGCTTTAGGAGAGACGTCCTTCATGCTGCTTGCCCCCTATTTTCATCGCCTGCCAGAGAAAACTGACCTCATTCAGGTGCCCTGGGCTGGGGATAGGGAGGTGGGAAGCAAAAAGGGCGAGGAGAAAAGGAGGAAGGTTTCGCTTTGGTCTTTTTTTCACTACTCGCTTCATCCACTGTGCAGAGTCTCGCCAAACCTTTCCCAGCGTCACTAAGCCCAGGTCTCAGAGCTCCTAGTAGCCAGGGTTACCCCAGTTTCTATTATTTCCCTCGTTCATTTGTTTATTTGCTTATTGATTCATCCAGTTACACACTTGTTAAGCGCCTAGTAGGGACCAAGCCCACCACCAGTGCTGGGGCTCCCCGCTTATCTACAGAGTCCCTCTGCGTTCTGTGTGCCCTTTTCATCATGGCCTTGCTTAGCCCAGGAGCCTGCAGTGTTGCCTTCCCGTGCCCTGGCATCAGGGCCCCCTGCAGTCTTATCCCTCAGGAGTGCAGTCCCAGCCCCTGTTAGGCTGCTTCCCACACTTCCGTGCGTGCCCGGCCCTTCCTTCCTCTGCATCTTGACTCATGCGCTTCCCCCTGTGCCCAGCTCACCTCGGAAATCCTCCCAGGCCCTTGAGGCCTGAGCCAGTTTCCATTTTCTTCACAAAACTCTTCCGCCCACCAGGCTTGCTTTCCTTCCTGGACCCTCGGCAGCAGGCGTTTTTGCTTATCACTGTGGACTCAATTACTCTCTCCTGGAGTGTTAGTCTGATTCATTAACTGGAGGGATGCACTTTAAGGTTGCAAACTAGTCTCCACCCTCTTTAAAAATTTTCGTTCACGCATGGTGTACTGGAAAGAACTCTGATTCCAGAACCTGAGAGTGTGGGTAGTGTTTGGTTGTTTTACTTATTGGGGTGGGGCGGGGCGGGGGGGGGGGAGGCGGGGATCTGGCAAGTTATTAAATCTCTCAGGGTCCGGTTTCTTCTGGAAAACCAAAATAGTAATACTCATCTCAAGGCCCGTGGGGCTACCAGTGAGGTGGTGAAGAAACCCTGGGGCCTTAACAGGTGTTTACTGAGTGTCAGCTGCTCTGGGGTACAGGACATCCTCACTTAATGTCATTGACAGGTTCAGGGACGTTAAGTGAACCGATGTCTAATGAAACCAATTGCGTCATGGACTAAATGACATAAATAAGAGTTAAGTGTCCAGGGCATCTCCTCTATGTTATAAATAAATGGCATTGAGTGAAATGATGTTATTCAAGGACAGGATGTACATATTTACAATGAGGGTTCACTACGTGTCATACTGTGCGCAGAGCCAGCCTCTGGTCTTGCCGTCAGGAAACCGGCAGTCATCGGGGGATGATGACGCAGGCAAAAAGGAGATTAAATGAGATATCGAATGGAAAGTGCTTAGCACGGTGCATGTATCTATTAAGGGCTCAGTAAGTGGTATTATGATCTACTGATGCGCATTTATTCTCACATATCGGTTGGCATAAAGCATGTGTGAGAAAGTATGGCTCGGTTATGACTCATAAGTCGTTGCTCTTTAATCTTACAGTGGTGCTGATATGGAACCAATTTCGGACTGTGAAGCCTGTTAATGCAGTATTTGCAGCTTTGTGCTGTTAATGGGCAGAAATGGTGGGAGTGAGAGAAGAGGTTGCCAGGTAAAAAGGCAAAGCCGCCAAGGGATAGGGTTTAGATGACAAAGAGAGAGAGAGCGATTGACAGAAAGGTGCCTGTGGGAGTGAGGGAGCTGGCACCCTGTGCCCCAAGACTGCGCTGTGGAGAGTCTTCTCCCCAGAGCCTCCGCCAATCAGAATGGGTTTCTAGAGGCGTGGCGTCTGGGTGTCCCCTGAAGTGGGTACTAGGGTCCTGGGTGAGCTGAGTTTCCAGGGACCTGCACCCAGCCCCTGTCGCCGCCAGGAGAAGCCCATGCAGTAGGCTGAGAAGCCTGTGAGTTCCGGAGTCTCTCCCCAGCTGGGCGATTTTGACCGAGCCACTTCACATCTGTGAATCTCGCTGTCGGCTGTGGAATCAGGGCAAACCTTGTCGCCCATGTGGTCACAAGGCTCAAATGAGGTAGCGAGTGAAATGGTTTTGTGGACTCTAGATAAGATTATGGATAAGCTAGCTGCCAGTATTTTTCACAAAGGGATGGGAGAAAGTAGTTGCAAATCATGTATCGGATAATGCTTTAATATTCAGAAAATACAGAGGTGGGCAAGAGTAGGTTTACAGTTCATATGGAATATAGTGCAATAATCAATAAGAAATACTGCAAAAATAAACTCTTGTTTTTTATGTATTCACAACTGTAAACCTACTTTTGCCTACCCCTGTATAAAGAACTCCTAAAACTCAGCAATAAAAAGACAAAAAATTTTAAATGGCAAAGGACTTGAATAGACATTTCTTCAAAGAAGAAACACAGGTGGTCAATAAGCATATGAAAAGATGTCCAACATCGTTAGTCATTAGTAAAATGCAAATCCAACCACAATGAGATATCACTACTCATCTCCTAGTATGGTTATAACAAACAAACCCCATATAAGAAGTGTTAGTGAGGATGTGGAGAAATTAGAACCCTGAACATGACGGGCGGGAATGTAAAATGGTGTAGCCATAGGGGAAAACATGTATCCACACAAACCCTGTACACTGATGTCCGTAGCATTATTCATAATAGCCGAAACAGGGAAGCAGTCCAAGTGCCCCATCGGTGGAATGTGCAAAGGAAATATGACACATGCATACCTGATTGCTCAGTCATAAAGAGGAATGAAATTCTGACACATGCTGCAACAAATATGACCATTGCAAACACTATGCTAAGCGAAAGAAGCCAGGCACAAAAGGGCAAATACTGTATAATTTCACTTACCTAAAATATAATCTATATAGTAAACAATAAATGGCAGTTATTGTGATCCTATTATATAAAACAAATTACAGTAAACATCTTAGAGTAATAATCATTGAAGTAGGCAGAGAAGATATTAATGATTAAATGGGCAATTATTAGCTTTTAAACATTCATCAGGACCTACTATGTACAAGACAGGAGTAGACAGTGTAACAGTTAAAAAAACAATGGGTCTGCAGGGGCAGAGACATGGAGAGTGACCTCCTACTGGGTATAGGTTTTCTTTTGGGGCGATGAGAAAGTTCTGGAACTCGAGAGTGGTGATGGATGTTCAACATTGTGAATGCGTTTAATGCCATTGAATTGTATGCTTTGATTGGTTAAAATATGAAATTTTGTGTCATGTGTGCCTTACCACAATTAAACACCACCACCACCACCACCAATGGATCAGATGGTTTCCATGTTCTCAAAGAGCTTACAAAGTAAGAGAAAGCACTTTGGTTGTCATACAAACAGTCCACATCAGGGTCGTGAGATTTCATCAATGTGGCTAAAGGCAAGAGGCTCACAGACCTGGAATAACCTGCTAGGACTAATAGCAGCTAAGGGAAGGGCCAGCGTTTCTTAGACCGAGGCTGCTCCCCTTTCCAGTGGAAAAACTAGGAGTTTTCCTCAGAGACGAGCAACTCTGCAAGGAGGACAGGAAGGATGCTTGCTCTTCCTGCTCTGTGTGGTCCCCGATGTGCAGGGCAGTGGAATTGATGGTGTGTGTGTGTGCCTGGAGGAGGGGGAGGCAGAGATGGGCTGCTTGGGTATAATTGTATATTTTGAAGTTTGTGGGAAGTATAGCATGAGGTTTTCTTCCCACCCTCATTTAATATTCCACAAACACTCACCACATAAACAACATGTCTTTCCTCAACCCTTATTATCATTCCCAGAACCACTTGCAGGCTTTCAGAAACCCATTATTATAATTATAATCAAGAATCTTAGGACAGAGCCATTTGTGCCAAAAATACACTTGCACTTGGAATTGTTTGCAGAGGAACAAGAGCGAGAGATGTCGTTATACGGCTCTGGAATCTATTGGTAGGAACTCCTACGCCATTTAATTTCTCTTCCTCCATTTAATTTCTTAATTTAGATTTTTTGTTGTCAAATTCCTAACTAATATTTGCTTTTGTCTCTTTGTTTTTTTTTTTACCCCCTTTGGGTCTTAATTTTCAGAGGCCTAGAAAGTGAGCTTATTATCTTCACCCTCTTGGCTTTTCCATCAGGGACAGCCACAGGCAAGGGCGAAATGGGGCTGATTTCAAAAGTATCAGCAGGGCATCCCATAACCCCTTCCCCCACAAAAACAACTTCCTGCACTCTTGATGCTTTTATATTAGAACAAAGGCTTTCATTCCATAATTAGAGATAAATCAATGTAGAATAACTTTAATTCAGTTCACATTTATTTAGGGTTTTGTTGTTTTTTTTTTTTAAATCTGTAGGCATATAGCGATGAATCAAACATAGCTCTTATCCTCAAAAAGAACATGGTTCATTACAGGACACAGACTGTGAATAAATATTCCTGATGGGAGGCAGGATGTAATGAGAGCCATAGGAAATGGAAAAAACAAAGCAAAACAAAAAACAATCAAGTGCTGGGGGGAAGGAGGGGAGGGGAAGCATTATAAGGCGAGGCTTGATGGAAAAGGGAACACAGAAGGGGACTCTTACTATTTTTGTTGATGTGCCAGTTAATATGTGGTCAGATCTAACATTGAATCATGGCGCCGTGTTTACCGCATGGTCACTACAGGTGAATGAGATCACCGGTCAAAGCCTCAGTTTCCCCACCTGCAGAATGGGGGCATAATATCTACTTTGTACTTACAAGTATTGAGAGGTACAGCTGCAATTTGCCTAAAGTCTCAGCAATCTCACAGGCCGTGAAAGTCCAAAGGTCTCCTGGGTGCCGTAAGTCAGGAAGCATGTCCTGAGGCAGAGTTTAGCACACAGGACGTTTATCAGGGAGCGTGCCCTTGGGGTCAGCAGTACCGCACAGAGGTGGGGAGGGAAGCCGGATTGGCTGGAGAGGAACTGAGCTGTGAAGCAGCCCCAGTGACAACCGCAGCTGACCCCGCGGTAAGCTCTGCAGCTGAAAGAGCTCTTTAGAGATGTGCCCCTAGGGCCCAGGTGGCTTGGCCTTTATACTCCTTACTCTGGCGGTCAGTCCCTGGATGGGGGCGGCCCAGACAGGGCATGGCCTCCCTGCCGGGGCTGATTGCTGCATCCCAGCAGCTGGGGCAACAGGCCCACCTCGGAAGGGAGATCGCGGCAGGGCACCTCCAAGCCCGTGGCACTGGTGGGCTGGCATTCTTGCGTTCATACAGTGGCGCTTGCTTTTAGTTTTAGTTCCAAAACTAGACTTAGTGTCTCTGGCTGCTCTGATTCCTGGGTTCCTAGTTCCCTGTCGAGTTTGCTTTTGCTTTTCCTCAAGATTTCATGAGAAAGACACATGCATTAAACATGCAGTGAGGCCAGGGAGGCCAGGGGAGGCCAGGGGAGAGATCGCATCACAGAACATGGTACCTGTTCTTCACCTGGCCCTTCCTTTCCCTCCCGTCTTACCTACAACAGTGCAGCAGATGACTTTTATTTCTGGTATCTGAGGATTTATCTCAAATGCAATGTTCTCACATTTCCAGAATCTTGGAGAGTGAAATACTCTTCTGTTACACAGGTAAAGCCATAAGCAGACAGTAAGTATTAGTTAATATTATGACTTATTATAATGAGTCAGTGGGTACGCTCAGCCCCTCTTTCTGTACTTTTTCGTCCCTTCACCCTTTCCCTTCTCTTGGCTTCCTGTTAGTCATCTGGGAACCCACAGTCCTCAGAGCCTGTAAGTTACACTTGGCGTGGCTTAGTTTGGTGAGATGTGCGTTGGAGTTAGATCCAGAACAACTGGGTTGACTCTCTGCCCTCTGTTGTGCTGCTATGCCCTTGGGAGCTTCTGTTTATTCACTTTGAAAGGGAGATGATAATGTGCAGTACTGTTCGGAAGACTAAGTCATCAGAGTTATTCATTCATTCATTGGTTCACTCATTCTTTCCTTTCTTCAGCAGCGATCAGACATCTCCTGGTGTCAGCACTGAGATATGGTACTGACTGGGACAGACAGGTTCCCGCCCCTGTGGGGTTCTCATGCAACTGCAGCAGAAAGACAATGAGAAGGAAGTTACTTAGTGGCGACAAGTGGCAAACAGTGCTGTTAAAACAACAACAGCAGCAACAAAACTAGACAGGGCACAATGGGAGAAAAACACACAAGCAGCATAGGTGGTGGGGTCAGGAAAGGATGGTTGGGGCAGATATTTGTGCTCCTAGGAAACAGCATGAGCAAAGACCGCGTGTGTGGCAAAAATTGGCGGCAGGGCTGTTTCTCCTTCTTCCAAGCAGCTACACTGCTTTATAGATCCCTTTGTTATAGCTTGTCACCTATTGTAACTATCACATGGTAAATTTAATTATTGACCATGAACTTTTCTCCTCCTCCCGGATTAGGCAATCTATTAAAGGCAGCGTATGATGGTGGAAAACACATCACTTTTTTTTAATCAAATAGATCTGGTTCAAATACATTTCTATCATGTCTAAGCCACGTGGTATGAACTGAACTGTAATGCCACCTACTTAATGAATGGGACTTTCTGTGAGGGTGAAATCAGTTGAGTCTATGTGAAAGCGCATGGTAGGCACCCAAGATATATAGACTGAGTCTGTTACTTTTAACCCTTAGCTTGTAGCCCAGGTTTTCCAAGTGTAAACCTACCTCACAGGTTTGGGTGAGAATTAAGCGAGATGATGTTTGTAGCAACCGCAAAGGCTGGCACCTAGGAGGTGCTCAGCAAAACCGCCCTGGAGTGACCCGATTGGAGAGATTGGTGGAGCTGGGGCTCCAGGGGCTATTGCAAGGGTTGTTGGGAAGTTTGGGGTGCAAGAGACTTTGTGGGAAAACACAAATGTTTTCTGTGTTTTTTCTGTTCCTGTGTTTTATTAGTCTGTCACCCACGTCTTCCCTCTCGAAACACTTTGCAATCAAGAGTTTGGAGTGGACTATTTTCAGCCCTCAGCCTTCACCCTGAGCTGCACTAAGAGCAAAAGCTGATTAGGGAAGCTCTGCGGTGTGCACATAAGTCAGTGCCACCAATATCCGTCCTCCGCCGGATTAGACTGTTCATTTTTCCCCCGGAAACATTACAATCTTGCGTTTAATACCGTAGTGTCACTCTTTTGAGGATTCATTATGGCAAAGACCCTGAAATCTATGACTTCTCTTAGCCAACTTAAAACTTCTTTCAAGACCTGGTTCAAAAATTCTTCTTGGCTAAGATGCCTTCTCTAAGTCACCCCTCCCCCCTGGCACCCAGAGCCTCTGATACACTAGGAGCTGATAGCATGATAGCTTGCATTTGACTGACTGTTTCCTCTTAGATCTTTTCTATAAATAAAAGAATCTTGGGTTTGGAATCAGACCGCCTGTCGTTACTCCATCTCATTTTTTCATCAGAAGAAAATCATGTGATGATTGCATGTAATAGTGAATGTCAGTATTCTCAGGGAACTGTTGAGCGCTCCATAAGTTTGCCAGTATTTAATTTTCACATGAATGTGGCTCATCTTCCTGAATCATAGCGTTGGACTCATGAGGTCAGGGGCCAGATATTCTGTCACTGACCTTCTGTGATCTTGTGAAAGGTCCTTCCTCTCCATGGGCCTCAGTTTCCCCATTGGACTACTTTAATTTTGAATGATAGACAATTGCGTATTCCTAGGTAGGCAATTCTTATTTAGTAGAACTAAAGTGTAGCTCTGGGATAGGATTTTTCTGCAAGCACTTTGGGAGATAATTACATATCTTGTCGCCTGATATACCTTGAGTAACATTGTAGCGGGCTATCCCCTAGCACTGGCCTTCTTATTTGAGAGGTAAGTGTGCACTTGTCTAAGATGGAGCCCTGACAGGCTGGCCTCTCACAAAAGGAGTTGGCACAGTTCGCTGGAAACCAGCTACAGCTCAGTGCCTAATCAGTCAATTCAGGTCAACCACACGGGACTCCCAATCGTAACAGGGGAGGGACTGGTGCTCCCTCCAGCCACAAGCGCAGAACTGGCTAATGTGTCCCAGCCCATTTAAACCAGCAGGCTGACTGTACTTTCTTAATCATTGAACTTCAAGACCCACCAAAAAATGCAAATCAAAACCACAGTGAGGTATCACCTGCACCAGATAGGATGGCTACTATCAAAACAAAACAAGCTCTGGCTGGGTAGGTCAATTGGCTAGAGCACTCTCCCCATACACCCACGTTGGCGGTTTGATCCCTTGTCAGGGCACATACAAGAATCAACCAATGAATGCATCGATAAGTGGAGCAACAGGTGGATGTCTGTCTGTTTGACTCCCTTTTTCTCTCTCAAATCAATAAATAAAACATTAAAAAACAAAACAAAAAACAGTACAGTAAGCATTGACAAGAATGTGGAGAAACTGGAACCTTGCTATACTGTTGGTGGGAATGCAAAATGGTACCGCTACTGTGGAAGACAGTCTGCAGGTTTCTCAAAAAGTTAAAAACAGAACTCCCTTGTGATCCTACAGTCCGACTTCTGGCTATTCATCTAAAAGAACGGAGGTCAAAGAGATACCAGCATCCTCATGTTTGTTGTGGCACTAATCACAGTAGCCAAGATGTGCAAACAATGCAAATGTACACTGATGGATGAACAGATAAAATAACCTGGCTTATACATACAGCGGACGATTAGCCAGCCTTAAATTAAGGAGCTTTTGCAACATGCAACATGAGTGAATCTTGTGGACGTCGTGCTAAACGAAATAAACCAGTTGTAGAAGGACAAATACTGCCTGGTTCCACATGTACGAAGTGTCTAAACTAATGAAATGCACAGAAGCAGAAGGTAGAATGGGGGTTCTCTGGGGCTGGGTGGAGAAGGAAAGGGGAGCTGCTAATCAACGGGGACAGATTTTCAGCTGAGCCAGATGAATGAGTTCTAGAGACGACCCACTGTGCAACGTTGTGTCTGTTGATAACAGTACCATGTTGTGCACTGGAAAACCCGAAGACGGTAGATCTCATTTTAAGTTGTTCTTGAAATTCAGAACAAAACGGTTTGAGGTCTCGCCTCTGACTGCAGGGCCTGGCCCTGCGGGATAGCTGACTGTGCGCTGTCTTACAGTGTCGTTTGAAGTGGGAGGCTGCCCGTCTGCTCCTGTGCGTGACCCTGTGCCATTTTCCCCAGTGAATGTTGTTTTAGCTGCTCTTGGGTGCTCCTCTTTGTACGCATGTCAGCTGTCTTTAAGCTTGACATTCCCTGAGTAATGTATGTAAACGGACACTCCAAACGATAAACATTAACTTCTCTATCACTGTTCACATTCCTTTGGGCCTGGAACCTGGTTCTAAAACCCACTGTCCCTATGATTTTTCCTGTCCACACTGAGACTAGCCCTTGACCATTCTCTGTATTAATTTTTTATGGCCATTGTAACCAGCCATCACAAACTGTATGGCTAAAAACAACAAAAGTTTATTCTTTCACAGTGCTGGAGGGCAGAAGGCTGGAATGGGCCTTTTGGGCGGAGGTTAAGATGTTGGCGGAGCTGTGTGCCTTCTGGAGGCTCTAGGGAGGATCTGCTTCCCAGTCTTCCGAGTTGCTAGAGGTCACCTCCATTCTGTAGTTCATGGCTCCTCCTCCATCTTCAAAGTGCACCAGACTAACCTCTACTTCCATTGCTCCATTTCCTTCTCTAATTCTGTCTCTCCTGCCTCGTATAAGGGCATGGTGATCCCCTTGGGTTTACCTGGAGAATCCTGAATAATCTCACTATCTCAAGGCCTATAATTTAGTCACATCTGCAAGGCCCCCTCTCGCCCTCCCAGTTTTTATCAGGTAACACACAGGTTCTGGGATTTGGATGTGGGCATTTTTGGGGGGCCATCATTCAGTCTTCCACACTAATCACATGTCTAGTGAGGAGTCACCATATGTCAGGCAACTGGGACATGATGGTCAGTATGATAAACAGGGCTCTTGCCTTGAAGAGACCTATTTAGCTGGGAAGCTAGAAGAGCGAAGGTAATGAAAATAAATAGCAAAGAAGGTTTTGAAGGGAGGGTAAAGAGAAATATTTGGGGACATAATAAGTAGCAAAAGGGCTCCATGGTGCCAACCACTTGCCTAGGCTGAGTGGAGCCAGGCTGCTTTTCCCAGGTCTCTGCTCTGCATGCATGGAGAGCTGTCCAGGAGCGGATGTGAAAAACTGCTGGTTGATTTGGTCACCAGCTGTTTACCAGTCTGCCAGTGGGACATCATGTCCATCTGCCAGGCTGGACAGGCAATACTGGGTCCTTTACACCTGCATGATACCAGGGGTTGAACCCTGGGTCAGTTTAGGGTCTGCCCTCATCCCACTCCAGGAAATGGGGTTGTATCCTGTCACTCCTAAGCCACAGCAGAGCTAAAATGAGATAACCAGTGCAGAATCATTGGGAAAAAATAGACACATGCTCCCAAGAGATCCTTGCCATCCCATCTAAATGTGATAGGTCTCATTTCCACTTCCCACCTCATCGTGGCTCCGTATCAGCCACTCACTGTAAGCGCTTAGTTCAAGGCCCTGCATTCCCTACCCCGCACACCTTCAACGCGAACGGTGATGATAATGCATTAATGGCTTATTGCCGCATAGAAGACCATGCTCTTCCATGTCTAGTATCTTCGTCCATGTTCCTTTCTCCTCTTGGAACTACTCACTCCCCACCCCCAGCTCTCCTGTTCAGAGTTGCCTGAGAGACTCCTATGCATATTTCAAAACTCAAATCAGACCTCACTACCTTCAAGAAGTCTTCCCTAACCCGCTCAGACTCATCCAAGCAAGCCTTTGAAATGCCTGTCTGCCCTGAGTGAGCTATTTTCCTCCTGCTGCAGGGCTGGTAATTTATGTATTTACAGGTACTATTCTCTTACTTGGTTGTGAGCTTCCTGAAAGAAGGATCATGCATCTTAGCTCCTTCCACACGTGCAGCGCTGTCCCTTGTAGGGTTACCCCGTCTGGAGGTTCAGTCTCCAGGTGGCACTCAACCATTCCATAGACTGTGATGTGAATAATGGCCCTCGAATTGTGTGACATGGTTGTTCTGGCCGCATAGTAGACTTGGAGTATCTGTTTATTGAATGAATGAATGACTGAATGAACAAAGGAATTGCTACCGGCGTTATAAAGCATTACTGGTGAGCATCACCTGCAATCCAAAAATGAACCTGTTTGTTGGAAGATGATGGTGACATAAACTCTTATCTCCATAATCATAATAAAAAGTCAGTGCCTTGTGGGTGTGCCTTGCCTGTGCTGTCCCGCCCAGTTCCCAAGCAAACACTCTTTGGAAAGATGTGTCCGTCTCTGCTGACACCATTAGTGCAGACAGATAGGCACATAAAACAGCATGTTGGCTTCTGCTTCATTAGAAACTCAAGGAGAAGGGAAAAAACCCATCAGTGTTTGCCACTCAGAGACTGCATCCAGAGAGGAAGGAATTTTAATTTTTTGCGTTAGTGAGAGGTTATTAGAGTAGTGCAAGGTAAATATGAGTCTGGCTGTCACTGTGATGCAGTGTTTCCTCCGACTCACAGTGACATCCAGGAACACTTCACTCGAGTCCTCCTGAACTGGGATAAGCCACCAGCAGCAGAGAAGCTGGAAACTGACTCTCCCTTCTGACTTAGGAGCTTTCAAACAGATTTATTCATTCATTTAGTTACCCATTAAATATTCATGAGCACCTATGTAAGTAACACTGCACTAGGTGGGCAGGGAGTTCAAAGATGACTAAAATCAAATCCCTGAGCTCCGGAAACTTGCACTTCAGTATAGAAGACAGGTAGACACTCTGTTATTAAGTGACAAAATTGTAAGTGCTGGATGGTAACACTTGCTGAGCTCTCAACCTTGGCCCGGCACAACTGGCTACACTTTGTGCCCATGAACTCTTTTCGTCTTTACAACAGTCCTGTGAGATAGGTGGTATTTCAGCTTTGCAGGTAAGAAAATGGAGACACAGAGAGGCCGACTGGCTCGTTCAAGGTCACACAGCTACTGAGGAGCAGCAGAGGGATTTGCACCCGGGCCATCTGTCTCCAGAATCTGTGCCCTTAACCTTCCTGTGCACTCCTGGAATAATGATGGGTGCTTTTAGTTCTGGGATTCATTCAGTCTGGAGAGTTAGGGACACCTTCTCAAAGGCGGTAACTCTGGAGCCAGAGTTTGAAGATTGCATTGGGGTCACCAGGTGGACTTGGTGCATAAGGAGCAATTAGTATAGGGCACCAAAGCAGGTGTATGTGGATTTGTTCACCAAATAGCTGGTAATAACCACGACTAAGGCGAGAATCATAACCAAAGCTGCCTTTTTGTCCCAGTGCCACACACGGTCACATCTGGGGAAGTCATTGCCAGTCGCACTCAACACTCTGAAGTAATGTCCAGGCAAAGAAGGAAAGATGCCCTTTACTAAAGAGCCATTGGTAACGTGGGAATGGGCAGGGAGTCCGCTCCTCAGCGCCCTTTGCCCTTCCCACTCCAGGCTGATGTGCGCTTGAGAGCGATTGGGAAGGGCTGAGGCTGGGCAGGTGGGCCGGGCAGACTATGGCAGGTGCTAAGGGCCATGTGAAGACCTGGGAGCTTTGGCACAGAGGTGAGGGGAATTCAGGGAAGGTTTGCAGAGGGTGAGAGGAGGAAGGCTGCGTGCATGGAGGTTACTAATGATTTCAGTCGTTGCCTCTCTGTTCTGTCTCACTCCCCCTTGGACTCCAGCTGGGGGCAATGTCAATGCTCAACGAGTCTCAGTGGGTAAGAGTCAGAGAAGCAGGGTCAGACCCTCCCTGACAAAGACTCAAAGTCATGAAAAAACCCCTGAGTTCAGTAACTGTTGGTAAACCTGTTTGGGGAAGATTTGGAATGAGTAGGACAATATTCTAGTCTGGTGTCGGGAAGGAGACAAAAATTGGGAAAGAAGAATGAGGGATGGAAACTTCTTAAAATGGACTAAGGATGTTTGATTAAGGTTCTTTGGGCATGTAGGGGAGTTTGCTCCTTTATCACGGGGACTGGAGTTGCCTTCTGCCTTCTTCAGACCCTCGGCGGCTTGACCCTGCCAGTGTGCCTCACCCGCCTTCATCCGAGTTCCTCATCCTGGAGAGGTCACCAGGCTCGGGGTTGGGCACAGTGCAGCCTGGCCTGGGCCTTCTTGCTTGTGCGCTGTGTGACTCCGGAAAAGTCTCTCTCTCGCCCTCCGTGAGATTCAGCGTCTGCATCTGTAAAAGGAAGGGGTTGGGGTAGAACACGGACACACAGTTGTGGCATGTGCGCTCCTGCTCCGCCCACCACGGCCGCGGCAGGCGGTGTCGGTCAGTCACGGCATTCGTCCTCGGTGAGCCTCGAGCTGGCCTCAGAGTCCTTCTCCACCCATTGCTCCACGACGCCCATCAGGGCCGGCGTCTGATTCCAGTTCCGCTCACCGGAGTGGGCTCGATGGCCTCAGAACTCTCCTTCACTTCTGATATTCTTGGATTCTCTGAAAGATGGTTCATGGGAGCAGAGGAAGAACGTTATGGAAAGATAGGCTGGTGCCAGATATCTTAGAGAGGCCTCGAATGCCGGTCACCATCTGTGTTGTTTCAGGCAGAGCCACTGTTCAGTATTCTCCAAGCAACACAACAAACGGCAGCCCAGTGGCTTCATTTTAATCGGCCAGGGCATAAGAGGCCACGTTTCTGTTACAAGGAGATCTATAAGGAATCATACCCATTAATGGTTCCCATTAAACTCAGGGCATGTGGGGGAAATTGTAGTTTGATTTAGTTTAGCAACACGAAGATATTGGCAAGATAATCACATAAAAGCGACACCTTTTATGGCTGGGCGATTTGATTTTATGTCAGCAGGTTTTAATTTCCCACATTTTTATGATGGCATATAGGTTCCCCCACCGAATGTATACATTAGCCAGAGTTAAGGTTAAACAGATTGTTCTAACACTCAAGATTCAAACCAAATAACGATGATAAAATATAATGTCCCTTGTTATAGAATCCCCTTCCACTACCGAATCCGTCACCTCTCCTAAGTCATCCTCACGCCGTGGGACCATGGGGACGGGGACAAGCCAGCGGGGCCAAGGAGAAGACGAGGGCTGTGCAAGCCAGAGGCCTGAGTTCGAGGTGGCGCGGCTGTGGTTCAGGTGTCCCCCGGTCTGTGCAGTGCCTTCCCTGTAAAATGGAGACTGCGGGGCCCACGTGTCGGCTCCCGCGGGGGCCGGGGCGGATGTGTGGTGAGCGCCCCCCAGGGCCAGGCACAGCCCCCCTCCCAGTGACCTCACACTCACTCCTCTCAGGGCGGGGAGGGCAGGGGAAGTGTGAGACCGTCTTCTCGAGTTAAATTTCTTATCTTGGAAGAAGCATGACAGGGCCATTGTTTCTTCCTTGGAACATGGTTCGAAAGGCCCTGCTGGCCTCCTGCCGTGGGTCAGGAGGTAGCAGCGGGCCAGGCCGCCTGATCTCTCGGGCCGCTGGAAGGTAGCTCCTCAGCCACGGAGTCCCAGGCGGCGGAGTTATTTAATGGGCGTTGCTTTGGGGCCCAAAGCAGGAGAGGCCTATCAAACTCTTCTCTTTTAATGCTCCTCCAGGTCCCAGGGACATTTAAGCTCTTAATTCGTCTTCTTTATGCCTCTTCTTTGCCTTGATAAGTTTTTGAGAAGTCTTTGAAAGAAAGATGATTACTGCCTGTGCTGAATGCGGTTGGCAGCCCTTCCCTGTGCCCTTGTTGAAAATCTCTCCCTCAAAAGCCTTGGTCTCTACCGTGGGCTGAATCTCCAGTGATTATTTGGTGGGCTTTTTGAAGAGAATATGAGCTGTCCCTTTAAATCCTTTCCTTTGACTTAGTTTGGCCCTATTTAAATATTCCAGACAATTTCAAGACTTAATAATGATGAATATGATTAAGATTAGGGTTTAATAAGAGTGGAAAGAAAAGATTTTTCATTCCTGTGGAGGCGGGCTGCTGTGAAGACTGAACTGGCATCCGGCCTCCCAGGCCACGCTGACTGGGGTGGCCCTCACCTCTCCCAGTGGGTTAACTCTCTCCGCCCAGAACCGCAGGACAACTTGGACCCGTGCATTTGTATTCTTTGTAGAGAGGACCCCCCTGCCCTGCTGAGCTGGCCTAAGGCCACTCTCTCATCCCTTTCAAGTCGCTCTTAAGCTGGGCAACGGTCAGGTCTTCCTCAGTCCTCAAGCATGGACCTCATTTGGCCGCTCCCTCTCCTAAAGCCCTTTGTTAGGGTGTGTGGGGAGGTTGGGACCCAGAGGATGGGAAACCTAGACACCGTGAATCTCTGTCCCAGTCCGGACCTCCCCTCCAACCCCCCTGACAAGGGGTCTGGGTGAGGTGTAGTGCAGTTAACAATGGTGAAGGAGAAAGTAAAATCCTTTCAATCTGGCTACGCTGAGCTCCCCCTTAGCCCAGAGACATTGGCACGCCTGGGCCTGGCCCTATAGGGGAAGGGGAAATGAATGAAGAGGCAGGCTCTGAGCTCCAGACGGAGAGGCTTAGAGGAGGGCGAGCAGATTTTTCTCCACAGGACCAGGGCACATAGTTTAGGCCAGGGGGCCACGTAGCTGGGGAGCTGCCAGGCCACAGCTAATCAAATGGGCGTGCCTGTGAGCCCATAGGACTTTCTCTGTGGACTCTGAAATTCAAATTTCATGTGTTACAGAATATTATTCTTTTTATTTTTCCCCCCAGCCATTCAAAAATATAAAAACTATCCTCAGAGGGCTGGACTTGGACTGTTGACTATCGTTTGCGGACACGTGCTCTGGACCTTTTCAGTGTAGAGTTACCCCACCCACTGGTGAATGTGGCCCATTCATTGTCCTGAAAGCTGAACAATCCAACTGTATGCTAGTCCTTGCCGAGGTGTGGGGGCTGCCGTGGGGGACTGTGACACACTAGGGGTCTTTGATCAGGTCTTTCACTGCTTTTCAGTGAGTTCCCTGCCCCTTCTCATACCTAACATAAGCCTCGCCCATTTGGACCTATTCTTCATTCCCTGGACATTTCACCTGGATGACAGCAGCTGCTTTTTGCTGGTCCTTCCCTTTCTTTCTCTCTGTTTTCCCACAGTCTCTGGCCTCCTGGACAAGGTGTTCCTTGGGATTCTTCCTTTCTCCAGCATCTGCAGAGACTCCCCGGGCTGTTGGGGATCAACCACAAGACCTCATTCTGTCTTTCAGGAGCTGTGTACTGAAGACCCACCTTGTCCACCCAACTATCCCCCCACCCCCCACAACGCCTGAGAACAAATCCTCATTGCTGTGTGGTCAGTCTCCCTGACCCAGGCCCACACAAGACTTTTCTCGCCCCTGCACCTTTGCACACACAGTTCCCGCGGCCTGGAATGCTCTCCCTTTCCTCCGGCCCTTCCTTTCAGTCTGGTCTCCTTGGGGAAGAGTTTTTGACCGCTGGTTCTCTGTCTCAGTCTTTTCGCTTCCCTGCTTTTAGCCTTTGTTTTTTGTTTTTTGTTTGTTTTTGTTTAACCTACATGTGCTGGTGCCTTTGTCAGATGACTACACCTTTGCTTTCATTCATCTGCTGCTTACTGGGCACTACTCTGAGCTAAGCATTATGCCAGCTCTTTAGACGGGACAAAATATGTCTCCTGCTTTCCAGGGTCCTGAAAGGGTCCCATAATTTGAAGCACAGTTTAAAGAATATCTTTGTCCGGCCCACAGAGAAATCAATGGTCACGTTTTATGCCACATTTGTACTCCTCATCCATCGTGCCTAGGGGAGACTTGAACACATAGGAAGCATTAAGTAAATACACATTAAATTGAATGGTTATTTTGTGCATACAAATACGTGACTTCTCACTGAACCTAGGAAATAGCCTCCATGAGACCTTCCATAATCTAGTCCTTGCCTACTCCCCTGGCCTCATCTCTTTCACACCTTCCATCTCTCCTTCTCCACTCAGGGAGCCTGAACTTTCTCTCTTTTCTTCCACCTGCCCCGGCCCCTCTTTATTCCATGCCTTTGCAGTTCCTTCTGCCTTGCCCTCTGTGTTGGATTCACTCGCCTGATTCCTGTAAGTACTTTGTGAAGCTTTACCCACATGACGATCCCAAAACCTGAGCTCCCTCCAGGTCTCTTGGAGGCGTCTGTTTTTCCACACTTCCCCCTGTGGCTGTAGCCAGAACAAGTGCCCTGAGGAAGGGGCTTTGACTACCTGCTCACTCCTGTTCCCTAATGTCTGGCAAGGGACCTGGTACATTTGTGGCTAATGCTTAATGAGTTGATGTTTTTAATGGAATAAATTTGGAATTAAGAAGAATAGACCAGAAGGTTTTCCTTGGTAACATTTCTTCTGGGACCAGATGAAAGCATGTTAAGTGTGAGTGTCAAACTGTGTGACAGTGGGCGGTACTCAGACGGGATAAGTTGGGTCAGGAGGAGAGAAGGGCTGTAAAGCTGATGGCCATCCAGGGGGTAAAGAGTTTTGCAGTTAGTCCTGGGAGACCCTGGGGAGGCGGCCGTGAAGTACACCAGGGTCAGGCCCAGCTTCTTGCCATTTGTTTGTGGGGAGGAAGCTGAGTCGGGGGAGCGGGTCTAGCATGGCCCAGCCTGCGCAGGCCCCTGTACTCAGGCCTAGAGTGACCATGTCTGAGGGGTGGCAGAGTATGTCATGTGTAATAATCATATACTAGGTTCAGGTGGAGCTTGCTTATTTCGTTGGAGATAGGCTCACATTAATAATTTCAGGAGCTTCTTTCACCTTAAGTTATTCCTTACTTCCAGGATAGCAGTCGGCCCATTAGGCAGAGACAAGAAAGAACTTTCCTCTCCTTCTCTGAGGCAGATCGACTCCTGGATAGTGAGAGGAAGGGAGGATTCTGCAGGGGTAGGGTCTCTCTAGGTATTACCTCCTGTGGTGGCCCCTGCTATGAGTCCCAAGAGGGTGGTCCTGTTTTTAGACACCATCACAGCCCCCATCTAGGGGACATCTCCCATGGCCACACCTTGTGCATTTCAGGGCATTTTATGTGCGTTATCTCAAAAACCCCATGGGGCAGGGACTCTAATCAGCCTCTCTTCACAGATGAGGCTCAGAGGGGTGAAGCCCAGCCAAGGTCACGCTGCTCGTGGCGGTGGGGCTCCACAGAGCTCAGGTCTGAGCTCAGAGCCGCTTGGCCTCCGACACACAGCGGCTCCAGTTCGGGCGGATGGTCTCCTGGCGTCTGTTCCCGCTTTCCTGAGGGGTCGTAAAGCAGAGACTATGCACCAAGCCCCTTGGGGGGAGTGGAGGTGGAGAGCTCACAGTGATGTGTGCAGCACAGACGGAGCCACTGTGACAGTCTGAGTGGGGAAGGGACGCAAAATCCTTGTGAGGCCCAGGCAGGGGCAAGGAGCCGTGTGGGCTCTGGAGACCAGAGGTTTGGGCATCTAGCTTTGGGGTCCAGGAAATCTGGATCCTCTCTGCTAATAGGGTCAGAGGCCCTAAACAGATCATAGTCCCTGTCTAGCCTTAGGGTACCTGCTTGGACTCCAGTATGTGACTCCCCAAAGCCTTTGACTCACCGTCATGGTGGAATGCAGTATTCTCACTGAATCCCTTCACAATTCCTTGTTTTAGTGGCTATACCTCCCATGAGTCCTTGCACCAGTGACCTTGAATGCCTCGGGCAGAAAGGTTGGGCTTTTCCCTAAAGCTCTAGGGCATGCTTTCTGAGCTTAGCACTGCTGATATTTTGAGCCAGATAATTCTTTATCATGGGGGCAGTCTTGTGTATCGTAAAGTGGTTAGTAGCATCCCTGAACTCTGCACACTAGATGCCAGTAGCATCCCCTCCTTCCCACAGTTGTGACAACTAAAAATGTCTAGACGTTGCCAAGTATCTCCTTTAGGGAGAGGATCACTTCATGTTGAGAATTGCTGCTATAGGGAGTCAGTAGGCATTCCCTTCAAATCCGAAGATGGTGATTCCGCATGTCATTTATTCCACGCCGCCCCTGCCCCCCCCCCGCCTCCCCCTCCCGCCACATTGGCGATAAGGAAGCTATCCTACTGAAAGACTCTGCCGCCTTGTCGCTTCATTGCCTTCCATTCCCATGTCTCCTGAGCTTGAACCACACTCAAAAGGTGCTTGAATCACCCCCATTCCTTCAGACCTCTGTACGTACCTTTGCACTTGCTGTTACCTCCATTTTCTCCCTTTCCCCTTAGAACTAGTGAATTCTTACACAGCCTTCAGGATACAGCTGATACGGGGCTCTCATTCCTCTCTGAAGTCACCCTGGTGCCTCTGTATGACTCCCTTGCACTCTCCTCCTTCTCACCTATGCGCTTCCAGGGAAGAGGGACTGTGTCTGACTTGGCTTTGATTTAGCGCGGAGGCTGGCATGTAGCAGACCCTTGATAGCTATTTGTTGATTGAATAAATCAAAGGTCATCTAGTTCAGCTGCTTTCAAGCTTTCTAAGCTAGCATCTTTCGTGTGCATGCATCTTGCATGGAAGTATAAATGAACAAAAGTGATAAAAGTAGGGTGCTCTGATTAAACTGGGAAGCGGAGTCTAGATGTTCCACTTTCCTTCCCGTCACCGTGCCCTTCCTCTGCCCCCAGTCCTCACCACGCCCCTCCTCCGGCCCCAGTCTCACCACCGTCACGCAGCAGGCCCAGAGGGCCTCTCAGGACCAGTTCAGTCTCATAACCACTAATCTGGTCCAGCCTCAAAGTGATGCTTGAATTCTTGGCAGTTATGTTCATGATTCTCAGGCTTGGCTGGTCATCAGACTCACTGGGGACAGTGAAAGATGCGGATTCACGTACCCTGCAGTTAAAGATTCTGATTCAACAGGCCTGTGGCTGGGCTCGAGAATATGTATTTTAAATAATCTTAGCAGGTAACTTGACAACATAGTTATGTTTTGAGACCTCCCAATACCTACTCATGGTGAATACTTTCTATAGCCCATTCCTTTTGAAATTGCTCTGATGGCTAGAAAGTTCTTTTTACTATTGAGGGTCTTTTAAGCTGTGTACTTTTTAGCATCCTCCATGGTCCCCATAGAGTTCACATGTCCTAGAAAATAATATCTGGTTGGTTGAACTTTGACTGCAGTAAGCAAATTTAAAAAGGGAAGACCAGACAGAAGGGCAGGGTGCCGTTGGATGTTGTTGTTGTTATCCTTCCATGTTGTCCTTGCCACATCTAGGAAATGAAATGGGCTTTCAGACTTGGGACAGGTCTGTGAGCTCGGGACAGATGTCCGTGTAAGGGAGAAGGGCCGTATGGAAGGTGGCAGCTTGTCAGAAGCTCCAGCAATGCCCAAGGCTCCGTGTCTCTCTCAAAGGTTGTGGTTTCCTGGGACATTTCATTTCACGCTGAGGGCTGGGGAAACTGTTTCAGAGAGGAGGGGACACAGAAAGAAAGAGATTTTAGTCAGTGTGATCCTGTACCCAGGTTACGTTGTTGAAGAGTGAATGTTCAAGCAGGAGAAAGGGAACCAGTGATTAGAGTTGGAAATGGAGTTGTAGCTCAGGTTCCAGCATCTGCTCGCTGTGTGATCCTGGACTCATCCCTTCTGTTTCCTCATCTGTAAACAAGTGATAACACGCCTTCCTTTTGAACTCACAGGGCGCATGAGATGTGCTTGGGGACACAAGAGCATTGGTGTCAACTGTAGTGTAATGCAGGTCTGTGGTAGCTCTTCCACAAGGACTCCAAGGAGAGGCTCGTGATCATGCTGCCTGCAACAGCTGGAACTTACTGAGCACTTAATGCTTCAGATGCAGTACTTGCATATTATATAGATTGCATATTTTATTAAATCATCTAGTAGTCTCATGAGGGTCCTTGTTTCCATTTCCAGGTAAGAAATAGAGACTTGGAGGGATTAAGTAGCTCATCCAAGCTGGTAAGTGACAACCTTTGGTTGGACTCCGAGGCTGCCTGGCTCAAATATAGATGAATCTATATTTGAAGGAAGGAAAGAAGGTGGTTTCTAAAAGGGTCCCTAATGATCACCACCCCTGGCTTTCTTGCCTTTGTATAATTTCCTCCTCTTGAGTGTAGGCTACCCTAGTCCTTTGCTTCAAGCGAATGGAACACAACAAAAATGACAGGCTATTTCTCCTCCTGAGATTAGGTTACAAAGACTTTGCCATCTCTCTTGCTCTCTCATTGGTTTGCTCAGATGGAGCAGGCTACCATACTGTGAGGTGCCCTAGGAAGAGACCAACATGGCCAAAAACAAACAAATAAACAAACAAACAAACAAAAAAGAGGTCTGTCTCTGGCTGACAGTCTGCAAGATACACACTTCTTCTAACCTTGTGAACTTGGAATAGATCTCTCCTCTGTCAGACCTTGAGGTGAAATGAAATGCCAGATCTGGCTTAGTCAGAGGACCTAGCAAAGGGTGGTGTGATGGAGAGATGGATGGATGGATGGATGGATGGATGGATGTAAGGGAGGGAGGGAGGAAGAAAAGAGGGAAAGAATAAAGGCAGGAGGGAGGGATGAAGGAAAAAAGAAAGGAAGGATGGAAGGAAGAAGGTAAGGAGGGAAGGAAAGAAAGAAGGAAGAGAAAGAGAGAAGCTATACACTGCTATGTTTAAGACATGGCAGGGAGAAAACATCACCATGCATGAAAATTCCATAGAAAGGACAAGCCAACCTACAATTTAAGATGAAATTCTTTGCTAAGAACAATAAATGCTACAGGAGTCCAGAGAAAAAAGCATTAGGTGTCCAGGATGCTGGTTAAAAACTCAGGCTCCTGAGTCAGATGACGTGGGTTTGGATTCTGCCCTGCTTATGTGTAGGCGTGTGGGCAGTGGGGCAGAGCTGGTTAGTTGTCTCCTGTGTACTTTTCCTTCCTCCTCCATAATATAACTCCCATGTGTTAGCTGATGAGTCATTTATCTCTCACTGGGTAATGCATCACCCCAAAACTTAGTAGCTTAGAAAAATCAACAGTTATTAATTAGTTTCATGGTTTCTGTGCATCAGGAACTTGGGAGCAGCTTGGCCGCGTGTTTCTAGCTCAGGGTCTGCCACATCCATTAGCTCTGCAGCCACCTGCAGGCTGACTGTCGCTGCTGGCCCAACACTTCCACGCGAGCTCACGACACGGCTGACGAGTTAAAGTTTAGTTCCTCTACATGTGGACATCGCCACAGGGCTGTGGGAGAGTCTCCATGGCATGGTGGTGGGCGTTCTGAAGCAGGTAGCCAAAGAGAACAAGGCAGAAGCTCCAGTGCCCTGTGTGCCCTAGGTTGGAAGCCATGCACTGTTGCTTGTATTGTAGTCTGCTGGTCACACAGACCAGCCCTGATTCAGTGTAGGAGAGGACTGCACAAGGCCATCTGGATTAGGGGCTGAGCATGCGAGCCAGGCATCTTGGAGCCTGGCTCCCACAGCTGGACACAGGCATCGCCAGAAGAAAGACTGAATTTCCTAACAGCCTTTGGTGTTAGGTGTGGCTCTGTGACCACATTTTGGCCAATGGGAAGGTAGCTGAGGCAGTGTGCCAGCCTTCTGAAACTTGTCCTCCAGGTGAGGGGGCGTGCTGTCCTGTGAACCTTCCGGCTGACGCTGAATTAACCAATCTCGGACTGTGGAGTGGAAACTGGAAGATGTTGAAGGACCAGCTAGAGAACGCCAGATTGATGATCACAGAGCCATTGAGAATGCCCTGGATGGCCTAGATGGACAAAAGAGTAATGAGCTGCTTTTGCATGTAAGTCAGCATTACTTAGGGCTGGTATTACACACAGGCAAACCTCATGTGAACAAATACTGGCAAGTTGCTTACTTTCTCTCAACTTCAGTTTCCCCTTCTATAAAATGGAGACAATTGCATAGAGGTTTTGTGAGCAGTAAATAATGCAATGCATGTAAAGTGCATGGCACAAAACTGGGCTCCTAGGAAATACTTCAGACATTTTTTGAGTTGTTATTATCCTCATTTTGCAGATGGTAAAACTGAGCCAGCTGACAAAGCCATGTACTTGAACACATGTCTTTCCTCACAGCCTGTTCTAACTAGGATGATGTAATGATTTGCTCTTTTGGTTAATGGTGGTAAAGGGTGAGGGTAGCTGAAAGTAGGTGAGTCTGATGGTGTATTTCAAACAAGGAGCCTGAGTCTGGGACAATGGGAAGGCTTCTGGCTCTTTTGGAGGAAAAATGGAATTAGAACCTTAGAAATGAAGCCTTTGTGTCTTCCATTATGGAAGTCTCTCTCTTTCTCTCTCTCTCTCTCTTTTTTTTTCATATTTTATTTATTTTTAGAGAGAGGGGAAGGGAGGGAGAAAGAGATGGAGAGAAACATCAATGTGTGGTTGCCTCTCATGCGCCCCCTGCTGGGGACCTTGCCTGTAACCCAGGCATGCACCCTGACTGGAAATCGAACCAGTGACCCTTTGGTTCGCAGGCTGGTGCTCAGTCCATTGAGCCACATCAGCCAGGGCCCGTTACTGAAGTCTCTTTACCAGTCTGGCCTAACAGTTCTGGCACGGTCAGAGGACTTTTTTCATGTCATTTCATCCTTGGTACTGCCTCCCAAATGTCCTCCTATGGCAGGACGTGGAGGAGGCACCGAAGCAGCAACTTGGACGTGAGACACCTTTGCCTTGACTCTGCCAGGGTTCATAAACAACCCCGAAATCAGTCTTTTTACCTTCTTTTGGATGATCAGTTGTACATATACATTTTAATTATTTACATAATTAAGTCAGTGATTTGCTGATGATCCAACGTGTTTGACAATATTTCGGTGCCATCTGTTTCCTAATTGGACTTAATCTCCAAAAGATGTTACCAAAATAGCCATCAAATAATTACCAAAAAAAAAAAAAAAAATCAAGTCACAAAAAAACTTCCACTCCCCTTCACTGCATGCATAGATATATATAAACATACACAACACAATTTTTCTTAGCATTTGAAGTGGTTTTAGGCATACTGTGCGCGTGGCCTGATGGCTTTCACCAGAGACTGGAAGCATCCTGGTGATGTAGGAAAGGGTTGGCTCCAGGGGGCGAGTGTGAGAGCTCACTGTCTGCATGACTTTGGGCAGGTCATTTTCCTGCCCTTCCTCCACTCGTGTGCCCATAACCCTTGTCCCCATCTGGTGCTCAGATGTCTTCTTCATTGGATGATGTCCCCATCAAGGGTGCTATTCATCGTTGGGTAAGTCTTATTACTAAAAAGTTATTGAACTAGGGGTCTGGAGACCCGGATGAGGGCCAACTTTTGCACCGTGACTTTGAGTGACCCCTTTCCCTCCTGTGACCTGAGGTTTATTATTCTGTAAAACGGAAGTAGTGATATGCAGTATTGGTTATGTGACCTTGCCTGTCTGGTCAGACTCCTGCAAGAGAGTATTTTCGACAAAAGAGTGGGCTGTGAAGTCAAAATGCCGGGGGTTGGAATTCCCACTTTCCACTTACTAGTCATAAGCTCTTGAGAAAGTTACTTAATCCCTCTCAGCCTTGGTCTCCCCATCTGGAAAATGAGGTTTATTATGTAGGATCTTCTTCCCAGCAGTATTAGAGGTCTAAATAAGAGTGTCTGAAAAGTCCCTTGGCTTGCACCAAGCTCCCAATTAAGATGATCCTTATTACAGGGTGTTTGTAAGAGTTTCATGTGAAAATCTGCTTTGAAGGACTATGAGAAATAAGGATTTTTAGAAGTTCCTTAAAGTGTGTGATAGTTGTGCACCAGTTGAGAAACATTTGTCCATGGACTTAAAAAATTTTACCCACATTCTACTGGTGAAAAATGAAACAAAGAAGATTCAGGTGATGCATATAGGGAGTCATTTTAGAAACTGTTTTCTGCAAACTGAGAGATAGCTCTGAAGACTTCATTTTCTTGTTGTTGCCAGAAAATTATTGTCATAGAGCTGCTTTGTTTTCAGCTTTTAGTGAGAGCTCTTTCTTTAAAAAAATTTCAGCTGTTTTTTGAGAGCAGCAAATTATATTATTTTTCCTGTACACCTCCCCCAACTCTTCTAGAAAGAATTAATGACTAACTCAAACACATTTTTTGAGCACCTACCATGTACCAAGTGTTCTCCTAGGCACTGAGAACACAGGAGTGGGTAAGATGCCTGAGGTCTCCTCCTCCACTTCTGCGGTGCACACCCTAATGAGGGTTGCACACACGCACGCACCGCCTCCCCCCGCCCCCGCCACCCCGCACGCACATGCACATGGTGTCCAGCAGGAAGTCAGGGCATGGGAGTGGAGCGTGATGACACAGGTACGTTTTCAGCATGGCATTAAGGGAAGACTCTGAAAGGGTGTTTTAATGGAGAAACTTGATCAAATCAAGGGGACATCCATGTAGGTATCAGGGAGGACAGTGATCCAGGCTGAGGCCACAGCAAATAAGTCCTGGAGTGCGTGCCTGCTTGTTCTTTAGAGAACCTCAAGGCCAGTGGCTGGAGCTGAGCAGCGGGAAGGATGCAAGGAAATGAATCCCAGTGACAGCTGAGGACTGGACTTGGGGCCATCGTGAGGCTGTAGGACTTCGTTCTACAGGGAGGGTCCGTACATGGGAAAGGCATAGTTAGATTTATGATTTAATGGGATGACTCTGGATCCTGTGTTAAGAATGGACAGTAAGGCTGAGAATAGAAGCAGAGATCCCAGGAGAACCCAGCGACTGCAGTGCATCCATGTGGTGACCAGCGGTGTGGGAATGACGCCGGCGGTGAGCGCGAACACATTCAGCAGCCTCTGCCTGCGGATTGGTGGTGGGTGCTGAGAGAATGAGGGGACCCAAGGGCGACTTCTAGGCATTTGTCCTAAGGAGTTGCAGGGGTGGGGGTGGGGGAACAGATTGCTCACTCCTGAGTGAGGGGAGGCTAGGTGAGAAGAGCTTTTAAAAAATATTTTTTTTAGGATGAGTCAAGGGTTCCATTTGGGATGTAGTTAAGTACAGCTTAAATATGCAATGCAGATTCATCAACACGTAGATGATGTTCACGCTAAGGTCCTGGGTCTGATCATATGTAACAACTATGCTATATGCTACAGTAGAGTTAAGAAAGGGTTCAAGGACTTCCACCTGGGGCACTGCCACATTTAATGGTCAGGAGAGGAGACTGAGAAGGAGCAACCAGTAGTGTAGGAGAAAAATTTGGTGACCAAGTAAGTGTACAGTGGAATGTCAGTTCTCAGACTTCATTCATTCTGGAAAGCTGTCTGAGAAAGTTTGTTCGAAAACTGAATCATGCTCATACTTGCGCATTTTCTTCGTCTGTTGCCTGAGAGACTCTTGACAGATCACACAGGTATCACCATGAAAGAGTTGTCAGGTCGAGAACCGAATTGTTGGAGATGGGAGATGCTTGAGGACAAAGGTCCGACTGAATTAGATTCCCAGGGCTGCTGTGACAGCGTTCCACCAACTAGGTGGCTTAAAACAACAAGTTTATTCTCTGACAGCTCTGGAGACCAGACGTCTGCAATCAAGTTATTGGCAGTGCTCCATAATCCCTCTGAAGCTTCTAGGGTAGGAGCTTTCCTTGCCTCTTGTGGCTTCTGGTGGTGGCTGGCAGTCCTTGGTGTTCCCTGGTGTGTGGCCGCGTGCCTGTAAACTCTGCTTCCATTTCCCCACAGCCTTCTTCCCTGGTCTGCTCTGTGTGTCCCCAGGTTTCTTTCTCCTGATAAGCACACTGGTCATTGGATTTAAGGTTTCCCTTAATCTAGTTTGACCTCGTCTTAACTTGACCCTATTTCCAATTAAGGTCATATTCATAGGAACTGGGGGTTAAGATTTAACAGCTCTTTGTTCAGGAGCATAATTTAACCCATGAATGGAGAGAATACAGTCTTTGGTTAACTCTGTATTTTGTGTCTGCCTGACAAGCATAACAAATACTCAGATTTTAAATCTCCTATCCTTGGTCATTTTTGGGGGTTGAAATTCAACACTATCGCACTGTTCAAATAGTAATCCTGTGAAACGTTAAAAAAGGATTAACCTCAAAAAAGTTTTCTGTAGTCAGATACATTGGAGCAACCCTGTGTTAAACATATGTTTTTTTAAGCGCAGGACTTGTCAGTGCCTTTGTTAGCTGAGTGAGCTTTGGAGATCTCCAAGGACGGGCGTGGAGTGCACAGCATTCCCTTTGGTTCCAGAGCCTTTTTTGCTCAGGTGGAGGGCAAAGCCTGGGCGGTGGAAGGCGGGATTCTGGAGGGGATCTGAGCTGAGATCTGAGAGCTAAGGTCTGAGCCCTCAGGGCTGAGGGCGGGGCGGGAAGGGGGGGGAGGCTTACCAATGACACGTAAGTAACCTTCGGTCCTTTGTCCTCCGGAGAATGCTCCTGTGCACACTGTACCGTCTATTGAAAATCACCCAATTCCATTATGCAGATGAAATCCTGTGGAAACAGATCTGACATGAGGAGAAAGACAGAGAGAGAGAGAGAGGAAAAATAAGTTTAATCTACCTCAGACATTTGATTTCATTTTATGCTTCTCAGAAAAATGTTTCCTCTGTAATGTTTCCAGTGGATTGGACTTGATCCTATTATGCTTGATACTCGTTTTTTTCCCAACTAATAGTTGAACATTGATCAGAGCCCACTGGAGACCAAGCACATTATGTTTATTACTCAGTTTAATCCTTCCCATGTTCTAAAGGGCTTTCCTCCTTTTATAAATGAGGAAACTGAGGCTAAGACGGTTGGAACAACTTGTTCAAGATCATGCAATTAGTAATGGCAGTAATGGTATTCAATCCTGGGGCTGTCTCTTCCTAAAACCCATGGTTTTCTACATGATTCTGAGTGGGTTTTTTTTTTTAATTTGGAAGGAGGGAGGAGAGAAGTTAACCTTATGGGGGAAGCCAGTTATTCATGATGATAATCGTAGCGAACAGCGATTGTGCTCTTCCTGGTGGGCAGACGTTTCCTGGCGGAGGAGTCGCAGCTCTCCCGGGGGGCACGCCTGTCAGGTACCATTTACAGGTGAGAAGTCGGGACTGACGGTTATTCTCTGGCTAGTAAGGGTTATAGTTGGAATTAGAATCCAAGTCTGACTCCAGCGTTCAGGATTTTACCACATTTATTCTTGCTTTTTATGTTTACAGGGGATTTTTCATTTGATGGCAGTGGCGAGTAGTGAGCGTATCTGGTGGTGATTAGTTTGAACACTGTGTTGATAAAGACCCTGAAGTCCTATCTGGGCTTAATGAGAGGGAGGGATCCTTATGTTTGCTGATGGCTGCTCGGGGGAGGAAGACCACAGCGTGTATGTTGTCCTTGTTCTTCTGGCTTAGCTTCTCCACTGTTCTGAGGCACAGTGTGTCTTCTCTTTTCCTCCTTTTTCTTTTTTCTCTAAAGTGCAAAGTACAGAATTGATAGTTTGCAGAGGGAAGGCTAGGTTAGAATCGTCACGAGAGTAGCTTTGACTTACCGGTGCGTCTAAATGGGAGATAGGATCAAGGTAGGTTTCTGTGGTCCTTGTAATGTTACCAAACAACCTGACAGTGTACTACCATCTACAGGCCCTCTTACATCCATTTCAGTTCCTTGATCCCCATCATAGGCTCACAAGGTGGACGGGATAGAGTTAATCATCCCATTTCACAGATGAGGAGACTGAAATTCAGGGAGGCACAGTAACTGCCTGGGTGCCCTCACAGTTTCTAAGTAGCAGAAACAGGTTTGGACGCAAGCCCTCTGCCTTCAAGTCCAGCTGTCTTGCTGCTACACTAACACTTCTCTTGGTTTGGTCTGGTCATGAACTGTAGGTGTGATCGGAGTTGGGAGAAGACCAGGAGACAGGTGAGGTTGGCCCTGGGGGAAGGGGTGGGCATGGTTCGGAAGGGGTGAAGCTAAGAAACGAAATCATTTCCATACCTGTCCTTCTCTTCGCATCCACTGATTCTTTCCTATATTTAATTATAATCAGATAATAATCAACAGCTACGAGGTGTTTCCTGTGAACCAGGCTAAAACATAATTGAACCCTAAGAACAATCCTGCAAATTAGGCCCCGTGTGTGCCCTCCCCACATTCCACAGAGGACAAAACTGAGTCTCAGCGAGGGTTGCCGTTTGGGAGGATGCCTCAGAGCTGGGACGGGAAGGCAGAGGCTCTGCAGGCGGCTCCCCTCTGCAGCTCCTCTGCTCTGTGAGCTCCGCTGCCAGACAAGCTGGGAACCTTGGACACCCTTTTGGTATATATTTTAAGATTTCAAAGCTGTTGTTTGCTTATAAACATCAGATCTGCTGCTGATGTATAAGGCACAGCACAGACTTGCAGCTCGTCGCAGGGCCGACTGCACCAGGCCAGGCAGGGCCCTGCCAGGCAGTCACGCGCCCGTGGCAGGTACAGCCTGTCCGCGGATGGGGCCGGGATGCGGAGTCCCCACTTCCCGAATTCTGACTTCAGATATGTTTTTTTACCCCTCCAGGCTCCCTGTCTGTTCTCAACTATCCACCTAAATCCTTAGCTTAGTGGTTACCCTTCCTTGGATCTGTTTTTTTTTTTTTTTCCTTCCTTTGGTATTATTTTAAATAAGAAGAAAACTGCTTTTTTCACCCCATTTAATACCCCATTTAGGGTTGTCTTGCCAATCAGGAAATGAAATACAATCACATCAGCCAAGGCTTTAAATTCAGCACTGTCTTCATATTTTGCCATTTGAGTCCTGGAATTTACACAGCCTCGTTCTCACTCTAATTGATTCTTCTAACCTGACCATGACTTTTACCGTCTTTGGTTAGAACACTTGACTGGCCTTATTTCTCTGCTGTCAGGGCATATATCACCTTTAAAGGGACCCACACTGTCAGAAAGTTTATGTCTCAAATTTAAGATTTTTAAAGTGAAACAGGAACTGCTGGGCAGTGTAAAGAGCTTAATATGAATAATAAAACATTCAAACATGAGAGGTTTTTTTCCTGAAAACTTTATCAAAAAAGACATTAACATTTCCCTGTATTATGGGCACACCAAATATAACCAGCTTCCTTCAGCAGATGAAATGACCGAACTCAGAGTTTTACTGTAGCAGTAAAACTTGTAACTTCAGAATCTACCCTGACTTGAATGATGGTGTTGTTAGACTTCAGTTTGCAAACGGTGACCCTTGCCCTATTTGTTAAAATAAGAAGGAATTGGCTAAGGCGATTGAGGCTCCAAGAGAATATGGTTAGCGTGTTTTATCGGCTTCAGAAATCACGCTGCGTAGACTCAACGCTCCATTACATTGTGTCATTATATACGCAGACGTGAATGAAAAGTGTGAAGGGACTTGCGTGTCTTCTGAAACACACATCAGGCTGGGAGATGAGCCCTAGACTCTAGCTTTACTTGTGTCAGTAATGATGGGAACTTTTAATCTTGAGTTGAACCTTCACAAAAATCTATGGCTAGTGTTATTATCCCCATTTGGCAGAGAAACAAACTGTACCTTTTAATAGAGAAATTTAAGAAGGCCTCACAAGGAAATGCAGCAAGGAAATGGGAAGGTTGGGATTTAAGCACAGATCTGTCTGAGGCTTGAGTCTCTCCTTTTAGCCACTGTGTGTCTTTGAATTAGTCACTTTCCAAATGGGCCTTGGCTTCCTTATAGTGGCATAAGGAAACTGACCTAGAAAAATCTGAATGTTTCTTAAAAAACTTAAATGGGCTTTGATTCTGGAGACCTGCTCTTGAGATTCAGAATCCTTTTACAGGCTGTGTAACCCTAGGCGAGTTGTTCAGTCCTTCTGGGCCTCAGCTTCTGTGTCTCTGAAATGGGGGTAAAATCTTTAACTAGAGACCAGATAAAATAATGAAAATGGGAGTATTGTAAATAGGCATGGGCTAATTTTTATTTATTAAAAATGGATGCAAGAGGACCTGACCTGAAAAGAATACCATGTTAATCATGTGGTAGCTAGCTTGAAAATTATATCTACCTGCCTGCCTGCCTACCTACCTCCCTATCTTCTTACACTTATAGCTAAGACACAGCCATTGGGAGACAAGCATTGCAGAGCAATTAAAAGTAAGGGCTTTTAAATCAGGCAGACCTATCTGCTCTATCATGTGCTAGTGACATTGTCTCAGGCAAGTGGCTAAGCCTCTCTAAGGCTTGGTGTCCTCTGTGAGTGGGAATCATAGTGGGGCAACCCCACCTGGTTGATGTGAGAATTACGTGTGACAACAGCGCCTGTAGGCACTTAGCCCGGTGCCTTGTACACAGAGCAGATGCTCAGAGGAAACACCTAAGCTCGGTGGTCTATGGGGCACCCTGACTACAACACAGGAAACTGGGCAGCTCTTCTAATTCTTTTGATGATTTTCTTCATGAAATTAAATAATCCACTTAACCTCCCTTGGCTCTTTGATTTTGTGGCCTTTCCTGTCCCCTTCCCAGCTGGCAGCAAGGGTAAGCCTGTATGACTTGAATCTCTCTGCAGGGAGGAACCAAAACAGGGCAGCTCGATTGAGTGGAGAACAGAAATGACTTGAATTTCAAATTCAGGGATAATTCTTCACTAATTTATTCCTAAATGAGTCCTGTGCTCTCTACCAAGTTCTTCCATGTGGATAATTTCATTTGTTTGCAGAGAGCCCCATGCATCACAGGGCTGACACCGCGGACGCCATTTGAGAGGTCAGAAGGCGGAGGCTCAGGGGAGGGTGAGTCACTGTCCAGAAGAACAGGTGGTCAGTGTTGGGGCCAGGGTGAAAATCCAAGCACTCAACTCTCTGTGTGTATGTGTGTGCGCCTTTGCACTCCTATACATACTTTTGTATACATACATATAGTTACATGTGTGTATATGTGTGTATACACACACATATGTATATATAATAATTCAAGCATTCAGCTGTACACATATACATAAATATACTTGTAAATAAGTGGTATATGATATATGTATGTATATATAATATGCAAACACATACGTGTGTGTGTGTGTGTGTGTGTATAAAATTTCACTTTTCCCCTGTTTACTTGCCTTTGAATGGCTGGTCCTCTCACTTTTAAAAGAGGGTTGTTTGCCATTAGGGGACTATAATGTAAGAAATGCTTGGAACTTGTGGAAGAGACACTCTGGAGAAGTGCCTGGGAACTATATAGCACACAGAAGATACACTTCTAAAATACGTACAGGTCCTATCCTTTTCATCTTTATACTTTCTATTCTGTAGTAGGCAGAGTAATTGCCCTCCCCCGCAAAGTTGTCTGTGGAAGCTACGACTGTGTTACCCTCTGTGGCAAAAGGACCTTGGCAGGTATGATTGAGGTAGAGATCTTGAGATGGGAGATTACCCTGGATTATCCAAGTGGGCCCCATGTAATTACCAGTTCTTATAAGAGGGAAGCAGGAGGGCCAGAGCCCAGGAGAGAGAGATGCTGCACTGCTGGCTTTGAAAATGCAGGAAGGGGTCATAAGCGAAGGACTGCAGGCAACCTCTAGTAACTGGAAAATGGGAAGGAAATGGGTCCTCTACTAAAGCCTCCACAAGGCATGCAGCCTGACCGATACCTTGATTTTTAGCCAGTAAGACCCATGTCGGACTCCTGATAACCGGAGGTGTAAGATATAAATTTGTCTTGTTTTAAGCTACTGAGTTTGTAGTAATTTGTTACAGCAGCATTGGTAACTAATTAATACATTTCTTGCCTGGATCAAGAGATGCCTGGTCTCTCTGCTTCTACTTTATACAACCCCCGCCCACAAAATCAATTCTCCATGTAGCACAGCGGCCTGAGGGATCTTTCATACCTCAAACTGCAATGATTCTTGTGTGTTTAAAACCCCAAACAGCTTCCTGTCACACTTGGAATAAAATCCAGACCTGTTTTGTTGGCCTCATTCTTTCAGCTGAAACCTGAAGGGTAATGGACTTGCTCAGTCACTCCTGAGAAGTTAGTGGGAAGAGCTGAGTTTAGAACCCCAAGATCTGGCCTAAATTCCCCTAATCTGAGATACATAAGCACATTCTTTGATCTGGAACCGTCTCCCTAAGAGGAAGGAAATGAGTTTACCAAAGAAATGTCATGGCAATTGTCATGTTGTCTGAGGTTTTTAGAAGGAAGCCTGGAAGAAACTGGAAAACAGCCTCTGGAACCTTCTCCTTCCTGCTCTCAGAATTTCCTGTCCGCAGAGTTGCACAAAGTGCTGCAAACCCAGTGACCCCGGGCAATTCTCCAGGAGTAACAAGGACCAGTTTAACAAACTACTTGCTCCCTTAATGCTTGCATAGTAAATAAAGAAAACAATAAAATATATAGTTATTTATATAGGGTTATAAATGCAAATGCATGCAGGACCAGACTGGAAACATATGGGCAGGAACTCAGGCCAAGTGTTGCTAGATCTGATTTTTTTCGAGAGAAAATAGAAATCTGGGATTTTATGTGAAAAATTCCCAGTTTTTAAGTACAGGCAGTGGATCACGACAGTTCTTTTAACCACGTGAAGACCAGACAGAACATCGTTGTGGACCGGGCCGGGCCCATGGCTGTGTGCCTGCGAGGCCGCGTGCATCCCCGAGACCACATCGCCCCTCTTACCCTGGAGCCTGGGGTCGGGTGTGGCCTCATCCACTTAAATGCCTTGCCGCCCTTTGGACTTTGGTTGGAAAATGGGAATCCGGCAGAGCAGTGTAGAGTTGGGTGACAGAGATCTCAGGACCTGTCCCCGAGTCAGCCCATGTCTGAGGAATGTGTCTCCCCTATACTAGGCGCTGAGAGGACAGGGATGGTAAGAGCCATGCTCTGCCCTCAGCCTAGTTCAATTCCTAAATTATCCAATGCACCTACTAATGCTCCAGGATCTGTATAAGAGGCTTGGTCACCGAGCTAAAAAGACAGGACATTTGTATGCAGACAGTTCATGGTGGGGCTAGGAGGGCTGACTGAGAGACACACAGGCAACCTTTAGAGTTTGGTCCTTATTGACTGTGGATTTGTAAAAATTAAATAAATCTAAAAGTACATAGTCCTACCTTAGAAGTCTGGTAATCCAGGTAGACTTCTTAGAGAAGGTGACTTTTAGGTTCAGAGATAATTGACATACAATGTTATGTTACTTTCAGGTGTACAATAAAGCGACACCATATCTGTATATATGTATTGGGAAGTGGTAGCCACTATAAATCTAGTTAATATCCATGAGTATTAAATGAAGATAGAGTGAGTTTTTGACCAGGTAAAGGTGGTTCATGTGCTCCTGGAAGAGGAAGCCTCTTGAGTGAAGGTCTTGGCTCTAAGTACCATAGATATAAAGCCTAGATAGGAGGAATGAAGGTACGTTTGAGGAAATGAGACAATCAGATAGGTCGTAAGATAATAAGTGGAAATAGACAAGATAAGATGCAAGGCAGAGAAAATACGCAGAAAAGATAAGGTGGTGTGTCAGAATAAAAGTCACAGGTCCTCAAGCTATTTGTCTTGGCTTTGCACTGATCTTCGTTTGTTATTTCTTCAGGAAGCGGGGAAGTTCTCCAGGATTATTGGGAAGCAAAATATGGAGTGATTGTAGTGGGCTATGTTGAGTAGACAGATGCACTTGACAAAAACTTTTGAGCATTCTGGAGGTCAGAGATGGGTAAGACGAACTCATTCTGGAGTGCGTCTGACAGTCACATGGCCGATAGATTGTAAGTTTCATGAAGATACAGACCTCAGACACACAATAAGAACTCAATAAATATGTTTAATTTTACAGCAGATAATTATTGAGAGCCTACTGTGTGCAGACAGGAGCAGGTCACTTCATTTCTCTCACCTCTGCTTTCTTGTCTGATAATGACACTGTAATACTAATAGCTCAGAGTTGACAGGAACATGTAACAAGATCCCATTTGGACAAAGTCTGGAACACTTTTGGTGGTTAACACCTATTAATATGTGTCTCTTGGCTTTTAAAAATTCCTTGCTGGAGGGTGAGGTGTCCATTGAAAGCAGTGACCGCGCCGCCTGCTCCCTTCGGGGGTCCTGAACATTTTGCTCTAAGCCCTGTTCTATTTCTTCCCACTGCAGAGGGAAAGCTGGATGGGAATGTCTCCTCCCCTCCTGTGGGCGACTGGTTTACACCCAAATCACAAAATCTGATTATAAGTTTGTAAATGTCTTTGCTTGCAGAAAGAGACCCATATTATTAATGGTCATAAAATTAAATTACCCGGCGCATTTTCTATTCCAAAAGAAAAACTGGTCCACGTCCACCAGTCAGCCTGTATAACGTAGACATATAAACAGAAATGGGGGGAGAACACCCACCGTGCTATTTATTCAGTTCCAAAACATTTGCCACACACCATATGGCAGGATTTTTTTTTTCTTTCTCAAGCCTTTTTCACAGATGTAATTATAATTCTTTTCACCTTCCCCAGAGAGATCATCTTGAGTATTGTAAAGAATGTGTGAAACTTGAGACCTTACTGGGAACTTTATTACTGTGGCACTTGGTCTCCTTCCCCTTTGCAGAGTTTGGCCACTGGCCCGTGGACAGTTGCTCTGAAGAGCATCTGGCCCGAGGTTTTCCCTGGGGACTGTTAATGATGGGTGAAGGTTAACCATTATCACCATTATTTTCTCAGGTGCATCAGTAACTTGCCGGTAGAGATGCAGTTCAGCTGGACCAGGGAGCTATACTATCTAAATTTTCTTTTTTTTTCCCCAAAGATTTTATTTATTTTTGAAGAGGGGAGGGGAGGGAGAAAGAGAGGGAAAGAAACTTCAATGTGTGGTTGCCTCTTGTATGCCCCCAACTGGAGACCTGACCTACAACCCAGGCATGTGTCCTAGACTGGGAATCGAACCAGAGATCCTTTGATTCGCAGGCCAACACTCAATCCACTGAGCCACACCAGCCAAGCCTATACTATCAGCTTTAAACCGGCCCAGCCCTCTTATTCTCAGGCTTCTTCGTCATCTTTGAGGTGTTGTCTGATTTCATTGGAATGCAGATCTTAACAACATTTTCACATCGCATTCTTAGCATGAGGGACCTTAGCATCTACCTCTTGTTTATGTCACTTGTAACCAGGCAAGGGATTGAACATGAGCCAGGCATCTGCTAAACACTTGCTAAGTTTAATTTTCCTGGTATACAGGAGTATTAATAAGGGTTGATTCAGGTCAGCCCAGAAAGTATATGAAGATCTGGCCAGGCTTTCCTGAGACAGCAAAGACCTCCCTCCATTTATTAAACACTCACATTGAGTTAGACTCTACTAAGTGCTCTGTACCTGTTCTCATTCATGCTTGTAATAGCTCCGTGAGTGCTTCGGTACTGCGGTCAAGGCCATATGTGTTTTCCCTACCCCATGTTATAATAGTAACAATAGCGACCTAGCCTCAGACCCTCTGTATGTTCACATATTGCCTCACAGTGACCCCCAACACTCCTATAAAAGAGTCATTCTTAGTGACCCCCCCCTTCTGAAATGAGCTAAGACTCAGGAAGTATGAGGAATTTATGTGCACATTCCCACAACTAGCAAATGTGCCCTCACCTACTTCTTACCCAGTTCATGATGCAAAATACAGTGTGTCACACACCCTCTGAGTTTTAAAACATGAAAAACTAACCTCTATTTATATCCTTGTTTCTGTGGGGCGATGCATTCCAAGCTCCAAACATCTGAGTTACAAAGGAACTTTTGGCAACAGAACCTGTTTATGTGTTGAAGACTGTCTATATCTTCCATATTGATAGGGAGTGTCTGGCAAGAACAAAAATCGTCTTGTGACTTACCAGATGGCAATTCAGTTTTCCAGCTGGATCGGGAATCCCAGAGGACCCAGGTCTTCCTGCAGGATTCCAGCAGTGCCACCTCTGCACTGTGGTTTCACCGCGAGACACAGGCCATTTTGGACCCCTAGACTGGAGTCACCTAGCTCCAACAAAATGAGACGGGGGTAACCCAGGCTTGTAAGAGCCCATTCTCGACGTTGCTCCGGAACTGCCTGAATGGACATTGTCTGCGTCAGAATCATCACAGCCAGGTACATCCTCCAAAGTTTCAGATTTACAAAACCTGTGCTAAAAGGTGGAGAAAGTTCTATAAAATTCATCCAGGGAAGAGTACACTTAATGGTTTACAGCAGTGTTTTTCAGTTGTTTGACCACAGCTTTCAGAAAGGTAAACACTTTCTATTGTAACCCAGTATGTATATGTAAGCATACATGCATCTGTGCATAGGATTGAAGTACATATATAATACATCTAACACGTGTATGTGTATCACTGAAATAAAAATTTCACAACACAATACTTACCCTTATTGTGTGAGATTTGCTCTTATTTTCCCCATTCTCATCCATTTCAGTTCATTCCATTCCATTAAAAAAAGTGCTGGCTACAACCCTGTAAATTGTTTCTACATCCTGCAGTTGGAAAAATCAATGTTTTAGTTTGGGTTTCAGTTAGAGATCTATACCTACTCTCTTAGCCTCAGTTTTTTCAACTGTAAAGTGGACATTATACCACTGCTTTGTCATATAATTGTTGTGAGGATTAAATAAGATTTGCTTGTCTGCAAATCCTTCATTTCAGCAGAGGTCCAGGTTTGGGGCCAGAATCCAAACTTCTGGCACATGCCATTTTCCTTGGCACCTGAAACATGTCCTGCTTTTAGACACCAGACTCATTTCTCAAGGTGCGTCTTCAAATGTGTGACTCCTTCGAGCCTTTCCCAGCCTCTCTGGGACCCATTCATACAGGTTCCTGCTGAGAGTTTTCAAAATGCCAGTGCCCCAGGGATACCCTGTGTTTAGTTCATCTGCCAGCGGTAGCAGCTAGAAAGTGGCTCCCTCGGTCAGAGATGGAGACATGGAGAGGTTCAAATGGGAGAAGGAGGACCCCCAAGGGCCTCACTGCTAAGTCCTCAGAAAGCTTGGCCCTGGGAAGGTAAGACAGCAGAGTGCTCATGTCCTGAGCCTGCCCTGCAAGGACCGCAGGGGTGTACGCGTGGGTTTTCACGAGGAGGTAGGCAGCAGGGAGTAAGAATGTTCCAGCCTCTTTGCGTAGGCGTAGGGTGGTCAAGTAGGCCAGCTTTTCAGCCCCATCATGCCTCTTGATTCCAGGGCTTTCCCACCTCTTTGCCTTTTTTCATGCTGTTCTTCCCACCTAGAAAACCATCACTTCTTTTGCCACATACTGAAATCCTTCCCATCCTGAAGCCTTTCTGTAGTGCCTGCCCTGATCCCCCTAGGAGACACTTCGCGGTACCTGGCATCTTTTGGGGAGCATTTGTCACTCTCTGCCTGTGTCAAGGGCTAGAATATAAAATTGTTCTTTCCTGTGATTATATAAGCTCCTTAAGGGTCAGAATCTGTGTCTGAGTGACCTTTGGGTCTTTCTTAGCACCTAGCAAAGTGGTCTATGGAAGGCACCAGAAAGTGGGTTGGGCAAATGAATGCGTGACAAAGTAGGTGAGAGTGTGGGTAGGGGGATGTGACAAGACTTCTCAGTATCACCAGGGTAAATGATGGAGGGTGTATTTATAAGTGTGAGTGCGTGTGTTTTCCACAATTAAATTTGTAAGCCAGAGAGAGATGCTCGCCCTTGGGTGCTCATGATCATTCCTTGGAGAGTTTATATAAACTCCTGAGGTTATGCCCCCAGAAATTCTGTTTCAATTGGCCTGGGCTAGGATCTGAGGAGTGCATATGTTTAACATTGTCTTTTAGTGATATTAATATGCAGCCGTGGTCCGGAGCCACTGCCATTAGCTTTTTAATTAATCAGAAGACGATATATGGAAGTGCTTAGTAGAGTGGCTGGTCCATGCTGGTGCTCTTTAAATACATATAAACACGTCCCCCTCCTTCCTCTGCAGTGTTAGGACTTTATTTTATAACTCTTTCCATTGTGCAGGAAGCTGAGCCCAAGGGAGGAGTTAAAGAGAGGGCAGCAGATATTTCAGTGGTGAATATGACCTGGCCTCCCGTGAGCCAGTCCAGAGAATGAGGGCTGAACGCTCCCAGAACTTGGGCAAAATCATTGTAGACTTGGACATTTGGGGCAAACTTCTTGAAGAACGTTAGATTTCAGTTGGCTTCAGTGAGTGGGCAGACTTTGGCAAAGTGGTGAAAAGTGAGCTGAAGATCATTCTAGAAAAGGAACGCAGCACTGTCAAAGACGGGAAGATAGGGGAAGACTTGTGTGTGTCTGGCACAGTGCTGGATACTTTATGTTCATGACCTTATTAAGACTCACAGGAACTATTACCGTCCCCACTTTACATTCCATGGAAGAAGATTCATAGAGGGCAAGCTCAAGGTCACATAGATAGTAAGTGGTGGCACTGAGATTTAAAGGGGGGTTTGTCTGTGACACTGCCTGCTGAAAAAATGGTGGGGGGGGCCACCTTGTGCAGACACATCTGTCTGAGTAGGTGAACTTGGAGAGGGAAGGAGAGGTAGCTGGGGTAGAAAGGCATGTTTGGGCTAGAATGTGGACCCCAGCGTACCTCCAGATTTTGAAGTTTAGCTCGGGCGCCACAGGGAGCTGTAAATTTCTGAGTGACACAGTGAGTGTAGCTAAAAGTATGAGCATCATAAGTTAGCGGGCCGGACAGGAGCCTTGGGGTCAGTTATTTAATCCACGACTGGCCTAATGAGAAAATGGATTTTACCTTTCCTAAATGACTCTTGCTGGGGATCAAATGCAACAATTCAACCCTTCCCAGAAAAAAGAGATTTGTAAGCATCAGCATGAGCCAGTTTAGCAATCTGCTTGCAGTGTTTTTCTCTAGGGGGCAACCAGCAAGAACGTTTTACTAAACACCTACTACATACCAGACCCCTTGCTGCGAGCTGTAGAGACACAGCTAAGATAGACGCCCTCCCTTCTTTCCCTGCCGCTGGCGAGGCCCGTGGAGACCAAGCCCGAATTGGCTCATCAGAGGGCTCCATGATCTCTCAGCCATCTCTTCACTGAGCTGAAAATGTACAGAATTACCTTAACATTCCCAACTGAGTCTTATTTTCCAAGCTGCTTTCATCCATTGTCTTGCTTTCCTTTGAACTACATCCAATTTGTCACTTTTTTTTCTTTCTGGAAACATGATGCTCAAAGTTGAACACAGCCATCCAATTAAGTCTTCGCCACAGACAACTAGGGCATAGTAGGTATCTAGCTTGTTTTACCTGGTGAAATCTTACTAATAGGTAGATGAGGAGGGGGATATGGCTATATTGGGGCCACTTGGATATATTTTTGAAGCAGCATATGCAGGAGTGGACAGTAGAAACTAATAAGCTGTCAGCTGCCTTAGAAACACTCTTTAATATTTTCTTTGGCATGTTTTATTTGGGAGGGTTTTATATTCACTTATTTTATTACCTTGACATTTTTATAACCCTGGTAACAACTTTTTTTTATAAGTTAAGCTTTACTTAGGTACAGTGTAACGCTGTTCTTGAGATGAAAGCTGTTATCTGATTCAGAGCTTAATGTTTAAAAGTTCTCAAGCTAGTGAATCTCAAGACATTCCCTGCATAATTGTGTACTTAGAATTCAGTGGTAGCGTAAAAGAGAGAGCGAGCTTCATGTTCTGTCTGGAATTACGAAAAAAGGCAATTTATTTTTAAGTGAACTGGGGGGAAAAAGGGGGAAAAGACGGCGGTGGAAGATGTTTAGCGGACTTACTGCAATACCATCTGAAGGCTTGGCTGGAAAGGAAGAGAAACCCTAGAAGGAACAAGAAATGGATCACCTCAGCCAAGGAGGGACCAGCGCGCTCTGGCAGGTGCGGTCTCAACCAGGGATGTGAATTTGTACAGAGTAGAATGGGGGAAGGGAAGCTAATTTGCCCCTTGGATGGGAAGGCAATGATTATTTAAATTAAAAAGAAATTGTGGTATATTGTACATAACAAAATTTACCATTTTAATCATTTTAAGTGTACAGCTCAGCGGCATTAAATATATTCACATTATGTAACCAACACATCATCCATCTCCAGAATTTCTTTTCATCTTTCCAAATTGAAACTCCGTACCCATTAACCAACAGCTCCTCATTCTTCCCTTCTCAGCTCCCTGGCATCCACATTCTACAGAAGGCATGTATTTTATTATTATTTTTATTAACATATAGTTTCCATACAGTGGCAGGTGCTTTTAAGGAGGAGAGGATTTCTTTCCGGGCTCAGTCACAGCAGTTTTATGAAACGTCTTCAGACCCCTCCGTCTTCACCGTTTCCCTCCAGCTTAGGCCGAGTCCTGTCTTTTTTGGTGCGGCTGCAGTTCCCGGTCCTGCCCTGCCTGCCCGCCAGCCTGGGATCACGCTGACAGCAGAAGCCTCAAGGGCACCCTCTGCCGTGCTCAGGGCTGGATGAGCCCACGGTGGGTGATGGCAGCTCCCTCCTCCTGTCGACCATCTGCCTGACACCACGATCAATACTCTACGCCTTTGTCTTCGGGATCCTCATGTCAATCCTGCAAGGGAGAGAAGGCCAAACCTGTCTCAACAGTTGAGGAAACCGAGCATATGACAGTTTAATTTTTTTCCAAGGGCAGGTAAAGGAAACAGGATTTCAGTAGACGTTATTCTCTTCATTGTTTTTCGGCACTTTTTTCTTCCCCAAACTGGCCTTCATCAGCATCTCGTACAAGGAAGATGGAACTTTCAGACACAGGTGCCACTGGGTAGTGGGAATCCTCTTGCAAGGCTGTGTTTCCCAGAAAACCAGTTTTACAGGATGGTATGGTAGTAGGTATTTCTTAAAACCGGAAAAAGTTGGGTGAAGAGGGTGGCACTCTCCCCCTACGATCTAATAAGTTTGGGAACATTGAGTTAAACACAGTTTAACAGAATTTTCCTTGAACAACTTCTCAGAAGCTTTATTATTTATACAATCTGCAAACTTCTTTTTCTTTTTGTTTATGACCACATTGTGAATCTGGTATTCTATAGAAAAACAATGGGGTGACATTCAAAATATTTAACAATGGCCACAGCCTGGACATCAGGAAATCAGACTGGATGGTAGCCCACACAGAGAGAACAGGAGCCCACAACCGGTGGGGACACACCCATGTGTCCTGATGGAAAATGCTGTCGGTGCGGCATCAGGACTCACATTGACCAGTTGAGGCTCTCGGGAGATGGGCACTTCCGGGAGTGAGCCACCAAGCAGGCCAACTGCCCCAGGGGAAGGAGGAAGACCATTTCCTGGGGAATGCTTCTTGGGGATTTCCAGGATGCTTGGACTGGAAATGAGTTTTGTCTGATGTTCCGCTCCCTAACTTACAAGTAAGAATTTGGGAGGCCTCGAGTGTCCCAGTGGCAGCTGTCAGCTAGGTTCCGTTTTATTTTGAGTGGAGTCACATAGCTCATCAGAAGGAGCGCTGGACAGGAGCCGGAGGGGCTGGGCTCTGCCCGGCGACTGGGGGCCAGTCTGCACCCCTTGATGGGCCTCAGTGGCCTGCGTCGACAGTGTGGGGAGTGGCCGGGCTACCAAATTCTGCTCCTGCTCCAACATCTTACGGCTCCATCTTCTGGGCAACTCTTAGATGTACTGATGTTCGTTTTTAGTAACTCACTCTACTTTTTTCCCCCCATCAAGTAAGGACAGTAGCTGTTTTTTTGGTTACCTGTCAAATGATGCTGGTACAAAGATAAAGGCCCCTGACTTTCGAATTCCATCTCTGTCTGATTCTCTTCCTCATTTGACGCCCTGCCAGGAGTGGAGAGGGGGAATGCATCTTTAATATTTATTAAAAGGCTTCAAATCTCGGCAGTCTTCCCTCTTTGATCCTGTTAAATATTCTAAACTTTTTTTTTTTTTTTAAATTTAAACATGTTTGACTGTTCTAATCATGAGCTGACTTGCTTCCCTCCCTCTCTGCATCTTGTCTAGTGAGCTGGGTGGGAGGGATGAGGCTTTTGGGAGATGTTTAATGTTCCTGTCGGTTCCATTTCTGCTTTGTCCGAGTTGATGCAGCTTAACCTAGAAAACCCACCATGGTGGTTGATGCTTAGGAAATTATCACAAAGGAATCCTAGCAGTTGATTTGAAGGCACTTGTCACCATGTTATCTATAAGGGTGCGATACTGGCGATATACTTACTGTATAATACAAAGGACACATTTTAGTAAATTATATTAGAATGAGAATTTTATGCAGAAATTTTTTAAATTTTTTTATTGTATTTTTTTCAATTACCATTTAACCCTCTTGATCCCCCCCACCCCTGGTGTCGCCACACTGTTGTGCAAGCCCATGAGTCCTTGAAATTTTAGTTCTGACCATGACATAGAATTCTAGGGAAACTCTAGGGCTATACTTACATAAACTCTACAGCTGCCAGCACACAGGATTGAAGAGGAATTGTGGACAGATGAGCATGGTTGATTTATTAGGGTAATGGGATTGTGGAATCATGGATGATACTGGTTTCTTTTCTGTCAGTTTTGGTTGTTTTAGTTGCCACATTGTTTATACATTCTTCAAGACAGGGAAATCATGTTAGATATCGTGGAATGAGCATTGACTTTAGAATCAGATAAATCCATATTCAGATCCAGATTTTTGTTACTTCCATATGTAGGATTTCAGCCAGATCTCTTATTCTCACAGAGGCTGGTGTGTGGAAAGCAAGTTCTTTCTTTCTCCTAAATAAAGTCAAATAAAATGAAATGAGGCTACTATGTTATTTTAAAAACATCTAGCATTACAAAAAGCCACAGAGTCTGGCCTTTGCTCTTTCCTGACAGGTCTATGCAGGGTGGGGCAAAAGTAGGTTTACAGATGTGAGTACATGAAACACAGTTTATTCTTGTATTATAATATGTTAATTATTGTATTATTTTCCATACAAACAACAGTAAACCTACTTTTGCCCCACCCTGAATTTTACACTTACCCTGTTCTAGAATTAGTTAGGAAATACGAGAGCATCATTGTTGTAGGTTGGAACCCCAGCTCCTCCAAGTCCTACCTTTGTGACCTCAGACAAGGGACCTCTCTGAGCTTCAGTTTTCTCCTCTGTTGAGGTTTGACCTGATTAGTTTGCAATATTCCTCTTTCACTTGCCTGAGTTCAGAATCAGCTAAGAGGCACCTGAGTCAGAAAGACTGAGATCAGAATATTGCCTTTGATCCTTTGAAGCTGTTTGGAGACTGTGACAAGACCATGTAGAAACACTGGGCTTGCTGATCCAGAATTTCTCTGCTCAGCAGGCTGCAGCACTGGCCAGCCATGGGAGCTCCCTGCTTTGGGGAGAGCAAAGTATAGCCTCCCTGCAGACTGCAAATGCGAAGAGCAACAGGACTTGCAGATCTAGTTCTCTCTTCCAAACATACCCTTGAAAATTCAGTGGGATTGTGCATTTTATTTATTTATTCTATTTAAGTGTAGTTGGTATACGAGGTCTGTCCAGAGAAAGTCCAGCCATTGTTAATATAATGAGAACGGTTTGCGCAACATTGGTGTAACCTGCCAGCCAAGGAGAGCAGACTGGAATGTGCATGTATGAACAGTGACCACTTCACTGTACAAGTCAGTGGGGGTGGTAGAAGCTCGTGAGTGAGTGTGTGTACTGTGTGGCTGTCACGTTCAAAATGATTGCATGAGTGGAGTAACGAATCTGCACCAAATTTTGCATTAAGCTTGAACATTCCTCTGTAGAAACTATTTGGATGATTTGAAAGGCCACAACTATGGGCAACTGGAAATTGGCAGCTTCATCATGACAACGCACCCGCTCATGCATCATGTCTTATCTAGAGTCTTTTGGCAAAACATAAAATCACCTGGGTGACTCAGCCCTGCTACAGCCCAGATTTGCTGCCCTGTGACTTCTAGGTTTTCACAAAACTAAAATCACCTTTGAAAGGAAAGAGATTTCATACCATCAGTGAGATTCAGGAAGGTACAACATGGCAGCTGATGGTGATTAGGAGAACTGTGTGAGTCCCAGGTACCTACTTTGAAGGGGACTGCGGTGTCATTGTCCCATGTACAGTGTTTCTTGTATCCTCAATAAATGTCTCTTTTTCATAGCACGTGGCTGCATACTTTCCGGGCAGGCCTTGTATGATATTATATTATATTAATTTCAGGTGTACAGTGTTGTGATATGACATTTCTATACCTTACAACGTGACCACCCCATTGAGATGGGAGATGGCTGAAAAAGGTGAAGGGAAATATAGTCAATAATGCTGTAAGTGCATGCAATTTTTTAAACTGTAGCCGGCATATAATTAGGTCTCAACAAATAAGGGGCTGCTGCTGTCCACCAGCTTCTCCAGGTAAAAGACTCTCCTGGATGTCTTTGTGGATGAGTTGCCAGACCGGTGGGTCTGCAGGTAATGAGGAATGTGACGTGCGGTCAAGAACGTGGCCTCTGAAACCGGATGGTCTGGGTATGAGTCCCAGCGTCACGACCTCCTGGTTGCCTGACCCTGGGCAATTCACTTAACCTCCACGTCTTAGTTCTTCACCTGTAACAAGGGGATAGGAGCAGTAACTACTCATAGAGTTTTTATGACAATTAAAAAAGCTCATACTTGTAAAGCACCTAGAGCAGTCCCTGGCACATCATAAACATGTTTGCTAAAAATAAATAAGTAATGAAGGCCTGAAGCATAGGGCCTCCCCCTTTACAACATAAGTTTATTTAGTGCCCAGGGATGACATGCTGGACCCTCTCTATTAATGAGCATATTAGAGGGATTTCTCCTAAATCTTCCATCCCTTTACATTTTATTGGGGTGGGGGGAGAAATACCTCCAGGGCTGGCAACGGAAATGATTCTGAGTTAAACTGCCTTCATTAGTATGTACAGAGTTTAGACTTTGGGTCCACAGCCTTCTTTCTCCCTCCCACCACCCTAAATTTCTTGGTTAAATTCCCAGCAAGATGAGGATTATTTATAATTTGGCCCTAACTGCAGCCCAGCAGGAGAACATGTTAATGAGTTCATTAATTAATTAGCTTACATTTGCATAGTACTTAAGTATTTGTGAAGCCCTTTCAGATTCATTATTTCATTTTATGATCACAATACCCCAGTGAGGAACAAGGCAGGGGTTATGAAGATATTCAGGCAGAGAGATGGAAGTTTTGTGAGATTAACTAGTTGGCGCCAGACAACTGGTTTTCAGTGGCAGAGCTAGGATCAAACCCAGCTGTCTCTAAGACTGGGTGGAGTCTTACGGATCTCTCATAAATCCTCGCTCCAGTTTCTATTGCTTGTGCTATATTAATAAAGTTACTCAGCCTCTATGATCATCAGTTTCCTCATCTGTGAAACAAAGTTAAAAATAGGATCAGTCTCATAAGGATTGGTACGAATATTAACCAAGGTAATAACAGAAAACACACACTAACTGCCTGCAGCACCAAGGAGGTTATAAAAAAATGACAATAAGCATCCACTAACCTAACACAATATGGGTTATGGAAGCATCACATACAAAGCGCATTGGGAGAAGGAAGCAGGGGTAGATTGGATCCGCAGAGTTTCCAAAACTTAATTGACTAAAGAAACTTTTTTTTTTTTTAACAGAATACCTTTTGCATCGCACTTTAGGACGTTTTCATCAATCTAGTCTTCTAATAATCAGATAGATCAGTCAGTTTGTGGGAGCTACAGAAGCAGTTGCTGCTAGAGCTCCGACTAGAATCCAAGTTCAATGCTTGGATTTTCTCATTTTTGTAAAAATATTCCAGGTTCTGAGTCTCCATTATAAAGATATATTTGGGAGAGTATCAGGACACACAAGATCACAGCTATCTATCAGTTATGATTGTATGAGTCGCTGGAGAGTTTTTTTCTCTCTAAGTAACGGATCTTCACTGGGACCCTTGTGATAAAATGTCTTGAGAAAGGAGAGTTTTATTTCTCTCTCACCTGTTTCTTGCATTGTAGTTTCTGTTTTTTCTTATACCAGTTATTCTTCCAGAGGATGGACTACTGATCGAATTTTTTTTGGAGTAGTACGTTGTTTCATTGTATTTTAATAAAGTCTGTGGGAGGAACTCAATGAATAGTTTACCCTTTATGAAAACAAAGGTATAATGGGAAAATCACCACTTGTTTAGTTTCGAGTATATGCAGTGGACACAACTCAGACATCAATGGCGGGTCAGAGATAGGCTTGATGCTAACCACTCCCCCTCCTTGGATGCAGGGAAGACATTCCCCAACTTACCTTGAAGTTAATTTGTGACCATGCGATTTGGTTTTGGCCAGCAGGATGTGGGGTTGAAGTGATTATACTCAGCTTCCAGTCTTGATTTTAAAATATCCTGTGCAATTTTCCTTTATTTCCCCCACTTCTGGACATGAGGTCTTGTCTTGAAGATTGGGGCCCTCCTGGGTGGAGGGCCATCGAGATCTACCCAACCTGTACACGCGGTGGCTGAACAAGAAAGGGACATTTGCAGTGGGAAACCATTGAAATTCCAGGGTCTGTTACTTACTTCATCTTAGTCTAGCCACTTCTGACTAATACAACTAGTACATAACTGACTTTAATTTTCCCCAATATATTTGATACTCTATCAGTATTGCCTATTGGAAAGAAGTATTTATTTCTTGAACTCTAAGCATCTGTGTAAGACCTCACAAAGAGAGTTGTCTCACATCTCTTCTCTCCTTTGGGCCTCCCAAAGGAAAGCTGAGAAAGTGTTCATCATGCCAAATTTACAGGTGCAGCAGGCATGGTTGCTCGAAATAAGGAGGTCGGTGTCTCATCTGATGCTCAGACTCAAGTTTTCTGTCTCCAACCCCGGTACCCACCACACCCGCTCTGCAAGCTGGAACGGGGCCAGGCTGGGACGTCCAAAATGGCTCATTTTGAATTACCCGTATTATGACACTAGGAGGAATTTAATTATCAGAACTTGATAATTAAAGTAAGCTTTTTAGTTTTCAAACTAAGAAATACAAAAGTATTCTACCATTTTCTTATTTCACTTTTCCTACTTATACATTATTTTCCTCTCTTTTTGGTGTTACTCTGGAGATTATAGTACTTTTGTCTTGTTTAAAAAGTAATATATAAACTTTTACCTTTTCATTTCTAGGAAAATTCACAGTCCTTACAACACTTTACTTCCCTTTACTCACATCACATGTTTGTGCTATTTAATGCATTATCATTTTATAAATACTAAATCTCAAAAACCATTATTGTTATTGTTTTATACAATCAGTATTTATATAGACTTATCCCATATGCTATATGCTTGGAAAGGTACAATTGATATACTTTTCTTTTGGCCTAAAGTATATCTTTTAGTATTTGCTATAGTGAAAACTAGTATTAAGTTTTGTTTATCTCTGCATTTGTCTTTATTTTGCTTTCATTTTTTCCCCCACTGAATATAGAATTTTAGATTGATAATTATTTCCTTTTAGTCCTTGAAGATATTCCATTCTTTTCTGACTCAATTACTTTTGCTCAAAGGTCAGCTATAATTCTTAAAGATGTTCCTTTGAAGATAATATGCCTGTTTGTCTTCTAGCTGCTTTTATCTTTTTAAAATTTTTTCTTTGGATTACTTGTCTACATGTGATTTTCTTTGTGTTTGTGCTGATAAGGTTGGTAGGGCTTCCAGAATCTGTAACTTGATACCAGTCATCAGTTTGGATAGTTATTGGTTATTCAAATCCTGTTTGTACCTTCTCTTTCCTTTCATTCTAGTACTCCAGATATGTGTAATTTGTCAGATCTTTTCCAGATGTCTTACCCCGTCTTACTCTCTTTTCTGTTTTTTTTTGTTTTGTCTGCTTGCGCCTTAGGCTAGATATTTACTTCTGTTTTATCTTCCAGTTTGACAGTTCTCTCTTACACTGTGTCTGATCTTCTGTTAACTCATCTCTTGTGTCCTTGGAATTTCTGTTTGATTCCCTTTTATGGCTTCTTACCGCTCTGCTGACATGATCCCTCCTGGAATCAAATTTCTTAAACATTGATCCTCTAGGGAGGATTTCCATTTGCTTCTGAAAGACAGATTAGGGGAGGAGCTAAAAAATTTAGTCAGATTAAGCTAATTTGAAGGTGGTATTTAGCCTTTTTACAGAGCTTTTTGTGTTTTTAATGGTTATTTTTAGAGCAGTGTTAGGTTCATAATAAAATTGAGAGTAAAGTGCAGAGATTTCCCATGTACCTCCTGCTCCCCACCCTTCACATGCAAAGATTCCTCCATTATCAATACCCCCCACCAGAGTGGTACATTTGTTACAATTGATGATTCTATATTGATATATTATTGTCCATCGAAGACCATAGACTACATTAGGGTTCACTCTTCGTGCTGTATATTTTATAGGTTTGGACAAATGTGTAATAATATGTATCCACCATTGTAGATTCATACAGAGCAGTTTCATTGCCTTTAAGGGCGTCTTTAATTCTTGTTTATCCTTACTCTGGGATAGAGCCTTTCAAAAATCCGGGAGAAAGCTCCGCCTTGGTAGGCCCTGAACTCCAATTTTAATTCCTCCAGTCCCTCAAGATTACTCTGTTTGGCTTCTTGGCCTCTAAACCACCACTTTCTAATGAGCGTCTGAGCCACTCAGACACCCCTTGGGAATCCCTGCTAGGAGTAAGCAGCACCACATGTTAGACTCACCTCTCTAGACTTTCCCTGTCTTTGGAATCTTAGCCTTTCAAGTCTTGGTGGTTCTCAAATGTCGTCCTAATGATTGTTGTTATTATAATTGATCTCATTGATATAATTTCTTTAGTTGTTCTCCATGGGATTATTGGTCTAAAACAACCTAGTTTAGACAATAGGCCAGGAGTCAAATTCTCCTTTTTAAGCCCTTTCTGGTAAATCTTTTGATTTGTTTCATTTAGTCATTTTCTTTTGCAGAGTCTCTGGTTGCATTTAAATGTAAATGCATATCTTCACACAGAGCTTGGCAGTTATGGCCCCAGAATAGAATTTCTGAGAATTGGTATAATTGAGGGAATATATCTGTCCCTTAAAACTACAGGAATGTAACATGGGGAAGTAAAATGGATTTGGGAACAGAAGAGGGAGAAGCGTAAGCTGTGTTGGAGTCTCCTGCAAGCCCACATCTGCCGGTGTTCTTCCTCCCTCCCTTGGAAAGCATCCCCCTCAAGGGGAGCCAGAGCTGCCTTTTTATTTGGGGATGGAGTTGGAAACATGTGTTACGAAATGCATCATGTTAGAATTTAAAGGCATATGGGATGGAGCAATGGGAAGGGAAGCTTTGCCTTGGTTGCTATGTCCTAGACGCAGAAATTAAAGACTGTCGAATGAGCCATTTTAATGCAAACAAATCGTAGCACCACTTTTATAACAGTAGCAAATACTAAAGAAATAAAGCCTAGGCTACAGGGTCTGTGAGAATATCACCTTTGGCTAATTTTCCACAACTTCTATCCAGTGCTAGCATAGTACCTGGCATGTGGTCGGTGCACATCAAGTACTTTTTACAAGGAACAGTAGGTGAACCTTAGAACCCTATAGTGTTTATCCTTTTTAAAGCTCGAACTAGAAAACTATACATTACCATTTTAACTCTCTTATTTTATAAATGAAGAAATGATGATTTATATTTGTTGTGTTATTGCTGAAAGCATATTATAATAGCAAATAACAAAACCTGAAAAAAATAGTGTTATGACAGACTTTGTTACAAACTTATAACTATAAAAATAGGTGCACAATACTATGGGCACGTAAATACAGCAGGTTTTGGAATAATATTGTTTCATTCAGTTTAATTTTGTTTTAACTTTGATGAAATTCTGTAAGAACATAACTCATTTATATCATTAGCCTATGGTACAGTCAGTTTTGTTATACGTTATTTCACTTAAAGTTGCAGAACCTATCAGTGATGTTAAGTGAGGACTTTATGTAGAAATAGAAGTACACAGCCATGCACATAATGTTACCTAAGAACCTGGGTGAAGGACACTTGGGAGTTATTGAAGGAAACTTTGAGTAAGTCATTCAGACAGCAGAGTGAGCTACATCCCATGATGTGTCCTCTGGTCCTGGGAAGATTGTAAGAGCAAACTCTTCTACTTTTTCTTTTTTCTTTTTTTTTTTTTTTTGCAGTAGGTTTGAATATGTTGACTAATGTGATTTAGTGCAGGCAAACCCTATTGTATGGTTGCCTTCCATTATTTTGATAAAACTGTCTCTGTCTCTGCCTTTCAAGGGAGAACCATCTGCTATCGATGTTTGGCTATTGACATTTAAGTACATAGAAACCTGGGCATAGAAGAGAACACTACATTAAAGTCAAATGTCAAGTCTAATATTTTCAAATGGAAACCCCTATTGCAGTCCGAGGTAATTATCAAAATGTGGATTGGAACAAAGTAATTTTATTTTGGCCAATGTGCCCTATAAGTTCAGACCAGGGAGTGAGTTAAGACTGGCTTTTTCTTCTCTATTAGATTCTCTATGGAGAAAAAGAAAACCCCTCATTTTTAATTTGTAGTAAATGATTCTTTGCTGACGTTATCTGCTGACATCTCCGCAGCACCCTGGCTGATTTGGACTCGAGTTGTTTTACAACAATTTAGAACATGGCTTGGGAATTAGCTACTCAGCAAGCCTACATTAAAATTAATTTGATAAAGTATACATTAACATCCTTGACTCTTCTCTGAGCATAGACTTTAATAGATCAGTGTGGGGGGGGGCGTGGCTAGTAAAATAAAAACCTCCCCCAATGAGATGGGGAGAGAAATTCACCATCTCACCCTCCCACACGGTGGGACTAAGCCCTTCAGCTATTGGCACAGTACATCAAATTTAAGAGTCTTTAAATATTAAATATCAGTGTGCACCATGGAATGTAATAAACCCACTTTTCAAATAATGTTTCATTCCCCGACATCAAAATGTGTGAGGAGTTTTCTTTTAAATATACTGTAGGAGTTAATTAAGTTCACTCAAGTTTATTGCATGGATTCACTAAGCCTACATTGGGATATTTATGACCCACCCAGAATGCAACTCAGTGAAACTTTTGATATGTTGATAAGTGATAAGGATGTCATTTGAGGTTTATTTTTTAATAATAATTTAATTGTCATTGTAAAATGCTTCATAGTTAGGACAGATTAAATTGCCACTAAAACCATTTCTAAAATTCATAACCTCTATAAATGTAAAGTGTTTGCTGCTGTGTCATAAATAACAGCACTTGTTCCAGGAAAATGAGGTGCCTGAAATAAATTAAGAAAACCAAAACATATAAATGCATTAGATTGCAACAATTTGTGGTTGCTGATGGGAACTCAGTTGACTGGGGAGGTGGATTCTTTTACCGAGCAAGGGTTACTTATAATCTCAATAAATTTTGGGTCCTAGAGGATTTCTACAGCGTATATTTGGTTGGTTGGTTGTTTTTTTTTTATTTTATGGGCACACTGGGAAGGTGCTGCCTCTCCTGACTTGAGGAGGAGCAGGAGAATCTGGGAACTTCAGAAAAAATTACATTACCAGTAAGGTGATGTTGTCCAGATTGCTTGGTCTCCTCGAGTTTCATGTTTCTCATCCACAGAATGGAGTTGTGTTTTCTGATTGTTTCAAGGTCAGAGAGCCAACTGGATTTTCTCACGGGGCCTGCTGTGTTCTCATAGCCCCTAGACTCGTCTGAATAGTCACCTTCCTTGGGAAGCATTTTCTGATTTCTCAGGAAGGATTGGACTTTCTCTCTCTGTCCTTCATCTAATGCCATTTAGCATGTGGCTGTTACGATATGCTCAGGGACCGGTTTTGCTCATCAGGGTCGGAGCCCCTCAAGATCAGGGTCTGTGCTGTTCCTCTTCGCATCCCCTGGACTCGGCACACTAGGAGACACATAACAGATGCACGATAGATCTTAGTGGGAGAAATACACCAATGTATCTTTTGGTATATCTGAAAAAGAATGTTTTTATATATTGAAGGGGAATACACAGCTTTTGTAAAGAAAACTCACTTTAATTATCTAATTTCAGCTTTTGACACGTGGCAGTTCAGTGTCAGGGGCAAGGTTGGCTTGCTATCATAATGGGTGGCTTGTAGAAATAGCTGGGGTAAAAGACCGGAGAAAGGGACAGAGTGATTCATCCGCAGAACTAGCAGCTGTCCTAAGCATATTGAACTGATAAACAGTGCAGCTGCTATGGAACTCACACAGAGAAGTAAACATGAAAGCCATATGTAATTCATTGTCTATGTTAATTACAAATTGAAAAAAAAAAAATCTTAGAAGAAGCAGAAAAAGTTTCAGGAAACCAATCACTGTAGGCATGGACCAGTAGGTAGATTTGGCACTCAACTATGGCTAAGGTATATTCCCTGGGCTGACAGCTGCTCTTGCAAGAACTGCAGGGTTTTATGTAATGGATAAAAAGAACCAACACTGGGTCAACAGTGAGATCTGGATTTCAGTCCTGACTTGGCCGCCTTTTTTCCTGTGTGATACTGAGTAAATGGCTTTCTCTCTCTGGGCCTCGGTTTTCTCCCCTATAAAATGAAGGGGATTGTGATGATCTCTGGTTGGCTTCCATGATCTCATCTTTGGATGGTCAGGGGTGGCCCCCAAAGGGGTGGGGAACTGTCAGGTTAGAAATGTCAGGAGTTGCGATGTCCATTTCCAGGAAGATAGAATGTGAGGTCATCAAATTTGGGAGGTACTTATGACCCAGCATTTCTGTTACCTCATAGCTGAGTTCTTATTCTTTTGAAGTCAGAGCCAAACCAGAGAAGGATTAGAAACTTGCATGACACTCAGGATAAAAGGAGACTGAGAAAGTTCAACTTCATTGGCCCTTAAACCAATGACAGGACAGGCCCTCCGAGACAGTGTCCCCACTGTATTTAACAATCCAGTGGGAAAGAGCGTTGAAGAGATTTCTCAATTTCTTTCACAGACATGAAATAAAACAAAAGGTTCCCTATTAGTGGATTGAAAACCAAGGCACAGTAACCAGGATGAAAATAATAAAGTTACAAAAGTTCTTTCATTTTTAATAGGATTTTGTGTTAGTATTGTAAATGAATGTAAATGTCACTTTAAAAGAAGAATACAGAATAAAATACTGATAAAGTTGGGTAGCACCACAGGGGTGGTGAGTAAATTGAGAGAATATCTGATTAGATTTCAAATGCAGCTTTTTAATTTGTGGGCCTTCTCTTCTCGCAGATTATTAGATGTGCTGGTTCAGAGTGAGTTTCCTAGGCTAAAAGGGGTTGCCCCTCACTTGTAATTCCATGTTAACTAGTAGATCACAGGGATACTCTTTAGCATTTGTGTAGGTTCTGTCTTTTGCAGGTGTTTCGACATATTAGTGAAATCCTTTGAGAAAGTCAAATAGAAGTTTTGGCCAAGAATCTGAAGCCACAAGCGTTTAAGTAAATGGGCTCACACAGCAAACTGAAAGTTGCTCCATTTCCTGGTGTATATATCAGTGCTGGTTCAGCTTCCGGAAGGCGGGGCTTGACGCTCGCTCATACACCTGATTGGACATAGGCACGTCATGGCCATGTAACAGGTGCTGATTGAAGTACAGGTTCTGCCAGCATTAGGTTATAGAAACATCTTTTACTGGGAGCTTTTTAATACCAGAGAGATCCACATACCTACCTTATAGTTGAGACTCTGCTAACCTCACACTCATATCTTATTAGGGCCTCCCAACAACAGGAGCTTTGAGAGGGAACCTTCTTCATTATTAATGGAAAATATACCTGGCAGCAGAACTAGGACATTTGGTGTCTAGTTGTGACTTTGCCATGCACTAAGTCCCTCCCTTACTCTGATTCCCGTTTTCCTTTTACGGAGGAGCGGGTTAGCCCTGATCCAAAGTATTCCACCCCACAGTGGTTCATGAGATACTTCTTGATGAAAGAGCTCTGTGGCTAGGTATTTCAGGTAAAGATGTGAACCATACCTACCTGTGAGACATGAACAGCACACTCCGTATGTTAAAGGCTCTGAAAAGCCCTGAAGGAAAAAAATCTGTTAGACATTAAGCTATTGCTGCCAAAGTGTACACAATTCAAGGACTCTTGTTTCTGAGAAAAGTCCATTCGTGTCCTTTGGAGGTTTTATGGAGTCTCCTTTGGAAGATACCAGGTTAGATCATCTCAAAGAGTTCTTCCAATTCTAATATTGTTGGTAAGTGACAATTTGCCTTTTACAGATAAGAAAATCTGAGGCTCAAGAGAGAACAGATATCCAAAGTGATATACAAAGAGGCCGTTAAACATGAGTTCCTTTCTTTGGCAAATTTTCTCTTACAAACTATGGGTAATCACACGGCCTATCTATTTCACATGGCCACATTTATGATGAAAATTGTTTGTCTAGTGTCGAAAAGGTCCAAGGCCTCCTCCAAGAGCCTTCATTGAGGAAGGGCCTCTTGGAAATAGGGCAGGACAGGGACAGAAGTGACAGATTTAGCTCTCTTGCCAGAGCAGACTCACAGGCTGCGTGAGAGAGAGTTTTTGTACGCATATCTCTGTTGTGACTTTTACTTCATTTTCTTTTTAAATTATGTATTTTAAATGCATATATTCTCTAGAAATCCCTTTAGAATTCAGTGTTCCTAGCACAGTATCTGGGACATAGTTTGTACTAAGCATCATTTTGAGACTAGATAAGAGAGAGAGGGAGGAGGAGTAAGGAAGGAAGGAGAGAGAAAGAGAAAGCTTTTTGAAACTCGAGACATTTTAAAGCCATGTCTCCACTGTCCCTGCTGCATGGAACAAGGCCAAAAAAACCTTGTCAGAGAATCTGAACCCAAGTTAACTTCCTTTATCTCATCTTTCCGCCTCTAGATCCCACAGTGTTTTGTTCAGGTTGGTTTTTAACTTACCTGCAGCTATACTTTACCTTGGAAATCTTTTCCACGAACCCAACACATCGATCCTAAGGACAGACAGGGTCCTCCTTGGCTGTGTCTCCTTCCTTTCCAAGGAAAGATTTGTTTGTTTTTGTTCTTAAGTAATTGAAGCCATCTAAAAAAATATTTCTGGTGGGATGACACAGTGTCAGAAAATGATACTAGGTGCTGGGAATATGGCAATTAGCAAAATAAATAGAGGAAGGGGAAATGCTGGAATTCACAGTCAATCATGGAGGTCAGGGAGGGATTGGTGGAGGAAATGAGACTAAACTGAGATATGATGAATAAATAGGAGCTAGCAATAAAAAAAAAGGGTAATGGAAGTGTGGCAGAAAAAAGGAACAGCAGGCAAAAAAGCCTAGATGGGAGGAGAAGACAAGCTACATTTGGGGAACCGAAGGGTGCTCTGTATGGCTGGAGGAGAGCAAGGGAGGGGGCAGGTGAGGAGGGGGTGGCTGGAGCTCTAAGCCCAAAGCAGACAATAGAGTGAACCGCCTGAGTGTACTTGTGGGCGATGGGGGTGGGGGGCACTGGAGACTGACAAGCTGGTAGATGATGGGAACAGATTGGCCAGGTCTGCCTTCTGGCTGCAGAGGGGAGAACAGGCTAAGGCAAGAGAGAACTCAGACTCCAGGAGCCTAATTAGGGGCTTGTTGCAGTTGCTGAAGAAACGATTGTGTCCTGGGCTTAGGGTAGTGACAGTGGGAATAAAAACCTGTTTGGCTTTGAGGTTTTTTTTTTAGGAAGTTGAATCAATTTGATAATTAAATATGAGAGAGGAATTAAATATGAGTCCTGATAACTGGGTGAGAATTAATAGGTACCATTTACTGATAATGGAAAAACAAGAAGAGGTAGGTTTTGAATGTTGGCGATTTCATGAGCTGAGATCTAAGTCATATATTCTTCCTCTTCAAAACCATTTGTCAGAGACGGTTACCACTCACTTGTTTAATGAATTTACCAGTCAGTATACCAAGCACAATATATAAAAATGTTCTAGATTCCAAAGGTAGAAAAGAGCCCATTTATCCAACTGCATAGCCAGCTACAAATGTGTGGGTGGGATCTGGACAATTCACGCAAAGAATCAGCAATATTTTGAAACAACATGGGGTTCTTGAGGTTTTATAAGTGAGGTGGCTTGCACATTTGGGCAGTAGAATAAAGAAAAATGCACTTTCTTTGAAATATAGAAAGTACTTGAGCTATTTAGGTTTTGCGTATTTTCAATAAGTTGGAAAAACAGTGAAAGATCTGCTGCCTCAATATTAAACTCACAACAAAAGTCCTGTCTCGGGCAGGGACTCCTTTACCGGTGAGACTGGATTATTTGAAACGCATCTAGACAAGTGGGATCAGAAGGCTGGAGAAGCTTAGGGCAGGTTTTCGAAGGCACCATCAAAGGAATGTGCAGTATTTTCTCCGGGAAAATGGAAGATGCAGAGAGGGAAGGGAGTAAGGGTTTATAAACATACAAGCGACTCTTGTAGGGAAGGCATGGTTGAGGCGTGTAGATGGTAAAATGGGAAGAGCTAAATTGTAGAGTTAGGTTTGGATGCGCTTCTGGCTCAGACATTAAGTAATTGTGTGACCTTGGCAAGTCCTTCAGCTACCCTGAGGTCAGCTTCTTCATCTATAAAATAGAGATTATAATTGCCTCCATTGCAAAGCTGAATTGGGTAATAAGGAGAATATGATACTTTGTCAACTCTTAGAATTTTATACTTCTACTTCATTAATCTAATTTATAACATTTATCTTCTTTTTGACCTCATTGCAAACATCCCTATGACATCTTATATTAATGATTGAGTCCTACCCTAACTGAACTCTTGGCGTCTTGTCTTGTTCTCTCCAGTCACCAACTATGAATGATCTTCCAAAATTTCAAATATCATATTTTCCACTGGTTCAAAATCTGCCAGTAGCTCCCCTTTAGCTATATAATAAAGTCCAGACTCCTTCGTGCATGTTTCAAGTCCCTGAATTATATGACCTCTCAACTCTTCACTCAAACCACCAACTTAGGATCCTGCCATATCAAATTATTTGTTGTTTCCCCAAATTTGACTAGTTTTTTTCAGACCACTGTGCTTTGGCTCCACTTTCTCCCTTTACTTGGTGTTTCTTTATCCTCTCCCTTTTCCACCTTCACACCAATATCAAATACTGTGAGAGAAAATGTGATGGTTTACCATACCCTTTTCATTTTACTCTTGAAAGACTACATTTCCCAGCCTCCCCTGCATTAGGTGTGGTCATGTGATTGAATTCTAACCAATGAATGTAAGTACAAGTGAGTTTGCTATAAACATGCCAAACCTATAAGCCTTGGTCAGCCCTCAGACCCTGGTCAGCCCTATAGATAAGAGAAGTGAGTAGTAAACCTTTATCACAGTAAGCCAATGAGATTTGAGGGTGATTTGTACAGCTTTTAGCTGGCCTTAAATAATCATACCTTTTCAGCTTTCAAGACTTTTTTTAAAGGGTCACTGTTTGGGTACAAATTCCTGATCTAACACTTTTCACTTCTGTGGTGAGTCAGTCATTCAACCCCTCTACATTTTGCTTTCTCCATTTGCCAATTGGTGATAACAATATCCCTTAGTTTATGGTGTCAGTTGAGGATTAAATGAGATAACCTATGCAAAATATCTGGATTAGAGTGAACACAGAATTAATGTCAGCTTTTATTATGATCTTGTAATTAATGATTTTCAAAACTCAGAGCCAACAATCCTGAGAAATGGCCTTAAATGTTTTTCCTAGAGTTCTGATGAAAAAGTTTTAAAATATAGGCTATGAGAAATCCATGGAATGTCAGAGAATACACAGATCACCTGGAATGTCTTTTATAAAATCAACCTAATGAAAAGGCAGTTTTGGTTGGATGATCATTGGGGTATATAATCTTGAAGGAGAGAAGCTGAAGCAGCAGTTATGAGGAGGAGTTAGGAACTGAAGATGACAAACATCGTGGGACCAAGTTTTATTGTTATCCTTAGTCTCCTCAAAACTTTGTCAGTGAAATAACACAGACCACTAACCATCTGTTCCCTAAAAGCCATGACTCATGCATTTTATGCTCTGCAAATCTGGTGCTGAAAAAATCATCAAGGATGTAGAGCTATTCCAAGAAATCTCTACCTACTAATTGTATCTAGCCACTACTATGTGTGGTATATTCTTTCCACACTTGTTAGGGTATTGCACTAGCTCTCCAACCAAGGTTGTAATCAACTCAGTTTCTGTGGCATCATGGAAAGGGTATGGTCTTTGTCATAAGACAGACTTGTTTATCTCTTTGAAATTGGGCCATTTACTTTACCTCACTGAGTCTCAGTGTTACTACTTACCAAATGGAGGTGATGATACATATCTTGCTATATGTTTGTGATAATTCAAAATAATTAATACAACGTGGCTGGCACATGATAGGCACCTAATAAATAGTGCTGTTATGATACATGTCTATCAATATATCTATATATAGCTATCTATAGATATACTTTTAATCTTCTACAATTTAGATTCTATTGAGCGGAATGCTAAAATGGCTAAATATTATAAGGCTTATACTGTAAGTAATTATGCAGAGTTTTGCACACAACATCTTTAAAATATTTCGGAACAGTATTTTGTGTATTGAGTACTTCAATATGGACACCAGTGTATTGCTTCCCTTTACACATCTCCATTTACGTATTCGCCAATGAAAACAGGCTGAGTTGGGGTAATGTATGAGTTAGGAATTGGGTTTAGCTATGAACTGCAGAGATTCAAAAGATAGTGGTTTAAATTAAATTAATTATTTATTGTCTTTCATGTAAAAGAGGTCTTGGATAGATCGTTTTCATGGCTGGTATAATGGCTCCAAGGCATGAGCAAGATACAGGCTTCCCTCCTTCCACTTTAGTGTCTTAGGGTATTGATTTCATCGTCAGGCAACTTCACAGTTATATGTTGCGTAGGTCTCCAACCGTTACATTTGTAATGTAGGTTGTACAGTAAAGTTCAAAGGGTGGAAAGGGCAGCCTGCAAGATCAATCAATTCAACGTAAGCAGCCTCTCTGGAAGTTTCACGTAACACTTACCTGCCTCTCATTGGGTAGAACTTGATCGCATGGCTATAAATAGCTGCAAGGGAGTCTAAGAAATGTAGGTGGGGGGTGGGGGGGGAGAGAATACAAGGAACTAACATGGTAGCCCTACGGTGACATCAGTATCTTGTTTTCTTATCGTACATAAAATAGAAATTCTACCAGAAACACATTAGTCATGAATCTCTGTCTCTCTCTGTTCCTTATTTTCACTAAGACAGTGATTCCAAATCCAAGCAAGCTCACAAAGAAGGAATGAGATGATTTGGATAAAATAATTTAATTTATTCAAGTATTTCCTTTTTGCTCTGTAAGTTGCAGAATAAAGGTGTTGTGTAATTAATGTATAAGTGACTCATCTGAGAGATTGAATGCTGTTTTTCTTTCATTTTTTATTAGGACTTTTCAGTGGCGTGTTGGTAGGAGGCAAACATTTTCAGCAGGTTTTAAAGCAATGTTTTACGGGTTTTCATTTAGCACTGACAAAGGATGGACACAAAGCAGTAAGATGCCTTAACAGAGGTCAACTAGCAAATCAACATCAGCTCTATGACTGGGGTAGTTATCTTGATTTACAGTCCATTTAACCTAGTCCATTCTCTTGGTCACTTTCAAAGAGCATTTGTCAATATGTGGGCTCTTTGCGAGCAGAAGCTATATCCTATTTACCTCTGTGTCCCCAAACATTGCCACCATTAGCTCTTTTCCATAGTAAGGCTCAGCGGACATTGGCTGAACTGAACTTAGAAATGGCAGTCGATGTTCCTGCTACTCAAGATTCCATGTCTCTCTTATCCTTAGTGTATCTTGGAATATATCAAAATACTCAGAAAGTCACAGCAATGAGAAATCGTGCTGATTTCAGTGAATAAGGAAATAAATATTCAATATATATTATGTTTTCTGTGGCAGGGCAACAGTTAGGTCTTGGAAAGATCAACAATTACCGATCATTTATGCTGATAGCGTAACTGAAGGAAGAAACGGAGTGAGTGGTTTCTCAAGACACCACCAAGGACACAGCAGCCCCTGAATTTCAGTTAACTCAAGAAAGTATTAGGTGATACGGTTTGAGATTCCAAGAAAAATTCTCAACTAAAAGATGCATCCTGCCTACTGATGCTTGAAATTTCACCATTAATATTTGGTCTCTTTGCACTGTTTCTAATTTGCCATTATATTTGCATAACATTTTTTGTTTACAGACTGCTTTATACCTTATCTCATTTGATCCTCACAGCAGCCAGGAGAAATGGGCAGGGCAGGCAAATTAACCCTGTCTTGGAGATTAGGAGGCTGATGCTCAGAAAGGTTAAGTAACTTGGAAAGCCAAAGGGCCTTGAAAGCTGTGGGTATGTTGGCTTCAAATTAACCAACCCTTTGTTCACTGATCCCAACAACCTACCAACCTTTCCTATTTCTGCAAGTTGGAATTAATTCTTGTGTGATCTGTGTTCTAGTGCATCTGACAGATCCTGTTATCATTGCATTTCACTGGTTCTGCTTTGTTTTCATAAAATCTTAGTACTTCTAGGGAACTTAAAGTTAGTCCAGTCCAAAGAGACCTCTGATGCTTGAATTCCATCTCTATCATCTTTGATGAGGAGTAGGCTAGGCCCCAAGATTACTTGCACAACAGGGATCTCACTACCTGTCAAGACAGTCTTCTGCTTCCCTTAGACGCCCTCATATAAGATTCTCCATTTTAGATAGGTTTCTGCCTTCCTGGAGAGTGTGAACTCTGTACAGACAATGCTGGGTGTTTTTATCATTTCTGCATCTCATCCACCTTCTCATGTTGTAGCAGAAGTTCAATAAAAGTTGGTTGAATGAATAAATCAGCGAATGAATGGTTGGCTGAGTTTCTAATAAAAGCTTCAAACAGCTCTGTCTAGTATCGTTCAGAAGCTATTGACCTGACACCCAAGGTGTTTTTAGTTGCTAATTTATTTCCCTGTGGTTGAGGTTTTGGAGTCCCTAATGCAAATATTTTTGAAATACAAAGCACAAGTCATTGGTCTGGCCTCTCATAAACTGGGTGCATATCATAACAGTGCAAGGAGATGTGAGATATGAAAGTATAATAATATATGGAGCAGCCAGCAGTAGGGAGATATAAACTGATAACTGGCTGCAGGGAGATGGGGGAAACCAGGGGATGCGGCTTTATACTGGAAAGGAGCAAATGACAGAACGATTAGCTGGAGGCAGCATAACATGGGTGGACGCTCTACGGGTTTAGGCCCTGCTTGCTGGCAGAGACTGCATGCATTTGAGTCCTGGCCATATTTACTAGCTACATGACCCTGGGAAAGCCACTTAATCCTCTATGACCCAGTTTCCTATATATAAAAAGAAATATTAAATGAGTTAAAGCATGAATAGCACTTAGAACATATCATGGCACATACATTGTCTTTGTGATGGAATTGGTGGTCAGGCAGCCCGGGTTCTAGCCATGGGTTTGTTGCTGACCAGCATGGAATGGATCTCCACGCGTGCTTTTCTTTTATTGTCAGAAATGTTGTGACCGAGTAATGGACCTGTGGGGGTGGTGGTGGCCAGATGCGATCACCGGAACAATGCACCACCCACCCCGTACCGCGGGGTCCCTCGGTTGTAGGTTCTTTGTCCACCGCCCTTGGAGTTACGGCTCTCAGTGGCAGAGTTTGGTAAAAAGGAAAGGAACTATTTATTCAAAAGTTACACAGGTTTGATTAATGGCTAAATGTCATCCTTAAACCTCAAAATCCCTTTAAAAACACCCACTAACACACACAGTCCTGCCTTCCCCCCTTTGCCCTGTCAGGCCAGTCAGCCCAGCCAGGGGTACCGTCCTTCAGAAGAAAAAGAACAGAAGTCCGGGTCTTGGCTGAGCAGGCCTCTCGCGGTCCCCAGCACCATCAGCTGCGTCGCCGCGATCTCCAGCTCTTAATCCATAACCACCTGGCACCTCCTTATGGCCCACGAGCAAGAGTCCTTTCTCCCCTTTCCTTCCCTGTGTCTTCACAGGGTTCCCCAGAGTCCGTGTCCCTCTGAGTCTCCCGCAGGCCTTGTCTCCCCTCTCCCCATTACATTCTGTGTTAAAATTTCTCAGACCTTCCTGATTAGCCTTGTTGAGATGCAAAATAACTGTCTTTGCAGACGAGGTCTGAAACTTTCCTGTTATTGACATGCAAAATGACTCTCCGTGGCCCTGCTCCACTTCAGGTGGCTGGCCTGTTATTGATACACAAAGTAACTGTCAGTGGCCCTCTCCAGGTCTCCCGTTTCCCACGGTGGCCTGTCTTGGCGGGGAGAGTATCTAATATTTTTCTTGGACACCCCAAGTTCTGGACCCCATTACAAATGCCGTTTGGGAGGCCCTGGCTGTGCCCCATTACAGTGTGGGGATGAGAATGTATTGCATAGAGTGGGTATGGCGATTTCATGAGATAAATACCTTAGCCTGTTCATTAGCTAGTTGTTCTGAGCTGAGATTCCGGGGAAGCCAGTGGGACCCTGCTCCTTCTGTACCCTGTGGATACCCAAGAGAGCAGCGAATTCCTGGAGCCTTTGCATCCCTCACGCCACCTGGGACGCAAGGTCCTGCACTTCAGAGAATCTTTGGCATCATCTCTACCCTGACAGGAGACTGAGTCCCTGCTTCAGATTTTTCAATACTCACAGCTAGTTCTTTCAGGCACGTGTGAATTAGGTACACAGTACGAATGCCTTGGGGGAGAGGGGGAAGAGAGTGTTGGGGGAAGGAGGAAAGCCGCATCCACAGTTGCCAGGCTCCCACCATGAATACGTGTCTATGGCCTCCCTCTGCTATCTTCTCTCTTCTCCTCACATCCAGATTGTCAGGCAAACTCCAAATTATTACCTGTCATTAAGAGCAGTTGCTCTTCTCAGATGCTGTGGCACAGCCGGTACTCGAGTCGGAGGTCCCATCTTCCATTCTAAGCACTTACGAAGAGATTTTTCCAAATCAAGACGGCCCCTCTCCCACTGTCCTTCAAGGTAACTGGCCTATAAAATGTAACTAAATTTTCAAGAACTGTTCCTTCCCTCACATTCACTTTCAATTTAAAAATGCTTCCTCAGTCCAGCCTTTTCCTTTCACTTCGTGAGATGCCACCACATCTCTGAATTCCCCCTGAAGAATGGAGATGCATCGTCCTAAACGCTGAAATCACAGTTCAGCTGTTTCCCACAGGAAGCCAGGGTCAGAGCCATCTAAACTTGTAGTAAATCCTGACTCAGGACCGGCTGACATTGATAACAAGGGGATGTGCTCTGAACTGAGGATCTAAAAATGTTCAAGTACAAAGGAGCCAATCAGGCAATAAATACACGAAAAGGAGTTATCCAAGTGCAGAGGAAAAAGGGTAGGAAAAAACTGATCTGAACGTTTCTCTCCAGCTTTTGATACCAGCCCTCTTCTCATGCTCTGATAATTCCCTAAAGGCCAAGCTTCCCATCCGTGCTGGAAGGAAACAATTGTCCAGTTTTTGGTTTTTGGGTGTGTGTTTTTTTGTTTTTTGTGGGGTTTTTTTTTTTTTTGAGATGAAAACAAGATTTCTCCCACTCTGTTCTATAACAATTCTAGAAATTGATGAGCAGTTTAAAAGGAAAATGGTTTTAGACGGACAGCGCTCCGTGCATTCACTGCTCAGCTGCCAGCGTCACTCCTAGACAGCACCTCTCCCAAAAGGTGACCTTGCAGGCATTTAGCCAAATGTGAGTCCGCACTGAGAGCCAGCGCCACACCAGGCTCCCTGAGGCCTGAAGGCAGAAACAGCCTCTGCCGTAATGGTGTGTATACCTTAAGCAAATAATTATGTAAGTTGTAATGATTTTAGTGCACACCTTGAAGGAGAGCCACAGGCGCCCATGAAAGTACTGTAGGAGGCCTTGGCCTGGTTGAGGGGCCGGGGAAGGTGTGCTTATGGAAGGAGCACCTGAGTAGACATCCGTGATGGTTAGTTAGTTTAAGCTGTCAACTTCCCTAGGCTCTGTAACCAGTTACTGAACCAAACAGTAATTGAGGTGTTGCTGTGAGGGTATTTTGTAGGTCTCTTTTACATCCGTTCATTGAGTTTGAGTGAATAATGTGGGTGGGCCTCATGCAATCAGTTGAAGGCCTTCAGTGTAAAAACTGAGATTTCCCAGAGAAGGAGAAATTTTGCTTCAAGATCACAGCATCGACTTCTGCCTGAGTTTCCAGCCTGTCAGCCTGCCCTGTGGATTTAAGACCTGCCAGGCCCAATTGCATGAGTCAGTTCCATGAAATATAGATAGATGATAGTACACATACACACGCATAGTCCATGGGTTCTGTTTCTCCAGAGACTCTGAAACATCTTAGTGATTCTTAGTATTTTGGCAGGTAAAGAGTGCAGAGAAGGAGCCGGGGACGGTGTCCCAGGCAGAGGGAACTGCCTGAGTGAAAGCTCAGTTCACCTCACCGTTTCACTGGATGCCTTTAATCCCTCCAACCGCTCCTTTCTCTGCTTGCTGGATTCCTCGGAGGATTTCCTCTCCTTACCTTCCTTGCAGTTCACCTTGATGCAACTCCAGGCCCCACAGCTGTGGTGTCCCATCCACAACTGAATCGGCGGGGACCCCAGGGAGAGCTTGTACACACAAAAAGGCCTGCGAGCTTGGAGTCTGGTGTCCTGCATTTGAGCCCAGATCCCCACTTCTTCCCAGGGAATCCTTGGGCAAGTGCCAGAGTCTGTCTGGGACTCAGGGTGGTTTTTGCTCTTCTACAAAATGAGAGAGATGATGAGTTAGTACTTCCTGAGTTCTTAGTATACTCCATGCACTGTTCTAAGCAAGTGAGCGTTCATTCAGTTAATCCCTTCAGTAACTCATGAGGTGGGAACTGTTGTTGTCCACAGTTCATGGCTGAGGAGCCGAGCGGTGGAGGAGATACTCCAGGCCCAGGCTTCAGGTCTCGGGTGCAGGTGTGGAGCTCAGGTCGAGTCTGGTTTGGCACCACATTAACTACAAGCCCTGTGTTGAAAGCTCTAGATGTAATCACCACGTTATCAACAATCCCTGCGTTGTAAGCTCTTGCTATCGAAGGGCTTTCTAAACCCTATAAAGCTTCATGAATGGAAATCATTATTATACTGTTTTTCCCTTCATCTCTGCAGAAAGCTCTGAGGTGTTTTCCCAAATTGTTTTAGGCTCTGCCTTACTTTTATTGTTTATTTTCTGCAAGATCTCATTTAATTCTGGCATCAGTCTTTCAAGGGATACATTTTATCCTTGTTTTAGGGCCAGGACCATTTGGCTGATAACGTGAGAGAGAGGCCAGGAATGCGCCCAAGATGGTACACCTGTGACCCAGGTTCGTCTGGGAGGAGAGTCCGAGTTGACAACTACTTCCTGTGTTTGGACACCCCGCCCAGCCTTTCGCCATTCACGCTTTGATGGGTCAGGTGGTGCCAGTCCCAGCACTAAATTTCTCCCTCCCTGGACTTTCCATTTGAAGAAACAGTTTCATCAGCTTTTTAAGAAATTTACATTAATCACTTTTGAACACGTGCTCTCCGAATTAGGATTTTGATTTATGTATTAGAGCTGCCTTCTTCCCTCAGCATCCTCTGTGGCTTGCTCAGATGTGGAAACGCAGGGAGCCCCCTCTCTGCCTCCCTCCTTCCATCGTCCTGCACAACCTGGGGTCCCTTCTTTGACTTGTTTTCTCTCCGTTGGATCTGCTGTTTCCTCCTCCCACTCCCACCCCTGCTTGCCTCTTCTTTATCTTGCAGCTAAAGCTCCTGCTGCAGTGGGCTCTGAAGTTATTTTGATGTTCTACTTGTTGTGGAAATAAACCCTCCCGCACACACTCACACAGAGCGTGTGTTCTGATGGGAGTAGGCGGTGTGCGTTTGTATGCGGTTCTGGTGCAGAAAGGACTCCAGACTCCAGGAGAGACCCGGGCAGACGTTCCAATAGCAGAGGTGTTTCCCTGGAGAGGGCAGCTTGCAGTTCGTTTCAGTTTTGTTTTAACTCAGTTGACTGCCTACTGTGTGTGTAGATTCCACTGACACTTTTAAGCACAAAATAATGTGTTGCTTTCTACATGTCATAATTAAAAAGGATACGTGGGAAAGGGTGAAGAGATCAGGGGATGAGGAGAACAGAGGTAAAGGAGGTGGATTTTGCAGTGCGTTCTGGAAAGAAAGAATAATAAAGGGAGCAGCAGCAGCAGCATGGAACGGCCAGGCTGTGCCTGCAGGCTCCAGAGAGTTGGGGGGGTGGGGGGCGTCCCGCGGAGCGGAAGGGCATGAAAGGGGGCTGGTGGGGAGGGAAGATCTGCTGAGGTTTGTAAAGTCCCACACACTGGAGAGGAGGATCTGAAGTGAGAATAGGACACTTGGCTGGGCTCTTTCGATGTTAGGAGTTTGCAGCCTAAAACAGAAACCTTACCGCTCAGTTTTTCTTTCTATTGTACAGTGAGGTCAGCAGACATTGTCCTCAGTCCCTCCTTTATCTTGTCCTTAAGCCTCAGTCCATGAATGAGATTTATTACCCTTTTCGTGGTGTCTTTAGGCCTCTGCACATCCCTATTGTTGTGGTTCATCTAAACCTGTGGCTGCCAAAACTCCAATCGCTTGTGCCAAAAAATCCTGCTTAGGGAGTAAACTTGCATGAACACAGACAGCTCTGTTATAGCCATACTGAGATGAATAAGGTAAAGAAAAATTTCCCAAAGCTTTTGTTTACCTGAAATGACTGAGTTACTCTGTACCTCTTAACATACTGTGAATCTTGCAAGGAAGGCGTCAGCAGGAGGCCATGATGGTGTCTGACTTGAAGTTTATTTTGTCTGGTGCAAGGATAGCCACCTCTGCTATCTTTTGGCTCTCACTTTCATGAACTGTCTTTTCTATCCTTTTACTTTTCAGCCTATGCATATCCGTAAATCTCTTTTAAACAGCATTTACAAGTCTCTTAAAAACAGCATTTAGCTGAATCTTGTTTTTTTTAAAAAAAATCCATTCACCATTCTATATTCTTTGATTGGGGAGTTTAATCCATTTACATTTAAAGTCATTATTGATAGGGAAGGACTTACTATTGCCATTTTGTTAATTGTTTTCATCTGGCTTGTAGTTATTTTTGTCCTTTTCTCTCTGGCTGTATTCATTTGTGTTGTATTGATTTTTTTGAATAGATATGTTGTGATTCTTTTCTCCTTTTGTGTATATTCTACAGATATTTTCTTTGTGGTTACCATGGCATTTACATAAGACATGTTATGATTATAATAGCCTATTTTAAACGGATAATGACTTAACTTCACAAGAGAAAAAAAAGGAACATTATGTAATGATAAAAGGGTCAGTTCACCAGGAATAGGTAACAATTATAAATATATATGCACCCAACATCAGAGCACCTAAATATGTGAAGCAAACATTGACAGAATTGAAAGGAGAAATAGACAGCAACATAATAAAACTAGGAGGCTTTAATATCCCACTTTTAATAATGTCTAGACCATCTAGAGAGAAAATTAATAAGGAAACAGTGGGCTTGAATATGAACCACATACATGCATGTATATGTGTCTATATGTATACATGTATATACATATATGTGCACACATGTAGATGTATATGTGTGTATATGTATAACTTTGTTCACAATGGATTGTTCACGTGGAACATTCTTTAGGATAGATTACAGGTTAAGCTACAAAATGAGTCTTAACGAATTTAAGGAGATTGAAATCATGCCAAGTATTTTGACCATGATGGAATGAAATTAGAATTAATAGCAGACACAAAACTGGAAAATTCACAAATATGTGGAAATTAACCAGCACACTCATGAACAACCAGTGGGTCAAAGAAGAAATCAAAAAGGAAATTAGAAAATATCTTGAGATAAACAAAAGTGAATGCACATCACACGAAAACCTATGGAATAAAGCAAAAGAAGTACTGGGGGGGACATTTATAGCAATACATGCCTACATAATGAAGGAAACTCAAACAATCCAGCTCTAACCTCAGAGCACTAGAAAACATAACAACCTGATCTCAAGGTTGCAGAAGGAAAGAAGTAATAAAACATAGAGCAGAAATAAATAAAATAGAGAATAAAAATACTGTAGAACAAAATCAACAAAACAGAGTTGGTTGAAAATTATACAAGGAAATGCTGCCACGTGTGACCACATGGTTGAACCTTTAAGATATTACGCTAAGTGAAATAAGCCAGGCACAGAAGGGCAAATGCTGTATGATTTCACTCACATGAAGTAGCTACAATAATAGTTGAACTCATGGACACAGAAAATAGAATGGTGGTTGCCAGGGCTGGGGGTGAAGGGAAACGGGGGACATTGCTACTCAATGGGTACAAAGTTTCAGTTATGCAAGCTGAGCATCTGATGTGTCTGGTGTGCAATATTGTCCATGAGGTGAACAGTACTGTATTGTGCACTTAAAATTTTGGTGAGAGTAGATCTCATATTAACTGTTCTTGTCACAATAAAGACAAATAAAACAAGTTAAAAAAAAAAACAACCCAAGAAAGTCACGTTGCAGTTAATTTTTTTTTTTTTTGTCTTTGGGGAAAGACTGCTTGTTACAATGCAGAGATCTCCAAAAGGGACTCAAGATGGGCGGTTAGAAGTTTCATTTCTGTTTCTTGCTAGCTCTGAATTGTTAGAAAAGAAATTTGGTCCTTTTGATCTTTAATTTCTTCAATCTGTAAAATGAGACTAAGATGATCTACCTGACCTGCATCCTAATAAGATTATTATTAATCTAGTATACTTTGTAAATTCCAAGGGCTTTCCAAAGATTCACCATGTAATTTGGTTCATAAATTATTTTCTTACCTTCCTCATGAACATCCCAGGGTTCAGGGCCCACAGTCAACAGATAATGGAGTTGAAGTTAGAATGCAGGTCTCCTGGTCTCTATTGCAGTGCTCTTCTTGGTATGGGGCTTCTACATTTTATAATTTAAGGAAGGTCATTGACCTTTTCAAAGATGTTTTCTTATTATCCTGCCATTATTTCTGAAATTTCTAAAATTAGTGTTAAGTCTTGCTTAGTGTTTTGAGACATGCTTCCTTACTGGGTTAAGGCAGTTGAAAGAGATTGAAAGCCAGTTCTGGCTTAGTGAGGCCCCCCAGGAAAACTGTGTACATGGACGCATGTGTGTGAAGATACTGTTCTTCTCTAAGGGGAGGATACAAGAGAAGTGGGAGGGTTTTGCCTGCCCCTCCAGTTTTCTTCAAGGACATTGCACGTGTGATTGGACATGGTCTTCTTAGCAGTTCTTACATCTCATACCTGAGCCCAAAACTAGCCTACACTCAGAGAGGACACATTTAACAGGAGAGGACACATTACATCCTAAGTGGAACAAAGAAGCCCTTCTTACAGAGACCCTTGAAATGATTCCCTTGGCCTGAACCCTGGGTCCGTCTTTTAGACTTGCTTCGGGTGGGGAGCTCTCAGAAGGGTCTTCTGGGCTAGGATCCTGAGCCTTGCCGATGTTAAAAAAGCACGTCCCTACAAAAAAAAAACAATCGTATCAGGGGAACAGTCCATCCATTCCACCCCTTCATCCTAGAAAACCACACAGAATCCACAGCCTCACATTAATAATGGTCTCAACAATATTCTTAACAGTTTTGCCATCAGCTAGTCTTGCTGAAAAGGTCTCTTTTTTCTTAAATCTGGCCATTCAGCCCCTGGGGTCATTATAGTGTCTGAAGCTAGGAGGATAGGTAGGGGTGGATGAAGAAATTCATAAATATTCACAGAGAGCTTGGGGGAGCTGGCGAGACATCAAAAAAAGCTCTTAAAGAAAAGTTGACAGATGAGTTTAGAATAAACAAATCCCTTAAAACATCCAGTACTTGGCCCCAGAAACTTTTGTGATTTTTTTTTTTATTGACGCCAAAACATTTAAAAAATAGTTAAGCAATGTTTAATGACCTAGAGCAGCTGAGTATTCACCCATTCCTGTGTTATTCGTGAAGGGCTTGGAAGAGCCCCTCGCAGAACACTTCCGCAAGGGTCCATTAAGGCAGGCCCCTCGGAGTTCCTCGAGGACGGGGTAGGAGCAAAAAGCAGAGCAAGAGTCTTTCAAAGGAATGAAAAGATTGTAGAAGTGTTTCCATACTGAATTGAGTGAGTTACATTAGTCACTCTCCTGGAAAAGGCTCCAGTGTTATCAGCAGAATGTGCTATATATATATATGTGTGTGTGTGTCTATGTTTATAATCTATAGTGTAATGATTACCGTACAGAGGGAACTGCCCATCTGCTTTAATATAGAAACACAGGGTATATTCTGCAGTTGCAGGTACAATGATTAAAGTTGGGGTGCACTGAATCCCCCCAGAATTATCAGTGCAATGACTTAGAAAAGATGGGGCAAGGAAAGAGAGATGGACTTTGAGAACCTGTTGTGTATGTCCCAGCCACTATGCTGATTGTTGTCATACGTTTTTCATTATAATATTATCATATGACATTAATTTCTATTTTACAGATTAGAAAATTAAAGAAAAAGATGTTGAATAATTTGCATAAGGTCACACAGCTGATAAGTGGTAATACCGTGATTTGAATACAGATTTATTTTATTTCAAAGCCCATGATAAAAAAGAAAAAAATAATTGCATGATGAATTTTTTTTTCTCTGAAAATCTATACATTTTTCTAAGTTCAGGTCTTTTTATATTGTGCTTGGTTTAAGCCTAGTTTTAGAAGGGTTGCTGATCATTCTCTCTAAAACCCTCTATAGACAGCAGAATATATAAAGCAAGAATATTCTTTATTTTTTTGTTACGCAGTTTTTGTTACACAGTTTTATTTTATTTATTGTTACACAGTTTTATTTTATTTATTGGTAATGCAGTTTTTGAGTTGCAGATTTCTTTGTGCTCAACTATTGTCCCTCCTTCCCCCCCCCCCCCCCCCCCCGCCCCGCCAGGATAAAGGAGAAAGAACCTCTGGACTGGGATCCATTTGTTTTTTATTCTAATACTGGCTTATCCATTTCTTGTTTCATGAGTATGGGTAGTACATATAACATTTTTCTGGTATAATTTTATAAATTAAAATAAAATTACATTTGCTATGATTTACTTCTATAATTGTCATGAGGATCAAATAAGATACTGCAAGGTGATCCACCAATATATGGAATTACTGTTGTGACTCATTTTTAAAGGTCTTTATATCGTCTTTCAAATAGGGAAATTTTGGTACATACTTAAATAAATGTAACATTGAAAATTAAGAGTGATTAAAATTGTATGACCTGCTAGAAATCTTCATATCTTTATAGACAGTGTTAATCTAGAAATTGTGGGGGACACTTTAGGGGATTCATGAGCCCTTTGTTTTTATATTGAAAATTTTGTGAAAATGCTGTTTCTTGGAAGAGAATCCGTATGAGTCATCAGATTTAAAAAATGAGTTCACAGCCATTAAAATGTTTAAAAAGTACTTAGGGCCTAGGGGTGCAGCCCTATTGCCTTGGATATTGAGCTTATGGTTTGAAAGGACAGATAATTCCATATACTTTATCCTTTAGGGTCCCATCAGAAAAGCGGAACTGCACTGTATAGCTCAACAGTGGGGATTGAGCATAGGGAATTAGTGTCACCGGTTTTAGAGAGCTGGAAGAGAAAAGAAAGGAAGCGCGGAGGCTATTTCAGAGACAATAAATGCTGAGAGAAGTTACTACTCCCAGGGATGGGAGCAGAAGGAGAGAGGGTAGAGCAACTGGCATCCTGGGATTGCAGGAGGGCCCAGTTGGGCTGGTGGTCAGACCTCTGGAAGCGGAAGTGCCATGCAGCTTTGAAGGGGCAGGACAGGAAGGCCTGGGGTGAAGAAAGAGGCTCAGTGCTGGAGGAAACTAGCACTGAGATGGCTTTGACCACAGCACAAACAGGAAAGGGTTCCTTTCCTCCTCTTATTTCTTAGAGTCTCCCTCCAGATCCTAGTCGTAAGCTAGAAAGTTGACAAAGGACTTTGGGAAATGTAGTTGGTAGAGTCCCTCGCTCTGACATCACTGAGTATATGAAGTTAGATTTTCATACGTGTTAATTTCTGCACTATGCCTTTTAGTGATGTCTACAGGAGCACATAGCAGGAATTCCTTTATATGTTTGAAAGGACCTTTTCAACATACCTGAACTAGTATATCAGTAATGCTGCTGTTTCAGAGAAAGTGGAAATCACTCACATCCAATCTTACACTACAACCCTATGTGTATTCCAGACAGTCTTCTTCTTCTTCTTCTTCTTTTTTTTTAAGGATTTGTGTCAGGACAAAGGTTACTGTTTCGGTAATCTAGTGAGATTTAGGAATGGCAAGGCACTGTCATCGTTCTGGGTGGCCTCATCAAAGATGGGGGTGTTGAGACTGAAGTCCGGGGAGTAGTTCAGGCATCCCTGTGGAAGGTGGAAGGGTAAAATTTCGTGAGTTAGAAAGAGGGATGGAGGAAAGAGTCTGGACGTTCAAGACAAGACCAAAAAATAAGCAATTTTCCTTGCAGCCCATATATGAAAGACTTCAAGGACAGCAGAAATACTAGTAATATGTACGGCCAGAGGTCCAAATACATCGTTTGGAAAACTAAATCACCAGACGTAACCAGATTCTTAAAGGTTCCTGCTAGGCTTTGTAAAGTTGTGTTCTTTTAGATAGACTTGACCTTCTGTATAAGCCATGGTAGTTCATTGTTGGATAAATCTCAGCTCCTGCTAAGGCCAGAGTGAACCAGTAGGGAGGAATGGGCAGAACTCAGGAGAGGGATGCAGATGACCAGGAGCGCTGTAGCACCAGCGGCAGCCCTTCGTGGTTCTGACGTGAGTAGCACACGAGTCCATGTGCCAGTTGCTCCAACACCGCCGTGTTGATTTCTAGGATCTACCTTAAACCTTCCTCCTCTGGCAAGCTTGCTATTATCTTCTCTGGATGCTTAGGCTTTATATTGAACTTTATTAATAATAAAAACAAAAATTATGTGGTGCTTATACTTCTTAAAAGGCTGTTAATTTCTATTAACATATTTAACCATCCCATTAAGCCAGTGAAATTGAAACCGATGATTTTACTTTCCTTTGTAGGTAAGGAAATTGAGGCTTCAAGGTTAAGTAACAAGCTTAAGGACATATTTTTAAAGAACTCATCAGGGACTTGAACTCAGGCCTTCTGAACTAAAGCCTGTGATGTTACCATTTTGTGTGGTTACATTAGGGACTAAAGTAGTTCGATGATCATTATAAATCATTGTAGTATCGTAGATGCACGTTGAAAAAATAATCTGTGGTTCAAATAGATTAGGGAAACGTTAAATACTGTATTCCCATCTATGTGATTCAGAATGCATGTTAGAATATTAAAGACTCTTAAAAGCCTTACAGGAAAAAAAAATCTAATTTTTTGTTTGATGTAGAACTTTTCTTTTTTTTTTTTTAGACCATAGATCATTTGTTAGTGTGAAGCATCCATTTATATTAAATGTAATACCATTATTTCATAAAACACTGGGGAAATGGGGCCTCATTCCATATTCTGACCCTTGACCTTTCAGAACCAAAATTGATAATTTTCTTTTCTATAGACTACCACACAGCGATTGGGAGCATTCCGACTAGGTCAGTGGCTAGCTGGAGGGATTTTCCAATATTGGATGCATGTTGACACACCATAACTATCTTCTCACCAGGCTCAGTGACTGAAGAAAATGATGTTAATGTTCACAGGAACTACTGTGTAGAAAGCTATCCAAGGCTGATGATCCAAGGTGATTCCATCTATCTTATGGCCCCTATTTTGTTTTTAAATTACAAGTTTCTAAATGCCCTGTGGTCATTCATTATTTATCAAACTTCAGTGCACTCAGTGGCTCTCTCCTGTGAAATGGCCAGCTTTGAATCAAGTTATTTGTGGGATGGTGGTTATTAGTAGCTGCTCAGATTGAGAAATGGTAATAAGAAGCTAATTAGGTAACACAGCTGGAAAGAAAACAGAAAAATAGTCATGGGCAATGATAAGGAAACATGGCTCACATTTTCCCCTGTAAGAGTGGAAAAAACTCAGATTTACACTATGTTAAAAATCTCTCTGTGTTCTAAGAAATCAGCACGTTGACACTATATCGCCAAAAGAAATGCAACAGGCACCAACCTGGGCATGGTGCAAGATAGAGTGGAGGAGGCAGTGGCGAATAAGATTAATTCCTCACCATAAGTTTCACGTGCTCTGGGAACCAGGCAATAGACACGAACAGCATTGCCCATACACTTTATAAACACATGCAACTGAGGTATGGACCTCAGAGGAGGGCGTGTAAATTCTCTGGGGTGATAGCCTGGCAAAGCTCACAGAAGAGGTGACGTTCAAATTGCACTTTGAAGGTGGATAGGAAATCTGCCCCTACCTGCCCCTTCAGTGTCTTCTTCTGCCACTCTACCCTCTGGCATCCACTTTCCAGCCTCAGTGGCCTTCTCACTGGCTCAGCCCTCAGGGCCTTTGCATGCGCTGTTTCTTCTGCTTGAGACCCTTGCCTCCATCTTTTCACCTATCTAACTCTTCTTGCCTTTCAAGTCTCAGCTTAAATGTTACTACTCAGCGGGCCTTCCCCGATTACTGCATCCCACATACATTGCATCTCCCACATTGTTTTTCTCATGACATTTTGATAATTTCACTTATGGCAGCTATTATACTTTTTTATTTTTATTTTTTTTAAAAATTTTTATTATTTTTAGACAGAGGAGAAAGAGAGGGAGAGAAGTATCAATATGTGGTGGTCTCTTGCGCGCCCCCTACTGGAGACCTGGCCTGCAACCCAGGGATGTGCCCTGACTGGGAATCAAACTGGTGACCCTTTGGTTCACAAGCCAGCATTCAGTCCACTGAGCCGTACTAGCCAGGGACAGATATCACACTTTTTCTTCTGTATTTTTTTACATGGTTGTTTACCTGTCTTCTAAACTGTTATGTAACTTCTGTACAATAACTGAGCCTATTTAGTTTAGTGCTGAATTTCCATATCTCTTTCAGGGCTCAATAATTTGTTAAGTGAATGAATGAAAGAAAGTGGGGCATCTTAAGGTGAATGAGAATCTCCAGCAAAGGCTGGAGTGGTGTGTATGCTAGTGGCAGGTTCTAAACTGTGTATATTTGGTGTGTGTGTACGTAGGAGAGGCTGAATCCTGCCCCTTCCTTTGCCCAGAAAGAGGAGAAGCTCAAATGCAGGTAGGGATAAAGGCATTATGAGGTCATGAACAAAAAAGTGAAGCACTCTTTGAGGCAAACAGAGGTAGTAAATTCCTGGCTCTTGATAAGATACTTCGTTTCTGGGTTCATCCTCTTTTTGTTTACATAGCTGATGTGCAAAGCCAGGCTTGGACTGTCTTCTTGCAGAGAGGCGTCTTTGTTCCGGTGGCTCTGCGTCTCAGGAACCATGCTTCTCCTCCGCTGCCTACCCAGTGTGATTTTCTGGGGCTTAGCTTTCCAGCCCTCCTAGTGCCATCAGAATGGTAGGATGTCCAGGGACAGGAGTAGGGTGTGCGCCTGGGGAAGGGGATGGAGGACGGCTTGAGTCTGCTTTGAGTTAATATCTTAGGCCCAAAGTAGACTAGAAGCCTCTGTGCTTTTCATCAAGTCCAGAACATCTCACTGGAACCAGGAGTCCACACGGGCTCTGGGAGCAAATTCATATAAGGGAAGATAATAATTGCTGACATACCCTGAGCTCTAACCCTATGTCAGGCTCTGTGCGAAGCACTTTATATGCATTTTCTAATTTAATCCTTGCATTACCGTCCTGTGAGTTAGGTCCTATTTTTACACCCATTTTATTGAGGAGAAGAGTTGGGCATCGCTGGACTCTGCAGCCTGAACCCGCAGCCTGCCGTGTGTCTGGCTCTGGGACCTGCAGGCACGGCTGGCAGCTGCTCAGAGACTTTGAGCTTGAATCCCAGCCATCTCTTCCACTTTTCAGACCTGAGGAACAGGACCACAGGCTGGTCCACGGAGGGCGGGCAAGGTGAGGGGTGGGATACATGGTGGGACCGGGGTACATGGCTGTGAAGGATTTTGAATGCTAAGTTAGGACATCTGGATTCATTCTTGGAAAAATGGAACCAAAGGGGTTGTGTAAGCAAGGAAATGGCGTGCAAGAGACTAAAGTGACAGAGAGTGGCAGTTGGGAGCTGCGGTGGCAGGCACCGAAAGCTGTAGTAGGTACTCAGCAAGTCTGAAGCAAAGTTACGGTGAGGAAGAGGGACCGGAGAGAGTCATTTTAGGGTAGAATTGATAGGACTTGGCAACCACCTGGTGTGGGAAGAGCTGTCACACAGTGATGAAATACACATTCTCACATTCCCAGCCACACCCTGCATCTCAGCAAATAATTTTTAATGATTGGTCGGTGTTTCCGTAATATCCTCACTGCACTAAGAAGTATGAATTGGCCCCGTCTCTGAAGAATCATGAGTTCCCAGGCTTCTCTGACTTACAAGACTGCTGTTAAAAAATGAAATCACTTGTATAGGATGCTACACGTGCGCCTCTGTCACTGTAGGACTTTGATGCCAGACAGTTGTTACTTCAGTGTTATTGCGACATAATGTTTTTATGACTTTGTTCATTTAGGGTTGATGTTCTGCCAACCTCTCTCAGTATTTTAGGGACAAATTTAAGGACTAGAAAACAGGTAAAATAAATACAAAGGTAGATTTAATCAAATTAAAATGAACAGAGAAGGCTTTTGAGTTGATGTACTTTGCTAACAGAGTGCTTAACATTGTTTGTGCTGTGAATCTGCATCCATATCTATAGAACCAAGTATAGTTTTTGCTTTTTTTTACTTGTTATTGAACAAGTGAATGGACTATGAATGCAGTCTTTGTGATCAGATATTAAATTTAATTCTGAATTGCCTGGTAGCTAGGGGAAAAAGGAAAATATGGTATATTATACACTCCATGTTATATGACTGAAAAAAGATATCTTTATCTGAACTAAAGAGGTTTTGTCAAGGCCAGGAATTCAACGAGGAATTTGTTTTATTAGACCTTTACATGACAGCTTGATGTCAATAATGTTAATTCTTACTCCTGCTGATTTCTCTTAAAACAAATTTGTTGGAGGCATTTTGTTTTTGTTTGTCTGTGCTTAAAATTAGGGGTCAAAGCAGGGTTACAGAATTACTGAGTGATGGCAGAAGGGCTCAGCAGGCAGAAGAAGCAGGGTGGACTGGTTGTTAATATAGTGGGTTTTAGAAGTGAGGAACTCACTTTTTTATCAGAACAATAGAGATGATGATGATGATGATGATGATGATGATGATACCACCTCCATCACAGGGCTGTTGTGAGCATTCAATGAGATAATGAGTAAAAATATGCTTAGCAGCGCAGCTTCCACAGAACAAATGCCCAATAAGCGATGGCCCCAACCCGGAGTGAGCCTGACTGCATGCTTGTGGCACAGGTAACGGTGTGTTCGCAAGAGCCCTTTTCGTCTGCACCGCCTCCCTCCCCTCTTCTGTCTGTGTCTTAGTGCGTATCAGCAGCACCCCTGGTAATGGATGACTGGTCCTGGTCCGGTCCTCTGTTCTTTGTCCTTTTTTCCTTTTTTTTCCTTTTGGGCCTCCCCCTCCAAATGCAAAGAAGACTATGTGATTGTAGAAGTTGCACATGACAGGGAAGCTCAGACAGATGTCATTTCACCCATTTCCCATTGCATGGTATTGCGCCTCCTTTAATTTGAGTAAAGCTTAGGACTGCGTCTAGACTGCAAGTTTTCCAGGGAAACTACCACCCAACTCAATTTATTCAACACCCATGTTTGGAGCAGGCTAGTATGTTATAGGCACTGAGATAGGGCAGTGAATAAGCCAGTGAAGTTTCTGCCCTCATGAAGCTTAACTTTCAGTGGGAGAGACAGATAAAGCAAGTAACCAAATGAATAAACATGACAGGTTCAGGTCATAAGTGTCAGGCAGAAAATTAAAAAGGGTCAGGTGACAGAAAATGACCGGAGAGATTATTGACTTGGGCATCAGAGGAGGGTGTTCAAGGTGGGAATAATTGGACCAGGCTCTAACGGCGTGAGGGAGCCAGAATGCCATGATCGGGGAGCGGGGCGCGGGGGGTGTTGGGGAAGAAGAGCAAGTGCAAAGGCCCTGCGGTAGAGTGAGCTGGAATCATTCAAAGAGTAGGAGGGAGGCCATGGGACTGGTGTGGCTAGGGAGATGGGGGTGAGGTGAGCAGAGGCCGGAACCCAGAGCGGGCTGTGAAGGACTCTGCAGGCATCAGCAAAGGCGTTGGTGGCCACAGGGCCCCCAGGGCAAAATGAAGTTTTAATCTGTGTGGTGGTTCCCACACTGTTTGTATCCAGACAGAGTTCCCTGTGTGTCAACTACCATTAAAGCCTTTAAAGATTCAACTCTCAGTTCAGAGATTTTAAAATTATCTAACTTGCTCTCCAAATTAACCTCAGGAGGCACCTTATTGGGATTCCGGCTACAATTTAGAGAACGTAATAGAATTCTTGTAACTTTTAAGAAGTTGTTTTAGGATCTGAACCTTCTAATTTCATGCCTGCATGTCTGCCACCAAACTGAAGATGCCTCTCAATTCTTCCATGCCCTTTCCTTCTGTTGTTTTAAACCAATCATATAACTGGGGCTACAGAGACAGGGGGTTAGGTATCAACGCTTTGAGTCATTTCAGTGAGTGTACACCATCATCATCATCATCATATTCAGAACAGTACTAAAAATAGGTATATTCTTACTTATCACTTACTATATCCCAGAAACATGCTATGCGTTTAGCATTCACCATTAGATTTCCTTCTCCCAATAATCCTAAGAGTTAGGTGTAATTATCTGCTCAGAAAGTTTAATTAACTTCCCCAAATTCACACAGCAGTGGAGTTGGAATTGAACTCAGGCTCATGGTTGAATAGACTGAACAACTCTGATGCTCACCTCTAACTACATGAACCAGAGACTAAGTCAAGCCACTGAGGACCACACGATGGAATAAGACTTCGTTCATGACCTTGGGAACATAAAGGTGTAAATGGGCGATCTCTCTTAAGAGAATATAGGATTTTTTTCGCCTGCCCAGCCCTCCCAGGCAAAGTGAGAACAGAGCGTGGTTCTCTTTGACAACTCAGGGGTCCAGCACCTGGGCCCAGAGGCAGGCGTGGAGGAGGAGCAGGGCAGAAGGGAGCCGTCCAGCTGCAGATCAGCACCAGCGTCTTGGGAGGCAGAGGGTGAGAATCCTGAGAGCGGTTAAGAGGCTTCACCTTGCCATGGGAGATAAGTGCAAATTCTGATTTCCCTAGACCCGACTATTGAACCACAATCCAGGCTGTGGTTATTTATAGTCCCCTAACAGCCTTGTTTACACAACTTGCTTGGATGCAAATCCGCGGATGGAAGCGGAGGAGGCAGCGAGGTGTGCAGCCCGAAGGGACTGGGGGATTGGTTTTGCTCCTGTAGTGTTAGCACAGCTGCACATGACTGCCCACACTTGCGCAGCCCCGGGAGAGAATGAGAACGTGCAGTCCCCAGGACATTTGCCCAGCCTTTCTGCCTGAGCGAGAGGTAACAAAAGGAGTGGAGTGGACTTCGATTATTCCAATCCCTTCCTTCACCATCCACCTCGACCTTTCTTTTCCAGCCCCATCACCCACTACATCTCCCACACCTCCAGACCCTCCCTTTCAGTCTCTTGGCTCTAAAAACATCATGTTCTCTGTAGCTTGGGCAGCTCTTTCTGCTCAGAATGCCCCCAGCTTGGTTTTTCTCTCTCTTTCTCCCCTCCTCCCCCGACCTTTTTACAAAGCATGTTATATGTATGACTAATGGGGTGCCAGATGGCTTTAGGTAGTACACAGGCAGAATTGTTACTTTATGCAAATATTTATTATCTCAGACCTGAGTCAGTTTGAACAAAGATGCTGAATATATAGTAGTAGAGGTAGAATATACATAGGATAAATACCTTGATGATCATGTAAGGGTAACTGTCATTTTGGAAACACTGCTCTTATTTATCTGACGTAGTCTGGAATTCTCTTTTGTTCTAAGGCACCTTCTCCAACCTGTGAAGTTCACACTATCTGGTTCCATGACCTTCCTTCACTCTCCAGGATATCATAGTATCATCTAGGCCAGCATGCCCCATGGTCTCTGAAGGCTGTGACTCTTGGAGCTCTGTTTTTTTTCTAAGCTCAAATACTGACATCACCAGTGGATCATAGTGAACTCGAATGAAAAATAGTCAGAAAACCACCTCTCTCCCTTTGTCCCACTACCTCTCCCTCCGCCCCCGCCTCCCGCCTCCCTAGTTCTTGGCAATCTTTATTCTCCATTGCTATAATTTTGCCCATTTGTGTTATATAAACAGAATCATGCAGTATGTAATCTTGAGAGGTTGGGTATTTTTACACATTAGGATTATTCCCTTGAGATCTATCCAAGCTGTTGTGTGAACCAAGAGTTTGTTCCTCTTTATTGCTGAATAGTGTTCCATGTTTGGTGATACCAGAGTTTTCTTAACCATTCGTTTATTGAGGACATTTGGCTTGTTTCCAGGTTTGGACTATTAATATATACTGTTATGAATAAAGGTGCTTGAACATTGATAGGTTTTTGTGTAAACAAGTTTTAATGTCTCTAAGATAAATGCTCGGTTGCAGGGTTGTTTGGTAACTGCGTGATGAACTATGGAAAAATGTCATTTTCATTTCCAGAGCGGCTGTACAATTGTCATTCTCACCAGCAAGGTACAAGTGGGCTACTTTCTCCATACCTTGCAGCATTTGGTGTTCTCAATATTTTTTAATTTAGCCATTCTAAGTGTGTAGGAATATTTCATTGTAGTTTTAATTTACATTTTCTTAGTTAATGATGCTGAACATTTTTTATGTGTTTGCTCTCTTTATCAAATATCTATTTCTTTTGCCTATTTTCTAATTGAATTCTTTTGTATTGTTTTAACTCTTGTATTTTAAGGGTTCCTTATATATTCCAAATACAAGTCCTTTGCTTGATACATAACTTGCAAATATTTTCTCCCATTCTGTACCTTGTGATTTTATCCTCTTCAAGGTTCTTTCACATAGCAGCATGTCTCTCCATTCATTTAGGTCTTCTTTGATTTCTTTTAGCAGTATTTTATAATTTTCACTATACAGATTATGTACATTTTATTAGATTTAAACCTAATTATTTCATTTTCTTTGGAGCCATTGTAAATAATATTGTTTGTGATGTCTGTTTCCACATGTTTATTATTGATACATAGAAACTGAAATAATTTTGTGTGTTGATTTTGTCTCCTGTAATTGTACTGAATTCATTTATTTTTTCCTACTATTTTGTAGATTCCTTGAGATTTCCTATGTAGACTGTCATACCATTTGCAGATAGGGACAGTTTGTCTATTCCTTTCTAATCTGTATGCCTTTGGTTTATTTTTTTTTTCCTTGCCTTATAGCACTGGCTAGAGTGTTATTTTTGAATAAGGATGGTGAAAGTTGGACATTTCCTTGTTCCAGTCTTAGGGATGAAGCTTTTATTGTTTCACCATTATATACAATATTAGCTGCAAGTTTTTATAGATATTCTTTATTAAGTTGAGAGCATTCTCCTCTATCCTTAAGTTTCCTGAGAGCTTTTATCCTGAATGGGTGTTAGATTTTGTGAAATATTTTTCTGCATCTGATCATACATTATTTCTTCTTTAGTCTGTTGATATATGATATAGGGTGTGTGTGTGTGTCCATAATGTCTTTGTGGACCCTTTAGAATAGAGGCCAGATAATGAATTAGGGGTCCTTCCTGTCAGTGTGAGATTTCAGAACCAAAAGCAGGGTGATGTGGGCTTGTGCCATTGTGTTCGTTTCTCCCATATATTTCTCCATCGCCTGTTTCTTCTCATTCCTCTTTCCTGAACAGAAGAACTGTGATGTCACTTTGGGCACCCAGATCTGTTACCAAGATCTGTGTATAGTTGCTGAGTCCCATCCTTGCCCATGGGCACGTGATCGACTGTGAATGTCAGCCACTGACCCTGAATTCTCGGACCCAGGTTCATTCCCTCCCCTGAACCAGAACAGGGGCTTTGCGTTGACTCTGAGTCTCAGCCTGGCATTCTCTCCATTGTTACGACCCACCATTGTTCTTGAATTCAAAATTCAATGCATTTCTTTCTCTTTCTGACCCAGCCTAGGTTTCCCAAAGAAAAATAATGCAAAGTGGTACAAATTTACAAGTGTGGCATGGAATAATGAATTGGGAATATAGTGGCATACAAGCACCGAGGTTTGCTATATAGTCTTCATTTTAGCCAGCAATTTTTCTATACTGTTATTCACAGATATGCAGTTACTCTTGACATTCCTCACTATTTACCCTGCGCTCTCTTTAGCATAAAGCATCTCACAGCTTACCTGTGATTCAATAAATAAGCATGAAAAGGGTCTATCTTATTCAGCAAACCTATTCTCTGAGGCTTTTTTCCCCCATAGAAAATAAAATGTGCATTGTTGCATAGGAGTAAATTGGACCAGAAACCTTGTAGAATGTTGCCGTTTTTGAGTGTCTTATGAACATTCATGTGTTTATCTCTGCGCTGGCCAGATACACATTATGCTGTGTTAGCTAAATGTTAAAGTCAGCCCCGAGTCACCCCAACCCAAGTGGTGTTTTTGAGGCAACTTGAACTTAGCATAAGCTTTATATATAAAATCAATTCTAAGGAGGCAGAAGCAGATCCCTGCTTCTTGCCAAAGGAAGGAGAAAGTGGGCGTGTCAGAGCAGCTCAACTTGGGAGAAGCTGTTATTTCTACGTAGCTCCACTCTCCCCCCAGGACCAATTTAACCAAACAAGCATTGATACAGAGTTCATAGGGGTCGTGGAGCTCTGAAAAATAGTGGGATTCAGAAAACCCATTTGTTCATAGAAATCAGAAATTGAGGCCCAGGAAATGAAATGACTTCCCCAAAGGTCACACGGTGTCCCGCGAATGAATCCTCACGGGAAGGGCTCAGCACATGAGCTCAGGCTTTCTCTGGGTTTGTGGGCAAGTCTTCCTCAAGGCCCCCTCACACAGGAGCGAGGCAGTCTGGCTTCCTAAACGAGCAGCGCTGATCACAGGAAGACACAAAAACGATACGAGATCGGAACTTGGGAAAACACCCATTTTCAAAAAGATAATAAAAACAGATGGAGGAAAGCGAACAGTTGTAATGGGTCAGAGCAGTGTCCTTTGTGTCAAACAACAACGGCCTTTGAGAGAGAAGAGTGTGAAGGTGCTGAGTTCCATCCTCCCCCCCCCCCGCCCGCCCCTGTTTTCCACCAGAGCAGAGAATGGACTGGGCACCGGGGGTGGCGAGGAGGAAGGGTGCTGCCCACCCCTCTTGCCAGTCGGTGCATTTGGAGAGGGAAACCACTGTAGCGTTAATAAAAGGGCCATGCGAGGATAGAAGCTGTGCCGGGGAAGCAGGTTGGCGAGGGCACAAAAGCACACTTGGAGGGACTCTCCATCCCAGGCATGTTTATTTAGAAAATGTTCCAGTACCAGGCCATGGAATTCATAAATAAAAACCTCTTCACTAGTTTGACTCAAAAGGAATAAAGATTTATTACCATCTTAATCAAGGAAACGGTATTGACCCACTGGCTATTTGAGATTTTTGCATTGTGGGCAAGAATATTTATTGCTTTTAATTACCATAAATAAGCAAGGATCTTGTTTTTAACAGATCTTCTCCCATTCCCTTGATCTTGGTTTGCAATTCTAGGTGCAAGGGGGAAATGCTCTATCAGCGTTAAGTAAAAATTCTCAAAGATGATAAATTAAAAATGACCAAGGCTTGTTTTCAATCTCTCTATTTTCTCTTCAGTCCTGGAAAAATCAAAATAGTATTGTGTATGTGACAGTGCAGTGGCCCTGGCTTGTTGAATGACCTTCAGCAACCAAGTTAACCTCTCTGAATTCCAGGACTCTACGCGGAAATAAGGGCAAGAACACAAAGGGTAACAAGAGCCACCTCCCAAGGTGAGGAAGAGCCTCCCAGAAGGAGGCCTCTGAGGCAGGAAGGAAGAGAGCAGGCTCTCTCTTGGACCTGCTCATTGTCTGTTTGGCCTGTGGAGAGAGTTCACCGCCTCTCTAAGCCTCAGTTTTGTCATTTGTAAAATGGGGAGAATAATGATTCCTTGACAGGGCCATCGTACTGATAAAAGGTGATAAGGGATTAAGAAATCCCAAGCAGGGTTCTTAGTATGTGTCGTTCAGTAAGTGACAGTCAGTTTTTTTAAAGTCCAGCATCTGGATGCTCATGCTCTGTGTATTCTCTCTCTGCACATATTCACACATGTACGCGAGAGTGAAAAGAAAAAGATTAGGTTTCCAGGCCAACATTGTTGGGTTGTGTGTTATTTCCAAGAGCTCTTCAGTTGATGGCCTAGTTTCCTGAGGTCTGTATGTCTGAATCCACCTGTGGGTCTTCTGTGACCAAAGGAAGGAGCTTCTAGCAATTGTAGGCCATGTGTTGACAGCTTACACTCCACATTATTGTGGGGTAAAATAAGCTGTCTTTACTCTGTGCTGTCAGTGAAAAAACTGAATCCTGTAAAGACTAAGTGGCTCCACAGAATAGAAGAACACAGTTAAGTCGTGCAGATCTTTGGGTAAAGGATTTACAGGAAGGGCCGTTGGACTCAATTTAAACTCTGCTCTAGTGCGTCTGGTCTTGCCCACAGGAGTGGCCGTTTGTCTGTTTTATCATCTCCCGATTGTTTGACCCGGGCAAGTTTCTAACCTCCTTAGCTCTTAGCTTTTTCATCTGTAAAATGGGAATAATAAACTTATGTATTCATGGGATAGCTGTGAGTTTAAATAAGATCGTTTTTATGAGGCTTCATAAACCTCATCAATTTCTAACCCAAAGTATATTGATGAATAGAAGCTGTCATATAAAATCTTCAGATCATCACTTTCCTTCTGTTGACAGATTCTGGAGAGACAATGCCCCCAAACTGATTTCCTAGAAAGAAAATAGCAAATTCATACATGTATTTGCAGGCCACTGCCCATGATTAAAGTAGTAATTGTAGACAGATTAATATTTCCTCATTAGAAAACACTTGATCTTCCCTCCTACCATAGGAGTCTCATGAGACAAGATGTTTGTGAGTAGAGAGGGATGAAGAGTCTTCAGCATTGTTTATTTTTATGGAATGGAAACATCTCAGGAAAGACAAAGGGTGCTGGTTAAAGTATCAATAACTAAGGAAATACTTGTTAACAAATTGCTGTATTGACTCTCTGATTGACACAGGGGTTAAGAGTCTCAGGAACCTACCAGATAACAGTAATCGTATTTAAGTGATGGAGAGAAGAAAGACGACAGTGACAAAGAGAGAATGAGGGGACCGAGGTATGGGAAATAAAAAAGGAGAAGCATAGAGATGAAAGTTCAGGGAGCTAAGAGAGGGAGGGAGAGGAGGAGGAAGGAGGAGAGACGGAGGAGGGATGAAGAAAACGGAAGAGAGAAAGAGAGGGAAGCAGGAAGAGAGAGAAGGAAACAACACAGATGGCGAGAGGGCATCAGAGCAGGGAATTAAAGGGGGGAGTTGAAAAGAAGGAGAATGGCTAGAGAAAGAAAAGAGGAGGGAAGGGGTCCTGGACTTGTAGCCAGATTGACTCCTGCAGTGACCGGGTCCACGGCTTGACTGATGACTTCAGTAATGATATTTTTTAAACTTTTTTACTGAACTTGTTGGGGTGACGTTGGTTAATAAAATTATAGAGGTTTCAGGTATACAATTCTGTAATACATCCTCCGTATATTGTGTTGTGTGTTCACCACCCCTAGTTAAGTCTCCTTCCCTCTGTTACCCTCTCCCTCAGCCCCTCTTCCCATCTGGTAATCGCCATACTGTTGTCTGTGTCTGTGAGGGGTTTTTTTTCTTGCTTAAGGCCTTCACCTGTCTCGCTCACCCCCACCCCCAATACCCTCCCTCTCTGACACCTGTCAGTCTCTTCTCCATCTGTGCGGAGTGAGATAAGCCAGTCAGATAAAGAGCAGTAGCACATGATTTCACCCGCATGTGGAATCTAATGAACAAAATAAACTAACAAACAAAATAGAAACAGACTGAAAAAGTAATGATTTTTGGAAGCAGGGGGATCCAGCTTTGTTCCGCTCACCTGCCTGCTTCCCTCACACCTGCTAGGAAGACAGCAAAGCTCTCTGCAGGCTGGAAAGGCGAGAGATACTTCTTTCTTCCTTGCCTAACAACTAGCCCCTGGAAATGCTGCTCCTTGGTCGTGCCTTTCTTTGGGAAGAAGGAAGATAATAAAGCGTAGGATGAATTGAGCTGCTTTTATTTTTTGACTGGAAATGACCACGGACAGGAAACTTCTCCAAGTCAATGGCTCCCTTGTGGGGTGTTGCAGTTGGCACAACCAGACCCCATCTCCTCTGTCTCAGGGACTTCTTCAGAGCCTGGCGAGTGCCTTTTTTGCAATGGTGACAAACAAATATGTGTCAAATGAGTGAGACCGCTTGCCTGCTACCTTCTCAGGCTAGGCAGAGATCAGCACAGTGAGCTAGTACCTTTTGTGGACATTTGGCTCGCACAGACCTGAGCAAGCATGTAACCCAATGGAAGATTAAAGGAGTGAGGTTCAGAGAGGTACACTGACTTGCTCCAAGTCATACCGTTTGAGTGGAGTCAGGGTGCCCTCTCGCCCAGGGCTCTTTCTCTGGCATGACCTGCCCCTTGGAACCCTGCCTGTGTAAACAAGGAGAACAAAAATTCCTTACCTTGATGCAGTCATACCTCACTTACCAATTGGATATTTTTCCTGAGACTTCAGTATTTTTTAAATGTATATATTAATACTTAAATGCAACTTCTCTTCCTCTAGAAGCCATTACCCATTCTTAAGGACCATTATAGAAAGCCTTTCAAGGGATTTTCTGATTTATCCTCAAAAGGAACACAGAAAAATGATTTTCTGTGTCAATCTTTTCCTGAGGGAGGTGTCTCCACAGATGCTGCAGAATGATAGCAGTGGTTATTACAGACCCCAGTCACAGGTACCCTCCTGTGCCTATAACCGTCTTCCCGCTCATGGCCTCACTCTTATCTTGACAACACCCATTTAAGAAATGAAGAATCTGAGACCCGGAATTTTTGAGGCTTAGCCAAGAATGGAATGGTTTGTTAAAACTGGCCTTCGAGTTGAAAGGCCAGAGGGTGCATGACTCTGACTATTGATTTGGAAGTTGTTCAGATTACTGGTGTTTGGAAATCTGACTGACTTGGTTTCACATCCTCTTCTGGCATCCATTAGCTTTGGGACTTTGGTCAAATTTCTGAGCCTTAGTTTTCTCACCTGCGAAACGGGGATATCATGGAGCGTGGACATCGCAGAGTTGTTGCAAGGATTGAGGGTCCTTCCAACAGAGTTCTCAGCACGCACTACGTGCTCAGCATCTTAGCCATTATTACTTGGGACAGCCTCCCCGCCCCACTCAATTGCTGACAGATTCTCTGTACTTCTCCAGGTCATCTTAGAGGCTCAGGCAAGATGACATTCCTGCACTTGTAGAGGACGTGTGTTTCCACATTTCACAACACTTTACCTGCCATTTCATTCCTCAGAGCACAAACGCATCCACTTCTCAGTTTAAAAATGATCACTGCTGATTCATGCCTTCGCCTTGTGACTTGTTTAATCCCATTTCCTCTTCCAGGGAATGCATTTTCTGCCAGATAGCCTTCTTTATAATAGCTGTTATATTTGAGATTTTTTAATTTTTATGTTTCAGCAAGTTGAGCTCTCTCTCTTAAAGAAACATACAACATCAGCATCTCTACTTCATCCTGAGGGCAGTTGGTGCACCAAAAATAGTGAGGGAATAAGCTGAAGTTCTGACTTTTCCAGGGATGAATGCAGACAGCGGCTTCTCTCGCGTTCTGGGGACCTTCGAGCCTCAGGAAAGTTGTTTGGTTAGGAAGAATCTTGCCAGGCTGGGTACCAGGAGGTTGGATGTTGAGACAGGGCTGGGTCCCTAATTTAGCATTTGACCTTGGAGGGAGAGAACACCTTCCTGTAGGGCTTCAGTTTGCTCACTTCTGAAAGATCGAAGTTGGATCACATGGTCTCTAAGGTACTTTCAGCTCTTGCATTTTATTACTTCTATCACTGGAATCCTGTCAAGCCCCAAAGGAATTAATTTTAATCATTAAATTCCAGGCACTGAGTAGCTATGGGAGGGATAACTGGGGAACCTGGTCAGTGCCTTTCAAGTCTATCCACATGGTGACCCCCGAATCTTCTTAATTGTCAAGAAAGGCCCCTCCACCAATCTTCAAGTAGACTGGATCATAAATTAGGCATGTCCATACCCAGAGGTACATATTAAGCAGAGATGTTTTATAGAATATAATAATTGCAGATGGCTAAGACAGTAAAGGCTGGTTCATCTGCCATTCCATAACTAAAACCGTTTATTACTTAGCAAGAATGCATTTTCCCTGTCTACGTTCTGTTTTTATATCAAACTGAAAAGAAAAAATTACAAGTCAATAGGCTGATAACATAGAAAATAGATGCCATGGTTTTCTCTGGGGTCAGCGTGGATATAACTCAATTCCACGCACCTTCTGTAGCCACTTCTACAGAACAGTGGTGCTGTAGCAATAGACTAAAAGAACTACAAAATTCTCAAGTGCTTGTTGAGGAGGCTTAACTCTAGTATTTATCTATAAAATAACAGTCTAAAAATACTAATAAGGACAGAGATCTCTCATAACTTCTATAAAAATAGTAAACATTTCACATGTATTCACTTTTGGGACATTTACAGCTCCTTGAAGTAGGAAGAGTATTACTTTTTTCAGCATACAGATAAGCAAACAAAACTCTTAGAAAAATAGCAAATAGAGGCAAGCTGCTCAGCACTCCACGTGTGTGATTTCACTTATGGCTGTAATGGCCATGTGAAGTGGGCATTTATATCTTCATGTCACAGATGAGATGCCTGAGTGTCAAATCACTTAAGGAACAGGCTCAGGCTCACACATAAAAAATTCGAGCAGGGTTTCATAGCCACCAACATTTTTAAAAATTAAATTTATTGGAGTAGCATTGGTAAATAACAGTGGATTTCAGGTGTACAGTTTTATAATACAATATCTGTACAATCTATTGTGTGCTCACCATCTGAAGGCCAGTCTCTTTCTGTCACCATATATTTGACCCTGTGTATCCTATTCACTCTCCCCCCATATCCCTTCACATGATGGAATATTACTCAGCCATAAAAACAGGTGAAATATTGCCATTTGAGACAACGTGAATGGATCTTGAGAGTATTATGCTAAGTGAAGTAAGTCAGATGGAAAAGAACAAGAACCATATGATTTTACTCATAGGTGGGGTACAAAACAAAAAGCAATAAACAAACAAAATGCATGATTATTTGATTCCACAAATCCATGTTCTCCACTTCTTACCGGAGAGTCTGGTGACTTGCCCGCGGTTTCGCATCCAGCACCCTGACTGGCCGCAGTCTCTCTGCCTCCTACCTGCTACTCTTTCTCTCTTAGATGTGAGCCACGTCCCTGAAAATCAGTAAGTATCACAGGATGTGCTTTACATTTCTCGGTTACCCAGAGCTTTCTGTTTCCTGGCCATTCCTCATAACAGGGAGTTGACTTTTAATTTTGTACAAACCAGGAAAAGCAAAAGAAAATTCAAAGTGAGTTGTTACCTGGTGTGCTGAGCCTTTATTTGCTTCCTGATATGGCGTGGTGGCAGGTGTGCGGAATAACTCGCATGTCGGGAATGGTTGGGTAGCAGTCACTGATATGTGCAGTTTTTAAAGGAGAACCCACTTCTGTTCTTGGGATAATGGGGCATGGAGGAGCATGGCATTTTCTGCCGCTTTGCTGGCACCAGGTCCCAAGTCCCTCTTAATACCTCCGCTGTTCTTTTCCTTGTCTTTATCCTCATGGCCGTGTTCCTTTCCAGGGAACCATTGCCTACCCCCCACCCCCGTCCGCCCCCTGCCATGCCACAGCCCCCTAACGCTTTCTCAGACCAGCTGCTGCTCCCTCAGATTCATCGTTTGCACTGCAACCAGAGAATTCTTTTCAAAACTCAAATATGATTGTGTCTCTCTCCTGCTTAAATCCCCCGCCTCGCCACGGCCTCCAAACCCAAATCTCTTTCCTGTCTGATCAACAGGGCCTTGCATCCTTGGGCCCACCTGCTTCTCAGATGCCTTCTCCTCCCACTCGCTTCCTTTCGCCTTCTCCCCCTCGTGGATTTCCCATGCCTCAAGTTCCTTGGTTCCCCGATGCCTTTGCATGGATCTCCCTTGCCATGCAGCCTTCACACTGTTGTCTGCTCTCCATCCCTCTCTGCTCCCGACCCCACACATACGTCCACACGCTCAGCCCCCCTGAAAACCCCTTGGCCTCAAACGCCACATCCCTCCTGCAGGGAGGTGTTTCCAGTCTCCATGCTGTCCAGGCTACCCTGGCCCATGTTATTGTGCAGTTCCTTCTTCTCTCTATAGCAATCATTATGATTGTTACTATTTTAGTTATTTAATATAGTTGCTTAATTGTGTTTAGTTATTTGATTTCCACGTTCTCTGCTAAACTTTAAGCTGTAGGGGAGCAGGGGCCACATCTGGTTTTCTCAGCTAAGTGTCTTTCATGTCCCGCACGGTGCTTGGTATACACTGGCTGATGGAGGGTGCTCTTTTTATTTGTTGGCAGAATGAACAGGTGTTCGGGGGGATACAGCTTTACCTCCACCTTGGTCAGTTCCATCTCCAGGACACAGAGATCCCCTGAACTTCCTCCATCGCCCACCTTGCCCCATCACAGCTTCTCCTCTTCCACTATATACAAATTCAGTTCTCAGACCTGAGAGATTTGGACTTAGCTTTAGCTATTCTAAAGGTTGCAATGCAAAACTAAAATCACTTTTACTATTTCATCCACTTATTTCCCTTCTCTCTTGTCAACCCACAATTTCCTCCTTTGCTCAGTCATTATTAATGTAATGTATCTGGCTTACAGAGGAGAAAAGTATATAATTAAAAGAGCAGTTCTGTTAGTCAGTATTTGTACTCTTGGGTTAATTTATACCTAGGTAGTGAATAAACCAAACAGGTCATGCTACAGAGAAGTGCTGCATTTTTGAGGCGGTGTAAGCGTTTACAGAAACATCTAAAACACAGAATATTCCCTGATTGAATAGTTGCTTTTCTTTTTCTATTTTTTTTCCTTTGCAAAGAAAAATGTTTTCAGAACAGTTTTACCTGCTTAACAGCCAAAAGGTTGTTAAGCGGCTTCACATATTTTTCCCTCTGGGGTGTTTATATCCACCAAAGTTAATGGATGGAAAATTAATGTTTCCCTCCAAATGCTTCCACAATCACAAAGCAAATAGTTAATTCTGCCAATATGAGAGTGTAAATCTGCCCCCAGGAAAAGGCTTCCGTCACCATTACCCACATCATTGAGCCTAAATCCAGAGACTGGCCTAATTATCATGATAATTAAAGAAATGTGGATTTAGGTACCTCCAAGGCCAAATTAGGTATGTAACTGACCATACCCCTTGATCAATTGTCCACTCCTATGTTGTTTTTATGTCAGGTAGACTTAGTTTTCTTGTATACAATCCACTTTGTATACCATAACTTTTAAGTGATGCTTTCCAAATATTGTGACGCAAGTCAACACCAGTCAAAATATTTTCTAGGCAAGTAAAATGGTTGAATTATGAATCACTTTCCAAGAAAGAGATTGCAACGAAAGTCCATATGTCCACAGAATGTTACCAATTTCTGCATCAGGGTCCCGGTTATGCTTCCGTTTTTAAGGACCGTCATTTAATTGGCGCTGATTACTAGGGAGAGAACTTCAACATGGCTCTTGGGTAAAATGCGTGATAGGCAGAGTCTAACATTTGTAAATAAAACCTGATTTCAGAAACGCATTGAAAGTCACTCTCACACAAAATTGAGTAGGGATAATTCAAACGTAATAAGAATTTCTGCTGGAGGATTGGTTTGTACCCTGGTCCTGCTGAACTCCAACGAAATGCCAGGGAGGAACAATGAGCAAACATTTAATAGGACTTCCTAAAGACCAGGCACTCTTCCAAATGATTTCCATGAATTAACTTATTTAATTCTCACAGCAGCTCACAGAAGTGGGTTGCTGCTGTATTCGCCATGTTATAGCTGAAGGAGCTGAAGCCCAGAGAGGTTAAACGGCCCAGCCAAGGCCCCGCCGCTGACTCACGGCAGATTCAGGGTTCAGACCATGGCAGGCTAGTGTTTGAACTTACCCTTTAACCATTTGCCACCTAATTAGACCAGTGCCAGAAAAACGAAGCATTTAAAACTCTTTGTTGGAGGGTCTGCTCGGAATTCTGACTTTCTTTCCCGGGGACAGGCTTGGGCCCCCTAGAAAGAGCCCAAAGGCAGGCTGCTCCCAGTCTTCGGCCTGCAGTGAGCCCAGCATGCAGGTCCCTGTCTCCTCTCACCGTTGTGTCTGCCTGTTCCTGCATTGAATGTGACTCCTAAGTAGAAGGTACCTCCTGGACCAAAATAAGGCAGCACAAACACAAAGAAAAGGCCTCTCCAGAGAGCTGTAGGGCCCATGGACTGTCTAGCTGAAGAGGTCTCAACAAAAGTGTTTCAAAACTTGTCATGTGCTTCTGGATTTCTCATGCTATCAGCCACCTTCCAGGAGGCCCTGCCTCTGGGTCTTCGTTGTCTGTATCTGGGCAGGAGAGGAGAGAGGCTGGGCGAAGCCTCTATCCCAAGGGTGAGGTAACGCTCACCTTCTGCTCCTCTTCCTCCTTCTCCAACTGCAAACATTGCCCTGAACGTGTTTGGCAGTTACATCTGCCTTTCTTCTTACCTCTGATGCAGCAACTAGGGCCCTTGTCCCTGTGGCTGTGGACCTTTGGAAATCGTGGGATTACTTGAAAAATATGGACCAGATGTTGTCCTATGAGATTTCATTGATTTACGAAGATTTCATAAATCAAAATGACTCAGGCTCCTTGGACACTTCAGTTGTCCTCCCTACAAAATACTGTCATCATCCTTTTAACAACAGGACAGGAATGGAGAAGATTATTTAGAGAGTTGGGATGATGAGTTTAATAACTTGGTACTTCATCCCTAGAGCTTTCTGCTTCTGGTGTGTCCAGTGACATTTCAGAAATAAAAACAATAATAAGACTTCCCATGCTAACCAAAGCAATTTATTAGCTAGATTTCATTCCCCACAGGGGAAAGCAAACATACTTCCCCTTTATCATGTTGTTATTATCCACTGGGTTTGTATCTGGTTACAAAGTTGGGGAACACATCTGATTAACAGAAGAAGTCTAATTCCCAGTTAACTGGGAAGGGAAGGAGCAGAGGGACAGTCTTATGTATTTGTATGACTAATCCAAGCCAGAGCCATCCCGACTTGAGAAGGGCAGAAGGTGAGAGTTTATTCCTCAGGTTCTTAGACCTCCTCTAATATAGGTCTTTATAAGGTTGTTGATGTTATACCTCAAATGACTCATCGTTGGGCCCTTTCTTGATTGCATGGGTTTCTCACTAATGAGATGGTATGAAAAAGTATAAAGATAATTGACACAGTATTTATATTAGACCAAGTATTAATGGAGCACTTATAATGCAAAAGGCATTATGATAGGTACTGTGGGTGATGTGGAGATGGTTACAGTGCTTCCTGTATTTAAAGAACATAAAGGCCTGTAGGGAATATGAAATAATATTCATAAATAGGAGGTCAGTAAAGTGAAACAGATTCAGTGGCATGTGAAATGCATATTTAAATCACTGCAGAAATTTGGAATTAAAGGAAGTCTTACTTAGCTAAGGAATCCTGGATCTAATCATGAAGGAGGTAGGTTTTGAGCTGGAACTTAAAACATGGATTTGGAGATGTGAAGGGCATTTCCGGTTTTAAGAAAAACCAAAACAGCATGAACAGGCCTGATGTTGGGAAATGCAAAGTTTTGAGTAATGTTTTTTGTAGTTTCAATGAAGTAGAGTGGAAAATTAAATTTGAAATATAGATTGGGGCCAGTTAACTGAAAGCTTTGAATGCTGAGTTAAGGACTTTCAATGTTATTTTGGAGTGAGTTGGAACCATAATAGAACTATTGGAAGAGCAGTATGAAAAGATCAGTTTGGCAGTACTGCTTGGTATGGATTAGAATGGAAAGACTGGAAACAGAGATCCGGGTTAGGATGGCAAAGGCAGAGAAACTAATATTCATGGAAATCCTACTATGTGCTAGGAATTTGGCTAATCACTTTGCTATGTCAACTCATTTCATTCTCACTACAAATCTGTGATGGTTTTATTCCCATCCTCATTTCTATACCTGGAATAACTTTGATGCCATCAGAAGTCACATAGAAGTAGCTAGTGTGAGAGGCAATGTTGAAACCCATGTTTTCAATGTGGGGTTGCTTGGCTTGAGTTCCTTCAACTATACTGATTTACTGCAGGAGACAGGCCAGAGGAAATGAGCCCTGAACTAGGTATATAAGCATTGAAATGGGCATATGGAACTTTGTCTGTGAAATAGAGATACTTCCTGATCTTGGAGCCATACACAGCCCCCAGTGGACAATATAGTGTGGTAAAGAGAACCCATGTTTGCTTTCCTCTATGGGGACTGAAATCTAGGTACGCAGGGAATTGTTTTAGTTAGCCTGAGGAGTCTTATCATGGGGTCCCAAGCCATAACTTGATGCTTGTTTTGATGTGAGAGAAGGAAACAAAGAATAACTTCTAGGCACTAAAATAATAAATGGGAAACAGAACGATACACAGGTTTTTGAAGAGAATATAAGTTTCATTTTAGAAACATGGAGGTATCAGACCCTCCCAGCTGAAAAGAATCCAGCATGTTGTGGGAAACTTGGCAATGGCACGTGGCGTGGGAGTGGTCAGAGGTAGAAAGGAAGGAGATTTCAGAGTCATCAGTGTAGACAGAACGATGGAAACCATGAAACTGGCAGAGATTTCCAAAGAAAAAAGTACTTTGAGTGAGGAAAATAATGAAAATGACTTGCTTCAGGGAAGACAACGGCATTTAGGAGATAAAATAAGTAAAAAGAGGTTAAAGGTGCGGAAGAGGCTGCAGACTAACAATGGTATATTATGGCTGTGGTGGGGGGTGGAAGCTAAAGGAAAAGAATTCCCCTATAAGAGACATAATTGTTCATGCCAAAATTTCAGAGGTTACAAAATTTAAAGACTGGGAAAATGAGTTTTGATGTTGCAATTGGACGAGTCCTGAAGGAGCTCTTCCATTGTTCAGTGGTGTCATGTTGCAATCCAGATTTCTGTAGAATAAACATAATAAAATACTTTTAAAACTTCTTATTAAAAAATTACTAATTGCTGAGCACAGATATGAGGAGTATGACATGCAGTGGACCTCAAACATGAGCCAAATTTCTATTGGAAAAGGATTGCATGGCATTCATTTTAGACATTCCTGATGGAAGGCCAGCTGTTGTCCGTGGTGCTAAAAGAGTCATCTGGCATTATAATGTTGCCGCAATATGACCAGTGTAGTTGGAGTGAATTAGGTGTTTCATTACATGCCTCTATTTGGAGGATTTATTTTTCACTGAGATGAGATTTTTCATATATATTTCCCATCTGGAGGGTTTTTTTCAAACTCCCCAATGGTTAACGTGTAGAAAGCAATTGCTTTATTTTTTTATTTTTTTTATTTTTTAAGAAATCCCTTGAAACATGAGTAAAAGAAATTGAGGTGAGGGAAAAACAGAAAATGGAAGACATGTTGAAAAGGTTATACAATTTTTTCTTCTTTCAAAATATCTCAAACCATAAACTGTCTACTCAATTCTACCCCTCCCAGTAGCACTCTCAAAGTAAAAAAATTAAATTAAATTATATGGAATTTAGGCATTCTACTGAAGATCACAATTAACAAGTAAAATAGAAGAAATATAATTATTATGAATAGTCATGAACTATTAAAATAGTTGTGAATGGAGCCATAGTCATATTTCTTGCATGTTCCTCCATAAAACACATTTTGAAACACTAGAAAAATAGGCAATGCAATATTATTCCCATAACATTCCTGCTGAAGTCGACATAGCTACTATTTAAGGTTGTCACATGGAGAGAATGCACTGGGCAGAGTTGCCAATGAACTTGAAAGTTTAGATTGTGTAAAATGCCAAAATACTTTTTTCCAATAAAAAATTCAGTAATTTGACTGATTGGGTGACCAAATTAATTGGGAAATAAAAGATCAAATTCTCATTATGAAATTGTTAACAATAGAAGTCCACGATGTGCTCATGATGGAGAAAGACGGATAAACAGAACCCACTATGAACAGCTAAAGGATGCATATTTGGTTTATCTAGGAAAGAAAAAGACTGAGAATATAACAGCCATTCCCAGTTGCTCCATCAGTGTTGGACACTCACTGTTTAGGGTACTGTGAGGAGCTGTAGAATAGACATGATTGTTTAAGAAGATAAATATTTAAAATTATATACACGTATATATGTCATTACAATTTTAAGGAGGTATGCTACAGGGTTCTATAAGGGACCGATTTTCTAATTCTGTAGAATCTTGAGAGACTTCTCTGGGAAGTAATGTCTATATTAAGATCCAAATGCCACAGAGGTTGACAAAAGAAAGAAGATATCAGGCAGACGGAACAGTGTGTGTGGAAACATGGAGGCCGTTGAGGCATATATATTTTACGAACTGGAAAGCACAATGCCATCGTGGTAAAGAGTAGAGTGTGAGTAGAGGTGTGTAAGATGACAGAGGAGGGTAAGGGCCCTTCTCGACGGCACATTCAGGACATTGGCCTTGATGCATTGAGGGAAACTGTTGAAGGGTATGCCGGTCAAGGTGTGATCAGAGAAGCAGAATATTTATTACAGAGGTAGGGACTTACATGGCCTTGGGAGCTGGTTAAATAGTCTGTGTGAGGCCCTTGCTTCTGTGTCTGCTGATGGAGCCTGAGGTCAGCGGGGCAGGCAAGTGAAGATGGACATAAAGTGGAAGAGGAAGAATAAACTGAACCTGTGAGCATGGGTGGGCCCTGAGGGGACACTGAAAACTGTGTGTGTCTCTCACTGTCTCTAGCCTCCCGCATTGATGGAGGCCGGCATTCTTCGTCCCAGCCAAACACACACCTGTCCCAGGAATGGGAGAAGTTCAAAGAGGGGATTCCTGAAAGCTGGAGGAGCCCATTGCCTGCTGCAGCCCCACAGCAACCAGGTGAACCAGTAGATAAGCACAGCATGCAGGGGCTGTGCGTTAGGATTCTCCAGAAAAACGGAGCCAATAGACTATAGGTACATGAAATTGGTGCGTGGGGTTATGGATGCTGACAGGTCCCCAGATCTGCAGTCAGCGAGCCGGAGAACCAGGAGAGCCAGTCGTAATGCCAGCAGACCGCAGGCTCCGGGAGGGCCAGTTGTGTTTCACACTGAGCCGGAAGCAGGAAAAACCTGGGGTCCCAGCCTGAAGGCCATCAGGCAGGAAGGGGTCCCTCTTCCACAAAGAAGGATCAGCCTTCCCCTTCTGTTCAAGTCTTCAGCTGATTGGATGAAGCCCGTCCATGGGGAGAGCAATCTGCCTTACTCAGTCCACCGACCCACGTGTTCATCTCATCCAGAAACACCTTCACAGACACACCCAGCGTGATGTTGGACTAGCTGTCTGGGCACCTTGTGGCCCAGTCAAGTTGACACATACAATTAATCATCAAAAGCTGCAAGAGCACCTTGAGCCCTGTAATAATCCTCCAAATATTAAAAAGAATATGAATACTTCTTCAACTTTGCTTTCCAAGTCATTCAAAATACATCTTTCGCCCACATTCATTCTGAAGCATCCAGTGAAGGGAATTCTAGGAAATGCAGGCCAGTTATGTTGGCATGCTACACACGCATCACAAAGGGGTTTATCAGAACTGAGCATAGGAAATGTCGCACTGTGGGCAGTATGGAGAAAGGATTAGAGTGGGTCAAAAGAAGATAATCTTCATCTTCCAGTGGTAGAAGCAATGAGGACGGCATTGGGTGGAAGTATCTTGTATAACGTCTTATGGCAGAAGAGAACCATAGGGGTGTTTCATTCAGAGGTATCAGGGGTAGGAAGTGTCCCATCCCTAAGAAGTACCCACGCAGAGAAAACGTAACCTCCTCTCTCACAAATGGTTCAATGTCGTTTTTACATTTCTTGTATATTTGGGCTAAATGATTGTTGTGTGCTCTTGACCCGCCACTTGCCCTGCATGCTTTCATTTCAGGCTCAGTATTATTTCCCAGGGAGGCGGTCCCTGTGTACTCTCTCCCCATCTTCGAACTAGGTTAATTCCTCAGTTATACACTCTTACTGTCTCCTGTACTTCACTTTCATCACTGATCATAATTGTAATTCCATAGTTATGTTTGAGATCATTAGTTTGTTTCTGATGTTACCACTAACCTATAAGCTAAGTGAGGTCAAGTGCTGCTCCCCCATCACCTCACTTGACATTCTAGTGGTGCTAGATATATTTTGAATGACTGAATGAAGAGAGAGACTTTGAATAGCAGAATCTTGGGATCTATATCTTTGTAGATTAGTCATTTAGCTCAAAAGACACGGTGATACCAGGTTTTGGTGCTGAAAGCATCATTATCTCGCACCATTTTCAGCTCTCTTTCTATCAAAACCAAAGCATTTTTTATTTTGGATTTGCTAAACATGGCCCAAGCGTCTGCAGCATCAGAATGAGCTGAGCACATCCCTCAGCGTTTCATATCTTCCTCGGGTTGCCCAGGAATAGTTCATCATTTTCCTGCTCTCAGTCGGAACATTACTTTGCAAACATCTGCTCTGAGTCCAAATTCCTAGGGAAAGAGGATTTAAGCAACATTGTGTCTCTATTTCTGTGTTTATCTCATTTCCTTTCCTAAGACCTTTTCCCTTGTCATTCCACGAAGCTAAGAACATTCTGCAAATCCTCACTGGGGAGCTGGCTGCAGAGTTAAGGGGCGAATTCTCCTGCCTGGGGTCTTGAGAGTTTGGTCTTATCCCAAATACTTAAGCCTGCTGTGGGAGAAAGAGGAGATGCGTTTTGGATCTCTCTGCTTTAATCTGAAGAAAGAAAGTCAAGGAGTAAATTGAGCAATTACTTGCTGAATAGAAATGTCTGTTCAGGTTTTTCAATCTCTAATTTCCTTTTCAGCCAAATACAAATGTAATATGGACAAACAGCAAGGCAGGCATTTTTGACTTTCGGTGGGGGAGCCAGGGAAGGATTTGCCAAGGAGATGCCGTATGAAATAGATCTTGAAGGATAAGAAGGAGTTTGTCAGATGGTGAAGGGGACAAGGTATTCTCAAACCCACACTTTTATGGTTAATTAATATTGGATAAAGGAGACAAGTACACACAATGGGGTCAAAACAATCTATTCAATAAATAGTGCTGAGAAAATTGGACAGATACATGCAAAAAACCTGAAAGTAGACCACCTTCTTACACAACACACAAGAATAAACTCAAAAATGGATTAAAGACTTAAATGTTAGACTCAAAACCATAAAAATTCTAGAAGAAAACATAAGCAGTAAAATCGTGAACATTTCTTACAGCAATATTTTTTTCTGCTACATCTCCTTGGGCAAGGGAAAGAAAAGAAAAAAATAAACACATGGGTCTACATCAAACTAAAAAGTGTTTGCACAGCAAAGGAAGCCATCAATAATGAAAAGTCAACCCATTGAATGGGAGAACTTACTCACCTGTGATACATCTGATAAGGGGTTAATATTCAAAACCAATAAAAAACCATCCAGTTAAAAAATGGGCAAAGAACTTGAAGAGACACTTCTCTGAAGAGGACATACAGATGACCAATAGGTGAAAAGATGCTCAACATCACTAATCATCAGAGAAATGCAAATTGAAACCACAATGAGATACCACCTCAGCACCTGTCAGAATGGCTGTCATCCATAAACCAACAAACAGCAAGTGTCGGTGAGGATGTGGAGAAAAAGAACCCTCGTGCACTGTTGGTGGGAATGCAGATTGGTGCAGCCACTGTGGAAAGCAGTATGGAGTTACCCCCCAAAATTAAAAATGGATCTGCTTTGTGACCCAGTGGTTCTCCTTCTGGGAATATATACGAAGATACCTGAAACACTGATTTGAAAGAATATATATACCTTTATGTTCTTTGCAGTATTTTTTACAATAGCCAAGATATGGAAACTGCTTAAGTGCTCATCAGTAGACGAGTGGATAAAAAAACTGTGATACATTTACACGGTGGAATATTATTCAGCCATAAAAAAGGAAATCTTGCCCCTTGTGACATTATGGAGAGACCTGGAAATTATTATGCTAAGTAAAATAAGCCAGTTAGAGAAAGACAAGTGCCAAATGATTTCACATGTATGTGGAATCTAATGAACAAAATAAACTAAAAAAAAGAAAATAGAAGCACACTCATAAATAGAGCAGGCTGATGTGGATAGAGTTAAGGGAAGAGATAAGAAAGAAATAAGAACAGACTCGTAGATAAAGAGAGCAGGCTGATAGGGGTGCACTTTCAGAAGGGAGGGGGTTGGGGAGGATGGGCATAAAAGGTGAAGGGATTAAGCAAAAAAACAAAACAAAACAAAAAACCGAAACTCATAGACATAGGCAACAGTATGGTGATTACCAGAGGGGAAGGTGGTCAGAGGAGGCAGAAGAGGGTACAGGGGAATAAACAGTGATGAAAGGAGACTTGACTTGGACTGGTGAACATACAATACAATATACAGATAATGTATTTATAGAATTGTATACGTGAAACCTGTGCAATTTTATTAACCAATGTCACCCCAGTAAATTCAATAAATAAAATAAAGTTCTCCAGATGCATACCTAATGATGGGTTAAGAGCCACTGATTTGGACTTCAATGTAGAATTAATCACATTTTATGGCAATGTAGAATTAATCATATTTTCAGGCCTTTAGGCATTTTAATCACTAAAATAATGTGATCCTTAAAATTTTTGGTCCTTCAAAAGATACTCTCTTCAGAGGAAACAAACCATGGGAAGAGGGAGGATGTAGGGTGTGGTCAGCGAGGTAAGGTGAGGTTTGGGGATAGTGCAAAGAGGTAACCTTAAGACCTGTGCATCTCCTGTTAGGGTTCCTGCCCTGGGGATGGTGAGGGCAGTTTCCAGTCACTGACATACTCCCTGGCCCTTTGCTGGCCCATGAAGAGCCTCAGAAATGAAATGCCAGCTGAGGCAGTCTGGCCCCCCTTGCCCATCACTGCTGTGTGCGCAGAGCACCCAGCTTTGGAATGTCATCCTTCCCAGGTCCTCGCTCCCAAGTTTAATTCATTCTCTGATTAAACCAGATTCTTCCATCATCTTTCCAGCATGGACAAGTCAGCGTCTCTTCTTTTGTTCTTTTTGTTACGTGATTGCATTGATTATTGCAAGCGTAAAGAAATCAGTCAGTTCTTTTATGCCGATGTTGCATCAAGAAACCTTGCTGGGCTCCCTGTAAGCTATTGAGTCTTTTGGATTTTTCATGTGAATTATGAATATAATCATATTGTCTGATTAACAGCAAGCACTTATGCAGAACTTACATGTTTTAAGTATTTTATAGATATTAACTCATTTCATTTGCACACTTAATTTTAGGAGTGGGTCCTATTATTATCATCACAATCTTAATTTTATAGGTGGAGCAGTTAAGGCACAGAGGGTAGGAAACTGCCCAGGGTATTTTACACAGTAAGTGGGAGAGCCAAAGGTTTAAATCCAGGTGTGGTTTCATCATCCGTTCTCTCTACCACTGGCCTACCTGGCCTCTCTATTACTATTTTGTCTCCTTTTTTCCAACATTTGACTCATTTCTTTTTCTCATATTGTTGCATTGGTTAATATCTTTTAGGACAATGTTAAGTAGTAGGGGTCCACATAACTTTAAAGATAATTCTTAGAAAGTTTGAGCATTAAGTATGACATACACTGTCCCAGTAGGACCTGAGTGCATATTAAGGCTTTCTTTGAAAAACTGAAATGAAACAGTGTTTTCAGCCTGGTCACTGCCAGATCAGCCACATGTAAGAACTGCCATGGTTAAACCCACTCCCTATGTCTCATGTTTTTCTGCTCCTCTTTTACTCTTTTCTTTTTACTAAGTGACTGTTTTCTAGCATAACATTTTAATTTTTTTAATATTTTTTGCTAAATATTTTTTGAATTTTCTTAGTACATCTTACAAATGACATTCTTAAAGCCCCTTCTTGGTTTAACATTCTCTTTAACACTAACTCAGTTCGGAAGCAGCATGCCTGCTGGGTACCAAATCACAAAAGTTTAAGGCTGCTGAGGTTTGCTCTCTATGTGAAGTTCACCCCGATTTTGACTAAGAAAGTAGTCCCCTGCATTTATGAGGCATCAAGTTCCACCTTTTGGATTGGACCTTTAGTTCTCATGCACCATCCTGAACTTAGGGGATCCAATACCAGTGTTTCAGCAAGCCTGTCGTGGATATGGCAAAAGTTACTTATTTTCATTTTGGTAACTCAGGATTTGTGGGGTTTTTTTTTTTTACATGCTCTAGGAGTTGAAGGACTTGCTAAGCAAATGTGTAGAGACAGCAGCAAGAGAGACAGTTCACCTGCTTATGTAAACCAATAGCTTTCAAGATAACAAGTTCATAATTACAAAATAAAATGCCCTGGCTGGTGTGGCTCAGTGGATTGAGTGCCGGCCTGCAAACCAAAGGGTTGCTGGTTCGATTCCCAGTCAGGGCATATACCTGGGTTGCAGGCCAGGTCCCCAGTGGGGGACACTCGAGAGGCAACCACACATTGATGTTTCTCTCCCTCTCTTTCTCCCTCCCTTCCCCTCTCTCTAAAAGTAAATAAAATCTTTAAAAAATTAAGTAGATGTTTTTCATTAAAAATGAATCTTTTTAAAATTAATTAAAGCAGTCTTGGCGGTGGGGAATAGTCTGTCTTCTTGGGCAATCTTTCAAGGGCCTTCCCCCATTATTAGAGTAGAGAAAAGAACATAGAATCTGGAATCAGAGAGACATGGGTTCAAATCTTGTCTGCTCCTTGGTAATTGGGTGAATTTTGATAAGTCACTGAAGCCGTTGTTACTCAACATGCAGCCCTCAGCCCAGCAGCGTCAGCATCACCTGGGAGTTTATTGGGAATTTTGAAGCTCAAGTCTTGCCCAGACCTACTGTATTTTAAGAAGATCTCCAGAGATCCATTTGCACATTGAAGTTCAGAGCCTTTAACTGCTTGATTCCAGGCATCTCCTGCAGCATGGAAATTGTGCTGCCACTGTTCAGATGTCTTATCAATCATAAGATGTCCCTTGCCATGAAGCATGATCAGTGATGACTGAATGGTGGGCTTTGACTTGCCACGCTGCTGTGCTGACCCCAGCTGGAGGCCACTGTTTTGCGTCCCTGCCCACTTGACCACACTCTCATCAACCCAGTTCCCTCCATCATTTCCCCCACCTCCCTTCTTTTTCCCTCCAAGGCACTCTGATGGCCAGAATCAGTCAGTTGCCTCAGAGAGTTGGGTGTGCCAGTGTTGTTAAGGAGCCAGAGGCAGAGCTACTTATCATAACTAAAGCCTCCTATTTACATAACACATCTCAGACTGGAGGAAAGCAGAGCTCTTTTCCAGGGCCTCGTAGAAGCAGCCCTCCAGGCCCCACCCTGCTGTGCTGTTGTTTCCCGGAGACCTGGAGCAGAGGCCTGGGAGTAGCACATGTCCCTGTCACACTGGAACATCGCAGATGTAGGGAGCGAGGAAGCATCGATCAGCTTCCAAATTCAGAAACTGAGCTCCTTCCAGGGCCCAGCAAATCCACAGCCTGAAGCTACCCACTACCATGTTGTTCAGCCGCGCTTGTAGAAGGCATGTCTCATACCACAGCAAAGACCAGTACCAAGCATTCTATCATTGCCATGTATCTTACATCCATAATCTTTAACTCTTATGAGAACCAGATGAGATGGGGGCTGTTGTCTCCATTTTACAGAAAAACGAGGCCCTGAAAAGTTAAATAATTCAATCACATAGCCAGAGAGTGGTGTAGTTGACTTTTCCACCTGAGGTATGTAGAATTGCAAAACCCATGAACAGTACACCAAATCATAGTGCCTCTGTCAAGAACTGTACCCGTTCCCCAGCACTTTTACTGTTATTCTTCATAACCTTACGATATGGGTGGATGGTACATCCATTTTTGTAGATTAAACACAAACACACATGAGTACACACCCCCTCCCGCCCCCACCCCAGGTTCAGAGATGTCTTGCATCTTTTCCCTGGTTGTACCTGCAGAAAGTGTCAGACAATGCTTCCCTGTCTGGCTTGCTGCTTCCTTTGGTCTACTTTTTATTCCATTAGTATGGTCTTTTTAAAAAAAAACCAAAAAACCAATAAATGGTTAATGATGCCTTTAATAGATATTGAATGAATACAGATTTTGTGTTATTTATCACAGAAGTGATATGTTAATTATTTATCCCCTTCAGACTAATACTGGAATATATCCAACATGCCTGATTTCTGTAGGTGGAACCCCGTTACTTGATTCCGGGGGTAGGGGCCAGTTCATGATAATTTCTAATTCATTGGAGAAGTAATTTTCATTCTCTTGCCGGTGGATCACTGCAGCTTGAAATAAACCTGTTTGTTCAGAATCCCATAGCTAGCAAATGGCAAAGCTGGGTCTCTGAATCCATTATCTGTCCACCTCTCTATATCTGAAGTAATTATTAAAGCTGATGCTGATTTTCACACAGCCAGTAAGTGAAGAGTTATGGGCCTGTTGTGCTCTGGGCACTGTGCTGAGTTTGGTATGCAGTGCTAAAGGAATGTGGCAGAGTTCTGAACCTCCTGAGAAAGACAGACGATACACGAGTAAGAAAACACACATACAGACCCATGCTGAGGTAAAGACTGAGAAGGGATGAAGGAGATTCAGTAGCAGAGATTAACAGTGTCAGGGTTGGGGGCTATTAGTAGAGTGTAGTTCCAAGAGAGGATTTTCAGGAAGGAACATTTAGGTTGGCCCTAAAGGATAAGAGGAACTAGTCAGGTCAACTGGAGGTAAAAACACCCCAGACTTAGGGAACTGTATATGTGAAGTCAGTCCCTAAGAAAGAGGATTTGGAAAGTTCAAGGAGCTGAAATGAGTCCAGTGTGGCTGGACCACAGCAAGAGCAGTACAGAGCGGGCAAGAGGAGGGATGGTGGGAAGACACAAAGGGGAGAATGACGCAGGGCCCCAGAGAACAATGCAAGGATTCAGGGTTGATACTTCAAAGTAAATGCGAATTACAGTTTGAAAGATGATTGTGGCTCCTTTTCTCTGGAAGAACACAGATTATTTTATGTTTTAAATTTCACAGTGGAGAAGAAACCAGGCTTTAGAGTCAGAACAATCTTGGTTTAATCCTACATTGGCCACTTAACTTCTATTTGCTGTATGTCCTTAGTAAATGACTCATTCCCTGCTGAGTCTCAGTTTCCTCATCAGTGAGGTCAGGCTAGGTTATGCTGCAGTAACAACAACAACAAAATAGCCAGAATCCCAATGGCTTCACACAACACAGATTAATTTTTTTCTCATTTGAAGCTCATTGCAGACTTTACACAACTTTCCAGAATAGATTCTTTCTTGCTGGCTCAGAATTCTAGACTTCCTCCAAATTGGCTGGCTCTAAGAATTGGTCATCATGATAAGTCGCTTCCTTCCAGGAATGATATCTAACATATGTGCCCACATCTTATTAGGTAAAACAAGTCACATGGCCACTCTCAATCCAGGGGCAGGGTGAAGGCTTCTTGTTTACTGAAAGCCAAAGGCTTCCAGCCTTAGTGAATAATGGTAGTAATACGTTCCTTACTGGTATGGTGGCAAATGAGATAAATGTACGTGCAAAGTGCCTATACCCTATCTGGTACCTAATAAATGAATGGTTATGGTTATTGGCTCTCCGTCTTAAATTTCTGGTGCTGCTTATCTGGGGAATTTTTTTTTCCCAGAGAGCTATATGTTAGATATTTAAACATAATGGAATAGCCAATTATGGTAGGATGAGAATATGGTAACATCACACTTCAGTATCAGTGTACAATAGCCCGTGGACCAGATCTCTGCCTAATTATGCTAATTCTCTGCCTAATTAAAAAAAAAGTATCCGTGAGGAACTTGAATTTATCCTGGACTTCCAATTTCTCTTTTCTTTCCACTGTTGCTGGCTGTGCTTTAAGGAAGACATGTGAATAATCAAAGCCAACTTTCTCCAGAGCCCAGTCTCTGCTCCCTCCTGGGGGTGGCTGGTGATAGCTGCCCCTCCCTCTCTTTTCTTTAGCCTTGACACCATTTTCTGCTCTTTTATCTCTTGACAGGAGCCTTGTCTGATGGGGAATGGATCCTGTAAAGATCCAGGGAGTTTGTCAGCAACCATGGTATTTTTTTTTAAACCACGTTAGGGGAGAAAAACATCTTGTAAATCTTGTTCAAAAATACTTTACAGAGTCCACCTGTCCACATTGGATAAATCAATTGCTCTAAATTAAATTCTCCAAACCTGAAAGGCCTGGGTCTAGTACTGGATTTATTCAGACTCTAGGAAAATTGTAATTTTCTAAGTCAACATTCTGACCCCACTTGAGTCAGCTACTGATCACGAGGAAGCCTTTCCTCACCACTTGCTGCTCCCTCTGAAGGAATTAGACACAAGTCCTGGGGAGAAAAGTAGCCAAGTCCAAGGGATAGAAACTAATTAAGATGTGTCAGCCAAGGTAGTAGGCATGCTGTGTCACAGACACGCACTGCCTGGGTCAGTGCCCTGGGCCCACCGCTGTGTGAGGGTGTCACAGCCAGGAAGCTGCCGCTGCAGCTCCTGCTCATCCAGTGTTGCTGGGTCATTCATTAAGCCTCTTTTCCTCATTCTTTCCACTGAGTTTGAGGATGTGATTGTTGAGTCCTACTGTTTATTCTCTCCCTTAAACTTTGCATGGCCTGGGGCCGGTGACAGGTGCAGCAGCCACGTCCAATTCAAACTCTGAGCCATGGCCCCAGAGGTAAACTTTGACCTGAGTAGCCAACCTTGTAAAATTATTTCAGCCTCCTAAATGTCCCAACTTCCCATGCAAATCTATCTTTCCAGCACAAAATCTCAGCTTAGTTGGCAGATTTAATGGTGGGTTATACCTTTATTGGAAAACAGCCTTCATGATCTTGTCATTTGGGTCCTTTCCTATAGAGGGAAGAAGCCGAAGCTGCCAGAGCTAAGGTCACATAGTCAGTGGTGGAGCCATACATTGTCTTGCCGCCTTTTCATGTCTCCTCATCCCAGTGAGTGTGAATGTAACTGTTTCCCCAGAACTACAGTTGTTTTAGCTCAGGGGTTTTGAAAAGTGAAAGACTTTCACAGTGATGGGGAAGGACATCCCTGCAAGGACCTTTTTAAGATCATTTGGAGCCGTACTCCTCCATCTGGGAGATGTGTTCTTATCAGGAACCCACAGTCCTGGGCATGGCCAGAGCCTGGGCTCCCCGGGGCCTCAGGGAGACCAGGGACTGTTTTGTGTTTTTAAGCCCCTCCACCCTCCACTTAAAGGCCATTCTGGCCTCCCACTCTCTGATTCAGGAAACTCTAGGGGTTGGTGGATTTCCTTAGGAGTTCCTCCTGTAATGAGATCTCACCTTGCTCACCTGCATGAAGGACCACTACTTGGCAAAAAATTTGAGGCTCCCTGTAACTTGGGTGCTAAGTGAAATGGTCCTACTGGTTCCTCTTCCTCTACTTTCATAGCTCCTGGCCACCACTTCCTGGAGCGTTAGTTTTACTCAGTGCTTTGGGAGAAAAAAAAAATTTAACTTACATGCAGTCTGACACATGTATATTCAAGTAAGGATATAGTATAGAGAAGACCACAAGGTTCTCAAGAATTTTTAGTATAAATAAAACGAGACATCAAGGGAGAATCTGTTTGCGGCAGGACACTCTGTTCACTGACCCCCCTCCCCAGGTCCCCACAGTAGCTTTCACTTATTCTCTGCACTTTAGTGACACTTAGGTGAAGAACCTTGAACTGATTCAATCATTTCATTTACAAGTAAGAAAACAAAGCCTCAGTGTTTAGGTGACTTGTCTAGGCAGTGACTTAGGATAGTGGGGAAAGCATGGTCTTGGGCTTCTAGAAGACTTGCTCTTGATTTTTTTTTTTTTTTAAGTGTTACTTTGGGCAAAATTTTAACTTCTAGACAGGTTCTCCAACTGTAAAATTGCTTAAGACAAGATTATGGAGATGTTGAGTAAGATACTGCCTTTAAAATAATCTCTATAACTTAGAAGTTAGTCACCTCCATAACCTTTCCAATGTAGAAGAGACACGAATACAGTTGAGCTCTTCAACTTCCCTTCCTTTTCACTCAGCCAAGGCTCTGGATGCATATTTTGGTGGTATTATATCTGTATTTATATTCTCTGTATTTTTATATGCTCACATTTAGTTCTTAATGGTTATTAAAAGTGGTGGAGTTTCCATTTTTATTTATCATGTAATCTCCCTCTCTCCACCTAAGGATTCTGCCACTGGTAAATTTCTGCTCATTTCATCCTTTAAACTGTCCTTGACTTCTAATTCCTCTCAGTATCGTTTTCTCTACACTCCCAATTCCTTATTTTCACCATTCTCTCAGGACATTTTGTAAGTTTATCTGTTTTAATGCTTAGCACATAAGATCTGTCCAGAAAAAAGTCCAGCCGTTGTTAATACAATGAAAATGGCTTGTGTCACATTAATGTAACCTGGCAGCCAAAGAGAGTGAATTGGAATGCACACGCATGAACAATGACGACTTCACTGTACTAGTCAGGGGGGGTAGTAGATGCCCTTGAGTGAGCATGTGTACTGTGTGTCCATCACATTCAAAATGACTGAGCAAACAGAGCAACGAATCTGCATCAAATTTTGTGTTAAGCTTGAACATTTTTCCCTGGAAACTATTCGGATGATTCAGAAGGTCACAGCTATAGGCAGCTGGTGATTGGCAGCTTCATTGGGACAACACACCCACTCATGCATCATGTCTCATGCAGAGTTTTTGGTGAAACATCAAATTGCCCAGGTGACTCAGCCCCCCTACAGCCCCAATTTGCCACCCCATGACGCTTGTTTTTTCTCAAAACTAAAATCACCTTTGAAAGGGAAGAGATTTCAGACCATCTGTGAGATTCAGGAAAATATGACATGGTAGCTGATGGTGATTAGGAGAATTGTGTGAGGTCCCAAGGACCTACTCTGAGGGGGACTGAGACATCATTGTCTTAATGTTTATTTTTCACATTACATGGCTGGATATCTTCTGGACAGACCTCAGATTGCATTGGAATGGGGTGTTTATGTGTCTGTCTTTCCATTTGACTGTGAGCAAGAACTGAACCTGTTTCCCTTCTGAATCTCTGACCCCTGACACAGTGGCAGGTGTGTTTAGGTGCTCAGTAAACAGATGGATTCATGAATAGATGAAATGATGGAATGTATCACTTTTCCTCGCCCCCTACAATGAAGAAATTAGTCTTCAATGCCTTCAGTGTCAACGAGAAAGAGGACCCTTGGCAGTGGGGGAAAACCTGGTGCCAAAAGGTGAATGCGCCTATGACCGGCTTCCCTGCCATCTTAGTAGAGAACAGCTCCATCATCACTATTCCCATGACACATCCAGCTCCAAGTTCATTTCTGTCTGTACCACACACTGACCTTCAAGGTTGTGGCTCCCCGTCTGTCTTCCCTTTGTGTAACCCACCACCCACTACCCGCCAGTTCACCTTCCCTGCAATTAGCACCACCAAGTCTGTCTCAGAATGCCAGGCCAAGACCTGGAGTAATTGCTGCTCGAGATTCCTCCCGACAAATGTTGACATTCTGTTGGCATAACTTGCAATAATGTATGCAGATTGCATCCTTCCAGGGCCATAATTATTACTTCTCAGCAAGAAATAGTCAGGTTATTCCCTAGCTTGATTTCTAGGAGCCAATTTCACTTTTGGAGCTGGCTCGTTTAGGGAAATGAGAAGGAAAAGGAGAGAAGAGACACTGGGATGCACCTCCAGGAACAGAGCCTGCGGGGTGGTCAGGTCTGGGCACAGGATGTAGCTGGAAGAGCAACGGACCGGGAATCAGGAGTCCTGGGTGATTCTGCTACCAGTTGGCTCTTATAACTTCTGCTCTTATAACTTCTGAAGTTGGTCCCAGGGATGTGTGTTTTATCAGAGCCTCAGATTATTCTTCAACACAGTAAAAAAAAAAAATTTTTTTTTTTTTGAGGATGTTCAAGGCCCTCAGTCTCACTTTACTCCCATGAATAAGAACTCTGATATGGGTTAAGGCATAATGGAATCCTTAGGGACATAGGGCTCAGTGTTGGGTTAGAGATTTTTATAGGAGGAGTAAAAAAAATTGGAAGCTATTGGTTTTCATGGCTTTTCTGTATCTGGTAGCTGAAAAAAATATCACACATTGGAAAACATTATCACCTATTGACCTTTCCTTGTTCCAGTTAAATCAGCAGCTCTTGGCGTCTTTAGCATAAAGAAGTCTAGACTTGTGCCCTCTGTAATTAGAGATAGGCCCACGTCCTATACTAAAATAAAAAGACAGGCAGGTCCCAATGCTCTGATGAGGTCTATTAGCATGCAAAGTTGTTTTCAGTCTATTTTATGACCTTTTCTGTGAATATATCATAGAATTGAAATTTTATTGGAACAATTTGGACTATTTATTCTGTTTGAGCTCAGCTTGGAATTCACTGAGATCCTTTCTAAAGCTTAAATTTTTTTTTTCTTTTTGCTTTACCTGGCTTTTATTATATCTTTTTCTCTACATGAGAAAAGGCATGCGATGACATCTAGCGGGGTCCCTGGCCATACAAGTAGGTGGTCAAAAATAGAGCCATTAGTCAAAATTGAGTGAAATGTTAGCTGGAGTGGATGATTGTTGCCTTAAAGGATGGACTGCTTGACAGTCCCGAATTTCTATATCCTTTTGAGGCCTCAGAGAAGCAATCTCTGTATAGACAATGGTGGCCAATCTGAATTATTCCCAGAGAAGGGGATCATTTGTCACCTGTTTGTGTTTCCCCCCTTGGGTCTTTAGAGAGAGAAGTGGAGTCAGAGAAGTGAGAATGATGAACAGCACCTGGCCTGGCTCCCCATTCTGTAGAAAATTGTTCCCAGGCGAATGCCTGGGCTACTTTAGTCCAATAAAGACTTCATGGTTCCACTCATGTGTGTGGCTGCTCCCAAATGAGGACTGAGGGATGCTAGCACCTCCAGTGTTCTCTGCCCCTTCCTTTTTCCTTTACTGTGTAGGGTATCTCCCTGGGGGCCTTTTCTTCCCCTACCACCTACATCTTCACCCTGGCCTGCCGGGCCTCTGGCTGCCACTGTTACAGGTCTTTTGTCCAAGTGTGTGAGGCAGAAGGGCCAGAAGCCCTCACTTGAGCTGTTCATTCATTTGCTTGAGGGGCTGAATCCAGATGTAGCCAGACCCATTAGGAGGGGACGGCTCATTTGGTGCCTCGGCCCCTCTGTAATGAAGTGAGAATCCGTGGGGTCCTCAGGCTGCCTGGATGAAGAACAGAATGGGTGGCATTCCCTGCCCCTCTAAACCTTGGCTGTCTGCCGGAAAGAGAAGGAAACCAAAGGGCCCAAACATCTCCATTCTCAGAATCATGCATGTCAAACTTCCAGAGAGAAAGACAGGGCTGTTTTCACCATCCATCCTCTGGCCACGTCAACCTCATACTCAGACACGCCGGACAGCTCCCCAACCATCCAGGGACTGAAATCTGAACTACCAGGCATGAGCTGTGAGAACCTTCATGGCTGGCTGAGAACTTTCCTCTCAGCTTCCTTTGCCTTAAGTTTTCATTCTCATTCTCTCCATTACAGTGGAAGCACCCTTTCCCACACTGACATGCGCCTTTGGGTTCTCAGCCATGTCCCTTTGCAAAACCAATTTCCTCAAGCTAGAATGCCCTCCCTTGACCTCACCGTTTCAGTCTGTCAGAATCCTACATGAAAGACGCAGGAGAATGTCATGTCCTCACTGTAAAATATTCTCATTTCCTCTAATAGAAAGTAATTTCCTGTTATTATTCTCCTTCTTAGTCTATTCAACCTGGACTTGCAGTTGTATGGTTATGTTTCTTAGAAGTCCCCCATTACGGGATTGTGAACTCCCTGCATAGAGTAACTTCTATCTTATTTATCTTTTTTTCTCCATGCCTAATATGGAAACTTGAATATTTGGGGGGGTTCAGAAAATGTTGAAATTGAATGGCATGTCAACAGCACATATTCTATATGATTTGACATCCCAGGACTGTACAAAAAACTGATTCTCAAAGAGTATGTGTTTTCCTTAGGGTCACTACCTCTGAGGTTTGGAATAAGTTCAAGACCTTTCTAATTTCCACTGAATTATTCAATATGGATCACCAAATTGTCTTGAACTTTTGGTCGACCCAAGATGAACTGTCCTGCAGTGGATTTACATCTCATCTTCAGCATATTTGTGTGTTCTATACTTGATATACTATAGCCTAATGATTGAACAGTAAGGCAGCACATGGGGCCTTTCCATTTACCCTCTGGCCTCTACCCTAAGCAGTAGCTGAGCTGTCCCCAAAGGGAACCTTAGTCACATTCCTCTTCTAAAGCTTAAGCTGCACTCTCTAGCCTCCCCTTTTCTTCCTGTCCCAGCAAGTAGGTAATAACATCACACATGTTTTATTAGGGAAGAACATTTCTGGAATATCATTTGTTCACTCTTACATTCAATAAATATGAATCGAACACATATCATGTGAGTATTAAATATTTAGTCTACTCATGCATTCACTTGCAAATACCTATTTTGTGTCTTTTAAATGTCCATAGAATAAAATTAACATCACTTGCCACCTGTCCAATGACAAATACATTGGCTCCACTGTGATGCACCTGGACTACTCTCTGCTCCCATTTTTTCTTGCCTGAACCAATGCACCTGACATTCTGCATTCCTGAAACATTTCCCTGCCTACCTTTCCCTCAGTCTCACTATTCTGATGGCTAATTCCTATATGTCTGTTTAATCTTACCTGACAAACCCTCTAAAAGCCTTTTATGAGTCTAAAGACTGGGTTCATGGTTCCTCCTCTGTGTTCTTACGGTCCCAGATACTTTGCTTTATCATAACACTTAACCACTTTATATTATACTTTCTGTTTACTTGCTTTTTACCCTCATTAGATTGTAAGAGTCCTGAGGCTAGCTATCATATTTTGTTTTTTCCCGGCATTCTTAGCATTAGGGTACTATACCTGTAAATAGCAGGTGCTTAAAATATTTATTTGAGAAATGGATGGATGGTTTTGGTGCTATTTTAGCAAAACAAATATGGTTAAGACAAACCCCCTGCTTCCAGGAGTTCACATCTAGTGAGAAGGAGAGAATATAAACAGAGCAGTTAAAACATGTTATTGTATTGGCTAAAATGGAGTCTGAATGAATGGAGGGCTAGTATGTACCTGGTAGCTTCTCAGGGATGAGATGGAGAACGGAGAGAGTTGTATTCTAGCTCAGTGATGATTCAGAACCATGGACAGCAACATTATGTACTTTACCTGAAGTCTACCGCAGAGCCCTCGTCCCTGTAGCAGTTCATGCATTTATCTACGATTTTCTTTTTATTCCTGTAACCCAGGTCTCCTTATAAGGTCATGGATAGCTTTTATGTAGTCTTCCTCCATCCAAGGAATGGAATGGTTTTTCCTGAGTTTTAGTGTAATTGCCGTGACCTTGCTGTCTCCTGCACGGACCTCCTACTCCCAGTTGCCTACTTGTATTCCAAGCAGCTTCCTCTCACAATGTCCAGACATACAGAATTAGTCTCTCCACTTTGTCCTAGCTTCTGATATTGTCATGGTCTTTGAGTGTTGTGTGCTGCCCACTTGTTTGTAGCTCCACCGTTAGCATCAGTTTCCCCCGTGCTTGAATGAAGGTGGAAGGTTCGGGAAAAGAAATCAATCTCTGAAGTAACAGCCTAAGGTTCTGAATCATGAAGGCTGCTCTTGACCCCGAGGCCTAATGCAATGAACAGCTCCTGGTCCTGAAGTGGGGATACAAAGGCATCCCAGATTCAGGTAGCTGTGAAAAAGCTGATTCCAAACAACAGTAATCAGAAGTCATACTTTGAAGTGTTGCTGAAATAATAAATCAGTATTAGGGATGCTAATACACATTAGCATCTCAAGACCATTTTCTGCCCTGGAACCACACAGGATAGCCAAAAGCCAAAGATAAGCAGTTTCTGCCATATATCCTACAGGAGAGATCTCATATATTTATAACAGTTAGGAGTTGTAACATGTACATGGGACATTGCGAAGCACACATCCTTTCGTGTGTAGGAATACCAATTTACAGGGAAGTCTTGCTGGGAAATAAGGGCAGGGCTGAGTTTTAATGGATAAGAAGTTATTCAGATTAAGAGGGGGTAAATGTTTCTCTGTGAACCAGGAAGTACAGCAGTAAAGGCAGTGAGTGGCGTGTGTATGAGGAGATCTGTGATGTCGGACAGTACAGTGTGAGTCAAGGAATAGCAAGAAATGAGGCTGAAGAAGATGCTAGGAGCCAGTTAATTTCAAGCTAATTAGTTTTGAGTTTATACTAAAGGGTACTTAGGAACCACTGAAGGGTGATAACCACAGGGACACCATGGCCAGATTTTCTTTATAAAGGTAACTAAAGGGTGACACTCCTGCTTAGTCCATGACCCTCTTTGCCCCTTAGAAACAGCTTCCTAGAACTAATATAATTTCTTCTACAACTAGTACCTAAATCTTCATGGGAGTTCCCCTCTTCCTAAGCAGAGAGGGGAACAGCTGGTCACCATCCCACTTGAAAACTATTTTTGAGATGTTTCCCAAAATGTGCTCTATGTCTCATTCAAATTGGATTTATTCCGGTTTCCACAATCCGCGCCCTAGTTAGCTCTTCGATCAGAGGTTCGTTGGTGGAGGCTCACAGACACAGGAGTTTGGGTTGCATCGGGTGGTGAACTGTACAGGACCTTTCCCGTAGAAACTGAGTCCTCCCTGTAATCAAGTCAAAACTCTCCCCGTCACTGCCTCTAAATTCTCATACAACTTCTTTCATTTGTTCACTTAACCAGGAACTTTATAAGGGAAGATAGGATAGAGATGTTATACCCATTTAATAGATTCATTAAAAAAAGACATAAAAGATCATTTGGGGTAGTAATAAGAAGACCTAATGGAGAAGCAAGGTACCTAACTAAGTTCTTGTCCTGGCTGAGGTAACTCAGAGAGGACATATTGTCAAGTAAATGTGAATGTGTCCTATTTCTGCCTCTACAAAACATGTCCCTGCAGCAGAGTAACAACGGGATGCAGAGGGAGCACCTGTGTATGAGGCTGTGTGACAGGTTCTTAGTGTGTCCCCACATAGGGGGTCCTTCTACATACCATCGGGGACACAGATCACCCTTGGGTGGGATGCCGGAAGACATAGGAAGTGGTTAAAGCTGCTCCTTGGTTCTCTAGATTCTCTGGCGTTCTGTATTCCATGGGCAAAGTAGTGGAGGTGGGGACTCTACTTTCCTCCAACAGTGGCTCCAGTTTCCAATTAATATGCTAGAAAGAGAGAACAGACACAGGCCTCTGGGGAAGCTCACTACTCAGTGGCATTTGTTAAAATTAGCTGAGGGGCAGCCTTTTTTTTTTTCCCCCTCCCAGTAGAGACCATGAAGAGCTCACATCCACATTCATCCCTCTGAGTCTTCCACCTCGTCATGGTCCCTGGCTGAATAAAATGTGACTTTTCTCCTAAGTAATTGATGTTCTGTCTCATTCCCTAGAGGAGTGTAGGCTTAGCAAAGGAGACCATGTCTCATCTTCCTTGTGATTGGCTTTAATGAAATATTCCCTGGTTGGCAATTTACAAAAAGGAGGTGACAAGGATGGGCTCTAGTGTACCTTCTGCTTGTCCAGCCCTGACCCATGGTACTCATACCTCTTGCTAAGAGAAGGATATGAAGAAAATAGGGGGTGGATGGGGCACAAAGCCAGGCTGTGGCCATATTGACTCTCTTACTCATCCACCACCCACCCATCAATCCTCCCACCCAGTTGTTTATTTATTTATTTACTAACTCACCTATCCATTCATTTATTCACTCACTCACTTTATCTGTTAAAGTCCTTTGGTTACAAATTCTGATTTTTTTTTAAAGATTGTATTTACTTATTTTTAGAAAGAGGGGAAGGGAGGGAGAAAGAGGGACAGAAACAGCAATGTGTGGTTGCCTCTCATGTGCCCCCTAGCAGGGACCTGGCCCACAACCCAGGCATGTGCCCTGACTGGGAATCCAACTGGTGACCCTTTGGTTCACAGGCTGGCACTCAATCCACTGAGCTACACCAGCCAGGGACAAATTCTGAATATTTTAAGAAAACAAAAGAGGGGTATGTGAATACTACCAAAATAACTTAGTCTACAAGAGCTAAAAAGATTGTTATGGGTTTGAATTGTATCCCCCCAGAATTTATGCATTGAATTATCAACCCCAAGTATCTTTGAATGTGACCCCATTTAGAAATAGGATCATTGCAGTTGTTATTACTTAAGCTAAGATGAGGTCATACCATAGTCTGGTGGGTCCCTAATCCAATATGACTGATGTCCTTATCAAAAGGAGACATTGAGACACAGAGACAGACCCACACAGAGAGAATACAATATGAAAATACACAGGTAGAGGATGGCCACCTATAAGCCAACGAGAGAGGCCTGGAACACATCTTCCCCTCACAGCTCTTAGAAGGGACCAAGCCTACTGACTTTGATTTTGGACTTACAGCTTCTTGAACTGTGAGACAGTACATTTCTGTTGTTGAAGCCACCCAATTTATGGTATTTTGTTATGGAAGCCCTAGCAAACCAATATAATAATAGACATAAGAACTTGCAGAAACAAAACAAAAAGTTCCAGGGTCTTCTGCAGTTAGATGTCTGTGATCTTCCTTGGAGCCCACCATGGGAAGTACCAGCTCCGGGTGTCTTTCATCACCCCATTTCTTCATTCTGATCCCTACAGCGCAAATCTAATGGGCTTGTTTTATCAGCTCTCTGCCTTTCTGTCAGTCAGCCTTGGCCAGCAAAGAATGGAGTGGTGCACACTTAGCCACTGGAGAATCTAAGAGCATTTGGCAGAAACTTGAGCAATCTACTACATTCACATTGAGCAACTACTCTGGTCCCAGTTCTGAGATGAGTTCAGGGGAAATTGCCTTCCAGGAAATTTTACTTTGGTGGGAAAGATAAAATGTGCCCATCTAACTGGCCAGGACAGGAACCATGAGCTGTAGATGATGCAGGCATAGAACAGGAGTTCACAGATGTCTTTCATAGAAGTTCGTGTGCAGGTTTCACGAAGAGAGGATACCAAATTTGGACCTTGAGGTGTGGATAGAATGTGGACCTCAAGGTACTAAGAGAAGGGTATTCATATATAATAAAGGACACAAATGGAGACAAGAAAGCAACAAAAGATTATCCATAACAGAAGGCAGGACAGTCTATCTAGCAGGGACTGAGTGAGACAGAGCACTAGTAAGTTCATTCAGAAACCCTGCAGCCAGATCACAAAGGTTTATGTTGCTGGCCTGGGGGCTTGAACTTGATTGAGCTCATAGCAGGGAGTGAGCAGATGCTTCTGAGAAGGGCAGGGCCATGACCATAACTGTGCTTTAGGAAAGTTGTCCTGCAGTGGTGGGTAGGATAGATCAGCTCTGGGGAAACTGAAGGCAGAGATATCAACTAGGAGTCCGTTTAGCCCAGGTGAGTAGGCGAGAGAAGAGGGGATGGGGCTCTCAGAATGAGTTCTGTGCCTTTGCCCGCACTTTCCTGCCTCTGTGACATTGGTCTTGTGGAAACCACCAACAGGAATGTTCCATCTTCTCTTCCTTCCAAGGCTTCATGAGTCAACCTTCTCTGTGAAGCCTTCTCTTGAGTTTCTCCATTGGGCAGGAATATTTTCCTTCTTGGAACTCCCCTGGTGCTTTAACAACACTGAGCTTTACAGGCCCAGAAACCTTGTTCAAGGATTTATTCATGAAACCATTTGTGAACGTCTACTGTGTGTCAGTCCCTGCATTGGGCAGGGGGGCTCAAGTATAAGCGGCCAGCCTCTGTTGGTATATAGAAGCTCTTCATGCACCATTCCAGCCCTCACCGCTAGACTGGAAGATCTCTGAAAAGAGAGAGCACATCTGCCTTTATCCTCTGTGCCTTGTGGTGCCCCTTGCTATGTCAAGTCTCTATGCATTGGCCAAATCATTGACTGATAGCCACGCCTTTTTGTTTCAGTTGAGGGCTCTATTTCATCTTAAACATATAAATCTACAAATACATTTGAGTAGTCTATGACCTTGAATGCAGCCACTTGTCATTTGCTTGGGCTGAAATTATAAAAAAGAAAGCTTAGGTTGATTGATTCTTTATCTTAATTACAAATCTTTTTATGTATTCTATGCTCATAATATTATATTATATACCTGAAATGTCTGCGTACAAGTACCTCTCGATGGTGATTGAACATTCAACATTGAGCTCAGAGGAGCGACAAATGGCCTCATTATTCCTTATGGCATCTTAGTGAGGCAGCTTAGAGGCAGGCAGCATTTTCTGTGCTTCCTGGGTGAAGGCACAGGTAAGTCTAGTGGAGGGGCTAAGGGCGCAGAATGACTTCCACGTTAGAACCCAGAACCATTTCAGGGTACATATAGGAAAGCCTTGAAGGACCCCCAGGCTCATCCCCCTATTTACAAAAGGGGAAACTCAGGGCTGGGAGGAGAACACAACTGAAGAACCAGAAGAGGTTAGCAGAAACCCTGGCACTGAAGCTTCTCTTCCATCAACAATGATAAAATCTCACTCCAGACTCTTGCCGTTCAACAGTTGGGAGATAACTTCATTTCCTCCCAATAAAAAGAACTTGTTGAAAATTGCATTGGCTTCAGCTAACTACTCTATCACTCTCTGTACCTGTTTTTATCGTTCAATATCCCTTTACCCTTACCTCTGGTCCCCAGGGGACTCTTATTGTCCCCAGCTCCTAGTGCCAGGGAAAAACATGGAATCAAATAGTTGATATTAAAGTGTTAATGACTTTGAATTCATAGAACTTTACCCTTTAAAACTCTTTGATTCAGCCACCCACCTAGTAAATGAATTCCTCCACAGTGTCCTTGAGTGATGGCCACGTTAGGGGATGATCCACGTCCTGCTTGCAGACCTCTAAACATTTGAAAACATTTTAAAGCTGAAGCTTTCCTCCAAATAGCATTTATCCATTGGATCTGCCTTCCAGACACACATAGAATAAGTTCTGTTTCCAAACCACATGGAAGATAACTGTTAAGCTATTCAGGACCCCCTTGCCTTTCCAGATTAAACAGTCTCAGTTTTTTCAAAGGATCTTCCTATGAAATGGGCTTTATCCTCTCAGGACCCAATTTCCTTGTCAAGAGCTCACTCTGGCCTTCCAAGGCTGCTTTCAGAATTGGGTCTCCAGACAGGAATCTGTGACTCCGGTTGAGGGGTGCCTGTGGTTTTACCTCCTCTGTTCTAGGTCTCATGCCTTTATCACTGCGGCCTCATGCCTACTTTGTGGACTCATGTTGAATTAATTTTATTTTTTCTGAAAACCGCCAGGTTTTTGGGTTGTTTTTGTTTTTTGTTTTTTTCTGTAAGGGCTATGCAAAGCTACATTTTCCATTTAATTCTAAAGAACTTCTCCCAGGGATATGGACTTTCTGAGTGGCACCTGTCGTTTGGATAACATGATAGTTCAAGGACTGGCTTTCTAATGGCAGAGCTTTAGACACTGTGACCCTGAGGAGAGGTGACTATTTTGAGACAGGAGTTGTCCTTCACGCCTCTTTCTCCTCCTTTTCTACCCCTGCCACCCGTGTTCACATCCCCGTGCGCCCGGGCAATAAAGGGAGACGCCCAGAGCCATAGCAGCCTGTATTCAAGTCCTCTTCTCAGACGTGGAAATACTCACTCCAAAAATATATAATTAGTCATAAATCCATGTAGCTGTCTCCCAAGTGGCTGCAAATCCTGCATTGCTGGCGGTCATGGATTTTTACGGATATTTCATTAACGCTGGAAGATGGCATTTCCTTGCTAATGATCGCCTAACATTTAATAAACACAGCCCAAGAGTTTTACAACCTGTTAACTTGCAAGTGGCAGTAATTAACCAAAAATGATAAATAATTAAGGCCTAATTACATGGTATCAGTCATTTCACTTTCCAGCCTGTGCAGTAGTATTAAGGGGGTTTGAACTGCCGAATGGGGCTCTTTGCCTCTCTGCCACCGTCACTGGAGCAGGCAGGGCTCCAGAGTGCTGGGGCCACACGCACCTTTATGGGGGAGATTAGATGAAAACCGGCTCATTAGATCAGTAATTGGACTGTTTCCCTCACCAAGACACATTCCCGTGGAATCGTTTGCGTGCTTTGGGTTTGGGAGAAGAACCAGGGGCCCCTGGTGTCTCTTGAGTGAGACTAAGGAAGGCGAGGGCAGCTTGGGGAGCACAGTCTGTGAGGCGGAGAAGGGAGCACGGGCAGCGGGGAGAGGCAGGCTCTGCAAGCTCTCCGCCAGTCGGCCAGGACTGCCGGCGAGGCCCCTCTCCTGCCTGGGCCTCTTCCCTGGTTCATGTTCGCGTGTGTGTGGGTACACACGTGTGGGTGTTAAAATAAAATAGTGGGGGGCTCTTTACCTGAAAGGTCCAGACCATAAACATTTCCTCATCTGGCTGGGTATAGGTGCCCAAAGAATATGGTCAGAATTGCTCTCCTCATTTCTCAGCTAGGCTTATTTTTTGTTGACCGTCTTCACAGATTAAGTGTCCCCCAGTAGTCACAGATAGCTTCTGTCACGTTCTGGTAAAGCATTCCAGGTTCATGTCCGGTTTTCTCAAAATGAGTTAACAGTTTAAATGAAAATGATAGGCATGCTGATGGTAGAGAAGATGAGATTGAAAACCAACATTTTTCGTAGCATTTCCTACAGTTCAAGCAATTGGGTGAAACATACTATAGGCATTATGTCACTCGAGCCTCACAATAAGACTCTGAGATAGGTACCACTATTGTTCCCATTTTACAGACGGAGAGACGGGTCAAGGGGGATTTATTCATACAGCTGCAATGTGGGGGACCTGGAATTTGAACATCACAGTGTTTCTTTACAGATTTTCACAGCAGTGTATACAGTGCTTCGATATTCAGGTCCTCATCAGGCCCTCGTATAGAAGGAAGAGGTTCTGCCTTCCTGTAAGGGGTCCTTCTCAGATTCCAGTCCCCCGGACAGTTTGGACTCTTACCCTGTAGAATGGGTATAAGCATATCCATCCCCATTTCACAGATGGGATCCATAGCCCATGTGCAGTAGGTTGTACCCAGGCATGCTCCCCAGATGCTTAGGCAAAATAAGAAGTTAGATCAGATCATCAGTTTTCAGACTGGGATCCTTGGGCCCTGAAGTTCCTTAGAGAGAGCTGCCCCAGGGAGAGGGGCTGGGTCCTTACGGCCCTTGAAGTCCTCATTCTGGAATTAAGTCAGGGCAGCTCAGCTTTGGCTACATCTACATATAGGGATTTTGATGATGACTTCTGTTGGAAACAAAAGAAGAAAAACGTGTGGCACTCCAAAAGATGAGGGTCTCTTCCAGCTCTTGACTACTAAATCTCTAAAGACAATTCTTGGGCCTGTCCATCAGGGCAGACCCTCTGGAAGAGATCCCTTTCCCACCCAGAGAAGCAGGATGAGAGGAATATGTAGCACCTCTGGTTTCATCATGAAATAAGCGGTAGGCAGGGGAGAGTGGATTCTGAACTTTTCCGTGGTGCACCACTGCAGGGAGAGGAGGGCCGAACTTGGGGGATTCCTGGGCTGGGGATGGACGGCTTCCTTCCGGCGTTAGCCTAGGCCATCACAGAAGTGCTCTCTGTGAGTCTGTGTAGGGTAGTTACAGACAACAGGTCTGAGTCCTGCTGTTGTTACAGATTTACCGTAGGACATCAAGTTGTCTCTTTGGATATCACATCTGTCATTAAGGACCTCAAATAGTCTCTTTGGGTTTCATTTGCATTATATTTAATTATTATCTATAGTGATTTTATTGAATGAATCTCTTCCCCTCCTAGCTATGTCCCATGAGGGAGAGGCGGCCCCGACTGCCCCAGCATTCGATGCAGTGCCCACACGTAGGTGCTCAATAGGCACGTGTGGAGTATTCATGTAAAAGGAAGGGTTGTGCCATGAGGGTGTAGGGTCTTTCTCAGATTCTACTCCTCCAGGACAATGTTCAGACTTTATCAAATATGGGCAAGTCTTGGGAATTTTGTCTTTGGGTGAGCACTTGGTGAGTGTTAGGTTGGGGGAAGCCAAACATCACCAAAGGAGAAACTTGGGAGGTCCATGTCCACACCAGGTGAAGGAAGAGGAAGGAACTCAGAGGCAGTCCCTGATGGTGGTGCTGGTGGTCCTCTGGGGGAGAGAAGAGGGGATCGGAGTTCCTCTGAGACTGATCCCCACCCCCGCTGCCCATGTTCTAGGTCAAGCTTGAGGCTGGGTGGAAAACATTAGAATGCCGAGAGCAGGCCTCCAGGGAGTGAGGCACAGCATCCATCTGTCCACTCCCTCCCTGGGGTCCTGGGGCCGGAAGATGAAAAGCTCAGTTGCCTATGATGCATCAGAGGTTGGAAGGATTCTGCTGCTCGAAGTAAACAGCATCTGTTACTGAGTTTATTGAGGACTGTGGCTTATTCCTGGGAAGGAGGTTAGGAAATCCGTGGCTGACCAAAAAGCTGGAGCACCACAAAGATCTCCTGTGGTTCACCTCTCTAAAACATCCACCATCCTACCCCCTTCAGAGGGAGGGCTTGGACACCTCTGAATGGGATGGTTAGACTTGGTGCAGACGACTCCAGTCAGCCCCAGGAATCTGGCTCCACCTCCATGAAAGGGGCTGGAGAACCTTGGGCGACCTACCAGCCCTCTCTGGTGCAATATTTGTCAAGTGAGAAGACTGAAGCTCATTGTTCCTCTACTTTCCGGGAAGCTAATTAATAACTCATCCTGGCAGAAAAAAAGAAAAGTTCCCCACCCACACCCCTGTTCCCTCACTCTGCTGCTGTCAGCTTCTCCCCAGGGGAATGGGGCTGACAGATGGTGGAAAAAAACAGGGAGCAAGGGGGGCTTAAGTCTATTTTTGGTTCCTATTTTAAAGCTCTTTAAGGAACTTCAGGAAGGGGCATTCTCTGCTCTGCTGCTTTCTACCTACTCTCCTCTTCGTACAACTGGGCTAGAAACATATGTGCACTCCCGTATGCACACATTTTCTGTTAACATGTGTATGTTGGCTTTAATTATCATTTATTAATTCAAATAAAAATTCTTTATCTTGGCGTTCAAGACCTTTCTTGGTCTCCATGTGGAGTCCCCTTTGCTATGCCTGGATCTCTCTTTATGGGAATTTTCATTAAATGGGAAGAAACAGACAAGTAAACAGGTTAGTGAATCACCATGAGAGTGTGGCCCAGAAGCTGCTTCCTCTAGGAAGTCTTCCCTGATTTAACCCTGATTTATCCTTGTGCGCCGATAGCCATTTCCTTGTTCTGGTGCCGATTACACTACATGGTAGTTTGTGAGTTACACTCTCCCCTGGGCAATGGCGAGCTCTATAATTACAGGGCCACATCTATTCTTTTTCATTCTCTGGTCCTACCACTCACATAATCTTGCCCACATACTGGGTTCAAGATAAATAGACACTGTTCTGAGACCTTTCCCATGAGCTGCGCCATCTGCTTCTTCTCTTTCTGAATAAGAGTCACCTTTCCAAACCCACACACCTGTACAAAAAATTGTGACCTCTCAAGGGAATGCTCACTTCATCCCACCTAGATTTTTGTTTTGCTTGTACCAACTCCCCCAATGGTTACCACCTCCAGGTAAATAGCCTGACGCTGTCTTTCAAATAAATATTGAAAGTGATAATAAAAATACTCCCTCCCATCTTTTCCACAGCAGTTTACATTTTGCAAAGCAGCTCATCTCTTATTTAAGTAACCGACCTTGTTTCTAAGGAGACCCAGGTTCCCCTCAGAGAGACTGCTACTTTTTGGACCTACCCCTACTCCTGTTCCAGCTCCACTCTATCTAGAGCCTCCTTCCCTCAGCACACTCCCACCGTTGTGTACCTTGATGTTGCTCCATTAAATATTTATGCCGAGATTCATTATTTGTCCATTAAATATTTATCAGCTTGTGAGCCCGTATCAGACAATATGTATTTTCTTCTCCAGAAACGGTCTGATAATTAAGTTTGCAATCCATGAGTTTCTAGGCAGCTGATGTTTTCTCCTCTCCTGTTCCCAGAAGACTGGCCTGTCTTTCACAATGTCATTTTACTACCTGCCCTAGCTGTTCCTTTCTGCCAGGTTATTCCGGCCACCTATGGAGTCTTTGTCAAAGGCAGGTGGTTTTCTTCTCCCAGGTGGAGTGTGGGGAGAGGCAGACAGCCGGAGGATGTGCAATCCCTGGTGGCTTCTGGGAAAGGCAGCGGGTGAGCTTCCTGTTTAAGTGAGGTTTGTGGTCTGAGCACATGCTGCTTTCTATGGCATTTAAGGACAGAGTCCAAAGGTGGGAGGCGAGCTTTTCCTTGGGGAAGGGATGGTCCAGGAAAGTAAAACACTGACTTTGCAGGGGAAACAAGATTTATCTTTAGGAGAGCCCCTTTGGTCACTGCAAGATCCAGGATGGGTCTGAGGCCATCATTCCAACTTGAGGGTTATGGGATTCATTTTTTCTATTACCTCCTTTCTCTAATGTTGCCTTTAAAAAAAAAATTAAACCTTTCAGGATTATGTGGAGAGAAGAGATCTGAACAAAGTCCTCTGTTGAGCGGAACTGGAGATGTGTGTTGGGAAAGGAGGGCAGGACAGTGTGGGCGTTCAGGGCATGGATTTGGGGTCCAAGGTGCTGGGTTTGAGACCCAGTTTCATCCTGTAGTGATTCTGTGAGCTCTATTATGCTATTGACATTCCCTGACCTGAGAACTGGGGGCTTACTGTGTGCTGGGTGCTCTGATAATGTCTCCACCTCCATTATCTCATGGAATCTTCCCAGTGAGGTGACTCTTATCTCCCTTTTGCAGATGATAAAACAGGTGCTTGGAATTTCTCTGACTCATTCAAGTTCAAGGACTCATCAGAGGCAGAACTGGGATTTGGACTAAGCCTTCTGATTCCAGAATACCTGTGTCAACCTAACTCTGAGCCTGTGTATCCTGATCTGTAGATTGAGAGAATCGTTCCCACCTGGGGTTTGTCAGGATTAAATGAGATAGTGTATGGATGATAGTTTACACCATGGCTGAGGCAGAGTTCCCAAGAAATTGTAGCCTCTACTACTAATATTAATAATCACTAGCATAATACTAATATTTTAATTCAGTGAGCTGTCCGTTGATGGATTGGATTCTTGGTCTTTGAATTTGTTCAGGGAGGGCCTAGTCAAGAGATTCACAGTAATTGATGGGAGTTTGGTAAAAGGTATTTAAGTATTAATCAGAGGAATTTAGGTCCCTCAGGTCCATAGTTCGATGACTCTAAGACTGAAGCACTCAAAAAGTAAAACTGTGTAAGTAATGTTACCTTGGATCCCCTCCAGCAGAGGCAGCCCTCCAGGGAGGAAGTTTGGCTTCATAACCCCCTCCTTGCCTCTTCTCCCACCCAGATTTCTCTGAGCATGCAGGTTGTCCATTCCTGACCTAGGACTTTCTCCTTCCCTGCCCCAGCCAGTTCTGCAGCCCTACCTCCTAGCATTCCCCACCCAGGGATCTGGCCCCTCCACCTACATTCTTAAGAAAGACAAGCCCTCCCCGACCTGAAACCACGTGGTTTTGGAGTAATCAGCATAAAGATGTTAATGAAGTGACCCAATCCCTTTCAAGTATTATGCTGGGTGTTTAACAGGCATCCCCAAACATAAAGGCAGTTGTTTGGGAAAGGGGACCTTTTGGCTGTTTTAATCACTTGTGGGCATTTGTTCTGTTTTGCATGTGTGATGGGTCAATTTATTTAGCAAAATTTATTGAGCACCTGCAGTATGCAAGGCACTGTGCTAAGTGTTGGCGATGCAGTACTGGAAATGAAGATTGATCCTGTTCTTCATGAAGCTTCCAGTCTAAAGGGAAAGAAAACACTCAGTTTTGGAACCTTAGATGTTAATAATCATGGCATTCACTCTGAGTATGTCTCTGTAGAGACTTTAACTCTATTAACTCATAGTCTTACTTAGCGAAGTTGTAAATGGTGACTTTTACTATTCTTATCTTTTGAGAGAGGAGTGCTACATCTTTCAATTACTCTGAGTTGAATCTCAAGAAGCATTTAATAGCTACCTGCATTAAAAACAAAAGTTTCATGCAATTGGATAGTGAGCATATGATATTTAACTCTGTAGTGAGGAAAATAGCTCTTTCTGGTTCCTTGATTAACAAGTTGACTTCACTTTGATAGGTGCTAATTGGTCAGGTGTGTGGTGGAGTTAAATGTGACAATGACAATATTAATAAATTCTCAAGCTCCTGGTAAGCACCTGGTTCTATTAGTAAGTTCTCAAAAATATCACTTCTTTTCAATCTGGCTAAGTTCTTCACCATCTCACCCTTAAATCTGTGCCCTAAATATTTTCACTTACTAGTTGCCCTTCAGTTGGAACAACTGAAGTGACTGAGAACTTCCCCATCAGTGGAGAAGAGTGGTCCTTGGATCAGCAACATCAGCAGCACCTTGAATGCTGTGTAAAATGTATATTTTGGGGTCCCACCCCAAACCTACTGATTCAGAAACTCTGCTGTGTTTTAACAAGCCCTCCGTGTTATTCTGCTGCAGTCCAAGGTAATCAACCTCTGATCAGAGAAAGAAACTCATTCCTTCTTAGACCAGAGCTTCTTATCCCCTCCTTTCTCCCATCTCAGTTACTTTGATCCCTTAAAAAAGTATCAATAGCATTCTTGTGCCTTACAGAAGATGACAGATGCCTCCTGGGCCAAGAAAGCTGCTTCTCCATGACCATCACATTTAAGAGATCTGTTCCTGTTGGTGGGATTCGGAAGTACCAGTAAACCCTTTGTTCTCTGTTCTTCAGTCTATCAAGAAAACATTCATCACTTGGACCCATTGGTTTTCATTAGCTCCTCTGGCTCCACAAATACAGGAGCTGAGGTTTTAATACAGTACGCTTTGTTTAGTGGTGGGGAGGGAGAGGAGAGAGAGAGGGCTCTGTGGGAGCTTCTTTGTATTCAGCTGAATTTTGTGAAACTCCTCAGCTTATGCATATTCTTGAGCCATATTTCAGCAAAAATATCTATCTCATCACACTCAGACATCTAAACATTGTTTTGATTACCATTGTACCCCAAGCCTCTAGCGTGCTGTCAGACACATAGTAAGTGTTCAATAAATACTTATGAATGAATGAATTGCTCTATACTTTTCAACTGGTATTATCTTCAAGAGAAGACCCATAGCCCATCAAGAAGCTGCTAAAATTTTCTTGAGAAGAAAGGAATTTATCAATAGTAGCTGACCCCTTAAGACAAGCCAACTGCTTTTAATAAATTCAGCAAATGTCTGTCACCCAAATAAAATACCAACTGCTGAACAGAAATGTCAGCATAAAATATCATTTGCCAAATGTTGATTTATATGACTTTCTGTACCTTTGTTCTGATAAAGTGGAATTTTATCAAAACTAAGAATTTAGCAAAGAATTACAGATCCCATTATCACAAAAGCATGTTTCCTTTGGTTCTCTGAAAACACAGTAATTTAGCAGGTATAATCTGTTGTACTTCAGAAAGAGGAAACAAATTGTAGGAATAAATGGGAACTTTTCTAGCTTTAGAAGTAAAAGAAAGTGTCCTCCAGAATGTGTACACACACCCACACACAAACACACATACAAAATTCTATTTTTTAAGAAGATGTGTTTGCTGGGATTGATCATGTTCAGCAATCTACAAATCATATACACTCCCAATAGCATCTCCAGCCATAATGCCTCCAAGCCTTTGCCATTGCACGAAGTCCTCCTGAGATGGGAGGCATTGGCACATGAAGACAGCTGGGCTCTGGGGTTAGTGAATGTGAGAAAATGAAATTAGAGACAACGCTGCAAGAAATGCTCTGGAGACAGTGGGCTCACCTCTTACCCAGGATAAGGCTGATCAGCACTGTTCCCAGTGTATTCTTGGGAGCTCCTCATCCTCCTTGGGATGATCTGCAGAAAGAGGTTTCCTGGTTGATTGGATTTGGGAGGCCCTTCCCCACGTTTAATAAAGGCTAATGAGAGGTCCTGCAGTAAAGAGTCCCATTTACCCAGTGATTGTCAAGTGTAATTGATCAGGGAAATCCTTTGCTTATATATCAGCCCAGTAACACTCTGCAGAACTAGTAACCCACCAGACATGCTTTCTGAGAAACAGACTGTATCCCTGAGATTTTTATGTAAGTTAATATCCTTGGTAGAAGACCACTTGTAGCTGGAAAAGCGGTTACCTGTGTTTGTGTCTTTCATGTGCAGAGACCTCAGAAAGTCAAGGCAGGGCCTGTATGCTCCTTGTGTTTGGAATTTCAGCATGGATCTCACAGAGCCTGGCACTCAGTAGGTACCCAGTACAACTCAGTATGAGTTTGGTAAGTGTTGGTCATAAGCCAGAGACCATGGTCTTGGCCTTTATACAGGGAGCTGATGTATTTCTGAAGCTCTGACTTCTGCTTCTTGAAATGATAATACGATGGATTTATTTTGGAGAACAGTGATTAAAATGGCCACAGGGAAGGAAAGCATCAATTATATCTTCTGGAGGGAGACTAACACTTTGTTTCAGAAAGATAAAGATTGATTGAGGATAATGATTCATAAATGTGGAGAACATGGGGCACTGCTTTGTTGAGGCACTGAGAGAGGTAGCTAGAGCAACAATTGACTTCAGGCCTCTAACATGTCTGCTGCCCAGTGTGTATAAGGCTGTCAAGATGAACAGAGGCCCATGCTCCAAATCTTGTATTATAGTACCTGCAAAAATTTGCCTGAAGCCAAAACTTTGATTTAATAAAAGAAATCATAACTGTCATAATCTTTAATATACACATTGACTTTATTTCACCAATAGAGTGGGAAGAAAGGAAGTTTCCTATGAAAGTTCATAGCAGATAATGAGAAGGATTTGGGTAAAGAGTTCTGATTTTTTTGCAGTCATATCAGACAGAACTAACCTATTATTTTCTCTTTCTTGGCCCATCAAAAAGAGAATCCTAGAATGGAGAATACATGGAACAAGGCTTATGCTCTTCCCATTATTTGCCTACCAATAGGAGTGACTGTCACATCACACCCTCATTAAAACTTCCTTTTACCCACAAGTGGGAGGCATACAAAATCCTTGACTTAATTCCCAGAATCATCTCCTGGTACCACCCTCCCCTTTTTGCAGTCCTTTTTGATTATTTTGCATCTAAGACCCATTGGGCTAACTCTGTTTCATTACATAGGGCTCTTTTCATCACCTTGACACATGGTTCATGCTTTGCCTATAAAGGACTACCCCCTCAGCCTTTACATGGCTCAAGTGTCCCCTCCTCTGTGAAGCCATGCATATTCTGTAAGCCTCACACCTCTCCAGCCAGAGGAAATTCTCATTTCTCTGTCCTATAGTATATGCAAAGAGCTGTATACCTCCATTCTAGAGTTATCTCAAGCATTGACCAATCAGAATGGTCACCAACTCTTGATCTGGAATAGGGTGTTGGGGGTCCCTTTCTGGTCCTTGTAGTTGGAGGGGCATAGCGAGCCCTGAGGCTGGTAAGGACAGTGAGAATGAGTTTGGTGGTAACTCAGGAAAGCAGGTATTTACAAAAGGGTACAGAGTATTTCAATATTTTATTAACCTGCATGGTCATAGTGGTGCCCACCAGCTCAATATTAGTTCTGTCTTTATTGTTTCTCATCATATAGATTTGGAATTATTTACTTGTCTGGCTTACCCATTAGATGGAGAATTCTTCCAGGACAGAGACCTTGGGTCTTGTTTATCTTTATGTCTCCCGAGCCCAGCATGGCGCCTGGCATGGAGCAGGCCTATTGATTTCTAGGAAGGACTTAAGGGCTCTCCCTAATGAATCAAGATGAAAGCATTTTCCTCCATCCCCAAAGAGGAGCCCTGAACTTGATTGGCCATATGTAAATTAACCCATTAAACTGTTCTGGATTTTTTGGTTTGTTTTGAGTGGGCATTTTTCTTACTGTGATTTTTAAAAAATGAGTAATTATGGTTGCAGCTTGTGGTTTCTTTTCTCTGTTCCTAGAACATCACAGGCCATTTCCCTAGTCATGGCAAAAGTTGGTTGGATCAGCAGCTTTCCTTTGCCTCTTAGTGGTAAGATTCAGGGATTGGCTTTGGCCTTTGCAGGTAACGAAATAGAATGAGCAAGACCTCTAGTCTGCTCGGACCTAAAACTATTTTGGACTAACAAGATTAGGAAGAAGAAATGATTGGCCCCAGCTTACTACAGTTTTCAACATTGGGGCTTTGGGCTCAAGCCAAAGCTAACAATAGTATGACTTTGCTTCATATTTTGTCAGGCACTTTGTGATGAGGGATTTAGGACAGTATTAAAGGTTCCCAAGTTCTCTGGTCATAATACCAGTTTAACACTGCTTTCATAGCACCCGAGCCTCACCCCAGTTTCTAACCCAGATTAATGTATATCAAGGGAATAAAGGAAGGGGAGGGAGCGAGGGAGGGAGGGAGGGAAGGAAAGGAAGGAAGGAAGGTAGTGGGGGAAAGTGACCCGTCAGTCATTAATGAGCTAATTAACAGGCTGAAATGGTGGTGGGTGGTTGAGGGGGGAAGATCTGTTGCCTGTGAGTGACCTGACAGCTACTAAGCCAGGCCTGATTTTGAAAAACAATAAAATCTGCAGAGGGAAAAATAAATCTTCTTTTTTTCCCCTCTGAGTGACAGAGCATTGGTATTCCTCTCAGAATCGAGGAGCTTTTAGTTTTGTTACAGGGTAGTGTTTCTTTCACAAATAATATTTTCAACATCGGAGCCCTTAGCTAACACGGGCTGATCCAGGTATCTCATTTTCAGGTTGGCAGTGTGCCCCCTTCCATGTAGAGCTAAATGCAGAGCTGTTGAAGGGACACTGCAAAGCAAACTGGCCCTATGGAGTCTGGCTAATCTGCTTTGCAGGGTCAGCTCTGGGGCCTGGGAATGCCACCCTTCCCTGGAGCTTCAGACGGCCAGGAAGCACTTGTTGAGTCAATTATGGAGCAAAGGCAGAGAAAATCAAGGCATCTGACAGCACATGGATGGGAATGTCAGGGGCTGGACTTCTACTTGAAGAGTGTAAAGTTTAGTAGGAAGAGCAGCCAAGCGCATACATAATTCAAAGTAGGAAGAACTAAGAGTCATGTCATAAATCCACGTAATGCACTAGGGTGATTCAGAGAAGAACAGGAGAGGTCTCAGATTTTCTGAGCATGGGAGGAGGGATTAGGAAGGACTTCAAAGAGGTGGAAGCATTTTGAATGGATTTAGGTGGTAAAAGGGTTTCCAGTTAGTGACAGCCAGTGAAAAGGGCATTTTAGGTGGAGGGAACAGCATGGGCTCATGGCTGAAGTTTGGAAAGTGTAAAATATGTTAAAAATTTCATAATGATAATTTTGATTTGTGCATAGAATCCATGTTGAAGAGAGCAGGAGCTGTTCTGAATGGCTTTTTCTCAGAAGAGTGAAAAGATTAGAATTATATGTTGGATGGCCATTAAGTCTATCCAGTGTATGGATCTGAATGAAAACCAGGATGACTCTAAGGTGATTACTTATAATGAGATTAGAGATTTATAATCTCTATATCTAGCTCTATCTCTATAGCTATTGTCAACTGGAGACAAAAGTCAGGTGGTTATTTCATCAGCAAAAGGAATTTGTTCAGCGAAAGAGAGAATTGCAATAAGGTACAGGCAGCCATGGAGAGCCAAGTCCAAGAAGAAGAAACCAAGAAGAAATAGGAAGTTCTTTACGGGGGAAGGAGAAGGGAGGAAGTTAAGGGGAGGGGCTATTTAATTATAGTGCTGTATTGTAACAGGGAGCTCTTCCTGTAAGGCTTCTGTGACTGAGCTCCCGCAGGCCCTCCCAATTCTTGTCTTGGCTAAGGACGCTATCATAAATTTTGACACTATAGAGTCTTTTACCACATAGGTAGGTGGACTATTGAGAAAAGAGGCCGGTTGCTGTGGTAGAGCAGAAAGAGGAGTGATTTTAGAAGATTCAGGTTTAAATCCCAGCGTAACTTCTTAGGGTGTGGTTTTCTCATTAATAAAATAAAGACTAAAAATATTATCAGGGTTATTTTGAGAATTTTGGTGTATGTTAAAGGATGACACCTGAACATTATAGATAATAAGTTTTTTGCTTCATCCTAGTCTAAGCATCAGATGCCTGCATCTTATACATGAAGGATATCAGCATTAGTAAATTACAGAAAAATTATTCACTATGCAATTTATTCCATCCATTTTATGCAAACTAACTGAAGACAAAGTGGTTGTAGAGGTCAGTGCTTCATGAGGAGGACAGGGTGAGACATTCCATGCGCATTCATGGGAAGAAGAGGCCTGGAAGAACTCCTGTTTCTACCTATTTCATCATGTCTGAGTGGAGGCATTCCCTTTTTCAAAAAATAGTCATCATATTTATTGTTATTCTATTACAGTTGTCCCCCTTTCTCCACCTTTGCCCTCCTCCACCTCCCCACCCCCGCTCCCACAGTCAGTTCCCACACCGTTGTCCATGTCCATGGGTCATTCATACATGTTCTTTGTCTAGACTCTTCCCCTTCTAGCATTGTCCTCCTTCCCCTTCGCCTCTGGTCACTTTCATGTCTGTGCCTTTTCTTAAGATAGAACCCAACTTAAGCAGACACTCAGGAGCCCACAATTTCACAGTTAACATGTCTGGGGCCCTTTAAATGTTACTCAAAATGTCTTTGACTGGATGACCACATTTGAGTCCCCTTTCAGGTACCATGTGAGACCTTTTAGTTCTCAACCAACAAAGACCCAAATGTACCCTTTCTTAATTAGTGTAATGAGGCTTTTGGCTCCTGTATTATGACAAGTAAGTGGATTTGCCCTTTTGGTGACGGGTCCTTCAGGGAATGATCTGAATACTTGTGTAACGACATCTTTGATGTACTAGGTCATTAAAAACAGTTGTCCAGCTATGACATTAGTTATTGATTAGTATTACAACAGGAAGATCATTACATTATGAAAAAAGAGAAGTAACATTTATTCTCTTGGCCATATCTCACTGAGAGTTTTAAATATGGAATATGTGAAAGTATCGCTACTTGGCAAGAAAGATGATAGTTCAAATCCATAAATTTTAGAGGACTAAATGGTCATCTCCAAGAATGACCATCCGGAATCTCAGAAGGATGTGTGTGCGCGCACGCGCACATATTAGATGCATAGTCCCATTCTGCAGTACCCGGGAGCTAGGTTTTGGCATCTATTTCACTATCAAATTATTTCAGAACCTGAGGTTTTCTATCATTCTTGTCATCACCACAAAATAGTGTACCTTTCTGAGGCACATTGTGAAACGTTCTCTGCGGCACTGTTGTCATTCCCAGTGACAGGGTTTGTTGTGACAAGCAGAGCTGTGCATGGGTTTCCATGAGTGCCCTGAAGAAGGGATGAGGAACAGCCTCGTGGGATCTGGAAGGCTTTTCCCGAGGTGCTAACCTTTGAGCTGGACTTTGACAACAAGTAAAAAGTTCCTCAGGGAAGGAGACCACCGGGCCCATGAGTAAACCATTCAACAGATAGTGGCAATATTGTGGAAGTATTACAGCAGGAAGAGCCCAAGAGCCCTGAGGGCACACCGCGGGGGGACATAACGTGGCTGTGGTGATGAGGGACGGCCTCCCTCTGTCGAGGTCAGTCAGGCAAGGGCTGCTGAGACAGTGGGATTGCAGCAGGAGGTCCAGCATGTGGACGTGCCGGGGTGCGAGGGACTTTCTCTCTTCTGGGAAAGTGAAATTTGACAGCAAGCCCAGAGCGTGCCATGCCGGGAAGCACATGACGCGGGATGCCATAGCTGGAGGATAGAACATGAAGGTCTTGCAAGCCCTATCAAAGAATTTGGACTTTGTCTTCAAAACAATAAAATACCAAATTTTAAGCACGGGAGACTCTATTGGCTGTTTGATTATGAAAAATACCCTGGAAGTTGTTAAGGACAATGGATTAGAGAGAACAAAGCCTAGGAGCAGGCTGACTAGTCAGGAAATCCTGTGACTAATCCCATGAGGTCAGTGACGTGGCTCTGGAAATAGATGGTAACAGTAGGATGGAGGGACGTGAAACGTGGAGGTGGAGGTGGAAGCAACAGAACTTATGTGCATATGGAACAGGAGAGCCTACTGTGTTTGGAGAATGTCAAATGGCTCATTATGGCTTGAAAACAGGGTGCATGAGGGTGTGCGAGGAGAGATGGGCTTGAAAAGACAAGTTGGAATCAGACTGGAAAAGGCCTTGAATGTTCTGAAGAGTTTGGCCTTATCATGAGGATTTACGAGCTGTGCTCTCTAACTTCCCATGTCTTGGTAACCTAAACTGTTCTAAACATCTATTATAGGATTCCAATTTCATTAGCATTTTAACACATTACCACATTTTCACCCTTGAGCAGCCAAGCATGGTTGTATCTTCATATTGGAGAGTAAGCCATAATCAGACAATCCAATACTTTCCACTCCATAAGGTTATTTTCTCGGCATTTCCCATTGTGTAATCACCAGCTATCTGCTCCGCTCATGTTGAGGTTTGACTTACCCACACTGGCAATTTCCATATTGTATCACTGCACAACAGAGCGTGCCGTGTGCGGTTACAGAGTGGTGGAGCTCGAGGTGATCACTGAGAACAATCTAGTTCAATCTCTTCATTTTACGGTTGGAGCTCAGGACATTGAAATGATTGGTCCAAACAAATGCAGTTATTTCAAGCCCGGGTAAGACTCACTGGCATTTCTCTTCCAGCCACTCTTCCTGGGAAGAAAGTACATCCTAGGTCTCACCTGGGACAACTTTCCACTCCTTGTCTGATCATCTGGGGTCAAGAAATGGTTACATTTTCTGGTTACATTTTCTTTGGGCAGTTTTCCACCACTTGACTTTGTCATCTGCCTTTCTGCCTGAAGTATTTAGCTTACAAACTATGCTCCGATGTTTTGTGATGGGGAATTTTAAATGAGCTATTGGGCCCCTGTGGGAAAGATGGGGAGAGCTATTAAAGAATAACAATTATCATTAACAGGTGTTAGGGCACCGAATGGGCCAGCCACTGAACTAAGCACTCTTAGCTGTTACACAGAATTCTTACAATAACTGTATGAGGTAGGTACTGTTATTTATCCATGTTATAAATATGGCAACTGAGGCATTATCAACTGACCCCACGTCAAATTATTGCTAAACATTATTGCAAGGATTAGAACCCGGACAATTGGAGAGTGGGCTCAACCCCTCATAATCACCCCACTGGACTTAGTGCTTTTAACTATTATGGTGCAAAGCATTCAAATCAAATAAAGCATTAGAAACTGAAATGCCAGTTTCATCTTATTGCACGTTTGTATTAACATTCACACATTTCCTGGTTTTGGGAGCTTATTAGGATTGTATGTATTATCTGCACTATTTCTGTCTTTGGAATCGTTTACCTCTGTGAGCCTGTAATAACAAATGGAAGATCTTGTTAGGCTGGGCCTGAAGTGGCTGTGCCTGGGTCGTTTACAAGCCACAGAGATGAAAGCAGGCCCTAAAGAAAGGGAAATTAAGCTAACCTGAAGCTGTGACCTCCATGAGAGCAGCTGCCCTGATTTCCAACGGCTTTTCAGTCTGGGTCACTGCTTTGTGAAGCCCAGTTGAACTTCATCTTTGTAGATTCCATGGGGTATCAGCATAGTGCGTCTTTGTTCTAGAAAGGGCTACCAGCTCATCTGAAACATTGCATTTCTGAACAGTGGAGTCACGTGGCACAAATTGGCATCAAGAACCCTCCTCAGTGACTTAGGGAAGGGGCCGGTTCTCAGAGAGGGGATTTTGGATTGAGATGTCCCATAGTGTCTGTCCCACCTTACATGACAGTGGAAATGGAAAAGAGCTGACATTTAGCTTACTGCCAACTGCTGCTGGAAACACAGATGTAGATAATTTATCTATGAATGACATTAACAAGGTAGGCCTCCTTTGAAGGTAATACTCTGAATATGGGGGAGATTGATGATAATATTCCTCAATTATCCTTTATTTTTTATGTTTTTTAGGCTTTGTCTCCTGACTCTCGTAATAATTTTGTGATATAGATAGATAGCACTTTCACTTTACACATGAAGAAACCAAAGCTCATAAAGTAACTACTCCAAAGACATGGAAATATTGAGAATAATAAATACTATCCTAATAAGCTTCAAAATCAACAAATTGGTTGACAATTGCAATGTTAATACAAATATGTAACAACGTTGGCATTTCAGTATTGAATGCTTTGTTTCTGGGAATTAGAAGCACAGCAAATTTTTATGCTTTATGTGTGAAAGTAATTATACTTTTATATTATAATCTCAACTTCTTATCTGTTTTCACCTAGAGAAATGGAGTTAATAGATTCAAAGTGGATGCTTTATGGAGTCACATTATTCATGGTCTGGCCATGACTGCCAGAGTTCCAAGACTGTCTGGTAATCCATTATCTCCAAATCTCATGCTCATTAAATAGGAACAATAGCTGACAGGTATGGGATGTTTATTATGTGCCAGGAACTCTTCATTAGTTCTGTGTCTTAAGTTGATCTAGTCCCCCCACCCCCAAACCACCCTACCACATTCCTCCCCCGGGCCATTCAGCCTTCCTCATCTGTGACTCACAATCTCCTTTATATCCATAATTCCTTTTTGGAACATTCCTTTCACTCTCTTGCCTTACCTGAAATATGTCTGAGCCCTGAGGGTGATGTATCCTCCACAGCCTTATCAAGGGGGCAATTTTTCTCACCTGTCACATATTTCCAGACTAGTAGTTGGAGTAACTGGATTCCTTCCATCCATGGCTGCTCCCCTGCCATTTGCAAAAGTTTATGTTCTTTGAAATACACTTACTGCTTCCTTATCATGGTTATCTACCAACACTCATCGCTCTCCGGTACAGCCCCCGTGCCATGGTCTTGCTTTGTACCCTTGCCTGTCCTCATTCCTGGGAATCTTAAAATCCAGATGGCTGACTAATCCAGCATTTAGATCTCTCAGTCTTTATTTTTTTTTAAGTTACTTTTTTTTTTTTTAATGCTTTATGTGTGAAAGTATCCTCACCTGGAGATATGTTCATGGATTTTTTTGGGGGGGTGGGTGTGGGCGGAAGGGAGGAGAGAGAGAGAGGAATATCTGTGTGAGAGAGAAACATGGATTGGTTGCCTCTCATATGTGCCCTGGCCAGGGTTGGAAACCGCAACCTAGGTATGTGCCCTGACCGGGAATTGAACTTGCAACCCTCTTGTGCATAGGATGACACTCCAGCCAACTGAGCCACCAGGCCAGGGCTCTCAGTTTCTTGATTTTAGTACTTCACATGAACTTCTGTTCCACTTTACCTTAGCCATTTGTTCTCATAGCCACACCTTAGATCCCCATCACCGCATCATCTTCAGGATCTTTATGCATACAGGCACTCCTGAATCTTCATGTCTTTCAGTCCATTGATCCCACCATTTTTAAAAAATGTTTGAGAGAGAGAGAGAGAGAAATATCAGTTTCTTGTTCCACCCATTTATGCATTCGTTGATTGCCTCTCGTATGTGCCCTGACCAGGGATCAAACCCACAGCCTTGGCAGATTAGGACAGTGCTCCAAACAACAGAGCTACCCAGCCAGGGCCGACCCACCATTTTAACATTATCCATCAACACCTCCTACCTTTGCTTCCTTTCTTACTCAGCTTGGGATTCTGTAGGCCATCATTATATATCATGAATGCTCTCAGTGCCTTTGCTCCTTTCTCCCTCACATTACCTGGTATCTAAATGAAACTGATTTTAAATACCCCTTCAGTGCCTGCACGCAGACATCTGAACAAATCTAAGGAAAACCATGATCTCAGACCTCAAATGTCCTCCGAACAGTGTGTCACGATCCTTCTGCATTTCTCTAGTCAGCTTGCTTCTGCAGACGTGGCGATAACGGTATTTGTACCTTCCATTCTTTGGGAGTCACCCTCAGGTCACTGACGTTTCATTAATACGTTATTGATAAAGTAGGAAACACCCACCCAGTCTATGAATCCATCCCTGCACGTACGCATCTTCTCCGTCCCTTCTGCTGCATTGGAGAAGGCTTTTCTTTTTGTTCCATTAGAGGCCAATTTTTCCACAGGTTTCCTCTCTGATTTTACCTGTTCTCAGTCGCTCAGCTCCTCCCACCCTGTCGTCCACCTGGCTCCTGTTCCGTCAGCCTGTCCTGTGGGGATCCAGTTCCTCCCTGTGCAGATGCACTCTGCCACCCCCTCCCTTTCTCAGGCAACTTTCTCCTGGGTTCTACCCCTCACAAGTTACCACCTCACTTCTTGACTCTCTCTCAGCCAGCTTTAGAAAGCAGTTGTCTGCTCATCCAGCTGCACTGCTTCAACCCCCAGCTCTTCCCTAATGATCCACCGAAACTGCTCTTTCCAGGGCAGTGATCGTCTTGATTTTGTCAAGTCCAATGACCACTTTTCTGCCCACATCTTATTCAGTCTCTTAGTAGTTTTAATTAAAGTCATTTACTGCGCGTTCTCAAACCACTCTTCATAATTTCTCTTCTCTCTCTAGTTGCTTTTACTTGGTCTTCTTCATATATTTTTCTTCCTTTACCTGATCATGAAATGTTCGCATGCTTCTTTCTACATATATTTTCCTTGAAAAATCGATCCATTTTCATTGCTTTAAATGTTATATACAGGGTCTGGCACAAATAATGCCCTTTTAAAATTACGTAATCTTTTATTACAAAATGATAAACATGTAATTATGTAACATAACAATATCACAGTTAAGCACACCGTATGAATTTTAGGTGAAATGTTCAAATTAAAAATATAAATTATTACACCCATACCGACCACACTCAAGCAGGTGTTATTTCTGCCGGACCCTGCATATGTGAGAACTCCCAAATGTCAATCTCTAGCACACATTACTCCTTGAACGCCAGATTTTTTAATCTAACTGACATCTCTTTTTAACATGTCCAAGACTTTAAAGATTCTTTTTTCTCTATCTTTTCATCTTATTAAATGGTATTACCATCATTCAGTTGCTCAAGCCAAAAACCTTATACTTAAGTCTTTGCTCTGTCTTCAACATCCAAATGCTAATCAAGTTTTCTGTCCTTTCTATTTATGAAGAGCAGTGTAGATCCATGGACTTCTGCCTTTCCCTTTCTCCTCCACTCTGTCCCCGGCCTCCATTGGGCTACTGCAATGGCTCCTTGGCCTTCTCTTACCTTTACCAAACCTCTTCCTCAGAGACAAACCAGAGGGAAGCTTTACGTGTGCAGGAAATCAGTGTTCTGCTTTACCAGTGGCTTTTCTTCACATTTAAAATAAAGCTCAGCACCTTCCAAGGCTGTAGACTCCACATAATCTGGACCCTACTGACATATCCAGCATTACCTTGTGACATTCCTCTCTGGCCTCAGGACCACAATAAAAGGGCTTTGTCCCCAAATCAATTAGGGGTTCACCTAGCGGCAATGAACTCTTACATTAGTCCCCTTCATAAATGTTGTTCATTTTTATCATAGTACTTATACATTACGATTTTTAAATGCGACATGTTTATGTCCTTATTGTTTTCCTCTGTCACTGAATTGTAAGCTCCATGACGTCAAGGCTATGTCTCTTTAATCACTAATACGTAACTGAACAGCCAGTTGATACTTGGTGTATAATTGTTGAACGGATGAGTGTTGATGGACAATACTTAATCAGTTAGAGATGTAGATAAATGGCATATTTGATGTTTAAAGAATCCGTGTTTTTAGATGGTACTTTGGGTAACTTCAAAGTAAATTTCAAGTGAATTCTGAGTTCCATGTGGCCCATACCACTTAAAGTTATTTACTATATTAAAGACACAGACACTGTGGCTGGTGGTTTAGCACAATCATCACCCTGTTATGTGGTGGTTACCAACACAATTATCAGCGGTTTATTGAGTGTATTTACCGAATTCCAAGAGCTTTCCTGGCTAGAAGGTTGAAAAAGAAGGGTGACACATTCTTTGTCTCAATTATATCTTTGGAAGAAAGAGGCTTTAAAAGGCAAACAAGTAAATGCAGAAGAGGCTCAGTGATTTAGATTTTTAATCCGTTTCCTTTGATGAAATAGGAATAAGGACAAGGGGTTGCAGGTACTTTTACATGCAAATATTATCTCATACTCAAAGCAGCACTTTAAAAGCAGAAAACAGAAATATAAGTCACAGTCTCTTGTCTCAAGGAATTCATATCCTGGAGAAATAATTTCCAGCATTCTTATTATATTAATCTACATTCCAAATAGAGGATGTATTTCTGTTTTTATCCATAACATTGCTGCCAGATTAATAAGAATTTTTAAGATGTTAATGGATGGATTTCAGCATAATTGTAACTATATTAATTCAGTGCAATTACCTCTCAGTAAAATTTAAATGAAGCTAAATTGAAGAAATTAGAAATATTTGAAATCTCTAGTTGGAAGCCTGCAGGCATTGTAACCTTGTCTATTCTCATCTCAGCATTCACAGTCAAGCTCTGGGAAAATGGCAAGTACCTTCCCTGCAAGTTGAAGAGTTTCAGAACCTATCAACACATTAGAACTTGGATTTAGCAAAGCAATCAAGAGAGGAAAGAGCAAACAAACCCCGAGCTGCCCATTGAGACAAATGTGCCCAATCATTTAACATGTTTTTGCGTGCTACATTACACATAGACACCCACAAGAAAGTACCTAGACACAGGGAAGCTGATATATGTAGCATTGTTGAAGCTACAGGAAAATTATGAGAAAGCTTTCAAAATGCAACATTTTAATAAAGAACGTTCACTTAGAGGGATCAACATAATGTGGTGAGAAATGCCCTGGGCCCAGACTTGGAGTATGAGCTCTGCCATTTATTAGCAGTTCAACTTTGGACAGGCTGCTCTGTCCCTTGTTTCAGTTTTCTGTTGATTCGTGCTCTTCTAACTACAGTGCAATTGGGAAGATCAAATGGATGTGGAAGCACTTGTCAACTATGAAAAGCTTTACAAAAGTAACTAAAGGGGATGATTGGACTCCCTCTTCAGAACTGGAATTAAACAAGTACAAGGAATGTGGTAGTGGAAACTTTCTGAAGACTGTGTCCAATTTGTAACAATTGGCTCAAAAATACCCCAATTGTCTCTGATCTTATAAATACGCTTGTTCCATTTCTTTTGGCTACTTATAAAAGAATGTTGACTCAACACTTTTATTGTACATCCACCCCATGGAAGGTTCAATGACAGGGACCATGAGGGCAGGAAAGATACAGGATAGTAACATTTCATGTTCCATATGAGTTAAGAATCATTGCAAAAGAAGGAAAGGTAAATATTTGCATTGTGGTAGATGCTCTTCATACTGTAAATGTGATAAATTAGGGAGAATTTTTTTTTCAATTTTATGGATGCAAATGAGGTTCACAGATGCTAAGTGAATGTTGAAGATTAAGGTTTTTGAAGTTTAGATTTTAAGAGGGCAGTAATTTTTTTTAAGTTGTACTTTTTATTTACTCAGTGTCCTTCTGTTAAGTAAAAGAAGTTATAAGCAAAAATATTTTTAACAATAGATTATTAACTGTCAAGTTACTGGTATAAGCAATAAGCTCTGTGAATCACTTATGTCCCCTCCAGTCCCTTGCATGGCTCATTTCCACATTTATGCTTAGAGATCCCATTTTCAGATAGACCTGCCTACCTACCGTATCCGAAGGCAGGTCCACACCCACCCACCTATTGACATGTTCTATTATTTCACTGTGTTGTTAATACCATAATGCTAATCAGTCTCCTCAATTATCTTTAATTATCTTTTTATTAAGGAGGTAATATTGCATAATGCTGAGAAGTACAGAGTATAGACCAGTAAGGTCCAATAAAAATATAATCCAAATGACATGCAAATTTAGATTTCCCATTGCTCACATCAAAAAAGATTTTTTAAAAGTAGGTAAAATTAATTTTAATATATTTTATTTAATCCATCATATGCAAAGTATCATTTCAACACAATCAGTATATACATAGCAAGAAGGTATTTGACATTTTTTAACTTCCTTCAAAGTCATCTGTGATTTTATACTGACAGCACATACCAGTTCGGACTACCCGTGTGTCAGGTGCTCCGTGGTCACATATGGCTCGTAGCTTTTATACGGACAGTGCAGCTGTAGAAGTAAGACTGCGTGGGGTCCACACAGGCTCTGATACTCCCTAGCTGTTTAACCTGGAAGGAAAACTCCATTAGAAAAGGACCTTATCTGCCCTGTACATCTCTGTAACTCTGGCGCCTGGAACAGAGATTGACATGCCATAGAAGTAATTAATTATAGCAAATGCTCCTGGTTAACATGCTGCTTGGAGCCTAATCTTGAAGGATGAGGTGGACTGGGAGACCTGTACAGACAGTGGAGAGCAAAGACAAATCGAGGAAGTTCAAGGGACATGGGCAGGATCAGCGACAAGTGGTCGAACTCTCAGTTAGAGAGCAACACTCAGAATCCTCTTTTTAATGAGGAGATGTAGAGGCAGAGTTGCTGAATAGAATGAGTGCTGACAATTGACATTGAAAGTTTTGCTGGGTGATTATGATTCTGAGCAGGGAATTGGGGATCAGGCAGACCTGAGCTGGAATCCCAATTCTACCTGAGTGGTCTCAGTGGACAACTTGTTTAGCCTATCTGTGCCTGTGTTTTCTCATGTGCTACATGCGGAATGTTAATCCTTAAATGTTTACTCTATGCAAGTCATTAGACATAGAGTGCACATTCAGGAATGTTGTCAGAACTGATGCTGTTGTTATTTTGTTCACATTTCTTTGTGGATGGAGAGGTCATTTGAAGCCTTGAATGTGAGGCAGCAAAATCTGTGCTGCGGCCTCAAGGGCCTTGCTGCTCAAGGGCCGTGCTTGTCTGCGCCATCAGTCCCCTGATGAAACTCTTCAGGACCCTGCATCACCTGTAGGCTGAAGCCCACAGGCCTTGCCCTTGCACCTGCGACTTTCTGCATCTTGCGCCTCACGGGCGTCACGTTCCCTAACTCTTCACACAGTACAGTCTAGTTATACTGAGTCATTTAGAATTTCCTGAAGAGCCTCAGCTATTTCATGCAACTTTGTCTACAAAATTCCCATTCCTCTGCTTTTGTCGTTCCCTTGTCTGTTTGGAAAACTCCTTCATGAACTCCAAAATCCAACTCAAATTTCTCACTTTGAGGAAAGACAGGGTTTTTGGGCCACGCATGGAGCATTTGGTAATGCAGTTTCTTGTTTATATGTCAGTTTCCCTCACCAGATTGCCATGTATATGAGGGAAGGAGCCAGGCTCTACTATGTGTGCCTCCCCAGTGTGCAACATAAAGTAGATGTTCAATAAGCACTTGTTAGATGGATAGATGTTTGTGCTACAGGCAATGGGAAATTCTTGGAGACTGCTGGGCTACCAAGATTTTCGTTAATGTCTGAGTTACTACATCTCAATTCAAATTTGCATAACTCTTGAACTGATTATCTGGGAACCCCATTCTCTTTGCAACAACTATTGTCAATGCCTCACATAAGATAACAGATAATGATTAAAACCTAGACGTGCTTTCCTGGTATTCATTTTCCTTAACAAAGCTTTAAGTGCTCCTGGATTATAAGGTGGGGTTTCCTAATTGTCTTTCAATCTCCTCTCTACTGCTGGCCAGAGATGTGCTAACAAATGAAAGTTTCTGGGTGGGGGAGGAAAAGAGAAAGTTTTGCCTGTTACAGCAGGGAAATAGTTAGAGGCTATGTTTTAATTAAAATGAATATCTGCGCTATCTTAATGTTATTGCCAGTTAAGTGTAGCAGGGTGATTTAGAGTTCTATAACACAATTATGCTCTGGTAATGAAGCTCTGCAGAATTATCTTAGAATGCAGAAGGGAGCAGTAGCTCTCATTTGTAACCATGTTACGGCCTTTATTGTTACAGTATTTTCTGTTTTCTTCAAAGATTAACTCAATCGTATTTAAGTCTCTGGCAGCATTACAGAGAGAGAGAGAAAACTGGCAACGAGAGCTGTTTTACTGTCACTGCAGCCTATCTTGGTGTTCTACCATGAGGACCAAATAACAGGGAAATGTCACCGTAGCATCACCATTCATTGTTCTTGCTCAGGCTGGTCCATGCAGTTCCTGGCGCATCTCGCTTGGGGTTGCAGGGCGGTGGGAACAGAGTTCAGAAGTGAGCTGGGGACGGATGCCTACAGTCCAAGAGGAAGGAACCACGCACGGGAGGCCCTGTGGTTCGTGGTCTCAGGTCCCCCTAAGACATCTAAGGTGGGGTGAGGGCTGCTCTAGCTCTGAAGGAGTATTAATAGTGGTAAAAGTGTGAATTCTGGGACAAACCCAGAATCCATCATATATTAGCTGTGGGACATCAGACAAGTCGTTATTAATCTGTAACATGGGGTAATATTAGAAACATTAGAAACAACCTCATTGAATTTTCGTGAGAGTCCATATCTGAGAGGTGTTATACACCTAACTTACAACAATGATTAGTCTATGGGATGTGCTTAACAAGTAAGAGCTAGCTTAGTTACTAGAAAAGTACTCCATCTTGAACGACTACTTGGGAACTTTGTTTCTACAAGTGACACCATCTGAAGATTGGAAGAACCCAAGTCATACATGAATACCTTCCCTACAACCCCCACTTTTTTGCAAAGCTCAAAAATAAACATTGATTCAATTTAACCAATATTGAACACCTGTTATATGTAAGTCTATATACTAAGCACTTCCAGTTACATAGACATGAAGCGTATGTTGGTTCCATCTGCGCGGATCTTAGAGCACAATAGGGAACGACAGACATGCAGAAAAAGACATTCCACGTAGAGGGACGTGCTGAATAGTAATACAAGGCAAGACATCATTTACCTTGATTAAGGAAGATTTTACTGACGGAGTGACATTTGAATGGAACCTTGGGCGACAAATAAGATTTTCATAGGCAGAATCTATTGGGAAGAGATTCCAGGCTGGGAGATAATCCGGCCCAAATTCAGACGTAGCAAAGTACAGGGAATGGTGAGAGAATGTGGGAGAAATCTACTGTGATTGCACCATGGTGTAAAGGGCCTATCTGGGTGTAACGAGGGTGATTTTGCAGGGTTAAAATTCAAATCATTTTTCAATCCTGAAAAGCAGGTAAAGGAGTTTTAACCTAACTCTGTAGGGAGCTGAGTGTTTCTGAGAAGGACTAGCCCATGACCTGACCTCTTCTATACTTGCTTCTGGGTTGATTTCTGCTCGAGCATACAAGGCACTGTAATCCTTTAGTGCTATCTTTACATCGACAGACTCAACTTGGAGAGATGTGGCAACCTCACCTTTCCTGTTACCCAGGAGAACGTTTTGTTAACCTGGACTTGAAAAAATTATGAAAAATAGTTCCCTTTTCTTCTCCTCCAAACCTCTACTTCCTTCTTCTCTTCTTCCATCTTAATAAGTAACATGTGTTTATCATTTACTGTATTCTCAACACTGTACTGACCTATTTACATACTTTAACTCATAGCCGCTTGATGAGCATCCTATTATTATGGTACCCATTTTTCAGATGAGAAAATTAATGTTTGTAAAGATTACATTGTTGGCTTACCATTGGCTCAGCTAGTAGGAAATAACACCTGAGACAATGTTTGCTTGCCAACCTCTTCAGCACGATTCTACTCTACCATGAATAGGATCAGGTAATGATAGGGCTTCAGCGTCTTGAAGGTAGCATTTGGTTGGATTCGAGTTGAGAGCTAAGAGATGGGGATTATAGAAGCAGATGATACCAACTAATTCTGTGATATTCTCCAAGATGTCCCCCGGTCACCTTTTTTTTTTTCTCTAAAAGTAAAATGAGATGGCGGATCTTAAACTTCTCCTATTTATTTAAAACTTGGTTGTTCTTTCATACCCATTTGCCTGTTAGCTTTGGTTCTCACTGCTATCCATGAAAAGGATGTTGCCCCATTTCACACACGATGAAACTCAGGCTTAGAGAAGTGATTCTCTCAAGTCCCTGCAGTGAGAGAGTATCAGAGTCAAGACTTGAACCCAGGTCTCCAGCCAGCCAGCTCCGTGCTTCCCACCACTTACCTCTCCTGTGCAACCATATTGAAAAACCCTGAATCTTAAGTTATCTCCTAAATTATTTTTTAACCCTTCACTGACACTTAAAATCAGCATAAAGCACCAGTCCTTTAAGTCATCTTTGCGTAAGAAAAATAAAGGCCCTCTAATAAGTTTGTGCAGAATGCTCTTCTCTAATATGTGCACTCTGGGAGGACAGATACTACCTGTTTATTTTTGTGCCACTGAATGGCTGTTAATAGTAATGCCCTTAGATGTTTATATCACAGATATCCCTCGTGTCCACTCTCCAATCAAATGCTATTAAGCCAAGATTTCCTACTGGTTCACAGTGATGTCAGAGCATATAGTCAAGATGCAGTCAAACCCTAAACTATAAAAAGTCACCCCAAAACACCCTGTGCCTAGGTGCAGCGTCTCAGCTACAGAGCTGTTAGTAGCACATGCAGATTGTTTCTTGGATGGGAGAACACAGTCATTTGTTCGGAAATATCTCCCTGGGCTCTGAAATAGATATGCTGTAAATAATTGGAGCATTAATGAATTGCAGTGAGAATCTCCTGGCTTGTCAGGATTCCACCCCTTGTGCTCTGCCTGAAAATCATTTCCTTTATGTTGATTTAAAGAATTTAATCAAGTGTGTTGAAGTTGACATGCGGAAATGTATGGTAGTTTATCCTCCTTGCTTACCTAAAACTTGGTTCTTTTCCGAGCACTGGTCCCCACTGCCTGGCTAACATTGGCCTGACTGTGTGTGCCTAAGCTGATCGGACAAGTCAGAATATCACCGGGGAACCAACCCAGAGGGTGGGCTGTGCCACTTTGCTCCTCTCTGCTGGCCATTTGGAATGGGATACGGGCTGAGCCAGTGAGTCGAGAACTGGCAGGTCCCAGCGGCTGAAGAGCTCAGGCTGCCACTGCGTAAGAAGGTCGTGATATGCATGGCACAAGTGAAGCGCTGGCCAGAGAAGGCGGACTCAGAGAAAAGAATGAGGAGAACAGGCAGGAAGAGAAAGACGTGAGAATCCACGTGGCCTAGAAGAAGAGAAGAAAAGAAGTATGTGTTTTGGCTTTTGGCCACGATCTTTGGGGAGCCAGATGTATTTCTTGTTCCTGGATGAAGGGAGGGATCCCACAGAACTGCCCAACACTTTTCTGTATTTTACTCATGCTGGTTTGAGAGGTTGGCTTTTGCCCCTTGAATCCTTAAATATCTTTAAGGTACAAGTTGTTTGAAGGTCAGGAAAATTAGGCACTATTGATATGCATGGTATTTCATGACTGACAAAGAAAGGGATGTCTGACTGGCTATCAAGAATCAGTGCCTTCTTTCTACACAGTAATCATTTGGGGCAGTGGCTGCAACCAACTTGTTTTTTTTAAATTGTTATGCCTTGCATGGTGTTCTCTGTGAATAGTAATAGAAAAAATTTGTGTTAATGATGTCTAACATTTATTGAATATTTGTTATTTTGCAGCGATTAGGCAAGGGCTTATGTGAATTAGTTCACTTACTCCTCAAAAATCACTCAGTGGGGTAGGTATTACTATTACTCCATTGTGCAGATGAACAAAGTGAAACGTAGAAGTTAAGCAAATTGCTTGAGAACTCACATTTAATAAAAGGATGGGATGCAGGAAACTCAGCCAGACCCAGAGTCTTTGTTCTTAATGCTTCTGCTGAATTGCTTGAGTGTATGGAATGGCCTGGTGTCCTCTGTTTAGGAAGAAAATATTAGACACACGTGAAGTCTTTGCTGTGAGGTGACAGGGCCAAACTGTGTCCAGTACACATGCTTTATATTTAATTCTGAAAAGTAATCTAACAAAATTCTTGGAAGAAGTATAAATAGAGGGTTTACCACAGAGAGAGGAACTTCACAAGCAAGTGACCATTCCAAGTAATTTTCAACCACTTCCCTATAAGGCCCGTGTTGCATAGTGGTTAACGGCCTGCATTTTTTTTCCCCAAGAGAGAGCTGTGTTTGACTTTTGGAACGAGCCTTTGTTCATTGTAGGACTTTGGGAGAGTTACTCTGTCTGCATTTCAATTTCCTCTTTGATAAAGTGGAGATAATTGTATTCCTGTGTCAAAAAGTAATAGCAAAGCTCAAAGGAAAATACAAATAAAATACTTGATACGTAGTAGAGTACTTAATAATGAGCATTCTTGTTATTAGTTCCTTCACAAATGATGATTATTGAGATGACTGGGATCCAAGTAACTGTTCTACTGATATCTTTTTTAATACTGAATATTCATGTATGCCCCTATACTCCTTTCAGCAAACCCTCATTCTAATAAAACCTAAATGTACCTCCAGCATAGGTCCGTTGCGAACCAGATCAAGAGAACATGGTCCAATATGCCTAACTCCATTTGAATTGCAGAGACAAAAACCCTGTTAATGAGAAACCATAATCGCCCTTCTATGAGGAGGAATCGGAGGCTTAGAGAGGTTAAGTGACTCCTCAAAGGTTACACAACAAGGTGGAGCCTTAAGGAAGACTTGAATCCAGCTATTCAGGCCCTTCCAGTCTTGACAGCTTGCTGAGAGGCAAGACGTGGGAGACTGGTCAGCTCTGGCCACGCAGTGTGTATTTAGAATGAGAGGACAGTGAACCAAGCAGGCGCTGGAAGAGAGTGTAGCAGTGACAGTCACGCACTTTCTTTCCGCCTGCAGAGACTTGGAGATACCGTCATTAAGGGAATAGTTATTAGTACTTGGGGCTGTCAGAAAAATTGTAAAAGATTTTGAAATGAGCAAAAAATATTGATCGGGGGTTCTGTCTGGCTTACCTTTCAGGGTTATATCTGCCTTGCATTGTTTGAGCTATTTTACCACTTTAATTTAAAAGAAACTGATAATCATGCAAATTATGACTATCCAAATAAGTGACATTGTGTCCAATGGCGATGAATTGATTATTGCCCTGTGGATATTAACCAGTTTTGCATCTGTTTGTCATGGGTGTCAGCCTTCCTGGTTACTTATGTCTGTTCTTTAAATCTCCTCGGAATGGACTGTAGCATATTACTGGTTCCCTCATTAATTTGTGAGTTAAATAAAATATTTGGCACATGTTTGTTTTATATTTATCCGAGAGTCATGATTTTATATTTTGCTTAAATTGTCTATAAGTAGGACAGAGCTGCTCACTGCATTATACAATAGACCCAATCAAGTACAAGCAACTGTTTTAGAGGGAAGTCAAAAGCTATCATTTGCTTAGCAGATGTAGTCAGACCAGAAGCCCCTTGTTTATCAGAAGGAAGGGAATGACAGATGAGCGGTATGAGGTGCAAGGAAGACAGGCTTCCCTATCAGTTTCCGGGGGTTGGTTACTGTGCGAAACAAAGGCCATAGCTGCTTTGGTGACAGCTGAGCAGCCTGAGGAGGCAGCGTGAGTGAGTGGATGGACAAAAGGGACCAGGAGTCTAATGAACTGGGGACTAGGGCCAGCTCTGTTGTTAACCAGCTGTGTGACCTTGGGCTAGTCACTTAACACTCTGTCTCTCTATCTGCAAAATGAGAGGCCAGGGCTAAATTATCTCCAAGGCCCCTTCTAATGCTAAGCGGCTAAGGTCCACTGATTCTGGAGACGCTAGGTGGTCATGGCTCAGTGCCTCCTGAGCAATTCTTAGTCTGGAGATTAGCAGGCGTGTGGCAGAAGCCAAGAACTCGATGGCCTGTGGAATCCCGAATCTCCCTTGTCACCTTCCCTTCCATCAAGAATAATGGCTTTTGGCTGGGGGAGGAATATTGGGTGGGAGACACTGAGCCATCTTTGTAAAAGGACTTAAACTTCAAAACTTGGCTTATTAGAAGAGAGGTCTTTGAATCGCCTTGGCCCACTGTTGTAGGTTGTATATGTTATTTGCTTCCAAAAGTGGAATTGAAAGTTATAGTTGAGAGGAAAACAATACTTGTGAGAGGTTTTGCTACTCATGTTTACTTTGACCCAAAGTTACCTGTAATCCACCATTCTTAGCATTTTTCTAGAGTTTGGCTTACTTCAGCTGAAAAGCTGACAAAAGATTAAGCATCGATTGGGGAGATGGATTAAGTGACCTCTGGTTTTTTCTATACCACACCTAGACCCAGGTATTACGATTGGAAATAACGACTCTTTGTTTCCTCTTTTATTTCCCCTTCAGTTCGCGTGGTTGTGCATTAGATGCAATGTGCACTGGGTGTGGCATTGGGAGACTTTGATTTGGACTGCCATGCCATCTTGCTAAGCCCCATCCCCGCACCAGTAGAATGAGGTTACTGTCTTGCATATCATTAAGGCCCTTTAACTTCTGACATGAGAGTCCTAGTTAGCGCCGACAGTGTGCTTATTGTCTGGCTGGAGAGCAGCAAACAGAATTTAATAACAAGACTCTTGACCTCAAGGGGTTTATATTTTAATTTTCCAGGAATATTTCTGCCCATTGATTTCTGCCTATGAATTTAAAAGGCATGCAGGGTTTTATTTCACTTCTGAGCGCTTTCCAAACTTCTAGAGTGCCTTGAAATCCTTCCCTCCAATCTCAGGCAAGTATTTTTGAGAAAAGAAGTGCAATTAATACATCTCTGCAAATGTTTCTTCCATATGACAGTTGACTCTTCAAGGTTCAGAATTCATTCTCTTCCATTCTGGGAAGTTCAGTGGGGTGAAGCCTCAGATTTCACAGGGTTTAGGTAGTGATGGAAGAATTTATAAAGTAATAGCAAATTTCTGGTGTCCTCTCCATCGGAAGCAGTACCATGATTTCTGTGAGAGCGTGACCTTATCCAGTGTTGCTTGGTAGTTAAACCCAGGAGGTTTGGAGTCAGCTAGAACCAGATCGCAATCTGTACTCCTTCCTTTTTTAGCCCTGTGACCTTGGCTCATTCTTAATCCCTCTGAGCCTCAGTTTGCTCATCTGAATTTTCTGTGAATTAAATGAGAATGCATGGAAAAAAAAAAGGAGATGTCTTAAAAATGCATGAATTAAATGAGGAAAAAAACATTTAATATAGTCTTGACCTATAATGAGAATTCAATAAATGGTAGCTACTATGAAGGTCATGGCCAATAGCATGATTCAAAGGTCACTAGAATGACTCTATTTCCCCATTAACCATACTTTCAAAATATATTGACCCCAGATAAACCACTTTAGTCTTCTTGATCTCAGTTCCTAAATCTGTAAAAATGGGGATAGATGAGGCTACCCCCCCCCCAAAGTACCTTTCAGCAATAATGTTTTATTATCAGAGAAAATAGGTTTCATCGCATTCATCTCTTCTGCCAACTCCAACAACTGATAAGTGGTTTTCTGGAATATTCTCTTAGAATGGCATAGTGATTATGAGTACAGATTCTGTTTCTAAATTGCCTAAGTCTTCAAGTTTCTCAATTTGTTTACCATGTGGCTACTCAATGTTGCCACATTGAGTGTCTCTTCTGCAAAATTGGGATTATAAGAATATTCATAAGATTGTTGAGAGGACAAACAGAGTTCATCTATAATAAGCCTTGAGTGTCTCACTTAGAGTGAATGCTATGTAAGTGTGTGTTATCATTGTATTTTTGTTCTTGTTGTTGCTGTATAGAGTAAGGCTACCTCTGGGTTCAGGAGTTCTGTGGCTGGCTAGCTGTATCCACCAAAAGCCTGGAAGGGCCAATGGCAACATTTCTTTTCTGTGGGAACACGAGGCCATAGGTGATTAAAACAGGAAAGTTACTGGTAGGTCATTAGCTCTGAAGGAGAAAGAAAGAGTCCAGCTTGCTACCCAAAAGGCTGACTTTGTTGAAAGAGAAGAAATTGGAATTTGGCTGTGAAAGTCAGATACGATCTGGAGGGAGAGGCAGAGAGGAGGCAGAGAACTTCTCTTTTTTGGGTCTGTGAACTTGAACTACATGTGGCTGGGCTGGCACACAAAGCAGGGATATGAAGAGAGATCCATTTTTGTGGCAGAGAACGCGGTAAAAGAGGCCGTATTCTCAGGTCACTGAAAATTTCCAGTTAAAGATAATACTGCAGCCCTGTTACAAGGTCTTATTTCTGGTAGAGCCTTTTCCTTTGCAGAGAATTGAAAGGACTGAGCCTCTCAAGTCACAAATTATCAAATTGGGAGCAGTATGGGGTTTAAAACTCTAATCCTAGTTCTGTAGGGAGAACAATGGCGCGCTTCATTCATTTTATCTTATTTTTCTCTCAGAGGAGTGGGGATTCTCACTTTTATTAGCCACCTTCCGATGATGCTTGTGTTTATTTAAATACAGTAATTACTAGGTAGTGGGCCAAACCTTGCGTTTGCATGAAACTTCATTCGTTTCATTTTGTGAGTGAGTGTGTGTGTCGGAGTAGCTGGAGGAGGGCATTCAGAAGGCGTAACACACTAGAATCATGAACGCTTTTTAAAGAAGTATGGCTCCAGTAAATCTTTCTAAGCTGACTTCGTTTAGTAAAGGCAGCCAGTCCTGGAATATGCGCTACAGTTCTGTGTGGTGCTAATGCCGTCATTCCCGTTTTGCATATGAGGGACCAAGGAATCAGGGCTCAGAAAGATCTCTAACTTGCTCAAAATAGGTATTGGCTAACTATTGCTCCATGAAAGACCACCTCCCAGAGCTCAGTAACTTGAACAATAAGCATCTATTATTTCTCCTAAGTTTTCAGGCCAGTGGGGTGGTTCTGCTGCGGTGCGCAGCAAGGCTTGGCTAATCTGAACTGAGCTCAGTCACACATCTGGTGGGTCAGCTCAGGGCTGAATGGTCCAGTACGGCCCCACTGACGTGTCTGGCACTGCCTGGCTGTCATCTAGGGTGACGAGGGTGACCGGACCACACGCCTCTCATCTTCTAGCAGGATCGCCCAGGACTGCCCTTATGACGGTGGCAGGGCCTGCACGTGAGCGAGAGGGAGAAGAGGAAGAGGAGATGAAGGAAGGAGAAGGAGAGTTTGCTTGAAGGCCCTTTGAGGCCTGAGTTGGAATTGGCAGTGTCACCCCCTCCACATTCTGTCAGTCAGTCCAGTCACAAGGACAGTCCAGGTTCAAGGAATGTGGAAACAGACTCTTCCTTTTTAGAGATGCCTCAAAGTCACATTGCAGAGGGCATGGTTATAGGGAGAAACAAAGAATTGCAGCCTTTTTTTTTTTTTTTTTTTTTTTGCAGTCAGTCACATATACTATTCTATAAAGAGAACAAGAGTTAATCCCAGACTGAGAGTCACTCCAAAACCTGTGCTTTTACCCACTCTGCTGTAGTGATTTAACATGACAAGCTTCTTCCCTTCTGGGAAGGTTCTTCTCAGTCTTTCATTTAAGCCATGGCGCAGAGGGTTAACTGTAAGCTCCAGTTACCCCCGTAAAAGCAACCTGGTTGCGCTGATAGATTCTCCTCTTTGTCTTTATTTTTTCCTAAGTAAAAAACAAAAAAAACAAAAAAAACAAACAAACCAAAAAAAACCCCCCAATTTGACAAGAATCCCTGTTGTCTAGCAGAAAGAGCTCTGTGTAGGAGGACATGTGACATATTAAACCAAGGTTCAGTAATCAGTGTAGGAAGGAGAGGCACATGTGTCCTTTCAGTTGATCTTTGGATTGAGAAAGCAATTACCAATCAATCTTGAACTTCACCCAGTGAACCAACCTGTCTTGAACCGAAGTATTTATGGGAAACAGAAGAAACTGTTGCTGGGAAAAACACACACATACACATCTTCACCCTCATGGTGGGACTGGCGTGCTAGGAAGCCCAGTGTGGACGGCACAGACACTCCTGCTCTCCGAAACTAGATTCCTGTGCCTTCAGCCTGTGAGTGTTTTGTTTTCTTCAAGGCAGTTTCACTCTCATATTTCATTTATTTTTTAAAAACCCCCTTTGAGGTACACAGGATAGAAATGAAGATTCCTGTGTGACAGTTGAGGAAACTGAGGTGTGAGAAAATGAAAGGATATGCTCAATCTTACGTGATTAGGGATAAGCTGAAAAAACCCAAACTCGTGGTCCTACATCCTAATTGGTACATTTCTTTTCTGCCCCACATCACCTGGGTATTGAGGTGAGTGACCTATTTTCATTTGTCCTGGTGCCTGTGGAGACAGCCAGGTAAATAACAGGCAGGCTAAAATACCAGCATAGGGAAGATTTTTACAGAGGATACAAAATAGTAACCTGTGAGCCATATCTTCCCTCCAGAAATGGCCATGCAATGTGTAAAGGGAAAGTTTTAAAATATTTTAAGATTATGAGACTTCTTATAAAAAGCTGGATTTTGTACTCCCTTGAAAAATAAAATTTAGAAACACTGGTAACGTATGGCAACAATATGGCGGAGTGCAGGAGAGGCAGCCCCTTGCTATGGCCATCCCTTCTCTAGTTTCCCACACTCTCCCTCTGGCCAGGTTAAAGCCTGTTTGCCTACCATAGGCATTTACATATACAGGCTCTTTAAAAAGTGACACTTGTTTTGTTTTTGTTTTTTAGCACAACCCCATCCTGAGGTTTCTTTGTATCTTCTTGGGAATATATTACCTCATGTAGCAGTTAAGAACATCTTCGCCTTTGTGGACCCCGAGAAAGAAGATGCCTACGAAGAAGGGCTTCTGTTGGCTGACTGGACTCAAATGAAAAACAACAACAATATCAGCAACGGAATGGAGCCTAGCAGCCATTTCTACACAGGGGCCTCTCCTGCAAACTGCACTTCAGGGAGAGTCTGCACTGAACTACCTGCATCTGCATTGGACTACCTACCTGCCTGCACCATGTTTCTGCCATCTGAGTCAGCCCTTATAAAGGAGTTCCTGGAATCCTATTTCAACCAAGAGGACTGAGGCTTTCCCCATCCATCCAGAGCTGTGCAGACACCAGCCAATCAGAGTGGCTCTATTCTGACCAATCAGACAGTGCCTTCTGGACCAATCAAACTGTAAGGATTTGGAGTCCTCATTTGCATGAGGATAGACCAATCAGGACCAGGGGCGGGGACTTCTAGCTATATAAGTTAGGTCTCCTCGGGCTTGGGGAGTGCGCTTTTCTTTTCCAGTAAAGACCAAAGGTTGATAGAACTCTACTGACACGGAGTGGAGCAGAGCAGAGCAGAGCAGAGCTGCCTGGGTGAAGAGGGGCCTGGCCCCAGGTCTGCCTCACAGCCTCACCATCGTGCTGTTTGGCACTGAAGAAAGTTTTCTTCTTCACCGCACCCCAAGAGGGGATTCCTGTTGGTGTCAAATTAGCACCAGCGACCATCTGTTGATACCTTCCATCTCAGTAGGAAGAAGCCAAGGAAAATTCACTCATATGTGAGTAACGGGCTTTGTGCTTTTTCATTCTGGTTCTAACCTAAAGTATCAAGGAGGACTTCCTTTAAGAGATAACCCCTGACTGGATCTTGAGTGGTAGGTAAGTTAGCTGGGGTGGAGAGCAAAGGTAAAGAAATGCCAGATAAGACAATATGTGCTCAGCAATACTTGTAACACATTATTGTATAAGAGGAAATCCAAGGCAGCCCCCTTCAGTGGAGGAAAGGAGTGGCAGTAATTGAGACCTGCAGGGCAAGTGGCGTTCAGGTCCTAGAGGCTTTGCATGCCACACAAGAGTGACAATTGTTTTATAGACAATAGGAAAATAGTCAAGTGTATTAAGCAGAAGATGAATTTAACCACAGGATGACATGGTAATGTTTGCATTTTAAACACATTATCTGGCAGCCATATAGAGGATGGATTTAATGGCAGGTGAAACTGGAAGCAAGGAGACCATATCAGAAGCTACTGCAAGAAGCCAAATAAGAGACCGTGAGGGACTCATTTGAGAATTCCTCCGGGAAGTAAGACCAGGAAATCAAGAGATATATTATTTTGACATTTATTGAACACTAATTGTGTGCAGAATGCAATGGGAGAAATTAACTATCTGTTCCAACTTTCTCTTTAATGCTTTTATCTGCTTTACAACCATCCCAGTGCGGGGTTCCCCGGTTCCTGATTGGACACCACTTAATGACAGGGAACAGGCTCCCTCAGGCCATAGCCAATTCCCATTTTAATTATTAGAAACTACTTCCTTATATGTTGCTTCCTTACATAGAGTCAAAATTGTCCCCCTTCTCACAACTCTTGGTTCTGGTCTTTGGAGCTGCCCTGGAGAAGCTTAATCCCTGTTCTGGGTGACATCATTTCAGGTATTTGATGACAGGAATCATGTTTCTCAAACATACTCTATTTTTCAGCTAAAAAAAAAATGCTGTAGGTCTCTGTAGGAGTCAGCACCTGCCCCCAGCATATCATAGCACATTCAAATTTAACCCATTTTTTAAGGTCCAACTTCAGTGTCATTAGAATGCCTTCAAGTGGTGTAACTATGAATGGACTGTAGCTTCCCATGGGCTTCTTAAAATGTAACACTCAGAATTGCACCATCTGTCCTAGCAGTCTAACCAGCAAGAATTTGAACAAGGTTCCCATTTCTTCCATCTTTTCCCTTTCAGGAGACAGGGTCTTTACTGAGGCACTTACCCATGAGAAAGGTCAGAGTTTCCATTGGGACAGAGCTGAGAGCTCCAGGTCTCACCCAGGACCAGCGGCATCAGCATTCTCTGAGGGCTTATTCAAAATGCAATTTCTCAGGCCCTCCCTGATCTGATTCAGAATCTCCTGGGCACGGGCCCAGGAATCCACGTTTTCAAAAGTTGTCAAGGTGATTCTTACAGGCCAAAATTTGAGCAGCATTTTTATAGAGGGTCTTTGACTATGCACCTAGGGAGTTTTAAAAAGCCGGTCACTTAGCTTTCAACAAAATCCTGCTCCTTCTCTCACCTGGGAGCTAAATCATCCTTTTGGAGACCAGAAGACCATCGGCAGTATCAGCATAAAACGAACATCTTGAAATGCTGTGGGATGGAGCCTCTGTGAGGCTAATTAAGTTTTACAATCATGTGGTTGTGAAAAAGGGGGCAAAAAGAGAGAAAAAGAAAACAAAACAATATGCCTTTGGTCAATCCATTACAAAGAGGACTGAGCCGCTGACCTTTTCATTCTGCCTGTGCTGTGTGCGCAGCAACTCTGTAACCTTTTCCAGCTGGAATAGAAAGTTCAATTAAGTTTGTTGGCTGAGAAATCTGCCCATGTCCCGGAGAGCAGATTAGGCATTTAGGGGCAGCAATTATCCATCTGCTGCTTCTGCAAAACTGAAAAGAATGCACACGTGCTGTACCTATCTCTGGGCATATGCAGAGGGATATATGTGCATCTGTATGCATGTGCACACGCGGGAGTGGCAGACAGGCACTGGCTGCAGCTGAGAAATTCACGTGGTTCCAAATTTGGGCTCTGAGTTGCTGGTGATGATTTTAAGTTAGACAAGAGCCCGAGAGTTGGGACCGGCCCGGTTCTTGGCCACCGCATTCACCCTCTTGTCCTTTCCTCCTAGCTGGGTCTTCTGACCTGTATCTCCAGCCCTGCCCAGATTTGAGGGCGGAGCCTTTAAAGAAGCTGCTTTCAGTAGTCAGGTGCTTAAATCTTGTTTTCATGGCTCAGTGTAAGTAGTGGTTATGAACACCAGCTGTGGGGATTGTGTCTGAATTGAGAGGAGCTGTGTGTACTTAATAGGTCCCTTTCACTCCCTGGGCTTCGGTTTTCTCCTCTGTAAAATGAGGGTAGCAGTATTAAGTTCATCAGGTGATTGTGAAGATTCAACAAGATGGCATATTTAGTTGTCTGGCACGTAGTTTATATTTGATAAACTGGTAGCTGTGGTTTTAATGATATCACTGAGAGTAACTCTGGTTTAGTCTGTGGTTTTGGTTCCTGGGTCCTTGTATTTTCCCACTGACTCCTAGGTCCCATGTATGGAATCTAGGCCTTCATCACTTTGCCTTGATAACATCCCTAGTGCCTCCCTCACTCTAGGACTGTACCCGTCTGTTCTTCTGTCAGAATCTAGAGTCTTCTCTGAATTTCACGTCCACTCAAACGTGTACTAAGGGTGGTTCTTCAAAGAGCAGAGAAGTAAGCTTTCAAAAGTACAAATTGGATCAAACCAGCCTCCCCACTCCCATCCCAAGCTCTCCAATAGCTTTACGGAGCATGTAAATAAAATCCAGACTCCTCACGGAGGCCTTTAGCGCCCAGTAGGACCCGGCTCTACCCTAACCTCAATTTGCCTTCCTTGACTTCGGGCTGATGATGGTCAGGGTGCAACGGCTTCTTTTTCAGGCCCTTAAATACACTCAGGTCCTCGGGCCTCAGGGCTTTTTCGTGGCTGTCTTGCGTCCCTGATGCGCTCTTTTCCTAGGTCATAGCATCACTGGCCCTTTCTCCTCATTCAGTGCCACCTCCGCGGGGGGCCTTCTCTTTTGGGACTACGCCTTCCGCATGTATCCATGCGGTCACCCCACCTGCCAGTCACTGTCTTTCCAGAACACGCTTTACTTTCTTCTTGGTTTACTTGTGTATATGTTAACTATTTCCTTGACACTCAATGGTGGGCTTCGTGAAAGAAGGGACTTTGTTGTTTTGTCCAACACTGTTTTCCCAGCACCAGAACAGTCCCTGATGTATAAAAGGTGAGCAGTTAGCATTTGTTGAATTAATAAATTAACGGGCCCAAGCTTGTGGCCCCAAGCCCTTCTTTGATGGTACTGATTTTGGCCTTACATTTTTCTCTGCTTCGAGATCCTCCTGCTTGGCTCCAGACCCCACAGGTAAAGGCTTGTCAGCACTTCTTGCCCAGCCTCCCCAAGCCCTCCCACCTCACTAGTTCATTTTCAGTTATCAGTCATTGGTGTTTCTGGGTGCCATGATTTCTGTCTTAGCTTTTACTTTACCTCCCTTGCATATACATGTCTGTATGCCAAGCACAAGATCAGCTCTGATTGGTGTATCTGCAACAAACTTCTCAATGAAGTCTAAAATGCTTTACTGAAGCGGGTGAGGTCTGCTGCTTCTGCTTCCGCAACCTCATCTTGTACCACGATGCCCGAGACACTGAGGAGAAACGGACAGCGCCAGACCAGGTATGACAGTAGGCCTCGAGGAGGCCAAAGCGGCTCTGCAGCAGTTGGCTCCAGACGGTCAGCACTTGACCAGTCACGGCCAGCTTCCTTCGTTTTTGCCCAACCAACCAGACCAATTCAAGGCCAACCAGAGAAATCCAAATATGGTCCCTGAACAAATTGCCTCGGATGCCCATCCCCAGCTTCCCGTGCTGGTGACCTGCACTCAGCCCGCGCCCGAAGCCTTCCGGCTCTCCACTGTCAGCCTTCTCCTCTCCCTGCCTGCCTTGGAGTCCCTGTCAGACACGGTGATGGCGACTGAGTCCGTTGCTGGAGCAAGTTCTGAAGAAACAGCCCCTGCATTTCCTCACTTAGCTGGTCTCCATTTGCCTCCACATGTGTATTCTGGTTATCTGTTGCTTCAAAACCAGTTCTCTCCAAATGTATGGCTTAAAATACACACTTTCTTTTCTCATAATTTTGGAGTTAAGGATTTAGGAAGGGCCAGCTGGGGAGCTGCTCTCTGGTCCACATGGCACCACCTGGGGAGCTGCGTCTGGAGGCTTTGCTTCCTTCGTGGTTTCTCCTTGGTCGTGGGTGGGGTAGCCGGGGCACCTGAGTGCGCTTCGGCTTCCGTTCCACTCCACGGGGTCTCATCCTGCAGGGCCCCGGCACAGGATGTTCTCGGGGTCGCCACAATTCTTACGCGAAAGCCGGCTTCTGAGAGGCAAGGAACATGAGTTATGCTCAGAATAGCCCTTTGTCATCACTACCATATTTAACTGGGCAGATCGATCACAGGGTCACTCACATTCTGGGTGGGGGGACATGGGAAGAACATGCTATTATAGGACGGGGGAGTGGCCATAACAGCATAGACGGGCATGTGGGATGGCAGGTATCGTGTGGCCCTCTTTGAAAATGCAGTCCGCGTTTCCCCTCCCTTCCTGTCCTGTCGCTGTGCATGTCGTTCCACGCGGGATCTTTGCAGACACTTGTATCTCCTCCTGGAATGCCTTCCCTCCCGATCCATGTCTAGTTAAATTTAACTTCCATTATAAATTTTAGCTACAGTGTCACTTCCTCTCATGTCCTCAGCGGAAACATTTCTTGATATACCCCCATCCCCAAAAAACCCACACATGGAAACTAAATCAGATCTTGCCATTGTCTTCCTTCATAGTGTTAGTCAAAGTTTGGAACGATGTTCTTACACTATTCTTGAATTAGGCTGTCTTGCCCCATGTCCCCCTGCCTTGGATGTAAGTGCAGGGCACGGTCTGGGGTTGGTGGTCGCTGTTGTACCCACAGTGCTAGTGTTGTACCTTCAGTGCCAGTACAGTTCCTGAAAGATAGCGGGTGATTGATACATTTTTTCCTAAATAAATCAATGCGTTAATTTAAGCTTTTCTACCCTAGCACACACCTCTAACAAGAGCCTAGTGTTTGAACTTGCTGTTAGGGTCTTGAGCTCATTCGAGAAATCAATTCATGTGGAATTTATTCTTGCTTATGACATTAAAATGCAAAGATCTTTTACCAGTTGTTGTTAGTTCCACTTAGTCCCTAGGGAATGCCCATGACAATGCATGCTGAAGGCCTTGGCTCGGCCGATGGCAGTGAGAATCGACCTCGCTGTCAGGCAGGCTTGAGTCTCAGTTTCTACCCTTAAAACTAACTGTGTGAATTTGGGGATTTATTTAACATTTTTGATCCTCATAATTTCTTTGTCTATACAGTAGGTATAATAATCTCTGCCTTATAGAATCTTCTGGAAGATTATGCTAAATAACTGTCTCAAAATAATTAGCCCAATGTTTAACTTCATAACTCCAATACTGTTAAATGTATATAAACAATTAAAAGCTTTAACATAATGCTTTACTCTCTTGATACCATCTTTGCCACTGGATGATATAATTTTTGCTTAATCCCTGGTACTCAAGTTTTAGTCTATATATACTTTTTAAATTAACTAGAAAAGATTAATTATTAGAAATTTTAAAAATTCAAATTAACTTCTATTATAATCAGCATAATTGATTTATATTGACTCTTTAAGGAGAAAAAAATAGAAAATTTGTCCGGTGGTTATTATAATTGTTAATGAATTCATTGACTTGGTTTTTGGTCATTGGATGAAACAACAGAGATTGAAAACTTTTTTTTGAAGAGAGTTTCCTCATTTTAGGTGAGCAAAACATATTTGGGGGAATAACTGCCATTTGGGAAAACTAAGCTGTTTATGCCAGAGACATAATAATTCTTTAAAAAAATCTTCTAGCACCAGTGATTTAAGTTGCATCTGACTCCATAGAGAGGAGCTTTACATATACATCAGGAACTTTACTTACATGATATGTGAGTGCATCTCCATTTTAAAGATGAGGAGACTGAGGGTCAAAGAAAAACACAGCACAACCAGTAAGCATTGCAGCAAGAACTCAGATCCAATTTTGTGTTAGCATTGGCAGGTACCCTTTCTGCTCTGAATCCTTTCACTCCTTGTTCCAGCCATGAAGAGATAGGCAAAGCCACAGAGCGCTATCACAGCAGGGAGATTAATTTCAAGTTGCCTTAGTCATCGCGGTCAGGCTCTGAAACCCCAGCATGGATTAGCGGACTGTCTGCTTCCCCCTCTGAGAGGAACCACCAGTCATGCTGGCGCGTGACCGGGGTGGCACCCCCAGAGCCTCTGCCAGTCCCGCCATCAGACAGGACGTGTCTGGGAAGAAGAATTTGCAGCCGACTGCTCTGCCATTCAGGTCCCCATCTGTGTCAATTGAGTAATTTATGGATGCACTTTTTCCTGCACTGCAAAGGAGATGCACAGGACCTTTGGAAATAATTCAATCTCTTTCAAGGGAACACATTTGGGGAAATTATTGTTAATGCATCCGAGTAAGAGGTGCTCAACCCCGACAAATATTTCATGCAATTATAGCAAAGATGAGACAGTGACAACCAGTGACCATCAATCATTCCCCAGATCAATAATAACCATAGAACATGCAATCAAACCTAATCAACACCCGGTGATTAAGGAACAGGGCCTCTCTTCTTTGCTGTCAGGGTCATTGTCCCTTGAAAGGATTGGTTCAGTGTCCTCGAGACAACACGTAATACAGATACAAACATGAAAATATAGGCTTTGGAATCTAGTGGATCTGGATCAGATCCTATAAATACTTGCTTGTCAAATCTTGGACAAAATTACATAATGATTAACATTCCCTGCATACTTTTTTTGGGTGCCAGCGTGTTGAGCATTTCATCTGTATTATCTCATTTAACCTTATTATCTATGTGATGTTTGTACCATAGACCCCCTGTACTGTGAGGAAACTGAGTCTAGAGAGATGTGTTTGGGGGGAGGCTTGCTCAAAGTCACATTCACAGCAAGCGACAGCTGTTACTCAAATCCAGTCCTGTCTGACCAAAACTTTACTAATTTTCAAGGTGATTCTACATTAAAATCACCTGAACAGCTTTTAAAAATAATAATTGGGGCCCACCTACCCCATAGCCCCTGACTCACAGTCTTCGAAGGTGAGGAATAAGCATGTATTTTAAGTAAACATTTCAGTACATTATGGCAGACTTGCAGAAAAGGGAACAAGTGGAGTGTGACCCAGTGTATTTTCACAAATGCGTCGTGCATGCAAAACAAAACCAGCCCCCAGAGCTTCACGGTGTCCTTTTCTAGTTGCTACTACCTTGTTCTGCCCACAAATCACTGTCATTTTTACTTTAAAAAGCAGAAATTCATTTTTCCTGTTTTTTAACTTTATATAAATGGATTTTTGTGGTCGACATGCTTCTGTGTCTATCTTCACATTACATTTGTAAGACGCACTGATGTTGTGGAAAGCAGTAATGTTTTGTCCTCCTTGTGGCTGCAGAGTATCCCATTGTGTGAATGTACCACAATGCATTTAGCCAGTCCGCTGTTGATGTGCATCTTTGCCACTCTTGAATATTACAAATGATGCTACAACTAACATTCTTGCATAAATCTTGTGGTTAGCAAAAAGCGTATGCCTTTCTGTTGAGTATCCCCCTAGGAGTGGAACTGCTGTGTCATAGGATATGCTGTGTTCAGCTCCCAGTAAACCCAGGCCTGCGTTTTTAAAAGAACCTCTCTGGTGATTTGGACATGCAGTGAGGGCTTCAGAAACCAAGCATAACCCTATTATCACCTACCTTATTTAGAATGTAATTGTTGTTGTTTTCTGGAACAATGTAATAAAGTCACCCTAAAGTTCTAGTTCTAGTATCTTATCATCTTACTAAAGACAGCCTCTCTTCCTCCCTCTCATCTTCCATCCCATTCCTCCGAACCAGGGCATTCTGATTTTTTAATGTCCAAGCCCCAAAGGCTGGCTGGAAGAAAGAGCCTGAATGCTTGTGCCTCTTATTCTTGGAAACAGGAAGATTTTGTCATTGCAAGGAAGAGCATAATAGTATAATTTTTAGCACCAAATCTCTTAGTCACCAAAGACCCATGAAAGGAACCAACAGTGTTAGGAGAGATAATAAGCACACAAAATGCATAGTACATAGCCTGGCACTCCTGTTGCAATGGTTGTGGTTATTGTTATTATCAGCGACCCCCACAACAATGAAGTGAAAATATCGTAGGACTGTGGATTCTTGATGAGGCAGGTTGGTTCAGTCATTTCTAAATGCTCACAGTATGTGTACCATGGGCCAGACTCCATAGATGGCGTGGCGAATTCAGGGAGAACAGGCCAGCGGCCAGTGGGAGGGGGCACTGCACCTCTGAGCATGTCCTTTCCACGCTGTATGTTCTGTGGAGTGTGTGGAGGGGGAGGCACTTAAAGAGGTGGGTGTTTCAGAGGAAGCCCAGCCCCAGTCTACTAGGAACGTTGGAAAGCAGACACCTGCTGAGGATGCGCCAAGAGCTTTATTTGACACATGAAAGAATCTGTATACAGAGATCTCCTTCTCAGAAACTGTACACTGCAATTGGGGTGATTTTATTCTTGAATAAGAGAATAACTCAATTTGGCTCAAGAAGAAAAGGTTGGAAAACATTTTGATGGAAAGGACCTCAGCAAAACTGAACCACTGGGCAGGGGGAGGGCAGCTCTAGGGATGGATGGGCGGTCTGTCTGTTTGCCTTCAGCTCTGTTTTCTCTCTGTCTCTCTCACACTCTTTCTTCTTTCTCTCCACCACACAGGTCCTCTTTATGTCTCTGTGCCTCGACTCTTTCCCCCTTTCTCCCCTCCACACTCCTGCTAACTCACAGTTTCTGTTAACCCAGAACATCAGCTTTCACAGGCCTGTGGCTTGCCTCGATCCTGAAATCTCTCAACTCAGCCTCAGGGCCTCTGGGCTTCTGTGGCCCTATGTATGTATAATTTTATTCTGTCTCTTCATTAAAGCTCCTAGGAGCAATTGACTGAGTCAAATAATCTTTTGTGCTAGCCAGCTGAACCACAGGTTGATCTCCAGTGTAAAGAATAGTGTCCCATGAGTTAAAGGCCTGGTACAATCAACCATAGTTAGAAAAAGAGGGCCACCTGTTCTAATGCTCAAACTATTCAGCTAAATATGGGCAGTTCTCTTAAGAGAATGTGTTGAGTGCGACAATCAAACTTGGTAAGGAACCTCTTTATCTTCAGAGTCCTAACATCTGAAATTTGCTTGGTGGTCGACCAAGCAAAGAGGCTCCTGGGGGCCAGAAATTCTGTCTTAGGCCTCTTTGAATGCTCAGTAACTGACCCATAAGGCTTAATAGTATTTCTGGAATGAATGAATTTACTTCTCTGTACTCTATAATAAATCTGGTTTCCCCTCATGCCCCAAGACTTGGGGTTTTGCTTCTTTACTTGCTCGTTCATTCAACAAATATATACAAAGCATCTGCTTTGTGCCAGATAACTGCTTTGTACACTGAGATTTGACAATGAATAAAAGAGGCAAAAACCCTGCCTTTGTGGAGCATAGTAATAAGTATTAGGAAAAAGAATAAAGTAAAGTGATAGGATGGTAGTGGGGGTGTATTTTAGATAAGGTGGTCAGAGAAGTCTGGTTTGAAAAAGTAACACTGAGTAGTTAATTGAATAAATGAGGAACTAAACTTCCCACAAATCTAGGGAAATGTTTTTCTAGAGGAAAGATTTCTTTCCATTCAGAAGGGACAAGCAGCAAGTGCAAAGCCCTAAGGTGGCCATTAGCTCTGTAAGTTTGTAGGGCAGCAAGATGGTGGGATAGCCAGCCTCCAAGATGGTCTCCGGTGATCTTTGCCTCAGGCTTAGGGTATTTCTTCTCCTGTGTATTCTTCTCCCATATTGATTCAGGACTGGCTTGTGGTGACAGGTGTCTTCTAACCAGGTCATAAACGACATGGGCAGCTCTGTCTTAGCCTCTTGGATCACCCACGCTGCGGGTAGTCATCTGCTCTGTCACGGGGACACACAAGGACACTGCCAAGTGGCACCTGTGGAGAAGAACTGAGGCCTCCTGCCAACTTGCCAGCCATGCTGGGCAGCCACCTGGCCCCAGTCAGGCCTTCAGATAACACCAGCCCCAGCAGACATCTTGATCGCAATCTCATGACACTCTAAACCAGAAAAATCCAGCTCCTCTCCCAAACTTCTCACCCACAGAAATGGTGAGCTATTATGTCTTTACTGTTGCTTTAAGCCTCTCAAGTTTTGCAATAATTTGTTATGTGGCAACAGATGACTATTACAAAGGGCAATGAGTCTAGGACTGACTGAGCTCTGGTGGGATTCTGTAGATTAGGTCAGAGAGGAAGCACAAGTTGGTATCATATAAAACTTTATAGTTTATGAAAAGGAATTTAAATTTGAATTGTGTGGAAAACAATTGGAGGGTTTTAATTATAAGAGTAGGAGGGACAGTTTTGAATGTGGGTGATGCAACATTGAGAGGTCAGTAAGAAAAAGAGGAGCCAGCCATGAAGACTGAGTAGGAATGGCCAAGGAAGTAGGAGGAAAACCAGGGGAGTCCTAGGCATCATAAGCAGAAAGTGCTCAAGGAAGTAAGGTGCCACATTCTGCTGAGTATTTTAGTAAGATGAGCTCTGAGCACTGACCACTGAGTTTGGCCTGATGGAGATTGTTGCTAACCTTGGGGATGAAAACCACAGCCTTGCAGATGCACTTAGGAATTTTTCAGCCTCAAAGTATGTTTTGCTGGTACCCCTCTTTGTTGTGCTATGATAAAATCAATGCAGCCAGTTCCATTTGTCACCCATCTGTCAACTACACACAGTGGTCTTCATTTCGTGACTCTCCTGCACACTAACCTACCTGCAGTGCCTGAACGTTCACCCTTGGAGACTAAAAGTTAGAATCCAGCCTGCACTGGAAGTTGAGGGTCTGAGGTGTATGTATTGGAAGGAAGAAGAGCTGGTGATGAGGGGGCAGGTGGGGCTGGGGAGAGGTAGTCGGCCCTTACTTGATTCTGGCTACCGGGAGCCACTGAAAGTTGTCCTGCAGGTGTTTGATATCCACTTTGTACTTTGTCACTCTGCCAGTCAGCAGAACAAAGAGTAATGGGGGTGAGGAGAAGGGGATATTAACTGACATTCAGAGGCTAAGAAGGATTTGATTTATACATCATCACTAAGGACGAAGAAAAGTTTTTGTTGAGTTTTAGGGATCTGTAAAAATCCAGGAAAGGGAGTAGGGATGGTGTTGTCACAGGATTTGTGTGGTGAATTGAAGAATCATGGATTCCTGAGACTTCCTTCCAGACTAGAAAAATTAAAAAAAAAAAAAAAAAAAAAAAAGGCCTATTGTAAATTCTTGGCCTCAGTTTCCCCACCTGGAAGCAAGTATGGCCCGAACAGCTGGTGCTTGGTCACGGGCTTCTGTGAAAGAGGCTGCGAGAGCTCCTGCTTCCTGTGTCTTCAAATAGCCATCCTCTCCCAGAGTGGACAGCTATTTATGCAGGTGAACAAAGCAGACCTGGGGAGGAGGTGAAGGGCGCCTCCGCCTTCCCTGGGACGCTCCAGCGTGTGATCCTTCAGCACTTTGAAACAAGATCACATAGGGAAGGTGCCCAACCAGTGGCACTTCCCTTATTGGTCCTGTGTGCCTCGTTCTAGGGAGCAGTGTACACAGTTTATTTCCCTGCCAGGCTAGTGGCACCTTGAGTGGGGGCACTGTTTTTTATTCACCCGTTATCCCCAGCGCCTAGTGCTGTCTCTGTTACATGGTAAGTGCACAGAATCATGCTGAATTGAAATTTGAACTTAACGATTCTCTCTGTGTCTTCACAGTTTTTGCAGTGTTCCCTCAAACCCACTGCCCTTCATTAATCTCTGACTTCCCAGACAATCCCAAGGCATTGCGCCCATTCATTCATGCGTGCATGTGTGCGGTCACCTAATAGATACATGTTAGTTGGTGCCAGGCATTGCACCCACGTGAGCAAGACAGAGGTCCCTGCTCTGGCAGAGCTTATAGTTTAACGTCACTGCTCCCCATCCGATTCACTATGGGAACTTTTTAAAAAAATCTAACTGCCAGGGCATTTTCATCCCATTGATTAATAAGTATTCAGAATAGGATCTGACAGTTGGCATTTTTCAACAAATCCTATGTGAGCCTCTGGGTGGGACATAGTGTGTATATTATTCCTTATTTTACAACTCGCTTTGGGACTTTGGGAAAAGCTCTGAATCTGTCTGACCCCCAGTCTCTCTACCTACATAGTGGATGAAATGTCTCTCCTGCTTCCCTCTAGGGCCAGGGTGGGGAGAATATGAGATAATCAATAGCGATGTGCTTAGTATTTTTTACATTTCTAGACACAAACCATAAATTGTTGTTATTTGGTATTAGCCAATGTTTGGGACTTAGATGTAGCTGGTTTTTGCTTACTAATTTACAAATACATTATTGGGGTACCTACCATGTACAAGTTAGAGTCTTTTATCTTTCTTGGACTCTTGATACAGATTCACTAAATTGGCTGTAAAATTAATGGCTGATGGCATTTTAATGTACTGCTTCTCCAAGTATGTTGCACTTAATATCTTGAAGAAAATCATACAATAATTGATAATAATAATTGCAATCATTTTACTGGAATCTCACAACATACCAAGTGCTGTGACAAAGCAATTTACTTAGAGCTGAAATGGAACTGTCTCCTGGAGGCCACAGATCAATGTATATTTGATCATTTTTTAACCTTAATAGTGTTTCAACAAACTATAGAAATGATCCCTGAAAGTATAGTCTTTATTAACCTTACTAGTGTTTTAAATGGCAGTGTAACTAAGCACAAAATACATTTAATAGAAATATAAAAACCATTAATTCCTATTGTTTACAGATGATTCATGGTGCCATCTGCTTGAGGCCCAGACTTACGCTCAGTCCTCCCATTTCACAGATTAAGAACCCAGCGTTCGGAGAAAGAGACCTTATAGGGCTTATAGCAGATCATCGCATCTGCTGAATGCTCTGGCTTTTTCACAAAATTGCTTCTTCAGCATAGCAGTCATCCGATTCTCCTGTTCAGTCAATTAACCTGGTGCCTCGGCCTTTGGCTCAGCTACCCACCACCGGTGGGGCAGGGCCTCTCCTCCATAGCCCCGACCTGCCAGGCTCTCCAGCCCTCGCTGCCTCTCTGGAGGCTCCCTCAAGCCCTACATCTTTGACATGTTCTCTCCCCTGCCCCGCGCACATCACAGACAGAGAAATGTCCCATCAGGCATAAGCTCCTGGCGTTCCCTCTCATGATCTCCTCCTCACCTCATTAGCCACTTAGTACTCTTTGTCTGGAAGATGGGTTTCTGGCACGGCAATTTAAGCAGTCAATTTAATTGGAAGGTTAGAAAAGACCTGGTGTCCGGGCCATCGTTGGAGAATAGACTGAAGCACATCGTTGGAGAATAGACTGAAGCAATACCCCATTTTAAAGCATATTTCCTGCTCTCAATTCTTGTATATTTTCTACAGTTCCCAGACTTCAGAAATTCTAAATTATTTTTGCACTACTGCTCTCTTTATCTGTTCACTTCTCTCCCCAAATGGCACTTCCGCAGAGAGGCCTTCCTGTCTGTCTGATCTGCTGTGGCTCTCTGCTTCCTGTGACTCTGTAATGGGAAGGTGCCTTGACTCTTGGCCTCAAATCTCACTCTAAAGGGGTTGTGGCAGACAGGCTGGATGGTGGCCAAGATTACCCCCAAGATCTCACCTCCTAGTCTTTGCACTGCTGTGTAATTGCCTCCTGTTAAGCATGGGCAGGGCCTGGGGCACGTTAATAACCAACAGAATGCGGCAGCGGTGAGGAATGTGACCATGTGAGTATAGTACATTATATAGACTGCACCTAGCCAGCAGGCTTGCCCTCGCTCTGCATTTGACATTGAAGAAACAAGCTGCCATGAAGGAAGTGTGTATCCTGTTGGAGAAGTCCATTTCATAGGGAAGAGACTGCAGGCTGCTTCTAGGAGCTGAGCAAGACCTGAAGTTCTTACACTTAACAGCTACTAATGAATAGATTTGCCTAACAAACTGAGTGAGCTTGGAGGTCCATGGATTGCCATTTGAGCCTCCAGATGAGAGCCGAGCCTTGGTTGACACCTTAATTACAGCCTTGCAGAGGATACAGCTAAAAAACCTTGCCTGGACACTTGAACCATGGAAACTATGAGGTAATATGTGTTCTTTTAAACTGAAGTTTGGCGATTTGTTGCAAAGCCTAGAAAACGAATATGGCATATTTTCTCACTCCCTTACCTTGGGTTTGGGGATGTGCCCGTGGAACATGGCAGATGGGTCAGTGTGCTGATTCTGTGCATGGGCATTAAGAGAGCTCAGGTGTCCCTGCTTGTTGTCTTGAATTCCTGTCATTGCCCTCAGACGCATATATCCAGGCTAGCCCACTGGTTCCAGAAAGACAATGAGGGCTTTGGGGAGTAGATATTCCCCAGTGAAGTTCAGCCTAGAATGACTACTCCCCAGTTGACCCACAGATGCCCAAGAAACAACACTTCTGTTGTAAGTCACCGAGTTTGGGTCATTGTGATTCCTTGGGGAACTGGGCAGAACTGAGACTGGAGCCCAGATTTTCTTAGTGTGGTGGATTTTCACTTAAAAGCAACATAAACTAAATACCAATATTTATATTGGCCTAATACTTTGGGATCAGGGTTTTATAGATAGAAGTCATGGGAAGAGTTCTTTAAAATACATGAAATTTTATACTAAATTTTGTATTTTATGCATTTTGTGGGAGAGACAGTCTGTAATGGCCCCTCATATTTTAAAAGGGATTCATAACGTGTCATCTCTTTAAGAACCATGGATACCAATAGAAATCATTTTTTCCCTTGTTAAGACCAGGGGATGGTGGTGTTCCCTTAAGAAATACAGTTTCCAGTCTCAATTCACTTCTCTTAATTGTCTTAAAATTTTATGGATTGATTCTTGTTGGCTTTCAGACAAGGCACCATTTCTTTATATCCATGCATTTTCTTTATCAGTTAAAACTGTCAATATTTCCCTAAGGAGAATGCTAATAAAGATGTTTGTAAAAATCCCAACACCAAGACAAAAGAATGCTGATCCCCTTAAGTTATTTCAGTTCTATGTCTCCAAAAGATTATAGTACTTTGTGTGAGGATGACATTGATGGGAAGCATAGTGTTTTCAATGGCCAGGAATAAAATATCAGGGAGTCAAAGTAGCATGGGGTTCAAACCCCCATTTTGTTCCCATTTTCTAGCTGCAGAGCCTTGCAAAGGTCACTCCACGGCTGCACTTTGGTTTTCTTAGCCTCTAGGTTGAGACAGTCATATCTATATTCACAAGGTTGGTATGAGAATTAAATGAACTAACATTTAAAGTGTGCTTGGCACACAATAAGCTCTCAATAGTGTTGAAAATCATATTGCGTGTAACATACTTCCTGCAGTTTCTATTCAACTTGCAGCTCTTCAAAGTGGGGAGGGAAACTTCTTTGTCTCAAAGTGATGGGTTGTTTTTTGATTGGTAGCCATGCTCCTCCCTTCCAGAGACAGGGGTTATGTAGATACCAGTATTTTTATATTGCCTTTTGGGCACCATGATTTTGGAGTATAATTAGCTATTGTAAATACATCGAAGAAAGGATCTAGGATGTTTTAACAGTAATAGTAGCAATTAGCGTTTTCCTTTGTTTTGTTAAGGACAGAGAGTTTATGCGGCACTCAGAATTTCCAAATAATAGAGAGATTTAAAGGTAACATGTACACTTTTCTCCACTCCCGTTGCCACTGCCCCGCTCTCAGCTGTCATTCCATCTCTTGTCAAGATTATTCCAACTGTTCCTAACTGGTCTCCCTCCCTCTAGTCTTGCTCCCTTTTAATTTATTCAGTATGCTGAATCCAGAATAAGTTTTCTCAAATACAAATCAGATTATGTCACTTTCAAGGCCCTTTGGCAGCTTTTCAGTGCCTTCAAGATAAAGGCCAGGCTTTGTCAAATCGTGTCTCAAGCTTTTCTGAGCAGCTCTTGCCTCTTCTCTCACCACACTTCTCCTGGTTCTCGGTACGTACCAGATTAAATGCCATTTCCTTCTTCCAGCCATTCACAACCTTGCCTCACGTTGGTGGTTGAGGGAGTTCAGCACATTGTGTCTATTCCATGCCCAGCTCCAGATTCAGATGAAACTGGCACAGGCCATCCAGATATTACCATTTAATGCTAATGCTGGAAGGCAGCTATGAACATGGCTTTAGGTCTTTTAGCCAAGATGACGTCTGTTCCTTCATCCTTGAATTATATAGACTCACCTGTTCCTCCCTCTCATAGAGCTGAACAACTACATGCCTTCAACAATGAGGAATTGCCCCTGTGAAAATTAGGGCATGGAGGAGCAGGGTCGCAAAATCTTTGGTGCTCTAAGGATGTCTTAGATAAGATGCAAGAAGCAGGAGTCATCAAAGAAAATAAATCATAGGTTGGACTTTATGAAAATTACTGCTCTTCAAAAATCACCGTTAAAAAAAAAAAAAGAAAAGACAAGGCACAGAGAGGGGACAAAGAAATATCTGATTAAAAATACTGTATTTAAAGTATGGGAGGCACTCTCATGAGTCATGAATGAGAAAATAAACTAATTAAAAAATTGACAAATTCGAACACGCATCTTACCAAAGAAGAGCGATGGTAACAACAACAACAACAACAAAACACTAAAAAGAAGCTCAGCACTATGAGTTATTAAAGGAATACAAATTAAAAGCACAATTAGATATCACTCTACAGCTATAAAAATGGGGAGAAAAAAATAATACCGGTAAGATTGGAAGTGGGGAAACTGAGTCTTACATTGTTCATAAGAGTGCAAAATGATACAGCCACTTTGGAAAACATTTTGGCAGTTTCTTACAAAGTTACACATGCATTTGTCGTAGATACCGGTTTTTGCTAGGGCTGCCATAACAAACTCCACAGACTGGGCGGCTTCAACAATGGAAATTTATTTTCTCACAGTTCTGGAAACTAGAAGTCCAAGATCAAGGTGTTAGCAGGTTTGGTTTCCCCTGAGGCCTCTCTCCTGGGTTTGCAGATCAGTCACCTTCATTCTGTGTCCTCCCATGGTCTGTCTTCTGTGTGTGTACATCCCTGATGTCTCTGTGTCCAGATTTCCTTTTCTTCTAAGGACACCAGTCCAATTAGATCAGCATGAACTCAGTCTCCTTTTAATTAAGCACCTCTTAGGAGGCCTAATCTCCAAAGACAGTTGCATTATAAGGTACTGGGGGTTAAGACTTCAACATACAAGTTGTGGGGAGACACAGGTCAGTTCATAACACCATACAACTCTGCCATTTCCACTTCTGGGTATCTATCCAAGAGAAAAACGTGTCTACACAAAGGCATGTATGAGGATGATGATAGTAAGTTTATTCATAATCACAAAAACTGGAAAAACTCAAATGTTCATCACAATGACATGTAAACAAATTGTAATACTTCCACACAGTGGAATGTTACTCAGCCATGAAAAATAGAAAACTAACGCAAGTCACAACCTGAATGAACCTCAAAAGCATGATACTAAGTGAAAGATGTCAGAAGCAAAAAGCTGCACACATGACATTTTATGTGACATTCTGTAGAAGACAACACTATGAGAACAGAAAGCAAGTCAAGTGGTTGCCTGGCATAGGCGGTCAGGGGCAGGAGGAGGGTAGCGAGGGGGTGAGGGATCTTCTAAGGGTGAGGGAAATATCTATATCTTGATGCTGGCATTTATATGACTTTATATGTTTGCCAGAACTCACAAAAATTTACACCTAAAAATGGATCTTATTAAATGTAAATTTTATTTAAATTATGTACTTAAAATGGAAGAGAAACACATCAAGGCTCAAAGAAGCTCATGAGCTTGCTCAAAGCCTTCCAGGAAGTTACTCAGGCAGGATCAGTTCGCGCCCAGCATCCTGTCCTAAGTAAAATCATTGTTTATTGAGCTACTACAGGAAAAAATAATTGCCCCCTGCAATGTAAATAAAGCAAACTCATTAGCCACTCTTTCTCAAAAGGAATGACAATGATGAGAGTCCTGTGAGAAAGTCACTGCGCAGCTGTGTGATCTCACGGAGAGCAGAGCCTTTCTAAGAAGACCATGTTGATGTAAGGACTTCTGTGACCTTGGATTCTGTTCCTGGAGAGTCACACATGTTCCTGTGCTAAACTGTCTCATTTCTCCAAAGGAGTCACTGGATATTTCTGGGCCTCAGTTTTCCCATTCTTAGGAAGTGTGAGTGCCTTGAGTTTCTCAGGCACAGATCCAGTGTTTGTTAGGCAAGAAATAATGACAGCCAACATTTTTTAGTTGTTTAGATGTGCTCACAATTTACATGTGTGATGAGAGCTCATTTCATTTCCTCAGCAACCTCTGTTTTGTGGCTCAAATGTCTGACTCTAGAGATAAGCCAGAGAGTCAGGCATGCGGCACATGTGGTTGGTGTCCTGCCCACTTCCCCTCGCCCTGCCCACTTCACTGCTCCTGACCTTTCAACTGAGATCTCCCTCTCTTGGAATCTACTTTTCCTATGTATGCAGCAGATGGACTGACCCCACTGTATGGTGCTTAATGGGGGTTTGTATATATACCCTATACCTTTTGTTCCTTGGGTGGGACAACTCTGAAATCTGTGCTAGCTTCCTGAATTTCCACAGGGAGCTTACCCTCACGATCCCACCTTTTACTGGTTGCCTTCCATTTCCTCACCTCACTCCCCCATTCTCCTACTAGGGTTTACTCCCCTATACAAGTGAAATACTTGTCATCCAGTCCTTGCTCCTTGGTCTGCATTTAGAGTAACCCAAACTAAGAATCATAATGACACCTTGAGTCACTGCTGCAATAAGCACAAGAACTTGTTCTTAAATGAAGCTCAGAGTCCCCATGTATATTAAAATAAATTTCTTAAAAAATAAGAGGCTTTCCTAGAATGTTAGAAGGAAGACAGTTCATGGAGAGTTGTCATGCTGAGGAAAGGCTTCCTGGAAGCAGTGAGAATTGAGTCCAGCACTTAACTGTGAGTGAGAATTCCGGGGTCAGTGCATAGTACAGTCACGTGATGGGGTTGTCATGGCTGAGGAAAGAACACAGCAATGATACCAGGGCCCACGGTAGAGAGATTGGATCTGCTTGGATGTTTAGTTTCTTCCCACAGTGCCACCCCTCCAAAAGCTAGTCCTTTTTCTTACACAAGGAAGGAAGAAAGCAAATGAAGTCTGTGGCCCACTCATGTGCTCACAACAGACAGATGGTTCCAGATCCTTGCATGTCTCTGAGCTACTGCCCCCATGAGCCAAGGCTGGGTGAGCAGCAGTATCTGGGAAGGGTAGTGGCCTAGACTTGACTTCTTCATCCTGATTGTAAAGAGATAAACTGGAGTGTTGACATATCAGATGTGACTACCTATCTCCTGGGACTGTCGTAAGGAGTAAATAATGGCATTGTCTATAAATTTCATCACAGTGCCTAACACATAACAAATGACCAATTAATGGGACGCTAATGAACAGAATGTCTTAGCAGTAGAAAAGTGATCTTGTCCTCAGTCTCTAAATAATGCTAGGCTCGGTTTTTGGAGGAGTGACTTGTCTCTCACATCTCCATAAAGTGGAAACCATGGTCTCTACTCCCAGTGAAGGTTTTGAGCTCATGCATGTGGAGTACCAAACCGATGCTCAGTAAGTGCCATTCAGCCTCAGTCTGCAGACATAGTAGGGGGTGCCAGTCTTGGAGAGAAATGGACCACAGCTTTACCTGAATGGTCTCCCCGACTTCTTCCACGCAAGGTGTACACCCGGGGTGGAGTAGGGTTTGTCCTGAAGCTAATGAGCTTGTACTTCAGTTTCTCACTTGGACAGCCCTCCAAAGGTCCACAAATTTTATTCATACTTTGGCTTATTTTCATCAATTAAGGCTTCTTCCCCCAATTGAACAAGCTTCAGTGACCACTACTCGGGCTCCCTACTGGCTGGGAACCAAGGTTCTTGAGAGCATTCTCTGGGATCACACTGGGAATCCAGGTAAAGCTAAAGGAGTAAGTCCAAGCAGTACTGTTCTCATCAGTCCGCTGTGGGTTTTCTCAGGTCTTCTCTTCCATGCCTCATCCTTTCTCTCCTCCCTGCCTACGTACCATAAAAGAGCCACAGGCTATCCAGACATGGAGAGCATCAAGTTACCTTTCCTTCTCTGAAAGGAAGGGAGGGATTTGCTCCATGGCTGAGATGGTCTAGAACTTAGGTTTCTTGTCCTCTGGTTTATAGCGCATTTTCTTAGACTGTATGTTCCTTTAGTCCCTCCCTCTTTTCCTCCCTTCCTACATTTCTTCCTTCCTTCCTTCTATTTACTTCCTAGAAATAAAGGAGTTTTATCTTTTCTCTAAAACAAAGTCACTTCATGAAAGTGGCCAACAAGGGACAAAGAGCTGTCTCATTTTTTGGTCTTCTGCTCTGGGATTCAATTGTTTTCACTGGCCTTTTGTACTCTTAGTTTATGAAAAATCAATAGTTTAATATAGAAAAAAAGTCCCCTGGATATCTATTTAGAGTTGTATTACTTTCATTGCAGGGCTCTGGCTCTGCCTGCCTGCCTGCCAAGAATTTCTAAGTCAGATTGTTTTGTGCAGTGTCGGCCCAGCTGTCTGGAGCCGATCCACCAGACACAGGATGATAACAATAATAATAGCAGTAGCAGAGCTCAGACACGTGTCCAGGCCGAACACTTCTCAGAGACATTTCATGAATGATGGCACTCATGCACATAGTCAATACTCAATAAATGTTTAACTAAATTACTTCAAATTAATAATTACATTACCCAAATAGATAGGCTAGACAGCATTATCCTTATAATAGTAAGAGAAGCAGCTACATAGTAAGTATCCACTGTATTTCTCTTTCTCAGCATACACAGTTAACAAAACAATTCTTATTTTATAGATGAAGAAACTAAAACTTAGGGCATTTATATGACTTGCTCAAGTCACTGAGAGAAGACACAACTGGATGATGGCGCCCCTTCATCCTGATAAGGCCCGTGTGTTGTATGCCCAACCTTAGGGCCTCTTGGCACATGGAGAAATACAACCGAGGGAGAATTAATGATGAGCTCCTAAACACCCATGTCTTGGACTTAACCTTTTTCCTTGTTCTTTCTCCAACTCCAGGCAGCAGATGGCTGGACTAAGCAATGCGGACCGCAGAATGGAAGGCGACGCATCCCATGTTCAACAGTGACTGTGATTCGTGCTGACTCCAGATGAGGTAGGCCAATTGGGTTCTTGCCTTAGGATTTTATCATGAGAAACTCAGAGAGTGAACCAGCTGGTGGGGACTCGTGGTGCTGGAAAGTGTTGTGGGCACGGTGGCAGGGGCAGCAGCGTTCATGGGTCGTGCTCGAGAGGAGATAGCGGAGAAAGCTTGGGCGCTGGGAGAGCAGAGAGAGGGAGCAAAGAAGAGAGTTAAGTTGTTCTGCCTGTGTGGAGGAGAAAGGAGGAGAGGGGTAGCCAAGCTCCCTACCTCCAGCAGCCCAGCTTTTGCTCTTTCTGAAACCTGGTGGTGCATGGTCTCCCAACACCTGAGGGAGATGCAGAGATGCACTCTTTCAAAATAAACTCCTCCCCTTACTTCCTGATGAAAAGCCAAGTCCAAGGAAATGGGTTGGCCAGACTCGTGGCCTGTGTTGGCTGTGGAGCCAGGGGAACTCGGCCCGGTGTCCTGACACCAGACCCGCTTTCCCACTGCCAAGCCAGGGGCCAGCAAGCTCCAGCCTGAGGGCCACATGTGACCCGCTGCTCATGTTGTGAAGTTTTATTGGAACATAGCCGTACTCTTTCATTGACACGCTGTCTATGGCTGCTTTCAAGGTAGAATGACAAGTTGAATAGTTGCAATATAGATAGCTCATGACGCCAGAAATTTTTACAGTCTGAACTTTTACAGAAGAAGTTTTCTGGCCTCTGCACTGCGCTCAAAGAATTCATGGTACGCTTGGGTGGGACTGTGTTTACAATGAGGGTCATTACAAGGTTCTGTAGACTTTGGGCAGCCTTGCTTTGGGAAGCTCCGTGAAATACCTTCATGTTCCACATTAAATGTATTTCCTTAAAATCATCAAGATAGACCCATAGTTGACATAGTTGATAATAATGTTAGCTTTTAGAGACATTTAATTAAACAACTGATTTTGATTATACAGGCTGCATTTGTGCGAATTGATTTTGGTTATACAGTTTGCATTTGTGCATGTGTTTTGAACCTGGTATTTCCCCACCTCCCCTCAGGGCTCATGGACCCTTGCAAATCTCAGGCTTTTATATATATAGGCTTTTGTGGACAGAGTGGCCCAGCTCATAGCAACCTCAATGTCACCTTCTCCTCTTCGTCTCTCCATCCTATTGTTTTCAACAGCTTTACTGAGATATAATTTACATGCCATAAAATTCACCATTCTAAGTACACCATTTAATGATTTTTAGTAAATTTACAGAGTTGTGCAACCATCACAGTAATCAAATTTCTATCTAATTTTAAGGAAGCTTTTGGTTATGTCTTGTAGTAAACTTTTTCTTCCAAATAGCTTCTCACCTTCTAAAGATGTGTTCCTTGAGGATAAGCCTATGTTTTGTGCAGGTTCAGCAGCTAACACTCGTTATTTGTCTGGTTGCAAGATTGACACTTTATGTGCATTATTTCATTGCATTCTCACAGGCCTTAAATGTGGCAGGCATGCTCATTCACAATTCACAGATGAGAAATGCTTTGTGTTTAATCATTCAACTGGGATTGATGATCCAGCTGACAAGTGTTAGGCACATTTCTAGACAATGTGAGAGGGTCATCAATATGGCCATCTCTTGAGAAGTTTGGGGAGAGATAAGTGATAGACAGAGATAACAAGCAAATAAGAGGGGAAATCTATGCTCTTTATAGCATTGTAGTTAAATCTGGGTTAGAATCCTGGCTTTGCCTCCTGTTAGCTCTGTGATGTTGGGCAAGGTATTTTGTTTCTTCAGCTATAAAAATGAGCAATAACAGATATATGGTGACTGTGAAAATTGAACTAGTTAATCCAAGTAGAATGCTTGGGGTGTTGCTCAAAACATAGTAAATTGCGATCATCTAGGACTTAACTCTTAGTGACTGATAGATCTCCTTTTAGCATGCAAACGAAATTATTTGGAGGAATATTTAATGAGTCTGCTTGATGTAAAGACTGAGTATTTAGAGCTGGCCGAACGGCTTCTGAGTATGTGTCCAAATTTCCCTCATCGTGTAAGGCATACCAGTAATTGGGTTTGGTCTCACCCTAATCCAGTATGACCTCATCTTAACCTGGTTATGTCTACAAAGACCCCATTTCCAAATGTGATCACATTCTGAGATTCTGGATGTGCATGAACTTGGCGGGGCAGTGGGGCACTATTCAACTCTCTATAATTATCATCATCATTATATAAGAAATGAAAAGTGCCTGGCTAAATTTTGGAACAGCATAGATGCCCAATAAAAGGTAGCCTTAATAACAACAGTAGCAGCAGCAGCAGAAAATGATAATAAGAAAGAAAATAATGTATATAAGCTATCCAGTAGCATGCTTAGCAGGTAATAGGACTGTTCATTCTCTCCTTCCCCAAACTCCCTCGCACAGACAGGTACACGCAGCAGGGAGCTCAACAAATATTGATTGAACAAACAGCAGATCTTAGTTTCTTAGAAAAAGCCCCACCATTTGTCTCCAAGAAATTGGCATCAGGCATGGGATGGAGCCGCCGGTGGGGCTGTCACCTGTGAGAAGAGGATGTGCGGGGATGGCAGGCTGGCTCCCTGCTGCAGGCGCTGATGGCCGCTCCTAACGAGACAGAGTGAGAAATGAGCCCAGTCCTTGGAGCTGTAGCTTAAACCCACAGGGGCCCAGCACAGTGACACCAGCTGTTTTCAGATTCCTTTTTGGAAAAAAGCACAAACTGCCCTTGGTTGGATGGAGCACAGGATGGCCGAGGCACAGTGTCCAGCATGGCAAGGCCAACAGGGAAACTGGATTCCAAGCCTGACTCTGCCCTGGGATCAAGTGGCCAGGGCTGCTCTTTCTTTTATTTCTGTGACCCTCAGTCTTCTTACCTGTGAAGTGGGCATGATGCACCTACCACACTGGGCTGTCTTAAGGCATAATGAGATAATGAGTCTGAAGAGAACTTTATAACCTGGAGAGGAAGGTAAACATGGCACCTGTGTAGCAGTCCCGCCCTACCAGATCTATGCTGACGTGGACGGCTTATTCTCGTTCATCACATCACATGGTTAGAAAAACATAGGAAACCGATCTGAACTCTGATATCAGGAGTGAAGACAACTTGAAGTGTTATTTCCCTAGGCAATCATTTCCACCACTGATTTGTGTTTAGTTCTGGCAGTTGCTGGTAGCGCAGGGTTCCCAGCCCCATGGGTGGAGCAGTGGGCCACACAGGGCTCAGTGCCATGGGTGGGTGATGCCAATAGCGAGGGGAATACAGCAATTCCTCTAACAGTGTGTGAAAACTTCCAGAGTGAAATCTCAAAGAACTTCAGAGACTCCAAAGACTTTCCCCCCCGCTCTATGTGCTCCATGGAACATTAATTCTTGGAAATATCTCAGCATGATCCAGTGGTTAAGGGCACTGGCATGGGACCCAACCACACTGAATTGAATTTTGCCTCTTCCAGCTGTGAGAACTTGGACACATTCCTTAACCTCTCCTTGCCTTAGTATGCTCATCTACAAAATTACAGCAATAATTCATTCAGTTTAAGGTCATTAAATGAGTTGATGCTTAGAACGCACTTAGACTAGTGGATGTAGTCTGGTGCATAGTAAGCAACAAGAAAGTATAAATTCTATATAAAGTGGGGAGAGAAAAATGCTAATACTAGTAATATTAACAGCAATAATAGCAAAAAAAAACAACCCCAAACAAACAAAAAACTCCCTATTGGAACTTCCCAGGGCATAGAAACATGATTAGGGTGTGGGGAAGTGATTTTGCAACAAAGAAACTCGATTTACTTTCTTCAGTCCAGTGTTTTTCAAGTTAGAATCTTTTCCTTCTTATATGACATCTTAAACACTTCAGAAAATATTCTAGCCCAGCCACTCATTTTAGAGATAGAAAACCCGAGGCCCAGGAAGGGGTGGGAGTTACCAAAAATGATTGTGCCCAACTTTGGCTCAAAGGTTGATGGCAAGGCTGGTATGAGTACATTCCTCAGGCTGAGGCAGGTGAAGCCCAGGACTGGTCAAACCAAGAGTGTTTCTAGGAGGAGCTAGGAGAAGGGCAGCCCAGGGCGTCCTGGAGGAGGGAGGCCTTCTCCTGCCTGATGGATCCAGAAGGGCTTCCTGGAGGATGTCACCTCCAGCCTGCGACCTGAAGGACTGAGGGTGATGGGGGTGGGAGGGATGGAACTGAGAGAGAGCAGGGAGTGTTCTAGGAATGGAAGGAAGTCCAGCGTACCTGGGTCACTGGGTGCTGAGACAGACACACCCAAATCTTGAAAGGGTCTCAGGAAACATGTCTAGTGGTCCAAGTTCGGCAAAGCAGTGTGCTCACAGAGTAACCTGAGACTCGCTTTTGAATCTCTCCAAGCCCTGGTTTCTGCCCATATAAAACAAAAAATCCTTTTTCTAAATGCTACATCCATTTTTTAGTTCTCTGATTTAATGGAAACCTCTCTATAATATTTTGAACATCCCTGCATACATTTCACCTTCACCTACTCTGCGTCCTTGAGGCACTCGAAGACTGAATCTTGACTTGAGCTCCATTAGACACCCATCTGGATGAAGCAAAGAAAAGCTGATTGGCTGTGCATATCTCCGGTTCTTTTCTCTTTGCTCTTCTTGCTTCGTGACATCCATTTTTCCCAAGTACATTTCAAAAAGATGTGATGAGTGGAACCACTGAGAAGAAGAGGCTGGATGGATGACCAGAGGAATTTGATTAGAGAAAGAAGAATCCATGTTACCTTTAAGGTTAATGTGAGCAGACAAGAGAGGGTTAGTCTGGAAAATTGAGTTAACAGTGAGTAGATGGAAAGGGGATGCATATGAATGGGGACAGGTGGAGAGTTGTGAAGGACATTCAAAGAAGAGGGGGCAGAGAAGAGCAGAAGGATTCGATGGAGGTCCTTGAGGTCCTGCAGGGAAGAGGTCTACTTCCGGGTGCCCAGAATGGGAGCTGCTCCTGGAATGTCCTCATCCCCACATGAGAGTCCTTTCAGAAGCCACCGTGGGTGGAAATCAAAGGAGCTTGCCTTCAGTCTGCTCCTCAGTCAGCCCAAGTCATTGCTTACCTGGCTTCTGGGCCTCCAAGTTACCTCCCTTCCCTGCAGAGCTCCCCCTCCCCATCGCCACAATGCAGCTAGAGGGTCATTTCAGACACAGATTGGATGGTGCCACTCCTTGGATGAAAAACCAGCTCCCTGCTGTCTGCACCACGAAAGCTAAATTCCCTCTGTTGGGCAGCAGACGTGCTTTATGATCTGCCCTCTAGCTGCCTCAGCTCCCAGTCATCCCATGTACCTGTCTCTGGCCACATGCATGTCACTGTTTCCTGAGCATTTTTCATCCTTCAATGAAGTTCCAACAGCCCTCTCTCCACTCGATTGCTCTTCTGGGTTGAATGCATCCCTCAAAAATATATGTTGAAGTCCTAACCCACGGTATTTGTGAATGTGACCTTAAGTAGAAATAGGGCCTTTGTAGATGTAGTCAAGTTAACATGAGGTCATACTGGATTAGGGTGGGCCCTGAATCCAATGGGCCAATGTCCTTATAAGAAGAAACAGGAGAGCAGACATGCTCACATGGAAGAAAGCCAGGTGAGGATGGAGGCAGAGATTGATTGGAGTGATGCCGCTACATACTAAGGGGCATCAGGAATTGCTGGCAACCACCAGAAGCTGGGAGAATCAAGGAAGGATTCTTCCCTAGAGCCTTTGGAGGAAGCATGGCCCTGCTGTCAGCTTGATTTGAAGCTTCTCGCCTCCAGAACTGTGAGAGAATAAATTTCTTCTGTTGTTTTAAGCCACCTGGTTTGTGGTACTTAGTGTCAGCAGCCCTGGGAAACTAATGTAGTTGCTTTTCTTTCTCTTTCTTTTTTTCCCTCCTCTGTGAACAGCTGTCTTTTTTGCCTGTTCAGCCTCTCCTCGTCCTGGGAATGGGGGTACCTGGTTTCCCTTTATGAAATTGAACTTGCCCCATTGCATGTGCCCTCTTTCAGCCAGGGGGTGGACTCCTGACCTACTAGGTCATCCGGACACTCTGTGCACATGTGAACCTTTGGCAGAGTGGCACTCGCTGGGTAAATGGCTGAAGCTGTATTCTCTCTGTGGTGTTTGGTGAGACTGTCCCTTGTTCCTCCTCCCTTCATTCCTGGAAGAGCCCCAGTTCCCTCTTTTCAAGACCAGGGATTAATTTTATATCCTTCCAATAATTTTCATTCATTTGTTGGTGGTTTTGCTGCTGCTGTTCTCTTCTTGAGTGAGCTAGAATCAGAGAACCCTAACATGGTACAGGTCCCAGCTCAGGCTGTCCCGCCCCCTGTCCACCCTCAGAGATGTAGCTGGGCTCTTCGCTGCTCTCCAGGCATCTTGCTCACACGCCACCTCCACTCCAGTGCTCACGTGGTGCTCAGGGTGTGACTCCGTAGAGGACTTGGACTTCTCTACCTTTTACCTCCGGAGGAAGGGCCAGGTTTCTCTTTGTATCAGTAGTGCTGGGGAAACTAAAGATACTCAATTAGTAAGTGTTCAATGTCCAACAGAAAGGTTCCTCCCTAGATTTCCCCCAGAGTGGTGTGTATGCCTTTGGCGATTTGATAAGTTGATATATTTAATGATGTCTTCCATCACAGCTGCCACAGGACATCTTTTATGACTCTCATGAGAACAACACTAATGTGTCCAAAGCCAGGATGACCCTTCACCGTGGGGTCAAGGTTCCTGAGAGTCAAAATGTGAGGAGGGGCTTCCTCTCGTCATCAGGGTCGTGCAAGCGCTGTTCCTAAAATTGAATGCTTCATTACATTTTGCACTTCAGCCCTGCCCCAAATACGCTCTCTTCTTAATTAAGGCGTTCAATATCCCAGTGCTTTAATGTCAAGTCCTCAAGGCCCTCAGCCTAATAGCCCATCTATTATTAGGTTCTATTTCTTGATTCTATTTCTTTATGTAAAGGACAGCCATATGATAAGACGTGGGTATAGTGAAAAAAATACTCTAGACTAGGAGGTGGGAGGAATGGGTCTCATCTCTGAGCTTCCATTTAATAGTTGTATGATTTTAGTGACATCAGTCTTATGTCGATTTCATCATCTCTACAATGGGGATAATAATTGGACTTAAAGATTACTATTGTTATATGGTGAGAATTAAGTAATATATTTAAAGCAGTTAGCAATTCCTAGCTCATAGTAAGTCTGATATAAACATTAGCTGTTATTGCCATCATATGATGGGCTGGATGGTTCTGAGTTAATTTCTTTTTGGTCTTTCTAATGTAGGGGCAATATATTCATGCACATAACTTACAGCAGCAGTCTCCAGCCTTTTTGGCACCAGGGACCAGTTTCATGGAAGACAATTTTTCCACGGAATGAGAGGATGGTTTTGGGATGATTCAAGGGCATCATATTTATTGTGCATTTTATTTCTATTATTATTACATTGTTACATATAACAAAATAATTATACAACTCACCATAATGCAGAATCTCTACTAATGAGAATCTGTATTTGCAGCCGCTCCCCAGCACTAGCATCACCCACTCAGCTCCGCCTCAGATTATCAGCATTAGAGTCTCATAAGGGGCACAACCTAGATCCCTCCTGTGCACAGTTCACAGTAGTGCTCCTGGTCCTATGAGAATCTCACGCCACAGCTGATCTGACAGGAGGTGGAGCTCAGGCGGTAATGCCAGCGACTGGGAGCGGCTGTAAATACAGAGGAAGTTTCCCTTGCTCTCCTGCCGCTCACCTCCTGCTGTGCGGCCTGGTTCCTAACAAGCCCTGTACTGGTTGGGGACCCCTAACTTACAGGATGGTTTTTTACCTCCAGTTATTTTTTTAAAAAAAAGTGTGCAAAAGCAAAAAGTATGGAGCCTTATGTCTCTGCCAATGAAGATGGTTAATCTGTGATAGAAGTGTTTGGGTTCAAACATTAGAGAAATTCCAAACTCACCATATATTTGTCTTATGATCTTGAGCAATCAAGCTCACCTGCCAAGACTTCATCCAGTCATCGTTATATTAGAAATATTAGTAGTCCCTACCCCATAGGGTGTTGTGGGAGTGAAATGGGATTATAGATGCAAGCGTTTTCCACAGATTCTAACACAGCAGGTGGCGATCATTGAAACATAGCTGGTATCGTTGTTGTTGCCACGATTTCTGGCAAAGCCAGGGTTAAAACAGCAGTCACCTGTGACTTCGGAAGATGACTTATGGAAGCCAGTGGTTCTCTTGAGCAGGCAAAAAAAGGATATCAATCCGCGCAAGTACGCTGCCAGTGAAAATTGAAACTGTCAGATGGTGTGGGCTCCCTGCTCCATCTCTGGCGGTTTTCTCTCTCTTCTTTTAATTAAAAGTTTTGTCTTTTGATGTCGAAGAGGAATAAATCACTCTTAACTGTAGCATGCTCATTGCCTACCTGGAGCTGAAACCTGCCTGTGTGGACACAAATGTCTTCCTTCTGGAGGACCCAGAGCTGGGACCTGCTCCTGGAATTCACTTGGGGGCAGGTCTCCCAGGACCATGATCACAATGGCCCTGGACTCTGACCTGCGAGTAAGACCCATCTCCGTGGCTCCCTGCATGTCGGACGTGGGCAAATTCTTCTAAAACATGATTTTCTTTTCTCTTCATTTTTAAAAATTAAATGGAGGTAATAATGCCTGCTTTAAGTGGTTTTGGGTTTTTTTTTTTCCTTCAGGAATTAAATTACAAAACATATTTCTAGCACAGTGACTATACACAGAAACCCCTTGGTCAATGTTGGGCGTCTTCCCCTTTCCCCTTCCTTACTCTGGGCATTTGGCTCGCCCAACCCTCCTACCCAACATCCTCTGCTTGAGGAAACAGTACGGCCCTCTGGTTGACAGCGCAGATGCTGGCATCATACCATGTGGATTTGAGACTTGGTTCCAAGACCTATGTAACTTTGATCAAGTGAGTTAACTTCTCTGTTCAGGTTATGTATTTTGGCACAGGGCGATTTGCAATGACCAGTTTATTTTGAGCCCAGTCTAGTGGACGAAGATTCAGGGCTCAGCTGGGCAGCTCACCTTGGATCTGCGTGTCCTCAGCTGGACAACCCACTTCTCAGATGGCATCTTCACTCACCTGTCTGATGGCTCAGTGCTCCTTGGCCTGGGTCTGTCTCCACATGGCAGCTGGCACCCTATGTTCCAGGGCCTCTACCCACAGTTTGGGCTTCTCATAGGATGACAACTTCAGAGTCGTTGGACTTTTTATGTAGTTTCTCAAAGCTTTTAGAGAGAGGATGTTCTAAGAAAGGCTTTTCATGACCCAGACTTAGAAGCTCCAAAACGCCACGTCTCCTGCATCCTCCTGGCAGAACAAGCATTGAAGACAGCCTAGGGGAAGGGGAGGGCAATTGGACTCCATTTCTCAATGGGAAGAGCAACAAAAAATGTATCGCCATCTCTCATTTACCACCCCCTCTAAGCCTCACCTTTCTGTGGCATGAGACCTGTGAAGAACTGAGTGAGATAAAGAACAGAGAGCATTTAGCACAGCACCTAATACATAGTAATCATCAACAAAAAGTTACCTGTTATTATTATTTGCCTCTTCCCCAGCCACGCCTTCCTTCTCATGGCTACACTCTTCCTCCCCATCACTTTGCCTGGCACACACACCAAATTAGAATGTTTCCCATTCTGAAAATGAATATGAAGGATGATTTTGGGGAAGAAATGGGAGAGACCTGGACTCCAAATGGCACTCAAGCTGAAATTTAGGCCTGGACAATGGCAGTAGTGAAGAGAATGGAAAAAAAAAAAAGTGGACATGTTTGAGAGCTATTTAGGAGTTCCATTGATAAGAACTCAGTGAGTGTTGATTATTTGATGGAATGGGTGTGTGGGGAGAAGAAAAGGGATGAATCAAGGAGGCTCAGGCCATAACTGGTTGGACAGGGCTCAGTTTTCTACTGACAGATGAAACGCAGCATTTTGACTCTGTTGGCGGCTGCCTCCTTTTCCTGCGCACTTATCGTTCCCACATCTGGGCAGCTTGCGGACATCCTAGGCACTTAGATCTTGCTGTTCAGTAACAGGGAACGCTGACTCTTATTGATCAGAGGGATGACAGGAAACAGGTTGTTCCTTAGGGAGATTATATGGATTACAGCAATGCGAGACAGGTGACTCTACCTTGTACCTGCATTGGTCTGTTTATATTTAAGATCCTTCATGGTATTAACACGGCCTCATATTTGGCATAGATATGTTGTAGTCCTCAGGTAGAAAGCTATAACTATAGAAGGAAGTGGAGGGAGAAAAAACCCTGCTTCGTTTGCTTTCCTATTTAAGGAGAACATAGACCACCCAAATTCCCAGAAGGAGAGTTATCTGTCACCTTGATCATTACTATTCAGGGGTCCTATCTGTTACATCTCCATCAGCCTGAGGTGCCATCCTAAATGATATCTGTCTATCGTGACGCCTTGTATGTTCCCTCCAGGATGATCCTTCTTTATGATCTTCGACTCAAGTCATTGCTCATAACTCTTTGCTCAGCTCGGGGCCTCTCCCAATGACCAGGGAGAGCTCTCCTGTGACACTGGACCTGCCTCATGACTCCACCTGCTGCCAAACAGGTCTAGTTTTTCTGCAAAGTAAATGCACTTCAGAGAAACCCTATAAAAAACACAGGTCATGATGACATGAATTTAGATATAACATGATGGGCAATTTTACCCTTCTGCATAGTAGTTTTACTCAAGTTTTTTTCTTACATTTTACAGTAATGTGATCCTACATTTTACAATTGAATTTTTGGACCCTATTTGGAGGCTTATAGTGGAGTATTCTGCTGTAACAACAACAGCAACAATAAAAATAGCCACGAAACAGATAACGGTAGCGATTATAGTAACAGCTACAGCCGGCTATAAATTGTGCTTATTACATGCCAGGCATTATGCTCAGCACTTATTCAATCATTGCAAGAATCTTGTGTGGCAGACTATTTTTAAAAAATTAAATTTATTGGGACAACATTGGTTAATAAAATTAAAGAGGTTTCAAGTGTACAATTTTGTAAAGCATCATCTGTATATTGCATTGTGTGTTTACTACCCGAGGTCAAATTGCCATCTGTCACCATATATTTGACCCCCTTTACCCTTTACTACCTCTCTCACAGACTACTTCCATGTCCATTCTACAAACAAGATTTAGAGAGGTCAAGTAATATGTCCAAACTTCTAATGAGCAATGAAGCTGAAGTTCAGATGCGGGTCTTTCTGCCTTGGTTTCCAGGTCGAGTTGGGATACGCCCACTGTCCCAGTTATTCATATTACACCTGCCCTGGAAGGTTGCTTGGATGTGTTGGGTTTGACCTGAGCTTTACCGTGGTGAAGGAGGGCAGTGTAGACTGGTTTACTTTTCTGACTGCTGTACTAGGCCCTGACTTCCTGCTGGATGAAAAAAATGATAGAAACGTATTAGGCAATCAAAATGTAAACGTTTCCACTTAAGGAGCAAATTGTGGAACTCGTGAGGGACTTGAGATCCATCACATTGGAATTCAGCAGCAAGGGAAAGAGATCCAGGGCATGGTAATAAATTGCAGACCAAGGGAATGTCTGAAGAGTGGTGATTTAATTAAAGATAGCGGGGAAAGGTTTCATCCCCCACTGATACTGACACAGGCAAGTGGCCAGGGCTCTGGAGGACAGGTGACAATCAGTGCCATTCACTGGGGCTCTGGGGGAGATGTGCAGAATCTCCTTGTCTGAACTCTCTTCTGGCTAAAATCTTAGGCCCTGATCACGCGTTTATTTATTACATGATAGATGCCAGGCAGGGAGTTTAAAGAGAGGAGAGGGCAGGGGAAAGAACGCAGAGAAATGGGGCCACCTGACACCTCGTGATCACCCGCCAAAGGAGCTGCCTCCACTGAACTCCAGCTTGCGAGGCCCCAGGGCTCTGTTTGCTTTTTAAGGGAAGTCGAACATCACAATGTGTATATAAAATATGCAGACTTGTAAATATTAGAAAAAATAAACAATTCCTTCTGGTCCACATCTGTTGGGCAAATAAATCTCGTGTTTCTGGCTGGAATAATGGAATGTATTCAAATGTCACTTCCTAAGCCTCTGTATTAGATTGCTAAGACTGCCATAATGAAGTGCCACCACCTCGGTGGCTAGAAACAACAGACATTTGTCCTGTCACAGTTTGGGAGGCTAGAAGTTGGAAAGTAAGGTATCAGTAGGATCACGCTACCTCGACAACCTCTTCCTGGCTTCTGGGAGTTTTCTGGTGAGCTTGATATGAGACAGAAAATTCCAATTCTCTTCATCACTTGGCTCTGCTGGCAACCAGCCCCTATCTTTAGGTGCCTTTTAAAAGTAACTTTATTAACATAACAAAAGACACCTTTATTGCCTCATCACTTAGAAAACTCCAAGGGTATCCATGTATTACTGTATCACAAAACTTTAAACTGTTTTAATGAGTACATTTCCACATAATTGGCTTCCCCTGTGTTTGTATCTATTTTATTTGTCAGGAAAAATTATTTTTAAAAACTTTGAAATAGCAAAAAAATGACCACTGCTTTTCCGTGGACTGGTAGACACCCTCTGGCACGCCCTCTGGTTATTGGATTCTAGAGTTCTCACCCTTCATTGCCTTGGAGCTATTTCACAGCTCTGAAAGTTGAGGAAAACTGAGAGTAATGGAAGTAACTCCTGTCCGCAGAGGTAAAATTTGCCCCATAGAGGCACAATTAAGTTCTGCTGCCTCCCTCACCTCTGTACTTTCAGACCTTCCCCGTTATAGGCAAGTGTCGCGTATAGTAATACATTCATTTTGGCATTTCTGAATGCCTTTGTATGTTTCTGCTCTTTGAATTCTCCTTTGAACAGGTCTGTAACTTATTCCTGATTTCTTCATTCATGGAGTTAAATAAAAGCTTCAAAACGCATTCATTTTATATTTGTACAAGAGTCATGATTTTTACCTCGTAAAATTATTTTGCAACATGGCTTATGCATGCAGCAACATTATCTGAGAAGGTGTCCACAGGCATCAGCGGAATGGCACAACACAATGTCGCAGGAACCCAGCATGTCATCCCGCATCCAGTCCTAGACTTCTGACACTCAAAAAGCCTTTTCTCTTCTGCATCACTCTCCCTTTGTTGAATCAATGCAAGCCAGGTGGTCCAGCTGCTGCCTGAAAAAGGGAAAGGTCATGTTAACAAGAACGAGCAGGTGCGGAAGGAAGAGGCAGAAGCCTCTACTAGGATTTCAAAATCATCTAACGATGTAACATAAAGCATTATTATTTTCATGTGACAGAAAACGAAGGGTCTAGAGTAGCGTTAAGAGCTTTGTCTAAAGTCCCTCTAGAATCCCAGGCACCATTTTCCATAGACTATATTTCTAGGGCATTCTGTGTATGTGTGGTGGTGGGAGGGGGGGGTCACTGTTCACTCTCCTCAGCGAAGGAAGAGCGAGGGAAAGGCTGATAACAGCAGAGCATCTTTGAGCACACGGTTGTTTAGACTGAGCAGGCGTTTGGCTTTTATTGTAGCTGTCATTTTTCTCAGCAGGGAAGTGTCAAGCTGGTTCCCCATTGTACACATCAGTGTAGCTGTGTTGTTGCTGGTGTATTTTTTTTTATCACAAGTCTGGGCCTCCTGGTAATAGACTAAACATGAGCTGCCGCTTGCCGCCTTCCCTCGGTGATGTCATCAGTGCTATCAGGAGACAGGTGGGTCCAGGCGATTAATAGGCAGGGAGGAGGAGGAGACGGGGCGGGGGGGGGGGGCATCTATTCAAGGGGGACGGGGAGAGTTAATTTGACCCTGAAGCTCAGATGCACAGTCCCCTCCAGCAAGGCTGCCATGGCAGTTATCGGTGGGAACACTCTATTGCCAGCCTCACAGTCTCATTTCCAGCCGAAGCACGCTAGAGAAGCCATTACCATATTTATAGAGCTACCTGGCCCCACAGCACGTGCACGAGAAGGTTAGAAAGACCTATCTGTTTTTCCAGCTGTGCTGCTATCCTCTGAGGCAAGGCTAGCGGGGGAGAAGGGAGCGTCTGATCCCAGCATTAGAAGGACAGGAGAGGATTAAGCTGCAGGGGCCGGCTGGAGAGAAAGTACGTGCTGGCCTCTTGCGTGTCTCCTCCAACTGGCTGGGCTGAGCATGTGTGTCTAGCGTTGGATCTGTGGAACCTGAGAAAGAACATGGTGGACCTCTGGTCCAGTGGAGATTATCTGGGGTGCCGTTGTCAATAGGTGCGCCCTCTTCGCCCTCAGTCTAGTTCCCTCATTGAAATGCAAAGCTGCCAGTGGATGGCGGGGTGGGGACGACCACTCTGAAAACAGTGTTGCAGAGTGGATAGAACATGAACTCAAGGGTCAAAGAGATCTTGCGCTGTACAATTTTGGGTAGGTTATCTAAGTTCTCTGAGCCACATTTCAGACATCTGCACAAAGGGGATAATAATGGATTATTGGGAGGATTTAATTACAGACAGAATGTGTCTTAATACATGTGCCTCTTCCTTAATCAGACCATTACAGCACTATAGTATACAATGTTTTGTAGTAGTAGTCAGAAATGCCTGCATAAATTTATTCACCCCTTATTACCCTATCCCATTAGCACATTTTCTTTCTCTCTCTCTCTCACACACACACACATACACACACACACAGTTTTGTTCTCATCATCAAGTGTGGCACATCTGGCCTGTTATTTATATGAGACTGAGTCTTGCACAGGAAAGTGGCTCTGAATCTCAGGGTTGTAGCCCTAAATAAGGAAATGCAACATTTCTGATGTGTTGTATCTTCTGGCACCCCATGTTGCCACGCCCATCTGGTTACAACATCAAGGTTGCAGTGACAGCAACGGATAGTGTGCTTGACCCCTTGTCTTCAGTGCAGCTAAAAGCTGATTGTATTGGTAGCAGTTGGTAAATATAGTTTATCATATGGTCTGATTGGCTAATGGGGAGGGGATAGCTAGTGCCTTGAAGAGAGAACTCGTAGGTCTATAAGAACTTGAAAACTGAGCCATAGAAGAAACCATGGATTTGCCAGGTCGGGATCTTCTTTTAGCGATATTTACAACCTCCCCTTCTTGTATGCTTTTTATGAGGAGAATGGATTCAAGACGAGAGTCTTTAATTTGCTGATTAGACATGTTGGGTGAGAATGCAAAATGGAGAAGCCAGGCTGAGGGAGGGCTAAATACATGCTCAAGAGGAAAGGAATAGTGGAATCTGAGGGAAAACACATGTAGGGGAGGGGAAGACAACCAGAAAAGGTCCTGGGAGAGAGACTGTCAGAAAGGGGGTGGTGCGGATGGTGGCAGGGGTGATGTGACAAGTGCTGTTGGGAAAGTAAGTGGGGAAAGGGAGATAATTAAAGGGACTTCAGTCATCTGTGCAGTATGTCTCCCCGTAATCAATCAAGTGTGTGCACGCGCATGTATGTGAGCTGCAGAGACTGGACCTGAGGAGGACGGGTCGCAGTTGAGTTACAGGGATGTACTGCTGGATCAGCAGAGCCCTGGCCCTCGACAGCTTTCTTGGATGGAGCCTGGAAGTATGAAGTCACACCCGCCATTCACAGGGAAAGGAGCTAAAGAAATATCATTCGAAGGCAACAGAGAGACCACTGCCTATAGTCCACAACATCCGTATGTGTGCTGCATTGTAGTATTTTGTTTAACGATGCGTTTAGGTGAGTAAACAGAAGAGGTAGGAAATGCTGCTTTTGCTTCTGGAGCTCCCGATCAGATATGACTCCATTTCTCAGCAGCCAGGCATGAATCCACCTCCATCCACTGCCATCAGATACATACGCAACTCTAATGCCCTGCTGGTCCTCATATATTTGTTTTCTCAGAGTATTCAAATTCCCCTTTGCCTGTGAGGGATGTCTCGGATACCGAATTCTCATTCAGCTTTCACTTTTCTGAGAAGCTACAGAACTGATGGATGGTTGTCAGTGTAACCCATTTGATTCTCATGTGGACTGACACTCTTTTGTGTCCCTCTGTGTCTTAGCTTCATTCTGACTTCCCGGCCTCTTCTCCAGGGACTACACTGCAAACAGGTGATACTCTTCCCTCCAGCTGATACTTCTCCAAAGAGGAAGTCTACTTATTTGTCTTCATAGAGATCCTTTTACTAGTTTATTTTGAATAATGAATTGGTGGTTGGGTAAAACACATTTGTCTAAAATAACCTCAAATAACATTAATTGTGCATATTTATAGAGGTTTATAGAGGTCATATGACAGAATCAGTAACAAATGAAGCAACGACCTTTAACATAGATCCAGTGATTATTCATGGGGATGTGGCAGTTGAGCCATGTGAGATGTCATTGTAAATGAGTCTTTCAAAGATCACTGCAAAAGGCAATACAGCAAATTCTGGAAGATGACATTGATGATACGGTTTTTGCATTTTATGAAAACAGAGCTAGGAGAGCAAAAACAAAACCCCACTGACATCTATTTTTTAAAAATCTGAATTATTGAGATTTCTTCAGACTTCAAATTATGAGCAGATATGGATGACACACCATCACTTTGAAGTCTACATTGTATCAGAACATGCAAAGGAAGAGACAAAAAGGTGCAACAGGTTTTGTGATGACCCTTAAAGCAGGACAGGAGACAAATCTCCATTAGACAGTCAATAGAAAGAGGAGATCAGATAAAAGTGGGAGAGAAGCAAGGAGACCCAAGAAGTACAGGTCACCTTATGAAGCAAGAAAAGAGTGCTCTAGAACCAGGAAGCTAGAAAATCAGTCTTGACTCACTTATTCTTTCCAGAAATTCTAGGAAACTAATCTCATAAAAGCATAGATAACGGAGGATCAAGTGTGAGCCCATCAAAACATACCTACAAAACTGATAAAAACCATGGCCTAAAATTTCAAAATGTAAAAAAGAAAATAATGATGGGGAAATAAATGATAAGCATAAATGTGTAAAAGAAAAGTTTAGTAATGAAGTTATAGAACTGAAGAAAGAATTAAAAATTAAAAAAACATTTCAGAAATAAAGACTAAACTGGGAAGAACACAGAGTGAATAAAAACAGCAAAAACAGCAGAAAATGCCTTAAATGGTAAAAGTGAGAAAGAGTAATATTTTAAAAATGAAAATGACCAAAGAAAAAAAGATTCAAGAGAAAGTGACAGAAACGAAAGCTAGGTAAAGAATAACATACATATTATAAGAACCCACAAAAAAGAAAACCAAAGCAATGGGATAATAATAAAAAGAACGATCTAAAATGACTTTTGTGGAATTAATAAAAATTAAAAAAAGATTTGAAACCACATACTGAAAAGGAACATCATGGGCCCAAGAAAAATGGCCCAGAATGACTAATACAGAAACATTCTAAAAAATACTTCGGGCTCCCAGGCAAAAGGACTGAGTCACTTAAAAAGAGAAAGGAAATCCGATGTTCGTGAGACTTTTTGACAGCAACACTTTGTCTCAGGAGACAATGGGGTGACATATTTAAGATACTCAAGGAAAGAAAATATGAATCATATAAACCCAGCCAAAGTTACTTTCAAGTATAAGGACTGCAGACAAACTGCTATCAATAAGCAAGAACTCAGAAAATATCGCCCCCAGGAGCCTTTCCTGAGTAAACTACTGGAGCATTAAAATGACTGGAGAGACACTGACATAAGGCCTGGTGGTGAACGTTAAATATACGGCTACCTGTAGCGCGAGGTGTCAGCGAGGACTGCGAGGGAGAAGGGTTAGGCTTCAGCGACTGTGTGCTCTGCAGTTACAGAACAGTGCGTCTGCTTTTAAAAAGGGGGAGAGCAGGGGAAATGTAGGTTAAGTTTATGAGTGCGTTATAGTTATTACCTGGGAATAAAAGAATATTATTTTAAATCAATTCCTTGGATAGAAGATGGTAAATAAGAGATTACCAGAAAATGTCAATATTTTTCATAGTAGTAAACCAGTAGTCAGTTGCCAAAGGAGGATATTAGAGGTATTTTACACTAGTATTAATATAAGGGAGGCGATTTGAACAAATGCACAAACTTTCCTAAGGTTCCCTGCATCAGAGAAACTTAAAAAGACAGAAATAGGTAAAACAGACCAACTTACAAAAAGATTGTTTGTATAAAAGATAGACTACTTATAGATATAATATAAAACAACATGACAGATCAGAGGGCAAGTATAATAATCATATCAGTAAATATCATGGGCTTAATTAACCTATTTTAAAAAGTTTAGACTTACCAAAAAAAAAAAAAAACCCTTCTGTACTATGCTGTAAATAAGAGACATAGACCCTGAAATTGAGATATAGATAGGTTCAAATAAAGTAAAAGGAAAGGAGAGTATATGCCAGGCAAATAAAAGAAAGATAAATCAGAGGACATTTTTATTACTCCCCAAAGACATTCATACTCATTAGCAGCCAATTCCCATTTACTTCAAATCTCCCGGTCTGAGACAACTACTAATTTACTTTTGGTCTCTATAGATTTGTCTATCCTATATGTTTTACATCAGTGGAATCATACAGTAAGTGTTCTTTTGTGACTGTCTTCTTTCACTTAGCATAATCTTTTCAAGACTCATCTATGTTATTAGCATGTATCATCTTTGGTCCTTTGGATTGCCAAGCAATAGTCCAAGGTATGGGTAATTCATTGCATTAATGGATTCCCATTTATATGAATATACTAAAAACTATTGAATTCTACATGTTAAATGGTTAAGATTTTTGGTATATGAATTATATCTCAATAAAGCTGTTTCCAAAAAAATAAGATAAATCAAGTTTACAATCTTCATATCAGAAAAGGTAGAATTTACGTAGGATGACCAACTTGCCCAGTTTGCATAGGATTTTTCTGGTTTTAGCACTGACTGTCATCCTGGGAAGTCCCTGGGCAAACTGGGATGTTGGTCACTCTAAATTTATAACAGTGTAATTTAAAGGAGACAAATAAAAATATGTATGATGTTAAATTTTGTGAAGCACAATACAGATAGAGTCATTGTTAATATTTATGCATTCCAACTACTGCAAAAATATAAAAGATACTTTTTATACAAGATACAAGAGATACAAGAAAGAATAGAAACTCATAGCAGTATCTAACATACCTAATTCAATTCGATCCAAGTGGACAAATTTGATAAAATTTAGAAGACCTAAACAACACAATAAAACCAGAATTTGATTCTTAATAATTCATAATACAAATTACTTCCAGGAGTGCATAAAATAATCATGAAACTGTCCATATTTTAGGAAACACACACACAGAAACAACCACATATGCTTCTAAATAAATATCAAATATTATAAATAATAAACATTTATCATATTCAAGGAAAGTAGAAACTATTTACAAGTTTTTAAAAGTTTCTCTACCAAGGAAACATTTTCTAAAAAATGGTTACTAAAAACATTTTCTAAAAAACGGTTCCTAAAAAAACCTTGGGGAAAGGAAAACAAAATTATAAAGTAATTTGAAAAGAATGATAATTAAAATCGCATGTCAAATCTACTGGATAAAATTAAAGCATTTGTCAGAGAAAAAAATTACAGCATGAAATACCAATATCAATACAATTAAAAAGATAAAAATAAATGAATAAAATACCTAATTCAATAAAGCTAGAAAAGCTAGAACAAAGTAAACTAAAAGAAAGCAGTAGGAAGGAATTAATAAAGATGACAGTAGAGGCCAATGAAATAAAAAACTTAAACTAATAAGACATCCAAAAGTTGGTACGTTGAAAAAAGAAATCAGTAAAATAAGCCGCCAGCAAACCTAATCAAGAAATTGATAGGTGAAAAGATAGATATGTAAAATTAGAAATAACAAGGGGAAATAATTTTTTTTTTAAAAAAGAAAAATCCCAAGGGACTGCTTTGCATGATTTTATGGAATAAATTGGAAAATCTGATGAAACTGACATTTTTAAAAAACTGTAACTTACTAAAATTTAGAAAGTCCAAACAGACCGTTTGTCTTAGAAGGCTTAGGTAAAGTAGTTATAGTTTCTTATACAATATTCACTAGGACAGGTGGTTTCACCTTTGAATTCTACCAAATCTTTAAAATCAGATTATATCAAAGCTACTTAAATTATTGCAAAGTATAAAAACATAAGGGACTCTTCCATATTCATTTGGTAAGATGAGCATAATGTTTGTTCCAAAGCTTAGCAAAAATTGTACCCCAAAAGTGCAAATCAGTATTACTTATGAATATCAATGCAAAAATTTTAACATCAGCCAATTAAAAAGACATGTATCACCACCAAGTAGGTTTCACTCCAAGAATGCAAAGAGGTTCAATATTAAGAAATCTATTAATGTTATCCACTATGTTAATAGAACTAAAGAGAAAAAAGTCATATGATATCTCTATAGATGGATGTCATTTAACAAAATTTAACACCTTATACTTGTTAAATATACTTGGTGAAATAGGAAATCAAAAGATACTTAATTAGTCTGTGCCAATATTTGCATGCATTATCCAAATTATTTGTAATGACAACCTTACAAGGTAGATAATATTCTCATTTTGCTTATAAGAAAACTGAGGCTCTGAGAGATAATATAGGTTATCAAAAGACACAGAAGATTAATGGGTGGAAAAGCTGGTATTTGAATTTATGATCCTCTGATGTAAATCCTATTAGCATCTATATGTACATTATTCTTCCTTCTATTGCCTCTTTAAAGTTTTCCTGGATCTCTTTACATCTCATTTTCTAGTTCTAGTCCCCTTTCCTTTTCTTTTCCTCTCCCCTCCCCTCCTCTTCCATTCCCTTCCCTCTTTCCCAGTCCTGTTGCCTCTCTGCCCTCAAAATTCCTCCAGCAATTTATCTGTACCCCTCAGGTGGACTGCATGCAAGGCTGTTTCCCCCGTCTCACAAAACTTAGGACCTCCCACTGGGCAGCGCAGGTATTTCTGGTGGAGTCCTCTATTCTTTACCAGGCTGTGAGCTCTCTGAAGGGGCCTCTTTGCCACACACTCATCTCCTGCAAAGCGTCCTGTGTGTTGCTCAATTCAAAGGCATGTTGTACTTAACTTGCTGATTGTTTTATATTCCAGTGCTGAAATGTGCAGATTGATTCTGTGAATTCACAATTAGCATTGACACTTACCTACATGGCAGTATGACCGTTGTCCCCCATAGGTATCGATTATACTTTAACCCCAGAAACCCCCTTGAAGGCTCCGTGTCTCTGTGATCTAGGGGAATTCCATGTTTCGAATAAGGCTGAAGTCCTCCCCCAGATTTCTGCTAACGTAAGGCAGGGGCAAGGTGTGGCACAGAGGAGGGTGTTTACCTTTGTTTGTGCCTCTCTGCCTCTTAGAAGCTCCAAGGATTTTTCTTGTCTCATGTTACTCCATGCCCATTATAAAATGTAACCCCTTCTTCAAAATTAGCAACCACCTCTACCATCATGATGAAAATGATCTATTCCTAGCATTTGAAAGCTACTGTATTTTATAGAAAACTTCTGGGCATCCAAGATTGAGAGAAATCACATCAGCCAGTTCTTAGTATTCAGCTCCTTTCCATTTTTTTAAACTCCCTCCTTTCTACTGTTCTTCCTCCTTTCCTTGCTATTACCTTGAGAGCTCCATCTTCATCTCTTGATATAATAAAGAGCTGCATTGTCCTTCCTCTTGTGTTTCATGCCTACCTTATAATCCGACACATCAAAATGAACGCGTATGTTCTCCAAAAAGATTATTCTCTCTTTAGTGGCTTTTATTAAGGTTATAAACATTCTGTTGACTGTTACACGTGTAAGATGCAAGCCAATGAACAGGCCACAAAGGCAAATAGGACAAAATCTAGGCAGGAGACAGCCACATAAAAATTGTTGGGAGAGATGTGCTGTAGAAAAGTTTGGCAGTTTTTCTGAAAATTAAACACAGAATTGCTGTGTGACCTAGTGATTCCATTCCTTAGTGTATATATCCAACGAGAAGTAAAAACATATATCTATACAGAAACTTACTTGCACATGAATGTTTATAGCAGCATTATCATAATAGCCAAAAGGTGGAAACAACTCAAATTCCTATTGGCAGATGAATGAATAAACAAAATGTAGTATATCCATACAATAACATATTATTCATCCAGAAAGAGGAACAAAGTACTGGTACATGCTACAATTTGGATGAACCGTGGAAAAAAAAATTGCTGAGTAAAAGAAGTCATACACAAAAGCTCAACTATTATATGATTTTTCATATGATATAGCCATAATAGGCAAATTCAGAGAGAGAGAAAGATGATTAGAAGTTATCAAGATGATGGGGAGAGAGAAATGGGGTATAGTTACTTAATAGGTAATGGAGAGTTTTATGGGATATGAAGTTTTTGAAACTAAAGAGAGCTGTGTATTGCACAACATTGTAAATTCTATAATTACCACTGAGTTGTACACTTTAAAATGGTTAACTGTGTCATATGTGAATTTCACTTCAATAAAAATAAACACATAAAACAAAACAAAACATATCCGGTGTCTAGTGGTATAAGTGGTGTTACTTGGGGGTCAGTGGGGGAAAAAAATCAAACCCTAAGTCTCATCCTGGATGCCCTTGAGAGACGGGCCTGCTTGCAGGCAGGTGCTAACCCCCGGGAACAGGAGTGAGGGGCCGGAGCGATTAGGGAAGGAGGGCAAACGGGCAACGGATGTATGTACAGCTGAGTTGGCTACTGCTCCAGAAGCCTGGTGCTCTGGTTCGCCAGGAACTTTTGAAAAGTCATAAAATGACTCTCAGAACCACCAGCCTAGGGACAGCAAGGGAGCTTATCCATCCAGTGGTCAAAGGTGGCCCTTCAGTCCCTAACTCACCTGTATTTCTGGATTGCACACATTTGAGTTCCCATCAAGTTTGCAAGGTTGTCCCGTTTTTCAGTGACAGAGAGCAAGGTGAACGCACATGGCCCAGGCTCACAGGCCCCTCTGCACCTGCATTCGGCCGGCAGAAGCCCGATGGGGACTGGTGTCTGTGCTGACACTGGAGAAGGAGGTGTGGCAGAGGGACTGATGCCCAGGTGCTACTCAGTCAGGTATCCGACCGGGTACTCGGACCAGGAAGAAACCATGCTGCTCTCCACCTCTCAGGGTATTTTGGCTAGAATCAGCTGTATAGGAATATCTAAGTGTAGTTTCCTTTGAGGCTCCTTAACCTTTAAAATTAGAGGGACTCCTTACATGCCACCATTGAGATCTCTGGCCTTAACAGCCTGGCTTGACTTGAGAGTCAGCTGACCGGAGGCTGTGATTGTCTTCTGTCAAGACCTAATGACATTTATTTGTATTGTAAAAAGTTCCACTAAAAACATCTTTTACATTCAAATGTGTGTTTACAGATGAACATCACATTCCCCTTTATTTGTATTTTATACTTTTATCAGTTTTAAAGCTTATTCACTCTTTTAATACATATTTGTCATTCATTAAGTATGGGACACTGAGAAAGGCAGTGGTCAAGACAGGAAACAGGGCTGTTTCCTTTGGGAGACTTTATAGTCCGGAAGGGCATTTAGAATTAAGCATACAGTTCCAGCTACCAGGAGTTCTGTGATAAGGTAAACATGACAAGTCATGGGCACCCCTCAGAGGGGACCTACTGCAGGGCTCAGGAAATCTGGGGAGTCTCCTAAAAAAAGTGATGTCTTAGACACATCGGGAAGGGGAACTGGAAGGCTGTCCACACAGCAGGGACGCTACCAGGTGAGCAAGACAATGTGATCACTGTGATTTTATAAATGAGGAAACTGAGGCTCAAGGAGGCAAAACGACATGCTCAAGATCACATTGGTAAAGTGGCACAGTTTAAGGGAAAACTCAGATAATTTTGGCTCTGTGAGAGCCTTCCAAGCAAACAGTTCTTTGAAATGAAAAAGCATCTAATTACACTTGCATTAGATTGCAAAACACCTCCTGGCTAATTCAGCTGGGGGCCTGATTAAGAGATCCACTGCAGGACACCTGGGGACAGCGCACCATCTGGGGCTGAATCTGGTGGGCGAGTCAAGTTTTTGATTGAAATCCCTTTTCCTTGCATTAGTTTTCTCTGTCTCTATCCACCGGAAATTCAAGCCATTAGTAAAACCCAATTTAATCTTCAGAAATTGAAATATTCCTGCATTGACCTCCAGGAGGCCACAGCTTCCCAGAAAATATCCTGCCCATGATCTTACATGTCAGCACATTTACTTCCCTTTAATGGCCATCAGTCCAAGAAAGGCCTCCTTATTGGAGAGTTAGTTCCTGGACGAGAGAAACTGATGGTGTGAGTGCCCACAAAGAACGAGAAAGGCTCATGGTTCAAATGTAATGGTACAGGAGTCATGTTCAGATGTCTTTTATAGAAAAATTACAGTGGTGTGGAAGAAAGAGTGGACTCATTCAGTGGGTCTCAGAGGCAGAATGAGACCAGCGGTCAGAGATGTTGGGAAGTCGCTTTGGCTCAGGGTACGCTGGGACCCACTGGCCGGCTCAGCGCTGTCCCTGCTGCTCCCGCAGGGCGGCAAGCATGGCGAGCTCTCCATCTACGTGAGCTGTAGCACAGAGCGAGTGATCAGCTTTCAGGTGCGTGGGAAGGGAAGGTTTATGCTGGATAGGAAGTGAAACAAGAAATCCTTTAAGAAAATTTTCACCCGGGGTTTATTTTGTCTATGGAGTAATGGCCAAAAGACAAAGAGGCCAGTACGCCCTCCATCCATTTTGTTCCCACTCCGAACAAGCTCGTTATAACCTTCACACAGAGTTCCCTGGGCCCTTCCCCAGGGCATTTTACAAATGCCTGTATTTCTGGAAATTGCTGCAGACTCTAGATGTTTCTCTCCTCTGTATAAAAAGGTGCATATCCTATGTCAAATCATCCAGAAACCTTTATAGGCACCAATATATGATGAACACTGATCTCACTGCATCTGTGGGATATAAAACAAAGCAACAAATGAACAAACAAAACAAAAAACTCCTAGACACAGACATCAGTATTGCTGACTGCCAGACTGGGAAGATGGGGAAGGGGATAGAAGAGTGTAAAAAGGGTCGAATATAAGGAGATGGAAGGAGACAAGTCTTGGGGTGGTGAACACAGCGCAATCTACAGATCATGTATTATGGAATGGTACACTCGACACCTGTATAATCTTTGTAACCATTGCCACCTTAATAAATGTAATAAAAACTTCTAAAAAGAAGGATCTTGCAGGTTAAATAAATGATAATATTTGTCCTCCCACACCATATATGTTAACAGAGCTCTTTAAGGCTTTCACCCCTAAAGAGAGAGCATAGGATTTTAGAAATGGCTCAATGCTCTCAGTAAACAGGTGGGGAAAAAAACAACTGAGTGAATACTTTTAGGTAGTAGACAGTGGGAGTCAGGATACCGGGGTCTCACCTCTAGATCTTCCTCTCAGAAACCATGTGATTATGGGAACAAAGAACTCAGCCCGAGGAAAAGATAGTCACGGGGAGTGCAGCAAGAACCATGCGTGTTAGGAATGAGGACTTCTTTCAGCATGGATGGAGGAGAGGAAGTGTCTTCGAGATTTGCTGGGAATTAGTCTTGAGAGGTGGGTTGGGGTCAGACTGTGAAAAATAATGAATATCTTACATTCGTTAAGGAATTTGACCTTGCTCTGGTATAAAATGTATTTTCACTGAAGATTTTCTAGTGAAGGAGCAGCATGATCAAAGTAGCATTTGACAAAAAGAAAGAAAAAGGGCACTTACAAGGTGAAGGATGGATTTTGTTTGACAAATATTGGGATCTGTGAGGACAGATGGAAGGCCCCAACATAGGTCAGGGCCAGCAGAGGAGACAGTGTCAGTGTATTTGGGAGTGAGAGTCCGTGGAACTTGGAGTGACTGCCTGTGGGGGGCAAGAGCCAGGTCATAGTTAAATGCCACTCTCGGACGGTCAGTCTAGATTTTCAGAAGCATTTTAGGGAGAAAGATTATACTTCCTAAGAACACAGAGTTAGTGTTAAACTCACCCTTATTTAACTTCTGGCTCTGCCGTTTAATAAATATATGAAAATCAGTGGTGTCTCCTCTTAGAGTCTCAATTACCTCATCTGTAAAGGGGAATGACAATAATACCAACTTCATAGGAGTATTCTGAGTAGTCAGTGAGAAAACTCATAAAGAAATGTAGCAAAGTAATCAGTACATGAAACAATGATCAATACACAAGATGTGCAGAGGTCTGTCCAGAAAAAGTCCAGCCATTGTTAATATAATGAGAGCAGTTTGCACAACATTGATGGAACCTAGCAGCCAAGGAGAGTGGGCTGGAACGCACATGTGTACATGTGTGAATAGTGACGATTTCACTGTACCAGTGGCGATGGTAGACGCCATTGTACTGTGTGGCTGTCGCGTTCAGAATGACTGAGCGAGTAGAGCACTGAATCTGCACCAAATTTTGCATTCAGCTTGAACATTCCTCCATGGAAACTATTGAGTTGATTCAGAAGGCTTTCAGGGATGATGCAGTGAGTGCAGCGCGAATAAAATTGTGTCAAAAATGCTTCAAAGATAGTTAAGAGTCTGTTTAAAATGATCCACGTTCTGGAAGGCCTGCAACAAGCAGAGCACCTGAGAAGGTAGAACGTGTATGGGCTGCAGTCCACAAAGATCAGCGACTGACAGTGCGAGAACTAGAAGCTGATCTGGGGATTCCAGAAACTACTGTGTCTGAGATTTTGACACAGGATCTTGGCAGGAAACGTGTCATGGCAAAATTCGTTCCATGGCTTCAGAACAGAAGGAACATTGTGCTCGAGTTGGGAGAACTGTGTGAGGTTCCAAAGTGCCTCCTTCAAAGGGGACTGAGTCATCATTGTCCTGTGTACAATGTTTCTTGAATCTTGTTTATTTTCTCCAATAAACGTCTCTCTTTTTCATAGCCATGGCTGGATACTTTCTGGACACACCTCATCATATAATTGGTGATTATTATATAATATACAGACAGTATAAAGTAAAATGGCTTTGAAGGTGATGTTTTCCAGAAGTTAAATTTGCTTAGCCAAAGTCGGGGACCTTTTATTTGGCAACTAAAGCAGTGTTTCAGTGGCTCCCATGGTATGACAGAACCAAGGATTGGAACGTTACAAGGGATTTCCATCTTTGTTTTTGATTTTCTCTTTGTGTGGATTATGTTCTCTGGGACGGCTTTGCCCACATCTTGAGAAGCAGTGTTGCAAGTAGCCTGTAGCCAGGCATCTCAGCTTCACCAATAAGGACACACCAGCTCCCTGGAGCACCATTTACGATTTTCCAGGAAAAACTTGTGATTGGCCTCATTTGGCCAGGTACTCACTCCTGAGACAATCAGCTGTAGCCAGGGTCTGGGTAGTGGAATGAAACCCTTATTCTTTCTACTTGGTTGGAGTTGAGGAAGTGGCTTTACAGAAATAATGAGGCTATTTGGAGACCTGGTGGTTTTGCTGAGCTGGCATTATAATTTTGGGTAAGGGCTTTTCTTACACCAGGGTGGGCACTCTTCCTTTGTACTTTTTTTCGCTGGGCATAGGAACTGGAAAAGATGGAATCCTAGTTCCCCTGCCTCTGCTTCATCTCCTCACAGTGCTCCTGTTATAGGCTCTGTTGGCCAGATAACATCCAAGACACTGTGCACTGAGGGGCCATGCTGGTTGGGGCACGCCATCTATGCCTGGGCCAGTCACCCTGCCACTTGAGATTCTAGGCAGAGCTATGAACGAACACATTTCAGATGCTATCAATATTATATGAATTTCCATCCACTTACTTTAATGGGGAACTGTAAAAGCATTTAACCATATTACACCCCATATCTCAGGCACAGCATTATTCCAACAGAGCTGTTTTATTAGAGTCAACCACCGGGGCAGTTAGGATAGCTTTATTCACCACCCCCTTCATCCGTCCACCCGCATGCATGCCAGTCTGTTTGTCTACCAGTCTACCTCCAATCTATGTGTATCTATCACACAAAACCAAGCAATAGCAAAGAAGACATGGTCTTGGTAATAATGTGTGTGCACACACCCACCCATGTGCACACATTCCTTCACACACTCACTAGTGCGCTAAGAAAGGCTTCATTTTGTGGCCTTAACTTGCCTGGACGTGGGCTTTAAAAGGACTTTTGGTTTTATGAAGCATTCACTCCCTTGTCTCTTGGGAAAATAATCTTGGGGAAGCGTCTTCCCTGAAGTTTGAATATCTGAAATTAATGATTAAGCATCCAAGCATCGAAGTCAGAGGGACATCAGTTTCACAGCTCAACTCACTCTATGATGGTGGGCGAATCACTTGACCTTGCAGGGTCCTCTCTGTAAAAGGGGGATTTCAGTAGCTACCGTCAGGGGATGGTGAGGATCGAGTGAGGGGGTGGGTGAGAGGGTGCAGTGCACCTGCATGGCCAGGGATGATGAGAGACTCCTGAACCCAAGTGCTCAGAGGCTTCTCTCTTTCCACTGCCTGGGTGTTTAGAACCTCTGGACTAGAATGTGCATTTGTTCTGGAGATAGCGCCCGTCTGCACCATGTGCTTGAGAGCAGCTTCCCTCCCATCACAGTTTATCCCCCTACCCCAAAACCCCCCGCTCACACCCCAGGTGGGGGCCAGCTCCTTCAGAAGTTTGCCCCATTCTCATCTGTTCTCAGAAGCCTTCCTCATTCCTTCTAAACTGCGTTAGGGACCTTTCTCTGAGCTTCCCCATCAGCACCCGCTCTCTCTCCATATTGTAGCATTTATCTCACTCAGTTATAATTGCCTTTCCCTTTCTGGATTACAGGCTCTTTGCGGTTAGAGTTCAGGCCTTATTTCGTAGTGCATCTAACAAAACCCCTTGGGATCTGAGCTGTGCCAGCCTTATCTCTCAGAAGGGTTTTGACCAGCCCCCGCTTTTTCTGTCCATTGAATCCAGCCACCATTGTGTTCAGCACCCACTCTCTGCCAGCAGGGTTCTAAATAAGTATAACAATAGCTCATTTACTCCTTACATTGGCCTTATGAGATAGGGACTCGTAGGGCCCCCCTGTACAAATGAGGACACTGAGGCACAGAGGAGATAGGAAACATGAAAGGTCCCCAGTTAGTAAGGAACAGAGCCAAGGCTGGTCTCGTTCTGAAGACTGCGGCCACCCCTCTGCTCCAGTCCTTATGTATACTCTGCTCTATCCCGTGGCTTAAACAAAGCTGACCCCTGCGCGGTTCGTCTTAACCACGCTGAGTTCAGGGTCAGCTCGCTGCCTTTGCACGTGCTACCCCTCTCTCTGGAATGCCTCTCTGCCTCCCTGACTTATCCTCCTCTTGTCCTTCAGGGGTCAGAACACCTTCCTCAATGCCCTGTCTGTGGTCACCCTGATACGGCATTGACAGTGTATCAGAGTCTGTTTACTTGCCTTTTTGCCCATTAGACCAGAGGATTCTTGGGGCAGGGACTGTGTATTACTCACATTGAATCCTGGTACCTAATGTAGTTTCTGGCCCCTAACAGAAAATTAGTATTTATTTGTTGAATAAACTCTTTTGACATTACTGGAATCTGAAAGGCTTTCTCAATATTGTTATCTTTTTTAAATCCTGACTTTTACATAAATTGTATATGTAATCTCTGTCTTTGATAACATGGTTATCTGCATGCATAACTAGGTAAGATGCCAGATCAAATGAGAAAACTGCTAGATAAAGGTACAGATAATGTGTGTCTGTCGGAATTGCTTCAGGGCCAGTCAAAAGAGTCCTAGTCACCAAAGCTAAGTTGGTGCATCTGCAGCGTGTTTGGGCTAAGTGTCTGGCATCTCATTGCTAATCTTACTGGGACTCTTTGAAAACTGTGCTCATGAGGAAAATGGAGAAACAGGGGAACAGTGTATAGATTTTATGCCTAAACATCTGGGCCCGTGTGTCTTTCTGCAGATGTCAAGCATCTTTGATAAGGGGTGCTGGCATACAAGATTTATGGTCATATATTTAAGTATTTCCTACACCATGAATCTAAATGGTAGAGTCTGCGGAATGGACTTTGAGCCACTTATGCCAAAAGGCTCTGGGACAAGGAGGGCTGCCTGCTGTACCCAGAACGGCGGAGCTCCATAGTGGAGAGTGAGCAGAAGTCAGATGTTCATCTTTTAGCATCTTTTCAGAAAGACGTGCATGAGGGTGTATTCTTCCCAGGCTAAAGTAGTGGACATAGAACAGGAAAATTCTCCTACTTAAAGCAGTCAACTTACAGTGTCAGGAGTGGAGAGTGCCAGAGCAGCGGGTCTCAGACAGAGTTCTTAGACGGGCAGTGTCGGGTGTCACTGCTAGGAAAATCAAGCTAAGACATTAAGTGGCAATCAGAAGACACGTAAACTTGGAATAAAATGGTGGCAGATGAGTAATGAAAAGAGGAAGGTTCTAGGTGTTGGCTCTAATCAGAGGTAGAACTTGCTCTGTCAACTTTCTGGCCGGTGGGTCATCAACATGTATAGGAGTCACAAGGGTACACCAGGAAAGTCACGCTCTTCAGAGACAGTGGTCAAGGGGGACCTTGGCTGGAGCGGCTCTGCTTCTCATTGACTCGCATTCTTGTCCCTCAGTCGCCCTGGTCGTGCCATCTGGGTACGGCTCCCTTTCCTTGCCCAGCTCTCTGCACGCCTCCCTCCTTAGCACAGAGGGAGAGATCACTTCTGACAAAGAAATGAAATCAGCTGCCAAGCCCCATCAGGTGCCTGTGTTCCTCCCCTCCCGACTTCCAGCAAAACCTTCCTCCTGAGCAGACAGAAAACATTTCAGCCTCCTGACAGCCCCCTGTCACTCTGACACCCTGTGTCTCGCTACTGACAGGATAACCAAGCGTGGTAGGCAGACAGCGTCTGTGTGGTGCTGGCGCCTTCGTAGTGGAATCCCGAGGCTACGATGGGAGGCAGGTTAGCGCTGGGAGATCTGGCATGCTGGGCCTTTTCCCTTTCTGCCCACCTTTGCCCACCTTCTGCCCCACAGGTTGATGCAGAAGCCATAGGCCTTCTCAGTCTAGAAGAACCTCAGTCCATTATTCAAGGAGTCTTGAGCTTCCCTAAGTAGCTGATGGTTTTCAGTGAAAAAACTAGCTCAAATTAATTTTACACACATCTGCTGAGTTCCTGCTTTGTGCCATGTAAAGGTGTTAGATGCTGAGGGACTACGAGGATGAAGAAGAAAAAGAAAATGGATAAGGAAAAAGTTATAATGGCAGCTCCCATTGGGGTCATGCAGTGTGCCAGGTTCTGTGCTTACTGTTATAGATAAATTTACATTTCGGCATCTCAGTAACTCTATTATAAGGTGTTAATAGCCCCCATATTAGAGATGAAGAAACTTAAGCTCGGTGAGTGGGAATAAGTTGCTAAGCTCTCATCAGTAATAAGTAATGGATTTAGAACTCTGATTTAGGGTTTTTTTGTTCCATATCTTCTATTCTACTGTTGACCTTTATGTAATATTTTCCCTAATGAGTTCTGTGGAACAGGCTAGAAAGTTATATAAGTATCTGCAACTCACTCTGATATAATGCTCATACTGAAGCGAAGTTCCATTGTAACGGAAAGGAGAGAGCATGCCATACAGCTTTCATAGGCTCTAGAGTATGACAGAACTGGATTTGAACTCCTCCTCCATGTCCTAATAGCTGTGAGGCCCATTGAGCGCCCCAGACCTCAGCATCCTCATCTCTAACATGGAATACTAGTATCTGTGTTGTGGAATTATGGTGAGGGTTGAACAAGGAAATATATGTAAAGGCTGCATAGTTAACAAGTGTTGAATTTAACTTTGTACAAAGCCTTTTGATGTCATCTTATTTGATCCTGATAACAACTTTGAGCAAGGTATTACTGTTGTTATTATTATTCTCTTTTCACAAGTGAGAAAAATGAGGCTTAGGTAGTTTGTCTAATGAAGCTAATAAATAGCAGTGTTGGACTGGAATTCTGTGAGTATGACCTCAGAAACTACTTGTAAGCAGACAAGTCAGGCTCCATTGGTAGACCTGGTACCTTAAGGCCTGTCTGAAGACTACAGAATATACTCTTTGGCCACACTAGGCTGGCTTCTCTGATAGGAGGGACTAGTGGGGAACCTATAGCATCCTGTTGACTCTGTAAGAACATTTTATTATACATATGATGTTTGGTAATTTACCTAATATTCTCTTTCGGAATATATGTATGTGTGTAATGGCAACAAAGCTTTCTTTTAGGTATCCACGGATGTTAGTTCTATAGCTCATGCCTTAGAGTAAAGTGGGTTCAATTACCAAAGATGTTTTTCTAAAAGAGGTAGATTAATACCAATTAACAGGTTGAGATAGGAGTTGAGACCTTAGCCTGTTCACGGAATGAGTTGGGACTTCATGTCATCTGACACATGCATAATTATACACACCAGGAAGCATCCGGCAATGTTCACATCACAATAAATATGTGCTTAATTACAAGTCGCCATGCATATATGCTTAATTACACATCCTGCTACCTGCACGGTTAATTACATGCCACGTTACATGCAACAATCAGAAGAGGTGACATTTGATGACATTAAAAGAGCTAGGAGAACATAAAAGAGCAATTTTTAAACAGTTGCATGATGTGTATGCTTTTTTCCCCTCTCCATAGAAGACACCCGACATTAATTTCTGCTCAATCAATCAAGAAGCACTTACTGAACAAGTCCTGTCAATTTTACTTTTGTAGTGTCTCTTGCATCTGTCTTTTCCTTTCACAATCACTAATGTCATCATCTCTCACCTGACAGGCTAAGGTAATGGGAAGGACACTTCAAACCTCCTCACCCCGTAACCCCTGGCCAGCACCCTGGTGCAGGTCACCACCATCTCTTACCTGCATTGCTGCAGAGGTCCCCATCAGGTCCCCGGGGCCCTCCTGGGTCTTAGGCTCTCCGCCCAGTAGGCAGGGAGTCCTTTAGAAACCCCTCAGTGGTTCTGCGTTTATCCGGAGCAAAGCCAGACATTCTGAACTTCAACTGCAGGCCCCTGCCCTCTTCTCCAGCTTCTTACCACTCTTGACCTCTCTCTCTAAAGTCTAGCGGCCCTACTTTCCCCCAATTCCTCTTGCAGATCATAATTTTTCCTACCTCAGAATCATTTCACACATATTGATCCTTCTGCCAAAAAAAAAAAAAAATTCTTCTTCCTTTTTATTTACCTCATTAAATCCTACCTAACCCTCGGGTCTCAGCTCAAATATGGTTTTCCAAGGAAAGTTTTCTCTAGTGCCCTAGACCAGGCTAGGTCCCAGTATTAAACTTTGTTCCTTTCCTTCGTAAGACATTACCACAGTACACTCTTCACAGTAACCTGTGCAGCATTTCTGTTAATGCCTTCCTCAGCCATTGTAAGTTCTGCATGGACAGTGATTGGGTATATTTTATTTTTCAACATGTGCTCAGCTCTTAGTATAGTGCCTGGCACATAGTAACCTTTTAATAAAGGTTATCGGAGTTAATAAATAAAAATGTAGAATGCTGAGTTACATTTGAATTTCAGATAAACAACATTGAGTTTAAGTATGTTTTATGCAATATGTGGGACATACTCATACTAAAAATTACACTTTTCTGAAATTCGAATTGAGTTGGAAATCCTCCGTTTTATCTGGCAACCCTGCTTCTGTGCACTTAATATTTGATGATTGAATGAATAAATAAATTAATAATTAAACGAAGGTTCAGAAGACCTTGATTCTACTGCAGCTCTCGCTTCTGGTTCCCCCTCACCAGTCGCTTAGTTTTTTCTTACATATACAAGGAGGGTCAATGAAACATAACGCAGACTCTTACAGTACTGGCGGGAAAGGATAGGAAACCATGGCAAAGGCCCAGTAATCATCTCCCCCGCCACTGTCCTCTTAAGGTCTGTTCTTTGTTTCTAAAATTATCTGACTGGTTGAATTACCCGTTCTCTTCCTCCCAGTTCTCACTTTCTCATGATCCCCCCAATTTAAAAACGCCCCCTGTTTGCATGCTCTTCTGGGCCTTTGGTAATCTGATACTGTTGCATTTTTGATCTAACAGGCAGGTCTACGACTGATGTTTAATATTAATGTTTGAGAAAATAAAAATCAATGCAAAAAAAATCCATGATGAAGAAAATATCAAAAGTTTAAATAAAAATCAAATCAGTATTACTGGTTTTCCCTTTTGCCTCAGGCTCCAATATGGCTTGGCACAGCACTTCTTACTGAAACTTCTGATATCTTGCTCATCGTGGATTTACTTGCATTACTTGTGTTTTTTAAAAAATACATTGCGTTGGAGTATTACTTGTCCTGATTACTAAGTATTTTGGTATTCCCTTGAACCCGGCACCCAGGCCCAGTGCCTCACAAGCCTCCCCGCTAGTCCCAGCCCTCTTAAGTGGGGCCACACTCTGGGAGGGAGTCGGGAGCTGATAAAGCAGGTGTAGTGGCCATGCTGAACGTACTCTGTGGGCCAGGGGGACTAGAGGAACAGATTCGGATTTGAGCTTTAGAGAGTGATTCTGGCTGCTGGCCTGGTTGAAGAACTGGTTGCAGGGATTGTGACAAAAGCAGGGAGACAGGGCTGGAAGGTCACGCAGTGAGTAATGTGTGTGATACGGGGCAGGGAGGAAGAAGTGGGGATGGAGGGAAATTTACAAAAAATGCAATCAACATGAACTGACTAGACTTGCATGGAAGGAACACCCTCTCCTTTACTTTTACTTCTTGGCTAGTCTCCACTGTGCCCTGTTCGGCTGAGCCTGTCATGTTGGAAAACAGCAGGGAGAGAGGAGCACGTGGCAGGCCTATTAGCTCAAGTCACGAGGATGCAGACTACCGGGATGCTCCCTGATTTATTTGCAGGCCTTCTGGACATTTCCCCAGCCCCTACATAAATTAGTTCCCCAGAGATCCATACATTGTTCCCTGCACATTTGTCCCCAGAGGGAGGCCAACAAACTCACTTTCTGAAATGGTCTGGAAAGGGACTGTGTTACTGACACTCTCTCCCATAGTATTTGTATTTCAAAAAGCAACGTGCTCAGGTATTCATCATTTCAATTAAAACTCATCTAGGCCTCCTATGAAAAAGAAATAACAAAAGTGCAAGAGTCCCCAACCCAGGAGGATTCACATTTGGCTTTCAGTCCGAAACCACCATGGACTTGCTGGGTGGCCTTGGACAAATGCTGCATGGTTTTCCTGTGCTTCAGCCTCACCTTTGGGAGTCAGGTTGCAGTAGACAAGTGGACCTGAACTATGGGATTTAAATCCTGATGTTGCTACTCCCCAGTTATATGCCCTTGGTCAAGTTCTTTAGCCTTTCTGAACCACACTTGCCTTCTTTTCCTGTCAAAGAGGGAGAATGATGCTCTTCCTTATAGGTGGTGATAAGGACGGAAGGTGTTAGTGCTGGCATGTACTTTAAAACTAAGCAGGTATTGAATAAATGTTAGCCATTCCCTCCCTGCAGTGGTTAATGGAGACCAGTAATAGAAAAGAATGTGCCCACAAAAGACTGGAATGCCATTTTGTTCCGCCGCAAAAACAAAGTGTAATTGCATGCCAAGATATGCTATACAGGGAATAATTTTTGGAGTAATTTTACAGTTGTATATACAGAATGCCAAAATTCAACATGAGGATGACTTCCGGGGAGGTGGAGTCATGCAAGCTCATTACCAGAGAGCACTGTTGTTTGTGTTTGTTTCTCAGTAATATTTTTTAACTGTGCACTTAAAAATAATAATTTTCTATCAGTAATCTCTTTTGATAATTTTAGAGATGAGAAGATGAGGCACAAGTATATTATCTCCAAACCATTGGGTATTATAGTCCTAAATTCTGACCATATGAATAGGGAAACATTTTAAGTCTTTATTATTTCTTAGATATTCAACTTATTTATTCTTTCAATATGTTAATATGGGTCTCAAGTCAAAATAAGTGCAGTTTCACACCACAGTGTCATGTAATATAAAAAGTTTGAGGACTTTGTTTCCCCATCTGTAAGATGGAAGCTATACCTGCTTCCCAGGTATTGTGTAAAGACTAAATGAGAGAATGCGTGGAAAGAGTTTAGCTGTGTCTGACACCTAGCAAGAGTTCAATGACTACTTATTGTGACTATCATTATTATAATAGTGATGAACAGATAAAATGTCTTCTTCATTTTTTCAAATATTTTCTGATTTTATATTGAAACACTTCTTTCAACAATGTAAGTGGGCTTTAGTTTTAACGCTGTAGCCTTGTAATGTGACTTCTGCTTTATTTGTTTTTAATATGCTATAGAATAATTACTTTTTTATATATAGATCAAAGAATTGAGTAACATCACCTTTTATCCTATTAGAAATGTACTTTTTCATGGTAAAGTGGGGTTCATAAAACTCCCAAAACCTGGATTCTTGTAAAGTTTCTCAGTTTATCTAATCACCAAACAAGATCTTTGTTCCAGACACTTTCCACTATCCTCCTAATTTTTGAAATTAACATTATCTCTGTGGATTCTTTTCCAGAAATTTAAATTTGAATTTGAGATTATATCCTTTGGAAAATGGCTGAGATACTCCCATGGTTTCCCCTCCCTTCCCTTCCCTTTTATTCTGCCATTGGTTGCCATGTCCTCAGTGAATGCAAATTTATTTTTACATCAGCAAAAGCAAAACTGAATAAGGAAGGCCATCTGATATGTAGTAAATCAAACAAAACCACAGTGAATTTCAAAGCCAAGTATAAATTTAAGGTGCAGCACAATGTTTTTGAAAGAAAAGTGAGCTCAAATCAGGCAATTTGGAGTCTAGGTGGGACCACCACTGACTTGTTGCACAACCTTGGGAAAGGCACTTTGCTTCTCCAGGTGTCAGGTTTTTCTTTGATAAAATTAAGTGTAGTGCTAGATAGTCATGAGTTAATCACCTATACCAGTTAAACATATTATAATTCCCATTGGTGGATCTAAAACTTAAGTCTGAACCCCATCAAGTATAAGAAAATTATTTGAATTTTTACCAAGATTAAATTATATATTAAAGTAACCTAATTTTTTCTTATTATGGGTATATTAGATGGAAGAATCCCAAGTATAACATGTCTCAGTTTCAGCAAAGGACTTGATTTCTCCTTATACCCTTCTGGACAAATTAGAAAAATGTGGACTAGATCATTGGTAAATAAGCCTAAGCAATGACTATAATCTCCATGGTTTTATACCAACATTCATATTTCTGAGTCCCATCCTCAGATTTTGACTGAGATGATTCTCTGGTGAACACAGTGATGTCTGGTTGATTCTGAAGATCATCCTGATTTGGAAACGAGGGTACTAGATGATAATGAGGCAGATTAGTTAGTGGCTGAATTACCAGGATAACCTTCCAAGGTAAGTTACAGATTTCCTTCTTGCCTAGTGCTTTGTAAACTCATATATGTATGATAAAGATGAAGATAATGGAAGGAATACTGATTAGATGTATAGGTGTTGTAGACACACTGGATGATAAAATAAATATTCAAAATTATCTCAATGGGTGGAATAATCAATAGAAACAACCAAAGTAAAATGTAAAAGTTGCATAGAAACTGCACTTTATTTACATTTTTTAATCTTAAAAACATAGTAGTATTGGATGGGTGATTGACCTGCAAACATCTTGTATGGAATAGAACTGAGGTTTCAGAGGACTAGAAATGTACCATCTTCCTGGGAATGAAATGGTTTTCATATGAAAACACTTTGCATATGATAGTTAGAGTTTTAATGATTTGAGGAACCTCAGTACTCCTTTCCGTAGCAGCTGCACCATTTCCCATTCCCGTCAACAGTGTGTGAGGTCCCTTTCTTTCACATCCTTGTTCACACTTGCTGTTGTTTTGTGTGTGTGTGTGTGTGTGTGTGTGTGTGTGTTTGAAAATAGCATCCTGACAGGTGTGAGGTGATATCTCATTTTGGTTTTGATTTTCATTTCCTTATTACCTACCATATGATCCAACAGTCCCATTTCTGGGTATTTACCCAAAGAATCAAAATCAAGATCTTGAAAAGATATTAGTACTTCCATGTTCACTGTGGCACCTATTTACAAAACCAAGATGTGGAAGCAATCTAAACATTTACCAACCAATGAATGAAGAAGTGTGGCATATACATACACTGAAATATTATTCAGCCTCTAAGAAGAAGAAAATTCTGCATTGTGCAACAATATGGATAAAACTTAAGGACATTACACTAAGTAAAAGAAGCCAGTGATAGAAATACAAATGCTACATGATTCCACTTATATGAGACATCTAAAATAGTCAAATTCATGGAATCAGAGAGTGGAATGGTGGTTGCCAAGGTTGGGGAGTGGGAGCTACAAGGAGCTTCTAATCAATGGGCATAAAGTTTCAATTAAGCAAGATAACTGAATATTTGCTATACACCATTATACTTATAGTCAATACTGTGTTATACACTTCAAAATTTGTTAAAAGAGTAGATCTTATGTTGTGTTCTTGCCACATAAATCCATTTTGTATAAAGTGTAAAGCGAATATTATAAACATAAAGTGATGATGACTGATCTTAAGCAGAGGCAGAATAAAATGGTGACTAAAAGTCAGAGTTCCAGATTCAAATCCTGACTTGAACTATACACAGTCAGGTAATCTTGGGAAAATTATTTAACTCTTCCATGTCTTGGATTTCTGATCTACAATGTGAGACTAATACCTTTTCCACAAGGTTATGTTAAAGATTAAAGCATTTAACATATTGCCTGGCACATAGTAACACTCAGTGAATGGTATCTGTGACTTGAGGTATAGTATCCAGAATGAAGGAGGAACTAGGCTAGCTGTGCTCTGCAATTGCCAGGTGACACCTGAAGAGTTGTGTCCTATTTGGGGTACCGTGCTTCAAGAGACTTACAGACCAAAAAAGGAATGTATTCAAAGGCCAGTGGCAAAACATAAACCCAGGAGGGTGGGTGGCTGTAAGTACAATCCGATGCATTCAAAGGGGTTCAGTATGTTTTCTCTTGAGAAGAGAAGCTGGAAGACAACATCAAACTATCTAAAGGGCAAGTACAAGAAAACTGTTTTGCTTTCTGAGTCCACACAGCAAACTTTGGTAGGAGGTGAATATATAGGTCTGGATAAGTGTGTCTCAGGAGACACCTCCTCTGATTAGAAAAGCATGGGTGGAGGTCCCTTACTCCTCACTATGCTCAAGGCCCGTGGTCAGGGTCCATGGGGAGGGGAATCCTTCCTAAGGTCAGAGGTTGCTCGCTTGGACTGAGACCCCTAAGCCCCTCTCAAATGTTAGGATTACACGGTGGGAGGGATGGCAGTGTTCCCACTGACTTCCTGGAGGCCCTCATGTGCTGGATGAAGTGTATCCAGTGATGGGTGGTGTTGCCAATGACTTGTTGCTCCAAAGATAGAAAGTGATTTGTGTTCCTATCTCGTTTAATGCAACTAACTGTCTTTTCTCCCAGGGCATCGGCAAAATGCTTACATATTGCGCCCATCCATCTTTCCTGAACTACTGAATTGGGGGATGCATTTGGCTAATGAACCTTTTCAGAAAAACATACTTCCCCAAATTAGGTTCTAATTGCATTGGGAAGCAGCAATTGCCTGTGACCTGTTACTATTTCAGGAAGTTTCATCCACCTGAGTGATTTGAGAGCCAACAGCCTTGTGGAGGGCTGGGCTGATGGACTACTAGTCTGACCCTCACCCCACCAGCCTGCCCCCACTTTCTACCTTCAACCTCGCAGCAAGGATGTGAGTCTGAGCCTGACGTAGCTCTGGCTCATCAAAGCTGGAACTGATGGAATTGTAATATCATAAAAACTTACAGTCAAGAGATCTCAAGACTGGATCTCAAGACTTAGATTCTCAAGACTTAGATTCTCAAGACTGGAATGGACAGGAAAATCATGTGGTCCCATCCTTCACTTAATCAGTTTATCTTCTTGGCAATGTCACTGTGCAGTGGCCTTGAACTCCTCCCTAAACATCCCCCAAATTGGGCAACTCACACTATCAAATAGCCCTTTCTATTTTTGTACAGCTCTGAAAGCTAGGAAGGTCTTATTGAGGATGGACCAGCATGAATTGCTTAGTTCTTTAGGGAATAATACTAATGAGGCTGATCATAATAGTCTACATGTACTGAGCACTTGCTACTAATTAAACACTCTAGTAAGTACATTTTCTGGTATAATCCTGATTATTGTGCTTTAGGATACATGTTATGTATGCTATTTTATAGATTAAGAAACTGAGACCCAGAAGATTCCTATGATTTGCCCAAGGGTCAGAGGTGAGTTTCAAACTTAGATTCACATTATTGAAAAGCCCATTTCTTTAACCGCCTCTCTACATGCCAGACGCAGGTCTTTGGGTTTTCTCCAGAGAGGGGCTGCTGTAGAGTGCTGCCACCCCCAGAAAGAGGCCACATCTGGTTCTCAGGCTGTGCTCAGGGAAGCTTTGCATTGTAGATACAGGGGACTACAGTGGGGACTAAGAGGACCTGGGCTGGAAGGGCCTTAAGATCCCCATCTTCAGCTCAGGTGCCCTGGCTCCTCTCCTTTTAATGTGCTGGACTTCTGTATAAGACCTCAATTGCAGCCAAGCTTCCATGGCTCATAAAAATTTGAAAACTATTGCACTAGACTGGAATATAGACATAAAATCTAAATATTAATGGGCTATCTTAGGCCAGCCTCATATAGTATAATTGCAGCCCCTCCTCAAATCCAATGCCAAAAGCATTAATGAACTAGTTTATTCAATAAAGGAAGGGTTTACATGTCTATCAGGCACCAAAACTTCCTAAGTATCCTCTTTACCTATCCTGACTCTTTCTCTGATGTTCCATTTTTTGAGCCCTCTCCCTGACTCTGTGCTTCTCTTCATCTGTCCCTTTCATTGAAACGCAGATACACACACTCACACTCACACTCACACACACAGCTGTGGTCTTCAGTCTGTGTTCTCCCCTTGCCTGCATCTGCACCTTTGTTTCTTCCCACACCCCACCCCACCCTGGCTCTCACCCTTAAGAGCTTGACATGGGTATTGATCATGCCTTTTTTTACTTTCTGTATTTCTCATGCTTGGGCATTTTGGGGCCTTGCTGACTCTAGAAGGACTGTGTTCAGTCAATTTCTAGAGATTGTAAAGAACTCGCCTGCAAGTGTGTCTCTTATATACAAATCAGTTAATTCAGTGCTCATACTTCCATCACCAACTTCATTGCCTTCTTAGACTCTGGGCTGCTGTTTTCCTGACCTAATCACCTCAGAACCAGGTACCAGAGAGCTAGGGACAGATGCTATGCCTTAGAGCCTACTGAAATTATTTAAACTAGCCAATCTTAAGTCTGCTTCTCTGCCTTGCCCATTCCTTTCCATGGAAACTACAACAAAGGCACTTAGGCTATATCTCTCCCACCCCACCCCGCGCGGCCTCCGGACTTACCCTGATGCTTCCCTGTGGAGCTCCTCACGGTGTGGTCGCCCCGCCTCTCAGGATTTGTGTGTGTACCAGACCGTCTTTTCAGTGGCAGTCATCTCCTGATCTGTTAGCCTCATCATACATGGACAGTAACAAAGCCTGTATTTGACAACATCATCCCTTTCTCAGAGTTTAGCACTCTTGTTCTCTGCTTCTCAGATCTGTGTTTTCAACATTTACTATGCTCCACAAAAACAAATATGTTTTCCAGGATTTTTCCTTCTAGGAGAGCTGGAGAAGACATGTACCTGTGGATTCCGAATAGCTAAAAACCTTTCTTTCCAACTGAAAAAAAAGGCACACACACGCATACATACAAGGATATAGCCTATCGCGGCCTCTTATGGTCCCAACTCTTGCCCCTGCCTGGGTCCTTAACATCCCTGTCACATCTCCTGGCCCGCGGGGTCTCTTGAACTTCATCTTCCTCTTTCCTTCCTAGACACACATACATGTCTAGGGAGCTTTACATACACCCTCTGTGGCCTAAGCTGCTTCAGTTATTCTGAGGAATGAGTCCAGGCCCGCTGCTTCTGCTGCGTGTCCTTCATTGGCACTCCTTATATGACCACTGCCACAAGACTGATGTCATCACTTAAAATGTCCTGGTAGTGATCCCTTTCTGTAGCAGGCTGGGCACTTCGTGAGGCCAGTGCCAGCTCAGTACCTGGCTTGCAGTGAGCTCACAACAAATATTTCTTGAATGAATGAATGAATTTGACTTGTGCCCTCTGCCCTTTTCTCTTCCCTTTCTTCCCAAGAGACGCCACACACACACACACGTGTGCACACACACACACTCCTTCATCTTAAAACAAAGCCTCTGTTTACCTGTGTGCAAATATATACTGAACAGCCCAAAGGAAACCATTTCTTTTACAATACTTTGTAGGCTGTGTGTCTAGAAATGAGAGGTAAAGGCAGAATTTATTTTAACCCAAGAAAAAGATCTGAAAAAAATGGATTTGGACTCAGGGAAAGGGAAGAAAGAGAGGAAGAGAAAAAGAAAAGGAAGGAATGAGTGAGTGAAAAAAATGAAAGGAGGGAGGAATTGAGGGAAGGGAAGAAGAGAGGAAGCAGGGAGAGAAAACTCAGCTCACTGATCACTCCCGGGAGCACGCACTCCTGCCTGGTACTCTGCGGGGGTGGCTAAGGGACCACATTCCCTTAAACTTAACTCATTTCCTATAAACGATACCTCTGCATAATCAGGTTATTCTGGGACCACTGTCATCATGTAGGGGCAAGGCTTGTCAAATGGTACCTCCATTTGCATTTGGATGCAAATTACTGGAAAGACCCCAAATGGTGGAAGGTGCTGATCTGTCCCCTTAGGGAACCATCCAGATGGGAACCCTTCTCTGTGCTGTGCCCCATCTCATGCCTTGTTCTCCAGACTCAAGAACAGGTGCAGATCTGGGTATCCCTATTGCCTTCTATTTCCTTCTTTTCATAAAAAAACATGACTGAGAGTTACAAGCTCTGAGTTAAAATGATGAGTGCGGCCTGTGTAAGCTCCGTGGAGCAGATGGCCTTTGCACAGCAGGTAAGCTTTGGGCATGCCCAACAGCGGGGTGGGAGAGCTCTCCGTTTAGGAGAGCCGTGGCCTTCCAGGCTCTTCTCTCTGCCTCTGCTGCTCATGCATCCAGAGACTTCTCCACCAGGGCCTGTCCCCTGGCTCCCTGCTGAGCCTCTGGTAATTGCTACCTCCCTAAAGACGTTGCAGGCCCCTGTGTAGAGGGGATGGGGACATCTGGGTCTCCCAGCCTGTCTGCCTGCTTGAACGGAGGCGTCTCTCCCTCACTCCCCGACTCTTCTTGAGCCCTGTTTATCTCTTCCTTCCCTTGGTCCCTGCTCCATTTTGTTGTAATTTCAGCCAGGGGGAGGGAAAAAAAGTCAGATATGGAGATATCGCTGGAGCAAATGACATTTACTGTTAATGTGGCGACATATGGCCTCCTCCCTGACTTTGTGATGTCTTAACTCTCTTATAAGGAAGGAAGGGACACTGCACTTCTCTGCAGGCCCAGAGGCCAGGGAAGGTTTTCATGTGGACCACAAACCCTCCGGCGTGGTCCCAGCAACCGCGCCACTCTGTAGCGCATGTGAACCGTGGAAGAACAGTGACGCTGCGGCGCCTGCCAGGCAGAGCCCAGGGCTGGTTTCTGTCCACACCCAGTGCTCACAAGCTGTGCGTCCTGACTTCGCTTTCCTGAGCCTCCGTTCTCTCACCTGTAAAGTGAAGGTAGTAGCTTGTGCCTTGGTTGCCTTGAGTGGTGGTGATGAGGATGCTGTGGGGTAGCATGAAAGCCATTGGACGCTAAATTTATTCAGAATTGCAGCTATTTTTTGTTTGCATGTCTGCAAATTGCCCACACTGTGCATTTTGTTTTTCTTCCTTTCCAATACCATCTGCACAGCACTCTTCTCTCTTCCCCAATCAAATCCTCCTCTTAGAAAGTTTCTGATACCAGCCATTTTCATGTAACATCGTTCCATCTTCTTGCCTCTGGTTTCCCCGGTTCCAAGCCACTCTCCACCATGCCAGCAGAGCTGTTTTTCTGCTCTAAGTGAGGGAACTATAGAGGGAAAAGAGACAAAATAGGCCTCTGTCCTCCTGAAGTTTACATTCAAGAAGGGGAGACAGAAAACAACCAAGATGGTACACAGGAAGACCATCCTAGACGGTGGTACCTTTCAGGAAGGCAGTGAAGCTAGGGGTATGACAGGAGTGGCAGGACCCTGGGCGCCGTTGGATATGGGAACTCCGTCCACTGCAGGGAAGGAAGCAGTTGTAGTACTGGGTGGAGGGGGGAGGCTGACAGGCTAAGGACACGGCAGTCACAGAGGCCTGACAATGGGGTGGGCTTGGCCTCAGTGGAATGGGGGTTAGTATGGTGAGCAAAGGGAGAATGGCGGGAGGCGGGGTAGACGGGGAAAGCAGGCTGACTACAAGGCTCTCTGCTGTATCCTCGTGCAGAAGGAGCCTTTGCAGAGTGTAAAGCAGGGAGATGATATCAGATTTCCCTTTTAAAAAGAGCACTCTGGCTGTACTGTGGAAGATAGAATTTTTGTGGATGACATTCCAATATTGACATATTGCAGAGTCCTTTACCAGTTGAGTCCAGCTTACACTTCCAGCCACATTTCCTATCACAGGTATGCATGCCTTGTAGTCTTGGTGTGCTGGACTGTTTGTTGCTTCCTACATTCTTTTTTTTAAAAAAGAAAAGATTTTTATTTATTTATTTAGTTTTAGAGAAGGGATGGGAGGGAAAAAGAGAGAGAAACATCAGTGTGTGGTTGCATCTCATGCACCCCTACTGGCGACCTGGCCTGCAACCTAGGCATGTGCCCTATGCTGGGAATTGAACCGACGACCCTTTGGTTTGCAGGCCAGCACTTAATCCACTGAGCCACACCACCTAGGTACATGCCACATTCTTTTACAGTTTTAATTCAGCTGTTGCCATCCTGTGTTCTGGTAATGCCCTCCCTGCTGTCCCAGGAGTTCTCACACTCCGACCATCCAGTCCACTTGCTTGGATGCAGGCCCAGAACCCGAGGGTTCTCAAGGGATTAGAGCAGATCAGGAGGGTAATATAGCAGTAGAGATTTAGCACTTCTTTGCTATGCGCCTGGCACCCTGCTGGGCTCCTAGGATGCGTGGGGCATGAGACAGAGCCCCTGCCCTCACCAAGCTGACGGTCTGCAGAGCGGGGAAGGGTAAAGAGGAAATGCAAATGATGTTAAGCAGCCTGTGGCTTGAAAGACAGCCCAGTGCTGGAAGTGCTCGTCTTCGAAGCTAGATTTGCAATTTATAAAATCTTAAGCTTATAGAATCAAATCATACCAGAGGGGGGAAAATCAGGCATTAGAAATGAATATTAATCAAGTCTCTGGAGGATGGGGTGGCTGTATAAGCTTAGAAGTGACAGAAGAAACCACAAAGGAAAAGACATAAAGCAAACTAGAAAAATACCCATAGCAAATATGACAAAGGATTACTATCTTTATTATGTAAAGAGCGCATGCAAATCAATTACATTCACTAAGACCCCAGCAGATAAGTGAGCAAAGAGCACAGAGAGACAATTCTTAAAAGAGGAAATACATACAGCTGGTTCACAAACAGAAGAAAAACATATTCATTCTCTCTAATAATCAAAGAAATGTTCATTAAAACCATGAGAGAACATTTTTCATCTGTTGCCCTAACAAAGTTGAACAGGAACCAGGAGAGGACAACCAGTGCTTTCGAGAATGGGATGATGCAGAGACTCGTGCGTTGCTGACCGACATGTAAACTGGGGCAACCATTTTGGAAAACAATTTGGCAATGTGCGTAGTCTTAAAATATAATATAATTTTAGTAATTAAACTTCTGAGATTCTTTTTTTTTAAAAAAAAAGATTCCAAAAGTAGAGAAAAGATCTATGCATGAATTTTTTTCCTCCTGGAGTATTATTTATAGTAGGACGAAATAACGGTCTAGAGGGGTACAGAGAGCCATATAAGGAAACATTCTGTGGCCGTTTGGGAAGATGTTTATGACATGCTTATGCTGTGTGCTAAAGTTAAGTGGCCAAGGAGGACAGAAAAAGAAATCACATGTTCAGTATGATTGTGCTGATAGGGAGAAAATCAGACACATTGACTTAGAGATTCCTATGTTGTTAGATAGATAAGAGCAATCTGGGGCCATTGGTTTGGGGACAGGGACATGGACTGGGCCACTTAGCTCATACTTTTCTTTAAGGATGGAGTCTTGGTAAACGAAATGGGGAGCAGTCCTAAGCTTGCTCGGAGGACTTCTGAGAGTGCACCTGTATGATTTTAAGAAGCCAGGCTAGAGACCATTTCACAAATGAGGAAACTGTGGTGCGGGATGGCTTGGTAACTTGCTCAAGGTTGCACAGATTTGTGGCAGATCTGGTCCTGGAATTCATTGCATCTGCCTCAGTGGATATTTGTATTTACTGTGCGTGTGTGTGCACGTGCGTACCTGAGCTTCACCCACACGCATGCTTGTGGATGTGCAAGTAATTCAGCAGCATGGTCTGTCTGGAATGTCCAGGTGTTAACACCAGAAGTCAGGCAGCCCCTCTGGGCCACCCCAAATGTGTGTTCTACCTTGTTTTGTGAGCACATGCTTTGAGGATTCCCTATGTATCTCTTGGTATGTCTGGATTGGTTTTTCTGCTACACACAGGCTGCCCCAGCCGCTCCTCTGTCGGCTTCACAGCATCTCTAACTCTGAGCCAGACTCTTCCTGTTCTATTGGCCTGGCCCAAGGAGGAGAGACTTGTGGGATGCCCCTGGGTCTGGTTCCCACAGGCCAGAGTTCCGCTGCCGGCAGCCACCACGGCACCATCCAGCTGACTTCTTGGAAGCCGATAAATGTCCTTCCTCTCTGATGCTCCTGCTTGCTCATCCCAGGAGTAGATCTGTTTGCTTTCATCACCCAGAAATTCACTTGCTTCTTGCCTGGCGCAGCTTAATTAGCTCTAATGGGGGTGGAGGCTGTCCTTGGACGGCTTCCTGCAGCTGCCCTCTGCTGGCTGGTAGCTGCATTGGCGGCTGGAACTGGGGATCCAGAAGCTGCAGTTTCTACCTCAGAGCCTATGGAGCCAAGAGGCCCTCTGTTTCCCCAGAGAACCCAGAGATAGAAAGGCAATGATGACAAAAGGCCTTATTACCAGTCCTGGCACACTGAGCAGCCCAGCCTCTCCCTCTTAGAGTAAATATATACAAAATGCCTTCCAATGTCCACTGGGAAGGGCAGATTATTAAAATTAAACTGTTGAAAGCACAATGCTAACCGCTAACCTTTATGACTTCAAGCAAGCAGCTGTGCCTCTCTGAGTCTTAACTTTCCCATCTGTAAAATGGGCACCACAGTGGCATCTATCATGAGGCTCTTGAAAGCCTTAATTGAGAATGTTTGTAAAGAGCCCTGACGGTGCCTGCCACATGGGAATGCTGATAAATGGTGACCATTACTGTTAATAACAAGACTATTATTATTGCAATGGGAGCCAGCGGGGGGATGGTGGAGCCTTCTTTGCAGTGCCAGGAAAGGCGGTGTGGATCAAATGCTTTCTGAGCTGGCTCTTGATGCATTGCTAGGATTTGACAAACGCTTTCCTTTTTTTTTTTTTTTTTTAATCCTTATGACAACATGCCAAGCATTGTCCAGGATATGAGAAGGGTATAGAAATGAATAATTCACTGGACCCACGTCAGAGTAACTGCACTAAATTTGAAATAAAATACAGAATTCTTATATTCAATGGTAGCATCTTTTTAAAAAGAATAATGATAATAATAACACAACCTCACGTTTGTCTAGCATTTTTCAGGTTTTAGAGTCCTTTTCCAGGTCCCTCGGGGAGATAATGGATGTGAGCACTTTAGAAAATAGACAGCTTTCTGCAAAATCAAGGTGATTTGTATTGAGGGGTAAAGTTTGTCTATATCCTTCATTGACTAAACAAATTGTTTGCTCCTGTTAGATTGATAAAGACAATCATAGAACCAGAGGATCATGGGCCCTCGGAGCTAGGAGAGATTTTATCTGTTCCTATCCCATCCATTGCTGTATACAGAACACCTGTCAGGCAGGAATCTATACTCTGTTTGAATGCTTCTGGGGATGGGGCACTCACTTCCGCTCTCAGCAGAGGTCCATCCGTCACTGGATAAGCAGATCCATTGAGTGTTTTGCCTCTTTCCCTTTTACCGCCTAAATCTAGACAACTAATTATGTTCATTTTGCTTTTAAATATCTCTCAGCATCTTCATTGCTACTATCCTTGCGCAAATATCACTTTCATTGCAATTATAGTGGTTTTCTAACTGGACTATCAACTTAAACCTCCCCCAGCCTCTTTGTCCTCAGTGCATGCTCTTCCTTGCTTTGTCACATGCAGATCCGATACTGAATTCTCAGCCTCCTTCACAAGGCCTGTGAAATCCTTTCCAGCACAAGGCTACCCTTCTCCTGGAACAGAGGCTGGCAGACTACAGCCCACCGGCCAAATGCAGCGCACATCCTGTGTGTACCTTTGAACACAGAATGGGTTTACATTTTTAAATGTGAAATGCGAAATCAACGGTTAGTCCTTTGCTGACAATTGTGGCCTTTAGAGCTGAGGACATTGTCTTTTGGCCTACAAAGCCTAAAATATTTACCATCTGGTCCTTTACTAAAAACATTTGGTGACACCTACTGTGGAGGGTCAGTTCCTGACCCCCACACACTGGATTTTCCAGCCTCCTGGGAAAAGTCACCTGCCTCTAAGGACACCTGCTTTTACACACCTTTGTGCCGTTCCCTCTGGCTATGATCCCTGCCCTGCCTGTCCCTCTAGTGAGCTTGTATCAGCTTTTCCATGATGCTGCTGTGGACGCTGAGCGCTGGTGAGTATTGGATACTTACTATGTGCGTGGCACAATTTTAAGCGCTTTACACATATGAACTCATTTAAGCTATAGCAGAAGCCTGTGAGGGAGTCACTATTACTGCTCCCATTTTACAGGGGAAGAAACTGACATAGTCAGAGATCAATTCACTTGCTCCAAGTTACAGAGCTGTGAAGTAGCTGATTAAAGACCAGCTCTGATGTCGTCTGGCAGGCCTTCTCAGAACTTCTGGAGGTCATTTGCTGTTCCCTTTCCTTGGATAACTAAGTGCTACCTGGATTATAACACGTTTCCTAGAAGGTTGCTACAATTCATGTCAGCAGCCTTCCTCCTAGCCAGATGGTGACTCACTGCGGGCAAGGGGTCATGTGTTTTGCATTTTTTATATTCTCCCCTGTGCATGTCCTCAGAGGCAGCTCACCATGGGTGCTGAGAACTCTGCTCAAATGAATCAAGGGGCGAGACTTCCCACAGGAAGCCCAAGGAGCTGTTTCAGGAGAACATCTACAGTGTGGGCCCAGGGGACCTGCTTCAGGAGAGGGAATGTTGGCTTAAGAGGCAAGGGGCAGCTGGAAATGGGAAACGCTTGCTCTAAGGCGTGATTGACCTAGGGTGGCGATGGACAGGCTCTTCCAGGGTGAGACTCTGTGAAGAAGAGGTGGGGGGCGGGGGCAGTCAGGAGACCAGATTCTATAAAATTAGAAAAGGGAATAGCACCTCCAGGTAGAGGTCTTGAAGTTTCCTGTATGATAAAAAGCTCTATAAAGTGCAACATGCTATTTCATTGTAGGGAAAAAAATGTATGATTTCCGCTGTTAAGTTTAGGAATGGGGGCTGAATCAAAGAGAGGTGGATAGGAAGACTCTGTTGAAAAGTCTTATCTCTGGGTTACTGTCCTGGGGTCTTCAACGTCTACGTCATAGGGTCTCAGGGTGAGAGTCCAGTAGGCACTTGAGTCCACATTCAGGAGCTGTGGTTGGTCAAGGGATGGGGAAGCCTTCTGATCACCCAGTTTAATCCAGGGGAGAGAAATCCTTAGGCCAGTAGAGACTGATTCACTAGGAGGACACAGGGGCGTCTTGCGAGCCTTGGGAAAGGGGGGTGTGTGGGTCACTAGGGCACCTGGAATCAGGGACTCCACACAACCAGAAAGACAGCTCTCCTGTGTCTCTTGTTTTTGCTTGTCACTTCCGTTCTCTACTGTGGACCTTCTCTGTGAGGCACTGGACATGGCCACCTGGGTCGCCCATCACTCATGTTATATTCCATGACTCCTTTCTTCTGGTGTGAAAATCCCAGGGCACACTCTGGCTGACCTGGCTCATCTGCAGGTCTTACCTCTGGGCCAGTTAGCTTTGGCTTGGGAAGGGCAAGGCCACCCGGGTGCCACCTCTGCGTACTGAGGACATTCCCGAAGTCGGGGTGGTGGTGGTGGATGCTGGATGGTTCTTCAGTTGGTACCCACTGCAGACGGTGAGAGAGAGTGGCCAGGCATGGCTGCTATATATTCTCCACCTAGAAATCTCATTTTTTTCGTAGACTTTGGGAATAAGGAGCGCTCTTTTGAGTTTTGTGTCTTCCTTGTAGGAAGAAAAGTTATGGAAGGCCTCCTACATGCTAGTTGTTTTATATTTAATCTTCAGGGCAATCGCACAAAAAGGTCATGTGTACTTCTGTGGTAGACACAAGAAAGCAGGCTCAGGGAGGTTCAGTACTGCAGCTGAGGACGCTTGGCTGGTGAAAACTCAGGCTGGGAAGAGACTCTGGGTCTCTGGTGTCTGAGCCCTGCCCCCTTTCTTAACACAACCTATGTCTTCCACTAGCTAGAAAAAGATGCTTTATCCTTTGGGGCATTGGTTTCTTCTTCCATGGAAGGCGATCCTTTCCAATTCATATATTCATCTTTTCTATTGAATTTTCACTTTTTTCATTTTCCCTAGTCTGTACAGACATACAAGTCTCTACCTCTCTGGTGACTGACACATCGCCTGGTAGGACAGAGGAAAGACTCAATGACTTTCTACACAGTAAAGTAGTGGGCTCATCTCTTACTCTGGGGTTTATGGGGTTGGGAAGGTATATGGGGCCAACACAGGAAAAAACCCAGAATCTAAAGTCCAGGCTCAAGTTTGGCTTTCAGGCTAACTTCTTGTGTGGATTTCTTCCTCTTCTGAGCCACAGTTTTTTCCTCTGTGTAAAAGAGATACCATCTATACGCCATAGACTCAGAGAGTATGTGGTTGGGCTGCTAACAGGGACTCTGAAAAATCCGTTTCAGTTTTAGAAGCCTACCCTCTCCTCATTCGGCCAAGTCCTCCGTTTTCTCATCTGTGAAATGATGGAACACTACTTCCTTCCAGCTCTCCAATTCTAAGGCTCCAGTTTCTGTGCCCCTGAAAATGCATCCCCAACTCTAGCCTCTCCCTGCCTCACCCCCTCCGTCCCCCAATACAAAGCTTCCTTTCCCTGCACAGCCACCTGAGCTGGTTCCCTGTCCCTCCCCTCCTCTCTCTCCCCAGGATCCCAGTGACTCACTCACCCCCCAGCACTCCCAGAGAGAACTCTCAGCAGCAGGCTCTCTCTCCTCTGGCTCTTAAGGTGGCCACACACTGGGCTAAATAAGCTGCTTACCAGCATGGGAGGGATGGCATTTAGAGGAGCGCATCTTTTTTTAGCTTTGCTTTAAAAGGAAGCTGATTCGGGAATGTGTTTGGACTATGTCCCTCTGATTTGGTGCTTGGGACTCCAAGTGGAGGCACAGGGAGAGTTCTTCCATGACTCGTTTGGCGCTTTCTAATGGCTAAAAAGATCAGTGGTGTTTTCCTTGCTTCCCAAGCCCCTTGGAAATTATTTGGCTTCTCCAGAGCTGGTAATGTCCTGGGGGCAAGGCTCTAAGGCTTTGGGCATGGAATTAGGAAGTCTGATTGGTTGCATGACCTTGGGGAAGTCATTTTACTTCTCAGAGCTTTAGTTTCCTCATCTATAAAGTATTAACATAATAACTGCACTTACTAAGACCATGGATAATAATAATCAAACCTTGCTGTACTTGCTGAATTCTTACTGTATATCTCCTAGGTACTGTCTAAGAAGATGTTTCATGCATCTCACTTAATCTGCATAATAGTCTTGGGACTGAAATACTACCATTGATCTATTATATAGATCAAGTAAAGCTCAAAGAAGTTAAATAACTTGCCTGATCTTGAAAATGGCAAAACCCAGAATACAAACTCTGTTCTGTGATTCCAGAGCCTGCCCACTTAACCGTTAGCTACACTACTGGGCTGGACTGTGGAGATGGCACTCCACTTATCTGTTGCTATGTGACACGCCACACCACAACTTGGTAACATAAAACGCAACCGTCATTATATTGTGCTTGTGGATTCTGTGAAGGAAGTTGGGGAAGGCACAGTGGGGGCAGGGCACAGTGCCTTGTCTCAGCTTCCCGATGTCTGGAGCCTCAGCTGGGAACAGTCAGGAGGTCCGAAGGCTTTTGTCTGGCCCCTGGGCTGGAATGACTAGAAGGCTGGGCTCCTACTGAAACCATTGACCAAAGTGCCTGCAATTAACTCTCAGGGTAGATGGGCTTCCTCACAGCATGGTGGGCTCCAGGTATTTGAACTTCTTACAAATTGACTCCAAGAGTGAATATTCTATTTCAAAAGGCATTATCCTATACCCCACCCTCCCTATTCACTCGACCTCACCCCAGGCAACCTTTTTGTTTGTTTGTTTCCCCAAAGGAAAAAGCCCTCAAAAGAAATTCTAGAAGGCTTTGTCTTTTATGATCTAGTCTCACAAGTCACATGGCAATGCTATTTCCTACTATCTTAGTCAAAGTAGTCATAAACCTACTCGGAATCAAAGGGTAGGGACATACAAGTTGGGGGGGGGCACCCACAAAAACCCCTGGAATGTATTTATAGAAAATTGTATATTTATTCTTACAAATTTTAACTTCAGTCACCTTCAAAGTACTCTCCATTTGATGCAATACACCTACTGAGACATTTCTTCCACTGTGCAAAACAGTTTTTGAACTCGTCAGTTTTGATGCCTTTTGGTCCTTCTCCCGTTTTTTGTTTCACTTCCACGTTGGCAAAACGTTTCCCTTTGAGGGCTTTTTTCATCCAGGAATCAAAAATATGTTGCTTGGGGTGAGATCAGTTGAATAGGGAGGGTCCAGCTCAGGGATCGTGCCCTTTTTTGGTCAAAAACTGGTGAACATTCAGTGTGTTGTGGGCAGGTGTGCTTGTAAATCACCCCTTGCGAAATGGACAAATGCTTTGAAAGAGTCTTCACTAAAGCCAAATAGCCTCTCACAGCAACACCGGCTGGTACACTGATAAAGGTGGGTTCCTAGGATGCTCACCTAGAAGACCTGCTGTCCAGAAGATAATTCTGGTTTTTAGGGGGGTCCCCCTCATAGACTTACCTCTCAGTGGATGGAGTTTTAAAGATGTTTGCATCCATATTATATTAAATAAAACTGTCAGTCATATCAGCTGTGAGTTATGCTGGGGCGTCAGGCTGTTTGATGAAGAGAATGAAGAAGCTGATGGGATCAAGGGCCAACAGGAGCTCCTTAGCTCTATGGTTGGCCCCAAAATGAGCTTTCTGAGAGTCCAAAGTATAGTGGCCAAAGTGATGGAGAAAGCTTAGTCTTGATCAGAGCCAGTGCTGTTATTCAAGGCAACCTAATCTGGTGGATCCTCCCTTGAAGGCTGCAGAGGGTTCCAGGCAGTAGTGATGGATAAAGTTCATCCTATATTCAAGCAGATTATGATCCTGTATCTTGTTTCCTAATGATATGGATCTGGTTGAGAACCTGGGCTTGGGAATCAGACAGACACAGTCCAAATGCAAGGTTGATTGTTTCCTGGCTTTGTGAACCTGAGCAAATAACTTGACCTTTCTAAGTTTCAGTTCACTGTTATGTAAAATAGGGTAATAAAAAATGGTACTTCTTTCACAGGGCTCTTGGGAGAATTGAATGAAAAAGTACTTAATATGGCACCTGAATGTAGTAAATACTTACAAAATTTCAGTTACAGTGTCCCCCCCACCCCCCCACACCAAACCATGGGGGATATGTCCCAAGACCCCCAGGGCATGCCTGAAACCCCGGAGAGTACCAGACTTCCACCTTTTCACTTCAGGGAAGCACGTGACTGCCTCTCCCTGGTGTGTCCGAATTGCCAGCATTACCAATCTTGCATTTTCGGGCTATTATGAGGTAAAACAAGGGCAACTTGCACACAGGCCCTGTGATGCTGATATTGGATCCGCTAACTGAGAAGGCCACTGAGTGGCTAGTGGGTGGGGAGCAGGGGCAGCGGAGTGGAGACGCGGGACGGGATGATTCACTCCCAGGCAGGACGGAGCGGGGATTTCATTGCTGCTCAGAGTGGCGCATGGTTTAAAACTCAGGGATTGTTTACTTCTGGAATTTTTCCTTTTAATGTTTTTTGGACTGCAATTAACTGCAGGAAACTGAAACCATGGCTAAGGGGGGACTACTTGTATAATTATTTATCTATTCAATCCCTCATTAAACAAGTATTTATTGAGTGCCGACTCTGAGGCAACCACTGTTCAAAGTGTTTATTGTTATTTCTATTATTACTTTAGCTGTGGCCACTAGTACCATCTGCCTGCTTGGAGAAGTTCTTTAGACGGAAGCTGAGAGCTCGGGGGACTGGTGGAGCAGAGTGGAGAGTAGATGAAGCAGGCTGGGGTTCAGGGAACCAAGACCAACAGCCAGTTATACAGATCGGGTGGGAAGAAAAAGCCCAAAACTTCATTTGGACACATAGGTACCCCAGGATCTCCCTAGTATGTCAGCAAGGCCATTTCCCTTTCAGGGACAGATGTGCCTAATCTGGACAGACTTGGTTTGCAGGTATCTGCACTGATAATCGTCAGCATCTGGGGCTGTGTGACTGGAGGGAAGGGAGAAGCAGGGTTCACATTCCCTTCCTCAGTGTTGTGAACCTCAAAGGAGACAAAGGATGTGCTTTGCAAATGGAAGATTTGACAGCATTAGGGATGATGAGGATGATGCCCCTCTGAAGCGGCTGTGCTGTGTGTGTGATGTTCAGCATCACTTAACCTCATGCAGTGAGAAGAGAGCAGGCTCTGAAGTCAGACTGCTTCTTATTAGTTGTAATAACTTTGGCAAATTCTTTTCTTTGAACCTCAGTTTTCACATCTGTTAAATGTATAACAGTAGCGACAATTAACCAACTTTCTTAGTGTGAGTAATAAATGAAATCTGCACAAACAGATTTTGATGTAGAGTAAGCCAGTGTTTTCAGAGTGTGTGGGACTGCTGCGTCTGAATGCCCTGATGTACCTGTTTAAAATGCAGACGCTTGATCTCCTCCCTGTGAGGTCCCTTCACCCAGTATTAGGCTCCATATTTCCCTAGAGCATTTGCCGTCTGATATACTGCATGCTTATTCATTTCTTCATTGCCTATTTTCTCCATTTTTTCCCTGTAAACTCCATAAGGGTAGTGACTCTTTGCTACTATGCCTACAGCCTCTAGAATTGTTCTTGATGAGTAGGAATGAATGAATGAATGAATGAATGAGAGAGAATCTCTGGAAATGAGTGCTCAAATTAGGCTTTGCTAAAGTCACCACACATACAAGTTTGAGAAACATCATAGAAGCTGCCTAATCAACACTGGTTGTGTTTCCCCTTTCTTCCTCCTAAGTATCTTAGAATTAAATGCTTAAAGAATCAAATTACTGAGGACTGATAATAGAGTAAGGAGCTCTAGGATGGGTAGGGATATCTTGTTAACTCATTAGCCCATCCTCTGTTGTATGGATATTAAGGTCTTGTGCTGGGGACCTCTGGCTTGGTGTATTTTGATGGGTGAAGAGTAGGAGTTCCTTAGGCATTGGCCCCTCACACCTGGGTGCCTGGGGGGTGTAAGGACCCTGGGAGTTCTGGAGAAAGCAGCCTGCCTCCTAACACCAGACTTCTGCTCAGTTGCTTGCTTGACTCTCATCTCATTAGACATGGGAGAAGGCCTGACTCTTGACCAAATGGGACACAGCTTCAACCCCAGAAGGATGGGCCAAGGTTCAGAACTGGATTTTGCTTCCTGGGCTGATGTGGCCCTGGTTCGGGAGGGACCGCAGGACGGCAGGCTGACCAGCACGTGAAGGCCATGGATATAGATGGAGGGTTGCAGCCTCACAGGGTGCACCGAACACGAGGGAAATGGGGAAGGAGCTGGCATGCACAGCATGCCTGCTGCCCTGTTATTCGTATAAAATCTCTTCTAGATTTAGAGGTTCCCACAGTTACTGGCTGTATGACTTTGGGTCAGTGACTTCTCTCCCTGAGTCTCAGTCATATCATCCATAAACAGGGGATGGTAATAATACCATTGTATGGGGTCATCATTAGGATTTAATGAAGATCGGAGAAGTCCATCAGGCATAGAGTAAGTATGAGATGCTTTTTTTTCTTTTTTAACTTCTTAAATTCCAAGTAATTTAAGGGAAAGCAGAGAATATCGGATGGAGGAGGGTGGCTGTTGCTGGAAGCTGAACTTGCAGCTTTGGGGCCAAGGGCCAAGGGGAGGGACTTGCACACTAGGGAAGTTTGGGAACCACGCAACTTAAGAAGCTTGAGCTAATCAATCCCGCTCAGCTCATCACAGCCTCGCAATCACGGCTCCCCCTGCTCACCTGCTGCTCTGCCCTTGGAGAAGCTGCGAGGGCCAATCATGGGACATTGTTCTTCCAGCTCTGTCCCTTGGAGGAGCTCCCTGGGCTAGGCCAGGAGAGAGCGAGACTCATAGGATCCCAGATGTGGGGCTTAGATCTGGACTGCCTAGGGCAGCACCTGGAGTTCTCTCGGGAATAGTAAGGAGGTGATATGACTTGGCCAAGGTTGCAGCGAGTCAGATTTGGAGAAAGGGTGGGAAGGCCTTTTATATTCACTCCATGTATATTCCTTCACCCAAAAAGTATTTATTCATTGCCTATTATGGGAAAAGGGGCTCATAGGCCACATGGGCCACATTGCATTCCTCATCCTGCATTCTTTCCAAAGCTTCATGCTTTCTTCTTTGAAGACTTGGGGCATTCCAGTAGTGACTTTATTCAGACCAGGATGAGGGCCACGAAGGGCTTCCTGTCCGCCCTTCATTCACCCCAGCTCACTCTTAGATTCTGAAGCCCTCGAAATTACTTGGGACACCAGGAAATTCTGGATCCAATTGGAGTCAGTGGAATTTAGTTTATTCGAATTGACTTGAACAGAATGAAATGGAATTACTAAACTAAATGGAAATAATTGAATTGAAATATAGCAAATTGGATTGAATCAAGATTAATTGAAATGAAATCAATCGAGAATGTATTGAATCATGGTGCTGGAAAAGATCTGGATATCACCTCCCTGACCCTGCTCATTGTAACAGTGAGAGAATTGAAGCGCTGCTGCAGGTGCAGGGTTTAATGGCGGGTCAGGAACTTTGACAAGGTCAAGAAAGTATCAGAGCTAGTCTTCAAAAGCAGGTCACCTAACTCCCAGACTAGCATCTATCCTACTGTGCTATATTTCTAGAATTGGTGGGGTCCGAGGCTGAGTTTCTGAAAAACAGGCTCTGAGTCAAGAGAAATTAGCAGGACGATTTGGGGAAATAATCAGGTATCCAGTTTTAATAACCTCTCTACTTTTTAATAAATAACCAAGCTTGTCCTCTCTACTCTGAGGTTGGCTTTCTTTCCCTGGGCTGTGGTGGGTACATGAAAAAATAGAAGCCCTAATACGCTGAGCCTAGAGTCAGAAAGAATGGCAGGACTGTTCTTTGGGAGTGATTGTCTATGAAATTCCATTTACTTTAAGGAATAAAGATAGGATACTTGCAGCTGACCACCCTCCCTGAATTCCCAATCATAAGATCAGCGTGTCTGAAAGATCTACCATTAATAGCATTATTCCTTGGGCAGTGTTTAAAAATTTTGTAGAACATACATGTGGTAAGTGGGAGAGAGAGTGCATTTAATATCCACATATTGGTATGATAACTTTATCCTTTCCGCCCTCTAACACCAGAACGAAGGCCTGTGCGGAGGGTGAAAGGAAATACGCTTTAAAGGAGGGAAGTTGGATCAGTAGCCAATGTCATTTTTTTAGAAATTGATATAAATTGCTCTACCTAGGAATTTAAATCTGGAGGCATTATTTTTACAAAAAAGCGTTATATAATGTTAGTCTAAATTCCCAAAGAAGAGGCAGATGGTAGCCCATTGACCTCTCATTCCCTTCTCTCCCCACAAGTGGTCACAAATGATAGTGTTCCACAGAATATACGATGTTTCACAAATAACCTTCATAGCAACTCGAGAAGGTAAGGCAGGTACCCTTGTCCTCATGTTATGGAGGAGAAACTGAGGCCAGAGGTCTTCAGTGATCACCTTAAGTCATGCAGTAAGTCAAAGGCAGAGGAAGGGCCAGCTTCCCTGAACCTGCTCCCCAAAGCCAGAGCTCTTATAGACATATCATAGGCTGCTGACTTTACAACTGAAATCGATGTTCACATTGTCATTCCTTGGTTGGGCGGCCCACATCATGGGGTTGGGGCCTCAGAAAGTCGCAGGTGGCGCTAGTCCCTCTCACAGACTTGGAGACGCTGATGGGGCAGCCTGCGGAGTGTGTAATCTTCCTAATGAGCCATGGCATTTGTCAAGGTACGTGGTCTGAATGCTTGTGGCTGTGACAGGGAGATAGCTGGCCCTGCCCCAGCAACGCAGGCCGACAGGCTCTCAGCAGGCCACAGGCAGGGCGGAGTGACACTGAGGGACGCTGCCAGCTGCCCTGGCTCCGGGTTTCCCCAGAGTTTACGATCACAGTCATCTCTTACCACCTGACTCTAAAACCAGAAGCAGAAACACTGGGCATTGGAGGTAGATTTAGGAGCCAGGGTGGGTCCTCACTCCACTTCCCACAGATTTCACATGAAAGTGAGTTGGACTCAAGGAGATCCACAAAGGAGGATCACAGTCACCTACCTTAGACACGCACATCTCCAGTCTGGGGGACAGCAGGCCCACCTCAGGACTGGGCCCTACCCTGAGCTTTACATAAAATCCATGGAAGTAGCCTCAGGCCAGCCACTAAGTGGCATTTCTTTACTTTGGCTTAATTCCAGTTTTCATTTTTGCCCCAGTTCCAGTAACTGGGTAGTTTTTATGTTCCCATGTGATCAAGCCCCTGCTTTGTAAATGTTGCTGCCTCTTGACTCTAATCATCGTTCATTCCATGAATATTTAATGAGCACTGTTTGTGTGATACTGTTCTAAATTCCTGGGATATAGAGGTGAAAAAGTAGACAGTATCTCTATGGAGACTATGTTCTATGACGAGACAAGTAAACAAAAACAAATTAAAGCACACTGTAATATCAGGCAGTGGTGGCTATTATGAAGACAAACAAAACCAGAGCATCAAAGGTGTTCATCTAGATAGGGGTGCCTTCAGCAGGGCGCCTCTCTGAGAGTGTGGCATTCGAGTAGAATCCTGCGTGTGGAAGAGTGAGGATCGCGGCTCTCTAGGGGAGTGTGTTTCAGGTAGTCAAGGGCACAGGCATTGAGATGGGGACCTGTGGGGAATGTCAGGGAGTCACGGGAAGGCTGGCAGGTCAGCAGTACGAGCAGGGCAGGGAGAGTGGTGGGAAACGAAGTGACATAGGGAGCTGGGCCCGATTTCCTTTACAACCTTGAAGGCCAAGGGAAGCTTGTAGGAGTCCTCAGTCCTGCCTGTGGTCTGCCAAACTCCTCTGTTGTGGGTGCCACCTGCCTGAAGTCAAAGACGCCCCTTCCATGCTCTTGCCCACAGATCCAGCAGTAGGCTGATTCCGATCATGAACTTCTTTCTCTACGTGCCCCCCACCCCCGCCCCCTTGCAGGCCAGGAGCAGCAGTTAGTGCTGAAGGACTCCGTTTTGTGCAGGTCTCAGCCTATTAATCATTGTTATGTCTGGACCAGCCCTTGCGGTTCGTATGATTGCAAGATGCCCTCAGCAACAACCATCAGAAAACTTTGAAAAACAAACACCAGAAAAGATTACTTACTTACTTAGAGGTTCTGGAAGTTATGTGGTGGCACGTCTGGTGCAACACCAGGAGATCACAGGTAGAGTCAGAGAGGGCGGGGGCAGGGGAGAAACGGATGTGTGTGCATGGGCCTGGGTTTCTACTTTTATTGGGGTCAAGGGTGAGGGACTATGGCTTTGTGGACCTGCTCTTTATTGGTGAATTAAAACATAAGATTGGGAATTTAAAGCGCACGAAGAGAGGAAACTTAGCAGCCCTAATTGTCAGTTATTGAATTCAAAGAAAAATCTGTAAAACAAAGGAGGGGGCTTGGAGGGAGACAAGGCTGGACTGCTTCTCCATCTAATCCTGTGGCTGGCAATGTGTTCCCTGAGATCGCTGTCTTAAAGTGGGTGTCTAGGCACTCAAAGCTTCAGCTGGGCACCTGCTTTTCAAAAAGAAGAGCCAGCTGTCAGGACTTGCAAGGAGGCATAGGGCGCTGAGAGCCCCCATATTTCACTCCTGGATTTCTCCCCCCACCCCCATGACTGGGCTGAATTCCACTTCAGCTCACGGCTGGTCCCTGCTGCTGGCTTCTCTTTGCCCCACTGGGTCTAAGTTACTGGTACTGTTCCCTCTGATAATCTTGGGAAGTACTTGGGAAGCTGGTTTTGCTTTAGTACAATAAGAGTACTTTGTAATGGAGACTGTAATCAGAAAGAAACTTGAATAATTGATGAGTTTTCTTCATTATTGTTGGTGGGCAGAACTGGCTCCAGCAAGCTTCAGGCTCATCTACTGCCACTGTCTCTCTCCAGCCACATTTCAAGCTCGCAGGTTTGCACAGGCCAGGAGCATGTGCGCCCCACTCCCTCTCCACCCGACAAACAGCGACTCACAAGAGAACCTTTTTGGGGGGGCAGTTTTGTGATGACCACAGGAAGTCATGCAGCCTTCTTTTCTGGTGGACTCTTTAACAACTTGTATTTACATGTGTCCTCTCCCCGCCCCCACTTATGTGACACTCTAATCACAATCTCAAACCTGTTGTCCTTCAGTGGAGAGGGTCTACCTCAAGGGCTAGGACAGGCAGTGTAAGTCAGTGGTTCAAGGCTTCACTTCCCAGTCACGCAGCGTGGGTTCAAATTCTGGTCCTGTCACTTACTAGCCCTGTGATTTGGGGTAAATTATTGAATTCCTCTCTGCCTCCATTCATCTCTAAAGCCAGGATGGCAATAAGCTTACCTGTTAGGTTGCTTTAAGGTGATAATCACTATCAATTGATCTCCTTGCTTCTCCTTTTATCCCTTTTACATAGAAACCAGAGTGAGGAAAAAAAAAGGAAAAAGGTGTGCTCTCCTCACACTTTTCACATACTTTCGACCTATTTCTCATTATTCAAGTCTCAGCGCCAACATCGGCTCAGAATGGCTCTCCGTGGCCTTGACATTTAAAGTAGATCCTCCCCCTACCCAAGCCTCTCTGTCCCATTACCCTTCAGAGCAGTGAGCAGAGCTATTTACCAAATGTTTTCAGTTCTGCCTCCTCCTGTGGTCTGGATAGGATGACACTTGTTCCTTGTCGTTAGATGGGACCATGTGTCTACTTCTGGCCAATGAGTTGTGAGCAAAGATAACATTAGTTATTGTGAGCATTTGATTGCCATATCGAGACCTGCCAGAGGTCTCTCTTCCCTCTGGCATGGTGATTAGCTGTACTCAAGGGGAGTCCCTACCTGACGATGAAACAAGAATCCCTTGTACTCCAGACCCATGAAGCATATAAACAACAATAAACCTTAAGACACTAAAGTTGGTTTGGGGGGAGTGGTGTTTGTTACTGCAGCGTAACCTAGCCCGATCTGGCTGATACACCTTTTGTATTATTTATCATTATCTGTGAAAATGATTGTTAGTCCTTGATATCTACTCTCCCTGTATTCTATAGTAATGAAACTCCTAATTCTTAATGAAAGAATAGTCACACGGAATGAAGACTACATTTTCCAAGCTTCCTGACAGGTGGGATCATCTCATGTGACAGCTCTGGCCAAAGAGATATGAGCAGAAGTGAGATTCGCCACTTCTGAGCCTTAGTCTTAGAGAGGTGTGTCCTTTCCTTTCTACCAGCTAGAAGGTGGGAACGATGATTCCCTCTTTAACTGAGTAGACAGGGGAAATGCCGTAGAGAGGACTGAGCAACAAGAGGAAGGAACCAGTTCTTCTGACACTGTGGAATCATCATACCACCCCTGGATTCCTTATGTCTGGGCTGTCATGTGATTAAAAATAAACTGTGTGTCTTATATAACGTAATGTTATTTGGGTCTGCTATGATAGCAGTCAGGTCTGTTTGCTCACGAAGGTCTTGTTTCAGATTATCTTGCTTATTTATTCGATTGATTAATGTCTGTTCCCCAACGCGCGCACACACAGGGTCTGTGAGAAGGGCGGCAGTTTCTGTCTTATCCACGGCTATATCCACAGAATTTAGCAAGTGTCTGTCATAGAGTGAGTGCTTAAAATGTTTGTTGAATGACTGAGTGTAAATGATACATGATAATCACTGAATAAATCATTATTAGATGTTATTAGATATTACTCTTCATTATATCTCAGAGTAAGCTTTTCTACTGTCCGTCATAAAGATTGGACGATATGACAGTTTCTGAAGCTTCTGGTATTTCTACTGCTTGTAAAAACATTTCTCTTCTTTCTGATTTACCAGACTTCTTCAAGAACAAGGTCTGGATACATGTCAGAGGCATATAGAATGTTACAGCTAGGAGTCACATGGCATGGGTCTCATTTTGCAAATGCATGAACAAGCTCAGAAAGGGGAATTAACTTGTGTCTTTGGTCAGTTTGTGCTGTTGTAATAGGATATCCTCAGTTGGGTGGCTTGTCAACGACAGCAGCTTGATTCTCACAGTTCTGGAGCCTGGCGGTCTGACATTCAGTGTCCGGTGCGGACCACCTCCTGGTGGTAGACTTCCGACTTCTCCTTGTCCCCTCACATGATGGAAAGAGGGCAGAAGACTTCCCTGGGACCTCTTTTCTAAGGACACTAATCTCATTTCTCAGGGTGCTACTCTTCATGACCTAATTATCTCCCCAAAGCCTCACCTTCCAATATCTTCACACTGGGGGTTAGGATTTCAACGTAGGGATTTTGGGAGATAGAGGCATCCAGGCGGTAGCAGTCTGCTGCAAGTCACAGTTAATTGGTGAGAGAAGGGCTGAGAATGCAGGATTCTTGCCCGTCTTTCAGTGCGCTTATTGTCACAGTCATTACAGGATTACGGGATATAGGTAGACTGTCTCAATATTTCCTACATTTGGGACTTTTTATAAGACTGGTGCACATTTGGAACCCGAGAAGGCTAAGGCTGGAGGGGCACTTAGAGGCAAGTTAGGCGACTGCTTAGTTTTCCACATGAGGACACGGAGGCCCAGAAAGATGAATGCACTGCCCTGACCACACTTGGTCCATTTAGAAACAATGGGAGGAACTTCTAGTATTTTATAAGGAAATGCTGCCCAAAGTGTGAGTGGGTAGTTTTGGAAGGTAAAAGAGTTATATACCCCTGGAGGTAGTTCTGCAGAGCCTGGAAACCAGATAACCAGGGATTGCAGGTAAGAGGCTCACAGGTCATGTGAGTTTCAGTAAGATCTGCTGGCAACACTGAGAACAGACACAATGAAACACAATAAATACAACGTACAAAAAAGAATTAATACAATAAAATCAATTAGGTGGTTTGTATCTTCTTTCTTTTTCAATTTCTTCTCCTTTAACTTCAGGAGAAGTGAAGGAGAAACTACAACAAAAATGCCTGGCACAGAGCAGGCACCTAATAAATGTCCTTGATTTCAGTGATCTGATCCCGTTTAACTTCTCTTCCTTCTCTAATTCCCACTGACCCCTTATCGTTATAGCAGCTAAGGGTTTGGAGGGATCTCCAGCATCATCTGGTCTAGCAGTTCCCAGAAGATTTGATAAACAAAATCCTTTGTTTTAAAAAAAAGCCTCCTTTGATCAAATACTCACAATGTAAATTAACATTGGTTAAATGGTTCTGAGCTGTCCCGTGGTAAAAAACAAACAAACCTTGTTAAACGTCTCAACCTCATATTTCTCCAGTATTTCTCCAATAATTCTCATTCTTAAATACACAATTTTTATCATGAAATCCTTTAAAAATTTGTTTCACAAATCATGAATATGTCCACAAACACTTTGAAAATGGCTGTCTAGCCCACACCCCTCGCTTTATGCATGGAGAACTAGAAATTCAGAGGAGGGAAACTTGTCAGAGTTAGGACATGAACCCAGGTAGTCTAAGCCTGAACCCTCTGCACGCACAGGGCCTCTCTGAGAGTGAGACATCACATCCCCAAAACAGTTCTGAACGGGCAGTGTTTCATTTTAACAGCTCATCTGCCAGTGGATTGTGTCACAGAAATATGTGACCAAGACAACGTGTTGTGAAATGAATGGATTTACAAACCAGGGGACCTGCCCTGTGCCCTGCTCATTAGGAACAATTTGCATGCGGAACATCACTGTGACAGGCCCGGTGAGGGATTTGTTCAGCTCATTTAGAGTAATGGAGACAAGGAATTAATCACTTGAACACCAACGTGTCTTGTTGCGGAGGCCCCAGTGTGCATGCCTGCCCAGCTGAACCGAGCCTGGTGTTATCTTGCCTCCGACGTCCGGCCTCTGCTCCCACCTAATGGCTCTGGGGTCTGGCCTGGGCCTTCCATCCACAGAGCATGGACCAACCACGTGGACCACAGGAGCAACTCCCAAGGCCGTTAGGTTTGTCTTCAGTTCTGTCAAAGGTCCCTTGCTGATTTTTCATACACCCCAGGTTTAGAGTCAGAGGTGGCCTCTGGGCCAGGTTCCCACCGACCCGCATGGGAACCCTACCTGTATTGGCCCCCATCCTTCCCTTCCCTCTGCTGCAGTAGGAACTGTCCCGCCTCTGCCAATGGCCACTGCCCCTGCCTGCCCTCCGCACTCCCCTGCCCCTCCACTGCCACATTTTGCTGCGGGTTGGCTTTGTAGAGATGATAGTAGGCTGCTTTTATGATATGAAAACACAAGTCTGGGTTTCTAGTACTGACTTCCCTGCCTGGCTTAGGGACCTCAGTTCTTCCAGGTATGAAATAAAGCAATTGGGATGGACATGCCACTAAGGCCCATTCTTCCCATGTTATCCTGTGATCCACTCCTGTAGACCAAGCTATAGAGATGGCTCGATTAAATGCTTTCACAGTTTGTGTTTTTATGGAGTGAAGGGCAAAGCTTACGTCCAAAGGATGGCCACAATACGACGTGTCTCGGGCTCTGTGCGGCCCTGTGGCTGGTCCCCATGAACAAGTCCCTGACTTGGTTTCGGGAGCCAAAGTTTCATATCCGGCTCTGCTGGTTGCCAGTTGTAAGAACCTGGAGCCATTCTCTTGTGCCCTAGAGCCTCAGTTTCCTCCTTGGAGACACAGGGGTAAAAAATCTGACCTCATTGAGCTGAAGGTAGGAGAAAATGAGACCGCGGTTGGCAGAGTCAGCCATGAATTTCCGACTGCCCCGCAGGCAGGCGGGGCTTCTCCCTAATCGCAGGCAGGCTTAGAAGCATCTCCTGGAAAGTGGGTTTGGGTCCTACTATCTTTCCAGGCAGAAGCCTGCTATAGGGCTTTGGGAACAAAGGGTTACACAAGAAGCCCAAACACTTTGAAGCAAGAAATTGTTCAGCCTGCAGTGTGGAGCACAGTTTTTTATCCAGAGATGGCAAAATTGGCTCTGGAGTCACTTGATACCACCGGCTGTTGTCTCACAGATGATTTATTAGCTGCGGCTGCTCTGAGCTCAGAAGTTTGTGTACTGCCCAGGGCCCTCTCTCCAGAGGAGAATCTTGGCTCCTGTGGGGAATGACTCTCTGGAGATGGATATGAAAACTCTGTTTGTCCCATGACACTTTCCTGGCAGCTCCTTTTTTGTCTATGTCCTAAGATTGTTCTGGTGTCCGCCCGTGTGGATTGGTTAGAAACAGGACCTCCTGGTGAGAGGTATGAATTAGACTGTGTCTGCTAAAGAAATAGTTTCTGGGTGTGTATGGAGGAAGGACATCAAATGTAAATAGTTTAAAATCCAAACTCTGCCATTTACCATTTATATAAACTTGGGAAGATTGTTTACTTGTTTGAGCCTGTTTCCTCTCTTATAAAAGGGAAGTATTAATGTTTCTGTGATAGTTTCAAAAGATGAAATGCAGGTCAAGCCTTTAGCTCTGTGTGTGACACAGTATAGGGGTTTACCAGGTGTCAGTGATTTTTCTTCTTTCAGAGAGGGCAAAAGGTCGCCCAGGCTGTACAATTTCCAAGGTAGTGACTGCATCAGATGTTTCTCATTTTTGTGTCTGTATCGGTCACCAATTGCTGCCTAACAAGCAAGCACAAATCTCAGAGGTCATGTGGTAAGCGTTTATTTATCACAGAGCGCTGCCGATCTTAGCTGGGCCCTGCTAGGTGGCTATAAGCTGGAACTCGGGAGAGGTCCGCTCCGCGTGCTGCTTCTCCTGCACGGGCCAACGGAGCCAGAGGTGTTCGTCTGTGGAGATGGTGGAGGTGCAAATGTGCAAATAGGAACATGAGATGACTTTTGAAGCCTAGATCCAGAACTGATGCCCTGTCATTTCCACCCATTTCATGGTCTAAAGCAATTCATGTGGTTCAGCCCAAATTTAAGGGGTGGTGCAATGGCCTGTGCCTTCCATGAAAGGAAGTAAAAGTCACTTAGTAAGAGTTACGAATACAGGAAGGGGTAAGCAACTGGGGCCATTATTAAGACCTACCACAGGTGCTACGTGTCTAGATGCTCTGCCTGTGTGTGGAAGGGAACGGACCATGAAAGATGAAAAAGGAGAGTCATCTCCTCCACTTGCTAAACAGTCGGAAGAAAAATATTTCCTCCCCCTGCTTCCAGCCGCTGAGGCAATGGATAATAAGTTAAGTAAGCCAATCATATATTCCAGACCAGAACACTGATATTTGTATTTTATTTTTTTTATCTTTAAAAATTACTTGATTCAGGATGATTTCTCTACAATTTAGTTCTAATTGCAGTTTGTTCCACGCAGAGGTTTGTGCAGCTTCCGCTTACTCCTGCGCCATCGTGGAGCCCTCCAAAAATTTCTTTAAATTCATCTTTTCATTAGGTAATACATACACATGATACAAAATTCAGAGGGTCTAAACAGCCATATACAGTAAAAGGGGTGTCTCCCTTTCCCATTTCCCAGTCAAAGTTTTCTTACCTGCTGGAAACTCCTATAACCAGGATGGTTTGTAGCTTTCCAGGGAAATGTATGTAGATACATGCATCATCATGCACATACTTTTTTGCTTTACATAGAGGATACACACACCATTGTGTACCTCGAGTTTTCATTTAGCCTTGGAGATCTGGCCAAGATATGAGCTCCCACTTTCTTTTAAACAGCTGCCATTATCCCTTCGGCAAGGAGGACTTTGAACCTCAGAGGGGTAACCAAAAGTTTCAAGGTTGGTTAGAAATTCATTTGTGAGGCTTCAGTGTCGTTGGGCTTTCAGTCACTGGACATGAGCAGAAGGGGCTGGGGGGCTGGGGGGCAGGACATTTGAAGCAGGTCATTCCAGTGCCAGGAGCTTAATGGTGCTCGCTCTCTTTTGGGCCTTCCTGAGCGTGGCTCTGAGGCATTCCGTCAGCGCTGTGAGCTACCCATATCCTTCCTGTACATCTCCTCTCTGCTGAAGTTTAAACAGATATTTTTAAAAATCTGTAATCAAGAACCCTAATGAATGCAGAAGACTACCGGGAGTAATAGCGGGCAGCAGCTGTCCCTGGGAGATCTGGGGCTGGTAGGACTGAGAGGGCTGGAGGCAGCAAAATCTGCTGGTGTTGAGTGAGGGGGATCTTGGAAGTGTGAGGATGAGAAGAGCCAGTGAACGGAAAGGCACTAGCATGGGGTCCGTGCAGGCATGTGCCACACAGCCCCTGAGCTCTTACATGTGTCTGTCATTATTCTAGATGCCGAGGATCCCATGCAAGGAAAACGGGCCTGGTACCTCCGGGAACTCCTCCTGGGGGGCCTCCTGGAACGCATGTTCTAGTGAGAAACAAGAAGGCAGACTGATTTATGGCATAAAGAAAGATCATGATAAGTCCTAGGAAAAGGTGCTGGAGGATGGAAAGGGGAGCTGGTGTAGCAACAGAGAAGAAAAGATCTTTGGAAGAGAGGCTGTCAGGCTTGGCTAGGACAAGATTCTGCTCAGTTCTTTTTTCTACCTTTAGACCAATTGCACTGACAAGACAGAGGCAGCAGTCACCTGGCCCTTGGAATTCAAGAGGCGTCTCTCTTATTACGTATTCCCTAAAAAATTGTTAAGGGCTTCACTCTCCACCATTGTGGAATATTTCCAGCGAAGACGCTGCAGGCTGCAGTACTCTCTACGCCAGGTGGGAGCATTAGTTGACAGTGACGACTTACGAACACTGTGTCATGTACTGGTAAACAAAGGAGCCCTAAGGAGATGGGAGACAGTGGGGCAGCACCAGCCGTCCCGCTGGAAACCTCAGTGACTCCGTGTGGCTTACAGGGTCTCACTCACGCTGTGCGGCACTGGGGGGTGCTCCGCAATCAGACTCTAATTGGTCTTCTCAGGGCTCATTCTCATCACTTCCCTTGGTAGGTTCCACACCGTAATTGTGATGGATTAGAATATTTTCCAGCAAATAGCCATCCCTCTCCCTTTCCGCCTGGGGTAGAATTTAATTTCCTGCTCTGCTTTGGCATTGGTTGTGCGCCTTGCTGTGGCCGTGGAAGGTGAGGAGGGAGGGATGTGACACAAGCCAAGGTTTTAGGTGTGCATGTGCCTTTTGGTTTCCTCTCTTGAGCTTCTGTGAGCCACCATGAGAAGAACAGTCCCAAGTAGCTGCTAATTTAGGGAGATTATAGGCACATGTGGGTGAGACAGGCACCAAACAACACCTGGAATATGAGTACAAAAAAATATAAAAGCTTGTTATATGTTTGGGTTTTGGCTGGCTGGTTTCTTATCAATATTTTTGTATGTAGGAGTAGCTAGCTGATACAATGATAATCAACTGAACAATTCCCTGCTAACTCTATAGGTCTTATATATGGTGTGTAGGTCTTATATATGGTGTATAGGTCTTACATAAGGAATTTTTTGCTCACAGTGTCCCATCCACCTGAAATAGCCTCTCTTCCCCTAATTATCACATCTGCATGTCTAAAGCCTATTGCTAAGAAGATGTAAATCCTTTTCAACCACTTATTAGCTTTGGGGAATCATTAGCTTTCCTACTTCAGTTTTCTCAAGTGTAAAGTGAGATTAATAATACTTACTTGTATAGGCTGTTGCAAGGATTCAGAATATTATATATGTAAATCTTGACACTATGTGCTTAGTAAATATCTTTGATTTTTATTACATATGTTTTTAGGTAACTTCGCAACAGTCTTTTGAGACAAGTTCTACTCTTACCGCCACTTCACAGATAAAGAAGCAGACTTTTGGAGCAGTTATTTCACTTTTCTTACAGTTATTACATGGCACGAGGAGAACATATACCAGGCTGCTGGGTCTAGAATCTATACCTTGGCCACTGTATTATGTTGCTTGGATGCTCGCTGAGATTTCTTTCCCTGCTGTATTTTCTTGGTCAGACATATAAGTGTCAGAGATCTGAATAACTGAGATAATTCATTCTAGCCCAGCGTTTTCCAAAGTGTGAAACATGTACTGTTGATGGTCCAAGAGGTGATTTAGATGAAGCAAGACACAGAAAACACTGAATCATACTGTGAAGAAGTTATTTCCTGTTCAATTATCTTTAAATGTCAAGGGGGAAAAAAATCTTCCTTGGGTGCTAGCGTCTTTAACACCTCTAACACTTGCTAATCTCCCCACTTCCATCCCTTATTTATAACAACGTAAGAGCAGGCTCCAGGCACAGAGCCTCTGATTAGTGGCCATATCCCGTTAGAATTTAATTCACAGTGATATGTTTTCATTCTTAATTATTATTGTTGTTTGTGATTTTTTTAATCGTCTTCTATTTAAAACACATACTTGTGGCTTTTCATTTCCTATGGTAATTTAAAGTCCCTCTGTAACATGCATTTATTTAATAAAAATGTTGATTTAATAAAAACAAGTTAAAATCGTACAAATGGTCTATGAATAGCAAAGATCAGGAAGATGGTAGTTGAATGACAATAGTTTAGGAAATACCTTTTATAAAGAGTTTTGCATTTTACTTCTGCCTATATGTTCAGAAGCCTTTCTTTCTCCTCACCATGACCCTGTATTTCAGTCTCCATAATAGAAGTTCAGATAACTTACAGCGATTACCCAATAGAGTTCTAAACATTACAAATACCAACATTAAAGCTGTTCGTTTGAGATAACGTAGCCCAGTAAAAAATACACTAGACTGGACAGCAGGCGCCCCGGTCTGCCCCACTGCTGAGCTGTGTGACCGTGAACTAATGCTCCAGCCCTCTGGGCCCCGGTGCCACATTTATAAAATAAGGAATTTTAACTAGATGATCTCTAAGGTCCTTTCCAACCCAAAACTGTCTGACTATTTTCAATATTATTTTTATTAAAAGAATCACTTTACTATTGAGAATTTCAAATGTTTTTATAATAAGCCCCCCGAATCAAGGGCAGCACATATTTGCAATAAAAAGTTCATTAGCATATTTTGATAGTTTTTGATCATTTTTGCATGCATTAAAATGAAACATTTGGTAAAAATTAAACATTATATGCAAATCAGTGCAACAAGCCTACTTCTGGAATAATAATTCATTATCTCCTTTATAATATATGTAAGGGGCTTCTTTTTTTCCTCCAGTGCACCATAGCTATTAAGTCAGCATGTTGGAAGTTTACCAAGAAAGTATAACAGGGCATCCAATCTTTCATTTGCATAAATCCCAGAATTCCACCTGTCGAAAATTGTACACTATTAGTAGGTGACAAGATTGTCACTGGGTGTTCATTTATAATGTTGTCACTGGAACCTCATGAACTTTAGGACATATTTCGGGAAGTGTCATAATTTTTTTTGCCAGGAAGAGGAAGTGTGTGCCACGGCAAAAAGGTTTTACACTAAAAGGTTACCCTTAACGGAGGTATTGAATTTCTCTCTGTGCATTTTCCCATCTTTGATTTTTTTAATTCATAATTTTATAATTAAGATACTTAGCTGGAAGGAAATTTGAGGAGACTTTGCTTCAGTGTCTTCTGGTTATAGGTGAAGAAATTTTGACCAAGAAATTCTGGAAGTTGCCTGTGGCTCCATAGTTAGTGGTAGTACTCGGACAAGAATTCAGGTCTCCTGACTTCTTGTTCAATCTATATCTGTGTATCTACATGTGCTGGTATGTAAGATGCAAATGCAGAGACTATTAATATATTTGGACACATAACAACAATGATGCATGTTGATTTATCTCCGAGGTCAGTTCTGGAGAATCATGAAGCTGGTCATGTTCTTACCAGTACAATATCATGGTTCTGCTTCTTCCTTGACCTCTTTCTGGGCTACACACCCCAGCCAAATGATTATCTTTTCTCCACACTGCCAGAACTTACTGCCCAAGCCACTTTTTTTGGAGAATAATTTGTGCTTCACTGTGACATTGTTTGCTTGAACTTTTAGTTCAGATAGAATTTGTCTATTGCAGTAGATTGTACATTCCCTGAGGAGAAAGGCTTTTGTCTCAGGTTTCCATGCTTCATGGTACCTAGTCCAGGACCAGAGTATAGAATGATTAAAATGCAAAGAAACTAAAAAATAAAATGGCCCAACCTACTGCTTTTACTGAAACTTGGTGGTTTGTCTAAGACTGCATAGCTGGTTGAAGATGGGTTTCTAGTAGAATATACACAGCCTTCTGATGTTAATTGTATGAAACAATGAGTTTATACCAGAGATGGGTGTTTCACGCATTTCTGACTTTCAGATAATTTAAAAAGTATGCCAACTCAATTTCATTAAAATAATCCTTAACATCAAGTTGATAGATTATGGATATATTTGACTGTGACCATGTAAGTAGTGATATATTAGCAAATAGTCTAGGAAATTCATGGCCACAATTCCCCAAACAACATAAATGAGGAGTAACTGGGACTACTCACAAAGGCTGAGTTTCTAGGTGGTCTGGAGTGTAGGCTCTGGGAGTAGTGAAGAACTTCTAGACCTGAGACCACATGAAGACAGGTGAACAACACCCACCACCTCTCCTAACTTTCCTGGACCACACAGAGAAACACTATACTCCTCAAAGGGGCACAGTAGGATGTGACAGGTTATAAGCTTTGGATCAGAACCACCTGGTCATGACTCCTTGTTCCTCTCTACTAGCTGTACAACACTGGACAAATTAGTTGGTTTTTATAAACTTTATATGACTTGTAAAATGGATCTAATTATATCTGCTTCACAGGATTGTCGCTAACATTAAATTAAAGGTGAAGACTTAGTGAAGTATTGTAGTCAAGTAGTTTTCATATGATAAGTGATCAATAAAGAGTAGCTATCAATAATAGCATTCATAATTGTAGTTTTTAACCAATACACTAGGAAAACAAGACTCTTAGGGCATCTTATAACACTAATTATGAGCTGCCTTGCACTATAACCATATTAATAGTCTTATCCTCTCTGGACTATAAGTTCCTTGAGGGGAAGTACATTTTAATCACATTACAGATATGAAACGGAGGCTCAGAGGTAATGGTCCAGACTCCAACTATCATTCCCAAGAAATCCTAAAATTTGAATAATTTAAACTGATACGGATATTTTTCACATTTTTAAGTCAAAAACGTTTATTGTTCTTTTACGTATTAAATCATTGTGACTCGTTCCTATTTAGTATGATATTCTAGGCCCTTTGTACGTGAGTCCAATCTACCCCTCCAGTCTTGTTTCTGTCCACTCCTCAGCATGGTGAATATAGTTTAGACCCTCTGTTTTTTCACTAATCCGTGAAGACACTCTATTGTTTTGTTCTCTTATGCTGTGCTATTCACCCTCTCCTCTGCCTGGAGGAATAGAAGTTAATATTCAAGCAGCAGCTGGGAGGCTTTCTCCAGCCCCATCAGTAAGATGGGAATGATAACGAGGGTCGCCATTTTCAGAGCCCTTATCCGCACCAGACGCCTTGTTGTGAGGAGACACGCTACATTCTGTGATTCCATTATGACTGTTGTCTTATTGATCATGCATCTAGTAAATCTCCGTCTCCCTGTCATCCTCCCAACTCAACATAACTGCTTGAGGGCAGAGACCATGATTCCCCGACCATGTGCAGTCCTAGCGCTGATCCCCGTGTCGCTTCTCTGTCACTATCTGTTGAATCGATAAATGGCAAGGTTCAGGTTGTAATTAATGAGTATTTGTTGAATGAAAATACTGCAGAGAACATTCAAGTATCATATTGGAGATTGGGCTTCTGACTCAAAATTTCCTTTCAACTGTAAGACTTGATGATCTAGCCCTGGCTGGTGTGGCTCAGTGGATTGAGTGCCGGCCTGCAAACCAAAGGGTCGCTGGTTCAGTTTCCAGTCAGGGCACATGCCTGGGTTGTGAGGCTAGGACCTCAGTAGGGGGCATGCGAGAGGCAACCACACACTGATATTTCTCTCCCTCTCTAAAAATAAATAAGTAAAATCTTAAAAAAAAAAAAAAAAAAAAAAAAAAGACTTGACCTACCTACCCCCAACCATATTCAAATAAATTCCCTCATGCTGGGAATTGGGAATAAAAATAAAAAGCAGAGACATTGAGGTTCGTGCACACTTGAGCTCCCCGACACCCTTACCCCACAATGGCTCAGACATTGATTCGCATGCAGTCGCACATCTGGAGCTGTTTCCCCAGCCTTGGCAGAATCCCTGTGGCTTTTCAGCAGACCGTGCTTGAGGGTATCTATAAATAATCACCCAAATGCAATGCCACCCAGCCCTCCGGGTTAAATATAGACATTGGATTAACTCCAGGGAGGAGGGCACAAGTGATTTCCAACTCAAAGAAATTGTTATGAATTCCATTTGCTGCGTGAATATGTACAGAGGATGTTTCCTTCCATAAGGACACCAAAATAGCAATTAACTCAAGGCTAATGTTATAGCTGCTACTGTGTCCCCTGCTTAACTTCTCCCCATCTGGATCCCAACACAGATGCTGATGTGTCTAAATGTGTATGTCCAATGACAGCTCTCTCCACGCCTGTTCTACGTATACCTGTCCTGCCCCCTGCTTCCTGCCTCTGCTTTCCTTTGATGGGGAGGGTGTTGCATGAGTCACAGCACACCATGCTTCAGTTGTGTACCTTGGATGTCAGTAAGATGCCGGAAAGGACTGACCTTTGGCTTTAGTCAGAACTGGGCCCAGTCCTAGCTTCACAAAGTGCTAGCAGTGCGGTCTTTGAAAAGTTACTTAATCCCTTTAAGTCTCATCAAGTTTCTGTATTTATAAAATAGAGATAACCTTGTTTACCTGATAGTGCACTGGGAAGATTTCACAAGATGTTCTATGTAAACTGGCCCACCAGTAGACTCTGAGTAAAATAACTCATCCTTTCACCTCATAATCTCAGTCTCATTTTATAGACCTCTAGAGTTGAAATGACCATTAGTGATTATCTGGTCCACTGCTTGCATTTCATAGATGAGGAAATTGAGGGTTAGAATGGTAAATAATGTGTTTCAGAGGTGTCAGAAGGAGTTAGAGATTGAGCTTTGACCAGGATTCATGTATACTGCTTTGAACCAGGTTCTTCCCAACATCGTTCGTTCATTCATGCATTCGTTCATTCATGCATTCGTTCAGTCATGCTTTGCATGCATGTTTTAATGTTTGTTGAGCACCTTATTAAGTAGAAGATAGTGAAGATATGAAAATTTATGGGAAATGCAACCCTAGCTAACGACGATTAAAGGTGCTCCCAAGTTGGCACATAAAAGAGCTCATATTACCTAACATTTTTTAGTTCTCTTTATTTTCCACTAAGTGCTGGGGATTGTTTTAAGCCCTTTACATACTCAATTCCTTTTACCCTCCCCAAACCATGTGATATATACTCACTCTGATCTTTCCAACTTTACCTATGAAATGAAACCGAAGCACAGGGAGATTAGATGGTTTGTATAAGTTTATACAACTAATAAGTGGTTGTTACAGGATTTGACCCCAGGCAGTGTTGTTCTCAAATTCATGCTCGTAACTACTGAATTATACCATCTCTTCATTCAGACCAGTGATTTTAGTGTGACAATCCAAGAAAGCACAGGGACTATAGAAGTTCAACACTTGGCCACTCCAACCATTCAGTGGGAGGCAGGGAAGGCTTCCTGGAAGGGCTGTTTTGGAGAGTGATGTTGTCCATCTGATAATAATAAATGATGTCATTAACCCCACAGGTGACAGTTTTATTGAATTACATATGACTAAGCATAAGACTCCAAGTGAGTTACAGGAACATAAAACAGAGGCGACCAACCTTAGGTTTGGTCGCATTTTACAATTTGTAAAGCACTTTCACACATATTATTTGCTTGAGCTACACAGTACCACCTTTGTGATGATAGAAGGGCATAGATTATAATCCTAGTTTTACAAATAAGAAAATATAGACTTGGAAATGATAGCTTTGATCAAAGATGCTAATAAGCAAAATTATAGGAGAACTGGAATAAGATATTGTTCTCCTAGTTATTAGGGCACTTCTTTCTTTTACCAATTTTTTATGATTATTTAGTTTGAAAATGAAGAAAATGCCCATAATTTAGAGAAAGGGATAATTAGTCTACCCATGACACTGTCTCCCCAAACATCAGATGTTGTAATAGGGTTTGATGTGGTTCTTAATTTCAGACAAATCTCAATGAAATCCTCAAACAAGAACCTTGCAAGATAGATGGCCTGCATTGTCGGCTAAAGTGAGAGGCCTTTGTTGCCAATAGAGAGAGGCTATAGGGAGTGATAGACCTGTATTCTTGACCTGGGAGAAAGATTTACCAACCCTATATTGGGTGTGAGCAAAAGAAAGACATAGATAAGCCCATTGCTTTTTAAAGAAAACGTGCTTTGGATCATACAGAGGTCCTGCTCTTTATGACAAGGAGGTGATAACATTATCTGTTGGAAGCTTTTTGAAAGATAGCCATAATACTCTGATCACCTAACACATAAACCCCAGTGGCCTCTGCCAGCATATCATTCTGAAGGCACCTTTCTGATTGGATGAGTCAGCAATGAAATGTATCTTTAAATAGAGTAAGCTGCCATGGGAATGTTGGGCAATGTGAACAGGGTTTGATTGCATTGTCATCAAATGGTTCTCAGCAACTTCTGGGTCACTTATCCCTTTGAGAATGTGATGTAAAACCAAGAGCCTTCTCTTTTAAAAGTATACAGAAGCACATACATGTAAAAATTTAATATATTTTCAAGGACTCCACAGACTACCCTGAGGCTTTAACAAGGACACTAGTGATCCATAGACAAAAGGTTAAAATCTCAGTTTTTCAATTGCTTAGTTACACTTAAGAGGCATTGGACTATGAGTTTCCATGAACAGAAACTGTGTGTTATTCATTATTATGCCTTCAGTGACTAGGAACATAGTGCCTACTGAAAACCTTTGGTTGAATTGAACTGATCTGTAATAGAGTTAAGTGTTAGTTAGCTCCGACTAATAACAAACTACCCAAAAGAATAATGGCTTAAAACAATAGTCATTTATTTAGCTCATGATTATGCAGATTACCAATTTGTACTGGACTCAGGTGGGTCACTCCTTTGGTCTCAGTTAGGTTCCACCATGTGTCTTTGGTCACTTATGAGTCACATACAAGTTGTTTTTGCTAACACATTGGCTGAACTTTATAACGTATTTGACTGAGACAACCGGGTTAACTCATCTGTGGTCCACATGATCAGTGACATGAGCTAGTTCACATGACAGAGACAGGGAGAAACACACCTTCCACCTCAGGATAACAGCTAGTTTCCGACGCCAAGGACACTCTGTCTCCCCCAGATCCATTTTGCACTATCCCTTCCGGAGAAACAGTGCTAGTTGACCCGTATTAAGACCCCCATGTTTCACACTGTCTTCCCTTTGCCCTCAGCTAGAATGGAGTGAAATCACTGATTCACAGAAATATATTAATGACTCAGACCTTTAATGCCGTACTTTGCTATCAGGGGGTCACATCACATATGGATGGCATGGAGGTTGGCAGTGGCCTGATCACTGGGACAGAAGGAAGCTATGGGTTGCGGAAGGACAGAGGTGAAGGGTGGAAGATCCCAGAACATCAAGCTAGCCAATCGCAGTCCTTTAGGTTGTAGCTTCAACTATATGTGAGAACAACTTTCTCACCTTTCTGGGGAAGAAACCAGCCTAGAATTCTTGAACACCAGGAGGATAAAGCCTGAAAGCATTGATACTTGGGGTAATATTTACCATTAATGTGGTGCATGTGTACCACAGAGAGAGAACACACAGGGAATCTTCTTCCCACCTTTCCTTCTGAGCAGATAGGAGCTCCCTCCTAGAGCTCCCATGGCCTTTGCACAAGTCCCTCCTCTATAGCGTGATTGCCTATGTAGTTGACCATGTTTTTTGTAGAATTTAAGTTCTATCAGGGCAGAGACCTGATCTGTACCACTGCCATTCTAATATGCCTGGCATATGGTTGGGGTCCAGGATGTAATTGTTAATCCAATTTACTTACGACTCTATTTTATTAGTAATATAAAAATTTGAAGAGAGAACAAAAGTGACAGGTCTAAGATGCAGTATTCAGACCCATTTCCCTATCATTCCACAGTCATCCAAAGACTTACCCCATCTCTAAAAGTGTACGTGTTTCCTGATTTAACTTCAAAGCCAGGTGTTTTCAGGAGGGGTCAGGTTACTTATGACAGTTCTATCAGAATGCAGGCAATTTTAAAGTAGGTGAGAAAACAGCACTAATAATCATAATAATCATTGTAAAAGAGATGTGTTGTTCTTTTCCCGGATTTGATTTAAGCGGTTTCCAGTCAGCTTCCTGTATCTGCACAGTTCACCTTTTCTGAGCTTTCTTCTTCAGACTCTCTCCCCAAGCCCTCAGCCCTCATTTCTGCCCGCGGAGTCTCCCAGGAATAGCTGGAATCCAGCCTCCTGCATAGCTCCTGAGCATGGGATAATTGCAATATAATTAATGAATTAAAAAGAATGAAATGTTTTAAGTGCTTTCAATATTCCCTTTCCTATAATTATCTACAGGAAACATGTTCATTAACAATCCTGTGCTGACAGCCCCCAGGCGCTGGGTAAGCCAGCTCAGCCTCCAATAACAAAAGGAATTGATGACCTCTCTATCTCTGGCCCCCAAATTCAGCAGGAAGAGAGGAGGCCAAAGCAGGACCACCATTCAGAAGATTGTTGACCAGATCAGACTCTCTCCCTCACCTGTCTCAGGGCACCTCAACGAGTCTCATAGGCCAGGGACGTTCTCTCTGCCTGTCTCCCTCAGATCTGTTTTACACTGTCCCTCAAGAAAACTCCATGCTAGGTGGCCCCTGTTAGGTCTCCCATGTCTCATATCATCTTCCCTTTGCCTTCTGCTAGAAAAGAGCAGATTCCTTAATTCACAGAAACATATTAATGACTCAGATCTTTTACTGCTGTGCCTTGCAGTCAGGGGTAACATCACCCACGCTGGGGAGCCAGACGGTACTCAGAGCTGAGGGGTATACCTGCCACGGATGCCTGGGGCTTAATTTCATTTGACCACTGGGAGGAAAGAGTTGCATTAAATGAACAATTGGTGTTTTATGGAATAGAATTCAGAGTGCTCATGGATCTTAAAAGATGAAGCATTTTTCAAAACAAAAAAGAAAGAAAGAAACCCAAAAACAAACAAACAGAAAAAGCCCTCATGCTTATGGTGGACTTATTCAGACTGGGTCCCTAATTGCTCCAGGGCCATCTAATCACTGACTATATCACTGGAGACATTTGTTGTTAAGTATGATCTAATGAGATACACCTACTGTGGACACTTAGTGGCAACCCAGGGCAACTATCTTATACCTTGGGATTTTCATCAATATGACAGATTATGAGAGGGACATTTTGGGGTAGGGTCCCATCCCAGAGCCACATAGGTTTATTTTTGCATGAGTTTCCAATATGTACAAGGTACCAAGCCAGCTCTGGTGTGGAATATGTTGATGAATGACACAGGGACTATGCATTCAAAGGTTTTATAGACTCGCGGGGGAGATAAGATTTCTATCTATAAATAACAATAATAGAGACAGGGCTACGAACTGTCAGAGAGGAGCAGTAAAAGTGCTCTGGATATCCAGAGGAGGTGGACATTCTCTCCAGTTGAGGGGATCTGAGAACATGTCACGAAGGAGGAGGATTTTCAGCTGTAACTTGGAGGACGCGTAACATTTGGATGAGCAAAGATGCAAGAGGATGGTTGTCACCATGTCAGGAAACAATTCTTAGCAGAGGTGCAGAGACTGAATCAGGGAGCAGAGAGGTCTGGCCACGGCGGGCCATGGTGGGACAGTAAACTAAGTGATTAATCAAGGTGCACCTGCAAGGAAGGAGTCTGTGAAAACGTTCATGTAGCATACATGGCGGTTGTATCAATAGCAGTATTTTAGCTTATGAGTGAGAGGAACCTTTTTGTTTCAGAACGAGAGCAGAACAGCCAGCAGGGGCAGGGTCTGCATGTGTGGGGTAAGAGTGGAGGTAGGGATTCAGGTTTGGAAGTTGGTAAGAGAGTTCATGCAGGCAGTAAAGAAGGATTGACCATCCAACACCAGATCAAATCCCAGCACGGTAGCTGTACCCGTAAGAGGACACCAGGCTGCCGTTGTACCTTGAAACAAATGCAAAGGAAAAGAAATTGGAGAGTGGAGCAGTTGAGGTAATGTGTGAAGGAGCCACAGAACACACTGAAAAGACTTGAAGGCTATGAAAATTAAAAAAAAAAAAAAAATCAATCTGTTTATATAATGAATCCACTTGAGTATATTTTTTAAGACAGGGAAATTGGCAATCAATAAAATATTTAATGGTAGTATCTTTGGAATACCTGCAAAATTCTAATTTGGAAACAGCTTATTAGAGGCAGGCTTGTGGGGGATACTGATAAGATAAATTGGTCAGACAACAGATTCAGGCCCCTGTCAATATAACAAAACGATTTGAGACAAGTGGCCAGTTTTAAGAGCTTGCTGATGTCAGGGCGGGAGAGGGCCTGGCATGGTGTCCTCAGGTGCCTTTGTCAGACGTGTCTGAAGCAGGCGCTGTACGGAGTTCAAGGTGGGCAGAGCTGGTCAGCTGATCACAGAGATCACAGAGGCCGTTACTTCCAGACCCTCAGGCAACTCCAGAGGGTTCGCACCTCTCTGCCAGATTGAAGTCACCTGGAGTTTTTCAGCCCTCTGAGCCCAGGCCAAATTGGGTCTTCAGTATTCTTGTTTCTCAAAGGGGTCCATCCCTTTTATGTTTGTTCCCTTGATTGAACCAAGAACCATCTTGATATCCTCAAGAAGATGTGGTCTCTGAATTGAAATGGGAGGTCAAGACTTCTGATCTCACAAAGATGACAGAATATGGCTTCTGGGGTCAGACCGATTGGATTGACTTTTTTCTTCTTTCATCAACACTAATCATCAGGAGATGCAAGATGTGCCCTCCCCTGTCACCGCCCGCCCCATGACTTTAGGCTTATATTCTACTAGATAAGCAACCCTTGAAGAAGAGATGTCCACTGGCTTGACATGATTCCCCTGCCCATTCCAAATAATCCTCTGTGGCTAGGTGGATGGATTAACTAAGTAGTCAGGCCTGGCTTTGTTCCCATCTTTTAAGCCAAAGGCTGTAAATAGCCTCTGAACCGCAGGAACTGAGAGCAAGAGAGGAATGGTTTTTAGTGCAGTGGTTCTCAAAGTGTGGTCCCTGGATCAGTAACATGAGCATCCCCTGGCAAATACCTAGACATGCCAGTTCTCAAGCACTATTACAGACCTATAAAATCACAGACTCTGGAGAGAGAGAGCAGGAGCCCGTGTTTTCACAAGCCCTCCATGGGACTTTGATCTGTGCTCAAGTTTGAGAATCCTTGTTCCAAAAGAAGAGGTATGAACAATTTCCAGAAAAAGATAGAAGAATACCAAACAAGCAGAAACAGCAGATACCTATCACAGTCTGCACCCTGATAAATCATTATATCCATTTTATGGAAGGGAAATCTGAGGATTCGGGAAATAGTTGGACTAGGCCAAGACCTCATGTCTAATAAGGCCATAGCCTGGTCTTGGACTCAGATATTCTTGTTCCTAATCCAGCCCTCTTCCCACCATTGTGCTGTGAAAGAAAATGAGAAAGGAAACTCCTTGCTGCAAGGCATTGCACCTGATTGTACTGTAGACTGTTCTTTTCCTAAGGAGCGTTTTTTCACCTAAGTAACCGCTACCTAATAGTGGATTGCCCGGATGCATTTTCAGGACATAAGCTTCTCTACTGCCCTAGAGGGAATAAGCCCCCAAGAAGTGATGGGTACATCGGGTAGCAGTTTCCATTCCTATATGCTCACTTTCCAAGAATGCTTACCCATGCCCAGAGGTTCTGCATGGCCAGATGACATAATTATCTGCAGATGTTACTCACTCCAGGGCCAAGTTATTCATATTTTACATTTGAAACCATCTCCCAGCTAAGGCCAAATGAAATGACCTTTGCAGAATGAACTAGACTGAAGTCAACAAGAATTTATTGAGCAGGGAGTATGTGGCCAGGACCGCCAGTCATCGCTGAGCTTACGAGGAAGAAATCACAGACACTTCCCCCAAGGAGAGCCCGATTCTGTGTGGCAGATGAGATGAACACAACGAGAACAATTAGAGAATTTTATGGGCACACCGTCCTTCAGTTGTGCTATTGTGTGCCCAGTACCCAAACCTTCTTTTTATGTTTGGGGATCTTTTTCCACCTTTTAAATCTTGATGAGAAGCTGTGTACATCTTGCTGTAGAACCTGAAAAAGCCAGGTGTAAACCTTCCCAGCTACACAGGGAATGAAAGCATGGTCAGCCAATCAGAGGTGCCCGACTGGAGGTGGAGATAGAGGAGGGAGGGAGGACGGGGGGAAAAAATTCATCATGTTGGCTGCAGTGGCATGTGCCCGTTTCCAGGGCCTAGACATGAGGGTGCCAGAGGCAGTGCCAGAGCCCTGTGCCAGGGTGTGGATAATGCTAGCTGCAGTGTCCGATGGTAAAGCAATGGAGTTGTCGGTATCCCTATGGGATTGCTTATGTGCCTCGTTTGTTCTGAGTTCTGGTTGTGTGGACTTGTTTTGCTTCCTAGACCTTCCTGGCAAAGTTGTGAACGTCTCAGTATCTTTTTGATAATTTTCCATTGGGCTTAAATTTCACTAGGGTCCCTTTCTGTTGCTTGCTGCCCCTTTGTGTCCCGGCGGATGACCATGGTCTCCTTTCTGACCCTCAGTGCATTGTGCTCTCTCCCACCATGGGTTTTGTGCAAGGTGTTCCCTCAGCTCAGGCCATGGATTCTTCCCTTGTCTCCGAGTCTCTTTACCTAGTTAACCGCTATTCACTGTCTAATCTTTGAGATCCCAGTTTGAACATCATTTGCTCATGGCAGCCTCCCTGAGTTACTGGAATGCTTCTCTTCGTATCCATTTTCACTGGACTGTTTTTTCCTTCAAGGACACTATCTAAGTATGTAAATCCATGGCCAGTCATTGCTATTTACCTTCTCAAACTAGATTTAAGCTACATGAGGGTAAAGACTGTATCTTTTGCTCACCATTGTTATCGCCACTGCCTAACATGATGTCAGAAGGCACACGAAGCTGTGTACCTTGGATAGTTGAATGGGATGAGTAAATGAAGACTGTTAGCAGAGGGGGCGCACACCACAGATACTGTCGTCCTTCTGGAGGGACTGTGGAAGTGAGAGTGGCTAAGGAAAGTTCTCAAGGTAGGTGGAGCTTGAGTTGAATCTTGAAGTATTTGTGGAATTTGGCCTGGAAGGACAGGGGTAGCATATCCCAGGAAGACAGAACAGTATGGAGCCAAGAGTAGGAAAGGGAATTGTCACTGTGGGCTCAGAGAACCAGTGGGTGACTTATCTGCTGGGACGAGGCTTCTGTGCAGAAGACTAGGTTAAGTTATATAGGTAAAATGGGATAGATTTTAAGAGGCATTTATTTAAAGAGTCTATTTCTGGTCATTCTATTTTATTTTTTACATTTTTAATTTAAGTATAGATGGTATACAATATATGTTATGTTAGTTTCAGGTGTAAAATATAGTAATTTAACATTTTTATACCTTACAATGTAACCAGCCCACTCATTCTAGTAATTATCTCTCACTCTGCAAACTTAACCACAATATTATTAACTACATTCCCTTTCCTCTTTCCATCCATCCCCCCCACCACCACTCCCTTCTGGTAACCATTCCTTTGATCTCTGTTTCTATGAGTCTGTTTTTGTTTGTTTGTTTTGCTTATTTTTAGATTTCACATGTATGTGAAATCATACAGTATTTTGTTATTTGTCTTTCTCTGCCTGACTTATTTTGCTTAGCATAATACCCTCTGGATCCATACATATTGTTGCAAATGGCAAGAATTCATTTTTTACTGCTGCGTAATATTCCATTATATATATACACACATATGTATGTGTATATATATTCTGCTCTTTTTAAGCTATCGGTTCTGGGCAGTGACCTTATCCTATCTAGATCTCGATTTCTCCATTTGGGAAATGAGAATACTATCCAGTCCATGCTTTCTTTGGTGAGAAGTATATGGTAAAGTAATTTCTAATTTCTTTTTTGAAAATCCAATAGGACCATTCCTGTTAGGGACCCTTCAATGACACGCTGGCCCACAAAGCCTGAGCACTGCAGCCAGGCTTTGAGGTTCTTGATCACGTGACTCTTGCCTACTTCTTCAGCCTTGCTTCCTACTGATTCATTCTCACAGTTTATTTACATTTCCCCAAGCTCTTTTGCACTTCTGGGTCTTTGTACAAGCTCTTCTCTCTGACAGTAACGGCTTTCCCTTTTCTGTCATTTCTCTTCCGAGTTTATCTGGTAAACTCCTATTAATTATCCACTCAAACCCAGCTTCTGTCATTTCCTCCAAGAAGCCTCTATTGACTCAAAGGTAATCATTTTGGATCCCATCACTGTGTATGTATGTGTGTGTGTGTGTGTATGTGTGTGTGTGTGTGTGCGCGCGCGTGCGTGTGTATAAATGATGATCTTTTCCACAAATTTTGATGCCCCAGCACCATCTTTGTGCCTAGAACATAACAGTGTATTATATCAGACCTAGATTGCCAGCTACTAAAAACTAGACACATTCACCTACTAAACACGTGGCGGGTATCCATTAGTTCCAGGTTGCACATTAGGCAGCAGTGGTGGTGGGCATGGCGGTGATGGTGTAGGTAGCTCTCACCGATGAAAGGGACTTGGGGAACAGGTAACCCAGTCACCTCCACTGTCAGATAAGGCAACCAAGGCCCGGAGAAGTTAGGAGTTTAAGGCCACACAGTAATTCATAGGCAAGAGAAGAATCTACTTCTTATGACTTAGCTTGGGAATATGTTTATATCGCCACCTGCTTTTATGCTTATTATAGTAATAATTACTCTGCCTTTTAGCCACACTGGTTAAGTCCTATTTTTAGAGTCCGAGCTAACGTTATGGAGGATTAATATTCTTTTTTCCCTCTTTTTATTATTGCATGATGTGGCTGCAGCTAAGACATGGCCTGTTTTCCCCATTTTTTTAAGATACGTATACAAAGAGTGACTTCCTAATATTTGAAGAGTTCATAAATTATGAATTCAGAAAATTTCCATTTCCGCCCACCACCTTTCCTGCTGTGGCAGTTCTGGAGCCATTTGGTGGTGATTTGTAAATCTCTGAACCTGTAACAGGAGAATGGATAATTCTAAGAGCGCATCTAAAAGAAATAGTTTGCATCGTTTGGAACAATGAACCATCTGTAATTGAATACAAGACCTAAGACAGCATGAATGAGATCATGTCTGTAAAATGGTCTGAGCCCCTCAGAGGCAGCCACTCCATAAATACAAGGTATTGTTGTTGCAGCATTTATAACACCACATAACAGGAGCACTCCTCGTTGCGAGCGGAAAATGGTCTGTACAGGGTTTCATGAATAAAAGCATGAGCTTACTCACTCCTCCCTCATTGTTTCCAGCTCTCTTCTGGCCTCTGGACCAGTATTTTACTCTGTTTTCCATCTTGCCACTTAAAACGGGCAGGGGCATGTTGGAAGGAACTCAGCAAAACATGTCATTCACTCAGTAATTCACCCAATGTTTACTGAGAGCCTTCAATGTGCCAGTCCTATGCTAGGTAACTTGATGAGGTCTCTGTCCTCGAAGTTTTATTCCCAGTTCTCCCTTTAGCTCCAAGAATGTCTGCTGTCGAGTGATTATTTTCACTGTATTGAAACTCTACCTTTGTGTCATGAGCTTTCAGAGTTCACGTGTGCAAACATTTTTACACACGTTTTATAATATCATCAAGGACAGAACCATTTCCTTTTTTTTCTTGTTCCCTGACAAATGTGTTGTTGGTGAGAAACTACTGTGATTTAGGGATAAACGATGATTATTCACTCAACAAATATTTTCCAGGAGCCTATAATGTGGTGGGTATGCACTAAGGATATAGGCAAGAATGAGAAACATAAGTACTCTCAAGGAAACAAATAATCAAGATATAAACAAGCCATACCCTGTGTGGCTCAGTTGGTTGGGTGTTTTTCCACTAAGCAAAATTTCGTCGATATGATTCCTTGTCAGTGGTGTCAGACCAGCACATGCCTGGATTGCGGGTTTGGTTCTCAGTCCCAGCACATACGAGAGGCAACGAGAGAGGTCAGTGTTTCTCTCTCACATGATGTTTCCCGCCCTCTCTATGTCCCTCCCTTCCCCTTTCTCTAAAAATAAATAAATAAAATCTTTTTTACAAAAAGATATAAACAAGTAAGGATATACCACAATGACAGTAGTGTAAGTTTTATGAGTACAAATAAACCAGGATGAGGGGCTTAAAAAATGACTGGTGGGGGGGAGCGTTTCAGGTAGGTTGGCCACATCTGGAAAGGAACCGAGCCACGTGGCTATTTTGGGGCTGATTGTAGCAGGCAGACAGGAAACCAGTGTGCAGACCCTGAGATTTACACTCTGGATCAGGGAGCGGCCAGGCCATCTAAGTGCAGTGATGAAGAGCTAGAGTGATAGGAAAGGAGGCGAGCAGGGGAGACAGGGGCCGGCTTCTGCAGGTCCTTAGCCATCTGTGGGATGCAGAGGCTACTTCCTCCCGTGTAGACTGCCGCAGGACCTTCTCACCACTGCCCCTGATGCCAGCGTCTCCTCTTTCCGTCATCCCTGTGCACTTGCCTTTGAAACCTCCATCCAACCTTGGGTCAGGCCCTGCCACCATCATCCTCAAAACTTCTCAGTGGCTCCCTGACTTTTGAGAAACTAAGTTCAAATTACACTGCAGGGTGTTGAGACACTCTGCAAGTGCCCGAGTCCAGGTCTTCCAGTCCCCCTCCCCTTTACACCCCGCTGCTCTCCCTGCACTCCCGCTGCCTCAGAACAGGGCAGTCGTTAAAACACGCAGCCCTTTGATCATGTGGTTTCCTCAGGCTTCTCTCTCTTCGTGGATCATCCTTCAGGACTTGACTCAAATGCTACCCCCTCCTCAGACCGACGTTACAGTTAAGCTCTCTTCGCTGTGTGCTTCAACATCGGGGTCCCATTTGTGCTATGTTTGACTCTGCCTCAATGAACATGACTTCTGTACATACCAGGTTCGGAAGGGATTTGCCGAATGGTGGATGATCTTCGTTATTGAAAGCACATAACTACAGGCGCTAACATTTAGTGAGGACTTAACATGTGCATAGACTTGGGGTAGGAACCTTACACAGATGATCTCATTTAATCTTTCCGGCAATCCAGGAGTAGGGACTGTCACCAATCAATTAACAGAGGAGGGGACAGAAATTCAGAAAGCTAAGAACCTTAACCATGTTCACTTTGACACTAAAGCACGTGCTGTTAACCATCACATTGGACAAAAGCTCTAAGATCATTAAACTCCATTCCCATGGAGGTCAGAACCAATTCACAGAAGAGTGGAGAGATTCCAGGTGACCATGCATAAGGACTTCCTGGAAATGAAGGTTCTTTGGCTCTGGAATGGGTTTCCAAGGGCCTTGATGGATGCAGGTAAGACCGCTCTGGCCCTAGCATGGAGCTGGCTAGCTGGTGACCCTTGGAGAGCTCTTATTCCTAGCTTCACCCTAACAGCCTGACTGTTACCCAGACCCATATTCAAAAGTCCTTGATTTTAATCCTGGTTCTGAGTATGACCTACCTAGGAAACTTACAGTTTCCATATTTGGAAATAGTGGCAGTGTTCCATCTTTAATGATGAAGTTCAGAAAGTTTTCATTAATAGTCATTCTCTCTTCCTCCTTCTGATAACATGTACTAAGTAACTATTTTACCTCCAGTAAGCTTCTTGTCCACCATACATTGACAGGTGACACATAGTCCTTATCATTGTCAATGAGTTTGTATTATATTTGAGAAATTAAAATATATATCCTAAAAACTGTAAAACTCATTAGTATATGATAAACACCAATGTCAGACCTGTACATAGAAAGTATCAAATAAGTGTTTGTGGATGACCGACCGACTTAGCTAATGAAGTAACTCAAGAAACACTTGTTAGGCATTACTGAGTTCCTGGCTTTGTATGTTGTAAAAATTATGGGAAGTTAGAACATTTCTATCTGAAGCGACCTGAGAAGGCTTCACTGAGGAGGTGACATTTGAGAAGAGTGTGTAAATTTCAGGCTTCCTGAGAGCATGGACTTTGTTTAATTTGCGACTATGTCCCTGCAGCCAGAGCACTGCATGGCACATGTGGGCACCCTCTGTGTATTTGTTCAATGAATGAATGAGTGAGTGTGATTACAGTGGTCAGATGACAGGTACCAGGGATGGACAGGAGCTGAGGCAGCATCCTCCTAACAGAGCCGCATATGGGAAGGTCCAAGGAGCTTCGCTCAGCTCTAGGACCACGAGTGCAGTCCCTCCCCTCCCTGACCTTCAGCATCGTCTTTTGTATTATTGCGTCTGCACTAGAGGCTCCCCTGCGATGCCGTGCAGGTTTCATGCCCTGTACGTCAGGTCCGAAGGATGGGGAGGAAACGAGGGACTCACGATTTGATCGTGCCACCCAGCCCAGAGTCTGCCAGCGTTTTCCCCGGACACTAATGGAACCAGTCACTGAAGCTTGCCTGTACCTCTTCAGTGCCTTTTGGCTGCCTCCAGCCCTCAGGGCTCCTTCGGCCCTGATCAGCACAAGTAAATGCTATAACTCCTGCCCGTCACGACTCACTGGGTGGCCTTGGATGAATTACTTGTCCCCCACTGGGCCTCAGTTTCCCTATCAGGAAACTGGTGAGACTGGCCTGGACAGTCCCGGGGGCCCCCTCCCCCGGCCAGGCGCTGTATCCTGCTCTGCTTCGAGGCAGCGGTTGCCATCACCATGACTCATATGTTCGCAGGCTGGGTCACTTCTGCCTCGCAGGGGTTGCAGGGTGCAGCGGGTTTCTCAGTGTGCGCCTGTCAGAGTGGAGCGCACCCTTCAGCTCTCAGAGGTCGGCCTCGCGTGGACACCTGCCCACACCTGATATGACAGTCTGGCCCCAGCAGACGTGGGCTCAGGAATTTCATGGCAGTTCCTGGATCCTAATGCCTGGGCCCGATCCAGGTGCTGAGTGGGAGGATGCTGTCACTCAGGAGTCAGTTTCTTTCAGTAAAATGGAAAATTCCACTCCACCAGAGAGCTGACGCTACGAGGATCCAGAACAAAGCTTTCGTTTCTGAAAATCTTGAAGCAGAGCTTATTTAGGGAGATCCTTCCAAGTCCCACAGATGCAGGTCCGAGAAATAACTTTACTGTCTAGCATTAGAAAAAGGACGTACCTTCCCTGCTCCTTTCTGCACTTCTCTCAGGAAAGATGCTAGGGAGCTGCAGAGGGTGTGAGATCCTCCCATGCAGCCTGGAGTGAGCTTTATGATCACCCAAGTCTGCACCTTTTAGATTTATAGCTGTGCCCTTGAAACTATTTGTGACAATGGGCAATCACTGTTGTCTCTCTAAGGCTCTGTTTCCTGCTCTGGCTGTTGTGGGTCAGTGAATTGAGTGTCGGTCTAGGGCCCAAAAGGTTGCAGGTTCAATTCCCAGTCAGGGCACATGCCTGGGTTGTGGGCCAGGTCCCCAGTGGAGGGAGCATGAGAGGCAACCACACATTGATGTTTCCCTCTCATTCTTCTTCACTTTCCTTAAAATAAATAAATAAATAAATAAATAAATAAATAAAATCTTTAATGCTCTGTTTCCCTCTAAAATCGGCATGGCGACCTCTGATTTCCAAGGCTGACCTAATAATGAATTAATTAATGCTCGAGAAATGTAAAAAGAGCGACAGAGTAGCATAGAGGAAATGGTAAAGACTTCAGATTCTCATGGGCCTGGGTTCTAACACTTGCTCTACCCCTTCTAAGATGTATAACCTTGGACAAGTGGAGCTTCCTCTTGAGCTCCAGTTTTCCAACTTGACGAATGGAAATACCTTGCAAAATTATTGCAGGGATTAAATGAAAGGCTATATGAAAAGTGGCTTACCCAGCCCAGAAGGGGAAATTATTTGAGTCTATGAAAGCTCATGAAGCCTGCCAGTATTATGGGAGCAGAGAAAACAGTATTTCCCTCAGTCTAAGAAGGAAACTTACTTTCTATGATGAAAAACGTTTAGCTTTCGGTTCTGTGCAGAGGAGGGCAGTCATCCCAATTCCCTTGTCCAGTTCAGTGGTTAGGTTATCAGTATTGCGCAGGAAAGTAAAGCTTTCGATTGTTGCTTTGCGGGGTTTCACCAGGTACCCCTGGCTCCTCCGGACTGACTGCAACATTTTGCACAGCCAGCCCCTGCAAAGTAGCATCCGCAGGTAGAGAGAGGTGCCCCTGCAAATGCTGGTGTCAAGGGTAACCCTGATACCACGTGTTTTCCCCAACACCTATCAACGTGGCATCAAGCTAAAGAAGACCCCAGACGTGTAAATCCCAAGCAATGACTAAAACTTACATTGAGTAGTGCTTACTCCCTTGCCAGACAATTTGGATAGACTCTTTTCTAATCCCCAGAGCAGTACATGACAGTAGGCCATTAAACACCCCCGTTTTATAGAGGAGAACGAGTGCAAAGAAGTCAGGCACCCGAGCTGAGCGCACTTGTAAAGGACCCGGTTGAGGTCTGAATTCACACTGCTGGGCTACAGAGTCTGTGCCTTGGACCCCTCCCGGGCCTGCCTGTCAGAGACACAAGCCTCTGTGCTGGGAACAGCCACAAGGGTAACCCTAAAGCCACCTGAGCTAGGGCTTTTTCGGGTGCCCTCGCTCTGAGCTTGCCCAACTGGGAAGCTTTACTGTGTGACCAAGTCAGTTCCCCTCTGGATGACAGCTCTGGGTAAAATTCCACGGGGGTCTGCAGCATAAAGGGGGCGGGGCCTGCCGTCCTGGCAAGGAGCATTCCGTCGCTCACGTTGTCTAGAGTTACTTAACAAACAGCTGGCCAAATTTTAGCTGCTCTTACTGTTTTATGTTCATTATTTGATTGTATTATTGTTTTTAAATTCTCTACAGACAAGGCACCCCCTTGTTGCCCATACCCACAGCGGGCCACCCTCACTGCTCTACCCTAGGGACAGTGATCTCGGCATCTCATCCCCTCTGCTCCCCGGCCCCCAACCCCGCCACTTCAGGTAGGGGCTTTGCTTTAATGTGGTTAATACATGGGGTGTTGGAGAAAGCTTTGGCCAGGAAACAGCTTCCACTACTAAACAAGAACTTGCAACCACTGGCTGAGATGTCCTTGCTAGAGCTCTGTCCAGGCCGAGTGTTTTTATGGTTCTAAACCCGCTCTCCCCTGGGAGGAATGACACAAAGTGCTGATTTAGGTAATGGCACTTGTCCCCCGAAGGCACTTGGGAAGGAGCTGTGGACATGTCACACTTTATGACAGTTATTCCTAATGTGGGTCTCAGTGATGATACATTCCTTTTTTGAAACAAAGAAAAAACTTCTTTACTCTGTGGTCATTCTTCGCCAGGCACTGTGCTAGGAACTGGCATTTTAAGGAGGAAGGGGGGATGAATGTGGGGCTCGGGAATAATGGAAGGGAGAGAGAGCAACAAAAAATCCCAAACCAATGTGTAACTAAGAACTAAGGTAAATGCAAAGAGGAGAAAGAGAATGTTATTATGAGCAAGAATATCAGAGGGGATCATAATTTCGATTGGGGAGGGGTAAGAAGAGCCTTTCTGCTGAAGTAGTTAAATCAGAGACCGAAAGAAGGATGAGGAATGGATGGTAGAGGCGTGGAGCGAACAGCATTCCTGCGGCAGGAACAGCCTATGCAAAAGCGGGGAGGAGGGGATGAGCTGAGGTCCCCTGGGAAGTCGGGGGAGGGGCAGCCAGTGGGGCCGGAGTGCAGCAGTGGGGGGCGGGGAAGCGGGGAGGAGGCCGGAGAGGCAGCCGGGGGCCCCATCGAACCACTCTGGAGTCCCTGAGGAGGATTGTGGGAGTCTCTAAAAGATTTTAGGTAAGAAAATGCCATGACCCAATTTTTATCTTAGAAAGAGCCCCCTGGCTGTGCCATGAAGAACTGAGTCACTAAAACTGGCCGCATAACCCTGAAATATCTTTGTCACACAGAGAAAGTGGCCTCCTTGAATCTCAGTGAGAAAGCTGTAAATTCAGGCTTTGGGGTGTGCCTGAGTCAGCCCCAGACCTTCCGTGCCCGCGGTCTCAGACAGCCTTGGAAGAGCACCGGCACGTCTCTCGCGGAGACCCGTGCTCCTGGCTGCAGTGCCCCCCTCTGCTTCCACCACAGCCACCGGGTGAATCATAGCTTTTGTCCAAAGTGGGTGGAACCTCCCGCCGGCTCCCGCCCTCCCCATCGTCATCAGAGGAGGAAGCGCTGCCAAGTTCCCCCTCAGCGTGAGGGACACCACCTGTCATGCTGTGTCCTCCTCCCACTCGGACATCTGACAGCCTCCATGACTGGTGCGCTGGGGAAGCACAGATCATCACAGCTAAGGGGACCTTAGAAACCTTCTGGATCCGCCCCCCAATTTACAAGCTCAGGGAGGGGGAAGGTGCCTCCAAGGGCCACAGTTAGCTAGGAGCAGGTCAGAACCAAGATAAGCCACAAGGGAGCTGCTCAGTAAATACCCCTGCCACAGGCTAGTGCTGGACTTTGAACTGAGACTCTGTAGGCATCGAAAGATGTTCTGGAATGGGAGTCCAGTGACCTGAGTTCCAGTTCCAACTCCAGAGCCGACCTGTTGTGTGACCTCAGATAAGCTTGCTTGCTTTCTAAGCTGCATCGTCTCCCTCTGTACCGTGGAGGATCGGTGTTGCACATGTCTGAACTCTGTGGGCGCTCTCTCACTGCACACAGCAGGGCTCTGGCAGGGACTCTAGAAAGGGGCAGCGCTGGTGACAGAGGGTGTGTGACTGGTCTCCATAGCAGCCTTCCTCCCACCAAGCGTGACGGGGCTAAAGGAGCTGCTGCTGTCACAGGCCACCCATCCCCACATCCACACGCACGTTAGGGTGCGCCCCCACACCACCAGCGGCTCAGGGCCTTACGCGGTTCTGCTTTTCTTGACAAAACCTCCTCATCCCTGGCAGTCCCCCACTCACTGTCCCACATCAAAACACGTTCCTGCTGCTGCTCATATTCCGTCTTACTCTATCACAAAGCCGGTCAGCGTGAAACCACATGCGGCATAGGATGCGAATGGCTGATGATGATGATGATGGTGGTGGTGGCGGCGGTGGTGGTGCGGTTAGCATCGACTGAGCCATTCACTCCAGTTGCATCTCTTCATTTAATTCTCCCCACCAAGCTGTAGTTAAACCACCACCGCAACAAAATATTACTGCCACCACCATCAACAACAACAAAAAAAGTTGATACATGAAAAGATAGAAGCAGAAAGAGGGACAAGATGCTGCCAAAAATCACTAGACAGTGATGCAAACAGAATTCAATCTCATCTCTAGACCATGACTGTAAGTAATTCACTATACTGATACAGAGTTCATATGTAAATGTCTCCTCTATCCCTGCTTAAAAATGAGGACTTTGCCAAGACCCAAAGAGTGACATATGGGAGGAGATCCAGTGCGCTGAAGGATTACTGAGGGGAGACTTTGGGATGGACGGGAGATTTCAGACACGCCAGGCAGGCGGCTGCCCAGGCTGCCTGAGCTCTGAGCCTGGCCTTGATGTTTCCTGTGGTACAAGACATCCTGGCCCCCAGTCAAGGAGGCTTTGCTGGCTGGCTGTCTCCCTCTCTCTCCCTTCTGCTTTTTTCTGAGCCACTCAGTAATGTTTATTTGAGTTTTTAAGTTCATTACTTTCATGTGCAGCCCTAAGAGACTCATTTGGATGGCCCCCCGGCGCCCCTGCCTCTGCATGAACACCCACACGTAAATGCATGCATGCGCACACACACAAGTGTGTGCACACAGGTATGCACATAGAGGCACTAAAAATCAGTTAATGCAAAAAAGAGGGGTGGAAGCACTGTGTATAATGCTGAGTCTATATGTATGTAAGGGGTGGCCCTGTTTTCTGGGCTAATGAGCCGGGTCTGTGGAGACGGTCATGGAATGTGCACGCTTCCCTCCAGTGAGGCCTGTCTCTGCCCTGAGGGTGGGGTAAGTTGCAGAAATCAGGAGAGGGAACAGGTCCTCAGGTTGCTGTAGTGGGTGCATTACTCCCTATGTGGTGGATCCTTTGGCTTCCTCTTTACCAAGCACAGCTGCTCCACAGGGCCCTGAGGAGCCTTGCGCAGTGGTCTCCTTCACTGAACACAGACGTGGCAGGCCTTGGCTCCCCACCCAGGGCTCGACCGGGCCAGGGTCTGCCACCCGGCTGCGTCTCCTCTCTCGCTGGGAGCGGCTCCGGCTGGGTCTCTCTCACTCCCATGAAACTCTCTCCCCCGGCCCCCGCCCTTGCCTCCCCCCTCCCCCCCCCCCCCTCCCCCGCGTGCAAGAAAAACCGCTTCCCCTCTCCCTGCAGCCTTCTGGGATGATGCAGCATGATCCCCCTGGAAGGCCCAAATCATAAATGCCAGCTCCCTTCCCGGGGACCTGGTGAAGAAAAAGAAACGGGTGCAACGTCGTAACTTTTTTCAGTAACTAGTCTTTTTTTCATAAGTTTGTATAAAAGGAAGAAAAGAGTCTGGAAAAGCAAATGGAGGGTGAAGGTGAGGGCTCTATATTTTTTTGATCTATTGATAAGGAACGTGTAATAATTAAGAAATAATCAGAAGGGGTAATTATAGGAATGAAATGAAATAAGATAATGCAGACAAACACTAAATGCCATTCTTGGCACATAATTAATGCTTGGTAAAGCTTGTGTGTGTGTGTGTTCATGGGCATGACTGTGTGTGATTGTGTATACATGTGTATATGTGTGAGCATGAGAATGTGTGAGTGCATGTTTGAAATATGTGCAAACGTATGTGTGTGTGTTTGTGAGTATATGTATATGGGTGAGTGTATGTGTGTGTGAAGTATACAAGTTTGTGAATATGTGTGTGAGATATGTCAGCATGTGTGTATGTGTGAGCATGAGAATGTGTAAGTGCATGTTTGTGTGTGAATGTATGTGTGTTTTTGTGAGTGTATGTGAGTGTGTGAAGTATGTGAGATTGTGGATGTGTGTGTATGTGAAGTGTGTTAGCACATGTGTGTAAGTATATGTATACATGTACGTGTAAGCATGTAAATGTGTAAGTGCATGTTTGTGCGTGTGAATGTATGTGTGTACGTGTATGTGAATGTGAAGTATGTGCATTTGTGTATGTGTGTGTGTGAAGTGTCAGCATATGTGTGAGTGTGAGCACATGTGTGTATGGGTGTGACTGTGTGTGTGTATGTGTGTGAGCGTGTGTGTTCATGCACCACTGCTGGGTCCTTGTGGACCTGGGACCTGGGATTAAACGGGTGACAGCACACTCCTTTTCTCTGAGAAAAGTGATTTTCGGAAGAAACACTTCTCGCCACTCTTAGGCCCGAGCTGAGTTTATAATTAATAGCTCATCCTCACTCAACCCAGATTTCTTTCTCTCATGCTCCAAAATGCTGGCAGCCTGTGCACTTCATTTTTGTTTGGCCTGAGGGGCCATTTCCATCAGCTGAGGTGCCAAGTGCCCCTCTGCTGTGGCAGCTCATTAAATGCACAGCCTGTCCTGGGCAGGTGCTTCCAGAGGCCTAAGTGCCCGGTGCTTCCGGAGTGGCCCGGCTCCAGCAGGTCCGGGCAGCGTGGGGGAGGCGTGCGGAGGTCTACCAGTTTCGGCTGAGCTAATTTTTACAGTGCTTCACAGCTAACTCCCCAGGGGGGTTTAGTTAAGATGTGTCATGTGTTTTCAGAAAGTTTACCAAAAATCCAAAGTAATTGCTTGTATTATATTTATGAAAACTGTGGGTTTCAGTTAAGGTATGCTTAGGAAGATTTGAGATTTGGCACACAGGTGGTGAGACCTGAGGGAGGATTCGGACCTGCCATAGTGAGGATGGGGGTTTTGCCTTTGCTCTTCCAGCTACTACAGGCTTACCCCTATCATAGAACTTTCTCCATTGAACCGGAATCACCCCTTTACTTCTCTGTATCTCCACTGGAGTTCTTTGACAGTAGGGACCATGTCTTGTTCACCAGTGTAATCCCAGTGCCTAGTTAGGTGCCTTTATTATAGGTGCTCCAAAAAAACTTGGTGAGTGAATAAACAAGCCAATAGATGGATGGATGGCTTTTCCTAAACTCCATAGTCCCTTATCTGTCAAGTGGCAGAATTACCATCTACTTCACCATGATTTTATGAAAATTAAATGAAATGATAATTGCTAAACTCTTGTCACCATAGCTGGTATAGAAAAGACACTAAGCAAAAACTGATCCCTTTATTATATCCATCCACACTTGCCCTCAGAGTGACATGTTAACTTCAGCAGATCTTACTAGAAAACAATCATCGTTTGTGAGCTTTCAGCATTCTAGTTCCTTACATAAGGCCAGGGTAATCTGTATAAACTGCAGACCTGGTCATTTCATTTGTCCACTCGAACGCAGTCAGTGGTGCCCAACAGTCAGTGAGCAGAACAGGCTCTCTGTCAGTCAATCATGCACATTCTCAGGGTAGCCCACAAAGTTCTGCCAAGGTTCACTCTCACCCACGTCTCCGCTCCTGGCTCATGCCATTCTGTCCCCCAGCCACACTGGCCCTGGTTTACACACAGGGCTTAGGGCGCATTGGACTGCTTTCTTTTCAGGACTTTCACGTGTTCAGCCTCTCCTGCCTGTGACGGCTCCCACCCCATAGACTGGCCCAGGGCTCCTTCTATAAACGCTCTAACCCCTTGGACTATTTTTCCTTCGTTAAAGAATTTATAGTACATTTCATTGTGTGATCACAGGATTAAGGCCAGCCCCCTGACATGGCGTCTGTCTGTTGTACCTCATCCCACCAACTAGCACCTTATCCAACACAGAATGGAGCCAATGAACGTATGTTGATGAATGGAAACCCTTCTCTCTCCCCAAACCCTGTTTCTGCCCCTCTGCTCTCACATACATTCACCAGCAGAGGTGTGGGTTATCTTCCTTTCCATCCTGCACTTAGGGGTCATCCACTGCATTTTGGTCCCTGCCCCAACAAACGCTGTATTCCCTGGCCAGCTGAAATGGACACACACATGCTGGTGAAACTCAGAATTCACAAGTCCTGGGGAAGGTTTTGATGTACGTGCTTGTTCAGATCCAGCCTCCTGCCCATGCACTTGCCATTTGCCCCAGCCTGCCCCTCCCTGTGTTTGCCTGCTTCCTCCCTCAGGTCATAGCAGTGACATCTCAGGAGTCTTTGGAAGTGGAAACAGGCAGCTAACATGGGAATTATGGAGACACAACAATGGCTTTGCTGCAATTCCAAATATCACCAAGGCTGTGGCCTTCCATGTGCTGCAGGTCCACAGGTGACGCCTTAGGAGGGGTCTAAGACAAAGTCCGCAGAATCCAGCTGTGAGCTGAGTGCACGGGACATCCCATGGGATCAGTCAAGGCAAGGGTCGGCACGTGCATCCATTGAGAGAAGGAGTGAATAAAGGTGACGGAGGAACGAGCACATACAGAGCCTGAAAGAAAAAATGTGCACATTCTTCACAACAACCACCCGTGGAATGAAAGCTCATTTTTAGACTTTATCTTGAATCAAGTCACACTAGAGAGAGGAGTCTTGTCTCTGCAGGCAACTTCCTGGTTTTATGATTTTTTTTTTTCTTGAACTTAAAAAGACTGTTTTGGGCCTGGGCACTTGGAAAGAGAGAGTTATTTACAACCTGCCACTAAATCAAGGAATAAAAATGCCCTTGGGCCTGGGAGCATTGTCCCTGCATAGCAAAGATGGAAGAGTGTATTTAGAGATAGGCAGACTGGACCCCTGGTGGCTAAGGTTGCCTTCTTCCTGTGATTGCTGCTTTGCTATTCTGTGGGAAGAGTTGTGTGCAATATCAGCAGGGTTGGTAGGAGGTTGAAATGCATAGAAAACACCGAAGGAGGCCCTCTGGAAAGGTCAGTCCCTTCTCACATGGTTCAGATTACGTGGATTCCTTGAGAAATTCTGAGAAAATGGAGCTGCCAAATTGGGTGAGAATCATCCTAAGTGACTTCGTCATGGGTTTTGCTGGCATCCCTGCCATCAGCTGCCATGGAGGCTGGAGTGAAAGCTTCCATTAGAACGTCTTTTAATCCTTCGTGCCTGAATTAGACCTGAAGTGAAGTCTAATTCCAAAGCAGAATTAATGTATTATTTTCCCTGAGAAAATGATTTAGAAAGTCATTTAAGGTAGATCTATATATCTAGAGAGCTTTTTCTTGAAATTATTCACTTGTATATCCAGTTTGTCATTGAGACATCTATTCATTTGAATTGTCTCTCTAAGTTGACGTTTTGTCTCCATTTCTGTGTCCATTTCCCCCAACCTAGGCTTCATCCATTAGGTTTACGGCTATGTTTGAGCATCTAACCATATGTTGTAGGTCTTCAATACCTCTGGCTGGAGCTCTGCAACAGCCTCCAAGCCAGCCTCTCCAATGCCAGTTCCTCTTCATGAGCTGTAAGAAGTATCTTCTTCAAATCCTGTCCTCATTTGAAGGCCCTCCAAAATCTGACTCCCTCTCACCCCTCCGAACATCTCCCAATGTTCCCTGTTCACCAGTTAAATCAAAATTATCTTTCTCATTCCAGACAAGTCACATTGAGTCCCATTTCTGCTCCTTTGCTTATCTTCTTACCTCTCTTGAAATGTATTTTTTTAGTATTTGCCTGGTGTTGAATGTATATACATAGTCACACCTTACCCTCTACTTTTCTGGAGCTTATTACTACCTTATCTGATAAATCTTCCCATTCTTCAAGGTCAGTTCAGATCCAGCCTCACTCAAGAGTTTTGCTTAATCTCTTCCGCTCATCCTGACCTTTCTTCTCTGAACTCCAAATATGTTTATAATTAATCCAAACTATTATTCTCAAATGATTCATATAATGCCTTGTTTTGGTGGGTTTTGTCCTGTGCTTTCAAAAAGAAGATGACTGTTGAGTTTATCCCTGATACGCCAGCTTCTTAGGCAGTTACTGGCTGGTTCTCATGCGTCTGGGGAGAAGCTTTGAAGCTGACTGCTGCGGAGGGAGACATCTCTGCTTCCTATGTTTCTGCCCATCTGTTCACTCTGTCCTAGTCCTGCCCAGAGCATTCATTGCAGCCTTTTTTGCTAATGGGCAGGATTACTCTGTAGAAAACTCCATGTTCATGTATGGCCCTCTCTTTTGCCCTTCCTTTGCACGGTGGTCAGTTACTGGCTTGCCGTTGCAGGCGGCTGAATGAGGGCTGCCTCCAGAGCGGATCCGTCCCCCTCTCTCTGTCCGCACAGTGGAGAACTGAACTGTGACTCCTGCATCTGAATTTCACCACACAAACAGTCTCTGATGAAGAAAAATTCAAGTTAAATTTATAAGTATCACTTTGTTTCCAAGTCATCTGTGTCATTTGTGAAAAGGAAAATACAATGTTTCAAGGAAGGCAGTTAACACTTGATGATGCGACAATGGGTATATTGTGAGCCAATGTAAATCCTCTTCTGTCCATGGGGTCTAGGCATGGACCCCGGACATGGATCCCAGGCCCTTGAAGTGCTCAAGGATGGTTTTGGAGTGGGGTTATGTATACCGTGAGCTGGAGAGCCGTGAAATGTTGCCTTAAAGGAACTCAGGATGGAATCTGGACATCATGTTTAACATTAGCTTTCCCAACTCTAATAAGACCAGACGTCAAACCCACAAGGTCCAGAATGAGATGCTGGGTTTGAAAAGAGGAAAATAACACAGAATTAAATGGCCAAAAGCCACTTGCAGTTGTAACTTTGACGTGGACTCTCAAATGTTTTAATTCAATTTAAAGAAGAGCTCAGATTTCCTCCCCACCAAAGACCTTTCTCAATCCTTGTTGTTAAGATGTTACCCTCCCACAAATGTTGTATTAGAATTTGTTAACATTTTATTATTGGCTTGTGTGTTTTGTGACTTAGCAATTTATATAATTGTCCATCTTTCCAATGGATTGAGAGACAGGGACTCCTTTAATACATATTTACATCCCTTACAGCCAGGTTGTCAGGTATGGAAGGTGCTGCTGCTCCCTTATCCCTTGCTCCAGGCAGACATCGAGAATCAATCATGATGTTCCTTACCATACTGCTTGGAAAAGTCCTCAGAATCCTTTATAACAAAGCTCCCTAAACTGCCTGTATTGACTAATCAGAGTTTTCATTAAAAAAAAAACTTACTTTATCTATTTATCACAAGTAGCATAGTGGCTTGAACATTGTTGGTGTTAATATTTGTTGATTTGGACTAATGCCTAACAGGCATATCTAAAAAAAGGAGGAAATCGGTAGGTGAGGCAAGGGTAGAATGAATGAGGATAGGGCAGAGAGGGGTCACAAGGACCTGGAGAAAGAAAGTGGTCTAAGACAGTTTTCTGATGGTATAGCAGCCTCAGGGTATAGGACCATTGCATCGTGCTGTTCATGGCAAAATCAGGTCCCAGACAAGGACCTTCAAATCATTCGGAGACAGAAAATTGGACTCTTCTGGCAGGACCACAGCTTTACTTGTAGTGGCAAAACCAACAGCACTCTCGAAGCATTTGTAGTAGACCTGCAAATGAAATTTGTGTGTGCTGCATCTTGCTCAGACTAAATGAATGAATAATCTAAGGTGGCTTCTCTTCAAAGTCTCACATGATTTCTTTATCATGTTGGCTTTTCATCTCTTTCTTACCTATGGGTTTTACCAATCCCTTCAATTTTCTTTCCTGGTGGTTTGCTTAGCTAAATAAGAATATTCCTACTTGGCAGAAACTTGACCTCATAATAAATTGGACATCATTGTCCTTATGAAGGAGCTCCCTTTGAATCAGGCGCTCATTATAGAAGCAGCGTTTCCATGCAGAGAACACCCAGTCGCCACTTCCCTTGGTGGCTTGATATGGGGAGATTAGTCTGAGGTAGATGGTTAGAAGAGGCATCGGCAACCCTGGGCTGGACTTCTTCAGTGCAGGGCGGGTTCCATGAGAACCTGAGAGCCCTGGAGTAGGGATTATGTCAGGGGGTTCATCGGTGAGAGTGAGCAAAGGGGGTCGATCCTGGTGCAGTGGGAAGTTAGGGTACCCAGTGCTCATGCCTGGCATCTTGAAGTTCATTAAGATTACCATCAGCCTGGTTGGGTTTCAGTGATATTCTTGAATATATGATTTTATATCTTTCATCGATTTTGGAAAATCTTTGGCCATTGCCTCTTCCAATATTTTTTCCGTTTTATTTTTCTGGAACTCCAATTACATCCGTTATTATTGTCTTACGTGTATGTTTTTCCTTTTTCCCCCCATGTGCTTCAGGTTGTATAATTTTTATTGATTTGCTTTTGAATTCACTGTTATTTGAGTCAGCTGTGTCAGGTTTGATGCTAGGCCTTTCCAATTCTTTCAGTTAAAAAGTAGAATTAATGTACTTTTCAGTTTTAGAGTGTTTATTTTGCGTTGTTTTACAGATTCTGTTTCTTCATTACATTTCTCATTTTTATCTCTCTTTTAATTCTTCTGAGTTATTTTATGGCATGGTTATAATTTGTGAAATTCGCCATCTCTTAATGCTGGTACCTGTGGTCATCTGCAAGTCACCTGTGTGTCTGTATTTATTGACTGTTTTTCTTCTTTTTTATTGGTAGCAGTTGCCTGTTTCTTTTGCAGACTTTGAAAGTTTATTGTATGACAAACACTGTGTTTTAAACAACCATAGAAAATGGGGTAAGTATTCTTTTACCCCGGAGAGACAAAAAGTCCTCAGTGAGGAAACTAGAATAAGGGGGTGGTGACTTCGGTTAGAGTCAGTCACGAGTTGGGTTAGGTCACATCTGAGTTGCAGCTTTATTGTTTTAATTCACCTGTGGTTTCAAATATCCAAGGTCAAGATGTAACCTGTGTGTATTACTGACCCTTTTCCTTAGTAGAACTTCTGAGCTCTGAGGGCTGTTAGATGAAGGGAAATCGTTCTCTTTCCAGTCCAGCCCTCACCCTCTTGCAGTGACACGATGCACTCAGCTGAAGTCTTGTGGGGAGGAATTAGTGGCTGGGAGAACTAATGCTGTTTTGCAGTGTGGAGTCCTACAATTTTCAATTCATCATATGAGCTCAGACGACAATGAAAGTCTTCATTGACTTATCGTTATCCCTTACAAGACCCTATACCTATGTCAGGCTTAACCTTCCCCCCTCTCTTCCCTAAACACGGCAGATGCCAGAGAGAAAAGTAGCCACTATTCTTGGCGCATGTAGGAGGGGTTTAACTCTCCCTGAAATTTAATTCTTTTAGACTAATTAGTGTTTTGAATTCTCAATGTTTTTGATGTTCTCTGATACTTTTAGTTGTGGGAGCAGCAGTTGGTCTTGAACTCCTGTATCTCCTACATCCCAAGAAGAAGCAGAATTCTCTCTGGTTATTGTTGTGGTCATATTCTAAGACCTCATCATGGAGGGACTGGGATGCTTACGTTTACTCTCCTCCTGTGAGGGTTGGCTGCAGATTATTTGGTAGGCTCTGAGATAGTCTCAGTGTATTAGTTATTGCTGGTAACACACATGAAACTCTTAGTGCCTTATAACAAACATTTGTTTTCTTATTCATGAACCTTTGAGTTGGCTGTGGTTCAGCTGGAGTCATCCGGGCCTGGCATTAGGCAAAGGATTGGATTCAAGTATGGTCCACATGCTCCATCATCCTCTGGTTACCTGGGGGCATGCTCTTCTAACAATGGGTTAAAATGATCGGTAGGACCATACTATGTTAGCAAGTTTACAGCCTCTGCTCGTGTCACATCTGCTTACATTCTGTTGGTAAGAACCATGGACAACATCAGTGGGACAAGGAAATGTATTCCATCAACAGAGGCACTGCACAGGCAAAGTGTGTGGATGGAATCATTTTATAGAGGAATAAAGAGTTTGAAAACATAATTCATACTACCATGGTAGGGTCAGAAAATCAAGGCACAGCTGCATTAGTAAGAGCCTGGAGAAGGCTTTCTCATATTCATAAAAAGAATCCCTGACATTTTTTTGCATTAATCTTTTTATGCTGAGGACCATATGACAACTCTCATGAGGCGGGGTGGGAGGGCGGAGAGAGAGAAGAAGAAGGAGGAGGAGGAGGAGAAGAAGAAAGAGGGAAGGGGAAGGGGAGGGGAGAGGAGGATAGATTTGAGGCAAATAAGCCAAGACACTGGCCACCTTGCTGGAAATGTTCCTCTCTCCAGTCCTTCGTGATTCAGATGCTAATGGACAAGTGAGTCTAGTAAGAAAAAAGGAAACCAGATGCTTCAGTAAAGAAACAACTCAACCACACACAGTAACCGAGAAAACTCAGGGAATTGCTGTGCTGGTAACACACATCTCTATCTGTGCTTTAGAATTTACGCTAGTGCAGTAGTTCTCAAACTTCACTTTTCTAAATTTTATTTATATTTTTAGACAGACAGGAAGGGAGGGAGAAAGAAAAGGAGAGAAACATCAGTGTGTGATAGAAACATAGATTGGTTGCCTCTTGCATGCCCCCAACCCGGGACCCGGCCCCATGGCCCAGGTAGGTACCCTGACAGGGAATGGAACTGGTGACACGTTGGTTTGTGGGACGATGCTCAGCCCACTGAGTCACACCAGCCAGGGCTAGTCCTCCAACTTTAGTAAGCGGCATAATTACCTGGAAATCTCATTAACCAGAATCCTGGACCCCGTCCCCTGAGTTCATAATTCAGTTGGTCTCGGGCTTCTAATTTTCACTTCAAACCAATAATTTTCATTTCAAACCCAATAATTTTCATTTCAAACAAGATTTTTTTAGAAGATGCTGATGCTACGGTCTGTGAACTGCCAACTGAGGACTACTTCCATCTACAGGTCATAAATGCTCCAAAACAGAGACATTTCGGGGATTTGCCTGAGAATTGTGGGAAGGTTTCTCCAGCCCTGAGTTGCTTGATGTTGTGCCAGTGAACCTGATGGGCTGAGAATATTCATCAGGCAAAACCGTGTGAAGCTGCACTTGGCCTGGTGGAGATAGCCCTGTGCTGGGATTCCATCTAACCCACTGACTTATTTTGAAACAAGCCACTTTAACCTCTCTGGATCTAGATTCCTCATACACTAAAGAAAGTTCAAGCATTGGATAACTGGTTGAGTGAGTTGGCCTTTAAGAAATTCTTTATTCAGAAGTTACATCATTTTATGGTATTATTAGTGATAGCTCTGTGACCTTGGGTGATTTACTTAAGCTCTACAAGTCTCAGGGTTTTGAGTTGTTTTTTTTTTTTTAAATCTATCAAATAGATAAAGCAATGGCATCTACCTCACAGGACTGCTGTGTGTGAGGATACAGTGAGATGGGACATGCACAGAACTCAGAACCGTGCCTAGCGTAATAAATGTTTAATAATATTGTGGGTTATTATTGTTATTATACATTATCCATCATATAGAATTTCATAGAATGCTATGAATTTGAGGGAAGGGAGAGAAGCCACTCCAGAAGAAAGGTAAGGAAAGGTTTTAAGGAGAAAGAAGCAATCGAGCTGGGTCATAAATATCAAGTGAGATTGGATTTGTGGATGTTTCAGGTGGGGAGGGAGGGGCGTAAAGTAGGGAAAATGCAGTTCTGCCTCGTGATCAGGAAGAAGCTAAATTTGGTGAGAAGTTGCATGTGTGAAGCAACATAGTGGAAAATAATACAAGCCTGCAATGAAAGCAAAATATGGGAGGCCTTCATTTACGAGGCTCAGGATCTGGATGTTATTTGGGAGGCAAATGAGGGAATATGTTTAGAGAAAAAAAGTGATAATTGGACTTGTTTTAATCCTAACTTCACCACTTTAGGTATTTATGATCTTAGGTGACCACTTGTATATTTGAGGTTAAATTTCCTTATTATAAAATGGAAAACATACATACAAATATATACACATCATAGTGCTATTATGAGAATTAAAGAACAACATACATGAACATACCTGTAGTGATGCTGTGCACATATTAGACCCTGAGGTAATGGTTTTGTAGAAATAGGAGATTATTTCAAAACAATTTGGAATTATAAGAGTTACAAATGTAGTACATAGAGTTCCTATATCCCTGTCACCTGATTTCTTCCCCTGATGTTAACATGTCATATACTGATGATACGTTTGTCAAAACTAAGCAGCTCCCATGAGGAACTAATCAGAGTGCCCTCAAGCAGACCACGGGCCTGGGCTGCAGCGGTTTCTGCGCTAAGGGCGTGCTGCTGTTCCAGCGCGCGCCGCCGGCGCCGTGCTGCATCAGGTCACCGTGTCTCCTTAATGCCCCCCGTTCCACGACAGTGCCTGGTCTTTCCCTCCCTCTCACGACATGGGCACGTTTAAAGAACACTCTTCATGTATTTTGAGAATGTCGTTGAATTTGGGTCCCTCTGACTCTTACTTGTGATCAGACTAGAGGGAAGGATTTTGGAGAAGAACATCAGAAGCGTTCCCGTAATGCCAGGGATATGCAGGGCTGGCTACACAGCGTTCAGGGCCCGGTGTAAAATGGCAAAGTGAAGCTTTGTGTTGGCAAAGCAGAGAAAAACGTTAAAGGTGCTGAAATAGAAAACTTCTCCTTTTTCTCCGAAATTTCCCTCTCAACTTCTTGCATTGCTTTTTATTTGCTCTTCATTTTATGTAATTGTAAATAGAGAAAAAAATAACATTTTAAATGAGAGGCATGAATTTTATTGTTTATCTTTATATTATGCAATGACAGTTTTAAGTGCAAATATAAGATTTAACTCACATGCAGAATCACCAAAATTGCGCAATTTGTATTTTGAAGATTGCATGTGCACGTATTTTGTTCTTGTAGAAACAGCAGAGAAACCACACGAGACTAACTCAACCATTTTTATTTCGCTTCTTTTTTTCCTTATAAATTTTTTCTTTCTCTTTTTCCTTTTTATTGAATTTATTGGGGTGACACTGGTTACCAAATTTGTACAGGTTTCAAGTGCATAATTCTATAACACATCATTTGTACATTGTATTGTGTGTTCACCGCCCCAAGCCAAGTCTCTCTCCATCACCATTTATCCCCTCTACACCCTTCTCTACCCCTCCCACCCCCTCACAACAGCTGCCGGCCTGCTCTCTGTGTGAGTCTGTCACTATATTACTCGTTAGATCAGTCTGTTCATTAGATTCCACATACGAGTGAAATCATTTGGTATTTGTCTTTCTCTGACTGGCTTATTTCACTTAGCCGAATGCTCTCCAGGTCCTTCCATGCTATGCACACATTCTACCAACACTCTGGCTCTGCTTACTGATGAGTAGGACAGAACTAAAAGGAAAAGGAATATTGGTGGCTGTATATTTCATTTTCCTTCTGTTAATCATTTTTAATGTAAGTAATAGACTGAAACCGGGAAGTAACATGGAGAAGGAAGGATACGATAGGGGTTTTGGTGATTTATGTTTCATAGAACCCTACTGTCTGCCTTCTCTGTTCAAAGCAAGTTCTGGTCCAAATGGGAAGTATGGGTTCTAAAAGCTGTCAGTGTCCCTGCTTACTCAGTTGTAGGTGTAATACTCTTACTTCATACTTGCTGAGTCTTGCGGGGCTTCCACGCATCATGAGTCCTCTGATCCTGTGCTCTTGGGGCATCCAAATGCTGTCTCTAAATAGTGTGGCAAAGAATGGTGGACATGCATATTGTATGTACTTCTTCTGTTCACACACTCCATTTTTCCATCTGGCTTAATTTACAAAACACAAATTCAAATTAAAATTAAGAATTTCAATATGCCAACGTAGAACGCTAAAGGCAGTGCAGGGCTCTTCGGAGGGGGGAGCCCTGTGCGGCTGCCCAGGTTGCACGCCGTAAAACCAGCTCTGGCCACATGACATCAGTGTTACTGTCACTCTTAACCTTAATTGTTTGGTTAAAGGGGTGTCAGCCAGTTTGCTTCACTGCCAAGTTATCATTTTTGCCTTGCCACACTCGATTTGTCAGAAACAATCACTAAATCCAGACCACCCTTGACAGGAGAGGAATACCCACTTTCTGGAGGGATGAGTCTCAAAAAAAAAATTAGGGACATATGGGAAAACCACCACAGTAGTTAATAAGCATTTTGGAGTGGCTAATGCTGTTTACGTCTCAAGTTAAGGGCCAATGTTGGTGTCCAATGACCCACAATCTTGTCTGCAGATCTGTGATACTACAAATCTGGCAGAAACATAAAAGAACGCCGTGTTCCCTGAATGCTAGTCTCTAGGAAGAGACCCTAGGTCTTGGGACTGCCCCAGACTGTAAGTGAAGTGACCCTCTATCCAGAAACTGCACTGACCTACTTTCCTTGGAAAATCTTTCCCTTTGTAGGCTAAGGGCAGCATGTGGTAAGGCGAAGTTCTATTCATAGCATCTTCTTCTCCAAGTGGAAGGCTGGGAATCAGTAATTATGGGCCCTTGATGCAGAGAGCTCCAAGCCCCCTCACCACCCTTGGCGAGCCCAGCATCTCCGCCTGTCTGGTATTGCCTTTGTTTGGCAGGTGCTGTCGGCACAAGAAGCTGAGTGCAGGCGAATTATTTCCACTACTTCCTGCTAATTTCAGTACTGCATTCATCCAACGCTCTCAATGCTCAGAATCAACAGGAATACACTAACCTGAGACGGGGTCACAGAGGGACAGCCTAGAGATCTGGGTAGATTGGTGACAGCTGCTGCCCTGCCTCTGAAGAGGATTGGTGTAGATGTCATCGTGCTTGGTGACAGGAGGAGGGATGAGACGGTCTTTTAAGGTCTCTTCCAATCTGGGAAGTCTATGAATATCACTACCAGCTGAGAGTGATTCTCCATGCTTTATTCATCACGAAAATGACGCAAATGCAGAGAAGCTGCTCTTTCCAGTCTTGGCGGCCACTAAACCAGACATCCAGACACTTAGCACTCTGAACACACATGCTGAGGAAAGTCCTTTAGTTTTAAAAAGGGGGAGAGGGGTGGTGGTGGTGGTGGTAGTATATTTCAGGTATAGATGGAAAAAAAACATCATGTGCTTGGTAATACATGGGGATAGACTAACAGGTCTTAAGTTTCATAGCAGTGAGCTATGACTGCCTGGAAACGCTATTGTACAATAACTCTAAATAGTACTATGAGAAGTAAAGTGTTTTGCATGAGGAAGGATAATGCCTCTCTATTCCGTGCTGATCAGACCTTACCTGAGCTGCGCTGTTTCATTCTTACCATACCTGGGAGGTTAGGAGAAACTGAAGATTTTCAGAGAAAGGTACTTCAGATAGCGAAGGGTCTCTGAATCATGCAGATGAAAAAAAAAAACAAAAACAAAAACCACAGCTAAAAGAACCAAACATGTAAAGCCTGAAAAACTGGGGACTTGTGGACTTATGACTGTTATCATGCAGGAGGGAATGAAATGTGAGAGAAATATCAAAAAGCTAAGAATGGGTTCTAGTAAGTAGTGACAGGGATTTTTGTTTTGGTAGCATCTAGAGCTTTACAGTGATGGAATAGTGGATCCTGTCACGCACTCAGTAGAGGTGGCCTGAGATGATATATGTCAAGGATGCTAAGAAAGGATTTAAACAGCAGGTGATCTATTCCTACCTGGAGAGGCTCAAGAGTGTGCAAATACCCATTTTGTGCATAGTAACCTCTGAACTTAAGACAGGTCCAATTAAGATCTTAAGATTGCTTTATTTTAAAAGTTTTCAGATATATAGCAAAGTTGAAATAACTTTACAGTAAACTTCTGCATACCTGCCACCTCCATTTTATCATTAACAAATTTTATGAGAGCATTGTTGAGATATAATTCACATAATATACAATTAATCTAATAAAGTATACAATTCAATACTTTTTAGTATATTCAGAGCTGTGCAACTATCACAACTGATTTTAGAATATTTTTATCCCTCCTTCACAAAAACCACACGCACTAGCAGTCACTTCCCATGTCCTTTTTGCCATCCCCCAGCCCTGGAAAGCCAATCTATTTGTCTCTATAGTTTTGTCCATTCTGGACATTTCATATGAATAGGACCGTACAGTGCGCGATCTTCTGTGACTAGCTTCTTTCACTTAGCAAAATCTCTCTAAGGTTCATCCATGCTACAGCATCTATTCCTACTTCATTGCTTTTTATTATCAAATAATATTCCTTTGTGTGGGTATGCTGCATTCCATTTATCTAGTCATCAGTCGATGGCCATATGGGTTGTTTCCACTTTTTGGCTCTTACAAATACTGCTGCTATGAACATTTGTATACATGTTTTTGTGTGGACATCTGTTTTTATTTCTCTTGGGTGTAGATCTAGGAGTGGAATTGCTGGGTCATATGTTAACCCTTTTTAAGAACTGCCAGAGTATTTCCAAAGTATCATTAGCATTTTACTCTACTTGTTCTATAACCTATGTGTGCATCTTTTGATTGATTATTTTGCATTTCAGGAGAAACTACAAGCATCTATACATTTGTTCTAAAGAGTTTATTATTCATTAACAGGACTTAATATTTACTTACACTTTTTTCTGTTTTTAAGTTGACATATAAAGCAATGCACAGATCCCGAGGAAGGCACGAGATTTGGTAAACACATTTGCCTGTGTAGCCTGAACCCCTCTCAAAATACAGAACTTTGCCATTATTCCAAGAAATTTTTTCATACCCATTCCCACTCAGTCACTTAAATCACCCTCTTCCAGATGCAGCCACTATCGGGATTCTTTCCCACTACCTATATCTATCTCTATCTATCTCTATCTCTATCTCTATATCTATATCTGTCTATCTATATCTATATATATATATCGATATATATAGTGTTCTAGAATTTCATATAATTTGACTTATACAATCTGGATTTTTAAGAAGTAAGGCTTTTTTCACTGAGTCTAATGTTTTGAGCTATCAGTAGTTCATTTCTTTTCATGGCTGCATAGCATTCCAGTGTACAGATACACATCATTTTGTGTACATATTGACCACTTGACAGGCATTTAGTTGGATTCCAGTTTTTGGCTATTAACACCGCTATGGACATTCATGTACAAGTCTTCATGTGGACATCTTCTTTTCCTTCTCCTATTATTGGATTTGCTGGATCATAGGGTAGGTGTATACTTATCTCTATCAGAATCTGTCAGAACTTCTCCCCACAGTAGTTGTGCCATCGTGTCACCAAGAATGTAAGAGAGTCTGGTTGCTCTACCTCCTTAGTTGACATCTGATGTCATGAGGATTTTAGCTATTTTGGTAGGTGTATAGTTATTAGTCACTTGTACATTTCTTTTGTAAAGAGTATACTTTTTGCTAACTCTTTACTCAATACTTTGCTAACTCTTTATTGTTTGACTTTTTATTGTCGAGTTATTTAGTTATCCTAGATAGTAGTCCTTTCGAGTATATATGAACATTTTCTCATAGTCTGTGGCTTGTCTACTCATTTTCTTAATGGTAGCTTTTGTGGAGCGGAATTTTTAAGTTTTGAAGAGGTCCTGTTTATCACATTTTTCCTTTTATGGTTCTTCTTTCTATGACTTGCTTAAGAAAACATGATCATGAAAATAATGCCTTTATTTTATATTATTTATATACTTACTAATATTTACTTCTAAAAAGTTTTATGGTTTTAGCTTTTATGTTTAGGTTTGTGATCCATCTCAGATATATTTTGGGTAAGCGTTGGCTTTCAGTTATTTTTTTAAATATGAATATCCAGTTTCTTCAGTATCATCTGTAGAAAAAAAAACTTTCCTTTGAGTATTGGATTGCTTTGTGCCTTTGTTAAAAAAAAAAGCCATATCAATGTGGGTCTATTTTTGGACCCTGTAATGCATTCATTGGTCAATACCAGTGTCAGTACCATAGGGTTTGGTAATTAGGTCTTCGGCATTTTTTCTTAGAAATGTTTTAGATTTCAAGATAGACATACATGTTCTTAGCTAAATATTCCTAATATTTTACTTTTTAAAAATTTATTGTTCAGTAACAGTTGTTAATATTTTACATTTTTATGTTACTTATAAGGGGGATTGTTTTTGAATTTTGTTTTTCAATTGCATAGTTGTATGTATACCAATGCAATAAATTTTTAAAGAAAGTCTTGGGTCCTACAAACTTTCCTAAATTTATTTATTACATCTTGTAATGACTTTCTAGATTCCTTATGATTTTCTTTGTAAGCAATCATATTTTCAAATAGACAGTTTACTTCTTCCTTTCTGATTTTTATGCCTTTTACATCTTTTTGTTATTATTCAAAATGTTCAGGATTTCCAATGTAATGTTGAATAGAAGTGGTGAAAGTGGTCATCATTGTCTTATTTCTGATCTCAGTGTGGTCAATATGATACCAATAAGGATAATGCTACCTCTCTAAGTTTTATAGATGTCCTTTTATAGATTGAAGAAGTTTCTTGTACACCTTATTTGCTGAGAAATTTTTATCTTAAATTGGTGCGGATTTTGTAAAAAACTGTTTTCTGAATTTATTGAAATAATTGTAGGGATTTTCCTTTCATTCTGTTAATATGGTGAATTGCATGCTTTGATTTTTTTTTTATTGAAGTGAAATTTATATATCTTTAAGTCAACGATTTTAGTAGTCCTGTGACAACCATGCAGCTCATTAAATTAGAAAAAAAACCAACCCAAAATCTTAAAAAAAAATGATATTTTCTGTTGGTAAAGATTCAGAGAAATGGTGATTCTATATAATGTTGGTAGTTTGTAAATTAGATCTTGCTTTATTTGGTGGGCAGTCTAGCAGTAATCTGTCAAAATTTCAAAAATGTGACTATTTCTTAGATTCTTTGCTACAGAAAATATTCTCATATTCTGCAAAGGCAGGTGCAGAGATGCTCTCTTCACCATCTGATTTGTTAAGGCACACAGTAGTTTCCCCTTATCTTCAGTCTTGCTTTCACGGTTGCATTGACCCATGGTCAACTGCAGTCCAAAAATATTAAATGCAAAACTCCAGAAATAAGCAATTCATAAGTTTTAAATTGCACGCTGTTCTGAATAGCACGGTGGGGTCTCGTACTGTCCCGCTCCATCGAGCTCCATCCTGCTTCGTCCCACATGGGATGTGAATCATCCCTTTGTTCAGCATCTCCATGCTGTAAGCCCTCCTGACCCATTAGTCACTTAGTAACCTTCTAGGTTGTCAGATCAGCTGCCCTGGTGTCACAGTGCTTGTGTTCAGGTGACCCTTGTTTTACTGAATAATGCCCCCAAAGTGCAAGAGTGGCGATGTGGCAATTCAGATATGGCAAAGAGAAGCCGTAAAGTGCTTGCTAGGTATGTTCAGAAGGTCCCAGTAGTAGCCTGACACTGCAGTGCAGTGCTTACATCATTGAGCTCACTCCATCTCACCAAGGAGGCATTTTATCATTTCACATCACCACAAAAAGTACAAGACATTTTAAGAGAGCAAGAGAGACCACATTTTCAGAACTTTTTTACAGTATATTGTTATACTTATTTATTTTATTATTAGTTATTCTTGTTAATAAATTAAACTTTATCATAGGTATGTATATAGAGGAAAAAACATAATATATAAAAGGTTCAGTACTATTCATGGTTTCAGGGGGTCTTGGAACATACACCCCATGGATAAGGGGGGACTTCTGTATCTGGAAAAATTGCAGTGATTATTAAAGGAGCAAATGTTCAATATTTTCTGGTAGAGTCATACTTAGGAATGCAGAAGATTTTAAAAGGATGAAATAGATCTATGTAAATCAAAATGAACAGAGCAAGATATAGCAAAAGAAAAGTTAAGTAAGCTACAACATGAAAAAATATGACTGTGTGTATGTGTAATACATGCATATACATAAAGTCATGAAACGATGTGGAAAGACACAGGCAATATTTCAACAATGATTTTAATCATGAAGAGAACTGAATATGAAATTAGGTATGGGGGTTTAAAAAGCAGTCTTTCATTTTTACTTACGATTTAAAATGGTATTATACAGTGTATTTTAAAAATGAGGAAATTTAAAAATGACTGAATACAATAGAGAAAACAAACCCATCTTAGAATCATAGAATCATTAAAAGATCAAATTCAACCAGTCTTACTCAAGGGATAAAGACTATTATCCCTGTTTTCCAAACAAAGCTTTAGGAACTGACTTTCTCAATAACCTACAACTGGTTGATAGCAGAGTCAGAACTGGAAGAGAGATCTCTCAGTTCATTCATAACTGAAACTAGTCATGGCATGGCTTGTCAGCAGCAGGAGCAGGTTTCTGGAAGCTTTTCTGAGTCACTGTGTTTTTTTATTTTTTAATTCTCACCCGAGGGTACATTTATTGATTTTAGAAAGGATAGGGGAGAGAGAAAGAAACATTGATATGAGAGAGAGACATTGATCAGCTGTTCCCCATATGTGCCCTGAACCAGGGATCAAACCTACAACCAAGGTATTTGCCGTGACCAGGTACTGAACCCACAACCCTTTGGTATATGGGACGACGACGATCCAACCAACTGAGCCTGTTGGCCACAGCATCTGAATCACTGTGTTTTAAGTGTGGCCTCAAGTCTTCACTCTGCAGCCATACCGTGTACTTTTGTTTCCCCCACAAAAAGTGAATGTACTTCCCTGCCTCTTAAGTTTGACCTTGGCCATACAATTTGCTTTAACCAGTGGGATGCTAGTGGACAGGATATGGTTCTAGGTTTGAAATGTATTTGTTCAGTGGCAGTTGTCCTGTTAAGCTGCTGCCATGTCCAGGAATAGAGCTTCCCCCAGATAAATGCTGTCTCTTCACACTGGGCTCTAGATAAACACAAATGTGACAAAGTCGCCCCAGGTGACCAACAGACATGAAGAATTGTCCCAGCTGACCTGAAGGTCCATAAGTTAAATAAATAGTTATTCTTCTCTGCCCCTGAGATTTTGTGGGGTTTTTTTAGATGTCCTTTATATTGATCACGGTTCAACCAGGCAAGCAGGGTACACATGTGCGTGCGCGCACACACACACATACACATCACACATGTATATACATTCAGATCTCTGTTACAGGTATCTGACCTTGTGCAGTGATGTGTTTTCTCCACATCTGTTGCTGGAACCTAATGCCTAGAGGGCTGGAAGTCAGGAGGAGAAGATGGATATAAATTAAGGGATATTAAACACAGGTTCAACTTAGAGCACACACTGTGACCCCATGAGGATGGACTGAAACCTGTGTTATTTCTTAATTGCCTTTAGGCCTGGGGATGTAGGGAATTCTGTAGAAGGCATTAGCATCCTTTGTCATAGAGGTGAACTTATTCACTTGGACCAGGAGTGGAAGTTTAAGGAGGACCCAGGGGAAGGTAGAGCAGTCACAGGTCAGCTGCTGCTTCAAGCCAGTGAGCTTATACAACAGCAGCTGCTCCCTTTCCACCCTCCAGAACCACCCGAGGACCTCCCTTGTGGCATATCCTAACCAAAAACATACAGGAAAGGGAATTCTGGGAAAAGAAGTTCAGGCTTGCCAGGTGGACACATTATAAAGCCCCCATCGTCTCTGAGATTCCCCTTTAACAGATAAGGAAAGTGCGTCCTCAAAGAATATGTGGGCATGACTAATAACTCCCAGCTGGAAACTGGTAGCACTGAAACTTGCATCAAGCCTCCTGACTTCCAGCCCCATGTGATTTCCGTTCTACATGTTACAAATGAATCCTTCATATCATTTTTATCTGTGATAGCATCTCAAGAGGCTGGAGGGCACTACCATGAGCAAGAAAAGGAAAAGGTCAGGGAGGGGCGTGGGCCATTCACAGCAAGGCTGGCCTAGGTGGAACACAGGAAAGAGGGGCTCAGGGGGCAGCCAGAGGTCAGTGGGTTTAAGCGATGAGACAGATAAATGGAAACACATCTCTTGATTCTGTCCCTGTGTTTCACCAGGGCGGTGATTGCTTTGAAGTCTGACAAGCCTTGGGAGGCAGGCGGGCATGTGATGGTAAAATGCGGCAGGATGGAACAGGCAGGCTGAAACTGGCACAGGACCTGGGGACCTCCCCAGGGATGAGGAACTGCAAGAGAAGAAGCCCAAGAGGGGACCATCCAGAGCAGCAGGAAAGACACACCGCGCAGCAGAGCCAGCAATGAGATCGTCAGTATCAGGCCTGTGCAGCCAGCCTTGGCAGGGGCTCCATGTAGACATGGATGGTGATTTTTTGGCCAAGAGGATGGCCAGAACACGATTTAGAAGGTGGTGGGGGTCCAGGGATAGGACTCCCATCACCAAGTTAAGAGGGAGGGAGAAGGAGCTTGTGCCCAAAGTCTCTAATATCCTGGGCAGGGGGATGGTGGGATACAGGGTAGACTGTATGCTTTAGGCAGGTGTGGAAATCCTGGTTTGGTTACCATTCTAACACTAGCGTGGTCCACTGTGTGACACATAGTAGTCACTCAAAAAGCACCTATGAATGAATGAATGTGTATCACACTTTGGTACAAAATAGCTTCAGATTCAAAATTCCAGCTCCATTTCTAATGGGTTATACAATCTTGAGCAATTTAGGTGGTCTTTCTTGGCCTCAATGTCTTTATTTGGCCCCGTCTCTTTGTTTGTAATGTAGGAACTCAGTGTCATTCAACACATAGGTAAATGCTGAAATATAAGTGGTAGAGGACACATACAACATCTGGCTCACAGTGGATCAGGTTCCAGAAGTGTGTTATTTTCCTGTCTTTCTGGTTAGAATCTCAAGTCTGGGAGCTGAATGTAATCAAAAGACACCGTTATCAAAGCTGAGGCATTGAGCAAGGGCTGGGGCGCACGGAAAGCCCCAAGGTGGAAGGGAAGGAAGAACCAGGGCAAGAGCTATGTTGCCTTTGGTGTTGCTGAGGGTTCGTGGAGGAGGCACGCACACTCCCCACCCCCTCACCCCCAGGGCGGGCAGGCCCCGGTGCTGGAGCAGGTTGGGGAGCAGCCAGGTCTGGGCAGGTTCCACGCTCCAGAGCTGCCCCCTTCTGAGCTGAGCGGGGCCGAGGGGAGGCGGCAGCGGGCTGCAGCAGGCTGAGTGTAGGATGATGCAGGGGGGTTCGGGGCACAGAGGAGCCAAAAGACGGCCCAGTGATTTACAGCCTTTAAGTGGCTCTCCCCTTCTGCAAAACCCTTAATTTAATAGACAAACATCTTGGGATAAGGGCTCACTAGAGACAGAACTGATGGGATAAATGCTGGAAGATTAAAGACCTGCAGAGGGGAGTATATAATTCTATTATGAAAATGAGAAAGAACTTTTTCCAGCAGGTAACCACCTCATCCCCTCCCCCAAATGGCGAGCCTGAGACAAGCCACCGACGCGGGAGATGGGGTAGTGACTGTTTTAGGGAAACCAGCTCAGTCATCATGCTGAGGGACCTTAGTTCCTGCGTTGCCCAGCCTCTTGTCACCTGAACCTTTTGCAAGTGAGGAGATTGAGTCCCAGGGAGGTGACATGTCTGTCCAAGGTGAGTTACTAGTAAAGTCAAAGATTCTGGTGTCTGGGCTTCCACTTTACCATTTGTTCCACAGTAGACCGTAAACTCCACGTTCTGTCTTGCACACTGCATTACCCTCCCCAACTAGCAGAACCCACAGACACAGTAGGTTCTTTGTAAATACTTGATGAAGAAATAAGGTATCTGTGGGGCTTTCAAGAACATCCTATGGAAACCTATCGCTTTCCCTTCAGCAGGAGGCTGAAGGCTAGTTGATTGGGAGTTGATTGTTTTGGTCCTTGTCTTCTCAAGTGCTTGCTTTCCCCTCTGAATAACACCCACTTCCCACCAGCCCCTTGTTTGTCTGGTGTCATCTCCCCTAGTCCCAGTATCTTCTCTGCGATGCTGACATCAGATCCTGGCCTGCACATTCAAGTTGGAGAGCCAAGGAGAGGTAGGCTGGCTCAGGCAAGACAGTGAGATGAGACGTCATAAGTGGATCACCTAAGTTAACGATGAGTAAACTAGATGTGAATTTGGAGGATGATCCAAGGCCATGAACTTGATGCTGTCCACTTAATTTTTCAATCTAAACATTAATAAGCATGCAGAATAAAGATAAAATTTATATCAGAATTGGCAGGTATGATAGAACAAACAAGATTAGGGGAACTGGAAATATTTTTATCTATTGCTTTTTATATATTTAAAAAGACCCAGACCAGGCTCTTTGGAGAAGAATCTGACCTTACTCAAAACTTACAGAGTTCCCTTCATTTATGTTTAAGGAATAATACTTTGAGTCTTGATATGACAATATATTTCCCTTGTATTTAACTATGGATTAACTATTGCCAGTGCTTATAATGCGTGAGAAGAAACCTAAGTTTACATACAGACATTTGTGGATGCTGATAGCAGTGATATACCAAAATTCAAGTTCTATGCCTATCTTGACTGTGTGCATGACCTAGAGCAATCTATGTAACCTATGTAAGGTTCACATTTCTGGTTTATACAGTGAGCATGACCATAGCGTCAACCTCAGTGGGTTCTTAGGAGACTTTCATGAGAGAACAGAATGTCTGGGCCCACCATGGGTGCTCAGTGGTAGCTAATATTACAGTGTATGTGTGTTGAGGGACTGCTTTACTTTTATCTATTATCCCTCATGCTCATCAAAGCATTCTCAGAAGATCATCAATATTGGCTTTTGGCCTGGAGCTATTTCAGGGAAAGTGCTTTTTGTACCCTTCCAGTTTTAGAATGGTTAGTCTCATTTTGAATACTGCTACATCTTCTGGCTTTTGACTTCCACTGAGGATTTAATTTGTCTTTAGAATTTTGTGTTCCCTATCATCAACCTTTGTCTGGAAGATTATCTTATTTTTCCTGTGTATTTTCTTTGATTACTTTTTAAAAATTGGGTTATTTTGTTCATTGATATGTGAAAGATATTTATTGAGCACCTATTATGTGCTAGATGTGGTGTCCCTTATATATTTTACAATGTCTTGTCTTTATATACTACGGTGATTTTTAAAGATTAAAAAGGCAATCCAAATAATTCAGGTTATAGTTATGTTATACATAAACTTCGTTCTTAATCTCAATTTGCAACACATTAACTAACAGCAGGAGTACATGGAAGGGCTATTGATTAAAACCTTCCAAGGGATGCAGTTTGGAGGAGCAGCCAGTATGCTGAATGATAATCAGGATTCAACAACTTCTTGGTAAGTAAGAACACTGGGTCAAATCTGAAAAGATAAAATTAAATATGGACCTATATACAGGGTTTTCTTGTTTTCAAAACCCCAACCCTATAATTATAGGATGAAGAAGATGTATTTTAGAAGAAAGATAGGTTAAAAATCTGAGGTTATATTTTTATTTAATTGTGGCATGAGTCAACACTAAGCTTTTGACCAGAACAACAACAACAAAATAACCTTAATGCTATTCCAGGCTAAATTAAGAGTAATTTCATGCTCAGCGGAGGTAATTGATAACTCTTTTCTATTTAACCTTGGTCCAGCCATATCTGCAGTCCTGGCTTTAATCTCAGTTTAGGTTCAATGATGATGAACCATAGTGTGGCCACAAGAAGAAATTGAAGAGAAAATTGAATACATAGAATGACTGAAGGAACTTCAGATTCTGACCTGGAGAGGGGAATTTTGGGGAGAAGTAACTTGGTAGCAAACATCTGAACACTTGTGCAGGAAAATACTAAATGTTAGAATTGTATGATAGATAGAAATTATAGAAAGCTACAGATTAGCTCAACGTGAAGAATAATTTCCTAACAATTAAAGCTTCCTCCTGAAGCAGTTATCTTCCTTGTCAGTTCACCAGCCTTGATCAGTCATACACAGGGCAACCATCACAGCCATCTGGTGTTATCGAGTATGTAGAAACAGAAATGGATGAAGTCAAAGACCGTATCTTAGACATTTATATGCATGATACAGGTATTTGTTGAATGGAGAATTAACAGCTAGCAAAATTGCTTCTTTGAATAACTGATATGCTTAATTTTTAAAAAGGCAAATTTTCACTACGATGGAGAGAGGGATTTTAGGTGGGTTGATTAAATTTTTTAAATTGGAAGGGGGATGCATAAAGAAAGGGAGTTGCTCACCAAAGTTGAGGGTAGGAGACATACCATGAAGTTTGAAAGAAGTAGTATTGATTATATATTTACACATAGCATTTCAAGATTTATGCAAACACTCAGCCCCATGATTTGTGATGTAAACATCACCAAGAAAAATGATATAAGAAGGCACTATCACTGTTACTGTTGCCATTTAACAGATGAGGGGACTAAGGTTCAGAGAGGTCAGTGAATTGGATATGGATGGTGTAGGACTACGTTTCAAGATGAGATTTTTAATTCCAAATCCTAATTTTTTAAAAAGACTATCACCAATACGGTACTTAAAAAGTGAATAGACATTGGGAAGTAGAGAAGTTACTACTTCTAATGTGGCATAGGCTAGAAATATAAGGAATTTCAAAACCTGTATTTAATAAGATAAAATGAAAATGAAAGAGTATCATTCCAAGCAGGAAAAGCTGAGAAATTATTAGGAGAAAAAAATTAAGACATTTAAAAAAAATTAAGGCAATTTGTAAAAAAAAAGAAAGAAAGAAAGAAAGAAAGAAAGAAAGAAAGAAAGAAAGAAAGAAAGAAAAAGAAAAGAAGACATTCAAATGGCAGTGGTGCAGGTTGGGAGCCGAGCCTCCAGCAGGTGGGCCGAGTTCTGGTGTGTTTGTTCCTTCTGGACTTGATGTGGCCCAGCACACAATGAGGCTGGCAGGAAGGTGGAGAAAGAATGATGCTTCCTTTGGGAGCCAGGCATTGTTGCTTTGCTGTGGTGAGCAGTTAGTTTTCGAAATTACATACTACAGAGGCAGGTAATTTATTTTTTATAAATTGTGAGTACTGAATTGCAATTGAATGGCAGGGAAAACGGTATCTGAAATGATTAGGAAGGAGTGACATGGGATTGCCAGCATGTGGCCAGTGCGATTAGTACCTGGTGTTACCTGAAGGGGGCAATGTCCATTCCGCTCTGAGGAGTCTAATGGGAAGGCCAGGCACGTTACTCGATGGTTTCTACCTGAATCCCAGACGTGGCTGGCGGGTCCCCCACCCTGCCCCCTAGCACCTTCTAATCCCATTATTGTAGTGCACATCACAATTTGTTATAATTATACCCCTTTGCCTGCCTGCTCTGCTTCAGTGCAAGACCCGGCACTCAGGCTCCGCAGGCTCTGGAGATCTAACAATGGCGAAGACCGACGCAGTGCTAGATTGCCAGTGCCTGAGGAAATGGATCGTGAAAAATGAATTTCTAGCATTATAGGTAGAGACACTGCAGCCCAGAGGAGAGAACTGAAGGTCCAAAGGAAATCAGGGAAAAATACGTACTCTGTGCAGTGTTTCACTGTACAATAGGGAGCCACATAGACCTTACTCTCTTCGAGCTTACCGTCCAGTGGAGAAGACAGACATTAAATCAGTAGTGCAAATTATAGCCCCAGACCTACAACGTGCTGCAGGGAAAATGCAGGGTGGGCTGGGAAAGTTTCTTATGGCCTCGGAGCTTCAAGTCATTATTCCTGATGTCACACAGTCTTTTAGTGGCAAAGCCAGGGCTAATTCCTCAATCTACTTAGTGGCTTGCAGTCATTTTTCATACAGGGTGGGGCAAAAGTAGGTTTACAGTTGTGAGTAGGGAAAACACAGTTTATTCTTGTATGATTATTTATTGATCATCGTGAACAACTGTAACCTACTTTTGCTCCACCCTGTATTTTTTGCAATAATTTTTAAAAATTCTCTTTGCCCTAAACTAGGGATTTTAAAGAATTCTATGGTTTATCGACCTCTCCAAGAACCTGATAAAAACTATGAATCACCTTTCAAATATGTATATATGTACCCAACATGTAAATTTGGGCATACCTTGGGGGGCCACACTTGGACTTCCAGGTTTCGAATTTCTGTTGCGGGCTCTTTCCCAGGTGACTTCATCCCCTCTTAGCTGTCCTTCCTTCTGGGTCATTCCCAACCAGAATCTCCAGCTCAGCCATCTCTCTGGGAGTCCAGATGCCTGGGCAGCTGTCTACTGGGCAGCCCTCTAAAATTCCATCAGGCTGTGCTACCATCAGGAGGTAGCAAAAGCTGCACTTGGTAAACAGCAGTGTGTGTCGAGGTTGGGGGTGACATGGCACTGAGGGCTCAGGGGAGCGGGTTTTTGTTGATAAAAATCTTGGTACACAGGTAGAGATAGCTAATAGGCAGTCATAAAAAATGTGCCTGGCGCTCAGAAAAAGGCTAAGAAGAAAATGCCAAGCCAAGAATTGTTAGACTGTGAGTGGCAGGTTAAGCACTGAGCTTGAGTGTTATTGTCACAGGACAGGGTATGGAGTGGGAAGAGAAGTGTAGGGAGAGGAAAATAGAGGGAAAGGAAGGAAAGAGAAGGAAGAGGGAAAACAGGAGGGAAAAGAGGAGAAGTAAATTGAAGGGAAAGACAAGGGTCTCAGGGTAGCCTGGGGAACACCAGTATTTACAAAGCCAATAAAGGAGGAAGAACCTTGTAGGAACCCAAAAATCCTAGGAGGAAGTTGTTTCAAGGAGGAAGTAATCAGTACCAATGGCATAGACATCAAATAAGAAAAGAAGCTAGTCATGTCCCTTGAATTTTGCAATTAGGAAATTATTAGTGCCTTCAAAGGGAGACGTATGAATACAATTTTTGGAGACAAGATCTGATTGTATTGGGCTGGGAAATTAATGGAAGACAAGAATGGAGGGAAAATCAAGATAGAGAACCTCTTCAAGGGACTTATCTTTGAAGAACTGAAGAAGGATGAAGTCAAAGGAGAACATGACATCCAGGGGGGACTGCTGTGGGAGAGAGGTGATTGTTGAAAGACAGGAGTGAAGGAGGAAGAGTGAAGCCTCTTAGAAGTGGAGGGCCCAGCAGATAAAGCCTTAGAAGGGATGTAAAGAGACAAGCTCAGAGCTGTGGGGCAGAGGGCAAACTCTGAGGTAATACAAGATCCTGGAGCAGGAGAGAAGGGGGTAAGCACAGACGCAGGGAAGTGTGTGGGTAGAACAGTGAGGCAGCGCACTGAGGAAGCTGTGACTGAGATCCCCTGTTGCTGGAGTGGTCGGAGGCCACTTGTTCTCCACTTTCTCCTACTCGCCAGCTGCGGCTTGGGCCCACCACTGCCTTTTGTGTGGTGAAGGCACTCGATTCACAGGGCTGGTTTTAAATAGCCCTGCAGTCTGTCTTGGAGTCTCTGACTCACCATGAACTCAACCTTTTTAGAATACAACCTTTAAAGAAAGTTTAAACTTTAGACATCAAAAACAAAGGGGAAAAATGTTTTCCTCATGCTATTCGCAAATGTCATTGTAGAGCTGAGGAGTCTGGTTGGAAAACTGTGAACGCTCTTTTACTTTCTGTGGCCCACTCTACAGTTTGAAGGAGAATATGCAAACTTCTAGGACTTTCCTTCAGTCCTTGATGGGACCGAAAGAGCCCAGATTTCTCATCCTGCATTTGCTGTCACTTCCTCTCTCTGGGTCTCAGTCTCCTCATTTGAACAAAGTGAGACTGGGTGTGGCAATCTCCAAGATCTCTTTTAACCCAGAGAAAGAGTCTAAGACTTGAATCTGTAAAAATTTTTACTACCCAAACTTTCCATGAAATGGCAGTTAGCTGTGAATCGTATTTCACAAAATGAAGAAAGAAAGAAAATGAAGGGATAGAACCGTAACCAAGAAAAAAAAGTTAAAGCACATGTTCTATTCTGATCTCATTTTTTCCAGGAAAGTTCAGCCCTGTTTCAAAGCCCTCAACACAGAGGTATCCTACCACATGACTCACAGGGGCAGATCAAAGCTAGTCTTATATCTTCCTTCAGCTTGACCTAAAAAATAAAGAAAGCTGGAGGCAAAGGGATAAGTACACAAAGGAGCAGGCTGAGGTATTGGGACAAAATGCAGCTGAAAAAGCCCCAGGAAACCTACAGATAATTTTTATATTTGCCACCATTCCTGGGGCATGAAGTGGAGATCCGGTCTCTTACTGCCCCTTTGTGGGATCATCCATGGCCCCTGCTTTCTCTACAGGAGGAACTCTGAACAGATTCATGAGGCTGTGAATTAGTTGTCTGAAGGTTTAGTTTGAAATCTGATCTGCAATGTAACAAACAGAGGGGTCTTGAGCCACTTAAGCTCTTGAGATTTCCATTTTGTTTATTCCAATGGGAATAAAATATGGTTACCTTTCAGGATAATTTTAAAACTCTGGAGTATGAGAAGTGTGCTGACATTGGAACCCAGTGGACCTGGATTTGAATTCTACAGCACTTCCCTAATCCATTCATCATGCTTATCTTGCCTCTGTTTACCTCACATCTCCAGCACCTCTCCCCAACTTGTCCTTGCTTAGACTTTGCTACCTACTTCTCTAGAAAATCAATAGGAATCTCTGCATACGCCATCTCCAGTACCAGCCTCCTGGAATTTGTGCCCACACAATTGGCTCTCCCTCTTGTTACTACAGATTAATTGTTGATATTTTCATCTAAGGGAGATCCGTTCACTTCTTTCTCTAGATACCACCCGTGTTTCTCTCTACCCCTTCCTTAGTCCAACTTAGGTCACAGCTCTTACAATCCAGCAGTCATCTTGGCTTCTCTGAATCATTTTCTCCCCTCTCTGAATAACCTTACCAATTAACATAAAAACATGAAGCGATGTCTCTCGTGGTTAAAAAAATGTTCCCTAGACTCCAGACCCACCTAGATGTCCCCATTTATAGTAAATGACAGCTCAATTGTTCCAGTCTTTCAGACCAGAACTCTGGGCCCATCCTTCACTCTTTTCTTTTTCATGTTATACCTCCAGTCTGTCAGCAAATCCTGCTGACTCTCCTACTAAATCCGAACACTTCTCATAACTTCTGCTACTAACCATTCATCTCTCCAGGAAAACAAGAGCCCCTTATTGGTCTCCCTGCTGCCACCCCTGGTCAAGTCAGTCTGTTTTATTCACAGCACCCAAGTAATTCTTTTAGAATATGAACCGTATCTGCCATTTCTCTACTTAAAACCTTCCTCTGATTACTACCTTCCCGTCTTATTTAGAGTGACAAGTCCTTACCATGCCCTGAATTGCCCTGGCAATCTGGAGCCCTCCGGACCTCATCAGGGTAAGATAGTCTCCCCTTCTCGCACCTGCCCCGGCCACATTTGCCTTCCTGCTGTTTCTGGACCCCACCAAGCTCATTCTCACTTTCAAGCTCTGGCTTGTGACACTCGCGCCACCTAGAATGCTCTTCTCCCAGATGGCTTCATGTACTCTTCTCTCATTCAATGCTTCTGCTCACTGATGACTTTGCTGGCCATCCTACATAAAAATAGCACATTCAGCGCACACTCCCTGCACAGTCTAGTTTTAAACCCCTTCATATTTTTTCTATGGCACTCATTACCTTTCACAAGATTGATTTTTTAATTTATTGATTGGCTCATGATCTATTTTTTCTATGAGAATAAAAGTATGCTACGTTGTTGTATTCCCAGCCCCTGGAACAGTGCCTGACATATAGTAGGAGCTTAAAAATTACATGAATAGATAACAGAGTGGCTTCAGGTAATTTATTTAACTTTCCTCTATCTTGGTTTCTTCAACTCTAGGAATGGATATAATATTGCCTACTTTGTAAGATTGCTATGAGGAACAGAGATAACATATATGAAATGCATGGCTCAGAGCAGGGGTACAATAAACAGCATGTATTATTATTAATGTTATGTGGATTAACTGGATAATGTATAGTAAGGCCCTGACATGCTTCCTGATGTGTAATAGCAGATCAGGAGGTTGTATTTCTCACTTCTCAGAGAGAACACATTTTCTGATTATTTAGACAGACTTACTGTAGGCAGGAAGTTGAATGATAACAGCTCAGGTTTTGTAGTTGTACAGCTTAGTTCAGATTCTGATTCTACGCTAGGAGCTGGACTTCAGACAGGTTTCTTAACCTCTTCTTAGTTTCAGATTTTTCATCTGTAAAGTGGAAATAGTTGCGCCCTATGATTAATAATATGATTAACAAATTAATTTACATGGCAAAGGGAAACTGAAGTTGCAGATGGAGTTGAGGTTGCAAATCAGCTGACATTAAACAAGGATACTACCCTGGATTATCTAGATGAGCCCAGTGCAATCATGAGGGTCCTTGAAAGTGGAAGAGGGAGACAGAAGAGCAGCACTGGAGAAGTGGTAACACGAGAAGGACTCAACCGAGATTGGTGGCTTTGAAGATGGTGGAAAGGGCCATCTTCAGGAACGTGAATGACATAGTGCAATATTGTGATTTATAAGAATTACATACTCGATCATTCAGGTCACCAAAATATATTTCTCAAGTATATTTGGTCTTCTTTCATAGTTTCTAGCTTACAGTTTTCAAAACCCTTGGAATGTCCTAAGCTATGAAAGCAGTGGGAACATCTTTTGTTATAGTATTTGGGCTCCTGTCCTCTGCTCCTGAAATCCATTCAGAGACATAAAGGTGAAATGGGGCTTTATTATTTATAACCAGCCTCTTTCTATCACAACTGGGTTTATATTAATGAAGAGACTTTCGCAAAGCACCTAAGGATGGGGACTGGTTGTCAGGGAACCAACCACAAAGAAAGGGATGGAACTTTTAGTTGAAGCCCTTGATTTCTGGGGAGGGGAGAGAGGTAGGAGGTTGAATCAACCACTAATGGCCAATGATTTAGTCAGTTGAGTCTATGTAATGATGCGTCCATAAAAAACTGAAAGGGCTAGGTTCAGAGAGTGGCCAGGTTGGTAAACAAGGAAATGGGGGAGAGTGGTACACGTGGAGGGGGTGTGGAAGGTCCATGTCCTCTTACCATTACTTGCCCTGTGCATCTCTTCCATCTGGCTGTCCCTGAGTTATACTCTTTTACAAAAGACGGTGATCTAGTGAGGATGTGGGTTTTCTGAGTTCTGTGAGCGCCTCTAGCAAATTAGTAGAACTCAGAGAAGGAGCCATGGGAACCTCTGATCTATAGCCAGGTGGTCAAGAGAACAGATAATAACCTAGGCTTGCAGTTGGCATCTGGGTCTGTCAGAAGCACAGACAACAACCTGGGCTTGCAACTGTCATATAAAGCATGAGAGTAGGGGGCAGTCTTGTGGCAGTGAGCCCTTAACCTGTGGAATGTGATGCTATCTCCAGGTAGATAGTGTCAGAACTGAGTTAAATTGTACGGCACCCAGCGGGTATCTGAAGAGATGCTGGGTGCTGTGGAAAACCCCTCCACCCACACGTGTTTGAACTGGGTACAGAACCCAAAAGACCTAGGTTCTCTTGAAACTGGAGTGAGGCAATGATTCTCCCCAGGAATCTCTAGAAAAGGATGTAGCCCTGCCACCTCCTTGATTTTAGCCCAGGGAGACCCATTTCAGGCTTCTGACCATCAGACCTATAAGATAATAAATTTGTTTCATTTAAGCCACTGTGCTTGTGGAAGTTTGCTAAAATAATAATACAAAACTAATGCAATTACTATGCAGCTATAAAATAGAAGTAATAAAAGAGACCTGCCTCTAACATTTGTTGGATTCAAGGCAAGATTCCAGATCTAGGCTCTTAGCCTGCACCCCACCTTCTTCCTCTTTTCATCCCAGCTCTGGCCTGCATCGAGAGGGTCCGCTTGCACTCGTGTGTGGAAACCCCACCCACGCGTCCACCCCTTTCATCAAGGAGGTACTCCCCGGGCAGTTTTTAGGCACACAGGTGTGACACCAGAGGTGTGAGCCCCTTCTCCAGGGGGCAGATCCATGGATGGCGCTTTGCAAGTAGAGCTGGAGTCATCCAAGCAGATCATTCTGGGGGACTGGGTTCTGACACAAGGTCTGGAAGCTGGGCTCCAGGTGAGCCTGTTCCTTTGCTCCATAGAGTCCTTAGTCCCTTTCCCCAATGGAGGACCAGGAGGAGGACCTCTGAGCAGCACTCTCAGAAGTCCTTGTGGTGGTGATGGAAGTGCTCTCTCCCTGAGCTGGCATGTGGCTGGGGAGCACATGAAATGTGGCCAGTGTGACTACAGAAGTGAATTGAAGTGTTATTTAATTTTAATCCATTCATTCAAATTTAAATAGCTCCCTGTGGCCAGTGGCTACTACATCAGCGCAGCTCTAAAGCATGGGGACCTGGGGGTTCAGGACCGGGCCTCCTGTTGACTGGGTCTTCAGGTGGTACTGATAATAAAGTGCAGGAGGAGGAGAAAAAGAAGAACCCAAGTTTTGAAAACAAAGAAACTATTCATTCTCCAAGGAGAAAATCCACAAAGGCTTCTTAAAGGAAGCCAGCCTTTGATTTAGTATCTGTTAGGAATTCTGCCATCTCTCCCCTGTAGATCTTTCTGCACATTCTGTCCCGGGGCTCACTCCTCCTGGTCCTCTAGAGCTCAGCTCTACTTACTCTGTCAGTTAGCCTTGGCTGAGTAACAAAGGACACCTACGCTTAGTGGATTGAAACAACCACAGATTATTTTGCTCATTATTCTGCCAGTGGTCAGTTTGGGGCAGGCTTAGCTGGATGGTTCTTCTCTCTCTGCAGTCTGCTGCTGGGCCAGGCTGAGAGAGCCTCCGCTGGGACAACTCACCTTTGCCGTACGTGGTCTCCCACTCTCCAGAAGGCCAGCTTGCTCACTTTAATGGTTGCATGCTACTAAGAAGAATGACTGGAAGTGCCCAAGGCCTCTGGAGGACTAGGCTCAAACTAATATACTAAGGAATTTCAAAGTCGCATATTAAGTGAGGATGGAGTGGCTTCAGGAATCCTGTGCATTTTGTGTAATCTACCTCATTCACCTCTTGTTGAAAGTTTTCTCACCCTTCCCGCAACCCCAGGTTCTGTTGGGCATCCTGTGGTTGTCCCCATATGCCAAATGCTGTATTTTTTAGTACTTGTCTTTTCACCTAATTTTTACCAAACTTTGTAAATGATGCCCCTTTATGATTATTATCCCTAGTATGGAGATGTGGAAGGCAAGGAAGGCCAGAAACTTTCCACGTTCATGCAACTACATTTGGCAGACCCAGGTGCCAGGCCTAGTGCTGTCTGCCTATAAACCAAGGTTCCTCAGTCTTGGCACGGCTCACATTTTGGACTAGATGATTCTGGGCTGTGGAGAGCTGGCCTGTGTATTGTAAGATGTTTAGCAGCATCCCTGGGCTTGACCCATAGATGTTAGTAACATACCCTCCAGTTGCGACAACCAAAAATATCGCCAGACGTGGCACATGGCCCCTGGTGGGGAGGGGTGGGCAAAGCTATTGTGGTAGAGAACCGCTGCTCTCAGTCATGCCTCTAACCCCGCCTCGTGAGTCTCTCCTTGAGTCGGGGGTTGAATCTTATTTGGAGCCAACGCCCGGTCCGTGCCTTCACCTGAAGGGGGTAGGACCGGGGCCGAGCTGGGCGGAGGTGGGCGCTGCAACCGCCACTCCAGCCGGCCCCTCTGAGAGCTCGCTTCTCAGCACTTAGCCTTGCCTCTTTCCAGATGCTTCAGCGTCATTATGAACTCAGCATCCTCTACCAGGTTATGGTCAGAGAGAACCAGCCAGTTCTCCCAGGACATGGAGAGATGGCCCCAGAGCAGGCTAAAGAGAAAGCTCCAAGTTGGAGTGGCTTTGCCGTTGGTGGCAGGGAGCTAAATATTTCATCTTCATGAAATAAACATGGATTGTCTCATCATGAAATATACATAAAAATGTTTAAACATGTTAATTATTAAACCAATATTGATTCATATTGGATGAGGCATTAAGGAAAAATTAGCTAATGTATTTAATATCTCCTCCACAGTTGACTAGTATCAGAATTCATCACATCTAATCACCAATAATCGTAAAAGTGGCCGGCAGTATTTATGATCGGGGTGAGTGAATGCTAGGCAGGAAGTGGTGGGGATGGAGGAAAAATGAGAATCTAAAAGACAGAACCTGTCAGATGTCACAGCCCATCCTTGGCATTTCAGACATAAATCACTGGGCGCAGTCACATCATCAAAATGTGATAAACCTTTCATATTGGGACAGTTAATGAATATCATTTGGACCTGGCTTCCCTCTCAAAAATGCAATGGGATGGCAGATGCAATGGAGAGACAAAAAGAATGGAAACAGGGCTTAAAACACTAGGTTTGAATTCTGACTCGCTGATAATTTTACAGCTTAGGGCTCTATTTATCCATCTGCAAAATGGGGTAATAAATCCACCAGATGGCATTTTTCCTCTGATCTTTTATGTGGTTTAATCTTATCTCACTAGCTAGTTTTCAAATTCCTTAAGGGAAGAATCATTTCCCCCAGTATTTTTTTCCCCAGGTCCTGAAAGTAGGCTGATAGAATCATTTAAAAACCTGCTCTGGAATCAGAAAAAATCTGGACCTGAATTCCAGATCTTGAGCAAGTTACTCTCTTTCTTTGTAACTCAATTCCCTCATCTGTAAAATAATTCACTTACCTCATAGACCTGCTATGAATATAAACGGTTATGATGTATATTAAGTGGTAAAACATAGCATGTAGGGACTATTAGATCCTTGGTGATGGTTATTACTCTGTTTTCCTAGAGCAGTGATAAAGAACTAAACAGTTGGCAAGTATTCAGTGAAATTTCAATCGATTTTTTAAATCAGTAATTCATGAACTTTTAACACTGGAAATAACTATAAATATCAGCCACTGTAGATAACTACAGAGTCGTGCAAGCCAGCTTCTAGCGCAAACTCTGCTGCTGATGGAAACAGACCTTGGGAGGAAACTCAGTTGGCTGTGCCTGCAGTTTCTCCTTCCATCTCCTCACAGGTGCTAGTGCAAGAAGGGGAGCATTTCTCCTTAATGTGAAAACGTGCTTGGGAAGAAGAGCTGCCTTGAGTCCCATCACTGCATCTAGTCACTTAACCTCTACATAAAAGAGATAAAAAGATGTAACTCACAGTCTTCTTTTGAGGATCAAAGGAAATGGAAAAATTAACACAACCTCCTTTTGCCAACTTAGACTTATCAGATAGCATACCTTCTAAATTTGAGATAATATTCTTCGTTGTCATTTTAAAAACATTTCTAAAATTGGGATAAGTCTTACAGTTGACATGTACATTAATGTGGTGCTGCTTTCCTTTTCCCAAGAAGTTCTTATTAAATCACCAGTGTTTGTTATAATTGGAAATGTCTTCAAAAAAAGGTGAAACAGTATTATTCTTCATCTCACCATAACTGAATAGATCCTCCTAAGAAACAGTGCTGATTTACTCTAGGTCAGCTCTAGTTGCTAATAAGTGAAAAAAAAAACAAAACAAAGCAGGAGAGAACTTGATGTATTCTCTCATTTTCTTCTGCAGTGAGCTACATTGCCTTGTTGTGGAACATTCCTCAGCTCAGAGGTGGGGAAAGTGGCAGACGCGTGGACATTCCCCACACGTGTTTTCTTTAGATGCGTTGTGTCAGCTGGGAAAAGCTGTTGAGAAACGGCCCACTGTTATATATCAGGACCCATCAAACCCTGAGATTGAAAACCTCTTCAGCAGCATTTCTCAGCTACCAGATGTCACACAGCTGCATTGCGAATTGCTATCAGAGCTCAAAAAAGAATAAAAGAGGATTGTTGAAGCCATGAAGGCATATGACATAGTAAACGGTGCATTTAATTTCAACTTAATGTGAGAGATAGAGTGCATTAGATAAATATTATCTGATCATTAAAAACATATTTATGGAAGTTTAGCAACTTTGTCAGGGATGTGTGACTAATAATATAGAGTTGTGAGGCCTCAAAAACGTATTTGTCTTAATAGGCTGATGTTTAGTTTGGATTATTGACTGTTAAATCAAAATAAAAGTTTTCACTTGAGATTTTGCATTTCATCTGTGATGGATTTGTCTTCATCCAGATACTCATATTGGATACCCAGTTTGCCCTTAAAAAAGCGCCCTCTAATAAAATCATAGAATTTCCACGTTGGGAAAGTTCTTAAAGTCCAATCTCCTTCCAGCTCTTTTTGGTGCAAATGGTGTCATCTGTTTTGAATTGCAACTATATTTTCTAGATAAATGTAATATTGCCACATGAAGGGGAAATTGGGAGACAAAAACAGAAAAAAAATATGTCAGCTATATTTCCTTCAGACTAAAATTCCCTTCTCTTTCAATTTTTGTACATCTGTGTGTGCTTGGTACACAGTGATAATTGTGGTATACACATGAAAGCTATTTTTAATTCTTTTTCTTCATTTTTACAATGTAGCTTTCATGACCACTGCATTTAATAACATAATACTCTTCTACACAATGGCTGTGCTGGAATGTACTGAAGTATTTCCCAATGTTGAGATATTTAGGCTGTGTCTAGTGCATCCAGATGGCCCGAGTTTGAATTCTGCTTCTACCCAGTTACCCATAGTGTGACCTTGAGTGCATTACTTAATATCTCTGTATCTCAACTTCTGCATTTGGAAAATGGGTATGATATTAGTATTAACCCACGGAGTAGCTATGAGGGTTAAATAAATTAATCCATGTTAAACATTTAAAACTGGCATACAACGTAAATATTTCATGTTGATAAGTAACTATGAATATTCCGATACATATTCTTTCCCAAAATGTTGAAATATGTCCTTAAGGGGGATTCCCATAAAATCTTATACCATGGCCCAGACCCTTTTTGATTATTTCCAAAGTCAAATAATCTGTTACCTCTTTAGACAGATTGTTTCACTTTGGGATGATTTTAATTATTGGGGGTTTCTTCTTCATGTTGAATCTGAATGGGCTCTCTACTAAATCACATACAATGACTAGATTCTATCCTTGTCCTAATGGAAATTACTTTGATACATTGAATCTCAAAACATGTTTCCTGACACACTAGTTACCCTCCCACTCCTGCCATCCTGGTTAATGATTCCACCTCTGAAGTGCCTCTTGAAACCACTGCTTGTCCATATTTTCATCACCACCTCCCTAGGCTAAGCCACCCTTGCCTCCAGCTCTGGTTACAACAATAGCCTCCTAATTGGTTTTTACTTCTGCTCCTGGTACATGGCCACCAGTCTTGTCTATACCACATGCAAGTCTGTTCACAAAATTTATCTGTGCAAAGCCTTATAGCATCCCGTTTCTTAGACTGGAATCGGAACTGTTCATGGTGATCTACAGAGCCCCACGTGAATCTTCCTTCTTTCTCTGCTCATGTCTCCTCACTCTCTCCTTTGTTCACCATAATCCAGCCATGCTACTCCTTCTCAAGTGTCCCAAACTCTCTATTGCCTTTGTAACATTGTTCTCTTAACTTGGAAATCTGACCCCTTCTCTCACTTTTATTCTGGCCACTCTCTCCTCATCCTTCAGGCTTTCCCTGAAATGTTTCTTCCTTAAGGAGGCCTTCTATATAACGAAACTTCTATATATAATATGCTTCCTGATTATCAGAGTACTTGGCTAATTTCCCCTTAAAGTGCCAGTGAAGACTTTCTAATCATACATTTATTTATGTGCTTATTTGTACAGTCCCTTGGTGAAGTAATGATTTTCCCGTTTAAATGCACTTCTGTTAGTCACACCCACAAGCAAGTTCAAACAAACAATAGTCATAATTTGCCATAATCTCTTCTGTGTTCCTAGAGCTGGAATAAAATAATTGCAGTAATGATTTATTGAACACTCACTATGTTTGAGGACTTGTTCTAAGCATTTCACATGTACACGTGTATTGCCTAAAAGGTAAGCACTAATACTGTCCTGTTTTACATCTAGAAGGGACTGTGATGTGCCCAAGGTCACAGAACAGATAAATAGCAAAGCCACAATTTGAATCCAGGCTAACTCTAGTGTTAAAACACCACACTAGAGAAATACAAGGTCTGTCCAGAAGATACCCAGCCATGTAATATCAAAAATAGAGGCATTTATTGAAGAAGATACAAGATACAGGAAACATTGTACATAGGACCATGACACCTCAGTCCCCTTCAAAGTACACACCTTGGGACCTCACACAATTTTCTCAATTGCCGTCAACTACCCCACCATATTTCCCTGAATCTCATTGATGGTCTGAAATCTCTTCCCTTTCAAAGGTGATTTTAGTTTTGGGACAAGCCCAAAACTAAAGGAAGAAGTCACAGGGCACCAAATCTTGGCTGTAGGGGGACTGAGTCACCTTGGTGATTCGATGTTTCACCAAAAAACTCTGAGACGTGATGCATGAGCAGGTACATTGTCATGTTGAAGCTTCCAATCACTAGTTGCCCATAGCTGCAGCTCTCTGAATCATCCAAATAGTTTCTGTGGAGGAATGTTCAAGCTTAACGCAAAATTTGATGCAGATACGTTGCTCTACTCACTCAGTCATTGTGAAAGCAACAGCCACACAGTACACATGTTCACTCAATGGCATCTACTGCCCCCACTGGCCGGTACAGTGAAGTCATCATTGTTCATGCACGTGCATTCCAGTCCACTCTCCTTGTCTGCAGGTTACATTGATGCCACGCAAACCATTCTCATTATATTTACAGTGGCTGGGTTTTTCCCAGACAGACTTCGTATGCCTTTAAGACCTTAGCTTTGATGTAGGAAAGAAAAACTCACAAGGCAGTATTTTACATTTTGCAAAAAACCATGAAGATAAGTCATTCAGTGGTACAATTAGAGACTAGAATATTGAAATGAATGTTAAGTGAACCTTTCAAAGGTAAGGGTCCCCCAAAAAAGAAAACATAAGGAGAGTCAACATGTCAAAAAAGGAAACACACAATCCTGAGTGGTTTATGAATGACTTTATGAAAGGATTGGCTGAATAATTGTGTATGTGTAGTTAATCGTGTAATGTGTTTGTGTATGTGTGTCTGTGTACATACACATATATCACATACATAGATACATAACACACAGGGTGAGGGAGAAGTAGGTTTACAGTTGTGAGTACACGAAACGGAGTTTATTCTTATATTATTATTCATTAATTATTATTTTCCATAGGAACAATTATAAATGTATTTTGCCCCGCCCTGTATATACATGCATATGTATATGTTAAAAGAGCTGCTGAAATGAAGAAACAAGGCAAAAAAGTATGTTTGCTACTCTGCCTTTTTTTTTTTTTTACTAGCCCTTTTTTCTATTTACAAAAATATTACATACTTACTGTTTTAATTGGTCAAAATGTTTTCAAATCTTTGGTCCTCATGTCCTGCCAGTCTCTAGACAGGGAAGAACTGTTACTTGCGGATAAGAAATCTGAGGCTGGGAGAGGTGAAGAAACTTGCCCTCGAGTGAATTAACTGGGAGACACAGCACCAGCTCCGAAGGCGGAGGCAGAGAGACAGGGAGCAACTAGGGCAGACTTCGGAATCAGGGAGATAAATCACACTTATGCCAAATTGTGAGACCTCTTTAACCTTTCTGACTAGTTTCTTCCTCTGTACAACCAGTTTTTAATGTCTACTTTGCAGGGCTCTTGTGAAGATTGATTCAGATAATGTCTGTGAGGCACCTGAACCGGAATGCAGTGTGAATTATCTGTTTAACATGTGACGTTTTTTGCTCCCCACCATCCTGGCCCCTTTCCCCTTTTCTTCTGGAGCCTTTTTCTGAAACAGCTCAATTGAGATGATGTAATGCTTCAATTGCTTGACCTGGCTCTGCTGTGGGATCATGGCCATGGCCTTGCTTGATAAAAGCACTACATAAATACAGCTCCTGGAAATGCCGACATAACCTCAGTTACCATCAGGTGACGCCTTGGAAGGAAAAGAGATGGATGTCTCCGTCGCAGCTTATAACTCCTGAGAAAAGTGGACACAGGAACAGCTTCTCATCCTGGGCATCTCTGAACTTGCGGGTGTTAGTTAAACCCAAGGCCTGTTGCATCACATCCGCAGATAAAACCCTCTGTGGATGGATCTGTCTTAAGTTCACCCACAGTTCCTTCCTTCTGACCTCTCTCTATCTGCTGGACATGTTAGGAGAAGTATAGAAAGAACACAGAAGTTCAAGCCTCTGCTTTGTAAGCTGCTGGCTCAGTGGCCAAAGACAAAGCACCTTCTTTCTCTAGGCCTCAGTTTACTCGGAGAGGGGACAATTGCCTGTGTCATGGGCTTCAGTCGGATTCAGACTCAGAGTTTCCTCCGGACAGGCGGTGGCAGTGGTGGTCTCTTTCTCCTGTGGTTTTATCAGGAGGGTGTCCAGTTTGGGTTGGGCCTTGAATGCCCAGGCCCTCTGTCTCTCTGGGCAGGAACTGGTGGCCACTGTCCCCGGCTCTCTGAACACACCTAGACCCTTTGGCAGAGGGCCTGCGTGGCTTCTGACTTTGGGTTCTACCTGTGTGGATAGGCCTGGACTGGGTAATTAATGCAGACAAGGCCTCTTTCTCATCCTGGGACAGGAATCGTGCTGTACAGATACGGGTCTAAGGCGCCCGCGGGCAGAATGCATTCTGTCTTGAGTGTGCTGGCAGTAATAAGCCAGGGGCTAAGTGCCACCCTCAGACAGTGCCATTCACTGTGGGTGGGGGGCGGGCTGGTTGAAGCTGAGAGGCAGGACTGCACGGCAGTTAAGAGAGGTCTTCGGTCAGCCCCACAGAGTGGTTTGAATCTTGACTCTCAGCTAGCTATGTGTCCTGGGAGAATGGTTTCACCTCTGGTTCTCAATTTTCATTCTATTACATGGGACTAAAAATGCATCTGCCTTTTGTTCATTAAGATCATGTGTTAATACATATCAACCTTTAGAGCACCATTTGTATCTAGGTAACTCTCATTGAATATTATCTCATAGCTAAGAGCTACCACCTACTGGATGGGCCCTAGGTACCAGTTTCTGGGCTGAGCCCTTTACCCATATTGTCCCTTTTACTCTCCACAGCAGCTCCAGAAAGTTGGCTCTATCAGCTCCATTTCACAGGTAAGGAAGAGGAGGATAAGAAAGAGGGATTGCAAGATCATGCAAACGCACTTCACCTTGGTCTGATTCCAAAGCGTTGGTTTGAGCCCCCTAAGTCATGTGCATTAGGACCTAATATTTTCACCTATAAAATGGTGATAGTAAACATCTGTTGTTTTAAGTTCTTTAAATATATTCATTTATTTAATCTACATAACAACTTTTTGGTGTAGGTGGCATTATCATCCCCATTTTTTTATATAAGGACACTAAGGGGACTGGGAAAAGTAATCCTGAAGGTTTCTTTTTGGTCTAGATTTAATCAAACTCAATGTTTTCTAAGTTTTTTTGGTGGAGTACTAATCTTTTAAGTTTCCCTGTAAAATAAAGGCTTCTGTGGCAAATACATTTTGCAAATTCTGCCCAGGAAAGCCCCCTCTCAGAGATTCCTAAGGTACCTTTGCATATCAAAGGGATGGAGGAGCCCTGCAGGGAAGAAACCTGTTAAACTTTGTTTAACCCAGTGTTTCCCAAAAGGATTTGACCAGGGAAACCTGCCACCTCCTTTCCTCCTGCCTCACACTCCTGTATAGCATCTGTCAACATTCTGCAAATCCTTTTGGCAAATTTCATTCTAATTCAACTCAACCTGCATCCATTGAAGGTCAGGTCTGCGCCCATCCCTATCATTGCTGGGCTCTAAAGGCACGCGGAAGAAGTTCTCTTTTGCTTCAGCTTCATAATCTTCTTGGTAGGAGAGAAATATGTATGGTAACCGTTTAATGAATAATTGAAATCGTTCATTTAGATGTTTGATGCACAAGATGCCAGAAAGACAGGAATGTGGTGGAATGGAACAAAGTAGCCCAGATGGAGGAGGGATTTAGGCTTTTGTTTCAGAACAGTGCAGTGTGGGAGCCTCAGCCCGACCTGTAAAAACAAGGCAAAGAAAGCTCCAATTACCAAACACTAATTTATCAAAGGTGAGGACAGCCCATTCCTAGGACTAGATTGTTTTATACTAACAATCACAGTTATTTTTTTCCTTGCAGGTATTTCAGTAAAATCTGTTGCTTATTGTTATCAGAATTATAGTTATTGTTATTAAATTAGACGATTACAGGGTTATAAAATCTAAACATCTTGAGCAAATCCTGTGTTTGATTTCATCCATCTTTTTCTAGCACCACCTCAAGCTTTATAACTGCTGTAGGCTTCTTACTCATCCTCATCATTTTTATCACCCACTGTTTTGATAAACTCTCTAACAAAGGAGCTGTAGGAATCACACAATAACCAACAACTTTTCCCATTTTCTTTTTAGTGTCCTTATTCATCATCCCTGTTGCTTCTGAACTGCCATCATTTTAGAACCAATGGCCATTTCTTGGAACTCATGGTTCCTAATTAATCCCTAACACTTTCAATTTTCTTTTTGAAACCTCTGTAGGGTAAGTTGTTATATGTGGTTAGGTGACCCGGAGAGAGTGTGTGTACCAAGCAGAGGGACAGGGGAAGGCGCAAATGCTGGGAGGTGGGAAATAGCACAGCCAAGCCTGCGATCCTCACTTAGCTCTGATGAGCTGCCAAGTTCATAGCAACATCTCAGTCCCTTTCTGTGCTTCGCCATCGTTGTCCCCCTTCTCTGTCAGGGGGTCCCACTGCAGCTGCTTTATCTGGACATATGCTCCCTGCCTTTTCTTTGGACATTGGGGTCACATCGGGCTCCACGACGAAGCCATGTCCTGTCTCATCTTTTCCGTGTTTGAATGTACTGATTCCAGTGTTCTTGGGAACTTTGGGACTAAATGGCCAAAAGTTTGGACCAGCCTGCATGGCTTAGAAGTCATAAAGTATTTTTCTTTCTTCAATAATTACTAGGTGCCTAAAATACAGCCTGTCCAACACATATCAGTTACTGAGTGCCTAATACGTACTGTGCTGGACACTAGAGATACGAGGGTTTTTAACTTAAAGAGTCAACAATTAGAAAGTCAGTCCATGTTTCTGACATGATTTGATACATATCTAACTTAAATGACATGATTTGAAATAGGAAGACAGTAAAGAAGGGTTCTGTCAGGAACGGATGTCAGAAGTTACATGGGAGGTCACATTCAAGAGGGCGAAGTGGGAGAATGAGTGTCAAGCAAACATACGCGGACGCCTGAAGCTCCTCCTCGTGCAGGGGCAGAGTGTGGGGCACAGTGATTAACACGGGCCCTGCAGCTCACTGTGGTCAAAACCCTCCTCTGCTGTTTACCAGCTTTGCCCCTTGTTACTGGGGATGATCAAACTCACAGTTCTTAGGAGCCTCAGTTTTCTCTCCTGTGAAGTGGTCACGACAGTAATATTAACCTTATAATGTTGCTTAGCTAATTAAAACTAGTAAATGCACATAGAACAGTTAGAACAGGGCCTGGCACACAAGATTTGAAAAAAATGTTGGCTAATGTCATTAAATTTAATAATTAAATAACAACTCTGATTGTACCCATCAAAGTTCTAGGGGCTGGAATATTGCAGTGAATAAGACCCACAGATCACTGATCATTTGGCGTATATAGTCTATTGGGGAATGATGGAATATAAAGAAAATGTTTAAAGGTAGTATCAGATGATGTTGAGTCCTATAAAGAAAAACGGGATGCTGTGATGGGGCGGCTGTTTAGGTTGGTCAGGGAGGCTCTCCCTGAAGAGGTGGCATTTGGGCTAAGACCCTGATATTGAGAACTAGCCATTTGATGATTCTGAGTACAGGGGTTTTTAGGAGGAGAGACAGCAAAGGCAAAGGTCTCAGGTGAGAATAGCCTTTCCAAGTAGAGGAACGGAAAAGAGGCCAGGGTTGCCACAGATGGTCACAGGTAACCAGGTTCTTAGTGATTGCGAACAATGAATTGTACCGAATGCACAGAGAGTTTACAGCAGAAAGAGAGAGAGCAGATTTATTAAGCAATAGCATACTCCACAGAACATGCGAGCGGGCCAACTCCAAGCAGAGATTGACCCTCAGTGGCTGGAGGGATTCTGTTCTTACACGGCAGATAATTCCTGGCTAGTTTTGATGGGCTTTTACTGTGCATGTGCAAGCAGTTACATTACTTTTCAGCTCCTGCAGATACGGTCTCCCACGATTTTCCTCGGCTGGCCGCCAGGGCAGGGGGCCCGCAACGCTAGTTCGCTATGACGCTGTTACCGTGAAGCCTGGGTCGTGGAGCACCTTCTGCACAGGTGCAGTCAGGATTCACTGTGATTCAGCGCTTTCCCAGAAAGTGGGGGCAACAAGTCTTAAAACAGGGTCTCTGTCCCATATCCACGTTCTGTTTCTTAGCCCTGGGGTGCCTCCGGACTTTCCTCCTTCCTGAGGAATCAGTCTTAGAACCTGGTTTCTGTTTTGTATCGATGCCTTTCGCCTTAGTCCTGAGATGCCTCAGTCCTGAGACGCCTCCAGAGTTTCCTCCCTCCTGACTATCTCCTGCCTCAGGGTGATTCAGGTGGAATGAGGGAGGTGGGGAGGATGTGGTAGGAGATGAGACCAGAGAAGTAAACAAGAGCCCGGGGGTGGGGCTTGGCGTATATATACGGTGGGTATGTAGCATTTATTCTACTTCACAAAACGAGCTAGCTGAAGAGTAGAAAGAGAAACGGGACTGGGGTAAGCAGAAGACTAGGCTGTTTCTTGAGTGTTAAAATTCACTAGCCCTAAGGAATGAATGCATTTTTCTCATTATTTGTTGAGCCACTTTGAACCAGAGGGAGTTCTCTCTCCTATTTTCAAAAAAAGGCCCTTCCATTACTTAAAGTAAGAATATTAATAGCCATTGTTCTTAGTTTAGCCCTGATTTTATGCCCTAGACAGAGCAGAAAAAAGAAGGAAATTATCGTTGAAATAGAACCATGCCTTTTCCCTTCCTATAGCCTTGGTTGCTGTCCTATTCATGTAGCCAAGTGTGGGGTAGGAGAAAGCTGATCTTGGAAGGCGTTTCCTTCATCCATCAGCCAGGGTCCTGGCAAGCGGCAGATGCCACTCTTAAAGGAGTGATTGAAAATGGCTTAATGGAAGGGTTGCTGACAACGGTGTGCGGAAGGTTAAGGGCTCCACCACGGGTCATGAAGCAGAAAGGAGATAACAACTAAGGGAAGCTGGTACCACCCCAGACCTGATAGAACAAGGGTGGGGTGGGAACCAGAAGAATCCTTAGCTACCGGAGTGGACCACCACATGGAGCTGCGGCCTTAACAGACTGATGCAGCCTCTGCAGAAATGCAACACAGTGAGGAGAGAACAGGGGAGATAAACACACTTCCCTTGGCTGATCTCCTGCCAGTGCCCCCACTGCCTGAACACATTAGAAGCTAAAAACCAGGGGAGCTTTGCTACACAGCTGTCCTAATCCCCACATCTGTGACTAGGTTAGTTTGCATGGTAAAAGGGAGTTAAGGTTGTACATGGAATGAAGTTGCTAACCAGCTGACCTTAAGATAGGGAGATTATCCCTGTGTTAGAATCTGGGTGGGCCTAATGTAATCAGAAGGGTCCATAGAAATGGAAGAGGGAGAAGAAGAAAACTAGAGAGGTGGCACCATGAGAAGGAATCCACCAACTGGATGTCTTTGAAGTGAGCCAAGGAATGCAGCTAGAAGTTGGGAGAAGCAAGGAAACAGATTCTGTCCTAGAGCTTCACAGAGGAACAGAGTGCCGCTGGCACACTGATTTAACCCACTGAGACCGATGTCAGAACTATAAGAGGATAGATTCTTGTTGTTAGCTACCAAATTTGTGGTAATTTGCTGGAGCAGCCATAACAAAGAGATATAAAAGCCTACCTAATGCAGTCCTGGCTAGTGTGGCTCTATGGATTGAGTGCTGGCCTGCAAACCAAAGGGTTACTGGTTCGATTCCCAGTCAAGGCACGTGCCTGGGTTGAGGGCCAGGTCCCCGATAGGGGGCACGTGAGACGCAACCACACTTTGATAGTTCCCTCCTTCTCCTTCTCCCTCCCTTCCCCTCTCTCTAAAAATAAATAAATAAAATCTTTAAAAAAAACAGCCTACCTAATACATTACATATAAGGGGAGAGTAGAATAGGGGAGGGTAGAAGGCACCTAAGATACAATGGAGAATATTCTGGACAGCGAGGTTCAAGTCTTGGCTCTACCCTTACTGTACAGCTTACTGTACAGCCGTGGGCAAGCGACTTCACATACCTGAAGCCCAGTTTCTTCACCTGTGTTAGGAGTGCTGTCCTAGCTTCTTGAATGTGCATTGTGAGGATCCAATGGCATAATGGGATATGGAAGTGTTTTATAAACTAATGTCACATGGATGTAAGTCATCTGTAGCCTAATGACCACAGGAAAAATGATTCAATGCAAAATCGCTACTTTAGATGTCCCTGACTTTAAAGCTTTATACCTCTTGCTTACATGATTTTCCCATTATGACTTTTTTCAATGTGAAAAATTAGGACATGTCTCTAATGCTTACTTTCCCATGGGGCCTGGAGCCATTCTGGCTGGGCTATAAATCTTTTCTTTCCATGTAAAGATTTATGGTTCTTGTTGGAAAAGATAGGTTGCCACATGCATCCGCATAATCATGCATCCAGACGCACATTGCACGTTTTAGAAGATGAGACTGCCCATGGGAGACATGAAAAGGGAGTTCATGACTTTTTCATCACACGTCCCCTGAGCAAATCTAACCCCCTCGTGTGCATACAGACACCACGCATATTCATATTAATTTATATATTTCCCATAAAGGCCACCCAAATAATTGAACCTGCCAGCCTTCCCTGAAGCACATGGATGATGTGGCTGTTAAGTGCACATAGACCTACATTTCCCTTGCCATCGCTGGACCCACAATGAATTTTGAGGCCAAATAAATGCTTAACACCAGCAGAAATGTGTCTCCCGTATGACAGTCATGAGGAAAAGTCAAATTACTTTTCATGACTTTCAAAATGGCTTGAAGAAGACAAGTTGGTTTATGTATTAAATTTATCTGGAATTTACATTTTGATTGGCCAACAGTCTGGGCAAATTCCACAGTAACCTATCGATCTGACAGAGACATTTGACAGCTCTGAACAATTGCTGAAATGGCTTTTAAAACCCAGACGGTGAGAGCCGGCGAAATCTTCCCAGAGAGTCCTCTCATTCATCTTCTATCAGCTCCTCCACCTCCCCCACCAGCCCTGGGGCGGCTTTCAATAAAGCCAATGGAGACATATTTCCAGAGATGCAAGATGAAATTCTTCCTGAAGCCTACCGCCATTGCTTCTCCTTCCCTGGGCCCCCGTTTCACCCTTGGTCACATTCGCGGGCTCTCTTCCTCCTCGTGAAATCCAGTTGATTCAGGGCCTGCCTCCTTGAGACAGATGGAGATAGTAAGTATGTCTCCAAATTACCAGCCTGGCGTCTTTCTGAAATGCTCCTGGTCTCTGTGACCCCAGCTCCAGATACTGAGCCAGCAATCACCCCGATTTCTGTTCTTCTGTCCGAAACATAATCTGTTACCTAAAAATTTTTTATCATTTCAAGCCAATGTGACTTCTTACAATGTGTGTCTGTACCTATCATTTCTCTCACTGTGTCTGCCTTGGATTGCTGTGGTTTATCTTGATGAAAAATTAACAGCCACTATGTTCAAGATATGGCTAAAAGTTGAGACTGGACTTCTAGAACAATGGTCGTCAAATGTGGTACCCAGTCCTGTATCCATGAGCCTCACCTGAGAATGTGTTAGATATGCAAATTCTCAAGCCATATACCAGACCTACTGAATTGGAAATTCTGGCTATGTGTTTTAACAAAACCCCAGTGTGATTGTAATGCAAACTAAAGTTGGAAGAATCAGTCATGTAGTATTTGAGGCATGTTCGCAGAAGCTGATAATTGATTTCTGTAGTGAAAGTGACAACACAGTTCTAATAGGGATTTAAGAGAAAAGCTTCATAAACTCTATGAGGCAAGGCAGGGAGACTTTGGAAGGCAACTGGCAGGGTCCCAAGAGGAAAGGCCTCTACAGTGTGCATTGAAGGATGGTCTAGAGGACTTTACAGACCAACGGTGGGGGCAAGGGGAGGAATAGCAGCAGCATGGCAAATGTCCAGCACTGGATCTGCCCTTTTTTATTTCCTTCCCATTGCAGACATTACTAATAGATATGGTGCTTTTTCCTTTTGAGCTTTGTAATCTCAGGATTTTGCTAAGCACAATTCTCTAGGTAGCCAATAGCAAACAATTAAAATTGGCAGATTTTTGCCTATTTTCTGTTTCTGGAGCAGAGTCAGCAGCCTAAAGGCATGCTCAAGCAATAGACCTCCTACTGGGGAGTCTCAGAGGAGTAAGGTCCAATACTTGGGGAGCCTCAGAGGCATAAGGTCCAGCAGATATTGAATACTAGATTACAGAGGGCCATCAATGCCAACTAAGAGTTTTAACTTGTTTTCACATGCAAATCCATTAAGGATTTGATCCAGGAAAGTGATGTGAATCAGGACCATTTAATGATTAGGCGGTTTGTCTTCCACTCCCTTTGGAGAGTAGTTTCCAAACTTGGCTACCCATTAGAATCACTTGGGGAGCTTTTAAAACTCCTGGTGCCCAGACCACACCCCAGACCAATTAAATTAGAATCTCTGAGGATGTGATCTGAGCATCAGTGTTTTTTAAAGCTCCCTGGGTGATTACAGTGGGCAGCCAACTTTAAGACCCAGTAGTTTAAATTATAAATTTATTGCAGTGGGGATTCTTTGTTACTCATCCATTCCAGTTCCTTGCATCAATCTAGCACAATGTCTTGCACAGAAAAGTTCGCTGGTGCGTTAAGTCAGTGTCTAACTGGCTAATGAGGTGTGGTCCTCCATATAAAACCTTCCATATAAAATTACCTTCCTTTTTCAAGTGGGAAGGTTTCAAAAAAAAAAAAAAAAAAAAAGCACAAGCCACACATCTTGAAATTATAGCAACATTTTCACCCTAAACTTAGTAGTCCTCTGCTAAGAAAAGCATAGGCTTCCAGCGTTTTCCAGAGTTGAACAGGCCACGATTCTCTTTCTGTCCTTGTTGAAATGGCTTGTGGAGAGTGAGAAGTAACGGCAGGATGGGAGAAAGGGCGGGCAGGTTGAATGTAGGGGGTGAAGACAGGGAGGGGATTACCTGAGCGGGGAGGGTGGAAGACTGGAAGGCTGGAAGGGAGGACCCAGCCGGGAGCTCAGGGTGATCATCTCCTCTGATTCTCTTCTTTGTTTAGTGCTCAATTTCTCTTTTAGCGTAAACTACGTAGGGTTTTTTCATGCTTTTTTTTTCTCTAAACAGGCGATAATGTCCACCTTTGCACGGCTCACAGTAATGTTTAACTCCGAATTTGTGTTTCTCTTATCTCCTGTTACTGAAGTGGGCCTTCCGCCCAGAGCCCACTTCTGCGAGCTCCAGTGGAAGGGTTTCCTGCCTGACTCCTCGAGTCCGCCTTGGCGCTCTCAAAGCAAAGCCCTCTCTGTCACAGCACTTATTTCATTGTGGTCAGATGACTTCCCCATTTTTCTTGCCCTTTCTTGCTCCTGATTATAAAAGCAGTGTGTATTCCTTTACACATGTATTTAAAAATGTAGAAAATGAATTTTAAAACTTTGACAATCCTTAGCAATTCTGACTCCCAGACTAAATCACTAACAGTGGTTCTGTGTTCGAAGTGTTTGTGTGGTGTGTGTGTTAGCTTGGTTGGGATCATAATTTATATGGGGAGAGGTGTTTTCTATTTTTGAAAATGTGATATTAATAAAGACATTTTTAAAATTAAAAACTCTTCCCAAGTCTCATTTACAATGCCTACAATAATTTCTCTCATATGGAATATACCACAGTTTTAATAAGTTCTTCCTTTTTGAGTGTATTTTTGCTTCTAATTATGCTATTATTAAAATGTGCACACATAATGCATACGCAAATCTCTGCAATGTATATCTCAGTGTATTTTTAGTCTGTTGCAAATTAGTTTTTTTGATCTTATAAATGGGAATGCTGCTTTAAAATATTTCAATATATTTAACTCTAAATACAATACTTGAATTGCTTTCTCAAAAGATATACAAATTTATATTTCCAGGAGCAGAGAAAAGTGCTTATCTTATAGGTCCCTGTTTAGAGGAGAATTTTGTTTCCCAGTTTTGCTAATTCGAGAGGTGAGGATAGTAAGTAGCTCATTGTTTTAATTTGCATTTATTTAATTGCTAGTCAGGTTGCCTTTTAAAAACATATGTTTATTTAGTATTTGCATTTTCTTTTTTAAAGAATTGCCTTTTGTGACATTTTATGGCCAGTTATCAATTGGAATCTGAAAGTTTTGTATCAATTTTCTTTATATCTTAAGGTTAACTCTTATTCTGTTATGTTTGCATTAAATTTTTCCAGTTTGCCCCCTTGTATTTCAATTTTGTCATTGATGTTTAAGTACAAACTATTTTAAATTTTTTATAATAACATCAAACTTTCCTTCCTGTGGGTAATTTCTTCCCTTTTTAAATTAAAATCTCTCTTTTTCTTTGCCCCTCAATTTGATTAATTCTCACTGTTACTTTTTGTTTTAAAAAAATTAAAAGTATTTAATTATTTTATAAATATGTAACTCATTAAAGTAGACAGGATTGGTGAATGCTTCTCTGCACTCCAAGACTTTTAACCCCTTGTGAAAGGGCCCCATAACCATGTATTAAAAGTAGTATTTCCCCCACAAATTTGTGATATCATTTTAATAAAATATTAAACTTCTGTGTGTGTGTGTATGTGTGTATGTAAGGCCAGTCTTATTTTTCAAAACCTGTTTTGTCCATTGACATGTCTTATTATACCGGAAACATAATGTTTTTACGATTTTTGCTGTATAATATAGGAGGGTAATTCTTTCCAATAATTCTTATTTATCAAAAATGACCCAGCTGCTTTTACCTGTCATTATTGTAGATGAGTTCAGAACCATCTTGTTAAGTTTCCAAAAATCTTGTCCAGATTTTGAATGGAAAATATGATAAACCTATAAGTTAATTTAGGAAAAACTGATCTTTTTACATTATTGATTCTTCTGCCCAAGAACACCATTTATCTTCCTTTTTAGTCAAGTATTTCTTACATCCACAGTAAAGTTTTGTGGTTTTTTTCCATAGGTACTTACATATTTTCAGTTAAAGCTATTTATAGGCATTTTGTGTTTTCCATTGTTGCTGTGAATAAGATATTTTAAAATCATATTTCCCAAGTACTTATTGCCGATTAAGAAAACTGATATTATTTTGGTGTATTTACCCTGTACCCAGTATCTCTGCTGAGCTTTCTTATTAATTTTAATAGTTTTTAGTTGATTCTCTTGAGTGTCCTAGGTATCAAAACATTAACTTTTGCAACTAATGATAATTGTGTCTCTTTGTTTTAAGCCGTTATCATCTGGCAGTGCTATCTTTATTCCAGAGCCTAGAAGCTGATCCTGTGCAGCACAGGGGAAGCGCGTGCATCTAGTGGCGGGGGGGGGGGGGGGGGGGGGGGTGGTGAAGAAGCTGTCACTGAAAGGACACACAAGGCAACACCATGGAAACCGAAGCTGTTCCAGCGTGGTCTCACGGGAACTGGAGCCAGGCAACTTGCTGGAGACCGAAGCCACTGTCGGTCTCTTCAAAGTTACATGATATTTTGCTTCCCTCGGCTTCCTGAGCCTCTGATCTCTCCTTGTCTCTATCCTCTCCTGCTTAGAAAACTTTCTCTGCGGTCAGATGTGCCTTAACGTGTAAACTGTCCTCCTAGTGCTGACATCGAATATGGGCCTGGTATCCTCTCTCTCACTCTATTTCCCACAGCTCAAGAGAGAAAGTCTCTTGCTGGCCGGCCAGGGGATTAGCGGACATCGGTTCAGGGTCCACACCTGGTCCATGCAGCACTGCTGAGGTTGGGGCTGGGCCCGATGGTAGACATGCAGCCTCTGATGTTTGGGAAGCTTGTTTTGGGTAAGTTTTTCTGGTTTCAGACCATGAATGAAAGAGTTGTTCAAATTCTCTGCTCTTGCAGCAACTTATAAGGTACAAGAATTATCTGTTTCTTGAAATTTTGAAAGGAATTACCCTGAAAAAACCACTATTTGGGATCAGCAGCTTTCAGAGAAGTAATTCTTTGATAACTCTTTCAATTTCTCCGGTAGCTGTCGCTCCAGTGCGGGCATGAGTATTTCTCTGTCTGTTTCTTCACTAGACCATGACCCCCTGGGCAGGCAGCGCCATGTTTCATTTATCTCTTTGAGCCCAATTCCAGCCCAGGGCCTGGCCCTGAGCAAACGCCTGATTTGTTGAGCTGGGAGTGACTCGAATCAGAGGTGGTTCAGATAATAGGGGCTACTGTGGAGTCGGAGAACCCGAGTGCAAGTATTAACTCTGTATTTTTACTAATTGGGAGGATTCAGGTCAGTTGTTTCACCTGTGAGTTTTGCTTTGCAAACATGACTGTAGTGAAGTTTGGGACGGGGTGCATGGAGAGGGCCCTCCCAAATCGCCTCCCTGCTTTAACTTCTGACTTCGGCTTGGATGTAAAAACTGGATTTCTACCGAGGAAATTTAAAAACAAAGTACTGTATTTTTCCATATATAATGCACACCCATGTTTTTGGCCCACTCTTTCATGAAAAAAAAAATCTATTGTTTTAATTTTTAATTCAGTTTTTTTTTTTAATTTACATTTAGAAACAAAACCGATGATCATATTCTAGGGTTTTATTTTGTATCTGGATATCATTATTGCTTTCTAGAGTTACACTTTTAATGCATAAGCATAAATAAAAGAATTAAAAATGTTTAAATAGATATGGAATTAGTACTACCCATGTATACTGTGCACCCTTATTTTTCCCTCAAAAATTTGGGCAAAAAGTACGCAGTATAGATGGCAAAATACCGTACTTTTCAGAATTCTGCATTAATCCTTGAGGAACCTGGGGAGTATTAATAAACGAGTAAATAAAGTAAATACACAATTAGGTTTTATTTACCCTCTTACATTGGAAGATAGTCATTTGTTAGTTCAATCGCTGAGGCATTGCCTTCTTGAGGTATGTGTGTGAAATTCAAACATTTTTGTGAAAATTTCCAACACAGTATCAGTGTGTGCCGGCTATTTTAATGGGGGCCAGAGGCCTTTTTCCCCCCTAACAATTTATTGTATTTGAAAATACGAACTGGATGCCTAATTCATGCGTTTTTTCATGATGCTGCCTCGGTGCTGAGCTTTCTTAGTGCTCTTGTCCCACATCAATATGAGTGTGTGTGCACATTCATAATCTCTTCTGATTCAGGTCAGTTAGTTGTTAGAAGGCCTTATACACAGTCCTGGATCTTTCACGGGCCCTTTGATTTCTCAGTCACGTGGCATTGTTTGGCTGATTGCTCTCAGACTGTGGGAAAGAAGGTGGAGGAAAATGACCTTCACGCATGGGGGTAGTTGGGAGTCTTTCTTGCCCCCTGGAAATAATCAAGGACAGTTCCCTTTGAAAACACCTATATTCACAGAAGTCAGCAATCCCCTGTGTGGTGTCCCAAGATCAGGTCACACACGAAACTCCGGTTTCTAAAGTGCATTTCAGATCTGAAACACAAGCACTGATTGCAAATCTGAAGACATTTCATTCTGCCTCAGGCCAGGATTTTTAATTAAAAAAAATATAAACCTGTCAAGGTCTGCAAGAAAGGCTCTTAGATATTCTAGCCAATAGTTTATTTAAAAATCCAAGAATGTGATTTCTTTAGCAGCAGGAGTCAAGAGACCCTCTGTAGGCTGAATGTCCCATAAGTGGATTGCCTCCAGATTCCCAGCCTATGAAACACAGAACTTGACAAAATGGATTCTACATTGTGGGCCTAGGGCAGGAGATCTTGAATCTCTGTCCAAAATAGCTGTGTGCATTGGGAGTGAGAAGACCTGGTGTTGAGTCTCACTCACTATCCATGTGGCTTTGGTCATTCACATGGATCATTTAAATACAAAATTTAAATTTTAAACACAAAATTTTAAATTTGTAACAGACTTACAAAGCTGGTCCTTAGAAGACTAGAAGCCATGATGGACAGAAGCAGAGATGGGAGGCCAGGGAGAGAAAGAAAGAGAGGGAGGGAGTGAGAGGGCTGGGGGGGGGGGGCGGGGGAGAATACCCAGTGAAGTTCTAGTGCCTGTGAGGTATAGAAATTGAATTCTGTGAGCATTTCTCACTTCCTTTTTCTTGAGTTTCTTCGTGTGAATTTCTACCACTGGAAAATAGCTGCAAGAGAATTCCATAACTTTTTATCTGAGCAGACCTTAGGTACCTCTTGTCTTACCTGTTCATTCAGTTTACAAATATTTATTGAACATGTTTTATGAACCAGGGTCTATGGTGGAAGCTGAGAAAAGGCAATGAACAAGACAAGGACCTCATGGGATGTACATTTTAATGAGGAAAAGAGACCAAAAGCAAGATTGGAAAACAAACTTGTAAATAAGCAAGTAAACCTGCAGCACATGAACAAAGGTAATGAATGAACAAAACAAACAAATAGAATTCTGAGAAACAGGTTGAGGAGATGGACCTCTTTTCAAAAGAGTGGTCAGAGGAATCTCAGAAATGATGCTGAAGCTAAGACCCCAAGAAGGAGAGGTCACTGACGGTCAAAGCATTGCGCAAGTGGGTTTCAGGCAGGACTCTCGTTGGTGCTTTGAGTGGAAATGGCTCAGGTATAATGACTCCCGATATCATGCTTTGTTCTTTCTCTTTGTGGGCCAATTTTGAGCCATATAGAACTGGATGTAATTACTGGCTCTGTTATGAGTCTTTGGCAACTCAATCTATTCCTCAGAACTCAGTGTTCTTTTTTGTAAAATGGGGATAAGGATGCCTCACTTGTGGGTTTGTTACAGAGTCTAGCAATAATGTATACAAATATCTAACACAGTACGAAATAAATAGCTGCTCTTACTATTTTGACTATTATGTCTGAGCCTGCAGGCCCTCAAAATGTAGGGGTAAGAAGTTACCTAACTTTATGCCTCAACACACTGGGAAAAGGGAAAAAAAACCCTAACTCCATAGTGAGCAGAAGGAAGAAAATAATAAAGAGTAGAGAGAAAAAACAACATACAGAAAAGAGAGAAAATGAAACTAAAACTTTCTTCTTTGGAAAGATCAGCACAATTGACAAATCTTTAGACTGGCCAATTAAAAAAACAGAGAAGACTCAAATTAATAAAATTGGGAATAAAAACAGGAACATTACTACTGACCTTACAGAAATAGAACTGTAAGGAAATACTATGAATAGCTGTATGCCACAAATTAATAACCTACAATAAGTTAACAAATGCCTGGAAAGACACAAACTACCAAAATTGATTCAAGAAGAAATAGAAAATCTGAATAAAAAGAGGTCAAACACCCCAAAGAAAAGCCCACGATGTGATTCACTTGGGAATTTTAGCAAACTTCTAAGGAAGAATTAACATCAATTCTTTACGAAGTCTTCCAGGAATATAAGGGGAGGAAAGACTGCGTAATTCATTCTAAAAGGCCAGTATTATTCTGATACCAAAATTAAACAAAAATATCACAAGAAAACAAAATTTAATACTAATATCTCATGAGTATAGATACAAAAATCCTTTAAAAATACTAGCAAACTGAATCCAGCATGATATAAAAATGATTATTCACCATGACCAAGTAGGATTTATCTTAGGAATACAAGACTAATTCAATTTATGAGAGTAAACCAAAGTAATATACCCTATTAATAGGATAAAGGCAAAAAACACATGATAATTTTAATAGACACAGGGAAAGCGTTTAATAAAAATACAGTATTCTCTCATGATAAAAGCACTCAACAAACTAGAAATAATTTCTCAACCTGATAAAGAACAGCTACAAATTGGAACTCACAGCTAATAACATACTTAATGTTGAAAGACTAAAAGCTTTTCCTCTAAGATCAGGAATATGTCTGCGGTCAGCATTTCTCTTCAGTGTTGCATTGGAGGTTCTATGCAAGGGATTTTAACATATATATTTATTTATTTATTATATACTTTAAATGGAGAAAAAGACACTGTATCTATAGATGTCATGGTCCTTTATGTGGAAAACTCTAAGGAATACATAAAAATTATTGAGCTAATAAGTGCATTTAACAATTTTTAAGGTACAAGATTGATATACAAAAATCAAATGAATTTCTATAAACTAGCAATGAACACTTTGAAAATGATAGTAAGAAAAAAATGCCCTTTATAGGAGCATTGAAAATAAAATATAAATAAAGCTAGCAAAAGAAATTCAAAACTTATATTCAGAAAAAAACCTGAAGAATTCACAGTTTCTGATTTCAAACATAATATAAAACAGGGTAGTATGGTACTGGCATTAGAATAAAAATGTACATAAATAAAATAGAATTGAGAGCTCAGGACCCTCACATTTATGGTTAATTGATTTTCAACAAGGATGCCAAGACCATTCAGTGAAGAAAAATAGTTTTTTCAGCAAATGGTGCTGGGACAACTGGATACCCACATCTCATGATGTGGGGTGGCTTCTTTACACCATACACAAAACCTAACTAAAATATGTCATAGACCTAAATGTAAGAGCTGAAACTATAAAACGCTTAGAAGAAAATGTAAATCTCTGTGATCTTGGGTTAGACAATGGTTTCTTAGATAAGACAGTAAAAGCACAAGTGGCAGAAAAATAAATATGTTGAACTTCATCAAAATTTTTAAAAATTTATGCCTGAAAGGACGTCGTGAAGAATGTGGAAGAATAACCTACAGAATGGAGAAAATATTTACAAATAATGTATTTGCTAAGAGATTTATACCTAGAATATACAAAGAACTCTTTACAACTTGATGATAAAATAAATAACCAATTAAAAAATGTGCAAAAGTTCTGAAATAACAGTTCTCCAAAGAAGGTTTCGAAGTGGCCAATAAGCTAAAGAAAAGATTCTCAACATCATTAGCTTTTAAATAAATACACATTAAAAACATAATGAGATACCACTACAGACACCCTAGGATGGCTATAATCAAAAAGATAATAACTGTTGAAAAGAATGTGGGTAATTTGGAACACACACTTCTGTTGGAAATATAAAATGGTGCAATCAGTTTAGAAAATACTCTGGCAGCTCAAAAAGTTGGGTGTGGAGAGTGGGGAGTGACTACCGAGGGATTTGAGTTTTTACCTTGGGAGTGACAAAAATGTTCTACAATCGGTCATGACGATGGTTGCACACCATTGTGAATATCCTAAAAACCACTAAATTTTGCACTTAATTTGGGTAAATTGTATACTATGTGAATATTATCTCAATAAAGTTGTTAAAAATATAGGTGTGGCGGTAGCCCCTTAGCAAAATTGTGTTGATTTGTATTATCATTATAATCATCCTAAATAGTTCTTTACTGCCTTGGACTCAAAGTGCCATAACTATTTATAATTGGGAAGGAGAATAGTCCCTAAATGGAATAAGATATTGCTATAGATGATATCCAAGAATCAAGGAGCATACATGGGTATTGGTATCAGGAACTTCCAAAACAAAGTGGATTTCTTTGTAATTTTTTTTCCACTTGGTCATGTATCTTTTCAAATTCAGTTAAATCAGTGATGGTGATGGTGATCCTTACCATTTGCTAGCTGTTTATTGTGTGTCAAGTCTATGCAAAGCACTGCCTGAACATTGGTGTCTTTAATCCTCGCAGCAAGCCTTTATGATTCATGTCTTCCCCTTGTTAGAGGGCATAATTGAAGCTCAGGTAGACTAAGTAACTTGCCCAAAGTCACACAATTCACAGGAACAGAGCTAACATTTGAAACCAGGTATGCTTGGTTCACAAATCCACAGTCTTAAACCTTTATACGCCATTTCTTAACCAGTATATTTGCATTTTTTGGTTTGTTTTTCTGTTTTTCATATTCTTAAGTGCATGCTCATAATTAATGCATGCTCATTATAGAAAACCTGAAAAACAGAAGTGTGTCAAAGGTGGCATTTTGTGAATAACTGGGGGTTTTAAATGAGGAAATAAAATTGCTAATAAAATTATGATATATATTCACATTTATGACTCTTAATGGATGCTTATGACATTAGGTATATGGGTTATAAAATGATTTATGTGGGTAATAAATGATTTATTTGTATACCTCTTTATATGTTACCTTCCATATATTATAAAACATATTTAGAGACCGTGTATATTAATTACATATCAAAGTATTTGTGAAGAGAAAGTTCTAGAAGTCCTTATATAAAAACGCTGTCTCTGAGTGGATTTAGACAATCATATTTCTTTTCGCTCTTCTGTATTTTCTAATTGTTTAAATACGATCATCCTTGACTCCTGAACTAATCGATTCTCTGGATTAACCAACACTTTCCGTTTTCTTTGAAGATTTGACCACTGCCCATTGCAAGGTAGCCCCCCCTTGCTGGGAGGCTGCTCTTTAATACTCCAGTGCACTCCCGCTTTCTCTGACTTTCCATTAGCCTACAATTACAGAGCCTGATCTCAGCAGATAAGAGAGGCTGTCCTGTAATGGGAGCAGGAGGAGCGCCCGGTGTCACACAATTAGCAAATGGACTCCAGTCACAGCGGAGCTGCTCTTTGGAGTGAAAGAACCTCACACACAAGCTTCACAAGGACTGAGTAGTTACTGCATTTTTTTTTTAAGTCTTTGAGATTCTCCTCTTTCCTTATCATTTTCTTCATATTTTTAACTGTCATTCTATTCAGGGAAATGACAGCAACAAAAACCTTCAAGTGAAGCTTTGGTCAGTTAAATCAGTTCAGTTAAAATAGGGTGGGGGGGTAGCTATTTTGAGTACAAAGCCTACAAAGTGTTTATCTCAACAGAGAACACATTAGCGATATTAAGCTATTTTTATCTCTTTTTTAATGATTTGGAATAACCTGGGAATCCCAGAAAAGCCAAGAAGGTTGATGGCAGATTCATTGGTTTTTATTAATGATTATAAATCACATTTCTTGGAAAAGACAACATATACATGTCCACTTCTCTCGAGGGAGTTCAGAGACAGACAGTGCTTTTCCAAGGAAGGCCATTAGAGTGAGTTTTTCTCGTGATAACAGACCTCAGAATGCTAGCACAGAATAGGGGGTAAGTACTGAATCCCACGCCCTTATTTTACAGTTAAGACTCTGAGTCTAAGACAGGAAGGTGCTGACTAAAAGTAACGGAGCAAATCACTGGCGGAGCCAGGAGCAGAACTGAGTCTCTTGACTTCTGGTCTCTGTCCATACAGGGTCAAGCAGTTAAAGTGAATGGGTAAAATTCATTAGGGTAGGACAATAGGGGATGGTGCGAACTGTGGCGAACTAGACAGAATATGGTCTGCCCCTGTGCTGGAAAACAAATACATGTCTACAGGATGGATCTGACTCCTGGCTGTCAGTATGCATACCCTACTACACCAAATAATCTCATTTAGAAACTCCAACACATTTATAAATGGCTTCCTTTATTTACATTTAGTGGATGGCTTCATGGTTTTAATGAAAGAACTTGAGATCATTTAACTCAGTCTCCAGTTAAAATACCTTTTGCAGTCATCAATCTCATCTCAAATCCTTTCAGTGACAGCGAACTTGCTACCAGGTGATTTAGCACATTTGATTCGCAGACCACATTAGTCAATAGAACTCTCTTTACCAAAATACAACAAACTTCTCTGTAACTTCCATGCACTGGTAAACTTTTACTTTTGAAACCAAACAAGAATGCATCTTACCCGCTTTAAAACTGATAGCTTTTGAAATTTTTGAAGATGGTTTTCATGCCCTTTCATATTTCCTCATCTCCCTTAACCTCTCTTCAGATGATATATGATATTCAGCTGGGTGGTGTGTTCAAAACGGTGAGGGAAAGTCCCTCCAAACCAAAATAGCCTTTCTGATAGCCCATCATCATGCCTAAAATTAATCCAAGATACTAAAGTATTCAAAGAGATGTCAAAAGAAGTGGAAGAAAGGTTCAGAAAGGAAACATGGGGAGGGTATTTGAAGTTAATAATAATGACATCTAACATTTATCAAAATCGTACAACATGCTAAAGACTCTGTGGAAATATATATATATATATATATATATATATATATATATATATATAAAAAATTGAGGTAATACATCCAGTGTTACCTCAATAGATAGGCATTTTATCCCCATTTTATAGATGAAGAGGCTCAAGGAGGTTAATTGACCTACCTGAGGTCATCTAGCCCAACAGTGGCAGAGCCAAGATTTAAACTACATCTATTTAATTCCAAAGTCAGTGCTCTTACCTGCCTTGCTGGTATAAAGTATTGGAAAGCATATTGAAATTTGAGTCAAAAATGGGGACAAGATCCACTGTTGGCTGCTTATCTGAGCGATTATACTTCACCTCTTTGAGCCTCTCTGCCTTCTTCCCTGTCCTGCATAATTGTTTCAGTTCTCTCTCTCCTTTTCTATTTATAATGATCCAATTTCCAGATGAGAACTGAACATTCTTCTATTAAGAACCTTTTTTGGTTCCCATTGGCTAAGTGTTGGAAAAGGAAAGTGTGCAAATCTCTTTGCGTGAGATGAGGACCTTTCTTCCCTAAGCTCCTGCCCGCCTCCCCAGCCTTTCTTGGTAACTCTTCTTCAAGCACCTTCTAAGTAAGTACACTAGATTTCTCGCCTGCAGCAAACTTGCTGTACGCTTTCTTTGTGCTTTTCTCTCTGCCTTGAATGGCTTTTTCTCCCTGGAGAAATTATATTCAATTTTCAAATTGGAGCTCAAATTACTCTGTCCCCCCAACCCACATTTTACCCTGACTCCATCAGAACTAACCTCTTTTCTTCTGGCTCTTTAACTGCTGAGTTCTCATCTTTATCATCCTAGTCCCCTGTGCTAGGGTCAGACGATGCCCCCGTGAATTTCACGTGTTGCACTTCTAAAACCCAATATGATGGCGTTAGAAAGTTGGGCCTTTCAGAGCTGATGGGGCCATGAGGATGAAGCTCTCATGAATGGAATTAGTGCTCTTGTAAAGGAAGCCTCACAGGGCACCCTCGCCCCTCCCACAATGGGAGGATGCACTTGGAAGTCAGCACCCTGGAAGAGGGCCCTCACCCAACCATGGTGGCACCCTGATTTCAGACTTTTGGCCTCCAGAACTGTGAGAAATAAATCAATTTCCAACATTTATAGGCTCCACAGTCTCTGGTATTTTATCACAGCAGCCCAATTGGACTAAGCACTCTGTTTATACACTACTGTTAGAGTGTGAGTTTCTTGAAAGCAGAAGACATTTTATTCATTAAATTTTTATTCATAGCATATAACACAGTGTCTCACAAATTAAAAAAATGATGTTAGCATCTACTGTATGCAAGGTGCAATGCATACTTGGTGCTACACCATCATAACACTTGACTATTTCTTTAACGAAGGAGCAACAGTACAAAATAGAAAGACTAGGCTTCCTTCACATTAATTAAAATTGTATTAAATGTAATGACTTTTATTTGCTACAAAACAATGGCCCTTAAATGACTTTCATTTGGATATAGAGATGTAGTTTCATGTTCAGAGAGCAGAAGATAAAATCAGGTGCCCTACCATTATTACCGCGACTGTCATTATAGTTGTGATGATGAATATAAGATTATTATTATTTTTATTATCTTTAGCAAATGAGTTTTCTTTCTTCTCCCCAGAGCTTCCCGGAACATTTCTCATGTGTTTTCAGATGCCCCATCTTTTTGTGACACTTCTGCCAGGGAGCCGTGTGGAGAGGGGAGAGGGAGAAGGGCGCGGAGGCTGACCTCGGGCTTGGGCTGGCCAGCTGGCTGCCGACGGCCCCGGGGCTGCCGCCACCACTTTGTCTCCCTTCGCTGCACTCAAGGCCGCCATTGATCAGCTCACTGAGCGCTTTACAGCTGCAGCCTTGGACGGGCCTAAAGAGAAATTGATTGCAGTCAATTCCCAGCAGATTGAGCCACATCACCTTGCCTCCTGGTCCCACCAATGAGCACCTTGACTTTTCTTTTTAATTACCCTGTGGGCCTCCTGCACAGTGGCCAGGGTGCAGGTCAGAGAGAGGGGCAGCGGGGGGAGAGAGAGATGGGGGCTAAAATACAAGAGCTTTCCCCAGAGTGGGGTGCTTGCTTAACTTGTGCCAGGAAACTGGGTCACATTTGTTCATTGTGAATTTAGTATGTAGATTATTAGAGAATTTGATTAGAGAATCATAAATCAATTTGAGTTTGAGACCCAACTCGGCCAGCTAATTTGGTAAAGTTGACAAGTAATTTCACATAGCTGGGACTCAGTTTCACATCTATAAATGAGAATATTAGCAAGACAGTCTCAATTAACTGTAAACGTGCATAAATGTGAATAAACCATCACCACTACTACAAACACAATGAGGACAAAGACGGTGATGAGTGTTGACGTTTATTGAGCATGTAGAGGCCCTATGCACCGTGATAAATACTTTATAGTGATAATTTTTCTCAATTTTTTAAACAATCACTATCAAAGAATAGAGGAAAAATGATTTCCTCCGTTTCACATAGGTGGATCCTGAAGCTAAAAAGTTTAGGCTACTGTTCAAATTTATAATGTTAGGGATCAAATCCAAGTTTCTCTGCACCCAGAACCTTTGTGCTATGTTGTCTGTATAAAATTCCAGGTAGCTTACAAATCCCACTCACATAAAGTCCCCTAACTTCAGCCTTGCAGCTCTGTATATGTGTAGTAGGAGACACATTTGATACAAGCACTTTGGCTTGATGGTCATGTGATGAAAAAGTCCCTGATGTAGTTATTCCTCACAACAGAGGGAAGCTTTATGCCCCCAGTATTTACACATCCGTGTCCGTGTCTTTGCTTGTAAGATAAACCGGAAGTGTGGATGACAGCTGCTTCTACCGTGGACATCGCTCTCATCCAGACTTCAAAATCATGAAGTGATCAATTCTCATGGTGTGAGCAGCAGGCTACCTGCATCAATTCTCCTGGGAGACTTGTTGAGAAAACACATTCCTGGTTCCCTTCTTCCAGTACTATTTAATCAGAATTCCTAGGGCAGGGACCCAGGCTGCTGCATTTTAACAGGGGTCCCTGGTGACTGTGAGGAGCCTAATGTCTGAGAACCACTGGGACTGAGAACCTTGGCTCAGCCAGGGCTTGAATTCAAGACAGTGTATTACCCTCGGCTTACTCCAGCAGGCTCTGCATGACTCCACGCTCATGGAGGATTTTAGAATCTCCCTCGCATTTTATGTGACCTAAGCTCTTGGTTTCCTACCCACCAACCATCCGCACATCCCCTCCTCCCTGTAACCCTTGCTTCCTTGCACACACTACTCAGTTTCATTGAAGGGAATGTACCCCACCCTAGAGGGCAAATCATGATTTTTCTTTTTTTTTTTTTTTCCCCAGAGCTATTATATTTTTATTGTGAAATCGTATCATTCAACTTAATAAAGTGCCCATTTTATCTTTTTTTCTCTTAATTTTATTTTTTTCAATTACAATTTACATTATTTTGTCTTAGTTTCAGGTGTACCAGCACAGTGGTTAGACAATCAGATACTTTACAAAGTGTCCCCCTGATATATCCAGTACCCACCTGGCACCGTACAAAGTTACTACAATATTGTTGCCTATATAGTCTCTTATTCCCATGACTATTTTGTAACTACTGATTTGTACTTCTTTATTCCTTCATTTTTTTTCACGCATCCCCCCCAACTTCCCTCCCCTCTGGCAAACCATTAATCTCTTTTCTTTATCTAGAATCACGATTTTTCTAAACCATTGGGCCACCCCTTTCTCTTTTGCTGGTTATTAGCTGTGGATGAGAATGTGATCTAATTCTGGGTAAGTGGAGACAAAGTCTTCAGAGGGGCTTCTCAGAAACATTTCTTTTCCCTCATGAAAAAAACCTACATAAGGGAAGGCCCTTTGCTCAATCCCTTTCCTCCCTACATGGGACAGAGACCTGTGGTGATGTGGTATTTGGAGGTGCTACATCTATCTTGTAACTATAAGCTGACAAGCACAAGAGTGTGAAGCCAGTACTGTGCAAGCACCAGGGGAGAAAAATGCAAAGGGCCCCTATTCTTGAAGACAAGTTGAGGGCAACTCGATCCACTCTGAGATCAACTGACCCTGGCTTAACTGTATGGATAATGAAAGTACCAGGGTAAGCCATTGTGAGCCAAGATCCTTTATTGCAACAACAAAAAAAATCTGAACTTTCTCTTTATTTTGTCTTGTCCTTCAGCATTTCTTCCCTTCAAAATTTAAGCAGAAAAGTTATTTTGAAGCTTTATCAACCTCTCAGTGCTACCTCTCTGGTGGGAGAGTTAAATGAACAGAAATTAACATGGTCATTTTACTCTGCTGTCAAATATCTGATGTCATAATTAATTTTTGGGAGATTCTATATTGTGGTAAATTGATGGTAGGATCCTTGAACCAGAAATGGTCTTATAGATCAGAGGTCAAGAAACTAGGGCCCCTAGGTTACATTAGGCCTGCTTCCTGTTTCTGTAAATTAAAGTTGACTGGAATGTAGCCACAGTCATTTATTTACATATTATATACGGTTGCTTTTATGCTACAGTGACAGAGTTGCGTAGTTCCCGCAAACACCAAATGGCCCAAAAGCCTAAAATATACACTGTCTGGATCTTTACAAGAAAAGTTTGATGATTTCTGATACAGATAATCAAGTCATTGGTCAAAGAGATAATCTTGTCTTTCATTCTGGGTGCTTTATTTACTTGTCTGTATTGTAGATACTAGACAGGGAGGGGACAGCTTCCCATTGGAAGATTTTAGGAGGGATCCACACAGCCATCCCATTGGAAGACTTTAGAATCAGACTTTTACTCTCATCCAAACAGAAGGGTAACCCGCCTCACCGCAGGTGTAGATGAGGGTTGGGCGATATTTGTCAGGAGAACAGTGTTTTCTCACATAAAAGAACCTCAAATCCTCCCCAGGCTTTGGACTGGCAGAATGGTAGAGAATAGCAAGACTCAAACCTGGGTGCAAACCAGAGGAGTGGAAAGACCTATCAGAGGCATGAACCCCGTCACAAGCAAAACTGGATCAACCACAGGGATTCAGAAAAGGACGATCCCTTCAGCTGAGTAGTGTGGATTCTAGAACTAGAAACCAGAAGTGGCAGGTTTGCGGGATCAGGGATGGTCAGATAGTCCTGCCTAATTCTGATGGGTTACAGCTTGTAGGTTGGGATTTGCCCTTTCGCTTGCTGTCAAAGGGCTTCCTAGGGCCATGCTCACTCCTCACTTACAAATAGCTGTTGAGAATTCATTTGTAGTTGATGGAAGGTCTACATTTGTGTAGCACAAGAGAAACTATCTGAACCCCAGATTTTTTTCTTTAAGGTAGGAATCACCAGGTAATCTTATCTACAGAAGTATTGTTCAGGCACCCAAATAAATACCTTGTTTTAGGCAAAGGGCAGAATATCTTTAAAAGAATATTTAAGGTCAGCCTAGCCACGTGTGAGACCAGGTTCAGCTATTGCAACCTGGGTAACAGCTGCATCCCTGAGCCTGTTCTCTTGTCTGTAAATTGTAGCAGAAGGGAGTACTGATAAAATATACATGGGTGTGTCTGTGACATTCAGAAACACATGTAAAAAGTGCTTTCTACATTATAAAATGCTGCGCAAATGAGAGGTGTCACTGTTACTATTGAATATGGCTACATCCTGATGGGCCTGCAGAATGAGCTGGCCATGAAGATCCCCTCAAATAGCTGTCAAAATTACCCTGTTGAATGGGGAGAATTCATGACTTTCTTTAAGGTGCCAGAGAATGCCTGCCAAAAGGGGCTCTTCCTGCTTAGTGCAATCAACACAGAGGTGCTTGTGACCGTAACTAGTCATCAGATTCAGCCTCTTCCAGAGACCTCTCCTGGTCAGAGATAATAAAGCAATAATATCTGTGTGGCTGTGCATGCTCATTTATTTTCCTTGTTAAGAGGAAACATTCATGCAGCTTGACCACCTGAGTTCTGACATACACGTCTAGTTTCATACAGAGATATAAAACTGTTTAAGACCAGAAACATATCCGTGGGTACTAGGCTGCTCATGGCAGCACTAGCCAGAAACCTGGAAACTATAATAATACCCAGGACAGTTGAAGGGAGTAATAAGTTGTAGGGCCGCTGAGAAGGATGCACCAGGCAGGAGTTACAAGTTTAGGCTGACCACGGTGTCCTCTCCAGGGAGGTCAGCTCAGATAGAGGGCAACAGGCGGTGTCAAGGTCAGGGAGGTCAGGGAGTCACTGAGACCAGAAGAATGAACTGGGCTGGGGATTTTTGACTCTTGGGCAGAAACAGGTCACTCAGTTCTCTGGGGATCCTGTCTTTCTATGGAAAGTCTCTGAAATATTTCCAAATTGTTAATCATGTGTGTAAAATTGTGTCCTTGGATTTAGACACAATCTTTAAAATAATACATGAATCAGGTATTGAACTTGAAGGCTATCAATTTATCCTGCCTCCTTTTAATTTTTAACACATGAATAGCCTGCTCACATGCACAGCACCAACCCCATCCCCATCTTTCCAAGTGTTAAGTGTTGTGATATTTACTCAGATTCAGACTTTTCTCTTTTGAAGCTTTGCATGTGGCCACGCCCACCAGCACGGAACCGTAGGTAATTCAGTAGGAGATACAGCAATGAGAATGTATGATCTATGGTTGTAGGCAATGGTATGGATGAATCTTACACATACATCTTGACCTAAAGAATATAGGTACAAACGATTCTATTTTTATCAAGAACAAAAATAGCAAATTAACCCATGTCATTGAACACATGAACACAGGATTCATGTGTCATTGAACACATTAAATCACAAGATTTAATGGGAAATGAAGCTCAGGGAAATAGGAGCTAGCAGGGAGCACCCGAAGGAGTTGGGGTGGGGGGCGGTGAGTTTATTCATGTTCTTTCTTGATTTTAGTTCATGGATCTATTCAGTTTATACAAATTCATGAAACCACATATTTATGATACTTTTACTTTTCTTGCATGTTATACTTACATAAAATGTTTCTTTTTTAAGAAATTGGGAGCCAGGGATATAAGACAATGAAGGTCATGAGCAGCTCAGTCAGGGACTAACCATAGCACCTTGGGGAAGTCATTTTACCTGGCTGGACCTCCGGTACCTCCTTTTTAAAAAGGGGTTAATAATTCCTGCCTCACAAGGTCACTGTGAGTATCAGATTGGAAGGGAGGACTGCCTGTATATTACTTAGCATAGTACTTGGTACACAGCAGGCAGCTGATGTCTGGTTTCTGTTACGATTTTGTGATCCTCCCGTCATCCAGGCTGACACCCTTTCAGATTGGATGGTCTAATGTGAATCATCGTCTCAGATCCAGATTGTGCAGTGGAAGCAGGGAAGAGACGGGGAACTGCGTGAGACTAGAAGTGAAGCTAGGAAAGCTCATGAACAGCTGAGCCATGGAGGATAAATTAAAGACATCCAGAGGCTGGATTTTATTCCGCAAGTGGAAGTTACTGAAGGCTTATTATTTTAACAGAGAAGTCACATGGACCTGAGACTCAGCCATATTAATCTAGAAAATTGAAAGGGATTACAACAGAGAAGGCCTAAAGATGAACTTTGCCTTATAGAAAGTGTATTTGGTCTCTAAAAGTCAGAATATGATGATGATATTACTATTGATACTATATGTATTGGCTGCTACTACAGTCACTGTTACTTTATTGTGCATCTGCTACGTACCAGATATTTTTAAAGCATTTATCTCATTTAATCCTTACTCAGAGCACAGTGAGAATCAGGGTCATTTATCTGGTTCTTAGTAAGTGCTAGGCACTGTTCCAAGCTTTTATACATATTTAATGCATTTAATCCTCGTAAGAGCCCTGGGAGATAGGTGCTATTGTTGTCTCCAGTTTTTCAATGAGGAAACTGCCACAAAGAGAGATTAAATAACTTGTCTAAGGCCACACTGCTCTCAAGTGACAAAGCTGGGATTTGAACTCTGGCAGCCTGACCCCAGTGCTATTCTCATACCCATTATACCACATCACCAGTCTGGGTATTTTTATGCCCATTTTCACATGAGTTAACTCAGCAGTCTAATCACTTGTTCAAAGTCAGAAAGAGGGAGAGACCCTGGCTTGCATGATGATAAGACTTAGGCGCTTCACCACTCTCCTATCTGTTAGGGACAAGTTTCCAGCCATGACCAGGAACAAATGAAACTTCAATCAAATGTGGTAAGGATGAAATGAATAGCAAGCAACTGCAGCAAATGTTTATTAAGCACGTATGTGCCAGGAAATTTGTATGTGTTATATGTATTACATATATTTACAAGTGCAAATAACCCTTGCAGAAACCTGTAAGGAAGTACTGTTTTTATCCCTGTTTTACAAATGAGGAAACTGAATCACATAGATACCACAAAACTAGGAAGTAAAAAAATCCAAAATTAGGTCTCGGGCAGCTCAGCCACGAAGCATGTTCCCTGCAGGGGCCCTGGTCCTGCTCCCTGAATAAGCCTCTGTCACCTCTCAGCCCTGAGGAAGCTGATCCCAGCAGCCGAGCCCTCTTTTTTCCAGCCCCATCCCCAGCCCCGCCCCTCCCCCTCGCCCCCAGCTCACTGTGTGCTCAGTGGTGTCCTGGGGCAGTTTTAAAAGCATTCCAAGTCTTCACCACTGCAAGCAGTTCTCAGCTAACCTTTCCAAGAGCAAGCCGCAGCAGCAGATTCCTTCCCAGGTTAGTAGAAAGCCCCAGGCCTCAGAAGAGCAGGTGCTTGCCTAACCCGTGTCACATGCATCTGATGGATCTCGTTCGCCTTGGGGAGAAGCACAGTCTGGTCGGCTCCTTCTCCCGGTTCGGCCTGGCGCCGTGGCTGCAGAGCCAGGGGCCTGCTGGCATAGGGGCCAGAGTCTGCTGCGCCTGTTCCAAGAGCACAGGACAAAGGCATGGCTCCCCCTACCCACACCCGCTTGTGAATGTATGGAGCTCTGCTGTGCTCTAGGGAGGCCGCCAGCCCTAGGCTCCTGGCCGGTAATGAGAGGTGCTCTGGGGCTCCCTTTTCATAAATGCCTCCACTTTCAGTCTTGTGTTAGATTCTGAAGTCCTCCTCAGAGCCCCCTAGCCCCCAGCCATAGGCAATTCTTTGGGTAAAGGATAAAGCTCCTTGTATTAATCAGGGTTCACAGTGACAAAGCAGGAGCAGAGAGAAGCAGAGCCAATAGCGTGTGTGCATGTGTCCGTCTGTCAGTCCGTAGGGCAGGCCAGCAGATGGGAACTTCTAGTGCAGGAGCTACAGACCCTTGATAGGATTTCTTCCTTAGGAAAACCTTGGTCTTGCTCTTAAGGCCTTTCAACTGATTAGAGGAGGGCCCACCCAGGTAATGGAGGATAATCTCCTTTGAAATCAACTGGTTATTATACATGTTAACCACATTTACAAAACACCTTCATAGAAACACCTATGTTAGTATTTAATTGCATAACTTAGTCTAGCCACGTTGGCATATAAACTAACCATCACACTCCTCGTGGTATAATAGAAAGGTCATCAGGATAGTGGCTGTGGCCCTAACTTTCTGGTATCTTGGGCAAGTCCTCTTTTCTCTCTGAAACTCAGGGCCAAGTTCTGTAGAACAGGTGGAGTGAAGAAAGTAAAACATGAGGAAGGCATGAGAGTTGTCTTTAGATATTTGAAGGTGTTGGTCTTGGAAGGAACACAGAGGCTTATTCAGGGAGCAGGACCAGGGCCCTGCAGTGAAGGAAAACGCAAATTTAAGCTTGATAAGGAAAGTGGGTCTCACAATGAGACCCCACTGTGAGAGGTGGTGCCTTGTAATAAATCTAATGACCCCTTTGTTCCAGGAAGAGTTTAAACAACAATTGAAGGAGGATTTATAAGGGCTAGAACAATGTTGAAAGCATTACATTTGGGATTACACATACTTAGAAATGCCTTTCAGCATGACTATTTTCCGAAGTTAGTAAGGCTTATTTTTTCCCTTTTTCTCCCCTTGGACCGTCCCCTGCTCCCAAAGTTTGTCATCTGACTTGCTAGGCAAGATAAAATGTAAACAAATCCTGGAAGAAGTATTACTCAGTGGCACCCACCAGATGCATTCTCCAGGTTTATCTATGAGATTAACCCTGACCAGATCTATTAAACCAATTTAGATGCTCTCACCCAGCAAAAGCACTGAAACAGGGCACAACAACATTTGCAATTTGATGGATGACGCTGGATTTAGTAAAGCAGACACGGATGACTGCTGTATGCACAACACTGCACAACGCTCCAGTGCGGACTGGGCGTGGCCCCTGGCCACACATGGTTGCAGAGTGAAATGCACGGCAGCCTATGACAGACGTACTGTGAGCATTCCGGTTGGATGGGACCGTGGTTAGGGACACACTAATTATGAGGAAGACAAAGAACTGCATTTTTATGGATGGGCACTTTTAGCTAAGATTGAAGATGGAAAAACTTGGACAGACGGGTATTCTAGAGAAAGGCATGATGAATGGAGAGAACAGGTTAGAGACAGGGTGAGTAGGGATGTGCTGAGCGGGATCTGGGCACAGTGGGGGCGGGGGGTGGAGAGAGAGATTGCCGGGGCTGTGGGAATAGCAGGGATGTGGTTTGTACAGAACTGAAAGAGAAGGTGGGGACTAAAATAAAGGGGGAGGTTGAAAGTGGCAATTTCTACACTCAAGAAAATACCAAGGGACAGTCTTATATTAGGCTTTCTCCTGTTACCTGTAAATGCCTCTTATCTGAAGGTATAGCAGGGACTAGACATGTGGCCCAAGACCCCTGTGGCCTTGGTTACCTCTCAGAGCCTTGGTTTCCCAGCCTGTGAGAAGTGTATAATATTTCCTGCTCAACAGACTCTCGTGGGTGCTGCTTTGTAAGCTGTAAACCCCTGTGCAAATACTCCTGTACTCAGGGACAGATCCTGTTGGCCCTGGGGGAATTTACAGCAGCTGACGACCAAGTCCAAAATCAGCTAAATTTTGCCATTAAAATGGGAGTGGTGGCGGGGTTGACATGGAGCCTGGTGACAGAGACATCCACCTTGCAGCCATCAAAGCCATGTGCTGGGTGTCTGTGGAGCATGTCAGCTGCTGGGATTGTTCGGTGTGAAATTTAATTTGGGCTCCTGGGTGAGCAGGGAGGAGGGCGTGAAAGATATGACACTGGTTAATTTCATGTTTTACAGGCCCAACAACCCCGAAAGTACATTTCTTGGCGAAAACTGAGAATGTGCAGGCCACTGCATGCAATGATATGCAGTCCAGGGGGAAAATAAAGATAGCAAGAGAAAGGAAAAAAAAAAAAACCCATAAAGAATATATCATTTCCTGAAATCAAATAAACTCAACAACCTTCCATCTCAATGGGTTAGATTGACAGGCAGAGAGAAAAAAGGCGAAGGAGAGTTTCTTTTAACTCTTGCCAATATCTTTTCACATAACTGCACACACTCCTTAGCTTGGCATTTGAAGACCCTAGCCTCTGTCCTAATCCATCTTTCCCTAGGCAGATCTGGGTTTTATCTTAGTCTTGCTCAAAATCTTTCTTGCCTCCTTGTAGACTGTAGCACAAAGCTCAAACACCTCATTGTAGCACAAAGCGCCCTCACAGTTGGAGCTCCCCTTACCGCCTCCATCGTTTTCTTCAGAGCTCACTCCCACCCAACGCCTGCCCCACCAGCAGCAGTGATGGGTGCATTCCCAAATCTGCTGGCTCTTCCACATCTCTCTGCCTTCGTATGTGTAAGTTCTTTCTCCTAGGAGTGCCTCTACTTTGGATCTCTCCTTGATTTCAGAGAAATTCAGGCCATGGAAGAGCTAAAAGCCAAGAGTTTGGCATCAAGTAGACCTGACACGGACTACTTGATATACTGAACACTGGCTTCCATCCCATCCTATCCACGTGACTGTGACAAGCTATTTACTTTGTCAGTTTCCAAAAACGAAGAGAGAATGCTCCATACCTTTTCTGGTGGTTATGTTGCTTAATGTAAATAAATTATGTAGCACAATGCCTGCTACATGGAAAGTACTCAGTAGATGGTTTATTTTCATTATTATTTAGCTCAAATATTACTTCCTCTGTGCAACTTTCTTTGATTCCCACATGCGGACTTCGGTACTGTTTCCATCATTCCATGAATGATTTAATTGTACCTTGAATGTGCATCAATTACTGCAATCATTTTATTGAATATTGTATTTAATAGTCACACATGTGTCCCCCCCACCACCATTACACTGGCTACTTGGATCAAGTTTGGCCATCACTAAATGCCCAGTGCTTAGCCAAAAGCCCAACACAGAGTAGCTATTTGGTGTGCACTGTCTGAATGAATGAAGGGTAGGGTGAATGAATAGTCACATGCCTGGTCATTCTGCAAGGCCTGGATCAAGTGCCAGTGCTCCTATGAAGTCTCCTCTGACCCTAGCAGTAGAACAAAAGGTCCCCTTCTGAGACATGTCTTATTCATACCTGTCAAGCCATTAGTAAGGGACCTGGAACATGGTAAGAACTCAGTAAATGTTCTTCTTCTTCTTTATCATCATCTGTGTTGTTGTTATTTCCAGGGCATCTGACATTTGGGATTTCATTATCGTCAGGACAGCGTAGCCACAGGACTGGGTTTAGTGCCTAAACCGCATATACAAATGTAGTTTGTGTTCAGGAGCCTCTGGAAGACTGTCCACAGTGGCTACACAAAGTCAATATCTGGGAGAAGTTGTAAAAAATAAGAAAACCAAAGTTTTTTTACCTGGATGATATTCCAGCAAGAGGGCGTGTGTCAGCTTGTGAGAACATTATCACAGGCTTTGCTCCTGGTTAGGAAGCTATCAATTGATTGAGAATTTTGGAACAAAGAAAGGCTTTGAAACCATTCCAGATAAATAAAGCAGGAGGCAAAAATAACTATTGGATTGGTGCATGTATATTTGGAACTATTTGTAGAGAGTGTTTGAATGTGAAAGAAAACAAGATAACACAATTCAGTGTGCATTGATTCTGTGCCAGGCACTCTTCTGAACATTTCACATGCATTAACTCATTAAAAAAAACAACAACCCGATAAGGTAGGTATTATTATTCCCATTTGAAATATGAGACGCGGGTACAAAGAGTAACTAGCTGGAGGTCAAATGGCCAGTAAGTGGTTAACTTGGATTTGTACCTGGACAACTGACTCCCAACCTGATGTTGTCAATGTCTGTAGAAGAGGTCTGTGTATATTAGGAGTAACTGAGAGGCATGTGTATACGGTGTGACTTTTAAAAACATATTGAACACCTACTATTTGTCAGGCCCTGTGCCAGGTTGGTTAAGAAGGTGATACCAAAATAAATAGGATGACCCAGTTCTGCTTTCGAGTAGCTCACAAACTGGCAAGAGAGCAGGCAGACCTGAAGGTAGATATCAAGGAACTTAATTCAGTTTAATAAACTCCTTTTGCCATCAATTCTATGTTAGTACTATGCCTGGTCCTAGAAAATAACAACAAGTAAGGCATGATCCAGACTTTTAAGATGCTCAGAGTGTGTCAGAACATGGAGGATTTTATAATAAAGAGGCCAAATGTCACAGGTCTTTGAATGCTGACTTTGTCACAATAGACACTCAAAGCCCCCTCTGTTCAGCCCATTGCATATTACCCCCGCCCCTGACTACTTTGTTTTGTCCTTAGAAGCAGTGTCCTTGAAGTGTGAGTTTTGGTCCTCAGTGTCTGGTTCACCTCAGTGATTGGGACTATTCCAGGCTCTAGGCCACTGAACCTGCCTTATCCTCCGTGGCTAACCAGGTGGCTACGGAACACATCAGTTATTGTGTCCCTGATGCCCTACCTCCTTTTCTAGACAAAACTGCCCCACTTGCAGAGGAGTTCTGCTGTTTTGGGGTAGATACTAATTGGATCAGGTATAATCACCTGACATAGAAGAATTAATTCATAGGTTTGTAGGAAATCATGAAATAGCTTGTTTTGGGAGGATGAGCTGAATCTATCAGATTTCTTCTAGGAGAATAAAAACTGGAAGGACAGAATTTGTTAGAGACAGGGAAACAGGAAACCAGACTTGTTAGGCTAGTACTGGAGCACTTGCAAAAGAATTCAGAAGGTTGAGTTGGCTGCATTACTGCACCGTCTGCCATCTTGAAGCTGTGTAACCAGCAGTCCCTGGACTGGCCCACTGTGGGTCCCTGAAGGAAGTCCCCAGGTTTGAATGTGCTCCAGTGGCTTACTCTCTGGAAAGCCAGGATTGGTGGACTGGACCACACCGTTCCAGTTCTAGTGGGTGGAGAGAGTTCAAAGGAGACAAGTGTCAACAGGCCCTCCCTGGGAACCTCTGTTGACACTGTTGATGAATGTTCTCCTCCTACACACCCTCATGCACACGCGCACACACACACACACACCATTCCTCCTCCCTCTGCTCCAGCCTCGCCCCATGCCATTCTCTCTCTAACGATTTAAACAGGTGACTAACCTAGCAGATGTATTGGGTGTTCACTCTCCTAAAGATAGCAAAAGCACTTTAAGGGAGGTGTGTAGGAGTAGAATAACAAAGTATTTCTTGAGCATCTACTGTGAATGAAGGCTACAGAAATCAAGCCAATGCCCTGGAGGGCCTCCCAGGCTTGTGAGAGAAATTGCAGACACACAATTGCAATGGAGGATGCCGGGAGCTTGGTGGAAAGGACCTGGGAAGGGTAGGCGTGAGTTCATGTTGCGGGCTGGTCAAGAAAATGTTGGTGGAGAGGTGACAAATGAGCTAAGTCCTTAAAGGTATTAGAGGTTCTTAAAGCAAAGGACAACAAGGGGCCAGGACATTCTTAGAGATGGGAACGGCGTATGCAAACACTTGAAGTTGCAAGAGAACACAGCCGTTCTGAGAACAGCAGAGATGAAGCTGCAGAGACTGGCAGAAGAGAGTGTGTAAAGGAACTTTGATAGCCCCCTGAGGAGGCTGCCTTTTCCTGAGCACTGTTGACTGACTTGCAGCAGGGAGGTGGCTGGCAAGTTTGGTGATAGTACCGGGCCTGCATCAGGGGTGGCCTCTTGGTAGCAGGAACCCTAGCAAAGTTCTATAGAGCTGCTGAACGTTCATAAACAGAGACTGACTGGAGAGATGGTGTGTGTGTGTACCTCCTCCCAGGGAGGCAAGGTGTGTGTGCAGGCACTTGAGGTCAGCCAGACCCGGGGCCACTCCCCACTCTGTCGTGACCTGAACGTGTGGCTGTGGGGAAGTCCTGCCACTTCTCAGAGCTTTAGTTCCCTTTCCTGTAAGTTGAAAAAGAAGCCTTGGAAATATCAATTGTGAAAGGCCTTGTTATGTTTCTTGGTATATTTTAAAATGCCATTCATATGTTGCTCATTATTTATTGGTTAATTATAAGGAGATGAAATGGTATGAGTGAGAGAGAGAGAGTGTGTGTGTGTGTGTGTGTGTGTGTGTGCGCGCTCTCATAGATGAAGGAGGTTTTGTGCAGTTCTGTGGGCGAGCCTGAGAAGTAGCTGTGATCCAGGTGTACCTCTAAGGTAAGTGGAAACACTCTACTGAAAAGCCTGATTCTCATTCTCCATAAAACTAAAGCCACCTGCTCTCTTGAGAAGATCTCATAGACAGGCAGGGCTGACACCGTGCTGCCTCAAGTTCTCTTCATTAAGCAAAAGCCTTGGGTGTAAGCAGGTATGTAGACATTCTCCACAATTTCATCACTATAATCTCAAGATTCTTTCAGAGGCACAGTGCTTCTCAGGACGGGAATGACACTTGGGGTGCCACTGTCTGATGCCCCACTTTCCTGACCTTCTCCTCGCATATTCTGGTGAGGGAGCTCAGGTCCCACCCCAAGAGCTGACCTCACCTCTCCACTCTCTCTTCTCCTACTCACTTCATGCCCACGGGGCTCTCCCAGCATCTTTGGTTTGTGTGGAATGATGGACTCCTTCCTCTTCTGTCGGGGCCTGTCTTCCCACACTGTGCCTCCTCCCTCTAACATTTGCTCCTGCTCACTTCACTCAGCTGAGCCATGCGCGCCTTTCATGCCCCACATATGCAACTTGTCCATCCCAGAGGCCTTTTCTAAGCCTGCAGCCCGACAGTCTGGCCAGCGTACCCTAACTGACCTCTCACAGTTCCCTGCCTCCCCCCCCCAACAACATGGAGTTCCTTATATGATCAGTTTTGCGATTTTTAAGTCTCTTGTTCTCCATAGACCGGTGATTGTCAATATATGGTGATTTAGTTCCCAAGAGAGATTTGGCAACATCTAGAGACAGTTTTGGTTGTCACAAGTGGTGGGTGGTATTTCTGGTTAGAGACATTGCCACGTGCCCTGTAAATACAGGACAGGCCCCCTCCCAACAAAGAATTATCTGGCCCAAAATGTCAGTAATGCCATAGTTGAGAAACCCTACCACACACAGATGGGCTTGACGTGGATAGAGAAGTTGGCTAGTGTATTCCTGACCTATTGTCCTGCATTGGACCACATGCACATTGAGAAATTTGTAGTTGATGCTCAGTAAGTATCTGTGGACTGATAGGCACATACCCCCTTGCATCCATCTTGTGAACAAACCTGTGGTCATGCAGACCTCCCTCTCAATGGTCCTGCCTAGTCTTCTGTATATAGGACCCCACACCCTAAGATTGTGATTCTAATGTAAATATATATATATATGTAACATGCATATACCTCCTTCTACCTAATGTATAATTTACCTGTTCCTCATCAACTAAGTCCTCTTACCAGCTTCCACCTCTCCCCACACCGACCCAATGCCCACATGCTTGTATGAACTTACATGTGTGTATGTTCACCTGCACAGGGAGCGGGCACACCCACGCCCACCTGCACCTTTTCTTGTGAGGCACGTCAACTCTGCAGCAGAGGCTTTCTCTTTCATATCCCATAAAACAGGCTCGGAACAACAGGCCTGCACAGACACACAGGAACACATACACTACACAGAAGACCAGAAGGCAAGGCTGGGGCTGGCGGAGGCCCAGCGCACTTAGCAAAGCCTTCCCATGGCTCCATGCAAGCCACAGGACTGCGAAAATGTATGCCATTAAAGCCAAAGCTGAAACCAGACTTCAAGCAGAGGTATCAGATCCAACTCCTATAAAAATCCCCCCCCACATCTCTCTCTTTCAGAATGTACAGCTTTACAAATTTTCTTTAAAAAAAGTCAAACTTCAGAAATAATTTTAATCAACATAATGCCAGTGTGGGCTGAGGGTGAAATAGGATATTAATGCTTTTATCTCTGCTGGGGACATGGCTAACTTCACCACTGATTCCATTCGAAGTCGCACCCCAGGTGTGTTCCCATAGCATTTCTGCATTAAGCAGCTGCGAGGCCAGGTCTCACATCTTTTATTATCCCAGCAAAGCTGCACACTCTGAGTGGTGGGGCTGTAATGAAAAGATCCAATACCCCATTAGCACAGCTAAATATTTGACTTCTAAACTCAAGTGGAAAATGAAGCTCAGAGCCTGGAGAGGAGCAGGGGAAGGGTTGCCGTGCCAGGTAACCTCACCACAATTCCTTTCTTTCCGTAGCACTTTACAGTTTACAAAGCCTTGCAGGTGTGGGTTTTCACAGAATGTCCACGCCTGTTTAGGCATCACCGTCCCTACTTCATAGAGAAGGAGCTGGGACTTGGAGAGATGAAGTGACTTGTCCAGATGCTGGGCGGCCTGCCTCCAGGCAGTCGTGGTCTCTAAATGCCACAGTGGCCTTTGAACCCTGTTGGTTCCTTTTTCTTTCCCACCCTCTGGCCCACACTTTCAGTGTTATATTGAGAATTTTCTAAACAGAAAACACAATTTCAGTTTTGTATTTGGAGGAACCTCCCCTCCTTCTCTTCCTCCCTTCCAACAACAAAACATAGGGAATCCCCTGACCCTGCCCACCTCCTATGTGCCAGTCCTGTGCCGGATGCTTGGACTGGAGCAGTGAGTAGACCCATGCCATCCCTGTCATCAGGGAGCTTCCCATCTGTGAGGGGAAGTCAGGGGGTGAGTTACGGGTGTCTTCCTAAGAAAAGAACATCAAAGCTAAAATTCAACTGGCAATCAGCCATGAGAAGGGAGGGAGGGTAGATGGAGAGTTTTCTAGAAGAAACAACATGTGTAAATGCTCAGAAGTGCAAGGGGACATGCTGACTTGAGTCACTGAGAGCAGTTCATTGTGTCTGGGAAGGAAAACTGGACATAAATTGCCCAGCAAAGTAGGCAGTGGCAGGATCGCCAAGAGGTTAAGGGATTAAGAGACTCCTGTACTAGTACAGGTGAGAGCTGGTGGTAGCTCCGGGGAAGGACAAGACTTCCTCAAGTCTTTAATGTATAAACGAGTCACCTGAGGAATGCAGATTCTGATTCACTAGGTCTGGGATGGGACCTGAGATTCTGCCTTTCTAACAAGCGCTCAGGCGATGCCCAGGGTGTAGTCCGCTGACCGCAGCTGAGTAAGAAGGCCTCAATCTGGGCTAACTTGGGGGCCATGGTCACATGGGGCTAAAGAGCAATTGAGAAGTGGCTGGTTCAAACTGTAACCTGAGTGGAAACGATGCATCAATTCCAACTACTTTGATAGAAAAGAGTGTAAAATTATCATTAATGATTTTTTTATTTGCGCATTGAAATATTTTGATATATGTTGGATTAGATAAACTACGTCATTAAGATGAAGTTCACATGCTTTTATTTTTTGAATGTGGCTACAGAAATTCATTACATAATGTTAATTACATGCTTACCTATTTTGTACATAGTGATTTAAAGAAAATGATGATTAAGATTGATTCTGCCTGCTTTCTACTTTTCTAAATGTGGGTACTAGAAAATTTTAGGTCATGTATGTGGCTCCTATCATGTTTTTACTGGACTGCACTGCTCTGCTGTGGTTTACTTGCTCATTGTTCTTTTAGTGTGTGGAGCACCTTCCAACCCTGAGACACTATTCCCCCTTCTTAGACGGACCTGCTAGCTATGAATATCGGCCAACTTGTTCATCAGAAAGTGTTGGTTCACCTTGAGCAGACTTTCCTAATTTTGAAATCATCGAGGAACTGATGACCTGACCCTAATTGGTTTTGATTTAAATATTTCCCCCTCCCCGCCCCGGGGAATTCTAATGTGTATTCAAGGTTCAATACACTAAAGGAATTAGATTTCATACATTCGTATTTTGTGAGTGATTGAAACAAGGCTCAGAGATAGATATTTAGTTAAGGTCACAGAGCAACCCAGGTTTATTGATTCTCATCACTAATCAATCTCTCCTTTGTAGCCTAGTATGAATATCATTCACCGTGGCCTAGCCTGTGTTTCTCCTTCAGTGGTATTTGCATTTGAATACCTTTATCATCCTTGAAGGAAACTGTAGCATGTGGGTTCCTGAAGAGGTGGAAAAATACCTGCTTCTCTGACTACCACCTCTAACAGGTGCGGGGGCAGAGGGTCATATGCCAAGTGGATAATGCCCAGATAGTGTTCACACACCCACGCAGACACACTCACACAGGTGACTTCACGTATAACTTCATTTGTAGATTATGTAAAAAAAAAAAAACAAACAAACCTGGGGTCCTTCATGAAGAGGAGGCTACTGGCTGAAAGGCCGGTCGGCCGGAGCACCGGCCCAAGGATCGGCCGGACCAGGACTCCCAACGCGGCCACGCCCGCAGGCTGCCGCCTGGTTTGCCATGATAGCCCTGTCTTTGGTTACAGCTCATCCCAAAAGCCAGTGTCTGTGGACCGAACAGGAATTCCCCTCTGTTTCCTCCTGTGATCCCCGAGGGATCATCTTAATTATAATCTGCTAAGGAATTTCGGTGGGTCTCCAGGCGGCTGCAGTGACAGCGCGGCCCTCATGCCTTCACTTGAAAGCCCTCCCCGCTTCTCTGTGAGTTCATATTTTAAAAAAGTTTGACACAGTATATTTAGAGGACTCTTCATTAATTTGAATTTTCCCTAAACACCCTTCTGGGCAGGAGAGGGGTTTGGAGAAATGTTGCCTAATGACTCTTAATAAATCAGAAGTTTTGTTTGAGGCTGACATTTGATGGGACATTGTGCACCTGGGCTCCATCGTTCCAGTTTCATAAAATTCCAGACCTGGGAAGGGCTTTCGATGTCATCGCATTCAATCCCCATCTTGCATGGATGGGGGGATCTTGGCCCGACAGTGCGGTGACTTAATCAAGGCTACAGAGGCAATGGCAGGGCGGGAAAGACAGTCTGCTTTCTGGCCTCCCTCTTGCCTTCATCATCACTAGGTGCACCGTTGTTGACAAGTCCTGAGCAAAGGTGACTTCAGTGCTCTTCAGCTGACCGGAGAAACCAACAAGAGCAGAGCATGACTCTGAAGGTCAGCGGGTTTAAGCTCAGCCTGAATTTATACGCGCACTTGGAGTTGTGATTTCCGGCGCTTTCCCCCTCCCCTACCTATGCATTAAGGGGGTTGAACATGCTGACATCGAAAGCCCCTCCCAGATGTGGAATTTTATACAACTGAAATGGTGAAGCCCAGGTGCAAAATGTCCCATCAAATGTCAGCTTCTAACAACCCTCTGATTTATTAAGAGTCATTAGACAACAGTTCTCCAAACCCCTCCCCTCATGTTGCTATATGGGCTTTTATCTTTGAAAGACTGTTTCGTTTACTGCTGCATCTCTATAACAACTCTGTGCAATAGAAAGATAATGTGAGTCACATCTGCTGGCCACATTTGTAATTTTGAATTGTCTAGTAGCCACTTGAAAAAAAGTAAAAAGAAACAGGCGAATGTGATTTTAATAATATATTTTATTTGAGTGAATATATCCAAAATGTTATTTCAACATGAAATCTTTAGAAAATAGTATTAATGAGATACTTCGCTTTTTTCTTTTTCTTTTAAAAAATATTTCATTTATTTATTTTAAGAGAGGGGAAGGAAGGGAGAAAGAAACAGTGACGTGTGAAATAAATATCGATCAGTTGGTTGCCTCCCGCATGCCGTCAACCAGGGACCTGGCTCGCAACCCAGGTATGTGCCCTGACCAGGAATTGAACTGGTGACCCTTTGGTTCGCAGGCCAGCACTCAATCTACTGAGCCACACCAGCCAGGGTACTTTGCTTCTTTTTTTTTCATATTAGGTTTTTGAAATCCAGTGTATATTTTGTATTTACTGCACAATTCAGTTTAGCGTGGCTTCCTTTCAGTGCACCAAAGCCACATGTGTCTAGTGGCTACCACATGGCACAGTTCAACTTCAGTGCTTAGAAAAGTGCCTGACACAGAGTAGGAACTCAAAAAAGTATTTATGAACGAATAGATAGACTGGAAGAGCCCATCTCATAGATTAGCTAACGCAGTTAGCAAGTGTCAGAGAAAGGAAATCAAGGCCAGAGAACGGCAGTGGCTTTCTCTGCAGTAATTCAGTTAGTTGCCTCCCTCCAGGACTAGGAAGTAAGTGCAGTGCCCAGAGAGGGGGCAGGCCCTGCTTACCCTTGACCATGGTCCCCCAGTGCTCAGCGTAACCCCTGACATATACCAGGTGTCCAGGGAATGTGTGTCCAGGGAAATGTCACCTCACTAATTGGTAAGAGAGCAGAGTAGAGAACCTGGGGCTCCTTGCCTCCTGCCTGGGGCTCTTTTCTCTGTACCCTGCTGTCATGAAAATTGATTTATATTCAGGACCTGGAAGAGTGCATAACAATTGCTTCAAGGACATGCTAGTGGGGTGCGGATGCTGAGGCAGTGATTACTGTTTAAATTTCTTTGAGAATAGGTGTCCAGTAGACACAGTGGGAACTCATTGTGTCAGGATCTGAATATGCCTGCAGTAGGGATGCTGGATGCCATTTACATAGCAGAAGACAGGTGCCTGCTACCCTGTTTCTTTGAAACAAACATATGCTTTGGGATGTGCCTGGAGCTCACTGGACTCCAAGCCTTTACTCTTCATCCCCAGGGTGTCAGAGCTGGAAAAGCATACCTCTGAGGTTCCCTGCCCTTCGACAGCCTGTGTCTCTGTCTGCCCGTGCTTCGGGGCCCAGCCAAGGGCAGCGCCTGTGACCCCCTCCCAGGCCTCCGTGTGCAGCCAGGAGCACCCTCTTCTTCCTCCCGTCTCTCCACCTGCTCTTGGGGCTCTCCGCCCTGTCTCACAGCAAGACTGCACTCCAAGGGAGGAGCTGTCTCTCCGAATCAAACACTGCATAACCATAATCTGGATTCAGAGGGACCTCACAAGTCTTCTAAAGCAGCTTTCCAAACTTCAGGTGTTTGCACGTCACCTCAAGTTCTCTGTCATTGCTATTGTTCACTCTCATTCTCTTTAAATTTTTCTGTTGCTGAAGTTAAATGAGGTGTTTGGTTTTTTTTTTTTTTTTTTAAGAAAACAGTACTATCTTTGGAAAAAAGCATGATGTGCACATTATATATGTTCTCCATGTAAAAATAAATATATAGCTACTTTATTATAATCAAAATAGAGTTAATATTCCTATGTAGCTGTGAGTCTCTGTGCATCTCCCAAAGCTAGCTGTGCCTCTACCACTGACCCACGTCTCGGTTTTAAAACATTTTTTTCCCAGGGCCCTACTCTCATTAGACAGTGAGAAAACCAAGTGTCAGCTAGGGGCAGGCTCTGTCCCCAGGCAGGTCTTACAGGGTGTTGATAGCAAAGCTGTCTTGGGACTGAGACCTGCTGGCTCTAGACCAGACCTCTAGCAGCATATTCTTCTTTAGCCGCGCAGCCAGAGGTGAACTCCATGCCTCTGTCTGGTGTTCTAAGAAAATAAGGCCTTTCAAGTCATAGGTTCAGATCCCCGCTGTACATTTGTGGCTGCTTGAGTTTACACCAAGCGCTCAATCCGCCCCAGTCCATGTCCTTCCAGGAGATGGAGATGATGCCTATCCTGGAGTTGTGGAAACATTTACATGTTGACATGGCTGACTCCACACCCTGCTTCACACACCAGCCTAGCGCTGTCCAATACAAATAGAAGCAGGACACCCAAGCCCTTCTACATTTTATAGTCACTGCATTAAAAAAGGAACAGATGGCATATATATTTTAACCCATTATATTCAAAACAGTCTCATTTCAATATGTAATCAATTTGAAATTCTTAATAAAACAATTTCCCTTTTTTGCATTAAATTTTCCGAATCCAGTGTGTATTTTATACTAAAACATATCTCAATACAAAAACTAAATTTTCATAAAAATACTTGACCCTGGCTGGTGTGGCTCAGTGGATTGAGTGCCAGCCTGTGAACCAACGCGTCACCTGTTTGATTCCCAGTCAGGGCACATGCCTGGGTTGCGGGCCAGGTCCCCAGTAGGGGACACATAAGAGGCAACCACACATTAATGCTTTCCTCCCTCTCTTTCTCCCTCTCTTCCCCTCTCTCTAAAAATAAATAAAATCTTAAAAACCCTACCCAGATTTAGATTTCCTAAGATTTCTATATTGAAAAAGTTGATTTATAAACTTGAGTTTTCCAAACGTACTGCAAATGCTTTCATTAACAATTTTCGAGTATCAGCTTTTAAGTGGAGATTTAAGTGAAATAAAATTAAAAATTGAATTTCTCATCACACCGGTGATATTTCAAGCTCTCAGTAACCATGAGTAGCTAGCGGCTACCATATTGGACAGAACAGGCCTAGCATTTTGCCTTGTTTTGCATTTGTGTTCTTGTAAAACAGTCATTGCATGACTGCTGAACGTGAACATCTTCAAAATATTTGCACCTGTGATGGTTTATTTGCTCATCACAGCCACTGAAGAGACAAGCTGGATAGATATTAATATCCCCACTGTAGAAATGACAGAAATAACGCTCAGAGAGGTTTTGTGGCTAGCCTACTGTCAGACAAGTAGTAAATCGCAGAGCCAAGTCTGGAACTCAGGGTTGCCAATTTCCTGAACAGGGCTCTGCTCAGAATCTTTAATGAAAATTCCAAATTCACCTACATCAGAAGAGCAGTTCGATGTAAAGACCAGCCTACCAAATTTATTTCTTTACAAAACCTGCTTTATTGCATAGTTGGTGTTATGTATTAATAGTTTGTGCCCTTTTATATTTTTTGTTTAAGCTAAAGAGAAGGGAGATGAGGTTATTGCCAAAATGCTGAACTAATTAACTCTGCTGTAGGATCACTTAGAAGCCTCCTTTTAGCAGGTATATTATTTAAGCATCAGATAATTGATTTGTTAATAACTCCTTTCTTCCTCTAGTGAGTACAATTTTCTTTTTGGGGTTCAAAAAGGTAAAATTTTCACCACACAGAGGCTTGATTGTAGTGTTCAGTCTTTGCTAAGGCTTTTTCTCATATGAGGTTTTCTAGTTTTCTTTCTCTTTTCTTTCTTTCCCCCAGGTTGCAGGGTGTGTGGGAGTGCTCATCTATGTAGGATCATTTTTTTTTCTTCTTCTCTGTGTTCCTTTGACTGTTTTCTCTTGTGAAGGCAAATACAATAATAACATCTTACTTTCTAAAGCTCTTTTCATCCTGATCGAGTTCCGAGCACCACAGAACACATTGCATTTCAAAACTTATGGAAATGCAGTCTTACAGGTTACAAATTTAGACAACATGAAAAGTCAAACACACAGGGCTCTCGAAGCACATTAATTCACTCACAACATGCCCTGTCCTCCAAGCAGCTACAATTAATCGTCTCTGAGCTAAGCTGAAGGTAGCACAGACCCTGTTAAGAGAAAGGGAATGGAGTTTGTTTATGTGTCTACATTTCCATGTGATTATTGTATTGGGAGCCCACACAGATCTGCTGGGTTTAAACCTGCAACGCTGGAAGAGCTTGTACTCTCACTGTGGTTTGAAGACAAACCCAGCATTTGCATCTCTGAAAAAGCTCCTGTTCCTTCTCGCCAGGGCTGAGGAGTCCACATTGCTTTTACAGACTGTGCAAAGGCTGCCTGTAACAATTTAGAAAACTACTACCCAAATGCCTACCACCTTGTGTGAAAGTTCTACTTAAATAATCCCAAACTATGGATTTCAAACTATGGGTCTCTCTCACCCACACTGCCCAGCCTGCCACCTTAGCCACCTGCACTCTCTAGCCCCAGCCACACTGAGGTTTTTGTCTGGAGCCCGCTGCTTTCTGACCCCAAGTCCTCTCCTTGCCCCATTTCTGCTGCTGGCTCCTTCAGATCTCCCAGGTCCTAGCTCAAATAGCATTTCTCAAATGGGCCTGCTCTGTCCATCTAAAAAATGTTACTGTGTTTTTCCTATGTTGTTTTTTTCCCTGGCAGCTCTTCGCTTGTGCTTTTTGTCGTTGTTGCTTATTTATATAACTGTGTAATGTTTAATCCCCTTCCTCGGAGTGCAATTTTAGCCAAAAAATTGAATGTGGAGTGGAAGCCACTGGAGGCTCTTCTCAAACGCATCACCTTTGCAAAAGAGAGGGTTTGGGGTTCACCCAGGGGGCTTTACTTACTGCACATGCTGTGCTTGGGGCTCAGGAGTAAGTTCTAAACTATCACTCATGCTGGAAAGTACTTTAAAGAGGAGCAACTGTTTCCACGTCTTCCCCAGCTCATGGCTGGAGAAAGCCACTGCTCAGGCGGTCAGATTAATCAGGGAATATGGCAGGACTTCAAATCATTAACTTCTCTGTCCAACTACTTGGCGTTATTCTCTTCGGGAACATCTTACTCAGTGCTCATGTTTATAGTTATTTTCTTTTAACTGTATATAATGGACAGGGAACTAAAGGACTCAACCTAAATCCCTTTCACTGTACCTTGGTTCTATATCAAGATGCAAGCTGATTTTTGGCAGAAGAAATGAGCCTGAGCTCTGCTACAGCCACATACACTTTTGGAGGAGAGAGGGAATGGAGGTCAGGAAATAGAGACAAGTTACCATTGTGCAGTGCCAGCGCTTTCAAAGTTCCTTCACATCTATTGCCTCATGTAATCTTCAGATCAAGCTAGAAAAGAGGTTACTCTCTGCATTTTTCAAGCGAAGTCTGTGGGACACAGCCAGGACAATAAAGACTTATTTGGGAAGGTCGATGAGTTACTATATATGTACAGAAGGGATGTGTGCATGTGTGTGTGTTTCATGTGTGTTTCAATCCAAGTGTTTGCTTGGACCTATTGGTAGGAACTGTGGCAACAACTGTTAGGAAGGATTGAGGCTCTGTCAGAGTTCAGCCAGAAAGTGTGGTGATTGATTAATAACGTCTGTTTGGGACGGGGCATTGGTGTTGGTAAAAAGGCAGAACACATGCCATATAATTTAAAAACTTGGTAAATTATAAGTTCCAAAGTACTAGCCACCTGTATAATCTGGATTTTGAGTCTTTGAGACACATGGACTCTATTTCTAACTCCTCTAGTAATGAGCAGTGTGGTCTTCAAAAGGCCATTTGCTTCTCAGAAGTCATTATGAGTCTTTAAAATCTGAATATTGTAGTAGATGATTGGTAAGGTTTTATCCAGCTGAAATATTCAGTGGTTTTATAGGAAGTTTATAATGACTATATTATTAAAACATGCACACTCATATAATCGCTCATTCCATCCTGAGATACCAGTACGTTTTCCTCCTCTTTTCCCCTTGTATAGATCACTTAAATAGGGTATTTACTTTTATAAACAATGTAACTATATAAAATGCCAATATTGGTCCATTTTGTATAAAATTTAAAGTATGTCATGTGTTTCCTCTAACACATATTGGGAAGCAGTCAGATTCTCATTATTTCTTATTTGTCAAGGTGACAACAGTTGACCTACATAATACATTGTGTGTTTTGCACATATGCTGATGATTACGAAAGTGGCACAGTAAAGAATCAGAGACGCAAACTTATACAAAAAGAGGATTAAAAGACACTGTAACTCTTGAAGTTATAAAGATTTTTTCCTCCTGCCTGTGACAAAAATAAAATAATATTCATCACAGAAAGATCAGGACACGCAGAGAAGCAGGTGGCTTGAGTGTACGGTCCCCGATAGCAGGAACTATGTCTTTCTCGCCTCCCATTGTATCTCTCGTGATTTGGAGGATGTCGGAGCTAATTAGTAAATAGATTTCTGAATATATGAATAAGTAAATGAATGGCAGCAAGAAGACAAAAAGCACGCCTAATGCTGAAACACAGAGATAATCACTGTTAATATGAAGTGTACCCTTCTCCTCGACGTTTTACTGACAATCATACACATGTTTGTTTTTTAAAATCAGCTTTATTGAGGTATAGGTTACATGCAATAGTCATCAAATTTAAGTATGCAGTTCAATAAATTTTGACAAATGTCTACAATCATGCAGCCGCTTCCACAGTCACGATTAGAATACTTTCTTCACCCCTAAAAAATCCCTTGTGACACTTTAGTCAATCTCCACTCCTCACCCTGGTCCGTCACAAGCACTGAGCTGGTTTCAAAGTCATCTGGAATCCAACAGTGTGTGTAGTCTTTTATGTCTGGCTTCTTCCACATAGCGTAAAGCTTTCGACATTCATTCATGTTGTTGGATATCATTAGTTTGTTCCAGATTCATTTTTATGGTTATACAACAATTTGTTTATCCACTCACCAGTTGATGGACATTTGGCTTTTTAGTTTTGCCTATTGTTATGAAGCTCTTAACATTCATGTACAAGTCTTTGTGTGGACATACGTTTTTCTTTCTCTTGGGTAAATAGCTAGGAATGGAAATGCACAGTTAAATTTTAACTGTATACAAAATTCTGGAGTGGTTGTATCATTTTTCATTCCCAGCAGCAGTATGTGAGAGCAAAACCTTGCTATTGTCATTCTTAATTTTAGTCATTCGAAATGGGCATGGAGCCCTGGCTGGTGTGGCTCAGGGGATTGGGTGCTGGCCTGTGAACCAAAGGGTCACTGGTTCGATTCCCAGTCAGGGCACATGCCTGGGTTGCAGGCCAGGTCCCCAGTAGGGGGTGCGCAGGAGGCAACCACACATTGATGTTTCTCTCCCTCTCTTTTTCTCTCCCTTCCCCTCTCTAAAAATAAATTAATTAATTTAAAAAAATGAATGGGCATGTAGAAGTATCTTATTGTGGTTTCACTTTGTATTTACCTAATGAATAACAATGTTAGTAGCTTTTCCCTGCTTGGTTTGCCATCTCTATATCATTTTGGCTGAAGTATCTGTTGAGATTCTTTCTTTCCTCTTTGTTTTTGTTTTTTTTTTAATCTATTGTTTATCTTTTTGTTATGGAGTAGAATGGGTTATTTATATGCTGGTTACAAGCCCTTTATCAGATATATACTTACCACATATTTTCCCAGTATGTAGTTTCCCTTTTCATTACAGCATCTTTTTGAGGAGCAAAGAAGTTAATTTTGATGAGGCCCTATTTGAAAATTCTTTCTAATTTTCCTTTCAGTATCTTATAGTCATCTGTGTTTTTCCCTAATCCAAGGTCACAAAGATTTCCATATATTGTTTTTTAGAATTAGTTTTTAGCTCTTACATTTAATTTTATGATCTATTTTGAGTTCATTTGTGCAACTGGTGAGGTAAGGGTTGAGGTTCATTTTTTAATATGTGCATATCCGATTGTGCCAGCATCATTTGTTCCAAAGGATAATACCTTTCTCCTTTGAATTTCTTTGGCTCTTTTCTCAAAAATCAATTAACCAATTATGTTTGAATCCATTTCTGATATTTCCTTCTGTTCCATTGATTTATATGTTATCCTTTTGCCAAAATGATCCTGTCTTAATTCTGTGGCTTTATAATAAATCTCCCAATCAGGTGGTTTAAGTTTCCCAACTTTGTTATTTTTTCAAAATTGTTTTGGTTATTCTAGGTTGCTTACATTTTCATATTCATATTTTATAATCACAAAATATATTTTTTCTGTGGAATTTTTGAGTTCTACAGAAAGCGCTTATTGGGATGTTTATTGGTTTATATGCATCTACGAATTAGTTTGGGAGAATTGATAGCTTAAAATATTATGTTTTCCGATTCATGAATATGGTACACATATCCAGTTATTCACATCTTTTCTAAAAATTTAGCAATATTTAAAAATATTCTGTGCACAGATATTACCATATATTGTTATCTTAGAATGCTTATGCTTTTTGATGCCATTAAAATTATGTATATATTTTTAATTTCACTTTCTAATTGTGTATCACTGGTATAAGAAAAACTGCTTTTTGTACGCTGATCTGGTATAACACACTTTTGCTTAACTCACTTGTTAGTTCCTGTAGCTTTATAATAGGCTTTGCAGAAGAGGGGGCAGGGGATTTTATGCACAATCATGTCATCTACAAATAAAGAAATAAAGAGAGCTCATTATTTTTAAATCTGAATTTTTAAATTTTGTCTTATGGCACACTATAAGATCTCCAATACAAGAATGACTAATAGTAATGAGGACAAACATATTTGCCTGGTGTGTGGCCTTTTGGGGAATACATTCAGTCTTTCACCATTGAATAAGCTATTGGGTTGGCCAAAATGTCTGTTATGTTTTTTCTGTACTATGGCTCTACTAGTGCTTAGTTGTTTTTAACTTCACTTGAGACAATTTTGTTAGATTGTATTGTGACAGCTGTCATATCAGTGTGCATTAAAAAAACCCCCATCAAAATTGGTGAATTTTTGTGCAGCCATTTTAATACTGAAGATGGAAGAAAATATACAACATTTTCAGCATAGTATCCTTTATTATTTCAAGGAAGGGAAAAATGCAACTGAAACTCAATAAAAGATTTGTACAGTGTATGGAGAAGGTGCTGTGACTGATAGAACGTGTCAAAAGTGGTTTGCGAAGTGTCTTGGTACTATTGACATTTTGGCCAAATCATTCTTTGCTGTGGGGCTGTCTTACGCATTGGAAGATGTTTAGCAATAACCCTGGGCTGTACTCACTAGAGGTCAATAGCAAGAGATAGTCAATATACTCAAATTATCCAAATCAATAAAGTTATGGGTGAAAAAGAAAAATGTGTCTTTTATTTTATGGAAAAAACTAAACTGACTTTTTGGCCAACCCAATAATACCATAGGCTTTTTGTAAATGCCCTTTTTCTGACTGAGAATTTTCTTCCTTTTTTGCTGAAAGTTTCTTTTTATCATTAATAAATATTGAATTTTTCCCAATACTTGTTCTGCATTGATTGAAATAATCATATAGGTTTTCTTGTTAGTCTATTGATGTGGTAGATAACATGGACAGTATTTTGAATGTTGTTATATTACAAAGAATCTGTCTGATGTTTGTCCCTGGGTTCTTGGGATGGAATGCCTAAACCTTTGTAATTTCCTAACGGAGAGGAGTGTTTCATTACTCATTGCGGGTCCCTGAGATCAACCCAGCGTTTACACTGATGGGGTGCTTCATGATGGGGCCCTAGACAGTTCTGGGCTGGGGGCTGGCCTTGACGGACAGACGAACCTGTTAGCAGAGTCTTGAGCCAGATGATACAGCCTGGCCTCTGGGTGGCAGACGGTGGCTGGAGATGGAGTTTAAGCACATGACCAATAATCCAGTCAGTCATGCCGACCAGGATTCGGTTGAATTTCCTGATTAATTAGCACATTCATGTGCGAGGTGGATGGTATGCCCTCATTTAATAACGGGAGGACGTGGAATCTCCATGTTCAGCACCGTCCAAACCTGATCCTAGAGGTCGCTTCTTTTGTTTGGTCCTGATTTGTATCCTTTAAAATAAAACCACAATTAGAAATGTAGCACTTTGCGGAGTTCTCTGAGGCACTCTAGTGAATTACTGAACCGAAGGGGAGAGCGTAAAACCCTGACTTGTCCCGAATTTGTTAGAAGGGCGGATAGCCTGGGAGCCCTGCGATTTGGGGCAAGTTCCTCAAGTCTCGGCAGCCTTGTTGAGAGGCCTCCTGTTCTCAGCTTCTGAAGTGTGTGCTGATGAGAGTCGTGAGTGTCAGAATGGCTTTGCAAAATTACTCATGTTAGGCCAGCTTTGAATTTCTGAAAACAAAGTTTCAGCTACTCATGAGGATTTGTCCTTTTATGCTATTGCTCAATTCATTTGGTTAATTTTTTTATTAAATAATTTTTATTATATTTATGAGATAATGTTCTATATTTTTCTTTATTTTTTTTCATGGTTTTGATATCTGGGTAGTGCTGCATTCATATAAGTGCTTGAAAGTGTTATCTCTTTTTGTATTTATCTGAAGTATTTATGTAGAATTGGTAATATTTGGATGAAGTCATCCAGGCCTGAAATTTTTTTGTGGGAAAGTTTCTCAGTATGAATATCTAAACTTTAATAGATACAGTGTTTCAGTTACTTGTGTCTTGTTCATTGAGCCTTAGTAGTTAATGCCTTTCAAATCCTTCACACATTTCATCTTAGTTGTCAAAATTTTTGTCACAAAGTTGTTTGTGATATGATAGTCTCTTATTATTCATTGAATGTCTATAGAGTTTATGATGATGTCTCTTTTTTCATTCCTGACGTTGGAAATGTTTGTCCTCTATTCCTATCAAATATGGCTAAGTTCTGTCTAATTTTGATCTTTTCTAAAAAATCAGGTTTTTGTTTCACTGATTTCCTCAATCATTTGCCTGCTTTTTTATTTTTTCAATATTTAATTTTTAACTTTAATGTGCAAAATGCATTTTTAATTTCTTAATCTCCATTCTTAGGAGTGTTTCTTTTTTTCTCTACTTACATTAGATTTAATTTGCTCTTCTTTTTCTAGCTTTTATAGAGTATTGACTTGTGACTTCTTTCCTAAAGTAAGAATATAATCCTGTAAATTGTTTGAGCACTGGCTTACCGGAAGCCACAATTTTGTGATGCTGTGTTTAATCTGTTCTCAGTTCAAAATGTTTTCTACTTCCTTTGTGATTTCTTCTTGGATGCATGGATTACTCAGATGTGTGTTTTTTAGTTTAAAATATTTTAGGATTTTTCCAAAACCATTTGTGTTTCCTGGCTTCTAGTTTCATTCCATTTTGATCAGAAAATGTACTCAGTAAATTTTTGATCATTTTGAACTTAGGTGGATTTAAGGGGTTCTTAGAATGTTACCCACCACTACCTGTTTACTGGAAAGAACAGGAACTCTGCTGTTGTCCTGTGCCAATGTTCTGTTTCTAGGTCCACTTTATTTGATTGTTAATATAGTTATTGTTCTTTGTTTACTTTTTCTTGTTTACTTTCCTAACTTTTGTTCTCATTAATTGAGCATTTTCTGTGATTCTATTTTAACTCTACTATTTGTTTACCTGTTAATCCCCTTTTTGTTTATTTTAGTGATTGGTTGGTATCTATCTTCAAGTAATATTTTATCAAATTGAATATTATATAAAAACTGTACAACAACATACTTCCTTTTCTCTTATTTTGGCCTTTATGCTGTTGTTTTCATACATTTTTATTTCTGCGCATGTGACAGACTCCACAAACACTGTTAACATGCTGTTTTAAAAAGACAACTATCATTTAACAGTGTTTTAAATTATGAGAAAAAGAGGGAGATACATGAAAACTATTTAATTCATTAATTTTAAAATTTAACTTTTAAGGCATGACCTTGCATTTAATTAATTTAGTTCAGTTACTTTCACATTTCTCATCTTCAGTTTTTATGACTTAAGAAAAATGTAAAGGACCCTTTTAAAACAGTGTTATTTATAGCACTTTTGATAGTATATTCCAAAAGTAAAAATATCATAAATATACATTCTCTATATATGTAATATATTCATAAATGTTATTCACTGTTACACCTATATTATATATTTATTATCACCTACATTCATAAGAAAACTAAACTCAGAGGATAAGAAAAATAGAAATAGGATTCTCATAATTTCTTCTCAAAACTCATAATGAATTATTCTTTCATCTGTAAAATGTATGCTTCTTCACATTAGAGACCCCTCCTCTGAAACATAAAGCAGTAAAAAATATGGTATTAGCAGTCAGGGCAACTGATTTACTGAGTTGACATATGGCAACTCAAAGGGCACACATTTTATGTAGTACATTTTATACATAAGGAAACTGAGGCTGAGATAGTAACTCACCTAATATCACATATAAGGTAAATAGAAGAGTCCAATCTAAATGCAGCTCTACTCATTCTGAAACTAATTAACTTTTTCTTTGTACCACTGTGTTCCCCCCTTTGAAAAATGATACTTCATGCCTGATATATATGGACAACATTATCAAACAGCCTAATAATACCATTAACTCAAAAATCCTTCATAATATGATTAAAACCTTCATTTCTAAAACAAATCACATAAGATGTTTTATTAAATTAATGCTATTTAATGATGGTAATAGTAACCATATTAGAATATACAGAGATGACATTAATCCTGCCTTTCTATATAATTTGCTCTTAATTCTTTTTCTCATTTTGTACGAGAGGAAGTGAGGTCAGTGGGAATTAACTTTTCATTTCCAATTAATAAGGGAAGGTTTTGGGGGGAAATTAGGCCTAAAAGAAAAGAATGGCATGGAACTGGGCTAGAAGGAGGGAGGGAGAGCATTCGGAGAACAGAGAAATTTTTGGAGAATGTCCCAAATCCCAGCTCCTATCTACCACGTAATCATATAAGAACAGACAGTGAAAGACTGGACCAGATTCAGTCACTGACCTGGAGATGAAATTCTCCATTTTCCATTATCAGCTTGGCCAGCAATTCATGCCCCCTGGAGCTGTACTTGGCCAGCTCCGGGTCTCCCTCTGCCCAGCCCGGTTTGTAAACACCAGTCCAGGCGCGGGAGCGCACAGACCCAGCACTCTCTTCCCAAAGGGCAAACTGTTTTTGTGCAGCACCAAGCAGAGTGCAGGGGTCAGAAATGGTTGTAGTAAAAAAACAAAAACAAAAACAAAAATACAACAATATTAAATTCCGTTAGCAGTTCTGTGTGTGATGGTCAAAAGGAGATAAGATGAAGAATCAAAACTAAAAATCTTCAGCCTACTGGCTATAGTAAAGTAAATACATTTTAGAGGGCTACAGTTCGGTATAGGAGAGAGAGCAGGGGTTTGATGGTAGAAAGACCTTTGTTTATCTACCCAGTTCTACCATTTCCTCGGGCTAGATTTTTACCACCCCACCTCAATTCCCCTGGCCTCAGTTAGCTGGTATTTCAAATGGGAATGCGATGATTGATGTCACCATAGAGTTGTTTTGGGTATTAATGTGAGGAAAAAACATAAGGTTGTTTAATTACCATTTATTATTTACCTTCGACCCATTTTCCAGGGCCAATGACTTAAGTCACTCTTCCCTCCCAGGTTCTGATCATTCCATTGTTCTCATCTAACATGACCATTTCCTTTTCCAAAATCCTTTGGAATAGCTAGTAGCTACATTACAAAGAGTGAAATTAAATGGATGAAATTAATTATAGCATTTTATTAAACTCCATATATCAAAATACCATCATTTCAACATGTAACTGGCATGAAAAATATAGACATTTTACATTCCTTTTCCATACTCTTAATAAATGTTATATATTTTATTCTAAGAGCACATTTCAGTTCAGACTAGCCATACTTCAGTTTCTCAGTAACCACACGTTTCTAGCCACTGCCTCTTCCAAGAACTAGTCCAAGAGGAGACAATGTTTCTCCTTCCTGTGGACTGGATGCTTTTCGAAGGGTAGTTTTCAGTGGCAACCGCCATTCAGTGACCTGAGGAACAGTCTGTAATACCAACTCATCCTTGGAGTTTTAATTTATTTGAACTGTCTTCCCTGATAGCTGAGTTTCAAACATCAGATTGAAAATGGGATGGGGCAGAGTAGAAGACTTGACCTTTAAAGGTCATTTTAGCCTTGATTCAGGGCCCTGTGGATACTTTTAAAGGCATCCCTAGTTTTTCAGATAAATAAAGCAGCTGGGAAGAGAGTGGGTCAGATGAGATTAGAAGCCCATTGCCCTACATCCTATCCAACAACGTTCAAGAGTTGAGCTGCTGTTGGATTCCAAGGGATTCCATTTGTGCAGCTTGAATGTAGATGTGCCCAATGGGTAAGACCTTTGCTCACTCTGCCATATCCTAAATTTGGCCAGCTCACTAAGGCATGAAGGATTATGCAGTTTAAATGGGATGAGAATGCTGATGGTAGTTTAAAAATATCAACAATAATATCAAAAACAAAAATGAAACAATTCCTAATCCATCAGTGAAAGAATATTTTACCTCAACTCTCAAGACTAGACCAAGATCTCCTAGAGACAGACAGTCCCAATTGAATCTGTTAACCGTGAAATTTTGCATAGTTATTAATGTGTGGACAAAGTGCCTCTGGAAATCTAAAAGCACAGAAACACTAAAAGCACAGGGAGAGGTCTGGCCTCGCCTGTGTTTCTGCAGAGACTTGTGTGAGGGATCCATGCCTATGATAACGGAGAAGACAGTCAAGGCCCACTGATCTTTTCGAAGGTAGACATGGCAGCTACCCAGGAGACAGATGTTTGTGCAATGATTTCTGGGCACCGTCAAATAGGATCACCACTTAGAGGGGCATTTGTTTGCAGAAGAGAAATACAGTTGGCATTCCACCAGAGGTCTGGAGAGCTGTGGAATATCAACACAACTCTCCAGGAGCACATTCAGCCCCATTTGAGCTTGTGATGAACAGACATTAACTATTCCGACTTGAAAATAATGCATGCTGCATAGCTTGAAAACTGGGCTGGAAAAACACCTCCCTGCCTCTCCCCAGCTCACACTCATATCCTGAAAACAGTATGAAAAACAAAAACAGGGTCTGATTCTAGTTCATTGGTCAAGGGACTTTGGTACTCATCTTGTCTACAAAATACTAATGGGAAATGAAGTGTCCCTGTGCAGAGAACCCTTTGGTGCCTTCAAAGATTTGCAGAGCAGCAAGGACATATCTTGGTCCATCTTGAATGGCCTGTCAAAGATTTGAGGAACCAGGCAGAGCTTTTTCTCAGCTCCTAGGTTCATTTCAACATATTGGTAATTATTATTGTTTTAAACAGAGTGAATATAAAAAAAAAAATACATCTTCTGATTCATATGCTTTACCTTCCTCACTGTGTATGCTAAAAAAAAAAAAAAATGGTAACATTATACAAACTAGGGAAATATTTTTCATTGTTTCACTAGCTCATTATCCAGGGTAATGCACCAAGCAGAAAACCTATTCTCGTTGCCTGTTGTGTGTTAGAATTTCTAAACTTTGCATGAAGGAAAAATATGAGGAAAAAGAAGATTGGATTAGTTGTTGCTAAATGTAGATGTGTTGATTTTTTTCATTCATTTACTCAACTGACATTTACTGAATGCATGTTCTATGCCAGATGAGACCCTAGGCTCTAAGTTTCAACCTTGGATCTACTATTTATGAGGTATAGGCTACTTCGTGAATCTTAATTCCCTGGGCAATGAGATTACACACAATCTGATTTCATCACATACCGGACTGAGAATTAAGTGTGTCAAGCATTTTGCCAAGTAGTAGCAGTTTTAAATCTTTACTCAGTTCTCTAAACTAAATATTATTGGGCCAATTTTACATATGAGAAGAATGCTACTCAGAGAAATAAAGCAATCTAGCCCAACTAACTTAATGGCAGAGGTGAAATTTGAACCCAAGTTTGTCCGGCTGTAAAGATTATACTCTTTACTTCTATGGGAAAGTCTTTATAACCACACGGAACTATTCTCCTGCCATGTTTTATTATGATATAGCTAATTTTATATATTAACCCTCAATGTCTCTATGGGATCTTAGGAGCTTTGTGGCTGTTTTTACCAGCCAGCTTTTAGAAGGTTGGCGATGATCTGGTAGGAGAGAAGCGGACCGTTGTCATCCTTTGGCACAGTTCATCAGCTGAGAGTCTGTTGCCATAGTGCTGAGGCCTGGGCATCAGAGTTTGTGCTAATCACGGGGTCACACTGTTGAATGAATAGAAGAGCTGCCAGGAGGATATGCGCCTCTAAATGTAGTATCTGGGTTCTTCTTACATGCCAGTTTCGTAGATCTCTCAACATATTGATTAGACATGGCCATCCATATGCTTTAAAGAAACCATTATATTAAAGCTCCTGGTGGAGATCAGAGAGTGGGAAAATGCCTTGTGCGGGTTGTTGCTAATTTTTTTTGATATTTTCAATATACAGATACCTGGATTATGCTCTGCAGTCTCTTGAACTGGGAAAAAGAAGCAATTAAAAAAAACCTATTTCTGTCTTCTACTTTCTTAATCACTTGCATTTTCTCCTGTTCTTTGTGATGCTTGCAAGTTTGGGCATGTAAATTTATAAAAAGAAATAAAATCAATCTTTACTATCTTTGGTGATGTTTAATAACATCATTAAAATATTTCACAATGAACTGTGATCATTGAATTGTAAATCATGGAAGGGTCAGCAGTGTTTAAGAATCTCTCTGTTAAAGCATCCTGGGGTCCTGTAAGAACCCCGAGGAAGATGTAAGAAAAACACGGTCTGCATGTGGCAGATGAAGGTACCAGTTCTAAGACGTTCCTGAGGGGAGCACAGCTACTGGTGAAGGTAAATATCCTGAGCATCCACAGGTGCTTTTTAGGTGAACTACTAAAAAATTACTTAAAATGTAAAGTCATTTTTGGGGTGTATTTTCCTAGGAGAGACTAGTAATAGTCAGCGGTGATTCAGATCCAACGGGTCGGTAACGTGGACTTCTGTTGCTTATGGAGCATTCACCTCTTCTCCATGTCTCTCGTGGTAGCACCCCAAATTTTCTTTCAAGGGGGCATCTTTCCCCCTTGATCCATCTGACTGAAGTGATACTGAGTCATGCTTTGGAAATGGAACACAAGAGGACCATGATCGAGATTCGGTGACGGGGACACAACCTTATAACAGCCATTTAGACACAATCATGGGATTTTTGTTGGGACTCCTGAGAGCAGTTAATATTCGTCCTCCAGCTACTTACAAAAAAATGAATCGTTAATCACCTCATCAACTCAAGGGACAAAGAAGAGTGCACTGTTGGTTGAAATGCAGACTGGTGCAGCCACTGTGGAAAGCAGTGTGGAAGCACTAAAAATGGAACTGCTTCTTGACCCAGCAATTCCACTGCTGGGATTATACCCTAAGAATCCTGAAATACAAGTTCAAAAGAACCTATGCACCCCAATGTTCATAGCAGTGTTATTTACAATGACCAAGTGTTGGAAGCAACCTAAGTGCCCATTAGTAAATGAGTGGATCAAAAAACTGTGGTACATTTACACAATGGAATACTATGCAGCAGAAAGGAAGAAGGAGCTCCTACCCTTTTCAACAGGATGGGTGGAACTGGGGAGCATTATGCTAAGTGAAATAAGCCAGGTGGTGAAAGACAAATACCATGTGATCTTACCTATAAGTGGAACCTAATCAACAAAACAAAGAGGTGAGCAAAATAGAACCAGAGACAGGAAGTGAAGAACAAACTGACAGTGACCAGAGGGGAAGGTGGAGGGGGATAATGAGAAAGAAAGGGAGGGTCATCAAGGAACATTGATTAAGGACAGAAAGACAGGTGGGGCAGGTGGGGGCGGGGGATTGAGGACAGGGGAGAGTGATGGGGGGAAATAGGAACAACTGTAATTGCACGACAATTTAAAAAAAGGAGACAACAACAACAACAACAACAAAAAGAACTGAAAAGGCAGGCAGGATGGGTCCTGATGACATGAAGCCAAACCCAAGCAGGTTCTTCATCTGTTTTTTTTCAGTTACATGAACCAATACATTTCTTTCTCCCTTTCCTTCTCTCTTTCTCTCTTTCTCTTTCTTTCTTTCTTTCTTTCTTTCTTTCTTTCTTTCTTTCTTTCTTTCTTTCTTTCTTTCTTTCTTTCTTTCTTTCTTTCTTTCTTTCTTTCTTTCTTTCTTTCTTTCTTTCTTTTCTTTCTTTCTTTCTTTCTTTCTTTCTTTCTTTCTTTCTTTCTTTCTTTCTTTCTTTCTTTCTTTCTTTCGCTGCAGTTAGTTTCATATGAGTTTCTTGTCATTTATAAGGAAAAGAATGCTAATTGATACTGCAAGTTTGATTAAGTGCTCCTGTTCAAAGTCTGTCTGAAGTTGTTGTAGCCCCCTGGGGTGTGTAGTGATCCTGCAGGATGATTAGCATGAAAAAGTATATGGCTTGTTCGTATCATGGTGTGATTACTTAACAGTGTTATTATCAGCAAGATCTAATACAGGCACACGTTCTAGTGGAGAAAAACAATGACTAAATTCATTAACCATGGCTTGTTTACACTCTCATTGTTTAAACAAATAGACATTAGTTTGTTTCTTGGGGTACCTGTCTCTAGTAAAGCCCGCAGCGCCCACATATCAATGAAATTGGGTTTGATATCTACAAATATGTCTGGATTTCATGAATATTGCATTTTACACAAGTAGCAGTAGAGACCCAGGTTCCACAAACTGTTTTCTGTGCTGACATCTGTAATAAAACATGGAGAAGGCAATGAATTACACAGTGCTTGACCTTCAGGATAGAAAGATGAAGGTATCCTTATTTCACAATTTAAATAATTCTTTCTATTTGATCTTGCCATCAGACAGGCATGCTTTTATCCCTAGCATCTACAGAGGACCTTGACCTGTCTCAGGCAGAGAACATCCAGGGCTGACACATAGGTTTTATCTCTCATGACTAATCTAATTGATCAGTAGTTGTTGCCCGGAGGGCTGGACTAAGAAGTGTTTTGGGGTTTTGTGAGAGAGGGTTTTGTGATCCACTGGCAATGGCTGCCCCAGGCAAGAGACAGACAAGAGGCAACACTAAGGAGGCACCAAGAAATATTGAAAATCTAAGCCTCTCTGGTAGTTTGAAAGAAAACAAAGATTAGCCAATGAGTATAATCAAGCTAATTGCAGTAGAAGTCAATTATAAACACTGACAAAAGGATATTTTTGTCAAAAAATAACAAGCCAACCATACCTTCTCAGGAGCACTGATGCTGAAGCTGAATGAAAATGTGTTTGTAGGCCAGTTTAATATCACTGTGGGCGCACGGAAATGCAGTCCAGTGTTAGAGTTTGCCAAACTGGGAGCCAGCAGGGCTGAGCACAGAAGAGCACAGCGGTTAAGAACATAGACTTAGGATTTCAAGCCAGTCGTCAGCTCTTGCTAACTGTGGGTTCTTAAGCAAATCATTTTACTTCTCAGATCTTCAGTTTCTTCACATATGACAGTGGAGAGAACCTGTGACTCACAGCTGTTTTGAAGCTTATTTTAATCAATTAATTAAATAATATTTGTGAAGCTCTTAACAAACTTTCTGGCACATTATGGTCATGAAACATATAGTAAATAAAAACAATAAAGAACACAGCAGTACTAGTGATGTGATTTTGTCTAACACAGTCAGTGATGGTGACTTGCTCAGAATTTGTCATGTATTGGGCACTCCTGGTATATAAGGTGGAGGTATAGGGGAGGCGTAACCATTCAAAAGGAAACTTGTAAGCAAAACGAAAACTCTCTCCCCTTTTCTGCTTTAAAGGCATCAAATGGGAGGCAGTGGAGAATAATGGTTAAGTGCATTGAATTATGAGTTCAATTATATGAATTTAAATCTTAGTTTAATGCTTGTTAATTCTTTTCTTTTTAGGGATAATAATCGTAGCATCTTCCTGTTGGGATTGTTGTGACGATAACATGAGTTAACACATGGAAACCAGCCAAAGAAGTGCCTGGCCCAAAGTAAGTGCTCAAGAAATGCCATTGTTAATATTTATATAACTCTTAGAGATATAACACCTCTAAACCTGGTTCCCATTAATTTAGGTATTGCATGTCAGCCTTCGTTTGTGCTTCGTGCTTATTTCATTTAATCATCACAGTGACCTTGTTGGGAGAAGGGTTACTTCCTAATGAGACAGTGTGTTCCCAAGGGGGATTGGTCTGTTCACTGCAACAGACTGAAGGTCTGGCTCAAAGAAGGTACTCAATAAATAAATTCAGGATAAAGTATTGGATCCTCATTTACCAGATGAAGACATTGAGGCTTGAAGGGGTTAATGCTCTGTGTGTACAGTTCCTAGTAAGGCTTATTTTGTGCCTTCCTGGGAGATAGTGATGTCAGATTTGGACCCAAATCTGTTTGACTTTTGACTCCAAAGCCTATTTCTCATATCCATTATGCTCACTGACTTGAAAATAATCAGGGTTTATTCACATCGCAGAAAAAAATGATGTCACCATATCGAAGACCATCTTACTGAGAGCAAGCTGTGGGGCAAATAGACACCCACTTTCACATTCCCTACTCCCAATAATCATGTTTATCCAGAAGGAATTAACTTCAAAAATATAAATCAACAGAGCAAGGCTTTAAAAGAGAAGAAATTACTGGTTGGAATAGCTTCACAAGCTGAGTGGGAGGAGTTTCTCCTTCTCTAATCTGGGAAGTATTTATGAATAGACATGAGGTAGGCTATCAGGCATTGAGATATTGTATAGGAATCCATAGGTATTTAGCACCAGCAGGTATTGTCAAGCAACATCAGAACTGAAAAGAAAGACTATAGAGATGATTTGATACAACTACCTAATTTATAGGTTATATTAACTTTCTATAAGGCATGTTTAATATTATCATTTTGTTTTTATGAGTACTTTTTAATAATGGTTCCAGTAAATGTTCTGGGGATGACAATGATTGTACCAACCTGTGTGGAATTGATGTGCAACCAATTCCAACAAATTTAGTGGCTTAAAAAAAAACCAAACCCATTTATTGTCTCACAGTTTCTGTAGGTCAAAAGTCCAGGAATAGAATGACTGAATTCTTCACTCAGGGTCATATCAGACTGAAAACAATGGTTAAGCTAAGGCTGTGATTGTCATCTAAAGCTTGGTGTCCTCTTCTCAGCCCTGACACTGTAGGTAGAATCTATTTCCTTCTGGTTGTAGGACTGAGGTTCCTGTTTTCCTGCTGTCAGTCAGGGCCTAGAGACTGCCCACTGTTCCTTGCAACATAATCTAACATAATCACTAGAGTGATATATTCACAGGTTCTACCCACACTCAAAGGACAGGGATTATACAAGGGCAAGGGTCACTGGGGGTCATCTGTAGAATTCTGCCTCCCAAGTAAGTTGAGAACATATGTCCCAGAAGGACAAATAGGCTTGATTTGTTTGCAGCACAGGGCTTCCTAAAGATAGACCTGGATTGATGTCTGTTCACCTGGCTCCAAGTTCATCTCCACTTCTGGTCTCTGTAAATCAAATGCTTCACGCTGTGTATCTAACAACTCAATCACCCTGATTGATAATGCTCTATTAGCATACATTTGGTAGTGAGTGACAAAAACCCAAACCAAACTGGCTTACATAGAAAGGAATGGTACTGGCTCATGGGGGCAAGTGTCTGTGACTCCAGGTATGTCTGGACCTATTTTGTGGGTAAGTCTCCCTCCATGTTGCCTTCGCTCTCAGTCAAGCTTCCTCACTCTGGTAGCAAAGGTAATCGCCAGAATTCTAGGCTGGACTTTACCAGCTAAGGCATGTTTAATATTATCATTTTGTTTTTATGAGTACTTTTTAATAATGGTTCCAGTAAATGTTCTGGGGATGACAATGATTGTACCAACCTGTGTCAGTCCCCATATCTAAACCAACCATAGTGACCACTGGGATAGACCATCCTGACTGGCCAGTCTTGGTCCTATGCCCTAGTGCCATGGGCTAGAATCAGCACCTGTAGAACCAAGAACTGAGATACTTAGAAGGCTGGGGTCCCAAAGAAAAATAAAGGTGGTGTTAGCACAATAGGAAAATGGGTGCAAGGCAGTCATGTGCAGCTAATAGCCTATGGAGAGCTCCCCCTAGTGGAATGTGGCAGAGTGGGAGCTGGGGCAGGACAGGCCTGTTGCAAAGAGGGAGGTGAGGGGAGGCGAAGAGTGGAATAGATTCATCATTAAACCACCGAAACAGTGATTAACAGAGAAATAAAGAGAGAACCAGTACACCAGCCTTGATGAGCTTTAGTTCCTGGGGTCAAGCTGTGGGTCCATCATGACAAAATGTTATTCTCATGTAAGTGATACTAAGTTCCTGAGCCTGTTTCCTTTTCTGAAAAAGTGGAGCTACCTGCTGCGCCTACCTCATCTTTCAGTCATTGCAGAAAGTACAGTTCCAAAAAACAAAGCAAAACAAGGGAGAAACTGTCTGAGATTTCGAAAGGGCTGACATATGCTGAATTATTAATTCAAGTCGAATATTGAAATTTTCAGTAGGGCTATTCCTTGAGACTAAGCCAGCAAGATAGTATTTTTTTGGACACATTTTGAAAATTCCTTTATAGAAATCATATGCCACCATGGTAACACCCTGGGCAAGCTCAGACGTAAAGAAGCCAGAACTTTGGCAGTGGGGAGGAGAGAGGGAGTTGAGAGAGAAAGCTGGGCATGTCCAGTGAAACAAGCCTGCATGTGCTCGTGTCCAAATGCAACCATCCTCGTACCTGAGGGAGCCTGTTGGGAGACCAGGAGGCATGCAACTCCCAGTAAGGGTACTAGCAGGCGATGGCTTGGCTCCAGAATCAGTGTGGTTGCTGAAAGATCACAGCCAGTAGCTGGGAATACCAAGATCAAGGTTCACATATGCAAATAAGCATCATGAAAGGCAGAAAGCGAAGAGTGTTAATATTCTTAGAGATTGAAGGGTTTACCAGGAATTCCTGTTTATCCAATAACTGTAGCCAGGGCTTCTCCCAGGTGAGGGCCTGGGGTGGCACAGGGACTGCAGGCTCTGCTGCTGTAGCCAGGTGGCCTGGCTGAGTCTCAGATCTGCTGTATGATACTGGGAAATGCATTTAACCTCCCTGCGTCTCAGTTTTTCTCATATGAAAATGGGGATTATTATCATGATAATAGTACTGATATCACAGGACTATTTGAGGGATTAAATGAAATAATATTTGTGAAGCACACAGAGTAGCTCTGGGGCATAGGGTATGGCTAATACCTTTTCACTGTACTTTTAGGTGCCAAGGCCTCATTATGAATGTAACTTTTAAGACTTTGAGTTCTAGTTCTAGCTCAGGAGACATATGTTAAACAAATAATATCACCAGTCACTGTTCAATTACAATGAAGCTGCATGCTATGGAGGAGACATTCAGGTATGAGAGCGCTGATATCAGGTATAAGAATGCCTTGGTCTGGAGATCAGGGAAGTGACACTTTCCTTGACCCTTAGAAGGGTGAGCAGGCTTTGGATAATGGTGGAATGTGGCTTCTGACAGAAGGGACAGCTGGCACAAGGTTGCAGGCGTGCCCAGCCTTTTGGCATCTCTGGGCCACACTGGAAGAAGAAGAGTTGTTTTGGGCCACATATTAAATACATTGCAGCATGTAATCACAAAAAAATCTCACAGTGTTTTAAGTAAATTATGATTTTGTGTTGGGTCACATTTGTAGCCATCCTGAGCCACATGTGGCACAGGTTGGACACCCCTGGGCATAAAGGAACTTTGTAAACTTTAGTAACGGGCAGAGTGCCAGTGTGGTTGGAATGGAGGGGGAGACATGATATTAAGGAGAAAAATCAAGCCTTGTACACTTCATGTTAAAATGTGTTTTATTTTAATTGAAGTAGTAGAGGACATATGTGAAATAGATATTTAAGGAGGAGCCATACTTTGTCAGAAGTAAAGGGTCACGGGAGAGGAAAAGACATGGAAGTAGAGGGACCAGTCTAATCAGGGTACAGAAAGAGTAACAGGGGGAACCAGAAGCAATTAACAGTTAATTTTTGTTAGTAGTGAAGGTACAGGGATGATAACTAGGTATAAATAATATAGTAAAGAACACAGGCCAGATGATGGAGGGATGATGGAGGGCATGTCAGTACAGTGGCATGCAGTTAAAAATCCTCCAGGTTTGGATAAGCAGAATGGTGGATAAGAGCTTTGTTTTGAGCAGATTGCCCCAGCAGGTTTGGGAAGGGGTAACAGAGGAGAAGGGAGCAGCGGGGAGAGAGAGAGACTTAAAAGGCATATAGAATTTTTATTCAATTAGGAGATGCTAATAAAAATCTAGATAAGAGGGACATGGAAGGCTTGAATGTTGCTCATACATAGTAATCGCTCAGTAAATATTAGCTCTTATTAATTCAGCTGCTTTTGAAACAAAGAAAAAATAGCTCTTGATGGGAGCAAAATGTTGTATCTCATATAAAGGCAAACTTTTTCTCCTCTTAGTTCTTGGAGCATTTCCTATAGACCTCCACATGCCAGCTGCATCCTGTGGTACGTTGTGATTGTTGAGGGATAAGTACGGCTCAGCAGTGGACTTCGTCTAGACTCTAGAAGGCAGATACCAAGGAAGATATTTATTTCTGAATCTTTCATACCACCTCATATTCAGTAGGCACATAACAAATGTGGGCTGTTTCCTGCAGCTGCTTGGTCTGTTCTGAACCCCAAGAAGCTCAGATTTAGGGATTTTAACTCCTTTGAGATTTGACAGGAGTAGTAAACTTAAGCTTTTGAGGCAGTGGCAGGTGGCTCAGAGTCCTGCACAAATAGGGCTAAATCTTATCTTTATTTAAGGAGGGGGAAGTGAAAGCTCCGCTTTGTCACCAAACATTTGTCTGTTTTTCCTGTCTATTTCTAGGAAAAAAAGGCTGCTTACCGGCTTTATGATTTCCCTATTGGGTTCCACTTTTCAATTTCTTAAGCTGAAATATAATGAAGCAACCTATAAAACCTAAAGTCAGGCTGGAGACCAGAAAAGTTATCTACTCTAGAGGTCCTGAAGCTGGGATGCAGGTATACACATTCATGAACGGGATTGGCCAATGAAATGCCATGCAAAAATTTTGTGGATATTTTTGAAAATATATTTCTTTTTTCCAGAAAAGAGAGGGTCTATAGAAATTAAAAGGTTCTCAGAAGGATCTATAACTCTAAACATATGACCCAATGCTTATCAAATCCTCATAATGGGAAAACTCAAAAGGAACCATCACATTGTCTCATTAAATGTCCTTGGAAAAAGGCCCTATTCTAGATCATGTGAGATCTACAGATAGGAAGTTCTTTCTTAAGTCTACCCTAATTGTTTGGCACCTCCTCCCCATGCAAGCCCTGGTAAATTCAGTGGAAATAGCAAACAGCTGCTCACCAACACCCACCCCAAAGAAAGAACAAGACATTTCTCACATATCTCAAGCTGCTTTAAATGTTCTTTCTTTGGCAAAGAAGAAAAAAAAAAGAAATATATTTTTGGCCTCTAAACCTTTTCCCACCCATGTGTATTTCTGCAGAAATGTTATCCATATGGTTCCGATTGCTTTCTTCATAAGTCATTAGGAATGCTTTGCACTGAGAACTTTTCTGATGACCAAGGAGTCTTTGGAGACTTTAAAAAATGGCTCTCTTAGCCTTTCTTCATAGAAACAGGGAAGCTAACCAGAGCCAAATGCAAATGAACTAAGACCTGGAAAGGTTGGAATTTTATTCAAAACTCAAACCATAAGGCATTTGGTAAGTCTTACATCTGTCCATGCAAAACCTTCACCTCCTCCTGCAGGCACAAGAGCTGATAAATACTCCACTCGCACAGAGGACGCAATGGTCTCAGTCATTTAAGTTGATATTTGGAGTTGGATGTGATGGCCCCATTAAAATTCTAAGCTTCTCCAATCACTCCAGTGCTCCTCCACTGTTTCCCAGAGGACACAGTAAAGAGTTTGGACTGAGACTTGGGTATGGACTCCCTGAGTCCGTCACCTCCTAGCTGTCCCTTAGCATGCTGCTCGAGTTTGCCAAGCTCCAATTTCCTATGATGTAAAAAATGGGTTAGTATTACCTACTCCATAGCCTCACAGCATTTTGAGAGTTATAAACTATAATATAGGGAAGCTCCAAATCAAATGCCTCGTACATGGTAAAAGTTCAAACATCCTCTCTTTTCCTCTTCTCTTTTTCTCTAATAGTAATTGGAACTGGGAAGGGTTCTATGTTTCCTGAAGGAAATATTGGCTATGTGGGGTGGAGAAAAGGAAGATAGGAAAACATTCCTTAGTGTTAAACCTTCTCTTTCTAAGACATCTGGACCATAGCCCATCTTGGGAGGCTGATTGAGACAGTAGCGCTAAGAGGAATTAGTCACTATCTTGGGCCTCCTCTGAAGCTGCCTAACTAGGTTGTTTTCAGGCTGATTTCAAAACTACCTTTCCAGCAGGGCTGCCGTGCCTACTCTCACTCAAAGAGAGATGATGGAGAAACAAAGAGAAAAGAAGGAAATCGTAGAGGACAAGATGGGGTAGAGAAAGACAGAGAAAAGGCAGGGGAGAATGGAGAAAGCAAGGAGAGAGGAACAGGAGACATCAGCCCGGGGTTGCATGCTGAAATGGATGGGAGAAGGCGCCTGTGTTTTGAGTGCATCTCTTTGTGGTTGCAGTCAAAGTCAGAACTGTCTCAGGAACCTCTGCCCAGGATTTGAGCTTGGGCCGGAAGTCTGGGGAAGGAGAAAATTGTCCTAGCAAAAAGGAGAAGTTTTTAGCAGGCAGAGAGCGCGCGCAAGCACTCCCTTGGTCAGCGGCTGGAGAGCTGTCCGTGGTGCTGACCACCCGTGATTTGGATGAGCGCGAAGGAGAAGCAGAGAGGAGCTTCGAACTGGAGCCCTACTGCTTCCCTCTTCTCCTGACCAATCCCCGCGACTCCCCCCACCCCCGCCGGGACTGCTGAGACCTAGGCTCATTCTGGTCAGTTGACTGTCTCCTCATTTATTTCCTCCTTCCTTGTCAAATAATTTTTCTCAAGTTCTCAATTCCTCACTCAATAATTTATCTTCTGTTTTGTTTCACAACTCCTCTCCCTCTTAATTAATTCACCAGCCCCTAGATCCGTCTAGGTCTCCCTCGTTATCACATCTCTCTTATCACCCTTTGCATAATAATAACATTAATAACAATAGCAATTATAATTACAGGTAACATGCTTGGAGCACTTACGAGGCATCAGGAAGTATTCTAAGTACTTTTATATACATTAACTCATTTAAATCTTACACTAACCATGTTAGGTAGGTAGTTATATTCTCTTATTATACAAGTGAGAAACTGAGGCTTAAAAGGTTAGTGTGAGCAAGATCACATAGCCACAGGATTCCAGCCAATATAGAGCCTGCACTTTTACTGAATCCGGGTTCCCTTAAATTTCTCATCAGTTTTTCCTTATTGCTCCCTGCACCTCCATCTGTTAGCTTCTCTGTTGCCACCTACCAGTGCCTAAGTTTCCAGGGGCTACGAATCTTCATTGCTGATTTAGTTTAAATTTAAAAAGGACGCGAAGTAAGCAAACATACTGAATAGGCAGTGTGTGAGAATTCTGGTTGTGTGCTGGCCTTCGCTTCTGCTCCGCGGAGGGAGGCCCGTGTCAGCAGCTGCAGCCTGCATCTCTGGCTGGATTCCGTGTCGCTGGCTTTCTGTATTAGTGCCCTAGCCCCGCAGCACTCTCGCTGCTTCCCTGCCTCTTGGTGGGAACGAGTCTCTGGCTTTAATGTCAAATATGCAGGCGGCCCCTTCGCCTTATTTTTCCCAGCAGAATATGCCAACAGTATTATAATAAATGCCCTAACAATAATCCTATTCTTAGGGGTGCACGACAACCGTGTCGTTCCTGAGCGTGTTCAGTGGAGAGAACTTTGCGTCCCTTCAGCTTCCCACTCCTACATCCTGCCCACCTAGAGAACTTGCTTAATTCTGGGAGGTTACGTGGGCTCACGCCTACACGTACTTGAGAAACAAACAGTCAAATACTCATAGAGAGGCACAGAGATACACACAGACCCACACGAGCACCTCCCCAGACGAAATCACGCTCAGGCGGATACAGACACACAAGCACCCGCATACCCAGAACCACGCAGATACTCGCGAAGCACACAGCCGCTGACGCGCTTTAGGACACGACCATGCGGGTTTCTCAGTCCCTTTCGGTGCTCCCACGGGGACACGCCACCCTCCCCCCAGACCTAGGAGCCTCCCCGGTGGCTCAGCCTCAGACCCCCCCAGGCCGCCCCTCTCTGCAAAGGGGCCTCCCTCCTCTCCTCCTCTCTTCTTCCTCCTCTGCCTAAAGATGTACAAAACACTCCTCGGAATAAACCGGGGCTCTGGGCTCCTCCCTCTCCGCCCCCGGCAGCCGCTCCCCCATTCATTTTCGCCCGTCTCCGGGTAAGTCCCTCCCCCCGCGTAGCCCGGCCTCCCCTGCTCCCCGCCCTGAGACCGCGGCGCACTTGGACTTCCCTCTCCATTCGCTAGCCGCCTCGCTCCGGGTCCCCACGGCTGCGAACTGATCTGGCTGGGGGGAGGAGGAAAGCTCAGACGAACGAAAGCGAGAGGGAGGGAGCGCGAGCAAGCGAGCCAGCGAGAGCGAGAAAGCCGGGGGTAGAGGGAATAGTGACCGCCTTCCGGAGCCTGGATTCATGCCTGTCCTCGGGACCAGCCAAGGGGACTTTACGGCTGAGTATGAGCCAGGCTGCTAGGAGCCAGGTACCCTCACGCCTGCAGTCCCCGCGCCGTTCCCGGTATGCGAGCTGGACGCAGGGCTCTCCCAAGTTCCCACCAAACCGAATAAAAAGCGTCCGCCCGCAGCTCTCCGCCAAAGACGGACATTGACTCCAGGTAAGGCGGCGCCGGGGCGCAGCGCCCCGCAGCCCATCTGCCCTTGGAGACGGGCCCCGGGCCGCATTCGGGGCGCCCCTGCCCGCCCCGCCCCCTTCCTCCCAGCACCCTTCCCGTCTTCCCTTGCCTCCCGCCACCTCCAAGCCCTCTCAGGTTCCCGGGAAGGGGGGATGCTCTGTATTCTGGGGCGCAAAGGGTTAAATGCGGCTTTTAGTAAGTGGCCTCCCTGCTCCCCGCGCGCTCCCGACGTGTGTACCATGGTGGAAACTTGGTGTGGTGCTCGTGTGTTTGCGTGTGCAGCGTCGTCGTTTACATTTGATGCCCGTGTTTGTGGGGATGTGTGTGTGTGTGTGCATGTGTGTGTGTGTGTGTGTGTAGGTACACAGGAGGGGTACAGAGAGGTCCTATAACCTAGTTAAGGGGCGATGTGTGTGTACATGTTTGTACGTATGTGTTTGCATGTGTGCGTGGTGTGTCTTTTTAATTAGGTCTCCAGCTTCCACGGAATGGGATCCTTACTACAGGATCACATAGCCATCGGGAAACCCGCTGTGGACTTCCTCTTGGGGCTCTGGGCGTGGGGTTTGGAGAGAATTATGGGGATAAGGATAGTACCTTATTTAGCCCAATACTGGTCCCCTTAAAGGAAAATTCTGCAAAGGATGGAGACCTGCTACACTTGGACTCACCATTTCACATGAAAGAGAAATGGCCAGATCTTGAGGCAATGAGATGCTGTCACTTTAAATTCCACACTAGTCAGGCTCCAGGATTCTGATGGGAATTTGGAGTCACTGAGGAGTGGGTGACATAGAAAGGGAGAAGTCAGCAGTGAGCTCCTTATCTGTGGTTTGACAAGTCTGGGATAGACTCTACCCTGCTTCTTCATTTGTAATTGTAACAGCGTAATAGCACCTTCTGCTCCTGGTGCTTTGGGAGAGGATCTGGGCAAGTTTGCATGGATCCCCTTAAAGGAAAAGGAGAGAGTCCTCAGGGACTTGCTCATCCATTACAGTTACACAGGATCTCAAATTCCTGCTTCTAGGGAAGCGCTGGGTGATATGGAAGGAGATGGATGGGGTACTTTCCTAAGACAGATTCCTTTCTCCCTTCCCTGTTTCAGACAGGCTTGGTGAGCCCCAGAGAATCTCTTCCTCCACCGAATCTCCCCATGGCTGCTCTGGAGTTAGGAGGATACTGGCAGAAGGGAGAGGGGCAGTGTGTGTGTGTGTGTGTGTGTGTGTGTGTGTGTGTGTACACTGACAGAGACCTACAATTTGGAAACGGGTTGTGGGTGGAGAACTCATGGCAGGATATGGCGGTAATTGACTTAAACTGCTGTCCTGCTATTTGTACCTCACATCTCTTACTTGGCTCCAAAATACTGCCAAGGGCACAGGGGTGGTGGGCAGAATCTCAGGAAGGAAGACAGTTCAGGCCGAGTCCTTCTTTCCTCTTTCCTCCACCTCCTAGGAGGCTCTCTATGTAAGTCCGTGGCCACTGGGTCCTGCTGGGACTCTAGGGCCAGCCATTGATTTGATTCCTGGCTGCCTCTTAAAGGCTTGCCCTACTCAGCAAAAATGCTGAGTTTTACTGCTGTTCATGGCTTCCAGATTCGGCAGCTGTTACTTTTCCAAGGTAAGAGGCAGCCGTTTGGCTCTCAGAAGCAAGGCTAGTGGAGGACAAGGGCTGGGATGCTGGGGCACAGCCTCTTGTCTTGCCGGGGAGGGGCCACTGAAAAGACCTTTTGGGAAAATGAAAGTAGAAATATCCTTGTCTTAAAAATTATTTATATGTATGGATATATGTATCTTCTGGGGAGAGAGAAAAGCAAACATGTATTGGCAGGAACCTGCCCTGGCGGGTGGGTGCCGGTGCTACCTGCAAGCACTTGCAGACACACCATTCTCTGGCCAGAGGCTGATGCCTGAAACTGAGGCCTTTACAGGGCTGTAGGGGATCTGCTCGCAGAAATCCACATCGGAACAGAGCTCCCAAGTTCATTCTGGGTAGGGGTGTGAAGGCAGAGGAAGAGACCCCATGTAAGAACTGCTTGTAATTTCTGTTTTTCAATCCATAGTCAGTCAAATCTGGAAGGAATATTAAAGAGCAGACAGGCAGGACTCTGTGGCCCAGAGAGGGGATGAGAATCCCCTCCAGGGAGTTGGCAGTATGCCCAGGGCAGAGCCTGTGAAGCCGGGCGCCCGGGCCAATGCCACGCTGCCCAGGGACCATATATTGCTCCTCACCCCTGTCCTGCCATTGCGCTCCCACCCAAGGCGATCGCTTGTCTTCTTCCATCATCAAACTTCTCATTTCAGAGATGCATTTCAAAGCTGCTCCAGCTGGGAATATGACCCCAGAGAGAAAGGGCCCGATGTCTCAGTCAGACAGACAGAGAGACACACACGCACACACAACAACAACATACGTTCTTTCTCCAGTGCCTTCAGAGAATTACACACAGGCAGGAACCCAATACTGGCTGTGACTGTAGAGCGTCTGAACTGTACCTGAGATCTTTATTAAGGAATGGTTTGCTTTCCATAGAGCCAAGTGTACACCTATCCACTGATGCAAATACTTCCGGCAAATTAATATCTTCATACTAATGAGAATCTCACCCTCGTACATATTACACGTCTCATAGTCTCCATGGCCTGTGCGGGCACACATGCGTACATGCACTCATACAGACATGTGCACACATAGATCCAGAAACCTTTCTTACGTGCTGTATTCCCCAAAAGGGAATTGCAACCTCCGCACCAATTTGTGTTCCCCTCTATAAAAGCATCACCCACAGGAAGACGGGGACACATAGTCACAGGGAAGGAGAAATATAAAACCCTATGAAAGACAGGCTTTTGAGAAATCAGAATCAGGCCCCCACAGAAGTGTGATCCCAGACTCCAAGATGTGTGTTTCAGGGTGCAGGCAAGCACTGAGGAAAAAAAACATGGGGGTTTCAGGCCCATCTGCAATAGAGCCTTTTCCACGCAGGCTTTTCCGGGGCTGGATGGCACTTTAGTTCCCAGAAGGGGGAGCTGTGACTCCATTTCAACCAAGGAGAAACAGCTTAGAGATTCCAAATCGGCTACTGGGCCCCTGTTGAGTTTAGAGGGCCCAGCTGAGGCTGCAATGTATTTATTTGAAACAGTGCAGGTGGGGACCTTAAAAACACTCCCTACACTCTCTCCTGCTCAGTCCAAATAAAACATCTTGGTGCTCGCAAGAGTTTGTACTATTGACCACAAAGTCCTCTATTTATCTGGAAAGGTCTTTGCCCAAGGCGCCTTCAGTTGAATAAAGAGACCTTTTCTTATTTGCATCCTCTAGTTTGTCCCTCCCAGTTCCTTAGACAAAATCACCAATATACATCACCCGAACAGGCCACTAAGGTTAGACATATGCTGCCCTCCTTCTCCCTCTGCATCACGCTTGCTGAATTCCAAAGGTGAACAAATTGCCCAATGAACGCCTGGTAATCATGTTAAAGACAAGATGGGAATCATGTGAAAAGGACAAGCTTCAAATGTCATTCCCCAAATAATCCTCCTCATTGTTTTTCATTCTAATCATTCCGCGAGGAACTCCTTTATCTTGTCTCCTTTATTTCTCAACTTCAGCATCTACTTTATCAAATCCCACCCATATTTCAACATCCAACACAAATGACCCTTCCAGGAAGTCTTCCCAAAATCTTATTTTGGAATTAATCTCTTTCTCTCCTGTTCTCTTGTGTAATTTTCTCTGAAACTCTATTTTAATTTGCATCTCTGTTTGTCCTGTTTTATAGCTCTGTGGGTGTATGTCTAGCTTGCCCTCTTCCATATGGTCTTTTAGGAGCAATTTTTTTTTAATCCCCAAGGACTGACACGTAATAGTTTTTCTATGAATGTTTGCTATTGCTGTTTTCCAGTCTCAGCAGAAGCTGTAATCTCTCTCTCTACTTTATATTCACTCAAAGCAATGCAATTATGGCTTCAAAATTGTACCACTGTACCTACAATATAGGGACATCAATGATGATACAGACAGGTAAAATTATGTCCTACATGACGTGAGCATTTCCGTACTGTTGCAGGGATTTGTTCTCATTTAATCTTTTTTCTCACCCATTGAGACAGATACAGCCCTCTTTACAGAAGAGGATGGTGCAACTCATGCTGGCTAGGTCCTGGGCCTAAGGTCACGTAAAGAGCAGAGATAGAATTTGAACCTAAGCCTTTGCTCTGGCATCTCTACTCTTTCCAGTTTACCACTGACTTAATGGTAACCACTGTGGACAGCAAACAGGATTGAGTTGTTCAATAGATTCTAGGAATAGTGAGGGGCTTGTTATTAACTCTTTGAAATTGATGTTATGAAGGAGTCATGAAGTCTTTGAATCGAAGGATCTGTGTTTTCAGGTTTCTCAATAACCAAACCTTTCTTCTCATTGAAGAATCAAGAATCCTTTTTGTAATATCCATAACACAGGGCCACTCAGTCTCACGTTTAGTACTTTTAGCAACAGCAAATTCATTACCACACAAACCAGTCTATGTTACGTAGAAAGAGTTTTATTGGAACCTTGCCCCTAAATCTGCCTTCTAAGGCTCTGAAATCACACAACACAAGTATAATTCTCTCCCACTTAACAGCTCTTCAAATATTATGGAAGCATGATCACATCACCATGAATATTCTTGTTTAAACTGCCTGGAGCCATTTTCGCAGCCTTGTCTCCTGTACCATTTGTTTGGACCCCTCACCAAGCTGGATGTTGTCTTATGGACATTATCTAGTTTATCTCACAGGGTTTAACAACCACAAAAGTGGGAAGGGTAATCTGAAATTGAGAGATTACAAAGAGTCATTCATTCATTCATTTACTCAACAAATATTGGGTGTCTGCTATTTTTCAATTATTCCTCTAGACCAATACTGTCAAACAGAACTTTCTGTGATAATGGTTATGTTCTCTGGGCTGTCCAATATGATAGCCATTAGCCACGTGTAACTGCTGAGCACTTAAAGTGTGGCTATATTCCTGATGAACTGCACTTTTAATCTTAATTTTATTATAAGTTAAATAGTTATATGTGGCTAGTGACAATTGTTACTGAACAGCACAGATCTAGACATTAGAAATGTATCATGAGCATGGTCCTATTTTCATGAAGTTCCTAGGCTAGTGGGGAGAGATGGATAATAAATGAGTCAAAAATAGATAAGCAAACTAATTTCATCAAATAGTAAATAGCATACAAATAATAATTTGGGGTGATAGGCTAGAAAGAAGTGTAGATGGTATAACTTTAGACAGGGGAGTTAGGAAAAACTTCTCTGAGGGGGTAATGTTGGAGCTGAGATTTAAATAGAAGGAACCAGCCATGTGATTAGGTGGGGAAAGAATATTAGAGGCTGAGATAAGAAAAAAGATGAAGTCACTAAACAGGGGCAAGTGTAGAAGATGTAAAGGATAGTGTGGTTGAGCTTTTGAGTGAGAAGGAGAATACCTGAAGATAAAAATAAGAATGGTAGGCAAGGGCCAAATCACAGAGGTCTTACACGAGATGAGGGAATGAAAGGTTGACATCTCTTTTTTTTTTTTTTCTTTTTTTTTGGAATCTCCCTGTTTGGGAAGCAGGTAGTCTGCAGACTTAGCTGAGGAGAGTTTGGAGATTGATAGAAGCTTATGAGCAGGTTCTCTCAATGGATTACCATTGTGGCCATGTTTTATCAGTCATTTCACTGAACCCTTCCAATCTTAACTGCTAGCCCTGCTCTGAGTGCTGTACTCTCTGGAGATACCCAAATCTAAAGGGAGGAGGGAAACTGGACGAGGGAAGATGGATAGAAAATGAGGAAGGTAATGAATACCTGGGGAGAAAGTAATTGAAATGGAATCTGGTGGAAAAAGAAGAAAGCTGGAATCAGTTTGGATCAATAAATATTTAGTGCATATCTTGTCTGGGAAAGGCCTTGAACAAAATGACTTAGAGGGTATGGTGATGACCTGCTAGGTGCTGTCAGTCTCATAGAGGAGATCTGCAAATTTGTAAATAATTACTGTTCATGGTAGACTGGTAATTGTCATTTCAGAAGTTCTATAGGAGTTCGGGGAAATGGAAGATTAGAGGAAGATATAGAGGTAGTAATGGTGAGGAGGAGGAGGAGGGGGAGGGTGGCCAAGACTCAAGGTCTTGGAGATCAGAGACTGTATCTTTTCATTTTATATCCCTCTTCATTCTAAATTTCATGTGATAAGAGCACAAGGACACAGGCCATCTGATTCTAGTCCTGGCTCCCACCACTGTGTATCTGGACCACCTTACCAACGTATCTGCCCCCTTTCTGGGCTTGCCTTCTGCGAACTGAGAAGGATCAAACTATGTCCTGCCTTGCTGAAAGAGTATGCTAAGCTCTTTGGAAATGTTGCATGACAAAATTCTTGTAAAAGCCGAGAGAGACACACACGCATGGTGGCCATGCTCCATCATAAGGTTTAGATGTCTTCTCAAAAATGAGCAAATCTGAAAGTCACACCTCGAGGCACAGACTGTGGCACACGACAGGTTGGCTGAGTGGGATAGATGTGCCACTATTCCAGTTCTCAGAACCAAAGTGATGAAGTGGTAGCTCGAAAAACCACTGTTTTTCTGGAACACAGTAGCCTAGAAAGGCTGCCTAGAAATCCGTGGACAGTCCTTGCTACTGAGGGGGCAAAGAAGACAATTAAGAAGATAATGAGACTGAGGAAAAGTGAAATTAATTTCTTTTGTTTTTATATGAGGGTGAAGGAAATCTTTGTCTCTCAAAGGAACCCTCCTTTAGAAATTGCAGGTGGACTTAAGAAGTAGAGGCTAAATAGACTGAGTGTGAGAAAGTTAAGAGTGGTAAATTACCCTGGCTATCTGCTCTCCAGTGGAGGACTCACATAGGAATAGGGAGCCTGGTGGGACACAAGATATATCATTCTGAACAAATCCCATTCTCCATTCTCAGAGGTCTTTTCTCACGGGTGCAAGGCTGCATATGACGATGTTGGCACCATCTTGGGAACACCTAGGAGACTGTCTACCCCCAAGGGTGAGGAGGTAGATTCAGAAGGCAATTAACAAAAGCCAGATGCAATCATTTTTGTGTAGACGGCTAAGGCTGGAGTTGCAGGGCCCCAAGTGAATGACCTGTCTGAACAGCTAGAACCCTTTGTAAAGGTTAACCCGGTACTGGCCCAGAGGGGTTTCTGAGATATAATTTATCTGGCCTTTCACAGGTCCCGCAAATGAACCAGTGGGAACCTCTGTGAGAAATCAGAGATCCTAGGGGTAATGTGGCACAGTCAAATTGCAGATTACAAGCTGCTTCAGGTGGAGTAAGGGCAGACATCGAAGGTATGACTGCTTTTTAGAGGACCCGCACTTCCAAGTGGTCAGTTCTCACATCTCCATTCTAAGAATTTGCAGTCCATAAAAGGAGATGAAACTCTGGTGGGCTGTGGAATTCCTAGAGACCCTGGAAACCCCAAGAGAACCCCAAAAGAGCCTCCTGAGAGCTGTGACACAGGCATTTGTCTTAAGTGAGTACGTTTTAGTGTGTGAGGACACAGACATGGATAAGCTAGATTTCTCATGGAGTTTGATGGGCCATGAGTTTATGGGCAGACATGGGGGAGGACCTACAAGAAGCCTTGGCTGGCACTATAAAAACATCTGCATGAAGCACAGGGGCCATTTAAACAATAAAATTCGTGTCTTTTGGTATGTTTAGGAATGTAGGGGAAAGATTAAAAAATAGATTACCCGGCAGGGGGTGGTAATATGTTTTTTTTCTGCTGGGAAGCATTTTAGAGGGACAACTCTTTGAGATAAAGTGGTTTTCTTCCTATTTTATTGCCAGAGATGGCTGAAGCAAGGGAGGGCTGCGAGGGGTCATCAGGAATTTTATTCTGAATGCACATCAACAGGACAGCATAACTCAAAGTCCAGTGAAGCCTTCCATGTGATTCCTAAAACTGTTATTGATCAGCCACAGTTTTACCTGCCCTCTCCTCTTTCATCCCTGACAGTGGGAATTACGGATATAGGCAGAGCATAGGATAGAATTTGAGGGGGTTCTGGAAGGGTTGTTTAAAAATATTTTTTTTATTTATATTTAGAAAGAGGAAAAGAGAGGGAGATGGAGAGGAAGAGAAACATCGATCAGTTACCTCTTGCATGTGCCCCAACCAGGGACCAGGTCTTCAACCCAGGCATGTGCCCTGATTGGGAATCGAACTGGTGACCTTCTGTACTGTGGGAAGATGCTCACCCAACTGAGCCACGTGAGTCAGAGCCAGAGGACATAGAAGGATCTTCATCCACAATACTTAGAGGTGGTTGAAATGTCACAGTACAAAACCACTCTTAGTGTGGCAGTGCACGTGCCGAGCATGGCATATATTCTTTTGTTTTGTAGTGTAGTTAAGAGATCTCTGCCCCAATGTCAGCATCTCAGTGAGGAGCTCCCTTGCCCACCTGTGCAAAACAGCAAGCCCTCTCCCCCGACGTGACCTGCCTTCTCACATACGCTCACCTGACATCCGGTATGTTTACCTATTTATCTCCTTCCTCACCAGACTGTTAGCTCCAAGGAGGCAGGGACAAGTCAGTTTTGATCACTGCTGTATTTACAGCTCCTAGAACAGTGTCTGGCACAAAATTAGTGTTCAGTAAACAATGTTTGTTTGTTTTTAAATGAAAGAACGAAAATCACATTTCATAAAAGGCTGTATTCAATACAGATTTCCACCAATGCCACACAAGAGTGTCTTTTATTCCCTGCATTCTTGCCAAGACTGAATGCTGGCATTATAAAACAAACTGTTAATGCTATATGGCACCACATTGCTATTTTCATTTTTTATTAGTGAACTTGAATATTTTGGGCTTTTTATAGGTTTATTGGCCAAATGTGTCCCCAATTTCTATTTTGAGCCAAAAGTCCCACCCCTCATATCACATTCTTATAGTACATGATCTTATGACCATATCTACACTCAAGTTCTATTAATAGGAAAGAAGAACTTGGCCTTTCCTCCCATGTCTTTTGTTCTTCTTTTTCCTGCCTATTCTCAATCTCATTCAATATTCTTTTCTTTATACATACCTGTGTGTGTATGTGTGCATGTGAGTTTAGACAAAGAAAAGATCGTGTGTGTGTGTGTGTGTGTGTGTGTGTGTGTGTGTGAGAGAGAGAGAGAGAGAGAGAGAGAGAGAGAGATCTGGCTGTCACAATTCATGACACACTGCTACTTCATGAGCTGCTTTTAAAAGTACCACTGTTACCCAAGGTGGTTTTGGTGATTCCATACCCAAGAAAAATAAGATCTTAGCTCTGGCCCAGCGTTAGAGAGTGGCTTATTCCATGACCACTGGGCCTGGTCTCAGCAGCACTTGAACGTCCACATCTTAAATGTGCAAATAACCACACAAAGCTAAAGTTTCCTGCTGAGGTACTGTGAGGTTACATTACTTTTTTAAGAGGCTCTGAAGTTGGCAGCCAGAAAACATGGGAAGAGGGGACAACATTCATGATGTTGACAGAGAAAGGAGAATGCAGGCTACTAAGGAGATTTGAGAAGCCTCCCATCAGCGGGGCCGTTTATAACATCTCCTGAACCATGCAAGACAGACGCCTCTCTCATTTAGATGTCTACAAGACAGGGACGGAGGGCAGGGCCTGAGGGACGGAGTGGTTGAAGATTTGCAACAGTGGACATGACCTAAAACAATATAGACCCAGCAGCAGGGATCAACCTTGGTTTTGGGAGGCCACCAAACTGCTAAGAGCTGGATGACACCTTAGACGGTTGATGGCAGGAGTTCAGGCCAATGAAAGGAGTTATGCCTTGGGCCCGGTGGTACGGGTTGAAGACCTGATGCTCTCGCTTATTGCATAACTTGAGGAAAATCCTTTCACCTCTGAGCCACAAAGCCCTCATCAGGAACACGGGGAGAATAATTTCAACTTCAGAGTATCACTATAGAGGGGAAATGACTATAAAGCATGTTAAGACATGTAGGTATTTGGTAAAATAAACTGTAACAATGAGGGAGAGGGGAATTGCGAGGAAAAGGATGGTAAACACCTCACACAAGAGCAAGCAGCATGCCAGTCAGCTGCTCTCCCACACGCACTGACTGGGTGCCCTGGCCTTACAGACAGGAAAAGAAATCAAGAGCTACAATGACACGGGCTGCAGAGGGCTAAGGTGTTAGTGCCAACTCAGACACTGCTGAATCTTAAAGAGAAAGTAGTTTATATCTAAAAAAAAATAGAGAAAGTTAAATTGGACTATGGTGAAGATAACTTTCAGCTCTAATGGCCAGCTGTCCTGTGTTTTGGTTTCTGACCCATGGTAATATTCAGATTAAAGAAATCTGTCTCAGTCATTTGACATATTTCTGAGCCTTTTCCTACTCTCAGTCTCTCCTGTAATTGCTGGTATCACATTGCCACACAGGGGGACAAGGGATTGGTAAAAATGATTGAGCAAGTTCATTTGCATGGTAGTGCCTCGAAGCTGGTAATAATCTCTTTCCTACAAGACATTTCCAGTTGGAGAACATACCTGGGGTCATGGGCGACATTTCATCTAATGCAACAGGGTGTCATAATAATAAAAAGTAATAATAGTTAACATTTATATAATGTTGATGATTTGCCAGGCATTGTTCAAAGCTCCGATCATATAAACTCATTAAATCCTCACAATATCTTTTTGAGGAATTTCCATTGTCACTCTCATTTTATAGATGAGGAAACTGGCACAGAAACATCAGGTAAACTGGCCAAGGCCACAGAGTTAGCCAACGGCAGACCTAGCGTTCCAACTCCAGCGTGCAAGCTTCCAGCCACACTTTGAAGTTAGAGAGTCTAAAGCTTTGCCACAACATTGACTTAGTGTGTAGCTTTGGACAAATGGCATTACTGAGCTGAGCCATGTGGCACCTAGGTGTGACCTTGTTGAGCATATTCAAGTCATTAAGAGTGATAGAAGAGGAGAACATTCATTCATAAGTTAAGGAGAGGAATGAAGGTAGGGAACGTGATGGATGAAATGGAGCCATCGGCAGGACCTCCCTGGCAGTGCTGCTGCGAGAATGAATATCACGTTTATACAGGACTTAGCAACATGCCTCATCTATGGAAAGGGCTCATTAAATGGCACTCATAACATGTACTGACGCAGATGTTTTCTGTTGAATTATTTAAAAAATATGGAAGGTACAAAATACTGTATATATCATGGCTTAACGTGCACCCTAATGTTTGAGTGGTTATCTCTGGGTGATACATTAGGAAGGGTTTTCTTCTCTCTTTTCTATTTACCTGTCTTTCATAATAGTTCTCTAAAGAATGTTTGTTACTTAAAATGTAATTAACATTTTAAACAGTAGAATTTGGGGTGTCAGGGAACCGGTCTGATAGGAGACGTGTGCAACCTGAGATGATCCAGGTAGCTGAACTTGGAGCCACCGCACGTTAGGGAGCAGAGAGGGGGTCTGTCCGTGTGAGCCCCAAAGGGTAAGTAGCCAGTCTGATAGGTGGAGGAAGGGCTTTCCATGTAGAGAATGGGAGTGGAAATAGTTCCTTGTGACTGGACAGCACGCTAAGGAGTGGAGAGGGGTGGAGCCAGAGAAATAATCTAGGGATGTACCACAGAAAGCCTTGGAACTCATACTAAGTCATCTGGGTTTAGAAAGTTGTTGGTAGCCGTTAAAACGCTTGACTTGATTCAACCTGGGATTAAGGAAGATGAGAGAGGAAGTCTGGTGGCAGGTTATGTTAATGGTTCAGATGACAGAAGATATCCTTCTAGGCTGGGGCAGTGACAAAGGACGGGTGGACTGGGGAGGCACTGTGTGGTGGGGCAAGGGAGAGGGAGGGGTTAAGGATAGCTTCCTCTGAGGTTGTGTAACATCCAGGCCTGCTCTCTCTAAATAGTGCTTCCAAAAACAGCAGGGTCTCAATTATCTCACCCTGGGCTGTGAAATTCTTAAAAAAAAAAATAGTTCTCAAAACAAAATTAAGTGTAATTTGCTTTAATTGAAAAATAAACACATGCCATGTATAGCACTCTCAAGAGGAGGACAAAGAGCAGAAAATGAAATGAACAGTTGGGTGTGGTAGGCCCTCCATTATTGGAAATCTTGAAGGAGAATTGGTATTGATTGACTCAGTGAATTCAGGGTTAAATTCAGGAATGGGAAGTGAGGTCTTCTCTTGAGGCATTGGTTTTCTTAATCTTTTGTGAAGTTACTTGTATTATTGTTAGGAGCATGATGAGGCAGCTATGGGATAAAGGAAGGAGTACTGAGCTTGGGGTCTGAAAATTTAGGTTGGATACTTTTTTTCTCACATGAATTGTGTGGTCTTTTGTCAGTTGTTTCATGTTTTAGCATGAGGCTCCTCATCTGTAAAATGGAGATAATAATCCACACATCAAGGGATTCCAATGAGGACTGTAATTTTTATCCATGGGCATTCTAGCATACCCCTAAGAGGTGATGGAGAAAGAGGAGGAGGATGAAAGAGAAGGAAGGAGGGAAACAGTGGAGGATGGTTGGAAAGAGGCAGTAGGAATGAAGGAAGAGGAAGAATACTGCAATGAGTCATTGACTCGTTCCATCACACAACATTTACAGAGTGCCTTCTAGGTCCAGGCCTTGTGTTGATGCTGGGGGTGGAATGGCAAGCAATTGCTAAGCCTTGCTTCTATGACACCTGCATTCTAGCAATAGATATTCTCAATCTCTAGGCCATGGAATGGGGTCCAGGAGGAAGATTAGGCTAAAGCAGACGTTTGGGAAGCCTTGAGATGTGTTTCAGGAGCTCTCATTGGGCATTTTTCTTTTTACAAGTACTTTGCCTTCCTCATTTATGTATAGATACTTTGACCTGACTTAGGTTCTGCCTGTCTCGTGAGGAAGAGTCTAAGAAACACATTTGCATCCAGCTATTGGTGGCTTGGAACTGTATGCTCAGAGTGTCAGATCCTTATGATATTGGCATTTCAGAATCATAGTTTTAGAATTTTAAGATCTATCAAACCTTGGAATCAGGGAATTTTAGAATAATAAAAACTCCAGAGTCAGAATCCCATAGATAGAATGTAATATTCACAGACTGTAAAAATAAACTCTTAGTACCACCAAATCTTAAAAATCATAGAATCATGAAATTAGAGTCTTCTGGGAGAGAATGGAATTTTGTGGTTATCCGGTCCACCTTCCTGCCCAGTTCATGGAAAATACCAATATAGCATTAAAAACACAAACATTCTTGAGACTCTCTATACCAGAAAAAGGTGGCCATGAGGAAACTATAATGCTTAATAACACCAGTGGTGAGTATGTTGGCTCAGGGGCACTGATGGTGGAGGCAGGTGGAGTTTCTCAACGTCATAAAGTTCTTGGTGGGGTGATCCTTGACTTCGCTGACATCTGAAACAGACACTTATTTTCATAGGAAGCTTGAAGCAAAATAGGAATTAATGACTTTGCTCACTAACCATCGCTGCTGTCATCATTCATGTTGGCCAATCTTAGCCATGCTGCCAATTTAGAAAATAGTCCCCTAAATATTGGACTTCTTTCTTTGGACAGTAGTGGTAGGAGGTTAGTGGTGAAAATGTGGTTCTGTATGACTCCTACAAGGTTTCTAGAGAAGTATTTCACATAGCAGAGCTTTTCGGGCATCCAGCCTGCCTGTGTTTTCCCTCAGAGGTCCCTCTTGTGTACACATGGTACACGGTTGTTGGTCTGCAACCTTGCTTATGTTTCCTCTGAAGTATTGGCTTGTTTGACCAAGACTTTTTAAAAATGTTAACCTGGTACCCATTTTGTGTTTAGTAGTCATTTCTTCCACATTCTCTCTCAGGACCTCAGATCACATGGCACATTTTAACACGTGCAGCAAGAACTGGGTTTAAAGAAGTGTGTAGGGTGTGTAGGATACTGTATACCATAGGGAGTGTGTGTGTGTGTGTGTGTGTGCGCGCGCGCGCATGAGTGTGCATGAGCTGCTCACATGTACTGTGAGTTTGGGTATTTTTCACATGAGTATGCAGTTGCCTTTGAATGTATTCATGGATTCCTATGTGCATTATTTGTTTGTGGATAAACTTATGTGGAAATGAATGTGCTCATGAATAGCTAAGATATGTAAATGATTATGTGGCTTTTCATATACCTTTGTTGAGCATCTACTGTGTTTCTGACAATGAAGTAAGTGCTTTCATGCACGCTACTATATTTGATTTTAAAGCTATGAAGTAGTTATTGTAGGTATTACAGTTTCTATTTTGAAGATGGGTCAACCAAGGCTCTTAGAATTGAAGTGATCAGGGCTGGTGTTTGAAATGGAGTCTCCGTATTTAAGACTTTTTTGTTCATATGTTGATTTGAGTACTCCAGTGTGTGAATGCAGGTTGTGCGTGTGTGTGTGCTCACACTCCTGCTCATGGACATATGGGTATGCATGCATTTCTTTTTTGACATACATTACTTTGTATGCATGGATGTGTGAATATATGAATATATATATGGTAAACATATATGCACCAGCTGAAACCATAATAATCCAGCAAGGTAAGTCTATGTGGTTGGTCTTGGGGGTTGAGAGAGTGCGGCCAGAGTATGCTGTACGGGGATAGCATCCAAGAGGATTTGTACCCAGGTTTTCCCGCCTCTGTGCTTTCTCCTCCCCTTCACTTCCCCTCTCTGTGTCCTATGCCGGGGGTTTTCTCAGGCTACGATCTGAACCCACATAAATCTCAGGCAGTCTGACACCCAGCCAAGCCACATAAACATTCCAAATTCACTGCACTCACACTCCAAGGGGCTGAAATAGAACTTTGAAATTCTTCTTCACTTTTAATTAAAAAAAGATTTAGGCCAACCCTGGGTTCCCAGTTCTATTTAACTGAGACTGCTTTTAACCGTTGTTGTATTTTTATTGTTGCAAATGTGACGCACCGATCCATCTTCCTTGTAATGCTTCTCGGTTTCTGCTCCATCTGTTGAAGAGAAAACATTTGCAGAAATTTCTCGGCTTCTCTCCAAGGGCTGAAACTTTGGTTGTAGCGAGCAATGCAGTGCAGGAAATGGGCTTGGCCATCAGTGAAATCAGGAAATTGGAAAGATCTGTTTTCAGTACATTTTTGGTTGTTATTTCCCCAAACTAAAGGATCTCCCGTGCGCACAGCCAGTGCCACTATGCTCCTCTGTGTATGCTTAGCGCTCCGCATTTAGTTCTCTTCACTCTTCTTTGCCATGGAAACGTCAATGCTGTTCTAATTTTTGTCCCCTATTCTAAGCTAGACCCTACATAGTTTTTCTAATAAAGTATTATTAGTTCTTAATAAGGTCTGTGTTTGTTAGGGAAGGGGGATTGGACCAGGCATTGGAAGACTTGAGTTCAAGTCCTTTGCCGTGTTTTAACTTGGCAGGTCACCCAAATGCTCTGAGTCTGGATTCCTGGGAAAGCCCCAGGATGTTGTGAGGATCAAATGGTTTAATTAAAACCCAAATGCTCTGCAAATTGTGAAATGCTACACTCATGCTACACATTTAAAATCCCGCAATTCCTTTGTCTGTTCATTTTGTATATTTATTCTTTTATTTACTTACTTATTCATGGAACATTACTGGGTGAGTGGTATGCACCAGTCCTGCTTTGGTGTGGGTGATACTGATATAAATGCGGCAAAGCCCGTACCTTCCAAAAGCCCACGCGTAGGACAGCACAATAGCTGTTGACACAGAGTCATGAATAGGCTGTGCTTTCCTCTTCCTGGGGGACCAAGGGTTCTTCAGTATAAAGGATATGGGGTTATTAGGTTTGGTACAGGGATAGGGTAGGGTGGCATTCTTGGCAGAGATTGGCTTGGGAAAAGGTAACAGAGGTAAAACAGATCGGGACATGCTGAAAAGACCTGCAGGGTATTTAGAAAGCAAAGGCAGAGATACTGGAAAGAGGCTTGGAGAGTGAAACATGGATAATAATGGCGTAAAGTGACAGCAGCTCATAGCTGACATCCAGAGGTGGGAGGGAGCCACTGATAGATGCATTCAAGAGTGCCCAGTGTGAGACTGCAGCTCATAATAAGAAAGGTGCATTCGGTCTTCACCCTCCTTTCTCTCACAGAGCTTCAAAACCCTTGGAATTTCCTAAATGAAGAGGGAAAGAAAGGTGTCTTTGTGTTATGTTAATGAGATAACTTCTGGAAAACATGGGTGGATGCTGGTTGCCAGTGGAGCCAACCAAGTAATTAAGAGGGTTGAAACTTTCAGCTCCACCTCGCTGACCTCAGGGGAAGGCAAAGAGGCTGGAGGTGGAATCTTTCACCAATGGATAATGAGTTAATCAATCATGCCTGAGTAATGAAGCATCCATAAAACCCCCAAAAGGACAGGGTTCGAAGAGCTTCCAGGTTGCTGAACATGTGGAGGTGCTAGGAGGGTGGCGCACCTGGAGAGGGCGTGGGGGCTCTGTGCCCTCTCCTCCTACCTTGCTCTATGCATCTCCTCCATCTGGCTGTTCCTGAGTTATGTCCTTTCAAAATAAACCAACGATCTAGTGAGCAAACGGCTTTCCTGGGCTCTGTGAGCTGCTCTAGCAAATTAATCGAATCCAAGGAGGGAGTCGTGGGAACCTCTGATCGATAGCAGGTCAGTCAGAATCACAGGTGGTGACCTGGACTTGTGAATGGCCCCTGAAGTGTTGGGGGAGGGACATTCTCATAGGACTGAGCCCTTAACCTGTGGGATCTGATGTGATCTCTGGGTAGATAGTGTCAGAATTGAGCTGCCTTGTAGCATACCCAGGTGGTGTCCAAGCATTGCTTGTGGTTGGTATAGCAACCCTCTCACCCCGTGGACACATTGAAATTGGTCTCAGAACACCAAAAGACCCAATTATAATGGTAGCTGCCTTTTACCAAGCATTTAACTATTGTATATTTGTGGACACTGTGTTAATTGTTTACTTTCCTCAGTTCATCCAATGCTCAAAAAATAAGTGCTATGGAAGAGGAACAAGTTTGACTGATGTGGCCACTGAGGTTAAAAGAGTTGACCTGGCTTGCCCTCCCAGATAGTGGGCTCCACAGTTTGAGCCCCAACCAGGTCTGTCTATCTGTATTTACTCTCTTCACTTTCCAAATTGGCATTTTAGGAATATCTGCTTAGCTCTGGAAAGGAGCTGGGACAGAGGGAGAGGCTGAGCAAGGAACAATTATGATTACTCCAAGGGTAAGAAAATCCCTTAGAACTCTACAAAGAGGTCACTCTGCTTGTGGAATTTCAGGCAAAATTTCCAGCCTTTGCAGGAAATTTTGGAGCAGAGAGGAGAGTCTGTGGGAACGACTTCCTGGTGCACCCTGGAGGGAGGTGGGGGTCTGGGAGGAAGTTGGGTCTTCGGGCTTTTGTTCATTCACCTCCTTCACATTGACTATAGTGGGTTCTAAGGAGATACCTAACATTTCTGGGTAATGTAATGAAAGCTGACTTCCTTGGTAATCCACCAGGGACAGAACCCCAAAGTGACAGGGCCATAAAACAGCACATACATTTTATTTTTTGTCCTTCTCTAATTACATTTTTATAGCATTTTTTAAGTCCTCGAAGGAAGAGTCATAGAATCACATACTCTGTGGTTCAAAATATCTCTGAGCTTTTTTAACTCCTTTCTCGGTGTGTGAGAGCCAGGACCTGCAGCCCTCAGCTCCATCTCCGCCTATTGCTGCGTCTCTGCCTGTCGTTCCCTTTTGTGCCTGCCTTTTCGTGCCGTTCTCCTTTGGTCAAGACTTAGAGCTTGATGGCTCTTAAATGCTGGTCTAAAATGTGTGTCTAAATTTGAGGGGCAGTCTTTTATTTTGAGATTATGCCGTCCCTATTTTATGTTGCTGGGTAAAATGTATGTTCTCTTATAAACTGCTGGTAATCGTAATTGCAATTTTTGTTCAGTTAAATGACCTTTTCTAGAGCAAAAATACATTGAGAACTTCATGTTGGTTTCCAAAAATTGGTTTTATAAATTCAACTTGGCTGTGGAACTTGAAAGACTGTTGTTGATGCTATAGGTCACACAGAATAAGTCTGTTTTTTAGTCCACCTCCAAATCCAGAATGCTATTACCATATCTTCGTGTATTTTATCATCTCCAGTAAGATCTCAGTAATGTCTTGCCAATAGTAGGTCATCATTAAATGTGTGATAAAGTAAGTGAATCTCCAGATAATCAAACATGTATTATGTTCAGGACTGCTTGGTGTGGTGAAACATACACAATAGTGTAAATAAATTTCAGTTTCATATGAAGCTTACAGTCAAGACTTCAGAGTTGCATAAGCTAGTGGTTAAGGGCTCAGGTTCTAGAACCAGGCTGCCTGGGTATGAGCCCACTAACTAGCTGTTTAACTTTAGGCAGGTACTTAACAGTGTGCTGCTTCGCTTACCCAATCTGTAAAGTGGGTATAATAAAAGCCTCATAAAGTTGTTGTGAAGATTACCTGAGTTTATCTAGGTAACGATTTTAGAGCAGTGCCTGATACATGGGAAATGCTCAACAGATGTTAACTCTCATCATTAAGGGTCACACCATCAGAAATGATGGAGTTGGGAGCCCAGATTAACTAGGATCATAGGACCAGGTGCATGTTCCTCTTCTACAACCTGTTAGGTGAGTAAACTTGAAAGTCGCCTGACCTCAAATTCAGAACTAACAGTCAATACAACGTTAGAGAAAGCTAGCGTGCATAGGATGAAGACATTGAAAAAGCCTCCAATAAAGGGAAGCCTTACAGGGGTGTCCAACGTGCGGCCTGGTTTGGCTATTAATGCGGCCCAACACAAAATCATAAGTTTACTTAAAACCTTATTTTTGCTCATCAATTTTTGTTAGTGTTTGTGTATTTAATGTGTGGCTCAAGACGACTCTCCTTCTTCCAGTGTGGCTCAGAGACGCCAAAAGATTGGACACCCCTGCTAGAAGATGCGGGGTATTGCTATGGAGAAGGCAGTGAGATGGGTGGCAGACGGGTGGTCCAAAAGCTGAAGTAGCATATGGAAAAGATTTAGAGCCATGCAGTTTCCTCTTTCTAGAAAGTTCTTTGAAGAATTAGTAAGATTATTTTTTTCTCTTAGGGTGGAAGGTATTGGGACTATTGCGTTTGATGGGACATGTTTTTTTCCCTAGGGACACCCAGAAGTAGAATTCCCTTTCTCCCAGGAATTTTCTATCACGATGAAGACCCTTCTTATCATAAGGGGATTGATGAAAAGGTGAAATTAATGTTGAAAATAGAATTAAGGGAAATCAAGTAGTTACAATGTTGTTGAGGGCCTGAAATTGTTATCAAGTATACTTGATGGGATCAATTTGGAAAGGCTTTTTCTGCATGATGCGGAGGGAATCAGATGTGTGTTTGTGAATATTCAATGAGACAGAGGTTGTGGGTGCTTCTGGCTCTCTGGAGTTTGTTTGTTGCCAGAGATTAGGCTGCCATCTGGATAATACCTGACTCCAAGATGTTGCATGGATTCTTGCTGATTTTCAGAAGTTTGTGAACAATTTCTTTTATTTTTGTGCAGAGAAGAACCTGATGCTGGAACATTAGGTTATGAGAGGAGACTGGGTCATAGGGGGTGGAGGCAGGAAGTCTGAGGCTCTGTGTTCTACGTGCTTGGGGGATCTTGGTAAGCCACAGCAGGGGCTGAGTTTAAAAAAAAAAAGGATGAACAGAGGATGCTGAATGGGTCATCTGATTGACTGGCTCTCTTAGCAAAACAAAGGCATTTGCACAATTGGATGATGGTTGTGGCATTTGAGGCTGAATGTGTGGCTGGAAACTGGGCTGTGGGGGCATGTTCAAAACCTCAGCAGTGGGTATCAGGTAAGCATTTTAACTAGAGCACCTTGGAAATCCATCCATATGCTCACACATGCACCTATTCATGCGACGAGCAGGCATGGAAAGGCTTGTCTTTGTGCTGGAGGCTGTGGTTAAAATGATAAAGCAGGTATTTCCCTGCTCCAGAGGAGTTTAATCAACTGTTAAGTATATGTTATACACCTACTGTGTGTTAAGTGTTGGTGATAAAAGTGAGCAAGACAGTATGACCTTTACTTTTGAGGAGCTTGCAATTCTGGAGAAAGATTAATATTAACCAGATCGTGTATGAGGGTGCTAGAATACACACACACACACACACACACATACACACGTATATATATTCTATATTCATGTGTATATATGTATGTGTGTGTGTATATTCCAAATAATAATAACAATGTATAAATTATTAAGCATTTGCAATGTGTGAGGCACAGTACTAAAACATTTTGTATATAGTGTCCCAACTAATTCTCCCTGGTTGGGGGCAACCAGGAGTCTAGGCAGGAGAGGGGCACTCCGATCTTTCCACACAGTACAAACTCAGACAGTTAACAGCGCCTCTGATTTCAGTATCTGCCCACGATCACCACTTCTCAGTGACCCCGTGAGGGAGAATTCACCGACCTGATTAGGAGCTACCCTATAGAGATAGAGAGAAAGAATGAGGGGCAGGTATTGAATGTAGAAAGATGGGCTTTGAGGTTTAAGAACTCCTTTGAAGGGCAGGGGTGGCTTTTCAACAGGGTGCTGTGCAGGAGGAGGAAACATTTTGAAAAAGTCAGGTCCGTTTAATTCAGTGTAAATGCAGGGAACGTGGGAAATGCTTCTGGATGAGAAGGGGGGAAGGGCTGTGTGGTGCCAGGCGGGGAAGGTGCAGTTGTTAAGTTCAGGGTTTATGACTTGAAGAACGTGACCCAGATAGCCAGCTTTCTCTTACTGATGTGTTTTTAATCGGATGCTCTTCTAAAATTCACCCTTCACTGACTTCATACCTCATTCCCCAGAGGCATCGCGGAGCAATCTGTTTGCATCTGCACTTTATGTAGCTGTGGGTCCTTTTCCGGTCACACCTGGTGGGTCACATCTTGGATACAGCACGGCAGCCGAAGTACCATTGTGCTGAATGACCTCAAGGAAGCTCGGCTTGACACCATGCCCTGATAATACTAGAAGCGTTTAGTGCACACTTCCTGTGTTCCAGGGACTCTGCTAACAGCTTTACATGCATTAATGATTTGATCCAGGCAATAACCCGCTGTATTATATTAGTCTCTATTTTACAGATATGTAAACTGAGGCAAAGAGAAATAAAGCAACTTGCCATGGTCACATAGTTTACTAATGGCAAACCTAGGATTTGAACCAGGACGTGTTAGTCCCAGAACCTTGTGCTTAATCTCTTTAGTATATTGTTTGCTTGGTGTTGTACATAGATTTTCCAGCATAGGGCAGTTTGGGTAGTGCTATAATAGTAGTTATGTTTTAGGGATAGGAATGAAAGTAATACCAGGCCATCATAAATACCATCGAGTTCATTTTGCTCACAAATCATCTGTCACACATAGATGGAGTCTTACTGGTCTCATGTCTAGAGGTCTGCCAGGGGCCCAGCATATGAATTCTGAGTCTGGCTCCAGACCATGATGGAAATGTAACTGAGATTCCCATTTTGTAGACACACAAACAGGGGCTGAGATGGGTGATACAATATTCTCCAGGTGGTTGTGGTAGTTGGTTCCAAAGTCCGCGTTTTTACGTGGCGTTTTGGACAGGCCCTTGTCCTCTTCTTTGTCTCTGTTTCTTTGTCCCTAAAACAGGAATCCATTAGATCAATGTTTCTGAAATGTCAGGTTTTCCAGGTACCACCTTAATTTCTGCTCTCTTTCTGTTTATCTATACTACTTTTTGTTTTTTTCCCCTTAAATTAACCCACTTCTTATATATAAATGCATACATACATTTATAAAGGAAAGTTCCTATCCCTACAACTATTTTCTTTTTAAAAGAACATTGTTTGCTAAGTAGGTGGTAATTAAGTAAATGGTATAACTACACAAATAATACAATTAAAACAAAACCAGTGCAATGATGCTCTAGTTTACAGGCTGACTTCTATATTCAGCTATATTCTTTCCTGCCCAAGTACCTAATCGTTAGGACTGCCCTCCTTGTATTAAAAAGGAATATTTGAAAATGTCAGAGAGAAGCTAAAGACATAGTAGCATTAAAAGGAGCCTTTCTCTTTGACTTAATTAGGATTGAGACAGAGTTGAATAGGGATTTTTTTTTTTAATTTTTTTTTTACTATGTGAGATAAAGTTACCTTATGAAAAATCAGGTCTCCACTTAAAGCCATGTCTCTCCAGCCAGAGTAGACAACACCGAGTTTATGACATGCTTGCCTGGGAGTCTAGCATCTTCTCAGCCTTTGCCTCCTTTCACTCTAAGAATTCATTAAGGTCCTCACCTACTTAGACCTCCATTTGGAGAGAAATAGGCTTGATTGGATGGCGAAGTGAAAGCTCTGAGACTAGACTGAGATATGGAAGAAGGAAATAAAAAGAGGGCTGTCGCTAAACTGTAACTACTTTGAGACACGTAGGAGGGAGGCAGGGATTGAAGTCGATAGAGCACCTGGTCGTGGAGTTTGTTTCCAGAGCCATGTCTTCCTCTTCCGACCTTCCCCTCTTTGATCATTTTCATTGATGCCCATTAGCTCCCTATTCTCTGTGGCCCTTTCCAGGATTGTCACCTGCTTTCTCTCCCTTGTTCACCAGAGACAGGTGGTATCAGGGCTGGCATTCATTTAAAAAGCTATGTTTAATGAAGATTTTAACAATCTGTAGGAGGAATGAACAAGAATCACAAGTTTTCTCTTTCCCCATCATTGATCGGGCATTTGTCATACATAATTTCAGTTCCCCCAACAACTCAATGAAGTAAGAAAGGGGGAGCACCTCATTTGACACATCAGAAAGTGAGGCATGAAGAGTATCAATTAAGTCCCTCAGCTTCTGAGGCCGACAGAGTCGGACTATCTCAAAACCCATGCTTTCCTTCTGTTACCGTGATGTGTTGAAGATTGTCCTGGGTTGGGGAAAAGGACGGTCTTGGGTCGGGGACCTGTCCTTGCACCCCAGGGGAAGGGCCCACTGTCACACCTCTCAGCCCAGCCTTTCTTCACGGGTGGAGGGATGATGCGAATGAGATCCTGCTCCCGGGCTGTGCCCCTTGGGGGCCAATTAACTTCACTTTCCTTCAGCTGCCAGGGACCTCAGCACTAAATCCAGATCAATTAGCTCTTCCCTGGGGCCTGGTAGCTTTTCTTCCTCCACTCATTTTCACAATTCTTTGTTCCATTTTTATTTTTAATTGTCCTGATTTATATCTTATTTAACTTGGTAATATCGCTTTAGCTGTGTCTAGGGCGTAAGTGGGGTGTGAGTCCTAAATAAATAAGTAAAATCACTTTAGTGCCATCTCTTCGGAGCATCTGCAGCTCATGGGCCCTCTTCTGGATGGAAATGCTAAGGTTGCTCCTGAGAGGGCGGCTTAGGGAGGTGAATCATTTCTAGAGCACAAGGGCAGTTAGAGAGGGGCCAAATCTGGCCCACTACCTATTGTTGCCAATAAAGTTTTATTGGAACACAGTCGTGCACATTTTTTACTGATTGTCTATGACTGCTTTCATGCTACAATGGCAGAGGTAAGTAATTGAAACATGGACAATATAGCCCATACAACTTAAAATATTTACTATCTGGCCCTTTAAAGAAAACGTTTTCTGTTTCTGGTCTAGAGGAAACAAGATTTATAGAAGCTGCTGTCCAGGTTAAAAAGAGAAACTAAAGTTTCTCTACCCTTCCCTTTATTTAGTGTCTCATTTTTCCTTTCCTCCCTAATTTATTCGCCTTACCCATCCCTTCTGTTTCTTTCCTTTCCCTTCTTTTCCTTTTTTTCCTCTTTGAGCTGAAAGATTCCTTCTGGTTCAGTCTTTTTTGTTTTTGAAGAGAACACTGAACTCCAGAAACTGGAAGTGACCGTCAAGATAAGGTGGTCAGAGAGCGGCCATCAAGGGACAGTCACTTCTCAGTTGGTGTTTCCCTCCTTGTGTCTTTTACTGTGTGCACAGGCCATAGTTAGGGACTCAGAGGAGACACGAGAGATACAAATACAGGAAAAGCACTTAGCACGGTGCCTGGCACATAATAAATAATAGTGAAGCCTAGCTGAGTTCAAGAAAAGCCCAGTCTAATTGCAGAGGCAAAAAAATATGTACCCACAATCTGAATGCCAGGAATTAGAGCCTGAGAAGTTGACGTCATTCAAGATTGGCCGAAAGAGCCTCCCTAGCACCTTAACACCCATCCCTGCTTCATAGCCACATCTGAGCCCACTTTAAAACTGCTACCTTAGGCCAGTGTTCTTATTTCAGAAATGGTGGAAATTGAGTCTCAGAGAGAGGCATTAACCTGCCCAAGACCACACAGTAAGGGGGGAGGATAGCCAGGGTTAGAATGCAGGTACCCTAGGTTTATAGTCAAACACTTGTTCCACTTCAGGATCCTAGTAAGTAACCATGGGATGGTGGTATATGTTTTAAAGGACAAAGAACAATTTTTACCCCGTGTTAGGTATAGGATCTGAGAAGGGGCTGGTGCAGTCAGGAAAGGCTTCCTGGAGGAGGCAGAGCTTAGGTGGTACAAAACAAGCACAGAAAATGTTCTGCATCTACAAAAATAGCAGTGTATTTCCCAAAGTGTTAGGAAATTGGACTGACTGTGGTTACAGGATCTATTGTATAGGAAGGAAAAGCAAGGTTAGGGAATTAGGTTCCATCTTATTAAGGGTGAGGCTTGGGTATTTAATTAACACGCCTGAATTTGATCCTGTAAGACCAAAATCAAAAACACATGCACCTGTTGGCGCTTGGCTGTGTTGTATTTGACCCTGACATGTCCAGGGAAAAGATCATTTGTCCATGCTTAAAAATGGAGAGAATTCATGTAAAAATCTGGATTTCCGTCTGGCTTCCCCTAGAAATCAGGGGACGGGAAGCACAGAGATACTTCCTGCATGGAAGCAATCTGCCGTCCTAGGCAGGATCACGTGCTGCCATTTGTCACCATGCTCCCCTTTTAAGCTCTGCACCTGCCACTCCTCATCCCTTATGCCTGGACTGGAGGCTTTTGCGTTTACGTTTCCTGAAGAAGTGATGATGTACTAAAAAGTCGTCATCGTTGACGTGATGAAATCAATGTCAGAGGCTGGTTATTTGCTCATCAAACATTTATTGAGCATCTATTTCCAGTAAGGCTTTAAAAGGGAAGGATTGAGTTCAGGAGCTGAAGTAGGAGGTTCATCTAGTGGTTCAGATGAGTGAGGATGAAATCTGCTTAGGCGAAAGGGAGGAGGTTGAACCCTTTCCCTGTGATCCCCATAGTCCTACTTTTGAAGAGGAAGTTGCCCTATGCCACTTCTGTAGAGTCAGGTCACCTGTCCTTTCGGACCGCTTCACCAGTTTCATCTGAGAAGAGGGATCCATCCTCTTTCATTCTCAGTCTCTCTCCCCTCCCTTTCTCTCTTCTCTTTCTCAGCTTGTTGAGGGAACACATCCCATCTGGTCCGGATTGCAGTTCACCCCCTGCATACAGAGTAGCTGGCTGTGAACCTCCAAGGGCGGGTGTGTGCCTTCACAGACCTGCCAGAAAGAGCCGGGCTGCCAGCGTCGACCTCAGAGCTGCCTTTTCAAATCAATACAACTGCTTTGTTTCCATCTCTGCGCCCGACTGCGGCATCCCCATTCCCCCCGCCCCCCAGCGCGCTCCCTCTCCTGCATCCTCCTCCTGCGCTCCCAGCCCACCCTCTCCGTCACCTCTTCACTGTGGTCCCCAAAGGCCCGAGCGTTTCTCCATCGCTCCCGCACATCACGGTATGATTGCTCTCAGAGTAATGAGCTGCCGAATTTGGGCAAGTTGACTTCACTGGAAATGGTCATTATGCGAAAACAAAACCAAACCTTAGCAACAACAACAAATCTGTGCCTGTAAGAACAGGAGAGGATGCTTGTAGAGTAAAAATAGTAGGCAGGAGGAGGCACGAAAACTCTGTCTTTACTCTCAGTCTCTACCATTAACTAACTATGGGACATGGCGCAAGGCTTGCTTTCCTTTCTCATAAAGTGAAACAGCTGGGTTTGATCCTCTTTGAGGACCTTTCAACCTAAAATTCAGAGTATTAGGAGGACATTTTGAGTGGGTTTTCTTTTCACTCTCTTTATGACATGTCTGTGGTGATGCCAGTAAGACATATTAGCATGCAGACCAGGGGACTCTTCCCCATGTGTTCAGCCTCAGTAAGAACTGCCTCCCCAGAGAGCAGGCCAGGCTCGGTGACACTCAGCAGAAGAACCTGCTGCCTGCGTGAGGTCTCAGTGGCTCTCAAGGAAAGCCCTTTCGCTCTCTGGGTAATGAGGAGTACGGTGGACATCACACTATGCAATGTTAAGTTTCTGTACTTGGAGAGCAGGCTAGATCAGATGACACCTTTGGGTCATTCCCCACCGTAAGGAAGTGTCGATAATCTCATAGAAAGCTGAATTTAGGTTTATGAATAGTCAGTTACCTCATCCCCTAGCCCATTGCCTGGTACATGGATTGTGTCTGGTAAGTACCTGTTGAATGAGTGAGAATCACTGATATTTGATCACAGGGTGTCACAGAATGTCATAGAATGCCCGAGTCAGAAAGACCCGTAGGGGTCATTTTAAACTTCCAACTGTTTTATACGCAGACAAACGGAGGCCCACGGACTGGAGGAGCCTTGGTCCAGGTCACATGGTGGAATAGAGACCAAGCTGGGACCAGCCCAGGCCTCCTGACTCCCAAACCCATGCCTTCCACACTGACCAGCTCTCTGGCATCGCACGGTGTAACTTGACTCCGTATTAAGTTGACCATTTCCAGAGGCCCTTGTCGGGGGAAGCTGAGCTGATGCCTTCTCTCCTTCCTCCGGGCTGGTTCTTTCTGTTCGTCGCTGTCAGGAGCACCTTATAATTTCCTCCCTGCTCTCCAGCATACACGGCCACCCGATCGCTCACTCTTAACAGACCCTGCTGAACCCCTACAGTGTATTTGGAAGCCATTTTCTGTTTGGAAGCCACATTCAGTAATATTTGCTCTCCTAAGGCTTAGATGAATCTAATCCATCCACTTTCCCAGACTCTGTCTCTTGTCTGGCATAATTTCCCTGCATCCAAGGCAAGCCAAAATTGAGCATGGTCCTTTCTCTCTCCCTCTCTCCCTCCATCTCTTTCTCTTATTTCTCTGCCTTAGTGCTTCCTCCCTCACTCCCTCTCTTTCTTCTTCTCTCTCTAGTAATATGTCAGTTTCTCCTTTATTTCACCAGTATAGAACTGTAACCTGAAATAATGTTAAATTTGGAAGATATAGCCCAAGCCCACCTTCCTGATTCTAGTAAGTACCGAGACCCAGTTCCGGAGACATGGGATTGCAAGTTACCTCCTCTTGCTTCTGCAGTGGTGTTAGCATGGGGCGGGCATGTAGACTCAAGCTAGTCCAGTGTCAGTTAAACCTAATGGCCCCCTTTCCTTGGTCACCATAAACAGGCTTTGTCTTTGCTGACTGCCCTCGAGCTGCCGTCCAATTAGGAAGGGGCTGAAGAGAGGCTTGCATAATCTTAGACTCAGGACTTCAACTCTCTGGGTCTCGGTTTCCTTGTCTAAGAAGTGAGGACTCAGTTTCCTCATCCTATGTATGACAGTGTTGTTGTGGGGATCAGATGAAGTCACATGACAGTTCCAACATGCCAGACATATGCCTACTCCTGCTGCTTTGGAGTTATTAGGGCCCTTCCTTGAATGGGCACTTTCAGTTTTTCGAAGTTGTATTTATTCTATAATGAGCATTTGGGGCATCCCCGCAATGAAGCAGCTGTGGGTTTTGGGGAAAAGCATCTCTTTTAGGTATTCTCTCCTCCCTCTAAATGCCTACTGGGTGCTAGGCCCCTGTCCCTGCGGGAAGGCAGCCCTCCTCTGGGCCTGCATTTCAAGCCACCTCAGTCAGGGCGTGTCAGCTAGAAATAGACTGGCGGTTTCCTTGGAAGTTTCACAAAAATGGATCTTTTGGGTCAAAGGCTTCTTAATCTGCAAAACACAAGCTGTTTGCCTGACTGTGGGCCTCAGCAGACTCCCTAGGCTGGAAGGGGCTTTGGTATGGAAAAATGGTTTGTGTTTTGAAGATTAAGGGCCCTTTCATCCGAAAGATGCCATTTTTTTTTCCTTCTTTCCTCAAGCTCCCAAAGAAACACAATGCTCCTTTCTGGTTTAAAACCTGCAGCCTCCTTTTGCATGTATAGATGGATTAGGCTGTACACTCACAGCCTGTGAGGGGAGACCCTCAGTGAACCTCAGTGTCCCCTTCTTTCAGGACTAGCCCCCCTCTCCTTTTGCCAGTAGGGCCTGGCCTTCCCCACAAATGCACAGAAATTACCTGGGAGTGTTGTAAGCCTACAGATTCTGGGACCTCATCATCAGAATTCCTGATGAAATCTCGAGGAGAAAATGCACTGAAAAAAATGTTTTTCTTTTTATTGATTCCAGAGAGAGGGGAAAGGAAAGAGAGAGAGAGGGAGAGAAACATCGATCAATTGCCTCCTGTATGTGCCCTGACCAGGGACCGAGTGCAGCCCGGGCATGAGCCCTGACCAGAAATCCAACCAGTGACCTTTCAATTTGCAGAATGATGCCCAACCAATTGAGCCACTCTGGCTGGGGCAAGAAAATGCATTTTAAAAGCAGAGACTGCTTGGGACCCGCAGGCTTCAAGATGCCTGGCTTGGGGATCAGAGTCCCCAGCCCAGTAGCTGTCGGTGCAATGTGGGGTTAAGAGCCTAGACTTTGAAGAGACCTAGAATCATATTCCAACTCTGACTCTAACTCTTCATGATGGGACTTTGAACAAATTACCGGACGTCCCTGACTCTGTTGCATTGCTACAGAGTGGGAAGAGAGTGTCTGTTAGCGGCCCTCACGCCACCATCACCGCCAATTCAGCACCTTTAAACAGCTGGCATTTATTATCGCATCTCATGCTTCGGTGAGCCAGGTAGGGGCCAGCTGGTCCGATCCAGCCTCACAGATCTCGGCTGGGCTGTTCTTGCTTCTGAAGTAAGCTGGGGGCCCTGCCCTACGCTTGGTTGACTGACGTATGTCCTTTATTCTCCTTCTGAAATACCAGTCACGTCCTTCTAGTAGCATTAGCAGAAACACAAGAGATGAAGCAGAAACTCACAAGGTCTCTTGAGGCTCAGAAGTGGCACACCATGACTTCTGCCTCACCCTACTGACCCAAGGGAGTTACGATGATGAGCCTAAATTCAAGAAATGGGGAATAGACTTCACCTCTTCAGTAGAAGAGCTGGAAAACAACACAACAAAGTGCCTGATTGGAGGGGAGGGTGATGTTTGGGGGCCAGTAAGCTACCATGTCTATTCCATAGGTAGTAGTGAAAGTCAGTTAAAACATTATTTGTCAAGTTCTTGACATGGTTATGTCACATGCTAAATATTTATTAATGGTGTTGATCATGATCATTACTATAGTAAGGACTTGAAAATGGTGGCTAGAATTATTGATCAGCATTTCCAAATCTAGCAGCACAGATAAGACACATGCTCAGGGGGGTGATGAAGCTTTCTCAAAATCACACAGATGGGGCAAGTTGAGTCCTTAGAAATCAGACACTGTAAAGATGGTTTAGCCCTTTGAAATCAGACATTGTAATGATGTTTTATTTGGGGTTTGAAGGACAATGGGAAGGACCTTGGTTCTAGCTTATTGTGATATTTGACATTCCAGCAATTGTGAGGTTTCTTGGAGTTAGGCAATGGCCGCAGATGACCCTGCCCATCTTCCTCCCTGACCAGGACAGTGGGTCTTACAGGAGGATGTGACTTTAGTGTACATAATGTTCACCTGGAATATTGTTTTAAAATACAGATCCCTATACCTTTTTTACTGCAGATTGCAATGCAGTAGGTCTTCTGAAGCATCCAGAAGGTTAAATATTTATTAAGCATCTCTAGTGATTTTGACCTAGGTGATCTGTAGACTCCTTCCCTTTGAAACCCAAGGGAGTGCCAAAGGGTGGGCAATGCTGAATCCCTTGTATCTTTGGTTGAGTCTCATAGTAATAGGACTGGAGATCTCCCGTGGCAGCATAACAGCTCTCAGATCTGTGGGGGCGTAGAGGGTGTTGGAAAGAGACAGAGGTGATAGAGGAAGACAGACTTGACCATGACATGTTTCCCAAGGAGCACCCGTGGCAGCAGGAACACCCCAAAACAAGAACCACAGAAGGGTCAATGAAGTACCATTAGCTGAGCAAATTTTATGTAGGTTTGCAGGTGTGTGTAGAAAAATTGCTTTGTGCATTGGTGGCAATAGAGAACCAAACTCACAGTAAATTAAGGTTAAAACCAAAATGAAACAAAATAATACTCTAGCTGTGAGACCACTGGTAAGTTACTGAACCTTTTTGGACCCTATTTCCTCTCCCACTAAATGGGAATAATAATCATACCTTCTTCAGAGGCTTGTCTTGAGGATTAAGTGAATTATGTGTATTTTGTTTAAATAATTCACTCGTGTTACCTTGCTTGAATGTTAATTTTCTCATTTCTGGAATGAGAGATATAGAGCCCTGCTTATGTTAAAAGTGGCTCTGAGACCAAATGGGAGTGGGGTCCCTTTGCAGCCTGAAATCTTGCTGGAATGCAAGGATGGAATGAGCAGTGCCTTGAGAGAGTGCAGGTGAGAGAGGGCACTTACAGTCTCCAAACTGACCATGTTTTTCTAAAACTGTGATTGCCAGCCCAGCGCCTGCTTAAATACTCAGATGCGTGTCCCCTGCCTTCTGCCTTGGGTTCCATGACTGTCATGCACAAGCAGCAGTTGTAGCACTCCGCGGAGTTCATCATTTAAAAAGCACTGCAGAAAGGAGTGAACCCATCTCACAAAACTAGCAGAGCCCAAGGAGCTTCTATCCAAGTGAATCCACTAGGAATCTCTCAGCCGTTTTCATTAGTGACCTGTTAGAAGCATCAAGCCAAGAGTTAGAGCTTTTGATGAATAAATGCTGAAATTTAGGTTCAGATGGAAATTTAAGTGTTTTATTTCTTTGATCTGCTGGATATTAAGAATAGATTAGCCACAGGGAAGAATTGAGAGCCATTAATGCAGTAGAACACTGTTTACTTATTGAATAATTGTATTTTGAGCACTGGTGTAGTGCCAGTTCCCGTCTGTGCCATCCCCTTCTAGCTCACAGCTCTTTAGTTTGCCGCTGTGGGCGGAGCATCCTTTTCCTCCTCATCTCTGTGTCCCATGCAGCATCTAATTTGCTGATTTGCACATAATCAGTGGGTTTGCATGATCTGATGCCTTTTGCTCACACTGGTCCTCTACCTGAAATGTCTTCTATCAAGCCCTTTTTTCTCTCTTTAGCTGGAAATCACTACTGAACCATTAGAACTCACATAAAATCTTAGTGCCCTTGAGAAATCTTCTTGAACTGACTCTGTTTGAGTTACTTTTCCCCTCCTTTGTTCCAATAACACTTTGTTTAGGTCTCCAATAAAACTCTATTATTTTGCAATTTAGGGGATAAGGATTTTTCTCCTTTGCTAGCTTATGGCTCCCTAAATGCATGGACACATTCTTATTTTTATTTGATTTCCCAATGGCTGGTACAAAGATTTGCGTTCCACCCCAATCCCAGACCCCAAGCTGTTCTTTCAATCAATACTAATTTTCTTTCTCTTTCATACTTTTCTTTTCTTCTTTAATTCTGTATCTGTTCTCTGAGTTTACAAACATCCTCATCCTTCTGTGAAGAACAAAATCTCCATGGACTCTGCCTTCTTTTCTGGTGGAGAGAAAAGAAGCACTGACAACTGCTTTTTGGATATGTTTCTTTGCCAAGTACTCTACACCCTATGCTTCCATTCACTCCTGTCCCCTTCATGTTTTATTATCTTTCAATATATCTTCAGTTCCCATTAAGGCATTGATCACTGTCAACCACCTCTGGATTCTTACGTGCAAGAGACATTTTGAATCCTTGTCATGTTGTACCACTCTGTAGTTTTTTGAAACTTGAGACCCTCTTCTTCTTAAATGTTTCTGCTCTTCTGGCTCTGTTGGTTTTATTCTCTCATGGTTCTTCCCCTCCTCCTTACATTCTTTTCTTACTGTCCTTCATGGGATTCTTTCCCTTTTATCCTTCCTAAAGATAAGCATTGCTCCATATTTGTTCCCATTACTCTGGTCTCACCTGTATTCACTGGGTGTTCTCAGCCACTTCCAGAGCTCTAACAGTCACTAGTTCAAGTTGATTTACAAATATCTACTTCTTGTTTGGCCTTTCTTTTGATTTGGACTCAAGGATTTTCTAGTCTGCTGGAAATTTTGACTGTTTAGGTCTCCAATAAAACTCAATCTATTATTTTGTAGCTTGGGGGATAAGGATTTTTCTCCCTTGCCAGTTTATGGCTCCCTAAACTCAAACTCAGTGAGTCCAAGAGGGAACTTGTTATCATCCACTCTAAGACAATTCTTTTTTTTTCATTTTTACTGTTTATTAACATGAATGACATCGTCATCAATCTAATCATCAAACCAGAGGACTCATCATAAAGGCCTTTATTTTAACACCCCACCCACCCAATCATCAACTCTTGCTAATTTTGCCTCTCCATTTTCTTCACTTTCTGTCAAAAGTAAGGTATCTTGTTCAAGCCATATCTAGCTTAAACTATTGTGATAGCCTCCCCAATTTTATCCTTGTCCCTTTTAAGTCGATTCACCACTCCTACAGTTGGAGTAATCCATCTAAAATGAAGCTCTAACGTAGAACTCCTGTGTTTAAAAGCTATCAGTGGATCTCTGTGATCCCACAGGGCTAATCCTAGCTCTTGATTCACTGAGTTCATTCACTCAATAGGTACTGATTTAGCGCCTACCATATGTTTGGTTTCAGGTCCTGGGCATACATATCCATGGAGGGGGCAGGAAAGGGAGGAGAATCTATCTCTTCAAGAAGCTGCCAGTCGTGCATAATGATATGATTATAAAACACGTCACCCCATTTAGCTCTTTTGCATCATCTCCTGTCACCCCCTTCCTCAAAACTCTAACTGCAGTAACTTTGTAATATTTATAGATATTGTATTCATACCACACCCCTTCACTCTGTTCACATGTTTTTGTCCTGGTCTGAAATGTAGGGCCTGCATTTTGTCACCTCACAAAATTTGTCACCTTCTAAATTCTTTCCTGGATGCCACCCATCTCCAGGAAGCCTTCTCAGGGACCCCAGCGTGGGGTTTCATGCTCCACAGAACACTGGGTATACCTTGTCTTTGTCCTATTACATTATATTTAAATTACCTCTCTCTTTATCTACCTCCTACTCTGTACTGTGAGAGCTAATTAAAATACTAAGGACTCAACAAATATTTGTCGAATTTTATCAAACTGACCCAAAAAAGACATTCCAAAATGTTAATTTCCTTTCCTTTTTGAAAGATCTGCAAAGACTGCTGATAATTTTGAGGGAAAGCTTAAAAGGCAGTTTCCCTGAAAGTAGAGCTTTACATTTCTAAATGTGGCTCCAAATGAAATATTTATGAAGAAAAAGACACTGTGCATAACATAGATATATTGTTAATTACAAAAATATATATAGTATTTTGGATCCCACCCCAAATCACAAAAATAAGCATTCCTTGTATTTCAGTTTTCTTTCAAGATGGTCATGGCCTTCCCTAAATTCAACATTTCCAGAAGTTTCACACCTCAATTTGACTTATCAGCCAATTTCTTTGTTGACATCTTTGCAGTTAACTTTTGGTTGTTGATGATGGTCAAACAACAAATTACAACTAAGGATGAAGTGGTTTCCTAGCTTATTGAATTTAAGCACTGAATCATAAAACCAAGTTAGAATTGGTTTAGGTTGAAGTTTAATTTTGTTACTTTAAGATAGTGTGACATTGGAAAAATAACCAGATTTTTAAGAAGAATCTCAGTCTTATCATTTGCAAGGTAGAAGTAATGCTATCTATCTCATAGAATTGTTCTGTAGATTTATTTAATGTCATGGGCCTTGAGGACTTCTGGTGTAGTATCTAGCCTGTAATAGGTACATAGCCGTCTTTCACCCATCCTTACTAATGCATTAAAATATAATGTGAAGTATTAATAGCCTATGATAAAATTGGGAAATGGGGATGGTCATTTCAAGAAGAGAGAGCCATATAAGCAAAAGCAATGAGGCATAAAGTTTATAGTGTGTTCAGTCAGTGCAACTACAGAGAGAACAGAGTGAGCTGAGGGTAGGAAGTAGAAGAGCAGATGTAGGAAAAGGTGAGCATACACAGGATCTGGCTTGTAAATGCTGATGAATGCAAGACTAAGAGGTAGGGTGATCACCAGGGAGTTGTTGAGTCTGTTTAATTAGGGGAGTGTCATGGTCAGGTCTGTATTTAGAGCAATTGCCCTGGCAACTAGAGTGGTGCTTAGGATGGAGGTGGCAGGGATATGCGGAGCAGGGAAGACCAGTGGGGAGAGGACTGTGACAGTCCAAGTGAGAGAGAGCTGTGCCTTGAATGGCAGATATCAAGAGGGGATGGCCTTAGAAAAGAGACGTTTCTAGGGTTAAAGTATCCAGGGGGAGGGAAGAAAATGCAGGATTATACTTAGGTTTGTAGAAAATGGGAGAAGGATAAAGTTGTCAAAAGAAGTGGATGAATAGGAAAACAAAGAGAACTGGCAGGGTGGAAGTAGGGGAGGCGTGGTGGTGGCAGCAGAGGAGACTATTTAATAGGCTGTTTTAGGAAAAGTCCCAGGCTTCTTACAGGCATGACTGGGGAGACTGCGTGGGTCACTTGAGTGGAGAGTACCAGGGGAAGGGGAAGTTTGAGGGCATGATGATGGCTTCAGTTTGGGGTAATTTGAGTTTGAGAAGCCTGTAGAATTTCTTAGAGATGTTGATTATGTGATTGAAAATAATAATATAAAATATACAAAAAAGAATGAATGTTCATTTTAATGGTTTCTAGTCTTCTTTTGTAGTCACATACATAACATTCAATAAAAATTTTGACTGTGTACCTCTCTATGAATGTATGCATATGAATTATTTACACACATTACCTTCACCAGCTGACATCACAATTCCCCAGTGCTCAGTGTTTACTTGGAGCAAGGATCGGCATTAATAATCGCATATGTAAATCCATATTTTAATTAGTCCTCTTGATCATCTTTAATTGTTTTGGTTATTTCTCCTTAACAAATACAATTAAATCATCGTTATGTTGGTTCAGTATTGTAGTGTGGCTATTTCTCATGTTGGCTGGAATCATCATCATTTTTTCCACATCATCCACAATTTATTTTTTTCTATTTTGTTCATTAGATTCCACCTATAAGTGAAATCATATTGTACTTGTCTTTCACTGACTGGCTTATTTGACTTAGCATAATAATCTCCAGGCCCATCCATGCTGTTACAAAAGGTAGGATTTCCTTTTTTTACAGCTGTGTAGTATTCTATAGTGTACATGTACCACAGCTTTTATATCCACTCATCTACTGATGGGCACTTGGACTGTTTCTGGATCTTGGTGATTGTAAATTCTTTTTAAACGACTTGCTCCTTTTGTGAGAGTTGTGTTAGTTGAAATCGGTGATGCAATCCTAAACTTTCTATCTCTAGGCTCAGGTAAGCATCAAGGCATTAGGATATACAGAAAGTGAAGGAGTGAGGAAGCCCTGCCTCTTTAAGCTGTAGGACTCCCATTCTTCACTCTAGTGGGTTTTGTGACTTACGACTGTCTGGTGTTTGGGCTAAGTGTTGAAAGCAGGTAATCAACATGTACGCTAGGAGTTCTAATTTTGTTTCCTGTTCTGTGTGCCCTGATGAGTAAATTCTAATTGAACTTTTCCATTGAGCTGGGTGGGCACGGAGTTAAGTATTTTAATACATGAAATCTTGACTTTGACTGAACAGGATTCATAGAATAAGGTCTTCTATTCATAGAATAAGGTATTCAGAAGACCTTATTCTGTGTTTAAACTTATTCCACTGTTTAAACTTATTCTTGGATCAGGTATTCCTGACATTTGGATGAAACTTAAGACCAGGCCATGGTATTTTCAAGTTACATTCAGCATTTTTCTGTTCGCCTCTGTTCCTCATCTTCTGTCTTGGTTTAACAATGAATGTGTCCAGTTAAGTATATAATAACAAGTCAAATTTTATTTAAAGTGGAGACCTCACTATTCCTCCAGATTCTTCTGTGTTTCCCCAACTTACTATTTTGCCAGATCTCCTCTATCTCACTTACCTTGATCTTGACATCTTCAGGGTACAGAGTTTTCTCAAGATGGAGAGGTAAGGAGGTAGCAAGAGTCTTCCTTGACCAGTTTTTCTCCAGCTTAGCATCAAGGCTCCAAGAGCTTGGCAGGTGTTCAGCACTAATGTTTTTCACATGCAGTATTTCAGGGCTATCTGGAGCTTTTCCTCTGGAATCTCTTGCTTGTGATCCCTTTGATGAAGGAAAATGCATCTCTTTTCAGCTGCTTACTGACCAGTGGTTCCTGAGTCACTGGTAAATTGCAGGTCAGTTTCCATTTCCTTTTGCTGGGGTCCTCTTTCCCTCCGGGTCAGGATCTAGGGCAACCTTTCCTGGCTTTCTCTTACAGGTGGCACACGTGTTATTTATGGCGGACACATTTTTTTTACATATGAGCTAAGCAGTTCCTCCCCAGACGGCAGCCCCCCTCTGCCACCGGCTTCAGCCGGCTCCTCCTTGGATTTCCTTTGGAATTCTTTTTTTAGATTTTTCTGGTGTGAGTCAGACACCAATATGCCGTGTTTCGCCAACCCCCTGGCGACATTTGCCATGTTCTTTGAGTGGTCCTATTGAAGCTCCAGGTGAGGGGCTGAGTAATCTGGGGATGGGCAGGAGGATTCACGGCACGCAGCCTGTTCTCACTCAGACTCCATTCGTGATCTAAGTCTATGTGCTGTCATGTGACTGAATGGTTGAGACTATCAGAAAGCTTATTTTGGTTCCCTTTTTGGAAATCCTGAATAGTGGTCAGTCACCTCTCTTTAAAATATGGTATCTGTTGTCTTGGGCTTTAGCTGAAAATGAGACTAAAATAGTTGTATTAAAAATTCTACTTAACCCTTCTCTGAACCCTAAGAGGTATTATACTCATCCTCTTGTTATTGCTCACATTATACAGATGAGGAAACTGAGTACTCACGGTCACCCAGTCTGTAGGTCGTATCTCTGGTGAGAAGACCGGACTCTGGTAAAGAAGCCCAGTCTTTAGCTGGAGATCCGGGTTTCAAAGTTGAAGCCTGGGTGAGACCATCAGGTTGACCCAGGCTCAGGAAGCAGACACTGCAGGTCATCTCAGATCCAGTGACCCTCCGTAGGGAGCCCGATGGGGCGGAGCACAGGAAACATTCCCTCTCGCCCTCGGCACAGAAGGTGGGCCGTGGCTCTGCAGTGCACACAGAACCGGCGGAGGACATTGGTGACAAAGCTATGGAAGGCCTTCTCTCTCATCTCTCCTGCATGCTGCTCGGGTGTAAATGATGTACAGTGGCAACAATTAGAGAATGTGCTCTGTGTGGGATGAAACTGATTTCCTTAATAACCCCGCAGGCAGGCTTATATATAGCACGGTGCAGCCATGGGCGCCCCACGTGCTCTCCGCTCCACAGCCCCCTTCCGCGGCTCCCCGTCCACCAGGGCGCCCTGCAGCAGAGGGCCTGGGACTGACAGAAGGCCACGGGGGTCAAGGGGGCACTGGGACTAGAACCAGCCCCTGTTTTACAGGCTCTGAACCTGTGGGAGAAGAGCTCTCTTTACGCACGTTGGAAAAAGAACAGTTCTGAAATGCATGGCAGGGCTGTCTCTAGGATATGCAATTAGGAGATGTGGCCCTTGAATATGGAAGTTTCTGTTTGTAACGCGTGTAATGTCCGTTTGTTTATTGATTTTGAAGGGAAGAGGAAGCAAATATGGAGTGGCTCAAACTGTTGTATGGGAGAGTGAATGTGGTCCTCCAAATGTTGGTAAAAATGGGGAGAAGGATGAGTGACCTTCTCAGGCAGTGTCATAGAGCATTCTAGCCCTGCACCGTCCAGTAAAAAATAGAATACCATCTACATGTGTATTTATAAAGTTTTAGCAGCCACGTTAAAGCAGTTAGACATAAACAGGTAAAATGAATTTCAATAATGTATTTTATTTAATCCAATACATACAAAATAGTATGTATTTCCACATGTAACCAGTAGAAAATATAAGGGAGATACTTTACATTCAGCTACTCTGACTAAGTCTTTGCAATCTGGCGGATGTGTATTTAGACTTACCCCACACCTCGATTTGGAGCAGCCACATTTCAAGTGCTTGAGAACCGCGTGTGGTCAGTGGCTCCCACATTAGACAGCACAGAGTCCAGTACTAGCCCTCTTATTCTCCAGCTCTGTTATGTTGGACCTTAAACTTTCTGAACCTCAGTTTCCCCTCCCCCTTGTATAAAATGGAAGTCATAATCTCTCATGATACTGAGAGCAGGTCACATGTATAAAGCAACAAGTATGGTTCATGGTACATAGTAAATGTTCAGTTAATGAGCGATTCCTTCCTTAAACCAGCTTTCCTGGTCCTGGCTCATAGCAGATGTTCATTTAATACGTGGTTCCTTCCCTCAAACTAATTTCCATGGCAGCTCATCTGTAAGCTCCTTGCGGTAGAATGAAATGCATCGTGACCTGTGACTACGTCCAGAAGCAAAGCGGCTCTGGCCCTCTGTCTCCCTTCGTCCCACTGACATCCTTCCCCCTCAGGCATTTGCGCCACTCAGTCCTTCACGTCCTTCAGGTCTCTGCTGAAAACCCACTTAATCAGAGAAGCTTTTCCTGCGCACCTCATGGTAAAGCAGCCCCCTCTTGCTCAGTGGCCTCTTACCTGCTCTGATTTTCTTGAGACCACTCCTCACCATCATAGATAGTTAACTTCTCATTTGTTTATTCCTCCCAACCCAATAGCAAAGAAGCTCCTGGAGGGCCCTGGCTGCTCTGTTTACTATTTAATTTCCAGCTAAATCTGTTAATGGGTGAATAAATGAATGTATTGGCCCTCCCGAATGCTTTGTCCTTAGCATATAACACTGAAATGAAATACACCTTTCTTGCTTCATGAGAGAGAGAGAGAAATATAGGTGATCGAACACCTCAGAGGCTCTTATTCTCATTAAAACCTTTGCTACCCCATGTCCTACCCTGGGCACACATGCCATCATTCTCCCGTCTCCTTCCCCTAGACTTGTTTTGTGCCACTTGCTCTGCTGAAATTTCCTTTACCTCATCTCTCCTTAATAAAACCTTACATGCTGTTTAAGGCTGCTCAAGTTTTCTGTAGGGTTTTTTTTCATTTCTCTGCGTTGAAAACATTATCCCTGGCCTTTATTCCTCCCCCATTGGATTTTTTGCCTTTTGTTGTAGCATTTATGACAGCATATTTCATATTAGAATTCCTCACGGATGGGTGTGACTCCTCACAATATATTGAACCTCTGGAGGGCAGGACCTAATTTCAGCTGGGGGAGGATGACAGTGGGAATGTAGTTGAAATTACATAGACTTTGTAATGAGAAATGCAGCGGTTAGATTCCCGAGTCTAATACTTCAGAATTGTGAGTTTGGGAAAGTTATTCAATGTCTCTAAGTCCCAGGGTGCTTACCTGTGAAATGAGGTAGCTGTGGCCACCTGGATTAACATCTACTCTGTAATGGGTTCTTTGACGATTGCCAAGAGAACAGACACAAGATCCAAGCACATAGTAGATGCTTAGTGAATACCAGTCACATGACTTTTAAGTGATCCGGAGTCTCTAGTACCATTGATACTATAATACGGGCTTGTTTACAGAATGGGAGTCACAGTGTCTTATCATAATATGACGATGTGTAGGTAACACATCTGCTGGCTCTTGTTCTTGCCCAACAAAAAATCCATGTCTATTAAAATTCATCTTATAGAAACTTTTCATTTTTAGTGTCCTGTGGATTATTGTGACTTTCTACACCAGCGGAGATTCAGACTTCCTCCACGAAGCACTCATCTTTACTTGCTCAAATGTAGCTTTTAGCGTAGGCCCCAACAACAAAGAAGGTTCAAACATGGCCATCTACACCCACTGTGTTGTTGAGACAACGTATCAAAACAAAAACCAGGAGCTGAGAGACAGAAGTCTAGTACAGTTGGCCTCTGAAGTCATGATGTGTTTAAAATAACCCAAAAAGTTGGATTAGAGCAAGATTTAATTTTTGCACCCTTTGGATCCAGTAGTTTTTGTTGTGAGCAGCTGTCCTATGTGTTTATAGGAGGTTTAGCAGCCTCCCTAGCATCTACCCACTTGATTTGAATAGGAGCCCCCCAGTCATGATAATCAGAGATGCCCCTTGGGGGACAAAATGACCACCATGTGGGAAGTACTGGATCAGATCTCTCAGATTTCAGCGGATTCTAGGACTGTGGGCTGAGGTCTCATTGTCACATTCGCACACAGACACACACGTGAACACTGCTGTTCCATGCATAGCTTTGTTCCACTTTGGAAAGCTGCAGTGTTTTGAATCATGTTTCCTCACAAACAGTCTAACAGCCAAGTGTTCTCTTAGCAAGGTCCCACCCCGCACCCACTTACAACAGAAGCCACGTGGAAGGTTTGTATGGGTGACACGCTGTGACTTCAGCGTGTTGTAGCTCCCCACCGGGATCTCTGAACAGTCGCCTCCACCCCCTGCTTGCCACTCAGGTGGGCCTGGCAGACAGTGTTGGCAGCTGCAGCTGCGACAGTTCTGTACTCACCATGTATGGCTTTGTCTGAGGCTCCGAACAAAACTTCAGGCCACAGCTTCTGACAGCCCACTCCTCTGCTCGCAGGCCTCGCTCCTCGGCCGCTGACAGCTGGGGCTTGCGGGGCTAAGCAGATTTCTGTAGTTACTCATAATAAAATGGTGCAGTTGGGCAACAGAAGGAAATATCCAACTGAGTAGGAAATTTCCATCCCTTTGTTTGATTGTTTTTTTAGCTTTACTTTCTTCCCATGTTCAGTTGGAAGAGTTGGCAAGTAAGATATTATATCTATCCATGCTTATCGTAATTTTACACTTGGCAAAATGTTTGTGTCCTTGCCACATTTTTAAAAGGTAGAAATAAAAATCTGAGATCCAGAGAGAGGACATGACTGTCCAAAATTGCACTGCTAGCCATGTGTAGAGACAGTCTTTTAAAGGTTCTTGCCAGATAAAGGCTCACATCCCAATGAGCAAGACAGACACAGAAACAATCAAGTATAATAAAAGATAATAAGCACCAATATACGGTTATGGAAAGTGAGCAACTAGAGCAGAGAGAAAGGATCACTGGAGATGAATAGAGAAAGGATATGACCTTTGAGGCCCTGACTCAGCTGGCCGCTGAAGGACAAACAGGCCTTGGCTGGGCAGGGGAACAACATGAGCAAACGCTCCCAGCAGGGAATAAGTGAATGTCGTCAGGACCAACATTCTCCATTACCATTGTCCTCACCATCACGTAGCCTTCCTAAATGCCAGGCACTGGGTGGAACACTTTACATAAATTGTGTCATTGTATTTTTATACTAGGAGCTATTGTTAATCACGTTTTACAGGCAAGGAAACTGAGACTCAGAAAAGTTAAATGGCTTGCCTGAAATCATACTGTTGATAACTGATGAAACCTGGCTTCCAAGGTGCCTTTCAGTATTGGACTCAGATGAGCTCTTCTAGAATAAGTGCGGTGGGGGGCACAGAAAGCACAGTTCTAGCTAGTAGGGAGAATCATGAGGAAATGATAAAAACAAAATTTATAAATTTTCAAAAGGCAAGGCATGGCCTTGTAGTCTCCCTTCTCCTCTGCACAAAGAGCCTCTTCCTAAACTCTTCCTTAGTCTTAACATTCCTCCAGCATGGCACCCCTGTATGCTGCTACCATCCTCCCCAAAAGAGATGGGTAAGACCCCACTTAGTTTCTTGGCCTTTAGTTTCCCTCTGAACATCAGGGAACCTTGAGGCTTAGAATCACCAACAGGTGAATTCTCTGGTCACGTTTCGTTGGGGTGAGGGGGACATTCCAAGAGCTCCAGCAACGCTTTGTTTGTAAGGTTTCTGACCCAGAAAGTCATGCTCCATCTTGAGACTTCGTGCATTCCTGTAATTATACGGAAGCAAAGTGCCCCTTCGTTAAGTACAGGTCTGTGTGAGAGGAGGACAGGAAGGAATTCTCACTTACTGAGTCCCTGTCAGGAGAGGCAGGTTGTTTGTGAAGATGGTAGGCGGGACAGACACTTGGGTCCTGTCTCCACATCCCTGAGACTCTTGTTTCTGCATTTATTCATTTCATATATTATTTCAATACATATGCCTTGAACACCTTCGATGTGCCAAGTGCCAAGACATAGGCACTTAAGCCCATGCTGTGTTCTACATATGAAGAAACTACATCCCTAAGAAGTTAAACAATTTACATGTTCATACAGCATGTGACCAGCAAAGCAGAAATATGAGCCCAGATCTCTGCAGATGCTTGCTCTTAACCAGACACTGTACTGAATTTTCTAAACCTTAAAGCACGCTACTGATTTAAGGTAGTATTAAAAAGATCTATTAATACCGTATTCTCCCTTTGTCTCTCTCTCTCTTTTTCTCTTTCTCCCTCTCTTTCCCTCCCTCCCTCCCTTTTTTTCCCCAGGACTCCACAGAATGGAGCAAGAATGAGAGGAAAAAGGCCGGCAGAAAAGCATGAACTGGAGGTTTGTTGAGCTCCTCTACTTCCTGTTTATATGGGGCCGTATCTCAGTGCAGCCCTCCCACCAGGAACCAGCTGGGACAGACCAACATGTCTCCAAGGAATTTGATTGGCTCATTTCAGACAGGGGGCCTTTCCACCACTCCAGGAGCTACCTATCCTTTGTGGAAAGACACCGTCAAGGATTTACAACCAGATATAAAATATACAGGTAAGACTTGGGCTAAGCTAGTCTTTGCTTTTCATTCATAGAGTGCATTTGGGGATCAGTCAGTGGCATAGGCCTTGCTGTAAGGGGGAGCCTGTGGCCTAGGCCAAGGCATCATGCCCCTTCAGCAGGCTCTTGGCCACTTTTTCTTTTTCTTTTTACTTTGCACAAGAGATTAAAAATGACAAGGAGAAGAACAAACAGCTAATATTAATTGAGTACTTACTGTATGCTGGGGATAGTACTTGTACTTTGAATATACCGTTTCATTTAAACCTATAAACAACCAGAGATAGGGTCTATCTTTTCATCACATTATAGATGAAGTGACTGAGCTTCAGCTAAGTGAAATAACTTGTGTAAAGCCACAATATAAATAGTAGGACTGGGACTCAAACCCTGGGCACAGTATTTTTAGTCAACCACATCAGGTGTTGGTAGTGTGGTTTTGCAAATGCTGTTAGTGTACCCAATACCCTACCCAAACATAGGCACACATTTGGAAATAAGTAAGGAAACTCAGTGAACAACAGTCTCTTGACATAATCTGAACTGGTTCTTGGGCTCTTGGAATCCTACTCATATAAAAAGGACTTAGCCCAAAGTTCTTTTTTCATTAAAGCCACCGTAGGGTCTCTTCATTTCACTTGATCAGCCTCTCTGGTATTCCTACAGTTTTCTGCACTTAAACCTCTTTAATTTTTTTAAGGTTTATTTTATTCTCATTTGAGAGAAGGGAACAGGGAAGGGGGGTGGTGGAGAGGAAGATTAACGTGCAAGAGAAACATCAATTGGTTGCCTCCCACACATGCCCCAACTGGGGTTCAAACTCACAAGCTAGGCATGTTCCCTGACTGGGAATCAAACTGGTGACCTTTCAGTTATGGGATGATGCTCCAAGCAAATTAGCCAACTTAGCTGTACCTCTTTAGACTTAAACTATTTAGAATTAGCATGCATTCTTTTATTTCTTTCTTATCTAACTGGAAACTCTTGGAGGACAGAATACAGACAAGGACTGTTCAGAAGATACACAGCCATGTAATATGAAAAAATAGAGACATTTATAGGAAAATACAAGATAGAATGAATATTGTACATAGGACAATGACCCCTCTCAGTCACCTTAAAAGTAAGCACCTTGGGACCTCACGCAGTTCTCCCAGTTACCATCAGCTGCCCCATCTTATTTTCATGAATATATTAAACAGTCTGAAATCTCTTCCCTTTCAACGGTGATTTTAGTTTGGGGAAAAGCCAGAAGTTGCAGGGTGCCAAATCTGGACTGTAGTGGGGCTGAGTCACCCGGGTGATTTGATGTTTTGCCAAAAAGCTCTGCACGAGACATGATGCCTGAGCAGGTGCATTGCCATGATGAAGCTGCCAATCACCAGTTGCCCATCGCTGTGACCTTCTGAATCATCCAAATAGTTTCCGGAGAAGAATGTTAAAACTTAATGCAAAATTTGATGCAGATTCGTTGCTCTACTTGCTCAGTCATTTTGAATGTGATGGCCACATGGCACACATGCTCACTCAATGGCGTCTACTACCCCCACTGATTAGTACAGTGAAGTTGTCATTGTTCACAGATGTGCATTCTGCTCACTCTCCTTGGCTGCCAAGTTACATCCATGTCGCACAAGCTGTTCTTTTATATTAGCAATGGATGGACTTTTTCTGGACAGTGTGTGTGTGTGTGTGTGTGTGTGTGTGTGTGTGTGTGTGTGTGTGTGTGTATATATATATATATAAAATTCATTGCCAGGTGCCCAAAGCCATTTTTATTCTGCCTTGTACCATACATGCATAATAAATGTTGTGGATGTAAATGAATTGGAGAATGCAAAAAACAAAACAAAACCTCTCTAGAGGTATAATTTTTGTCTTATGGTCAAGGAAGAAGGATAAACCCTAACACTTCTGTACCGGTTAGGATAGGACAGCCAGGAAGCATGGTGATGGGAAGAATCCTGGCCTCCAGCGGGGAAGGCATGGATTCAGATCTTATATCTTCTGTGTATTCGATATGAAAATAGGCATGTCTCCTTTGCCCATTTTGTAGTATTATGGGCTGAGACTGTCTTATTTATGAAACCTCTACCAGCTGCAAATGCCTTTGATTTCATACTGAATATTCAAATCCTAGTTTAAAAGTTGGCCCACTGGTGACTAAGGTCTTAAAATGGCTCCATTTATACAAGAGTTCACAGATGAACTTTCTGCGAGCCTCGAGGGAGCTGTAAACAATCAGAGTTACTGGGGAAAGGTGCTCTGGGCCTGATGAAAAGCAGAGACACAAAGAAAAACAAATATGGGTTATGCATGAAAAGAAAAAAAGCACAAGGATAAGAAATATGGTGCATTTCTTCTTTCAGAATTGAAGAGCAGAATTTCAAAAAAATACATTGATTCAAAAGTCTAAACTGTTCCTTAGGAGAACTATTTTTTAGTCACCCAAGAATGATAGTTATGTACTTAATTTCAAATTTGGTTCCTTACAATAGTTTCTGGCAGAATACAGCCATTGCTATCAGTGACTATGCATAAAATGAATATATGCTCATTGATTACTCAACAGAATGCTCCAATATCGGAAATCCCTGGTATGGGGAAATATGTTAGCTTGAAATGTTGTATTTAGGGGAAAAGATGAAGTAGTAAAGATCCAGATGTTTGTGGTTTGTCAGATATTAATAACCTCTTGGTTTTATCTGTGGCCTTCTCTTCCATTTGAGTCTCCTGAGGACACTTTAAAGTAGGGATAATTGGGGCTCATATTTCCATTTTAAAGATGGGGAGATGATTAACTTGAATAAAGTTGATACAGCTGAGAAAAGGTGGAGCCTGGACTGGAAACAAAACTTGGTAATAAGTCCACCCACATGAATAAATACACTAAAACTAAAGGCATCTGTTCATTGTTTACAAGTGTTTCTTAGCAACTGCTGCATGCCTGACCCTTTGCTAGACACTGGGAATAAGTTGGTCTGAATATAAGTAGTCGTGGTGAGAGCCATAATGGAGGTTCATAAGGGAACTATCATGCTTGTTAAATGATTAATATGTGTTTGCAATTGCTATTGAAATAACTTAGACTTAAATGGATATCCTCAGTAGAACTACACTACAGAATGTTCAACAGTAGCAACCTTTCACTGGGCACTTAAAGTGTGTCATGAAGGCAGGTTATTCAACTCTCACATCATCCTTTGTGAGATGAGCAGTGCCTTGGCATTTTACAGGTCGGAAAACTCGGACTTGGGGAAGTTGAATGCATTGCTCCAGCCCAGTGATTTTCAACCTTTTTCATCTCATGGCACACATAAACTAATTATTAAAATTCTGCGGCACACCAAAGAATACATGTTTTGCTAATCTTACAGTAAAAATAGGTATAATTTTGATTCATTCACACTGGACAGCTATTGTTGTATTGGCTGTTGTCATTTTTGTATTTGACAGTCTAAGGGAAAAGGGGTCAGTGCCCCTGACTAAACAGCCAGGTAGTGCATGTTTTAAAACTTCTGACAGCACGTCAGTGGGCCACGGAACACCGGTTGCAAATCGCTGCTCAGCCCATCCACCTGGTGCTGGGTGGAACTGGGGTCCAAACACAGATCTCCCTGACCCACAGCCTGTCTTTCAGCCACTGTGCTTCACGGCCCTCTAGCATGGTGTCTGAGTGGGGAGTGTTCCAGAGCTCTGCAAGGCCTCTTCTGAACATTTTTTTCTCAGAACCGAACATTTTGGGGGTAATTTTATACATGCTGAGAAGTGAATGGTTGCTGACAAGGTTGGGGGTCAGGGCATCTGGATACTAATTCCAGCTCTGCAGGCCCTGTTCTAGTGCCATTAAGCAAGCCCCCTCCTCTCCTGGATCCTACTTTCCTTACTCACCAAATGATAGGTTTGTTGTAGATCAGTGGTTTTTAACCAGTGCCCTTTGAAATCAGAGGATCAGTGAAGGAGTCCTAGAAGTCACTGTAGTGCAGAGAGGCAGGCAGAGGGGAGAAGGCAAACAGGCAGGATCCCCTGGAGAAGGTTTGCTGCTTCTGCTTTTGGGTGTAGGCTTTACGTACGCTTCCCTTTGGATTCCACTGCTAAAGCAAAGTTTGCCATCAGCCATGATGCTGATTTCTCAGCTCCTTTCTAGCTCTAAAATGAAGTATAAGATTTAACCAAGGTCACATGGTTAATTAAATGATGGAGTTCAACCCAGAAGTCAAGCCCCTGGTCATCTAGTTATTTCATTCTTCCTTTATTTAATCCTCAAATAATTATTAAGCACCATCTACAGGCCCAGTGCTGTTTGGGGGCAGGTGATACAATGATGAGTAAAACAAACATGGTCCCTGCTTTCATAGGAGAGACTGACATTAATTAAACACACACACACACAGAGTGCTACAAAGAAGGAAGAACAAGACAGGCCTAACTGGGACAACATTAAATACCTTAAGCATTGATGTAAAACCTATTACATGCAGAGATTTGATGATGCTTCTATGGTAGACGTGCAAATAGGTAGCAAAGAGAAATGTACGTCTCCAGACCAAGTCAGACCAAAGCAGCAGCCAACTCGGAGGGACTTATCAGGCTGGTTGTCAATTGACACTTTCTCCCCATTGCATGCTGCTTTATTGAAACACTAGAATGTATCCACCTGTGATTTTCTGTGTGCTACCATGGATATAGCACATTAGAAACTTGACAGTTACACCCGGAAAGACAGGCTTTCCTACTGGGTTGTGCCATGTCATCATGTGCTACAGAGCCAGCCTTACTGAAATGTCCTAGCCTCAAGCTTTGGCCAGTTTCCCCCACCCTGAATCCAGGCTAGACCCCTGAGTGATCTTCAAGCTTCAGAAAGAAAATGGAGGTCTCCTCTCCTCATTTCAGTGGGTTAAGCCCACATCCCTCCTCAAACATCTGCACGCAGAGGCTGGTTTCGGCTCATAGAGTCCTAGTGGGGAGACGGTGCCACTGGCAATGATGAGAATCTTTCAGATTAAATCCCAGCAGACGCCCTCTCTCGTGTTGCTTCACAAGCGGAGTGGTAATATGTGCGCAAGTACTGATTTGGGTGCAGGAGGCGCACGCTGTGTCACTTGCAGGCCTGGGCTGACACATGGGGGCTGGGGTGGAGGGGATGTGGCTCTGTGCTGGCTTCTGCCAGCATGCAGGGGCGGCATCATTGATCTTGGACTTAGGGAATCTGGTGATGGCCCAGGTCTCCTGCCTCCTTGATGCATGATTTCAGCTAAGTAATGGAACTTTTTCGAGCCTCTGTTTCCTCATCTGTGAAGTAGAAGTGTTACTTATATAGTTTCCAAGGGTCTTTCCATGTCTGAAATTCCATGATTCTGTGAAATATTGTCATTTAAATATAGAATGTGGGGTAGCAGAGAAGACTATGGACTTGGAGTCTGGAGACTCAAGTTTTGTTTATTTCAGAGCCGCTTTCTTGCTTTGTCATCTTGGACAAGTTCATTCATGCACCATTCACTCATTCATGGAGCCATTGCTTTAGAACTTAACATAAATCTCATGCCATAAGCTGTGCTATATATATTGGAGATAAAGAGATGAGCAAAAGGAAACAATAAAGCACACATACAACAAGCACACACACAACAAGTACACACCCCACAAATCCACAGTGGAGGGTAAAAGAAAAAAGGATTCAATAACAAATAGGTATAATTTTATGTATGTGGACGATACTTTATTTTCTCTGTTGGAAGGGATAACAATATCTGTCCTACCTACTAGGTCAAATAAGAAAAAATTTGTGTGTGAATGCCTTGTAAAATTAAATTTTTTTTATATCTGGAATTTTTTTTCATAAGGTTCTAAATCACTGTTCTAATAAAATCACTTATTTTTAACTTTCTGTCGAGTCCACACATATAATTTTCATTAAATACAGCCATTCCGAGACAGAAATACTCTTTTTGTCCATATTATGATTGAGAAAACTAAGATACCAAGAGTCTGAGCATATTGTTCAAGTCACACAGCTGGGAAGCGGCCAAGCGGGGACTCCGAAGCAGGCTTTAGAGGCTCCGCAACACGAGGCCCTAGCACTGTGTGTTCATCACTCTCTTTGGTTCTTAATTCCCTGATTTACTAGCAAATGCCGAGAGGCTTCCTTTGACCATGGGCAAGTCACAAACTCTCTGATACTCAGTTTTCTCATCTATAGAATGAAGATAATATTAAATGTGTGGTTGTGGTGAAAAATAACTTAGATATCATGCATATGGAGCTTGGAATTTTGCAAGAGCGGCATAAATACAAATTCTTTCCTCTACTTAAGAGAGCTGATTGCTCTGCTAAAAATTATTTCTTTCCTACTCATGTTAATTTAAAAGTCAGTTTGGTCCAAAGGTGTTTCCTGTGTTTTCATTGCTTTTTGTGTTTTATGTTTATTTTATTCTGACTTTGAGATCATTAGTAGTTGCTATAAATTTAGCAACTATTTAAGAGGGTGGATTTAATAGCGTTGTGGTACCCTTTGTAGGCTTTGGTTCCGGAGAGTCAGGGCAGGGGAAAGAGACCGGTAATGGCAGGGGCTATGGAATAGAGGTGGTCTCCCACCGAGTGGTCTTCCCTGTAGGTTGCAGAGCAAGTGGTTTGTGGGGTACCTTTCTCTGAGCTTTAAATAAGCACCTAAAACGTGAGTGCAAATCAAATTCTGGTAAACCAAGTCTGGTTGCCTAACTTTCTTGTATTTTATTCAGAGTGGTATGAATCTCAGTTTTAATCTGCTGCCTTGATGGTTCCTTCTTGTGTTTCACAAAAATATCTTAGTAGGTTTTGTGGTAAAGTTACTAAATGAGTGGGGCTGAGGCGGGGTGGGTGGTTCTATTGAGATTAATGAGATGTGGTCCTTACCTAGAAATCATTAAAGAATATATATTGGGCACCTAGGTATGCTAGATGCTGTACACTGGGGAGATGATGCACAAGTTAGGCAGGTCTCTGCCTTCAAGGAGCTTATAGACAGGAGGTGGTGAGAGAGAAGTCCGTGCTGTAGCACTCAGGATGCTTGCGGTTGAGCTTGAATGGAAACCGCCACCCTCTGGATTGCAGATGGAATCTAGATATCATATGGCACAAAAATTATATTTCTATTAGTGTGGCTGAAATTAGTCAAAAGTAGCATTTCTTAAAGCATATTACAGGGAATTCTAGTTTAATGTGCTATTAAAAGATGTTTTCTGGGAAAAAAAGATCGTAGAGTCAAATAAATAATAACCGCAATGATAATAAGTTAGTTGTTAACATTGAAAACCTATCAAATACTTAGCATGATATATAAATTATTCCAACTGATTGATCCTTGTGGTAATCCTGTGCATTACGTATTGTTATCATCCCCATTTACACAACTTGTCCAAGGAAAGAGCTAATTCATGGTCAGGTAGAACATGTCACAGGCAAGCAGATTTCAAGGTCAGAATGGCTAACCTTCTACGTTGCCTCCCAAGTGACATAAATGTTTGTTTAGAAAACAGATCATTATTGGAATGTTAATAATATTTGACTAGACCTCTCTGTCCATATAACCTCTTTTTCTCAGAGTGATCGGCATTCTGGGGAGCAGGTTTAAGGAGCCAAGGGCACTCCTTGGTGTTGGTAGCTCGAATGCTGCTCCTGTAGACTCCGGCCATGGCAGAGCACTCTTAAAGGGGCCCCTCTTCAGCTTGGGAGGCTGGGCAAGCCCTCTGGCCTGGGAAGCCATCCTACCTGTTGAGCTTTTGTTTTAAGCACTTTGGATGAAATCTACCTCCTGGTTTATAATTAAAGGGAATGGAATTGGCATTTTTAGTTTTCCTGTCACAAGTAATAGCCTTATCTTTTTTTCTCTCCCTTTTCATTTCCTAAATTTTTGCACCATTTTTTCTTTTTCCTAAGTTTGGCATTCAACCCTGTGGTATAGCAATAGGCACTTCAACAGAGGTCAGAGCCACAGCTAAGGAGTAAGGAAAGACCCTGATTCAATATGCAAAGTGGCTACACATTAGAATCAACTGCGAAGCTTTTGAAACATACCAGTGCCTGAGCCCTTCCTCATGTATTTGGATTTAATGGGTCTAGGATAAACATGGGAACTTCTGACCCAGGGCAATGATTGTCAGTCAGGCATATTTCTCTTCCTAAGGGGACATTTGGAATACCTGGGGACATTTTTGGTTGTGGCATCTAGTTCACAGAGGCCAGGGATCAGGGAAATTACAAACCATCCAACAATGCACAGCCGGCCTGTGCAGCAAATGGTCGTCTGGCTTGTGACATCCATGGTGGAGAGGATGCGAGACCTTTCTCTAGAGCAAGTATATTTGGACAGAAGAGGAAAGGGGTGGTGGGAAGGATATTAGAGTAAATGGTTTTTGATTTTGGTCTCCATGAGTTTGAGTTGGAATGGTTGAAATGTAGGCAGCAGCATGTGGCCCGGTTCCCAGGGAGTCTGGCGGCAGGACCAAAGCGGAAGGGGCCTTCCGTGTTTTTAGACAGGGCCTTGGTCAGGGTGGCTGTGGATGCACTGAGGAAGGCAAAGATTTTTGCTTCCTGCTGCAGAGAAGGAGCATTTGTGGGAAACTAGTATTCCACTCCAGAGAAAACAGCCTCCATTCCTCCGGGAGACCTGGGAGGTCTGGTGGGTTTCTTCTCGGACTAGTGTTCCAGAGACAGTAAGAAGTTTAGCCTTCATAGGTGGCTTCAGATACTCTTTGTCTATACATTAATAACTGACCAGCTTGGACCAAGAACGTTAGAGGATGCCAACTAGGCTCAAAATAAGATAATGGGATGATGTCCCGTAGTGTGAGCCAGCACCCTGGACCTTCCCCCTACTTTGTCCCTCATTTAATCCATATTTCTGACCAAGATCTCCCTGAATAGAGGAGATGGGAAGGGTTACCCAGCAAACATCTCCTGGGCCACTTGTGGTCAATTCAAAGATAACCTTCCATGTTGGTTATTTAAAATTGATCTTCCACTTCCGAGAATGATAGCTTTGTTGCTACCCAGTGGGTGCCTTTGTGGTACTGTACCTCTTTGCTCCCATGCTGTCATGGAACTGGCTTCTGTGAACAGCTGCAGGCGTCTCCGCAGAGCAGTTTTCCAGCTTCAGTCAGGAGCAAGTTCAGAACTTGCCTGCCTCCCTCATGTGGAACAATCGACTGTCACAGTGTCTTTAAAATGACACAAAATAGGCCATCATTATGACGGGAAATTAGGAAGAGAGTGGAAACAAGCCCTTGGGGGCTTTGGACACTTATGTTTCAAATCTTGGCGAAGGAAGGAGAGAGGGACTGGATGTGTGACCTGGAATACCTGTCACTGACTCATTCATTTGAAAAATGCTGGCTGAGCTCCAGACTCCTCCTGACCAGACTCCGCCCCGTGTCCTGGGTGATAGGAAGAGGAGGCCCTTGATCCCTGCCCTCAAGGGACTTGGGGCACCCTGAGGAAACTACCCTCCAATAACCACAATGCCTCCTGCTAACTTCCCAAATTGGGCACTGCCTGGAGGCCACATTTGGGTGGGGAAGGGAGTTCCCTCCAGCATTGTAATTGTGAAGGGTGGGGGGGGGAGGCAAACCTGGGAAGGCATCCTGGAGGAAGAGTGCTGAACTCAGTCTTCAAGGAGGATTCAGATTTCCTGAGAAGGCAGAAGGGAGAAAAGCAGCCCAGGCAGATGGAGTAGCACCTGCAAAGGCAAGGAGGCAGGACAGTTTGGGATGGCGTTGATTTGAACTAACCTTCAAACTTCCCATGTAGCTACTTAGAGCAGTGTTTCTGTTTGTTTTGTTTTTCCATTTCTTGATCCTAACTCGTGCTACAAAAAATACATTTTACACGGACACTCCGTATACCTAGATATATGTGAAATGAAATTTCAAGAAAAAAAAATCTTAATCGTACTACATGCGATGAATCTTGATGTTTTATATTCTGTTGCATTCTAACCTAATCTAGTCCTTCCTGATTCATTTATTTTAAGCAATGCAGGTGTGTACCAACTACATAGACTTCAGCTTCCACTGATGGGGTGGGCCTTACAGTTTGGAGAACACCGACTTTGAGCCTGTGTTGCAGTCACATTTTGGCTCGGAGGAAGGAAAACTCACACGGTGCTTGGTTGGCAGAGTTTGCCCTGGGTTCAAGTTAAGCAGATTAAGAGCCTGTGCCTTGTCTGATGCGGGCTGTGGGAAGTCAGTGAAGGGCTTGAAACACGACACCCACAGGGCCTGACAGACATCTAAAGAGACCACTCTGGCTGCCGCAAGAGGGAAAGCAAGGAGGCTGGAGGGGAGTGAGAGACAGGGGTTGGGAAGCTGTGGCAGTAATTTAAGGAAGAGGAAGGAGTGCTGGATCCCAGACAAAGGCGATAAAGATGGAGTTCATTAACTCCCAAGTACCACTCAGGACCACCAATAGCGCTGCTTGGATACCTCTCAGACGGCTCTCTTCCTGGGCTGCAGCCTCCAGGCTTACCTGCCCCAGTTCCATTCTGAGCACCCTGTGGCAGAAGGCATTATTCTGTTCCATAGCAGCTGGATACCTTTGTATCTCTCATGAAAGGAACCAGAATGCCCACGCTTCTGCCTCTAGGCAATTTCTTTCTCTCTCAAGGCCTTCTCTCTGGGTTTCTTTAGCAGTGGATTCCCAGACTGGCTTGGAGGAAGGCCCTGCATTCCACCCTTCATCTATATCTGACTTGTCCCTGCAAACCTTGATGGAAACTTATAGCTGTACATCAGTAGCTAAGCTTAGGGGAACCCTAAAACCGTCACTAGAGCTTACTAATGAAGAGCAGGTGTTCAGACTCAGGCAGAACTTGGTCTGAGATCTGACTCTGCCACTTCAGTTATGCGATCCTGAGCATGACTGTTAAACTTTTGAGCCTCAGTTTCTTCATCTGCAAAATGGGAAGACATTCCAAGATTGTTGTGAAGATCTAAGAAGGTAACGTATGATGGCATTCAGCATAGAGCAAGGGCTTGAGACTGATAACTTAAATCTCTGAAGCACCAACACCTGGAAATTCAGCAGCACACACCCTGCAAAGCTTGTAGGAGACCCCACCAACAGGCGAGAGCCTTGACCTATGTGCTCTGTGGCTTAGATGCCCTGTGAAGCTAGCATCACCCTTTTCCTAGACTAGGAGGACCCCTGTTAGGAGGACAAGGGAAAAAGAGGACCAGAGAGAGGATGATTTCTGATGCCCTGAGGCACATGTCGCAGGAATCCAGGGGCCTGTGCGCTGGCAAGGTGTCCTTACCCAGCAGCTTGCATTTGTTCACGTGAACTGCACACGTCCCATGATCTGCAAGCGTCTCATCTATTAATCAGCCCAGGTGATGGGAGCAGTCTGCGACATCTCATTTTCCAGATCCCGCTGCGTGGTGCGCGCCAGGTTGTCTTTGATGTCTAATGCTCAGGAGACACTGGCCCCTCGGGGACGGCTTTTCACCCAGGCACCTTCACAGCAATCAGCGGCATGTCAGGACAGGGCGTGCTTGTGGGGTGGGGGTACCTCTGCTTTTTTTCAAATTGCAGGTGTGTTGTTCAGAGCTGCCTTCCTCCCGAGCACTTGTGACAGACAGCCTCTCTGTGACCGTGACATGACACCGGTTTTATATCACATTGATGGGGCAGTGTGTTTGTGTGAGAAGGAAGGAGGTGAATACAAATGACTGGGACATCTCATCACTGCTAGATGGTTGGGGGTTGTATGGTTTTGGAAGACATTGGCCACCTGTGCATTAATTCAACAACTATGTGTTGAGTCCCTGCCATGGGCAGGGACCGCATTAGCCTCTGATGGCACTAAGGCGCTTCTGACCTGTGCCCTTAAGGAGTACTGTAGGGAGCTGGGGAGGGACAGGCAATAAGCAGTCAAGGTGCTACCTCGCATGAGGCGCTGGAGTCCTAGGGCAGCACAGGGGCACTGAAGTAGCTCTTGCGAGATTAAAGAAGGCTTTTAAGAAGAGGTTTTGTTTGTTTGGTTTTAAACTTGAGATCTGAACAGAAGGAATTAGGCCAAGGAAGGTAGAGGGATGTGTGTGTATGTGTGTGTGAATGTGCACTTGTGTGCACATTTGTGTGTTTTCAGGTTGTGTTCAGAAAGAGACAGACATGAGTGACGGACAGAGGAAATGTTCGCTGCTGGCCAGGGAAGTCAGGATGGGGTTAGGTCATGAGGGAGCCCTGTGTATGTTGTATTAAAGACTTTGAACTTTACCCTCAGGTGGTGGCTCCCACATTTTCTCATTTCAAAATACTCTTTTAATGTCTCAGTGATTTTGTTATGAATCCCTTAGGCCAGAGAAATACTAATAATTCTGTTTATTAAGTAGTTAGGTCCGAACAACTTAATGGAGTGTTTATGTCCCAATAAGCTTAGTGGCCATTTGAAAAATAATACATGCAAATCAAAAGAAAATTGTTTTATTTTATTTGTAAATAAGCACAGTTGTTACTTCTCAAATCTTGTAATTGGGTACTGCCACCCTCATTTCTTGTCCCTCATTAATTTTTCTGCAGTACTTGGTAATTGTACCAACTGCCTAGAATGCAGTTTCTCTCTCTCTCTCTCTCTCTCTCTCTCTCTCTCTCACACACACACACACACACACACACTCCATCATTGAAAGGCCTGTAGTGTGTTTTAACATTGAAACTGTGAAATACATCGTTAGTAGTTTCTACGATGCCCAGCAAATGTCGAGGATCCCTTGTTTCCCTTGAACATTTGCGATATCCCTCTGTGTCCCTGTTCAGGTGCTCTGGTGCCATGCAGTGTCCCAGCACACAATGTACAGTAGGAATCAGCTCCTGAGGACAGTAGGGAGCCCATTAGAGGCTTTTGCCCAGAGACAGAGCATGTTCAGGATGTCCTCTTAGAAAGGCCACGCCTGCTAAAAACTAGAGCAATGGATAATGGGGGAAAGTTGGGCAAGGGTGCGAAATGTGTGGTAGGAAAATAGAATATGATGGCGGGGGGGCCGTTTCTTAGGCTAAAGCAGCACCAATGGGGATTTGAGATATATTTTTAAAACTTTTATTTTGAAATAGTTATAGATTGGCAAGAAGTTCCAAGCATTAACTGTCGCCCTGACTGTTGGGGCTCAGTTGGTTGGGCATTGTTCCGCAAAGCAAAAGGGTGCCAGTTCAATACCCAGTCAGGGCCCCTGCCTGAGGTACAGGTTTGGTCCCTAGTCTGGACACACATGAAAAGCAACTGGTTGATGTTTCTCTCTCACATTGATGTTTCTCTCCCTCTCTTTCTCCCTCCTTCTGCCCTCTCTGATAAATAAATAAAATCTTTCTTAAAAAGTTCCAAGCATACTAAAGAAAGGTCCTATAATAATACCCTTCACCCAGCTTACCTCAAGGGTTACATCTTACATACATGTAGTAGAGCATCAAAACTAGAAGACTGACATCATTACAATGTGTGTGCCTAGTTCTGTGCCATTTTACCACGTATGTAGATTCATGTGATCACCACCACAACGAAGACACAGGACCGTTTCATTCCCACAGAGGTCTCCTTTGTGCTGTCCCTCTATCACACCTCTCCCTTCACCTCAACCATCCCTAATCCTGACAGCTGCTGATTTGTTCCCCATGTCTGTCATTTCATCATTTCAAGATTGCCACGTAAATGAAATTACAGCTAGAGATATCTAAGGAGACATGAGACTCAGTATTTGAGCATCAAGGTTGAAAGGGAGGGAAGACTCAAGAAGTGAGGGGCGTGGCAAGATTATACCTTCAGTGATGAATCACTAGATCTAGGTTAAATAGGAAAAAGAGGGGGATATTTTTTAACTTGGTCAGCTAGGTGGGTGGAGGCACTTTTCATCAAGCTAGGGAGCCCTGGAAGACAAAAAGACTTCTGGGGATTTTGTGTGTTTGAAGATGAGTCAGCTTTGCAAAATAAGGAGTTTAAATTACCTATAACATCCAGATGAAGACTTGGTAGGCACTTGTTTTATAAATGATTCTGACCCTCAAAAGAGAGAGCTTGGATAAAAAATTACGGTATGCGGAGTCATCAGGTTAGCGATGGTAACTGTCCATCTCCCTTGGGGAGGCCCTGGCCCACGGAGGAGCCTGCTTAGCATGCGCAGGGAAAAGCACCGAGGAGGCGAGGAATGGCCAGTGGTGAAGGAGGAAAATCAGGGACTTGGTGCTGCGGACCCTAAACTAAAGGAATGTTTAAGGAGGAAGGTGTAGGTAATCTGAGCCATGGTTCTGATATATTACATAAGATTAGAACTGAAAATAGTCTTTTATACTTAAATCTTGACCTTGGCAAGAGCTGTTTAAATGGAATGTCAGGGAAAGAAGTCAGATTGCACTGGGTTGAAGAGTACGTGCGAAGCAAGAGAGCAGACTTTTTTTTTTTTTTTTTTAAAGAAGCATAGCTATGAAAGGGAGCAGAGACTTGAAATAAAGAGGGTTTTGTTGTTGTTTTTCTTTAGTTTCTGAGGAGGAAGAGACCATTAAGAGAGGGAGAGGCTGATGCTGAGGGGCAGAGAAGGGTTACTACTGAAGAAGCACTTTCTCAAGAAGCAGGGAGGGAAAGCGTAAGAGCACATAGATGGAGGTGAAAGGAGGCGCACCTTCCTACTGCGATAGGAAGAAAGACGAGAAAGAGAGGGGTGGGTGCAGATAAACCTACTGATTTTACTCATGGGATTGGAAGGGACTTCTGATGCTTCTGTTCTCTTCGTGAGGTGAGATGAGGAACCAGTCACTGAGGAGTACTGGGAGTATTGGGAGTACAAATAATACTGGTAGTGTGTGGAGAAACTTCAAAATTGTTCATCTGCAGAATCATAGAGGGGTCTGATAAAGGAAACGTAAGCAGTCACCAGGAAGCAGTTAGGTGACCACCAATTTATAACAGCTATTACTTGGGTTCCTGGGATATTATTCTCCAAAAGAACTGAAAATTTGAGAAGGAGTAAAGGTGGTGGGTATGGGTTCAAACATGGTAGGGGTTGCCAGTGAGATGGAAGGACAATTGGGGAAAAGAGTTAAAAGTATTGGCCAAATGTAAACATGGAGGTAGATCATTGGATTGAAGTCCATACAAAGGAAGTGAAGACAGTAGACAGTGGATATAGGGAAAGAAAATTGTGAAGGGCGTAGAGGTCTTGAAGAGGTTGGGAGAAGGTATTGTGATAGACAAGTGAAAGATCTGGAATGTTTTCAGGCAGTATGTCAGCGTTAGAGGGGCCTTGGAGATGATGCATTCTAGGGGTAACCATGGGAGGAAGGAGGAGGCTGGAAGAGGGTGAGGGTGAAGATCATGGAGATGGAGTTGTCAGGGGCTGAGGGGCTGAGGGGCTGAAGGTATTGGCCGTTAGGCACTTGGGGATGTTAGGCACACAGTCTGAAAATTTAGTGCTGAAGCATTCAATTAACACAAGAGAATACCTTGAAAATTGGTTATGGAGTACAAGGAAGAAATGAAGGAAGAGGATGGAGTGGAGATGTACTCCATCTGCAACAGAAGACTTGCACTAACATTTCTTTTTCTTCTCTGCATTAGTTCTTTGAATAATGATCTATCTACTCTGAGCCTCAATTTCCTTCTCCATAAATAGAAACTTATCGTCTTACCTCCCTGTAGTGATGCGCAGAAGGGAACGTTGGAAGTAAATGTGCGTAGTAAACCCTGCACCTTCATGTAAATATGGGCCCTCTTGTTCCTGCTGACAGGCACCCAGCACCCAGATCTGACTTTGGATTCCTTCCACTGTTCAGAGGGAAGATAGTGCTTCAGTACCTAATAATTGCCCTTGAATGGCCTGATTTCAGAATATCATTTTAGGATAACAAAATGAACAGCAGTCATGATATTGAAGATGACAATTAGATGTCCTATCTTTTAGATGTCTAGAATAAATGTGCGAGGACAGTTGACCCAGACAAATTGACCAATAAAAGGGTAACTTGTGCTTCAACATAATGATTTTAATATTCTTTTGACTTACAAAAAAGCACTGGGGCACCCAGGCCTGGTATGCTTGTCAGCAAAAGGAAAATGTAGGTTGTATTGCACTTCCGGTAGACAACAGAGTTCTCACTCTAACAGCTTCAACTCAACCTGCTTTTAAATAATGATAACTATTATTATTATTATAATTGTTATTATAACAATTATAATAATAATTATTATTAAGAAGGGCAAGGAAAGGGGCTACCAGAGAGCAGGGGTTCCAAAGACAGTGTTCAGGAAGGAGAACCATGTAACTCACTCTCTCTTGATGTTGCAAGTTGAGCTGAAATGAATAGGATAATGGGAGGAATTCCAAAACATAATCCAGTTGGAATTCATTCCAGAACCAAGAACAACATTGAAAAATAAAGCATACACTGAATGGAACTCATAAATTAGTTTTATATGATACTGAATAGCCAAATAACCTAATAGCCTAATTAAGTCATTTGATCCTCACAACATTCCTGTATGACAGATACTACCTTTACCTGATTTTACAGATTAGGAAATACAAGCTTACCAAAGTGTTTTGCTCAAGGTCATACAGCCAGGGGAGTCGGGGGTGGGAGTGGGTCACCTAACTGTCGTTTGCAGCCAGGCAAAGTGCTTGTACCCACTGGTTCTACAGAGTGCTGGGGAGGTGAGGGGCAATTGGGAGCCTGGGCCGTACTCCATCCTCAACGCTGTGTTATCCTCCTTTTTTTGTGTTCCCCTCCTTTTTTTGTTCCTCTTTCCACTCTTTTTCTTCCTGCTCTTCTTCCTATTCAGATATACCTTCACTATGTAATGCTCTAACATTCACAAGGCACTTTCCATATGAGGTAGATAATGTTGCCCCATTTTAAAGATGAAGTAGCCAGAGATTTGAGCAGCTGGATGATTTGTCCAGGGTGGTATGTCTGGTAAGTGAAGGAACAGTGACTTGCATCCAAGCCTTCTGACACATCTTTCAATACTTAACTGTCCCACAGCTTTTTTTTTTTTAATTGATGAGCCTTCTAATCACTGCCACTCAGTAGTTTAGATATATCATTCATGCTGATTGGAATGCTTTTTAAGGGAGAATGGAGGTGACTTTTGCAAACATGTAGTGCTTCACCTTGTACATGTACAAGGATTCAGAGGTGATGTTCAAAAGCAGGAGGAATGAGGCATGTGCAGCAGTTCTTACCTGGTGTGGGTCTGTGGGTCCCCTGGCTTCACAAAACTAGCTCACAGTGAGCATCATCCCCTGACTCTGGGAACAAAGTGTTTTCTTAAGATCGTTTTTCTTAAAATTAGCAGATTGACGTGAAATCATTAAAAAAACCAACTCACCACAATTTCGAATAGAGAGCCTTTAGTCTCTTGCTGATGGGGAACAGTAGACAGGAGATGCGTAGCTGTACTTATTATGCTGTTCTATTTCAGTCTTTGCTATAATACTCTTCCTTTTGTGGATCTTATTCCTTTGCTGAGTACCACCCACCTACTTCTGGGAGACAAGGCCAGGTGAAAGACACCTTCAGATGTCTCAACTTCCTCATCCACTTGTCAGTGGGTGCTGGATTTTCAGTAGTACCTCGGAAGCCTTTCTCTCAAAAAGAACCAGAGAAAGTAGCTCCTGACACTGGGCCAGTATTTATTATGTGCAGGAAGCTTGTGAACTTGTATATCCAGAGCCTGCACTAGAATTGTAGAGTTCCTCATCGGCCTGCTCCAAGAGGGAATCGGTAGTGTTTGCTGGAAGGCAGTCTTCTGGCTGAGAAGTTTTTAATGGTCAGAGTTGCCAGGAGATGGGAAGGAGCACCTTGATAGAACTGAGGGGGCAGTCACTCCCCTGCCATCAAAGTGATTCTAATTATCATATCTAATCAAAAAGAATTAAAGTACAGAGTGAGGGCAGCGGGGGGTTGGTTTCAGTGAGTGTCGATGCCCTTGACAGTCCAAAGGGGATACTTCTCTGTCACTTGTCTGGCTGGAGAGAGCACCATATTCTAATTTTCTCCTGCAGTCTCTTGTATGAGTGGAGTTCCTGAGAGCCCAAAGAACAATCTACGGGACACACCTACTGTGTTATTAAATTTTTCTCTAAGTCTTTTCTGGGGGCCTCTCCTATTAGATATCAACCAAACGCTGCTCTTGCTTGTGCTCTTCCTGGGTAACCATGCTCACTCCCAGGTCTTCCTTTATAACCTACATTCCAACAACTCCCGAGTGTCTATTTTCAGCTTTCATCTCTCCTCCAAACTCCAAATTCCCTTTACCCAATTTCCAAATGGATATTTCCACTGTACTTTTCCATGAAATCTCAGAATCCTCATTTCCCCCCTTCTCTGGTAATCTAATTCTCTTTCTGCGTCCTCTCTCTCAAATAATGGCACTTCATCAGACAGGGGTCCAAGCCAAAGGTTGGACAGTATTCTCGAGGTATTCCCCTTCCTTACAACTACTACTACGAATAATAATAGTAATAATAATTTTGTAATAACTGCTAATACTTGAGTGCTTACCATGTTTCAGACTCTGTTAAGACTGTTGCCCTATGTCATACATCGAGGAAATGAGTAGATTGCCCAAGATTATGCAGTTAGTTGGTGAAGGGGTCAGGGTTTAAGACTCCAGAATTTGTGTTCTTAATTTCCCCTTTTTTATATCTAATTAATCACTGTTCCCTCTCTTAACTGGTATATGTCCTCCAGTTCATGCACTTCTCCCCATTGCAGCTTTCTCTTTTCTATCTTACTTTTCTATTACCTATTTCCTAAGTCAGTGGTCTTTTATGATTATGCATCTTTATCATAAAAAAAATCCCATACTACCATATATTGATGTTTATTTATATGCATATATTATAGACATGTAAGATATTTATGTCCATTTACATGTTATAAACATGTACTGATATGTAATGTTCATTATATAAGCAAAAACATAGACATTTAAAAAGATAAAGGAATAAATAAGAACAGTAAAGTTTTTTAAAAAATTAGTTTATTGCTTATCAGTGTATTATTAGCAATTATGGATAGATGTAAACTCTAATGTCAAGTAGTCTTTTAGACTATTTTAGATTTTGAGGGGAACATTGGCAGATATAATTGCTTTTGTCATGATTTTTTAGTTTATACTATGACTGCTGAAGTGCTTACCCCTGGGGATAGGAGAAATACCAGCTCTACCATTTTCTTTTGCTTCTCTTATTGGTCTTATCTTCATTTGGTAGTTTCTTTTCAGGAAACTTTCAAAGTTATATGTCTATATTAGGAGAGCTGACTTAGTTAAAACTGAATAAAGAATTCACAGATCCCCCTTGACTATGAACATGCTAAATATCAGTTGTTTCCAATGAACTGAAAATGGAAGAGCCAAAGCACTACTGCCCACCCTTTTGGTCAGAAGTATAAGGACTGCCTCCGACATCTCTCTGTTCCTCTGTTAGTTAGTTACATACAGACCTGCGGTACTTGGGCTGAGTCATTTCAAATTAAATTTTGTGTATGGTATAAGGTAAGGGTCAATGTTTATGTCATTTCCCAGTATGAATATCCATTTTTATCAATTCTGTTGGTGGAAAAGACATTCCTTTTCCCATTAATTGCATCACATGTTTCTTGAAAATCAGTTGACCATTTATGTGTGAACACTATTATATTCCTTACATTAATACTATACTTTCTTGATTACTGGTTGGAAGTTAGATTGGGATTTTGTTGCATCTATAAATTTGGAGAGACCTGTCGTTTTTAACAATAAGTCTTCTGGCCCATGAGCATGGTTTATTGCTTCATTGATTTAGATATTTAATTTATTCAGTAATACTCTATAGCTATCAGTGTGTAAGTTTTTTACATACTTTATTAAGCATATTCATATTTTTGAATGGTATTATACATGAAATTCTAATTTTTATTTTTAATACTTTCATTTCTAGTATATAGAAATATAATTGAATTTTATATATTGTATTCTCCAGCTTTAGCATTTTTATAAGTATTTCTGGTAGCTTTTTTTGTAGACTCCTTATGATTTTCTACACCATCCATGAAGACTTTTACTTCTTCATTTCCAATCTGTATGCCTTTTATTTCTTTGTCTTGTCTTGTTGCACTGGCAAGAAGCTCTGGTAAATGTTGAATAGAAGTGTTGAAAGTTACTGATTTTGAAGGGAAAGCATTTAGTCTTTCACTACTGAATATGATGCTAGCTGTAGGTGTTTTTGTTGATGACTTTGTTTCTATGCTGCTTGAACTTTATCTGCTTCATGTAAGTTAATGTTTTTAACTAAGTATGGGAAAGTTTCATCTATTATTTTATTAAATATCTTTCTTCCCTATTCTCTCTCTTTTCTTTTGGTTACTTAGATTGCATGTGTCTTGGATTATTTGTTTTCAGACATGTCTCTGATGTGCAGTTCACTTTCTTAGATCTTTTTTCTCTCATTTATTGATTATATAATTTTTTAATGATTTATCTTCAGGTTCACTTTTTTATACCTTCCCAATTATGCTGTTAAGTCTATGTTATGAACTTTTACATGTTATTGGAATGCTTTTAATCTCTAGAATTCCTATTTTTATATATAGTTTTTAGGTATCTGTTGTGTTTCCCTGTTTATTCATTTTATTTTAATCTTTTAAATATGTATATATATATATTTATAAATATATGTCATATTTATAATTGCTGCTTTAAAGTCTTTATCTGGTAAATCCAATATCAGGGTTTATTTGGAATTAGTGTCTGTTATCTGATTCCCCCTTTTTTATGGATTACATTTTCTTGGCTAGTATAGTAATTTTTGGTTGAAAACTAGACATTGTAAATAACATGATGCAGTACCTTTGGATTATGTTGTATTTTTCTGAATACTTCTTTTTGTTCTTATTGATATTGTTCTTGTATGCTGTTAACGTGCCTGAACTTATTGCTGTTAAATCTGTCTCAGCTATGCTGTGCAGGCACTAATACTACTACTTTGCTTTTATGACTCCCTGCTGCTGCTTTATCAGCTTGGCCCCCTGCAAGTCTTCTCTGTACCTATGCAATTTTTGTGGTCAGCCAAATATTAGAGAGAGATTATAATTCAATTTGGAGGAGCTCTCTTTCTCTTTGGTTTTCTTGTTTCTAAGGAGTCTCTCTCTCTCCATTTAATTTTCAGTTGTTTTGCCTACCTTTGGTTTTGTCTACTGAAACTTTTAAGCCCATAAGGATTCAAACTGTCACTTAAAGTGTGTGCATTTAGGGTTTGCACTTAGTTTTTTAAAAGAAGCAAATGTGTAGATCTTTCCCTGTGCAAAGATCTATCTATCTGATAGATCTTTCCCTGTGGAATAAAATAAAAAGAAATGAAAGCATCAAAGAGGGGGTGTCATTTAAACTATCTGATAGATCTTTCCCTGTGCAAAGATTTCTATCACTGATGGGTAGATTCTTTTCTGCTCTCTGGCATCTCTTGCACGAGGTCCCCTGAGGTCTCTTCTCCACATATGTCCTTTGGCCATCAATAAATGATACTGGCAGAGTTTTTAACTCAGATATTGGTTCTCACATATTTGCAGTTGTTGCTGCCATGACTCTCCCTTACAATTTTCTCCTGCTCTTCTATTACTGACCTCTGTTCTCTGCTGTTCCCTGTTGCAGTTTTCCAACATTGTTTCCTTGGGCCTGGGGAGCACCTTTAGCCAGAAAGCCATAGACTTGCAATTCTTACTTTTTCCAGTTTTCAGTTTTTCAAGAATAGACTTTCCTATGGCTTCTGTCTGCTTTGGGGCACTTTCCATTATCTTTAAATAGTTCTTGTTGTATTTATTTTAAAGCTTATCTATTTTTTAAAATTGTTATTTGTAGATTTTTGCTTGGTGACTTTCCACTGATGCCTGTACCAGAAGGTTCTGATTTACTTGTGTAAGGGTCACGGTGGGTAAATCTGTCAGTAGGGGATACTATTGAATGTAAAGCTTGGACCAATAATGAGGCTAACAGAATTCCCCAGAGAGGAGATAGTAATGGCTTGGACTAGGTATTTTAATGGAGTTTGTGAGAAATTATCTAATTCAGAATGTTTAAGATGAAAGAATTGCACCAAGCCATGTGATCAGTCACAAATGAAAATGCCATCATCTTCGACTTATATTAATAGGTTACTGGCTAATGCAGAGGTTCTTCCAGGTTTCTGAGCTGATGAGAACTTAGAATGAGTAACTGTCAGGGCACTTAGCACTCTACAGACATTATTTGTAGATGTGGTAGTTGAGGCTCTGTATGAGATTATATCCTTAAGGAGTTTTCACAGCCAGATTAATGGAGATCTTAAACGTGTCTCTCCTTGCTTTTCACATATCAGCTGGGACATGAAACCTTACTGTTTCTAATTTCTCCTTTCTGCCCTCTTATTTCCATTCCCTAGCCCTAAGATACTCCACCAGCTTCTCTCAGTCCCATAGATACAATAGTGTCCTAATTAGATCTCCCCCTTGCACAGGAGAGCTAGACTTCACTGATTTCCTAAAATGAAGGTCAAACTATACTTTCTCTCTCTTCTATGATCTTCAGTACTTACAGATATAAAATCCAAATACTCTAGCTTGATCTTCTGGTAATTTCCTTACTATTGTATCTCTTTACAAAGGCGAGGTCATACCTCATCACTTGTTGCTCCTTGGATTTCACCCTCACTGCTCCGCCTCTGAGCCTTTTGTCGTCCTTTTCTTTTGCTCTTTTTTCCTTCCTCTCCATCCTCTGCTTTTGGAAACTGTATTCAGACTTCAAGAATTAGTTTAAATGACACCCCCTCTTTGATGCTTTCATTTCTTTTTATTTTATTCCAATATTTTAATAAGCACCTATTATGTGCCAGACACTATGCTCCATCCTCAGGCCATGAGGTTGAGTAAGAAGCCATTTTGCACCATGTACCAAAGATACCACAACAAATGACTTGATCCTCCTTATGATCTAACACTTTCTTCCTCCAAATCCTGTTACTCCCAGCTTTTGTTTTATAACACATAGTAGGTGCTCATTGGCCATTGCTTAATTAAATAACAGCTGAAAAAAACTATTTTGCTTTCTGTATTGTATTTTTGCTATTCTTTCCCACCTCTTTCATCACCACAAGGAGTTTATTGGTCGATGAGGTCAAGGTTCATGTTCTGGTTACCCATTTTTTTTCTCCAAAGCATTTAGCATGATATTTGCATGCATTAGCTTACCAGTATATATCTGAGTTATGCAAAAGTTATCAAAAAAAAATACTAAGTGGTGACTGTTGCCTCATATTATCTGCCTTCCGGAGTCACATACCGACAACATCATTCCCAGTGAGTTATGAATAGAAAACTACTTTGAGGTTGAAGTCGTTTGTTTTCCTTAAATGAATCCCTTCAGCTGAGATGAGAGAAAAGAAGAATAATGGGAAGAAGCCCTGGCATACAAATAGACCAGACATTTAACAACCACCCACCCATCTGTTCTGGTTCTGCAATGTAATATGTAGACCTTGACCCAAAGATAGGGCATGTTACTCTTGGCCTGTAGTGAGCTTTTAAAAGGAATGATGAAACTTCAGATATTTTTTGTTGTTGTTGTTTTTATTGATAAGTCTGGTAAGTCTTTGCCATCACTCATGCACATTAACAATGGGCAGGACTGCGGTACAGCTGTTCCCTTTGGATGTTGATAAGTGCTCAGACTTTACCACTGAGAGAGTGTAGTAGGTACATGTACACTTGAGCATTACGTCCATAGCCCTGGAAGCCTTTGAGATTTTGATTTCCGAGGTTATTTATATAGCTTTATACATATCTATTTCTCTGATCTTCAGGGAACAAGTCCAGTGTTGCAGGCTCAGTGTTCTGATATATGTCACCAATCGAATTGTCGTAACTACTCTACCATAGAGATGTGACTATAACATTTCTATTGATGAAGTGTTTACGGTTCAGAGAAGTTAATGAACTTGTCCCAAGTAACACAGAAAGTAGTAAGGAGAGCTAGCACTCAAACCTAGAGCTGTCTACTCCCAGAAGAGTATGTGGAATAAAAGTTAAAAATGTGAACCATCTCTGCACAGGGATAATGAGGAAATTTCATCTTGCAATGATATATTAAGGATATATAAGGATATATCAAGAACTGTTCCTTGCAACCAGGTCCTTCATATGAAGGAGCATTCTCAAAAGGGAGAGCTTAAAGTCCCATGGGTGAATTATTGAAAACTAAAGTGTTCTGTAACCTGTAAACTGAGAATTTGGAATAACCCAAGATTGGATCTCCAGAGAGGAGAGATAAATCAGATGAGATTTGTTAGGTGGGTTTTTTCCCCTCTCCTGTCTCAAATTTCTCTCTGCCTCTGATATCCTTAAGGCGAAATCAACCAGACAATTGGCTTTTTGGAGGGAAAAATGCAGCCAACTACATTAGTGCAATTCAAGTGTTTGAAGACTCCTTGGCCCTGGGAAAGGGTTTAAAATCTGTCTAGTACTTCTCATTTTCCATTGAATAAACTGAGAAAAGAGTGGTTAGGTGACTTGATCAAAATTCTGTATGTATGAGTGACAGACACAGTCTAGAGTGGCCTTCCCAGTGAGCTCCCTGTCCTCTTGTGTGGCCTCTTATTGCAGGTTTGACTGTCTCTCATCTTTCAAAATACCAAAAAGCCCTCTTTTGACATTCAAAATCAGACTTTGTATTGTTAATAATCTGTCTTCCCAGCTACATCAAAATTTCATATATGCAAAGCCCGTACACTTTTTTCTTTTCTAAAAAGATTTTATTTATTTTTAGAGAAAAGGAAAGTAAGGGAGAAAGAGAGAAACATTGATGTGGGAAAGAAACATGTATCAGTTGTCTCTTGCATGCCCCCAGTCGGGGACCTCGCCCATAAGCCAGGCAAGTGCCCTGACTGGGGATCTTAACAAGTGACCTTTTAGTTTGCGGGACAATGACCAACCCACTGAGCCACACCAGTCAGGGTCACCTTATTATTTATGTTTCCAGTACATAGTGGTCTTGCATTCGATTTGATGGTCTTTGTTAAAAACAATCATAGTGATGACACTCTTGATGCCCTCCGCTGTGCAGGGACTATTTATGCTGGAAAAAGTTGCCAATGATAGTAATGTTGACGATGACAATGCTTAGTGATAGTAGTTTTGTTGGTGGGAACAATAGTATCTCCAGCTGATTCCAATGCTGATGTTCACATTAATGATGATTAAGATGATGGCAGCAATGATTTTCATAGTGTTGCTAATTGGAAGAAGGTGATAAGTATTACTTTGTTTCCAGGTTGCTCACCTTGTTGCCCAGGCATGTTTGTGGTTCTGTGTGAGCCCATTTGGTTCTCCTTTCTGGCACAAGCAAGATCCCATATCATTCTTAAATAAATAAATAAATAAATAAATAAATAAATAAATAAAAGTAGCATACCACTGCTGAAAATCAGAAGGACCCTGCTGGACCCTCTGGGAAGTTGTATTTCTTCTTGAACCATGACAGACATTACTACTCAGGCATCAGAAACCCATGGAGGACACAAAGCCTGATGGGTAGTCAGAGGAGGAGGAAACATGAGAAAGAATAGATGAGAGAGAGAGGGAATGAGACAGGGAAAAGAAGGAAAGGAGACAGGGAAGGAAGGAAGGAAAAGAAGGAAGGGAGGGAGGGAGGGAGGGAGGGAGGAGAGGTATAAAGAGCCTGAGAGCCCAAAGGCCTTAATTTGAAGTTCTCTCTATGGTATGAATCTCTAAGCACAAAACTATGGCAGTCCCATGAGTAATTAGGTTAAGGTTTAGGAGGCTGCCTCTGGAGTGAGAAATCTTTAAATTGAAATTGTACCTCTACTACTTATTAGCCAAGTGGAGCCTGGGCACATCACTGAACTGCTCTGAGCTTCCCCACTACCCTACCCATAAAACCGGGACATTCTTACTGAACTTGCCCGCTGGTGAGAGTTAAACATAGGTAACTGCTTGAAGTCCAATTCCGTAGTGGCTGCCACATGCACGCCATCATTTCCTTCATTCACGCTGTTGCCCCTGTTCTGTTTTGAATGTGCAAGTTCATCCTGCTCCAGCCCCACGAGAACCAAGACCATCTTTCTCACTGGAGGGTTTCACGTCCTGATTTCAGTAATTCTCTAGAACTTTTTTTTTTTTCCTGCCGGCCTGCAAGAACTGATTAGTATGCAAAGGAGCGACCTGTCCACTTCACTCTGCAGCAGGAGCCAGGGCAGAGCAGAGGCCTGGAGAACGGTGTGGTGCGTTTCTCAATGGCAGGCAGACCGAACCCGGGACAAGTGAAGCTTTGCTTGTTTCAAAAACTCTGTCGTAAATTAACGTAAAGATGCTCTTTTTCCTCACCAGCCAGAGGACGGGCGTGTTGCAGCGGGCAATTAATCTTGCCTGATCTATATTAAATATTTATCTGCTGAAATGAGCCCAGGATTGTAGTGTTATTTTTCATTATAGAACTTTATCATTTCCAAAGAGATTTCCATGTGCTGCTCCCTTGTACATATTAAATCCAAATTTCCTGTGGAATGACACATTTTTCTTGGCGACGACCTTTTCTCTCTGTAACTAGCTACCGATATGTTGGAATATGCAGGGCGATAAACACATTTATTGAGAAGGAGGGAGTGAAGCAATCTAGTATTTGCTTTCCTAGTAAAAACCCCGGGGACAGGCTCGGGAATGTGGAAATCAGTGCCCATATTCAGCAGTCAGAGGTGAAGGGCACAAAATTGAGGTCTGCTGTGGAAGAGGCGAGGCAAAGAGTTGCTTTGATAATAGTTATTACAATTCCTCGCATTTGAATAGGCCCTTTTACATTCATTTCCATTATCTCATTTTATTTTCACAACAAACCCAAGGAAAAGGCATGATGATATCTCCAGTGTAGAAATGAGGCTCTGAAGGTTAAATGTTTTTGTCAAATACCGAGATGGGGCAGAGCTGGGACTGGAACTCTGATCTGATGATGACTGAGTTCAGGACTCTGGCCTGTACCACACTGCCTCCCACCGGGAGAAGAGAAAAGTGCAGCTTTATTAGCCTCCGATTCTGAATATGCGATCTGATATTCAAGTCACTGGGTGGGTAGTGCATGATTTGTTTAGCATGATGGTCAGCCTAGGTCTAAGCCGTGCCTCTGGAAAGCACAGGCATTTCCAAGGGTAAGTAAAAGAAAAAGAAGAGGGATGAAGAATGAGCAAGCCGAAGAAATAAGAAATGGAAGAGAAGGAGGGCGACAGAAGGGGTTTGGAGTCAGGCTTCTCAGACATGAATGTGCATTCACATCAGCTCAGCATCTTATTAAAAATCAGCGGTCCGGAGTGGGACCTGGGATTCAGAATTTCTTGCAGGCTTCCACACACCTGGATGCTGCTGGTCCAAGGACTGCAGTTTAAGCAGCAAGGTGGTGAGAAAGAGGAGGAAGCAGAAGGGATGACAGCATCAGGTCTGTCACCATTGGCCCCGGGGACCAGAGACCAGGAAAGTGTTGTTTAATATCATATTCCCCATCTCCTTATCCTTAAGGCTAAGCTTGGGTTCCAGGAAACTAGCAGGTACTTTTGTGGTTCTATGATTCTTCAACTTTAGCCCACATCAGAGTCACCTGCAGGGCTTGCTGGAACAGACTGCTGGACCCCACTCACAGAGGTTCTGAGCCGGTAGGTCTGGGGCAGGACCAAGGATTCTGCATTTCTAGGAAGTTTCCAGGTGGTGCTGCTGCTGCTGGTGCATCCAGGGACTTCGATGACCACTGTTTTCTCTTGACCCCTGCATTTTAGAGAACATCAGAAGAGGCCCAGAGAGGGAAAATGACTTTGTTTACAGTTATAGGACCAGTGAGGGGCAGATTCAGGCCTCAAACTCTCTTAACTCCTAGGCCACTTCTCTTTCTATTTCTCATAGCTCTGCATCCTTGGTCAGGTCCTGGCACCGGTTTCTGTCCCTGAAAAAGGTGTAGGAGGAGTCTAAAAACAGGTGGTCAGTGAGCATGATGACTTGGGCAGTTGTGATTAATGTAACCTTGAAGAGAAAAGACCCCACCCGCTTCCCAGGGGCCGAGCACTTCTGTGTCTGCGGTGCACACAGACACACGCGGATGGGAGAAGTAATCTGTCACCTCGCTCCCTCCCCTGTGACCAGCTATTACTCTCCCCTTGGTCTTGTTCAACATGAAAAACATTATATCTGGGCAAAATTAAATTTGGGGGATTAGAAAATAAAAGAACAACATCTTTTTTTTCTCTGTCCCCTTTCAAAATTCCTTCCTTTTTCTTCCAAAGGTTATAGCTTCTGGCATTGCTACATATTGAATTTTTAAAAAGACTTTTCTCTAACAATGACAGTGGAGATGGGCTTATCCTTCACTGTTCTGTTCTTTGGTTTCTTTGTTTTTCATTTTTTATCCGTTTTTCTTCTTCCTTCCCATTTCTCTTCTCTTTTAGGTTCCACCTTCCCCCTTTCCTCTCCCTCCTTCGTTCTTCTCCTGGAATCAGGGCATGTCCGAACCAAAAGAGGCCCTCAGTCACCAAGTCCAACATACTTGTCTCCCAAGTGGAAAACCACGGTCCAGAAAGCTTCAGCCCCATATATTGTTGGACCTTCTAGAAGGGCCTGGTCAGGATCTTAGCTCTACTCAGCTGCAGGGCGGGGCTCGACCCCAGTGTCTCGATGCCTTCCCGCCATGGATCTCAGCCATTTTCCATCTCAGCCCCGTACTTGAGTTTGCATACCCCTCAACAGTGGCGTCTCCCCCATGTGTAGTCCAGGCAGGGGACAGAGTGGGTGAGACAGGGGTGAAAGGCCTTGTTAAAACTGTTGGAATTCGTAGAGGATGTAAAGAAGCCAACGCTTTCAGGCCCTATTAAGAGACGTTCAAGTCTGCATTTTGGAGAATTCATTATGTCTCTGCCCTACGGCTCTGTAATTCCACTTTAGGGGTCGTTGTCAAGAAAGGCTCACAATGTGTACAGAGGTCTGTGCCTACAGTGACATTTTCTGCAGCACTGTTTGTACTAGACGACAAAGGACCAAAAATGTAAGCAACCTTAATATCTATCAGTAAGGATTGTTCAAATAAATTAGGGTCCATCTTTATAATACCACAAAGTCAGTAAAAAGGATAGAGAAATCTATATGTAGTGATCTGGAAAAAATCATGATATATTGTCTTGAGAAAAATAAAGCATGTTGCACATATACACATGACTTGATTTTTGCTTTAAAAAACTACGTGTCTGTAGGCCAAAGTGCTAGATTTATATAAGCATAAGTGAAAGAAATAAAAGATTTAAAATATATAATAAACTAGTACAATGGGTGCTTTTTAATATTTTTCAAAATATCTCCCTTCCATCCATCTCTGTATTCCTTGGCAATGCTGATTTATCCTACTTGCCTGTAGGAAATCCTGTTCAGCCTTGATATCACTCTTCCCTCCCTCTCACTCTCTCTCATTCTTTTTGCCTCTCCCTTCTTCCTTCCCTCCCTCTGTCCTTCCTCATACGCACTGCATAAGTGATTTTTGAATGCTTACATCAATGCTGAAAGACCCACAGAGGAAGAACACTAGTTTCCTGGTAGTTCTTCCGCAAAGGCAGGCTGATTGATTGCAGATTGCAACCAGCTCCAACTTTCTGTCCCAAATGACAAATGAAGAGCTCTTAAAAACAGAATAAAATATCCCATATGAGGAGAACTATCTCTGCCAGGCCAGGCATGAAAGGCAGTGAGCAATGAGAACCGTGTGTAATTCCTGACCTATCCGTAGCCTGTCTCATTTCTACACTCACGGAGCCAGCGTTAGCAGGGCCGGCTCGGCTCCGTGGCTTGGCTCTCAAGGCTTTGCCGCCATTTATCCGCAAACCACAATTATCTCCAACACCTCCCTCTCCTGCACCATCGTGCTGGGGGCTCTGGGTATGTCCCCGTTTCCTAGACAACACTCTGTGGCTTTACTCACGTTTTCTCCATCTGTGAACACCCTAAGCAGTCGCCAGGACCTGGCTGCACGCTTCCCCTCCTTGAAGTCTCCTTTCAGAATTAAACCAAACCTCACCTGCTCTGGTGTTAGAGCAGTTATTTAATGGCAGTTCTTCACCTGAGATGGTTCTGGAGGATAGGAATCATGTCATTTTCTATGTATACTGAGTGCCTCTTTATACACAGTAGATGTTCAACAAATGAAATAAAGGATGAACGAGGGGGAAATGATTCGGCAATAAATTGAGTAGCGAGATTCCTGGTTCGGTTAGGCCTACTAAATAATTACTACTAAATTTCAATTGGACTTAATTCAACAGCATTTAAAAATACTAGATATCTTACTCATGTTGTCAGTATTGGAAACCACTGTGTTCTTTTTCTCTGTATGTTACCATATATCCATAGCTCCAACATTAATTTTCTCAACACTGGCTTGGGTTCAAAAAAGTCTCTCCTGAGATTATCTACCATTTTCCTTATGTTGGACATTTTATTTTATTGCCATTTTTTCAAAATTATAACCGAGGCTGTTACAATCCTCTTTGTGCCCATAACATTTTTCTTCTTTTGAATTATTTCCTTAGGATAAATTCCCAGGAGAAGGATTATTAGGTCAAAGCATATAAACATTCTTATAAACCTCATTAATTTTGACCCCACTAATTCAGAATTTGTGCTGATTTGGGCAGGTAGTGAGCTTTCTCCTGTTCTCTCTTTGAAAGGAAAACCACTAAATAGTAAATTGGCATGAACACAGTTTTCAAGGTGCTATTGACAGTATTTCTTGCAAACATTTTAAGCATTTTTATAGGCACCTCTTTCTTGCATGTGGAATTGATATGTTCATTATAATTTATTCTCATCAGTTCGTTACTGCAGCCTTCAATGATCAACACTTGGTTAACTAATTCCCACCTTTTTCTACACCATTGACGTGAATGAGACATTGGCTACCTCTGGAGGGTCCCCCCACTGATTTCATTTGATACACATGTAATTAAGCACCTGAGACTTGCGGGGTACTATTTTAGGTGCTGAAGACACTGGTAAATTAGACAAGGCCTTTTCTCTCGAGAAGCTCAAGTCTCTTAAAGGAGACTGGCAGGCAGACAGGTGCAGCACGGTGGGTCGGGGAGGTGGAGGACGGGGGCAGCACCTTGGAGAGGCCCCTCACAGAGCCGGGGGCCCAGCCAGAGTTCCGGGACTAACCCTCTGGCTGGGCCGAGCTCTAAAGGAGCGGGAGTTCACCAACCAAAGACTTTCAGTGGGACACACATTTCAGCTACTATCTGTACTAGATGGTGTTTGTTTGCTTTCAAATATTTAAATGACCCAGCCTTTTCATGAATTCAGACTAAACATCCCCCAAACAGCCTGAATTCATATGGCTTGCTTTCTTCTCTGCAAAGAACATCAGGAAGAACCTAAGATCAGAGGCCTAAGCTTGGCTCTGTTAGTGATTTGGTCTGAGCCTTGTCAGATCAGGGGATGTATCTGAACCTCAGTTTTTTCATCAAAAAAATGGAAGTCTGTTTGTTTTTTTTTTAAGTCAGGGCATTAAGAGTATGAAAAAGACACTGAAAGAAAATGCTCTAAATAGTTTTAAGAAGATGCAAGGTAAATGTGTTTGTCTTATTTACTCAGTTGATACAGGGCCTCCCTTGGCTCCTCAGGAGTCCTTCATCCATCCCTTTGTTTGAAGTTCCCCATTGGAGTGGGGTGGCAGATACCATCTATGTAACATGAAAATGGTTTCCTAATAAGCTCTATATGAGGCCAGAAAGGAAGTGCCAAACAAAATGAGCCAACAATCAGTCAGGGAGGCAGCGCTGCCTCTGACTGTGTGGGGAATGGTTCGCTGCTCGGGAAGACAGGCTCTGAGTTCCGCATGTGCTCTCAGTGCAGCGGGGCTGTGGGAGGGGAGCAGGGAGGCGGAGTGGAGGGGGTAGCCCACGGGAAGACAGGCAGGGACTTAGGGGAGTCAGGGTCCTGGAAAGGCCATGAGATGTCATCCAGTACAAACCCCAAATTCTAAACACAGAAGAAGGTCCCAGAGAGGGAGAGGAGCAGAGGCAAGATTTGTCTCTGTGGACCAAGCACCAGGGAGAGGAACAATGGACAAAAGACCCCGGGTGCAGCGCGAGTCATTATACAGGGCCCGGCACAAATAACGCCCCTATTTTTATTACAAAATCATAAACATGTAATCCTGTAACGTAATAATATCACACTCAAGCACACCATATGACATTTTAGGGGAAATGTTCAAATTAAAACTATAAATCATTACACCCATACTATATACTACCGGGCGCACTCGAGCAGGCCTTGCTTCTGCCGGACCCCGTAGAGGAGGTTCGGTCCGGAGCGGGTCATGAGTGGCCTGCTACTGGGTCCTGCCCCAGCCTTACTGAGATAAAATTACCAACTAAAAATTGTATATGTGTAATGCATACAATGTGATGTTTTGATATATGTATACATTATGAAATGATTACATAGGGTATTAATATGTCCGATTACATTAGTTTTTTGAGGGGGGTTGTTTCTTTTGGAGAGAACAATTGATATTTACTCTCTTAGCAAATTTTCAAGTATACAACACAGTGTTATGAACTATAGTCACTGGGCTGTATGTTAGGTCTACAGCATGTACTCATCCTGGGTAAGCGAAACTTTCTATGGCCAATATTTCCCTCTTCCCCCAAACTCCTTCTCCCTCGCAGTCCCTGACAACTACCATTCTAGTCTCTGCTTCTGTGAACTTTATTTAAGCAGATGTTGGGGGCCTCTTTTGAAATACATCAGACAAGGACACTGGGGAGTAAGTGAGGCGTGGGACGTGGGGTGGGTCTTCCTTTGTCACAGATGCCATACTTCCTGCCATGAGAGATTCCTAGTATGCTTAAATTCCTGAGGACTGTTCTCTTTTTCTGAAAAGTTAAAACCTTTTTGTCCCAACTTCAAGATGCAGGGCCCCTGACTCTGACCGTCAGGCAGTTAACACTCATCTGTGTCATTGTGGGTCACTCAGCTGGGACCTTCGAAGAGGCTGCGGGTTTTTCTCTGGTTCTGTTCTCTTCAGCTCTTCTTCCAGAATCAGTGGTGTGCTCATAATGCATGTTTAACAACTGTTAGCAATGTGTACTTTTCTCCCTTATAAAAGCTCTGATTATTAGTGTTTGTCAACTTTCATGATGGAAACATTCTCATAATCAAGCTACTTGATGTCACTAAATGTGGAGTTAGGAAGAGGGCCACACAATCAGCTTTCCCCAGCCAGTGGGAAGGAACTGACTTTGCAAACCAGTCCCTGGACCTGTGCTCTTGGCTTCCTCCATGGAGGTTTCACTGCATCTCATCTGTTGCAGAAGTTAATGTACCGGGAGAAGAGGAAAGAAGGATATGAAAAGTAATGACAGGAAACAGTTCAAATATCCTTCAGTGGGTGAATGGATAAACAAATTGTGGTGCATCCACAGATAATTATAGAGAAAATTAAGGGTAAAATATATATGTTTATACAGCAGCTTTGCAGAGCGATTGGGCAAAATTTATGTCATTTGCAATGGGCAAGTCTTCTGATCCAGCAATGCCCTCTCTTAGTACTTTCCTAGAGAAAACATGCATCCATATACTGGGAGACATGGGCCAGGGTGTTCAGTGCCAGATGATTTATAGAATAATAATGAAGATATTAGAAGTGGCCTTGATATCCACCAGGAGGTCAATGCATAAATACAGTGCAGGTTGTTAATAGTGTAGAACACTAAAGATTAAAACACAACTATTGTTACTGACATAAAGATTCCTATAGAGGATTTTGTTGAGACAAAAAAAGCAAGATAAAAATAATCCACATGGTGGTGTTTCCCACATATATTTAACACATACATGCATGCACACACACAAAACAATACTTAACATTTTTAAGAGTATATTTATATACATGTGAATGCAAACATAAAAATCAAGAAGGTTTTACCATGGTAATGGCTACTGCCTGTAATTGAAACCTTTTTAAAAAACAAATACATTGCATTCACATATTGGTTGTATAATTAAACATAATCGGACCATCGTTAGGAAATGTTATGAGAGCAACTCATGGAGTTTGTTTTGGATGTGTTTAGGAAAGTACCCAATTAAGACGACTGTTACAGATCTTTCAGGAAAATGAGTCCTCCGATGAAGATGTTTTGTCTGGCTGTCATGAGCGGGAAACATGAAAGAAAGAAAGAAGAAGGCAGTGAGGAAGAAAGGATAATCGATACAATAAAAGAGACAGGAGATAAAATGAAAAGAAACAAAAACTGGAAGAGAGGGGAAGAGGTGAGGGAGGCAAAGACTGCAGGGCAGACGTCAGTGAGAGGTCAGATGGGGAGGACCGGAGGCAGGCTACAGCTCCGTTGCACTGTTGGAGGATTCCTTTCTAGGGAAGCCAGAATAACATCACACCCTTCCTGGTACGAGGCTCCAGTTCCGAGATGGCTCCATGGCTGTGCCGGATAGAATGAGGGCCATCGAGAGAGTGTGCTCCACCAAGGCAACATGACTCTTGCCTTGGGATTAAGGGATCCAGCAAAAACTGGTGGGCCTCGCCCTGTAGGTGGGACTGGACACTTGCTCCTTATGTGGCTGTGGAAGTTGCACGGGACCTATCCAGCAGTATGCCCATTTCAGAATTAGTCTTAGGGGGTCTATCATATCGAGACTGTGCACGAAACCTCCCCACCTCTCTTCTTTGCTCATTGGAGTCATTTAAATTCATCAGTCAGGATAGAGGGCCCATGTGGTCCTACTGGGCTTAGCACATACTTCATGAGCAACTAGTCTGTGCTGGGCACTATGCTAAACAAGGACAGAGAGGGCAGGGATAAACAGAATTGGTTAGAACCCTAACAGTGTTAAGCTCACAGTCTGGTGGGAGTGAAGAACATATACATAACTCAAGGTAGGACAGAATCATTAGAAATACAGAGGTGATTTGATGCTAACAAACTGCAATGTTTCCTCATTGATTGGAAAGCATCCTGTTCATTGGGAGTTGGACTTTTATAAGCCTAAGATATTTATCAAAAGAAAAAAATGAATTTTGCTTTTAGATATGTGTTATGAACTCCATCCATCTATTATCAGGCATAAGTTCTGAAATAGTTTAGGTACACAAGGCCTGGAGTCAGAGAGACCTGAGTTCAAACCCCAGCTCTGGTTTTATTTATGCATGACCTTGGGCAATCACTTTAATGTCAAAGCCTCCATTTTCATGTATATAATTGGAGATGTGATTTAACCCACAGGTTAGGATGAAACTTAAATACTATAATTGTGTAACATCCATAGCATGTATTTACATTTACATATGTGTGTGTATTTCATATATATTTTATACATACTATACATATACTACATATTCTACTATATATATAAAAATGTATAAACTACTACATATATACTGTACACAGTGTATGTTTGTATATATACTACATATATATTTTATATATAGTACACATAGACATGTTTGTATATATACTGCATATATAGTATATATACATATACGTGTAGTGTGTGCATGTCTCTATATCTATCTATATCTGTATCTATATCTGTATCTATATAATTTAGTTAGATGATCTTCCAAGGTAAGTGCTCAATTTATTCTCTGTGACCTGGAGCCACCCACTCCTTGATGCTTTATGATTCTGACATCACTTACCTCGAGCCCCAGTTTCCTGATTTGTGGCACATTCTCCCCTTTTACTGAGCTTGAGTCCTTGGTTCTGTGCACAGTCTCCCCTTTTGGCCCTGGGGCTGACCTGTGAGGTAGGCAGGGCTGGAACCACCCCTCCCATTTTCCAGAGAAGGACCCTGGGGCACAGCAAGTTAGCGGGACATCCTCAAGATTGCCCAGATAAAGGATGAGTTCTGCCAGCTCTGCACGTGGCCTGTCCCAAAGCAGAGCCAGCAGCTGGGGTCCCATCCAGTGAAATGAATCCTGGCTCCTCCAGCCATGTCCATTGGCAGAAGCACATGGGCCCTTAAACGTTCTCTATAATCTCCACCAAATCCATCTCTTAGTTGCTGGGGGGGAGCCATTTAACTCTGTTTACTCCTCATTTTGTCTTTCCTACTAGAGTTTGCTTCTCCCTCATGTGCCCTCTCCTAGTGCCCTGCTTTCCAGGGCTGGATCACTCAAGGCCAGAAGACAGAAGCTGGCTTCTTCCTCCGCCCTCATTCCCTATGATGTGCTCTCTATTTCTCTGAACTGGAGAGCACCTGCCATTTAAGAGAACACAGCTGGTGGGTCTGGGGAGAAGCGGGCAGAGGTTTCCTTGACTGGGCAACCTGGGGGCGGACTCACGATAAACAGAATGTGGTGGCCTGAAGGGTAAGCTGCCAGTTGCAGTCACTCTCTGCTTTTAGCTGACCGGCTTCTGCAGTCTGTATCTAGGCCTCGACATTCACTATCATCTCGGTTGAGTTTGCATTTTGATAGTCAGCTTCAACTCTATGTCAGGCCCAAGGAATATAGAGGTAAAGGCGGCTTGTCCTTGGGAAGCTCTTCATCCAGGGGGAATATAAACCATGGACAGATAGAATGAATAGTCAGAAAGAGAGTTGGAAATAGTTGGAACGACTGGCCCAAGTTCACAGAAAAATTTGAAGACAGAGCCAGTCTGACGACATGACCATGGACAAGTAACATGGCCTCTCTGAGCCTGAAAATTTTTCCTCTTCATCCTGGCCTTTTGGCTAAAACAGTTGAGTGAGACTCTCTTGAACACATGTGGCTCAGAGTATGTGGTCAATAATTAGTATCGACTAATGAGTACTAAGGAGGTGATCGCAAGGCTCTGATTCTGGCTAGAGAGGCAGTGTGGCTATTGGAGATCTGGAAGAGCTCCTGGAAAGGGTGGCGCTGTGCTTGGCCTGGCAGGATGAACAGGACAGAGTGGGCCAGTCCTTGCATGCCTGCTTCACCCCTTCCCACCCCTTCCCATCCCACGCTGCTTCAGTCCAGCCTCTGGGCCTTGCTCACAAGTCTCCCCACTCCTGACATTGCTTTACCACTTTTCTTTACTCAAATCCTCACCAGCCCCCAAACCCAGGAAAGTCTTCCTCTTCCATTTGCCCATCTGAACTTCTCTGGCCTCATTTTGGATTAAGATTCAGTATCACTCAGGGTTTATACACATTTGTTCTCTAATTGTGTCAGAGAATCATAGTAAATATTGACAAGGACTCCAGAGAAATATTATTCAACCCTTCAATTTTATAGATGGGGAAACTGAGGCCCAGATAAGAGAAATGACTGGCTCAGGTTCACAGAAAAATTTGAAGACAGAACCAGAAGTTCACTCATTGTCACTCATGGCATCACCTCTCCTACTGTGTGTAGGCTACTGCACATACATGCCTAACAAAGAGAGAACAAGCAAATCCTGCCCCAGAAGGAGAGGCACTTGAGTTCCCAGACTGTAAATAATTGTTGGCATCTCTGTGACCCTAAACACCTTCATCCCTTTGCTACATGTCCATATCTACTGAACGTAAAATCTCAATTGCCATCGCCTTCAGCAGAACGCGTTTGTTCCACTATATGAATTCTCAATATGAATTCCTGTTCACCTTTCTCCTTGATTTGGGGTGCACCATTTCCATAAATATTCACACTGAGGCTGAGTTCTCAGGATGATGTAGTATACACAGCAGTCCTGGTGGTTCCTGATGTTGCAGAGCTTAGATTTTAGCTTTCTATACTCGATTCAGTTCCTTGAGGAGGGGGAGGATTGGTCTTTTTCACCTTTATGTTTCTAGCATCCATCAAAGAGTTTGCAGGGCCAGTCATACTGGACCAGCCATATCAACGCCAGGCTCTAGAGCAGTTCCTAGTAAATAGTAGGCCTGTATTGGTTGGTGGAATGGGTCTTCACTCAGATCATTTTTGAAAGTGAGAATGTGCATAGGGGGCGAAGGGGACTCAGTAATGTTTCCTGCCTGAACATCTCCCAAGCCCAGATTTGCACACCCAGCCGCACACTGTCCCTCTCGCCCAGATGTCAGGTGGGCGCCTCCAGTATATCATGTCGGCACCTGGCCTTCCGACCGCCCCTCCCTACTACCAGCCAAATCTCTCCTGCTATAGCTTTCGCATCTCACTTGATGGAAGACCTACATTTCCAGTTATTCAAGCTAAAACCCTTTTTACTCTTCCTTGATTTCCCTTGTTCTTTCACACCCCTTATCTAATCCATCGGTCAATTCTACTTTTGCCCCCTTGAAAATTCAAATCCAGAACCTGACCCTGTCTCATCTCCTCTCCTGCTACTCCCCTGTTCATGCTGCTGTGGGGATTATGGCAGAAGCCTCCTGTGTAGTTTCACTGCTTCTGCTTCTCTCCATTCCAGGCTCTATGTGGAGTGATCTCTGTAAAACATGAGTTCAGTCCTGTCACTCATGGAGCTCAATGCCCTGCAATGGCTCCCCATTTATTTCAGAATAAAAACCCCTATCCTCTCAGTGGTCAAGAAGGTCTTACACGGTCAGACCCCGGTTTTCTCTGTCACATGCCCTCCTACTACTCCTGCCTCTCAGTCACTGTTGTCTAGTCCCCAGGAGTCCTGCTGTCCCCTCTGTTTGGGAGGCTCTTCCACCAGGTGTCAATATACATAGCTCACTCCCCACCTCCTTTCAGATCTTTTCTTAGGGACACACTGACCCTGACCATCCTATTTGAAACTGTACCCCTTCGACCAGCACATCCAGCCTCCCTTACCCTACTCCAACTTTTCTTTTTCCTATACTACTGATCACTTTCTATTTTTTTTGCTTAAAGTATTCATTATCTTTTGTCTGTCATCTCTTACTAGAAGAGAGGTTTCACCTCTGTGACTGGTTTGTTCATTAATATGGGGGGGGACCCCCGCCCAGGAAAACCAGATTCTCTTCTGGAGGGCGGCCCCTGTTGTACAGGCTTCCCTCGCTCGGTGAGTGTCCTAGGCACCCACCTGGATCAGTGCACCAGCTGGTGTTGCTGTGAGAGGCTGCACTTGGCTTCAGTGAGTTTGTTTGGAAGACTCTTTCAGTGCGCCTGCCTGTTTCATGATGGGTGATTTACAAGCGCACCTGCTCACGCTGCAGGGAGTGTTAAGCAGTTTTTGACCCCCAAAAATGGCATGATCCCCCCGCCCCACCCTCCCTATTCACCTGATCTTGCTCTGAGTGACTTTTTTTGTTTCTCCGGATGAAAAAAGTCCTCAAAGGGAAATGTTTTGCTGATGTGGAAGATGTGAAACAAAAATGGCAGAAGCACTAAAAGGAATCAAAATCTACAAGTTCAAAAACTGTTTTAAGCAGTGGAAGAAACATCTCGATAGGTCTATTGCATCAAATGGAGAGTATTTTGAAGGTGACCGAAGTTTAAACATGTAAGAATAACTACACAATTTTTTATAAATAAATTCCAAGTTTTGGGGGCCCCCCCTTGTATATCTCAAGTGCTCAGAATAGTGTGTGGTGCTTAATCAATATGTGCTGAGTGAATGTACACACAAATGAAGAAATGAAAAATTCACTGAATTAATGAATGATGTGGCAAAGTGTAGAGAGCAGAGAATTTAAGGCCACATATACCTGGAGTTGCCTATGGAGCTTCAGTTTCTATATTTTAAAAATGGACTAAGTAAAAATCTCAACGCATAGGACAGCTTGAGGATTAAACTGAGGTATTTGAAATGTGCTTTGCAAGCTGGAAGGCATTGTATAGATGTTAGCTTAAAAAAGGAAGGGGAAAAGAAAAAAAAAAAGAAACCACAAAGAAGGAGTGACCAGCAGAGGATTATATAGGCAAAGTCCTGCGGTCCCAGTGAAGCCCTGAAGGGGATAAGGCACCAGTAAAAATGAAGCTGAAGAAACTTGGGCGAACAAATGCCTTATGCACCTGAGGCAGTGGAAGGTGATTCATTCTATAAGCGTTTTCAAGGAATTTGGAAATTGCAAGTCACTGCACTCAGAGTTGAACTGGTATTGATAATTTCACAGTGCTTGATGGGGTCAAACCCCACATGTAAAAGAATTGTAACCCAGTGTCATGAGAGGTTCAGGTGCCTGCCTGGGAATGCAGAGGAGGGAGGGATAATGATTAGAAGATAATACCCTTTATGATCACCTCCATGTGGCCAGGCCTTTGCATACATTTTGTCTAATAGGAAACCTGTGGAGAAAGGACCTTTATGATCCTCACTGTGCGGGAAACAAGTCCAGAAAATTTGTGACTGATACAGAGCCACCCAGCTGGTTAGAGGCAGTACTGAGCTTTGAACCCCAATTCTGTCTTCATTTCCAGACCTGTTCTCTTTCTGCCAGATGTTCCTGTCGGTCTCATATGTTGGTTTGAGATGGAGGTATTAGAGAAGTTTCCATAAATGAAGTAGGATTTTATTTCCATCTTGATGGATGGGGTTCGGACAGGTGAATTCATTCATGTATTCAACAAATATTTGCTGAGCACCTACTAAGTGCTGGGCACAGTTATTAGGCTCATGCAATGAACCGTCCAGTGAATAAGACAACGGTTTTTTTTTTCCCCCTTGGAGTATGTTGTAGCGGGAGAAAGGGCTGAGGCCCGGAGAGTACAGGCATGTGGAGAAAATACTAAAATGTAAACAAATGGATAAAATTACTGCAGATAGTGACATAATTGACATAGGTAGATGAAAATCTGGATAATGGGATGGGGACTAGTTTAGTTTTGGTGGTCAGAGATGGTCTCTCTGAGCTGGTGGCCAGGAGCTTTGAATGATGAGGGAGCAGTATTGCAGAGAGCTGAGGGAAGTGCGCCCCCTGCAGGCTACAATGGCACTGAAAGCCAAGGCATCTACTCCAAGCCCATTTAAGGTTTGAACGAGGCCTCTGTGGCTGGAACGCAGTTGATGGGAGAAGAATGGGAGAAGATGAAGTTGGAGAGGTCTGCAGAGGTCAGCCGCGGTAGGAAGTTTTGGTTTTACATTAATTTTAAAATTCACCTTCACTTTCATTGATCCTCCTTGTTGACTTGGATCACCTTCTCAGTGCCTTTGCTGGATCCTTCTCTTTTCAATTTCTAGATATTGGAACACTGGTGTCACTGCCCTTGGACCTCTTACCGACATATACCCATGTTTTGATGATCTCATATGTTCTAATTTATTCTTGTGGCCTTAGAGCATCTGTCCTGATAATTCACATTTATGTCCCCCGCTTAGACCTCTCCCCTGAACTCCAGACTCATATGCCCAATTATTTAATAACCTTCTTAACTGTGTCATATCAAAGTCTGAATTCTTGGCTTCTCCTTTCTAATGTGCTCCTCTACCAGTGTTTCCAATTTTGTTCAATGGCATCACTATTGACCCAGTTTTTGCACCCCAAGCCCAAAGCGTTCAAGATTCTTTGACTTCCACACCAGCAAATCCTATAGGTTTAACTTATAAAACACATGTGCAGTATTGTTGCCATTCTGATCACTCTCACCCTCATCCAGGCCACCAGTGCTTCCATCTGGACCACAGCAGAGGCCACCTGGTGCCACCCTGGCTTCCACTTGCGTCCCATCCCCACTTTCAACTCCTCCCCACAAAGCAGCCAGAGTGATCTTCTGAAACCTAACTCAACTCCTGTTACCCTCCCAGATTCCTTCACTGGCTTTCATGGTACTTAACAAAATCTAAAGTCCTCATCATGGTTCACCAGCGCCCACTTCAGGTAGCCTCTGCCACCTCTCCCTACCTCTCCAAGGTGACCTTCTTGTCATTGTTCAAATTCTCTGTTTACTCACCAAATTGGATGTTTTGAAGTTGCTTTTTCCTTTGCCTGAACAGACCTCAGTCCCCTTTACCTAGTTCAGGTCTTCAGTCATGTTTCTCCTCATCGGAAAAGCTCCTACTGCCCCATATAAAAGTGGACCCTCTTCATCCCTGTTATTTTCTAGCCTCTTACCTTTTTTTAAAAATTTTTTCCATGACACTTAGCATTGTCTGGCATTTCATTACATAGTCATTAGTTTGTTTATTGACTGGCTGTCCTCCTGGAATATGAGCAACAATTTGTCCTTTTCACTGCTGTATCTACTTCCTTTAGAAGACCACCCTGAACATTGTAGGTGCTCAGAAGTCGGTGGAATGAATGAATAAATACATGGGGAGTTGTGGAGCCAACCGAGTGTGGCAGCAATGCGGTGGTTCTTTCCACAGATATTTCAGAACCTGCTCTGCGCCAGGCCTTCAGCCTGGTGCTGAGAATACCCTGAACAGGCTACCTTTTTTATTCTCATGCAGAATGCATCATGGAGCAGGGACAGGAAGCAGTGAACAGACGATTTTAGTGCAGGGTCAGACACACGTTAATTGGAGAAGTACAAAGTGCTGTTGGCGAGTGAGAAGAAACCAGCAGAAGCAGGGGAGTTTTGCCAACAGGGAGGAGAGCCTGGAGGTCAGAGTGGGTTTGTACACTTGATGGGGCTCAAGAAAACAATAAAAAACAAGATGAGTACATGCCAGGGCCAGGGGAAATTAGGTGTCATGAAGAAGCTGGACCGTCCTGGGCAGGAAAGATCACGGTAGGCACTGCACTCGGAATGAAGTACTTTGGGCTCTATTTCAGGTAGTGGGCAGTCTCTGAAAATTAATAAAAATGGGAGGAAGAAATGAAGGCAGGAGGTGCCGATTGTTATGAATAGGTCCAAAGAGCTGTTCGGTCTGACTGGAGTCAGGTAATAGAGGAAGGAGCTGGAAATTAGAGAATATTGAATAGGAATTGTGTAGACAGTGGGGATTCATTGATGGCTTCCCAGCAAGGTGGAGAAGGTGTCATCAGCCAAGCCCTACTTTGAGAGAGAATTCTGGCTGTAATATGGAGGAGAAGTGTATGGTTGTCAAGGTAGAACTGAAGAACCCGGTGGGTGACATTTATACCTCCAGGTGTCTTGGCTAAGAACCTTTTTGTATTTAATCCCATAAGAATCTTTTACTGCAGATATTTGGACTTATTAGATGTGCTACTGATTGGAAGAGGGGAAAATGAAAGCACTAGGGTGCTAAGGATTAATTCCAAAATTTCTCACTCCTGAGGCTTAAATTGCCACCTTTGTCTACACATGGAACAGGGTACAGTTGTGTATAGAAACAGGAAGTCGCTGAAGACTTGGGCAGTTTGGAAATAAGAGTCCTGGTAACTTGCCATATTCCAGGGGCTGAGTGTTGGTAGTATAACAATCTGATTGTCGGGGGTGGAGCTGTCCAAAAACATGAGTTTCTTAATGCTGGAAATCTATTCATAAACTCCCTTGTGCTGCCTTGATTTATTTAATAATTATTTATTGGGCACTTTATAAGTTCCAGAAATGTACTAGTGCTGAGAAAAATACAGACTCACCCCATGGAGGTTCCTGGTAGAAGGGACGACAATAAAATCATCACACAAGAACATAATTGCTAGCGACGTGCAGTGGTTCAGGGAGACTTGAGCTTGCTGGGGTAGTCGGGGACAGTTTCCTGTAGCAGTGACTTCCAACTGAGGTTCAGTAGGTTGGAAAGGAGTTTACAAGGAGGGAATGCAGAAGATTGTCCAAATCAGAGGAGCCCCGAGAGTCCCATCAGTTCTGGGGGTCTCAGTTTTACTCTGTAGAAGCCACTCAGAGTCTTGTTCAAAAGGCAGAGATGGAGGCTGTGACTTGCCGTTTGAGTGAACTCTTGTTTCTGCGTTTGCACGTGGCTTTCCACCTAAGTCTGATGGAGGTGGCCTGTGGGCCTCATTCTGCAAACCACAGGTAGAATCCGACTCTGACTGCGCACCTTAGCCTGAAGCACGGGGTGGTGGGGGAGAGATGGGGTTCTGCGGCCATCCCCATTCCCAGAGAAGTTCTACTTCTGCCTACTCACTATTTTACAAAATATTTATTGGAATATTATTATTATTTGTGTTTTCCCCAGAAAAATGCAAGTTCTTTGTTGATATTGTTCACTTCTGTTGCCTACCACTTAGAGACAGAATCATAGTAGATGCTTCAAAATAAACAAAAATACTTATTTAAAAGAATGAATTGATGGGTCAAATGTTTCATATCTAAACAAAAATTTGAAGTTCAGTAAGCCAGTTCAGCTGCCCATTTTACAGATGGGGAAAATGTAATACAAAAAGGATGTGTGTCTAAGGTAGTGCAGCTTATCATGGTAAAGTGGATGGTGGATTTACGATGCCTTTGCTCAAAGTTCAAGACCTGTGCCTTTAGACCCAATGCCGACCATTAAGGAGGCCAAAATATTGGCAGCACTTTGCCAGAAATGCAAGAGGTAAATAAGAAATACAAAGTGGTTTAAGAACAGTTCATATATATTCATGGACTTGAGGTTCTTAATAGGCAATTAGCATGCTAGACAGAATCTTGGGTTGCAAGTCATTGTAAGTGAGATCTGGTATGCCCAAAGTGTAACAGAGAGAGTTACCTCTCCTGCGTCCTTAAACCTGAGTTTCTTCATATGTGAAATGGGGATGATTATAACCACCTTCCAGGGTTATTTGTGAATATTAATGCAAAGCAGCTGGCCCATGTTGGGTGACCAATATATATTTATGCTTAGGCACATGGATCTGAAGAATCAAGCATGTCCTATGTTGGAAAATAGATATTATCTATGGCTGAGTCTGTGGATTTAGGTGGAAAGGCACCAGCGTATGAGAGAGAGGGGTCGGTACTAACTGGAAAGTACCAAGTGAGTTCGCAGAAGAGTGGTTGCCAGGCTTTTGTAGCATGTGGCCATTGAAATGCCTTTATGCTCAAGGATAATAAAATTTGCCAGCCATCTGTGGGGACACTCAAAGGGAGGAATTGGAGGACTATTTGATGGAGAGGAACCATTATTATGTGCTTAAGAAGAATGAATAGAATTAAAATTCCTGTTCTCAGGGGAGCCGTGGGACAGCCCAGGGGGCTGACGTCTCAGTGTGCTTTGGAGTATCATCACTAACTCAGAGATGAAAACAGATAAGTCGGTAACCTCTTCCATAACTGTCATTTAGTATCCTGGTGCTGCCTATTCAAAACCAATGTACCTGTCAGTGGTTACAATTACGAGTTCCTGACTGAAGCATTTCTAGTTCACCTGGGCACTCAGAAGACAGTTTCTAATGTTCCATACACATCTTTCTTTCCTGGAACTCATTGGTTTTCCCAGTCAGTAAATACAGCAGCAGCAACACTTTCCAACAACTATGTGGATTCCGAATTTCTCCCAGAAGCATCTCTATCAATCACGTACTCAAGCTCCCCTTCCATATCTTCAGAAGGAGCCTCCCTGCTTCTCAGGGCATCCTGCTCTATTCTCATTGGTTCCGACAGTCAGAAAGGGCTTGTTTTGTTAAATGGGGCTGTGTGTTTCTGTCAGTACCTCCCAGCCTCCTAGTTCTAGCCCTTGGAGTCATGTTTTCATGGAATCACAACTCATCCCGTTGTAACGGAAAATTGGTGCTATCTTTCTTCTTCCTGTGGTGTTTGAGCAATCAAGTACCTTTGAAAATGCCTTAGGCACCACAGATGGTATTTTTTCATCATTGCATATATTAAATCAATTACCGTGTTTAATCATCAAATCATAAATTCCACTTGAAACATGTTTATTTTTATAATCAGGTGTGATCCCGGCATTTTTGATCAGTTCCTTCTCATTTATATTTTAAGTAGTGATTTTTATTTAGGCTCAAAGGTGCTCCAAGCAGGTTCTGTAGGAAAATGTCCTTGTTTTCTAATTTGCTTTGGCCCAGTAGTTTTCAAATATTTCTAAGGCAAGGAAGTCTTTTTGTTAATAAAAAACAACAACAAACACTTAGAATCTACCAATCTACTCTTTGAGTAGTTCAATCTATAAATATTTGATCTCGCGTCTTCGATTATTCTCTTAAAATACTTTATTTGACTGACTGACTAGGTCAATGGGATAAATTAGGGTCAGCAAACTCTCTCTCTAATGGGCCACATAGTAAATATTTTAGAGTTTGTGGGCCTTATGGTCTCTGTTGCAGCTATTCCACCCTGCCATTGTAGTGTCAGAGCAGCCATGGATGGTACAGAAACGAGTGCGTGTGACTGTGTGCCCATAAAAGCGTATTTACAGCACAGACAGTGGAACCAATCTGGTCTGTAGGCAGTAGTTTGGCAACCCCTTAGTTCAATCATTTTTGCGATTTTGATATATTTAGGTAAAGCATGGCTTTAGATCCCCAACTTTTGACATAGGACCAAAAGGTCAGTGAATGTGTACTGAATGAGTTGAAGACAAAGACATTTCTTAACTGGAAATATCTAGGAACAGGGGAGCTTTCTCCACAGGGAGATAAAAGAACCACCTAAGTGGAAGTGTGGCTTTCAGAGAGGCTCTGAGATAGCAGCACACTGGTTAGTTCTAAGTATTTAACAAGAAAGAATTGGCAGTTAAATGTAGTATTGCTTCCCAGGGAAGTTGTTCATTTTTCTCCTAAGAAGATGCACCATAGCTGAGGGAAGTGAGCAAAGGCCTGTGTGCATGTGAACTGGATTTTAGAACGGATATGTGTCCCTGGGAACATCATCCACCCTGTCAGGGGCTCCATGTTGCCATTGAAAGTTTCAAGAAGTGTGAAGATGTTCTCTGTGGCCCCTTGGAGCATTCAAATTTTGTGATCTGAAAAAGAAAATTCATATAATTGCAATGTTTAATGGGATTTATGATAATTGGAAAATAATTGCTGTTCCAAACTTTTATTAATCTATATTTAGTTATGAGTCATGCTTTCACAATAGATGCTTGGGAAATAAGCAGAGAGACAAACCCAGTAAACAGAATTTTAAATGTTTTATTTATATGCAGTTTGTGTAATCCCTGAAGCCCATGGGCATATTAAGATCATTTAAAATATCCATTAAAAGTTATGTTTTATGCTACAAACTCCCCGTTTAGAATGCCTTGCCAAAGGATAAATAGCTAACATTTATTGAGTATCTACTACTGCCAGATTAATTGCATTCATTATGCTTACTCCTCCCAGCAACGCTGCAAGGTAAATACTGGGATTCCTGTTGCACTGATAAGAGGCTCAGAGAGGCTGAGCAATCTGCCAAGGATCGCTCAGCTGCTGCGCGGCTTTCTGCTAGGTTCAAAGCCAGGCCTTTCTGACTTTAACCTGAGCTCCTCTACAGTGCCAGGTGTTTGGGAAACAGCCTGCTGTGTGTCTCTTTTTCAGATGCTCAGGGAATGGGCATTTGCTTTTCTTTGATATCATAGGTATCCTCGTTCTCCTGCAGAGCACAGAAGTGCTCCTTGCAAGGTTGTTTGGGAGAGTTGACACCTATCCTTCGGCTGGTGACATGAGGCTAGAGTGGGCAGAGGAGGAGGAGGAGGGGGCAGGAAGAAGCAGGGAAGAGCCCAGCAGAGAATCCTACAATCCAAGTTTCTGGCCCAGCTCTGGCATGGCTTTGCCATGTGGCCTTCATGGGCCTAGGCCCGTTTCCTCTACTTCTGATGGAGATAACAATACTACTCCTCATCTTCCCGGTTATCAGGAAGATCCTCGATATGATGGCAGAGCTTTGTAAAGGACCAAGTGCACTCCAGACCCCACAAAATCGAGATTATGGGACAGGGCAGTGGATCAGGCTGGAGAACACTGAATCTGAGATTAGGAATCCAGATTCTAGCCCCTCTTACCACTGATGGTGCTGTGGCCTTGGGCAAGTCCCATTTCCTCTCTGGGCCTCAATTTCCTCACTCGTGAGATGGCCGTGATGTCCTTGGATGATCACTCCCAAGCCCTTCCATCGGATGGTTTGGATTCCTCAGTGAGGCAGCGCAGCTGCCTGAGGGCATCTCAGGAAACTGGCTGCTCTGGGGAAAACAAGCAAGCGCATTCTAAGCTGCCTTCCCCAGATGAATCCTCGTGACCTCCGTAGTGCCTCCTGTCCTCTGTGATGGCGCTCCATGAAGAATCCATTTGCTTTTCTGCAAATGCTCCATTTATATAAAAGCTGGGTAATTCCAAGTGTGCTTGTTGTATTTCTCTTTTTCCCTCTCCAGTCTCGACTCAATGAGAAGCAGGTAGGTCCACTCCAAGATGCTTCCCCTGGATTAGTTGCCCCCATTTCCCTGACTCATAAGAGCCTTCAGAACTGAGGTTGGGGTAGGCATAAAAGTGCTTTTACTTAAGTGAACACACTTTGAAAAATGGAAAGGCTTATGTGCATATTGTAAGCATGCATTATTTTACTCTCTAAAGTGAAGCCAATGTCTTACGATTAAAACAAAACTATTTATAAGCATCGCTCAGAGGGTTTTTCCCTGCTTTTCTTCTCCTCTTCCCTCTGGGGTCATCATGCCCCCAAGATCCACTTGACTCTCACTTATGTTTCGGGGCATGGAGGCAGGCAGCAGATTTGTTGGAGACGCCCTACTTGTTAAGATGCATCATTTCCACTTCACATACACCCTTGAGTTCACTTTTCCCTGAGCTGAATAGGGGTCATATGGGGAGAGACTGGGAACAGTGGACAAGAGAAATTTCCTCTCTTTCTCTCTCTCCCCACTCCCTCTCCTCACTAGCCTCCTCTGTGATTCCCCTTGTTCATCTGTGGGGATAATTTGCCTCTAACAATAAAAGTGGTGGTCCTAGGCCCCTCGCCCCCAGCACTCCATATTCAGAGGCTTGTTTTTAGTTCACTTCCAGAAGATTAGTTCATGCAACCAATGGGATAAGCCACCCAGGGGTAAAACAAAGGCAAACATCCTGTAACCATAATCAGTCATGCTTTCAGTAAACATTTATTGGGGGCACAGTGTCTGTAAACTGTTCTAAAATGTCCCCTTGGATTAAGTCAAACCACTAGAGAGCTACACATTTTGACTGCAATGCGTTTGACTCTCATGGAATCGCTTTACTGAATGGTGCTTTGGCATGTGCATTAGGCTATATCGAGCCAATCAAACATTGTGGTATCGTTGGAGACCTCCCCTACCAGCAGCCATCACATCCATTTCTTTATTTGAAACCATACAAGATTCTTGTGTCTTATCGTAGCATCCAGGAAATCTGTGTTTCTTTTATAACTTTTAACAACAACTGCTGTGTTATCTTCTTGACTCTATGGCTCTTCTGGATGGAAGTTCCTTTTTCTGTTGGCTGCAAAGAAGCTCAGAGACATTTGTAGTCCCTTTCTAGCAAGTGTTTAGGGCTTTATAGAATTAATTTTGCATGCTTAACCCAAAATTTATTTTTTCTCTTTACTTTTCCAGTTTTCTATACTTTTAAGTCTATATGGTATACGTGTTTTGGAAAACACCACCACTTACTTATGTTATGAGGTCAGATTTAAGTTAAAAAAAAACAACAACACGCTGTAAAACATGCTCCTTAAAGAAGAGGAAAGCAACCCTTCACGTAGTCAAATGTGGTTGGGAGCCCTAGTAATCTAGAAGGCAGAGGAGGAAGCTCACGTTTATCCAGCACTTACCACTTCCCTTTTCACAGCCCCGAGAAGTAGAAATTGTCACCCCCCCCCCCCGCCACTTTACACAGGGAAACAGAAAAGAAAAATTTAAGCAATAGAAACATCATTATAAATGTGCTCTATGCAAATAAAAAACACTACCAACAGCAGCTTATAATTGTTTATACCCTGTTGCAGTTTACAAAGAACTTTTCGAAACATTTTGTTTAATTTAGCACAATCTATGGAGATGCATGTCTCTGGTCTTCATGGCATATATGGGGAAGTAGACTTGGAGAGACTTTATACACTGTTGGTTCGTTTGTTAAATTCAGACTCATTTCTTTTAACACACACCACAACATTTAAATCCCACCTATCCCGAAAGCTCTACCTACAAGTGACATTGAAAAGATCATGATTATTTTCTTTCCTCTCTCATCCCACCATCTGTACCTTGTCACTCAACTTCTTCTTGTAGCCTCTCACATAAGCATAGCAACAATGATAACATTGATAATAACTTTAATGCTAACATTTGATTGAGGGCTTATTATGTCCTAGGTACTGACTGTGCTTCATGAATTAATATAATCCTAAACCTACCTCTCTAAGGTAGTAATGCTTCCCCTGGATCCCATCTAGATACTATAGACTGTAAGCAAACTTGTCCACTATCTCACAGCTAAGGTGCTAGAGTCAGGTTTCATCCCAAGATTTCTTTTTTTTAAATGTTTTTATTTTTTATTGTATTTTTTCCATTACCATTTAGTCCCCTTTCCCCCCCTCCCCTTCGGACCAATCACACACTGTTGTGCATGTCCATGAGTCCTTTTTCCTTTTTGCTCAATCCCTCCACCCCCTACCCTACCACCTTAGCTGGCATCGTGCTCTCATCTGTGAGTCTGTCTCTGTTTTGCTTGTTAGTTTATTTTGTTAATTAGATTCCACATATGAGTGAAATCATATGGTATTTGTCTTTCTCTGACTGGCTTATTTCACTTAGCACAAGATTTCTACCTCCAGAGCCCAGGCTGAGAGATAGAGCTGAAGACCACCTAAGCCATCTGCTCATTTCCCAGGGGAGCAAACGCCTTCCCGAGGGCGCAGAGCCAGCCCTCAGGCCCGGCTTAGCGTCCTTTGTCCTTCAGTGCTGCCTCATGCTCAGCATGGCAATGAATGTGTGTGCACGCACGCATGCATGCACGTGTGTAGGAGAGTGGAGGGTTAGTGAGGAGGAGGAGCGGGCATTCCTACCAAGTCACTGCGGAGCTTTGGACTTAACGATTTTTTCCTCCAGGCTTATCTTAAATCCTGCCCCCCTGGCTCCAGTCTTCACCCAGCGTCGCCTCTGTCGTCACCAGCCTCCCGTCTTCTGCTCCCTCGGTGGGGTGGGCCTTGCTGCAGCCACCCCACGCCTCCCATCCAGGATCCTTTTTTAATCTCAGTCTAATTGGTTTGCCCATCCTGCTGGGAGGCTTAATTGGGCATAAGCGCATTCCACGGATCCTGTGCCTTTGTGAGTTCTGCCTTCTCCTCCAAGGGGAATTGACTTGCTCTGTGGGCTCAGAAGGAAGGATGTATTTTATGTTGAGTTCCATTCTCTGAAAACTTACATGGAATTATTCCTGGGCCGGCAGAGCAGTTAGGCAACATGGCAAACAAGGCTTTCTCACTCTCTTGTTTTTCACTTTTTTTCAAAACTTTATGTTTTTTAAAGGCGGTATGTTGCATTCGAAAGGGCAGTATACTTGAAGTCATGAGCTAGGCTCTGATTTCAGCCCTGCCAGCCATTTGCTGTGTGATCTTGAGCAAAGAACTGTATGTCTTTGAATTCCGTTTTCCCATCCATGAGTTGAGTGCGTTAAATTTGATGACTTCTGTGAAAGGAGTCAGGGACACTTTTAGAACTGGGGTCACACTCCCTCTGCTCCAAATTGGGCCTGCCATCTGCTTTTGTAAACACAGTTTTTTTGGAGCACAGCCACGCTCACTTATTTATGTATTGTTTATGGTAGCAAAGCCAAAATATTTACTCTATGGCCCTTCACAGAAAAGAAGATTGCCTGCTCCTCTTTTAGAACATATGTCAAATTGGGTCATTGTTCAATATTAAAGATAAAGAGAGAATCTTAAAAGCAGCAAGAGAAAAGGAGAGAGTTACCTACAAAGGAGTTCCCCTAAGACTGTCAGCTGATTTCTCAAAAGAAACCTTGAAGGCAAGATGGGGCTGGCAGGGAATTTTCAAAGTCATGAAAAGCAAGGGCCTACAACCTAGATTACTCTCTCCAGCAAAGCTATCATTTAGAATGGAAGGGCAGATAAAGTGCTTCCCAGGCAAAGTAAAATTAAAGGAGTTCATCATCACTAAGCCCTTATTATATGAAATGTTAAAGGGACTTATCTAAGAAAAAAAAGATCAAAACTATGAACAGTAAAATAACAAACTTACAGCTATCAACAACTGAACCTAAACAAAACAAAAACAAAAACAAACAACTAGAACAGGAGCAGAATCATAGAAATGGAGATCACATGGAGGGTTATCAGCAGAGACAGGTAAGGGGGAGAATGAGGGAAAAGGCACAGGAAATAAGCATAAATGGTAGGTACAAAATAGACGGGGGGATGTTAAGAGTAGCATTGGGAATGGAGAAGCCAAAGAACCTCTATGTACAATCCATGAACATGAGCTAAGGGGGGAAATGCTGGAGGAAATGGGGGCACTGGGCAGAAGCAATAAAGGGAAGGAAAAAATGGGACAACTGTAAAGGCATAATCAATAAAACATACTTAAAAAACAAAACCTTCCTTTGACTTTCTATATTGCTTAGAATTTAAAAATACAAAGTTTTTTTACCAAATCTGACATTGCCTTCTGAGATCTTTTGATTCCATATTTTGAGGGTTTTTTCCCTATCACCCTTTCTTTCATCTCATGTCTTCTGCTCATCTACTCATCTAGGCCTAAACCTGTCTTCTTGATGCTCCCCAACCCTAGCGAATATATTTCTACCTCAGGACTTTTGCACCTACTGTTTCTCCTCCCTAGATCACTCTTCTGCCAGTGGCTCCACGGTCTCTTCTTCATCTCCTTCAAGTCTCTCCTTAAAGGTCATCAGATCAGGAAGGCTTTTTCTGACCATCTGTAGAAACCCGCCCCTGGATCCTGACCTCCTTCCTCTGCTCCATTTGTCTTCATATGCTGTATCTCCCTATGAAGGGTTACACATTTGTTTCTTTATTATCTGTCCACACTCACCTGCACACATGCTCCTTGATAGCAGGGCTTTTAATTTGTTTACTGCTGTATCCTCGGATCTGGAAGAATAGTAGGTGCTCAGATATTGAAAACATAAATCAATTGTTTCAATTCTAATGTTTAATTCTACTTTTGAATAGATCTGGGTACTAGAATGCCCTTTTGCATAGGTATATGTTGGTAAAAAGTATAAAATTATAGAATTCTGTGACTATTACCGTCTTTGGTCTAATATCCCTATGATAGGCACGGAGACACATGAACTCATTCTTTGAAAATGTTTAGTCTGGGTTGTTGGCCAGTAAGAACAGAGTTTGTAGACTAAAATGTAATAACAAAGTTTGGCATACAAAGCCCTTTGTCCTGTGATCCCTGACAATCTGTGTCTCCTTCTTATCATTTTATAATCCATGCATGTTCACACACATGTGTACATACACACAAATGCTTCTGATACATATGCATCCCTCACTTTCCAACTGCCTTATCTCCTCTCATTCCTCTTCAGTTTTGCACATAAAGCTTTTCCTTCCTGAAACATTCTTTCACTATCCTTGCCCAAATCCTACATTCTCTTCAAAATTCAACTTCTGTAGGGGAATTCGTTGACATCTCTTCTCTCACCCTCTCCAGACTACTCAGGGACCCTCCTGTCTGACCACTCTGTGACTAAAGTGACAATTGCAAATAGCACACTGTATTAAATAGCTTTCCTAAACATTCCCTTTTTCCCAGTAAGATGGAGTTCCTTAGGATCAGGAACTCTGTTCCTGATGTTGAACATGCCATGGTTGGCTCAGAGCCAGTGCTTCAGGAGAACAAGCCCTAGTGACTGAACTCTTCCCAAGAGCCAGTCACTGCATTCAGTAGGCCGCTTGCATCCCCTCTATTAGGCCTTGCATCCACCCTGCAGGGGAGGAACCAGGAACCTAGCATCATCTTCCCTAGTCTTTTCAAGGAAGCGACGCAGATAGCAGGCCCTGGGTGTGGAGCTGGGAGCATCAGGAAGGCGAGGGAGGCTGTTTAAACAAACAGACAAACAAACAGGAATTGTGTCATGGGCTTATCATTTGGTGGTGGGGGTGGCATTATTCCTTTGTATCAGAACTGGTTCTTCCATGGTTTTTATATTCTACTTCTCAATATCTACATTAAAAGAGTGATTAAAAATAAGCATGCTAGTTTTCTCTTTTTAGGTCTACCACTAACTACTTCTATGACTTCTGACATGTTATGTACCTTCTCAATGTCTTAGTTTTGAGGAACATAGCCATATTCACATAAAAAAATAGTAGCTCAAGGTCATAAATTATAAATAAAAGTAATATATATGTAATATAGTTGTATAATTATAATGGATAACATATAAAACTATGTATCTATTATGCTATATATCTATGGAATATATGTACATTTCCATATATATATTTCTATAACTGATGTGTATATAATTTAATAAATTCCAGGGGCAATCTGATGAGAAAAGACTCTTTGCTTAGAAATATCTGGTGATTCTCATTGCCTTTCATTGGTCATCTAATGCTGAGGGACAAATTACTGCACAACAGTGGGTTAATACAAGAGTATTTATAATCTTTCAGTTTCTGTGCGTCAGGAACAGGGTATAGCTTAGCTGGGTGCCTTTCATTTCAGGGCTTCAGTGTGTAGAGCCTGCTTTTCAGCTCATGCCCACGGTTCCTGTTAGAGCTCCGTTCCTTGTGAGTCCCAGTTCCTCAGAAGCCGTTGGCCGGAGGCTTCCCTGGAGTCCTCTCCACGTGGATGTTTCTATGGAACATCTCACAAAATGGCAGTGAAAGAGGGGGAGAAAGAGAGAGAGAGAGAAAAAAGTTGCCATATTTTGTGACCTAATCATGAAAGCAACATTCCATCACCTTCCCTTTCTATTCTTTAGAAGCAAGTTTCTGGGCCCACCCCTGCCCATACTCAATAGGAGGAGGTTACATGGGCATGTGAACACCACGGGGCTGGGATCATTGGGACCCATGTCCACGCTACCTGCCGCACTACCCTCTCCCTTTACCTGGTCACTCACTTGCCCCATCTTGTCTCCTTCCACATCCCCTTCTTCTCACACCTCCTGTCCTATTTAGCTCTTCCCACAATGCATTATGCATCCCCCTCACTCACTCTGTCTCTGCCCTTTCCTTTATATGCATAGTTGTGTGTGTGTTAACAATATTTCCATTTATCTAAGCCCCATGTGAACTTCAGAACTATAGTTCAGCTATGACGTCCTCTCTGAAGCATCTCCAAGAGGCCTGAAAAGTCTCTGTTCCTTCTTCTGCGTCCTGTAGCCCTTGATTTGCAATAAATTGGAAATTTCTCTTCTCTGCCAGACTGTGAGCTTCTTAAGGACATGGGACTGTGACATGCCCATCCCCCTCTTGTGGCCATCATACTTTGGGCTCTGCAAGGGTTTGCTGAGTGCAGCTCATTGACTTAAGTATCTATGTATAAAGTACTCAGCTCACTTTATGTAAAATTTGAACTATGTTATGAATTATGGACAGATTCCTCAAGCAGACAGATCACCAGCCCTGAGGCTTGGAAACATGTCCTGATGTGAAAGCCTTCTTCAGAGCCAGTGTCCTCTGCATCAGGAGTCAGGCTCCGCTGCTGAATTACCTGGGCACATCTCAGCGGGATTCGCACCCTCTTCTGCCTCTTCTTGCTCCATGCCCCTTCCTTCGCTTGTCTCTCCCATCTTGTGGCAGGAGAGAGAGACCTTTTCATTAAACCCTGGTTCCCACCATTTATCTAGGCTGAACTCACATCCCTCTTGGCTGGTCTGTTTTTCTCAAGGGACTTGGAACTTGTAACTCATGCAGGTTGGAGAGCCGGTTGTTCCTGGGGAGATTGGTCTTTGGTAGAAAAGAGGTCATTACTAAAGCAAAAGTAACCCGAACCAACGCCATTTAAACTTCTACTGGTATTCAGTGTGCATGCTCCTTGTTCATTATCCATGAACTTTTAATGATACATGTCTGGGAATGTGTGAGGAAATAAAGTTATAAAACTACCTTTCACACTGAATTAGTGCCCGGCAGTTTCCAAAGGCATTTTCACACTCTTATGTTTTTGTTTTTTTTTTTAAATCAGTTTTTATTATTCTTCTATTACAGATGTCCCAACTTTTCCCCCTCTGCCCTCCTCCGCCCATCCTACCCCCGACCCCCACAGTCAGTTCCCGCCCTGTTGTCCACGTCCCTGGGTCACACTCTGTTTCATGGAACCAATGCTCCAGCAATAGGAAACGGCATCGGTTGGCTCTTACAGATAAGAAAAGGCAGGTCCAGGGAAGTGGCATGCTCTGCGCAAGAGCACATCACATAGTTTTCAAGAGACAGAATGAGAGTCTGAGTTGGACTCCTAAGCTCAATGCTCTCTGGTTTTGCCATTCTATCATTAGTGGAGGGAAGAATGGAACTCCCCCTCCCCCATACAATCTTGAAAACACAGTTTAGTTTCTTCCAAGTTGTAGTTGTTCAATGAATTCATGTTAATTTTTGAGTTAAACTGAGCTCTGGCCTTATTGTTTGATTTCGTAATTGTCTTAGAACAGGTCTCAGTTTGCTTTGTGTCTTAGCTCTTCTCTATCGTTACATAGCCTCCCTCTGTCCCTCCCTTCTTTCCTTTCATCCATGATTTATTTATTTGTCCAGCTAGCATTCTTATGAGTCCTACCAGGTAACATGTACCATGTATGTGGGAAGATTCCACCTGTATGGTATCATTCAGAGTCTAGTGAGAGAGATGGATAAGCACCTAGACAACAGTGATTGTGGGTATCCCTGATGCTCTGTAAGCAATATGAGAACATGACTGTGTCTACCTGGTTTATCAAAGTATCCCCGTGATGAGAAGTGTGTTCAATAAATATTTGTTGGCTGAAGAGATTGAGAGCCCTAGCTCTAAATATCACTTAACAAATATTAAAAATAATCGTAGTCAGTCGCTCTCCTAGAGAGGGATACCTGGGTCGGGTGGTTGGGTAGACTTTGGCTCCAGGCAGAGGTGGTAAGTCGAAGAGTCTCATTCATGTCTCCTGCCCAGGGAGTTTGCCCGTTGGAAGGTGAGGAACACAGCCATCGAGAGGAGAGACCTGGTCCGTCACCCGGTGCCCCTCATGCCAGAGTTTCAAAGGAGCATCCGCCTGCTTGGCAGGAGACCCACCACTCAGCAGTTCATCGACACCATCATCAAAAAGTACGGCACCCACCTCCTCATTTCTGCCACCTTGGGAGGTAGGTCAGCAGCCATGGCACCGTAGCCTTGTCATGACTTGGGGCCTGGGACAGAGGGGAGGGTGGGATGCCCTGGGATCAAAGCTGAATGAACATCTCTGCCACGATACATCACTCTAAAGCGTATATTGCTAGATAAGCTAAGTTATCTTGGTTCCTGTGATCCTATCGGAGCAGTGGATTCTGTTTTCTGGGGCAGTCTAACTTGACAGTTCACTGTCTTACAGAAACATGGCTTCACCTTGGAATTAGCTCAGTTTGTTGGGAATGCTTAATTTGGTTATTGTATTATTCCCTTTTGGAATGTAGTCTAATCTGGGGAAATAATTAAAATTCATATGTTGTTTAGAGAATTTCTTCTGTTAATTTAAGTCAGCTGCCGGGACCGATAACTCGAGGTTAGCATTTTACAAAGGGAGTATCATTTATATCTTCCATGGGCTTGGACTACTTTACCAGGAAGGCCGGCTGACTGCTCCGCCCTGCTCAGCCTTGCCCATCCCTCCCGCCAAGTCCAGCCAGTCTTTAGGGGAGTAAGGACAAGAGGGGAGAATAAAAGGGAAACACTGAAATGCAAAAGAGAGGGGGAGTGGTAGAGAGTAATGCATTTAGATGCTTCTGGATCTCACCTTCATACGTCATTTTCTATTTTAAGCTACAATCCCTCAGTTATCCGTTCTCTGCCCCTACATGATGGGGTCTCCTACAGTTGGAGAAAAGCCCTTTGTGATGGCGCTCCATGGCACCTACTCAGAGAGCTGCGTTCGGATATGGCGTACGGCAGCTAAATAAGAGTGGCGTATGGACGGAGGCAGGCTGGGTGGACTGAGGTGTGATTAACTGTACCAGACGATCTTCTCCCGCAGAGGAGGGTGAGCACCACGAGGTGGAAGCACGGTCTATACGTGCTTCAGGGAGGAAGTAGCTGTTCAGCTCGACAGGAGTTGCCCAGGGGGAAGGCAGGTGCGAGGCTTCCTAGACTGAGCCCCCAGTGTGTTTTGAGGAAGATCAGATTAGGAATTTTGTGATGTGAGGAATGTGGATTGATTTGGCAAGTTTATTCTTTTTTACAATAATAGCCACTACTTATTAAGTGTTTGCCCAGGGTAGGCATTGCACATTGCCTTTAGTCCTCTGAAACTGCATGGTAAGTCAAATTATCTGCATTTTATAGATAAGAAAGCTGAGACTCGGAAGCGGGATGGCTAGTAAGTGACAAAGCTGAGTTTCTTTTTTTTTTTTAATTCAATTTAGGGCTTTCAGTCCACAAAGCCTGCATTAGTTTTTGACCCAGCACTGGTCATGTCTTTAACCAGCTAATTCATCCACCGACCCTCCTATTTCCCCAAACAAGCAACCAGCACGTATTTATTGCTTGCTGCTAGTCAGAGATTAGGTAAAGTCAGACTTTGAATGTTAAACCAGGCTGCATAAATTTTATTCTGTAAAGTGAAAGTGAAATCACTTCTACATTGAGTGTTGCATTAACCTGCACCCTTTTCTGTGAACTTCTCCCACTTCTCATTTTACCTCAAAACAAAAAAAATTATTGCGACCAATTCAGCTCTTCCATTAGACGCTGTGTTCTGTCCAAGTCTCTAGAAATCCCAAATAACAAAGACCTTTCTTTTGCAGTGAAATATATTTCTAATTCCTCCAAGGCAAGGTGGTGAATTATTTACAGAGCCTTGCTCCCCTCCTGTTTCCACGGCACACCATTTTAAAATATGCAGAGCTCTGGAGTGAGCTCTGGTTTTGGACAGCAGGCCTTAGATATTCCCTCCATGTAGAAGAGGGGAGGGGAGGGGAGAAGATTGACTGTTGGTTGAGCACAATGTGCCAGGGTCCAGGGAGGCCCTTCTCACATCATGTCATTCATTTGTTCATTCATTAATTCATGGGAAAATATTTCTTAAGGGCTTCTCCATGCAATGGGAGAGGAGGGAGGCGGTCAGTTATAGTGAACGAAAGGGCAGGCTCTGGAGTTCCATTGCTTGGATTCCAATCCTGCCTCCTGCCTCCTTCCCCTCCCGAGGTTTATGTCCCCTTGCCAACCAAGTCCCTCTTCCTCTGATCCTTGGTTTTCCCTTGACTAGAAATAACTATAGAACTTAATTTATATTGTGAGGATGAAATAAAATGATGCATCAAAAGTGTTCAGTATGGCCCTGGCTGGTGTGGCTCAGTGGACTGAGCCCCAGCCTGTGAATGGAAAGGCCACTGGTTCAATGCCAGGCCAGGTCACAAGCTTGTGTTGTGGGCCAGGTCCCAGGTTGGGGGCATGCGAGAGGCAGCCGATCGATGTTTCTCGCACATCTGTATTTCTCTCCCTCTCCTTCTACCTCCCTTCTCCGCTCTCTAAAAAATAAATAAATAAAATCTTTACAAATAGTGTTCAGAGCAGTGTTTTGCACCTAACCAATTGTTGCTGCTATTATTATTATTAATATTGTTATTGCTATCATTTAGTGGGGCTAAGGAACATGGGGACTTGGCATTAAAGCCCATTCCTACCACTCACTGGATGAATGGGAGACATTGAGAAATTAATTTTTCTGTCTAGATACGAGTTTTCTGGTCTAAATAGAAGGAGGTGAAGAAAATTTTATTCACTATAATTTTTCCTAAGGAGAACACTGTATTTATTTAGGAGAAACGCTTTGATAAGCTGTTTGAGGTGTCAAGTGAGTTCCTAAGGGCATACTCAAACAACAACGATGATCTGTAAACTGTCACATGTGGGACAAGTGAATGCATTCGTATGGCTCCTGAGGGAGAGGAAAGTGGAAGAAAATGGAGTGAGGAAGAACAAGTGGAGGCAGTGGGAGTGCTGACAGCTGAGACGTATCCACAGGATCCTCAAATTTTTGGTGAAATCTCCTAAACTCCTAACATGCTTTGTATAAGTGATTTTCTTATGGAAGGGGGTGAAGAGAAAATTTGAGGGTCTGTGTCAACACGTAGGATTTTCAGTTTCCTTTAGGCCTTGGAAGGTCATATTTTGGCCCAAAGAAAGCCCTCAGAGCCCAGATATCTGTGCGATGTGTATTGTTAAGCTTTCATGCATGCATAGACGGATGTGTGCAAGTGCTCACATGTACTTGGATATACATTAACCTGTAAGTGCACATATATACACACTCAGTACACACATGCTTGCTCATTGGATGCATGCATATGGATGCAATGCCCACATATATTAGTATATGTGATCTTGCATATGCATGTAAATGTATATATTGCACGAATGTCTTTTTATGCATGAAGCTTTATGTTTTTGTACTTGTGTGTATGTTTGTGTGTCTGTCCCCTATTTCCCACCCTGCATTTTGAGACCTCTCCCCTTGGCTAAGAGGAAGGCTGAGAATAAAGTCACAGGGGCTCAGAAGAAAAAGAATGAGAAGTGTCCCAGAAACCTACAGTTCAGACATCTCCAACACCATCTGGCAGCTCCCTATTGACTCAAAAGGTCAAACGAACAGCTCCCGCCTCAACTCCCATCCCCGTGCATCCAAGTCCCACTTTGTTTCCCTCTGAAAGTCGCACTGCAGAGAGCGAGGCGAAGGCCCCCCGGAGGACAGAGGCTGAGGAAAGGGCTGTGTGGGGTGAAGAGGCAATTTGCAGGAATGCTCAAATGGGAAAACAACTCTAAACAGAACATTCTCTTAATAAACAAGAAATTAAGTCTTAATAATGCAGTGAGAATCCCATTAACCCCTCTTGATCTAAGGTTTGCGGCTGCCAGTTCTCAGTCCAGAGGGAACAGGCTTGTTTCACCTCCTCTTTCACAGGCCCCTTAGAGAGCCTGAGCCGACACTTGGAATATTTATCTCCTCGGCCGCCTTCCTCTAACTTCTAGCCTGTTCACTTATTTAATCATTTACCTTTCCACCCATCTATCTCTTCATGTACCCATTCAATCATCTATTCAGCCATCCATCCATCTATCCACCATTTATCCTTCAAATGATAACTGAACATCTCTCTCAATCTGATCTAGGAGAAGCAGATAGAGTCCTTGTTCCCCAAGCCGCCACCCACCACCCTGAACTCAGAGTCTAATTGTATATAAAGTCATTTTTAAGTTAAATCTATTTAGGTTTCTATGGTATTCGAGGGATGCAAGATCATGCCCTCCTGGGTGGCCGGTGAAGGCTTCAAGGGAAACTGCAAACATGAGTGTCTTATTCTGAACCCAACTCATGTCTAGGCAGAGGGAACCCAGAGATTAATTTTGATGATGATGAATCTTCTTACTGGGAGATTTCAGTCTAGTCATTGAGGCAGATGTATCAATCAATGAACGCTGTAGGGCTGGATGAGTTCCGTATTTATTTATTTACCCCAAAATACTGTGATCATTTGTTAAGCATATAATACCATATTTTGCTGTGTATAATGTGTGTCCACATTTTTGTGCACATTATACATGGGATTATTATACCCATGGTATGTAATCATGATACCCATATATAATGTATATTCTTATTTTTCCCTCAAAGTTTGGGCAATAAAGTATGCATTATACATGGCAAAATACAATACATACCCATATTGCGCTAGGTAATAACAATGAAATGAAGGAAGTCTCTTACATACTCCCGGACCTCACAGTGCTTCTCCTCTAGTGAAGGAGACAGCTGTTGAACAAGCAGTCACCAGACAATGTGATAGGTGGTGTCTCACAGAAATAAGAGACAGCGGGAGCAGGTGGTTAGAGTGCTTAATCAGTTTAAAGGTGGAGGATTCAGGGAAGACTTCTCAGAGGAGATGTCATCTTAGGCGACCCCTGAGGGATGAGTAGAAGTTAGCAGGAGAAAAGCAGAAAAGCAGACTTCAAACAATAAGAGAACCAGCGTTCATTAGTGCAGGATGGAGCATATGTAGGGCGTGGCATGGGGGCGGCTGGAAAGGCCAGACCGGCAGGACCCCAAGTCCCACCTTAGCAACAGGGATGCAGGTGCCCTTCTTTCAGCTGCTTCCCACTGGGTGCATCCCTGTACCTTCGCTCTTTACCTGATACCTTGAAATCACCCCCATATGCCTTGCTTTCCTTAGACCGGCCTTGTCCAGTAGGAATAAAATGTGAGTCACAGTGTGAGCCACATTTGCCATTTTAAATTTGCTCACAACCACATTTTTCAAAGTGGAGATAAAAAGGGGAGAATCAATTTAAAAGTATATTTCACTTAACAATATTATCATTTCAACAGGTAATTGATAGAATAAGCTATTACCCGGATATTTCGTTTTTGTTTAACATTTGAGGGTATCTGCTGTATAGCTTACACCTACCATGCATCTCAGGTTGGACTGGCCATGTTTCAGTGCTCGACGGTCACACTTGGCTGGCGGCTCCTGTGTTGGACAGCAGGCGCCCAGTCACTTAGTGACTCAAGCATGGGGACAATGTCTGATTCATTTGTCACCCCAGTGCCTGCCAAAGTGCTCAGCACACACACAATAGCCAGTGCCTGCTGAACTAAACTGAATGGACAAACAAGCGCAAGACAGAGAGAGGGAAGGTGATGAGTCTCTGCTAGGGGAGTGTATGGTGGGGGGAGCTCACCAGGAAGGCAATGCGCGCACGTCTTCTGAGGGGAGCCTAGAAGTTGGCCAGGTCAAGGACAGAGGAGGGCTAGTAAGAGCAGGTGACCTGTGAGTTGGCTCCAGAAAGCTGGATAGGATGTCGGCTGTTAGACATTTAAGGTAGAAGGAGAATGGCATTCCACACACACACGCGCGCACACACACACACAAATGAAAAATAAAAAAGAGGCCGAAGAAAGCCTGGGAAGAAGATTGCCACGAATAAATCACAGGGGCATAGGAATGGCATGGGCAGGACAGGGGGAGAGATGGCACTGCAGAGACAGACAGGAGGCTGCCTGTGGGGACTCCGGCAATGGAACTGTGTTCTAGAAGCCGTCACGGCGGGCTCCGAGGCAGAGGAGTTAACCTGTGGGTCAGGACCGTGCCCACTTCCCGCCATAGCCATTGTCCTTCTGAAAGTAAGTTGTTTTTTCTCTTCAACTGATAAAACCATCAGCATTCTAAAGAAATTTCAATTATCTTAGATTTCAGACTTTGTCCTCAGAAAGTATTGATAGTGTTTGGCCTGGCCTATGTGGCTCAGTTGGTTGGAGTGTCGTCCCATAAACAGAGGTTGCGGGTTCGATTCCTGGTCTAGGTGCAGGTGCAGACCCATACGATCCTTGATCTGGGAACAGATCCCCGGCCTGGGCACTTATAGGTAGCAACCAATCAATGCTTCCCTCTTGCATCGATATTCTCTCTCTTCCTCCGTCTCTCCCTAAAAGCAATGAAAAAAAAATCTCCTCAGGTGAGCATTTAAAAAAAAAAATTAACAGTGTTTGCTCTGTGACTATCCTATTGTATTGGGTTGATTAGATGTAAGGCTGAATCTCATACAACCGATATTTTACAGTGATGAAATAATGGCAGTTAGCCCTTCCATTGTGCTCACTATGTGCCAGGCAGTAGGCAGGCACTTTATGTGAATAACTAATGTAATCCTGTGATGATTGTATGAGGTAAGTACAGTTAGCATCCCCAATTTTACACATGAAGAAACTGAAGCGTGGGGCGGGTAAGAAACCTGCTCACATGGCGCTATTTCAAGTCCCGGCCTTCTTTCTACCACTCCAAGCGATTTTTGGTTGCTACAACGCACTAGACAGTGGTACAGGGACTTCATATGTATTAATTAATTTACTCTTCTTAATAACTCTATGGAGTAGGTGCTATTTTTCTCCTAAGCTTGTTAATGAATAAACTGAGGAACAGAGAGGTTAAGAAACGTCCCCTGGTTCACTGTTAGCAGAGGGTGGAACCAGATGTACAATGATCAGATCTATTTAGTTGGTATATCTGGAGCTTCCTGTCTGAAGTTCTGGTGAAATATCTTGTTATGTGAAATAAAAGGCACCATAAGGTAGTTCTGTTATTAATCTTTGCATATGCATGTGTTTCTAAGGAAAACTTCATGTAGTGAAATGTGTAAATTTATATATTCATCTCTATCTCTCTTTCATCTTTCCCCTCCCTATACCTAACTTTGTTGTTATCTCCCCTCTCCCTTAGATGTAACCCCTTTTCTGTTATATTCTCAGAAACACAGTGCCTGGTATATGTAGGTATTTAAGAATAAAAAAAAAGATGGATTAATTATTTACTGACTACTACACACTAAGCACTGGGCTTTGTACAAGGGGTAAAGAAGTGGCTAATACAGACAGCGTCTGACTTCACATAGCTGATGGCTTAGCATTTTCTCTATAATAAGCACATCATTTTTCCTTTCTGTCTCTATCTCTCAACTATCTATCTATCTATCTATCTATCTATCATCTATCTCTTTATCCATCCACCCATCCACCCACCCACCTGTCTGTCTAGGAGGGGGTAGCAGGAAAAAGAGGAAAGGAGGAAGGAAGGAGGGAAGAGGAGGGGGAGAGATGAGAAGGGGAAAAGGAGGGACTGGTTGATGAGGAGGAAACAAAGGAGGAGGAGAAGGGAATGGGAGGGGATCATCTATGGCAAATTCATCTTCAGAAGAGACTGAACCTCAGAAAGAAGAGGTAAGTCCTGAGCTGATGCTGGTGAGAACTATGAAGCGGATTAGTAGGGACTGGACTTGATGACTAGGAGATTTTCCATGATCCTTGTCTCAACAGAGCTTTGCACTTACAGACACCTATGGGCTATTTCTCTTTCATTGTGCCCTTAGTTTTCAGTAGCAGAAGGAAATTTGGGCAAATTAATGGGAGGTTTGAGGGTGTTTTTAGCCTCCACACTCTGGAGCTGTTCCTCCCACCCCAAAGCTGGACAGGCTACCTGAGCTTCTTTCCGTTCTGCGCAGGGGAGGAGGCCTTGACCATGTACATGGACAAAAGTCGCCTCGACAGGAAGTCAGGGAATGCCACTCAAAGTGTTGAAGCTCTGCACCAGCTTGCATCATCCTACTTTGTCGACCGTGATGGCACCATGAGGAGGCTCCATGAGATCCAGATATCAACTGGAGCAATCAAGGTACAGGATGAGGGTGGGTTGAGGTGACAGGTTCCTAAGACAGCAGCACTGTGGCCCACGTATTCCGAGAGCTGATGGGCAGACGCAATCCCTGGCTTCGCACCCATGTACCTAACAGCACGCCCTGCCGACCATTCTGACTCATGTCGTCAAGTGCCCTGTAATTGCGTGAGCGCTGTCACAGTGCGATCATCGGTACTGATTTACTGGGGCAGCCCCGGCTGTGGCCACGGCATAATTAGCAACAATCCTCTCCTTCACTCTTAAAGTTCTCCTGTGTGGATGATTCTCAGGCTCTCTTCCTAAGTGAAGGAACTGGGGCAACAATGGGGACATGATTTTCCCAAAGTCACAGAGCTAGCAGGAGTCGGATTACTGAACTACAATCATTTTTTAAGCACTTGCATTTTTTATTCCCCTCCCCCATGTCACAGGTGGAAAACTGTAATCCAAGGGTTAAAGACATTTGCTCAGGATTTCACAGAGAGAGGGGGTGGGGGGAAAGAACCTTCACAGGGACTGGAACTTGAGTCTCTAGAGCAGGGTTAGTGAGTGGACATTTTCGGTAAAGGGCCAGAGAATAAGGATTTAAAGCTTTACATGTCATATGGTCTACAAATCATTCTGCTGCTGTTGCACAAAAATCAAGCATAGATAGTATGTAAACAAATGGGTGTGGCTGTGTTCCAATAAAACTTTATTTACAAAAGCAGGCAGTCTGTCTTCTTAGCTACTCCATACTGATCTACACCAGCACTAGCCAGTAGACCTTTCCAAGGTGACATAAATGCCCTCTGTCTGTCCTGGCCAAGACAGTAGCCACTAGTCATTTAGGGTCATGGAGCCCTTGAAATGTGGCTACCAAGGAACTAAATTTGTAAGTTTATTTCATTTTAATTAATTTTAATTTTGATAGCTGCACTAAGTAGAGCAGCTATAGACTTTTAATTCAGTGCCTGACAGCACAGCCATGTTAAAAAAAATACATTCCATTTTAAATGCAATAAATTCAGGGATCACCTTTATAAAGAGAATAAGGGAGGACATTTTTGATATAATTGATTAGTTCTTCTGAGGGTTTCAATGCAGATTTTTTGCATCTCAATTTTTTTTAAACCAGATTATCTCTGCCTTTTACTTCTCAATCTTCAGACTCTATTTTTTTCTGAATAAAGTGCAGACCTAGCCTTATATTGAGACTTTCAAAGATACCTCTAGGGAAAAAGTTTACGCGTGTATGTGGGGTGGGGAGAGAGTGAAGAGGGGCGACTCAGGCAGATGAGTCAGACATTGACCAAAGCAAGAAAAAAATGTGGCAGGGAGAGAGTTACTGAGGAGGGAGCTGGGAAGAAGAGTAATAAATCAGATCAACAAACAAAGAGCCACTTATCCGAGAAGAATCGCCTATATTGGGGGGGATTATGTTGTTAGGGAACTTGGCACTGAGAGACAGATCTTTATGAAGCCATCAGAGTCAGAGCAAAGCAAAGGCCTGGTTTTTATTATCACCAAACAGTTCTCTCCCCACTGGATGGGGTGTGGAATTGAGATATCGAAGCCTGTCACAGGATAATCCTCTTTTGTGCCTTCTGGAAGAGCAGCCTGCCTCCCTCCAAGGCCTTTTTTGGAGAAACCGCACAGAGGCCATTCTGGAAGCCATTTTTACAAGACCACTGCCTTCCCCACTCAGCCTGGGACTCTGGCTTTTCTTGCCATTTCTTGACACCCCCTCAAGCCCCAGATGGCCAGTAGGGTCTCACTGCCAGCTCTGTGCAACACGCACAGCTGACCCGGGTGGGGAAGTTTTGCCCATGACTTCCTTTTCCTGGGTCACTCAATAACAACTATGTTCTAACAACTATGTTATTATTCTGTTCGAAAAAGAATAAATTATTTGTTAAAAATCTAAAGCTAATGGCCCTCCATTTATTTACTGATTCCTAAGTGCTAAACACTTGAAACATAGGATCCCTTTCCCCACTGAGGTGGATGAGAATATTACTAACATTTTGTAGATGAGGACGTTGAGGCTTGAAAAAGGAAGTTACAGACCATTGGCCTCTCAGCTGGGAAAGAGCAGAGCAGGCGTCTGGAGATCCCTGTGGCTGTTTCCCAAGCCATTGCTTCCTGTGGCACTCACTGCTGTGTCTTTAGAGCTGGGTGCAGATCTCAAAACAATTCTACATGTGCCTGTGGTAAATAATGGGAAGCAAAGGCTCACAGGACGAAGAAACCTCTTTTCATGCCAAACTAGTCCTGTTTCAAAGTTATCTTTTAGAATAGCCACGTCCCTGTTGTTTACCACCTCACTTATTCTAAGACAATGGTTTGGAAACCCACCGGCACAGGATTGGGATGTTTTGTTCTGTGGTGGTGATTGTGTTCCTTGCTGAAATTGTTGTTGTTGTTGTTTTCGAAAGTGGGGATAATTTTATTGTTTCTGCCTAATAATAATGCATATGTATGCATTACAATTTATAGAGACTTTTGGCAGTAAGGTGCCCATTTTTGAATATACGCCATGTGTTAGGCTCGTACGGCCATCAGGTCTAGTCTCCCAACCTCACTGGAAAGGATTTACTAGCTTCAAGTTAGAGAAGTTAAGTGACTTTCTTAGGTCACAAAGCAAATAAAGGGACCAGCCAGGATTTAACAGCAATTCTCTCCTGATTCTAAAGCCCAGGTGTTTGAAGTGTACTCTACTTTTCACTTAGTAGTTCGTATAATACTTAAGGCAACTTTGTGAAGTGAGTACCACGAACAGAATCTGGGCATTCTAGCTCCAGACTGTCTGCTTGATCAGTGTGCTGCCTTGTCGTCTGCTTGGAGATGGCCTGGCAAGGTCCTTGGCACGGCCAAAGTGCTCAGGAAGCGGCCATTGGCCCAGGGCAGATGACTTTCTCTACCAGATTTGCTCTGCTGGGGGCTGACTTTACAGGGTTTGTCCCACACAAGGCTGTCCCACATCTGTCACCCTTCATGTCCCCTTCAGGTCACAGAGACACGCACTGGGCCTCTGGGCTGTAACAGCTATGACAATCTGGACTCTGTGAGTTCCGTCCTTCTGCAAAGCACCGAGAGTAAGCTTCATCTTCAAGGTAGGTGCTGGGGGCCTGAGGGCAGAGAGGGAGGCGCATGGGGACAGGTGTCATGTGCAGGGAGAAAGAAGAAAGACAGGGAAACCAGTGAAAACTAAGGCAGTCATGATACAATTACAAATTTTAATGGAGAGAGGACATTAAGCTAACGGTTATTAATTAGTTTTCAGATATCAAGTATGGAAATGTGAGCTTTATCTGATTATTTTGATGAAAATGTCTAAAAGGTATTATTTATAGGTGCCCCAGATCTAATATATATTAAAGTTTCGTATGATATCATCTGGGTTTCCTGCATTGTGGTGTTTGATTTTCAGTGTATTTTGGCAGGTGTCATTTGAATTCCAAGAGCGATAGGGCAATTTACGAAATGTTTGGTTCTGTGTAATCTTGTTTTCCCTTATTTTTTTAATACTTTGTGGTCTTCTGTGTATTCATACACATATGCACGCATGTGTTTGTGCATGTGTATGTGTTTTTAGCCAAGTTGACAAATGGGAACACTCAGTGCTGTCTAGGGTATAGAGAGACAGATGCTCTTAGGCATTGCTAGTGACGATGTAACAATTAGAAGGATTAACTTGTTGCTCTATATAAGTATTTGTATTTGTTTAATGTCTGATATATGTCAGGTCCATGCTAGGTGCTCCATGTATACTCATGACCTTAGAATAATATACCCCTTAAAATAGCAATATTACCCTTATTAATTCATCATAAAATGGAGAGGAGATTCCAGGGAAAAATTAACGAGGCTCTAAGTACAGATAGTGCTGTTTCAAAAAGCATAATTTATAATAACCAAAAAACATTGTAAAAATCTCAATTTTCCACATGAGGAAACTAAGTAAATTAATGTAGCATCCATACAACATAATATTAGGCAGGTACTAAAACGTTGTTTATAAAGAATTTACAAGTATATGCGACAATGATTTGCTATAATGTTAATTTAAAAATGGATAGTTTCTGACTAAGTGTATGGCATGATGGGGTAAAAGAATAAGAAAAAATAATATTGCAAGCAAATATGCTAGGATGTTAAAAAGAGGTTACCTCTGGATGGTTGGGTTATAGATGATTTACTTTGGGCTTACAGTGCCTTTTCTAACTTTTCTGATCATGTAATAACTTTATAGTCAGAAAAAGAAATGACTGCTTTAACTTTGAGCAGACTAAAAATGTGACCTTCTAGAAAGGTATATGATAAAGGTGATTCTGAATATCAGTGGGAGGAAAGTTGGGTTGAGATTGGCAGGTAGAGCTAAGCAGAGCTTAATGTGACTTTTATATTCTGGTTCCTTGGCAACTGTTTGATTCATGCTCTTGTTATAGAAGATGGTTTGAAAATGGTTCGGGGAGGGCTTGGAAGTGTCAGTGGGGAGCAATGAATGAAAATCCTCAGGGAAATTCAGGCCGAGAAAGTGGTTTAGTGTTAAAACAAAACATATTCTCAGATACATGAAGAATAACCCTACCTCCTTTAGCAGAGAGAAGAGTAGACAGATGAGTTCAGTAATGCCTAGGAAGAAAGTCCGAACTGCCTTGGCTGTGCCAGTGATACTAGTTGGCTCCTGTGGTACCCAGAGTGACCTTAAGGTGCCGGCAGGCTTTGAATCCAGGAAGTTTGGCTTCAGTCTGCATTGATCACCCTGCTGTGCATGTTAGAGGAGGAGAGACCTGGGAGTTATAATTGGAATACATTTAGAAGGGATTCACAGGATGTTACTAGGAAGTTACTAAGATCACAGGGACATTTAGAGAGGCTGATTTACCTTGAAACTAATGAAGCTCGAGGTCCAGGGTTCCCTCATCTTCCAAGTCCTCAGTCTTTCCCATTCTGAATATGCACTTTCATACCTAATTTCGAATTACTTTTTTCACAAAGCAACTGAAGTATAAGTCTCAGTCCCCTAAAACCCAAGTCTTCCGTTGGTGACATTGTTAGAAATATATTACCCACAAAAAAGGAAGTGACAGGTTTGTCTTATTCTAGATTGGTCAGAGCACACCTGGAGGACTGGATTCAGGTCTGTGCATCACACCTCAAGAGGGACATTAAGAAACTACGGTGTGCCTGAAGGCAGGTGTCTTAGGATAAACAGCTGAAGAAGGATGGCTTTGGAGCAAGAGGACTTGTCGGTAGATACCTACAGGATTGTCTTGCAGAAAAGATAGTCAAATTCATTAATAAGGGTAAAACAGGCTAGACCTGACCTAGTTAGAGGAGACTACAAGGACCCCAGCTTTTAACTGAGATAAAATAGATCTCAGTTTAAACACTGTATAAAATAGATTTTCTAATGCACATTCATGCCAAACCTAGAATGGTCAACTGAAGTATCTAGTGACTCTCTGGGTTATAAGTAGATGACATTTGGTTGGAATGTTAGAGAGTTTTCTTAATCATCATTCCATTGGATTGGGTGATTGGAGATAGTGGTCCTTAAGACCTTCCCGATACTGATTCTAGTGTTTTATGAAGATTTTTCTTAAGACTGGCTATGTGCCAAATCCAGTGTTAGGCCATGGGCGTATGAGCACAAATCAGTTTGTTTCAACTCACTATATACAGGGTGGGGCAAAAATAAGTTTACAGTTGTGAGAACATGAAACACAGAGTTTATTCTTTTATTATTAATTAATTGTAGTATTTTCCATATGAACAACTGTAAACCTCCTTTTGCCTACCCTATATATGCTTTTTAAGGTGCCATATTTGCATCGAGCTTGGCACAAGGATACAGAAGTAAACAAGATTCAGCTTCTACCCCAAGGAAATACACAGTCTAACAGAGAAGATGGACTTAAACAATGATAGGCATAATGCATTTTAATGGAGAAAAATCTGAGGGATTTATAATACCAGTTAACATGGGGACTTAATTTGCTAGGGAGTCAAGGAAGTTTTCTTGCTAAAAATGATGCATAGGCTGAGACCTGAAGGATGAAGACAAGGGTGGGGTCATGGATGTGGAGGCAGACAGAAGAGTCCTTATGAAGGGGACATTTGAGGAACTGAAAAAGCCTTAAGAGATTAGAGCTGAGACATCAGTGGTGAGAAAGACAAAGTAACCCTTCAAGTCCTGGAAGGCCTCTGCAGCATGCTAATGAGTTGAACGTTAATTTGACAGTAATGGGTACCATGGAAGGGTTTTCACAAAGGAAGTAGCATGAGGAGATTGATGTTTTGGAAGACCATGCCAGCTTTTGTGTGTGGTCAATTAATTAGAGAAGGATAGGGTACAGTCTGGTGACCAGTTAGAGGCTATTGCAGTACTTAAGATGAAATGTCACAAATTTAGACCTGAAGGTAACACTGGGGGTGGAGAAAAATAGACCAATTTTAGAGTTATTATACTTAGAAGGCATCATGACTAGGATTTAGTAAAAAGATCATGAAGAATTTAGATAATTGAGTGAATGGAGTGTGGGGATGAGATAAAGAGAATGGACAGGAAGATACATATGATTCAAGGTAATATATAATAGAGATAATGAAAGTAATGCATACTATTATGGAGGTCCAGAAGAGGGAGTAATTCATTCTGTCTTGTCTAGGTAGAGGAATCACAGGGAAAAAAATGATATCTGAGGGAGAATAATCTTCTGGTGCAGGAAGGTAAAAGAAAAAAGCTTGTTAAATATAAGACAGGAGAATATCTCATGACTTTTCAATAGTCTGATATTTATTTGACAGAATACAAAAAGCACTAAGTATAAGGGAAAGATTGATAAATTGGACTGCGTTGAAATTAAGAATTTCTGTTCATCAGAAGCTGCTATTCATAGAATGAAAATGCAAGCTACCTAGTGGAAGGAAATATCTGTGATATATGTATCTGACAGAGAACTCTTTGCAAAACACATAAATAACTCCTAAAACCAATAAGAAGGAGACAGACAATCCAGTAAGACATGAAAATGGGTAAAAGATATGAACAGGCACTTCACCAGCAGGAATATCAACGTGGCAAATAAACATTTGAAAAGGCAATTAACTTTTCTAGTCCTCAGAAAATGTAAATTAAAACCACAATTCAATATCATAACACAGCGATCAGTTGGGCTCAAATGAAAGATACTGACAATATCAAAGAGTGACAATGCGGAGCCATGGGAACTTAACACGCATTGCGTTGGGCAGGGGGAATAAGTCAGTACAATTACTTTGGAAAACTCTTTTGTAATATTTACTAAAAAGTCAGTATGCCCTTGCCATCTGACCTAGCAATTACAGCTCCTAAGAGTATGCCCAGCAGAGACATTACCTACGTTGACCAAAAGATATGGATGTTCAGAGCAGCTTTGCTCAAAATGTCCACAGGGAAGTAGGCCCAAATGCCCATCAACAAGAAAGCAGATAAACAGTCATACATTCACACAATGGCCTACAACACAAAAATGAGAACAGAATAAATACCCTTTCATGAAACAATACGAAAGAATCTCATGGAGATAACATTGAGTGAAAGAGCCAGACACAAATGAGTCTGCACAGTATTATTCCATTCCCATATACATCAAAACTAGTAAAAAACAATTACATTGTTTTAGAATCCAAGGAGCACTAACGGCTGGGGAGGACCAGAGGTGTTTTTGGAAGTACTGGTGACATTCTGCTGCTTGATCTGGGTGGTGATACGTGGGTGTGTGTACTTTGTGGGAACACATACAGCTGCACACACATGATGTATATGCATGCATTTCTGTGTATATAATGTCCAGCTAGTAAAAAATGTATTTAATAATGTCCTCCATCTTGACATCCTTTGGAAAGAAAAACCATGAGTGCAGCAGGGACATGAGAAAGCAGCAGGTGGTCCAACCCAGCAGGAGGACGGGCTGCATGCACAGAGGCTAGACAATAGATGCTGTTTATTCAGCCCTTCCTTATGAGACAAGGACTGTGCTAACTTATTGTTATTATATTTATATTTATTTTAATTTAGACTTACTTGTATTGTATAGTTGTATGTATTACATTTTTAATCCTCACAGCATCGCTATGAGAAAGGCATCCGTGACACCCCGTTCTGTAGATGAGGAAGGGGATGAAGGCAGTGACTTCAGAGCTTCTTCTCAGAATGGTGTTGCTCTCCGTTCCTCTCCCGATTCCCCCGAACCAGGCTGGGAGGGGAGGGTCTGCAGAGGTTTATTTTTGTAGATAGAGATGATAATGATCAGCACTCTAATGACATTTACCTTGTGGTATTTCATAAAATGTCCACAAGACAGGGCAGAGGTAAAGAGGAATAAATAAGAAAGAGAAAGAAGAGGATTAGAGGAAACTAAAAATAAGAAAAAAAAAAAGAATCGTGGAAATGATCAGAGGCTACTAGTAGTCAAAGAAGCAATGGCTTCTGGTAGTAATAATGCTAACAGCATAATGATGACTTCTTACTTTTATACTTCTCTCCCCAAGAAGCCCATGGAGCATTTTACTGACATTGTCATATAATTTCATCAAGTATTCCATCTGGTGAGGTACACAGAGAGCAGAGCTCTGCCTCAGTAGCTCACTGATGTGGAAAGGGATGCAGAAAGAATATTTTGCTGAAACCTAGGGAGGATCCAGAAATTTTTTCATTCATACATTCATGTATTTACTTAGCAATGTTTATTGAACATCAGCTCTATGTCAGGTGTTGATTTAAGAGCTGGCTATACAGCGATGAATGAGCTAAGTCTCAGTGATTTTGGAGCTTATATTTAGTATGTGGGAGGAGCAGACAATAAACAAGTAAACAAAGAAATGTATTTTCTTTACAGTCAGAGACAGTCAGGAAACAGGTCATGTAGGAATTTGCAGACCATGAAAAATACCCTAGATACTGCTCAAGATTAAATGAGAAGCCATTACAAATGCAGACCATGGAGTAACTTGACCTGACTTATATTTTAAGTGAGTCACAATGCCTATAGACCAGAAAAGACTGTTTAGGGAAAGAACACATACAAGGAACCTAGTTAGGAGGCTTTTATGCATATCGCGTTGAGGGAAAATGGTGGCCTGGGTCATGACGGTGACAATCGGGGTTGTGAGACATGATTGAATTATGGATATATTTTTTAGTGCTGACATTAGTATTCAATAGTGGATTGAGAAACTTGTGAGAGTATGAGAGAAGCAGAAGATGATCCCCACATTTTGCCTGAGTCAATGCAATGATGGAAGTGTCTTGCTGATATGGTGAAGACTGTGGGAGGGATAAGTTTTGGTGGGGAATTGAGTTTTAACCTAAGGTGGAGAAATCTATTATATATACAAATGTATATATTGAACAGGCATTTGGAAAGTTAGAGGAGAGAAGCCAAGATATAAATTAGCATAGAGATGATATTTAATGATGTGAGATTGGATAGATTACCTTGGGAGAAAGTATAGTTAGAGAAGAGAAGGAATCCAGTTATTGAGCCATGGAGAATTTAATATTGAAGGCTTGGGGTAATGGGATGATAATGAGGAACAAGAAAAGAAAGCGAAGAAGTGGCCAAGGAGGTGGGAAGAGATCCAAGAGAGTATAGTATCTCTTGGAAGCCAAGTAAAAAATGTTTTTTCAGACAGAGATCCTGGTCAACTGTGACACATGCTGCTGATATGAGAATTAAGATAAGGACTGAGACCTAAGAAGTGGGTTTAGCAAGATGGGGTCTTTGGTGATCTTGACAAAAGTGTTTCCATGGAGTTACCAAGATGAAAGCCTGCGTCCAATGCGGTCTAGAGGAAATGGGAAGAGAGGGAGCGAAGGCAGGCGATACAGCCAGCTGCAGAGCAGCATTGGAGGGACAAGCACGGTACCAGAAAGTGGTGTGGAGCAGAGGAGTTCTTCTTTTTAAATAGGGAAGCAACAAAACCTGTACACTGATGGAAATTATTATTCAGAGAGGGAAAAGTAGGTGAATCAACTTTTTTTTTTTCTGCAAGACAGAGAGATGATTTAGGGTCCACGTTGAGCAGGCAAGAGTAAGTAGGGTCTTGTGGATTAATGGAATTACTTGCTTTAATTAAGAGAGCCTGCTAGTTTATCCATAGTGAAGGGAGGATGGGAGAACATAGGGGTCTCGAGGTGGCTACAGGTCATAGATGTGGTAACGGGGACATTTTCGTGAACTTTTCTTCTGATTACTTTTCATAGATTTAAGTTGCACCTCTGGAATTAGAATGTTTCTTATAACTAATGACATGTCATAGTTTAATTGGCAGGCTGTTGTTTTCTTAGTGAACATAAAACAATTATATGTCTCACAGTGAATGGCATCTTAGATTCAATAGCATGTGATATTTTTCTTAATGGAAAAAAAAAGGAATGAGGTCATTAACCTATTCTCAGCTTCCTGAAGAGAAAGTTGAACAGGAAGAAGATAAAGATCTTTGAAAGGTGGGAGGTTGGGCAGCTAAGGGATATGGGATGAGACACTGGTGACATGAGGCACCATGGACTCTCTGCACCTCCAAGCAGGGCCACCTGACGCTAGTGTGTCTTAAAAGCCTCCCTCTAATTATTCACCTTCAAATGGTCCATTTCCCTATTTCACTTGTGATCTCAAATTATTTCTCCTCTTCCCCCTTCTCCTTCCTTCTTTCCTCCTCCTTCATTGTTCTCCTTCTCTTCCTTTTTTTTTCTTTTCCTCTGTCTCTGCTTGAAACCTCACCTCCTTCAAGATGAGACTCTATCTGCTCTCACTCATGCATCCAGAGTGCCTTAAGTGACCTCTGCCCTCTCTGTAACCAAGTTCAGTCCATCTTTCTTTCAATGCCCAACACAGACGTCCACCCCACACCCCTTCCACACCCGTGCCGTGGTTCAGCCACTCCCCCATCATTCCTCCCTTCCGTGGGCTGCTCCAGTGATTGCCAGGCAGACTTCCTGACTCTCATCCCTCCTACTCTCCATTCCCGCCGCAGACACAAGTGTGATCTTAAAATCAAATCCAGTGCGGTCACGTTTCTGCTTAAAACCCTTGACTTCCTCTGTAGAGATTTTGGTATGAAGTTCAGACTTCTTAACTTGGCACCAGGCAACATAATCAAACCTTTGCCTAACTTCTTTGTCTTATCTTACAATCCAACACATACTCATATCTTTACTTCAGATCTATGGAATTTCCTACATTTCACTACAGGCATCTTGTTAAATTTTTATTTTGTATTACTTTGCATGTTTGCATATCATCTCTTAAATTTCTGGACTTCCACTTGTCCAAGAAAGGTTTTCTTGCCTTCTCTGCCCAGGTTGTTAGGCAACCCGCCCACCTTCTTCTCTAGGATTTGTCTCTCTCTCTCTCCCTCTGCCGCCGTTCCCCCCCCCCCCCATCATTATATTACCAATCTGACTCCCCTTGAAGTGTGAATTCCTCAGTGGTAGAGACCTTCCTCTGTCTCTAGAAAAACATACAGTACATGGTACATAAACAGTGCTCAGAGTATTATTTGTTAAATTTATTTATGAATGAATGAACAACTAAATGAATGAATTGCCCTGAACATAGTGGGCTCTGCTTTCTTGAAACTTTTACACCTCTCATTCCACATCATTCTGGATCCAGTTCAGCCTAACGACCATTTCCTGAGGGCCTAGTGACTGCGTGCTAGTCACTGTGCTACCTTGCAGGGATAGCGATCTTCAAAGTGCAGATGCCTCTTCTATAGAGTTGGCTGTTGTATCTTCCAGACTGGGACCATGTCCCCGAATCCTCCAAATACCACCTCTTCTGAAAACCCTCTTTTAAGACTTCTTTTATGGTATGATTATTTTTTTCTACTCACCTTGCAACACATTTGATTGTGTTTTGGTTTTATTTCTTCTCTGTAAGAGAGGGCTGTGCCTTGCCAACTTGCTGTTTCTTCATATTCAGCAGAGTGCCACGGACATAGGAACTCAGTGCATGTTTGCTGAATTGAATTTTTGTGTGTGATTGGTGCTAAAGTGACACTAGGAGGAGAAGGGAAGAGGGAGAAAAAGGAAGGAAGAGAGGGAGGGAAGGAAGGAAAAAGGATGGAGGAGAGGAAGAGGGCGGGGGGAGGAGATGGAGAAGCGAGAGGAGGAGGCCCAGGGAGAGAAGCAGCACCGCCAGTCTCTTTCCTCAGCAACCAGGCATCACAGATGGAGTGAAGATGATTATTTTCAACATCATCTTGCAACAAGAGGTAGAAAGAAAGGAACAGAGAGCGTAGGAGTGTTCAGAAAGAACACTTTTTTTAGTTACTTCTTCTTCTTCTTAGACATGTGCTGATGTCCACTAGCCCATTTGTTCCTCCCACCAATGAAGAGACACGATTATCTTCCCCATTATACATATGATGAAACTTACGCTCAGAAAGGTAAAATCTCTTTCCCAAGGTCCTCCAGCTTTTGGTTCTTAGTCACGTGGGCTCCTAGGGCTACTTCACTTCTTTCCTCCTCCTTCATTGTTCTCCTTCTCTTTTTTTCTTTTCCTCTGTCTCGGCCTAAAACCTCAGCTCCTTCGAGATTAGGCTCTCTATCCTATCACTCACACATCCAGAGTGCCTTAAGTGACCTCTGTCCTCTCTCTGAATCAAGTTCAGTTCATCTTTCAATGCCCAACACAAATGTCCATCCCACATCAGGGATCCTTCCTTCTGGAAGGAGCTATGAGTCAGCACAACACATTCTAGATGCAGGTAGAATGGTAACACGACCCTGTCCAACTGTGATAGGAAAGAAAGAGGGGACAAGATATGATTAGGTCTCCTTTTCATAAGCCCCCCCCTCTCCCACACCCCTGTCACCTCACGTGGCCTTGTGACCCCAGCGTAGACCACTGAGTGATTGCGGCCAGTGCACCTTGGGATGAGTCCTCACCAGAACCAGCCCAGTAGCCAATGGCTTATGACAAAGGTCCTTCCTTCTCCATCCGGAGGGGCCTGGGAGACACTGATGGGAATCCTCATTACTGCCTTCCCATGACTCTGTCTGTGAAGTCTGTCGGATAACAGAGCAGCACCTTCATGCCAACGGGACTGCTGGCTTCCACCCAGCTGCAGGCAGCCAAGTATTGGTTTTCCTTTATGAGCCAAGGAGCACGCTGTTCTTTGTTTCGTCAGAAGGAAACGCAGAGTTCCTTTTGAAGAGTGGATTGAAATGTCAGTTAAAGACTCAACTAGAAACCAAATAGAATGAGGAGGGTCAGGAGAGCACATTGGAAAGTGGTAAGAGTTTGGACTGGTGAATTAAGTTTCTGGGTTTCTTTGGGACTTGTAATCTGCAAAATGGGAATAAAAACACCTCTACCTTGGAGCCATTATTCTCTATTTAATAGAAAAATATGTAGAAAGCACCTGACCTAAAAACCAAGGGGGTGGATAGAAAATAATAATTATAGCTACATTTTACTGGATAATTCTCATGTGCCCAGGTGTGGAGCTCATTTTTTAATATCAATATCTCATGCGCACCTCAACACCGATCCATTTTCCAGATTTGGAAATTGAGGCTCCAAGAACTTAACTATCTTGTAGGTAGAAAAGCAAGAATTTGAACCCAGGTCCACTCAACACCAGTGCTCTTAAGCTGTATATTATATTGTTTACCACCCTGAAGCATATAAATCATAAGCATGGTTTTTATTATAGAAAGTGGTTACAGTTTCTGCTAGTTACTTTAGAAAGCCTGAAATTTTCCTAAAATTACTTGCCAACTTGTGTATGTGGCTAGGTGTGCCATTTCCATAGCTATTCTCATACTCTCCCAAGGATCCAGAACCAGAAGAGATGAAACGCTTTTACAACAGACAATTAATTACTGGGGCCTTGCAGCATTCTGGGTGTATGGGGCTATAGAAAGTGCTGCCTCTAACCTGGGGGAATCTGGAATCAATTGGTGGCTCAAGACTTAGACTTGCACAAAGAGGTAGAAATTCTGATGAGCTATAAGCTGCCGTTGAGACCAGGGGTCTCAGAGGACTCAGCTCTTGTGTGGGTCATCTGGGGCCATACCTTTCAATAGACCCTTGGCTGGGTGTGCAGCATGGAGTTCCTGCATGGTGAGTGGTCAATGTGGCGATATGATCTCCTTTAACAGCTGTGTCCCATACAGTTCCTTGCTGAGCTCATTTCATGCAGAAGACGGCGAAAACTGAAATAGAGCACTCGTGGAAGTTAATTCATTGACTCTGATAGATATGGGACCAGTTTATTTTTTAAGATTGTTAGGTCAATCCTTATTCCCCACTTCCCCAAATCATCTCAGTCAGAATTAAGCTCTCCTTTGGCACTGCGAACAGCAGTTTCGGTGTGCCTTTATTATATTCTAGATGCATTCTACCTTGTCTTACGTGCACAATTGTACATATTTGCTACTAAATGGTAATTAAGAGCCCTGAGAGAAGAACCATATCCTTTTTTTATTTGTTCATTTTCCACTTCTTCTTGGTTCTATGTTTTGCTCTTAGTAGGTACTCAATAAATAAGTACTGATTTAAATTTATTTGAACTGTCAAATCAATTTGTTTTGAATCTTTTAGTTTTTATTGTGGTAAAATATATGTAGCATAAGTTTATTTAACCATTGTAAAATTCACGGTTCAGTGGCATTAAGTATATTCACAGCGTTGTGCAGCTATCATCACTATTTAATTCCAGACCTTTATCGCCACCCCGAACGGAAATTCTGTATCCATTAAACAATCACTCCCCATTCCTCCCTCTATTCAGCCCCTGGCAAGTATTAATCTGCTTTCTGTCTCTATGGATTTGCTTATTCTGGGTATTTCCTATAAATGAAATCATGCAATATGTGTTTTTATTGTGCCTGGCTTCTTTAACAAGGTGTTTTCAAAGTTCATCCATGATGTAACATGTATCGGTACTTCATTTTCTCATGGCCAACGTAAATTTCACTTTATGGCTGTGCTGCATTTTGTTTACTAGTCCTAGGTTGGTGGACATTGGGGTTGCTTCTACCTTTTAACTATTGTGAATAGTGCTCTTATGATCATTGGTGTACATGTTTTTGTTTGAGTACCTGTCTCCAAATCTTTTGGGTATATACCTTAAGAGTGAAATTGCTGAAGAATATGATAATTCATTTTTTTTTAAAAAAAGGGTTGGCATAACAGTAAGTTTATTCTGTGGTAGATCACATGCTTGTACTGTTCGCTTCCTCTTGGGACTGGCAGCACATAGCTGTGTGACTGGCGGCGCCATCCCACGGGTGGTGCGCGCTCTCGTCTAGTTGACATTGGACTTGGCTGTAGGGTTTGCTTTGGCCAATGGAATGTGAGAGGACGAAGTGCATGCCTCGTCTCAGCAGACACTTCAGGAGACATTGCCTTGGCTCTTGCTCTTTTCTCCCTGGTGTATGAATGCCATATGTCTGAGGAAGGCTGCTCCTTCAGCCTAGACCCTAAGGGAAGACTTCGGGGGGAAGAGTCAAGCCCAGCCAACATGAAACATGAGCAATAAATAAACCTTTGTGGTTATAAGCCATTGAGATCCTGAGGTTATTTATTTCCACACAGTAACGTAACGAAAGCTCAGTGCTACTGAAGCACTGGATTAAATGGCATAAACCACACTCACTCAACTCACTCACTGCAGGCCTTCTCAGGGCCTTCACTGCGCTAATGTGGATTATGAGTCTCAAGAGGTAGATTAAATACACAGAGTTTCCTGACTATTTGATTCTGGGTACTTTGCATATTTATGGTTCTGTGGCATACAACTTGGCTAATGCTGGACTATACCTGCCATTCAGGTTCATTCCTGTCCCCTTGACTCTTGAGGTTACAAATTCCATCTTATTCATTTGCCGTATCTGTCGATCTAGGACAACACCTGACTTAATAAAGTGACGAGGGAAAGGACTTTCCGAATAGTTGCTGAGTTGAGCAGTTTTATTTTTGCCCACCTACTATGATCTAGCACTGTGCTTGGTATCTTGGAAAGAATGCAGAGAAATATTTTTAAAAACAGCGGTAGTCCTCAAGAATCATGATTTATAGCTATGGATTCAAAACAAATACGTACTGAAATTAGTGGTCAGGTCCTTGCGTATCATCTGAGCACCTGTCTCTTTCACTCCTGAGCTGAAGTCAGTATAGCTTCAGGTTTCCAGCTGTGATGTTGGGGAAGATACCAGGTCCTGCTCATGAGGGAGGGAGGGATGAGAGAGGCGGGGCATGCTGGGCACAGAGCGGGGAGACACAGTCCTCCCTGCAGCGCATTCTGTCTACGTTTACCTTCATTCAGACACATTTACTGGTGCCCATTTATGTGCTAGGTGACCGGGAAATGGAGATGAATGAGGCATTGCCTTGTCCATTCGAGGAGCTCACAGACCAGGGGGAACATGAACATAGACACACATAGCATGATATGATCAGTGATCTAGTAAAATTTGAGATACGAGCAGGGCACTTTCAGATGCCAACGGGAGGATGCCTGAGGCTGCGAAAGGCCTCCAGGGAAAGCAACAGAAAACAGGTGAGGACAGGAAATGATATTAGTTGAACAATTGTCACATGCTAGGACTCTAGCCTGTGTTAGATAATTGGTTTTGTTTTCCAATTCATGAGGTATAATTTACATTCCAAAAAATTTACCCTTCTGAGGTGAACGAGTTCTGTGATTTGACAAACATACTCAATCCTAAAATCAAGATACCGCACAATCAAAATACAAACTTGTTCATTTAATTTTTATGCCAGCCCAACAGCAGCAGCTTTAATGAGGAAATTGAGAATCAGAGCAGTTAAGCCTCTTAGCCTTAACCTCCTGAGAGCAAGCAGCTAATAACAGCTGGGCCCAATTTCGAGCAGGAGGGCACTTGGCCCCCGGGGGACAGAGGCAGTGGTGTTGCAGGGTGGGGCAGGAAAGGGGCCAACTTAGGGAGACATTTGCTGATCCAGGGACCAAGGCCACGAAGAGTCTTCTGGGTGTCAGACTTGGTTTTTTATCATGACTACTATGCAGAAGCTTTTATTTAAATGAGATCAAGCTCTTCTTAAAGCTTGAAGGGTGTCCTTCATGTTGAAATTTTATGAAATTTAATTTTAAAAGTATAGTTTACCTCTTTATCCTTGGTAATTTCGTGGGCAGGGGTGTCTAACCTGTGGCCCATGGGCCGCAGGCATCCCAGGATGGCTGTGAATGTGGCCCAACACAAAATCATAAATTTGCTTAAAACATTATGGGATTTTGTGTGTGTGTGTGTGTGATTTTTGTTGCGATGTATTTAATGTGTGACCCAAAACAACCCTTCATCTTCCAGTGTGGCCCAGAGATGCCAAAAGGTTGGACACCCCTGGTAGACCATTTTCTCTTTTTTAAAGTTAAAATTGTCATTTAGAAGCTTCCCTGCCCCTAAGACCTTTGTCAGTATAAATCCTCCTGTGTTTTTCTGTATCCGTTTATTGTGTGTCTCCCTCACTGAAAGGAAGGTTCCGTGAGAGCAAGGATTTTGTGTCTAGTTCCCGGTCTTTTCTCCAGAGCCCAGAAGAGTGCCTGACACATGAAGATCACTAATTGATCTTTGCTTAATAAATGAATGAATGACAGCACATAGTAGACTCTTAGAAAATCAAGGTTGAAAGAATCCTAATGAGCAATTAGTTCAGGGGCTGGCAAACATTTTCAGAAAAGAGCCAAATGGTCTTAGGATTTGTGGGCTTCACTCAGCCTCTGTTGCGAGTACTCAGCTCTTTCTTTGTAATGTGAAAGCTGCTATAGGCAATAGTTAAATCTAAGTGGCTGTGCTCCAATGCAGTCAATTTACAAAAATAGGTGGTGGGATAAGTTGGGACCTGGGTCATAGTTTTCCTGCTCCTGTGTCTGTCAGTGTAGACGAGGCTATGCTGTGTGAACAAAGAGCCCGTGCATCTCAGCAGTTGGCAAAAGGAAATGCTCCTTCCTTACTGATGCTACAACGTGGTCACAGCCCATGGTGATTCCGCTGGTCTGGTGGCCTCAGTATGGAACATTGCTGTTCCCATGTAGATGGGGAAAGACAAACTGATGAACCTACATGTTGGCTCTTCTACTTCATTTTGCAAGTTGCACACATCACTCCCACCACCATTTAATTGGCCGCGACATGTTATGTGAAACCCCCTGAGTTCGGGAGGGGGCCATATAATGTTTTCAAAGGGAGGACACAGCAGGTAGGGCCACTGAATATGAGTTAATGACAATCCAATCTACGGCACGCCATTTGGACCTTGGGTTCTTTAAAGCATTCTTACTGTATCAGCCTTCAAATTCTGCTGAAGAAGGAGTTCTCTACCCAGTAAAGCAACCTGTTTCATCGAACTTCAGAACTTCTGATAATTAAAAATGGATCTTTCATCCAAGGGCTCCAAGTCTACTCCTTGTGATCCCACAGAATAGGTGATGGTATCTTGGAACAGAAAAGGTTACTCTCTCCAGAAGGGGGAGCCAGAACCCACCCACTCTTCCCCCAGGTAGCTGCCTTTCTTTATTTCCCAGAAAGCAAATGACCCATCTCAGAGACAGGGCTGAACTTCTGAATGAGATCATAGCCTTTTTGCCCTTTCTGCACAGTTTCACCCAGTGAATTATCGTCTTATTTTCATTCCACTCCAATGAGCTGTCAGCGATGGATACCGTAATTCACAGCAATAGAAACACAAACAGATGGGTAATTGACCTGCATGCCTTCATTACGCTGGAGTTCAGAATGGCTGTTGGAGCCATAAAGTCCTCTATCTGCCAGTCTGAAATCCCCGGGCTTTCACAAGGAAGGGGATCAGGATGACTTTTAGCAAAAGGTGCAGTCCTTGTTGTTCTCCCTACCTCGTGCTTTTCAGAAATAGACAGAATTTGACAAGCAGAACTTAGCAGGTACACGACAACAGCTGGGACTCTTATAAATGAAAAAGCTCAGAGGTAACTACAGGGGGCCACATTCTGATGCAAGAACAGGATAGAAAAAAATTATATTCAACCAAAATAGAACCTAACCTGGATTTCCTCCCTTCCTCTTAGCACTGTATGAGATCATGCATTTAATATCTAATGAAATAGGTCAGAAAAGAGCGAGTCCATCAAAAAAATATTACTATACTAAGCAATTAGGATATAAACTAAAATAAAACAAAGCTGAGAAAAAAATCCCAGGAAAATACATGGTCTTTGCTTTGAACAAGACTTTGATTGATCCAAGGTATTCACACATTAATCTTGACTCGTGGTGGGCCCTTCTCCTGGAACACGGGGGCTGCCCTTGGCCTATGCAAGACCATGCTCAGGTTTCAAGACTATACCCACATCTGACACACATCACAAAGTCTTCCATAATTTCTGTCTGTGGGCTTATTTTCTTTCATCTCCTTAACAGATCACTGACATTCAATATTTGAAATATATTTATCAAATATAGTCTGCTACTGTATACCAGACATGATGCTCCTTTTTATGTTTCACTTATCAATTAAGTTTTTTGTCTATTATTTTTAAATTTTGTGCCTTAGTTTCGGATCTCCAAGTAGCCCCTCCTGTGTCCTTAGGAAGTAGGAAGCATCTGCTTCAACAATTCCCTGCGTGTCTTGTTGGAGGCTAAGAGTTCCTGGCCAGCAAAAGAGAGGGAGTATGGATTAGAATCTCCAGATCTTAGGGGCTCCTTTAGCTTTTGTTGATTAGGTCTTCTTTTCTAGCTGTTTCATGTTCTCCAGCCTCACTGAGAACAGTCAACAAAACCAGGTACTTGCTTTAGACAGTAAGAGTATTGAAGATGTTATTTAAGGTCTACAGGGATCCAGTGCAGGGTTTCCCTGAACGTTCTTGTTACTTTAGCCACCCCACCCCCCATGGTTGAAACTCAGCAGCACAGTGAGCCTTCCCTGCCGCTCACCCCAATCTCAGGTATACTCCCTGTCTGTAAGGAACAAGGATCCTTGACTTTTGTTGCTGATCCTCTAATGAGTTGACAGATCTCTGCTCTGTGTCATTTTTGCCTTCAGAGTTAGGATCTTCTCTGAGGCACCAGAACTCTTTTTTTTCGTCTCTTGGGAACTTGGAAGCAAGCAAACAAACAAACAAGCAAAACCTGATGAACCTTAATCAGAAAGAAAGGTAATTGTTAAGTCAGTTCTTAGTTGGATGTTCCGCCGCCTGAGAACTTTGTCCATGGTATTTTCATTTTCTAGGCTTCTCTTCCTGTGGATCTTTCATCCTGTAATTCCTGTTAATCCATTAGGTCTCAGCCTAAAGGCCTCTTCTTCTAGGCGATCCTCTCTGACCATCGCGACTCTGTCCTAGGTTAGATGTTCTTCCTCTTGGTCCCCCAGAAACCTTGTGCTTCTGGAAGAGCACTGGTGTCGCTGTGTCCAAGCAGCTTGGTTGCACGTCTGTCTCCTTCCTACACTATGAGGTCTGCAAAGGCAGGGAGTTGCCTGCCTTATTCACCCTGGCATCCATGGCAGAGGTGCCTGGCACATAGTAGGGCTTAAGCAATATGGGTGGAAAGAAGGGAAGAGAGAAGAAAAAAGGAAAATCGAAGAAAGGAAGGAAGGAAGAGGAAGGGAAGAAAAGAGGGAGGGAGAGAGTTTTCTTGTCTCTTCCTCCTCTTAGAAAGGCACTAATCTGATCAGGGAGGCCCCACCCTCATGAACAGATCACCTCTCAATAGCCCCACCTCCTCACACTGTACCACATTAGTGGTAAGGGTTTCAACATAGTGAATTCATGGGGGATGCAGACATTCAGCCCATGACAACCAGGTTCTTGTTTAAGTGGTGTTTATGCCTTTTCCAGCCTCACTTACTTCTCATAATAGCCCTGGAAGGTGGATATTGGGATTTTAACTTCACAGGTAAGAAACCTGAGTTTAGAGAGGCTACAATATTCCCAGAAGGCCACTCTGAGCTGGAGCAGCCGTAGGAACACTAAGCCAGGATTTTGTCTCAGTTTCCACACTTGCACACTGGAGAGGTGGGAGGACCCTCCAGTGTTTCAGGACTCAGTTAGAATTCCTGGATTTGGGTCCTGAGTCTCTTACTTTAGCTGTGGGGCTTTGGGCAGATCACCTAACTTTTCATTTCTAACATCTTCTAAATCTAACAGAACAACATGTTTTTCCGTTGGGATAAAAAAATAGGATAGTTTTTTTTTTGTCATGTAACAAATGAGTTCCTGGAGCCTACACTGGGCTTGACCTTAATTTACACTCAGAGCTGTAATGGACAGGCAAGGCCCTGCTGCTCCCTAAAGCTCACCCTCTACTGGGGGAGATGGAAAAATAAACATGAAAGCAAAGTCACAAGATAATTTCAGTCAGTAGTGAATCCTACGAAGAAAATAGAAAGAGGCATGTTAACATGGGTGATCTGGGAAGGTTGGAATGTGGGACAAGGCAGAATGAAGAGTCTGGGAAAAGAATATTGTAGGCCCATGGAGGGACAAGGGCAGAGACTGTCGGGAGGATATGACTGGCACACACAGGGACTGAAAAAGGACAGGGTGCCTGGTGTGTTCTGAATAAAGAAGAGAATGTTAGGAGATCAGAGGAAGGAGGGAGGCCAGAAAATAGAGCTAGTCCACTGTGTGCCAGAGGGGAGAAGAAATCATATCTCAGACCGCATGAAAAACACAAAACACACTGCAAGATGTATGTGTTGAACACGAGGTGGGAGGAAGGACTGGGGAGAATGGGGCAAAACGCAGGGAAAGAGAAGGCGACGTGGGTGTTCCCACATCTACGTTGCCCACTCACTCTGCGGAACACTGAAACATTCCATTTTAAAGTATAACAAGATTTTTCTTTCCCAAGGTATAATGAGATTGAGGGGAAAATATTCCATATGTTTAGCGTGGGTGAACTAGTGTTCAAATGAAACTCTCAACTATTGCCTTCCTGGGTTTTGTGAAGCAAAATTTATATGCCTGGCAATAATGGTGGCCTTTCTCTCTCTCTCTCTCTCTCTCTCATTTTCTCAGTTTTCCTTTCTGTGTGTGTGTGTGTGTGTGTGTGTGTGTCTTTGAGAACTGTGGGGACAGAATATTCTAGCCTAGCCAGCAGCTGTATATCTTTCAAGCAGTGGTTCCAGAGGCCAAACCCCCCTCCGAATTATTTACGACTCCCATTGAAGCCTGCCGGATTCAGGTGCCCATCCAGGAGGTCAGCAATGGGCCTCTTTGTTGGACGCAGGTCATCAGGAGACGACCCTGGCAGTGACTGCTCTGTGAACCTCCGCCACTGTAGAAATGGTTATGTAACTTTAAAACAGTAATGACATTTTGCAGAAAAGTGCTTTTTAATTGCTATGTCTTCATTATTCTCTTTCAAATTTGCCCAGGAGATTCTGCCTCAGAGACAGCTCATGTGTTCTGAGTTTCCATTTTTAAAGAGCAGCCAGTTTTGCATTTCAGCTTCTCCCAGAAACCCCCCAACCCCAAACTTCATCTGTTTTCCGTTGCATTAAATGGGGTAGGTAATATTGCCTTTTGTATCCTTGCCAAACAGAGAAATGATTTGACGCAATTTTCTAAAAATGCTCTCCCCAAATTCCTTTTGGGCTGGGAGCAAGAATAGAATATTTTATCCCCTACAAAAGGGAGAAAGAAAATGATGAGCAAGCTAGAAAAATAGGACTGTGAGTATAGTCTATAGAATTCCTTTAAGCAACAGAAACTTAACCCCAATCCATAGACTCAGATGCCTATAGGGGATAGGGATCAGCTAAAAATAAATTTTGCTTTTGCTTTGGAAGTAAAAATTGTGATACAGATAAAATGACTCAATAATGCATACTTGGAAAGGATTGCAGACTTAGTTTAGAAGGAACTTTTCTGCTTGATTTGACTTGTTTTGCCCACCTTTTGGTATTTGTATTATGTCCCTGTACAGCAAACCCTTCCAAGCAGTCACTCAAACTCCCGTGGACCCTTGCTCACCAATGTGGCCCTCACCCAGGCTCGCCCAAGCTATAAAGCTCTGTTAGAGCGCCTTCCATGCACGTTGATATAGGATCCACATTCCTGAATAGCCCTTCCACCCCTGCCTAGAATTCTATACCCTGCTTCTGTGAAGTCTCTCCAAATATCAAAAGACTGCCTTCTGAGTATTATCTTCTTCTGAGTAAATACCCACAACTATTGTTCATTCATTCTGTTCAGTTCTGTTGAAACTTTAAAAAACTTTAATCAGAGGAGTACCATTATCACATCTTCATCAACAAAAGGAATAATTAACATTTACTTGCTACTTGCGAGGAACTGTTCCAGACATTTTGCATAAATTCTTGCACTTTGTCCTCCCAGCAACTTTCTGATGTAGGTACTAAAAGTATTTTACTGTTCTAGAAAAGAAAATGGAGTCTTAGAAAGGGAGGATAACTTGCTTGAGATGACGCAAGTAGTGAGAGGGGAGCCAGACTCTAGCCGTGCCCCGTTTTTAGCTCCCTTATTGTGGTTTCCAACCGTACGCCATGCCAGAGGCCCAAGCTGCATTCCCATAATGCCTCTCTCCAATAGTCTTTTTGAGATTCCATATGAACACAAGTTGAAATGGTGGAGTTTGTTTTTTTAAAATAATTTGAAGATGAGAGAGGGGAAGATAAAAATCTAGAAACACAACTGTGAAGCAGGGAGTGAGAGAAATGTTGAGTTTATTCAGCAAATCCCTAATGAACAGGGTAGGGAGTGTCCCTGAAGCATGAATGATGAAAAAAAATTAATCCAAATAACAGTTCTCTTTTACACAGTGGGTAGTAAAACCATTAAGCTCATATGCATTCGTGGCTAAAACTGTTAGCGGCTCCAAATGAGGTAGAGAGAAATGTCCCAGGTGAAAGTACATTAATGAACTAATTTAACCCAGGGCTGTCCTTCCATCTGGGCACCAGAGGCTACGCTGACATTTCAAGGGTACAGGAGGAGAACTCATGCCCAGATGAACCCTTCTCCATCATTGGCTCTGAGGAGTAAGACTTCGATAAGCTCCAGTATAGACAAAAGATCATGAGATGTGATCATGAGTACTCACAACCAACCACGGGTTAGCCACTTTCCCTCAGTGGGCCCTGGCTGCTTCATTAAAAAAAAAAAAAGAAAAGAAAAGAGAGAAAATTAATTCACTCTGATATCATTTTTCCGCTGATATTTTATTTTTTAAGGTACAATGGTCTTATGAAATTGTATCACTCTTGATGTGTCATTCTTACCCTTGAAATTTACCAAAGTATCCCCATGAGCCCCAGAATGAAGTTCAAATTCCTTAGTATGTATTTAAGGTCTTGGCACTCCGCCCTCCGCTCCTTTCTGATACCTGCTCCCCTACAGCAGGCACCCCCGCCCGCCCAAGTTCATTGCGTTCACAGACACGTTAGGTCTTTGTTCTTGCTGTTCCTCTCTTCAGGATATTCTTCCTGTTCTTTTTACACAGTGATTCCTTATTTACTTTCAACCAGCCCAAATACCATCTCCTCTACAAAGGTTTCCCTGCTCTCCAAGCCGTGTTATTTGCAGTCTCCGGCTGCCCGTTGCCTCGCAGGGCCGCCTCTGCTTCAGGTCTATAAAGCTGTGTTATGATGATGTGTGTCTGTGTCTATCCCTGCTGATTATATTGCAAACTCCCCAAGGGCTGAGATCGTGTCTTTTTTTTATCTCCTTTTTTTTTTTTTTTTTTTTTTATCTCTGTAGACCTAGTGCCTGGCTCAGGACTTGTGCTTCATAAATAGGGTTCATAAATATTTGAAGAAAGGAAAAGGAAAGAAATGAAGGAAATAGGAAAAAATAAACAGTAATCTTGTACTTTCAATAAGAGTTTTCTCCCAAAATGGAGAAGTGTCTATATTAAGACCTCAGTCTTAATATAACTGAATAGAGTATGCATTTCAGAGATGGCCAAGGTCATGGCCTGAGAAGTTGAAGTAGAAGCAGTGCAGCTGGAGGCCTCACCGATTACGCCCTGTCTGGATCTAGGCAGGCCCTGAGATATTTTGGTTCCCGTACACAGGGGGAAAGCTAGCAGCTTCCGATTCCTACCCATCACCTTTTGAAGCTGTTAATGAAACACCTTTTTAAACCCCTCTGTTTCCTCTTCTTGCTATTCTCACACAGGTCTGCAGATCATCTTCCCACAGTATCTACAGGAGAAGTTTGTCCAGTCAGCCCTGAGCTACATCATGTGCAACGGCGAGGGCGAGTACGTGTGCCAGAACAGCCAGTGCCGATGCCAGTGTGCGGAGGAGTTCCCCCAGTGCAACTGCCCCATCACCGACATCCAGATCATGGAGTACACGCTGGCCAACATGGCCAAATCCTGGGCCGAAGCTTACAAGGACCTGGAGAATTCAGGTATGCAGCCGAACTTGGTTCTGCTGTGTGAACGGCCCTGAGCCCAGTCTGGAAAAGGGAACTCTGACTGGGATCAGGCTGCTGTGAGGAGAGAACAGCGACTGACCCCCACCCCCACCCTTTCACTTCGGAGAGTCCAGAGCTCTCATGGGGTAGGCACTCAATAAATCGCCAGTGAGTGAGATAATGAATAGTGTAATCAGGTTTGTGGTCCTGTGATGTATTGTCTCTGTTGTACCCAGAAGATAGAGAGAGTAATGCCACACAGTGCACAGGAAGCCTCTGGAGAATGGAGAGTTAAATGCATTTGTATTAATTCCCGAGTCTGCGTGTCTGTCAGTCTCTCTAAATAAATAAGCACACATATATGTGTAAATATGTATATGTGTATATACATATATATGTAGATGTTCATACAGATACCCAAAGAATTCACAGACCATCAAAGCCGGAAGTCACTGCTCAGGTCACTTAGCTATTTCCTGCTTTTCATGGCTTGGGGAGGAAAGGCAGCCACCTAGGGCCATGAAGTGGATGAGGTGCAGAGTTGGATCTCAGCCCTCCTGCAGCTTCTAGTTAATGGAAAAACCAGGCATTACTCACATAGCCATGCAGGTAATTGACATTTTAATCATATCTGAAGAACAAGAAGCTTCTGTGAGCCCGTCGCGTAGAGCTGGAGGTTGACGGGGTCAGGAAGGTCAGGGAGGCCGCCCTGAGGAAGAGCAGGAGTCTGTGCGTCTGACTGTGATGCAGAGCTTGGAGGGTGAGTGTGGGCCAAGCAGGGGAGGCCATCCCCAGGCGCCGAGGAGAGAGGTGCCTGCGATGCAGGTTAGGGCGATGGCATAGGGAGTCAAAGGGTAAACATGCAAAGATGCTGAGCTATGTACAAGGGAGAATTAGCAGGACTTGAGAAAGGAAGGGTGAGATGAGATCTAAGAGCTTCTTTTAGGCGGGCCTGTCAGATACTTTGATGGATGTTGGTACCATTCACGGAGCTAGAACACCCTGCAAGGTTTGGAAAGAAAACTATGTATTCTATTTTGGACATGAAAAGCTTGGGAATCCTTGAGACTTCCACGAAGAGATGCCAAATAATGGCATAAAATATGTACTCAGATATCTGTTAAATAAATGGACAAATACAGAGAGCATTACTGTTTTTAAAACAACTTTATATTCCTTAAATCTATTACAAGAACTGCATTAGAGTAAGTAATGATGTTGCTGTATTGCAGAGGAGGGAGGGCACCCAGACCCAGTGCCTTCCCCAGGGTTACATAGTAAATGATGGAGTCGGTAATGGAATCCCTGATTCTAAACCCAGTGCTCACAGCAGCTTTTGAACCTTATTAATTCTACTTTATCCCCCAGTCCTCAGCTCCCTCATCTGATAAATGAGAGGACATGTTTATGTGTTTAATTTTTGAATTTATTCAAATATGTAGCCAAGAACGCTTTTGATCAAACAAAATCATACCTTGGAGCCACTGTGTACCAGAGATAAAAGCTGAGCTCTGTTAAGCTATATTTGAAAACCACTGGTTTCCATGAACTCGTAAGTCCCCAACCAGCTCTGAGCGCACATGATGCATCAGTGATTCTGCTCTTAAAAGGTCATGCAGCTCCAATGGAGCTGCGGACGCCTTAACAAACCTGCACCCATTAGTCCACTTACAATCCTTGGAATGCAGAGAAGCGGGAGGGTCAGGACGGAAATGCATTGCGATGATTGTTTGGTCTCAAACAAAAGCAGCGTTTGATGAAATGCTTTTGCAAAGAGGTTCTCCCCATTGCTAAAGAGCAGAGAAGAATGTCAGCCCCGTGCACAAGCAAAAAGGGTTTTTAGCATATAGTCCTTATTCCCAAGGCAAAGAACTACTTTGAGGAGGTGGGTGGGATGCTAAGATGCTGAGATTTTGCAGGGTAAGCTGAACAGTCCATGGAAATTATTAGCGCCATGCTTTCTCCCCAGAGGAGCACACGTTTACTCTAGATATCCTGTCCTTATCCATTTGAAATGTTTTTACCCATTAAGACAAATCCATCCATACATACATGTCTTTGTGGCATGCGCATGTGTACTTGCCTCCTTCTCATTTTCAGCACCGGGTAATTTGGAGGGATTTATGACCAGCCAAAGATAAAAGCCACAGATGATGGCTCCACAGTTTGGTGGTCAAATAGGACCAAATTCACACGTGCAAATGGGGGTCTGCTTGTCCTTATTGACAGGGAACCCTTCCACTTTTAGTCAAGAAGGTATTGGGTTGGCCAAAAAGTCTGTTTCGTGTTTTCTGTAAAGTAAGAGACACATTTTTCATTTTCACCAATAACTTCATTGATTTCGGTCTTTTGAGTATGCCGGCCATCTCCCACATGGTAGGACATTGATTGTTCTCAGTTAATGTCTTGATTTGATCACTATCAACTTCAACTGGTCTACCCAACTATGGAGCATCATCCAGCGAGAAATCTCCAGCACAATACTTTGCAAACCACTTTTGGCGTGTTCAATCAGTCACAGCACCTTCTCCATACACTGCACAAATCTTTTTTTGTGTGTGTTTCAGTTGTATTTTTACCTTTCTTGAAATAATAAAGCATAATATGCCAAAAGTGTTGGGTGTTTTCTCCCATCTTCAATATTAAAATGGCTACGCAAAAATTTACCAATTTTGATTAAACTTTTTTAAAAAATGCTGATGTGACAGCTGTCACAATACAATCTAACAAAGTTGTTTAGAATGAAGTGAAAGACAACTCAGCGCTAATCGGGAAAAAACCAAACAAACATTTTTGGCCAACTCAATAAATCATTTTACTTGTAAATTAATGTTTTCTTATCTGACCCAAATTTGGGTTCATGGAAAGGACTGTCACCTCCAAGGTGAGCGGAGCCGCCTTCAGGGTAAGCTGCGTGTCTTCCCCGGGAGGAACGTTGGCCCGGCCGGGGCAGCGGAGCCTGGGCCGGGGCCCTGCCTGCAGCCTGCTCCCTGAATGCACCCATCAGTGCAGCCCCGCGGCACCCTTTCAATCTTCTGCTTCCATCCATTGAGCACTTTCCATATTTCGGGAACTATTTAGGCAGGTGCAGTCCTGTGTCACCATCTCAACATTTGAATTAGATGCTATTGTACCAGCTCGACAGATGGGGAAATTGAAGCGTTGAGAGATTCATGGTGGCCCCGCTGCTGGGTGGTGAGACGCAGTCTGCAGGCGCATATGCGTGTCTGACTGTCAGGAATGAGGGGCCTGAGTTCTCAAGGAGTCAGAGGCAGTTTTCCTGTGCGTATGTGTTCAGCGCCTTTTATTTCTTTGTTTCTCCCAATACACTGATCCTCCTTTTTGTGTTGAGAGTCAGTGCAACATTCTAACAGCATCAGATTCGGAACCAGTCTGGAGTTCTCTCATCACTGGCTGTGTGGCCTTGACAAGCTAATTAACTTCTCTGTGCCCTAGTTTCTAGAAAAGGGGGCACTAAAAGTACCCACCTCGTAGGTTTGCTATAAAATCACTTATATGTGTTTTTTTTTGTGTTAGGTGTTTAAGACTGAAACTGGGGCTTATCAAGAGCTGTACAAGCATTTTTTAAAAACATAAAATGAATGCCTAATGTACCTGAAATTTCCTTTTAGGTTTTAGAACATAAAGTGAAAATATTAGGCTCAAGATACATATACACGTGCATTTTATTTTATGTATAATCTAATCACTTTACCTTTTCACCTGCGGAATGATTAACCGCTTAATTCTTTTAATTTCCGCACCAGTTGAAGGGGGACGTGGCAGCGGTAGACCAGGGAGAATTAGATCGGAAAACAGCAGCCCCAGCTTCAGTCCTGCCTCTTGGCACTCATGGGCTGTTCTACCTTCAGAAAGTCATTTCTCACTTTGCACTTCAGTTTCCCGATATGCAGGACGAAAAAGCTGACCCAGATAATTTCTAAGTCTGTGTCAAGTCGTAGCACATGCTGACACCCGGAAACTCACTCAGTGGCACAGAGGCAGAAGCCTTCTCCCAGGAGACTCAAGAGTTTGTCTCCATCTCTTAAGCTGGAGTTTCCCAAAATGGGACATGACATAAGATGGCATGAACAGACAACTTCCCAGGAGGCTGGGTCACACAGCAGGGGACGTTGATCCATTTCAGTTCTCATACCTAAAGATTACATGAAAGAGAATGTTTCAGTTGGTACAAGCATGTCCTTGATGCCTATCTATCACTTGCTGCTTCTCTGTATTTCAAAGCGAGAGCAGGTACAGGGATTTGGTCAGGTAGCAGGTAATAGTATCTGGCCAGAATTTATTAACATTGTTGTCATCATACTGATTTTTACAGCTCCCTTTCTACTGAAGGCATGCGATCATGGTTTTCTATGTAGCATAGAACTGGATAAAAATTGAGTTTAACCGATGCTGAGTAAATATAAATCCAAGTGATAGGTGCCTATTGTCGTCCAGTTGGCATTCAGATGACCGACGTTTGGGAAGCCCTGTCTCCTACAGGAAGCGGGTTCCCTCCCGTAGCAGCCAAGTTGAAGACCCTTATGGAAAGCACAGGAGCCCCAGCCCTCCCTCCTGGGAGCGGAGCAGGCCAGTGCCCTGTTCATGAGTCTCCAGCAAGTTAGTTTCATTTGCAGGCCTCCTTTGTTGGTCTGTGGGCCGCCTCAGCTGGGGCTCTCATGCTCAGTCCTTCTCTCCTGGCCTTTGTCTCCCACTAGATGAGTTTAAATCTTTTATGAAGCGTCTCCCCAGCAACCACTTCCTGACCATCGGGAGCATCCATCAGCACTGGGGCAACGACTGGGACCTGCAGAACCGCTACAAGCTCCTGCAGAGCTCCATGGAGGCCCAGAGGCAGAAGATCCAACGCACCGCCCGCAAGCTCTTCGGCCTTAGCGTCCGTTGCCGCCACAATCCCAACCACCAGCTACCTAGAGAGAGGTAAGTGCTGGCTCCCCCTACCGCCTCTGCAGGCTCAGACCTGGTGCTAGCTTATGTTCGCTTGCCGCAGAGGGAGGTGCAGTGCAGGTGATGCATTTGGAGGTGGCAAGAGAGGCCTTGCATGGTCCAGAACAACAGTTTTCTGCACCGTCTCTGGCTTCTCCCCTGCTGCCTCTGGCCGCACTGAAACAATGGATTTCTCACTGTTTTCTGACTCTGCCCTGAACTTTCAGCCTCTGTGCTCTGTCTAATCCATCTGACTGAGGAAAGGAACTAACAAGAGCCTTGACTGCTACCGGAAATTATTCTGGTTGCTTTAAATGCATTTTCTCTTTCAATTTATAACTACTTGGGAAAGCAGATGTTAGGATTGCTATCTTAAGGGTGAAGAAACGGGCCTACCTAATTAATTAGTCAACTGTTTACTGAGGGCCTTTGATCAGGGCAGGAGTAGAGTGAAGCAAGCAAGGCACCTGCCATGAAAAATTTAAGGGAGCACTCCCTCTCCGGGTCCTGGGAGTGCAGGGTCCTCACCTGAGGGTGAGCTCCTCCTTAAATGCTCCGATGCCTCACCTTGCCTCACCCTAGTCCCAGCCCTGCCCTTGATGTACCAGGTGTGCTGATGAATGGCAAACGCAGGGTGAACAAGCCAGACAGCATTTAGGGGTGTCTTCTCTCCCAGGGACCCAGAGGGAAGGGGTCGGGATTCATATCCAGGTCTTTCACATTCCGTCTCCCAGGGCATTTGTGAGCTAGGCGCATCCGGGGTTTTCTGCGGCAGTGGCTCGGGGCTTCCACATGGGCACTGAGGAAGAGCGAGAACACAGGTTTGGGGACTCTCTGCCCTGCTTCAGCCAGAGCAGCTCACACCTCATGTGTGGGAGTTCCATGTTCGATGACATTTGAAAAGAGATCTGCTTTTTAAAAAGACTGTGGCTAAGTCACATTCACTGAACAGATTCTTTGCCAGCCACATATTGGTATGTATGGGTGTTACCCCCGTACACACACTGTAAAACTGAAGCTCAGAGAAGTGAAGTGATTGGTCCAAAGCTGCAGTGTAAAAGTCAGTGGCTATGAGGGGGAGGTGATTTTGTTCCAGGGCACATTTAGAACTGTCTGAGGACGTTTATGATTATCTTCTCAGGGGTGGAGGTGCTACTGTCCAGGGTGGCTGCAGCAACAAAGTTAGAAGTCAGTGGCATTGAGGTTTGGAAACCCAAACGTAAGAGGAAGAGACAAGATGCCCCAACTTTGTGAAGCTAAATACTACGTTCTTAATTGCCATGATCTATGGGCACTCAATTTGAAAATCACTGTACTTGTCTAAACAGTCTCCCTCCGTCCCAAACACCCCTATCCAGGCACCCATTTTACTCTAATTTTTCTAAACTCAGATAAAATGCTGCCTCTTTCATGAAGTCTTCCCAGATTGCACCAGCCAATATAGAAGGTTGTCCTCATTTTAAGATCCCAAGATCCCATGAACCTAAAAACCCTGCCTCAGTCAGCATATTTTTCCTGTGTTTTCCCATTGTAAAACCTCTTTCTTCTACACTTCTCTGTGCTCATCCTTGCTCTCTCCACTCTCTTCAACTCTGAGCCTTTTGCTTTGCCCTGAGTATGTGATAATTATTTTGTGAATCAGAATTTCTCTGGCAGTTGCTCACTTGTTGCAGTGCTGCAGAATCAGAGACTAGGAAAGAGGTTCCATCACAAAATGGCTTCCTTGTCAACTGCAACAGACGCCCCAACGGCCACCACGAGTGAGTGTGTGAGGGAGACTCCGCTTAGATCCATCCGGGGTGTGTCCTGTGACCTGGAGCGGGCACTCTGAGAGACGCAGGGATGACCGCAGGAAACAGCGCTGTGGAAGAAGTCTTTACGGGAGGAGTGAGGAGTTCTGTCGGCAATCAGGAAAACTCCGCAGATAGGGCTTGCTAGGGCTGACGTAGCAAAGCGCCACACACTGAGGGGTTTAAATGGCATATCGATTTTCTCAGAGCTCCGGAGGCTGCAAGTCTGAGATGGAGGTGTTGGCAGGGTAGGTTTCTTCCGAGGCCTCTCTTTGGCATGTAGGTGGTCGTCTTCTCCCCGTGTTCACGTGGCCATCCTTCTGTGTGCATCTGAGTCCTAATCACCTCTTCTGCTGTGGATACTCGTCCTATTGGATTAGGGCTTATTTCAGGGACCTCGTTTAACTTCATTTCCATCGTTAAAGATCCTGCCTCTAAAACAGAGTCATATTCTGAGGCCCTGAGGTGAGGACTTGGACGTATGAATTGTGGGGAGATAGGATGCAGCATAAACACCATCTGGCTTTTGATAAGATCTTTAGATAAAGAAACTCTGCATCCCCAGGGCTGACTGCACTGAATGCAAATCGGGTGGAAAATGGTAACCATTACCTGGTTTGAAGCACATATACCTTCAGTGTTGCTGACTGTCACCTTAGAGAGTGAAGTGAGGGGTCCAAGGGCCCAAAGACACTGGGAAGACATTCATGAAAAGTAAAAAGAAGGTCCAGGCACAGGGCACAGAGCACCCAGGGTGTGCCAGGCCTGGGGGAGGCGTGGGAGCTCTGGGACAGGAGCTACAGGCATTAGGAGGGAGGAGGAACGAGGAACGGCACTGAGTGATAGAAAGAACACTTTGGATAGGCAGGCGGCTGAATTTGAGATCGTACCCTACCACTAGCGAGCTCTGTGACCTTGAGCAAGTCACTTCCCTTTTCTGAGCACAGAGGCCCACTTCCTGCACAGGCTGTCGGGTGTAGACAGCTAGAGGTGTCCTGCCACCACCAAGGCCCTCCAAGAAGGAACTCGCAGCGCTGCCTTCCCTCCTTGTAAGATGAGAAAACTTGCCCGAATCGTAGCATCCCTCCTGCACTCACCTGGACAGGATGTCTGGAATTCCACCTGGGCAAGCTGCGCAATTACATTCACTTATGGGGTATTGAATGCTGGGTTCTGGGGGAGGCGGGCACAGAATCTTGGCCTGTGCAGGTCCATTTGAAGCCGAACCTCCTTGCTGGTGGGGGGCTGCTCCCTGACATCCGAATCGAAGGCTTTCACGAGCCTATCTCACACCAGCAGGCAGGATGCTTCCTTGCCACGGAGCAGTGTCAGGCGGAGGCGCTAACCCAGGGGACCTGGGGCCACCTGAGTTGAACGGGCTGGAATTTGTAAATGAACTGACTGCTAGGCTGCCATTTGTCTGTGTGCCAGGCTCTGTGGGAGATGAGTCCACCAACAGATACTGCCACCGCCGCGTGTGTCACGGGGATTCCCACTTTGGTCACAGAGGGGTGGTGTTGCGGAGTCTAGGAAGGAGAGGGAAGGAGCTATAGCCACACATGGACTGGGTCTGGATCTTGGCTCCGTCATTTATCAGCCAACAGGCTTTAGGCAACTCCCTCACCTCGTTTGCAGTGTGACATAATAACTCTTGCCTTCAGGTTAAGTGTGAGAATTAAGATTTTAAAATTTAAAAAGCCTAGTAAAATGCCTGACTCAGTTAAAAGAAAGTGGAAGACATACTAAGAGGGTGGGAGTTGGAGAGAGAGGGGGAGAGAGTTGTCACTTTGTATATGTATTCTAAATGTCAGACACTGTTCTGTGCATCTGGTATGAATTAACTAATTTCCTCCTTACTGTGACCTTGAACCTAGGCGTTCTTACTGTCTTACTGTTCTTATTTGATGGATAAGGGAACTGATGCACAGAGTTAAATAATGTGCCCAAGATCAATAAATACTATTATTTAATTTTATTTTTTCATTCACCATTTATCCCCCTATACCCTCTTTGACTTCCACCCACAGGGTGGATAAATGGTGACTGAAAAATAATTAAAGGTAAAATATATTATTTTATTGCTACTCAAAAGAGGTGTTTACCTATAAACTATAGTGAAAAGTCAAATACAGATCATGCGAAGTTTGCTTCAAGGTGTGCTGGGACCTGTGTATTGGGCTGCAAGGCAGAGGGTGTTCTGCTTATCAACTCATGCTAAACAGTTCTCCCCAAGACTAGTGGCTCGAAACAACACTCTGTTATCACTTGGCATGGTTCTGTAGGTTCCCTGGACCCAGCTGGGGGGTTTCTCAGATTGGTTGGTGCTGGAGTCATCTGGGGGCTTAACTGAACTTGATGTCCAAGACAGCTCACTCCCAAAGCCGGCAGTGATGCTGCTGTCACCTGGGATCTCAGGTGGGGCTGCCAATCAGAGTGTGAGCACCCGCCCTCTCCACGTAACCCGGAGTTCTTACAACACGGTAACACCCTGAGACCAAAAGGAAGCTGTAGAACTTCTTACAACTCAGCTTTGGAAGTCAGAGAGCATCACCTCTACTGTGTTCTGTTGGCTAAAAGCCCAGCCCAGATTCAAGGGTGTGAATACGGGGAGGTATGGGTTGCTGGGAGCACAGGGAGTCTTCTTTGGAGAGTTATTTACCACAGGATAAACTGAGTATAACTAGAGCTACAGGTGACTATCCTATTTGTTGGGCAAATAAGATTAATGGTGATAATAACAACAAACACAAACCAATAACAATTGCTTATGGAGTAGCTAGTGTAACTAGCATTGTGGCCTGCTTACATAGGAGCCCTGGGGGACTTACTACCATCTTTGAGCCTCAGTGTTCTCATCTGTAAAATGGGACTACTAATAGTACCAACCTCCTAAGTCTGTTTTGGAGATTAAATCCTATAATCCACATGAAGTACTTAGAACAGTGTCTGGCAGGTGGAAAACACTCAATACATGTTAGCTACTTTCCTTATTGTTATTCTTACCAGGCATTGATATTTTGCATATAAATTGTTCAGCCCACCGTAAGGCTCAGTGAGCTTGAGTATCGATGATGATGGCATATATTTTTTTCATCTAATCCTCACACACTATCTCTCTGTGAAGTTGATGCTGTTGAATTTGTTTCATAGATGAGGGAACTGATGAGTCTGATATGTAATTGCCTGTGCAAGGTCACAGGGCAGGTTCAGTGGCAGGAGTTGGAATTGTCTTACTGTTTTCATTTGGTGGGCTTGGGGGTTAAGAGCCCCGTGCAGGTTTTCAACAGAGTGCAGCAGCTGGGAGGGGCAGCTGTGCTTGGTTGGATTCCCTAGTTTGAGTGTATGTCGATGCCAAAGGCAGGGTTAGTTCCTCAAGGTCATGGGTTGGGGGGCCAGGATCAGAGTTCATAGTCTCTAACGTGGTGTGCAGAGATAACGGAAATGGCCCCGGTGTAGAGCCCTGAATCAGTTCTGAAGCCCAGGCAGACATCAGGCACATCTTCCGTAGTTAGAAAGAAGAGGTCAGGTTCAGTGCAGGTCAACGTAGCAAGCGTTTCCTGTGAGCTTATTCTGTGCTGGGCTCTGGAAGCACCAAGAAAAGTCAGACTCATCTACCCCAAGTGTAGTGCTTGTTGGAATGCAAGATATTTCCAGATCACGCTTGGCAATGACGGATCCATTTAGCCTATGCAAGAGCCGGCCCTGATGTCATGGCACTGTGATTGGACAGGTCGAGGGAAGGCCGGAACCCACAAGGAAGGTTTCTGAAGATTGTTTTGCTACCAGGAGATCTTACGTGGTACAGTTAAAAAGGGAGAAAGATTGGGAGGTAGACTTTGACTTTGGTCCTGCTATTATTGACACTGAGACTTTCCGAACCTTGGTTTTCTCATCTGCAAAATGGGCATAATAATTTCTTATTCCTGCCTCAGAGGGCCTGTGTCTGGAAGCACTTTTTAAACTCTGAGTATTGTAGGAAAGGAGGTAATGCAAGCAAGGTAGACTTGAAACCAAATTCATAAGGAAGAGAGCGAGGCTGAGCTTAGGTCCAAGGCAATATTTAATAGCTAATGCTTCTTAGACATTTACCACGCACCAGGCACTACTCAACACACTTTTACCTCATTGAATCAGGTAGCACTAACACTTCCTATTTTATGAATGGGGAAATTAAGAAACAGAGATGCTACATGATTTGCTAAAGTTTATACAGCAAATAAGAGGCAGGACTCCTTTCTGGTAACCTGTGCTGTTTTACCTGCCTGAGGCAAGATGATCCAAGGTTATGGATGGCCTGCTTAGATTAGAATAACATACTGTGTTGTAGTGGAAAGCACTTCTCATTGCAAAGAAGGGAAGGGGAGAAGGGAGAAAGGAAAGAAAAGAGGGAGAGAAAGAGGATACAAGAAGGTGGGAAAGAAGGGAGGAAGGGGGAGAGCAAAAGAGCCCCAAATCAGCACAGGCAATTCTGAATTAGCTGACTTCTGTGCAATTCCGTAAATGCTTATTGACCACCTGGTCTTCCAGCCCTGTGCCAGGTGCTGGAAGGCATTTAAAGACTCAAGCAACAGGGCCCTGGCTGGTGTGGCCTGTAAACTGAAAGGTCGTGGGTTCAAATTCTGGTCAAGTTCCGTCACAGGTCAGGATGTGTGCAGGAGGCAGCAGATCGATATTTCTCTCTCACATCCATGTTTCTCTTCCTCTCTCCCCTTTCTTCCCCGCCCCACACCCCTCTCTCTCTCTCTCTCAAAAAAAAAAAAAAAGTCTACTATTTAAAAAATAAAAAGAGAGACACAAGCAGCAGGGTCTTTGTCCTCCAACTCTCAGTTTCTAACATCAGAACGTGCTGAAGAGGACCCGGTTTGAACTGGGAGGCCTGAGTTCTAGCCCTGGCTCTGGCCTGGGGCAGGTGTTCTGGAGAACCCTGGGCGCAGTACCCACGCCTTGTGGGGGCGGAGTGCAGGCTGGGTGGTGAACTGGTAATTACCCCGCACCTTGAGAGCGACCTGTTGTCCATTTTCCTTATGGAATTCCTAATTAAAACTTATTTGGGAAAATTAAGGTGATGCATTATTTTATTTTTCTAAAATCATCTGGAAGTCACTGGGCTGTTTCTCTGAGGTCCTTCCCAGCTGTAGGAGGGGTGTCATAGGGAATGAGTAACAGTTCAACTCCCCAATATTGGTAGAAGGTCACTAATTGGATCTTTGGGCAGTATTGCTTTCAGGTGATACTAATTAGTCTATTTTAATGAGTCGTAGCCTAGAGTTCAAACTAAGGTCTTTCTTCCCCCAAAACACAATGGCCTTTTTACCTAAATCTTTCTTAATCTAATCACTTTCCAATTTATATTGCAGGCGTCAGTCAGGATTATTACTTAAGAATCACATTCTATCCTGTCACTACCTGCTTAAAACCTTTTGGTGACTGATCACCACTCTTAGGCGGAAGAGCAGAAACTTTTTTTTTAAATCATGTTTATTATATTACAGTTGTCAATTTTTCCCCCTTTTCCCTCCCCACCCATCCCACCCTGCCCCCCTCTCCCACAGTCAATTCCCACTCTTGTCCATGTCCATGGGTCATTCATACGTGTTTGTTTAGTCCCTTCTCCTTTTCACCATTGTCCTCCTTCCCCTTCCCCTCTGGTCACTGTCAGTCTGCTCCGTGTTTCCATGTCTGTGGTTTATTTTGTTCGTTAGTTTATTTCGTTGAATAGATTCCACTTATAGGTGAGATCATATGGTATTAGTCTTTCACCAACTAGCTTATTTCACTTAGCTTAATATTCTTCAGTTTCATCCATGTTGTTACAAAAGGTAGGAGTTCCTTCTTTCTTTTTTTTTTAATTCAAATTGATTTTATTTATTTTTTTAAATGTCAAGATCCATTATAAAATATTAAAAAATGTAATCCATTATAAAGTCTCAGCAATTAAAACAACATGACACCAGCACAGAAATAATCAAGTAGATCAATGAAGTAAAATGAGCACTGTAGAAACAAGTGTATGTATCTGTCTAACAATGTAATATATGATTAAATTGATATTTCAAATCAATGGGGAAATAAGGTTTATTCAACAAGTAAGGTGCATGGACCACTATTACTTGAAATAAAACAAATATAGAGCCCTATTTCACACATTAAACAAAAAATATTCAGGTGAGTTAAAAATCAATATGTAAACTCTAAGGAGTTTTTGGAGAAAATACAAAATAATATTTTTCTTACCCTGAAGTAACATGTTCATACCCAGAAGCTATAAAGTAAGATATTGATAATATGACCATGTTAAACATTTAAGACTATATAGTAATATATGTATAAAAAAAGTTAAAGGACAAGTAATAGAATAGGAGAGTATTTGCAACACATCTAAAAAAGAGTTAATAGGATTTTTTTAAGGAAAAAATTCTACAAACATTTAATAAAAAAATGGATAAAAATACCAAAAAAGTCATTTAAAGCTTTTTAAAAATAATAGACATAGGTAAGAAATTTACAAAAACAGGTTTAGTTTCAACAAATAAAAAAGTAACAATTAAAATAAGACATCATTGTCACAATCAGATTAAGTATTCAAAATATTGGTTATATAAAGTATTGGTGACTTTGAAAGGAACTGGGTATTAATAGACTCTTCATCTTCTTAAAGCAGTCCCTTTAGGATATTTTGCAATACTGGTTTGGTGGAGGTGTATTCTTTTAGTCTTCTTTTGTCTGGCAAACTCCTTATTTCACCTTCCATTTTAATTGAGAACTTTGCTGGGTAGAGCAGTCTTGGTTGCAGGCCTTTGCTTTTTGTTACTTAGAATATTTCTTGCCATTCTCTTCTGACTTGTAGTGCTTCTATTGAGAAGTCAGCTGCTAGCCCTATTGGGGCTTATATGTTACTACCTCTTTCTCTCTTGCTTCCTTTAGGATTCTCTGTTTGTCTTTGATATTTGCCATTTTAATGATGATGTGTCTTGGAGTGGGTCTCATTGGATTCCTCTTGATTAGGACCCTCTGTGCTTCCTGGACTTGTGTGACTTTTTCTCTCCTCACATTAGGGAAGTTTTCCATCATTACTTTTTCAAACAGGTTCTCTATCCCTTGCTCCTCTTATTCTTCTTCTAGTATCCCTATTATACAGATATTATTACATTTCAGGTTGTCCTGCATTTCCCTAAACGCCTCTTCATTCTTTTTGAGTCTTTTTTTCCTTTTCTTGCTCTTTCTTGGAGCTTTTTTCTACCTTCTCCTCCAGCTTGCTGATTCGATCCTCTGCTTCATCTAGCTTGCTTTTGAGTCCTTCTGTTGTGTTTTTTAATTCAGAACGTGTATTCTTAATTTCCTCTTGTCTCTTACTGGTAGTTCTTGTGTCCTTTATCACGCTGATATAGTATGTAGTTAAGTTCCTCATAGTTTCCCTGTAGTTTTTTGTAGTTCTCTTTGAGTTCACTGGGCTCATTGAGCTTCCTTACAACTGTTGTTTTGAACTCAGTATCTGCTAGTTTACTTGCCTCTATTTTGTTTAGTTCTCTTTCTGGGGATTCCCCCTTTCCCTTTGATTCGGGGGTTTTTCTTTGTCTTCACATTATTTGTGAGACTCCTCTTTTTTGCTTCTGCTTCTTAAATGGATCTGTCTTGATTTCCTGACTTTGTGGTGTGAATTGCTATGGTAGGAGACTGCTGTTTTTTTCTTTCTGGGTCTGCCTCTGATATTGTCAGATGTTGACCCTGTGTGACCTTAGGCAGTCTGTTCTAGACTTCCAGGAATATATTGTCTGTGGCTCTTTCCTTCGGCTGTTAATCTAGTCACTCTGGACTCAGCAGGCTGACTTAGAGATACCACAGGGCAGGGCAGAGTCCTTTCTGGGGGCAGGGTTATTGAGTTCTCTCAAGCTGCTGCTCTGGGGCATGGTCTGCCTGAGCCAGATGGCTGCTGCCATATGGGGGAGGAGTCTGCACCAGGATCCCACCAGCTGCTCTCTGTTCTCCCTTCAAAGCCTTTGTCTCCAGTCTCTCCTCAAGAGTCTCAAGTCCACGCTGCACCCCCTTTAGCCAGGGATCTGCTATCTATGGCTGCCACTCTGTACTCAGCAGGGCTGAGTCCCTCCTCAGGGCAGGGCTATTTGGTCCTCTCACTTTGTTGCCACTTAGGGGAGTGGTCTGCCTGAGCAAGATGGCTGCTGCCGCATGGGGCATGAGTCAGCACTAGGATCCCACCGACTACTCTCTCAGTTCTCTCCCCAAAGCCTCCTTCCCCAGTCTCTCCTCTGGCGTCTCTAGCCCACTCTGACCCAGCCTTTGTCTTTGCTGGAGACCCAGGTAAGTAGCTGCAAATAAAAATGTATGCATTGGCCCTTTAAATGGCTCTTTGTGTCTACAGCCGCCTGTCTCAGGCGGAGAGCACACTGCCACTTTTCGCAGCTGGCTGCTTTCTGTGTACTTTTTGGGCCCTGGTGCTGTAGGCTGGCAATCCCTGCTTATGGTTTTATGGTTATCAGGGGGATCCAGCTGGCAGTTTCAATATCCTTCTGGTGCTGCCACCCGTGGGCACCCCGCCCACCTTCTTGAGCCTCTACCACACTCCTTACCAGTTGGGTTGTGCTAAAGCTCATTCTTCTGTCCCTGAGGTTATAAGGCTCTTCTCTCGCTATTGTTTAGCTGTTTGTTCCAGGTAATGTCTCCACAATTTAGTTGTAATTCCAGGTTGGTCCTGGGAGGAGGTCAGTGTGACTTCCACTCACTCCTCCGCCATCTTGATTCGAAGAGCAGAAACTTAACGATGACCTTCAGGGCTGCCACGATCTGGCCCTGCCTGTCGCTCCTGCTGGCCTCCCCGCCTTTCCGTGGCTCTCTCAGCTGCTCCGCGACTTCCCTCCTTCTTTTTTCTTTTCTTTTTTTAAATTAAATGTATTGGGGTGACATTGGTTCATAAGATTAAGTAAGTTTCAAGCGTACAGCTTTATAATACATCCTCTGTATATCTCCTCTCAGTTCACTAGGTGTTGTCAGTTCCCTCCCACTCCATCGCTTCACACGGACTGTTCCCTCCACCTGGAATGAGCCTTCCTTGTCCCTTTGTCATGGGAGCTTCTACATGTCTCTCAGATCTCAGTGCAGAAAGCTATGGATCCTTGTGCCAAACGGCTGTGTGGCACGCTTTCCTGGCACTCTGGCTTCCCAAATGAAGCCCAAATCTCAGTTTACCATTATTCCCTTGTCTGTCTATTTATTAACGCCTGCCTCTTTGTGAGATCATCCGCTCTGGGCGAGTGTTCGTAACCACGTTCTCCACCACTCATCAGCGTCATGTCCTAGCCCACGGGAGCTATTCAGGTCACACTGTTCAATGAATGAACAGATCAGTTATTTTCTGCTTGGAGTGGAGCCCAAAGGCATGTGGGCATAATCTCTTAAAATTATGTCCCATTGCTATGTAAATAATCTGCAGATTTGCCACCCGTGTAGTACATGTTTCTATCATCTTCCTCATTCACAAATGAAGAAAGTAAGGGGAGTTAAGTGACTTGTTCAAGGTTACTCAGGGAATCTGTGAACAGGCCATGACTGAAAGTCAGGCCCCCTCAGACTGTGATGGTCTGGACAGTGCGGTACAAAGGGAACTATAAAAGGAGATTGTTTTCAACTGACCCGGATTGGAATCCTGAAAGTGTTTCTCAGGAATCAGTTACTTTAGGAAATATATCCTCCTGGGGGGCGGGGGAAGAGAGCAAAAATAGATACTTCTTAGAGTCTATTAAATTCAATGAAGTGAAGAAAAATTCCTAGCATCAAGTAGGTGCTTAATGTCACTGTGATTAGACGCTTCTTCCTTATATCCCATCACCTGGTTTTAGTAGAGGTTATAGAATTGTGAGGCAAAGCAGATTCATGGAACCTTCATTTGAGGGCAGGCAGTCTAATTATTGGCATTTTCCAATGACTCTTGGTCTTTGGTTTATTTTTACTTCCCATATTCACATGGCCTTGACCCAGCGGTCTAGTCCAGGCCTTAGCCAACCACAATGTAATTATGCATTGTTGAGATGAAAATCTCTTGGCGGCTTCCACGTCAAGCTCCAATCCTGGGGCCATACCTTCTGAACTCATGTCAGCTTTTAACACATTTCCTGTTCCGTGCAGTGCTTAATTGGTGTCTGTGGAAAGTTTCTGCCTACCAAGATAATCATTATCTCTATTGTGATGACCCCCGATATCCATGCTGATTTTGATTCTTCTCTCTGAATCCTATACATACTTGCCTCTGGATTTCATCTCTGTAGACATGGACAGGGGGGCAGACAGATGTGACTTCTTATATTTTATTGAACTGAAGTCAGGTTTAGTTTATTAGGCTGACAGACCCTGCTCTGCCACTTATTAGATGCATGACCTCCAAAAATCTCAACCTATCTGAGCCTTCTGTTTCCTCATCTGTATGATCGGGATAATAGGAGTAGCTGCCCTGTGGGGTTTTGTGACCCAGTCAATTATATGATGTATGTGGAAACTCTTCATAAGTTATAAAGAAATGAGCAGATATAATGTTAATATAATCAAGAGCTCAGCAGTAGTACACCCTAGGTGTTTGATGAAGACACTTTCCGCTTCCCAGAAATTCATGTTTCCATTAGAGAGGATCAAGCTTGCACCCAACAAAATCTAATAGGGTAACAGGGAGGCAATGGACCTTAAGATACTTAGACTTCAGATCCTAAAGTCTGACAGGCCAAGGTGTGTGGCTTCCATTTCTAGCATTGTAACCTTGGCACTGTATCAAGGTGTCTGAACTTCAGTTTCTAATTAGTATTAATAGAAAGTCAATAAAAGAACATATAAGCTACTTTTAGCATATAGTAAAAGCACAAGGCTCCTTATGAGACAAATTAGAGACCAATAATTTGTCAGTTAATTGAAAAAAGTATGTTAAATTAGAGAACACTAAAATGTATATACACTGCTCATACATGAACACATTTTATTTTAACTTAAAAGATATAAATATATATTACTAGGCCAAACCTTTCCAAGTAAGGCCAAATTCTTTTTGTAGGGTGCAGGTTTATTCTATTTGACATTTTACTGGCTTCCTTGCATACTCCTGACCAATAATTGTATAATATTTCCAATTTTAGCTTATTCAAAGTGGAGCAGTAATCTAAAGACACTTAAGAAATACTCTGTTTGTAGAATTTTCTAAACCCTTCCATACTTTCTTGGATACACTTTATTTAAATGGATGGGAATATGTTCAGCAGTTGGTCTTTGTAGAACTTTTCCACAGAATTCAAGTTAGTTTCCATGGAAAAGGCTGACATTTCATCAGTTTATTTGCTTTTAATTCCATGATAAAATAATTGCAAATACAACTGGCGAACAGGTTTGGGAACACACAACACTGACTTGGTACGTGTGCTTGTCACATGGAGGGAACAGAAGCACACGGGCTCAGTGGGACCGGGACCAGCCAGCACAAGTGCCAGACGTGCTGTGGTCCTCACTCACCACATGCCCCTGATGGAAGGAGGGTGTCAGGTGTGTGGTAAGTCACTCACATGGAGGTCAACTGCGAGCTGGCCCTGAGACAGGAGCTCTTATCACTAGCAATTGGCCACTGTTACTGGAGCAACTTGCTCAAGGTCATAGAGTAAGAAAAAAAAGAGGAAATAATAGTTAACAGAGATGGACCATTTATTATGTACCATACATAGTTTTCAGTGCTTACACATATTATCTCATTTAATCCTTTCAATACATCCCTGTAAGATTCTATCACACTTTCCATTTTAAAAATACAGAATTTGAATAGCAACAATGGTAAGAAGAGGGACGCACATTTCTACTGGGAGGACTGGAGAATTCCCTTCCCTCTTTGCATGGATTCCTCTATTCATCCTAGAAATTTCATATCAAAGCCCCATTTCTTAAGGACGCTTGTCCAGCTCACGGACCAGTTTGCCCTGTCATACAGTAGATCTTCACTGCATCCTGCTGGGCATTTTTCTGATACTTGGCATATTTGCCATTATCTGCTTAATCCCAGACTTTCCCTCCTTGACTAAAAATTCCATGATGGCAGTTCCATGATTCCATGATACTCTGTTTTCTCTTGCTCACCAGGGTACTCTTCTTCCCAAAGTGACAGGGTAAGAGCCGGGCACCTAATGACATAGCATTTGCTAAACTGAAGTGAGGGCACATTTGAGATAGGAGTTGAGGGACAACAAAGTGAAGGGGGGGGGGTTGGAGAATGGTTTTTCAGGTAAGAAAACAACATGTACTTATGAAAATTTGAATGTGAGATTAATTTCATCCAGAAATGGGAAATCAGAAATCAGAGAGAACATATAAATCAAGATTGAGTACATGGGCTTTGGAGTCAGACAATCTGCTGTTAAATCCTGGTGAACTGTGTGTGTTCTCATTGTCTTAAGGCCTTGTGTGTCCTCACCTGTAAAACAAAGATAATAAATAACAGAACTTTATCCACAAAGTTCCTGTGATATCACTTAGGAAATGTATAGAGTTCTTAGCATATGTGGTCAGTAAATATTAGCTCTTAATGTAATTGCCCTTACATGTTATTGAATCAATATTCCTCCAGTATGTTGAGATGAGCTATGGAGGGATTGAACACCTAGTTGTGGAGTTTGCATATTACCCTATAGGTGTTGAGTAGCCATTGGAAAGAAAGTAGAAGGAGTGCATTTAGTAAATGTTCTCTGGTGGCCATTATACCTCTTCCTCTGGATCCAGGGTTTCCTCCCTCTGACGACATGAGCTTTGCCACAGGTCTGTGGGTTCTCGAATGGTTCTCACACTGGAGAGGGCACCACAGTCCCCTGGAAGGCTTTTTGACCACAGGTTGCTGGGCCCCACCCGAAGGCTTCTGATTCAGTAGATCTGGGATGGGTCCTGGCCCTAAATGATGTAGCGTTGCTGGTCTGGGGACCACACTAATCCCGGGTTAGAAGAGTCCCCTCACTGTTGTAAGTATGGTCTCACCTCATTTTCCCTGCAATTGGTAGAAACCAAGCAAAAATGCATTCCCCCAAATGAATCCTGTAGGACATTGTGAGGGAGATGTGGGAAAGGAAGTAGTGTCTGATTGAATACATTTAGGAAATGCTGCGTTAGAAAAGAAATAGAAAAGGGGGTCAAATATGCATGTATTTAAAACTAGTTTGGCCATAGTACCCTTCTTTTTGATGTTTTCTCAAGAGATGGTGCTCCTTAGTACACTACTTTGGAAAAGAGTCACTTACGCCAGGTGAAGAGGCGGTGCCTCAGCCTGTGAGTTCCCTTCCTGCCACTGGAGATCCTCATCCTTCAGCCAGTCTTAAGCGGATGCTGGTGGCTTTGTACCCCAGCAGGCACCACTCCTGCCGAGGGGCGGGGTAGCTGCTCGCCAGTGGCAGCCATAGCGACAGGAAGGCACTCACTTTCTGGTGTAATTAAGGAATAGGTTTAATGCCATTGGCTTAGGGACATTCCTATCCTCGAACAATACACTATTACCAAGACAGATACCTCATGCACAGCTTATTTTAAAGTTTGCAAAGGGTTTTCACACCAGTTAGCTGATCTGATCCTTGTAATTACCGGAGAGGGGGCTGGAGCAAGGATGAGTCTCCCCATTTACAGGTGAGAAGACTGAGGCGCACAGAAATTAATGACTGGCCCTCTGCTGCTATCTGACAGCCCTGTGTTCTTGTCAAAGAATAATTACAGGGATATTTATATGGGATGTTCATTCATTCAACCATTCTTTGCTTCATTCAACAAATATTTAGTGATCAGCTGCTCAGTCCCAGGCGCTATGCAAGGGGTGCTGAATAAGACAAAAGGTGTCTCTTTCACAGATGGGCTGAAATTTAGCAGATAAGATACAATTGGCACTGGGCAGGTCCTGCATCTCTGCTTTACCATAGGAGTCTGAGGCTCGGGAGGGTTAAATTACAAAATCATAAAATGCCATTTCTGTCAGGAAACCTTAAATATTATCTAATCTATTCCTGTCATTTCATTAAAGCGTATAATAAAACAGAGTGGGGAAGTGTTTAGTCCAGAGTAACTATATTAGTTTTGTCCTGCTGTATAACAAATCACCACGAACTTTGAGGCTGAAAGAAGCAGGCCTTCGTTATTTTACAGTTTCCCTGGGCCGGGAGTCTGGGCGTGGCGCAGCTGGGCCTCCTGCTCCCCCGTCCCGGGCAGCAATCAAGGCGTTGAGGTTCTGGGCAAGAGCCACTTCCCTGCTCATTCAGGGTGTTGTCACAATTCACTGTGATTGTAGGACTGAAGTCTCCTCTTCCTTGCTGGCTGTGGGCTCCTGGACACCATTCTGCAGTTCCCAGCCTTGTCAAAGGAACAAAGATGAAGGGAGTCCTCCTCACGTTTGAACTCTTAAGAGTTCTCTTCCTGCGACAGCCAGAGAAAACTCTCTGCTGTTTATAGGACACATCTGGTTGGATCAGGTCCACTTAGAAAACCTCCCCAACTTTAGGTCAATGGTGCCATGTATGAGGACACACTTGTGGAAGGGATACCGTATTCAAAGGTCCTGGAATCTCGGGGAAGGAGGGCCCATTTATAGAATTCCGCCTGCACAGTAACATGGCTTGGTTGTAATGGAACGGGGGGAGAGATACCCTGAGTTTTCTTTGGAGCTCATGGTATATAGTTGTTTGAACATCTATTGCCATATAGCAAACTGACCCAAACACAGAGGTTTTAAGCAGCAATCATCATAGTATGCCCGTGATCTGTGGGTGAGGAATTTGTGCCAGGACTGACTGGGCAGCTCTTCTGTTCCATGTGGGGTGGATCGAAGGCGCTCGTTGATATTTAGTGGGCGGCTGGGCTGGAGGTTCCAAGAAAGCTCCACTCACATGTCTGGTGCCCTTGCGGAGGTGGCAGAGGCTGGGCCCAATTGGGAAATTCCCCTTCTCCGGGGTCTTTCCAAGTGGCACTCCAGCACGGTGGTCAGATTGCTTATACACAGTCTCAGAGCTCAATGAGGGAGTTTTCCAAGAGGCAGGAGGTGGAAGCTGCTAGTCTCTTGAGACCTGAATCCATAAACTGCCTGAATCATGCCTGCCTTTTTGTGTCGGTCAAAGCAGGGATAGAATCTGCGCAGATTCAAGGGGAGGGAAAATAGACCTCTCCCTGTCTAAGGAAGACATGTCAAAGGATCTGTGCCCACCTGCCCTACAGAGGGGGTTTTTCATTTGTTTCTCTTTCCATTGTGATACACTTTAGTACAGAGGGGACTTCATTCTTCATGGCCCTTGTGAGGAAGCATTTTGTAATATAAAACTGGCCTGTAGAACCATTGTCAACCATGATTGTTGTTTAGTGGATTCATCTTAAGTTGCATGTGCTTGCCGCAAGCTTCAACCTAAGTGCATGTTTTGTTGTTTTCTTTTCTTGGAAGCTGGTTAATGGGAGAGTGTTCCATAATGTTATTTTACTATTTGGTGAGTATATGTATAGTGTGGATACCGAAAGTGGGAAGGAAGGTGGTTCCGCCAATTGCTAAGTATTCCAGTTACAGAATAATTCCAAGTGTGCATTCTGAACCAGGGAAATAACTACAGGAAATGACCACAGGACCCACTGGGAGAAGGACCTGAGCTAAAACTCCGCTGACCAGCTGACCTCCCTAACCAGAGGGGCGCAGTCACATTTTGTGTCTCGCCGAGTCAGTGTTGGCTCAGAGCCAGCGTCCAGTAGTCCTCGGAGAGTGTGAATAGTCCTTTTTCCCCGAGGCACAGCCACCCAGGGCAATGCTGTCAGCCCCTTTCAGAGAGGCCGGGGCAAAGACAATGACTATACACGGGTGGCCTTCCCCAAGGGGGACATTCTGGTTCTGCGTTTTCAGGAGCTTCTTGTGTGACCTCAAGCAAGTCACATAAACCTCTAAGTCACATAAACCTCTCTGGGCTTTTTCCCATGGACCAGGCTTTGTCTACACAGCGTTTGGCTCCAGTATTCTGGAAATTGCCATCCTAACCCCACATAGTTTCCCCTAGAGTAAATTGCTTGCTTTGATAGTCCCTGACATACTGATTTTGGGCTGGGGGTAAGGGGGGATGAGAAGGGAGGGTGGCAGTCTGGTGACAAAGACCTGCTTTAAGTGTGTATTAAGTTGTCCTATTTAAGAAGAGGTACAAACCCACAAGCAGCCCAGGCTACCAGGGGGCAGCAGGCTGTCAGTCACAGAAGCTAACCCGTGCCCTCCCAACCATGGGGCAGTGAAGCTTCCACCTAAGAATATCTTTGGCATTTGTTTTCTGTGGGGGAGGGGGGTAAAAAGAAGGCAGTTAGTGGGGCTAAACCTGGCAGCCACCCAAGGGTGTATGACGTGGCTGAGGGGCAGGGAGATGCCAGCAGCTGAGCTTCACCTTAAGTGATGTGCAGAGTTTGTGTGATGAAACACCAGGCCGATCTGGGTTCCCATCCCTGGTTGTCATTCTCCACTTGCAGTTAGGAGGGCAGTTGACTCACTCTGCTAATGCGGCAAGAGAATAAAAGCATTTCCAGGCCCATTTCGTTGTTTTAGGGTGTTTTTTTTTTTTTTTCCCTTCCCTGGGGCTCAAAGGTGGCTTCCTGTTTGGAATAGAATCTGGAGGATCAGAGCACTGAGTCAGAAACAGAACTAGGTTCTTACACTTTCTATGGGCAGCTCCTTCATATCCACCGTCAGAGCTACCTTGCACCCCTCCCACGACCGCCCGCCACGCGGCCAGCCAGCTCACACGTGGGTGCGTTACAGTCCCGGGGATGCGAGAAGTTGCTGGGGCCCTGCAGGAAGTCACGTTGCCCTCGGAGCCTCGCTTTTCATATCGTTCAAACGAGATTCAGGTTACCCACTCCACCCATCCCATGACGCAGAAGAGTTGTGAGGATCAAAATTAGAGAACCACACAGAAGAGCTTTAGGAAGTTTAAAAGTGACATAAAAATGTAAACTATTGCTGCCTTAGTGATATTCTGATTGTTTTAAAGGATGATTTTTTGAGTAAGTGATTCACAGCAGTATTGCAGAGGTATGGAAAGTGATAACATCATAAGTGTACAGTAGCATAAATTTGCACAAAACGATTTCACACATGTAACCAGCGGCACCCAGATTTTAAGAGAGTCAGGCGTCGTCAGCACGGCAGGAACCCCGTGTGTCCTGTGCGGGATACTAGGGACCTTCAGTCCCAGGGAAGTCCTCTCATTGCCAGTCCCCCGCAGCGCAGGTCTGCCTCTCTCTGTAGTGTGGACACTTCTGTGGCTGGCTTCTTTCACCTTTTCATTCTTCTGTGAAATCTCTCCACGTGCTTTTGTGTAGTTTGGGCTCATGTATTTTTTTTTGTAGAAGTCTGTTGTGCTGCTGATGGTCGCTTGCATAGCCTCCAGTTTGGGGCTATGATGAATAGCACTGTTGTCTCACATGTGTCTTCGGGTGACCCCCTCTATGCATTTTTGTTGGATACATACTAGGATTAGAATTGCTGGGACATAGAGTGTTCATAGTTCAGCTTTCAGGGTTCTTTAATAGATACTTCCAGTTTTCCTGGAAATTTGCTGAATCAATTTCCTTTCTCGTCAGTAGTATCCTTGCCAGTACTCAGTGTTTCCCATCTTTTCTGTTTTTATTATTTGATTTTAGCCATCCTATTGTAATAGTATCAAGTTGCAATTTTAATTGGCATTGTCCTGATGACTAATCAAGTGGAGTTTCATGTGCTTATTGGCCTTTTGAATATCCTCTTTCATGCGGTGCCTGTTCATATCACTTGCCTATGTTCCCTTTTGGTTATCTGACTTTTTCTCACAGATTTGTAGGGTTTTTTTTTCCCTGGGACAAATTACATTATTAAATAATTCAGTGAGAACTTTCTCAAGATATATATAAATTGTGATAATTGCATCTACTGTGCTTTAAAGAGACCCAGAAAGGAGTTGCAAACCTCAGGCAGCATAAAAGACCTTTGACCAGCCCCAGCGTCCAATCAGTGCAGAAATTATATATGTATTATAAATAAATAGTCTTTGATTGGCTAGAGGAATTGCAAATACATTCTCTAATTAAGGATTGTCTTTTCACTCTTTGATGGATATGTTTTAATCTTATTATGGCTATTAATTTTTTTTCCTTTATGGCAAGCCGTGTTAAGAAATCTGTGCCTCCTCCCATAGCATAATGCTGCTCCCCTATGTTTTCTTCTAAAAGTTGTTTTTCTGACGCTGGTACTATTATCATTATTTACTTTTCACATTTAGATCTATAATCCATCTCTTAATGATTTGGGGGTACAGAAGAGATTAAGTGTCAAAAAGAGGTTTTGTTGTTTTTGCTGTTTTAATATCAATAGCTGACCCAGTAACATTTATTGAACGTTTTCCCTGGATTTTTTAAATCTATAATTACCTGTTTCTAAGGGGCCATTTTCTGTGTGAGCTCAGGAGGAACACAATCGTTGATTTTCATGTGAAATGCTGTGCTCCTACCATATGTCGGAAGCTTTATATCCATTATCTTATCTGATCCTCCAAACAACCCTGCAAGTACTGTGTTATTATTCTGTTCTGTAGTTGAAAAAACTGAAGCTTTGAAAGGACAAGCAATTAGCTCAAGGTTAGTAATGAGTAGCGGAGCGATGACTCAATACCCAATTTTTCTGACTCCAAAGCCCATGTCCCTAGCACTTTCCTCAAACATCATGGTGACAGCATTCATTATACACTGTGGGGGAGGAGTGACCAGTGAGACTAGGATATTAAGCTATAATGAACTGGGCTTTCTAATAAGGGAAAGGAATGTTTTTACCTGGGACATTTATAAAACAAAGTATTCTTTGCCCTGACAATAAGGGTTAATGGTCAGTCATAACCTCCTTTCACTGCAAACCTTCCAGCAGCCTTTGCACATTCAATTCCAGTTCTGAAGACAAAGTGTGAGGTAGACATTACCTTCCCCATTTGACAGATAAGGAATCTGAGCATCAAAGAGGTGAAGTGCCTAATCCAAGGTCAAACATCCAGGGCCAAATGGTGATAGGGCAGAGTCCGGCATGTCCTTAACTGACCCTGGCACCTGTGCTCACCCCAGCTCACTGCCCAGACGATTGCCCCAGAAGACCATTATTCTACTTCAGGGTTGGCTCCTTCTTACTTTCTAGCTTCTCTGTTTGCGTCCCTTGTCCTCCCGCCTGAGCGCTGCCCAGGAAGAACGGACCCCTCTCGCAGTCCTCCGCCTCTCTGAGCCCTGCCACCAGCCCCACAAGCTCCTGGCTCCCTCCTGCACTTGTCTCTAGCACATCCATGGCCCAGATCAAAACGCTGAATTTGGCTATGTAGCTGATGTTGTCTGTCACCTTCTTGGAGACACAGAACTGTGTAATTGCAAAAAGTGTTCCATAATCCTCTCCATTGAAGCTCCCGACAACCTAATTTGAAAGAGTCCCCTATTGGATTTTTACTTGCTGTTCTCCCCATTCCTCCTCGACTCTTGGCCTCTGTCCTCTCCAGACAAGACCGGTTGCCTCCACGAAACCAAACCAGAGAGCATCTTTGTTGTGGCAGGGCACCACAGAATTCTTCTTTTGGTCTCTCCTTCCTTATTGCTATGAGCCATTCAACGAGGCTCTGACCTCATATGAAGAGCTGAGAAAAAGAAGGGTAAGCAGGTTATTAAGGAAATGATAGAATCTCAACAAGGGAATGATGAACAAGCTAAATATGTATCTGGGAAAAATGGTGAACACAGAGTGGGCCTGATGTCCAGTTATAATTCATACCAGCACATCCGTAAACCAAGGTCACTTTCCGTGGAGCCCCAAGCACTCCGGCACCATCGATGTAGTCGTCCCTTTTCAGCGCCGTGCCCTTAGCGCACACACGCACACGCAGAGTCACACACAACACAACCAAAAAACAGCACATCACCAGAAACCTAGAAACAACTATGTCTTCCCCATCTAGTCTGAGGTCTCTAGCATATACATTTTGTGGAGTCTCACGAATCACTCAGACACCCATTACAATGTCAAAAAAAAAAAAAAAAAATGCCAAGGATGAAGCACAGGTCATAAACAACAGAATAATTCAGAACTCCAATATTTTTTTTTTCATTTCCTCTCCACTTTAAAATAAACGCTCCTGGTAGGCAAATGGGAATTATGGATTATAGTTTTCTATTTTAGCCTAGATCTGTTCCCCTCCCCGCTTGGCACCCAATTTGTATGATCTTCCCTAAAATGCCACTGGCCCATGTTGCATTCCTATCTGAGGCAAAACCTCCAATTAAAATCAGCAGGGAGTTTGCTTGCATTAGGAATACCAGCCCCGGCTCCCCACCCAGGTGGCTCTGAAAGGGAGATGTGTGCCTTTGAAAATACTGATGGGACGCCCTGGGTGGCATAGCCACCCTTCTTGAATGATGAGTGACTCCACGCTGTGTCACTGGGAGACCGGTCCTGTTGCCAGGAAATCCAGGCCGAGGCAAAGACGGCCTGCAGGTGAGCAGCGGAGGTGTCCCCAGGGCCCGGAGCCCAGCTTCTCCTGGCTTCTCCTGTCTGGGTGTTCGAGCACAGGGAGAGCACAGCGGGCCAACTGAGGGAGCGTTGCATTTGGATCCAGAAATCCTGCGCTCTGGTGGGCTGCGCCCATGCTATGTGACCGTGGCCGAGGCAGAGTCCCTCTCTGGCCTTCAAAGCCACATCAGTGAAATGGAAGTCATCACCAGGAAGTCCTAGCTCATGGGCTTGATGGGAGGATAAAGGGATAACCGCCATGATGTAGAGAGCACTTAGGAGACATGGATCCTCCACCAAAGCGTCTGGGTTTCAGGACTCGGGTCTAAACAGGAGGGAGATGGGGTGAACATTTCCAGGGCTTTCGCTCCTGTGGTCCAGGCTGCTTCGTGTGAGCCTCTGTGGGTGCTGGCCAATCGGCTTTAGAAATCAGAGTGCCTTTTCCTGCCCTCCCTTCCTTCCTCTCTTCACCCTCCCCTCAGTCCCCCTTCAGCATGAATTGAAATCCCATCCAACAGAAAGATGCTGATTTAGATGTATCGGAGTTCAGCTTTGGTTGCAAACGGAAGATGCTTTGGATCCCCAGGGACAGAGAAAAGCGTTTTAAAACTTGGTCCTCACTGCCTCCAACCAACTGCCTTGCAGTCGGGCTGTGTTGGTTCTTGGTGAGACCTCTCCCTCCAGCGGACCTATTAAGCCACTCCTCTGTTGCCAGGGTTGAGGCAGGCTGTCACCAGCTAGCCTGGGAAATGGTATTTATAGATCGCAGTTCCTACTACCCTGGTCCCCAGCCTCTCCCTATGCACTTGTTGTGAGCTCCAATTATCTGTGAATGGAGGAGAGGGATCCTGGCAGGTCCAGAGGAAGCTGGGGATGTGATAATAGGCCCTTCACATGCTCAAACTTTCAGTATTTTTCCATTATTTTAATTCATTTCTCTTTTCTGTGGCCGGCTTACTTCTTTCTTCTTGCTTGCCTTATTGTTACTCTACCTTATGGTCCATTGCAGAAAGTGCGCCCAGGCTGGAGTTAGAGACCCTGGTATCTGAATGGGGAGGCACTTAGTGATCTGAGACAAGCTCTCTCACATCTCCAGGCCTCGCTGTCTTCATCTGTAATGCAGAAGGTTGGTTATGCTCATGGAGCCTCCAGCACAATGCCTGGTATCCAGTGAATGCTCAATAGTTGTAGCCACTGATTGCCTTGGCCGGTTTAGGGTGCTGCCTGCCTTTGAGCATTGCAGGGTTTCTGAATATCAGTAAGTACCACGTATTTATTGGGCTGGAGATGGGGAAGGTAGAGGAGATTGATCTCATTCAGGCAGATTCCTCATTGTTAGAAGTTGCTTGTTAAGAACAAAAACATCAAAAAACTGGAATGAGTTTGTATTTCTGGTTTTACTCTTCTCAAAATTATTAAAAAGCAAAGGAAAGGTCACTGACTTTGGGAATAAGGACTCAATAGTAACACTGCCTCCCCTCTGGCCCCCTCTCCCCACCTCTTGAGAAAAGAACGACTTGCCCTCGAGTGGCCCATGCAGGGTCCACGTTCTCTGACTCTGTGAGTTATGACAATAGAAGGTGTGGCCGCACTTCTTTGTTTCTCTCCTGCCCCGTCTAACTTCTTTCTGTCGCCTTCTCCTACATGCATTGCCTCGCCTGCTCGTCTAGCTCCAACGCCTTCGTCTCCCCCCACCAGCTCAAACATCCTATCACATCCTTTTCTCCTCTCCGATCACCCTCCCCCACACTCCACCTCTCTCCCTTCTCCCTTTCCTCCTTCCCGGGGCCTCCCTCCCTGCCCCCCTCCCTGCACTCCGCCTTGTTCTAAGTCCTCTCGCTGTATCATTAATGCCTTCATTGATACAGCCCACAACCTCATGATTATTCTGAGGTCAGGAGCTGCAGGTGCCATTCAGCTCACTAACGCGCCTCAGAGGGCCTCTGTCCCCAGTGCCTCCTGCTCGACAGGGCTGGAATCCTAATGTGCCACTAGCTCCTTTGCTTGTTGCAGCATGACCAGGAACTTTCATCTTTTTATTTCCCCCACTGAGGATTCTGAGAGTTCCCTCACAATGAAGCATTGATTCAAGGAGTGGGGGCTGCGGTCCTGACAAAGGACCCCAATGATGAGACACGAGAGAGGGGGCGCTCTGCGGGGTTATAGAATGCCTTGCAGATGGGAACAGAGGAGCTCTAAATGGGGTACTGTCCTGTCACTTGGAGAGGGAGTGACAGGGGCAAGTGTGGGCCATTTGAAAGAGGCATTTTGAAATTGCGCTCTTGTCAGATGGAACCGTGCAATCAGAGACGTGTGACAGGTCCCTGCAGCTCACAAAACTATCAGATGACTCATAGCCAATATTCAGTCAATGTTCTGGTCTGGGAGATGGGACCCGCATAGCTCATTATCATTCCAGCTGCGTTTCCTGAAGGCTGGGCCCGCTGCTGTTCTCCAGGCTGTGGTAGGGCTGGTCTCGCGCAGCAGACTGGCGGGGCTGAGCTGTGTGGGCGGACGGTATGGAAACTAACACTGCAGTCAGGAGGGGAGAAGAGAAGTTGGATTTTCTTAATGAAAAATAAGAAGAAAAAATATTAATTTTGTTTGTTCATCCATTCAACAAACACTAAGAGGGAGTCAGTCTTTTGGTTAGATGCTCAGGGAAGAAGGGCTCCTCCTTCTCAAGCCTTCGAGCCTGGAAGGGAAACTGACAAGAAAACGAGGTGTTTCAGTACAGTGTTTTGAATGGTGTGAGGGAGGTTTTATTGCCAGGGGCTGGAAGGTTCTGTGGATTTAAAAAGCAGAGCAATTTCAAAGGAGCGCACTAATTATTCCTCCATTTTCTCTCAGCTGATAAGCAACTCATTCAAAGCAAAGCATCCGGGGAGGCCGTTTCAACAGTATCCGTTTTCAAATGTCCCATATGACAAAATGGTTTTCCTCAGACTCCAGAGAGATAGTGAAATCCCCGAGAGTGTCTCAATACCTTCAAAGGAATAGCTTATTCCTTGGGATAAGAGTACTTATTATTATTACCTTTTCAATAACTGCTCTATGCCAGGCTCTGGGCTTTAAATATATTATCTCACCCAATCCTCTCACCCACCGCATAAGATGGGCTTTACTATTCTCATTTCAGATACGAATATTGAGGCTTAAACACATGAAGTGACTTGTTTCTGGTTACAGAACTGGGCTTTGAACTCAGTTCCACTTGGGCCATCACACACGCTTTTCAACATTGGGCTCTGCTGCCAACGCTCTGTTTGGTTCTTGGGCGTGGCCATTGCGGCTTGACCTTTGAAACGATCCATTAAATGATTGTTGCCCCTTCCTACCGCAGGCAGTACAATGCAAACGAGCTTCTGTTTCCAGCCTCCTAAAGCCAGATCAGAACTGCCACCATCATCACCACAGCCCGCGACAGCCTTAAGAAGGGCTTTCGTGACACTTGACATTTAATTGAAAAAAAAAAAAGAGCACAGCGAGGGGGGGCCAGGAGACTTCTCTGCTCACTCACTGCACGACTTTTAGCCGTCATTTCACCTCTGAGCTTCTATTGCCATGTCTATAAAATGGAGCTGACAGTCCCTTTGCAGGAATAACAAGGGCAAACTTTTATCGAGCCCTGAACACTTACCAAGCTAGGGGGTAAGCTTTCACATAATTCATGTAATCCTCACAACAGCCCATGTGGTCTGGACGCTTAGGGAAGTGAGGAAAACTGCCCGGCGTTACCTTGGCTCCCATGCGCAGGAGCCAGGATTTTCAGTGCTCTCTGACCTCAAGTCCCACGCTATTCTCAGGGTGTTTTTTGTGAGGCTCAAGTGAGAAAATGGGAGTGAATGTGCCCCGTGCAGGGTGAGAAGTATGAGACGCATGTAAGGGATTATTCGTAGCATGGAAGACGGCCAAGAAGCAACTTGCACAGAAATGAGGAAAGCGAGAGGCCGCTGAGCTGACTGCCTTCCATATTTTCACCTACTCTTCTGTTCTTCCTGTCTGGTAGAGCATCTCTTACCTGGAATGGTTTAGTGGCTGGAACCTGGGGACAGGCTTGGCTGTCACTTATAAAAGTGTTGAGGGGCAGTGGGGAGGGAGACCTGGCGATACATGTTGTGATGGAAATTCCATTGAATTGAGAGTTGGGAGCGCTGGAAAAATGGGTGTAATAACATCTTTCTTACATGTTTTTAAAAGTCACTATCAGGATCATGTAAGATCATCAATATGGAAGCACTACACCCTCTCTAGAGTGATATAAATGATAAAATGTAATTTGTTTTCGTTGAGGTTGCATGTTACAGAACCTTGTGGGAGAATCTGTGAGCAGGGGTGAAACATCTGATGTTGGTTAAAGTTACTATCTGTTGCAGAATTTTTTTTTTTTTTACAATCTGTTATCCAGCCAGGGATGTCTGAGTTTAGACACTTTAATTTCCCAAATTAAACTTATCTGGGGTTCATGTATAATGGAATCGGAGAGTTAGGAGGTCCCTTAAGAACCTGCACTCCAACCCTTCCCTTTACAGATGAGGACACAGAACTTACCAGGGACGGTGTCGTATAGCTGGCCTGTGGCATTAGGAGAACAGACAGTGCGTTCTCATCATTTACACTCGGAGCCCTTCCTGTTGTAACTGTTGCTCCCAGTCCTTTCATTCGTTGGGTGGCTCCATGTTCCTTATCAGGTGGACGACCATCATGCACAGCCTGCCTGTGATGGTTAACATTCTCTGTTTTCCTTCTCTCCCCCAGGACAATTCAGCAGTGGCTGGCAAGGGTCCAGTCGCTTCTCTACTGCAATGAGAACGGGTTTTGGGGAAGCTTCCTGGAGAGCCAGCGGAGCTGCGTGTGCCACGGGAGCACGACGCTGTGCCAGCGCCCTATCCCCTGCATCATTGGCGGGAACAACAGCTGTGCCATGTGCAGCCTGGCCAACATCTCGCTCTGTGGCTCCTGCAACAAGGGCTATAAGCTGTACCGAGGCCGCTGCGAACCCCAGAATGTGGACTCGGAGCGGAGCGAGCAGTTCATCAGCTTCGAGACCGACCTGGACTTCCAGGACCTGGAGCTGAAGTACCTGCTGCAGAAGATGGACTCGCGCCTCTATGTCCACACCACCTTCGTCAGCAACGAGATCCGCCTCGACACCTTCTTTGACCCGCGGTGGCGCAAGCGCATGTCCCTCACTCTCAAAAGCAACAAGAACCGCATGGACTTCATCCACATGGTGATCGGCATGTCAATGCGCATCTGCCAGATGCGCAACAGCAGCCTGGACCCCATGTTCTTTGTCTATGTCAACCCCTTCAGCGGGAGCCACTCCGAGGGCTGGAACATGCCCTTCGGGGAATTTGGCTACCCGCGCTGGGAGAAGATCCGTCTCCAAAACAGCCAGTGCTACAACTGGACTCTCTTGCTGGGCAATCGGTGGAAAACGTTTTTCGAGACGGTCCATATCTACCTGCGTAGTCGGACTCGGCTAACCACCGTCCTGCGGAATGAGACCGGCCAGGGCCCCGTGGACCTGTCCGACCCCAACAAGAGGCAGTTCTACATCAAGATCTCGGACGTGCAGGTGTTCGGCTACAGCCTGAGGTTCAACGCTGACCTCCTCCGCAGCGCGGTGCAGCAGGTCAACCAGTCCTACACACAGGGTGGCCAGTTCTACTCCTCGTCGTCGGTGATGCTCCTCTTGTTGGATATTCGGGACCGAATCAATCGCCTGGCCCCTCCTGTGGCCCCGGGGAAACCCCAGCTGGACTTGTTCTCCTGTATGCTGAAACACCGGCTGAAACTGACCAGCAGCGAGATCATCAGGGTGAACCACGCCTTGGACCTCTACAACACGGAGATCCTCAAACAGTCGGACCAGATGACAGCCAAGCTCTGTTAACCTGGGACTCCTGGCCACGGACTTTCCCTTTTGTTGTACAAACGTAACAGGACGAAACAGAGCGAAATAAATAAAAAAATTTGTAAAATGTAATTAATATTCAAAGAAAAAGGAGGAAAATCTTCATTCGTTGGAAACTAAAAATGTTCTAGCGACTGTATAAAACCGTGGGGCATGTTTGTTATGTCTGTCCTATGTCATGAAGAAGGGTCTCAGCCTTTTGAGGAGCTTGGAGGGAGTTGCTTCTTAGGCCTCAGGTTCTGTGTGGAAGGGGAGGAGGGGGAGAGCATATGCAATGAACTGAAAAGGTCTCTGCTGTGCAGGTGCTAAGATGAAACAGTAAAAGAGAGAGAGAGAGCTATATGTAATGTACAACCGACACTGCCATTTTTCCTTGTGGGAGGAAATGGACATAGATAAAGAAGATATTTCTTCGGTTACGATTTCTTCCCTCTTTATGCTTAATTCTTTGTGGTTCTTTTGACTCATTTCCACACATGGGTGGGGACACAATGATGGTGCTACCTCCCCCCCCCCCCCACAAGCATCTGTCATGCTGAATAAACTGAAGCTTCTAGACACTGGACAACACGTGGGACTGGGGAGCAAGGCATAATCACACAGAGTTAAAAACAACCACCACCTTAGACATCAGCGGTCAAACCCCTCGATTTCTTTTGGGAAATAGACTCAGAGAGGAAGGCATGCCCTGGGCTACACAGTTACTGCCTGCGCGAGGTCTGCAGCTGCCCCCCGCCTCCTGCGCCCCGCCCCCCAATCATGCTGCCGCCTTAGGGCTTTCTCCTCCAAGCAAACTGCCAAGGGACACAGTCTATTTCAGTCTCAGGTTGTTTTGATAGTTTTGATAGTTTTTTGTTATCTTTTAAGCAAGAAACCCTCTTCACTTACTTTCTCCAAAAAGAATGATGTCAGATTTCCTAAAAATGCTACATATATTAAATTTTAATTTGAATAAAAATCAATAACCAAAATAAAATAGGTAGGTTTAAATATTGCATCGGTCTGCCAAACTGACTTCCCTGAGGAAGTAGCTAAAAAATTATTTTTTGATTAACTCAAAGTACACACACATAACATAAAATAACACTGCCATTCTTTGGCATCTATGAACGCTGAGAAGCCTTGTGTGGGACTAGGAGGGTCACTGTGAAAGGAGAGACTCAAGAAAGCACACCTGTAAAGGGTTTGGGCCGACGCCACTCCATCTCCAGGAATGCTGTGTTTATCTCTTGGCTAAGGTGGTACTTGCTGGAGGTGCCTCTGAGCATCTGGATCTTCATTCCTGTATTGGCAGTAAAACAGGATCACACGTTTTAGGGCTGGAAGAGAAGGTAGAACACCTGTGGTCTAAACTTCTGCCCAGTGCAAATATCCTCTTTACCATCTTAGGAGGAGAACCGCTGTTGGCTGACTGGGCCATTTCAGGGACAGGAAGCAATTTAGTTCTACCTTCCACATTCTGTGGATTCTTGTTTTACTGAAGGGGAGTAATAGTGCGCATTCCAGGTATCTTACCAAAAAAAAATCGATAGTCCCCCCATACCTTGACCAGCTTTTGCATACCTTCCACCCACTGGTTCCAGTTCAGGAATGTGCATTTCTCCCTCACAGAAATGCTACCCTAGATAAAATAGGCCTATCTCAGAGGTTGCCAGAGTCTATGATAATGTGACTCAAAGAGAACACCATTCCCAACATAGTTTAAGATGAAAGGAGAGAGCTACAGTGCCTAAGAGGTAAAGAACTACCTAGTTTACTTGTGTGTTTAGGAGGTATTTCACAGTGGTAAATTCCAACTTTAATGGTCTAGTTTTTTTTAGTATGAATTAGCATATATGTTTAAACCAGTTTTAACATTTAACATGCACTTCACATTAATAGAGGTTTTTGGACCTCAGATTTTGAGAGGATTCACTCTTCATTTAGGTTGGAAATTCTTCATTCCCAATAGCAGCTATTTCATCAAGCACAAGATTCTGCAGGCCAGTAATCATGAAACGTTTTCAACTCCTAATACACGAATGGGGCATGTCAGAAAAATAAAGATTTGCAGGGAATGGTTCATGCTTTTGTGCCACTCACAAACTAATGAAAAAGACAGACATATGGCCAATTAAAAACTCAACAATAATTACAGTATATGATGATGAGAGCTATTGTGGGTCAGGTATCCAGAGAGGAGCCCTGAAGAAGTGATGAACTCTGTTCAGAGGGTTGGTGAAGGCATTTATTCCATGGGCAAGTTCATTCTGAGTGTTGATCCCTAATGAATAGGAGGGGGGCAGATATAAAGGGGCAGAGGGCCGAGGAACAGAGAATGCAAAAGCACAAAGGGATAAATAGGCATGGTATACTTTAGGGTCAGTTGCAATAATAGTTATCGAAAGGTATCATTTTAAAAGGTAAGTCTACCAAGGACAGTGAGGATTTTGACTCTGTGTCAGAGGTTGACATAATCATGCATAATCTTTATAAGCTGAAGAATGAATTTAAGACTGATCATCCCTCAGTTGCCTCTCTTTCTCCCCCCTTTCATCTCTATCTCCCAGAGACTCACACCCTAATAACCCCTCTGTCTGCACAGCACTTTACAGATTACTAGGAAAGCGTCATATGCACTGTGCTACCTAATCCTTATCGCAGCTCCGTTAAGGCCTTCAGCCTGAGTTCTGCCCCTAGACTTCACCAACTGTGTGCGTGTGCGCGCACAGAGAGAGAGAGAGAGAGAGAGAGAGAGAGAGAGGTATCCTCCCTTCACCCTGAAAATACTAACACCACTTCATATTACAAAGAGACTACATTGAAAAGTTCAGGGAAATACAGAAATTTTCCAGGAGAGAGAGAGAGTCAGACATCAAAATATTTATTCAAAGGCAAAAGGAAAACACTTCGCTGTAAAAGGACACAAAGTTCTGTGGATTTCCAAATGTCTCCTGTTTTATTCTGGCCCTTTCAGCTAACAAAGTCCTCCACCCCACCCCCCAGCTGGGAGGAAGAAAAGCCTGAAGCCTTCAAGTGAGATTTTAATTCAATTAGTGTCTTACCAATTTGATGCAGCAACCAAGGACCTGTGGTGTCTGATTAATATGCTGATGCTAAGGCAAAAGACTGAACAGAATGCCCATTTGGATAAGGCCTGGCAGCAAAGCGTGGCATTGCCATGGAAACCACAGAAGGCCATTAATTAGCTATCAAACAAAATCATTGGAAAATTCTGGACCCTGGCATATCTGCTCCCTTCAAAGAGGAGGCCGTGAAGAGGTCACACTTAGAGCAAGGCTCCCTTCAGTGATTAACATCATAGTAGCACAGAGACTACATGTCACTGAATGAGAGAAAAATTGAGAAATAAAACAAATAGACACAATAGAAGGAAAGAGGCTTTGGGTTATCCAAGTCCAAGAATATAACTTTAAATATGGAGTATCTTGTTAGGTTGTCTATGCTGATAAAATTATCGCAATGACATTTTCTCCTCTTTTCTGTGGAAAGAATAATGTAGATCCACTAGATGGTGATAAACAATTGGGGGAAGAGATCGTAGAGTAAAAGAATGAGAAGTGATTAACCTCTAAAATAATAGATAGAGTGTATATAGCTTTCAAATTAATAGGGGAAACTTTTACAAATGAAAAAAAGCAGAAAAGGTGAAAAACTTACAAAACAGTTGGACACCTAGACATAATAACACAACTTACCACACAGATAATCACAATAAATGTAATTGGAAAAAACTGGCCATTAAAAAGACAGGTAGTCAGCCTACAAACTATAAATTTAAAAAAAAAAAGGAAAGAAGTTGAAAGTAAAAGGATCGATAAGACATACTAGATAAATATGAGCAAAATGGAAGTGATGTAGCACTGTTAATATCAGTCAAAATAAACTTCAAGGCAAAATACATTACTGGGTTTAAAGATGGCCGATTTACCAGGGAAGGCGGGGAAGGGAGTGGACACATGGAGCCCAGACCGGCAGGGCCCGAGGGGTCATTAAGACCTGCAGATCTTCAGCCTTCAGAGGTGATGAGTTTGCTTGAAGTTATTCTACAAGTTTGAACACTGAGCATGAATTTAGTTCCCTTTACGCTATCTCAAGCTTATTTTGGCCTAGTTCACATATCAAGTTAATGTAGTTCATACAGTAGATTCCCGCCCTCAAAAAAAGGCAGTTTTTAACATAAGGATAAATATCTTGATGGTAGTTATTTTCACTTTAACAAAACCCAACATATATGAAATCCCAAATGTATTAAGTAAATATGTTCTTTATAAGCACTAAAAAAAGAAGTTGCTAAACTGGAAAGTAATGCATTTGGATAAAGGATGCACTGATAAGTATCACATCACCAGTGGTCACAGAACCTAATCCGTGAACCCTGTACAACGAGCAATACCTGAAGTTTAAAAGACAGGGTCTTAGTCAATTCAGTGTACTAAAACAAAAATACCACAGACAACCACATTTATTTCTCACCTTCCTGGAGGCTGAAAGGTCCAAGAGCAAGGTGGCGGCAGATTTGGTGTCTGGTGGAAATCCACGTCCTTGTTCGTAGAGGGCCATCTCTCCACTGTGTCCTCACAGTGCAGAAGAACTCGCTTGGGCCTCTTCCGTAAGGGCAGAGAGCTCATTCATTAGGACTCTACCCTCATGACCTAATCACCTTTCTGCCTCTTCTAGTGCCATCATCACTTTGGGGGCTAGGATAGCAACATATTTGGGGGGACCACAAACATTCAGTCTACAACAGTGTTAAGTTAGTAAAAGAAACGCTTCTCGTAAGTAGCTTGGAATAAATGAATGAGCTTCATGAGCCACACATGGCATTGCTCTCTGAGGTGAGTAGCTGATCTCTACCCCCAAACTTTCTTGCTTGGTAGGTCACCACCAAAACCGCATGGGCTCCCTCCAAGGGCCAATGTTTCCCTAAGAGCGAACAAGGAGCCCCTTCACAGTCTCCATAAAACTTCTAACTGGAGTCAGTTACCCCAAGAAGACAATAGCTTTGATAAAAAAAAAAAAAGGTTTTTAAAAGCTTCAGAGCTGAAGATAAGGAGGGAGGTCTACATTTTCACAGCGATGTCCGCAGGATGCCGTGCTGAGCGATGGCTGCAAGCCTGACCTGGGGACGGAGCGTCGGCCTGGTTGCCCCGCAGGCTTGCGTGAGCGAGGGGGCTGTGGTGTTCTTCTCAGTTAGAGAACGACTAGAGACACTGCCAGGGGATTGCTAATGACATGGCGTTAACTGTATAACATAATATTATCAATTAATAATTGCATCACCTAATATTTTGTTAGCGTGCAAAAACGATGCCCTTAAAACCTAGACCCAAGAGCTGGGTTTTTCTGAATTGCTAGGCACCTACAGAAGCAGCATTAGGACTCGGGGTTCCCAGTTCCCAGGGTAGGGATTTAACCAATACACTCCACGTGATTCCTGACCTGACAAGCACTGGCAGCACAGGGCTCTGGCTGAGGGCACAGACCTGGAGACAGGAGCACTCTACCCTCCACCCGTGCAGTGACTGAGACAGTTCACCTCTCGGCATCAACTATCTCTTCGGTAGAAACGAGCTTAATAGGTCCTGTCTAATAAGGTTGGTAGGAGAATTAAGTCCATTTAAAGAGCCTAGAAGAGTGACTGGTATACTGAAAGTTTATGCTTGCTAAATGATAAATAAAAATATGCTTTAGGTAATATACAAATTAATAATAATAGCTAAAAATCAATTGACCTCATTTTATAGGCCCAACAATATGTTAAGAACTTGATGTGAGTTACTCATTTAACTTCACGGCAACCGAACGGGGTGGGCCTAATTACCAACTCAGTTTTACACAGGAAGAAATGGAAACAGTTCGTCTGTGGCCAGGTTGCTAATGATGGAATTTTGATTTGTAGGTCTCCAAAATCAGGTCTCCTGACTATGCCACACATTTCCCCCAATTAGAGCAAATAAGGGGTCTAAAAAAGTTATCTGTAAGAATGCCCCAAACCTTAAAAGCCACCTGGCACCACTCTAATATATAACCATTAAATCACTCTGAGCCAGAGTGGAGGGCATCCAGGTAGCATTAAGTTAATCACCGAGCTTCTGCAGGGACATGGGAGGAATGGGCAGACCAAACTCTGAAAAGAGCGGGGTCAGGCTCGGAGCCCAGACCCATTTCGGATGTGTATACAACACCTTCTCAAGCACTGGGGAAGCCCACTGGTTCCAGGTAGGCCCGCAGGCTCTTTAGGCAAAGTGCTATTGACTCTTCCCTGGCTGTGAAATGGGCAGGTGGGGGCAGGAGGTGAAAACCCTAGTCTGTTCCTCCCAGCTGTCTTACAAACAGGAAGCCTCCCATCTCCAGGCTGACCCATTCCCACCTTTCAACACAGTGGGCGGAGCTGGCACCAATCTGACCCCAGGCTCCCGAAAGCCCATCCCAGGCCCAGCCCGTGGAGACTCTCACCGCTGGAGGGGATCTTTAGAATGAATGGGCGGAGGGACAGTCACTTCGATAAACGGTAGGTGGGGCTCTACGAAGACACCCACGTTGTTCCTGGTTCAGTTTCCTGCTGTTATGGACACCCTCAACCTATTTGCCTCTCCCTTACCCCAGAAGTCCCAGAATCTCACATCCAGAATTCTCATCCATAAGATGCAAAGCTATTTTCCTTCTCTTACAGTGGCAGGGGGACTTCACTGACAGAAAGGCAGAATGAATAAACTGTATGGTGACTAAAGGAGATTAAATGTTTACAAAAATATCACTTCTTTACATTTTCTCAAGTAATGTCTATGGAAAGCGGACTATAAACGCCAATCTCTCCTCCTAACCTTGTAAGGCCACCGGGGTCTTAGGAAGTGAGACTCAGGACACATTTACTGAAGGGGGAAAATGGATGTAGTGTAAACCGTGCCCCTGGTAGTCCCAGGTACTTCACATGCATCTAACTCAATCCTCATAAACCCCTGAGAAAAAGTTACTATTTACCTCAAACCAGGGCACCAAAAAAGTCAGGCAACTTCGGATCAGCCCCACAATGTATTTATCTAGCACAAAAGGAAACGATAAAGATGAAGCGGTTAGCAGCGTGAGATCTAGAGTCCGCAGAGGTTCAATTCTCAGCTCCCTTTACAAACTCCGCGACCTTGGAAAGTTACTTAGCCTCCGTGTACCTCAGATTCATCACCTTTCACGTGGGGAGAGTAATAACTGCCACTTCATTGGGTTGCCATGACGGCGTTTCTTTGGCCATATTTTCACCCTTTACATCAGTGAGTGCAGATAAGCACCTGCCTAGTCCTTCTCTGCTACACAGTGAGCACTCAGCAAAAGTTAGCTTTCATCCTGCCAGTGGGCCTAGTGTGGCTCAAGACTGGCACTTGGCGTGCCCTGTTCCGGGTGGAGCTCCTCTGCAATGATCAACAGCACAGGAACTGAGTGGATGAGTTAGGCAAATCTCCGTCTTCCAAAAGTTTACAGGCCACTCATTACAACGCATACGCTTAAAACCCGAAACGGGTAGGACACAGTCCACAAAGATATTGTTGTTAATGATAAAAAGTGGAATCAGGGAAGGGAAGAGTGAAAGGCTGAGTTTGTAAGAGGAGTAATGACGAGAAGCGGCTCCAAGTCACTGTTCCCTGCATGCTCTCTGCCAAAGCCTGGTACAGCCTCACCCCATTTCCAGGCAAGCAGGGATGTTGCCTAGCAACCAGCCCAGACCAGCAGAGTGAGCTCAGCGCTCCCTGGTGCATTAAAGGCTGCTACTGCTGTCCTGAAAAGGACCAAACTTTCGCTTAAAAACCCGCCTATAGCACAAGGGATACCTGTAAATGGGAAGCACCTGGGAGGAGAGTCTCTTCTGCAAGGTTAGGCTGAGCAGAAGGCAGACAAAGGGGGGAAATACTTGGTCTACATCAGTGGAAAAACAGAAAGAGTTATTTTTCACATCTTTCAAACACTGCAGAAACTTGATGTGCTAAGGATGGTCTGCCAAGCTAAGGACTTGGTGAGTGTGCTTCATTGAATGTTGATGTGGTAATTAAGGCCGGCAGGACATGCCTGGTTTCTAATTCATGTAGGCCACCTCCCCCCAACAGCTGCAGGCACTTGATTACCACCCACAAATTCAGCCTCAAAGCAAGAGCTGGAGAAAATACTGTTCTTAGTGGAGATTGAAGGTGTTAGAGTCCAAGTCCGTATTCATTCATTCAACAAACATTTTTTGAAGTTTGCAGATTAAAGGGGCAAGACAGGCATTAATTTCTAAGTGTGACATGTGTTAAGGAATAGGGTGTAAGATGCTATAGGAGTCTGTCACATAACCTGGATTGGACAGGAGTTCAGTAAGTTCATGGGAAGCACCAGGAAATCTGATGTTTAATAAAAGTCTTGAATGATAAGTCATCGTTGAACAAAGAGAAGAAGGAAACATCATTCCATGCTGAGGAAACTGTTCATGCAATGGTCCAGTTCAGCTGGAGGGGAGGAAAAGAGAGGCAGAGAGAGAACTGGGGATGGGGATGTGGAGGAGGAGTAGCAGAAGGTAAGAGTATTATGTAGTCATATGATGAAGGGTTTTGCAACTCATATGAGGACTCTGGATTCACCCTAAGAGCAAGCGGCAGCCATGGCAGGATTTCAAGTATAACATGAGATCAAATGTACTGGAAACCAGTCAGCCCTCTGCTCCGCCACTCTATACTGGGATCCCTGTACTGGGTCCCCGGTCCAGTCTCTCCTTGCTTTGGTCTTCTGCTTAGTACCCTGAGGAATGGAGGTTTTACTTTTGAACGTGACCCCATGTGTCATCCATTTACCTGCCTTCCCTTGTGACTTTGCCTGTTTAAAGACCCTCAGCCAAAGGGCCTGTCCCTTCTGTTCGTACCCTTGTACCATTATGACTTCCCCTGATGCCATTTGCTTAGACTACCTCTCAGTCACTCACTATTGCTTTCTTCATCCTGCTGATACCTGGGAAAGCCCACCAAGTACTCATCTTCCCACAGCCTGCAGCAGCGGTGCTGAGCCCACCACGTGCCCAGGAATGGATCCACTTCAAAGGATTTGTCTGACATCAGGTTCTGGCCGGCCTAGTGATAAAGCAACAAATCCATCTGGCCAACTATCTGTTTAGGGCAGTGATTAAGGGTACAAACTCTGGGGTCAGCTCCCCTGGAGGGTGGAGCCTGGCCTGCGCCCAGGCTTAGCCGTGTGACCCTTAACAAGTTAGCTCACGTCTCTGAGTCTGGTTCCATCATCCTTATGTGAAGATATTACCCAGGGGGGCAATATTATGGGGGTTGTTTTGAAGATTTAAAAAAAAAACAACTTAATGCCGAGAAAATACCTAAAATAGCACCACTCACAGAGTGGGAGTAAAATAAATATTCTTCTCCACTCTTCCCTTGAAGGTGCATTATCTGCTTACATTTCTGGTTTCGATCCTTACAATGACTTCCTAAGATTGGAGGATTAAAGAAGATTATGCATGTAAAGCACCAGGTACATAGTAAACACAAGCTATTATTATCAATTATTATCATTAATGAAGTAGAGTATCCTGATTGAGATTTAACTGTGTCTTATTTTCTCGGATACAAGCTCACCATACATAAACAAGTAACCACCCATTATGACTGTCCTTTCCGTGCATTCACATACACCACCCGCAAAGCACAGCATTTGCCCTCCAAGAGCTCTCCTCAAGCCTTGAGCGAAGCCTTTGGCTTCAGAGGCCATGCTGCAGGGGAGTCCACGGGGGAGGTTAGCAGAATGGCCACGTTGCACCACGCCATGGGTATCGTCCTCAAGAAAAGGAGGAGGAGGAGGGGGAATGGCATCTCAGGTACTAAGTAGTAGATAGAGATGATGGCCGTCAGATGCTGCGCTGTTTCCCCCCAGTTTCCTATACTGAAGTTCTAACCCCCAGTACCACAGAATGTGACAGTTTTGGGGAAGCGATGAAGGTAAAATGAGGCTGTGATGGGTGGGCCCTCACGCAACCTGACTGGTGTTATACAAGAAGACATTTAGATACACAAGGAGACACCAGTGATGCATGAAAACAGTGCAAAGAACTTGTGTAGACTTCTAGCTTCCAGAACCATGAGAAAACACATTTCTGTGGTTTAAGCTACCTAGTCTGTGGAGTTTAGGAAGTCTCACAATTGTCCATCAGAGAGTTAGACTGCAGTCCTCATGGAGGTAGGTGGCGAAAGACAGGCTCTTGAATCACTAGAGAGAACTGGTTCTTTGGGGGATGACACGGTGGTTGGGTTTCCTGATAAAGAGGTGAGACTGCTCCTTGCTTCCCCATGGGGAACGGGGCCTCTGATGCAACTGCTGGGCTCGATGCCTCGGAGAATGAACAGCCGGTGTGTGTCCTCGAGGGAGCATTCGGGTAACCTTGTGAAGACTCTGAAGCATGAGAGGAACCTATGAGTGACCGCAGCATGACCTCCTGTAGCAGAAGCATGCAGGAGTCCTCCACAGTGTCTTCAGGTAATGGTTGCAAGGTGGTGGTCAGTAGAGACCCAGGACCAGGCCTCTGCCTCATTTTGTTGGGACTATGTATGTGCACAATTAAGCTAAGAGAGGGTTGAACGCGACTCCATTAGTGAGTGTGGTAGTCATTCTGCTCATCCGGTAAGCAACAACTCAGAACTATGTAATTTTCTTTAAAAAAAGAAACGTAATATTTCTGGCACCTGCAGGGTGTTGAATAAACTAATATCCACTATACTAAGTGGGCAGGACAGAGAAGAAGGCACAGATATGTATTAGTGTAAGGGGCATGTTTATTTTGATCTCTGCTGTACCTATAATTTCAACACAGTACCTGCCATCAGCTATGTGCTCTGTAAATATCTGTTGAAGGAAAAAAATGGATTACCCATGTGTTATTTTCTTTATTTCAGACAGAGGCTCAGAGCAGTAAAAGAGACCTAGCCAAGGTCACACAGTAACCTTGAGCCATTGGCAGACATGAGTTGTCTTAGTTGGGGCTTTAAGACAAGTTATTGTAGAGTAGGTTGCTTAAATACCAAACATTTATTTCTCACATTCTGGTGGCTGAGAAGTCTAAAGTCAAGGTGCCAGAGATTCAGTTCCCGGCCAGGGCCTTCTTCCTGGTTTACAGATGACCATCTTCTTGCCTTGTCTTCACATGCAGGACAATGAGAGCTCAAGGTTCTTTTTCCTCTTACAAGGACACTAATCCCATCTTGGGGGCTCCATCTCATGACCTCATCTAAGCCTAATTACCTCCCAAAGGCCTCACTTCTAAATATCATCAGATTGAGTTACAGGGGTCAAGAAATGAATTGGGGGAGGGGCATAAACATTCTGTTCATAATACAAGTCAGGGATAAAAACATTTCACTTACATTCCAGGGCTCCTCTCAAAGTCTATGGAGATATTTAACATCCTTTGTCCAGGAGCATCTGATTCAGGATTCTGCCTGGCAAGGCCAATGCATGGGCAGAATGACCTAGTATGACCAACCCTCTCTCCCTCTGTCCCCTTGCAGAGGGAATTTGCTCTTTTGTGAACAGAAAGCTGGCAACATCAATCTGGATATTTGTTGGTGACACTGACCCTAACCCTGTCATGCTGCAAGGAACCCTTCACAGCAGCTACGGTATGTTGCCATGTAATGGTTTTATTGTGCGTGGAACTCTCCAATAAGCTGATTAAAAAATAAAATTTTTTGAAGTCTTAATATGTACTTTTCAGACACCTGATAAGAAGCAAAGTGAATGGAGGCATCATACTGAGTCTAGAAAGCAAGAATCCTGTTCTATCAGAACAGCGATTTCAACTGGTGTGCCACAAAATTAAAAAAAAAAATTTTTATCCTCACCCAAGGATATGCTTATTGATTTTAGAGACTGAAGAATGGATAGAGAGAGAGGGAGAGAAACATCAGTGTGAGAGAGAAACATTGATCAACTGCCTCCTGTGCAGTCCTCAACCAAGGTCTGATCCTGCAACCTAGGCATGTGCCCAGACTGGGAATCAAACCCACAACCTTCTGGTTTATGGAATAATGCCCTAACCAACTGAGTGACACTGCCCAGGACCACAAGAATTTTTAAAACATGCAATACCTGACTATTTAGTCAAGGGCACTGACCTCTTTTCCCCTAGATTGTCAAGTAAAAAAAATGACAACAGCCAACACAATAATTGTCTGGTATGAATGAATCAAAATTATACTTATTATTTTCATCAGATCAGCAAAAAAAACCCATATTTTGTGCATGCCATAGAACTTTAGTAATTAGTTTATGTGTGCCATAAGCTGAAAAATGTTGAAAGTTGCTGTGTTAGACGACACTCATACATGGTACATGGCACACTTCTCTCAATTGCTCGAGCAAAGGTCTGGCTTGGTGACATCCTCGGTTAAGCCTTTCTGTGGTTTGCTCTGATACCAGTTCAGCACATGGGGGTGAAGTAGTAGGAAAGCCGTGGGCCTCCCTAGGATTTCACCCTCAGGATGGATTGACTTCTGACTGTGCCTCAAGAAGCAGGACTGATTTATTGTTTATGTGCCAGGCGTGGAGCTGTAGGATCATATCTCTAATTCTCCAAATGACCTTGCAAGAAAGATAGGCATAACCATCCTCCCCTGCATTCTAGCCATTCTCATTTTAAAGACATAGACACTGAGTCTCAGTAACAGTCTTTGGCTCTGGGACTTGGGATGAGCTGGAGTCATACCTTCTCTGTCTACTTAACCTGAGCTCACTTCTCAAGCACCTGCTATGCTTGGCGCTATAATTACTGCCTTGCTGTCTCAAAAGGAAATGAGGAAATGGTGGATCCCCCCCGCCCCCAACCAGGAAGCTTTCATGCTATTTTTTAGGATAGCAGTCTTCTAGTTGAAATATGGGCCTCATTTTTTTTTTTTTGGTACTTTTCCATATGAACAAACCTAGCCTTATAGATGTGAACAGTAGTTAATGCCCCCTTATCTGGGGTTTCGCTTTCCACAGTTTCTTACCCGTGGTCAACTATGGTCTGAAAACATTAAATGGAAAATCCTGGAAATAAACCATTCATAAGTTTTAAATTGCGCGCTGTTCTGAGTAGCATGGTAAAATCTCGTGCTGCCCCTCTCTATCCTGTGCGGGATGCGAATCACCCCTTTGTGCAGTATATCCACCCTGCCTGTCCATTAGGCACTTGGTAGCCACTTCAGTTATCTGGTTGGTTATCAGAGAGAAAAAGACCACATTCACAAAAATTTTATTACAGCATAGTGTCATAATTGTTCTATTTTATTCTTAGTTAGTGTTGTTAATCTCTTACTGTGCCTGATTTCTAAATTAAACTTTATTATAGGTATGTATGTAGAGGTGCATATAGTGTTCAGTGCTATGTGTGATTTCAGGCATCCACTGGAGAGCATGAAACACATCTCCTGCAGATAAGCGAGGGCTACGCTATTGTACTTAAAATTGGCCATTATGCAGGAAAGGACTAACTTAGCAGCCCTGGGTTGCTCAAACCATGCACATTTGTAAGAAAGGCCTGTCTTCAGGGTTGGCTCTTGGCCAACTCCCAGGAGATGCGCTCTAAGCTCTTTGAACATTCTGCCTGATAGAAGTGTTTCTGTAGGCCTGGTGCCTTGGGACAACTGTACCAGGCTGACCAGATAGTTGGTGCTAACAAATGTGATTTAAGAGTGAATGTCTGTTTTTGCTCTGAGGGCCTGCAGTAAGAATAGCTGAGGTCAGTCACATAAACACTGCAGCCTGTGTAACTGATCCCAGTGACATTCCCGAGACCAGTGTTTGGGTGAGCTTCTCTGGGTAGCAATCCTTCACACATCTGTTACACATCTTTGCTAGGAGGCACCAGGAAGCTTGCATATGGTTTCTTCTGGACTTCACCCTCTGACCTTTTCCTTTTGCTAATTTTAATGTGTTCATTTACCGTAATAAACTGTAAAGTGAGTATAACAATTTCTGAGTCCCTGTGAGTTTTTTTAGATCATTGAGCCTCGGGGTGGTTTGGGCATCTCTGAAACAACCATCCATTTCTCCATCCACCAACTTCTCTGTTCCTCATCACACCCCAGAGAGCCCCTGCACTGGTGTATCTATTTCATGGTTGAGGAATCCTCGACTCCCTGAGGTCAAGTGCATCGGATGATGTTTTTAGGGGCCCAACATCACCTGCATTCTAAGCCAGTGGAGATCGGGAGTTGAAAATTTAAATATTACCTGTCACACTGATAAAGATTGGAAGAGATGATTTAGGTGTGCACCAGAATTACAGATATGCCCACCCAATCACAAAATGGCACTGGACAACCACGGGCTTCTCTCCTTGAAGATAAAGCTTCCATCCCAAGTACTGGCACATTGGGGAGAAGACCAGCATACTACTATACACGTACCCAGATCCCACAGAAGGAAGCTCACTCACTCTTCCAAACACAACCACTAGAATGTTCATCCTGCTGCCATGTGAGGAATAAATGATGAGGTGGACAGTGGCCTGCAGAGTGCTTCTAACTCATGGATGTCCTTCTTCTTGGACTTAATCAGCCAGGAAGTAAGTGATGCTACCAGGACTAGAATCCCCAGTGGTCCTGGAATCCAGGATGCGTCCTCCAACACAATTCTATGCCAACTTTGTGGCAAGCACTGCGCTTTTCATTGTTGACTTCTGAGTCTCAGGGTTTTGAAGGTGTAAGTTACTATAGAACCTTAAAATGTAAAAACCCTAAGTCACCTCCACTGAACTTAACACCACCTATTTAGGGAAACCAACTCCTGTTCCTTCAGACCTAGGATGATTTCCCAAAGCCCATACCTGATACTTAACATAAGCATCTTTAAAGGTTTAAGACAAACCTTTAATTGTGCTCAAATTGCCCCACAACATAATACAGTACAGATATTCTAGGTCAACCACTTCCTAGCCCTAATTCACCTCTCTCCATCTTTACATACTAAAAACACTCTTCTGAGACATAGGGGTTCTGTGCCTATTCCTTCCTTTATTATTAAATGAACATTCATGAAGCATTAGCCATGTGTCAGATGTTAGTCTGTTTTTTCCAGATACAACAGCAACAAAGTCGTTACATCAAAGGGTTTACTCTCAGTTGCAGGAAGTGGGGCACACTCACAAAGAACATAAGTATGTGTACTGAGAATGGTGATAGGAGCTTTTGCGGGAGAAAGTCAAGGTAAAAATGAGGGTTGTCCATTCCTAGGGCAATTATCTCCTAGTTGCATTGCAAAAAATAGTCTATTGTTTTTCTGCCTTCTCAACTGCTATTTGCATTTTTTTCCCTTCCACTCCCCAATTATTCCCAACATCTACTGTGATCTGGCAGATGTCCTCAGTACCTGGATCTCTCACCAACCATGATGGTTTACATCAAATGCTCCATTGAACACCAGCCCATTGCTCAACTTGTATCAAAGGCAGGTGCCATTCAAATTTGGGCTGGGCCTGCCTTATCATCTTTTGCTGCCAGGTTCTTGCTGATAGAACCCAAATTGTACCTCCAGAGACCTAGTGCCTGTAGGGCACTTCCTATGGCAAGCCTGTGCCCTGGAATTGCTTATCCAAGTGGAAACACAATCCACTCACCTCCTGGTAGTGGGGCGAGATTTAAAGTCTTAATGGTGTCTCATTGATTTCTTAAGGCATGCATAGAGCTGGCACTCTGCTGGTGCATATTTTAATTCTCACTGTTTTGTTTTTGCATCCAAGGTGATTTTATCAGGAGGGACACATGCTTAGAGAAGCTGAAGTCGATACAGGCAAACCTCATTAATTCAGACTCCACTAATTCAGGCTGGATGGAAACATAACTTTGTGTTATCTAGAAGTAAAAAGATTTTCTAAGTAAATTGATGATAGAAATAAGGAGGAGAAAGTTTCACCTGTTTAAAAAGCAATGTTCCCAAATACCTTTAAGGATTCCAGAAGGACCATCAACATATAAAGAATTTCCTCTGTGTTTGTTCATTAAGGCTAAAGTCTTGTTCTTCAAACAATAATTCCCTATTTGGCAAATGTTTCCTTTGGTTTGTTATTCGGTACAGTTGAAAAACAGTAAGGCTATATAAGTCTTTCAAAATATTCATCAAATCCACTCCCCTCTACAATGCTAAAGTATTATAGAGATATTGTAACTACATATAACATTAAAAATACAATGCAAACATCCTAAAACGAAGTAGAATATTTATGGTTGGTGGTGTCAAACATAATTTTTATTCTCTACTTTGTAAGTATTTTCTGTAATGAACTCTTATTTTATCAACATAAAAGTGTAAAAAATCATTAAGATTTTCTAATATTTAACGGGTGTTTTTCTCCATATAGTTTCTATGAAGTGTGTCCAGAAAGTATCCAGCCATGTGCTATGAAAAATAGAAACATTTATTGAAGATGATACAAGATATGAGAAACATTGTACATAGGAAAATGACGCCTCGGTCCCCTTGAAAGTAGGCACCTTGGGACCTCACAGAGTTCTCTGTCACCATCAGCCACCCCGTTGTATTTTGCTGAATCTCATCAATCGTCTGAAGTCTCTTTTCTTTAAAAGGTGATTTTAGTTTTGGGAAAATCCATAAGTTGCAGGGCACCAAATCTGGGCTGTAGGGAGGCTAAGTCACCTGGGTGATTTGATGTTTCATCAAAACACAGCACGAGACGTGATGCGTGAGCAGGCACGTTCTCGTGATGAAGCTGTCAATCACTAGCTGCCCATAGCTGCAGCCTTCTGAATCATCCGAATAGTTTCCACGGAGGAATGTTCAAACTTAACAAAAGAAATACTTTTTAAAATATTTTATTTATTTTTAAAGAGGGGAAGGGAGGGAGAAGATTGGCAGAGAAACATCAATGTGTGGTTGCCTCTTGTGCACCCCCTACTGGGAACATGGCTTGTAACCCAGGCATGTGCCCTAGGCTGAAGAATCAAACAAGCGACCCTTTGGTTCGCAGGCCCACACCCAATCCACTGGGCTACACCAGCCAGGGCAGCTTAATGCAAAAATTGATGCAGATTTGTTGCTCTACTCACTCAGTCATTTTGAATGTGATGGCCACACCGTCAGTACACATGCTCACTCAGTGGTGTCTACTGCTCTCACTGACTAGTCCAGTGAAGTCGTCACTGTTCATGCACGTGGATTGCAGTCCACTCTCCTTGGCTGCCAGGTTACATCAATGCCGCACAAACCACTCTCATTATATTAACAATTGTTGGACTTTTTCCAGACACCTCGTGTGGAATCGTTGGGAAGGGGGAAACTCCATCCTCAACCCCCCATCCTTGAGCTCTTATGGCTGGCCTAGTAATAACATTGACACAAGATCAGATTGCCAGGGGAAAAACCAATTCCATATGGTGCACATGGAAGATCATAAATGATCTGCAGAGAAATGATCAAGGCAGGCAGCTCTGAAAACTTTTTAGACACAGGAACAACGAATTTTTGAAGATTTGACAGGAAAAGAAACTTAGGTTTGGGTGCTCATTTGTAAGAAATCTGAACAGGAGGACGGCTTGGGGTAGTAAATTTATAAAGAAGTATGTAATAAGGTCTGTTTATACAGGCTCTTAGGCTCTGAATTCCTTAATCTGGCAATCAGGGTGTCTCTTCCAGCCACCCTGGAGCAAGGAGGGCACCTTTCCCAGGGAGGTCTATTTTCTGCATTCAAGGAAACAGAGGAGAGTCAACACATCTTTCTACTACAGGCTGCTTTTCAAGTAAATTTAACTCAATAGGCCATTGTGGGCATATTTGGAGGTGACTCGCCCTGGACCCCAGCAGAATAAAGTCGATTCATACTCAGCCTTTATGAATTAAAAAAAAAACAAACCAACTTGGTGGGCAGAGAGAGAAGCTGGCTTATAACTTATCTTCTTAAGGCCACAACTTATCTTCTTGCCATTCTTTTGGAGGCAACTAGACCCTGAAATCAGTTTAGAAAATGAAATGATCCAAGACTCCTTCTCGTTTTGTAACAGCAAGCATCTATATTCTGTGGTCAGGATTGTGTTAGGTGAGGAGGACAGCTTGAAGCTGTCCTCACGTTTCTTCTACAGGAGCTCCTCAGTGTCACAGTCGCAAACAGAGGCTGCTCACCCACAGCGCAGTAGACCGTGTGATCACATGAGGCCTTGTAAGCCACGAAGAGCCCTAACTACCTCTACAGAAGTCCGCCAACGACTACTGGAGATCATTACAATTATTGCCACTGCATTGAAAATCTTACTTGTGCTGGGTAATTTTCCATGCATTTTCCAGACAAAATTTACTTTTTTTTTCCTACAAATAATCACGGATGGATGCTCAGGGATATCAAATAAGTTGCCCAGGTTCCCACAGCTGACACATAATAGAGGTCATATTCCAACCAGGCCAGCCAGCACAAAGGCCCTGCCATAAGCACTGTGAGGCACTGGCGGCCACAAGCCTACCAACCAGCCTGCGCCTAGATGGCCTCCATCTGTCTAGACAGTGCAGTGGGGACTCTAAAGAGCCCCTAGTGCTTGCTGGTCATTCTTAAATTTCAGCGGTGGATTCTTGAGATAAGCTTGGGTGATTAACCAGATAACGCCACTTGAGACGGGCACATAATTTTAGGCTCAGAGAAAGAAAAAATCATATAGAAAGAGCACCAGACTAGAGGTCAGACATTCTGAATTTTGAGTGCTGATTCTGCTACTAATTAAATATATGCATGATCTTGAGCTTTGTGCTTAATCTCTTTAAACCTCAATTTTTGGTAGAATGGTCAAAATATAGAGCTGATGGGAAGAATAAATGAAATAAAGAGTTTTGTATACCTCAGAAATTTTTCTTTTTACTAATGTAATTTCTAATGAAAAGCATATTCATTTTCATGATCACCTGCCCCTCGCAGGTCTAAGCATGTGATGCCGAATTCTCTGTACTCAAAATGCCCACGGAAACAACTTCATCTGCTAGAGTACAGTGTTCACGTGCAGTTTCTTTGTCTTTTGTCTTACAGACTCTACTCATTTCCAAATTAAGTCAGCATTTCCCTTCTACCACCATCTTCACTGAGGCTGCTTCATACATTTGTATTACAGTTTAATTCTCTTGTCACAGTGTGCATTCCTTCCTGGAATGACCAAGCTTCTAAATTATTTTTTAATTTGCATATATTAAGGGCTGCTCTTTGTGCTGTAAAGTTCCATTGGCTTGACTAACGCATAATGTCACGTATCCACCATTACAGCATAATACAGAAGAGATTCACCTTTCTAAAAATTCCCTACTTAACCCTCCCTGTTCCACTCTCCACCTGGAAACTATTAATATTTGTATTGTCTCTATTGCTCTCCCTTTACCAGGATGGCGTAAAGTATGCAGCCTTTTGAGACTGGATTTTCCACATAGCGGTATGCGTTTAAGGTGAGTCCATGTCCTCAATGGTGTAATAGCTTATTTCCTTGAACTGCTCCATTTTGTGGTTATACCACAATCTGTTTATCCATTCATCTACTGAAGGACACCTGAGAAGTTCCCAGTTTGGGGCAATTATAATGCAGCTGCTACAAACATTTACATGCAGGTATTATATGGGTATAAGTTTCCAAATTAACTGAGAAAAAACCCACGTGCATCGAATGTTTTCTTGCATGGTAAGACTCTATTTGATTTTGTAAGAAACTGCCAAACTATCCCTTGAAAGTAGCTTTACCATTTGTATTCATAGCAGCAACAAAAGAGATTCCCTGCTGTTTTGTATTCTTACCGGCATTTGGTATTGCTACTGCCAGGTTTTTGTATCAGCCATTCTAATGTGTAGTGGTTAGGCATACTTTTAACCTGCAACCATTTTGGGGTGAACGTGGCAATAGCCACATAGTTGTTTAGCAGATGACGAGGGGCTTGTTTGCTCTAGGCAGGGGTGTGGGGGTAGCTGGTAACGTGGTGATGTGACGGAAGAGATGATTTAAATCATGATGACTGGATGGGCTTCTGTGCAGAGTTGTGCTATATAAAATACACACCCATTACACACCTGAAAGTCAGCTGATAAAAACTGGGACTCCACCCACCGCTTAGGAACTGCAACCAGCCCTTCGCAGCCATCTCTGAATTCATCTCCTGAATATCTCTTTGGACACAGGTTTACTGCTAACACATCTCTGTACATTTTTTTTTTTTTAACATGGCGTGATTAACTGAATGAAGATAACCAGATCTAAATCTTCGCCTAGAAAGCCATGATCATTCAGGAATTCAGGGAAGCACAACAGACATTGTTACAGAAACAGAGAGATCAATCCCTAAGGAGGAGAATGAACCCAAGGAAGAGGACATAGAAAATAGAGGAGAATAAACAAATAATTAGAATTCTAGTGTAAAACTTAAATCACCATGAGAAGTTTAAAAAAAATAGAGTTAAGACTTCACTGAATACCAAAAACAAAGTTATAGAGGACAGGTTTAAAAAATAATAGAAACAATAAAGAGTAAAAGTGATCAAAAAGAAAAATAGAGCTGTGAAACAGAGAAGATGGCAAAATATGGATGATTAATGTTCCTGAAAAAGAGAACCGATTAGACAAAAGCCCCAATATTTTTATAACATAACAGAAAAATATTGAATTGAAGAAATATCCCCTAAAGGCATTCTCACACGCGGGTAATCCCCTGCAGAGAGGGGCCTGGGGGAGAGGCGGGCTTCTGCCGTCGTCCAGGCAACACTCAGCGCTGGCAGGCAGGGAAGCGAAGCGTGCAAACAGTGCCCACCTTGGTCCAAGGGGAAGGGGGGTGGCACAAGAATTTTACCCCATGCCAAGTTGGTGTTCAAGCATGAAGGCAACTGCAAGCCATTTTTATATGTGGTAGAATTCAGGAAATGTCACCCGTGAGCCTCTCTTGAAAAAAAAAAAGGCATGGTCATAAAATCCAGTTGACCAAGAAATGAAGCAGAATAAAAGACATCGAAAGGAGCAACTATGAAAACAATTATTTTTGCACTGACTTCATTTTAATGTAGAACTAAGGTTAAAGAACTGTGAGAATTTTGGTTCCTATGCACAATGTCACTGCTATCAACCATGAAGAAGATACATAAGACAACGAAACTAACAAAAACTGGAGATGGGAACATGGGAGGCGGAAGGAAGAGCGCGTCTCTGCGTGTGTGTTTGTGGTGCTGATGTTCCTTTTCACTGTGGTAGGAGGGTCCTATAAATATTACTTGCATTTGTTAAATTGAGGGAAACATATTTAGATACATCATTACTAACTATAAATATAACATATAGGGTGTTACTGTTTTTATTGTCAAAAAACTTTCCAATTTATCAGAAGAAAATAACAAATACAAAAGAACATATCCAAAAGCAAATAATAAAAGAGTTAATGAGAACAAATATAAGAAATTAACATAAAATAACACGATAGAACGAAAACAAAATCAAGACATACTATTTAATTACAATGAGATAAACCCATAAATTATTTTTAAAAGATCATAATAGAGATTCAGAGAAAAACACGGAGTTATAAGTTGTTAAAATGAGTGCCTTTGAAAGATTGTAAATTACTGAATAAAGACATACTATTCAAAACAAACCAGGGATTAAGTTGCAAGCCCAAATAGGAAAAAGAACTAGGCAAGACAAAAAAAAAGGTACTTTTTGGTGATACAATGATGGAAAGCTCGTTGCCATGGATTTTTATGTTCCTAATATCACAGCATTTACATTAAAAATGTAGAAAATGTCCAAATTAGTACATAAACACAACAGTGGTGAAGTTTCTTAATTAAACTTTCAGATTAAGAATGACACTTCCCCTCTATCAAATAGAAGAAATAAAATAGATGAGATTTTGCCTAAATAATAAAACCAACGAGGCGGCTGTTATTACTTCCATACCAGCGTACAGCCAATAGCCATTCTTTACAAGTGCCCATGGAACCTTTACATATTTCAGACTGGTATTTGTTTTCCATTAGAACATCAATAGTTGATCAGAAGTAGAAATTGGAAGATTACATTTGCTGATCACAATAAATTCTAGTGGGTTTGCCAGGACAGGGACGAGATCAGAAAGCCCACCCATCCCACCCTCTTCATTAGTGGACCCAGAACAAAGAGAAAAGCACAGCTAAAATTGCTGAATATCTAGGAAATAACAATAATGAAAATGCCAGAGACCGGGCCTTAGGAAACAATCTAATTATGCTTGGAGAACAGTTCATAGCTCTGTATACACATCACTATATAAAAAGTCATGAAAATAAATGAATTAATTATCCAACTAAAAAGTTTAGAAAATAAAATATAAAAAAGAGAAAGGCAAAAGGTGAGAATTAATAAGTAAAAAACAAAATTAATGACTTTGAAAATAGCAGCACAGTAGACTTAATAAATACAATGAAAGGTGGTTGTTTTGGGGGAAAAAAATTAGACCATTCATTGACTATCAACTTAAAAGAAGTGTGTGTGTGTTTATGTGTGTTAAGCAGAGGGGTAGGTGACTGAAAAGAGACCATACTGATACCCAAACCAGACAATTAGGACAAAATAAGAAAATGCAGATATATCCCATACCTGAATATTGATATAAAAATCCTAAATCCCTAGAAAATAGAATCCTTTTTTACATGAACTAATATATAACAAAGTATAACCAAGCAGAAATATTTCCCTAGGAAGGAAACAACTATTTAAGATTAGGTATTAAGTTAATATTGTTCAATATCTTAACAAATCAAACAAAAAGAGGTTCAGCATGTGGTTATCTCAATAAATACTGAAACAGGTAAATGTTTAAATTTACCTACACCTGATTTTTAGATGCTTAATAAAATATGAAATAGATGGATACTTCCTTAATCCTATGTCAAGCAAAAGCTTATTAATTTTGTAACAATAGAAGCATTTCCATTAAAACCAAGAACAAAGCAAGAAAAATATTGTGTTATTATTTAACATTGTTCTGGAAGTTCTAGCCATAGCATTTAGAGGAGAAAAGAAATTAAGACATATAAAAAAGGAAAAATGGAAAATTATTATCAACACACAAAACTATATATCATTAAAAACTCAGAGCAATGGCTTAAATTATTAGAAGATAATGTAATTGCCCAAAATTATTAATAAATTCAATAACACATAATTACTAAATTAAATGTAAAACACATCTCATTTATAACAGTAATAATAAAAATTAACTTTCTGGATAGCAAGATATATGTAAGGTCTATATAAAAAAAAACCAACTTAAAACTCCACTGATAAACATGAAAGAAAACTTCAATACATAAGTGGACATTAGCATTCTTAAATAAGAATGTGTAAATGATTTTAAAAATTAATTATATTAATTTAAATATCCAAGTTAATCCTAAAAAATACATTAATATAATATTTCACTTTGGAGTTTGAATATATATATATATATATATATATATATATATAACTCCAAAATTCACCTGGAAAATAAGTATAAGGAAACTGCCAGAACCATTTTGAAAAAGAAGAGAAATGAGAAGGGCTTAGCACCATCAGATAGTAAAATGCATTACTAGGATATACCATATTTTGCTGTGTATAATGCACACCCACATTTCAGCACTAATTCCCATATATAATGTGCATCCTTTTTTCTCCCTCAAAAATTTGGGCAAAAAAGTACACGGCAAAATATGGTAGTAATAAAACTATGTGTTACTGTAGCAAGAATAAGCTAACAAATTAGGGGAGCATAATGAAAATTCTCTAAATAGGCCTAAACAAACATTTAAAAAATGGATTGATATAGAGTTTCAAATATGAGAAGGAAAGATGGTTCATTGAATAGTTTTTTTTTTTTTTTTTTGGACAATAAACTAGACATTTGGTGTGAGTAGAGGAGTGAAAACTAAATTCTTATCTTATTTTTCAGGCCAAAATGAATTCTAGATGTAGCAAAGATTTAAGATTAAGTGTGCAACTGTAAACATAAAGAAAAAAATCATTAAAAGAAACTTTGAGGTGGCAATGTCTTACTATATTTAACCCAAAACTAAAAACTACTCAAATACAGATTATTAAGTGTACATACGTAAATGCTCTGTGCAATATTTAAAATTATAACCAAAACAAAAGAGTAAAACATCACAATTTGATATGCGATACACAGGGGAAAGAGATAATTTTCTTAATAAGGAACTCTTGTCAATCACTAAGAAAAAAAATATTGCCCAATGGGAAACTCAAAAGGACATAAAAGAACAGTTCATAGAAAAATTCACTCATGCAAAGATACACAAAAATAGCTACTAAACATATGTAAAAGAAAAATTTCCAAAATTCCTAATTAGAGAACAAATTAATAACTAGACATCTTCTTAATCATTTTGCCAGAGATCAAAAAGTGTTAACAAGTGTATAGGAAAACTGACACTCTCACGCACTGCTGATGAACACATGTACTATAAGTCAATGTGGCTCGCCCTCGCAGGGTAGCTCAGTTGGCTAGACTATTGTGCCCGATACGTCACGTGTGTGGTTCCATCCCCACTTAGGTCACATACAAGAAACAACTGGTGAATGCATAAATAAGTACATCAACAAATTGATCTCTCTCCCCCCTCAAATCAATTTTTAAAAAAGTCAGTTTGGCTATCTCAATTAAAATTAAACATGTACAGATTCTTTTACACATCCATTTAACTTCTAAGAATTTATCCTATAGGTACTGTTAGTCACAGACATGTAAGAATTTTCTTTGAATGTTCATAAAAGACTAATCAAGTTAATTAAGGTGTATCCATACAATGAGATATTTTATAACCATTGAAAAGATTAAGAATTTTCTTATGTGCAATTATAGGAGGATCTTTAATCCACATTTAGGGAAAAAAAAACATAACCAATGTGTAAAACAGTATACAGTATGATCTGTCCTGTTTTTAACAAATTAAATAAAGGATACATACTTACGCTTGCTTGTGCTTCCAACATTTCTGGAAGGATTCACACACACAAACACATACACGCACACAAACAGTTGGCAGTACTATTTGGGGTGTGGATATGAGGCTGACATTTCAGGGAGACTTGTTTTTTATTATTTTACCCTTTAAAGTATTTAAATTTTTACCATGTGTATGCATTTATTTTATAATAAAAGTTTTAAAAGAAACAAAATGGCCTTTTATTTCTATGAACAGTGAGAGTGAGATGACACTATTATCTGTAAAGAATGTTTTATAGGCTCTGTGAATCAATTTACAAATGTATAAAATATATTTTATCTTGAACAAAAGGAACTATTAGATGACTTATAATGCATCACATGGTGGCTACAAGATTACTCCATGGAGGCAGGCAGGCGGCGGTGGGGGTTCTTGCCCTGCTGCTGAAATACACATGCTCTGTGTTCATCCACTCAGCCAAGCGACCGTCCCCAGGCAGCTTGCTTACCTTCCATGAACCTGGATTCCACATTAGAATGGGGATGACAATAGCAATACTAACAGCGGTAATTACATTAGCACCTACCTCATAAAACTATTATAAGATTAAATAAGCAAATGGCCATAAAGCTCTTAGCACAGTTTCTGACACAGAAATTACTTATAACATATTAACTATAATCAAAAAGAGCAGGGAGAAAAATGACAGCCATCCTCTCACCCCGGGATTACATGTGAAGACACTACGGAGTGAGACACACACACACACACACAATGAGAGAGAGAGAGAGACAGGGGGTGGGGGGGAACTGCCATGTAAGGATGCAGATATATCTATTTATCTCCTAAATGCAAAGTGGGATTCGTATTATTGGGAAACCTGCTGTTACGCCTTAGCTTACATTGCCAATATCTATCTTCTGCCTTGATAAGTCCAGTTCTGTCCCACTGCCAACCTTAGTTCAAGCTAATGTATTATCTGCCTGAATCTTTGCAACAATTCCCTATATATTATCTCCTTATCACCATTATTTCCCGTGTTCATGTGTCTTAAACTTGCGAAATTTCCCAAGCACATCCATTGCCGCATCGCCCACAGGGCCCAATGTCATCGTATTTGACAGGAGGCTTTGCATGGTTGAATCTGCATGGATCTGGCTCCCAGCACACGCCCCATGCCCTTCATGCCCCTGCCATGCCTCGCCCATCAGAGAAAAGGATCCCAGCACACGTCTTCCCAGGAGGCAGTGGGGCAGGACACATGTGGAACGCACATAAACTTTGGGTCCAGACTGACCTGCATTCTTTTCTTTCAATGTGATAAATTTAACATGTTTCATTGTCTAAATTTAAGGTGTGCAGTGTGTAACTTTCATATATTTATATATTATGATTTCCATTGAAGCAATATTTATCACATTACATAATTTGGCACAATGTTATTGTCTATGTTCATTATACTGTGCATAGGATTTCTATGGTTTATTTACTACTTGTTACAAGTTTGTACCCTTAAACATTATCAGTCTTAAGCCCTCACCTCCTCATCCTCTGGTAACCACTGTTATTCCCTGGTTTTTTACAGGTTTGACTTTTTTAGATTCCACATGTAAGTGGTATCTGACTTATTTCACTTAACATAATGTGCTCAATGTCCATCATGTTGTTGAACATGGCAGGATATACCCCTTTCTCATGGCTGAATAGTAATACTCTGTTCTGTATAAGTATCACATCCTTTTAAATCCACTCATCTGTTGGTGGGCATTTGGGTTGTTTCCACATCTTGGCTATTGTAAATAATGCTGCAATAAACATGGGTGTCCATAAATCTTATTGAAATCCTGTTTTCATTTCCTTCGGGTATATACCCAGAAGTGGAATTGCTGAATTGGACGGGAGATTTATTTTTAGATTTTTGAGGAGCCTACATACTGTTTTCCACAGACCAACCTAGATTCTCACCTTGGTTCCAACATCTCCTGCAGTGTGACGATAAGTTATTCAGTTGACCTTATTCACTAATCAAATTTACTTTTGATGAGACAAACTTTTGTTGTTTCAGCATCAAAATCATTATTGAGTTTATAAGCCAGAACAGACCAATAATTAACAAAGGGTACAGTGTTCCCCACATAGTAATAACTGACTACATGTTTTCTCCCTTAGAACAGCTGCAGTCTGTCTCACATCTGGATTTTCCTTTTATCTCCACTATATGCACCTTAGCTCCCTTGTTACCTGACCCGGATTATTCCACCAGCCTTCTTACTGATCTCCAAATCTCCATCTTATCCCTCCTCCTATACTTTCTCTTACCTTCACTTTCTCAAAACATTTTTCTGACCACGTTGCTCTGCTATTTGAAAGTCTTCAATGATCTCTATTACCTCCAGCCTGAGCTTCCAACTCTTGCCAACAGACGTGTCCAGCCCTGTGACATCCCATTCCCTGCCCTCCCCTGGGCTCCTGCATTCACAGGCCCTTCTCATCCCTGTGCCTCTGCTCACACTGTGGCCTGTCCTTACTCCAACCGCTGCTTGCTGGGATGCCGTTCCTCCTTCATGCTCAAATTGCCAGTGTTCCCATGCTGCTTTCTTTGCTGCAATTGGTTTTCACACGTTTGTATTTATAGAATGCTGTCTGAGTGTTTCCCACATGTCTATTTCATGTTCTGCCTTTTTGAAAAGCTTCAGTAGACTCAGAGCCCTTTATGAATAAGAGGTATAACAGTCCTCTCTGTACTTCCGTCACCTGGAAACATAGTTGGACCACAGCGGTCATTTAAAAGAACTCTCACTAAAGAAAGTGAGTGGATAAATGGCCAACATGCATGAATTCAACTCTAACTTACTACTAACATTGCATTGTTGAAATACAGTTTAATAATGAATTTGGGGCACTGTACAAGACTTGTTATATCTATTATTACATTTTACCCTAACAACCCATCTAGGCCCTTTTCATGATCCCTACTTTACAGATGAGAAAACTGAGAAGATAAAACCTGGCTGGCCTACCTGCCATGTATATGCTATACCAAAACAATATAACACATGGAAATACAGTACCTTTTTATGCCATAGCAATGACGTGTCAGTTACTGTGTCTGGCCCCTTCCATCTGTTTGTTCTTAGTATTATACTTATTTTAGGACATGAGATTTCAGAGATTAAATGATTTTCTCAAGGTCATTCACTAAGTAAAGAAACAAAAATTAAAATTTATAAAACTTCCAAGCCATTGATTCGACTGTAGCGCTGCCTTGAAAGACATGTCATAAACTATTTCGTCCCATCAAATGAGATATGATATGATCATTAATTTGTTAGGCTCATTCACGAGATTCATGTGGGAGCAAGTTCACAGACAAAGTATATAAGAACCAGAGCACCAGGGGCTTTGCCTGCAGATGGTTCCATTTTGCAGTCACTCCCATAAGCAATGGAGAAGAGGCAGTAAACAATTTCAGCAGGGGACCACACAACCAGAACAAAGACCCACTGAGAAGCTGTTTCAGTAGTGACAGCCAAAGGAGATGGTGGCAAAGGCAGCGATGACAGAGGAGAAATGATTGAGTCCAGAAATACTTAGTAGGGTGTCTATTTCACAAGTTTGGCCATCGCCTCCTGAGCAAACTTCATGTCACAATGTGAAGTTGATTGCAGCCTCCAGTGTAACTGCTAAAACCAAAGTGAAATTTGTGGTTACTATTGCCCGTAGGCCTAAAGTTAATTCTGTCACCATTAGCAGGGATAAGAGGCCCTCTAATCAGGAAAATGATCCTTTTATGTCACCCCATTATGACATCACTTTAAAAGATGCCAAGGTACAGTGCTCACGTGGGTGTGCGAGTCAGTCTTCCGTTGGCAAAAGGATCGATAGCTGTTCTCCTAGCAATGGCTACAGAGCACCTTTTAAAACTAATAATTGTGGAAGGGCTGAATCCTTCATCATAAAATCTTTAAAACCTTTATAAAATTCCCCTGTAAAGCCATTTTCCTGGGGAGACCTATAATTATTGAAAGGCAAGCTGCGAGCCATCAACCCATTTCACATAAACAGACGGTATGAGCCTCAGCGAGGAAAGCTGAAGGTAGGGAAATAAAACCCAGATGAGAAAATAAACCAGGATCAATTTTTCTTCCCAATGTATTTTATTGTATACAAACAATAAAGCATAAACAGCCTCTGATTTCCCACCAGACTTTGATGATTTTTTTCCAAAAAAGACTGTGGCTAACACTGAATCTCAAATTCTTTCATGGAAATATACATGCCACATTCACCCTCCACGCATTCTGCAGTGGTTAACCCTATTCTCATGTGACTACGTCTTATTTTTCTTGAATTTTAAATTCAGGCATTTAGTTAGCATTCAGAATCATATTTTTCTCTTTGATCTCTTAAAAATCATAGTGGCGGGGGTAATTATACCCCTGCAATCTCTGCTCAACATACTTTGTTTGTTCAAAAAGCAAAGAAAAGAGACTCTAGTTCAACTCAAGTTCACCCCAACCACCCTTCTAAGCAATGCTTCTGCTTTTAGCAAGTTTTTCCAAGGTTACACTTCCAATGAAGTCTCACAGGACTTGGGTAAGCCTTGTTTGAAGAAACAAGAGTCCAGCAAACCAAAACTCTGTGTGGCCTGGGAAATCCATTTCCTCACCTGGGTCTCAGTTTCCTTATCTCTAAAATGAAGAAGTGGGACCAGAGCTGGGAGATCAAATAATTTTAATGTCCCGTTCCAATCCTGTTCAATCAATAGTGACCAGAAGTGTTGCCTAGATTCTGAGGTGGACTCCAGGTTCAGGAGGAAAGAGTATTACGATTGGTTAGTGTTGACTACCAAGAGTGCAGGATGTGGTAACGTCAGCATGAGTGACAATATTTTGACATTCCTAGGACAGAGTATTTTTAGTTCTTTTATGATTTCTAGATCCTGTTAGAAAAGAGGAAAAGGACTGTACCTTGGACTAAACACGATGACTCAAGAGTTGTGGGAAGGTGAACTCAATATTTTTGAATAATATGACTAAATGGGGATTAAAAATAGAAGATAATCCAGAGGCAAATTATTGATCATGAAACAAGAGAACCAGGGAAATAAAAGTAGGAATTAATATTATATGCAGGCATATAAATGGGCTGAAAATTGCGATAAGATCTGTTGTCTATAGTTCCTTTCTCCCTGGTGTGATCCATGAAGGACAGCAGGGTATAAAGGACAAGGGAAAAAAAAATAAGACTCCTGATGGCTTTGCATCAAGGATTCTATACTTTTACCACTTGAGCAAATAGGAGATATTTCATGGCATTCAGAGGATATTCAATACAGTAATGTTAAATTAACAAGGAGTGATCCCCGCCCCCTACAGGACATAAGGAAATATTTGGAGACATGTTTCATTGACATAACTGAGTAGAGGGAGTGCTATCTGGAAGGCGAAGGCCAGGAATGCTAGTAAACATTCCACAGTGCACAGGATAGCCCTTATAACAAAGAACTGTCCAGCCCAAATGTCAACAGTGTCAAGGTTGAGAAATCCTGTATTAAAGGACTGCATGAAAGAACAAATGATTGAAGGTCCTATCCTACCTGCACTCTATTGTGCTAAAAGACTTCAGCTTTCACCAGCATGAACCAACATGATCTCTTCTGCTTTAACCTGCATCTGGGCCATGTTTCCCTGCTGCCCCTTAAGGTCAAGTGTGCCCATATGACTAACTTTGGTTCAATGGGATGTAAATAGAATTTGCTTATGACTCTTCCTAGATAAGCCATTAATAAACCTCCCAGTCTCTCTTTTATCCTTTTGCAATAGCTGAATGGAGATTCCTGCTATGACCTGAAGGAAGGAGAAGGCACAAAATGAGGGAAACAATGGGAATTTGGGTCCCCGAAGGATGGTGCAGAGCAGAGCCTGCCCTCGACTCCTGATTTTCCACGTTGGATTGTTCTGTAAAGGAAAATGAACTTTGAACTTTTATCTCATTAAGCTGTTGAAAGTTAAGGGTTATAGACTAGTTTGAGTAATGTCTAAAATCTGACCAATCAGGCTTGTGCTGTTCCCTAGCATGAAAAGCAAACCAGAGTTTTTCCAACCGCTGTCCCTCTTTCTCTCTCTACCTCTCTTTCTGTCCACTGTCTTGTACATGGATATATGTTTTACTAACTTCTCTTTTATGGCCTGCATTCCAAGTTTAAGCTTTCTGATTCCTAGGAACTCATTTATCATCTATTTTTCCCTGTCCAAAGCTGTTGACAGTCTACATTATTAGCTACAATATCACAAACGCAGAAGCAAGGGGATAAATGTCTCTCTTTTATATATCAGAGTGTATGGGATCCCTGAAGCATCATGACTCCATAACCAATTGCAGAATCCTTAAGTTATTTTAAACTCAGGAGAAAAAGATGTATGAAGCACTGTGCTAGGCTCCATGGGTCATAAAAATGTGTAATATATGATGCTTGTCTTCAAAGAATTTACATTCTGGCAAAATAAATGAAAAACTAAAGAGAAATACATTATAAAAGCAAAGTCCTCTAGAAGTTGAAGAGAGAGTATTACATGTAGTTAGAGATGTCAGAAAAATAGAAATGATGTTCTTTCAGGTGGGTTTCAGGAATTTTTGATGGATGAGCATGCACTAAGATGTGAGGCCATAAATATGCCAGTTACACTAAGGGGCAGCAGGGAGTCCAATTGGCTAGCACCTTCTAGAATAGCACCATCCAATAGAAACATAATGAGCCACAAATGAAAGCCAATTGCAATTATTTTCCAAGTAACCACATTAGAAAAGTAAAAAGAAACAGATGAAATTATTGCTAATCCTATATTTTAACTCATATCCAAAATATGATGATTTCAACATCTAATAGAATATATTCCTAAGTCTTTTCACATTTTTAAATTCAAAATCTTAAATTCTGTGGTGTATTACACATTTCGAGAACATCTCAATTTAAATTAGTCTCATTTCAAGTTCTCAGTAGCCTCATGTTCCTGGTGGTTATTATATTTCACAGTGCAAAACTAGAGACAATGTAGGTTAAGGGGCCTGGATTTTGACCTTGACATCACCCCCACTGCCTAGGGTACAATCATTTGTACAATGGTGCTCAGTGAGGCCTCTTGGGAAGAATTATTTCAATAAATGCTTCCATGGAAGACACAGGTTTACGAAGCTTTGAGGACAGACTTTTCTGCTGTGATGTAGAAGAAGCTGATGTACTATGGAAGAAAGTCTTAATTGGTCACCCTATCACCTTTTCTAAATGCCAGTTTCTGGTATTCAGTGTTGACATTTTAATGCCTCCTTTTCTGCCTCCATAACTACATGACACATAGTGCAGCAAAGTCACCAGCATCACCCCGGGACAGAGGTCTTTGCACCCTCAGACTCTTGTCAGCAACATCACCAACTCTAGGTTATCTGTGGTCCCAGGAGCAAATCCAGTTGTCCCAAGAGTTGCTTTGAACAACTTTAGAACTTTTGGAGATTCGAGGTTATTTTTATTGCCACCATTGCGTGTGTTTTCTAATGTCCAGTTTGGGTTCTGCCTCATTAATTCCTTTGGACACGAGGGCGTGTCCCATCACCCTTGTCTTCTCAGATTCTCTGCAGCTCCTTTTCTCAGGTGTTTGCTGCTCACTTGTTCCAAACAACCTTCAAAATGACCTCCTGACTGAAGTTCCAGACACCACCGTCTATCCTCCCGACTGGTGCCAGAATGGCATTTCCAAAAATAAACTGGAGTGTGATTTTTTTCCCCAAAAGATCACCGCTCTTTCTAGAGAGGTCTCACATCAGTTGCAAGAGGACTGCTTTTGACTCTCAATTAGATTTTGTTTCATTTAGCTATGAACAATGTATAATCATCATCATCATCATCATCATCATCATGATACTTTGAAGTTCCCTATTGACTTCACCTCAAAACCACAACCGCATAGAATCTCCTGCTTAGTGCGCTCGGTACCTTTTATGTGAGGTTAAAACTCTAGCCTATGGAACTAAGTCCAAACTTCCCACATTCGCAGCTTTCAGGGCACTGGCCTCGGATTACTTTTCACAGACTCGTATCACACTATTTCTTGAGTGACGTGCTTTTCATATTTACTGCTCCTAAACTGGAAGGAGTAAGAGCTGAAAACGTTGCAGGGATCGCTGCGCGGCAAACGCAAGGTTCACAGAAATTCCCAACACTACCCAGCAGAAAAGGGGCTTTTATGGAGTAAGAAATTAGGGCTATGACCGTGATCATAGGGTCATAGAACTTGTACATATCAAAAGGGGATTTGAACTCTGAACTCTATCAGATTCTAGAGCTCCAGCAGTTCCACATTCTACCTGTGTTTTGGCATCTCTGGGGTGTTATGGCCTTCACTTCACTGGAGAGACTGCAGCCCCATTGCAGGTAGCAATGCCTTTCCCATCCCCCCAGACGCACACAACCTGTGACCTGTCTCATCAATGAAGTCTCCTCTGACATGTCCTGACAGATCATTCCTACCCTTCAATCCCGCGGAGGGATGTGGCAAATACTTCAGCAATAGAGTTTTTTCTTTTCTTTCTTTTTTCCTTTTCTTTCTTTCTTTCTTTTTTTTTTTTTTTTACATCGGTAGCTATTTGTAAGTATTCTGCCTACTGGCTCTTGGTGAGTCACTCTATTTCTTTATGTCTCAATTTCCTTTTCTTAAAATGGAGATTCTAATAGTAGTTACAGTGTTAGTGTGAGAAAGAAATGCCAAGGGACAGCACAGAGGAGAGTCCTTAGAGTCGGGCCTGAACCCAGGAAATGATCAGTACTGGTTAGCAGGTTCGCTATCATTATTCTCATCATTTTTAGCACTCCACTGAGTACCAAGGAATTTGCATTAGATGTTTCTATATTCCCAGCTCCTGGCATCACATCTTTTACCCAATGAGTGTTCTGTCAGTGTCTGGTGAGCTGAAAATGGCACTGCTATTTCTCTCTTCTCTCCGGGACTTGCGCACTGCAGAGCTTCCTATACCTGGCAGTGTTCTGCTGCTTTGACTTCACGAGGCTCTAGAATTCTTGCTTTAAAATATCTCTGTCTACTCAGCATGAATCTGTTAATTTCTCAGTTTATCCTTTTCTTTCTTTTTCCCCCCCCCACTCCCTCTGCTATGCTTCTGTTCTAAGGGCTGAAAACAAATTAAGGAATAAGAAAGTTTAGTTTCTGTTTATAAGTAGCTTACTTTCTAGTGGATGAGAAAACTGTATAAAAGCTACTCGTAAATATACATACACGGAGAAAATCAAATAGTGTAAGATGAATGAGAATATTGATTAATTAAGGTAGATGGCTATTTTAATAAGGTGGAAGTCTTCTCTGATGAGACTTGTGTATCGGAAGAAATCAATCAAAGAGTCAGGCAAGAGGATTCCCAGGTAATTGGACAGCATGTAAAAGGTCCTGAATTGGGATTGGGTTGGAGTTTACAGAGAATAGCGCGCAAAGGCTGCTGCAGAGAATAAGAAAAGGAAGCCCCTGAGTGTGAGAGTGTCGGTTCATTCATGGTTATTTTATACGCTAAAGTGTGGAGTTTAAAAAAGACACTAGGGTTTCCACTGGACACTTTAATACAGACACTGAAATGATTCTGTTTACATTATAAAGGGATCACTCTTGCTTAGGTTCAATGAAAAGAGGGGAGGAGGACAAGAGAGGAAGCTGGAAGAACAGAAGCCGTGGAAGAAGTGCAGGAGTGGTGATGGTTCCCGCGGGGCAGTTATGGGTGTGGTGAGATGTGTTTGCATTTAAGATATAAAAAAAATTATGGAACTCTTCAAATATTTATAAAAGTGGGAAGACTAGAAAAAGAAACTTGTGTGTAGTCATTACCCACTTACTCAATATTCCATGGCTTTCTGTTTTCTTTTTCCTCCTGTAATCTTCTTCTCTCTCCCTCCTTCTTCCTCTTTCCTTTCCCCTTCCCTTCTCTTCCCTTCCTTTCCCTCCTGCCCTCCAGATACAAAAGCAGCCCTAGGCAATATGTAAATTAAGGGGAGCGGGTGAGCTCGAAAAACACTTGACAAAAACAGGTCGTAGCTGGATTCAATCCATGGGCCACAGCTTGTTAAACCCTGGCTTAAAATCTTATGAGGTAAATACCACCCAACATTTACCAGAATTGAATTCAGAAAGGATCTCTAACAGATCAGCTGTCTCTTCTTCTTCTCCCTCCCTCTCCTATTTGTTGTTTTGTTACTATATTACTATGATCACACATAGAATTTTGAGGTTCTTATTGTTATCTAATATCTGTGTTTAATATTTCCCCATTGTATCAAAAATGTTTCTGTTTTACAGGTTTTTAATAACTTATTATTATTTATTTTTAAATTAAACTTATTGGAGTGACATTGGTTACTCAAATTAGATAGATGATGTGCTTAAGTTATTTTTTCCCAAGTTAGAATCCAAATAAAATTTGCACATTGAGGTTGCTCTGTCTCTTAAGTGTGCTTTAATCTATAACAATTTCTCTCCCTCTTCATATAGTTAATTAAAATGTTTTTGTTTGTGGTATAATTTACACAAGTCCCAAGAATAGAGCTCTATAAATTTTAAACACCCATATAAGAACTTTGCCAATTATGAGCCAGGTAATTTTGAGGGACATGCCTTCCTAGTCAATACCCACCCCCTCCCCAAAGGAACTACCATTCTGTTCTTTGTGGTTTTGCCTGCTTTTGAGTTACTTAGAAAAAAGAAAAACTCTTCCATGTCTTATAAAATTAACATTATTTTTATTTTTTAAAAGCTGGATCTTTTGTCATGTAGATTTCCCCACATTTCATATTTATCTGATTGCATATTCATAATGTCCTCAATATGTTCTTTTATCCCCTGAATTTCCTAAGATCTGAAAATTCTATCTAGAGGATTGGTTACATTCCGGTTCACAGATGATGACTGGGGCTTTCCATTGCATCTCAGGGGACACGTAGCCTGGTTGTCACTCATTAAGTGATGTTAAGATTGAGCAGTGCTTTCTGGTGCTATTTTTATGGCTCATCCTTTATTAAGATCCCCACCAACTTCTTACCTAGTAGTTTAAACAGCCACAGAGGAGTGGTGCCTTCATCGGTATGGTCTCATTAGAGGAGGAAATATTTTGGAGGGTGGATGGGCTGGCTGTTAGATGGGAGAGGAGAACATGAGCAGAGACTTCTAATTGGAGCAACTACGTGAGTGTTGGCACCATTTACTGATTAGGAGATGACAGAACATTGAAAATAGTCAAGATTTTGACTTCGGAGATGTTACATTGGAAATGACTATTAGATATCCAAGTGGATGTACGGACTTTAACAGAGGAGTCTTGAGAGAATTTGTGACTGAGTATCTACATTTGGGAGTCTTTAGGGATCTGTGAAGCCTTGGGGTAAAACGCATTTCCAAGGAAGGGATGCAAATAATGAGAAGACCCCAAATGAAGATCTCGATGCAATTGCTACATAGACCATGAAAGTTTTTAATATTCAAGATAGAAGGCCCCTTAGAAAACTTTGGATTAATACTGTGATTTTCCAGCTAGAGAAATTGAGGTCTGAAATGCCAAGGAGATGTAACACTCAGAGTAGACAGAGATGATATAGGATACGGAGTCAGAACAATTTTGCTTGGCCATTTAGTCCCTGCAGGACCCTTGACAGCATGAGCGTCCTGAGTTTCAGCCTCCTAGTATAATAGCAGTGCCCACGCCTAGTAAAATAGGTAGTGCTCATTTGTCTGGCTGATTCCTAAATGTATTTTAGGGTTCAGGACAGATCTCCTATCTCTGGAGAAGCTCTCTGCAACTCTCTCTAACCTCCCTTCCACTGAGCTGTGCTGCCCTGGGGTCTCGGGGTACCTCTATCTCAGCATTTCTATCCCTCCGTTGTGACTGTCTGTTGTGAGCTATTTCCTTCTCTAGACTGAGCTCCCCTTCAGGGCTTGGTCAGTCCCCAATACATCCTGGAAAAACAAGAACCTAGGGCTTTTTCCAGCACAGGGGAGGCACTCATCAATAAATAATGGTGGAAGAAAAAAGGAAGCAATAACAAGTGAAAAAGAGGATTGGAAGGAAGGGATGTGGGAGGGAGGAGGGAAAGAGGGAGGGAGGAAGAGAGAGTTATGAAAATCTTTCTTGTGAGATGGAGTTTCTTAAGACTGGGGCATTTTCTTACTCAGTTCTGCATCTCCAGGCCTCACCACAGAGTAATAATAGTAAAAACAACTCCACTAATTACAGAAACCCCCAATTATTATAGGGTCACTGTTATTGGCCAATATTTTATTTGATTGTACACACTATTTACAGGAACTTTTTAAATTGGGTAATTCTTCTAAAGAGAGTTTTTCAGATGAATACAATGAGGCCCCAAGCAGTGAAACCACAGGCTCCTGGGCATGTTAGTTAAAAGTGCCAGAGCTAGGATTCCTTTCCTGCAAGTTTCCAAAATACCTTCTCTGGGTCAACACGGGAACATGTTTGTCTAATCAGTGAGAGAAGTTACCACTGAAGTGACTGGGACATAGTAACTGCTCCACGAGTATTAGCGCATGTCATCATTAATTCTCTGTGCATTCCCAGTGTGCATTGCCTACCGCTAAGAATCTTGCAGTTTTCATACTCATATCCTATGCAGTACTGTGTACATTTCTGTTTTATTTCTTCTTTAAATTTGTAAATTATGTTTATTTATTCATTTTTACTGTGTCTTTGTCCATTACCCTTCATCCCTCTTTTGCCTCCTTCCCCCCCCGCCCCCCCGCAGTCACCACAGTGTCGTCCACGTCCGTGAGTTCTTTCTCCTTCTTGCTCGATCCCTCCACCCCCCTCCCCACCTCCAACCTCCAACCGGAGCTGTCAGCCTGCGCTCCATCTATGAGTCTGTCTCTATTTTGCTTGTTAGTTCAGTTTATTCATTAGATATCACATGTGAGTAAAATCATGGGGTACTTGTCTTTCTCTGACTGGCTTATTTCACTTAGCACACCCTTCTCAGGTCCATCCAGTGATTCCACTTTTGGGAATTTATCTGAACAAACCTGAAACAGGAATCTGAAAGAACATATGTACCCCTATGTTCATAGCAGCATTGTTACAATAGCACAGATATGGAAGCAGCCCGAGGGTCCCTCAACAGATGGCTGGATCAAAAACTATGGGACATGTACAGAATGGAATGCTACTCAGCTGTAAAAAAAGAGGACAACTTTACCATTTGCAACAGCACGGATGGACCTGGACAACATTATGCTAAGTGTTTTCTCTTTTAGACTCAATGGTAAACACCTTGTGTGCTGAGGCAGTACTCACAACACTATTACTTCTGTCACTGTTTGAACTGTAGTGCCAGCTAAAAGGTTGGTGTTCCATAAATGCTTCTGAATGGACTGGTTGGCTTTTAATCAAGAGGCAACTTCTGTGTAAAAGAGGAAATATTAAATTGACTGGAGAAAGTTCTAGTCCTGCTTCAATTATCAGCTAGTGATGAGGTGGGGCCCACAGGACAGCCACGGAAACTCTCCATGCCTCTCCTTCTGATGTATAAAACTGGGGTGATAGTCTCTGTCCCCATCGCTCTCAGGGGCAGAGTGGTTCAAATAGGATAATGCAAACCATAAATTGCAGTGCAGGTACAAGGTTTTATTGTCCCAGTGATATTCTCACCCTTTCTGCTTCTTGCTACATATTACCATTTTCATTTAAATGAACACTCAATATTCGCCAAATGATTTTTCCTAAATCAATAATATAAACAAAGGAAACAAGATGATCTAGTAAAAGAGGCTCAGGAAATTGACTCTCAGGATGTGTGTACAGTATTCTTAGAAAGGTAGACTGATATAATATGCCACTAACTCTGTAAGTCAGAGAAGAATTTACCAGAAAGCTTGCAAGTAAATGCATTTTCTACAATTCACTCCAGCATAGCAATTCTCTGGAGATAACACCATTCATACTCCCTTTCAAATTAAAAAACATATGCTTTTTCCTCTTTAAAAAAAAAAAAAGCAAGGGAACATGGTCCATTTTCTTTCCTTCACAAAACAAAAGCTTTTAAAATGATAAAAAAATTGCCTCTGCTTGATAAAATAGCCACCTGCATCTGATTTAGTTGTGTTAATCTTGTATCTCTTTATATTATTATTGGTTGGAGAAAAATGCATAAATACAAAGAGACTTCTTGGGGAAGGTCACACAGTTTCAACTTCAATTATCCCTGAAACTTGGCCTCACCTTCAGGTTGACCCTAAAATGGAACTTTAGTTCTTCATAGAAGGATTTGAAACAGAGCTTGAAGAAATATTTCTAATTATTTATGAATAATATCTTGACTTTTCCCTCCCCCACTTTTATGATGTTGGCAGAGAAGAGATATTTATTAAGAAACTTTAGAATGAAAAATAGCGATTGTGTTTGGCATTTATATAACCCTCTATTATTGTCATCATTTTTATTAGTTATTTCTCATGTCGGTTGTGGAAGAGAGATTGGATAAGCTTAGTATTCAGAGTGGGTGAACTCCCCATATGCTGTTAACTCTCATGCAATGGTCATAAACACCAAATGGTGTGCCACATGAAGCAGGCGTAGGGCGGGTTGCCTAAATATGCAATTAAGATAACTGAAGATAGCATCACCTATACAAATGCTCCAGCAGCTTCAGAATTAATCTCATGGAGATGGTTCCTTTGAGTTTAGGACAAAGGAAGAGAAAAGAGGGTGTGCTGATAATGCTCTTAAAAGGGCTGAGCTGATATTACCAGGTGAAGTCTGAAAAGAACATCACTATGCGAAAGGGGACTGGAGCAGTTTCGACTACACAGCTGACCTTGAATAACATTGGTTTGAAGTGCTGAGGTCTATGAGGGATAAGCGCATTTTTTCAATGAATACTGTAAATGTATTCTTCTTCCTTATAATTTTCATAATAACATTTTGTTTTCTTTAGCTTAATTTATTGTACCAATATAGTAAATAGTACATATAACATACAAAATATGTGTTAACCAACTGTTTGTGTTATCAGTAAGGCTTCTGATCAACAGTAGGGTATCAGTCGTTGAGTTTGCGGGGAATCAAAAGTTATCCTCACAGGACGCTAGCACTCCTCACGCCCATGTTGTTCAAGAGTCAACTGTACATTTTTATGCTTGAATTGTGTGGTGGAAAATGATGGCCATTACTACATCAGATGAATAATTAGAAGGTCAGAAGACGTGGATTTCAGTCTCCTGCTCTGCAACCTACAAACAGCATTAACTTGTATTTTGGATTTTATAACGTTTATTCCCTTGTTGGACCAAAATGGGTGTGATGACTTTAGCATCTTAGGGTAATGCTGGGGAAGAAAGTAGGATTGCCAACCCAGGGCCATCAGGCCACACAGACAGCTATCAGACAGCACCCTAAGGAGGAGGAGAAGCAGAGACAAAGGTCGTGGGGGACAGTCTTGAGGTGAAGGGGGCGGGGCTCAGGGTACTGGGATCGGAAGGCCTGCAGAAGGACAGTGAGATCAGAGCTGGGGCCAGATCACAGGAGGACGAGGATGTCATGCCAGCGGCTTTGTGACAATGAGATGAGAAGCCGTCGCTTAGTTTCTTTTTACTCTTGTTCTTTATTAGTTTGTTCATTTTTGGTAGCAGAGGAGTGAAATGCTAAGTGGCTTAGGAAAGGAAATTAATCCAATTAAGTAAAATGGATTGGAAAGGAAAGAGAAGTAGCAGGAAGACCAGTGGGGGACTTTTGAAAAATGTGGTGCAAACCAGTGCGCTTGGAGCAGGGGAAGGAAGGCCGAGGAGAAACACGGGGATGGAGTTAGATTTCTGTATGCAGCACCTGTGTGCGTGATGGATCTACAGAGGCACTGTGTGGTATCTGTTATAATTTCCTCTGCTGGGCTGTCCTTTGCAATTTGGAGATGACCCCTCTGATGGTGATTACTGTGTTGTGTGCAGCTGTGGCTGAAGAAAGGGACTTGGGGGAGCAGGATTTATCACATGAGTCAGAAGCCAGCCCTGTGAAGACGAGTTTGTAAGGCAGATTCAGGCTTTCATTCAATAGCCTCCCTTTCCTTTCTGAGCAATCCCCAACCACTCTCCTCTGGCTTCCTGTGTTCAGTATCCCTGTTCTCATGAATGATAGACTCCTAGAGAGTTAGAACTCCCAGGGGTGGGCTCATAAAAGGAGAGTGACATAGATACTGGCAGACATTGGACTGAAAAATAGTGCTTACAGTAGCAGAAGTTAGGGTTCAAATAGTGTTTCTATGTCATACATGCTACATGAATGCAAGAGTTCTGACCTTAGGCAAGAATAAAACATATCTTGGCTTCTTATCTTTCCCTTGTAAAATGGGTATACAAATTCAGAAACTACATGCATTATTGTGGGTTAAATAAGACAGTGCACATTAAGCTTTTGGCACGGGGCTTGTTTACAGAATGGAAGCCGAGCAATGGTAATTATTCTAATGAGTATGAAGAAGTTTGTTTGCCCCTACACTTCACATTTTTCTCCTTCTCATCCCACCACACCCCCAACATAGCAACACCAACTATTCTGAAACAGGTGTCCCTCCTTAGAGAGCACCTCTCCAATTTGGGTACCAAAGAGGTTCCATATGAGAAATTAGCAGTTAGAATAAGGTAGAATTAGGGAGACAGGTAGGTGACATGTAGCCATTGCAGACTACATCCTGACCTTCAGAAGCAAATATCCAAGAGACTAGTTAGATTGTGCAATAATCTGGGCATACCATGATAAAGATCTTGAAAGTATAGAACATGCATTTTAAAACAAAAGTTGTAACTTCAAAAGTGTATTTCTCAAAGAAGAAAATTTGTGAACAGAGAGGTAATTGATTATGGCTGGCATTGAGGTTGATTCTCAATACACAAGTCACTTGATCTACAAGCCAGTGGTTCTCAACCTGAGGGTGATTTTACCCTCAGGTGGACATATGACAATGTATAGAGATTTTTTTTTTGTTACAACTGGGAGGGATGCTACTGATGTCTAGCAAGTCAGATACTGCTTCTTCAATGCATAGGACAGCGTTTCCAGGACAAGAATGATCTTGTCCTAAAATGTCAATAGTGTCATAGTTGAGGAATCTTGGTCTAAGCCAATCATTGTAACTTTTCCCTATTTGCCACAGATGGGTTCAGGAATCCAGTGAAATCCACACGAGCCAATGAATGTCACATTCTGTTCATGTCTACTATTCACCTTGGGGTCAGCATACTTTCTAAATTGGCTAAAGGGAAGAACATGTTTCAAGACTGGAAATCTTGTTTCTCTACTTAACGTGAATAAGGAACCACAATGCCCATTTGCTGCTGGCCACGATCTCATGAATTTTAGAAGAATGAGTCTGAGGATCAAGAATATACTCCAAGGATAGCAAAAAAGAGAGAAGGATATAACTCAAGTTCTTTGAATCTATTCAGCTTCACATCTCTCCCAGTTCTGGATATTTTATGATGTGAAATAATAAATGCCATTTTCGTATGTGTCAGTTTACATCAGTTTTTCTTTTTTACTTGCAACCATAATTCTAGCAACTAAAATCCTGAGCAAATGATTTACTACTTTTTCAGGAGATTTACCTTCTTTGATGGATTTTATTGCTTGGAATGCAATAGTGTCTCAGCAATAGACTCCTCCCTAATTCACCACCATAGCCTACCGGGGGATGGTTCTTCCTTTCCTTTTTCATTAATGCAGCTTTTCCCAGTTACAATTAAAGAAAAAAAAAAGGAAGAAGAACTTGAAGTACCATGCAGGAACAAAAGGAAAATAAACACAGAAGAGAAAAAGTGATACTTTTAAATGAAAGTTGTTATAAAGTCTCTAGCCCCAAAGATTGTCATAATTCAACTCAATTTATAAGTAGTAAGCCTTTATTAAGAAACACTGGAAACTCTGCTAGGGCCTGAGGGTACCTTGATTAGAAAAGGTCAAGTTCTTGTCTTCCAAGGAGTTCATGGTCCTTTGTAGGGCGTGGATGAGTGCGGAGTTAATGAGTGCACGGGAGGATGGGTGCAGTGATGGTGGGGCAGGGAATGAGAGACACAGCCCCCAGGAGGGAGTAATTCAGCAGGTCACTCTCCTGGTTCCTCCTCCTGTATCTCCTGATCTATTTCTAAGTGGACATTCCATCCTACAATTCACCTCATGGAATATCCTTTTCGCCACCTTGACCCCTCCATGATCAAGAGCACAAAAAAGAAATTCTTATCAGGCTTTCCGTCTAGAGCTCATTCTTTTTTGGTTGCTCTTTGATATGAGAGACATAGAGGAGGATAACACGTGAGTGACTGTCCCTCTGAGGGAAGAACACGAATGCAACACCGATAAGGGTGAGGAAGCGTAGTTAGTGCAGCCACGCTTTACTTTCATTAAAATCCAATGCACAACAACAGATGACTATGTAATGTAGGAAAATGTGATTGAAATAGCACAGGTTATAGAAGGAGATGCAGGAGAGTCACCCCTTCATCAATAGGAACACGCAGTAGAAATGCAGAGAGATGAACAAAAAAATTAAAAAAAAAAAACAAACCCATATTCCTAAAGAAGAATTGATAGGATTTAATGACCTGCCAAATGAAAAAGAAGGTGGGGTAACAAGGACTCCAGCGTTTGAATAGAAGCTAACTTGGAGAGTGACTCTGTCACTAAAAAAGATAGGTTGGGGAGAAAGTTAGGAGGAGCCGGTTTGAGAGACTAATGATGAATTTGTTCTTGGTCATATTACCTTCAAAAATCTAGTAGGATTGCAGCCTCCTTTGGAAATGTTGTCATGTTCCAGGACTAATTGAAGGAAGAACACATGAGAACAGCTATAAGGAGGGAAACTTAAGAAAAAAGAAAGTCCAACCTAAAGCAGAACAAGCAAGCTTTAGTTTCTACCTTGTCCCCAGTACTTTATAATATAACATACGGTAGAAAGGGTTGGCTCTTGTAAATAAGTGTAAATATGTACAAAAAAGAAAAAGAAAAAAAGGAGAAAAAATCACATTTCTCCAAATTCTACCAGTGGTTAAAGATATCACGAGTGAAAACGTCTCTCCTATTTCCCACCCCTACCATTTCTGTCAAGCATAAAAAATAGACCTATTTGTCATTGTGTCCGCATAATATCAGGATAAGAGTGTACTGTTCCCTTCCCTTAGCAGAGGTCACTGGGAAGAGTGTCTTCAAGATTGCCTGAAGGAAAACAAATGAGCGAGCCAAGAAATGGGAGGCGAGGTGCTCCGCTGTGGCGGGGGAAATGCCGAGATGATGACTTTTGGAAAATTGCATCGGTTTTATCCAACATGGGACTGTTTTAATCATTGTACCAGGGGAACTGCTTCAAGGACGGATGGATAATGCATGTTTCAGAGAGGCTGATAGGGAGATAGTTGGATCCTTAAACGTCTTGAGCAGGGTTTTAAGTGAGCAAAAGTCCTTGGACATATGTTTGGAGGTATGGGGTATGAGTTTCAAGAAAACATCAAGGTTCCCAGTAGGTTCAAAGGAGCACTTGAGGAGGCAGACTCTGGAGAAGAGAGATGAGGCATATTTTGCAAAGCCCAATCCAAGCTTAATATCCTCCCAACCCCATGCCCCAGCACCACCCCCTGAAAACAACTGGAGGACAAATGATGGATAGGCAGATAAACAGACACCTTGACAGATACATGGACCTTGTGACATTCTCACGTCCAAATTTTCCAAAGCTTTGTTATGGAGCTCACCCAAGTGCCAAGAATTCACAGAGGCACTTTGGGGCTTGGGATGCGGTGGGGGCTTATATTTACTCTTAATTCTGTGAATTTAATAGACTAGGGAAAGACTTTGGTATTGAATTATCCAGGCTCATATCCCAGCTTTTCTATGAATAATCTATGCAACCTTGGGCAAGTCAATTCACCTCACCAAACTGGGTTCTTCTCTTGCAAAGTGAGAATGTGCTCCTATCTGATGACACTGGCAACCCTGAAATGTTATAGAATATCAGTTGCTGTGACAGTGATCCTTCTTTTATATTTTATTTATTTATTTATTTATTTAGTTAGTTAGTTAGTTAGTTTAGTGAAGGGGCTTGCTCTATGATGACATAAATGTCCTATCACCTCCCTGGGCCTTAGTTTTCTTCTATGTTAAATGTAGCGCTTTGATTAATGATATGTACCATAATAATATTTCACAGGCTCTCATAATATGCCAAACTGTTCTAAATACTATACAAGCATTTACTAAAAAAATTAGCTTATGCATTATTGATCCTATTTTGATATTGAGAAAAATGAGACATGGCGAGAGAGATTGAGCTTCTCACCTCAGGTCACAGTGTTGGTGGAACTGAGATATGATTTCAGACTTTGTAACGTCAGGACGACCTCTCTAGTTTCTCTAGTGCCTCCGTAAGAACACGTGACATCACAACAACACAAGGCCCAGAAACAGGTTATTTGCAGGTCCATTTCTTGGTCCCAAGAACACATCTCACTCTCCAAAAAAGTCATATGAAAGTCTTAGCTTCAGGAGAGGAGCCTTTGGTGTTACTTGTAGCTTCTCTTGTATTGACTCCTGAAAGACTGGCAGAGGTTTGTTTCAGTCTGAGGTAAAGAAAAAAAAGCATGTAAAACCACAAAACAAAACATCTGAGGAGGGAACCATAGAACCATAGATCATATCAAAGATGGAAGACACCAGAGGGCCCACCCCTACAGTTTTTCTCAATTTCAAGATGGTGAAAAGAAACTGAGATACAGAGGGAGAGTCTAGCCCAGGATCACACAGTGAGAAAGTAGCCAAATGGGACAGGACCCTTGATTCCTAGGCGAATGCTCTTTGTCTTACACTAAGTGCTCAGCATTGAACTCAGACTTCGGTTCAGCACTGAGACCCTGCCGTGACCTTTTATGTGCATGGAATTTAAACACAATGATCAAAATACTAATATACAGGGTTGGGCACAAATGACGCTCACTTTTTATTATAAACTCTTTTATTACAAAATCATGAACATATAATTCTATAATATAACAATATCACACTCAAGCACACCATATGACATTTTAGGTGAAAGGTTCAAATTAAAACTATAAATTATTACACTCATGGTATTATCCTACCAACCACACTCAAGCAGACCTTACTTCTGCCAGACCCTGTACTTTTATTGGAAACATTGACTTTGAGTAAGGTAGAGCACCTCTATTGAAACAAACACCTGGTACATTGCTTAGTTCAAGGTTGGGTATGCAGCAGGTATTTTATCAAACTCCTTAAGGAAGACTGAACCTCTTGATGGCGGATGTATGACTTGTTTCCTTCATCTCCTAATTGTCCTTTCCATCTCAAGTCCTTAGCTGAATATGTTTTTAAAGACACAATTTGTTGTTCTTATCACTTGCGAATCAGCAAATAGATCATACTCTATTAGATGATCAAATTGGAATAAAGAAAACCCCAACATTATTAAGCTCCTAATACCCTGCCATTGAAAGGAGGCCTTAGCACAATGCCTGGCTCACAGCCTTCCATAAACGTTAACTATTAGCATTGCTGCTCAGAGAGCTCAGAGTGGCCTCTGGGACAAAGCATGACTGTGAAAGAATCCCCTTTTTCTCCAAGAAGCCTCAAAATAATAGGGAAATTCTCACTTTAACAAATAATTCAAACATATTACAATTATTAATGGCAAAGCCAAAGAGATTTGTGGATGCTAAAAAAAAGACAAGCTCAAAGCAGACGTCAGAGATAGGAAACGCTGAATAGGGTTTTGACGGGTGAGTAGGAGCTGAGAAAGCTACTCCAGTAAAAGCGGACTGGAAAGAGAAAGCATGGGATTATTCAGAACAACCACGGAACTGCAAGTAGGCCATCAGTCAGCGAACAGACAGAAATGGGAGGGGCACATGGTCAGATCTTCATTTTAGGAAGATGGCTTTGCCAGCAGCTCAGATACTAGAAAGGAAGAAAGAAGTTGCAAAGAAGAGTATTAGGGAGCTATGAAAATAATAGAGACATAGTCCAACAACCCCACTCCTCTGTGTAAATAAAAAGGAAATGAGCACAGGAGATCAGACGTATCTTCATTCCCATGTTCATTCCTGCAGTATCATTTGCAGTGTCCGAGATATAAAAGCAACCAAAGTGTCTGTCAACAGATGAATAAAGAATATGTGGAACATTATTCACATATAAAGAATACGTGGACTGTTATTCAGCCATGAGAAAGAAATCTTGCTATTTGCAGCAACATGAACAGACCCTGAGGCATTATGCTAAATGCAATAAGCCAGACAGAGAAAGACAAATACCTCATGGAATCGCTATCTGGGGAATCTTTTTTAAAAAGGCAAACTTATGGAAATAGTAGAAAATGGCAGAAAGTGGTTGCTGGGAGCTGTGGGGTGGGGAGATTATAGGGACAGGTTAGTAAAAGGTAAAAATTTTCAGCTACAGCGTGAATAAGGTTTGAGACTCTAATGTATAACATGGTGACTACAGTTGATAACAGTGTATTGTGTAATTTAAATTTGCTAAGAGAGTAGAACTTAAATGTTCTCATTTATAAAAGGTAAACATGTGAAATAATGGATGTGTTAATTAATTAGGTGGGGAATCCTTTTACAACGTATACATATATCAAATTATCACAATGTACACTTTATCTTACAATTTTATTCATCAATTAAAATTCAATAATTGAAAGGAAGGATTGTCTATAGAACAGACTTAGGCACAGATATAATTTAGGTTTAACAGTTTATTTTGTGCTCATTTGAGTCGGGGGGATATTGCATTTAATTACTGAAATTGAAAGATAGTGAACAACAAGGAGAATCACAATTTAGAAATAAGAAATGACATAGACAAGCAGTAATAGAGGCCTGAAGAAATTGGTAGAAGAGAGAGACAGACGTTTACGACTCAGACCTGGGACCTGGTGAGAGACTGGATACAGACGCTGAGGGGGCACGGGTGGGCCCTACCTCCCCTGGCAGGACAAAAGCCATCTTAGCAGGCTCCTCCGCTCTCTGTTGGGCTCACACCCATTCCAGGGCAGGCAGTCAAGTCCCCCTCCCGACACCTAGAAAAGCAGACTGCTTTCTCTCCAGAGCCAGCTATGAATGGGGATCCTGGCAAACCCTTCCTCCCATACCTCTCAACCCTGTTGTGTTTATTACTTGAGCTATTTGTCTTTGCTGAATGAACATGACCATCTGTTACTGTAACTCAGCTATGAAAAAGGGATGCTTTTATTTTTCCCCGTGTCACTTTGTACTGCTTGGGTGACACCTCAAGGAAGAAAAAAAGGCAGAAAGCAACAACAAACGGCATCGGTGATGAAAAGGGAGAGGCTAAGTTTCCATCCCTCACACGTTTTCGCAACTAGCCACATAAAAGGCCCCACAAGGCGTGTGGCGGCTCCGGTGCCGATCCTCATCCAGCTGCCTGCATACATTGTGTCCCTCACAGAGCCCATTTCTTAGAGTGAAGGGTGCTTTTCTTCTTTTCTTTCTTACTTTTTTTTTTTTTTTTTTTTTACCTTCTCATCTGGCAACAAATGTAAGATTGTAAAAGCAGGCTGCAAGGTCTATAAAACTTCTCAGACTCTCTCTAACACATGGTGCTTAAGCCCAGATTATTTAACATGTCAACTAAACCTCTCTATAATACCAACTCAACCTACTTTTCCCTCAAAAATGTCTTCTCTTACTCAGGTATTAAAAACCTGTCCCAAATGCAATCACACATAATCCTCAGGACAAGCGACATTCTTTTCCACATTCTCTTAGGCCATAATGTTGTTTTACAACGTCCCCTCCTGACTCACTGACCTCATTTCCACCCCCTTAGGGCGCCATGCTCCCTCCCTCTTCAAGATCCTTTCTCGGTCTCGCTCCCCACCTCCCCTGAGCCCAGGGAATGTCAGAGATCAGCACCTGTGTCACTTCTTCAAGGAAGGAGGCCCTCCCTCCCCACCCTCAATGGATTATATCAAGTCACACTGTAAATTGTGTAAAGATACAGTCCTCTGTCATGATACATGTGATTATTAGAGTAATATCTATTTCTTCTCTAGACTATCAGCTCCATAATGCTCATTGTGGTTTCCTCAATGACTAGCATAGTGCCTGGTACATAGTAGGATCTCAATAATCAAATACTGAATAAATGAAATGCTAGAGGAATGAATGAACTAATCAATGGATATGAAAATCTTATTCACTCCTCTAGGATGATCTCAAATGCCACCTGTTATATATAGCCTTGCCTCATGCTTCTCCCAACCCACCACCTCTCAGTCATTTGAATGTTTAAAACTTACTTGCTGTATTCCCCTTGTGAAACTTTTGGTGAATGGCTTCTATTGCAATAGGGGTGCTATTTTTTGACTTCCTGATGAGTGGCAAAATCTCTTTTTAAAAAAATCTTCTCTAAAAAACTGGGCCTCCCTTTTATATTCTGGGGTTACACAAAGATAGGGCTTCTGAAAGCTTTTCTGGACTTATCAATGAAATAGAGCCCTCTGAAGCATTTCTAAGGTATGCTCAGTTTCAGTGTACCTATTTAAGCACTTTAATTTAAGAAATGTAAGAAAGATAAGAAATCTGTGATCTCTAGAAGGGAAATAAACCATCAGCCACTTAATGGCAGAGTTGTGTCCAGAACCCAGGTCTCCTGACATCCACCCTAAGCCCTCATCCAGTTTTCTATATTTATTGTCATATAAAAACAAATAGATATGGCTGAGATTAAAAAAAAGAGAGAGAGACAGCTTATTTATTTCTCTCCATTGGAACACATTCCTAAAATGGGACAGACAGAGACATTATTTATCCTGGATGGTAGATTCCAAGTTTAATAAAACAAACCCTCTTTCCAAAAACTGGCAGGGCAATTCTCTAAAGTTGTGAAGAATCACTAAATTAGCCACATCCATCACACACTGACATGTTCCTGGGATGACACAACATTAAGACCAATGATTTTTACAGAGAAGTATATTAATTGAAAGGTTTTCATAATTTCAAAGCTTGAAATTGCTTTGGAATCAGTACATATTTTAATTGAATATATATGTATGAAAGAGGTGGTAATTGAGGCTGTCTTAGATCCAATCTATTTTAGTAGGACAGCATGGTTTATTTCAAAGAAGTCTCTGCTCTACCAGAGACTTTCTGTGTTACCTTGGGCAAGTCAGCTCTCCTCTTTGTTTCACCACTGGTAAAATGAAACTGTTGGGTCAGCTTCACAGGTAATTTCTCCCTAAATAACCCAAACAATTTTTGGAGTTCATTTGCTCACACAGTTCATAAAGATCAACACTGTGAAAGGTACTGGACTAGATGTTTTAGACATAGAGCCTAATACCTGACTTCGTGGTGTTCAGAGCGTAAAGAACAGGCCTGATGTATAATTAGCCAACTGGAATGCAATAGAAAACAAGGAAAAACTCAAGTAGGCCATGTTAGAAAAGAGAAGGAACTTTCTGGATAGAGAGGAGTTATTTAAATGGATGAGAGAATACAATATGCAACCTTTTCTAATAAACTTTAAAATATCTAGAAAATTATTTTTTAAGTAAATATAAATGATCAAGATTGATGTAAGCATATGCTGTATGTCTGAAATCTACAGTGATCATGGAAGGAATGTGAAAATCACCCAAGTATATGAGGCGCTGCAGAGCCCAGCATGTTTCATGGAAAGGTTTCAAAATCGTTAAGAAACACAGTTTCTACATAATTTCAATCGTTCTTAAGTACAAAAAGAGGAAGGGTTGTTTTAAAGTTTATTTTTGGAATTTGTAATAAACATTTTATTTATTCCAAAACATAAGAAATATAGCATATAATTTTACCTACACATATAAGTGGAAACTAGCATGAGGTAAATACTATTAAGTCATGGCCACGATTTCCAGTAATGGCCACATTTTGAGGATAGGATTCTCACATAGATAATAATGATTAAAAACTAGACAAAATAAATAAAAACAAGAATTTGGAGACACTGAAAAATAAGAAAAAGCTGGTCAAAACTGCAGAGGAGCTTATACTTCAAAACCTGCTACAGCACCAGAAAAGAATGGTGATACTGGTGCTTTCTCATGCAGGGCGCTGCCCAAACGTCACAGAATTCCAGTGCAGACAAGTGGAAGCCCTCTTGGTTTAATGGGTGAGTGAAGAGGAATGAGAAGTTAATGGAACCAGAAAATTAAGGGAGAAACTTTATTTGAATCACAGAGAAGGTGAGCCCCCAAAACTAAGTAAAAGTCTGCCCAAACTTTGATCACTAAAATAAGCAGATAGGGGGAATATCTAGAATATATGTCTTAAAAAAACAACAGCTCAAAACCAAAAAACAGCAAATATATCAGTGGCTGCATACCACAGGAAGACACAATTCAGCATGACTACAGCCAAAGTAACTGCCTCTTAGAACTTAAAATACTCATAAAAAGACAACAGATTCCAGAATCTCCATAACATATTATCTGCAATGTTCAGTTTTAACTAAAAAATTATCAAATGTTCAAAGAACCAGGAAGTATGATCAATATGCAGGAAAACAAACAACAAGTAAAATCCAGTCAATACAAACTGAGTGTGTCCAGTTCTTGGATTTAGCAGGCAAAGATATCAAAGCAACTAACATAAGAAAATTAATTCTGAAAAGTGTAACAACTGAGGTAAAAAAAATACTAGATAAGTTCAACAATAAGTTTGAGATGGAAGAAGAAAGAATTGGTGAATTTGAAGAAAGATCAATAGAAAGTTTTCAATCAAAATAAGAGAATGAATATATATATATTAGCCTCAGATACCTACAGTCAATATTGACCAGTCTAACAATTGAACTCCCAGAAGATAGAATGGTGCAGAAATATGTATAATGGTCAATATTTCTCCAAAGTGGTTTGAAAAATACATTAATTTATAGATCTAAAAAGCTCAATTCAATAGCTCCCAAGATGTGTATAGATTTAAAAAAAACATGAAAGTACATCTTAGTAAAATTGCTGAAAACCAAAAATAATAGAAAAAAATGAAATCAGCTAAATAAAAATCACACATTATAAGCAGATACACAATTTTACAATTAATAGCTGAATTATTATCAGAAACAATGAAGCCAGAAGAAAGTGGACTTAAGTAAAATGTTGGAAAAAAGGGTGTTACAAAGACATTTTCGGATAAACAAAAACTGACCAAACTTATTGCTATTAACACAATTTAAAGGAATGCTAAAGGAAATCTTTCAGGATGAAAAACATATATTGGAAAGTGCCTTGTATATATAGGAAGGGTTGCAGTATACTGGAAATAGTGAGATATATATATATATATATATATATATATATAAATTTTTTAATATATATTTAAATCTTCTTATAAAACTAAGTAGTCCAAGAATTAGAGACCTAGATGAGTTTAGATGTGATAGATTATCTTCAGGAAACATTTGTGAAGATTTAATAAAGAAGGAACTTGAGTAGGCAGAAATCCTTACACTATAGTGCAGGTCCAATATCTTTGAATAGAGAGAACGGAAGAGGAATTGGGTAGGAAAGGCCCCAATGCACAGTCTATTTCAGAGAAAAATCTCAGCCGGGCTATTTCTCAGAGCAATTGCGTGCTGAGCAGGAATAAGCCAGCACTAATATCTCCAGCTTGCCCAGTCATTGTCTATGAGCGGCCCAGGGGAAGATTGACCTGAATGTTCATGGGAACATTACCTGAAACTGTTAGTTAACTATGATCCCATCCGCTTGTATTCCTGAAGGAGAATCAATCCATGAGTCCACATAGTCATCACAGTTGATTCCTTTAAACATATATGGTTATTTAAAGCAAAAAATGATACCACAAGCATTTAGTGTAACATACTTGTATAAGATTATAAGATACAGGTGTGGATGTAGCTATAGGTACAACTATAGATATAATTTATATATCTATCTATTTCTATTGATTGATCTGTTCATCTATTGATCTACCTATTATGTAAATGCTAAAATAGTACAAAGGATGAAAGGTGATACTGGAAATTCACTGTATCCAGAATCATCTATTTTTGTTTTAACCAGAATAAATTCAATATTAATTTTAAGTAGATTTAAATATGTATGTTGTAACTCTGAGACCAAACAAAAGAAAAACAATATAAGGAAATGTAACCAAAAGTTCTGTTTTGGAATTCAAGTTAAATATTAAAAAATTTAGTTTAGCACTAAAGGATAAAAAAAACAAAAAAAAAAAAAGAAGAAAGTATTTAAAAAATTTAAATTGGTAGACCTAAATCCAACTATTTTACTGGAGAGCATTATGCTAAGTAAAATAAGCCAGGGGGTGAAAGACAAATAACATATGATATCACCTATAAGTGGGACCTAATCAACAAAACAAACAAGCAAGAAAAATATAACCAAGAACATTGAAATAAAAAAGAAACTGACAGTAATGAAAGGGAAGGAGAGAGGCGAGTAATGAGGAAAAGAAGGGGAATGGTCAAGTCAAGGAACATGTGTAAAGGACCCACAGACCAAGCCAAAGTGGAGAAGGATTGAGGGTGGGAGGTGGGGGTGAGTGGGGCAGGGGAAAGTGGTGGCAGGAAAATCGGAACAAATGTATTTGAACAATAAAAAAAAAAAGAAGTGAGAGGAAAATTAAAAATTTAAAAATTTACAAAAGATCAAAAAAGAGAAAACAGAAAACAAAAAATTACATTAAATGTGGATGAATTAAATACTCTGACCAAAAGGCAGAGATTATCAATGCAAAAGAGATATTCAAATATAAGCTGCGTATAAGAGACATAGTTTAGACACAAGATACAAATATTTTGAAATTAAACTTACAGAAACAGGAATCATGTACACAGTATAGGAAACCTGTAGTAGTTATATTACTAAAAGACAAAATAAATATTAAAATATATATTTCTAGAGAAAAAGAATATTTCATAATAATAAAATGATGACTTAAAAGGGTGACTGTGATAAGAAAATAAAAAAATTAGCATTTATATATATTTAACAACAATACTACAAAATATATGAAGCAAAAAATGAAAGAGTTGAAAGGAAAAAAGACAAAAATTGTATTTGAGATGTCAATACATCTCTCATTAACTGACAGAATAAGCAGAAAGAAATTTACCAAGAATATAGAAAAATTAAACATTATCAATTACTGGATGTTTCTAGAACATTCCATCCCAAGAGAGTACACTATCTTCAAGAACACATGCAAAATTCATCAAGGTGTTTTTGTAGACCATAAAAGTCTCAATAAACTGAAAATAAATTAATTATACAAAGCATGCTCATTGATTGACAGAAGGAAATTTGCAAGTTCTCCAAATATTTGGAATTTTAAAGAACACACTTCTAAACAACCAATGGATGAAAGACAAAATTAAATGAGAAACTTGGAAGTAATTTGAATTCAAATATACATCAAAATATACCACATCAAAAGTTGTGAAAAGACAATATATGAAAAATCAGTGTTTATTGGGAAATTTATAGTTTTAAGTGGTTTATTAGGCCAAAGGAAAAGTCTAAAAACAATGATCTAATTTTCTGCCTCAGGAAGCTAGAGGAAAAGAAGAAAAGCAAGTCCAAGGTAAGTAAAGTAAGGAAATGTTAAAGAGAGATCATTATTATTTTTTTTTGAAATGAGAAAATAATAGAGAAAATCACTGAAAATCAAAGCCCCGTTATTTTTAAAGTCTATTAAAATTGACTAACATTTAGCTTGACTGATAAAGGAAAGAAGAGAGAGTATCCTAATTATCAATATCAGGAATGAAAGAAACATCCTACAAACATTGAAAAATAACTAGTGAATAATATAAACAACTTTAAGCCAATAAATTTGATGAAATTTAAATAAAATTGACAAATGTCAAGAATGGCAAATTAGTTTTAAAAAGGAGAGTTCTCTTCAGGCTATAATGTAGTCACTTGCATAAGACCGATATCTCACTGAGAACAAACAGAAAAACATTAAAAGACATAAGAGAACTACTGAGGGAAATGAGACTGAGATTCCCAGAGTCCATAAAGAAGAGAATCAGAGAGGTTCGCTCGCGCTCACACAGCGTCTACAATATTCCTCAGGGCACTTGCCAATCATCGGAATATGGAGCCAGAGGCCTTTGCTAGGTGGTAGAGAATCCAGCACAGCTTGTGGTGAACTAATGAATATGAGGACCAACAAATGCTCTTATGATTGTCCTAGCAGCCAAGACCTAGGAAGCCGAAGGTCCTAATAAAAAGAAAAAGTCACAGAAGTTAAAACAATTGTTGGTTTTTCCTGGTGACACCGGCTGAATTCCTAAACTGTAGGGGTCAGGAGAATAGCATGCAGTGCACTTTCCCAAGTCTCTTACAGCTGACCAAACATTGGAGATCAGAAACAGGAAAAGAAGAGGAACCATAATCATTGCTAAAATACTAGGATTCAATGCTAATCTATAGATTCAATGTAATCCCAACCAAAATCCCAGCAGTTGTTTTTTAAATAGAGGTTAACAAACTGATTCTAAAATGTAGGTGGAAATGCAAAGGACCTAGAACAGTGAAAAATGTTTTTGAAAGCAAAGAACAGTTACAAACTTTTGCACTACTTGATTTTAAGACTTAATATGTAGTTTCAAATTCAAGTGCTTTTAGCAAAAGAGTAGATTTTTAGATCAAGGAACAGGCAAAAGTGTTAAGAAATAGGTCCATACTTATATTTGTATAATTGATTTTATAGAAAAGTCGGAAAGTAATTCAAAGGAGACAGAGTATTTTCAATAAATGATGCTTAAATAATGATATATCTCTATAGAAAAATAAACCTTGACCAATAACTCACAACAGTCACAAGATTATGCTATCAAAATGGATCATACGTATGTAAACATAAAAGTTAAAAATATAAAAATTTTAGAAGAAATATGAAAAAAATTTAGGATCATAGGGTAAGCATTTACCATAATAGGAAAAATGGATTTGTTAAGACACTGCCAAAAATAAACCTTTTCTTTTTTTTAGAAGAAAGGGTTGTAAAATAGCAAACACACACACACACACGTCTGTATTTAATCTGACAAAGGACTAGCTAGTATCAGGAATATATAAAGGACTTACTAAGACAAATAAAATTTAAAAATAAAGGATTTGAACAGACATTTCATAATAGAAGATAAATAATGAAAGGCACATGAAAACACGATAATATAAGTATAAATGTATGTGTTTCTTTAAAAAGCAAAAACCAAGTAAAACTTTTTTATGGTGTAGAAGTCAGAATAGTGTTTATGGTGGGGAGTGGAAATAAATGGGAGATGGGGCCTTTGATGCACTGATGAATTTCTTTGTCTGGGTGTAGGTTCCACACCCTTGCTTGCAAGTCTTTATGAATATATGTATGTTGATGACACAATAAAAAGTTTACTAAAAAACCCCTCAAAGGCTGATTTTATAAAGTTAGTAAGTAGTTTCTCTCCAAGAGAAAACCATCAGAGAATAGGCCCAAAATATTAAAGATGAATAAAAATGAAATATTTATACAGATTTGAGTTTGTAGGTTTGGTATCAGGCCATCTTGAGTCTTAATCTCTGTCTGATTAGATAATATATAATATATGTCTCCATTTCCTTAGCAGATACATACATATAATAATTGTACTTATTTCACAGAGTTGCTTGGAAAAAAAACCAAATCAGATATATTTTGTGAAAGTATTTAGCACAGTATGCTTAAATATTATATGTTGGCCTTGGTCAGGAAATGGTAGCTATTGAAATAATAACAGTGTGAATAATAATAATAAGAAGAATATTGATATGAACAAAAATAATTTAAAAAGAGTAATGATACAGAAACTGACTGATGGATCATTTTTAAATGTTCATAAACTGATCCGAGTGTATATAGGTTGGGACAAAAGTAGGGTTACAGTTGTTTGTCTGGAAAATAATATGATAATAAATAATAATAAAGAATAAACAGTTTTGTGGACTCATAACAGTAAACCTACTTTTGTCCCACCTTGTTTACGAATCAATATATAATATTGATAGCATTTCAAATCAATGGGGATTGGATGAATTGTGTCATAGATCATTTACGGATTCAAAGGTAGACAGTTAAAAGAGATAAAATTTCTGCGAGGTACACGTGACAGGCAAAGGGTGGTATGTAAAACTAATGGAAAAAAAAAAGATAAGCACCAAAGGGAACATGAATCAGAGGACCCAATTAAGAAAATCACGAAAGAGAAAAAAGTATACGAGTTCAATATGGAGCGGAAAATACACCTCACAGAGGAGCTATGTTAAATCAACAAGGACCACATTTTTGCTTATTCAACAGTTATTAAGTAGCATATATTTATATTACCCTGGTGAGGGAATGGGCATGCTTTGCTTTTGAGAGTACAAATTAATGAAATCCTTTTGGAAGAAAATGTAGAAATGTATTTCAAAAGGCTTAAACTTATACATCCTCATTGATCCAGAAATTCCTCCAGTTAAAATTTGTCAAACAGAAATAATTGTAATCACATTCAAAGATTTAGCTATAAAAAGAGTAATTTCTCTCTTGTTTGTAATGTGAAACATTTGGACATAACTGTAGTTTGAACAATAGGAAATTGTTTCATTCGTCCAAGGACATTCTTTTCACTGCTGACACTGATATTACAAAATAATTTTAGAGGCAGAGATGATTTTTACAATACGTTCTTTCATTTCAAAAAGCCAATTAGAAAACAATATGGACAGTATATTGTATTTTTGCAAACAAAATACTTATATACATTTGGAGAAAAGACTAGAGGTAGAGTCCACCACAATGTTAACAATATTTGGAACTGAGTGGACCAAATGATGAATAATTTTAATTTTTTATTCTGTCTCTTGATTTTTTTCAAGAGGTCTTACAAAGCACATACATTATTCTACCATAAAAAGTTGTTAGGTAATATTTTAGTGCAATCCATATAAAAGTAGCAGTATCCATAAGGTGCTTTAGTAGTTTAAAAAAAAAAAAAGAGGGGGTAGTAATAAATGCTCTTTGCAAGGATACAGATTATCTTTGAGTTTTGGCAGTTAGGAAAAAAACACAACAGAAATACATACATTGTGGAGACTTTTCCAGCAGTTTTAGGTCATTTTGCTGACAATGAACAAAATTAAATTTCCATTGTTGTTTCCTCTCAACCTTTTAATTGGTCTGGGTTAGGTGCTAAATTGGAGTCAGAAGCTGAAGTCAGATCATAGTAAGTCAGCCCATCAGGCCATGCTAAGAAGCTCAGGCTTTACCCTCTAACAAGTGGAAACCACCGAACTGGCAGAAAGCATGATCAGATCTGGGTTTCAGGAAAGTGCCTCAGGCAGCATTGTAGGGCAGCCATGGCATTTCTACGGAGAGCAAATGGAGACCCGATACTTAAGGTGCCATTGCAATAGTCTTGGTGTGTCGATGAGGGTTTGCAGTAAGGCAGTGACTGAGGCTGGTCTTAGAAAGAGATAGTTTGGGAGAAATATAGGGTACAGAATTGGCAAGACTTGGTGACTATGAAGATGTGAAAAGTGAAAGTGAGAAAAATATCAAGGGTCCTAAGAGGTTATTTTGAACATAGAATGCATGGATATATAGATGAAGTAACATTTACCTTATTTTGCCTATATGCTTTCTACTTAGACAAATAAGGAAAAATATATACATGCACACAAGTAAAAACATTGATGGATCTTTAAACTTAACTAAACCAAGCCAAAACAAATAACAAAAGACTCAAGGTAAATAAGAGAGTGAGAAATGAGAAGAATTAAAAAACACAAAATTTACAAAGAAAATAGAAATTAGGTCAAGTTTGTTTAGGTACCAAGTAAGACGTTTTGGCCACGGGGAAAGATTTTAGTGAGTATATGATTCATACCATTAAGAAAGGGCAGTGTTTACTTTTCTGGTCTTCATGTTGAACCACTTTTTTTTTTCAAAAAAAGAAAAATAGCAGTATTTTTTCATATTGGAGAATGCAACTTGATTTCTTCCATTCTTTGTTCTGTTTGTATTTAAAGTTCTTTTCATGATTGTTGGGCTTGCCAGGAGCATAACTATAGCGTTATATAAGCTTTCGTTGTAATCGTGACTTTTTGCGCTGCTGTGGAAGAAATACATGTGGGCAGGAAGGCACTTTGGGTGGAGCAGGATGTACAATTTTGCTAGTCATGAGAGCTTTGTTTGGTGCTTATAGCACCCACTCTTATCACAGCTCTTGATGTAACATACATTATGTGTTTGCTTTCATCACATTCTCTTTCATGTGAGGGTATGTTATGTAAGATGAGGCAGAGGCTTTGTCAGGTAGGTAGATGGAGAGAGAAGAAAGAAGAGAGAGAAGAGAGAATGAGTAGGTAGGTATGTGGATTAATTCATTCAGCAAATGTTTAGTGAATGACCATTCTGTGCCAGAGACAAACATGGTCCCAGTCCTAATATAATGGAGTGTGCGCACTTCCCCGTCTCCCACACCAGTGCCTAACATGAAATGTGGCAACTAGCAGGAGCTCAAAAATCAGCAGTTGTCTGAATGTAACCTGGATTTTGGACTTGATCATTTCTCTCTTTAATTATGTGACTCTGCACGTGTTGCTTCGCCACTAAGCCTTCTGTCTTCCTAAGCAAAGCCTGTATGAGTGGAGGGTAGATAAAGGAAGTTGGCTGGTGCTGGTGCAGATTTGTTCACCAAGTGAATGAAAGCGGGAGCCAGCTTGTCCTGTGTGCAGTCTGATTGTTGCCGGGCCCGCAGATTTGTCAAGTACGTGTGTCAGGTAATGACGGTGGGGAAGGACTCGGAGGTGGAAGTGTTTCTTATTCATGAAAGAAAACAAATGCCTGGTGATTAAGAACGCAGACCTAGGAGTCATCTCAAAATTCTGATGCTAAAACTTCTTGCACCCTAATCATTCAACTTTGGTCAAAGTATGTAACTTCTTTCTTCCTCTATAAACGGGAGATAACAATTAGCATTTATGGAGTATGTACTCTATGCCAGGCACCATGATGTAAATGTTATCAATCTTCAAACTGTCTCTGTGAAGGAAATGATGCTATAATTTCCAGTAAAGAAAACTGAGACACAGAGAGGCCAAATAACTTGCCCAAAGTCACACAGTTAATAAGTAAGTAGGCTGTTCCAGGACTGAGCCTCTAAAAACTACATTGTACTGCTTCTTTCTACAGGTGATACGATGCAGTAATAGAATGCTAAGGTATAAATATGAAAAAGTGCTATGGGAATTATTTAGGTTAAGAGGCAGTAGAAGTGAGTTGCTGGCACAAGAAAAGCATCATTATTTTAATGATAACTACCATTTCCTGAGTCTATGTAATAGAGTAGGCAGTAAGCTGGGTGCTTTATATATTTCATTTCATTAAATCTTCACATATCCCTTGCCAGGTAGTTATTAGAGATTAAATAACTTGTTAATGTCCCACTAGTTAGTAAGTGGGGGAACCAGCACTTGGACCTGCCTGCCCGAGGCCCCTGCGCTTTCCTCTCTGCCACAGCGCCTGTCCACAGGTGAGGATCAGAGGCAGGAAATGAAAGGCATGCTGGGGACTGAATCTTAGTCCATGGTTGCACAAAGGGGAAAAGGTGGACCATAAACCTAAAGCATAACGTGGTTCAGATGCAAAATGCAAACCAAGAATCGTGGACTTTACCGTGCAGACAATGGTGAGCCACTAAGAAATAAACAAGAGTATGACCAGAAATTGTCCCACAGAGAGGTCTAGAGAACCTCTGTCTCAGTTGTTGCTGGCATTCTAATCATCGCCCCCGCCCCCCGCCAAATGCATCCCTTAAACCCTGGTAGAAAGGTATTCTCTGAATATGCAGTCTACAGTACTTCTATCTTCCCCTGAGTTTTTTTTTATAGGATTCACTGACAGCACTTCTCAAGGAACAACAAGTGGTATTTGTATTTTCCTGCCTATTACTTACCTTTTCATCCAGGTTGCCATTTCCTAGAAAACTAGCATTGTGTCAGCTTTCTGTGTGTTAAGTGCCTGTCTTCATGTTTGTACATAATTGGAATGTTTAAAAAGCTGCTATTGGTTATGTGATGGATATGACATCATTTTAAAAGGACTACCTCATCCAAAGGAGCAAGGTAGGACAGAAAGTTTCTTCCTAGTCAAGGGTCGGGAGACATGGACCCATCCCAAGGCATCCAATAGTGACCCAATTGGGAAAAATCACCCCCTACCATGAGCCCCAGTTTCTTGGTCTATCCAAAGGAGCCGACACTTCCTCTGAGCACTCTATTTTAAAAAGGAAGGAAAAAAACAGGCATGATGCTGACCACATGGTCAAGCCTTACTAATGGCTAGAAGGGAGAAGCATGATATGTGGGCTTGGAATCAGAATAACCTATATTAAATATGGGCCCTGTCTGGGTGCAGGGTACTTATTACAGGCTGAATTGTCCCACCAAAATTCATTCATTCATATGCTGAGCTCTGAGCCCCCAGTTCCTCAGGATATGAACATATTTGGTGATACAACCTTTAAAGAGGCAAATAAGGTACAATGAGTTTATATGGGGAGGCCTTATTCCAATATGACCAGTGTCCGTGTATAAAGAGGAGATTAGAAACACACAGGCCCAGAGGAAGGAAGATATGAGGCCACAGGGAGAAGACAGCCACCGGCAAGCCAAAGAGGGAGCTATGGGGGAAACCAACCATGCTGACGCGTGTGACTTCCAGCCTCCAGAAATGAGATAAATTTCTGTTGTTTAGACCGCCCAGTGTGTGGTACTTTGCCAACTAATACACCACTTAACTCCTCTGAGCCTCAGTTTGTTGTTGTATAAGAGGGATAATCATCCTTAACTGAAGGGATGTGTTGTGAGGCTTAGATATGCTTTACGTAAAGCAGGGGCAGGTACTTTAGAAATGATTCCCAGAAGTTGTAGCAATGGCAGTAATAGTAGCAGCAGGGTTTGTGATTGGAAAAATATCATTGATTTAGCTCACGGGGATACTGAGGAGATCAACGGAGATGATAGTTTCGATGTGAAATTCATACTCTCTGACTCCTGAGCTCATGACTGTGTCCTCTTGTGATGAAGTGGGACAGTGTGACTAGGTCATCCAATTGTTGTAGATGGAAATGGGGTCCTTCTGGTGTCACAAGAAAAGCATTTCAGGGACCACACATGGGAGGATGAGGTGTCGTGGTAAGGTTTATTGAAGCTCGAGTAAACACAAAGGACTGTCCCCAGGTGTCCAGAGTCTGTCTCATCCACAGCCAGGTGGTTCAGTTCTGTCCCTCAGTGGAATTCCAGACTGTCTTCACCAATCCCAGAAGCAGGGCCAGAGTCCAGAAATTCTGTGCCTTCATTTCAGTCCAGGCCAAAGTTTGGTCCAGGTCAGTCTCTGTTCCCACCTGGCTAGCTTAGCCTCTGTTCCTGGCTGTGCTCCCGCGGATACTGCATTGCCGTCCCCAGGCCTGAGTGTGGTCTCACTCAGCTGCTGGGTCTGTGCAATTGCTGGGCCCTCACTTGGAGCCCATGTTTGGGCCCGCACAGCCGATATGGAGAGAGAATGTGTGAATAAGCTGTTGAACAAATGTGTGTTACCAAGAAAGAGGCCTTTCTTTGTTAAGCTTTGATTATATATCTCAGGACTTCAAGCTGACCAATCATCTTCCCAAGCCTCTGTGCACTTGTGGGCTTGTGCTGGGCCTTCTCCCAACCAGTCCATTTCCCAGATTTTCCAAGGATCTGTATCCCTTATCCAATCTGATCCTTTCCCAGGCTAGACTCCTCCCCTTTATGGTTATCATCTTAGCTCCTCCTGCACATGCCTCAGAGTAGAAGGACCTATTCCTGAATCATCTTGGCTTCTACCGTGCATGCATCCAGCAGAGGAATTTCCCCTGCTGTTTTTATTCCTCCCTAGGTAATCCCAGCTAATGACCCATAACTGGTCCTTCCTACCTGCTTCGGAGATTAGGTCCTGAGGGCAAAGGATGCAGCAGTCCTTTGGGGAGCCTATGGCTATTGCAGTTTCCTAGTGAAGCAGACTGCATGTCCACTTCCCTCTGTTCCCTTCCTTTGCTACTAACCAGCTACCAGATGGTTTTTCATCTATGCTAACACAAAGATGAAAAAACCATGTGTGTCACTAGTGTGTTGAGAGCATTGATCTGCCGCTGTGAGACGCTTCTGAACTCAGTTTCCCTTTGACGTGGTGAGCAGCAATGGTTGTGAGGCTGGCTGCTCCTTTACCTGGGGCTGCTGAGTGACTGCAAGGACAACAACAAGCCTCCTGACTCACAATGGACATGCAGCTTAAATGAGAAATAAACTCGTAAGGATCTGAGTTACTGAAAATTTAGACTTTTTTTGTTACTCTAACAAGACTTAGTCCACCCTGACTGAAGCATCTATTCTATTAGCTCATTTTAATCTCCTGCTTTTTCCTCCTGGGAATCTCCCGTTTGATCATATCTTGACCCCCAAGGTCTTATTTCTTCTCCCCTGTGACTTCTCTCTCTTCCTACCTTCAATTCTACCTTTCTGCAGTCAGGTGTCCTCCCAGAGGAAATGTAGGTATAAATGAATTTAGGGGCAGAATCACTCTGCCTGTCCTCTTTCTGTTCAAATTAGGACCAGAAGGTGGAACCCATCCTAGGTTCTGCTCGGGCAATGCAGCCCTTTCTGCAGGCACAAGGAAGACTTTGGCGCAGTTTGCGTCCCTCCAGCCACCCTGTGCATGTCAGGCCTTATCTTCCCAATGATGAGGCTGTGTCTGTCCATAACTGCACCAAGTATGTCCGGTTAACAAGGACAAGAGTAGCTGCTATGTCCCTAACGGACCTTGAAAATTCACTTGACTAGTGTGAAATGGGTCAATAAAAACAAGAAATGAAGTTGAGGTTAGGGACTTTCTCTGGAGAGACAGTAAACAGCACCGAGGCGTCCTCCACGCTCGTGTCCCCACAGTGCGGCTGCTGACAAACAGCCTCAGGAAAGGGCACTGCTGCATGGTGTGCCCCAGGAACCGTGGAGGACGCAGGGAGCTTTTAGGAAATCTTGCAAGACAGGCTGCATCCATAACAGGTGAGATTGCCCCTTCAGTTCCTAATTCTATGTTTGTGGCTAAAATCCCAGGGCTATGCTCATTGATTATGACTGGGGATTTGGCTCGGGTATAAGTATTGTAAGGGCTGGATTAGATCTTGCTCAAGATTATATTTTAGTACCTCGCACAGTCCACGACATGGAGTAAACAGCTTGTGATTTCTGATGAATGATTCAGTGGATATATAAATGTCTTAATCCATTTGGGATGCTGCATCAAAAATACTACAAACTGAGTGGCTTATAAACCACAAACATTTATTTCCCACAGTTCTGAGGACAGAGAAATCTAAGATCATAGCGCCAGCAGGTGAGAACCCGCTTTCTAGACAGCTGTCTTATCATCGTAATGTCACATGGCAAAGGTGCAAGGGAGCTCTGTTGGACCTGGTGTGTAAGTGCACTAAGCCTACTCAAGCCCTCCTGTCCCAGTCACCTCCCAAAGACCCTGCTGCCGAATGCCATCACATTGGGGGCTGGGCTTTCAACATAGGAATTGGAGGGGGACACCCAAATCAGTAAACTGCATAAATTACTCTCTTCATCTCTCTCTCTCTCTCTCATTCTCTCTCTGGCACGTCTCTGAGTGTTGTCTATGTGACTGTCACTGTGCGAGGCAACAGGGGTAGAGACATACCAATAAGGCAAGGCTCTGCTATTCTCATTTTAGTGAGGAAGGCAGGACTCTTCATGAAAGATCTCAAGGGCAGTGGAAGTGAAGAGAGCATGGGGGCAAATGAAAAAGAGAAGAAATCTCTGAGAGGAGAGAGGGAGAGGAAGAATAGCTTCCAGGCATGGTGACCCCTGATATGAGGGTTGGATGGATGAAAAAGTTTGCTATATGGAGCCATCAGAGGAAGAGCATTCCAGATGGAGGTTATATCTATCTTAACATCTGACCTTCCTGATAATCCTGGGTAGGTAAACAGGACAGAGAACGGGGGCCATCAGGAGATCTTCAGGGGAGGCATAGGGAGAACTCAGTCTTCCTGAGCCTTAACAAGATGCAATCCATTTTGCTTCATCCTTCCAAGCTTGACCAAGTCTCATCCCCTCTGGGAAGCCTTAGCTTAATCTGCCAGATCTTTCTACCTTGTGTATCAAATAGGTCTCATGCAAGCTGTGCGACCTCAGGGAAGTCACCTTCAATTTTTTAATCTGCTAAATTAGGGTTTTAAGAACACCCTTCCCTTCAAATTATAGAATAATTAATGACACAGCACCTGGTAGTTCATCAATCTCTCAGTTCCTTGTTTTTTTTCTCACCTACGAAATGTTATGATAATAAAATGTGTCAACAGAGGTAAAACACTTAGAACAGTGACTGGCAATGGGTAAGCATCTCTGAGTGTTAATATTATAATTCCTACAACACCTATTACATCTATTCCTTAATAAGGAGTGCTTCGTATTAACAATAAAAATAATGCCTGAGAGCCCTTTTTATTACTCTGAACCTCCTTCCCATACTTATCTCAGTTGTTAAAGGAACGGGTGGCCTGCGATCAGGGCCCTGCCTGAAAATTCTAACTCCTGGCGCACGGTCCTGCAGTCACCGGCACCAGCCAGCGCGCCCCTTAGTTAAGAATGGAGGCTGGTGAATCTTCCAAGCTACAGGTGTTCTGCTCCTCTGAGCCCTCTGCCCTCTTCCTTGGCTAGAGGACACTGTGGGGTCATTTGCTTTTTTTTCTGGTGATGCTGGCAACATAGGCTTTCTGCTGCTAAAAATACGCAGCTCAAGATTCAAGGTGAACCAAATGCATTGATTTTCAACCCGGACAAAGATAGGAGGGAAAATAGTATTCAGGGACTTCTGCTTAGAGTTGAGGAGGTGGGGAGACTTAAGATTTCATTTAAAACTATAAAACATATTTTTTAATCCATTGCAGTTTCTAACTGGTTTGATCAACACCCGTTGATCAATAATGATCAACATTATTATCATTGATGTAGATTTACCAGCAATGACTTCTTGATAGGAGAGGGTAGAAATATTTTCAATTTGAGAGACAGTCCCTCTGGATAGGGTTAACCATCTTTCAACTTGACCATTATTTCTCAGGGATTCTTCCCTGGTAATACCTTGTCCCTGAAGGTCATGGAAACCTAAGATTCAAACACATTCAAAATTCTCTCTTCTGGTGAATTTCGTGAATCATGACTCCTGACCAAATCTTTATATGTAATATTTCTCCAACAATAATGATGGGTAGTGTGGGTAAAGTACTGTGCTCTACTCTAGGTTCTCTGGTGAATGTACAACATATTTTTAAAGTAAGGACTACAGAGATTTAAAAATTAAAATATTGCAAAGAAACTGTTACAGTGGCTTGGTATATTTAGTGAATAAAAAATTAATGAAGATGAAGCCAGACATCATAAAAATAATTTGATAACTTTCCAAAGTTCAGAATCAGCATCTATTAAGTATTTTAGCCAAGTATTGGCTAGATACTGTACATAAACAACTTCATATAATCTTCACCAACTGGGTAGTGACAAAGAAAGCAAGAGCCCTATTTTACAGATGAAGATATTGAGACCCCAAATGATTAATCAGTTTGCCTAAGACCACAGAGGCAGGAAATAAAGCAGGAAGAATGAGACCAGGTCTCAAAGCTAATGCTCTGTATTAGTATACAGCAAAGCCTTCTCTTTCAGTCCAGGGAAAATCAGAGTTTGGATTCAGAGTACACATAGTGGAGTTTGTCCCCATGGGGTCCTGACTCTGTGGCATCAGCATCACCTGGAAACTTGTCAGAAATATAAATCTCTAGTGCAGTCCAGACATGCTAAATCAATAACCCTCGGGTAGGACCCAGCAATCTGGATTTTAGCAAGCCCTCTGGGTGATTGGAATGCACTACTATAGTTACTGTAACATTGGTAGAGAAAAAGAGCCTCAGAAAGACAAAGTAAATCGCCCACATTCCCAGAACACACCCAAGTTTTGAAATGAGGTTTGTCACAAGGTTTTGTTTTTTCTCATGCAGGATAAATTCTTTAGTGCCTGAGTTTTAGGGGTTTTTTTTTAGCTACCAACTAAAAGCAATGGTCAAAGATGATGATTCTAGAAATCAAAGCATCTCTCCTACTTAGGAGCTAAGTGGCTCCGGCAATTTATTAAACACTTCCTGCTTATATTTCCTTATCTGCTAAATGTCTATTCAGGCTGTTATGGCAATCAATGAGAAACTGCGTGTTAAGTGCTTTTGCACAGTGCCTGGCACAGGATAGATGCTCAGCAAATGGCCAGCCTGTCATTGATATTAATAGCTCAGCCTCCTCCTCTCTAGGTAAAGCAAAGAATATCCTTATCTTATGCCTGGGGCATAGTAGGTGCACAATAAATGCTTAGTCCTTTTTGTTCTTTTTAATGGGAGCTTCTTTTATTCTTCTTGACACACTAAGTACATTACCTTCCAAACGGGTGTTTCCCCTTCTGGAGTTTCTCCCTGCCACCAGCTCGCTTAATGTCAAGCATTAAAGACGGATCCCAGGGAAATAAATCCCAAAGCTATTGTAATGGAAAAACTTAGCTTCAGACAACTTTAGCATTGAATTTTTAATAAGAGCCTCTGTCCCATAAAGTAGTTGCCTTGCAGCCCTTGGTCCCAGAAACTCGTGTTATTAGCGATTATCCCCTGGAGATGCACCGCCCCCCCCCAACACACACACACTCTTTTAGAGGAGCCCTTGCTTTTTCCCTGCTGAAGCCCTGGAGAGACGCTGCAGCCCACTAGGTAAAACAGCGACTTAATAAGATGCTTAATTATTTTTGAACCAACAACAATATTTTGCTGAATACTGTAATTGCATTTTCCATTTTGCTAGAAAATTGAATTCTGAGAAGCATGTGAACTTGTCACATCAGTGAACAGCCTGGAAAATCAACAGACTCAACACTAAAGGCTGTGGCTCCTTTGGTAATCACCTGTAATACCCCAAACTCTAAGCAACAGGTTTGGAGGACTCTGAATCCACCTCAAGTGGAAAAGTTTCATGTATGCATAATGTGACTGGTTATGTAGAAAGGGACGGTAAGTGTGGCTGGGCAGTCATGGATTCCATACAATGATTCTACAGTTACTAATGTGTGATCTTGTAGCAAAATCGCTCCACCTCTCTTCAGTCTTAATTTGCCTATCTCTGAAATGAGATTAATAAGGCCTGCACTGTTGGTCACGGAGGGGTTTAAGAGATACCACAGTAGGTAACGGCTGACACCTGGTAGGTATTCTATAAACAGAGCCTTCCCTTTGGTCCAAGGAGATAGCTAGAGAAATTGATTTTGGCATTTAAAAAACAAACCAGAGTAAAACAACCAAAATGGGAGAACATATGCCCTTGGACTTGGCCCGAGCTCAGAATCATTAAAATCAAGTCATTCTGTTTCTTCGCCCATCCATGCTTAGCACTCAGTTCATTGCCACACGCTTGTGCTGTCTGTATACTTTTGTCCCCTACAGATGGCAGATAGTACTGATGACAAATTGCTGTTTCCGTGAATCACAGGCCTGTTAATCCCTACCACCACCTCTTTAAAACACATCCCTGCCTTTCGCATGATGCTGTGCTTTCTTTCCAAATCTTTTAGTTGCCTAGTTACTGGGCTAACATTGATAACACCTGCTGCACAGCTTACCCTGCTCCTCCCTGTAGCAGGGACGGACCCCAAAGCACCCTGTGGGTGTGCTTCTACCCCATACTGGTGCTGTGGTTTGTCTTCCTCTGGTTTCTTCTGCCCACGCTTCTATCCCTTCATCCCCTTAATAATTCCCGGGAGTCTTCCAAAACATAGGCTCCTCCTTTCTCTCCTCTTGATGCTCTCCTCATAGACGTCAAGACATGCTGTGTTATACGTGCAAAAAGAAGTTTGAACTCCATAGATGTGTCCTAAATTGGGGACCATTTATAATGTTACCGTCTCATGAAGTCTTTACTTTTTAAAAGATTCTACTTTTCCACTTTAAAAACAAACAGTATCATTATTTAAAAATTAAAATATAGTTTTAAAAAGGGTTTTTTTTTTTATTTTTAGAGAGAGGAGAAAAGAGGTAGAAAGAGAGGGAGAGAGACATCAATGTGTGGTTGCCTCTCATGTGCCTCCCGCTGGGGACCTCGCCCCCAACCCAGGCATGTGCCCTGACCAGGAATTGAACCAGCCACCCTTTGGTTCTCAGGCCAGTGCTCAATCCACTGAGACACACCAGCTAAGGCAAAAAAATATTGAAATGAAGGAAAACAATAAAACATTGTATTTTGTAGACAGACATCAAGATACATAGATAGATAGGAATATACATATATTACCTAAAGTTCATCAGTATGAATGCCATGGCATATTTCCTTCCAATAGTTTTCTATTTATAGTTATATTTTTAATTTTGGTTTTTATAATATGATTATACTTATTTGTAATTTTATGTTCAAATTTTTTTCAATTATCCTCTTCATACATCAGCTATCCTCATTAGACTCTCTCCATAAGCATAAATTAAATAGCTGAATACTATTCCCCTGAGTGGAGGTATCAGCTTTCTTAATTCTTCCTCTAATGTTGCATTTTCAGTTTTTTTTAAAAAATTCTTTTTATCCTAAGTAATTCTGCAATGGGCTACCTTGCCCATAAAGCTGCCCTTCCAGAAGGAGGCAACAGATCATAAAGAAGAAATATAAAATAAAGGACAGAGTACAGTATGGTTAGAGGAGACGGGAAGCAACAGACAGAGAGTCACAAAATTAAATACGGTGGGAAGTGGCGGTAGGCCACACTGACACCAAAGACAGAAGATGATGAGGGAGTCAGCCCTGTGGGTAACTGGGAGAGGATTCTTCCAGTTGCACAAAGATAACTTAATGTAATTGCCCAGGGTCATGCAGATGGTGTGTGGCAGAACAGACCTAAGTCACTAGGATTCTGTTTACTGTGTGTAAGTTTTCAAACCTGGAAACATCAGAAAACAGGGAGTGTGCAGGACTGCCTTACCATTGCCCTCAGCTTGACTAAATTTGCGGCAGGCTTCTTCCTGGCTGTACGCCCCTGACCTCCCTTCTTTTAGGTAATTTACTTTGGAAAATGTACAGTCTTAAATTACTTCTCTGCCCCTTTGACATGTAAATCTTCTCCCAGACTCTTGCAAGTTTTACCACTCAGAAATGTCTTTCTCAAGGACCTGGGAGCCATGTCTTTAAATTGGGATCATCTAAGGCGGTAGTGCCCCATCTCCTAGTCTCTGTGGAAGGACAGGGGCCGAACTTCGACTGGTGTCCCTGAGCGAGCACGATGGCCCGATCACAGTGACTGATGCTCCTCTCCCCAAACTGCTCTCCAGCACTTTTCCGCTAGCTCGCCCCGGCTCTTAACCCCCTGCGTTTTGTTTCAGCAGATTTAATTTAATCTTACTCCCCTATTGCAGTAGTCTTGAATAAAGTCTTCCTTCCCTGTTTCACTCTGTCTGGTATAATTTTTCTTTAATAAGAGGTATAGTCCAACATTTCCCTAAATGGGTCCCTTGGAGCTCCGGTCCTCAGAATTTGTCTCCAAGTGATCACCTTGAGAGTTCTGACAGGCACTAATTTATTTAAGGCTACGTTCCCACAGATCTATTAGGGCTGTACTGACCCAAAATCCTGGAGGCATTTCTCACTCTTTTTTTTCAGGACTCACAATCATCAGGAAGTCCTATTAACTGCATCTCTGCCACGTCTCACAAACCAGACCCCTCTCTCCACGTTTGCCCCCATCACTGGCCATTTCATCCATCATCATCCTCTCTCACTGGGAACAGTGCAACTGCTTCCTCACCAGTTCCCCACGTGCTTGCCCTTATTGTTTATTCTTTATAAAGCAGGCAGAGGGAGGGAGAGTGAGCCACAGTGAGAGAGAGGGATCTTTTTAAAGTGAGATTACATCCCACGTTTGCTTATGAGCCTCCAGTGGCTTTCCATTACACTCTCAATAAATTCCAAAGTCTTTCATGGCTCCCAAGGCCCTGGCTCCTTCTCTGGTCTCTACTCTACCCACTTAAGTTCTTCATTCCTCCCAGACATTTTGGCCAATAACGCTTCCACTCTGGGGACCTTGGACCCTGCTGTTGCTGCTGGGGAGACCCTTGGTATGGCTCCCATTCTCACTATTCAGCTACCTGGTGACATATATCTTCCTGAATTATCTGACTTCTCCATCAGAAAGAGTGATCTTGTCATTCCCAATCACTGCAGCTTGTTTGCATGACACATACCAGGACCCAACATGTTACATTTATTTTATTATTGTCTGACCCCTCCCCCCATGTAATAAGTTTAATTTTTTTCACTGCCCTGTTTTCATAGCTGGTAAGTTCCTGGTACAAAGTAAACACTCAACAAGTAATGAGAGAATGAGGAAAGACTGAGAAGTCTCATAGTTTAAAAAAAATTGCTCAACTCTCTGACCCATCCTTTCCCAAATGTTCTTATCCACCAAATCCTTTTCCATGTAACACTTTCACTGCAGAACCAAATCAGAAAGCACAGATAGCAGCCAATAAGATGGCTGAAAAGTCTTTGCTCTTGTTCTCATCAAGCGGCAGGATCTATGTTGCCTCTGACTGGAATGCAGGTAGTCCCTGCGATGGCTTTGTACAACAAAATGTGGTGGAAATGGAGCTGTAACCAGTTTCTGGGCTCACAGATTAAGGAACAGGCAGCTTCCGCATCCTGTCTTTTTGTGTCCCTCTCTCTGGGAGCCCTGGGCTGCCATATATGAACTCTGATCATGGTGGCAATGTCTGCTGGAGCAGCCACACGTAGACACTGTAGTCAACAGTCTCAGCAGAGCCCAGCTTCGCTGCCGTTCTCCTAAAACAACGTCCTGCCATCTCACGTCTCAGAGACATGTGAGAGAAGGCGCCCTGCACTCCCCAGACCAGCCTACCCACCAACTAAATACCGTTGAATGATGTCCTTTGATACCTTATGGAAGAGAAGAATCTGCCCCTGAGCTCTGCCCTGTTCCCTCATCCACTCTATTGCATATGGGATGCAATAAAGTGATTTACATTTAAAAAAAATTAAACTATTCTATGTTTCGCTATTTTGTTATGCAGCAATACAGAGCTGAAATACTCATATAATCTGTTCTCTTTGTTCTTTTCAGATGGGAAAACTAAGTCCCAAATGCTCTTATCCAGTTCATAATGGAACAGGAACTAGAACCCATATATTCTGATTCTAGCTCCGTGTTCATGACAAAGAGGTTTAGGAGTTGCTCTGAATCCCTGTTGCCCCTTCTCTCACGTGGGCTGTCTCTTTCAGTTTAAACTGACATTTGTTGAATACATTCTGGGTGTCAAATCACAGACCTGAGAACATTTACATACTCATTTCATTCAGCCTCTCCAGCCTGGGGAGTTCTCTGGGAACCCAGACAGTGCAGACCAGCAAAGAGGGATGTCACCAAGGCTATAAAATAAAAGGTAAGTCCAGCCAGAGTGTAAATTGACCAGAATATATTTCATTCTCCTGGCTGCAAGACCTCAAGCTTTTGAATGAATATGTGCTTAACTATTTATAATTGACCTTTGCACAAAGGAACATGAAAATTTTATAGCTCAAGGCTCCATTTATTAACTTTACTGGAGTGTAAAATATTGCTGTTTGCCATAAATTTGTACCAGGACAAACAATATATATGCTAATTAGCAGTCATGTCGTCGTCTACACGCTGTTGTGTTGGCTGGTCATTTCCAAAAGGCAAAAATAGCAGAATTCAATCGACAAATGACAATTGAATTGCTTGATACTTGCTGTTCAAACAGTGAAGTCTGAAGTGATGAATTAATGGTGTTCATTATAACAAGTCCATTTCCTTCTCATTTCTTATAAAAATGAGTCTGGGTAACACACTGATTCTCTTCACGGAATGCTCCCGAGAACCTGCTGAGATACACCTGCAAAACCCACAACTCAGCAGAATCTCTTTGGCTCACATCCTGTGGTTTTCATGTTCCTACTGGAAGTTTCTGAAACTCACAGAGGCTTCAGGCTTGGAAGGAGTGTTAGAGATTATCTGCACTTGCTTCACAGGGATGAAGACCGGGGCTGAAAGTGCTTAAGCGTATTGTCCACGGTCAAACAGATAGAAAGAGATGGAGTCAGGGCTCAAGAGTGGATCTCAGCAAAAAGAAGTCTGGGAACACCCTAGAAATCATTGTTTCCTGCCCATTTAAAAGATGGGTAAACTGAGGGTCAGAGAGGGCAAGTTCAAACGATGTATGCTTCATGCTACCTGATACCCCTAAGAAAAACCTGTGGCTTCATTCCAATCATTCATGTATCCATTTAATTAACAGATTTTTCGTGCTTACTATGGGCTAGGTGCTAAAAATAAAATGGTTATTCAAGTACATAGCCCCTTCCCCCATGGAGCCTAATGTAGAGTGAGAGATATACATTAATCAAATAGTCACACAGTTATATAATGGCAAGATGGGATTGGCACTGTGAGTGTTGTGAAGAGTGGCAAAAAGAGATACGATCTCATTTGAAGGGCTAGATATCACATGTGAGCTGAGATCTGAATGATGAATAGTGGTTGATAGGTAAAGTGCGTTAAGGTAGTAGTTAAAACATATTCTCGTCAAGGGGAGTAGCACGTGCCAAGGTCCTGAGGAAGAATAAACTTGGCCTACTATAGGAATTAAAGAAAGGTTGTTATGGATGTGTGCACAGAATGATGGAGAACCTAACACAAAATGAATCTAGTAAGATGGCCCCAGTTTCAATCATACTGAACTTTGTGGATTTTAGTTCAGAAGACATATGGAGAACAAATACACACTTTAAGGAACATGAAAATGACAGGTATAAGGAGAACACTTTGTCACCATTGTAGTACATGTTATATTAAATCACAATGTTGCTTTTGTCACTACATAACTAGGACTTGAAACATGACTATTTATTCCTTATGTTTACAGCACCTAGTTAGTTCTTGGTATCTAAGGGAAACTTGAATACTGTCTGCTGAATGAAAATACAACTTTCCCACCATCATCTAAAAATATTGGCAAAGGAGAGCATACTGTTTTGTTTTAATGCAAAGTGGATCATTTCTTCCCATCCCTATTATGATATAAGTGTGAAGATGCAAACTATCCCAAAACTGTCCCTTCCATCTTTGTTGACACAGTTCATTTTATTTCTGAGAGCAAATTCCCAGCTAATTACTCCCCCAGTGGTATATAAGCCAAAACCTGTTAAAATTTTCTGGGAAATCTTTTGTTCCTCAACAAATGAGATCAATGTAGATGGTGAGTCTCCCCCAGCTTTCCTTTTTGCTTTTAATTCAAATGCAATGTCTGGAGCTGTAGGAACCACCTTGCGACCATGAACTGACCAACATTATAAAATGGCAAAGCGAACTATTAATATACAGACATCAATCTTGATATTGTTAAGTGTTAAGATAACCCTTGCTCTAGACTCTTATCCGACAAACATAAATAAACAAACAAACAAACTTTTATTAGTTTAGCCACTGTACTCAGGTTTCCTGTTATTTGCAGCCAATCACAATTCTAACTGGTAAAAATCTCTAACACAGTACCTGACACAAAAATAGAAATTGAATACATATTTACTCTTCTCCCAATTCAGTCATTTTCTTTCCCACCAAGATATTTTTTATACATTTATCCAGTGTTTACTCTCGTCACTTGGTTGATCATGCACATTCAAATACTAGAGAGAGAGAGAGAGAGAATATGAATGAATGATGTTACCTTGGGAAACTTAAAAGCCTATTGGAAGTCGAGAGACTCACACAGGAACTCCGTAGACTACCTCGCCGAGAAACATGGACAAGATCTGGGTTCCACACCCAATCCTGCCGCTAACAACAGTGAACATCCGGAAAGTCACTTTACCATTTGGGACCTCCATTTACTCTTTTGAAAAATGAGGAGATTTTGATATTCTCTAATTTAGTGCTTCTCAAAGGTATTCCACAAACCCCCAGCATCTAATCCCTGATGAGGCATGTTAGATGCAGATGCCTGGTCCTTACCCCACACTAAGTCAGAATCCCTGGGGCTGAAAAAGAATGATTGGCATATTAAGCATGCTCTTAAAGTCATGGCAGTGAAGTTTGAGGACTGCTGTCAAGTTCTATGCCGGATTTAGCCAGTGTTCTCTGGTTCACTTGGAATGAAGTTCACACTCTATGTTTCAGATTATATAGATAATGCAGAAATGGCTTGAAGCTTTGTTTTATTTGTTTAAGATGATTAAGAGCTAAGGCTCCAGTACACCCACCTCATCCTGAACCAGAACTGAACTTTAGTGACAATTGCTGAATTAAATTAGGAACCTCCACAGTGTTTGCTGCTGGAACTCTTCACAGTGTTGTCAAAATACCCTCTGTGCATATGTATCTGTGTGGATGTGTGTTTGGACACATGTACGCCTGTGTGTAAATATTTCCATGGCCACATATGGGTGTGCATGTGGGCATGTGCAAGTGCTTAAGCATATACTAATATGTGTGCCTAGAGACAGAATGTATATGGCTGAATGTGGCTACATGCGCTTACAGACACATTTCTGCACATCTATGCTTATGAATTCACATGAGCATACACATATGTATGTAAATGTATCATTTTTACACCATTTGTTATTAATTCCAAATTGAGTCATGAATAGAAAACCATAATCCTCTTTATTCAGTAGACCCTGAGGTACGGGAAAATAGAAGGAACTTGATGATTTGTAGAAGTTAGACTCTGAATATTAATTTCACTTAGTTTCTTCAAGTATCTTCTTATAAAGGTGGCTTTAAAATAAATGATACAGAGGAGGAAACACCGGGTTCCTGGTCCCAGCACCATGGATAATACACTAGATGGTCTTGGGCAAGTCATCTGATCTCCGTAGGCCTCAGTTTCCCCTTCTTTTTCTGTAATCTCAGAGATTTTTTGCTCAAACCTAAGTGACATTTATAGTGGGTGTCTATTTCCTTAGAATATTAACGTCCTTTTATAATAGGAACTATACTTTATTCAACCCATATTACCAATGTCTACAGGAGAGTCTAGCATATGATGCTGATGCTGATGGTGATGACAATGATGGTGATGACAATGATGGTGACGACGATGGTGACAATGGGAGCTAACATTTATTGAGTTCCCACTTTGTCATAGCAATTTTAAGCACTTCACATGGATCGCTTCATTTCATTTTCACCACAAATGGAAAGTAGTTGCTACTGCTGTCCCCAGTCTTTGAAGATATAGTTCAGAGAAACCAATTAGCCTGTTTAGTGCTATCAGGCTAGGAATCAGCATAACAAGTTCAAATGCATGTCTGCCTGGCTCCAAGTGATCACACTGGATAATGGTGCAATGGTGGTCAGTGAAGAGTTACATGATACTCTAATAGAATGATGTTTAGTAGAATGCAATGTTTACTTGGAATCCCAAAACACCTTGTCTACAGAGAACAGAATCTGGTTTCAGATCACATAGGAGAGGCGCACTTTAAAGTTGGAAGGGATCACAAAGGTCTCAGGACCCAAATGGCCTTACTATATATTAAGAAAGTTGAGGCCTAGCGAGGTAAAGTGACTTGCTCAAGGTGATGAGTTACCATAGCAACAACAAAAATAGAATCCTGTGTCCCTCATTCCCAGTATGTCTCTCTCCGTCTATCCCCAAGGGCTTTGTAACCTTCCCTTCTTTTATACAAAAAGACAAAAAGCCTTCAAGTTTACCTTATAGGATAACAAAGAAGATGCATGGAAATTTCCTCTATACCAACATGAATTGCAATTACTGTTATTATTATAATTATGCTGTTTATGCCTCTGCTCCCTGTTAGTTCTCAGAGTCAGTGGACAGACACCAGGACTGGGTAATTAAATATGCTAAAGTGCCTGTCGTGACTCCACAGGAATCTGGGAGACAGAGCTTTCATGGACCAATCACCGCATTCCCCCAAATTGCCCCATCTCATAATTAAAAATTAAACCGTTTTCCAATGAAATAATTTTGTTCATTCTTCTTGCTCCCGCTCCAGTGCCTGTGGCACCAGCTAAATTTCAAATTAAATAATTCAACTGCAATACATTTAAAATAGATCACGTTTAGTGCCACACTTCTGATTGGTTGCAAAACCAGGCCAATCGAACAAAACTCTGGTGGATGTCGGCCACCAAGGGTGTGCAAGGCGGGGGATTCCATTAATGAGGGCTGGCTACCTCTCCCTTTTCTCTCATTCTTAGGGTGTCGTAGCACAACGAATCCTTTTGTTCCCCCTCAGACATTTGTCTCGTGTTTTATTTCTTTGTTCTCATTTTCTTCCTTTTGATCAAAAACTTCTTTTAGAAAACAGAATCCTCCATGTTGCTTTGTTTTTGGTGGGCTGCCCTGGGCTTGCATTCAACGTCTGCTTACCTGCTAGGGCAATGGAGACACGGTACGATTCTCCTCATGCCTTGCAAGAGGGAGGCAGAAGGCGGGCGGGATGGATTAAGGGACTGCGCTGAGTCAAATGCTCTGTCCTCCTGGGGCTGCCAGTTTTCATCTGGCTCAGGCTGCCAGGATCATTATTTCATTTGACAGATAATACTGTAACAATAGCCTGCACTGCTAATGGTCCTCACCTGGGAAGCTAGCATGGCTGCACGGACCCCAGGTAAGGAGGGGCATGGGTTTGACGGCCTGGTGTGCCACCTAGAGAGAGGCACTTAGTCACTCTGGACCTCATTTCCTCACCTCTTCCTTGCCTAGACATCATAGTTTTATCTATTCTCAGGCACAGAAGTAAAAGGGAAATCGGAACAAATGACTTTCAGGGAGGTCAACCAGGATTATGAGTTAATGAGGACAGCTGAACAAGGGATATCAATTGCTAGACAGGGGGCAGGGACAATGCTCTTCCCCGCAACTCGAGTGCCCACGAAGGGAAGGAAACCCTATTTTGCTGCCTCAGAGGGGAAAGAGACTCTGTTCCTCTCGGGTTTCATGCTCCTTCTTTCCCAGAGGATGGATGCTCATTTACATGATTGCTGAGTTTAGGGGAAGAAGCTGGGCTTGTGTATCTCAGGCCCTTCTAAGCTCTCACTGCCCGAGCCAGCCTGTCTGCAGGACCCGCATGTCTCCGTGTCCTGGGGCTCAGCTTACAGAGCCAGTCTCTGCCCAGACGGGGGAAGTGCAGTGACCCAGTGCTGCCCGAGATGGGTGGCCAAGTTCATTCAAGGGAGAGGTAAAAGGGCTCTGGCCAGATTTATCTTCCAAGCAAACTTTGATCAGTAAAGAATCTGGGATACTTGATTTTCATTGCTGTGTTTCTTGAACGTTTTTTTTTTTTCAATAAGTTCTGAATACTGTAAAGGAAAAAGGGTCTTATTTATTTACATTGCAAAACTAATATTTTCCCCTGCAGAGGCCTGAGGAAAGATACCAAATGCCACTAGGCAGAAGAAGGGAAAAGTTAGCTCCTTGAAGCTCTGTAGGGCCACTTAGGACCAACAGAAGTTGTTACTCACAAACACATCAGCCCCAAAATAGAAGAGGAGAACCCCCTGAGGCAATGAGCTCTATCACAAGGGTGTGTCCAGGCCATGGTATCATTAACCCCTACTGTTACTCTGGCTCTGGGCAGTTTGCTTTGATGTAAAAATGGAAAACAATTGTGGAGGGTGTTGGGAACATCCCTGGGTCCTGCCTCACTCACGCCAAGTCTTGTCACTTTTTCCTGCAAAGGTTTTCACAGTGGTAGATGCCAGGATAGCTGTGTTCTTGAATAATTAATGATTGCATTTGTCATTTGCAGAAATGCGTTTCTGGAGAGGAAACACAAGATTACAATGTGGCACACAGGACCTCATGAATGTCTTTCCTTCATGTCAGTGCACTCACCCAGGTCATGTGCACACAGGCACATGTGTATGCACATTCATACATATACAGTGCATACAGCACACACACATGCACACTCATGCACAATGCACACATGAGCATACACTCATATACACAGTCCACACATGAACATGCCTGATGCACATGTCAGCATGCACACATGGTGCACACTCATGCACACACAACATACTTGGGCAGGGCACATGCACACACAGGCTCATGTGTGCACACAAATGTTCTAGGAGGCCATCTGCTGGTCTTATTTATTAGCTTGTGCTTGAGACTCATAGCGCCCTCTTGGAGTAAATATAAAGATATAACATGGAAAGCTATTAAAAATAACAGCAGAACCTAGGTCCAGAGAGACTGTCATGTTACAATGCTCACTCCACTCAGGGGCGTCCAGCGGAGAGACGACTGGGAACCGCACTGCGTGGTGCGGCTGCCCCTAATGCGGAGGCTCCCACGATCAGAGACTAGGAAAGGAGATCGTCCTTCATCCCATATTATCGCAAAGTAGCTGGTCTTTGTTGACCTACTTTCAGCATCTCATAGTTGATTCTGAGTGCTATTCATTGGGAAGCTCCTAAAGGACTCCCTTTCCTGGTCATATGTGGCACTCAGGGGACTAGGTTTGGAGATGAGGGAGCCAGCCTACCAGCCTCACAGGGAAGGAGAGGTCTGGGACCCATGCTGGCCACTGCACAGGGCCCCTTCATTCCAGATGTTACTTTGGTCTTTGATTCCACAACAGGGACCAGCGTGTAACGAAGTCAACCATGTATTTTCCATGTTCTTTTTTGTTTTCAGTTAAATATTAATTAGCAAGAGAGAGAGCATGGGGTCAAGTTAGTGGTGAAGGGTTGAGAGCCAGTAGGTGCCAAAAGAATAAATTCTCCATGTGAGGTGTTAAAACAGTCTGGTGTTGGTTTGCAAACTTCAAGTTGGGTCTTGAGAAAAAACTGAGCAAAGTAATTTGGGGAAAGGCACAGGAAGTGCCTGTTTCCTGAATAAGACTCCTTGATTCATCTACCATGAACCTAACTCACAGAATGGTGGGAAAGACACCCAGATTTGGTGGCTGAAGGCCCGGGTTTGAGAAAGGGTTTTTTTCACCTACTAGGTCTGTGCTTCTGGGTAATACATTTAACTACCCACGTTAGTTTCTTCACCTGTTAAATGGGAAAGGTTACAATAATAGCCTTTTCCTCACAAGACTGTGGTTGTAATTGCAGAGATGGATATAAAAATACTACAACATTTAATATGCAAGAGTCCCTGTTGTTTCCCCACCTAGAGCTTTGTGATATTTCTGTGGTCAAATAAGTTTTATGACATTCATATTAAAGGCTCTGATGAACCCTGCTGTAAATAAACAAACTGCCTTGTAGTTTCAAAATCTAATTTTATCCTTGAACTCAGTTTCCTGGGAGCACCATTTAATATCCCATTTCACATGTTTTAAAAGATGCAAGGTTATACCAAAAGAACCCTATTTTGGCCAGAAACTAGCATAGAATGGGGGTGGGATGGATGCCCAAGTCAGGCAATGCACTGAAGGTCATAAAGCATGCTTCGCCCGCAAATATTTTGCTTGACAATTTTGCCAAAGTCTGGGCATGGTTTAGCTCAATGTTCCATTAAAAACATCATGGCTACATCCCCAGAAGTCAGGGTTCAGTGGAGATTTGAATGAGTTCTTTTCCTCATGAGGATCTGGATTTCCTTATTTGACCCAAAAGGCACATACCCCCGATCAGTGTGAACCACACAGAGCATCAGCATCAGAATCACTGGGATTTAAAAACACAAATTCCTGAGCCCCAGACGTCAGACAGAAGCAGAACACCTGTGCCGTCAACTCCTTCCCCTGTGGTGAGTTTTATGCACACCACAGTTTAAGAAGCAGTGTTCCAGAAAACCCTCAGAGCTACACCAATGCTAACATCCTTGGCTTTCCTTATGTTCACACACTTGAAGCAAAGACAAATAGAGGTCAGGAGCTCTGAACAAAAAGCAGTCTCTCTCCACTGGGAAAACCCCCTCAGACGAGGCTCAACACCTGGGCAATTCTGTGAGCCACACATCCAAAGCACAGCAGAACCAGCCTGTTCTCACAGCCTTCCACAGTTATCCTGGAGGAACTGTGCATGCATATACATCGGTACCTCCCTGAATGGACCACGCTGGAGCTAGGACTGTTGGAGGGAAGCATAAAATATCACAGCATTGATTTAATGGCTTTAAAAGTCCCTCCTGTCTGTCTCCCTACACAACACCATGCCCATAAAGCTGTCAGTGTTCATTAAAATAGCTGTCGCCCATCCTGATAGCATTCGGGAGGGATGTGGTTTGAGGGTGCCTGGGGGTGGCATCCAGCTCCTATAGATGCCTCGCAGGATGTACTGGCTCTGCCTCTTTCAACTTGAACTGTTCACTCCCCAGTCTGCCAGGAGCCAGATTCTGAATTTATTTCAAGGGTCTCCTGCTTCTACCTGGGCCCCACTATTACTTAACCTGTCCACACCTGTGCACTTCTTGGAATTTGTTTTGTAGGTTGTCGTTGCAGACCCGCACTGCCTAATGGGATCATAATGCAAGCCACAAAGATGAACTACGCAACACAGATGAGGAGAAAAATGTAAAATGTCCTAATTGCTACATTTAAAGAAATTTTAAAAACTGAAATTAACTTTTAAAACATTTGCTAATATATCTCATTGAACTCAATAGACTCAAAATATTACCACTTCAACATAGAGTCAATATAAAAATCACCAATGCAATACTGTAATTTTTGGACCACGTTACTAAAATCCAATATGTGCTTTATGCTTACAAGCATATCTCATTCTGCATTAGCCGCATTTCAAGAACTTAATAACAATGTGTGGCTACCAGAGTGGACTGGGCAGTTCCATACCAATAGGAGTGACACTATTTAGCTAACGAGTCCTCTGTCCACTCATTCAAACATGTTTTCAGCACTGGCTGAGACTGATATAGATCTGGGCACTAAACTGAAGAGTTAAAAGCCCTCTGATGTCTCTGCCCTCCTGGAATTTAATCAATTGGGCATGACAGATGATAAGCAAGTAGAAGAATAAATGGACAAAATAATTTCAGACTTCAATAAAGAGTATTGAAGGAGATAAAAAACAAACAACAGGTTGATATGACAGACAGTAACCCAGAGAGAGCAGTGGAGTGGATTAGATCAAATTATAAAGGAAGAATCTCAGAACAAAAGCCTGAATGACAAGAATTTATTCATTTACTTTTTCATCATGGTAACAACAAAACATGCACTGTCTTAGGACCCTGGTGGTATAAGGTGTTATATGGACTGTTTAATGGAATTTCTGGTGCATGACTAAGCACTTAACCTGAAGTGAATATTAGACTATAATCCCTATACAAGCAAGAAACATATTCCCAGAGACCAGAAAACTGTCTAGCTCATATTACCTGTGCAAGATATATTTAACGGTTAGACATGTGAATAAAAGAACAGCAATGCTTCATGAACCTTGGCTTTGAGACTTACAAGGTGTAGCAAAAGTCTAAAAATGTTCATTCTGTGTTGGTTTGTTAGTTAGTTTTGGGGGTTGTAAGTTTCATCTGGTGTCTAAACAAGAAGTGCTCTCAATAGGTAGGTACCTCACTTCTGTAGGTGACAGCAGTAGATCTACCCAGTGGTTGGGAAAATGACAATCATTTTATGCCCGTCTTTCCTAAGACACATGAATAGAAGACAAGGCTCAGAAAAATGTGCTCTTACGCATCAAGATAATTTGTGAAGATGCCAGGCCTTTTCCACTTAAACAATTTGCCATGATAGGCAGAAATGAAATAAAATTAAAAATGTAAGTAAAGCTATTGCATTTCAAAGCAGTAAGAGGTAGTGTGAGTTTTGTTTAAGAATTATAGTATTTTATAAAACTCTGGGGAGAACCTGACTCAAGAGATCAATGTTTGCAGAACAATAAAAAGTGATTCAGGAGAGGGGTCATCTAACAGAGCATATTTTTTATTGCAGTCAAATCTGGTCCATTAAAGAAAAAGATACTTTTAGGACTTTTATTTATGGTGTTTATTTATTTTTAATACTTTACCTTCCTCCTTCCTCTGTGACTTTGATCTAACCAACTATAGTTCTGCCAATAGTAATAATAGCTAACACATCTTAACACTAACCTCATGCCTGGAATTTTACTATCTACTTTAAATGAATGATCTCATTTGACACTCAAAAATGCACTCTTATTTTGGGAAAATTGTTATCTTTATTTTACAGATGTAAAAACTGAGGCTAGTAAAATTTAAAAGATTGCCCAAGATCACAGGAGAGCATTCCTTAAATACTGGGTCTCAGGACTCAGACACTTACTAATTAGTGAGGACCTGGTATCAGTTTTCAATTTCTACCATAACAAATTACTATAAATTTAGTGGCTTAAAGCAACAACTTTGCCAAAAATCAGTTGAGCATGTTCGTGTAGTTTTATTTCTTGTTTCTCTATTCTGTTCCATTGATCTCTATGCCAATACCACACCATCTTAATTGATGTAGCTTATTATCATCAGTCTGGAGATCCAGTGGCCCCATTTCTACTACTTTATTCTTCTTTTAAAGAATTTTAGAATAAATATGCCTATATCTTAGTGGGATTTTGATAGCCATTACATTAAAACTGAATACCAGTTTGGAAAAATTGATAACTTTACTACATCGAATCCTCCAATTCATGAGAATGATAAGTCTCTCAATTTATTTAGATCTTTGGTTTCTTTTTTCTGTATGGTGCAGTGTTTTATACATGTTTTGTTAGATTTACACCTTTTCTCAGTAATTTCTTTTTTTAGTCATTGTAAATGATATTATATTATTAATTTTGGTGTCCACATGTTCATTGTTAGTATAAAGAAATACCATTTATTTTTTTACACTTACATTCTTTAACATCTTGTTAAACTCACTTGTTAGTTCTAGAGTTTTTTTCCCCCTTTTTAATGTTTTTTTTTTTGGCATTGCCCAGGTGGATAATTGTCATTTTCAAATACAAAAATTTTTATTGACTCTTTTCTGATTTGCATACTTTTTATTCCATTTTCTTGCCTCACTGCACTGGCTGGAACTTCCAGTACTATGTTAAATGTGAGATGAGAGCAGATATCCTTGCCTTGTTAAGAATCTTAGGGCAAAAATGTTCAGTTTTTTACCATCAAGTATAATGTTGGTAATAGCTTTTTCTTTTCTTTTCCAGAACAAATACTTCTTATCAAGCTGAGAAAGTTTTCTGTTCCCATCTTCTGAGAGTGTTTATCATCAATGTTAAATTTTGTGAAGTTTTTAATGAATGCCCAAAGACTGATAAGATTATATAATTTTTTCTTTAGCTTTTTAAATGGTCAATTACTACTCTGAGATCAACTTTTCTGTTTCAACCCTGACTGTTCTAGCACTAACTGATCCGCTATTATTTAATTCTGGCACTAAACCTCCAAGAGTTAGAACGTATCCCTGTAAGTATCCACAAGATATCCTTCACTTTGAATGCTAGCCACACATTATTGGAGTCCCTACTCACATTTGTGACTGGTTGGCTACTAATTCCAGGGTTCCCAAGATCTCTTCAAGCTTAATAACTTGCTATAACGACTGGCAGAACTTAGAAAAGTACTATATACAGCAGGTCCTCAAAACATCAGATGCCTTAGGAACTTCGCTTCTGTTTATATCAATAAGCCTATGTATGGTAAAACTGGTTTCATTGTATACAGGTTCTCTTAAAGAAGCAGAACTTATTGACAACCTTAAGTAAGGACTTAGGAGTACAGTTTTATTTTAAAGGGTACAACTCGGGAACAGGAGTGAAGAGACACATGGGGTGAGGTCTAGAAGAGCCCTGAACACACAGGCGGCTTCTGTGTGCTCTCTCGGTGGGATCAGAGCATGCTACCTTCTAGCACACTGATGTCTTCACCCACCAGGAAATTGTCCTAAGCTTGGGGTCCATAGTTTTTATTGGGATTTCACTTTATCACTCTAACACATGATACTGTTGTCAAAGCTAGGATACTATTAACAACTACTACCAACTAACAACCATTAACTTTTAACAATGATTAATTATTAACAATAAGCATTGACTGTATGTGTATACATGCACATATATAGACACTCATACTCTAAGCTACGTAATTGTCACTCATTAAATATTATTCAATAAATATCTATTTGCTTCTCACTTTCTTAGCAGAACAAAATAGCTGTGTCTTACTTTATCACCTACAACAATAACATAATAGCTACCATTTATTGATTCCCTCCTATATGCCAGATGGATTACATATATTTCATTTTCATAAAAGCCCCATAAGATAAACATTATGATCTTTAACTATCAAAGAGGGAAACGAGTCTCAAAGAGGTGAGGTTGCATACAAAAATCACACAGCTAGTATTTAAAACAACGGTCTTTTTGCCTTTAATGTTGTAGCTGTTTTACTGCCTCTTTTCAAATACGCTCTCCATGGCTCCTGCTTCGACGGGCCCAGTGTAAGTAGCTCGATTGCTCCCCATTAATCCGGATAAGCTAGCAGAACAGACGTTGGCTTAGATTCTGAAAAGACCTCTGTAGATAGAGAATCCTCTTTTCTCCCTTAGCCTGTTAAACCGGGGGAAGCGGGACCTTTTGGGGTTGCGGAAGTGATCACTTATCTTGCCTGTTAATCAGCCTTCCATGTCTGTATCTTGCCTTTCTGAGGGCCATCCGGTCCCCCGGAGCCTCGTCCGCATTGATCCTTCCGCTTAAGCCCTGGGAGCTAGCTGCCATATCGACAAAATCCCTCCTCTTATTTTTTCCCCCGAGTTATCAAAGAGCAGGCTATCAAGACGGGAGATACACTGGCGACCAGAGTCCACAGGACTCGGTACCTGCTTAGAGGGCAGGGAAAACACTGAAGAAACGGGAGAACCCAGGGTGACTGCATGGTTTCGCCTGTGCAAGACTGAGAGGAAGGTCGAAGTCGGTGCCAACAATGACAATGATGGCGATAGACGGGTAACGTTCATGGAGCGTTTAACACACACCAGGCCCTATTTTGAAAGCCTGACCACATTAACTAGTTTAATTCTTACACTGACCCTTTGAGAAAATGATTCCTATCCTCATTTGACGGATGTGAAAACAGAAGTGGGAGAGTGGAGCTACCGGCAGGGAGTGAGAAAGGGAAACTGACCAAGAGGCCCGGTCCGTGTTTCAAGTCCAGGAAGCGGGCGGTCTCCAGCGGGGAGCCACTGAGCCATTTGTGCCTGCTCCGTTCCAGCCGCTGAAGGACGCGAGACCTGGTAAGCTTGTGGCCGTTCTAACATTGCCCTGAACATCAGCCTTCTGATTTGAGAGTTTCCTTAAATGCAAAACAGGATTAATGATTCACCCTTGACTCCCAGAGGTGTCTACGAATGAACGAGGTAAAAAGTCTGTAAAACCCCTGGCCCATAGCTGATTCCTGCCCAATGGCACACACCCCTCCTGCCTTTTCCACGCGTGCGCGCGCACACACGCATGCACACGGGTGATCGGTAAGTGGTTTTTCTCTTCTTCAAGCTAGTGGAAGACAGGGATGAGTACATTCTTTGGGGGGTTTTGGGAGACAAGCAGAAAGTGCCTCCAAAACCCAGCGAAGGTGTAAACAGCAGGCGTCGCGGTGAGGAGCGGGGCTGCTCCACCGCTGTCTCCGGGTGAAGGGCCGCCCGAGCTCGCTCCAAGAGGAGGACGGGTTAGCCTGCGCGCTGCCCGCGCCGCTTCCATCTAAACTCCTCTGGGGGATTATTCTAAAGATGCCAGCCAGGGAGACAGCCTAATAATACCCCTGCAATGTTACAGCTCCTTCCTCCGCTTGGCAGGATGCAAGCGCGGGTCTGTCTCCACTAGTCCCTAACCCTCTATTAGTTCACTCTTCAAATGGCTGAGGGCAGTCGGAAGGTGGAAAAGTTCAGCTCCTTCTTTCCGTCCCCTTCCCCCTCCTCGCCCTTCCTGAATCCTGCGAGGCAGCGCGGTTGGGAAGCAGCAGCCGGCCGACAGGAGGTGCTGCTGGGTTCCCCCGGGCCTTGGACACTGGACCCTCGGCCTTCGGCAAATGGCCTTCAAATAGCGAAACTTAAACTATCATGACTTCTCTTTGCGTTCTCCCTGGCCTACCCTTCCTCCAGTTCTACCCACCCCAACCGCTGCACGCACACACAACACATTTTTATAAGCCTGCTGCGTGACTCTGCAGCTTTAGGACTCATCTGACACTAGTTTTCTCAGTTTTCTGTGAGCCCCTGTGATTGCCCTCATTTCCTTGTGTAAAACATTGTGATGCTGGTTTCATCACAGGATAAAAACCAAACCGTTTAATATGGCACAAGCCGCTGTTTCCCCGCTGTCTTTGTTTGTTTTCTAGGCTCATCCTCACCCCTTCCTTCTGAAGGTCTTTCAGGTCCAGACATTTGTGCAGTAATGCCTTTTACTGCCCTTCACCGCAGCTTTTACCTGGTTCGCCCTATCCAGTCTTCAGGTTTTAATGTTGACCTTGCTTCTTCATTGATCCCTGCACAGGGTCAGATTCATTGCCTATGGTTCATCTCTCCCTGGACCCTAAGAACTCATGAGGGCAGGGGCCAGGTCTGTCTTTTACAATGTTGTCTGTCTAGCATAGTTCCTAAGGTAGAGATTATTAAGTGTTCACCAATATCTACTCTCTTATTTAATTAGAGAAATCCTAAATTCTAGCATACTAAATGACCAATAAACTACAGACTACATGTTAGAGCTACCCTTGCATCTTGTGATAGTTAAGAGATTAAATTCTAGTCATTAATACGTGAATAGAAATAAATATGCTGCATAGAAGAAACAGCTAGGTACAAAACTTCCCCTTCCCCTTTCCCCAGTTCCTGGAAGGGGGTTAGAGTGGGACAGTTACGTTAGACCCATTTTGTGTCAGTGCTGTGAAAGACACATTTTGATTATGGCAGAGCTGCCCTGTTAGTCTTGGACAGCTTCATTCTACATGACTGCATTAAAAAAACCTAATTTGTTGAAGCTACTATACTTATTTTGGGATCTTCTTGTTGTAGCTTGGATCATGATTTTGGTAAGCAGATATTCAATAAATATTTTTAATGAATAATAGATGGATGGATTCTGATGGTCAGAGGAACTTTGATATTATTGTTCTGTCTACTTTTTTGTTCTCAGTCATTGTTTCTTTCTCATCTTAGAGCAAAAGATTCTCCATAGTCAGTAAAGCAAAATAGTACACAGGGATTTGACTAGATATAGATCTATAGATGTGGACATAGAGATAGACATAGGCATAGGCATAGACATAGATAAATAAAGAGAAAGAGAGAGAGAAACAGAGAGAGAGAGAGAGGAGAAATTTAAAAAAGAGCAACCAGCGGTTAATCACTCATACCTTAAACTTGCATTAGATGCTAGATAGCTGCATGCTAGGCACTGCTCTAGGTACCATATGTACATTAATTCACTTAATGCCCATAACCATTTTATAAATAGGTACTATTATTCACCCCATTTTACAGATGGGGATACTGAGGGCCATTTAGGATAAATGGCTTGCCTGCAGTTACACAAGTTGTGTTCCTCAGTTATGAACCCAGGTAACCTGACATAAGACCCTAAATCTTAATGATTATATCACGTGGGCTTTTGAAGAATAAAAATCACCAAAAGCATAGAGTGTCAGAGCTGAAAAAATGTGCACAAGCACCTAATCCAGTTTCCTTATTTTACAGATGAGGAAAGTGTGGTCCAGTGAGGGAAAAAAATGATTTGTTTAAAGTGACACAGATAGAGAGAGGTTTCCTATTTCCTATTTCAGGGAGCAATGAATGACTCCAGGGATCGCAGTTTCCATTGACCGGTATGTTGAGAATAAAAAAGGGAAGAGTGCAATGACAGAGGAATGACACAGGGCATGTGTGTGGGAGGAGCGAATGGCAGACAGAATGCGTGTGTGCTAGAGTAGATATTTGGTTCCAATTATTCATTCCCTGTTACACATCCATACTCTTTGTCATACAACTTTACGGCGTCCTTCCATTGTACACAGTCTTATACTAGTGCAAAGGAGCTTGGTCATGTGATGTGATGTGGTCAGTGGAATATCAAACAGACAGGAGGTGAGCAGAGATGCAAATGCGCTCAAAGAGATCGGCTTGCACTTGCACTCCTATGATTTTTCCATAATAAAAAATGCCTCAGAAGATACTAATTGAAGGAGAGGATGGACACCCCAAAGTGAAATGTGAATCCTAGAAACACACCCATGGGATCTACAGACTAAAGCTGCATTGCCTCAACCAATCCACAAACTCATGAGTGGGAGAAGAAATGCTTGTTGCTGTCAGCCACCAAGATTTGGGGTCGTTTGTTATTAGATCATTATTATGGTAACAACTAACAAATATAGCATGACTTATCTTTGCCAACTATACCTTACACTAGACTATTTTATAACCACTTCACATGCATTTTATATCAGCTTACTTGCTACAGCTTCCAAAATAGGGACGTTGGAAGGGAGATGAGTCACATCAATATGCTTATATAAATCTGTAGAAATTTGGGGTGGGTGTCAAAAGCAGAGAGCCTGTTAGAAACAATGTCTCCTTTAGAAAGTAAATAAATTCTCCTAAAAGCCATGGGAAAAAATAACTAAAATACTGTAGGTTTTCTAAACATGGAACATAATAATTCAGTCTATAGAGGTAGCAGCATGGGAGAGTGGGCCTTATTCCTTAAAATCATTCATGTCATCATGCTGGTTGAATACACAGAGATACTTCCTATCACTATATTTTTATTACTGTAATATACTAATTATCTGTGGTCAAGGATGTCTGTACCAGCAAGTGAACTACGTAAGGACTTGAATTTATTCCTTCTGAATCAAGGTTAAAATTTTGGTGATATCGTATGGTGTTAGGCTCAGAGATCTAGGAATACCTGATTCCTGTCGTGGTAATCACCTCCACTTCATGAGTCCCACAGATTTCCTAGATAAACAAATCATAGTAACACCACAGGACTAAAATTATTATTAATTGCCCACATATCTGAAATTGCAGTGCAACATTCTAGGGAAAGATTGGGTTAGGTGTGTGACTTTGGTTTAATGTCTAAATAGAGCCTTTTACTCCCTCTATTGCACAACTGACCCTCCCCCAATATATATTTCCAGATCTTATGATTTTCTCTGCCTGCCAGGAGGAAATGAAAACTACATGACGAGGTCTGATCAGCAGCACATGGCTCAGTTCATCAATTCCACATAGGAAATGGAAAAGAAAGAGCAGGGCGCAGACCTGCCTGCTCACCTACTCTTTGTCTAATAAGTATTTGAGAAGTGTAGGATCCAGCAGAAGGCATGTGAATCTTGCGTCCTAGAGAGATGTGGCCTCTTCCTTTCTTGCCGAGTGCTCCAGCCATGACTGGTGTAGAAAGAAGTACTGCTCCTTCTATAGGCTGCATCACAATACCTCATCATCTATGTTAGGTTCAAGCAGAGTATAAACACTCAAGCATGTTTGTTGATTAAATAAATACTTGTGCTAGAGACAGTGGAGACCAGCAAAACCAAGTAATAATTCACAAACCAGAAGAATTAAAAATCAATCAAGAGTGATCAGAAATGCACAGAAATTAGTTGATCAATACCTACTTATTGTCCTATGTGGTAGGACTTGGAGATACAAAGGCAACTGAGATAGACTATCTGTCCTCCATGAACTTGTGTTTGGAGGGATGACATAGTCAGTTATACTGGTAACTCTGACAAGAGCTATGGCAGAGCTAATATGGGCCCACAGAGACGGGGGCGGGGGTGGGGGAGAAAGCTCAGATCAGACAAGGAGGACTTTCTAGAGGAGACGACATCTAAACTCATTTTGGAGAATGAGCTAACGTGAGAAAGACAGACAGTAGGCAGAAGGAATAGCAAGATAAATCATGAGAGCTTGCAAAAGACTGGCATGTTTGAGAAAAAAAGTAAAATTCTGTATAGTTAGAGTATAGGTTGTATATGTGCGTGCTGGAGTGTTGGGTCTAGGAGGGGACATGATAAAGTTGGGCAGTCAGAACGTGGCAGATGATGTTTAACTACATGACCTTCAGTGGAAGGTCAGGAGAGTAGAGGGTTGGCATGGAGCTGCAGGGTCAAAAAGAAATTCTTCATGACTGGGGTAATAAGAAAAAACTAAGTCTAACAAAAACTAACACAAGCTATTATTCTTGAACTTTTAATATGTCATACATGTTAGACACACACCATCTTGTATCCCCACACTCTCTCTTTGATTGTCTACTTTTTAATAGATGAACACAGTGAAGTTCAGAGAGATTGAGTGGCTTGTTTAAATCACACAGTTGGTAAGGGAGAGAGCAGCAACACGAGCCCATGTCTGCTTGCTCCTGAAACAGATGTTCTGAACGTCTAAACCCCGTAATTGTGAAGTGTACTTCAAAGACAGGCTAAATACAAAGATGCAGAGATAGGGTTATCATTTTATATAAAGACTGCAGCGCTGGCCAGCCCCAGAGTTCTAAGGTACTGAGCCCCGTTAGGGAGCCTGAGAAGCTGCAAAGATTATAAAATGGATCCCCAGGGGTCTGCACTTACCCCCCTAGTGCATTCCCCTAGAAGAACCTGCTGTCATCTATTCCAGGAGACAGATATTCACCCTGAAGTTGTGAAGAGCAATTTAAAAAAAGTGCAACAAAAAAAGTCAAACCTAGTACTTGCAGCTGATGGTTGGACAAACTGGGGCAGAGAGTAGTTTGTTATTGTTATTTAATTTTCCAAAAAGAGTGCAGAGTTTCATCCTATTTATAATAAAAATCACTGGCAGAACAAAAGCATCTCATCAGCAATCATTTCTACAAATAGAGTATTGAAGCTTTAGATATTAACATGTGTTATAAATGTCATTGATATATTAAGACTTTTCAGACTGTCTCTCTAAAAATAGAGGGAAAGCCAGAGGGAGGAAGGAGAACACAGAACTGACTAATTCAATCAGAAAATAGGAAACCTATTCTTGCACAATTAAGTCTTATTTGTGAGCAACACAAGTAAACACCTGAATCTGATTTATGGTTTGAATTCTATTCACCCACAGATTGTGAGGCAGAGAAGGAAAAAGACAGGAAGAGAGGGAGGAAGGAAGAGGGAAATGAAAATATGTGGAATTAAGGGATTTTAATATTAAAATCTCAGAAATTATGCTCTGCAGTCATCTCACTTTGCATGTGGGGAAAACTGAATCTCAGGGAGGTTATAAAATTCAATCTTGGCCAGCGTTGCTTGGTGTCAGACAAGAAAAGCTTCAGAAATCTGAGCTCTAAATCAGATATTAAAGGAGAGAACGGGTGTTTTTTTCTTTAAAAAAATGGAAAGCTCTGTTGTTCAGGGAAACAGCCTTGGGACGGCTCAGGAGTAGAGTTAGAGAGAAAGGGAAGGGAGCACAAACCATGTGTCGCACCTACCACTGGACGGGAGTAGTATGTATGCATGTTTTATCCAACTTGATACTCATGACAGCCCTGGACAGGGGAGCCATTAGGTCCATTTTATTCATGACATCCCATTTGGTTCACGAACACTCAGGGAAGGTAAGTCATGTGCTTATGGAGAAACAACCAAGCTGGCTTCACTGACCCTTGCCCCTGAGGTGCCAGCCCATTCTCAGCATCTGAGCAGAGTCCAGGGATAGAGTTCCCACTCGCCACTTCCCCTTAAGACTTCGCCTGGGCACCTCAGAGCCATGAGAGGTAGTGTGACCGCCTGGGCCAACCTCCTCACACACAGAAGCGCTCCCTTGAGATGACAGGGACCCTGGCATGTGTTCCCTTTTCTCTGCTCAGCCAAATCCCTAAGCACCGACTCCTTTCCCTTTAACTCTGGGGGAAATTGTAGAGCAGATCAATTCTGTCCTACATTACACACAAGGTTGCCTGATTCAATTAGAAAAAGAATAGCAACCAGTAATTGTACAATTAAGTTTTGTATTGATGAACTGTACAAATAACTAAACGTCTAATTTTTGCCTTGAATGTAACTCATCGTAACAGATGTTCCAGAACAGGCCACGGAGGCATGCCACATGGGTGGCGAAGGGCACATGGAGAGGAGGGAAGAAACAGAAGAGGCTTTGTGGGATTTAAAAATAAATACTATGAAAAAAGGTGGTTGTAGTTTGGTAGTGCAAAGTGGTGCTTTGATATTGCTATTCTTATTTTTAGGGCCCTCTTAAGCTTCCCTGGAGCCCTATAGCCATAGAGAAAGAAAAGAAGGTTCCTCCATTTCTTCTCCGCCCACACTTCCTCCTCCTCCTCCTCCTCCTCCTCCTTCAGCTTAACCTTCCGCTTCTTTTCTCATTTATCTGGTCATTGAAATGACAAGTATTTTCTTTTTATTTCCAGTCTAAGACTTAGCTCGTAATGACTTATAATAACCCCGAGTTCATTTTGCATCTGCTTTTTAATTCTTAGAATTACACATTATTGTTATGGTCAGGCAATACTTGCTTAAAGTATAACTAAAGTAAACTATGTGGAAGTCTATAATGAAGAAAGTGAAAAGTGAAAGCTCTTCACCGATCTCAGCCGCAGGGAGACTGCCAGCTGGGGGCAGCGTCCGGTGTGAACAGCCCTGCTCTGGCTTCTCTCTGCTCGGGTTTGTATTTCAGCTCTACCACTTTCCACCTGCGTGTCTTTGGGAAAGTGACTCAGCTTTTCTGGGTCTCAGCTTTCTCAGACGAAAAACTGAGGCTCAACGTCATGACCCGTCTCTCAGGGCTGCTTGTAAGGATTGGATGAAATACTTACTGTACAGTAGTCCAGTGCCTGAGCCACAATGAGAGCTCCCACTTAGCCTTCCAGCATAAACTCCAGCAGAGCCTTCCAGATACACAAACGCATACGAACAATCGGTTAAGTCTATATATTATGTGTAGAGAATGCTTTTTTCCCCCCTTAAACTATAACGTGGGTCTCTTCCAATGTCTGCTGACATAGACTCTTCTTTTTAAACATCTGTTCCATTTAATGGATATACCTACTCAGCTTTTTACTGATAGTAATTGAGAAGGTATCCTCTGTGTTTTGGTTTTATTTTGTAAGCAATATTGCAATAAATGTCATAACATTTATGACATTTCAAAGCCTCCACCATTGTATCACTTAGGTGGTCCATTTGTTACATGAAGTATTACTGGGTTGTATGATCCCCTTGAAAAAGCTGAGGGAGAGAGTCCCAATAGTCATTTTGTTTGGATTTTCTTTCCCTGGCTGGTCCCATGGCAATTCCTTCAGCAAAGATCTGCCTGGATGGAGTGTATTCAAAGATGACCCGGCACTGCTCTGTGTGTGAAGACCTCAGGCCCTGATAGAAAAATGAAACATAGATACTATAGAGACACTGAGGCATTCAGCCAAACAGAAACAAACTTGCAGTTCTCTCCCAGCTTCGGTAGAAAATCACTGGAATTTATATTATTGCTGCTCTCTAAATGTCTCTTGGGAGTTTCGGCTACTTTCAAGACTTTTTTTTTTTTTTTTTTAAAGATAAATTGGTGTCGGGATCTCTGGGGCCTGAAGATGACGTGGGCCTTAGAAGAGCCCAACTGCCTGGTCTGCTCTTACCTGTAGCCTGTCTTCTGGGCACCCCCGCACAGCCACAGCCGAAGGGCACTGCCGGAAACCTCTAGTTTTTGAGTGTTCAGCTGCTCAGCTCCCCTGTGCTTAGGGACATAGATCCCTGCAACTTTTCTATTTCAAAATATCACAGGGAATACCGTGAGACTTGAGCCTGTCGCAGCAACCGGAAGGAAAACCAGAGAAAACAATAAATGGGGAGAGGAAAAAAAGAGCTGACATTTTCTTCTAGAAAGAATAATGCATTTGAATATTTCATTTTGCTGTAGATTGAAAGGGGCTTTAGGCAGAAAGAGGTGAGAGGGGGAAAAAATGAGAAAGATAGGGGGACACATAAGCCCCGAGAGATGGGCATTGTAATCTAGAGAGTTTTTTCTCAGTGTTTGGAGACTGTCCCTGGTGTCCTTGTCACACCTGTAACAGAATGTGCTGAGTGGGAGATGATTCTGCCATTTCAGGACTTACTGCAACCTGGTCAATTTCCTTCTCTGAGTCTCCTTCCTTTCTTCCTCCCTCCCTCCCTCCCCCTCTCCCTCCTTCTCTCTCCTTCTTCTTTTCCTCCTCCTCCTTCTTCTCCCCCTCTTCCTCCTTCTTCTCCTTCTCCTTTAAACTTATTTGATTCCACATCTCTTTTTTTCCCTCACATTTTTAAGTTACAGAATACAGGCTCAGTAAATATTTGCATACAACCATGTAAACATTCCGTTCCCATAATTGTAATTGTATCAAAAACAACAGGGCTAGATCAACACCACACTAAAAGTACTTAGGACAGTATATGAACTTTGTGAAACAAATAGGCTTCACGTTATCCCAAATCATTGTCCATGAAGAATGTGTGAAGAAGGTCTGCACATACCTAGCCTGATTCTCGCATATATTTTGAAAACGTTCTTTTGAAAAACAGTTTCCTAGATGGATGGAAATTATAGTTCAGACTTCTGTAACTTTCTTAATTAGCATATGGTATTTAAAGAAAAATATGATTTCACCAATTAAATTTTAACAGTACTCAAAATAAATTGAAAAACTTAAATGCAAAGTAGATGAACATTTTTAATAACATTTGGCACAACTGCTTAAGAATAAAAACTCCATATCAACTTCTCGTAAAACTTAGCATGTAAAAGATCATCTAAATATGTGGTTAGGAGGAAGAGAAGAGAGACAGAAGGAGGAAAGAAAGAAAGGTATAAAAGAAAGGACTAGAGAGAGTGACTAACAGGGAAGGGGAAAGAAAGACTAGAAGGCAGACTACATGTATGAAGGTAAATAATCACCATTACTTTCTGATATTACAAAGATTGAGAAAGCATTTCAATGGAGCTAACATTCCCTGTGAGTGGGTGCTAGAGGGATCTCTATGGAGAGTCCAATTGGGAATCATTTGAAAATTTATAGGAACCTTGTCACATTGCCAGTAGTAACTAAAAGGGAATGTTTAAGCTTCTGGTTTAATGAACTGGCATTCCATATCAGACTGGGCTTGTTTACTTCCTTACTTTTTTACTCACTAAATCTGGCCTTGGACCAGTTACTGAACTTCCCTGGGCCTCAGTCCCTTCATATGCAAAGTGGGAATTACAATTCCTAGGACCTTAGAAAGAATGGAATGACATAGTGCTTGCTGAGAGTCCAGCATGGAGTCTGTGTAGCTTATGCCTGTTGCTGCTGCTATTCCTCTTCTTATTATCATTATCACTACTATTACCCTTTTGGAAAATAAGGGCTCAATATTTATAAAGAACCCTACGTGTATTTATTCCCGTTGGCCCAGCAATCCCCCTCCTGGAAATGAATCTCAAGAAAATAACTCAACAAAAGGATAAAGCTAAAGTGCTCATCATTATAGCATTAGCCATAATTGTCAAAAAAAGGAACAATTTAAGTGTCCATCAATAGGGGAATCATTTACAGTAAATTATGATATATCAACATAATAGGGTATTATGCGACCATTACCATGATAATTATGACAATGTAGCATCATGAACAAATGCTTAGCATTTAATGTTAAGTGAAAAAAATATAAAATGATATATATAGTACAATTGTAGCATTGTAAAAATATGCATGCATATTGGCAAGTACTGGAATCTTATATGCAGAAATTGGAATAATTATGTATGGATGTGCACTTAAAGATTTTTTTCCTTTCTACAAATTGTTTTATAATATTGTTTTGAAACCATCTATTCAATAATAAAAAAACCATGCAGCTGAAGATTACTAAATAGGCATACTAGTTATAAATCATTTCAGTGAATTAGTGGTAAAACAGATTTACTTAGAGACATGCATACAAGGGCTTTGGGACATTTATGTGGGCAATATTTATGAGTAATAAGCAAATAGCCAACACATATAACTTCTACTATGTGCCAGGTACTATAGCCTGTGTACTACTTAATTCATTTTATACTTTGAATTTTTTTTATAATGACACTAATTTCAAGTTAAGAAAACTAAGGCACAGTGTGTTTGTAACTGTCCGTAAGTCACATAGTTACTAAATAGTGGAAGGGATTTGAATCTAGCCAGTCTTATGGCAAAATCCATGCTCCTAACTGTCACAGGCACTGGCGTCGCCCAGGAATGGCTTCACGGGTGTGTGACCACTGCAATCACTCCACACAGAGCCCCTGCTCAGAAGGATCCAACATACGGAGTTTAATGCTCTGTTGTTGCTGTCTTGAAATGTTTAATAATTTTATCTTTGAAGTTGTGTTTTGTAATTAAACTCTGATGGGACAAACAATCAGGGGCTGAGGTCTTAGTGCTACTGCTCACATGTGGTTCTACCTCCCTGAGATGGGTTCACAGATTCCACTCTCTACCCCGGTGCCCTGGGCCCTGCCCAGACTCCACCTCTTCGCCCCCACCTTCCAGCCACTGCCACCCTCCATCAGGGTGGTGACCAGATCACACTTGCAGAGCCAAGAATGGGCTCCATCAGCATCCTCTATCCCCCGTGGGGGTCTGCATGAGATTGGGGTTGGGCCTGTGCCTGGTGTCATTTTTGGGTGGCACGAGGCTGTGGGTGTCTTGCCCTGGTTGGCATCACCATGATGCATTCAGCGGTCAAGTCAGCAGCAGCCTGTTATCTACCCTTGACCCAGGTATGAAACACCCTCCTGTTGTAATGAGAGATTGGAATCCCTTGGGTGTTGCCCCTCGGCTCCAGGTCGGGGCAAAGGATCTGCGGGAAGTGGAGACTGACTTTTATCCACATCTGATCAAGGTCCAACTATCAACTTCAAACTGATCCCCGTGAACTATGAAGCTGGCCCTACATTCTGATGTGGTTTTATATATTAACAAAAAAACATAAATGTGATTAAAATGAAGACTCCTGGCCTTGACCTACTATAAATCAGAGGACACAACAGAGGGAGAATCACAGAAATGATGCTTCTGCCAGTGACCTATGTTCTGTACAACTTTATTCAGATGATATGACTTAGTCCATGGGTAGAAGTTACATTATCTCAGCTGTCTGCAAAACCAGAGGTCATGAGCCAGCTCTCAGCAGATGCGGTGTCACCAAGGAGGTGATGGTGCTCCATGGTTGACACACAGACTTGTCACCATTCCCCTTGGATTGGAATCTAAGTGTGCCACAACTGTGCCACCTGTGTGACCTTTAACTAGTTACTTCTTTCATTAATAAAAGGCATAAGATCACCTTTTCTCACATTGTTTTGAGAAGTTAAGTGATGTCCATACAGTAGTTATTAGCATAGTGCCTGGTACAGAGTAAGGACACAGAAAATTTTATTTGTTACCCAGAGCTGAGGTTTATACAGCATCCTAGACACGGAAGTGAGAACTTTGTGCTTCAGATGCCATATGGGAAGGGGACAATGAAGGATGACATTCTGTTGGGAAAGTTTAAGAACCAGGTATTTTAATCTTCCCATGAGTTAAGTATACCTGAACAGCAGGTACTAACAGATATAACCAACATTTTTTTTTCTCAGAAGCATATTTTGAATGTGCTCAAATACTCCTATAAAGGTTTGGTTGAGTTCCCAAAATGTTGTGAAATGCCACATGGTGGAGACTACTTTGGTTTGAAAAATCAGAACAGGTGCTCTCAGTTTATTCTTTATCCACAAAAATAACCTGAGCATTTCCAAGTGGTGTCTGATATTTTTAGAATTTCAAGAGGATTATTTGATACATAGAAACTCCCCATTGGAGGGAGCCTTTCATTTATATATTCTTTTAATGAATAAGTCAGTGAAAAGTTAGCTAGGAAGTGAGGAAAGAAACCAATATTGTTGAAATTTTTTTTTGTCCTCACTCGAGGACATTTTTTTCATTGTTTTGAGAGAGAGAGGAAGGGAGAGAAGAAACATCAATATGAGAGAGAAATATCAATTTGTTGCCTCCTGTACGCGCCCAGACTGGGGATTGTACACCTGGACTGGGCATCAAACCTGCAACCTTTCAATTACAGGATGATGCTCCAACCGACTGAGCCACATTGGCCAGGGCTGTTGATAACTTTTAATGTGATAAAAATTTTTGTATATGCTTCTGAAACCAATTTGACTGAGGCATAACTTACAACAGTAAGGTAAATGTGCCTATTTTAAGTATACAAAGCAACGAATCTTAACAAATGCATAAATTCTGCTGATCACTTCTTCAATCAAACTATAGAACGTGTCCATCATTTCCCGAAGTTCCACTGTATTCCTTCCCAGTTAATCACCTACCCTCTACTCTGGGCAACCAGTGATCTGATTTCTATTACAATAGATTAATTTATCTAGCTTAAACTTTCATGTGTGTGGAACCATACCTAATATACTTCTGTGTTGGTTGCCTTTACTCAGCGTCCTTCAGAGAGAGAATGAGAGAGAGAGAGAAAGAGAGAGAGAGAGACAGGCAAAAAGTTAGTTTTTTAGAAGGTATTGGCTCACCCAATTCTGGAGGCTGAGAAGTCCTATGATCTAGTGTCTGCAAGCTGGAAACCCAGGAAAGCTAGTGGTCTAGTTCAAAGGCCTGATGGTCAGAAAGCCAATGGTATAGATTCCTGTCTGGGTCTGAAGGCCTGGGAACCAAGAAAAGGTTGATATCTTAGCTCAAGGAGTGAGGCAAAGAACAATTTCAATCCTCTTCCACTATTTTGTTCTATCCAGGCCTCCCGTGGATTAGATGAGGCCCATCCACATTGGGGAAGGCCTTCTGCTTTTCTCAGTCCACCAATTCAAATGCTACTCTCATCTGGAAACACCATCACAAACATACTAGAAATAACACTCAGCCACTTATCTGGGCACTTCGTGGCCCAGTTACATTGACATATAAAATCAACCATCACACTGATGACCTGCAGTATTGGTAGTTTCTTTGTATTGCTAATTATTACTACATACAATGGATATACCACATTTAGTTCATCCATTCACCTGGTTTTGCATACTGTTGCAGTTTTTGACTATTTTAAATAAAGCTGTATGAACATTCCTGTGTAAGTCTCTTTTTGTGAATGTATATTTTTATTTCTTTCAGCTAAAGAGACATTTTCTTTCTACTGGGGAAATTTTGGGTCATGTGGTAGGCACATATTTTTATCTTCATAAGATACTGCCAAACGTTTTTCAAATGCTTGTGCCATGTTGCTCTTCCACCAGCCACATGCAATAATATTTGTAAATTAATAAATTATTTCTTAATTGATTGTGTCATTGGCAATGAAGACAGAATACTTTAAATTTCCACAAAATGGCTACACGACAAATTTCTCTGTGAAAATTGTTTCTTTCTTCTTAAAGAATAACAAGTACATATCAAGTTGATCACAAAACTGCTTTCAGAAATTGAAGTCCTCAGATTTATGACTGTTGTAAAAATAAATTTTGGCACAATGGTATATAAGTAGAGTTTAAAATATCATAAATTTGATGAAAAAGATTCAAAGTGAGCAATATAGGTAGTATGTTATCAAGCAAGAAAAGCTGCTTATATTCCAACTACAAGTAATAGGTTTGGGATATATATTGCTTCCCTCTCCTGGAATATGTTAGTAGAATCTTATCCTATATTATAGAAAAGTAAATAGCTTTGCCATAGGGCTAGTTTTATCACTGTCTTAGTCCATTTGGGCTGCTATAACAAAATACCACAAACTGGAGAGCTTATAAACAACAGAAATTCGTTGGGTGAGGGCCCTCTCCCAGGTCATAGACTTCTCAACGCATCCTCCCGAGGCAGCCAGGGTAAGGGAGTGCTGTGGGATCTCTTTTGTAAGAGCATTAATCCCACCCATGAGGGCTCCATCCTCAGAACCTAATCACCTTCCAAAGGCCCCACCTTCTAACACCATAACTTTGTAGGTTAGGATTTCAACATATGAATTGGGGGGTGGGGAAGACAAACACATTCAGACCATAGCAATCTTACATCGTAGTTGTGTTCACACTGTCCATGAAAAAAAGCAAAACATAGAGAATGGTTGCAGGATTCTCTATGAGTTGTGACCAGTGCTCACTAAAGTTTCAAAATTTGTCTCCATAGTATCCTGGCATAGACCCATGGAAGCAGAAAACCTTCAGGAAATGAGCTGTATTCCTCTTTGTGCCTTCTACTTCCAAAAGCTCTGCAGGGTTCCCTGGGTGCTCAACAGATGCGTGGCAAAGGGGGCTAAACTCAAACTCATCTTTATGCCCTGCAGGTCATCATGAACTCAGATCATAGTGATATGCAATTGTTAATGGTTGTATATAATACTTCATAGGCCTTGAAAGACTCTTATTTGTGACCTGTCTTGATTGAAAGACTGTTCTATAAAGCCTGTAAAACAGGAACTCTTACTTTCACTCCTTTCCAGTAAAGAATGGAGGTGTAGGGGGGTTTCCTTGGCTTTCCCAAGGTCACACTGATGACGTCACAGCCACGAACCTGGTGCTCATGTCACAAGACCTTCTACTCTCCAACTCTGGTGCTCCACCAACGACCATCATGGTACCAATGAGTTTTGTACATTGAAAAATATTTCTCTGTTTGCTCAATGGTAGGAGTTCTGTGAGCTGAATCACAATGCCACCCCTTTTCATCTGTTCCTTCCTTTTGCCTTTGTGAAGGTAGCCTGAGACCCGTGGTGGAGGTGTGAATTAAACTTATAACTCCTGATGACAAAAGTCCCTGGGCCAGGCGAGAAACTGTGTTTATACATAATAATCTCATCAGGGGGTTATGAGGCCTAATTAATTACTGTTTGCAAAGCAGCCTGAAATAGGAAGATGAAAGGTTTTATCAGAGTGTACAGTATTGATGGCAGTTTAAGCATTGTGTGTACAGAACTAGCAAAAATGACATACTGCCAGTGAGGCAGAGAGAGTCAGTGGGAGGGCTTAATTAGTGAAACACCTGCATACCCCTGAGATTCCTGGGGACCGCAGGTTCAATTCCAAGCAGCTAAACCTGTCTCTTCATCCTTTGGCTGTACTTAGATGGATGGACCATAAACATGGTCCACCTTAGCGGCAGCTTGGATTTGACCTGGGAGGTAGACCGTGTATATCTTTTGCTTTGAAGGATTGCATTTATAACAGACAGAACAATGGAGAGAGAGTTCCCTGCTCACCTTCATTTGTATGACCATACCTGGAACTGTTGTTTACATTTTAATAGAAATTTGCACTCCCTTGGAAAGACTATTTAAACCATTATTGGGAATTGTGATTAAGCCAAAGAGAGGTCTATGGACAAAAAAAAGAGGGATGTACAAGTTCAGTGACCTAAAGTTACCTCACAGGGCCATCTGACCATAAATTCCTAACTGGGCAGATCATGGTGGGTAGTCACATCCCAGACCTATACCTTCTTTAGTAAAAGGTTTTAAGTCAGCCCTGTCCATTGTTCTTGTGCATCTAGGTTAGCACAGCTTTGAAAGGCCTGAAGTAATCCTTTTTTCCAGACCCTGCAAAGGCATAACCACCCTCAAGGGAGCACATCATCTTGTTAAGTGTCCTGTACCTTTCTCCCATCCTCTTGTAATCTTCCTCACATTCTCACCTTACTTTCAAATGTATAAAAGAAACTGCAAAACTGTCATTCGCGGGAGCTATTCAGATCTTGTTTCCCACCATGATGTCAGTGTGGCTCAAATAAACTCTCATAAAATTTCTCTATAGGTTTGAATATTCTTACACAGATGGGTCAGCTTTGGGTTCCAGTTCCTTCTATTTGCTAGCTGGACTGACCTAACTTCTTGAGCCCATTTTCATCATCTAAACATGTCCTATTGTGAATGGGAGATTTAAATGAGTGCTGTGCAGGGTTCCTCACACATTGTGACCACTCTACCAATGACAGCTTTAATCATATAGGACAAAGATGTCACATGGCACCTTCTAACATCTTTATTTAGGAAACGAGGACCCCAGGAGAGGGAAGCTTGTTTAACAGAGGTAGAGACAAGTCTAAAAACTCACGGGAACACACTTTTCAATCCAACTTTTCTTTCCCACACTATTAAACCAAGATGCCTTGAGAGGAAGTGAGCTTCCTATGGCTGTAAGATTTCACAGAGAACTTAAATTATATTATTGTATCATATTAGGTGTTTTTAGGACCAGTTTTGAAATGTTCCTGGGGATGAAGACAGAGAGATTGGGGTTCAAAACTCATCCCACTCACTCACTGTGTGATCTTGGGCTATTTCAGAGCCTTAGTTTGCTTAGTTCTTAGTAAGAACTGGGGTCATATATTGTTATGGATGGAAGGTTTGTGTGCCCCCAAAACTCATACATTGAAGCCCTTACTACCAATGTGATGATATTAGGAGGTTGGCCTTTGGGCAGTGACTAGAATTAGTTGAGGCCATCAGGATGGAGACCCCATATGGGATTGGTGTCTTTACAAGAAGAGGAAGAGACTAGAACTTGCTCTCCCCCATGTGAGGGACACAGGAAAAGAGCAGCCACCTGTAAGCCAAGAAGAAGGCTCGCAGTAGAATCTGACCATGCTGGCACCCAGACCTCAGCCTTCCAGCCTCTAAAACTGTACAGATTAAGATTTTGTTGTTTAAGCCACCTAGTCTATGGTGCTTCCTTATAGCATCCTGAGCCGACTAAGGTATATCTTTTTCTCTAGCTTTGTATCTACATATGTTGATATAGAGATGTAATAATATCTTTTGACACAAAAAGCTCAAACGTCTAATCCTACATAGACATGAAGAAGTATAATAAACTCTAGTTCTAATCTCCTCTATTTTTTACTGTAAAAGCCAATATTTTAGCTTTAGTTTCTTGTTGACAGAGTGACTTTCTTGTTTCTTGGACAACAGAGTGGATGTTTGGCAACCATTCCAGAAGTTAAGGTGTTTTGGGATAAGGAGGGAAGACTTCAGATGAAAAATGTATTTGTATGTGCAGTTTCATGATTATTATTATTTAACTGCACTCGGAACAACTGCTGGGGAGACAAAAGCACCAGCAGGTTCACAGGAGTGTGATTTATGGGTATCTTCCCTTCGGCAGGAGCTGAGCGTGCTCCCATTTACTGAACGGAGATTTGATTCTTTGGAACAAAATTGCAGGAGACTGCAGCTTCCTCTACTGGGCACTGAAGCAGCAGGAGGGGTTAATGTATTTCACAGTGAATTCTGATTTCTAAAATATGCCTAGCAACCTATGAATATGGATGTGATTTCTGCAAACAAAAGGTTGTATGGCTCCCAGTTGGGAAAGACAATATTTAAGAATGCAATGCCATGGCAGGACCTAAGGTGAGGAAGGAAGTTCAAGCAGAAAGGAATCCAAAGGGTCCAAGAGGAGGCAAAAATAGATGAAGATCAAGAAGAAGGCAGGAGACAGAGGCTTCCCTGATGCCAGATAGAGACTGGCCAAGGCGGGTGCAGGAGGTAAACCAAGAGGGATCTGTGGAGGTGAGAAAGGTAAAGTGGGAGCCCAAAGCAGTTAGAAAAGAGCATAAAGAAGAAAAAGGTCAAGGCCACCTTGAAGTATTAATGTCTTCAGAGAGAATGGGGAAAAAAATCTTCATAATGGATTGAAAAAAAACTTGTGAAAGTCTTTCCTGTGGCATTTAAACTAATAAATATGTATAACTCTTTTGGGCTGTATGGTATGTGGTATATGGAAACATAGCTATTTTTGGGATATTCAATTAAAGAATGCTCAGCAGAATATAGTCAGCTTCCTATAGGGCTGATCTCAGGGCCAAGGTTAAAGAATTTCTCAAGTGCTTGGAAGTTTGAGCTGGGCTCCATCACTTATAACCAAAGCTCTGACTACCACAGATTCTATGACCAATATTATATTTTTGAGAGGCATTGAATATTATATATCCTTCCTGAAGATTCATAATGCACACATACATATAAAGGTTTTGTAAAGTTCTACCTTAAATAACTGCTTATTTCTGTTTAATTGGCAACTCCCAAACATATTTGACCACGCCAGTTTTTTTTTTCCCCTGGAATACCTACTTACATGTTCTGTGATTAACATTTTACAGAACATTCTTAAGGATCTGCTGATCAAAATCAATCTTTGTAAGGTTCTTATGGGGAAGGTATTATTGTTATTCTTTCATAAGAGTAAACCAAGGCTTAATGAAGTGACTTACGTGATCTAGAACTCAGAGTAAATGACAGAGTTAAGAGAAGAGAAGCTAAACCCTGTGAACTCACACAAGGTCCCCTTTCATTTAATATTCATCAGATGCAGTTTGGCATATTTGGACTCTGTCCAAGTCCTGGCACTTGCCTTCTGAAAGCTTAGGTTCTAGCTTTTTCAACATCACTCAGCAATCAGGTAAAGAAGTTGAGATTTAATTTCATATCTCTAAAAGAACGCATGCACTTTTAAGAACTCTGGTCTATTTCCTCCCTGCAGGTAAGATAAGAAACACACAACTATCACTTTTGTCCCATGTGAGAGATGTTCTTGGAAGATGGATAAAGATGTACAGAGGAGGTGTTCACAGGAGAAAAAGTCCTCTGCTGGGCTGGAAATGATCAGGGAAAATCTCACTTGGCAGGGGCTTTTGAGTTGGGTTTTAAAAGATAGGTGAAGTTTTGACAGATGGAGACAATGAGGGAGGAGCATTTCAGAGCCTCTTATCCTGTGCTATTTCTCACCTGCATATCCTGCTTTATTTCTCTTGGGCAATGAACACACTGACATCAACTTTAGAATCTGTTAGCTCCTCGGTTAACAGGTTAACCTCTCCCTAAAAGAATGGCTGGCAGAGACCAATGTTCAGATATGCTCTTCACAAAGTTTTGGTTAACCTGCCTTAACCCAAGGACTTCTACAATTCTAGAGGATGTGTAAAATTTATTGAAAATTACCCATTTTGAATGTTCCTTGTGAGCAGGAGGGATGTGTTCTAGAGGAGGATATCCTGAAAGAGAAATCTCCCAGACTATCTAGGGAATAATTCCCAACTCTGAGCTTTAGTTAGCTCAGCCAACAATACCTAAATGAGTGGAAGAGAATTAGGAATTTCACATTAGGGTATAGGTGTGTTCATAATTAGTACTTATGAGTCAGCTATATTGTATAGATAATATCCATTTATTATCTAAATAAATCTCATGAAACATGACACTTGCAACCCTCACCCCCATTTTCCAGAAAAGTAAATTAATCCTTAGAATTTAATTACCATATCCAAAGCCACAAGATAGATACAGAGCTTGGATTTGAATTCAGGGTCTCCTGAATTTGAATTGAATCTCTTAGATGTGAATTCAGGCCTTGCTTTGAATTTTTATGCTCTGCGTCCTTTCAGCTGCCTCCTCCATAGATCTCTGCAGCTGATTGGCAGAGAGGCTTTCAGTCACCCAGTGAGTTACAACTTTTCAGCTGGTTTATGCTGAATAATGTGAAGCACATCCTCACTACTATTTCCAATGACATTGGAGGTAGACAGGAAGCAGAAATTAATGAAAAAGTGAGGCCTATAGGACTAGTAAAAATAAATAGAATTGTACTAAATACACATATACCTATTTGTCCATTTAAAGAGTGTATAGAAAAAAATCAAAAGCAGTTAACTGAATAGGGTGAACAAATTATTGCCTTAGGTTCATGAAAGCCCTGCTTAATAGTGATCGAAAATGATTTGTAATTATCTTATAGGTTCAGGGAAGCTGTACCTTCTTTGGTGGTTAGTTTCCATAGTCAGTGCTGAAGGTAAAAATTGTATATGATCTCAATCATCCTTGAAAACCCCTGAAATACAACCATACATATATAGTACTTACTCTGTGCCAGACTCTAAAGGGCATTCAATCCACAGAACAATTCTATGCAGAAGTCCAGCTATAATCCCTGTTTTAAAGGTGAGGAAGCTGCATTGCAGAGGGATTGATTCATTTGCCTAATGAACTACTTTTAGTCCATGGTAATTCTGGGAGTTGAAATTAATCAGCCTGGCTCCAGAAACTGTGTTCTTAACCACTGTGCTCTCCTATCTGCTTTCCATAGAACGCAACATCCTTTCTTATCTTCAGTGGCTGACTTGATTTGAGGGTCATCGTGTATAATTGTTTCTTTAAACACCAGAAGCACACCTATCATGGCAAGATGCTTGCATTACAATGTGCGAACAGCTGATACACACATTGAAAGGAGTGCTGAGTGAATTTCCCAAATTAAATTGATTTTTTTATATTATCTGCCTAGGGGGGGTGTGTGTGTGTGTGTATGTGTCTGTCTGTCTTTCTCTCTCATCCTGCTTTCTCAAAAAAAAATTTGGCAGTTGAGTAAATTTAATGTGTTTAGTTTCACACTTGGTTTTACAGAGAATACCCATCAACCTCTCTATGCCACCGTCACTGGAAGTCCCTCTAAGTAGAAAGTGTTTAGGACGCAACTCCCCCCCCCTCTTTTGTGAATTATTCTCCCCTTACTGGAAACTAACAATAAATCAATTCCAAAATTCTTCATGAAACATCTCCTTTCTCCCTCAGTACAAATACCCTGGCTTTGTCTACGAATATGCTTAGCTTCCCCAGACTTGAGCTACTGACCCACTCATTCCAAAGTGCAAATCAGGGAAGTCTGAATTAGTGAGTAACTGTGCTCAGATCTCCTGAATCAATTCTTCAAATACCTACAGCACACTTCCCACTTAGGTGGGTGCAACTGTTGATAACATGAGTCCCTACAACAACTTTTGCCCTTAAGGAGGGGCAAGAGTTACAATTATGGATTAGTTAGAGAATTACAAAATACATACATTTTATGATATTGAATTTGATATGCATAATGCAGATAATTTTTCATAAAAGAAGGGCATCATCAACAAAATTTTGCAGGAAATTCTCTTTAGAGGAGGAAGGAAATGGAGTAAAGTAGAAACCAACTTTGAATATCTACAATAATAATAGCAATAATAAAATTCTCTGAGCACCTATATGCTCTGCCTAGATTCACGTTCATTCACTCAGAAATATTTTGTGTTATGGTACTATGTGGAAACTGAGGACTATGTGGTTTGCAAATGTATGATTCCTGCACTCTCAGAGCTGAGAATCTTGTGAGCCATTAATTATGTCATTACGGAAATACCTATTTAGTGGCAAGCTGGGAAACCTCCATACAGGAAAAGTTGAAGTGCATGAGCATGTAGAGTACCCATTCTGAGAAACTGAGGAAGATGCTCCAGGTGGAAGGACCTGTGAGCTGGTACCTGCAGGAAGAGTGCAGAATTAATTAGTTAGAAGTGGAACAGAGTAAACAGAGGAGGAGGGGCTTGTTGAGACATTCCAGGAGTAGACTGAAGCAGAGGGAACGAGGTCCCCAAAGAGAGGGTCAGGGACTTTGGTGCTCAGAGGGCAAAGGGGTATACTGCGGGGGCTGAAAAAATAGATAGCCAGAGACTGATTATGTAGCATCCTATGTGCTGTGTTAAGACAATTTTTTTCTTTTTCTTTTCTTTTCTTTTTTTTTTCTGTAGAGAAGTAGCAAAATGGTGAGGAGTTTTAAGCAGAGGAGTGACTTTTGCATTTTATAAAGGTCCCTCTGGCTGCAGAGTGAGAACATAGTAAATGAGAGTTGAAGTGGGGACAGGGAGGTTGGGAAGGAGTTGGGGGGGCGGGAGTGAGGGGAGGGTGCGGTGGTCTGAACGGGTAGTGTCGAAGGAATTGAGGAGAAGTTGGTGGATTTCAGACATAAAATTAACATAACGAGGACTGATTGACTTGGGGATTGAGGCGAGGCTAAAGAAATGCAGAGCCAGTCACCTGGGATCCAAGTCTAAGGCTGCATACAACGTGACAAGGACTGCTGGAGCCAGGGACTTGTTCTTAATTTAGATCTTCACTATATCTGGGCAATGAGCAGTGAGCATCGGGACTAAAGATACAGAAGCTGGTTAGGAAATGAGGCCACTTCCCAAGTTCTGCAGTGGTATTTTGAATGCCGGACTTGGGGGATGCTGTGGAGATAGGGGTGTGTGTATGTGTGTGTCTGTGTGTCTTTGTGTGTGTATGTGTGAGAATTAACTTTTCTCTCCTGCCCCAGTTTCTATGAGCAGCTCTGCCTTTTGTGTTCTTTGCCAAGAGGAAAGAAAACAGATTGTTCTTGCTCAGAGCATTCAGCTGACTCAACTGGTGCCAAACCGAAAAAAAAAAAAAAGCCCCAAGAACATAATTGCTCATGTGTACAAAGCACTTTACGGTTTACAAAGGGCTCTATATTACACTCCTGAAAGTGTAAACTCTATAAGCAAGCTTTCTACTATTAATCTTACTTCAATTTGAAAGACAAAAAGAAAATGTTTTGAGAGGTTAAATGACTGGCTTAAGCCTTACAACAGTATAGTTGCATCAATTAGATCTGACTTTACCTCCTCTCTCACTGGTTAGACCAGGCTTGTGTCACCGCGAAGAGGCCACCCGCGACGTGAAGGCCTGCGGATAGCCCTTCCCCATTCACAAAGCCCTTCCCCACTGGACACCCACTTGCAACATCACACCGAGACTCAAGTTATCATCCTTATTTCAGATGAGAAAAGAGAGGATCCTGGGTGCCCAAGGTCAAACAGTCAGCAAGCGGTAGACTTGGAATGTAAACCATTTCTTTTTCTCTTGCCCTTTGCCTCTTCCCAGGACTACTTTTATCTAAGAGGTATGGGGCCTCAGGTTCAGAGAGAGAGAGATTTACATAATTCAAATATGATGGGTGTTGAGGACATTCTCACAAATCTCAAGTCATGGCTAAAACAAACTCTCAACTGAATGAGGCCTGGTCTGCAGCGGTGGGGAGTAGCTGGTTCAGGGCAGCTGCCATTGTATCTCCTAATTGGAAATAATGGGGATTCTGTCTCGACCCACAGAGCCATAGTTTAGTCAACTCAGACTCAACCAGCAAGTGCCTGTTACTATCTCCAATGGCACCAGTTCAATGCCCACTTCCAGCACACTATTCTTTGCTGCTAGCTGGCAGGCACTGACCACCCAAAGCCTGCTGGCTTCTAGACCCAGGCTTGAGGCCTCAGGAAGAATCAAGTTAGGTCACCTTCCCAAGTTAGGAAAAGGTGAAGAGATGGAGAAGGGGAAAGGCGTAGAACAGTGCTAAAGAATTGCTTTTGGGTGATGGAGGACATGCTGGGAGATGCATCCATGGAAACTTATTCCATAACCCAATGAAACAGGGATAATGCCATTTGGCAGAGGAATAAACAGACTCAGAGAGGTTATACTGCTGGTCTAAGGTCACGAAGTCAGTAAGTGGCGAAGCCAGGATCAGATCTCCTGTCTCTCTGGTGCGAAGGTCATGCTCTTCTCACATTTCCACTCTTTCCCATATTTTATCATCATCTCTATTGTATTTAAGACTCTATCAGGAGTGTTTTCTGGTGTCATCTTTATTTCTTTCTTAAGGCAAAGGTCAAGAACCACCTGCTCTTTGAGTTTTCCCTTTCACCTCAGGTAAAATTATGAAAATAGAGTCCCTGAACTAAGAAAGCCAGAGCCATTGGAAAAGAAACACACAGTAGCTGAGCAGTGAATATTAGTTGTTTTTCTATCACCTTGCTTGTGGATGCTGGAAAGAGACTTCTGTTTATTATGTTAATGAATCCTCTGTGATTCTCCATTGCTTATGTATAATTAAGATGGCCTTTTAAAAAATACCTCTTTCTAGAGTTTGGGAAAACTAAAGTGTTTGTTTGGATTGGTAATAACTAGTAACAGGAAATATGGCAAGTGCTTCCAAAAGAACTGCAAGAAATGAGCTGCCTGGTGGCTCAGAGAAGATACTGAAAAGGAATCCAAACACTGTAGAGGTATGCAGGGTGCAGGAGAAGGGAGGTAACTGTCCTGTTCTCCTCCAGGCAACCTGGTACAAAGTATGCCCAACGCCACATTTGAGGAAGAACATTGACAACTGGATCGGTCCAAACAAGAGTTCCTAGACAACAAAAGGGCTGGAATGATTCCTTACAGGGCTTCTTAAAATGAATGAACTCCTCTGGGCCTCATTTTAAAAATGAACAGATTCAATGCAATTGGTGTTTCTCAGTTATACTTCTTTCCTTGTTAGCTGAGCATGATGGGGAGGGATCAATCATGGATCACTTTGAGAATCTGTGCCTGAAGTATGTATCAATCATCTGCTCTGTGTCTGATGCAATTGCAGGTGCTTGGATGACCTCAGTGAACATGGGTCTTGGTTTCATGGAGCTCACATTCCAATTCTGTGGTTTAACATAAGCAAGTAATCCAAGATATAGAGAACGTAATTTCAGATTGTGATAGGGGATACAAAGAAAATGTACAAGGATAATGAGGGTAAGGTGATAAACAATGATTGATAAAGATAATCATTTTGTGCCAAGAAAGTGATACTTAAATCTGTATGACTAGAAGGAGCCAGACCAGCAACAGATCTAAGGCAGGGCGTTCCAGGCAAAGGCAACAGCTGCTGCAAATTCCCTGAAGCAAGAATCACTTTGGAGTGTTCTGAGACTGGAAAGCAGGCTGGGGTGACTCTGGCTGAGGGATTTAGAGGGAGTGTGGTGGACGATGAGGTCAGAGAATAAGCAGAGGTCAAACCACGTAAGCCCTGGTAATGAGAATGGATTTTATTCCAAGTGCCATGGGAGGAAGCCTTTGGAGGGTTTTCTGTTAAAGAGTGACATGATCTTTGTGTGTGTTACCTGCCATTGAGTCAGCTCTGACTCCTGGCGACCCTAGGAATGAGTGACAGCTACAGTGTCCTGTCCTCAGCAGCCCTGCTCAGCTCCTGTGGACTCCTGCCTGTGGCTTCTTCTACAGAGTGAATCCCTCTCGTATTTGGCCTTCCTCTTTTCCTGCTGCCTCCTGTTTTTCCCAGCCTGACTGTCTCTTCTAAAGAACCCTGCCTACTCATGACGTGCCCAGCATAGGACAGCTTCAGTTTTGTCATTTCTGCCTCCAGCAATGTTTCAGGCTTAATTTGCTGTAGGACCCACTGTTCATCTTTCTGGCAGCCAGAGAATCCATAGAGCCCTCCTCCAACACTATATTTCAAATGAATAGAGTTTTTGGGTTTTTTTTTTTTCTATCAGCCTTCTTCCCTGTCCAGCTTTCACATCTGTACACAGTAATTGGGAATACAAGGGTTTGAATGATCTTTGTCTTAATTCCTAATGACACGTCTTTGCTCTTGATGATCTTTCTATTTATTTCATTGCTGTCCTTCTAAGTCTCAGCCGTCTTTTAATCTTTGTGATTAAGACATCAAAGAATGACCTTTATGTAACAAGAAATTTGGACCCTATCCACAATATCATATGCATAGTTCAAAAATTGACTATTGTTTTAAAGGCCCCTGGCTCTCCCTAAATTCCTTTCACATTCCTCTTCAATTTCATAGTATTCTAAGTCTCCTCTTAGTTCTCTCTCACAAGCGTATTTGAGAGAATTAGCATCATTTAGCTAAATGGCAAGAATTAACAACAATCTTTGATAATCTGAGCAAAAAAAGAGTTTGCATTTAGCAAATGAGATGCGGCCTTTGAACTGCAGGCCCTGTTTCTAACCCTTCTGCTCCCCAACCCCCCCCCCCACCCCCACCCCACTGCAGCATTATGGCGTTGAGAGCTTGCTGCTGGTTGGGGGAGCAAAGTCCTGACAAGGACAAATGTTTTCAGTGACTGGGAGGGAGGATGTACCACCTTTTATTCAAATCCTCACTTTCTTATCATCTCTGCCAGGAAACATTTCCAAATGTTAGTTTGCTATTTTTTGCAAATATATTTATTTGAGCTTCTAAAGTGCTCTATCCCCCCTGCCTGGTTTATATTTAGATGGGGCCTTGCCTCACTCACTAGCCTGAAAACATCTCTAAAGTAAGGACTATGTTTTCTTCTTTATTATATTCAACATAGTGCCTGTGTTACAGGCTGAATTTTGTCCACTCCCACAAATTCATATGGTGAAGTCCCAACTCCCAGTACTTCGAAATGTAATTGTATTTAGATATAGGGTTTTTAAAGAAGTAATTAATGTAAAACAAGGTCATGGATGGCCCTAATCCAGTATAACTGATGTCTTTATAAGAAGAGGAGACTAGGACACAGATGTGAGGGTGCCCAGGGGAAAGGCCTTGGGGTCGCAAAGGCCGAGAACCCAAGGAGAGAAGCATCAGAAGAAACCAACCCTGCTGACACCTTGATATTGAACTTCCAGCCTCCATCACTGTGAGAAAATAGATTTCTGTTGTTCAAGCCATCCAGCCTGCGGTAATTTTGTTGTGGCAGCCCTAGCAACTAACATAGCCTGCCGTAGCGTATATGATTTTCAACCTGCCCTACTAAATTGTGAGCACTTCAAGGCCAGCAGCTGTTAAGCATTGTGCCCAAGGTTCCCAGAACTAGGCTCAGCACCAGGTGAGTAAATCTGAACATTCATAAAAATGGCAGGCCCAGAGAGCTGAAGTGATTTTCCCGGTTCACTGCATATCAGCTTGACTATTCGCTGCTTTGTTCTTGAGAACCCTCAGAGATGGTCATGAGTGTAAGATTCGGGGTAACGACACTGAGGGTTTAGGGTGCACTGAGAACAGCTACCTGGAGAAGCTCAAATCCATTCAAGGGGACAAATGATTAGGGGCAACAGCCAGGTTCACCCACGCTGAAATGCGCACGCTCGATGGAGACTGTCCAGTCCTCGGCATGGTGGATGGGGACAGTCTACCCCTCTCTCTGCATTAGACCTGTCCCTTTCTACCCACTTCCTAACTCTCTCCAAAGGCAGGAAGAGTTCTCATCTGATTGGTCAAGTCTGAGTCACTAACTGAGCTGCAATTAATAGTAGACAGGATAATGGTGTTTTAAGAAAAGAGCCAGATATTAGCATCTTTCTTGAATGCTCTTTACCTCTTCAAGAGACAGAAAGCACAAGCGACAGAAAACAGCAGGACCCCCACTGGGAGCCAGCTTGGTCTTTCTCCCCAGGGCAGGCTTGAGTGTGCTAGCACCAGGCGGATGTAAGGGGCAGGAGGGTGTCGACTTAAGCTTTGAAGCTCCACAGCCGCTTCAACGCTGCTTTTTGCTTTGTTATTAGGAACTGGCACACACATGCACACAAAGTGGGAATTTGATATTTGCGTGGTCTCTGCTCCTTGTTTATCTCCCAACTCAGGGCGTGGGTTAGAGACCTATCTGCTATAGCTCCCGTCACCTCCCAGCCCTAACCCTCCCACCGTCGCCCGAGCTCCGTGACGTCTGCACGGAGGCAGTTGGGCTGCACGTCTGTGGGCGGTTTAAGATCCTGTGAATTACGCAGATCCTGGCACTTGTATCATCAATTATTCTGGTCCTTCATGTGGGCCTGCGTGGGCTGCAGCGTGTGATTTCTGATTCTCGCCCTGCAGGGACTCTTAGCAGCCTGACCTTTTGAGTCACTTCTTCACTGAATCTCTTTTCTTATTTCGTAATGCCTCCCCTGCCCCCACCTTGCTCCTCTTGACACCCACTTGGCTAGCACACCGATTCCCATTCCGTACAGCTGCACCTCAGGCCCCCTTCTCCCTCTCAAGTGTGAAGTTCATCGTCTAAAACACAAATCAAGTGAGACGTTTCTCCCTTTAGTTTCCTAATCATTTTAAAGCACTGATTTATTTCCCAAAATAATGGGGACAGTGCAATAGTCTAAAAGGGTAATGAAAAAAAGGAAAACTTTACGTGTTTTAAGTCTGAATTCACTTTCACTGTTAAATTAAAAAAAATACACACACACACACACACGGAACAGTGTTCATAATAAAAAATTTAGTTACTGGAGCTCAAACAAAAGAAAATAAATGATATAAATGTATATATCGCTATAGATACAATTTTATTTCACAGTCTACTGGCAGAAATAGCCTCCTGAGGTCAGCTGCTCAGAAGCATCCCGTTCCCATTCTAATAAAGATCGGTGGCATTTGTGCAGGATGTGCTGCCAGGTCATTCTGCTGCTGTGGTGTCGTTTCTATAGCTCCCTGAAGCCAGAATAATGTCAACTTCTCTAGAAGCTGGAAACTGGAAAGAGCAGGAGTAGTTCCCTGGAATGCACCGGGCCCCTTCCTATATCTGTTTGGGGGAATCGTTCTGCCCAGCCAGCGGAGTGAGGCATGTGGGCTGGTGTTAATTCCCTGGCCAATGCAAATCTTTGCCAAATGATGGGACTGAGCGTCTGCATCCATATTTAATTACAATTGCCATTCTTCCTTTACCTGTAAGTTTCTCTGTTAAAACGTACAACTATCAAATAATAATGAAATATTGCATTCAAATACTGTTTATCTCCCCAGACCCCCTAAGGGCATCACACAGTGGAATCTATATTTAGAACTTGTCTACAAGGCCCTTCTTGGCAAATGCACTCCAGTAGCATTTTAATTTACATATAGTTGGGACTTTCCTACCTTACAGTTATTGATTTCTAATATAATATAATTGATTAGAGACAATACACTGTAAGACAACCACCTTTAAAATTTATGGAGACCTATTTAATAGTGCAGCATATGGTCTATCTTGATGAACATTAGTGTACACTAGTAAAGTGTGCATGCTCTGTAGTTTCTGGGTGTAGTGAGCTATAATTGTCATTTACGTCAATGTGGTTAACAGTGTTTTCAGAGCTATATCCTTATTGATTTCTTGTTATCTACCACTTACTTGTTAATTTTTTTAATTTTATTTTTCAATTGCAATTTACACTTCATATTATTTTGTATTAGTTTCAGGTGTACAGCAAAGTGGTTGGACAATCATATAGCTTACAAAGTGTAGTTACCTACCCATTATTGAAGAGGAATATTAATATCTTCATTATGATCGTGGGGTCTCTCTCTTTTTAAAAAAAAATCTGTCTGTTTTGTTTTGTGAATGTTGAAGCTCTTTAGTTGGGCATATGCACACCTATGATTACTATGTCCTCCTAATGAGTTGACCATTTTTCAGTGTTAACTGTTGCTCTTTGTCTCTGGCTATACTCCCTGCTTTCAATTGGAAATCACCTTACCAATAATTGCTTCAGGTAAGAATCAGCAATGGATGCTAAAACCAGTAAGTGAAAGTGTGATGAGAAACACAGTGTTTACACACTCTCAAAGAATTTCCCAATAAGATACTTGTTAATGACAAATATAAAAAGAGTAACTTTATAGGAGAAACCTGGCAGACACTATCATTACTGAACGATCAAAGTTAAGTGCCAGACATCGGACAGATATCATTTTCTCCCTAATGTTTTCCAGAGAAAAGGACACACTATCACTCCCAAAGTACTCCTGCCCGGAATTTCTAACCTGAGCTTGATCATGAGGGTACATCAGACAGGGCCAGTTTGAGGAACATTCTACAATAAAGACATGTGATTTTCCAAAAACCTCAAGCTCATGAGGGACAGAGACTGTATAACCATTCCACAAGGAATGTAGCAAAGGGACATAACTAAGTGAAACATTTAATCTTGGATTAAATTCTGAACTCAAAGAAAAATTTATTTTGCTATCCAAAAGGCCTTGGTGGGACAATTGGAAAAATTAAATGGGATCTCTAGATTAGATAATAATATTGCCAATGCTAATTTCTGATTTTGAGTATTGTATTCAGATTTATGTGACATTGTCTTGGTTTCTGGAGAAAATACACAGCAAGATCTGCAGGCTTGGGTGTGTGTATAGGCCCTAATACAGGGAAAGAGAGAAAGGAAGAGGGGTGGGGGAGGAAGAGAAAGATATGGAGAGAGAATAATAGTAAGAAATGTGGTAAAATATTAACATTTGGGACATCTGGCTGAAGAGCATATAGAGATTCTTTATTTTACATTTTTTTTCTGAACATCTGAAATAATTTTAAAATAAAAAAAAATCCTGGCTCAAAGTCTATTTAGTCTGTCTGATAGTACAGTCACTTCAGCTTTCTTCATCTTAATGTTTGCATGACATTTCCCCGCATCTTTACACTTCCAAACTCTGTGACTTCGTGATTAAAATCCCACACGATTGCACCGTGCCTTGCATTTTTTATTTAGTGTCACAATCTCAGCCTTTTAATTGTAATGTTGAGTTCATTTAGATTTAGTATTATTATTCATCTAGTTGGATTTAGGTCTTTAGTTTTTTATTGCTTTGCCATTTGTTCTTTCCTGCATTCCTGTAGGTTCCAAAGTTCATGGGACTCACATGTCAAGGAGTTCAGAAACTTCTCCACCCCCTGACCTTTTTATCCGCTCTGGTGCAAAGGCTTAGGGTCCCCAGTGAGTGGCCTAGTCACAGGTCTACTAAATTAGAATCACTGTGGTAGGACCCTGGGGAATCTGTATTTCTTTGGAAGCTCACTACCTACCCCTCCCACCTCGCACCCACCCACCAGTGTGATCCTGCAATGTCCTGGCAGCACAAGCCAGGAAACACTGTTTAGGGAACTGAGGGCAGATTATCCTTATGAATCATATTGCTGTGAAAGGAAGTGGTTCTAAGTAAAGCAGCCATCAGCAGCCCCCTTGTTTCGCTGACGGGTGTGTGGAGAATGAAAAGAGAAAGTGGTTTACTCTGGCCACCCTGATAAACAAGGGAAAGGTCCAGTCACAAAAGCAGGCGACCTGACTTCACAGCAGGTGCTTTCTCTGGCACACTTATTGAATGACTGCTTCAGTTGACTTAGAGACTAGGCCTCTCTTATCTGCTTTGGAATCTATTCTGGCAAATGATCCATCTAGATTTTGTCCTTTATGAGAGTCATTAATATCTCAGTTTGTCTCTCTTTAAAATTGGCGCAATCCTGACCTTAAAGAATTAGGATGCTGGGAGGTTTAATTAATGTCAGCGGAGTCCTCAGATGCCTCTAGAGAAAAGGTTGTACCGAGGCAAAGTATTACTGTTATTACAGTTCACCCATCACTGGGCTCTCGCCACCTGCTGGGCTGTGTGTTATGACATTTGCAAGAGAAAGGCAGCAAAGCAAGCACGTGAGCTGCTGCTTGGAAATCCAACCTGACCTTGGGCTTGCCGTTTCCTTACACCTGAGCATCAGAACCCGTCTCACATCCCAGGGCAGGTTCAGAGGCTCCTACAGGTCCCAGAGGAAGCTTGTGGAGATGCAGCGGGAGAAAGAGGAATAGGCTCCAGCTTCAGAAGCGAATAATGAGGACTTTGGATCCCGAGCCTTCCGCTTACCGACTACAGAACACTCTTTCACCTCTTCTTGGCATAATGGAGAAACTGCTCATCTTTGACAGGCTTGAGAGGAGTAAATAATAAGGAAATATAGGCAAACTACTCCATACAACATGTGAAAGTAAAAGCTGCCTAAGTGATGGATTCCAGAGAATGAAACTGATGCTCAAATCCAAGAGAGGGAAGAATGATGACATAGAAGAACATTCTAGAGTGTATCCATTGTGTGATGACTGTACAGTTACATTGAAGCAATCATGAAAATCAGGTTTAACTAATGATATTTTGAGATCAAATAAATGTAGGGGGGTTTATCACAGATACATTTGAGGTCACATGGTCATCAAAGGCGAAGATGTGCTATGCCCAGTGTTCTCTTTGCCACATGACAGCTGCGCGTTATGTCTACATGGTAGACAGAATGTGTGGGATTCACGGTCACATGTATTGTTTTGTTTTTAGTCCTAACGTATGATAAAAAGTTACTTTTGAGAATTTTAAGAAAGTAAACAACATGTCATTTTCATATCTCACTGTTAATTTTATTCTTTTACTCTCACAACAATCCTAAAAAAAAAAAGAGTGGCCATTATAATTCCCAATATATTGACATGAAAATTGAGGCCCAGAAAGCATCAACACCAAGAGAGTAACAAATTAACATTATTTATCTAGAGAGCAAATGCTTCTTGGGGTTTTATAGACATTCTACTTCCCTGTTTTACTCCTAATCATATCATAAACCTAAAGGTTAAGAGTGGGAGGGACATAAATGTGAAAACAAGCTCCCTTCTGTATCTCCCAAGGCTGGAAGTAGTCACCTTCCACCTGAAGTGAAAGAGGCTCTGGCAGAGAAATGAGTTCTCTCACAGCAGTCATGGGAGCTCCCAGGTGGGATATTGTCTGCTGGGGAGAGTCAGCCCACAGCTTCCCTGATCTCCGGCTCTGTCCTCAGCAGCAGTAATGGAGCATCTGCTGGGGAGGACAGCAGCTTCCCTCACTGTGCCCCTCACAAGCAGGGATGGCCCCAGAGATCCTCTGAGGGCTGGGCTTCCAGGGCAGCCACAGCTGAGCCCGAGACATGGGGAGTTTCCCTGGGATTCTATTCTGCCTTCTCCCATCCTGATTTATTTCATAGCTAATGACTCTCTGGATTTGGTGATGTACGATGCTCTGTCGGGGACCAAAAAAAAAAAAAAAAAAAAAATTGAACTTTGACTAATTAAATAGAACCTCTTCATGCGGTGAAAGGTTTTGCAAACAAATGTAACTCACATAGAATTATGTTGGCAGGACAGTCCCATGGAAAAAGCTTCTGAAGACAAGAGAGCAGAGACAGGGAGACCTAGTATAGCAGAGGGGGAGGGAGGTTGAAAAAGGCAGAGAAAGGAGAGAATGACATATGTATATTTGGAAAAATAAAGAGAGGCATACAGAGAAACAGACTTAGCTTGAGATAGAAACTCAAGGACAAAAGTCTAAAAGGCAGAGATATAGAAAAACTGAGACATATATGAGGGCACGTTTGGCTATTTCAGTAAGTGGACTCATACAGGTATTCAATAATATTCTGCAGACACCTTGAGTACAATACTTATCTTAAGATATCTGTTATGTATCTGTTTATTAAACAAATATATGCATTGAGCACCTTTTCTGTGTAAGGTGCTGTGCTATAACCTGGAGATGCAAAAGGCAAAACGTCCTTGTGGAAATCTAATTAGAAAGAAATTCATTAAACAGGAAGAATAGAAATAAATATCCAATTTCGATGTTGCAGTTACAGTGATGGATAAATCTATGGTTGCTGAAAGGCATGTTTAACAGCTAAATTATTTTCAAGTCTGATATAAGTGGCAGGGAGTAACAGAGGCATACAAATCTATTTTTCTTTTCGTACAGTTTTAAGTTCCGAGAAGTGGAGGGGTTTGACCAAGCTCACAGAGGAAAATGTATCTAGGACTGATATCCATTATCTAAGTGGGATTTCACCAAATGGCACATTTTTATTTAGAAACCAAACAATTGTGGAATAGTTCAAACATGTAGCAAAGTACAGGAACTGATACACTGGCCATCCAGGTGGCCACTACTGACCACCAGCTGTAGTAACTCTAAATTGCAACCGCTTAGAAGGACAAAGGGGAACATCAGATACCCCACTCGTATTACCCTTTGATCTTCCTGACACTCTCAGGATGCAAATTTCACAGCCTTTTTATAGATGAGATAACTAAGATTCAAAAGATTAGGGAACTTTCCCAAGTGTGACAAGCCAATAACTGGTGTAGTCAAAAATTTCCACCCACGACGATCTAATTCCATGCTCCTTCGGATATACTACAGGGCTCAAGGGCAAAAGGCAATGAAAGGATCAAGAATTTCTAACACTCTGACATTTGGAAATAGGACCCCAGAATACTGCTACTACCTCTTCTATCCCCCTCTTATCTTCTCTTTGTTGGCTAGGTGGTTAGGGGATTATTTTTGTTCCTTAAGGATTATTCACATGTTCACTCCCACGTCATCTCAGGTCTAAGGAATGTTGGCAGGAAAAGTAGCACTCCTGTTCCACCTTTTCCACGTCTTCCCTTCCTGTTCACATCAGCATGCGAGGCTGTCATACTTTGTTAACTCATTGCTGTGACCCCTAACTGAAGGCAATATGCTGTTAATGCACAGCTGTTGCTATAGTGAGTGTGATATCATAAGGTGACACTACATGTTTGGGTGAGTGTGATGATGAATTTGTTTTAAGATATTAACTTCACAAAAAAAACATAGACTGCTGGATGTTAAAACACAAAGGAACCCAATATTAGTGCATATCTTCCTTCTTCGTAATCAAGTTGGACTTGACAACCTCCATATGGTCTTTTGCTGCTCCAAGATTTTATAATTATAGGAAAAGATGAATAATTACTTTTCTCAGAAAGCAGCAGCACTGTGGACTTGGTGATGTATGGCCTAAGTCTGCAAGTTCTGAGGTAAATAGGACTCTCAGTTGAAAAGCAAGGTGGTCTTCTGGAAAAATCATTAAGCTCTCGGCTCATTTCCATTGAGCATCTGCAAGGCCTTCCTTACTCCTAGCCTCAGTCACACCATCTGTTAAATAGGAATGAAAGCTTGGAGCTTTCTGTAAAGACTCAATGAGAAAACATGTTCAAAGCACTTGGCACATAGTGGCTCCACTTAAATATTATTTTCTTAGCTTTAAGTACTTGCATGGATATGTCATTTTACAGTGTGAACTCACGCAAGTCATTCTCTTTCTTTTAGGTATCACAATTTTATTATCATTTATAAAAATGAAGATAGAAGATACATGGAAGCAGATGAAAAAGATAAATATGATCTTATAAAAGTCTTTTTTTAAATGTAATCTTTTTTGTATATCTTTTCCATTACCACTTAGTCCCCTTATACCCTCCTCCCCTCAGCTATCACCACACTGCTGTCCACGTCCATGAGTCCTTTTTCCTTTTTGGTCTATCCCTCCATCTCCTCTCCCACCACCCACTAGCTGTAGACTCCAGAATCTAGACTCTGGAACAAATTATTTCACAAAAAGAACAGATGTGCATGTATGTATTACTCTTTTAACCATGTAATTAAATTCAATTATTGCCAAATATGACAACTAATAAATGATGCAAGATACTTAAGCCTTCTTTGTGAGCATTGGTAACTGGGATCATGGCCATGGGAGGTGGCCTGGGGCTTCCAACTAACTGGCATGGGTAATTGGATTGAAGATATTGAACCCGAAGGTAGAGAAGTTCATATAGGGAGAAGTATGATGGTCATTTTCAACTCTGTGAAGTATTTCATATCTAAAGGGAGGAGACTTGCTTGAGGTGGCCCTAATGTCAGGAAAAGGGACACTGGATGAAAGTTAAAGCATATGGGCTTTAAGTAACATTTTCATATGATCAAACTTGACAGCAGGTGAGTGTGAGACCTTCAGGAAGCTGAATCCTCCATCCTTGGAAGTGTCATTTCCAAAGATAGGGTACATGTTGGGGAGCTGGGGTACATAGAAGGGTCTGATGCATTAGATGAAGGTGTACACTGGCAGGGAGAGGGATTAAGAAACAGTGGACTAGGTATTTCCAAGATCAATAGTTAGTTCTCAGACTTTAGGTGGACACTTTGCTATAGCTAGATAGTTTGTATTTGTCCCAGATAACAAAGTTTAAAACTGATACACACACCAAAATGCCTGCAGTAAAAATTTCTGTACAAATACAAAATTTTCTTTTTTCCCTCCAAGTTCAATTCATCTGCTAAAGTTTTCACATTCTGTGGGCATCTTTAAGAAATGGGATATCTGGTTGACTATGAGAGACATTTATAAATAATGTAGGACATAGTCAGGTAGCAGGTGGATATTGCAAAAATGACAAATAGTTTATCTTTGATAAAGAGCAGTTCCATATGAATTCATTAGCTAGCCATGATCATATAAAACTTTGTTGATACCCCAAAGTCCCATGGTGATATTGGGGGCTAAGATATATAAACAAAATAAAATCATTCTAAAAAAAATCACAAGTATCTTAGTCTAACATGATGAGCCTTGGAAAAGAGGTTCAGAGTGGAGAATAACAGTGGCCAAAAATGGTTGAATGGGAGTTCCATGCCTCATCACTTGCAGACTTACTCATCTATGAAGTGCTCTAATGTATTTTTAAAATTTTATAGGTAGTCATCACACACACACACACGTGCAAAAAGCACACCATTAAGATGATCATCTTGAACTAGGAAGGCACTGATGGACAAATAAAAAATAAATATTGCAGCATAAAGAGTTCTTTTTCAACCATCCAATTTTGGGGTGAGCCAGCATTTTAGCCCACGTCTCTGTTAGGTGAACACATCCCTTACAAGGCTCCAAACTTTAGCAAAGGTTGATACCAACCCAGTACACCCAGGTATACAACCTTAGGCCAACTATTCCCCTCTCTGAGCCTCAGTTTTCCCTTCTGGACAAGGCTGTCAACATCTAATATGGAGCACAGAACAGGGTTACTGGCTCTAGGACCAAGGCTCACAACTCTCTAGTCAATGACCACTCTTGCTGGTTCTCTGATATTTTTGAATCTGCCAAGATTCCTGACCCCTCTTTCTGTCCTTCTGCTTTGTCTAAAGCTCAGAAGGTACTAAGGCCAGATTGTTGGTTCTGGCTATTTCTGGTCAGTCTGTATTCATGCAACAAATAGGTCCCAAGCATGGAGTTGGATTGGCAAACTTTTCTGGGAAAGGCAGCATAGTCAACGTTTTAGTCTTTGAGGGTCACAGCGTATCTGTTATCACCTACTCCACTCTCTCATTGTAGTGCAAAAGCAACCACAGATGATACATAAGCCAAGGAGACTGGCTGTGTTCAAATAAAATTTTATTTTCAGAAACAAGTGGAGGGCTAGATTTGGCCCATGGGCCTTAATTTTAAGACATTTAAACTAGATGCTGGGCATTAAAAAAACACATAAAACCTGGTATTTGATATAGAGTTCAAAACTCTCTAGCCCATGCATTTTTATATTGTATATTGCTGATTTCATGTTACTATGCAGCGCTAGCTAAAGCCTTATGGCCCACAAAGCCTAACGTATTTACCATTTTCTCCCTTGTAGGAACTGGCTTATAATAATAAAAGGGTTGTTATTGAATAATAATTAAGAACAAGGAATTAGGAATGAGACAGATAGTGATTCAAATCCAGTAAAAATGCCATTAGTAATAAAAAACAAACAAGTGTCAACCATGTGATAAGCATTTTACTAATAATTTTTAAAAATTGTATTTAATGTGCTAATCGCAGCAATTATATAACATAATTATTGTTGTACTCAATTTACAAACTCAGAAATAGTTTACCTAAGCCATACACCTATTAGAATATAAGAATTCAAACCCAGCTCCATGTGCCTCCGAAGCGCAGGCTTAATTAATTTGGATCATGAAGGATGAATAGGGAATTTGCTACGTTGGGGGAGGAGCAGAGAAAATAGCTTCTGCGGATGCACAGAAGCATGAAACATGTTCAAGGAACAGGGAGAAACGTTGAGAAGCAGGAGGAAGCTGGACGGGGAAAGGCAACAGGCCTGACTTATGAAGAGGCTTGACCGCCGGGGGAGAGCTTGTGTCTGCAATGTTGTTAGGCAGGGCTGGTTGGTGTGGATAAGCTACTTAGCTATGCTGGAGAGTATTAAACCCCTGGGACATGGGCTTCTCTCACTTATTAAACTTTTTTCAAGGCATCATGGTGCCCTCCAAGATATCAGCAATGACTTCTTATGGCCCAGGCAGCCCTAGCTTATTGTTCTGATCCTTTATTGGGGCAAACAGTGCCCCATCCTACTTAGGAAGCTGCTCTTATGCAGTTGTTCACCTCTGATACTTATTCAGAGACATTAAACAGCCAGAATATTAGTCTTTAAGGGTCACTATGGAACTGGAGGCCTGGCTCATTATAGAAGTGCTAGGAGAAGTTATTTTAAAGTAAGGAATGCATCAGGACACTGAGTTTAAGGGCAATGCTGAGTGTTTCAAAATGTCTCAGCTCTCAGCTTCTGTGCAGGATCCAGAGCAGTCAACCTTAGACATGACCAGTCTCCATCTTTCATGCTGTCCAGAAAAGGAGACGGGTGCCCAAGAGGAGAATGGTCTTCCTTGGGTCCTAGAACTAGTTGAATACTAGTTCTGTGGCAGGAAAGCTGTGGAATGTGGGTTCCAAATGGGTCTGACTGGTCAAATGACCTGAAGAGAGTTGATGAATCATTTGCCTGCACAGATAAAAACTGTGCTACCAAAACCCCAAGATTTTGGTAACACAAAGTGAAGATGTGGCCTTTTGTAGAAATCATGCTTAGTAAGAAGATTGGCCACTTCCACTTAGGGCTACAAGGAGAGACAGGTCTCAGCTCAAAATATGGAAATACCTTCCGTGAACTGGAAATGACAGTGGAATGATCTGAGACATATGGTCTCTGAGTGCTTGCTTGTCACTTTTATGAAGTTCCCTGTTTTATGGCAAAATTTCATACATACTTTGCATTAAATTCAACAATAAGTCCCTTTTTATTTTAAGATAGCCTTTGCAATATTTCCTATCCGGTTAACTTGATCTTTGGCACACCCCTGAAGCTATAGACACTCTAATCCGAGAAGCAGCAACTCTCATAATATTTAGGGTCATAACATCTCAGAGTTGAAACAGGTTCTTGGAATAATCCTTTCTGATTACTATCTAGTGTAGATAGTTGATTACAGAGTAATATAAGGCCTTCTGATGTCCCTTCTGATCTGAGAATCAATGAGCTGAGACTTCAGTTACACTTGACACCAATACAGTCCCAATGAGCTGTTGTTTTTGCCTCTGTTGCAGTACCTGTGGTATAACTTCAAATATTTTGTGGTAGCTAATATGTGTGTGTGTAACTCTCATAGTGACTGTCATGAAACAAGAAGTTTAATAAAAAATGTATGTACTTGAGCAGAGCTGAATCCCATGCTAGGAATTGAGGTGTTTATGGACCCTAAGGCTAAGCTTCAAACCGAAAGAACAGTCCCCAGACAATATTTGTTCCTTTACTTCTTGGCTCCAGGAAGCTCCTGAGACTCAGGGAAGTCTGGAACTCAGGTCTGAAAAGCTGAGACTCCACATTTCTTCTCCCACACTCAGACATATGTCCTTTTCCTGCGCCCCAGACGCAGCAGATGGCTGGCTCTTTGCATACAAACCAGCTCTGCAGAAAAGCCCTGGGCATAGCAGGGGAGACAGAACATCTATCCCCACCAGCGACTCTCCTTGAATTGAAGGACAGATTCCCTTTACTTCTTTTCCCTGACAAAAAAAGAATTAACTGGACTCTTGTGATGCCCCGTAACCCCACACTTACCAGTTGGTAGTTGATATTGTTCCAAGTTTCTTCATCAAAGTGTCCCTTCCCCAGCACCACAAGAAATCTGCAGATTAAAGACACAGAACTAATTATTTATTTTTCCCCCTGGAGAAGGATGGTGCTGGGAGGTGCTGAATTTCAGAAGTCTTTTATCCACTTCATGCAATGGGAACATCAACTAAGTCACTGGGCTTGCTCACAGTCTGACTCCCTGGAGAACCACTGTCTCCGGGCAGCTCACAGCGTGTCCTAAGCCATCAAAGTGTTGGAGAAAATCTGCACTACCCATAAACTTGGGGAAATAGATTAGTAGGAGCTATATTCCATATGCCGAATGTACATATAAAATACAACTCTATTTATAAAATCTTTCTCCTGCTTCTTTTCCCAAGATGTTCTACTTCTCAAACCAAGCAGATGGGTGTCTTGTTTCCCTCTGGCAGCTCTGGAACCCGGGGGAATTTCAAGATATCTGTATATATGTGGGATCCTTGTTATATGAGTGCTCATTACTTGAATTTGGATAGTTATGGCTGTCCAAAAAATTCTTCACTACACAAAAACATTTTTAAAAAGACTAGTGGTAAAAAAAAATCAGTCTCAACCAAGGTATTTACCTTATTTCTTCCCATCTTGTCAAAATGATTTGTGCTATTGTTTAGGCTAGCACTGATTTTACACAATATTTTGAGCACCCACATCATTATGAGAACACGGTGTTCATCACCTGCAGAATGAAATTGCAGGCTTATGAAATCTGCACAGTGTCCTGCAGTTGGTGGGAGTGACGCAGAGGTTCTCTGGAGTCACGTTCAGAGCCATTGGCAAAGGAGGATTAGGCTGAGTTAGACCAATTAACAATTGAAAAAGAGAAAACCAACAAGGACTATGATTAGAAACTTCAAAAGGGAAATATTTGAATATCAAAGGATTAGGAGAAGCCTTGGGGGGTGGATGATGAATCTCTCAAATATTTTTACAAAAATTACCTTCCTCCTAATCATGATAGGAAAGTTAAACACAAAGTGAAGGATTTTGTTTCATTTGATCATACAATTTTGTCAGAAAAATGTCTGTTAAAAAATCAAGACCTGGCTCATTTTCTGATCATTTTTCGAATTAGCATGCTGTTAAAAGTATCAAGTAAATTCTGACTATATAAGCTAAAATAAACTTATGTTCATGCATTTTAGTTTCATCTGCCAAACTTCTTGCATGCTTTTCTCTGGCATTGTGTTTCTATTTGAGGGTAGATTCACTTTTGAGTGGATTTGATGAGAAGAATATTGCATGGTATTTAAGGTAGTTAAAATTGTGTGCAGAATCTGGAGCCAGGGTGCCTGGGTTTTGAATCCCATTTCTGGTACTCATTGTATAACACGGGAAGGTTATTCGACTTTCCTATGATAAGGGTTCTTCATCTAGAAAGCAGAATTAAAAGGAGTCCTGTTTGAGCGAAGGACTGGGAGCAAAGCAGCGAGCATTGAACTGAGAGGCATCTGGTCCATCTTTTGTGACTGTGTGTGTCCAGCTTCTTCCCTGGGTGTGGGGTCTACGCTTTCTAAGCAAGGGCTGTTCATTTCACTCTTTTTCAGACCCCTTTCTGGGAAAAGTGATTTTCTCCTCTTCTAGTTGTCTTTTCTTTTTTGGCTCAGCCATCTTTGGCCATTTCTCATGCCACACAAGGTAGGCAGCCCTTTATTAATTTTATAGCCTGTAAAATTAGTCAGTATCTCTATAGCTTCTCTAGTTCAATCCTTTTGTTTCATTCCCTCCCCAGTCTGTTTCAAGGACATGTGTCTCACTAAGCTATGAGGAAAAAAAATCTCACTCATCTTTGCATCTCTAGCAGCTGGCAAAGAAGACCCCTAATTATTACCAAGGAGTGAATGGCAGGTTTGGCAGCAAAAAGGAACTTTTGTGTGAGAGGCCCTAGCCAGGCTGGCCATGGACTGGCCCGGGAACTTTGAACAGCTTGTTTCTCTCTGAGCCTCCTTTTCTAGGAATTCTAGAATGGAGGGGTTGAATTTGTTAAACCCTTTGGGCTTGTTCAGCTATAATGCCCTGTAGTTTGATGACTCATAAACTGGGATGAGTTAAACTAATTTTTTCTCAAGTTATAAAAGAAAGTTGTCCTAAAGTTGTGGTGAGGGCTCATTTTTTTCTCCTCCTCTTGCCTCTTGAATATCTGGGGCTGGCAGTCTCTCAATTTAGATCAACCTGTTGCTTTCTACTCTACTTGTAGAGCTTCAGCTAAGGTTCTTGGGGTCATGAGTCCTGATTTGAAGGCTTACTCCCCTGGCTATGCATTCTAATCATTACCACCACCATCTCTGGGACCCTTTGTTGTGAGATACCACATGCCAGACAATCCACTAAAAACACTTTCATACATCATGTCATGTAATCCTTGCACAAACTCAGTGGGCGAGAAATCATTGTCCCTGTTTTATGACAGAGACCATTGAAACTAAGAAAAATTAGACAATGACCTCAAAGTCTCTGTGATAGTAAACTACAGAAATATAAAGTCTGGTCTTTCTGGCTTCACAACCCATGGTCTTCAACACCACATTCCATAGTATACTGAGTTGTAGCTACACATTCCACTATGCACACTGTCTGACAACACCATGTGGTATGAGCACCTCTTCTTCTAGGTCACCAAGGATTCACTCCCCACACTTGTATGTGTTGTGAGTGGAGGTGGGTGTATGTTGAGTTAATTTTTAAGTCTTCTAAAGGTCTGTAAATGTGCAAGAGAGTAGATCTAAGAGAGGCAGAATGATGTAGTGATTGAAACTGAGTTCTGACTTATTTTAGGATGACAACATTGTCCTAATTCCAAAACCAGAAATGGACACTACAAAGAAAGAAAATTATAGGCCAACACCCATAATGAAGATGGATGCAAAAATACTCAACAAAATGTGCAAACTAAATTCAGCAATACATTAAAAAGATCGTACACTATGATCAAGTGGGATTTACTCCTGGGCTGTGAGGTTGGTGCAATGGCTATGAATCAATTAATGTGATACACAACATAAACAAAATGAAGGATAAAAATATGATCATATCAATAGATGCAGAAAAAGCTTTTAGTGCTGATAGATTCAGCACTCATTTATGATACAAACTCAGCAAAGTGGGAATAGAAGAAGCATATTTCAACATAATAAAGTCCATATATGACAAACCTACAGCTAACATCATACTCACTTGGGGAAAAACTAAAAGCATTTCTTTTACAAACAGGAATAAGGCAAGGATGTTTGCTTTCACCATTCTTATTCAACATAGTACTAGAAGTTCTAGCCAAAGCAATCAGACAAGTAGAAGAAACAAAAGGCATTAACCTGGAAAGGAAGAAGTAAAACTGTCAATATTTGCAGATGACATGATATTGTATATAGAGAACCTTAAAGATTCCATCAAAAAACTACTAGAACTAATAAATAAAATCAGTAAAATAGCAAAATACAAAATTAATATTAAAAAATGGGCTGCATTTTAATACATTGATAATTATCTATCAGAAGGTTAACAAAAAAAAGTTCATTTGTAAATGCATTAAAAAAAAGACCTAGGAATAATTTAACCAAGGAGGTAAAAGATCTGCACTATAAGATGATAAGATACTGAAAAAAGAAATTGAAGAAGATACAAATAAATGGAAGTGTATACCATGTTCATAAATAGGAAGCATTAGCATCATTAAAATGTCCATACTACCCAAAGAGATTTATAGATCCAATGTAATTTTTCTCTCAAAATGCCAGTGGTGTATTTCACAGAGCTAGAACAAATAATCCAAAAATTTATATGGAACCACAAAAACCCCAAAGAGCCACAGCAATCTTGGGATAGAACACAGTTGGAAGTATGTTGGTACCTGTTATAAAACTATAGTACAAGGCAATAGTAATCAAAACAGTGTGGTACTGTCATAAAAACAGACATAGGGATCAATGGAACAGAATAGAGAGCCCAGAAATAAACCCACACCTATGTGCTCAAATAATACTTGACAAAGGAGCCCAGAACAAACAATGAGGAAAAGGCAGTCTATTTAATAAATGTTGTTGGGCATGCAAAAAAAAAAATACTAGACCACCTTCTTACACCATATACAAGAATAAATTCAAAATTGATTATCGATGCAAATGTAAAACTCAAGACCATAAAACTCCTTGAAGAAAACATTGGCAGTATAATCTCAAATATTTCTCTTAGCAATTTTTTTTCAGAAGTTCAAATTAAGTAATGAAATATTATTTTTCTCTCTTTTTTTGTATTGTTTGTTTTTTCCCCAAGCATTTATTTATTTATTTATTTATTTATTTATTTTTTAAATACATTTGTCTCTGCCTCCCCCCCACCACTTTCCCTTGTCCCCTCCCTCCTTCCCTCCCTCAGCTCTTCCCCTTTGGTTTTGTCCATGAGTCCTTGCAGTATGTTCCTTGACTTTCCCCTTCCCTTCCTTTTCCCTGCCCCCCCTCCCTCCTTCCCTCTTGTCTGTTGATTTCTTTTCCTTTCAGTGTTGCTGGTCATATTTTCCTTGCATCTTTGTATTGTTGGTTAGGTTCCGCTTATAGGTGAGATCATATGGTATTTGTCTTTCGCCCCCTGGCTTATTTCGCTTAGCATAATGCTCTCCAGTTCCATCCATGCTGTCGCGAAGTGTAGTAGTTCTTTTTTCCTTTCTGCTGCGTAGTATTCCATTGTGTATATGTACCATAATTTTTTGATCCAATCATCTACTGATGGGCATTTAGGTTGCTTCCAACACCATCGCTATTGTAAATTGTACTGCTATGAATATTGGGGTGCACAGGTTCTTTTGTATTGGTGTTTTGGTGTTCTTAGGGTATAGTTCCAGCAGGGGAATCACTGGATCAAAAGGCAGTTCCATTTTCAGCTTTTTGAGGAAATTCCACACTGCTTTCCACAGTGGCTGCACCAGTCTGCATTCCCACCAACAGTGTACTAGGGCTCCCTTTTCTCCACAGCCTCGCCCGCACCTGTTGTTTGTTGATCTGTTTATGATGGCCATTCTGACCGGTGTGAGGTGGTACCTCATGGTGGTTTTGATATGCATTTCTCTGATGGCTAGTGATGTCTCTTAGCAATTTTTTTTCCTGATATATTACCTTGAGCAAGGTAAGCAAAAGAAAAAATATACAAATGAGTCCACATCAAACTAAAATATTTTTGCAGAGCAAATAAAGCCATTGACAAAAAAAGGACAACCTACTGAATGGAAGAATATATTTGCCAATGATATACCTCATAAGGAGTTAATATCCAAAATTCATAAAGAACTCATGCAACTCAACACCAAAAAAAAAAAATCCAATTAAAAAATAGGCACAGGACCTGAATAGATACTTCTCCAAAGAGGACATACAGATGGCCAAAAGATTTATGAAGAGATGCTTAATGTATTAATCATAACAGAAATTCACCTTAAAACCACAATGAGACATCACACCTGTCCAAATGGCTGTCATCAATAAATCCACAAACAAGTATTGGTGAGGGTGTGGAGAAAAGAAACCTTTGTGCACTGTTGGTGGGAGAGCAGACTGGTGTAGCTACTGTGGAAAACAGCTTGGGGTTTCCTTCCAGGAATATATCCAAAGAAACCAAAACACGAATTCAAAAGAATATGCACTCCTTTGTTCATCGCAGTGTTGCCAAGATAGAGATGCAACTCAAGGGCCCATCAAAAGACAAGTGGACAAAAAAGTGGTGGTACTTATATACAATGAAATATTACCCTGCCATAAAAAAGAATAAAATTTTACCATTTGCAACAACATGGATGGACCTAGAGGGCACTATGCTAAGTAAAGTTAGTTAGGAGAAGAAAAACACTGTACGTTTTCACTTTGTAATGTACTCTAAAGAACAAAGTAAGGGAACAAACAAAATTGAAACAGCCTCATAGACCCAGAGAAGAGACTGATGGTTGCCATAGGAGAGGGGGTTTGGGGGATGGGGTGAAAAAGCGAAAGGATTAAAAAATACAAATTGGTAGTTACAAAATGGTTACAATAATTATTGATTATATTCCCTATGCTGTACTCTACATCTCCATGATTATTTAAACTATGTGTGAGGCCAGGTGTTTACTGAAAATATCTGGGGGAACATTGTAAAGTATATGATTGTCTAACCACCATACTGTACACCTGAAACTAATATAAAATAATATTGAATGTAAACTGTAAATAAATAATAAAAAATAATAATAATTTACAAAAAAAAAGAAATATGAGCTTTGAACCGCCTGGTTTGAAGACTATGTCTGGCATTTACCAGCTGTGTGGTTTCAAGCAAGTTACTTAAATTCTTGATACCTCAGTTTTCTCATCTGTGAAACATGAAAGAATAATATTTCCTACCTCACACAACTATTGTAAGAATTAATGAGTTAATAAATGTGGAATATGTAGAATGATGTCTGGTATATATTAAATATTATATGTGTTAAATATCATTATCCTGTATATGTATGTGACTGCAATTCCAATGGCATTTTTCTCACATTTTTTCCCCCCTAAGTTCTCCTTTTGGATTCTCATTTTCTGGTATCTCACTAAGAAATTAAAAATAAAATTTAGAAACACCACCACTACTACTACCACATAAAAAACAATGATAACAAAAAACACCTTTATCTCATTTAGCTCTCTGATTTAAAAATTATATATATATTAATTAAGCAGAGCATTCATTTCCTTGTGTAGTAAGAACAAAGTGACATAAGTTTTCACTTTTGGTAGGCTTTTCACTTATGTAAAAAAATCAATATTCTTTTGATATTTCCTCCTTTGTCTTGGCTGTTAGGAAACTCATATTTTGAATAGGTTTTTCTAATTGATTTTCCTGATCTTAATTTAAAATTTCCATATAATATTTAGATTTCCTGATTTTATTTTTATTCAATTGTTTTTTTCCCATTTAATTGTTAATATTTGGGTTATTGTCCTCACTTTTTTTTTTTTACCAAATAAAATAGAAATCAGTGAGTTAATATAGTAAGAACTATATTCATCTTTGAAATCCCATAATTTCTAGCACTGTTTTAGAGTTTCAGATTGAACAATGGTTCAAGTCAGAGCTGTACAGTAGTTAAAGTGGCAAAAGCAGATTTTAATTAGGAATTATTGTAATAAAGGAAGCAAGACCTTAGCGTAGAGCAGGGCTCAGTTCAGAATGTAAGGAAAAGTGGGAATTCATAGCTATGGGGCAGAGAGAGGGTAGGGAGCTGGTGGATGGAAAATAGTGAGGAGACAAGGTAATTCTTGTTAAAGGGATCTGTCGGGATTCTTGATGAGGGTGGGCCAGGGTGACCTCCTACCGCCTGGGGCGGCGGGGCGGCGGGCCGGGTGTGGTTACTGAAAGATGAGGTGGGTGACCAGATGTTGAGGGTACGAAACCAACTTGACTTACTAAGATTCTTGCTAAATCTGGGCTCTTTGAGAACATGCCCAAGGATGGAGCCTTCTTGGTAAAGAGTTCAAAGGGGACTGAGTAGAGTTTGGTCAAGGAGAGAACCTCTGTCACTTGATACATATGCCGATAGCCAACTATTTTTTACTTATATAAACTGTATGTTCAACCTAATGTTGGTTCAACCTGATATTGCCTCAGTGATTTTTTTTAAACAACACGAATTCTGAAGCATTAGTCATAAAAGATAAAATACATTATTTCTTTGGAAATTGAAATGACATTTCTTGAATACCTACTACCCCCTCGCTGCTTGTCAATAGTGGTGGTTTATTCAATGAATATTATACCTGTCTGCCTCTGCTCTAATGTGACATGAAGTTGATACCTTGAAGCACTGTTACTTCCACCTACATTTCATATTTAATTTATTATATAATTCTCCATAACTGATTTTATTGATGAACTGTACAGTGTAAAATTGTTACTTGTTCAAGATTTCACATTGCTTTTTAAAACTTTATAGCTACAAAAAAAAAAAAAAATCCATTCCTCTATAAAGGCTTTTGGGAGAATAAATCCAAGATAAAGAACTTCTCAGGATTAAGGATCTGTTCTGCCTGCTGTCTTCATCCCCTGTTTCACATAAACATACTGGCCTTATTTTTCAAATAGGCTTTCATTTAGGAAACAGATAAGAGGGATTCAATTTAGTTCCACAAATATTGAGAATCCTCCATTGGTTTGGCTGAGGATAAAAATGTTAAAAAATAATCATATTTCCTACCACGGAAGAACAGCCCATGGTGTCGGGGTGGGGGTGGAGCGCCAGGGAAACACAGACAGTGTTCAACGTGATGTGATCGGTGCTCGGTTTCTATTTTTAAGTTAAGTTCATGTTTTTTGGGGGGATAACTAAACAGCTTACACTCTCCTTCACCATTATTTGTAATTGAAACAAATAAATTGAGTGCTGTAACTGTACAGTTAAACTAAGGGTGACTTTATGAAGGTGCATTTTTAAACCAGCCCTGCCAGCCTCTCGGAGGAAGTCTCTGTGAGGCACGCCCCTCCCTCCTTCCTGCACCCTTTAACCACCACCGTAAAAGAGAACGGCACCGGGGGCTGGCCAGACCCTTACGGAAGGCACAAGAACGTACGGAATGTCCCATTAAACATGGCAAAGAAAGGGTGAACCCCAGAGCAACCAGTACAACCGTTACTTGAATCCAACGTATGCCCTTTGTTTTCACTAATTTGTGGACAGAGTCCTGGGGTTGTTTATTTGTATAAGATCATGGAGACCACCTTATACTGAACTCTGAGCTTACAGGCCAAAGAAACTGAGGTTCACAGAGCAGCAAGGTCTTATCCAAGATTAGGACCCAGGCCTCTGACTATAAGTGTTCTTTCCATGGTCTCAGATCTATGCCCTGACGACCTCCATTATTCTCCTGTTGTGACTTTATCATCTGTATCCTATTCTAGTTTTATTTCATGTAAAATAGCTTTATTTCCTTTAGGGATTCTTGTTCTTTCTATATCACAGTTTGGTTCCCATTAGCTTGTCACTGTAAAATAACATGTGTTAAGTGTAATTATCCTAAACAAATTTTTAAAGAAGTGGGTGCTTTTTGTCCGGGTGTGTTTCTCTGCTTTTCCCACTATCACCATCTCTGTTGCCTCCACACTCAGAACAGGAGGGAGCTGAGGGCATGTGACAAAGCGGGAGACATGCCCTGTGCTGCCTTCAGCCAAAGGGCAAACAGACTAAGTGCGGCAGCAGAGCTGAAGGCGACGTGTGGAAACGAACAGCAAGGGTTACATCTGGGAGCAGCTTGGGCTTTTCCTGAGCCGGCTGAGGTGGACATGGCGTGGGTATAGAAGGGCTCCCTGCACAGGTGTGATAGCCAGCGCACTTCAGTACATTCAAGGGTGCTGGTCCGAAAACAGCGCTCTGGGACGGCGCCTAGACTTTGTTTCCAGGGGAGGACCGTGAGACAATGACAAGGATCACGTTAGAGATGAGAAAGGAGGTGAAGCCGCAGAGGAAAAAGACTCACACACGTTCATATCCACAATGTCTCGTAATTCATGGTAGCATTTCATTGTCCTTATCTATAATGCAGATAACCACAGTGGAGGAAGGGAAAATTATTGGTACCAAAGAGCCAAACACCGGCGCCCGCATCCATGTGGAGGCAGCGTAACCGTTGTTGCATGTAGGGTGATAAAAATAGCCTCTGAAGGTCTGATCTTTCAAACCCAGACTTATAATTATGCAAACATCTCCTTAGGACATTAGTTCGCTTAAAAAAAAAAAAAAACAACAAACTCAGATATTTTAAATACATCCTTTGACTTTTTTCTGAAATGGCTTAAGGTGACTTAGCAGTTAAAATAAGTAGGAGAAGTAACATTTAAGGTTATTTGAAAGGGCATTTAAAAACAAGTATTGGCACTTTCAAGCACTTGAGATGAGAAGATTATAGTGCAGAGACAATTAGTTTATTTCCTGGCAGCTAAGCTATAAAGGAAAACATTTTGAATTACATAATAATAGAAATCATACAAATTCATCTACAGAGAAAATTCTTTCTGGACATGAACCCCAGAACAAATTTAGCATGTGCAATAGTATTTAAAGAGGAAAAAAAATACAGCAACAACCCTGGCTGGCGTGGCTCAGCAGATTGAGCACAGGCTTGTGAATGGAAAGGTCACTAGTTTGATTCCCCGTCAGGACACATGACTGGATTGTGGGCCAAGTCCTCAGTTAGGGGTTTGCAAGAGGCAACTGATAGATGTTTCCCTGGCACATCAGTGTTTCTCTCCCTCATTTTCTCCCTCTCTTACCTCCTTCTCTAAAAAATAAACAAATAAAATCTTTAAAAAAATATCATTGAATGCACTTTATCTATAGCCAGAGTTTTACAAAGGATGCAGAAACGCTGTTCTCTGATTCACAGACTGGTCCCCCATAAAGGCAGAGGGTGTGACATTAAATAGTAACTCAGGGGAGGCAATCTTGTGTGAGGCTGTTATAACAGTGTCCAAGCATTGACTCGGCTTCCTGAGGCCCTTGCTTAATGCTTGAATAGAACTTGTAGACTTGAGTTGAATGGCTAGTTAGCACACCTTTTAAGCTTCCTTTCTCAGGTGGAAGCTGTCTCAAGCAAGCTTTGGAAAAGGATTGTATCTCTTTCAATTCTTTCTTTAAAATTTTTAGCTCTATTGATGTATATTTAATAGGCAAACAGTTCCACGAATTTAATACATGTATATACATTCTGAAATGTTTGTACACATGCACACATCCCTTCCAGGGGTGTCCAACCTTGTGGTGTCTCTGGGCCACACTAGAAGAAGAAGAGTTGCCTTCGGCTACATATTAACTACACAAACACTAACAAAAACTGATGAGCCAAAAAAAAAAAAAAAAGGTTTTAAGTAAATTTTACGATTCTGTGTTGGACCGCATGCATAGCCATCCTGGTCCGCGGGTTGGACATCCTTGCATACCATCATGATAATAAACCTTACACCATCAACGTAACAAACATGCAATGTAACAAACACTTCCAAAAGTTTTCTTCTGTCACCTTGCTGTGTGTGTGTGTGTGTGTGTGTGTGTAATAAGAACACTTAACATGAGATCAATCCTCTTACGTTTTTAAGTACACAACACCATATTGTTAATTATAGATGGTACATTGTACAGAGGCTCTCTAGAGCTTAGATATCATGTATAGCTATTACTTTATACTCATTGAACATCCCCCCATTCCCCCTACCCTCATCCCCTGGCAACCACCCTTCTATTCTCTGCTTCTATATGAGTTTCATTATCTTAGATACTTCTTACAAGTGGCACCAGGCAGTATTTGTCCTCTGTGACTGATTTCACTCAGCATCTAGCGAGTGCTTGGTTTGCCACTATTCTATGATGTTTATGAAAGAAGACGTTGTGTTAACTTTTTTACTCACACGTTTCACATGTGGTATTTAAGAATCCAAAGCTAGGGCATGGTGATGATATTCATATCCTAGTTTAGAGCTGTACTTTTGCTGTGCTTTTGTTCACAGTGTAGATAAGTCATTAACCATTATTTAGTCAGGTTTATGCTGAGAACGGTTGCTGGTTAAAAGGGCTCCAATTTGTTCCTTTTGTCCACACACTCTGCAGTGTGACTTTGTAGCCCACCCCATCAGGAGATGGAGTTGATTTTCCTACTGCTTGAAACTGGGCTGGCTTTGAGATTTGCTCTGACAAATACGTTATGATTGAAGAGACCGTGTGTTGATTCTGAGCGTCTTCCCCAAGTCAGCTGGATCCCTTGGAACCTTGCAGGTAGCCTGAGAGAACAAACGGGGTCTAACCTGCCAGAGGATGACAGACGCCCGTGTTAGGCATCCTCAGAGACAAACAGCTGATAGCCAGCCGACCTGCAGAAGTAGAGCTGCCTAAGCGACCTGCAGCTTCCTATAGATGCGTGAGGGAGGCCTGACAACGCCAGAACTGCTCATCTGAATCCACCTTGCTTAGCCGACCTACAGAATCGTGAGCTAAGTAAGTGGCTGTTTTAAGCCACTAGCTTTTGAGTGGTTTGTTTTCCACTAATTGCTAACTGTTATGTATATTAAAAATTACTAATAATAACACCTTACATTTACATAGAACTTTATCATTTAAAAAACATTTTGGACATATTCTCTCAGTTGTCTCCTATACCAAGTCTTTTTATTAAATAAACTCAGGGCAGGGGGTGGGAGGGGCAGAGATTGCAGAGGATAAAGGGGGTCAAATATATGGTGAGGGCAGGAAACTTGACTTTGGGTGGTAAACACACACTGCAATAGGCAGACGATGTGTTATAGAACTGTATACTTGAAACATGAATGGTATTAACCAATGTCACCCCAACAAAGTTAATAGAAAAGTGATACACCTTAAACAAGAAGAAAAAACCTATCTCTGGCTTCCTTGCAAGGCTGTGAAGGGGATGGAGGCCTGAGGGCTGGGGCTCAGTAGCTGCTCCATGCACGTTCCATCCCTTATTCTCTACTACAGGGTTTCTCAACTTTTTTTTTTTAAATTTAATTTTGCCACCACCACCACCCCTTAAAAGAAGTCTTAAGACTTCTTTTCTAATTGTCTCCCCATAAAACTTTAATGCTACAAATACACTATACAACTGTTTCTGTACAGTATATAAATTTGTGTGTTATACATAGAGAGCTAGACCTTCTTTACCTCATAGGAATCCATTTTAACCCCCTTGGGAGAGCCTATCATTTCATTACCATTGAGATTGAATGGTTTATTGGTATCACGAAATGCATTTCTTTTTCATGGTGACCCGGGAATCAGGAAATGATTTGCATTAGGTCACATGGCTTTAAAAATGCTGGCCCAAGAGGTTCACCGAGGGCACTGACAGCGAGGCGTGCTCTCCGTTGGAGAGCCTGGGTTCAAACGTGCAATTAATCTCAGGTTGGATAAATTGAATCACCTACCTTTACAACTCTGGGGTGAAAACCAAGTAATTAAACTGCTTGTAGCTGTTATGGTGAAAGAGGAGGAAGCTCTATAAATGCTTAATAATCACATTGACAGAATTGAAAGGTGCCATTTGCTTCTCTGTGTATAGAGACTGTTCTTCAGATGAAGAGAATTTGTTCTCTGGAGCCATCCATCCAGCCTCTCATGAAATTCACTTATGGTACATTATTTAAGAATTTATAAGACAGAAAAGAAAATAGCAGAGAGACAGATGAAAACATTTCCTTGATACGCGCATAAAACTCTTAAGGACTGTCTGTGTGCGAGGGGGCAACCGCAGACAGGAAAGACAAGCGAAGATTAAGTGTGTGCGTGTATGTCACTAATCACTATATTCAACCTTTAGAAATGCTCCTGGTGAGGAAAGGCCTCTGCAGAAAGAGAGCCTATAAAGGAAGGTGCAGCTGACCCCAGCCGCAAAGTTCGCAGGACGACATGTGATGGTTATTAAGCTCCAGCTGGCTTGCAGCCAAATGCAGAGTGTGCCCACCACGTCCAGCCAATTTAACCTGACCTTGGTTAAAGCAGCAGCCTTGCTTATGCATATGAGGAAGGGGGCTTTCGTGGAACTGAAATAGGAAAATGCCCAGAATCTTCTCAACGTTTAGGTTTGTTCTCAAGCACCTCAGAGTCTGACTGATTTTGAAGCAATTACCTACATGTTTCTAAATTAAGTTCCTCCCAGAGACTTCTGGTTCTCTGAAGAGCCTCTTTTATTCATCCAGGTAGGAGTAATTAAATGAAAAGTGATTTTTCTATCCCCAGAGATTACCTGATCAAGAAAGAATGATGAATGTTGTAAATATTTACCAAAAGGAAAAAAGTAAAGAACACAATATAAAGAAGTGTCTCAGAAAACATCGAAAGCGCTATCATTATTTAACAAATAATGAAACTGAGGCTTCAGGGCAGGGAGGGATTTCTCTCAAATTCACAGATCCAGCTAATAGCCGAGCATATTTGTCCAATGCTCATTGTACCACACTGGCTCTTACCTCCTACGAAACCGTGGTCGTCTGCCACCTCAAGCATTGATTTAATTCTTCTACAGTAACTTTAAGGAAACACACTAACAAAACAACTTCTAGAATTACCTTTAGGCTCTTTTACATTCAGGTTGACTTGCAAGACGATTGTCCTTGACGGAGAGACCATATCACAGCTCCTTCCTGTTCAAGTGTAAATATTTTCTCCAGCTAAAAGATCACTCAGGAGAGACATCACCTGTCTGTTCTCTGTTCCCACTGGGTCAGAAGCCTGCCCACTGCCTACTGACTACCCTTTCCTTCCCACTCTTTTTAGAGTGAAACCCGTTTCAAGTAGGGCTCTTTCAAATATCTTCCACACAATTCTTCACTGTTGCCAAGTGCACACAGCATATGGGAGCCCCGGGCCGTTCCCTTTGTTTTGTGATTTGTTGGTTCTGGAGGAACCCACTGTGGAGGCTAAAAAATATGCATACTTCCCCTTCCATTTTTGGAGTTCTTCTGGCTGAGCTAATAACCAAATTAACAGAGACAGATCAACAGGAGCAAATCAAAGGTTAAGGCACGCGCATGGGGGAATTCACAAAGGCACGATGATTCCACGAACATTCCCAAGATAGTGAGGCAACACTGGGTATTCAAGACATTGTGGGCAAAAGAAAAATGGGGGCAGGGAAGTGGGGTGTTAGGCTTCATAAGTGAGAATGGGTGATTTACAGGTAGTTGAGGAAGAACAGAACACTCGTGGCAGAAAATTCTTGCTAGGCAAGTCGAAACCTATGGGACACCAGTGATTCCCACCTAACAGGCACCTGCTCAAAGTGGGCTTGTCTGCTGTACTCAATTTGCCTTAGGCTAAGGAGGCATTTTAAGATCTCCCACCTGAAGCAGGTTTCTCTGTCTGAATCTCTTGGGAAGGAATGGGGGGGGGGGGGGGGGGGGGGGCGGGTCAAAGTTTCTTCAGGAGTCTCTTGTTTCTTGGTAAACAGCTTAAAATCAACATCTTAAAAGGACAGCTTTGGGAGGGCAGAATTTTCATCTCTTCAGCATAATTTCTTTCTTTGCTGCTTCTCCTTCATCCTCCTGCTCATTCCTTTTGTCCTTGATACCTTCTTGGCTCTCTTAGAAATTCAGCTTGATGATTTGATAGGGTCGATTTAGAGCCTATGTGAGGCTTCCTTCCTTAGCACAGTCTGCAATTCCTACTACCCTCCCTGCCCCACTCCTCCGTAAACACTGACCTCTTTGGGTTGATCCAAAGGCTCATGCTCTCATGGTCTTTCCTGTTTCTGGAATCTTCTCATACCTAGATTCTCTTGATTTACTTCTGAACTCACTAGCATGGATGGAGCCTGAAGAAATTAGATGAAACACTGTCTTCAGGTTTATTATGACATAGCTATATTAGATGGTCCCTAACACCTAACCCTGCCCACTGGGCCAGCGCCCCTTCTAGTTATGACATCGCTACTCACTTGCTATGAAAGGTGGAGTTGCTTAAATATCCATTCGTTCATTCATCCACCCATCCATTATTGACCCAGTGCACAAATACTGAACACTTATTCTTTGCTAGGAAACGTACTGGTATCAGCTTAAGGGATCTCCAGTGTGCTTTCACAGGGAGGCCATATGAGGTAACCTCCCTATTCCTGTAGAAGCCAGAGTGACTCATTCTAGACAGGAAGCATATTGTCTTAGCCAGAGCCTATGGGTATAGAAGCACCCTTTATCTGCAGGGATAAGTCATAGCTGGTGGTACGGTTGGCAGAAGGGGAGACTGGCTGGGAATGGAAGGAATGAAGTAGCAGATCTATCTTTTCACAAGTCCTTCCTGCAGATGAGGAAGGGTGCGTCCTGTGGTTGAAAATAGAGAGCAGTACAGAAATAGCAGCACCTGCTTAAATCCACAGTATCACAACCTGGGCTCCCAGAACTCAGACTTGTCTGCAGGTGAATGTGCTTGCCATTGGGAATTGCAGAAGAGCAAGGCTGGCCCTTAACGTTGTTTTAAATGCCCAGGGTCCAGAATCCCTGTGTCTCTTCTTTCCTTCTTCATCACAGGTGGGGTTGTCAGAGTTTTTACAACAGGTAGAAGCCTGGGACAGGGTGGACTTTGGCCTCAACATGCTGTGTGATTTAGACAGGACTTTGGTCTTTTGCAGGTCTCAGTTTCCCATCTATAAAATTAAAGAGTTGGTCTTGAAATTTTACTTTAGTTCCTAACAGGCTAAACTGAATGGTTCTCCTTATTATGTTTCCTGCTGCCTCTCCACTACACCACACCAACATTTTTTCTCCTTTCCTCCCTCCTCAGTGTTATGCCCATAGTCCCTTCTCACTGTTCTCCTTTCCAGATGACTGCAGAAAAGTTAAGCATGTGTTCAGAGGACTAATGTTGTCCAGAGAGACAGTAACAGCAATGCCTGGGCTCCCATATCAGTCTGTGTATTTTTTTTCCCCTGTTGTGGGGACTTCCAAGGGCAGAGGAAGCTGGCTCTGTGGAGGGGGCAGGCCTGGGGGAATTTTAGGGCTTTGTAAGGTTGCCATTGACTCTAGAACTCCCTCGATTGCATCACTTCCCCCTCCCTCTCTCATTGCCCCTTTTTTCTGTCTATTTCTTTCATATCAGACACTCCAGACCTTCACCCACAAGCAGTTTTCTTACATTTTGTCCTTGTCATCCATGCTCACTCTGCCCACAAATTCACTGACATCATTTCTCTTCCAGGAAACCTCCTCTTCTGACTACCTTCGTTCTTCATCGTGTGTCCTTCCCCTTTCCTCTTTCCTCTCTTGCATGCTTCCCCATTGCCTCGTCTTCTGTAGCTCTTCTCTCCTGTCTCACTGTCCTTTGTTCTTTCTTGACCCACATCCTCTCATATTGCTGTTTCACTTCTGACTCTCATCATTCTCTCCTGCCTTCCTTGCCTCTCTTCAGCACCTTAGTGGAGTAGAAAGATCGTACTCTTGGATGTAAGATGGACATGGGTGGGTTTATATTCAAAAGGTCTTGAGGACCTAAGTCTCAAATACACAATTTACTCATCTTCAAAATGGATCAGGAAACAGTGCTATGCAAAACTTTTGTGTTGATAGGAGATGACATCTATGAAAAACCTAGTTCTTGAGAGAGAAGAGTAAATACAATGCCTTAAACATCAACACTGGCTGATATCATCGTCACCATCATCTGCATCATCAATAACAGCAACAACCAAATGTTAGTCTTTCTCCTACTTTCCTGTCTTTTCATTTCTCCAGTTTCTTCTAACTCTCAGTTTCTCTGGGATAAAGTTAAATGTCCCTATTATATGTTCTCATACCACACTGGTTTATAATTGCCTGTATGAAATTCCTTCTGTCCTCTCCCCTCGGAGCAGGGGCCCTGACTTGTTCATACTATGTGCCGAGGGCCTAGGTCAGTGCCGTATGTGTAATAATAAGTAGCAGGGCCAGGACTAGAGTGGGACAAGTGATGTGCCTAGATCATAACTTTTAAGAAGACCTCAGAGTTGTGCCTCTGTAATAGATACTCAGTAAAAATGTATTGAATGGCTTAGTGGGTTAATTCTTTCTCCCCTCCCCTTACATTTTATCAACCATATCAGTCTTTCCTTTGTTCTCTCTTTTCTCTCCCTCTCTTTTATTAACTCCTGTCTTCAGCCATGATTTTCACTGCCCGACTCTGTCCCTTTAACAGCATCAGTCTTCTCTCCCCCCAGGTCCCTATGTTCCTTCCCAGGACCTTCCCGAGTCCCTGCCTTATCTACTTGCTTGAAAACAGCAAACTTTCTTCTCTCTGCCTCTTGCTTTATTGATTTATAATATATGGGTATATTTTGTCCATGGGTGGAGAGAATTTCTTTGATACTCCAAAAATCAGACTGGGCACAAAGCCATGAATAGCCTTTGTTTGATGTGGACAATTTTATTCCCATTCAGTTCCCTGGGTTTTCAAACAGCTGTAGATTTCTGAACTCAAAATATCTAAGCTAGTTCATCCCCCCTCTCCTGAAAGTGCACAGGCACTTTGAAGTCTTTAACAACCTGTCCTGTACCTCACTGAACAGAGGTCACATCATTAGTTGGGATCTGAGTTCATCCTGAAAAGGTAAAACTATTAAATTAAGAACAGATCTAAGTATAGGTTTTAAATAAAAGTGAAAGGTACAAGCTAAAAACCAAACTACTTCCTTTTTCCTGTCACATGTTTGGTGCACTCTCTACTTTCTAAGGTCAAAACCTTTTGAACACTTATATCTACCATTTGAGCTACATTCACCATTAGCCAAGTAAGTCTTCTTTAATTGGGCTATCCTCCAAAATAAAATTGCCTTAGAGAATTTTAAATGTAAAGAATTTATCTAATAGGACCCAGGTGGCTTTACAGATCCTGAGGCATAAGTTCGTATGAACAATTTGTAGACAATGGGGTGGGCTATGTCTTCCAGACTCTCTCTACTGTTTGGTGTCTTTTCACCCCATGTTTCTGTGACTCTCCAGTGGTTTATCATACACTAGCTAGTTTACTAGACTTGTAAAGTATGATACTGGACTCCATATTTGCTTTAACCACTTGTATAAAAGGGGTTAAATTCAAGAAGATAACAAATATAGGTTCATGGAAAGACCCACACTTTGAAAACATCATTTCTGCCTGGGGAAGAACAGGGAAGTGCAGAGCTGGGTAAGGACTGGACAGAGGGAAACAGGGTCCTCTTGGGTATAAGAAATGTTGAATATTTGGTAGAAGGCTAAGCTGCTGCTGAAACCTTCTCTGGAGAAAATTTTAGCAGTATTTGACACAATTTTAAAATGCATGTATGACTGACCCAACATTCCTACCCCTAGGAATGTATTCTATGAATATATTGGCACACGTAAGAAAAGACATTTATACAAGGTGAACATTGAAGCATTACTGGAAGTAAGAAACATGACCAGAAATAACCTACATGTTCACTAATAGAAGAAATTATATTACACACCATGCCTTGAAAAGTCTTGCAGCTGCCAAAAAGCACGCTATAAGACCAACTATTAATATCAGGCAGTGCATGGTACCATTGTAATGCTTTTTGATAGGTCAACTTGGCTAGCCTGAACTACGGTCTCCAGGAGCCCTTACCATTATGTGCTTGGTTAGGGAGAGCTAAAGGAATATTCTCTCAGGACAACTGGAGGGCAGAACAGAAGCTGTGGTGATGCTGTAACAGATACAGATCTCCCAGTTATTCAAACACTAATATCGATGCTGCTGTGCAAGGACTTCACAGATGTGACTAAAATCCCAATTAAGTTGGTTTTTAGGTAATCAAAAGAGAGCTTGTCTGAGATCAGACAAGATTTGGTGCCTTTAGGTGAATAAAGAAGATGTATATGTGTGTGTGTGTGTGTGTGTGTGTGTATGTATGTATATATATATAATGGAATATTGCCCGACCACAAAAAAGAATGAAATCTTACCATTTGTGACAACATGGATGGACCTAGAGAATATTATGTTAAGTGAAATATGTCAGACAAAGCAAGGCAAATGCCATATGATTTCACTTAAATATGGAATCTAAATAGCACATTAAACAAACAAAACAGATTCATAGACACAGAGAACAGACTGTGGTTGCCAGATGGGAGGGGGTGGGAGGGATGAGGGGGAAAAGTAAACGGATTAAGAAGTACAGACTGGTAGTTAACAAAATAGTCATAGGGATGTAAAGTACACCATAAGGAAAATAGTTTATAATATTGTAATAACTACATATGGTGCCAGGTGGGTACTATAATTATCTGGGGGATCACTTTATAAATGATATAATTGTCTAACCACTATGCTATATACCTGAAACAAATATAAAATAGTACTGAATGTCAAATGTAATTGAAAATTATTTTTTCTCCTTTTTTTTTTTAAATTTTTTTTTCAAATACATTTGTTTCTGCCTCCCCCCCACCACTTTCCCTTGCCCCTCCCTCCTTCCCTCCCTCAGCTCTTCCCCTTTGGTTTTGTCCATGAGTCCTTGCTATATGTTCCTTGACTTTCCCCTTCCCTTCCTTTTCCCCGCCCACCCTCCCTTCTTCCCTCTTGTCTCTGTTCGTTTCTTTTCCTTTCAGTGCTGCTGGTCTAAATTAAAAACACATACTTTTAACTTAAAAAATAAAAAATAAATAACATAAATAAGAAAAAAAAAAGACAGATTATCCAGAGTAGGGCTGGTTTAGTTCGCCGGAAGGCCTCTAGAGTCTTAAGCATTCCCAGAGACAGACACTCCAAATAGCCACTGGGTTAGCAGCTGCTCTCTCTTCTCTTTGAATCTTCCTTCTTGACCACAGCCAGTGCACTAGAAGTTTCAGCTCATGACTGTGGGGCCCTCACCAGCTTGTGACCCTCCCTTCCCCACTGCCCATTGTACAGACTTTGGACTTGGGTAGCCAGCCCCCACAGTTGCCGAAGTCAATTTCATACAAGAAATGCCTCCATACACATGTGTGTATATGTGCGTATCACACAGGTTTTCCCTGTCTGCTAAAACCCTGGCTGATTCACTTTTAGTGTAAAAAAGATGAAATAAAAAATAAATAACCCATATGCTCTAGAACTCTGATAGGAGACAAAAATCATTAACGGCATTTGTCCCTGCAGATGGGAGCTGTGGGATTAGGAGACAGAAACGATGGTGGGAGGAGACGTATTCCAACCTTTTATACTTAGCCTTGTATGTGAAGTTATTCAAAAGGTCACACTTAATTTGCTTTTCTTATTGTGCTAAAAAGCATGGCGTAAAACTCGCCATCTTAAATTATGTTGAGTATAGAGTTCAGTAGTGGTGCTATTGTAAAACAGATCTCCAGAACTTTTTTTAGCTTACAAATATAAAACTCTATACCTTTTAAACAACAATTACCCTCTTCCCCGTCCCCAGTTCCCTACCTCCAGCCCCCGGTAGCCACCGTTCACTTTCAATTGCTATGAATTGGGCTACCTGAAATACCGCTTCTAGGTGGAAATGGAACCCTTGTGGCCACACTTAATTTTAATACAATGTATGGAAGTGCTGCAAAAACACAGTAGCTATCCAGTAATTCCTTTCCTTTCTAGGGGACATTCTCATTCGAACTGGTTGGCCGGTCACTTGATTATTGTCTGTGTCACTTAAACACAGACTTTATACTTAACTTTTTTTTTTGACCAATATTCATTGACTGCCAAAAGTATGAGCTAGGAAGTTGGATGCCTGAGGGCCAGAAGTTAAAAAAGGCGAACTAGTACAATTTTTATTGATCATATTGGCTGTCCTTGGAGCCACCGAGACAGATAATGGAGTGACGGCTGTGACGCCATTGTCAATGATAATGAGAACGAAATCCCACGCAGAGCCCAAGGCAGGCAGTGGCCATCCCTCTCTGCAAACCTCCCAGGTGAATTTGGGGAGGCCGTCCCACCGCTGCCCTCCGGACCATGACCTACGCTGGTTGATGCCATGTGCTGTTGTATAAAAACAGTCCACTGAAGGCCACGTTTTACTAAAGAGAAAAAGAAAGTAGCAAGTGCGCACAATGCTCCAGAGCCTGGTTTATTTTTTATTGCGTTTAACTTAATCCTAGTGTTTTTCGGCAACTGAAGAACATGGAAAATTTCCTCTTATCCCTTCTCCTTCTTATATCTGGGTCAGTGAATGTCACTGCTATAAAAATGGTAATACTATGAATGGTAAGGTTAGCCATTTCTTGAGAACTTACTCTGCCATACACTGTTCTAGTCTTTTATGTGTATGGATCAGTTTAACCATAACAAAACCCCTGTGAAGTAGGCTATTGACATTATTCCCATTTTTCCAATTAAGGAACTAAGGTTTACAAAAGTCACAAAATGTGCTTATGGTCGTACACAGCCTGGGTTCCTTGTTAATGTGGGTGCTGCCCTACTAATTGCATGCATTAGCTTTGGCAAGGGGGTACAGAGATGAAGAAAATCCAGCCCCTTCTCTTGAAGACAAGTGGAGGCAGTGCATGTAAACAATGAATTGTAACTCAAGGCAAGGTGGCATAAGGGTCCCAGGAGACATGTAAGCAAAGGGACGCAGCACAGGGAAGTTCAGGCTCTTGCTGACCCTCTATGTCAGGAGTCACACGTGCTTACAACAAAGCTGGTATCGTTTAGAACAGATGTCCTCTTGGCAAACACTTTTATAGATTACAAATTGCATTATAGGTACACAAGGAAACTTTGGAAACTTGGTTTGGAAGGGCACTTTGGAACCTCCTCATCCTCCCATGCTTATCCTAGCATTGCTTTATTTCCCTAGTCCCTAGCTCACATTGAGTAGTTAATGAATAAATATTAATTTAAAAGCTTGTCATGAATTTCTTGGATTTCATAAGACTTGGGTTCAAATACTACTCCCATGGCTAAGTTATTTAACTTCTCTAGTAAGTAGAGTTCTAATCTGTAAAAAGGGAATTTATAGTGACATATAAACTTTATGAGGTTGCTTTGATGATGAAATGAGAAACTAAAAAAAAAGAAAAAGAAAAAATGATTAGCATCATGCCTGGCAATAATAAATACATAGTAATAGGTGTTACGATTAGGTTCTTAATAAATAACCCAAAAGCATCCTGAAGGATAAAGCCAGCAGATTCTTCCACAAAAGACTACTTTGTAAACCAACACTCCATTGTGCTAATGAACCCAGGTACCTATGTTAAATACAAGTCATGTCGCTTTAAAATTTTGTGCTATAAAGTGAAAAATATATGGGCTATCTATATTTGAGATAAAAGTGTAGAAGGAAAGTCTGTTTTGTATAATTCCCCTATACCTTCGATGAGAGAGTGGACTAGCAAATGAAATAGTATTTTGGCAAACTCAGAACCAAATAGCAAACCTGAACTAATCCAAGCTTTCGCTACACCCAGGGGGAGGCAAGCCTGGATTTCAACCTACCAGACTGGGGAATTTCAGCACTGACAATGTATTCCTATCACCCCTAAGCCATGCACACTTTCCAGCTGTGGGCATTGTGTTCATTTCATCCCTTTGCTCAGTCACTGATACAGGAGGGGGCTGTGAGTTTGTCAGCAGATGATTTCTGAATTGGGGATGAGGAACATACATCCACATGCAAATCAACTCGGTTTCCTAGCAATTTCCTCCCTCCTGCCTTCCCCTTCCAGATGCAAGCTGGAGTCTGGAAGCTACTTGAACATTACGGCTGTTACAGAACCAAGCTATAATTTTCAGGCTAATGGAAGACGTATTGGCAAAAGTTGACATTAAGTGGAACTAATTGCACTGTAACTGCTAAATAACTAAGAAATAAGTACTCTGTAATTTATGGTTCAGTGTGGACTATTCAGTAACTTTGAAGCTCTTTTCGTATAGCAAGGAGTTAAGTGATGCATGAGCTGCCAAACTTTCCGCCATGTAGGGGGCCCTGGAAACTGAAGGGTACGCATAGCACAAACATGCAAGGCTGCAGTTTACAAAGGCAACCTGCCCTCTTTGTGCATAATGTTTCACTCCAGCGCTCAGTGGATGAGAATTGCACCTGGTAGAGTCGTAGTAGCTGCGGGTCCACTGTAGGTTGAAATCCCAAACATACTTAAAGAGCATGTCTTTTATGCTATGATTCTGCTAATGGATGGACATCCTTGCACAAACAAAATAAATTAAAGGAGAAAGTAAGGGCAAGTGATGAGGCATAAAGAAAATTACTCTCATCTGGATGACAGGTCTCATGTCTAGTTAGGCCATGTACAAATTTTAGTCCTTCCAAATCATCTTCCGAGCGACAAACTTAATACAGGACTCCATTAATTTTTCATTAACTACTGCAATAATCTTCTAACTGATATCCCTGTCACCCATTCTTCTTCCCCACCCCACCTGTGTCCCTAGTCCTGTTCCTCATAGTTACCACTTATTCCTCCAAAAATAAAAAATATACTCAGACCACTTCCTTTGCTTAAACTCCTTAAATGACCTTTTGTTATCTAAAACAGTAGTTTTATAAAGCTGTGATCCATGCAACACTAATTGCAAAAGAAAAAAAATACATTTCTTAAAAATAATTTACTTGGTTAAATATATTTGAGGAATGCTAAGTTTGGTATCCCCTCTTAGAAAGTCACATCTTAAGGCCAAGGGTCTTGTTTAATTCTGATTAAGTTTTGCTCAGTTTTTGACCACAGAAACTCGTGTGTGTGTGCATCTATCTGAGTGTGTAAATACCTCTCTCTGGATGCCCTAGGGCTCCATGTAGCCAAGTATTCCCAGAGAGCAATTTTGAGAAATACTGGTCCTCCGTTTAGAGCCTAGCTTTTTAGTGTACATTCTTCTTTAATGATTTAATTTGTAACTGTTCTTTTAGATAATACACAGACACTGTCCCCAAGAAAACTTTTCCATTCTGCCCAACCAAATTTAGTTATTTCTACAGGTTAATATAGAGGTCAGTTATTTAGTAATTATTTGCCCTCTTGATCTAAGTCAGGATTTCCCAACTTGGTCACTACCGACATTTTGGACCTAATAATTCTTTGTTGTAGGGGGCTGTCCACTGCACTGAAGGGTATTTAAAAGCATCCCTGGCCTCTACCACTAGATACCTGGGGTGCCAATGTCGCCTTTCCACTCGCAGTTATGACAATTTAAATATCTCCAGATATTGTCAAATGTACTCTGGGCATAACATCATGCCCTGTTGAGGATCACTGATCTAAGCTGTGAGGTAGTAGAGTCTGGAAGGCTTATCTTGCTCATTCGTGTATCTCCACACCTAATACCCATGGTTCACTGTCTGTAAATATTTAATGAACAATGGTTTTTCCCTCAAATCTTTGATAAACTGCAGAAACACAGACAATATATAAAGTAAATTTATTTCTTCGAACTTATTCTCTGTATATATTATCATAGTAATTTAATCATTTGATTATTGTCTTCCAATATTTCCAAAAAACTTAACTGTTTTGAGATTTTTTTTGAAAGAAAAAATAAATAGAAAGAGTAAAACTAGATTGTTAATATGGTAAGTAGTAGTTTGGGCAAAATATTAGCTGATAATAGCACCCGTGTGTTTAGTGTTTTTACATTTGCCAAATTATTAATACTTTCTTCCAGTCAGTTCCTTCATCTATAAAATAGATGCATTGTTATTTATTCTGTCAGTCACAAATTGTCCCTCTGATGATAAATTAAAATACATGTTTTAGAAAGACTGAAATTCTAGAGTCCTCACAAAAGATGGTTATGATCTTTTATTCAACACGTCTGAGGATTAGAATATGCTACCCTTATAAATTAATTTTTCTCCAAATAACTAAAACATAAGTATCAAAAGAGGAAAAAAGTTTTTAAATTTTAATTTGACATTTTAGTAGCATCTGTAAGTTATTTTACTAATAATCTTTTTAAAAACTAATTACATCATATTTGCACATAATTTTGAACTATTACTTCCTGAAGACAGATCATCATTACGAACACTCATGTCCATACTGAATCATTTCAACCTCGATCTAGAAAATTCAAAATGTTTCAAATTCTACTATCATTTCTTGGTTCTATTTATTTTGTGTCATTTCTGACTTTTTTTCCATCAGTTACACACCCTTAGCTATCCCTCTTACTGCATTCATTGTGTCTTTGCCTAAAACTGTCTTCAAAATCTGCTGACCCTATTTACCTCCTATCACAATAAAGCACAGAGATATGAATATATTCCATTTGCTTAAAAGCAAAGTGAGAATAAATAGGATCTGAAGATCTTCTTTCCTATGAAGAAAATGTGTGGGCATTACTGCACAGGTATTGTGATACCAATTTTTAACTGCTCAGAAATCTTTTATTATTCCTCTCTTTTTAATGTACTAGGCTGTGTTATTATAAAGAAATTATATTGTTGTTTGGGAGGCCACCAGACAAGGGAGGGACCATATAACATCTGTGTACAGACAGAGGTAGGGAGAGTGAATGGGGGAGGGTGGAAAAGATGGAAACAAGAAAGGATGAAAAAATAAAATAGAGCGGAGGCAAGAGGAGGACAGCCTGGATATTAATCCTCTCCGGTAGACACTTGTTCCACCTGTATTCTGACCATGTGGCAGAAAAAACATTCTTCAGAGGAGGACTAAAGACGTCCCTCATACGAAGTTCTAGTTTAACACTTCTTAGCCAAACTAGTGTTTGGTATATGACATCGTGGTTACCTTGAGACGTGGATGCTGGCATTAAAAATTTTCCTGGCAGCAGAGCCCCTTTTTAAAATAGATTGATTTTTTCCCCCCAGGGGTTAAAAAAACGTACACTTAAGTTCTTAGTTTTCCCCTTCTTCTCGGTTAGGCTTCTGCTAAGGAACCCCAGGTATTATATCCTCCAGTAGGTTCTCCCTCGGCGCCTACAAAGGGCTTCATCTAGCAGAGAACTAGTGGTAATTTCATCCTCTCTCCATTGTCTATGCATGCTGTGGCAATTTTGTGACAAAACTTGCAAAGCCTTTTCCAATCTGAGTCCTGGATCTCTGTTTTTCAGGATTTTGATCTGTAGAAGAGGAGTGATGCCGAACACAGTGCTTCTTTAATTTTAGTGCAAATATGGGTCACCTAGGGATTTTGTTAAAATGTAGGTTCTAATTCAGCACGTCTGGGACATGGCTCAAGGCTCTGCATTTTTATCATGGTGCTTAATTTGTAAGGTTACATATATAAAAGCTGAGGATTTCTAATGATGGGTATTCAAACAGAACATCCACAGCTCAGTTGAAAAGACATGAAGGAATTTTCTTTAAGTAAAAAGTTTGGGAGTTTGAAAATCTGGGTGCTAATCCTGTAACTGGGTAAATTACCTCTTAAGTCACCACTTTCTGCTACATAGAGTCAAAATGATTACCCATCTCACAAGGTTAAGTCAGAAAATGTATGTAAATGTCCTGTCATTGATTCGGGCACATAATAGGCAATTAATGCATGACAGTTGTTTTACTATATTGTTACAAGAGGCAGAAGGTATAGATACTAGTATCTCCTGTATTTTGCACAACTTGTATGTTTCAAGATGGCTTCTCTTTGGATCCAGAGACTCAAAAAAAGGAAAGAAAAAAGTTGTGAAAGAGACTGTTACTATGATAAATGGAAACTTACTACCTGTAATTGCAACAAAAGACATTTGTATCTAAAATGATAATGAAAAGCAATTTGAGAATGTATACCCCAATTCCCACTTAGTTTCAATAAAATAATAAACAGAAAATATTTTCATGCCAATTAGAATGATGGAGCTTATAAATCCGTATGTATTTTATTTATTCAGAACGGTTCAACCTGAATTGAATCGAAGTCTCCTTTAGTGTTGCCTAAGAAGGAAAAGTTTTGCTAGGGAAATTAGGTGAGTGAATCACACCATCGGAGGAAGGGGAGTATGGAGAGGGGGCGTATAAAGCAATGCTTACCTTTATTAGATTGGATCATCATCTACTGCTCATGTTTTTCCCCTCATATTAAGCCTCTTTCCTGACAGTACCTTTTAATCAGAAGTTTTAAAAGTAACTCTTGCTACAGCAGGTAGTATATAAATGTATCCTCTGGAGGAGGGATTGGTAAACTATGGTTGTAAGGCCAAATCTGGCCCTCTGCCTGCTTTTGTAAATGAAGTTCTATTGGAACTCAGCCATGCTCATTCATTAACATACTATCTATGGCTGCTTTCACACTGTACAGTGAAGTTGGGGGGTTTTGATAGAGACTGTATGGATTGAGAAGTCTAAAATATTTACTACCTTGCCCTTTACAGAAAAAAGTTGGCTTAAATTGGCTCTAGAGGAAAATAAATCTAACATATAGCCTACTATATGTCATGTACTCCATTCATGTTATTTTAATCAAAACCATTTTATAAAAATTTCTTCAATGACTTTTATTTGCCAGAAAGTGTTTTAGATGCAGCAATAATCAGTAAGACTTGGTTTCTGCCAACTTATATTACGGAAGTGGGTAAAGTGATGATGCCTCCTAATGTAAATCTTAAGATGCTATGGATTCACATAGTTAGGATATCTAATTGATGGGATTGAGGAACACAACACAACTTTGAGGTAAATGCTTTTATCCACACTTTTAAAAACAAAGAAACTGAGACTCAAAGGAAGTGAGAAAATTGCCCAAGGAAAAGTACCTAATAAGCATCAAAGCTGTGTTTAAAAAGTACACACACACACACACACACACACACATTTCTAACTAGAATCCCACGATCACTGCCCAACCAACACTGTGCTTCCAGAGTTTGTCTCAGAATTGTTGCCTCTACTGTCTTGTCCCTTTTTTAAGCCTTGTCTCATTCTCTGCCTTGTCCCTTTTCCTGCCTTGTCCCATTCTCTGGATTCAGGCAAATTTCTATAATTCCAACCACCTTTCTGGTGTATTACCATCCTTAACTCCACTTTCTCTTTGGACCTTGGCTTTCCTGGTGCCTGTGCATCTCCCTGATGTTCTCACCGGTGACTTGCACGCCTTGATGTGAAGTTTCTAATGATCCCTGGCTCTGTTCTGACCACATTATTTCTACTCTCAGCATTTTTCTCAGTGTTCCTGATCAAAAGAATCCATGATCCCCCATCAGTGAATCACTTTGGATCAATGATAAACATACATTGAACGACTTCCATCAGTTTATCTTTGGGAAGCAGATGGATACTGCTGATTATCAGTTTGCCTATTTCTTTGACAATTCCACAAGGAACGATACACTAGAACATAACAAGGAAGATGCTTGGGCATGGAATCAATAAACCTGGGTTTACATACTACCACTGAGTGTCATTTTCTCATTGGTAAATTTCAGATTTTTTTAGGTATTTCACAGACTTACTGTGAAGTTAAAATAAGGCAAGTTTTGTGATGGCACTTTGTGCAAATACAGGTAATTGTACATATAGAGGGTGATGATATTAATGTTACCTATACTATTAGGTATTGTGTAAATGCATTAAGCTGTCAAGCTAATTATTTAATATTTCAATATGATAGAGAGGAAAAAACTTACAATGGAAGATTAGAAGCAAATGATCACTACAAAGCACTGTTTTAGGAGAAAACAAAAGTAGAGCATTACCTGAATAAAACAGCATCATCTGATTTCCAATCTATGGAAAAGCTGGCACAAAGGAGAACGTTCACACTCATGCCCACCTTTCTGCTGAGGACCCACGAATAGCTTCCCTAACTCAAAGGAACTAAATGTTCCCTCTTCATGAATATTTCATTGTTTATAAAATCTAATGTGTTTTATAATTACAGTAGTCCCTTATTATCTGTGGCCTTACTTCCCATGATTTCAGTTACCTGTGGCAACCATGGTCCAAAAATATTAAACAGAAAATTCCAGAAATAGACAATTCATAGGTTTCACATTGTGTGTTGTTCTGAGTAGCATGGCGAAATCGCACACTGCACCACTCCTTTGTGTCCAGGATGTGAATCTCACTTTTTCCAGTGTATTCACCTTATATAGATTCCCCACCTGTTAGTCACTTAGTAGCCCTCTTGGTTCTTAGAGCAACTGTTTTGGTATCACAGTGCTTGTCTTCAAGCACTTATTTTACTTGATGATGCCCCCAAAGCCATTCACATAACTTTTATTACAGGTACTGTTAGAATTGTTCTTTTTATTAGTAGTATTGTTTGGCACTTGGCATAACTTAGCTCATTATATTAAATCTAGCATATTATAGATGAAGGCAGTTCAAAGCCTCCCCTGAAGAAGGATTTGCTTTGGTAAGAATAGAAGAAAGCCTCCTGTTCTCAACCTCTAAGCCACATTGAAAATAAGTCACATTGCTTATTGGTTCTCTAAATTCCTAAAACTTTGGTTAATAGAGATGATTGACATAACTCAAAGTTTATGCTCCTGTCTTCTTAATTGGTACATTGCCATTTGTAGTACAAAATTTAACTTAGATTTCTTAGTAAAGACAATGACATGCAAAAGAGAAGGAATAAAGCAGATGAAGAAAGTTAATGGGAATTTTTCAGTCTGATCACTCCATGAGGTGGTTTTCAGTTTTATGTGTCATATTTGGCAGCTGTAGGTAGCGCTGTAACTGAGGATGGATTTCTTTGTAACAAAGGGAAATAAAACCAATGCTATAAAAATGTATCTGTCCCTCTTGCCACCAAATGAAATGAAACTAGACAGACTAATTCAAAGCTTTTTAAAAATTTAACAACCTGGTTTGGTTTTTAATGTAAATTGGGACAAGGGTCAAGAAGAATGTTCCATTTTCATCTTCTTTTGAAGTTTTCCTAAGAAAAACCTGTAATTCTAAGGGAGAATAAAGCGCACACACACAGATTCCCTAAGATATAAAGAGAGACTCATTACCCATAGAAATAGGCACATATAGAACTGAGAAAACATAGACAAGTTTTGAACATTGAAATCAGAAAGGTAATGAGCCAACTCTCACTTTAATGCATTTTCTAGATGTGAAGAGAAAACAATACAGTGGGAGCATTCAGAAATTAGAGCCAATCTATCACCAATGATATGGAAAGACAGAGAGGTCTAACACTTGTTGAACACCTACTATGTGATAGGAATTGCACACATGCCTATGAGCCTCATTTCCTAGACAAGTGTTTTATAAAACACTTGTTTTTTGATGGATATCTCTTTGGAATTTTACATATATGTCATTTAATTTTAACTACAACTCTGAGTAGGTTATCTCTATTTTTAGGTGAAGAAGAATGAATCTCAGAAAAGTTAAGTGAACTGTAACAGCCATCTGGTCAACCAGACAGCACTTTGAGAATGTTAAGATTTGAGTCCTAAGCTGGTTGGCATCAAATCTCAGGCAATTTCCATGATGCCAAACTGTCTCCTGGAGGGTTTCTGGCCTCCTGGCCTGCACAGTGAGCAAAACTCTACCACAGCATCCCTTTGCTAACATACCACTAATACCAGGGCTACGAATCCTTATGAAAAGCTGAATTCTACAGGATGTTCTTTCTTGAGCTGGAATAGAATCAACTTTCTTGCATCTTCCACTCAGTGCCACTAACAGAATCTTCTAAAACAACACAGAACACTGGTCATTTCTAGACTTGAAATAGCAATTTAGTTGCTATTCAGTCTTCACTAGCATATTTCCTGACCCCTTCAATCATTAATTCAATGTTCCTTTAAATGTGGTGGCTGTAAAGGGACCTCTCTGTGTTTTGTGTAGAGAAATATGCCAATTTAGTCCTTCATCATTCTCTGAGTACAGTGTTCAGATTTTAAAGTTTCACCATAAAATTCATAAAACAAATTCTTTACCACTTAAGACTTCTCTGTTTATAACCATTTGCATTTCCCAATTGCCAGGGAAGTGATATAAGCTGCAGTGAAAAAATAACATTTCACTGACACGCAGTGGACAATAAAATGACATAATTATGTCCAACATGCATGAATATTTTAGAACTATGCCTAGAGAATGTTAAATAAATACCTTAAAATTCTGCAACTGCAGCAAGGTTTTGGTTCTCTTATTTTACTCTTCTGCTCTTGCCTTTTTAAAGAAATTTTGTCAGTAGAATCATGAGGGCTGGTCCTTATACTTAGTCATCTATCTTGTTTCTGTTATTCTCTAAGGGGTTCAATGCATTTAACCCTTTGATACCCACAGATTATTTATTAAACACATATTTTAACTTGTAAATTTATAAATTCCCAATTAGAGAAAGCAAAATTTTTGTTTAATATGTGTACACAAATACAGAAACTTTTTTTTAAAAAAATTCTTACTCTCATATATCCCATGTTCATTGTACCCTAAGGGGCATATTTATGCCTTCAGTTCTTTTGCAGAGGGTATGTCATGAACATGACCCTCAGTAAGTCTGGTAATTAATAAACTTATGTAATTCTAATCTGCTATAGAAAAGATCCTTAAATGATGGGCAGGATGCCTTTGAATTTCTAAGATTCAATAATTTTCAAAACAGTGGAAGTTGGGCACTGTAAGATTATCAATAACAGTTGAATTATCCATTGTCCATCTAATATAATTACAAAAATTTTGGCAACATTTACAAGGTCTAGGATAAACTGGCCTCGGCCTGTGTCTTCCAGTCTCACACTTGTTCCAGCAATATCATCCTCATTGGCCTTATTTCAAATTTCCAAGTGAGCTGATCTTTTGCACATCAGAGACTTTGCACAGGCTACTCTCTCTGTTTGGAATGCTTTTTCCCCACACTTGGTTAACTTCCTCACTCATGAACTCTCACTTAAATGTCACTCTCCCAGAGATGCCTTCCCTGTGTATCCCCAGCACAACACCAAGTACACGGCAGGTTCTCCGTAGCAATGAGCTAAATTATTAAACAATTACCACCCACAATGTGCATTATCTTTGCTAGACTAAATGAGAGACAAAAAAAGAAATACAACATGCTGTTGAAGAAGCCTTACATTAAGGCTAAAGCCACAATGGATCTTAGCTTGTTTTGAGGAAGTAATTATAATTATTACGTGTATTCATATGATATCTTTTGTGAGGAGAGGCTAACTTCTCCTTTTGTGAAATATTAGGATAACAAAAGAGGTTTGGATACATGTCAATGAGCATGAGAATACATGGCCCCTCATCCAAGAGGTGTAAAGTATATCTGTGTTTATGACTAAGTTGATGCCTAACTGCTGCTGATACTTGGAATAGTGCCATGGTGGGATGGTCAGGTCTATTTTCATTATCTCACTTAGTGGGTAAGGAAGAAGTAATTATGTGAATTTGTGTGCACTTCATCAAAGAGATGGGACATGGAGGAGACAGATAGGATGCAATTCTACTGAATTCTTGTCTCTGGACTTTTCTTTATTACTTACAAATCACTCAAGAGGAAGGGGAGTGCCTATTACCCAGTGGCAAAGAAGAAGGTAAGTTTTTTTGATGGGAATGGCCATAACTTCAAAAGATGGCTGCCAGGCCGGGGATGTAAGTTCAGAGGATAGATCATATTGATCAACCAGAAGAACCCCACCTTATACCTTAAAGTAAAGGTCATTCTGTAGTTGTAAGAAAAGCAATGTACAGTGACACAACACAAGTTCATGCCTATGATCAAGCCAGGATTGGTATGTTATACTGAGCAATCAACAACCACCAAGTTTCAAAGTCTGAAAATAACAGAGGTTTATTTCTTTCTTACACAACGTGTCCATTTCAAGTCAGAAGGATGCTCTGCTTATTATAGTCATTTATGGTCCCCAACTGATGGAGGCCACCTGCCTACATATGCTTCCAGGATTACCACAACACTGTGATATCTGACACTGCTCTAATAAATAAATGCTTCCACCTCAAAATGACACACAATCTGTCTGTTCACTTTTTTGTTTGGTCAAATTGAGTCACATGACATTGCCTAACTTGAAAATGTAGGGAAGTGTGATTTTCCATGTGCCAAGAAGGGAGAAAATCTAGAATATTAAGAGACTGAATAACTACTCCAGTTTGCTTCTCTAATGGCAAGTATTTCTTCCTTCCTCTGCTTGTAAAACATATTCATTTTCATATCACTAGGAGAGATAACTCAAGAGCTCAGCTCAAGAACTTATGACAACTCATCCAGTCATTGTGATCAACTTGAAATCCAGACCCCTGAGTGGTTCTCTGTTGCCTTTTCAAGTCCAAAGTTTGTTCCTTTTAGTTCAGAGATCTGAACAAACACACTGAACTCGAAAGACATGTTATCAGCCAATATACTATAGAAGAACATGCACAGGATTACCACAATAAATACTCCCAATCATAAATGAAGGAGGCACAATAGTTGTTCTATTGCAACTCTGAGATCCTCCTGGAGAAATGTGACAAGGTCCCCTCTAGGAATGAAAGATGTTCCCAGATTAGTGTCCCATTCTGCTCCCCAGGTAGGGTCCCGTTCTTTTGGTCCTATGGTCCATGATCCTTTCATAGTCCATTTCCTGTTAATGAAAATGGGATTCTTCTATTTCCATTAAGCTCCTTGGCTACACCAAAAAGTGGGCAAACAAAATATGCCCTGTTCAGGAGCTGAGAATCTTTCTCAGCCTTTTTTCTGCCTAGGAATTTCAGATCCCCAGTGTTATTTTAAATCTCAGTCATAGACTGTTTGTGATTTATTTGCTGTGCCACTCACTTAAAATGTTAATAGCTCTCATATCTCTTTGAACCCAGTCATTTCTGTATACCAATACCACTCTCACTGTTTTTTTCTAGATATATTTCTTAGATTTGTTATATCTTTGCCTGCCTCTACTCTCCCTCCACCCCCTGCCACCTTAATTACAACAACTTTAGCTTATAAATCTTCCATGGGCAAGGCAAGATTGTAGTCTTTTTTCACCATGAGCCATTTTGTGCAATTGAATGCATTTACTGGATAGCAAACTCTTAATTATACCTTTCCTCTGAAACACCCTAATCCACTCAGAGATTTTTAACAGTAGTTGTGATGGCCATTCCTTCCATTTGATCCTTGCTGCTAGTCTAAGTGTTCTTTGGCCTTTGTTATAGTCAATGACTATCTCAATATCTTTTTATAGATTGGGGTGAAAAACAGTTTCCCCTCTTAATCCTTCAAGTTCTTAAACTCCTTGACTTTCTTATATTCTCTTGTATTTCTTTTGTATTTAGAATCTGTTCTTTAGAATATATTGTCTTGTATTTAGAATTGGTTCTTTTATAAAGTCACCTCTTTCTTGTAGTATCTTGCCAAGTGTTTTCAAAAGACCCACATCATGTACAAAATCACATCAGGATTATGAAGAGGAGGAGGAGGACAACCAATAAATCTTAATGCCTTCAGATGAGTCCAACATGGATCAAAGGGATTCTCTATTCATTGCAGTATTGCAGGGCCCAGGTGGATGCAGAGGCCACCTGGACACAAGCTTTCTCTGTCACTGTAGAAATGGTCAGAGGCCATAATAATAAAGTATGGTCTGTCTTGTAAAACATCCATCAGGGGAAATACAAAATACTTCTGTTCACATTCCATTGGCATGTTCCATGACCTTGTTCACTTCGTGAAAGCAAAGAAGCACAATATTAAGAGATGGCTCTCAGAAGGAATGAGGAGAAATACCTAGTGACCAACCCTAATAACCACAACACCTTACATTGCTGAAGAATACTAAGGAAGGTTTTTCCTCTCTCTCTATCTCTTTCTTTCTTTTTTCTCAATACACCAGTCAAGAACACTTAATTTGGAGGGTCATCCAACTGAGACACCTACATACCTATTGTCTGATCTGTTGGAATGCACCATTTCTGTTCCAGTGAGACTGGGGGATTTGGACACTAGCTAGAAAACTTCTCTTTACCGCTACCCCAAATCTTGAGCTCAGGGTAAAGTGCAAATTGATAAATTAATTGCTGAACTGTACATCTTGTCACAGGCACAATCCAAAATAAGGATGCTGAGATAGATCTATAAATATAGCTATGACCTGACTAATGGTTCTTCTAGCCATGACCATGATTGTGACACTTGTAGTTATGTGATCTTGAATACATTATTAAATGATTTAATGTCTTGATGTCCTCGTCTTTAAGATAGCATAATCAATTACATATTCCCACTGAAGTTTTATCTTTTTAAATGTCTTTAAGATAGTTATTAGATGCTAGTTGTGTCAATTGTAGTATTACTAATCATCACTGTTTTCAATAATAATACAAACATTATTGTGATTATTGTTTGTTGATTTTGCAGAGCAATGAGGAAAGTTCTTGTGAGTAAATGGAGGGAAAGATTAATGTCACCCTTAATTATTCTACTCCTTCCATTAATGAATCTGCAGAAAGCTGTTTCTAGGATCAACAGTCTTGGGAGTGGGGATCTCTTTGCTTACACAAGGGAGCTAGAATTTTCCCTTACACTCCTGGTAGGGGTGTTATCCATTTTTTTCTGGCCCTAATTCCAATGTAAATATATAGTATATAGAAAGATTGTATAGCAGTGAATGCTGTTCATTATAATATATAACAGATTCTTGAAAGAGACATTTTAACTGTGGATAAAGTTGGGGATAGCCTTCTATCTGAAATGGTTTCAGTTAAAGTTCTCCTGGAAACAAAATGAGTAGCTCGTCTGTTGGGACCCAGGACAGATGTCACATCCTCTTGAAAACCTCACATGATTTCAAAGTTATCACCTCCTATTTGGTAGGGAAGCACAGAAAGCTGGTGGTTCAGAGCACAGCAGCTGCACTGGACCACCTCAGCTCACATGCAGCTCCGGCAGTCACTGTGCTCCTGTGTTTTCTCATTTCTATACCAGTTAGCACTGTATTATCTGCCTCAGAGAGTTTTGGTAAGAATTAAATACTATTTTAAATCTGTAGCATTTAGAATGATATCTGACATGTAGTATGTACTCAAAAACTATTTGCAATTTTTAACAGCATGGAACCTCAACTATAACATAATTTACATATCTACATATCTGTTTTCTATATTCAAACTGTGACTACCTTGGCATTGGAGAAAGGTGTAATTTAGCATTCTTATAAAATCCTATCAACAATAATAATAATAGTAATATGATACATAGCATTAATAAAACCACACCATATTCTAAGCATTTTCATCAATTTATATACAGTATCTAATTCAATCTTGTTAGTCTTGCTAACTTTGAAGAAACTGAGGCTTAGATAGTTTAAGTCGTTCTTTCAGAGAAAAAGATGCAGTGCTTGATGGTGAACCTCGGCCTGTATGGTTGTAAATCCAAAGATCTTCAGCACTAGGCTCGATAACTCCACAGTATGCAAACTGCTTCTTTGAATTCTCAGCACCTAGCACAGCATTCACACTTAGTGAGCAGTCCATAAATGTTTGTAGAGTTAAATGGGCTCTTAGTTTTGGGGAATGGTGATTAAATGTGATTGCTTATAATGAATTACTTGGCTATACTGAACAGACTTTAAAGAGTTCTTCCTCTATTTACATCTCATCCTATATATTTTTTCTATCTAAAATTCATATCCCATGCTGTGTGTTCTCACTTTAAAACCTTTGATTGCTCTCAATTTCTTACCAGGTAAAATGCAAACTCTTAGTGTGGAGTGTCAGCTTTTCATAGTCTCTTTCCTTCCCTATTTCAGCTTGAAAGCAAGGCTGGTTGAAGAGAATAAAAATGGTTAACATGTGTTCAATGTCAGCTCCTGGTTTCAGCTTGTTAAATAAATTGCCTCATTTAATCCTCACATACCTAATCCAGGGAGTAGGTATTAGTATTATTTCTGGCTGCTACTCTTATATCCAGGACAACTGGATTAATTTGAACAAGGTCACAACGCCAGTAAGTGGGGAGCAAAAATTAACTTATGGGAATCTGTCCTTTGAGCCCTGAAAAGTGGAGATAAAGTGATAATGTCCTGAGTGGACTAGTTAGGAGTCAGGAAAACATCCCTGTTGAAGTATGATCAAAGGAGAATCTGGTCATGAATAGGAATTTATCAGGTGGCAAAGACAGAATTTTGTTCAGCATGAATCAGGTATGTAAAGGCTTTAAGGAGAAGAGGAAGAGGTGGAGAAAGAGGAGGGGAGGAGAGTGGGGGGGGGGAGAGAGAAACCAAGTCTTCAAAATAATGGCTAGCATACTGAAGTCACCCAATATATTTTTAATTAAATTTTTTTCTCCTTAATATTTATCTCATGATAAAAATGTAAACGAGCACATAGGATATGCATGCCCATACAATAACCTATTTAACAATCTCAGTGGGTCATCAAATGGGTCTAAATTCCTATCGCTTTTAAATGGAAACCTGCAGTGATGTTGTGTGCTCTTTTTTATTTGATTAAATAATCTGAGTCATCTTTCTCTGTATCTTTCCAACACTCCAGCCTCTATGAACTCCCAGCCGCCACTTTCACCTCTTGTCCCTTCCAGTTCTGGCTCCCTTCCTGACGCCCCCTTACATTTATGCTCCACTGAGACAGAAAGACACAAATCTAGTTCCAGCAGAAAGCACAAATATGAAACTAGAACAACATTTCTGTTAAACAGATTGAGTGTTGCATGGCCTGGGAGTTCAGAACGCATCTATTCAACCGGGCTTTTTGCTAAATTAAAATTTACTGAAGCCAGGTCAGCAAAATGCAGTGACGCTGGACCTCCGGCAGGAATGGCGAAAGTGCACTGCGAAACGGAAGCCCTCGAGGGGTGGTTTTGATGGAAAGTTTTGCTTTTGCTTTTGTTTATGTATACATCATATAAATGTATTTAGTATGATTAATAATATTTCAATGTTGATCAGTAAGAACTTACCTGTAGCACTCTTTTCTAATATTAACAGGGACCACTTAACCAGGAGCTTACTGAGCATCAGCACCGGGCTAGGTTTTAGGAGGGAGCTGTATCCCTGAACTCCCTCAGTTTCCCACACAGAGGAGCCTCTGCTGCAGCAAGGCCCGGACTCTCGCAAGAGCCTTTCTTCAGACCCCCTGGGGCAGAGTCTCCCACCAGAGCAGCAGACCACAGAACCCCTCACTGTTATGGTTTTCATGTTAATTGTTAACTGCTAACTATCCTGTACCCACATAGGTAAAAGAAGCATGTGTCTATTCCTTTTACTTTTTATCCAATCCCAGAGATTTCCCTTCCCCCACACTTTGCTTTCTCCTGCCTCCCTAATCGATCACCAATGAATTCCATGTAACCTCCTTATGTCCTCTCCTTTACCGTAATGTATAAAATAAGGCGCGAAGCTGCCATTCTCCAGGACATTTTCCCAATCTGTTGAGATTTTGTTTCCCGGCAATTGTCAGTTCAACTCAGATAAACTCATAAAAATTCCAAAAAAGAAAAAAAATTTTCCTAAGATTTCCTCATAGAAAAGTGAGTCATTGGCCATTGGGTAGCAGACATTGGTCTATGGGTCTATGTTTCTCATTTAGAGATGATTTATTACAATGAATGAATACCAGGAATTCACTCTGTTCCTCCCTCTCCACCCAGTGATTCTGTGGGACAGTGACTGTGGATCACTTTCCACTTTGCCTGAGGTCATCACTTACCCTTTGATACTATTCCAGGACCTGTGGGGGGTACGGGAATATAGAAGTGGGTGTGGCAAGTCCATTTAACCCATCGTTAGACTAAAACACTGTGTTAAAAAATTTTAATATTTTACTTTAAACTGGCTGATTCCTGGATCTACTTTTCCCTTGAGTCAGAATGAAAGCTAATGTTCTTAGTATATCTCTCTCTCACATATATAGTCTTAATAGCACATATATAAAGTCCTAATATGCACAAAATATATATTCAAACTCCTTAAAGTTATGATACAGATGAAATGATATATGAGTACATGTGTTAGATATATCTAGGTTACACCATGAATATAACTTTCAATATGAACTTATGAATAGGAATATAAGTTATGAATATGAATTTTAAACATTATAAGGTATAATAACTTTAAGGTAATATATATAGTTATATTTTTACAAAGATCGCTGCTTAAGCTGAGACCTGAAGGAACTTGTTTGCAATTGTGCATCCAGTCAACTAACATTCAAACCCAAATTTGCCTAAATTAATTCAAAGCTTATGCTCAACACCAAGTAAATTGCTTCTTAACAGTTACTTGACGCCTTTTAGAAGCCCGCCTGAACTGTTTACGGATATGGAAACTGGATCTAAATTCTGCTGCTTATTTTCTATGTGATTTGCTAACCATGAGATCTTGGGTAAGTTTTAGTGCAGAAGGAAACAAAGTGGAAAGAAGAATAACAACTGTGGGAGTTCTTGGGAATGAAGGTATACAATGCTCATTCAACAGCGAGGAACTTAGTTTAATAGAATAAAGATTTTTGGAGGGGTAGGAATAGAGGTAACTTGGACAACATGTCAGGGTACAAGACTAGAAACTAAGACTAGAACTTGACTGAGAAAGGGTTTGAATTGCATTTAAAGATCACTAGAAATTGTATTTCCTGGTTAGAAATATATAATATTAACAAAATTAATATTATTTTAAGTATTATTTATCCAATACTCAGGTTTCTCATATACTATCTCTAATTTAAAAACCTACCCTTAAATACAGGTATAATTAGTCTCACCTTGTTGGTATGGAAACCGAAGGGCAGAGGGAATTAGATCTTTCCTAAGAATTACTGAAGACTAATCCTATCTTGATGTGAGGATATGAGGATATGACTTCCGGGAAACTGAGACATTTGTGGTCCACCTTGAAGAACCAGAAGCGATTGGCCATGACAATACAAGAAGGCATCATTTTAGACTGAGGGAACAATGTGAAAAGGAGGTATGGGAACAGAAGAGTATTAAGGCTCCTGAGAGCTTGGGGAGGCAGCAATCTGATACACAGCCCCAGCATTTCTCTATAAGGTGAACTGCACGAAGAAAACTTGTTCAAATATATCGTGAATCTGTATGCATTTCTTCTTTCCATCCCGAGGTACAAGGCTCTGTGGTGTAAGGTTGAAGAAGGTTCCCTTTTACTGAACTAGATGAGTATCTTAAAAAACAGCTGTACCTTTACCAAAAAATAACATATTAACTTCTCACCGGTGTCGGGAACTCATGTAAAATGTATGTGCTGATTTTTAATTTTCTTTAGTGGAGGTGGCATGCCGTGCTGGGGTGGGGGGTGCAGAGGGGAGGGAGTTTGTAGCGTAATTAGTTAAGTCACGCAGACCCGTGCACGGGATGACCTTGCTTGCGTGCCAAACTTCAGGCGGAACAATAATGAGGAGGTAGCAGAACTAATCAATTTGGAACAGGGCCCATTCCCTCCGTCACTTGGGCCACTTAGAATGCAGGCGGTGTCCTGAGCTTTCCCCCCGGCTTGCCCTTTGAACACAAATGCGATGCTTTCTCTTACGTAACTCCACAGAAAAGGTAGGTTTGCTGTCTAAATAAAAAGCAGAATGAGTCTCTGTGCTAATGGAACTATTTTTCCTTTTGATACCCTTTTTCTCTTCTTCAAAGTCTCCTCCTTTTTTCCCCCCAGACCTTATGGAATATTTAGGGCATCTTACTAAACCCAGCTTTCTACCTTGGAGATCCCCATTATCCCAGAGTAGTTATGTGTCCTTTTCATAGACATTTGTATGATCTCTCTGAATAAGTACCACATTTCCCTGACCCTCATTTTATCATCTATGAAGCGAAAACAAAACAGTTAGGGCTTTTGTGAAGATTAAAGGGGGAAATGTGTATAATGCACTTACCCATGTTATTTATGACCATGTTTTAACCCTCTCCCCAGACATAGCTGCTTTGGAAACATGGCTTTAGCACATACCCATCTTAGGCAAGTTTCTCAATCATTCTGAACCTTGATTTTTCCTTCTATAAAATAAAAATAAATGTCTATCTTGTGAAATTACCGTGAAAATTAACTGAAATAATATTCATGATGTAGATATTTAGTCAACTGTTAACTGATCTCTATAATTTCTACAGATCTTTATAGAGTACATATTACTTGTACAACTTGAGAATTTTAGGGATTGAAAAATAATTCAATAATCATAAACTCAGGCCAAAGTTCTGGATCTGGTGGTTTATTTTAATATATGCTGTATCATCATATTTTAAATATGGTGGGTTGCTACAGGGTTGCTTTGTCGTCAGCTCCGTAGCAGGAGCCCAGGAGATTCTGCCTCTCCTGAATTGCTGGCACCAGGAGGTATAAGAGGTTCTGGGTCCCTGATAGTTAGATGGCATCAAGTGGCACCAGTCAGTGACTCTGCTCAACCAGGTCCAGAGAGCTACCGCAATGACCATGTTTGTTCCAAGACCTGCTACAAGTGGGAATTAGAATACAGATAGAGAAGCTTCTCTGCTTCAAGACTTTCAATTCATAACATTTCTAGATACAGCAAAATTTTGCATCAAAGTAAAAACATGAGGTACTGTGGTTTGTCACTAACAATTGGAGTAGTAGCCTATAGAATACCAGATAGGGTTATGGACAAAAGAATGTTACAATAGCCTTTTAGAACATAAGGCTCTTTGATGGGAGTTTTGGTACTTATAAATTCACACACACACACACACACACACACACAGTGCTGATTTATGTCTCCATCATAAACAAATGACAAGATATGCTTGAGGATTTTTAATGTTTTGGACTACTTTGTGTTCTTTTTTAAAAATTTTTTCATATATATTTTTTAAATTTTATTTTATTTTTTCAAATACATTTGTCTCTGCCTACCCCCCACCACTTTCCCTTGCCCCCTCCCTTCTTCCCTCCCTCAGCTCTTCCCTTTTGGTTTTGTCCATGAGTCCTTGCTCTATGTTCCTTGACTTTCCCCTTCCCTTCCTTTTCCCCATCCCGCCTCCCTCCTTCCCTCTTGTCTCTGTTGATTTCTTTTCCTTTCAGTGTTGCTGGTCTTATTTTCCTTGCTTCTTTGTATTGTTGGTTAGGTTCCGCTTATAGGTGAGATCATATGGTATTTGATTTTCACCCCCTGGCTTATTTCGCTTAGTATAATGCTCTCCAGTTCCATCCATGCTGTCGCGAAGTTTAGTAGTTCTATTGGATCAAAAAATTATGGTACATATACACAATGGAATACTACGCAGCAGAAAGAAAAAAAGAACTACTTTGTGTTCTTTCGCAAATTTTAGGGGCATTGCTCAGCTTTAAGAGGCTGAGAAACCTCCTAAACACTGACACAGGAATTTGTTTGGGGGCAAATGAATCACCTTATTTAGTCACTTGAGGAGAAAGAAACCAGAACACACTGAGTTTCTACAAGACTATTCTTTTTAAAAATAAAAATTTTTGTTTATTTATTTTTAGAGAGAGGAGAAGGGAGGGAGAAAGTGAGAAAGGGAAACATCCATGTGGGAGAGACATGTCGATCAGTTGCCTCTCACATGCCTCAATCTGGGGACTTGGCCCACAACCTGAGCATGTGTCCTAACAAAGAATTGAACAAGTGACTTTCAGTTTGCAGGACAATGTCCCACGCACTGAGCCACACCAGTCAGGGCTCTACGAGGCTACTCTCTGTTGGGTTATATGTCAGATTTTTTTTTAATTAAATTTTATTTATTTTATTTTCAGAGAGAGGGGAAAGGAGGAAGAAGGAGAAGGAGAGAAACATCAAGGAGTAGTTGCCTCTCACACACCCCCTGGCCTGCAACCCATGCATGTGCCCTGACTGGGAATTGAACGAGTGACCCTTTGGTTCGCAGGCTGGCACTCAATCCACCGAGCCACACCAGCCAGGGCTATATGTCAGCTTTTTGCTTTTCATACTTTATGTGATCCCCAGAACTCTATGAGGTCAGAATCTTTTGGGACATCCTTTACATGAATTTCCAGATGCTCAAAACTTAGATTGATAATGATTTGGCTCCTTGGGATTTGCTGGCCAAGCATAAAGAGGCAATGTGCACAAGACACATTTTCTAAGGAGGGCGGTTCTGCTAATTGGAAGACCGTTTGTTTAGCTAAATAACTCTGATGACATTGGATAAGCACTGTTGGAAATAGGAGCTAGTTCAGAGCTGAATTATAGTGTCTCATAAAGGAAAGAAGAATTCAAAATGCTTAGGGAAAAAATACTGAGGAGAAGTGCTCTACGTCAATTAGAAAGGTTTTTTTCATGCATTAAAAGGAAGAAAATGGAACTTCTGGTGACAAAGGGGGCAAGGGATTTTGGGAAGATTGCTAAATTACTAGCTTAAGAGATGTGTGATATATTCTCCTCCCTGTCCTTTTTTTTTCCCTATGATATTTTAAATAAAATATGTGTTGCTCACGAAATCTCTGGTGCAAATGACTTAGTCAAAGGATTTAAAGAGGAATAGTTTTCTGAATTTAGCTGGATGCAGGATGAGCCATGAAAAAGCACTCACACTTTTGAAATGCAAAATGAACCATAAAAGAGAACTCACATTTATGTCATAGAACGGACATGTGGCCTTCACATGAGAGACATATTCTTAATGTCTGGCACTGATTAAGAAAAAAAATTAAAACCTATCAAAATATGTTGAGTTTAATCGGATTAAAGGATGAAAGAAAGTATAGGATGTAAGGAAAGGTCAAGAATTCAACACAAGAACAAAGGGGACAATATTTAAACACCAGCAGAAGTTTTTCTTTCTTCGTCAGTGAAATGAGACTTCTGGATGATATGCTTTCAAAGATTTCATTCAGTTTGTGCATTCTTTATTTCTATAGCCACTTCAATGTGTCTCAGACAAGGGCAAAGCCACTAATATCAAGGTACTTCCCACTGTGGTAAGCAAGACATTTCAATCTCTTATTCTGCAGAAGCCACTGTGCTCAGTGTGTCTAGTATGAGTCAGAATTCTTGTCTTTGTAGATCAACCCCTTGATTCCTGAGACTATCACCATAGGTTGAACAGAAGGACCCAGTTATATTCTATGGGGTGTCCAACCTTTTGGTGTTCTTGGGCCACACTGGGAGAAGAAGGGTTGTGTTGGGCCACATTCATAGCCATCCTTGGCTGCATGTGGCCTGTGGGCCAGGGGCTGGACATCATTAAAAAGATAAGCTGTGTACACTCAACTTGTGCCATACCTCCTCTCAGTTTTCAGTAGTGTTGCTACAAATAGTGAGACCCATGAGCAGAGTATTAGCATGAGAAATAATACCCAAAGTTCTTTGTGCAAAAAAAAAGTCTTGCAATTTTAACTAACTTTACATTTTATCTGATCATTCAACAAATATACTTTGAGAAACTACTATAAGCCAGGTCTTATGTAAGATGCCTTAACTATAAGAATAAAGAAAACATAAATTGTTTTTGCCCTGTTATTGCTTTAGTCTAGTGGTAGAGATAGGCAATAGATCAAACAATTGCAATTCTCACTATGGAAGGTAATGTGGTAGGCAAGGGCAACAGGGTATGAGACCACAGAGAAGAGATTCCAATCCAAACTTAGGGATCAGAGAGTCCTTCCTGGATAATAGAAAGTCTAACTAAGTAGACACCTAAAAGATAACCATGAGTTGGCCAGACATAGAAAGCAGAGAAGACACTTCCAAACAGAGAAGTCATCTTCTAGTTGTCTAAAGGAAAGATGATAGCACTGGGCAATGTGAAGGAGATCGCTTGGATAGATACAGAGCTAGTGAGAAGTACTGAGAGATGAAACTAAAGACATGGACAGTGGCCAACTTTTGTAGTCTCTGGAAGCCTCTTTAAGATTTTGGACCCTATCCTATAGTCACTAAGAGGTAACCGAAGGGTTTAAACAATGGAAGATATAATCAAATAGACATTTTTAAAGACTCATCCTTCCTGAACTTTGGAAAAATGTTTTTGATAGCAGCAACAGTGAAGCAGCAAAATGAGAGATGGTGGCACACGGACCAGAGTGGCAGCAGTGAGAATGGAGAGAAATGGACACTTGAGGTATATTAAGGACATCTATTTTGACTGAAATGTAATCTTTTAAATTATTCTTTTGATACTCTTTTTCTGATCTGTTCTGTATTTTCTGGATGGTGTTGCTTAAATACATGACATGTTACTAACCAAGAAGCTGATAACATCTGTTAATGATTTCTCAATGGTAAATATTACTTATCTCTTTTTTTATCCTAATCATCCAATTAATGTGTTGATATTTTTATCCATTCCTTCATTTCTTTTTTCAAATGTACACTTGTTGAGTATCCACTATATGTTAGGCATAGATCTAGACACAGGTGACCTAACACTGAGTGATAAAGACCCTATTTTAATGGAGCTTATAGTCCATCAATATTGCAGACAAAAACAACGTACCTACATAGATGAAAAAAATGTAGCCCCAGATAGTTCTAAGTGCTATTGCAGAGGATAGTGAGGTAGAGTAATGAGAAGTGGCCACTTCACATTAGGGGATCACAGAAGGTCTCCCTGAGAGGTAACCTTTGAGCTGAGACTTGAGTTCTGAGAACCTCATGTAATATCTGGGTGAAGGGTGTTCTGAGAGAGGGAGCAGTAAGAGAAAATACCTTAATGTGAGACATTTCTCCTGACCACCTCATTTCATGTCACAACGTAGCACTTCTTGCCGCTTAAGCCTGACCCCATTTATACTACTCTACTTTCTCTGTTTTTGTAAAGGAGTTGCCACTCCCTAAATGCTAGAATTAGAACTGAAAAACTTGTATGCTGCAAGATCCCTCAATCGTGAGCAAACTGAATTAGTTAGTCACTGTGGCAGACTAGAGAAGATTAGAGCTTACAAATTGACAGAACATGGGAAGACAGTGACAATTAGATGCAAATGTATTAGAGATGACAAGCATTTCTCTATTAGAAAAGCAGGATGTATAAGGGTTGTGGTAAAAGTAAAACATACACCAGGCAAAACCTTGACCTAGACATATTTTACATTTTCATCTTCTTTATTTGTGGTTGTCTAACTTCCCTGATTGGAACACAAGTTTGAAGAGGTTGGGAAAATTTATATTTTCCCACTGGTGTATATTTTCTCACTGGAGAGGTCCTGACACATACCCAGTGCTCAAGCATTTTTTGAGTGAATGCATGAAAGAGTGAATACTAAGTGGTGAGGAGCAGAGCTACGAACAATGCGACCGGAACATCATGAATGTAGGGAAGGAAGGTGTGGTGTGAAATAGGTATGGGAAAATAAATCATGCAGAGCTGTGTAGACCAGAGTAAAGAGTCTCACTCTTATTTTCAAAACTCTCTATTAGAGGGTTTCAAGTAGAGAAATGAAGAGACTGGATTTGCATTTTTAACAGATCATTCTGGGTGCTGTGTGGAAAATGAACTTTCAGTGCGAGGAAAGAGCAGAAGCAGAGAGATCTGCTGGGGAGCGTAGACTTCAGTGACTCATTTCCTCAGCCTTAATGGATTGCTCAGTGTTCACTATCCTTCAAGTACAGTTTGCATTAGCTTTACAGTAATGGGTTATGGGGAATCTGCCAAGTTCCTTTCCTCTGGCATGGCCAGAGGTAACAACAGCCTGGAGCAGGGTGCAGAGCTAATCTGAGGGAGCATCTTTTATGCCAAGAAAGCATAAACATACTTCAGAGATGCAGCCTTGATTAAAAATACATGGACACTCTGTGGATCTAAGCTGAAGACATATGGCCTTTGATTGCCTGGCATTTTCAATTCATACAAGAACATTATGGTGCTGCATTATGGATGAGAAGACACATTTCACTCTCTTAAATGGAGGGACGTTATGTGCTTTTTCCTTCCCCTCCCCATCTTCCATCACCCCCACCCCTTAGTCAGAGATTGAACTGTTCAATTAAGTCCTGATTAACTGTACTTCCAATTTTGTCACAGGAGTGCTTTCCAGAGCCTGGGAGCTAGCTGTGTCCCAAAGATGAAGGAGTGTCCATGTCGCCAGCTCTCCTTGCTGGCAAGTTCTCTGCACATCTCCACCATCCACCTGCAGCACTCCAATCTTGAAGAGGTAGATTAACTAACATATATAAAATGCCTGCTACATGAACTTTCTCTGTTTTTCAGTTAAGGCTCACTGAAATATTCTGATGCCTTCCCCATCTTGAGGAACAAGACAATATGATGCTTAAGAAAACAGACTCCATCGTGAAACAAACAAATAAAAAAAGATCTAGGTTTGAATTCTGCATTTATCCTAAACTAAGTGTGAGATCCTGGATCAAGTTAAGTGATGACTTTGATCCTAAATTTATTTTCTGTGATGGGGATAATTATGGTATCCTATTGGGTGGATATCATGAAATCATGCCATGAGATCATATTGTATCAAGTGCTTAGCATAGTGTCAGGGACATAGTAACTACTCACAAATTTTTGGCTACTTTCATTGTTTCAATATTTCAATATGTGCTCCCTACATATTAGGTGCTCAATTAATGTCTTCCCTAAATGCACCACATAAGGAAAGTCATGATGCAGTACAAGCTATAGATGCCAGTTCAGTTCCCCCTCTTTGTTGGTAATGGCCTTGTGGATCACATCAAGCTGAAGAATGGCTCCTCTCTTCTCTACTTGCATTCATGCATCCCTTGTGCCTTTGTTCAATATGGCACGAGAGTTAATACCAGCACTGTTGAAGCCAAACTGCCTGTGTTTACATTTGGGCCAAAATACATACTGGCTGTGAGACCTTACAGAAGTTGCCTAAGCAGCTTGAGCTCTAGTTTCTTCATTTAGAAAAAGAGAATAATGGTGCCACTCACCACTTGGGTTGCTGTGAATATTAAGTGGATTAATGTAAGTGATCAATAAGTACCATCATCATTTGTTATTTTGCTCTCTGGTGGCTCTACATAGACTTGAAGACAAGTAACATATTTTACACACATTTATATTCCCTCTTTCAAAATCCTTGCTTTTCTGATATATGTGTACCATTCTTGAGGTAACACTAGGCATGTTCTGTTATCTATTACTAACTGAGTCAGGCTTAGGGTTACTGGCCATGCTGGGTTCCCTGGGACTGTCCTAGAATTAGAACTGAAGAACTTGTACGCTGCAGCATCCCTCAATCGTGAGCAAGCTGAATTAGTTAGTCAGTGTGGCAGACTAGAGAAGATTCGAGCTTACAAATTGACAGAACATGGGAGGACAGTGACAATTAGATGCAAATGCATTAGAGATGACAAGCATTTCTCTATTAGAAAAGCAGGATGTGTTGGGGTTGTGGTAAAAGCAAACCATACACTAGGCAAAAACTTGACCCTAGAAATATAAAGCAGATCATCAGATTTGTCCTTGAAAAGATAGAGGAAGATGGTACCAATGCTTATTAAACATTGCATCCTTTCATATATGAAATTATGCCCATATTTCTATGAACCCATCAAACCAAACCAATCAAAATAGTAATTTAGTGTGTGTTATGTGCCAAGTTTTTATTGTGTACTTTACATGTCTGATTTATTTTCTTTAACAATCCAATATCATACTAATTAGAATACCTGTTTTGCAGACCAGAATCTCTGGGGGTGGGACTCAAGAATCAGTTTCTTTTAAAGCTCCCTAAATGATTTCAATAAGTACCCTCCCAAAATTTTAATTTAATTAATCTGGAGTGCAGCGTAGGCACTTCAATTTTTTAAAATATTTTGAGGTATAATAGATTGAATAGCATCCTCTCAAAGTTTACATCCCCCTGGGATCCCAGAATGTGACCTTATTTGGAAATAAGGTCTTTGCAGATACAAATAAGATGCAGATGTTTTGCTATGCAAACGTTAAGATGAGGCCATGTTGGATTAGAGTGTGCTCTAAACCCAATGACTGGTGTCTTTGTAAGAAGAGAGGACACACAGAGATACTTATGCAGGTAAGGCTGCTATATGACAATGGAGCCACGGATTGCCAAGCATCACCAAAGCTAAGGCCAGGCAAGGAAGAATTCTATCCTAGAGTCTTCAGAGGGAGCATGGCCTCGGCAAGACTTTGAATTGAAACTTCTAGACTTCAGAAGAATGAAAAAATTTATCTTCAATATTTTAAGACACCAAGTTTGTGGAGAACGGTTATGCTAACTAACATAACAGGTAATTCTAATATTCAGCCACATTGGAGAACTACTGTTGTAGGTAGTTTAATGCTAAATCACATTTGGTCATCTTGATTTGGCTTCCTTTATTGAGGACATGAATATGCTTTACAATGTCTCACACAGTTGCCTTTAAAAGGGTAGAATTCTTACACAACAATGAAAGGAAACAGACAGGTTTCTAGGCTGGACTTTTTTTTTTTTTTTTTTTTTTTACATTAGCTACTTTTTTAGTGATCTCATATGACCCCTCTAGGGTAATATGAACACTCAAACTTCAGAAGCCAAGTACCCAGTCCAGGCCTGTCTCTATAGGTTTGTTCCCCTCTCTTTAGAAATATTCTCTCTATGCGAATTCCAAAGAGAAGATTTTCAAAGAGAAAAGCACAATCATTACAGTTGAGAAACTGTTCCTGAAACTTATTAGCTTGTGACTCATACCCCTGAAAGGAGCTAATACCTTAATTTCATATTTCTCTGCTCAAATGCAGACCAAGGCGTAAACTGAAATGAAACTTTACACTAATGGCTTCTTAATTATACCCATCTAAAAGCAATTACCTGAGTTTTAGCAGATACAAAGTTAGGGTTGATGGGACCAGCAGATGAAAAATAACGTGAAAGGTCATCCACAAAAAAAAAAAAAGATCAGTGAAGAGGAGATAAAATACAGAGAGGAGAGAGGGGGGAAAATCCAGAGATGAGTAAAGGTTGATAAATTTCTAATAATAGTGCTGCCTGGTTTCTAAAACAAGGTTGCCCCTTTCTCCCCTAACTGTTAGAAGTGAAGCCAAAAGAGAAATGTTTTATTTTAAGGTAGACACTGACTAGATGTGATGCTTTGATACCCAAATACAATTATTTTATGCCATATTTTGAGCCAAAATTTACTAAATTATAGTGATTAAATGAACAGCTTGGTGTGTTACTCATTAAAAAAGGATCATATATAGCACGAGTTCAGTTTGCAAAATCGTACAGTATTATGTGTAGGTGTGTGTGTGCACATGTGTGTATGTGCATGAAGACAAAGAAGGATATTTACCAAAATGGGCAGATGTCCTCTTCGTGCAGGAGACCCTGGTGGTGCTCCGTGCCGTTTGCCCTTCTATTTTGTTTCAATTATTTTCAAAGATTATGAATAAAAGAAAAGTACTAAAAATAAAGGCTTGATAGAAATGAACCAATCTAGTGGAAAAAAGGCAAGTTAACTTGATTGTATTTATCCCCATTAAAAACTGAACTGACATGGATTCCAGGAGCAGGCTTGACATGCTCCTCAACATAGGCCAGGGTCTCAAACTGAGACCCACCGAACAGAATCCATCCCCTGGGGAAGATGTTCTGTTTGGGTCTGCATGGACATTGAACATTGTAAAATTTCACTGCCTTTGGACATATTCTTCCACTTAATTTGCTGCATTCTTCCTACTCTGTCTCTTTCTGTGTCTGTGTCCATCTCCATCTCTCTCTCTCTCTCTCTCTCTCTCTCTCTCTCACACACACACACACACACAGAGCCTATTTAATTTATTTATTTTAATTTGCCTAACAATTTGCATTTGAATTTGCAGCCCTCTGCATAGGTGGAGTCTTGCTGTCTAGTCTCCTCTTGGAGAGTAAATACGTACATCAATAAGCAGTCTTTGAAGACAGTGAGTAAGAAGACTCCAAGTCCTCAAAGATTTCCCTATTTTTTGCCTCATTCTTTAATCATTTGAACCACCAGTTGACTTAGAATCTCTATTTTTCTTTCAAATACTGATCTCTATATTCTCTGTGGCCAGCTACCAGTTATAGATTAAGCATCATGAGCTCAGTTTTAGTCATTGAGTCATTATTGATGTCCATTTAGAAACCTGCATTTTTGCAATGTTTCTAGATTCAGTATAAGGAGAAAGAGTTGGTTTTTGATCAGATAAAATTCCATGCCCAATTACAGTGTTTACACTTATTTTCATTTTTGTGACCAAATCCAAAAGGCAAGAAAACATTTCTATCAACAAAAAATTAAAAACAAAACTAACATATATTAGTTTTTTCCTATATTCCCTACTCTGTCGGTTGCCTATATCAATGATAATTCACTTTAATTTTCATAAGAATCCTCTGTAGCAACTATTACTCATATTTTATAAAAGGGGATATTGACAGTCATTGAGATAAATAAATTTCTGAAAATTGCAGCTTTAAGGGCTAGCAACAAATCAACAACCTGAATTAGACCAATAGCAGAGCATGAACAACTGCCCTAGGCAGATCTCGGAAACAGATCCCCTGTCCATGGTGTGTCGGAGCCTGCTGGCACTAGCGTAGGGGATGTGGCTGTGTACATTCCTCAGTTCAGAGATGTCATGTTTGTTGCTTGAGATCAGCCATGGTGGGAGTATTGACACATTGGAAATTGGCACCTACTGTAAATTGGGGCTTTTTATTTTCCAAGGAAAGTCACATGTTAAACGTTTACTGGCATATGCCCTGGCTGGTGTGGCTCAGTGGATTGAGTGCCAACCTGCAAACTGTAAGCTTACTGGTTTGATCCCCCGTCAGGGCACATGCCAGGATTGCGGGCCAGGTCCCCATTTAGGGGTGTATCTCTCATACATGCATGTTTCATTTTGCTCCCTCTCTTTCTCCCTCCCTTCCCCTCTCTCTAAGGTTAAAGAAAAATCTTTTAAAAGCTGTTTACTGGCATACCTCTGCTCCTAAACTACATGGGAGTTTCTCTCATTCTTTTTTCGTTCTGTTTCTTTCCAAGGTATTTATTTATTTTTATTGTACTTTTTTCCATTACTGCTTATCCCTCTCATGTACCCCTCCCCTACAATCACCACATTGTTGTCCATGTCCATTATTTGCCAGGCATGTAGTTGGTACCAGGGAGAAAACTGGTACTAAGATGACCCCCAATTCAGAAATGCACAGATCAGTGAAATTTGACATGGAAGAAAACCAAAAACCATGGTGTCGAACAAATATCAAGTCAAAAAGTAAAAAGTCACCTCACTGTGCAAGAAAGTAGGGACTAGGGATTTTAAAAGTAAATTACAGTTAGGAGGTAAAATTCTAGTAGGTGTTATTCAAACAGATCCTACTTATTTAATTCTTTACCTTTCAAGTCATAGAAGACACAACTGAAATGGACATACGCAATACAAAAGCCTTTTTTTATGGTTGATTTTTGATCTTTTGTTTGTTACCATGACATATACTAAGAGCTATGCACTAGGTTTTCCCTCTGCCTGAAATATTTTCCTCCCTTAATAGTCATACATACTCTTCTAGTTCCATTTTATCTGTTAATTCTGAGTAAATGGAATCTCCTCAGAAATGCATTTCATGCATTTAAGTGATTCCTAATCCCATACTCTGTGTTATGGGTTGAATTGCTTCCTCGACAAAAAGAGATGTTCAAGTCTGAACTCCCAGTACCTCAGAATGTAACCTTATTTGGAAATAGGGTTTTTCCAGATATAACAAATTTAGTTAAGCTGCAGACTGTTATCCTTATGAAAGAGAGAAATTTGGACACAGATGCACACAGAGAGAAGAAAATGTAAAGATACAGGAGAAAACCATGTGAAGATGAAGCAGAAATTGTGGTAATGCATCTACTATGCTGGTCATTGCCAGCAAACCACCAGAATCTGGGAGAGGGGCGTGGCGTAGATCCTTTGTCACAGCCCAGCAGAGGCAGCAGTCCTGCTTACACCTTGATACGGCACTTCCAATGTCCAGAACTGTATGACAATAAATGTCTGTCACTTAAGGCCCCCAGTTGGTGGTACTTAATTATGCCAGCCCTAGGAAATCAATATACTCTTTCAATTTATCATTCTACCTTCTTGTTTACTTACTTATTAGCTTTACTTTCTGTGTTCTCACACTGGAGCCCTGAGACGTCTTGTTCAAAGTTGTACCTGGTTCTAGATCACTGGTTGCCATATAATAAATACTCAGCAAAAGTTTTTTTTGAAACAATAAATGAAAGATTACTGACTCACCCATAGCTCAAGAAAAAACTGGAAGTATAATTTTAGGTGACATTTGATCAAGCAACTTGATGAAGGCACCAAGACCTGTATCTCCTCTTTCTCTTTCTCTCTCTCTCTCTCCCCCTCTGATTGTGGTGCCAGCTTCATCCTATGTCCATGTTCTCTAGAAGAAATCAAATAAGTATTAGCCACCCATACTTCATCAGTCAGGATTTTCAGTTATAAGCAATGTGAGTAACCCTAAAAGAAATCCCCTAAAATGAGATAGGATTTCAAGTGATTCTGGGTAGAAGGATAGGCATTTGCTCCTTGGGGCTTCATGTGACCACATTTAAATACAGCAGGAGAGAGAGCGTGGATTTGGATGCCACAGAGGAAGGTCTGGAATTAAGTCTCATTTGCCTTCAGTGACTTGAATTGCATTGGTCATGAGCTTATCCCAGACCCAGGGCCTCACTGCTGTGGCCAGGAGCTAGGGGTGGCAAGGTTACGCTAATAAACAGAAGCCATGGAGATTGGAGGTGGGGTCTCTGTCACCCAAAATTCAAGGACTTCTTAGGGAGGTGAGATGGGGAGTTAGAGGCTGAGTGCCCACCACAGTCTCCAAATACAGAGAAAGCATTTTCAACTTTTTGAGCAACTAGCCTCCACCAGCATCAGATAGGCCAAATAAACACTTAGTCATCTGAACTAATGTGCTGTTCTGTTGTTCTTCTCTGCTCTTTCAGTTTCATGGCTTTGTTTACTCTGCATAACTCAAATTCAAATTTAACTGACATTTGCATCACTCACATTCTTTTTTCTTTTTTCCCTCAAAATGGGATGACTCATGGAATGGATTTTAGTGGCTTCAAAAGATTTTCCACATCTCAAAAGCACCCAACTGACCTGTTAAAGATAGGAAGCCCCATTTAAAAATGGACAGCTTCCTGCCTATGGGTCTTAGTATATAAACCAATCATTAAGCATGGCACTATCTATAATTCAGAAAGAGAGAAAGCAGAACGTTTCTTCAAATTTATTTTTTGTTATTGTTGTGAAGGGAGGATAATTCCCTTCACCAATTGGTTTCATGTTTTTTTTTAGTTTTCTTGATTGATGCTCTGGGTAAAAGCTTCAAATGAACAAAATTTCTGCTAAAAGCTGTACTTACGTGATTCTTTCAAACCACTAACATTTAAAGACTAGAATGTACTGGTTTCTAGGGTATAGAATAAAAGGATTTAAGAACACAATTAGTAACTTGTTCCAGCAATTAGATCTGAGTTTAATTACAAACTAACCTCTTGATAGACCATTTGACAGTCAGTGCAAAGTGAGAAAAAGAGATCAGAAAAGTGCTACAAGCAGCAGCAAAAGAACTTTTCCACATACTGGTTTTTTGCATATCTTCAGGTCTGGTGTTGCTTTTGTGAGGGAAAAGGTAACACACTTTGTGCTTTAATATGGTTTATTTTTAAACTTGGCAGCAGGGTTTTATTTTTGCATGCATTCTCTTCCACCTACCTGAGAAGCACATTAGGATCCTGGACTTGCTGCTCATCTGACATTAATTATATCCGATGTGTTTCCTTTCCGTCCCCAGAGACATTTCTGTCTTCTCGGTGGGGAGGAGGGCAGGGAGAGTGCTCCAAACCTAACATGTTAAAGCATAAAGGGACTTAGTGATCATCCGATCCAACTCATACATATTGTAGACATGCACACCTGAGTTCTGGAGAGACTGTAACTCACTCAAGGTCTCTGAGCTGGGCAGAGACTGAGATCTCTCAATAGAGGATTCTATAGGGTAAGTGGGACAAAGTTCGCTCTTTGGAATATAGGAAAGGTGTGTTATTTCCTGCTGCTGTGTTAGAGTAATTTATTTGCTTCCTGTTAGCATTTCCAAAAATGGTACCCTTGAAAAGACAAATAGGAAATCATTCTTTGCATGCTGCATTTTCCCCCCTTAAGTACCAGACTCGGATCTATTTACTGGGTGTGTTACACTGATAGGGCTTTCTGCAGAGCCATGCTGGCCCTGTGCACAGTGCCAATTACATTAGAGGCAGGACCACGCCGAGTGGGAGGAAGCGTGTGGTTAAGAATTAGAACGGGCACGATGCCCTATTCTACTACTTACTAGACATAGGCAGGCCTTCTCTCCTCAATTATTTCACTGTCCTTGACTTCTAAGTGGGAAACATAATGCTTTATCCAATGTTGCTTTTATTCAGCAAATATTATTGTACCTACTATGTGCCAGAGACTGTACTAGGTTCTAGAAAAAAGGTAAAAACCAAAGCGCCTGACCTTGCAGAGTTCATGTGCTAACCGGGGAGAGCGTCTCTCCCAAGGTGGTCACGTGGGCGCGGAAATGAAGAAAGTGAGGGACTGTGTTGTGTGACAGCCCGGAAGAGAAGCACCCAGAGCTGAAAGATGGGCCCGTCTGAAGTTCCCGAGGCATGTCGAACGCAGGGCAAGAAAACCGTGATTTTCATGTGGATCAAATGCTTAGTGTCTAAAATAACAATGCAAATGTGGTGAAAATCTATACTAATAATATACTGCCTTACTTTTATTAATGGGAACCATGTTCTATTATGATTATATCTGAGTGATTCATAGTTGTCTGAATTTTTCCCAGTTTTCTAAAATGAATGCATAAATCTTTTATCATTTGCTTCTTTTAAAAAGTTATTAAAATCTGCTTTTGAGAGAGAACACTCTTGAGCCTGACAGGCATGTTTGAATCTTGGTTCACCATTTGTTAGCTCTGCATTTTAGAGTAGTTTTTGTTCCAATCTTGAAAATATAACCTGTGGGTTTTTTTTTTTTTTTTTTTTTGAGGACTCAGTGATATACAGTAAGTCAAGAATATAGTATAGTGTACATTCATGGGAAGGGCTCAGTAAAGGTTAGCTCTTGTCATAGTGCCATCGGGGTGGTATGCTCATTTGTCCCTATTTCTCTTGTAACAATGTACTCCACTCCCATGGAAAAAAGTGCCCATAAGCCAAGGAGCTTGTAGAATAACCACCACCCACAGTTCGCGTCTTAAAGAAAATGCAGAAACAGGTCCAGTTCAGCACACAGGATCAAAGTGAGCTGCTGTCCAGTCCCTGTTTCTGTGGCTAAAAGAGCGAGAGAATGGGGGCGGGGTGGCTCTGCCACCGTCCTCACCTCTAGTCCAAATGGATTACTCCGCTAAAGCCTTGCTGTGTACAGCACTATGGGATTTGCCTCAGTGGAGGCCAGTTATATTAGTCTATTTAGTGTGGCGGGGAGGTCAGGGGTAGTCTTGTGACTTCCTGGCCAACACTCTGCCTTCACCTGCAATGTCAATCAACATCCATACATGTGATGACAGATCTCTCACTAATACTGCTCATATTTCATAAGAATAACATAGTCTCTTTCAAGACCACGATATACAATCACGGTTGACTCATAGTGAGTGTATTATATACGTTATTTCCAGACCACGCTTCTTGCAAAAAAGAAGGCAGGCCTAGAGCTGTAACAGTTTACTGTTATTCATAGGGAATTGGTTCTCTTTAGAAACAGATCCTTATAGATATTGGGTCACAAATTTATTTGAGAATCTAGTTGAAGTAATGCATGCTGGAAAGTTCCCCAAAATGCACTTTCAGACAAACAGACCATAAATTCACATGTTCACCTGAGACCAGGATCCCTAGGAAAATAGATATGGCTCCTAGTGTAATAAATTCATGCTTGGCAGTATCTTAGTTTCCTATTGTCTTTGGCTATTTTCTGTTTATAGGGTGGCTTAATCCAAATTGCCAAGGATTTTGGTTAATTTTTGACTGGGAGATTCCTGGAGCAGAGAAGTCTGAGAAGAGCTTCCCTTGCTCCCTGCCTTCTTCATCTCTCTTCAGTAGTTTTTGCTAAGACTCCTGAGATCCCAAAGATCCCCGAGTCACACAGCCTGGAGAGATCATCTGGGCTAAGCCTACGGGCATGAGCTTGGGCCAGTGCAAAGCAGGTGGCTACAGTTTCTTCACCTTCATTGAAATGGCTGTGGTAGAATGACACACTCTACTTCTATCAAGAGTCTGCTTGTTTTAATCTCCTGTACATTATGTATTAATTGTATTTAAGTTAATTAATTTTATATATCTTTTGGTGGATATAAAATAAAAAGGTTTATCCCCTGTCCTAGATCAACTTAAAGGTAAATTAAATTATCATTATCATCAGTAACATTATTCTTTGCATTTAATTAATAAATGCATCAATAATTCATAGCCATTGATGGCAACCAGGATAGAGGAATCCATGCAGATATTGTTTAATCATCAAAGCAACTCCATGAAGTAGGCTTTGTCATTCTTAGATCACAGATGAGGAAAAGGAGGAATAAACAGGGTTATTGACTTGCTCAAAGTTGCACATCTTCTAAATGGCAGGATTTCCCTGTGTAGCCCTTTGCTTTGATCTACTGTGCTCTGTTGCCACTCATATGTGTCAAGATGCTTTTTTGAAGCAAGCTTAATTTCTTTTTTTTTAAATTTTATTTTATTTTTTCAAATACATTTGTCTCTGCCTCCCCCCCACCACTTTCCCTTGCCCCCTCCCACCTTCCCTCCCTCAGCTCTTCCCCTTTGGTTTTGTCCATGAGTCCTTGCTATATGTTCCTTGACTTTCCCCTTCCCTTCCCTTCCTTTTCCCTGACAAGCTTAATTTCTTTAATTTACCACAATAATCTCTGCTATAGGTTTTACTGTGTCTCCTTTAACATAATGAAGTAACTATGTCTTGGGCATTCCAATGACTTAGGCAGAAATTTAACCAGCAAAAGCAGTAGGCTCAAGATGCAAACACCAAAATCTTGGTTTTAATTTGAGGGGAGGTGCACGCACACATGCGCACACACACTTCAACTAGAGGAAAATGTGCAAAGAAAAATATAAATTAGGAAATTTCCAGGTGGCCAAGGGATTATGGGAAATATTTGGGACTGCAGAGATCTGAGGTCTAGTCAAGCCCCTGCTACTATTGCTACCAGTACTTCTCTAAGCCAAGTGTTTCAGACAAAACTGTACCTTATCCTAGGACCTAGTGAACATGAACACTGAAAATTACTCCTGCCATAATGCAGCAAAAATCTCAGGACTCAACAGTTTGCAGAAATGTATTTATTCCTACAATGACTAGCCTCAGGTTGATCTGTTTTCTAGGTTCTTTTGTTGATGTTGGCTTTATTTGCCTTTGTTTCCCTCCTAGTTGATGATGAAACTCTCCATCATCAATTCTCATCTGTCAGGGTCGGGAAGAAGAGGGAGAGGAGGCATCCATCACCCAAAGAAGGAGGAGGGTGTGGGGGGGAGAGAGATAGAAATTTGAAAAGGACTATGCAAAATTGCCACTTTTTTATGGCTTACTTGTAATCTCTATTAAATTTTAGTTCCTTTAATTATTTTCTGACTGTGGGAATATTTACCTTGAAATTTTGAAATGATATTAATGAATATGGTACAATTTTTATTTCTACCTGAAGAGGAACACGGATTGCAGGAAGATTGAGAGAATTTGTTCTAAGGCAGCATCCCTATCTTTGCCCCAAACTCGCTGATCGGTTGTGTGCCTCTCCTCCTCCCGCTTTCCCGGAGAGAACTCTGTGTCTAGGTGCAGGCTGCTACAACCCTATAGAAAACAAATTGCTTGTGATAGCAACAACTTCTTGAGGTCTGTTTGAGCTTCTGTTTTGGCTCTTGACTGTTTCAGGTACAGGAGTTTGGAAAGAGTGAGGCTGACGAGAGCAGAGGCAGTAACAATCCTTTTAATATATGGCATTGCTGGATTTCTATTGTCCAAGTGACTGCACCTTCATTTTTCTTACTGAATCCTCATTAAAAACCTAGAATGATACAACCAGTCAGATTTGTCATCCTGTATGTGGCCTTATCCCTTTGTACAGGTATTTTTATTCAAGAACTAATTCAAGGGCTGAGTAATTGGCCTGACTTCCATTCTGTTCTTTATCATCTGTGTAAATGAGTTATGCACTATTATTTGCATAATCTCCTGAGAGAAATGGCAGGTATTTTCTTCCACCTGTGTAAGGTGGAAATGCACATTTTTCCCAAGACTATTTCTTCTCAACATTTTAAATTTATTTGCAAGAGGGCAGTGGGCTAGAAATGGGGAATATTACAGAATATATTCTACTTATTTTTTCTGGTGGAGCTTAAATTGTCCCTTCTAACACTGTTCTGTGATCATCATATACTTGCAGCTGTATGAAAATAAATACTATTTTTCCTAAGTTTACAGCACCTCTTATGGTTTATTTATAAATATGGGTTGTAGCACTGGTAATGGCATGCCTGTCATTTATTTACTAGATTTAAAGTTCTTTGAGGTCAGAGAACTGGTTGTTGATGTCTACTGCTTATTTTCTTATCCCAAGCTGTGTGCAATGGGGCTCAAGGTTGGTTCTATGATGATGATAATGATACTTACTTTATTCACACTTTGCATTATCTTATTAATTTGACTTTTCCCCTCCCCCTTGCTCTTTTAAAAATGTATAGGCCATATTTGCTTTCTAAAACAGGAAGAGAGGGGGTAAAAGGACTTAAGATAACAAATGAGCTAAGCCTGGTGAAGCACGCTAAGTGCTTGTGCTCATGCCAATTTATGGAACAAGGGAATGGGATGGTCCGGAACCTCACTGCCTGGGTGGAATGTTAACCCAACTGCTTATTAGCTGTGTGGCCTTGTCAAATTAACCTGTCTGTACCTCACTCTTCCCATCTATGAAGTGAGGACAGTAATAATGCCTATTTCATTACTAGCGAAAAGTATTAAAGGAAATAACCATGTAAATTGGTAAGAATCCATGTCAGGCTTATAAAAATTTCTAAAGATTAGCTAGTGTCTGAATAGAACAATGCGAGTTAAATGTTTCTGTACTGATATCATTTACAAAGGCTAGACCTAAAACTCAGACTCATTAAAGGATGCAGTTAATAGGTGACAGAACCAGTGTTTGAACTCAGGTCTAGAATTTGCTATTAAAAACAACAGGTATGATGAGGAAAGAGTGGAGAATAACCACATGTATCCAGTGATGTGCTGAAAGCTCCGAGACACTATCTCATTTACCTGCAAAAACTAAGTGAGGTAATTTCTGTCACTGCCCAAATTTCATTAACGGCGGCTTCTGGTCTTAGAGAGGAGAGAGACAGAACCTGTGAAGACAGTGGTGGAGCCAGAACTAAGGCATGTAAGCGTGCCTGATCCCCAAGCCCACATACCTCACTTCACCTCCACCGAGGTGCTAGAAATTCATTTACTCATCTAAAAGGCAAAGGTTCAAACAGTAGTGCACGGGCGCGCCCCTGGGGATGCATGCGCGTATGTGGTGGGGGTGGGGGAGGAGCTCGTAAAAGAATGAATATAAACACCATTTTGAAAAAGAGCCATTTAAAAGAGAGCTTATAGAATCTGTTTGAAGATTCCCCCAGAGGACACATTATAAAGATGACTTGCACGCAATTTAACAAGAGGTTAGATGAAACGCATTGGGCTCTGTGTAGGCGGGATGCACACCGAAAATTAAAACCACGCTGGAAATGTTAATAAATGCATACACATGTTCTTGTTTGTAATGTGCTCCTTGTTTTTCTCATTTTCTGCATGTTAGAACAGTGAGGACATCTCCATTGGGCCTCCTGGGACCTGCTATTTCCCCTTCTGGTTGTTTTGCTTTCTCGCCGTATTCCTCCCCCTCCTACCCTATGCCCTCCGCATGTGATTTCACAGCCTGAAGATGCCCAGGACCCAGAGGCGTGGCTATCCACAGGGAATAAAGAACAAGGAGAGAAGTCTTGGGACTTCCAGACAATGCATCTCACGGGAGCCATATTGATATTAAAACCAATAGCATTGCATCATTCCCCCGTTAAAGACTTCTGAGGGTTTCCTTTGGTGGTCCACGTAATGAAGTCCAGATACTTCTTCTGCAAGAAGTTTAAGGCCAATAGTGTGTTGGTCACCCTTCAGTACCACCTGGCCATTGTGACTTTTCAAACCCTCTACCTTTTGACATGCCCTTTCCCACTGAAAACCTCCTTCATTCAATCTTCATATTTTATCCAAATGTGATCTTCTTTGTGATGTCTTTCCCTGCAATTCCCCAGGGAAAGCCAGCGGCCCTGGGCTCTCAGTTTCCCTGGTACTTTATAATCACACTTTCTGCATTCTTAATATTACTAATAACAAATAGTTACCATTTAGTAAATGCTTAACATGTAAAGAACTAGTCTAAATATCTTACAGGAATTTTCCCCTTTAATTCATCTAATAAATATATTGTACATGTTTTATCCCCACCTACAAATGATGATTCAAAGACATTTAGAACATGTTTTAAAACAAGGCAAAATGTAGAAGAGCCAGAATTAATGCAAAGACCATTCTGACCTCAATACTTGTACAATTATCAATTACCCTAGATCATCATTTTACATCCATGTGTAATGGTTACTCACATATGAGACTTTTTTCACTACTAGTCCTTGATATATTTGAAGGCAGAAATGTTTTCTTAGGCTTCTGAAGAAGGCAGCATGATGTAATGTAGAGAGCACCTACTTTAGACTTTCATGGACCCGGTTGAAATTGTAGTTCATTTATTAGTTGTGTGTGACTTTGAACAAGTTACTGAATCTCACTGAAAATCAATCCCTACCTCTCTATAATGGGGACAGCAATGTCTATTTTGCAGTGCTATGGAGAAAAGAGGTTGCAGATCTATAACACTGAAGCCATTGCAGCCACTCAGTATATACTGGCTCCTTTTTATTATCTTTCTGTATATCTGCCTAAGACCCTGGCCCAGTGTAGAAACCCAATAAAGAAATTGTTTCATTTTTTTAAACCAAATAAAATAAAACAAAAGGTAATTTTAAACTCAAGACCATGTCAAGGGAAAAATATGGCCACTCCTCATAACAACTGATTTATTAGTTGAGTTCTCAAAAAGTCCTGACAAATTGACAGCTTTGCCATTGAAGGAAGAGGGTTTAGAGGGATAGGAAATAGGAATCTTTTGAATAGGGATCTGGGAAGAACTCGGCACAGCTGGAAAGAAAGGCAGATAAAACTCTCTTCAGGGAAAGGAGAAAGTTAAACACACTTTCAGAAAGCCATTTTTAGCGTTCAGTTCCAAGAGTTTGGTCAAAAAGGCTCTGGAGTTAAAATCTGGGTCATGACATGTCACCAGTATGCAAAAGGTGAAGAAGTGAGTGAACATGCTCTAGATTTCTAGAACTGCAATGAGAGGAAGCTGAAAGTAGAATCTTTAGGACCCAGATGTCAATTCTTATCTGCTACCAGTGAGCTTCCAGAATTGACATCAATTTTTCCCCAGAAAGAGGAAAAGGTAGGATATACCTTAGCAGACTCAAATGCAAAATACAACAAACAAATATTTATTACATAGTCCTCCAATATAATGGCTAGTCAATAGATACTAAATTTGTTTGGTTTGATTTTTCCCACATGCCACACTTCCTTTCTGTGTCAGTCAGGTGTATGGTAGAAAGAGAGACAGAAAGAAGTGTACTTGCTCTTCTACTTGAATTTTATTCAGTTGCTAAAATGCTTTCTGCCATCATGCCTGGTATGAAGCTTTCAGGAGCTGTAGACAATTTCAAGTTACCACTCTCCCCCGAGATGACAGAAAGGACAAGTCCAGCTTGTTTCCTATCACTCTCCCCTCAGGTTGCCACCAGAAATCCAAGCTCCTTGGGTCATCAGCCAAGCAGTTACTACTCACAGCAGATAACCAGAGAACAAGGATTAAGAGACAGCTCCCCCAGCATTGTGACATATACTTTAAGCAACATTTATCTGATCATTCTTTTATTCAACCATAGAACCTACTCAATGATAGGCTACATTAAAACTTGTGGAGAAACAAAACTCAAATAAAAAAATATTGTTCTTACAGCAATATTTGGCACAATTAACTATACCCAGCTCGCAACCCTTCTCTTCACTTCAGAAATGCTATTCTCTTTCTGCCTCTTTACGCCTCCTTTTCCTCAATTGTGAACTGTGGGGAAACTGTGTGCCTTATAAGTATGATGTGAACAGTAAATGAAGTAAACCTCAAAAACTTGGTAGAGTTGTATTTAATGAACGACAATTGAAATACCAGCAGTGACGGAAAGAACGACAGTAATAAAAGCAGCTGTTCTAGGGGTAAAGGAGATGATCATTATTCCTCTCCCCCTTGCCCATTGCTCATTTTCTTGTCTTCTTTTTTAGAAGTAGAAGTAGCAAGGAGACAAGGAGCCCATTGCTCAATAACATCACAGAAGGGACTGGAAAGGGAGTCAACAGAAAGGAAAGCCCTTCGCTGAGAGAAGAGAAGCCATCAGAAGGAAACCTTTTTCTTGCTCATTAACAGATCCATAGCCTGCCTGCTTCTGTACCCACTTTCTCCTATTAAAAGCCAGTCCTTCTATGTGAGCTCCAGATCTTATCCACTCTCATCTTTTCAAGGGCTTTCCCTGTATATATACCTCCTTTTTCCTCTCTCTGCAACATTGACCTCTCCCTCTCTGCTCAGTCATCCCCATCAGCATACATGAAGTAACATTGCCCATTAGATAAAAGTCACTCGCTCTTGACCTTACATTTCCCTCCAGGTACTGTCTTATCTCACCTTTCCCTCACCAAACCAACATATTCCCTTGCTAGCTCATCTTCCACTCATTCTTCAAACCACCCCATTTAGGTTTCTGTGACCATCATGCTAGATTTGATGTGGTCGAAGTCGCTAATAACCTCACTGTTCAAAACCAACAGACATATTTTGTCATGATCCTCCTTAGCACCTTCTAACAGTCAGTGACTGTCCTTTAGACACACTGGCCTACATCTATTTCCATAGGTATCTCAAGTTTAGGGTGAATTAAAATGAACTGCATTGAATAAGTTTTCTCCCAAAATTTATTTTTCTCCCTCAACTATCCACTCTTTGCTGAATGAGTCTAAAATAGACCTGGATCCTCAAGCCAGAAATAGAATCTCTATGATTCTCATTCTCTCCTCTGTCTCTCCTTCTCTCTCTGTTTATCTTCCTACTTCTCCCTTTTCACTCACATCTAATCCTCTATCAGTCCATCAGTAAGTGTAGAATTCTTTCTAAAAATGAATGCTGCATTTATTACCATTGCATTTTACCTTCATTGTCACTATCCTTATCTAGGGCATCAACTCTCATTAGAATACAACACTTCCTGAGTGTTCTCCCTTTTTCCTCCGTTTTCACTAGTCTTTTTCTATCCACTGTCTATATCAGCTCACATCGATCTAAGCATGATTGGGCCTCCCCCACCCCCCGCCGCCCTGATATCATTTAAAAGACAACCACTGGCCAGAACACAAGTCCAAGCTCCTTAAAATGGCATAGATGGGTATGAATATAACCTGCCACCTTGACTACTTCCTTAGTCCCCTTTTCTGACATTTTTCATTCCCTCCTTTATGTCTGGGCAACATGGGTAGGTTTAGCTATGCTCTCTCCTTCTTCCTCATTAAATCAAACTTGGCTCCTCTCCCAAGAATCTTCTGAGACCCTCTTTAAAAGGAGAGTTCATTATTAATTTGTGTCTGTAACATCTGCATCTTATGTACATCTCCGTTATTATCTTTTAATATACTGTGTCCTCTAATATAGTGGTTCTCTAATTTGGAATCACCTGGGAAATTTAAAAACAAAAACCCAAACCCACTGCTTGGATCCTTACTGAGAACTTCCTATTGAATTTGTATGAAGTGCCATCTGAGAATCAGGAATTTTTAAACATCTCCCAATGATTCTAGTGTTCAGTCAATTTGGAGACTCCTTTAAGCTTGGGATGTTCTATTTTTATTTTTAATCCCTATATCTTAGGTATTCTATGTTCTGTCTAGCATGTAGCTGAAATTCAATTTATGTTGTTAAAAAATGTACTTAACAATGAATGAAAAGCTTATGACACAATATAATATATAATTCCCAACTGAAACAGGTAAAGCTAAGTTAAGGAAGGTGAATTTTCAGCAAGATTTAGAAAATGCTTAAGTGCCTGGGATAGACTTGCAATAGCCCAGTAGTGTTAAAATCTGAAAAAGGCAAATAAAAATAAATGAAATGCGTAAATAGGGATATTTCTAGTTGACACTGGAGAAAGCTGAGGCCACATGCAAAGTGAACAGAGGGAAATGGAGAGCGAAAATTTGATGGCAAGACTTTACGAGTATGGGAATAAAAAAACAAGAGGTCAAGATAGGTATCCATGCTGGTTTTCTTAGAAAAGGTGGCACTGAATTGACATGAGGATTTAGGAGAAAGACACATTTAAATCATGGGGCTCTCTTTTCTAACTTCCAACAATAGTGGGGATTTGCATTCAAGGGAACAGAAGAGTTTTTTGTCATCAATTATTATCAGTGGTGATGATAATATTGTAGCTAAAAAAGGTGGGATTCTGTCTTCGTAAAAAACATGAGATTTGGAGAAACATTACATGGTTTTGCCAGTTAACACCTGGTGACTTTTGGCAAGTCACTTAACCTCTGTGACTCTTGGAGTAATTGTGAGATATAAATGTGTTAGTTAATGTAAAGTGCTTAGAAGAGCCCAGCTCAGAGAAGTAACAATAAATGTTGGTTCTCTCTCTATAGATGGAGGGATTGCCCACTACTTGGTCAAAGCCAAGTCTTCCATATGAAAACGTTAAAAAGGAAAAGAGAGATTGTGTTCATTTAAATTATAAATATAAAAGCTGATTTTCATTTTGTAATTAAATCTATAGATATGTACAAAATGTGTTTGATCTCACTCTCTCTCTCTCTCTCTCTTTCTCACACACACACACACACACACTCACAGAACACTTTACAATTGTAGTAAAATCACCAAATTAGTGAACATTTAAAATGATTCTCTCTAAGCACTTAATTATTATCAAATTTATATATAATCTCTACGTAGGCTAACCAGCTCTCACCTCGGAGAGGTCATTAAGGCCCCACTGATTAGGTAAGAATAATTTGCAATTAGCATAGAAATTGTTAGCATGAAAACAGGCCCATCTAAATTTCTTGAGTGCTCTTGAAACTACTGTTCTCTTAGGTAGTCGAAACACTCATACAATACAATTGACATGGCTAATTAATTTGATTAGGAATTTTAAGTTCCCAAGTTTTTCTTTTTTTCTATCAAAACTTCTCTGTCCAAATGATCATAAATTATTCCTAAAAGAGACCAAAATTATAGTCAGGCTTAATCTTTTCTATTAAGTCTCAACATTCCACTAAGTACATCAAATTAGCAGAGGCAACACACGTTATTTATTGTTACCAGAGTCTTTCTTGTTGACTCTTACTGTATATCTCTGCCAACCTGCTTTAAGGCTGCCCAATGTTTTCCCCTCTGCGATGGCCTTCTCCTTTGGAGCTTCAGAAGCACTCATGGTCTGAATCATGGTTCAGTTTACAGAAAGAAATGATAGGTCTTTCTCTAGTCCTGGGGTCAGACCTTTGGAAAAATCACTTTTGCTTACATACAATGTGTTTAATCCTAAGAAAGCTAATGGAATTCTCTCAGAACCAGTGACCGACCCCCCCCCCACCGCCCCCGCCGCCACCACAGCCAATGTTAAAATAGGTATAATTCTAGAGTTCCTATCTCGAGGCTGCCTATGAGGGTTACGTGAGATCAGTCCTGGCATAGAGGACAGGCCCATCTCTGATAACCATCATTAGCTCGTGTCATATACTTGTTGATTTTTTACAGTTTAAATTTTGCATTCCCTCTGATCTAGGATCTCCTCTCATTTCCGTAGTTCCTGGTGTGAAGCATAGGATAGACAAATATTCTTGGTTCTGCTCAAGTTTCTAGTCTGAATACTTTCCTATAGATAGTGCACATGTTTTAACAACATAATATTGCATATTTTATGTACGGTATGTAGAAAATGTATGTATATGTGTGGTGCTGATATATATATCACAGTAACATTTATAAATGTAGTTATGCATTAAATATAACATACATATTTATAGACAAGCCATATACATAGGTTGACATTACATAGATATACACACACATCATAGATTCTGGAAACAGAAGCACAGATGAAATATACAAAGAGATGCTTTATCTTGGCTAAGTGTTACTAAGGTCCAAGACAGAATAATTATATAATTATAGAAGAAGGTTTTGTAATTATTATATACACATACCTACACATGTGTGTATGGTAATACTACTGAGTTTAAATGAATGGACACTCTCAATTTATCTTTTTCAGATTCCCCTAGCTGCAACTTTGTCTCTGTTTTTTGCCCCCTGCTTAGCGAGCTAACACGCACCCTTGCCACAGATGACGGAGGAGAGGAAGATTCAGTCACGTGCTGCAGTCAGCTTAAACCAGCTCACAGCAGAATCATACATTTTCAGGAATGTTGCAAGCCAGTTGTGAACAGAACCATTAGTAAACATTATATGACACAAAGTTTAATTTTAATTAACATATTTTATTAAAAGCTAACGCATCTGCAAAACTCAACACTTAATTGTTCTACATTTTGCTGTTGTCGATGCTCTTGGCATTTATTTATTTCTACTTTCTCTGTTGGGTGTGGTGCAAAAATATGTATAATAGCATGCTCTTCTCCATGGGCTCCCACTTCTGTGTGCAGTGCTATCCTGTTCGTAGCTTGTAATGAGAGTATTTATACCACAGAAATCGGCCAATGCGTAGGTCAGTGCCTTTTATTTTTCCTGGAAAGTCAGATGTTAAATATTTGCCATCCCACCCCTAGAAGGGCCTTTTCTCCTGTGTGTTGCACATTCTTCTTGGAGCCATGAGAGCTGGTAGCTAAATAACGTAGTTGTGAAAGAAAACAGCATTGGTGTATGGATATATATGAAAACACACAACCATACACACAATCCACATAAACCTAGTTAAATTACAACCCATAAAGAAGGCACAGTGAGTGGAAGGCGGAAGATTTCCCTGGAAACTGTCACAGAACACACGCACATGCTTTTGAATAATGAATTTAATTTCCAAGCTTCCCAGAAAGCTCTTTCCTGCCTTTACTCTCCTTGAAACTTCTCCTACTGCTTTTTTCTCACTCCTCTACCTGAACTTCTTAAAGAGCTGTAATTCTAACCTGTTCCCTCCCTCTCTATTATTCCACTAATCTGTCTCCACCCACATGATTAAGGCAATCACCGCCTTCTGCCTCCTGCAGAGCAGTGCTAATCGCCCCTTCTGCACTCAGGCACAGCGACCTCCAGCCTACGGAACTGGGTAACAATCTTAGAGGCCCTTCCGGCGGCACCAGCGTCCCTCTGCCTGCCCTCCTCTCTCTTCCCTCCTGCGTCTGCCCAGGCCGCTTCTGCTGCTTAGAAACCGTTCTCCATCGTCTTAGCTGTTCTCTACCCACTGAGGTGTTTATCACCTTTGGCCAGAAAATCAAATTTCTTTCCACCTATATTTTTTTCTAAGTACTTCCTCCAGTCCTGTTACAGATTCCCAGGAGACTGAATTAATCTCATCAAAAATCATTTGAGGAACTGTTGAAGGATTGTGGGTGTTAGCCCATGCTAATTGAATCCCAATTCTTAACTATCCCCGCAAAGGGAGAGAACAGGCCCTGTGAAGCCAAAAAAAAAAAAAAAAAAAAAAAAAAAAAAACAGGATGAGGAATCGTAGATTTAAAAAAAAGAGGAAAGATTAGGATTTCAGATCAACATAAGAACTAATATCCCACCCTGATCTAACCATCCTTCACCCACCCTGGTGCTGAGGCAGTGAACTCCAAAACTGGAGGTTATTTAAGAGCCACCACAGAAATAATACCAGGGTGAAGTAAGAGGGTAGATGAAAAGTTCTGCAAAGTCCCTTCCACTCTAAAATCATCCACTTCCATGAATCTCTGAGTTGGAGGCTGAAACACCAGCCGCGGGACCAATATTTTTGATTTGCGTTCATCGCTCGCATCTCACCCCCCATGCCTTGTATAATTTATAGCATAATTTTGTATCCCTGCTTGAAAACAAAATGGGGCTTCTTCATTACCCGATCCCCATTGGATTTTGGCTGGTTCTTCTTTGAAGTAACCCCGCATTGCTTTCTTTCTTCAAATGGAACAAAAGGGTAAACTGTCCCCAGCGATACAATGATATATTTCTTAAAGCAGAAAAAAATAAGACAAAGTAAAATAAACTGTAAAAGAACCATAATCAAGCATTTCAGAGACAGAGGATAAAACAGAAGAGGAAAGATGGGGACTTGAATATGCACAGATAATAGGAGTTCTTAATAATGCCTTTCATTCCTGGCTCTTAAATGTCATGTGAAGCGGTATTATTGCCCTCATTTTTCATCTTATTGTTATTTAGCATTTATATTTACAAGGAGTTTAGGGTTCATTTTTATTAGCAATCCTTCATAATCTCATGGTGAAGAAGACAAAGACAGGGACCCCCTTTGGTTCTGGTGAGGTGAATGGGCTCCGAGAAATGAAAGGTTTTGATCCAGGCTCTGTCAAGGGACTGGGGGCCAGGGTGAGTATTTACACTCCTGACCACAGAGTCTGCATTTTGAGCAGGGGGGGACATTGAAGCCAAACACAGGGAGGGAAGACTTGTTTGATGGCAAGGATACTGCTTTTGGAATCAAATGCCTTGAATGACCCTAGGGACTTTTGTTTTCCTCCCCAAAACTTGGTGGTTGTCTTCAGTAATAAAAAGGAGAAATAAAACCCATATCACTAACTGGAGTCATTTTGAGACTATGTTCAGGTTGGCCATTTAAAGCAGGAGTTGGTATTCTGTAAAAGTTAGTTCCCTTTTCCATCTCTTTTGATGTGTGCTTAGGGTGTGATTGTAATTCTCCCAGCATGAAGGCGGAACCCCAGGCAGCGTGGTAAGGGAAGACTGCCGGTGAAAGAGAGATGGCGTGGCCAGGTCCCTGCCCTCGAGGACCGGGCTCGGCACATCCCAGATGGAGTACATAAAGGATGGGCACAAATTCTTTGTTTTCCATTCCATTGACAGGTAGAGTCTGATAGCATTAATGACTTGCTTGGCCAAGCAAGAAAAAGGGTGAAGTAGTACCATGCCAATGCCAGCCTTTAAGAGATGGGGCAGCTTCCACCTCACCTCTTGGAATCCTGACCCCAGAGACATCACGTGTATATACTCCAACTGACAGTCCCAGCTAATCCCACATTTAATTTAAGTAGAAGTAAAGCCATCTTGGGTCTTCCATGACAGCCCATCTGCCAACCAAATATAACCAAGTAACCTTTGTTGACACCACGTGGAACAAACCACTTGGCCAACTGAACCCTGACCAAATTCCTGACCCACAAAGATATATGACATAATAAGTGGGCTGACGTTTTAAGCCATTGTGCTTTGAGTCATGTGTTTTTATAGGCAGTGAGTAACTGGGACACCAGTGAAATTCATACTGCCCAACTGGAAAGAATAAGAATGAAAGTATAAGAATTGGAAGACCGATCTTAGCCACTTTCTGCTTCATGTCCCTGAATACTTTGCATACCTCATGCTTTTTCAGAAAAGGTCCCTCTGCTAGGAGGGTCCATCTGTACATCATCCTGGCCTTGTGGCAGTCTCATTTCTTTACTGAATATTATTTGCTAACCTCTATCAGTCAGGATAAGTGCTGCTGTCTGGTCTAAAATACAACACAAAAATCTCAGTGACCATGACACTGCAAAGGCTTTTTCCTCTCATATCACAGACTAATATAGACTAGATTTTTCTCCAGGGTGGCTCTCCTCCCAGAGGTTCCAAACCTCTAACCTCTTACAGTTCTACTGATCCTTAGGGCCTCCTTGATGGTCCCAACTTGGTCCCCTGAATAAGGCCACATGAAAGAAAATGCATGAGCCAAGAATCTCATGGGAGAGTACAGAGGTCATAACTGACAGTGACTTATATGTTTCCCCCATATGCCATTATCTAGAACTAGTCACATGGCCCCATGCAGACAGTGTTGAATTAGACAGAGGAGGAGTGTGTAAATCAATCAAGATTTTAGATTTGCACCAAGCCACTAGTTTTCTGGGAAGATTGCTTAACTTCCTGAGTGTCAGTTTCAGTTGTAGTAAGGATAACAATATCCATGCTATATGATGAGTAACACAAGTAAAATAAAGGTCTCATAAAAATACTAGAAAAATACATTTCACTCTTTCTTTCAATACGCCTCCTAAAACACTGTGTCAGAGGTGGACAGCCTCTCCTTCTGTACCTTCAGCAGGTACTGCTAATTGTTATGATACTTTATTTTTTATTCATTGTTATTGGACTCAAAATTCCTCCTAATATGGCTTTCCAGACAGCCAAAACTACCATATTAGAGTTAGTTTTTAAGACAAAAGCTTATTTGTGATTCTTTCATCTAACACATTTGACAGAAAAAAATGTTGCTCTTTTTTCCCCCATTACTGTTATGTCTTTATGTAGGCATTTTGCTCCTCCAATGAGCTGTTAATTCTGGGGATAGAGATCTTGCTTTTATTATATGCCTCTCCTGCATGATGCTCAACACAATGTTTGGCACTTAATAAAATAATTGTGCCTGAATTAAATATATAGCAGATTAAATAATAAATGCTGGTTCTTGAGAGTATATTAGGGTTGGATGCTTTACATGAACAATTTTTTTAATATTAATAAAGATTTATGAGAAAATAACTATTATTATGCTGATTTTGTTGGGGAAAAAAAAAACTGGGCCTTAAAAAGATTAAGTAACTTTACCAAAACTATTTAGCTAATAAGTGAGAGAACCTGAATTGAAACCCAGAGCTCCCTGACTCCACAGCCATGGCCCGGACCACAGCCATGTTACCATCAAGTGGAATCATGTTTGCTTACTTCTTCCAAGGTCCCTCTTGGTTATGGAGAAAGAGCTGATTCGGGGGACAAAAAAAGGAAATAAGGGACATGGTAGAAAAAGACTCCTCAGGGAAAACGAGGGAATTAGGGAGAGAGAGGAAAGGGGAGGTTTGTGTGGAACAAAAGTAAGACAGAAGAGGAGACTTTAAAAGATAGGTATTTTTATTAAAGTTTTGGACCTGCACAGTTTGCTTTGAGACTAATAAAAGGTCACTCCTTAAAAAAGGAAGAAATAATATCACAAATGGATGTTTAATAACAGACTCAAATTTGAATACTCTATTATGAAAAGGCTTTCTGCCAACATGATTTCTTTACTTGATATTTCTTCTTTGTACTTGCAAGACAAAGACAAGGAACTAAAGTAATTTTATGAGTGCTAAGTGTCAGACATAGAACTAGATGTTTTTGTGCCTTCACTTATTTAATTTTCAATAAAGCCCCAGAGGGTTGTTGGTAGCATCCATTTCTACAAACGATAAAACTGAATCTTAAAGAAAGGATTCCCTCATGCAATACCCACAGCTAGTAAGTAGGAGATCCATCTTCTGCCTGAGACTAATGGCTGTATTTTTTTTTCCATACAAGACAGTTTTCTCTAATATCTGTATCTGTAGCCATGGCATGATTATGTTGCTTGTTCACTTATTTATTTTGCATTCACATAAACAGAACTTCATCCAGAATTTTCTTTGCCTACAGATCAATTCCTGGCACATCCAGTAGGTACTTAATCTTGAATCAAGTGAATACAGCATCTGGACATAAATGACTAAATGTGTTTTATGCACAGAGGAAGGGTTACCTGCAAAATACCACCTGCTTTTTGATCTGAAGGTGGTGATAGGAGTTGCACTGGTAGTAGGCAGTGGGGTAACATTTTTGGAGTTGCCTGTTTCTACCTGTCCCTATATATGAACCCTGTCCTTTACTACTTGGTTTGGAGTGTAAGTGCTCGCAATTACCACATGTTATTGTAGAACTTTTTGTGTCCTGTGCCTCTGCTCTGTTAGAAATGGAAGGGCCATACAATAGGAAATGATTACAGGACTGGAAAAGGGAACTTGGGAAGAGAGATTAAAGGAATTCAGCCTGACGAAGAGACAGATGAGGGGTTGGCTTAGCAGGCTTCAATTGCCTAAGAGGATAGTATATAAGGAGGAAGGTGACCAAGTTCACATCAGAAGAGAAAAACTGGGCTTCGATTGTAGCTTCGAAGACTTGGAGGGGACTTAATGGAGAAGTGCTTGCTTTAGTCCTCAGGCAAAAAAACAATCTCTATAGAGGAGGCTGCCCTTTTCCCTGTAGATGGAGTCCTTAAGTGAATAGATGTTCTCATGCCTGGTATTAGGGTTAGGGGTGTTTTGTACTAAATTCATTTAATTACTTGCACCTCTACTATGTGCCAGTCATCGTGATATATTGTGATAGGCATTTTTTTTTCTTGTGATTCACTCAGAAAGGAAGCATTATCTATGTTTGTACAAATTAAAATGCTGCGACACAGAAATAGAATGTAATTTTCCATAAGTCAGATTGCTGATAAAGTGACAGGGTCGGGATTGAAATCCGGGTCCGCCTGGCTCAAAGGAACAATGTCCACAATGAGAACAGTGATAACAACCAACAGTTATAGATGACTGCTTATGTGGCATGTACATTGTGGTAAGGGCCTTTGTGCATTATGTCATTTTAACTCCCTGACAACCTTATTTAGAATGATTTAAAATTCCTAATTTTCAAGTGAGGAAGCACTACAGCATAGCAATGTTACGTGCTCAAGGTAACGCATCTAGGAAGTGAAAAGCCTGGGTTCAAACTCATGACTGTCTTGTTCTCAAGACCCTGCTCTTCCTTCTATAACGTGCCACAGTCCCCCAGAGTTGAGAATGTCCAATAATACAATCTGTCTCTAATATATAATGGAGAGATTAATAATGTGATAAAGGAAGGAGAAAAGTCTGTTTTGGAACAGGTATGACAGGGTGTCCAGAAAAAGTAGAACAAAAGAAGTAACATTATAATGGAGCATTTTAGGATGGGTGGGGTTTCCTCTCAGACATGGGGAAGGAAAGAAAGGAGATGGATTGAGGAACAGGTGAAATCATGCAAAATTGTGAAATGCAAGAAACTAAGAGGTTGACAGATCATGCAATGTATTAAGCTGGAGTATGTCAGGCAATTTTGGGGATGGAGAGCAGAGAGCTTCGAAGTCTCTGGCATGGATAGGCAGGGGTATATGTGTTTCACTGTCTTCTGGGCATGGACAAAAACGACATTCCCCAGCCTTACTTGTGTCTGGGTAGGACAATACGACTGAGTTCTGAACAGTATGGGAAAAAAAGTGATGTTTGCCCCTTCTAGATTTGTCCATGAGATGGCTTGTGTATTATTCCAGTCATGGTCTTTCTCTTTCAGCCATGTGGCTAGAGGTGAACATCTTTGGGACAACAGAGCCACTGAATAAAAGGAGCTTGATTCCTTGAGTTCACAGACTATCCATAAGGCTCCCTGGGAGAGCCCACCAACTAAAAACTTTCATGAACAAGAAAAAAATCAGCCATTGAGATACTGTAGTTGGTAGTGAAGGAAGTATTCCTAGATTAGGACTTGCTATAACATTATATTTGCCGTAACATTCATCATAGAAATGCTTTGCCCTAAATGACTTTTTTTAAAATATAGGTCTGAATAGTTTGCAATGGCGTTCTCTTTTAGAGACTCATAATGCATACCAGTATATCAAGGGCTCTGTGGAGCCCTGCAATAAGGAAATCTGGTAAAGTGTTTAACTCAGTGCTTTGCGAACACGTTGTTCCCCCCACCCCCCACAGAATCCCTTTTCAGTAACAACTATGATATCTTGTAAAATTTATGTTCTATAGCAGTGATTTTCAATCTTTTTCATTTCATGGCACACATAAACTAATTACTAACATTCTATGGTGTACCAAAATATATATGATATTTTTCTGCCGACCTGACAGAAAAATAGGTATAATTTTGATTCATTCACATCAGATGGCTACTGTTGTGTTGGCTGTTGTTACTTTTTTAAAAGATATTTTTAAAGGTTTTATTTATTTATTTTTTTAGAGAAAGGGGAAGGGAAGGAGAAAGAGAGGGAGGATGTCTGAGAGAAGCATTGTTAGGTTGCCTCTAGCAACCCAGGCCTGTGCCCTGAACAGGAATCGAACCAGGGACCTTTTGTTTTATGGGATGATGCCCGACCCACTAAGCCACACCAGTCAGGGCTGTCGTCACTTTTTTTTATTTGACAATCTAAGGGAGAAGTCAGTGCCCCTGACTAAATAGTCAGGTATTCCATGTTTTAGAAATTCTTGTGCACACCAGTTGAAAATCACTGCTCTGTACATAGAACAAAGTAAAGAATATAATTCTGGTCAATGTGGATCCATGAAAGTGTCTAACAAGATATAGAAAGTGATCATAACCCTGCAGAGGTCATCTTGTCCCTAAGTCATCTAACTTCAGCCTGTGATCACTTTATCTTAACTTGCCAACTTCCCTCTAAGGAAGGAAAGGTTGATTATCTGATTCAGAATTCAAAACCTTGTTTCAGCTATGCTCTCTGTAAGAACGATAACTGTGCTTTCAAGGCCACATGAATGGTCTCTTCCAGTTTAACTTTTGTTTCCCACACCAATGTGATAAGCAGCTCTGGAAGAGCTTGACTTTTGGGTCGAGAGAGCAAGTTCTCTCTCTCTTCCTTTCTCTCTCTCTCATTCCCCACATAAGAGTTCTAAGAACATCTGAGAACTCCAATTTCAAGATTTGCATTTTAAAGGAAGGGGGATGGATAGGAGTAGAAATTATTTCCTAGTTGTGGATAGGAGTAGGTATTACTTCCTAGTTGAGGTTCAGAGAGGTAAATTGACTTCCCTAAATGCACTGGGTAATTTGGTGAACTTCAGAATTCCATCATCCCAACCCTTATCCCCTAGTTTCCTCCTAGGTAACTAGTATAACTTTGTACATGATCGCAGTGGCCAGTTTTTCCCTTGAGGACTGAGCAAGCTGTCAGTTTTCTCCTTTTATCAGTACTAATTTCCATGAAATTATAGTAAGAATCAAAAGATAATTTTATTGTTATCTTTATCATTAACATTTTCAGATATTCAAGTCACTATGTTTTTGCCTGCTTTGAAATGAAGCAATTTTGCTTACTGAGTTTATGTCCAATGATAATTAAAGCCAATTAGAAAAGTCATAGCTTGCACATCTGTCCTTTTAGTTCTACTTTTACACGAGGCAATATAACATTGTCAGTTTCATTTCTTTTAAATATAAATGATTATGAAATAAATTAAGCCCAATTATGGAGAAGGTTCACGTATGAATAGAGGCTGGACTATATAATAATGATAGCTTACGTTTGCAAATCATTTTTCCATACATCTCTTCTGAGCCTCAGGTTAACCTGTGAAATAGGGCACAGAATCATCTCTTTTTCTGCAGAAGAGAAAATCAATACATTGAAAAATAGCAATGATTTTCCCAAGGCCACACAACTAGGAAGAGGTTGAGCAAAACCTACAGTCAGGCCTGTTCTTAGATTCATGATCTTACTTTACCATCATAACTTTGATGTATGGAGGGCAGTGGTGTACATATAATAGGTCTGAGTGAGGATTCCTTGGCTTTGGCTGCACTAGCTTGGTGCCCTGGGAGAAATCACTTTACCTCTCTGAGCTGCTATTCACTCATCTGTAGGATGAGGAAAAGAGTACTTCCTTTCATTGTTCCTAGTACTAAGTGAGGTATCAGGTGTCAAGTGTTTGGCATATAAAAAGTTCTCAGCACACAGTAGTGCTCTTGAAATAGTAGGAGTCTAGGATTGTCTTTGGGAGATTTCTGATTTTAATATCAAGGGAAATGAGCCTCATTCACTGGTTGGCTCTAGGAGGACTGCTTAAAATCTTCCTTTGCTTAAAATCTTTATTTCCACTGCCCAGAACTGAGCATGGTACAAAGAAGGTGCTTCAAACATATCATTTTTGAGGACTGAATGGGGAAATGCTACTAATGTCTTCTTCAATATTTGCTAAGTTCTATTCACATTATGATAGGCACTGTCTGAAGAGCTATTCGGTACAAAAAGGTCCAAAACAAGGTCCTTGGCCTCAGAGCCACTCTAGGGAGCACATGATGAATTGCAGGTACATATATATCAGCACATAAAGGCATGTACCAAGGGAACTGGCACAACAAGAATCCAGTGCATGGCAATTCAGCCATCTCTGTTCTTAGAAGCTCCTGCGGAATTTACTTTTCAAGAGGCTTCATCTGTCAAACTCCCTGGCCCATCCCTCTAGCAGCTATCTCTCTGGAACTTTATTCTAAAAGCAGGTCCAAGTATCTCAGCATCCCAGTCCTTGATAAATAAAGCCCCTCTCTCTGAAAGGCTCAGTGACAGATAAATCTGTCCACCCAAGGACATTTCCCACGTGGGATAGGTTGTTTAAACTCCTCAGCAGATTGCAGCTGGCTCCCACTACGTTGATTTTTCCCTCTCCTTATAATCATAATGGGATCTCAGCAATAAAGATGGATTTGTTAATTTCCATCCCCTTCTCACTTTCTCTTTTAATCACTGTCGAGCATAAATTAATTTCAGCTTAAAGAGCTTTCAACAAGATTTTGTCATTGTCTAGGGCAGTAAAGGTCAAAAAACAGGAGCCACTGAAATATACTCATCAGCTGTTTGCCAGGAATAAACTTCAGTTATTGACACTTAATTATTTCTATTTTGTCCATGGCAAGCTGGAGTTGGGGGCTGGTGTAGAGAAGGAGAGGGGGATGGTGGGGGGGGGGAGAGAGACTACTCAATTTCATCACCCACCTGCTGGCATGTTGATTGTCACATAGTCTCCTGAATCTTTGACGAAGTGGACTAAAGTTTCACTATTAGGTTTGACATCATTTGTCCATTTTATCAGGGTAAGATGCAGAGTCAAATGTTAGGTCACTAGGCCTGTTTAAATCCCAGTTGTGCTTCATATTGGCTGGTGTGCCTAGGGGGAAATATTCTGAAATTTTACCTGTTAAAATGCAATAATTGCACCATCTTGCAGAATCACCCCATGGAAACGATAACAGAAAAACTGTAAACATTAAGTGCTGAGCCTGGAATGTCATAGGTATCCAACAAAGTGTAGCCGATTAGTAGTATCTCCTTCATTGGCCTGTCACTTGAGAGCCTACTATGATCCAGGGACTCTGATAAATGCAAAATGTATGGACATAGAGAACCAGTAAGGGATGCTACTTCCCCCCCCCCCCCCCCCCATGGATGGAGGAGTGAGAAGAAAGTAGAAAAAAATCCTTCTTAAGTTACCTTTAATCTGCACAGTCTCCCCTTTAGTGCAATACTGAAGTGAAGTTTAGAGTTACTCAGATCAGGCTTCATCCCCATTTCTGCCACTTCCTAATTGTGTGGGGTCTTGGCAAGTTAACTCTACCTATGGGGCTTCACTTCCTCAACTGTACAATAGGAAAAATACATTTAATTGTTGGTAAAGATTAAATGACATGATATATGTGATCAATGAACTTAAGATAAATTTAGGAATACTGATAGCAGATATATTTTATTTTTAAAAAATATTTTATGTATTTATTATTGGAGAAATGGAAAGGGAGGGAGAAAGAGAGGGAGAGAAACATCAATTGGTTGCCTCTCTAATGTCCCCAAGTGGGGACCTGGACCACAAGGCAGGCATGTTCTTTGACGGGAAACAAACGAGTGACCTTTTGGGTTTGCAGGACAATGCCCAACCCACTGAACCATACCAGTCAGGGCGCAGATATGTTTTATAATCTATATATTACTAAACAGTACAATGTTAATGAAATAATTAACAATAATATCTAATGCGCATAGCATATTCTATGTCCCAGGGATTTCTCTGGTACTTATGTACAGAGTGGGGTAAATGTAGGTTTATAGTTGTTTGTATGGAAAAATAATACAATAATTAATGAGTAATAACATAAGAATAAACTGTGTTTTATGTGCTCACAACTGTAAACCTACTTGTGCCTCTTCCTGCATAGCAACTCATTTAACCTTTACTAAGAACCCTACGATGAAGGTATAAATAGTGCTCTCATTTTACACCTGAGTAAACAGAGGAGGTCGGAGAGATTCTTTAACTTGCTCCCCATGATACACACAGTACGCAGCAGGGCCAGAATTGAAAACTCATGCAGTCTAGGCCCCCAGTGTGGGCTCTTACTCATTTTGCTACCCTGTTTTGAAGAAGGAGATGGTATGAGGCGACTTGTCCAGCTACTAATACAGTGGTATGTAATTCACACACAACACACAGAACACACACACTGGTATCTTGTTTATGGCTGGGAAGTACAGGGATAAGATTATAATTTTCAAAAAATCACAGATTGGGAACTTTTGAGGCCTGGCCATACAGTAATGCAATACTCAAAATTCTCCGCACACCCCTACAGATTGCTGGTGAGAAACTTTGATTTAATTCTCATAAAAACCCTGGGAGGTGGGTATTGCTAATGCCCACATTTGGCCTCTTGGAAACCTGCTACTTAGTGGGTTGCATCACTTGTATAGGAACATACACAGGCAGTGTTGAAGCTAGATGTGGGACTCAGGTCTGTCTAACACAGGACCCAGGGATTTTATAGCTTTGGCTATACAGCCTCTCGTTTTATTGCAGCATTTATTCAAATAAAAGCAGCAGAGAGAAAGGCTGCTTTTAGAATAGTGAATTCTTGAGCCTTTAAAAATAAGTTTTGTCTAACATTTTTGTCTTTCTCTCTTTCAGTTTAGCACCATTCCAACTATGGCATACGCTAACAATCTGGAGATTTCAAAACAAGCAGTTTTAAACTATTTGCTCCCAACTCAAAAGTATCAGGCATACACAGAATTTCTCAGCAGGACCTGTAAATAAGGATGTGAGGGGTGGAGTATGTTACTCTGGAACTGGTGGGGCTGGGGAGATCTATGGGGAGTGGAGATGAGAGCTTCAAAAAGAGATTCAACTAGTATTTCGTGGTTTGGAGGTGTTTTGTTTTGGATCTATCTGGACTTGGCTGGTTATATTGAACCAGAGGCCAGAGGAGAGGCCATTAATGTTTTTAATGCACATTATAGCAATTTCGTTTGGCTCAGACCAGCACATCTAGGATTCTAGTCCAGCTTTTTAAGGTGATTTTGGGTGATGGCCATGTTCTACATTTCTATACATGGCAAGGACTGATAACAGTGTTTAGAGTTTAAAACCTGTGTTTACATGCATTATCTTATCTTAGTTCATTCTCTCCACAACTTTGCCGGTTGCTCATTATTGTCTCCAATTTGCCAGTGAGGAATGAGGAAATTGAGACCATGGGCCTTTTTTTAAAAACTGTATTCCGTTGAACATTAGACATCATGCTAGGTTACTTCATGGGCCACTGAGGAAAGAAGATAAGGGTGACAGGCTAAAAGTCTCCCACTCCAGTCTCAACCAGAGTAACCCTGCTTTGAGCTTCAAGCAGTATTTATCATCTACTACTATATGGCAGGCACTACGTAAAATGCTGAGTATAGAGTTCTGAACAAGGCAGAATCACGGGCTCTCTCTCCTCTTAGAGTTTCTTTGTAGCAGAGAGTTGGATAAATGTACTAGCCATTATTTAATTACATTTCTAATAAGTGCTATGACACAAAAAGACAATAGGAATTGTAATAGGAGCTGATCTGTCTAGGATAGGGTCATGGATCTTCAATAAAATTTGATTTTCACAAAGGGCTTCAAATCCTTAAGTAATTTAAAAGCCACTAGATTAAGAGAGTAACTCCACATTTAATGAGGCATCCTGGATCATTTTTTAAAATAATGTATTCTTGGGGGGAAAAAAATCTATTACTACATTTACCCATGTATTTTCTCACTTCTCTGAATTCCTATTGTATTTATGGTCCATACTACTCATTTACATACTTTATACACTTCCTTGAGTTTCTGGTTATAATTACATTTTTCTTTTTCATAGATGCCCTACCTCCCAAACTTAAGAGTGGTGTCTTAACATTTGATGACTTTCAAAGCTCCTGACATTGAATTGGCTTAATAGCTCTTTCATCTCATCTTATCAAATCCCATTTCATCTCATTTCACTTCATTCCATTCCACTTCTTTCTAATTAATAACTACTGACTTATTGGTGGGCACTGTGCTGTTGCTGCACTTTAACTTTAGTGAACTAAAATTCTCAAGTAAAGGTGGGGAGTTGACACAGAGGCAGGGAGAGAGCAGAGAGAGAGGCCTATATGCAAGTAACAAAAAATCTTTTCTGTGCATAAAAAAAAAATCAGAAATATATGGTGGAGGAGTGAATAATCTGTCTAGAGTGTTTGCATGGAAGGTTGGATTTTTCAACTCTTTGAGAGATTGAAGAGGGATGTAGGAGTTTAGACAGAACATTCTAGACACAAAAAACCAGTGTGAGCAGAGATACAGAACCATGGAGCACAAGAATGGGGGTTGATTAAAGATTTGGGACTTTACTAGGAAATTAGATTTTATTGACTCATGAAGTTATATGAGTTATCTATGAGAATTCATTTTAAAATTACTTGCATGCAATTCAGTGATAAATATATTTTGGATCATTTATGTAATCATCTAATAACCATGCACAACCACACTATTTCCATTCCTATATTTTATCATCCTATTTTTGCAAAGTTGGGGGTGAATGATGATGTGTCATGTTTTAGAAAATAGGAATTTTTGATATTTTAAAAAGAAAAACAGTACAAGGTAAAATTAAGTTATCCCATTGTGCAAGGTAAGATAGTCATATTTAACTAAAAAGGTTTAGTCAGAATGATGGTCGCATTTTGTTTGGATACCTAAGAAAAACCTCTCTATATATCAACATTTCATTAGAAGAAAGTAAGAAGGCAAAGGAAATAAGACGTTTTTCCTTAAGTATAATTAATTTTTTAATTTTGTGAGAATTCTATTATATTGATCTGATCCTTCAATATGACTGATTATTAAAAATATTTAAATTTAAAAAGGAAACCACATAATAATAATGATAAGGACTCAATCTATCAAATCAAAATCTAAAACATAAAATCTGTATGATAAAATAGCACTTATCACACAAACATGTTTTTCTATTGATGAATCGTATATTGATAACATGATTTCAGAAGGGACCAATGATCATATTGACATTTGTTTTTCCTTTTGGTTTCATTATGTTTTTTGTGTTTCATTTACAATAAGTTTGGTTTGGTGGTAAAGATGCAAAAGCGCTATTGGTTGAGTAGCATTATGATGAAAACAGTTGAAATCTTCATGGTTCGCCTGCAGAAAACATTCTTTAGTCTTTAAATGAGAGAGGTAATTCATTTGCAGTTAAATAAGGAAACCAATGAATAACTTTTGGTGGGAAAAAATTGGTAAAATGAGATTTATGCTTTAAAATAAAAATTTCAGCCACCACTGGAAAGATAGATTGAAGGGGAACCAAAGGAACAAAGGAGTCAGGGAGACCAGATAGAAGTAATTGTATTATCTGGGCCAGATAATACAAGTCCTGAATCAAGATTGAAGCAGTTAGAATGGACAAGTAGACAGATCCTAGAGGCATTTTGAGCAATAATAAACTCTTGTTACTGGTAATGATGATGATCATTTAGCAGGAGAGAAGTTGCACCCTTGTGCCAAATGCTTCTAGGGTCTGTAGAATTCAGGCCAGAAATTAGTAAAGGAGTATTTTGTCAAGCTCACTGCCTTGTAATAGTTGCCCTCAATGGGTATTTGTTGAGTTGATTTGATTACTTTGCATGGAGTACAACCCAATTAAATCCAAGCCATGTCTTCTCAGAAAGGCAAGTCTATGTAGAAATCACAACCAGGAAAATTTCCAAAGTACCTCTACTTCATCCTCAAAATTAGGGCAAGAAACCTGATTCAAAAGCTTATTGTCTGGAAAGCAGTGGAGAGGATTGGTGAATGGGAAGATGACCAGCCAGAATTTTATTTCTCCTAATACGATCAGATCTGAGAACCACAGAGGAGAGAAATCACCACAGGGAGAGGTTGTTCCCTCTTCACAAATATGAATGAGTAAGTGGCAATTCCTGTTCATTAAAATTCTATGGAGATAAAGAACGAAAATTTGTAGATAATTAGCCAATTTCTCTATTTGCAGAACTCGGCTGAGCATAAATAAAAAATGGTCTTGCTATCGATGCATGTGGTCATCATTTACAAATGGAAAAATATGCTCATCACCATTAAAGAGGATTTTTCATGTCATTTGCTTTGAAGCATTAACAAAAAAAATTACAATGAAATGGAAGGATGCTGTTTCTGTATTCGCTGCCCCTGACTTCTGCCTCAGATACAGCACAATCGGAAATGATGCTATTGTCTCCAATTTTGAAAACAGAGTGGAAAGATTATAGAGAATCCCATTATGGTAACTTCTAAATACCATGTCTATTAGTAGGCATCAGGGCCACAATGGCCTTAGAATTAAAAGGTGGTGCCTCATTAATGTCACTCTAACCTTAAATTTGTAAAATGCCTCACACTTTTCTAGTTATACCATAGTCATGTCACCATGAAGATAATCAAATCTTCACAAGTAAAGGGGAGAATTTGCTAACTCTGTGTGAGTCCACTCTCTTGCTTTTATTCTTCCTTTAGCCATGAGTGACTCACAAATCTACAAAGGGGTTCCTCCTTCATCTGCAAGCTTGGATGCATCAAAATAATGTATTTTATCTGAAACCACCTCTGATACACCTCTTAACATTAATCATTGCTTTCTCTGCACTCTCAAAATCCACAAGTTATTAAAGACCCCTTCTAATTTACTGTTTTTATTATTGATCATGGCTGCTAAAATAAATGAAAGCAGTGACTGTACCTTTTCCTTGTTTATTCTTTTCCAGGGCACTTGAACAGAGCCAGATTCCAAAAGCTCAGTAAGTTTTCTGCTAACAGATATCTTTTGTATACTTTTCATTTCCTTTGATTCTTTCAGAAACTCCTTGATGCACCAGGGTTATAATTTATTCCTTTAATAACTAAGACACAAGTGTCTCAAAGTAGTATTACAAAGGCCCCAAATCACATAGTTTATGGGTGATATGGTAACATAACAATTATGTATATTTGATGCCAAAGTGCTAGTACACTTTCCTCTAAACCATTTATGAGAGGTTGGAGACATGAATATCAATGACACTGGAGGTTTGGGCCTCAGTTCATCTTTTACCATGTCTTTATCATTCTCACTACTCAGAAAGTTTGAGAAGTCTTATTGTTATGTAATAGGGCACAGTTCCTATTTCTATGTCTGCAACACTTCCATTTTCTTGAAGTAAGAGGTGGCATATATTTATGTAGGAACGCCAGATAATTTTATTGTAAAACCAAAGGGGAGGGGAGAGGGGGATAATGGGAGAAAGAAAGGGAAGGGTCAAGTCAAGGAACAGGTATAAAGGGCCCATGGACAAAGACAACAGAGAGGGGGAAGAATGAATGTGGGAGGTGGAAGTGGGCTAGAGAGAGTGATGGGGGAAAATGGGGACAACTATAATTGAACAACAATTAAAAAAAAGATGGATCACTCAAAAGAAGTGAAGACCTCACAAGTACTTATAGAATCAGGCCTGAGAACCACAGTCCTAATACCCATTGTATTATTTACAATAACTCAAAAGTTAGACATTTCAAAATATAGTGAATGAATGACTTAATTTTTTTCTCACAGAAAGTTCAGAGGGTAAGAGATTAAGGCTGCCATGGCAGCCTTCCAATTTTCAACTTCCGATTCAAATGCTGTGGTAGGCATTGCCGTTAAGGCTGCAGTAGACACTGCGGTGTAGTTTGAGTCCTCATCTATGCAATGGAGATTACCCATGTTATTAAGGTGTTTTGAGAGTCAATTGGGATAACATTGGTAAAATAATTTTTGATGCCTGACATGTAATAGGCACTTGATAAAGCTTATTGCTGAGCCTCAGGATTTTTATTTGTTATAGTAACGTTGGTGGCGATTGTTTCTTTCTCTTTTTTCTTCTTCTTTTCCTCCTCTATTTATTTTTATACCTTTCACTTCTTAAAACCCAACTAGATCATATGCTTTCCTGGATAAGGGTTTTAGCATCAAAGACAGAGTGAGGCATTTAATTAGATGTTCAAGAAATTCTTAGTCAACTTTTAATTGGGTTTCCTACCAGCAATAATTCCCACCCCCAACCTCATAATAGGCACTACCCAATATGTCCAGAGCTTCAGTAATTGTAATACCCAATTGGTTAGAGTCTTCAAAACACGTTAAAACAAAAAAAACCCAGCAGAGTTCAACATTCAAAGTCAGCAAGGTGCAAGTTACATAAGGATCCAGTCAGTTATACATTCTTGGAATACGTAGAGCTCATGCTGGGTTCTTCTGCTTTTCCTAAACCCACCACAAAAAAGATTTTTAAATTTTAAAAAGTGACATAGTATCTTTTGTTGTGTAGTTTTATCTATTCTTCCGAAGAATGTAAATTTTGACCTGTGTCCAAACCATTTTCTCTAGGCCTCTTTATTAGTCCCTTCTATTTAAGACTAATGAGGTGCTTTTTTAGAATGAGCTACTTCTTTCTTTTGTTTTTCTTCATCATAGCTGTCAACTTTACACAACAACTGCAGTGTTATGGAATCCTGAGAAAATTTAGGTTAAGAGAACAAGGACTGGAATATTACTCTAGTATCTGGAGTCTGAGATCCCTGAATTTTCAGGGACTCTATAAGTGATTTCTTTTCATTCATTGGTAAGTATCTACATGTAAGTCACTTCCACTGTGCTCTAATGTGAGGGGTCACTTATCCCAGATTACAAGATAAACAGATAACAGTCTGCCATGTGATAGTTAGTTTCGTGCTCTGGACCCCATATGCAAAATGAGGACATCCTCACAACTAGTATTTATCTCTCATCATCTATAGCAAAGCAATTAATAAACAGTAAGTGTCTGACAACAGTCTCATAATAAAAGTATTCATAAATTGTAGACTAGGAAATTAAATTAAATCATAGGCCCCCATGGTTCTCCTGCAGTGGTATGGGTAATCTCATGACTTAATGGTCTCCCATGAGGGGGTACACAAATTGAGATCAGGGAGCCATTTTCCAGAAAGTTCACATCATACCTTTAAATCTGCCATTCTCATATTATAATGCACGACCCAACCACGGGCCACAAAAATGCTTAGGCTGTGAACTGAGCTAAAAAATCATGTCCATTCAATATGTCAAGGTGAATGATGAATGATTCCATATTTTCCCAAGGTTTATTTATGAATTATATTCTGAGGAAAAAAGAGATGGTCACCAAAGTCTGATCTCAATAAATTAAAAATTGGCAATCTAGCTAAAATTTACATATCCTCTACTTATTTTTTCATGCCTGACCTTCCAGTTGGTTTTCCTGGCTCTGATTTCCCTAAGAAAAGGGATGAAGAGATTTGATCAAATGTAAGTAGACCATAATGAAGTATTTTTTGAGATACATTCTCCACCGTTAGACATTCAGCTTCCTCAGAACCGTCACAGTGTCTGTTTCTTGCTCTTCCTTAGTGCTTAGAATAGTTCTCAGCTCATAGGAGAATTTTAATAAATATTTATTAAGTAAATTAATACATATAAATATAGAGTTGCAAAAAGAGGTGCAGGCACATATTTAAATATATATATTAAATCTGTATATATTACATAATTTTCACAGTCAAAAATTCTTGTAATGCTCAAAACAAGCTTAGGTAGTTAGCAATGCAGCTAATGTTATGATTATGTGCATTTTTAGATGATGAAAACTGAGGGCTGGAAATACTTCCCCAAGGTTCAGAATCTATTTAGTGACAGACTGAGCCTCAATCTCAGGTTTCCCCAGTCTGCTTCTGGTGGCTTTTTGCACTGGCTTCCTCTCATCTCTCCGATTTGGCGATTCAAAGTGGATCTCAGGATGGCTTCCTGGATCCCCCGGCCACACTTTCCTCTGCCTGGTCCCCTCCGGTAGTTTCCTGGGGCTCTGCTGAGCTCCCTCCAGCCCGAGCATCCTTAAGTGCTGAAAAATGTGGCTCTGCTGAGCCTCCTCATCAGCCAGTTGGCACTTTTTCAAATGAGCCACTGAATGGCAAATGCACAGATAACAGTGGGATAAAATGAGCTCCTCTTATTGATTTTCCAAACCAATATGGCACGGGGGCTCCCTCTTTGTGCCATCTCCTCCCGCTGCCTGGAGGCATTCTCCGCCCGTCCATCATTTTAATTAGACATTACACCTGGCACAAATGCTGAGTTGATTAACCTTAAAGGAGCTGAATAGGTTTTCTGATCGTTAACACGGGGCCCCTGACATATTATAACTCATGTTAACATGTGCTGTTGCACAAACTCACAGCTTCTTCAGCCCACTTTCCAAAGCTGCTGTGCAGGGTAATAGCATCTACAGAGAGCCCTTCACGTAGGGTGCTCCCATAATAATGCCGTGAAGAGCAAGATTTAAAAGATGGATAGGTGTGGACTCTGCAGATACCACTTTTTAATGTTTATATAAATGCACTTTCTGTGTCAAGGAGGGTTCTGGGTGTGGACCTTTGCGTGGGAGTGTTGTAAAACAGGCTGATCTTTGAAGAGTCTCCCCTGGGTCTCACATTTCTTAAAAGGGGAATGGAGAGTGAAAAGAACTTGAGGGTTGCTTGTAACTGGGGCCTGTCTCTATGCTTCTTACTTACAGTGAAGAGCTTAGAGGTAGGGCATAGAGAACACTAGCAAGTCCTTAGTCTTGGGTAAGTAGTTCCTGCCTTAAATAATTTATTTTTTTGCTGGTGACCTAGTGAGTATGCCATAAATATATCAAGGAGCCCTCTTTCCTTTCCCTTTTCTTCTCCCAGATACACCGGAGAAATCAGCTCTCACATGTCCTCCCCGTGGGCCCTGACCCAATGTCCTCACCTCCCCAGAGCGGCATCATCTCCCTCAGTGAAGCCACACCTTAATATAACCTCCTGTTAGACCAGGATGGAGAGCTAGAAAAATTATAAGCCCACGAAAAGGAAGAAGGGAATTTTTAAAGATCCTTTACCTCTCTCCTCAAGCTTCCCCCTTTTAGTCTGAGAAAAGGACCATTTTCCTATAGCAGGTCTGGGATTCAAGTCACGGATCCATCCCTCTGCTTTGCTCTGAGGATCAAAATGACTGGTAAGTTGGACAGTGAGCTTCAGAATAACAGAGGCTGGATTTAATCGATTTTTTTTTCATATCTCTGATTCTAAGAAAAATGCCACATATACAATAGACACAAAATATGTGTGACTGAATTACTTAGAACAGTCAGGATTCCACAAGCAAAGGCTGGTGGAAAACATACTTGTATCTGAATAGTTGTATTTCTCAAATTGTATTATTTTGGTGGCAAACTATTCCAATATTAGCTTTCACCGATTATTCAACTGGTAATTACTTTTGGGAAAGGGAAGGAACCCATATGGGTGAGAGCTAGTCTGTCCCACTGGTTAGGTCTGCACACTGGTGTTAGAGCTGTATTTTCTTAGTTGCACAACTTTGGTCAAGTTGCTTGTCTTTTCTCAGCCTTACTGTCTTCCTTACAGACTGTGAGAACTGAATGCACTCATATGTATGATACTCTTGGTGCAGAGTCTTGCACAGTCGCTGCTGAGTAAACAGCACTTCATTTTAACACATTGAAAGTAAGAAAGAAGGGAAACAGCAAGGGAGAGAGAATGCAGTGAGCTGCTGCCAATGAACCCTATAAACAAGCAGAGGATAGGAAAAGGTTAAATCCCCTTGCTTTGCCGTAAAATATAGGGAGAAATCAGTCTTTTTGCAAGTTTCTGAAAATGAGAATTTGTGTTTTGACACAATGATCTTATTTCTTACATTCCTGTCTGAGAATCAAAGGCAGGGCCCAGAAGATAGGCCTATAAGCAGCTCTTTTTATCTCCTGAAACTTAAGGACTTCAAAGGTGGCCCACTTAAACAAAATCTCTGACCTCTAATCTGTGTCCATTTCTGTAGAAAGGTCAAGCTCTCTCTGGCTTGGGGCTCGTGGCAAGCAGAGAAGCATCAAGCCTCACGGGGAAGCTTCATAGATTGGTGCCTGCACTATGCTGAGTTAACAGGCTTCATCTTTGAGGGGCCCAGGCACTGGGGGTGCTTAAAGAACCTGCATCATGCTACCGGCCTTGCTAAAGAAATGCCCATTTTTCTCTCAGTTGCCACAGTACAAAGCTGGGACCACAACTCCAGCGACACCAACTCAGAATGCTTTCTCTAGCATCTACCATCCTAAGTGAATGCTCCACGGTCCTCCAGAGCACAGCATATACCTCTGTTCTAGCATTTATTTGGCCATAATCATCTGGCTACTTCTTGCATCCCTGATTTGACTATAAGTTGGCATTATTCCATGTTTTATTAGTCTTTGCTTTACTGGCACCAAGCACAGTGCTTGCCACAGGGGAGACTTTGAAGAATGATTTTTTTTTTTAATAACTAAAGAAATGAACAGATTAGCCAATAAAACAAGATGGTACATTGGGAAAGACAAACTTTGCATTGAGGTAGTGCTGAGTTCACACTCTGCCTCTTCCATCAGCTCACTGTGTGACCCATGCAAGCCATCAAGTCTCTCCAAACCACAGTTTCATTGTTTATAAAATGAGGATAAATATACAAACTGTACTCCTATGAAGCTACTGCCTCTCAGCTCCAAACCTACCATTCTGTACTGTGCAAAACATTTATTTTCTCTGCCATCTGGGGGTGGAGATGCTGGAGAGAGCCATCATGACAAGAGATGGAAGAAAAGACACACCATCCTTCCTATTCTGTTCTCTTTCGACTGCAGGTGTAACTCGGCAACAATGACTCATTCGGGCTGCAGCACATGATCCCGTGCTGCAGCTTGGCCACCGCTCCCAGCAGCAGCCTCGCCCACACTTCCAGAGACACCAGCCACTGCCTGATGGCGGTTCCATCTCAGAGGTCTAAACCGCAGGTCAGTGTAGCCCTTAGGCTTCTTGGTTTTAATCATTCTAACCGTTTCCCTTTGGCCTCTGCCCTGGGGGAGACACCTCAATCCTATTTTATTTTTCCATCCCCCTTATCCCTTTGCAGTCCTCCATAATATGATTAACACATTTTCATACTAGGTTTTCTCTGTGTAAGTAATTGGTATGGTTTCTAACTGGCCTTCTGACTGAACCATGACTGATACACCCACCTTGTAGGATTGTGGTATCTCTCAGGTATCATCCTCACAAGGTCTTAAATGTAATGTTCATCTTGTAGGAGTGACTTATTAAATAGGTCTTGTAGTAGTAGTAGTAGTAGTAGTAGTAGTAGTAGTAGTAGTAGTATTTTGGCTTTTGTTTTATAATAGAATACACATAAAATTTACCATTTTAACCCCTTGTGCCCCTAAGTGCACTGATATTATATAACCATCGTCACTATTGACGTTCAGAACTTTCACCTTCCCAAAATGAAAATGTATCCATTCAATGGTAGCTTTCCATTCTGCCCTCCCCTCAGACTTTGATAACACCCTTCCACATTCTTTCTCCATGAATGTGATGACTCTAGATACCTCATATAAATGGAAACACAAAAAATTTCTCCTTCTGTGACTGGCTTATTTTAATTAGCACATTTTAAGGGTCCCCACATGCTATAGCATATATCAGAATCTAATTAATGTTTAAGGCCATATAATATTCTATTCGTATGTGTATCCCACATTTTGTTTATTTACTCATATGCTAGTGGACATTTGAGTTGTTTCTACCTTTTGGCCATTGTGAATAATACTACTATGAACATGGGTGTACAAAATAGGACACTAGGAAAAAAGTCAACTTCACCTCTTCATGAGAAGATGTACAGAGTCTAATTTTAAAGACACTTGGCTGCAGGGAAATGAATGATTGCAGCCCCCTTTGCCCATTATCTCTCACAGGGTCCAACTAGTCAAGTTCTCTTTATCTTACTAAACACTGCTCAGGTGAGACTCTGACTTCAAAACCTTTCCTGATCCCACATCTGGGAAAAAACATTCTTTGCTTAAGACACAGTTACCACTCATAAACCATTTGGTGAATGAATGAATGAATGAATGAATGAATGAATTTCTGTGCAAATGCATTCATTCTGTTATTATTGTACACATTACCTTCCATTGCAATCACCTGTCTTTCCTTTGGATTACGGAGCTTTTTGATGAAAAAGACCGTGATATCTTTCTCATCTTTCTTCAGTGTCCAGTTGCATGTAGAGTGATCATGCAATTGTGTGAATTAACCCATCTCTGCCTAGAAGGAACTTCAGTTTACCTTCTTATGAACCAAAAATGACCTGCTGATGTGGCTAGAGACTCAGTGCACAGACAAATGGGATTACATTGGTGTTTCAGAGCCAGAAAAAGTACAAAACTCACAGTAGAAAGTTCATCATAACAAAGTTAGCTCAGTGAGTCTTCATCTCAGTCAAATCAAATATCCGTCTTATAGGCTTATGGACAGATAACAATCATTTTTGTGACCGAGAGAGAGCAAGAGCCAGAGGGGATTTGAAGGGGATGGTGGATCCTCCTGTGTCACCAGGGACTGAGAGGTAAAAATAAGTAAACCACGGCCTGCCTAACTGAATTCAGAGGTTTGGCAAAAACCTAATCAATCTGTGACTGGGTGGACGATGGAATTCAGAACGCTGTGCCATGAATGAATTTTTTCCTTTCAGGCTGGAGAAATATGAAATCTGAGGAGAGACTCAATCAACAATTCGTAGCACTGATTTTTCTGTTAGCATACCCTTTTTTATGTATGTGTCTCTACACATTTAATTTAAAAATACATATTCACATGCTTTTAAGTTAGGCCACTCTTTCTGCATTTATGCACCACGAAAAAGATGCTTACAAGTTTCTACAGTGTTAGTCACGTGTGTGGGAAAACGGTAGGCTGGAAATTGGGAACAGGGCGAAGTGAATGAATAATGAAAGGATAAAGAATCCTTGGGCAAGAAGTTAGAGGTGATTTCAGATATCAACAACGACAGTAAAGATCATTTGTTTAGCCCTCACTATGTGCTGCACACTGTTTAGCATCAAGGATAGTCAGTCAATCTCAATTCCTTTCTTTTAGGTTTGAGGTTTGTGCTACCATGACCGCTATTTTGCAGCAGACGGTCAACATAGAACTCTGGGACAACAGTGCTAATGTTCGCAGTTCCTCAACTTTTATCACCCCACTGGCATTTGTATTAATTATAGTAATTATAGTATAATAAGCTAGAACCATCATTTCATGGCTTATCAAAAATTTTCATGTTATTGCACTTTAATTCTCGCTACTGTGCCATGTTGAAATCAATATACCCATTACAGAGATGAGAAAAAATCAGGCTACTTGACATGACATAGAGCTACATTTATGGAAATAACTGATCCATACCACTGTTGCTTTAATAACTCTAGGCAGCCATGTTAAACACATGGAATAGAATGTATGTTCTCCAAAAGAATGTTTTTCTACAATTTGTTTCCTATCAGTTCAATTAGTGAAATATAATTCAACTGAAATTTCATAAACATAGATAATTTCCCTGCTATTATCTTTTAAGTCTCCCTTCAATTCTTCCTCTATTGCCACAGTGGGTCTCTCCAAAATGCCTATCTGATCATTTTTCTTCACTGAGTAAAAATATCCAATGGTTTTCAATTGTCTAGAGTTTAAGTATTCAATGTTTCTCACAGGGCATTTAGATTTCCAATTTGTAAACTAGTCAGGCTCTTTCTCTGTTCCTTGATTTTGGAAGCATCATCTGTCTTCAATCCACTAGGCAAATGTCTAAGCTTCTTTTAGATTTCTATTGAAAATTATATTTACATGCTACTTCATTAAATCAGTCACATGTTTATTCCTTCATTCATCCCTTTATTCCTTAAACTAATGTTTACTGAACACCACCTATGTTTCAGGGACCAACATATATAAAGTTGTCCCTCGGTATCCATAGGAGATTGCTTCCAGGACTCCTGTGGACACCAAAATACACAGATGCTCAAGTCTCTTATTTCATATGGCATAGTATTTGCAAAAATACTACACATACTCTCCTGTATACTCTAAATAATCTGTAGATTACTTATGATACCTAATAGAATATAAATGCTATGTAATGTCCCAACATGCTCACGGTGCCTATCAGAAAAGACCAGGAAGCTTATTGGTTCCACGTGGATTAAAAAAAAAAAATCTCTGTTCAATCATTAGCTGATCACTAAGCTAACCAAACAGACTTCAGTGGCCACGCACAACAAAAAATACAGACTTTACAAAATTAGATAAGAAAAGTCACTAAACAAATAATTACAAAAAGCAGCAACAAAATCTTTGGGGAAGGTGGAGAATTTAATCTCCAGAGCCACATTATATTATCTAAATGTCTAGTTTTCAACAAAAATTGAGATTGACAAAGAAGACAGAAAGTATGGCCTAAAACAGGGGGAAAAAAAAAAAATGCTATGTAAGTAGTTGTTATACTGTATTGTTTAGGGAATGACAAGAAAAATGAGTCTGCATATGTTCAGTACACAGGCAACCATCATAGGCCTAACTACAGACCAGCAACATAAATTTCATTTGTAGCATGTTTAATCTCTGGTTGATTGAGTCGTGGATATCATGGATGTGGAACTTTCAGCTATGCATGACCTACTACAGCGTACAGGCACGAGTAATTTAATTTCATGCAGAATAAATAAGCTACCCAATATATGATTCTTTATCAGTACACTTGATATATAATATACATTAAGTAAATAGTATCTAACATCATCTAAGGAAAAGAACCATTTATGCATTGTTACAAGAACGATTTTAAAATAGTAGTTGCTAAATATTAAGCATGTGGGTGAAGGGTAGAAAAATCCAGATGTGGATTTTCAGACAAGTGAGACTTTTGTTTTTTCTTCCCACATATGTGTCCTGGCTCCTTTACCTACTTCTTAAGACTCAGGATGCTTATTAGTAGATGTGGGAATATGCCACATAGCCCTCCTCCTGCCCCACCTTCATTCCCTAACCCACTTTTCAAAGATCCGTCTTAAATGCCATGAGACAGTAAGTGGAGTGATGGAAGTAGGTCTCATTAGCAGAATAGTCCAGTTACGTCCAGCCTTTCCCCTGCCATGAAAGCAGCGGTGCCTGCTTCAGAGGCTAGACTGAGATGTGGGGATTTTCAGGATTACAATGAAGATATTTATGTCCAGGGTTGTTGGAAGAGGCTTTAAATTAGAAATATCAAGAGAGACCTGTGAAAGCTTTTCCTTAGCAGTATCCTGGGCTCCTGTTAAATGGTGACTTTGTATAATTAAAATGAACAAAGTACGTGACCATGTTCTGTGTTCACAATCACAGCACTTTCTCTCCTTTGTTTAACTGCTTTGTTCATCTGGAAATGGTGTTAAAAAAAATAACAGAAATAGAAGTGGAATGTATTCCTGCAGAGCTGTATTTTTAGTAGCTCATCACTTTGCCAAAGGGGTCTGGGAGTTGAGAGTCTAATTATGAACCAAAGAAGATGATGTTGGGAAGGAACGGGACATGGGTGAGAATGGGAAGGAAGAGCTGAGGGTAGATTTCAGTGGGTGGGCTGCTCCTCTTTGAACTCCAACCAGAACAAACCACACATTCCCTGATGAATGGAGGATTAACTGATATCAGGAAACAGGAAGACACTGTATGTTTAAACGTGATTAGCACATGTGTTTGATGTACAAGTTCTCTAATGGATTGAAGGAGAAAATGTAACTTCTTCTCCAGAACGGATATTCCATAGTAAAATGCTTCCAGAATGAGATGATTCAAACTAAACAGACCATCACTGAGGCGGTTAACAGAGTAACTAACAGAGAGTAGGCCACTGTATGAAAGAGCTGAGAGGGTAGCCACAGAGAGGGTGTGGGGAGAAACTTTTTATATCTTTATTGATGATTGCAAAGAATTAAATAGCACTTGAATGCAATTTATCATCAGTATTGATTTATGAGTTAGCATGAGTTATATCTGCCAAGTTCTTCCCTATCATCATTTTGAGTGTTTTATGCCACAAAGATGTTACAGGAGTGTTCTGGCAGGTGGTGAGAGGCGGGTGCCATGCATTGTTAGAAACTTGTCTAAGGGTAAACTGAGGCATTTGAGTAGTGATGATAGGTCACAGGGAGAATTAAGAACTGAGAACTTGGCAAGACATAAAATAGGTCAAATAGAAAAGAAGTAAAAAAGCATAGTTTGCTGCCTTGATCTAACTTTATGCAGATAGTAATAGGCACAGGGAAATGTGCAAGACGTGCAGCAAAATAAACCACATTATAGCCTGACCAAAGAGGAAGAAACCCAGGTATTGAATTGGTGAGCAGGGCTTTAGTCAGCACAGCCAAGTCTTGATAAATTCAGCAAGTGTTTTTTAATGCCAGACGACAAAGGTGTTTCATTCCAAAGAAAGCACCACTGGGCCCTGCTCTTTCTAGCCAATTCTAAAGTAAACAGATGCCTCATTGTAAGAGAACATAGTTAAAGCCTCAAATTAATATTTCTTTCTTGACCAATTTCAAATACAGACTCAGAATAGCCATTTGTCAATGATTATTAAATGAATGAATGATTAAAAAAAACTTAATAGTCAATACAGAAGAAAATATGTGTGTTTGCTATTGCTTTCTTGGTGTCTAACTTACTCTTACCTCGTAAGCCACTCTAAGAAAATTAATGGCTTAAAACAACCAACCTCCATTTAGTATTGCTCATGAGTCTATGGAGTAATTAGGGAGTTCTGTTGATCTAGATAAGCTTAATTGATTTCAGCTAAGCTTGCTCATGTATATGTGGTCATCTTTCAGCTTGGGTAGAGACTGGCTGAAGCCCTCAAGCACATAGTTGACAGTGGCTGACCATTGGCTAGTGCTGCAAGGTGACTGGGGCACATTACTACTGTCCTGTGATTAGCCCAGGTCATTTACAGGGCAGACGTAGACTAAGAGAGTAGATGAGTGCAAGGGCCCTGGATATGGAGGCCGGAAAATTGGAGCTATATCATTTTTGCTACTTAATTGCCCATAGAAAATAACAAATTTAACTGAAGCTAGTTTGAATTCAAGAGAAGCACCAATAAAGTCCACCTCTCAAAAGAAAGTGCTGCAAAGTCACCTGTCAAAGGGGTAGGGAGAGAAATGACTGTTGTCTTTTTGCAAACCATCTATCACACCTGCATTGAATTTCTTGACTCTCCAGTAAATGCTCATGAAGATCATTTATGCAAAACATCTCTATATTGCACAAAGTTAGACCAAGTCAAATTTTATATCAACTGAATCATAAAATAAGTGAATACTTACCTTTATGTGTGCACTCTAATGTGAGTATATTATAAGTACACTTGAATGCAATAAGTACAATTGAGGCAGACTCTGCAGTTACATGCACAATGCTTGCAGCCTTACAACTTCAACTGATTTTCTTACTTTACCACTCATTAGCTCCTACTTATCCTCTCTAATTCTCAATTTTCTAGCCTAAAAGTGGTAATAATACTAGTACCTATCATGTGGGCCACCATGGAGCATTATGTAAAGTAATGTCAGTGTGCTTGTAAGCCCAGTGAACTGGCCAAGGTGTTCAACATATGTTGGCTACCATTATTATACTTGAGGATCACACTTGAATGGAATATATATAGTGTTATTTAAAGGTTTTTAAAATTTATTTATTTTTACAGAGAGGGGGAGGGAGGGAGAAAAAGAGGGAGAGAAACATCAATGTGTGGTTGCCTCTCATGGGGTCTCCACCAGGGACCTGGCCTGCTATGCATGCATGTGCCTGGGAATCGAACCAGCAAAACTTTGGTTCGCAGTCTGGCACTCAATCAATCCACTGAGCCGCACTTGCCAGGGCAAGGAATATAAATAATGTTCTTATGGGCATTGAAATAAGGTATATATTTTTCCTCTTTGTAATTTTATTTACCCTAATGGTTTATGTATTGAGCAAGACAAAATTTCTCCAAATATTTCTAAAGTAAACATCATCAGCATCCAGGAGTGTATGTTTCTCATGGACTGAACCCAACTTGATAAGGCCTGTGGGCTCTCTCTATTAATCTAATCGATCATTATGGTCCTGGAAATAGCTAAATTGTTCCTTTTCCAGATTATGATGATTTTCTCATCTAGGATTAACCTGTTTGTAAAGAAGAATGAGAATGTATAGACTGCACAGACCTTCAGTTGGATCCTTTTGTGCTTCTGGACCACTTGTCTGCTGTACATGATATGGCTTCTTGGCTCCACAAGTCAGAGTAGGCACATCAAGGGGCTCAGATCCCATCTGCCCACAAGGCCAGTGACAGCAAAACAGAAGGAAAGGAGAGAAGAGAGAATCATCGAGGATAATGAGAGTTGTAGTGTTTTCTAATTGTTCCCATGTCATCTGGTATTACAAGATATACAAGCATTATGAAAAAAATAATAATAAAGCTCTACATTTTCTGTCTCAATAGGTAAAACTCAGTTTTTAACAATAGAATCTGAAGCTCTGTGAAATTAAGTGACTTGTCATTGAAACAATATCAAATCTGTGGCAGAACCAAGTTCCTACAAATCTAGTTTCAATTTCAATCCATATAAAAAAATTAGGAAAAGGGTTAAAGAAATTTATCCATTTATTTCTGTATCATTACAATGCATTGATCAATGCTATGGATGACTGCCTCTATCTTACTGTATATAAGTATGAATGTATGATTTTGTGTGATGTATGTTGTGCATGCATGTATATACCTGTGTTTGACAGGAAGAGAGAGACTTTTAACCATGTAACTGGTGTTATTGAATGAAAATGATTTGTGAGTCTGGACATCTATCTCTAAAACTTAATAGATTTACCGTTTTAGGTGATTATGCTGACCATTCTTATCTTCATATTCCTTTTTGCATGAAGATTAGGTAGGTAGGTGAATTAATGTTTTGAAATTTATACACATTACATCTTCTTATCTTACAATTTTGGTGTAACTATTTTAATTCCTTTTTTTTTTTTTTTTTGAGGGAGCGTGAATATACATGAAGATTTTGTGTAAACTACAAAGGTTAATCCAAAGGCAAATGGTGATTTTGGTCTAGACTCTTACAACTCAAAGTGTAACCTGTGAATTCTCACATCATCTGGGGTCAGTGATGTAGATCCGCAGGCCCCACCTCAGGTCTACTAATTATAGTATGTTCATTTTAACAAGATCCTCCAGAAATTCATATGGATGAGAAAGGAGGTGCTGGTGTATCCTGCGTGGTTGAGATTTGCAGTGCTCTAAATGAACCCCTAAAATGTGTGCAGAGCTCTCTTGGTATGTGCACATAGGCACACTTCCTGGCTAGAAAGCCTATTATGTTCATAAGATCTCAGAGAGGTTGGGAAAGCAGAAAACATTTTTAAGAACCAATACTTCATTGTTTTTGAGTTACATGGAGATTTTCTTAGTACCAGAGGAATTTTAAATGTACTCAATATTTAATGGGGATTTTTGTGATATAAAAGCAACAGGAGGAGGAGGGATGGAGAAGGAGGAAGAGGATGAGAAGAAGAGGAGGAGGTAAAGAAAGGAGAGGAAAAAAGGGGAAGAGAGAGGAGCTTTAACTCAGCCAACATAGATATGCCTAACAGTAGAGCCCCAACTCTCTGCATAGCTCCAGAAAGAGTCCAGAGGACCTTTACCTGCACCCTTTGAGGCAGGTGGGAATTAACCTTAAACAAGTAGGATTGGCCCTAAACAATTTGAGGACTTATGCAATGTGACCCACCTTATCAATGTCTCTAGACCTTTATAATGCATGCTTCCTATTAATACATATATTAAATCTTCAAAAAAGATAAGGATGTTTATGTTATTTCTAAGATCCATTTCAGTTTTAAGGTTCAATATATGACTTCTACTCTCACTACGATGTCAGCCAGATTTCTAGTCCAGAAGCCAAAGGTTTGTTCCCTTCTCACTGCTCGAACAAAGAGAGAGACGCAGACTCTTCCACATAATTTGATTATGGAGTTGGAGTAGGTATGTTTTAAATACTGCTTAGATAGCATAATACATTGTTTGTAGAATAGAAAGTTAAACATGGCATATATATACAACAGAATAATTCATCCATAAAAAAGAAAGAGATTCTGTCACAACATGGCTAGACCTTGAGGGAATTATGCTTAAGTGAAATAAATCAGGCAAAGAAAGATAAAGACCACATGATCTCACCTATATGTGAAATCCAAAAACAAAACAAAACAAAACAAATTCATAAAACTCATCAATATAAATTAGTGGTTGCCAGAGGCAGGAGTGAGGTGCAAAATGGGAAAAGGTGGTCAAAGGGTACAAACTTCCAGTTATAAAATAAATAAATCCTGAGATGTAATATACAGCAGGGTGACTACAGTTAACAATACTGTATTGTATACTTGAAAGCTGCCAAGAGTAGATCTTAAAAGTTTTCATCATAAGAAAAAAATTATAACTATGTATGATGAAGAGTGTTAACTGGACTTACTATGGTGGTTATTGCACAATATAGACACATATCTAGATACACTGTATACCCAGGACTAATATAATGTTATATGTCAGTTATATTTCAGTAAAATAACTACAGACTTGAAGGAGAAATAGTTAAAATCTAAATTAAGTAAAACATTGGAGGAAGGTTGTAGTTTATCATCCAACTGTGGCAGGAAAGAATGATAAAAATTTCTCCTTGAGATGTTGTTAGGCTTGAGAAAAGGAGACAAAACCAATAGAAAGAGGTTACCAAAGAATATTCCAAGGAACACAAGTTCAGATGCAAATTGGTAAGTGTTTGGTTACAGTAGTTGGAGATCTACTGCCAACTCTTGTTATTTAATGACTCAGGAATAAATGAATTTAATAAGTTAAAATCAAATTTAAAAGTATTCTGTAACCATTTTAATGTAATGAGTTTTCTTTATAATTTTATAGATTTATTTCATGCATTTAAAAAGGTTATTCTGAGGGGTTGTTCTGGTTATCTACTGCTGGGTAACAAATTACATGGAGATTTACTGAGTTACAATAACCATTGTATTTTCCTGCAATTTTTGTGAATTGAGAATTTAAGAAGGGTCCAGCTAAGAAGTTGTCATATGTGATCTCCCATGTGGTTTCAGTTCACTGTTATCTGGGGCTGCAGCCAGCAGGCTTGATGGCAGCTCAGGTCTACATCCATGATGGCCCCATGGAATTCAGATGGGGCTGTTGACCTGGCATTGGTAACATGAGCTTCTCACCTCATAATGGCTGAGTGCTGAGAGCAAGCATCTGAAGAGACAGGATTCAAGAAGAGAGTGTTTCAAGACATCAAGGAAGAAGAAACAAGACTTCTACTGACCCCCTTCACAGGTCATGCAGCATCACCTCCATTCCTTTCTGTTGGTTACCCATAAATAACTAATTTCGAGAGAAGGCAAACTATTTCCCTAACTTTGTTGAAAGGAGTGTCAAAAATTGTGGCCATATTTAATCTGCTGTAGAAGAACCCCATAGGGTTCAATAGAAGGTCAAAGATGTTCATAGTATAAAAACATAAGAACACCTGCTCTAGCATATGTGCTTAGGTGAAGGGTATATTCAATAAAAGATGAGGGTTCCTAAATATACTAACTTTAGAAGGTATCCAAGGTAGCTGGTGGCCAGCTAATGGGCTATGTATAAATTTTCCAAGTTGTATTGCTCCACTGTCAGAGGAAAAGAAGAAAAAGAAAGAAAGAAAAACATTTCTTTAACCTTGATGGGCCAAAAATGACAGAACTGAGCTTTGCCCCCAAACCAAACGAACAAGCAAACAGTTTCATAACAGTGAAAGCATCTTGCTTATGGGGAAGATAAGTCTTGTCTTTTACTGTTGAATGTAATTAAAAGAGATGGGAAAGAAACTTGAAGAGGCCCTGTATCTCCTCTCAAACATGCTGCAATGATGGATCAAAGAGATGAGAACTGACACCTTCCATCTCTAGGACACCCACAGTAGAAATACAGTCAATAACATGACATGTTCATTGATGGGCAAGGTGTCTTCTCCTGTCAGAGAGAAAAAGATGAAATCTGACAGCACCCCCCTCACTAATTCCTCACCTTTTTCCACCACTAGCTGGAGATGAAAGAAGCCTTTGGGTAAGTAAGATTTGCAGTGTGTATCTATGAGATGTTTGGGTGGGATTTTTATCTAGGTCTTTAAGCCAAGGGCTTTCACATATTCATTTATAGCTTCTAGCTGAAAGACAGCTAAGAAGGTTATTAGTACATAAAAGAAGTAGAACTTCTTTGGTTAAGAGACTTGCAGGCATAAGAATCTGATATATCTTAACTGTTTTATTTAGGAGATGTCTCCTTAATGGATCACAGTCTACTGGGGGTTGGGAGAATACATGGTTTGGGATTTTTACATGTGCTCTGGGGATGTTGAGCATTTTAGGTTCTCAATTATAACTGGAAGCCCTTTACAGGCAAAGATAATTCTGCTTCCCTAACATCTATCAATGTCTAGTAGATAGTAGGCCTTAAATAAATGATTGATAAATGAATAAATGATGGATGAATGAAACGATACAGAACTCTAAAAAACCCTACCTAGACTCCTAAAGAATAAAATACAAGCTACTTAGCTGATTGATAACGCCCTATATTATCTAGTCCTCCTGACTAGTTGTCCAGTCCAAACTTACATTACTCGTCCCTCCCCCACTTTCTCACCAAAGTAAGAAAGGGCAAGTAAGTGTGGTCTCTGAACTAGGAAGGAAGTGGAGAGATTTAGTATATATTTTGGAGTCAGAGCCAACAAGATTGTCTGATGAGATGGAGGAATGAAATTTAAATGATCAATTAATGAGATAAGTATTTACATTTACTGATAAACAGAAATAAATAAAACAACACTGAAATGACATTTTTCTCCTATTAAATTGGCAAAGTGCTTTTTTTAAAAAAAATGGTAAAGTCCTAAAATTACATGAGTTTTGAAAACCAACTTAATTGTCCAGTAGTTGAGGCTCAGTTAAATAAATTATAGGGCACACATATGTTTAAATGCTCCATGGCCATTAAAAATGATGTTGTGGAAGAACACTTAATGACATGGAAAATGTTCACAGAAAGTTTTATCTGTTCAACAACCAGCTGTCAGGGGCTATGCTTCTTGTTAAATACCAAATGGATTTGTAGTGAAGGGAAATCTTTAAAATTTGCTGCAGAATTTCCCTTAGGGAGGGGACTTTTTTTTCTTTTAAAGAAATATGCCTGGCAAATTCTTGGGGTAAAAAGGAGGCCCTGAAGACATGTGTCTTCAAAATGAAAGGGTAACACAAGAGATGACTAAACTGTTCTGTAGCAGAAATTGAAATGTTCGAAAGACAAATACTTGGGCCAGTGGCCTTTACTGGGGAGTTTGAAAAAAATCTGCTGAATTATTTTTGGTCTGCAGGATGAACCAGAATCCCCAAATGCAGGATGGCAAGGCCACCCATAAACTTAATCAGGGGATCCTAATCTTCATGAGAACAGAGCTCTTCCCTTTCTCGTATTCCACCGTCCTTAGGAATTTGCAGAAAACCGGACAAGGAATTAAATTTCCATGATATATGACATCGTAGCCTGGTGTTTTGAACAAATTTTTCAAAAGGCAAAGACAACTCAACTCATCTTTTAAAAAACAGTATCCCGGGTTATAAAATGTAACTATATTCTAGGGATAAAGATGGAGAATGCAACTAGTAACAGAAGGAAGGGCCTTTACAGAACATGTAACCCAGTCTTAGGCTAGTAAAGGAGAAACTAAGGCTGCCATACAGATATAATGCAAAAAAACCGCTATATAGACATGTGTCCACAGGTTAACTTTTAGTGTGAACACTGTAAAAGTTGGCTCTAAATTCAAATTAAAATTGATTTCAAAGTGAAATGCAGTGTCTTCCCCTCAGTGCTCAGGCTGGTCCTTATTAACACAGAGTAGAAAATGTATTATTCACTCCCCGTGTGTAGATGACTTTTGCAAACTTGTAGAAAGAGCCCTGGACTTTGTTTTCAACTTGCTGTTTTCATTCTCTCTATTGCCTGTGGTTCCAGGCAGCCCTCAAACAGAAAGCCCGTGGCTCAGCAAATATTTCATTTTGGAGATACCAACATGCGCTGGTATCCTGCCATCGCTGGGAGATTAATATCACTGCTGGCTGTCATTTCTACTTAGCATGCTTGAGGAAGGCGGCCTGGGGGAAGGAATCACACTGGAAGCCAAAAGTGTGGCTCAGTCACTTTTGAATCTGGTGAACATGGACTAAGCCTTCAAAGTCGCGGGTCTTAGTTTCTTCACCTGAAAATGCAGGCAATAAACTTGTTCAAGTTCTGAGTATTTGATAAGCAATTAAAGAGTAAAAAATTCTTTTGAACTTTATTTATTCATATATATATAAAATATGTTATTAAGCCTAAAGGGCCCTGTCCTTTAAACTATCTGTCTTGGCCATGAAAATTCTCTTCGCACATTCCTGTTGCTGGTCACTGCAACACTAACTCCCTTTATTCTGCATCTTTAAATATACTGTCTATTCCTTATCTCTTCCACTGAGCCTATCATATTCTGCCCCCCTCCCCCCCAGCTTAATCCTTTAAGTGGGAAGTTATTGTTTGTCTCTGATTTCCTAAGCCACAATTTTGGAATGTCTTCTTGAAATTAACATTTTCCAACAAATGTCACAGTCATGTATCATAACAATAGCTGTGCTAAGTTTCACATGCATCATCATATTTAATCCTTAGCCCCCCTTAGAAGGCAGATATCACAAACTCTCTCTCTAGCAAAACTGTAGTCCTATGAATATAAAGTATATGTACAATTCATTTTTATATCTTCAATATGACCAAAATGGCATGCAATTAATATGTTATGATTACTAAAATTATTATTACTGTTGTTACTTTTCATTGTTTATAACTAATCATTAATATATAATTACATTATTAATACTACTTATTAGGTTCTTATACTGTTAACATATTGAGATTATGCTAAACATTTTTTATGCATTATCTCAATTAGGCATGATTATCCCCTGTTTTATACATAAGGAACCTGGGACTCAAAGATGGACAGCTACTTTTATAAAGTCATTACTGACCAAATCAGGATTAAGATCCAAGTCTGTCTGACTTCAAAATCAGTTTTCAATGGTCCCTTTTCACTGACTCTTTGGGAGGATCTGGGTAGAACCTTGGACCATTGTTATCTAACGATCGTGGTCCAAATTTATACATCAGCCTTATTAAGTCATTGTACTCTTAACTATGCAGAGCGATGTCTGCCTTGTGACACCTCCAAATCATGTTTGCTCTTTGCATTCCACAAGATTATTCTCAGACCACCACCACCTGCTATATGCCCTCTCTGAAGCTTTATTATTAGGGAAGAGATGCAAAAAGCAAATGTTTCTCTTCTGCTACAGAAAGTTCACAGTAGATCAAAATTCGTCTTCATCTGCCAAGCCCCATCTCTGGTGCCATTTCAAATACACTAAAAATAGTTCAACTCACGAATATCTCAATTGTTCCAGAGAAATGGTACCACTTCTGATCACTGGCTTTGAAGAGGATGGTCAGTGCAGAGGAGCACATCACAATGAAGGCTGAAGCTTCTTGGTTCTAACATTGATTTAGAATAAAATTACTGCCGAGCATCAGCCTGATCCACACATTCTCATGGCCATTAAAAACCCTCAGGGAAGAAAAAGAATGTGCTGTATCCTTCAAAGGAGCCCAGGAACCCTGGCGAGAAAAACAGTTCTCATTGCAGCAGAAACCAGGAAAATGTTTCACCAGTAGCACAGGAAAAAGAAAACCAGGACAGTTGTATTAAATTGTCTGGGAGAAATGACTTTCTGAGCCTTATATTAGCATATGTGGTATAAAATTAAGATAATTTAGAACAGTGTTTTTCCATCAATAAGGACCTGTTAAATATGCTGATCAAAATTCTGCATTTTGCATAGATAAAAGTGATAATTTTTTGGTAGAACCCAACAAGAGATGGAAGAATCATAGCCTTGTTCACTCAATCATTAATTCATTGACTCACTGAATTATTCATTCGTATATTCCTTCATTGTGCTGCTTGTTTCTAAGGAGAATTGGGATAGCTTGCAATAAAAACCTACACTTAGTAAAATCAGATTTCTAAAGGAAACAAATATAAGAGCCAGTAAATACAGCATGTAGCCCAGAAAATTTGTACAAGTCTTGCCAAGTCCTCGACCAAAAGCCAGGAAGTAAATGGAGCTGACATATTACAATCAACTGGGAAGTAATTTTCTAAAGATGCATACCCCTCTGTCTCTGTTGTTGAGAATTATAACAGTATCATTGGAGGAGAGAATAACTTAAAAAATCCAAGATAATTCCAATATGTCTCCATGAAGGACAGTTGGTTAAGGTAAGGGTACTGAAATGAAACATAATGCCTTTGAGCTTCTTAGAGGAAGCAGTAAAAAAGAGAAACCCCATATGATATATAATAATGGTCTTTGAAATTATTTAATAATTCTGCTTTAAATTTTGAAAGAAGTTGATCACCTAAGTATTTATCTAAGCATTTAAAAGACTTTCATAATTAGTAGCAGAGAATCCTAGAGAGAAGATGCCTTTCTTTTTTAAAAAATGTTTTAAATTTTATTTTGTTTTTAATCTTACCTATAGAAAACCAGAGAGGAAAGTACAACTAGCATTTATATAACCATCATCCAGATTTGATAATTAACATTTTGTCCTACTTAACTTACCTAATTTTTTATTAAATGTTCAGGTATAATAAACATAACATTATACCATTTACACAAAAAAACTTTGAATACATTTCTTTAAAAAGTATTTTTGTACAAAACCTGAATACCATTATCATATTCAATAAATTTTTTAAATCCTAACTATTATTAAACATCATGGCTACATTCAGATTCATTGTTCCCCAAAATGATAGCTGGTATATTCCAATGTATCCAGAATCACATCAAGTATCATACCTGAGTTTGAATTCATAATATTTGTTTTACTGAAATAGCAGGGTTTTGGGAAACAGGAGTGATTCTCTGGGGTGGAAATGTAACCTGATAAATATGGCAGTAATTATTAGAGCTCTTCTAAAGGAGGTCATAGAAAGGCTTATATGAAATATAATCTCAGCTCTTTCTTTTATCTTAAAATGCCTAAGTGAGGCAATTTTTGTCTGTTTTATAATTAATGGAAGTTTTATATAAAGTGAACAAATGTACAATTCAATGAGTTTTGACAAAAATGTCCTCCCTTCTTATCACCATCCCAAAAGTTCTCCATATTCCTTTGCAGTCATTCTGCATGCAATACACAGATTGATTTCTATTACCATAGAAAAGTTTGACTATTTTTAACTACATACCACATATGCATCATACAACATGCATTCTTTTGTATATGACTCTTTTAATTCAATATGTTTTTGAAATTTTTCCCCCTTTTTGTCATGCATCAATAGTTTGACCTGTTTTATTGCTGCATACTATTCCATTGTATGAATATATCATTATTTATGGTTCCTGTTGATAGACATTTGGGTTGTTCTGAGTCTTTTGCTCTTATACATAAAGCTTCTATGAATGTTGTTATGTAGTTTTGTAGATGTACATTTTCATATATCTTTCTTAAAAGCCAAGAATTGAAACTCCTAGGTAAGTGTATGTTTAACTTTATAAGGAACTGCAAAATTATTTTCCCAAGTGGTTAAAATCATTGTACACTCTACCTACCATGCATTAGAAGTCCAGTAATTCCATATTACTATCTACATTTTGTTGTTCCAGTCATTTTGATTATATCCACTTAAGTGGGCATATAGGAGTATTTTGCGATGTAGTTGAACATATTTTTCGCTTACTTTTTTAAAGGATAAAGTCCTGTGCCCATTGAATTTTGTTATTTCTATTTTATTATATTATTGAGCTAAAGGAGTCCTATATATGTTCCAAATTTAACTACTTTAAAGTGAGCATTTTCTCCCAGTCTGTGGCTTGCACTTTCAGTTTTAAAAATGTCTTGAGACCAAAGGGTTTTTAATTCAATAAAACTTAATGTCTTTTTTAATGATTAATGCTTTTGATGTGCATGACATATTCAATGTTTGCCAACCCAGGAAGATGAAGATACTCTCCTTTTATTCTAGAAGATTTATAGTTTTCATTTTTATATTTATGTTTATGACATCTCAAAACTTTTGAGTGTGGTATGAGGTAGGAGTAAAGGCTCATTTCTTTCCAAATTGTTTCAGTACAATTCTTTTTTTTAAGAAACCATGTTTTCCTACTGAAATACCTAAGTAACTCTGATACATTGTCTTTCCAAGAAGTCGATTTACCAAGTATGTGCAGATTTTTGTCTGGATTCTTTTCTCTATCAATTTACTTATTTTTTCTAATAAAATAGCATCTTTATTACTATAGATTTATATTAATTATAAAATCAGTCACAATAAATCCTTCACATCTGTTCCTTAAGATTCTGTTAGCTATTTGAAGATGTTTTTCAAATTTTAAAGTAATCTTGTAAATTTTTATAATGAACAGCTACTGGAAATGTGACTGATACCACACTGAATCTATAGATTCCTTTAAGAGAATGGATGCCTTAAAACCATTAAACTTTTAAATTAACAGTCATGGCATATCTCCTCATTTACTAGGTTGGTCATAATTTCTCTCTGCCAATATGTTTTGATTTTCAATGTAGAGGCCTTCCACAGTTTTCAATACATTTATTCCCTATATTATAAGCCCACTGTAATCAAAACAGTCTGGTACTGGCACAAGAACAGACACATAGATCAATGGAAGAGGATAAAGAGCCCAGAAATAAATCCATGTCTCTATGGTCAATAAATATTCGACCAAGGGGGAAGGAGCATGAAATGGAATAAAAATAGGCTCTTCAACAAATGGTGTTGGGAGATCTGGACAACTACATGCAAAAAAATGAAACTCAACCAACCGACTTACACCATACACCAAAATAAACTCAAGAAGGATATAAGACTAAAATATAAGTCATGACACTATAAAAGTCCTAGAGAAAAACATTGGCAGAAAAATTTCAGATATTCCACATAGCATTAATTTTCAATGATATATCCTCTAGAACAAATGATATAAAGAAAAGGATAAATGAAAGGGACTACTTTAAATTAAAAAGTTTCTGCAGAGCTAAAGAAAACATTAGCGAAATGAAAAGTGAACCAATTGTATTGGGAAAATATATTTGTCAATGATACCTTGGGCAAGGGTTTGATTTCCAAAATGTATAAAGAACTCACACAACTCCACTCCAGGAAGACAAACAATCCAGTTAAAAAATGGGCAAAGGACCTGAACAGACACTTCTCCAAGGAAGATGTACATAGGGCCCATAGGCATATGAAAGGATGTTCAGCATCATAGCCATCAGAGAGATGCAAATTAAGACCACAATGAGATACCACTTCATACCAGTCAGAGTGGCCATCATAAACAAATCAACAAGCAACAAATGCTGGTGAAGCTGTGGAGAAAAGGGAACCCTAGTACACTGTTGGTGAGAATGCAGGCTGGTGCAGCCACTATGGAAAACAATATGGAATTTCCTCAAAAAACTGCAAGTGGAGCTGCCATTTGACCTGGCAATTCCACTGTTGGGATTATACCCTAAGAATACTGAAATGCCAATTCAAAAGGACCTATGCACCCCAATGTTCATAGCAGCATTATTTACAATAGCTAAGTGCTGGAAACAGCCTAAGTGCCCATCAGTAAATGAGTGGATCAAGAAACTGTGGTATATTTACACAATGGAATACTATGCAGCGGAAAGAAAGAAGGAGCTCCTACCCTTTGTGACAGCATGGATGGAGCTGGAGAGTGTTATGCTAAGTGAAATAAGCCAGGTGGTGAAAGACAAATACCATGTGATCTCACCTGTAAATGGAACCTAATCAACAAAACAAACAAGTGAGCAAAATATTACCAGAGACATGGAAATAAAGAACAAACTGACAGTGACCAGAAGGGTGGGGAGAGGAGGATAATGAAGGAAAGAAAGGAAGAGTCAAGTAAAGGAACTTGTATAAAGGATCCATGGACAAAGACAATGGGGCGGGGTGGGGGGTAGGAATTGAATTCGGAAGGTGGGCGGTGGGTATTTTTATTTCAATGTCTCTGGTTCTATTTTGCTTGCTTGTTTTGTTATTCAAACAGGGGAGAGTAATGGGGGAAAAATGGGGAAAACTGTAATTGAACAACAATAAAAAATACATTTATTCCCAATTATTTTATATTTTGATGTTAATCATAAGTAATATTTTAAAGTTGACTTCCCAAATTACTTGTTGCTAGGATTTTAAAATGTATTCATTTATATAGTAAACTTGTATCCTGCAAAATTCCCTAACTCATATATTAGTTATGGTAGCTTATTCATAAATTCCTTGAATTTTTCTATGATAATATCGTATCCTCAGTGAACAAAAATATTTTTTAAAAATAGCTATTTATTTATTTTTTACTGTTTTTCAAGTACAGTTGTCTCCATTTTTCCCCCACCCCTCCCCCTGCCTCACCCATACCCACCTCCCACCCTTGATCCTACCCCCTTTGGCTTTGTCCATGTGTCATTTATACATGTTCCTTAAGGACCCTTCCCCTATTTTCCCCCATTATCCCTCACTCTCCTCCCCTCAGTTTACTGTCAGTTTGTTTTTTTATTTCAATGTCTCTGGTTCTATTTTGCTTGCTTGTTTCGTTATTCAAATGCTTTAAATAGTATTTAAAAGTATAAATGTCCCTTTAAGGGTTGCATTAGCTATATCCCACAATTTTTGATCTGTTGCATTTTTGTCAGTACTTTGCTAAAAATAATTTCTATTTGACTTGTAATAGTTTCCTACTTTGAAAATTTTTGTAAATTTTCTAGATCTTACTGTCTTTTACTTATGATTTAATTCTACTATGGTCAGGAAAAATAGTCTGTATTGCTTCTAAAATTCACAGAGTTTTGTCTTGTGATGGTTCCACACTGAGTCTATCAAAGTGACTGTTCCAAGGGCACTTGAGAAAAATGTGTGTCCTGCAGTTATTGGATTAGTTTTTGTTTCAATGTTAATTACATGGGATATATTCAAAATGTTGTCCAAATCACCCCTAGTTTTTACTGAAATGTGTCTAATTTTCCTATTAATTACTGAAGGAAAAGTATTTAAACCTTCAACTATGAGTAAGTTTTAGAGTATTCCCATTTTCTTCAATTATGATTTCCTGTATTTCTGTCAAATTTTTCATTATGCACTTTGAATCTCCACTAATAACTGCATAGACATTTAAGATTTACAATATAGGTTTAATTAACACTTAATATTCTAAAGTGATCAAATTTATCTCTAGAAAAACTTTTTGTCTTAAATTTTATTTTGTCCTGATATAAACATAGCCACACCAGCTTCCATGTACATATTTTTAATCATTTCAATTTATTTCAATCTATCCATGTCTTCATATGTTGAATGTGTCTTGTTAATAGCACAGCACAATCTCCAGTCTAACAACCACTGCCTTTTGTTTGGAGTGTTTAGATCCTTTATTGTATTTCATATAAAATTAAATTACAGTGTTTAAATATATTATCTTTCTGTTTATATTCTATTTTACCCTATTTTTGCTTTTTCTATATTCCTATGGATCTTATAATTTTTAAATGTACTGTTCAGTTATGTCAAGTATAGTCACATTGCTGTGCAACTATCACCGCCATCCATTTCTTTCTATCATCTCTCTCTCTCTCTCTCTCTCTCTCTCTCTCTCATATCTCTATTTATCTGTTGAGAGCAGGCTCTTGAACAATGAAGTTTGGTGTACAGACCTACTGTGCACTCAAAAATCCATATATAACTTAAGCTGCCCCTCCCATGCATGGATCCCCAATTACAAATCAAAACAGTTGACTCTTGAACAACATGGGTTCCAACTGCACAGGTTTACTTCTATACATATCTTTATATAAGATAACTTTTATTGATTTACTTTGATATAATATGCCTTTTTACTCTCAACAGTTTAATTTGAACTAATTATGTGTGACTACATATAATAGCATTATAGAAGTATACTTTCATTTATGACCTTTATTTGTTGTTATTGTCACACATTATCTTCACTTTATTCAACTGACTTTAAAAGAAATTAAAGAACACCTTTATATTGACTTATACATTTATTCTAGTGTTCTTCATTTTAGGTCCAATTTACCATATTGCACCATATCCCTTAAATTAAGAATTTAAACACTTTATGTTGTGTATCTACTGCAAGAATGTTTTTGCTGTTTATCTGAAAATGTCTTTATTTTGTGTTCATTTTGACACACAGTTTTTTATGTTTTATTTTTTTCTTAGACTTTTTAAGATGTCATTTTATTATTACCTTTTAGCCTCTTTTTTGTATGATGAAATACCAGCCTTCATTGTTATTATTGTTCTCTTGCACATGTCTCATTTTCTTTTCTGGCTTTTAAGATTTTCCTCCCTCCCTCCCTCTCTTTCTTTCTTTCTCTCCTTTCTTCTTTCCTTCCTCTTCATTTTTTTTGACAAATTCTATCCAGTTACTTCCTGCTTTTGACTGCTTTCTAGTTTCTTAAAATAGCTATTTTTTCCAGTTTTTATCATTATAATCACCTGGACATTTAGTCTTATATAAGGCGCTCTGTCATTACCATAAAACAGAACCCCGCTTTGTTTATTTTTAATATTTATTCATTTACTTGCTATTTCTGGCAAGCTTCCTTCTTTTGTGTGGACCTATGTCTTTGTCATATCATTTCCTTCTGCCTAAAAACATCTTTAATATTTCTTTTAGAGCATGTTAGCTGATAAAAAATATTCTCAGCTTTTCTTGTTTGAAAAAGTATTTCACCTTTATTTTCAAAGGTATCTGCACTGGGTGTTGACTTCTTAGTTGACCTCTATATTTCCTTTCAGCACTTCAAAGACGTTGTTACACTCTTTGGTCCAGGGGGCAAAGCTTTAGACATGAAGTCTGTGGGCACTCTTGTGTCTGTTCCTCTCTAATGCGTCGTTTTCTCCGGTTGATTTTAAGAATGTTTTCTTCATCTTTGACTTTCCAGAACTTGATTATGATAACTTGGGTGTGGTTTTCTTTGCATTTAGTCTACTTATGTTTTCTGAGCATCTGGGATATGTCAGTTTATAGGTTTCCTAAAATGATGAAAGCCTTCAGCCATTACTTCAAATATTTTCTCTGCACCTTTCTCTCCTCTCATTTTAAGGTTTGTATGTTAGACTGTTTGTCATCCAACAGGTGGCTTTGGAACTGTGCATTTTTACCACTCTGTGCTTAAGTTTTGATTGTTTCCTTGCAGTTGAGTTTTTTTAATCTTTTTTGTCTCCCCCAACTCTCTGCCATGATATTTTTTATTAATCCTGTTAGGTAATTTTTTGTTTAAATAGTTGTGACACTTTATTTTTCATCTCTAGAGTTACTTCATTTTTTAAATATATTTTCCATTTCCCTCAATATTGTGTCTATATTGTCTTTTAGGTCATCAAGCACGCTGAATGGATTTATAATACCTGTTTTAAAACCCTGGTCTTGTCATTAAGACATTGCACTCATTTCTGGATTTGTTTCTATTTACTGATACTCCTCCGTCTTTTGTGTTGTATTTTTTTCCTTCTTGACAATAATTTTTCAATAAATGCTGGATTTCATAGGTATTTTGTTTTTTTTTTTAAAGCATTGGACTTTGTTCTTCCAGGCAGTTAAGTTACCTGTGGAATAGATTGATCTTTTTGAGAGAGGCATCTTTTAAAAAAGAATTCCGAGTTAGGGGATAGAGTAAAGTTCCACTCTGGGGCTAGCTAAGCCCTCCCACTAATGTGTATTCTTCCTTCTGGCAGATTAGAACCTGAACGTCTCCCACCCTTCTGTCAGCTCTCAGAACATTTCACCTTACAGCACCTGTTCATGCTTTGACTAGGCTTTTGGAGTTTCACCCTTTGTGCACATACCTTACAGTTCAATAAAAGACTTAATATCCCTAGGCAGATATTCACCCCCTGCCTCAAAGGAAAAAATATGGCTCTACCATCATATATGGAACTAATTTTCTTTTCTTCCTTCCTTCCTTCTGATGTAAACATTTTGTATTTCCTAAATCACTGTACACATTAGGATCTGCTTTTGTAATTTTTAATATCTTTTCTTTTTCTCTATTCCCATACTAAAATTATTTTACTTACTTTAGATCTGAAATATTTTTAATATTTATGTGATATAAACATTTTCTAATTTCTTTTTAAGAACAAAAGAATCAGTATTGCATAATTAATCTCCCAGGTCAATTTAAAAATAATTTTATTAAGGCCTTTTTCAATTTTCTTTGGAATCAATAGCAGAAATACCTGTTTTTAAAATTTAAGATAGACTTAATTGCTTTAAAATAGTTTCCATTCAAGAAAATATGTGTATTTATTTTTTAGTTCTTCCTTAGCTATTAGTATTAGAGTTTCATCTCTTTTTCTTGTTGTATTTATTTTTATATTTTTCAATGCTTATAATTGTGAATACTACCATTTTTTCAGTTATATTTTTTCTTTATTACTTTACATATGACAATTATTGATTTTATCTATTAATTTTATTTCTACGGTTTATTCATTGATGAAGATTTGTCAATCAGTTAATGAATGAATATAAACAAAATAATAAAAGAATTGTCTAGAACCCTATTTAAGAATCTGAATGATAATAAACCCAAATACCAATAGTGTATTTTGGCACCTCTCAGGACAACAATTTCCAAATGGCATCATTTTTTAAGCAGAGTACATTCACATCATTAACCTTAATCAATCTTTGATTTCATTGTAGAGATAAGAAATCTGAGACTCAGAGAGGGGAGAGAACTTACCCACATCCACAGTCACAGAAAAGCTAAACTCACATTCATATCATGGTCTCCTAACTCTAGACTCAGTGCCCTTTCTAACACACTCCACTGTTTCTCATCAGATGTCTGCTTCCTTTGAAGATTTATCCCGGCATTAAACAACTTGAAACTGTAATAATGCATCTGAGTTTTCTTTGAGACTACGCCAATGACTTTTTTTTCAGAGGTGGGGCAAAGGCAGTCCTAAAAGTGCTGGCTGAGTTGATATTCGGCCTCTAGAGAGAGAAAAAGAAGGATCTGGGATTATAGTGAGATGGAATATGACAGACCCACATAAACGGGCGGAGATGAGATGCATCTCATGTGTCCAGGTGTATTGAAGGGCCTGTCACTCACACATTGGTTTATAAGGTAGAGGTAAGTTAATATGCAGAAATGTTTCTAATAACAACCTGTCAAGAGTGTAGAGGGACATATCAAGAGAGAGAAATGAGAAGAGAAAAGGAATACTAGGAAAGAACTGAGAAATTAGCCAAGGGAACAGAACAATTTTCTATTATAATCAGAAGAGAAGTGACTAGAATTACCTTCTTGCAAGCAATTCATCTTAGAGTTACTAATTTTCTGTATTTAAGAGCTGAACTATAAAATCATTTATAGCAGGGTTCAGATCCCACTTAAACTAGTTAGCATTTCTAAGTATCAGTTTCTTTTAAGATAAATGTAAAAGTATCTAATATAATTGAGAGATTGTGATGGTTAACCTGTTATATGTATTTAGGACATGTAATAAAACACTACATGACCTTTAAGAGAGTGAAGTGGTATATGGTCTCTATATAAACTATCATAATTAAAGATTCCATGATTCTATAAATAAGATATAGTGTCCTTAAAATTAAATAGAGAGACAATGTGATAACAAATGATAAGGACTGAAAGGATATGGAGACTTGATTCATTCACTCAACAAATATCTTTTGGTTACCTAACTAATGCTATTCACTTTGAGGGTATTCTAGAAAAAATTCAATATTTGACACAAGTAACTAATAATCTTAAAAGTATAACAGTTGAAGTAAAGTTGAAAGAAGTGGAAGTTAAGCCTAGGTACAGGAAGTCTCAAAGGGAGCAAGTGTCAGGCTTTAAATAATTTAAGAAAGGACAGGGCTGTGTTCTGATGTCTCACAGGCATAGAAACCTATGAATTTTAATTCATATACTTTTTTAAGTTAGAGCTCTCCAAAGATGAAAAACAATAATACTATTATATGCTAGAATTTACTACGTGCCAAGATCCCTGCTAGACCGGGGGTTGGCTTTATCTCATTAGATCCTCAAAATAACTCTGTAAGATAGGAATCATTTTTCTCACTAAAATAGGTAATGAAACTGAGATTCAGAGATGCTACGTGGCTCACTTAATGACTCAGAGCTAATTGTAACTGAGCCAGTGTTCATACTTAGACCCTGAGATCAAGCTCTTAATTTCCAATTTACTCATTCTCACTGGCGAAGATGAGCAACATGTCACTCAGATTTTCAAGTACAGTTTTGAAAGAAGCCTTCATCACCTGGGATGGTGTGAATGACTGAGACGGAGTTATAGAAAATAGACATTAAGGCACCTTCCAAACTTAAAATCATACGATGCTAAACCTAAAATATGTAACTTACTATCATTTAATTGCTCTATGCTCTTAGGAAGGTAACTTTATCTTTCATAGATTGATCATTTACCTGTAAAATGGGAATAATATTGGTAACTGACACTAGGAATGTTCCAACACCTGAGACAATGGCTAGTAAGTATTCATGTATATTTATATGATAAGCTTGTGCTGAGGGAGCCCTGGTTCACTGTGAATGCCATGTGTTTACACACCATGAACACTCAGTAAATTTAGTACTTGTTACTTTTTTATCATTTGGAAATTCATACCATAAGAATAGGAAAGTATAAAATAAAGACATTAAAATGTATAGGAAAAGGTTGACAGAAAGGAAACCAAAGACATGTTTCCATCTCCTTAAGTAAACCAGTTCAGAGATAGATAAATATCATATGATTTCACTTATATGTGGAATCTAATTAATAAAATGAACTGATGAACACAGTAGAAACAGAGGTATAAAGAGGAAAAAGGACTCATGGACATGGACAACAGCCTGGTGATTGGTAGGGGTAGGAGGGTGTAAGGGGACTAAGTGGTAGTGGAAAAAAAAACAATAAAGATTAAAAATTAAAGAAAGAAAGAGAGGCATGGATCCACGGAACAGACTGGCAGCTGTCAGAGCAGGGGCAGACAGAATGGAGAGGGGGACTGAAGGAAAGAAGGAGAAGGGATTAGCCAAAGAACATATAGGCATAGCCCAAGGACACAGACAACAGTGTGGTGGTGGCCAGAGCGGGGCATGGGGTGGGGCTGGGTGGACATGGGCAAAGCAGGGGAAGATGGGGACATATGCAATAGTGTTAACAATAAAAATAAAGAAAAAATAGTTCTTATACAGAAAAAATAATTGGGTGTTAACGCATACCATTAACAGAAAAAAAAAACACCTTATTAGAATTATTAATCATTCCAGGACTAAAATTAGGACTCCAACACGAGAGAAAGACTAATGCAGTTGATGTTATAAATTAATCGATTATTTTATTTGGGAAGTATAGAGTAAATGACCATTTTGCTCACAAGCACATGATCATTTGATTTTTTAAAAAATATGGCACACTAAAATTCAATTTGGAAAATGTGGTCTTTTCAAAAGGTTGTCAATGAATAATTGGATGTCTATAGGAAAATGAATGAGTTGTGACTTCTACCTTATATAATATATAAAAATTAATTTGAAATATAGGCACAAATATAAAAGACATAATGTTCTAGAAGAAGATGTAAAATGTATATATGTGTATATGAGTACATATATTTAATCAATATTGGTTAGACAAAAATGTCTTACATAGGACTCAAAAAGTACTGATTAGAAAATGAAAAAGGAAGAGAAAAATGTCTTTTTCAAGATAACTCTGCTTCTCAAACAACATCATTAAGAAAGTAAAAAAGACAAAAATCACAGACTAGAAGTAAATATTTGCAATACATATCTGACAAAAGATTTATATCTAGGTTATATAACAAACTTCTACAAATCAAAAATAAAAATACAACTATAAATCCAATTTAAAAAATAAACAAATGACTCAAACAAGCACTACACAAAAGAAGTTACATGAAAGGCAATAAACATGAGAAGGCACTTATGACTGTGAGCTCTTAAGAAAATGCAAATTAAACCATAATAAGATGCTTCTTTACAATCAGAAAGAAACCTCTTATCAAGTGTAATTGCTACTTTGAAAAAGATAGGCAATATGAAGTGTGGGCGAGGATGATGAGGAATAACTGGAATTCTCTTATATTGGGAAAGTAAAATGGTAAAACCACTTTGGGAAACTAAATAGCAGTTTCTTTTTAAGTTAAATAGAAATGTCTACCTTATACCTACGGATTCCCACTCTTCTGTATATACCCTATAAAAATGAGTGCAGGTATCCACATAAGGTTGTGCAAAAATGTTTGCAGATTTAGTCATAATAGACAGACTCTCTAAGCAACCAAAATGCCCTTGACAGCAGAAGAGATAAATGAAGTGTGATACACTGAAATAAAGAAATATTATAGAGCAATAACATAAATTGTTGATAGTAGAGATAAAACCCAAAATATGTTGAGTGAAAGTAGACAAACGAATTTAGCACATAATGTAGATTTCATATGCCTTAAAAGAAAAACAAATCAAATTGAAGACTGAACTCATTTATATAGCTAGAAGTCAAAATAGCGGCTACCTCCTATGCTAGGCAGAATAATAACCACCTCACCGCCCCCATGAATGACATTCACATATTAATCACAGAACCTACGTATATGTCAGGTAACATGACAAAGGGGAATTAGAGTTGCAGGTGGAACTAGGTTGCTAATCAGCTGACCTTAAAAATAGGGAAATTACCATGGATTATTGAGGTGGGTCTAATGTAAGTAAGCACAAGAGTTTTTATAAATGGAAGAGGGAGGCAGAAGAGAGTCAGAAAAGATGTGACAGTGGACACAGTGTCAGTGACATGAGATGTCACTGTCTTTAAGGGTGGAAGAAGAAAGCCATGGCCCAAGGAACATGGCAGCCTCAAGAATCTGGAAAAAGCAAGGAAACAAAATCTCCACTAAGTCCTCCAGAAAAGAATGACATTCTGACAACACCCTGATCTTAGTCTGGTGAGACTAGTGTGAAACTTCAGACAATAAAATAATACATTTGTGTTTCTCGGCCATTAAGTTTGGTTTAATTTGTTATGGCAATAAAATACCAAACAGACTAGATAGTGTCACAAAGGAAGCTTGCTTGGTGTGGCAAATGTTATTCTAGGATCTAGGATGGTTATGTAGGTATACACCAATGCAAAGAATTCTTAATCTGTACCAGTACAATCAGTAACCTTTATTCCTGTACTCTATATAGGTCAGCCCTAGATTTTAAAAAAATTCAGTCATCAGTCAGGCAATTTTTATGTAAACTAACATTAACTTATGTTGCCAGACATTTGGGGGAATGGTCGTTTTAATTCACTACAGAAGGGATTGTGAATTTGTTTAGCAACATTGGTGGGCAGTTGCATAGTCAAGTTGAAGATACATTTGCACCTGGCAGTTCTATTTTTAGGTGTCATCCCTTAGAGAAGTCATTTTGTTTACATCAGAAAGAAATACAAGTGAGAATGTTCACTGCAACATTGTTTGTAAAAGTGAAATAAGGAAAACGAATTAAATACTTATCAAGGGGGAAATGAATTAGTAGACTTTGGTATGTTCAAATAAATAAAATTGACCTGCATGCATCATGAAAAAAGGGAACTCTGTATATACTGTTGAATGAAAAAGTGAGCATTTTTCACTTTGATTTATATGACACATCATAGTGTTATATGTATATATGATATATGTACAAAGCATATTATGCATGGTTTTGCATATATATGATATAAAAACATGTACAAGAATAAAACACACATTCAGGATAAGATTGAACTCTGAAGAAGAGAAGAAAAGATAAAGGCAACTTGGAAAGAATTTCGAGTGAATGTAGGATTTTCTTTAAAATATATTCTTAAATCTTTCTCTTTAGTTTTATTTTTGTCGATTATGCTGTTACAGTTGTTCCCACTTTTTCTCCCCCTCCACACCTCCACACAGCCTCACCCTCTCCCTGCCCCAAGCCAATCCGCATATTGTTGTCCTCGTCCCTGGGTTCGGCATAAACGTTGTTCCGTGGTTAATCCCTGCACCATCTTTCATCCCGTTCCTCCTTCTCCTTTCCAGAAGCTGTCAACCTGTTTTATGTATCTAAGCTTCTGTTACCTTTTTGTTTGTTGGTTTACTGTGTTCGTTAGGTTCCACACATAAGTGAGATCATTTGGTGTTTTCCTTTCAATGACTGGTTTAGTTCACTTAGCATAATTTTCTCCAGGTCCATCCATGCTGTTGCAAAATGTAGGAGTTTCTTCTTTGTCACTGCCGCAGAATATTCCATTGTGTCAGGAGTGTCCAACTGTTGGTGTCTCTGGGTCACATGGAAGAAGAGTTGTCTTGGGCCACACATTAAACACATTATGACAGGTAATCACAAATTAATCTTAGAATGTTTTAAGTAAATTTACAATTTTGTGTTGGGCCACATTCATACCCATCCTGGGCCACACATGGCCCACAGGCCACCGGTAGGACACCCCTGGAATGTACCCCAGCTTTTTTATCCGTTCATCTACTGATGGGCACATAGGCTATTTCCAAATCTTGGCTATTGTAAGTAGTACTGCTGTAAATGCAGGGGTGCATATACTTTTTTGAATTGGTGTTTTCGGATCCTTGAGCTAGAGTCCCAGAGCGGAATCCCTAGCTCGAAAAGGAGTTCTATTTCTAATGTTTAAGGAGACGCCACACTGTTTTCCACAGTGGCTGCACCAGACCGCATTCCCGTCACTAGCGCACCAGGGCTCCCTTTTCACCACCACCTCACCAATATTTGTTGGTTTATTGATGGTAGCCATTCTGATAGGTGCAAGGTGATATCTCATTGAGGTTCTAATTTGTATTTTTCTGATGATTAGTGATAGTGAGCATTTTTTTCATATGTCTATGGGCTCCCTATATGTCCTTTTTGGAGGACTGTTTATAAAATGTATGGGGAAAACAGGCAGAAGGAAGAGAATGGAGTAGAGCACTTTGGAAAAGGAAGGAAAGGTCTTTTCTTGCCATAGGAAACATTAATTCTGAGGGTCTCTGTAGGAGTGGTTCTCAAACAGGGGCAATTTTGCCCACCAGGATACATTTAGTAATATCTGGAGACATTTGGCATTGTCCCAACAGGAGGAGTGGGTTGTTGTCATCTGGTTAATAGAGGCCAAGGGTGCTGATAAACACCTTATAATGCAAAGAACAGCTCTGTTCAGAAAAGAATTATCTAGCCCAAAATAGTCCCAAGATTTACAAATTTTTGCTCTAATTTTTTTTCTAGTGGTAGCTAGACAACATCATTGTGGATGAGACAACATCTAGAACAGGATTCTGGCTTTTTTTTGTGAGTTTAATTTTTATTATTTACATTTTGGACTGGGGTTGCTGAAATGGATAGGGGAAGAAGGTTTGCTGTTTGCAGAGCAGAGAAATTTTGGGGAATAATGCTAGCAGAAAATGACCCACAGAGTCAATAAGAGGTTAGGAGATGAAGCGGCAAGTCTTGGGCAGAGGGCTCAGTCAGCTCTGTCTTGTCATCTGGGTTGACCTAATTTTGTAAATTTGAGATTAATCAACCATGCGAAGTGTACAATCAACGTTGGAGAATCAGCACGCCTGATCAGAATTAGTGTTGACTTCAAGTACTGAAGTACTCTACAGAGTGAAGTTATGAAGAGTGGGTAGATGGGTAATCACTTATTTGGGAGCATGAAGACCTGGATTCTAGTCCTAGTACATTCAAGAATTCTGTTTGTTGACAGGTCCATTTATAGCTGAACTTTCATTCTCATACCTTAACAAAACAAGTGGTGAATTGGATGATTTGATGGGTGCTACAGAGAGCTATCCAGATCCCTTCCCCAGGAATGAAGAACTTAATCTCTCAGTTTTTGGAGAAGAGAAAACAGCTCTCAGCTCTCAGCCACCTTTGGAAATTACCTCAGCTGAACAAAGTGTCCTCCCTGAAGGCTATACTCTCTTCCTGGAATTGCTGATATCCAATGACTGATTAACTTATGGGAGTATAAAGGCCTGGCTCTCTTGCATCAGCTCAGGACAGACCTGAGGATCTACTATCTTCAGACTATCCAATGAAGTTGGCTAAGGTATTCCACTGAGAGTTAACCACAGGTTGACTTTTCCCTCTGCCCATCCCAATCCTATTTCCTTTCCTTCTCTTCCAAAGTTGCTGAAACCTAGAACACATTCTAATCAACATTGTCCATGCTAATTTCTATCTCAGAGTCCGCTTTCTGGAAAACCCAGCCTATAAGGGATCACCTCCAGATTCTCCTCCATCTATCACATTTCATAATTACACACCAATGTGTTAAAGTAAAATCTACAATAGCAGGTATGTGTTTCACTGTGTTTGCATAAGTAATCATGAGAAATAATCCTCCTTGTCCCTACCGTCTTCTGGAAATAAAAGAGTCATAATTTTAATCCAAGTAAATGTTTGTTGTACTCTTTGGTGAAAGACCAACCATACTACTTAAAAACACTAAGGAGCCATACTTCGTCACCAGCATATTAGTAATATTTTTTCTTAGTTAAGTACTTTAATGTCATTAACTCACTGCAAGAAAAATTGATAGAATAGATCATTTAATTCTCCATATTTTACTGATGGAGAAACTGGGGTTCAAATACCTTGAGTGGCTACTGATTCTCTTCTTTTTTTTTTACTGATATTTTAGAGAAAGGAAGGGAAGGGGAGGGAGGGAATGAGGGATGAAGGGGAAGAGAGACAGAGACACTGATTTGTTGTCCCACTTATTTATACATTCATTGGTTGCTACTTGCATGTGCCCTGGTTGGGGATTGAACCTGAGACCTTGGTGTATAGGGACAATACTCTCACCAACTGAGCTACCTGGCCATGGTGACTAGCTACTGATTTTGCACAACAAATAAATTAAAGGTCTGGGACTAGTAGTTAGTTGTTCTGTTTTTGAGCCCATAGTTCCTTTGCCACATGGTGCCCAAATATGTTCAAAACTATTTAAGTAAATACTTAGATGTTAGAATCATAATCATTTTCAGCTTGACTTGAAGACAAGAAACTGTATCTTTTTTACATAAGATTCTCTTTCTCTTAAGATGCAAGAAAATTTAGTCTCAACCCAGAAAATGCACAGAGTCTCTTTTTCACATTACTGAACTCTGCCATAAGTGCTTGCTGGATCATCACGTGGAGGAGGACGCTGATGCCACACCTGGCTCAGTGGGGAGAAGTGTGGTGGTTGCTTAGTGGTGTCTGCCATGAGCACAGGAATCAGCCCTGCAGGCTGCAATGCCATGGGTCTGTAATCCTGGACCTAGTGAAACTCTTTTATTCTATAAACAGGGGTTCTTAGCCCAGACAGAAAAGACATTGTAGGAAGAAGGTTTGGTATATATATATTAATATCCACGGTGATAGGGTCAAGACTAGAATCTAATCACCTGGCCCTTGAGAACAATGCCTCTCATTGCTACCTGTGCTGTTCAGTACAATGTACACTTGCTACATGTAGCTATTCAAATATAACTTAATTAGAATTAAATAAAAACATAAAACTCAGTCATACAGTCTATATTCAGTACGGGACTGCACAGAGAACATTCCCATCATCACCAAAGTTCTATTGGACAGCATTACCTCTGCAACCATTATGTTCATATATTCCCACTAACTTAGTGAATACTCAACAAAACTTAATTGAGGGTGATAATGGACATTAAGAGAAATCTAAAAGTTATTTAGCGTATGCGTAGGCTACATTGAAATTATATATCCCCTGTGACAATTTATGTCCAAGGTTAACATTTTACCTTTTGAAAGCACATAGGGATAAAAATGAAGTTCCAACTTTCTGTATACCATATGCTTTGTGCATTTCTATTTTAGACTCATAATGATACCATCTGAGGTGAAACTTACATGGGAACTTCTCCACAGTGTAAGGACATTGCCAGCCAATATGTTACTTGGGGTAGAAGAACAACATATATTTATTGAATTGATTTGTACTTATTGATTTCACTACTGATCATAACCATCAGTACAGGACACATTTCTATAAAGATATAAGGACGTACACATAGGAATTACTGAGTAAGTTCAAATCTACAATGTAAAAACATTTTCCATTGTTAAAGCTACCAGTTAGTGAGTAAACACTGATAACTTCAATTACACGATTAATCCTCACAATGACCCTGAGAGGTAGTATTGTTATTCATCCACATATGAGAAAATTGAAATTTAAAAGGTAATTTTTACCAAGACACATGAGTGGTAAATGTCACGGAATGTGATCACGGGTTTGTGGATCTGTCTTCAAAGCTCACGATGTATGGCATGAGCCTATACTCACGATGTCTTGTCTGATAGGATACCCTATAGACCAACTAGTTTAGCCAATTCTTGGTCTTTAAATAATATTGGAGAAAACTACCTTTGAGACTCACAGCTGGATATTCCAGTATATGATTTGCATGCATTATTGAAACTATAAGGGGCTTATCTTCTAATGTATCCACTAAAGTTGTCCATATTGTCACCAAATACCATGTAAGAGACTAATTACATGATTAGGGGGACACTCAGATTAGCATGGAAATGAAGCTGGACTGAGTGTCCCAGGATCTGATTCAAACCCTGGTTCTTTCCCTACTAGCTGTGTGTTGTTGGGTATATCACTCACTTTCCCTAAACCTCAGTTACCTTCATACAAGCAAGGCTGTATCACTGAGGTGCCTTGAGGGTGAAGAGTCTCTACTAAAGCACAAAACAGACTGTATGGCACATTGTTGGTGCTCAGCATATGTGTAATCTCATTTGCTGACCTTGAGACAGACATTTTTTTGTTCTTGTCCTAACTTCACAGCCTATAGGACTCTAAATGCCCCTACACTGTGGTTTCCTCATGCGCACCCTAGCGGTAATTCCTACTTTACATCAGAGAGTTTTCTGAGCATTAAATCAGATGATGTATCAGTAAGTGAAACCTGTAAATAACATATAGAATTAAAGGCTGGTGGTAACAACTAACCTTATAAAAGCTAAATGTTGCCAGGCCCTGTGTTAATTACCTTATGAGCATTATCTTGTTAAACTATTCCAATGATTCTATCAAATAGGCACTATTTCTAGCAACCGATTTATAGCATTAGAGAGTAGCAAAGACAAGATTCAAAACCAGAGTGAGTGCATAGCCAGCACTCTTGACCATTACACTGCACAGCCTCCACTGTGCGGGGTGGTCGGCATGGAGATAAGTAGAACAAAAGAACCTCAATTTTCTACCGAGCATTTTTAAGCACTTTCCAGAGACAATGGGTCAGGCCACTCCAAGCCATGTTCCACTTCCATACCAACCCCATCCCCCTCTCATAACACAGGAGCTTGATTTTCCTCATCCATCATTTCCTTTTTAATAACACCCTTCCATTTGTCTGCCCTTCCTTCTTCACACCTCCTGGCATGTTGACAGTGGCTGGAGTTTCCCATTAAAGCAGTCATTCTTGTAGAAAAGGGAGCTGACATGATTAATATCAGTCGGTGACTAAAGGCAACGTTGTGCATCTCTACACTCAGGTAATGGGGAGAATGGCACATCCTAAATACGTCTGCAATACTCTCCAAAAGTCTGCTGTAAAACTGAGAGATCAAATCCTACCATTCCAGGGGTTCCTTCACATACATTAATGTTCAGGAAATCTAGACTCAGGGAATGTTAAAGTTCACTGTGGCTGTCTTAATACAAAGAGAAAACTGACAGAGAGAGAGGGAGGGTAACTCGCCTAAGGTCTCTCGGATATTTCAGTGCAACAGGCAGGACAATATCCTGTTTCTCATGACTTCAGCCATTGGCTCGAAGATTTTCATTAGAAATCCTCTCTCTTCCTGCCTCCACAGGGAATAGTAATGAAGCTGAATTAACTTCCATAAGTGAGTTCTCCATTTCCCCCTGGAGTGAAGCTCCTTAGGTATCTAGCTGATAGAATTATTTAAAAGCATCTCTCTTTTTAAAAAGACCTGCTTCTTTCCTTGCACAGCATCTTCCTGCTGGTCCCCTGCGCACGGACCATTCCCACTGGCTCGAGTCTCTCTCTGCCTCACCGCTTCACTGCTTTCTTTAACTTGATCCTTTCAAAGGTACAAGGCAGCGTTATGCCCTGACTAGAGAATGGAAAGTGAGAACTGCTGGACAAAATAACAAGGAAGAAAAGAAAGGTACTCCTGCCACGCATGACTTTTCAGATACAAAATGAAAAATTATCCTTGCATTCCCTGGGAGTGATATTCACAAAATAAAGTTCTTTAGGGTTCCTCCCATCTTGTCCCTCCTATATATAAACTACATATACTTTAAAACGTAGCCCCATTACATAAAGCCAAAGTTAAAAACAAACAAACAGAACTCCAAATTTACTCTATTTGCATCTACACCTATTAGACTGTGTGTTTTCCTGTGAGCTCACCGTTTGATGTTGGGCAAATCACTTCATTGTGTCGCTAGACTTTAGTATCCTCATCCATACAATGTGGAGGGAATTATCTAATATCTCCATATGTTCTAATAACTTACAACTGCATGTGCTAAGGACCCAAGTGCTTAAAAGAGGAATAGGAGAAGAAAGAAAAGTTAGGGGTGGCGATGAAAGAGAGACAAGGAGAAAACGCATATTTCTGAAAGACATAGTTCCACATTCATAGGTTTAAAATAAAAGAGTAGGCCTTTGTGCCTATGCATTCTTTCATCATTCAAAAACGGATTAGTATTCTTTTATATGGTCCCAAGAGATTGAACTAGAGTCAAGGTGAGTTAGTTCAAAATGACATGTTTTAGATTAATATATGCATGACTTTTCCAGCTTTCACAGCTACCCAGAAATTGGAAGCCCCAAGAGACAAGTCATTCCTGGTCAAGGAAATATTCAGGTAGAAACAAGGTGGTCATTTTTTTTTTTTTAACCAGATATATTCAGCAGGAACTTGATGATATCAAAAGTTGATTCTTAGTGCTATTAAGTGCAGGTGTAACTTAATAGTTTATGAGTCTGTGAGTCCTTCATTCCAAGATATACACTATTGTCTAAGTCCATGTTCCTCCACCTCAATAAATAGGTTCCATGTGCTGGTTTTCATCAGGGTATGTGCCCAGGTCAATTCAATTTTCATTGTACTATGTTTTGTTTTGTTTTCCCCAACCCTTGACTAAGGAACAACACTAAAGTGGATTTTCTTAATCACTGCCTAAATCCTGCATACTTGGTTATGATTTCACTTTTGAAAATAGAGTAATGGTAAAAACAAGTTAACCTTAATTGAATGCTTACTATGTGCTCAATGCATGATAATGACTTATTTATACTTTAGGCAACTGATTAAAATAACCCCTTGAATTTAATACATTGTTATTATTATCCCCGTTTTATAGATGAGACCTCTAAACATTTTGTAGGTCAGAGTTCAGTGGAGATGAAGAAAGCGACAAAGGAGAGCTCTATAACATTAAGTTTTTACCACAGTCTTATCAAATTATATTCACAATACCACTTATGAAAAGAATTGTGGTACACATACATACACACAGCCACGAATTTAAGTTTTGGTTCTGCCACTGAGCATTAACATTGATATTTACCTTCTCTCTTATAACATATTTCCCCATCTGTGAAATGGGAATAATCATAACTTCTTATTTATAATTGTTATAATAATTCATCAAGGTAATGAAAGTGCAAGTCAATGGAAAGCTTTAGATTATTATGTAAAACTAATTGTTGCTATTATATTATTGCCATATTTGTGGCCTATAACGCCTTCTTCCATTTAATTTGACTCAGTGTCCTCTGCTCACACTGCTAAATCTCTTCTCCTAAAATCTTAGCATTTTGAAATGTGGGCAACATGATATTTTTGAATGCATATTTTGGGGTAGACTGTCTAGATTCAAATCTCTACTCCAAAACTTGTCCACTATACCTTAGTCAATGACTTAAAAATATCTAAAGCTTTTTTATTAATTTCTTAAAAAGAATAATAATAAAATATTTATTTAGAGTTCAAATAAAAATAAAACTAAGTTATATAAGTAAAATGTTGATTATATTATACAGGAAAGAATAAATACTTAATCATGTTTGTCATCATCACTTTGATTATCAACAACATTTGTCATGCATATATTTTAAAAGTAGTTTTGGCCCAGTAATACACTGTCTGTATTTTATGTCTTTGTTTCACATAAAACATGACTCTTAGAAGTGTGATTGATAAAATTTTGCTTAAGTTTTTAAAAGTATCCCAATAAACTCTGTACCTTAGAAACATAAACCCTCAGATTTTGAAAGAATCCTGGTCACTGTTTTTATCTGATTTTCAGTCTGGCATTTGAATTTCTTAACAAAACTATTACCTACAATTTTCTCCATTAAGAATGACCTTTGAGGACTGATAGCTCCAGGAAATCCCAAAATTCGTTTAACCTGTATACTCTTAAGCTGAGAAAATGAAGAATTTTCATTACTATTGTTTTTGTGCGTGTGTATCTGAATGTTGAATTCTCCAGAAACTCCAGTAATAACACCTTATAGAACACTGCAGTTTCAATGGTAAATTTCTTCTCTACAGTACCTTTACCAATTAGTTGTCACATTGATACCTGAACACCTTCAGTGACTGGAGGTTTATTGCCCTTCAGAGCATATACCTACTCTCCATTAGTCAAGAATTCTTAACCTGTGTACCATAGCTCCCTAGATCTTTTAATGAATTACATATTACATGCTACATTATATATATCCATCTATATGATGTGTACATATATGTGTGTGTGTATAGGATAAATAGGAAGATCTAAACAGATACATACATAAAGCTATTGAATGTGTGTGTGTTTAATCCATTGTGGCTCCTCAGACACATACAGACACTTGAATTTATTTCTGTACATCATATTTGAAAGAGAAACAATCTAGAATCTTCTATACAACACTGATTAAAATATCCCCCCCCCCATTAATGTAATGTATTACATTGATTTATTTTCTTACATTGAACCACTTTTGCATTCCTGGAACAAGTCCAACTTGGTCATGGTGGATAATCTTTTTAATAAGCTGTGGATTCCTTTTGCTAGTATTTTGTTGGGAAATTTGCATTAATATAAATAAGATATATTGGTCTGTACTTTCCTTTGACATCTTTATTTAGCTTTGGTATCAGAGTAATTCTGGAATTATAGAGTGAGGAAATGTTCCCTCTTTTTTTTTTGACTTTGGAAGAGTTTGTGAAGGGTGGGGTTAATTACTTAAATATTTGGTAGAATTCCTCATTGAAACCATCTAGTCTGGAATTTTTCTTTGTTTTGAGGTTTCGAATACCAGTTCAATCTCTTTAGTTGTTACAAGTCTGTCGAAATTTTGTGTTTCTTCTTGAGTTATTTAAGTCATTTGCATATTTCTAGGAATTTGTCCATTTCATCTAGGTCATTTGATATGTTGGCATATAATTGCTTATACTATTTTCTAATCCTTTGCATTTATGTATAATATTCTCTTATGTCTTATGATTTTAGTTATTTCCTTTTTAATTGTCAGACTAGCTAAAAATTTGTCAATTTTGTTGATCTCTTCAAAAAGCAAATTTTGGTTTTATTGTCTTTATTGTTTTATCTTTCTATTCTCTATTTTGTTTATCTTTGCTTTAATACTTAATATTTCCTTCCTTTTGCTAAATTTGAGCTTAGTCAGCTCTTTTGTTTTCCGGGGTTCCTCAAAGTGTAAATTTAGGTTATTGATTTTGAGGTAGTTCCTCTTTATTAACATAAGCATTTATAGGTATACATTGTCTCTGAACACTGCCTTTGCTATACCCTGTAGGTTAATATTTATTAATGTTTTTATTTTTTATACATAATTTTCATGATTTTTTTAGTTCTTTGTCTATATTTCCCTTCAGAGCTTCAAGCATATTTATGAAACTCTTTTCTTTGCCTAGTAAGTCTTATGCCTGGCTTTCTTAGCAATGATTTTCATCAGTTTATTTTGTTCCTTTCACTGGGTCATACTTTCCATCTTTTTTAATGCCTTGTAATTTTTGTTTTGAAAACTGAACACTTAATATAGTTACTCTGGAAATCAGATACTCTTTCCCTGAGTTTTCTGTTTTTCTTTCTCATTTTGATTGTGAAAGGCTATAGCAATCCATTACTTAGTGAGTTTTCCAAACTATTTTTTGCAAAGACTGTATTCATTGTCATGTATGGTCATTGAATTTTCTGTTCCTTTAGTTCATGTTCAGCTAATAATTTGACAGAAATTGTCTGGAAAGCCAGAAGCTTAAAAAAAATCAAAAACAAAAAGAAGCACATACATGCAAAAACAGAAAACCAAATACCCTTCTCAGTCTCTGCTGAGTGGCTCAGCTGAGGCTCTCTAACACTTAGCTTGGGGCCTCTCCTTAGCCTAAGGACCTATGCTAGGTGAAACCTTAGGGTCTTCTTAGGTCTTTGAGCAAGGAAGTTGCCTGGGTATGAGGCAGCTTTCTACATATAGATAAAGATGGGTGTTATTGAACGTCCTAATTTCCCAAAGAATATCCTCCAACTTTTCTTTCTGAGCCTTAGGCAATCTATCCTATGTCTCTACTATAATCTCTTGCCCTAGGCATCTGTGGATTGTTAGTTCATCTTGCAGCATTTCCTGGCAGTGCTCACATTTCTTTCCTAGGTTCCATGTTCGACAAGACAAAGGTTGGCACCTTAGTGTCAGTCCTTCAGGGGCCCCCAGAAATTCATTTTAACCCAATTCCAATTTCTATTTATGGTCTTAGCTTTTTGATTGTGGCATTCAGATCTTTCTAATGTTTTATAGATGTTTTGCCAGAGAACAGCTGGGAAAATTGGATAAAACTCTGCCATTGAATTGAAGGCAGTATTTGAGTGTGTTAGTTGATAACATAACCAACCATTTGGTATTCTGAGCTCATCACTTGTAATGCAAGAAAATTCTATTAGTCAATATTTATTAGTCAAGAATATTTTTAGGACATTATTTCCTTTAATAATATGGCCAACTGATGTTGAGAGCAGTGCGTACACTTACCCTATCTTAAAGACTTGCTACATATGAATACATTATAAATTCTAAGAATCCCTATAGTAGACATGTAATTAAAGGTAGCACTTTACAAATATGTTTACTAACCAAATTTTCTCTCTTCTCATACCTCAAGGGATATCTATTTAAAATTCATTGGAACAAAACATGGTGATTGAGTAATAATGCAATTCCTTTGTCTTAAGATGATGTTCTTCTAGAGTAAGTCAGTTCCTACTCAGCAAAAAGGGAAAAGAAAGTAACAACTCAAATACTCTACTTTCTCAATGTTTGTCTAGGTCTTTCTCAAAGCTAGGTTTTGTATGATTTGGCCAACAAGTAAGTTTTATTATAGCTACTGTGCACCAATACTGACATCTGGTGGTTTCATGATCTAAGTAGCAGGTCTGACCCAGCTAACACCCACTGGGATGTGTTGGGCATGAAGGTGGGCTGGGGATAAATTGGGTTCCCTAGAGTCTGGGCTTATGAAATGTATCCTCCTAGTATTTCCCCCATGCAGACTGCGGATGCAGTGGCAGAAGAGCCATTCTTTATGTTCTCCATTCTTACCTGGTGGTTCGCTCTGTAATCTCACCCTTGTCACCCATGGGGTGAATTATCCAGACTAACTAATTTCACAGACAGTAAATCACAGACGTAGCTAACGAATCTCCGTCTCATTAGGGAAGGTTAATTTAAGTAGACAATCAACAAAAAACTACAGGAGAAAAATGCAGCTTGAGTAGAAGATTTCTGTACATCGAGTGCACACAATAAATTCACAACCTCGACATCTGCCATTACCAGAGAAAACACTTAGGGAAAAAAAAGAGAAAGAAAAGAAAAGGGGCTCATTGCAATTTCCTCTGATGAATGCTAAATTTCCAATTATCATTTTAATTACTCAAGCCAGGCTCTTGAAGATAACAACAAAACTCAACAGCAAGTTTTAATATTAATTCTGAGAAGGAAAATTGGCCCCGGATGCACAGTCACTCAAGTTTAGTCCATCTCCCTCCTTTATGAGCTACCTGAACAAGTGCTCAGTGAGAGCTTTTGTAGTTATCATAGTCACATTAACTTGCTGGTAACACTATTTTGCATATGTGGTCCAGGAAACACAGTCTTCCCTCTTCCTTGCCATATGTCATTGGGCAAGATTCTGCAAACATTTGGGCCTACAGCTAATCGTGTAAAATAATAAAAAATAATAAAAATGTTATGTAAGGTGGTATTGAATGCCTTCTGGTCAAATTCCATGGAGTTTCCACAGTATCTTTGGTTTTTCCTTTATTTCAGAGCATAGATTTTTTAATAAGCAAGAACATTCAATGTCCTTTGTTCCACCTCACTGCTTTTATATGTCTGAACAATTTACTAAAGATGAGTTTTTATGCATTTTCTGAAGGCCTCATGAAACAAAAATTCCATGCATATCTGTACTACTGATTTAAGTTCCACATTAACTTCCATCCATTTGTTCATTTCTCTAAACATTCACTATTAGACTGTATTGGAAGAAGGAAGGTGTCCAAATCACTTGACAGGAAAACAGCACCATATTCAGGGATGGTCGAGCCACAAATGAAGAACTGTAGTCAGTTCATTAACTCATTGAAGTTATCTAGGGAAAGGTATCTGGGTTGGTAAAGGTTTGGCAATTCTAAATTATAAGGGAAAAAAAGACAGATTTAGGGACATTTGGCTTGGGGAAGGCTTGATTGAGAAGGGAGAAAGCAGGAATGATAGCTGAGTTTAATAATATAGAAATATATTTTAGGATGTGAAAGATACAGAGAGCGGAGGTTTGGCTTAATTCCCTTACCATTAGAACTAGCATCTCTGAATGGCAATATGCCGCAAAATTTGCATGCTTTTCAGCCATGGCAGTTATATACCGTATTTCTACACTGGACAGGAGGTTGGAGTAGACAGCCTCTGACATTTTTTTCCTCTCTAAAATATTGTGACTTCTAATTATGTGGCAATTAAAAATGATGATGCAAATCTTTATTTATCGACATGGAATGACGCCCGTGACATATTGCTGAGTGAAAAATAAAACAGATTTTAGAACAGTATGTTCGATATTATTCCATTTATATAAAATTTTGTGCATATTTCTGTATCTATCCAAAGAGAAATGTTTAATGGAATGCTCACTCAACATTAACTGGTTATTTCTGGATAGTGGGTTTCAGATGATGTTAATTTTTTTCTCTTTATATTCTAGTGGTTTTGACTCCTTATAATACTCATATATTACTTTGAAAACAACAAAATTCACTTCAATTTTTTAAAAATGTATTTGATAATTGTACAATTTCTTAACAATGTGTCTGGATTAGCACAAACTGTCAATAACTGAAATTGACTTGAAATCTGGGTAATCTGAATGTTCATCATTTACCTGCCATGTAGTTTTTAAAAGATAATTTTACCTCTTTGAGTTTTAGATTTCCTTCTCTGTAAAAGAAGGATTAAACACTACCACATAACCGTATGGTGAAGATTGATTAAGATAAGATACACTATGACTTTAATTAGCCTGAATGCACCTAACTACTTAAATCTCAAGTGCTTGACATTGATAAGAGCTCTACTGCTTCATACATGTTAGCTATTTTTTTTATTAAATTAACAATGAAATTATTTTCTGACTCATTAAAAAATATTCATTAAGCATCTGAAATCATTTGCAGTTGGCAGTGATAAGGAAATCTGTTTTGGGATCTATGGTAGATTTTCTTTTTTCTTTCGGTGTGAGGAGGCTTCCTTTAACATATTCTTGCAAATAAGTACTTGATTCCTTAGCCCACACACCAACTCGCTCAATATTAATTTTCCTTCCTTAAAACCCCAAACTGGGAGAATCCCACGCTCCACTGTCAACAAGCCATTTTCATTGGGGATGTAGAGGTAGAATCAGAGGCATAATTACATCCCTGGCATTCTCTTCAGGCCTCAGACTAGGGTCTCTGTTACTTGCGGGTTTGCATGTGCGTGTGACAAACAAAACATTAGCCATGATGAAGTGACATCCTGAAGGCATAAATCGCGGCTGGAGAAATATGGGGCCTGCCAGATTTCTGCATCAACTCTCAGGAGTCGTCTCTCTCATTTCTCACCAGCTTGAACTTGGTGTCCTGTCTTCCACTCGGCTCTTTTAAATTTCATCATCACTCCTGCTCATGGTAAGAATTTGGTAGGATTTATCAATAGCCAGCAAGAGGAGCCCTTCACTTCTACTTTCCTATCAAGGCTGGGGCGGAGTAGGTTTCATTACACCATAAATTAAAGCAGGAAAACATAATATAATTTATACATTTGTAAAAAAAAAAGAAAAGAAAAGAAAGAAAGAAAGAGAAAAGGCAGCAGCTCTTTACATCCGAAGTTCCCTGTAGCAAATCTGTCATCTCAGTGAGTGGGTTTTGAAATATCAAAAGTACTTACTGTCAGATGCAACCCTGGGACGGAATAGGCCAGCGCAGCTGCTGCTGGAGGCCTGCTTTGCACACTGAGTTCTCAGAGCAAACAGCACGAGACTTCTCAGGGCGCGACCCGCGTGCGGAGGGAGGATCTCCAAGGGGACTGCGTGTGGTGAGGATGGAAGCATCAGAGCCATTTCCCTGAACGCGTCCTAGTATTTCCTAGTCCCTGCGACAGAGCATGGTCCCCTCCAAGGAAGACCTGGAAGTCTTAGACTCAACTCTTTCAGAGCGACACTACTTGGCAGAGGCAGGCAATGTGTAGCCCATGTGCGAGTGTGTGTATGTTGTGTATTTTTGTTTCCCTGCCCAACTTAAGGTTCAAGGAAAGCTTTTGATGTAGTTACATGTATACCATGTGAATTTTCAGGAGTTATTCCATTTATACATCAATCTGCCCTCACTGTGAGTCTGTGTGCTTAGACCTGATGCGTGGCCTGGAAATTTAGAGGCAAGTAAGATAAAATTCCTGCCTTCCTGCAAGCTCATATCCTTATCTGGGAGACAGGTACGCCCGCAGGGCACAATATGGCAATTACTATTGTTGCTTCTGTGTAGGATGAAACAGGAAACTATGTATACACACTCTTAATTCCACTTGGGGAAGCTGGAGAAACTAACAGAAAAATATATTACTTAAGGTGAAATTTGAAGGAGAACAAAAATTTTCTGGAGGTGTAAAGAGAAGACATTGCATAGAGAAGAAACAGAATATGCCAAAGGCCAGAGATGGAATAAAATTTGGAAAACCACATGATTGATTCAGCATCGTTGAATATAAAAATGGCAAAGAAGTGACTTAGATGGAAAATGTAGAATAAAAGTATCATGTACACCAATTGATCTGTGCTTCTTAAAATTGTCTATGAGAGATGAGCAGTTTGTGACACTGGATAAGACATGTAACCTCTTAAATCTCAGTTTCCTCACCTAAGAAGTGGGGATTATAACACCTATCTAAAGAGATCTTTCTGAGGATTAAATAAGAGCCTGAGGACATATCTAGCACAATTCTACAGTCAAGTAGGCCTGCAGTATAAATCTGGATCTTGAATTCAAGCTCTTCCCTCAACCCCAACTGTCATCAAACTTTATCTTCCTGGTGCTCCATCTTTTTGTTTGTTTGTTTGTTTGTTTGTTTGTTTTAACAAAGGGTATAAAAACAAATCAAGACTAGCACTATAATCTTTCAAATTTCCCTACTTAAACACCAGCACAAATAGATACACATCTTCTCACTGAATCTCCTGGGCAGAAGTGCTACTAATTTTGTCCTTTGACATGTTCAGATCAAAACCGTGGAGTTATCCTTGACCTTTCTCTTTCTAATTCACATCAAGTTGAACAGCAAATCCGTTTAGTGCTGTCCTCAAAATTACCCAGGATCCATCCCCTTCTCACCACCTACACTCTTGCCAACAAGGCTCAAGTCACTATCACCTCTCTTTAAGGTAACAGAAGGTCTCTGTTCCCTGCTTGCCTTTCTTCAGTCTCTTTTTAATAAAATGGCTGGAACGATCCTATGAAAATATAAATCAGGTCATGTCACTTGTGTATCCTTTCTTCATATACTCGGCTCTTACAGACCATTTTTTTTTCTTTTAAACATATCCTTAATTTATATTGTAAAATATAGTTTAGATATGAAATCGTGTAAAATACATATATGCAGTAAAACAAATGCAATAAATTAGCACCTTATACTCACAACAGTTTAAGAAATAGATGATTCCCATTTATGTTGAAACCTTCTATGTTTTCTTCCCTAGTTGAAATTTCTGTGTTATTCCCAGCACAAGTAGCCAATATACAGTACCAAATTTTGTGTTAATAGGCCACTTGCTTTTTTTCATAGTTTAAATATTATTGCTAGAATATTATGCTGTATATAAGTTTGATTTTATGGGATAAGGTCGAACTGCTTTCCAAAAAGAAGGACCAATTTACACACTAGTGGTGAATGAGGACTCTTTTGGTTCTGCATATATGTTGATATTTGGTATTGATAGACTTCTTAGATTTTGTTAATCTTCTGGGTATAAAAAGGCAATCCATTGTACATGTACCCTATTCCTGATCCAGTAAGTATCTTTTCAAGTATCACAGGCCAGCTACATTTCCTTAGTAGTGAAAGCAGGATCATATATTTCCCCATTTTTTTTCCCCATTTTAATTCATGGTTAGTCTTTTCTTACTGATTTGTTAAAGATATTTATACATTCTTCAAGGTAAACCTCTGCCATTTATATGGTTACAAATGTCCTCTCCATGTTTGTGGCTTGTCTTTTCACTTTCTTCATGGGGTTTTACAATGAAGAATGCCCCTAATATTTAAAAAGTCAAATTTATGCTTTTATTTATGCTCTGTTCTTTTAGGTTTTGTTTAAGAAGCATTTTCTTACTCTGAAGAAATAAAAATATTATCCATTTTTGGGAAAAGCTTTATTGATTCAGTTACCGTACACTTAAGTCTTTAAATTACCTGGAAATAATTTCATTTATGATGCAGAATGAGTTGAGCATTCCTTTTCATTTCTTTTTTTCCATGTAGAGAACTGTTTTTCACAACAGCACTGCTTCTTAAACAGACTATAATTTTCCTACTAATCTGTTTTGTCCATTTTTTTTTAATGTCAGAGGTTTCCCTGTATGTGTACATCTCTTTCTATTCTGCTTCTCTGGTAGGTTTTTTAAAAAACTTTATTTTTACTGTTGACACTATTACACATGTCTTCCTCATCCTCCAACTTTGCCCAGCTCCAACCCAGCCCCATCTCCTCTCTCTGGCCATCACCACACTGCTCGCTGTCTGTGTCTATGGCTCTCTGGTGGGTTTGGAAAAACTCCTCGCATTTATCTACTCCAAGAAGTGCCATTTTAGTCACAGTTCCAAAAGAGTTTTCATTATGAACAACTGCAAAGTATTATGGAAAAATTTTATTGTATCCACTGAGATTTATTTATTATTCTATCTGTAAAAATGATAAGACAAATCTAAAGATTTTTCTAATATTAACATCCTTAGAACAATCTCATATTAATCATGATGGGTTTTTTAAAAATTCATTGTTGAATGCAGTTTGCTGAAGTTTTGCATGCCCCTGAGTGGCAGTGGACTGTTAAGTTCCTGTCGTATACGTTTTCTGTGTGGTTCTGGTTGTAAAATTATATTATTCTTAAGAAAAAAGATGGGAAGTGATGCCTGCCTTCTTTATTTTATTCTCTGAAAGGCATTTCATAAGATTGGAATTTTTTGTCTTTAGGATGTTTTATAAAATTCACCTGTGAAATGAACTTGGCCAGTTGCTTTGTTTGTGGGAATAGATAAAAACATTGTTCAATACCATTAATGTTATTAAAAATCATTCAAATTTTCTACCTATTTTCTACTTTTTATTCAGTCAGGTTTAGTAAACTATTTTTTGAGGATTTAATTCATATAAATGCTTTACCATTTATTTCAGTGTTTATTATACATATTGCCTCTTTTTTCTATTACTCATTGTTTATAGTTATGCTTCCACTCCTTTTTTAACATTGTTATCTATGTCTTTCTTCTCTCTCACTCCATCTCTCTGTTTTCCCCTTTTCTCCCTTTCTTTCTCTCTCTCACATACACGTATAAGGAGGTATCTTTGTCTTTATTGTTCAATCCTCATTTCTTCAGATTTTTCATGCCATTATTTTAATGATTTTTTAAAATTAATTAAATTTTATTCCTTTTACTTTTTAATATAAAGACTTTGGAACTATCAACTTCTTTCAGGTATCATTTTAGCTACAAGACAAACTTTTGATAGAATTTCCATAATTATTCAAATTTAAATATTTTTTACTATTTTAATTTCTTACTTGACCCATCAATAATCTAGGATATCATTTTATTTAAATTTCTGAATATATAAAATGTGATTTTTTTCTGGTGTGTGTGTGCAATAAGTATACATCCACACATATTTATTTATATTTACTTTTGTTATCTTTTTATATATTGACATACAGTGATTTCATTTTGGTGAGAAACTTTAGTTATCTAATATTAATGTTGTGAAACTTATTAAATTTTTATATAGAAAATAATTATAAAGAATGTACAAAACTCAACACACACATAAAAATACAAACAACCCAATTAAAAAATGAGTAAAGGACCTGAATAGACACTTCTCCAAAGATGACATACAGCCAATAGACATATGAAAAGATGTTCAATGTCACTAACCATCAGAGAAATACAAATTAAAACCACAAGGAGATACCATCTCACACCTGTCAGAATGGCTCTCATCAATAAATCACCGAACAAGAACTGGGCAGGATGTGGAGACAGGGGGACCCTTTTGCACTGTTGGTGGGAATGCAGATTGGTGCAGCCGCTGTGGAAAGCAGTATGGAGATACTTCAAAAAAATTTAAAACGGATCTGCCTTTTGATCCACAATCCCAAATCATCATTGCTCACGCATGTGCATTCCCGTCCACTCTCCTTGGCTGCCAGGTTACATTGATGTTGCTCAAACAATTCAATGCCTGAATTTTTTCTGGACTGACCTTGTATGTTCTGTGGTTTTGAAACTCTGTGGGCATTTTTTCCTTCTAGCTCAAGCAGTGATAGTGTTGCCCTTTGGGGTTTTGGTTTAATGTAGAAAATCTATCTGACCTCATGTAAGAGGCCCCAGGCTTTCTCTTTCCTTAGTCTCCTTAAAACTCTTGGTTTAGGCCCCCAGAACACACCGGCACTCTCAGCGGAAAACTGTCTAGGCTGCTCTCATTCGTCCCTTTGTGCTCATACTTCCCCACAGTCCCTGGCCTCTGATTCTTTTTCTCTGATGGTTTTTAATGTGCACTAAAAATAAAAAGAGTCAAGATTTATTTTAACTCAGAATACTAAATTTTGTGTACTGACTGTAAGATCATTGTATTTAATTCCAAAATAAAACAAAATATAATTAAACAAAAGAAAATCAATTAACTCTTGAGATTTTAACTGATGGTCAATAAATACACTACTAAGTTTCAAGTGGCAAATTCCTGACGTTGTTTTCCCAGTTTTCTCGTTCCATGTCCAGAATTGGGAGGAGGTGACAACTGATTGAATATTAAGCTACTAGGATATGTAGATTAATAAGCACCTTAATGAATTCATCTACAATACATTAAATCCCTGAACTCTGAAGTTCTTTCCTTGCTGGAAAATACAGGAGCCTTCACAAATGAGCACAAGCAAATGAGATTAGACTTTCAATCACTGGTCAGATAATTAAGTATTAAACTCCTTGGCTTTTCTCCTCATGTTTATTAGATGTTCTTCATTAACCAAATATGGAAGTGAAGGGCTCCATCACTGTCAGCTGGTGTTCCTCCCTGGACAGCCTTAGAAGCCTTTGCTCCTGGTATGAACAATTTCCATGGGGAGATAGGCCTTGGAAGGCTCTTGTTTGGGTCTCCAAGACTTAGGAACCGCACCACGCACTGTTCTCCTGGTAATGTCTTTCTATAGCAATGGGTTTAGTCAGACGAGTTTTAGTCCCAGTTCTGGCATTTTAAATCAGATGATCATGGATAATTCTTTTCTCCTACATGCATCTGTTTTTCCTTCTCCTTAGGTGAGGGATGTAAATCTTAGTCCTTTTCAACAGAGAGCTTTTAGGAGTCTGTAAGATCCAAATGATTGTGGTCCCTGTCTTGATATGTACCTTAGTTTGTTTTCTATCATGAGCAAGAGAGGGGGGATGGCCATCCTTTAGCAAAGTGAAGTCTTTCAATTCATAAGTACACATGATGGTTTTCCCATTTCTCTCCTTGGTGGCTGAGCAACAGGGAACAGTGAGATAAGAAGGTTCAGCCTCATACATAGGTGCCCAGGAACTTCCTGCCCAGATTCTTTGAGAGGCTCACCTTGTCACAAAATACCTCTCATGAGCCTGGGGAGGAAAACCAAATGCATCATCTGTCATATACTAGCAGATAAAATATCAGATAGAATTCTTGCCCAAATCCTGTGAGATAGGCATCCTCATCCTTATTTTGCTCATGGGAAAAACCAGGGCTCAGAGAAGCTAAACAGCCTAAACTTTGATAAATGACTAGCACACAGCACTGCCAGAGGTAGAATGAATGGCACACTAACTGCTACTGTCACTTCGTGTCTGTCACCATTCACTCTTGATGGACTGGAGTTCTGGTCCTGCATCTCTCCTTGCAGGGCCCTGGGTGTGGGGAAGGACCATCAGTTCTCTCCAAATCAATGATGAATAATGGTATTATTTTCTCCCGCATCATTGTTTATATAATGATAAAATTAGAAAATATATGGACACTTTCTTTGAAAGGTTTAAAGGCATAATAACTAAGCTTAGTCCTTGGGAGATGTGTCCTAGGATCACAGTACTACAGTGATGTAGAGATTAGGGACCCACACTCTGGAGCTAGATGACCTCAGTTAGACTCTTGATTCAGTCCCTTACTCCCCACCTTCAAAATGAGGATACTAAGAGCAAGTGCAGGACAGGGTTGTGGTGAAGATTGAAAGAGTAAATTCACATAAAGGACAGGTCCTTGGCCTGGCAAAAAGTAAATGTTCAGTAAAGTTAGCTGTTAGGAGCCCCACTACGTGTCTGGCACCAGAGAATATTTTAATAATGCTCTGTTACTGTTTTCTCATATATAAAACTACTTCCATGTGGTTGTTAGCACTTGACTCATACAAGAATTTTGACTTTTTTTTTTTTTTTTGCAAAGCTAAGTGGCCCGTAATTCTTCCTTTTTATCCTCCTCTTTTCCTTTATTAATGCACTTATTTATTGTATCTTTCAACAAAAAGTATCATGTGCCTGCCTAAGGTGTGCCGGAATCTCACAGGATATTCTGGGAAAGTGAGGAGGAGGAGGGGTCAGGTATGAGAGAGTGGAGAAGGAGAACAACATCCCCAAGTAGGAAATTTGAGTCTTTCCACACAAGGCAGTGCCTTAGGGTGGAGGTGGGGTATGAGCTACAAAGGATTTTGTTCATGGCTGAAGTAAAACCCTCAGGGGATTCCAGCAAAGCTTCTCTTTCCCTTTTATTGGAGCTCTTTGCTGGAGCTATAAACCCTCCAAATGAGTTGAGATCATTAGGGAAGCTCCACTGATCACTGGTGAAAAAATATAACAATTAAAACCAGAAGCCTCGGAGTGGGAAGCCTGGGGAGGGGAACAAGGGAGGAGAAAGAAGCAGGGATGGCTTTTAATACTTAATAACAAATACTAATAATGGCAGTGAGTCGGGGACTAATTAAAAGTTTCTAAAAAGAGAGATTGAAAGAGATAGAAAAAGGAATTCATCCGTAATATTTTGCTTGCCTGGAATCAGGAAGTACTGCAGCCTTGGGAAGGGAGTGAAAAGCAAGGAGTTGGAGGTTTGGGTTCCAGGCCTGGTCTTGAGTGACTTGAGCAACCTTGGCAAGCAACACCCCTCTCTCTGAACCTTACTGTTCTCATCTGCAAAATGGTGCCTGGCTTTTTATCTTATTGGGCTTAGTAACAACTGGGGGCTGTATTACGCTACATACATAGAACAAACTGCTGTCTACCCTCCAAGGAGAAGCATTGCCTAAGAGTTGTTATGAATGACCTCCAAGTCCTCTGCAACTTGACAATTTTATGTTTCCGCCAAAATAGATAAGTAAATAAAAAATGTCATCTGTGAACTGGTATTTCAAATAGAGAGAGAAAGTCATGGAACTTGGAGCTTAAATGATATTCTTGAAGGACTTTTGCCCCCAGTAGTTCTATTACCCATCTATAATAGTTTCTGAATTTATTCCCATTAGACATTCATTCCTTTGGTGTAATCTTGCATGTCTTCATCTTTCTCTGATGAAAGTGCAAGTGGATGATAAGTCATCACCTACCACTAGCAATGAACTTTGCATTAACAGGCAAATACTTTCCTGAGGAGACAGCTTTATGGTCTGAAGGAAAGGAAATAATTGACAAACTGGAAATTTGTAAGGAATAGTATAATGCAGGCTTGAGTAGGAAGAGAGTTCACAATAGACTATCTCAAAAATATCACTTGTCATAAAACATCATAGGCAAAAATAAATTCATTAATTAATGACTATTGAATACCTACTATGTGTCAGCTGCTTTAGATGTGTAGGTCACTCACATTGCATGAAAACCAACGAGGTAAATATCTTATAGACAGAGAATTTAAAATGCAAAAAGAACACATAATTCGCCATAAGTCAAGGGACAAATGAGAGAGCCAGGAACTGACCGCAGAGCCCTGTTCTTTGTGCCCCACCTTGCTAACCTCTGTCCCACTTTTCACGTTCTCAGGCCCCAGGAGGCCTTCAGGGCTGAGAGTGACCCACAGACCTGCAAATGAATCTGGACACAGACTATTTACAGCATCACCTGGTTCTCCAATTTGTATTTTTGAGGTTGTTTCATTCCTTTGTGAATCCACACTCGATATATACTCATCTGCTATCTCCTTTTAAATTCTCTAATAACATTGTTTGGTGGGTGCCTCTTCCTCACAAGAGCTTTTTGGTGGCAGCATAAGGCATTCAGTTTTGTGAGTCAAGAAATTACCTGATCATGTTTTGAAAGATCCTGAGGCCCTACCTTAGAGACTCTGATTCAATGGTTACAAGGATGGTCTGAAATGTAGGTTTTTGTTTTTTTTTTAAAGCAGCATGGCCCCAACCACCGCACCCTAGGCAATTCTGATGCAGGTGGTTTAGGGGCTACTCTTGGAGCACAGCATAGATGCATTCTGAATTCAAATCCTGGCCCTGCTATTCACTAGTTCTGTGAATTTAATACCTTTTTTCAAACTGCTTCTGAGATTGAGTTGTATCATCTATCAAACTATTGGAAGGATATCTATTTCATGGTGTTACCTCGAGAATAAAACGAGGCAGTATATTAACTCTGGGCTGAGAGGAAGTGGTTTGTAGCAGTGGGGTAGAGAGGCAGAGAAGTATAAGAATGCTGGAGTCAGACGACCTGGGTTCAAATCTTGGTTGACCCATTTGTTGGCTCTTTAATGTTGAATGGATTCCTTAACCTCTCCCTGCCTTAGTTTCCTCATTTGCAAGATGAGAATACCATGAGGAAAAGTGGGATCATAACAATTCAAATGAGAATAGCGTGGTGGCTTTTTCATCAAATAATTATGAACATTAAACACAGTGACACCTACAAAGTGCTTAGAACCCTGACTGGCACTGAATTTTATTATTAATACTTAATATATAAGAGTTTTCTAAGGGTAGAAAATCCATCTGGTTCTCTGTGGCAGAACACCGGTGTTGTGAGCAAAGCAGGCAATAATACCAAACACTGTTAAATTTTTTTTTTAAAAAAGCCAATCTTGGGAAGATAGGGGAAGTGGCCCCACAGTGAAAGATTCTTAGATGGTGTCCAACATTCCCCAAATCAAGCACGTGCCTGGCAGAGGCTTTCTCAGGTGACTTTTACCCTGTCTTCTAAAAACAAAGCGCATTTCAAGAGGAAGTCCATCCGTAGGCTTCTCATTCACTCATTCCTCTTAAATCACCCAAATATTGTTGTATGAAACCATTTGATGCCCAAAGAGTAATCTGAATGAATAACAGCATGATTTCTTCAAAAGCTTTTCACTGACAGGCAAGAAGCAGTGTGTTGGTAAACAAACTTGTCAACCAAAATGAAGTGATGGATATTACCATCTTGATTTCTTCCCATCACCCTAGAGTCTTAATGTGCATCTCAATCACTTTTGTTCTGTTTTCTTTATCTTTTCCTATGGTCTATGTGTTTCATTTTCTCACCCCTATTTCATCAGCACCTTAAGGGTAGGTAGAGTTCGCTTTCCAGTTGTGAAGCAAAGAAAATCTGACACTCATTTCTACAAATATTTATATAGAATGGAAAAAATACCAGGAGGGGTTCTGGTGTTCAAGGGCAGATAATTGTATAGTTAAAAGATCTGAATAACAGATCTAATCTTCTCATTTCTATTAGGAGGTTTTAGTAGAAATGTGGTAGGAAAGGAAAATCCTTTGAGAGATCTATGCTCTCACCTGCACAGGTGAATGACTCCTAAGTCAAACTGGCAACTAACTCTTTAATACAGGGCAGAAAATGCTGACAGCATAAGGGAAGGACGGTTATTCTACAGACATGCGGAAGAGGAAGGAATTAGTTTTGGGCATTGGTTCATTAAATGTTTTAAGTGAAAGCCAAATATGAGAGCTGTTATAAAGCATGGATAGGACTTTAACACGCAACATTTGGGTGAGCTGTGCATTGGCAGAACAGCACGACTAAAGGCCCAGAGGTACAAACGATATTCAGAAAATAACTTGTTGTTCCATTGGATCACAACAAACTTTGTGTAGGAAACCTCTGAGTCAAATTATGTCTTAAGGAATATAAAAGTCACCCAGGCCAAATAAAATGTGTCATTTGAGTCCTGTCCACAATGGCTCCAGACAAATGGTCCTCCAAAAATTAAAAATTGGTGTGTTTGCCATCAGTGACCAGAAACTCACTCTCTGTCCCAATAGTCCATGGCACGTTTGGAAATTTATGGAATAGTTTTTCACCTACAATTAATACTTTTGTGAATTAATTAGATTACATACACGAAGAAAAAACATAAATGGTCTTTCCTTTTATGTCCTTACAACACTAAAGATAGTTAAGGAAAAGAACTATTTATTCATTCATCAACTCGTTGATTCCAAACTCCGTATTCTGAGCCAATTACTGGGTGGTCGATGGGGAGCAAACTGATTCAAACCCAGCCCTCAAATAGCAAGTGCATGATGAAAACACCGTGTGATGGGTGCGTGATGAGAGCGTTCCAGGTACTGAGGAACTACATCAAGGAGGCATATGTTCCTGATTAGCGAGACTGGCATAATCCTGGTCTCCAAAACTATGTTGTCTCTTGTTGGGACTGAAGCTCAGTTCCTTTGATTCTTTCTCATTATCTTGTTTACTCCTCTGTGATCACAGCCTTCTCTTCTTCAAACTGTAAATAGCACCATGAGCGCCATCAGAATTGGAGGTATCTATCATCTGACTGGTTTAATATGCTTCATTTCTATTTATGAAGTTTCAATTTGTAGCAAACATTTATGTTGGGTAGCCATTTTTCACGTTTTTATTATTTTGATTTTTTAAATTGAGGAATAATTGATATATAATATTACATTAATTTTAGTTGTACTGAACATAATGATTCAATATTTGTATGTATTGCAAAATGATCACCACAATTAGTCTAGTTATTATTTTGACTTTATCATCCACTAAAATCCCAAAGGTCACCCAGGCACACATACATACAACACACACACACACACACACACACACGCATGTGCATGTTTACATATAATTTTGTAATTATAAATTTTTTAAATTGCTGTGGCTTCTATTTCCAGAACTTTCCTTTTATGTTATTACATCCTCCCTTTTTAGGAACTCCCATTTCCCCAGGCTGCTCCGATCACTTTGAATTCTGATTCTGTCACCTAACACAGTCGTACCATCATGTCACCTACATAGTTAATGATCATGACTCCTCACTCTTCATCCAAGACATTGGCAGAAACATTGAACAGAGCAGGATAAAGGACACAGCCTGCGGGCTGCCGCCAGTCCCTGTCCTCAAGATTGGTATTGATCCATTAATTAGCACTCGAAGGGACTATCTTTCAACCAGTTACAAAACCAGTCTGTCAAGCTCCCATCCCTCACTCTTTTCTACAAAGCCATCAGAGGAGGCTTTGTGAAAAGACTTGTGCCAGACTAGATGTGCTATGTCAACTGCCTTCCCTTGTCTACTATCCAAGGCTGTAAATACTCTGGAGTTAAATGAGGTCAGTCTGATTTTACTCTGGGAGAGCTCACGCCATAACCAAAGTGAAAGTAGTACTCCTTTTGCGTGATTAGAACTTCAGAATGTGGGAGCTGTAAAGGATTGCAGAGATTATCTCATCCGGCCTCATCATTCCACAAGTGAGCCTCAAGCTTGAAATAACTCTGCTCATGGTCACACAGCTAGTCAGAGCTTGAAATGTAGTTATAACTTATATTCCCCTTTTCACACTTAGGAGGAGTGGAATTGACTTTAGAAAAGCATTTCTCAAAATATAGTCTACGGAATATTACTTCTAGACTAAAAAAAATGTTCCCGTGTTCAAATGCATCTGAAAAAAAACCTTATGCATTGCTGTGGTAGTCATTCACAATTTATTCAGTCATTACATGAATATTTAATCATTGTGCCCTATGCATCAGACAGTGTATTAGGCACAGGGATATGACAGCAAATAAGATCTATTAAAAATTCCTTTCTAAGGGGAGAAAAGTTAAATAACTAATTACTCAAATATAATAGAAATATTACTATGAATTATAACTTTCTCTGAAAGAAATTTATAGGGCGTTCTAAGAGATGGGAAGAACATAAGATATGGCTTATCTGAGAAAATGATGTTTAAATATGTAAGGAAACTCCGATAAGAAATATCTTGTCATGTTCAACAAAATGAAAATAAGGGGAGGTTGTCAGCTTCGATCCTGTGAAGAACACGTAAGAGCTCAAGAAGGGATTTGTTGGCAGTGTTAGGGGAAAAAATATAAATATAAATATGAATATGAAGTGCATTGGTGCATTTTGAGCCAGAGAAGGACCCGATCTCATTATGACCATTTTGAAAATATTCCATTTTCTTCTCTGTGGAGATAGTATCATGAGGGGTAAGAGGACAAACACAAGAACTTGCTAGGAAAATTTTGGCAAAGTTCTGGAATAGAAAAAATAGCCTCTCTAATATTGATCTATTACAGAAAAGAATCTAGTAAATAAACTTCTAGCCTCTATCATTGTTTCCTAACCTTTTCCAAATTCATTTGACCACAGAACCATTATTTAAGTAATACCTATTTCAGTTCATGAAATTCTGAGGAATACATTTGCGAGATATTGCTTTGGGATAGCTCAGGTTAAAGTCACATTCCAGGCCCTTCTAAAATGATAATAGCTCTTGCCATTTGCTTGATTTGGAGTTTTATTTGTTTCTTTATTTTTTTTTCTGGTACATGATTCATTTGTTTATGAGGGTCACCCTGGTGCTAGCTGGTTTACTTCTATTCACATTGCCACGTGTCAGTCTTAGAAAAATGCAGACCCATGAGGTAATCCCAATATATAATCATGTTTATTTGTGTATCTTTTCATTTCTCACCTCCCTCAACTCACAATGTTGTCTGTTCCCAGAATAGAATTCTAATTGCTCATTAATATGTAGGAAAACTAACTCCTACGTAAAAAATTACCTTCCAGACTAATTAACCAGTAATGAACTTCCCATTCAGATACATTTCCATGTGCTGATGTAATCTTATTTTTAAATAAGGAATGAAAGATAAGGGGACTAGGAGGAGGCACCAAGGTGTTAACACAAAATAATCAAATTCAACAAGGATAGTGTGATTCCTGTACATCAGCTCCATAGCTCAGGGCTTCTGATACTTTAATACACACATGGATTCCCTGGGGCCCTGGTTGAATGCAGATCCGCACTCGGTAGATCTGAGTGGGGCCTGAAATTCTGCTCCCCAGTGACGCTTCCAGACCTTGGACCACATTTTTGAATAGCAAGGATGTTAAGCACCATTTTAGTTTTGCATTTCAGGGAATCAGCATATCCCTTGTTTCAGCAACCAGCAATAGAAAACCCCAGTATGATGGTTATCAGAGGGAAAGGGAGGTAGGAGAAGGTAGAAGGGAGTAGTAGGGGGGTGTAAATGCTGATAGAAGGAAACTTGATTTTGGGCGGTGAACACACAATACAATACACAGATGATGTATTATAGAATTGTATCCCTGAAACCTACATAATTTTATTAACCACAGTCATTCCAATAAATACAATTAAAAAAAAAAGAAAAACACAATTCTGACAGTTTTAAACAATGGCACCATTTGTTATTTTGCACACAATGCATCCAGTGATAGGGTGGGTCTAGCCATGATACATCAGCATCTCAGTATTTCCAGCAAAGATGCAGACTGCTTCAGTCTCCCCTCCACAGTACCCCCATTCTCAGGCTACTTCTCCTGCTCATGACATGGTTAGAGCAATTTCAATACCCTACTCAGATACACCACCATCCAAAGGGAAGTATTTCTCTTCTACAGTTTTCTTAAGAATAAAGAAACTTTGACAAGGGTCCCCCAGAAGTTCGCTCTCACAGTTACCATCCAGATCTGTATCAAGTGTTCATCAGTAGTGGACACTATGGAAACGCCACCTTCTGTCCTCGGCCCGTACCCGGGTCACCTGCAATTTTCTGGGCTAACCCCAGGTATGCCCCCTGAGGTTTCCTCCTGAGAAAACTTCATCTCTATGTCTGATGACCACCCCTGGAGCATCCTCAGCCTGTGTGTGGGTCAAACTGGAAATGCAATGGTTAAGGTGCTAAGTAGCAACCTTAAACAAGTGAGGACTGGAACTAAACTTCTGGCCTCTTCATTCCTTGGGGGTGAATTCTGAGTCCTACTTTAGGTCTCCAGCAGCAATAGCTCCCAGTGGCCTTCAGAGGAGATGCACCCAATCACCCTTGGTAGCTTTCTTTGCTTCCCCTTCTCAGTTCCTGACTCCTTCACACTGGTTCCTAGGATCATGCCCCAATAACAACTTAAGCCTATAACTGTGTGTTGGGTTCTGTTTGTGGGGAATGAGTTAAAACAGTTAAAATATCACAGCCAGACCAACTTAGGAGTGGAAGTACTCCAACTGACTTAGATGGGAGGTTTAAAAAATGGGGGCCCCAGACCAGGTGTATCAGCCTCATCTGGGAATTCATTAGAAATGCAAATTTCAGCATCCTTCCTTAGGCCAACGGGGCCATATTCTGAAGTTGGAGCCCAGATAATCTGCATTTCAATAAAACCATTCAGATTACTTCGGTGCATGTGAAGTTTACAAATATTGCTGGTTGTGATTAGCCAGAAATATACCTGGTTCTGGGGAAGAAATCTCCTCCCATGACTCACCTGATCATGAGGAGGATGGAGAGATATCCGATCGAAATCATGGTTCTCTTAAGGAGGGAGAGGCGTGACGGCATGGGACAATAGATGCTCAAAACCACCATCTCTGCGTCCCTAGAGGGAAGTCCGGAGAGTAAAACCAAGTTGCCCCAAACCTCAGAATTGGAAAATGGGCAACGTGGGTTTTCACCCTGGCTTATGACAACAGAAACAGTGCTCTTTACCAGTTGCTATCGCTCTGTGGTCTCTGGGGGGTTTGGGACAGGGTTGGAGAGGGAAAGCCACTGAGGACAATATTTTCCTTGCCAGAAGTCATAGCATGTGTTCCTTTGGTGGCAATAAATTCCATGAAAATGCAGATAGATAAAGAGTTCTGACATTTACATCTAGCATGAAATAAATATAGTAAGAGGAGAGGATAACAGTGCAGCATGGAGCTTTTATTAATGTTGGACTAACTCTGTAGAGGAAATTCTTCATTTTATTGCTTTAATGTCAGGCTTCTTCCTTTCCTCCAATGGGCATGAGAGTGGGGCTGCCTCTCATTTCCAATCAGTAAATGAGAAAGCAGCTGTCGAGCACCTCTAGAAGGACCAGAGAAGCCATGAAGATGTATGAAGTGTACACACAGACATGCACAAGACATGGACCATACCAGGCACTCATGACCTGGGAAGGCCACACAAAGAGATGTATTCCGATTTAACATTTATTGAGTCATTGAAATGTTCCAGAAGCTACCCTAAGTAATTTTACACATACTATTCCATTTAAAAACACACATAAAAGCCACAATGCTGTCTACATGAAACTAATATGAAATAGTATTGAATGTCAATAGTGGCTGGTAAATAATAATTTAAAAAACACATGCAAATTAATAAAGGCTAAAACAATAACACAGAATAAACCCAGACACTAAATTGTGTCCAAAATGGATCGGAGAAGAGAAAAACTGTCAGGAGAGACAAAATCTATCAAGGGAAAAAGTATCATTAATTTACTACATGATCTTAGCCAAAATGAGGGCATTGGATCCTATCTAAAATGAGGGTATTAGATCAGATGAGCATATCCCAAAATTGCATTCTGTGGAAAATTTCTCTTTAGGATAATAGCTACGCAGCAATAACAACAAGGAGGTCGGGGAGAAGTGGCAGAAGACAAAAGCACTTAGGAAACATTCAGAATCATGGTCAACAGCGCTGAGAGGGTGTTGAAGATGCTTATGCATTTTGTGAATTTACAAGAGGGAAATCTTATTTGTAGCATTTTGTAAAAATTATTTTATTACAAAGCCCGCTATTATATGGCACTCAATAACTCCCTTTCCTGTTTTAGAACCAGTGTGGAAAATGCTGGAAATCACATCTGAGGGTTCTTCCTACTAAACGGTTCTGAGAGATGGCAACTCAGGTCAGTTCAGTTGGACAATCTTTTAAGGACGATTCAAGTTCAATTCAGGAAAGAGCAAGGGCACGTGCAGTAAGGATAACAGCATAAGGGAAATCTGTGGAATAGTGTTTTCCTTCACTACCATTGTAGGCAGTTACATACCTTACATCTGTCCAATACATTTATGACATGTTTTCGGATGAATCTGCTCATATAAAACCGCTGGTGACCCAGATTTCTCTTTGGGTTCTCCATTTTTATTTTTTTTCAGTGAGAAAATTGAAGCTTGAAATGATAGCATCTAACTTTATGCACTTTCTCTGTCCCCTCCCTGTGATTCCTTCATTTTTGCTGAGCTGATTTGCTTAAAATTTCTGCATTTCAGAAATTTTTAGCAATTTCTTTTTGCTTTTTGTTTCCCATAACATTGTGCTATGTTTTCTAGTGCCCAGGTCTTGTTATGACTTGAACATTTACTGGGAATAAAGCGATCCCACAAATAGGGAGGATGTTCATATGGAAAACTGACTGGGCTGTACGTATGACTTGGCTCTGGCCCTCATGACACCCCTGGCCAGCCACCGTCCCTCAGCTTGGTGTCTGTAATTAAATAACTCCAGTACTACATGAGTTCATTAGTTGCATGCTTATAAAGGTCTTTGAGAAATCAAAATTCTGCCTCATAGGGAGGGTGTTCTGAAGGCAGATGTCTAATGGGAGAAGCAGGAAGTTCAGGGCTGGGAAACCAGCTGGCTGGACTCAGTCCCAGACCCTGTTCCTGGATGATGTTGGGCAAGTCATGCCTCTCCTTCCAGCTTTTTGTCTCTTTGTATTTTTTTTTTAAACGAAGGGGGAGCTTTCTAAGGCTCCCTCCAGAGCTCACATACAATTATTTTTTAATGTGAATTGACCAAGTCAAACTTAGCAATCAATGTGGTGACCAGTGTCACATCAGACAGCCCTCATGGCGATTATTTGAATTGGGGCACTTGAAACCCTCCCAACCCCCTGCTCCTGCCAGAGAAGATGAAAGTGTCACTTCTGACCCCAGCACAGGCCTTTGCCTTGAACTTTGCAGTGTCTTTCACATTACCATTTCCAGCTGGTTCTTTGCCCCCCGGCGAGACCAGACTTTTCTGAAAGAGTGTAAACTTCTCTGAATGATATTTGAAAATAAAATATAATTGATTTCACAGCTCCTTGAACCTCTCCTATCAAGAATTGATTTTTTTCCCTCTTCTGTTATACACACTTGGAAGTGATTTGAGTGATGAAAGTAGAAACTTCAACACATAAATATTCTTCATCCTTTGTCCCTTTCTATTTAAATTTGCCCCTGAGAAAAGAGTATGTGTACAAGTGCATGTATTTGTGCAAGTACCCTTTCACATATATTCCTATCTGTTTTTGACTTTTACACATGAGTTCCTCAATCTGTATGCACTGTACATGGGCTTTTGTATATCAGTGTCTGTGTACACTATGTATACAGCAAACACTTTTTCTTTATACATGTGTATTTTTTGTACGTGTGCATCCTAATGCAAGTTCGCATGTGTACTTGTAATCATGCACATTTTAGCATATGGGTGTTTTGTATACATCTATGTGCCTGTTTGAATGCTTGTGGCCTGGGTATAAATCAGCTCAAATACGTCCGGGTGCCATGCAAGTGTGTTTATTCATATGCACAGGTCTGTGTAAGTGCCTGTCTAGTTAGATTGGCATTTGAAAGCACACCAAGATTTATAATTTTCCTTTCTCCCCAAAGAAAGAATAAACAAAAGTCAACTTTTCTTGGATGCTCCAGACAGCTCCTGCAGATTTGGACAGTCATTACGAACCATGGAGTGTTCTCCTCTGCCAACCCAGTATTAGCTGTCACTTCCTCAGGCAGGATAAAGTCACCCAACTGGACTGTATCCTAATTGTCTGGCAAGAGAAGGAGGTATGGCAGATGCCGCCGATGGACCTGGTAACCCCGCTCTCTGCACCAGCCCAGGACCTTGGTTGGTCCCCTAGAAGTCACCCCTGGGGTACAGCACTGGTGTTGGATCCCCGGTGCTTAACTATTTTTGAGTGACACAAGGGCTGGCTGAAGATGGTGCTGACTGAAGCGCTGGCGCAGCAGAAGCTGTAGGTGCCAGACAGGCCCAGCACACCTATATTCCCTCCCTTGCCTGCCTAGATTTGTGTGAGCGGCAGATCTGTGCTTCTCGTCAGTCAGCCTGTCCACGTGTAGCTGGAAACACTGCCAGAGTGGTCAGTGTGTGACAGCGATGGTTGGTCGGGGAGGAACTGAGCTCATGTTTAAATAGGCCGTTGGCTTTCTTTAGCAGAGAGAAGGAGTCCCTACATGGGGCTTGTGTCGTTACCTGGGGAGAGAATGTGACACTTATCAGTTAAAGGTAGAGCAGGACATGGAGACTCACCACAGACGCTGAGGAGAGTGTGGGCTTGCACGACCTGGGGAAGAGGGCTTGTGAAGGTGAGGGGGTGGGGCAAAGAGGAGCATAGCAGAATGGCATATGGAGGCCTATGCTCAGGTCTCCCCTCAGGTCTTCGTTCTTCCACTAGCAAGAACTTGGTTCAAGTCCCTTTAGACAAGCCTCAGAACAAGGGTGCCATGGACAACCTCTAACCAAAACCAAATCCTGTGGACTTTATCTTATCTTCAGTGCCACAACTTGAGTCCAGCTTGACCACATTTTCTTTTTCCTGGATTTTACGGCTCCCTTAACGGCCTCTGCTTTTACTCTGCCTCTTTCAAGTCTATGCTCCACATTGAAGCCAGAGTGATCATTTAGAAACCACAACATTGGTCATGTCTTGCCCTCACTTAAAGTCCTTTATGATGTTTTTATCACCTTTAGGACAATTCACATGTCTATTAGCATGACATGTGAGTGTTTCCATGATCAGAGTAAGTTATGTCCCGCGCAGCTCTCGGCCTCTCTTATGTTGTCCCTCTACCTGAAATACACAGTTTTCTACTCTGTCCATCGGAACAGCTCCTACATGTCTGTCCAGCATAGGCTGAAACATGTTTCCTTTGAGAGGACTTTTATATGTACCAAGGCAGATAAAAAACCCTTGCCAAATCATCCTGTACCAAATTCTACTTTATTTGCCTAACTGATCACAGAGCACTAGAACTGACTGCTTAATTGATAGCCTTCCTTGTTAAAATTTATGCTGTTCTAGGGCAGAGGACAGGTCTGAAGTAGACACTTCCATTGCTCTATTGCTTGGCACAGTGCTTAGCAGATAGAAGATGCCCCATAAATGTTTGCAAAGTAAACTAATAAATAAATACCAATTAATAATCCATTACATATGATTATGTTAATTTACCATAGGTGAAGAACTTCCTAAAAGAAATAGAGACTTTGTATGCAATTTACTGAAAGTAGGGGCCTCTTTTGTATACCACTGTACTTCTCTCCACTCCAATAAAAATGTGTGGTGCAGATTAGGTTCTCTATTAATATTTAATAAATTAATACATTTTAAAATAAATATTTCATATGCTATGCACATACTTGGAATATATCGACTCTCTTAACTTTTCTCACCCAGATACCAGTAACATCAAGGAAGGCGACCCTAGAAGATCTGGAGATGTAAGTCATGCTGGCACACTGGAAGGAAGAAATCTCTTTCTTTCAAGTCTCAAGTTATAGCTCAAAATCCATGCAAATTCTCTAGTCTATACCACATTCTGTATGTTTGTTTTATTATAAAAATAAGTTTACCTCAGTTGCCATGAGCAAAATATTAACTGAAAGATATATGCCATATATATATATATATATACATATATATATATATATGACCTGGCTTTTCACACTTCCTGGTATGTGGACGCATACCACTTCTGATGGGCTTCTTCTACTTCAGGAATGAATGAAACCCCAATGGCTAACCCAGAAGCCATGTCGTGGCCAGAAACATGATGTGGAGGTGGTGGTCTGCCAAATATCCAAAACTCATTTAGGGATGAGGTTGGTGCATCTTTGTAGAATGATATACATGGGAAGTCTCCTACAAACCAGTCCAGGAGCTAACCCAGACAGGGGTGATTATTCGCTGATATCACACGGCTATTACAGTCCATCTTTGGCTCCTCCTATAAATGTCCTCTCGTTGCTGTCCGAGAGCTTTTTTCTCCAGTAGCCTCCCTTCTGCCTTCTCTCCTTTCTGCCAGTTGCAATTGCACACACTCACTCATGCCCTTCCATTCTCTCATGCATAGAATGCAAAGCTTTTGAGGCTTCTTACATTATTATCTTATCCTCATATACCTTCACTATTGAATACATTCTGCAAATTTAATTAGCCGGCAATTTATTCCCTCTGCCTAGTCATTAGTGAAGTTGAATAACTTGATGAACGAGAAAAAGAAGTAACTTTCTTTAATGCTGCATACAGAATAAAGAACTTTGGCCTTTTTTTTAACCTCTCTAGCTTACAGTGATGGGGGACCTAGGTGATAGAAGCCCAAGCCAATCAGAAATCAGATATAAAAATACAGTGGGTTTCAATGGGACATTTTTAAGTAGTTCTAAATAAAGAATACCAAGGAGCTTATCTAGAACAATGCAGTTGTTTGTGGCACAAAGCTGTTCCATTTATTTCTGAATATTGTTTTCTCCTCTAAATACTAGGTAAGCAATTTTCAAAACCATTTAGCTATTTCTGTGGCATCTGCTTATATAGTATTGTTATTCTTTTGGGAGGCCTCGCTGAAGGATCCGGATTCTTACTTTGATTGTCCTGGCCTCAAAATCACTTTTCCTTCACTGATTTCAGAGTGTCTTGTTTCTTTTCTTTTCCTTTTTCCCTTCTGAATCAGCAAAGTAATTAGATAACCTCGTCCTCTTTCCAGCTGTGAGTCCCTGGGAAATTTCTTGTGACCTTTGAGAACAATCTAGTCCCCAGCTCTAGAGAGGTTACTCATGTGCCATTTTCAGAGATTGCTCCAGATGGTTTAAAACAACAAAGACAGCTACACCAGACACTGGCCATCTGACGTAGAGCAAGTAGCCTCCATGAGGAAATCAAGTACATTTTATATATAGTGTCATCTCTCCTTCCCCTACTTCACTTTAAAGTATTTTTCTAAACTATAAATAGATGTATGTGAATTATTTGAAAATTATGTCACTAAAGCATACAGCAATGCAAGGCAATAAACAGCTGGCTGGCTGTGAGGTTAGAACAAGTGATCTCGTCTTTTTAATGACCTATGTGGTTTTTATTCAATAATTCCCCTCTCTGAGCCTTGTTTTCTTTCTTAAATGAAATAACAAACTGTATATTTCACCCAACTGGACTTGGAGCTAGGTCAGGATAAAGATTGTAGTTTACTGATTACTGATTTTTGTCCACACAGCGCTTAGTACAATATAAATAGTTGAGGATAAATTAGTACTTATTGAATAGAATTGACAGGGTTGTTGAGAGGCTGACTTGAAAAAAATGTGTAAGTGCAAATAATGAGTAATCATTATCATCACCATTATTATTAACTGCTACAGTCGTGGGATTGACTTTTACTGTTAACTGAGAGGAAGCTGGAATACCTAAAAAATTGAAATTCATGAAACATTTCTAAAATAAGTGCCAACTTCAGTGTTTTGTTGGTTTGTTCTGGTTGGGGCAAAATGAATTGTTATTTCTGATGGTAAGCATGTGACCGACACTAATGATCATGGTTAAGAACGTCCATAAGTTTTGTACAAGAGTGCAGATGATCATTGCTGAGTCCAAAATCAAGGCCTTGTGCAAATGTGTCACTCCGCAGAGAATCAGATCTGTGGCATTGCCAAGGCTGAAGGAGCATATTGGAAAATAATATTAAAATTGAAGCCAGAAGAGATGACACATAGTCCTTGTTCTACCAACACGCACTGTGTTACCTTGTGTGGAAGCCAGAATTCCAAGCTGGCTCTCACAATTTCCAACTCATGGTATACACATCCTATACAATCCTTTCCCTCCCCATATGTGGGTGAGACATGCGGTTATAATGAGGTATCACTCCCATGACTAGGTTGCATTATATGGGAAAGGTGAAGGGATTTTCAAATGCAGTAAACGCCCCTAAGCAGTTGCCTTTAAGTTAATCAAAAGGGAGGTAATTCCGAGTGGGCCAGACCTAGTCAGTTGAATGCTCTAGAAGAAGGTGTGGAAGTTAGAGATTCAACGAAGCATAGATGCTCTCCTGCTGGTCTAGCCATAGCAAAGCACCCTGTTCTGGAGAGGGCCACATGGCAGGGGACCAAAGGCAGGTAAGGGACTCAGTCCTACGATCACAAGCAACTGAGTTCTCCCAACAACAGACAATCATGAAAAAGGGTCATGAGCTTCAGAGATCACAGCCCTGGCTCAAGCCTGGTGGACTCTGAGCAGACAATCAGCTCATCTTCACCTAGACTTCTGATTGGCAGAAGCTAGGAGATCATAATTATATGTGGTTATAAGCTGCTAAATATTGATAATTTATTATGCAGAAAGTGAAAACCCATGCATTTTATATAATTTGCCATCCTTGTGACCTCACTATTAAAAAAGGCAGGAATACCACCTTTTCTAAGGTTGAAATGTGTAAGAACTAACACAATGCAAAATACATTCATTATTTTTATTCCTCAAAGTTGTGCTTAAATTCCATTTTTTTTTCCTAGACCAACTTACCATGCACTCAATTAAACCTTCCTGTTGTCGTCTCTGTCTTTTGGTTCCTAATCAGATCTTCTACATATGGTTTCGTATCTTGGTTAATAGCTTCATCAGCTATCCAGTGCCCAAAGCTAGAAACCTTGCGGTCATTCTGTATGCCTTCCTCCCTTGATTCTCCAAATACGATCAGTTGCCAGCTCTTCCAGGAAATTTCCCTCAGCTCTGGCCTCTCTTGTGCCTAACTACTATTTATCTGGACACCTGCTATGGCCTTCACACAAGGCCGTCACTTCCCAGTTGGTCCATTTTGTTTTTCATTGCTAAAATTTATTTTTATAGCGAGAAAGCTGCTTTATTCACTTTCCTGCTGAAACCCGCCTAGGGGCTCCTCCACCTGACATTCCATGTTCTTCATAATCTGGCTCCAGCCCTCTTATCTCCTTTGCAAATATGTTTCCTATATGCCACCCTTAACTTTCCATGAAAGTGATGGGTTCAGTCATGTCCTCAGGAGGTTATGCTGAACTCCTAATCCCTAGCACCTGTGAATGTGACCTTAAAAATAGGGTCTTTGTAGATATACATGATCAAGGTAAGGTAAGATTATTAGCATTGACCTGACAACAATAGGACTGGAGTCCCTATAAGAGGAAAATGTGTACAGAGACACACAGAGGGAGGAGAAAGCCATGTGAACAGAGAGACCCACAGAGAGAAGAACACTATGTGAAGATGGAGGCAAAGCGTGGAGTTACGCTGCCACAAACCAAGCACCGCAGGTAGCTTCCAGAAGCTGGGAGAGCTGAGGAAGAGTCCTCAGATTTTGGAGGGAGCTTGTCCCTGGCAGCACCTTACTTGTTTTGTACTTCTAGCCTGCACAACTATGATACAATAAATTTCTGCTGTGTTAAGACATCAGTTTGTGATACTATGTTATGGGAGCTCTAGGAAATTAGTACTATGGATATGCCAACCCCTGACTTTGATCCATAACTTTGAACAATCTGCCCCTTTTGCAGAAATTCTCTGAATATGTGTTCAGGATCGAGTAAGTGAACCACAGCTTCAGAAAAACCTTTCAGGAAGGCCTCCAACCAGATTTGTTCTCTTTTACTGATTTCCTCAAAGCAAGTTTCCTGATGTCTGTTAGAGGACTTTTTACACTGAGTTGTGCATGTTCTTAGCAGTCTCCTGCAGTGGACTGAAAACTCAGAGAGCAGGGGTTACGGCATTTGTATCTTCAATGTATACTTGTTGAATAAAAATAAATAAATTCAAAGAAGAATAACATCTTTGCCAGCCTCATATATCTAGCGAGAATTAACTTTGAAAACAAAATAGTCTATTTTTTCAATGAGTTTGTCCTTTAGACACCTTGTAAGGTAGGACTGTTATTCCCAATTCAGAGATGAATAAACTAAGGCTCCATAAATGTTGGTTCCATTTACCCTTTTCCTCTCTACAGATTTTACTGAGGGCCAGAGGCTGGCTACCAACTCTTGCCCAGATTTTACTATGCCGCATTAATTTGGGGAACTGGGTAATTTTTTTCTCGATCATGAGGCTGATCAGCGGATGGAATTTATCATGGAAATTTTAAAAATAAAAATTATTTTAAAAGGCTTGAGGTGAAATATGTGATATGATCTTTGTAAGTCCAGCATTCATCACGATTTCATTGACATGATGAATAAATTATATATATAGCAGCATAATGATGTAATATCTCACAGTCTTCTGGCTTGTGGAATTGAGTGGTCTGTCTGGGTGCAGTTTATGGAAGAAAAAGAGGGACAAGAACAAATGCTGAGCCATTTGGCATACTGTTCAGGGTTTCCACCAGCTATAATTTCCCTGTATTATTGCCATTACTTAAATAATGGACTCTAAACAACATACATTCACTTAAATAATGAGGAAACAGTTAATGGGAAATAATCTCACTTTTTAAAACACAGGTATTTATTCCCTCCCCCAACTTATTTTCTCAGTCTGTCTCTGTCTCTGTCTCTCTCTCCATCTCTTAATGTTTTGGCCTTTATCAATCACCCAATCCAATCCAATTGAGTCCAATTTCACAACTTGCATATTTGTGGTTAGGGGCCATAAATTTATGGACAAAACACCATCAGTGTGTTGACATGGGAAAATATGGTCTTTGTTCTGTTTCCCCCAAAGATAAATGGGTTTGATGGAGACCTTTCCTTTCCTATATGAACAACTTCATGCCCCAAGGAACTAAAGTGGAAGAATTAACCTGAACATGGCTTGGCCAATATTAGTCTTCTGAGTACAAGCCCCATACGGAGCAGACATCTAACAAATGTTGAAAGAATTCAGGCTTTCAGTTTCACTTATATCCTGGTATATAGAGAATGGTAGAAAACAAATTTTCGCGCTAAATAAAATCTTGCTTTGACATTTGATGTCATCATGACCATATGCATATAATAGTAAAGCAAGAATAATGGCCATAACAGAACTATAATTACAACAAAAATAGTAGTTAACAATTACTGAATTCATTGTTTATGGGTACCTTTTTTCTGCATAAAAGTCATTTCCTAATTCCAGATATGAAATGAGAGCAGGTTCTTTCCTTTGAATCCAGTGGACTCTTACAGTGAATGCACAGACTTTGTCCTTCTCACAATATGTTAAACTAAAGCGTGCTTTATTGCCATCTCCCTCCACTTCAGTGGGGGAAAGAGGGGGGCCCTGTGTCCGGTGTACAAAAGGGCTCATGATTGCCATTCCAAGGTCATCAGTATTGATGAGGAAAACAAATACTGCTCATGTTCTAAAGAGTTTGAGTTCCCAATAAGCGTGGAGCATGTTGTGGTCAGTCGGTCAGCATAGGTACAGTTCCAGGAAGTACAACAAAGAGACAGTAGGGCCATGCACTGTTTTATTAGTCAGATTGATCTAGATGAGGCGGCAGTAACCAATAATCTCAAAAGTTCGGTGGTTTGAAACAACAAAGCTTACTCCTCCCTTACACCATACAAGCATCACACATTTGTGGAGGATTTCCATTCATATTTGACCAAGGCTAATAAAGTTCCTTATTGAACACTGCTGGACGCAGCAGAAAAAAGGAAGAGACAGACAATCGCATGCTGGATTTTAATGCTTCTGCTTGGAATTGATACCTGTTACTTCTGACAATTCATTTGCCAAAACTAGACAAATGGCCACACAGGATTTCAAGTGAGAGAGGCGGGGTGGTCCACTTGTGTGCATGAAGTGGGATTTCATCAGAATTACTGGGGAGTAGCACTGATGTGCACCATAGCCAAGATATCAGGCTTTCAAGGAAAGGGGACCATCGGAGCTCTATAATCATGGTCTCCAGTTACCTACACTGTCCTCTGTGGTGCCCATTCTAGTACGGCTTTCACCTACAACACCAGCAAATCTGCTCTTGTCAAAGTCACCAGCAACTTCTATATCTCTAAACCCAATGCTCCGTACTGTGAGCATTGCATGACATACCCTATTTCTCTGCCCTCCACCCCTCATTTATTTTAATTCCAGGTGAGCACACTCTTCTGGATTTTCTCTTACACTATGGGCTTCTTCCCCTCAGTTTCATTTGTAAATTCTTCCTTGTCTCCTTGACTTCTTAATCTCCCAGGGCCCCTGGGCAACATCAATGGCCCTCTTCTCTCTGTAGCTAAACTCACTCATTTGGTGACTATATTTGGTATCTTAGCTTTGATTCCAACTATAGGCTGGGTATTCTCAAATATGTATTGAAAGCCTTTACCTTTTTCCTGAAATCAAGCTTTCTATAGTCTTCTGTATATTTGGTATCTCTAATTTATCTTGTTTAAAACAAAATTTCTAATCTTCACATCCAAACATGCTATTTTACTCTTTTCAGTGAACTTTGTTTTCTGAGTCTTCCAAATACAACCAGACTGAGGTTTACCATATTCACTAGTAGCAGCATGGTCCAAGGTACCACATTTGCATTATTACATTATCCTTCTAAATGGCATTCCTATTTCCATCTTAGATGAACCAGAGTTAAAGCTCAGAGTCCTTCAATGCTTTTCTGTTTTAATCTTTGAAATTCCAAGGACAATAGCCTGAAAGCCACGCATAATCTGGCCTCTCATTCTCTCTCTGACTTTATTTCCTACTAATCTACTTTCTACTCACTGAACTCCAATCCTGGCAGCCTCTGACTGTTTTTTTAAAACTCCAGACATGCTCCTGGCTGAGTCTTTGAACTTGTTGTTCCCCTCTCCTGGAATGCTCTTTCCTACATAGATGCATAGCTATCTCCTTTTCTTCTCAAGGCTTTGTTCAGATGCTTCTCAATATGGTCTTGCCTGAGTGAGCTTTAAAACTTTAAACCTCCTTTTCTGCCTCTGATAATCCATACATCTCTTTCTTGTTTTATTATTTCCCCCCTCTGGAACTTACTGTTTTTAAAGTACTGTTATTATTTAGCTTTTAATTTTGTTTATTACCTGTCTCTGCCACTGAAATTTAAGATTCTTGTTTGTTTTTGTTGCTTTGTGTATTTCTAGCACTTAGAAAAATGCTGCATACCAGTTGACAATTTTTTAAGTGAATGAATGAATGGAGGATAAACAAATAAATAAAGGAATGAACGAATGAATGAATGAGGTTAATTTGATGTGATTCGGGCTCTTAGGAAGAACAACCTGGGATTAAAGGACTAGTCTGCCCATGCACAAAAAAATCCATCAATCTTTTTAAGTAGCATCACTAAAAACCAATTCTTCTCTTACTATTCAAGCATAGCCTATGCAGTGAGAACCACACTACAGTGCTACAGCAAAACCACATCATATTGTGTGTAATCTACCGTCTCCAGGCTAAAGACATTTTAGGGAATGGTCTAATGGCCACAGGGAGAAAGTCTCATTTCAAGGTATCATTTGATTGGAGGCTCCAAACCACAGATGGTATTTTACCATGACTAATTTACTCCTTAACCCCAAACATAGGGTTCTGGGGGAATTTTAGTTAAATCCACTTTATGTCTCTCCTAAAAGAGTTCATTGATATTTCTCATAGTATTAAAGCTGGTTTTCTCTCTTTGGAGGAAAAAAAATGAGATAAAGTGAGCAAAGTGTACTTATTAAGAAGAAAGAAGATTTGTGTTGTATCATTAAAAAAATAAATTGCATGTATTTTTTAAAAAAGAATATGAAATACTTACCATGTTCCTGTGAGAACTCTCTCTCGAAATTGTGCTTAGTATGTGCTGATAATGTGGATATTAAAATGTAGATAAGGACTTGGTCAATGAACCTGCTGCCACAGAAGGAACAAATTGGAGTTTTCAGGGATCCCAAAGTAACATCCCATTATTTTCTTGAGTATGGCTACATTAAGAAATAGACAAAGAAATCAGACATCAAAGTGTCAGTGTTATTAGGAATAAAGTTGCATCAGAAAAAGGAAACTCATCTGCAACGACATTTCAGTGTCCTGAAAATTTATTCTCTAAAATGCACGCCAGCCCTTTGGAAGTTCAGGGTCTACTCTATCACTCAATCTCCTATAAATTTAGCACACAAAAGGAAATAGAAGGCTATTTCCTGACACTCTGAGTGAGAGATCCACAGAGGTCCTGAGATGATCATGTTAAATTCCCTCTCTTAATTTTACCAGTTAGGAAATTTACTTCTCCCTTGATGATGAGAGAAGAATCCAGAGAAATCAGAAACATTTCTCAATTTTGTTCCTTAGGAAAAGGCAATTTACCCTTATATGGCAATGTGAAGAATGGGGGACTTGTATTCTCCCTTAGAAAAATTAGCCCTAATCAGAATTCACTGTTCATTGTCTACAAGTAATTATCTAATTGCAACAGAACCTTTTGTGACTTGCCACTTAACACTTAAAAAAAAGTTTGTATGGATAGTGAGAATGTCTTAAAGGCTTGGGTGTTCAATAAAAAAGAAATTTTGGTAGAGAGATAAAACCATTTAAATTGGACAAAGCTTGGTGATACCTAGATGTTATCAGATAGAGTAGAGAATGATGGCAAAATGCATTGTCAGTCAATATGGGTCACTTGATGCCCTTAAAATTATGTCTTTATCATGAAAAATCTAAATTAAGCCAAGTCCAGGTAGACTGCCCTACCTTATTTTGGCAAAGAGATAAGACAAGTAGATTCAAATGTTACCCCATTTAACATGTCAGAAGGCTAGAGCTAAGATTCACAGATGTATGAAAGGACCCTCAGTGGTCTAGCACCTAAATCTCAACCTTTACATCCAATCCCAATTTTCTACCCACTCTTTTTTTTTTGCCTGCCTTTCTTGCTCATAGCCTTTCCGATTGGTATTTAAGTGTACAGGATGAATCAATTTTCCTTGCCAGCATAATAGCAGAAAAAGGCATAGTGAGTTTCAATGTCATGTACATAAAACTGAAGGCAGTTAATTATTTTATTCTATTGAGTCACCAAAGGCAGTGAACTGTTTGGTAAAGTTCCCAAGGATAGGGACTGAATGCACAGCATTGTTTAGATAATAGACCCTTAACAAGTACTTTTATAATGAATGAATACAATTTCTGTCTTGGATATGACTGTGGTTTATGATGGGTTGTGAGAGATTATTGTGTAAAGTTTTGTGGGATTGCTGCCTTCCTATCTTCATGTACTTCATCTCTTAGAAGAACCGTTCCCTTTACTCAATTCTCATGTTTCCTTATGTGGACAAGTTTTGAAACCTAATTATTACTCACACTCTGCTACTGAAACTTGCTAATTGTTCCCACACTCAAACCTTGTTCTCACTTTGGAAAAAAAAATAGGGAGAACTCTCCCATCTCAGGCTGGGTAAGTTTTGCTGGGAGCTAAAGTATGGGTGCAGGTACTTGACTTAGGATAGGCAACCAGATGGCCCTACTCAAGACTCTGGCTCTTGAACTGATTCAGGGATGCACAGATACAGGGGAGGTAAGGATCCAGTGGCAAATGGCAACATCCAGAGTCCGTCTACTGGCTGAAGCATTGAGCTTCCAGTGCATGCAGCCCAAAGATGAATCACCTGCTGCCTAGTCTCCCTTGATTTCTGCATATTTTAGGGTCCAGGCTGATTGACTACTGTTGAGTAGGTACGCTACCCAATATTATCGCAATAAATGCTTTCATCAACAAAGCACCCATTCTCTTTCTGTTTTGTTTGCTACCAAAAACCATGACTGATACAGAGATTAGTATCAGGGAGTAGGTTACAGGAAATGGTCCCTAAGAGGAAGGGAGGAGTTTGTGACAGATTACCTGACCTAGTTGAAGCTGAAGGCAGTAGTGATTCTGTTAGAATTCAGGAAAGGGAATTTGGATGCTTGTGGCAGGAAGCAGTGGTGCAGCTAATTAAAGTATTATCTGTGTGTATCTAGAATAAAGTACTCATCAAAATCAAAGTTTTGAGAACTGCGTCATCACAGCCATGAAGAGTACGAAGGACAGGATCAGCAGGGTGAGATGTCTACTTCTAATAACACTTTAAAATCATAAAGATGTAACCCCAATACCTTTAATAAATAAAAATAACAAAGATCATAGATTCCCTAAGTTCTTAGCTCAAAGCAGAGACTAAAATCTAGGCATTTTTTTGTGAATTAAGAAATTTGAAAAAACAAAACAAAGAAACTTTTCTTCTTCTGCAGGCTCAAAATTAGAGTCAATGACAACCAAAGCCAATGTTATAAAGTTTGTATCTCTCTTATGTAAAAAGTAGGCATCAATACCTTTCAAATGGTCTCTGTTTGTATTTGCTCTCTTACCTTGGACAAGTCAGATGGTATAGGCATTGAGAGAGTATAGCCTTTGGAGGCAGACTACCTGCTTTCATATCTTCATGTGATAGCAGTGAGAATTTGAGTGAGTAACTTAGCATCCTGTTGCCTCAATTTTCTCATCTATAAGGTGAGAATGGTTAGTAGTACCTACTTCATGAAGTTACTGTGAATTTCTAATTAGTTAATAGATGCAAGATTATCACAACAGTGCCTAAAATGTAGTAATCGTCCAACAGATAGCAGCTAGGCCTACAATATCCATTGCTATTATTATCACATTGATGACATTATGCTGATATAATTTGCAGAAGAGGAGGTAGCAGGTAAGACTTTGTCATGATAAGAGACATGCCTATCCAAGGGTGCACAATAAACTTGAAGAAATACATGGACCTCAGTGTAGTTTCTAGAGTTCTGGGGACACCTCCAACAGAGTGAAGATCTGGTTAGTTTCTTGTGCTTTATACCATCAAAAAGGGCAGGATGCTTTACCAACCTCTTGGGATTGGAAGTAAAAAAACAGACTGCTTTTTTTTATGCTTCTCTGATTCATTTACTATGTGAATGAGGCTCACTTTGTGCGGCCTCTGGAAGAAGAGATGTATGATTGGGGCCGTTATGAGAACAGCAACCTAACTGGTCGACACTTAGGACCCCGCAGACTGAGTGTCGCTACAGATAGCACTGTGTTTACAGTTAGAATGGTTTCTTGTTAGGATCCTGAAAAACTGCCACGAAACAAAAATAAGAAGTTACCTGTGACAAAGGCTTACTCAACCATGTTACAAAATTTTGCCCTAGTAAAAAGATAAAATTCTTATGTTTTAATGATTTAACTCAAGAATTAGTCGAATCATAAAAAAATGAATAGCTAAACACAATCTGATGACAGGGAAGTGCTTTTAATAACTTTAAATTTCTGTTTGTTTTTCATTCTGCCACCCACATTTTCTCTGCTATCCAAATCATTTAACAATCCAAAGCTCTGCCAACACCATTTTATTTTCTAGTGGAGAAATGGAAGTTGTTAAGATTTCAGCTGGTTTTATTCTTGCTTTCTTCTTTTTGGAAAGTACAATGTATTAACAGAATATATTTAATACAAAAAAATACTCTGACCTAAAAAAAAAAAAGAGAGCAAGAAATGAAAGGGTAATCCGCTACTTGGAAGAAAATAGTAAATGACCTCAACTTTGAGGACGCACAATGAACTTGGGAATTTTGAAGCGGGTAATGTTTTTCTTCTGAAAGCAGGGGAATGTTTCAAAAAGTGTTTTGAGGTACCAATGACTTCCTAGCTCTGGAGATGTAAAAGGGGAATTACTAAAAACTTGCTATAGAACATCCTTCCTTTGGTATATGCTGTTTAAAGAGATCTGCTAAAGTTGGCGAGGTAGACTCTGTCCGAGCCCCTTTGGCCTCCCAGGGGCATTTGTTCGGATCATGGCAACAGTGGGGAGAGCAAAATGCCATAAGAAAGAGAAACGGAGGCAGGGGTTTCTATCACTATGCCAGCCACCTGGGCTATCTGGTGTGCTTAATTTTCTGTGAAGTCTATTTTTTTCACTGTCTCAATGTAAATTGCAAGGCTGGAAGGGACTTCAAAAGTTATAAAATCCAAATTCCTCCAGAGAATTCTCCAAACCACGCAAGCTGATTATAAACATTGACTTTATATTTCTACATAACACTGTCCTTCTGAATGGATGAGAGTGATGTTTCTGCTATACATGCACCATAGTAAGGGAATCATGCGAATGCTAAGAGAAATGTTTCTGGGTGTTGCCATATCAGGTGCTAACTCTTTACATTTGTGAGCACGTTACTTTCCCAGAGATGATTTTTGTCCCATTTTACAGATGAAGGTTCCCCACCATCATCAAAATTGCCTCCTTTTCACAGAGCTGTTTTAAAATCCTATGCTTACTTCACAGTTTAGCTCACATGCCACCCATTCAGTTTCCTGGCTTATGCAACATCATTTTTTTTCCCAGCAAATATTTATTGAGCACTTTTTATATGTCAGGCACAATACAGGCAGACTGCATATGTTGTGGGTGAAAAAATTATACTTTTAACGACCTGGTGTTTATAATCTAATAGAGTAGATAAAGACAAAGTAAACAAGCTCATATGAATACAATGACAACATATACTATGAAGGGAATAAATTGTGTCTAGTGGATGAAGTAGGTGGCTGAGGAGGTGAATGTCCTTGCCACTTATCGTGCCTAGTTGGAAGCTTTGTGCAAATTAGAAAAGGCCATCCTTTACTTAAGGTCCCATTACTGACAACTACCATCAAATAATTAGAATAAATGTACAAATCAGTGAGGACTAGCTATGCGACCAGCTCCCCCTAGGATTTGCAGTATAGAACCTACAGAACTCTATGGCCTTGAGATGACAGATAAAACAAGTTGTCAAGGATGAGAAGTGTTGGCCACTAAGGGAAGACAGGGAAAACAATGTTCTGCATGGAGGATTAAGCAGGTATGGAGATTCTGAGATGAGGAGAACATATGGGTTTAAGAAACTCAAAACAGGTAAATGTTAGCGAGACGTAATAAATTAGAAAGAAATGACATTGGGGAAACAGGCTGGGGCTAAAGAAAACACTGGGGTTTTATTTCAACTGCAATGAGAGATTCCCTGAGAGATTTTAAGCCAAGAAATGACTTCGTCAGATAGGCTTTTACCTGGGGGAATAGAGGGAGATGGGAGGTGGGATATAAGCAAGGTCCACATTGCACAAGTCTAGTCAAAAGGTAACGGTGGCCTGGATTCTGTAGTGGTTCTGCATAATGGTTTCTACTCATCCATCTCTACTACTAGGCGAGGATCTCTAAGCTGGCAGGGACTGTACTTTACACACTGGACTTGTACCAGTTTGGGCACATTGAAGGTGTGAAGCACACATGAGAATCGGGAAGAAAAGAATCTCACCCCCCATTTTGCCTCCTCACTGCTATGGGTTGAGCTCTCCCGAAGCAGGTTCTAAGGTGGGGTTTGACCTACAAGGGTCTGATATTAGGAATCAATACCTATGAAAAGGAGGGGAGGAAGGCAGGATTGGGCAGAAGGAGGAGATGCTGTCACACAAACCTAACAAAACCCCAACCTGCCCTTTGAGGAGCAGTGCCATCTAAATTGCTTGAGGGGGTAGACTAATCAAAGGCACAGAGTCATGGAAGACAGTTTCATATTTGGGAAAGAGTCCTGTCTCTGGACCTTATAAAATGTGATCGTATCTCCAAGCACTTAGTAGAGGTATGGCCCCTGCAAAGGATATAAGTCAGCAAGCAGAATGATTATTGGAATGGGGCTTGGCAGTGAAAACACTGTCCTTTCACCAGAGATTTCATTAAACAAGCGCCCTTCTCTGCTCCTCAGTTTCCCCACGTGCAAAATTAGAGACTTGAAACAGATGGCCTTCAATGACCCTCCCAATTCTGAAATTTTGTGAGTCTGAGGAAGAAAACCCAGTTCAGGAAATCTATTACACCATCGCTGTCCTGTTCCATTAGTCCAAATGCATCTAGACTCATCAAAATGGGTTTTGACTCGCAGGGACCAAATGTCTTCATTTAGAAGAGACGGGAAAGGCAGCCTTGCAAATTACACCATTTCTCCCACCTCCATTATGCTCGGAGCATTCTGCCAGTGCTGTGACAACCCAACAGCACGCAGCCAATTGGAGCAGAAAAGACAATAACCTTAATGGGGAGGAATTGGGAGCAGGGAGACGCCACAGATTGTATTAGGGGAAATGAAATAATATTTAATTTCCCTGGTCATAAATAATCTGTCTGCCCACATTATGAGCATATCAAAGTTGACAGGAAAAATATTCACCAACATGGGAAAAAAGGTCATTATTTTTTCATTATTAGTGGGTGAAGAAGGTGGGGGGGGAGACCAAATATGATTTCTCTCTCTCTCTCTCTGACAGATGGAACTGCGGTAGCAGAGGAGCTGGTAATCCTTACAATTTGTCATCAAGAGAATAGCAATGATTGTGACAGTTCCTCATTCATATTGGTAAGGTTGTTTATAGGTTTCAAAATGTTCCTCTATTTGTTTGCTCAGAAGCACCTGGCTATGTGAAAAGGGTTAGTCACTTTAGAGATAAGGGCACTGAGGCTCAATGACTGATTAAATATTTTGGCAGGTTACTCAAAAAACAGAGAAGTGAGCCCAAACCTGACTTTACTTTTTTGCTTTCAAATTTTGGCTGTAAGAGTAAACAGCCTGTACTATTTATGTGCAATTTACTGGTTTTTAGTTAAATTTGCTTTTTTAAAAACTTACATTTATTTTAAAGGATACTTTAGTACCATCATAAATAAAAGGTTCCAATCACTTGCCAAAAATAGAAGTATATTCAACTCTCATTACTCTTGTAGATGTGTACTATAAAGTCTCCACTAACACAGAATTGGCAAACACTAACCTATTGCACCTAGGTGAAATACAGGGTTAGGTTCCCGAAAGCCTCAGGTCACACAATGTCATCGATACATAACCTTTTTCGGTATGTGTTTCTGTTTTAAGACACCTTATTTAATATATACTGTTGAATTAGCATACATTGTTGATTTAATCTATATTGTTGATTCACTAACGTTCAATTCTCTACACCTCATGCCTGAATGAAGCTTATCTAACACACATATTTTCTCTGTCGGGCAATTTCTTTTGCTTAGAAACACACGATAGCACTTTCAGCACTATGTGTGGGGGCCAACATAGACAGAAAAATCACTAACAATAAGCACCCACCACCCCCCCCCGCCCCGCACCAAATGCAAAAAATAAAAATGTGGCACTAAATGGACCATGAAACACACACTTTTTTACAGTATTAGATCTGAAACAAGAAGGCAGAGTGTTACCGTGTTCAACCAGTTTTGTTTATTTTTTTCACCACTCTGCATATATTCACAAATGACTGCAAAACGCTGCAAGTATTCATTTGGGGGTTGCAAATAAATTCTAGCAAGTAGGTGAATTCTCAAATATGAAATCTACTAATAATGAGTATTGATTATATCTTTAAAGTTAAATCCAATAGAAACAATTAAATTGTATTGAATCCTAGGTAGATATTCTTGCTGGTTTAAGACTCTCAGTATGAGGCCTATTTTTTTCTTTGTTAAAAATGGAGGATAAAATGAGATGTTAAAGATCTATCAGCCTCCAAACTGGGATTTTCTCTTTGACTTAATCTGAAGAACTGGAAGAAAATTAAAATGAAAATAATTTTCTCATGCTGTGATTCGCTGTTCTTAGTGTTAGATTTATGTACCACCTGCAATATTTTGAGAGCCTTTTCAATCACCATAAACATTATGTACGAAGATTTGGAGGACACCAAGGCTACAAAGTCACCTTTTAGGAAGCCTTGTGCTGGATGTAAACATCACCCAGAAGTCCTGAACCTCAGGTTTTCCTCAATACCGTGGCAGGGAAAGATGGCTCTTTTCCCTCTTCAGCCTCTGGCCACAAGGCGGAAGGTGACTCATCTGTTTGACAGCTCATTGGACCACTGAGCCTACTTTGCATTCCACTCAAGTTCCTGAGATAAACTCCTTACTTATGGGATGTGTGGAAGACTGAAGTAAATCATGGGAGTTCAACAGGCTGACCCTGTCTCCCCTCTATGTCTAATAATTTTGTCCATGCTTCAAAAAATCCAGAGAAAGAAATACTGCTCCCCTTTCAAAATGTGCTTCAAAAATCATTTCACTCCCTTGTTTTCTTTTGCAGAGTTCAAGAGCTGAGCCTGAACTCAGCAGAAGAAAATCATCTTTCGCTATCAATTTCTCTGTTGGTGGGAAGGGACCTTCTCTGGATTCGATTCCTGTCGTACAGCCCAGGCACAGATTCTCCTTTCTCTTAGATTAGCCCCAAATGGCTGTATGTTAGCAACTTGCATAATAATACCACGTAGCAAACAGTTATTCCATTTAGGTAGACAGTATAAAGGAATGAGAAAATGGGATTTGAAGGGCTAATCATAATAAACAGAACCACACAGTTTATTGACTTTTTATAATGAACATTGCTGGTGTGGAAAAAAAAGAGAATTAACTAAGGTTCAAAGAATGGATTCTAGGTTCAGATTTGTCAAGTGTTGAGAGTCCAAACAAGTTATTCAGCATTGCAACCGTGACCTTGCCCAGTCCTGTGTGCCACGTCACAGTGGTTCACTTCAAGGACACCTGGATTTATGAAGGCATTCTGGTCCTGCCAGTTATCACAACAGTGACAAAGGGAAATGTCTTCAGTTGTTTCGCTTTTCAGTTTTGAATTTATAAAATAATAGTAATAATAACCATTTAAGAGGACCATTGTGAGTATTAAATGAAGTGTTTTAGTTTCATTAAGAGCACAAAACACCTGCAAAATCACTAGTCCATGAGAGATTCTTTTAAGTCAGTCTCAGGTTTACCATCAATAATGGGAAAATTTTACCGTTTGGAGGAAAGGAGTTAATAGAATGGTAAGAAACGGGGCTTTAGTGACAAACAGGCTAGAGTTCCAATTTCTCTTCTGCTACCTACTCTACTTAGGAACTTAATGTAAAATTCAGTCCCCCCTTTATACAATAAAATGATTATAAAATAGACTTCAGAAGAAGTTGTGGTGACTGAAGCATGTACAGCACTTAGTGCCTGAAAGAGATCAGTAAATGGTGGTTTTTATTTTATTTACTGTTTCTCTTAGAATTTGAGAGATGCTGATACCCACCTACCTTATTCAAGAGAAATTCTGCATGCTTTACAGAATCTTCAGAGAATCAACAGTTAAAACATGCTAAAACCTGTCAATCGAAGGAGCACAAAGCCTTAGGGTTGAAAGGACCTTGGAGACCATCTAACCCACTCTGTAATGTGCATGAATGACAATAAAGATAACCCGGGCAAATGTTCACCTTGCTTTTATTTCAATACCTTCAGTCAATCCAGAGGACACTAGCTCTATTGAGAAAGCCCATCCAATTGTCTTGAAATTTCATTTGTTAAGAAGTTTAGCCCTGGCTGGTGTGGCGCAGTGGCTTGAGTGCCATCCTGCAAACCAAACGCTTGCTGGTTCGATTCCTAGTCAGGGCACATGCCTGGGTTGCAGGGCAGGTCCCCAGTAGGGGGTGCATAAGAGGAAATCACACATTGATGCTTCTCTCCCTCTCTTTCCATCTTCCCCTTTCTCTAAAAAAATAAATAGATAAAATCTTAAAAAAAAATAAAAGGAGGGGAACTTCCCTATAAAAGCTTATCATTCAGTCAGGTGTATTCTGTCACCAAATAAATGACTTTTACCCATAGATCCTCGTTCTGCTGCTAGATACAGAGCCCTTCTGAACACTCTATCGGACCTGAAGACTATTGTCCTACCCTGTGGCAGTTATGAGTTAGGGTCTAGGATTTCAGGCAGGTGGACATGGTTTAAATCCAAGGCACCTTCTCCTCATAATTAGGTGATGTTAAAAACAGTTATTTAACTCATGAAATCTGGTCCATCAGTTTTACTACGGGGATGTACACATGTGTGTATGCACACACACGTGCAGCTCCCCTCAGACCAACTTGTGACAATTAAATAAAATGGTGCATTCAAAGTTTCTGGGACAGTGCCTAGCACAAAACAAGTATTTACTAAGTTGTAGCTATGTGTTAACCATTGTTATAAGAAAATAAATCTAATCTTCTCCCCTGGTCTTCTTTGCTCTAGATTGCATATCACCCTGATTTGTACTTTTCTCATTCACTCTCCCAGGTTCTCTTTCTTGGATATGCCCTCTAAAAGCATGATTCAGAATGAATTTGTATTTCAAGCCATCTGATCAGAGCAGAACAAAGGAGAACAGAGAGCTCATTCCCTAGCAGTCTAGCATCACCTTATGTTTATCAGAGTTACATCATGCCACAGATTAATATTGAGTTTATGGCCAACAAATTAGCCAAGGCTTTTTTACTTTGTTCTTTAACTTTTCTTGCTAAAGCACATTTCATCAAATCCAACAGGATGAAGAAACAAAGTTCTGATACTTGCCCAAGGTTATGCTAATGTTGGACAAGGTTTTACACCCAGAATGCAGGCCTGCCAACGCCGCAGGCCACTGCTACTTACAACCAAGTATGCTGTCTCTCACACTATGGTTTCCCAGGGCTGGCTTTAACAGTTTGAAGTTCTTGTATTTTCATTTCACCTCTGGAACCCAAAGGCCATTCTCAGAATGAGAAGAAGGTAGGTTCAAGGAGTGAGAATATGGCCCAAATGCATAGGAAGTGGCTTTTCTCTTCCTGGACGCAAGTCTCTTTCATAGGGGTAACTCCAATGACTGCTGTCTACTGCAGACTCACTGACCCTCACCGTCTCTGGGCCACTGGCCTGGACAGCCCGCAGCGGCTCTCACCCCAAGGGGTGGAGGAACTATGCAGTGAGACTTCCAGCCATGCCTCTCTCCTCTCTGACCTGACCCTGTATACCCTCCATCCAAGGCTCCTGGATGCCTTCAATACCTCTACTTTCTGCCTCTTCAGCATCCTTCCTCCCAAACAAAACATCATTGGCTTCTCCTCCAGATTGTCTAACAGCTGCTCCTGATAAGTATCCAAGCAGCTGAGTTTCTTTAGGAAATAAAGCATGACCGGCAGCTGGCTGTGCTTACTGCAGAGAAAGAGACACAGTTCTTCAGCGGAAACTCCAAGGATTTTGAATCCAGCAGGGGAGCGGAGGGCAATTGGATGCAAGGAACAGAGGTCAGATTCAGGGAGTAGAATACCAGAGGCCTGTAATTTCAAAACATTCTGATTATCAGATTAAAAAAATACAGATTTGTGGGTTTCAAAAAAAAAGGAAAATTATCACAAATAGAGAAATGTAGTACAAAATAATAAAGAGGTCAATTCCCCAAGAAGAAATAACAATCCTAAATGTGTATGCACCTAAAGATAGAGCCAAGTACAAATAAGAGTTGCAATTTATCAGGCAAAGACTGAAGGAACTGAAAAGGAGTAAGAGATATATCCACTATTATAACTGAAAAAGTCGATACTGCTTTTTTTCAGTAATTGGGAGATCAAGTAGATAGAAAATCAGTAAGGATATAGTTGACCTGAACAGCACAATCAATCAATCAAATTTATCTAACTGACATTTATAGAATATTCCATTAACAACAGCAGAATACATTTTCTTCTCAAGCTTGCAAGGAACATTCACCAAGATACCACATTATGGGCCATAACACATGAAAAATTAAAAGAATAGAAATAATACAAAGCATGCTCTCTGACTACAGTGGAATTAAGAAAGAAATCAATATCTGAAAGATAAATGTGGAATCCTCAAGTATTTTAAGATTTAACAGCATGCTTCTAAATAGCACATTGGTCAAAGATGATGTTACAAGAGAAATTTTAAAACATTTTGAATTAAATAAAAATTGAAATACAACTGATTAAAATGTGTGGGATGAAATGAAAGCAGTGTTAAGAGTAAAACTTAGAGCATTAATATATATTTTAGAAAAGAAGAAAGACCTAAAACCAAAAACATAATCTTCTACCTCAGGAAAGTAGAAAAGTAAAAGCAAATTAAGTCTGAAACAAGCAGAATAATGTAGTTAACATAAATCAGAGCAAAAATCTATGAATTTAAAAACAAGAAAGCAAGAGAGGAAATCAATGCAACCAAAAATTGTTTATTTGAAAAGATCAATAAAATTGATAAACATCTAGCCAGGCGAACTATCCTGAAGGAACAAAAAGACACAAATTACAAATATTAGAAATGTAAGTGAGGCCATCACTAGAAATACTTTGATATTAAAAGGTCAATAAAGGGAAAGTATTAAAAATCAATATATCCACAAACTTGATAATCCAAATGAAATTCAAAAAGCCACAAAAGGACTCAAAATTTATGCAAGAAAAAAATACCTAAATATAATTACACATATTAAAAATTGAATTAATAATTAATAAGCTTCTGTCAAAATCACCAGGCCAAGCTGGTTTTACCGGTGAATTCTACTAAACATTTAAAAAAACAATTATGTCAATTCTCCAGAATCTCTTCCAGAAAACAGAAGCATTGAACATTTCTTAATTCATTCTGTGAGGTTAGCATTACCCTAATAAGAAAACCAGATAAAGACAAGAAAGAGAAACCACAGACCAATTTTGTTCATGAACATAGACAAAAAATTTCTCAATAAATAAGCAATCCCAGTAAATGTGATTTTGCCCAGAGAGGCAAGGCTCATCCCAAAACTAATCAATGTTATTCACTAATCAGCAAGTCAAAGAAAACACACGATCATATCAAGCAATGGAGAAAAAGCATTTGACAATTCCCAACACCCCCATCAGGATAAATTCTCTCAGCAAACTGAAAATAGAGGGGAGAGACTTTGAACTGATAAAGAATATCCAGGAAAAAAACAGCTATAGTTCAAATTATACCAAATGATCAGAAACTAGACACTTACCCCTAACATCAGAATAAGGCAAAGATGTTGTCATAGTTTGTCACTACAAATAAAATATCCCAAAATAGGTTAATTTGTTAATCTTGTATATAGTATCAATGTTTGGATGAGAATTTATAGTTTTGATATAAAATCCCAAGCTTTTTCCAAAACCTTATAGTTTATATATTTGGGGTCATATTTAACAAGAATCTTTCTACCACAAGGTCATAATTCTCTGCAATTGTGAGTTACTGGTTACATATACTTTTTTCCTTTTATATATGAGCCCTTTGTCCATTCATCTTGTGTAAGGCAGAAGTTCAACATTAGTTTCCCCCATATAGTGACCCAGTTTTCCCTGCATCATCTACTAAATGATCTGCCCTTTCCCCATTGGTTTTAGTATCATCTCCATCACATACTAAGTTGCTACATACAAATTGGCCAGATTCAAGCTCTTTATACTCTTTATCAAGAATTTTTAAATTCTTTTCCTTCACTAGTTTGGTTGACCTTTACTATTTAAATCCATCAGTTTTTATTACTATGACTTTGTCTTCATGTCTGATTGGAACAATCTTGCCTTTTTCCTTTTCTTTTGTAAAGCTCACTGAGGTCTTTGTGGAAAGTTTTATATTTCTATGTAAGTTTTAGAAAATTTGTCAAAGTCTTCAAAAATGTTTAAAGTAAATGGTAAAATTGCTCGGTGTTTCATGACTGAAGGCAATTTTACAAATGCCATTCAGCATCTCTTTAGTGCTTGGCAAAACTGGATAACATGTAGAGGTGGCTTGCCATGGGTCAGACACTGTGCGGAATGTTTTACATGCTTTACTGCATACATTCCTCACAGAAAATCCATAATAACTGCATGTCATTCATACTGTTTTATATAGGACACACAGAAAAGTTAGGGTTATTTGCCAAGGTCACTTTCTTTGAAAGTATCACATGAGATTCAACCCAGTCAGTTTGGCTCTAGAACAAGTTCTTAGCCATGCATTGTTTTTCAGGTAATTGAACAATTAGAGCTTGAAACCCTGTGGAGAGGGTCCCATTTCCTTCAGGGAGCCAGTTGTCAACACTTCAGGACTCCTTTATCCCTAATGGAAGTCATAGCTTTCTCCTTGGAACTCCCATGACTCTTGGGGGCCATGTGTTTACAGCATGAAGAAATGAAATATGTTCTTGCATGACTGTTTTGGGGATAAATAGAATAACATCTCTTTCCCTTTCCCACCCAGATGTTATTCATCTTGGTGTGAATCTGATATGCAATTGAGTGGGAGGAGTATTAATGTTTAAATTGCATGGATAGTAAAAGGGTAAAAAGAAAGATGATATAATTACCCCAAGCAATATAGTTCATTCATTTTTAGGAATTTGATTACTGCTAGTTATAAATATGCTTCTCTGTACCAATTCCTAACCCATCAGGACAAGCCCTCATCCTCCTCAATCCCATCTGCCTGAATGTGTGGCTTCATATGACACCATTGTGTCCAAATGGGGACATTACCTTTGCCTCCCATTCCCTTTTCCTCTTTTCTGTGGGCTACATTACAGACTTTGTGCCAGTAGGAATAATAGTTGACATTTGTATTAATTTAAAATTGGTTTCATTTCTGTAATATCCATTATCAACAATGCATTTCATTATTTTCACTAAGCTCTCAAAGGAAAAATTAAAAAAAAATTAGTGGCTAAAGTTAGGACTCATAAAGTCTTTGGTGGCCTCATTTCAACAGCCCACTAATTCATGAGTTGACTCTTAACATAATAAAACATCTGTTTATTTGTGTTCAAGCCTTACCTTCCCCCAGACTGTGAGCTATGTCTGCGCCCTCTGAAATCTGTCTCCACTTGGTACATAGTTGGTTAACTCTAATTCACTGGTTCCTTCAGAGGGAACTCTGAGGTCCTAAAAGATGTCAAAGCCTCACACTAGAAAGAACCTCTGTCTCAAACTTACCACTTGGAAGCTGCTGGCTAAACAGGAACATCTAGATTTTGCCTGGGGCAAAAAGCTAGAGGTGTCTTAATACCTATTTGAGACAAAGTATGGCTAGGTTGCACCTAACATGGCTGGAATAAGAAGTGCAGTCCAAGGGATTTGAAGTGGTACACAGAGGGGTTTCATAATCACTGAAAATGTATATAGGAGGTCTGTCTGGAAAAAGTCCGACTGTTGTTAATATAATAAGAATGGTTTGCGTGACATTGATGTAACCTGGCAGCCAAGGAAAGTGGACTGGAATGTGCATGCATGTACATTGATGACTTCATTGTACTAGTCAGTGGGGGTGGTAGAAACCACTGATTGAGCATATATGTTGTGTGGCCATCCCATTCAAAATGACTGAGCCTGTAGAGCAACAAATCTGCATCAAATTTTGCATTAAGCTTGAACATCCCTCTGTGGAAACTATTTGGATGATTCAGAAGGCTGCAGCTATGGGCAACTGGTGCATCATGATAGGTTCATCATGACAAAACATGCCCGTTCATGCATCATATCTCATGCAGAGTTTTTTTGGCAAGACATCAAATCACCCAGGTGACTCAGCCCCCCTACAGCCCAGATTTGGTGCCCTGAGACTTCTGGCTTTCCCCAAAATTAAAATCACCTTAGAAAGGGAAGAGATTTCAGACCATTGATGAGATTCAAGAAAATATGACAGAGCAGCTGGTGGTGACTGGGAGAACTGCATGAGGTCCCAAGGTGTCTATTTGTAAGGGGACTGAGGCATCATTGTCCTGGGTATAATGTTTCTTGTATCTTCCGCAGTAAATTTTCCTATTTTATAGAGTACATGGCTGGATACTTTCTGGACAGACCCCTGTATGATCAACTTTTTACAGTATCTATGGTATCTTACCTTAACTAGAATAAGCTATATTACTCTTGAAATCAGAAAAATTTACACACACACACACACACACACACACACACACTTTTTGCATTGTTCTGTAAAATAGCTTAGAATCCTTATCATATTTAACTCTTGATTCACATTAGAAGCACAACTGCCAAGGGGGACATGCTACACATCTCAGAGTCTTACTTCATTTCTTTCTCAACTGTTTAAGCACCAAAATCTGACAATTCAACCTTCAAAACAACATTTAGAGCTGTCCCTCCTTCCATATCTGTTGCCCCTGGTTTAGCTGGGGCCTTTTTCAACCCATGCCTCGAATATTGCTAGAGACTCCAATATCCCCTATTTGTTGTTAACATCTAAATTTGAATGGGGATGTAGTAAAAATTCTGCCTAAATTTTATTTACATGGCTCTACATGAAGAATTCTACATGCTTCATTATCTAGCCCCAACGCACATCTCTAGCCCAACCTCAGTCATGCCCTGGGCTACACAGCACTTGGGACAGACAATAGCAATACTCAGGAAACCCCATGTCCTTCAATGCCATTCTGATTTTGTACATGTCTCTCTGTACTGGGAATACGTTCCCTCATTCTTACCTAGAGCAGGAGCTGGTCAACGACAGCCCTTAGGCCAAATCCATCCTACAACTCACGAACTAAGAATGGGTTTCTTTTACCTTTTCAAATGATTGAAAAAAATTTAAGATAATAATATTTGTGACACATGAAAATGATATGAGATTCAAATTTCATTAACACAGGTTGTTTGGGAACACATCCTTCATGTTTGTTTGTTCAATGACAGGCTGTCACTGGCTACTTTGGTGCTACAAAGGCAGAGCTAAGTAGTTGTCACAGAGATCGGCAGCACACAAAGCCAAAAGTATTTATTACCTCTCCTTTGTTATAGAAAACATTTGTTAAGAACTCCTACCCTCCTTCAAACCCTGCCCATGGAGGGCCATTTCACATCCCCATCCCTATAACAGTTCTTCTATCCAAGAAAGCACTATTTTCACCTAATGTAAACTGTACTTTCACATACCTTCTCTCTACTGTTATTCCATTTCTTTCTTGGGAGCCAAGGTTATGCCTTATTTATCTCTGATTATTCCCTGCCCACCAGGATGGTGCCCGGTACCTGGCAGAGGTTCAATCATCACTGTGTGCCCTGCTTGCAGATGTCATGCTTCCTTTTCCGGGACTTAGTGGTTAAGAGCATAGGCTTTGGAGCTGAACCGCCTGAGTTTGACGCTAGGTCTGGCATGTAAGGCTTTACAATCTTGCACAAGTTACTTTAACCCTTCTAAGCCTCTGTATCCTCATCTAAGAATCAAAGATAATAGTAGTACCTATATCATAGACCTGTTATGAGGACTCCATGCAATAGCATAGGCAGCATGCTAAGCACAGTGCAAGCACATAGTATACTTTCAGTTGCTATTATCTATTATTATCATGACTACATATTTCTGAAAGTTTAAATGAAGCTGTCTTCCAGGAGACATTGCTGATCAGACAGTGTCCCCTGCAAACACAGTTTCATGACATTACTTGTATTTTTTAAGCTCTTTTAATGTGCTCACATGTTGTTAAATAAAATGGAGTTTGTTGAGGCAAGGGAAAAAATAGGCTTAAAAAATAATCTTTTCATTTTGTCTAAGACTCTCTCTCAATCTTGTTTCTCTTACATCTATCTTCTTCCTGCTGGGTTTGTTTTCCTTTTCTCTCCATAGTTCTTTCTGCTGGTGATCTATGTCTCTCCCTGCTTTCTCAACTTGCTTGATTACTTCATTTTGCTTTTTCACCCCCTTCAGTCTTGTTTCACACTTCCCGCCCAGGCCCCTTGCCTTTCTTATTTTCTCGGTATTTTTCCTCTCTGTCCTATGCCTTATCTTTCCTTTATTTTTTATTTCTCGTTTTCTATTTCTCTTTATCACCCACATGCTTTTTTATTTTTTTCCCTTACATGCCTACCTTTATTGCTTCAATCAAAAGCTTTTCTCTCTTTATTCTTTTCATTCTTTCTTCCTCTTTGCCTCACATTGGCTTTCGTTTTGTCATCTCCCTGTTATGTCCATGGTTTTTCTTCCTTTTTTATCTTCCTACGTTCTGCCCTCTTGTGCCACCCACCCTGGGTCTCCTCCCAAGCTCCCGTGCTGGGTAGGAGCCACCCTGCCCCCAGATGACTTGTAGATCAGCAAAAAGTTATTAGTCACCCAGCAGAGGAAGAAGACAAGCTGTTTGAGAGAGTCTGGTGCTTGGGGAGCATCTCGAGGCCAGGCAGAAAATAGAGTGGTCAGGAAGGAAGAGGAGGCGGTGTTTAATGGAATGGAAACAAAATAGGTGAGAGAAAATGAGATGGAAAAACAGAGCTGTACGACACAAGAGAATTTAGTTGGAATGAGATTGTCATCAGATCAGCTGGGGGGAGAAAATAGAAAAACAAGTCCGTTAGAGAGAATTCTTTGTCATAACCATGAGCTTTTTATTCTCAGCTCTCCTGCTTGGCTTCTCAACACTGTTTTGTTCTTTCCTAACCATTTTGTTTGGCCCTCCTCACCCAACTTTGCTATTTACCCTTTCCTGTCTGATTCCATTTGCTGATTTGTGTTCTTGGGCACTTGGGGCTGGCCAAGCACTGAGAAAGAAACCATGTGATATGGTGGTTAAAAGCACAGATTCAGGAGTCAGAGAGGACTTGGAATTTGGCTCTAAAAATCAAACTGTTTCTGTCACATAAGAATGGCGTAAAACTTCCTCTTCCTATTACCCAGCTTGGGCCTTGGAACAGATTAACTTCGACCAAAATCCTATTTCTTCTCTTATACTAGTTTTGTGATCTTGGCAATTAACTTCTCTGATCCCATTTAACTTTATCACAGGGGTAACACCACACTACTCACTCTCCTAGATAAGGTTGATGTGAAGATTAAATGAGATAATTGAGGTTAAGTATGAGATACAGTGCCTGGTGCATAGCCAGGCTCTATCAGTGTTTGTTGTCTTATTATTAATATTTTAATAGATTGTTCCATCCTACTCTCTCTATACATTGAAGTTAGCCTTCATGGATTACTTACACTATCCAACCTTCTCACTCTAGACACGTGCTCCTTGCAGTGTACAGTCCCTCTCCTTATTCAGGCCAACCTCCCAGATCGGTGCCTGGGAAAGGCCACGATTTGCTCAGCAACAGTATGTGTATCCTGGCAGACTTTACAACTGCATTCAACCCCGCCTGTCTGTCCCCACACCCTCCTTTCCTCTTGGTTCCTGCTGAGGAAAAGAGAAGAAAAAGGTTGAATCATCTCCCAGGAGAAGCAGCCCACCCCCTGAATTCACCACTCCCGGCTTAAATAGATATCCATAATTAAATATACATCAAACAAACTCCTCACACTGGATAAGTTTGGCTCTCAGTGAGAGTCTCATCACAAAAACCTTTTCTTTCCATCTCTCTCCTCTCCACCCCCAACTTCAACACCCCCTCAGCTTGTCCTTTGGAAATGCTCTTTACACCCACCCCATGCTTTTAACCCTGGTATTATGAGCCTGCAACACAGCAGGAAATTTCCAAAGATAATTTCACTGATTCCCTCTAAATGCTTCATTTCAACACAATCAGGCAGCCAGCCTGTGACTCAAAAGGAGACAGTGAGTTTTGCTGGACATACTGTCGACCTGAGACAGTGAAGCCACTCATCTGCAGGCTGACTCTTGCTAATCCCTGGGCTACACTTGACCTCAGCTTCCTCACCGGCACAATGACAAAGATCCCTGCATTCAGAATTCCCAACTTTACTCTGGTTGATGAGGGTATCTGCAGAGCCTTTCTTTCTGCTTTGTGAATCCATTACGTGCATAGAAGTGTAGCTTTTTGGAAAATTACCACAACTCTTGTCCTATTTCCTCAGATCATGACATGCAAATTCCAAAAGCATGCAAGTTGAATGAGGGCTATGGAGGAAAAATGCCTTCCTGAAGGTAGGAAATAGCAACAGGTTTGTGTGACAGCAAATTACAGATGGCTCGCTCCAATGCCAAGCCATCAAATTTTGAAAAGAAAAACATTGGGTACCACTCTTTTAGACCTGAATTATTTTTCTAAAAATCTGGAAAGTGTTTTTATAGAAATAAAATTAAAGATAAAGAAGAAAGAGGAGACAATGGGTTTATAACCACCCTGGTTACTGCAATACTGTAACAAGGACCCAGAGTAATCCAATGTCAGTGGGGAGGACATGTCTCTCTTTGGTGCACGTTTTATTATGACTGTTTAAGCTGGGGGTTGTAGTCTCATCAGGTGTGCTCCTTCTCAGATTCTGGAAGAGTAGAGCCTGTTGTGATGCGGACCCCACATCCCCAAAAGTGCCGGTGGTAGGAAAACAGTGAGCAAGGAAAGGAAGGACATGGTAGTAAGTGAAGAGACTTGATGACGACACAGAGTCTTAAGTCCTAGAAGGAAAAAGACATTCAAAGACATATTGGGAAGCCATGGTGGGGGAGCGTTGTCAATAAAATTTCAGAAAAGAAGGAAATAGAAGAGGGTGAAAATTGTGGTTATAATAGGAAGGAGCATTGCATTGGGAATAAAGAGACCTGGCATCTAATGGAAATGGTGCCAAACTACCTTGTGATGCTGTGAGCCTCTACAAACCTCAGGAAATGCATATGTTAAAATAGGGAAACAAATGGCTTGTCTTTCCCTTCCTATCATAAAATGTTATTGTGAAAATTAAATGAAATGAGAGTGATGAAAATAGTTTGTTGCCCGTACACACGTACGGGACATTTTTATTATAGAACGTTATTTCTGAAACGGTGGTGGTCCCATGTTTCTTATAGAGCAGTGTATCCCAGAGAGCCAGGCTCTCGGGTCTCCAGAAAAAAAAAATTACAACCTGTAAATAAGTCTTCCTAAATGTCTCCATGGAGTAGCGCTCTTCTCGCCTGAGAAGAAGACTTGGAGGGTTAACTCTCTCCAGGGCTGGATGTGAAATAACAGAGAGATCTAAAGTACTTCCTCCGCTTACTCTGCTTGAAGAGTCTTGCTTTGGAGGAAGCGTGGGTCTGTTCTATAAGTAAACAGAGCGATGAGCATCCTGCTTCTCTTCTGTACCTGCCTTGAGCCTTTACTGGTAAGTGGAAGCTTGCCCTTTATTTTCCATCCGACAGTATAGCAGGTCTCACACTGACACAGTGGTACTGTGGTAAATACCATGTGAAGCGATGCTGTTCCGTAACCTCTGTTCTCACTCACAGTGAGAGTCTGCCAACCACCTTAAATAGTGTGACCCTATTTATGCATTTCATTTCTCACTGTTGATTGGACTAAATAGAAGCATCTAAACAAAGTGGACCCAATCTCAATTTCTTCCTGAGAGTTTGAGAGTGAGAGAGAGAAAGGAGAGAGAAAGGATCTGTCAGTGATGAGGCATGGAAGCCCAACTTCTTTCTATAATGAGTACCTTTCTCTTTCTTTCGCTTTCTGAGTGGACTGGAAAAGTAAAGGCAGCGTTGGGGTCTGGAGAAGATAAAACAGACCAAGAGACAATTAAGATGGTATCCCCATCTGAGTCCCAGTATTATGCTAAGTCTCGGTTGCATCTTTGCTTTAAGGATCTACGAATCTCTCTCTGATGCTATTAATAAGGTTTATTTTCATTTTAAATTACCTGGAGGTATTTGCTGCAGTTTGAGACCAACAACAAGATTCCTTCAGAAACTTGCACTGATTATAGAAGAGGAGGCCTCAGATTAGGAGCTAAATAGCATGAGGTCTAGTCCTCCACTCTTGCATTATACTTACTGTGTGATTGTCGGCGAGCTGCTTACCTTTCCTGAACCTCAACTGCATCACTTATAACCAGAAAAAATACCCTGAGCTGCCTCGACGACTGGCTGGGATTAATGGATCTAGAAGAGTTTTATGAATTATGCAAATGTGAAAGATTACAATAAAGATGTGTATTTAAATTATTTCTTCTAAAATTGATCTCTAGTCTAAATCCGAGGCCCTTTCACCTCAGGTTCTAATTATATTTTGGATGTTCTCTTGCACAGCAGCTAAGGTAGTTTATACATACACCCCTTCTTTAAAATGCCTCACATTTTCCTGCCACAGTTCGTTCCTACGCGGCCCCTCTCTGCTGCACTAGAATCTCGAGCAACTGGTTCTCTCCTCGCATAGCCACCGCATGTCCCTGGACCAATGTCACTTCTGTGATCTCATCTTTGAAGGGATAACGGCAGTGCTCCAGCCTCCACGATTATTTTTTAGATATTCCCAGTGAGAACTCTTGCCACCTGCCTCGAATAGAATAGACGAGTTATAACACATCCGACATCCTGCTTTATAGTGGTCAATGTCCAATCAACTGGTGGTGGAGACGTGACAGACAGGCAGACATGAGTTTGAGTCTTGGCCCAGTCTCTTACAAGCTGGGTGAGTTGAGGAAGTTCTTAACTGCTCCGAGCCAGTTTTCTCATTAAAAAAAAAAAAAAAAAAAAAAAAAAAAAAGGATGATAATAGAATTTACCTCGTGCGTCTGTTGGGAAGATTAAGTAACACAGAGGATGTAAGATATTTAGCACAGTCTTTAGCACATAGTAATAAGTTACAGCTATTATGACAGCCCCTTACACCGGTCCTGAAGTGTTCTCCCTGAGATACCTCGTACTCTGTGGGACAGAGCCCTGTATGCTGCATACTCCAAAGTCTCATACAAACTGATATCCAGATGTAGTCAGTCAATAGCAATATTCAAATCAACTGCTGGGTGAGAAGAAGGGAGAGAGCCAGGTATTTTCCCCTCCAGCCCCCACCTCCTCCACCTGCACCTTGTGCGGTATCTCTACATCAGTGACCTCTTACGCTTTTCTGTCCTCTTGGGAAAGATTTGCTGTGGTTCCATGTGATCATGGCCCAAGGTTCTGGTAGGACATCTTCCCTTTTCCCTCAGGAGCTGAGGGATGGTAGCTGGTTTCATCTGTGGCTCCATCTGGGTTGCCTCACTGTGCCCCTTTAGCTTCTAAACTCTTCCATCACCTATGTAATAGATGCCCTAAGTCACATTTCCTCTCAGAGGGTTTCTGTTTTCTGGGTTAGATCTGATTGGTACAGCCCACTCCCACCCACATCCCAGATGGACTGCAAATTTATGTCAAATAGAGATTATGTCTACATCTTCCAGGTTCCCTTACAGCAAGTTATGTATTCATTTGTACAAGGCACCTGTTTATTGAACTCAATATTTTGAACACAATGACCAACTTCTGCCTATCCCTATTAGTAAGTGCATCATCCCACTCTGGGGTTTGGTCTAAGCCAGGGAGGCTGGGTAGTCAATGTCACCACCTACCCTCTGATGTGTATAGTTGTGCAGGTACCAATGACGAGGAGAGAGAATTGTGTGGATCACGGGCTATAGCCCATCTTCACAGCAGCTTGCTCTGTAATATTGTTACTTCCTAGATGTAATAAAGATTTTATGCATCACATTTAGTTCTGTCTCACTTCATTTGCTGTGTTAAATATATTTCATTTTCATTTATTCTAGTGTGTCTACAGGCAAAAGTGTTCAGAATTTGAAAAGCCCATTCAGTAAACATAACTTTTAGCAGTGCCAGGGACCCTGCTACAAGATAACAGGACTTAATGCTACCTGGTGATACCTTCATCTCCTCTGGATTCTGAATGAAGGAGGCTACAGAAATTAGGTGACACATGTTTCTTCTTTGAAGTATAACTTCCTGTTAAATCAAGAATGGTAAAGCCATGTGATGCAGACTATCTCTTTCAGTGCCCGGGACAGATATGTATAATCAAATGAAGTCTTGAAAGACTTCTCAACGCCTCTTTCCAGGTCATCGTCACATAACATTTAAAGGTGATTTTTGTAGATAAAATGTATTGGCATCTCTTCTTCATGCTTTCCATTTCACTGTGCGGGCATGTTTGTGGCCTCCCAATAGCCACGTTTCCTCTCTCCTCCACTTTTGAGAAGCTGCAAGTTTAGGGGAGATTAATTGCACCAGCTTTTGTGATGTTCATAATTGATCTAACCCAATAAGAAACATTACCTCATTGCTACAGTGACATGTTTGGGTAATGGAGGCATGCTATGCCCAGGGCCAGTGATATTGACTTAGGAATGGGCATGTGACTGAAGCTGGGTCAGTGATTCATGAAAGATTTCCAATGAGCTTTTGAGAACTAGTTCCCTTGAGCTTCTGGCAGAGCACCCAAAGCCATCCCTCCAACTCTTCCTGAGCAATGTGGTATGAGAAACAGGTTAATATTTTTTTTCTGTTGACTTCCTGTTTTCTTTTAATTGTATTTTATTCTCATTTATTCAATTTTTTGACTCCAGGAGTGGAGCCAGCCTTACCATGACGCTGAAACAGCCACAAAAGGAGGCAGAGCAGACAGATGGAAGTGGACAGACTTGCTTTTAGAAACCTCTGAGCCACTGGGTCAAACCTGCGTGCTTCTGGATGTTCACTTTTTGAGCTCAGAAATCCCCCTCGTCATCTGGGTCACTTTGAGAGGAATTGTCTGTTCCTAAAAGCCAGATTCCACAGCAGGCCCAGCCTCTGACTTCAGGAACTTCTGCTCCTCTCACTGCCCGCTCTCCGCATAAAGGCTGACTCTGGCCCTCAGATCTCATCAGGCCCATTTTTCCCTTCTTCACTGGTCTTACTTAAATACGCACTCCCTACGGATCTCCACCAGCTCGCAGCCCCGGACTCATCTTCTTCACAGTGGATTTCCATTTGTTTTTACCCCCCTGAATAAGCCACAGCTTATTACTCTTTTTTCCTATTCCAGTACTCGGGAAGAACGCTCTTTGGAGATTGGCGGGGCGGGGGCGGGGTGGAGACGATGTCACAGAGCCTCTGATTTGCATTTCAGAGTTGCAGCCGTCCACCGTGGAGCCAGGCAGCCCAAACTGGCAATCCATTCTTTTGCTTTTCTTTTTTTATGTACTGTTTTAAACAAGTTTCAGAGAATTTAACAGTTGAATGGGACCTTGAATGATGTAAAGCCGGATCCCTTTAGATAATAATTAAGAAAATGGAGGTCTAAAAATGCTGAATGGCTTTCTCCATATCACATTGCTGGAGATCTTAAAGAGCATAACTCATGTGTGCTCACTCCCACCCGGTGCCCTCTTTCTGACCCTCTTCCCACTTTTCTTCACAATGTATTTTAATGGAAGCTCCAGTTGCCACTATTGTGTGCATAGCTCTGAGAACTGGCTGCTCTCAGAGAGAAAACAAGTGGAGATGGAAATGGTGGTGCTGTCATTCACCCACAGGACAAGGACCGGGTCAAGCATCCTGACAGGTTCAAGATTCTCCCATAATTCCCCAGATCAAGAATTGTGGAGACTGTCAGACTGTCTGTGACAGCAGGGGCGGTCAGAGTGGTTTAGACTTTTAATCCAGTCAAATCCATTTTCAAATTAATAATTTGAAGTGAATTTTCTAGGAAACCGATGAAAGAGTAACAAAGAGAACTTAAAAACCATTTGATCCTATCTTAGTCTTTAACTCGAAAGCTCTCCAATGATTCTTCTAATATATTACTTGAGGCCGTTGAGACTTCTGGGAAGCACTGCCATCTCTGTGACTAAAGACAGTTACATCCAGAGTCAGATCCCCTGGTTTGCAGCCACCCCTGCCACTTACTGGCCCATAACCTGGGGTGGCAAGTTAACTCCTGCAAGATTCAGTTTCTACTTCTGCAAACTGGGGATTAGAGTAGCACCTATTTCCTAGGATTTTGGGGGCCATTAAGTAAACTAATTTTGGTAACATGCTTAGAATAGTGTCTGGCAAGTAATACACTCCCAATAAGTGATATCTATTAATGTTCTCTTCATTGTCATCACTATTGTTATCACGATCATCATATCACCAAGTATAATTACTTTTGTAGCAAAGAAGGGAAGCATAAAAAAGAGAAAAAAGAATGAGTGAAGAAAAAAAGAGGCGAATAGGCATGGAAACCCAGGTAAGAGACATAAGAAGCACACAAGAAAAGATGAAGAGGGAAAAAGAAAGAGGACAGAGGGAAGAAAAGAAGGAGAGATGACGGACCCATTTGCTCTATTCATGTCTATTGTTGCAGGTACTGTTCTTGTTCCAGCATTGAAGTCCCTTCATGTAGTTTATAATGGAGATAAACATTAAATAAATTATTATAATTATATCTATAATTATAAGCTGCTTTAAAGGCTACATTATATGGTCAAGGCAGACCTTTCTATAGAAGGGGCATTTACCCAGACTTCTGTAACCAAAGGATGGTATAAGGCATATCTGCATATATTTTTTATTAATTTATATAACTTTTCATCTTTTTCTTTACCCATTCATTTATTTCATAGCAATTATACTCCAGACCTTCAGCCTTGTGTTTGGCATACAGAGTTAGAAGGCTGATCATTTGCTCAAGAAGTTCTTCCTAGACCAGGAGAAGAAGGTATGGGAAGGTCATGTAGTTAGAATCATTAAGCAATACCCAAGAGGGGAGGAGGAAATTATTCCTGGGAGGTGGTAAGGAAAAGACCCAGGAGAAAAATAGAATTTTCTTAGCCAATGACTCGATGACTCCTAAGCAGCATCTATGGCAATTCAGAGATGCCACCTCATCTGTGGAAAACATCTCATCTGGGAGAGAGGTCATGACATTGATCTGAAAATTCAACAGTCAGAGAAAGGCCTGGAGTCCAGTTCAGGGCATCTCTGCTCCATGAAAGTACATGACATGGAGGGAGGGATGGAAGGTGGTGTTTCAGGGGAAACTGCCAGTAAGAGGTCTGAGAAGAGCACACACTTGGTTCTGCAGGCAGAACTTGATACAGTGAGTGACTAGCAAAGTCACAGATCTCTGCCATTAGCAAGATTGAGGAAGAGAGCTTTCCGCCAAGTTGTGACCTATCGGACCAGCCCACTGAGGCTCTCCTACCTCATTTGCTTTCTCTCAGTTTCTCAGCCAAATCACACCCACCCTCTTTCAAAGACTCACAGAGGACGAGCTCTTTATTAAGCTGATGTCTGAGAAAGAGGCCGGCATACCTATTGTGGACTGAAACCACCATGCCAGGCGTGTGGTGGGTGTCTGGACTAGAAAGTGGAGAGGCTGCGTCTTAGTCATCTGGATCCACACACCCACACAAAACTGGGTTTCGGGGTCTGCATGATTCCATGGAAATTCAGGCCTAACTTCATTACCATGTGCCCATGTGCATTTCTGTGGAGAGGGGGGCTTTGTCTATTTTGTCACATTTTTCCAGGGATCAATGAAAATAACATGCTTACTTATTAAATACTGATCATACAACTTTCACCTTTTATAAACTAAGACCAAGGTTAACTAATAAATCTGGTCATGTTCGTAAACAGGCAGAAAAAAGGAGAATTTATATATATCAATTATGTGAATTAGAGCTATACAGAACATTTCATCAATATTATCACAGTTGACTATAAAAATATATGAGCTCATTTTCCCCATTTCTACAGCTTTACCAACAGAGAGGTTGATCAATTTGATCAAGATGACATAGTATAAGGCAGAATTAAAATTAAAATCCACATCTCTAAGATTTAGAATTATACAGGGTGGGACAAGAGTAGGTTTACAGTTGTGAGTACAAGAAACACAGAGTTTATTCTTGTATTGTTATTTATTAATTATTGTGTTACTTTACATGCAAACAACTGTAAGCTTACTTTTGCCCCACCCTGTATTTTTAGGTGTCTTACATTTTTTCATCTTCAAAGGATTAACAATAGAAAAAGAACATTTTATATGGAGATTATAAAAATGGAGGAATATATGAATTTATATTAGTATAAAGGTCTTTTACTCTCTTACTCAAATACACTGTATTCTGCCACTTCTGTGAAGATATTCTATGTATTTATAAAGAGTTAATTTTAATACAAAACTGTGGTATGAATATAAAGGTATAAACCTGAGCATAGCAATGAATTACCGCTATGCTACCCAGAAAGATGGCTAAGCTTAGAAGACTCTAAAACCTGAAAGTACAAATTTCAGCCAGAGGAGGCTCTCTCTGTATCCTCCAAAATATAAGGAGGTATATTACAATGGCAAAGAGAACTTTTCAATATTTTATTCTTGCCCCTTCTTTTGCCTTTTAATTATTGACTTTGTTGTAAAATGGAAATAGCATGGAATTCAGAAAGAAAGAAGTTCACATTTCAATGTTAGACTCATCACTTTATTGTATTACTAATAAGGAGAATAAAAATATGATGTTTATCATGTATACAGTAGTTGTTTTGTGTATGAGGCTAGGCTAATAAACTTATGTTAATTATCTCATTTAATCTTGTTATACATCAAAGTTGATCCTGTTATTCTCGTTTTATACATGGAAAATGATGTTTACAATTCACCAAGCATGCTGTATGGGCACATACACATACACATACAACTTATTCAAGGTGACACAACCGTTCTGTGGCAGAAGGATAAGTTTAAACCCACTCCTGGACAATTCCAAGTTTTGGGGACTTAAACCAGTATGATGTATAGTTTCCCTTATTTTCTGGCTCTCTTTCTTGACTTACCCTGTTTGACTCTCAGGTTGGTTTGTTTGTTTTAACTTAAGACCAAATCAAAAGACTCAGCTACAGTCATCGTAGTACCCTGTTTTGCGAATTAAATGGGAGCATGCATGTACAGTGCCTGGGATGTAGAAGCATGCTTACAAAAGGTTGTCCCTTTCCTGTTTCCGAATCATCAAACTTCTCTCTCTCCTTGGAGTTCCCTTCTACTGGCTCAGCTCCCTAATCCTTTTCCTGCCCTCCTCCCTTTCTCGAGCACAGATGGCGGAGAAGCCCAATGATGTGGGTCATCGTTACTGCTAGCTGTGTGTCTGGGGTCAAGTAATTTCTTCATTATCTTCCCTTATTGCAAACAGCTTTTGTAAGAGAAAGGGTCCATTAGAAAATATTGATGCTGGCAGGCAGGGAGTGCAATCTGTCAAACAGCTGAAATGAAGGACTGTCAGTTCAGCAGCAAGAACATGAGAGCCAGTTTAAAGCAAAGATTGAATAAAAGAGCAACATAACTAGAAGAACAAGCAAGCACTCATCAGTGACAAAGGCACAGAAAGTTTCAGGTTGTGCTGTTTGGACTTTCATGGAAGTCCATGCTCTAAGACAAAATTCAGTTTAAATCAATTTGCAAAGAAATTATGTTTTAAAAAGAGGAAAAAAGAATGCAATAATGCATGATGTATACCATGTGCAATGTGTTAGGAGTCAATATGATCAAGATGCAAACACTGTTTTCAAGATATTTATAGACTAATAAAATAGGATAGTGTGTTTTTGTATTTAAAATGTAAAATCCAGTTGTATGACCTTGAGTTTCCTATATAAATCTCAGTTCCTTATTTGTGAAATGAAAATTTTAATGCAACACCATAGGACTGACGTGAAGGTTAGGACAGCATGCGACATTGTCTCTAGCACATGTACATGCTCTCAACATCGCTGATTTTTAAGCGAGAGATTACTAGCTAACATTTTGAGACAGAAACTTCTAGGAGTAAAAAGATAGCTTTTGAGATGGACTTGGAGTTCAAAAATAACATCTGTTTGCTTGGATCAGGAATTAGGAAATGAAGTGGAGACATTTATATTGCCCATGGAGAAAAGGTTAGGATTTGGCCATGCTAGTTTTGCAAAGATTGTTATAGGCAGGGAGAAGAGTGAAACAAAAGTGGAGAGCTGAGAAAGCTTGGAGCAGGAGTGACAAATAGACAGCTGTTGTGTTTGTTTTTAAATCTAGGGTGTGGAGGTGGAGGTTGTTGGAGAGAAGACACTGAGAACAATTTGAATCCAGACCTTCAAAGGTCTCAGATGGTAAGCCAATGAGTTAGGACTTCAGCACCTAGAAATAAAGTTGGCAGTGATGGTTTTTTGAACAGGATGGAAATGTCATTTTTTAAAAATCAGGCCTTAGTTCCATCTCTAACCTTAAATTTGCATAGTGTGGGGTTTGAAAGCACTGGTGTTGATGTCCAGTGGTCTGCTTTTGAGGCTCAGGTTACTGCAGAACCCAGCCAAGTTAGTTTACCTCTTTTTACTTCAATTTCTTCATCAGTAGGCTGAGATAATTATGATCTCTAACTCATAGTAGTAGTATGTGATGACTAAATGAGATAACACATTTCATCATTTAGAATAGAGCCTTGCTCTTCATAACCTAGTAGTACCAAGGTCAGTCCATTAATCAATAATGCTCAGTAAATGCTATAGTTATTACATAGTAACTGACTGACCTGGGTGGTTGGTGACGCTGCTGCTTTATCAGTCTTCCTCCTGCAGCTGACACCTTATATCCAATTTCATCTTTGACAATGCATATTGCTCTGCCATGGACCTGTGTCTCGACTCTCATGGTATAAACTGTAATGGCTTTGGTAGGACTGCCATGGAGATCTCACAGCAGGAATGACAGAATAGCTGGAGCATCAAGAGGACAAACATGCTGAGAACTTGGGTCCTGGGTGGTCAGACATAGGAATTAGAGCTCAGAGAAGCATCTGCCTTCCAAGAAAATCGCTGGTTAGTTGGCGGAGGAGGAGTGCTCCCATTTGAAGTTTGGCTCAACTAGCCATGAATTTCCCTGCTGGTTTGTCCTAATTGTGTCTCAGAAACTGGACTTTGTTGAGTAATCTTGCAATTTTTATCCCCCAGCTACTGACGCTCTACTGATTCTCTATTACTTTCCATCAAACCAGCCTCCTGTGTTTCCAACCCCTGGAGTCTAGATATAGACCGAACTCCCTACTTTCCAAAGTTCCCTGTGCTGCTCTGATTGGAGCTTCGTAACAGCTGCTGGAGTTTAGAGAATATATGTTGTATTCCTTGTAAGGAAATAAACAATAAGAAGAGAAAGCGGCTTGCTCCAAGTCACATACTCCGGTAGTAGTAGCACTGGCCTGGAGCTTTGTGGTGTCCTGCCTGGCCATACAAATGTCTACCCTGGCACTGTACTGCCTCTCTCTCTGCCTGGATACAGCAAACTCCAACAGAACTGTGTGCAGAACAGACATACAAGGGTATTACCCTCATACCAAATCCTACCACTTGTATGGTGCTTCTTCTCAAAAATCTTAAGTAGCTTTCATTACACCTTGTATAACAGCATAATAATGGACTGATAGTCTTACTTCAAAAGCCAGGCAACTATGGGAGAGAGGACAGTTTGGGGGACAGGGCCTATAGGAATACTTACAGACAGTGGGACTATTTAGCCAGGAGAAGAGAAGGTGGATGCGTAACTTAATAATAATCTTCAAGGATTATTAAAAGACCATTGCCACCCTGGGTAGCAGAAAGGAAATTGCAGCAGTAAGAACTTCATTACAGCATTATGAAGAACTTTTTTTTCCCTTTAGCTATAAGGTCTATTAGACACCAAAACATGACACTAAGCAAAATTCCCTGGAAATATCCCAGAATAAAGTATATATGCCTTCCAATAGTTCATAAGCAATATTTCTTGGACCATTAAGATCAACCTGCTTGGAGCACATCTTACAAATACAGATTCCGAGGACCCATTTCAGACCTTCAGAATCACAGCTTTTGGGGGTAGGAACAAGAGTCTATATATTTTAACAGGTCCAGGGTGAGTCTTGCATATTTGGAAACCCCTTGTGTATGTAGAATAAGTAAAATATAATGCAGCAAGAATGTAGTGAGTGCCCACTAGGTGATCCAATCACTGTCGTTAGCCTCAGGGAATAAAGACAATAAAAGAATGCAGTATAATTTCAGTTCTTGTGGTGCTATCGGTAAAGTAATTAAAAACTAATGATGAATTAGGGCAACTGTTTGTCTTTAACATAGTGTGATTGGGGAGAAGTTTCTTCATTCCTTTGTCCTGAGGTCTTAAACTGTTACATTGAGAAGTTGAATAAAATGGTTCTATATGTTTTTCTGAATTTTTCAAATAACACAATATAGAATAAATCTTATTTCTTAAAAATAACTAAGTGCTAGTTAAATAGAATGGGAGAGAATATCAAGAGGGAAACCGATTCATGTAGACAGGACTTAGTAGAGAAGGCCTCTACTAACTTGGCCTTAAAAGGTGGATATTATAGAAAGATATATGCATCTGCCTATGTGGGGGGCTCCATTTTTTAAATACTACTGTATACCCAGGACACACACTATGTCATTTACCATATTACATCATTTAATATCTACAAAGGCTTGTGTTGTGAAAGTAGGGGCAACTTTTAGAGGATTTTACCATATACTAGTCAAAGGTGTTTTATAAATATGATCTGATTGAATAATCTCTATTACAATTATTTTCCAAGTGGAGTGTTAGAGCTTTTTCTGTCTTTCTCCAAAAAGTTCATAATATTTGCATAATGTGGGGATGGAAAAGAAAAGGAAAGAAGGAAGAAAGGAAGGAAAGGAGGGAGGAAAAAAGGGAAGAAGGAAGTAAAAGAGGAAGGGTATGGAGGTAAAAATTAGAGAGTGTGGAATACCACAGATCTGAGTAGTATGAGAAGAGGATGAATGCTCAGTTGATTTTATGGTTGTTTGATAATATAATTGGATTTCACTAACTGGGAAGTGACAAGGAGGTTGCACATGCAGATTTCAATAATGCATTTTCAAAAAGAACCTCAATATTTTAAAATGGAAATATATATAAATAGTTCTAAATTTCCTAAGTATTTGCATATTTCCTTATTAAGTAGGTTTTGTTTATTTGTTTTGTTATTGTTTTCTGCCTATAGGAAGAAAGGACTTTCTTAGCTTCTGAAGGACTTGGTTCTGGGGTATTGCTGTCTGAAGTCCTCATTCAAATACTTGATGAAGAGATCAAATCATATTTCTCTCTCTCTGGATGACACCAATTCACAAGGATCCCCATAGTGAGAGCTTGGACTTAAATACCAGTGAAACATTAATGCAAATCTTTGTTCTGCCTGAAGAGCTGCATGACTTTGAATAACAGTTGTCTCCCTTTCTGAAATCATTTGGCTCATGTATAAAGTTGGGTTGTTTCTGTGAGAATATAATGATACAATGCTTATATAATCTTTTATTGATCAGTATGTCTTAGGAGATATAATCATAAAGCAACTTCCGATGTATTCTTGTACACTAGCTGCTTTCCTGTCCTCAGACACCGTATCTACTCTGATCACCATAGAAAAAGTTGCAAGATGACTAAGTTACAAAACTCTGCCTTAGTTTAATAATTACATTCCCTGCCCTATATAGTCCCTACAATGTGGAACTTGACATAAAGTTAAACTTCTGCCCTTCTCTTTTCTAAGCCTGCTTTAGTCTAACACTCTGGAGGGGCAAAAGGGTATGTGGATAGTGTTTACTCCTCTCCCTTCCTTTTTGGTTCCAAACACACGTCATTGGAGCAAGGTTAGGAGGAGAGGGAAGGGAGCAAGCAGGAAAGTTCCTCTTTGACTGGCACTTGGTGGTGACCTAGCATTAGTGCTCTTTGGGCATGACAGAAGTTTAATGACATCCATGTTCATCATGGCTTCTACTGGCACTGACACCTCAATTCTGAGTATCTCTCACCTGATTTCCATAATGCAGCTTTATGCCAACGTGACTCTTGCTACTCAGTTTGCAGCCTTCAGCTCTCCTGGAGTCTTCAAGCCCCTCTCTCCATGCAAACCTCTTAGTCAATTCTAGACAACTTCAAACCTGCACTCTTTAGTGCATGGCCCTTAACTTGTTTAGGGTAAAGGCCACACGTCTTTTGCTTTACCAAATGGGGAGGAAGATTACTTCCCAAACCACAGCTGTCTACTTTTGGGAATACAGATCAATTTTCCCAGGCTTTTGACCTTTATATTTCTTATATACAGGGTGGGGCAAAAGTAGATTTATGGTTGCGAGTATGCAAAACAGAGTTTATTTTTGTATTATTAATTATTGTATCATTTTGCATATGAACAACTGTAACCCTACTTTTGCCCCACCCTGTATGACTCAGACATTAAATAACAAGAATATTCAATGAACTCTTCAAATGGTTTCCCAAATGTCTCATGTCTTGATGTGAGGTGAACAGAGAAGCCCTCCCCCGTTGTAGCCTGGGAGGGATGTTAGACCTAAAGCAATCGCAGAGCCGTTTCCAAAATTCACTCTTCACTCTCCAATTGATGACTGTGTTAGACTCATAACAAGAGATAAGGATTGAAAAGGGTCAAATTAGTTACCATCCTCTATTTTGAAATATTTGCTTCTTGGATTAGAATCTTATTTTAGACTATGCCTCAAAGTTTTCATTCTAGCGTTCTCTTACATATAAAGCTGATAGTGGATTGCTTGGCCATGTTGTTAGAAAGGGAAGTCTTCACAGTAAAGGGGAAATTGTTAGGACCGCATCATGTTACTCCTTAGAGAAGCACATACATACCTGTGCAGTTTGTGAAAGCATATACTAACAGTGCTATTAGCAAACAGAAGTATTTCCAGGAGGACAATCAGCAGGAGTAAAGTTCATAGAGAGGTAAAATTTATTCCTTTGAAATTAGGTCACATGATATGAAACAAACATAACAGCAGGGAAAATTTTGACATAAACTGTAATAGTGGTGACTTTCAAATTGCCATGTTCAGCGTATGAATATGGAGTGACTCAGTCCTTTACTTTCATTTTGTCAAAAATTCTTCAAGGTTCTCACTTTCATGATGAAATTTTAGTACAATTAAACCTGAATAGGAGAGACTGCCTTCCTTTTAGTTCTTCCTTTTCTTCCTTCCTCCCTCTCTCCCTTTTTTTCTCTCCCTTCCTCCTTTCTATTTCCTTTCTATTTCTTCATCCATTCCTTCCTAAATCATTTAGTACAAAAGCCATTAGGTGAGATGGAGTAAGGCTTGTGTCTCTGGGAGGTAAACGCCTAACAGGTGTCCTGGGGCCTGAATATGGATGGGAGGGTGTCTGGGGAAGGGTGCTGGATGGTCTAAGTAGTTCCATACATACCTAGCCTGTGGCTGTCCACCAGGGGGGCCTGGAAATGGTGACACCCCACAGCAATAAACACGTCCGGCACCCTGAACATTGTGTATTAAAAAGTCTCCAGCAAAAGGAACCAGTTATCCTGGGAGAAACGGCTGATTTCATGTCTGTGAGAACTAAAGTTCAAGATGATCCTGATACTGCTTGGCGTGCCAGAAAGAATGCAAATACAAAAATAATGCAGGCATGTAAAAAGGGCACAGAAACCAAACAGAAGAACCTCCCATTTGAATAAGCTGGGCATAAAATTAAATAGCAATGATGATGAATTATACCCTATTAAATAAAATAGGCACACATTCATCCATTCTGATATAAGTAAATAAATAAATGGGAACAGTGTAACACTTGTCTTTATAATAGCATGCCAAATAATGGAGAAAGAATGATGATGATAGAAAATCGCCATTTGGCAATCCCAGTAATTAATGTCTGCAACTAACATTAATGGATGCTGAAACTAGTGGTTGAAAGTTTGATAAGGAATAAAATATTTGCCTGGTCACAAACTAATTCCTCATATATTTTTAATTATAAAAGTAACTTTACAGTGGAGCAACTTTGTAGATACAACATAAATTAATATCACCAGTACTGGGACAATTGAGACTGCGTACCACTTGATAGAATATGATGAGAAAAATACAGAATCTTTTTATATTTTTGTTAAAAAGCTATCATTTAAATCTCATCATGAGGAAATATCAAACAAATCCAAATTGAGTAATAGTCTACAAAAAAAATTGGCCTGTGATATTCAAAAGTGTCAGAGCCATTAAAGACAAAGAAAGGCTGAAGACCTGGTCCTGATTGAAGGATTCCAAAAATATATGACAGTTAAAAGTGGCCCATGATTATGGATTAGACTCTTTGGTTATAAAGGGCATTTATGGAAATTAAAGATATTTGAAAGTAGCTTATGAAATTCGGTGTTCATAATATATCAATGTTAATTACCTAATTTTGGACATTATATTATAATTATGTTGGCAAATGTCTGTTTGTAAGGTTTATAAATTTAAATGCTTGGGGTGATGGGGCATCATGTCCACAACTCACTCCCAAGTGCTTGGAGAGAAAAGAAAATCTTTGTACTATTGTTACAAGTTTCTGCAATTTAAATTACTTCACTTTTTAAATAGAGGGAAAGTTATACAGATGCTTTCCCTAGTGACATCAATTACATATTGTTCCAGGTCAGGCAGAGCATGATCTGATGGCATTCAGTGGCAGAACGGTAGCAGGAGGAGGTTAATTAGCTATTGTAGACTACCCGCATGAGTAACCTGTTTCACATGCACAGGATAAGTTAGTAACTTGTTTGATTTTTGAGCCATACCATAGGTACAACTTACTTAATGAACAAAAAACTATCATTAAGGCTGCCTAATATATGTGGGAAATCAGGTTATGGTTCCATCTTGAAATATTTTAAGCGCTTTTTGAGAGAAGAATGATCGTACGTATTTCTCCTGTGGGCACAAAAAAGAAACTAACTGATGGTAGGTTGAAGTCTCCAGTTTTGATTCAAGAAGAGATAAGCTGGTGATGAATGTTGGTGAAGCAAGTTATTGCCTTGTGAGGTAGTGAGTTCTCCATAGAGATATCTGATCAAGCCAAGTCTGTGTGGTAACCTGTTAAGGATACGACAGAGCAGGAAAGTCATAAGAAGCATAAGCTGCTGGATTTCTAAATTCTCCTCAAACCAAAGTACTTAAAATCTATGATTTCCCAAGCCATGGAAGACAGACTTAATTAGGTTAATCAGACGTACTCAGGGAGGTGGAGTTTCGAATATGGATGTTTTTATTCTTACTCATGAACATGTGAAAGATGTTACAATTCTTAGATTTAAGTAAGAATTTAAAATGTCTATTTTCCCCCTTTAGTTTCAACAACCACCTCATGTTGTTGGGCCTGGCTTGAAAAGGAAGAGGAAAAAAATCCTTCTGTACTGTCAACATAACAAAAATAATGAGATTAGAGACAAATACTGACTGATCATCACTTTCTAATTGAAAGATGGGACTATTAAGGGGACACAGCAGGCCTGAAGGAATTGTGTGGCCATTTGCACAAATGCTAATTTTGATACGCGGTTCACCATATCCGTAAACATAATGTGGCTGGGCTAGCATGATAAACAACACGTTCTTCCCACAGGAGGCCAGTTCCTCAGTGAATCAATGCCAGGAGGGCCATTTGCTGGGGTTGGGCAACGGGTATTCATTTTCTCTTCTCGTGTTCATGGATAGAACCCATCCAAGTTGCCAGGATGCTGTGTTTATACAGGCAACAAATCACTTCTCTGCCCTTTGTTTCCTCACATATAAGGAATTTGGAATAGATAGGCTAATGTCTTTGCAGTGACTCTGCTTGACAGGTAGTGTGATATAGAGAAAGAACTTGGTCTTTCGAGTCAGAGAGACCTGGATTCAAATCCTGCCTCAGCCACTTGGAAGATCTTGAGTAATTATATAGAGTGCTCTCAGCATTGCCTTCCTCACCTGAAAATAAGTTAAAATAATAATGCCTTCTTTTCAGACTGTTGGATATGCTGGTTGGCACACAGCCTTTGATAAAGTAGCTGTGGGGCTGGATTTTATATATGTTAATTTACTACACACCAATATGTATATATATCAAATAATCAAATATGCATATTTGCATATATACATATATGCATATATACCCCTGAAAAATGCAGGGAAGCTAGAAAACATGGTCAAGTGACAAGGATGTGCTACAGATCTATGTGAATATGAATTCTCTGCCCCAATCCCACACAGTCCCATCAAGATAAGGTAGGTACCAGTAAATGTCCGTCACATGAGTAAACAAACCAAAGGAGAACACGGCAACCTCCACGTTCATCAGTGGAGATCTCCGGTTTTAATAAATTATAGGGAAATAGAATTTTCAAAAAGAATGCCATTTGCCTCATATGTACCCTGCCTTTTCTTTTTTCTTAGGTCTATCTGGTTTGCTACAGTAACTTGGGGGAAGGAACATTCCTCATGGAAGGCACTGAGCCCAGTTCCACGTAACCCCATATGAAAAGGCCCATGGGTCTATGTGCAACCCTAAAGTGAGTTTCTTATAAGCATCCACTGATATAAATAATTCTGGACCTGTCTGCATTCACATGTGAGGAAGAAGCCTCCATTAAATCCAACAGTGAATGTAAACGTAGTGGTGAAATCTGAAAATATACACATTTGATACAACTTCTCTCACATTCTTTTGGAAAAGATAATGAACTGTAATGTTAAGAAATATTCCAATTTTCTCAAGCAGAAAAAAAAGATAGGATAAGTTGGGGGGAAAATGAAGTTAAAAGAAGATACAGTATTTGATGTTTAAAAAATCAAATGAAAGGCTACAAATTGAATGAAATAGCTTGTGTTGATGCTGAAACTTGCAGGGCCAGTTAGAGCTCATTAAGAGGTGATGGAAAGTATGCAGATGAGATCAAGTTTGGAAACTGTCTGGTTCTGAATCCATTAGAAAGGTTATAGGGTTATTTGAATGGGTTGTGTTTTATAAAGGAACGATTAGAAGTATATTAATGGGCCAATGGGTTATAAGGCTGGGATTGGCTGGGTGATATAATGTCTAGTATTGCATTAGTTGGGGATGAGGTTGCATGGATAGGATTAAATTTGGAGAACAGGTCAGCTATGATCATGTTAGGTGGGATATAGAGTTATAAAAAACGTCCTGTGTTTGATGACAATAAGAAAATGAGACTCTAATTAGACTTCACTTGCATCCTTATCATTTCCAATACTCTACTGCTTTTACATGTAGAAATTGTTTCCCAAATTTTATGTGATATGTGGACTGAGACTGGCCCCAACCAAAGAGCTCAGATATCAAGCAAATTCCTTAATTCCCAGCAAACTTAAGGTCTTCATTGATATGGTACAAAGTATAAAGCCGTGCGTACTGGGGAGAGGAGGAGCTGAGGTTGTGTCGTAAAATTGTCTCAGGAGTGGGTTCAAGATGAGATGGCCTTTGAGCAGAGTCATAGACAGCTGAACCCACACTTCTTACATAGGTGGAAATGGGAGATTGAGAAGAAAGTCTAGGAAAAGGATGTATTCTATGAAAACATTTGGGCATGGAAAACAGACCAGCATCTTCAAGGAACTCAGAGGTCATGTGTGCATCTGTGTGGGAGAAAGCTGAGAATAAAAGAAGTATGGCTGTGTCTCTGTGTGTGTTTGTGTGTGCGGTCAAAGATTGGGCAAGAGAGGCTGGCAGTAGCTGGAATTTGAAGAAAGAGTGGTTATAGGCTGTGCTAGTAAATGTAGACCTGATCCTTACAGCCAGTCTGTCCCCAAATGTATTCCACAGCAAGGAAATATCACAAATACACAAAACAATTTTTAAAAAAATTTTGGGGACTCAAATATGTGTGCTATGTTTCCTTCACTTTATAATTTTAAATGCGCTGAGAAATCTTGCAGTTACAAAAATGTGATCCCTTACTCCACCATGTTATAAGCTTTCTGATCGCAGATAACCTTTTTACCTACGTTAGCCTCAAACAGAATAGTTATTAATATCCCTTTGAGTTAAATGTTCCAAGGAATACACTTTGTGAAAACGCTGCTCTAGAAAAAAGAAACCCTTATAACAAAGACCATGAAACAACATACAAAGATACACTTTTTCCATTTTTACAAAGAAAATATAATGATACTGAAAAAGATAAGTTACAGCCAAGAAAATGAAAAAAATATTGATGTTGAGGTCAAACCGTCAGTTTGAACTATCTACTACTAAGTAGGTATATGGCCTTGAGAAAATATATTCTTTGTGTGTCTCAGTTTTCTTAAGTATATGATTTGATAAAAAAGAAAGTTAAGACTATTAAATGTGCAAATGTAATGATGATATTAATAGTTGCAATAATTTTAACCTTTCCCACTGTCCCAGGTACTGTGGCAGGCTCCATCCAGCTTCCTGTCCCTACGTTCACGTGTAGGGGGCTCTTTCCCCATCTCATGTCCAGGGTTTTCCTTTTTTCTTTTTCTTTTTAACCTATTGTGCATTGTAGGGAGACATCTTTAAGAATAAACAAAGGGTAGCAGAGTAAAGCTCGTGGACTGGGTATCATTTACCTGCGTGGCTGTTGGACAGTGAGGATAACTGATGTCAATGGAATGAGGTATTTACATGGGAAGTCTAAATATCTAACTAGAAAAAAAGAAGCTGGTTTCTGAGTGGCAAACATCCTCATCTCATGGGAAAGGAGCCACTAGCTGAGGAATGTTTGGGCCAATAAAGACATTAAGCTCAAATCATGGGCTTTCTGGAGATCCTGGTCTTAGACTCTGTGCTCATTTCTTCATGGACAAACATCCCCGCTGGGGTCTATGTTCTCAGTTCTCAATACTTGCCTGATAGACTTTGTAAATATCCCTCCCTACCCTCACCAGGCTTCCTGGCTATTCCCCTTTTATTAATTAAAAAGCAATAAAAGATCCTGGATATAAGCCAAGTTCAAATAATTAGTAATAATTAAAATGGTTTTACCCTTCTTCCCAGGGACTGGCATCCGTACGCTGAAGGCCAAAACACCTGATAGTCTGCTCTCTGCTTCTTGGGGAGAGTACTGCATTGCTGACGCCCCCTCTGGGTAAGTTCCCTGCCCAACCCGCTGTCCCAAGAATCTACTTCACAGCAGTAAGAAAATAGTTATGTTTCTTTATCAAAAGAGATTGAAAATTCAAATCCTTTCTCACTCTTACTATATTGGGGTCAATAGCATAGAAATAGAAATAGATCTTTTTTTCTTTTTCTTTTTTTACTTTTCCTCTTTCTTGGATGCCCACCTGTGATCAGTGCTAGGTGCTTTTCTCTTTGCCGCTCTCGCACTACCTTCATACACATTTCTGTGTTTGGATTTTGTTTGTTTGTATGTTTGTTTTACCATACATGTAAGTGTTCCTCCAAATTTTAAGCTACTCTAAGACAGTAACTTTCCCTTACACTTTTTTCTGTCTGCTTCTTTCCCAGCCCAGTGCCCAGGGCTAAAGAACTGTTCAGTTAATGACTGTTAGATAAATATAAACATGATGAAAGCATTTTCTAAAATCCCAGCAGTGAGCCTCACTGTACCCATCATTTTAACAAGGGAAACCGAGCAATTGATTGTTATTGTTGATTTCAGTTGACACTATGCGGTCTATGTGGTCTATGATTATAAACAAACAAAACATTATCAATAATCCTTTGTTGACCTAATTCAGTAATATATCTTTATTTCCTTGTGAATCTAAATTTAATATTTATTTTTTTTAATGTTTGAAAACAAAACTTGGTTTGTACGCTGTGTCTGGAGCAGGAGTGAATTTCTTTCACTGGGTTAGAAATCTGTGAAAACACGGGGTGTAGATGTGGACAACTGACAGACCTTTAACTGTGAATCAACAAATGGGCACCACCATAATAATCGGGTGTATTTATAAACCAGGGACAACTTCCCCAGCAAGACTGCCTTCCCTCACCTCCTGCTGCATTACTGCCCCCTGCCAAGCTGTCAGCTTGCACTCTTATTGCTAATTAACTGCGCCGCCGAAAGCAGGTGCATGGCTAAAGGAAACAACCCACAATTTTCCCCGTGATCATTCGTGCTTCAGGTCCCTGGACTCTGGGACTCATTCTGCTTGACTTACTCCCGACTCCTCATGCTGATCACGCACATACATGTTCACACCTGGGGAGACAGGGGGATGTGGCCTCACCAGAAGGGAGAAAGAGTGAGAACCATCTGTGATGTTTGTGAGAGAGAAGGCTTTGGCTGATTCAGGAGCTGTACTGAGTGTGAAAGAGACAAAGCAGGAAAATCAATAAATATGCTCCAAAGTACCCTAAAGGAAATATCACCATGGTTTTCCCCACACAGCATACCTTTGCATTAAAAGATAGTTCTCCTTGGGAAATATGTGATTCCACCCATTTCTTCACCCATGCAAGCAAGGCAATGTTATCAGCCATCTACTTTTATGTATGTCCCACACCAACCCTCCAGACCAAATCACCATTATCGGTCACCATAATTCCTGCAATAGTTCCTTTCTCCATTATGCAGCCTAAAATACGATTTATAGAAATTCAATTCTGTTCTGGAGTCCCCTATCCCACCCCGCTGCTTAAAATACTCACTTTTTTCCATTAATCTTATGATAAAATTCTAAATTCACAGTGGCTCACAGTACCATGGATGGCCTTGCCACCACCTAACTTCCCAGCTCCCATCCGTGCTACTTGGCACCGCCATCACTGTGTGCTGGTTTCCTGCATACGGCAAGCTTTGTCATGCCTCAGGGCCTCCACAGATGTTATTCCTTCTGCCTGAAAACTTCTCCTTCCAATTCTTTACCTGTCCTCCTACTCATCCTACAGACCAAGGCTTAATGTGACTTTATCCTCAGTAACATTGAATCCAGAGACAATCTGCACCCATCAGTTTAAATCAATCTCCCTGGTTCTACTTTAACATTTCAGCTTTTACTGTTTTCCATAGCATTGATCATAGTTTATAGTTGCATGCATATCTGCATATACAATGACATCTGGCTCTTTCCCTAAACCAGTGGTTATCAACCAGAAGCGATTTTACCCTCCAGCAGACATTGGACAATGTCTGAAGATAACTTTGGTTGCCCATACTGGACAGGGGAGGCATATTACAGGCATCTAGCGCAGAGGCCAGGGATGCTGGCAAATGTCCTACAATGAACAAGACAGCCCTGCACAAAAGAAGAATTATTCAGCTTCAAATGGCTCTCTTGTCAATAGTTGACAGACCCTGGAATAGACTCTCAGCTCCATGATATGGGCAGAAAACATGCCTGTCTTAAACATTTCTGTTTCTCCAGAGCTTATATGTTTTTTAACATATAATAGATTTAATAGATGTTGATCAAATGAGGGATTGAATAATCCCACTTACTGTATTCCAAGCATAGGTTATTCCTTCACTAATGAATCATTTACTGAGCATCATGACATATCAGGCCATGTGTTTGTTGATGGTGATATACTGGTTAAGATGAAGAGCCTGTGACATTGGAAGACTTAGAATCTAGAAGAAGAATAAGAAGTTAAGCAATAAGTTAAAATTGAGCAACATTTTAATGTGTCACACATTATAGAAAATTATTCTACCAGTTGAATAACAGAGGATGTTCAAAGAAAAGGAAACATGGGTCTTTCACTGAGTAAATATTCATTGAGGACAAGCTGATGGGGGTGTAGCAGTGAATAAGACAGACAAAACTCCTGCCCTACATAGTGTAGAGGGGAAGACATACACTAAAATGTATGATAGAAGTCAACAAGATCATTACAATTGAACTATGTGCTTTGGAAACAAGTAAGATGATAAGATATAACAGAAAGAGTTCACTTTAAATAGAACCATCAGATAAAATCCTCTCTGAGGAAGTGGTATTTTATACAAGGTTGGAGTATAACTGTGAGCTCACATCATTGTGAACCATTATAAAAATTGGGCAGATATACAAAAAAAAGTGTATAAAGTCACTTCCCAAACAAATACAACATCATATACACCATCTCAGATGTAGGAGAGACCTTTGCATGTTGGAAGTAGAGAAGAGAGGTTCTTGAGTCCGGGAGCCAGTGAGATTCAGGAAAAACAGTATCAAATGAAATCAGAGGACAGAGAAGCAAATTAGGAGTAGTCTCTAGGCCACAATAAAATGTGTGGATTTTTATTCTAGAAACAATGGGAAGACGTGGATGCATTCTCTAAATTTAAATTTGCATTTTAAATGATCCTTCCATGAACAGAAGAGAACAGAGTAGAAGCAGAGAGGCCTGTTAGCATTCCAGTGCAGCAGTCCACATAGGGGTGGGGGTGGTGAATTTCCCGTGGCGGCTGAGATGGAAAACAGAGAAATGAATGCACTTGAGATGTTCTTCTCAGTTATGATGGACAGGAGTTTGCAACACATTAAGTGTGAGAAATGAGGGAAAATGATAATCAAGATAATGTCCAAGACTGAACCAGGGCAACTGAGTATAGGAAGTGTTGTATATGTAGGAAAGACTGGAGGAGAACCAAAGCTTGTATATGTTGTTGGGAACAGCCAAGTTCTGTAGGTTATATATAGTGCAAGTAAAACATTAACCATGAAAATACTAATAACAGTAACACATAACACACATTATATGTCAGACACTCTTCTATATGTTTTAGTCTTGGTTGTCAGAAAAGCCCTGTATATGAGACATGTCTAGTGCCCTCATCACAAAAAAGAAACTAAAATAGAGACAGTTGACATAACTGATCTCATGCCGAGCAGCAAGTCTCATCGAAGCGGATATAGGAACGAGGCAGTTATATAGATGGATCTGTAATTCAGAGTTTAGTACTCAGCTAGGGATGTCAATTTGTAAGCCATCAGAATTCAGAGGGTCAGGAAATTTTATGGCTGTATAGAAAGAAAATATAAGCAGAAAGAAAGGCCTTTAAGTGTTGGTAATTTGAATAATTAAACAATGTAAAGAAAGATGGAAACAAATGAATAAGTCATATTTCTATGGCAAATTTATATTTTGTACTATTGGGACAATTAGAAGCTATAGGGAATCTTATGATTTTCAGGGCTTTGAATGTGAGGCTAAGTAACCTTGTTTACTGTAAGTATTCTAGGATATTTGAGAATCTTTGTGGAAAAAAAAAACCACGCCTGTATATGTAGTGCTTAGAGATGGCACATCAGGCACATCAGGCCAGATGTTCATGTAGGTAGAACAGTTAAGAGGGGGAAGTAAATAGAAGTTTTAAAATCATTTAAAAGGCAAGCACGATACCAAATTTCCTCCCAGGGACAAGGACTGAAAGAACTGAAAGAAGAGAGTAAACAATACATGGTGTTAGCAAGTGGGTATCACGAGGGGCCAATAAATTCATTTTAGCAGAACAGTCCAATTTCCCTGGGGTTCTGTCTCTCAAAATGATATTTCTCCTTCATGCCTCCAATGCATCCCTTCTCTTTCATTTTCTTTGACGACAGATGATTTAAGTGCTGGTGGGATTTTGTCAAAGGAAACATTCTCAGGGTTTCAGGTTCTCAACAAATGGAGCTTGGATGAGTAATTTCAATCTGGTGTATATATGATAGAGTGTGTATAAATCTTTGCACGTAGAATTGAAGATCTAAAATATGCACATCTAAACTCTTCACATACCTAAAATCAATTTTTCAGTGTCTAAAGACAGGATGGGGGCAAAAGTAGGTTTACAGTTGTGAGTACACAAAACACAGTTTATTCTTGTATTATTTATTAATTATTGTATTATTTTCCATATGAAAAACTGAAAACCTACTTTTACCCCACCCTGCTACTATCTCCTTTTTTATTTCTGATTAATCTTTATTGTGAAACTGTGAAGTTTCACTGAAGAATGTGGAAAGATAACTAATATTTATGATTGTCTTCTACATTTTAGGCTCTGTATTAGGCATATCACTCCACGACAGCACTAAATGACAATTAAATTGTCTATTTATCAAGCACAATTGATTTCTCTACTTATATGAATTTCTCATTAGACAAAAAGCTTACACAAAAGCGATATATTTAACAACATGGGCCCCACAGCCATAGTTTTCTGGGTTTAAGTTCCAACTTCCATCTAATTTATAAGTATATAAACTATACAGATTTATAGGAGAGATGATTTAACAATCTTGGCTTACTTTCTTTATTAAAAAACAGAAATATTAATAGAGATAATAATGAGGATTAAGAGTTAATAGGTGTAAGCTGCTTAGTATAGCATCTATCATATTGCATCAATAAATGCTGTTATTGTGTCTCCCATATATAGTTGGAGATCAATAAGTATTTGATGTTGATATTGTTGGATAATGGTATTCCCTAATGTGGGTTGCTTAAGGGAATGACTTTGAAGGCTATTTGATTCAAGGAGATTGAGAAGTGTTGCGTGTAGTAGGGCTGAATGATGAACTGGCTCAGGTTGAAGGTTAGGGGTGGAATTCAGAGGAAGACAAGAAGCTGGGGTCTAAATGCTGTGTACAATGACTATGTTCAATCTGTGACATTAATGAGTCATAAAGGTACTTTGAAACTAGGAGTTCTGGCCAAAGGTTCCATGCCCATACTGTGATTTATGTGTTTATAAATAGAAACTCGATTTTTAATCTCAGAACAGTTCCAAAATCATTTGTGCATTTGGGAAGAAATGGGTCAGTTACTATATCAGATACTTACGGGGGTCCATAAGTCAACAGTTGGAGATTGTGAGACACAGAGAAGGCCTATTTATAAGAGAGCATATGGAATATTTATAATAGAAGACAAGCTAGAGAATGGTGACTTCGCTTCAGAGACCAGAAGGTGAGAAATAATTTTAAGCAGGCTTCAGAGGAGAGGTATTGTAAGGGGAGAGTTGGTTTCAGGAACAGAAGAAGGTGAGGGAACATTCTGTGAGAAGGTTTCTGATATAAAGGAGGCATTTATAATGAATGAGATTATAACCGGCACGGAAGTAAGAGTCAAGGGAAATTTCAGGAAGCATGGGTTGTTACAAACAAAAGGGCATATCATATGTAGCTGTATGTGTGTAAGGTAGGAACAGCAGGACCAGGGGCTTGAAGTCTGATGGTGGATAAGGTGCCCATGATGAGAACAAAAGTGCATCAATTGGTCTTTAGATTTCCAGACAACTGAACTGAGATATCAAGTGCCTTTGAAAGCAATGCAGTGGCTTCCAAAACCACTGCAGAAATAAGGTGATGTGACAAAAAAATTGATTACACATAATGATAAAGTGATGGCTCAAAGTCCCTGGCCTTAAAAGGGATATGCAAGATGAATGTGAGCAGTAAATAGTTATAAAGTAGAGTTCAAGGGATTAGTTAAAGTAACCTTTCCAAAAGGCTTAGAGTGTTATTTAAGAGTGTGGACTTTGAAGTCAGACTGTCTGGGTCCAAACTTGATTTCATCACTTTGTAAATGTGTGATCTTAGGTAACTTAACCTTATGATATTTCTATTTCCACATCTATAAAATGAACACAACAACAATACTAACAAAATAATTCATTTTAGCTTTATAAGTTATTTAAAACAATTTTTGGCATAAAGTAACTGCAACAAAAGTGCCTTAAAATACAGAAAAATACACATAATATACATATAACAACTGACTTTGGGCAAATTATTTAAGCCCTTTAAGTTTCTGCTTTCATATCTGTAACATGTAGAAAAATATGCCTCACAAATTGGGATGATAAAATAAAAATTAAGTGAGATAAACCAAGGACAGCACAAAATAGTATGTCCTGCACAGAGTGGTAAGCAATATTTTCTACTATTTGTTATTATCACTATTATAATTACTCTATAAAACTACACATTACTTTGAATTTAAGGTTTTAGACTTCATAAAAAGCACAAGCTATCTGGAAGAAAACACTAAACTTAAAAGCAACTATTAATTTTTAATTTACAGTATTTATACTTTAATAAAATGAACTTCTGCCTCAACTGGTATTTTCTAATAAAACATTGTCATTTATTAACATCATAACTAAAAGAAACCTAGATAAACATATGTTAAACATAAAAGAAACAATAATAAATATACTAATATTAGCAGAAATCAGGGCTCTCAGAGAAGAAATTTTAGTTTAATAGGGAGTAGGAATTTTAACTATGTTGACATCAGAAGGCTACTCAGGTGTGCAGATAGAAATGACAGAATCCAATGAAAATAAATAAATTATGCATTTGTACATAACAGATACAAGCAAAAAGCAGAAGAAAACCAGTATTTACACATGGCATTCCCTGCTCTTAACCAACATAATTGTCTTCATTTTTCCTCAGCTGAGACCTTCTGGGATCTACACTGTGCCTTGGTTACTCCTGAAAACTTGCTACCTATCAAAATTCTTAAAACATAGTAGGAATCTAATAGATAAATTTGCCAAATGCTAGTGTTTATAAAGAAATAAACAGAAGTCTAAAAATAACAGACTGTGTGTTCCATAAGCAATGCACAACGTAGGGGAAGATTATACATTTTTATAATCAATTTTACATGTTGGTCACAGACTGATCAGTAACATTTTAAAACTTATATTTCTAGCCCTGGCTGGGTGGCTCAATTGATTGGAACATCATCTCACACACCAAAAGTCTGGGTTCAATTCCTAGTGAGAGCACATACCTAGGTTGTGGGTTCGATCCCTTGTAGGAGTATGTATGGGAGGCAACCAATAGATGTTTCTCTCTCACACTGATGTTTTTTTCTCTGTCTCCCCCTTCCTGTCTGTCTGAAATCAACAAATGTATCCTCAGGTAAATATTTTAAAATATTATAATTCTAAGACATTATGAAAACAACACTGTGTGGTTGTCTTAAACTTCATGTCTCTTCAAAAATGATGGAAAGCTGATCACAATTCTAGTATTCTTTTTCGTTCTGTATTAGAAGATATTGGGAATTTCTTTTCCATGTATAAGACCAAATTCTCTAAATTCTTCCTTTTCTTTACCCCAGTGACAAATTTCCCTCCCTCCAGTATGCTTTGATGCATTTTTGGTTGACGACGCTGTCAGCCTCCATTTCTACATCTATAAAATGAATATAATCACCATATTAACAAGTCTCCCTGCTCTCTAACAATTGTCTGTGTACCTCCTCTAATATTTTCTATTTGTTACCATTGATCAATACTCCTCCCACTTATTTTTCCATATTTATAATATCAGTGTTTTTTTCTGAAGGTCTTCACACTTTCAAATTTTGAATCCTGCAAAAGTACTTACAGTTTCCCCTACTCTACTTTTAGCCCATTTCCTTCATTTTAAAATAGGTTGTTAAAATTCAAGATGTCTTGTAACAACTCCTCGTGCAATTAAGAGACAGACGGGTGTCTGGACGTGTTAGGAGAGGAAAAAATAATTCAAGAAACAGCTGCAGTTCAGAAAAAAGAGCATTTCTGCTCTGTCCGTGGTGCTGAATGTGATTTTTATGGGTATGGCAAAGCATTAATTGCTTGTTCAAGAATTCAAACAGAATTTGATGTCTACAAGCCACACAAACCAGTCTGGAATGTATAACAGAAAACTCAATGTATATAAAGATTAAAAGTAGAGTATATGTCATTTTACAGCATTAAGATGTATGTGGCAGTTTTAGCATTTTTTCCCTCCATAATTGGACATGTTTTATTTAGGTAATGCAAACAGTTGTAAACTTGATTTCCATCACTTGGGCTAAATGTTTCTTTATGAATAGTAAATGTTCCAACTTTCCTTGATTACTTAATATCCAAGGTTAGTTCCTGAGCTTGTAAGCCTTCCTCGTCAAAAAGAGCATCCATTCAAAGACATTTTATTTATGGCAAAGGCATCTGTTGAGAACCTAGTATGTGTAATATGCCATATATTTTGGATAACACATGTTTAAGTTACAATAAATGTCAATACTATTTTTTTTAATCTTATACTTTGTGGGGAAGCCATACAACTACAATATCCTTAACTCAATATATAATTACGTAGGCATTGATAAATAAGGGGATATGGATTCTGAGTGTGGAACTTCAGGCTCTGACTTGAGACTCTGATGCAGACTATGAAAGGGCCTACTTTAAAACTTATGCTAGTGCTTTGGCCAATGCTAGATAATCCTACCAGTGTCTAGGGACAGGAGAAAAGCAGAGTGGAGGGAAAGATTTAAATCCAATTGAATGCATGGAATTTGTCTGCAAAAAGGGAGATATGGCATGTGGATGCTCCAGTGAGATCAAATGGCTTAAGGAATGTTTGATGACTGTTGCTGCATTACCCCTGGGTTCTTTCACTTTGAATTATTCCACTATGAAATACTCATCTGCTGGCTGCAGAGACAATGACAGAGGGAAAAGGAACATCTTTGACTTGTCTAAACTTTGTGGAGAGGCTGCTGCACATAGGTCAGGCTTGTCTTGTCTCATTTATGTTAACAGGCCCTAAATCACTCTTTCAATTCACTGCCTCCTGCCAGGGAGACCACAGCACTTTGTTCCTTCATGACACATAGTCACAGAAGGCTCCCAGGATATGTCTCTACAGGTTCATTTGTAAGGATCTGAATACACTCCCCTTCCCCCCAGCTGTTCCTCTAACCTTTGTCTTCATTACATACACACTCCACCAAACTAAAAAAACTCAGGGTAACTTTTCCAGTAACAGTCTTATTACAATCAGATGGTACTAATTAACATCTACCACTCTTAGTATCTGGGGGTTAACCTTCATGAGTGATATCATTAATATCTCTATGAAGGAGGTACTCTGCGTACGTGTTTTCTTTGGATTTTATAGCCTGACCCTTTCCTTTATGTTCTCAGCTCATTTCCATCCAAATGACCCTTCTCTGTTTCTAAGAATGAAAGCTCCCATCACAGAACCATATATCAGTATTCCAAAGCACCTTTCTCATAATCTGCGAGATTTTGGTAAATCTGATAGAGTAGCTCCTGGTTGTAATCTATCATCCATACTGTGCAGGAATTTAGTAACTTTGGCCTCCAGAGACAAATTTTCTGTTAAATATTATGCATTCATATAGAAATGTGCATCCCTACACAGTTCCATACGCACTTAGGGGAGCTTTTACACCTTAAATTGAGAACCATTGATAACTCTTTCTTGCAGTGATTTATGCAAATTAATTACTCATGTTACTTCCAGGACTGTGGTTAAAACTAATATTCTGTATTTAAGTCTTAGGTTATCTTGGTGGCAACAGAATCACATACAATGGGAGTGAGTTTAGAAAAAATGTCAGTGGAAATGTCTACATATTTACACAGATGTGTTTATAATGTTTTTAATTCATTAAATGTGTAGAATAAAATCTGTTCTACCTAGATTCTGGGTCATTGTGTTCTTTGGCTTATGTATGTGAGGGAAACACCATGACATTCAAAGAACTGTTATAAGCTAAACCATGTTCATTGATTTGATAAGTTGTTAAAGTATATGCTAAAAACATAACATTTTATCCAAGAATCATACTTGTTTGGTTTCTGTTCTTTCATTTCCTTTCTGGTTTCAAATTTGAACCTCACACATTGGCTACTACCCCTCCAAGCTGTTTCTTCAGGCCAGGTGCCACCAGAAGTCACTGGGAAGAAAGCACTGCTTCATAATGGTTCTGAAAGCAGCTTATGCTACTGAGTTCTTAATAGACAGTTGTGCATCTCTAGGCATGATCGGCACAACTGGTGGCTGCTTTCCGGAGATCCCCCAAGGATTCAATAAATGGAATAAATGGGCAATGGAGAAGGAAGTGAATTGGAAAAGTGCCTGGCTGACTTCATAAATACTAGAGGGAAAGATAGGGCAGGGTTTATCTTCCAAGAATAAATCTGCTCTTTGTAGTTTAGTGTACACATGTACGCATGCATTTGCGCACACCTGTGCACGCACATACACCTATACTTTCATTTGTATTTTGCTTTAAATTTATCAAGACTCCTTGTGCTTTATTCTGACAGTAAGTTGACCCACCTGGACTTCAAGTGTAGTTAAGGAAAACCCTGCCTTATCCAGAGCATAATTTGTCTCTGTGTCTGTTGCTGTAAGAAGCCATATCTCTGGGGGTTGACAGTCACGAAAGAGAGAGAAGACAGCCTAAGGGTCTCAAGCTGAAATTGCTTTTACTCAGAACTATTTATCAATGTGCTTACTCCACTTCTCAGCGTTTTACTTCTGTGGCTTATTTTTGTAATGCAAATACCTTCAAGCTACCCCTGAGAAACCTCAATGTCTGAATTTGATGCCTCCTCTGCTAACTTGGTGCCCTCTGTCCTTCAATTACTGTATAAGTGGAATGGCCAATATTTATTGAACAGCTATCTGACGCTAAATACTTAACAGCCATGACCTTATGTATAGTGTGTAATGAGCCTATCTGTAAATATTATTATCTTTTCCATTGTACAGTTAAAGGAACTGAGAGCCACGAAGTTCACTATTTGATAATAAAACCTAAGTCATAATATAGGTAAAAACTGAGATTTGAACCCATTTTCTGCTGGTTAAAAAATATTCCAGCTTTCTTAAGAATAAAGTTCCAAATGGTCTTTCTTCCTCTTATTCCTACTTACTTCATGGGTTTGTATATTATATTAAAGCACATGCAACAATACAAAAATTAACAAACAGAGCACCCTCAAGTTAAAAAGCTCCTGTGTCCCAAAAGAAACAGTCAACATGAGTGAAAAGGCATCCTACAGAATGAGAAAATATTTGCACATCACATATCTGATAAGGGATTAGTATTCAAAATATAGAGAGAACTGATACAATAGTAAAAAAGAAAATACAACAAATAATCTGATTAAAAGATGGGCACAGCCACTTTTCAAAGAAGACATACAAATGGCTAACAGGCACAAGAAAAGTGCTTGACATCACTAATCATCAGGGAAATGCAAATCCAAACCACAATATCACTTCATACCTGCTAGAATAGCTATTATCAAAAAAGCAAGAGATGAATGATTGCAAAAATGAAGAGAAAAACAAATCCTTGTGCACTGTCGGAGGGAATATGAACTGATACAGTCACTATGCAAAACAGTATGGTGATGCCTCAAAAAATTAAAAAGAAACCTATCCTTATGATCCCACAATCCCACTTCTGGGTATATATCCAAAGACAATAAGAACAGGAATCTCATAGAGATATTTGCACTCCATGTTCATTGCAGCATTATTCACAATACCAAAAATACAGCAACAACCTAAGTGTCTGTCAATAGATAAATGGATAAAGAAGATGTCACACACACACACACACACACACACACACACACACAAGAATATTATTCAGCTATGAGAAAGAAGGAAATCCTGCCCTTTGCACCAACACTTGCCATTTGGGCACATTATGCTAAGTGACATAAGTCTGACAGAGAAAAACAAACACCATATAATATTACTTATAGAGAGAATCTTACAAGCAAAACTCATAAAAAGAGACAAATGGTGGTTACCAGAAGGTGGGGGTGGGTAAAATGAAAAGATATTGGTCAAAGGGTACAAACTTTCAACTATAAAATGAATCAGTTCTGGGGTTCTAATGTACAGCTTGCTGGTTATAGTTAGCATTATTGTATTATAGACTTGAAAGTTGCTAAGAGAGTAAATCTTGAATATTCTCACTACAGAAAAAGAAACGATAATTTATAACAGAATGGAGATGTTCTTTAAGGCTATGGTGCCAATTATTTTGCAATACATATGTATATCAAGTAGATAATTTGTAAACCTTAAAATTATACGGTTACATGTAAATTATATCTCAATAAAGCTGGAGAAATTCTGGAATCTGGATCTAATCTAATCACATGTCCTTAACAGTAAAGAATATTCCATAACTCTGGTAAGAGAGATGCAACTATGAAAAAAATAGTTGGAGAGGTGCAACCTTGCTGTCTTAGAAGACAAAAGAAGGGAGCCCTGAAGCAAGGAATGTGGGTAGCCTCCAAACAAATGCTCCCCTAGGCTCTCCAGAGAGAACTGCAACCTTGCTCACACATTGATCTTAGCCCAGTGGGACTCTGTGCCAGCCTTTTAACCTACAGAACTATAACTAATACAATTCTATTAAGAAGTTTGAGATAATTTTTACGACAGTTATGCATATCCAATAAACATGACTAGTTAGATATTTGAACTAGTCAAAGCCTATACTGCATTCTCCCATCCAGAACCTCCATTGATGTCTCTCTCTTTGCCTTTTAATAAGCATCACATAGAGGACACGTTTCTAAACCAGTCATGTCTCGAGAATGATCCCGCGGCCCTACAGCCTGGTGAGGTTGTGGTTCTAGTCTTCAATTCAAGTGCTGAGCTCTTTACGTCACAGACAGCCCATCTACTCGTCTTCCAAGAAGAGTCCAATCTGTAAGACCACAGTTCTCGATTCATTCAACAAATACCTTTTTTACACCTATTCTGTACCAGTTCTGTGTTGCTTACTAGAACTTTGGGGTGAACAACACTGATAAATGCCCAACTCTTGGGCATTTGTAAATGCCGATCTGTATACTGCAGATCGAAAGTTAGCAAACCATGGCCCTTGGATCAAGTCCAGTCTACTACCTGTTTTAATAAATGAATTTTATTGGAATACAGACATGCCCATTTATTTGCATACTTTTAATGCTGCTCTCATGATGTAGTAGCAGAGTGAAGTAGAACAGGGGAGACTGTACAGACCGCAAAGTCTAAAACATGTATTATCTGGCTGGCTCTTTACAAAAATAGTTTGCCATCCTTGTTCTAGAGGAATGACAGGCAGTAACACAAATATGCACAAATACAATGGGTATTATGAAGAGGAAGTTCAGGGTGCTCTGAAAGTGTATTAAAGTGAGTGGATAATGTTTAGCTAATTTGGTATACCAAAGACTAGAGAATACACAAAAAATAACCAAATAGAGTGTGAAAAGTTAGGAGAAGTGTCCCACATGTAAGGAAGGTTACATGTAAACATACGAGAAGATGAGAGAAGGCATAACACATTTGACATTAAGCTGGGGAGAGGAGGGAAAGTGGAAGAATGGCCTAAAGTAGTGTCACTTCTTATACACAGTAGAGGCCATATTAAAGGTATTAGGTTCTATACAAAAGGCAATGGGAAGGCAATGGCTAGTTTTAAGCTGAGTTTCCCTGCCCAGTAATTAATTATCTCTTCAGCTTGAAACCTTGTCCTGATCCTTAACTTCTTGGTTGTGGTTCTTATAGGTGCATAGATCCTGCAACCCATTCCAGAGACGTTCATGTTACTTCCCTGATAACAAAACTCTAGATAGGCTCTTGCTGACTTTAGAACTAAATTTCATACCCATTCTGTTTTTTACCCATCTTCTTGTACCACAGAGGTCCTGGGCCTTATCTGGCCATTTGCTGAGTCACAGGTCATTTTACTGCAATGGCATTTCTCACTTTCATGAGTCTCTGCCCTCATTCTGATGGAGTCTAGTTATCCATCAGGTAAAAAACAAACAAACAAAAAAAACTAGACAAACTGACACAAAAAAGATAGAGTGATAAGAGTCATCTTGACGTTAAGCCCTAGCTTCCTAATTCTGTTACTGTGATTTTCATAAAATGTGGCTTTAAATGGTTCCTAAGCTTCTTCATTTCTAAAATGGTCATGGAATTCTTGTTAGTATTAATTATTCTTACATAATCAATATATGTATAATTATGTATTTAATTCATTATAGGATAATACATATTATAATATTATATAATTATATAACTAATTCACAGGGATTATGGAAAGGAATGTTAAGGTAGATCGACAGTATCTATAGACCCAACTAAAGGCATTCCTGTATCCATGCCCCACCCACTCTGACGTTGGACTTTAACCTGTGTGTCTTTTTGTGAGGGAGGGAGTTAATAAATGTAACACAAGCAGAGACTCCAAAATGTGCTCATGTGTTTAGCTTCCTCTCTTCCTTCTCAGCCTTCCCTATGAGAACGAGCCTGGGATAGTCTCCTGAAGAATGAGGCACATTGAACAGAGTTGTGTCAGCCCAGTTCTCCCAGCCAAGACTTCAGACATGCAAGAGAGTCCTCCTCAGATCTGCCAACTTGCCTGGCCAACACATTGCTGGCCACAGACACATGAATGAGCCCCCACGTCTAGGTCAGAACAGCAGAAGTGACCGACTGACTTCAGACTTATGAACAGAAAGTAATGTTTATTTTGTGCACCTCTGAGGTTTTGTGGTTGATTGTTTCACAACAGGTTTAGTAACAGCAGCTACTGATGCACATGCATAGAGCAAGGCGAGTAACAAGAGGCCAAGCATATACTGAGCACTCAATAAATGGTAGCGCCACCCCGACTGCCACCTGTGTGATGTAAATCGCAGGTGCCAATTTAGAGTATGTTGTCATTATTACATGGGTTGGAGCAGTGCTTCATTTTTGCTTGGTTTTAAGACACCATGCTTGCATGGGCACACGCGCGCACACACGAATAAAAACCTGTGGGTCCCACCACCTTAAAGGAGTACCTGCCTGTTGGAGTCTCAGGGCTCTCACCACGGTCACCTCCAAATTCCACTCCTTCCCTTAGGTGTCCACCACAGTTCCCACACAGTCCTTTGCCCAGCAGAACTGAGCAAACTACATCACGTCAGGGTCAGCACAGCCTGACTTTTGAAGTAGGTCTGGAGACAGTTTCCAAGAGACGAGCTATTAGAGAAACAATGCCTTTGTCTGGGCAGCAGGGCTAAGTGCTGTTTACTTCCAGATGCTTTCCTGGAACACAGGGTGGGAGCACAGCTGCACATTGTTCACAGAGTGGCTGAGACGGGATGGGGACAGCACTCAGAGCGAATGGCCAAGCTCATTCAGGGCTGCGGACGTGGTGCAATTTTGTCCCTGGCAAATTTCAATGTTCCTGTTTGTGTGAATGACAGCCTCCATTTCTCCTTCACCTGATCATCTATACTTTAAGTATTTCTTTGACTTCTCCATTTAAATATTTTCCTTGTTCCACTTTTCTTCCCTCACACTGTTCCCTCTGACCGAAATAAGTACAGCCAAGTGGCTTAGACCACAGGCTTGGGGGCCGGGGGTGGCGGGGAAGCAAGGAAGGAAGAAAGGTAGGAAGGCAGGCAGGCAAGGAGAGAGGAAGGAAGGGAGGGAGGAAGGAAGGAAGAAAGAAAGGGAGGAAGGGAGGAGGAAGGTAGGGAGGGACAAAGGAAACCCTGCTTTGGTTAGAATCCTGTTTTCAACATTTAATCTCTGTGTGTCCTTGGATAATTCTCCTCCTCAATACTCACATTCATTATAATAATAGCACATTTAAACATAGTAGCTACATTATAGGTGGGATTTTTTTGAAAAATTAATTAATTCACCATTAAGTGTTTATCTCACTGTTTGACAAAGAGCAAGCACTAAGGAATTACTTGTTCTTATTCTATCATCACCATCATTTTTTAAATTATCACTCTTATCCAGACTGAGTCCAAGTATTTGTCTGACTAAACTTCTCACATCTATTCTGCTCATCTATCTGAATCTACCCTCTTAGTACTCTCCATGGAAATCACCCCAGGAGCCTCTCAACTAATTTTACCAGTGTTTCTCTCTTCTCTCTAATCCTTGCTGCGGCATCATCATTGCTCTTAAAATAACTCCCTTTCTTTGTAACATGGTGTATTGATTTCCTAGGGCTACCATGGCGAAGTACCTCAAACTAAGTGTCTTGAACAACATAAATTTATTTTCTCGCAGTTCTGGAGGCTAGATGTCTGAAACCCAGACACTTACAGAGTGGCCACGTTCCCTTCGAAACCTGTTGGGACACTCCCTTGCCTCTTCCTAGCTTCTGGCGATTCCTCAGCAGTCGTTGGTGACCCTTTGCTTATAGACGGTTCCCACCAATTTCTTGCCATCAAGTACTATTCTTGCAGTGTCTCTGTCTTCATGCAGGTTGTCCTTATAAGGGTCTCAGACATACTGGACCAGGAACCCATCCTAATCCAGTAGGACTTAATCTTAACTAATTAAGGCTGCAATAATGCTACCTCCACATAAGGTCATGTTCTGTGGCATTGGAGGTTAGCCTTCCTCACATCAGCCCATAAAACAGGGCTCTTCAGAATCTCCCTCTGTTTACACAGCAGTCCCTACCTCTCACCGCTCTCCATACTATCCCCAAAAGATGCTTTTTTAAATTAGTGAATTATACAAAGCCCTCTGCGCTGCCTCAGGGCCTTTGACAGGCTGTAAGCTCTGGCCAGAATATTCCTGATGATGTCTCTGAGTTTTGTCCTAGCTAAGCTTTACATATTCTTAAAATCTCAACTGGTCATTACCTATTACAACAAGCCCCAACTGAAGCTCACTTTATACCCCTCAGGATGGGAAAAAGGGAAGGGAGGGAGGGAATGAAATAACAAGTACTGGTGAGGATGTTGGTGAGAAGAAATTGGAACCTTTTTGAACCACTGGTAGAAATGTAAAATGATGTAGCCACTGTGGAAGATAATAAGGCAAGTTTAAAAAACAAAACAAAACATAGAATTACCTTATTATCCAGTGATTCCACCTTGAATATATAACAACAACAACAACAACAAGATAAGAGGGACTGAAATAAGCATTTTTATAACAATGTACAAGGCAGCATTATTCACAACAGCCAAAAGGTGGAAATGATACACATTTTAATCAATGGACAAACAGATAAACAAAATGTGATATAGATAGTATTCAGTCATGAAAAGGAATGGAATGCTGATATATGTTACATCATGGACAAAACTTGAAACATTATGCTAAGTGAAGTCAGACACCAAAGGACAAATATTGCATAATTCCACTTACGAGGTGCTCAGTATAGTCAAATTCATAAAGAAAGTAGAATCAACGTTTCCAGGGACTAGAGAGGGGGTGGGGAGAACGAGGAGTTCCTGTGCAGTAGGCGCAGAGTTTCAGTTTGTAATGATGAAAATGTTCTTTAAATGGACGTTGGTGAGAAGGATGGCAATGCACTTAGTGCCACTCAATTATACACAGAAAATGATTAAAATGGTAAGTTGTATGCTATATATATATTACACACACACACACACACACACACACACACACAAATAAAAACTACCCCTAACCTAATCCCTCAAACAAAACAAAACAGAAACAAAGGAATGAGTCCTACCTACACATCCAGAGGTAGCTGCATAATTCAATTTTTTAATATGCAATCAACACATAGGTAATGCATCTATAGACTGGTCGCTGTCCTAGCACTAGGTAGATAATAACTCATTTAATGTTCGTAACATTATTCTTTTTCTGGGTGGACACACTGAAACAGAGAGAGAGAGGCAAAGCAACCTTCCTCGGGTCAGCCGCGTGCCTGTGGCTGAGAGGGGTTCGGCAGGAGCCGCCCGGCTCCAGGGTCCGGGCCCCACCCTCCCAGCTCAGATCACGCTAACTACTCCCCAAATCCACATACTCAGGGTATCCAGGTTATGGGCAGAGTAAAGTCAAAACCACTTTGGTTTTTTAGGAGGGCCCTTCAATCAACCCCATCCTATATTTTTTCCTAGAACATTATTTATTCCTATAATACTATTTCATGCTCCTTACTGAAAGGAAAATTCTCTACTTCTCTGATTTTGTCCACATTGTTTGTCCTGGTTATCTATTTCTCTGTAACCAACTATGGTCTACATTTTTGTACTATAAACCAGCCATTTGGCTCTTCCCAAGATGTGTGGGTCAGAAATTTGGAAGAGCTTGGCTGGGCAGCTTGTCCCTGGTCCATGTGGCATCCACTGGGACAGCTGAGGCTGGAAGGTACACTTCCAAGATAATGGCTTCTTAACACACGTGTCTGACACCTGGGGGCTACTTGGCATTTCTCCCCTCACCCTTTCTCTGTGTCTCTCTCCACATGGCATCTCAGCAATCTAATAATGCCTACATTGGCTTTTCTACGCACAGCAGGGTTGTCTCAGGGTACATGGTGACTGCCTTCAAAGGGGCCAAGAGCAGAAACTTCCTAAACAGTTAAAGTCTCTGCTTTGAACAGGCACAACCTCATTTCACCATATTCTATTTGTTAAATCAATCTCCCACATTCAGGTAGGTGAAGAGCTAAGCTCCACCTCTCCGTAGAATCTTTACAAGTTTACACTGCAGAAGAATATGTCCCATGGGAAATATCAGTGTAACTACCTTTGTATAATAAACAGTCTTATTATCTATATCTAGTTGGAATCAGGTGGATTAATCAACACAGATAGATTTGTTTCATGTTATGCATTAGACAATACTATATTCCAGTTAGCCATGCAAGTAGCAGAAAATGAACTTTAACTCAAGATTAAAAATAGTATATATTGATTCAGTTACCAATATACAGATCAGGCAGGGTCAAATTTTGCTTACTTCAAGTGTAACTAAGTCTAGAAAAACAGATATTTTAGAACTGTCTTTCCTTCTCTTACTTAGATTTTTCTCTGTATGTTGATTTCAAAGTTTTTTCCAGAAATGGAAAGATGCATAAGGCTACTGGAAACATAGTACTAAAGTTTAAGGAGAGATACCAGAGATGGAGAAAAATATTTGAGCATTATTTACTTAGAAATAGATAATTGTCCAAGGTGTGAAAATGGGTGAAATTTTTACAGATATGAAGGCTAAAGATGAGAAAAGCAGCAGCCAGATCAAAGTGAGAACTTGATTTTCAGGATGAAAAACTTGTTTATTTTGTCTATGTGTTGAGTATGTAAGTGTGTGTGTGTATCTATCTGGTTAGAAAAAGATTTAATAAGCCCTTTGCTAGAGTATCTAGTAGTTACTAGTATGTAGTAGTAACTATTAGAATAAAAATGCTTCTGCCTTACTTATGTTAAAGTTATAACCCTTAGAAATGAATGAGGTAACACATTGTATAGTGGGAAAAATATTTTGGAGTTGGACTTTAAGGACGTCTCTTTAGTTCTCCATTTTCCAGAGATTGGAAAGGTGGCTGGAAACAAGCTTTCTAACTTTTGGGTTATTTCTTAAAGGTATAAAATGAGGATACTGAACTGCATGAGTGTTTGAGGTTCTTCTAATTCAAAAAGCATTATGGAAATGCTTTTGCCAAATGTACTAAATATTGCACAGAAAATCTTATGAGTTTTAAAGGTTGTTTATTCAGAGTTTCCATCTGCATTGATCATTTTCACCATATAAATGTCAGCCATTAACTCTTCCATTTTATTTTGACTGATGATGCCAGCCAGTCAGCATTAGCAGCACACTCTGACCAAGTCCACAAGGACACAGCCAATGCAAACCCACGTTAAGTATTATGGAGTGTGAGACTAGATGAGCCCCTCATGCAGCCATAACTGTGACCATGACAAGCTTTTGGTAAATGAAAGGTTTGGAAATGTAATTGCTTCTTAATTGCACTAAAAACACTCAACTATTTAGGGTGTTTGCAGATACCAAAATATGACAAAAAGAAACACTTGCTATTTATAAGAACCCCAGGGTAACTCTTTTCATATATACCAAGTGCCATTCATAATACGAATCCTAATGTCTTGATTAGTATTTTGCAAACTTAGATTTTGATATCTCCAGAGTTCTTGACACTCAGCCTCACCTTATTGCATAGTCAAATGTCTCTATTTTCTTTCCTCTATAGAATGAAATATGTGTGTGAGTGTGTGTCTGTGTGTGTGTATGTGTGTGTATCTGCCAAACAGATTAGACCTTTCCTCAAGTGGAATTTCTAATTCAGTTGTCTAAATCAATGTTTCTACTGTTCGAATTCAGTAGTAATTAATTGACTGAATACCAGCAAAACTTTGCCAGCCAGGTCCTTTTCCTTCTTTATGCTGCTTCTTTCTGATCAGTCGTGTTGTCGGTTTCTGCCTAGTTTACTTGTTCTCTAATAATTTCCTTTCTTTTAACTAAATTCATGCATTCATGTTCTGTTGATTATAAATGAAATAACTTCTTGCTATAAAACACTAAAAACCCATCTCTGCAAACAAAGTAAAATAAAAATTATTTCATTCCCTCACTCCTCAAGCCCCTAAGACAGCCTCTGGTCATAGTTTGGCATGTATTCTTTCGAACTTTAAATCTGAGTTTTAAAATTCAATATTTACCTTTGTATTTATGGCACAGAAAATGCATACATAACCACATCATTTTCAGATATTACGTAGCATCCCATGGAATAATTTTCAAATCATTTATTAAGTTGATGATACAACTTTAGATATACTGCCTTTTTTGGTGCTTTTCTCATTTCAGAGAATGTTGTATTGAATATACTTATCCAATGATCTACCAAGTACTTGTTTCATATAAATTCATAGAATTAAAATTCTTGATTTAAATATATGTATATTTAGTGTTAATCTTTATGGCTCTACTTTCCTACAAGACATTAAACTCAGAAAAAAAGTCCATACAGATGCCTGTATGACCATACCCTTCATGAAACCTGGGCTTATGACTCTTATGATAAATGTCTGTCTTCTCTTCCATTCCTCTCCCCTTCCCTCCCTTCTCTTATTTTTTCTTATTACCATGGATAAACCTATTTTTATATCTTTGCGGTTATTTATGGTGTTCTCTTGATGAATATATAATACCTCTATGTTTCATCATTTTGATGCATTCTAACTTCCAAACATCATACAATTAAAAACATATCCAAAGGTATCGGGACCAACTGTTTTGAAGGCACCATATAATGAAAAAAATGAGATTCAGTGTCCTGGGTCTCACATTTGAGGAAAAGAGTCCTACTCACTTTTCCAAACTTTTTTCCCACTTCTCACTATTCCAGCTTTAAGGCTCTTTCCCATCTTTATTGCACACTGTGCTCATTAGTGCCATTTGATTTTCATTTATTTATTTTTCAAAGGCTCGTCTCCTCCATAAAGCTCTTCTGACTGCCCTCAGCTCAATCTGAGTTCCTCCATCACTGTATATCATAGCACTTAGAGGTGACACCGTTCCCTTTAGAATTTAATTTTGTAGCACTTGCATTTCTCCTCTTGTTGCCTCCAAAAGCAAATAATTCCTTCTGGACTAGGATGGCATTTAGTTCATTTGCATATTATTTCAATTCATGTGATGGCATTTAGAACACATTAAGGACTCAATAAATATTGTTAAATGGTCTACCCATTACTAACCCTCTGCCTTCATCTACCCCGCAAAATAACAACTCATTCTTGTCACTTCTGTTTTGAGTTATCATGGTGGCCTTTTCCCTCTTCTTGGCTAATGACTGCGTACTTTCGGATCACAACAGTGGTCACGTGACATAAATCTGAATAAAACCAGTGGATAAATTAATGAATAAATATTCTATCTTTCTGACCACCATAATTTTTGTGGGAATGGGTACACGAACCAAACATAACCTCGCCTCCCTGGAAATATTGCCTTTTTCCTTGGTTGTCATGGCACCAGGAGAATGAAAACCAAGCTGGTAGTTGCATTTTTTCAGGGCTCCAAAGACGGAACCTGTTTAAAAATGTAGAAGAGTAAATACATAAAGAAAGAAAAAGTGTGAGAATGAGCATAGTGGACAGATCTTTTGAGACCTGTACCAGGACATGCCTGCTGTCCATTGCTACCTTATACTTGGATTTATGAGAATCAGAGGGACTGGCTTAATATGCTTGAATTCCTCAAACCATGGAACTACTCCTGCTACTGAACACTATTCCTTCATACTCCCTGATCTGCTGCCATTCTGAAATGTTACCTTTGACTTCTTCTTTTTAATTTACCTATTTCTGAAAGTAGGTTAAGATCTCCCACCTCTCCTGTAAACACTTCCTCAAGCTTGCCCACTCACTGCTGCTCTGAATGCTTGAGGTGGGGTGGGGGCGAGGGTTGGCTAGGGTTCTGTGAAGCATTGTGCATTTCATTGGACAAGAGATTAGAATAGAAAATAGAATAAAAGAACAAGAAATATTTATGAAATATGTAAACAGAGACAAACAGTTAAAATTATAGCACATTTGTATTAGGCTATTATCTATGCATTTACTAGGGTTGAACATTATATAATAACCAAATTAATGCCTATAAGATGTTGTAGCAGAGCAGGGCATAGTGTTGCACATATACCATAATTACAAGGTAAAATAATGAATATTGATTTAAAACTGACAAAATAGAAAAATAATTTCTCAGTTTTAGTGTGGTGAGATTTGGGGTGAGATTTTTTTCTTTTATAAATATTTACATTACTTTTACAGTTTAAATAAATTGTTTCCCTTGATTTTCCCTCTTTTCTAAAGTGGGCGTGTGTGCATGCATGTGCTGCAGCAGGGGAGGACGGATAGGAGGCAAACACGGGACCCAGTACCACAGCTTCACTATGTATAATGGCATCTTCTTCAGTCTCAGTTTCACCCTGTGTGAGATGATGGTGAATAAAATTGACCCAGGGTTCCAAATGCAAAAGTCTACTCTTCTTAATATAAATAAACTATGTGCATCAAGCTTACTAAACGTTTAGGACTATTCTTTCCTTCCTCAAATGATACGTCTGCTTTCGTGTTCTTGATACACAGGGGCTGCTCATTCTACCCTTCCCCTTTTCGTAGGGAAACACATCTCTGCCTCAAGCGTATCAGCAGGGCAGAGGCATGAAATTCTGATTCCTTAGACTGGGCTTCAGTGTTGAGACAGTACGGAACAGTTGAGTCTAGGGGGCACTGGAGCCTGTGTCTTTGGCGGGAGGAGAAAGGAACTGCCCATCTCCCGCTGAGAATGGCCAGGCCAGAACGTGGGCTCAGAGGTATTCCATCTTTCTATTGCTTAGGGGAAACTTTTTAAATATGGATGTAAAAAAGTTTCTAGGTGTTATATATTAACTCAAATTCCAATACAAAACAATCTTTTTAAGTCTTAGAAAATACATATTTGGGATAAATCCGGTCCTTGGACCATGAATTTGCAATCTCTCCGTTAGATGGGTTGTAAAGGTTCTTTCATTTCTGTGATTGATTAGAAATTAACTGGTCTTTATTTCCTCAAGGTCTGTTAGAAGGGCAGATGCGTTGGACACAGTTGGTTTTTATTACCCAGCATCTATTCACTCTTCCTTTGTAGAAAACCTGATTTTACTGGGAAACTGACACCTTCTCTCCACTCTGAATCTATATATGTTCCATCAAAGTTCAGTCCATCTGTCGCTCTAAAGGTGCCTTAAGGAAGTCAACCGGAACATAATCAACTTGGAACACAATGGCAAGATTGTCTCAGGCATAGACACATGGCCAAGCCAAGCCAATCAGAGACAAAGAAAATAAATTCTGGGACTTTTAATTAAAGCTATCTGGAAAGTAGACCTGCTTTTATCTATACTAGACAGGAACTAAAAAAGCAGTCGCCCCAGAAGGTACTGGAAGCAATGCTGGAACCACAGGGCAACAAAAAACTAAGAGAATATAATCAAAAATAGAGAAAGCAGAGACAACACAATAAGGAGGAAAATAATTGATCCTTATTGTATATTTTGTGCCCCTACATCCAGCTTCTGAATTTAGTAACCCTGGATTCTCTTTTTCATGAGATCCATTAAATCTTTTTTATTGATTTATTTACTAACTTATTTTATTTTTTAAATGTTATTAAACTTGTTGGGGTGACACTGGTTAATAAGATTATATGGGTTTCAGGTGTACAATCCTCTAATACATCATCTGTATCATGCATTGTGCGTTCACCACCCAAATTTCCTTCCACCACCATATATTTGACCCCACCCCCACCTCCTTACCTTCTTCTAACTCTCCCCACCCCTCCTCCCCTCTGGTAATCCCCTCACTGTTGTCTGTGTCTGAGGGTTTGTTTGTTTTTTTTTAATTAAATGTATTGGCGTGTCATTGGTTAATAAAATTACATAGGTTTCTTTTTAACCTAAGCTAATTTGCATCTGAGTTTCTGTTAACAGCAACCAAAAGCCCAAGCTGCTACACAGGGAACTGAGATGGGATGGGAACCACCTTAACCCAGAATTTCCGCACTACCTACAGTTTTAAAAAGAAGGCCATAACAATAGCACTGTTTCTTCAGCCTCTGAGATGTTGGTGGATGTCTTTACGGAGGCATGGCTAGGCATAATGTCACCATGTCCAGAATCATTTCCAGACGTTACTCTTTTGAATAAACATTGTCAGCACCTTCTCTTTGTACAGTGGAAAAAGGAATGTTATTTTTCTTTCATCCCTGTTGCCATATTTCCCTGTGGAACCATTTCAATTTAGTGAAGTAGAGAGGGACCCAGCAGTTCGCATCTTCTGTTATGAATGTGGTGCTTGAAATGCCAGCGTCAATGACATGAGACGCAGGGCTTCATTACTCCTCAGCTCACCCAGACTCAGGCTTCCCAGGACCCAGTGATCGTCCGCTGTCAGACAGACAACATTTGAATTTCAATGTATCAAGTATTTCTTATTGTCCTTTCCGTTTTGCAGGCTGCAAATGGCTTTTAGAAACCTTTTAAACATCTCCGCGGCCACTCAGCTCTCTACCTCTGACCACTGGCTAACACTAAATTGGTTATACTTATTTCCAAGTTGTAATAAATTAAGGAATAGGTGGTCTAGGGAAGGGCACCCATCTGCAATCACAAAACATCCAATAAATTAGAACTTTTCAACACCATTCGTGCCTTCCATGAGATAATGTGGAGACGGAGGGAAGGAGAGCGTTTGTTTCCTGAAGGCCAGTTTGGGGTCTCTGCTCTGCGCTTTCCTAAACAACTAAATCTGGTGAAGCTGACAAACCCTTTCCCGGCCTTAGTGTCTTCATAAAATGAGAAGGATAATGATGCCTACCTTCACAAAATTGTGACCTATTATTTTTCATTAAATCGGAAGCTATTATTAATCATGGAATTAGTACTAGGAATGGAAAAATACACTCACTCGTTCAAGAAGTATTTGAGATTGCCCCTAACAGTTTAAAATACGTGGCATCTTTAGTCAGAAGGCCTGGATTCAAATTCTTGTCCTAGTCATTAATAACTATATAAGCAAAGGCTTAATTTTTTGTGCCTCCTCTTCTTTTTCTATAAAAATATCTCCCTTCTCTAAGAACCTCATAGGGTTCTAGTGAGGATTTATGAGATTAAAACCATTAGGTTTTCAGGACTGTGGCAGTCGCGCAGCAAGCACCTAACAAGTGTCATCCCTGTCATTCATATTGTTGCTGTCTAGCAGTCTGGGGCACTTGGCAATGTCTGACATGGTGCTCAAGAAAAGATAGTAAAATGTGGCTGATTTGAGCTGAGGCTCTGAGTTTGCATTAAACCACCTGATTTTTTTCCCCCCACTCTCTAGCTCCAGGTTTCTGGGAAGATCACTTCATCTCAATATGTCTTTGTTTCTCATGTCTAAAATGGGAATATTAATAGCACACAATTAGTGTAACTGCGTAGAAACTTCCTTTCTTTAAGGTGAATTTTTCTCCCGATTCAAACGGGCCTCATCCAGCACCCTGACTCACTTGCGTCCTCCCTTGAGGAACCACTCCCTGAATCCGGAAGCCCTCAGGACAAGGAGGCTCTAACCGCCTTTAAATAATCTTGAGAACAAAGCCTAAGGTCTGTTGACTAAAGCAGAGTTTGATCAAACTAGAGATAACACCTAGGTCTTGTGTCTTAGCTCCAGGCCCAGAAGAGCTGCAAAACCAGATGACACCACCTGATCAGGACCAGATACTGATCAACTATCACCTACTAACACCGACCAATCAGTAGAGACCACCACCTTAATTCCCTTAGTTGCCATCATTAATGATGTTTTCCCCTATATAACCCATCCCCTGGAGGCCACTGAGGAGCCAGATCTCTGGCAGTAGCTAACATATCTCTGGGCATGGGCCACTTCCTAAAAATAAACCCTCACTTTCTGCAAACATCTGTTCCTGTCTTATTGGGCCTTGATATGTGCAGGCAAATGGATCCCTTCAGTCTGCTAGCATTTATAGGGGAGATATGAAGGCTACAAGAGTTATTGATATATCATGTAAGTCACTTAGTAGAACACCTAATATACACTACACAATACTCAATTATTCTTACTATTATAACCTTCATTAACAAGAATGACTTTTTTCAATGTCATATAGGAAACCAGAGGCATAAATGAGGAATTTGTTCATTATCACTACATAAGAAGCTGTTAATCAGCTAGGGTTCAAGTTCATGACTGACTTCAAAATCCACATTGTTGCCATTTTACCATATTGTCTCTTTTTAAGAAGATTGTATGTTCACCACACACAGCAGAACAAAACCAAAGGCAATGTTAGATTTATTTCACTGTTGTTTCAAACAAATCAGTGCAGGGTGTCATATCACTTTTGAAATGCATATATTTTTAAAAAGAAACAAAAAAATAATGATAATAACCACCAACTGCTTACAAAGTAAATTGTGCTCACCCCTCTGCTCCCCATTTGCAAGCACATTTGGATTACATCTGGAACAAAACCATTAGTGGCAGGAAGACAGATGTTCAAAGTTTGAGTATGCATGTAGACATCGAATATTGATGTTGACATTATTTACTCATTTGATTACTTTACTCTTTTCCAAAAAGATGAATTTTGAGCTTTTTCAAGATTTATTTCTTCTTTCTTTGGTTCCCAAGGTGACAAATCAAATTCACCCCAGGAACTTGCAAAGTATATCATGGTGGGAGAAATCCATCAGACGTGGAATAATATTAATAACTGGTATTGTGTACTTGTCAATCAACGTAGAGTCTTTTCTCAGAAATAACTTAAGGATCTTCTTCAAACAAAAGCTCTATGTATATGGCATTGAAAGAATAATGCACATTGCTATTAATAGATTGACTAATATAGCAAACTTCACCCTAGATTTTAATTTTAAATATAACTCATTGAAGTAAAATAAAACTTCCATTGGGTTCATTTTGAAGACATACTCTTAAGGGATAAAATTCATGCAACAGGATAGTCTATAATTAGAGAAAGCACCAAATATACCATGGATTACACAAATAGGAAATTTGATGAGGTTGGGAATAGAAGAATATGTGGCAATGTCCTTGAGCTATAACTAGTTAGACTGCTATAATAATCCATATTTATTTAATGGAATACATTGGAATTTGTTTTACCCTGAGATCATTAACTACTGAAAGGGAAAAAAGGTTTTCTTCTCAACAGAAATACAATTGTGTTGCTTGGTAGAGGCTGTTTTCAGATTACCATATACATTTCTTTATGGACACTAATCAATGAATGTTCTTTTCATGACTTCTCTGCTTCTACAGAGAAGAACTAAATTCCAACTTATATGGTAAAGTGCTTTAAAATTCAGGAGGAAAGGCTATGGGCAATGTGCAGTAGGATAGGTGTTACAGACTGAATGTTTATGTCTCCCTCCCCAAATTCATATGTTGAAATCCTAACACCCAATGTGATGATACTTGGAGGTGGGGTTTGGGGAACATCAATAGGTCATGAGGGTAGAGCCTTCATGAATGGAATTAGTGCCCTTATAAAAGAGAGTTCTCTTGCTCTTGCCACCATGTGAGGGAACAGCTAAAAGACATGCCTCTGGAAACCAGGAAAAGGGTTGTCACCAACCGTTGAATCTGCCAGCACACTGATCTTGGACTTCCCAAACTGCAGAAACTATGAGAAATAAATATTTTTTGTTTAAGCCACTAAGTCTATGGTATTCTGTTACATGGTATGTCCTGTGTAATGACAGCTCAAAAAGACTAAAAGAGAAGTGAAGTCAAAGTAACTTTTTCCATTATGTACAGCATGTTTACCTTTGTACATTTTCTGGCACTGCCACTCAATTTGTGGTACATTTTCCACTTATTTCCACTTATTTTTGCATGCTTAATTGGTGCCAGTCTTAAAGTCCTAGCATAAACTTTACTTTACCTATAGAGCTTTCTTTAAATCTCCCACTTAATTTAGGACTTCCTTCATCTTTTCTCTCAAAGCTCTATGTCTATGTCTATATTTTTAATATTTAAAACCGAACATTTTTTTCTTGTGATTGATTTCTAGTTTCATACCATTATTGTCAGAGAAGATGTGTGATATGATTTTAGCCTTCTTAAATTTATTGAGACTTGTTTTGTGTCCTAACATGTGGTCTATTCTAGAAAATGTTCCATGTGCACTTGAAAAGAATGTATATTCTGCTACTTTGGGATGAAAAGCCCTAAAGTCATCATTAAATCCATCGGATCTAGTGTGTCATTTCTAAGTCGCTGTTCCCTTATTGATTTTCTGTCTGGAAGATCTATCCACTGCTGTCAGTGGGGTATTAAAATCCCCTACTGTGACTGTATTACTGTTGATCTCTCCCTTTGTGTCCATGAAGATTTGCTTAATATATTTAGGTGCTCCTATGTTGGATCCATAAATCTTTACAAGGCTTATAGCCCCTTGATGGATTGCTTCCTTTATAATTATGTAGTGTTCTTCTTTGTCTTTTAGTATAGCCTTTGTTTTAAAGTATATTTTGGCAGATATAAGTATTGCAACCCAGCTTTATTAAATTTCCATTTTCATAAAATATCTTTTTATATCCCTTTACTTTTCGTCTGTGCATATCTTTTGTTCTGAGGTGGGTCTCTTGTAGACAGCATTTTCTTATCAATTCAGCTACCCTATAAATATCAGCTACACATTTATTGCCATTTTATTCTTTTAACTATGTTCCCCTGGGTTTTTTTTTCCTTTTTTATCTTAAAGAGGACCCTTTAACATTTTTTGTAATACTGGTTTGGTGATAACAGGCTCCTTTAGCTTTTTCTTGTTTTGGAAGGTCTTTATTTCCCCTTCAGTTTTAAATGATAGCCTTGTTGGATACAGTAGTCTTTGTTGTAGGTTCTTGCTTTTCATCACTTTGAATATTTCATGATGATCCCTGCTGGCATGAAATGTTTCTGTTGAGAAATCAACTGACAATCTTATGGGAGCTCCCTTGTAACTAACTAACTGTCTTTCTCTTGTGCCCATCAGGAAGATAAGTGAATAAAAAACAAAAAAAAACCCTGTAGTATATTTACACAATGGAATACTACTCAGCTGTAAAAAAAAAAAGGAGATCTTATGTTTCAAAAGGATGGATAGAGTTGGAGAGTATTATGCTAAGTGAAATAAGCCAATTAGAGAAAGACAAAAAAAAAACATGATTTTACTTACATGTAAAATCTAAAGTATAAAATAAACTAACAAACAGAAACAGATTCATAGATACAGAGAACAGACTGACAGCTGTCAGGGGAGGGGCATTGGGGAGCTAGGTGAAAAAAGATGAAGGCATTAAGAAAAAAAAAAGCCTCATAGACACAGACATGGTTATGGTGACTACCAGATGAAAAGCGGGGTCGGGGGAGGGAAAAGAGGGTAAGGGCGCCGTGGTAAATGATGATGGAAAAAGACTTGACTTGCAGTGGTGAACATGCAATATAGAGATGATGTATTATATAGATTTGTACACCTGAAACTTATATAATTGTATTAATATATGTCACCCCAATAAATTCAATAAAAATTTAAAAAAACTGAATATGACTTTTTGAATTAGGAAATGTTTATTTCCTAATTCATGAGTAACTTCCTCAAGAGAATAGACTATGATTTATTCATCTTGTTCAATATGGCACATATTACATCGTGAATATTCAATGCTCATTGAGAGAAATGATATATGTAATTTTTTTCTTTATATTAAGCTTTTAGCATCATCTAGTCCAGTGCCTAACACAGAATAGGAGGAAAATGAATGTTAGGTAAATATTGACATTTAAATATTGACATTTGAATGTTGATCAGGCAGAGTCAATTTCCATTGGTTCACAAACCTTATGATTAAGCTAAGTCATTTCTTCAGTTTATCATGATTCAGTTCACAAAATTATCCATTCTGGAAACTTTTCTGTCTTTGACCTTCTCTTATCTACTTCCAAGAAGGCTTTGTTCTCCAGAAATATTTGTTGTTCAGGAAAATAATGCCTCAGGGTGACTACTTGTATAATAAATGAGAGGAATCCAACATGGTCTTTTCCACCCCAAACTAGTGCCATGTATTTTCTCCTGTCGCCCATTGTACTCCAAACAAAAAATAATTGTATTAACTGAAGACTTTTGGGGAATGATTTTTTTTAATTTAAAAGAAATGTTAATTTGCTATTAAATCTCTTGTTGAAAGACTAATAGCTTAATGAATGCATTAAACATGTGCAAATTAGGATTTTTTTAATGCATTACTTAGTTTCAGATTGAAAGGGAGTGATACATCACCGTCATCTCTGTGGGAATTAATGAGGCATTAGGCCATCTCCTGTCATGGAGGCCAGACTTATGAACGATCTGCTGGATTACACATGCGAGACTTCTCCTGTTCTCTCCTTCCACCCACCACTTACATCTCTTCTGGGCCTCCTGCTTCTGCAGCCTGAGCTTTGGTACTTGAAATACAAATGTCAGTTCACCATCAGTTTGGAAGTGAAAAGTAGTCTATTGCAAGTGACAAATATTGTTTACTGTTACTAGAGAAGAGGGTGGAACAATGAGTGCATATATTAGCATCACAGGGGATGGGTTTGGTAGTTGTTCAATTGCCATCTCACCCGGTGAAGACACATAACCTCTCTCCATTTCCCTCAATCACCCACTCACTCTCCGACATCTACATTAAAATAAAGAGCCCAAGGCAAGGCAAGTTATCTTAACTATAATAAGTGGCAAGGTGTTCTGAACTCAACAGCTTTTGTCAGCAGCTCTCAATCTTTCCCCATCACAAGCACAGCTTTTTCTCAGTGCATCTTTAGATATATTTGCTTTATCTTGCAGTTCCCAAATCAGCAATTCCAAACCTCCATGAACAAGCAGCACTTAAAAGCCATCGGTTTAATGCCAGGACATAAACTCGTTTTTACCTACATTTATTTTTATAATTAGCAGGTATGACATTTAATTCTGTTTCAAGAATCTTGGATAAATTTTCAGTGTACCTTGAGATAATTGAAGATGTCATGGCCTACTCAAAAATCAGGGATGGAGATCGCTAATACACACATTAGTGTAAGCATAAAAATAACATGCATGCAGGACATGAAAATGGAACAATGTTAAATAATATTTCTTTTATAATTTAAAAAGCATTGTTTAGCTCTGCATGGCTTCTTTAAAAAAGATATCTGTGAACTAACCCACTGAATGTAACACAAAACTTCAGATCCTAATCTGTCTGTGCCTCTCACTAGCAACCAAATTTGCCCATTGTCTTCCAAGACCATTTCAATCCATGATTCACACTTAACACACACTAGTTTTATAACATGGCCCTCATAACAGCAATTCCCCCTTAGGCAAGTCTGAGTAATTCAAGGTCCAGTAAAAGTCTGTTCATCTATACTGTTTCCTAAAAGCAGATTTGAGACAAGTACATTTATGTCCATTATCAATGACATAGTTGAGAAATCTTATGCTCTTTATCCAATGGTTTTTTTGATAGACACATGCTTCATTAGGTAACATCCTTTTAGATTTAAGCAACAGGAGCTGACTCTGCCTATTCATTAGAATAAAAGGGGGCTTATACGTTATAAGAGAAATGGGGTAGCACATAAAATGGAAGATGAGATTGAACAATCAAAACTTCAGAGTAAGAAATCCGAACAGACCCCGGGACTTCAGCAGCTGTAGCTCCTGGATCTTCTCTTAGGACACTGCTGGTACTATGACTACATTTCTGGGATGCATAGAACCTGTATGTTGAGAATTTCACTTGCATACAAGTCACCTCAGGATATATACCTCCACCTTAATCAATGAGCTATGGCAGGGAGGCAGGGTCACTCACTAAACACAAAAATTCTGAGGCCTAGTCTCTCTGTACTGCTAGAGTGAAATATGCATAGGACAGTCTACTACACACATCCCCATTTGGGAAGCATTATGAAATGCTTCCTTTCAGTAGCCATATAAGGCCCACGCTTTGGCTAATTCCCCAAACCTCTCCCCACTGTCATGCAACATTTTCTTTACCACTACATGCAATGTATAAGAATAGCAGTGTCCCAAAGGAAGAAAGTTTTCTTTTCTGAGATTAAAAAACAAGAGCTGATTTGACTTGAAAAGTCTATTTTTTTTTACCATTATTCTCATCTCCCCAATTAACATAAAAAGAAGGACAAACACTAACATATAGCAGGTAACTTAAAAGATGTACAACTATGATACTCTGAAGATCAAGGGACCATACTTTTAGAGTATCTTTTTAGAATATCAGCTATTCCGGAGGCAATCAGAAATGTATCTTTTGAATTGTGAATATTGTTCACTGAATGATATAGATGATAATATCTAAGTATTGACCTCTCATATTTCATTGATGTATTTTAGTGCCTCTCCCCTAATGATAAAAGTAATATACATGTATATTCAATGCAGAAATGTTAAAAGATCAAAATGCACAAAATATAAAAACTCATGACCCACTCTATTCACACACTGGCATTGCCATATATTCTTCATACTTTGTGTATTATTTTGTAACCATTATTATTATTACTATTATTATACAAGTGGTATATATTAATCATACAGTAATTAGAATATACAAAGAAGCAGAAAAGGAAAGTCGTTAAGAATCCTACCACCCAGTGATGACTTTTTTAAAAACAATGTGATATAGGTTTTCTCAGAATTATTATAAAAGGACTTTAATGTCTGCAGACACCCTACTATATGAATGTATTTAAATCTACTGAATAATTCTCTTTCATTGGGTATTTAGCTTCTTTTTAATTCTCTTATCAATAACATCACTGCAATTACCCATGAATATTCTGCATGGATTCTTTTTCTAAGAATTTTTTCCAGTTAAATTCCAAAAAATAGAATTGTTCATTAATGATACATGCATTTTTAAGCTGCCTCATGGTACATGTTCTCATATTTGTTTTCAATGTTCTTTCAGATTTATTATGTCATTTGATTCTCTCAATTGTGCTGTGAGGGAGGCAAGTGAGACATCATTATCCTCTCTTGCAAATGGGAAGACTGAGATTCAGAGAGTTCTACCCAGATCAAACAACCCGTAAGTGGCAAAGCCTGGCATCTATTCTAGTTCTTTGTTTCCAATTCATATTTAAACACAGATGTGCAGCTGACAGAGCAAAGATCCAGTTCTAATCCTAAAAGGAAAACATGGCATAATACAATAGCTGTTTGTTGTCTAACTATCCTGTACCAGGTAGTCTGTTAGATTATTTTAAGAGACATGATCTCATATAATCCTCACCACAAACTTGTAAGATGAGTTTTATTGTCTTCTTTACAGGTTACAGTACAGAAGATTAGTGAGGTTAAGTAACTCCTTCAAAGAAACAGAGCAAAGAGGTGGGGTGAGGATTCCAACTCCAACTGTATTATCCATGCTTTCCACTAAGTAGCATGCTATGGTCCTTAGTTACAAAATGCCAACCAAAAGTGATTTTCTTCAGTTGCCACCAATGTCTAAATGAGCCTTCCTTCTCATATTTTAAGAGAAAGAGGTGGGGGAGCAGGGATAAATGAAGGGAGATGTGTGTAAACAGCCAAGGAGAATTATTTTTAAGATCAGGCACAGAACCAGCTAAGGTTGAAGAGAGAAGGTCTAAACCCAGAAGATGCTCCAACTGTTTGCATCAGAGAGGAAGAGGAAAGGAAAGGGAGCTGGGGAGCAAATGCAGGAGCCACAGGGAGTGTTGGGCTCATAAATGGTTAACAATCAGCTTTCTACTGGGTGGATAAAGGGTGGGGTCATTTGTAATATTACCAATGTCCTTGGGGTAAATGTGCACACACAAAGGCTGATTTCAACCTACCAATGAGCTTGTAACACCATGAAGGGCAGTGATTTTGTTAAATTTTCATGATTGAAATTTTCCTGGGTCTTAGAGGTACATTTCTTGGAATGTGATACGCATCACAATAAAAAATTAACAAAACAGTTCCTCCTGACCCTTTACTTTGTATCAGGAAGTATGCAAAGCATTAGGAACATAAAGTTAAACCAGACTTAGCCCTAAGCCAAAATATAAAATAAATAAAACCTCTCGGCTAGTAGTGAAAAAAGACATGTAAACAATTTAATGTGATATATGAATAATAATAAAAGCATATCCTAGGAACAGTGATGATATATTAGCATATTAAAGTGATCAGCTCCACTCCAGTAAGCCATCTGATTCTCTTGTACTTTTCAACCATAAATTTTGCCCTTTTTTGACATTACACATTCTATAGCAATTAAGAAAAATATTGTAAATAATCTGCATTGAATAAGTGATCTGCACATTCAAAGATGTATTATATTTCAAGTGATAGATAGGGTTCCCTTCTGTCTCTTCACTTCTACTGACAAATATGCAGCACAATGATATTCTCAGTGGCTCTTCTAACTGCATTAAGTTTGCAGATGAAGACTGGACTTATTTTCAGAAGCTTCAAAAAATTACCAAGGGAGATACTGCCATCTTTTATTCATATGCAGGCTCTTTATTTTTTATTTATTAATGAAGTTTAAAGTAGCATTCTTGTAGAGCATCAAGAATCTTTTTTGTAAAAATAAAATATGACTAATTTGGGCTCCAATGGTTCTGTCCCAACCTAGTCTTCACTTTAGGAATATATAAAATACAATTACCATTTCTGTGCTTCTGGGTAATACTACACTAAGTCAAGGCAACTTACATAAGTTCACAAAACTAAAATAATTTGGCAGAGTCCTAAGGGTTTCATTTATTTGAAAAAAAAAACCCCAAAAACATTGGGTGTATTTCTCATTCATTGAGAATATCTAAGAAAGAACTCAACAGCGATGTAACAGAGCAGACTGGGGCTCATGCACATAGTGCCTTGATACATGCTGCAACTCTTGTTGTTAAAGGAAACAGGTTTTTATTTACAGGATCCCAATCTCAGAGGTGCTGGGAGCACTCCTGCTAGGAGATCTGTTCTCCAATAGAACCCAGCACTTCCCTTGCTCTTTAATGCAATGAGGCTATAAGCCAAAAGCATGCCCAAAAGCTCCCCATATCCTTATCTGTTCTCAAGCCTGCTGCACAAATAGTTCTCCATTGCCTCTGGAAGGCACACTCTTGGGTTTCAGAATTGTCATCCTCTCACAGCAGCTCTCTCCTTCAGGATGTGGGGTACGTTCTTCTTAGCCTCCATGTAATGGTTCAGGCAAATATGTGGCATGTTACACTGGATCATGGTGAAATCCAGGGAGGCACATGTCCCAAGAGAGTGACCTCTCCCTATGTCCCTCAGAGAAGCAGAAGTCAGCATTCCCCAGTCATAATTCAGCATTCCAGGCATCTCTCACAAATCCATGCTTGGTTTGGCAGGTTCCCACACAGCTCCATCAGCTTTCTTTCTACACACCAGCCCTCATGGAGCATTCATGACTACAAATTGCATAGCTGCTTGCTGCTTCCTTTCTCTGATCTTATGGCTGAACCCCCTTACTCCATGGCTCCTTCCTCATGGATCCCTCCCTACTCTTTAGGCCCTCATGGTGGAATTCTCAGAGAAGCAGAAGTAGCTCCTCTCTCACTACAGACAGCATGGTGGGAGCTCTCTCTTCTCTCTCTCCACCTCCCCTTATTTTAAATGCTGACCCAGAGCTTCCTGTGTGACCTTTTATATCCAGCCCCTCCAACAATGAGTTACTTTTGCCAGTTCCCCATATATTTTACCTTCTTTCAGCTGCCATCTTTAGACAGGACAAGAGTGCCCTGTGACACAGGAGCTTTTGCCTCCCTGACTTGTGCAGGTGCTGTGTGAGTTCCCCCAGCTACATTACAAGTCACTGAATGCTCTTAGAGTCATGCATATTTCACCTGGGGTGGCAACACAACTATCAATTTAATTTTGTTATGAAAACTATCTTAACTGCCCTATCATCAGCTCCCCTATCCCCCAACCATAGGTTGTGGGCCATATTTTCAGGGACCCACCCCTTTGCTCTGTACCCCATTACAGTAATTTGATGGAAAGGTTTTAGACTACAAGCTTTAGAGGCTGAAGAGTTGAGTTAAACTGGATCATTGTTCCCCAGACTAAATTCTGGATACTGGAAAAAAATTAAGAGCTATGGAACACGAAAAAAAAAATACTATTCAAATTGGAAACACTGTGTTCAATAACTCTCTCTTACAGATTGACAATATATTTAAATGATATAAAGGATCCAAAAATTTTCTCCAGTAAGAAACTAGTTTGACTTTGATTCACTTAGTATTTTCCAAGTTCTTTCATTTCAGGAATTGTTTAAAAGCAGTGCTATTAATGTATAACGCACCTCTGCACCACACAAAGCACCAAATTTGGACAACTGTGAACTAGGATATTGTTAGCATTTGCTCTAGTGCTTTGTCTTCATCAATTTCACATCCCATTAAGACAAATGCTCAACCAATTTAAAGCCACTAATTGCCAAAGAGAATTTGTTACAAAGCCTGGTCAGCATTTTTCCCTGCTTTCTACCTAGTTAGTCCAGTTCATCGTTTGAATCTCAGTACAACCATCACTTATTAAGAGGAACACTGGCCCTGAGTAATTTTTTCAGAATACCTATAATTAATTTATATTATTACTGGGTTAATGTATTTCTTCCACTTGAAGCTGAAAATGCCATGAAGAAATAGAGTTTATTTTTGCAGAAAGCTTTATTTTTTGTACCATGGCTACTATGGTGCCTGCCGCACAGTGGTTGCTTAAAAAATATCTGGCAAATGCTTAAAGAATGAATATCCTCCTAGAAGTTTAAAGATCTTTCCCCTCTGAAAGTATATGTTCAGTCATGTGCAAAAGATTTTGTTAATGACTTAGAGAAAGGCTGGAAGATGTGTTTATTATTTTGGTAATTGGTACGAAGTTTGGAAAGTGGGTATGGATTGATCAGTGAAACAACTCTCATCAGGCTGAGTCAATGGACTGAATCCCTAAATCTGGCCTTTTATAGGGATAAATGGTTGGCCTACAAAAAATCCTACTGAACAATTATAATACAGAGAAGACAGGGCTTAACAGCCTGTCTTTTTCTTATAAAACAAAGCACACATGCACGCACACACACATATCATTGATAGTTCAATAGGCACAAGAGAGATATTGATGACAAAAAAATAAGCTGGCTTACTGCATTAAAAAACACAACATCAAGGTTTGGGAACATGGGGTTACAGCACAATTCTTCAAGTCATAGGTGCTAGAAGCAGACTTTCAAGCTTTGAATCTTAACACTTAGTAGCTGCATAACTTTGGGGAAGTTATTCAATCTTTCTGTACCTTGCTCTCCTCATCTGTAAAATGGGAACCTACCTCAAGGTTGCTGTGAAGATTAAAAGATTTAGAGTCAAGGTACTAGATTAGTTAACTCTCAATAAACCTCAGTGATTATTATCATAATAATTATTACTGTTATGGTAATTCTCTTTTTAATTTTGCATAAGAAGTTTCAATCAAAAAGGGCATGAAAAGACAATATAATATATTTGTCAGCAGTGCACATGCTCAGGTCAGGTAGAACCTGGATTGGAATCCCATATACAGTCTTACTAGTTGTATGATCTTACATGTTATACTTAACCTATCTCTGCCTTCACTTCCTTATCTACTCTGGGCCATTAAAAGTGAATGAGTGGCACCTGAGAATCACTCAGTTTGGTGTCCACTGTAAGTGCCTAAATACACAAGAAATACAAATTTCAGAGGGGAATGACAGGAAGGTTGAACAAGAGAAGCCAAGCAAAAACCTGAGACATAGACTCAGGACAGTGTATTCAAATGTTTGCGAGGCTCAAATAAAAGGATAAAACCTTGGGTGTCACCAAATAGGTATAGGCTTCAGGGAGACACATTTTAAGACCAGTATAAAAATAAAAGAATATTTTCACAGTCATGGCTGTCCAAAAATGGGAAGGGATGCCTCAGAAGCGAGTGATCTGTTCATTTCAGGGTTTATTTAAGATTGCACTGAACAACATTGTGTAGAAGTTGGACTAAATATTTTAAAGTTCCTTCCAACTCTCTGTGACTATAGTTCTTAACATTCAGTTAATGGTTACATGTGAACATTTCTTTGGGCAGAGGTGTGCTCTGACTCCTTCTTAGTGTGAGAAGATGGAGGTGGGAAAGGAAGACCAGGGAAGCTGATTTTTGTTGCCTTAAACGCAGACCTCCATTTTACCATGCCACTCATGAACACCTGGATAGTAGAATTTCTGAACACCCTGGCACATGGGGTGGGTGTCCTGCCTCATAGTGGGTTGAGTATTGGCATCGATTCATTGCCACCTGAGTGCTATATATTATACCAGTGCAGTAGAGCGCCTTCCATTCTGAAAGTCTGCAAATCACATCAAAATGCCATCCTTAAGGCATGAGGGGGTAGCTATGCTTAGGAGCACAAAATCTCCCTTTAATTTGAAAGGGAGATTTCCTTGATAATGAGGCAAAGGAAATGGAAACCAAGGAAACAATGCAAATGTCAGGCCAGGATCTGCCCTTCACATGGGGTGAAAGACTTAGCATTCAAAGGAAGGCAATAGTCAGTGGATAGAAGCTAGTGTTCTGCATAAGAGTTGGCTGAATCATAATTAGGAAAATATACTAGCAATATTGGTTTTTCTTTTGAGGTGTACCGGATACTATGTGAATCATTTCATCTGCATTACCTTATTTTTTCATCATGGGTGAGGTATATAAGATTTCTATTGAGATACATAAGATTTTCAATATAATTTTCAAGGTCAGGATACTGAGGTTTAGAGGAAGGAAGTTGCCCCAAATCATGACGCTCAGACATGGCAAAGCCAGTGTTCAATCTCAGCCAGATTTCAAAGTCCATGTTTTCAACTTTATGCCATATCACATCTTACTCTTTCAAACTGCCTGTCCACTTATGTTTGTCCAGTTCCTTCTGAAATCCTCCTCCTCCCCACCAAAAAACATTCTATATGACCTATTCTAAGTTACGGTCTTCTCTCCAGACTCTCCCAAAGCACCTTGTGAGTACCTGTACTACCAATATAACGTGTAGGTCTGCTGTGAGTTTGCTATTTGAGACACTAGTTCCTTCAGTAACTTCTACCCTAACCAAATGATGGACATTTATCAATTCTCTGTGTAGCTCCTGTAGGCCAAGTACATAGAAATAATATTAGAACATAGACTAATATATAGAAATAATATCACTACTTACGTAAATAATAGCTAATATTTAATGAGGGGTTACCATGTGTCAGATTCTATTTAATCACTTTTCATGAACCAGTTTAACATTATGAGAAACCAATGTGGTAGGTATATGTAGACATATTTATCATATTCATTAAGCAGAACATTTAAGTATATCTGATGCTTAATTACATCTTTTCTTATACTTGCAAACGGCAATGATTTTAGTCTAAGTTTTCCTCATTTCTTGTCTTCTGCCTCTTCTAAATCATCATTTGGGAGGCTTTCATAAGTGCCTTATAAAAGCTGAGGTTACATAAGCCCATTCCCCTGGTGGTCCATTTTCTGCGAAAAGTGTCCAAACTCCTTAGTTTATCAATCCAGCCCTTCCTCATCTGGCCTCACACCTTCTTGCATCTGTAGTTTTCCCTTTCTCTCATTTACCATATGCCCTAAATCACCTGGAAAATCCACATTTCTGAGTCAGTTATAATTATATTCCTCATCCTAAAATGCTCTTTCCTGAACTTGTGTGCTGGTAAAGTAAATATCCCATTGCATTTCTGACCACACTCAAACTAAAGCACCATCATCTCCTCTTGCCTGGGTGACTGAAACAGTCTCTTGCCTGAAGTTCCTTTCTCTACTCTTGACCTGCCCAGTGCATCCTCCTCCACAGCAGCCCAATAGAACTTTTTTTAGAAAGGAAGTCAAAATACGTTACTGCCCAGCTCAAACTCTGTGACTGGCTTTTCATCATGTTCAGAATGATACATAAACCCAGTACCTCCTCTGTTGCCATTCTATATAGTCTGACTCACCTTTCTATTTGATCTCCCTTTCTTCGTCCTCCTTCCTTCACTTCAGTCAGGCTGGCCTTCTGTTTCAAGATCATGGGCTTACTCATTGGTTACACACTTCATTGACTTAGCAGTCTTGTATTTCTTTCCAGGGATATTATGATTTATAATAAGGTACATATATTTGTTTTCTGCCCCCATTTCAGCACAAAGCTCCTAAAACACTTGTAAGTTCCTGAGTGTTGAGAGGGTTCCACGCTTCTGGAAAACACCAAAGGATGGGGTGGTTGCCCCATGTGGAGTCAACCACGTGATTAAATTTCAGCTCCAGCCCCTGACCTCCGAGGAGGAGAGAGGAACTGGAGGTCATATCAGTTTCCAATGGTCAATGGTTTATTTAGTGATGCCTATGTCAAGAAACCTCTGTAAAAGACCAAAAGAACTGAGTTTGAAGAGCTTCCAGATTGGTGAGCATGTCAATATTGGGAGAGAATGGAAGGACTAGAGAAGGCATGAAAGCTCTGGGCCCTTTCCCCATATCTTGCAATATCTTGCTCTATGCATCCCTTTCATCTCACTGTTTCTGAATTACATCCCTTTATGATAAACTGGTAATCTAAGGAGTATAACATCTCTCTGAGTTCTGTAAGATACTCTAGCAAATTAATCAAACTCGAATATGGGGTTGTGGGAACCTTTCATTTGTAGCCAGTCTGTCAGAAGTACAGGTAACAGTCTGGGCTTTGACTGGTGTGTGATGGGCCAGGACAGTGTTGCAGGACTGATTCCTTAACCTGTGGAAATGGATGCTATCTCAGGATAGATAGGGTCAGAACTGAGTTGAACTGTAAGACACCCAGCTGGTATCCAAGAATTGCCCAACCCCCTCCTCCACATTGGAATTGATACCATAACCCCTTTATTGCCCCATCTGGATTTTCTAATATGTCTCTCCCTTGACTTTATTTATATCTCTGCTCAAATGTCACTTTTTCAGATAGACCTTCCTTGGCCTCCTAACTCCTTACCTTGATTTATCTTTCTTTATAGAATTTCTGCCACATGAAATCGCAGTGTGTATTAATTTGTGCACTTTTTTACTGTCTGCCTTCTCACTAAAAATATCTAAGCTCCATTAGGTTTGAGGATTTGGATTATTTTGTTCTTTGTTTTTTTCTTAGCAAGCAATACTGGGCACAAAAATAAATACTTGTTAAAAGAATGAATGCTGTTCCGTGGCTTTTCCCCCTTCACCCTAAGAAAAATTGTGTTCTTTATCACTCTTTTTCCCCTCAGTGGATAGTATTGGCTAACTCATTCTCCTCAGCTCATGACAAATTTTTATGATGTTTTCCTCACAAGGACCCGCTCTTATTTACTTTATCCTCTTGTATCCCCATTTCCTTCCCTGCTTCACAGGCAATTAGTCTAATGTGTTTAACCAGTACACATTTGTTTCTGTGAGTTCTCATATATATGTTGTCACTTTGTAGTTCATACATTTTAATGTATATGAATGAAAATGTATTGTGTCTCTTCTGTTTTCCAGACCCACTCATGTGACTATTGCTCAGCTAGGATGCTGTGTCACAGGCCCTCCTGGTGCCACTTGCTACCCGCCTAGTGCTCTGAGGGGAGGCTCTTCCACCCCCTCCACATCACCCTGCAATGCATGTCCTCGGACTCATCCCTTTACATACAAGAAACTTCCTTTTGAGCATATACCTAGAGAATACTTGCAAAACAAGAGTATGCCAACACTTAGTTTGACCAGGTATGGTCAGAATGTTCTCCAGAATGCCCATCCTCATCTATTCCACAGCCAGCAGTGCACAGTGGCTTCATTTCCTCACATGGCCAGCAATATTCGCTATTATTGAGCTTTTCTGTACACTTCCTACATCGTGGTATCTAGGGCACAGCACAGGTCGTGTTACCAGGTCACCATTTCTGTCATTCTTTTCAGCCTGTGCTTCCTAAGCATGGAATTACACGGTTATTTTTGTATTCCAGTCTAGTCAAGTGCGTATTACAAAATACAGACTTGATAAAAATGCATTGAATAAAAAATAAGCAGTGCTTCATCACTTCACTCCAGTTTCATTTAGAATATTTATTTACTTTAAAAATTCTGTGTGCCAAATGCTATTTTAGGCAACACAGGCATATTTCTCTGGTTCTTTGAAGAAGTTCTTTTCATTTCAATTTACATATGAGGAAGCTCAAACTGAGCAAGTTTAAACAACGTAGCTGAGTTTTCCAAGGGATGTAGAATGCTGGGCAAAAGTATGTTTACATTTGTGAGTATACAAAACACAGTTTATTCTTGTATTATTATTTATTAATTATTGCATTACTCTCCACATGAAGAATTGTAAACTTACTTTTGCCTCACCCTGTGTATCAAACCTGGGTATGAGTGACTCCAGAGTCAAAGTCCCCATTTTTCTATTTATTTCAGTTGACTCTTATGGTAATTAGATAAATGAGTCAACTGAAACTTGTTTCTGCATTGTCTTATAAGTGTTCCATCTCTCCCTCACAGTTAACATGATATTTTAACTGTACCATAAACTGCAGCTCATTAACTCATAAGATAATACTTTTCCACATTCGGGACATGTTTGAAGTTACCACCAGTTGCAGTATCTTTAGCGTTTGGGGTATATATATACTTTAGAGAGTTCTTTTCTTATGGGATATCAACTAAACAAGCTATTAACCTAGATGTAAAAACCTAGTTTATCTACAAGTCATTAGAGAATTTTTGTAATGCTGATTGAAATGTATTAAATCCAAATGTAAATGTTAATTTTTTCATGCTAGACACTGAAGAGGCTGCGCATAGTCTGTTACTTCAAAACTCATGAAAAGACTTGAGAATGTAGAAAAGATAAAGACAAAACGGGCAGAGAAGAAGTGACAGGACAAAATATGAAAACATTACAGAGCTACAACCCAGCTTTGGGGCAAGGGATGCTTTTGGAAGGAAATGATGGCGATAAATAGGACCTGGGACGAAAGAGGCATGTGTCCCAGGAGGAAGTGACAGTATGTGTCAAAGCCTAGGAGGGAAACAAGGCCTTGCGTGTTCAAGGAAATGAGACTAGTTGAATGAGCTTGAGTACAGATTGCAAGGGGAGGTGTAAGCTATTAAAGTTAAAAGCTATTAGAGTTAAAAATTCTTAATTAGAAGTGAGCAGGGGGGCCAGGTTATGCGAGCTCATTATAAGGTACTTGAAGTTTCTGTAAGAGGGCAATGGGAATCATTGACTGGCTAGCAAAGCAGAGGACTAGTAGAATCTGATTTGTATTTTGGAAGGTTCTCCTGGCTTCAGGAAGATCAGAGATGAGGGGGATGGGATTGGGAATGGAAACTGACAGTGGAAGTAAAAAAAAGATCACATGAAAGGCAGTTGCAGTGATCTAGGTGAGTGATAATGCTGGTGTGGGCAAGAACATTGATGCTAAAAATGGAGAAAATGGAACAAATTCAAATATTTTGAAAGTGGGATAGACCTAGGGATGATCGGACGCGGTTGGGGGGTCCAGGAGGATGCCTAGGTCTCAGTGTCTATCTCAATACTATACGATGTAGATTCCGCATGCTCCCTGTCTCTGTGCTGAGCATTCCGCAGCAGGCGCTTCATTCAACTCATCTGTAGAAGAGCAAAGAACAGAATGAACCTAAGACTAGAAATGTGACAAAACTAATTTTTTTGCTTTCATTTTAACTTCTTATTATACCTGAGTCCATAATGCCTGAACTTTGTGGTTGCTCCTGGTCCCCATTCCCTTCCAACTGAAACCAACAGAGGCAACAGTGAGGGAAGGGGACAAACCCATGATCTAGATGGCTTAGCAAAACAATTGTTAGCAGAGAGTCTTCTTTTTTAACTACCTATGAAATCAGTTTATTATAGAATTTGCAAACAGAAAAGTGGAGAGGATAGATGTAATGAATCTTGATATACAATTATCAAGATTTCCCATATTTTTACATTAATAGTATAGATTTCCATTTATTTAAATCTATTTTTGTATCATTTAAATATGTATAAAAGTTTTCTAGATAAAAGTTTTACAAATTTTGTTAAGTTTATGCCTAGGTATTTTTTTCTACTTTGTTGTTATTATAAGTGGAGTTTCTTCTTTCATCAAAACTTCTAGTTAGTTATTATTTGTATATGATATGATTATTGATTCCTACCACTTGATTTTATATCCTGCTATTTTACTAAATTTTATTATTGTTTATAATAGTCTTTCTCATGGGTTTTCTTTAGTTTTCCAAAGACAGTATTTTCTTGGTGTTGGATCTCTCCATGGAAAACTAGTACCACCTCATGGCCTCTCAGCCCCTGACTCATTCTCCCCAGAGAGGTAGGAATGGATTGTTTCACTGAAAAACTTGAAAGGAGAAAGAGTATGAATGGCTTAGACATGCCTCAATTTCACATCCTCTGTGTTATTTTCCAACATCTCCAACACCTCCTAAATGCTGCATGTGAATTCTCTAGAGGAGATCGCTCTGATTAGCTCACAACTCCCTGGTACAAGGGTCTTTCTTAAAGCTTATTTCTAAAAATGTCATTATCTCTACTCCATTTCATCCTTTTTTGTCTTTTTCCTTTTGTCTTCTATTTATGTCTTCTTTTAAACTTCTTCCCCTTTCATTTTCCTTTCTCTCCCTCACTGCTTTGTCTCACTTGTTTCTCCTTTAATTTGGAGCCCTAATTCCTGTTACAACATAAAAGGTAACAATTATTTGTGATTATTTAAAAACAGCCCCACCCCCTTCTTTCAGAAGAGATCAGAACAATTTCATATCTATTAATTACACAAATCTCACTTTATCATCCTAAATTACTTTGGAACAAGTGTTAATTTCTTAATAACTATTTAGTTTGGTAAATATGATTAATTAGAAAATATCAAACATTCAAGGTCTTTCTTCACTTGCCAAATATCCATCTTTTATAGGTAACTTTTATTGCCTCCATATTTAAACCTGCTAACACTGCCCCGTAGCCAATCAGCCTATAGGGAATCCAATATTTTATGGAATTTTCTGGAATGTCCGCCCATCTTTGGGTTTTTGTACACCCTTTACTACTTACAAGAAGGGACTTGAGACATGCTTTTTCCAATAATTGCCTTTGATCAGTACTGCCCTGATCATTTATATATTCTATTGCTCCATATATATATTCTACACAAGAATATCACTAAACATTTTAGACTTTTTCTAAATATGTCCCTAATTCTGAATTTGTAAAATAAAACTATGGTTTTCCTCCTGAAAGATTTGCATTAACAATCATTAAAACTAAAGTCTGAGCCATGGATAATGTGAGAATGATTTCCTCTCCCCACAGGTTAGAGAAGTACATGTGTGTTTGCTGTGATCAAGCCTTACATTGGTTGTACTACAGTTACATTATGCTCTTGGCTTTAGTGGCCCTGTGTTGGATGTTTACTATGCCCAGTGCAGCATTTAGAAACCATTAGTTATCACAATTCCCTTTGGTCCCATCATTAGAAATGGCACAGAATTTTAATGAAATATAATAAATCATTTTATATTTGCATCTTATTAAATTATAACCATCCTACTTTTGTTCCAAGAGTGATTTCTGCTCCCAGTAATGTCTATACTTCTGCAGGTACCATCTTTGCTTTTTCTCTTGCATCTTCCAATGCAATTTATTTGGCACTCTGTACTCAGTAAGTGATCAATAAGTGCTTGTTAACTAAGTTGGCAGAACATTGAGTCTTTAGCATCTGCTCTTGCAAAGGAGAGGCATTTCCAGCCGAGAAAGTGTGAAAACAAGGAGTCCACAGAGAGGGGCCATTTGGAACCTTGGCAACTCAGATGTTGTCATATTGCCTCAGAGTCCTGCGCCCTCTGCTTAGGGAATGAGGGAGAAGATGATCCAACCTCTGATCAAGGACAAATGATTGCAGAGTGTCCTCACGCCAGTAAGCAGAAGAAAGGTGATGCTAGACAGGACTTCGATCCCCCAGGAAATCTCAGACACGGGAAAGCACCCTTGCTGCTGAGGCACTCCAACTCTGTCCAGAACCACTGCCAGGTGAAATTCAAATATGAGAAGACACAACTTCAGAGCAACAGCTACCACAGATGACTATTTCTACTGTGAGTCCCAGTGGCTCCCAAACTCATCATTTGTAATTAAAGTTGGAACTGATGAATTTTTCATCATTGGAATTTCTCCTACCCTATGGCCAATTCACACAACCCCTTGAGCCTTCGATGACAGGTTGAGAAAAAACAACCTGAGTTTTCAGACTGCTCGTCCTGTACAGCCTACAAGTAACCACTTACTGTCTTCCATGCTTCTATTATAGGTACTGAGCTACCCACCTCCATACTTCTGTTCTTGGTATTTTTTCTGTTTGATGAACCCCTCATCACTCCATTTCTCATCTTTTAAGATCCAGATCAAAAAAAAAAAAAACAACAACAAAAAATCTCTTCTTTAAGCCCAGCCAGCACAGAATTTAATGATTTCTAGTTTGAACCCAAGAGACAGACCTCTAGGATTATTATCCCAGTCCCTCACTCACTAGCAGTATGATCTTAGGCAAGTTACTTAACCTCTCTTTGCATTAGTATTCTAGAGACAAGATAGGAGGTAGGTACTAATTTGCTTACCTCAGGGTGTTGTGGAAAATAAATGATTGTGTGTGTGTGGGCCTGTATGTGTATTTATGTATGTCTGTTTACGTATACATACACTAAGTGCCTAACACTTTGTAAATGCTGTTTGCTATTGTCATCGCTGTTTAATTTCTTACTCCTTTGAATTTCTATAATTCCCTCCCTCCCACTTCCCCTCCCTTTCTCCTCTCTTCCACCCTCCTTCCCTCCCTCTATCTCTTTCTGTCTCCTACATGCCCCATTTCTCATATAAATTATATTGCTGTGTAGCCCTAAAGTCTGTGGAATTTGATAAACATCACCCAAGTAATATTAGGAGTAAGACCCCACTTTCAATATGTGCCCTCAAAGGAATGATGCCACACATGTGCACACAGAGAAGTCCAGGAGATGCACTCATCACCGCATGTTAGCTTCATGGTCTTCGCTTTCTGTGCAGACTCCTGAGTTGTCTCTATCACCATCTGCACTAGGAGAAGCCCTGCTTTCTGCTGCCACTTTCCACCAAAAGAGTATCAGTATTCTTGCCAACGGGAGTGTCTCAACATACGCCTTGTGTTGCTGAAAGAATGTTGGTTCTACTATTGTGATGACTGGAGAATGGATATTGAAGGACAGGGATGGGAGGATAGAGCCTTTCTTTCTAAGTTCAGCATCAAATTTTGGCTCCGGGCCTCTGGATCTGTTCAGGCTGCTATAACAAAATACCACAGACTAGGGTGGCTTATAAACAACAGAAATTCATTTTCTTATACTTCTGAAGGCTGGAAGTCCATGATCAGGACATACTCTTCAGGGTCACAGAATTCTCATTGTATCCTCACATAGTGGAAGGAGCTGAGTTCCCTGGAATTTCTTTTTTTTTTTTATTTTTACTTTTTTGATTTAATCTTTATTGTATTTTTTCTGTTACCATTTAGTCCCCTTACACCCCCCTCTCCCCAGCAATCACCACACTGCTGTCCATGTCCATGAGTCCTTTTTCCTTTTTGCTCAATACCATATGATTTCACTCATATGTGGAATCTAATGAACAAACTGAACTAACCAGGAAAATGGGGACAGACTCATAGGTGGAGGGTAGGATGACAACTAGTTACTGGGGGAGGAAAGAGGGTGGAGAAGAGTTTCTTTTATAAGAACACTAATCTCATTCATGAGGGCTCTACTCTCATGATCTAATCCCTTCCCAAAGGCCCTGTCTCTTAACATCATCACAATGGATGCAAGGGTTTCAACACATGGATTTTGAGGGTACACAAGCATTCAAGCACAGCACCTGGTAATGAAATCATTAATGCCTTGTGCTCAGAGTAGCTCAAGTCCTGGAGAATACCCATCTTTCCATTGCTTTCCAAGTTTTTTTTTCCCCATGAATCTCTTCAATTCTTTAATTTGTTATTTTTTATTTTCTAACCATAAAATGAAAGGCCTTGGACATGTGAATAATAGCTACAGGTGTGTATGTGTGTGTGGGTTGTGTGTGGGGTGTGTGTGTGTAAATACTGATCATTTATTATCAACATCAGAAGTAGTTTTGGACATATAACAAAGACAAGAAAATAAACAAAACTAGCATTGAAAACACAAAATATTATTTAATTCTTTAAGAAATATGCCAAAAATTAGAATATTCAAGGGTTTTATGTATATGTTTATACTTAGAGCTCACATTGGCACAATGATTTATAGTTTCAAAGCAACTTACATATTGTTATAATGTTTATATCTTAGGAAGTAGTCAAATTTTACATTACTTTCTCTTTTTGAGGAAACTGGTAATTGAGTTTCCTCATGGAAACCCTCCAGGTGGCTGAGTCTCTAGATTAAGTGGACAGGCTAAGGAGTTGAACTTGTTATCTGATTCAAAGTCTAAAATTTACCATTGAACATACTTGCTCCCTAAGATAGCAATGAATTTCATTCTTCTAATAGTAAAATAATTTCCCATATGTTTTATAATCTTATTTGTAACTCATAAAACATGAATTTGCATAATACAATCAACACTGCATTGCATTCAAAGAAACATAGTATAACAGTAATAGGTAATTATATAATTTAAAAGATTTCCTAAAAACGTTGAGGGGAGATCAAAGGAGATAGATATTCTTTCATCCAGCCTGCAGATGTCTTTTTTATCCATTTTTCGTTTACTATTTTACCCCTGTTTGAGGTAAATTTTAGCTCACTCCAATTCAACTTCATCATAATACTAGCAAATAATACCAGGATTAATACGAGAAAAAAAAAGGCTGACAAAGACAAAATCCACCATAGAATGTGGAACTATGTAAGAAAATGAATGGGGAAAGATATTTTTCTTCTGGAGTCAGAGAAAAAGAGAGGGTAAGCATTTGCAATTTAATTTTTTATTTCAGCTCTATCAGATATCCCAATAATTTGTTTCCAGACAAGTGTGTCTAGCATTATTACTGCTTCCTTTTACAGAAAAGGAAGTCAAGTCTTGAGTATATTAAGTGAAAGATGTCTTCCTACTGCAAAAATAAGAAGACCTGAGTACATGCAAAGGTAGATTTGTAGACACACATCCCATTACACTTCCATTCCCCACCTGATCCTCCAGCACATACATTTGATGCTTAGTCATTTAAAATCCAGAACATGTAGAGGAGGAAACAGATTCTGTGTTTATTTATCTAGCTTGTCATGCACATGGGGTCCTGAAATTACAGCTTTATCTTACGATTGTGCCAGTCTCCACTTCCTGGTATTAATCAAAGGCTGCTTAAATGGCAGATGGAGGCAGATGGAGAGGGACAGCTAAACTTAAGGTCATAGTCCCAGAACTGCAACCCCAGAGGTGTGACTCTGCTTTTCAATTAACGAACAGAGTGATGAGGAAAATAAGAGGAAAGCCAATGGGACTCCCTCCAACTGCCATCAGGAGCTCTAACTTCAACTTGACCATAGCTTCTGATATTCAGTTATTCTCATGATTTGTCAGTCATTTCTTTTTCCTCTGGTCAGATTTGTCATTCCTAAAATTCTAGAATTCTAAAGCTAAACACAGTAAGAACAGGCACGTGACTCCAGACAGGAGTTCGTATTCAGACAGCAGAAGGTGTTATAGCCTCCAGTTCATATATACCTCCTACAGGCACGTTTATCTGATATCATGTTCCCTGGCTCCCATTATTCTCCAGCCATACTGGCCTCCTTTCTATCACTTGAGCATGTCTTCTCAAGACATTTGCACTCCCTCTTCCCTGTGCTTGGACTATTTTTTCCCCTACACCTTTGTACAACATCCTCATCATCATTTAGTGTGTCTATGTGTATGTTAATATTATTTCCTCTTACAGACCTTACTCTCCACCTCAAGTAAAGGACCCTGTGTTAGACTGAGCCCTCTCAGAAGTAGATGCCAAGATAGAATTAAACATGCAAGAAATGTATAAGGGGAAATGCTTGTGAGAGAAAATGGGGAAGAATCATCCCAGGAGAGGCTGGGAGAGCTATTACACTAATGCAATTCTGACTCTTGAGTGGAGAGAGAAAAAGAAAGAAGGTTGGGTAGAAGCAACTTAAGTTGCTTTGCAATTGCAAAGAAAGTTTGATATGGCCATAGGGGAGTCCTTGGGCCAAAGCTGAATGTTAAAGCATTCAAACATCCTTCAAATCTTAGAACCCCTGCCAGGCTCAATCACCGACTGGGAATAGCCCTGCGGAGGTGTGGCCTTGGTGAAAATGGGGTGAAGAAAATCAGAGGATAACAATGCCACACATTTGGAAGTCTAAGTAGTACATTCTCAGGGCTGCCATATAGCCCTCCCTCCATTTTCCATCTTCATCCTAATCTTCTATATTTTCTTCTGCAATTATACTATTTATTACTTCTTCTTTTTAGCATTTGTCTCCTCAGTAGGCTGAAAATTCAATACAAGTGGGAATACTGTTTATGCTATGACCAAAATTATGAATCAGGCACATAGTAGGTAGTCAATAAATATATTTGACTTGTTAGATGACTGAGTCCATGACTGATAGATCATCGCTAAACCCATGATCATAAAGTATGCTCCTAACTGATCTTCCATGAGTTATTTCTAGAATATTCTCTCACTTATTATGACATTGTCATCTTATCCCTCAGCATCTATGGTTGTTCCTTTTTACCCAACATGAACTCTAAAACTCTCTTAATTAGCCGTGTTCACATTTATAGCTAAATTCAAACCTCATCTAATACCAACTAATGAGGCTAGTCTAATGATAAACTTTGGAAGAATTGTAACATTTATAAAATGCTCACTTCTAAAAGAATAGTCTTATAGATCACTCATTCTTAGTACTCAAGTGTGTAGTGAATACTTTCTAGCCCAGCTAATGATCCAGTTCTTTCATTTTGTTCTGAGATGTCACATCCATTCAAATCTTTCTGGCTGTTGTAAAGATTGGCATTATTCAAAATTTAGACATTAACAGGGTACTCTTTGTCTCCATAGGTTTCTAAGCCATTTTGGCTGTGCAGAAAGTCCCTATCAGTTACACTTCTTTCTCTCCAGTTCTTTTAATTATTTTCTTCCCCATAAGATAAAAACTTTATGAAGGAAGAGACTGGAGCTAGCGCTAAGTTCTTCACTGAAAGAATGCTAACCTAGTGTAAAGTGAGTATCAGTGATCTCAAATATACGGTTCTACTACATGCAAAGCTTTGAATTCCTGTCAAAGTCTACCTTCTTCTGTTACACTGCACATAAGCACCTGTTCTTAAGTTGTCACACAGATGATTAATTTTGGGTTTTGAGACTTGTAGAAAGATTCCTTGAAGCGATTTCATGTTCCATAGTTTTCTTTCTTTATTCATTTTAAAAAATATGAGATCAATAAAATATTGTGATTATCAGCGGTCCTCGCATTTGCCGTAGCCATATAATTTCTCCCCCAAAGACAAATTCAGCAATGTCAGGGTCCTGACAATGACGCTCCATTGTCTTAGCCCCTAAAACAAATTCCAAACCCTTTATTTGACTTCATCTCCTGGCTCCCTTCTCCCCCTCTGAGCTTGTTTATCTTAATTACATCTACAGCACACAGCTGATGTTCCCCACACTAAATTTCTATTTCATCTCTAGCCCTTCCTTCCTCAAACCTCCCCCATCCCCATTCTCACCTCCTACCTGGTTTGCTCCTGCCGATGCTCCGGGCCACCTTGGAAGTCACTACCGTGGGAAAGCTGCCTCTCATCTCCCTCCCTCCAGGTTATACTCTGTGGCCCTCTTCTGGGCTCCCAGCATTGGCTATTTCATACTATGTTACAATCAACTGAGTGTATTACACAAAAGGTAAAAAATGGCCTCTGTTTTGTTACACTCTGGAGGCTTGCAGGGTACCTGAGAGTAAGTAGATATTTGTTGAGGAAGGAAGCAAAAAAGGAAGAGAGGGCCTGCTAAACACATGACGACGGGCCCCCTGTAGAGTTGCTTATGCTAAGCTCCAAGTCGCCAAACTGAGACTTCACTCACTGATCCTTTCAGCTCTCCCAGGAATGGAATTGTAAACCGGTCCGTCACGTAATCTGCCTACCGGACCCCTGTCAGCACCTTAAGGAAAGTAACTCTGCAATAACCAACCTTTTGTACCTTGTTCTGAAGTCCTCACTTAATGTCATCAACAGGTTCTTGGAAACCACGACTTTAAGCAAAATGGCATATAACAAAACTGATTTTACCACAGGCTGACTGATACAAACGAGAATGAGGTTCCTATGGCCTATTTCTGGCCACAGAAACATCTCACTGCTGAATAGAAAACCAAAACCCTTCTAATATTAAACATTGAAATAAATAGAGCTATATATATATTTTAGAGAGAGTAATAAGAACAAGTAAGATAATTATTTTCCAACCCACAGCGCCCTTATTCTAGTTCAGGGTCCTGGGGGACTGGAGCCCACCCTAGCAGCTCGGGGTGGGGGGCGCCCTTCCACCACAGGGCCACTCACCCTCACCCACACGCACTCAGCCTGGGACAATGTACAACAGATTCACCAATTCCCCTCACGTCTGCAGCCTTGGGGTGTAGCAGGAAACCAGAATACCCAAAGACAGCTCCCTCAGACCTGGGGACAGTGTGCATACTCCACACAGACAGTGGCCCAGACTTGAATTTTTTTTTTTTTTTTCTCATCAGCATTGAAGAAACTGATGTTATTTGAGGACCTGCTGTATAACTTCCTTGTTCACTATTACTTCTACATGTAAGAGTCTTTCCTTTCGTACAGATCCTCAAAGCTCCTTTCTATCTGCTGCCAGATTTAAACTGAATTTTGTTCAAATAAACTCTTAAAAATTGTAATAGGTATAGGTTTATCTTTTAACAGTCCTAGTGACCAAAGAGGAAACCGAGACCCCGACGGCCCCGGTAGCAAAGAACAAGACGCAGGTACCTGTGGAGCCCAGGAGGCCGCTGCTTTCTCTGCCTCAGGAGGTGGCGGGCGAGTCCCTCACGGACCCAGGTCCACAGCTTTTGCATTATGAACTTTCAGATTTGATCTGAGCATTTCTTTTCCCAACTGAATCCAAAACCCTGTCTGTGTCCTGGGTCCGGAAATCTGCTGGAGCCAGACTGCGTCCGACTTAAAAACCGGATCGGGTCTGTGTCAGACTGGGTTCACCTTAGAAATCGGACCGGGTTCCTCTCCGTGGGGGCCGACCTTAGAAACCGGACCGGATCCTACTTAAACTGAACTGGAGCCAGTGTGAGGCCTCAGGTGCAGACAATTTTGTTTCCAGGCTCAACAAGTAGGTAAACCATACCAAAGATAATCTGGAGTTACAGAGGCCACAGCGGCCGCAGCAAAGAACTTTTAACCTTCTTAGATAAGCTTATTTCTTTACCAGGTGCTCTAGAGAAAAGAGGGTCTCGGGCAAACACCATGAAGAGTAGAAGAAACATTATTTTTCTTTCTCTACAGTTTCTGGTGACTAGGATGAGACCCACTGGGACACCCCACTTGCCCCAGAGCCTGCAGAAGGGATTCTGGGGAAACTGGCAAACGAAGACAAAGGGTGAGAATTCTTACCCAAGTCAGCTCACCCAAGTCTCTCTCTGTGGTGCCTAGCTGAGAGAGAATGGTGCAATTTCCTGTTGTCCCTTCCTTTCCAACTTTAGATTGGCAGGAAAAAAAATGGTAAGAATTAGATCTTTGAATTGTCACTTATGAATTTGCTTCCCGGTATCCATTGGTTGTGGATACTTTCTCTCCCTCGTTTTATGTCCTAAGAACGTGGCTTGGCAATTGTCAGGTTGGGGGCCTCCAAAATGTGGCCAGACAGAAATGTGGGCGCAGCTAGGATCCTACCAACTACTGGCAGCTTATCTTCGGGAATGGCTCTCTGTAACTGGCTTAAAGACAAACAAGCATTTATATAAATCAAGTGTGCTCTCAGAAATACAGAAACTAACCCATCCACCCATCAGAAGAGCACGGGGTAGTGATTGTGGAAGCACATAATTGCTGTGCAGCTCCGGGTTTCTCACAGTCCCTCTCTGGGTCTTGATTTTAATGTACATCAGGTGAATGCATTTAACTAGACACTATGCAGGGGTGTCTAGCCTGCGGCTCGCAGGCCACATGCTGTTCAGGACGGCTATGAAAGTGGCCCAACACAAAATTGTAAATTTACGTAAAACATTATGGGATTTTTTTGTGTGTGATTCCGTGTCACAATGAATTTAATGTGTAGCCCAAGACAACTCTTCTTCCAGTGTGGCCCAGAGACACCAAAAGGTTGGACACGCCTGACAGTCTCTCATAGCTCTGAGCTTCTGTTGCCTTAGGTTGCCCGTGGCCTATCTGCCCTGGGTAAGGGCATCCACGTCCCTCTCTAGCTGACTTGCCCCCTCTTCCTCCGCCCAGATCTCTTCAGGACAATGCATCATCTTGGACCCCCAAAGTGGTACCAGGCATCCAGACAATCTAATTTACCCACAACTATTTCCGTCATAAGGACCCAGTATATCCAATGGCAATTTACCACACGTCGTTAATATGTTTGTTATATTTTGTTGGCGGAATATGAAAGTTCATCAGCAAGGCTGCACACTGGGAAAGCATATTGAAATGAGCATTACGGATCTGTCAGGCTGGTTTATGGCCTCTTCTCAGTACTACACTGTAAGTAAAACAAGCCCTGATTGAGCCAGCAGCCTCCTGGGTACTAATTTGCCAAAGTGTGGGGAATTTTAATGCTAGGTTTATCTGCCTGCATCAGGCAGGCGGGATAGGGGAGGGGGCTGGTGGGTATATTGCTTTGGCTTAGGGGTATTATAGACCAGCCTGTAGTTTCACAGACACCTAGAGAGAAGCTTTCAGCAGGTTTGGCCTCTTATCTTCTTATCGTTTTATAGATTTTAGAGATGTAGTACCCTGGAGTTTTAATACTTGGTTTGCAAATCCTCCTTTTAAAACCAATGCATTGAAATGCAGTGGAAAAGAGAGAGGAAAGAAGAGTCACTGAGGAGTGTTGATGCAAAGTAAGAGAGAGAGAGAGAGAGAAAGAGAAAGGAAGGAGGGGAAAAAAAAGAAAGAAAACAGGAGAAGTCATTAAAATCCCAGTTACTGAGTATGATTGATGCCAACAGCCTTACACCTTTTCTCCTTTGCAGGCAACTTCTAGTACTGTCTAAAGGGATTATAATGCTTTGTAAGTCCAAATTAATGCACTGGGAAAATGAATTTCGAAACGAGATTTCTGTTTTCTCTTTTAGGCAAAGCCTAGGAAGCACAAAAGGAGGGAGCCCATTTCTGCCCATGGGAAGAGATCTGCTTCTCTGATTTGGGGAGGGGCAGAAAGTTTTCAGCAGGCGATTCAAAGAAGTTGCCCGGGTTCACTCAGGTGTCATTAGTGTTAACAGAGAATTATCTCACAGTAGCAAAGTCCGTCCCTACCATTTCTTCTTCCTCAGCAGGAATGCTTAGACATTAGTTTTTCTCTGAGCAGGCACTTAGTATTCTAGGAGCCTGAATCCATTTCTCATTCCAGTGGCGTGTGGCTGTGGGTCACCTGGCTAATGCTGGGGCCGGTCCACATTCCACATTCCACAGGCACAGGGCTGTGGTCACTTGGCATTCCAGAGGCATCCTGACGCTGCAGGTCATTTATTATGCCAAGGTTAGCTCGTCGGCCTGCAGAGCCAAGAACTGTACGCTATGCTTGTTGAGATTGGAAGCCACAAGGAAGATGTAACTCCACTGGTGTCAGAAGGGCAGAGATGGAGAGAAAGAGAAAATAACAACTAACTGCAAAGGATTCTCAAGTAGTTCTAAGATTGTATGACAGGGACTATATGCGGTGCACATGCAGTCAAGGATGGGGATTTTTCTTTTTGAGAGGAAGAAGAAAAGTATAGATACTAAGATTATAAATTATGGCTCTGAATTTCTTAAATGAGAATCAAGTTATAATATTGTGATGAGGCAGATCAGTCAAAACTGGGTTCAAATCCTGGCTCCACCCATTATTAATTGTGTGACTTTGAATGATTTATTCATCCTCTTAAACATCAGTTTCATCGTATGCCAAATGGGGATGATAAGATCACCTACCATTTTAGGATGAGATAACACCCTTAAAAGTATTCAGCACAGTCCCTGCCTCAAAGAAAATACCCTATTGGTTTATTATTATTATTATTATTATTATTATTAATGTTGGTTGGGGGATTCTTGAATTGCCAAGATGAAGATAATGATAACTTTCCTTAATATACAACTGATGCTCGCTCACTGTTTTCTCTTATCCTCTGCTATGCGTCAAGTACTGTGTCACACGCAGTAATTGTTTTGCTAAGTCTGGGCAGATTGACTAGACTGCCCAAGTGACCACAAACTTAATTCAATAGGCTCTCGGTGACTATCAGCTGTAAACGGATCCTTTCTTTAATCCCTATAGTTAATACAATGATCAAGGGGGTTTGTTTTTTCCATTAAGGAAACAATGACACATATTTAGATGACAATGGATGCTGAGAAAGGGGAAAAAAATACATATGCTCTCCATTATGTGGAATTCAGAGAATGATCAGGCATGTGGAATGGACATCTCTCGGGCCAGCAGTCTCAAACAGGATTACGATGGTGGCAGCGTGGCTGTGCCATCTTCAGTGGTAACATCTTTATAAATTAGTCTGGTGGCCCAGGTAGTCAAAACTAGATAAGGCAGAACCGTGATTTTTGTGCTAGAAGTATGGATTCTATTCTGCAAGGAATGAGGAGAAATTTTTATTTTAAATGTATTTTATTTAGCTTTATTTTTTTGTTGTTTTTTTCCTCTACGGATGAATAATATAAGCTGTTCTTACGGATTTTCCACATAAATTGCCAAATATTGGAGCAGAATATATGTGTGTAGGTGGGGTGTCAACATCATCAACGCAGGACAAGAAGCTTGTGATCTCTGTGTGATGGGGCCAAGGAGACAATCCAGGCTCGAGGGGAGGGGGCAAGGGTAGTGGTAGGGGACAGTGCCATTGCTACAGGGAATCTGTGTGTGACCTGGTTGGCTGTGGGGAGCCGAGTCCTTGGGGACCCACTGCCCACCGGAAGCCCTAACTGTGCCACAGCCAGTAAGCACAGGCTCCCCAGAGGAGCTTGTGTGTGTGCAGAGGTGTCTGTGGGGTCTGCAGAGGGTCCTGGGGTGCTTGTCAAAGGTGGACTCTGGAACCCTCCCCAGGAGCCGATCCCCTGGGGCAGTCCTCAGTGGCCTCTAAGAAATAAAGGTCAAAGCCTCTCACATAGAGTTCTCAAGAGCAACAGCAAATCACGTTGATGAGGGATTCTTGGAGCACACTGTGTGATTCTTCCAAACATCTGTCGACTCTCCCCTGGTTCTAAAACTGGGAATACAGGCTTTAGGGAACAGCACGAGTTCCCTTCCAGGTCAGACCCAAAAGTGTAAAAAAATCTTGAGGCCCCCTTAAGAAAAGAATATAGAAGTAATAAATTAAAGCATAGACATGGAAGATCTTTATTTAAAACTAGCAAAAAGAAATCATAACAAATTACAATGCTAATCTGTTTATAATTCTGAAATATTGACACATATTTAACATAAGCCAGATAAATGTTATTTTTCTTTATAAACTGGATATCAAACCTCTGTAATGTTGTTTATATTTTACCTGGATATTTTTGATATTTTCCTATGATGTTGTTGTTGTTTTATAGAGTTAATTCAGGATTATTCTCCCACCAGCACTGTTTTTTCTTAATTGACACATTGAAAAAGTTCCATTCAGCTTTACAACTCATTGTTGACAATTAGTCTATAAATATTTAGCATTGATGTCATTTTAGGAAAACTAGTATCAAATTTCTTTAATCTATGAGTATTAAGATTTCAGAGAATTTCAAGTTTTCTTGTGCAGTGATGTATCTTAAGTATTCTTCACATTGATAATACTCATAAACCAGTTTGCGATCAAGGTCCATATTGCATTGACATGTTAGGACTTCTATGCTCACTCTGTTGCTGTCTCTAGATCATGTTAAATCAGCAAGAACCGAATGAGAATGCATGAAGTTCTGATTGGGCCAGGCAATTCTGACCAATGAAAGAGATGGACAAAGACACAGTCTCACAGAGTCAAGAAAGACAGTTCAGATGCAGTGCAGTGAGCAAGCTGGACAGCAGTGGGTAGTGAGACTAGAAAACTTGTTTGCAGCCAGGAAGGTCGGTCTGGAATGAGTGTTAAACAATAGTAAGTGGCTGAAGACATCTTATCATACTTCTAAATTTTGGAAGCAGACATCTGTTGATATATAAACTTACAAAAAAGAAATAATGCACTATGCTAAGATAACTAATCCTAGAAGCAGAAAAATGTTCCTCTGAATTTTAGCCCTGTCCCTTACTAACCTGTGGAATCTTCTCGGTAATAACTTAAGCAGTAATGGAAGGGATGACAAACTGCATAAAAACATACTCCCCCAAATCCCACAAATTACATACCCAATTAAAGTTCCCTTTAGCTGGATGCAAAAAGTGAACATGAAGCAAAGTGTAATGGTGGGGGTGGGTGGGGAGGGGAGTCAGAGAACGAAGAGACAGTGATTTTGACCGACTATGTAATGGAATATTTTCCTTTTGAAATTTATGAAAAAAAATAAATAACTCTAACATAACCATGTAATCACATTGCTGATGCGACCCCTGGGGCTCCTGAAGCTTCAGCTTTGTTTGCCCCCCGCCCCGCCCCAGTACATCTGCCTCTGCTCCCTGGGGTTCACTTTCTAGTCAGAAGGGGCAGACAATGAAAACATGGGCAAAATCATAAATGGACAACTGCAGATGGTTAGAGTTCTATGAAGACAGTGAATGGGCACATAAGATAAAGAGTTAACTGCGCCCCTGAGAGGAAGGGGTCAGGGAGACCTCGCTGAGCTAGCCAGCTTTGAACTGAGGCCTGCATTGGGTCAGGAGAAATCCAAACTTCAAACCTGCACACTGGACGCTGAGGCCCAGAAAGGGGCAGTGATAAGTCTAAACTGCCCCAGCAAAACAGCAGCAGACCTAGGATAGCAGCTAAGCCATCCTGAACTGAATTAAAATGCCACTCAGGGATTTCTTGCGAGGTTTCACTTTAGATACTCTAGACATATGAAAACTCAGATAGCCTTTACTGCTCTCACTTAGTTTTGGGTAAAATGAATTAATTTCTCCTGTCTTTCTTTCTTTCTTTCTCTTTCTTTCTTTCTTTCTTTCTTTCTTTCTTTCTTTCTTTCTTTCTTTCTTTCTTTCTTTCTTTCTTTCTTTCTGTTGGGGTAATTATTTTTTTATATGTAAAAAATAATGTTGGATTTGTTTCTCCCACTAATCAAAACTTGGTCCCAGGTAGATTAATGATTAAATGTAAAAAACAACCTTGAAGTATTTGGAAGTATATACAGGAATTGACTTTTTGAAAGTGGGGTAGGAAAACTTTCTAAAATGAGGCAAAAAGTACAAATCATAACACAAGTGACTGATAATTAGAGTATAATAAAATATAAAAATTTTGTGCATCAAAACTTGCATTTAAATTTTCTTTTTCTAATCACCAAAAGCCAAAAGCTAAGCATTCAATTTTATAGTCAAGCTGTCTTTTTCACCATTTTAAAGTAATCACAATGATTAGAATAACTCGTTTCAGGACCATAAAATCATTTTAAAAAGAAAAGGGAGCTATAAAATCTCTTAGAGATCAATCAGGGATGTATTCTCTAGATTATTTTGATTACATGTCTCTATCAGCATGCATAAACCAATCAATTATTTAATCAACTAAAAAAATAGAGCAGGGACAGGAGGCTATGCATACAATGTAGACTTATTTACTTGGTAGGTATACTATTTGCATTATAAAAACACAAAGCACACAAATATTAAAAGATGCATTAGAAATAAATGAAAGTAAAAGTTCCAGAATTTTCTTCCCTCACACCAGTGGATTGTGTGTACACACTGTATTGACTCATTGTCCCCCTTTGAAGACAAATGACCTAACCTATCACTTTCAATTTAAGCACAGAGAAACTGAGGCCAGAAAAGGGGAAGAGAAAGTCATACTGATGACCAGATATAAGAACTGAACTAAGTAAGATAAACTGTTTTGAATATGTGAAGTCTTTCACACCATCCCTAGTATTTGTTCAAATTAGAATTTTTCAAATGCGTTCTTTTAGTCTTTGCAAGCCTTTTCTTTATTCCCTCAGGATTGAGGCTTTGCTTCTGTTCTCTAAACAGTGCACAAGTGGGGATCAGAAAACTTCTGTGACCAGATCCCAGCAAAAAGTAAACTCCCGAACGTCCACAGGCTCAACCCTATCCCAATCTGTTTCCCTCAAGGATTCCCACAACAAACGTAGGCTCCCAGCCTGCTTAGGAATGCGGCACTGCACTCCTCAATAGCATTTTATGACACATTTCTCAAATCAAATTTAAAAGCATAACTGAGTGGAATTAAATTAATGCCGTCTGGTAATGTCAGCAGCACCAGAGCTGCAACAGGCTGGCTTAACTCCTAAACCTCCTAGAGCTTCATGATACGTATTCAGTGTCAAGTATTATTGAATCTGTGAACCTTGTGTGTGTGTGTGTGTGTGTGGTGTGGACTGGTGTGTAGCTGAGCAGTCTTTGAGAGCATAAAAGTAAAGATACTTAATAATCTCACAGGCCCATGACCTTGATGTTCGTTGACATTTGCATTTCCCTTCATGTTGCGCAGAGCACGTTTGGCTTTGTTATATCATTTGATCAGCATAATCACTCTGTAAAGAAAGCATTCAAGTTTATAATCATTTTATTTTATTTTTTTACTTGAACCCAAGCGCCGTCATCAAATTCAGCATTCTTTCCACTCGGTATGTTTAGTAATAATGGTAGCACTACCTGCCTTTTCAAGGTTCCCTTAACCTCCCTGTTGCCAAATCCAATAATCAATTTGTAATCTTCATCTTAATTGACTCAATTGCAACAATTTATTTAGTTATCACTTCCTCCTTGTTAAAACATGTTTTCTTCACTTAATTTCAAGGTATATTCTCTTTTCCTCCCTACATCACTGAACACTATTAGTGTCTTTTTCTGGGGCTTTTATTTTTTTAATTTCTCATTTGGAAACATTTGATGTCCACAGCTCCTTCTTTTCTCTTTCTAAACTCATCTCCAGGGTGGTCCCATCCAGCCCATGTTTTTTTGTTTGTTTGTTTTTTAATTTTATTTATTTATTTTTAGAGAGGGGAAGGAAGAAAGAAAGAGGAGAGAAACATCAATGTGTGGTTGCATTTCGTGTGCCCCCTGCTGGGGACCTGGCCTGCAACCCAGGCATGTGCCCTACACTGGGAATTGAACTGGCGACTCTTTGGTTCGCAGGCCAGCGCTCAATCCACTGAGCCACACCAACTAGGGCAAGCCCACAGTCTTAAATGCTGTTTTACAATAATGACATTTAAATTTACATCTGCCGTCAAGATGTCTCTCTTGAGCCCCAGGTCCACATATCTAACTCTACTAAGCATCTCCACTTGGATATCTTGGGGGACAGGCATATCAGTCATAACCAATATCCCAATCTTGACCCCACCAGACCAGCTCCTTACAATCTTACTCCAACACATAAATACAACATCCATCCTTTCAACCGTCCAGTCCCACTGCCTGGAATCTCCTTGAGTCCTCTTCTGTGTACTCTGCACTTCATCCATCAGCAAATCCTGTTCACTCCACCTCCAAAGTATGCCTAGAACCTGACCGCTTCTCACCTATGCACTATTCTCACCCTGCCCCAAGATACCATCATCTTTGGAGACAGGATCCACAGAATTTTGAAAAGGTGAGTGAGACAATATCATTCCAATGAGTATTATATTACTTGCTCAGAGTGAAAATCAAAGACCTTACAGTGACATAGGATCTTACTCTGTCTTTTCCCCAACTCTAGTTTTACTTCCAATACTCTCCCTCTGGCTCACTCTAATTCAGCCACTGTGAATTCTTTGCTATTCTAGAACAAAATAAACATACACTCATCTTGAGGCATTTGAATGTGCTATTTAAAAAAATATTTTTGAACCTGGAAGATGATTCCCCCTGTATCTGAAGGTTGTCATTGTTGTGGATGTATTGTTGTTATACATACAGATCCCTTTCTAACACTCTGCTATTTATTCCTTATTTGTTTTTTAGAGCCTACCTCTTCCCTACCAAATTATAGGTCCCTCTAGGGCAGGCAATGTCTCAGCCCTCTGTCTCCAGTTCTTGCAATAGTATCTAGCACATAGAAATTACACAAAAGAGATTTTTGATTGCATGAATACATTCTTCACTCTCATGTTATGAATTATACTTTCCAAGGTTCTTTCACATGCAATCCTATGCTGAGACTCAAAGCAATCCTGGGAAGTAAACAAGGCAGACACTTTCCCATTTTAAAATTGAGACACTTGAGACTCAGTGAATAAGTGATTTGGCCAAATTCACTCAGGCACTAGAGGAAGAAGCCAGGATTAAACTCTCAATTTCCCCACCCGAGGCTGCTCCTCTTTCCCTAGCTGATGGTTTCTGTGCACCCTAGGGACTGGGGTGTACATGACGCTATGGAAAAAGCTTGAGGATACAAACTTTGGTGTCTGACTACTTCGCTTCAATTTCTGACTTTTCCTATTTCTACGTTAGTTATTTAAGCTTGTTTTCTCTTCCATAAAAGGGCTATCGTCATAGTGTCTTCCATTATGGTCCATAATGTGTTAAATGAGATTGTTTTTAAGCAAGAGAAACATGAGTTTGGAGATAACCAAATAAATTCATGGGAGGATATGACCCACATACATTTGGAAATTCCACACTATTTGAAGAGATACGCAGATGTTAGAACCTTCATCTCCTATACCTGATTATTGAAACAACCAGAGAGTATGCAGTAAGGACAACTTACAACTTAATGCTACGCTGCTCAGAATTCAGACTGAGAGTGCTGTGAAAATCCAAGAGCCCAGTGCACCTCATGAAGTCCAGAGAAGCAACCTGAAGCATATGGAATTTCACATGACTTAAATCTGACAGGTCTTGACAGTTCCGCCAATACCCAACGCCATGCCTGCATGCAGGGGGCACATGTGGATGTTTGTTGAATGAAAATATTTGGGTAACTGAAAACTGAGGATGATGAAAGAGAGCACATTGTGTGGAGAAAAGAATGAGGAAGACAGGGAGTACTGGGAGTCTATTAGCTGTTTAACACTGCATAACAAATTACCCTAAATTTTAGCAGCCTAAAAAAACACACATTTATTATCCCTGGAAGGTAGCTGACATGACAGATGACCTTCAATGGGTATTTTATACTAGAACTAGTTACAGATATCATGCCAATATACAGAAGTGGCTGTCTTTGTTTTAAAAATAATATGCCAGGCAGTATAGAAACATTTACAAGTTAGCAAATTTATCCTCACAAAAATCCTATGTGTCACGGTGTCTTATTAATTAAATAATTAATTTAATTATGCACTTATTTATTTATTAAGCAGATCTTTATTAACCCTCTACAATATACCAGCTTCTTTGAATTTAGAAACAAATGCCACAGATAAAACTTCCTGCCTTTGTGGAGCTTATAAAAGTGAAGAGAAAGGCACACAATAAATATATATGAATATATAGTAAAATGCATGTATGTCAGAGGGTGATGTGTGCTGTCAGGATAATAAATCAGGGAAGGAGAAAAGACACCCCCTAAACAGAGAAATCAAGTAAATGCCCAACACTGCACAGCCAGTAAGGAGCGGAAACAATATTCTAGCCTGAGTCTGTGCCCACAGCATGCTCATAACCATACACTGCATCCTAATAACAAGAACTTAGAGCTTCTTTAGGACACTTGATCAATTAAGATTCCTCAAGCATCTAGTTAGAGTAAACCCTAACTCAAATAGGAAATAGCTCCACAAACCAGGAAGCTCAGAGGTTCCATCCCCGAATGCCAGAAACCGCCTTTTCTCCGGGAGCAAGGAAACTGCAAACTGACCTCCTCCTTCAGAGCCCTCGGCATCTAATGGAAGAAAGTGAACAAACATCCTGGCAAAGAAACCTTTTGGATAAGGCCTGAGCAGGCCTCCCCTCCTTGGCCGGCGCGTGATCACGTAATCCCCACTAAGCACATTCCTGGCAAGGCCCTGCGTACCCTGGGTGTTCTGGATTTATTCCTGGAGTCAGAGAGAGCCATCCTCCCCTGTGGTATGTGAGGGAGCAATGCTGCTTTGAAGGGAATCTGTCAACGGAAAAAGTTGGGAGAAACAACTGCCAGTATTTGCCATTAATATGAACAAAGCCTTATATTCATGGCCTAGTGATCAACAGTGGATACATAAAAGAGATTTCATAAGTAGTTATTGATTTGAATTAGAGTAAGAAATAGAAAAAAAATACAAGGAATAGAGAAGAGGGGGAAAGGGGGAGGGTATTGCATAACACTCTGAATTGAGAGTGAAGAGACCCAGTGCCACATCATTGCCCAGCCGTTCAGCAGCTGTGTGACTTAGGACTAACCCGTGGGCCTCTCTGTGACTTGGTTTTAGGAACAGCAACTCTATTCTAATAATGCTTGTTAGTTGCATTTCACGAACATCAAAAAATTTAATAAAATGACTGTGTTCAATGAGAAGAAAGCAATGCATGACATTCCAGTTCAAAGAGGGTTTGTTCTCCATTTACAGGTGTAGAGAGACGTAGAGTGTGTCTTTAACACAAAGAAAATTGTGTTAGTCGAACAGATGATTCATAAAGGACAACACACACATATACGTATTAGCGCAGGCACACACATACACACACCACCATCCTTTCTCATTAAAAAAGTATTACTCTTTATTGTTCTTTGAGCAATTATTGTTTGCCAGGCACTAACTAGATAATTTATGAACCTTGTCTCATTTAGGTTCACACAACTCGTGAGTCAGGTGCTACTACACAATAGTTTTCGGTTTGAATTATCTGGGATAGATATTTCAAATTTCCACTTCATTTTACATACATGCACTTTCTTTCAACATTAAGTGGATGCCATTTCAGTGAATGACTATGGTCTTCAGGTTATTTCTCCTAAATTTAAACACAGTACTTCAGTCATTTTCCTTGCACCAATGAACCATTCCATAGTGCTCTGAGCTGATCAGATCAAAATTGTTCGGGAAAATTTAGCACCAGCCGGCTCCTAAATGCTGAGTTGGCTCTGATTATTTCTTGACTGCCCTGCGCTTGCTCATTCAGTCCCAACACTAGAACCTGGTGCCCATCAATCACTTGTAACATGTCCCTCTCAGCAATTCCTCAACAGAAACCTTGACTGAGGAATCTTATTGACAATAGCAAGCTAATATTTCACATTGGGTTTGTCTTCAAAGCACTTTACTCAGATGATGTGCATATCTGATATGAGACGCAAAAAACAAGGTCAGAGAGACTCAGAGAGGACGGATGATTTGGCAGGCTTCCCGCGAGAGCTCCGGGGCAGGGCCGGGGCGAGGCCAAGCGCACCAGGTATGAAGTCGGGAGAGAAGGAGACTTACCAGGGCTCTGCCAACACCATATTGCATGCCCTTGGGTGATTCTTTTTAAATCTCCCAGAACCAATTTTCCCATCTGTAAAAATGGGGGGAGAGAACTCAGCTGAGGTTGGGAAGTACCTGGCATACATGCCTGTGGCAGACATCAAGAATCAATCATGGTCCTTTTCCCCACTGAGCCTGTGCTGGGTCCCACGTTATTCTCAGCACACACTCCAGGTACCCTAGAACAATTACACTTGGCATATCATTTAGAATATACCTGTCACTCCCGATGAAATAATCTCTAACATCCAATATTTTAAGAATATATTGCTGCTGTGAAAAGAATCATGAACTTAGGATCAGAAGACTGGGTTTAAATTATGGTTCTGACGTTTATTACTTCTGTGACCTTAAGCAAATCAATTTATCTTTGATCTGTTTTTTTAATCTGCAAAATGGGAATAAAATATCAATGTCCTATGGCTAAAGTGAAGATCAAATGAGACATATGGAACACACCCAAAAGCATAGAGCATACCCTGGCACATTGTAGACATTCAACCACCCATTTAAATAAATATTTTACAGGTGACATCTGGTGAAATTAATGCATACGTGATGAAATTGCTAAAAATGCTGGAAGCCAAAAGGAAAGTGAAGGAGGAAGGGAGAGTCATTCCTCCTTGGACATTTCCGCTCTTCCCCACTTCTCTACCGCTGCTGCTGATGGATCCCGCAGCCGTAATCCTGGCTGCATTATCAGCAGCCCACCCATCTCTCCTGCCCTCAGCCCAGTCCAGAGGCTGCGTCTTCCTCTTCAGCTCTAGACATCTGGCTCACAAATCAAATTCTAATGACAGTACCAGTATCAATATAAGAACTCCCAGTATCTGTCTGATTCTTCTCTGCTTTTTCCCCTCCCTCGTGTGCCCTATTCCACACACTGATATTCCATTAGTGTCTTAACACAATGGGATACTTAGGCAAGCTCGTGAATAGTCAGCCTTAATTGTGTGTGTGTGGAGGGGGAGGGGGCGGGGGGGGCGTGTTGTGTAGCCTGAGGTCAGGGGATGATGCCGGGGTGGCGGGGGGCCTTTTTCCTTTCACATCACTAGCAAACTCTAGATGTCTAGGGCCTAGGCCTCTGTTCTGAAGTTTGTAAATCATCCTGCTGTTGAATGGTAGTTGCCTACAGGATAACTATGATAGGGGGTAAAAGTATCAGGGCATAAGCAAGCAGTCAGGCGCTCGTTGTCAGATTTATTGACGGCAATTACGTATACTCCTCCAGAGCTCCTCAGCGCAGGGGAAACGTGGTGCTCACTACTGGAATAGAGCTTGGATGGTTTTTCGTCCACACACACCCCCCGCACTGGTGGCAGGGGCTCCAAGCTCAGGCAAAACAGGGAAATATCTTTTTGGCGACGACACCTGAGCGCTCCTCATCTCGCCTCTTGTCCCAATGCATATATAGGATCCTATGTAGTTTGGGCGATTGCATATGTGTGTGTGTAAGTACTCATTATCCATGCACGCATTTTATCTCTTTTTGTTAGGTCTGAAGCAGTTTATGCCTATGGGTTCCATATAAACAGTGTTACCCTAAGCAGGAATAGACATGTCTAGGAGTGAATGCTGGGATAGGACTGGTCCAAGGTCCAAGGGAAGACATTTAATGAGTTCCTATGTAGGTAAGAAAGCATAATAAATAATAGTTTAAAATATTTTTTCAGTCATCATTTTTACTAGAACATCTTTTTATCTAGTACATCCAATGACATAATAATTACTCTGTAACTCAGAATGTATTCTACGGAGGGGAGACACTGTTTAATGAATTTGAATAGGCAAAGGTGGGCACAGGGATGAGTCTAGGAGTAGGAACTGTTAAGAGCAGAATTGCCTCCTAAAATATAATACGTGTGATTTGGAAGTTCCTGAAGGAATCAGAGAGGAATGGGGTCTGGAGTAGATATAAACAAACAAAAAAAAAAAAGTGGGGGAAGAAATGAGAAGGGAAGAATTAGTGTGACGCATGCCCACTGCATAGGATCAAGTAGCATGAATGGCCCTCAGCTGAACGGCAAGGGGACTGCTTTAACCAAGAACATCAAATGCTCAGTTTGGGGTAGTTTGCAATATTGTGGTGTAAAACTCTTCTTAGCTCCCAAAAGTTTTTGCTAAAAGATTCTATACATCGAAGTGGGTACATGGGAGTGTGAGAGAGTGTATGTGAGTGTGAGTGACTAAAATAAGGGCAAAGATGAATCTCCAGGTTGACACCGCTCAGAGCGGTCTCCACGTACGAGCCCCCACGCATGTGATCCTGAGAGAACCCCTAAGGCTGTGGGTTCAAACTTTTTGACCAAGGAGCCTGGTTCAGAAACTTTCAGAAATGTTATGAGAGTTTGTGACTTCCAAAGGGCACGACATTTGGGACCCAAACCAATCTTATCTTCAACTCAAGAATCCAGAAGACTCAGTGATCATTTGGGTTTGGCACTCTCCGTAACCCAGACCAAATGTCTTTTTCTCTGTGGAGCATTTTTCAAACACCATCTGAGAAAAAGTAATTACTTCTCGGGGCTCTTATATAACTTTTCTCATACAGAACTTGTCATTATGGATTTTTACATTTGTGCCTGTGTCTCATACTAATCTGTTCCTCAATGCTCTGCCAATTTGTTAATATTTCTTCAGAGCATACTTCCATGTTTAGTGCAATGAATTAAAGCTGCTTATAATAATTTTCCTTTGCTTCCTAATAAAAGGCTGGCTACTTCTGCATTGGTTCAGAACTGGGAAAATAAATTAATCCAGCCAGAATGGCAGAAACTATAACAGAAAGTGCAGAAATCTCCAAAGTCTGCAGAAAAAAAAAAATAAGACTAAACAAACAGTGGTGAACCCCAAAGAGAAGCCTATATATTTTTCTGACTGAAAGCCAAGATCTCCATAATAACTCTCTGCATCCAAAGGGTAGCATCTTCCTTTCCCTCTTTTCTTGGCTTACAGGCTCTTTCCCCTTCTTCCCCCACCTTTCTGGAACTTAGACAAAAGCTAAAGATTCCATCCACAGTAGCCTGGGCTTACATGAGACCCACTTCTACTGTGATGAGGCAGTCAGTGTGGGGTCCCATATGCCATTATGTGGCAGCCAGGTTGGAACTTGAAGACATTTCCCCTCAATGACTTTGTCTACTAAACTATGGCCAAGATAAGTATATTTCAGGCCCTCTGAAGGTTCAACAGTTTGTGGTGGGTTGAGGGGAACCCAAAACTACACTAGTTCCACATTGAAAACAACAGTGAAGTTGTAAACAACCAACTTACACAAAGACTTTCGGAACAAACTCCATTGAGCTTTCAGATTGCTGCTTTTTGGAAACAGAGCTTAAATGGTTAAATCACTTCCTATTCCCATTCCCAAATCCTGGGGAGTTCCCACAGCACTTCAATATTCACCGGATATAATTTCACCGTTTTCGTTCTCAGGAATGTTTATAAAACACTCTGTGGCTTGCCCTATTCTAATTTGGCCATGAGAAGATGTTCAAATTGATTGTTCAAAATCAATTTAAGGGACCATTAGTCATCCAGAGGCTAATTGCTGTTATTATCTTATTATTCATCATAATCCCAATAACACAAGAATAATGCAAAATTGAAAAGGTAAATCCAATTTGCTATGCAGTCATCAGAAAAGATCATAGCGATTTCTAAACACAGCCCCTGGGAAGCAGTTTCAGTGCCCTTTGCTCCAGTCAGTTTGGCAAATGTGTACTAGGCCCTTACTTTGTATAAGGCCCTAAATTTTCTACTGAGTTGGGGATGGGTAGTGGGGTTGTGGAAAGATACAACAATAAAAAGCACATGGTCCTTGATTTGATGGAGTTTTCTGGCCACAAGAAGTGATATGCTTATTCACTATCATGAAAAAGACAGAAACTAGTAGGTACAAAAAAATGCATTCATTATCATGGGTATACACGCAGGGGTGTCTAATCTTTTAATGTCTCTGGGCTACACTGGAAGAAGAGGAGTTGTCTTGGGCCACACATTAAATACACAAACAGTAACAAAGACTGATGAGCAAAAAAAAAAAAAGGTTTTAAGTAAATTTATGATTTTGTGTCAGGCTGCATTCATAGCCACCCTGGGCCATATGAGGCCTGTAGACCATGGGTTGGACCCCCCTGGGAGGATAATTAGTTTCTTTTTTCAGAGATACGCTTATTCACTATTATGAAAAAGAAACTAGTAGGTACGAAATAACTTACTAATTATTATGGGTGTACAGTGTAGAGGATAATTAGTTCCTTTTTTTCAGAGATCAGAAGAGGTGATGGTAAAGTTAGGCCCTGAAAAATTCCTAGTATTTCATTATTAGGACAAAGGAAAGAGAAGTAATTCTTGGCAAAGGAAGTGGTATGAGCAAAGGCACAGGAAAAGTACAGGTGGCTTTTGGGAGTGGTGGTACTCCTGTTGGGTCTGAGCAACAAAACAGTAGGGTGGGAAGAGGTGGGATGGCAAGAGTTTAGATTTGGCAATGAGAGTAAGAGGGAAAATTGTCATGGGGCTGTGATGGGTCAAGATGGAAGGATCAGAGACTTGGGCTTTATATCTTGGGAGGAAAAAGGAAACCATTGAGGCTTTACAGTGGGCAAATATAAATAGAGTTCTCAGCTCTGTATTCAGGAAATGAATTCTGATGCCAATGACAAAAGTTGGTTTAGATATGGAGAAGTCCGGAATCAGAAAAAGTGACTAGATTTTGTGTCATTGCCAAAATCTGGGTGAGATGAAGAAACCAAATCTGTGCTGTTAAAAACCATGTTGCCATGGATATTCTTTTATATAGTTCCACATAGTTGAATATTATATAGTAGTGAAAATGAATGAATTATAGCTATACTCAATGATATGCATGAATTCTAAACATAACATATTGAATCTAAATACAATCAAATTGTAGGAGACTACTTACACTACAATACCATTTTAACAGCTCAGAAATAAACAACCTAAATAACAGGTTTGGGGACTGTACATATGTGGTATATCTACATTTTTAAATGCAAGAAAATCATAAATACAGTATGTTTCAAGACCCTCAGTTGATGCTTCAAATGGCAGATAGTACCCTACCCTATATATGCTACATTTACCTATGATAAAATTTAATTTATAAATTAGGCACAGTTAAGAGATTAACAACAATAACTAATAATAAAATAGAACAATTATAACAATATAGTGTAATAAAGTTATGTAAATAGGCTTGAGACTCTTACTGAGTTAAATATGTGTTGACTGAACACAGGCACCACAGTCTGTGACCATCCAGGTGACACCGCCTACTAAGTGACTAACCGGCGGGGAGTTTATACAGCATGGGTCCAATGGACATGGATGATCCATGTCCTGGGAGGGATGGAGCAGGACTGTGAAAGCCTTCATCATCCTACTCGATACAGCACACAGTTTAAAATTTATAGATTGCTTATTTCTGGAATTTTTCATTTAAGATTTACAGACTGAAGTTGACTGCAGGCAAGTGAAACCACAGAGTGAAATTCTGGATACATGGGGAATACCATGTACCATTCAGGACAGAAGCTGACTCTGGGAGGAAGGAGGGAGAAATATCTGAGTGGGACACAGTCAGGTTTTTCAATGATACTGCAGATGCTGTCTGAGGGAGTAGGTTAAGATGCATTTCTTTCATTATTGTACTTCTTAACTTACATATATATTTCATTCCTTGGTATGCTTCAAGTATTACATTAATAAAAACTGTTTTTCCTGCAAATATTAATTTTAGAAAATAAATTTTCCCTGAGAAATAAGCAAGTGAGTGATTGAGTGAAATATCCTTCTTTTCCTTGACCTCTTCTTATCGCAATATTACAGATTATTCAAGATAAATGTTCCTCCTTACTTTTTAAAAAATGTAATAAATATAATTTAGAGATGCAAAGAATGGCTGACACGTTACACAAAGAACACTTCTCTGGCCAAGAAAGCGTTCCCATGCCCTACTTACGTGCTCAGTCCATTGCCTCCCATTCTCAATTCTTCCGACTTCTGATCCCTGGTCCTGGACCCTGGCTTTTCACATCTGCTCCTATAACATGTACAGTAAGGACATGGCATTTCTCACATGTGCCAGATAGACATGAAGTATGTGACAAGATATAACCTACTGCATTCTTGTAACAACCCTAGGAGACACTGCAGTCTTGAATTTGCAGATGATAGTTTTAGTGCTGAAAGTGATAAAATGACCTACATAGGTTAGGCAGGCAGTAAATGGTGGGTACTGGTTTTGAACATAGGTAATCTGAGTCCAGAGTCCACATTTGAAACCACTTTACTAAATAAATGTCCTCGTCTGACTAGCTGTGCAACATTCTCTCCCTTGGGGTTTTGGCGAGCCTTTGTCATATTCAGGGAGAGACCCATGATATTCACCAGACCACAAACAAATCCAGATTCTCATGGGAGAAGAAGGTTCAGATAATATCAGCCAAAAAATGAAGACAGCATTGTAAACTGAACGATCCAAGATTTTCAAACCCATTTAGTGGTCATGCCATGATGGTATATAATAACAGAGAGACTGAGAGAAGGAACTAAGAAGTGGCTGGGCCATGATGTGGGCTATGGGAGGAGTAGGGCATAGGAAACAGAAGGGGTAGTATCCAGATCATTTTGTTCCCATTGTGAACACTGCAGTTCAGGTCTCTGTGGGAGTGGGCATTCATTTCTGAAGAAAGAGATTATGAACAGCCTTGGCAAGAGAGAATGGAAGAACCCAAATTCTGGATGTCTGATCTCTATGGAATAGACTGAGCAGTGACTCCTTCTATAGGAGAAGCACTTAGCAAAGAAAAACTAGGTTAATTAAGAACAAACACAGAAGTCATTGATTCGGCCAAGCCAGCTGGAGTTCATGATTAATGTCCAGTCCTGGTGGCCAAGAGCTTTGATTCCTGGGGCAGGCAGTCTAGATCGCAAATTAGACTCACCACTCCTTAGTCAATGCCTACCTAACTGATATGTGTTAAACTAAATAATATAGTAGATCAAAGGCTCACAGTATTATAGATATATGGTAAGTGTTGACTATATGGTAGATTAAAAAAAAAAAAAGAGAACAATATGGATGTTTGGACTCAGGGAAGATTCCAGACTGTGGGAAATATTATTTTTAAGTCCACTTGTTTGGGGCAGAGTTTGAAGTCCACACTCTGTAGCTTTGGTTTTTTAGAACTTATCCTGTGGTCTCTGGCTTTAATGGGGGAAAACCACTGGTTGAATACTTATCCTGTCCTTAGTCCTGGATAGGGCTGATGAAGGAAGAGTCAAATAGAGGTCAGGATTGAGAGATTTTGCCAAGGAGAACACAATGAGAACTGGGATAAAATCAGCTTGAAGGACTGTTCTCAGGCCTAAATTATAATTGCTGTTTTCCTTGTTGTTTGTTTACTCTCTTCCAAGTTACAAATCTGGTAGAAATACCTCCTGGGCTTGGTGGATTGAACACATCACAGTTGGTGAGGGGAGATAGTGTTTCCATTTAACTCTATTGATTACTTTTGGTTCAATGTTATTAGGAAAGTTCGGGTAATTATTACTAATGGGAATCTCATTACCTGGGTCCACATTCAGTGTATCCTTAAAGAATCAGGACACCTGGAGAATCTGGATAATAGAAAGAATACTGGCCAGAGAAAGAAAGTCTTAGATTCTGGTTCCTCCTGATTAATGCTCTTGTTGTGTAGCTTTGGCTCCTTCCACTAGAGTCAGGATATCAGAGAAGCACTGTCATAATTACGACCCTCTAGATGGTGATAATTGCTGTAATAAGTTATTGTAATGTAATAAGAACTAATAAAAGGGAAAAATTAACTAAGATTGGAGAGAAGGCTTCATGGAAGAAGTGGCTTTTAAGCTGGGATGCAGAGAAAGGATGGCTCTGAAGATTTTCAGACCATTGAGAGCTCTGGAAACAAGGCCAATCATTTAATTGTATCTTTTAAAGCAGAGAGGCGACACATTGCCTGGGAAAGAAAAACTGAGCAGGTCAGAAAACCTAGAATCTTAATTATCAGTGTGCCTTTGGGCAAGCCATTTACATACTCTGATGTATGCAAGAAGAATGAGAAAGTCCAGAACAATTTTTGTTTGATTCAAAGGTCTTGGAAAGACATGTTTCATATGTACAGATGTGTATGTGCTCTTGAGACAGGTAGCTACTCTTTCCTTTAAGCCATAAATCATCCCTGTAATTGCTGATCAGCTGTCCATCAGGGCCAGAGAGATGCTAGAGCATGTCAGGTGTCTCTTTAATCCCTGTGTGATTGGCTCCTGAATGTATCAGTGTTTGTCAACCATGACCCTGCCAGTAACTTACAGGAAGAGGAGAGATGAGGGAGACAAGCAAAATGGCACCTTCAGAAGATAAAAGAAGCAGGAATCTGCAGTTCCTTCCTCCAGGACATGCAATTGCTCTGAGTTTCTTTCCTACTTCTTTATTCTTTACATCTGTTCCCTACACTCATAGCTTCTGCTTGCTCCATTCTATGTACTCAACTCTGTAACTCAATAATGACTTCCTATGGCTGGTCTTCCTGCATCCAGTTACACCTTTTATTTATTTATACATTTGCATATTCAATCAATATACTACACATATCATGTTACAATATCTGCCATGCTGATGATAAGAGTGGTGTCACAGACAATAACCTCTGCCCAGAGGGACTCTGCACTCTAGTTGGGAGAGGCAGATAGTAAATAACTTATTAGATTGGAAGATGATTCACACAATGGAGAAAAATCAAGCAGGGACAGGGGATGAGAAGTTACCTGGGTAGGGGTGGGTGCTTGCAATTTTTAAGAGTGGTCAGAGCAGGTCTTGCTGAGAAGGTGAAATTTGATCAAGGGCCTTTAGGAGAAGAGAGTCAGTCATGCAACTATGGGCAAGAATGACATCATAGAGAGAAGAGCTAATGAGAAGGCCATTGCATGAGGGTAGGTGTTGGGAATATCAAGGAACAAGAAGGAGGCCAAGTGGCTGGAGAGAGCTGAATAGAAAGGTGATAGTAGTAGGGAATACAATGAAGGAGGTGAGGCAGAAACCCTAGTTGTATAAATAAGGCTTTGCATACTATTTTAAGAACTTCAGTTTACTTTGAGTGGGACGGGAAGCTATTGCACAGAGGAGTGAAGTTCTGGCTGCTATGTTAAATATCGATCTATATGAGACAAGGGCAAAGACAACAAAATACTTTAAATGAGAAATGCGGATGGTTACAATGAAGGTAGTAGCAGAAGGGGTAGAAGTCTACTTTGAAGTAACTGCTGCCACTTTTTGGTGATGAATTGGCTGTGGGCCTGAACCCTCTGCCTTTTTTTTCTTTTTTCGCTACACTCCAATATTCGTATTTAACAGTAACTATTTTTCCCTTGTGTTTACTTCCCAAATCACAAAATCTCCAAGTGAGAGCTTTTGTTTTTGATGACAGCAAATGCCTAGTACAGTTCAGTAGTTCTGAGTGTGGCATTGGTGTCATCCTGCTAAAGGTCAGAGCAAAGATCTCATAAATTGTGTTCTTGGGCAAGTTGCCACATTGCTCTGAGCCCTCAGTTTAGAATTCATATTTGTGCACATTTTACTGAGCTCTTATTGTTTAAAATAAATAAGAGAATGCACATGAGTACCTCAACACAGTACCTAGACTCACATGAATTTCTAAAAAAAATTTATCAATACTGTTTGGTCATAGCAGTAGTGGCAACAGCAGCAGCAGCAGTGGTATCCATTTCCTTGGATGGATAGAGGAATGAATATATACAAAGCAATGAAGGAATATCTTATGACATCTCTATAAAAAGCCACTTTCCTTTGATGAGGATTCCTTGGTTGTTGATCTGCTCTGGCAGCCTTGTTAAAAGGGTGGGGATTCCAGTTTTAAACTATACCCCCTGGGTTATCTGAATAGAATGGCTGAACCAGAGAAAATGGCCAATAATGTTAAGAGTTGAGTCCATCTAACAGAAATGGCTACAGCTGCAAGATCATCAACCCCATAAATTATTTACGCTATTGTTGATATAGAACGACGGCTATAATTTTAAAATTAATTTAGTCTAATTACCCCCACTTAATAAGATAGCTTGTCAGTTATTACCACTCCTATAACCTCCTGCATTTCCGTCTCTTTTTAGCCTAAATTGTCCTCTTCCAAGCTTGTTTTTAATGTATTGCAAAAAAAAAAAATCCTTGGAGGTATAATTAACTTTTTCATTCAGAATCCTAATTTCCTCTCCAGCTCTGTTGCTGCAGTATTTAAACTATTTATTATGCAAACTTGCATTATATGAATTATGAATTATGTACAAATCTCTGGATGCAAGCTCTGTTTTAATCATGGTTTCTTGGTGCCTTTTTAGTTCAAGGTAAGCAAAATATAGGTGAAATGAATGTTGTAATTTACAAATGGGTTTATATTTAAGAGTAGGCTTTTGAAAGGTGATTTCTCTATGCCAGTTATTATTTTTTAAATCATCTTTAAATTATAATTCCTTAACTCTTTTTTATATACCTTATTTGTTGTTACAAATGATGATTTTGTGTAGATGTTTTTATGCAAATGTAATAAGTACCAGCAGGTATCATTCATTCATTCATTCATTCACTCACTCACATTTTCATTCATCAAATATTCATTGAGAAGCAACTCAGTGTCAACTAAGTTAGGCATAGAATTGAAACACTAAATGCAATGTGGTTAGTCTCAACTCTTAATGGACTTTATACTTGAGTGGAAGATACAGACATCTTAGACAACTACTATACAGCTTGATAAAGTGCTATGATGAAGAGGAACAAGGCAATGTGGGAAGACAGACTGAGAGTGGACAGGACAGGAAAATGTCCTAGAGAATGTGATGTTAAAGCTGAGAATAAGCTATAGGAGCCAGCTGGGCAAATCAAGGGGGAGAACATTGGCCCTGTTTATGTGTGTGCATGTGGGAAAGAGAAGGGAAGATTGGGTGGGCAGAAGATAAGCATGTGTTTGGCAGAAGGTAAGATAGACAATGGCCTATTCAAAGATTGGAAAAGGAAAGAAAATTCAGTATGACTGAAGTGTAGAGACTGATGAGAAGCAAGAAATGAGGCCTTAAATAAGCAACTGATAGCCATGTGCTTACACATCAAAATAGTCATTTCATCCAACTTGCCTTTCTAGAGGCAATATGGTAAAAGATGTTTAGACCGAACACTAGAATTGGAAATCCGTATTTTTTTTCATTATTTGGTAATTCACATGTAATCGGGCAGATTATAAGCATGTATATTCAACAGCAGAAAACCTGGGGTAGGGAGGGGAAACCTCTGAATCTTCTTATTTGTATGTCTTAGGAAAGTTAACTTCTCTAAGGCTCAGTTTCCTCCTTTGTTTTACAGAGAAGGTACTAGTATCCTGCGAATAGTGAGCTGACAAAACTAAAACTAAAAATTTTGGTCTTAAAGTTCAAATGAGACATCTTACTCCCCAAATACACATTAAATGCCATCTTCTACCATCTTCTACCAATTTGCCTCTGTAGATGAGAAAGGCAAAGCATAGAATGCCTTGCTATGCTTAAACATGCTCGAAATATTGTTTCAATGGTTTGCATCTATCAGATTACTTAAACTTTACAACAAACTACAGGTAGGCACTATCATTCTTATCACTTTACAGATGAGAAGTAAAGGCATGGAGAGTTTTAAGTAATTTGCCTAAAATTTGTGGTTTACCTATAATTTTGACCCAGGCTGTCTGGGTCTGCAGTACCTTTGTTTAACCAGACAGAATATATCTCATTGGAGCAGAAATATATTAAATAAAGACAGTACCTATGGTCTATGCTGAATGGAGAGTTACTGCATTTTTCCAGTTCCATTGAGACATAACTGACATATAGCACTGTATCAGCTTAAGGTGTACAATGTAGTGACTTGATACACTTATATATGGTGAAATGATTACTGCAGTAGGGTTAGTTAACATTTCCATTATTCACATAATGACCATTTTTTTAATATGGTAAGAACATTTAAGATTACCCTCCCAGCAACTTTCAAGTATATAGTACAGTGTTATAACCTATAATCATAATGCTATATATTACAGTCTTCAGAAGTTATTCTTCTTATAATTGGAAGTTTGTACCCTTTGACCAGCATCTCCTCATTTTTCCATTTCCCAGTCTCTGGAAACTACCATTTTAGTCACTGTTTTTTTATGAGATTGGATTTTTAAGATTTGTAAGTTATATCACACAGTATTTATCTTTCTCTGTCTGACTTATTTCACTTAGTATAATGTTCTCAAGATTAATACATGTTGTCACAAATGGCAGGATTTCCTTCTTTCTCATGGATGAAAAATATTCCATTGTGTATATGTATATTTATGTCTATATATACATATATCTTTATCTATCTATCTATTTATCTATCTATCATCTCACATTTTATTTATTCATTTTTCTGTAGACAGACACTTAGGTTGCTTCTATGTCTTGGCTATTATGAATAATGCTACAATAAACAGAGGAGTACAGGTATCTCTTTGAGATCTTTATTTCATTTCCTTTGGATATACAACGTCTGTCCAAAAAGTCCAGCCATTATTAAGATAACAAGAATGGTTTGAGCAACATTGATGTAACCCGGCAGCCAAGGGGAGTGGACTGGAATGTGCATGCATGAACAATGATGACTTCACCGTACTAGGCAGTGAGGGTGGTAGATGCCGTTGAGTGAGCATGTGTACTGTGTGATCATCACATACTTTTTTGATATTAACTCCTTATGAGATATACAATTTGGAAATACTTTTTTCCCATTCTGTAAGTTACCTTTTCACTTTGTTAATTCTTTTGCTGTGCAGAAGATTTTTAAGTTCAATATAGGCCCACTTATTGATTTTTACTTATGATTTTGGTGTCAATTCCAAAAACTTGTTGCCAAGATCAATGTCAATGAGATTTTACCCTATATTTTCTTGTAGGAGTTTTATAGTTTCAGGTCTAACATTTAAGTATTAAATCTATTTTGAGTTAACTTTTGAGAGTGGTATATTTGCCAATTTCACCTGCTGTATGTGATCATCCTGTTTTCCCAAAACCACTTATTGAAGAGACTATCCTTTCTCTTTTGAATATTCTTGGCTTCCTTGTCAACATTAGTTGCCTATAAATGTGAGGGTTTATTTCTGGGCTCTCAATTTTGTTCCATTGGTTTTTATGTCTCTTTCTATGGTAGTAGTGAACTCTTTCTATTACTTTTGCTTTGTAATATAGTTTGAATTGAAATTAGGAAGTATGATGCCTTCAGCTTTGTCCTTCTCTCTCCGGATTGCTTTGGCTCTTTGGAGAATTTTGTGGTTCCAAAGAAATTTTAGCCTCCCTTTTGTTATCCCAAAGGTGGAGCTTAAGGTGTAGTTTGTGGTCTCTCCATGATCTGCAGACTAGGGCTGGCATTTAGCAAGTGTTCAGTAGTTGTTTGCTAGTGCTCAGCTTCTGCTGCTGGAATTGCACACAGAGCGCCCACCACGGGGTGGGGCAGGGGGGAGTGCGGGCGATGTGCATGAGGCACTGGGGTCAGTCAGGGGATCCTTGGGTGAAGACTTTCCAGGGACTTGTGGGCTGGCTTTTTGATGGAGTTCATGACACATTAATAGGATCCATGTCCCTTTAATGCCCCCCACAGAGTCGTATCTGCCACTCTCCTAGTCTTTTCCTGCCTCCTAGAAGTGACTCTTACACCTCAGTTCTCTGCATGGGGCAAGAGGGAAATGGGACTCTTTGACCATGTTCTATAAAGCTGGGGAAATTGGGGGCACCTTCAAATACCCTCCCTTTCCTGTGCAGAACTCATGAGCTGAGGCGATCTCTCCTGACACTGAGCTGTGCTGCCTTGGGGGTGGTGCGAAGCAAGTCAAGTCAAATTGTTCCCCTTTCCCTCTTCAATGCACCCAAACATGTATTTTTTTTTCCCAGCGGTGTTCCAGGACTTCCCCCACTGGAAACCTGAATTCCACAAAGGCTCTCCCACCTTTAAGTGACTGGCTAAGTGAGTGTCCTCTGGGGGCCCCGGGACCACGACTGAAAGAGACTGGAGCCCACTCTCAGGCCACTGCAGGGTCCACAGGCAGGCCGGGGTCTGTGGGCCTATGGCCCAACCAGCAGCTCAGCGAGACGACTTCTGGGAGTTGTGGCCGACGATGCTGGACCTCACAGCTCCCACAAAGGCTCTTTTGTCCAAGGAGGGATGACGAACTGTGGTTGTTGAGGGGGCATGTGCATGGGAACATCTTATTTGGTCATGCTGCCAATGCCCCTCCTAGTGACTGCAGTTTCACGTGGCTCTTCATAATTTCAGAAGAGGGAGCCCCACTCAATCTTAACAGTACAGGAACCTAGTATAGGACACACAGAGAAAAGGCTTCTGGATATATTTTGAGAAAAAAAAATATATGAAGGTATATAAGATAGAAAGCAGTATCCCTGTGAAACAGGAAACCAGCCCAACAGGAAAGCATGGCACTTGTGTCATAATTTTAACTACTCAGTGATTTATCCTATGTGACCTCTGGAAAGTTTCTTTCTCTGTCTAGAAACTTAGGTTGCACCATGGGAAAGCAATCAGATTATTAGAACTGACCACTCAGGTAAATTTCAGTGTGGATAATTTAAAATCTCAGAATGATCAGTCCAACTATAAAGGTAAGTTCTTTCCTTCTTAAAATGATATCCTTAAACTTAATATTGAAGAAAACATTTCTTGGCAACTTGCCTAATAACACTGAAGGCAATTAAAACTGGAGTATTTTTTTTCTTCTTGAAATCACATTTTATTGCACCAGCTGTGGAGTTTATTTGTTTGCTCAAGTTTGCCCAGTTGGAGTTAATATCTCTTTTCTTTATATCCCTATTGCACTTTCTCAGTCCCTTTGTTAGAACACTTGTAACAGTCTGGCTAATATTAAGGCCGTTGTGTACATGCCTGTCTCTCCCATTGATTTAGGGACCCCTGAAGGCAAAGACTGCTCTTATAATCTCCTTCTCTCCCACTGTGCCTAGCACTGTGCTCAGCATGTCATAAGAACTCAGTGAATATTCATTAACTTGAATGAGCTCACATTTTTGAAACTTGATTTGAATTTTAGAAATTATTTCAGTTGTTTTTCTGTTAATACATTGTTTATAATAGCAGAAATCCCCTTGCATTTTACAAAAGCTTTGCCACTGAATTTACTTTTTCTTAGCTGTTAAAATCTACATAAAAAAATAGAAGAAAATTTCAAAATGAAATCAAAAGGCAATAGCCATAATTAGAATAATCTACAGCAGCAGCAGCAGTAACAATAAAAAAGTGGTTATACTGCCAAATGCATAAGAAACATGTATATGAATCTCTTAGGTTTAGTTATAGCTATGTTAAATGGTATTATGTCTTCAAATGAGCCTATATGGTAGTATACTGATCAGTTTCTATAATGGGACAGGTTGTATTAGTTACATATCATATTCTGGAAAGCAACACATATTCAAAATTAGAAGACATGATTTCTGGTCTCTGTGTTACCTTTTCCTTGCTGAATGATCATAAGCAAGCAATTCAACATATCCCATTTTTCCTGATCAGTCAAGTATAAATGATAACATCTGTCTTATATAGTTATGTGAAGTGAAGAGCACATACTTTACAATTAGATTCTAAGTTCAAAAATTCCTAGATTCACCTTTCATTAGATACCTTTTCAATTGGACTATTCCTTCTGAAATTTTAGAGTAACATATAGTCCTGTACTTAATTTTGTTCATCTACAAGATGTAGGTAAAAATAGTGCCTTCTCCAAAGAGTACGTGTAAATTTAAATATGATAATTTTTATTGCCTATCAGGTAGTAAGATAATTTATGTCAGAACTTTTAGCAGTAATAAACATTTTAAAGAATGCATTGAAGAATGATGATTATTCATGACGTGCAGTATTTCACTTTTTTTCCTCTTAAAAGAAAACCCCTCTCTCTTTTTCTCTTTCATGTGAATGGGATGGAAAATGTCTAGAAGAATATGCATAACTTGGGAAAGAGAGGAAGATATTTCAAAATTTAAATAACAATATAATGATGAGAAGCATATGCACACTAAATAGTAATGAATTTGATCAAAGTCTCATGACTATGCAAAAACAAGTTCATAGGTACTCTAGTTTTAGAAATGGTCTGTTTCTATCACGTCTCATAACTCCAAACTAAGCCTTGAGAGGATTCTGGAAAAATCCTGTCTTGAACCTGCTACTGTGGGGAGCCGAACTGAGACAAGCAGATATGCAGGATCTGAGTGTTATCAAACCTCATCTTCTGCCATAATGGAATGTGAAAAAGAACCTCCTCTTTAAATCAAAAGAAAGACTAAGGGTTAGTGGGCAATCCTGGTGCTTAGTTGACCCATCAAAACTTGTGGACCTTCAGAGAAGGTTCACGTGGATTATAGTAACTCTGCCCTTTCTCCTAATATAGAAGGGAGAAAGGGCTTGAAGTAGAGAGCCAGTAGAGACCAGGGGATAGAGGAGTTGTGCCCTGCTACCTCATCGGAGCAGAAACTACCAGTTGCACCTATGCATCAGATATTTCTGCACCCCCCACCCCCCATCTCTCAAAAAGCTACCGTACTGAAGGATTTCCTGGAAGCTGGATGGAAAGTCTTAGGGAAGAGTCAAAGGCACATAAGATTCCACGGGACTTCCAGCTAGATTGAAAAGAACAGAGAACAAAATGGAATGTTGAAGGAAAAAGAATTCCACTCAAACAACAAAATATCATTAATGAATACTTATTTTTAACGACTATAGTCTTCATAATATTTTAAAATTATAAACCATTTACAATCTCATTTAAAGATTATAAAATAAAATATGCTAGAGAGAAAGACATGCCTTTGGAATATTTGACACATTAAAGGTTCACTTTTCCAGTAATTAATATAAATGAGAGAAGGGGAGAAAGATAAATGAGAGATAGAGATGAGGAATGTAGTCATAAGTAAAGATAAAAAATGTAGAAGTGGTATAGAAATAGTAAAAGTCTCAAAAGGAGAAAAAAATGAATAGAGAGAAAAAGTTAAATAGTAGAAGGAAATTTGGAAAACCTTTACCAAGTAGTATTTGAGTATAAGTTTCATTTGAACATACCAATATAACTCTCTACATTACCGCACCAGAAAAATTCAGAGCCAAAAAGCAGCTGACTTTATCAAAATATTGTAAAAAGTCATTTAATAAATTAAAAAACTATGCTTATAGAAATATAGTTAAATAAGAATTGAACAAGACTATTTAATACAATATTGGAAAATTGGAAGAAGTAACTGCTACCCACATTAATATTCAAAATGTCTTAGATGTTTTAGCAAACATCCAAAAGCAGGAGAATTAAATAATTTTAATTTAATATTTAAGGAGAAAAGATTAAAATTTTATTCTTTAACAAGGTTGTATATACAGGGAACCCAGTGTTTCTAGTAGAAGACATTTATAGAAATAATAAGAAAATTTGATGGGTGGCTAGATATAAAATAAATGTACAAAATAAATATATTTTCTCTGTTGTAGCAATAAGCTATTAAAAGCGGAATAGAGAAATAATAAAAATGGCCACAAAATTTAAAATTTTAGAAATAAATTTAACAGTGAAAAGACAGGATCCAAAAAAATCCTATACAATATTATTGAAAAACACAAAATAAAACCTGAAAAAAAGAATAGCATACCTATGGGTGGAGAGATTTAATACAATAAGCATCATTTTTCCAGTAATTAATATAAAAATTAGGTCCATTCCAGTTAGAATAACCACATGTAAGTTTTATCTATATAAATTTCTATCTGAACATGTCCATATGCACTCTTTGCAGGGAAAAGAAGATAGTTTAATAAAATGTCCCGGAAGATCTAGAAAATCTAAACAATATCTAAGAAAAGTATCAAAAGTACAATTGTGAAAGTTTACTTGCCTTGCTATTCAAACACTATAATAGCCTTGTATTCAACAGAATGTAGTATTGAAATCAGAACATAAAATACACCCATCTCTGAAGAGGCGGATAAGAGCTGAAACATTCCAGCACATTATCCAGCCACGTTAGCTTTATCAGGCACACTCCTGTTAAAGGGTCTTTACGTTTGCTGTTTCCTTTGTTCAAATGCTCTTAGATGCGCACATAGATTGCTCTGTAAAATTATTCAGGTTTCTGTTCAAATGTTATATTATAAAGGAATAAATCTCTGGGCCCTCTGTTAAAAGAGCATTCTTCTTCACTCTAGCCCTTGTTTTATTTTATTACCATTAAACATTGATTGGTTGATGAACTGATTTCTTGATTGAATTAGTTGGTTATTTTTCTGCTTTCCTCTATTAGAACATAATCTCCAGAAAAATGAGGACTTAGTTTTGTTCCCTGCCATAACTCCAGAACTTAGAAAATTGCAGAGCAGGAAGTATACATTCTGAATCCCAAGAGAGATCACAATATTTATATGAGAATTGAAAATGTAACAAAAGCATTTCTATGTGGGGGAAAAGAATGATGAAACTAAATAAAGCCAGCACAACTGGCTACCCATCTGGAAGAAAATTAATTTGGAGCCTGTATCATATCATAGAAAAAATAAATTCCAGATGGCTTAGAACCTTAAATACAAAAATAAATGATAAATAAATAGAACAAAAGTATCATAAAACAGTCTAAGCAAAAGCGTAAGCTTCATAACCAAGAAAGGAAAGGGAGAAAATAAAAGGAAGCATTAGTATAAAATTCAGAATATATGTTTTAATTTACATACACAATTTTTACATATACTACATATAAATTATAGTATAATTATATGTACATGTATGTTATGTGTGTGTGTGTGTATAAACCTATAGTAAGTACCCAAACAATAAACTGGGGAAATATAAAATGTTTACCAACCTTATTACAGAAAAAAAGGTTTGACATAGTTTGTTTTAATTCTTGCAAATTTAAAGAAAGAAAGCCTAAAAGACAAATGTAAACAGCCATAAATACCAAATTTTAATAGTGAATGAAAATATAAAGAGGTACAATTATATTCTATAGTCAAGAAAATAAAATTTCCAGGTATAATGAGATATACTTTTATATCCACTATATTGGCAAAACTTAATGAGCGATCATCTTTTTCTAGTAGAAGTACAGGATAAAAATGCTTTTATATGTTTTTTGTATAAATTTGCCTTGCTATAGAGCTACTACTATAGAGCAATTTGGCAATACCTATAAAAGCTGAATATATTCATACTATATGCAATAGTCAGCTTTTGTTGCAATAGCATAGAAGCACCAATCACAGCTACCTAAAACAACGAACATGTCTTTACTAGGGCTATGGACCACCTACAACTCAGATTTGTTTGGAATTTTGTTTTGGGAACCAGGCTTAAGAAACAATCACTATTGAGGGTCTGTTCTCATAATATATGGAAAACCTCAAGAAAGCATGCAGAATTTACCCATTAAAGTCATACTTTTTGATTACAGTAAATTCTAAAATCAGTGAGGTAGAAAAAGCACTCAAACCTAAGGTGTGGTGAGGGAGAGAGCAAACATTAGCTACAAAAAGAGAACCTACTGTATTGTACAATCCATAATTTCCACTCCAATAAATTCATGCTTTGGAATTATAGATGAACATCTATCTATATGAAAGGCTGAATAATCCCTTCCCCGCCCCCCATATAATGTCCAGGATGGTAATCCAAAACCCGTGACTCAGCTACCTCACATGGAACTTTGCAGATGTGGTTAAATGAAAGGTCTTCAAATGGGGAGATTTTCCTGGATTATCTGTGTGGGCCAAATGTATTCACCACGGGGTCCTTTTATGAAGGAGGCAGAAGAATCAGAGTTGGTAGGCAGAGACACAGGATGGAAGCAAGAGGGTGGAGTAACGTGAGGAACTGGCTGTGAGAAATGAAGTCATATTCTAGAAGATGAAACGGCAAAGGAGGTTTCTCCCCTCAGTCTCCAGAAGGAAATGCCAGTCCATTTTAAGACTTCTGATCTCCAAAATACTAAGAGAGAAAAAAAACTGTGTTTTTTAAGCTACCAAGCTGGTGGTAAATTGTTACAGTGGCAACAAGAAATAAGTATATATGATTATATACATATAATAGACTACTATATATTATATATGTAAATATATTTACATATCACAGAGTGCAGTTATGACAACATGGTTGATAACATCTAAAACTAGAACCAAAAAAATTTCATTCTTTATGAGAAAAGGTGAATGAATATCACCCCATATTATAAAATATGTCCAAACTTTTGAATATCATTTAGCAATGAAACATGAATTAGTATAGCATTTGACTTGGAGAATATTCTGAGTGGTATTGTTGAAAACAACAACAAAAAACCACAGGATGTTAAAAATGTGTATATTATGATTCTATTTTATAATCAATAAAAATAGTGGTTTTCATTTTTAACAAATAAAATTACATTTACATTATTTTGCATCTGTGTATTTTTAAAATTTTTATATGGGTATAATCACATATATTCTTTTACATATATATGAATTTGGAGCAGAAAGAATTACAAACAAGTGTGTTGCCCTGTAGGACTGCTGGCGATTTATTTTTAAGCGGTGAAAAAAATCAGAAAATATAAAGATGCAAACTAATGTAAATAATATGATTGTATTTCTTAGAAAATAACAAACATGCATATTACATGATTATACAGGGTTCAGCAGAAGTAAGTTTACACTTATTTGTATTGAAAATAATGTAATAATAAATAATAGTACAAGAATAAACTGTTTTGCCTACTCACAACGGTAAACTTACTTTTGCCACATTCTGTATTTATATACATTCTCAGACTGGCAAAGTTTAGGGACAGGTAACGGATTCGCAGTTGGCAGGGCGTGGAGGCCGGAACCGAGAGGGAGCGGGGGTGGCTGTGACTGCAGGCGGGCGGCCGAGGGAACTCCGGTGAGGCAACGACGCGGTGTCTTGATTATGCTGGCGGTTCCGGGAATCTATGAAGATGACGACGTAACTGCAAAGAACTCCACACTCCCACAGAGGAATGCACATAAAGCTGGTGACCACTGAACAAAGGCTGCGGAGTGCACCGCTGTGAGTCTCCGGGATTTGATCTTGTATTACAGTTACAATTTTGTAAGAGAATATGCTGTGATCCTGTAATATATTTATTTATCTTTAGCATAAGGTGTTTGATTAAATTCTTTTATTTTTTCATCACCGCTTACCCCCCTTACACCCTCTTTAACTTCCACCGACCCCCTCCCCCTCCCAGAACCACCGCACTGCAGTCCCTGACAATGAGTCTGTCTTCTCTTTTGCTCAATCCCGCCAAACCCCTCACCCCCAGATCTCATTTTTGTATTTATCTTTTCTACATTTAAATTATAACATAAAATAATTTTGTGTTAATACAAATTATACCTGTGTGCATTATTCTCTTTTCTAAGTGTTGAACAACTCTTAGAATTATCTTTTACTTTTATGTTTTGACAGCTTATTTGAGGGATAATTGATATACAAGAACTGCACTTATTTAGCATATACAATTTGATGGGTTTCCACATACACATACACCCATGAAACCATCACTGCAATCAAGATAATGAACAGATCCATTACCTCCGAAAGATTGAAACTGCCCCTTTCTTTGTGGTAAGAACACTTAACTTGACACCTACCCTCTTAACAAAATTTCAAATACACGATGCGGTATTGTTAACTCCAGGCACTACGTTGTACAGCAGATCTGTAGAACTTATTCATCTTGCATAACTGAAATTTTATATCCATCAAACACCATCTCTTTAGTCCCTTCCCCCAGAGTCCCTGAACTACACCATTCTACTCCCTGCTTTTACGAGTTTGACTGTTTTAAATAATTCATATACGTGGAGTCCTTTGGTTTTTGTTTTCCTATGGCTGCCTTATTTCACTTAGCATAATTTCAAAACTGATTATATTATAAAATTATTCAATTTGACCAGCACATGTTGGATGTTCACTAACAGCAAGATGGGGCTGGTGCTGCAAGGGTTCACGAGTCAGCAGAGTCACCACTGGGCTGCACCTACGTTAATCATTCGTCTATTGTTATAGATAAAATTTGTTTACAAGTTTTCATTGTGAATGAGGTTGTGGTAAAAATCTTAGTACATAAAACTTTCTTTGAGTTTAAGATTATTATCTCAGGACATATTCCCAGAAGTAAAATTATTGGGTCAGGCGGGAAATAAAAAAATTTAAGACCTTTGATACCTATTGCAAAACAAAATGAGATGAACAAGTTTACAAGTCTATTCTGAAGGATTGCCAGCTCCCAGGACACAGTCAATCATTGTGACCCTGATGCAAAATATAGTCAATAAAAAAGGCTGGCAACAACAAATAGACATTTTTTACTCATAACTTGCCCTGTAGGTGAGACCCAAGCCAAGCTATCTTGTCAACAAAAGGGGAGGAAATTTTATATTTATTTGGGGTTTATTATGTGTCAGATACTACTTTACATTTGCTCTTTCATTTATCACATATATAGGGGCCTCAACAAATCAATACTTGACTGATAATACTTTTGCATGTATACAAGCCTACAGTTTATTTAATGTTGTCATTTGCGTGATTTCATTTATGACTAACAAATCTTGTCAATCTAAGAATGACTTTTTATTTTTCTGTTTTCTCTTGAGCTCTTGTTGAATAAACCTATGATCGACTTCTCAGAATAATATCAAAAATAACTTTAAAATGTGATTTATATTTTAAAAAGGAAAAAGTAAAGAAAGTCAGTGAGAATGTTTTAAGGGAAATTTATGAAAGCATTTGAAGCTTTGAAAGTCGATTTCCCCTCCTCCTCAACAATTTCCAACAAAAGCTCAATTTGTTACTTCTCCTTCATGCTTGTGTCCCTTTAATTTTACGGGACCTTAGCTTGCCTTCCTTTCTGATATAGCAATGAAAGGGAAAGGCAGACAATGGAACTGTACTGATATGAAATGCTTCCTTCTCTTATTCTCCTCCCACCTCCTCCTCACAACTAGATATCCATCCCAGAATGCCATTCTTTCTGATGATGGGATTCCATTATTGCAATTAATACTGGCAGCTATTCTATAAGGATAAATGTGCAAAATAAAACAATTTTTTTTATTTAAATGATCCATTCAAAGAACACAGATTTAAGAGAAGAAGAAAGAAAATTATATCTTAGGGATAAATAGCAGTCAACTTTTGTCCAGGGTACTAGCAATCAAATGTAAATAAAGATCATTGAATGAAATCATTGAAATGCTTCCCCAGGAGGGACAAATAGTGTCAGTGGGTTGTTTGGTCTGTGAGTTATTGAAGAGTAGAGAATGAAAATCTGGTTAGTAGCCTGATATTTGGTGCTATGGAGATAGAAGGTATATAGTGGTAATAGAAATAACTATAGCTTCCTACTTTGTATGAAATATACACTCTTCTGACTTTAAAGTGCACCCATAAACAAAATCTCATTTAAGTCTCACAAAAACCCGGTGTGGTAGGCAAGTCAGTTATTACTAAGCCACCTTGCAGGTGACCCAATCTCTGAGAACAGTTTGCTTGCTCAGAATGATGCAGTTAGTTAGTACTGGGGGTCTAGGTTTTGTAAATCCAAACTCACATTTTTTCCCCCACAGCATCATTAAAAAAAAATGACTGAAGGAGGATACTATATATGCAGGCCCCCATTATCCCTGAACAATCCACCATGACCTTTGCTGAGTCAGGGGAATGCACCAGAAGAAAGAGAGAAGGAATGGAAGACTAGAGACAAACACACGTTCTTCTAATTTTCAAAACATGGAAGTAAATTGTGTGTGACAATGTGCAAACTGATGGTTTGAATACCCACCTGAAGCACCAGTCTAGAGCAGTAAGGTGATGGAAAGCTTGGGAGGTACCTGAGAAAGCTGAGACGCCTTATCCACCTTATCTTCATTTCTCCGGGGTTGGGTTTGGCAATTACTAAAGAGGCAGCAGCGATCCCTAGAGCTGAGCACAGCTTTACTAGGCTAAACTCCTGGGGGTGAGTAGCATCTTGGAGGTGCCCTGAAAGGGCCTTAGCATTCTTGTAATCTTCATCAATCACCACTAATTATTATTTACATAAAGAAATATAGGATGCTTGCTCTACACACAGATTTAGGAGAAGTCTCTAGCACGCGTCCCCTCCAAATCAACTACTACCTGCCATATAGAAATTTTGGAGCTGTCCCTGTGTTAAACTAACCTCATTTTCTCCTATATTAAGTTTACTAGACCAGAAAGACTTAGTAGATAAGATGTGTCTGGACTCGAGCAAGACATTTGTCAAATGTCTCTCTCTATATCCATGTGGAAAAGGCCAGTATAATTAGAAGAACTGGTTATTGCTTGAATGATTTTATCCAAATGGATTCATATAAATCCAGTGTGCCTTAGGAAGGAAGAGGGAGTGAATTTATTATCTTTTTTCTTTTTAGTCCCACCCTCAAAAGGAGTGGTAATGATTTTAATGGATATGGGTATTTGTTTTCTGTCTGTTTCTTTTAGTCTGACTATGAAAGACCTTTTTCCCCTCTTTGGGGAAGTTCCATGTAATCCCAGGACCACAGTCAACCATTTTATTCCCACTCCCCTGGCTATCGGCATAGACACGGGGTGCAGAGGGGTGGGGTGGGCAGCATCTATACGGTATCCAGCCACATATTCTGCAAAGTAGAGCCATTTATTGAAGAAGATACAAGAAACATTGTACATGGACAATGATGTCTCAGTCCCCTTCAAAGTAGGCACCTTGACCCCTCACACAGTTCTCCCAGTGTCTCTTCCACGTTCAAAACATTCTGCAAAATCCTTTGTTGGAATCACCATCAGCTGCCCCCTTTTATTCTCCTAAATCTCATCGATGGTTTGAAATCTCTTCCCTTTCAAAGGTGATTTTACTTTTGGGAAAAGCCAGAAGTGGCAGGATGCCAAATATGGGCTATAGGGGGGCTGAGTCACCTGAGTGGTGTGATGTTTTGCCAAGAAACTCTGCATGAGACATGATGCATGAGCCATGATGCATGAGCAGGCGTGTTGTCGTGATGAAGCTGCCAACACCAGCTTCCCATAGCTGTGGCCGTTTTTATCCTATTGCATCTCTCAGCCGACGAAAATTGTTGAGGTAGTGCTTCTTATTAATTGTTTGGTCTGGAGGGGTGTACTTATGATGGACAATTCCTTCCCAAACAAAGAACACGTTAACATGGTCTTGATCTGGCTGCGACTTCGCCGCACCTTCTTCAATAACCAGGTGACTTCCATTGGGACGACTGGGCCTTTGTTTCCAGATCATAGCCATAGACCCAGGATTCGCCTCTGGTTATGACCTTCTTGAGGAAATCTGGTTTATTCCTCAATAAATGTTCAACCTTATGAATGTTCAACCTTAACTCAAAATCTGATGTAGATTCATTGCTCTACTTGCTCAGGCGTTTTGAAAATGACCACCACACACTACACATGCTCACTCAGTGGCATCTACTGTCCCCACTGACGAGTACAGTGAGGTCTTCATTGTTCACACATGTACATTCCAGTCCTCTCTCCTTGGCTGCCAGGTTACATTGATGTCATGCAAACTGTCCTCTTTATGTTAACAATTGTTGGACTTTTTATGGACAGATTCCATGTGCTTCAGGCTGGTCAATGGGAAGAACCTGGAATCCCCGGACCCAGGAATTGGTGAGAACCTATCCTTTGTTCCAAAATCTCTTCTGCAGTCCTTGCTATCCTCTTAGTCCAACAAAGTCAGGCATTATTCTTCTCTAGTTTGCGAAGAGAAAAACTGGTGGGACAGGGAGTGCAGAGTTCTTTACACTTACTCAAGTTCACACATTTAAAATTTCTGAAAATAGACTCACATCCAGTGACATTGTTTTTTCCAAGCTCTTCATTCATGGTCAATATTTCCACTAGGCATACTAGGCACAGTAACTATAACCCATGACACTTTTAGGGAACCATAAGAAAAGTTTTGATTTATTTTAAAATCAGAAGAAAAAAATAAATATAGTAATAAAGAATGTATAGTAATGAATTCAGTCTGGATTTTATCTACCATTAGACCAATGTAGTCATAAAATATATTTTAAAAAAATTTTATGGGAAAAGGGGCCCATAGTGTAGAAGTGTCTGGGGCCCACAAAAGGCAAAAATACAGGCCTTCATGCCAACTCTGTTTTGTTCACTTTCCTGGCACCGTGTAAGGTAGAAGAGGGAGTGTGTGTCTGGTGAGGGGGGGTAGATCTCAGAAACAAAGACTGGAGCAGTGAGAAATACATCAGGGCAGGATAATGAAGAATAACGGTCAGCAGAGCAGAAGTGCTGCAGAGTGGCTAGCTCACACTGTGTGTTCACACCCTTCTAAAACTTTTGCTGCCCTCATGTCCTGATGAACGTAATGAAGGGGTTTCTATATTCCCTAATTCCCACATAGGCACATGTGGGGCTTTCACGCATTTGTTTAGAATACGATCAGAAATGTCTCATTTCTGGAGCCACAGTAGATGCACTTTCCTCTTTTAAGTGCCGAGGCCATCTGAATATATCACCAATAGCAACGGACAACTGACATTTCTGTCAGACTTTAAAGTTGAACATTTCTGGCTTCAGATTCGAATAAACTTTTGTTTAAATCCTAGCCCCAACCCTTCCTTGCTGATTCAGACTCACAGACTAGATTACATCTGTCTTTATCTCAATGTGTTTAAAATATCCATTTCAATTTTTTTTTTTTAATGAAGGGGAAAGCTCACAAAGGCAAAACAAAAGTTACTGAAGCTCCTTGGGCTTCTGTCTTCAGCTATGAATAAGATACACAGTAACTGCCTTAGAGGTAGGCCTTATTAGCAGTAGTCTGTGAATGGCATCTATTGTCTTTATTGTATCCCCATTTCACAGACCAGAACTCAGGCTCACATAACAGAAATAAATGATTCAAGGTCATATCTGGAGAGGAGCAAAGTTCATATTTCATTACAGAACCAATTCTCTGGCTTTTCTTTGTAACCACACCCAATTTCTCAGAGTATGATTCAAAGCCACTACTATAACAAAGGCTTCTTTGAAAACAGGATCATCAGCAGATAAGTAAAAGAAAAATCAGATTGCTGTGGGGAAGCAAAGTTTAATAGCAGCTTAAGAGAAATGCCCTGCCACTGTAGTTCCATTCTACCTCTGTTATTATTCCTGAGCAACGACAAGTCACCTGTAGTTTCCAATGTATGATTTTTCTGTTTCTTGTAACAACTTAGGGATTTCAGACTTGAGTTCTTGTTCCATTGGGAAATTTCCAGAGAGATCAGGAGACCATAGTTGTTTTCTTATAAAGCAAGTATCTCTCATTTACCACTTACTAAAAATCCATGAATTTAGGAATTATAGTTATTTAGAGCGCAGGAAACTTTCGATAGTTATGATAAAGTAATAATAATTGTAATGCTAGTAAAAAAATAATACTTAGCCTTGACCTGTCTATAGTACTATATGGTTTGCAACACACTTTTAAATGTAATCTCATTCATTCTTCACAACAATATTGTGAAATATGCAGGACGGGGACTGTGATCCCCAGTTTACAGATGAGAGAGTTGAGGCCAACTAAAGCACATTGATTGCCTAATGTCACACATCCCTGAGCCGGGTCTCCTGTCTACGACTTCTGGTTCCATGTCTTTTGTGATAATATGGTACAAATCCCAAACAGTTCTCCAGCCGTTTTCTCAAATAATTCATAAATAGATGCCCACAATTTTTAAGCTTGATGTCTGTGGAAACGCAGGTAACCTCCATGTTCACAATGAACTCAGTTCAACCAGTAATGAATAGGAACTCACTCTATTCCAAGGGAATCGTGAGGTTCTGCTGAAAGAAACAGAAATAGCCAAGACATAGATCTTGCTTAGGAGGACCTGACAATCTAGTTGCGGAGGTAGACAAGCCGACAGCTAATTGCAAGTGAAAGCATGCTGCAGCGAGAGCTGTAGCAAATGCACGCAGAAAACACCGGGATGAAGAGAGGGGAGAAAAATCTCCTCCTACTGGCAGATTGGTGAAAGATTTACAAAGCGACAACATTGTTATGGCTTGATGACAAGAAAAAGGTTGGTGGTCAAAGAAATAAGACAGAGAACAGACTGTAGGTGCTACCATGAGCATGTTTATGCAAGTACCTAAAATATTTTCAGATCGGCAAATAAAACCTTTGTTTCATGCACAGGAAAACAGGCACAGAGGGTTTTATCAGCTTTCCTAAAGTTGTTGTCCCTAGAAGTAACTTGACTTTCAATCTGATGCTCTTCCCACAACTTTGACCAGGTCCTAAGATGCCTGACCTGTCTTCTTTCAGGGCTCAGCTACTGAGTCTCCAGATGTCTCCTCTGCTCTTTCTCAAAGGATATTGTCTTCCCTCAGCGGGGAGTCAGTGGTTCACATTTCTCTGCAGCCAGTATCCATGCCCCATTTTAAACCATCTGTTCCCATTAGTGAGGAAAAGGATTCTGTACCTTACCTCTGTTTGCTCCTACTTACCCTATTACCAACATCCCACAGAGCAAATGGCCTTGTTATGTGGTGGCAATAGGCAATAAAAATACCTTGTGTTTGGCATTTAGAGTATTTTCCAATGAAAAACTCCAAGCAGGTTTTAAAACATTCCTCTTGTTTAACAAAGGCTCCTATAGTCACTGAGTCAAACCAGTGAATAAGGACACTGGACTGGTGGTAAGGAGAATTGGGTTCTGGCCACAGTTCAGCAATGTGGCCTTTGCTAAGTTCTTCCTCTATGGGCCTCAGGTGCCCATCTTTTAAAAAAGATGGACCAAATCCCCAGGGTTAATTTTCTAGAGAGAGGAAGAAAGGAACTCTAAGGGCATCCACATAAAAGTCTGTTTACATTTCAGATATCCTCGGTAGGTTCAGAAAAACTGACCATTTTCTTCCAAAAAGAAGTCATTTTATATTTTGGTCCCAATGACCCTTTGGGAAAAAGGGCTAAGGATTTTAGGAAAGAGATCCCCCCCAAAAAAGGTGTCTTTGAGGCACTTTGTCCTCATTGAAGTAAGTCATACATATATTTGACTGGCCCCCCACTTCAATCTCTCTCTCTCCTTCCCTTCCTCCCTCCCTTGCTTCTTCCTCTCCTCCTCACTGATTATGAGGCTCCTATAACCTAGTGAACTATATACATGTACTTCCGAGAATTGAAGCAAGACAGCCATAGAGCCATAGGATTTCACCCAGCCTCTGCCACATACCATAAGGGCTTGCCTGTATTGCTTTTCTTTCTTCTAAGACTTGATTTTCTTATCAATGAAATGATACTAATAGTACTTATTTATGGAATAGTTGTGTGGGTTAAATAGGGTGAAACAGTTAAAGAGCTAATACAGTACCTGGTAAAAAGAGTCCAATATAAGCCACAATGGGAAGAATCTAGTTACAGCTCCTCATTTCTGTTTTTGGAGGCCATCAGTAGAGTGATCAAACATAAAGCCAGGCAGATCAGTCTTCCAATCACAGCTACACTGTCTACTCAACACCTCTACCCCAAAGTTTCCTCATTTATAAAACAGAGAGCACTTTCCAGCAAGGCAGTTTTAAGTGTGGAATGAAGTGATGACTACATAACACTATAGATGACCATAATCATGGTAAATCCTTAATTAAGGTTGGGTGCAATCATTATCACTGATTATTCATTCATTAACTCATTCATGCTCTACATCATCAATAGTTCTGTCCTACAAATATTTCCTGAGCACCTGCTTCTAGGTGCTGGCTCTATGCTGTGTGCCGAACCCCTGATGACAAATACGGTCCATCCACTTCCCCAGTATGGGCTTACAGTCTAGAGAACAAAAGAAAAGATAAGACATATGGACATTTCCAGTCTAGTATTCTACCGTATACACAAGTGCTAGAGAATCTCAGAGAAAATCTTGCAGTTTAGCTGGGAGTACTTTCAGAGATGATTTCAGCATGGGGATGAGTAGGTTGAGCCATGAAGGATTAATGGCTATGGGTAGGTCAAAGGAGGGTAAGAAAAGACAAATTGATCTAGGAAGATAACTGTCACAGAATCGTGACTCTCACAATTTGGGTCTCCTTAGAATCACCTGAGGAGCTTTGAACACTCTCCATGCCTGGGTCCCTTCCCACACCAATAAAAACAGAATTTCTGGGGGTGGGATCTAGGTATCAGTGTTTTTAAAGTTCCCCAGCTGATCTCAATGTGTGGCCAAGTGGAGAAGCACAGGAATAAAATATGGCAGCATTAGTGTGTGGATGGAAAATGTGCCAACCTGGAAAAAGCAGAGGCCCATAGGATGGACCTAAATAATAGGACAATGATTCTGGACTTGACTTATGCATGGTGATTAGCCATTGGGGAATTAAGAAGGGAAAGCAGAGTGGTCATATTTTAGGAAGCTCTCTTTAGACACCGCTTAGTACTGAATTCTAGGGGAATCAAAAAAGAAAAAAAGGCGGGGGCAGTCTTTAGAAAGCGCATGATCTAACGATCAGTCCTGGAAAGGTGTTCTCTGGGTGGGTGCGCTTTAATAACATGTGGAGTTTATAAATATGCGAATGCCTGGGGCTCTCTTCAGACATCCAGAAAAAGTTCTTGGGATACCAGGCTTTGGCATTTGTGCTAGTATTAAGTTCTCCTAAAAGGACTGTGGAAGCCTGCCACAGAACTTGCATAACCATATTACAAAGGATAGTCAGTCGTTGAGGCAGCAAGAATTCATGACTTATGTGTGGATCAGGCCAGGCCAGTAACAGGGTCAGCTCTTGGACAGAAGTTCTCTCAGAATTCTCATCCTTTGCATTTCTCTCCTCTGGTCAGTTTCTCTCCTTGCCTTTCAACGTGCCAGGTGCCTACCACTCCACCTGTCTTTACTTCTATCAAAATCAGTAGTCCCATAAAAACCTGAAATGTGCCACTGACCCTTTACTGAGAGTGAAATCACTGTGTCTGAATCTGGAATACACTCTAACCGTGGAAAGTAAGAGTTTGTCTGCTGTGAAGAGAGATGTGAGGCTCCACAGGCCCTGGGTGTGAGGGGGTGACCTCCTTTGGTTGCGGGTGGGGATGATCACTTGCCACATGGATGCATAAAAGCAGACCCCTCTCATAGCACCACCGGGCAGATCAAGGACAGATCAGCTCATTAAGCAGGAGCTGAGGCAGTGAAGGCCCACACTGACATGGGCACATATGACCCCATACTTATGGGGGCGGGGGGTGGAAACAGGGGGGCGGGACAGTCTATCTTGACCCTAATAAAGAGATGATGACAACAAGGGGACAGTCAGCCACCCCAAACCTCCAGCTCCCAGCTTCTTTAAGGAATCGGACTTCTATAAGCAGGCAGAGAGCTAGCTGCATTCCTATGACTCAACAGTGACACCCAGTGACTCTCTCTGTCAATCCCAAGTGGCTGTTCCCGAAGGATCTTTGAGGGAATACATTTCAGCCTCCATTACCTAGCACTGAAGCAGCAGCAGCAATCACATCAAATTCATTCCTAAATAAGACAAACACGATAATAAATCCCAGTTCACATTAACACAATCATCTAACTGTTGAAGCATTTTCCTCTCCCCTGTAGGGCCATGTCTGATGTCAAACATAATACCTCCATGTAGTATTGTACCTCCTTGACTTTGTAGTCACATGGAAGCGATTCTCTCCTTTATACCTTTTGTCCAGATTTCATGGCCCTTTGTTTTCTGTCATTTTGAAACACACGCACATACACACATACACACACACGAGTTCAAGGAGACTGAGATTTTAGTAATGAAAATAAGACCCCAGAGGCAGGGAAGCAACAGACCCACATCATTGCATATTGGACCAGCCAACTCTGGAGAAGAGAGAGAGGTGAAAAATTTTTGGTGTACCCAGAGGGAAGGGACCAGCATCACCACAAGATTCCAAACCACAGCATAAGAACAATGAGAGGAACTGGGCACAATTAGCTTAGGAATCAAAACCTCATGGAGTAGAGAGAAGAGTACGGATGGTTTCCTTCCCTACTGGATGGGCAGGTACATAAAGAAGAGATTATATTTGTTTTATTTGGTCCCGAGGTACAGAAGGAGAATCAATGAGTATAAATTTGGGGAAAACTGCTTTCAGCTCAACACCAGGAAACACTTAATAACAATGGAATCTACTGGGAAATGAGAGAATTTCAGGAGGCAGAGAATTTCATGTCATCTAAAAGCATAGCCCAGGTATTTTATGATAATTCCAGTTGAGAAAACAAAATCGAGAAGGGAGGCAATACATAAAATTACTTGAGAAACTGTAATAAGTAAAAAGACAGTGATATAGGTGGTCAAAATTGCAGGGAATGGAAGATAGGAGGCTGATTAAAATCGTTCTCCAAATATCATTTTTTTCTAATTAAAATGTTTCCTTCCTAATTCTCATCAGATCAACTTCATTGTTTCTCATTCTACGTAGTGGGTAGAAGATGCTTGCTCTTTCTACCAGTGTTCTCATAACTGCCACATGAAAACAGATACTTCCCCAGCCACACCCCACTACGTGTTCCAGCTTCACTTTCTCTCATTGTTTATTTCCCAAAGACAGCTGCCCAGGATGAGGCTCTGACCCTTGGTGCAGTCAACTATGAGTGGGGACGGGAGAATCATATTGTACAAATAAACCCTCATGTGTGAACTATGACTTTCCAACACACAGAATGATCTACTCTCAAGGAGTTGAAAAGGCACAGGTACATGAGGAAGGGAATGGGTACAGAGAAAGGCTATGACACTTTTTTTCTTCACATATCAGATTCCCTGGTTCTCTGATTAATTCTCGTTTTTCTCTGTTGTGCATTATCTTATTCTGCCCATAGATTATGGATACAGGGAAGAGAGAATATAAAGAGAAAATGGAAATGACAGAAGAAGAGATACAGATGAACCATAGCTATATGAAAAGATGCTCAACATCACTAGCCCTCAGAGAGATGCAAATTAAAACCACAACAAGATATCACCTCACACCTGTCCGAATGGCCATTGTTAATAAATCAACAGATAATAGGTGCTGGTGAGGATATAGAAAAAGGGGAACCCTGGTGCACTGTTGGTGGGAATGCAGACTGGTACAGCCGCTGTGGAAAGCAGTATGGAATTCCCTCAAAAACTGAAAATGGAACTGCCTTTTGACCTAGCGATTCTACTGCTGGGAATATACCCTAAGGATCCTGAATAAATGATTCAAACGAACTTATACACCCCTATGTTCATAGCAGTGCTATTTACAGTAGCCAAGTACTGGAAACAGCCTAAGTGCCCATCAGTAAATGAGTGGATCAAAAACCTGTGGTACATTTACACAATGGAATATTACACAGCAGAAAGAGAGAAGGAACTCTTACCTTTTGCGACAGCATGGATGGAACTGGAGAATATTATGCTAAGTAAAATAAGCCAGTTGGTAAAAGAAAAATACCATATGATCTCACCTATAAAAGGAATCTAATGAAAAAGAGAAACTAACAAACAAAATAGAAAAACAGGCATGGAAACATGGAACAGACTGACAGTGGCCAAAAGGGAGAGGCGAGGGAGACAATGAGGGAAAGAAGGGGAAGGGACTAGTTGAAGAACATGTAGGACTGACCCACGGACATGGAAAACTGTGTGGGAATTGACTGTGGGAGCAGGGGGTGGGCTGGGCAGAAAAGGGAAAAGGGGGAAAATTGGGACAACTGTAACAGAATAACAAAATGATAAAAACAAGAATAAATAAAATTTTTAAAAAATCAAAAAATTAAAAATAAAGCAAGATAAAAAAAGAAAGACCATGGAATAGGGAAAGTTTACTGTGGGTTTCTGATTCCATTGTAGGCAGGCCTTCAATGAGAAAAAGTAGAAATCAAAAACTGTGAGGCTTCAGTTTCTAAGCTGGGCTAGTATGGATATCAGAATATCTTAACTGGTGAGATGAGGTCAAGGAGCTGGATTTTCTGGGAAGTAACTAAGCAGGATATCAAGGCTCAAGCCACGCAAGTTGGAGTTCAAGGCTAGTCTTCAGAACGCATAGGAATGTAAACCTAGAACTGAGGTATATACATGATCCTAAACCTGAGCGCCCACTGTGATAGTTCCAACTACCGGGAGCAACTTGTGCTTTAGAGATATATCTAGATTTGAATCCCAATTTAACCCTTATCAACTGTGTGAATGGAGTCAAGTCAATCTCTTTTCCTGAGCTTCAGGTTCTTCATTTGTGAAAAGGGGATATGTGTATTAACCTGACAGAAACATATTAATCTGACTCTCAGAAGAGATATTGTATGTAAAGCACCTAACACAGTACCTGGAAACCTGTAGATGTTCTTTAATAGTAACTGCCAATATTATAATGAACCTAAGTGGGAATTGGGAAGGAATGGGCCATAGAGCCTACTCTAAAAAAAAGCTGTGCATTTGTGGAAATGGTGGACATCCAGATTTTCAGACTTCATTCACATATATTCATTGCCCTGTTAAAGCTCATTTAACAGATTAAAATCTCTTGATAATGACACTTGGACAACATTGAGGAATGCAATGGGTTGTGTATCAGACACCTATTTATTTTCCCTTTCCATATTCTCTTATTCCATCTTTTTCCTCTGGTCTTCGCTATAGAAAACAGCTATACTCAGGTGTAGCCTAGCAGCATTTGATAGCAGCTATACTGGTACCTCTTAGTTTTCTTCTGCCAAAGGCTTACCTATCTCACTCACATGGAATCCCTGTAGGAGCCTGGCCAGCCTTTCTGGTGCCTGCACAAACTGGGAGGTCTGAAGGTGGTAACGCTTCCTGGCATAACCTTTGGCCAATGGGGCAGGTACTAGTGGGTAAATGTTCCCTTTTTCTAATTTTGATTCCTCAGAATATCACCAATAGGACTGAGCTCCAGTTTTCCATAATAGTACCCAGATTATTAACATTTGGATTGGCTTCTTCTCTTCTTTCTATATTTTTGTAGCTTCCTAGTCCTACAACCCTGTGGATTCCCTGTTTCATTTCTCCAACCCTCCACTCATACACTGCAGAATCAAATGGTCCAAAATAAACTACCTCCACAAAGCCCTTGTCTTAGGCTCAGCTTTTTTGGGGGGATGGAAGTTTCTACTTGCACCCAGTAGCAAAAATTTCACAGTTTTAGCTCAGAAGAGCTGGGTAAGACTTCAGGGCTAATCTAGCCAATTCTGACTTTTTATGGAAGGTTAGGCAGAAACGAATCAGTAACTTCTTCAAACCCACAGGCCTACGCAGCTTAGGGCCTGGGAGAGACCAGAATATGAAAGGATAGTTGGGGGATGGGAAAAAGGGACTGAACAGGGAAGACAAAGTCTTCTGGGTGATGAGAGAGAAGAAAGAGCAAGCCATTAAAATACCTTAGCACAGCAGGGATGACATGTATTGAATCTACTCTGTCAACAGAGCGGAGCGCAGTACCCACCCTGATAAATGCCAGGGTCCCGTGCTGACACTTGATAAAGGTTCCATCCAGCCACAGAGCAGCAGTCAAGAGTGGGGTGACGGTGCTGCTTGCTATTTTAACCCCCATTGCTCACCAGCACATGACACGGAGTTGGCGCTAAATGAATGTTCATGGAATAATGGGCAACTTACTGAAGTAAAACTCCTTAAGTGTGTTCATCCCAAATGTGCACATGCCTAGCACTGCTGTGTGCACTTGGCTGGCTAGCTGTATATACCACATATTTTCCCCTCTCCTATTTCTTTCTCTTTTTTTATTGTGTCAGAATATTAAAAAGTAGTATTAGGTGTTCATATCATAGTGTGTGTAGTCACGCTTGATTTCCTGTATAAACCCCCATTTCTGGTTATTCAGATCTTTTACAACCTGGTTACTCAAAATCACATATTGCTGCCTCCTTGTTTTTCTTACATAGATGATTCTGGGTTTCCTAAGTGCTCATTTGTGTGAGTGTGCTTATCTCTTGTCCTAGTCTCACATAATTTTTTATTGATGCTGCTTTTCACATGTTGCAAATTCTGAAAATAACTTCTCTCATTCACTTGGAGAAAAACAAAAAATGGAAACAAACTGAAGCAACCTACTAAGTATGGCACCAGAGTGTTGTTCATCAGCACTACACTGTTGAAGACAGGGTTGCCTGGGTTTGGAGACATCAAAGATTGCTATGGCAGAAATTTGTTTTCATACTTGACTCTTGTCTCCAGGGCTGAACACCTTACCATGAACTACAGGAATATGGGGAGTATGTCTGTTTCTTTCACGACTGTACCCTTACCACTTGCCATGGGACCTAAGACATTTGTTCAGTGTTTTATGTAATATTGTGTTGCTTTATGGTCAAATAAATAAATATATCACACATTGTGAATATATTTCACCTTGGTACACAAATATATATTGTTTTTCACAAATACTGAAAGAATGATATATTGACCAATGCTTTTCTAACTGAGGGTCTCTGAATACAACTTTGAGGTCACCACAATGTGTTAAAGATAAGAACCCGATGGTCTCTCCAACTTTCCACCTCCCAATATCTACAATAAATTAGGGTCTCTGTAATATTTTATTGAAGAAATAAAAGTAATGAGCTATCAAGAAAACATTGAAAAAGACTAATTCCAAAGAACTCAATATATAATGAAAAAAACAAGCTGGGTGGCTCACAGCTTCATGTCCCCAAATTCACTGCTAACCAGCAGCAGTTTAAATTTCAAACCAAGATCCCCTGATTTTTGGAGGTTCTTTTGATAATTGCTTGTTATTCTTTCAAATTGATTTCTAGTTTTATTGATTACTAAATAACCAACACAAAATGGCTATTATATTAATTACATTAGTCTAGGATTTTTGGTATATGCACACAGTCTTCCTTCTTTTTGTCTTATTTCTATTTTTAGCAGCTTTATTCCACATGGGCTTATATTGTAAGCAACATTACATCCTTATTGGCTACAGTCTGAGACACATAACAACTCAGATATAAATAAATTCCACTCAATGTTTCCATACACAGCCTCCAATTTTCTTTATTTATATACTTTTAATAGTCCTCTCTCCTTTTCCAAACTCTCAGCATTTACCTGTTGACAACCATTAGGAATTTCAAAGTTGCTACTGTCAAGTGCTATCCTGAGGATTCAACAGAAGTATTTCTACAAACAGAATCAAACCGAGCAGAAACTCATGACAGGACCACCGTATTTCCTGAGTTACCAGGGGAAACTGGAGAACAAAGTCACCAGGAAGCCTGGCCACGCTGGCGGTCTGGTGAACAATTGTGCACCCAAAGAGATAACTGGCATGAAACAACAGCAAATGTCTGCTGAATGTTTACAATGTACCAAGTTCTAAGAGGAGCACTGCATACAGCATCTCGTTGAGTCTTCGCTTGAGGTAGATAATACCACAACTATTTTGTCACAGGTGAGAAAAAGGAGGTTCAGAAAATTCACATGGCTAACAAGTAGCAGGGCTGCCATTATAATTCAGGATTTTCTGACTCTAAAACCCATGCTCTGAAGAGGTTGATTCTGCGGAGGCTGGTGCCAAAGTGTGGATGATGCTTTTGTCAAAACTCTTAAAAGAGAAAAACAAAGGAGGGAAGGTTGGATGAAGCTGCTATGCACTCTCCCAGCAGCCTTTTACTAAAAGCCTCACAAGCTGTGAAGAGAACGCTATGCTTCTTTTTGGACAATGAGGAAGTTTCAGTGTGGAGCTTCCCCAAATAATCTGGCTACAAAGTGTTATGGCCAGAATCTAAGGCAAGACTGGAGTTCAGCTCCACCATCATTTTTTCTTTTTCTCAACTAGGTTTGACACACTTGTCAACTACAAGCTTAATTATCATTGTCCTGGTTGCCTTTACCTCGTTCTGCCTCCTTCAGAATATTCAATCTTTCAAATAATATTTGTTAATTGGCTACTCTGCACCAAGAATTGGGCTAAAGATTTTCAGGGACAGAGATGAAGGCAATGTGTATTCTCCTCTAGAGTCTGTGTAACCTAAGTAAAAGAGATAAAGCATAAAAACAGAGGTAATAGTAAATATCCTGTTGATGACACTGGTTACAGTGTTCACTATGTGACAGACACTCTTCTGATATTGAACATGAATCATCTCATTTAATCTTTACTGTAGAGAGCTACGATGTTGCACAGGAGAGCCCTTTGGTCCACCTAAGACCATCAGCAATTGAAGTGGGTGATTCCCATGATGCTAAGAGCTTCCTCCCTTGAGTGCCTACATCTCTCTGCTCTCCCCTGCCTTTACCCAGAGCCACAAGGCTAGTCTCAGGCTGCAGCCAGAGTACCCAGGAGATGTCTGGCAGGCGATGCTCCCAGTGGCAACCCTTCATCAACAGAGAAGGGACGTTGGTATGTGAGCACCCCAGATTCCCCATCTCTCGGTGGGACTACTCTAGGCACATTCTGCAAAGTTACTCAGAATGTCCCAGTAGCCCACAGGAAGACCTTAATCATTAATGAATACTTTGTTTCTCTCTCTCCTACCTCCCCTCCCCACTCCTCTTGTCAGTGCTTCTAATCCTGTCTTCCAAATGAATTATTTGTCCCCAAGCCTCTGTCTCAGCATCTGCTTTGGGGCATAGAAGTGGTTCTTGAAAATAACCCTCAGGACAGTATTCTAGGACTGGAACAGTCACTGGTCATACACAAACAAGGGAGTTATTGCTGTTTTTTAGGGTGGTTATAACACATATCATGGTGTAGCATCATAATTACTAAGACTTTTACCTGTGATAAATTAAAATTTGACACAGATGGAAGAAGAAGGGCAGGCTTATACAAGAGTTCTAGCACGTAAAAGATATGAGGACAATAGTAATTACAAAGGTGATGGAATTGGATATATTTTGGTAAATGCCCTAAAGGTCTAGAGGATTAAAAAATAATGTAGGTTTAGTTTAATCATTATCAACTCAGAGTTGTACTTTGAAAGCTAGAAAACCTCTTGGCAGTATTTCTAATCTAGAAGAGGCTGATTCATTATCAACACAGAAGTTAGGCTGATGATTTTCTCAAAAACCAAAACCCTCTGAAAAGAAGAGAAATAAGGAAGGAAACTAACATGACTTGTATATTTCCAACAGCCAGAGGGCATACCGTCATGAAAATTAGTCCCAATATGAGATATACAGCTACTCAAAGGAACCACAAAGGAGACAGAATGTTTAGTCCCATTAGGCCTTTCATGCTAATTCAGTGTTCTGATGAGGAGTGGAACACAAAGATTTGGAAAAGAGACAGCTGAGTAAGTGCTTCTGAGAAAGTGAAGTCTCTAATTTGGAGAGTCCCTGCACTCTCCAGATTGGAGAAAATAGCCTCATTCTCCTTGTTAAAGAAGGGCAGACTCTCAATGCCTAGAGACCATGTAAACCTATCACCAGAACTGATCTGTCTCAGCATAAAGCTCCTCTTTAAGATTTTTGCCCATCTCCTCTTACTGGTGCTGCACTGGTAACCACAGTCATATCTCAGCGTAGTCCAAATGGGCATATGGGAGGGCACAGCTTCTTCAACACAAAAAGCCCCAGAGCTTGGCTATGGAGAGGATGTGGGGGGGATATATGGGAGTGAGTCTTGAATGTGGGATGTAAAGCTCGGTAAGGGAAGTGTGAGCTTATCGATACAGGCATTTTCCCATGACTTGAAATTTAATATCATTGAAAAAGATATGTAAAGCCAGCCTTACTATACTCAGGGATAGCTTCCTGAAGCTTAGATATAGGTTATGGTAATAAGGTGAGTATGCCAGAACTGACTTAACAAAATATGGAGAAAGGAGTCAGACAGCCCATGTAAGGGAACATACTAGCAAGGACATATTAGGTGAGAACAGAAAAGCTACCAAGTGGACTGCCAGGTGTTCCCAAGGTGAGCCCAGGGAACACTTCCTTCAGGAAAGAAAGAAACAATGTGCGAAGGGGAGCAATGTGTTGGCATAATTGAGAAACTAAATTTTTTGGTTATTTTTGGCTGTACTCTTTTGATCAGAGTTGTTTAGGAGGTGCTATCATGGAACAAGGATCCATAGTTTTCAAGAGATGATAGAATCATAAGATTAAAAAAGCAAGTTTCAGCATCACGAGGCACAAGGTGGGTTCCATAACTGGAAGCAAGGTTAAGTGAACATTCAAAATGCCTTTAACCACCTTGGATTTGTGGAAATGGCTATTAAATCATGATCTCTCTAAGACTGATATAACTGGGAGCTCCACAAGCATATTTCTTGATTATATAAACCAAAAACTTTAAAAGCAAGTCATCAGACAGCTATGTCAGCTGCTGCAATGGAAAATCATGTTCACTTATTCAGTTTCCAACTTATTCAGAGACCTATAAGAGAAGGGGAGATAGGATTTTCCTGGTATGGAAACCTAGAACACTCTACAAGTACATGCAATAAATATTTTCCCATTTTTTTTCTTCAAAGAAACATACCATACAACCAGTGGTGTGCTGGAATTGGCTTGTACTACCATCCAGAACAAATTGTGCATATTTCATTCTAACTCTGTGTTCAGCGACATAATGTTGAAAGATTTAATGAGCTGTAAGAAAGTTTTTATACCATGAGTATTGGAAAATGCTATACATCAAAGTTTTTTTGTTTTATTTTTGTTTTTTCCCTTAATAATATGACTATTAAACAAACAGGCCACCATTGCTTATAACCATATATTAGAGTGGCTGTATATTGAGAAATAGAGAATATCCAGATTTTTCTAGAGATGATGGATATAGGCTACAAGTTGACATTGAGGTCAATGGACGTAAGATCTCTCCTGTTATGTTAAATAAAGTCAGTGCATATGGTGGATAGATAATAAACAGAATACTAGCATAGGTCTATTCACAATGGCCCCATTGGGTGTGCAAACTCATCTTGTGGTAATGAAATGAAAGCATATATCCATAAAGAAACTATGTATAAGAATGTTCACAATAGCATTAGTTAAAATAGTAAAAAAAACTTGAAATAATCCAAATTCATCAACAGGTAATTGGATAAAACAATTGTGCAATATTCATACAATGGAATATTATTCAGAAATTTTAAAAAATCCCCTGATACATGCAATGTTATGAATGATTCTCAAAACCACTATGTTGAGTAAAAGAATACAGATACACAAAAATTCATAGCTTATGATTCCATTCTAATTATTTGCTAGAACTGGCCAAACTAGGCTATGCCGAAGAAAACCAGGTAAGTGATTCTCTGAGGGGAGGGGTGGATCTACTGAATGGGGCATGAGGAAATTTAGGGAGGGCATGAAAATATCTGATTTGGATGTTGGTTATGCAGAGGTATACATTTTCAAAACTTATCAGATTGTCCACTCAAAATATGTGCATTCTATCTAAATTTACTTCAATTAAAATGTTGTAAATGACATAGTTAATGCTGGGTCAGTGGTGCTTCCAATGTGTCAGTCAGTATCCTAAGTGCTCATATGAATCATGTCACTTGTTTCTCAGGGCAATCATATAGACACTCTTTCATTTGACAGAAGCAGCAGCTGAGGCACTGGCAAATTAGTCAAGGTCAGACCGCAAAGGCATTACACAGCTGAGAGTCAATTCCAGGCAGTCTTAAACCCAGAGCAAGGACTCTTAATGTCTATGCTGTAATCAGGCCCTGCTCCCCCAAAGTCTACAGCCTTAAGTATTTACACTCACTTCAGGAAGACAAAGTTCACAATTGTTGCCTGCCATTTCTGAAAAGGAACCATAATAGAGTGGTTGCTTAGAACGGTAAGAATTGCAAAAAGATACCTACAATGCATGGTGGAGAAAGATATTACAAGTTTAAATGGTCACGGGAGGCTCCAAACAGCATCCTTGAACTGCCGGCAGGGAGGCTGGCTGTCAAGAACCATCAAGGGGAGAAAGCTGCTCAGTATGAGGCTGATAAGACAGCACCTAGAATACCGTAAACAGTTCTGAGCATCTCAACACAAGAGAGCTGTCAAGAAATTGGAAGAGATTCAAAGAGCATCAAGGAGCACAATTAAAGGACTAGAGGGACTGATTTATGAGAAAAGATTAGAAGAACTAAATGCTGTTTGCATAGATGGAGCATAACTAGGGAGGGACATGCTAACAACATAAATATTTGAAGGGCATAAACACAGAAGGAAAAAGAGTGTTAATGCTGCCCCATGGAGATATAAATAGAAATTAGAGTATGGAACACAGAAATGAAAATGTTGTCCAAATATTAGAAAACATGTTCTGACAATGAGGTCAATTAGACTTTGAAAGAGCTTCCCAGAGGACACATAGAAATCCAGTTGTCCAAGCCATTGACAATCAAGTCTCGCACAGAATAATAAGATGCTACTCTTGGGTCAAAAAGGAAAGATTCTCCTCCTACCACTTTCAGTATATTAGGGATAATAACAGTGAAACTATTTGCAGTGCTTCAAATTTGTACTTTTATATTTACAATTTAGAGCAATTTTTGTGAGAGATATCCACCTCCCTTACAAATTAGGGATGTTCAGCTTCAGAGAAGTTTTACTGATTTTGGAGATGGTGAGGTACAAAGCCAGAGAGCTCCATTCCAGTTTTTAAAACTTCAGAGTGCATATAGTTTCCATGAATATGAGAAAGTTCTCTGCTGACCATTCTGAATACACTGCCAATACTTGTTGTCATTGTTGTTGTTGTTGTCATTGCTGTTGTTGTTACTGTTGTTACAGATGAGTTAGAGTGGATCAGTGTCTGATGTGCCCAAGAGAATACTCATGTGACATAGGAAAATCCTAGGCAGCAGCTGGATTTGGGGACAACAAATATGTTTACAGAGGAGTTATTAAGCTTCAGAAATTATTTTGAGGAAGGTATGTTGCCTCAAACCCTCTCATTGTGAGAATGCAAGTTCTCATAAAACTTTAAGTCTAAACTTTGATTTATTAATTTATTTATTCATAATCATTTGCTTGTTTATTAAGTGCATTTGAGTGTTATCTATGCATTAGACATTGCACTGAGGATATAGCTGTGGACAAATCAAAATCCCTCAGGAGCTTACATTATAGCTGGGGAGAAAAATAATGGAGAAATACAGATTTAAAGAAATGACAGGTAGTGACAGGTACAATTAAGGAAGATAAAACGGAATAAGGACAGTGAGAAGACAAACCACAGATTGGGAGAAAATATTTGCAAGTGACAAAAGACAGTTATCCAAAGTATGCAAAGAACTATTAAAACTCAACAATAAGAAAATAATCTTCTTAAAAAGTAGGCCAAGGACCTTAGTACTACAAGAAGGTGAGAATTTGACTTAACAAATTTACATTTATCAGCCTGATAAGGTATTGCAGGCATTACTAAGTGCCATAAGTACAGTGATCAATAGTTGTTTTTAAGGGATTTTTGATCTAGAAAAGAAGACAGAGAAAAACTACTTGCAGTGAAAACATGTTATGCTATAAAATGATACTCTCTTTATTTCGCATCCCTACTCATTGGCCAATCCCGTTGGTTAGAACCTCAAAATCTAATCATTTCCTCTCTACCTCCACCGCTGCCACCCTAGTCCAAGGTATCATGACCTCTTGCCTAGATTGCAGCAGTAGCAGAGAACTTTCTCATATCTATTTATTCATGGAAAAGATATACACTCTGTAGCAGTAGCCCATTGCTACTGCTACAACCCTTGCTTTCCTTACAATCCTTACAGCTTTCATCCTTGCTTCCCTACATAAAGAACACCAAACTGAGAGAGCTCGCTCACTTCACTTCACGAAACGTTTGGCACTTTCTTCAGTCATATTTTGAAGAAGGCTGCTTAGATCACTGGTTTGCCAGATATTTTGACTTTATGGTATAAACTTTTCAAAAGGCTTGATTACAGCAAAGTCAATAAGAATCATTACTTGAGATTAAGGCTGCCCAACAGAATTTCAGTTCTGCAATTTACTTGCTGTCTGACCTTACCTAATGTACTAATGCCTTTATTTCTTCACCTGTAAAATGAAGAATTCCCCCAAAATCGCACAGGGTTTACAATTTGGGACAAGTGGCCATGAATAAGAATGTGGGCTTTGATTTGCTCTAGTATTGTCCAGAACAGTTCTACTTTAATCAGTCTACATATTTATTATCTGTGTCAGGTTTGATTCGAGGAAAGATTTTTGTGTGTAAAATATAAATGAGAAAACGCTGGATTAAATAACACCTATTCTCTCCTGGCTGGTGTGGCTCAGTGGATTGCGCACAGGCCCGAGAACCAAAGGGTGTCTGGTTTGATTCCCAGTGAGGGCACATGCCTGGGTTGCAAACTAGGTCCCTGGGAGAGGCAACCACACATTGATGTTTCTCACCCTCTCTTTCTCCCTTCAGTCCCTTCTTTCTGAAAATAAATAAATAAAATCTTAAAAAAAAAACAACAACACTTACTCTGTTGTCACTTCTAATGGAATGCCCATTAGGTCACTCAGCAAAAGTTCACGGAACACTGTGATGAGCCAGTTCCAGTTCTAAGGCTTCAAACACAATATTGAACCCAATAGGCAGAGCCTACAGTGCAGGACTGTGTTCTTACCTGGGAGGTGCATCAAACCCTAAGGACTCTATTCTTCTTTTGCAGAGAGTTGTGGACTCTTGTCACACACAATATTTTAGAAGCGTGTACATATGTTTGATTTTTCTGGAAAGAACATGTTGTTTTCATTAGACTGTTTTTTTGTAATAAACAGAACTCAAAATCCCCTTTTATTGAAATATAATTGATCAAATTTTTAAAACAAGCTTTGCTCTCTAAAATTTATCACTGAACTTAATGATTAAAATCTCTTCCAGTTTCCTTGTTCTATGTTTCTGTTCTTTTCTCTGAATTATGCTAGGGTGGAGGATCTCTGTGGAAATATAAGTATATACTGTTACTTCCTTTATACCTATAAAAATAATTGCCACAAAAAATTTTTATGCAGGAAAACTGCAGATTAATCCAAGTATAAGATCCCACACTTTCTTCACCTATACATGCAAATTGATAAAAAACAAAGTAGGATGTGACCTATACCAGAAAATGCTCATTCAATTCCACGTTTTTTTCCCCTATTGATTTCCTTTTAGCAAATAAGTTTGTTTAAAGATTGTCTGAGAAGAATCTGGCTGGGAGGAAGGAATGAGAAACAGTTAAAAGTGTTCAGGGCCACTGCTCATTGGAAATCAATCAGGAGTGAAGATAAAGCATTTCTATCATTATAATGAAAGTTGGTGGGAAATAGGATTCCGTTTATGCAATTTTCATTTATAGGCAACTTTTTTATTATCCAAAGATCTGAGGTCTATTCCCAGCTATGCTACAAATTAGTTTTGTGAAAGAAAACAACTCAGTTATTCTAAGCCTTAGTTTCCTCATCTGTAACACCAGACTTCAAGCTCCAATATCATTGGAAGTATATCTAGATTTTTCAAAACCACAGCACATAACAGGAACACAATAATTCTTAAATGAACAGATGAATCAATGAGAGGTTTGCAAGTCATGTGGCATGGTGGAAAGAGCTCAAGTAATTAAAGAAATTAAAAGACATGAATTGCTCATTCTGGTTTCCATAATTATCAGATACATAAGGTTGGGGAAGACATTTATAATTTCAGACCTCAGTTCCTTCACATATAAACTTTACCTCACCAAGAAAGATGAAAATATGTGAAAAGCATATTACCAATGAGAAAATGCAGATGCAATCCTACCCATTTAATTGTTGTCTCTGAAGTAGATTTTGAACTTTACTATTCTCTGACTATACCCTTCACCAGACTGCATAGTTCAAGAACAGGCAGAGCAACTTCCTGCACTCCCAGTTAGCTATTCAGTATGGACTGAATCTCAGATAATAAAATTCAGAACAAATACCTGAAAGGTACAAATACTGTTGAAGCCAAAGTTCTCTTCCCTATTTTTCCCCTTTTTTGCTCATTTGGCTGTCAGATCTTATAAAAATAAATAAATCCTAAAGGAGAAAATCAACACACACACAAACTCCATCTGAACAAGCAGTGAATGTACCCGAATTATGTTAAAATAGATTAAATATAATAAATGTGTATTGCCTTTTTCATGAAAGTTGCCAGAGCTATTTTTGGGTTTGATTCAAATCCAAACTCTCTCTGAGATATAAAGGTTCTTAAGATTCAGTTTACAAGAAAAGAGAATTGGGTTTTATATAGTATACTTTATACTCTGGGTTTCCAAAAGAGCATCATAAGCAACATGTTAGATCCTTGCCTAGTGGGAAGTAGAGCCACATTCACAAGCCTTTGTGAATCTAGCAATGGCTCATGCTGAGCTCTGATCAGCTGACTTTATTTTACATAGTGGCAATGGCATGTCTTGCTAGGGTTCAGACTACAGGGAATGCCCAAAGGGCTCAGCCCATTCACAGGAGTAGTGCAAAGTGGGGTTTTGAGATTCAACCAGTAAGAGATCAAAAAATGGCAGAGATGAGAAATGGAAAACATGATGGGATTAGTAAAGCGAACAGACTCATCTGCAAGGCTTCTGCCATTGTTCTACTGATAGGCCAGAACTCATCTGCTCCTCCAATCCAGCTGTGACCTAAACTATGCAATTAATTCATCCTAAATATTGCTGAGGGCTTTCTCTGGACCCACATGTTTAGTCAAGGCCATTTATCACATAGTTTGACATCATGTCCCTCTCATTTGTCACCCCTCACTGATACTACAGTTAATTCCCTTATTTATATCTTCAATGTTTGTCTCCTGAAATATTCATTCATTCTTTTAATGGTCTCCTTGCTCCCAAATCTACAAAACACAAATAACTGGATTATGTGAATCATGCCACTTTCTAGTACACTTGATTGTATCTACCAACAATTGTATGGAGTAGGTATTATGAACCCCCCCTCGATGAATAAGGGACTCACTCAGGAAATTTTCCCCCTTCATTTAAAATTTCCTTTCCCTTTGGTGTGCTTCCTCAGTATTTTGTTTTCATATTATTGATGTTACTATACTGTTTTATGATCTATCCATTTAAATGTTCTTTTCTTAAACTACAACGTGAACTTTTTAGAAACTGGGATCTTAGCTCATTCATTTGTATATCCCTGGCATCTAGATCAGAGTGATTGCTTGTTAAAATTTTGAACGACTATATAAATCCATGCGTGAATGAACGCATGTATGAACATATGGATTAAAATCAATCGCATAAGGGGGTGGGATGATGGGAGAAAAAGATGAAGGGGGATTAATAATTACAGACTGCCAGTTATAGAATTAGTTACAGGGATGTAAAGTTCAGCATCGAGAATACAGTAAATGATATAATAATCTAGTACATCAGTGCTAGACTTATCAAAGTGATCACTTCATAAGGTATATAAATGTCTAATCATTATGCTGTATACCTGATACTAATATAATATTGTATGTACTATTATTTTTAAATGAATAGTGTAGAAGTTTCTGTAGTACTTTAAAGGGGAGAAGAGTGTATTATTTCATGTTTCAGAAAACTCTAGTTTAATGAGATAATCTATGAGAACAATGCTCTTATGTCCAATAAGATTGTAAAATTTAAAGACTTCTTCAGAATATCCTCAAAATAGACTCCAAGAAGTCACAAAGCACAGACATTTAAAAATTTTTGTTTAAAGCAGGCATTCCTAACTGTACAAGGTAGGGCAAAAAGAAGTTTATACTTATGAGTACACAAAACAATTTACTATTGTATTATTATTTATTAATTATTATATTATTTTCCATGCAAACAGCTGTAAACCTCCTTTTGTCCTGCCCTGTATTTGACTACAGATGCCTCCTTTGCCTCTTTCTCCTCTTCCCCTTTTCCCTCCTCCCCCTCTCGCTCTTCCTCTTGCTTCTCTTTGTATTTTCTTATTTTTATGTAAGAGGAATTAACATTCCTCCAAAATAATTACTATACAAATATAAACGAAGAACCACAGTGTCAAAATGAAATCTGTCCTCAGTCTCTCAGATGCTGTCTATCAACAGAGACCTCCCCAGGAGGTACCTCCAAACGGTGAGATTCCACAGAACTAGACAGAGACAGCTCCGGGGTTCAGAGGTTTTGTCCTGTGACAGCCCCGCTTTCAATCATTTGTCATGTTCTTCAGCATGTAATATAAGCTTTTGATAGTGTACTTGCTCCCAATGGGTGCTAGGTTCCAGAGAATGTTAAACACAACGAGCTGAAGGGTTGGTGTGCAGGTGAGGCACAGTCTCAGTACCTACATCAGGCAGTAGGAATGTTTTATTAGAGAACAGAGACAGGCACAAAGCTTTGTACATTTCCCAGTCTGAACAAAGCTGGAGAAATCACAAGTCACTTCTCAGCACTGACTCACAGTCCCTGAAATGGTGAGGATGGAAAATCACTGCTCTGAGTAGCAACAAAATGAAATATTTCTGAACACCTTTCCCTGACAGGTTTAAAAAAGCAAAGGAAGGGGAGTTGCTGGCTGTGAAAGTCTTGGATGAATGTATTGAGAGCAGTTATTTTAGTGGTGCTGGTGATAAAATTAAATGGAGGCCTTATGGGAAATGTACATTTCCCCAGAATGTGTTGGGTCAAATGCAGGTTTTTAGAAATACTCTCAGAGGCTGGGCAGAGGTGGCAAAGAATACAAAGTCAGAGCAAGGACGGGATGAGAGGAGGAAGGAGACCAAAAAAGACAGTGTTTGCAAAAACCGAGGAGATAATGTTTAAGGATATCTGGGACAGCCTGTCACATACTCAGTTCTAGCAACACAAACGGAAAGGAAACGAGGAAGAAGGAAGACAGGAAGGAGGAATCAAGGGAAAGGGAGCTAAGGAAGAAAGGCCAAAGGAGGAAGAGGGATAGAAGGAAAATATTCAGAAAGAACATAGAGAGGAGAAGAAGGCATGAGCATGTTTTGTTGCAAATTAATAATGCACAGCTTAATAAAGCTGCACAGACCTTGCAGTCATACTCACCTGGGCTTGGGACACACCTCTGCCATTTTACAAATATGTAAATTCTCCGAACACTTCTCTCTCTCTCTCTCTCTCTCAATGAGGATAGAAATGTCTACCTCTGATTTGATTTATTGTTTAAATTATATAATGTTCATGAAGGGGTCAGGTACCAAGCCTGGCACATTGGTAGCATTTAAGCAGAATCACTTTTTAAAAAATTTTAGTAATATGAATACATAGGCAAAAAGTGTAAAAAAAATCAACATTCTTGGTATGATGAGCTCTCAGCATGTATGTTAGTTTATATCATTATTATTAATAGTAGTCATCATCAATTATTTCAGATAAAAATAATCTTATGCCTTCAGCCAATGCGTATAATATTCTTTGGAACAATAATCCTCTTACTAGCTCATGAAGAGGTTCACAGATTATGTCATCATTATCTAAATCTAAGTAGTACTTCCAAAATACAGAAAAACATCCCAACTAGCCTTGGCCAAGGGGGTGATGGGTATGATAGAGGTTTGGGCAGAGAACCAAGTTCACAAAGGGGAGCTGGGTTGCTCAATGTTCTAGACCTAGGCCCTAAAGAGGACCTCCAGACAGAACAGTTTCCTCTTTGGGTGGGCAGAGCTTCTCATATCTGCTTTCCTTTGTACCTGCCAAACTCCTCTGCCTCCAGATGAAGTGGGCTGAATTGTGCTTCTCTGTCTTGGGAAGCAACCATAGCTTCCTAACATGTACCAGCACTTTTCAAGAAAAAACTTCCCATTTGATTGAGTCCCAGTTTTCAACCTTGAGGGCAGGGAATCTGATTTTCACAGCTTGAAGCAGGAAATTTGCATGTCTGAACAAACTGAGATTGGAGGGCCTAGGGGGAAGTTCTCAGGAAAATCAGCTTTCTGGAAAAAAAAAATGTTTTTGCTAAGTTTTTGTGAGTCATTATATACCTGTTTGTATATTAAAGACCTCAAACCATCCACACACAAAAGAGAATCTGTTCAGCTTTGTTTGATTCAGCTTTCATAAAATTTATTCTACTCAGAGCCTTTTATTAACAGCAGTACACATGATGGAGCTCTATGTGACTCACAGTTCGTGTGGGATTTCAGAGCCAAGTGGAAAGACATAGAATCCTTAAATATAGACAGTATAATGATCGGTGGCTCTACACAGACCCATTTCACAAGTGAGGAGAACTGAGACTCCGAGACATGAAAATATCCAAGGTCACATAGCTAAATGGTGGTGAACTAGCACCCAGTTCTCTGAGTCCCCACCTTAGTCCAATTCTTTCACATGCGGCTACTTCCCAAGGACTGCCATTGTTGAGATAGTACCAGATAATCTATGAAGCTGGCTACCACCTGAACCCTAGACACATTAAGCCCTCAGCGATTGGCATGTTGAGATTGAATTTTTCAAGGGAGCCAATGAAAAAAAGCACATTTAATTCACTTGGCTGGGACACAAGCTATTCTACAAAATGAAGGGAGCCTGGAGAATGCACCCAGTATGATGCTCTCCCTGACTACAAGGTCCTTCAGCTACTCTATTCATTAAAAGATTTCTAATTTCTTTGTGACAAGTTGGTAGCAATTATCAATCACCAGTGACCTTTTCTTGGATGGATTCAGTGATGAGACAGTGAGAAGTATTCAAATGTGGCTGAACTCACTCTCCTAACCACCTCCTTCTCCCAATCAGCCCACTCCCACTTATAAACAATTCAATATCCTGGCTTCTTAATTTTGTTGTGAGTTTTCATCATAAATCTTTAAATAACTACTCTCCAAGATCAGCCAATAAAAGGCAATTAGATGTTCCATTTGCGGCTGAAGTATAGCTATTTTGCAAGATTTGGCTGTTTAGCAGGAGATGTTTTGAGATATAAGATTAAGATAACAATGAAATTAATCTTTACATGCTCAATTACTTCATGTGATGCCTTGCCTGGCTCCTGCCACCTTCAACTTTTCTTTACTTTATTGAGTGATTTGGCCCTCAAAGATACATGCTTGGCCACATGCAGTGGACTGGGACCAATGTTTCTCAAGGGTTCAAGAATATTAGTTCAGTCATTTGGAAGATTAAAGAAAAAGTTGGCTTTACTGAGATCTAGTTCTAATATGTCTCGCTTTTAGTAAATGGGTTTCTGCTTTTTTGTGTGTGTGATTGTATATCCATCTTATTTTTACATTTCAGTAATTACATTTTTGCTCATATGTACCTTACTGCAAGCTTGTATAACATGCCAGGTAGTGGCATTGGTTATGACATTGGAATAAACCATCTGGATTTGAATTGCATACTAATATTTGCTAGATTTGTGACCTTAAGCCAGTAACCTAACCTAACTTAGACAAGTTTTCTGAAAAATGGCATTGATTATTTCTACCTTAGAGAAACTCAAAGTAGATGCCACATATAAAGCACCTGGTTTTCTATATACTTTTTAAAATAATTATTAATTTTAGTATTATCTGAGGTCTTTCAATCTGGATTTTTATATCTTCTTGTTCCTCATCACCACACTCCACCTATTCTTTGGGTAGACTTGTGTACCACCTCTGTCTAGATCTCCTGGATAACAAAAAGCCATAGAGCTTCTGAAAACGGATTTATTTTTTTTCTCCATAATCATTGAGATTTTTCTTCAACTTCCTCTCAGTGGGATAATTCTGTGTCTGCTGACTCCTGAGTATGTCTAATTTTCCAATCACAAAATCTTTCATTCTGGTCTCTTTATCAAGAACTTGGAGTCTATTCTTAGTCTTGATGTTGAATATGTACCACACAAACCATATGCTGTCTGAGTATATGGAAATTGGTTGTCTCATAAAATATATACCAAGTTTTAAGAAAATAGAATTAATAAATATAATATTTATATTATCTGTGATCTATTTTCAGTTATATATTTAAATCAGGTCATGTATGTCTTCTATTAAAGTTACTTAGCAATTAAATTAGTTGGAAGATTCTCCTATAATGGGATCAGGGAAGGGATATTACACAAGTCACTTCAATAAGCCTTGGAAATAAACAATAGATAGGCAAAGTATCTGAGTTTGGGAAGAAAAAGATCAAGGTGCCCACAGTTTCAGTGTCTGGTGAGGACCAGCTTCCTGCTTCATAGCCAACTCTCTTTTTGCTGTAACATTAAACGGTTGATGGAGGAAGGGATCTTTTTATGATCTTTTTATAAGGGCAATAATTTCATTCATGAGGATTCTGCCCTCATTATCTAATCACTGCCCAAAGGCCTCACCTTTAAATTGCCATTACATTACAGATTTGATTACCACCTAAGAATTTTGGAAACATAAACATTCAGTCTATAGCAGTGTAGAAATAGTTAATTTCAAGATTACAAATTAAAGCATTGCCATTTTGATAAAAAGAAAAAAGGTTGCTTTTAAATACAATCTAAACATTGTCGGGGGGAGAGAGAAAGGGGAAGAAATGGTATGAAGAATTATCTTCAATCTTATACCTATGGGATTTCAGGAATGGTGGAATATAAAAGATAATTATTAATTAATGACGGGTTATAAGAAAGGAGACTGGCTCAAAATTTTAACCCAGAAGCCTCTGATGAGGAGATATAATTTGTATGACATTGAGGACAATATCATACTATGGAGACATCAATCTCCAAAAGAAGACCAATACACAACTGGTATTGAACTAAGTGCTAGAACTATGATGAAGAGTCAGTATTTGAGTCTGTCTTCAGAAAGCCCACAGTTTAAGGAGTCTAATTAAAAAAAACAAAAAGTCAAATGTAATAGGAGTAAATGTAGAGGAATCAGAGAAATGAGAGAAATGTCCATTGGTAGGAAAGTATAGGAAACATATCTGGGTACACGAGGGAATACTTGGAAGAGGATGGATGTCACTGAAGGAAAGCAATGAAAGATCAATAGTAGTCTTCATAAGATAGAGGATAGATACTCCAAGAAGAGGGAACAATTTTAAATATAAAGGAAACTTCATGGAAGATAATAAAACAAAAATATATTAGTCCAATTTTCACTAATTTACAAAAGGCTCTATTGTTCCCAGAGCTTTATTAAAATTATATGAAACCAGCTTTTAGGTTAATGCTTTGGAAGCCATCCAAGATGTGGTATAGGTTGAAAATATCAATTGCCTCAGTAAATGTTAGGGGAAAAAACAATAGGTTTTTAGAGAAACCAGGTATATTTTGGACTATGAACTAAACTCTTAATATACATAAAAAGATAGACATATCATTATAAGTTACTTATCAGTGTGCCTTGTGGATAATGCCTGGAAGATCATAGAAAGATTGGATATCATCTCAACATAGAGGTTGGTCTCCTTTTACTCTCAGAAGAACCAGTCCTTTATGACTTCTAATGTAAATTCTTAATCACCAAGCTGAGTCTGTACCTTCAGAGTCACTGAATACTATTTCTTAACGTACTTCAAGTATTTGATTCAATATTGGGGTATGCTTGGGTGCGAGTCTGAAGTCTGTGGAAAATCTATTTTAATAATAAGAGTCCTTAAAGAATAATACAGATTTTAATCCTTACCATTTCCCTTGTGTTGATCTTTCATTGCCACCTTAGCCTCCCCTTTGATGAATCAAATGATTGAGACTGGAGGAAAACTGTGGACCCTGCCAAGTTTGAACTATCACCAATATTTGACACAGTGATCCGCCACTCCTCCCTCCTTGATACACTCTCTTCACTTCTCTTCCAAACATCATACACTCCTGGATTCTTCCATGTTAACTCACTACTTACTTCTTCCCATTCTTTTTTGCTAGCTACTCTTTATTTGACCAACTACTTAATGACAACGTACTTCCAGGTTTAGGACTGAACTTCTTCTTGGTACCTAATGACTCCCTTGATAATCTCCCTCCATGGCTTTTTCTATCATCTATACATCATGACTCTCAAACTTCTCCATTTATTCCTGAACATCAGATTCATGTACATGAATGCCTAATCAACATTTACCTTGACTTGCTAATAGTCACCACAAACATAAAACTCCCAAATTAAAGTCTTGATTTACTCCTTTTCTATTACCAAGACTATTCTGCTGGAGGCTGTACTCATCCAGTTAATGGTAACTCTATCCCTATTTTCTCAAGCCAAAATTTTGGAGTCATTTTGACTCCTCTTTTTTTCAAAACCCATTTCCAATTTGGTAGATAATTTTATTGTTCTTACCTTTGAAGTCTATGCCAAATTTTATAGTTTTTCATCACCTCCACTGCTACCACTATGATCCAAGCCACCATCATCTCTCACCTGGACTATTACAGGAGCTTCCAAACTACTCTCCTACCTTTCTCCCCTTGCTCTCCTTTCTCCCATCAATTCTGAACACAAATTCTAGATTAATCCTCTTGAAATGCAATTCAGATCATGTCACTCCTCTGCTCAAGTCCCTCAAACAACTGAATTTCCATGTTACTAAGAGCACAGTGGTCTATGAGTACCCACGTGACCTGAGAGTCAAACCTCTATGATCTTAATTCATTTGCCTCAGCAGCCACAGTGGCCTCCTGGATCTTCATTAAACATTCTGTCCCAGTGAGAGACAGACATTAATAAAATAATTATACAAGCATATAACTAATTTAAACTGTGTTAAGTAAATTAATTAAAATTATGGGTAGCCACGAGCATATATGAGTAGTCTAGGGGTGAAGTGGGGTCATGAAAAAGACACAATTGCAAGAAGTTTTTTGGGAGGGATTCTTCCAGGTGGAGGTGAACAGCTGTCCAAATCTGAAGTTGGACGGTGAGGAGGTGGCAGCTTGGCTCATTGAGTAACTGAAGGGCCAATTTTGCTGGAGTAAAGAGAACAAAGGGAAGACAAGGCTACATATGTAATAGGATCTAGATTTTAGTCTTTAAGAGTAATGGGGAAGTTTTGAGATGGGAAAGATTGGGTCTCTCAAGTTTTAATAATGTACACAAGTATCTAGGTCATTTAGGTTTTCAGATAATAAGTCCCATAAACAGGATGAGTAAGTAGCTAAACAGTGCAAGTAGGTAAAATGAGACACTGTTTTTGAACATTTATTTTATCTAATTCAAAACTTCCCCAGATGGCATCCCAAGTCTGTACATACTTTGGTGTTTTTTAACACTGCCATCATAGACACACATACCTTAACTTGTTTTTTTTTTCTTTTATAGACTCTCAGTTTAAACAGATTCACCTTTCATTGTTTTCTAGAATGCTATCCTAGTGCTTGAGATTTGTTTTTGCCTTTTTTTTTTTTTTTTTTTTTTTTTTTTTTTAATGAGTTCAATCTTAGTTCAGTTTGAGTTTCAGGGGCAGTTCAAGTCAGGTCTTGATTTGCCTGAGCCAGTTTCTCCTCCCTGGGATATATCAGTCCTGCCTAGATATGCTCTTCAGATGAAATAGAGTTGATAGTTTCAATTTCACAAGGACTCATATTAGAAGCTATTTCTCTTTTAAATAATAACAGCATTCCAGGCAAAGACGATCAGGTGGCTAAGTTTCATAAAGCTGTGAACAATAGGCGAGTACTGGAATTGATTCAAATGTTTAATTATTTGTTGAGAGAAGGTTGTCTAGAGGCTTCACACAAGAAGAGACTTTATTGATTTTTATTATTCAAGGAAGGTAATAATTTCAGTATAAAAAAACAAGGACCAACTCCTCTGTTAAGCAATAATGACAAAATGTTTGTCAAAATAATGCTAGCAACTGAGAAAACAAAAGGTCCAAAGAGCCCCTCTTCTTTATTTCATGTCATCAATCTTGTGGTCTCCAAACCTGCAGGGAATGTCACAATAATGTAGGTTGCATTGAAGATATTTTTGAAGTTGAGAAAAGATACACCAATTTCTTTTGTATTTATGTCAGTATCAGACTAATGTCTTTGACGGAGTGCACTGTAATAACAAGCTCAGTAGCCAAACACTGGCCTCTCTATCTAAGGAGTCTTGTGGTCATTTAGCATAGGTAGATAATGACCAGATGGGGTCCAAGGTAACTAGGTCAGAGAGCACAAAAAGATTAATATATTTCATATGCTGTGAGTGAACAAAAGAAAATGGAATTTACAGAGGGATTAGACTAGATGAAAGATGAAGCCATAATGTAACAAATAATCTGAAGTACTCAGAGGTGGCATCATGTAAAGAAAAGGGCATTTGCTAAATTGAATTTAGAATACCTCAGTTTTAGGTTTATTCCTGCTCCAAAATAGTAACACATAATAAGGAAAAGTGTTTTGTCTTTCCAGGCAGCCAGGAAAGACAAAACACTTTTCCTTAATATGTGAAATGGAGCTAATATTATATATGGGGTAGGCAAAGCAGGTTTACAGTTGTTCATATGGAAAACAATACAATCATTAACAAAGAATGATACTAGAATAAGTGCTGTGTTTTGCGTACTCACAACTGAAAACCTTGCCCACCCCTGTGTGCAACATTCTGAAACCCTTATGCAGATTTACGATTTTATAAAGATCATTGAGAACATAATAGGAGGATTGGAAGCAATGAATATAATTAGCAAAAAGAAATTGGAAGAAGGAATGAAAAATAAAATATAAGTATAGCATTTCCCAGCAATATGGGGAGAAAGAAGAATGCAGGAGCCAGACGGTGACTATGAGGATGAATGGGGTTTTTAGAGGAAGAACCAACTGGGAGTTCTTTCTTAAAAATACTGTTTCAAGACTTTAGCCAGTGAGGCTAGAATCTGGAATTCCAGGACTACGTTAGTAGGTACATAGCCCAAACAGTTTCAAAAGTGACCTTAACTAGTTGCACCAGAATTTCGGTTGATTCACACTTGGTGGAATGTGGCTAGGAGCCTGAGGAAAACACCTCAGCAGAACAGCTATCATGCTGTGTACCCCTTATGAATTATGATTCTTCCTCAAAGTAGTACTCAGTTATAAATGGCATATTTTCACCCCCCCCCATATTGTGGAATATCCAAAAGATATTCCAAAGCCCTAACCACATGTAATTCTGAAATACAAGTATTAAGATCTTCACTTTATAGATAGATAGTGAAATGCTAAGGTATTAGGCATGTAATAGAGCTGAAATGCAAATGCACATGACTTGAAATAAATCCGTGGCTCCTTCCAGAACTAGGCAAGAACTACCTCTAAAGTCTTTATTCCTTCTTAATGGTCTGTACCCACCAGGGAATACTCTGGACTGTCTAGATCACTGGCTACTTCAGGCATGCAATAGGGGTGCCTTCAGTGAGAGATCTATGAATCTGCATCCGAAAATAGCTGAGGTCATAGAAAAACATGGAACTGTATGGGAACTGGGGAACTATATCTTATACTGTACTGATTGATTTCTTAAATAATTTTTCATGAGCGAACTTTCCTGTGAAGGTTATAGGAAAGTGATAGTGGAAAAACCACAAAGGAGACGTTCTTAATAATAAAGGAAGGGCATGAGTTAATGATCTTCAGTGCAGATAAGGTAGTGGGACTGGAAGAGAGGTGAGATATAGGTCATACAGGGTAAAGACGATTGAATTGAATGGAGTGGTTGATTGGATATGGGAAAATGAGGGTGAGGGAAAAGTATTCAAGGACTTTTGGACTTGGAAACTGGGGCAGATACGACTTAGAAACAGGAGGAATTCAGTGGTATGGAGGGAGCTCCTTTGCTCTACTACCCAGCCTGCCTTCCTAAGCTGTTGATGCCGAGGTGCTAGTTCCAGACACCTAATGATGCATGTCATTAATTTTCACCTTTAATGAATAAGCCCCACTCCAGACCACCCTCAAAACCTCTTTGAACCCAGAGAGTTACCTGAAAGCCTCACTCTCCTTTATGTGTTTAATTATGTGAGCAAAGGAGGTTGTCCACTGACACCTGGCTTGTGCCTGTACCTGTCAGCATGAAACAGAGGTTGGCTATTATCCCAGAAATGTTTTTGTAGACAATCAGCCTAAGAAAGTAGATCCTTAAATTTTATTTAAGTAACTGGAGTAAAACAAGATTTTAACTCACATAATTTAAACCCTAGAGCCCATTTAAGAATGTACCTCCCCCATTCTTTAGTTTTCTTTATATTGTAAGAGATGATGTCTTCTGCTAGGGCTTTCGCAGACTATTTTCTGAGAATATCAGTCCTTGATCACTTGAGACTAGGCAAGTGTGAACAAGTGCAGTCATTTCTCCAAAGTTTCAGGGGGTGTTCCTGGACTTCCAAGATTATAATGCCTCCTTACTTCCCTTCAGACTGACTTGGATCCCCTCTATTTAAGCCCTGGCTGGGTAGCTCAGTAGGTTAAAGCATTGGCCCGATAGGCCAAAGTTGTGGGTTCGATCCCCAGACAGGGCATTCAAGAAGCAACCAATGAATGAATAAATAAATGGAATAACAAATTGATATTTCTCTCTCTCTAAAAAATCAATAAATAAAATATTTTAAAAATCCCCTTTATTTAATGTTGATACATTACACGAGAAATGCACCCAGCCCTGTTCACTCTTCATTATCCTTAAGAATGAGAATGCAACAAAACAAAACAAAACATAAAATTAATATACATGGACAACAGTATGGTGATTAGCAGGGGGAAAGGAGGGATGAAGGAGGTAGAAGAAGGTAAAAGTAGGATAAATGGTGATGGAAGGAGACTTTATTTGGAATGGTGAACACACAATACAATATACAGATGACATATTGTATAATTATACAGTTGAAATCTATATAATTTTATTAACCAAATGCCACCCTAATAAATTCAATAAAATTTTTTAGAAGATAAACAGAGTGAGAATGCCCAAGAGCTGAAAAAAATCTCCCATTGTCTTTGGACATTGATATGACATCGAGGCTTATAGCAGGCAACAATTTAAAGGAAGGGAGAAGGAAACAAAGAAAGATCCTTGTAGTACGGGCTCATGAGCTTTGGGAAACAGCCTAAATTATTAAACTGTCAAGTTGTCAGGACAGAGACAAACTCAAGTCTGGAGCTGAATCCCTCTGCGGCCCTCACCCAAGCGGCGGAGAGCACAGAAGGAATGGGGGACAAAGGAGCTTTTAAAATTCCAATGCCTTCTGTCCTGAGCGTGTGTTTCTCTCCTAATTCCCCAAGAGCCCAATAGCTAGTCTGTCTATTTGAGTCACAGGGGTATTTACTTATTCTGAGCCCAGTCCTGAGGGAGAAGAAGAAATAAATAAGATTGGAAGCATGTTCTGAAAGAGAAGTGAAAAAGAAGACATCATGGTGGCGTAGAGTATTTTTTAAAAGTTTTCTTTTTGGTCCACGTCTACAGAAGAAGAAAAGCAGTATTTATTTACATGCACAAGGTTTCATGACACACAGCCCCACATTATACTCTCATACCACATGTTATAAAATGTACTATGAAAACTTGGGCAACTAATGAGTAGCCACAGCATGTGGCTTATTTAAGGCCATGTAGCATCCTATCTTATAAGTATGAGGTGGGGGGACCCAAAAAAAGAAATTTATTTATTAAAAAAGTTGTGTAGTTATGCTTACATGTTTCAACTTCAGTCACCTTCAAAGTACTCTCTATTTGATGCAATATACCTATCAAGACATTTTCCCACTGCTCGAAACAGTTTTTGAACTTGTTGATTTTGATGCCTTTTAGTGTTCCTGCCATTTTTTTTTTCACCTCTTCTACATTGGTATAATGCTCGTCTTTGAGGACTTTTCTCATCTGGGGAAACAAAAGTCACTCAAGGTGAGATAAGGTGAACAGGAAGGGTGGGGGATGGGGGTCATGCTGTTTTTGGTCAAAAACTTCTGAACATTCAGCGTGGTGTGGGCAGGTGAACTTGTAAATCGCCTATTGTGAAATGGGCAAACGTGTTGAACGAGTCTTCAGAAAAATTCAATGAGGTCAAGTGCAGCCTCTCACAGCACCACCAGATGGTACACTGATACAGATGGACTCCTAGGACACTCACTGAGTGGGGGAAGCTTGAGTACAAGCTTGTACTAGAAACGGTCTGCCCCAGAAGTAACTGGAAGATAATTCCAGTTATTTTCACCCCCCCATATTTATATAAATATATATGTATGTAAATATATAGGCATTCATATATATGGTATTGTATGTGTGTAGATACAGATTTATGGATAGGTACTTAAATATATACATAAATATTCATATATTAATATACTGTACAATAGAATTTTCAGGGAATAGTACAGAGCTCTATTCCATTATTTCTTCCATGACAGCCTTCTTTACTGCACTGTTTGTGATTCAGAAAACTTTTTTCTGTGTCTTGGGGACTGGAATACATGTGTATTGGGAACATTCTCTTGAGTTTCTGGAAAACTTTCTCCTTTTCAAATAAATAAAGAGAGGCTTGAGAGGAGAAGTAATTTGACTTTCAGAATGACACCAAGATCTTGGCAGTGTGTTTTTTGTACTTTGTTTAAATCTACCATATATAATCCTTTCTTTGACCCTTGTCTTATTTCACATCTTGGAATGACCTCTCTTCTTTGCCTGACCAATTGCTAAACCCAAAATGAATGAATAAATGAATGAATGAATGAATCAGTTAATGTTGTGAAGTTATTTGCTGCATTTGAAAATCATGTCTGAAGTGACTAACGAAAACAACGTACAAGCTAACTATTTGACATTGAAGTTTTTTAAAAATATGAAAAAACTGTTTCAGAATGAAAGTTACAACTTCTACCTTTTTTTTCCTGAGCATGCCCGATGTTAGCATAACATACATGTGGTTACATTTTTCATTTCATATGAACATCCATTCAACACATGAACCTTCAATTTTGAAGCTGAAAAAGCATTAGTGAGTTTATGTTTAGGTGTCTGATATTCTATATTTCTCTTCACAGTTCTCATAAAAATAGATTTGCACCAGGATAATCAGATCATCTTCCTTTTTATTCTTTGATTGTTCGCTACATGTGGCTTTTCATCTTTGTGTTATTATTCATCTGTGGAAATGTAATCACTTGTCTTGTGTTATTGTCAAAATGTATCCAAGAAAGTTTGATCAAGTAAAAGAGAGAATTCAGCCTCAACTACAAGGATATTTTTTTCCTACTAAAATTGGTCAGTTTTCTTTTTTTTTCCAGTTTTATTGAGATATAATTGACATACAATATTGTGTTAGATAATTTTTCCCATTAAAATGGGCCAGCTTTCTTTTTTCTTTTTTTCAAGTTTTATTGAAATATGATTGACATATAACATTGCATAAGTTTAAGCTGTACAACAAAATAATTTAATATACATATATATTGCAAAATAAGTGCCACAGTAAGGTTATTTAACACATTTGTCTTCTCAAATGATTACATTGTATGTGTGTATGTGAACTCTTAAGAACCTTCAAATACACCATGCAGTATTGTTAACTATGGCCACAAGGTTGTACATTACAGAATTATCCATTTCATAAGTAGAAGTTTGCACCCTTTGACAAACATCTCCTCAGTTCCTCTACCTTCCCACCCTAATCCCCATCTAGGAAAACACCAATATCCTCTCTGTTTCTTTGAATTTATTTATTTTTTTTTTGAGGGAGTGGATTTTTAAATTTTGTATTAATTTATTGGGGTGACGTTGGTTAATAAAATTATGTAGGGTTGAAGTGTACAATTCTATAACACATCACCTGTATTTTATACTTTGTGTTCCTTTTTTTTTATTCTACATATAAGTGAGATAAACAGTGTTTTGTCTTTGTCTCTTATTTCACTTGGCTGAATGCCTTCAGGGTGCATCTTTGTTGTGGCAAATGTCAGGCTTTACTTCCTTTTTCTGGCTGAATAATATCCCACCACATATATATATATATATTATCTATCTATCTATATACACAGACACACATATTTATACATATACATTTTCTTTATCCATTTATCTGTCGTTGAACACTTAGGTTTTCCCATGTCTTCGTCATCGTGATTAATGCTACAATGAACACAGAAGCACAGTTATCTTCTTGAGGTGTTAATTTCATTTTCTTTGGATATATACCCAGAAGTGAAATTGCTGGATCATTTGGTGGGTCTATTTGTGTGTGTGTGTGTGTGTGTGTGTGTGTGAACCTCCATTCTGTTTCCCACACCAGTGGTTGTACCAGTTTATATGCCCACCAACAGAGTTCTCTTTTCTTCACATCCTTGCCAACATTTGCTATCTCTTGTCTTTTTGATAATAGCCATTCTAATGGGTATGAGGTGAGATCTCATTGTGATTTTATTGGCATTTCCTGATGATTAGTGATATTGAGCATCTTTATGTGTACCAACTGGCCATTTGAATATTTTTTTTTTTGGATATATGTAGTCTGGTCCTTTGTCCATTTTTAAATCAGATGATGATAATGATGATGATCACTGAGCTGTATGAGTTTTTATATATTTTTCATATTAACCCCTTATCACATGTATGGCTTGCAAATATTTTATGGCATTGTGTTGAGAGAGAATCATACATTAGCATATGAATGAATGAATGACATAATCTAACCAAAATAGAATGTGGATAGCTATAAGAGAGGATTCCAATAATTAAGGTACATGAATTATATTTCAAAAGATCTATTCCTTGACTACATAAATAACATGGAAGACAAAAACCAATTTTGAATAAATTAGAGCATGGATTGCAAATTGGTTGTCCACTAGCCGAATCTAGACAACTGTACCCTGCATATTGCTCTTGAAGTTGAGATGTTTCAAGTAAAACTTCAATTGCTGGGTTTTCTTGAAGACCCAGCAACATTGAGCTGACATGCCCCTAGGGTAACAATCACCTAGATAAGAAAATACTTGTCTCCTTCAGATAGGGCATGTATCTCCTTGTTTGTCAATATCGCTACTCAATCTGGATAATTCTTTATGCTACTTATGTGGTTCTTAGAAGATTCTGAGTTCTTAACCATTGGCTTCAGAATATACCTTTTAGGAATTAGTAGGATGTTTGAACATGTATGCATCACAGCGTGTGATAAAGTGCAGGAGGTAAAAATTATTAAGATGTATGATTCTCTCAGGGAATTTAGATCCCAGCAGGACAGACTGAATGATTTAACAAAAGAATGAAATATAAACATGCTCAGTAAGAATTAGTGGAAAGCACTATGAAACCACAGAGAAGAGAGAAATTAGTTTTTCTTTAGAAGAAGGGGGAAAAATAGTATAAGTAGCATTTGAACTAGATTTTAAGAAGAAACAGATTTTTACAAATTGTAGATCTGAAAGACATTCTGGGGAGGAATAGCAAACATGATGCATGAATAGAAATATATAGCATGTATAGAAACATATATGCTGTAAATAGAATGTATAAACATGAAAATAATATAGCATGTTGAGAAGGACACAGTAACCAACTGACTATAACATTAAGTGAAAACTGAGGGGAAGGTGCTATAATAAATCAGTCAATAAATGGCAACGACACAAAGACTTCAAAGATCCTTAAATGTCATATTAAGTCATTTTGACATTATTCGATGAGCAGTGATAGCCACTAGAAGGATTGAGGTGTGATTTAGTTGATTTAAACAATGAATTGTAAAAATTTGATTTTTGGAAATGAATGATGAAGGAGGTGAGAGTAATCATGACTTGTACCAAGGTTAGTGATGATGAAGACAGAGAATACAGATTTAAGAGTCATTTCTTAATTCAATTTAGTATGAATAAATCCAATATAATATTTTTTAATTGGATCACATTGGTCAGGAACCATGGTGGATATTTGTACCAAAATTCTGAAGAAGACCTATGTCATATCCACCATCATGTTGCTGTGACTCTGGTATGAAACTGAATACAATCAATGGGAATAGTTGAGACTGAAAAATAAGAAAAGTAAAATAAGAAATAAAGAAACTTTAAAAAAATACTACTTATGTCTTTTTAACCACTCAAAACCATAACTCTCTAATTCTATTGTTCTCCCAACTGAGATGTAAGATAAAATTAATGAAATATTGCATAGTTTGTTTACTGGTCCCAAGACTCGACCGGAAAATGTAGCCTCAAATGTCTCCTGTGATTGGTCCTAGAACTTTTGTTCAGTTCAATCTTTTTGCTACAGTTTTCCTTGCTTCTAAATTTTAGCTCCAAATAGAAAAGCATGTGAATATGATATACCCATGTAAGACTTTTCGTGGCAATTTGTTTATGGCCTAGACTTATAATAATGCAATGTTTTTCAAAAACTGATGTCTTTGCTCCGAGGGTAGTAACTTGCTGCACTTTTAGAGCTTTTGCCGTTTGTAGGCAGGAGTGTACGAGGGGATAAAGAAAAAAGAGAGAATGAAGTTTTAAATTTTCATCACTAATTCCTTTTAACCTGAATTTTCTTGCTCGTTTACCAGACACATGTCTCACATCCCTGCCCCTGCAGTGTCATCCTTGCTACTTCCTTGCTGTGGGAGAAAAGCTTTAGAGAAAGGACAACAGGGTATATAGGACGAGAGCTTCTGCTCTGTCAGCAAGTTCAATCCTTGCTTTGTGCCCAGAGTGTTGTGGACGAAAAACAGCTGAAATGGCAGTGACTCCTTATCACCTGGGTGTGGGGTGGGCTGGGTGTCAGGAATCCTTTCAGGTATATGATCCTGTCAAGCCGCGTGCTCTCTGTAGACGGCAGTTTCCTCATCTGCACCTTGAGGGAGGAGGCTGGATGATCTAAAAGGCAGCTCTGCACCATGTGTAAGAATAATCCGAGAGTTATATGGCATGCAGTTAGATCCCTTTCCCAAACAGGATCAGAAAGTCCCAAACTATTGCTTTATTGAATCAACAGAAGATCCTCCTATTCAAAAGACACTGTTAAGAAACAGCTCACAGATACAGAGAACAAATTGATGATGGCCTGAAGGGAAGGAGGTTGGGAGGCTGGGCAAAAGAGGTGAAGGGATTAAGAGGTACAGACTGGCAGCTACAAAATAGACATGAAGGTGTAAATTACAGCACAGGGAATATAGTCAATATTATTGCAATAACTATGTGCAGTGTCGGGGGTACTAGCCTTATCTGGGTATCACTTGATAAATTGCATAAATGTCTAACCACTATGCTGTACACTTGGAACTAAAACAAAATAATATTGAAGGTAATAAAAAATAAAAAGACATTATTACCTGGTTATGTCGGTTAAAATTACTCGTAATTCTAGTTTACAGCAATCACTTCTTTTCTTTCAAAATGTATACATCTTTGGAATCATTGGTAGGAGCCTTAGCTATTTTCACTTTAACTAAGTTTTCATATGATTAGCGTTGTAAAGTTTAAGGATTTCTGGCTCCATAACTTTCCGTGCCTCAGTTTTCTCATTTTTAAGACAGTTAATAACAGTATTTATTCGAAGATTGAATGGGTTAATTTATGAAAAATGTCCAGAACAATACTTGATACTGTATAATTGATTGCTCTTATAGCTGTCATCTACAAGTATAACATTCCAACAGAGTGGGTGTTTGTGTTTTTTTGTTTTGTTTTGTTTGCTGTCATTTACTTTTATTGTTGTTTTTGCTTATCTATGAGAATATGAACAATGGTGGAGAACACGGACCCTTGATTCTCTCCGTCACTGCTCTGTAAACTTGAACGATTTGCTTAGCCTCTCTACATGCTTTAGTTTTGTTTCTCCATTTGCAAAAGGGGGGAGATAATAGTACCTGTCCATTGGGTTAGTGTATTTTAAAAGTATGTAGCAAACATCTACTACATACAGAGATTACTCGAAGAGCTGGAGATACTCAAGAGAACAGAACAGCAAAATTATCTCTGCCCTCATGGGACTTACATTTTAGTGGTGTCTGGGATTGAGATAACATAAAAAGCATTTCAGAAGAGGGTTTTTTTTTGTGTGTGTTTTGTTTTTTACAAAATAAGAATTCAATAAATATCTATTATTTTTTCTTTTTTTCTCTGTGTTTTAAAACGTGCCCTGTGATTGCTTGAGGCACATGGTGGACAGTGGTGGGCCGTGCTGGGGCTGTACACTGGAAGGTAGAATTGTGGGTGGTCAGTCTCAGGTTTGAAAGGTGATCCTGGGGGATGGTGAAAGCTGGATAAAATATCCATAAGACATTCAAAAGATAAGGACTGAAATATGATTAAGTGAAATCAATTTCAAATTTGGAAGAACGCTGGACATACCGGTCTTCCATTGTGCCCCAGCAGTCCACATAGGCTCTATCCGTAAAGCATGGCCAGAACCCAAAGATCAGCAATGTCTGGATAATCTACGAGCCCTTCACATGTTGTTCTGAGGTGTGCTTTCCTGCCCTAACTTAAAATGTTCTGCCTACTCAGAGTCTATGTCTTCTAAATCGATTTTAAGTTCTTCTCTGACATGAAAACTCCTGACTACTACAGAGAGTGCGAATCATTTTTTTTCTTTTTAAAATTTCAAAACACACCCAGTAGAGTAAAATCTGATACAAATGTATTATCTTTGTCTTTTGTGTAAATGCCTTCTCCAGAGAAGAATAGGTATAACTTGAGAACTGGATTTGGGTAGAATTACATATTTACCAACTAAGATGCACAAATATTAGAAATTGACACATGTCATTTAGGTGGTAAACTCCAGAGTTTGGCTTTAAATCCAGATGGCTGGCATAACAATCCTTCCTGCCTTTTAGAGAGTATTTGTAGTGTTTGTAAAACTTGCCTCAGGGTTCGATTAAATCTGGGTGTCCTTAGTTAGAAACATAAACCCATGACTTGGACCTAGTGAGTCAGAATTTTTGTAAGAAGGACCTGGTCATCTATTCAGAGAAAAAAACATTTCTGGGTGGTCCTTAATATCAAAGAAGTTTGGGAACACTGGTTGAGAGGGTGGAGAAGAAAAGAATAATGATTATCCATTCATTGATCTGCAATCATTTCCAAGGAAGCAAATGTTGGGAAGCAGATATGCTTAAATAATGGTAGGAAATATAATAAACTACTCCTGGATGAGATGATGGAACACGTATGTCCTAGACAGTCTTGGAAGGCTATCAGCTCAGCAGATAGTGGGGGATCTCTGTGGTATGATCAGCCAGTTCCAGGACGCACAACTCTCTAGGGAGGTTCAAGGTTTTGGGCATCAGGGATACAACTGAAATAATGATTCCAGAGAAGAGAGTGTAAAAAACTGTGTCCTAACGTAATTTTCCAAGCTGATGATGGGGGTGGGCGGGGGGGGGGGAGGAAGTCATTTTTAGGCCAATAATTCCCACTGCTCAGCTGCTGTGAGATGTGTGAATCACTGAGCACATTTCAAGGAATAGCTGTCATGTGTCACTAACCGATTTTCACTGCAGATGGGCCCCAGGGTACTCAGGATCTATTTTGGGGAGGCCACAAGCAGTAAAAGCCTGCTGGTTTCACTGTAAGGAAATCTCACCCACCCTTGAAAATATGGGGAAATAAAACCTTAAGTCCAAGCACATTTTCCTCTTATTATGACTCATATTTTCTATATTTCTTCCTCTCCATCTCTCATTCTCACCTTCTCTTTCTCTGTGCTCTTTTCTTAGGCAACATCAACATTTTTCTCTCTACTAAGTATGTGGGCAAAGCATGCAGCTTGATTTTCTCTCTACCCATAAGGAAGAGAGTAAAACAAGAGTTAGTGCGCATATTGTATGTTTTTGTCAGTCCAGTGCCATTAAAATCCTCTCAGGTTCAATTATTTCTCTTTTTCTCCATTTGCCAGCTGGATGTTGATACCCAGGGATATGTAAGAAAACTGCTACTGAAGATGGCAGATTCTTCCTTACCCATGATCCCTGTCATAAGCAGAATACTGGCACTTCTTTCCCCTCAAAGATGTCTATGTCCTAATCCCTGGAGCCTGTGAATATGTCACCTTCCATAGCAAAGGAATGGCACAAGTGTGATTAGATTAAGGATCTTGAGATGGAGAGATGATCCTGGATAATCTGAGTGAGCCCAGCATAATCACGAGGGTCCTCACAAGAGGGAGGAGAGTCAGGGAGGAAGAAAGAGATATGATAACTGAAACAGACAGGAGTTGGAGTGATGCAGGTCTGGGAGCCAAGAAAAGCAGACAGCTTCTAGAAACTAGCAATGTCAAGGAAACAGATTCTCCCCGAGTCCCTAGAAGGAACGCAGCCTTGTTTACCCAGCTTAGACTTCTGACCTCCAGAACTGTAATTTAACAAATGTGTGTTGCTTTAAGACACCACAATTGTAGTAATTAGCAGCAACAGGAAATGTATAGTCCTACTGACTGGGCACATGCATATTGGACCATTATGTGAATAAGAAACAAACTTGTATTGTGTTAATCCAAAGGACTGTTGGTACATTGTTTTCAAAAGTAGGTAGTATCATTGTAAATATTATAGACTTTAGACATCACACTTCAAGGTATCCCAAGAAGTTACGGCCACCAAGTTGGAGGTGACTCAATCTGTCTACCTCAAGCCTCTATTTTCTTCTCACTTTCTCATAGTCTCAAGTTCATTTTACTTTTGTGTCCTCTTCCAATGCCTTTTGTGACTATGTCAGGCTTAGAATACTAACTTTTGCCAAAGTCTTTAAATAGTTATGCATTTTTCCATGCAAAATAAATAAAGTGGATAAATATGGTAAAACAAATGGAGCATCTCAACAAGGAATTACCAGAAAGATAATTTTAAAATGCAATTATCTGCAGTGCATCTGTTCAAACACCCTCGCTACCATTTTTCCCTCTAAATTTTGACTTTTCCTTCTGGTGGTCCCATTTTATAAGGCTTTTGAATAGGGTTCATTGGATTGGAGCTTCAACAAGACAACAGAAATTGTTTATATGCCAATATTATATTTTTAAGGTTTTCTGATTGTTTATGAATAAGACAAGAGTTGGGTTCACTACAGAAGCCAGGGTGCAATTTCAGAGGGCTTTATGATGCTCCAACCCACACTTTCCTGCCTTAATCTTATCTTCTGCAGGTATCTGTGGTAGACAAGGGAGTTTGGAAACAATGTACAGCAAGGCTCTACATAATAACAGAGTTGCAAGATGTGGAGAGCCAATGCCCAAGGAACTGCTTGGACCTGAGCTCCCTAATGCAGAGTGTGCATTTGAATATTTGTAAGAGTGGGAACTAAATTTTCATTGGCCCAAGTCACGAAATTTTGGAGTTGTTTTAATAGTTGTCCTGCTCTTCCCTACGAAGATGGGAAAAAATGCACAGAGGATTGTTTGTGTGGTCTAAATTTATCATTGTAACCCAGAGGATCATCAAAGTAAAGTGATTTGTCCAAGACCCTGTATATGACAGTGGCCAAGTCAAGAGTTTGTATTGACTCCATTCAGGCCCTTCACTCACATATTCCGTATCTGAATCCCTCCGAGAGTCCTTTTCCAGTCCTTCCCTTCTCCAGGTTTGGAATCAGCGGTAGGCTCCCTCCCCTGAAGTGGCCTGGGAAATGTCTTCCAGCCTCTCCTGTAGCACTCGCTGTTGCATTGATTTACTAGGAGATTTATGGCATTGACCTGGTCTCAATGAAGAAACTAAATCCAATTCGCTAAGGAATTACAAGCCTGTCTGATCAATAATCTATTTATCTCCTTCACTTTGCCATCTTTAGACACTCCAAACTTGATGTGGGAAATAGAAAGCATTTAAAACATATAATTATGTAGCCTCAGAAAAGGCCTCCAACATTTCTGAAGATTTTCAGTTGCCTTTGAGGAAAGACTACCCTGGTTTGGGTAATAAAGATCATCATCCAAGTATGTAGCTTGAGCTCATTGATGAAAATCAAGTGTCAGGATAATAGGGCCTATAATTGCAATGTTTTCCATCCTGGCAGGAGTCTATATGGGATATTGGGACCAGTGCTGGGAACCTGGTTTTAAAGTCATCTAACTGAATGGAAGCATAGTCAAAGGAAAGCAATGTAGTAATAAAGAAAATAAAATATTTTGAAATATGAAAACATATCTGAAGAAGCTGGATATTCTGTTGGTGCAGAAAAACCAAGGAAACTTGGAAGACAACTTTAAATAATCAAAAGCTGGTGCACAGGAAAAGCAGTGTTTTCCATATATATCAAGATGGCAGGCTTAGAATACACTCAGACACATTAGGGAAGAGAGTTTAGTTTGATAGCAAAACAACCTTTCTTATGCCTGTAACTCTCATAAAATAAAATTCCCTTTCCTGGAGGTAGCTATCTCTATGCCATAGGAGAAATTTGAACCACACAGTGATGTCTCAGTAGTGGACTATGGATTTGAAATGGGAAGCAGTCAAACCAGGGTGAAAATGATAGATGTTGAGCTTATCCTGCACATTGATTCAGACACCTAATCTATAGGGCCTGTCGCTACCTCCTCATGTACACTGGCTCACTTGCCGTTGCTCTCTTCTTTCTGATTCTTGGATTTATGACTACATACTGTTCCTTCGAGACTGACTTCTAAGCTCTTAAGAGGAGCGATGCGGGAGTTCCCTCTTTTGGGCCCCTTGGTCTGTGATTGTTGGTTCTGTTTTCTAGCATAGTTGTGTGTGTGTGTCTATATGATCATGGGTATGTGTGGTTTAAATTATTGACTAAAATTGTCTCTGTTCCCTTCTCCTCAAAATTATGTAAGCCACTAGCTTAGACGATACAGAAACACTTGATGCTTTTTTATTGCCAATTAGTTTCCTTCAAGAGAACTATAGACACTGAACAAGAAACTGAACATCAAATAAGACTAAGAAAAAACTTAAAGCAAGTCTCTATGCTATATTTATTTTAACATGGGGTTTCTGTAGGGCCAGGTTGAAGCTCACAGGGCTCCGCCTCACCGTAAGTCAGTTGCTGGCTCTTTAAATCTTACTGCGATATGACTAGCTTCATTGTACAGGAATCAAAGGTATGGCCAGCCCACTTATGTGGTCTTGCTAAAAATGAGCACAACCTTGCTGTAGAGTAGGAAAAGGTATTTTCTATCTTTTTAAATTACATTAGTAGCACAGAATTGGGAGGCAGCAGAAGATATGAGCATGAAAAAGAACATAACAGTTTAGTGCACAGTAATTCTGTTCAGCTATAAATATGGTCCTATGTGTCTCTTGCAATCTGAAAAATTCCTGCTTCTTTCCCTTGGGAAAGAATGAAAAACAGGTAGATAAACAGATGTAAATGCTTCCTTCTCTGGCTTTTCCTCGCCCTATGTTTTATATAGAACAGGCACTCTGTGCTTGTTGAGTAAATAATTGAATGAACAAACATGGATAAATGAAAGCTAAGGAGAAAGCTTGGATCACATTATCTTGAAAGTGCTGCTCAGATTGAAAATTTTATTTTTCTATGAGTCTGCTGTTTGACTTTTCAGAAATGTGTCACAAGTTGCTTAAATACAAATAAAAGATTGAAAAATGAATGCCCGTAAGTACTTAAATGACTAATGTGGGCCATACTCTGCATTTACTATCTTCTAATTTTGCCTTACTAAAAGCCCTTTGAAATTTGTATTAATGCCCATGTTTCGCTCATGAAAACACCAAAGCTCGGAGGCAGAGAGCCTCGCTCAAGGTTGGTCAATTGTGTAACACCAGAAACAAAACCTGAATCAAAATTTTCTGATTCCGTGTGACTGTTTCACCCTCCATAGAATCCTCCGTGATCAACACCACTGAGCAAGACACACGTCCCCACATAGTTGGGCTTCCTCCATTATGAAAATGTTACTGAGTTAGCTCCGATGATGACAGCATTTGTGCTTCTAGAAGCTACAAGCTCAATTTCTTCGGGCTCCAATTAATAGTTCTCCTTTTCCTGCTGTAAATGTCTGGACAATACAAGTACTGCCAGTGCCTTGAAACACATCAAAAGCCATAAACCCCAAGACTATATGGGTCTAGACGGTCCAGAGTGTGATTCACAATCAGTAATAACAATAGCTGGGGCTTATTTATTGAGCGTTCCCCACTGGCAGGCGCCTTCCCCAAAGCTTTTATAACAATGATCTCATACGATGCTCAGGACAAGCACATAAGGCAGCCACTTGTCACTATCTCTATTTTACAGGTGAAGATACCAAAGCTCTATGTAGTGTTACCACCTTCATTTCACCAAGGCTGGGGGAAGGTGAATCACTTATTCAAGGTCAGAGCCAGAACTCAAACTCACGTCTTCTGATCCTTACTTTTACAAATGTTTCTACCCTGGTACAGGAATAAACAGTAGGGTCAGGCTATTTATAGAGTTCTGTGTGCTCTTCTTGTGGGGCGACACAATCTAGTCAAGGGTATACATATAAGACACATTGTATGCTCTCAGGGGTCAAAAAGAGGGGATATAGACCTAAAGAGTGCAGGGTTTTAAGCACGACAGGCATTCTGGGTTCAAATCCCAGTTCCAATTTATTACCTATGAAAATTTCAAAAAGCCACTTCTAGTCTTCAAGCCTCTGTTTTCTCATTTGAAATTTAAGGATAATAATTTTCCCTCCTTCATCACGTCATTCTTAAGAGTTGAATCATTTATCCAGTTGAACAAAAAATGTTCAAAACAGAATTGATCACTAATCTAATACCTGAGAAGATAATCCAGAAGCATGTAGAGAGAAATGAAAATATTTTTTAAAAGTTGGTATGAGCCACCTCGTACTTTGAAGAGGAGGAATGTCTCATAAAGAGCTTAAATGTTATTAAAACATTTTAGTCCTCAAAGGATACTCTCAGGTAGCTCTTCTGCCCTCTTTTTGGTAAGGAAATCACAAGTCAGATATGGAAAATGATGAGCTTAATATTTTGTTATAGACTAGTGAATTTAGGGACTTCAGTTCTCTTCTACTTCCTTCTAGTTTGGTGTAACTGTGGTCAGTGAAGACATTGTGGGCCTTAAAAAGATGCAAAATCCCCTGAGCACAGGGATACGTGACTCCATATAAGGACACGCCAGACATAGAAAGACTTACATTTAATGAGTCCTTTTCTAATATTTTTTCCTACCTCCATTCTCTACATAGATAAAAAAAAGACAGAATTTTTCTGAGCAACCAATCTATGCCATGGGAATCATTTGTATTACATCACTTAATTCTCAAAGCATCCCTGTGTGGTGGGTATTCTCCCCGTTTTAAAGATAAAAAAGTAAGGCCCAATATAGTAAAGCACTTCACTAGGAAGTTAATACTTTCAGAACCCAAGTTATGTGTCTCTAAAATTCATGCTTTTTAAATTTTTTTCTGATTCATTATCTCCATCACACTACAGAACCTGCTGGAATTTTCCATGGTACCTGCTGCTTTCCTAGGCCAAATACATTCTCCGTTGTTTTTTTTTCTCTATACCCGAAGAATTGAAAACTAGTAAGAGGGAGAAAGGGAGAGAGAGACTGGCCTCTTTTTTCCAACGACTCCATTTCATTTTTTTCCTTTTTTTACATCTAATAATGTTTGCCACAGAGGCCTGTTCATTAGGTTGTTGTTATATGCAGTGGCACATATGGGAGAAACTAACTCTGATCTGGAAGAAACAATTGGAAAACATATAATAGCATATTTGGAGCTGCACTGAAAGACTGTAATTCATAACGCTCCATATGTCCTCAAGTTTGTTCCCTGGACATCTTTGATGCTGGAATACTAGTGGAATGTTATGTCCCAGCTTGGAACAAACTGTTCATGCACTACAATTTTGTTGTGAAAGGTAATATATCCTGTTCATGGTGCCAAATTGAACTTCCTAAAATGTAATTGCTATTATTTATTCATATACTACAAACCTATTGTGTTTCCTCCAGATAAAAGTTTTGATGCACCTCTAGTAACCAGAAGAGAAAGTCCACAGTCTTTAGTACATGGCTCCAAGTCTTCCCAGTCCTGGTCTTTGTAAACCTCAATATTTCCATTTCCTTATTGCCAAATGCCAAGCTCTGGTCTGCATCCTTTCCATCTTCCTGAACACTGCCCACCTCTCTGGTCTCAGATAACGTATCACTGAAGGTGAGAACAAGAGGGATTTCAGATAGGTGCTCTTAATCTAGATTGGTTGGGCTTACTGCACTCCTAACCTCATAACTGTGTATAAAACCATGAATGCATTGGATGTGTGCACTTTTCCTGATAAAGTATTTAGAGTTATTTTTCAGACTTTAAAAATATCGGTTACCACCAAACTATTAAGGAACTACTACAGGACTTACCAGTTACTACTGTGCTGATCAGGATTGGGGGTGACTCTCTGAGAATATGCAGCCTTTCTCACATGCATTTGATTTTGACACATTTGTATTAGTTTCCTAAGGGTATCATGACAATTTACAAAAAAGCTTGATGGCTTGAAACCATTGGAATCTATTCTCTCACAGTTCTGAAGGCTAGACGTCTGAAATGGAGGTGTCAGCAGGGTTGCTTTCCCTGGAAGCGCAGAGGGAGGGTCCACCCCATGCTCCTTACTGGCTTCTGGTGGCTCCGTGCAAGCCTAGGCCTTCCTTGGCCCATAGAATCATCACTCTAGCCTCTGCCTCCATCCTCACATGGCCTTCTCCCCTGCCTGTGTCTCCATGATTCAAATCACCTTCTGTCTTTCTCTTATAGGGACCCCTGTCTTTGAGTTTTAGGCCAGCGTCATTTTATCCCAAGAACCGTAACTTAATTATACCTGCAAAGACACTTTTTCCAAATAAGGCTGCATACACATTTTTGGGGGAGTGAGGTTTGAGTACAATTCAAGTCACTATAACATTTATCAGAAAATATAGAGAGAATATAACATTCTAGGGGGGATAGTTTTGGAAAAACCATAGTGGATGTTTATCAAATAATGACTTATTGATTAAAATCTTATTTTAGTTGTTGGGAAACACATTCTTCCATTCTCTTAAGACAAAGTTTTATAATGTTGTGAAACTATAATTATGGTTCTTTCCCTGATATTTAGAAATTTATTTCTTCTTTTATTTTCTTGATATTTTTATTTTATCTAATTATTTATTTCTATAAGTTTTCGCAGGATTACGATATTAGTAGAAAAGATTACATTTGTTTTTAAGGTACTCGTGAATTGAGGAATCAGACTATTAGCATGTATAATATTTATAACATCAAATTGGACACTTACTTTCCAAAGTTTTCTAAGTCATCCAAAACAATTGCTTGGCATCCAAGACACTATAATCAAATTCCAATTGATATTTTCAGTCTTCCCTATCACAATCTATACTCCAGTTAAATGGTATGATCTGAAATACTCTAATTAAGCCTGACACATTACAAAGCCTATGGCTTCTCACAAACTGTTCCTTTTAGGTACGATTAACCTCATCAAATTCTATTCCATGTTTAAATCTTTTTTTTATTGCAGAGATATTACTGGTTTCATATTTAACAGTCATTCCCTTACTTTTATATTCCTAAAATAACTCATCTGTGGTTCAGTAAATGCTATATTCATCTTCACCATGGAAATTGAACCATGATGAGCCTAAGCCAATATCTAACCCATTACCCTTGATAGATATTGGTTTAAATATGGTTTTAAGACTGGCTCTGTCCTAGAAGACCGTAAGGAGAGGTCTGCTGGAGATGCTTCTGGGAAAAAATAGAAATACTTTCATTGCTCTTAAAGTAAACTCATGGAAAGAACAAGCTCTTTTCTGCCTTTTGAAGTAGTTAATGGATATGGCCATTGGAAAAACTGCAAACAACATGCATCCATCAGGGAAAAATTTTAAGGGGACTTGTGTACATGCTGAACATACCAAGTAGAGAGATGTTAAAAACTTGAGTCCCTGACAAATGTGTTTAGCCATTAAAGTAACTAACCTAAGCACTATCTTAAATACTTTTTAAGTGGAACAAAGTCCCAATTAGGTTACTTTGAAATAGGTCTTTAGTTATTTAAAATCTATACCATGTCTTTCTTTATATTATAGTATTATCATATGTATTCATCTTAGAGACTGATACAACGATCACAATCTAGTTCTAATTTAGAAATTTAATCTAAATTTAGAAATTAAAATCTATCCTCCTATGTGTAAATAGTCCCCAGATAGTCCCTATACACAAATCCGTGTTCTTAAACATTAAGTTTTACTTTTATCAAAGTATTTCCTTTCAGCTCCAAATCTACCCTTTTCCACCCTGGCTTTCTGATGTCGGGCCTGGGTCCTGTAAACATTCTTCTATCTGCTATTCTTCAGAGCTCTCTTTACCCCTGTTAGTAGTTAATCTCTACTTAATAGTTAATAAATATTTATATTAAAAGTTTCCTTTTCAAATTGCATATGTATTTTTGTCTCCTGACTGAACCCTAATGAACATATGATGTTAGAAATGATTTGTGCCTACTTCTTAATGCTTCTGCTTGATGTATAGTTCATTGCCCTTTCATTCAAATAGCACAAGTAATGCTTTTACCTGTAAGTATTGTGTTGGGTGTTGGTGATTAGGTGATGAACAAGCAGACATAGTCCCTGCCCTGGGAGTCAACAGTCAAATTACTCTTTCATTCTATCAGTATTTGAGTGCCTGTTGGGTACTTGGCACTGTTCTAGGTTCTGGAGATTCATGATTTAAAAAAATGGAGTCAAGTTCATCTATTTAGTGAAATTTATAATAAACAAATATATGCTTTAAAATAAAAATTGTAAAAATAAAAAAGTGAAATGAATGGAATAATCTTCGTTCTGTAACAGATAATATCATGGGGAATGTAGATGAGGAAAAACCTCTGTTACAGGCTAAATTGTGTCTCCCAAATCCAACTGTCTTTGGAGATACGGGGCCTTGAAAGAGGTAAAGTTATATGAGGTGTTAAGGGTGAGGTCCTAATCCATTATACGTAATGTCTTCATAAGAAGAGAAGGAGCCCTGGTCTGGCTCAATTGGTTGGGCCTGTGTGAGAGGCAGGTTCCCCACCCTCATTCCCCACGTCAGGGCATGTGCTAGAGGCAACTCGTCAATGTTTCCCCCTCACATTGATGGTTCTCTCCCTCTCTTTCTCCCTCCCTCCCCCTCTCTTAAATACATACATACATACATACATAAGAAGAGGAAAAGACATCAGGGGTGTAAGCACACAGAGAAAAGGCCATATGAGAACATATGAGAAGGAATTCATCATCCACAGGATAAGCAAGAAGATTCAGGATAAACCAAACCTATCAGCACCTTGATTGTGAACTTCTGCACTACAGAAATGTAACAAAATAAATTTCTATTGTCGAAGAAACCCAGTCTGTGGTATTTCGTTATGGCAGCCACCGTTGACTAATACAACCCTTACGAAGATCAGAAAAGGTATTTATGAAGAAGAGACATTGAAGCTGAGATTTGAAGAATGGGCAGAATTTAACTAAATGAAGAGAGAAGAACATTTCTACATAAAACAAAGTGATGTGAAAAGGCACTGAAAAAGGAAGATCATGAGCTGACAAACATGTTATTTAAAAAATCACTCTGGCTATTTTTTGTTGTAAATGAATTGAAAAAGAAATCAGCTAGAAGGTGGCTGAAGAAGCCTTGCAGAGAGTAGCGTGAAGGGAGGGGGCAATGTTTACTACGTTTGTCTAGAATAAACGCAGGCTCATTCTAAGGAAGTGTAGATAAGCATAATTAAGTATTGCAGGCTGAATGTATAAGCACTTTGAAGATGGACAACAGGATCAAGATTGGCTTCACAGAGAGGTCGTCAAGGAAATGAGAGGGCAGTGTGTTCCCACACTGTGGGAAGAAGGCAGCCCCCACATCTCAGGGAGAGGCAGGCAGGCAGGCTTTGCTCTGTGTTTTTCCTCTGTAATCACTGGCTTCCCTACAGGAGAGACACTGCTTAATACAACTACCTTCCCTTTATTCACGATTGTGGTTCTGATTAAACAGCCTCCTGGCAGGAGGAAGTCCTTTCTGGGAAGGGCAGTGAGAGATTTGCCATTTCCCAGAAAAACCTGGCAGTCATTAGGTTCCGCTAATAGTAGTGATGAGTTAATTGTCGTCCCTAACAAGCCTTCTACCAAGAGGCAGAAATAAACACTTGCAGGGGGGTGGGGAGGTGCATGAAAATAGCCAGGTGCTCTGCTCCAGCCTTCCCCAGTCAGCAAGAAACATGCAATTTGCTGTTCTTGCTTAGGGTGAAAGTGCTGGTCCTGGTCAGCAAGATCAAGATGGAGAGGGGGACAATTTAAAAGCGAATGAGAAGCCATGGTTTTCTCTCCGCATGATACAGGTGCACCTTGGCTAAAAAACACTCCTGCACTGTCATTTAAGCATCAGGCTTCCCTACGTTTGCACTCACCTGGTAACTGGCTTCTACAACAGAGTCACTGTGGGTCCAGCTCAGTTCTTCTAACCCACTTTGCTGAACCTGGCCTCTACTGCCCCCTTTTGGTGGACACATACTCCAAGTCCCCACTGAAGCCTTAAACCCTTAACACTTTACCTCTACGTCTCCTGCAGGGCGACCTAGTCTCCTAAAGTCAAATAGTCTCCCCTTGGATATCAAGACCACATTATTTATTTTCACTTTGCTTTTATATATTGACTTGACAACAAGAGAAATGCTATTTCCTCTCTAACTGTCTGGGTCTAGTGGACCCCTTGTCTAAGAGGGATCATACTCATTCATAGAGCAACAAAATGTTAGAGTTGGGAGTTTCCTTAAAGTTTACCTAGTCTCACAATTTTAAGTACATAACTTTTGTGTATATAATCTTTGTCATTTGCTGTGCCAATGGAAGGCATCTCCAATTAATCATTCTGTACTTTCTCGCTGATCCCAAACAGGGTCTCAATTCTTTTGTTTTTATCATCAATCTTTCGGATTAGATCAGAGATAAAACTTACATATTGCTTAGTCACTGCCTTAATTTTACAGATAAGAAGCAGAGTCCAGGAGCACGAACAAAACTTTGATAAGAAAGTACTCCCAGGATAGAGCTCTTTTCATTGAAAATCACTGTGTCCTTTATGAAAGAAACCAAAACAACAACAAAACCCCTGGCTAGTGGGGGCTGGGTGAAAAAGGGAAGGGTTTAATATGTACAAATTGCCAGTTATAAAAACAGTCATGGGGATATCAAGTACAGTATAGGGAATATAGTCAATAATATTGTAATAACTATGTATGGTATCAAGTGGGTACTAGAATTATCAGGGTAATCACTTTGTAAGTTATATAAATGTCTTATCATCATGCTGCACACCTGAAACTAATATAAAATTGTATGTCACCTGTAATTAAAAAATAAAAATATTTAAAAAAGAAGAAAAATGATTCTTTTCAGGGTTTTTAAAATAGTGGTCCAATCGCTTCTTGGCCTTTTGGCTAAAATCAAGGGTAGTATCTGTTCTTATCAGTTTAAAATAGTGGTCCAGATTCTAAGGTGTTGTGTTATAGACTGAATGCGCCCCACCCAGCAAATTCACATGTTGAAGCTCTAACCCTTGATGTGACTGTATTTGAAGATAGGGCCTATAAAGAGGTAATGAAGGTTGACATCATTAGTCCTAATCTGATAGGATGAGTACTTTTTGAGAAAAGGGAGAGACGCCAGGCGTGCATGCACACAGAAAAGGCCATGCAAGGACACAGACGGAAGGTGGCCATCTGCAAGCCAGAGGAAGAGTTTTACCAGAAACCAACTCTGACAGCATCTTGACCTCAGACTTATTGCCCCCAGAACCATGAGAAAATAAGTCAGTTGCATAAACTACTCAATTGGTGGTATTTTGTTTTGGCAATCTGAGCTCTCTTACACAGGTGGTCATTCATTTATTCAAATACTTATTCTTTATCTAACGTATTGTTGGACACCCGGCATGTTGGAATCCTCAAATAGGGAAATGTTTCTCTAGATTTCTCTTAATGGATTGAAGGACTATGTGGTGTTGGCTGACAGCATCTATAATTGTTCTGAAAGAAACTATGGTAGATTTTGACCATTGGGAGCAGAGAGAAACCCAGACATTACAGTGTTCAGCCCTCTAAGCTTTTAGATGAAAGCTCAGATACTTGACTGAAGTTACATAATCATCAGTTGAACTAAGACTAAAACTTAGCTATCTGATTTAGTACACAAAAGAAGAAGCGATTTCTTACGCTGTCTTTATCAGATATTGCAAATCAAAGAGATGAATTCATTGGTCACTTAAAGTCATTATCTTGAACATCTATGAACATCACCTCAAATCACTACCAGAATCCCTTGAGAAAGGTATGGTTCTCTTTTGCCAACAGGAAAAGTGAGACAATGAGTTTGTAGAACTTCCTGCAGACGATCATGATAGTGACCATTTATTTATGTGACATTTATATGTAGCCCCCTTTCCTTCTTGGGCACAGGGAAAACTCAACAACCTCTTTAATTTTCAACAGAGCCATTTCATTAATTTTGAACATCAAGGTGTGAAAGGAAGTGGCATGCCTAGGCTGAGACAGTGAAAACCCATGAGGGATCTTTGAGCTCGCTTGTTCTTTTAACAAGTGATTGTGGAGACCTCTTGTTGCCACGATGAAACTATAAGACAAAATCTGCTGGGATCACCAGTCACTTCTCATAAGGGGCTGCCCTGGAGAGTTGCTGAACCCATTACTGTTTGTGAGCCATTGATATGTAGGGTTTGCTTAATACCACAGCATAGCTTATTCTATATATACAGTTTAATATAAACTACAAAATAAGTATATGAGTTTAAAAACAAAATCTTTGGTTATTTTCTTTCTGCTATATTGAAATTACCTCTTAAGAACTCTGTCAATTGGCTAACTTCTACATAAGCTCTGAGCCTCATGTTCTTCAACCATAAAAGAGTTACAGTGCCACCTACTTAAGACAGTTTTTACAAGAATTAATTAAGGAAATAAAGATGAAGTAGGTGAAACATGGTAGATGCTCAGATATTAGTTTGCCACTTCCCCAGCCTCATTATCCTCTTAAAATAGACTTATCTCCTCCTGTGGATGGATACATTACACTCTGTCAAGGGCCACTGTTTCAGGGGCCACAGGATCAAATGCACACAGGGACAAGATAGGTATGCTATATCGGTAATTTACACAGTATATGGTGAGCTAGAGAGGCCTAGGCCCTTTTTAGAAACAGCAGCGCTGCTCTCACGCAGCTGATGAAGGCTGGGTAGGACCTCACAGCCGCGCCAGGGAGAGACCAGAAGTCCTGAATTTCTTAGGAGATGTTCTCAATTCAATTTAGGAAAATACTGATTTCTTTCTTTAAACTTAGGAAGGTTGCCACAGAGTTCAAATCAAACACACATTATCTGCAGGCCAGGCAGGCTTATTGGCCACTAATTTGTAACCTCTAGATTTGATTTCTATGGCCACTGTCTAAATCTAACACGAATGTGTCCTTGTGAATGCTGGGCCTCCCAACTCCGCAGGGAGTTCCTGGAGGAGAGGGACTTCAAGCTTCCTTCTCTGTGCCCACCCCTTGTCGTTCAATAACAAACCTGAAACAAAACAGAATGAAAGGCTGCACTGGATTAAGTTAATAATGTCCTGTGAATGGTAGGCTTTAGGAAGTGGAAGATTTAATTTAAGCAATTTAAAGGTAATCTTTTCCAAGTCAAGGAAGTAGTTGCCTCCGGTTGCTCATCCCAACGAAAGGCTAAGAATTACCCTTCACAAGGTTTCATGAATCCGCCCCATTCTTTTTTACTTTCTGATGATGGAGGGCAGGTGAGAGGCCTTCTTTACACATAGATGTCAAGGGTCTTTGGAGAGTTAGTCCAATGTTCTCAACTGAAAGGGCACAGTTCCCTGACGGCAGGTCAGGGAATCCCCAAAGAAAGTGCAGGGGCTGGAAGGTTCATAATCATGACTCTAACATATCTATTACTTAAACTCATTTTCAGGCACAATCATTATTTTAAAATGTAATATAACATTAAAGGGGTTGTTAAATTTGAATGCTGGGGGCCTAATAATCATAAAGATAATAGTAAGCAGCTTCCATTTATTAAATACAACCATGTGCCAAGCACAATGCTAGGTGCTTTATCTACATTATTTCATTTAACCCACAATGTCTTCTGAGGTTAGTAATGTTACTAATCCATTTGAAGATGAAGAAACTGAGGCTCAGATAGATTAAATAAATCATGTAAGTCACTCAGTAGTAGTTCTAAAAGCCATGACTTAATCAAAACAGTGCCCCTTCAGCTCTAAATAGGGATCTATAATCCTAGCCGTCCTTCCAGAACAGTGTTTTAGTAGGAGTCTAATGCGAGACATCAATGAAAATAATTTACTTCACATTGAGATTCCTGGACAACTCTTACAGATAATCTTAATGTTGATATAATATTTTCCTTCTTATAGTTCTTGAATTCCTTGTAACATTAATAATATTATATTTTTATGTTTTTGCTCTATTTTTAGATGGCCAATTTAATTACAGGGAAGTTAAGTAGTTTATCCATAAGCTAATTCATTTGAGTACTACAAAAAATTAAAACCTAGGATCCTATTCCATTGAATATTAGCTAGATGGTTTTAAACACATTAATTACTACATGCATGAAAGTTTTCTTATCTGAAAAGTGGGCATAATAGTAGCCCCTATGCCATAAGATTGCTTTAACGATTAAATGAAACAATAAAAACAAAAACATTTATTAATGGATACTATTGGCAATTGGCACATGGCATGTGCCCCCAAAATGCTAGTTGTTATTATTTTTATTATTACTAATGTCATTATTACTTAACTGTTTTAGTATTTATTCCTGAATGCTAGCAACTGTAAACTATTAATATGTATTTAATATCAGAGATGATCGTTATGATGTCAGGAAGAGGGAAAAGATTATGCAGCTTCTTTAGCATATAGTGTTATACACTGAGAACATTACATTTCAAATTTAAGAAAATACTGTAGAAAATTTTGTAAGATGCTCAGCCATGAGGGCTATTTCTGCCTTTGACTGTCTTGCAGCTACTTTGACAGTTGTGGAAAACTGATAGCAACACAAACATTTACTTATTTATAGAAATGTAGATTATATCTACAGAGTGCAGTGGATTATTATTACCCTCTGGATAAAGAATGGCTTTTTGCAAACTTGAAATTCACAAATTCATTTGTAAATTTATTTCTTATCAGATTCTAATGTGTGAAACTTTTGAGTTTTCTTTTGAACCACTTGTAACATCTTACTGATCCCCTTATTAATGAGATAAATGATATGTTCACTTTGTAGGAGAGGCATAATTTTACCTTTTTAAAAATACATATTTTACCAAGTTCAAAAACTATGAATTCAAGGACATACTTCATTATTTATTGTGGTATAACCTTAAGCAATCACTTATTCTGTAGGGTTCCTCCTCAATAAAATGATTTTTTAAAAAATCTACACTTGACCTTTGAACAACACAAGTTTAAACCACATGGATCCACTTTATACTTAAAATATACTAATATTTATTGATTTTTTCAATAAATACTACAAATATATTTTCTCTTCCTTATGATTGCCCTAGTAGCATTTTTTCTCTAGCTTACTTTTTTGTTAAGTATGCAGTACGTAATAGAAATACTACAGAAAATATGTATTATTTAACTGTTTATGTTATCAGTAAGGCTTCTGGTCAAGAGTAGGCTACTAGTAGGTAAGTTTTTGGGAAGTCAAAATTTATGTGCAGATTTTTGACTCAAAGAACTGGCACCCTTAAGCACTGTACTATTCAGGGATCAATTGTGTATCTATGTTACCTTGCTCTCCTCATAGGGTAATCCTAAGACTCTAATAAAATAAAGATGGACACAAAAGTGGTTTGAAACTATAGATTTCTATATAAATGCCAAGATTAGAATGATTCTATTTGGACAATGAGAAAGTAGAGGCAAAGACAGTGTAAGTGACTCACAGTTAGCAATTTGTTGGTGGAGATGGAAAGAGAGACAGGTTGGCTGCTAGGTAGTCTAGTATCCTCATTGGATCACTATTTTCCCATAACAAGAGGAAATTGGTATGAAAGTGATTTTGTGTGGTTTCAACAAGATAAGTTCAGTAAAGGGTCCATTAGGATAGGGCCTGCAAGGCAAACGGATTTCATTTGTGAATTACTCCTCAGGGCCTTAAGTGCAACCGCAGTTTTTCTACCCAGCTTTGGGCCGTCGTGAACCCTGATGGAAGAACCAATTCCTCCCAAAGGAATGAAGATGCTGAATTCAGAGCTCACACACGCAAACTTTCCAGTTTAAAAAAGCTCCCCTTCCCTTCCCTTTCTCCTTAACTTACCAGATTAAAGCTGCTAAATTTAGTGAGGCAACCTTCAGAGTAGTAAACTCGTAGAGTCAGAAGAAGCTTTAAAATTGTAATACCCAGCCCCTCTTGAATGTATATAACTTTTGTTTACATCAGCTCAGCCTTCATCTGAGATGATGTTCACCCCAGATTTATTATCTTTCTTTCTTTTTTGTTTTTGGCCAGACACATCATACTATATATATATATATATATATATATACTATATACATAGATTCATACTGAGCTAATGTTGGGTAGGAATTTCAGTCCCTAAATCTGAAGCCATAGTAGGCAGCATCACAGTTCGGCGGCCCCGTCTCAGTCACGGAGACAGCAAATTCGTCTCAGTGCATGCTCCCTGTGCTCCAGCTGACTTAATTCAACTTTACAGTTCTATTTATTAAACACTAGTAATTTTTCACCAGCTGTAAAGTCATGACAAGAGAGAAAAACAGAGACAGACACAGAGAATGGGATGGGGAAAGAGGGATGACAGAAGGCAGGAAGAAGAAAAGAGTCGTCTCCCCTTCCAAACAGGATACATTCTAAGATCCTCAGTGCAGGCCAGCCATCACTGATAGAACTATACATATACTTACGTTAGAATTTAATTTATCAACTAGGCATGGTAAGAGATTAACAATAACTAGTAATAAAATAGAGCAACTGTAAAATATAGTATAATTAAACTTACATGAATGTGGTCTCTCTCTCAAAATATCTATTGTACTGTACTCACCCTTCTCCTTGTGACGGTGCGAGATAATGAGATGAAGTGAGGCGAGTGATCTTGGCGCTGTGCTGTAGCATCAGGCTGCTACTGACCATCTAGCAATATGTCAGAAGGAGGATCATCTGCTTTGGGTTGATCCTGGATCGTTGAGCCATGACTCGGGAAAACCAAAATGCCGGCATCACTACTCTTGCACTTTGGGGCCATTATTAAGTAAAATAGGGGATATTTGAACGGGAACACTGTGAGACTTAGAAAATCGATCTGATAACCTAGATGGCTGCTAAGTGCCTAACAGGTAAATAGTGTCTAACTCTACAGCATGGATATATTGGGCAAAGGAATAATTAATATCCCATGTGGTACACAGCGAGATGTTGCAAGGTTTCATCACACTACTCAGCACAGCACACAATTTAAAAACTTATGAATTGTTTATTTCTAGAATTTTCCACTAAATATTGTCAGACCACAGTTGACCATGAGTAACTGAAACTGAAAATCAAAACCAAGGATAAGAGAGGGGTACAGTTCATCATTTCGCCTGTAGAGTTCACCTTACGTAAATAACTAGCTGAGTAAGAACCCTGGGAAGTCATGATGCCTCTCTGGGCTGTAGTTTCCCCATTGAACTGAAAGGTCTCTCAGAAGTATGGCTCCAAAGTTCTAATCTAGATCGTAAAATGACTGCTGCTCACAGGAATGCGCTTCACAGAGTATCAAAATGCAGAGGCACTCTCTGTAAGTACCATCCAGAGAGGGATATTTACTACCTTTGGGTGTGGGAAGAGACCAAAGCTTTACAGAACTCACCAAATGCTAAATGGCCTACTGAAGCTCCTTGTAGGCCTCTTCCTGGCCGCTAATTTATCAACCCCGAATTACCCTTTACATTACATGACTATGTGAATAAAGCAAAATGCTATATACTGTGAAAAATCGAGCTGCATTTAGGGAGCCTTTTTACAGTGGAGCTAAAGGGCTGCTCTGTATCTATTTTGGAGAAATATTCAAGGGCCCCAGGGGAGCACAGCAGAGGCACAGAATTGAGAGGAAGAATCTACCTACACTTTCAGCGTATTCAATTCTGCACAACCTCTGGAACCAAGAGACTGACAAATTAAAGTGAGACTCAAGGGTCAAAATTCAAAGGGTAAGAGCAGAAGTGTTATCATCATTCTCCTTCTCTTCATCATTATCTTTTGCTCCATGAAATCTCTTTTCCCTCAGCTTTCCTGTTTTTGCTAATGGCATTATCCCTCCTGGAAACCATCTGGCTAACAATAAGCTCAACCCTAAACCCTCCATCTTTCTGTTGCAATAATGTCATGGATTATATTTTTCTGATGCCCTTCTTGCCTGTGCTCACCTTCATTCCCGGTGCCCACCTAACTGCCACAACACCAAGTGTTTTCTTGGACCCTAGGAGGCAGACACAGATACTGTGTCCATTTTATGAAGCAATCATTTAAATACTTTGTCCAAGTTGCTCCATTTTCATCCAGTTCTGACTTAAGTGCCTTGATAAACATCAACCTACTGCCCTCTGCTGTATCTTCTTTAATCGCACTAGTCAAAAATCAATCCCTCCTTCTTCCCCTTCTTTTTTCTCTGTTTCAGATTTCCTGAAGGTTAATGTAGGTACAAATCTCCCAAGGGTCTTATTACAGTATGGATTCTGATTCAGGTGGCCTAGGGTGCCACTTGAAAGTCTGCATGTCTAGCGACCCAGATGCTGCTGCTGCTGCTTCTTTACAGAAACACTTTTCAAGTAGCAAAGCTCTGGACAAAGTGCATTTTGTTTGATTTCTAGAAACATGTCATGACTTTTACTGTTTTATAGAAACAATCAGGATCCATTTCATTGGAATATTTAATTAAATTATTAATTATCATGCATATAGCACAGTTATCACATACTGATTTCTATTGTAGATATCTGAATATTAATTATCACCCCCAAATATGTTTATTGAACCCCGAATATGGTGCTTTCCAGTTTTTTTGCATTCCCCAAAATATCTCATATAGGATTTTCATGTACATTAGTCACCCAGGAAACGTTTCTGAATGAATAAAATGTGAAGTTAGTCGCTAGTGACCTGCAGGACATGAGGTTTTAGGGATAGTCCTGGCACATACCCTGGTCTCTATTGTCTATCCTCTGAAGGAAATGGTAGCTCTCTTCCAAAGCAAAAGCGGTTATTGAAAAGTCCCAAGTACCAGGGAAGGAGAAAGACAGTGTGTTGAAATGGAAAGGACATATGATTAAGATTCTAGTGCCCTGACCTGTGGTCTTAGCCACACTTCTGATTCCCTGTATGATTAGCAGAGCACCACTTAACCTCCCGGGGCCTCCTTTTCCGCTTTTGGTTAATGATGAGTTCGGGCTGCATTACGTCTCATCCAGCGCAAACCATCAATGAGCCTTCACTGCCCCTGGCTGTGGAAACAGGAAGGATGGAAACATGGCTGGGGCAGAGTGCACTATGGTGGTTCATTCTGTCCCTTTTCATTCTCAGAAGAGGTAAAAAGGGCATCCTGTGCTCTGGGCATTGAGACGGCTGCAATTGCTATGCTCTCTTTGGACTTAATCTGTCACTGCTGCCTGCAAACTTCAGCTGAGTGGTGGGTGATGGGGGCTGCTCAAATGAGCTCCATCAGTAATCGATTTACTATCCTACGGCTATTCAAGATTGCACCTCATTTACTCAAAGAATGAACTGTTGCAAGACAAAATCTCCACTGACGTGACTGAAGTAGGTCATGTTCCCACTGTTATTCATGCAGCAGGTGTTGTTGGATTCCCAAGCACTACAAAAGCTGCACTAGAGGAGGGGGTGTGGATGATGCATGGTACTTTGTGCCTCGGGAGATTATTGCAGGCTCCCAGCAAGGCCAGATTACAACAAATAGATTCTTGATCAAGGTCAATGCTTTATAGTCAAAAGATTCCTAAATGTTATAACTAAATGCTATCTTCACCTGCAAATTGAGGAAGCAATCTCCTTTTATTTTTCTCAAGAAATAGAGCAGTGCTGCAATATTTATCACAGTGTAAGGTACACAAAGACTATATGTTGACTGGAGGAATCTATTAATTTAGCAAATATTTACTGAGCCCTAAGCTAGGAATTCTGTACACAGATATTTTGGTTATCTACTGCTACTTAACAAACCACTGTAAAATTCAATGGCTAAAAATAAAATCATTTTATTATCTCTCACAGTTGTGGGTTGAGTGGATTCTGCTTAGTACTGTAATTCTGTCACTGGGGTCTGCTCATCAGGAATTTCAGCAGGGCTGGTTGTATAATATAGTTCATGCTTATGGCGATGGCTATTGCTAGGCGATTGACCAATGTCTTAGTTCTTCCTAACATGACTTCCATATGGGTTGGGCTTCTAACAGCATTGCACATGAATTCATAGATTCAGGATATAGAAGCTGTTAATCCTCTTGTTTTGGCCTCAGAAGTCCCAAAACATCACTTGTGCTACATTTTATTGGGCAAAGCCTGTCAAAATGCCAGTCAAGAGTAAAGATGATAGGAAATAAACTGTATCTCTTGATTAAAAAAAGCAAAACCGGCATGCATATATAGGGAAAGAAATGGCTAAAGTTTAAAAAGACTGACAATAGCAAGTGTTGACAAATTTGTGGAGCAACTAGAACTCTCATACATGCTGGTGGGAATGTAAAAAGCCAAAAATATTAGAGAAGAATTTGGCAGGTTTTTAGAAATTTAAACAAGAAGCTACATATAATGTATAACGATGTAAAGTGGACCGGTGATAGCTTGGAGCCAGAAAGATAGAGGGTGGGTAAATGACGAAGAAAAGGCGCCTTCTGAATTAAAAAAAACATTTTATCCTTTGAAAGTGGTGGTAGTTACATGGATGTATCCATTTATTAAGAATCATAAGGTGTAAATTTAAAATGGGCATATTTAATTGAATGTAAATTATACCTTAATAAATTTGATTTTTAAAATAAGGTTCTATTTCTTCTTTCTTGGGTGTCTAGGGTGTTTTTTTTTTCAAGGTCACTAATAGATTTGGGGAAAAGAAGGTTTTCTTTCTCCTGAATTGATCTGCATACCATCTAACTTCATTCTTCACTATTTCTCTTAGTTTTCACAGTTCCTACTATTGTTCTGCCCTGATTTTTTTTGCTGCATGTAACCCAATTTACTTTATTACTCCAAATCAGTAGTACCATAGAGTTGCTATGTCAAGATTTTTCTGAAAGGTTTGCTTGGCAGGACTCAGATAGTGGTGGATCCATCACAGAATAACATAGGACTAAAAAATCTAAATACTGAACATTATTTTCCTAAATTTTCTCTCCCAGTTCACCACAGGAAATACATCACTAGATAATTCTTACCCAGACCATACCTGCTGGTATGTTTCTATGGCAACTTCTATACTTCCTCTGATAAATGATACCCATCACAACCGTCTACCATAATTCATGTCACTTTCTTAAGCATTACACATTTAAACATACCCATTGCAGTGTTAATTTTTTTCCTCTCTAAAACAGTAATTTCTGTAAAGAGAGATGATGATTTATTCTTAATCAACTTATTCTTAAGTTCAAATTTAAGGCAGCTTATGCCCCTCCTTCCCCCATTATTTAAACAGATAAGAAACAATCCAAACATATACAGAACTCATAGAGTGTTTAAAAAGCAATGTGGCTCCTGTGCGTTGATAGTTATACGCACAAGTTGCTCAAGAGCAAAGAAGAAATGTGCAAACTTAAACAGGTGTTGAAGAGGATGCTGAAGATAGAGAAGGGATTCTAGAGGAGGCAATATCTTAATTGAAGTAAGCTTTAGCAAAAAAACAAAAAAAAAATTGCAGGGGGCGGGAAGGATGGAAAATGCATAGAACATCCTAGGCAGGAAAAAAATGCTGAAGCAAGAAAATGAAAATATTGACCATGCATAAAATCCAAAATATTTACTAGTGGGAAAAAATCCACTGAATTAAGGAAAAGAAGAGCACAGAAATGGAGTTGCTTTACACATAGACGACTCCAGTGGATCAGTATTTTCTTCTTTACCTGTTGGCTTCTCCTGCTAGTGGGCCTCCAGTGATAACAACAGTACCTGAACCCATAGTTTACAAAGTTGGCAGGACATTGGAATCACCCAAAAATCTTTCAAAGTAAAAAGCTCCTTAGTAGATATGCTTGCACATGTGCATGCACACAGAGCAATTCTAAAGCACATGCACAGCGTAGAGGCATTGGCATAGAACAATTTCTTATTTATCAGATTGACTTACAGTGTAATGACACATTCTGTTGGTCAGGCTGTGAGCAAACTGATACTCTCATACATTGCTGATCAGAATGCAGCTTGGTACAATCATTTTGAATGGGAATTTGGTAATATCTAATAAAAATGCATAGTTTTTGACCCAGTATTCCTACAGAAGTGTATCCTTATTTTTGTCCTCCAAAAATACAAAAATATGTATATGCAACTTTATTCATTTAAATGTTATCTGTAATATTTAAAAAAATATTGGAAACAACAACGTAAAAAGGCCACATGTCAGAGTAGTTGAATAAACTCTGGTGCATCTCCAAGTGCAAGGCCAAAGTGCAAGAAAGAGGAAGATCTCTGTAGACTGATAAAAAGGGATTTCCAGAATATATTTTCATTAAAAAAAAGTATCTGTAGAAGTTACCTATTGTGTAAGAAAGAAGAGGAAATAAGAAAATACAAGTTTCTGCTTAATGTGCACAAAGAATCAAGAGGAAGGAGAATTTAGAATCTAATGAGATCGGTTACCAATCAGCTTATGTGAAAGTTCAGTGAATAAAACGCGGGTGTACCAGTACCTGTATAGGGATAGTTTTGTGTCTAGTTACACCTCTGTAACCAGGTTAATGTTTCACATGATCAAAAAACAATATTAACAAGGATAGGCAAGAAAGACATAATAGATACAAACAGAAACAAACCTCCCCTTACTGAGTTTCAAATCAATAACATAAGCACACTGAAGGGAAAAGGCAACTAACCCAACTATTTTTTAGAACACAATAGTTTAAGAGGATCAGGGGATTTTAATATTCAGGCAGTATTATGAGCCACTGATTTAAAAAATAATACATGTCCCAATACTTTCCATGAAAATATGTTTATTTTTTGACATAAGCCTCTATTTCTTATTGACAAGATCAGGTCAGTGATTACCCGTGAGCTGGGGCCAGGTAGATGGCACATTTAATCCACATTGGCTATTCAGGTTTATTTTAGATGCCAAAGGTGGGTTCGAACACCACCAAATAGGTAGAGGTGCTAATTTAGTAAAAATAATTACTTGCCCCCACAAATTATGGGTGATGCTATTTTTTAGGCAAAGAAGGGAAATGGAGAAATGTATTCACATATGAGAAGGGGAGGGGATGGTCACATCCAGCAAGAAACTGTGCACATTGAGGGGCAGGGATAGGAGAGTGTCCGTTCGGGAGGCAACACATGCTATTTTAAATAAATGACAACAAAGGTTAGACTTTAGAAGAACAGTGAGCTTTGGAAGTTCTGACTTTGAGTAAGGGAGATGCCTGATAATCAGATTAACCACAAAATAAAAATAAAGGCAGGCATATTTTCGGAGATCCAGACAACTGAAAACAGTCCCACTAATCTTGTGGGATGGGATATCTTGTAACACCCCAACAGAGTATGATCCTGGAATAGGACTGGATTCTCAAATCATAGTGTTGCATCAGGATAAGTGGGGAGCTTGTTGCACTGAAGATTCTTGAGCTCCATCACAGAAATTCAACAGGAAAGAAGGGAGTCCCAGAGATTCTTTTAAACAACTTTTTAAAGAGATTCAGATGCAGGTGGTCTGAGCGCCAGATTTTGAGGAACAACTCTACTAGAGAAAAAAATGATGGCAATTACATAGATAGTTTCAGGTAGTGAAAAGAGAGTAAGAAACCAGCTGATGGAATTTAAGTTCAGATATGAATGTGACCACTGGCCTAGCTGATATTATCTGTCCCAATGTCAATCATATCTAGCATAAAAATCATATTTGTTACTGTATACTTTTATGCACTGTGCCATTTAAATCCCACACCATGTGTAACTAACTTGTTGAATTTTACCTCAGTAAGTGGAAGAGATGGGAATTCTGCCTGGTGATAAAAATTGAGTTGAGAGTTTCATGGCTGTAGTATGTGGTATCTCCTTGAGAGGAAAAAGTATAGAGGAGTAGCAGAATTGATAGTAATTCAAGTCTAAAAAATTTGGGACTGTAGAGTTTTGCAAAAATTCTAACTAGGATCAGTCTTAGCCTCAAAGGCAAGTGGAACTAGTAATGGTAGTTAGGACTGATGTTACAGAAAAAAAAGATACACAATTATAAAAATAGAAAGAGTTTTGGGTAAGATGCCCAAAGCACAGGCAATAAATGCAAAATTAAACAAGCGGGACTACATCAAACTAAAGAGTTTCTGCACAGTGAAGGAAGCAATAAATAAATTAAAAAGGCAAAATACAAAATGGAAGAAAATATTCACAAATCATATATGTGATAAGGGGTTAATATTCAAAATAGAAAAAAATGTATACAACTCAAATAATCCAATTTATAAAAATGAGCGAAGGACCTGAATAGACTTTTTTTTAATTAAAGAAGACATATAAATGGCCAATGGGTATATATCATGGGTATTTTCATGATATTCAACATCATGAATCATCAGGGAAATGCAAAACAAAATCACAGTGAGATATCACGCATGCCTTTTATGACTGCTACATTAATAAAAAAAGATGAGTGTTGGCAAGGATGTGAAGAAAAGAAACATTCATACATTGTTGGTGGGAATATAAAATGATACAGCCATTATGGAAAACAGTATGTAGGTTCCTCAAAAATTAAAAATTGAACTACTATATGACCCAGAAATTCCACTCGTGGTATATATCTGAAGAAATTGAAATTAGTGTTTCAAAGACATATCAGCACATCCATGTTCATTACAGAATTATTTACAATCTCCAAGTTATGAAGACCATCTAAATGTCCTTCAACAGATGAAACTGATACTCATGCACACAGCAGAATATTATTGAGCCATTGTAAAGGACACTCTGCCCTTTGCGACCACATAAATGAATTTGGAAGACATCATGGTAAGTGAAATAAGGCAGACAGAGAAAGACAAATACTATGTGGTACCACTTAAATGTGGAATCCACTTTTTTAAAAAGCTGATTTCATAAAATCAGAGAATAGAATGGTGGTTACTAGGGGCTGGTTGAGAGGAAAAAAGTACAAATATTCCATTATAAGAAGAGTAATTTCTGAGGATCTAACATACAGCCAGCTCTGTAGTGACTATAGTTAATGGTGTCATATTGTATACACACACATGAGGTTAACAAATGATTAATTTTGGTAATTATTTGACAATGTATATCCATATCAAATCATCATGCTATACATTTTAAATATATATATATAGATATATATATTTATTTCTCAATAATTTTTTTAAAAGAAAGAGGAGTAACATATCTCTGGAGCATTTGGGGGAGGGGTTATAAAAATTCTCAAGCAAATAACATTATCAAGGGCCCTGAGTTTTGGTTTCATCACAGGTATTTCATTATGTTGAAGATGTTGACTACTGTTTCTGATGAAATAAGAATGCTAGCCTACGTACTGCATACAGGAATATGGAGAAATAGGGGATAGGAATCTGACTCCATACTTTTCAAAGAAAATAGAATTAAAGCCCAAGATAGACTCCCATCAATTAATAATCCTACTGGGCTAGAGCACCTCCGAATTGATAATTTCATGTAAATTATAAAACATTTTTGCCATTTTTAAATAAAAGTTATTTTTCAAAACTTGAAAAATGTTTTGGGTGCCATATAACCAAAGGACAGGCATCTTTTTGTATAAGACACTGTATACAAAACCAGTTAATTGAAAATATCATAGGTTGCCATTTTATTTCAAAATAAAACTCTGATCCAAAAATTGATTTGGAGAAATGGTTAGAAAGCTTGTCAGCAGTGCTGGACTGGGCCCCTCCCTAGGCAACCTCTTTCAAGGCACTTGTGGAAGCACTGTCCAGAGTGAGAGGGCTTGTCATATGACATTTCCTTTGCACCATTAACCTCACATCTCCTTCTATGTATTATATGCAATCAGGCCTTGGAGGGACATAAAGTAGAGTTACAACTCAGATTCTCAGAAAAAAAACAACAACAATAAAAAACCCAAGCAAACAACAGTTAATGGTACCCACTCCATCCTAAGTCACTACCTCTTCCTCAGAAGCTTATGAATGTCTAGCTCAATTTCTATGTTGCTGAATAGCAGAAATCATACGTACCAATACACCCACTGAAGTGACAAACACCCAGCTCCACCAACAGCACCACTAGGTATTGAGTACCTAAACCCTGTAGGAGTCACTTTACATACATTATTCTAGTTAATCAAAAATTGGCTCTGTCTCTGGCTATTTTTCTGGTTTCCTTGGTTACCATTTAGGAACTTTTGTCCGTAGCTATGCTACTGCTGATACCTAGAGGTTTTCATGTCCCCTAGCAATGGTGTTAGCCTCAAATAACTTGAAAAGCAGATATGTAAATGCAATTGTATGATGCATATGATGCATTGTGATAACAGATATAAAGCGGGGAGAGGATTCAATGTGGTACAGGAGCACAGGACAAGTTGCAACTCGCTCTACAAGTGAAAGAAGCTTCACAGAGGAAAGGTTATAAGGCATGATTCCTGCCCCAAGGTTTCTTCTCTGCTGAGGCCTGAAATCCAAGCTTCAACCTCTAAGCTGCACAGCAACATAGCTGGGGTTTTAAGCAGGAGATCTTTACTGGGAATCTTCTCTCCTCTGTCCCACTTTCGTATCCCTTCAATCCCATCTCCATTTCACCACTCAGACTTAGCAGAAACCAGTATACGCCTGTTAAATTTCTAGCACCAGTCACAGTTCCACGTGTACCAAGCAGTATATCATTTTCTAAGGATGGTAAGACAGTCACATATCATGGTTAATGTGAAAGGGACGCCTTCTTAAGCTACCAGTAAGAAAATTGGGGGTCACTCTATAATTGAGTCATTGCTTTTGGAATTCAATTTCTCTTCTGAATTATCAATTTTCAGTAAGAAGAGGAACGTTGTTTGGGAAATACAAGAGGATGTCAGCCATTCTTTTCTTTCCTCTATCTCTCCCCCACCCCCTTTTTTTCCCAGGCAGAGGGTAATTTGTATAGTAGCTGAAATAAAAGCAGCTTAACTGATGAAATCCATGGTCAAAGCCTGTGGACATCATTGAAGAGTTAATGAAATTTCTGTGCCTGGAACAGATTATTAGGCAACAGCTGAGATTGGAAAAAGATTAAGCTACTGAATTGCTGGCAGAACCAAAGGAAGGAGTCTAAAGTCAGCATTCATCATGGCTCATAGAAGATGAACAATTCTGGAAATAAAATTGGGTGATTTGTTTTGAGCTCTGAAACTGCATGCCTTGTTCTTTCCTGACCTAAATGGGTGGACATTGTTTCTCTTGCCCAAGTGCATTTTGCCACCCCCCACCCCACTCAAAAGCCTTCAGTAGCCCCTCCTAGCATTCTCAGGCTCATAGCCTAGGATTCTAGGACCTCCAGGATCCTCCTCAAACCCCTTTCCACAGTATATCTCATTGCTACGTAAGTTATCATCTGGGGCATATCTGGTCATTTTTGCACAGAGTACACACTATGTTTTACTCACTGATCTCTATTTTCACATCTTTGTTTACAATATTCCCCCATCTGGAAACAATCCCTCTCCCCTTTCTATTTAGCTACAAGATAAATGGCAAAATTGGGGTTTTGCCTTAGTTATAATAGAATTGTATGAGTGCTTGCCTAAGCCCTGCACTGTACACGCTTGTATGCAAACACAAAAGAATCAGAAATGTTTTCTGATTACAAGAAAACTAGAGTCTCAAAAAAACAATGAGATAATCAGAAAAAGCCATTTTCTAGTAAATTCTTATGGTATCTTAATAGCTTCCACTTACAACATGTTTACTATGTGCCAGATACCGTACTATGTGCTTTACATGTACTACCACTTTCATTGTCACAAATATTTTATGAGTTAGGTATTATGATTATCCCCACTTTACAGATGCTTGGGTAACTTGTCCAAAGTCAGTAAATAGCTAAACAGAGATGTGAAATGGAATCTCTTTGACATCAATGTGTGCATTCTTTCCACTACGTGATGCTGAAGACTGACTTAGCTGTAGTGTATGGAAGGAACCAGAGATGAGAGTAGGCCTAAGAAAAGAGTGTGTAATTGAAGAATTTCTTAGTATTCTGAGTAAGAGTTAATGAGACTATAACTACAGGGGGAGCAATTAGTGGGGGAAAATGACCAATATGCTAAGATAGGCCCTTTAAGAATCATTGACTGCTTGTGTGCAGGGTGTGAAGGGAGAGAGCTGTCAGAGGTAACATTAAGATTCAACCCTAGTTAATGACAGTATTTGCAGAGAGAAGAAAATCTGTTTGGAAGCAATAGTCTCCCTGTAATATAAACCCACTGGCCCAAATTTTCTTCTGCATAAAAGTCCTTCTAAGTCACAAAGAACAGTAATATCCACAAAAGTCTTTCGTTTCTTAAACTAATGAGCACCAACCTCATCACTTGCTTGTCACTTGTCAGGATGCCCAGTCTCTCATTCCCACTTAGGGACTCTGCTCCTTCTCCAAGGCAGAGGTAAAAAAGGGTTAGAGGAGGATTAGAGGGAACGGTGCATCTTCCTTCAGTTCAAGCCACAGTGGAGTAAAGTAAATTGGCCTACACTTGATTTTTTATTTAACTTGTTTGTGCACTAAAATGCTTTCGATGCAGATTAACTTTCCCCACTCAATACTGACTAATTGATTCATCTACCTTGAAGCTGAAGCTTGTGAGTCATTTGATAAACAGAGAGAAAAGCTTTCTCTGCTCCATAACTGTTTTGGTAAGCAATAGCTCAACTAGAACAGAGAATCCTAAGTATTTATTCTCCAGTGAAAAAATGTTCCGGGGTTGGGGTCAGGAGGAACAAGGGTCTTTCTCCTCCACTAGAGGCACACTTCTTTCATTGGGTGATTACAAAGGTTATAGGAAAGCTATTCCAGAGACAGTGCAGGGGATCACTGTGTGCTGAGCATGGTATGGACTGGAAACTGTTTTTGTATAAACATACAATATCTTAATTATACATCAAGAAAATCTTATGAGATAGGCAATGCAATTCAAACTCTGGGGTATGGAAACTGATACAGCGAAAGATTAAGTAACTGGTCTAAGATAACACAGTTAAGAAATGGTGGAGCTAGAATTCTAACCCAGATTTCTTTAACCCTAATACCTTTCACCTTGTCGACACAAAGCCCAAGTACATTCCTTTTCTAAAAATTGAAATCCAATAACTATTCAGTCAGAGGTTTAAAACTGAGAACAACATCCAAAAAATTGCGACAGGACAACGCTCCACAACCAAATTTACCTGCCCCGCCTTGCTAGGGGATAGTATCGGCTTACAAAAGTGGGGGAAACACCCTCCCTCCAGGTGAATGCTACAGAAGTGGCACTGAAGTGTGGAAAGTGGAATGGAAGGGGCCTTTGATCACTGAACAAAGCAGTTGGTGTCAGAAGAAAGGGTACTGGAACAATCAGCCCCTGCCCCCGGCTCCAGGACGGGCAACAGCCTCAGGGCCTGTCTCCAGTACAAAGGCAAACACCAGGCTTCCTCTCCAAACCTGACTGTGCAGTTCTTGTTTGATCACCAAACGGATGCACCTCCTGCAAAGAAAAAAGACATCTTGCAGACTGCTCACACTTGTTCTTCTGGTTGCCCATTTGCAGACCTGTCTCCCATCTTTTCCAGCTGTGTTTCCTCCAACACACATGTTAAACCTCTGTAACCCACAGATCGCTATGCATATGAGCAATATTGCATATTGAGGAAGTGGCATAGAGTGAGAATCTTCATTCCTTCTCCCATGTATCAGTACTATTGGGATACCTGCCACACTGCTATATGCAATATAAAGCATAACCTTCACCCTCAAGGAGCTCACAGACAAGTGAGAGAAAGATGTGATAACATTGGCTATAATGCATTGAGGCATCATGACATAGAATAGGGGAGGCCAGTGTGGTGTTTTGGATGGTCTAAAGAAGGAGAATTCACAACGGGTGACAAAAGTAGACTAAAACAGAGCTTTAGTAACAGTATTTATAATTTACCCTATTTCTAATCATTGCTGTTGAGCGCTCTACAGTTTTGGCAGTAGAGTAGTGAACAAGCAGGACTATGCTACATCACTCATGGGCTGGCCGGGGGGGATACATAATACACAGATACTCAAATATGTATCATAATGTTGGACAGTAACTCAGGATATGAGGAAAACAAAACTGGGAAATGTGATATGAGTTGCTCAGCAGCAAGAGCACCATCTCCTTTAGTCTTTCCCTCAGTTGGAATATGGAGTTTAGGCAACTGCAATAGCTGGTTGATAGAGTGATGGGCCATATAGGAGAAAACCTAAAAGCTTCCCTAGGTATCCATAGACTGAAAATCTAGATCTAGAAAACTATTGGAATTTAAAGGTAAAGGTTGCATGACAATGTAGTCTCCAAGGTAAAAAGGAAAGCCAAGATTGCATTGACAAACTTTTTTAAATATTGCCTAGGAATCTTCCTTCTGGTTTTCTTCAGACGTGGGTTATTTTGGCAACGGCAGTAAGTAAGGGGCCAGTGAGAGGAGAGGGGCCGCACTCACTCCTGTGCGCACAGAAGTTTTATAAGGTATATAAGGGGTAGTCAAAATGATTTTTCTGGACCAAGAAGCAAGTTGTGCAGTCTTGCTTCATAACATCATAGTTATAATGGCATGAATAAAGTGACCTAACAAAACAACCAGAAAAATTTTGTCTTTTCTGTATGATCATTAAGGGACCATAAGTACAAGAGGGTGGGGCTAGGTTCTGGTCCCAGCAATTTACATAACAACGGGGACAGAAAAACTGAGGACACAGGGCAACCCACCAGGCAGCCAGGTAAAGTATTCTATAAAGACCATGTTGAGAAGACTCAGGCAGATCATTGAATTTAGGGAATGTTAAGAAGTAATATACAGAGATCTGGACAGCCATTTCACACCAGAGATGAGATCCCAAGTCTTTAGAAATCTATGTGATCACTAAGCTGCAGAATCAAGAATGAGATCCTTACTTTCTAACACAGGTTCCTTGACTATTCTGGTACATGATACACAATAGAGAAGCTGTGATTACAATGACAGTGTTAAACACATTAGAAGTTACATGATAATAATAAAAACTGATAGAAATGTAAATTACTCAATAAAAAAGAGACAGAGAGCAAGGAGGGAGTAAAATGGATAGACATGCCAGGCACATGTGAAAATTACCAGAGAGTAACTGAAAAACATATAGAACTAAAGAGACTCGAAAGACAAATACCACATGATCTCACTTATAAGTGGAATCTAATGAGCAAAATAAACTAATGAGCAGAATAGAATCAGAGGCATGGAAACATGAAACAGACTGACAGCTGTAAGAGGGGAGGGGGAGGGGGGCTGGTTGAAAGAAGGTGAAAGGATTAATCAAAGAACATAACCCATGGACACGGACAATGGTGTGGGGACTGCCTGTGGGAGTGGAGGGGGCTGGGTGGAAGGGGGCCAAGGGGGAAAAGTTGGGGCAACTGTAATAGCATGAACAATAAAATACATATTTTTTAATTTTTAAATTAAAAGAAAGAGATGGTCAAGCTTTCAAGTAAAGACTAAGGCAACCAGTCACCAATAAGGGTATTACACTCTTTCACTGCTTTGTTTTTTTTTAATTTTTATTTATTGATTGACATTAGAGAGAGAAGGGAAGAAAGAGAGAGGGAGAGGGAGGTGGATTTGTTGTTTCACTTATTCATGCATTCGTTGGTTGATTCTTGTATGTACCCTAACTGGGGATCTAAACAACTGAGCTACCTGGCTAGGGCTGACTGCTAACTCTTATGGCATAAAAACCTAAGGCAGGAGGCATGTGCTACATTAACAGAATAAGAAAGAAGGAGATTTCATAGGAAAGAATCAGAGTGATTGGAACTTACAATGTTGAAAAGAGAAACAGGTTAATAGTACTTACAAGGCAAATGTTAGAAAGACCTCTCATCCCACGTTCTATCTTCCAGGGACTTGTTTTATTTACTTTGTATTCCCTTTCCCACTAGAATCCATTTGTTGGGAATATCTTTCTTGATAGGTATAATTATGTAATTCTGTTTGGGAAGTTTTTCTTACCTTTTCCTCGTAGAATACTGAATGAAGAACATGAAAATTTTACCTCAATCCTATGTGGGTACATTTTTTCCAATGATTTCCTTGAGGTTTTGTTCTCATCTGTTAGATTTCAAAGACTCTCCCTAAAGCAATGGTCTCTCTTGACCCGCCTAACCTCCCTTCATGATTTAAGGTGGGAACTTCGTTTTCCTATAAAAATGGTAGCCAGCAGCACACTGGTATACCGCAAGCCCATCCCAGGTGAATCACCAGACTTTGATTTCTAATTCCCTTTGGCTACAGTTGCAAAGCCATAGCATGAAGACGATGCTTGTCTGATGGAGAATGGAGCTGAGAGGTTTGTGCAATGCTGGTCTCATTCTATCAGTAAGAAGTAAGCAGCACAATAAAATATCAGACTAGCAGAAACAACCACTGGGCATTACTAAAACATTTCAGTACTTAGACTCATGAGATTGTAAGAAAGTTCTACAGGGCAGTAAACAGTTCTCCCCAAACAGCAAAACAGGGCCAAAGGATGACCAAGTGGATGGTATAATAACTGGCTACGTTTACAGACTCTGTGAGACATTGTTATATCACGGTAGTGATGATGTTGTGATTGTCACTGACTTGTTTAGCGTTGTTTTGAGGTCTTTTTTGTCTTCAAGTAGGACAATAGAAACTCTAGTTTCTGACTGTGTGCAGTCAACCACAAATGTCTCTCATTATTGCTGCATAAATTTGGCCAGCGTTGACTGTTCACCATGACCGTCATGCAAAGAAGCTGGAGGGTACATGCATGGGTGATTGCCTATGAATGACATTGTTTGACCAGAAAATTTGAAAACCAGAAAGCTGAATTTATTATTACCATTTATTGTGGCCTAGAGGTTTTGAGGGTTAAAGGCTGTAAGAAATCATTTATGTCAATTAAGAATTAAAACTAATGCTGAGAATGTGCTCCAAATCACTGGGAAAGAGCCCGAGGACCAAACGGCAGAGTCTGCTTTGGCGACAATATGAGACATACTGGCACTTGGGCCATGTGCTTACCATGGACTAAATATTACTAAGAGAACTTTCATTTACTATCATATGCCTATGACTTTTCCACAAACTTATATAGCCAGGTGGTCATTAATTTAGATTATTATGTTAATAGTATCACTGTGAGAAATTGCAAACTTTACTGTTCCGCATTTTGAACTATATTCTCCCCTCAGTCTGGTTTCCAGACAAATGAAATTTTTATTCTAGCCAGGCTGCCCTCCTTCACATTGATAATAATAGCATTTTCCATATACTGGAGGCTTCATGCTAAGATATCATATAAACTATCTCTAATTCTCAAAACAGCCAAAAGGTATGAATATTATTTTACTATCACAATGTTATATGTGAAGAAACTGAGACACAGAAAGGTTATATAATGTGTTAAAGTTCACATGCATGGTAAGTAGCAAAACTTGGATTTAAATTCAAAACTCTACAGGCTGTAGCCTACACATTTTTCTTTTTCTATCTCTTAAAACTCTTTCCCTTAGATTTCTTTTTTCTCAAAAAATATACTAGGTATGTTTGCATATTTTGATTGAATTTTGGATTCCTAACCATTTCCCTCAGGAGTTGAGGGGGGATAATCATTTTCCAGGTCTTGCGGAAGGAGGGGATGGGAGTGGTTGAGTAAGGGCCCTCATCTAAAAGGGACTTGGGAACTGAGCAGTTTATTCAGTTTCCCTGGACTTGTGAGGCCTGGTTACTAGAACTAGTGTAAGGTCAAGGGTCAATCAGTCACAAGGAAGCATTCTAGGTAGAAGAGTTAATGCCCGCATTTAGAGAAATAATAGCACGGCTGACACAGGGCTGAGTGGCTCTGTTGACCATGGCAGGGGTGTACCTTAGGCTAACGGCAGGGTGCACCGGTGCTAGTTTTTGACTCTCTAGTCGTGCGAAAAAGTGCCAGATAAGCACGTTCAGCAATTTGTTGAAAGCATTTTGTAAACTTCCAGAAAAACAAAATGACGATGAAGAGGCCTATGTGGACTTTTTTTTTCTTTTTCTTTTTTTAAGAAAGAGCAAAATGGAAAAAGAAGTAAATGTTGAGAAAATGGGATTCAAATAGAGCATCTTGACGATTGAGTCACGGCAAGGAAGGGAAGGCCAGAATAGGCCTCCAGGGGAATATTCTGGAGCTTTTCCAACTTAGTTCCTTTTATTAGCCATTAAGTGATGGAGATTTGTTGTACATGACACCTGGCTGCTCTGCGTTATGGATCTGAATGGAGAGACAAAGAAGAGAGCTAATTGTTTTCCATGCATTCAAGTTTAATTTGGTGCACTTTTAATTAGGGCTCTGATGGGACTGGGAATCAGTTACTTCTGCACAGACAGCTCCTGACAGCAGGTGACTGTCTAGACTAACGGGATTATTATGGAAGCCACTCAGGTCATGTTGGCATCAATGTAGCTGTTACAGAAGATGTACTGCAAAATGTCAGTCTTCATGTCAACAGTGACCAATGCAAGATCAAAAGCACTCAGCAGGATAAAGTACAGGGGGGCTTACACAACATGTAAAAGGCAGCTTGGTTCAGAATGGGTTGGAGGGTCACGAATAAAACTACCCCTAAGGAAGCAAAGAAAAAGAAACATTTATTGAGCAACTTTTATGTGGTAAAGGAGTATGGAGCCATAGACACAAAGATCTTTCTTTTATCCCTCCTAATTATCCTTTTTGTTTTAAACCCTTTTAAAGCTGTGGAAATTAAAATTGAGGAGCGTTAGGTGACTGTCCTCTAGTTCACACAGCTAGGAATGACTAAAGCCAGGCAGCAAACTCAATTCTGTCCCACTCCCAGGTCCCTGTTTCATTCCCTGTTCTCTCAGGTCCCCACCCCGTCCCTAACACAGTCTGTCCTTACTGGGTTCTATCGTAATCAGGAAGCCATATTTTCCCATGCATAGGAAAAACGCAAGTGTGAGTTTGCTGTGTCAGTTATTGATGTCATTTATTTGTAGATATTAATTAATTGTAATAATTAAATTTTTTTTTCATTGAATTTTGGATTCAATTTATCAAGGGCTCACATAGCAACATTGGTAAAATAAAAGACTCTTCTCTGGGAGCTAACACCCAATGATAGTGCTATATTCATGGATTTGTGGAACGCCAGTAGGCAACACCTTACCACAATCCTCTTCCTCATGATTGAAATGGTTTTCCCCAATTAGAACTATTATGTATTGTAAAACAAATCAAATAATACAGAAAAAGTGTAAAGCCATTCTGACTCTCAAATATCCTACTAAAACTGTCCATGGGTGAAGTTGGGTAAATATTATAAGGTTGCTTTTAAAAATCAGATTGGGCTTATTCATGCAGAAAAAAAAGTAGTCATTGTACTAACATGTGCAGAATCCCCAGTGGTGCCAAGTCTGAAGCATCTATCAAGTAGAAAGCTTTAGCTTTAAGTTAGAACACTCTGATTTGGGACATCTATTTCCACATCCCTTTTCAATATCTTCAGTGTTTTTTCATAAGGAAGAAGAGTGTAGCCCAAATGATTTTTCTCTTTGTCTTAAGCGCACCAGGGAGTTCTGCCAAACTCCTTCTCCATCATCATGCCTGGACTACTTGAATAGCTCCTAACCTAGGATAATAGATTTTTATTATTTTTATTAATTATTTATTATTAGGAATTATTAAGTCAATTTGTATCCTTGTTACTCTTTAAGCAAATCCTCTTACAGAACACCACATGTTACACGTCAGTATTTTTCATTATAAAACAAAACAGATGTAAGAACCTAATCAACAAAACAAACAAGCAAGTAAAATATAACCAGAGACACTGAAATAAAGAACAAACTGACAGTGACCGGTGGCAAGGGGAGACGGGATAAAGGGGGGAAAAGGGGAAGGGTCATCAGGAAACATGTATAAAGGACACAGCGGCAAAACCCAAGTGGGAGTGGGCGGGAGGTGGGGGTGGGTGGGGAAGGGGGAGTGACGGGGGCAAAATGGAGACAACTGTGCTTGAACAACGATAAAAAAGATTTTAAAAAAGATTCAAAAGAATCACAAAACAAATACAGAGGTTCATGGATTATTACAGGGCAAGAGTGCTCGACACCACGACCAAGGGCCTGAACAGAGCTCTGCCACTTACCTCGGGAATCCCCTGTGTGTCTGGCTGTTTCTAACTCGAACACCTCCCTCCACCAAAAGCTGCCATTATTCTGACTTTCATAGAAATCCCTTCCTTATACGCAGTTTATTTATTTTTTCCTATTATATCACTAGGTTTTCTTGATTAGTCTTACCTATCTCTTAACCGATGCTTATGCATTTCTTTTACTTTCTAACCACCACAACCACTCCTTTCTTTTCTTTTTCTTACAATTTTTCTATTAAGTAGGCCAAGGAATTTGATTTGCAGAGTTGCCCGCAGTTTGGCTTTTTTAACCACACATTCGTGGTACAGGTCAACGCGTTCCTTCCCCTTCACATTGGCAGCTCGATCAAAGTCCTGATTAAACGGATGGTGATATCCCATCGGCAAGACGAGAGGAGGAGCTGTTTGCTTTCATCCGGAGGCACAGGCCGGCTTGTCTTGCTTTCTGAGAAGTTCTCAGCTGTTACAGCTCAGTTCCTGGATCCATTACTTCATGAGGAGTTGCCAAATGTTGACACTCAAAGTATTTTATTTCATCTTTACTTAATAATTGGTGTACTTTTGGAAAGAGATGCTTCCCTCATGTACCGTGTAGTTAGCCAGGGGCGTGCTTTATGTGGAAACGGTACAGAAAGGTAGGATAAACATTTGAATTTTTCCCTTTAGTAATTACTTTAAGATAAATAATTGGTTTCCTATCATTCTCTAAATGTGACCAATTATTTTTTGTTGTCGTTTCTTGTTTTTTTTTTAATATTATCAGGAACTCATGGATTTAAATGTATTTGATAAATTGCCATCCGTTGCAATTATTATTCATGGTGAAGCTCAACTGTCTCATCTTTGACCGCGAGAGCCTCCTTGGAATGACGCACTGCTTCTTGACATGACTGTGGTGGTGTTTGATGGCTTCCCTGCCACGGAAACGGCAGGCACTAGAGGCTCATCTTGAACATTTCCTGTCCTAGAACTTGTAGCCATTTCTTTAAGAAGGCTTACTGTCTATGCCTTTTCTTTATATAAAAAGTGTTATTTCAAGAGCACAATTGTGGTTTTTTTAAAACCACTCTTTATGTTCATTATCCATTACTCCGGTCTGGTAGTAGTAATGGAAATGCCTGTTCTCTGGGCAAAACTTCAAGAAAAATAGATATAGGTATAGATATATGTAAAGATATTGATAGATGGTGGTATAGATATGGGGGAAAGTAGCCTACTGAAACTTCTAATTAAAATTTAGAACTACAGGGATTTTTTGTTTGGTTGGTTGCTTTCTTGCTTCTTTTAAAAGCTTAATGTCTTCTACATAACATCTGCATCACTTCTTTTACAGAGCAAGAATATTGGTCCTTGAGGATTCATGAAATAGTATAATTAAAATAGTCCATATACTTTCATTTACTTTATCCCACATTATCTATACAACGTTCTTAGAATAATGATACAAATAACCACTACCACTAAGAGCAGTGAAAAAAAAATGTTGTGTTTGCTCCTTTATTTACCCCTCCAATTTTTATCGTTGTACTTGCACTGTCTGGCATAATATAGTCCATTGCTCTAAACCTCATATAATTTTAATTCTACATGTAACTATATGTTTTATGCCCTACACGTATGTCAGTGTGTTCCCAGTTATTTTGGTTGTCAGAGGTTCATTCTCCAGCAGATTCCTCAGGGAGAGCTCATCAAACATAGCATGTGAATACCAGTTTGAACTCTTTATACGTTGAGAGTTATCAATTTTTTTAGATAATTCTTAGCTCACATTTTAAATCTTTGAATATTAAATATATTACTTAATTTTCTTTTCACATAAAGAATTGCGGTTGAAAATCTGAACATGACTTTTGTTTCTGTTATGTCACAATATCTTTGTCTAGATTCCCAAAGGATTTTTTAAATTTAAAGTCTGGTAATTTTCCAAAATTATATGTTCGTATGGTCCTCCTTAGTCAATATTCTCAAATATGTAATATTGTTTTCCAATATATACCTTTAAGTCTTTTTGTTTCAAGAATGTTTTCTTGAATTATAACTTTCATTACTTATTCTATTCCTGTGGGGGGGTTTTTTCTCTTTAGTGACTTTATTATTGTGTAATAGATCTTTGCTTATTTTCAATGTCTATCACATTTTCTCAAACTCTTTTTCTTCATTCCCTTTTTTCTTCATTATCTATTTCTCCTAAAGCATTGTCTGTCATGTCTATTAATTTTTGTGTTTTTTGGTTAAGACTTCACACATATAAAATTATTTATTGCTTTTTTTCTTTGAGCCTCAATGTTTTTATGTTGTTTACTTTAATGCAAAGTAAGTTTTCCTACACTTTTAAGTGGAAGTTTGATTTAGGGTAGCTTTTTTTATTTTTGCAAGTTCTTTCTGCTGTTGTTATCATGTAATATTTAAACATGTGGTTATTTACTCTCTGAGATCCCCTGGCAATTTTCTCCTTTCCAACTTATATCTGGAAATTATCAATCTATTGCCACTGCCCTTCACCAGTTTTATTCTGTTCCCGGAAATTTCTCCTAAGGGTGGTTGCCATCTGGGAAGGTGATGCTAGTGAATAGTTTAACGTGGATTATCTGCTCAAACTCTGCTAATCTGTGTATAGACCACTTGGGGTCTTCATATGGCCAAAATTGCTTCAGCTGTTTTTTCTCAAATTGATCTGCAAAGTTTCTAATGAATACCTGTGAACTATTCTGGGTTATGAGTCTCTGTTACTTCCCTCTGTTTTCTGCTGCACGAATGTTGATAGCATGCCAGTCCTAAGGACACTGAAAATTTGCTTATAGTCTGGTGTTCCAGGGAATATCTTGTTGCCTAGTTTTGTTGCAAATATAACCCAGTGGTATTTTTGGTCTTGGTATTTGGTTTGTTTGTTTTAGATGGTGATTAAGAGTGAATAAAAATTTGCCACTACTGCTGTTTTCTTAGGATCCCCCCGAAGTAATATTTTAAATGTGAATGAACTGTGTCACTTTCTTATCTAACCCCCTCCTGCGAATTCTCAACTCATTTATAATAAAATTACAATTCATTTACCTAGCTTATAAATTCCTTTATTATTCATCCACTGTTATTCCTCCAACCTTAACTGTTTCACTCTTCTTCCTTAGTACTTTCTAGGACTTTCTCCTCTAGACTTTGCATTTCCCATATGCACTGCTTTATGATTTTCACGTTTGTCTCCCTCATTTTATTAAAATTCCCATAAGGTCCTCTCAATCCTTACAACTTAAAGAAGACACCACCAAGTTATTGTTGTTTATATTATCTTTATTAATTATTTACTTAGCATTTACCAATAACTAAAATTGTTGTTTTGTGTATTCATTTATGTGTTCATTCAGGAGTCAGCAAATTATAGCCTGAAAACCAAACCTGGCTGCCACCTGTTTTTGTATACAAAGATTTTTTTGGAATCCAGCCATTTATTTAAGTATTATCTATGACTGCTTTTGCATTGTAACGATAGAGTTGAGTAGGGACACAAGAGATTATATGGCCCAAAAGCATAAAATATTTAGTGTGTGTCTGGCCATTAGAAAAAAAATGTTTTCCAACCTTTTTTTAGTTTATTGTTTATTTCTTCCTGCTAAACTGTAAGTTCTATGGTAATTCAGGCTTTGTCTATATTTACACTACCATTTGCATCAAAATTAGTAGCTAGCATATGCTAATCAATATCTAAATACTTGCGCATATATAAAAACTAATTTTGAATTGTCAACTATATTTTCAGGCTACCATGGAGTCATAATTGTATTTAGGTTATTAGAACTTTACTAATGATTGTACCCAATTCACCACCCAAATAGCCACATGACAAAATTGAAGCTGGATTACTGACCACAGTGATTCTAAGAAAGAACTTTGGGGAATTTATATTTTTACAATGATTATTAAATACATAAATGTATAAATGTTTGATAGCACACCAACTCTAAAGACAAAATGGCAAGATTTACAACTCAGTTCTGCCATAACTTATTATGTGGTCTTGTGCTAGTTACTTTATTTCTCTGTGTCTGTATTCATTAACCTGTCAAACAATGTTAATGGAGTATCGGCATTAGAGGATTATAATAAGTTAGAAAAGAAAGAGCGTCCAGCCTATAATAAAAGCTCCACATACGTTAGATGCTGATGAAAAGGATCATAGTGATGATGATGATGATGACGATGACAAAAACAATGGAGAAAAAGAAGGAGGAAGAGGAAAGGAAAGAAAAAAAAGACAAGAGGAGAAAGAGAAAATGATAACATTGGTAAAAATAAACTCATTTTATTGAGCTTATGCTATGTTGCAGGCACTATAATCTATGGTTTCCACATATTGCATAATGTAATGCTTATAAGAGCCCTTTGAGAAAGGAACTTTAATATCTCAATATCTCTGTATTAGATCCATACTTTATCTTACGCTAAATTGTGTAGAATCCATACTTTACCTTAAGCTAAATTATGTAGAAAATGACATCTATGACCAAAATTCAGTTCTGTGTGCCTCCAAAGCCTTAGTTCTTGACCTATGTATCTCCCTCCTTCCACATTTAATTGGGTTCCTGTAACAATTGCCACCATGGGTGTGGGGCAGCTTCCCCTTTACCAACAAACAATCCTAGGAAACAAGCAGGGTGTCTAAGAATTGTACTCAATTCAGACACTATCTACCCAGAGATACCAGTTGATTCCACAGGTTAAAGCCTCAGTCCTACAAGACTGCCCCCAACACAGACATGCACATACACTTCAGATGCCAGACACAAGTCCGGGTTACCTATTCTTCTGATTAATTGGCTATAAATCAAAGGCTCCCACAACCCCTCTCTTGGGTTTGACTATTTTGCTAGAATGGCTCACATAGCAAGTAACGCGATCACTGGGAAGCAGCATGATCGCTGGTTTATCGCAAAAGGATATAACACAGGGACAGCCAGATGAAAGAGATGCATAGGGAAATATACAGGGTCCAGCACAAATAACCCCCCTCTTTTGTTACAAAATCATAAGCATGTAATTCTGTAACACAGTAATATCACACGCCAACACATCACATGACATTTTAGGTGAAATGTTCAAATTAAAACTATAAATTATTACACCCATATTATTACTCTACCAACCTCCCTCAAGCAGGCGTTACTTCTGCCAGACTTTGTATGTTGGAAAGGACCCAAATCTTCCATGTCCTCTCCAGGTGAGTCGCTGTCCCCACATCTTCATGAGTTCACCAACCTGAAAGCTCTCCAAACCCTACCCTCTTGGGGTTTTATGGAGCCGTTAATACATAGTCATGATTGATTACATCATTGACTATTGATTCAACCTCAAACCTCTCTTCTATCTCCAGAGACGGGAATGGGATGGGGGTAGGACTGCAAGTTCTAACCCTCTAATCACATGGTTGGTTCCATTGACAACTAGCCCCTATCCTTAGGTGCTTTCCGAGAGTCACCTAAAATAACAAGATAGCGTTCAACACTTAGGGAACTCCTAGAGTTCCAGGAGCTAGCATCCAGGAATTGTGGATGAAGGCCAAATATATATGAAAATTATTTATATTTAAGTTATCTAAATGACAAAATATGTATTTCTTATAATTCACAATATTGCACACATCTAAATGTGTCCCTGAATGTCTAGCTACTTCCTGTTTAAAATGCGACATGCATAAATTTTTACCTGCAGGAGTCTTGCACTTCGCCTTCTTAAACACATTTTAAATATGCCCAGTTTCATATTTTGCCATTTTCACATATTGCTCTGGATTCCAAAATCATCCTTGTCTCATTCTCATTTAGTCTCCAGACCATAATCAGCTGTCAGAAGAAATCAATTGGAGAGACAGATTTCCACTGAAGTGTTCACAATGAAACCTGTTTAATTGCTGTTAATTCTCTGTTCAGTTATAAGCTCTTGTAAGTTTGGATTCTGTAACTTCCAGCTTGTTGGCATAGGAAAGGTGCCAACCTAGTGGCATGAAACATAATTTGGTTGCTTTGTAATAAAAAGAATATTGATTGCTTAGAACAAGAAATAGTTGTCACTTCCCTACTCTCAGGTCTCCCAAATCTTGCCTTGCACCTGGTAAAGTGCAGGAGTTCATTGGTAGTAATAGCACAAGTGGTAGTAGTGGTAGTAGTGGTGGTGGTGGTGGTAGTAGTAGTAGTAGTAGTAGTAGTAGTAGTAGTAGTAATGTTAATTGAAAACTTCTTAGATGCCAGGAAGTGTGCCAGACATGTTATATCACAATCTAATGACCCCTCACAACAACTATCTCAGAATGTAATATACTAACACTATTTTACAGATAGCAACAAAAGAGCTAATGACTTGCCCCAGGTCACATTGCTATTAAATCACTGGGTCTGCTCGCATATTAAATTTTGTCAAATAATAAAGTTTTTTTTCCTTAATCACAATGCAATATGGTCTCAGAAGTCTATGCATATAGAACATCAAAACAAATATGAAGAATAGACAACTCATCCCGTTTTATAAATGGGAAAACCCAGATCCAACAAGGATGAGTGTTTTTACCACTAACCATCAGTGCCATATTTGTTTTATGCTATACCATAACAAACCCACAATATACATCAAAATGTCTATCTTTTGATCAAAGACCCCATCATAAACTGTTACCCCTAAATGCACACCCCAATCACTGACCAAATCTGTTAAACAGCATGCTGGCAAATATTTAACAACTGACTCTCAGGGTTGGAGGTAGGGTAGAGTGAGCCCTGATTTCTCACATCTGCTAATTTCCATGATGTAAATAATACTGCCATGGTTGATTTCAAGCAATTGACGTGACAACATTTGAATAGAGAGTTGCAAAGAGGTGCTAACAATGGCTTTGTGTGAGTTGGTATAAACGGCATCTGCTGACCTCTACCACATGTACTCCCCTTTCTACCATAAATCTACATTCTTAAAATATAAGATTCTTCTAATGTAGGTTAGACCTAGAAAATACCCAAGCCCACAATAAAATGACATCACTGTAAAATAAACTTTGTAAAAAGCACTTGTTACCACGTTTCCAATTTCCTAGATGCTGTATTTTTTCATCTCAGTATGAAAACTTGTTTTTATGTTTGTTATGAACTGTATGTTTGTGTCCCCCTAAAATTCATATATTGAAGCCCTAACTCCTAGTGTGGCCGTTTTCGGAGATAGGATCTCCAGGAAAGTAACTAAAATTTAATAAGTCATAAAGATGGAACCCTGACCCAACAGGATTAGCATCCTTACAAGCAGGGACACCAGAGAGAGCTCTCTCCTTCTATGTGTATACTCTGAAGATGCCAAGTGAGGACATAGCCAGGAAAAGAGCCCTTGACAGAAACAGAATTTAGCAGCTCCTTGATCATGGACTTCCAGCTGCCAAAACTGTGAGAAAATAAATGTCTGTTGTTTAAGCCCCTGAGTCTGTGGTATTTTGTTATGGAGGCCCTAGCAGACAAATACAACATCTGACAATATCCTATGTGATGTTAAACAAATCTTTTGTTTCTTCTGAGACACATGTCAAAGAAAGAAATGAACTAAAATATTTATAAGACGTCTTCTGATTTAATTCCCATGATCTTGTGTGATCTTGCCTTTTCTAGTGGTAGTCTTTTTAAGGAGTGTTGGGCATCGAAAACAAACATCCTAAGCCAGGGGTCCCCAACCTCCTTGAGAGTAATGCGCTTGAATCATCCCCAAACCATCTTCCCACCCCCAGTCTGTGGAAAAAGTGTCTTCCATGAAACTGGCCCCTGGTGCTAAAAGGTTGGGGACCACTGCTCTAAGCTCTCTTGAGTCCTAATAATGACACACTAGAGTAATCATATTTAATTTATGGTATACAGTAAAACATTTATAATAGAAAAAATAAGTTCCCTGAGGGATCATAACCCTTGGTCTCTGATAAGAGGACTTGAGTTGCAATTTCCCATCATTGGTTGTGGACCTGTATCAGGGCAGGTGCACTGGAATGACCTGGGATCATTTATTAAAATACAGATTCTGTGGGAAACTACAAGACTGTAAACCTAGGAAATTTATAAGGCCATTTTTCATTATCAGTAGGAAACAGCTATAAAGTAGCAATAAGCATAAAGTTGGGGAGTAGTAAGTAGAAGTTGATAATGGATGGCAAGTTAGGAAAGCTATATTAGTTTGAGCTCACAACCAAGGAGTTCATGATCTTGGATAAACCATTTCCTTTCTCTGATCTCAATTTCCCCATCTGTAAAATCAATGAAGTGGATTAGATGGTATTTAATCCACCATTTTCCCCTAAACACTTTAACTACATACTGATTAATATAAGAATATTAGACATTTCTTAAATGTCAAGGTGAAAAATAGTTTAACAGGGCATGGATTAGTGGAGATGTTTTAAGCACAACAAATAATAGCATATTGATAACCCTGTTCTCTAGTTAATCTTAGATCTGGCCCATACTTAATATCCACTAACCTTTCTGTTCAAAAGGAATATTTGGTATCATGCATTATCTCTGCTCTGAGTCCCATAACAAGGTACTCTCTTGTTTGCATGAGTAAAAAGTCAAGTGAGAAGTCAAGAAAAGAGGGGACTCTCAATATGTAATCCAGCACCCCGAAGAACTCTTATGATGAAAGCCTTTAAAAAGTGTTGGTGTTGTATATTCTTCTCAAGGGTTTCCAGAATGTTAAATGAAGTCTCTTTATTAGAAGGACCCAGTACAATGACTGGCGTGTAGTTGCTAGTCAGTGGATTTTTGTAAATGCCATGAATAAATTTTCTTGGTTGCTAATTTTACAAAGAAGTGTATAATAGTGTATGTAACTCCAAAGAACTGTGTAATACCTGGAATTATACAAAGAGGCATGCGTAGAACAGAAGTATCCTTAGCATCTCCTGAATTTGTTACTGTAAAGTTCAAATAAGGGAATAATATTTTGCAAACTATAAAGCCCTGGGTAAATAAACTTCGTGACGTGGTTATATGTATATTTCCCTGTGAGAATGTTCTCATTTCCTTCTTTACCTTACTGTATTACCCTTGCTTGACAGTGGTCAGAATTTAGTACCTAAAAATAGCTTGAAATGCTGATTGCAATGCAGAACAACTGAATATTAGAAGCTCACCACCTCTCAAAATGAGAATTAAACAAATTTCTATTGAGGTGCAATGGTTTAGAACAGCTGAGCTCTAAAGATGTAAATCCAAGTGTGAAATCCATCCAAGCAGTGCCAGGAGGGGAATCAAATCACCATAAGCAGACAGCATGAAGACTTTCCCTCAAATGGTCTTCTTTTTCAGGGCTGACAGGCTACATACACTTGAGTGTATGTGTGCACCTGGGCATGCTCCCATGTGTGTATGTGTGTTTAAATTTTCCAACTCCATACATTGTTTCTTGTGGTCATTGAAATAAAGATGTTTTTACAGAAAAAGGAAATTCACTTCTGAGACGTTAATTCAGAATTAGGATTTCTGTCTTTATAATTACTTCACAGACATTGAAACAAGTTTACTTTTTTTTTTTTTAAGATTTTATTTATTTAGTTAGTTAGTTAGTTTTAGAGAAAAGGGAAGGGAGGGAGAGAAATATCAATATATGATTGCCTCTCACGCACCCCAAATGGGGACCTGGCCTGCAACCCAAGCATGTGCCCTGACTGGGAATTGAACCAGGGACCCTTTGGTTTGCAGGCCAGCACTCAATCCACTGAGCCACACCAGCCAGGGTGAAACAAGTTGCTTTTATAGAAGGTTATCCCATTGATTATTTCTATAAATCAGTGAAAAATAGATTTTGACAGTATTGAATAAAGAGCATGTCTTGCATTTGCGTGGTGAGGTTTTTGATCACAGAGGTCATCTTAGATCATTAATTCATACACTAAATTAATAAAGTACTAGGGTAAGCAATTTTCTTCAATTCTATTCCCCAGGAGATAAGGACTCCATAAGCTTTAGTAGGTCTTTGAGTCTCTTTACTCCTGCCCAGTGTTGTGACTGGTGTGATTTCCACACGGTTTCATTTGCTTCCTTGAAATCGTCTGGAGCTTGTGGGATGGGGAGATAAGCAGGAGTCAACAGCCTTGCCACGTCTGGTCTATGGCTGGATTAACTGAGGCAAGACTGAGCCTTTTCTGAATGTTTTGTTATCTGGAAACTGAGCAGTTTGGATTAGGTTAGAAGTTACAGACATTGGTGTGAGGACTGACTATATCAAAATCACCTTTGATTCCCATTACCATTTGGGAAAAAATAGAATAAGAAGTAAAGAAAGAAAGAAAGAAAGAAAGAAAGAAAGAAAGAAAGAAAGAAAGAAAGAAAGAAAGAAAGAAAGAAAGAAAGAAAGAGAGAGAGAGAGAGAGAGAGAGAGAGAGAGAAAGAAAGAAAGAAAGAAAGAAAGAAAGAAAGAAAGAAAGAAAGAAAGAAAGAAAGAAAGAAAGAAAGAAAGAAAGAAAGAAAGAAAGAAAGAAAGAAAGAAAAGAAAAGTAATATCTAAATGTGTTTTGCAGCATCAGATGCTCACAGGTGGTGGAAGCTGGTATATGTTTTGTTATTGAGCAATATGTAAAAAGCTGTTTTCTCACACACCATGGAATGCTAGTAAGGGTAGTAAATATTACACTATCCCTTCAAACACAAGAAATAAATTTGAATGCAAAAATAGGCCAAGGAGGCCTAATTTTGCATTCTCCAGATTTATTAATAAGATTTACTCATCTTTTAATTGCCAGCTCTTTTGCTCACTTGGGAAAATAATTGTGTGTCTTATAATCATGCTGTATTAGATCTAATAAATACAGCTGGTGAATATTTGTGGGGACAGAATGTGAACAGTGTTGCAAATGTGCAGAAAAAAGGCTGAAGCAGGTGGAATGGAAAAAAACAAACAAAAAAATCACCTTTGAAGTTTTACAATATGAAATGCACTAAATGCAATATGATATCCTGGATCGAATCCTGGAACATAAAAGAACATCAATGGGAAAACTGGTATAGTCATAATCAAGTTGATAGTTTACTTAACAGCAAATACACCTCTCTTAATTTCTTAATTTTGTCAAATACACCATGGTTATGTAAGACGTTAAGGTTAAGAGAAGCTGAGATAAAGAATATACAGGAATTCCATAAACTGTCTAAACAACTTTTTCATAAATATAAAATTATTTTAAAATAAGTTTACTTAAAAATATAGATTCCATGTTCCTATATCAAAATGGACATAAAGTCTAAGAACCCATTCATGGAAAAAAAAATTTACGTAACTATAATATGCAGCCATATATAAAACTCATAAAGCTAGAGGGACCTTCCGACTCTAAAAGAAGCTATTATTCCACAAGCCACACAGACGAGAGTGTTTGGCTTGCCTATGCCAAATATTGGCCTTGCCTTAGAATCATCAGAGCAGAATTTTTAAACTGCAGAATTCATGGCTTGCTAAATATATTAATCAGAATCCCAGGGGATGAGACCCTGGTCTATATATATTTTTTAAAGTACCTACAAGTAATTCTGATGTACAAACAGAATTGAAAATTGCTAAAATACAAGTCAATTAAAGAGTAAAAGGGAGTCTTGGGCAATCAACTACTACAGTAATTGCAATGTGCATGAGTTTAAGTATATCAGCAGCTGCAAAAAGAAATTACGTAAAGTGCTATACATTAATATTTGCCAACTTTCACAAATTGTCCAGGATTCTGTGGAAACAGTTTCATCTAATATCCGCACACATGGCTCCAATGTTGGAATGGCAGCATCTCTTTCATCACTGCCAACAATACCTCTATGATTTGTTAAAGGGAGTGGTGCTAAGGAAATTCCTGACGAGCTTTGCAACTTCCAGCTTCTTCGCTGACTCGTTTTGACCTTCACTCTTAGCCCCTGCCTCTTCAAGGTCACGATCAGAAACCCTGGATAAGGAATCACACTTGCTACAGGGAGTGATCAATCTTTTTGTCCATAGTCTAGGTACATGAAAGTAATAAAACTCTCCTGTCCTAACTTTCATATACTAACTTTACTCAAGTTTGCGAACAGAGTTTTCATTACTTATGTCTGCCTCTGTTCCTTCACGGGTGCTGATTGCTTCATGCATGCTAAAGGCTAACAATCCAGCCTTTCCTTTTTAATCACATGAAAAAAATCCCACCTGTTCTCGAAATTTTGTTTAAATCCTACTTTGCCTAGAAAGCACTTTCTGGTATCATTCGTCTTCTGCTTTTTCCAGCTCCAGTACTATGGTTGGTTCTATACAATTAAGCAATTAATTTCATTTTGACATATTATTGTTCTCTGTCCTTTCACATATGCTAGGAGGCAGCAGGATGCAGTGCAGAGAAAGGAATCATTGTAGTCACTTAGAACCAGGAAGAATGCAATCTCTACCTAAACCTTAGGTTTTCCTCCAGATAATTAGGAAAACTAACGTTTATTTTACAATGCTTAAATAGTGAAGCTTAGCAAAAGTGCCTAGCATATTATTGGTAGAGACTCAGTACTTGTCAATTTTCTCTTTATTTCTTTTCCCATTTATATTTCTGCACTCTGTGCTTTATAAGTGCTAAACTTATAATAGTCCCTAATATCTGCAGAGAACTTTACAGTTCATAAACTCTAAAAGCAATCTGGTGAAATATGTTTCCAAATTCCATTTCATAAATGAAAGAGGTGATGAGATCCTAAAAGGTTAAGTGCCTTTTACAAACCACAACATTTATGGAAAAGTCTGTTAACATAGCCTGGCCCTTCTTGCTCCAGGGCCAGGACTCCCTCCACGATACTAGATCAAATGCTTTGTAAATTAAGTAATTCGTAGAGAGGTAAAGCATCACCTTCTATGTGCTGTGCTTTCCCCTAAGAATAGAGCACAGTAATGAATGAGAGGGACATAATCGGGGCCTTCTGGGAATTTAGAGACTAGAAACTGGGACAATGACTAGGCAAGGATGGAGCAAATGGATCCAGCTATGTTGTGGAAAAAGAAAAGGGGGATTCTATGGAAAATAACCTCACAGTGTGATTTGATCATAAATACCTACATGGGCAGGTCACGATGGGTCGTCACGCCCCAGGCATATAACTTTTTTAATAAGAGTTATCTCTGTCTTAAGCAAACCCTGTCCATTGTTTCTGTGCATCTAGGTTAACACACCTTTGAAACGAGGGAAATTTCCTCAACAGAGCACATAATCTTGCAATGATTGTAATCCAGACCCCACCTTGCTTTCACCCACCTTCATATGATCTTCCTTAAATTCCCTCCTTAATTCAAAATCTATAAAAGAAGCAAAAACAGCCATTCTAGGAAGCATTTTTCTCATTCTATCAAGATATTGCTTCTAGGTTTATCCTCCATTTTGGCTGCAATAAATTTTTATAAAAATTCTCTACAGGTGTGGATGTTCTTACATTGGGAATGTTGATGCTAAACTCTTTTCTGCTAAGTCCAGTACTATGAAGCGCTACTCTAAGAATGATGCATTAACTAGAGCCAGCAATATTTCTGACATATGTGGCCTTTATGATCAGTAATGCCCACTGACAGGACTGGTGGAAGCAATGGAATGAACTCGCCACTACGTCCATCAAACCTGTAACCTTGTCCTCATTAGCACATTTCAGAAACTTCCAGAAGCTAAGCACTATAACAGATTGATATAATTATTAGAAATGATAATCATTAGCTGTATCCTCTTTACAAGAGAGGGATTCTTGGGTGTACAGTTAGAAAGACCTTCTCTCACACAGTCTTACTTTCCCCTTGGGCCAAGTTCATCCTGACCCAGATATGTCTGTACTTGTGGTTGATGTCTTGTCATTAAATGTCTCTAAGAGACCCACAGTGATGGGACTCATCAACAACCTGTCTCCAACACCATAGTATAAGGTTACCGCTTGTGTGCTGTGTTGAAAAGACATTCAGATGGAAGTATGAATCTGCCACACCTCAACCCTATGTGTGCCCCAAATTTGGGACATTTATTCTCCAACAAAGGCCATGGCTGACGTGGAGATGCAGAACTTTCTTTTCACCACTCCGCTGGCCCCAGATTCATGACTGCTAACACAGAATCCTCCAGATACCCAGCTTCAGGCACTTGCCACTTCTCCCATCTACCCATTTTCCCCAGATTCCACCACTTATAGATATATATGTTTTTTGGGGGGTAGGTAAAGTATTTGTGGAAATATCCCCTACATTAAACAAAACAAACAGACAAAAAAAAAACAACAAACCCTTCACCCAAATTTTGTTTCATCTATAGTCTAGCTTTTTTTCCTTCTCTCTGAATCAGGAAGTTCCCTCAGAGTACCTAGTCCACCATCTTGTTGGAAGAAAGAGCCCGTACGAGGACTGAGACAGTCTAGTTTCCATGTTGCTCCTTAACGTGCAACCGTGGGTAAATTACTTGCCCTTTTAGGGTCTCGATAACTCCAAGAAGAAAATGACAGGTTTTATTTAGTGTCTCACATTTCTGAGACTTTTTTGACTACTAGTAAACTGGAAGGTGCAATGGTGAAAAAGTAGTTTAGTAGTTATGGTAAGAAAATAAATTTCGATAATTTGGAAATTGCCTCAGGGAATAGGAGATATCCTGTGGTTCATAATCAACAATATTTTTGTGATGCTACTCTAATGAACTAAAAGTCTTTAGCATGTTTTGCTGTGTGTGGTTTGACTCCTCTCAGCTCTCTTCTTAATTTGAGTTTTTGTGCAGCAGCTTGTCTGTGAATTAATCCAACAATTACCATATAAAAAGAAAAATACACACAAACAAAAATGGCTAAAAATTATTATAATCATGCACCAGGCTCAACTTTCATTTCTCGAGACTCGAATTCTTAAATTGTTTGACTTCCAGTATTTTTAGACTTTAAATGTATAGTTCTGTATCTTGTGCACATGAGTATGACTGACTTTGTAAACTGGCTTAGTTGACCAGTAGGTCAAGATCTTGAGCCATTATGGAATACTGAGTGGTTTTGGTCAAATTTGCCATTAAGCTGTAGATGAAAAAGGGCACTGTGATAAATCTAACTCAAAGTAACCTCATAGAGGGCCCTGAGGGTAAATCCCTCGCTGGGCAGGTCATAGTGGGCAGTTATGTTTCGGCCATATACCCTTGCAAGTAGAAGGTTTATCTTTGCTGTAAGTAAGTCCTGTCCATTGTGCTTGTGCACCTAGGTTAGCACATCTTTGAAATGCCTTTTTTTTCTTTTTTTTTTTTTGATCTCTAGAGAGGAACCACCCTCAAGAGAGCGCATAATCTTGTTAACTATCCTGCAATCCAATCCCCAGTTTACTTTCTTCCAACTTCATGCAATCTTCCTTATATTCTCTCCCTAATTCCAAACATGTATCAGAAACTGCAAAACTGTCCTTATCGGGAGCATTTGAGATCTTGCTTCCTGGCATTGTCCTCAGTTTGGCTCAAATAAACTTTTATAAAAATTCTCTGCAGGTTTGATCATTCTTAGGTTGACAAAGTACTCAGGAGGTGACGGTTGTGTACCCACCCCTCTGAGGCAGAACAAAAACCTAATCTAGGTTGGGGTTGGGGTATATTCCTGAAACTAATTATTACTGAGAGTGGATTAAGAATAATAGGGTGGGGACATCATAAAACTCTAAGCAGCAGTAAAACCTGGTTTCCCAGCTGGGTTAGAGCCATAGAGAACAGGGACCCTGGAGATCCATGAGCATATGCTTTAATCAGCACACTTGGAAACATGGCACAGGAATGCGCCCTGCACAGCAGGTGTACTCAGCACCAAGCTGAGACGGAGCAAAGTAATCACTTTGTATCCCACTTGGCTCTTCCCACCGTCAGTTCCCCATAATGGCCATCCTGGCCAGTAAAGCTCAGAGAACCAAGGATCATCTGTGAGATACACAGGGATGGTACCTGTGCCAAGTGCATTAAGGAAATCACAGAGCGTGTCATCAGGTGGCACGTTATGGTACCACTCTGGTGGCCCAACCTGTACTAAAAATCCAATTGGGATAAATGTTGAATAACTAAGATGGTTTCTTTTTCTAGTCCATGTCTCACTTTCGACTTCCAAACCTGCATCTACAACAGACTCCTGGGACCTTGCATGCAACATAAATAAAATTAAACTAATAATATCCTGTTCTGTACATGGTGTTTTGCTCCTACACCCCTGGGATGGTAAGTGACAGTCCTGTCCACCTTATTTGAACTCTAAAGTCCACCTTTTTCTTTACTACATAAGCTTCAGGGCGCAAGGGACTCCATCTGCTGTCCTCATTATCTGTCTTAGAGCTAAGGAAATATTTAGGCTATGAATGAACAGTCAGGATACAAAATATATTTAATGGACTATGAACGTCCGCTCCATTCAGTAGGTAATTTCATTAAGAAAAGGAGAACCAGAAAAGACAAACATCTAGGTTTTATCTGATAGAAATTACTCAGACCAAAGAAGAAATAAACCTCCTCTGGCAACATAATTAGTTTCCTATGTTACTGTAACAAATTACCACAAACTTCATGGTCTAAAACAACATGTATTTATTATTTTGTCGTTCTCAAGGTTGGAAGTCTGAAAGGAGTTTCTGTGGGTTAAGTGCGAACGGTGTGCAGGGCTGCGTTCTTTCCTGGATGCTCGAAGAAAGAATCAATTTTCTTGCATTCCTGCTTCTGGAAGCTGCCCTCGTCCATTGTCTGCGGCCTTCTTTCTTCGTCGAAGCCTGCGTAGCCCTTCAGGACTTCCTCATGCGGCCGTCTCTGTGGTTGCGACCCTCTGACTCTTCCCATTTAAGGACCCTTGTGGTCACACTGAGTGCCTCTGAATAACGCAGCATCACCTGTTAGCTTTTGGGTCTGCGGACTGGCAACTTTGATTTTACCCGTAACAGTCACTTCCCCTCGAAATGCAACGTAACATATTCACACATTCTGAAGATTACAACAGGAATGCAGGGCCATTATTCTGACTACCACAGCCGATTAGACTGATAATTAAAAATTCCACACTGTCATATAAGAAGAAATTATCCTGCTCATAGGAAAGCTTGATGAAATCTGTGTCCTCCATAAGCCCTCTTCTCATCCTGGCACGTTGAAGTAAAACCCACTCATTCTTCATGGGTTACCTTAAATGACACCTCCCCAAGGAGTCCTTCCATGATTATCTTTGTGGGCACCTGCGCCTTCTCCCCTAAATTTACATTAAGTTTTATTTCTTTATAACAAGTCACTTTAAACCTTTTATGATGAATAGCTATGCTTGCATGATATGGTTTTTCTCTTTGAAAAAGTTTATTGAGGACAAAATACATTTCTGAACCAGCTTCACTATGCCATTTTCTCAATATCTGTGTGATTTTTTTTTGGAAAGACATTATACTTTTGGGGTCTCATTTTCTCTATGTATTTATCACATTTTCTCATAACACATTAAGCACAAGCACATTCCTGGCACATGGGGGTAACTCAATGAATGTTATCTCTCTTCCCCACATATGTGCACGATAGACCTGCCTATGTTTGTGTGAGGGACTATTCTGAAACAAAGTTGGGACCTACATATTTTTCCTGGATGACTGTGAGCTCTGTGAATACAGGGACTCTATCTTTCACGTTCCTAGTCCCAAACTGCCTCTCAACAATAAATATTTGCTGAACTAATGAATAATTCTTAGTGAAATAGATAGGAATGTTTCTCTGTCTTCCAGTGTTATGTTCTCCTAACTATATATCTTGTCACTCATTTTTCTGGTTCGTCTGGCTCAGTCCATAGTCCTAATCCATTCATCCCTAATACAAATTAAACTCCTGGCAAAGTTAAAAACCTTTGCATAGCTAAAGCTCTAGGCTCTTAGAGACTGCTTTCCTCCTTCTTCCACCACTGCCCCTCCCTGCAGTCCTCCACTTTTCTCCACTTATGTGTGTGCGAAGACAAAAAGGCAGTGTAACTCCTACAATGAATAATTGATATTTCTTCAGAGCGACCTACACTATTCTACTTGTTCTCTTAATTTACTCAGTTTATACCAACTGATGACAGAAGCCCATTGTTTTGCTGAAACATTAACTTCAAAAAGTCATTCCGCTCCCATCTGCAGCACTAAAATTAATGATTCCCTCTGCAACATCTGTTTAATTAACTATCGGCTCCATAGAAGAGGCATCCAAATACCCTAGCGACTAAATCAGGCTCAAATTAGGGAAATATGATGTTAAATTGTATCAGGGAGAAGCCGAGTTTATCCTTCCAAGCACTAGCGTTCGTCAGCTAGCAGCCAACCCATGCATCTTCCTAATGAAGTAGTGTCAGTGGTACTTGGCTCTCACGTCCCCATTTAGGGGCTACACGGGTCCCTCCAGTCACAGTCACTGAAGGGAGTTCGAAAGAGGGACTCAGAGAGTCCAGAGGTAGCATATCATCCCATCACCTTTGTTGCTGGAAAGACTGAGGCTTCAACTGGGCATGTGCTATGTGAGGGATTCTGGGAAACAGTAGTGGTGGGGAGAAAGTAACATTAGTGAGTCATTTCTATTAGCAGTGCTCCATCTTCCCTGAATCCTTTTAGTTATATCTGCATAACTTATTTTGCACTGATCTACACATAAGCATGAAACTTGTCTGGTCTTTTCAGATGCACTGGGAAATCTTTTTAGTTCAAAAATTTGAGAGCCTTTAGTAAAGATCCATAAAGACCCTAATGTGTTCAAAGCAGCACACTAGGCACCAGAGAAAGGAAAATTAAACATAAATCCTGCTCACCCATGGTTTACAACAGATAATGTACATTGTAAACCTTTGTAGAAACTCGTGTGTTCTCATTGGTGCACATACAAATTAAAATCAACTAGAACTGGGCTAATTCTTGGAATGAGAACAAACTGAATATAATCCTTACTCTCACACAGTTTATGATATAATTTGTGTACCCACACACATCAACTAGAGTACCAATTCAAACGCAAACAATAAAGCATGCAAAATAGTAAGAGAAATAGAAACTGACTATTGCAGGTGTTCAGAAGAGGGAGACATTCTGTTTAATTTGGGGAGTGGTGTAAAGGATGAATTCAAAGAGTACATGTCCCATTAGCTGGTTTTTTGTTTTGTTTGTTTGTTTGTTTTAAGAATGGTAGGATCTGCATATGCAGTTCTATGGAGAAAGGAGAATTTAGAAGCAGAGCAAGAGGGAAAATTATTGCAGAATTTGGGAGCAGTGAGTCACCTACCTAGTTTTGTGGATGTAAAGGATACTTGCAAAAAACAACTTTAATTTTCTATAGCTCTTCTATGCTCTGGCACATAGTTGGCCTGAAATAATGAAGTTTACTGGGATATATATCTTTATTCATCTATAAGTGCCTGTTTTCTCTATTTTTGGAGTTTGCCACCCTGTACCACTGTACCAATGTGAGCACCAGCCTTCCCTAAGTGATCTGACATTTTGAGCAATCTATATGTCTATAGTTGCTATGCTTCTTTAACCTTCTTTCTTAGCTAGTTGGATCCTGACACCCAATCTCAGGTCCTGCCTGACTGGACTTCATATGTAAATCTCTCTTTAGTTACTGCAATCAGATGTAGATGCCACTATCTCCATGATTGGCCAACAGAGAACATTATGATAAACACTACTTTTTTTTTTTTAATCATTGTTCTATTACAGTTGTCCCAATATCTCCCCATTGCTCTCCCGGTTCCCACAGTCAACCCGCACCCTGCTGTCCATCTCCATGGGTCATTTACAGCTTTTTCTTAAATAGACTGTTCCTCTCCTTTTCCTCCTTATCCCCCTCCCTTCTCCCCACTGGTCACTGTCAGTCTGTTCCTTGTTTCTATGCCTCTGGTTCCATTTGCTCATTCGTTTGTTTTGTTGATTAGGTTCCATTTACAGGTGAGAGCATATGGTATTTTTCTTTCACTGCCTGGCTTATTTCACTTAGCATAATACTCTCCAGTTCCAGCCATTCTGTCACAAAAGGTAGAAGTTTCTTCTTCCTTTCTGCTGCATAATATTCCATTGAGTAAATGCACCACAGTTTTTTCATCCACTCATTTACTGATGGGCACTTAGGCTGTTTCCAGCACTTGGTTATTGTAAATAACGCTGTTATGAACATCGGTGTGCATAGGTTCTTTTGAATTGGTGTTCCAGGATTTTTAGGATATAACCCCAGCAGTGGAATTGATGAGTCCAAAGGCAGTTCTATTTTTAGTTTTTTGAGGAAATTCCATACTGTTTTCCACAGTGGCTGTACCAGTCTGCATTCCCACCAACAGTGCACTAGGGTTCCCTTTTCTCCACAACCTCACCAGCACTAGTTGTTTGTTGATTTGTTAATGGTGGCCATTCTGACCAGTGTGAGGTATTATCTCATTGTGGTTTCAATTCACCACTCTGATGGCTAGCGATGTTGAACATCTTTTCATATGTCTCTGGGCCGTGTGTATGGCCTCCTTGGAGAAGCATCTGTTTATGTCCTTTGCCCATTTTTTAATTGGATTGTTTGTCTTCCTGGTGTTGAGTCATATGAGTTCTTTATATATTACTTCTTCTTCTACTTCTTAACACTACTTCTTAAACATGGGTTAAGTCAGCATAGGATTATGTTGTGAACCAGAGGAAGGCCTACTAAAAACAGGACTTGAGGTGTTTTACAGAGTAAGAAAATGAGCAAAGAAAGGGGGGAGAAAAGAGATTTCTTGTCCCCTGCAACTACCAAGCCAGGGTAAGAAGAAAATAGGGCAGTGAAGGAGGAGGAATTGAGGTAGCTGGGAATTGAAGGTCAGTGTTTGAGCTCTTAGGAAAAATACCAGTTCATTGCACACATTACCCAAGATCCAGCTGTGTGTTTGACTAAACACCAACAAGATACAAATCTGGTGGCTGAGTCAACAAATTTTTCACTTTGTAGTACTTTGTGTGGTTGTTGTTGTTACTATGATGACAAATGTGGTGTGAAATTGTAAGTATTCCAACTTTATAGTCAGGGAGCTCCTGGAAGCAAGGACCCAGCAAAGACAAAAGATATGAGAAGAGCCAAGGAAACAGTACAGGAGCAAAATGGGCCAAGAAATCATCACACTTCCCCACAGGAGCATCCTCACAACTTTCCCGTCCAAAACTGCTGCTAAGTCTCCAGATCTTAAGCGACCACATGAGACAGAATATTAGATGCCAGATGTGCACATCTGTTAGTTAAGTCGCATGCAGAAAAGGAAAGATGTCATGTAAATTCCTAAGTTGGTTATAAAAAACAAAAACAAAAACAAAAACCCCCCTCAAATCTGGTAACTTCTAACAAAGGGAAAGAAAAGTTCGAATGCATTAAAACTATTGTATCAGTGATGGTGCCCAGTTGTTGCTTGCAGGAGACAAAAGGCCTTTTTTCTCCCCTCTTTCTTTGCTCATTTTCTTGCTCTGCAAACCACTGTGGCCCAATGGTTCAAAGTGAACATGTGTTTCAATGTGTGTTCTACCTAAGTTGGTCAAGGGGTGGGACGTTTCGGCAGGTAGACATCCAGTGTCTACTGTCAGCAGAATTGGGCTCCAGTTCTGGTTAAGCTGTTTATTCCCAGTATCCATTGGAGCATTTGATCTAAGATCACCAAGCCTCAGGTTTTATTGGTTTTATTTTACTTTGAAAGATATTGGTAACAAAGTACTTACCTCCTAACGTTACTGTGAATATCAAAGGAGAAAGGGTCAAAAGGCTCTTGGTACCGTGTTTTCCGTAAGATAAGTACTCAATAAATTTTTGTTATTAAGGTTAGCACCACTAACTTCCAGTATAACTTTAAGGGATGAGGGTGTTTACTTTCTCTCTTTTTGAAAAGGAAGTTAAAATTAAGCTTTATTGTGGTTAATGGGAAAGGAGTACAAAGTAGGGAAAATGTCGAAGGAATTGTGTTTTATTTCTCATACATAATGACAATGATTAACTGAAATAGCCTGGGGCACTGACCTCCAGTGTCCGAAAGCCCCTTCAGTGGTGATTCGGGCACAAATGAGGAAAGGAAGGCTCAGGTGGCAAATGGAGATAAGCCCCAGTTTGGACAGTGACAGGAGACAGGAGGGTGATCTGGAAAAGGTGTTAACATCAAGGAGCCCCGCGGGGAGAGCCAGGCAAGAGCGCAGATGGACACAGCTTTAGAGAGTCTGGAGACTGCCTCAGAACTCCAGGGTGGGGGGCAGGTATTTGACCTCAAGTTTCCAGAGCCTGGATTCAGCAATTGCAAAAGGAAGACATGACCTTCCTCTGGAAGTAACAACTATGGATCTAGTGCTAGACGGTGAGCAAGGGAAAGGCATTATTACCTCAAATATTAAAAGGCAATAAAAATGTCTAACTCTTGGAATTACTCCATATATTTGGTCATGTGCTTAAGTGATGAAAGAAAAGTCATTGTTCTATTTTTGGGCATCTGTGAGATACAGGAAAAAATCGAAGTAGGAAACAAAAACAGAGAAAAACTATGAGGGTGATAAGCACAGTCTTAATATATACCAAGCACATCCTAGTAGATGTGTTTGTTTCCTTTCAATTTGGAGGGCTCCTATACAAAGCAATGACTGTAATTTGAGTTTGCGAAAGACTAGTCTTAGAATTCTGCCCATGTCTGGACCTTCATTGCATGGTTTGCATATGAGGTGTGTTCATTTTCTTTGTGTTCTGTTTACTTGTGTTGTTCATCCCATGGAAAAAAAGGGGGTCCCAGGGAGGCCCTCAATCACTGGCTTGTCTGTGTTTGTGCAGGGAAGCTAGTAAGCGAGGATGACTGAAATAGCCCTGAGAAGAGGGAGAACTCTGACACAAGTCCAAATATTCCTATTAGAGAGATTTTAGCCAGGAGATGAGAATCGACTGGGTTCTAATTACACATCAAACTCAAGCACCAAATATAATAGATAAACTTTAAAGAAAAAAAAAAACCCTGGTTATTATCTTAAAGGTGATATTTGGTTTAGAAATAAGCATTTGAGTCATGTTTGTATCTAAGATCAAAACCGCAATTATCTTGAGTTATTGAGGATAGGCAAGGTTTTCTGAGAAAATCTGTAGCTAATATACCTAAGTTTTATTTAAAATGTAGTCACTCAATACTTGCTAATTAATAATAAATGTAAAACAAATGACTTTTCATATCAACCTGCTCTTTAGACTTAATGTACATAAAGATTTATTACAATCACTTCCTAATCTGTATCTTAATTGCAGTTTTAATCATTTCAGCAATTGAAACTCCATATAGAGAAAATAGATGAAACGATGAGATTTTACATCTCTGCTGTGATTGATAAGAAGTTCACACATGGAGATGGCAGGACATTTAGCATATGTTCATTGCATTGGTTTCACATACACAATTACTTTATTCAGTGGGTATTATTTTCTCAATTTTACAGGTGGGAAAACGCAGGCACTGAGAATCAGTTCAAAGTTACTTGGCTAATAAACAGAAGTTCCAAATTTATATTAACACCAATTTTGACTTTTATTAGCTAGTCAATGCTTTCTGAAATGAGAAACTACTTAATAATGAGATTATTAATATATCTAATATTAAGATTTTTAGTTACTTAATAATGAAATTATTCATTATTACTTATTTAGTTACTTATTCATTATTATTTAGTTACTTAATAATGAAATTATTCATTAATTTCATTATTAAGTAACTAAAAATCTTAATATAAGATATACTTGGTTAAAAAAACTATTTAATAAAAATTTTAGAATTTTCCAGTACTAGTACTTGACTGGGAATCCAGATATACAATCTGCTGTCAAAGGTGAGCACTTTTTAATAAATATAATAATCTCCACTGATTACACAGTTTTCCTATAAATGAGGATGTGGGCTAAATAAATTCTAAGGTACAACCAGTGGTTCACAAGAAATAAGTATACTTTATAGAACTAGAGAAATATCCTGTCTATCTGAAGGGACTCTGAGTTGACTATGAAGTTATTTTGTGTGGGTCACATAATAAAGCAACTTATGGAACCATAGATTACTCATGTTCTGTACTTGAATCCCATTTGACCAGTTATTGACCTGTTCCATATATCTGCATTTAGTGTCTTGCCAGGATTCGCACATTCTTTAAGGCTGGGCATTTTGGCAGTATTTCTCTTCTCTGTGATGGAATTTCAGAGCAAATTCACAAATGCCTGTTCAATAAAATGTTGGCTGCTCAATGGGCTGTTTTTATGGGGTTCTGTTAATAATGTTTTGTGTACTCAAAACTACATGTAACACAATGAAATGGGTGCTATCACATAATCCAGACTTTAGATATTCTAACTGTTCTGTTTTAGCCTGTGCTGCTATAACAAAAATACCATAGACTGGGTGTCTTAAACTACAAACATTTATTTCTCATGGCTCTGGAGGTGAGAGGTCCAAGATCAAGGCTCTGCCAGAGGGCGTGCTAGTGAAGGCTCGTGTCCTGGTCCACAATGATCTTCTCTCTGTGTCCTCCTCACATAGAGGAAGGAGCAAAAGAACACTCTGGGGTCTCTTTGATAAAGGCACTAATCCAATTCATGGGGTTAATTTCTTTGTGATCCAATCACCTCCCAAAGGGTCCATCTTCATATAGCACCTCATCGGGGATTAGGTTTCAACATACGATTTTTTTGAAGATCTAATTGGCTTTATTAACCAACTCATGAATTCAGCAGCATCCCACCTAAGCAACGAGAAGGGTGTTCTCAACATATGAATTTGAAGGGAACAAACATTTGTCTATAGCATCTCCCTATAGATTATATAAATCAGCAAGGGTCATAAACTTGACTATATTCTTAATCCCTACAAAGAGGGTGGTTACTAAACTATACTTGAGTTTGTCCAAATCAGGGATGACGAATATGTGATACACTGGCCTCCTCTCTCCATGACTCATTGTGTATGAGTCATGGCACATAACTCATTACCACAGATCTTAGACCTCAGTGAAGAACCACAAGATTCTTACCATCTATTGACTAGAGCTGATATACTGATCTTTCTTAGCATAGTAGAAAAAAAATTAAGAAACCCAAATTGGTCCAGGGCAACAATATCAAACCAGAAATTCTTTTTTCTCAAGAGACACATTTAATAAGCATTAAGAAGTAGAGGGCCTCATACTTTCATTTCTTCCAAAGAACAATGTGAAATACGGGGGAAGTCACAGTAAAAAAATGCGCAGGAGCTAGGTTGCTGCCCACTGTTTGCTATTTGCTTTTGGTCTCATTTAAACCATTGGGGACATTTTTCTTCCTGGTGGGAATTATAACCCTGGCACATACCAGGAGAGTCATAAAATCCCTCTGGTATCTTTAATCAATCATGACTAGTATATCTACCATACATTCTCCAAGTTTAAAATAGAATAAAGTCACATAATAATCTTTCTCCCAGCAGCTAGACTGCCTTTCAGCACAATGACCCACACTCTATGGCTGTATTAACAGATACGATCTATTCTTTAATGGAGCTCAGCCATGAGGATTAGCTACCTGTAATGCAGTTTGGGCTGTCAAGTACTCTACCAAACTGCTAACACATTACAAGTTATAGGCATCAATTCTCTCTAAGTGAAAAGGCATTTCACATTCAAAACACTTCAAACCTAATAATGGGAAATTATCATGATGGATCCCCTTCAGCTGCTGAAAGGTAAAGAGATGGAGAGAATAAAGGCAGGCACCCAATCAAAAAATTCATATCAATTCCTTTTGATCTACCCGGGGCAGATTAAACCAGAGTAGAGGATAAGCTGTCAAAAAGATTGTGAGAGCTCAGCTGTGGTTCAGAAGTGTTTCTATTTGATGGGCGGAGGCAAATCCCAATAGAATAGGAATAAAGTCCAATGGCTAGATAGTTCACTTTGTCTGGAGCCACAGTGGCCTGGGCAGGCTAGAAAGGTCAGGTAACTGTACATATCATTTAATTTCCTTTATGTTCAATGTCAACACCAGGACATAGAAAATACTCAGGGAATCTGACCTGAAACTGGATCCTGGAAGACAGTTCCAACCTGGTCACAGGAAGCTGGAATGTTCTATTTCCTTATTTCATTCATATGGCCTTTCAAATGTGGTCAGACCCTCAAGCAACCATGGAATAAAACAGGAGCAGAGATGCTGACACTACCTGACATTTTGGACTTCATGTTAAATTAAGGGTGAAATGTCTATTATTCCTATATGACCCCATTATATTCATTTATTCATTCATTAATTTATTTACTCTTAAATTAATTTATTCAATTACTTAGCCAATTTTGGTTATATGTGCAGGGGGGTACTAGATAATATGAGTTTGAGACCCTTTCGAGAAAACCAGAGGAATCCAAAACACACCTGAAAAGAGCTAAAACGTCCCTTTCTGCTACCACTGACACAGAGGTTGTATAATATTCATCATCATTCACCATTAAAAAATATAAACTTCTAGTTCAAATATTTGCTAGGATAGGCAAATAGGTTTCAACTAGTTGTTGGAAAACTGTATTGAGAAGAACTAATTTGTGCTTAGTGAGAAAGAATATTTCTTTGAGTAAAAATGCCTGCAGTAGGAAAAAGAATGGTGTGGAGAACTCCTGACAACTCTACCATCTCCAACCTGATCGCATTCTCATTTTTAGTTCTCATTTATTCTCCTTTTAAATATTTTTTTTACACTGTTACTAACTTAACATCCCAGCATTGAATGGCTGGAGGACCTTGACCACACATTTAACAAATTTTAATTTCGATTTTCAGAATATTTAAAATGGAGGCAGTGTACCCAAACTTACATAAGTGCAGTGAAAGGAAAACGTGTAGTAAGGAAGGAGGTGAGCTGGGGCAGAGTGGGGGAGGAATGTTGAGAAAGTCTTCCTGACAATTGATGTTTAAATGGATGTGAAGCAACATAGACATTAGCTAGGAAAAGAAGGTTAGTGAACAGCGTGTGCAAAGGCCCTGAGACAGGAAGGTGACTTAAGAAAGAAAGGCAAGCATAGCTAGAACCCAAAGAAGAAGGGACAAGAAGGTGGCATGGGTTGAGGAGCTGGGTCATGTAAGACATCTTTACGCTGATTGAAGGTCTTGCTTTTTATTCTAATAACAGTGGGAGAACATTGAAATAATATAAGCAGGAGAGTCACAGTCAGATATTCATTTTTTATAAGATCACTCTCACAGTATAATGGAGGTAATACTAGGGAAAGGAAAATGAGGAAGCAGCAAAAAACTGCTTTAAGTTTGTTCTCCATTATTATGAGGGAGAAATAATGAGGTTATATTTTTGTTATGATTAGACCAATGATGTGGCTTAAGAGTAAAAATTAATAGGAAAGTTAATTCCCAGGATTAGTCACAAAAGGATGAAGGCCATGATTCTAAAATATTGAAAAGAACTAATATTTGTTTACTACATACTCGGGCCTTACATTATATGCTGTGCTTGTGAAGCACCCAAAGAGTTGGTCTTACTTAATTTTATATGAACCTTATTAAGTAGTCATTACTATAATCTCCAGATTATGAAAGAAAAAAACCAAAAGATTTAAAAATACCCTGTGGATAGCAGGCACAACTAGGGACAGGCTTCAGGAGATGGAGTGAATTAAACCCCCAAACGACAGCTGAGCTATAACCTGGCCATTTGGCTCTGGTTGTTCCCTCTCCACCCAGACGCTCTATAATGGATCAGCTCTTGGTTCATGCTTCGGTGTCCTCTGAGTCCACAGTCTGCCTGGCTACCTGAAGTCCCATCCTGACACCCCAGTCCATCTTCTAGGAAGGAAGTGACGATGTAGCTATGGAGAGAGACAGACGGGGGGGATGGAATTCACTTTCCTTAGAACACGTTTCTTGAAAATCCTTATAAGGCTGATTCTCTTTTATTTTCCAAATCTGTCAAAAGCCTGAAGGAGAGGACAAATTTCATTCATGTCAAAAAGGAGCTGAGGAAACTATGTCTATTTGGCTTTTGGGGGGTATACAGTTTAGGAGACTGTTAAAGCTATCTTATTAGTCAGCCAGCTTTTGCACATTGGTGGCTGAAGGCAGAATATGACCTTAATTACATTAGCATGCTAAACTTGATGTTTTCCTTGAGGGCTAGGGGATGGAGGGAGAGGGACAGGTCAAGGAGAGAAAACTTCATGTATTATGTGACTGGTAATTAAGAGATAGGGGTGGAGGGAGGGCGTGAAAAATGAAAACAAATAATATGTCTTGAGTGTCTTTTGTTTCCCAGGAACTAAGCTATGCATTTGTACATATTTTATACTGAAAAAATAGCTTAATAAGGATACCAATGAGTTTATATTACTAATAACCACCAAAACACAACAGTGAATGTGCGTATTCCAATGTTTAGAGTTTACAAAGCATTTTGAGATAGGAAGGCACTATGGTGTTGTGGTTTAACAAGACCAATCTATAACACACTTTCCTTCCCTTAAGTTCAGAAGTAACTGAGAAATAGTTCCAAAAGTTGGCCAGGTGAAAATCAAAATATGAGTTCATTATTGTTAATGTGGTGTTATAGAACATGCGTTAGGCCTGGGGCCCTCATCAAGCTTCACTAGAAAGTAGCTTCTCCCCAGATTTACCCTTACCTACCTGGCACAGGCAGAGGGGCAGGGGACACGGCAGTTAACTCACAGGGGTACCTGAAGGTATAAAGTTCCAAAGGGCTCCTACCTGGAGATCTTCCCCCAACCCATCACTCATGTGTGACTCCTCCTCCTTTGGCCTGGGAAGGGACCTGAAGTGTTTGTTCCTCTAACCAAGTTCTCTCAGGAAAACATGAAGATATAAAAATAAGGTTTTCATGGTTGCTCTGTAAAATGTGAAAGCACGGACTTTGGAGGAAAACAGTCTAGGCACTTAATACGTTACCTTCTACAATTCCCTAAACAAGTCCCTAGCCCGGAATCACTGTTTCTGCTTACAAGTAACTGACACTGTCTTTATGTGAAATGCGGATGCTTTGTTCCCTGTGGAATCTTCACATTTATTTTGATATTTTATATTTTAAAACTGTATCAAAATATTACAATATTAAAGAGTTATTTATCTTTGTATATTGGTACCCTAGCAGGCTGTCTTTCATAGAGTAAGTGCTGAGCCAACATTCTGAAGAACAACACTGCATTGTGAAAAATGGCTTCCGTAGCCAAGGACCTGACAGCGCAAAACAGGGCAGGGTTTTGCGGAGGCTGGTTTGAATTTAATATGTGGCATATGGACTACTGATGACATTCCAGTAATGTGTGGTGATGCAGAAAAAGTATTCACAACTTTTAACAGTGATGTATTTCCTTTGTCGAAATTTCAAATGCATACACACGCGCGCACACACACACACATGCACACACATGCCCGTATGTAATTACAACAATTTTAATGTCATAGTTGTTATTAGTTAGGATGAAGTTAAAAGAAGAAATGTTTTTAAAAGTTAGTAAACATAAGGAGAATATTAAGTAAATAAAATAACACAGTACACAGATTTGGCAAAAATCTCTCAACCACATGTACAGATAACTGAAGTTTGGGAATCTCCATAAAATAAACGTTATCATATCAAAGTCAAACAGTGGGAAAATTATAATAAATAGTATAATAGATGCAGGAAACACAAGCAGCAGTTGCTGAGAGAAAGCAGGAATTAATTGCAACGGGCAGGAATTGGGAAGGCTAGAAGGAGGAAACAATTACTGAGCCAGGCCGTGATGGCTGGGGAAGGATGTCAAGAAACAGATGTGGGACCCTTCTGCAGAAATCAAAAACCCAGACTACATTCTTCTGGGGACTAATTCCATGTCATTTTAGCTGGTCCCTTCTCTAAGCTGTTCCTGGAGACCTGGTTTTGTTTCTTCTCCCCATACAGAATTATTCGTACTGCGCTTTAAGGTCACTTATTTGGTGACAGTAATTTCCCACATCTCCTTTCACATTGCCTGACTGTCTTCTAAATTTGTTTACAATGCATTTATAGCCAGGAACCCAATTAAGGGTGTTCCTACCCCATACAAGTGTGATCAGCAGCACCTGGAAACAATAACAGTGTCCACCCCCACAAACCCTTTTTCTTGTAAATTTTATATCACAAAATGAAAGTCAGTTACAGATCCATTAAGTGGGGGCTATAATGGGAAGAGGCAGCTGTGAGCTCTGTCTGGGTTGAAGAAGATAAGCTGCATAAATCACACACCTTGCAGTTGAACATTTCTTTAAATAGCTGAACAGGAAAAGAGCATGCTTCTTCTATTAATACCATCAGCACTCCCTCTTATCTTTAGTGAAAACTGGTCTGAGATGTTGGGCTACGGGAAATGCTACTGTCCAGCGCTAAATTGCTACAAACCCAGCCATTACTGGGCACCTGTCTACATTGCAGCATTAAAATTGTCCCCAGGGTCGAACCTGTCCCAGAATAATCTTGGAATCTGTCCTCCCCTCGATCCCTAATGCATCCAAATTTACTCATTTCTATATTTTAATCTAATAGGCTACTGCCTCTTACCTGAAGACTCTGAGTCCACAAAATCTTGGAGTTGGTTAGTTTCAAGGGGCAGAATAACAAGGTTACACCTGGCTAAGGCAATAGCTCTCTCAACTGTAAAACTTTTTTTTTTCATGCCTGAAGATCCTACCTAAAATTTGATATAATTTAGTTTAACATATACATTTTTATTTATTACACAAGAAGTCTATTGTAGACATTGCACCTGAACCTTGTTGTAAAAAGCAAAAATGTACAAATTCAGCTAATCAAAAGGAGGAAAAAATTTAGCAAAATCATACCAACCAAAGATAATAGTTTCAGTGTGAAGATACAGAAAATATATCTGAAATGTCTTATATATAAAACCTAAGGGTTGGATGTGTTTCAGAATTGGTTTAGATCTTAGAAAGTTAATTTGGAGTATATTTATTCTATGACACATCATCCACAGTAGGTTTGGAGGTAGAATTAGCAAAAATTATGAATATTGACATTATGTGGTACTGAGGTATATATATAAACTCATGCCAGGTCAGGTCAGGTTTCATGGCCAAATGTGTTTTGACAACAAATATGAAAACAATACATTTTAATATTTAATTTGCAGACTGTTTGGATTTCCAACTTGGACATTAATGCTTACATTAGTACTATTCTCTAAACTGCTCTTTGACATGATGAGGATAGTATAAAGAGCTTTCAATGTGCAAAAAAAATATGTAGCTACACCATCCCTGAGTATCAAATTTTCTCTCTTAAAACTTTAATTCTACATATTTTTAAATGTAAATTATACAGAAATGCAGACCAAAGATGCTAAATGCCATTTCATAATACATTCAGAGACAACCACTGTTAACTGGTATATACCCTTTTCAGCCCTCATTTTATATATATACACCCTTATATAAAATTATTTATTAACAAAACTGGAATACTGTTAGGCATGCCATTCTGAAATCTGGATTCTCTCTCTCATACATTTTGGAAATATTTCCATGCCATTAATATAGATCAGCCTCATTCTTATGAATCGCCTCATAACCATAAATATAACAAATGGATTTCTCTTCCTTTTTTCTCCTCTTCCCTTTCTTCTTCTTTTGACAATTATTTATTGTTTTGAGAACTGCTCTAAGTGCTAGGAATGTAGAGAGAAATCATACAAAAATCCCTGAATTTAGAAAAGAGTTTTTAGTGGAAAGAAAGGCAATGAACAAGATTTAAAAACTGCACTTTATATACATTACACAATAAGGTGGAGGCTGAATCATGTAAAGGGATAGGGAATATCAGGCAGAGACAGCAAAGGTAGAGAAAATGGTCAGGGATGCAGGCTGGCCCTCACTCAGAAGGTACATCTGAGTCAAGTCTGGAGATAAGGAATGAGGGAGTGGGCCATGCAAGCATCTGGGGAGAGGAATATCAAGTGCGAAAACTATACAAGGACAGACCTAAAATGTTTCAGTAACCCAAAGGAAGCCAGCCTGTCTGGAGCCAAATAACCAGAGAGGAGGACAGAAAGGTGTAGCAGAGGTGGCATTACTGGTCAGATTACATGGGCCTGGTAGGCCATCAGAAGGACTGGATTTGACTATAAATGAGATGAGGTATTTTCATATTTGGAGCAGAGAGGAGAAAGATCTGTATTTGATTTTTAAAGGATGTCTCAATGTGTTGAAAATAGATGGAAAGGTGCAGTAGCAGAATTTGGAAAACCATTTCTAAGAGGCTATTGCAGTTATCTAGGTGATAAAATTCTCGGATGAGTGTGAGAGCCTTGGAAGTTGTGAGAAAAAATCAAGTTCTGTGCATTTTGAGAGTCTCTGCAATACAGTTTGCCAAAGGATTGGCCATGGTAGGTAAGAGATTGAGAGGTCTAGGCTACCGAGGTCTTTGGCATGGGCCACTGACGTAGGAAAGGAGACTGGAGGGGTTGCTTTGGTAGGGAATGTCAGGAATTCACTTTTGACCATGTCAAGTTTGAGATACATGTGACACATCCAAGGAGAGATCTCAAATAAGCAGTTGAATTAAGAGGAAAGATCTAAGCTGGAGGTAAGCACAAAAAGTCACTAACATTTAAATAAATTACAAGGTAGGAGACAATATTAAAATATTAAGAATGGAGTTATGGTTAAAAAGAAGGATTTTATTAAACTACTATCCAATTTTTAGATATATCATTTAATGTTTTCACTAATATGAAGAACATAAAAACATACATATATTTTGATATGTGCCTGACTGTTTTCTTAGGTCAATCTTCTTCATGCATAATTGCTTGATAAAAGATACCTATAAACAGATTGAGGTAAATCTGGTGAATGATGCTTTGTTGATGGAACTACATTTTTGTTCTGTGAACACAATGAGGAATTTATAATGTTGCCTGGAGAATCAGGAAAGTTTTCTAGAAGGAGAATCATTTAAACTGTATCCTAATAATTACAGAGAAATTTTGCACTTGAAAAATGGTATAAGGGGAATACACGTGATTCATGGCTCAGAAGGAACACGGTATGAACAGGTATGGGATGAGGATGGAAGGTACAATGACCTAAGAATAACGAAATACTCACATTAAAGAAGAATATGGAATCTGGAGAGCAGTACAACATAGGAAATATACTCCATTTCGGACCAGACTCTCCAGGATTTTACATTCCAAGCTAAGGATTTTTTAAATGATGTTCTATAAACCCAATGCAATGAGATATTTCAGCATGAGTACGTGATTGGATTAAATTTTTATTTCTGAAAAAAAATTATTAGAAATATAAAGGGTTAGCTGCACTGGGTCCAGGGCAGGTCCAGCTTGGTAGGCGGTTGTAACTGCCGCCATCTTAGACCAGAAGAGCTTAGACGAAAGCAGTGCTGGGGAGGTGGGGAGTGGGAATGGGGGAGAGAGGTGTTTGTGACAGTCCCACACCTGTTCCTAAACTGTCACTGATGCCCGTGTCTCAACACCCTGAAATGGCTATTCCTGCCCCATTGCTGTGACTCAGTGCCACTCCCACACAAAGCTGGGGTCTTAATTTTCCAAGAAATTGCTCTGATTAGCAAACCACCTGAAAAAGGGATGCAGGTTCTTTGTTTTTGTTTGGAAAGCAGACCTTTGTGTATTTTCAAGCATATATAGTCATTTTGGGAGGTGGCCAGTGCAATGGGGATGATTCCAGCCTATGAGCCTCATGAGGCCCTTGCCCAGCATCTTCCAAGGCCATTTAGTCATCAAGAGTATATGAGCTTCAGGCACATGCAGTGGGGTAAAGAGGGTCTATTCAATAAATGGTGTTGGGAAAATTGGACAGATACCTGAAAAGAAATGATACCAGACCGTCTTCTTACACCATATACAAGAATAAACTAAGAATGGAACAAAGACTCAAATGTAACATTCAAAACCATAAAACTCCTAGAAGAAAACATAAGCAGTAAAATCTCAAACATTTCTCTTAGTAATATTTTTCTTTTCTGATATATCTCCTTGGGCAAGGGTAACAAAGGAAAAAATAAACAAACAGAACTGCATCAGACTAAAAAGTTTTTGCACAGCAAAAGAATCCTAAGAAGAATTTTGCATCAACAAAATGAAAAGACTGTCCCCCTGAATGAGAGGACATATTTGCCAATGAAACATCTAATAAGGGGTTAATCTCCAAAATTTATAAAGAATTCATACAACTCAGCACTATGAACATAAGCAACTCAATTAAAAAAATGGGCAAAGGAGCAAGACACATAAAGGAAAGAACAAACAAATAGGGCTTCATCAAAATACAAAGCTTCCGCCGGCTAAAGAAAACATTAGCAAAAAGAAAAGGGAACCAACCATATGGGAAGATATATTTGCCAATGATACCTCACACTGCTCCACTCCAGGAAGACAAAAAACCCAATTAAAAAATGGGCAAAGGACCTGAACAGACACTTCTCCAAGGAGGACATACACAGGGCCTAGAGACATATGAAAGGATGCTCAGCATCACTAGCCATCAGAGAGATGAATTAAAACCACAATGAGATACCACTTCACACTAGTCAGAATGGCCATCATAACCAAATCAACAAAAAACAAGTGCTAGTGAGGTTGTGGAGAAAAGGGAACCCTAGTGCACTGTTGGTGGGAATGCAGGCTGGTGTAGCCACTGTGGAAAACATTATGGAATTTCCTCAGAAAATTAAAAATGGAACTGCCTTTTGACTCAGCGATTCCAGTGCTGGGATTATATCCTAAAAATCCTGAAACACCAACTCAAAAGAACCTATGTACCCCAATGTTCATAGCAGCATTATTTACAATAACCTGCTTAGAAGCAGCCTAAGTGCCCATTGGTAGATAAGTGGATCAAAAAACTGTGGTACATTTACACAATGGAATACTATGCAGCAGAAATAAAGAAGGAGCTCTTACCTTTCACAACAGCATGGATGGACCCGGAGAGCATTATGCTAAGCAAAATAAGCCAGGTTGTGAAAGACAAATACCATATGCTCTCACCTATAAATGGAACCTAATCAACAGAACAAACAAGCAAGAAAAATATAACCAGAGACACTGAAATAAAAAAACAGATTGACAGTAACCAGAGGAGGTGGGGACGGGATAATAGGGGGAAAAAGGGGAAGGGTCATCAATAAACATGTGTAAAGGACACAGAGACAAAGCCAAAAAGGGGTAGGATCAAGGGTGGGAGGTGCGGATGGGAGGGGCAGGGGAAGGGGTGGGCGAAAATGGAGACAACTGTACATGAACATCAATAAAAAAATAAATAAAAACATAAAAAGGAAAAAACTATGTAAGATAATAACAAATTGTTTTCTGAATCCATTTGGCCACAGCATTGTATAAAAAAAGTATGTACCTGCATTATAAGCAATGGTTAGTAGGGAAAAAAAAAGGCAAAGGATTTGAATAGATACTTCTCCAAAGAGGACATACAGATGGCCAATAGACATGAAAAGATGCTCAATGTCAGTAATCATCAGAGAAATGTAAATTAAAACCAAAATGAGATATCACCTCACACCTGTCAGAATGGCTATGATCAATAAAACAGCCATCAGCGAATGTTGGCAAGGATGTAGAGAAAAGCGAATCTTTGCGCATTGCTGATGGGAATGCAGATTGGTGCAGCCACTGTGACAACTACGGAGGTTCCTCAAAAATTAAACATGGCTCTGCCTTTTGATCCAGTGATCCCACTCCTGGGAATACATCTGAAGAAACCCAAGACTCTAATTTGAAAGAATATATGCATTCCTATGTTCATTGCGGTGTTATTTACAATAGTCAAGGTAGGGCAGCAACCCAAATGCCCATAAATAGAGGAGTAGATAAAAAGTGGCTGTATATATACACACTCAGCCTAAAAGAAAACAAAAGCTTACCGTTTGTGACACCATGTATGGACCTAGAGGATATTCCTAGAGGAAATAAGTCAGTCAGAGAACAGACCCATGGTTGCCAGATGGCAGGAGGGTTAGGAGGCTGGGTGAAAAAAGTGAAGGGATTGAGTACAGATTGGTAGTTATAAAATAGCCATGGGGATGTTAAAGTACAGCATAGGAAATACAGTCAGTAATATTGTAATAATTATGTGGTGCCAGTGGGTACTGGAAACATCTGGGGGAATACTGTGAAAAATACATGATTGCCTGACCATCATACTCTATACCTGAAACGGATCCAAAGTAATATTGAATGGAAACCACAATTGAGAAAAATTAAAAATAAAATACATTTTTAAAAGAGTATATATGCCTCAATTTCTTCACTTACAATATGGGCTCTATAAACTCTCTCTGACCTATTTCAGATAACTTAGCTGTATGAATTGAGATACACAAATGAATGTTCTCTGTAATAAACTCTACAAATGTACGGTATTCCATTTAGTTGGATTAAAAAAATAATGTTAGTCCTTTAAAATTCCTTTTGAAACCTGTGTATAAACAAACAACTAGATAAATAAGGTGCTCTCTTTTGAAGGTTTTCATGGACTCTGGTTCAATAAAAGTATATAAATGAATTTCTAGTTACATTATGATTATTGCAGTAAAATGTAATTGAAAACATCTTGCTGTCAAATTTTCAAAATATATATTAGTACATTATTTTTCTTACCAAATCATGTCTTCATAGGCAAGGGAAAGTAAATTTCACTGTAGCTCAGAACGCATTCTAACAAAATCTGAATTAATGACCTCTTACTACTTAATCAGCCCATTTTGTGGAATGACATTTTTATGTCAGCTGACTTTCTCCTAGAGAGAAAGCTTGCATGTTAATTCCATAGAAGGCACTGGTCTAAAACAAAAACTGATTCTAGGAAGCCAGAACCTTTCAAGTCAAAAGAAATGAGCCCTCTGGATTTAGATAGATGTAAAATAGGTTAATTCAGATGGGACTGGGAGGAAGAAAAGGACACTTAGAACTAAGTTTTCTGTCCATTTCCACCTATGGAAGTCTAGTTTTTAAAGGCTCTTTTAAAGATGGGGAACTGAGCTCTGTGGTGTACAGTTCATGACTCCCACTCTTTTTTCCATAGCTTTATTGAGATATAATTGACATACAACATTTTACATATTTAAATTTTAAGTTGTACAACATGATGATTTTACATGCACCCACACACACACATATATATATATATGTATTGGGTTTTTATTTTTTCAGGTCTGTTATTGTATTCTTCAGCTCCAAAAATTTTTTTTTTTTTTGCATCTATATTCAAATACCTCTTCCAGTCTTTACAGACTGGATTCAAAAGGTAAAGACCTTCTTCCATCTGCTCCCTGGGCTGATGGGATTACGCCTGAAATTGCAAGTGTGCTGGACTGGAACCAGCTACCAGGCTGTGGCTAGATCTGCAGTGGGCTCAGCCATTGGTGGGCTTGTTAGGAGGGGCTCAGCTGGGTGTGGCTGCTGCTTGGTACCAGGTGGATGGGACGGCCTCCGGTGCTTTGTTCAGTAATGTGGCGCTGGGACAAGTGTCTGCCTCAGGATCCACATTTCTGTCCTCAGATAGCAAGCCTGTTGCCAGGTGCTCGGAAGGGTGTGACTCCCTCCGGTCCTTGGGTGTGCATGACTAGCCCCGACTGCAGCTGTGAGGGGTTGCACCAGAGGCCCCAGGACTGTTTTAGGTTCCACAGCCAAGACTGAAGTCTGCGGGCCTGGCTCTGGATGCATGGGTGGGCCTGACGGCCTGGGTGAGCTGGACTGGTATCCCTGTGCATGGCTGTAGGGGCTGGAGCTGAGCACAGGGATGTTTCAGGATGTCCTGGTGTGTACATGTGGGTGTCTCTGTCCTGGTCCCTGTGCCAGTAGGACAGCTCAGACTGCAGCTGGGAGAGGCTGGAACAGAGTGCAAGACACTTTCAAGAGCTATGCAGGTGTAGATGGAGTATCTCCTACTAGTTTCTTGGCCTGGCGGTACCCATCATGGACTGTGGCTGAGCATAGGGACATTTGCAGACCTCCTGGGGTGCAGGCAGGAGTGTCTCCTGCTTGGTGCCTGGGCTGGCAGGTCTGCTGATGGCTTTGACTGGGCTGGAGCCATGCACAGGACACTGCAGGACTTCTGGGGCTGCAGACATGAGTGTCTCTCTCTGGGACCTTGGGGCCTTGGTATTGCTGGCAACCTGCAGCTGCAATGAGGCTGGAGCTGGGCCTAGGGCCCTTGCAGGATCTCTGGGGCACAGGCCGGAGCACCTCTTGCCGGGACTCTAGGCTCCCAGGACGGCTGGCACACTGTAGCTGGGACAGGTTGGAGCGTGGTTCCTGCACTTTCAGAAGCTCCAGCCTGACCGAGGTTGGTGCACTTACCTCCAGGGGCTCCTGAACCGTGGCCGAGAGGAGGCGAGGCAGGCGACAGGCCACTCAAGGGTACGCGGAGGGATGGAGGCCTGTTGGCCTATTACCTGATGCGCAGGTGGGCGTGCCTCTTCTGGGGTCCCTGGGTGCATGGCGCTGGTGACAGTGCCAAAGGCAAATGGAGCTGTAGCTGAGACTTCAGGCATATAGAGCCGTGTCCAGGTCTGTCGCTGGGACCACAGTCAGCCAATCAGCCACCTGGGTGTGACACTGTCTTCTCAACCTGCTTTCCTTGGTCTTAGGCCACAGGCAGGCTTCAGAATCTCTTCCCACAATCTCAAAGCTCCCACAAAGACACCACTGTCGGTCAGTGGATGCCAAATTATTGTTGCCAAAGACAGGCATAACAGGGAGGGACATCTCATTTGGCCATCTTGCTAACATCCCTCTACTCTGTTTTTAACTTTCATTTAACAAACTTAAAATGAACATTTGTCAGGACCAACGATTTCATAGGCCCTGAAGATACAAAGACAAACATTTCTATTCCTCAAGAGGTGTGGTTTTCTGCACTTTTCCCTTAAGACTATAAATTCTTTTAGAAAAAAAAAAATTATGTCTTCCCATAGTGCATAGTGAAACAATAAAGGTAGAGCTGATGCTCAATAAATTGCTTTTGCTCGGTGTTCACAATAGAGACGGGCAAGGTTTTCTTGTTTATGAATTAGGATATGCCTCTGATTGGTCCACGATCTTAGCAAAATTCATGAAACAGGTAACCTATGACATTTTCACGTTAGCTTATGTACTACTCAGTCCCCTTCAGGCATGCAAATGACCTTCAATTCAAAAATTGCTTGCTCAGAATGGTTTTGAATAAAGGTCTTATGCAATATTGGTAGGAGGAACAAATTCAAACATTTTTCTTGCCTGCAGAGAGAGGGGAACCTAGTGCAAAATTGCATTTTTTGACTCCTAAAACACCACCAAATGTTTAATGATCTAAAAGAGTCAAAAGGAATATTCCAAGAAATATATATTTTTAAAAAGGGACAATTACATTAGGCCAGAGCCAGGAAGGAAGCTTTGGGGGCAAATGCAGCCTGCATGCCCTTCCCCGAGAGGGGCAGCGTGCGGAGGGCTCCAGCCTTTGGAGTTTGCAAAATGCCCAGGACTGTGTGTATACGTCTTTGCTCAGAAGCTACGAGATTGGAGCAGGTCGCTTTTCCTCTCTGGACCTATAAGATGAAGATTTTGGTAGCCTCACCCACCCAAGTTCATTTAATGTTTAAATAAGAAATTCCATTAAGGGCTTATTACAGTATCTACTATATCTTAAGAACCAATGAAATGGAACCTATTATGTTGTTTTAAACTGAAACATCTTACCAGTGAGTTTATCTTATATTTCTCCTTTATTTGTTGCAGGACCTTTGCCCCTCCAGCATTGTACTAGGAACAGAGAAGAAAATATCAGACGAAAGCCATTTCTCTTATATCACTGAACCCATGCAGAAGAGAGAAGTGAAGAAAATAACCCAAGGAAACCTCTCCACAGGAGATTTCCAACTCAGTTTGGGCGTCTGTAGATGTTCAGAACACATCTCAAAGTTTAAGTTGTGAGGATTTGGCTTTCTTGAATCAAAGAGAAACTCAAAACTGTTTAGCATTCAGAAACCAGCTCCAGCTGTTTCCTCTTAGAACAAGTTATTCACCTTCTTCTTCTGTTTTCTTGATGGCCTTTGTCCTACTTTGATGGTGTGTCTCTCAGTCTGGGTCATGTCTCCTCTGTATTCTACACAATGCCAGAAACACTGCTGGGATTCATTAAAAGTTGCAACAATCGGGACTCTGGTTGTTTGAAATCTTTAAATATTTGAACGCACTTAACTTTGCTTTTCCTTTATTTATACGAAGAAACAATGCTAAAAAAATGCATATTCATTCACTCACTCATTCACTAAATAATTAAATAAAATGAGCCTCAAATGGAACAAAGCTCCTTAGCATTAACATAGCATAATGGAGTTTGCAAAATGTTAAACTTCCACAATGTTACTGTTTGTCTCACTATGTTATCCTAAGACAGACAAAAAAGTTAGGTCATTAATTACTCTACCATCTCCTGCCATGCCTGGCACATGGTACAAACTCAAGATATAATTTGTCAACTGACAATGGAAGTATCACCTAAATACTCTGAGCCTCAGTTTTCAAGTCTATGAAAAGAAAATAGGGAAACAATGTCTACTCCTCACAGCATCGGAAGTTTCATTAAGAATCTATAAGACATGCCAAGAACCGTGATTTGCTTTCAGTTAGACACAAATCAAAATACTCCAAAGAAAATAAGAACTTTGAAATAAGATAGATGAAATTGCTTATTAATGTATAGGCCATGAAATCAAGCCATGAAGGATATGAGCAAGAAAATGCCAAGTAACTTAAAAATACAGAATTGTTCAAAATCAGTTATTTAATGGAAGGTAAAAACCTAACTACAGAAAGGATGTGTAAAAATAGGTTGGAAGCTTTTTTCCATGAAAGTACAGAGCAGTCATTAGACTTTCTCTGCCTAGGAAAGAACATTCTCTAGGCTAAAAATATCATCTGTCCGGTTCTAGCTGCAGGAGTATGCCTGTTGTGGAGATGGATACATCAGGGTCTATTAAATTGAAGCAATTAAGTATTTGTGTCATATAAACTCTTTGTTTCAATCCTGTGCTGATCAGGCATACTTTCTGCTAATTTATCTTTCCACTTATCTGGTCTATAGGGAGAGAATGTACTGCCCAGGTTGACATAAAACTCAATCTATGTTAGATTTATATTTCTAGGTGTAAATTAGTACATTGCTATTCTGGTTTTCTTCATCAGCCTCTTGTGAGCTTTGTCAGTGTGAACCAGAATTCCTGAGTCTGAGAAACTCTGAAACACTCTTAACAATGAGTATCTAAGATAGGCAAACCAAGGGATAGTCCCTGAATTGATTTGGATCTACAAAGGCGATGGCACCCCATGAGGACATGGATGACCAGGGAACAGGCCTTTGCCAACTGAGACCCTCTGAGGTCTTTACTTTAACACTCCACAGCACCTAATGGGTGGTTGTTACACGTTCCCTGTCTATAGTTCACTTTTTCTTACTGTCATATCAGGGAGAAATTTCATTCAATGTGAAATAAAGCTATTTACCCAAGATTATGTAGTCAGTTCTGTTCAGGAAAGGGAAATAGAGGAACACGACTGGCTTTCAGGAGTTCAGAAATGAAAGGTAAAAGGGAGCTTTGAAATGTGCTACTTCTCCATTTATTAAATTGTAGGATGTGAAGGAGAAATCTGATTCTTTAGATGAAGAGGAAATAGATGGTTGAATTTCTGTCCATCTAATTCTGGACTTTCTCACTATTATCCAATCCATAACTAAATAAAAGAGAAAGAGACTAAAAGTAAATACCTATCCAATGATTCTAAATCTCATTTCTTCCCATATTCTTACATTCCTCCCTACTTTCTTCTCTTTCCAGTGATGTATTTTTATTAAGGGCAGAGGAAGATGGTGCTTCATTACCTCAAATGAGCAGAGAAAGATGATGTGATTATTTACATGGAAAGTCCGAAGTAATTGAAAAATCACTATGAAAATTAATAAGTGAAATTAGCAAAGTTTCAGGATAAAAGAATAATACAAAAATCAATTGTATTTTTATATACTGGACGCAAAATATTGAAAATTAAAATAGAACAATTATATTTATAATACCATCATTTAAAGGAATATGAGGAGTATTTTTTTTCCTCACCTGAGGATATGTTCATTGATTTTAGAGAGACAGGAAAGGAGAGAGAGAGAAAAAGAGAGAGAGAGAGAGAGAGAGAGATCAAACAGTTGAACGGTTGCCTCATGTACATGTCCTGACTGGGGATCGAACCCTCAGCCTTTTGGTGTAAGGGATAATTTTCCAACCACCTGAGCCGCCCTGCCAGGTCTAGGAGTATTTTAATAAGAGTTATGTAAGATCTATACATTGAAACCTACATAACATTGCTGAAAGAAATTGAAGAACACCTGAATAAATGGGAAGCTGTAACATGTTCATATGTTGGAAAACTCAATATTTTTAAGGTGCCAATTCTCCCCAAATACTTCCAGCAGATTGTTTTGTAGAAATTGACAGGTTGGTTCTAAAATGTATATGCATGTGAAAATGACCAGGAATATACAAAGCAACCTTGAAAAAGAATGAAGTGGGAAGGTACACACTATCTGATTTTGAAACTTACCATAATGCTGTAGTAATCATATAGTGCAGCGGTAGAATTAGGAACAGTAAATGATTCAGTAGGAAAAAAGTAAAGAACCCAAATCTTTTCAACAAAGTCAGCAGAAAAATACAATGTATACAAATATACATATATATGAGTATTTCAAGGAGCAATGCTGATATAAGTGATTCATTAAAAGAAAGCCAAACCTCAGTTCCTTCTTTACATCATACACAGAACTTAACCCATGAATTGCAGACCTAAACATGGGAGCAAAAATAAAATAAAGCTTTTACAGGGAAACATAAGAAAATATCTTCACAACTTGCAGGTGATCAAAAGCTTTATAAAGACAAGTCACAGAAGGAAATAACCATAAAAAATAATAATTAAACTTATCAAAATTTAAAACTTCTGTATATTACAAGACCCCATTTTAAAAATGAATAGACAACCTAGTAAAAATCAGCAAAAGTAATAAACAGATATTTTACAAAAGAAAACATATAACTGGCCAATAGACACAGAAAAAGTTATCAACATCATTAGTAATCAGGGACTGAAAATTAAAAACACAATGAGATAATACACATCCACTAAAAGAGCTAGACTTAGAAAGGATGACAATACAGAAGTTTGATGATATTGTAGAGCAAGATGATGCTCTCAAACATTTTTGTAGAAATGTAAATGGTACTGTCACTTTGAAAAAAAAGCCTAGCATTTTCTTATAAAAATAAACATTCCTCTATCTACCCTCTGGCTCAGCAATTCCATTCTTAGGTATTTACCTAAGAAAATTGAAAATGTGTCCACAAAAGACTTCTACAAAAATATCCCCAAGAGCTTTATTTCTAGTACACCCAGACTGGAAACCACTCAAGTGTCCATCGGTAGGAGAACGGATACATTATAGTGTATTCACTCAGGACTAGACGGGAATGAATTAGGGTGTAACAACATGGATGAATCTCAAAAACATCTTTCTTTTTTTTTTTTTTACATTTAGTAACAGCAATATATTGCAATTTTTATTTTATTTATTTATTTTTTTTTAATTAATTTATTTACTTTTTAAATACATTTGTCTCTGCCTTCCCCCCTCAAAAACATCTTTCTGAGTGACAAAAGCTTTACACAAAAGAGCACCTACTGTGTGACTTTATTTTTCAAAATTCCCAAACAGGCAACCAAGGAGAGAATGAAACACAATGAAGACAGCAGTTGCTTCTGCAGGGTCGGGGCAGCGTTACATTTTAAAAGGCAGGAGGGTGCTTTCTGGAGTGACAACACTGCACTTTAATCTTGATAAGTTTTTAGATTATAGGCATATAAATGGATGCATTTCTTTGCATGTGAATTTTACATAAAAAGCTATATAAATATTAAACTCTAGATAATAAAATGCATGCTGAGGAATTTAGAAGGAAGTACATGGATATCTGCAATTGGCTGTGATAAACGAACCAAAAATAAGACAGATTTATGGATGGGTAAAAGGATGGATATATACTAGATAAAGCAAGTAAGATAAAATATCAATGGTACAATCTCAGTGGTAAGTATATATTGTGTTCACTTAAAATTCTTTGACATTTACTGTATGCTTAAAATTTTTCATCATATGTTGGAAAAAAAAAAAAGGGGGGAGCATTGACCTAGAAGTCTGCTTGCAGGTTAAAGTCCAAAACTCTTAGCATGACGCGTGACCCTCAACAAACTAATACAGTTTATTCAGGCGGTCATATTGCTGTTGTGAGAAGAAACAGCCATTTGTTCAAAGTCGCACAATTAACATGTGTGTGAGAATGTCAGCAGGAGCGGAGGATTGGAGGTGGCAGACTTTTAAGCCTAGTCCTAGTTATCCAAGGACAGAATATCATGGGCAGGGAGGGCAAACTTTTGGAATTCAAGATCTTGTCTCTTGTCTTTCTCGAAGTCATTCTTGTTCTTCTCAGATGAATTTATTTATTCATTTTGATGTTGATCCATTTTGCTCCCTTTCCTCTGGCTGCTTCTGTTTCTCCATTATTCTTCTCAGACTCCTCTGGCCACTAAGAATTAAATCCACCCTGATCCTGGAGCTCTGTAGCCTTCCAGCTTGAGAGTCAATCACCAACAGTCATTCCTTTCTGCAGCCCACATGCCGCCGAATTACTCTCCCATTCGTGGCACCTTCCTTTTTGCATAAGCTATGTCCTCTCCCAGGACACCATGTTCTCCATCCCAGCCTGCTCCAGTGCCTCACCTGGAGGACAAAATTCTCTCATCTCCAGGATGCAAGTTCCCATCCCTACCTTGTGACATGAAGTCTAATTGTGTTAGCTAAGTTTTTCTTCAAGGAACAATGTTTTATGGGAAGAATACTTACGAAAATGAGGACATAACCACTGAGCAAAAGCTTCTTAGGAACAAGGAAACAGAGTTTAGGCTCTGGAAGATATGCAGACACTTCATCAGGCCTACTCATGGGGCTTTGACTCACTCAGGGCTTTTACTTTTCTAAGGCTTTTTAAAATCCCTACCCCCTGCCCCTTTGTTTTTTAAGGCTTTTAATGTTTCCTGACATAGAGATATATTCAGCCTTCTCCCCAAACGTGTAACTCTCCTTGGGTCACATATTTTAAAATATCTGGGAGGAAATCAAATTGGTTCACTTATCTCAATTTCTCTACTGCCTCCGAACACATCTAAGAAAGACATACTTATAATTTAAATACAAAAATGACATTGAGTTATTACTTTAACCTAGGCTGATAAATTAATTGTAAACAAAGGAGAAAGTACAAAATGAGTGAATCACTCAGACCATGACTGCATAGTTGTTGGTATGTATATGAAACACGCTGAAGGAAGCTAGTAGACCGATAAATGACATCCCACTAAGATGCCTGTTAAACATCACCTCAACACAACAGAAAGTGGCTTTGAAGCTTATTCCATTTTTGGAACTTTGACTCACCAGTATCAAAGATCTTGGAGATAATACAGGTTGTTAGCATTGCAAGGTAAAATATATCTTACAAACCACCTATTTTCAAAGTATTTGCATGATGCGATTAAAAAAAAAGAACTTTACTATTCATCAGTTGGGCATGCAGGCATCTGCATAAGGAATAACCAAGGCACGAGGCTGAAGATGCGATGACTCAGCAACAGGAGAGGAGAATGCCTTGCCTTCAGCAGTTTCATTGACAGGGTACTAATACGTGCTCTAGAGTGTCAGAGTAGTTTATATGTATTGTAATAACAACACTAAAAATATTTTCCTCCCTGCTCATCTCTGAAACATTACATTCTAGACGAACTGAAATCTCTAAGCATATTATGTGCCCCCAACCCCATGCATTTAACCAAGCTTCTCTGCTCAGCAATAAAATAGCCTTCCATCATGTCCTTACTTCCTGATACAATACTTCTCGCCTCTCTATGCCCTCGTCTCTCCCCTAGTATTGTACCTGGCTATTTCAAACATAATATCAATTTCTCGCCTCAGCTTTCTTGTGGGAAGTACATAGGGTCAGCCTTACCTGTACTCCCTACAATTCTCAGCGCAGAGATTGCCATACAGTAGACAATCAATTACTATATTAGCCAAATAATAATCTTTTCATGGTCTCATATTTACTTGCTATTTTGAAGACTGTCTTTAGTAGAACTACCCAGATTAGGTTTGGCAATGAGGGCTTCATTCTTTTCTGTCTTTATTGCTAGTAGTTACTAAGCTTTAAAAAACAAACAAACAAACAAATTTTTTTTACATGCCTGTATTTATGTTGAGGATATAAATTCCAATAACCTAAGCAGTAATGGCCAAATAGCTCCCAGTAGGTTGAGTTACACAATTTTGTTGAAATTATCATCTCTCATTTACCTTAGCTAAGTGTAATCTTTCACGTTGCATACCTGCTGCCTAAAGACATGTTTGTTTCTCTTGAGAGTGAGTTCATAGTTATGGTAGGGTTGGAATTTGGAGAGGGAAAGGGTATAGACTGGAAAGAGCTCAGTAATTTTGGATAACTTCAGTCTAATAATGTCCATGAAAGTGCTTTAAGCTGTTTAAAATATTATTATTATATTTCTGTCTTTACTTTTAGTATAGGCATAGAGTTAAAGCATTTAACAGGTATCTCTTTCCTTTTTAAAGGTCTCCAGGAACTATTTAATTCTGACTCCAATAATAGCAAGATTTCATTATGGAATATTCTTTGCCATCAAACACTTCCTCACTTTTACTTTATCCTATTTTTGCTGCAAGCTAGACATTTACATGCCCCTTCTGAAATCTGGATCTTAGTTCTGCAAGGCTTGGAACCAGTTATGTGTTTGTAAAATACCTTCCCTTGCTTCCTGCCATCTTCCTCCCATTCTTATTTTATTTTTATGGCTAGATCACGCTTATGTTTGATACTCAATATACATGCCAATGTCTCCAAAAACCTATTCGAATCTTTCAGAGCCATAGGAATGCTCTGTGTCCACCACTGCACACTTTCTAATGACACTAATCTATCTACATTGTATCCTCTAATGTCATTCTTGTTTGTTTGAAATATCAGTCACTTGAAAAAATACCCCATGTCTTATCCATGTTTGTATCCCAAGGTCCTGGAAGATAAACAAATAATTGATTTTTGAAGGCTTGATGGGTACTAGAAGCATAGTCCAGCCTCTAGTCCAGGAAAATGGGCCAGCAGAGATTAGTGTTCCTGAAACTCCAGGAAAGATGTTAGCTCTAGCAAAAATTTAGAATTGGGTTTAAAAACCAATTAATGCCAATACCTGTTCACGATTAAAAGAAAAAAAAAATCTCTTAGCAAGTTAGAAATAAGAGGGAACTACCTGAATTTGATAAACAGCATTTATAAACATTCTACAGCTAATATCATAAATTTTGATGAAGGACTGAGTCCTTCCCCTCTCAGACTAGAATCAAGGGCCACTCACTACTGCTACTCAACATGGTACTGAAAATTCTAGTTAATGCAATCAGACAAGAAAATGAAATAAAAAGTCTACATATTTAAAAGGAAGAAATAAAACTACCCTTATTTGAAGCTGGTTGTCTATGTTGAAAACCCAAGGAACCTACGAAAAACTTCTAGAACTAATAAGTGAGCTCAACACAGAGCCACAGAGCAATACACAAAAATAAATCACATTGTTACATATAAGCACGAATGTATGGAAACCAAAATTTAAAATACAATATCATTTGCAATCATTCCAAAGTAAATGAAATACTTAGGTTTAAAAATGCTCCACTGGAAAAATCTCTGGGAATGATTTTGATTGGCTCACTTTGGGTCATGTGTCCATCTCTGAATCAAATCCTATGCCTAGATAATTGCTGTATAGGATTGGTTCAACCTCGGTCACATGCCTCCAGTGAGACTGATATAGAGAGGTACTGGAGTTGGCAACATTAAGTAGAACTATATTATTGAAATAGGAGGCAGTTCTTTAAAATAAGAAGGATGCTCTTCTCAGATGCTACCTAATGAACAAAATGACAAATATTGACTAAATCATCATCCCTAACTTCCCAAAATGCCCATTTTACCCAACTTATTTCACCAGGCCTTGGCCCAATAAATTAGCAGGGAGAAACTAAGCAGATGGGGCTGACAGAAATTTCTGCTGGCACTATGAGGTCATGGAATATGCCATGAAGAAAATGAGGTTGGAAAGGAGATGGTTTGGTTGCTGAATGTGATTCAAAGATTTAGAAAATAATTGGTTTATATTTTATTTAGCATTTCTATTAATTGACTTGTTTCCTGTAGCTTACCAAGGAAAGAACATTTGGTAAGCTAAGCAAAATAGAAATACTGGGAAGTATACCAAGGAAGTTATCATCCTTGTGGCTATCTGAAGGTACAGGTTGAAAATTCAGGAACAAAGTCTGCTGCAGATAGCTAGCCAGCTGGAATACAGCAGTTGTCTAGCAGCAGCAATGGTCTCATGAGAGTTGTACATCTATAATTTCTGGCTTCTGAGTCTTCCTACCATCCTGAAGTCATGTGCTCAAATATAGAATCCTAAGAGATTAATGCCTAGTTGGTTGAGTTTCAATTGTATGTGCACCCCTGGGTATACTGGGGTGTGGGAAAAGCTATCTAGCCTCTTGAGCTTCTGCAGAGGAATATAATCACTCTGAATTATACTCTGTATTAATTGTCTATTGCCATGTAAAAAAAAAATTACTACAATTCAGTGACTTAAAACAACACCCAGTTCTGCAGGTCAGAAATCTCAGCAAGCTCATTAGATTTTCTACATAGACACTCTCAAGGCCAAAATCAACCTATTGCCAGACTGGGCTCTTATCTGGAGTTTCCGGAGGAGAACACTGCTCCTGAGCTTATGCAGGTTGTTGGAATATTTCTGTCCCTTGAAGTTGAACGACTGATGTCACCATTTTCTTGCTGGCTTTCAGTTAGGGGTCAATTTCAGCTCTGAGAGATCACTCTCCAGTGCTTATACAAGTTCTCCATTTTCAGGCCCGTGATGATGCTCTCAATTCTCTCACACTTTCAATCTCTTTGACTCTTTGGCCCACTGAAGAAGGTAGCCAAAGATAGCTCTTAATGTAATCCTGTGATTAGATGAATCCCACCCAGATGATCTCCCATTTAAAAGCAATAGATTCATACCTTAATTGTATCAGCAGAAGTCCTAATGCCATGTAAGGTAATACAATTGTTACAATAGCACCAGGGGGTCATCTAGAATGCTGCCTACCATGCCCTTCTACCCCAAATAGGTACAATGGTGAAGAGAAAATGCTGACGGAGAATATTGGGGTCCTATTAGAAAGGAAGATTTCCTGAACTGACAAAACAAAAACAAACAAGCAATTAAAGATATTAATATCCACTACCATATCTAAACTTCATTTTTAAAAGGACAATATGTTTTTGATTGATGTGTAGGAACAAACATGCAGATATGTATTTTACAACAATAATAAGAAGAAGGGCTAGTAAGTACTGCTCTTGGATTGGTATGCACGGTTATTTAACCAAGGCAAAACCCTAGAGACTGGTGGTAGTGTAATGGACCACTGAACAAGGAATTAGGTAACCTGGATTCAATTCTCTGCTCCAATAATAATGCCCTCTCTAACCTTGAATAAATCACTGGCTTTCTCTGGGACTGTTTCTTGAACTTTAAAATAAGAGAATTGGGCTAAATTATCTCTAAGAATCTTTCCAACTCCAACACCACATAATGCTGTAAAGCACTTATGTTATAAAACTTAAATGTGGGATGCTCTGTGTTTCACCTATTAAATTAAATTACATACATATATAAATAGCTACTGCCAGAAAGGTTACAGTGAAGTTGATACCTGCACAATTCTGATACTAGTGCAAATTTTTACATATCATTGGGAAACAATTTTGCACTATTAATCCAAAACTATAAAATCATTGATATGCAACAGTACAAGATAAAAATTAGAAGAGAAAGAGACTGGCATCAGAGTTAACTATTGCCATGGGTCAGCCTTGATGGGATACAGGCTTTGACAAAGATTTAGGTGTAAGAGTGGGAGTGACTAGGCTTAGCCAATGATATACAAGTGGAAGTCTGATGTGAGACTTCTGTGAAGTCTTCTTAAGGAGGAGGTGAATCCTTCTTTGTTCCTTCATTGCTTTTACTACTGGGAACACAGAAGTGACAGGTGGATCACCAAGGGCTTTTTGCTCCATGAGGACCAGAATCACACATAAAAGATTTGGGATGGGAGAGCTGAACTCCAATACATTTGGAGGGCTACCATACTAGCCAGAGACTGCCTGCGTCTGCATCTCTTTGTTATCAGAAAAAAAATTATTTAAAAAAATAAATAAAAACAATAAAACCATTGCTATGGATTGTTTGCAATCCAGCTTTGGGTACTGTATACAAAGAAAAGAGTCAATTATTAAACTCTGCATTTGTGAAAAGATGTTCACTTCATCACTGTTTACAATAAAGGAAACTTAAATATGATATAAATCACTCCTACATGGAAAGTTGTTAACTTAAATATTAATGAAATGTGATACAGACTTGAAGAATTGTGTTATAAAAGTCTGCCTTGTAATCTGGAATATGTTTAGGGCATAATAGCGTAAGTATAGAAATTGTGAGGTGTAAAAATATGTAAGCTTGTATATCAATTTTGGATGTGGGTACATAAAATTCAAGTATGTTTTTTCAAACTTTCTAAGAATCTTTACAGATGGGAAATATGTTAATGCTCCTCAATAAGTGTACCTTACATAAAAAAAATACATTTTCCACTTGCCATTTTCAAAGATGTTTTCTTACCATTAAATAGAACTCATTGTTGAAAATCAATTAGTGCATTTAAGATCTTCCTAGAGTGAAAACTATGCTATGTGGAGGAGAGGAGATACAGGTTTATTGGTGTTACATTAAGTCTTCCCGCAGAGTTTTTCAGAGACAATTTGGGATGGTATCTAGATATTGAATGGTTTTAGTTTTCCAATTTTCTGTGTTTTGCTACAGTACATTCTGTTTCAGTTGGCCCATATTTCTTTCACTTGCAGCTTCTGGGTCCCACTCTATTCTGTGGTAAGCATGTAGATTCTGGATTCTGAATTTATCCACACTTTAGTTTCTATCTTGGGCTCACTCTCCCTGGAATCAAACATCCAGAGGTACCCCCAACTCACTGACTTCCAATTTTAGCCATTGGTTCTGAAGGATTCTTTCTGCTGATCTTCTTTCAGAGCCAACCTGTTTTCAGCATGCATACGGAAGCTAGTACTGGGATTTGCGGAGTTACCGGCCATTACTGGCATGTGAGTCAAGGTCAAAATCTTGAGCTCAGAGTGAAAAGTGAGTAGCAGGAATTACTTGACTAGCTACCAGAGCAGAAGTTGATCAAAGAGGGGGCAATGTAGGGATTAGCCAAGAGTCGACTGTTAGGAATGAAGCAATGGAGAGGAAAGCAGATAGCTCAGGCCTAAGACTGTTGATTGTTCGATGTTCTCCAGAGGACTCAGTTTCCTGATAAATAGGTCCTAACACATATCACAAAGCTGGAAAGGGACTCCTAAAAGGGCTTAAGACAGGTAATTCAGCCCATCATAGTGAAGCATGATGCCTCAGGAAGTGGATTTTCTGCAAACATTATCGAATAGTAAAACGGTACCCCAGAGGTTAGCACGCCAGACCTCCCATAATCTCCATGGCTAAACACAGTCACCCCTGTAACACTTGTATCACAAATCAAATTCATTCTCCAGAAAACAAAGCCTAACAGATTGAAAATTTATTAGCATCTGCTGTGGTGTGATTATGGCTTTTAAAATGATTCACGTCACATGTGTAAATTGCACAAATACATATCACCATTGCAAAAATACATGGCATTTTGGTTGTATATAATGAAAGATTTTATCTAACACAGAATGCTGCCCTTTTTTATTGCTCGCTGCCAAGAGAATGCCTGGAATACTTTTATTGGTTTAATATAATAATAAAATGAGATTGTCCCCCATATGAAAGCCAGAAAGACACCCATATTGAGGAAAGTGGATTAATTGACTTCTTCAAGGATATAAACTACCCTTTTGTGAATTTAACTTTGAGGAAGAGAGTTGTTTGAGTAGTCACATTTTGAGTTGTCCGTCCCCCAAACACACTTTTATTGTTACAAATAAAAATTACTTGTTTTTCCTCAAGAAATTGAAAGGCTTATATGTCTTTTCGTTGAGTCTAGATGATTTCCAAGGCCACTCACATCCGTAGATGAGGCTGCAGTGGACACAAGAAAACTCTGGGAGAGTAGCCTGGGGTGACAATGTGGATTTGGGTTTCACCAAAGCGGGTTCCCATTTGTTCATCCCTAAGTAAAGTCATGGAAGATGTGGGCTCACAGTGGTGTAGACTACACAGTGCTTTGTACCTGGCTTAGGAAATTAAAACCATGAGAGACTATGTTTCCACTGAAATTAAATGGTTTTATAAAATTTATTTATATAAATATCTAGGAGTAGGGAAATATATCTAGGTGGTGTGGCATAGCACATAGCAAGTCTTCAGTAAATAATTGCCAAATGAATGGATGAATGAGCAAACAGTGTGCACAGCAGAGGAAATTGAATGAGGACTCATACAGCTGCTGGTACAAGACAAATTTCATGCTCCTGAAGTAGAGACGCAAGGCAGGATAACATAATGATTAAAGGCATAGCTTCTGAAGGCAGCCTGCTGAAGTGGAATCACCAGTTCTGCATCTTATTAGCCATGTGACTGCTGTGTATTCTCATATTTATAAAATAGAAAATAATAATATCTACTATGATAATTATATTTACTCTACATCTGTTGCGATGATTACATGAGTTTATTTTAGGTCCTTTAAATAGTGTTGGACACATAATAAACTCCACATGAATGTTAGCAATTATTATGTAGAAATTCCAGAACTATCATTTGTGGTTTGCTCTGTTTCCTAACTCTCTTCCCTCCCACTTTATCTCATTAGCTTTATGTGAAGATTTTTAATAGGTGACCTCTCAAATTATGCTTTGCAAACCTGACTATGACTATTTCTATCTTTTAAAAAGTGTCAGTCTTAAACAGAGTAGGAATAGGGTCATTGAAACTTGAGGTTTTATAAACTTTCAAAAGTATTAAATATTTTTTGTGAGGTTTTATATGGAATCTAACATATGAAACATATAAAAGTTGAACCATCCTACTACAAGTGGACATAAAGGACCAAAAGTTTTGTCTCAATGAGTTTCCCTTTTATTCCTTGGGGGAACTTTTTGGGACTTCTCATGATTTCACCTTGGGTCTTTCTAGCTGAAAAATAAGCAAGACAACTTTCATTTTTCCAATGAGAAAGTTGGTGCTCTAAATGAAAAAAATAAATTCTTCGCCAGAGCAAGAACTACGAAAATGATGACATAATCAACTATGACATTTTACAATGTAACATTATTATAACTAAATGTGCTTTAAATATCAACTTTGTATAAGGTATATTAAAAATAATGGCTTACATCAGGACTTTTACTAATTATTAATAATTAAGCACTTGTCAGGTTTACAGAAGTACTACCTAATTTTTAAGTTACAAATAAGCTCATGACAACACTGAATTATCTTTGATATGTATGCAGAAAATTGCATTTCTAAGTATCATTCATTTTTTAAATAATCTTGTTGTATTAGCACCCTGAATATATCAATTTCCTTGTCTTCTGTCCCCAAGACTACAGGTGTTTATGGGTTCTGTAATCTGCTAGTTTTTCACCAAAACTGTTTAGCTGTCTCTAGGTTACATGGATTGTCTTCAGTGGCACCTTTTCCTTGTCCTCTATCAGCACACGGTAACTTCTCTGATCCACTTAGAATCACAAGTGTGTTTGGTGACTCTGATATTGTAATTTATCATTATAAATATATATTCTGTATTTTCCCCAGCACGGAGCTACTAAATCCCTTAAAATTTCCTGAGTGGCAAAATCAGTGTCTTGATATTTATAGCAAACTCCTTTCAACGACACCTGAGCTATGTCAATGAGGTGAGTTCTGGAAAGCACCTGTGGACGAGCACATGCTTGCACAGGAGAAACCACTATGTGATTGGAGAGTTGAAATTTCAGACCCACCCCCATGCTTATCTTCCATGAGGAGAGAGGGGCTGGAGGTTGAATTCATCTCCAGTGCCCAATGATTTAATCAACTGGGCCTATGTCATGAAACCTTCATAAAAAGCCCAGAGAAAGGGACTGGGGAGCACTTCTGGCTCCTGGGCTGGTGAACACGCGGAGGCGCTGGGGGAGCGGTGTGCCTGTGGAGGCCAGGAAGTGCCACTCCCCTTTCTCCATCCTTGCCTAGGCATCTTTTTTTATCTGGCTTTTCTTGAGATGTATCCTTTTATAATAAAGCATTAATCTAGTTAGTAAAATGTTTCTCTGAGTGCTGGGATCCACTCTAGCAAATTAATCAAACACAAGGTGGGGGTCATGGGAAGCCCCCAACAAAAGCCCACCGGTCAGAAGCACAGGCGGCAACCCGGACTCGCAACTGCGGTTAGAAGTTGGGGGGGCGGGGGGTGGTGGGCAGCCTTGTAGAACCGAACTCTCGGTCTACAGTATCTGATGCTCTTTCCAGTAGAAAAAGTCAGAATTGAATTGAATTATAGGATACTCAGCTGGTGTCAGCGAACTGCTTCATCATGTTGAACACGTACTCACACACTGAAGTGACAACTTCAGATTTTGGTGTGCTTGCCTCCTTAGATACTGTGTTAACCAGATGTGTTGGCTTCCTCCTGCTCCCTGAGACTGGGTTTATTCCCTCACTGGCTGTCTTCACATTAGCTGACTGAAGTCCCAAGTTCAGATCCTTTGCCTGCTGATGCCCATACTCTAGGTATAACTGGACCAAGTCACCCAAGTGACTTGTTCAAAAATTTTAGGGGCAGTGGCTATATCCCAAATACCTGTACTTAATGCCCCATACAAGCTAATGCTCATTCAATAATTAGCTCTCAACTTTTGAATAATTCCATATTCATAGATGAGCTTTTAGTAAGTTTCCAGGGCGTCAGGCCTGCTGAGTCCCTTCATTTCTTTCAGTCTCTGGGATGGCCGAGGTGGTGAGGCCTGGGGAAAAACAAGGTAGGTGGTGTATCTGTTTGTGCCCAGGAATTTAGTCGACTCACCTCTTCGTCGGAACCAGCAAAGTAAGTGCAGTGATAGAGAGATTGAGAATCAGGTTGTAATGAACCAAACTACATCCCGTTGCACCGAACGGCAGCTCGGTTGTAGCAGGACATTTCTGCCGAGCTCCCTGCCTGTGCCGGCCTCACTGACCGACAAGGTGCCGTGAGCTTCGAGACCTGCAGGGGTACCTGCACCGTTGCTCTAACGGAGCAGCTTGGAGTCTGATTAGGAACACACACACACACCTTCTCATTTCACTTTAAACATCTAGATTGAAAACTGCTCCAAACGCTAAAGTTTAAACTGTTACATCTCAGCTGTTCCCTCCTTAATTATTATTCACAGGAGACTGGAGAATATTGAAATAGAACTTAATGGGTCAGGCAAGGAGAACAAGGCTGACAATGAATTCCTTTTCTGTCTCAGTCAACGTTGTCCTTTGAGAATAACCTTTAGGTCAGTGCATGTCCATTTTCATGCTTTCATGAATGTGAAACACACAGCTGGATGTATTGATTCATTCAACAAATATTTATTGAGGACATGTTACATGCCAGTCACTGTGCTTAGCACCGGAGATACAAAGAAGAAAAAGGGAGACATTCCTCTTCATGGATTTTTGTGCTGCTTTCAAACACGGACATAAACATCAGCCTCCTAGATGTGAGACGTAGGAAGATACAGAGGAAAGAAAGACAGGAGAAATGGTCTACCCCACTCCAATGCAAGTTTTAGTTTAACAGATCTTAGGTGGAGATACACAAGTCTCTCATGAGACCCTATGAGTCTTTTAGCTCAGCCTTTAGCACACTTGATTATGTTGATTTCATCCCATCCATCCCCACTGGACTGTGAGTTCTGAGACTGTAAGAATTTTGCCCATCCCATTTATCAATGCGCCCCTGTGTTTAGCACAGTGTCTGGCATAAAGCGGACAATGAATAAGCTTTGGTTATACTGCTGCATTATTAAAAGTGTAAATGACACATTTTCTTGGCTTTACATTTGATAGAAAGCTTTAAAAATCAGCAAATAAATTGGATGACAGGAAAGTAATAACCGCCACTTTTTGGTCTTAACAATATTCCAGACTTTGGAGATATTGTATCCCAATAATGTTAGAGGGCAGGGTTGTTTTTTCTTTTCTTCACATTTTAGATATTATAAAAATTAAAAGATTAAAACAAAAAGATTTAAAGGAGTTTTACCAGGTCATACAACTAGTTAGAAGCAAAGTTAAGATTCAAACTCATACCTGCTGAACTTCATGTTTCAAGAGCTTTAGCAATATACCGAATTTGCTTGAGTTATATAGAATGACCCACTACAACAAGGTAAAATTTAAAGAGATGAAAATACACACTTTCTGTCTTCACACCACAATACTCTGATGCAGAAAATAGAGGAATGACAGAAAACAACACTGAAAAAATAAAACAAATTTTATCAAAAGTAAGCAAAATTTGAGCCAGCAATACAATACACCTGCCAAAAAGGCTGCAATAATTAAATCATTAATTAAGTAATATTAATTAGTAATTATTATTAATTAATGGTAATGCTTATCCTACCTTTTTAAAAAAGATGCTCAGACCAGGGTTGGAGAATAATGTCTAGTTCTGGGAGGCACAAATGTTGTTGGACATTATCAAACTGAAACATGTCTAGAAGAAAATGACTACTATTGGGAAGGCGTCAATGACTTTTCGTAAAAATAATGCTGCTGTTTGTCCTGAAGTAGAGCAGATGTGAAATGAGGTGTTATGGTCATAGCTATACTGCAGCTAAAGGGCTGTCATGGGCAGGAGGTATGGTCATGTTTTGCCTGTTTGTAAGAAGTAAAATTTGATCTGAATTGAGTCCTCAGAAAGAGAGCTTCAGTTTGAATGAGAAGGAGGGAAGATGGGATATCTCATGGGAAGATGGGATAGTCTTCCTTTAGAGCACTAATGTCCCTGGGGACACTAAGAAGCCACAATTTAAATCACTGTAAAGGGGATTTAATTTATATGATTGGATATATTGGAGTCATCAACTACAAGGCATACATACTGCTGTCCTCTCATGCAAGCTTATTAAAGGCATCACTAATCAGCCATGGAATTTTTCACAATGCTTCTTCCGATTTTTGTCCAACACTGCACTCACTGCCCATAGTAGGTAGAGATGGTGTAAACCAGGGGTTCCAAAGCCTAGCTGCCCATCAGAGACACCTGCGGAGGTGTTGGAGCTTTTAAACACTGCAGATTCTTGGGCTCCACCCCTGCTCTCCTAAAAATATATATATTCTGAACCCAGGAATCTGTACAGAAAAACTATCTCCCAGTGACTCAAATGAGCTGAGTCTAGTACAGATTACCAAACTGGTATTTAGCACCAAATTAAAAAATCTATCCCAGTTCTTTGTCTTTATGACTGTTTTGAAATCAAATGATCAAGAACAAAAGGGTATGTGTGCCCATGGATATAGAAGCTCATTTTATCTTTGTTCATATGTGCATGTATCACCCATGCATGCAGTAGTCATGTTTTCCAGGTTTTTGCACCGTGAATGCAATTGTGTGTGCACTGCACCACACAATACAGATTTATGTGTGCGTCAGTCTCCTGACTTACACCGACTGGATGAATCACACTACCTGTTAGAGTGTAAAAGAGCAAACATTAGTAAAACTGATAATACGCCTTGTGGTGGTGACTCAACCAAAGCAAGCACATCTGTCACAGAGGAGCAGCCTGCCAGCTTCCCACCAGGGGAAATGCAATTGAATAATAATGCACCATACATAAAGCAACTTTCATAATGCTCTCTGCCAAGTAAAATCCCCTAAGTTGGAAATGTGTGCATACACTGGGCAAATACAGTCACATGGTATAAACAGGCCAAAGACTTTGTAGAGTGTAACATCCTAAATTCATAGATTCATCCAACAAGCATGAGGCACTGTGCTCAGAATAAGAAAACAATGGTGAGCACAACAGACATAGTCCCTGTGCTTTTGGTCCTTCAAGAGTGTTGGAAACAAAGTATTATGTTTGGAAATAAGAGTTAAACTTAGAGAAGATGCAAAGGCGAACTCATAAGAGTCTTGTAAGACAAGACTATGAAGGCATTGGATCTTTAACTGGGGGATGAGAAGAGCTGTGAGGTAAGAAAGGAGGCAAACCGAGTAGTGCATTTTGTATTTAGAAAGACCATGTGGGCTGTACCGTGGAGAAAGAAGAGGAGCCGAGGGTGTAGGGAAATGCACCCATTGGAACACTGGGCCCTCCTTAGGGCTGAAGAGAGATGATTGTCATCATCTATATCCAATTACGAGTTCCGTGACTTCGATTTGGTAGCATGTAATCGGCATGGTGGGAGCATTTCTACCATGGAATTTGGCAAATGCTGCAAAAGCTTTCCCCCCTGAGAGAAGCCACTGTTAAATATTTATCAGCACACCACACTCAGCAGCAAGTGTATACAGGGCAGGGCCAAAGTAGATTTACAGTTATGAGTACGCAAAACACAGTTTATTCTTGTACTATTATTTATTAATTATTGTGTTATTTTCCATACGAACAACTGTAAACCCACTTTTGCCCCACCCTGTGTTTCGTGTCTACACACAGCAGGAGTAAAGCCTAATTCAGAGGCCCTTCACTGACATCGGGGAGAAAGCTTTGTTGATGAGAATACCTATCATTCATAAAGGGTTTTATCAACCATTTTATATTTATCTTCTATTTATAAAATAAAGATTAATTTTATCCTTATTTTACAAAGAAAAGCTTAATGAAGATAATAGAATTTTTGAAAGGATTGAATGAGAACATTCAAGCAAACACTAAACAGTATGCTGAGCACATATTAAATGCTCAATAAATTTTAGTTTTATTGTTGATAATATTAAAAAATATTTTAGTATCAAAAGAATCCTGCAACCTAGATATGGTAGATAGTATTAACTGTATTTTCTGGACTTAGGACTGAGAGAATTGAAATAAACTGACTGAGACCTAGATTATAAATAACAGAGAAGTAACCTAAAACCAGAGGTTATTTTGACTCCTGGTCCAGTGTTCTATCTATAGGACATGGTAAAGTTAATTCATTTATGTAATTATCCATCTATCCACTCGGCGACTATGCATTAAATACCTACTATGTACAGGCATTGTTATGGAGAAGCAGCAATAAACAAAAAACTGCCTGTGTTCTCATGGAGCAAACATTGTAGCAATGAATGGCAGAGTTAGCACATTAACAATGAAGAACCAAATATGTAACAAATGTTGGGTGGTGATGTGGTGTGAAGACAAATAAATTATCTCTGTGAGGGAGAGAGTGAAGAGGGATGGTATTTTAGGTAGGGTGCTCCCTGAAGGTCTTTCTGTGGAGTCCGTTCACATGATGAAGAGGAAGAACATCTTGGGAAGAACACTCCATAGAGAAATCATGGCGAGGACAAAGTCCTGAGGAGGGAGGGTGCTTGGTATGATTGAGAAACACAAGGAGATCATTATAGCTGGAGAAAAGCCTATGAGGGGAGAGTGGTAGGAGATAAGCCCAAAGAAATAATGAGAAGCCAGATCATCTTGGGCTTTACAGATCAACACATGGTCTTTGGTGCCCACCATTGAAATGTGGGTATTGTGGTGAATTTAGATTGCCTGGGGTAGAAGGTGGAAGACCTCAACATCCTGAAAATCTTTCCTGTAAGCATAGAGGATCGTTCCATCACAATGTTATTGTAGAGCTCGGCTGGACCCTCTCGATTCCTTAAGTCTCTCTGTATTAATTTTTATGGGTAAACATGCATTTGTTCATTCATTATTTATGGCACGCCTATTATGTGCTAGGCATTGTGCTAGCCCCTGGGAACTCATCAGTGGATATGACAATAAGATCCCTTATGCCTAAGACATTGACAATTCAGTAGGAAATACAAACATATTCACAGGTAATGAAGTGCACTGATGAGAGCTAGACACACAAAAATATTCAGAAAAATACTTGCTCCTAGATGTCCCCACCATTCACACTCATGGGGACGCTGTTGCTGGCCACTCTAAACTGCAGTACTGTGATCCACAAGAGTGACAGAGTTTGTGCATGCAGAGCGCGGCTGGCTTTGCCCAGCCTGGAGAAATCAGCAGTAAAGGCAGGAAAATATTATTTTGTTATTTTTAACTAAACTCTATAACTGGAATAATACCGCCTTTAATGAGGCTGGGGATCTTCCTCTGAGGAGTCTGAAGCCCTTTACCGATGTTATTCCATTAATTCTCCTAGTGTCTGGAACTTGGCACCTGAAGCACGATGCATTATGCAAAACCAAAGCACACTTTGCATAGAGAAAAGATTCTGTTTCAATGTTTCCCTTGCGCTCAACTTCAAAATGTTGGCAGATCTGCCATCAGGACATGTATTTCATATCCATGCTCTTTATGTTAAATTATCCTTGATGTCATAAACTATTTTGCAGGGAGAAAGAAAGAAAAGGCGAGAGGGACAGACAGAGAGAGAGAGAGAGAGAGAAGCTGGCAGATGTAGGAAAAAAATGTACCTCAGATCCTTTATGGGATTAAGGAGAAGATTGTGGCAACTATCTAATTCAACAGCAGTTTATGAAAGCCTTTTCAAAAGTGCCTTGCAAGTTCTGTTAAAATGTTAGAGAGATAAGTGCATGAGGAGGTAAGTTGGTACACCCACCATGTGCCCAGTCTGGTGCTAGACAATTTGTAAAAGGGAAAGGAGATCAAGCCTAGTTCTCTGTTTCAGTCTCGGAGAAATCACAGCCTTACATAAGTCAGTTAATTTACAATGCAAAGTTAGAGCAAGTCCTAGACTGGGTGGTATAGTCTCTAAACGATTCTCGGAATTTAAAGAAGGCAGAGATCAATGTTGACTAGAATGATAAGAAAATTTTTATGATGAGTGATAGATTTGCACTGATCTTTGAAGACCAGAGAGTATTCAGAAATGCAATTTGAGAATACAGTTCCAGGGACGATGGTGGTTGGTGGTGGCCGTGTGGGGTCGGTGGGAGGTGGGGGAGGTGCCTATAGCCTAAATATTCCAAAATCCAGAGCAGCCTGAAGTCACCCCTTCTTTCTTGGGTGGGGAGGGGTGGACTCCACATCACGCAGTTGAAGGGAATAGAACTATCAATTCTAGAATTCCCAGAATAGTGGTGGTGGCGGTGGCACTCCACCGATCCTGTGGGCTGCTTGTCACCTTTCAATTAACACTCCTGTTCTCTACTGTCCTTTCTTCTACTCTGGATGGCCTCTGTGCCCCACGTCACACTGACTGCCATTCTCCCACCACCATCCTGGCAGCCTCTCTCTCTCCTTCCTCAACTTCACTCCCCTCTTCTCCAGGTTCAGCTCCGTCCTAGGCATAGGCTGGGCCTCCAATGCTTCAGTGCCCCCCGCCCCCCACGCCTCTAACCCAGTGCCCCTGAGGAGGCCTATGGGATGTTTCCTGAAAGTTTAGAGATAAAAGACAGGAAAGATAACACCAAAAGGAACTTAAAACTCGACACCAGTAATCATTGCAGCTAAAATTAATGAACAGCTCCTTCCCCTTTTTCTCCACAGGCATCTCTTACTGGCTTCTGGCTCAGTGGCTCCTGGCCTGGGAATTGATCTCACGGTCTGTGACGCACATGTCATGGCACACTGCCTAGAGCCAGGCTATCTGGGGTGTTATGGCAGGGCCATCCCTTTCTACTTGGGAGAAACTGGGGTTTCTTCATCCTATAATGGAGATAATAGTACCCACTGCAATAAGATATGCTAAGGATTAAATGAGTTTGTACAGGTAAGACATGCTGTGCCTGGAACATTTCCAAAAAACTCCAGGAGACCATTAGCTATTAACAGTACCACTTTTAGCAAATTCCTGGGCCCTAACACAGAAAAGCCAAAACTCTGTTACAGGAATTTTTGTACTTAGAGGGATGTGGCTGCCTCAGTTTTAACCTCTCCCCGTCAGGTGGTAGCAGTCCTTCCCTTTCATAAGGCCTGTTGAAGAGGTATCAAAAAGAAAGAGTTTTATCCCAAAAAGAAATATAGCTATCTTCATTAAGTGTTCTCCTCACCAGAGTTCTACAGAGTCATATAATCATAGAAAGTAAAATAAGAGATCAGAAATGTCCTTTAGACATTCAGAGGTCAGTGGCTGTATTTTGAAGATGAGGAGACTGAAGCCCAGAAACATGACTGTAATTCGTCAACGCCACCCATGAAATTAATAGCAAATACAAAAACTAAAAATCTGAGTTCTGTCCCCTTCCTTCAGACTCATGTTTCTTTCTGACTTGGTGCCTTTGGGATACCCTCTTCCAGGATGAAAAGACGCCTTCTTATTCTGAAATGAAAGCAGGCTACATTCAGAGCATGAATGTCCACCATCTTGAATTAATTTTTTAAGGCATTTAAAGACCACTGACCAAGACAACCTTAACATTCTCTTCAGTTCACTAAATGTTGACAGGTTTCTTTCTGACCACAGACCCCTGACTTCCCTTTCCTTAGAGTATTTACTTTAGAAAACTGGCAAGTGTTAATTTTGTCTGTGCCCCTTCAAGCTGTACATCTTCTTGCCATTTTGCAACCCAGGAACGTCTTCCTCAAGGGCCTGCCTGGGAGTCATTGCTTTGAAGTGCAATTGCCAAGGAAGATAGTATCAGGATCCCCCACAGTCCCTGTGGCTGGGTAGAGACCTTCTTCATTAAGGGACACGCAAAACATGCGCATATGGCCTAAGCACCTTGACCAACCTCCTCACAATACCCTCCAGTAATTTTCCACTTACTCCAGTCCTTTAAAAAAAACAAAAAACCCCTGCCATTTGTCTCAGGAGAGTTGAGCTCAGTCCTGCCCTGGAGTCCCTTCCACCTACAACAGTAGGCTGAATAAAATTTTTAATGCTGTATTTCACCAATGTCCTGGCAATTTGACACCACACAATCCAGAACAAAGCGCTGCTCCAGCAAGCTTTCTCTTTTGTTTGGGAAAGCACAAGCAAGTTAAATGGAAGCAGCCCAAATATTGCCGATTCATTTGCATTTAAATTGCCCAAATGGCATTTGGTAAGAGCTTTTTGATGCCCAGGAGGATTTGGAGGCTTTCAAACTTCGAAACCGAAGGTCAGAATTGAACAGCAGGAAAAGAGGCTCAGTGCTTAAGTGGTCAGTTGAGTTCCAAGCTTTCAACCTGGGAGGCTGGTTTCAGCTTGAAGCCCGGAGGAAGCGAATCTCCTAGACTCACTCCAGAAGGCAGGGCCAGGGCTGGGTTGGGCAGTCGTGTCTGGGGGGGTCCTACTTTCTGGGGTGCTATGTTACAGCTGCCTTCCCCTTCCATGATCTGCTGGGAAAAGCAGGAAACAAAATCTCAACCATGGATTCTCCAACTTTTCTAGAAAATTGTGTGTCTAAACCTACTCATCTTTACCAAGCTCAAACAGATCATTTATTAACCACTCCCCCCAATTAGTGTAATTAGTAGTTGGGATTTAATTATTTGTAAAATGTGGACAGTGTTAGTTAGACAAGGAGGACATTAGATGAAGGTGGCTCTAAAGCGCTGTCTGTCTAGGTAAGCAAACCCAAACTTAAACCTATAAATGCCTAAAGGCTACAAAATTGAAACCAATTCCAAACAGCCAACTAGGCTTTAGCTACAGTCAATAATTTCTTTACTATTTTGTTTCTGTTACCGAATATTGGACCCATTGTGGGGTGGAGGCCCAGATACTGTTACCAAAACCACCGCTCGCCCCACCTTCCCCGGGGTCCCTCTGTTCTAGGTTCTTTGCCTGCCACCCTTAGAAATTACAGCTCTCAATGGCAAATGGCAGAGTTTGGCGAGAAAAAAAAAAGGAACTGTTTATTCAAAAGTTATACAGGTTTTGAATAATGGCTAAATGCCGCCATTAAATCTCAAAGTCCCTTTAAAACACCCACCAACACACACAGTCCTGTCTTTCCCCCCACTTTGCCCAGTCAGCCCAGCCAGGGGTACCGCCCTTCAGAAGAAAAAGAACAGAAGTCCGGGGCTCGGCTGGGCAGGCCTCTCGCGGTTCCCAGCACCATCAGCTGTGTCACCGGAATCTCCAGTTTTTAATCCAAAACCATGCAGCACCTTCTCCTGGCCCACGAGCAAGAGTCCTTGCTCCTCTTTCCTTCCTGCAGGATCTTCACACTGTTCCCTGGTGTTTGCGTCCCATCCTCTCTCCGGCAGGCCCTGTACCTCCTCCCCAGTTATATCCTGCCTCGAAGTTCTGCAAAGCTTCCTGCTTAGCCTCACTGAGATGCAAAACAACCATCTCTGCATATGAGGTGGAAGCTATCCTGCTGTTACTGACATGCAAAATGACCCTCGGTGGCCCTGCTCCCTGTCTCCCGTCCCCTGTGGCTGTCTGACTTGTGAGGGGGATGAGAATATCCTGTATTTTTCTTGGACACCCCATATTCTGGACCCCGTTACACATCTGCCCTTTTGGGGAGCCCTAGCTGTGCCCTGTTACATTCCCACCTTCTTTGTGAAAGCCTCTCTTGGAGCTCCTGTCTGTGCAGTGCTCCTAACCACTTTCAGTTTGGTCTTGCCTGATTCCATTCAATTTTTGCTCAAATAAACACTTATAATTTTGAATATGCCTCTGTGGGAGAGGAGGAAATTTCCTTTTTTCCCTCTTTTAAGGTTTTCTGGCTGGCCCAGGCATTCAACTGACACAAGACAGATCAACAGGAGAAAAATAACCAAATTTATTTACATTTTTACATATGGGGTTCCATAGGGATACAGAGGCCCAAGGACCGCCTTGGCTGCTGAGGCTTCTAAGCCGCCTGGAGTTCAGATGAAAGGCTGGGCCTGGAGGCCGGTGGGGAAGGGTTGCACTGATTTGGACTTCAAAGGGGAGGAAGGCAATGCACAAGGAGATGCAGAAGCAAATGTTTAGTAAACAAATGTCTTCTGGGCCAGCTGTAACAATGGGACAGAAAGAGGAGTCTGAAGGAGCCTGGGAAGATTCCTCCCTATACCTAGTTCACATTATACTATAGTTACAGTGATCGTAGTTATAGTTATCTATGATAACTCCCTTCCTGGAGCAGGGCCTCTATCTATATTTTTTAGACAGTTAGGGGGACAGTCAAAAGAGTTTCTTTTGGAGACTTTTGTTTTTTTTAAAAATAGGCAGCTTATCTCCATAAGGGTGACACACAGAGGAAGATGAGATGGGAGAGGCAAAGGGGAGAAGGAAGAGTGGGGGAGAGGAAGGAGAGGGGGAGGAGAGTCGGGGGAGAAGAATGGGATGATGATGATTAATTGAGCACTTTTCTATGTTCTCACTCTTCAACATTTCTGAAGACCAAAAAGTCCAGGACAAAGGGTTGCTCCAGCTCCACTTCTTTTGCCTATAACCCTATGCCTTATGTTTTTATTATTCTCATTTACAAAAAATAAAAATATGAGGCACAGAAAGCTGAGGTAACTTGTCAAAGATCAGACAGCTAGCAATAGCATGGCTGAGATACAAAGAGGCACATTGGCTCCAGAGAGTTAATAATTTATGTAAAATATTAAGCTAGCTATTTTGTTTATTAAAAATGCAAGAAACGGTAATATCATTATCACTAAAAATAGTAAATTCCATCTGTGCTCTTATCAGTCCTGGCTTTCCACACCCAACACCTCCTCCGCTTTCTAACTTCTTATCTAGTCTTTGGCCACAGTAGCTCTCCTTCTATTATTCTGTATACAAATACCCCAACCAACTGTAGGCCTGGTCAAATTTCTCATTGTCACAAGTTTGACCCAGCCCTCCAGCTCAAGCCATGCCTTCTTTGCTGATCAAACTATGCAAAAAACAAAAGCAAAGGGAGTGGGGAACCTGCAGAATCAGAGGATATAGCAAATGAATAAACGTTCACTCTTGGCACTTGACAGGTAAGCGGTTACAGGCAAATTGAATGGCATGGACAATGGTTTGGAGACAGGAGAGTGCAAAACAGAATGGAGGTATGACTGTGCCCTTCTGATGGGTCATGAATGTGAGCAGTTGAGGCAATCCCTATGAAAAATAATGTAAAAAATGAAATGTGAGAGATTCACTTTACGGAATTTTTGAAGACCAGGCTAAAGACTGCAGAAAGATTCAAGCACTGTTCTCTCAAACACAAGACATTATCTAGATTACCATCACTGAGAAAGAAAAAGAAAACCAGCTTAAATACTCAGGTTCTAGTCTAACCTGGCATGTCATTTAATTTCCCTAAGCTTCTGAGATTCACGGTGCATTTATCTGCCACCTGCCCAGTCCCCATATACATGTAGTTTATCTTCTCTTGCTTCATAGAATACCATTCTAAAACAAGCCTTAGAAATCATCTAGCTCAAATTCTCCACTTTACCAGTAAACACAATTTAGTTTAAAGATGGAAAATTAGGAAATAAGCCAAGGTCACATGGCTCACTGTTGGTAGATGAGTTCAACAGGGGCTGGGTTCTTTTAGGAAAGGAAATCAATGAACACCTTAAAATTATTTGCACTGTATTTTAGAAACTCACTTCTCAATGAAACCCATGAATCAAATATTTTAAGAACCATGGTTATGAGTTTTTCCAAGAAGTGCTCAAGAGAGGCAAGTAAATTGCGTTTAGACATCATTGTTTTCATTGACTCATTTAAAAGCCATAATGGGAGGAGAAATCTGGGAAGGAAACAAACTAAAATAAAATAAATAACCCTTTACTCTTTCCTTCAGTCTGCTGACTAGGAAAGATTTATTTTCTAGAAATACTGCAGTAATACTAAAATCAACATAGACACACACGCGCGCGTGCACACGTACACACACAGGTTGTTGCTGATCCTGCAGTTAATTGCAAGTGGTTCCACTACCCCACGCCTCCTCCCTCTGACTGCTTACGCACCTGGGCCATCTGGTGTCAGATCTACTATAAACCTGCCACTCTGTGACATCACTCCTGGCTGCATGTATTACAGGAAACAAAGATTATACCTGGTTATCACTCTTCTAAAGAGGGTTCCAACTGTAACACAAAACAAAACAGCAGACAGGAGAAAAGTAATGGTGGTAACAGTGACCGTGCAAATCAAGAGGATGGCTGAATCCTCTTCAAACCCAGCTTGCAGAGAGGAGGACATGATCTTTTTTTACTTCAGAGTGTAATGCACAGCATGAGGATGGGGAAAACATTTCCTAGGGTTTACTCGGAGAAAAGACATAATAATAATAATAACAACATAATAATTGTAATCAATGTATGCATGCAGAGACCCTGCTAAGATAAAAATGAATGAAACAATAAATTATTTGGGGATGTATATATAAAAATGCACAAATGAGAATGATAATATAGAAAGTTGAGTTTGAAATATCACCAAACATATTTCTTTATTTGTATTTATTCACTTCCTTATTTATTAAAAAAAATTCTAGAATCCTTAACTTCTACCAAAGTAGATTCTGTGCATGTGTTACCTTTATAAACAATTCTAAGTGAGTGCATGGGCAAGCGGGCACTCCTACCGGAGTTTGGAGACAGGCCTTCACAAAGCTGACCCATGCTAATGCAGGGACAACTGGCAGAAGGCATAATAATAAAGGTTTTTTCAAATGAGCCAAGACATTTTAGCACAGAATTTTTTTTCTAAGTAGATTTCTTTTATCTTCTTTTTTTCCCAAGTAACTTTCAATGACCCTATTTTGCAGAAGAAGCAACAGAGATTCTGAGAGAAGCAAAACAACTTACTCAAAGTCACATAGCCAGTATCCCACAGAAGCAGGATCCCAAACCTCATCTGTTGCTCTGGCTAGTGTGGCTCAATGGATTGAGCGCTGGCCTATGAACCAAAGGGTTGCAGGGTTTGATTCCCAGTCAGGGCACATGCCTGGGTTGCAGTTGGGGCCAGATGAGGAGCAACCGCACATTGGTATTTCTCTCCCTCTTTTTCTCCCTCCCTTCCCCTCTCTCTAAAAATAAATAAATAAACTCTAAAAAAAACAAAACCTAACCTGTGTGAGAATCAGGTTAGTTGAATAGGTAACAATACTGTGTTTTTGTCAGGTTTGACAGAGTGCATAATTTAAGAGAAATGTTTGGCTGCTACAAGAAAGGGACCCCCAAATAAAATGGCAAGTGAAATAAGTCAGTCAGAAAAAGAAAATTATCAAAAATCAACTATCACATGATTTCACGTATATGTGTAATGTAAAGAACCCTATAAATAAATAATCAAAACAGAAACTCAAAGATACAGAGAACAGACTAAGGGGAGGAAGGTTGGGGGACTGGGTTAAAAAGGTGAAGGGGATTGAGAAGTATGGATTGGTAGTTACAAAATAGTCTTGAGGATGTAAAGTACAACTTAGGAATTATAATCAATAATAATGTAATGTCTATGTATGATGCCAGGTGGGTACTGGAAATATCAGGGGAACACTTTGTAAAGTCTATGACTGTCTAACCACTAAGCTCTACACCTGAAACTAATACAAAATAGTATTGAATGTAAACAGTAAATGAAAAAAAAAATTTAAAAACAGTATGGACACTCTTATGTGATGTCAGACAAGCATTTTGGTTTGAGAGCAACTCTATTCCATGAGGTCATACAGGGACCTAGGTTCTTTGCATCTTTTTGCCCCTTCATTATTGCTGTCCTTGTCTGTACATTTAGAGCTGGGTCACAGGCTCATCCATATTCCAGCTGACAGGAAAAGGTAGTTGTAAAGTCAAGATCAATTAATTTGTCAAGATTCATTTAAGCCAAGTGAGACAGAAGTAACATACATCACTTTTGCTTATATACCATTGTCAAAAACTTAGTTTTTATGGCCATACCAGCTGTAAGTCACTATAAAATGGACCCTCTAGCTGGGCAGCCACAGGCTCAACGTGAATTAAACTATTAAAAAGAGAGAGATAATGGATCGGGGTAGAAAATAACCAGTTTTGGCCAAAGAAGTAAAGAAAAAATGAGATGGTATTGTAAGCACCAATAACTGTTAAGACACGAAGACTCAATGTAGACCTGGCAGACAGGTTTTATGTAGGCAGAAGAACATAGCAAACATTTTAGTACAGTTCAGTATGTGTAATGAGGTTAAATGGTTTGGAGAGAAAATCAGGCTATTTGGATATGCTAATTGTGGGTATCTTGGAACAGATCTTAGTTAAATGCTCAGTGAGAAAGCACAGCTTTAGCTTATTGTCTACAATCAATGCAGATGATACCACAGGGTTTTCACACTGTACCTTTAGTAATCTTCAGGAGATGAGAAATGCCCACTGTTGCTTGATTCCATATTAAATGACCAGTACAGCTCTCACTCACATGGCCTTCATTACTGGGGAGAAAAAATTAAAAGCAATTTAGTGAGCTGCCGAGGGGAGCTTCCTAATCCAAGGTACTGAGAGATACTAATACTTCCCCACTAAAAGATGCATAATGTCCTCCTCTGGCTAGGGACAGAAGGATTTATGGGACAATCTCATGGTAACCTCATATATGTAGAACGAGACTTAAAAAAAAAAAACTAAGCCAAGATATGGGGCTGATACCACAGAGATGTGAGGGGTTCTTTCAATAAATCTTAGAAACACAATCAAGTAGACAGAAAATGAGAGCATCTCTGTATCATACAGCGGTAAAAATTACTTGGTATTTCTTGTTTATTTCCTGCAAAGTCATGTTTTTTTTGGAATCTGCTTGGCAAATTTTAATAATTAACACAAGTAATAAAAATATTTATAGGAAAATTATAAAGTAAATGAAGGAGTACACCAACAAATTAGCATTTAATTACCAAACACTGCAAGAGGCACCTAAACTCTGAGCTGCCGTGAAACAAGGCAGTGGAGGCAGAGTTGACTGTGAGCTCTTCCAGGGATGAGCACTGACCACATGGCACTGTTTGGGGATACGTTCTCATAAATAACAAAGGAGGAAATTCTGTTTATGTTAATCTGCAGGCAAAATCTATTTTCATAGATCAGTGCCAAAGCTATACTTAAAATAATTTTTCAACTAGAACTAACTTTATCTCATGCAGCCTTTTTGCTAAAGTTAAGAATCCTTCAGTCACTTACTCACTGACTGTGGGTAAAGCACTGAGCTTTGATGAGTCTCTGGACCTTCATTTTGCAAAATGATTATAGAGGAGGTAGCATAGGTAGAGGGGGTGGGAATTTACCCCAGGTGCTTTCAAATATATCACGCTTTAATATTTAGTCTATATTCTTTTCAACTTTTGATGTTTCAAAATGAGTGAATCAGTTGGCTATTACAGACTGGACCAAAGATCTGGTCCAACATACTGCTGTGGAACTCTGGCCTGAGCTCTCAGGGGCATCATAGACTGCGATGTTTAGGGGAACTCATTTACCACTGGTATGTGGTTGGGATTTTCTGGAGCTCTCTCTGAGGAGGGAGAAATTTCTTCCACAGTACTGTAAGCAGTTAACTAATAGTTAACAACCACAGCTCTAGTGTATGATAGCCTCAGTCAATTGGCACTGCCATTTTTATTCCAAATATCTTTGATCAGGTATTAACTTCTCTATAACTTAATTTCCTCATCCATAAAATGGAGATTATAGTGCAATTCCATAGGAGTCTTGTGAGGATTGAAAGTAATAGCTACTTAAAATATTTAGTGCATCTCCTGGTTTTTAATAAGCACTGAATAAAGCTTACTATGATCATTTTAATTAATTTCATTAAAATCACAATCTATGGATATGGAACATGGGCGTTGGTATTGTTAAATCTCTCTGAGTGATTTCAGTGAACAGCTATGCTTGGAGCCACACTTCTAATTCTTTCTGAGAGTCCATGTATAGAGCTGACTGTGTGCTATATAAGCCATTCTATTATCCTTTTAGCAAATTCTCTGATTTTGCTTATGCTCTGCAAATTTACTTCTTTCACTGAAAATAAATGCAAACAAGACTATCTAAATTAGGATTTAGGAATTATGTAGTTTACCAACAATGGTAACTAGACTGGGGTCCAACTGTATAAACTAGTGTACAAAATTGGAATTTACCTATTCATCTGAGTCTTTAGTTATACACTATAATTGCAAAAAAATACCCTTAAAGTTTTCATTCAAAGGAATATAAAACATTATAATATAGCATGCATAATAGGGTAAGAAACATGGATAAATATTAGATCCTAATAAACCAGACATCTGTTAGTGGGGTTCCATGAATATTTTTCAGTTTCCTGGTAGTCAAATAAAAAAGGGTAACTAGTTTAGTTACCAGATTGAATTTATATGTGACAAAAGCAACTATCTAGGACTACGGATGTTCTTGGTATAAAAAGCATGCACAAATTTCTTCCTTAGGTCCTTATTAAAAAGAGGTGATGAATTGGGAACATGGTCCATGACGCATGGAAGAAAACCAAACACAATGGATAAGATATAATATTAAACCGGAATAGTAGAAAGGCATATTATGCTGAATCAAACCAAAGGGACAAAAGAGGGCTCCAACCTTATTCAATCATTCCCTTTTCTAAGAAAAGGACAGATCCAACATTTTGCCAGAACAAACGCTCTTCTCTCTCATTGAGTAGAAAACCATGGCTCTGGGAGCAACCACCCAAGCAAGTCCTGAAACCTACTCACTCACAAGTGCCTGCAACTGTCTGTGTTACCCACCCCCTGGGACTGCCTCTTAATGTCCCTCTAGGTAGAACCTCCAGCGTACCCGCTGGTCCTTTAGCTGAATGCCTCACTCTCTAGTAAGTTCCAGCTCTCTTAAAATGTCCTGTCTACACAATTCAATTCTTCTGCTTAGGACATCCCTAGACTTTTTAAATCCTCAATGAAAAAATAACAGTATCACCTACAGACTTCTAAAAACTAGTCGTCTGAGTATGTTTAGGCATCAAGTGTGAGAAAGAATGTTACAATGCAGATTCTTGGGTCACACCTCCAGGAATTTGATTCGTTTGGTCATAAATGGGATATGTTGTAGTCTGTCCAGAAAGTATCCAGCCATACCTCGTGTAATATAGTGACATTTATTGAAGAAGATACAAAATACAAGAAACATTGTACATAGGACAATGACGCCTCAGTCCCCTTTGCAGTAGGCACCCTGAGACCTCACACAGTTCCTATTGCCATCAGCTGCCATGTCATATTTTCCTGAATCTCATCCATGGTGCGAAATCTCTTCCCTTTTAAAGGTGATTTTAGTTTTGGGAAAAGGCAGAAGTTTCAGGGTGTCAAATATGGGCTATATGTGGGATGAGTCACCTGAGTGATTTGATGTTTTGCCAAAAAACTCTGCACAACACGTGATACGTGAGCAGGTGCATTATCATGATGAAGCTGCCTATCACCAGTCACCAATAGCTGCAGCCTTCTAAATCATCTGAATAGTTTCCAGGGAGCAATGTTCAAGTTTAACATTAGATTTGATGCAGATTTATTGCTCTACTACCTCAGTCACTTTGAATGTGATGGCCACACAGTAAACATGCTCACTCAATGGCGACTACTGCTCCAGCTGACTAGTACAGTGAAGTTGTCATTGTTCACACATGCACATTCCAGCCCACTCTCCTTGGCTGCCGGGTTACATCGATGTTGTGCAAACTCTCCTTGTTACATTAACAATGGCTTGACTTTTTTTGGACAGTCTATCTATCATCTCTCTCTCTCTTGCTCTCTCTCATTTGTCTATCTCTCTATCTACATATAGATATATTCACTTCACAAAACACTGATTCAATAGGAACCTGCACTAGACTGGGAAAAATCTGTCTCAGGAAGCTCTCAGAGTGTGTCTTCACTACTTTTACTTCTCCTTCTTTAGTCTCACTTTTGGGCTTCATTTCCTGAACGTTTATGAGAAAGGACATTTCTCATAAATCAATTTAATAAATTTTTATGAAAATTCCTTTGTGGTAAATATTATTTCTCCCATTTTACAGGAAAGGAAATCAAGGCTCAGGGATCTTGAAATTTAAATAAGTAAGTATTGCAAGATCAGAGGAAAGTATGGGATTTATAAAGGAAAAAAAAGACACATTTTCTTATAAATGGAAAGAGTGAAATTTATCTGTGTAGGAATTCCAGTAGCACAGAGCTGTGAATAACATTGACTAAACAAGGAGAGTCAATAGCTCATGCCTCAGTTTCTCCATTGTTAAATTAGAAATGACAATGGCTTTAAATGAAGTTAGAAGACTTCAGGGGAAACATAGTTTTCAGGTGCAAAATATGATTAGCATGACAAGAAGCATAACAAATTGATCAAACTGCTGTTTAAACACCCAGAGTTCTCACAAAACATCATCTTGCTGCACTAAATGCCAATCAATGAGGATTAAGTGGATTGAATTTTCCTTGGAGGAACATGAGTTTTTAAAATGAAAACGGAGAAGTCTTGGATTAATAGTTACTAAGGGTTTTGCAGACACAATACTAAGGAAATCAGTCATTTGATAAACTTTCTATTAGGGGGAAAAGTATATAGTTCAGAATCATGGAAGTATTGAGTATAAATTCTAGAGAAAAACTATTAGGTGAAATATCACAATTATTAAAGTAAAATCCTCACTGTATCCTAGATACATAAGGCAAAATTTAATCAGATCATTTCTGTAAAATTCTCATTTCATATCTCAGTACAATATAAAAAATATACAACATAATATAATTACTATAATAGCACGTTATATACAATTATACATATAATCTTTTCCTTTTTATGTCTCCAAAATGCAGATGTAAGTTTAATACTGTGATTAATAATTGAGGTTAAATTGATGATACTCTCAAAAATTTATTTCAAATTTAATGCAATCTTTGATATGAATTTGGTGGCCATTAGACTTCTGGCAGAAGAAGAGGAGCTTTCATTTTATCATAATTCAGTGCCAGCACATTGTTTTCATCATTCCCAGACAATTACATTTAGAAAGGTAGACCATGCATGGGGAGACTTAAGTTGAGCCCAAATGGATTGTACCATTATCGCTCTTGATTTATCTTCATCACACAGTCCTTGACCAAAGACCTAAAAGTTATTATTAGCTATCAAGGGAAGCCTTTAAACCATACTGGAAAACATTCACCTTGCATGAACCCATAAAAGAAATTCCAGGTAACAAGGATGCAGTGTGGTAGAGTAAGCCAGATACTGGGTGAAGCTGTTACTCGTAGCTCTTGTCCCCATAACTTCATTGTCTACCCTGGCTCCTTAGTCTAGGGTCCCATTTTCAATCAGAACCTTTGTTACTTCCTTGGTCTAAATTGTTTGTGACTTTTTCTGATCTGATAGCTTCACCTGGCTGCTTCCAACACCTGGCTTTTCAGATTATGGTCTGCAGCTACTACCTAGATATATACATTTGGTTGTGATCGTGAATGTCCCTGCCTCCATTTCGGTTAGGCTTTATACTCAAGAATTCATTAATTCACTCTTTAACATATGAGTATTTGTTGACTCCTCAGGGTCTTGGAAGGGCACTCGGGTGATTACCATATTGTCTGCCCCCATGAAACTTACAGTCTAATAGGAAAGACAGAAAATGAAGTAACCCATTCCATTAGTCTGTAAGCAATGTGGTAGGAAGTATGCAAAGGAGGCAACTTTGACATGCTCTGTTGAAGTCAGAAAAGGACTCCTGAGGCAGGTGAAGCTTAATCTAAAACTAGAGGATAGGAGGAGATGGGGAAAGAAGAAATACATGTTCAAGTAGAGAAAAGGGAATATATTCAGGCCAGGAGGTGAAGGGGAGCCAGTATCTTAAAAGTAGAGAAGGAAACTATGGTTTGGGAAAAGGTTCAAATAGAAAACTGGCTGAGAAGGTGTCAACAGGAAACAGATCTGAAAGAGCCTGAAATCCATGCTAAGGAATTTAAACTTTATTTCAAGGGTTTTAGCAGGGTCAGGTAAGATGGTAAGTAAAATCATTTGAAAAATAATTTTTGTGGTAAACAAGAAAAAAAGGCTTCTTTTTTTCTTTTGTGCTTATCCTGCAACTAGCAATATTGAAATACATTCAAACAGGCAGCTGGTTTATGTTGAAGGGCAGCCCACTCTGTCTCCTCCTTGGACGATGTTAAAAGAACAGTGAATCTGGATCCCGTACAGCTTCCCTATCACCACTCCAGTAACAAAACTGGGAAGACCACGTTAGTAATGTCAGAAGACCAAGTAAATAGAGTCTCTAACAGTAATAATCCTCATGAGATATGCCATCCCTCACATAAGCAAGCAAGAAAAGACTGAAGCAGGAACCATGAAACAGACATTTTATATATCATGGCAAAGACCGCTGAGGGTAAGTAAAAATCTAAGATGTATCATCTATCATCCATCCAGGCAATTGTCTGCTCTGACAGTTTATGCAAGGACCAAGGATATATTGCTGGAAATCTTTAGGGGGTAGGGGAGTACATCCTGTGCCTCTGTGTCCTTAAAGGTGAGCTTTGGATTGGGAACATCCTTCAATTTTTTTTTTTTGCAAGGATTCACTTATTTAATAATTGTGCAAGACTTTTCTTAACTGATTTGCATTTCTATTTTGCATTGAAAGTATTATAAAAGCTAGCATGGATTAGCTAGCTTTTCCAACTAGTATTTTCAGATCCCAGGCTTTAGGGACTGTTTCAGTTTCAGAGCCTCAAGACTTGTGTTGATGAGAAAAATTTCATTATTTCAGTTTTAATATTGAGTTCTATATTCATTAGAACTCAATATATGTATTTCATTAAAGAAACAGTTCCACTATATGGGGGAAAGTCCTAGAAAAAATCAGTATGGGTTGGGGCAAGAATCCAAAAACTTGAGCTTAACTGATTGTTTGATCTTTAGATCCCATCTCCTCTCTGATCTACTACTTCCTCAAATGAACATTGAGGAACCAAAATATATAAACTCTAGGGTTCCTTTGAGATTCAAGATTCTGATACATATCTTGAAAGCTACAGGAATGCAAAATAAAAAATATACCTACTTCTCTTCTAGTGTATCCCTTCTTAGGGGAAATTTTCATCTTATTCTTTACTTTTGAAACTATGTTTTGTGTTAAGCTCATTTCAATCCCACAGGATCTGCCTTTACTTTATGATATCATTCTCCTTATTCCAAAATATACTCACATTCATACTTTTAGTCAGTAGTTCTCAAAATAAGATCGAATTTTGAGCCTGTTTCCCAAGACAATCCATATACACACTCAGATTGGCATGCTCCTTCAGGCCCCAGTAAGTCCATTCATGTCCCTGCCTTAAAAGACCTTGGTCTAACTCCATGCATTAGTGCATTCATTCATCAAATATTTGTGGACTATCCATCAATTGCCCACAGCAATCTAGATTCTAAATGTCTCAAATAAACAATTATTATATATTATTGCATTTTATTTCTGTAGAGGCTCACAACCCAGAGAAAAAGACAAATCTGTATACAAGTCAAAAGCCAGAGTGGCAGCTATTGTGGTACAGATGTGAAGGAACTGACATATGCAGAGTCACACAGCTCATAATTTGCAGAGCCAGGACCCAGGTCTGTTCATTATTTGCACAATACAGTTTTGCTTTCATCTAAAGATTACAAAAGTCGCTAACACTTGAGTTCTACTTCTTTCTTCCTGAAGGACATAGAAGCTTTAGAAGACATTTGATGGTCCTTGACTAGGAGCATTAAGACACTAAATTACACTGATGTGGTCCATAAGTCACCTAATGAGTGAGATCCAGACAGTGGGCCAGTGCAAATAAGACACATCAAGAATGACAGCCACCAAAATCAGGCTGGAGATTTGCAGGCTACGTATGGAGTCCAGCTAAGCATGTACAAAACTTCCTCCTCATTCGCACATTGTCCTGGAAGATGATTATAAAATCAGTTTGGCTCCACAGTTGCAATTCTTGGTTTCAAATGCATGCCTTGTTTTGGGCTTTGTGACCTTAGACATCTTACCTTTACATTTTGAACCTACTTTATAGAATGAACTTACAGGTTGAACAAGATAATTTGTAAAGTGATTAGCTTACTACTTATTTGAGTATTCAGAAGATGTAAAGAGCATATTATTATAACAATATTTTTAAATCTCACTTTGATTTGGTTCATTTTAGTTTCCAACACGACACTGAAAGTTGGGAAAGATACATCACAACTGCATTTCATCACTGGCATTGTTAAAGGAAACCACATTTTATTCAGTTGTATCATTGCCTTTAGATTCTCTATAAAGGACATACCAGCTATTTCTTGTATAAAAAACCCACTCCCCCCACCACCCTTGGCACACTGTGGAAATATTTTTACATCAACATTATCATTGGCTTTTCACACTAATCTGGCTAGTTAGGTAGGGGTATCCTATTTTATAAATATTAAAACTGAGGCACTGAAACATAATGTAATGAAAATGATATCATTATTACTAGAAATGATAATAATATAATAGCAGCCACTCTTTAATAGTATTTATTATATGTTCGATATGGCACAATTTACTTAAAGTATATTTTTACAATGGACTCTCACATAAACTCTGTGAAATATCAGGTTGCTTATTTCCCCTTTACAGAAGATTCTAAAGTTCCCAGACATTAACCAACTTGCTGATGGTAAGGGTAAAGCTGGAATCAAGTTTAAAGTCTGTGTGGAGTTCTAGATCCCCAGTCCTTAGACTTTGTTTTCCAACTTATTCAGTAACCTAGTAGCAATGCCATGTTTTGAGGCTGTTTCCCCACTCTTTCTGCTTAGACATCCAATGAGTTTGAGAGTATATTAGTTTGCTAGGTTGCCATAACAAAATGCCACAGATGAGATGGCTTATACAACAGAAATTTAGTTTGTCATGATTCTGGAGGTTAAAAGTCCACGATCAAGGGTCAGCCACATTGGTTTCTTCTGAGGCCTCTCCCCTTGACTTGTAGATTATGGCCATCTTCTCCCTGTGCCTTCACATGGCCTTCCCTCCATATATGTCTGTGTCCCCATTTCTTTTTATAGGGACACCAGCCATACTGAATTAGGGCACACACTAATGACCTCACTTTAACTTCCCTCTTTGAAGACCCTGTCTCCAGTCACATTCTGAAGTGCTGGGCATAGGACTTTAACATATGAATGGAGTGGTGGCACATCCAGTCTATATCATGGAAACCTTAGCTTTTATCAGTCTTTGGTCACCATAGTCTCTCTGTCAATGGAAATGGTCCAGTTATTGCAAGTATCCCCATATTGCAGAAAAGGTACCATCTGTAACCCAAAACAAAGGACAATGTCAACTCTTAAAAAGGAAGTAGTGATCTTGAAAGGGGATTTAGAAAGGATTGAGTAGAAAATAAATCCTTGAAATAAAATACTTTGAAACACATAGTTATTGTTATACGCAGTTTTCCAAGCATAGCCTTAATTAACTCTTGCAATAATGCTATGAGATAATTGCTATGATAATATGCTAAGAAAGAATAAAAACTGGTAGGATTATTCTCCATTGAAATATCTGCCTTTAGTAGAAGATATGACTTCATTAATCAAGCATTTATTAAGCACATGCAAGGCATCAGGCACTGTGCTAAGTGTAAAGGTAATTGAGGACTTTTGATTATGGAATACTTCAAGAGGAATCAGGGCTAGGACTAAAGAGCACAGTCATTAAAGAATGACACATCGTTGGCCGAGAACTCATGCATGCATCCTAGGGATACTTGTAGAAGTATTGGTCAAGGAATCAATTAACCTCATTCTTTTCTGTGTTTTCTTATGACAAGTGCTTTCTTTAAAAAAAAAAAAAAAGTCTTCCCTTTAATTGAAACAAATGAGTTTGGCAAAACACATTCTTTGGCATTTGAAAGAATAGTTTTTATCAAGAGTTATTATCCTCTAATTCTTTGCATCTCTTCCTACTCTCTCTGCATTAGTTCAAGTCCTGGCCTTACCTATTTTAGGCTCCAAGGTAAACTGTGACTGAATTAAACTAGTGGTAAGATTTCATCTTTCTTTTCTATATATAATTACTGGGATTGATTACCAATTGAATTTTTAGACAGCAACGGAGTTTTGACAAGGGCAGTAGAACAGAATGTGCCTGGTAGAGGCCACAAGTTTAAGCAGGTAATGGCATTGAGTCCGAGAGGTCAGTTTAGACAAAGCGAGATAGTGAGATAAGAGAAGTGAGCAAGGTTGGGTATCTTTTTCCTGGACTAAAACAATTCACTCAATGCTCTACTTGTATTTCTCTTATATGTGGAATCTAGTGAACAGAATAAACTAATGAACAAAATAGGAACAGAGGCATGGCTACATGGAGTAGACTGACAGCTGTCAGAGGGGAGGGCATTAGGGGACTGAATGAAAGAAAGTGAGGGGATTAACCAAAAAACATATACCTACAGCACATAGACACAGAAAACAGTGTGGTAATGGTCAGAAGGAAAGGAGGACGGGGGGATGGGAAGGTGGAAGTGGGCAAAGGGGTGAAAAATGGGAATGGAAAGAGACTTTGCTTGGGGCAGTGGAAGCACAAGGCAGTATGCACATGTTTTGTTGAGCTGTACACTTGAAACCTGTATCATTTTGTGAACCAATGTCACTCCAATGAATTCAATGAAAAGTAAAATTTGCTGGAAAAATATTCTGTTGGGGTTCATATCTTTCTAAAGAACTTTTAGTGTTCAAAAATTTTAACTACATATGTAAGTTGTTCAGCTCTGAATTAAACACAGTCTTTAATGTGATCTATAAATCAGTGTTGGACTCAAAAGGCACTGGCTTCCCCTTTCCTTTCTTTTTAACACACCTGTATCCTGTTTACATTCACAGTACCAATTCTTTCTTTTCAATTGTTAAAATGTTGTGATATTTACCTAGAAGCTGAGCTTTTTCTCTGTTGGAGTTTTGCATATAGTCAGGCTCCAGCATGAGGTTTGGGGGATTTTGTAAATCGCCCAGTACAAAAGACTCTGCAATTGTCTTTATTTTTCAATGTTTTTATAACAGAACAAATTTGTCTTTCAAATTGGTCAAGGTTGCTTGCAAGTCTCATATGTCTTCCCAAAACTACGGCAGTAGTTTTCCACATTCTCTGCTTCAAATAATGCCTTAAAAAAATGGGAACAAGCATCATTAAGAATAGGATGAATAGATTCTTGCTGAGGAGGTAAGTCACTCCTGTGGGAAAGAGACATTTATGATCTGGCATATGGTAAATATTCTCGTCAGTGCTATTGATGGTAGGGGCTTGTTGGGTGTAATTCACAATTAATTGTGCCCAATAGTTCAATAATAATTCAGATGGAAAGAGAAATGCAAAAGCACTAGTAGTTCCTGGGACTGCATTGGCAACAAATAGCCAAAAACTAAGTTTTACTTTTGGGAACTGTGCTGTATTTTTTAATCTTCTCCTCTCTTTGTCTGTGTTCCTCCCTCTTCTTCCCTTGGCTTTTTAACTCTGTCTCTCTCTCCCTCTTTTCTTTTTCCTTTTTTTCAGTCAGTCTTTGGGGTCTTCTTCTCTTTCTTTATCCTATAGGCCACTGACTGAAGTTCTGAATCTGGAACAACAAACCAAAGACTAGCTAGAGCCTGTCTCAGTGTGCGGTAACAAAATCAGGAAGAAGGGCATTATTTCTGCATGCATCAACATGAACTCTAAACACCACAATTACTTACTTAATAGTAATTGTCCCTGTATTCCCTCCTTTAAATGTACACAGAGAGAAGGTTGGGAGTAGTTGAAAGAAGGTGCAGGGATTCTTCCTAAAGGATGATAGACAACCAACAGACATTCTTTACTTTGTTTACAATCTGCTGTGAGAAGAAAAGCAAATTCAGCAGTTTTTGGAAAATTACCAACACAGCAAGAAAGGCAGGCCAACAGATTGCTCAGATGGACTGACTCTTAATAACTAGATCTATCAAGTTCCAGATTTGCTGCTTGCTGGGAGATTTCAAAGTGGGTGTGCTTTTATACATTTGATGTCCCCAAGTTATAAAAAAAACCCTCTAAAACATTTAGCAATGTGGGGCACACTTTGAGAGACACGGGGGGACTTAATTTGATGTCATGTTCAGTGACACAACATCCCAGTTTCTCCAAAGAATTGTCATCATCTTGATTCCTTTTCTTTTGATTTATCTATGAACCTGTTTGGATGACAACTTGCCAACAGTTTGACCTACAGACTTACTCCCTATCCTCTTCTACTCTGCTCTGTGCCCTGAGGAGGCTGACTGTTATTGATTATTAAAGAGCTCCCATGCCATATTGCTTCTGGTGGGCTTAGCCAACAGGTGGTATTGACAACAGATCTGGAGGGCAGGAGAAAATAAGGTTGGGGTAGTTATTCCTCAGGTCTCTTTACAGATCACCATGGCCTACCTGCATTCCTTTATAGATGCTATTGCTTCTGTTAGGTAGCCCCTCCTATTTCTAATAACTAATCTCTGTAGGTTCCTGTAGCTGCTGAATTACCTTGTCTCTTCAGACCCAAGGGTGTTGATAATGCTCTGCTCTTGCTAGTACTGGGGTAACTTCTCCATTCTCTTTTGTGCCCCTTAACCCTACTAAACTGATTGTAATAGTACCTGTATTTGGCTCTCCTTAAATACCACTTGGCGTACCACTTGAGTGTACCACTATCAGTAACCTCACCAATAAATACAAGGGTAAGGACAACTCATTCAGATGAAGATAGTAAAGGTATGGATGTCATATATAAGTAGATTTGAATTTACATATGAAGCTTAGAAGTTCGGGAAGCTTTGTGACTCAAGGTCACAAAGGGAATCATTGGTGGAACCAGCATTAAAACCCATTTTCTTCAGAAGGTACATCCCACACAGTCCCCAAGTATGCTCCATGGACCACTGGCCTCATGGCTTTGCCATAGTCTAAAAGATGGAAGAGAGTATATATACTAAAAAAACCTTGGAAAAATCACAAAACACATTACCAATTTATAGGCTTTGAAAAATCCTCTGGCAAGGTAACTGGATAAACTTGATGTTGTTTAAACTAGAATTTAGCATACATATCACCACCAAGCCCTCTTTTCCCTTTCTTGTAGTACTCATTTGCATCCCATGGAAGTAATGGCCTATGAAATTCAGATTGAATTTCTCCATTTCTCTAAGCAAACCTGAAGAGAGGACCACTCTAGCACTCTGTACTTTATGTCTCCTTCTTTCAAGCTCCCGGTACAAAGTGAGTTGAATGTCTCAACCCAGGTCTAATAATGTGTCATGTATTGTAATTGAGATTGGCTTGCAATCAGTCCAATCCAGTAAATCCACAGCAGTGGGTCACATTATTCAAACATAACTTCTCAGACAGAGCCTTTGAGTTGGGGGATGTTCTTAACAACAGAATGGCCTTGGCACACACGTCCAAATATATCTGTATCATTATTTTCAAAAGGCATAGCCTAATGATTTGTATAACCCCACAAGACAACTTTTTAAGTATCTGGATATTTTCATTCTTCAACAGTGAAGTCAACACATACCAATACCAAGAATGCTTCTTCTAAAAGACATTGGTTTTTGTCTCCCTTTCTATAGGTGGACGATTGTCTCTAGACCACACACACGTGCGCGCACACTTGCACACGCAGTGCTCAGCTTTGTACCCCTTCGATACTGCTTTCTATTTCTTCCTGGTCAATAATTCCACTTGGCTTTACTTAATGCAGTTTCTGCTTTAGTCATCACAACTCAAAGTGAAGGGAAAAGGAAAGGAACTAACAAGTATTGAATACCTATATGCGCCAGCTCCTTTATATCTCACTCTTCTCATTCTCAGTGTTTCCCACGTGAGGAAACTGAGGTTTGGTGCATTTATGTTCCTTGCCCAAGGTTTTAAAGCTAACAAAAGTTTCATTCCTTTATTTCATGTATTTTCAATGCTACCTGCTGTTAGGCATGCATTACTTTAGGCAATGGGAATACAGAGATATTTTTTAAAAATGTAACAGACGACCTAGATACAGCAATCAAAATATATCCATAGGAATGTGGAGGCCACAAGAGGGACAGGGGTCAATTCTATAGGAGCAGTAAAAAAGTGAAATGAGTTTGTAAGTGGAAAGTTTATTGGTTCAATGTGGTGAGGTAAGATATTCCAGGCAGAGGGAAGTAGCATAAGCAAAGACAAGTGGCTTAATTTGGAATGACATATTGAGGGAATTCCAACTCATTTGAGTTAGTTAAAATATAAAGAGTAAAAGGGATATAGTGAGAGATGAAGTTGGTGTTAGACACAGGATTCTGATTTCAGGGGCCATTATAGACTGTGATAAGGGGCTATCAAATGTATTAAAATACATGCAGGAAGCTCAGAAGACAAGAATGCATGATGACAATGGGGATCTGTGAATACCACACAAAAGAAGGAGACAGCATTCTCAAGTTAGCATAATGTAAATTAAATATACAAAAAAGGACCAGCTATAATAGCATATTCCCTCCCTGTTGCTCAGGTGCCCCCCAAGTACACACATAGGAGGCTGGGTTACATAAGCATTTCTCCTAAGGTAACTAAATTCCATTTGCTTAAATAGAGCATTCAGTCAACTTTGAGCAAATGACCTGTCCACATTAACATTTGGTCAGGGTCAACACTAGAGGTCAACCTAAAGAATGTTCGATGGGTAACAGTTTTCTCTTAACACCCATAGAGATTTCCACCATAGCGTGCTGTTTTCCAAATGAATTTACCAGGAAATAATATTGGTTTGCTTTAGGACCACTAATAGGGAGTTGACTTTCTTTGCTCAAGCACCCCAAAGGGGCTGTAAACTTGGATGTTTAGCAGTGTTCCTGCCTCAGGGCTGCTCAGCTCTCTCAGGACCTCTTACCCAGAAACAGTGTCTGCAGTGCCACTTTTGTATGCTAATTGACAGTACTTATTTTTTAGTAATACTGCTTTTTGCATGTTATTTGAATTGGTTGCACTGTAAATTAGAATGGGGAAGAGAGCAGTGCTGAGTATCTGCAGCTGGATGCAGCCTCAGAGACAAGGCGGGTTGCAAAGCTGCTTTAAAAAACTGCTGAGAAATTTCAGCCTTTGCCTTCACGATTCCATCTTAAATGCCCCCCTACCCCGCCCCGCCAAAGGCATTTTCTAATAGAACCTAAACTTATTTCCAAATCTTACAATATGGAATTTAGGGGGAAAACAGAATAGAACCTTTTGTTATTATACATAATTTGGCATTTGTTTCTTCAATCACTCCTAGGTTGGTGAATCCATCTATTCAATATGTGGGGCAAAAGTAGGTTTACAGTTGTGAATACAAGAAGCAGAGTTTATTTTTGTATCATTATTTATTAATTATTGTAATATTTTCCATACAAACAACTGTAAACCTACTTTTGCCCCACCATGAATAATGAATACATACTATGTAGAATACATTGAAATAGACACTGCTGTGTTGAGATAATCTGATGTGATTGCTGCCCTTCACAGTCTGTTGGTCTCTGTCGGTCCTCTGAACGCAGGCACTGTGGCTATTTTGTCCACTATTAAGTCTCCAGAGCCCAGCAACATGTCTGGTGTATGGCTGGTGTATGTATGAGAATTTAGGTGCAGTTTGGTGATCCCACCATTTGTCTCTCCTTTGGTGGAGACAAAAATAAAACCACTTCATGATCCCATCTGAACAAGCAATGCATATGAGGAAAAATAGCTGAATTTTTATAAAGTGCTCTTTGATAAATACACAGGGAAGCATCAAATAATGATCAATGCAAAGTTCTGAAACACACTGAGTGGGAGAACGGGAATTCCACTTCCATGCTGTGAATCGAAGATGATTGCTCTGGGGAGAATACCAGCCCAGTTTACTTATCCAATTGCAGGTAAAAACTGAAAAAAAAAAAAGTGAACATTGCCGATTTGTGCCGATTTTCGAGATTCTTAGAAAATATTTTTGCCATACCACCAACATGGAGACGGAGAGGGTGCGTACATCCAGAAGCTGACTTACATCGGTGGAGAAAGTTTAAGAGGAGATTAACCTGGGAATTAATATTTGAACTCACAGTGGCTCTGCCTATAGGAAAACCGGGTCCCAGTGAACACCTTAGGCACTGCCAATTCAACGTACCTTCTTCCTTTTGAAGGACTTTAAGCAATAGGCTAAGAAATCTGAGCTTTATCTCTGCAGTAAAAAGAGAGCTATCATGACCATATGCCAACCACAATAAAGGGTCAGCGCAAGCGAGTTTCTTTGTGATAAGGAAACAGTACTGTATCTTGATTGTAGTGATGATTCCATACACTAGACATGGGATTAAATCACATGGAACTACACACACACACACACACACACACGTACCTGAAAACTGGTGAAAATTGACCAAATTTTGTAGTTTAGTTAATAAGATTATGCCAATGGTGATTTCCTGGTTTGACAGAGTACTGGAGTTATACAAGTTGTCACCACTGGGGGCAGCAAGGTGAATTCCCGGGATTCTCTCTACCATTTTTGTAACTCCTTTTGAATCTCTGTTTCAAAATAAAAAGTTGAGAGAGAGGCAAGAAAAGAGAAATAACCTCCTCCCTTCTCAATTGAACGTTAAAGCTTCAGGACATGGAAACTTCAAGCATTAAGATGAATTGCAATGGGGAAAGACCAGAGGTTGAGTGTCCATACGGAAACTCATGCCTATTTTCCTCTGTTAATACATTAGCAAAATTCCACTTCACTAATTCAAAAATTTGACTCTGGGGAGAGAGAAGTAAACATATTACAAACAGAAGAAAAGATTCAAATGTAAAAATAATTATTTTAATCAGTCTTCAAGTGTGGTACAACTGACAGGAGAGCAGCCTGAACTCAGGAGGCATCTGTGTATACAGGGAGGTCATGTTTGGAAAATTTTAAATGAATTTCTCTGAAACTTATGAATGAGGTAGAGGCAACTGTCAATGTCTCTGCATCACAATTATCATTCTCTTTAACAGCATATCACCTTGAAGGAAAAGGCCATACAAGTTCAGGAAGCTCAGAGAGTCCCAATCAAGATGAACCAAAAGAGTTCTACACAAGACACATCATAATTAAAATGGCAAAGGTTAAAGACAAAGAAAACAGCAGCAAGATAAAGACAGTAAGTCACCTACAAGGGAGCTCCCATAAAGCTTTCAATTGATTTTTCAATAGAAACATGTCAGGCCAGAAGGGATTGACATGAAATATTCAAAGTGATAAAAAGCAAAGACCTACAACCAAAACTATTCTATCCAGTATGGCTATGATTTAAAATGAAAGGTAAAATAAAGAGCTACCTAGACCCACACACACCATACACACACACATACACACAAACAAATAAAGGAACTTATTATCACCAACAGTATTGCAAGAAATGTTAAAGGGCCTCCTTTAAGAAGAAGAATTCTTTATATATATATATAAAATTTATACGAGAGAGGAACACAGGCATAAAGAATAAAATGGCAATAAATGAGTACCTATTAATAATAACCTTAAATGTAAGTGGATTAAATACTCCAATCAAAAGACATAGGAAAGCTGAATAGTTAAGAAAACATGATGTCTACATATGCAGTCTACCAGAGACCCACCTCCGAACAAAAACTGTACACAGACTGAAAGTGAAGGGATGGGCAAAAGTATTCCATGCAAATGGAAATGAAAAACAAGAGCTGGGGTTGCAATACTCATATCACACAAAATAGACTTTAAAACAAAGGCTATAGTAAGACATGTATGTTTACAATGCTTGTAAACATTTATGCACCACAGGAGCCCCTAAATATATAAAGCAAATCCTGATAGACATATAGGAGGAGAAGCAAAGGAAAAATAAACAAAGGGGACTACATCAAAATAAAAAAACTTTTGCAGAGCAAAAGAAACCATCAACAAAATGAAAAGGCAACCACTGAACAGGAAAATATATTCACCAAAGATACCTCTGATAGTGGGTTAATTTCCAAAATATATAAAAAAATTATACAACTCAGCACCAACAAGAAAAACAACGCATTTGAAATATGGGCAAAGGATCTGAATAGACACTTCTCCAAAGAGGACATACAGATTACAAATAGATATATGGAAAGATTCTTAATGTCACTAACATCAGAGAGATGCACATTAAAACCACAAGGAAATATCACCTCACACCAGTCAAAAGGGCTGTCAACAATAAATCAAAAAGCAACAACAAACAACAGGTACTGGTGAGGATGTAAAGAAAAAGGAGCCTTTGTGCACTGTTAGTGGGAATGCAGACTGGTGCAGCCATTGTAGAAAACAACATAAAGTTCCTCAAAAAATAATTAAAAACAAAACTGCCTTTTGACCCAGCAGTCCTGCTTCTGGGAATATACACAAAGACTACTGAAACACTAATTTGAAATAATATATACAACCCTATGTTCATTGCAGCATTATTTACAATACCCAAGATCTGGAAACCGCCCATGTCCATCAGTGGATGAGTGGATGACACAGGTCTGGTACATTTACACAATGGAATACTACTTGGTCATTAAAAAGAAGGAAATTTTACCCTTTGCAAAAGCATGGATGGATCTGTTTAACGTTATGCTAAGTGAAATAAGCCACTCAGAGAAAGACAGACACCGTAGGCTCTCACTTATATGTGGAATCTAATGAACAAAACAATTTAACAAACAAAATAGAAACAGAAGCACAGATACATAGAACAGACTGACAGCTGTCAGAGGGGAGGGGATTTGGAGGCCTGGGTGAAAAAAGTTGGAGCTGTTAAGCTGTTAAGCATTCATATATGCTTAACAGATATGGATGACACATAGACAAGGACAATAGTACAGTGATAACCAGAGGGAAAGGCGGGTGGGAAGAGGTGGAAGTGGGCCAAAGAGGGATAAATAAGGGTAGAGATAAACTTGACTTTGGGCAATGAGCACATGAGGCAATATGCAGATGATGTTTTATTGAGTTGTATACTTGAAACCTCTATGGTTTTTTTAACCAATATCACCGCAATAAATTCAATAAAAAAGCACGTCATCTTTAGTTAAAGACTTTATCGACCCAGAACAAAATATGACCTAGGTGGGGAGCAGCACACTGGAATAATATGTCCATGCTTTTTAACAGTTTGATGTTCTGTCACATGCATCTTTTTATTTTTACAATTATAATTAGTTGAGGAAATTATTGATCAGGTTTTTAGTTCGCTTGGAAATGTGCGCACGCATGCACACACACACACACACACACACACAATTAGTTTTTTATTACTTTGATTTTGCTCTAAGGACCTTGGGGACCCAGCTCTTAGATGCACCTGGCACTTATCCCACACTGGACCAGGGCAGCACGGAGGTTAGAACCCTACTCTCTGAAAGAACCATGGCTTTGACCATTGTTCTCTATGACCAGCCTGAGCATTGATTTCCAAGAAGCATCAGAACAAACACAGTAAGCCTAATGATGCATGAAAACAATGAGCCTAACCTGTGTGTTCTCAGAGAAACTCAAAGATACATATTTTTCACACATTTTACAAATGAAACTGCAGCCATTTGTAAATGAAACTGCAGCTTTCACATAGATGTCATTCCAAGAATGATAAGATAACGGAAGTGGCAACTGACTCTAATTGTGTTCAAAGCCAGTCTTCAGGGTTTGTAGCAAAGTGAGGTCTTTCCTGGGGAAATGAGCAAATATCACCAAGTCCCCTTCCCAAAGACTTGGCTTCCTCAAACATGAAAAATAATGGTGATTTTTAAATAACTGGCCAATAGATGAGAACATTTTCATTAATACAATGATCTAATTCGCTATATTGGTGACATCAGTGTAGTGGGAAATGTGATCTTGTCAATAAAGGATAGACGATCAATTGGATATTATGGAAAAAAAATTCTTCAACTCCTACCCCATACCTTCTACAAAATTAAATTCCACATAGATTATTGACCCGAAAGTAAAGAGTAAACAATAAAGATTTTCAATGAAATCATAGGAGAATATATTTTAATCAGTGGAAGAGGCAAAGATTTTTTTATTTTTAAATTTTTTTAAAAGATTTTTTTTTATTTATTCATTTTTACAAGGGCAGGGAGGGAGAAAGAGAGGGAGAGAAACATCAGTGTGGGAGAGAAACATTAACTGGTTGCCTCTCTCACACGCCCCAACCAGAAATCAGCCTGTAACCCAGGCATGTGCTCTGGCCAGGAATCAAACTGCAACCTTTCACTTCGCAGGAAAATGCTCAACCATCTGAGCCACACTGGTCAGGGCAAGGCAAAGAGTTTTTAAATAGAAAGATAAAACAACTATTAAAGAAAAAAAATATAGATTGATCTTTAGTAAAATCAAGTACTTCTGTTCACCAGAAGTGAGCAATAAAAAAATACAAGCTCAATACCAATGTGGGAGACCACATTCAGTATGCATATATCCATATATAATAAAGAATTTCATACAGTGTCTTACAAAAACATAAGAACATCTGCAAATAAATAAGAGAAAAAAAGAGAGGAATCATGCAATAATAAGGTGCAAAAGATTTGAATTGGTATTTTACAGAAGAAGATATCTATCTGGCTGCTAAACAAGAAAAATGGATCAATTTCACTAATAATCAGAGAAATATTAATTAACATATAGTGCATCATAAACATCATAATGATTAAACACAAACAAAATAATCCAAAAAATATACCAAGTATTCTTAACAATGTGGAACGATGAAAATACTCATGCACTGTTAGTGGGAATACAAATTAGACCAGAGACTTTAGGATATTGTCAGTTATCTACAAAGCTGAACCCCATAATTGAACTCTTATACACACTCAACAAGAAATACATTCATATGTTCACCATAAGACAAGTCGTAGAATGCTCATCTAAATGTTATCAATCAGCCCTGGCTGGCATGGCTCAGTTGGTGAGCATGATCCTCAACCTGAGAGGTCGCTGGTTGGATTCCCAGTCCAGGCACATGCCTGGGTTGCAGGTGCCATACGCCGTCCCCAGTCGGGGCCTTTGCGGAAGGCAGCCTGTCATACTGATGTTTTTCTCACTCTCTTTATCCCTCCTTTCCCCTCTGTCTAAAATAAAATAAAAATTTAAAAAGTACATCATCAATCACGGCTCCAAATTGGAAACTATTCAAGTGACCAGCATCAGAATAAATAATGCTAGTATAGTAACACAAAGGACTATTATACAGCAGAAAGAAAAAAGATGAAGTGTTCCACACAGAAGTTTGAATCAATCTCATTAATATTATAATATTGAGCAAAGGAAATAAAGTAAACACAAATGAGTATACACTTATAGGAGTCCATTTATACCAAGATAAAAAAAAAAGGCACATCTAATGTATGCTGTTAAAAGTCAGGACAATGGTTCCCTGCGGGGTGGTAGCGACAGAGAGCACAAGGGAGAGACTGAGGGGTGGAGATAATTTTCTGTTTCTTGATCTGGCAGTTGCTTGAGTGGGTTTTTTCTGTTTGTGAAAATTCATGAAACCCGATGTTTATGATACATGATCAATTCTGGGTGCCTATTCTACCTCAATTTTAAAAGTTTATTCTCTGGAAGTTTTTCAGATATTCCCCTCCTTCCTGCCCTCCCTCCCTCCCTCCCTCCCTTCCTCTCTTCTTTCTTTCCTTATTTTAAGAATCCACTATTATACTTGATACATTTCTATGCAATAAGTTTGCTATTGTGAGTAATCCGTGAGGTTCACTATAAGACTCTGCCTGTAGTCCATGTTTCTGTATGGAAAGATTCTTAATGTCACTAACATCAGAGAGATGCACATTAAAACCACAAGGAGATATCACCTCACACCAGTCAAAAGGGCTGTCATGGTGTTTTAATAACCCTTTCCTGGGTTATTAAAACAGCTTCTGAATTGGTCTCTTTGTTGTCAGTCTTACCTCCTTCAAGAATTCTCTCCATATTTTTGAAAGTATAAGAGATACCCTTCATGTCCTTTTTGGCACACAAGATAAAATTTAAGTTCCTGGATAAATAAGAAAAAAATAAATAGTAATAATAATAAAGCTAACATCTTATGAGCTATTATGTGCTAGTGACTATATTTATTCTATTTAATGATAAATAACAATCTGTTTTGGAGCCTGTATCTTTGACCACACTTTACATATGAGGGCACTGTGGCATTGATAGGATATCTCACTTGCCTAAGGTTACAGAGCAAGTAAGTGGAAGACACAGAATTTAGGGTGAGTTGGATCTGTCTGTGGAGTTCATGCTCATGACCTGATTTTGCCTGTTGGACACTTCACAGAGTGCTCCTGCCTAACTTCTCTGCCTTACTCCCTCTACTTTCTTCCTGAAAATTCTACCCTGCTTACATTGCTGACTCCTGATCTTGCTCACTCACCCTCCTTTTCACTCCTTGGCCAACAGGTATTCACCCAGCCTTTTTACCTCCAACCCTTTCTGCTGCTGGAATCGCCTTCCTCAGCACAACTCCTCATGCGGTGGCCTTGCTCAAACTCTTCAATGTCTCTTTCTAACAAAAGGTTAAAGCCAACATTTTACATCTAAATGCATTGCCCTTTCATCATGTGGCCCAAATCTACCTTTCCATACCTTGCCTAATCACTTCTGTCCACTCATCATACTCTTCTGTTAAATCCAATTATTCTTGATTCCTTTTCATTTTTTATGCCTTTGATCTTCTAATGCCTCTTTTCTCAAATCCCCTTCCTCCATATTCAAAGGTCCATATGCTACCTCTTTTCAAGACCTACTTGTAGATTGCCTTCTTCAAATAGCCTTCCCTTTTGCCCAGAATTTTCCCTCATTTCTCGAGTTGAATTAAATACCCCTCCAGTTTTCTGTTGCACTTTCTTTTACACTGTGATAATTATTTATTTTTACTGTGACAGGATAACACAGGGCATCTACCTTCATACCAACCCCCATCCCAAACACACGCAAACAATTATCCTTAGGCTCCTAGAACATAGTAGATGCCCATTTTGAGTCTGTTGAACTAAATTACCATGGAAATGCAGTAGGACCCTGATTTTAGTCTCTATAGGTCAAAATATATGTATACACATTTATACAGTGCTTTATGATTGCAACATTAACTTTCCATGCATTGTGTCATGTGACCTTTTTAGTAATGATTATTATCATTTATTTTGTTGTGAAAACTAAGGCTCTAGGATATGGATTTACACAGCCAAGGTAACACAAAATTATGTAAGAAGCTCAGGTTTCCCCAGGTAGTGAACTTCTCCAGAAAGCCTACTTCAGGAATGCTCCTTCTGACAGGCATATAGAGAAAAATAATGAGAAACATTTTTTGTTTTTAAAAATATTTTTCTTGTTTTTAGTTCATGGTTAGATTTTTCAGGTCATTTTCTGCCAGCTTGCAGATAAACTGTTACTATTATCAAAATGGGTCTCCGGTGTTTCTTTTTATTTATTATTTCCCCTTCCTGTTTTAAGTTCTACAGAGTAAACTTCCTCAAGTTGAGAGGACACAACACCATTATTTCACTGGGAGACAATGCAGAGAAGATAAACAGCTTAGAAGAATACCACCACTGGAATCATACAGACAAGACTTCCTCTCTCTGAATTCTGAGCTGCAAAATCTTAGGACACTCGGAGGCCCAGTTTTCAAATAAGGTGCAAGCCAGTAAATACACTGGGGTTTGTGGGGATGAAAAGCATTGGTTCAAGATCAATCCCCTACATCAATTAGGAGAGTGCTGAACTAGAGACCCACTACACTGTATTTATATGCATTTATTTAATAATTGCTAGGTGCCAGGCATTGTGCTAGATGACAGAGATTAAAAAAAAAAATTAGCCATTTGTTATTGTAAAGCCCATAGTCAAGGGACTAACAAAGTTGTAAGTGAATTAAACTGTGCAAATGTATAATGGTAAAATGCAATAGGAATACAATCCAGCAATTACTTTCTTGGGTTTTTTTTGTTGTTGTTCAGAAAAATGAAAACACTTGTTCATGCATGAATGTTCATAGAAGCCTTAAAGAAACACTTTAGGTTGTTACTCAATGGGGGTGAATGGTTAAGCAACCTGTGGCATGTCCATACCATGAAATAATACTTATCAATAAAAAGGGATGAACAATTTATATGTGAAAAACACAGTAAAATATCAAGGGAATTGTTCTGAGTTGAAAAAGCAAATCACAAAAGGTCACATATAATTATTTCAGTTCTATAGCACTTTGAAATGACAAAATGATAGAAATGGAGAACAAATTAGTGGTTGCTAGGGGCAAGGGATGGCTCAGGGTTGTGTGTGAGAAGGGGCGGGGGGTGACTATAAAAGGCCAGAACCTGGTATTCTTCTAGTGACAGACTCTTTTGTCTCTTGACTCCGGTGGTAGATACATGAACCTACGTATGTGGTAAACATGGCACAGGATGAAATACACACATGTGTATATGCAAAATTGGGGAAATAAGATTGATTGGTAGAGTGTATCAACAGCAATATCCTCATTATTTTGGGGGGAAACTCGGTACAGGATACAAAGGATCTCAATGTATTGTTTCTTATAACTGCATATGAATGAACTCAAAATAGTTAAAAATGCAATATGAGCTATAAAGGAATATATTTGATAGGATCCAGGTATATGACAGAAGGATTTGATCTAGCCAGGGGGAACCATTAAAATATCTCCTGAAGAGAGGACATTGGATCTAAGGTCTAGGATGAGTATTGCCACCTGAGCGAATAATGAGGCTAGAAATACCAAGGCGATGATTTATATGACAACTTCCTAAAAACCAAAGCTTTCTAAGCTGGGTTTGTTTTTTGTTTTCCCAGATGGGGCTGTGTTATAAAGTAGTGAATCTCCCTCATCTGAAAATATTCAATCAGAGTGGCTGACCATTGTAATGTTGGACATACATAATGATTAAGAACAAGATTGAAGTAGGCAATTTCTAAGTTTCCCTTGCATTTCTTTGAGATCATATCTTAGTGTTCATTTTGCACAGAATTAAAGAAAAAAGGCAGGCAGAATTGGGGAAAATATCTGGAAAGGGATCATTGCCTCTTTGGTTGATTTAAGGAACTGTTCTAATGAGTAAATGCAGAATTCAGGTTGCAAAATCCCAAAGCAGGAAGAATGACAGTAGGCATGACATCACAAAAAATTTCACACAAGGGTTCCTGATCCCTGGACCCTGGGGTCATCTCTCCCTCTCGGTGGATGAGTCCATTCTTAATGGTCTGAATTGCAGGCTACTCATTCCCACTTGGGTTATAAACACAAGCCCTCCTATTAATTTCAAATGATGCATTTCTATCTCTGGCTATGAATAAAACAGATCAATGCCACCCGCATGTTTTATTGGGCCTCCTGTGAAATGAATCTGTGGGGAGACAGCCAGCAGGATGGAGCTGACATGCAGATGAGATTTGTAAGTGAGGACATATTGATTATTTCCATCTCAGCTTAGGCAGTAATTCCACCCAACGCTGCTTCCCCTGTTTGAGCTCATTATTTATGCCATAAAAACACTATCTCAATGATAATAACAGGCTTCATTTACAAGCCAGAACATAAAGCATCAGTGCTGAAGATTTCAGAAGGTAGGAGAAGAGGGAGAGAGAAATTTAACAAGTCCTAGAGAGGCACAAAGCTGCCAAGCCTCATCTTGAGCCATTTACTCCCCCCAAAAGTACAGATGAGAGCAGGCACTAGATTACTGGGCTCTTTACTAATAACTTCAGACTTGTACAAGAGTTGGACTGATGGATCACTCAGAACTTTCTTCACAGTGAGGCTTTCCTTATTGATACCTGACTTCTCTGTGCCATGCCACTTCCTGAAGGCATGGAGAGCCTTTCTGGGTGCCGTCTTCCACTTGCATTTGTCTGGTCCTCAAGTACCCATTCAAGTGTCCATTCAAACGCAATCACATTCAGCAGACACTGAACCGCTCTTCAAAGTAAGGTTTTTCTTTTCCCCCCCAGTGAGTTATTTCAGCAGCTAACATGGCCCATATCTATTGTTTTGCCATCAGTAATTTTATAACCTTCTTTTTTTTACATAAACCCAACACAGGTAATTGCATTCAGGTCACCAAGCAGTCATTATACACACATGTTCCTTGCACTGCACTGCTCTTGGGAGCTATGGGGGTTTCCCTGTTATATAAGACATGGCCCTGCCATCAGTGAGTTTGCAGCCTAGGGCAAGAGGCATACACATAGTAAGGAGGTCTTAATACATGTAGAGGAAAAGTCTAGGGCAGTGAGAAATAGTTACAACAGGGAGGCATGGAAAGTCTTCCCACAACAGATGAAATAGATGACTCCTTAGCTGGGTCTTGAAATTGGCAGAGTCGCCTTCTGCTATATATTTTTTGGTAAAATACGTTTGTTTGTTTTTTTTTACCAAAACAGGCCTAATTCTTTTTAGTAAGAGAATAATACATGTTTATTGAAAAATTTGAAACAATACAGCTATGTAGAAAATTTTAAAAAATGAAAACTAGGTCATTATCGTACAGAGATAACTGCAACTTATTGCTTAGTGTATATTTTACACATTTTCTTACTTAGATTTTCTATACTATATAGAAAGAATATATATACTATATATATATATATATTCTACCTGATATTTGTACTTCTGTGTTTTCCACTTAAGAATGTTGTGAACATCTTTTTAGGTCATGGTACATTCTTCTCCATCATTGTAATGACTGCAAGTCTTCTTCTGTAGGCGTGTCTCAGACCTTAGTTAACCAGTTTCCTAATATTGGACATTTAGTATTAATTTAGTATTTTTAGTAATTTAGTATTTTTAGTAATTTAGTATTAACAATGTCATTGTGGATAAAAACAGTATTCCAATGAACATCCTAGAAACATCTATGATGATTGCTTTAGAATAAATTCCTAAAATTGGAATTGCCATGTAAGAGGCATTTTTAAAGTTATTGATAGATAAAGCTATGTCATTTTTGGGAAGTGGCCTTTCAGTCTTCTTACCCAACAATATCATAGGATTGTGAGTTCTTAGCTTTTTTGACAGGTAGAGTTGATGGGGAGTGTTTTGTCAGCTGATCAAATAGCTGTGTCAGGGGTAGTAACCTAAATAATTGGTAGTATTCCGGTTTCATGTCTAGTTTGAGGCAAGGTTGATAAGGAGGTTTGGAGCAAGTGAGTAAAAATGAATTTGCTTTTTTAATCAGCAGTAATAATCAAGCACTAACAAACAGTTTATATTAGTTTTATTATTCTTGTAATATATATACACATAAAAACAAATCTGAAGACCAAAGCAGATATAAAATGAATAAAAACAGTTGCCTCAAGTCTAGTTGCTTTCTACAGGTATAACCAATTAATAGTAGTTGGTCATCTTTCCAGAAGAATTTGAATTACTCAAGTAAGCTTTGTGGGCTTAGGTGGTTGGTCTCCCACTCCCCCCCAAATGGAATCACTTACCTGGTTGGTCAACTTGAGAAGAATGAATTGCACATGCTTGTGGCAGCTTCCTTTCTTCTCCTCAGAGAGTCCTACCCCGGGGGCATGTACTGGGAAGTGTCCTTACAGAACCAGTGATGATTAGGGGATACAGTGGGTTGTCTAGGAAGCCAATCTGCCTATAGGTATAAACCGCATTCTCTAAACGGCCTTTATTGGTTTTTAAAGGAGATATTTTGGTATGCACATATGCTATACCTCATCTTATTTCTCAATTGATTCTGGACCCAGGCAGGAAAAAGATATGCTACTTGCTGGATATTCCCTCAAAGAATTCAAAGCATTTTATTGTAGAAAATTTAGTTAACTGCATTTCTGTTAATGGACATTTACGTTATTTATAGATTTTTAAAAAATTATACACAATGCTGCAACATACTTTCATAAATAAGCAAATGTGAACATATCTGTAAGGTATAACCTGACAAATAAAATTACTCTGTGAAAGGGCATGCATTTTTTATGTTTTGATAAAACCAGACTGACCTCTATTTTTTTACATATCATTTTTTAAACAAATTTTTGCATCTCATCAATAGTTAAAGTGAGATTGGTGTTCTCAACCACATTGTCAATATGTAGTAATCTCAAACTCTGATCTATACCATTCTAGTAGGTGACAAATGGCATCTCATTAAAATTTTAATTGGCTTTCCCTTAATTATGTGTGAGATTGTGCTCTTTTTCATGTTTATTGGCTATCCATATACTTCCTTCTGTGAACTGCCTGTCCATCTTCTTTGCCCATTTTTCTATTAGGTCATTTATCTTTTTCTTATTGATTTTTAAGAGTTCTTTGCATATTAACAAAGTCAGCTATTTCTTTCCATGATATGCTGTAAACAATTTCTTCATTTATATTTTGTCTTCTGATTTTGTGTAGGCATTCTTATCCTTTTGTCAAGCACCATGGAGTCAAAATTCCAATTGCTTTTATAATTTATGTACATTGATCATATGCTAACTAAAAGGAGATACCACTTAGGTTGGAAAAGGAAATATTAAAAAAACACAGGCATGAATTAGAAAAATATTACAATTTCTTGTTCAAGGTATGGTAATGGTAAATAAATGGAGAAAAATGAATATATGCTTCTTTAGAAAAATAGATTTGCTAAGGAAGAACAATGGTGAATGGAAATTAATAAGGCTGAAATTCCAAGTTTAATATACAGGTAGAACCGGGAGTTGATGTATGTACTTTCTCCACAGAAATTCTTTTGTCTTCTAGTTTTCCATGAATTAAATAATCATAACTTGGAAACAGTTCTAACATATTAGCTTATGTTCAATGTGCACTGCTATACTCTTTTTTTTTAGATGTCAATTACTTCTCTTCATCTCCTTGGACAATGAGAAATTTAATAAAGTAATTTTGGCATATTAGAGGATTATCTTAGGCAATGTTAATTTTATAACTGTATTATTTATTGATAAATAAATCATTATACCTCTTTTAACAACCTTATACAATATTCTTTCATAATGCTTCTCAAAAGTAACGATGATCTATTTATAGGAATATTTAACATTTATATCTCTCTTAGATTCCCCACTCCATGAGGACATGGGCCAGGCTTACTTTGTTCACTGTGTCTCTTGTACTTAGCATAAAGATCACACATACTAGGTGTTTGATAAGTCCTTTCACATGGATGACTAGTAGCGACTACTCATATAATGTTTTCTTAAGTCTGAATAAAGTTTTGGTACTTATGAAATATATTCACATACAGAATTTTATTTGGATGTTTAATGCCACAATAACTCTGTGAGTTAGGTTTTATCTCCATTTTATTGGGGAAGAAATTTAGACTCATATACATGACATGACATTTCCAAGATCTCACAGAGGGAAATAATTACTCCAAGCCACGACTTTACCCAGTGTTTTTTCCACAATGTCATATTTCAAGTTTATAATCATATAAACTTCAATATGAAAAGGTTAAAAACTTTCTAAATGCAGCCAGACTTGGTAGTTCATTAAAAATATATGTTTGCTGTGTACAAATAATGAAATGATAATACATCTTCATTAGGTGGTTCATCCAGTTGCTGGGGTGACTTTGATGCTCAAAGCCAAGCATGGTATTTACTAAAAGTAAGTTATTCATAATACACTGCATGTGTGTCACTGAATTTTTTTTTCTGAAGTCAGTACAAAAAAGAATGTGGTTCCATGATGTAGAAAGAAGTATTCAAGTTAGTTACTAAGATGATTTCAATGTTGGGATCTTTTGTGATTACTTATGATTGTAACACTTAAGTTGACCAGATATATCAAGAAAGTAGAGTTTCTTACGACATTGCAAACAGGACAAGAAACTACTTTTAATTTCAGCAGAGCCTGACCATTGGGGAAACCCACAACACTAGGTTATTCATTTAACAAATATGTATTGAATGCTTTGAACCATGGATTCTGCTGTAAGGAAGAGTGGTAAAATCTCTGCCTTCAGGAAGCATATATTCTAATAGGGTGATTGACCATAGACAATGGAGACATTAATTAACAAGGCATAACAGCAACTGATTGTTGCTGTAAAGGAAATATATTGGGTGATAAATTGAAAAAGAAATAAAATAGACTGGCAGAGAAGTCCCCTTTGAGGAGGTGATAGTTAAGCTAGATCTGGTCTTAAGAGTAAGCTATGAGATATATTAGAAATACATGTATATATGAAAATATCCAAGGCAGAGTAAAAAAATACAAATCAAAGTTTAGAGGCAGAAAGCTTTATATTCACAAAATGGAATGGAGGTTTTGAAGCCAGAGGACAAGAAGAAGAATGGAGTGGGATATAGTCAAAGGCCAGCAGGAACAGAATTATGCAGGGGCACAGGAACACGGTAAGAAGTCTGGTCTTTCTTAATTAAATGAGAAATCATTGAAGATGATTTGAAGAGTTTTAAATGAAAAGCTATTATAATCTCATACACTTTCTTTTAGTCTATGATGTCTGAGGTTTTTAAAAAAGTGGTTATGTTAAGAGAGATGGACATTAGCAAAGTTTGATAAAATTCTTAGTTTAGAGGAAGGACCAAAGTCCAATAGAATCAACAAATTGAAAACCAGGTTAGAGCTGAGAAAAGAGGCAGAGTGACCTCACCGACAGGGATTTACTGAGGAGCAAATGTTGCTGATGGTAAGCTCCTGGAAGCACCTGTGCTTTGGAGATTCTCCTCTAGCCTTTTGTCTCTAAAACTGATCCCTGCACATACTGGCTGTTAACTTGTGAGAGATCTGAAAATTGCCAGTGGAGAACTGGAGGATTTTGTGGTGGCATATTCTTTACTCAGATGAAAGAAAGAAAGAAAGGATGAATGAATGAATATAAATACAACAATGCAAACAAAACTATTCTTGCAGTTTTAGCTGAAGGTGAGATATAGAATAAAGCAATGATTTCAAATCCTAGCTTATTATCAGAATCATTTGGGAAGTGTTGTGAAGATTAAAATATCTAGGTCCCACTTGTGCAAGTTCTAACCTACTGATCAGTAGGGCTTTATGCTCAGGGATCTGTATTTTTTAAAGTTTCCCATTAAATGTTGGTGCTCAGCCAAGTTTAGGAACCATTGAATTAGATAAGCTTGCCAAGTCCCTTTCAGCCCAGTGAGTCCGTAAATTATCAAACTGTAGTGGAACTAACATGGGACCACTGCTAGATGGTGCTAATGTGGACTGCCAAAATGTTTCATTTTAAATTTCATTTGAGGAGAAAGCCAAATGATATTAGCAAATAAAAAAAAAGTTATTGGCACCAAATTCTCCCAGCTGCTACGCATTGAAGGCGCAAATTACTATATGTATATTCTGATAATGTCTGAGAGAGAAAATGCATCTTCCAGGGAGACCTGACTTATGGTCAAGGGAGTGTTTAGACACAGGGAGAAGGTATTTAGGATCATCATACGTTATTTTTGTGCAACTCCCTGTGTTGTTACTTTGGAAGAAAATTTTGCTTATTTGTAGCCATGTCTTCTAGCTGTAAGCTGTGCTAAGTTATGAGGAATCTTCTGTAAAAACCATATCATGGGTTCAAGGTCACATAATGAGTCATTGACCAAAATAGTTTTTAGTTAAGTACTCTACATTATTAAGTATAGTTAGCCTCCCAAAACAAAACAACTCCACAAAACAACAGAAGTATCTAATTGTTTAGATGAAAATTATATTGCTTTTCTGTACCAGAGTAAGCCCTCTTAGGAAAAATGATGTATCTCAAGGGAGAGGAAGATTGAAAAAGTCTTGTTCATAAATATATTTTTTCCACCCTGATGCCATAATATTTAAAATACCACCATTAGTGACTCCTTTTGAAGAGAAAAACTTTACCCATGTCAGGCCACATTTGTTTTAGAATTCCTGGGCAAGAAAATATTAAGTAATTTCATACATGTTTTTACTATGTGATATTTATTTCTTTTGTATTCATTTAGGGTTTGAATTGTTAATTAGTTTATTCAAAAACAGCCCACATAATTATAACATAAAGTTGTTATATACTATAGATACATACATATACTATATATTCTTTTAATAAACATTCTTTTAATAGAGCTTGAGTGAATTGTTTTATTCAACAAATGTCTATAGGGTACCTGTTATGTACCGACCACTGCAATACATACTAGAAATAGAATGGCATCTAAAGCACAAATCCTGCTCTCAAAACATCCTAGTTAGCATAGTAGTCTGATCCTGTGCATATATATAGATATATATACACACAAATATATATATATACACACACATATGTATACACACATATATACACACACATATATAAATATATATAAAATATATATACACACACATACATACACATACACACACACACATACACGCTAGACTAAGGGATGTAAAACTATTCAGACTTTGTGCCTTTATTTTAAAAGAGAAATTTTTTAAAAAATCTGGGATGGTTTTGTAACATATTTTAATTTGCAAAAGTCCTACCAAATATCTTCCATCTCACATGCTCCTTGTGTGCTCCATTTTGGAACACTCTCTTTTGAAATTTAACAGTCGTATTCTGAATGGCCCAAACCATGTGGTAAGGCCCACATACATGTCATCTGGCCCATAATTCCAGTTAAACCAAGACCTTGAAGATATTTCTGCCTAGGTCCTAAGCATACCAAGAAAAAAAAATTCTAGATGCTTCTAGTCCCCAACCATTCAAATCTTCCCAGAGAAGCTTCCCAAACTCACAGGGCAAAGACTAGCTATTTCTACTATATTCTGGCTGAATTTTTAAAAAATAGTAATAAGGAATACTTATTGGACTTTTAATACTTATCAGGCACTATACTAAGGGATTATATAATTAACTCACTATTCATTTAACCCTTAAAATGGCCTTGTAAAAATGGTTACTCTACTTATTCCTATTTTACAGATGATGAAACAGGGGCTTATAATGTGATGTGATATCACTGGTAAAAACGAGCTGAGGCTGAAACCCAAATATGGTTGCCTGTCTCTATGCTGACACTCGAAGTTATTTAAACCAACAGTCAATCTATCAATCTGTATGAGCATCTGGCTGAATTCTTGGCCAATAGAATCCATAAATATTATAAAATGACTGATATTTTATACTACAATATTTAGGATTATTTATTATGCAGCAATAGCTAATCAGAATACGCTTCCCCCAATCCTACTGTTGGTTTTAACAGAAATCCACATTCCTCCAGGGCTCGTTTATTAGTCATTATCACAAGAAGGAGATAGTGACATTTACAGAGCACCTACAATTTGCTAGAGTGTACTATGTGTCTCGCTTTAGGGACATTAGACCTTTCCATTCTGGACCTCATTTTACAGATGACCACATTTACTCTGAACACTACCTATAGTGTTCCCTGGATTGACGTCTTCACGTGCACCATCCTCTGAGCTGAGCCTGTCTGTCCCACGCTAATTCTTCAGGTAATCAGCCCAGATTTAATTTCCTATGGAAAGTGTCCCATGATGTCTACAATTCGGTTGGGCCCTCTGGGCTCCCTATTTCCCATGAACCCAATCATAGCAAGTCTTTTTTAATGATCATCATTTTACTGACTCTTTTCCCAGCTAAACTATAAGATTCTCGAGGACAGAGATAAAGCTTTGCTTACTGTTCCACACTCATAACTTGTTGTAGTGACTAGAAGATAATAAGTGACCAGAAAAACTAGCATCCAAGTTCCTAGGTTCTTGCCTCAAACATCTTACACAGCCACTTAACCCTTCTCTGCTCAATGAAAACCTCCAATATTTTTCTATTATCATCATCTTTTTCATTCCCACAAACCATTCAAATTTAAACCCCGGCATAATGGGGCTCTAAGGGGAATTTAAAGCAAGGGTAAGAGGGAGTTTGGGGGAAGGGAGAGCATTGGGTGGTCTGGTGGGATGAGGCACACTAATGGTCCTGAAGTTAGACTATCCTGGTTCAAATCCTGGCTTTATTACTCTCTTGTGATCTTGGTTAATTTACTTAACCTTACTAAGGCTAATTTTCCTCATTTTTAAAGTGAAGTTAATGGGGGTTGTTAGAGAAATGAATGAAATGATGCACATTAAGAGCTGGCAGTGTGCATGGTAAACAGTAAGCATTTAGTTATTGCCAATGATAAGCATCACCGAAGCAGTGGTAGAAACAACAGAAGTAATAGTGATAGAAATAATAACATTAGCATTAGACTGTGAGTGCAAATCACCATTCAAATCATTTTTTTTCCCCTGGATCCAAGTCTTATGGTTTTATGTCTGAGTCACCCTGACATGTTTTTTTTTGCACTGTATTTGGTTCATTTTAATGTCTACAGTGATTCCTTACCATTAATTCAATTCAAATAACAGAATAAGAACATCTCAGAGCTACAACAGAAAGAGAAAAGGTGTTTCCAATTATTGAGTACTTACTATGTACTAGGCTATTGCTACCACTTTTGCACTAGAAAATTTTAAATTATAATTTAAATTCTTGACTCAGGAAAAAAATCTAAGAACAAATAAGGAAATCTTTAATGTGACATTCTGAGCATGGGACTATTGTGTGGAGTCAAGGTGAATAAAAAAGGTGTGGCACTTTTAGACAGAATTTCTGATGGTAATTCACAGAGTATGAGCCAGTCCAAAATTCAATAGAAAGCTGCAAAGAAATCCCAGAAACTTAAACTCATGAAGAAGGTTTTAAGTAGCTGTTTCCTTGAGAAACTGATGTCGTAAGTGAAGAAGAATCTCTAAAAACAGCGTCAACACTATCACCAATTAGAGACAGCACCACTGGAGATGGAGAGGAGCTATTACGTTGCTCCTCCCTGGGGTCTGGGCTGGGATGACACCCTAGAGGGTTATTTCCAGTTCTGCAGTGAGTTGATGATTCCAGTGTAATCAACCCCACTCAAAGAGAATGCAACGTAAAGAACAAACAAAAGAAAATTGTTGGGATTACACATAAACTCTCTTTGGACATATGTAGGATCACAAAGCTAATGAGTTCCCCATTCAGACTCTCTGGTGGCAGTCTATTATAATAGCCCTAAACATTCTGAGGAAAGTGCTACCAAAGATGGGGCGGGGGTGGCTATTATGTCTGAATGCTGAAGAAGAGGCAGTTTGATGAGGGAAGAAGGTCTTTCTCCTGCAGGCTGTCTTTCACTGATAGGAAAATACAAAGCCCAGGAAAGGAGAACCAGATGCTTGTCAGGACCCACGTTAGCTTCTATAAAATCACAAAAGGGATGAAGAGAGGGAGGCAGAGGGGAGGGGGTGAAGGAGTGTACAGCCCATCCTGCCACAGGAGAACTGGGGCCTTTTGGAGGTTTGAATAGGATACTTGTAGAAAAAAATCAACTGCATTCAAGGAAGGGTAGTAAACATACAAAACTCATCACACACACCAAATAGAAATAGCACCAAGAAAAGAGATAGACCTGTTGATTAGAAACCCTATTGTTTGTAAAGGGATGGGAGAGATACTTTAGGTATATTAAGTACTGTTCTTCTGTTTCCATGGAGCAAAACAGGATAATGTAGTTTAAGGTTTTTCTCATTTTTTACATAGTGTTTTCTCTCTTTTAATATCTTTTTTTATTAAGTGTATTGGGGTGACATTGGTTAATAATATTATATAGATGGGAGATGGTGATTTGACTTTGGGTGGTGGGTTTTTCACCTTTAATAAAACATCTGGAGCCTTTTGTTTTTGAAAACTTGTCTGGAAGTCCAAATATAAAACACATTAGAGCAGATCTACTGTGTTCAGACAAAAGGTGGAGGCTCAGATCCAGTCCCCTTTCCTCACTTCTTGACCCCCTAAGTTGACACACCCATGAAACCCATGCAATCAGATACTGGAGTTTGAAAATCTCTTTGGACTGGCTTAGCCAAACATAGTCCAAGAAATACTAGGCAAACTGCTCCAGCTTTCTGAGCCTCTGTTTTTTCATCCTCAAAATGGCAATAATAGGAATCTACCAGGAATGTAGGGAAATTAATGAGGTAAGCAGCTCAGTACTGAGCACCTAGCAAGTTCTGAAACATATTACTTCTCTCTTTACTAGAAATCACACCATGAATGTCACATTCTCTGAAAATCTTTCTTAGTATTTCAGCACACACAAAGCTCTCTCTTCTTTAAGTCCTATCGCACTTTTATTTTTTGTAACGATTTATCATTTAGTCATTTGCAATTAATGTTATTATTAACAAAATAATCACAGCAACTACTGTTTCATTAATCATGTACTATATATATAGGAAAAAATGATTTATATTTATTTTATTAAACTTCCATAATGACCCATCAAAATAGTTATCGATATCTTTTCCAGTACACAGATATAGAAAAAAAATGAGGTTGAAAAGCTTAAGGTATTTTGTCAAAGTCCTATAAGTAGTAATTTGAAAAGAGCCTGTATTTGAACCCAGATCTGTCTCCAAAGTCTTAATTTAATTTATTAGCACTTCATGTTCTGCCTCCTTGATGAGGCTGTAAATTCCGCAAGGTGAATTACAGGTCATTCATTGATTCATTTATTCAACAAATATTTTACAGAACATTTACTATGTACAGACACTGTCCTATGTACGTACATGAACAAAACAAACAGAATTTTCTGTCCTTAATAAGAACACAGAAATATGTTCAATATTGTTAGTCATCAGGGAAATACAAATTAAAACCTAAATAAGATAGCCCCATACACCTGCTAGGATGGGGACTATGACAGATGACATAGGGTGCTTGCCTTGAGGTGGAGGTACTGGAACTGGCGTTGAGAATGTAAAATGGTATAGTCACTTTAAAAAAAAATTAAGTGCACACCCAATGACCCATTCCTTGATATTTAACCAATAAAAAAATGAAAGCACATATTTATATAAGGACCTGGTTCCAGCAGCTTTTTTTGTAATAACCAAAAACCTTAAAACAATTCAAATTTTCATCAACTGATCAGTGTTAAGTACATTTAATAAATCTATACCGTGAAACTATTTAAGAACAAAAAGGATGTAACTACTGATATATGCAACATCATGGATGGATTTCAAAAGCATTGTGCTAAGTGAAAAGTGCTAGATATAGTGGGTTCCATACAAGGTCAGGAAAGTGTAAGCTTACAGTTGTGATACATGAAACACAGAACTTATTCTTGTATTGTTATTTATTAAGTATTGTATTATTTTCCATAGAAATAACTCTAAACCTACTTTTACCCCATCCTGTATTATATGATTCCAGTTTTATGACCTCTAGAGAAAAAGAACAAAAGTACAGATCAGTTGTTTCTCGGGGCTGGAGGGTGAGGACTTTGGGGGAACATGGCAGCGCTTTGCCTAACTGACTACGGTGTGGATAGGCAGAGGCTGAGTGGGAATGGCTATACCAAGTCAGCTAGGCTATACTGGATAAAACACGGGAATTAACAACTCCATTGTAACTACACGTCCTCCGAGTGCTCACCTTCATTATAGCCACACAAAGCACAGCCCTACGGAAAAAAATTTAACCTTGAGTGGGAGGCAGGAGGAAAGAGAACTAAATTAACGTACCTGGGACTCAAATGGCTAGACTGAAAATCGTTTGCAGGCTTGTAAAATATAGACTCATGGGCTTGACTTGAATGATTTTGTCAAGGAGACTTGGAACCCTCTTAAAAACATAGACCTGATAATCCTGGTCCATGTAGCTCCAAAAACTAGAACTAGAGAAACCAAGCTCTAGGGGAATTAGCTCAACCATGTGCTCCAGACTTGGCGGGGGAGGAAGTAGGCTCACGGTGCAGTTACATTTCATGCTAACAAGGTAGGGATGGGCCTCCTTCAACCTAGATTTGTGATCTGGTGAGAACCATTGCAATGGGCAAGATGTGTACTCAGGAACATGAGGGGGACGAAAGTTTTGTCACCCTGAAATATACCTTTTGGGATACTGATTTTAAACTTGTTATTAAGAAACAAAAGGCTCAGAAAGAACCTTTGACCCCCTCTCCCCACTTGCCTAAAGGGACTGAGGTAGAAAAACCTGCTTCAGGAAGAGAATCTTAGCATGTCCACCTTAGAACATAAGAATTAAATGTAGCAGACAGGACGAAACCCAGCAGAGCCTGGTTGTTGAACTTCCTTCTGTGTTTCATCGTTTCTGGGTTACACAGCAAGAATTTTTACTTACCACATGTCATCTACCTGTGAATTGCCTACTTTTCCTTTGACATCCCTGACCCCTGACTCCCTTTCCCTTTGTCTATAATGGCATATAAACCTTAATTGCCCAATGTGTCTTCAGACTCATATCTTATTGCATCCTGGCATATACATGTCCTTAATAAACTTTGGACATTTTCTCCTGTTGATCTATCTCATTAATTTAATTAATAGTCCAGTGAGAAGAATTTTGAAGGTGGGAGGAAGGTTATTTTTTTGTATGTCCCACAAGCACAGGTAGGAAGTGACAACTAAGGACCAAAAATAACCCTGTTTGAACTCCTGCCATGTAGTCTCTCTACCTGGATTCTTCAACTGACCTACAGATTAAAGATGATTTGAGTAGTGATTTACCAAATTCTTCCAAGGGTGGTAGGTGAGTAGGGCATTCTAGGTACATGGGAGAGAAGTTATTTTTTATTACATAACAGGGTTTTCTTGGTGGCATTGGGGTTTAATTTTCTTTCAGAACGCTGGTTGAAAAAGGCTGGAGCAGAAAAAAATTGCACGTGTTACAGGATCAGAAATATGGGTAAAAAAGACAGTTAGTCTTATGCTGCAGTATCAGAAAGGAAGTAAAGGCATCAGAGATTCTTATGCTGTGGCATCAGGAAATGGGTAGAGTGCACAGAGAGCCCCACCTCCCAGATCAACACATGTACCTAGAACACTTGCTGAAGCCAGTGCTCTTCAACAATCATCTTTGCTCTCTTTAACTTGTTGCATTGTATACCCACCCTAAACCATCAAATCTAAAGCATGTGTTTGCTTTTGCACATTTACAATGTGTACATGTGTATGTACCTATGTGTACTCAAAAGAGCATAGGTTCTTGTCATTATCTTCCTTGGACCCAATTTCTTCAATAACCTGGGACCAATTAAAAGGGCCTATTGAAAAAGGGTCAGCTGAAATTAGTGGTGTGAGCAGGACTCCTAGGCCATGAATACACCCTGCCAATCATTAACCCTCAGGAAATAGACCTTACTAATTCCGCCAAGCTCCCTCTTGCTTGCAGGACTCAATATGTGTAATTAATAGTGTGCACAATGACAGCTGGAATATAAGCCTGTGGTTCTTTAGCAGGGACCCCAAATGTGTCCTTACAGTAATGTTGTTTATAAAATGACATGGTGACTTTTCATTGTTTCTGACCCTAATGAGATATTTACTTCTCAATTTAAATAAGAAGTCAGCATGGTGCTTTGGAAAGAGCTCTCTTGTAACAGGAAGGAGATCTGGCCTCTTTCAATCCTCTGCAGATACCTGTGAGGTACCATGTACATAACACTTAATACATATTTGTTTAATTGGATTGAGCTTGACTGTGACTCTATTAATAATAACATAATATTTGCTATTAAATTATATATTTATTTGCCTGTCTGATTATTGTCTGTCTCCTTCCCTAGAATATATACACCATGAGTCTTGGGTCCTTGACAGTTTTATTTACTGAAGTATTCCCAATGCTTAGAACAGTTCTTGGCCCCTGCTGGGTGATCAATAGATACTTGTTAGATAAATGCACACCTTTCGCTGAGCTTTTTGAAATATTCCAGGCACTGTGCTGAACGATATAATACACATCATGCCATTTGGTCAGGTGTGTCTTTAATACGCACATGCATCTCCTGAGATCTTGTTAAAATGCAGATTATGTTCAGATATGGGGTGGGGACTGAGATTTTGCATTTCTAATAAGCTTCCAAGTGACATTGTTGCTGCTGGTCCAGGGACAACACCAGTAGTAGTGATTATCAAATCCTCAATGTGACCCATTTCATAGGTACTATTGCCCCATATTGTTTTTTAAGAAAGGAAAACTGAGACTTCTGGATGTCCTTTAACTTATCCAAGGTCACACAACAAATGAGTAGGAGAGTTTGATAACATACATATATACATAAATTAGCTAATTTATGTCTCTGAGTCACAATTCCCAAAAAATACATATCCAGGTACATGCATTTAGATTGTGTCAGATAAATGTTTCAAGTATGCTTGGAGCTAGCTCTGTTTAGAGTGATAAACTGCCTCATTCATTCATTCAATCAAACATTTATTGAAGGTCATGCTTATATAGCTTTCTATCTATATTAATGTTTCACCTTGTTTTGAAAATGCATCTAAATTTACCCATCTGTCTGTGTATCTATATATCCATGTATCTATGTATCTATCTCTGGCATTAGAAACAAACGCAGTTTCTCTAGCAGTGTTCTTCAGTGAAAATAGTCAGCAACTCCCCTCAAGGAAAATTCCAGCAAGTTCATGCCTTTTCTGCTAATTCTTAGAAAATATTTGGAGCATTATCCTATGTTGCATAGAAAAGCCAATTTTGAATTTGGTCTGATGAGTTCAAGACCTTTTTCTTTAATTAAAAAATGTGGTAAAATACACATAGCTAGAGCTCACCATTTTAACCATTTTAAAGAGTACAGTTCAGTGGCACTAAGGACATTTACAGTATTGTGCAACCATCACCCCAACCCCAGAACTTTCTATCACCTCAGAAGGAAACCACACCCTCAACCAGCAGCCATTCCCCACTCCCCACTCCTCCCAGCAATGCTTTCTGTCTCCGTGAATTTGTCAGTTCTGATACTTCATAGAAATGGGATCACTGATGACCTTGTGTATTTGGCATATTTCACTCAGCATCATGCTTTCAAGGTTCCCTTGTGCTGTACATGTATGAAACTTCTTTCTTTTTTATGGCTGAGTAATAGTCCATTATATGGATATATCACATTTTATTTAGCCATTCATTCGTTCATACACATTTAGGGGCTGTTTCTACCATTTGGCTACTATAATTAGTCTTGCTATGAACATTCTTGGATTTTTTTTTAAAAAAAAACACTTGTTTTCAATTCTTTTGGTTATTTATCTAGAAGCAGAGTTTCTGGGTCACATGATAATTTTAAGTTTAACTTTTTGAGGAAACACCAAATTCTTTTCCATGGTGGTTAAACCATTTTACAACCCCACCAGCAAGGGTATATTGGAACATAATGATGATATGGCTTGTTTGGGTTTTGTGTTTTTTTTTTTGCACACTCACTTTATTATTGGTCCCTGTTTTGAGTTGAATCATATTCCCTCATAATTTATATGTTAAATTCAAACCTGCAGTTCCTTAGAATGTCACTGTATTTGGAGACAGGGCCTTTAAAGAGGCAATGAAGTTAAAATGAGGGCCTTAATCCGATCTGACCAGTGTCCTTAAAAGAGGAGGAAATAGGACACACAAGAGGACACTAGAGGCACATGCACATGGAGTGACGACCATGTGAGGAGGGAGCAAGACAGAGGCCACCCCCAAGTCAAGGAGACAAGCCTCAGAGGAAACCAAATGGTCTGAACCTTCATCTTGGACCCCCAGCCTTCAAAACTGAGAAAACAAATTTCTGTGGCTGAAGCCACCTAGGCTGTGGTACTTTGTTATGGCAGCCTGAGCAAACTTGTACAGTGTCCCAGTGGAGACTTAGGTGGGAAATAGCCCATTTCAACCTCCTGCCCCATGCAGGAAGCTGGGTGAGCCCAGCCTAGAGTCCCACACCTTTGACTAGGGACTGGCTTTAACCCTGATGAGCTATGAGCCCTTGGGAAAGCAACCTTAGTTTTCTGAAACTATTTCCCTACGTATAAAATGATAATACTAATGGGGAAATTATGGTCATCCTACTTTATTACAGAGGGTGTTCAATCAATGCATAACCATTTATTTGCTCACCTGACCGCTGAGTCTCACTCCAACTGCTGAAGGATTGGGAGGCTTAAATGAGAGAATCTATGAAAGTGCTTTCTAAAGTCTAAAGTGTTATAAAAATGCTCATTAATACAATCACAACATCTGCAAAACTGTTAGTTGGGAGGGGGAGGAAATCAATCGGTGCGTTATTTTGTTATGAGTGCAGGGTCAGGGTGTAAAGTGGCATACACGCCCCTCCGTCTGTCAGCAACTGACTATTAATCTGTCTCTGGGTATTTTTAAACATCAAGAATCGTGTATTTCCCATTCAGCAGCTGGAAGACTGCCATCCAAAACAGCCAGCATCAGCTATCAGCTAAATTAATACTTGCTGCTACTAAGAACTTAATTCCTCTACCACCCTCTTCACTTCTACCAGTTTGTGCAAAGCAGCCAACACAAAGTTCCCTGGAGGTGAGCTTGGCGCATCTACGTGAAGCCTGAAACACTCTCACTCTGACATCCATGGGGTAAAGGGTTCATCACACACAGAGCATCCACATGTCCTAGGACATGCCCTAGACATTTTACACACATGCATTATCTCATGTAACATTTCAACCCTTATAGTTAGGGTTAATAATTTCATTTTAAATTTAAGTAAATTGAAGCTTACAGAGATCAGTGACTTTCCATTCACTCATTTGACAAGTTTTTAATTGCGTCCTATTTGCTAATTCCTGAGCATATGCTGGAGAATACAACAGGAAAGTTGTAATTTAAGAGGGAGAAAAGACCATAAAAAGCAAACAAGGAAACACAGGCATATATAGAGTTTTAGGTCTGTGAGGGAAATTCACTTCATGGCCACTCACAACACGGAAGGTAAAAATCTTGTGTTGGGGAGCAGAGAACAAGCCAACATGCAAATGAACCCAGTTTTAAGTTTCATAAAGGAACTTTCTCAGGAGTGGTAAAAATTCAGGTGGGTAGATGAAAAGGTGGGTACTTGATCAGGAAACTGAGAGGTGAAATGCAGTCTTCTGTCCAAAAGGACAAGTCCTGATGATACAATGTAAGCCTCTGTATCCACCATGAAGGATCCTTGTGCTTTTCTACCATAGAAGTTGATACATTCTCCTCTTAGGTGAGGTTTGAAAGTCAGGAATCTTAGTACGGACCCAAGGATTGAGGAGTCAAATTGTAAGACCTCTCTGTGACACTTACCAGCTGGTATCTTTAGGAAATTCATCTCTCTGAGCTTAAACATTCAAATCTGCCTTCTTAAACTTGGAGCGGTGTCTAAAGATCAGTAGGGCAGCTTATGCAAAGGTGCCTTAGTCTGTGCTACACAAACCTAAGAGATTATGAACAGCAGAAACCTCCTACAGGAAAAGGCGATCCATGCCTCTCACTCAATGGGATAAGAATTCAATCGGTTAAACCACTTTCAGAAGAGTTTACCAAGTTGGAGTCTTAAAAATAGCCCTGACCCCACACCTGCGGACAAACCACAGTTAGCTCCCAATTGCCCCTGGGATGAGGAAGGTGCCACCCAGTCTCATTGCCGCAGCTCCCTCCTCACACCACCATCACAACGTCTAACATTGTTTCCCAAAGCTTCCAGTATTTTAAGAACCATCCAGGATCTCGTGGGGACTTGACAAGTATCCAGACTCCAAGATGCAATACCTGACGTGTGAACCTGAATCTTGAGTCAAAGAATCTGTGTACATTTCACAAGCAGTACAGGTGATTACTATAATCAGCTTATTTTGGGAAGTACTGTAGGCCACTGGTCTCCAAACATATGTGTACATGAACATCACCTCAGCAGCTTTATGAAACAAAGGAAGTCCTGGCAAGAACTTCCATAAAATTTCCGATTTAGTATGTTTGGGGTGCAACGGAGGAGTTGCATTTTTTTAACAAACATCACTCTCTCTCCCCAGGTGTTGTCATTGTTCAGATGTAAGAAAGCACTGGTTAAAATGGAATGAATCAAGGTCCCTTGCATCCTCTGAACTTCCACCTTTCTGGCTTTCTCTCCATAGTCTACTATTAATTTGAATTCCACGTCTTACAAAAGTTCTGGAACCCTGCTCTCTCCTCCACTGCCCTAGAGTCATTTGAAATATTTGAGAGATATACTGCTTTTCTGAAGTCACTCTGTGCTATGGCATGGATAGATATGACCTAGGTATTGGAGCAGGAAACTGAATTTGGGGACAATTAGAAGGAAAGGGAGAGAAAGGGAAGGAGAGAGAAGGAAAGAAGGAAGGGAGAAAGGGAGGGAGGAATGCAGGGAGGAAGGGAAGGGAGGAAGGAAGAAAGGGAGGGAGGGAAGGAGAGAGGGAGGGAGGAAGGAAACCAAATATTTAATTTATAATAACTGATGAAAATGAATATTCAAAGACCCTGAAGTCAGGAAGTCCAAGTGAGCTGTATCTCTCTCACATGTCAGTGAGAATGAATAGTGTGAGCCTGCTCTCTGACGGTATAAGACATCTATGCCCCCTGTAGAAATTCCTGGCTTCTTTGGATGGGAAGGATAGATGTTTATGTCATCCTGAGGTGTTCTTTCATGTCTCTCAACTCACTTTTATTAAAAAGAATTTAACTCTGTTTAAGGACTATATGATCCTTCCTCTAAAGAGGAGCCTGGGAAAAAGAAAAAGAAAATGAACTAAAGAAAAAGGCCAGTGGAAAGAAAGTAAATCAATTAACCAGACAAACTATAATGCTTCCCCAGATCTCATCTGCTGTGGTCCAAACGATTGTGTAACACGCCCTGTGTCCTCCAGAATTCATATGATGACATATAAATCTTCAGTGTGATGGTATTTAGAGTCGGGTGTTTGGGAGGCAATGACATGGTGAAGCCCTCTTCTCTCCCTCTCCCTCTTCCTTTCATGTGAGGGAACAGGTAGAAGACAACATTTGCAAACAAGAAGAGAGCCCTTAGCTCGATCTTGGGCTTCTCAGCCTGCAGAACGGTGAGAAACAAATGTTGTTTAAGCCCCCCAGTCTGTGGTATTCTCTTATCGCAGTCTAACCAACTAAGACAGAATTCTAGACTTTTCTGAATCATTAAGTCTCCCAATTTCGTGCATGCAACTTTCCCCAACTCACCCACAATCACCAGTGAGAGAAAATTAAAACGTGCCTCAAAGGAAATGTGTTAAGGCGGCACCAGAGGGTTTTGGGGGGCGGGGGTGCAGAGGATGGTGGCGGGTGAGGGTAACAGCTCTGTGCATGGTTGTCCTGTGGCATCCATGGCAGAGGGATTCAAGGTTTGTCATTTGTGCCAGTTGGCGCGATTTCAGGCAGGCTTTAACACGGTCCCCTTCCTGAAATTCTCCACTTTCTCTCCTCTGGTGAAGCTCGCTCACCCTTTCCCTTTCTTAGAACCTTTGGAGGCGTGGGAAAACACAGACGAAGGCTGAGTGTTCATTTTGACTTCTTCCTGTTTAGATTTAAATTTTAAAATGGTCCAATTTTCTGTCCCCTAATGGGGACAGGTTAGGCGTTGCTTCTGGTCTAAGGCAAAGAACTGAAGAACAATGATCATCCTGAATGACTCTTTCGAAAATACATCTATGTTCACGTCGTGCATACCCCTGGACCCCTTCTTCTCCCTCCTTTGGTGGGCTTTACATTTTTAATAGCTTCCAGTGCTCTTCTAATGAAGACCAAAATGACTCAGGAGCTCCTATTGTTCAACAGAAGAATTTCCCTTTTTTCACTGCTTTGACATTCCAGAAATGAATCTGCCCCACTCTGAATACTATTTGGGTTTATTTCTTCAAAGATAGTTTCCTTTTCAAGAGAAATCATGTCAGGTGGTAAGACGGCGCTTACTGTTTTCATCTTATTGTTATCTCCTCTTTAAAAAAATAAATTGGAAAATAAACAGGTGGAAACAGAGAGTGATAATGGAATCATATAGAAGACTTCAAAGCAACAGCTAGGCAGGCATATATATCTGGGTGTAAATCTTGAATCTACAGCCTATGGGATGGCAAGTAAGTTGTTTCAAATCTCTAACATTCCATTACCCTATCTGTCAAATGAGAATAATAATGCTTTTGGATTTTGAGGTACATGAAATAATAAATCACGTCATTGTTTAAGCCAATTTGAAGTGGTTTGTTCTTTGCTTGCCATGAAAAGCTTGATGAATAACTCGCTGTTATTAACTCATCTATTAACATATGGCTTTCTCTATTCCAGAACCATCCTTTCTGTTCATTTGATCTAGGCTTCTACACTTGCCATCCTCAGCAAGTAATCCTTGTGATTAAAATAAAATAAAACTGATTATTATATTACTTATTAAGTATTCACAAAATACTACTCTAACACAGAAGTTGCAACTTTATAATTATTTTCTTTCACTTATCTAATTTTAAATAAAGAAACAAGTATATGTCTATCTATCCATATATCTCTGTCTACCTATCTGTCTCTTTATTTTCTATTATATACGCATAAACCCCTTGTTTTTTTTTCCTTGCCTATTCAACATCTTTTCTACCTCACCATTCTGATCCCACAGATTTTTCCTTGGAAAGATATGCTCTTGTACGGAGCAACAGCCAGACAAGAAGTACGGTTGACTTTAGCCCTGATCAAGTACAAACTAGCTCAATGCGTGGCATTCTCCTTGCCACGATGTTAGTTCAGAAAAGGCCCAGTGAGAGCTAAAACAAGATCACTTGCTTGATAATGTGGAAACCTGCCCGGCCTATTCCCTTAATAGGAAGGGGAAGCCTGAAGGCCTGACCGCAGGTGGCACCCGTTTCGCAATCGTGAAGAAAACCAGCCTGACACCACGAAGAAGACAGAGCCGGGAGACCCACCAAGAAGTGAAGACTAAACCCTTGACCAAACTGTACCCGGGCTCATGTATTTCTGGCTTTCAATTACATAATCAATTACTTTTTATCATTTAAGATAATCACAAGTGACAAGCTACCAGAAAGCAAGCTAAATAATATACTCATTACCTTTGTAATAATATACTTTCCATTCAATTTTATCATTTAATGTTTCTATATTTGCAACAATATCATTGTTTTTTATTATCTGATAAGACTTGACTCCTGTTATTGATATTTCATTGAATATTGGACCTTTCACCTACTTACATTTTCAAATAAACACAAATCCATTGAAGTTTCAGAGATGAGGCAGGTTGGATTTTGACTTGAGTTAAATTAAATCTAAACAGCAAGGTTAATAGACAATTTTTCAATACTTTCGCTTTCCATTTAAGAACCTAGTTTATCCAACCATTAAATCAAATATTCTTTTAAATTCTCTCTAATATGATTTTATAGATTTATTTATGACTACATATTGCCCATTCAATTTATGCCTCAATATTTCACATTTTATTGTAGTTATGAAAGGATGTTTAAGCATGTTTTCCAAATGGTAATTGTTATTATACTAATATTCTTCTTGGCAGTTTAGAGTAGTTTTCAGAAGTACGGTGTCTTGGAAGCAGACCGTTGGGATTAATCTTGGATCAGCCACTAACTGCTTTGTCGTCCCAGGACAATTTTCTTACCCCTGGGCGCCTTAGAACTCCCATATGAAAACAAGATATTCTTCATAGGGATGCTGTGAATATTAAATGAGTTAATACACGGGAAGCACGATAGTACCTGCCACCGAGAAAGCCCTTGATAAATCTTAGCTATTATCACTTACCGTTGTTACTCTTGTTATTGTTGATGTTATCCATCTCATTATTTTGATTGCTTTTTGAAAGCTGACCTGGGATTGATGTTTTTAAGCCTCTGTCTCTCTCTAAATATATACAGGGTGGGACAAAAGTAGGTTTACAGTTGTTCATATACAAAACACAGAGCTTATGCTTATATTATTATTATTATATTATTTTGCATATGAAGAACTGTAAACCTACTTTTGCTTCATCCTGTATATATAAACACACATACATATTTCCCCCTTAAACTTTTCTATGTTAATGTCCACTTGTGAGAAGGTATAAAATTAAAAATAACAACAATAATATTAGTGAACATGGTATTTTATTTATAAATGTAATTGGAATATCTATAGCTTTTCTTCATTGATGGTAATTATGTTCATGCCATTTGGTTTTAGAATGACCACGTTTGTTATTTTAAGAGTGATTATTTTCCCCTGCCCCTTCTTTCATTTCTGCCTTTCTCCTTCCTTACTTCTTCAGAGGTACATGAATGTGTTAAAACTTCAAACAATAACAAAAAAGGTAAAAAAGAAAAGGTAAAACTTGTGCTTCAACATTGACTTCATCTTTTTTTCCTTCTTATAAAATTCTTCTATTAAAATTTAGTGGTATATATACTCATAGACAACAAACACACAATTTAAAGGGTTTGTTTTGCTTGACAATTTACTTTTTCTAACCTTCCAATTTTTGTACAAATAAATCTACACATTTTTAGTTGATGCATAATACTTGATGGTAGCTGCATAGTAAGCCACAGCAGCATATGGCAATTTATTTAATCATATCCCTCTTTATAAGAGGATATTTAGAGATTTCCATTTTTTCATTATTACAAATAATGATGCAGTAAACATTCATGCATATATCATTTATTTGCATGTGTAAATGATTCAAATAGAAAAATCTAGAGGTTTAACAGATGGGAAAATAGATATGTACATTTTTATTTGACAAAACACTGACGAATTGCTTCTGAAAATTTTCTAATACTTATATTTCTATCTTTATTTATTTACTTTATATTCCAATTTTTATTTATTTATTTTTTGAACAGTTTATTCTTTTTATTGAAAGTATTGGTTAATAACATTATATAAGTTTCAGGTATATAATTCTACAATAGATCATCTGCATATCGTGTGTTCACCAGCCCAAGTCAAGTCTCCTTCCACCACCATTTACTCCCCTGTACCTTCCTCCATCTTCCCATCCCCCTCTGCCCAGCAATTGCCACACTGTTGTCCATGTCCATGAGTTTTCTCTCTCTTTTGTTTTCCTTTTTGCTCAATCCCTCTACCTATTTTTAAGGCTGTGATTTAAAGAGATATTTCTTTTTGAGTTTATTAATTGGCCTTGGGGATACATGGATACATGCCTATGCATTTTATTGTTCTTCCTATACTTTGGCTTGTTAGTATGTTCTCTTAAATTGAACCATTAGTGCATTGCTATCCAAAAATACTACGCATGTTGAAAGACAAGAAAACCATAGATAGGATGGGGTAAAAAGGAAGTATTAATGAAAACAAAATATGTGAAAAAATATACGAAAATATATGAAAAGGAAGTATATAATGAAAACAAAATAGAGCTTTAAATTCCAATGAAATAATTGTTTGAAAATATAGAATTATAAGCTCTCAAGTTATATTAATAAGTTATACAAATGTGGAAAAGAAAAAAGGCAAAAACATAAAATATTTTTCAAAGTCACTAATGGTTATGTGTCATCAGTATGTTTATGTTGTATTAAGAATATTTATTAACCATTTTTAGATAATGATGAATAATTCTGAAATAAAATGCTTAGCGGCTATAAATCATTTTGTAATATAAAACACACAAAAATCTATATATCCAAAGGCAAAAAATAAACAAAAAAAATGCAGTTTTTAACTCAATGACAAGGATAATGAATGACATAATGTCACAATATTCTACAAAGCCGATCTAAGGTCACCCATCAAAGATGTAATGGGTACAAAGGATTTGAATAGGACATAATAGTTCAATAATAGTTTCTAACAAGAAATTCATCTTATCCCAAGTCACAGAAATGATAAACATATAGGCAAATAAATTCTTACAATATGAAAGCCAGTGTGGTGAACAAGTACATTCAAAATTGATAAAATATACAGAAGGCCATTGTACTATGAGATAACAGGTACATTTGGTGATAATATCCAGAACTGACAATCTTAGAAAGATGAAATAAAACATCATCATAATACATAAAGCAAAAACTGCTCAAAATATATAGGGTATGCCAGAAACATAAAGTTATCAGATTCAGCTCATTATTATCACTGTATGACAGTTATATTAGGAAAAAATACTTAGAGAAGCTATTCTTAAGGGGTGATTGGGAATATCACAATCCTCAAAAAAAGCATATTTTTAAAAATTAGACAGACTTTTGTCTCAGTCCTGACATTTTTATAGCTCATTTCTCTTCTTTGTACTGAATGCCATGTCTAAAAATTTGATGTGGCTACTGTTACAGCCTCAGTTATTGAAGCAACCATGTCAGTTTCTTCAGGTTCATAGCATGAGAGAACAACTAAAAACCATAGCAGCAGTTTGCTTATTTTCTAAATGAGAATATGTGTATGTGTGTGTATGTGTGTGTGTGTATGTGTGTGTCTATACACACACACATATATACCCTGTCAGGAAAGTGTCCAGCCATTGTTAATATAACCAGAATGGTTTGCACGACATCTGTGTAACCTGGCAGTCAAGGAAAGTGGACTGGAATATGCATGTGTGAACAAGGACAACTTCACTCTACTAGTCAGTGGGGGCGGTAGACGCCATTGAATGAGCAGGTGTACTGTGTGGCCATCGTATTCAAAATGACTGAATGAGTAGAGTGATAAATCTGCATCAAATTTTGCGTTAAGCTTGAACATTTCTCCATGGCAACTACTTGGCTGATTCAGAAGGCCGCAGCCATGGGCAATCACCCCACCTACAGCCTAGATTGAGCACCCTGTGACTTCTGACTTTTCCCAAAACTAAAATCACTTTTGAAAAGGGATTTCAGATCATCAGTGAAATTCAGGAAAATACAACGGGGCAGCTGATGGTGATTTAAGAACTGTATGAGGTCTCAAGGTGCCTACTTTGAAGGGGACTGAGACGTCATTGTCCTATGCACAATGTTTCTTGTATCTTGTATCTTGAATAAATATCTCTATTTTTCATACTACATGGCTGGGTACCTTCTGGACAGACCTTGTATGTGTGTGTGTATACATACATACATACATACATACACACACATATATTTCCCTTAGTAGGAAACTTAGGTTCTTTTTCTATAAATAGAGCTTATATAAAGAATATTGAAAATTTATCAGCTAAATTACAGACATTTGCACATTTCAGATCCTAAAGATGACTCTTAAGAACTAAAAATTAATAATCTAAAACTTAAACAGAAGAAAAATGATGGAATATAATTTTGAAAAATGAACCCCAGATAATAGGTAAAAGATGAAAGGGAGGACACGATGAATGAATTTTTAAAATTATAATGTGAAAAGTTGCCCAAAGTGTGCTACTTAAGTGTTTATTAAGAATAAATTATGTATGTAAAGAAACTCAAAATTTATTTTTCATCTCAAATATATAAAGGATTAGATATCACATAATTTTTAAATGAGTTTTTAAATTAAATATGATAGAAATATATATAAAGTTTTTTAGTAAATATCTATGGCAAGGGTCAAGAGTGCAAAACATTGTATCAAATGAATAAGAGCACTTCAAAGATTATATTTTTCAGGCATACTTGCAAGTGTCATTTACTTTAGATCTATTATTTTAAACTCTGGGCTAATTTTGATGTTTAAGAAAATCTAGGACACACACTGACTCAAGTGATTCTGAAGAATAGGAAGGCATCACAGGAAACCAATGAAATCTTGCAAGAAAAGAACATTGGAAAAAATGCACAGTACTAATCCTAATCTGACAATTTACGTTTTGGAGGCAAAGTCTGACACTTTGCTAGGGTTGTAGTATTGACTTTTTGAACTCTTATCTTCTGAAAAGAGGGTATATAGTAATAGAGGAATTACATATTTTTAGTAAATCATATTCATTGATTGTGACAATGTATTAATTGATTGTATCAATGCATGGAATTTACTAAAAATATTATTTTAAAAGCACTGAGGTCAAACGGTCTGAGGGGTATCTGGTGAAAAATGCAGATTGAATAAATGCATTTACCTCTATTTTTCTCTTTAAACCTCATTGTGTAGGGGTTTTAAAGAGTGATAGACCCTCAAAAAGACAGTAAGTTTTTCTTAGCCATAATGGTGGAGAAGTAGTAGCTGACTTAAAAACTAAACTAAAAAAGCAGAGGAAATTGAAATCTAAGTGCCTGCAATTGCTGGTGGCAAGAGGAAATAAACAAAATGCATCGATTCTGCAGAACTGGAAAAAGGCTCAAAATTAGAGACATGAGTTTTCTCAGAAGGCAGAAATAAAGTTTTGGCTAAAATGAGAAGGACTAGATGAAAGTATGAATAAACAAACAATTCCCAAATTCTCCCTCTTATCACACAGAGACAGAAAACCGCCACCGACCCCCATCTCTTTAGATGGAAAAATAGTTTAATAGTGAAATTGAACCAGAGAAGCATGGGACTCTGTGATACCTGAAACTGCAGAGAACAGATGTGAAAAGAATTAGATTAAGAGGAAATCTACATAATTAACCATGACGCCCACAGCCCTTTTTCTCCAACTCCGCTCAGGATAGTTAGTAGCCAGAGGCATCCCCCACATTGGAGACTGGAGGATTCCTAAAAATAAACTGATCCTACTTACAAATTAGAATATTTAGTGCCAATCTCTAAGCTCTGACCAATTACCCTAAAGTAAGCACAGTAGCAGACAAGTCTCATCAGGAATATGTAGATTAATTTAAATACTTCATTTAAGTATAAGTAATACCCTAGGGACCACCAGAAATTTAAGAAGAATCTCTATCCAAAAATAGACAAAAACAAACTAACAAAAGGAATTGAGGGGGAAACAGAGAGAATTCCCAAACCACCATGTTATAATTATTGTAATCAATATCACTAGATATATAAGAAAAAATATTAAAGATACAAAAAAAATAAAACAATAAAGCACTCCTGAACATTAAATATGCAGTAAACATTTTAAAAAGAAAAACAATTAGTAGAAATGGAAGCCTGGAAGACACATTTGAGGAAATCTGAAAGAAGAATAATGCAACTATGAGAAAAAGACAGTAAGAGGTAAAGCAGATGAAAATTAGGGACTTAGTGTCAGAGAACTGAAATCTGACTATTAGGGATCAGAAGGAGAGCACAGAGGAAATGGAGAGTATGAAATTATCAAAGATAAATTTAAGAACATTTTGCAGAAATGGAGAATATATTTACCCAGACTGAAAGAGCCGAGCAATTACCCAGCACAACAAATTTAAAAGCTCCATGCCCTTGAACATTAGTAGAAATTTTTACAATTCCAGGTATAATAATAAAATCTTAAAAGCTTCCTCAGTGGGGAAAAAAAATCAAGGAAGTTACAGTTATAGAACCAGAAACTAAAATGGCAAAAGTAAAAAAATGAAAAAGTGGAAAAAGTAAAAAAAAAAAGAAATGCCTTCATATATATGAAGAAACTTTCCAACTACTATGCTAAATCCAGACAAGCTATCACTTAAATATCAATTAGATATTGACATAAATATTAATTAAATGTCAATTAAATTTTAAAAATAAATTCTCCATTAGAAGATGCTCCAAAGATACCTAAGGACTACAGATACCTAAGTGGACAAGAAATAACACACATATTTTCAAAGTATAAAGGGGTTGCAAGTGATAGAAAGTTGGCTTTGGAAGAGGTGAGTTTGGAGACTATTTCTGAAGCAATGCATGCATCTAAAATTCATAAAAAATGAAAAGCAGACATGCAAAGATTATATAGGAGGCCAGAAAATAGTGTCCTCAAGAACTGTATTCATATCTGTTAAAAAAGAGATCAAAGAAGAAATTTAGGTGCATAAGCAAACATTATTTAACATTTTATGAGGCAGGCAGTCTCTTGCACAGAATGGAAAAATAAGGCAGGAGGCCAGAAGCTTTTATAGGACAAAGAATAAAGAATAAGAAGGAGGCAAGTGGAAAATAACTGATGGACTGGGGCCAGAGTCAGCCCTGTTTGGACTGAGAAGAGCACAGACGGCTTGGTGTTCAGGGACTGGATCACTGGGTAAGATTGTTTTTGGTGGAGCAGAGCGTGGATAGGAACACAAGAAGTTATCTAAGGCCCAGTTTGCTGACATGGCACCCAGACAGGAATGGTTCCATCTTGGGCCCAGAAAGGCATCTCAACATAACTAGGCTTCCCTGGAATCAAGTCACGAAGGGAAATAAGTCAGATAAGGAAAACAGGCCAGGGTTTGGAGGCACAGATTAAGAATATATAGTTTTAGAAAAGAATATATTTTAATATATTTTTTAAAATGATACGTTGGTTAGAAATTGAAAATTTATAGCAAATGAGATGCTCTTCAAATATGCCTTGAAATGCATTGATTTTTGTCACGTAAACCAGAGCGGTAGGTATCCACAGAAAAAACTGTGTTTTAGAACTCAGGGCTGTAGGCAAGAAGAGTGAAATCAGCCTGGGATTCATATTAAACAGACTCCTGATCCCTGAAATAGTATGCAGACTACGTGCATAAGTGTCTCGGAGTGTCTTCCTCTCCACCTTGTTGCGGGCGTGAAAGGAGTTGTGCCTGCGTCACTGCTGATTAATCCCTGTCTCAGCTTTCGGCTGCTTCACACTGAGCTCACTGTAACTTTAAATACTGATAACCGGCCTCATATATCACACAGCTGAGAGAATGACAGTTTCAGTGCATAATGGCTAAAGCTTTCTACAATAATCAGATATTCAATAATTCATGAAAATATATCCTCCCAAATCAAATTGGAAGCTATTTTGTGTAATATATTATTTAAAATTCAATATTATAATGCACACAACTTCTCCTCAGCCAGAGGAGGACCATTTCAAAATGTGATTATGTGCAGACTGTATTTTAAATGTGACAATTCTGCTTTTCATTTGTTTAACGGCTTAAGCGGAGGAGCTCAACTGGAACTAAGTCATCTGACAACTGAACCAGGGTGGCCACAAGTGACTTTGGAAAAGTGACATTAGAACCCCCAAAAAACACACATACATTTGGATGGGACAGACCTGTGTATTTGGGGGACAAAAAAATCTTAATTTGTTTAGGTCTAACATCAGTTTGCTCCAAAACAGTCCTCTTCAAGTTAACTGAAATTTGTCATTATTGTAAGATAAATTGTGAATTCTTACTTCTGACAGCCAACACACCTCTACCCACACCAATGCTGTAACAGTCTCGGTTGCTTTCAGAACCATTGTATATAGTGTTTAATTCTAATGGATTGGGGGAAAATTGTCCCATAAGCACATAGTCAGAATTTTGGTTTCATATCATTTACTTTTTGGAAACTCCCTTCCACTTTTCTCTTGTCTATCTAAAGCCTTCTTTTACCTAATACATCATACTGAGTGAAGACTTCCCTGATTTCCAAGCCAGATAGGGTTTACCCTTTCACAGAACACCTATAATGTTAATTATTTAGAACACTCATATCACTTCAGTAGCTACCACTTATTAAGCACTGACCCTATGTCAGGCGGGTATCAAATGTCATATCCTTACATTGTTTTAATTAGGCACTAGACTGCTATTGCTACCCTATGTTATAGATGAGGAAACTGAGTCTCAGCAGTCTTCAATCGTTGTTTAAGGATACAAACTGGAAAGTTCTAAAGAGGTAGAAAGATTGTTTGGGTTGGCATTTCCCAGGTGCCTAGAGTTGTGCATAGTCAGGGTTCTCTATTCCTTGAATAACTGAATCAACAAACAAATCCCTGAGCATTCAATTGTGTAAATCTATTGTTGTGTTCTTACCTTGTAGGCAACATGGTTGGAAGAAACCAGCATCATTATATTAAGTAAAAACAGAGTGCTTGTATGAGGATAAAGCATGGTGTTTTAGAACAAACACTGAATGTGATCGAGAGCCTTGCCAATATCTGGACTCTGACAATTTGTAGTTATACGACCTTAAACAAAGTTATTGACTTTTCTTGTTTTCAGTATCTTCATCTATAGGCACTTCACTCTATTATATAATAGGAAAACTTCCATGAAGCAATAAAGAATTGTGGTTAAAAATCTAGGCTCTCGAACATAACACGCCAAGTTTAGATGTCAGTTCTGACCTGCAGGACATGAGGCAAAGTATTTACTGCCTCTATGCCTCAGGTTCTTCATAGGGAAAATTTGCATAGTAGTACCTCATAGGCCTATGAGTTTCATATGGCCTCTTAAATGTAAATCCTGTAGAGCAATGTCTACTACATAAAAAGTTCTAAATAAATGGGCTTGCATTGTTACGTAAATTTGTGGCACCCCACACATAGTAGGTCCGCAGACAATGTTCCCTTCCCTCCCCACTTTGAAAATTGACTTAACTTTGTTGGAAATAAGTTTTCCTCATATAGTAAATTGGAAAATAAAACTGATCGTTCTCCAAAGAGTAGGCCGTCTGACATTTTAATAATATTTTCAACACTAAGATGCCAATAACGAGCATGTGGTTCAAAACTTGCAGGTTGGAAAAGGCACACATCATCCTCAGTAAAAGTAGGTTTAAATGGGAGGTACAGACTCAAAGCTACACTGGAAAGGAGGGAAGAAAATAAAAATCTCTTGGATACAGTGATTTAAAGATAATCTATAGGAGCTACAGATTTGAACTGGGTCCTAGTAGAGGGATAATACTAGGAATGGTGGGAAAATATAAAATCATATAAAAGAAGCCTACTTCACATAGACTTCTGCCATAATTTTATCAAATATTGACTAGGTTAGATGATTTGATTACATAGTACAATGTTTTCTGCCTGTAGACAGAGTAACATGGAAGAAGAACTTAACATCATCATCATATCTTTCTTTATTGGTTGTCTATTATGATGTATTATGCCTTACTATTTTTAATTATTGTATATACTTAGCATTCAGCATATTCTTCAGCATTCAGAGGTGAGAATCATGAGAGTCAGCAAGGTCAAGTCACTTGACCTTGACTCCTCTTCAGGGTGACACTCAGATGTGAACCCTAGCTCACCACCATCCCTCATGGCCTCCGTCTCTAGGCTTCTGGCTGTATCATTTTAAATGATGAGGAGTTTAATGGATTAAAAATATTATTAAACATGTCTGTCTCAATAAGACTCCATTAGCATAATGAAAATATGCAAATTATTAATTTTAAACCATCTAAACAATAGCTACATTTTTCTCCTGCCAGGGAATACAAGCTTAATGCAATTGGACTGGCCCAGTGGTTCAGGTACCTAAGCCAGGACACAAGAGATAAATAAAAACAGGCATACAAAGTAAAAGGGGGGTTGCTGGCATCATGCTAGCACTTTAGAATGATATGGACAACAATATCTGTAGGAAACCAAACCATTTCAGCCTTATACATAGGACTATTGTCAGGTACCTGTGCATCCTTATAGGGTGTGATTTCCAGGTCACAGAATAGTTTTTCCCATTAATCTGACTCTATGTGTAAAGTTCTGAGTATATTTTTTCTTTCTTCTGTCCTTCCTTCATCCCTCTCTTCCACCTTCAGTTATTCCTTAACCACCTGTACCAAGCACGGTATTAAATCTTTTGAACTGTTAAATGATCTGCAATAAAGACATGAATTCTGCCTTCACTGAGTTTATGTTCTGCTAGTAGAGGTGGTCAGTTAAGCAAGAAGTTAAAATACACATGATAGTACATGGAAAAGCACTTAAATATTACTTAAAGTAAGTTGGGACCTAAAGGTTAAATGGTAGCTGAATAAATACTCTGTGTGCGTATCTGACTGTGGGTCGGATGTGGGAGTGTAAGGATCTATCTGCTAGATAGAAAAAACACATACAAAATTTTGGAAATGGAAGAGGAAATAGAAAAGTGCCACGATGATTTTCAAAATGTACAGTAAGGCTGAGCCTGGCATCTTTCTTATGGGTCAGGCAGGTTCAAGTCCAAAAATGAGGCTAAAGAGGTAAGTAGGGTTCAGAGAAGGACAAAACAAGTCTCTATTTCAGTCAGAGGGCAAAAGAGGCCATTGAAGCACTGTAGATAGAGGGATGTGACCATATTTGTTCTGCAAACCATCCTTGTGGCTACACGCAGGTATAGAGCAGGAGTGGGTTGGATGATCAAAGGTCTCTGGGGCAACGTAAAGGGTACTTGATACAATTTCAAAGATGTCTCCTGGAGAGGATTAGGAAACTAGCTTGGAAAAGTAAAAATCTCAAAGGGTCTCCAAGGACCTCTTTAAATGTATGTGACTGACTCTAAGAGGTGGGGGTATTTCTGTCGCACCCAAGAAGTACAATCAGGGCCACTGGGAAGAAATGAGAGCATCTTTCTAGTGAGCAAAGCAAAGGATCCCTTCACCTGGCCAGTCTTCCAGAGGCCACCTTGTATCCTGCCTTTGCATTGCTCTCAGCTGGCATAACAACTTCCTGCACAACAACCAGACATCACAGATCTTCAGTAGCCCTGTGGCTGCAAGAGCACGTCTAACCAGAGGCACAAACAGCTGCCTTGGAGTGAAGAAAGCAGCCCCTCCGCCAAAAGTAAGCATGGAAGGGCCTAGAAATCTTCTCTTCCCTCCCTGTCCGAGACCTCAAACACCTCCAGCTGTGGGAGACAGCAAACACTCTGGTGTCTATCCCTAAATTATTACTGCTCACTAAGCTGTTTTAGAAAGTCATGATTGAAGAGGCTCTCCTGGCCCAACCTCCAGGTCTTCACACTAGTTTCACCTTTAAGACTGATGATTTTCCCAGGCTCTCTGATAAATAATATGGGTGTAAAATGATTACCTACTGTCCCAGTCTGCTCAGGCTTCTGTAACAGGGTGCCACAGGCTGGGTGGCAGACACAACAGAAATTTCTCTCAGTTCTGGAGGCCAGAAGTCCAGCATCAAGGTGCCAGCCTGTCTGGTTTCTGTTAACTGCCTTCTTGCAATGTACTTGATATGTGTGCAGGGGAGGTGTGTGGGGTTGGGGGGTAGTACGAGGAGAGAGAGTGAAAGAACTCTGGTGTCGCTTTTTAAGACATTAATCCTATCAGGTCAGGCCCCCATCCTTATGACTTAACACTGGGAATTAGAGCTTTAACAAATAAATTTTGGGTGGGGTGGGGAGACACATACATTCACCCATAACACCTACCTTTTTGTAAGGCCTCAATGTCTACTCTCTGCACTTTTTAAAAATTATGTTTGTTCAGCATCAGTACAAGCACATGTCCATATCACATGGACATTCTGTGTTCTTTGCATCATTGATCTTATCAATTTTCCATTCCTCTCTACCCTACACATCTTTTCAGTAATCTCTCTGGACTTCATGGTGTCTCATCGGCAGCTTCTCTTCATCCTCATATTCCTTTTGAATGTTCTTTTCACCTTCTTTTCTAATTAATCCTTGGTACAATTTCTTCCCCTCAAATATAGTCTCTTCTTTCTCCCACAGGTACTTTCTCTGACAGGGATTATTGGATGTGGATAAGTCCTACTGTCTCCCACTCCAAAGCCAATCCCCCCTTATCTTCCTTTTTCCACAGGTTCTTTTAAAGTATACATTCATGCCCTGGCTGGTGTGGCTCAGTGGATTGAGTGCCGGACTGTGAAGCAAAGGGTTGCTGGTTCAATCCCCAGTCAGGGCACATGCTTGGGTTGTGGGCCAGGTCCCCAGTAGAGGGCACACAATAGGCAACTGCACATTGATGTTTCTGTCCTTCTTTCCCCCTCCCTTCCCCTCTCTCTAAAAATAAATAAATAAAATCTTTTTAAAGAGTATATTGTTAGGCACTTTACCACCCATTCTTATTCCTTGTTGCCAGCATCATGGGTGTACAAACTGTGAAGTTACACTGTGCTTAGAAGAGCCTGGGGCTTGGTTTGATGCTCTGCTTATTCCCTTCTTGAAACTTCTAAGACTTTTTGAACAAGAGCGCCCACACTTTTGTTTTTTACTAGGCCCTGAAAATTATGCAAAAATATATTAAGAGATTCATTGCAAAGAAGCAACTTACATGATTGTGGGGCTAGTTAGGAAAGTAAAAAACTTCTGTAGGGCAGCTTCTTGGAAGGTCAGAGCTATCAGGAAGGCAGGCAGAAAGCCCTGGGAATGAGCTGAAGCTGCTGTCCATAAGAGGATGTTTTTCATCTTTAGCAAAGCCTCAACTCTGCTCTTAAGGCCTTTCAAGTGATTGAATAAGGTCCACTTACATTATCTACAATCTGCAATATAAATTGACAGTCTAGAAACTTGGAGACCTTGGTGTCAGAAAAGTGAACTGTATCTGTATCCTAAATAACCTAAGATGAGATTGTCACTAAGAACATTTCCATTAGCAAAAAATCAGATTAAAGGTGATGCCTGCACATTTCTGTACACTCACCTATTTCAGTGACTTCAAGATAGGAGTCTATTAAGTTCAGGGAAGTGGGCATTACATAGTAACAGAATCTAGTAAATAATAGAAGACCATGCACAGGACTAAGAAATATGAACATAAGGACTATTTGGTTGTGGAAATATAAGCATATAACTCACTGCAAAGCATAGATTGGATTAGATGTCTACTTTATAGTTGTTCCCCCCTTCTTGTATTTTATTACCAAAGAAACCAACGATGGCAAGCAAAAGCTAACTATTCACTTCCAAATCAACCTCTGAGGCCCTGCACTGGAACCAGGATGAAGAAAATGGCAACCACCACCGGCATGCAAGGACATACCCTCCAATTTTATTGTCACATATGAAAACAAGGAATATCAATGAGGAAGTATGATCCAGAAGGTAAAGCCATGGCCCACAGAGAACATGGGACAAATGAGTGTTTTTTAGAGAGCAAATCAAGGTTCAAAAAAAGTCACTTTACAGCCAGAAGAAAGTATATTTGCAATTCTTGGCAAATATTATTTCAATTGCTACAGAATAATGACTGTTTCATGTTTTACTTTTTATTTTTTATTTTCAGAATTTGTCTTGAAGTCCAGTTCTAGAACCCTGTTCCTTCATCGTATATTGGACAGGTGAGGGATTAGGAACAGGGGATGGTAGATACTCTGTGCTTAATAACAGGTCCTTATACTGGCAGAAGCCACCGAAACAGATATAAAAGGACCCTGACTTTGGACTGTATGTGACTGAAATAAGTTCTCCCATCAGCAAAAAGTGAATGTGTACAGTATACATGGATACCTGAGTGGCTAGAGGAGTGGATCATAGCATAGAATACAAATTTCCCCTCAGAATACAATTACTGTTAATACCAGATTTCCTCTCTTTGTCATGGTTTTAGTTGACTGTCCTTACCTCATTTCCTAAACTCATTTATAGCTGGGTGTCACCATGTGAGTAAGTTCAAATTAATCGAATGCCACTGGAAGTGACTGTTAGAATTTCCAATTCCCTTTCTTAAAAATGAAGCTGTTTGCCCTGACTCTCCCTAACTTTCTGTCAAAAAAAAATGAGAATGATTTGATCCTGGGATTCAGAGATTAAATTTATTTTGAGAAGAGCAAACCCAATAAACCCATCCAAATTCTAAATAACCTCATAAGGCAGAACCACCTGGAAATCTCTTGACTATTAAGTCAGAAAGAAATAAACTTTATCTGATTTAAACCACTGGGAAACAACAGAAGTTAGAGTCTGGTAAACTATCATTCCTAGTATACCCGTCCTCCTACAGGTGACAACTATAAACACTAGAAAAATTATAAAAATCAACTGCATAAAGACACTGCCAAATGAGACAAAGCAGATGATATTAGAGGGGAATTGGACCTTGGGAGAAAGTAAAGATGAGTGAGTAGGTGATTTTCTTGTTATTAGGGCCTTTAGTTTACAGACTGTTGCCAGGGGTCATCACACAGAAAGGCTAAGACTTGTATAGAAACCCACAAGTTTACTGGTTTAAAGAACCACAGAGCAGAGTTTAGAGCAGCCAAGAGTTGGAAAGTGGGGAGAGAAAACCTAGACATGAAAGCACTGGGAAGGGAGAGCTACAATTCTGGGTAGAAAATCTTCCAAAACAACGAGCTGACACCTGAACTATGAATGTGTTGTTGACCAGAATTCTTGCATCCCAATTAAAGATAAAAAATGTAAACTGGGATTTTAGAATCTGGAGTTTCAGTTTAGACAAATCAATTGCCTCCTACAATGTAAAAACACCAATTACAAAATGCAGGACCTTTTAAATAAATGTAAAATAATTCAGTCTATACAACATATTATTGAAAATGTTTAGGATCCTATCTAAAGTCACCAGCCATATGAAAAAACAGGAAAGTGTGACTTGTGTTAAAGGAAAAGGCAATTAATAAACTAACCTTGAGCAGCTATTATAACTATGCTCAAGGGCATAAGATAAAATATTTTAATAATGAATTTAAAAAATGGACAATTTCAACAAAGAAATAGAAACTATAAAAACGTCCAGGTTGAAATTGTATAACTAAAAATGGTAAAATCTGAAATAAAATTTAAAATGAAAGGTTAGACAAAAGAACAGATTTGAGATAGCCAAAGAAGGAGTCAATGAAATAGAAGATTAAGAGAAATTGTCCAGTGTGGATAAAAAGATTAAGGAAATAGACAGAATCTCTAGGTCATTTTGGGGAATCTCTAATGGTCCAACACACACATAATTGAAGTCCATAAGAGGAGGAGAGGAATTGAATTAACAAAAGTATCTGAAGACTGAAGAAATCACAGTTTATTTTTCAAATCAATTAAAGAGATACAGTTAAAAGTTAAGGAATCCAGTGAATGCCAGAAAGAATAAACATTAAAAAACTCATGCCTAAACATAACATAGTGATTATGATTAAAATAAAAAGTAAACAAAAGCCAAAAAAGAAGAAAAAAAGGGGACACAAAGCATATAGAAAAACAGCAATTTGTAGGGTCTCTGCCTTCTCATTAGAAACAATGAAATGATACTTACATAGTACTGAAAGAAAAAAATTGCTGAAATCTGGAATTATATATCCAATAAAACTGTCAAAAATAAAAGTGAAACAAAGAATTAATAATGTAGAAGAAGGCTAAGGAACCCTAAAGAAAGTTCTCCAGACTGAAAGGAAATAATACCAGATGGAAATATGAACCTTTAGGAAGAAAGAAAAGCCATTCAAATGGTGTGTAGATGGAAATAATTACAAAAATCCCATTTCCTCTTAATTAAAAAAAAATGTTTGTTTAATGCAAAATTAACATTTTCATGAGGGATTTATGTGTGTTAACTACAGGGTAAAGAAGAAGTAGATTTACAGTTGTGAGTATGAAAAACAGTTTATTCTTGTATTATTTATTAAATATATTATTTTTCATATGAACATCTGTAAACCTATTTTTGCCTTACCCTATATAATATACATAAGAAGTATATCATAAACAGATGTATACTGTTTCAAGTTTCTTATATTTTTTGTAGTATCATAACTTTCTAAGTTAACAACTTTAAAAGTGACAGTTTAAGAATGTATACGGCAATCTTTAGCACAATGAATTAATTAGCTTAGCAACAACTGGGTGGTTTACCACAGCATAAATGTTCTGTCTTGTGTTTTGTTTTGGAGACTCAACATCAGAAATCAAGGTAGGGGAAGGATCTCTTCTTGCCTTCTCCAGCTTCAGGTAGTCTGAGCTGTTCCTTCCTTGACTTGCAGATGGCATTCCCCTGTGTCTTTATGCCATCGTCTTTCCTCTGAAAAGGTCTCTCTCTGTACCCAAAGCTTTCTTTTTATAATCATAAAAAGGGCCTTTTTATTGGTTTAGGGTCTACCCTAATGACTTCATCTTAATTTGATAATCTGCAAAGGCCCTACTATCAAAGATGGTCACATTCATAGGTACTTGGGGTTAGGACTTCAGCATCTTTCCTGAAAGTCACAATTCAATACATAACATGTAACTCCTAAAGAATAATGCAGAGAGGAAGTCATGGTATTTTATGAGTTTCTTTAGAAAGAAATTCCGCATGTACCCTAAAAGTAATATAGAGAGTTACTATTATCTTCCCTGTTTTACTAATAAACATCTTGAGGTTTGGGAAAAATAAATAGCCTGCTGAAGTCTTGCATCTATCTAATAGGTTGTTCTTTGTGATTTCAAAACATGCACTTTTTCTCACTACACTGAGATTCTGAGCAGGTAGCTCAAGGTCATGGCTCTGGCTAAGATTGAACTGAAACTAGAATACAGGAATTTGTATTCTCAGGCCAGAGGTCTTTTCACAATAGCAGTCTGCTTCCTCTCACTTTCTTAGTTCTCAGAGACCTGGAACAATAGATGTCCAAAGGGAACTCATGCTTAGCAAACTTGATTACTTTTTCAAAAAAAGGTAACAGTCACCATTGATATAATTCACTTGGACTTCTAGTAGCTTTTGATACAATGCACATCAAAGGGTAATCCATAAGGTTAATGTAGAGGGGGTGGGTGGAGAAACAGTCAATTGGATAAACATTTTACAATGAGTATAGTAATGGAGGACAAAAGATCTATAGAAAGTGTCCTTGGCTCAGGTCAAAAAGATTATTCAATGCCAAGCTTAATCTAACTCATGCATCAGTTACCTAGACATGTTAAAACTGTGCTTTGTTTAAAAAAAAACCCAAAAAATCATAAGCTTTTGTTGGGAACATTCAACAGGTCTTCTAAGAAATCTCATAGGTAATTTTTTACTCCTTCTTTAACATATTGGAGAACTGACACTTGAAAGAATTTAGTATTATGACCCAGATTCTTTAGTTTGTAAGTGATAAATAGGAAAACCAGAATTTAAATTTAGATCTTGTTAACTGCAGAGCCTGGTTCCAAGCATGATCCTGTCTTAATTTTCAATATCTTATTTTCTAAAAGAGAGCATCATTTTTCCTCATGGGAGGCATTGTCTATGACTACCTATAGAACTAACCCCCTCTAAGTTTTCTAGCGTGATCACCAAAGATCACCAAAGAGATACACAGGGTGGAGCAAAAGGAGGTTTACAGTTGTTTGTATGGAAAATAATATAATAATTAAGAAGTTGCTCACTCACAACTTTAAACCTAATGTTGCTCCATGCTGTATTCACATTTTTTTTTTTAATTTTCCAAAATTTTACAAGAAGAGAAGATCAAGTGAAGGAAAAACCCAAATGAAATTCAGTGAGGATCATTAGGCAAAGTGGCAGGAAGGAAAAATTTATGTTATAGGAAGACCCTTTCACATTAGCCCGTTCAAAGTTAGGATTCAGGAGACCTGGTTCCTCATTTTGATTCTATAATTAATTTACATATTTCCTAGAACCCTGCTCTTCCCTTTTCCAGTTCCTGATTTCTGCACTTTTAAATGTAGGGTATGACTCAGATCACCTCAAGTGTCCTTGCAGCTCTGGAGTTTTAGAATTCTGTGATTACATGTTTCTAGAAGTAGAAAAACAATTTTTTTCTTCTGAGAAGAAAGAGGAGTGTCTTGGATAAGTAAGATAAACATTTTGTTATTGTCATATACATAATCATTTTCTTCTTCAGTTATAAGAATGTTCCCATGGATTTCTGAAGGGCAGTTCAGACTTTGGCCATGCGTGGCTGCAGCCACAACCTCTGACTTAACATCCCCTTTGGGGAGCCTGTCTTTCTGATTTCTAAATGTCCATCTACTTTCCACCTAAGGACATGATTTCTAGTTGAAAGAATAACTAATTGAGAGTGGCAAAGAGGACAGATAGCCTGTGGTTGTGCTGGTCATTGGAGAGAAATATGGTAGCCCCTGAGATAAATCATAAATAAAGGCATAATTATGAAAGATTTTAAGGGTTAGCAAGCCCCTTTTTTCTAACAATTAATTGCCTTGTGTGACCCAGCATGTCATCATTGCAGTTAAGTATGAAAGTCTCCGGTGACAGAAACACAGGATGCCATACTTGGGCATCACCGATTATTTGGGATCTTCTTTGGTGGCTCTTAATACAGTCCCTCATTAACATGTTTCATGTAAGAAAGAAAATGTATCAATTTGAATCAATCCCAGATTTCTTCTAATCCCAGATTTGTCCTCTGATGGCTCTATGGGTTTCTCTTTCCTTTCTCTAGTAGGAAACTCAAAGCTGAGTTTTAGGTTTCCTTCGTCTCCCTTTTCTTAGCCAGTTTAGCATCCTGAATGACAAGCGGAGTTTAACTCACAAGTCTTAGAGATTTAAATGGATTAAAAGTTCACCCTCTCATGGATGCGATGTCAGAAGGGACAGCGGACCCGGGAGGAGCACAGGACATCAGGGGCTCAGCCTCCTCCCGTGCACACTCCGCCCTGCCTGGTCTGTGGTGACGCGGGCAAGCCCACACCCTCGGGGACCTGGAGGACTGCTGGAGTCCTAACATCGTATCCCTGCTTCAGGAGACAATAATGAAAAAGAGTGACGTGATTGCTGGGGGAGACAACCACGAGTCTTCATCCCAGCCAGGTTTTGCGGTTGTCTTTTAAGCTGTAACAGACGCACACACTAGCACTGTTTGCTGTCTTTTCACCTTCTCTCACTTTCCACATACATTTAAGAATTTGGAATGTACTCGTTTGATTTCTAAATCTAGAGTGTGAAAGAGTCTAAACTGAAAAAAAAAAAATTTCACCACTGAGATAGGTGATACCTACCAGGTAGGTGAGAAGCAGCTTTCTGAGTTAGTACTCCTTGGCTTTCTAATTATAGACGTACAAAAAGAGCACAGCTTGTGCCGTCAATGGGCCTTTTGATTCCTTCCTGTCCTCCATTGGAGGGAGTTATCTGTTCACAGCCTATCTCTTTCTCTTCCTGCCTAATATGACTTTAATAAAGAATACAGTTGCTTTATGTAATTAATTGTAGAAACACTCAGTTTAGCCATGTGCTTATTACTATGAAGAAATAAGATCCAGAGAGCTGAGGTGATATACCAAGGTCACAAAATAAACTAAAGGCCAACAACAGCGTATACTATGCATTACACCCTAGCATAGGAATGTAGGGTTAAGACAGCTGTTTGACCCTGAGATAATATTTCTGGGGTCAAATCCTTCTCTTCCACTTACTTGCATGTGCTTTTGGGTAAGCCATTTAAATTCTTTGTAGCTCATTTTTCCCCTCTGTAAGACGAGAATACTAATAGTACCAACCTCAAAGGGCTTTGAGTGAAAATGAAATGAGATCATTTGTGCAAAGCATTTAGCACAGTGTTTGGCTTATAGTTACTACATGATAAGTTTTAGCTACGATTTAAGAAACGGCAGAGGTTAGTAAACCATTTGTCAATGGGAAGTTACTACAATATGTAGAATGGACTTTGTCCTGAGTTTAGAAAAGGCAGCAAATTCCTGTGAGCCCAGCGAATATGGGGAGAGTTCACAGAGGATTCCACATGATTTCACTGGCCAAGCATGCCTGCTTAGTAACATTGGAAAAAAAAATGCTGTCCAAGCTGTTAGCTGGAATTGAAAGATACAGTGATGGTTAGAGGGCCTATTTAGTAGAAGCAGAAAAATGCACTGGGAGTGAATCGTTTGTCTCGATACAGAAGGCTGAGTCAGGGAGAATGGAGTGTCACGTAGGCAGGTTGGGCCAAAGCCAAGAACACCGGGCAATGATTACTCTGAGGGAGAAATTTCACGCCAGGCATGAAGACTCTCCGTGCCCGCTTCCCACTCCCCAGTTCAGGGCTTTTCAAATGGCCCCTCAGTTAGAATCCCAGGGAAGGGAGCCCAGACTGGTACAAGAAGGAAAAGGCCAGCTTGCCATTCACTGAATTACTAATGGCATTCTAGGTTTCCTGTCCAACAAGCTCCCTATGATGGGGGGAGATATTGATTAAATATGAGAAAAAATACACTAAAACTCATGACAGAGAAGCCTCTCCTAGGTAAGAGTGAGTCCTCCAAAGCTAGAGGGGTTCAAATAGACATTGTACAACAACACTCAAGATAAACTACAGTGGAAATTGTCCCTTTAGGAGAAGCCCTAAGCTGATGACCTTCAACCCTACAACTCCATCATTTTCTATCTGGGTTAAAGTAAGAGCCATTAATCACACCATTAGCTTTCTTGGCTGAAAAGTGTAGACTGTAGCTGAAGTCAAGGTAAAAATAATAATAATTAATAAATAGTCACTAAGACTCTATAGGTAGTAGACAGTGTCTTAGGTATTATGGAAGATAGAAAGTCTCATTAGGCATAGTGACTGTCCTCAGAGTTTACAGTGGGGGTAGATGGGAGAGAGTATTTTTACATCATTAGACTTCACTCTTTCTTTCCACCTTAAGGCAAATGTCATTTACTGTCAACTAGATTCCAAGCTGTTCTCTAATTTGTAGGGGTGAAACAATGAATAACTCAAGCACCAGTCTCAAAGAGAAAGAACAGCTATAACAGGCTTGCGAGGTCAAGAGCTATTTCTTGAAGTATACCTATTCAACTGAGGAGTATAGGAGCGGAAGAGAACCTTTTCACATTAAGCCCATATTGTGGTCCAAAAGGGAGGGAAAGAGTGTCTTTAAGAATCTGAAGGAAATTTAATTATCTGAGCAAGGTAAGAGAGGACAAAGCGGATAGAGTTGTATTAAAGAGTTGAATCAGGGTGGGTTTTATAAAACTATTTGAGAGGCTTTGGGCTTTACTGTGAAATTAATGGACATTCACTAATGAGTTTTCAGCAGAGGAATGATATCACCAGATTGATGTTTTGTAAAGATCATCCTGGCTGCCACGTGTGGAATGGATTGAAAAAGGAGAGATTTTTTTTAGCAAGCTGTTGAAATACTCGAGGTGGTAAGATATTGTAACTTTGAGGCTAAGACAAGGTTGTAGCATCTGCTGATTAGGTTTAAATCCTAGTTCTTCTCTTGCTAGCTGAGTGGCTTTGGGAAGGCTACTTAAACTTGCTAAGCTCATGTCCCTTCATCCAGAAAATATAAATAATAAAAGTTCCTGTGTTATGAGATTATCACACCTAATGAAACAGGTATATCATGTGTTTAGTATAGTGCTTGGCATGTAATAAGTAGTCAATAAATATTATTTATTGTTACTCTTACTCTTCTTATTAAATGTAGATGATGGTGAACTAGGTATTGAGTGATAATCTGAGTAATATGTGCATTATTACGGAGATACTTCAGAAAATGGGGATTAGGTGTTGGTTGTAGAACCAGGAAAAGGCATGTTTAGTTAGAGTTCATAACTAGTCAGGACAGGTGGAGGCATGTGTCCACAATGCAATATTATATGTACACATGTAATCTCTCTGTGTCTTTCTCACTCTCATACACACACACACACACACACAGACACACACCACTTCCTGTGGGCTGGAGTAGTCAAAGAATGTTTCCTAGAACCACTCTGATTACCTGAAAAACTTTGGAAATATAAAATTCAGAGGAGACAGGAGGACATTCCAGTCAGTAGAAGAACCAGCAGAAAAAAGCACCAAAAGATAGGGGCTAGAATAGGAGGAAAATATTTGTCAGGAATTCTTTCATTCGTTCAACACACATTTGCTGAGCATATTCTATGAGCCAGACAATTTTCTAAGTATTAGGGATAGAACAGGGAGCAAAACAGAGAAATCCCTTGGCTTTCACAAATGTATATTTTGCAGAGCCACAGTTAGTTTTAAATCAATTAGTATCCCTAGGAAGCCTGCTTTATTATATGTGGTAAATGCAATGGTGCCCTATTACTTGGCAGGTGAACCTGTTCCTGAGATGCTGCAAGTATGTATTGACTGCCAATGACTCACCAATTTACTCCCCTCAGCAAATGAAAATCAGTTTGTCTGAAGAAGCCTTCTCAATGATGGTCTAAAGACAAGGACTGGTTGATAGATATAGGAATAAAAGCCAGCACTCTCACCACAACATGGAACTACTTCTGTGATGCAATTTCTATCCCAGAGATCTCCTGGGATCAGGTTGAAGTTAGACTCTGAAACCACAGCTTTGCTTGGCTGCATCTCATGCCTTTGTCTGCTTTGTCCACTCCCTTATAGGTTTTTCCTGTGAGAGATCCTTCAATAAGTCACTTGAACAACCATCCTCAATTAAGGCTCTGCTTCTAAGAAATTCAAACTAAGAAATTATTTATCTCCCTCACTTATTTTGACTATTTTCTTTCTCAAGTCCAATTATTTTCCCCAGCTCTAAAAATTAGTTTGTGTGTTCTGATTAAAATAAAGGCCCATTTGCCTAGGATGTATACATCATAGCATCTTCATCATGCTGACACAACAATTATTTGATTTGGTTGCATCTATCTTAAAGAAAAAAAGAATATGAATATATGTGTGTGTGTGTATATATATATATATACATATGTATATGTATACACACACACACACATACACACACACATATTTTCCTTTAAAAGTATCTGATACTAATGATTTACAATGTTCTATGGCTACTCATTCCAGTAAGGAGCATAGCATATTAACTTACAATCACTGGACACAATGCTCCCATTCCTAATAAACAGATGAGGAAACTGGGGACATTTAGAGGCCAAGTCTTGCAACACAGAGTCGTAGAACCAGAATTAACATTAGCATTTCCTGATTCTCAACCCCATACATCCCTGTAGATGCCACCTGTTTCATTGTTCTCTATTTTGGTATCATGTCTTTCCAATAAGAAGGAATTTTGATCCCTACTTGGCTATACCAACAAATCAGATACTTAAATACTTAAATATATCCACCCCAGATGCATTATGGACAGATCCTACTGGCAGGATACCCTCAAAAGCCTGCTTCCTATGAGCAAATTTCACAATGCCAATGGCCTTTAACCTAAGGGGGGGAAAAAACCCATGGAAATCCTGTGACCAAATCTTTATCCAATGAAAACACCAATAATATTCAAGAATTGCTGGTATATAGACATTGCTAGGTTCACGCTTTTCTCTGTTGCACAGAGTTGGGGTAGTGCCCTTTGTTACACTTCTTAGATAAGCTGCTGGAGTCTCCTTTGTCTTAAGTTCAAATCCTCCTGCTATATTTTTTTTTTGGTAACAGGGTTATTGCATATACACTAACACACACACATTCACCCATGACAATGTTGGAAGCTGGAAAGGTTGACTGGAGAGGAGGAATGGAGGACATGTTCCTAGCAGTACAGATGGAAAGCCTCAGGAATCCAGATCGAAGCTAACTCTGTTCTAGATCCCTGGCCAGCACTGACTGGGTGTCTTTCATGTGCCCCGCAGAACATGTAGGGATATGACAATAGGACAGAAAGCATGAAACATGTTTATTCTAATCATACAAACTCGCTGCGTGGCATAGGACTGGGCACGTAGAACCTGATAAATGATTATTCACGGAATGTTTGAATTTTAAATTCTATTTGAAGACCAGCACATATGTCAAACACCATGGAAGACATCATCAAGAGATAAATTCTTTTTCAATGATTTACGGTCGCAGAGATGGGAAATGTTCTTTTAAAGACATAATTTGCCTAAAGGATGTGAAACTTCAAGCTGACTTGAAGTTAATATTATGCTGTGCAAATAATTAGGTGTTGAACTGGCATGTGACTTAACTTCTCTGGTTTCCAGTTATCCTGAATACAAAATAAGGGGTCAAGCCAGGTGATGGAGGATTCCTTAATAGTGCCTTGAACTTGTAACATTTTCTGAACTGAACTAAATTCCTAAGGTGCGGAGAAGTTTCCCTGGCCCTAAAAAAATTCCTGTGGGGTTTGAGTTCCGTCGAAATAGCTTCTAAAGGAAGTATACATTCCCCTTATGTCTAGAATTCAGTGATGGGCAGGTTGCCTGAAAAGATATTTCACTGCAATTAGTTTTCTTTACTCCCTGACAGAAGGTTTCAGAGCCCAGAGGCAACTTTCACCAGGATAAAAATACTCTGCACTGTCAGTAGAAGATAATCTTATATAACACACACTGATTTCCTTCCCCCATTTAGCAAGAACTCAGAGGAGTGGTGTGCTTCGCTGACATTCCCAGGCAGGTCATCATGCATTAATGCTTGACTCCTTTGTCTGTTACCACCAGAACATTGCTGATTTCAACTATTCTCTGGGTAAGTTGCTGAAGAGAATGCTAGGTCAAGGGTAAAGATTATTCTCATTTTTTACTTATGGATATTGTTTCTTTCAAAAAATGCTTTTAAAATAATAGAACATTTTATTCAAAAACGAGTTCTCAACCAGCGGTGATTTTGCTTCACCCCTCCCCCGACAGGGGGCATTTGGCAATGGAGACATATTTGGTCGTCAGAACTGGGAAAATTGTACTTGCTCCTGGTGGAGAGAAGTCAGGGATGCTACTAACCATTCTATAATGCACAAGACACCCCCTCCCAAATTGAAAAACTGTGCATTAGCGTTATAAACCATATATGTATTTTTTCTAACATAACAGTTGATTTTATTTTCTGTGATCCCTTTTTTGTTTTTTCATAAACAAATATGAATTGTGTATTATATTCATCGTTTATATGTAATTTAGCATTCTCTTCTTTTTATTAATATCACATTATAAACATTTTAACATTTATGTTTAAGTCTTTCTAATTACCATTTTAATGGCTGTGAAAGAACCTATTGGGTTGTTGTACCACAATATAGAGAACCATTATCTTAGTGAGGATCATTTAGGTTGTTTCCAACACATCCGCTTATGTAAGTGATTTGTTATAATAAATTTTCAAGGATGTAAATTACTCTGTGAACAATATGAACATTTTTAAGGCTTCAGCTCTCCAACGATTTTTCATAGTTAATATTGAAAACTGAGATATCTTTTAAATTACTTGACCAACGGCACTTAGAAGTATTTTACGCTATGTAAATATGTCAAATCAACATGTACACCTTAAATTTACACACTGTTATATGTTGGTGACATCTCAAGAAAGCTGGAACAAAGCTTTAAAATAAAAATAAAAATCACTAGGTGTACTGTGTAAAAAATAACAATAAAAGTAATGTCCAGTAATGCCATGACTCAAGTTTATTTAACTCTTGTGTTTCTCACTAAAAATTCAACTTGGGAAAATAAAGCCAAAAAGCATGAATAAAGCACTCTTTCTATTTTCTAGAAATGTTTGTTTCCCAGACAAAATGAGAAGGTATCTCCAAGCCTTCATTCCCACTTCCATAATTTTCCAAAGAAACATAAATATTACCAGTTCAGTGAAGAATCAGGACTTGGCACAATTCTGCATTTCAAATATCCCCATAATTTTGCTCCAAGTCCCCAAGAAAGAAAAATAATGAGAAATGAAAACCATCCTGCTGCCCCATGTTGGAAATAAATGGCGGAGGTGGTTTATGGTCAGGAATTACTTTTTCTCAACAACCAGATTTTTTTGGAACAAATAATTTTTGATGGTCTAACATCGCATTAAGTCCTACCCCATTCTGACCTCCAACCATCTTAGCCTGAAAAACAGTAAATTGTTCCTTTCCTCTCAAACTACACTTCTTCCTGTAATGAATAGAAGAGCCAAATAAGCAGTGATTTGAGAAACGCTGGAGTAGACAGGGTTAGGGAGGCCTGGGGAAACAATGAAAAGGTAAACAATCAACTACCTAGACAGATTGTGGAGAGTGGCCCACAGAAAGTAGAATTCAGAGTGGTTCCTGCATGTTAAGGAGGAGCGGATCCTAGGAGCAGTATAAGGCAGATGGGCTCTCAACAGGGGGGAAAGTTCACAGAAGATTGAATGGGCGTATGCAAATCCAGTTTATGTTTCAACATTCAGCACAAAGTGCGCCCTTTCCTGATTCTCCAAATAAAAAGTGGCCTTTCTTCTCTTAATACATAAAGATCCCTAAGAGTATCCATTTTGTGGCATGCTTCATTATCGACATTTTTGTTTTATTCTAAATGATAATATTTTTGATGGCAGGAGTCATATTCACTTGTCTGTTCCACAGGACAGCTGATACAATGTATTAAAAGAGAATAGCTACCCATTAACTACTTTTACTGAAATAAATGGATAAAAATTTACCAAAGATTACAATTAATGAAAGGCAAGGGATGCTGAGCTTTCCATTATGCAGATGATGTTTGCAGATAAATGATTTGGTTTGATGGCTACTAAGAGTAAAGCATTCTGATTCCTATAGTTTTCAATATCACATACAAATTTGAAATCTGTGTACTTAAGAACTAAGAAAAAATGAATTAAAAATAGAAAGAGGTTCGATAAAAGGAGTCAATAAAGAGGAGGAACATGAAGGATATAGGTTGCATTCATTATCTGTTGCTCTATAACAAATTACCCCAAAACTTACTGGCTTAAAATAATAAATAGTATCTCATAGATTCTGTGGATCAGGAATCCAGGTGGGCTTAGCTAGGTCCTCTGGCACAAAGGCTTCTCATGGGGCTGCAATCACACTTCAAAGAGAAAGCATCAGTTATTTCAAGACTGGTGGAGGAGGAACTTCTTCCAAGCTCACTCACGTGGCTGTTGGGGGTCTCGGGTCTCCCTCCAGTGGCAGGCTAGAGATATCAGTTCCATGATGCATGGACATCTTCATAGGCAGAAAGGGAGTTGAGGGCAAGCAAGAGAGAAGTCACAGTCTAGTCATAGCCTCAAGTTAGGAGTGACACCCCATGACTTTTATCATAATCTACTTACAAGAAGTGAGTCATTAGGCCCTGCACACCCTCAAGGGGAGGGGAATATGCAAGACCAGAGGCCAGGCTCCCTGTGTTGTGCTATTTTAGAGGATGCCTACCATGTGGGTCAGCAAAGGAAAGTGAGAAAGTGAGATCGGTTACAAAAATTAAAAGAGAAGAAAAAAAAAAGGAGCTGGTGGAAAGAAACAACTAAAAGAAAAGAAAAAGAAAAAAAAGATAGTGAAGTAAAAATTAAAAATGGGAAGGGAACTATGAAAAGCAAGAATCTCCGCCCACACACTTCCCAGTTTATGTTAAACCTTCTGTTCCCTCTTGCAGTTGTCCTAATGAGAAAAAAGTCTCTTCGGAGAAAGTGTCTTCAGAGTAACATGCCAGGGGGAACACAGGCCACCACGCAGGACACAAACTGCTGTTTATATTCTCCATCACGACTCACTGTCTCATTGGGCCTCAAACAACCTTTTAAAAAAAGAAGTTTTGATCTTGTATCCTGGGGAAGAACGTGCTTCAGAATTCTTGACCTTTTCCAGTATTCCTAGGGGCCAAAAGCATTTAGAGAAGTGAAAAATTCAATTTCTTCGCTTGGCTTGTCATTCAAACTTCGAAAAGAATAGAGAGACATAGACCATTGCAAATATCCTCATGCTTGTGTTCCAAGTCCCTAAGGGGCGGGAAAAATGGGGAAACAGAAACAACTCTCTGCCTTGTCAGACAGAAATAACAGAGTGATCTTTGGACAGGAATGGGTAGTTCCCCAACAAAGGCCTTAGGATTTTTTTCAGCAAAGACTCTTTTAGATATATTAGTTATTTGCATTATTATAAGTCATCTATATCCTCTCGTGTTTAAGGTTTTAAGCAATTTTATATGTTTACTCCAAACCAAAAGGAAAGCAATCCAAAACCTCCATCTCATTTCAGAATTCGTCCTCTATCGTTAGGTGACTGCATACCAAGGACAAAGCTAATTTCCTGCTCACTTAAAACTTTAAGAAGGACACTAAGAATTTAATAGATACAGGTACCAGAAATGCTGATACTAGACTCTATTTCAAATAGTTTCCTATGTTTTTCCTGGTGATGCCAATATTTTTAAAACCAACAATCAGCTAATGTCTTTTACACTTGCTTCTCCCACTGTCTGAAATTTCTTCCCTGCAGTTTTCTGTCTGAATAGCTGGTTCTTTTCTTTTTGTCATTTAAGGATTAGCTTAATATTTATTTCTTTCATAAAACCTTTCTTGCCCATGCCACACACTTGATCAGATTGCGTTTCCTGAACCTCCTATACTGGAAACCTGGGCACGCACCAAACACAAGTTAATGCAGTGCACTCTAATTATATATTAAAAGTAGAAGCTGAGCCTTTCATCTGTAAATCATTGGCACTTAGCTTATTGCCTTACTCATAGTATAAGCTCTTTACATATTTGTTGAATAAGTGAGTAAACAAAAATTAAATCTATAACTAGATTTTAAAACTAATCTGCTGGAAAAATCCCTTATCTTTCCTAGGATTCCTTTGCAAAGAGCCAATACCTGCCACATTAGCGATGTTCAGGTGCACTATAATACCTGGCCATTGGGCTATTTATCAGAAGCAGGAACTAGGCCTAGCTTACACTCAAGGGTAAGGAATTAGAAAAGCACATAAATGTCACAAGTCTGGGAGTGGACATCCGAACCCATCTGAGGCAATTATATTATGTCCCATGGGAAATGCAAATAGAGTCCCAGAGATCCTACCCAGTCTCTACTGAATATTTGAATTGAACAATAAGATAGCACCCAAGCTGAGGCAGCCATTATCACACTGGATGTAAGTGGAAAGAACATTGAGATGGAGCTCAGCTAACAGCCAAGTTTGATGATCCCAAGTGTCCGACGCTCTCCATCTGTTTAGAATATTAGCGTGCCAGTCAGCGGAGAGAACAGAACACACCCTTTCATCTCTGTATGGCCGGAGGAGACGCAAACTCATTTAATCCTGGGCAATGACCTAGGGGCTGTGCACATAAACCTGGCTTTCAGCTACAGTCAAAAGGACAGAGAACAATGTCAAGGACAATGCACACTTGTCTCTAAAAACAACTGGGGCTCTATAGACCTTCCCTTGTCAATGTTGAGTAAACTTAAAACAATTGCATGGTATTTGTGACAAAAAATTTGCATAGTTAGCAGAGGAAATCCTGAGGGCTCAGAGGAAGATAACATTTAGTTTGAGAGTTTAGAAAGGAAAACCTTATGTATGTTGTGTGCTGTGATTGATTTTGATATCGATGAAGATACAGTTTTCTAATATATATTGAGTTGGCTAAAAAGTTTGTATATTTTTTTCCCATAAAATAAGAGACACATTTTTCATTTTCACCAATAACGTTATTGATCTGGATTTTTTGAGTATATCAGCTATCTCCCGTGTGGTATAATGTTGATTGCGCTCAATTAACATCTCGATTTGATACCTATCAATTTCCACTGGTCTACACTCGACTGTGGAAAACTGTCCAATGAGAAATCTGCAGCACAAAACTTCACATACCACTTTTGACACATTTGATCAGTCACAGCACCTTCTTCATATGTTGCACAAATTTTTTGTTTCCATTTCCGTTGTGTTTTTACCTTCCTTGAAATAATAAAGCACAATACATTGAAAATGTTGCACATTTTCTTCCATCTTCAATATGAAAGGGGATACACAAAAATTCACCAATTTTGATAAGTTTTTTTAAATGCACACTGATATGACAGTTGTCACAATACAATCTAACAAAATTGTTTTGAATGATGTTAAAGTGCTAATAGAACCATCTTATGGAAAAAACCAAATGAACTTTGTGGTCAACTCGATATTTACAAATGTGTGTGTGTGTGTGTATATGTGTGTGTGTATATGTGTGTGTGTGTATATAAAATTTTTCTAAATTATATATTAAAACTTTCTTATATGTACATGTGTGTGTATTTATATACATGTGTATAAGTATACATATGTACATGCGTACATATATCTTCTACATGTGTGCATAGGTAGCTAGATAGATAAAGGCCAACAGATGGACAGAGATAGAAAGAGAGCTTTCCATTTGGCTCTATGCCAGGTGTGTTTGAAGCGGTAAGATTTGTCTTGGCTTCAAGGAAACCTGAAACGCATGGGAAGGCTTGGTGTACTCACACGATACTTAGCGCAGTAGGAGAAGCCAAGAAGAAAAATGTGCAGCTAGAAGGCTCCTGAGAGGCCATCTAGTCCTTCACTGATCACTGACTTTCATGGGTCTAAGAAGCTGCTGCCTAGAGGGAGAAACCGAGGGGGAAATAGGCACAGGGACATGGGACTCGATGTTCTGATAAAAAATAAAAGAAACCCTAGTTCTTTCCCTTACTAACATGGCAGTCATTGTGCAGGTTTTAAGAACTCCAGTTTTGTAAGGAGAATCTCAGGTTTGAATGTTGGCTTTGCCATTTGCCAACTTTCATATGCAAACAAGGGACATGAAAAAAATCACTTCGAACCTCCATTTTCTTGTCTCTATTTGCAGGTTTGTTAGAATAATTAAACAACTAATATACATAAGCATTTAGATTCTGGAAAATAACACTCAATTAATGTCAGCTATTGTTCTTACTATTCTCATTATTGTTATTATAGCCCCTTGTGACCGTGGCTGTATATTAAATACTTTGATTAAGATAGAAATGATTCAATGAATGGCTCATTGATGTTACCTATTCTGTGAAGATCTTCCTCCCTCATACTTTGTAAAGGCTTTTGTTATGGAGCAAGTGGCATTATTTTTAGATACCTATAGCTTCCTCAGATGGTGCACTTCTTAGAGTAAGGACTCCATTTTCTTCTTTAATTACTCCAGGACTAATCAAGGGCCTTTTCTGCTTATGAATGAATGAATGCTAACATTGTGATTGTGTTAGGACAGGTCTAATGGTGTGTTGGGAGAAAAAGTGAAAATGAAGCACATAATAGCTTCAGTAATGGGGCTCACTGGAAAACTTCTGAACTGCACATTTTATTTCATCCTCTTTATCATCATGATCATAATCACCATCACTGCTAAGATTTACTGAGAGCTCAGTATACGGAAATTATTACTAATTAATAACAACTTAGGTTGTAGGGATCATTATCCCACTGGCCCCGACTGAAAAAGGGAAATTATACTATCGGAAAGTTTCCCTAACGAAGCTAGTAATAATCTGAGCTGGAATTTCAACCTATACATTGTTTTTATTTCAAAACTGAGGGCCTTAACTATCATGCCATGTTGACTCTAATCTATTTTTCCATTCACCCATTTATTCAGCCCATCATTTATTCAATATCTCCTAAGCGTCTAGTATGTGGCAGGATCTGCCCTAAGACAAAGCTTGTTGTCTTTCCCTCTTGCACACAAGTGAGCAGTTTTTGGAGAGACAGCATGAGCTTTTCCCTGGTTGATTTTGCCCAGGCACACATATTTCACCCACAATCCTTCCCCATGCCTCTATCCATCACATGCCCTATGTTCTTATTTTTCCATTTATGAATGGGGAAAGAAAGAAAGAAACCCAATAGCCCTGTTAATTTTCTTAGTGACAGAGCCAAGTTTTCTTGGCTCTGAAGGACTTGCCCTCCCGACTCAATGCACCATGTACCAAAGGTAATTAGGGCAACTTATTTAAAACTTACGATCTAATTAGTGGCTTTTAATGGTAGTTAATTACATAGAGAGCAACAAAGCAGTTACTTTTCCCACCAAGCTTTTTCCCCCAGACTGAGAGAGGAACAGGTATTTATTTGGAGTCATAAAGGAGAGGGGACACTACAGTTAACATCTAATTACACAGAATTGTCCCTGGTAATTATGAGCAATGTGATTTTACTTATCTGACAATTATAGGGGCTTTGCGAAATCTTTGACCTGAGAGACTTGGAAAGAGAACAGAAAAGGAATTAAATGCTACAGAGTGTCCAGGCATATTTTAAAAATTATCCAGGTGACTTGAAGTTGGAATGGCCAGGTAAGAAAAAGAGAGAGAAATGCTCTCATTTCTATTAGAGAGGTAATATAAGGCACCCTGGAATATGGAATGTAAACAATAGGAGCTTATATTAATTAATGAAAACTCCAATTCAAATACCAGCTTCATCACTTACTAGCTTGGCAGAAAACTAAATACTCTGAGTCTCGGTTTTCTAAAATGAATATTTGCCCTGAATCTCTCTTGGAGATATGAGCTCATTTGTCCCTGAAATGTTTGCTACATGAGTGAATATACAAGTACCAGGTTTAGAAAGAAATAAGACCTTCTGTCTCCCCTCAAGAGTCTTGAAGTTTAGTAGAAGAGATAACTACGCAAATAAGTAACACTAATAGCACATTTTAGGTTCTAGAGATAATATTCTAAGATCACGTGAAAGTTATTTAATATTATAATTTATTATAATGTTATAAACAATTATGATGGTAGTTAATTATACCATAATTATAATTTAATTTAAAAAACATTCATTGAGAACTTAGTATTCAGTGTGTGCTGGGTACTCCAATTACCTGCCAGCCTGTGGAAGCCTCTATAAAGTAGGACCTCAGCCAAATGGTGAAGGATGCTTTTGGTGCTTCTAGCCTTCTTGGCTTTTGTAGAAGTTTCCCCATTCTTCAGTGCATCCTCTCTGTAGGGGCTGAGCTTTGGAGTCAGACATATCGGGATTCACACCCAGGTCCACCCCTTTGTAGTTCTGGAATATGGTGAGGCTTAATTTCCTATGGTAAAATGCCAGTGATGCAGTATTGCTTCTTGGAAGGACCAATGTTCCCACTTAATTTCATACCCACTCAACCTCACCTTCATGGAGATGTTTAATTCAAATTATCCCCAGTGAAATATCACTGTTTGTGATTATTGTAACTTCTAGGTTTGGAGGCAATATGGCCAATGAGAAAAGGAGAGTTCCTGTACTCAAACACCCTGGATATATTCTCTGGACTAATGTTCCCTCTTTTACAAGTTGACTTTTTTTTAGCTCTTTTCTGTGGCACTTCCAGATTGTATTTGAATAGGGACATTGAAAGTTGATTCTTTGATAAATGCAGCTTAGTGTGTGAAAATAGCACAAAACAGAAAAAATGGTTCCAAATTGAGACTCCCATGATTTGGGTTTCTGCCCCGCTTTGCTCATAGAATGTGTCACAATAGATGAGTTGTTGTTCCATGTTTGTGTTCCTGCATTTCTAAAATGGAGTGCTGGCGGGTGGGAGGAGGGGGTATCCATGGTCCCTTTCATAGTTAATAATTGATGGTTTTTAAAAAGATCTTATTTTATTTTTACTTTCTTCCCCAACTTTCCCTCTAGAGAACATGAAAAGGGAGTTTACCACCCCATCCTTCAGAATAGTATTCATCCTAAAAATATTTTTGAGAAAATATGTATTATATGCTAGAATATTTTGCAAGGAGGGGTATAAAATAATGAAGGCATTTTTTTCAAGTTTTCCATTTTTTATTTTTACCTCATCAGTGAGACAGTAAGGCCAAGAAATGTGTCACAGACTCAATTTGTATCCTTCTTAGTGCCTTAGAGTTGTGAGCACATGATCTGCCGTAGCTGAATTGTCTGTTAAGTCACTATTGAATGCAGTTACTAATAGACAGGGGGCATCAAAACACGCCTTCAGTCATAAGAAACCAACAGTTAAATGTGTGCATAGAAGATTTTGTCTTAACTGTTATTTTTACTCATTCGCTTCTGAAACCTAAATTTCTATAACTTTTTACCTCCAAAATGCACACTCAGGATCAAGGGGGAAAAAAAATCCAGAAGCTGGCTAAAGATTATTCATGATTAAGCCAATGTACCAGTGGGGGTGGCCGCGCGGGGAGGCACGGCGGTTAAAGAGCATGCGTGCTGGCTCTAGGCCCAGTTCCCACTAAATCACGGCGCGATCTCCAGCAAGTACTTAACCTCTGACTTGAGGAACTGGCTCTGCCTTCGCAGGGCGCTGGCCCAATAAGAGTTTCAATTTATGTTCCCAGGCAAAGCTTACTCCTCTTAGAGTAATTCAAAATGCTACTTCCAGGCAATTGCTGTTCTTCATTTCTCTCTCCTGCTGCCCCTTCCTTTTTTTCTTCCATTGATCTATTTATTCAATATATAGGCATCATGTATCATTCATAGGCTAGCCACGCTGCTAGTATTAGGGCTTCCACCAAGTACAAAAAAAAAAAAAAAAAAAATCGTGTTCTTATGCAGTTTACAGCCTATGGGGTGGGGGGGGGGCAACAATTTAGAAAACTGAGTAAAATATATGTTTTAGAAGGCAATTAGTGCTACAGGAAAACATTAAGCAGGAAAGGGGATCCAGAGTGTTGGGAACATGGCAATTCGGAATGGGTGGTCAGAGGAGGCCTTGGTGGGGCAAATGAGGACCCCACAGAGGTGAATGAAACGTGAGGTGATTTGGAGAAGAGCATTCGGGCAGAGGTAAGGCCAGGTTAAGTGACGGCGTGTGTCTGGCATGCCTAAGGGTCAGCAAGCAGGGCGCACTCGTGCCTGAACAGAGTGGGCAAGCAGAGGGAAGCGGCAGGGGGGTCAGAGGAACTGACAGCCGGACTATGCACCGCTGTTCGGCTGCTAGCTCTTTCTTGGAGTGGAGAGGGACGCCTTCAGGGAGCTTTGGGAAGGGGTGTTATATAATCTGATTTTTGTTTTAATTGGATTATTCTGGCTGCTGTCACAAAGATCAGAGAGACCCTCGGGGGCCACAGCAGTGCATCGCCATCATCCAGACTAGCCACAGGGACGGCATAGACCAGGGTGGTGGCTGTGGGGGTGACGTGAGACAGGCAGGTTTGGGATATATTTTGAAGATTTTCCTTTTACCTGTTATTAGTTAGAGAGCTTGACTTCCTTCAGTCACTCAGCTACACTAGACGTTACAAACTACCAAGTGTTCAAGATGTAAACGTCAGCAGGAAATTCTCCTTTTCTTAGGTGAAGTAGGTATACCTATGGATTATGGTTTTTAGACTAATAGCAAGCCTGCTATTTTTTTAACTCAACAGATTATATATATGTGTATATATGTGTGTGTGTATATATATATATATTTTATATATTTATTTATTTTAATAACCTACCATGATTTAGACACATGAATCAGAGTCTATGTAATGGCAAGAAATTTATAAGATAAGTTTAATGAAATACCATATGGAACTGATATCTACACATAACTGCTCAGGACCCAGGTTACATTGAGTCTTCCTTACCATTTAGTAAAGCATCATAAGATTAGTGCTTCCCTAAACATTGCAAAGCCCTACCTGATTCAATCCCAGAAGCAGCTTTACCTTGTTCTGTCTTGACAATTGACCTGTAGACCCCCCCTGTTTCCTGACAGCTCCTCTGCCAAGGGCACCTCCTGTCCATATCACATTCTCCCCAGTGAGAGTATCTCCTCAAGAATTTTATGCGAGTCAATTAAAACCAACTCTGTGAATGCAATTCCGGTGACATATAAACCTAGGATTTTAGGGTCTATATGTAGAGAGCCAGAATATTGCAAATTTTTGATAACCTGGAGTTCCCACTGTATCTGTGTCATTCTGTATTCTTTCTTATGAAGTAAAGGGGTTTGATTAACACATGTGTACTGAGGTGTAAGTAGCACTGCTTGGGCATTTCTGGTATATCTACATTCCAACGGAGCCTGAATCATTGGTGTTAAATCCAGACAAAAAACAAACAAACAAACAAACAAACAAAAAACCAGTATCTCCGAATGCTGGGTGTCCTGGGGGAGATTCTTGGATGCTTTCCTAGGACTTCCTTATAAGGTTTGGCTTGGATATAGCAGAATTTTAAACAGGATCAGTGCTTGAACCATCTAGAACATATTTTCTAATTTCCAGACAACAAAATTAATCCAGAAGCAGGGGCTATCCTGAGCACAATCACTAGATTAAATGGCAGAACTGGCATCTGATTCAGCTCTACTGACAATTGCATTACCTTTTCCCTCCACCATGTGCTGACCATACTCTTCACAATCCAGTGGCCATACACCAAGAGCCCTGGTGGGAGATAGTCTCCCTTGTCCCCACTATAATATATTCGTGTATTGGAAAAATAGCCACATTTGTGCTCCAAATCTTAAGTGAATACTGATAGTCAAAGTTTCACTTTTTTCCTCCCTACAAAACTCATGGGAAATCAAGATAGTTCAAAATCAACTTATTTCCCCAGGATATTTCTGTTGGAACAGGTCTCTTTCTCAGCAAGTAGCTCTACTTTTAGATTAGCTATAAGTATATTTTAACTTTATTTTTTACCTAATAATTTTACTATTAGAATTTGCTGATTTTTATAAAGTTTTTTTCCCTTGGCAACTCAAACTAGTCTGATTCAGGAAATACACACATATATACACACTACACACATGCAATACACACATATACACAGGCACATGCATGTACACTTTTGTGTTCCAGTTACACTGTCAAGTTTTATACTCAACATCTCAATATGATATTTTCAGGAAACACAGCTATATATCCTGAGTTTGTAGATACATACCTGGAGACCAAGAGAAACATTCAAAACTGGAATAATTATTAACAGATTAGGCATACAGATTTTAAAGCACCATATACTGATATTATCATATTTCTAAAATTGCATTTTACATATTTCTTTATAACTTATAAGAATAATGTATTCTTGCCATTTATTAAATTAAACAATTTAAAGTTAGTTAAGGAAAACAATTTTATGTATTTTACAAAGATGGAGAAACTGAGTGTTAAAAAGTGAACTGGCTTGTCTATAGTAATAGCTAGTTTTAAGCAAAACTAAGAGTAGCTTTCATTCTTCCTCATACTCTGTCCACATTCTGATTGCTATTGTATATGCCAAGGATGATGTATAACGTGAAGTGATGTTCTCTGTCCAGTTGAGAATAGAGCATAAAAAAAGCATAGTCCCAAGGACTTCCTTAATATTTTGGGGGATATCTTAGGGTAATGAGTTTGGTAAACATAACCAGCATTTGAATGTCATTAAGTTTATGCCTATGAATTACAATGGATTCCTCTCCAAATTGTCAAAAACTTCAGCAATGCCTCTACTTATTCACATGCAGGAACTAACTGCCTTGTGGTCTCCCACTTTCTCTAGCAGCCTCCCCCCACTCCTACACAATGTGGAATATCTCTATTCCAAAATCAAGTTGATAGTAACTCTACTACATTACTCATCACGTTTCTATTCTGTTTGTGCATTGAGCCATGGGAAGGAGTTATAAAGACAGCATGTCAGGACAGGATGGGAACATTAAAGCCATAAATCATATTCTACAAGTGTCAATGCTAAATCCTAGTGGGTTCAAATGACTACCTTGAAATAAAATCTGAACTAGATTGAGGGATTCCTACTCTGACCTATGAGGAAGTAACTGCTACAGGATTCCTTCCCACCCCCTACCCCCGCTCTAAACTACCAGAAAACCAGACAAAATACATGAAACACTTTTTTTCAGATACTGGACACACAAGCACTATAGATTATGACACCTGAGAAGGAAAGCCAATAAGGTGTGGTCTATGATTATCCAGACTATCTTCTGGAGGAGATTTTCAGGCCAATATGCAAACTAAGTCTAGTGAATCCAGTGAATTATGGAGAAGGAGGTCACAATTCAGGGAGACTGAGATGGCAAGAATTTTCAGGAAAGTATTTGGAGAGGAGAGAGCTAAACAAAGCAAGAATTCCAAAAATCAGTCTAGAAAACTCTTGGGGTCTTGATTGAATAGTACCTGCCCAGGTATAGGATGAAATTCCATAAAGCCATGTGACATAAACAACTGCCAGGACAGATCCTAAGAGCTGTGAGCTTAAAAATTTTATAAGCTCATATAAAGTAGGGATCATTCAATATCCCACCAGGTTGAGTGGAGAGTATTCAGTGAATACAAAGACACCTAAGAAGATTACTCTTAGCTCTAGATTAATGATTACTCTAAAAACTTCAAAATTTGTTGATTCACAAATAAATTAACCTCTGTATCAAACTACAGTCAACATTCTTTAAGGAAAGCAACAGGATTCAGCCCTCAGCAACAAGAAAATTCACCATGTTTGGCAGGCAATTAAAACTTAGTAGATATGAAGATAATCAGGAAAAAGTGACATGTGACCAGCCAAAAAAATGGTCAACAACAACAACAACAAAGAATGGTAAGATGAAAGTAGAAGACAAGAATTCTTAATTAGCTAGTGCAAATTTTATAAATACGCTCAATGAATTTAAAAAATATGTAGACACAATAAAGAATCATTACCCGAAATAAAATATTCATCAGTTTGACTTAATACCAGAAGATAAATCAGTGAATTAAAAGACAGAATAAGAGAAACTGTCTAAACCAAAGCATAAAAAGCAAAAAGAGAAAAAAATAAATAAACAGAGCATCTGTAATCCACAGAAAAATATCAAGCATGGCAGTGAAAATTCAGTAATGTAAAGGAAAGAGGAAGGAGAGCAAAAATGATGTAAGAAATAATTACTTATTTCAAATTTGGTGAAAAGAATAAATCTGTAAGTCAAGAAAAATGAGGGGAGGAGGAAATAAAAACCAAACAGGACCACACCAAGGCATATCACCATCAAGCAGTTAAAAACCAGTGATGAAGAAAAAAATTAAAAATGACAAAGTCAAAAAGACACATTACTAATAGAAGGAAAAAAATAAGAATGCCTACAAAATTATGGAAGCCAGAGGACAGTTGGCTTTAAAGACAATGATATCTTTAAAGTCCTGAAAGAAAACAGAAATTAACTTAGAATTCTGTATCTTATGAAAAAACAAAGACTCTTTCAATAAAAGCTGAGAAGATTTGCTACCAGCAAACACGCCCTGCAAGAATTGTTAAAGGTAGTTTCTGATGGGAAAATATAACTACAAAAAGGAGAGAAAAACACAGAAATGTTAAATAAAAATTATATGTATTAACTTAATTTTAAATATAATTAATTTTAAAGCAAAAATAATAATATTTTATGAGGTTTATAACATGTATAAACTGTGTGTTCATACCACTTCCATTCAGCATTGTGTCACCGGTCTTAATCCATGCAATAAAAGAAGTGTGTTTTAAAAGCTACTAGAACTATTAAGGGATTTGATCAAACAGCAGGATACTAAGTCAGCTCTAACACCAGGAGTATCTCTATACACTCGTGGAAAATTTCTTGAAATTGAAAAAAAACATTTTTCAATAACATGTAAAATTTTAATAATTTGGAATTCATTTAATTAAACATGTGTAAGACCCATAAAACAAAAACTGTAAAACATTTCTGAAAGAACTGAAGTATTTTAAATAGAGATATACAATGTTAATTGGTGAAAAAACTCAATACTGCTAAGATGTTAATCCCAAATTTATCTGTACTTTTCATGCAATCTCAATTAAAGTCTTAGCAGAGCTTTTTGTAGAAGTTGACAAGCTAATTTAACTTTTTATATTAGAAATTGAATACAAAGATAGCTAAAGTAATAAAAAATGAACAAAACTTCAAGGCTTAACAATACCTGATTTTAAGATTTATACATAAATTATAATATAATTGCGTAACATTCCCATCACCACAGATATAGATATTGGAACAGAACAGACATACACGTATATTGTCAAGTGATTTTCCAAAAATTTCTGAAGTATTTAAATAAAAAGAGTATATATTTTTTTGTAACAAATACTGCTCAAACTAGTGGATGTTCCTATGGAAAAAACAAATCTTAACTTTTACCTCACATCATATACAAAGCAAAACAAAACAAAACAAAAATAAAAAACTTGAAGTTGATTTTAGACATAAATATTATCATTAATATTATGAAGTTTTAGAAGAAAATCTTTCCAACATATAGTAGTAAAAATCTTATAGATAAAACAAAATGCACAAAAAAAACATAAAAAAAAATTGATAAATTGAACTTCACCAAAATGAAAAACTTCTTTTCTTCAAAAGACACCATTAAGGACATAAAAATGTGGAACACAGATTGACAAATGACTAATATCCAGAATATATAAATATATATATATTTCTTACAATTTTATAAAATAAAAATGTAACCCATTAAAAACTTTAAAAGATGGATTTGATCATTCCCTTCAAAAATAAATACATCCATATATATATGAAAATAGTTTTAACATTGTTAGTCATCATAGAAATGTGCATTAAAAACACAATGAGAAAGACACTCACTAGAATAGCTATATTATAAAACACTGCCAACATCAAATATCTCTAAGGATGTGGAGCAACTGGAATTTTTATACGTTGCTAGTGGGAATTCAAAATGGCATATCCATTTTGGAAAATAGTGTGGCACTTTCCTACACAGTTAAACACATACATAACACTTTATGCAGCACCAATTCTAGGTATTTACCAGAGAAGATTGGTATTATGTCTCCACTAAAATTGTATGCAAGTGTTCATGGCATTTTTATTCCTCATAGCCCCAAAGTAGAAACAGTCCAAGTGTCCACCAAAAGGTGAATGGATACACAAATTTCGGCATAGTTTCTCATAAAGAACCACTCAAGATGGCACATTTGATATTTGTCTACATTGCTGTGTGTTCCTTGCTTTTTATGCTAAGTGAAAAGTGCCTGCACAAAAGACTATATACGGAAGGATACATTCTAGAGAAGGCAAAACTATTATGAGAGAAAGCACATCAGATGTCCTGCTACTGGGAGAGTGTACAGAGGAGATGCTTTGGGGATGATGGAAATGTTTCATGTCGCGTCATGCTGGAGGTCACATGAATGTGGAATGTGTCAAAACCCAGAGAACTGTGAATTTAAACGAGGTGCATTCATTGTAGGTAAGATAGGCTTCAATAAAGTTGACTGAAAAACATTTGAATTGGATAGCGCCTCTGCTGCCATTTACAATTGAATCTCCTGTTTTCTCTCTAACTCCATCCTCTGCTCTTCTCCATTCTGGCCACATCAGCTTAAAATTTCTCAGACAGGCCAGGATCACTCTCGCCTGAGGGCCTTTTCATTTGGCAGCACCTCCGCCACAGATACCGTGAGATATCTCTTTTTGCTCCCTTTAGGACTTTATTTAAATGTTATCTTCTGATTGAAGCCTTCCCTTAAAATCTTGCCCAGAATGTCCAATTTCCTCCTTAACCCCAAAGGTCCTAGCCCCTTCCCCCAGTTAACTTCTCTCCATAGCCTTTAACGTCATCTAACATGCTATTTACTTTATTTACTTGGCTGTCTACATGACCAAAATTTAGGCGCTTTGAAGGGAGAGATTACCAGTTTTGTTCACTAGTATTATCCTAGTTTCTAGAGCAATGACCAGCACAACATAGATGCTCAGTGCTTTTTTTTTCATTGTATTATTGAATTATATTTGACTACATTCATATTTTCTTCTGGCACAAGCTTTTAAAACTCATATCAAAGAAGATTACAAAATCTCTCACTGTAAAGTGTTCTAGTGGCATTTCTCAAGAGGGTAGTTTTAGAGATAAGAGTAAAATGGTGAGAATATGAGGTGGCAGTGGTGCCATTAAATGGTTTTATGCCAAAGAACTTGCAAATAGCTCAGTATTTTCTGATACCACAGAAATCCTTTATAATGAAGTTCTTAAGAAAATATCTATGTATGAAACATTTTCAAATGGTAAGCAATATAACACTTTATTTTTAGCCAGCTCTCTGACCACACAATTTCTAATAGGCAAGATTTGAACATATGTTTGAAACACTGAAAACAGTTGAACACTGTTTTCAGGCCAACACTTACGGTTCCTCTATTTTGCCCTCCAAAACCCAGTCTGGAATCTTTTATCTTACCAATGCTCTTCTAGGCCTGGAGAGATAGGGAGAAGAGAGAAACAGAGAGAAAGACATAGACAAGAAATACAGACAGAGAGAGAGGGAGAAGGCAGAGATGGAGAGAGAATACACATTTGGGGAGATTTTAATGGCATTTAGCCTTCATACCCGCTAGCGAATATGGCCCATTCAGTGACTTGACATCTGATTAAATACACTGGTATTTCTTCTCCTTGAGAAGAGCACAGATAGGGTAAAAATAAAAAATCTGAAAGAAAAAGAAAGAACCTTTGTGTCTTCCCCCCTATAGATCTCCAACAATAGTGAGGAAGACAATAAATTCTCCTTGTAAATGATTTTCCAAGAAGTTCCCACAGACCCTCAGTTACTCAAAACGCTGTATCCTAACACTGGTAGTGGCCAATTATCCAATGGTGAAAATGGATGAAATGACCTTAATGTCATCAAGATGGGTGGCCATCTCTCCATGATTGGGTATTGCTGTGGATAGAGTTGCTGCCATTTTTATGGCTCAGTACCGCAAAGCAATTAACAGTGAATGAGTGAGCTTCCCCAACCTTTACTAGAAATGGTGGCTGTTTATCATTGTGTCAGACTCTTGGCAGATTCAAGAAATCTAAATTTAATAGGTGACTGCTTTCTCCATGGCTGATTGCAGTCAATGGATCTTCAGGGTATCTCCTCCCAGTCTGGTGATCTGGACCAACAGAACAAGCTGCTGAAAAGGAAGGGAATGAGTGGGACCCACTTTAGAATCAATTATGTACAAGGGCCTCTACACAACTCTTGCACTCCTGTATAATGGCATTTTCAATTGCTTTTAGCAGATTTTGATGACTCGTTCCAATTTAAGCTGTAGTGGCAGAAAAACAGGTGAATGGATAGATACAGAAACAGATATAGATACAGATAGACATAGACATATTTGGCCATTACCCTATCTTATTTGTATATCATTCATGATTGCCCTCTTACTCTACTTTAAAACAACCTTATTTATTTTAATTATTTGAGGACAAAATGCAGCCAATGAAGGCATGTTAGTCAATATTTAAGATCCAAGTCCACCTGAATTGGTCAGCATGGTCCTAGGTATATAGTCATCCTCAAAGAAGAAATTTTATGTACACAAGGCAGCAGACGATACCTGCTACTGATATGTATCTGTACTGGTCAAATGGTAAACACTGGTAGTTGAGGTTAATGGGAAAGTCCTCTTTCATTGATGTGGAGGGGAATGATTCTCAGAAAAGCTGAACAGGCCATATTTTTCAGAAAGATGGATTAGAATGTCTAATACTGTCTTCATAACACACCTACACAAGAGGTATTATCATTCCCATTTTACAAATGAGGAAATTGAGAAGAAAAGTATTTACTTGCCTATCCATGCAGATCATAAGAGGCGGAGCTTGCATTTTAACTCAGGGACCTGGTTCCAGAGTTTGTGATCTAAAGTAATACGCAAGAGCATCTCTCAGTGCTAGGTCTAATGCAATCACCTACTTTGGGAATTGGAATATAAGCAGTTATCTGTGATTTTTAATGTACAGGGTCTAGCAGAGGTAAGGCTTGCTTGAGTGCGGTTGGTAGTGTACATGAATGTCTTGCACAAGATGGACAGCAATTTGAACATTTCACCTAAAATGTCATATGTGCTTGAGTGTGATATTGTCATGTTACAGAATTACATGCTTATGATTTTGTAATAAAATATATTGTAATAAAAGGGTGTTATTTGTGCCAGACCCTGTACTTTTAGAACTGTACACTTGAAACCCATATAATTTTATTAAGTAATGTCACCTTAATAAGGTTTAAAATTTTTTTAAAATTTATTTATTTTTAAACAGAGGGAAAGGAGTGAGAAAGAGAGGGAGAGAAACATCAATGTATGGTTGCCTCTCACATGTCCCCTACCGGGGACCTGGCCTGCAACCCAGGCATGTGCCTTGACTGGGAATCAAACCAGTGACCCTTTGGTTCGCAGACCAGTGCTCAATCCACTGAGCCACACCAGCTAGAACTAAAATTGTTTAAGTAAGTGAATAAAAATAAATTTTAAGAATTTTAAATTTTACCCATTTTCCTCAGGTAATTCCAAACTTTCTTTAAGAATATAGGCATAAGGAAAAATATATATTGCTATATCTATATAATAGAATATTACTCAGCCTTTAAGAAGAAATGAAGTACTGATACATGCTGCAACATGGAAGAACCTTGAAAACATCATGCTGTGTGAAAGCAGCCAGACACAAAAGGCCGCATAGTAGTGTATGAAGCTATTTTTACAAAATGTCCAGATCAGACAAATCTCTAAAGACAGAAAGTAGATTCATGGTTGATGGAGGCTGAATATCTGCTAATATATATAAGGGTACTTTTTAGTGGTGGGTGATAAAAATGTTCTGGAATTAGATAGTAATGATGATTGCACAACCTTGTACATTTACTAAAAACCACTGAATTGCACACTTTAGAATGTCACGCTTTATGGTATGTGAAATATATCTTCATTTAAGAAAAAAGAATTGAGTTATAACTGAGAACACTAAGAAATAGAAATAAGAATTACCTTTTCCTGAATATACATGTCAGGAACTAGGCAACAATTTAAATATACCATCTCATTTAATTCTCATGAAAACTCTAAAAAGTAGGTACTGTTATTATTATGCTCATCTTCCAGACAAACAATAGGAGGCTTGGAGGGTTTTTGCGACTTGACCAACCTAATTAGGTAAGCGGCTGTGGTGGGGAACACAGCCAGCCCTGTCTGACTCCAAAGTTAGCGTGCCAGTTCCGCAGCCACTTGCACAGAATCACCTAGCTGGCCTGCAAATAATTTGTAAGAAAAATAAAGGTCAGAATAGATGATCCTGATAAATATTTAATATCCTCTGATTTCATAGCTCCCTTGGGGCTGGAGAGTGAATGTTTCACACCTGGGTCACCCTCTGCAAGCAGAGCTGGGATCGGGAGTGGACATGCTCACAGCGGAGCAAAAGAGAGAGGAGGCAGGGGAAGAATGCTGACCCCGGCTGGAGCAGGAATCTCCAAAGGCAGCACCTCCCCAGTGTCTCAGACAGGCTCACTCTCCGTGTGGTTCTCACAAAGCCAAGGTCTGTGGGGAAATCCCCAGGAATTGTAGAAACTCAAGTTTCATTAAAAATAATAAAAGTTTATGACTTTTGAGAATTTATTATGTGCCAGTAACTGTGTTTAGACTCTTCATAACAACCCTATAGTGTGTTTTTATTAATCCACTTTGTAGATAATAATATAGATCAATTATAGAGCTAATAACTGTTTGAGCACTTCCTCTACCATTGGCAATAATATCATGCCAATGTATATGAGACTAAGAAAACTAAGGCTCAGTTAATATGTCCAACTTAGCATAGCTGATAGAAGTTGGAGCTTGGATTTAAAAGCCAGTTTGCATTCTCACAAAGCAAATCAATTCATACAACATATAATGAATGCCCAGATCAGAAAACTGAGCATAACCAGCATCCCAGAAAATCTCTCATATCCCCTCCTGGTCGCTCCTTCCTTTACCCAAAGGTAAGCACTACCCTGACGTCCATCACCATCAACTCATTTTGCCTGCTTTTGTACTTCACATGACTTGTTACCAGGCAGTAAGGAATAATTTGTATCTGGCTTTCCTCCTCAGTGTTACTTTTACTTATTTGAAATTCTGTTTTTATATTTTGCAATAGTGTGTTCTTTGCTACATAATATCCCATCACATGGATGTATCACGCTCTACCATTCTACTGGTGATGGACATTTTTGATGCACTGAGGTTTAAAATATTTCTTCTGCTATAAATATTATTTTATGTGCCTTTTGGGAGCATCCAAATGCAGGTACGTCCTAGGAGTAAAATGGCTGGATCATGGGTTAGGCATATATAACCAGCTTCAGCAAACACTGTTAAACAGTTTTTCAAGGTAGATTTAATCATGGACACTCTCATCAGCAATGGCTGAAAGTTCCAATTTCTCTCTATCTTTACTAACATTGATGATGTGTATTTATTTTTAGTTTAGCTATCCTGGTGCCTATGTAATTGTATTGATTTACAGTTTTAATAAATTCAATAAAATAATAACTAATGAGGTTAAACACATCTTTTACTTTTGAAATGTCTGTTTAAATCTTTTTTCCCATTTACCTAATGGGCTCTGTACTTTTCCTCTTGATATGTAGAAGATATTTAAGCATCTATCTGTACATGTAAGATTGGGCATTGTGCATTTTTCTATGTGAGTTATATTTCAATTAAAATAATTTAGTAACTAAAACAATCTGATATAAGGGATTATATAATTAACCACTATTTTTACATTTGCTCCAATTTTATTATTTATATCTTAACTTCATTCCAAAATATTTGGCAAACAGGTTTCATCATTATTTCCATTTTTCAGATGGAAAAAAAAAACAGTGAAATAAGTTCTCAGACAGTAAAATAGTGAGTGGTGTTGGTCCTGGAAGCTATACCCTCAAACTTCTGGGTTTCCATTCCATTGACATTTTTCCCCCGACAGTTTTATTGAGATGTAATTGATATATAATATTGTATTGGTCCAAAATATACAACATAGCAATTTGCTATATGTACATGTTGCAAAATTATTATGACATAGATTTACTTAACATGTATTGTCTCACATATCTGTATTTTTTTGTGATGAACTTTGAAGATCTACTCTCAGGGCAACATTGACACATTTTTTATTGCGGTAAGAACCCCTTTTTAACAAACTTTTAAGTGCACAACACTTAACTATAGGCACAATATTGTACAAAGATGGCTAGAAGTTGTACATTTTGTATAACTGAAACTCCATACCCATTGAACAACTATCCACCTTCCTACACCACCCCAACACACAGACACACAGGTACACACACAGATACACACACACACACACACACACACACACACACACCCCTAGTCCCTGCCAACTACCATTCTATTCTATGTTTCTATGAGTTTATTTTAAATACTTTATAAAAATGCCCTGGCTAGTGTGGCTCAGTGGATTGAGTGTCGGCCTGTGAACCAAAAGGTCACTGGTTCAATTCCCAGTCAGGGCACATGCCTGAATTGTGGGTCAAGACCCCAACTGGAGGTGTGCAAGGGGCAATGATCGATGTATCTCTCTCACATCGATATTTCTCTCCCTCTCTTTTTCTCTCTTGCTTCCCTTCTCTCTAAAAGTAAATAAAATATTTTTAAAAAGTAAAAATGGAATCACACAGTATTTGTCCTTCTGTGAATGGCTAATTTCACATAGTATAATATCCTCTAGGTTGTCACATAGGGTAGGATTTCTTTCTTTTTTAAGGTTGAATAATCCTCCATTGTATGTATATACCACTTTTGCTTCATCCATTCATCAGTTGGTGGACGTTAGGTTGTTTCCATATCTTGGTTATTGTGAATAATGCTGTTATGAATGTGGGAATGCTAATTTCTTTTAGAGATCCTGATTTCAATTCTTTTGGATATATGCCCAGAAGTAGGATTTCTATAACTATCTGAGAAAGGTATTTCGGGTCCTGTCTGTTGTTGCTGAAATCATATTCTATGGAGTTCAGCTGCCTCTCTGTGTTGAAAAGTCCATCTGGGAGAAGCAACAGAGGGATGAGTGGGTAGAAAGTGCTACTACAAATAAATTAAATAACAATGGAATTAAGGGGTTGAAAAATTTATGTTGATAGAGAACAAATTAAATCATGGGACTGTCAAGATTAAAATGTGCCTTAGAAAACATCTAGAGGACTTCTGATCAAAATGGTAGTGTAGGCAGATATGACTCACCTTTTCCCACAACCACATCAAAATTACAACTAAAATATGGAACAGCCACCACTCAGAACCATCAGAAAATGAGTTGAATGGTAGTCTAACAACTACGGAATTAAGGAAACCATATCCATCCAGACTGGTAGGAGGGGCAAAGATGCAGAATGTGATGGTCCCCCATCCACATGTGGTGGATAAAAATTGAGAAGAGATATCTTGAGAGCAAGGACTCCCAGCTCCACACCAGGCACCCCGGCCCAGGGTTCCAGTGTCAGGAAGATAAGTCCCTATAACTTCTGGCTGCAAAAAATAGTGGGAATTGAGTTGGTGGAAGAGACCGATGGAGCTCCAAGCAGTTCCACTTAACCCACACACAGACTCAATGACTCAAGATTCACTTCTTCTGAGCTCTAGCACCAGTGATACCAGTGATAGATAGGGAGAAACTAAAGTGTCTGGCATCAAGGTGAGCCAAGGCCCTTTTCTAAAACCTCTCCCTACAGTGCCAGAAAGTTGGTGCCATGTCTGAGACTCCATCAACGTGGCTAACACTGTTTGACCCACCATGGAGATCCCCAGGGACTCCACCCTACCCAACTTATGGGCCTACCCAAGCTGCTTTTCCATATAAATGACTGATCTTGGCTCATGTTTCACAACTTCCTAAATCCTATCAAATAAGCAACAGTGGGCCTCAGTGAGCCCCGAGCCCAGCTCTAGCAGCAGCCACCCTAGATTCACAGCCTGGCGTTGCCTGGGGATCTCCAAGCCCAGCACAAGTAGCAGCCATCTCGAATTGCTTTATAGCTCAGGAATGGTGGCCTCAGGCAAAACATAGGTGGGGGGTGACCTTGGCTTGCACCACTTGGGAAACCCCAGGGCCAGTGCATCCAGTGGACAGCTACAGGCCACATCAGAGTCCACTACTCTGCACCTGCACAGCTGATCCTCCATAGAGCGTAGAGATTGGTGGTAAATGGCCACAGCCAACACTTGCAGCTGACTGGCCTGGCTAAATCCTTCCCATTGATCTATCAACAACAACCAAAGATCAACTACAAAAGGAGGGTGTACTCAGCCCACATGAAAGGTTCACCTTGAATACCCAGTTTAGGTGACAGGGGACACTGTGCCACTGGACCCTGCAGGACACCTACTATATTAGGCCATACTACCAAAACACAGAATCAAAGCAGCTACATCTAATACATAGAAACAAACACAGAGAGGCTGCCAAAACGAGGAGACAAGGATACATGGCTCAGATGAAAGAACAGATCAAAACTCCAGAAAAAGAGCTAAATTAATTGACATTAGTAATCTGTCAGGTGCAGAATTCAAAACAGTGGTTATAAGGATGTTCAAGGAACTTAGTGAGGACCTCGAAAGCATACAAAAGATCCAGTCAGAAATGAAGGATAAACTAATTGAAATAAAGATCAATTTATAGGGAAATAACAGTAGAGTAGATGAAGCCAAGAATCAAATCAATGATACGAAACATAGGGAAGCAAAAAACAATTAATCCGAACAACAAGAAGGAAAAAGAATCCAAAAAATAAAAATAAAAAAGGAAAGAAAGAAAAATTGAAGATAATATAAGCAGCCTCTGGGACAACTTCAAGAGGTGTAACATTCACATCTTAGGGGTGTCAGAAGGAGAAGAGAAAGAGCAGGAAATTGGAAATCTATTTGAAAAAATAATGAAAGGAAATTCCCTAATTTGGTGAAGGAAATAGACATGCAAGCCCTGGCAGCACAGAGAGTCCCAAACAAGATAGATGCAAAGAAGCCCACTCCAAGACACATCATAATTAAAATGCCAAAGTTAAAGATAAAGAGAGAATATTAAAAGCAACAAGAGAAAAGAAGTTGGTTACCTGTAGGAGAGTTCCCATAAGACTGTCAGCTGATTTCTCAAAAGAAAATTTGCAGGCTAGAAGGGATTGGCAAGACATATTCACAGTCATGAAAAGCAGGGACCAAGATTGCTCTACCTAACAAGGATATCATTTAGAATCAAAAGGCAGATAAAGAGCTTCTCAGACAAAAAAAAAAAAAAAAAAAAAAAGAAAAGAAAAGAAAGTTCATCATCACCAAACCATTATTATATAAAATGTTAAAGGACCTTATTTAAGAAAAAGAAGATCAAAACCATGAACAAGAAAATGGAATAAATATATACCTGTCAACAACTGAATCTATAAAACAAACTAAGCACACAAGAAGAACAGAGAAAGAATCATGGATACAGAAAGAATTTTGATAGTTGCCAGAGGGGAGGGAGGTATGAGGGAATGGGTGAAGAGGTGAGGGGATTAAGAAGTACAGATAGATAGTTAAAGAATAGCCATAGGGATGTAAAGCACAGCATAGGGAATGGAGTAGCCAAAGAACTTATACGCATGGACATGAACAGTGGTGGGCATTGCTTGAGGGAGTTGGGGTGCTGGGTGGAGGGTGTGTAGAGGGGGAAGAATCAGGACAACTGTAATAGCATAATCAAAATATAATTAAAAAAAGAAAACAGCTAGTTGAACACCCCCCTCCCCATAGATGCTTATTTGATCCCTTCAGCAATGTATCCCAGAAAAGCATGTACAAACAACTTTTATTTCCATTTTTGTATTTAAAAATCTCATACAGTGAAAATAAACGGTCTCATATTTTGGATTCCATTCACACCAGCATTTGTTTTCTTGGCTCCTTCCCAAGGTGCCACCTTGCCTCTTGGTCCCAGCAGCCAGCCCCCAATAAACAAGAGGGAGGCTCTGACCTTCCCAACAGGACTCAGCACCTTGGCTTCCATTCTCCAATCTGTTACTTCAGACCTGGGGCCAGAGGAAGGAAAGCCAATCAAAATGCCTGTTTTTTTGTTAAAACATTGCCTGCTTTTCTTAATGCTTGCAAGCTGGGGACAGTTAGTGTTGCTGCTTAGAAACAGTGGCCTGACGTTGACTGGTCTCAGCAAACTGAGAGAGGGCACACTGAAAGATAATGAGATCGACTAGCTTCTCTCACTAGCTTATGCTCAAGCCCAGAAGGGACCAAAAGGAGATAAAGTCTTGGCAATAGCCAGCTCCCTGATTCTAACCTGCCTCATTCTTTGCTCCCTGTGCCAAGAGGTATGCCAGCTGGACATGCCCCAGTTACTGTGGTCGATCAAATACAGAGAACTTTAAGAACAGAGCTTTGTTTTTTCTTTCCCCAGACTGCTGTGAAGTCAGCTGTGCTGCCTGTATAAATGTGACCTAGAGCCCTTTATGTGCCAGATGTGAGCAGATGTGCACTTAGCACGACTCCTTTATGCCAACCACCAGCTAGTGGAGCAGCTGATTAGAAGAGACAAGATAGAAAAGTAAATGTGGCTGTGTAAGTGGCTAACACAGCAATATAGCCTTGCAAGCTAAGCAAAGGTTGAGGATGCAGGTAAAATAGGACCAGGCTTGAATAAGCAAGGTCAAGGAAAAACAAACAAAGATAGAATATAAAGGAGGATTGGAGAAGACAGGTAAACCTTTATTTACTTAATCTTTTTGGTCTTAAGAAAAAGTTGGTAAGCCAAAGCTCTGCAAATTTAGAAATATGCACAGGCTCACACATACATAGGTTCATTTATTTAAATGCTGAGGCTATTCAGGAAACAGCAAATATACCACTAAGACTGGGGTAAAGCCTTCTGGTAGGATTTTAGGACAGTAGAGAAGGTGACCTCTGGCTTGCAGAGGATTTTTGCATGGCCCACGGAGCAATTAGGACTTTGGTTTCTGGTAGGTAGGCAAAAGAGAGTGGCAGAAGGAGGTGTTACTCTAAAATAATGTAGCTTGATGGACAGTTCAGAAGGAGCGCTCTCTAAGATGTGCTGGAGAGGCAGAGAATGTAGGTGGGGAGAGCAGTGAACACCTTAGACAAGGGCCTAAACCAGAGCTATGTGATGCTCTGAACTGAGGGAGAAGAGGTGGGACCCAGGGTGGTGGGAGCTAAATGGGAAAGTCTACAGAGATTAGAGAATGAGTTATGGATTGTAGCTGAGGGGAAGATTCAAGGAAGATGACAGAAATTTCTGTGTGAGTACCTGAGGACAGAGGGAGGAGCAAGCCAGTCTTCAATAATCACCTGCCCAGTGCTTGCTGCTATGTTGTTTAACCCTCACAACCCTATACGCTAACATGACCATTCGCTTTACTGATTTGTTTTTATTTCTTAACAGAGGTGGCAACCACAGTGCCTAAGGTCCCTAGTTTTCCCAGGACTAAAGGATTCCAGAGCCACAGTGCTTCCAGTGCTAATGCGGGAGAAGTCCTGAGCAAGCGGGAACATTTGATCAGCCCAGGCCCTGAGCTCAGTGTTTCGCTCACTTGGTCAAATTCACACACTCTCTCTCCATAACCCACACTTTTCTCTCACACCACACTGATTCCCAAGGGGATAACAACTCTGTTTCCCAGAACAGCAATACAGAAGGGAAAACACATGTGATTCAGACTGGGAAGGCAATGGTGGTAAATAAAACATTCTATTTTGGAAAAATCAACATTCGGTTTCTCTAAAATAGAGGCTTTCATTATTAATTTTTTTTTAGTCTTTTTCTCTCATAGCCTCAATGTTCATCAAACCCTCCTCCCTCATTTTGTTTAAAGGCTCGATGCAGAGTGGTTATTTTTGCGATTGGATAATTACCTATATTTTAAGCTTAGGGTTCAGACTCTCAGAAAAGGTGTGATATGCATCTAATGAATAAATATCTGCCTGGTTACTGTGATACACCTGTGTCAGGTTGTCTTCCTAATTTCTTCCAAGAAGCGATGACAGGTCAAGTATATGTCAGGGTCAGGCAGCAACTGCTGGGTGGACATGGGGCGCAGCTGAGACCCTCAGGGGAGGGGCTGCGAAGGGAATCCAGCGAGCGACTGATACATACCATCTCATCACGTCCCTTGCCTGGAATCCCTGCTCACTTTCTTATCAGGTCAGAGAAAATGAGGCCTCTTGATCAGTGGTGTCAGAATCATTTGGGAGTTTGTAAGAAATTCAAATTCATGGCCACACCCCAGACATACTGAATCAGAATCTTTGGGTCCCAAGAATGTGTGGCTTTATGTTTTGTAGGTAACTCCCATCATTACAAAAGATGTTAAGCATAACGGGCCAAGAGGCAAAATCAAGGATATCATGTGTAAGGTCTGTGTCACAACTACTCAACTCAAACACTGTAACAAGAAAGCAGCCCTAAACAGTACCTCAAAGGATGAATGCGCATATTGCAATAAAGCTATTAGTGAACACAGAAATTTGAATTTCATATAATTGTCATTTGTCTCAAAATTTGCCAACTTCTTTTGATTTATTTATGTCAAAATTTGTAAACACACAGAAATGACTAGGCAGGATTTGGCTTGGGCTATAGTTTAAGGAATCCTACCTTTGACAATCTAGACTGGGTAAGAGAAGATGAGGACAGAGACAGACAATGTGAATCTTCCATTAGTCAATATTGAAGTGTCCCAAGAACACCAATAAGCTGCCAGTGTCCTGTTGCTAAAGAAAATATGAATTTCATAGCCATACTGTTTCAGAGCTGTCCCTTTTGGGTACCCAAGCACTGGAAATACCAAAAACATCCATTAATACGCGTTGGTTACATTAAATATGGTATAGCCATGCCTAGTCATTAAACATGATTGAGGCAGGAACATTTAAACACCAGAATGGATATTGAATTATATTAAAGAATTAAAGTTATTTTTACCAATGGTAATAATATACCTATTTTCAATTGGGATCTTGTTTTTTATAAAAATATATAGAAATCTTTCTTGAGTAAATTAGATAAAGTCAGGAATAGAATTTGCTTCAAAATAAGGTGATAAGGGGGATATAAAGGAATATGTGACCATGACTTAATTGTGGAAAGTATATGATAGGCACAAAGGGTTAGAATGTTATTTTCTTTACTTTTTTACATTTAGAATTGCTTATAATAAGTAAAAAACAGTTTTATCCCTACCCAAATGATGATTGAGGCAGATCTAGGTGGGCTGATATGGAACAATGTGCATGCTGTATTGTTCGTTGAAATAAAAGCAGACTACAGAATAATATGTAGAAGATGGTTTATTTATATGTCTCCCAAACGGTCCAGCACCAGGTAGATTCTTGACATTTCAGCTTATGTTTCACAACCCTCCACCTATCTTTCTAAAATACAGCTTAGATCCTCTACTTGCCTTGTTTAGAAAACTCTGAATGGCCTTTTTCTTTTACTAAGTATGGCATTCAAGTTCCCGTAGAGTATGTCCATAATGTATCTTTGCAGGTATTCTTCATTCCACTCTTCTTTTTCAATGCTTATTATACATTATAGTAAGGCCATTATGTGCACAGAATTTAAAGTCATGTAGTTATACAATAACCAAGTTCTGGCCCTGATACTGGCTTTATGACTTTAAATAAATTCCCCTGCTTCTCTGAGCTTTACTAAACTCATAAATGGGCATAACGGTGCTTATCTCATACGGCTGTTATGGAAAACTAAGTGACACACACATGAAAAATGTTTAGTGTGAAGTTTGACATTAATTTAATGGACGGTAGCTATCATTGTTAATAATTATCATTATTTAGCCATTTATTTCCTCACTAATTCAATAAATATTTATTGATCCCTCATTAAATGCTAGGCACCATCCTAAGCTGATAATACAATATTCACCATTTCAAAAATATATCATGCATTTTTACAGTGTCAGAACCATTTTAATTTTATGATTTATCCTTTTCACTTCTCTGTTAATTCTTACTTATTTACTTTCATGACTGATTCAATGTTCTTCTCCCAACTCCACTGCTGCCCTAGGAATTACTCATATCTTCTTTCCTCATACCACTGTAACACCTTGTTCAATCCATGATTTCAATAGTTATAAGCCAGCTTCTTAACTTTTGTCTACGTTAGCCCTTTTTTTTTCCTAAAAAGGATCCATTTTTAATTTACCTTTATATCTTCAGAGCCTAGAATATGGCCTGGTTAGAGGTCCTTCAAGGGTATATCTATTGGAAAGGGATATTATATCTTTCCTTTAATAGCGAGAAATGAGGTCACAAGTAAATAGTTGTCATGATCATCAAATATTAAAGCCAAGGTATCTGAGACATTACAAAGACTAGTCTCTTTACTTTTTAGATGGCCACAATCAATATCAATGAAGTACACAAAGTTTCATGACTTTCAGCTCATTCATTCATTCATTCAATAAATATGTACTTTGTGGTTAACTCCACCAGAAACTAGAGCCAGTATAGGGTTCTTTCCATGGCACCATGTTGCCTCCAAGTTTATCAATAGTCCTTTTCCAGAGGGTACGTGTGGATATGAAGGAGACATGTGGAGGCAGGAATGGGGCCAGCGTTGCCATAGAAAGTGGAATTGGGTGAGGAAAAATGGCATCTGAGAAACCACATCTGCCCAAAGTCACATTTTGTTCTGGAGTCAAAACTTGTAAATTACCTCTTGGCTGGCTTGCAAATTCCTGTAATCTATTTCCACTTCTTTCTCACTAGTAGTGATTGAGGGAAATTATCTTAACATCCAATTTCTGCTTCCTCATTTTTATAGTGTATTAAACCAGACAATGGTTCAAAATTTTGTTAGGCCTAAGAGCAAATGGAGATCTGATAAAAGTTGTGGATTTTCTCTCCAGGAGGGAAAATTGCACACATTCAATACATATATGTACACACAAATACATACTTTTGCAGCATTCATGGGATCACTGCTTTTTAACCTAGGGGACATGTTTTCCAGATTAAGAACTCTTAGATTCAGGGGCCTCCCAGACAGGTCTAATTGTATAATTCTACCTTGTCAATCTTTCAGACACAGGGTGTGATTGAGAACAGCTACTCCAACATGCCCCTCTTTCTCCCTCAGTTTAGGTCCACAGAGGAGAAAGCATTTGGCACGCAGATGCGCATCTAGCCATCATGGTCCGAGTGCAGTGGAGAGGAAGGGGAAATGGGGATTCCAGTCATAGCACAATGTATGTCTCCTGCCTGCGTTGCTGGGTTTCACTTATTGAATTAGGACAAATTGGAACTTTCATAAACTGTGATATAAATCATTATCTCGAGTTAGCAGATGCAGCCGCACCAGGGTAGAGCACTGTTAATAACTCTGCTGGATTAGGACTGATTGGAACAATTTGAAACTTGTTTCTCTCAGCTTGATCAGCCTCATTGTAAGCACAGCAATTATCCCATTTCACTTTCAATGGCTCAGCACAGACATGTTGCCGCTTTATATCCATCCTTCTTAATGAAGCCAGCTTACACTTTTGTTCATTTGTTAAAGAGCTATCCTTGGCAAACAATAAATGACTCTGCCCCTTGGGGTATAAGGTGGATGCTTGCAAGGCTGAGATCTCTCATGGGCTCCACAAGTGCAGTTCAAATAAATTCATAAGTTTATTTATTTGTTTCACTTATTTCACATTTGAGTAACCACTATGGGCCAAAGACTAATCTTTTAGGTTACACGACATCTAGAATTAGAATAAAATATATTGTGTTGCACCTGTGCCATTGCTATTTCTTCTGACAGATGTACATTTGAGGGCTGGGGCCATCCTTTAATATGGATGTGATATATTCATATTAAGTTCTTATAAATTATCAGTTCTCTACTATGGTAACCAATGTACATCTAGGAAGCTCAAGGCAAGGGATGCAACAGAGTTACAAAGAAGTTTAGAAAAGGAAGCTCCATCTTTGTGCTGAACTGATGAGTAAAGACTTCATAGAAGCAGAAGCATATGAGCAGGTCTTTATTAACAGAGTAGAGTGAATTCGACAGGTGAAGAATGAGAAAGTATACTTCAAACAGAGCGAAGGTCATGATCCAAAGGCACCTTTCATTACTTTGAGGAAACTGAGGTGAAATATTAGGTGGCACAGATAGGGTAGAGAATTGCCAAATAAGGATTCCTTTTAAAACCTTGAAAGTTTGGACTAGTTGCCAATGAAATATAAATAAAAATTAAACATGTATTCATCATATAGCATATTTGGGCTCCTCAAGGTACCTAAGGCCCAAGACTTCTACTTGTCATTTATTGTGTTTACATTGATTTATACAATTAAGTTGCAGGTTACACCATTATAGCTGACACCTGTATACACTATAGCATGCTTACCAGCAAAGGCCCGGTTTTCATCTGTCACTGTGCAGTTGACCGTCTTTACCCACTTCACCTGGTTAATTCCCAATGAAGGGTACTTCCATAGACACTGAGAAGGCCATCCAATTTTATGCTGCCTTCCAAATCAAGTACTCCCGATTTTGATTGAATATTACACTGTCTTTTAAAAGACTTCCTACAGCCTGTGATATTTTTGTAGGGGTAGCGCGCGCGCGTGCACACACACACACACACACACATACATTTTATACACTCACCTTCCAAAGTAAGAAGTAAAATTTCTCTAAAAATGTTGAAGGCTTCATATGCTTTTGCGAGATCGCACTCATCTCTTTCATCCTTAATCCCACCCTGAGGTAAGCACTATCCCAAATTCGGTTTCTAGTATTCTTTGCGTATACTTAAAAAATCCATGGTAAGAGAATGCAATGTACTAACATTGCATTTCCTTTGTCCACATATGTAAGTCTTTGAGATGTAGTGATGTTGATAAGTGTAACTTCAGTTCATTAATTTTTTTTTCTAAAGATTTTGTTTATTTATTTTTCTAGAGGGGGAAGGGAGGGAGAAAGAGAGGGAGAGGAACATCAATGTGAGAGAGAAACATCAATCCGTTGTTTCTGACCTGGGACCAAGCCTGCAACACAGGCATGTGCCCTGACCCCCTGACTGGGGGACCTTTTCGCTTTGGGATGATGTTCAACCAACTGAGCCACACCAGGCAGGATGAGTTCATTCATTTTTTACTGCTGATGGTCCTCCATGGGAAAAGTAGATTGTTCATGCAAACTTTTGTATATTTGTCTCTCCCACTGGAGATGAGTCTCCATAATCTCTTAAGGCCAGCTGTCTTCATCTCCGTATTCTCAGTGTCCTGCACGGCACCTGACACAGAGTGAAGGTGAGGTGACGACATGCTGAATGATGACCACGTCCATGAGGGAAGAAGAGATTCATTCATACGGAAATTTTGGAAGATAAGATAGCATTCAAGCTTCACGTCAACATTCACGATATATATTTTTGTCTTTTGAGGGTTGGGAATAGGATAAGGGAAACCATGAAGGAAATAAATAAAGGCCAAATATGGGGTATAGAAGACCCACAGTGACCCATGTAAGAAAGATAAATGAAAAATTAAGCTCGGTAGAATTTATGGGTCTTAGATGATAAAAGATTAGCAATGACATAAAAACTAGGCCTATGATTTTCCTACCAGTTTGACTTGGTGACAGCTGATGATTCTACCGCATACTTGCTGATGATAAGAAAAAGGGAGCAGGCATCCACTTGAACCATTGCCAACAGTGAGAAAAGTCTCAACATCACAGTGTGATGGAACCTTTGAATTAGAAGGAGTCTTCAAAACCTGTAATTTAATTTCCTAATACTTAAACCTCTGCTACTGACTACCACCCCGCACCCATCCTCGTCCCCATATGGTCTCCGTCAGGATTTGGCAAGTGACAGAGAGCTAAATACCTTTTTGGACAACCCTCTCTAGCTCTCTGACTTTTAGGACTTTATCTTTGGTAATGGATTAGATAATAATAATACCAATAACAGTGACAATCACTTTTAGAATACATGCCATGTGCCAGGAAGGCACTAAGCTACTGTAAGTGCTCTCTACAAACTTGTGTATTTATCCATATAGTATCTCTGTGAAGCACAGTAGATACCATAAAGTTTCAAGAAATGTCAAATGAAGGAATACCAGCACTACCCCTACTTTACGAAAAAGGAAAGGTACACATGGGAAAGACAACATGTGCACTTACATTAGTAAAAGGCAGTCTTATCTGAATCTCATCTTGACTCAACAGTCAGGAAATTGACAGCCATGATGTACAAGTCCCCCAGAGAGAAATGCCTGCCAATAACTGTTTCCTAGTGATTATACTTCTAGACATCAGTCCAACCTTAAATTTTCTTCCTCATGTCAACATCTGATGTATTTGAAGATAATTAACTTTGACCTTACAGTGCTTCCTTTTTCTAATTATCCCAACATTCTTTGTTTCTTCAAAAATGATCCCTTAAACATTGTTTTTTTAATCCACGTTATCTTTGTATGGGATTTAGAAATGAGCTGGGTCAGACTGAACTCAGCCAGGGTTTATTAGGAGCTGAAACACTCCAGCGAAGGTGGTCTATTTGGCACCTGAGATCTAGTAATAAATTTTATCTCCTGCTGTTGTAGCGTTTCTGCAGAGACCCTTTCTGTTCTAAGTTTTTGCCCTGAAGTAATTGCTGGTTGGCCCTGCCTGCTTGAGGTAGGAAGTCTACCTTTTTAAAAGCAGTGCCACTAAAGCAGGTCACAGGAAATTGCCACTGGAGTTTCTGAGTCCTGAAGGGCATAGAGAATGTGATTAGGGCTCATTATGTCCAAGGTTGTGGGCTAAGATCACATTCATGTTTAGATTGCCATGGAAACAGAGCTGAAGTGAACTGACCGGCCTCTTTGCCCCTACCTGGATCCCTCCCTGAGAAGCTGATTGAAGAGGAGGCTTTGCATGGTGCTCAAAAGAGTAAGGACCCATTAAATGACCTTTTATTTGATAGTTAGGACCCCCAAATGAAGGCTACAATACAATGAACAGAGGAGGAATGATTGATACCAGTTGGAAACCTCACAGCATTATGGGATAGAGTGGTGATTACCTAGTAAATTAGAGTAAAGTAGACAGCAATTCAAAAAAAAAATCAATGTCTAGTTTATTGAAATGGTATTGATTCCTCACTCCCTAAATTCATTAGAACTACATCCAGAAAAACAAACAAACAAACAAACTTTATGTGTTAAGAAGCATTGGAGGAGAGATTTGATACTTAGCGGGAGAAAATGAAAAGTTGTACATTGGTTCCATTCGTCTTTCATCCAGCAAACTCTGAATACCGTACAGAAGACTGAGAAGAGTAAGGACTTAGGGGCCAGAGGAACCTAAGGTAAAATCCTGTTTCACTAATTGCCTATATTATGACCAACTCTTTTCAACTCTAGGAAGCTCAGTTTTTTTGTCTATAAAATGGGAATAATTATATAAGCAATTATTAAAATGGGCATAATGAAACCTTGAATATGATTTTAAATAAAAATTTATTGAGAGCTCTTAATGGTAAGTGGGTAGCTAGGTTATCTCCTATATCCTATCAAGTCTTCTCTATTTTTTAGCTATGAGACCTTGAGCTAGTCATCTAACTTTTTCTAATCTGTTATTTCATCCGTTAGATGTAGACAATCTACCTGAAGGAGGTTGTAATGTTTAAATGACAAATTACATGTAAAGGGAATATTGCAGCACACCAGCCATAGTAGCCACTCAATAAATAAGAACAATTACTTTACACTTGGGAAAACAGAGGCACAGAGAGGTTAAGTAACTCTCATGGTCAATGTTAAACTATTGCCAGAACATTTTCTGGCTATGGGAGTTAACAAACAAAAATACTAATAAGTAAATTACATAGCATATGAGAAAGTACAAAGTGCCTTTCTAGAAGAAAATAAAGTGAGCACCATGACAAGGAATTAGGAATATTAAATGGGTGGTGAGGGGTAATTAATTATAACTAGGGTGATCAGGATGTGCTTCACTGAGAAAGTAATGTTTGAGCAAAACCTTGAAGGTGGACCATGTGCATATCTCATAGAAGACAACGTCAGGAGGAGGGAAGAGTCACAGGTCTTACTAGCGGGGATGACAATGGCTCCAGCCAGCAAGGCTAGAACAGAGCGAACAAAAGATAGAGGAGGTGCAAAAAGAGAACGGTGCCCCGAGGTCAGAGTGTGTATGGCTTGATGGCCCCTGCAAGGACACTGGCTTTTACTGACAAATGGGGAGCTATAGCAGGGTTTTAAACATAAGAATGACATGCTCTCATTTATGTTTAAAAAGGAAGTTAGTTTCAAGTGTAAAAGCAAAATGCATACATCCTGAAGCATGCACAAACTCAAGCAACAGAGAACCCCTAATGTCTTCTTTGGAAAACTTTGATGATGTTTCTTACAACTTTATGTAAATCTACAATTATCTAAAAATTTTAAAAAATAATTAAATGAACAGGAAAAACAGGTAAAGAAATTGTCGACATCTCAGGGATCCCTTTTTAGGACAAAATCTCACAATTAAAATAAACTGTGGAATCACAACTTAACAGAAAATAGACAAGAGGGGAAAAGGAAAAGAACTGTGTCCTCCAAAGCTGTAGCCACTAACCATATATAGCTACTCAGCACTTGAAATATGGTGTGACTGATATGCATGTTAAGTATAAAACACACACAACAGACTTTGAAGAGTTAGTAGGAAAAACAGACTGTAAAAATATCTCATTAATGATTTCGTATTGATTATATGTTGAAATAATAGTATCTTGAATAGATGGAGTTAAATAAAATGCATTAAATTTTTTTGAAGAAACAAAAACCTTCTGGAAAATGAAACCAGGCAAACAAAATGATAAATGATGACACAGTAATTGAAAATGAGGAAGCCATGGGAACAGGATCAGGGGTGAACACAGATTCCTATTCAATATACAATTAAAATGAAACAACAATGAAAATTGTGGTTTCACTCCAGAATATGTAAATGTTGTAAACCTTACTAATAATAGCATATAGGAGAGGGAGGGCTGGAGACAGATAAAAAAAGAGAGAGGATACGAAAATGATAGTTGTATCACACCAGAGAGTCAATAGATAGGTCCAAATGAAAATATATCTTTTTTTTTGTTTTTTAAGATTTTAACAACTTAAAATTTTTCTTATATTTCCCCCCCTCAATTCTAGAGGTATTTCAGATGTGAATATCCTTTCGTGGTTAAATAATATGTTTTTCATGTTCATCATTTTTTTCATGTTTCCTTTAATATGTTTTTCTGAATTTACTTCAAGTAAAACCAATTTTTACTTGAATTTGTCATTTTAAAAAAAATAACCCTTATAATAGCATCACATTTTTATTTATTTGTCTCCCTACTAATCTATATGTTTTTATCCTTAGAAAAGAATGTATACATCTCTATAGTCCTTAGAAATATGAGTGGAGTGAAAGCCATCAAACAATGATGAGAGCTGTTGCTAGGTGGAAGGACTTGAGGTAACTTCTCATTTTGTACTCTACCCATTGCTTGCTTTAAAAAAAAACAGACTGTGGGAGCAGGGGGTGGGGTGAGAAGGGTGGAGGAGGGCAAAGGGGGAAAAATTGAGACAACTGCAATAGAATAAACATGATTTTAAAATAATAAATAAATAAAAAGAAAAAATACAATTATTTAGTTACTTAAATTATTTTTCTAAAGGCATAAATCAATGTTTAAAGACTCTTTCTGGCTACTACATTGAGAATTGACCCTAAGTGGACTATGGTCAGTACAGAGGAACTAGCTTGGAGGTTGTTACAGAGGAAACAGAAATGGTCAGCACACATTTATGCACATTGCATTAGTATCTTTAGTGGAATAGGGGCATGTTCCATTTACAAAAACAGAAAATTAACAAGTAGTAAGTGTTAAGTATTTCTCATGTAAAATGATTTGTCCTAAAAAACAATAGCTAGGTTGGAAAATAAATTTGAGAAAATCTCTAAAAATTTTAACGAACAGGTATAGAAAACAGAAAAGAGAACTATCATTAGAAGATATTCCTAGAAGGCCCAATAGATAATGAATATGAATGGAAAGTGAGAATATAGTAGACATACAAAAGGAAATTATATAAAACATTCAAGAAACAAAAGAAATTAGATCTGAGATTGAAGGATTATGTTAAATTCTCATTTAAAAGAATTAAAAAAAATACCCACACCAAGATAAATCTGAGAAAATTTTGAGGATGCAGGGAAGAGTTCCTAACATCTTCCATATAGAAAGCCAGAATTCTTCTGCCCAATCTATTACTATTCCCATATATGAAGATCCAAATGGCATTGGCAGCACAGAAAGAGAAGAGTACAGAAGAATTCCCTCAAAATTCTGAGGGGAAATTATTCCCAGCAATACAAAATTTCAAAACACAGATAATCATGGATTAGGGTAGAGTTAAGACATTTTTAGAAAGATTAGATCTTAAAAATATACCACTCTTGCAAGAAGATACTAGAAGATATGCTTCCACAATACAAAAGTATAAACCAAGAAAGAAAAGATACAGGATCTTGAACAGAAGATTCAATTAAAGACAAGAGAATAAGGCAATTTCAACATTATGATGAAAGAAATCCCCAGATAATTCTATGAATTCCTGCTAGAGAATAACTAAGCCCAGAACTGAGCAAGACAGAAGGAGTTGTTTCTAAGCACAAACATACTGTGGTGTTTAACTGTACTAAGAGAAGTTCTATGGCTAGTTTTATTGGGAAATTTGAGAATGAAATAATGTCTGAAAACTAAGCAAATGTTAAAAAATAAAGCAATTATCAATTCCAGAGGAAAAAAGAAAAGAAAGGAAATACAATCATAGTAAACTATATGTCACAGCTGTGAACACTGTCTATATACTCAAATAATATAAAACATTTTCATATTGTAAGGCAGCTACGTGAAGTAATAAAGATGGGAGAAGTATATGAGGTGGTCTTTCCAGAAAGTATCCAGACATGTAATATGAAAAATAGAGACATTTATTGAAGATATGAGATACAAGAAACATTGTGCATAGGACAATGATGCCTCAGTCCCCCTTCAAAGCAGGCACTTTGGGACCTCATGCAGTTCTCCCAGTCACTATCAACTGCCCCATTTCATTTTCTTGAATCTCATTGATGATCTGAAATCTCTTCCCTTTCAAAGGTGATTTTAGTTTTGGGAAAGGCCAGCAGTCACAGGGCACCAAATCTGGGCAGTAGCGGGGCTGAGTCACCTGGGCAATTTCATGTTTTGCAAGAAAACTCTGCATGAGACATGATGCATAAGCAGGTGTGATGAAGCTGCCAATCACAAGTTGCTCATAGCTGCGGCCTTCTGAATCATTCAAATAATTCTTGCAGAGGAATGTTCAAGCTTAAAACAAAATTTGATGCAGTTTTGTTGCTCTATGTGTTCAGTCATTTTGAATGCACTGGTCACACAGTACACATGCTCACTCAAGAGCGTCTACTCCCCCTACGGACTAGTGCAGTGAAGACATCATTGTCCACAATGCACATTCCAGTCCACTTCCTTGGCTGCCAGGTTACATTGATTTCATGTAAACCGTTCTCATTATATTACCAATGGTGTGAATTTTTCCAGACAAACCTTGTATATTTGTTTGGGATATTAGGGAAGTGGGAATGTTGTTAGAGGGTTAAGTCCTCAACTTCTTTATTAGAACCAGTAGCTTTACCAGAAATTTAAAAAATAATAATGAAATGCCCTAAGTGCATTTTACTTTTGAATTAATGTAAATATCAAAAGAAAGTTGAAATAAATATATATTTATGCATTCATTTCACATATGTGTATATGTGTACGTGTGTGGGGGGGTGTCAAGAAAGTGATACGCACTTGGCATTTTCAGCAGTAACACCTGCAGGGCACACAAATTGATACTGATTTTCAAAAAATGTGGACGGAGCCAGGAACTCATGGGATAACCCAGGGGATAACAGCAAGTACCACAGAATAGAGCAGTCAGTGCTTGGCAGCAGACGAGACGCGGGAGAGATGGCAATAACCTCCTCGCTATCTTTGCTGCACTCTGTGAATTTCCATGTCCACATCTGTGCTTCTCACACACTTCTACCCGTAACACCCACACTCACCGTCTCAGTGAATATGTCTCTTCCGCAATGCTCGTCTCCGTAACTGGCCGTCCCAGGAAGAATTTTTAAATTTCCTGAAGACCCAAACCTTTTCTTTCTCTGAACTTCTGTAACTCACTTCCTGGAACATTCCTGCTTTCATTATGTGAGTGTCGCCTCCCCAGGTAGAGTCTGTTCTTATCAACTCGATCCCATTCCCTTGCTTTATTTTTCTTTATAGCTGTTGTTATTACCCCAAAATAGATCCATAGCCAGAACAGTGGTTTTCATTTCAAAGTACTGTCAGACTAAGTGGAACATTTAAATGCATATAAAAATTTTGGAAAACTATAAAATAGAAAAATAAAAATAGGATACTTTGGTAGAGGATAGTGGGATGTGAATAACATTAATAGCACTTCTACTTTTAATCTACTTGTATATTTCTTACATATCTTAAAATGGGCATGTTTTATTGTACTTTTAAAATAGGAAAAGGTGATTTTACCATAAAAACATAAAATTTGTCATTAATAAAAATAAAGTCCCATGGAAGCAAATGAGGAATATCATAGTCAATGGAAAAAAAAATAGACAAAGTCTTGAGCAAGGTGTGGCTTCTAAAGTGGTTTCTGATAAGTAAAGTGAACATACAAGGGAGGAAAGGTCAAGTGGGGTATATCAAAGGGGACACTTAGGACACGGAATTACAGTGGCACAAAAAGTAGGCATGGGGAAGCATTTAGAGGGAGTCTGGGATGGACTGGGGCCTGGGGGCGCTGAAGAGCCATGTAGTCTGACAGTGGAGAACCTTCATGGTAGATAAAGCAGTGAGATGTGACTTGGCATTTCCCCTTTCTCCATGCAAGAACTCATGAAGTCCCGCACTGGTAGAGATAGATTCTTGCTTTTGTTTAAGCGACTGCTTACAACAGAATCATGAAGATGTAAAATTTTTCTTTATGTGTCAGTTACCCACCCCACAGCTATCCTTCAAAATGACAAAAAAAAAAAAAAAAAAAAAAAAATAGCTCGGACTAAATTTTTAACATTCACGCTGTGAAAGTAAGGAAACAAGAACCATTCACCAGGCAGATAAAAGCCTAATTGAAAGGAAATTCAAACAGTTTATGAAACCATTATGGCAGGATGTGTCAAAGAACATAGTTCTCTTAGTCTAAAATAGCTCTTTGTTGGAGGTAATGGTCACCCAGCTGTGTATCTGCCACCTTGTGGATTGCTAGGGGAAACATAAGCAATTCTCTTCTGCAGTATGTTGTCTTTTTTCAAAACTCCTTCACTTTTCTTACACATTCCCCCTGAGATAGATAAGGTAGTGGTTATGGGCTCTGCAAAGGACTGATTATTAAGCCGAGGCACAGAGAGGTTAGATGGATGCCTCAGGCCACACTGCAGTTGTGGGTGAACCCAGGTCTGTACAGGGAATAAGGATACAGTCTCTGGAGGGAAATGGCTGAGGCTGACTCAGCCTTGACCACATAGCTGTTTAAATTCAGCAGGCAAATTAAGTATCCTGAGCCTTGGTTTTTCTCATCCACAAACATGAGGTTAATAAATCTACCTGGCACTATCACCAACTGAATGACTTTGAAATGATTATTGTAATTATATGTTTATGAAGCATACATTTTGGAGCAGGGTATGTGTTAAACACTTTATAAGCATTATCTGATTTCATCCTAATAACAACTTGTAATGTAGAAACATCAGGTTATGGAATGATCACAGCAAAATAGTTTTGGATGCTGGTTCTACTGCTTCCTGGCTAGATGTTGTGGGTAACCACTTAATCTCCCTCTAGGCCTCAAATTACACATTTTCAACACAAAATAATAGTAATTATTCAATATAATTTTGTGTGACACAAATAAGAAAATGAATATAAAGCACTTAATTCATAGCAAATATCCAAAATCTACTTGCTGTTATTGTGAAGATGATGATTATTTGGCCTTATACTCTACAGACCTTTTCAAATAAGTAGCTAAAATATTATTATTATTTTATTTTCAATCAAAGATTAACGGCATCTGAATACTTCCTATGGGGTAAAAACCTATGGTTTTAGAGTCAAGAGAGGTTATTTTGGGAGAAGAGGGAGGAGGTAGATCTTGGTAAATCTAGTGTGGGACTTCTAGGAAGAGTGTCCATACATGCACACACAAATATATTTCTAACATGAGTGATTTCATCTAGAAAATTACTCAAGCTGCACTGTTAGATTTGTATTCATATCATATTATATTTCAGTAAAATGCACTTTAATTGTCATAAGCCATGTATATTGGGATTCACGTCTAGGTTCTTTGTACAAATTTCCTGATCTATTTTATAAATTAATTTAGCCAATATTTTTTAGACACTTTTCTCTGGGCTTGAGACAAACAAGGAAACCAAAAATGATCCCTGCTCTCCTTGAGCTCACATTCCATCACTGTTCCCTCACATCAGACCCTTTGACTATATCTGGCTTTATAGTCTGTTCTGAGATCCATTAAACAAGTTCCCCCTTTCCAGTACTCTTTTGCACATATGCTTGGCTCTCCTCTGCCACCTCTTCTTGTTTATAAACTTTAAAATTATGTCATTTCATTCCAAACTCCCTGTTGCATTTCCAAGTGGGATTGCATAATATTCAAAATGTAAATTTAAAAAGACCCTGAATAGCCTTAGCAATATTGAAAAAGAAGAATAAAGTGGGAGAGGTCATAATACCTGATATGAAACTATACTACAAGTCCTCTGTAATCAAAACAGACTGGTACTGGCATAAGAAAAGACACATAGATCAATGGAACAGAATAGAGAGTCCAGAAACAAACCCATTTCTCTATGGTTAATTAATATTTGACAAAGGTGGCACAAATATACAATGGAGTAAAAATAGTTTCTTCAATAAATGGTGTTGGGAGAACTGGACCACCAACTTACACCATATACCAGAATAAACTCAAAATGGATAAACAACTTAAAATATAAGTCATGATACCATAAAAGTCCTAGTGGAAAACATAGGCCGTAAAATTTCAGATATCCCACATAGCAATATTTTTGCTGATACATCTCCTAGGGCAAGGGAAGTTAAAAAAAAAAGGAACAAATGGGACTACATCAAACTAAAAAGCTTCTGTATAGCTAAAGAAACCATCATCAAAATGAAAAGGGACCTGACTGTATGGGAGAACATATTTGCCAATGATACATCGGACAAGGGTTTAATCTGCAAAATATATAAAGCACTCATATGATTCAACATCAGGAAGACAAATGATCCAACTAAAAAAATGGGAAAAGGGCCTAAATAGACACTTCTCCAAGGAGGACATACAGAGGACTCATAGACATATGGAAAGATGCTCAGCATTACTAGCCATGAGAGAGACGCAAACTAAAACCACAATGACATATCATCTCACACCTGTCAGAATGGCTATCATTAATAAATCAACAAACAACAAGGACTGGTGAAGATATGGGAAAAAGTGCACTCTTTCTGGGAATGCAGACTGGTGCGGCCATGCAGCCACAGCATAAAGCAGCATGGAAGTTCCCCCAAAAACTAAAAATGGAACTGCCTTTTGGCCCAGCGATTCCACTGCTGGGAATATACCCTAAAAATCCCAAAACACCAATTCAAAAGGACGTATGCACCCCTATGTTCATAGCAGCATTATTTACAATAGCCAAGTGCTGGAAACAGTCTAAATGCCCATTAGTTGATGAGTGGGTCAAAAAACTGAGGTACATTTACACAATGGAATACTATGCAGCAGAAAGAAAAAAGGAACTCCTACCTTTTGCAACAGCATGGACGGAACTGGAGAAAATTTTGCTAAGTGAAATAAGCCAGTCGGTGAAAGAAAAATAACATATGATCTCACTTATAAGAGGAATCTAATGAACAAAATAAATTAATGAGCTAAATAAAACTAGAGGCATGGAAACACAGAACAGACTAACAGTGGCCGGGGGGCAGGGGGAAGAGGGATAATGATAGAAAGAAGGGGAAGGGACTAGTCCAAGAACACGTATGAATGACCCACTGACAAGGACAGCAGGGTGGGAACTGACTGTGGGAGCGGGGGGTGGGGCTGGGCAGAGGAGGGCAAAGGAGGAAAAACTAGGACAACTGTAATAGAATAACAATAAAAATGTAAATTAAAATACTTAGTACTTAAAATTAAATGTTGATTATTAATAGGTTGATTTTACAGTTTTACATAGATGCTGTAATTTTTGTGGTAATAATAACTTTTGAATAAAAATCACTTTTGTACTTAATGTTAATGGAAATGTTCTCCTTTCTAAATGGATCCAACCACCTTACCCAGGTTTGTTATTGATTCGATTAAAATTATTTTTCCTACTCTAATCTCTTAATGCTAACCTATTATCTTGACTTGTTCTTTACACAATCTGCCAGAACATTCAAGAAAATATAAATAACAATAATACTGGTTATTCTTGCCTTGTATATTACGTATATATGGTTTTGTATTTTTATTCTTTAGAATCAAATATGCTGTAGGGTTTGAAGCGAGCCTTCACAAAAATCTAAGTTCTTGTATTTTATGTTACCTTTAGCAAGGCTTCTAATTTTTATTAATGCCTTTTCAGCATATATTGATACAATCATACAATTTTTACCCTTTTATTTGTTGGCCTGGCAGATTAACCAGTAGCCTGAACCACCTATGAAATTCTAGGGATATATCTGGTATTCTCTTTTTGGCTTCATTGCTTGATTTTGTGTGTGTATGTATGTGTATCTGCTATTCTCTAATTAGCATTAGACCAGGTTTTGGCTTTAAAACCCTAGTGACTTCATAAAATAAATTGAGCTGATATTTTTTTTATGGAGAATCATACTTTAATAATATTGAAATTGTTTTCTTTAAGGATTAGATAGACTTGGTTGTGAACCTATGTTTTCTGGTTCCTAGTTTAATAGTTGCTACTTAATCATGTGTCCTATGTCTTTTATTAGACTTAGGTTATTCATATTTTATATTTCTTTGAGGTCAATTTCAATGATTTACAGATTCCTAGGAAATCTTTCTTTTCCTCAAGGTTTACAAAATTTCACCATGAAATGTATACAATGATCTCTTGATTGCATTTATATTTGTTGTTATACCACCTTAACATTTCTTAATCTTAAAAATTAGATTAAGATGAGGGATGGTGGCCTATGGTAACTATACTGTACCTCTTGCCTTTAAACTTGAATAAATTCTGGCTCTTTTAAAATCTCTTTGCACCTTGCTTTCTATGTTGTGTATGCACGTGTGCATGTGTGTATGTGTGGTATGTGTTTGTCTAATTACTTCCACTGGGGTGTGAATCCCTGAAGAGTAAGGATAGTGTTTTATCCTGTTTCTATCTCTAGGGCCTAACACAGTTAGGTACTCAGATATTCATTTGATTTGAATTTAATTGAACACAATGAATATACCTCTTAAGCAATGACTCTCAGACCCCAGTACAGGCAGTGCTTGTGTGAGGGCAGTACCTTTAGGTGCAGGTGACGCTGAACATGAATCTCGCTGCACCTAGTCCCTCCTGGCCCTACACTCCCCATCCTCCACTCCCTGTCCCCAGCCCCAATAGTTTCCATTCCCTGCTGCCAAAATGCCCAAAGAAGGCAGGGGCATATTTGAAAATGTTTGGCTGTAGCCACACAGTGTTTAACAAACAACATAACACAGGCATCTGTCACAACGCATCACCTTCTGTTCCTGGGAGACTTCCGCCAGCACGGTGGCAAGCTCGCTGCCTTTCTCTTCCTCTCTGCTCATTCCCTCTAATTACATGTGGCGTTCTCTCTATCACACAATGAAAGCAGCCCTCATTTTGGCAGGAAAATGGAGAAGATTGGCTAGGGAATAAATCCTGCCACAAGCAACGTTTCCTTCTCAGACAGAGAATTTGGGCCAGGTCACCTATAGGAATTGATTTACAGGGATTGAAAAACCACTACATGCCTAAATAAGCCTTCTGACTGACAGAAAAAATATCTCTCTATTTTCTCACTCTTGTCATTAAAGCCCCAAATCTTTAGAACCACATTTCACGTCATCATCAATCTGATTCATACCTACTTCTCCATCCAAACCTCCCTCTGCATTTTCTCCAACACAGAGCTGGCTTCTAACTTTTCCATTTTATAGCCTCTTTACACCCCCAGTTTATGCTGCTTCATCCCTGGAGATGCAAACGCAAGTATAATAATAACATCAATAACAACAGCAGCCAGAAACCATGCCAAATGGTTTTATGCATTTATCTCATGCAATGTTTGCAATGATCTTATAAAGGATACGGTTATTATTTCCCCATCTGCTCGATAAGAAAACTGGAGCTTAAAAAGAGGTTAAATATAAAGTAAAATAAAAATAACACCATAGCCCTGGCTGGGTGGCTCAGCTGGTTGGAGTGTTGTCCTTATACCAAAAGGTTGCGGGTCCGATTCCCACTCAAAGCACATGCCTAAGTTGCAGGTTCAGTCTTCAGTCGGGGCATGTACCGGAGGCAACCAGTCAATATTTTTCTCTCGCATCCATCTCTCTTTCTCTGACCCCCAACCCCCCGCCTCCCTTCCTCTCTCCCTCCCTCTTTCCTTTCCCCCCTTCCTCTCTCTTTAAAATTAATTATATATTCTCAGGTAAGGATTAAAAATGACTATTACCATATACCTAGGAAGTAAGTCTCAGAAGTATGATTTCTAATAGGCGTATGTTATACATATGTAAATGTAATTGCTAGGCTGTCTCTCTACTCCTCCCTCTGTGGACCCCTCTCTCAGCCCTGGTGGAAGCCCACCCAGGCCAGATGCCACCAACTCTTCAAAGCCTGCTCAGATCCCCACCAATGGGGTCATTCCTTTCCTGGCTCTGACCCCCAACACTGTGTTAGTTCTCCATTCCTGGCTCCATACAGCTGAGCCCACTCTGCCCTGGGAAGAAAGTTATTCCTCCTGGGACCACCTTTGCTTTCTTTCATGGGAGTGACATTTTAGCAAACAGCTCATTAGTCCTCTGTTCCTGGAGGAATAGGCCTCAATTAAGACCTGCATTTTGTTTAGGTAAGAGGAAGGCCAGATAAATCAACTTTCAAATTCAAATTACCTTTTAGCCAGCTTTGAAAGCTAACTAGTATATGGATTTTATCTTCCCTTGCTCCTTGAAATACGAATTCTTTTTCCTCTTGTGACACTCACTGACAATCACTTGCATTACAGCCAGTGTTCTTGAACTAATGAAGGCTTAATTATTCTGACAGCATTCGGGTCTTTTTAGAATATGGCTTTAACTTCCTCTTTGTTATTCAATTTATTTATTAATTAATCAAACATTTACTGAACATCTATTATGTTCTAGGCACTTCCTAGATGTGGAGACTTGGAAGTAAACAGTCTAGACATGGCCCCTGTTCAAAAGAGCTCACAGTAGTTGCCCCTTATCTGTGGCGGATACATTTCAAGACCCACAGTGGATGCCTACAACTATGGATAATACAAAACCATATATATATACACACACACATATATGATAAAATTTAATTTATAAATTAAGCATAGAGGTTAAAATAACTAATAATTAAACAAAACAGCTATAATATATTGTAATAGAAATTATGTGAATGTGCTCTCTTTCTCAAAATATCGTGCTGCACTCACCTTTTCACTCAAAGAAAGCACTGCACGGCTTCTCTTTGGCAGATCTGAACCGCTAGCATTACTACTCTTGTGCTCTGGGGGCATTATTAAGTAAAATAAGGGCAACTTGAACACAAGGACTGTGATACTATGGCAGTTGCTCTGATGGCTGAGATGGCTATTAAATGACTAATGGGCAGGAAGCGTATACAGTGTGGATAACTGGACAGAAAGATGATTCATGTGCCAGGCAGAATGGTGCAGGAGAGTGTGAGATTTTATCACGCTACTCAGAATGGCGTGCAATTTAAAACTTATGAATTGTTTATATCTGAAATTTTCCATTTAATATTTTCAGACCAGGGTTGATCAGGGGTAACTGAAACCACAGAAAATGAAACCACAAACAAGGAGGAACTACTGTACTGTCTAGTGACATTTGCAGCCAAGATGGCAGAAAGAAAATAACCACAGATTATAAAAAAAGTCCAGGCATTGCTAAGGATAATAGTTTACATCCATTCAGCTCATTTCTCTTTTTAACACTGTGCTTTATGAAACGAGATTATTGGAATCAATTATTTATGAAATCAATTCCATCACTGTCTCTATTTTATGGATTACTTTTTAAGATCGATTCTGTCACTGTTCTTCTTTTCCAGGGGTGAAGTGTTGAGGCTTTGAAAGGTTACTTGGTCTAGTTCACAGAACTGGAAAATGATGGAGCCGGGATTTGAACCATATTGGGCTAACCAGGTCTCATGCTACTCACTGCCACATGAACAGCAAAGCAGCACAGGCTCCCTGAAGGACCTGGCACTCTCTTTATGCTGTGATTACAAACCACTCCCCCTGTAGTGCCCATCTTCCTCAAGAGAAGCCTACTCAGCCTGCATTCCATCCTGATACCAAAAAGTGTTACACATTAGGAACATTTATTCTCAATCTGAGGAAATGATGGCAATGCGGGGGGTCATTTTTTAAACTGTTACAGCTGGAGGTAGGAGTGGGTACCACTGTCATGTAGAGAGTAAAGGTCAGAAATGCTACTAAATACCCTACACTGTACAGGATAGTCCCCTTGCCATGAAGAATTTATATGTCAAATATGTTACTGTTGAGAAACCCTGGGTAGAGGAAAGAGAGCACCTGACCTACAGAAAATATTTATATTATAGTTGAAGATGTATATAGGCCTGATAACATTTACTGGAGTCTGCAATGTTAATCTTAGTTCTCTGCCTAAATATGTAGTTTTTCAGCTCACTCAACACAAATACCCTAAACTCCTACTCAATTTGAAATGTCACTAGGCACTTTTCATGCAAAAAAAGAAAAAATCATACAGAGTTGGATGCTACTATAAAATTTAGTAATTAAGATCTCAAGATGTGGAATCAAACAGCTCCAAAATGAGATCCAGGCTCCAACTTTCCAGGCTCCGTGACCCTCCTCCAGTGAAGCACCTTCTCTGACCCTCACTGGTCTCATCTGAGGATTAAAAAAAAAAAAAGGTTTTCTCTCTTATGTTGTTATGGGGTTGAAATAAAATAGTGCACATAAGGTGTTTACCAATATGAGTCTGGCACCTGGCCACTGCTCAATAAATACCACTTAGCATTGTTAGTATTATAGGTAAAGTCATAGCGAGTCTAGGAGGCTGAAGGTGCTTTCTCAAGATTGAACAGCAAATAGGCATCAGAATTTGACATAAGACTTACTTAGTGAATCTAAAGTACACCATTCTTACATATACCTTCCTTGGTACATGTTTGCATTACCTTCATGCAAGGCCTCTATACCAGGGCCAAACCTCAGGGCACAGACTTGCCTTGCTATTTCGACTCCACACCAGAATGATTTTTCTCATTTAGCTAGATACCCCCATCACCTTTGGGGCATCACAGTTGAAGTCATGGCTACCTTTGGTTAGTAAACTTGGCCTTGTTTGGTTCCTGAGGCAGCCTGAGGAGGGGCAGATGGTAGACTAGCCTCAGGCTCACCAGAGTGTGTGATATGGAATGCATCTTGCTGCCTTAAATATCCACCTGGTATCTGGTGCTTCAGAAACCCTCCCAAAACCTGTGTGCACAGTCATTTTTTTTTCTGATGTCACTTGCTGTCTTGGTCTCATTTGTATGCCTGAGATTCTGACTTAGTTTCTCTATCTGGCACTCCAATTCAATGAGGCACCTGAATTCCTACTCTCTCACTCAGCCCATTCCGTTATGGTCTTGACATTTTGCTAGCCATTGGTAGAAAATTGGGACCTGTGCCTCCCAATTCCTTGGCATTCTACTATAAACCCCTGGATCCCTCTCCAAAGAGGTTCTGCTGCCTGTTTCTCTGTGATCACCAGCTGCAGGAGCTCATGCTGTCTCATCCATTGAATTATTCTCATTATATTTGTCTACCATAATTAAAAATTTACAATGTGCCAAGCTCTGTGAGAAGCACTTTAAAAATATTAATTCTTTAATCTGTACAGCAATTCTGAGACATATCACCTCATTAAACCAAAGAAACGTATGCTGAGAGGCGTTAAGCAACCAAGTTAGGATCTGACAGTTCTGTTTACTCCCCAAATCCATGCTTATCACCTTGAAGCCAAGGGGCACTATCTCAAATTACCTAACTTCTCATTCCAGACACACTCTAGAGATCTGCTTTGATAGTCAGGCTTATATGCTCAGCCCTTCTTCTCCTTGGTCCCTCTGACTTCTCCCTTCTGGCAGTCTATGTTGCAATAGTGTAGTTTCCTTTACACTACAGCCTATTTGCCTACACAAGAATCTGAACTTAAAAGTGCTGTCAAATTCTCCACACAGTCTCTCTGTCTACATTAACTTAACAGTTTTCCATCTGTCCTTTCTATGAATATTATCTAGGCTTCTTTGATTTATTACAGGTTCATTACTACCCATGACCTAGAGCTGGTAGGTTTTATAATCATTATCATAATCACTTTTAGCAACAGCGCTGTCATTGTCATCACTGCCACCACCATCATCATCGTCACTTGGCTGTGATAATGTACAAACAATTGAGTGGCTAATGCTGATCCAGCTCACAAAGTTCTGTTTGGTTGACAACATAAGCCATAGACATATGCAAAGATAAGCAACAAAACAAAAGAACAAGGACCAATGCTTAGGAAAGAGTTAAGCTGGAGCCATGAGAGGAGAATAATCAGGAGGGACTAGGAGAGAAGATAACAGATGATGAATATGGGCACAGTTTACCTGGATGTGCAGGGTTGGTACAGTAAAATATAAAGAAAGAGGGCATAGCAGGAGACACAGTGGTAGGAACAAATATTAGAGAAGAATTCAAGAGATTTTCAGTTCTTGGTGAGGAGGCTAGTTTGGCTACAGATAGATATCTATTATGGAAGAACAATGAAAAACAGTATATGAAGTATGGAAACTGAGAATAGAATGAGCATTTGGCTACATGTTCTCTCCTTGGTCCTGAACAGGCGTGTAACTTGGAGCAAGCAGCATTCATAATCACATGAAAACAATGAGCAAAGCATCTTCAAACTCTTTAATACTTGGTCTTATTAAACATTTTAGCTTTCATCATTTCATCTGATAACTTGAACAATCACTCCTCTGAAATAAATATTGTTGATTTCCCTGTGAGTTAAATACCATTTTAGGAATGAGAAAATGAGAAATCAGGAATATTAAAGGATTTACTCAGAGCCATCCACCTACGAGGTAAAGGAGCAGAACTTGAATCCAGGTCTGCTGGCTTTAGTTAGAAGCAACCAAGAAACCAGTATTACATTTCATGATAAGATGTGAGAAAGGGGAAGTCAAAGTTGATGCCAAGCAAATCAGGCAATAGTCTTTCCTAATTGAAAACATGTGGGCAGATGTATACAGCATGCCTGGATTTGAAATATTAAAATATCAAAGATTTGGGCTGCCAAGCCTATTTTACCTATTTTAACCAGAGTTAGAATAACCTCTATCACCAGCACTATAAACAAACAAAAATCAGAAAAAACAACCTCTATTAAAAATAAAATACCTGCAGCTCTGTGCTTAAAAACAAATTATTGCTATCTTGCAAATATTTTGATTGAATGAATTTCTTTGTTGTCTACTTCATAATCATATTTTCTCCCTCCTCAAAAAAAGTGAAGGCAAAAAGGAAAAAAGCCCAGCTCACATATTTCAATAACAAAATAGCCACACTGATTCCCCACAGTGCTGGTAAGCAGCAGAGAAGCAATCAGAAGGAAGGGGAAAAGTTCAGCAGGAACTAGTCTAAAAAATAGCAAGATGCAGCTTGACAAACACCAGTCTTCCAGAGCCTTTGCCTTGAGTGGCCATTTCCACTCAGAGTGACACTTTTCAATTATGAGATGGTAGCTGAGAGCATTCTGGGCGTATCTGCAGCTGGCGGCTATTTGCTTGCCCAATTTTTACACATGCTGGGAAAATAAACCCTTGTTTCTATAGCCACTCTTTTCTAAATAGTAATAGTAAAAGGGTGGGATGGGATCGACATACATGCACATGCGGCGTAGCAGGAGTCTATTATGTGCCAAAGTGGTGATCAGGGGCTCTTCCCAGGGGAAAGATCCCTGGTCTGATTTTGGGGGGTTGATTAAAGTTAGTGTTACCTTTAACAGGAAATGAAAAACATTTTACACAAAGGAAAAGGAATGACTATCACTTGAAAGCTTCAAGAATCGCTGCATATTCGTGAACTAATAAGCAATTTGGTGTGACTGGCTGATAGTGTGCAAGTTGGGGAGTAGAAACAGAGTTGGAAGGGTGTTATGGAAAGAGGAGTAAATCATAATGGGCTACCTAGTCTACTGATACACAGGATGAGGCAAAAGTAGGTTTACTGCTGTGAGTAGGCAAAACGGAGTTTATTCTTATTGTATTATTTATTAATTGTTGTGTTATTTTCCATATCCAAAACTACTTTTGCCCTACCCTGTATGTTATGTAAAAAACAAGCAATTAAGCCAGTGCTTAGAACAGTGACTTGCTCATAATAAGTGAATATTTGTTAAATTAAATTTTGTTAACTCTATAAATCTTTTATCAAACTCACACTAAAAATCATGTTATGGATATGGGCATTTTGGATATGTTTCCTGACCTCAAGAAGCTTATAATTTACTCCAGAAAGAAAGTGAAAAATAAAAAGTATAACCACAAAACTGAAAACCAAGGCACCTGGATTGATATCAAGATATCAAAAAAAAAATTGTAGGTGTAGAATATACTTGCTGTAGAAGACTGGTATAGCGGGAGACCCCTAACGGGTTGAGTCTGCATGGATGGCATCTTAAAATAAACAGAGACCAAGAAAAATAGTAGGAGCTGGAGAACAGCTTAGAGGTACAAGGGATCAGAATAAATGATGGCATGGGCCTGGGATAAGTTTACCATATGAAGTGCAAATAGAAGACCTTGCCTAGTCAAAAGGTGGGGTGATTCTTTGGGTGGGAATAATCAGCATAGAGTGGAGGAGAAGACATTTACTATGGAAGAAAAAATATTAGATTTGATCTTACCTACCACTTACTATGTGTCTTAAAGGCAAATCATCTACCCATTCCCATAATAGATAGCTATGCTTTATCTGCCTAGCAGTCCTCCCATTCTTACAGAATTTGTTTCTTTTTCCAGAAGTATATGTTTGCAAAAAGACATGCCTTACACTTAAAAGTTTTTTTCTACCCTTCAGTCATTGACTACATTGATCAATATGGGGATGAACACCAGACCTAAGATGGGCTAACCAGATTCCTTTCCAGGGAACTTATATTCAAATTGCATTAAGGAAAGAGGGTCTGCCTTCCTTCTGTGATGTGAGTTACAAGATGTAAAACTAGAGAGTTGTCAGCACCTATGTTTTTACAATATTGAAGTAGCTGTTCTGCAATGACAGAGAATAAATATAATATACAGCGAGAAGCAAAGACAAGAGGTATAAAGAGAGATTGTTAGTGGGAGTGAACTCACGGAGTTTTGTTGATTCTGAAACCTAGATTTATCTATTCCTTCCTTGTGGTTTATGTGCCCATACTTTTGTTTGATTCTGTGAGATCCTTCCAACAAATCTTCCATTTTGCCTAAGTTAGCACAAATTGAGCTTCTGTCTTTTGTAACCAAAAGAATCCCAGCTAACATATTTCTATAGCGATTTCTCACTCCTCACACAGAAATAGCAATCCCTCATCTAAACAGGCTTTCGAAAACCAAATGACTAAACATTAGAGTAACTAACACACTAAACACAAGTAAATTGTTTTTGTTGTTGTTAGTTTTTGAATAGAAGAGTAGGTAGCCTGGCATCATCATCATCATCATCATCATCATCATCATTAATTAAAGAGTGGGTAGTTTGGCCCCACTAGAGCATGTTATTTCTAGTTGGAGAAGAAGACTGACCACGTTAGAAGGTAAGATGAGGTTGATTGTACTATCAAATGCTATTTTGCTGGAGGACCTAGGAACATGCATATATGATTCTGAACCAGTAACCTTTCTGCATAATAATTGTAAAGCATAGACATGTATGTCTCTGTGTGGGTGTGTGTGTATGCAGAAAATGGGAAGTTGGACTATAATGTAATTATTCGCCTGTTGACAACAATCCTCAACGCAGAACTCTCTTGCAAACAGCAACAGCATACCACTTCGCTTTGAGTCCAAAGTAAGGTCTCTTCTCCCCGGTATAATTTTTTCCAACCCTGGCAGTCATCCCAAGAGATGAACATCTTGGAGGGTGCGAGTAAAGAGAAATGGAAAATGGTATCTAAACATCAAATACGCAGGTCTTGGCTTAAGAAAGCAGCCAACTTTGCATCCCACCCTCTGTAAAGGAGGCGCCATCATTCGGAATCCAAACATGTCCCCATCGTGTTACTCCCCCCTCCCCGGCAGAGAGGCAAGGACAGGCTCTCCGTGCAGTTCATTGCCGTGCTCTCCCACGAAGTTTCCTCCCCTATTTTCTGTCCTCTCCCAGCTAACCTTACATTTGTTTATTTTTAAATTCTGGCTTCTTAATTTTATACAGTAAGAATAATGGCTAGCCCTCTTAATCTCTAAGAGAATTAAGAGCTAAACCATTTACTTATTAATGCAAATTATCCAGCACACAGCAGGTACTTAATAAGGGTAAATTTGTCTTCCTCTAGATAGCATGACCCTAAGGGATGGACTAAGGTTTACTAAAGGGACATCTTCTGTATTGGTTTTATTCCATTTTAGGTCACCAAAAGAATAGAATTTAATGTAAGGTTTTTAGCTTTCCCTCAACTATTGGTTGTAAAAGTTTTTCAACTATAAGCAACAGGTAAACACCATATTTTTGTCAAGTTTTGTGCTGCGGACTGAGTCAGAGAAAAGTATGGAATTGAGAGACATAGTTCAGACCATAATTATGATTACTATTAGCTGTAATAATAGATTAGAATAGCAGCTGCTAACAGAGCACCACCACTCCGCCCAGGCTTCATTAATCTGGACCTCACTAATGTGCAATGTGTTCTTATCTGACAACTGTTAGAGCAAAGTTCTCCCCCATATGATCTCTCAGCTTAATTTTTAATGCAATTCAAAAAAAAATATTTGGTAAAAGCCAGAGTGTCTAGCTCTGAGTTAGGCTCTGAGGTAGTAGTTAGAGTCTCTAGGCTTACCTGGGTTTAAAACCTGCAAGTGCCGTGTTCATATCTGTGTGACCTTGGTTAAATCTCAGTATTTTCACTTGTGAAGTGGACATAATATGACTGACTTGTTATAATTCTTATAAAGTCATAATATAAGTATGTAATAAGCACCTACCATATCACAGATATTTTTATTACTCTCGTCAATAATGAGGATGAATAAGTCAGGGAATACGTATTTAACACAGACACAGAGGAAACAGTTGTGGTATCACAGAATAAAATGCTGTAGTAGAAATACCTACATAGTGTTGTGGGAATCATAAATGAGTTTCCAATTAATTCTACCTAAAAAAGTCAGGAGAGGAGTTTTATCTCACTGGTTTTGGAGAAGGAGTATTCTTTTCCTGGAGTTTAAGTAGACAAAGTGACTTCAGAAAAGTAAAGCACTTGCATTATTCTGAAAAATATAACAATCTAAAGTCATTAAGGAAAGGGTTATCATAAAGACGATATTCTAATAAAGATAGGCAAGAGGCGAAACTCATTTAATACGTTAACAAAATAAATGTTCCCCACCCCCCAAGTCAAAACACTCAGAATGCTTAAAAAAACACACAAAACAAAACCCTAATAGAATAATTTTAAAATCCTGTCAATTATGATAATCATACATTTTGTCTATTTAATAAAAATCATTTTAAGCCTTAGTAGCACTGCAAGCAATGAATATACGATATTGTCTCCATATGAAATAAAACATTTATTTATTTGAAGAGACTCAACAATCTAGATGTTTTATTTATTTTTTTAATATGAGACTAGGGACATGTTATCACCATGTTAACTAAAAAAGAAAAGAGCATCGCTTGTAACTATTGCTTTGTTTTTCTAATATTTAACATTTTTCTCACTTGTATTGAGGTATAATTGACAGATAAAATTACAAGATATTTAGAGTGTACAACATGATGTTTTGATACACACGTACACTGTGAAAAGATTCTTCCCATAGAGTTAACACATCCATCCTCACATATTTATCTCTTTTTTGTTTTTGGTAAGAACATTTAAGTCCTCCTCTCAGCAAATTTTAATTACACAGTTCAGGATTATCACAGTTCAGTGTTATCAATTATGGTCACTATGTTATATATTAGCTCTTCAGACTTTATTCATCTTAACAACTGAAAGTATATATGTTATATTTCTTTAGGGTAATTATTAGCTTAGGTCAGTGAGATTTGATCACTGAAATCATTACAGAGGGTAGACAAATTATTAATAACTTTGAATATGTTATTTAACAATTCTGTAGCTCAGTTTTCTTAGATTTAAAATGGAGATCATGGTATAATATCTAATCTCTTACAGAAATTAGCAGGGCCTAGTCTGAATCACTATAAATGTACCACATACTTTTATATGATTTCTTTGAAAGCATATTGCTTATAAAAATCTCTTTTACATCCTCAGGGTCTGACACATAATTGGTGGTTCATAAATCTTATTTGAAATAAATGAAAATAGCTCTGTAGTAGAAATTGTCTACAGTGCTATATGAATGTAAGTTATTATTATGTTGAAAAACGTCACCAAAGTGGCCTTCTTTTTAAAGTAAGAATGCTACAAATATCCATAAAGAACAAAAAAATATTGCCAAAGATTCAGTTATTTCCCACCAGCATAAAGGGTGTATATTAGATAGAAAATGGCCATTTCCTTCCACATTGTCTTCAAGAATGACTCAGCCCCCAAGGCACAAAAGGGTTCTCTGGTGATCTGCAGCTCCAAAGGGGACTGAAGAATTGTGCCTGAACTGCTTGCTAATATATGCCTGGTGAAAATCAACCATTAATGATCCCTGACTCCGTGGAGTGAGGACAAATGTCTCAAACAAGGGAGCTTGGAGTTAAGGCCAAATCTCCTCCATTGCTACAATAAGAGAAAATACCAAAAATGACAACAAAACTACATCCTGATCACTTCCTTGATGAGAAAGGTTGGCTGGCAACGGCATGTCAGTTCCTGCCATGTTACAGAAACTAACACACACCATTGGATCATCACGATGAGGCTGACAGAAAGACATTGCTATGCCCATTTCAAAAAACGAGAATCATAATGTAAAGAAAGGTTAAGTAACCTGAATAAAGTCTCACAAACCAACTGGCAGACATAATATTTTAATGACCACCTTCTTATTATCAGCCCCTTGTTTGCTTCAGCTTTTCGAAAACATCTTTTCATAACTTAAAGTTTACATGAAAAGAATTGCTAAATAAAGTAAGCTTGGGAAACTATGTTTCTTCAAGCTAGACAGGCTTAACTGTGATTATCTGCATTGAGTTTCCAAGATGGAGATATAAAATGTATAACCTCATAACATATTTTTCAACAGTGCCTTCTTTATCCTTACTTTTTATTTTAATTTTTAAAAATTTGGGTGACATTGGTTAATAAAATTATATAGGTTGCAAGAGTACAATTCTATAATACATAATCTGCATATTGTATTGTGTGTTCACCACCCAAAGTCAAATCTCCTTCCATCACCATTTATTCCCCTTTACCTTCTTCTACCTGCCTCTGTCACACTTTCTTCTGGAAATCACCAGACTCTTCTTCTTTTTTAATCCTCACAGAGATTTAAAACCACCTGTGTTTATGCATTCATCTAAAAATATTTATCAAATGACTATTATATAATCTTAATTGGTAGGTTAAAAAATGGGTAATATTGGTATTACAAGAAATTGAGTTAGTCAATAAAGGAGTAAAAATTTTTAATCCTCCATATAGTGGCAGTATGGCATTCAAGGCACTCAAGGCAGTATTGATTCTACTCTGATTCTTCCCCCAATGAGTGTCTGGGTAGAAAACAATGAAGCAAGTAATTACCAATATGTGTCAATTTTACTATTTACTCATTTAGTGAGTACATACACTGAGCATTTACGCTATATCAGGCACTGGGCTGGATGTCATAACACTGTGATCAATAAATTAGAGGTATCCTCTGCCCTCATGGAGCTTACATTCTGGTGGATAGAAAAAATATAAAATAAAATTACAAAGTGTCTGTTTTAAAGGAACAAAAAGGAGCAGGAATAGAAGATGCGGAGGGGCGAGATGGTAGAAGTAGTCACAAAGGCCTTGATGAGGAGGTGACAATTAAATCTATTCCTAAGTGATTAGAAGTAGCTAACCATGTCCAACACTAGTTCAGAAAGCCAGGAGGTAATCACAGTCTCGTTTTTGTGATGGGGACCCAAAAAACCCTGGAATTTATTTATAAAAAGTCGTGCATTTTTCTTACATGTTTAAACTCCAGTCACCTTCTGAGTACTTTCCATTTGATGCAATACACCTATCAAAACTTTTTTTCACTGCTCAAAACAATTTTTGAACTCGCTGAAGTTGATAACTTTTAGTGCTTCTGCTGTTTTTTGTTTTACCTCTTCCACATCAGCAAAATGTTTCCCTTTGAGGACTTTTTTCATCCAGGGCAATGAAAAAAAAAAAGCCACAGGCAGCAAGGGCAGCTGAATAAGAAGGGTGGGGCATGAGTGTCATGCCATTTTTGGTCAAAAACTGATGAACACTCAGTGCAATGTGGGCAGGTGCACTTGTAAATCACCCCTCATGAAATGGGCAAACACACTGAAAGAGTCTTCAAAAAAAATTAACTGAAGTCTCTCACAACCTCTCACAACAATGACAGCTGTTGCACTGATACAGATGGGTTCTTAGAACATTCTCCTAGCAGCGGAAGCCTGTACTACAAGGGGCCCGCCCTCCAAAAGATAATTCTATTTTTTGAGTCCCCCCTCATATAATATCTTGAAAATTTTGAGAAGGAATTTAGGCTTTCTTTGGTGTTTAATAAAATACTGCTTTGATATTTTAAGCCAGGAGAGTAACAGAATATGATTCATGTTTAAAAAGTCTTTCCTACCAATGGTGAATAGACAGTATGTGCCCATTTGAGAGGCAAATCATTGATCTTAGGAAAGAAAATGATTTCTTGGGCTAGGATGGCCATGGTGGAAGTGGAGAAAAGTGGATGAATTTAGGATATATTTTTAAATACAGGCAAGATAGCACGATGAAGGACTGTATTGGAAACAAGATGGGTTAGTGAAGGAAAATGAAATATCAAGAATGACTCCCAGGCTTCTGACTTGAGTACAGATGAGAGTATCATGTACTGAGATGGAAAATAAAGTGAAGGTAGTAGAGAAACAGAGGTTATGAAAGCTCTTAGTTGGGTTATCTGAATGTCTGTATGTAAGTTGAACAATTGTCATTGAGGACTTCTCAGGGGAAGTGATATTTAAGATACACCAGGAGAAGGAGTAGGAGTTAGCCAGGAAGTGTTGTAATTTATGAGTCTGGAGAGGGTGTTCCTGACAGTTTTAAGAGCCTGTGTCACTTGGCAGAAAATATGGTAACTCAGAAAGCATGGAGGAGGCTTAGAATGTCCCCCTGTAGCAATAAGTAGAAAAGTGGGAGGAAGTAAGAGTCTGGGGTAGGAGTGAAGAAGAACAATGAGGTTGGTACATTAGACAGGAGGCCAATCCAATAGATCCCTTTAAAACTTGCTACCAAGTTTGGATTTTATCCTAACAGCAATGGAAAGACATTAAAGTTTATTAAGTAGAGGAATGGCGGGGTTCATCTAAACTGTTAGAAGAGTCACTCTATATGCTTTCGGGAAAATGAATCAAACTGAGCACAAGAATGAGACTATGTGTTCCAAAGGTGCACTCTGGGGAACACTGACCCCTTTCAGAAAGAACAAAATTTACTATAAAGCTTAGCCTAATGAGATACTAATACAATTTTCATGGAAAGACCATTCTGGCACCAATATTAGGAAAAGGATAAAAGGTGAAATGCTTTAGTGATGGACAAAACATGAGATAGGATGTTTATGACGAGTCTCTGGCATTTTACAGATTAGAATGGGTCTGTTTGGATTGTCTTTATGGAATAGTAGGATCAACTCCAGGGATTTTCCAGGGCTCTCAGCTCTCAGTAGCTCCAGTTACCCTTCTCTATCATAAAACTTTTCAAAGTTTCTTCATCTTGTACCTTATTTCTTGAAGAGAGGGAAAAGTAGTATTTCTACCACTTAGATTACCCATTATGATTGTTTTGGAGAAATTTTCTAAAAATAGTGAAGAGAGCATAATGAGTTCACAATGTTTTATCTAGATAAACTGCATCTTAAGGCTCTCTTAAATGGCTGATTTTGGTCTTCTTCCTCCAATATGCATTCTGAGATATAAATACAGGGAGTATAGCAAAAGTAGGTTTCCAATTGTGACTGCAAAACACAGAGTTTCTTCTTGTATTATTATGTATTAATTATTCTACTATTTTCTATATGAACAACTGTAAGCCTACTGCTGCCCCACTATGTCTTTTAGATGAGGTTGTTTGACTTCCATTTGTATATTTCTCACAAAAATGTAAAATCTCTTATTTCTCTTCCTCACCCCAAGATAATTAACTAAGATTATTTTAATGAACTAATGAGCTCATTTCTAATACTATCAGCCCTACTTTGTGTCTCCAACAGGCCCACAGAATAAATCCTAGCAAGCCCTCCTCCCCAGAAAAAGGGATAAGAATGGTGCCAAGTCAGGAGCAAGTACCCTGAGTGCATTTAATGGGGAAATTCCATTTCAGTTCCAATTATGTATATTCATCTTGGAATAGTGTGAGTGAGAGTTGGGTGATCATTTTTCTCACTACCTCCTACACACATACACACCCCAGAATTTATAGCAATTTTGTCAATTGTCCTATTTATGGTACTTAACACATTTAATGTAAGAAACGGACAATGCATCCTATTACATCTTATTACAATGCAGCATGGTGACGAATGATATAATAGTGATGATAATTAAGATGTGTTGTGCTTAAATGTTAGATTCAAGGTTTGAAGAAGTGTCTATTATTCCAGCTCTTTTTCTCTAACTCATCTTCTAAAGAAAGATTCAACATCTTCCTCTCCTTGCCTGCAATTACTTAGGTGGTTCAGAAAAACACTCATATTACCTGGAGTTGATTCCCCTTTGTGCAATTCTTTCTTTCTCTTTGTTACTCTGTGTGGAACCTCAGAGTGCCCTAAAAATCTCTATCTTTAGCTGTTGCTGCTGACAGTTCTTCAAGCAGAGGCCCCTGAACTCTAACATCTTCAAAAGTCATTAGACTTAAATTGCCATAGAAACACTGGGGAATAATGTTAAGGTTCTAAATGTCAATTTTCTTTCTTCTTATTTTAATATATCTGTTCTTGTTCTGTGACCAAGGCCAGTAAAATGTAAATCAGCTGCCCTGAGTTTCTAATAGGAACCAGAATTGACTGGGTGACTTGGGTGAATCACTCAAACTCTCTAAACCTTCATCTCCTCCTCTATAAAATGGGAATGATATTAGCTGCCCTGGTCCACACACAAGATTATGGGAAACACAAAGAAGTAAGATATTAATCTATATAAATATATATTATAAAACATAAAATATGTAGACTTTATATAAAAACATGAGAAAAAGGTATGTCAATGTGGCACTTGTGAGTAAACAAAGCTTTTTAACATAGAGTAATTTTTTGAATTTTACAACAGTGCCATGTGTAAAATTACCACCATGTTATAAAAAGGATATTGATGTTTAAGCTTAGTAATCCCAAAGTCATAGTGCTATTAAATGCCTAATTTGCTATTGGGATATAGTATTTCCAGGTTTGGACAAAGGAGGTAGCCACAAATTTATATTTCTCTTCTGCACAAAGAGATTAAGAAATAGGACAGCTGAAAAGAGAGAAGAAAATAGCATTAAAAGAGGTGCAATAGTCACAGGCAGAATTTGGCCTTGCTGCTGACTGGCGTCTTATCACCGATGCCTGATCCAGTCCTCTTGGATTCTCCTCCATGACTCTCTCTACCTCTCCTGTCCTCCTCAACCCATCAGCCTCTCCATACCCATGCTTAGTCTCACACAACAATTTTGCACTCTATTTCATTATGAAAATGACAGCAATTAGGAGAGAATTTTCATAAGCTTCCAACTCTGTCCACTGAGCCCAAATTCTCTGATTCCCCATCTAAATTACTATTTCAACCTTACCATTATTCCCCAATGTTTCTTTTACTGTCTGTGCACCTGTCTAAAGCCAAATTTTCCACTTGTCCAGTAGCTTCCCTCCTTTCTCACCTTCTCAAAGACATACTACTAGCAATCATTCCTTCCCTTTCTCTAATATCAGTCACTTCTCTACCAGTTTATTCTTATCATCACACAAACATGTTTAATTAATACAATTAAGGAAGAGAAATAAATCTCTTAACTTCTTATATTCTTTCACCTTCTGCATTATTTATCTGTTCCCTTTTACTGCAAAAATTTTTTAAACTGTCATCAAAACCCTGTCTCCAATCCTTTTCTCCCACTTTTTCATGTAGTATTTCAACAGCTCACTAAAAACTGCTCTCATCAAGGTCAGTAATACTATTCACATTGTGAAATTCAACAATCAGTTCTCATGGAAGGGAATTTTCAATGCTATATATTCCAAGCAACTAGAGTAAGGCCTAGTATACGGGAAGGCTAAGCAAAGATTTAGTGAATGAGTAAAGGTATATGAAACTGGCCTGGCTTTTAATCGAGATTTTTCTCACCTTCTTGTTGTGTGCCATTGTGAGTCCCTTAAACCTCTCTGAGCCTCCATTTATTCCCTTTGAAAGAGGGATAATAATAATGACCTGTCGTGGATATTGTAAATGGGAAATAAAACTATGTATGTATATTAGTAGCAAATAGATAATTTGTGTTGTTACAGGTCTGTGTTCAAATGCTGCATTATATACCATTTGTGGCAAGGCTGATTATTAAAGTCAGAGGTTTTTGAGGATGTTTCAGACATCTTTAAAAGGTTTGTTTTGAGGGTAAGATAACAAATTACATAATAGTGTTTTTGAGTTTGTTTGTGGTTGGAACTTCTTGATGAGGCTGGGACCTCCCAAACATAACTATTGAACATATTGAGGCAGCCAGTGTCTGTAACGTAAGACAAGGGGAAAGTTGGGCGCATCATTATCCTGTGTGATTGCTAAATCTACAAAAATAGAACACATTGCCCATTAGGACATCCTGAGGGTGCAGTGTGGAAAACATGTAAGTAATTCATTCCAAATGGGTGATGACTGCTAACTGAGGTCTTGCTCATTTAACAGCTTAGAAAGGGTATTCTGTCAGCAATCCATGCCATCAATGGGTTCAGTGAAATTCCCTGGTCTTTAATTAGAGGAGCTGATGACCTTTCAGAGGTCAATTTGTGTAAGCAAGGCCCTGATCTTACTGTTTCTGTACAGGAACCATAAAATACCAATGCTCAGTTTTGTTAAATACTTACTTATTCACATCCTCCTTAACAATACTTTCATGTTGATTACTTCATAATGATACTGATGGGACTGATCTGTTTATTTAAATGATTGTTGCTCTCTTCTTTTAGGGCTATTAGTGCCCAGAAGTGAAGCTTACAGATGAATAAATGGAATACTAAATGCAGGAAAACATTGGAAGTTTGGGGATGATCCTGTTTTCTTCCCATTTTTGTTGCCATCAGGAATGTCAAGGCAAGTATGCTTAAATTAGAGACATGAGAAGTCCCTTCTTCATTAGGAACAGGTAGAGAATAAACCAATTTTTGTTTCATCAGCTCCTTATTACATGTTTTTCTTTTCACTTCATCAAACATGTTCATATACACATATGCATGCACACTCAAAGAATAAATGTATTTATACCGTACTCATATTTTCTGCACCCACTCTTACCTGCTTATAATCATGCACACACACATGCTAAAACACGTTCTATACTCATTCACCAAGATGAACATTTTCATATATAGCAACTAGAATATGTACATTCACATCTATGCACATTTATTAATATCCATGAAATGTGCATAAACTCATACAAAAATGCACACAACTTACATATGCTACTTATATACACTTAAACATGTGTGCATACACATAAACACGCACATACATATAGTGAAAGAAAACACCAATTTTATAACCAGATCTTTCTTTTTTAGTAAGATAAGTACTTTAAAATGGGCCATACTTTCATTTATTTTTCCTTCTGGGCACATAGATGGATTTAGAATATGTAACTGTGGCAGGATATTTTTTTAACACACCATTATATTCCTATATTATTACCTAACAGAAAGTAAATAATTGATAAATATTTGATGAGTAAGAGTGTGAATGAATAGATAGATAAATGAACAAATATGAAAAGGAGAGAGTGAATTACTATGCAAAATAAAGGGCAAAATTCTTCAGCACTATGGTCAATGGGGGAGAGAATAACTGAGGAGAGGTGTGCTGAGGAAAAAGAAAGCAAATAAGATGAACTGAGCTCAGAATGCAGAGGGAATGCAAGTGTTGGCCATCTTCCCATGTAGCTATTAAAAGAATTAATCTGTTTTAATTGTGGGGCCCATAACCATTGGTCATTTCCTCTTCATGATATCATATTTAAAGATATCAACAACTCCAATTCTTTCATCTATATTGCTTGGAAGGGAGAAAAACAGAAGGCACTTATAAATTCCCTTGATTCCGGCGACCAAATGTATCATCCATTGATCTGTTTCTGTGTAACAAGCTATTGCTTAACAACAATGATTTATTTCTCAAAACTCAAAGGGTTGGCTGGACTGATTTCACCTGGTTTATTCATGAGTCCCATTCAGCTTGGCTGAAAGGTTCAAGATGGTCATAATTATATGTCTGGCACTTGGTGTGAGTTCTCAGCTGGGGCTCCTTGCTTCTCTTTCTCATGGTCTCTCAGTCTTTAGTACACTAGTGTAGCTGTCTTTGCATGGTGGCCTCAGAAAAACTTTCTAAAAATGAAAACACAGCAATTGAAGATACCTTGAGACCTAAGCTATAGAACCCGCACAATGACACATCTCCCACTTTATATTAGTGGAAATGAGTCACAAGGCCAACCCAGATTCACAGGGTTGGGAAGTTGGCTCTATCTTCTGGGAGAGGACTTGCAAAGAATTGTAGGCCTTCCATACCTACATACCAAACTTCTTCCCATTGCTGAAATTTCTTTCTGACATCTTGAAATTCTGAACCTCTTTCCATGAGTTCCATCTGTCCTCAAGACACAAGCACTTTCTGAGGCCAGTTGATAGACGTGGAATACTGTGGCCCACAAAGACTGTCTCAGCATCTTAAAAGAAGATGGGAATTTGACTGACTCTTTACCTTGGTCATGATCTAACAGCCAAGGGATCCAGATAGGACCATCGTTAAAGGGGGTATTTGTCACAGGGACTGGTGTCCATTAGAAACTGGTAGTTCCCAAAGGAGACTTCACAGGTAATGAGTTCTGGGCTCCAGGGCCAAAGTCAATGTGATTACAAGGCCTCCTTGACAAAGGAAAAAAAATCACTGGGTGAGTGTGTATATGTGGTGTGCATTTGTGTTTTACTATGAATTTAAGTTACTCTATAGATAAGCTGTAGAATTGACTTCAAGTCATTTTAGATTCTTTTTTACATATTTGTAATCAGGGCATGCATTTATTATTTTATGCTCTCATTTTCTTAATTAACATAATATTTCCCTTATTACTATGTATAAACATATAACTTCCTCTTTTGAACTTCCCTTGTGAAATATATAAACTTCTTGTAAGGCACTCATAACATTCCACTTTACCTTATTATTTCTATCTGTGTATGTCCCCAACCCCTAATTCATTATCAGTGTTGCTTTTATCACCATTGCCATCATTATTGTCATCATCATTGTCAAAGGCATTCATCGAGCAACCACCATTAACCATACACCATATACTTTACAAACATTATCTCCAATGCTCATAAAACTCTAGAGAGATAGTTACTGTTCCCATATATTTAATGAAGAAGAAAGCTAAGTCTCAAAGAAATTTACTAACTTGCCCTAAGTTCTGTTACTAGTAGGTAATGGAGAAAAGATTTAGTTCCACAGCTTAAAGTGTGGTAAGTAAATGATAAAAAGTCTGAGGATAAGATTTGTGTCACAATAATTTTTGTATGCTCCATTATGACTTGCAGGGTCCGTGTATATAAAATGCACTAATAAATATTTCTAGAAGAATATATTATTTTATTTAACATGTATGTAATGTTCATTTTGGGGTTTTATTAATAAAGTATGTAATTACACTATACTATCTCATTACAACACAGTTTGCTTGACTATTTCCCTACTGCTGAGAATGTCTGCCATTTCCATGTTTTATCTTATTATGAATGTACTAGTATAAGTTCGAATACAGGAAAGCAGAGTGAATAGGAATAGAATAGACCTGGGTTAAATCCTATTGTCTTTAGGAGAATCACTTATCCATTCCAAGCCTTAGCATTTTAATGATGAGATAGAAATTATAATAGTACCAATCTCTTAGGGTTGTTACAAGTATTAACAAGAATTCATGTTTACAACAAATATTGATGAAGACCCAATGTACACTAGGCTACACTGTGCTGGGGGTAAACAGAAAACAAAACAAAGTCCTTGATCACACATTAACATTCTAGTGGAGGAACATGTGAAAGAAGCATAAAATGAAAATCAATATAACATCCAATCAAAATAAGTCTTTATGAGAAAATATCTGTGTTCTCTATTTTCCAATCACTTCATACCCTACTCATTCTTCAGATTTTAGTTTTAATGTACTTCCTCAAGAAAGGCCATTTCAGAACCTCAGATTGGTCAAATTCATTTAGATTTAGGTCCTTTCAATACACTTATCCTTGTTATAGTATTTCATTTACTTCTGTAATTATTTCACTTACGTCTCTTCTTCCAAGAGACTGTATACCATATAAGGGCAGGAGCGAAGACTATCATGCATATATTGTATATCCAGGGCCTCACTGTGAAGTGCCTAGCAGAGAATAGATATTCTAATAAGCATTCATTGAGTAAATGAAGTTGATGGATGATAGAAATGAGTAAGTTCAGTGTTAATAATGAGAACAAACTTCCCAATTTCTTCCCCTACAACCCTTCTACTTCAAGAGACAATAAAATCCAATTTGTTAGATATTCAAAAATTCCCTTAATGCAATCCAGCAAGGGGCAAAATCAAATGGTGCCAGACAAGCAAAAAAATCTAAATCATTTTTAATCATCACCAAAAAGGAGTTGAACACATCTAGAGAGAATTTCATTATCATTTGTTTTATTCAATTAAAAACCTGGAAACAGAGATTAGCTTTCTGCTATCCTGAGAAAGAATTCTTTAACACAGCAATGATTTATGATTTATTAGACAGCATTTAACTGACTTTCATCCTGCATCATACCACTGGTCCCTCATGTTAATGAAAAATGGATAACTGACAACAGTCACATGCCCACTTGAATATGAATAGCAAATGGCATATATCAATCCCAGGGAGAAGAAACAGAGGTCAAGCAAGTAAGAAAAGAAAGGACTTTGTAATTAATATTATAGTAAGGATAAATGGATTGGCTTAGACCCACCATCAGTGGCTTTCTGGATTTGATTTGGGCATTTGAGTGCAATGTTTTATGGCTTATAAATACATATGTCTGTAGATGAATACATACCTAAGGTTTCTGTATGCATGAGGTCTAGACATATGAACAAGAATATGTATATGGTACATACCCCCATGTATATGAATGTATAGTTGTTTATGTATGCATGTGTATGTATATCTGTGAAAAGGTGTTTAATTTCTGCATAAGGGTATTGGTGTGGTTATGATTTTGACTCTTAATCCTGACTTTCATTGAAAGAAGTTAGGGAGGGCTCAGACAAGAACAGCATAGACTTCTATCTATTTCCAATCATACCAAGATAGCTCTTTGCCATTTTAAGTGGGTTAGTTCTTTTTAAATAGCAACCAAAAAATAAAGAAAAAAATTTAAACTTGACACTTTGTTTTTTGCTGTTTGTGAACCTTTAAAAAATCAAGTACGTGATTTGGGAGAAATGTGCTGTCACTGAAATCTCCCCACAGCCCTGCTTCCTATCACCAACACACATTTGTAGAATAAAAAGCTCTTGAACAACATATCTTTATATTATTGATTAGGATATATTTTTAAATTAAAGGCAAATAAACATGTTTCTTTTGAGACTTTGGGAAATAAAACGCAACTGCATGGTCCCTGAGACATAGAATGTTAAATACCAGAAATGAGGGACTCAAGCCACTCCCTGCTTATTGGTCCTGCTCAGCAGAATGCAAATCAGGAGGCTTCTAATCTAAGGCATCGCTCTTAATTTTACTTCTAGATGTGTGTGCCTTTGAAGCTCCAGATGCATTTGCAAAATTAAAAGCATAATTTATCTCCAAAAAGCAATACTCCATCAGTCTAGCGACTTAGTCCTGATGAAAAACTGGCTCTAAACAATGTTTGTTCACTGTTTGGTCTGATCCCAGGAACAGAAGTGGGTTAATCATCTCAAATAGCCAGGATGGGTTATGAAGATTAAATTAGTTCCCCTCTCTTTTTTGAAAAAATATGGGTAAGTCAAACAAGACTTGTCTCTTCTCCTATCCTTCACCCCATATCATCAGCCAGGTGGTTCAACATGTACATAAACTGCCAGGATCCCATCACCAATAGACACTAAGAGCAGGTGTTTTTTCCTCGCATTAATAACCAGATACCACTCTTTCAATCTGTGAGCGCCAAGAGGGGAATGAAAAGCCACAGATAAATTTTAGTCTAAACAGCATCAAAGAGGGGTTAAACAAAGTAAGTAGAGTTCTGGAGACTCCAAGGTACAGTCCTGAGTTAATAGGTTCAGAATATCACATCCTAGTAAGGGATTTGTCCATATCTAAATCGGAAGATTTAAATACAAGACCAGAGCTGGGAGTAGAGGTTATATAACAGTGAGTACCTTTGCGTCTGTTTTGAATCCTCTGCACTGTCACTCCAGAGCCTCTGCAATATGTGTTCATGTACTGCTTAATGTATCCCAGTCATAGATATAGCATGGGATTTAGTCATGCTTGTTGCTTTGCTTTACTATTTAATAGTTATATGGATTTTTAGAAGTTACTAAGGAAAAAGAGTAAAAGGTATTTATCCAAGGTCATTAAACAAGTTGAAAAACAGCCAAGCTTGGAAGACAGATTAACCAGATCCATGTCTAGTAGTTGCCTCTTGTGTACTTCCTATTAAATAAACAACCAGTCTTTTGGTGAATGTGACTATGAATTAAAGTGTATGATACATATGTGATTATGCATTAGGGAATTATGGACAAGGGTTCACTTATTTTTTAACTCTAAAGTTTTCTCAGAACTGACACATTTATAGCATTGGTGGATAATCAATTTAGAGACAAGTATCACAGCTGTTGTCTTAGAATAGTGGGATAGTCTTCACTGAATATAAAAATAACTACCTTTATTGATGTCAGTGTATTACTTCTAAAATACGTTTTTTAAAAAAAATCAATGCCTGGAGTACTCCTAGAGTTGAAGAACCAACTGGGGAGCAGATTATTAAGATTATTTTATGATATTGGACTTTTTTTTTAATTCTCCCCTTCAGTTGACCTTGCTTTAAAGTTAATATGAGACTGCTTTTTTTTTTTTCAGTGGCATGTATATATCCACATTTCCCAAAGGTTACAAAAGCTGTAGACAACTAGGGGTCAAAGGTTTTCATTGCCAACTTCTAATATGGGCAGCACATTTCCAACAGCTAATAGCATTCACCTTGACTTACTTGGAAGGGAACGACTGTAAATGTTTGGGAAAGATACCCTGAGTGCACTGATTAAGTGAATGAAGCCTAATAACAGTAATAATTGGTGTTATTTCTCAGGACATATCATTTGAATATCTACCTCCTTTCAAGACTTAAAGTGTGCATCTTATGCTTGGTTTCTGTTTAAGAGATACAACACGAGTTGAATTTTTCAATCAACACTGGACATTAAATTCCTGGTCTCTCCTCCAAATTTCCTCAGATCACTTTAATTTAGTATTTCAAAGGCAGGGTCTTATGCACATTTGCGTTATAGACCTTCCACAACCAACAGACTGAGCTAAGCATAATGAAGCAGACTTGAAACTTGAATGAGAGTGAACTGGCACATTCTGTAAGTCAGCAGGGCTAGAAGTCATGTCCAAGAAGGTCATCCAAAAGCAAAAGAAAGGCAGACTGACAAGGTCCGGAGTCAGTGAGAAGCAGCAGCAGGGACACAGGCTCAAGCAAGGATGCTGGTGGGGAATTTAGGCAGAGAGTGGAATTGAAACTCAAGTGACAAATAAAGGTCAGTTTTGGCAGCAAATGTACTAATGTAATGTGCATTATTTCATTGGTCCACAGAAGGAAAACCATAGCCTGATGGGATATGTGTGTGTGTTACCTATCATGCATTACAACTTTGGCATGATCTGCCCACAACATTTAGTGAATAGGGTTATGGCCAAAGGTTTGACCTAGGACCTGTAAGTGTGCATTCTTTCACAATGCATATTAAATGGGAATTTTTTAATATAATGGATAAAACAAAGGATATCAATATCACTACGGTTAAAACTTTAGGTACAGATATATGGCTTGTCTAATTCAAATCTCAGCAGTGACAGCTCTTGATTGTGTAGACATGAGATGCACTCTAACCTCTTTCTGGGGTTCAGTTCCTTCTTAGCCAAAATTAGGACAGGATCAAATGCTATGAGAAATAAGCCAGACAGAGAAAGACAAGTAGCACATGATTTTGCTCATATGTGGAATCTAGTGAACAAAATAAACAAACAAAATAGAAACAGACTCATAGATAGAGAACAAATTGACAGCTGTCAGAAGGGAGGGAGGTTGGGGTTGGGAAGCTGGGTGAGAAAGATGAAGGGATTAAGCAAAAACAAAACAAAAACAAAAACAACTCATAGACATGGATAACAGCATGGTGATTACCAGAGGAAAAGGGGGGATGGGGGGAGGTAGACGAGGGTATAGGGAAGATAAATGGTGATGGAAGGACACTTGAGTTGGGATGGTGAACACACAACATAATATACAGATGAGGTATTATATATTTGTACACGTGAAACCTATATAATTTTATTAACCAATTGTCACCCCAATGAATTCAATTAAAAATAAATTTAAAAAATACACAGTTACTCAAACATACAGAATTTTTTTTCTCATTTATATGACACATCAGGTGCTATTTCTGGTCCTCAGACACCTCTCTTCCATATAGTGATCAGTAACCCAGGATCCCTGTAGGTCATGGCTCCACTACATTCTAGGACTTGATAATCATTTGTAACCACCCAGCCAAACAGAGAAAAGAACATGGAAAAAGATGTCCTTCTTCTGCAGAGCCTTACTTTTGCCTACATACCATTGACAATAACTAGTCACATGATTATACTCAGATGTAAGAGGGTCAGGGAATGTAAAATCTGACTAAACCATTATTTCTCAGGGATGTTTCTATTCTGTAGTAGGCTGAGTAACAGCTATCCAAAGGTAGCAGGCCCTCTGGAACCTATCAATTTTATCTCATTCAGAAAAGGACTCTTTGCAGGTGCTACAAAAATAAACACCTGGACATGAGGAGATTAATCCTAGGTTACCCACTAGGCCCTAAAGAGAGACAGTACAAAGATCTGATACAAACAAAAGAGGAAGATGTGACCAGGGGGAAGGGATTGGAGTGATGTGGCCATTGGTCAAAGATTGCCATCTCTGGCAGAAGGGTGCAAGGGCAGCCTGATGTTGCCCCTGTGTTCCCAAGAACCTTGTTCTCAGTACAGAAGGTTTGACAAGCTCACAAATCACACTGCATACAAAAAGCTCAGAGCAAATTACATTCCTTTCCCTCTGTGTGGGGAATATGTAAACTTTTCTTGACTACTTAATTACATGTGTGAATGATGCTCAGGCATGCCCCCAGCATTCTTTATTTCAGGGGAAGTGTAGAGGTCCTTCTACTACATCTGGAAGAAAGATGTATAGGCTATAGAATAGATCCACCACACATGAGCAACCTCTATATGGCAGGGAATGGATCTTCTGTGCTCTCTCTCCTCTTGAGTCTGGTGTGTGTATGGTCTGTTCTCAGCAATTTGCAATCACGCATCGGGCTCCTCTCTGGGTGGTACTTACCTGCTGTTTGACCTTGGCCACACTCATGTTATGGTCTATCCTGCAGCACAGCCTGATCACCTGGTAAAACACCAGGAGCTACCAGAAGCTAAAAGGGACAAGGAATAGATTTTCCCTTAAAGCAAGAGTGACCCTGATAATACCTTGATTTCCATCCAATGAAACTAGTTGCATACTTCTGGTTTCCAAAAATATGAGAAAATAAAGCTATCTTATTTTAAGTCATCAAATTTGAGGTAATTTGTTATAGCAGCTACAAGAAACTAATACATACTCTATGCAGGAGAAGAACGCATTCAGTTTGACTGCTGTTTACTTGTCACAAAAATATTCATCTCTACCTCACAGAATTAAGTGAGATAATTCATGTAAAGAATTTAGGAAGGTGAAAGTTATCCAAAGAAATTTCAATAAAGATTATACCAATAATCACTTACTAAGAATCCACTTAGTGAAGAATACTTTACATACATTAACTCATTTAATCTCTTAAATACTGTAGTTTTTTATAGAGAGAGAAAAAGAAAGAGGGAGAGAGATTGATTTGTTTTTCTCCTTATATATACATTCATTGGTTGATTCCTATGCCCTGATGGGGGATCAAACCCACAACCTTGGCAAATCAGGATGATGCTCTAACCAACCAAGCTACCTGGTCAGGACAAGAGGTGAGGAAACAGGTAAAGAAAATTTAGTAACATGTATATTTTTTTACATTTTTTAAGGACTTTATTTATTTATTTTTAGAGAGAGAAGAAAGGATGGAGAAAGAGAGGGAGAGAAACGTCAATGTGTGGTTGCCTCTCACATGCCCCAGTCTGGGGACCTGGCCCACAACTCATGCATGTGCCCTGACTGGGAATCGACCGTGCAATCCTTTGTTTCACAGGCTGGCACTTGAAGGGGAAATTAAACTTCAGTGTGCTTGCAACTAAGACCTCTGTTGATCCTGTGAAGCCTTCTAGTAAAGTTAACTAATACAAGTCAGTGGTCCTGGGCATATAGTAACCATTTATTATGCATTATTATAATTTACTACTATTAAAAATAAGTAAAGTTTATATACAAACATTTATCATTGAAATTTAAAACAAGAAGCACATCAAATAGGATTAGGTGAGTCAAGAAAAACTGCTTCTAGGAAATCTAAATTGAACTGTCTGGAAATTTACAGGGGGGAGGGATTAGTTTTTGTTTAATACATTAAGGTTGTTTGGAACTAGAAAAGCCTGGTTGAACATAGGTGTGAACTATCACACAACATGATGGAGTTAACAACCACAATTCAGAAACAATTTTTTCTGAGCCCATGCAATTTATATTTCTTTTTCCCTTCTTTTCCATCTTGGGGCTTAGTAGGAGACAATCCCTCATGGAGTTCCAGTCAGCTGTCAACTCAGAAATATAATTTTTTTTCCATTTAAGTGTTGTTATTGGTGGGCTAAATTTTCTTCAACTTTTTCAGTGTGAAAAAGGACTCTACTCACTCTCTCACAATTCAGAAAAAGTTGTGGAGGATGTATATGAGCATTCTTATGTGTTTCTGTTTGTGTGTGCATGTGTGTGTAGGCTTATATAGTGATTATGTGTATTTTTCCCTGGCAAACTCTTGAAAAATTTAGTATAAAGCACGCATGACTTACTAGCTTTCTTTGATGTGTAAAGAATCTTGTTAGTCGAAAGTGGAGGTAGCTGAACATAAAATTGTGAAATAGATTTCCTGAACACGTGTTCAAAAATAAAAAAAGGAAATGAAAGTTGCCTGTCATCTTAACTGTTAAGCATTAATTAAATGGTATAGCACCACTTCTGCTTCTTCCTAGTAGCCAGGTAGTCACAGGCTAGACAGATTCAAGGAGAGGAATAAACTTCAATTCTCTAGGAAGAAAGACAAAGAAGTTGTGGGCATCTTTAAGTGACCCATATTTAAGTGACCAATGTATTTTATCTTGTGCTATAAATCCTTATATTTCTTTCACTTGCAAAATACACTTCTCTCCCCTAGGTCTCCATAAATTTCATTGTATAATTTGATAAGACTCCTAGAGCAGGATCTTGTCATCTAAATGAGGTCCAGATTTCTGGATGTGGTTCCTCTCCATATGAAACCCAGTGAACTAAAGAGACTAAGATGATGCCCAGATACCCACCACCAAATGGTGAGGCAGGGACAGGGAGAACCAGAATTCACAATCCCGTCTAGTGTTTTGCCAGAAACAGAAGGAATTTCTGCTGATGTGTATGTTGGCTGATTTCTCTGGTATAAATATTCCCACCATGGCTGATTTCAGTGTATTGACATGCTGCCAACTAGCTTGAAACATTTTTGAAAATTTAACTGCCTGTTCTTGTACCACATTGTGCCCATGCAAGAAAAGTCAGTTTGAAAGTAGGAGGCATATCAATGGTTCACAGCAATTCTGAAATCAAGCTGGGTTCATGTTGACAATTATTTTCCTAGAGTGGTTCTCCATGGTTCTTGCCTCTACTCTCTGGGCTATTGACTCTGCCTTCAAAGTCATCCTTCCCTTTCTACAAGAAATGCCCCCATGTTTGCATCTAATTAGCATCTGTAGCCTTTTGCTTGCACAGAAGAAATTGGAGATCCACATACGACTTTTTCTGTTAAACTGTCTCTGTTCCTTTACTTCTAAGCTTATATAACCCCTTCAAAAATTGTGTGGGGTTTTTATCAATTTATAAGTTACTGCATAAGACAAAGTGTACATTAACCCATTAGCTAAAATCCGAACTCAGAAATTATTCTGAGATTGATCTTTTCCTACCTTGAGCTAAGAGTCAGAATACTGTGGAATAATATTATTAAGATTCTTAGACCCCATTATTTCTAGCAGAAATAGTCTAAGATAAATGCCCTTAGAGTATTAGAAGTCTCATTGCCTGGCTGACAGGCACTGCATTAAATCTTCCTAAGATCCTAACAGTGTCTAACAGATGCACTCTTGAGACTTGACATTGAGACCACATTGGATTTGATCTTTGCCCTAAGGGCAATTTTCTAAAAACTTTGGGAGCCTTTCTCTGGGAGTTATAGGGAAGAAACTCACTTCTTTTTGAACCCATCAAGTCCTTGTTAAAAATATTTCTTCAGATTCCGTTGAAAACTGAGTAATCCTTTCTATAATTTACCTCTCTCTATCTGGACATTATCACATGTAGCTGAAAGAAATCAGTGGGAAAATAATCTCAGCTAAATCCACAAATTTGTTAGGTATAAGTTCTACTTTATAGGTTATCTTAGGTAGCAGTGTACCAAGCTTTCACCACTATATGGTGTGAGTAACTATTTTCTCAGATTGAAATATAAAATCTCTTCTGTCCTTCCTATCTTTCCTCGGGGTTTCCTTGAAGTGATATGACATGTGCTACCACATAGTTCTAAAGCCAGTGCCACATACAGTTGACCCTTGAAAAAATATAAGAGACACCAATTCCCATGCAGTCAAAAATCTGCATATAACTTTTTACTCCCCAAAAGGTCTTGCCTCAGTATCAGAAAGAGATTGGTTCCAGATGCCCTGTGGACACCAAAATCCGTGGATGCTCAAGTCCCATACATAAAATGGTGTAGGACAATGCTTACAGTTGGCCCTCTGCATCTATGGATTTCCAATTGCAGATCGAAAATACTGGTTTTGATTTATGATTGGTTGAATCCACAGATGCAAAACTCGGGGATATGAAGGGCTAACTGTATGTTTATTGAAAAAAAATCCATGTGTGAGTGGACCCCCAGAGTTCAAAGCCTCATTAAGAGTCAACTGTATAGTTGGCTAGGAGCTCGGTTGGGTTGTTGTGGCAACGCATGGCCAATCTCTGTGGCTTAGGCTGCTCACACTGCAGCAGCTGGTTTCCAGGAGAAAGAATGCCAAGAAAAAGTGTCCTAAGAGGGAAGAAATAAACATTTCTGGTCCTCTTAAAGGATATGGACTCATTGGTATAACGTCACTTCCTCCTTCTTGTGGCAAGTAGTCACAGGGCCAGCACAGATACAATGTTAGAATAAATCCCAATTCCTAAGGGAAGCATGACAAAGAAGTTTTAGCTGTATTTACCCCACCAGAAAAAGAGACTTTATATTGTTTCATGGGACAAAAATATTTCAGGAAACCAGAAAGAATAACATTTTTCTCCTCACTTTTGATGAGTTTGCCTAGGTTATATACATGGCTGACTGTAACTTGTTCTTCCTCACTTCTTGATTGTTTTAATCATCCAAGTGGAAAAATCTCTCATTCTGGAAAGAAATTACACCTAATAGAATCCCCACTTCAAATGACTGTGAACTATTGTTTTGGTGTCTTCTCTGATAACTCTCTCTGAAGATTACATTCCCCATTTATTCACTACTGTCACTTCTACAGCTAGCCTCTCTCATCTCTGCACAGAATAAAGTATCTCAGACTCAGAATATCTAGATGTTAGACCTAACTCAGATATTTTCTAAGTGACCTTGAGCGAATTAGTAAACATTCATCAATTTCCTTACTTGTGATATGTTGGAAAAAAAAAACAAAACGATGCTTCATTATAATCAGACACTGAATGTGAAAGTGCTTTGTAAGTGCACGATATTCATGTGAAAGATGACAGTCCACTTACTAGGAGCCCTTCTGCTGAACCCTCTGGGGGTACAGCTTGTGCTTGCATGGAATGTTGCTTTGGCTGGCTCAAGCCAGCCAGCTGACACTGACGGTACCATTGAAAAAGAGGCCTCTGTCCACAGCCACTACATGCACTATCGCCTTTGGGAAGAAGGCCATATACCAGTGGGGTCCCCATCTGCTTCAGGCAGCCAGCCAGACAGTTCCAACCTGTCAACCTATCATCTCCTAGCTCAGTTGGTCTCTTCATATTACATCCCAAACCCTAGTAATTTCAATCTGTTTGGTTGATTGTTTAGATACTTCATCTATAGGATACCAAATTATCAGTTTGACTAATTTGGGTACTGAATTCATCAGGCATTCTGGAGCTACAGAAGCATGTGGTTCACAAAGGGAGCATTGGGTGTTCCCTAAGGCATTTTGGGAGGATAACAGGAACTTTTTGTAACATGTGCTGTTATGGCTTCAAAGTCTTAACACCATCACCACAACTGTTGGAAATTTGGAAGCAGAATTAACTTTATGGATAGAAAGAAGGTGTCATTCAATTCCCAAGTTTAAAACATAATCCCTTGTTCTGCATTCCTCCCCTGGGCCTTAGTCGTTTTGCATGAAATTCTATCCTTTTGTACACTTTGGAAATTGAAGGCCAAAAAGAAAAAATTGCCAATTTGATCCAAGGTGGTAAATCATCATTAGCTAGCAATATAGTTAAATGAACTATTAGTTAACAAGTGACTTTCTAGTTGAGTCCTGAAAAAAGAAATCATGACAGATGACAGTATCATAAAGGATGGGATAATGAAGCATGAAAGTTTTTACATTTCTAATAGAACAAAAAATTTAAGTACAAAAGAAAGTAAGAAAGTTTGTCATTGGTTTAAAAAAATGTAGAAAACAAGCAAATGATGCAAAAGATAAATAGGGAAAGGCATTTATTCCAAAGCTGTATGGAAGGACTTCCATTAAGAAGATGTAGTGGACAGATTATGAGCTATCTGACATTACTTGGGAAATGGAGGTAGCTGATTGTTCCAGACTATTTAGAGTTGATTGCTGTATTTGCCAACATCTATCACACTTTCCTCAGGCTATTTGATTTTAATTGGTTACAAAAATAGCCACAATACTTTGGATCAACTTCCATTAAGCAGTAAAGCTGATTTCCCCATTCTTTGAACCTGGGCTGTTCTTGTGACTGGTTTTGACCAACAGAATGCAAAGGAAGAGATGGGTAGAAGCCTAGGATTAAAAAAGTTTATAGCTTCTGCTGTTTTTGCTCTTGCAGCCTGCTATCAGCATATGAATAAACCCAGGCCAACCTGTGGGAAAATGAGAAGCATGGAGCCCAAGTGCCCCTGTCATGTCCAACTGGCAACCTGTCGAGTTGGAGACAAAGATGTGTATCTAATAGCACTGACCACAGACTCAAGAGTAAACTCAGAGAAGAAGAACAGAAGATTCACCAAATGAGTCCAACACAAATTGCCAAGAATTAGCTTATAGAATCATGAGCTAATTAGGTGGTTGCTGTTTTAAGACATTAAGTTTTAGAGTGTTTTATTATATACCAACAGTTAACTAAGCAACGCAACAAAAATAAATCTGACTGGGGGTTATTTATAATGTATAGTGGGTAGTGTGTGAGCTATCTCACCTTACTTGGAAAAACAGGACTTTTCCTTTAGGAAAACCATGAGCTTGCTGGGGCCATAGTAGAATGCAGAGGAATAGTTGGTTATAGCCCTCCCATGCTTGATTTGCCCGGTCTAAGCATCTTGGTCCCTCAGAGCTTAGACTTCTTCCACTCAAAGATAAGAGTGTTTGGAAAGAAGATTATAAGGAGGTGATGATTGACAATGGTTTTATCATCTTGTGCAAGTAACAGTCACATCTCCAAGTATATAAGCTTTAACCTAAAATAGTGAAAATAATAATGATAATATCAGATGCTTAGGTAATAATGATAATATAACAATGGTAGTAGCTATAATGATAAGTTTTTATGATTGAAAATTTTCTATATTCGGGGTATTATATTAAGTATTTCAATAGCATACTCATTTAACTGTCACAATAACGATATAATACTCATTTTACAGATGGAAAAACAAAGTCTTACAAAGTCAAAGTGATTTCCCTAGGGTCATAATGGTAGGGAATGACAGAGCTAGGTCTTGATTTTAGCTTTCTAAGATTCTACAAATTATGCCCTTAACTATTTATTTACTCAACAAATAACAAATAAGTACCTAGAATAAGTCAGGTACTCTCTTAAGAAGAAAGAAAAGTGAGACTCACAATGTCTGTGATTTCATAATGTTTATATCCTAACCAGGGGAAATGGGAAATAAGCAGTAATCAAGTAAGTAACTAATTTAAGATTGTGATGAGAGCTGAGAAGGAAAAAAAGATGATGATATGGTAGATTTAAGATTAAGTGGTGTGGATGTCATTTATATAAAAAGGACAGGAAAGAATAACCATAAAATATCTGAGGGGGGAGTAGCCTAATGAGAGGAGAGAGTTAACACACAGGCCATAAAACTATGATAATATTGGGCATTTAAGATATAGACAGTAGGGCTGGAACACAATGAGGAAGGCAAAAAATGGTCAAAGTTGCTGAAAATATCATCAGAGAGCTGGTTCTTTAGGGGGCCTCATAAACTATTTGCAGATCATAGTGAGTGAATAGTTTAGATTTTATTCTAATTATGGAGGAAATAATTGGAAGATTTTAGGTAGGTAAGTTATATAAAGTGGTGTATATTTTAAAAAAAACTCATACTGGCTTCTGTGTGGAGAGTGGATTTTCATGAGACAAGAGTGTAAGCAGTGATAGTATTAAAATAGTCCTAAGAGATACAGATGGGCTAGGTCAATAACAGTGAGAATGGAAAAAGTGAGTGAATTTGGAACACTGTTTTGAGTATTGGGTTGACAGAACTTGATAGAATGATGGAATCCAAAGGGAGACAAATCAAGAGTGACTTGTAGATTTTAAGGTCAGAGGGTCATATACTGAAATTAGAATGATTAGGGTAAGAGCAGGTTGTGAATTAGGCAAGGGCTTAAAATTTCTGGTTTTGATAATTTGTGTTATTTCATATTTGGGGAAGACATTTAGAAAGATATTTTCTATATCACTGTGGTATTCAAGGAAGTACCAGAGATAGAAAGATGGAAGTTGTCTGCAAAGAGATGGTAATTAAAGCTATGGGATTGTGTGATGGAACAAGCTCACCTAGGGAAAGAGTTCAGAGAAGACATTAGAGAACTGATCCCTTGGCCACACCAAAAATTAGAAATCAGTCTGACAAAGAGTGACCAAAACAGGTAACTGAGAGAGAGAAGCTGGTGGGTTAGGATAAAAACCAGGAGAGTGTGTTATATAAAAAGCCAAGAGAAATAAATATTTAAAGAAAAGAGAAATTGTCAATTGTGCTGAATGTTCCTGAAAGTTTGAATAAGAAGAAAAGTGACCATCTGATACAGCGACATGAAAATAATTGATGATCCTGTCATTTCAGAGTGGCTGATAATAAAAAGCCTAATGAGAAATGGGTTAAGGAAATAATAGAGAGGAAAAGTGGGTTAACATTCCTCCCCCTGCCATAAGTTAAAAGGGAAAGAATGCATTTTTGAGATGGAAAAATTGCAATGATTCTGAAATTTTATTATTATTATTTTTTATCCTCACCAAAAGACATTTTTTCATTGCTGAGCAACAGAAAGAGAGTCATCAATGTGAGAAACATCGATTAGCTGCCTTCCTTTTGTGCCCCAACTGAAGACCAAACCCACAACCTAGGTACAGGCCCTGACCAGGAACGGAACTTGCAGCCTTTCCGTGTACAGGACACCAGCCCAAACAACTGAGCCATCCTGGCCAGGCCCCCAAATTTATTAAATTTTAATGTAATCACATTACAAGCCCAACTCCGAACTAAACAATACACGAGTTTTATAAAAGCATGAAACTCATTTCCAGAGAGGATCTGCTGATGTGTAAATAAGTAACTGAAATACACATTAAATTCTAGGATAGGATCAGCTGCTTTTGACTGAGAGGAAGAGTTTCATGGAGAAAGTCCGTGTTTATAAGACTTGCAAAGAGGAGGGTAACTGACACTTGGATGAGTAAAAGGGAGAGAGGAGTGGGAGTGTCATCCAGCACAGCTAATGCATCAGTTGATAAGGTTTAATGAGGTCTATTCGAGTCATCATATGAAACATCTAGGCCCTATCAAATTTACAGAGATGTAAATGGAGAGCCAGGAAAAGAATATTAAAAAGAGAGTATTCCATAATTAGTAAGTACATGATGATTTGGGGGAGAAAGAGAATGGAGGTGGGCAGACCTTCAGTAGGCTACTGAAACAGACCAGATGAGAGGTAATGAGGTATGAACTAGAGCACCAAAAATAGGGATGGAAAATGGGAAGAGGTTTCAAAGAGGTTGCAGGGGGAAGAAAATGGCCATCGCTGTGGGCTCATCGCAATCCAGGCCTGTGGTCTAGTCCAGGGTGGGTCAGACTGTTACTACTCTGCAGTGCATGAATTAGTAATCTGGGATTTATTGCTGGCTAAAATGTATGAATGCCACAAAAGGGTAGGGCTGAGGAGCTATAATGAGAGACAGATGTACAGAGAAGCACTGAGAGTTTTCTGCAGTGTGGTAAATTGCAGCATGTGATTGGTTTACTCACAGGACACTCTTGGAGCAAACTGCAGCCATCATAGAGGATTTTGCTTACTTCTGGCCATCTGCTCCAGCCCAGGATACCTTTCATGAGCCATCCAGATTCTCAGGATATTTTTCTAAGTAACAATGGAAGGAAAACTTCGAAGGAGGAAAAAAAAGTGCTATCTCTTTCTCACACTGTTCTCAGACTCAGTTGTATATTGGGGAGGGGGTGCATGCATGCACTCGTACTTAGCAACACTTGGTTCCAGTGTGTAAAATGCATAAAGGCATTGCTGCTCTGATTATTCCTGGGGTAAAAGCTTATGAGTCCAGCCTTCTTGGCTGATCATACTAGGTCCTCCCTAATGGCCTTTGCTGGATTGTGAGGGGTGCAGTGATAAAACCATTGATCGATCACCCTCATTTTTATGCTGGGAAATGTAAACTCAGAGAGATAAAGTGACTTGTCAAGGCCCCATAGCTTTTCAGTGATATAATGATGCCTGAAATCAAGTCCTGATTCTGTATTTTGTTCATAATAAATTCATCCTATCCAGAATTAAGGGCTATCTGTCTGCTTGCCTGGGGTTTCTTGTCCATTGTGTTAAACATGGCTTTTTATTCTGATGTTTTCAAATCTAGGGACTTACTGACCTTGAGGAAACTGTGCTTCTCAGGGCTAGCCCATTCCTGGAATAAACAACTCATCTATGATCATGCCTATCCTATGAAAACTAACCAGTCCAAATCCAATACCCCACCCCTCACTCCCAACCTCACGTCTCTTTTGTCTTTCACACTCCAAGACAGTATTCTTCATATTACTTATCACATGTTCAAGCACCAGACAACTCAGGCCTGTCCCTATACCTCAGAGGCTACTGAAATTACTCAGACTAACCAATCCTAAACTGGCTCACCCTGTTTCCCCTGTTCTTTTCCTATGGAAACTACAGTAAAGACTCCTGCTCATGTTTTCCTCCCACTGCTTCTGCTTCCTGACTGACTGGCGCCTTCCCAGGTGGCTTGGTGTAATGGGGTACGCCCTTTCCTCTCAGGAACTGTGAGGGACAAACTATCTTTTCACTGGCAGTTGTCTCATGAGCTGTTGGTTTCAAAAGACATCAATAATAATAAAACCTAAATTAAAAATAGCCATGCCCCCTCCCTGCTTTTTTTCATCTTGTCTAACTCACCCACAGCAGGGTGAGCCCCTAAGAAGACAGATAGTATTCTGTTCTACCATGTAGCCTCCATGTTCCTGGCACAAAGAATAAACACCTACCTAATACATACATGATAAAATCATGCATAGGAGTTTTTAAATGGTGATTACAAGTTTACTCCATGAACAAAACCCTTCCTAGACATTATCATTGTTCTCAAAGAGCTCGCTGTCAAATCTCACCTAGGAAAAATAAGACATACATCCAGGTAACTGATATAGAAAGTTAAGACGTATTATGTCTAAACAGAGGCTCAGGTAAGATTCATTCATATTTATCAGAAAATAAAATTACCAAAAGAAGATGGCACTTAAGAAGCAGAAGGAAGTGTTGATGTACATAAAGGGGTATGAGGCATTTTAGTTGGCAAGTATGACATAAATAAAGTCATAAATGTAAAGAAACAATACAACATTTAATTACACTGCTTCAAACACTTCAACATCTCAACATTCCCTTAAGGAAAATGTCCAAATACATTAGCGTGACTTGGAAGATAAGACTCTCTTCTTTTTTCACCTGAAAAACTATTCTTCAATTACTCCTCTGAGAGGTCTCCCATATTCTCCAAGTCCAACATTTTAACATTTTTTTAGTGTCCTCACAGTCTCCATTTCCATCAACAATAAAATTTTCAATATTGTATAATTACGACCAATTGTCTACATTTCTTATTAGACTCTAAACTCTATGAAGGGTGTGTGGAGGGAGAAGGGTGCTAGTCTTATATCATTCATTGCTGTATCTACATCATTAGCACGTGGTAAATATTCAGTTAACTATTGACTGACGAATCAATTGGTTGAAAAGGGAGAAAGGGAAGTTTCCCAATGTGGCTCCAGACAAGATTGTGTAGAACAGCTGTGAGATGATCATACAATTGATCACCCACCTGCAATACTCTTAAGACTGAAAGGGAGTTAAATTATTAACTCTACTGTGACAGTGAAATAAATGGGACTTTTCTGGAAAACCAGAGTTTTAAGTTATAGCACGTCTCAACTACTGTCTGTACTTAGCCCAGTTTAATGTAAAATTTCACAGGAGACAAAAAAGACATCCTTAAAGGTGACTCTTTAGAGCTCAGTCATGGATGTTTCCCCCACTGTCTTGATCATCTACACTACAAAAGGTTTGAATACCTTCAACTCAAATACAAAAAGTTGCTAGAGAGTCTAGGGTGAAGTAAGTTAATAATAATAATAAATTTTATTAGTTTTTGATTGCTGCCTTATGACATACTACAAATTTAGTGGCTCTGGGGGAAAAAAAACTCATTATCTCACAGTGTCAATAGATCAGAAGTCCAGATATAAAGTGATTGGATTCTTCATTCTGGATCTAACCAGAACTCAAGGTATAAACTACAATGTGGTTGTCATTTAGGGGTTTTGGTCCTCTTCCAGGCTGACTTGGTGTTGGTAGATTTCCTTTCTTTGTGGCTATAGGACTGACATCCCTGTTTTTCTGTTATCTGTCAGTTGAGGACCACTCTCTACTCCTAAAGGCGGGTGTCATTCTTTGCTGTATACCCCTTCTGTGGGTAGCTCAGGGGGTTGATGCCTGCTTTCTTCCAGGCCCATCAAACACATCTCTCTGGCTTCCTTTTCTACAACCAGTCATAGAAAACTGTTTACTTTGAAAGGGTTTATCTGATTAGGTCAAGCCCATCCAGGATAACCTCCCTTTTACCATATAATGTAACATAATGACTAGAGTGTTATCTCATCATATTCACAGGTTTCACCTATACATAAAGGGAAGAGGATTTTTACAAAGATGACAGTCATTTTAGAATTCTTCCCACTGCATGTATCATTTTGCACAGTGGTCATAAGGCAGATACTGTTATAAGCACTGTGTACATGTTATCTTACACAGCATAATCATTTTATGATGTTGATGCTGTTATCCTTTACTTAAACCTGGAAAAAAAATGAGACCTAGGGATTACAGCTGGTGCTATAGTTCCATCCATGTGGTATCACCCTTTAATCTAGCGTCAGGACGGAAATCCTATTCTGCCAGCTGATGGGAGGGGCTCTTAGGTGAGTGCTTCTCCAGGAAGCATCATTGGCCAAAGGAACTGCTCCACTCAAGGCCATGCTCCCTGGGTCACCTCACATTCAGCTACTGAAATGGGCAATAAAGGCCTGCACTGTTAGCCTCAAGAAGAACAATACTGACATGACATTTTGGTCTCAGAAGCTCTCAAGGATCTGCTGAGGTCTTCGCTGTAAAAGGAGAACAAAGCAGGACTTTTCCTTCCTCCTGATCTTGCTTCCCTCATCCCCAAGCCCCACCCTCATCAATGTTGTTTTCAAGAGCACTCCCAGCAAATCTCCTACAGAGTCTGGGTCTATTTCTCAGGGAACTTGACCTAGTACAGGGAGATGGAAAACAACAACAACAATATGTCCCATTTCACAGCAGTAGTAAAAGCTAGACCCAATATTGAACCCACCCTCCAAATCACTATGCTACATTGACTCTTGAGCACCTCTTGTTAGTCACTTAAGCATCACAAATGGAGAATTTGGAAAATGAGCATGTCTGTTTCTCCTGAAATCTGAGATCAATTTGGGCATCATATTATTTGCACAAAGAAGAAATGGGAGATTTTTTCACTTCTTTATTGGAGTCAAGATGCACAATAAACCTGGGATTGATTTCTTGCAATGTTATCAATTCAAATAATTTTGAGAGTTGGACAAGAAATAATAGGTCTTCTAGGCTCAGTCACTTTTTAATCTGGAATTTCAATGCCAGTGTCACTGCTTGAATGCCTGCATTAATAGAAAACTCAAGTTTGAGGTTAGTGGTTCCCAAAAGCTGGTCCATGTTTCAAGTCAGTGGATGCAGGGTGTCAGGGCAAATTAGGTGTTTAATGAAAGCCTGTTAAATGTATTAATTATTAAGCATTACTCTAGATCTTCTGAATAGGAATCTCCAGTGTAAAGTGTCACATGTATATTTTAAGAAGTCCTTCCAGATCATTCTGAGGCAGAATCAAGTTTTAGCAGCACAGCTGAGGTCGTTAAATTATTGTGACAAAATACACACAGCATTAAATTGACCATTTAACCATTTTAATTTTCTATTGTGGTAAAATACATATATAACAAATTTTTGAGCCATTTAAAAATGTATGATTCAGTAGTGTTACATTCACAACGTTGCATGCCCCTCCCCACTGTATAGGCCCAACTTTTCCAACACCGCTGAGGGAAACATGTACCCATGAGTCATGTCTCATCCTTCCTTTCCCAGCTCTGAGACAGTTTTCATTGAACTGATCTATTGAAGTGCATTTATCTCTTGGTAATGTTCTATTTCTTGTTTGTCCCAAGCCTCAAACATATTAGAATAAACTTAACCATGTGGCATGATTTGGAAACTACACACATCATGATTTTTCTCCTCAAGGCCTTTTTCTATTCATCTAAATCCCCTTTAAATTGTGCTCTATGAAATCTGGCATGGTCTTACCGGGAAGGAAAAGCAGAGCCTGACATTGTATTTCTTTAATTTAGCCTGAAATTGTTTTAGTTTTGAGAGAGGCTATTTTACACTACTTAAACACATTGAACTTGACAACTAATTTTTCATATGTGCTACTGGTAAGTCTTATTTTCTTGTGTATGAAGATGTTTTAGCAATCTAAATTCAGGACTTTACATTTATCTTTTTAAAATTTGTTTAAAGCATTTCTTTTCCAACTTACTGAAATCTTTTGAGACCTGATTTTACAATTTAATTATCAGCCTGATTCAGGTGAGTTTCAAATGTTATATCAGGTTGAATCTTTCAGGGCCTCTGACAAGATTTGAGAGGGTATATAAAATGCTGAATTGTATGAGTCTTGGGAAGCCTTAAACAACACTTTGGAATATCTGTCTATCTATTCAATAGTTCACAATACTTACTTAGAACCTAAAATTTGCCAAGCATAGCAATCATATACTGGCAATACTATTGTGAATTGGGAAAATTTAGTCCCTTCTTTTATTAGCCAGTGGGTAGCCTGAACTTCTACAATGACCACCCAAAGATGTCCTGTCCTATCCTGAACCCTGGAACCTGTCATGATGACATGTCACTCCCATAATTATGTTATGTGGTATGGCACAGTTGGCCTTAAAACAGAGAGATTATTCTGGATCATCTGGGTAGGACCACTGTAATCAAATGGATCCCTGAAAGCATAGCACTTTCTCCTGGTGGTACCAAAAGAGGAGACAGAGAAATCTGAAGTGTGAGAATAACTCAATGTGCAGTTGCTGCTTTGAATATGAGAAGTGGACGTAGAAAGAAATGTAGGCAGCCTCAAGGAGCAGAAAAAGACAATGGCTGACAGGTGGCAAGAAAATAAGGATGTCAGTCCTACAGCCTCAAGGAAATGAATTCTTTCAGCAGCCTCAAAGACCTTGGAAGTAGATTTTTCCCCAGGAACTCCATATAAAAGCTAAGTCCAGCTAACATCTTGATTTTAGTGTTGTAAGATCTGGAGCAGAGAACCCACCCCAGCCAATCTGGATTTTTGACCAACAGAAATTGTAAAATAGTGTATGGTGTTGTTCTAAGTCTCTATTTTGTGGTTATTTTTTATGCAGCAATAGAAAACTGATACTGTCAGAGTGTGGTCAGAAAGCAACACCAAGCTTTACAAATAGATGGTACTGTGTTTATTTGGTTAGGTAGACATGAAACAAACAAACAAACAAACAAAAGCTAAGAGGCCAAATAAGGGAGCCTGAGTCAACCTAAGGTTTTCAAGTATAGGCAGCCACCATTACTTCTTGCACTGCAGGTACAAGGAGAAACATGAAAGTTGCCAGAGAACAAAGTTGGAATGATGCTGAGAACAGGTCTGGGGAAGTGGGACCACAGAGAATAGGAAGACACTGTGGGAGCCACTCAAGACAGAGAGAGGGAGAACCACTCTAAAGTTTACCCTCCTTTTGTCCTCCAACTGTCCATTAATTTTTCTCAGTGGCTAATCTACCAGGGGGACCAAAACCAAAGGGATCCTAGGAGATATTATAATGTTGTTCCTGTGAACAAAAAATAGGAAGGCGAGGGATGCATTCGAGAGCCAGCAGTCAAAGGGCCAGCACAGACTTTTTATTTATAGAATTTATAAATTAGCAAAACTGATCAGAAATCACTTAAGTGCCATCTAGCATATGTCTTACTATGTACCAAGTACTGTGCCAAACACTTTACATGAGTAACTCATGCAGTGCTCTCAATGATTGTGAATTAGGCTGGTCTAGTTCTTCACCTCTCCCCTGTCTCTCCACTCTTGCCACAGCCTCACCCCAAACTAATTTCTCCTCCCCATCCCTGACTTCAAGGATCAACCATCTGATTTTCCTTGGTTAATGACAGAGTGGTTATAACAATGTCCCAGTTCCAGACCTCAGCTTGAAGAAGCTTGATATGCTTTCCACGATCTACTTTGCCTCTGCCACACCAGAAGAAGAATGAGTCCCAGTTAATCTGTCGATCCAAGGAAGATGAGATACACACAGTCACCCAAGCCAACAACCAACAAGAAGCAGAGCTGCTTTTGAAGCTGCAGCTTGGAGACACGCTCCCCAGCTCAGCCCCACCTCTTCAGCCAAACCCCTTTGATTATAAGAGTAAGTTGTGATTGTAGGAGTTGTTTAAGTTTTCTAAGCCACTGAACTTTGTGTTGGCTCTCTATGCAAAATTATGGTGGCAACAGTTAAATGCTACAAGTCTTGATAATTAGATAGCAGGGGACTAAACTGCAGATGGTTAAGAAATTCATTAATAATCACCAGAGTTAGTAAGCAGCAGAAAGGGCATTTAAACTTAGTTCTGCCTGACCACAGACCCTATGCTGCTAACCACTAGTTGTACTAATTACAATAAACCTTGGGTTTTGGCTTTAGATAGGAGAATTGAAACAGGAGTCGGTGATCCCTTTGGGATTCATCATATAGATCCAACTTCTTTTTACGTAGAACTGCTGACAGAATGGCTCTTCTTTTCTTAAGAAATGAGATCTCACCAGGAGAACTCAGCTCCCATGAAGAAGAAACAAACACAGGTCCCAGCAGCTGCCTGACGAAGCTCAAGTCATCCATCCTCCCCCAAGCTGCTCAGAGACAGTGATGCAGTGTTCCAAGCTGCCTCTGCAACAGGCCAGCAGCTGGGCTGGGGCATGAAGCCGGTAATTTAAGGTGGTGTCTGTACCATTCCATGCTGCCACTCTGCCCTCAGAGGAATTCACATAAGTGGGGAGTCGATGAGCTCTCATGGGAGGTGGTCAGGCCAGTGCTGCTGAAGCACAGAGAAATTTATAGCAGTGTTTCCAAGTGGCAGCCAGCAAGCCAGTTAGGCTTCAAATTCCTGGAAAGCCTCCTGCCTTGCTTTCCTCTGTTCATGCTGCCCCCATCCAGCTGGGATTCCTCAGGCCTGGGGTACAGCAATGACAGTCTTGCCACTCAGGCTTGACCTCTTCGTTCTTCATTCCATTCAATGACTTTTATCCCTCAGCCCCCTCTGTGTCACTCATCTTAATAAAAGAGTCCCATGGAGAAAGTACAAGATTAGAAATCAGAGAAGTGGATTTGGACCCCAAATAATAATAATTAACATTATGTAACTGTTAGTGTTATTAAATAACTGTTAGCTACCATAAGTATTATATTATCATTAGTATGACTAATAATTATATATAATTAAGTATATAAATATATTTAACTATATATGATTATACACACATACACACACATACGCATATACACACTATGAGGTAAGGACCATGACCCTCGCTTGCATAAACAAAGAAATTGCAACTTAGAAAATGTAAAAAACTTGTCCAAAACCCTACGGCTAATGACTGATGGGACAGGGCTTGCACCCAGCACTCTGTCAAGCTGCTTAGATACCCTACTCTCTAGCTAAATGCATTGGGCAATTAACCTAATTCCTTTTAAGCCCATTCTCTTTAGCAAAAAAGAAAATTGTTATTAACTTTTATTAGTCTGGATTCAACTAGTTACAAGTAATAGAAAAGAACACACGCTGGTTAAACACAAAAAGGAAAAGATTGATTTACGTAATATGTTTGGACCAGGGACTCAGTCAATGTTACTTCTCAACACTGTCATTTCCTGGGCTGGCTTCACTCTAGGTAGGGTCCCTGTAGATGGCGATCATGCAGGCAAAGGCTTCTACCCTACTGGCCAAAGCAACTCCAGTAACATGAAAGCACCTTTTCCTCAATAGTTTCAGTAACTGTCCTGAGATAGGTTGACTTAAAATCAGTCCAGCGGACCTCCCTCACGGAAGCAACAAAGGATAGAAGGCACTGATGGAATCTGACGAGGTTAGGCTTCAGCCCATTGAGAAGCGATGTACCTGAACTACAATGACTGGTGGAAACTGGACTGTTCTCCAAAAAATTAACATGTTTCTGCTAGAAGATTAAGGAAGCTGGCATATTGTAAGCATTTACTAATGTAAACTCACAGAACAAATCAGATTATAACCTTATTTCGCACTGCATCACCAGGAGAAAGTTGAATGGGTATTCTTATCAGAATCATGGTGTATTTGAAGGAATTATGGCTTCAAGAAGGTAAAGAACTTTCCCAGGATCACTAGATTACTGGCTAGGAAGTTGCAAAGTCAGGAATCGCATTAAGATATATCAACTCCAGACAGTGTGCACTAATTTTAGAACTGGAACATGTCATCTGCTTAAGTGTAACCAGTCCCTTGAATGAAAGCGCTTTTTTTTTAATCCTCACCCAGGGGTATGTCTATTGATTTTAGAAAGAGTAGAAAGTGGGGAGAGAGAGAGAGGGAGAGGTTGGGGGAGAAAAAGAGAGAAAGAGAGAGAGAGAGAGAGACATCAATGTGAGAGAGAAACATCAATCAGTTGCTTCCTGTACATGCCCAGACCAGGGGTGGAACCTGCAACATTTTGTTGTACAGGAAGATGCTCCAACCAACTGAACCACCTGGCCAGGGTGAATAACAGCTCCTAGGGACTTAATTAGTACTCATAAGTGTGTATGGAATCATCACCTCGCAGTCCATACAACGCACTTTGCCCTCACTTACCAGGAACACAGCATTCTGAAAACCTAAAGATGGAGAGTTCCCATTGGCGTATTAAATTTCTTACCTCCTATACATCTTTCCCAAGTGGAACACTGGGTAATTTGAAAAGGATAGAGCCCCCCAAAAATCTTGACCCTCTGTTGTCTATATTATCAGCTCAGCAGAGCAGGGGTGATGGCAGCCCAGGAGCTATGCCAGCAGACAGGTTTGGCTTGGTGAGCATAAGTTCTTGGCCCAGAGTTTGTTATCTTTATAGATATGTTGTAAGAATGCGTTGAGGGAAATGGAATCTGTACCGGCGAGGAATCATCACGAAGCAGCAGCTGTTGCAAGTGAAGCTCCACAGCAAAATCCAGCTGAGAAATCACCCAGCAGAAAGCAACAGACAGAGGACTCTGCAGGTGGTAAATGTAAGAGGACTTTCGTACTGCCTGTACCTCCATTTATATAAAACCCATGGAATATTCTATGATCGTTTAATACAGCATTGGAGATGTACGTTGAAGTGTGAATATGCTCAGGTATAGGAAAAAATTGGCAGTCACTAAGTGATTTACATCCGCTATCTCCTTAACCCCCAGTCACTTGATAGGGTAGGTGGTATTGTTCATTCCCATTTTGAAGATGAGGAAATCAAGTTTAGAAGTGTTACATAAGGAATTCAATGCTTCAATCACCTGACACATGATAGCCCAGACTGACTCTCACTGTGCTCACACCCACAGGACAATGAAAGCCATACCCTAAGATGTGAAGACCCACCATCTATGAAAATGTGGTATTATGTGCTTCTTTTCTTTGTTTTGTTTAACTTTCATTTGCTTATGTAAACTTTTTATTTTTGATATAGAGATAATAATAAACATATTTTAGTAACTCAAATCACTATTATAAGTCAAATAAAATATACTCAATTTCTAATAAGAAATATTAAAATATATTTATTTTTTTATTGTATTTAACCATATTATTGATCTAACTCTATTTTTTCCTTCTTCATATTACAAGATTATTTTTATCATTAAACTCCTGCTTAGAGAACATTCTTTTTTTTTAAATTTATTTACTTTTTAAATACATTTGTCTCTGCCTCCCCCCTACCACTTTCCCTTTATTCAAACATCTAACAAATACTCTATCACTTTAGTAACTTAAGTTATTATAATAAATCAAATAAAAATTAGTCAGTTTCCATTAAGAAATATTAAACTTATTAAAACCATATACCCACATGTACTATGAGTTCAAATGTAAAACATAGGCTCTTTCCTTTAAAAAAATTCAACATCCTGGGCTGACAGATACGAACCTTATGAATAAACTATAAGCAAATACCGTCACTGGCTACAGAAATCGAGCTCAGGGAGTATTAGATGAATGAATTCCTTTGCATCTGCAACATTGATAATTACTAGTATTTATAGAAAACTCAAAGACTCTTAAAAACCCATGAGATCTATTATCTCACTTGATAATGAAAGTAAGTATGTAAAATAATTAGGCAAAATACTAAAACCTGCTGATTAATGATGGGGACAGCAAAACTCAGAGAAACTCAGGGACATCCTGGGGATTAGACAACCAAGGCAAGGAACAGAGGCTTTGAACCCAGGGAGGCCGCCACCAAGCCCAGGACTCTTGTCACTATAGAGTATGGCCTCCTGTGTAGCATGTTATACTTTTGACAATGTTTCACAGTTATATTGCTTTTACTAAGGCAATGAACTGGTTCATGTAGAATATTTACTATGTAATAAGAAATTTGCTGAGTTCTCGGAATGCAAAAGTGAATAAAAACCACAAGAAAATTATATTTGGGAGATTAAACATTGAAAGTATTTTAAAAAATGTAACTAAAGAAAAAAGTATTCAATAGTTTTTTCTACCTTTCATTTAGTTCTTTTACAACTCAGTATTTCCATAAATATTAAATTAAGCACATTCTATTTTCTTATAAACACCATAAACTTCTCCCAATTCCCTACCCTTTTTTTGTCTAAATACTGTGTGTTAATAATCTACTTTAATTTCTTTTTAATATACATAGAAACACAAGTGCAGATTATTAGATCTGGAAGAAGCAGGAAAACAAATGCAGAGCAGATAGACAAATATTTTGCTTTAATTAATGAGCAATTGAATAAAGGAAGGAAGATTGAATGAGAAGAAAAAATGTTTTCTATTAAATTGTGGCTGCAAAATTTCTTGTGTGAGTACAATTGGCTATATTCTATCTCTGCCCTCATTATACTTAACAGCTTTTAATGTCAGGACAAAAAAAGCATGGTTAAAATTGGTGAAAACTGAATTTCTTTACCTATATTTTTTTAAATAAATTTTTACTCTCTTTAAAAAATATATTTTATGTTTAAATTACAGATGACATACAATATTATATTAGTTTCAGGTGTGCATGTAAAGTAACTATGCTGTTTGCAAAAAAAAAAAAACAACAAAAAACAATTCAAACAATCAGGGGTATGTACGTTTATATGATTGTCACTTCTTACCCCATCTTGGATTCATATCCATTACTGGTATTTGACAAATAGACATCCATGTTTTTCTATGTATCAATTATTATTTTTATATTATAATTTAATGTATTTCTATTGCAATTACAATTATAGATATGTCTTAACAGCAGAAGTGGCACCATGTTCTACATATTGTAGTATAACAAGCCTTCTTTCTCAATTTGTAAAAACAATTTATTGCATTGGTTTCAAATGACATTACGGTTGTAGTGAAGAATACTTGAGATCATCTGCATAAAGGATGTAGCACATAGGATCTGCACTATCGTTCACTATAATAATTAATATCATCACTTGTACAATGAAATATTCTAGAGCATTGCTGTACTGGGTTGAATAGTTTTCCCTCAAAATTAATGTCCATCCAAGACCTGAGAAAGTGGCCCTATTTAGAAATTAAATTAATTTTGCAGATGTAATTAGTTAAGACAAGGTCACATTAAATTAAGGTGGGCTCTAATCCAATGACTGGTCTCCTTATATGAGCAGGGAAATCTGGACACAGAGACACACAGAGAGGAGAAAGGTAGAGAGGACATCATGTGACATTGTAGGTAGAGAGAGAAAGAATGCTTCTACAAGCCATGCGGAGCCAGCAACCACTAAAAGCTGGGGGAGGCAAGGAGGGGTTCTCCCCTAGAGCCTTCAGAGGGAGCATGTCCCTGCCAACACCTTGATTTTGAACTTCTAGTCACCAGAACAGTAAGGCAATAAATATATCTTGTTTTAAGCCCTTTCTTTTGTAATAATTTGTTATTACTGCCATAGGAATCTAACACAATGGATATACTTTTAGCCATTTTGAAGCTGATTTGTTGTTGTTATATAAAATTTTGCAGATTTTTCTGTGACAGATTTCAGAAATATTTGCTGAACCAAGGTTATATATATTTAAAATTTTGATATCTAGCACCAAATGGCCCTATAAAAAGATTGTAGTGAAACTATACTCTCACATCAGAATATAAGAATGCCCTTTCTCTATATTCTCACTAACAAAGGATAGTACCTATTCTTGTACCTAAGAGCTGTGAAGGAGTATTTTGCCACTTATCATAACTTATCTGTGTCTTAACTTCTCCCACCTATAAAACAGATAGTACTAGTGTTTACCATTTAGGTTGTTGTGAGAATAAAATGTGTCAGACACTTTGAAGAGTACTCAACTTATAAAAAGCCAATTGATACAGTTTTTCTTTATTATTGTTATAATTGAAGTCTTCAAGAAAAATACCTCTAGAAAAAAAACAAATTACCTCCTATTTAATCATCTTTGCAGATTATTGGTGCTTGTGAACACTTCTCATTCTAGCTGCTTCCCAGTCTATCTATTCCTTATTAAGTAGAAGTTTTCTTTATCTTCATCAAGCACTAAAGATACCATTAAAGAGAACTACAAGAGAAATGCCTTGTCTCTACAGTTTTCCTTCCTTCCTTCCTTCCCTTCCCTTCCCTTCCTCTCCCTGTTTATTTAATCTTTTCTCTTTTCTTTCCTTCCTCCCTTCCCTTCTTTCAAATAATGAACTGACACTAAATATGCCTCCTGAAAAATATACGCTGGACATAGAATTGGAAAAACTGATTAATGGCCAATCTCTGCCATTAGTAAGCACATTTAATTAGGACAAGTCATTTAATTACTGCAGATTTTAGTTTCATAATTTATTCATTCATTTATATATTTCAAAAGTATTTCTTGAGAATCTCCGATGTGCTGATAGGTAAAGACATAATAGTGAACAAGAGAGATGTAGCAATTGCTCCCAAGGAACTTTAATTTTATTGTTAGAGAGATATTGAAATCTAAAATTCAATGATTTCTTTATTGTTGTGATAAATCTAAACTAGGGGAAGTAAAAAAGCATGTAGCAGGGATGTGTTTCTCAGACTCGAAACTCAGGAAATACTCCTCGGAGGAAGTGACATTGAATCTGGCATCCAAAATACAACTAGGAGTAATCCAGACAAAATGGTAGAAAAGGAGAAGCTATAAGCAGAGGGAATGGGGTATCTGAAGGGCCTGAGGCAAGGTGTACAGATCAAATTTAAGGAACTGAAGGAAGGTGCATGAAGTTAGAAAGAAGAGGGGTAGTTAAGTAAAATGAGGATGGCTGGGTAGGCAAGGGCTCAATTATGTATAGTTTATAGAATGTGTTAACTGTTTATGTGGAGAATAAAAAAGTTTCTTTCTTTCTACTGCATGCCACAGTTGCATGCTTTTATGACTCTGTTACAGTGGATTAATAGTAACATCATCTAAAATCATGCTGCCAGTAGTTTATGCTTTTGGACTTTCCCATTGAAATTACAGGCAATGGGGAGGGGGGAGGGACAGGATGTGGTTAAAGCATTAAGGAAATCCTCATAAGGGCTGAGAAATGAAGAATTAAAAACGGGGACGAGATATTTACCATGAGGATGGAAAGGAACAGATGAGTCATACGTAAGAAACATTAAGGAACAATTAACTTTAGTAATTCAAGAAAATGTCAAGGCCATCTAATTCCTACGAGGCGATTACATGCAGTCATGACTAGGTTGGCCCTGGCTGCCTGAAGCACTGTGAAGAAATATTCTGAAGATACCACTTGAAAAGGGAAGTGTGTCCTGACCAATGAATTAATGAGGGTATCATGGGTATAGGGAAGGTGAGTGGCAGCAGGGATTTCCCAAATAGGCTCTGCCTGTCAGACACTCATTTTACAGGCTAGTACCTGAGGCCAGAGAGACCAAGTACATTCTGAGGTTTCAGCTGGCACAGGTCATACTAAACCTGAGACTGGCTCTTGGCTTTTTCTTGTTTCACATCCTCCCTTTATGTTGTTTACTTTGCAGGACTACATTGACTTTGAGGCTATCATTCCCCTCATTCGTCCTTGCATAGGTTCCCCCTAGGAGGAAGAGTCGGATGCCCCGCTATCTTAAATCAGCTTTCAATCATGCAAAAAGTAATAGAACATGTTGTATATGAAATAACTATAAAGTGTTTATCAAAAAATAACCTTACATTATATGCTAAACAACTTGATTTAGGTATTATTTCTCGTATAAGAATTAAGTATTGCTATTAAGCACTGTTTTATATGAAATGCATTAAAGGTTGCAATTTTTACCAGCTTGTTTCCACCAGCACTGCAGGGCTTAACAAGAAGAGAGGCTTAGTTAGGTGGAGATTGCTCTTTCTTTGATATGTATAGAGTGAGATGGGAAGGTATACAGAAAGGGGCTGGGAGAGCGAAAATAATAGTGTACAGGGAGAATGATGAGAGAGGTATTAGAAATAAAGATGTATATGTATTAGAGACGTATTTTGTTGGCAGAATAAAGATTCATTGCAGAATTGGACCTACCTTAGCTTATTCTAAAACTGCCTTTTCAGGCATTCATATTTTTTCCCCATCAGGGGCGAAATTTTGATAATAATGCCTAACTCACAATGTTGTTCTAAGACATAATGAAAGAGCATGTGGAAATAACTGGCTATAGTAGAGACCACAAAATGGTTTTCTGTCAAATAACTTCACTAGACTTATGAGCTTTATTTCCTGGAAAACAGCTCTCAGCCCCACGCTCACCTTTCTTCCTTCCCTCCTCTGTGAGCCCAGCACTCTGCAGTGCACCCTATCCTGTGGCCCATTTGTCTTGCAACAGATCTGCACAGAGCCTCAACTAAGAGCAAGTGACACATGGAAAGTAAAGATTAAATGGCTCAGAATTTTAAGGGATACTTGGTAGACTGACCAGGTAGCCTAATTTTCCCAGGACAATCTTGTGTCCATCTACTGTCTTCGTATCAGTATTTATTTTTCCAAATTTCCCTTTGAGTTTACATGATCGACTACATGACCAACTTACCCTTTACACTTCTATTATTTTTCTTCTCTCTCTTTTAATGATCTCTGACACTCACTCTTTTTCTATCATGCACTGTATTTTTAAATTTGTATTGGATCTTTCACTATTTTACTTAATACTTCAGTAAAGAAGTCATATATATTAGTACATGACATATTTGTTTTTAAAATGCTTTAAACTCTTCTAATATAATTATTTATTTAATCCTATGCACTTTTTAAGTGAGTGTAATATTATTCTTTTTTTTCCCTTTTCATCACCATTTCTTCTCCCTTTATCCTCTTCCACCTCCCTCTGCCCTACCCCTTTCCCTCTGGTAATTACCATACTGTTGTCGGTCATGCATTTTAATCTCACAGCATTTCACCCCCTTTACTCTTTTTAAGTCTTCCCTTTACTTATGCGTTTTATTTTCTTCTTCTTTCTCTTCATTATTCCAGTCACACCTTTATCTTATCAAATAGCTTATCCCCATTTCTTGCTCTTCCATTCTCTTCATCTTTTTTTTCCTTCCTTTTGAGCTACAGTCAAAGAGCAGGGACACTAAAGCAAATGCGTTGGTGCTACACATCAAGTGAGCCCAGGGTTAGAAGAGAGGGCAGGACTGGTTCTGTGACTTGTGCTGAGGCCTACAACCCCAAGGGCTTGCGCTTTCCTAAAATGCAAGCGCATGACTCTAAACTCTGTCTCTGTATCTCCATTCTGTCTTCCTCCTCCCTCTCCTCCTTCCTGTTTCTTATTTCCATCTCTGTCACAGCTCCCATATTTCCATCCGTATTACATATGGGGGGGTCTGGAAGAAACGTCCCTTTGGGTGGACCAGTTGTCTCAGTTTACCTTTGGTCTCTAGAAGTGAACCTGGGAAGACAGGTGGACTCATAGGAGGGTGAGTAATGACAAGGAAATGATATATTTGTCACAGCTTGCTAGCTACAGAGGAAATTTTAAAATAGGATTTGAAAAGCAGGGGTGGCCCAAACCCAGAATAGATGGCCTCAAAGCACTGGTGATTTTGAAATTTCATTGTATTTGCCAAAGGGTTGGGGTGAGGTTACTCACACTTCACCACAGGCTCACACTCCTTCTGGAATCTAATCATAGAGCAGCAGCATCATAAAAATAGAAATAGTTCATGCATCCACTTGTCATCCCTTAGGATGCCACTAATCAGAGCATCCCTGAGCTATGGCCAAAGAGCAGGGACACTAAAGCAAATTGTGTTGGTGCCGCACAGCAAATGAGCCCAGGGTTAGAAGAGAGGGCAGGACTGGTGCTGTGACTTGTGGTGAGGCCTACAACCCCCAAGGGCTGCTTTTTCCTAAAATGCAAGCGCATGACTCTACACTCTGCCTTCCAGCCTTAGAGTCAGAAAGGCAGGCTATATCTTCTTTTCAGTGAGACATAAGGGTTTGGCTGCTGACTCAGAACACTTTCAAGTTTCCCAGCGAAGATAAGAGACAATCCAAGGTGACTTTGGTGACATTGGGTAGCTCAGATATGAATCAGGATGTTCCCTCTTGGTAGGATAACACACGGCCTTATTTGAATGAAGAAGTGCAAGTAAAGACTGACTGAGGCTTGAAGAATATTAGATTTGAAGAAAACCTCAAGGACCAAGATTAATACTTCTCAAACTTTAATGTGCAAACACATTACCTATGGATACTGTTAAAAATGCAGATTCTAATTAAGTATGTACAGGTGAGACTTTGCATTTCTAACAAAATTCCAGGAGCTTTTGACAGCGCTTATCCACAGCAGCACAATTTACAATAGCCAACTATTGGAAACAACCTAAGTACCCAACAGTAAATGAGTGGATCAGAAAACTATGGTGCATTTACACGATGGAAAACTACGCAACAGAAAGAAAAAAAGAGCTACTGCCCTTCGCAACAGCATGGATGGAATTGGAGAGCATTATGCTAAGCGAAATAAGCCAGGCAGTGGTGAAAGACAGATACTATGTGATCTCACCTGTAAGTAGAACCTAATCACTAAAACAAACAAGCAAGCAAAATGTAACCAGCAAAATTGAAATAAAAAACAAACAGACAGTAACCAAAGGCAGGGAGAGAGGGGGAAAAGAAGGGGAAAGGTCAAGTCAAGGAACATGCATAAAGGACCCGTGGACAAACCCAAAGTGGGTGGGTGGGGCGGGGAAAGTGGTGGCAGGGAAATGGAAACAACTGTACTTGAAAAAGAATAAAAAAATAAATTTAAGAAAAAGAAAAAGAAAAGTGAAGACCTAAAATGCTTCCATTCTCTTATGGATGAGAAGACCAAGAAGAATGACACGGTCACCATCGGCATTGCTGGCAGAGCTGGACTAGACTGAAAGGAGACACAGTATATTTTTCTTTGGTTTTACTTGTATACGGTGGTATGATTCTCATCTCACTAACATGACTTTGAGAGTCAGAGAAGTCCAAGTACAAATACCAATCTACCACATGCTGCCACGTGTGAACCTCTCAGTCTCTTCATCCGTGGCATGGGATAATTAATCCCTCTACCTCAGAACATTTTTATAAGAATTACATGAGAAAATGCATATAAAATAATTGGCATAGTGCCTGGAACAGATTATATATTTTCATAAAATAGTCATTTCAGGTGAAATTAATAAAGAACAGAGTTGCCAAAAAGCACAAAAGTTACTAGGTACTAAAGGGAAGAGACAGCCATTACTCACAGAAAGTTCTTCTTTCTTTCAAACACTTAATCACCAAATATAACCTAATTTCCCAATTAAATGTCTGGTTCCAAGAGCTGCAACACATGCTTGTGCATGTCTAACAGCCACTATACACATCAGTTTCCACAAGGCTATGTATTCATCACAATTGTCTGGCAGGTAGCAGTGAAGTATAGATAGAGTAAGAGGTACCTATTTTCTGATTTGCACAAACATTGCTTTGGACTAGCATCAGCACTGCCTTCACAAAAACCTGTAGGTCTAATCCCCAGGGGGCTGTATATTTTTATAAACATTTTGCTTAGTGTCTGTCTGTCTCTCTCTCGCTCCCTCTCTCTCTCGTTTATTCTCAAAGACACAGGGAAAATTTCTTCTCACCCTAGCTAGTGTGGCTCATGGATTGAGCACTGACTGGCCTGTGAATCAAAGGGTTGCAGTTCGATTCCCAGCCAGGGTACATGACTGGGTTACGGCCAGGTCCCCATTATTGGGCACATGAGAGGCAACCACACATTGACATTTCTCTCCCTCTCTTCCTCTCTCTCCAAAAATTAAAAAAAAATTTTTTTTCTATGACTCTTAGTAGTCAAGTGTCCATCTCATTGTCCTCATTACTCAAGTCAAAAATTTCACTATTTCACTTCTACCACTCACCTCACTTTATGTTATTTAATTTTTTAAAAATATTTAACCATAGATGACTATGGGATCAATCTCACTTAACAAGTAAACCAACCCACAACTAAGACGTTAAAAATATCCTGAAACTCACCTCCAGCATGAAGCCAAAAGATCTATAACCATGTTTATAGCATATATTGTACATAAATTATTCATAAATGAAAAACAGAGGTTAATTTTCTCACCAACTTTAAAGAAACACTGGACAATGGTGAAAACAGGAGGACCCAGTAATACCAAAATTCTGCCCTTGGGCACAGAAACATCTCTCTGTATGGTGTCCATACAGTTAAAAATAAGATAATAGGCCCCAAATAGAGTTATGTACGTCACACCACCAAACCAAATATTAATTACAGATCTGACTCTCCCAACAAACGGAATCTGAGTGTAGTCAAGCAGGAATCACTGGACCAGCACCAGCTCGGTCCTCTCCTGATGGACACCTGCCACCTTCTAAAAGAAAGTAAGGTAGCGCTAACCAATGCACCCACTGGCCTACTATTACCTCCTTGTTTCTGCCCCTTTTTGCTTGTAAGAGTCCTTATTTTGTACCATTCCATGGAGCCCCTTTCCACCTGCTAGTTTGGATATGGCCCAATTTGAATCAATTTCTGCTCCAATAAAAGCTTAATATTTTTAATATGCCTTGGTTTATCTTTTAACAACTCAGTGTGAAATAATATTTTATTAATTGAAAAATATTTTTGCTCCGAACCCCAATGAAGAGCTCTAGTAAGCTGCACAATACAAGCACCATAATATATCAGAGTCAACCAACACTTTATGGCTTCCAGCATAACTAGTTCTCTCCACATACTCTCTCATTAAGTCCCACAACAACATTGTGATTTAGGCATTGTTAACATTTTACCACTGATGCAACAGTATCAACAGAGAGGTAAAACATCTTGCAGAAGATCACCAGCACATATGTTGCAGAGCTAGGATCTCAAATTAGATCCCTAGGGTCCTTCCTTCTTTTATTGTTATTTTTTCCAGATTAGGGCACCCTAGAGATTTGAAGAGACTCATCAGAGCCTGACTGGGTGGGTCACAGATGTTGCAACTTCCTCCCCACAGTCCATGCCACCTGGCACCACCTGGCCCCATGACCCACTGCCAGGTGGAAAGGCCACCTCATTCCATAACAATCAGAGCCTGCAATGAAAGCAGTGAAACAGGCAGCTGCCCTTTCCTGTGTTCTGTTTTCATAGCAATTGCTGCTGAGATAATCAGATGTTTGCTCCAAGTGATAATTTCTTGTTTGTTTACCCTGGCCATTTGATGCCCAAGCTAGGCTGTGGCTGGCAAGATGAGAATTCAGCAGGGTAGCTGGTGACATCTGAGAGTAGGGAGGCAAAATTGGCACCATGAGGTGCATTCACAGCCAGCAATGAGCAGCAGGTAAGGTTCAGATTCTTTTTCCAATATTCAAGAGGAGAAGCAAAGTCCCAGATCTCAGGCATTTGCTCTGAAAATTTGAGTTCTGTTATCAAGACCAGAAAGACCAGAAAGGTTTTAGGCTCAGATAACTTGGAAGTGCATCTGGCAGCCCCTTACTCTCTCTTAGTCATTTTTCCCTCATCTGTAAAATGGAAGGCTAATAAAAAAAAACTAGGTTGTGGTAATTAAACTATAAAATGTATTTCTCTGTTTAAAAAATAGGTATTTATTGAGTGCTTCTCTGTTCCAGGCACTGGGCTAGTTGCAGCAAAGGCAATGGAGAATAAGACAAACATAATGGCTATTCACATAAATGTAACAGTTCTTTGAATATCACATGTGATAAACAATGATTATTTTTTTCATAAATGATAGCACAGAATACTGTTAAAATTCTCCTTGAAACTCTCTCTTCTCTTGGCTTCTAGGATGCCATGACCTTCTCAGTCCTCCCTAAATTACTGGCCTCTTCATTATTTCCAGACTTGATAGATCTTTACAATAGCCTAACAAGTCCTATATGATCTGGCCGCTGTCAGCTCTCACCTTATCTGTTGTTACTGTCCTCTTCAGTGAGCCAGCAGTGGTCCCATGATGGAATACTGCTCCGCCCACTCTCTGCCTTGGGTTCAATGTTCTCTGCCAGAAATGCTCGTACCCTAGGAGTCTGCCTGGCACCGTCTTGTCCTCCCTCAGGACTCTGCTCCAATTTCACTTTTTCACCATGTCCTTTTGCAACCACATTATGTGAAAACAAAACTCTCTTCCCACAATCCTCGCCCACCTTGCATTGTTTGTCCCCAAGTCAGTTACCAACACTTGACATACTTTATGTAAAATAATAAACAATAATAGAGAAAATGAATAACCATAAGTGCATGCTCCATGAGGGCAGGGGGCTTCACCTGCTTCTATTTGTTGCTGTATCTTCAAATACTGGTATAAGGCCTGGCACACAGTAGGCATTTGATAAATATTTTTCAAATGTAGATATGGATGGATGGATGGATGGATGGATTGATGAATGAATGAATGAATGAATGAATGAGGTGTTTAACAGCAGGAGGACCAAAACTTCCCTGGGATATTCTCTAATCCCTAAGGATTTTTTTAGCTGTATAAAATGTTATATAGCTTTTATAATGTTTTAATAACCTCAATCATAATTATAATTATTACATTTAGTGGAGTTAGTAGGTTGTTATGGTATCTGCTTTAAGTAACTAAATTGAATCAATTTCATGCTGACTGCACTTCCCTTTCCTCAGTCATGGTATCAATCATTCAGTGTGTTAAAATGAATTTCTTTCAATGGAGAAAATACATTTCTTTCCTATGTATATTATATAGAACCAACTGTGGGTCTCAAACACATCTGACAATACAGCTAAAATATATTGTGTCCTAACAGGGATTAGAAAAGCTAGGGAAAGTTTATTAATGTTAGCATATATTGTAGATTTTCCCATGTACCTTTGAAAAAGATGTGTTATACATTCGATCAAACTCAGAGAGCCATGCAACAAAGGTTAATCTTGATTTGCATCCATTTCATTCATTCCAAGGACAGTTCCCAAACACATTATCTATATATTTAGTAACTTACCCAATGCCCTATGAACTGGGCACAAATCTCAACATTATTGCACAAGGAAAGACAGTGGTTTGCTGTGGAGACTAAATGGTCAATTTGGGAATAAAGTTGAGGTCCAAATGTTTTGTAGAAGCATTATTTTATATCTCCATGCAATTCTGCTTTCACTTTTAAAAATGTACAAATCAGTTGATAGGATGATGGGTTACCCTTTGTGATACTTATTGGTGTCTCACTATTAGGGCTATTAAAATTGGCCTGGGACTCCAATCTGCTATGCTTGCCCCACTAAAAAACAGTGTGACCTGGTGTAGGAGCATCAGTAATGAAGGAAGGATTAGTAGATTTCAGTTCAGCTCTATATTACAGAAAAATTACAAAAATATGCTAAACAACCTATTTATAACTTCCTCAGTCTATATTATAGGTGTCTAAAAATGAAAAATAAATAGAAATTTAAGTTCAGTTAAATATTTATATTGAGTAGGAGCACCACTTGGTATTCATGGCCCTTTGGTCTTCAAAGGTTTCTATTAAAATCTACTGATTTGACTTGTCAGGTAATCATGGACAAGTCTGTTTTCTTATCTGTAAAACTGAGATACCAAAACAGGGTGTGATTTTCACAAAAGGTCAGTGTAATGGTCAATTGTAAACATAAACATATATATATACATATATATATGGCTACTCTTTATAGATTACTGAAACTGTACATTTATGACTAAGACACATTTTTGTGGTAAAAGAAGATAGAACACCATTTTTGAATCTTATTCAAAACTGTGTGTTAGAATAGCATTTCAGAAAATTATTTTTCACAAATACCGTCCATGTTTAGAGTTTCCCTACAAACTACAGTGCTCCATCAATAGGGCTAGCACATTTATTCAGGACAGGTGCTAACTTTGAAGAGAAAACCAAGAATGAGAGTTAGAACAAGACCATGGCCAAGGACAGAACTTCTTGGAGAATACAGTTCTGCTAATTTTTATAAGCATATGTATACAGTTGCCCCTTGGTACCTCCAAGGGATTGGTTCCAGGACTCCCCCAGATACCCAAATCCTCATATGCTTAAGTCTCTTATATAAAACAGCATAGTATTTGCATACAACCTAGATTTGCCTATAGGCTACTTCATTTATGTGGATTTAGTATAGTACTCATAATGAAGCAAATTCAAGTGTTGCTCTTTGTAGTTTTCTGGGATTTTTCTTTCAAATATCTTCAATTTGCCATTGGTTGAATCCACAGATGAGAAACCCACAGATATAGAGGGCCAATTTTGTGTGTGTAGTTTTTCACACATACCCACAAACTAATTTTATACAGTAAGATTAGTTTATGTGATTGGAACCTTTGTTAACAATATTAAATTGTTACTGATTAAATTGCTGGCTTAGATTTTTAAAGAATTTTAAAACTCTAACATACTAAGTTCAAATAATGACAGCTAATATCACAAAAAACATAACTCTGTGGAGAAATATTCCAGTGTAATTTTGAAAACCTAAAGAGCACTTGTAACATATTTAAATAATCATTGAACTAGACCTAATGCGTTAGATGTAGCAATCAATCTTCCAGTAATTTAATAATTTACTATGGTCATCAGTTTTGGACCTATTGTGATTTCATTTCTTTGGGGTAATATTAAAAAGTTTTTTGTCCCCAACACCTATAGGGTGGAAGAACAGGAAAGTCTGGAGAAGGTTACTTCAAATGTCTATAGAGAAGGTGCCTTCATATTTATGGTGAAAGCAGTGGCCTGAAGCCTCCTCCTCATCATCACCTTTTGGACTACTCCCTGCCTGGTCCAGTCCACTCAGTTCACCTGGACCCTGATGTTATTCCTCAAGTACAAGTACATTCCTATTTCAGAGTCTTTCCTGCTCTGAACTCCATTACTTGCTATAGTAGTCCTTCACGTCTGCTTATGTATATGCTTATTAAGGAAAGGTGCCCAGTCACGACCACTGGCTACCAGTAGCCCTCACCTTTTCCCTTCCTTTTTTTATTAGCCTCTATAGGACTTACACACATCTGACATATAATATATGACAGTTGTTTTTTGCTTACTGACCATTGTACCCCACTGTAATGGTAGGTGTCACACAGTCAGGAAAGTTGCCTATTTTGTATACTGTTATATGCATAAAGCCTCAAATGGTGTCCAACACATAGTAGGTATTTTTGGATATCTGTTTAATAAAGTGATGCACATAAATGAATAAACCAGTGAGATAAATCCAGATGATGATAGGTGCTCTGAAGAAAATAAAAGAACAGTGGTATAGACCAAGTGGGCATTAATTAGATGTGGCATTAAGGAAAGGTGTCTTGGAGCATTTGAGATAAGGCTGGAAATGGTGATAAGGAAACAGTCTTGGGGAGAATTGTGGGCAGAACCTCTTACACAGAAGGAGGAGAGTTTCTTGGGAACCTAACTGGGGAGGGAGTAAGCTCAGCCTATTTGAGGGGCACAAAGAAGGACAGATTAGTTTCTGTGTGGAGAATAAGAAGATAAAGTCAAAGATAAGAGGATGGTGGGGGCCAGAGATTGTAGGATCCTGTGAACCAGGATAAGAAGACAAATTTGATACTCAGTGTAGTGGGCAGGTTTTATTTACAAATATACAGGCAAAATCATGAAAGTTGTATAATACCACAGTAATAGAGATTTTTTTATAAAATAAACCCCCTACCCTCATTTAAAAATGAAACATATTTAACCTCAGACCCAATCAAGCAAAACAATTATATCAGGCTTAACATTCTGAGTTTACAAGAATTGTATTTACTTACGCCGATATACTCTCTTAATACTGAGTAAGCTTCTTCAAACTGTAAGACCTGCTTTATCACAGGCTTACCCAGAAGTGTTGCTTACCAATCCCACTTGAATAGCAGCACATCTCAGTTTTTCTTATATTTAGAGATTTTACACATCTTCCCTTGTGACTGAGAAACTTGAACAACAAATCCTTGATGTCTATCATATCCACTGTTCTATAGTTAAAGGCTGTTCTCTAAATTCTCATTTTGCATGAAAAATTTGGCCAATATGTTCATCTAATTTAGTCTACTATTAGAGTATTTTCAGAACCAATTAAATGATTATACTGTTCAAAATTAGATGATTAAAACTAATAATGTTAAGGCTCCTTCAGTAAAGAAAATAATGCAAAAACAAACAAACAAAAATACCAAAAAACCTTGAAACTCAGCAGAAGGTACTTAGAGGACATCCACACTTGGTAAATAAACACTGAAGATTTAGGCATATTTTTAAAAAATCAAAAATTAAAATTCTTTTGAATAGAGCACATAATTCCAGATACTGTTATTTTTTACATTGAAAACAATCCTAGTGAGTGAAAATGACTGAGAAGGTATACAGATGTGTGTGTGCACATGTATATGTAATATATTCCCTTATTTCTTTAGTCATCGTCCATTAGCTGATGTGTAGGTCACTACCAGTGAGGTCACTCAGACTATGCCCTATAACATAGGTGCATAGTAGATGTCCTTTGTATATCTATGGCACTATATAGCTTATCCAAATCCATCACATATACCATCTTGCCTAACATGAGAACTATATGCTTTTATTCTCATTAGCAACATATAATTCCCATTAATAACTGAAGAAAAGAAAATAAAGTCGTTGCAATAATGCAAGCCTGTAGCACACTTAGTGTTCATATCTTGGTCTATTTACCTATTTTTTAAAAAAACAAAAAGGTTTCTTGGAAAAATGGGTGATTCTTCCACTGAGTCAAGACACATACAAGATGAACCCAGAGTACCCTGTAGTGGCATAAATTTTTTTTAAAAAGTGCTCAAAAAAAGAAAAAAATGATGAAAATAGTAAAAAAGACAGCGGTACCCAAAGGTTAAAACTAGAAAACTTTTAGTAAAAAAATAAGTAAAGTCATAATGGGTTATAACCCAAAGTGTAAAATGAATATTCATGAGTGAATAATAACACAAATAAATGATTGAATAAGTATATTAATGAGGGACAAAGAGACAAATCATCCATGCAGAATTCCAAAGAATTTATGTAGACACTCTTCTATGCTTTAAATGTGGGATGCACACAGTGACTTCCTTTAAAGGAGTAAAGTATGGAAAGGAGGAAAAGCATAACTTCACAGTGGAGAAACCTGACAAATAATGACATTGTTCAAGGTCATGTGATAAGTCACATTGATAGTATGTGCCTTTGATATGTCGTGAAAATGGCATTCTACTTCTGTGGCCTTGTTCCCTAAAATACATAACCACAGTCTAATCATGAAAAAAAAATCAGAAAAATTCAAATTGAGAGATATTCTATAAAATCCCTGATCAGTACTCCTCAAAACTGCTAGAGCCACTGTCTTAGTCAGCTTGGGCTGCCCTAACAAAGTGCCATATAATGGGTGGCTTAAACAACAGGAAACACTGTTCCCACAGTTCTGAAGCCTCAAAAGCCACAGTCAGGGCACCAGCAGGGTTGGATTGCAGATGGCCACCTTCCCACTGTGTCTCTTAAGGGCACTAATTTTATCATGATGGCCCCACTCTCATGAACTCATCTAAACCTAATTATCTCCTGAAGATCCCATGTCCAAATACCATAACATTGGGTATTAGGGCTTTAACATATGAATATCGAGGAAGGACGTACTTAATTCACTTCATAGTGGTTCTCAAAAAGAAGAAAAATTGCATAAACTGTCATAGCCAAGAGGACTCTAAGGAGATATGATATCTAAATATAATATAATACCCTGGATGGGATCCTGGAACAGAAAAAGGAAATTAGGGAAAACACTAGGAAAATATGAATAAAATATATACAGTAGTTAATGATAATATATAAATATCTGTTCATTAATTATAACAAATGTACCATACCAATGTAAAATGTTAATAATAGAGGAAACTGGCCATGGAATATATGGAAATTCTGGGAACTATCTTTACAATTTTTTTATAAGTCTAAAACTTCTTAAAAAATAAAGTTTATTTTAAAAAGTGCAAACTTAGAAGGTCATTTGAAAAGCCCAAACCAGGATATGCTGGTTAACTGAAGATCCTTTTCTCATTAAAAACTGTAATCCCTTTTAAATATTCTGTCTAATTTATCTGCTTTAAGACCATTGGGTGACAGAGGTCTCTACAGGTTAATTAAGTTGTTGTGTGTGTGTGTGTTTTAAGCATTTGTGTGCTGTGCACTCCTTTTATTCTTTTATTCATTTGGCCATTTCACCCTTTGCCCTCCATTTTACCATTACAAAGTGCTGGTTAAATGGGAAAAGTCCAAGGGGCCCTTTCTGCAACCTTTATTATTAGGTAGATTAGGTATTGCATAATCTTTATCACACTGCAGACATCAGCTAATTAATCTGTGTAGTATCCTGACATGACTATTCCATTCACTCTTTTTGTAGCAGAAAACTAACAGCTAAGTAACTTTTCCAACCCTTCTCAGTAAGTGATTCAGATGGTAACTAAATTCTTAATCCAAAAGTTCTAACACAGACAAAAGTCGGTTGTTGGACTTGGAGGGAATCTTAAAAATATGTCAGGTGATCCCATACAAACATTTATATTTTTTCCCTCAACATATTTGATGGGTCATTTCATTTTCTCCTGAAATATTGTCAGTTCTGAAGAACTCAGTGCCCCATAAGAAGAGAGGTTATTTGAAATGGTAAATGAGTATGGAAAGAGGGTTTACTCCACTGTCATTATTGCTTTTATTAGAAAGCACTTCTTTGTAGTGACTTGACATGTGCTTCCCCATGACTTCAGCACTTTGGCTCTCATTGTACCTATCAGAGCAATTCCATGTAAGACTACTTTGAGGTAGCCAGGATCTGTGAAAGTTCAGTGGTCTACAAAGAAGACCATGAGACCATAATTCTATTTCTGGAGCAATCAATAATGGTAAAGATAATTCACAAAAATAAGAGAAATTAAATCACTGATTGAAGAATCACATCAGGGAATTATAATATAAAATAATCAATGCTCAGACATATACTTCTACATTACTGAATTTCAAGATACTCTTTGTAGTCTTGGTTGTAACACCAGTGGAACAAAGATGGGAACAGTTGAATTAATTATGCATTTCTATAGAATGCCTCAGGAATTAATTATACACTCGAAACAGTTAATGGTGATTTCATTACCTCTCTTCAGAGAAGAGAAGAAAGTCACCGAAGTAGATGGAAAGTCATGCGTTTTGTTGTAGACTCTAGTTCTCATTAAATTTTGTACTCTTGCATGCCTTAAATATTTTAAAAATTGGTTAATTCATTTAAAAATAAATTGGCAGGTTATGCATTATAAAATTAATAGGCAAATGTTTGGGAAAGTATACTAAATTATGTAGAAGAGAGGAAAATCCTCCTGCATTATCACATGATCCAAAATCTTAGCTATAGGTCATATTTTCATAATTTCCATCTAATTCATCTGAACATGTTTTAAGTAACTGAAGTCACGCTATATATTGCTATAATGCTGTAATTTATTGGCTTAATATCCATTTTGTGCACATACTTTTTTTCATTTTATTACAAAATTATTATAAATGTTTTAATGGTTAACTGATATTTCAAAAGAATGTGTCACAAATAAATTAGTATTTCATTTTTTTTTTTAGATTGGCCCCATAGTGCTTTCTCTGTGTTCAGTATTATTTCCTTAGGATGGATTTCCAGTGATGGAGCTCTGAAGTCAAATTGTTTCAGCATTTTTAAAATGCTTATACATTTGTAAAATTGATGGCATCTGTTTATAACAAAGGTCGTATGTGCATTTCCTTAAGAGATGTTCAAAGTTGAATACTCTTTAGTAAAGTAATATTTATTGGAGTTATTGACCATTTGCCAAGTGCCTTTCATACCATAAGCTAAGGAGAGAGAGAGATAAAAACAGGGACAGAGACAAAGAGAGATAGAGAGATAGAGAGAGAGAGAGAGAATACAAATTTTTATGTGCTTACGCACCCAGTGTTTTCTGAATATGTACAAACATCTTTAATCTGATACAACATATGAATATCTGGATGAAAACTAGAAACTCAAAAACATATATGTATGTATGGCAACATGTAAAAAAAATCAAGACTATGGTATTTTTTAAAATTGTAAATAAAATATTTAAGATAAGGTTTTTAAAAAGGAAGTTGACACAATTTTTAAACAGATATCTTTGGGAAATTTTTAAGCATTACATATTTAATTTATTGCAACATGGGAAATATATCTTTCTGAAAATGGTACACACTGATCTTATAACTTGCTTAATAGTTACAGTTTGGAAATTTTATATTTTTCTAAAGAAAGATGAACCTTCACTAGTATTGTACAGGACCTTGAGGATTTTCAGGCATTTAAAGGGGGAAAATATGGACCTATAATCTTACACACTTGTTATTTATTTATATCCTAAAATCTTGTATCTTCATCTATAAAATGAAAAATAACATTTCCCAATGGATACTCTGAAGAAGGAAAAGGATAATTCAATTAAAGCCTATAGTGCATTACCCAAAATATAATACAAGCTTAACCACCTTCCAGCCAAGTCTTCCTCTTTTTCTCAAATAAAGTGCTATAATATTTGAATATGGCTACTTGCTGCCCTTATAGTTTCTCCTCTTGTGAAAAAATATAGCCAGTCCTTTCTCCTCTTCCTCTTTGACACAGCTTCTAGGCCCTTCCCTATAATGACAACCCTGTAGACATTTTAGCTTATCAACTTGTCCATCATTCCATGCATTTTTTTGTTATTTGCAACAAAAAGTTTGAAACCTAAAATGTCCTCAGCATCTCAAAACTGTCACATCATTATTCCAAAACTATTTCTATTTCTCCTCTTCAGTGTTATTAACTTGAAAATATAATCTATGAGAGTGACTTATGTAGCAGTTAAGCACAGCTTTCTTTTTATAAAACTGACTTTGCCAACTGTCAGGGCACATCGATCTCTTTATTGTACTTCCTGCCATGATTTGTCCATCTCTTTCATAAGTAACTTCCACCCAATTCAGCAGTCATCCTTAGGTAAAGAGTTATTGAAACTATCATTTCAACCAACCAGCACATTCCTCATCTATCCAAAATTCCATCTGCTACTGCCTGCTTTGCTGAGTCTCTTAGACCTATCCATTAAACACCTCCCTGATTTTATCAGAATGAATTGAGAACAAAGAAGAAATCAAAAAAAAATTTCTGGAAACAAATGAAAATGAACACACAACGGTCCAAAACCTATGGGATATAGTGAAGGCAGTCCTGAGAGAGAAGTTCATAGCAATACATGCCTACTTCAAAAAGACAGAAACATTTCAAATAAGCGACCTAATCCTACATCTTCAAGAACTTGAGAAACAACAATAAACAAAACCCAGAGCAAGTAGAAGGAAAGAAATAATCAAGATCAGAACAGAATTGAATGACATAGAGACTGAAAGAACAATTCAAAGGATCAATAAATCCAGGAGCTGGTTGTTTGAAAAGACAAGCAAAATTGACAAGCTTTTAAGAAGACTCATGAAGAAACAAAGGGAGAGGACTCAAATAAATATCAGAAATGAAAAGGTGAAATTACAACTGATACCACAGAAATAGAAAGAATTGTAAGAAATTACTATGAACAATTATATGCCAAGAAATTTGAACACCTTGATGAAATGGACAACTTTTTAGAAAAATATAACCTTCCAACACTGAATGGAGAAGAAGTAGAAAGCCTGAACAGACTGATAACAGCTGGTGAAATTGAAGCAGTAATCAAAAATTTCCTGGCACACAAAAGCCCTAGACCAGATGGTTTCACAGGAGAATTTTACAAAACATTTAAGGAAGGGCTAACCCCTGTCCCTCTCAGACTATTCCAAAAAATCCAAGAAGAGGGAAGACTCCCAAACTCTTTATATGACGCCAGCATCATCCTAGTCCCAAAACCAGATAAAGACACAACAAAGAAAGAAAACTACAGGCCAATATTGCTAATGAATGTAGAACATAAAATCCTCAACAAAATATTGGCAAATGGCATCCAGCAATATATTAGAAAGATCATTCACCATGATCAAGTGGGATTCATCCCATGGATGCAAGGATGGTTCAATATTCACAAATCAATAAACATAATACATCACAGAAACAAAAGGAAAGACAAAAATCACATGATCATATCAATAGATGCAGAAAAAGCTTTTGATAAAGTACAGCATCCATTTATGACAAAAAACACTCAGCAAAGTGGGAGTAAAGGTGGTATAACTCCACATAATAAAGGCCATATATGAAAAACCTACAGCCAACATCATATTCAGCAGGCAAAAACTAAAAGCTTTCCCACTAAGATTGGGAAGAAGACAAGATTATCCTCTTTCACCACTCCTATTCAACATAGTATTGGAAGTCCTAGCAAGAGCAATCAGACAAGAAAAAGAAATAAAAAACATCCAAATTGTAAAGGACAAAGTAAAACTGTCATTATTTGCAGATGACATGATGGTGTACATAGAAAACCCCACAGACTCCACCAAAAAACTTCCTGACCTAACAAATGAATTTGGCAAAACAGTGGAATACAACATCAATATTCAGAAATCAAAGGCATTTTTTTACACCAACAATGAACTAACGGGATCAGAAATCAGGGAAAAAAATCCCACTTGTTATAACAGCAAGAAAAATAAAGTACCTAGGAATAAACTTAACCAAAGAGGTAAAAGATCTATACTCAGAAAACTACACAACACTGAAGAAAGAAATTAAGGAAGACACAAATAAATGGAAGCATATACCATGTTCATGGACTGAAGAATTAACATCATTAAAATGTCCATACTACTGAAAGCAATTAAGCAATTTATAGATTCAATGCAATCCGTATTAAAATACCAATGATATAGTCCACAAATATAGGAAAAAAACACTTCAAAACTTTATTTGGAACCATAAATGACCCTGAATAGCTGCAGTAATTTTGAGAAAGAAGAACAAAGTAGGAGCGATCACAATACCTGACATCAAATTATATTACAAGGCCACTGTAATGAAGACTGTCTGGTACTGCCATAAGAACAGACGCATAGATCAATGGAACAGAATAGAGAGCCCAGAAATAAACCCATGTCTCTATGGTCAATTAACATTCACCAAAGGGGGCAGAAGCATAAAATGGAATAAAAATAGCTTCCTCAACAAATGGTGTTGGGAGATCTGGACAGCTACATGCAAAAAATGAAATCTAACCACCAATTTACACTATACACAAAAATAAACTCAAGATGGATAAAAGACTTAAATATAAGTTGCAACACCATAAAAGTCCTAGAGGAGAAGATAGACAGGGAACTCTCAGATATTCCATGCAATATTTTCACCAATATGTCCCCTAATGCAAGGGACATAAAGGAAAGAATAAACAAATTGGACTTCATCAAAATAAGAAGCTTCTGCATGGCTAAAGATATCATCATCAAAATGAAAAGGGAACCAACTGTGTAGGAAAATACATTTGCCAATGATAGCTTGGACAAGGGTTTGATCTCCAAATACATAAAGAACTCTCATTGCTCCACTCCAGGAAGACAAACAATCCAATTAAAAAATGGGCAAAGGACCTGAACAGACACTTCTCCTAGGAGGACATACACACGGCCTAGAGACATTTGAAAGGATGCTCAGCATCACTAGCCATCAGAGAGATGCAAAATAAAACCACAAGGAGATACCACTTTACACTGGTCAGAGTGGCCATCATAAACAAATCAACAAACAACAACTGCTGGGTAGGTGTGGAGAAAAGGGAACCCTAGTGCACTGTTGGTGGGAATACAGACTGGCGCAGCCACTGTGGAAAACAGAAAGCTAAAAATGGAACTGCCTTTTGATCCAGCAATTCCACTGCTGGGATTATACCCTAAGAATTCCAAAACACCAATTCAAAAGAACCTATGTACCCCAATGTTCATAGCAGCACAATTTACAATAGCCAAATACTAGAAGGAATCTAAATGCCCATCAATAAATGAGTGGATCGAAAAACTATGGTACATTTACACAATGGAATATTGTGCAGCAGAAAGAAAGAGCTACTACCCTTTGCAACAGCATGGATGGAACTGGAGAGCATTATGCTAAGTGAAATAAGTCAGGTGGTGAAAGACAAATACCATGTGATCTCACCTATAAGTGGAACCTAATCAACAAAACAAACAAGCAAGAAAAATATAACCAGCAACATCGATAGAAAAAACAAACCAACAGTAATGAGTGGGGAGGAGGGAAGGGGTAACAGGGAAAAGAAGGGGAAGGGTCAAGTCAAGGAACATGTATAAAGGACCCATGGACAAAGCCAAAGTGGGGAAGGATGGAGGGTGGGAGGGGGGTGTGGGTGGGAGTAGGGAAGAGCAGTGGCAGGAAAATGGAAACAAATGTATTTGAACAATTTAAAAAAAAGAAGTAATTGCATTCACACTAACTTGATTGCTACCTCCCAGAAGAGATAATATCAACATGTTTTCTACTCTCCTCACTTCTGTTTATTAGCAAATAAATGGAACTTAGAGATGATAGCAGGTCCCAGTGCTATATTTCTTTTTATGAGAGCCTGGTAAATCCCCTAAATAGACCTGACACACTAGGACACCACTATATCCCATTGTTGTCTTTGCTATTGGAAGTAGGTAGCATTAGCAGATAGTGACTATTATCTAAGTACTTGACTGGATTTCATTGTGCATAAACTTTCTCTAAGAAAAAAGACCGCACTGAGGGAAGAAAAGAAATATAAAACCTGCTGAGTCTTGTACTTGAGATTTTTTTGTTTTCTTTTAAACTTTCCCCTTGGTATATGAGCTAAGAAAGTCATGATTTGATGTCGTCTTTAGCCAAAATTCTTATTGGGAGTGGGCAAGAAAAGAGATCTGAACACATCTCCCCCTTTATAAAAGTCTGCAGAGACTTCACCATGAGGAAAGTGGCCCCATCCTATTGTTCTCACCCAAATATCGAAGAAAAAGTATCTGTTGAAAGGTCAGGGAGGTTCATGAAAAAAAGACTTCTACTTTTGGTCATAAAGGTGATTCTGTATAGAAAATATCTGAGTATCTATTACATTGCATTTCTTAGAAAATGCAGAGGGAGAACATTTGACTGGTTTCTTCTGTGTGCATGTATGTGTTTGTGTGTGTCCTGAACTTTTCATATCATCCTCATTTAAAGAATTAAAGCCCTTCCTCAACAAGGTCTTGCCCAAGTTTGGTATTTTTAAGGAAGAAGTAGATTATTTCCCTATGATAAATATCTATTCACTAATAATAGAGCATAGGTAGGATCACTGGTATATTGTACTCTATACAGTGTTTTGAGATAGATCATTTATTGCCCATTTATTTTACCTGCAACACAAACTAGAAACCAACACTCATAAGTTCCATTTTGCAAATTAAAGAACTGAAACAAATTTAAATGAGTTTTTTCAACATTAAGCAAATTAACCAAGGAGTCAGAATCAAAATCTGTGTTACTTAAACCTCCTAGCAGGATGTTCCTTTTATACTACTCTGGTATTTATTTGATTTCTTTATTTCCATTTTCTGTCAGTTTAAAAACATATTGATAATTTTGTCTTACAACCACCTCCTATTATCCAAAGAAATATTCATTCAATATGCCTAGTGTGCAAATGAGCAATGACTGTCTGTAATTTGGTTAGAAACCTTTAAATAATGGTGAGTGATTTTGTGCGGACACCACTGTCATCTTATGTAGGTTGTATTACATAGAAGCAAATTTTAATTATCTTGTGATTCCCACCAAATTCTTCTAACTTTGGATGTCAGGCTGAAACCGCAACTTTCAATGCCCTAAAATTATTATTCCATACTAAATTTAGGGTGTTTTTCTTGAATAAATAACATACCTACTAATTAACTCACTTCAGACACTTCACGGCTTTCTGCCTCTGCGCCCCAATTCTCCCCCATAGCTATCACCTCTTAGCCTCACGCATACAAGTGCTTTCTATTTTTTTGTTTGTTCTGTAGCTGACAAACCTTTAGAAATTCTCACCATTTATTCCTAAACTAATACCTTTTATATTCTATAGATTTTAATTTTATAACTTTTCCTTCAGGCAGTTTCTAACTCTTTAATTTTGGGGTTTTCCCCCCTAAAAGTACATTGAGCCAGCCGTACCTGAGATGATCTTCAGTGAAGACGTCTACGGACAGAAAGGTGCCACAACCTAAACCTGACAAGCCCAGGGGAGACCTGCATGGTAGCCTTACAGACTCAGAGACCAAAGTAACCACTGAAGACAGTCTGAAATTAAAACCCCCTAACTGTAAATGAGTCACGGTGGGTAATCCTGTCCTAGGTTGGTATATTCCCTGACAAAGGTCAGTCTTCACCTTAGCTGAGCCTGTCTATTGTCTTTTTGCATCTACGACAATATACGTTTGGAATGTCAGGGTAATTTCCTTATCCCAGACCTCTCAGGGCACAGTCTCCCAGCAGAGCAGGAGACCACTGAGCCCTTTATTGTTACTGTTATGGTGGTGTTAACTGTTGACTATCCTATACACACCCATGTAAAAGTATGCGTCTACTCCTTTTTCCCTGTATCCAGTCCTAGGGATTTCCCCCTGCTTTGCCTTCTCCTGCCCCTGTAACCTATCACCAGTGGATCTCATGTACTCCCCTTACATCTTCTCCTTCAACTGTAATGTGTAAAATGAGGTGCAAAACTGCCATTCTCCAGAGTATTTTCTCAATCTGTTGAGATTTTGCTTCCTGGCAATTGTCATCAGTTTGGCTCAAATAAACTCATAAAAATTCTTACAGGTTTGGGCGTTTCTTACACTGGCATGTCAAACTTAATTATAGAACTATGATTGTGCCTTAGCGCTGCAACCTCTTTTAATGACGCTGATAACACCGGTGTTTTACTCAAGGCAGTGTCAAGAATAGCTCCTTGTCTTGTAAGCTTCCGTGTGAACTCTTCCAGGAACCAACTGCTTATGGCACCATGGAATTAGTTCCACAGACTGTGCCCTGATGTGACATGCATCATATCCATTTTATTGCAGCCCATTGTTTTCCCAACATTTTGAATTTGCCATTACTTCTCATTTGTTCATTTCCTTTGTCATGCAGACTGTGACTTAGTGAAATAATACACAACTGGGTTAGCATTCTAGCTTTGACACTTCAGGATGTATGACCTTCAAGATGTCATTCAATATTTAGGAGACTCAGTCTTCTCATTTGCAAAAAAAAAAAAAAAGAGAGAGAGAGAGATAATTATACCTGCTCAATGGTATTATTTTGAATATTATATGAGATAACACATGTAAAACAGTTACATTTCCTGGAACATAAGATGTATTGAATAATTTTTCTCTTTATTTTCCTTGGTTAAAGTAGCCCAGAAACCAAATTCAAAAGTTCAATTTCTGTATGTTGTAAAACAGTACACCAAAACTGTGCGTATCAATGAAAGTGGATTAAGATACACCAATATGTTATTAGGTTTGGACAGATTCTAAGGAAAAATTTAGTGTGACCTCTTAGCCTCAACTGTATGCAGCAAACTTTTCTATGAATGTTAGGAAACAAAGGCAGGTCTATAGGTCTATAATCACAATGAGTTTATAATTTAGAAGAAAAAATTGGATGCCAGCCAATAACTGTAAGAAGGAGTTCATATTTATGATTAGGGAGGGACAAGTAGAACTTCTTGGAGGATATTTCATTTGATCTGAGCCTTGATGGATTAGTAGGATTTGGGCAGATGGGTATGGGAAATATCTATGTGCACAGAATGTTTAACTAAGATTTACTTCAAGTGGGATTATTTGGACCTGTAATTGTATACTGTCATGTGATAGGAAAAGTCTTCAACATGTCCTCTATTCTTCACCAGAAAGTCCATTATAAGATAAAGAGCAGAGATCTTCCATGCTTATTAAAATATAACAATGAAGGTCTCAAAATTGACACTTTCACAACATGCTCAGATAAGCCTTTTTCTGAAGGAGATTTTTAACCCAAGAACAGAGTAGACCCTACCCCTCCTTTTTATGACAGTGCTTAGTCATAGCTATACATGCCACATTTATGCATCCGTCTTTCACTGGATTGTGAATTCATTTATTACCTATTGAGTTTCTACTCTGTTGCAGATATTCCTACTGGAACAAAAGAGATCCCCACTGTCATAAAAGGTACCTTCTAATGTGGAAAGATAGACAATAAACATAATGAATAAAAATATATATTATGCCACAAGGTAATATAACTTAGGCAATAAAGAACAAGGAGAGAAAGGTAAAGGTACTAGAGAGTGCTTCAATGGAGGAAACCCTCTGCAATTTTAACTAAGGGCAACAGGATAGGTATCCTTGAGGAGGTGACATTTAATTAGACTTGAGGAGGTGAGAGAATCATTTTTGTTAATATCAGTGAAAAGAGAATTCCAGGAAAATAGAACAAGTACCAAGACCCTAAATTATGACTGTCCCTGGTGTGTTGCCAGACGGCTAAACAGCCAGACAATGCAGAGAAACAATGAGCACAGATACAAGTAGTAGGAAGTAATAAAAGATTATCTTGAGCAATAATATGGAGATGGTTGTGGAAAGACTGAATAAGACCTTACAGGTGATTACATGTCTTAGGCTTTCACAGTGAGTGAAGTGTGGAACCAATGCAGCATTTTTGACAATAAACTGACAGATTATGACTCACATTTGCAAACAATTATTCTCACATTACGGTGAAATTAGATGGATTGGGAGTGGCAAGGAAGGGCAGGTGTAGCAAGCTAGAGCACTAACCCAGGTGAGGGTGGTGGGGATGCAGACCAGGACGGTGGAATGCTTTTTGGACATGTTATAACGAACGGATGAATAAGATTTATGAAATATTTATTGTATGTGGCAGAGGAAGGCTCAGCCCAAAGAAGGAAACGCCACCAATTTAAATGGGAAACCCTGTTGGATTAGCAGATTTGAGGGGAAAGGTAAGTTTTGTATTGGATTTGTTGATTTGAAATATCAATTCTTCAACTACACGGACACACTGAGAAGGCAGATGGATAGATACATGGTTGAGAAGTCAAGAGAAAAGAGTAAAATAAAAACAAAAATTTGGATGTCTTCAGCACCATAGCAGTATTTTGATGAAATCATCAAGAAAGTAGTGCTGATAAAAAAGAAAAGATCAAGGACTGAGACCTCAGGCATTCTAACCATTAAGTAGGGAAGAAAAAGTGGAACCAGCACAAGAAAATACATACATAGTAGTCAGTGAGAAATTATGTCTTACTAGCAGGAGGCAAGTCTGCAGAGGAAAAAAGAAGCCTCGTAACTAGTGACTAGTGACAAGAGACAAGAAGGAGGAAAGAGGAAAACTAAGTAAATGCCTATGAAAAAGCAGGTACCCTGAAAGCTGTCCATTGGCTTCAGTACCATTGAGAAAGTCATGGTGTCCTTGACATAAGCAGCTTTAATAAAATAAGGCCTCACTGCAGTAAGTTTAAGAGCAAATAGGAGGAGAGGAATCAAAGATAATAATTATCAAACACTTTTCTTGAGCCTACTGTATGCTAAGGGGAACAAAGAGATAGGGCATAAATTAAGTTTTCTTCATCTTCACGTCACAGAATTTTCAGAGCAACTAGAACAATGTAGATGCTAGCAAAACAATTTTGAATGAATGAAGAAAGAAAACAGAGACCATGCTAACTAAATTCAGCCCACTTAGCTCCAGGAGAAAAAGTATTAGGACAATGCCTTTCCTCAGCATCCCTCCTCATACAGGTGTCCCATGCGGTAAACTCCATGTTTAAAAAGAGCTGTTTTTATCCTCTGAAAACTCTTCTTTAGATTCTTATTGAGTTTCAAGTACCCTGTACAGTTGCCTCCTAACTGATCTCCCTGTGTCCGTGTTCTTACTCCTCTGGTTCAACTTGTTAAGGCTGCCTGACGAATTTTTCCTCAATCAGGCCATTCTTCCCTTGCAACGTTTCCTCATTACCTGAAGAATAAACATTATCTTCCTGGTCTTCAGCCAATGCTTGAGAAAAAGAAATAATGCTTTTCTCTCTGTCTTAGGAATATACTTTATGACTGCTCATCACATTTTAACTCATTTTGCTTCCTCTCCTCTACGCCTTTAAAATGTCTACTTATCTTTAAATAATTTGCTACAATGACCTTCTTTCATAAAGTTGCCCCTCATTCCACAAAGTTTTCCAAACTCCCAAACGCCCATAGAATTTTTGGAAATTTTCTTGTGACCCTTCTTTTTACTCTATAGTGTGTATTATATTCATCTGTGTATTTTACTTATCCATCCCCTGTTTATGTCCAAATATAAATAAAAACAGTTATCTCACTTACTAATTTTTTCTAAAATTTTTAAGGACAGATTTCCAACTTGGGTTGGTTATAAAGACCACAATCAAGGAATCTAGATACTCACTTTATAACCAATCTTTTATCTCCTTTCTTTAACTTCCAAAAATTAGATGATGATAATAGGAAAAAATGAAAATTATGAATCTTTAGAATTATTATATGCTATAAATATTAATATAGTTACATTAATAAACTATTAATATTAATATACTAATAGCTTATTAATATTACACTATGCTGGGTGCTCTTCTAAGCTCTTCAATTGGTAATGATCATCACCTTCTGATATTTGGGCTCTTGTGTATCCTCTTCCCACAATGAATAGGGTTAACCTTGAATACGGTTGACCTTGTAACCAATAGGATATTGCAGACATCATGGTGTGTGACAACTGAGGTGAGGTCTTAAGAGACACTTTGCCTTGATTGTCTTTGAATCGTTCATTCTTGGGGTAGCTAGCTGGCATATCAAGGGGGCGTTAAAGCAACCTATGGAAAGGACCATCTGGGATAAAACGGAGGCCTCCTGCCAAAGACTTTGGAAACAGATCCTTCAGCCCTAGTCAAGATTTCAAATGACTAGTTCCACGTACCATATTGATAGCAACCTCATGAGAAATCTGAGGCAGAAATACCCAGCTCACTTTCTCCAAGATTTCTCATGCATAGAAACTGTGACAGATATTACAGGTTTCCTGTTGTTTTAAGCCATTATGTTTTAGGAGATTTTGTTACACAATAAATAACTATTCCTTTAGCTCATTCTATGATGGTGGGTAGATGACATAACCTTAAACTTCCTAATTTCTGAATGGATTGAAACAGAGCTTAACACTGGATCCTTACACATTGGGCACTGCAATTTTCCTTGTCCTACCTAACCACATCAGGGAAAATAACTCAGTATTCCCTGAGTGCATCCTCTGTTGAGGACTCTTCATTTACTCTGCAGTGGCCTTTTTGCCATACCTAACTCATTGGTCTTTAATGCTCTTTTTGATATATTGCCCAATCCATCCAGAAACTGGCCCCCAGATTGTTCTAAAAGACTGGTATAATGCTGCTAACTCTTTTACACCACAGTAAAAGCAAATGCTTCTAATTTATGCTGCCTTTTTATTCTTTACATAATTTTTTATTTTAATGCTCCATCTCGGCCATACCAACATCTTTTTGATACCAGCAACTTAAATGTTTCATTCCTCCTCTTGGTCAGCTAAAGGGGCATGCTCATGGCTCCAGCCCTTGATATGAATGGAAGGATTTATGATTAGGTTTGTAGAGGAAGGGATCTAATATATTGGGAAGCACTGTGCTTGAAAGAATGCTGGTTTCTACTCTGCTACTACTAACCTTCAATATCTTTGGCTACTTGTTGTAAAGCTATCAAATAAAAGTGTTGGAATGGCTTGTTTCTATCTGCAACACACAGAGTAATTGGGAATATATTGTTAAGGTAATTTATAATATGGCAGAGTCCAGTGGTAACAGGATATTTATTAACATATAGCTTGGAGTCCACAGCCTTCTGCCATAGGAACAATTTAAGGCCTACATCTAAATCTGACTCAAAAGGAAAAAGAGACAACAAAAATGTTCAAGTACTGACATTACAATAACTTCCTGTATTTTCTCTCAATCTGACACCAAGATTGTACAGTCTTTGTATCAGAGGGTGGGAAAAGTAAAATAGAGAAAATATTATTAATATAAATATTATAAATAAGCTTTTAACCTTAAAATATTTTCCTACAAGGATGTTTTCCCACTTTTTTCTATGTAACCTCTGAGCTCATCAAGTTTGCCCATAATCCCTAAGGGATATAGACCTAATTGAATAACTGCATCTAGCACCAAATGGCCTAGTAGTTATTTTCTTTTTTCCAAAATCAAATAGACTGTAGATATCTGCTACTTGGAGAAGGGAAATCTATTTTGGACTGCCTCATTACTAAAATATCTAAATATAGGAGAAATAGGCTATAAAATTGTAGTATTGCTAAGTACAAAAAGGCCCGGAGCCAAAATATTGTTTAAAATTCCAGCAACGACTATTTCAGACCTCAGACATGTAAAGAAGTGAGCTTAAAGATACTCTCCTAGTGCCAGTAAAGTCTTTTACCATAGGAGATTTTAAAAGTCCCATCCATTAGTGTTTGGTCCTTGAACTGGGTTCTAGAGCTGGTTGCCTTTCAGTTGTTGTTTTATGTTACAAAAACCATGAAAGCTGGCTGATATTTCTGAGCTATTGGAGGCTATTCGGTGAAGTGAATGGGTTAGATAAATGATATGAGGTACTTCCTAACTCTGATTGAGTATGACCCTTAACTTTGTAATCTTTTTAATTTGAGCCAAAACCAGCTAATATTATAATTGAGAACATTAATATCATCTGTTACAGCAAAATCCATTGGCAACTGGGTTGCAAATATTGAAAATATGTGTAATAATATGCCTCTCACACAATGAGCAAATCTTTAAAATACATATAAAAACTAGCATGGGATCAATGGCAGTTAGAGTAAAACATCAGACATTAGCAGGATCAAAAGAGAGCTTAGAGTACACAATAGAAGGGCAATTTCTGAATAGAAGAGGCAGAATTACCCCAGAATAGATATTTGCATTAGGAATCTACAAATCTGATGTCTTTCTTATAGCATGACTAGCAAGTAAGGTTTAATTGGTATGATGATGCGACAAATTTTCATTATTGTGGGAAGAGGTCTTTGGACATGTTGACTTAGGAAGGAAGAGTGATCCATTGCATTGGCCACGTCTATCATGCCATAGGCTCGAATGGGGACAGGATATGGAACAGGAATATGCCAGACCTGGATAGAAGCCAAAGGGTTTTGGGGATAAATGGGCTCTTTGAGGGAGGTAGGGAACTAGGAAAATTATTTGATTTGCTCAATCATAGCATAATTTAATGTCAAAGCTATTTCTAGAATTCAGGTCCACTGGCGCAGCCCCCCTCCCCGATTCACTATGCTGTCCTGCTTTGTACTTCTGTTTCCGATTAAGGTAAACAACAACAACAAAAATACAGAACAGTGTCATTTATATGCTGATTCACTATTGTGAGGTTAAGTTTTATCTTTACCTCATATTTTAACTGCAAAATAACCTTAGATGGATTAAAAGGTTAATGAAAAATATTGTAAAAGAAAATAGGTGCAAATAAATCTGATTTTAGGAAAGGGAAGCCCTGCTTAAGCAGAAAGCCAGGGAATAAATTACAAAGAAAAATGATAAATTTTACTATCTGTGAATTTTAATATGCCATTAATCAAAAATAATATAAACAAAGTTAAGGGGAAATCAGAAAAAAAGCACACTAACTTTGATGGTTAGGTCTAGATGCTCTTAATAAAAAATATATATAGATCATTTCAAAAGAGAAAATATAAAAGAAAAATAGGAAAACGATCCTGAATAAACCAAACTCAGCTGGCACAAAAAAGGAACATATTCTGAGTGTCACGAGTAGCTTTTAAATAAGATATGTTACCATCTTCCCCTTTAATGCTGGCAAATATTTAGATTGTCATACTCAGTATTAGTGAAGCTGTAGGAAAATCAGAATTATTGCACTGTTTGTATGTTGTATTATTTGTTCTCAATACTTGCTGACTCTTTCTTGTGTTTACAGGGTCCCTGGCTGTACCCTTCTCTGGGGAGAAGAATCCTTACTACCTTATTATCCTGGGCTTGAGCATGTGACTTGCTTCTGCCAATGGCATGTGGGCAGAAATGGCACGTACTTTATGTGGGCAGCAACATTAAGAGGCATCATATGATTTTGCAGTTCTTCTTTTTCCTCCCTTCAAGATCAGTGTGTCCCAGATAGAGCTGCTCCTTCAGCACAGATTCCAGAATGAAGGAGACACATGGACAAGAGCTGAAACTCATCCACAGTGGATGCTGTGCGCAAAAAAACAGTCATGGTTGTTGAACCCCCTGAAATGTTGATGTTGGTTTTACTGCAGCACAACCTAGCAAAAGCTAATAAATATAGTGGGAGTATAAACAGCTCATCATTTATTCAGAACATTTTGGTGATATATATCAGGAGCCTGAAAATTAGTTGATTATTGACTTACAAATTCCCTTCCATGACTTTATGTGCCAAGAGGTTCATTGCAATATGACCCTTGATGCTGAAAATTGGAAGCAAACCAAATGTCCAAAATTAAGAGAATGAAGAAATAAGTTATGATAAATACATGCCCTGAAATGTTATAGAGCCATTTAAATGGTATCTACAAGGAATATTTAATGGCACAAGAAAATAGTCTCTATATAATATAAAGTGACAAAACAGTATATAAATTTGAAAATGCAGAATGATGTCAGATTTGTAATATATACAAATGCATATGAGAAAAGGTTGGAAGAAAATATATCAAAAATTTTATGAGTGCTATTACTTGGGTGAGAAAAACAGGGTTATTTTATTCTCTTTTTTACATATCTCTATGTTTTTAAAAATCATTAACAGTAAGGATGTTTATTTCTATAACCAGAAAAAATATACACTTAAAAAACACCAGATTGACCTCATTTGGCAAATGAGAAAGTGGAATCTCAGAGAGGTTGAGTAGGTCCTAGAGGAGCTAGATTTAGAAGCTGGTTCTATCTATGCTTTTAACTCTTACACATTTACTGCTTTAACATTAGACTGTCTTGACTGCTGTGTTTCTGCAAATTTCTTCATCATGCAGATGACAATCTAGTCACTCTTAACCTACTTACTGCCTTGAAGAAAATAATACCGAAACCAGAACAGAAGTATAGGCCATCTTATTTTATAATTCAGGTTTCTGACATACATACACTTGTTCATTCACTCGTTCAAAACTATTTATTTAGAATCTCCCACATCCCAATCTGGGCACAGATAGTCGATAGTAAGTAGGAGTAAAATGGACTATCCCCTCACTGAACTGCAGCCAAGTAGTTCAGCCTTTCTTTTTTATTATAGCACTTTCTAATTTCAGTCCCTTATTTCAACTGTGAAGCATCAGTCCAATCATCAGAGTGATTTTTTACACTGTAAGTAAACATTATGTGTTTTTTTGGTTGATTTTCAATACCCAAATTCACCTGTCAGAATGTTGTTGCTTTTCCATGTGGAGTGAAGATACCATTTACTTAAGGTTAGACAGGAAATGTATCCTGAACATTTTCCATGGGGATTAAAGATAATTAATAAATTCAGATTTTTATTACTTTTCCAAATTTTACTTTATAAACAATGCTTCAGTGAACATTGTTCTATACCTAATTGTGTACTGGTATAGAATAACAGTTGACAGATAAAAAAAATGGTTTTTACATGTTTCTTTTTTAGTAATGCCCATCCTAATGTGTACTCAGTAAACTCATCTTTGTCTTTGAGGGATTCCCTGAAACACTCTTTCACTTTCAAGACTTTTTCTACCCATTTTCTTTGCTGAGCATTTATACCTTAAAGCCCGTTATCAGTTTGCTAGAGCTGCCAGAACAAATTACCACAGGCTGGGGTAGGAGTTGGGATCTTAAACACAGAAATTTATTTTGTCAGGGTTCTGGAGAATGAAAGCCAAAGGTCAAGGTATCCCCAAGTTTGGCTTCTTCTGAGGCCACTCTCCTTGCTATGTAGATGCCCACCTTCTCTCTGTCTTTATATGTTTGCATCTTGAACTCTATGTTATCTGCATTATAATTGCTCCTAATAAGAACACCGATTCTATTGGATGGGGTCCACCCACATGACTTCATTGTACCTCTTCAAAGGCCCCGCCTCCAACAACAGTCACAGTCTCAGCACTGGGAATTAGGATTTCAATATGTGCATTTTGAAGGTATGCAGTTCAGCTCATTGACTTGCCTGTCTGCCCTCCTGTCTGATGTGTGAACCCATCTATGGCAAAGTCAACTCTCAGTGGCTAGTATGTCACACATTGCAGGTATTCAAAATAATGTTGGATGGGTCAGTTAGACTATGAATGCTACAGAGTGTAGAAACCAAAAGATGACAGAACAGAGGGAGGACATGAAAAAATGAGACTTCCCGGGAATGTTCCATATAACATGGACTGACTTTTGTGTAAATGGTGGATTTGCACCCACAGAAGGTAAACTCTCCCACTTTCAAAATGGAATAACATATCCAAAATCATGGAGGTTAACATGATTTGAGAGATTAATGGAATGATGAAGAAAACCAAGATTTACAAGACTGGTGGGTGCTCAGAAACCATTAAGATGCTTCTGTCATCACACAAGTTTACTGAGCCTTCTCGTGAACATTTGCAAACATGAAAATGTACTTATTCTGGCTGCGGGGTTGAATTATTTTAGTCGCTGGCACAGTAGTTACCAAACTTCTCTCATTCAAATATGGTTTGAATGAGTTTGGCTACATTTGCTATACCAGCTCACCTGTTATTCATTTTATATTTTATATATAAATTGATTCTCATTTTTCATACAGTGCATATAAAATAATATAAAATTAAACTTTATATTATTATAATACTTCAAAACCAGTATCTGTTGTCTTAAGTTGAAGGTATCTGTATAAATAAATTCCATAGCTATTGCTATTATCAATGGAACCTTATCTACACACATATCTAAACACTGGGCCACTTACATGTGCAAGGTGAACCACACTTTAGGAAAACATGATTAGAATAAATCTCTTTAAGTGAAGCTTAAGTTAGTCCATTTTCATTTGGTCAGCTTAACAAATGTACCATGTCCATATTATTCCCAGAAAGTAATCCAGGTTTTAGATGGAGTTAGGCTAGGGTGGAGTTTGGGGACGAAACTCAGTAGAACAGCTTCCCCTGAAATTCCCCAAAGCGCAGCAGCCCTTAGAAAGGACATCCTGCAGTGGCCAGGCAGCACCGAAGGCCGGTCCCCTTACTCAGAAACAGATTCCTCCTAGTTCATGCTTCAATTTAAACTAAAAAATAATAGAACTCTATTTTAAGTGATTAAATACAGATTAAACATTTCCCTTACAATCTGATTTTCTCTGTAAATTTGCTCAGCAAATCCTTTCTCCATAAAGCGCAGAAGAGGAAATTTCGAACCGGCTCCAATTTCAATGAGAACTTTACAAGGTTTTGCTTAAATGTCTCCTGCATTCCTAGTTCTGGCTAATTTCAATTTGCTTTGTAACCTTGAGCAATCATTTCACTTCACTGAACCTCGGCTTCCAAACCCGTGAAACAACAGGCTTGGGCTAGGCCCGTGGTTCCCAGAGTGTGGTCCCCAGAACAAACACAGCATCGGTGTCAGTGGGGGATCAGGAGGAAATGCAAATTCTCAGGCCCCACAGCAGACCTGCTACACCAGGTCTGGGGTGGGGTGCACCAACCTGTGTTTTCAGGGGCCTCCCAGGTGATTCTGATGCTAAAGTTTGAGAGCCACACGACCTCAGGATGTAAAACCTCCCCCTGCTCTGCCATCTGCGAAGTGCTGGGATCTTGCGGCTGTTGAGTGAGAGGGAGTGAATGAGACCCTGTGTTAGGAGTGGGAGGAAAAGCAGGCTTTCAGGAGCTACTCCGAGAATGAACCTGGTCTTCCGAGGAGGGTCACCTGGCCTCACTAAAGACTACAAATCCCACGGGGAGAAAATCTTGAGAAGGGTTCCTCCGGCCACCTGGAGAGGAGGCAGTGACAATATGGGAGAAGACTCTCCCGGTGCTTAGAGGGGACGAGGCAGGCGGACAATGTCTTCATTAGGAACAGCTTGGCGTGCATCATGCATCGTATACAGCAAACAGAAGAGCTATGTGATTAGGCCCCAGGAACAGGGCTCCCAGAGATATGAAAACTCCTATAAACCATGGTCCTCATTTTTTTTATCCCCTTCTAAATTTAAGAGGAGTGGAGTTTTGGGTGAATTGGAAGCTATGAGGAGGTAAATCAGTGCAAGACCAAGGAAAGAAAAAGTTCCATAATAGCCGAGGCCACAAGGCATTTTCTGTCCCACAGATTCCTGAGGGAGAAACGATTTTCCCAGCAAACAAATTCATCACAACCCCAGCGGAGCCTGCGCAGATGCTAAAGCGGAATGGGAAGGGGGAGCGGGAACGGTCAGGGTGGGGAGGAGGGAGAGGCAGAAAGGAATTCTGGCGCCATCTAGTGGCCGAGAGGAGGCTCTAATCCTGACAGTCACATCCAACGATGGCTGGCGCTGAAGGAGCTTATTTAAAAGAAAGCCTTTAATAAGGTTTAATTGCCATACCCCAGGGAATTAAGTAAACCCTGAGCTCCCCACCATGCATGAGCACAAAGTGACAGCCCTGATGGTAATGGCAGAGATTAGTGGGCAGGAGGCTGCTACTGGATCAAAGAATCCTGGCTGTATTAACAATTCCTTTCAATAGAAAAGCACTCCACCATTTACATGTCGAATAGCTCATTTCACCATCAAATTAACTTTGAGAAGCAGGCACCAACGGAGGAATCATTTCCCATTTTGTACATGAGAAAACTGAGTCCCGGAGAGAGGTGGCCGCAGGTCACAGAGAGCAAATGACAGGGTCAAAATGCCAACTCCAAACAGCTCTGTTCTTTAACAGCAGGTGCATCGTTCTCTCAGCCACACTAAAAGCACTCTGTCAAGCTCAGAGTATTTGAAGCCCAGAAGAGCATCTCCTCTCCGAGGCGTCACCTGAATGTCCCAGATATTTCATGGCTTTCAAATGTCAGAAGCAAAATCAATACTTCTACCATTTTCCCCCTTAGGATCTCTTCCACTTTTCATTCTGAAGAATGCAGGGATGAAAGTTGTTCTTTCCTTTAAGGAGTGTGTAAATTGATTGAGCGGCTAGGGTTCAAGCACAGGGAACAATTAGGTAAAAAAAAAATAAAATAAAACAGGATCATAGGAAATGGCCTACCAAATTGGGTGGAAGAAAACAACAAACGCTTAGATCCTTTAGGGACAAAGGAAAAGTAAGTTCTTCAATAAACAGAAAACAAAGCTCTCAGTTAAGCACATTGATTCTGATTCTTCCTTGGTCCCCCTGCTCCGTTAAGTCTTGGGAACCGCAACAGCAGAACCTCACTTTTTCTTTTGCTTAGATGCATCTCCTTATGCAATGTATTTTTTTATACAAACCTGTAAAGCAGATTGTGACATTTTACCCATTAAAAATCTCCAGCGGCTTTCCATTGCACCCTTAGAAAATAACAGAAACCTTTTACGATGGTGTGGACCCCGGGTGAAGCTGCGCTTGCCTCTGGCTCCTTTGTTATGCCATTTGCTGCATCATTCACACCTCCTCGCCTCAGCCTCCTGACAGCTCCCACAGCGAGCCAACCCAGGGGCTGCCTCAGCTCCTGCACCGGTGATTTTTCTTATATCAGAAAAAGGATTTCCTTGCGGTGCTGGCGTGTGCCTTCAGGTCTAACCGCTACCTTCTCAGGGAGTGCTTCCGCCACGTCTCCTGAACTGAACATCCTTCTATTCTCCACCACAGGGGCCTTTCTCCTTTCTTTTTTTCCTCTTTTCCTACTCATCTTATACAAATTATTTACTTGAGCATTCACTGTCATCACAATTAGAAGGTTAGGATAGAAAGATGCTTTCTGTCATATGTGCAGTACAGAACTGAGTTCAAAGTACCCAATCAATAAACATTTCATCTCTGTTACCAGGACTCAACACTAAACCAGGTCAATAGATATTGGTTAAATATATGTTGTCACTTTTTTTTTAAAGGAAAATGTGAAACATAAGTTCAGTAGGGAAAAGAGACTCCGTAAATGATGCTGGGTGGGTTCCCTGGATATCTTTATTAAAAAAAAATGTGGAGTATCCAACTCAATCGCTGCTGGTGGACTACTGATAAACCCAGCCCCTTTGGTAAGCTACTTGGCAGTATCTTCTATAAGTGAACATACTTACCCTATGACCTCACAATTCCTTACATGGTTATACACACAAAGCCATATGCAGGACTGTTTTCCCAAAAAGAAGTGCAACAATGCTGATAGCAGTACTATCGGTAATAGCTGTTAGCACTAGCACTAGCTCTATTTGTTCTCTCAGTAGCAGTATAGTAATAGCTCCACATTGGAAATGAGCTAAGTGCCTATGAACAGAATTAATATAGTTTGATATAGTCACAGAATGGAACAGTATTCAGGAACAGAAAAGAGCAAATTACTGCTGTACCAAACAACTTCAAATAAATTCCATGAGCATTAACACTAAATAAAATAAGCCATATGATAAGCAATACAAAAGGGGGCTCCAAAAACCCAGAATTTATTTATAGAAAATTGTGTATTTTTTTTACATGTTTAAACTTCAGTCACCTTCAAAGTACTGTCCATTTGATGCAATATACCTATCGAGATATTTTTCCACTGTTCAAAATAGTTTTTGAATTCATTGATTTTGATGCCTTTTAGTGCCCCTGCCTTTTTTTGTTTGACCTCTTCCACACTGGCAAAACACTTCCCTTTGAGGACTTTTTTCATCTGGGGAAACAACAACAAAAAAAGTCACTTGGGACAAGATAGGCTGAATAGGGAGGGTAGGGCACAGGGATCCTGCTGTTTGGGTCAAAAGCTGCTGAACACTCAGTGCAATGTGGGCAGGTGCTCTTGTAAATCACCCATCATGAAATGGGAAAACATATTGGACGTCTTCAAAAAAAAACTCACTGAAGCCAAATGCAGCTTCTCACAACCACCCCAGCTGGTGCACTGATACAGATGGGTTCCTAGAACACTCACATAGTGGGAAAGCCTGGAGTATAAGGGGTCTGATGTCCAGAAGATAATTCTGGGAGTTTTGGGGTCCCTGCTCATATGTAAAGGATTATTCCTTCTAGTTAAAGTTCAAATGTTGATAAGACTAATTTCTGGTCTCATGAATTGAAATAATGGTTAACTTTGGCACCAAGGATAGTAACAGGCCTGGGGGTTAGTGTGGAATTTGAGTGTGCTGACATTATGCTGTTTTCTAGTCTGGTGGTAGTTACACAGGTACATAGTCTTTGTGAAAATTCATCAAGATCTGTGTACTTTTCTGTATAAAAGTATACTTCAGTAAAAATTTAAAAACTTAAACAAGCAAACATTTTTTGATAAAAGAAAGAAAGAAGAGGGGAAGGAAGGGAAGAAAGGAGAGAATGAGTGAGAGCAGGAGAAGGGGGTGAAAGAAGAAAACAGTAAAGGGAAAGAAAGATAATACTATTGATTCATTTTTGTTATTTCTCAGCAAAATGTTGGAACTGGCACCTGACCATCAGCTGTGCCCAGTCCTGCATTTAATTCTCACCTACCCCTCCTGGAGGTCTGTGTCAGGACCTTCCTCTGGCCGTAGCCTCTCTACCTTGCAAGGTGACTGACGCAGCAGGCCACGCCCAGATGTCTTAAACTAGCTCCCTTCTAGTCTTCTGTGGAAAAGCCGTGTCTGGAAAAGAATGGATACTGAATGCTAAATTGTCAATAGCCTGACTAAATGGGCAAAATCTTAGAGGTGCATCATCAGGAGGGAAGAAAATTGGAGCCAGACCATCAAGAAAACGTTTTCTCAAACTGGAAAAAATACTGGTCTGGGAAAGAGAACCAGGGTGTCTATGTGCTGGGAACACTACATAGCTCCTTCCCTGTCTCCCGCCACCTCTTAACAGGCAACCCCCTCGGCTGAGGTCTGAGCTGACAGTTGTAAAAGTGAGGGTTATACAATAGTGCTCTAAGTTGTTTTGACTAAATGAGGTTATGACAGTCTAAAATAGTGGGACCCAAATTTTACTGCTATCAGAATCACCTAGGGAGCTTGTTCCAGATATGTTCTCCAAACCTCATCCCAGACTTCCTGACTCAGGGACTCTGGGGATACATAGTATTTAGCAAGTTTGCGAGGACATTCTCCGTTAGCAGAGGACAGGGGCTGACTATTTTCAACAGACCTCTGTGGGAGTCCCAATTGTATCATATCCTTTTTGTACAGATTTGGGCAATTTATTTAACTCTCTCAGCCCCTCCCTTTCTTATTAGTAACATGAAGATGATAACTGGATTTATCGCTTGGGGCTGCTTTGAGTTTAAAATAAAATGCTGAACCCAGCGAAGTGTTTGACAAATATAAAATGCTCAAAAACATCGTGCAGTGTGTCCAGCATTGATGGAAAATCAGTATTAGGAAATCACTATTTTAAAAGATGTTGCCTCCCTCATCCACACAGGGGATGTTAGCCCAGTGATTATCAGCTTACACTATGTGCTGCCAAGTTTACGCATCAGTGGTATGTGCTTTGTCCATGTATCGCTCTCACACCTTGGGTGCTTTCCTAACTGGTAGTTATTTATTTATGAGACTGTAAGCTAAATGCAGGAAAGGTTCAGATTTATTTAGCTTGCCATTGTATCAGACATATTTAGCTTTTTGTGTAGTATTTTACCTGATATAATAGGCATGTAAAAATAATGTTACATGAATGAATGCATAAATTAATGATCAAAGCCTGAGCAACTATACATCACTACCTCTCAGGTTTAGATGACCATACAGTTGAAAGCACAAGGAAAGGAAAGAAAAAATATTTCACCAAAATTCTCTCTGGGCATCTTAAAACCCATAGGGCTGCTAGGTTTTATAAATAAAAATATAAAGTGGCCAGGTAATTTGAATTTCAGATAAATAACAAATAGTTTTTAATGTAAATATTCTCCAAGCCTTATTTGGGACATGTTTATCCTGAAAAATAGTCATTGTTTATCAGAAATTCAAATTCAGCTGGGCCTTTTGTGTTTTAAGTGACAACTCTATACACCAGTCTATCCTAGTGTTGGAAATGAAGAACTAATAAATCTAACAGGGATGGTAGCTAAAAAACAGCAACAACAAAACCTCACGGTGCTGTGTAAAGATCTGATTGTTTGTTGCATGTGTTTGTGTGAGAGAGACAGAGAGAAAGAATTTTCCATAAAAGTTCGCCTTTATTACAGCCTTATATGGCCACATAGGAAAGGTTAGAATTTTAACCATTACGTTTAGTTTCTTGACAGCTCTCGTGTGCTAGAAGGGTTCCAAGTTCTTAGCCAATCCTTCCTTATGCTTCCTTCTTTAACTAAAAGAGAGGCCCGTGTGTTTTTGCTAGCAAGTAATTAGCCTTCATAAGAGATGTGCAAACAAATCATTGACTCATGAACTTTTTCATTGTTCTCACCTATTATTTGATCTGAGCTTACTATGCCGCCATAGACGATATTCAAATGCTGGCTGGAGGATTAAACAGATTATCTTAAAGATTTTTCTTCTAGCCATATAGTCACATGCACTCGTGTATAATCACATATGTTCAAACACATTTTTGAGAAACAAAAGACGCCGAATGAGATGTTTCAATGGGAGTCCTGTAAGACAAGAGACCGGGCCTAGATGGCTCTGTGCTGCCCTGGCCACAGTGAGCCCCTCATTTAGTGCTGCTGAGCCGCCCCACCCCCCATCCTTGGCCATCTTCATCCTCCTTACCCTGCTCTATGATCTTCTTCCTTCATTGTAATATTTATGACCTTCTAACCTAGAATAAAAATGGACTGATTTATGACATGCTTTGTTTATTATTTATCTCCCCTTGGAAGATAAGCTTCTCCTCCATAGAGGACCAGTTTAGGCATCGATTCTGTCTTAAGGGGAAAGCAGAGCATTGATGACAAGAACATTGAACGTCTCCCATTGCCCACCCAATATTATCTTTACCACCTATGAGTCCAACGTAACTAAAGTTGACCTGGCCCTGCAATGCTGTAAGAAAAGGCACTGCCTCCCCATTTCTCCTCCCTGCTCCCGTGAATAACTTGGTCTGAGGCAATGCAGACAGGGAGTGAGTGTGGATTCCAGTGACCTGTGCTTCAACCTTAGTTGCATGCGCTAAACGGCTCTGCCGTTGCCGCAGGTTCATCTCATCTATGCAATGAAGGGACTGTGCCAACTAACTCCAAGACACCCTCTATATTAAAAGGTGCTTTGATTGAAAGTTCCTGAAACCTCACATCAGTGTTATGGCTGCTAGGAACAAGGGGCCGGAATAAAATTGGCGTGTGTCTCTGCAATGGGGCAGGTGAGTACGGTAATGACATCACAAGGAACCTGAGGAAAGTGGGACCCGTTACAAACCTGTGTTGATTTTACCTGGGATAGTGGACAAGCTCTTTATATAGATTGTGTTTAGAAGTAAGAGAAACAGGACACTGTTCCCAGCCATTAAAAAGCAGCAAATATTGGTTTAAAGTCATTTGTTATAATTACTTAAACACATAATTTTGTATAGCCAATTACTCCGTATTTATGATGTAATAGTGGCTCATTTATAATGATGACAATAATAAATTTTAGGATCTATGGAGAACAGACAGTATGCCAAACACTGGACTAACAATCACTTTGCACACAGTAGTGAATATCAAGCTAAAAGCAGTACCTTGGAGGAACTGGGTGTGATACCCATTGCACAGATGAAGAAACTGAGGCTTAGGTGATGAACAAATGTGTCCATTATCATACTGTTTGTAAAGCAGAGCTAGAACTTTATTCAAGCTGGTGTTGCCAAGGTGTGTACCCTTAACACACTTGGAAGTGCTTTCTATCTGCTCTGGCAGTAACCATTCTGTTTCATGGCTGGCCATACTGTGCCTTTCTCCAACACCTGTACCCCCATGTCCTTGAGCACAGCCAGAGATAATATCCTTCACTCCTGCCTACCTTTAGTCCAAAGGAAAGCCCTGATATACCCATAGTGGGGACAGAATGTATCCATTGGTATAACTTAAGAACAGATGATACTTTTATTTTCTTGCCTATATCTTGAGAATTGTGTGTCATTGTCATACTTGATTTCCCTGGCTATGCCAAACAATAATCAAATGACACCTAAGCATTTAAGTAACATGCATTAAACTATGTGACTTATGCAACTTCGAGTTCTTTATCTAAAAAAAAAAAAAAAAAAGGAAAGGAAGTTTGGGGATAATAAAAGTTTAAATATTGGCTCAAGCTATAGATCCATAATAAAAAGATTAAAATAATCCTGGAAACAGTGACTTAATGCAAAATTGATTTTAGAGGTCATTAAGAGAAAGCCCCTTTATTTAAAAAAATGAATTCGTGCATGACTCCATCAGTCTATAGATGGGTGTTAGGTGCTGCGAAGGTGAATGTGAATGACAAAAATGTGACCCCTGTGCTGAGAATACATTTCTCATACCGACTTCTGTTCCCGTGAGCTGACAATGGTGGTACAAAGAACATTGATTTGTAGTGCAGCCTAAAAATGCTGTTGTAGAAAAACTGCAGAGGCCTATGGAACCCAAGAGGAAGGGCGTTTAGCCCACACTTGTGACAGGAGAAGGCTGAACAGAAAGACCTCTGGCATGAAATAATACCTAAGTTAAGATCTGAGGAGGAATAGGAGTTAGTAAGGGGGGAAAGGACAAGGTGGACACCATCCTTGGCCTACCAAAAAGTCATTCATCCTCCTCCTCGTTGTTGTTGTTGTTGTTGCTGTTGTTGTTCAAAGACCTAGGATCTAGGACATATTGAGGTGAGTGTGCTATGAGGATGATGACATTCTGAAAAAGTTCCATTGCTACCTGTTTAGAGGAAGATGCACACAAAGCACTGGCCTGCCTTATGTAGAAAGCTGCTTCGTGCCTCTGAATGCTATTGGGTAAGGCTGGCGTGGCTACGGCTGGCCTGCGATGTGACCATTAGCAAAGGACCAACATGCGCATCATGCCAACTTTCTCGGCCCGTGTACTACTGAGTCACTGCACCAGTGCGAGGGAACGCTCATTTGTAAACGTGTCTTCAGGTGAAAAAAGAACCCCTCTATTTGTTGAAGCCAATGTTGTGATTTCTATTAATTGAGATTTGAAAATATTTCCAATGAAAAGAGGAGCTGAGGGGTACAAAGTGGTGCAGGGAAAGGGCTGGTGGATAAGAGTACATGAGCATCTTTCAAGATGGAAAAGAAATCTCAGAGGAGTCGGAATGCTCACAGGTGGTTGAGAAGGGAAGATAACAGAAGGGAGGGGCTTTAGCTGGCCTTGCTTTCATTCTCCTTAGTTCAGCAACCGATGGGTACTATTTCAGGCAGAGGGAGCAGAAACAGCAAAACCCTGAGGAGAGGTTGTGCAGACACTTTGCAGGAATAAGGAGGCCAGTGTGGCTGGAAAAGAGTGAGTCAGAAGCACGTCCCAGGAGGGAAGCTCAGAGAAGTGGCGGCAAGGAGGACGTGTAAGGCCTTGTAAGGCACTGAAAAGCTTTGGCTTTTACTTCAAATGAGCTGCAAATGTTTTGAGAGGCTTTAAACAGAGGGGCAGCATGAAGTGTTACAACTCACAGGACGCCACCTGAGTTCAAACCAGGCAGAGGAATTGGGGCACAAGTATAGAGACCAGCTGGGGAGCTCTCGTAACAATGCAGGCAAGTGATACTGGTGGTTCGGCAAATGTGGTGAGCCATGTTTGGGATTTCCATCTTTCTGGAAATGACTGAATGCTGGGGTTTAACAATGGATTGATTATGATATCTAAGAGAAAGAAAAGAGTCGAGACTAATTCCAAGGGATATGCACCGAAGAACTGAAAAGATAGATTTGTGATTGATAATGATGGGAAATACAGGGGGGAATCAGAGTTTGTTTTCAGATTTGTCAGTCTTGAAAAGTTGTTTGGCTATATAAGAGGAAGCATCAAATACATGGGTGGATATAGAAATCTGAAATCTAGGAGAGTCCCAGGCTGGATATAGAAATGTGAGCAATCATCCAAGTATAGATCGTATCTAAGCCGGGGGGCTGGGCAAGATCACTAGGAGGGTGAGAGGGGAGTAGGATTCAAAGGCTGACAGCGGGTGCATTCCCGGAACGTGAGATGTCAGAGACAAAGAGAAACAAGCAACAGAGACTGAGAAGAAGTGACCTGGCCGAAACAACAAGAGTTATGGTGAACTGGAAACCAAGTGAAGAAAGCGTTTTAGGAAGGAGAGATTGAATAGTGAGTTGACCTCACAGTACGCGTTTAGTTGAGGTTGATTTGTGATCTCAAACATACTGATTCTACCTCCAAACACAGGGGAGATGGAGTAGGGTCAACAGGCCCAGCTTGCTTCCATCACAGACTCAATGAATCACTAGAGTATTTTCTATTGATTTGGCAGAATGGAGAAAGGGTCAAATTTGAAGTCCACGGTCTGAAAGTGAGAGAGAATAATAACATTGTCAGGATTAGTGGATGTTCAGGGCATAATAATCCCACTCCCTTTTTAAGACAAAATGGTCATTCTGCAAAAATGACAGAGACTGCTTTTCCAGCCACTTCACAAGCTAAGATGGCTCAGGAGGCATACCGCCAGGATAAAACAGCCCTGGTGAGTCTTTATCATATAACCATGCATGTCAAGCAATGTGAGAGGAGGGAGAAAAACCAGAGAGACTTAAAAGTCTCAGCTTTGTGCATCATTAATGAACAAGGAGGAAAAGAGAAACATGTCTCTCTCTCTCTAGTACAGAGAAATGATGAAGCAAGGAACGCTTATCATACCAGTCTCCCTGCTTCATGAAATATGAGTAACTTTCAGCAACCAGTCAAAATGAAAGAGAAAATATGCAAAACACACACGTACGGTTCTGCACACACAGGGTGAGGGAGAAACGAGAGCGTTGAGGTTGATTTGCTGAGGACGGTATGGTAAACCATCGTATATAAATATATGTGTGTAATATCCTGGATGTTTCAGCAAATGTCAAACACATTTTCTACCCTGGCTATCTTAGTTTGTGCCTTCACAGGCTACTTTTAGCTTCTAAGAGATGAAATTACCTTTTATCAACCTTTTTTTTTTTTTGTACACAGCGTCCTTGAATTTTGGCACCAAGACCACTCAGAAGATGACAATAGTAAACTTTCTCTTAATTTAAGATCATCCTTTTATTTTTGTAAATAGAAGAATCAATTGTGTAAATATTAAACAGCTCAAGATAACTTGCCATTTTGAAATATTCCAAAGCACATTCAAGGAATCCAGGAATGGTTTACACTTGACGAAATAATTATTTGTGCTTACAATGAAACATTAAAATAGGCCCCCTAATGGCTTCTATCCCACAACGCTTGGTTAGAACTATTTAAACAGGAGCCACAAAAGGTTATATTTGGAAGGGCCTATGGGTGATACAACTAAATTTTGTTAAACTTAATATAACTAAAATAACTTTGTTAAAAAATCACTCTCATATACTGTTTCTTATCATTATTCCCATACTAGACTTATCACCGAACTGTGATTGGACTTTTCCAAATTCTGTTTAAATGGAAGAGATTTGGCTCAAGTTGCGAGTATCTATTATGTGTGGAAGGAATATGTTTCAGCTATGTTCTGCATTTCTATTGTGGTTAATATCAAAAACCAATTTTTACCTTTGAGATCATATAATTTGAACTATTTTATTTACATGGAAACTACAGTTCAGAGAGGTTAGGTGACTGGGCTTAAAGATGCACAGTAAGTTCACAAAATCTATGGTAATGTTTCATTTACTGAGAGTAAGGGCAAGTTCCTCAGGCAAGGCACTCAGCTCTTCACGTGAGTTCAGTCTAGCTGGACATACTCCAGGGATATGGCATATGGTTTACCAAGAAGTCAGTCTGGTACCTTTAAACATTTCTTGGTCTAGCCATAGTGGTAACAGAAACACTTAGGTTCATAGAAAACGTCAACAAGTTTTCACCAACAAAGCACTCTCACATCCACTCTCTAGTATGATTCCCTTTGTGAATATGGACAGATGAAATTAACCTGATAATGGATAAGGAAACTGAGGCTCAACTTTATAGACATGTTTTACATGACTTAACCAGGCTGAGATGGAGCTGAACTAAATCCAGGTAAATAGTTCTACAAGAAGTCAAGTGACCTGAATCCGGTTTTTAATTCCAGTCAGTATCTAGATACCATAGATAATATTGTTTCCCCATGCCTTATGGTCTGAGGTCTTTCAAATCCATTCAATTCCTTGCTAAGGTTACTAAGCTGAAATAAGAAGCAAATAAGAACATGAGAAAACCCAGGTTTAGGTTTTGTCTTTGTTATATATATATACATATGATATGTGAGTTCCATTCACATTCTGCAAAAAAAAAAAAAAATCCCCCAAACCTTCCTTTCCCCCCGCCAAAGAGCTTCTAAATAAGATGGTTTATTTCACATGATTGATTACAGGAATCCTGCTCATATATCCAAGGGATGACATTTTAAATCACATCTTCTTTTCAATTGAAGGGAATGAAATGATTTTCCTATCTTGACATGATTGATTATTTGGAAGCTGAAGCCAAAAATCTATAAGAGTTCAATCTATAGCTCCTACCAGCAGATAGCATATTATCAAACCTTATTAAAATCACGCATGACTTGCAACTGCAGCTTTACATCTGACAGTAAGCAAATATAATGGCCTTCTGCCTTTAGATTGCATTTTTGTATTAATGCGGTGGTTGATATATCTATTTATGGAAGGATTATATGTGACGTAAATTTTACCTTTACAGATAAATGGTAATTCCTTTGTGTTTAATCTTCATAAGAGACTGGGGAAATCTAAAACAGTGATATGGCTGAATGTTTATCCAAGGCAGATCTATAAAGAGTCTTTAACAGCAACTGCTGATCCCAATGGGATACCTCTTCCTTATTTTTCTAAAGATCTCCTCCTTTCACCCAAATACTGAGGAGTATCTCAGCTATAGAGTCATCAGGGCATACACGCCAAAATTTGTACATTCCAGTGTAAGTCAACCTATCGAAAGTGAAGGTTTCAATTCAACTGGAGGAATGCTGTAGGATACGGGACATAGAGACCAGCCACTATTCTGAGAGTTGGCACGTTTATGGGAAAATCAATGCTACGTTATCATTCCCTCTGCTTTAATTATAATTTCAATTTTCTTTTGGATGGGGCAGATCAAATAAAAATAGGCTGTGTATCTTCATTGTAAACACTACTCTGTAAATCTGGGCCCTGTCATTGCTGGGCTCTGCCACAGACATTTAACCTTCCTCTTCTGTATCTAGAGTTAATTTTGGCTGTGAGGTTTGCAGTAGCAAATAGCAAGTTTCCCAGTGACCTAGTGGCCACGTGGATCCATCCATGAAGAGAACACCCAAATTATTAAGGGGAGCCAAAAATTCAAGCTGAGGCTCTGCTAAGAGTTTAATAAGTAAGTTAAAACTTCCCTTTACAAAGTTACTCTGTATATTATGACCATCTCGAAGGAAGGCTCTACTTCTCTTCCTATACTTCTATATGTCTCATATCTCCAAAAGATGGATTATGAATCTTTCTCCTACAAGCATTGTTCTAAGTACTAGAGATACCATGGTGAACAAGAACATTGCGTATGGCCCCTGAACTCAGAGTTTCCTGTCCAAATGGTGGACACTTCAACTAAACAAGAAAGTAGAAGGAGGAGTGATGAATGCTATATTGGAGAAAAGTAAAAGTGAGCACAGGAACAGAAGGAAGGGTTCCTTTAAAGCATGCGTTGTGTGTATGGGTAAGATGAAGCAGTGTCTTGGTGGGTAAGGCTAAGAGGCAGGGAGAGGTATTCCAGGAGCCAGGAGAAGCAAGTGGAAGGACAGATGGGGAGCTGGTCCTAGAGCCCTGCTGGTTTGGTCACCATGGGCCAGAACAGAAATGGCCCTGCAAGTCTTGAGGAGAACGTTTCACCTTACCCGGAGGTTAACAGGCAGTCATAAAAATATTTTGAGCAGGAGGGTTACAGGATCATTTTTGTGTTTTAGAATATAGTAGTTACGCAGTAAGCGATTCTAGAATGAATTAACACATGAAAACATTACTACTATTTATGGTAAAAATGATGAACTTCTTGGACCACTTCTGATTCTTCATTTTTTTCCCGTGAAAAAGCCTCTCTTACCCTCAAAGCACCTTTCAGTGAAAATGATTTAGATATGGCAAACACTTCAAAGAAAAGAAAACTGAGATTCCTAGAGATTCGATGGCTTTAGAAAATGTCTCAAATTTAGCTAGTGATGAGTCACTATTTGGTATAAATTATTCTGTTCTCAGATCCCCAAAATGATATTGCACCCTAAAATTCCAATAACCTGATGTTTAAGAAAAACATCAAATTAGAGAATACAACTAATTTCTCTAACACAAATTAGAGAAAGTTCAAGTGTTGGGGAAAATTTTATATTTTGTTCACTTATCTGATTACACTAAATGGGTTTATTGCTTAGAACATCTAAGGAATTACTTGGACATTATAGTAAGAGATGAATTATTTATTAAATGGACATTGAGTGTTCTGTGTAAATATTTTGCTGTTGACAGTGTTTTCTGTTTGTTTTATTTTGTTTCATTGGGGATGCAAGGTTGGTAGGATCAAGAAAGAGGCTGAATGTCATGGCTGAGCTAGCAAAACAGTGTCAAACAAAAACAGCACATGTGCAAACATACCCACAGTGCCAGACATGACCGTGAGAAAATATGCTCTTGGAAACTTGTGGTTACCTCAGAGAGAGTTGTGGATTTCCACAAAACAAAAATTGGAGATTGAAGTGTGTAAAATCTGGAGGTTCTTGCTGCAATCTTGGCTAAAAACAGTCATGCTAAAGTCCCTTTCTTACTGCAATGTTTGCCTCTCTCCCCTAGCAAATTCCTCTAGAAGCATGGCTGCAACCATCCCCTCTTTGATGACAACTCATATATTTATATTGTTGACGTTGATCTCATTGCTCAGTGCTAGATTCAATCCCCCAAATGACTGTTAGACATTTCCAGAGGATGCTCTGCACTCATGTTAAATAGCACCAAAGTGTCCTTTTTACTCCATATACACAAACTTTTCCTCGTATCTGTTAGTTCATCACATCAGCACCAAATCTCCCAACTAGGAAGTTTAGAACTACCTTTGAGTATACCCTATCCAAACAACTACCATTCATATCTAAGGACTCTGTAAGGCCACTTAATTCTACATCCTTAACGGCCTTGTCCTGTGTCCCTCCTCTCTATCCCCACTACTGCTGCTCTAATTCAGTGCCTCATTATTGAAATAATTAGTGTAAAACCACATGGATTTTTCTCTTATCCCTGAAGTCAGACTTCTTCAACAGTCTAAGCATTTTCCCCTATTATCTTTCTAGAAAAAGAAAATAACCACACAAAAATCTGTAAATGAATGTTAGTTGTAGCTCTTTATTTGTAATAATCCCAAACTGGAAACAACCCAAATGTCTTCCTTTCAGTGGGTGAATGGATAAACAAACTATAGTGCATCCACACAATGAAATACTTCTCAACTATGAGACAAAGGAAACATTGTTACATGTGGTGACTTATCTCAAGGACATTATGCAGTTTTGTTGTAGTCATAGACAAATCCTGTATCCTGATTTTGGTGGTGTTTATACCAATCTATACATGGGATTAAATTGCATAGTAATACACACACACACACACACAATCACAAAAATGAGTGCACGTAAAAGCCAGTGAGACCTGAATAAGTTGTGTGAATAAGTTGTGTGATTTATTTAATAGTATTGCCTCAGCCTCCTGGTTTTGGTGTTGTACTATAGTTACATAAAATATTACCACGGAAGCAAGTGCAATGATGGGCATGGAAGCTTTGTACTATTTTTGTAAAACCTTATTGTCTTAAATTATTTCAAAACAAAACATTTCAAACAACTGATTACATTCTTTCTAATTTGTTCTCAGCCTCTTGTTGACTTTTTTTTTGACTTCAGGATAGAGTCCAAATGGATGAGCCTGAGATTTAAAACCATAGTTTCTCTCTCTAGTCGCAATCTGTCATACAATTTTCTTGCACTCAAAACTTATTCCATGAGTAGGCCATGTACGTCCCCTAATCTGTGTATTTTCACCTGACTACCCTTAATATGAAGTGATATTTTGTGTGCAGTATTTTATGAAATCTTCATGATATCTAATAGGTCTCGTGTGTTTATAGCTGACGTCACTGAAACTGAAGGGAATTAGATCATTGAGCTAGCAGGAAAAGAAGAATTCAAATGAAGGTTTTTTGACTCCTCTGAACCATATTTATTTCTGTATCCTGATATGTAGGTTACTTGCTTGCTTGCAAGCCTAACATGGCCCATGCCTTATGCTTGTTTCTTGTACTGCTGTCTTGCATGAAGTGGATATTCAATAAATGACTACAGAATGGGGCTGACATGGGCTCCAGGGTGTGCTGTTCGTGGCACACACAATTCATAATTTTGCAGAATGAGTTGAAAGTGTCCTCATAAGTGTGAATATATTTGAAATAAAAAAAAACAATTACTTAATAGAAATAAGCTAGTGATCTGAAATCAGTGGGCAAGACCTGCGTATTTTCAGAAGCCTCTCCAGGCCACTGTGTAGTTCTGCCACCCACTGAGATGTGAGTCACACTGGAAATGATGAACTTGGCACTAAAAACATGGAATTTCTTCTTCATTGGTTCCTGTGATAGGAGCCTCAATTTTCACAGTTCAGGGCAAGGGATGGTAAAAGTGAGTCAGCAAGGAGTCCAAGTGTGAAACCTGTAAACACAAAGTCCTTATTTGAACTCTACATTAACTGTTTGAAATTAAGATAGATTCCATCCGTAGGAACCAGGTGATTCAACAGCATTCCAGTCTCAAACATTCATCTACCTATTAATTGTTGACAACATGGCATTGTATAATGAGTGTAAACCATGCGAGAACACACACACTTATACACACATACCCTGAAGTTTCATAGGATTTGTGGGATATACCTTGAACCCTTACTAGCACCCTCAGTCCAAAATCCTTGATATAGAGAAAAATGTCTAGTTTGAAGGTCAAAGAACTGTGCAGTAGAACTTGAACCATTATTTTATTTTCTGATCCTTTAAGTTTTGACTGACTAACCAGAGCAAATAACTTCTCTACCTAAATTGAGAATCGACTGAGAGAGGGGAGAGGAGGGGGTTGGGTAAAGGAGGGAAAAGGGAGAAAAGCGGGAACAACTATAATAGCATAAACAATAAGAAACGATTTCAGAAAATATGGGTATGTGAAAGCCTCATGTATAGTGCAACCTTAGAGAAGATATTAAATATGGATGCAATTATTTGCCCTATTACGCTCAGCAAAGGTAACAGCCTTTGAAAAACAATGAGCATTGAACAAGTTATGAAACCCAGAAAAAAGAAAAGGTGGTTTCCAATTTCTCAGTTTTCTCTAAATTCAATCTGGTCCCAACATATAGGAAATTTTATGGCATGGTAGAGAACTATTAGGACTATTTCAAAACATTCCGATACTCCTTCTGGGCACATGGCAGGAATGTAGGCAGGGCCATATGACTTGCTTTGGACAATGAGATGTAAGAAAACAATGTGTATCACTCCCAGGTGGAAGCTTTAAGATACAGAATTCAATGTACTATGTTTCCCTCTTCTGCTACACTAGTACCAGAAATGCTTCTAGAGGTAGAGTCTAATGAGATGAAACTCCATCAGTCTAAACGCCTGAGCAGCTACCATAAGCATACTCCCCTTAGACCAATTTTTGTACATGCCATGTGAATGAAAAGTCAGGTTGTTAAGCCTCAGTAGTTTGAGGCTGGTTACTTACACACTTTATCTCCACTAATTATATCAAACACCATGCCCTGTTCAGCTTTAATCTTCACCCCCATGAGTGGATGTTTCGTAAGCTAAATGAGATATTTTTCAGCTCTTACATAATTTAAGATCACCAAGGAATGGGGTTTTATCTTATAAATTCATATAACACACAAGACTCCAAAGATGGCCACCATGCATTAATTCCCTCCTTACACAAGCATGTTGTACCATATCAAGAGGTGTATCTAATTTCCCTCCCCTTGAACCTGAGCTGGCCTTCCTTAGTAACTTGCTTCACAAATAGAATGTGGTAGAAATGCTATTCCTGTGCTTCCAAGGATAGATTATAACAGAACCTAAATCTTCTGCTCATGCTTCCTGGAATGCACCCTCAAAAAACTCAGCTTCCATGCTTGAAAAACTCAAGCAATAGGAAGAAAACGCATGTGAGATTTTTACTTGGCAATGCCTGTGGGTGTCCTAGGCCAAATCAGCATCAATATCCAGCCATGTGCATGAGCCACCTTGAATATTCAGCTAAATCAAGCCAGCGTACAGGTGACTGCAGTCCCAGTCAACATGCAACTGTAGCAACGTGAGAGACCCCAACTGAGAACTTCCCAGTGGATACCAAGTCACCTATGAGATAATGAGAGATGAGAACCTTGAGAGACAGCAACTTGTTTTAAGTCATTGGGTTTGGGGGTTACTTGTTATATAGCAATAGGTAGTCTGAGTTCTCTATGATATGCTTAATGTTTATATAAAATAAAGATAATGTAAATCACACAGGATTGTTGTAGATATTAAATTCTGTAATGTACATATGTTTTCTATACTGTCTGTAACAAAACATGCATCAGTCAAGATATTCTTGGTCATGAACATTATTTTTCACAACTCAATATTAGTGGATTAAAAGAACAAGTTGTATTTCTCCCTTATTCTATTTGTCCATCCTGGTTGAATATAGTTGTTCAGGGACCCAAGATGACAGGACAATAATCACCTTAAACTTTGCTGGTTCCTGTGCAAGGTAAAGAAGGGAGCTCTGGGGGCTCACAACTCTGGTGCTGGAATGTGCTGGACTGAACGCAGCACATGACATCTGCAGACAACTCACTAGACTGAATCACAAGAGGCAGCATATAAAATCCTAGCACTTGCTCTAGAAATAGGAAAAAACAGAAGCATTTGGCTAAGAGCATGATAGCAAGCTCTGTTTCTTTTTTCCATAAAATTATCCTATCCTAACATACCACAACAGATCCTTACATGTTGTGCTATTATCTGCTTCTCCCTCCTAGAATGTAAGCTCCATGCAGGCATACAGTTGTGTCCAGTATGCTCACCTCTGTATACAAAACACCCAGGGATGGCAGAACTAGTTTATAGCAGTTACTCATTAAATATATGATGAAAGTATGGGTTATCATCATCATCATCGTTACATCTTCTTCATAGTCACCACATAAAGCCATATTTTCAAAGATACTTAGTAAGTAAGTAGAGAGGTATAGCCTGGAAAATATCATCAGGAACATGAAAATTAAGCATGACTATCTAAATAGTTTTCACATGAGGATAAAAAAGAGAATTCTGAATAATTATTTTAACTCCAAAAGCATGATTAATACTAATGGCTATATATATATATATATATAGATATATATATAGATATATACATCTATATATATATCTATATATATATATATATGACTTGACTATCAAGTTCGTATGTTCTGGTGTCAGACAAATCCAAGTTTGAATGTTGGCTGACCAAATTACTAGCTATGTGATTTGGGTTATAAACCAAAGGTATTAAACCAAACTCCACTCCTTATACATCTCACTCTTGTCATTTCCTCGTGGTAACCTGAGAGTATCAATTCTCGTATATTTGGAATTACCACTCTCCCCCCCATTGTGAAGATTCTGTGTTCTCTTCCAGGCTCTCCTGCTCTCTCCTGTTACAGAGGCATACTCCAGCCCAATTTTCTCGGTGGTTCCAAACAATTCCAGTAAATAATGTTAGCTGGATGCTGGATTCTCCTCTCTGGTAATTAGCACATCCTGCTTTCCTCCACCATGGCCCACACTCCTTGGCAATACATGACAGCTGGATAAAGAGGTTTCAGATAGCACAACAGGCTCTGAGAGGCAGGGCCTGACTGGAAGCAGGTTGCTCCACATGAGGAAGGAGAGGGCATCAGATCACGCAGCCATCCTGCTGCAACCAGCTCTATGACACGTGACATTAAAATAGGCAATGTGTCACTGTGCTCTCCTCACACACGGAACCACCTTTGCTTCACTCAAGGGAAGATCAACCAGCTGCACAACACAGAAAGTTTTAAAATATTATACAACTGAACAAATTACCATCTCTCTAAGTTTGAAACAAGGATAATCAAGATTTGTTATCTGGGTTTATAGGGAAGGAATTGTGTGCTAGGGATTAATTTCATCACAAAGAACTTCTGTTGCCCTTCAGAAGGTAAACAAAATTGGGAAACAATGGTAAAGAGTATCTGATTAGTCAGACTCCAGCAATATCAACCTCATAATTAACCTGACTATGGAACCAAGGATTTTTAAAGGCAGGCGGCAGTAAAAGTAGCTAAAATAATTGACCCCCAAGAACATTTCCTTTAACTTAAAGGCAAGGTCCTGGATTCACTATACTTCTAGTGCACTTAATAGCAAATATCTTTTTTCCCATGTTTGCTTTCATTGGCCCAAAATAAAAAAAATATATACTTATAAATCTATGCTTGCATGATACCTTCATTTATATTATCCATATGGTTTCTTTCAACTATTACCTATAAAAATAGAAAATCTACAACACTGACATCTCCTCTCACAGGACTGGTAAAACTCCAGGTATGACTAGATGAAGAGATTCAACTAAGGTCATCACAACATAGTTTTTCTGCCTTTTTTAGGGGGTAGACTCTCAGCTGTGGTTTATTCGCTATAGCTTCCTTCTCAAGCCTATTTTGCCTGTGTGCTGGTAGAGATGGCCATTGACTGCCCAGGCCTGCCTGGGCCTCAAGTGCCCATTGTCTCAAAGAGAACCAGCTCTTTGTCAATGACTTTGGGTTTTGTATTGATATGGCTTCAGCTATATTTCCATTCCTGAACTAATCATGTTTACCAGAGTTTTCCAGTATCCTGACTGACCATACCTGTGTCATAATCTCACTCTTAAACCCTGCCAAGACTGAAGCACACCTGAAGTTCATAGATGGAAAGTTGGAGTCAGTTTCCTATGCTGGGCAAAGATATTTTCAGTACATTATTTTATATGATTTTTCGTAACAACCCCATGAGAAAATGTGGACAGGATTTCTGGAAGACGTAGCTCTAGGAACTTGAAAGGCATGAGCGATTCTTAGAGGCCAACAGATATTAATGTATTTGTGACTTTTCTAAACTGTTTAGTTTTGTGCCTTCAGTTAGGCTATATCGCTTATAATAACCTCAGTTTCTTATGTCTAAAATAAGTACAGCATGCATGATTGTAACAGGCATTAAATGAGATCTATAAAAAAGAGAATTGTATATCATTGTAATAATCCTGTAAAATAAACAACCTCAAATTTCAGTGGCTTACAAGTTCATTTCTCAATTCTATGGGTTGCTTGTCAGTCTGCTCTGATCTACAGGGCTTGACTCTTGGCTATATATATATGTTCACATATGCTCAACATCTTTCTTCATTCTGTGACCAAAAGCTACCTAGAGTATGCTCTTACTATGGCAGATGGCAGAAGCGTAAAGGATATGACAAATCATGTAAACACACTTCATGGCTCTGCTCACATTACATCTGCTGAGATCCCATGGGCAAGTCAAGTCCCATGTCCAAGCCCATCACTGAAGTAGGCAATACACTCTCCCTACTCTGGTAAGAGGAACTTACCAGACTTGGAAAAGACTGTGCATGTGAAGTTCTACTATGGAGAAAGAATGAAAAATTGGGAACAATAAGCCAATCTACTATAAAACTATAGCTGGCAAGAAAAAAAATATGAGATTTATCACTGTAATTCATCCTTTGGCAAACCACTGTAGGATTTAGAATAGGGAATCTAAGATTAGAGAAAATGTATGAAATGTGGTGGAACTCTCCTCATTACTCATTCAACTCTATACTCTTTTCTGTGATCGCCAGTCTTTCCACAGTAGCTTGGTTGCTAACTTTTGACCTTATTGGCACTTCACTTCTGGAATTTATGTGCTGGTTGCATTCTTGATGTTTCCTAACCCTGCTACACCTGAACTGGGTGAACTGCGTGCTCTATTCTCTCTTTTGGTTCACATTAAGGGCCGATGATATCTGCCACAGTCATTTCTACAGCCTAGCTCAGTGACCGTCACATAGGCGATGGTCAGTAGTCATGGACTCAAGGAACGTGGCAAGGACTACTTGAGACCTACACCAAATTCATCCTTGCATTTTCCTTACTAATAGTAAACAAATTAATTTGGAGGTGAATGGAGAGCATGAAGAGCTTAAATTAACATTACATTTTCTACTGTCCCATGTGGTTAAGGGTGGGTAATGAAATTTAAGTGGGTAGCATGAGAAAGAGCTTCCAAAATTATTTTTAAAGAAGCCTTATGCCTTTGCTGTTTCCTTTTTTCTTTCTGTAACACAGACTTTTTGGCTAGAGTTCTGGTGGTTATTTTTAGGTCATAAACATACCTAACTAAAGAAGATAGAGTTAAAAGCTGAAAAGTCCCTGATGACTTCATGAGCCTAGTACAATCAACCTCTGGACTTCTTTTGTGTGAGAGAAAAATGAACCCTTAATTTGTTTAGGCTACTATTTGTGAGGTGGATGTTTTGGTACTTGAAGCTAAACACAGTAATGTCATAGGTTCCTTGTAGATGTTAAATGGATCTCATTTTGAAAACAGAGACATAACTGGATTCTCACGGTAAGACAAGCAGAGGCAGAAATAGAATTAAATTGTGGCAAAAATGGCTTTCTTGGTCATAATTGAACAGGAAGGCTTGACAATCAAGATCCCATCAAGAGTTATCATCAGCAATTTATTTTTATATCTCTCTGCAACAACTTACATTGTGCTCCCCATCAACCCACAGGCAGTTTGACGTGGAGCATGAACAAGAAAAAAAACTTCTCTGTTGTAATATGCCACTGAGCATCTTAGGAGTATTTGTTACAACAGTGTTACACAGCCTACGATGACTAATACAGAGGTACAACTCTTACAGTCTTTGTGGCTAATGTTCTTACTCAGCGGTCTATCAACCAAAGGTATTTAAAAATGAACTAAATAAATATAATTTCCTGAAGCAAAATTTTAGTAGAGCATAAAGGAAGAAAAAAGTTCTTTTTTTTTTGGTTTGTAATATCAAAGAGGAGTTTATGGAAAAGGTGAAATTTGGATATGAAAAAGTATGGAATTCTGATGAGTGTTATGGCCTTTGGTTCTAAACAGATTTACAATCTATCTTTAAAAAGTTACTTAATCTCTCTGAACCTCAATTCCTTTGTCTTTATAATGGGAATAATATCTACTATTTAATAGTTTATGAGGATTAAATGAGAAAACACTAGCAAAGTGTTCACAAACTGCCAATCACAGTGAAAAGGTATAAAATGGAAGGCTTTCTGTGTGTAGACACAGTGGTGATGACCTATATGGACATTAGAATGGGTAAGTATGGGGCTTAGCTGACAAACAGGTATACCCATTTTAGCTACAGCTTCCAGCATAAAAGTTACTAATTACACTTTGCATTTATGCAGCGTTTTATAGTTCCAAAAACACCTCGACATACATCATTTCATATATTCTTCAGATCAGCTGTCTGAGAGAGTTTTTTTATGTATGTTAGCATTTAACAAGTATATACTGAAGTTCGGAAACATGCAAATAATCACAAATGCATATTAATGGCAGTGTTGGAACTGAAGCTTCTGATTTCCGATGAAACTCTCAATGCTATTTTTTCAGGTTCCAAGTGCCTAATATGAGGAGGTCAGGACAAAGCACAGAAGCTCCTTTGCAAGGATCTCTCACTACTTCATTGGTCAAGGTTTATTTACGCAACACTGCACATCTCAACTGTGCTCCTGACGAAGTTCTGTCTCAGCCAATATGATTTCACATTTCAGAAAGCCTATTAATTAGATGGACTGAAAGAAGAAATAAATGGCTGTGATCCTTCTCTCTTCTTCGCAATTAATTGTCTCAGTAATCCTTACATATATTTTCCAAAGCAATCCATGACTGAGGGCATGGGCACCTGTTTAAGAAGATTGCTTCGAAACCAGCCATGAGATGATGGACAACTTAACAGGAATCAGAACCATATTATTTGATCCTAGTGACTTTAACTTCTGAAATGCCAATAAATACAGGTGATTGCACTGACTTTTTCATATGTCTATGTTATGTTAACAGGTCATATGTTGGTTTGAAAGCAACTACACTTAATGACTGTTCTTATGTACAAGACACAAGGCATACCAATGTGAGCTGGAGGGACAGGAGAGATCTTTGATTCTCGCAGTCAGAGCAATTTAAGATCCACCTGCTATGTTATTGCAGCTTCACATCTGTGAGTGCTGAGATGCCCTCATGAGGTACATGCCTTGGGTAAACCAGGACCAAGTAAACATGATTTCTGTAATGAGAAAAGTACCCAAGGTGACAATAAGGGCAGCCATGAAGCACTGAATCTGGACTTTCATGGTTTTGTAAGACTTTAGAAATAGAAGTTCCTTCATTTCTATTTCTCTCCTTCTACATCAGCATTTGTTTATTCAAAATTAATAACATCACAACCTTTAGAAGATGCCTCTCTCTTCTCTGAGAATTCCTTCCACATCTTACAGGGCTTGTGATCTGGCTCAAAGAAGACAAAAGAGCCTGGCCAATGTCCCATCAGTTTTTCTCTTTTAACAATTTCCAATAAGACATGAGCCATGGAGCGTGGGAGATTTAGTCATATTTGGAGTAAAACACTAACCTAAGAAATTATAAACAACTGTTTTCATATTGGAACTGTATTATTCCTCTACCTGGCTATTGAATTTTTCCTTGGATTATGTGAGAGACACTATTATCCTCCCAACATTTTTCTTTAATATATTTAAAAGGGTCTGATAGGCACTACCTTTTTCCAGCCATCTTGTCTTTAAGACACTGTTGACTTCATTAATTCAGGATAAAGCCTATGTTACTTCTCAGTTGTTCTACTTCCCCACCAAATGCCTATGAAACCAGGTGCGAGTCCTGGTTATTCTATCTTGCAAACCTACTCTACACTTTTTCCATTCCCATTGCCCCAGTCTTCCATTGCTAAGCTTCCATTTCTCTTATCCAGTGTTCCTAACTGCAGTCTTGCAGGCAGGCAGACTCAAGGATCCATGCTTTCAACTTAATTTCTTTCCTAGTGAGATGTGAGCTTAAAGATGGTTAACAGGCCTCACATTTAGTCAAGTCAGAGATAGGATATGGATCCAGGTCTCCTTGACCCATGCCCTTTACACTACACCATGTCTCTAGCTTAAAAATTCATTTGGCAACAAACATGTTTCCTTTTACTGACATCGACCCCTCACTATTTGGCTCGAACTAATCTTCCCAACCTTTACTTCCCATCATCTTTGCCTTTCTGCCAAATATGTGTGCCACCTAACCATTTTCTCATGTCATTTTCCTCTTTCACATTTCAAGCTAGCAAAGTCCCATCTGTCACAGTCCAGCTTGTATGCTTATCACCAGTGTGATGATATCCCATTACACTAAAACTATTCTCATATTCTGAGGGAAAAAAATTTCATGGCTACTCCAAAGTCACCTAGGACAAGTGGAAATGTTATAGAGGCAGAGTTATAGGGGAAGGATACAGAAATCTTAACAAATGGCCGTTAGCTTTCAGGGAAGAAGTGAAGTCCCTGAAGCTTAATCTTAGGTTTGTCACTGACAGGTGTTCTAGAGCTTTTCTAGTGTTGACAATGGTTTCTGTTTTTCTTTACCATATGTCAGTTTAAAAAAAAAAGGTTAGGTTACTTGAAATATCTAATATTTACATTGTATTTCTATATAATTAGATATTGTTATCTATGAGTAGGGTGTTGAGAAGTCTAACCAGATTGTACACGTCAAACAAAAGGTACATCATACACTCTAAATAAATGATCTTCATCAGTATTCTTGTTAGCCCAATGCCCTCCCATCAAACTACAGGGTGGGCAAAAGTAGATTTACAGTTGTGAGTCCACGAATAGAGTTTATTCTTATAGTATAATCTATTAATTATTGTATTATTTTCCATACAAAAACCTGTAAACCTACTTTTGCCCCACCTTGTATGCTCATTAGGGAAGCACAACCTTTTACCTTCATTCTAATGTACCTTGCTACATTAAGCATGTAGCAAAAATCAACAATTGTTTTATTCTTTACACTATATTGTCTATTTTCTTTTTTTGGTCAACACCCTACTCTAGGTATGATGTATGCATATCATTCGCCATATGGATTTTAACTAAGTTTGAGTAATGTTAGTGATAAGGATGGTGTACACTGAAGCAGTTTATTTCAAATTGGAACCCTGCTATTTATCAGAATTTCTAACAATTGTGTACTTGTACATCAGTTGTTACTTCACATTAGGGGCTTATGTGCTTTCCACCAGAAGAAATGATGCAGAAGAGGATGAGGAAGGGAAAACAAAGAGGAGAGGGAAAAGTACAAGGAGAAATGGGAAGAACCAAAGAAAAGAGGAAAGAAAGTGAGAAGGAGTGGGAGGAGAAGAGGAAAGACTTGAGGCTATGAGGTAAAACATTGCAGGTAGAAGGGGAACTACATTTAATTAATTCTTACTCTACACCAGACACTATAGGGCATGTTCCACATAAGTTTGGTCCCTTAATTCCAACAGTGGCAGTGATATTTTACCCCCATTTTGTATAGGAGGAAATGAAGTTTCTATATGGTCATAGTCTATGTGCTAGAGCTGGGGCTGGGCTCTGGCCTGTCTGGTTCTGTGTTCTTAGTCATTCTGATGCATCACCTCTCTTAGGTCTTAATGCTGTTTTTACTTCACACTGAATATATGCTCTTCATCTTCCCTGTGGCAACACTACAGGTATTTGCAGGAAGTGACATATTTCTCCGTGGTTGTTTTTTCTCCAGTTTAATATCCCCACTTTTGCAATAGATTCTCAAACATTGTTTGACTTCTATTGGACATTTAGGTCACTGTCTTAAATCAACATCTCTTCCTACAGTTTTCATTATAAGCATTGGGATTCTAAAAGTGTTACTCGCAGCTTTTTCTATGGGGCACTGACCAACAACTTTTCATGTCTCAGAAAAGAAAGATTTTAATGAACTATTTATATCTTTTCATTTGGCTAAAGACAGAACAAAGCAAAAGACAAGACCATGTCCCCAGGAATCCTATTAGGAGAAGCAATAGAACTTTGATGACAGTGAATTCTGGCTTCTAGCCTTGTTTATACCACTTACTACATATATGATCTTGGTTAGGTTACTTGAAATATCTAATATTTACATTGTATTTCTATATAATTAGATACTGTTATCTATGAGCAGGGTGTTGAGAAGTCTAACCAGATTGTACATGTCAAACAAAAGGTACATCATACACTCTAAATAAATGATCTTCATCAGTATTCTTGTTAGCCCAATGCCCTCCCATCAAACTACAGGGTGGGCAAAAGTAGATTTACAGTTGTGAGTCCATGAATAGAGTTTATTCTTATAGTATAATCTATTAATTATTGTATTATTTTCCATACAAAAACCTGTAAACCTTCTTTTGCCCCACCTTGTATGTTCATTAGGGAAGCACAACCTTTTACCTTCATTCTAGGCCATAAAATGGTTGGGGATTATGTCTATGTTTTCACAGAACATATAATGAATGCATGAGCCAGAGAGACTGAAGGAGTTTTTCCCCATGACTTTATACATAAAGAAACAACATCCAAGATAAAAGAAAGGATTTTTAATTTGGGGGTGGAGGTGGTCAGGATCATATAGGTAGCTAAATGCAGAACAAGAAGTAGAAGCCATGGTTTTTGAGAACTAATCCAATGTACTTACACCTGAATCATAGTGATTCCCAAGATTCAAATGTGGATGATAGGATGGTATAGACTAATGGGTAACCCATGCAGGTATTTTATCTAGTTCAACTACTTCCTTAAGTCACAAGCACAATAAAAAGAGGTAGAAAAAAAGTAAATATATTTGTTAATAGCAGCACCGGAAACACTTTTCACTGAATTGACTAAGGTCACCTCATCACTGAGTGCAGAGGTGATCATGGTTAGGCCAGCCCCTGGTGGCACAGTAAGGTCACTTGGGTTCTGGGCTTCACTCCACTCTTTGTGAAGTAATTTCACAAATAGTTATTTAATTATTTCGCAATGTTCACATTGCTTTATTGACTGCACAATAGTAAATCAAAGTACTGTTACAGTAACTAACTGATATAATGCATTTTTAATTTTAAAGCTTTGCTTTTAGTTTTATTTTGTTTTTTTTTCCATGGGATTATTGAAACAAATGTCTATACAATTAAGTTTCCAAATCTAAAGTGTAAGGCTAAATAAATTTTTACTATTTATACATTTTTTGCCATTGCAAATGAAATGGATCATATTCCATACTTCAAACAATTATGACCACATTCAACTAAAATTATTTATTTGAAATACAAATTTCTAACAAAAACAACCATTTATTGCATGCTTACTAAATATCAGCTACTGATAAGGCAATGTTATCTCATAAGGTATCCTGTTTAATCTTTGCAATATGCCTGTGATATATGTATTATTACCCCCATTTTATACATATGGAGATGGTGTTAAGAGGGGTCAGTTTGCTTGACTAAAATCACACACTTGAATTGCAAACATAGACTTAATTACCACGAAAGGCAACCTGTGCAGACATCATTACCATTTTTGTAGCATATTCACTAAGTCACTGCATGAATGTAACCAGTTCTCATAACTGAATAAGGCAGAAACAACAATTTAGTCCTCTCTAACACCCTAAAACCTATTTTTTTTAGTCAAAGAAGAAAAAAGTAGGTGTTTCAGCACTTAAAACTTTAATTTGCAAGTTCTAGTCATATTCAAGACCTTTCATTAGTAAGGACTGCTTAAGCTTTCACTGGGGCAAAGGGAAAGAATTGTGAGGTACAAGAACTCTTATTTTTCTCTGGGAATAGCCAAGTAAGGTTAAACCTAAGAGACTGTACCTCCCTAGGATCACTGATCATGTCCAAAAACTAGGCCTAACTATGTGCCACCTGCAGCCTCCATTTTAATAAATCAGTCTTTGACTTCAGCAGAGTATGGGTTACTACAGAGCTATCCAGGGAGTTAATCAATGATGCCAGCTTCCTTGTCTTTACAGAGTGGCTCTGGCGTGTTCATAATTGCTACATCCGAGTTCCAGAGAACTGTGCAGTATGGACATGCTGGGATTTATCTGGCAAGAGAAGACACTCTGGCTGAATCCAAAATGAGCTGTGTTTGCAGAGCTCATCTGCCTGGTGCTGGTGAAGACCCAGGGGAGATGGAAGAAGTAGACATAAGAAGGAAACCAGAGCCCAAGAAATGATGCCTTCTGGCTGGGCAGGAGCTATGGCTTATCCAGGAAGATAGAGGAAGCCTTGGAAAAACAGTAAAGGTTAATTAATATAACTTCCAACTTTAAGAAATTTTAAAGTTTGCAAAAGCATTCACACCGACTACCTCAATCCTCTGAGGACTCAGAGACACACTGCCATTCACCCTCTTTTTTGGGTGAGAATAGTGTGGACTACACAGGTTGCCTGGGCTACACCTCTAATGAGAGGCAGAACTTGAGCTCTTTGTTTCCTGAGTTAGCTCATTTCCTGTTGCGTGAGGTTGTTTTCAGAGAACCAAAGAGTAATATGTCCCAAGTTTTAAAAAAAATGGGAATCTGGGAAAAGCAAAGAAATGGAGTGAGGGACAGGATGCCACGTAACCCACCAGCGTCAGACAAGCCTTAATTAAGGACATTTGATTGTGACAGAGAGGAAGACAAAAGAATTGTACTCCAGAAGAACACGAATTAGAGCAGGAAGTTAAATGGCATCTTGCAGGAGGAAGCAACAGACTGGATCCCAGACATCCCTGCTTCTCTGACAAACTTCATTACTTAATTCATATCTATGTGATTATGAGTAAGTTACTCAATGCCCTGAACATTTTTTCTTCCTATATAAACTGAAAAGGAAGTGAAGAAGAAAATCAGGAAAATAGGGGTCGACCAGGGAGAAAACAAGTAAGGAAAATAATCTAAGGATCAGGAATCGAGTATATAAGCATTGCAGTAGTCATGAGGTGAAACATTGATAATATAGGACTGTGTCCATGAACAGAATAGAATGTTTGGAACTTATTTATTCCATCATTCATATATTCATTCAATCATTCATGTATTTATTCATTAAGTTACTGATTTATTCTTTCAACATTCAATTACTGAGAATCAATTTTCTATCTTGATACTTGAAACTGAAGACAAAAAGATGGATCAAACATGGTTGCATCTTGAAGAAACTATATAAGTGTGGAAGATGGACAGATAAACTATAAATTCGTAGTATTATACAGGACAAGCAGCTGGAAATTAGGAAGGCACAGAGGCCCTCACTTAATTTTGCATCTTGTACATGGGCAGCTGAGTTTTTGGGAAGGGGAGGGATTGGTTAGAGAAGGTCTGTCCTGGAATAGGTGACAGCCAGGGATGAACATCAAGGAAGAGCCATAATTAACCAGAGGAGCCTGGGGGAGAGAGCTAAGAAATGCATAGGATCTTTTTAGTCTTACAACAGAGAGGAGAGAATACAGGGTGAAAGAAAGGAGAAAAAGATGGGTTTAAGAAAATGCAGGCGCTTTGGTCCTGCTGGAATTTAGAGAATGAGGGGAACAGAGATGAGTGGGGGTGAAGCTGAACAGATTAGCAGGGGCAAGACTGCGAGCTGCCTCAGGACTTGTGGACTTACCCTGAAGACTGAGGGCAGGCAGTCCATGAATGATCTCAGCCTGGGTGGTGATGTGATCGTGTTATCAAACGGTCTCATCGAGGGGCCCAGTACCATTATTGGAACAATGCCCCCTTCCCCGGGGGTCCCTCTGTTCTAGGTCCTTTCCCCACCGCCCTTGGAAATTAGAGCTCTCACTGGCAGTTTGGTGAAAAGGAAAGGAGCTATTCATTCAAAAGTAATACAGGTTTTGAGTAATGGCTAAATGTTGTCGTTAAATCTCAAAATCCCTTTAAAATACCCACCAACACACACAGTCCTACCTTTCCCTCCCTTTGCCCTGTCAGGCCAGTCAGGCCAGTAAGAGACACCGGCCTTCAGAAGAAAGAGAACAGAAGTCCGGGGCTCGGCTGGGCAGGCCTCTCACGGTCCCCAGCATCATAGGCTGTGTTGCCATGATCTCCAGCTCTTAATCCAAACCCCCGTGGCATCTTCTCGTGGCCTGTAGCAAGAGTCCTTTCTCCCCTTCCGGCAAGGTCTTCTCATCGTTTCCCCCTCTCACCCCACCCCCGTGCCCCACCCCTCCCCGGAGAGAACCATCTCCAGGTTCTCCTGCACACACACTGTAACTGTAATGGGGGAGTTGCCTGCCAGTTACATCCTGGGTTAAAGGTCTGCAAATCTTCCTGGTTAGCCTTGTTGATTATGTAAAATAACCATCTCTGCATATGAGGTACAAAGCTATCCTGCTGCTGCTGACATGCAAAATGACTCTCAATGGCCCTGCTCCATGTCTCCCATCCCCCCTGGCAGCCTGCCTTGGAGGGAGGAGAATATCCTATATTTTTTGGACACCTCAAGTTCTGGACCCTGTTACAAATCTCCTCTTTGGGGGGGTCCTGGCTGGACCCAATTACAATCAGTTACGGTTTTAAAAGACCATTCTGGCCTCGTTAGAAGAGGTTGAGATGGTGCGTCTGGATGCAGGGAATCTAAGGTGGAAGGCTCTTTTTGGTGATCTAAATGGAGGTGATGTAGGACTAGGCTTGGATATGGCCTTGAAAGTGGGCACAAGACAGATGTACAGTGCCTGTGTGTACAGGATGGATGTATTCTCAGGTCTTCAGGTTCTCTCCCTTCCTCTGTTATTCACACACAACACAAATACAGTAATGAGGTCTACGAAACAAAATACCTGCAATTTAAAAAACATTCTTTACTTTTCCATCTTTTGCCACTCTTTCCTAGGAAACACCTATTCACACTATTCTGGGGTAAAAAAGTCTTTGGGGAGAAGCAGCTGAATGAGTTCTTCTCAGCACACGCCAACGGCGTGAGTGGCAGTGATGGGAAATGCCACATCCCCCACTTCTCTGACACATGTGACCCATCTCCACCCAGTTTTAAAGAAACAAAAGATGGCTCAAGGACTCCTTTGGAAAAATAACCATTCAATAGGATGCAACTAGGCTGTCTCCATGGCAATTCAACCTCTTTTACATTGTGATACTTTCTGAAAATGGAAATTTCCTTTGGTCTTCTAATGTTACTTCCTTTTGTTGTATGTAGGTATTCACACTCACACAGAGGTAGCTGGTGTCAAAAAAATAAAAATAAAGTAAAATAAAAGACTTAAAAAAGTCTCTTGCTTATTTTTCTAGTTCCTGCAGCGTACTAGCCTAGGGAGCTTGTTGAGCCTTTTAAAAGATATATCAAATAGAGTGTCAATATGGAGGTTGGAGAAAGGATTATCCTAGTATTTAGACCTTTTTTAAAAAAAAAATACAGGCATTTCAGGAAAATAGAACACTGTGCATCCTACCCATCTAAACTCTCTGAAGCGCATTCCATGCCCTTGAATGGCAGTTTCCTCCCAATTAAAAACTGTTATAAGGCCAGGGATGAGGCACCTTAGCCAGCCAGAAAAACCCACCCTGCAGGAAACAGTGTCCCCTGACCAGCAACTCTCAGCTCCATCCTCCTATATAGGACAGGAGTTTGAAGGCTGTGATAAAAGTTTGCTTTCACATTATTGTTTAAAGCTGAAACTCTCCTTGCAGCGGTGATTTTCGACTGAGCCAATTTTGACCCCTACGGGACATTGAGCAATGGCTGGAGATGTTCTGGGTTGACACAACTAGAAAGATGGCAGAGGGCAGGGATGCTACACACCTGACATTCGGTAGGTAGAGGCAGGGATGCTGCTAAACATTCTACAGACCTCATGACAGCTCCCCACGACAAAGCATTATCTGGCCTGAAATACCACTAGTGCTGGGTGTGAGAAAATCTGCCTTTCATGGTTGGGGATGCTGCTCGTACAGGATCAATCACTGACAAACAGAGTTGCCTTTGGGGTTTGAATTGAGGAAGCATAGCCAAGTGGGCCAGTACTGTAAGAGTGAAAGGGCTGAAAGACTCCTTTCAAATTCTGGAAATGTCAAGAATTAGATCGCTAATTAGGCACATCAGGAAAGACAACCAGGAATCCCTGAGCCAGGTAAGTTCACCAATCCCTTCATTCAAACTGGTATTTTCCATTAAATCACAAGTCACAGGCACTAGATTCGGTACCAAAAATCCAACAATAAACAATTGGGAGGGCCCTGCCTTCACTGATCTCAGTCTGGCACAAAATAAAAATAATAATAAACAAATGCACAATTAAATATTTAAAAACAGTTGTAGTAAGTGCTCTGTATGAAAAGTATAGTTTTTTTAGTATACGTTTGAAGACATAATCTAGAAGGAGAAACTCCCCAGAAAAAAAAAATGATTTTAAACTGAAATCTGATTGATGAATAATAAAGTGCCAATTATGGATCTTGGAGATAGACCCAGGCTGCCAAACTTACATGCAAATTGTGAAGTAAAGTCCAGGCCACAAGGCAGAGTTCTGTTAAGAGACCCTGTCTAGAATATTTCAATTACATTTGCCTTTTTGAGTTTAGGTCAGGGGTCTCCAACCTCCAGGCCATAGGCCTGTACCAGTCCAGGTCTGTTAGGAACTGGGCCACACAGCACAGGAGGTGAGCTTGCATGATATGTGCTTGAATCATCCTGAAACCATCTCCACCCCCACTGCCGAGTCCATGGAAAAATTGTCTTCCATGATAACTGTCCCTGGTGCCAAAAAGGCTGGGGACCACTGGTCTAGGTGTTTTACCTGTTCACAGGAGGAGAAAGAGATGCTGATAAAGACAAACAGCAGGCAAATTAAAAAATTAAGAAAAGGCTGGGCCTACATGGAAAAACAAATTGATATATATAGGTGTAACTATGCACCAGCACACACACACACACACACTCACACGCAATGTATGCATATAAATACATTTATGTGTGTGTGTGTGTGTGCGTGTTTCACACACACTGAGGGTTGAGATGAGAAAAGATTCAATAGGATGCCAGTAGCCCCCCAAGTTATAGGATTCTAAATCAAAACTCATAATTGGTTAGTCTTATTTTATTCAGATGTATAGGAATGAAGGTCAAAGATACCTGAAAATGGCTGACATATTCTTCCAGTTAGTGCCAGTTCTACTGCTTCTCTCAATCATGCTATTAGTTTTTCATAAACATTTTGCACATTATTGCACAGGTATTTTAAACAAATTTTTGTACTGATACAGGCACATACACAAGATGTTGCAAATCCTGGATAGATAGTATAGTAAGTTTTCACAAGCACTTTCCCAACAAATATTCCAACATCCCAGAAACCTTTGTGACTCTCACAGTCAACACCTCACCAAGCTAACAAATGTCTTGGTTTTTATTACCCAACATTAGTTTGGCCTGTTTTTGAAATACTCTTTAAAATACAATATTTGAACACCTATGTCTGACTTTCCTTTCGTGAAGTTATACGGTAAAATTTATTCACTTTGATGTATGACATTGTTAATTATCTTTGCTATATTGCACTACATTAGCTGCAAGCTTGGAAATGTAGTGATTTCATTATCACTCAATTTGAAAACTTTTATTGGTTTCCAATGTGTTTTCTTTATTGATATTTGAATTATTCAAATGCATATTACTTAATTTCCAGACATGTATGATTTCTTTATAACTTTTGTTATTAACTTCTAATTTAAACATTTTTCTGTTCAGGCAGCATACTCTGTATTTCAGTCCTTATATTTGACTTTACCAGGACCCTCAAGTCATGGCTTCCCTCACTTTTCTGATGAACAGCCTTCAATTCTGTGAGGACTGAATACTCAGTTGCACTCAGACAATAATACTTCAGAGTGTTACTTTTGTGAGTGTTTTTCCAGGGAAGTGATCCTTGTGAGTGTGTGCCTGTGTGTGTGCGTGTTTATCCATGGGGTAGAATGCTGACATCATTATTGATAATTGAGGAAATGGTGCCTTTGGTGGCATAAGTTCCTCTTGGGAGACAGCTGTCCATGGAGTTCATGTTTCTGCCTATCTTGTGAACAGAGACACTGACAGATTTTGGTGCAGAGTATTTTTTCAAGGTTGTATTGTAATTAACAAATAGAAATAATGTCTTCTTCTGGGGCAGAGGGCAGTTTGGTTTACTCTCTGGCAAAAATGAAGATAACACCTCCTGTTAGAACAAGGGCTGGGAAGATTTGCTTGCAGTCAATCCTAGCTATTGAGGTAACCTAAACTTGATATTCCTTAGTTATGATCATTCAAACATACTATGTGCAAAGCATCTCACTGGGCTGATGTTCATAGATATGAAAGCTATGATGTTTGCTCTGTAATGAATAACAAAATCCTTTATCTCTGACCCAGGAGTTTCAAGTTTTCTGTCATCATTCGTGAAACTGTGTCAGGCTAAGGTGTTAACCTACAAGTAGGATGAAATCTCAGACCCTTCACAGTTCTTGATAATTCCAAAGGAAGCACAGTCTGGTATCCCTGGATTACTGATATAACTTCAGTCATCTATGTAGACATAATGTGTGGACAGATAATTTGATTCCATGTTATTTTGGCTTTATTTTGTTATCCTAATAAATGTATTTGTATAAAAATAATCAATTGCCTTATGTTTATCTGTACTGTGAAAGGCTTAGAACGTATATTGTAGTCCAGGACTCTTTTCTTTAGGGTAGGAGTTTTTACAAACTATATATAGATTAAATTCCATGGACACTTTTGACCGTTCAGTGAAGCCTATGGACTCCTTTTCATAATAATATTTTTTATATCCATAAAGACATAGAATTGCAAAGGGAGTTAATTATATTGAAATAGAGTTATCTAAATGTTTAAAAATCAGTTTGTAATAATAATAATATATTGCTTGTATTAATGTATTAAAAAGACCTACAAACAAAAAACAAAACAAAACAAACAAATAAAACTAATGAAACTAATAACCACCATAATTGCTGCAGACATAAGTATAAATAATATTTCAAAATATCTGCAATAACTGTGATATGACATGAAAGTATCTGTGATTCTATTAACATAAAGTACTATTAATGTACAACTTCTGCTTTTTACTAGCATAGTTTCTTTTCTACATTAATAAAGGTAATACTATATTTCAATTATAGAATAGTAAAAATAGATGTGATTTCCTCACCCTCCTGATTAATGGACTTGCTTAGAATCCCTGTCCGAGAGTCTCTGGAGAACCTCAAGATAACCTTGAGAGAGTCACGACAAAGCAATTGTATTAACCAAATAGCGTTATTCTCCTGATGTTAATGCCCTCTACAGAAGACAGTGATTTGCCTTGATTTGACTCTTCAAACACACTTTAAAGGTATAAATTTTTGACATAGGTTCATGCGAATTACAGTCATTTTTCCTTTCAGAGTTAACAGGAGAAGAGGTTTGCTCTTTGGGTCTTTTTATTTGTTTGTTTGTTTTGTTTGTTTTTTTAACCCCTCCTGTTTAAAACATCCACAGGAAGCTATGACTTGGCACTCTTTCCAACAATTTCAGACTTCTTAGAGTCAAAATTTGAAAATACTAAATCTTTTAATTTTCATTGGTGAGAAGGAACTCTAACATCTAACATCTCACAGGCACAAAAGATATAAAGATTAGTAGGTTTATCTTAAAGTAATTAGCTGGACTAATGTCAGGAACAAAAGAAAAGGCAAATATATAGACACTTAAGCTATTCTGTTTCATATTACCTGCCAACTTATTATAAATGATTAGGTGTGAGAATGAAGAAGAATTGTAAAGTATCTCTGTATAATTTTACTCAAATCTGATTAGCAATTCAGCCTCAAAAACATAAATACATATCAACAGATTATATTTTAGTACTCTTATTTTTTCCTAGAAAATTACTTAAGAGGACACACACAGTCTTTTTTTATTTCATACAAATTTTCACTAAAACGATAACATTAAATCTTCACAACCACCCATAATGGTGTCGGAATTACCAGTTCCAAATAACATATGAGGACACTGAGATTCAGAAATTTGATGTCCTGAATAAAGTCACTGATCTAAATCTGACCATATTTTCTCGATACTGTTGCACACAGGCCTGGCCATCTGCAAAATCTCTTCTAAAACTTACTTCCTTCTCTTGAATATGTGAAATGAGTCTTTTTAATGTGCACATTGCTCACATAATATTAAACTAATAATGTTAATGACCATCACAATCACAATAACAAAAAATTAATTGCATATAGTGACCATATAAGATAAAAAATGAAGCCAAAATGCATATCCAGATGGACTGGCTTCAGAGCCCTTGTTCTTAGGCACTGTTGTAAAATCTTTCCCTTTGCTTTGCCCTTGCTCTCTGAGGGGTCCAATGCACTTTTCAACATTCTTCCATTCTCCAGGCCATTACCATTAATCAATACAAAGTTCTCCTTCATCTCAGATGATAAATCACCAGGCTATCCTGGTGTTGCTAGGTAATGGCTCTGATGAGCTAATTCACACCAAGGTGTGAATGAATAATGATGGTTTTATAACTGTTCCACTTGGGAGTCTGTTTGCATTTTAAGGAGACCCACAAACACTTCTCCAATGAAGTATGAAATATGGAGATTTCCGAGACTATGTTCAGGCAGATAAAGGGAGAAGAAATGTTTGGTCAAGAAGAGTTTAAGCATGTCTTAAACTACCTGATTTGCAAAAATTTAAAGAAATAGAGGGAACTGGCATGTGGAGACTAACCAGAGAAAGGAGAAAAGCCAATCCTTTCTGATAGATGTTGGTGGGTCATACTTGTTTCACAAAGGAAAGTCCTAGTTATCATTCACTCTAGAAAAGACTTTTGCATCTGTTCAGATGTTCCTTCAAGACACATATTTATCCTTTTCAGGACATTACCATAACAGGGCAAGGTTCCTGACATCCAAGACTCAGCTCCCTCTCTCTTGGTCTTGCAACTTCATTGAAAGGTTTCTAGACTCTTTTTTTTTTTTCTCGGGGTAGGGGGCAGAAAGGGGATGGTGATGAGTTTTTTCACCCTACATATATTACAAAATCTTGATTTATTCTCTCACGGGATGGTTCATCTCCTTCTGTAAAGGTTCTACACTTAACACTAACTGGAATATACAACAACAACAAAACAAGGAAGTAAAAAGCTGTACAAAATTTTTCCATTTCTTCACAATACTCTACTTTAACAAGTTTAGAGGTTGCAAGCTAGGTACCCTAGCTTCCTCTCTTGAAGCTGCCTCAACAAAACCCCATGATGCGGGATTAAATACTATTGATAGACTTATTGGGCATATGGACAATGGGAGAAAGCCCTTCCTTAAGGCTAACTGTGACAGTTTTTGTTGGAAATTTGATATCATTATGATTATAAGAGCCTCTCTCAGTGGGATTCTGAATGGAGAACTATGTACAAGAAACAAAGTAAAATGGTGATGAAAATGCCTCCTTTGTCAACAGCTGAAAAAGCACTCTCCAATCCGACTGAAGAGTTCTCTGGCTAAAGACACTTTCAAACATGCAGCCCAGGCTTAAGGCCTCAGTGAGTCTTTCTGCGTCTTCCTCCCTGTATGTAAGACTCTCAGTTCTACCAGAACTAATGCTTGTCTAACTTTCTAACAAGTGAAACCAAGGGTTCTTATGACTTTGATTAAATTCAGTTTGAAATCCTAGCTCTAGAAATCATTTCTTTCTGTATATGTACCTCTCAGGTATGTAGCCTTTCCCCCGGATAATCAGCAACCCCAAGGCAGTAGAAGACAGTGGTCTGGACCTGATTAATGGTCACACTATCTGGACCTGTAGCAGGCTAAAAGATAACATCTTGACTTAAGTTATGTTCTGTTCCTGGGCCCTAAGATGAAATGACATTCTGGCTACTTTTTCATGAAACCATATAGAGGAACAGCAGAACAGACCTCGGAGCTCTACTAAAGACCTAAAGAAAGGACCCATTACCCTTATCTCACCTCTGATCAGTCAGCTCCCAGCATGACCTCAAACCCCTACACCCACGGTGTCTTCTGATTGTACGCTCTATAACCTGTAACCTGCATGTCATCAAGCAATTTGGGCTTTTGAGCATTAACTTCCTTTTCTCCTGGATGGCACCATTCATCAGTAAAATAGCCAATATTCTCAGTGTCCAGTGTTTGGCTCTGCTAGGTATGGGTGGGCAAATCCTTTCTGCTCTGCAACACCAGCTGCAGGCATGGTAAGAGAAAACTTGCCCAAGACAGGTCCATAGATGAAGGCTTCACTCAGAATGATTAAATAAAAAACAAATGAAAAATGTGTGAACTTGAATAGGTTCAGCATAACCCTACACTAACAACTGCTGGCCATTCAAATTCTTGCAACATTTTAACAAGACTAGTAACACTTTGTCCCTTGGATAGAAGCTAGAAAGGAATCATGGGATGAAGGTCCAAATATATATATCTTAATAAAATTAGTTAAATAAAACACATCAAGTGTTTTTAAAAATTATTTAATACATGAAATAAATTCAGAAATACCTCCCAATTAGAAAGGGGAGAAAAGTATAGTTAATAAAGTTAAGTACAAAATCTATACTTTTCTACCAGCTTAATGCATTTATGTGCTTCTCTAAAATTATTTTTTCCTTTTGCCTTCCCCTACTGTCTCAAGGTGTTCATTTGTTAAATGAAGATTATAGGAATCAAGATGGCGGAGGAGTGAGTGGAAGTCACACTGACCTCCACCCAGGACCAATCTGGAATTACAGCTAAATGGTGGAGAAATCACCTGGAACAAACAACTGAACAATAATGAGAGAGGAGCCTTGTAACCTCGGAGACAGAAGAATCAGCTTTAGCGCAACCTAACTGGTAAGGAGTGTGGTAGAGACCTGAGAAGGCGGGCTGGGCATCCATGGGTGGCAGCACCAGAAAGATACTGAAACGGACAGTTGGATCTCCCTGAGAAGAGCGGGATCTAAACCAAAAGCAGGGATCTCTGGCCCATAGCACCAGAGCCCAAAAAGTACACAGAAAACAGCCAGCTGTGAAAATCAGCAGGGTCGCTCTCTGCCAATAAACAGGCAGCTGGAGACGCAAAGCACCTTTTAAAGGGCCAATGCATAAATTTTTATTTGCAGCCACTTACCCTGCTCTCTGGCAAAGGCAGGGCAGAGTGGGCTAGAGATGCCTGAGGAGACACTGGGGAAAGAGACTTTGGGGAGAGAATGAGAGAGTAGCCAGTGAGATCTCCGGGCTGACTCATTCCCCATGCGGTAGCAGCCATCTTGGTCAGACAGAGACCAAGTCTGTCAGGTACTCCACCTGAGCAGCACCAGCATCAAAGGACCCAATAGCCCCACCCCTAGGTGGGATTCCACACCACCTGTGGTATCTAAGCTGCCTGCTGAGTGCAGAGTGGCAGCCACAGATCGTAGACCCCTGGCTAAAAGGGGTGTGGAGAGGTCTGACGACACTTGAGGAGAGAATGGGGACAGTGGTTTTGGGGAGAGAACGGAGAGAGTAGCCAGCAGGATCCCAGTGCGGACTCCTCCTCCATACAGCAGTAGCAGCGTGAAAGGATGCAATAACCCCGCCCCCAGGAGGGACTCTGCCCCACTGTGAGCTGTTTAAGGTGCCCTGCTGAGTGCAGAGTGAATAGATGAACGGCTGAAGGAGACAGCCACTAACAGTAGATTCCTGGAAGTCTCTAACAGACTGCCTAAGGTCAGACAGGGATGACATCTGACATCATCAGAGGCAGATCCAGAAAGTAAAAACAGCGGTCTCCAACCATAGAAGTTCACACCACAAAGTCAGGAAATCAAGACAGATCAACTGAAGAATCAGAAGCAAAAGAGAAGAGTTTCATAAATAATGGGAAGACAAAGAAACATGCCACACACAAAGGGAAAGGAGGAATCCCCAGAAAGAGAACTTAATAAAATAGAGGCAAGTAAACTATCAGGTATTGAGTTCCAAACCATAGTTCTAAGGAAGCTCAATGAGCTCAGTGAGCTCAGAGAGAATTACAAAAAAACTACAGGGAAACTACGAGGAACTTACTGCAAACTATATCAGTGTGAAAAAGGACATAGAAACCATCAATAAGAGACGAGAGGAAATGAAGAATACAATTTCTGAATTGAAGAACACAGTAGAAGGAATCAAAAGCAGGCTAGATGAAGCTGAGGACCGAATCAGCGAGCTGGAGGACAAGGTGGAAAAAAGCTTCCAGAAAGAGCAAAGAAATGAAAAAAAGACTCAACGAGAATGAAGAGGCATTTAGGGAAATGTAGGACAACCTGAAACGTAATAATATCTGTATAATAGGGATACCAGAAGGAGAAGCAGATGAGGAAGGGATAGAGAACCTCTTTGAAAAAATAATGATGGAAAACTTCCCTAATTGGAGGAGAGAAAAAGGCACACAAGTCCAGGAAGCACAGAGGGTCCCATTCAAGAGGAACCCAATGAGGCCCACTCCAAGACACATCATCATGAAAATGGCAAATATCAAAGACAAACAGAGAATCCTAAAGCAAGCAAGGGAGAAAGAGGTAGTAACATATAAGGGAACCCCAGTATGGCTAGCAGCTGACTTCTCAACAGAAACACTGCAAGCCAGAAGAGAATGGCAAGAAATATTCCAAGTAATGAAAAGCAATGGCCTGCAACCAAGACTGCTTTACCCAGCAAGGCTCTCAATTAAAATGGAAGACAAAATAAGGAGTTTCCCAGACAAAAGAGGGCTAAAAGAACACACCTCCACCAAACCAGCACTACAAAATATGCTAAAGGGACTGCTTTAAGATGCAGAAAAAGTTTCTATGAATACCCAGTTCCTTTCATAGTTGCCAATATTTGATATTACCAATATTTTTAATACTCATTAATCTGATTATGACAATGATGTTATTTTAATTGTTCCTTTACTAGTTGTTGAAACTAAACCCGTTTTAGTATATTTTTTGCCTATTTCTATTTTTTTTTTAAAAAAAGCTTTAAATGACATTTTGGTATTCTTTATCCATTTATTTATTAAAGGTTTGTAGAACTTTTTTCCCTAAGAAAAACAAATAAACAAACAAACAAAACAACCTATTAACCATGTTTTAGATATGTTGCAAGTACTTTTGTATTCTATTCTTTGTCTTTTAACATTTTTATATGTATATTACTATATAGTTAAATGTTTAATATAGTCATATTATTACTATTTACTTTATAGCTTCTGGGTTTGAATATTTTACTTCAGGTCATGAAAAATATTAGTTTTATTTTCTTCTAAAACTCCTTAGATTCTACATATTGATTTTTAACTCAACTGAATATTTCTTGTATAGTATGTGAAATAGGGCTCTCTATTTGTTTTATTTCAAGTAATAGTGGTCCATGCACCTTATTTGTTGAATAAGCCTTATTTTACTCATTGATTTGAAATATCAACTTAATCATATATTACATTGTTAGACAGATATATACATTTGTCTCTAGAATGCTCATTATATTTCATTAATCTAATTGATTATTTCTGTGCAGGTGTCATGTTGGTTTAATTGCTGAGACTTTATAATGGTTTTAATTTTTTTAAATATTTTATAATTAACTCTGACATTTAAAAAAAATAAAATCAACCTGCATTTAAGAAAGAAAGAAAGAAAGAAAGAAAGAAAGAAAGAAAGAAAGAAAGAAAGAAAGAAAGAAAGAGAGAGAGAGATGGAACTACTACCTTTTGCGACAACATGGATGGAATTGGAGAATATTAAGCTAAGTGAAATAAGCCAGTTGATGAAAAACAAATACCATATGATTTCACCTATAAGTGGACTCTATTCAACAAAATAAACTAACAAACAAAATAAACCACAGGCACGGAAACATGGAGCAAACTGAAAGTGACCAAAGGGAATGGGGAAAGAGGACAATGGTGGAAAGAAGGAGAAGAGACTAGACAAAGAACATGTACGAATGACCCATGGACACGGACAGCAGAGTGGGAATTGACTGTGGGAGTCGGGGCTGGGGGTCGGATGGGTGGAGGAGGGTAAAGGGGTAAAAACTGAGACAACTGTAATAGAATAAACATGATTCATAAATTTTTAAAAAATTCAGAAATCATAAAGCCTTAAAAAAAGAGCTATTATACTTATTTCATAATGGAGTTCTAAGTGTTAAATCTAACAATGCAAGTAAAGTACTCAACACAGTGCCTAGTACATAAATTTTGACCAAAATTTAGTGACTTTGGAATCAGGTAGATATGAACTAAATTCCTAGTCCACCAATTATAAACCACATGACTCTGGACAACATTTTAGTTTATCTGTCCTTTATTCTCCTTATGTGTATCATGCAGATAAATAATTGGTGATATATACTGAAGATTAAATAAAATATAATAAAGAAATTTAGTACAGAGTAAACACTAGACACTCAATTAACAGCAGCTGCTATTATTATTAACATTATTTGAAAACTACTTCAAAGCATGTGGGTTCCAAGTGTTCTTATATTTATCTGTTATAAGAGATGGGTTTAGAATAAGTCACACTGTGTATAAAAGTTACACATACAGAAATTTAATTCCCTTAAAACCATTTACTTTTGTCTTTTAAGATATGCTGATGTGATATTCTTAAATCCCTATTGGTTCTGGCAGAGCATAGTGGCAAAAGGTCTGGAGTCACAAAGCCTGGATCTAAACTCAACTTCAGAATTTAACAATCTCTGTGAATTTAAGCAAGATATATAATCTCCTCTTCTCACATTCCTTACCTATAATATATGGATAAAAATATTATCTACCATAATAGGGTGGTTGTGAGGATTAAATGAGTTATTTGTTTCTCTGCTTAGAAAAGTGTTGGGGACATTGTTAGCTACTAACATTTCTTTCCCTTTGTAGTAATAATTAATGACTGTAGTATACAAGATTATATCTGTATTATCAGTCAAGCAGTCAATTCAATTTTTAAATTGATGTGTCATTCTATGTATGCCATATTAAGTGCATTATTAGTTTGTTAAGCATTTCTAATTAGTGATGTAAATATAATACACTTTATAAGACCCAGGTGGATTAGGGCATCTCTGATCTCTAACTGATTGAATTTTATGGGTGGACTGGTTGGCCCAAAAGTCAGGGATGCACATTCAGATAACGGCAAGCTGTTATCATCATACTTGCAAAGAAATAATGCTACATGCATTATATATGAGTTTTAATTTATTTTAATATCTGAATATGTCTACCTTAACACACGCCCTAATACAGCCTCTGAAAATCTGACTGGAAATCCAAGTATGCTACCTTAAGGAGTTCACACAAGAAATCATTGTATGCAGAAAAGCAACAGATAAACAAGGAAAGATCAAAACTCTGGAAGCTCATGTCATTTCACCAGCATGGATACCACCTTCCAGAAAGGCTCCCTCAAGAAATCTGCAGCTTTGCTAGCTCCCCTGAGATCACAGTTTCCTCTGGCAGCTACAGGTGCTGATACCTATTCGTAACTTGTTTGAGCCTCCTAAGCATTACAATTCCCTGCCTACCTTTATATTCCCCAACTCAACCCCATCTACTTTAGATGAAAGTCCTACCCTGAGCCACTCTGAACTTCCTCCTAAAGGAGATGACTGTAATACCACCGCCTCTCCCTCCTTCATTTCTTCCCAATTATTTATTCAAGGCTACCCTGTTCACTTAAATCACACAGCCTGGGTTCTGAAAGGAGCTTAGTCACTTAGAACCCATCTACATAAACAATAAAGAAAAAAAAATTCTTATAGGCTTTAAAGAGTCTCTCTTTCTGAGATCGACTGGGAAGTCTTGGTGTGGAAGGGTTTGTTTTCTGCCCAACGCCCAGTCACTGCTCTATTGTTTGTTTCCGTGTGTGTAGCAAGAGTTCTCACACTGCGTGCCCCACCTGCCTCGGCCTGCGTAAAACATGAGGCTCTACTCCGAACAGCGCTGGAATACATTACATAAATTTCCCTTTGATAGCCAGCATGTTTTCTGCTCTAATAGAATCTGAGCAGAATCGCATCTCCTTTCCCCCAGTGTTCCTGATGTGCTTTGTAACTCTCTCTTGTGTGAATCCAATAACCATCTCCAAGCCCTTAGAAAGGATATGTTTCAGGGAAGGGAGGAAGCAGCTCCGTAGGGCAGCACCAAAGGTGATCTAAAAGTAGTTACATGATAGCATGAGAGCAAACAGGCCAAAAGATCAGGAGGCTGTGCAATCACCCTTTATTACTCCCAATTCTTGCAGAAATAGAGCAGGTCATATATAATGTGAAGTGTATCCCCAAATCTTTATTTCAAACCTGATTGTAAATTTCCTAAATTGGGGGGGGGTCCCTCTCTGAGGGAGATGCTTCAGTTTGATTTACCTCACACTTTTTCTCAAGCTTCCTGTCAATCCCAGACTCTAATAGAGGCCAACATGCTTCTCCAGCCTCCTTTGCTACTAGGGGTGGTCACGTGCACAGTGAAGGCCAAAGAGAGGTTAACATCTATTATTCGTTTTCCTGGGACAATTTGCTTTCCTGATTAAAGAAAAAGGAACACTAGGAAGGCATCACCCTTCTTAAATGGAACGTTTTTGTGATAGCTGGAGCTACAATGCCCATCGGTGACTGTGAGGGAAAGACGAGATTTGTCAGAGACACCAGTCTAGATATTGCTGCAATACTGAACCAAGGTCAACAACTGCCTACCTTCTGGAAAATAACTTAATAAAAAGTCTAGTTTGTTTGAGCCAAGTGTATCAGTTGTTTGATTTGTTTTATTAAGTATAACAAAATGTATTTCTGTCACAACTACCATGTCTCTCTAAGTAGAACTAGCTTGAAAATATCTTGCTTAATATCTGAGGACTTCCAGGGTTTTGTAGTCATTAAATACTGTGTCTTTATATAGAGTTTGGAGAGGCTCAACAGATCGTAAAACCCACGCCCTGGCCTGGGGGCTCAGTTGGCTGGAGCACCATTCGGTGCACCAAAAGGTTGCATGTTCGATCCACAGTTAGGGCCCATACCTAGGTTGTCGATCTCTAGTCGGGTCACACATGAGAGGCAACGGATAGATGTTTTTTCTCTCACATTGATGTTTCTCACGCTCTCTCTCTCTCTCTCTCTCAAAGGAATAAATATATCATCAAGTGAGTATTTAAAAAAAAAAAATCAGAAAACCCAGTTTACCGGAAAGGCACATAGTATAAATAGTGTCAGACCAGACCAGACCAGACGAGTCTCTGCTCTCCTCACTCTCAGTATGATCTTGGAAAAGCCAGTTCAGAGACTGGACTCAGCTCTTGCGAGTAAAGTTTGGAGTCGGGTTACATTACATTCTAGTCCTGGAATTTGACAATTCTATCTCAGCACACAGAATGCTCTACAAGATTATAATTCCCACATTTTCTCCATGTCCAGGTAGCATGTGAAACAGCCCACTGGGCATGTAGGAATCTGTCATTGATGCCATTCACCCATGGCATTCATTTTTCTGAATCTCACTTTTCTCACCAGCATGAGAGGATGGTGAATAAATCAGAGATTATGTTCTGGTGGACCTTGGACTAAATTTTGTCTGCAACTGTGTTTGTTTGCCTGTAGAGGTTTTTTGTTTTTTAAAAGTTTTGTTTTAAGTTAAATGGAATTAGTCATACAATATCCATATTTCTGGGTTCTTTGAAAAAGTCAGTCTGTTTCACAATACTGGGTCCACATTCTTCCATGAAAATAATCACCTGGAGCAGAGGAACTGCGTCCCCATTAAAGTAAGCCTGAGCCCTCCTCCCGATACTGCTCGTGTTACTCACTTATGTTATATACATGGAGATTGTCATTAGTTTGAATTTTTAAAGCTATGGAATAGTAAATTGCCAAAGTCCCTTGCTAACTCTAAAATTGTTTCTAAAGGCACTCATGTTGTAAACTGAATACATTAAACATTAGAGAAATTGGTTTTCATATGCTGGCGAAGTTGGTCTTCAGCCCTTCCTGGCTCTAATATTCAAGTAATCTATGCCAAGCTAAGACATTCCTGAGACTGCTGTATTACTTGACACATCGCTAGGCAAGCCAGCCGTGAGCTGGTCTTAGAAGTCACTAAAAGGAGCAACTTTACTTGTCACCATTGATCTGGGATGAAAACATCGGTAAGTTAAAATTGAGGATTGCAGGTACACCCTTCCCTGCAGTTTTAAATAAACACAATCAGTCTACCTGGGGCTAAGCAACTGTTTCTTAAAGCATGTTTGTAAATGTGTTTATAAAGCAAGAACCTCCAATCCATCAGGCCTCAAAGAGCTAATCAATATAGTCCAATCTGATCTCAGAGGAGTTTTGCCTCTGGGAAGTTTAATTTATTTCAACTCATGGCCATGAAAAAATGAGCAGCCATGGCATTTTGACAAAATAGAAAAAGTGGATGATGGTGTAGCCAGCAACAATCCCATTTCAATTTTCCATTTTATCTGAACAAATCACCCCATTGCATAGAGTGACCATGAAAACTGATCAGGCATGGGCTAGCGTATGGGCCCAGATAGGAAGAGAGAGCATCGAGATGGCAGCTACAAGAGACATTGTTACTCACAGACCCCACTGCCCATTAAAACATTTCTGGAGAGGGAGTAGGAAGCCTGGGAAAGAGTTTTGGTAGGTAATCTACTAGATAAATGTCCTTTTAACAGCACTTATATCTAGAGATAATCACTTTCCATAGCGAGGGTGTTTGTCCCTGAAAAATAAATTCCCCTGATGTCTGTAAGGGATGGATATCAAGTGCCATTTCCCTTTTGGAGTTTGGCACGATAATGACATAAACGAATCCCAGGAGAGTATTTCTTATTTTTATGCACCCGAAATAGAATCCAGGTCTATCACATACCGCAAGACAGCACAGCTTTTCGGCTGGTCCCAAGGGAAACACAAGGAGTGGCAGAAATGAAATGTGCTATCCTGGGAACCCTGCTATATTCCAGCCGGTGTCAGTGGCATCTGTTTGTATAAGTGACACATCAGTCCCCACTCTTCTTACGCAGATTCACTAAACAACTTTGTCCATTGTCTTTAAAATACAAAGGATAAGGCCTGGATGACAAAAGAGAGACTCAAGAAATCTAATGGGAAGAAGGCACTTTTTCAACAGAATTTGTTTAAGTACATGTACCCAGAAATGGGACCCAGAGTTACAGGAGTGCTCCAGAAAGCATAATGCACATAAACACCTAGAGAGGACAACCTCATTCTCTGGAAATGCAAAATGCAGCGAGCAGGTGAGTTGTCCTGAAGCCCTGCCGCCATTTTCTTTAATGGAGAAGTTGTCCTGAGGAGATGACTTCTCCATTAAAGAAAGGCCAGGAAGCCAGATGTCTAACTAGAGATTACAGTTAGCACCTTGAAAACCAGTCAGATTCCTTTTGAAGTCTCCCAGGATTCCTTAGGGCAGGGGCATCCAATCCGTGGTCCATGAACTGCATGTGGCCCAGAATGGCTATGAATGTGGCCCAACACAAAATTGTAAATTTACTTAAAACCTTTTTATTGCTCATCAGTTTTTGTTAGTGTTTGTATATTTAATGTGTGGCCCAAGACAACTCTTCTTCTTCCAGTGTGGCCCAGAGACGCCAAAAGGTTGGAAACCTCTGCAGGGCTTTCAGAAGCAATGAAACATGGAAGAAGGGACACAAGACTTGAACCAACTATTAATTGTAGCCATAGCTGTACCACTAACTTTGCAAGTGGGCATCCTCATCTCTTGAAGTCCTTGTCTTCGCAGTTTTCTAAGATCCACTATGACACAATCCTCAACTATGATCTCCCCTAAGACCTCACATCTGCCGCTCTTTAGTTCCTGTTAAAGTGTCAGCTTGTTGGATATGGACATTATTTTTTAAGAATGACAACTGCATAGGTTAATTCCAGTTCTACACATTTAAACCCCTACAATGTTCTTTCACAAGTTAAGAGACATCTATTTTGAAAGTCGTGATGTAGAATTGGTCTGGAGTTGATTTGTGGCATTTATATTCTCCAAAGGTATTGGATCTCATTCATAAGCTTTCAAAGGTTAGAGCCGCATGACCATAAAAAACCTCCTGACGAGGGACCTGCTTTAAAATACTCTTTGTCAAAAAGGAGATTTTATCTCTGACACTATGTGTGGGCTCTTGAATAAGAATCTACTCACTTAGCTCCCATAGAAATAGGCATGGTTGACTATTCAGAGAGGACTCTATGGATTGAAAGCTCTTAGATATTTTTTATAGTGTTACAACAGAACTTATATTACAACATAATACTTCTTTGATTTAAAAAAGTTTAAATAATGCTAAAATAGATACAAAAATAAATGTGGCATTCAAGCATAAGAAAATGACCCTTGTCATTTGCTTGAACTCTGTCAGATTATTAAATAATTATATGTCATTATAACTGCATTCTTAGATGGATGGGCACTCACTGGAGAAGGTTAACAGTATGGGTGACGTGAGGGACAAGAACAAAGTCACATATTCTTTTTTAAAAAAGTTAAAGAGGTTTTCGATTCTACCTGTAAGAGAGATTTAAGAGTTAGCTATCTCTAAGTTCATGCATATAAAAATATAAAAAGGAGAAAAACACTATTACCTAAATGGTATGGAAGTGAACTTTAGTTATCTGGGGAATGAAGAAGAGGACTCCACACCAATTTATAAAACATATGTTATACAAGGCACTAAGTTAGTGCTATGGTTCACAGAGAATTAAAATAAAAAAGACGAAACAAAACCAAGACACCAAAATGCAGTCACTCAGCCTTTGGAGACAGAGAGAAGCTCATGAATGTACGAGTTAGATCTCGAAGCTCCAGTGTAAGGGTAGGCCTAAAGACCTTTGTTTATGACCTTATGAAGTTTTCTTTAAGATAAAAACAGAACAAAAACATGACACACCCTAGCTATACTTCGTGGCACTACACTATATTCATCCTGGGTCCAAGTCTAGGAGTTGTAGTAAACTTTATGGAAAGCAGAAGAATAATTTATTATTTGGAGCCTGGGATTAAAGGACCCTTTTTCCCTCTATACTTAGTACCTATGCCAAATGCAGAAAGGGGCACGTTAGATCAGCTTACCGCATCTAACAGGGAGGGCCACCATTGGGCACAGTTCCCTAATGAATAACCTCAGATGTTCTTTTCGTCTTTTATGGGCAGCCTGTATTTCACTGGAGTATTGGTCCCTTGGACAGGTAAGCTGTGCACATGACAACAGAGTTGATTTCATCCAACTCAAACTGCAAGTCCTCTTTGACATTTTTCGGAGTCACCTGGTTCTGTTTAAGAGTGGAGACCCCCGCCCCCTCTTCCTGAGGCAGGCCCTGCTCCTCACAACCCCAGCTTAGCTCTACCCCCAAGGGATAAGGTGTTGCTTCTTCCCCTTAGTAGGAGCCCAGAAGAGACATCAGGGTATTATCTTTTCAGGCAGTCTTTTTCTTCCATAAATAAAGAATCCCAGTTTCCTTTCATTACAATTCAGGCCTCCGGTTAGTCAGGCCTCAGGGCATATTGCTCATCCTACATCTTTCCCTTTCATGACAAGAAACTGGCTGTGTACAGGGACTGAGAGGTTTTCTTTTCCCACAGAGAGGAATAAGTATGGAATTCCTGTGTCTGAGGAGCCTCTCATTTGACTTGGGACACAACTAGTTAATGGTTATTAGGTACCTGTAAAGCCAATAATTGTGTAGATTTTTATTTACTTTTGTATTACCTTTTCCATTGTACAAAGGGTTGTTTAACAGGGTATGACTTAATATTTCTGAATCTCTGATTATATTACCACCATGACAAGATCTTACCCTGTATTATTTTTTCTCAGAGATCAAAGTTGGCACCTGTGATAAGTCTTACGACAAAATCCAAAGAACATTCTGTAGAAAAACTGGGGCTGAGCCATTAATTTAAATTGGAAGCATCTGTGATGAGCTAGTTTTACATGTCTTAGACTGGGCTTGTCTATTAGGAAGACTTTCTTACCGTGTGTAGTAACCCCCGTGGGGTGTGATGGTCAGTTTGATGGGCTAAGGGGCGCCTTAATTAAACATTACTTCTGAGTAAGTCTGTGAAAGTGTTTCAGGATGAGACTAGCATTTGAGTAGATAGACTCAGTAAAGTAGCTGGCCCTACTCAATGTGGGTGGGCAGCTTTCATTCCACTGGAGACCTGGATGGAACAAAAGGTAAAGAGAGGAAGGATTTCCTTTTTCCTGCCTTGCCGCTGAGCTAGAACATCTCTCGTCTTCTTTTGTCTTCTCACCTGGTTCTCAGGCCTGAATTACACGGACTTTCCTAGCTCTCCAGCTTGCAGACAGGATATTGTGGCCTTTCCCAGCCTCCATAATTGTAGAAGCCAATTTCTCACAATGCATTTTTATGCGTCGCCCTCCCCCAGCTGCCTCACTTGTTCTATTTCTCTGGGGAGCCCTTGTTAATATAACCTGAAACATTATGTAAGTCTCTAAATGTGATGTTTATTACTATACTACTGCCTTTACTTTACTTTAATACTAACTTTATTAATGTGGTCAGAACTAATATTTTTATGAAGTACAAATGTTCAGAACGATCAGGTAGGTGCTATTCTAAGACAATCTAAAACTCTACTTATAACAGTTCATGGGTTGGGTATTACTATAAAAAATTAAAGCTGATGAAAATTGTCCTCACAGTTTTATCTACAGAGTCCAGCACAAATAACATCCCTTTTTATTACACAATCTTTTATTACAAAATCAGAAGCATGTAATTCTGTAACATAACAATATCACACTCAAACACATCATATGACAGTTTTGGTGAAATGTTCAAATTAAAACTATAAATTATTACACCCATATTGTTACCCTACCAACCACACTCAAGCACGCATTACTTCTGCCAGACACTGTATTATTACAGAAGTGATCACCCCAAATCTAGTGGTATGTTTACCACAACATTTATTCTCTCTTGACATTGGTGACTCACTGGGCTCAGCCAAATGGTTCTCACCCTGGGTTTTTGCATGTCAAGTCAGACATTGGCTGAGGCTGTAACCATCTCTCAGGTTTTTTCACTCATGCATCAGGACGCTGTGTTGGGAACAATCAATAAGTTGAGGGCTAGGAGAGATGGGGCTCCTAGGGCCCCATCTTTCTCTTTTTTTATGTGGTCTCAGCAGCATGGGAGCCTCCGGGTTGCCATACTTCCCCCATAGGAGTCACCACATGGTGTGCCTTTTCATGGTGTCACTTCCATCACACTCTGTCTGTTAGAGGCAAGTCATTAAGGTCAGCCCCATATTCAAAAGGAAGCAAATTAGACTCAACCACTTCACGAGAGAAGAGCTAAAGAATAAGTACTAAAACAGTTATTTGAATCAGGGTTATCCTGACTCAACATCTGTCCTTAAACCCACTGGCTATGGTTTGGTTTTCCTTTTTAACAAGTTTCTCTGAAAATTGCCTAAAGAACACCTGTCCACTTAACCTGTATGAACCTGCACTCAACTGAAGTTAGAGATCTAGTCATAATGATCTATGAAGCTCTCTCTCTCCCTGACATAAATGCTCAGAAATATGTTCTATAATCTCCAGGAACTCCACTTTTGGTAGAAGATGTAAAAAGACAGCATTGGAATATACACTGGCATTGTCTTTGTCTGAAAAATCATTTTATTCTTTAACACACTTCTGATTGTTTTTCCCTTTCCATTTCTCTCTCACTCTCTCTCTTTCTCCATTCTTTTTATCTCTCCTCTTCTTCCTTTTTATCACATATAATTTGTGGTGAATCATTGTGTTTTTACCTACTTGACAAGGCTTATATTCAACCCAACTGAAATTAATTTTCATGTAAAATTCTCCCAACAGACATGGCTTCTTAAAAATCAAGATATATTGCATTAACACCATTTCTTCTGACAATGATTCTTCTAATTCTATCAAAAAAGTAATCAAGTTTCCCTTGATTGATTGAATGATTTATTCTCTATAGAGCCAGGCTGCTTATGACTCAAGGCTCTGTGATCATTGAGGCACTACAAGATTTCCTGATTCTTTATATTTGTTATGGTACTTTGCTGAACCATGAATTTCTGTGAAAGGTTGAGAAGATGGTGATTGGATTTCTTTTCTATTTGGAACTCCTAACTCTCCCAGTGGCTGGCTTTGCATACATTTTCAGAAGTCTCTCTAAAATCCATTCAACTAAAAGTGGATGAAAATAAAACAGAACAACAAAACCACACATTAAATGCATCAATGCCTCTTCCTTACTTTTGCATAAGAATTAATAGGCCAATGAATTCTCTCTTTCCAGCTTTTCCTAACAGCCACAAATGCCTTCATTTATTGCTTTCTGCACACTGAAATCTTTCCTAGGTTTCTACTGATGCCTATGCACCAGGCGTGAGAGATTTGGCTTGCAACCAAGTACCCTGACTTGGCATAAATTTCGAAGCTTAATTGCTTCATCAGTGAAATGGGAAGACTAATTTCTCAAAACCTGATTCACAGGGTTATTTTGGATGAATCAATAGAAATGTTTCCTACCACTCATTAAGCCAACCTTCTCTTATTGGACAAACAATAGAAATGTCATACATTCTATAAATTTCAAAATTTAAACTGCATTAAATATCGTGACATAAAATAGAATGTGTGTGTGTGTGTGTGTGTGTATAACTATTTCTCTAGAGGTTTTTGTGTATCAACTTCTCTTGGTAATCACTGAACTAAAAGTTTCAAAAACGTCTTATAAAGTGATGAGTGTCCTATAAATACAAACATCAAATATATTATCTCATAAAATCACAAAAACTTTGTGATTGTAGAGCTTATTATTGCCATTTTAAAGTTAAGAAATTCAAGATTAAATTACAATGAACATCAGAGCTAATAACCAAATACTACTTCCCTGACCATAAGTTTATCAATACTCCTAATCCTCAGAATATTTAACATTATTTGTCTATATCCACCACATAGAACCTTGAGCCAAAACATGAATTTCTATTTATTGCTTTGTTTTCCCTGGAGAATACAACTCATCTTCTATAGACTGTAAACTTTTTGAAAGGAGAACATCTGTTTTTTTTCCTCCTCTAGTGCTAACTTGGTATTGAATAAGGCATTGTTCTTCAACAACCTGATTTAGTGTGTGTTTTTCTAAATATATACTGGGCATGGTTTTCCTTCCCATACACTGTCATATCATGATTACTTGCTTGAGCTACTCTTCCTACCAGGTATGCAGGTAGAAACCTATATCTCTTTAACTGCTGATTTTCATAGGATGACCAGGGCAGACGATCAAATTCTCTGTCTAAATCCCTCCCAGACCACATTGGTGAGAGACGTATTTCAGGCCAGGCTGATGTAACTTTAACTGTTCTCTTTGTGCATCAAGAATAAACAATGCTTTTAGTGCATCTGGCAGATGGCAACTTCACATGCATTGACACTTAAAAATAAACAAAATCAACACTACAAAGTCCCTTAGAAACATAATACAATTGTTAGTTCTCATGGCCTCTATTTCTCTTTCAAACATTAAAGTGTTAGTTGTCGATTTCCATCTGCCACATCACCATATCACACAATAAAGCTATTGTGGTTATTTCTTGTGCTCCCATTTCCCTGACATAGGTTAAAGTGAGAACTACCTTTCTTCATCCTTTTGGCATCATCCCAACAAATTTAAATAGAAAATGTCTCTCCAGCCTCATAGACGGAGGTCAGATGACAGCTAGGCAGCGGGGTGGGGAGGGTTAGGGGAGGAGGGGTTGAACATAAAGGAAAAAGGGTTGCGGACATGGACAACAGGGTGGTGATTGCTGGGGGCAGGGGGGTATAAGGGGCTACATGGTAATGAACAACACACAATAAAGATTACATATTAAAAAAATGTCTCCATCAAGGGAGTGTAAGTGGGTTTCAAATGATTATCAAATTAATTATGAAATAAGTACCACATGATAATTATCACACTTTTCCATTTACAAAGTGTTATTTATTTTACAGCATTCTTTCAAATGAATTATTTTGCTTTGTTTTTTTGTGTGACTCCAGAGAGGTCAACAGAGACTCATAACATGGGTAAGAAAATCAAGTTGTAAATAAGATTAACGAGTTAACACAACTCATGAAGTTAAAAGTGAAAGAGCCGGGGCACAAAGTTTTAGCAGTATGGGAAGAAACTAATGTTTTATGAGTACATATTTTATGCCATTTTATTTAGACCTCGTAATTCAGGCCCCAAATTAACATTTCTCCACCTAATCTATTCATGAACCTCTCAGCCTTAATGCATTGTGCCTCTGTTTCCTAGTAGCAACGCCACCAAAGTGTAGATATGGCAATTATTCCTGACCATGGGTTAGTTATTAACAGCAAAAGTGTTGCAAACATTTGAAAAAATTAGAAGTTCCCCCCTATACAGATATAGGGGTCACCTAGAAAAAAATGTGGCTCGTGGTGGCTTTGAACTGCATCATTTTGGCTGGGTCAAACTACTTTTCCCAGAATTCTCTTTCCTCTGTGTCTCAGGCTAGGATATAGCACTAGGGACATTACCACTTGAGGTTTGATGAGAAGAAATGACGTGGCAGCCATTTGGGTTTTCTGCTCTAACAAAGGTCTGAACAGGTACTTCTGTAGCTCACACAGCTTGCGGCTAATCGGTTGGTTTGCGGTATTGGTGAGAAGCCGCAGCCTGGCCTTCAACAGTTCTGCCTTTTCCTGGACCCTCCCATAGCGTCTCCCATTTCAGGGCCAGGCGCGTGTTTTGCTCTGTGATGAAGGACATCAGCTGTTCCTGCAGACACCTACTTATCACAGTTAGTAGCACTGAAAACTGACCTGGGGACCCCATCTCAGAAATTCTAGCTCACCCTTGCTCTCCTCCCTTACCATCTATTTTTATCTGCCTGGAACAACAGCCTTACAGAGACTGTTTAACCAGTGCCACCGTGGGACAAAGTCAAGTCCCTGTAACAATGCATCCTTGGAGTTCAGCTTCCTTGGCTGAACCCTACCTGATACATAATTTGTCACTGAGAGAGATTCTAAAGGAATGATATCTTAATGTGGGTTTTCTGGGCAGTTCTGGGTTATCTGGTTTGTTCTGATAATATTTAAAAGTCCTAATCACTCTCATTTAGTGCTAAGGAGACACTAGTAGTCCATGTCATGTAGCAGCAAAAGCATTATGCAAATTATCACCTGCAGATACCTGTAATCAAACACCTATAGAAAACAAGCCTCTGAGTGACTAAGTAGGTGCTGCCATAGAATGTTTTATTCAAAGTAAGGCACTGGGTGGGGTTGATTGGTTGGTTCTAAATTTACTGGAAACATGGAGGAAGAAAATGATGAATGGAGGGCTTCAACTTGCCAGCCAAGGTCTGCATGACAGGCCTGAAATTGTCTTTGTCTTTACCTAAAAGAAACCGTTATCTTCTGTGACCACAGGGCCTGTATTTCTCAGAACCAAACCCGAAGTCTTATCTTGCAGAGGCTGAATTATAATACAAATTGCGTCTCCAAGCTCCTGGAGATCTCTATTATTCAAAATTGGGCATTAATTGGGAGGGGATAAGAGCTTGCAATTTACAATGGGACATGGGTATATTCCAATAAAGCTGGGAATTCTGGACCCCTAACGTCTGTGAAGTCTTCTGCAGGAGAAGCAACACTCCCACTCCTGCCTGAAGACATTAGTTTCACCTCGTCTGGGGAAACCATAATAGTCTGGGAAGAACTGCTGTTCCTTATCAGGCACTACCTTCATCACATATCTTTGCTTCTAAATCTATAACTACACTCAAGTTCCTGCTAGCCTCAAATTGGAAAGAACAAAGTCTGACCTGGAAACAGGTATGAGGCACACCAAATCGCTGATTTTGCTAACAATGAAGTTGTTGAGACTACCAGCTGGCTGCTTTGGGATTCTCATGCCAGTGAATCATCAAGCAAAGAATGGGGTGACGGTAGTGGCTGGGGTGATTAACCCTGATGATCAAGGAGAAACCAGTTTGCTGTTACATAGCGGGTGTTGGGAGGAACACACTGGAATGCAGGAGAACCCTGGGCTACCTCTGGGGATAAAGTCAAATACAATCTATAATAACCCAAGGTTGTCAGGACTGTCAGTGGCCCTGACACTTAAGGAGCGAAGGTCTGAATCACCCAACTAGCCCAGGAACCACAACAAATTGAGGTGTTCCCTGAAGACAGAGAAAACAGTGAACGGGGAGTGAAAGATGGTAGTCATAACTAGCAGCTAGGATCACATAACCAGTTACACAGATGAGGACTACATCAGCTATGAATACTCTATCTTGATTTTGATATGACTGTCTCTGTGCGTGTAACGTAAAATTTTTCTATCTAATAATTTAAGTTACAGGAAGAATGTGAATCAGCTAGAAGAACAATGAACATCACCCAAAGTTGGTCTTTATATCCTCTTTTGGGGAAAGGGTTAGCAAAGGTTAACATAGAGAGTAGTTACCTACTGTAATATAATACAATACAATGTAAAGCAATACAACTTTGTAAATTTTCTAATTTGAAAAGAGTGGGCTGTAGTAGCTTTCTGATGAGTCAACTTGGCCAGGCAGAACTGTTTCCCAGAATTTCATTCTTTGAATATTTCCAGTTAGAGTGGCCCAGAAGAGACATTTCTCTACAAGATTTGGAGGGCAGAAGTGAAGCAGTAGCCATTTTACAGTTTATGATAGAAGGTTAGGCAGGTGCTTTTGTAGTTCACACACCTCATTACTGAGGTACTGGCTCCGCTCAGTGGCAGGGGCAGCAGGTGGGTCTGAAACTACTCCGCCTTCTCCTGGATACTGTTGCAGCTTCTCTGACTCCTGGGCCAGGGGCATTTAGCACCACGATGACGATGGCACAATGACGGGCACAGCTTCTTCTGCAGAGCACCCACTTCATCGAGGTCAGAGGCAGCGGGAACTGACAACAGCTTCCAGCATGTGCTCGTAGGTTCCAGCTCATGCTTAAGGATCCGGCTTGAGTTCGTGGTTCTAGCTTGTGCCTCCAGCTTGATCTTACTCTCCCTGACTACCCTACATCTCTCCCATCTAGCTGCCTTCCTTGCAGACTTAAAGCTCCAGCATCAAATGTGAAGACAACGGCCTTGAGAAAGTTTTTAAGCAGTTTCCTCAGTCACAGAAGGTCATGTCCCTGTAAACAAACTCCTTAATATGCATTCTTCTTCTCTGATTGAGCTTTGACTGGTGCAGGCCTTCTAATTAACTTATAATCGTATTCTTTGTTTCTGTGTTTCTCATGTAGTGCTTCTTTGATACTAGTAATAATATCTCACTATTATTAAAATAGTAGTTAATATTAATATAGTAATTCCTGCCTCTCAGTACCCAATTCTGAAATATAGAGATAATTTTTTCTATGCAAGGACTTAATGTGAAAACAGAAATTATAAATCTAAAACATACTGTACCTAATAAAGGCTCAATAATGATAGCTATCTGTTTTTTTTTACAAATAATATTAGTGTCTCTTCAATAATTAATATCTCTAAAAGTCTCTTGCGATGCATGTGCTTTTGTAACACTCATGAAAAGTAGATGGCACAGGTAAGCATTATCATTGGTATTATTATGGTTCTTGTTATTGTTGCAATTTTACAGGTGAATATAACAATATCTTTCAAGAGCTTACATATTTAGGGTCTTTGACTCTGAAAGGAAGAGACAGCACTTCTTAAACTTTTACAGAATGTTTTGCCTGCACTTAATGCAAATCTCTTGTTTATTTTGATGCTAGAAAAAGCAGAAAGCTGAAATAAATGTGTTGATTCTCTTTCTCTTCCATCTGCATTGCATCCTAATGCTCTTGGCTTTGATGCGCTCTTTCGGTCATATTTGATATAGCTGTGCAACGTCTTTTTTCTGCCAAGGCTTTGCTTCAAACACTCCATTGCTAGTTCAACTTGTGAAAAGTTGGAGGGAACACATTTTAAGCATTCCACGAGCACTCTGCTGAAAAGGAAACCACTATTTCTAATGAGCACTTGAGAGTGCAGTGGATTACAGAAACTGTTTTCTAAGATCTGTCACAAATGATTTAGTTTTATTAGTTTTAATGGCCCTCAGCTATGGGCATGGGATATAAGTGAAAATTAAGATATTTTTCATGAGATGAAAATAGATTTCAATCAGAGAAAGTGTTTTTACTCCCCACCTCGTCCCACTTGCTTATGTCATTTATTTATTTATTTATTGGCAGGCAATTTTGGTTAAAAGGAAACCACTGTAAGAGGTGAGAACACAGGGTTATTTTCTCATGAGAACAAAGCTCTTGTTGTATTGGAAAACTCCTTGTTAATTGTACATAAGCTGGTTGGTTTGGCAAGCTCGAAGGCAGGATGGCAGAGAAAGGGGGTAATGTGTTAAACTGGAGTTTTATCCCGTGTAGAAACAGGAGCGAATATTTTTATTCTTAACTAAAAGTTTGTCTCCCATGATAGCAGGCACAGAAAATAACCAGGAAACTCATATATTGCTTCTAATTCATTACACTTTTGCTGCTTCTGCTTTTGTACACTGTAGCTTTTCTTCAGGAGTTTCGTTTTTCCTCTACTTTGCTATTGTTCATCACTCACTGAGAAGTACTGCTATCTGAACAGGTCTATATATTTTGTTCTTTATAAACAAGTTAAGTGCATTTCTTAAACAGCTGAATGGTTTGGGCAGTCCATCCTCATCACTCATTGGTAAGTAAGGGAAGTTGGCGAGTGGGATTGGTGATGAATGTGAGATTTTTCCATTGCAACAGCTGCGTTCTAGCATTTCTTCATCCTCTACAGCAAGGCAACTGCATGGTTCAAAAGAGAGCCAACCAAATTCTGAATTAGGAAGCATGGAGTATGCACCTCCCCTGCCATCCATTCACTACCGTTATAACCCCGAGCAAGTCATTCCAATTTCCTGTGTCATTTCTTTCAATACTTGCAAAGTACAGCTCTCAGAAAACATAGACTGGGATTATACATATGGAACAAACAAACAAAAAAAACATCTTTGCCTTCAAGGAGATTACTATCAAGTGTAGGAAGATTAAGTATTAAGCAATAGATTTAACTCCAAATCAAGTTACATTGTATATTGGAAGGTAATAATTTTTGTATCATGTAAGTTGCTAGGGCTGCAACAAAATACCACAGATAGGGTGGCTTAAATAATAGAAATTTATTTTCTTGTAATTCTGGACTTTAGAAGTCCAAGGTCAAAGTATCAGCAGGGCTGGATTCTTCTGAGAAGGCTTTGTCCTTGGCTTTTGGATGGCTGCTCTCTCCCTATGTCTTTACAGGGTCTTCCTTCTGTACCTCTCTGTGTCCTAACCTCTTTTTGCAAGGACTCCAGTCATAATGATTTGGGGCCCACTCTAATGACCTCATTCTAATTTATTTGCCCCTTTGAAGATCCTGTCCCAAATAGAATCACATTCCGAGGCACAAGGGATGAGGACTTCAATATATGAATTTGGGGAGGGGACACAATTCAGTCCCTAACAATTATCATGAAAAGAAAAAAAGAGTTTGGGAGGAGGAGAGAGAATGCTGAAGAGTGCTTTGACATTGATGGGGATTTTGAAGGCAGACTTGATTGAAATGATGATGTACGCACGAACTGAGAAGGAGCAGGGGTGTGGGCGCTGGGGGTTGCTGGTAGGAGTACGATTCACCAGAGAGAACAGTCAATCCAAAGGCCCTGAGGCAGGAGAATCCAGGATGCCTGAGGGTCGGTGGGGTGGCCAGCATGACTATAAGAGGGAGTGGAGATGTGGCCATTGACAGAGCAGGAACACAGTACCTTTAAGTGTAGGATGGGTGATTGAAAGAAATTGGGTTTTTACTCTGAGAGTACTGAAGAACCAATGGAAGATCTGAGCAGAGGAATGGCCTGAGCAAGCTCACTCCCTCACCTGCTATTTTGAGAACAGATTACAGGCCAGAATTATTCAACATCAGCACCACTGACATTTTGGGCCAGAAAATTCCTTGCTGTAGGAGACTGTCCTATGCATTGTAGGCTATTTAGCATCATCCCTTGCCTCTACCCACTAGATGCCTGCAGCCAACTTCCCCCTGGGGAAGAAAAAAATTAGTCTTGATTGAGAACCATTGTTGGAGGTGAAACAGAGGAAAATCTCAAAGACCAATTTGGAAGTCATTGCAATAATCTTGACCAGAAATAATGATAACTTGGGTCACAATTGTAGCATTTTGGATATTCTGAAGGTGGAGTCAACCTATTTTGAAAGTCATCAACAAAATGAATGTGTGGTATGAGATAGGATTAAAATGGCTCTGAGGCATATGCCCTGAGACATAAGCAGAGTGGATTTACCTCACGCTCATACAGGGAAGACTGCGGTGAGAGCAGTCTTGGTTGGATAGGAACGGAGACCCTTCTTCATACAAGGGAATGGGAGGCAAAGCTACATATATGGATAACGACAATGAAAAATAAGTAGATGAAGCATGTGAGCTTGTGAACACTTCTTCTAATTTATTTTTCTTTGTGAAGTAGGAAGCAAGATCACCATCACCTGAGAGTAGGAATGAGACAGGAGGTGTTGGAGGTTTAGGGTAAAAGATAAGGTGTGGAATAGAATTCTAGGAGAGTATTTTTTTTTAAATATGGTGCACTACTGTAATTCTGAAGATGTGAATTGCAATAACCTTAATAAGTATTAAGGGTTACTTCTAATATCATAACTAACATTTGAGTGCTTATTAAACCAATAAACCCAGACCCAATATGATTTTTAATTTATTTTCCACTGTTCTGAACTAAACACGCTGTGTGTGTGTGTGCAATAGCCAAAACAGACTCTGTTCCTCTGGAAATATATTTACTTGCTTATGGAGAACTGATAGTTTATATTAGGGCAGCACAGCACTTAAGGTTCTTGTCCTAAATCTCATGAGTACTCATAATTAAGAACCATCTCCAAGGAAGAAACCTTCAAATCTGGAGAGTTGCTGGTTTCCAGTACATCTGAGATGGAACGGCATTTGAGTCAGAATCATGCCAATACTCACCCCACCCCCTCGCTGAGTTTCCATTACTGTTGATTAGAAAAGATATTTCACTGAATGCTTCTGAAAATTCTGAGCTCCTCTTATGGACTCAAATTCTCTTTTTACATGGCCTTCATTCAGCTACTCAAGAACACCAATCACTTTTCCATGTCAAGGTTTTTGTACAGTATACTCTTTGCCGAGATTATCATTTATCCAAAAACTCTTATCTAACAACACCTACGTTTGAGAAACTGCCTAGTCCACATTATAAATGTTAACTTATTTAATCTTCACTAGCCAATAGAATTATTCAGTAGCTAATAGTTATTCCAACAGAATGTGAGTAGAAGTGAGGTCTCACTTTTTGGCAAGGAAATTTAAGAAAAAAAAATGTTCTCTTTTATTGTTTCTTTTCTTTTCAACCTGCTGGAATTAGCATGTTCCAGTGAGGTCCTAAGGGATGCTATAGCCAAAAGATAGAAGGAGACTGGATCCCGAAATCAATACATGGAGGAAAGCTGGCAAGGAATAACTGTATTGGATCATTACATGAAAGTGATGAGTTTCTATTTCATTAAACCTCGAAAATTTTAGCACTTATTTGTTACAGCAACTAGGATTACTAATATAAAATTCTTCACATGGATGACTCTTGTTGTAAAGGTGTCTGCTTAAATGTCACCCCGTATAGAAGCCTTCCCTGGACACTCAGCCCATGTTAGATCTTCTATCGTGCTGTAGCTCAGTATCTCTTTTATTACATCTCAGACCGTTTTAATTACCTGGTGTGTACTATCATTGGCACAAAATCTCTGTGTCAATTTACACCTTGAAACATTGACTGCCGCAGCCCTCTTTGTCTAGCATATTGTAGGGAACATAGGATATGTTTAATAAGTAGTCCTTAAAAGAAGAATTACTTATTATTATCTGCCTCTGTATTCTAGATACATTCACCAAAAAAATCATGAGTTGGGTATTAGTTGTGTTAGGGAACATTCTGTGTGTTAGGGAATATTCTGTGTATACTATTTGTTAATAACCTTTGCATTTTTATGTCTACATTGCCCATTTCCCTCCTTTTTCTCCTATTCAAGCTCCTTTACTCAACATTTTCATTGTGGAACAATAGCTGAAAATTAACTTTGATATTCACTAGCAGCATTCCATTGCTTGTGGGAAATCTGAGGGTCAATGAAGTAAAGAGATTTGCTATATAAGGTCTGCAATTCACTGAGCATTTTACATACATTATTTTATTGGATATGTTATGGCAGTTGTATATGTACAATGTCATAATTGTCCCAGTTTGCAATGAAAAAAACCGAGGCTCAGTGAGCCTAAGTTCACATAACTTCCAACTGCTACTTTTTCCCTTGAGTCTCTAGGATCCTCATTTGTACCTAAATTATGTGATGGTTGGCCATATATTTGGAGAATAATATATATTCAGAGGGGCCCAACCCCTTGTGGTTGCTTTGCTTCTAGAGAATTTTATTTATCTCAGGCTCTGCCTTCTGACACGTTAAGCCCATAAGAATTTAGCTTTCTGTCTTGACTATTTAAAATTTTCTCTTTATTATTAGTGTTCAAAATTTTAATGGTTATTTAGTATAATTCTCTTTGCATTCCTCCTCCTTCATGTCTGTTGGTCTACTTGAATATGTGCTTTTATACTTTTTCATTACATTCGAAAATTTGTGGCTTTTTATTTCCTTTGTTCCCATCATCTCCCTGTATTCTAATTACACCTTCGTTAAACTTAGAGTTGTCCTGGAGGTTACTAAGGATCTGTCAATTTATCTCAGTCATTTTTTGCTTTATAGTTTGCGTGGTATTAGTTGTAATGTCTTTATGTTTACCTATCTTTTCTTCTGCAATTTCCAACCTACTCTTTAGCTAATCAAGTAAAATTTTATATTTCAGGTATATATATCAACTTTAAATGACTCTCCCTTGGTCTTTTAAAAATAGTTTTCTCTTCATACAATACATTTTTTAAAAAAATCCAAGCAATCCAATTTAAAAATGGGCAGAGGGCCTGAATAGACACTTCTCCAAAGAGGACATACAGATAGTCAATAAACATTAAAAAATGCTCAATGTCATTAGTCACCTGAGAAATGTAAATTAAAACCACAGTGAGATATCACCTCATACCTCTTAGAATAGCTATCATCAATAAATCAAAAAAAAAAACAACAAGTGTTGGTGAGGATGTGGAGAAAAGGGAACCCTCGTGCACTATTGGTGAGAATGCAGATCGCTGTAGCCACTGTGGAAAACCATATGGCATTTCCTCAAAAAAATTAAAAATGCAACTGCCTTATGACCTAGTGACTCTACTTCTGGGAATACATCTAAAGAAATTCAAAACACTAACTCAAAAGAATACATGCACCCCTGTGTTCATTGAAGTTCAAACGCCCATCAGTAAATGAGTGGATAAGAAAGCATTGTACATTTACACAATGGAATACTACTCAGCCATAAAAAATGAAATATTACCATTTGTGACAGCATGGATGGACATAGAGGATATTATGTTAAATGAAATAAGTCAGCGGAGAAAGACAAATACCATATGATTTCACTTATATGAGTGGGTGTGGAATTTAAGAAACAAAATAAACAAACAAGCAAAATAGAAACAGATTCATAATACAGAGAATAGACTGATGGTTGCTATAGGGGAGAGGGGTTGGGGAACTAGGTGAAAAGGGGGAAGGGATTAAAAACTACAAATTGGTAGTTACAAAATAGTCACAGAGATGTACAGTAGAGCATAGGGAATATAGTCAATAATATTGTAATAATTGTGTATGGTACCAGCTGGGTACTGAAAGTACTGGGAGGAATATCTTATAAAGTATATAATTGTCTAACCACTAGGTTATACACATGAAACTAACACAAAACACAATATTGAATGTAAACTGTAGTTTAAAAATAAAATTCAAATTAAAAAATATTTTTCACTTTTATTTGGTTTATTTTTCCTTTAAATTATTGAATATATTTTAATACCTGTTTTAAAGGCCTTGTTGCTAATTCCATCATCACCAATATTTTCCATTATGTTTCTGCTGATGGATCTTTGTTGAATTTTGTATTCATTTAACAAATGTTGACTTTTCAATTGCCATGTAATTTATTTTAAATGTCCTTGATTTCTTAAGCTTGGCTTAATTTTAGTTAGGCATGTTTAACTTAAGTAGCCTTTATTCCAAGGTGGTTTTGGTCTTTCTGTGTACCAAGTGGAATGCTGCAAGTGTTCAAAATATCCCTTCTTTTTGTCTGAACGGAACTCGACTGTCTCCCAACTGTTTGTGAACTCCAGTTCTTCAACCCATGAACAGTTGTTCTACCACCAGTCAGTGTTCCTTGCCCCTAGGTTCTAATCCTATACATGCAGTTTGGATTTTAGCCAGATTTAAAGGAACGTCAATGTGAATGTTTGAACACTCTCCACTTTGATATTTTGCCCCACAAATTCCAACCACTTCAGCTTTCCCAAGTTCAGATTTAGTCTTTTCAACTCAACAAAACTATCATATTACATCATATCGGGCATGCCTCTCCTATGCTGGGTTTGGGTAAGTGACTTTAAGTTAAAAAAATAAATGCTAGAGCAACCATGCAGCTCACTTTGAGCTTCTCTTCTTTCAGAGATCAGGTTTCTGCACTTTTGGTTGCCTAATGTCTGAAAAGAGTCTTTAGATACGCTTTGTCCAGTTTCCCATTTTTGCTATGGGAGGCTTAGTCCAGCACTGGTTACAGTGTAGTGGCCAGAAGCAGAGTCACTGGTGTATTTTTTTAAGGTTATTAGTTGCCTTGAATAATTTCTTGAGGTGAACATAGGGCTTAAACAATGGACAGAGTGGCCTGGATTCCTTTTCCACTTGGTTTTCTAAAAAAGCCCTGGAATCTTTACCAAAATAGAAAACACTCAGATACTGAGATCCTATGCCTTCCCACATATACTTCAGGAAACCAACCTACAAACACAACTGGGGAGTTTTTCAAGGATAAGCATTTAGTTTAAATCAGTATTCAGAATTTTGGAAAACATCTATCTTAGCATTTCTTTTTTGCAACCAAGTAGTCCACTTGTTTAATCAATGTCTTTATCTTCTCAGTTTATTATTTAAAAGCTTGTAAAAAGTTAAAGTATGCAAGTATTCTGCTTTCAAATGCAATCACCAGGGTGATATTTAAGTATCCATTGCATTTAATAGAGTGATAGAAATTAAAATTAATGTATTTTTCTATAGTTTTCTTGAAAGGAGAGAGATAATTTCATTATTTTACTTGGACCATCAATACATTCATTTTTTTCTTTTATTTTAGGGTTATTCCAGTTAACATTATCAGTAACAAATAAGTCAGATTTTTTAAGTTTTCCAGAGGATGTTATATCTATAAAAATTACAGATAAATAAAATTATCTTTCTCTAAAATGGCTTTTATCTATCTTATTGGTGTTTGAAATTAAGCCAATGTTTTTCAAACAAAACAAAACAATCTCAGAAACCAAAGTGTTCCCACATGACTTCAGTGGGAGTCATTCCAAACAATATCATCTAACATTCTGAGAAACATTCAAGATTAAGATCTAACTTTGTATTTAAATTGCTGTATGATTTCAAGTTAATTGTTTAACCTTTGAAAGTTCTTTTTTTTTTTCATTTTTGAAATAAAGGCTTCAAAAGATAAAGATATGGTAATACAATGAGGAAAACCACAAAGTGTTATATAATGGGAGGGGGTCATCATCTGTCTTAGTTTGGGTTTCCCAGAAGTGGGCCCTGAGATATCTATCCGCACACAAGTGCTCTTCTGAGGAAATACTCCCAGGAAAACTTAGCAAGGTAGTGCAAGTTTAGGACAGGGCAGGAAAGGGTATCATGCGGTGGAGTGATTTCAAACAAGAATCCATGAAGGAAACTCTAGTTTTAATTTATTATCTAAATTTGTGTACTTGTAACCAAGAAGGTAGGCTTCGAGACTCCTGCACAAATCATTGGCTAAGAGCCATCACAGGCAGATGGAAACTCCAGAGCACTTCTGAGTATCTGTACTTTCTAGCCAAGTGTGGCGACAACCCATGGGCCCCCTCCAAAGTGAGTCACAGGTGCACTCTGTCAGAAACAAATCACACAGAAGCCAGAACAGAGCACACAGTAGCTGTACAAAGGATCTGAGGAGATCTTGAGAGAGCAGACAGTATCCACTATGTCACATTTGATTCTTTGCTTATTTCACATTGTCAGCTCTTTTATATTGTCATTTTTGTAGCACCCTTATTTAGCTTTTAATGTCCTTCAATATGTATTATGTATCTTGATAATCAGGATACAAATTTAGTGCTATGTGTGGAAATTTGAAATAAAAATCAGAAAACTGTTTACATTAAAAAGTAGTTTGTGGAGATTCCAAGTAACCAAGTGTGTCCCCTAACAATAAGTTCATGGCACTCTCTCTCTTTCCTAACACAGCAGCATGGTACACACATAACACACACAAATACATTTACTGTCATAGTTCTGTTTATATATTTACATTACATAAATATAAGAAATATTATATAAAGTATAATACATATAAAGTAGGTATTCCCAGAAATATAATTAAGTAAAGGAATGCAGAATTACAAATTGTATTTCATGTAATATATATTTGATATATGACATTTCATTCTTATTTTGATTGACTGTTTTACCATATCCATATAGACTAATTGGTATATGTTTTCTTTCATTATATAGAGTTATTGATAGTTTGTGAATTCCATGGATTCCATGTGGGAATGCCATTATTTTTTTAGTTGTCCTTTTATAATCCAACTCTAAAAATAGGTAGAAGAAGAAATAGATGTAAATTTTCCAATCATTAGTTAAATATCTAGTTTATCTTCCTTTCCTAATATAGGAAGGAAAAACTGTTAATATGTTTTTTATCATAATCCAAAATTCAGCCATATTTAATAAAAAAAGAAGGGTCACTCTTTACTTAAATATCATTCATGAGACTCTCATAAGTAGTTTTTTATTTATTTTCCATGTATCCAGCAAAATATGTAAAGTGCCACAGGGTCTTTCTTTTCCTTACAAGTCCTACAATACTTCTCTTGACCTAACCTAAACACTATCCATGGAAGTAGAATGATTTATTCAAAACCAAAGTCTAACAGACTCCAATCCCACTGCAATCCCTAGCCAGTCCATTTGAAAGTGCAAACTGTATCAAAATAATGAAATTACCGAATATACAAGAAGGACTCCACTCAATTCTGATGTAGTTTCACAACTTTATAAACTAAAAGAACAAGTTATAGTATATGTATAAAGCCAATAGTTGGCATCAGAATACTGAGTCCCCATCTCAGTTTCAGTCATTTAAAGTTTTACAACTTCAGCCGATTGTCTTTAATATAACTAGCCTGCAAGATGAGGATAGAAATACTCACTTAAGATTGCAGCAAAGCTGAATGAACTACCAAAGAAGAATCTCTATAATAATATGCATGTAATATAATAAATATGTGACAGTGTGCTTATATCTAATTTACAGTTTCCACATTGACAGTTAGTATTAGCTGGTCATGTTAAAAATTAGAAATGTTCTCACTTTTCTCCAACATTAACTCATACCTGATATTGGGGTCTATGGAGACTTTAAAAGAAAACCAAGACTAAATCTGTTTTAAAAAGACAAAACGTTCTCAATTCGATTAGCAAGTAATGGGAAAGCCTATGGCGTGTGTGTGTGTGTGTGTGTGTGTGTGTGTCTGTGTGTCTGTGTGTGTGAGAGAGAGAGAGAGAGAGAGAGAAAGAGAGAAAAAGAGAGCTGTCAATTAAGTCTGAATTTCATACTATTTCACTTCTCATTCTAAATCTGGCTATTAATTCCACATTCCTAATAGGATGAGAATAATTAAATTATCCCAAGAAATGTTGTTACTGTATTTTTAAAACAGATGGAAATTAAATCGAGCAAAAAGCTTAAGAGACAATCTGTTTAGTAAGATTTAATGTCAAGATTCACACACCAAAAGATCAGGATAAAGTTTGAGCAATCTTTTGGATTCCTCAGCAACTCACAGGCTCAAATCAGTTAAATCTGTGTATCATCAATCACTTAATGGTCACTTAGTTTAAAAACAAAATTGATTTAAAACTTCATGATTTCAAGTTGCTATAGCCAGTTTGTAGAAACCAAAATAGTTACTTGCAAGTTTATGTAAATTAATGTCTTATTGAACCAAGCAACAGCAGAAAAAACATTAAAGCAAGATGCACAAGATATTAAAAAGAGACCAAATAATATTACTCACCAGCATTGTGGACCTTGGCTAAAGTAAATCCATTCTAGCACTGTTTTTCCATCTGCAAGATAAGGTAAGTGGCTTCAGTTATATATAAGTAAATATCTAAATTTAATTATCTATAGAGAAATATGTCATGACCTGTGTACACATAATTAAACTTAATTCTTTATGTGATTTGAAGAGTATGAAAAATACTTTCTTGTTTGTTTGTTTGTTCTTGTTCATCATCTATCTTCAGCATTGCTATTCAATGATTAATCTTTTATGTACATTTAGTTTATATAAAATCAATGACAATTTTACCAAGTAAAGCTAATTTGCAATTATTGTCATATCCAAAAGAGTAGAATTTTAGGTAATGAGAGATGGGAGGGTAGAAGAGAGAATACCTTTGGAAGAGTAGGCTTCTAATGAGGAAGTGCTTACAGATTTTAAAAACTTATATGGTGACTTTAGACCTTGAAAGAGTAACTGGTGCTAAATCAGTCCTCTTGCCATGCACAACTATAAAACTCTACAAAATATATAATGTGGCAGTTTTGAGATGTTGCTAACACACTGTATGAACCTATGACCCATGAGAGAAAGGTCCCCGTGATAGCCCCGTGATTTCCTTTTGTGCTGAAGGAAATTTCCAGATTGTGGTACAAGTGGATATAACACATGTAGCTTGTAACCTACCTGCTAATGTTAGAAGAAATAGAATAGGGTGTGAGGCTACTGAGGTGGCTGAAATTTGTGGGAAAGGGTAGCAGGGAAAAGAGATTAGCACAGAGAAGCTGCTTCAGAAATTTGTACAGGTGACCATGTATTTAAAGCTATGATTACAAAGGGTCAGACTCCATGAGGTCCATTAGAGAATAGATACTGGGAATCCATGAGATGACCAGATATTCAGAAGTTACACAATGCTGGCAAACAGCCATTCTGGTTAGCCAGAGTAGACAGACTTCCCTGGATAGTCTGGGCTTTCAATTAAGACAGCAAAGGCCACAAGAGAATAATTTAACCCTAGACTAAGGACGTTTTTAGACCCACCAAAACAGTGACTATAATGAAGCCTCAAAGAATAAAGCTCAGACAGCAGGAAAGAAACTGTCTGCCAGAAGAAAATAACACTCCCTAAAAGACCGCAAAACCCCAAATCTCAAAAATGTAGCATATATGGTATCCTTCATATAATAAAATAAAATAAGCAGATATGTAAAGAATCAGGATATAATGACTTAAAATGGGGGAAAATATAGTCAGTATACTCAAATGAAGAGATAATGTAAATGCTGAATTAAGAGGCAAGGACTGTACAAAATAGCTATTATACAAATGCTTAAGGATTTAATGGAAAGGATGGATATGGTGAGTAAAGAGATGAGGAATATCAGTAGAAAATGTAAATGTTCTAGAGAAACAAATGGGAATTCTGGAACAGAAAAGTATAGGATCTGATATGAAAATGTCAACACATAGGTTTAATAGATCATTTCAAACCAACAGAGAAGAGAGATCAATGAAACTGACAGAGTAAGAGATACTATGCAAACATAACCTCAGAAAGAAAAATATGAGAAAATAAGAGAGGAAGACTCTAGAGACCTATGGGTAGCTATCAAATAGTCTTAGATAATTTTAATTATAGTAATACAAGGTAGAGACTTTCATAAAAATATTCAATAAAAGGATGAAATATTGCACAGTTGATGAAAAATGTCAATACCTAGAACAAGAAAGTATGATGTAATCAAGCAAAGTAAACATACAGGGGCATGCACAAAAGCACAAGACATACAAATAAGCATATCATAGTCAATGAGTTTAATAATAAAAAGAAAATATTAAATAAATGCAGAGGAAAAAGACATATTACATGATGGAGGAAAAGGTAAAATTAATAACAGAATGCCAACGAGAAACAACACAAGGCCGTAGATAATGAAACATTATCTTTAAAATGTTGAAGGGATAAAAATACCTTCAAAAATATGCCTTAAAATTGTTGTCTTCAAAAAGAGTCTTCAAAATATCACTTTCCAAAAAGGTAAAATGGAGACTTTTTCAGACAAACAAAAACTGAGAGAATTTTTCCCCAATAGCCCAGGCTTATAAAACAATGTAAAAGAAAATCCTCCTTCAGGCTAAATAAAATGCATGTCAGATAAAAACATAGATTTAAATAAAGGAATGAAGAACTCCAAATATAATAAATATCTTGGTAAAGATAAAAATGATTTTTTCTTTTTGATATCTTTAAGAGATAATTAAACATATAAAGCAAATATAATAAGGAATTATGATTTAACACATATAAAAGATAAATATATAAAAAGAATAGTACCAAGGACAGTAAGGAAGAAAGGAAATAAATGCTGCTTTAAGGTTCTAATCTATTATTGGCATGACATTACCTGAATAAAGAAAAACACATATTTTAAACCCTAGAGCAACTAATGAAAATAATTTAACAAGGAGTTACATTAAGTACTTTATTGCCTTATTTATATTAAGTTAATAGATGAAGTAAAGATGTTAAAGAAAACACAATACAAGAGGAGGCAAGGAAATGGCAGAAAAGGAGGAAAGAACTGATAGGACATCTAGAAAAAATAGTAAGATGATAGACTTAAACCCAATAATATTATTAATTGCATTAAATGTAAATGTAAATGAGTTAAAGCACTAATTAAAAAGCAGACAATATCAGACATGATAAAAAATACTCAACTATATGCTTTCTGCAAGAACCATTTAAAATAATACACTGACAACTTTAAAGTAAAATGTAATTATAAGGAAGCTGGACTGAATATACCAATATTTGACAAAGGAAATTGCAGATCAAGAAATATAATCAGAGATGAAGGGTATTAATAATATTAAAATAGTCAATTCATCAAGACAACATAAGAGACTCCTATCAAAGGCTCTCATATAAATATCAAACAAAATATGAGCAAAAATAATAAGAGAAATAAACAAACCAACAACTATATTATCAGTTTTTGGTATTTTTTTTTCAGTAATGGATGGAGCAAATCAGTAAAACATAGAATTTTTAAATAATACCATAAAACATATTATCAACAAAACTTCACACAAAATTGTAGACACACATTTTGTCTGCACACACATGGAACATTTGTGTAAATAGACCATAATCTGACTCATTGAACAAGATTCAATATAATTAAAATGGTTGAAATTATACAGAGTATGTTCTCTAACAATAATGTAATTAATTAGAATTCAGTAACAAGATACCTAAAAAATTCCACCAAAAGTTGACAATTGAATATACAAGTATGCACAACTCATGGTCAAAGAAGAAAGCACAAAGAAAATTGAAAAATATTTTAACTCAGTGGAAAAGAAAATGCATATGTAAATTTATGGGGTATATATAAAGCAATGCTTAGAAAAGTTATAGCTTTAAAAGCTTATACTAGAAAAGAAAAAAATTAAAATCTCATAATATCCATCATAAGAACCTAGATAAAAGAGCACATCAATTTAAAATATAAGACAGAATAAAAAAAGATAAAAGTAGAAATTAACAAAACAGAAAATGGACAGAATAGAAAAAGTAAATAAAGTATAAATTGTTTTTTAATGTTAAACATGAAAAAACTCTAGTTAGACCCCTCAAGAACAAAACAGAAAACACAAATTTTCAAATATTCAATATGAAAGAAAAGTTTCACTATAGGTTCTGCAAACTTTAAAAATAAAATAGGATATGATTAATGCCAGAAAAATGTGTCAACTTATGTGAAACTTGAGAGCTACAAATTACCAAAATTAACACAAGAAAAAATAGAAAATTTTAAAAGCTATCCAGTTAATAAAAAGTTGAATTTATAATTTTAAATGTTCTCAAAAGAAAGCTACATAAGTCTGGTGTCTTCACAGGTAAATTCTCTCAAACATATAATGTAGAAATAATATCAGTCTTTCACAAACTCAGCAAATGAAGGGCAACAGGGCCTCTCCCACATCTTGCATGGCCACAACAGAACGCTGTGCCAAAAGCTCGCAAGGGCATTATAAGAAAAGGAAACTGTAAACAAATGTCCCTCATAAACAGAAAGGGGAATAAAAATGCTGAACAAAGTACTAATGAAATAAAAACCATCAATACATAAAGAGGTTGCTATAATATAACAAAATGTGGTTTATGTAGGAATTTAAGGTTTGGACTAACATTTGAAAGTCAATCAATATAATTCATAACATTATTAGAACAGACTAAAAGGACATGATTTTCTCTCATGATGCAGAAAATGATTTGATAAAAGTCAATATAAAAACTTAGCAACCAAAGGATAAACAAAAAATATTTAACTTGATAGAGAGCATCTACAAAAACCCTGCAGCTAAGTAAACACTTAATGGGGAAAAAAATAAAGATTTTCCTCTAAACCCAGAAAAATGCAAGAGTTTTCACTAGTACTGCTTCAATTCCATTCTGTACTAGAGCTCCTAGCCAGAGGGCGGGGCGGGGCCAGGGGTGGGGGGCGGTGGAGGTGGTGAAGCAAGAAAATGAAGAGCAAGAATATGGGGACTTCTGTTTTGAGTCAAAATATTATAATAGAGACTGGATTTATCCTCCTACCTGAAATGACAGGAAAAATAAATGAACAAAAAAATATTAGAAACAATGTTTTTAAGACACCAGGCAACAAGAAGAATGATTTCTATGAGGTGAGAAACAAAGTTTCTCTACCATTTTCCAACTTACTGACTCAAGAGTTTCCAGGGCATGAGGCAGTTAGTGGTGACACAGTGGAACCCATGGGATCCCAAGTTTAGCAGATAGAGCTGAGAGAGTACAAAGAGAATAATATAGCTATAAGCTAACCAGACACCTAGCTTGTAGGAGACAGCCATCCTGACAGTTCTGGAAATCTGCAGGTTATCTTTGAGTATTCAGAAGGGTGTTGATCAGAGAAGTATGTGTGAGGAATCTACCTGAAGCCAAGAGAAGAATCACCCAAAAGAGTTAGAGGGAATTAGTGTTCACACAGGAACAAGCATAGTACCTGTTTTGCAGCTGGCTAGATTGGAAAACCTGAAGTTTACAGCAACACTTTGGGCTAAAAACTAGAGAACATACTTCAAAGAAGAAACACAGATGGTAAGCATGTAAAAAGATGCTTTACATTATCAGTTATTAGAGAATTGCAAGTGAAAACCACTATACACATTGGAATGGCTAAAATGAAAAGACCGGCCATACCAAGTGGTAGCAAAGATGTGGAGAAACTAAAATTCTCATATATGCTCAACAGAAGTAAAATGGTTCAATTACTTTGGAAGACAGGTTAACACTATCTTTTAAAAATGTTAAGTATATACCTACCATATGACCGAGCCATTCTACTCCTATATTTTTACCCAGTCAGCACAAAACCTTTGACTATCAAAATCTGTACACACGTGCCCCTTTATTTGTAATACATGTATGTGAGAAGTAGCCCAAATGTTCATCAACAGGTGAATGGATAAACAAAATGTGGTTCATTCTTACAACAAAATACTACTCAGCAAAAAGTAAACTAATCTGTAAAATAAAGTTTTGATACACACAACATGAATGAATCACAAATGATTACAGTGAGTAAAGAAATCAGACAGAAAATACTTTCCATATAATTCCTTTTATATAAATTTCAAGAAAATGCAAACTAATCTATTGTGATAATGAGCATCATGTTGGTTTTCTGTAAACAAGCAAGTGGGTTCCAGGAGGAGCAAAAGCAAGAGAATACAAAAGGCAGGAGGAAATTGGCGGGGGGGGGGGGGGGCGGTCAGAGCAATGGGTATGTTTACTACCTTAATTGTGGTTATGGTTTCATGGGTGTAAACATTTGTCAAAACTTAGAAAAAGAAAAAAGCTTTTGCAACTTTGGATTAAGCAAAGATTTCTTAGAACACAATAAAAACTAACAGTAAATGATAAAATATTAAACTGGACTTCATCCAAATACACTGTATATAAAATTTTTAAAAACTTGGTCACTTGAAGAAAATATCACAAGTACATGATTTTTTACCCAGATATATTACAGGCATTTTTACAACTCAATAATAACAGTAAAATAATCCCACAAGGTGGGAAAACAATGTAAACATTCACTTTAAAAAAGAAGATAATGTAATAGCTCACAAGCACATGAAAAAATTTCAACTATATTAGTTATTAGGGAAATTAATTTTAGACCACAAGGAAGTACATACCAACATATCCTGGAATGACTAAAATTAAAAGTCTGGCAAAATCATGTGTTAATTCACATATATGGAAACTAGAAATGTCACATAAAGCTGGTAAGGTTAAAAATGGTACTCCGGAGAACATTTAGTCATTTGTCATAAAGTTAAGCATACTTTTACCATATGACTCAGAAATTGGAATTCTAGATTATACACACAACAAATAAAAACATTTGTCCACACAAAAGTACAGAAATGCTCATAGCCACTTTATTCAAAATAGCCACAAAGTGGAAACAAATGGATGTCTATCATCCATGAAAGCACAACTAAATGAGGGTATTTATGACATATGTATGCAATGGCATACAACTCAGCTATAAAACAAGTTACTCAAAACTATAACATCAGTGAGTCTCACAATTATGCAAAACACAAAAGGGTACATTCTCTATTATTTCACTTATATAAATTTATAGAAATGTAAACAATAATTGTAATAGAAATAATATCAGTTTACCTGGATTGAGTGGTTGAGTAGACTGAATGGAAAGCTACATGAGGAAATATGTTGGGGTAAGGGGAGTACTCTATTCAGTCGGTAGGATGGTTTTATGGGTGTATATTTTTATCAGACTCTTCAGAGTATACATTTAAATGGATAGTTTTATTGTGTATAAATTATATCTCCATAAATTTTATGTAAAGTTTAAAACACATTTATATTGAAAATAGAGATGATAATATTTTAGTGCCAAGTGACATACATTGAAAATCTCATCTATCTTGAAATTTTCAAAAGCTTACTTAAGAAAGTTTCTCCACATTACCATATAAATGTTTATAAAAGTTCCATCCTACCCACAGAACCCCAACTTCTTATCACCTCTGCTACAGTAAATCATTCCCAGCAGAGTCAAATAGCAGAGATATGGAGAGTAATACAACAAACTATATAATGTACTGTGTAATTGAAATGGACCATAATCACTAATATTAAAGACAGTGAATCATTCTAGCAGAGCTATGTTCAGCAAACAATGAAAAATTACGTGCCAGAAAAGCTAGTGCTGGTTTTAAAATGAACAAATATGAAGTAAAACGGAACCTCACTTGTTATTCATGAAGGTCAATATAATGTGATTATTTTTCCCCAGCATCAGAGTTTTGTATTTACTGTTGTATACCTGAGTGCTATTTTATAACCTAATAAGAATAAAATAACCAGTTGGTGATTTTTATTTTGCTTAGAGCTGAGCCTAAATATCCCCCTAACTAGCATCAAGTTACACATGCTACTGGTTACAATGAAAACAAGTTCCAACACATCAAAAGTCAAAGGGAGAATGAGGCACTCAACAATTAGACTTTATTTTAGCAATTTTAAGGGAAAGAAACATACACGCAGGAGTTATTCTTTGTTAAAAATATTATGACTCCACTGTTGGGATTATACCCTAAGAATCCCAAAATATCAATTCAAAAGAACCTATACACCCCAATGTTTATAGCAGCACAATTTACAATAGCCAAGTGCTAGAAGCAACCTAAGTGACCATTAGTAAATGAGTGGATCGAAAAACTATAGTATTTACACAATGGAATACTACACAGCAGAAAGAAAGAAAGAGCTACTACCCTTCATGACAGCATGAATGGGACTGGAGAGCATTATGGAAAGTGAAATAAGCCAGGTGGTGAAAGAAAAATACCATATGATCTCACCTATGAATGGAACCTAATCAACAAAACAAACAAGCAAGGGAAATATAATCAGCAACATTGACAGAAAAAAGAAACCGACAGGAACAAGAGGGAAGAAGGGAGGGGGATAACGGGGAAAAGAAGGAAAAGGGTCAAATCAAGGAACATGTATAAAGGACTCATGGACAAAGCCAAAGTGGGGAAGGATGGAGGGTGGGAGGTAGGGGTGGGTGGGGCAGGGGAAAGTGATGGCAGTAAAATGGAGACAAATGTATTTGAACAATAAAAATTCTTTAAATATTACTCTTCAAAGCCAACTATCACTCATTTACTGTTACCTGTTCTATAACATTTACCTTTAATGCAAATCTAATTTGTAGTCTGGAAGAGGATAGTCTGAAATTAGACCTTACATGGTGAGGATGAATGCTGACATTGCAACTTGCTGATTATTTAAAAAAAATACTTAAAATCTCAAATAGAGAAACCTATATAAAAGTTAATTAAAATATGGCTAAATGATTCCATCAACAACACTAAGGGAGATAATGTTTGGATGGCAACAAACTATTAGGTAAATGAAAATTTCCCTTAAATTCAGCTTTTTCAGGGGTCTCAATAGAGTCTATCAACAAATTTACTATTTGATACTATAAAAATTATCTTATTTTGTGCTTATTTTATTTTTAATTTTACTAAAGTCCCAAAGAGACAAATTAGTAAGGTGGCAGAGCCTGGCTGAGTGCCTTCATTAGCTCAGCGCTAATAACTTCTTTCAGCACCACGGATAGCGCCTAACATCACAACTCAAGCTTAGCCAAAAGCTAATTATTTTCCCTGTTATAAAACAAAGGTTCTATATCAAAGGCCCATAATGCGACACAGTACACCCTCTAGATGCACTGATTTACAAAATAAATCAGCTTTGCCAGGGAGTAATTTAAGCAGAAATTACAACAAATTGCAATTATACTTGCAATAGTGAACTATCTGAATGCATTGTCAGTTATTCATGGCAAGATGGGACCCCTGCCATTCTGAGAGATCAGGCAAAAGGCAGAATTCTCATCTTTCACAGTAATCAACATATATACTTTCTCCTATTTCTTCAAATTATAGATTCTATTATAGCTTAATTTTTTCTTAGAGTTGCTCTTTATTTAACCTTTGAGACTGTTAATTAAGTTAATCTTTGGTACTGTGGGCTCTCCATTGTTCTTTTTGTTTTCTTTCTTTTTATTGTTGTTCAAGTAAAGTTGTCTACATTTTCTCACCACCACTTTCCACCCTCTCCCCCACCCCAACTCTATTATAGCTTATCTAATAAATATTTAAATGATGTCATCGGGAAAAACAAAGACCTAAGGACCTCTGACAGAATAAATAAAGCAATATTTGCACACACCTGGATACACTCCTATTTGTTTTAGGTAGTAAAAGCTATTATATATTTTCTCCCTTGAATTGATAGGTATTCTCAAACAACAAGCAAAATGTGTTTTCTAGCTTAACTACAAAAATATAAGTACTTCATTCCCAGAGGTTACAAAGCCTACCCTTCAGATTACACATCCTCAGAGATTCAGGAGAGAGTGCACTGAACTGAAAATTACACTCAGATGCTAACTAGTACTCCACAGAATTTCCCATGGACCTATGTCTACACTATTTGAAAAAAATAAACTTGAGGAAGAAAAAAACATTTTACTTCTTGCTTTCTTGAGGCAGAAGCTGCTCTGTTGGAGCAATGGTTTTGTACTTTGATTTCCTTGGGTGAGCTCTTTAGAGGTCTCTCCAATTTCAGCTTACATTGAAAGGAAGGGTAGAAGAGAAACAAAATGCCTAAAAGCCTCCTCAGATAAACAAAATGCAACATAGAAAGCTCTGAGTCATTACAGGTAATTAAAAATATTCTCCACATCTGACTAAATATGTTTTAGTGATTTAAAATTCTTTATTTTCCCTTTTTCTATTTAATTTTTATTGTACAATCACAGTTGCCTCTTCTTGCACGATCTCTCACACACCTATCATTTTCACACTTTGATTTAAGAAAAAAAAATTTCAAGGAGATGAATTGTCACTTGTAATTTTGTCCTTTTTCCTCTTTGAACTTGGACTATAGAACATCTTTTCCATATTAATATTAGCTGTTTGTTTTACTCTCCACATATTCTCTCCCTTTCATTTCCCTTGGTTTATTTCCTTGATTTTTATCTCAAAATCTTTTGTTATATGCCAGGCAGAATGCTGCCTCTTGAGTTCATTTGTTATTCCAGTCTCATACACCTTATTGAGTTATTTTCTTTGCTGCAATCAGTCTTTAAATACAATCCAGTAAAGATACAGCAATGATTTTTGACAACCTGACCTTTCTCTGCTTTCTTACACTTGTTTAATTAGGTACTTCATGCAGCTGTGACTTGATCTTTACAGTTTTCCTCTGGAAAAAAGAGAGAGATGTTGTTTAAAGAAGGTCAGATTTGGCAGGTTTTCTAGTTACTTCAGGAACTGACATTGGAGACTTGGAAGCCTGAGGAGCTAAAGAATGCTATACTGTTTAAAAAAAAATAACAAAAAAGTCTGATTTGGAGAGACCACTTGACTCTAAGTTATAAGATTCAGAACTCTTCACTTGTGTGTCGATGGCTTAAAGTGACTGCAAATCATGACTCTGGAAGTGATCATTTTGGTCCCTATACCATGAAGTGCCAGGTCAAAGCTCAGGTTCTTATAGGAAAGGAAATTCAAATCAAGTAGCTCAAAAACAAAGATATTATACTACTTCCAGGTGAAAATGTAGCAGACAACTGCATAATGACTAGGTATAGGGTGTCAGTTTACTTGCTTTATTGAAACTAGTGGAAGAAGGCAATCCAAATGTACCTCATCAATGCTAGTAAGCATTACAGTAACATATTGAAGGCCTGGTGGAAGTACAGCTGGATTTTAAATAAAGATATTGAGTTTAAGTTTAAAAATAGTCACTAATTTTTTGTGTGTTTTTATGGAAATTATTTCACCATATTGGTTTTAATTCTTATGAAATCACAACTAACAATGCTTTGTCAATAATCACATTTAAGTATTTTGTTATATTCAATCCTCTTAACAGGTTTGGAGCTCTTATTACTATTCCCCTTGTCTCAATGAGGTTCAGTAACTTGTCCAATGTAACATAACTGGAAAGTGACAAAACTGTGACTTACAGTCAGTTCTACTGATCAAAAATCTTATGTTTTGCCCTGGCTGGGGAGCTCAGTTGATTATAGAGCATTGTCCTAATATGCCAGGTTGCGGGTTTGATCTTCAACCAGGGCACATGCACCAAAGTTGTAGGTTTGATCCCCAGTAAGGGTACATACAAGAATCAACCAATCAATACATAAATAAGTTGAACAACAAATCACTGTTTCTCTCTGTGTTTCTACCCACCCCCAACCATCTCTCTCCCTTCCTCTCTCTTTCTCTCTCTAAAAGTCAATAATAAAAAAAAATCCTATGTTTCTCTTGTGTTATTATACAATGATTCTGCTCAGTGTTGAATTTTGTTTGTGGACACTTTGTTTCCTAGAAAATTTTAAAGATGTGTTTATTTTATTATATTATGCATGCAACATAGCGTCAGGACCTTTAAATCAAACCCATAGTAATATCCCTCCCTGGCTGTCTTATAACCCACCTTTCTATTTATATGGCCAGTGTTTTTCTTTGTTGTATAAGATGTATCTTGAAATAATTTTTTTAAGAACAGCTCCACTCTACTTTGTGCCTCAGAAAGGTGTGTTTGCTCAGAGTAGAATAACTCTATATCATGCCCCAGAAAATACTGATGATCCAGGAGAATCAATTCAATTTGATTTCATTCAATTCAGTAAGTACTTTTACTGCATGCATATCTTGTAATCAATCCAATGGTAGAAACTATAAAAGATACAGAAGAAATGTGATGGTTTCTACCTATTTAATATTTCCTTGTAATAATATGATACTGACACTTGCCACATCTCAATAAAACTATAGATGGTTACTGATTATGATCCAAGAGGAGTAATCCTGTTATGCAATTTCAAAGCAGAAAGAATGCAACAGTAGATGAATCAGTCATGGAGCAATATATGGAAAAGCTGGAGTTCAATATGTGACCTGAATATTGAATAAAATATGGCTAGATAGAGGAGTGAGAGAAAGTAATTTCATTGGGTACTAAGGATTCTGTAGTGGGGCTTAAAATAGAGTTCACACAGCATAGCCGGTAAATAGTCTTCCCTGGAGAGGACGGTATATTTGGAAAGGCAGGGGGAGAGAAGATTCAGGGAGCTTTGCTGCTATTCATAGTAGCTTTGTCAAAAAGTTACTTGAACTTGTCAAAGTATAAAATGATATGTACACATTTATTACATCTCTCTTTTTATAATTAAAATAAGATCACATCTAATTTTTTGTAATTACAAATATCTATGTCTCTCAATAATAAACCATGATATGTTTTCACAGTGGACTACTACAAGATTGTAAACAAGAATAAATAAAATCCCTTCATAGAGATTATGAAATATTTCCAAGATACATTCTTAGTAGAGGGGAAAGAGGAAACAAAGATTGAAATTTAAAGTGTGCTACCTTCTGTATATCTTTAAGGGAAACACACACATGCTTGTGAACACACACATACAAATGATAAAAAATAAATAAGTCTAATAAAAATGGTTACCTGTAGAACCCAGAAGGGAACAGGGTGGAGAGAGGGACACAAAAGAAAATAATACTTTATAAATGAAACCATGGAACCATGGAAATATTTTACATATTAAAAACAAAAATTGAATTTAAAAAGAAAGGAAATAAAAACATACTTTAACACTTACCAAGTTGATTGCATTGCAACAGAGAAATAAACTTTAGTGATTTTATAACACAGAAATTTGACTTATTTTATTCTTGATGTTATGTATTCTAAGGACAAAATCTACAAAGTAATCTTTAAACCACATTCAGTAGTGTTATTAGCAATAATATTCATACTGTTTTTTAAAGTTATACTATATACATATGCATACATGTATATACATGCAAATAAGTGATAATGGAAATTTGGTTGATTAAGGATGAAGGTTGTCAGCATAATAGGTATATAAGTATAAAATCAAAGAAGTTATATAGAAACCATCAATTTAAAATTTGAGTTGGAGATATCATATGAATTCCTGATACTTTTTCTTAGACAATTCCTAATTCTGTCTACTTAAAAGCCTAGGAGCAATGAATGGCAACATAGAGAAGAGAGAACAAAGGTAGATAAAATAGATTTGATAGTCAGCCATTTTTGGAAGCTGTGCTACTATACAGGACAAATAAATAAATGCTATTTTTAAATTAACAGCCTCAATTATTGAATAAAAAAGTTTGAGAGACATAACATACGATATGTAGACCTTATTTATATGCTGATTCAAACATACCGGTTAGAAAATTTGAGTATGTATTGGGTATTACTAGATAGTACTTCATAATATTAAGAAAATTTCCATCTTTGTTACTTATAAAAATATAGCAAGTTATTTACAAAAGAAATGCCTTGCTATCTGGGATTCAGTTTAAAATATTCTAGGAAAAAAAATTGAGATTTTTAAATGTTATGAGACTGGCAAAACATTAGTAGTGATAGTTGAAAGTGAATTATGGGATTATTAAGGTTTATTATACTACTCTCTGTAGTTTGGTGTATATTTGAAAATTCCCACAATAAAAATAGGAAAAGGAATGGAAAGGTAATTAACTCCTACCTAGACTATGGTCAATTTTGGAGGACAATATGGGAGTACATTCTATGAGGATTGGAAGTATTCTTCCAAACATTTTCTCAGATCTTTACATGTCATCATGAAGCCTTAAATGACTCAATTAACCTATTTATTATAAAATGAATCATTAAGTACATTAATAAGAACTGTTTAGTAAGGGCTTACAGTATATGTGCTAATGATAAATTGCTGGACAAGACAGAAAATTTCTCTTTGTCTTTATAGAGCTTATATCTGGTGCAAGAGAAAATGACAGAGAATGAACAAGAAAACAAATGAAACACCAATGGATAATTACCATGAAGAAAACCATTAAGGAGTTAATATAAACAGGCTGGAAAGAGAGCATAGGATTTTAAGATTGTGAAGAAAGAGCTTCCACATAGCTCACACTGAAGTTCTGGCCTAAAGAATGTCAAGATAGAGAAAAACAAAAGATTTCCAAACAAAGAATCAATAGATGCTATTTTAGGCAGAAATCAGACATAGTCCCCCCAAATTCCAGTGCCCTGGTGTATATATACCTTCTCCCAGTGACCCAATTAACACAGATGTAGGCAGTGTTGTGAAGGGATTTTTTCAGATATAATTGAAGTTCCAAATTAGTAGAACTTCAGGCCAAGAGATTGCCCAAGTGAGCTTGATTGAATCACATGAGCCCCTTCAAATAAAATGACTGGTGGCAGAAGATGACAGTGATTTTGAAGTACAAGAATGATCTTATGTTCTCTTGTTGGCTTTAAGATGGAGGTGACCATGGAGCCAGTTATGCAGGTGGCATCTAAAATCTAAGAGCAACATTTGATTGACAGCCAGGAAGTAAATGGAAACTGTGATTTTATAAACACAAGAAACTGATTTGTGTCGACAAGATTGAGCGTGGACAGGGTTTGTTTTGTTTGTTTTTCCCTAGAGGATTCTGAATTGCACTCAGTCTGGGTGACACCTTGATTTGAGCCTTATGATACCTCAAGCAGGGAACCCAGCCATGTGTCATGGTTATGAGCTACAGGAGTGAGTCTTTTACACTTTTGAAAGGATGCTCTCCATGGGAGGTATTTTAGTTATGAAAAATTAAATGTTCTTACATTTAGGAAAATTGACTCATTTAGGAAAATATATGTCAAAGGAGATATTTGAAGCACAAGAATACTTCAGGTTCCATTTCAGCAGTGCGAATAATCTGGAACTCATAAATCCAGATAATGAGAATTTGAATGCAAAAGTTAATGTGTATGTAGATTTAATAGGGCTCAGGTACAAGTTAGATGTGGGGGCGAGGATGAATGAAAAGTTAAGAACAAAGGATGTGGCATCTTGGATTTCTGTCAGAAAGTTGGTGGTGCTGAAAATGGCAAATTAGAAGGGGCAGAGTTGATGGGGGAGGACAATAATTTGAGTCACATGCAAATATAACAAAGTGTGCAGCAGTCATGGATGGAAATGCAGGATGGAAACTAAAGAGCAATTCTGAACCGAAGTAAATAGGTGGCAGTCATTTAAATAAAATAGATGAATAAATTTGTAAAGAGGGGAAAAATAAGAAATCAATGTTTCTTCCTAACTTGGTAGTCCCTGACTCATGTTGGTAGCTTGAACGAGGCCTTATTGGGAGCATTTAAGCCATGGAGATCAACAAAAACTACAATCAGGTTTTTCTCCCCCAACTACCCCAGAGAATCCAGTGTTAAACATTTACTGACACACCACTGAACACAAAACTCAGGAACTTTAAGTAAAGCCAACTCCAAAATAATTTAAAAATATCTAAGGTAGTTTTCAGAGAAGAAACTCTTATGAAAAATATGAGTGGCCTCTGTGTAAATTGCTCAGGGTGTCCAGAAAGTAGGGGTGACTCCAGTACTATGAATTTGTCATTACCCCAGAACATTTTTAATAAAATAGTGGCCAACTGGCAAGGAATTGAGCAGAGTTTATATGCTGAGAAACAGATCCTAAGGAACATGCTATGATTTCAACCCAAATTACAAATCATTTGCTGGGATAAGAATCAAAAGACCTGCCCTAGCTGGTATGGCTCAGTGGATTGAGTGCCGGCCTGTGAACCAAAGAGTCGCTGGTTCAATTCCTAGTTGGGGCCCTATGCCTGGGGTGCCGGCCAGGTCCCCAGTAAGGGCCATGTGAGAAGCAACTACACACTGATGTTTTTCTCCCTCACTCCCTCCCTTCTCCTCTCTCTGGAAATAAATAAATAAAATCTTAAAAACAAAATCAAAAGCCCTGAGTTCCTTATGCTGGCACTATCACTTTACTTCTCTGGGCCTCAATTTCTAGTTGTAAAATCAGGGGTTTGGACTAAGATTTCTGTAAGACCTATTCCAGCTCTATTCATTGAGAATTGATGTCCCAGGATACCCAAAAAATCAGTTAAAACAAAAGAAATAAAACTCCAGCATCCTCACACCCACCTCAGCCTCCTTCAACCACACTTCTATAATTGCATCCTTTATCCCATGAACTCTATATCTGGAGCCATCTCTTCTAGGAATTAAACACATGCATCATCTCACATTTGGTACAGGTACTATTTAAGAGAGAAATGAGACAGTCAACTGAGGCTGATTAATGTGCTGTCTCAGAGGCGGGAGAATGGGGGAAAGGATTGTATTAAGCAAAGCTACCCCACCCACTTCATCCCTTCAGCTCAAATTATTCAGTCAGTGCTGTCAAGACAACAGAAGTGACTCATTGTAGCTGAAAAAAAACCTTTTTTTCTTTTTCATGCTAAATTTTTCAGCACCTTTAAAATTCTTTTTATCAAACAGTCATCCAGAAAAAGCTTAGCTCTCCTATCTCTTCTGGGTGGCGGGGGGTGGAGGGGACGGTTCAGGAATAACTTGTGAAAATGGAATCTGCTTGGGAACTTATTGATGGGCCCAGCTTTCTTTGAATGTCTGACATTCAAGAGCTTGCTTTGCCACCAACGCTGAAGCCTGAGAGTTGCTTCAGTGTTCTGGCAAAGGGTGTTCCGCTGCCTGTGGTTGGAACTGCAGAGGGGATTGGAAACCAAACAAGGCTTTAGCACTTACTGAGGGCAGCGATGGGCTGCAGGGAAATTTGAGTCCTCACAGCAAAGCAAGCACATGCAACAGCTGCTTCTAAAGCAGGTGAGGAACGAAGATTCAGGAGCCTTGGTTAAGTTCCCATCTCCAACTCTATGCCTGCTAGTATCAATGCCAGAGTAAGAAACACATGGAAGTATAAACTTAGTATACTAGAAAGTGCAGATGAGAACAAGAGAAGGAGGTGGCACAGGAAAGATGCTGAGGGATATTTTGAAAATACTGACTGTGCTTACCGCGATATGCCACCATCCTCTGTGTGACATGCCACCACCCTCTGTGATGGTGTCTATGAAGCCCGTGTTTGTGTTGATACAGAGCTCAACAATGTGATTTTGTCTCAAAGCACAGATTCAGGAGCAGTCAGATTTGCAGCCCATATCACCCATAGAGTGGATGAAATTGCCCAAAGATATGTAGATTCGACATAGGAGAGAAATTTAAAAAAACAAAAAAAAACCCAAAGAACTCAGGGATGACATCCTATGGAAGGAACAAACTGAAGAGCTGATAGGTATATTTGATAAGTGCAGCGGTCAGACAGGCCAGCAGAGCACCAGTGAGCATGTCACTTAGAAGACAAAGATGGGCCCTAACTGGTGGGGCTCAGTGGGTTGCGTGTCATCCTGTGAACCAAAATGTCACCGGTTTGATTCCCCATCAGGGAACATGCATGCATTGTGGGCCAGGTCCCAGGTTAGGGGTGTGCAAGAAGCTATCAATGGATGTTTCTCTTGCATATAGATGTTACTCTCCTTTTCCTTCTCCTTCCCCTCTCACTAAAAATAAATAAATAAAATCTTTTCAAAAAAGTGTCAGGAAAATTGATCAATAGATGTGAGATTAGAAAATACTGGTAAAATTGGCAAAATAATTTTTAGTTGAGTCTGGGTCTGGAGGAAGGAAAAGGCAGGGGTTGGAAATTTGAAAGAGACAGTACAGAAAAGCCGTTTGGGGAGGTAGTGATGGTCTTCCAAGGAAATAACTAAAACTGGTTGCTGGAGGATGGAGTACAGGGTGAGAGAGGATTGTCTGCTTATTCATTTACTTTTATAAAGGGGAATGTTGCATGTCTACAGGTTTACAGACTTAGTAGATTAAAAATAAAGAAGGGAAAACAATGTGATGAAGTGATATGTTATAGGACATTCGTGATTGAAAAGAAGTCCAATTTTACAGAATGGGAACAAGTTACAATGGAACATAACTCCTCATGCCTTAAGTATGGAAAGGAAGGGGGAGAAAAGATAACTTTACAGCAGCAAAACCTGACAACACTACCTCAAGCCAAGTGATCCAAGGGATTAGGCATACTGGTAATCCGTCCCTCTGATATGCTGTGATAAGAAGGACATATTCCCTCTATGGTCTTTCTCCAAAGTCACACTGCCCCAGTCTGAGAAAACACATCAGACAAACCCCAGTTGAGACACATTCTGCAAAGTACCTGGCCAATACTCCACAAAAACTGTCAAGTTGGTCACAAACAAGGGAAATCTGAGACACTGTCACACAACTGAGAGGAGCCTAAGGACCTATGACTACTAAATGCACTGTGATATCCTGGATTAAATCCTGGAATAGGAAAGAGGACTTCAGGGGAAAAATGGAGGCAATCTGAATAAAGTGGATTTAATTAATAAGAATATAGCAATACTGATTTGTTAATGGTGACATATGCCATACTAGAAGAAACTAGGTATGCAGCATGCAGGAGCTCTCTGTACTATCTTCAAAATAATTCTGTAAATCTAAAATTAAAAGTTTATTTTAAAAAACAAGTAAAAATTGATTTTTTAAAAACCAGATTTTAGAAAATCTAATCAAGAGTTTATACCAATATTGGTTCAGGCTCTCTAAATGTGTTTTCTATGGAACAGTAGTCATGGAAGATGCCCTAGGAAAACAACAAATCATTTCTTTGGTCAAATAATTTTGAGACAAGCGGCAGACTGCAAGAGCCTTTGGAGATTCACAAAGCACATTAGAATATTAAAAATTCTAAGAAACCTTACAGAAAACATTTAATATTGTTCACCACAGCATTTCAAAAACTTACTGTAAATTTTTGAATTTTTTGCCCATATCTTCTAACATCTGTGGAGATAGAGTTTTCTAGATCATACTTTGGAAAGTGTTTGTTATACTTGTATGTACATGATTGAAATTAATAACGAGCTACCTATGGAGAAACTACGTGTTATTCTTGAGTTATTAGCTGTGCAGAATAGCATGTGATAGAAGAAATTTTGGATGGCTAATCTGCCAAAAAAAAAAGGTTTGCTGAAACAGTATACGCTATCAGAATTCTGAAGAAATGTAATGTCGAAGACAATGTGTGTGGCTGAAGATAGTGGACATAATCCAAACAGAGAGAAGTCATATACATACAGAAAAAGTGGCTTCAATATAAAGAGTACTGTTCTAGAAATTAGACCTATTCAGGAATATATCTGGCAGGCATGGAACTGTTAGTCACAAGAGGTGTTCAAGTTTAAGGTAAGGTATGAAGGGACAATATCCAGCAGTGAACTAGATTAAAGGAGATGATCTTCAAGATCTTGCCCACCTGTATGATTTTACTTCACAAAATGGTTGGTGCCAGTTATCTGCCCAGCACTATGTTAAATGTGGTATAAAACATTGGCTGCTATGTTTTCTCCCCCGGATTACAGTCTAATGGGAAATAAGGAGAAAGCAAGTGGTATGAAAGAATAAAAGTTGTCCCCACTAGGGACCATGCTAGGGAGTGGGAAGGTTTCCAGGATAAGGATAATCTGTGTGCCAAGCACCAAGCACATTTATATACTGATATATTTAATTCTCAATTTATAAGAAAGACTCTATTATTATCTTCCTATTTTTTTTTATAATGACGACACTGTGTGCCCCAAGATTAAGGGACTTTTCCTAGATGACTCAGTCACTTAGTATCAGGTGATCTGTCTCTAAGCTTGAACTCTTAACCACTATGCACTATTGTCCAAATTAAGACTTGAAGAATGAGTTGTCAAGAAAGATGCGCGTGGTCTGTGTGTGTATAGCAAGCCTGTAGCAGAACACGGGAGAGGAAAGAAGAAAACAAAGATCTGAAAGGCAAAGGGAATACTATGTTCAATCTCTGAGAAATGTGCATAATTAGGAAGCATCTGGTATATTTGAAGTAGTTTTGGGTTTGTTCTTTTTTTCCCCCTGACTGAAATCTAAAATTCCTGGCATAAGCCAAAAAAAAAAAAAAAAAAAGGTTTCTTTTTCCTTTTATTCCCTCCGTTCTCACCCACACCTCTCCCACCCACCACTCCTCCATGCACATACACATACACAAATATGAACACATACATCTTAGGAGGCTTAATTTGGAAAACTGAAAAACGGTGCTAACTTCTTTTAAAATCATAAAATGTTATCTCCACAGACCTCAGATCAGGTTTCCCTCCCTTCTATGTACCTAGGAAAACAAACTTAGCAAATCAAAATTTTTCTTTTAAATAAAGGGAAATAGCCTATTGATTCAGTTTAGTCATTCCAGATTTGTGCAGCAGAAGAAACTTGAGAGAGGGCCAGCCCGCAAGTGGCGGTGGCGCCCCAGCTACAACCCACACAATCCACCTGCTCTCTGGCTCCTGATGCCACGTCCTTGAAAATAATGGAGTTACTCCAGCCATTAGGAAGTTAGATACCACTCAGGCCTGTAAGACTCTTTATCAGACAGTGATTCAGAGTTTATAAGACCATAAATCCCATCTGTGAAGGAATGCTCTGGGCCCAGACAGGCTGTCTCTAGCTGCACAGGGAGCTATTGCCCAGAGGGCTGGCCATAGATGGAGATACTAGAAGACAGGATGGAGGGAAAGTATCTTTTGATCCACAGAACTCAGGTGCTTCATACTTTATAAAGCCCTTTTTTACATCCTGCACTGTAGTTCATTTTTACACAAAGGAGGCAGAGAGGGAGTTTTTAAACCTCAGTTAATTAAGGAAACTGAGTCCCTATAAAGTGAAGTGACTCTCCTAGATCAAACCATTTCCTTGCTGATCCAGAACTCATCAACATGCTTATATCCACCCTCCGCCACCCCGCATCATAACCCTGAGACATGGAAGGAGTTAGAAAATCCTATCTCCAAGGTGGGAGAATCAGTTATGGACATGACAATGCTGTGGAAAAAAAAACAAACCCCAAAACAGCTACATACTAACACCACCATATATTAATAGGTCTTTGATTTAACTCGTGAATCTGAGGGCTGTCTGGGGATCTACTGATCTAGACTGGGGGAGAGAGGACTCTGTCCCCTGTGCCTTTATCCTTCTCCTGAGATCAGTAGGTCAGCCTAGGCATGTTCTTACAGCGTATGCTGAGGCACAAGAGCACAGGGAGGAATACGTAAGGCTGAGCCTCTCACATTGCCACTCTCATGTTCACCACATTTTATTGGCCAAAAGAAGTTATGTAGCCAAAGCTGTTGTCAGAAGACAAGGAAGTGCATCTAACCCACTGTGGAAGGGCATTGCAGATTTACATGGAAAAGAGCATGAATATGGACTGCAATGAAATATTTGGGCAGTCTACCGAAATGGATAGATGATTTGGGGCCATGAGGAGAGAAGGTTGGAATTACATATCTCTTACCATATATTGAAATACACTGAGGAAGAGTCAAGGTAAGAGAGTTGGACAGAGACCTCATTATGTAGTATCCCCTATATTTTAATGAGATTGTAATAAAATAAGTTATTTCTTCATAACAAGTCATTAGAAAGTTTCAGGTAGAAATGTGATATAATCAAACTTACATGTGCAAAAGTTTACCATTAGGGGAAGAGAATGTGGTTAGAAAATACAGTCAGCAAGAAAGAGATCATGGATTAAACAAGTGGCCGTAGAGATGGAGGGGAAAGTCTGGCAATTCTTAAACATCAAAAGATATTTGGAGGTGCAGTTGAAAGTCATAGAAATTGGCTGGAAGTGAAGGAAGTGGGGATTGATGGAGATGGCACGATGTATCATGAATGAAATAACTTGAGCAGCTTGGGGATGGAAGTGGAGAGGACAGGAAGGGAGGCTGAGATTCATGCCTTGCTCTACTTGCCGTCTGTACCATTCCAAAAACAGGGAACTTCAAATTCTGTGTGAATCTCTGGGGCTAAGCACTGCCCATGGCCTCAGATTTAAATGGACTTTACTCTTCTTCCAGACAGCATAGTTTTTTAAGGGTTTTGTTATGGAAAAATATATAATACATACAACAGTAGAAAGAAGCCCACAAATACGAATCCTCTGGCTTCCACATTAAATCCATGGCCAATCCTGTTTTACGTATATACCCATAACCATTCTCCACCCAGATTATTTAAAGTAAATTCCTGACATGATATCATATCTTATATAAATAGTTTATTAGGCATCTCTAATAAAATGACATTTGAAAAAACAAAATATTTTAGACCTAAAAGAAATTAACAAAAAAATTTTAATAATATCAGATAATGTTCTAAGTTTCCTGATTCATTTTTATATGTTGTTTAAATTAGGATCCAAATAAGGTCCACACATTCTAACTGGTGATGAGTTCCTTAAGTCTCTTTTAATCTAAAGACTCCCTCCATATTTTTAGGTCATGCGTTTCTAATAATAATAATATATTTATTCCATAGCATTTCCCATAATCTGAATATTTGTTTACTGTATTTGGGGATGTTCTTCACTATTTCTCTGTGATTTTGTATATGCCATAAATTCGTAGACTGGCTGGAAGGTAGGGGGGTAAAAGGGGACTAAAGTGTAATGGAAAAAATACAATCAAGATTAAATTAAAAATAAAAATAAATTCATAGACTGATCAGGTTCAAGTTTGATTTTTTGTCAAGAATAGAAAGCAGTATTTTGATAGAGTGAGTAATGTGAAAACAGCATTGTAGATGGAAGAAGAATGTTTGTATTAAAGCAAGCTGTTTCTCATTTTTTTTTCTAGCTTGTGACCCTGGAAACTTTATTAAGCCAACCCACATTTCAGCTATCACAGTGAGGAAAAAAATGGGAATACTAATGTTCGTTACTGATAGGAAATTAATAATCCGACATCTATTTTGTATTGTACATCAAAATCATCTGATTTTTTTTTTTGGATTGTTTTGAAGTTCAAATGCCTGAGCCCTACATTAAAACAAACTGATTGTGTCCATATTTTTGAAAATTCTTATATGCTTCAACATACATCACTTTAGTAGAGATCTGTATACTAGAAAATAAGCCCCCCAAGGCAGGGACTGTGTCTTGTTCACCAGGTCCTAGCTCATAGCTAGCATTCAGTAAATATTTTTAAGTGATAACATGAATGAATAGATAGATAGATGTATGGGTGAATGGATGCATAGCTGGCAGTGCAGATAAATGGGTAGATCAAATAATTATAAAAGGTTAGATGATCCCATGTTAATAAGCGTACTGTTAACTTCAGAATAAAGTTATACTTTTTTACATAAGAAACCATTAAAATAGTTGTGTGTAGGCTAACATGACAAGCGCTCTTGATATAAGTTCATTAAAAGCATATTAGATATAAGTTCAAAGTATTAAATAGAAAAGTTTTCAATAAAATGGGGCTTGGGAGTTGGCATAAGTAATGACAGAATGTCTGAATAAATATCACAGAAGTGAATAGAATTGCTGAAAGTAACCAAGACTACTTTTCATTAGTAAAACTATTTGTATGAATACTAATTAGAGAACTGAACAAAACAAATTCCATTTTTCTGACAATGAACATTCAGGGCTATAGCACAATTGAAGAATCTCACCACACACAGAAACATATTCCAAAGATGTTATAAAATTTGGGTTAAGAAAAAAAAAATACTTTGAAAAATATTCTATACCTTATCCTGCACACAAATAGTATCATATTCTCTAAAAATCAGCTAGTTCTAATATAATTACCTCCGTTAACGATAAGGATTATTAATCTAAGAATTCACTCTAAAAGCCAACAATTACTAAGAAATGAGTGGGTGAGTGTTTGGGGTTCTAACAACTATTAAATTGTTGTACGATTCTACTGTGTCTGCCAATATTTGTCTTAAGATCCCCCTGTCCGTGTTCCTGTATTGCAAATGTTAGCTTTTGCTATTGCTTTTATTTGATTTGATTTTGACATTTAATTGGTGAAGATTGCAAACATCGATTTTTCTACCACTCACGCTACCTGCTCTGTTTACTTAACAGGGTTTTTTGTGACAATCAAATGTAAAGCAATATGTGAAAGCATGTTATAGTTCATTAAAAATGAACAAATAGGAAAAATCACAAATATAACCATTCGTCCTCCTCATCATCCCAGCAGCATTGTAATTAGGGGAATGGTGACAGGGGTTAATCGACTCTTTTTTGTTGGAAGGACCAGGCAGCTATGCCCCCATCAAATGATTCTCTCTTAAATATGGGAAGAAGCCAGGTTAACTATTTTAGAAAATCCCACAAGACAAACACTTGAATGGTCACCACAGTGGGCAGGCAATGCAATTGCCCAGGTAGAAAATAAAGGTTAGAAGGAACAATAAATGTACTGCCTTCTCTAATTTGAATGTCTCAGAATTGCTTGCTTTCTCTCTCCCTTTCCCCACCAAATCTCTGGTTAATGCCAACAGAGAGAGTATGCGAAAAGTCACCATAAAGTATAAGGAATGGTCACTTAACTCTAATGATGTGTGTTTCCCCAGCTGCACTTGGTAATGAAAGGTGATGTAGGTAGGTTAACAGACTCCTCCATGGAAACTTTCATTGCTTCCTCTCGCTTCAGTATCATAAGCTTAATTCTTCTTTCCCTGTGAATTTTTCTCTGTGATTTTTTTTATAAACAGTTCTCCTGTTACCTGAGCTACTACTTTTGTTTTATACCTCCAAATACAAGATGTGTGACCTTTGGCTACTCACTTCTCTAAATATCTGTTTTCCCCATTTTAATATGGACACAATTTATGTGCTACTTCATAAGGATCTTAGTGACTAATTAGAAAAATATATTTGAACATGATTTATAAGTTTGGCAAGACAATCAAATAATGAGGCATAATTATTGTAATTTAGTGTCTGACAATTCTTTATTCAAGTTTTTTAAATCTTTTATCATGCATGGTAAAGTCTTTGAATACAATGACTAAGTCTCCTTTGTCTAGGATGTCTTCTTGCTCACCAGCCCTGAATGGTTTGTAGTGGTTGCCTGCAGTTCCTGTTGGGAATAATTTTAAGTTCATTTCTAGACGCTGTGGGGAAGAACCCTGTGATCAATGAGCAGCATCTGCCATGGACACAGGAGAGAAGCGGTGTTAAGCAGGGCATGTGCTTGCTAGCTCTGTATAATGCTCTAGACCAGTAGAACATAATGGAGGCACATGAATGAAATTCAGCCCTGGACATGTTTTACATGAACCAACATTTAAAAATTGGGAGATTTTACATGTATATATGAATTTTTAAATATTCTTTTGGAAAACAGGAAACTTCAACACAACTATTCCTGCACATCCCCCCAGGACAACATTGAGCAAGAGCTAAGGACAGTTTCATATCTCCTTTTAGGGGAAATGCATGCTCTCCCGTTTGTCCTAGGCCCTACTACTCCTTATTGCCTTACTCTAGTCTGTTTACCTCATTGATTTTATTTTCTAAAGTTTTGTAGGCATTATTATTTCTGATTGCTGCCTTAGAGTTTTCCTGCAGAGGTTTGCAGTGTGTCAGATTCATTTACAAAAATCCGACCATGACAAATACTCTTTGAACACTATATATTTAGATAGACCAAAACTCTTAGATGCTCTAAAGTGCTATATAGTATAGCTTTCTCATCTCAAATCCACACTCGAGCCTGAAAATGTCAATGCCATTATGCATTGATCAAGCCTTTTAGCAAAAGCTTCATTCAATGAATCATGGCCAACATAATGTAGCCAACTCTCAAGCTGGAAAAAGAGTCTTTCTTTCTCTCCTTCTCTGTGTAATCTCTCAGCACTGTCAGGATCCAGCCAAAAGCAAAGAAAGAGCAATATAAAGTGAAGTGAGTAATCCACCATTCATTGAGGGAACATAAATTAACAACTTGTTATGATGTCGCTTTTTAAAGTAAAAATGTCTGCAGACAGGTTTAATGTGAAGAAGTGCATTTGTTTTCCTCTAATAGGACATGTTTATCACCCCCACCATCCTCCTACATGCCTTCTCGGCTCTCTTCTAATTGAACAAAGTGGACTTAAATTGAATTAAACTGTCAAAAATATTCCACTTAAATTGATGTATCTACTTCCTCAGTTAAAATGGATTCATTTAGGTGCAGTATATAAGAATTGTTGATGGACTTTATTTTGACAACTAGAAATATTTCGCATGGTCCCCCTGGCATGCAATTCAGGTACGGAAAGCCAAGGGGACGGTGAGAGTAGAGGAGGACAGAGAAGGAATAAGAAACACAGGGCGGGGGTGGCCGGCAAGAGATGGAGGAGATGGCTGTGTTTGCATTAAAACAAGAAAATAATAATTTTCTTTAGATTTGCAGGAAGAGTAATTTTTCAAATTAAATGTGCAAAGCCTACCTTAAGTCTGATACAGTTAAAATGTCCCCCGCTAGGTATTTCACTGAGGCCTTCTATTTACCAGTGTTGTGACTTTACATGTGTGGACAGTATTTACATTTAAAAAAGAAAAGAAAAGCTGGGTTTTAAACACTATGAATTTTAATATCAAATGGTGATTTTTAAGATCAGTATCAAGATGTCTTTGTGGACTTAGATTGTCAGCTCTATGTTCACTCACTAGGTGACTACCAAAAAAATTCAAATATAATAACTAGTTTTACCTTCAATTTAATTAGAGGACATAAAACAGTTACTATCATATTTGAGGCAGAAAATAATTTAGCACTTAAGGCTATGGCTGTAGGTTATAAAGTATGAAGAGAATAGAGAAAGGAAATCAATGTGAATTTGTGTAAATCTGGAAGATTCATCAATGAGGTTCACTTGTGGAAGAGGAAAAATAATGTTTTGTGCTTGTTGAGGGAAATTGGACCACTACTCACCAGTCTGCCCTTGGCAGTTTTGACCAACACTATAGATATTAAAATAAAATTAACCAAATCAGAAGCAAAGCACCTATTTATAAATCACTGGGTGAATGTCCAGGTCTCTTTTTGTAGGGCTCATGCAAATGAGGAAGTAAAAATTATCCCTTAAATATGAAGTTAAACCAGGCCTCAAACCTCCCTCATATTTCAAATCTCTATACTGGAAACCATATATTCAGACATGACCTGCAAAAGCAGAGCAAACTAAGGAAGTTCTGAAGAGTAGTCAGTTTATTATCCAGCCTGCTGAATGAATCATCTGCCTAGCTAGTCCATTCAAAGGCAAAGCAGAAAAAATAGGACAGTGCTCAGCCCTGCATACCCCAGTGGAGTTGCTCACCACATAAATAGATAAAAGGCAAGAGAGGGTAGAAGATCAAATATATAAACACTGATTTTTTTTTATCAGTGTCTTTGCCTACTTGTAAAATGTAGTTCTTAGATGAGTATCTCCTCCTTCTCACAGGGAGAAGAAAGCAAGTAGGTGGCCAGAGAGTTCAAGTGTAACAGAAAATTCATACTCTGTGAACTGAGGCCAAAACATAAGATAAGCTACTAAAATATTCCCCATAATTGGGAAAATAAATGATCCCATGCACCTATAGTAGTTTAAAGGGAATCTGGAAACATTTGACTTATGTCTGTGACTCTTAATTTCCCCTTGTCATCACACAAAACTTCCAAAAGTCTCTTTCAATTGAATGTCCCATCTGTTGACCATCAGAAATGTTTCAACATCATTGTAACACATCTTAAAATACAAACCTTTTGAGGTTTACATACAAAATTGGTAGCTCATTTAGAGGAGGATATAAGGAACTAAAATGATCATGACTTAGGAGAAAAGGCTGAAAAAAACCTAGTGATGTGAATGCTGGTGAAAAAGAGGACTATACATAATCACTGTTTTCAAATAGCTACAGCATTATCATGGGAAAATATAATTATGCTAATTCTTTATGATCCAAATAATAAAAGCAAATGCAATCAAACAATGTCTCAAGGTAGTGAGCTCCCAATCATTGGAAATGTATAAGCACTGACATTTTGATAACTTACCAGAAATGTTTTATAGAGTTAGTCTCTAAAGGGATAATAATCTAAAATTTTCTTAAGATGTCATATAACCCTGAAATTCTATGATTCTATGTCTAAGGATATTCCACAAATTTTTAAACCATTCCTAAACTTTAGCTCTAGTAACATTGCCTTCAAATTTTTAACTTCTACTAATATGTTTTCTTCATTCCCTGGACTTAGGGTGCATATTATTCTTTTTTTTTAAGAGGGATATATATGAGTCTACTTTTGGAAATCAAATATCCATTGGACTGGTTGAAACTAGTCTATGTTCAAAAGAGAAGAGGATAAGATTTCCTAAGCAGAAGATTTATCCAATATCATGGCTTTAAATACTACCTTTATGTTAAAGAAGCTCAAATTCACTGCCAATCCAGAGCCCATCTTTAAATTCTAGATTCATAATGCTGTCAAGTAGAAATTTCCTCTTTGATGTGATAGGCATCACAAATGATATTTCCAATAGAAAAAGTAAACAAAAGTGATGTGCATATTTCACCAGCCTCCTACCTACACACACACACACACACACACACACACAGTCTTTTGCTTCCCTCAATATTTCCAGTCTCAATAAATGGCACCAATATCTACTTGTTAGTTCAGAACAGCACCTAGAAGTCATTCTTTTTTCTCATCCTCACCTCCAAAGCTCTTCAGGTTCTTTCAGGTCTACTTCAAAAATATAATTCAAACCTGTCTTTTTTCTATTTCCTTGGTTCCCATCCTAGTCAAGGCTGCCATCATAAGTCCCCTAGACAACTGCTATCATCTCTAACTGGTCATCCTGCTTTCACTTCTGGGTTTCTCAGATCCATTCTCCATACCACAGTGAGAGGAGAGAAGGCAAGGAAGATGAAATACTTGAGATCACCGTGTTTCCAAAACAAGCAAACCAAAACAAAACAAAAAAAAAGCAAAACAAAAGAAAACCCACTTTCAATTATAAAAAGTATTATTATTGTCATTATTTTTACATTTCACTGACCTGGCTAGTGTTTAATGTAGAAGGAATAATTTTAAAAAAAAATCACTCAATTTTTACTCAGAAAGGAATTCTTATCTCCAGAATTTGGGATGAGGAGGAACATGTTCAATTATCTCTTTGATCAAATAAGAATTGGTCTTTATTCCATCCTAGTCAGACCAAAGTTTTTTTAATTTCCTCCCATGCACTTCCAAAAACCTTAGGTTTGGAAGACCATCGTAGGAGGGAAAGATCATTCACTCATTCATTCATTCATTTATTCATTCTACACATGATTTTTAAACATATATTCTAGGTGATAGGCTAAAGGTCAGTGATACAGGCATTAAGAAGTGATACAGTTTCTGAACTCATATGGATTACAGGCTACTAGGAAATAAAAATAGTTAAAGTTTACATATTCAACTTTAATTTAAGAAAAAGTTTACACCTTCAACTTCTTGGACCAGTAGAAGGCTCCAGAGGAAAGAAAGATAGGCTGGGGTCAGTAAGAGAATGCAGGGAGTCAATAGGTGAGAGGTTTTTTAAAAAATACAATATCCTTAGCATCTAGTGATATTATCCCTATAAATGCCCTACACTATTGCCATTTAAGTGAGCAGTGTCTCCTGCACCAGTCTCTCCCCCGCCGCCCCTTCTTTTAGAAGGAGGCTTTATTTAAACAAAATGAAGAGTACCTTCAAGGAATAGAAATGTAGGAATGACCCTGAAAGGAAAGAGCAATTAGGAAAACATTTACTGAGTACCTAACATGTTTTGAGAGCCTTTATGTATTATTAGATTTTTGAACTTTCAGTAGGAAGTAGAAATAACTGCCTTACACTTTTTTTTTAATAGGGAAAGAAAGCATCACAGAGACAGCAAGGAATTTGCTTAAAGCCTCAAAGATACACAGAGTGGCAGGACTGAGATTTGAATCTAAGTTCATCTCCTCACTCCCAAACCCATGCATCAATTAATTGTATGCTACAACATTAGTATCTTTGATGAGTCAGGCCAAGATTCTGGGTTCTGTGTGGAAAAGGATGTTAGGACCTTGGAAAGAAGCCAGAGACTCGAAGAGGTCCCTAAGGCTTCCTGACCAAGGTCCTTTCCAGGTTATCTGCCAGTTCTGTTCTCTTGTAAACTCCTTTCAGAGTCCTCTGGGACTTTCCGTAATTATGCTCTGCCTCTCTCCAGTTTCCTCCCTTTAATTCCCTGCCCCCTGGCCCCTCTCAAATGGGAATTAATCCAGCCTCAAACAAGCTGTCACTAAGTGAAGATTTTACTGTGATTATTGCTAGGGAAAAAGATGTTGCCTTTCCTTCCCCCTCCTTCAAATGCCTTATTTGCAGACTAGAAATCATGGGGCATGTGTCCAATTGATACATTTCCCTTCAAATAGCAAATCTAATGCAGAAGTGGGATGCAAATTTAATTATTCCACATGTACAGAACAGAAACAGAATCTCATAGTTAAATTTGTTCTCCTATGTCGAAAAGATTAAAAACAAAAGATGTTGAAGTGGTTTGTGTGAGCAGAATACATTTCAGTTCATAAAAATGTGAGGCAATGAAATAAGGGCACCAAAAGGCTTATTTCTACCACATGGAATTATTTCTAAATGTTCCTTCTCAGAAATGTTTGCTCCTCACCTGTGCATCACAAAAGACTTCAATTTCTTTTTCTGGGGCAATTTCTCCAAACAATCCCCTCCAAACCCCTATCTTCCAGCCAAGTCCATCTATTTACTTTTTAAAATTAATTTGGAATAAAAGAGGGGTATAGTTAATTAACTATATGTGTCTAGTGGTTAAGAGCCTCTATGGTTGGCTACTTAGAATCAAACCTTGGCTTTGTTGCTTCATAGTTATATAACCTTAGGCAAGTTACTTGAATTCTCTATGTTGCTACCTCTTGCTCCATAAAATGGGGACAGTAATGGTGTCCATCTCCTAGGGTTTTTGTAAGAAGTAAATGAATCAATATAAGTATTGTGCCTACAGCAGTGTCCAGAACTTGGTAAGCAATCAGTAAACTGTAGTTAGCAGGATGCTTTCTATACTTGCTTCTTTTTCCTCTTCAGCATATTCTTCAACACACAACTCAGATGTTGCCTTTGCCGTAAATACACTCCTTCAGCCAGTTGTTAACCTTCCCCTCTCTTAATTCCCATAAAACATTGTCGGTCTCACTTATCACAATTTATCGTGTTCTTCCTACTCAATGTCCCTAAGAGTGAAGAGAATGGATCATCTTACTCTTTTATACGCCAAGGAGAAAGTGATTGCTGATCAGTTAAATGAGTAAAAAGACAAGTAGTGTTTTCATTAGAACCCTGGAGGACTTACTATGGACCCAGACCCTGTGCCAAGAATGTATTATCTAATTTAATCTTTGCAACATTATTCGATGTAGGTTTTATTATTTGCACTGTATGGATAAGGAAATGGAAATTCAGAGAACTTTACCTTGTATAAGGACACGAAGGCAATGAGAGGCAGCATGGGCATTTGAAGCTGTATCTCTCTGCCTGGCCTACTCCTGGTTGTAACCACTAAGCGGTACTGCCCTAAGACCCCCAAGCTTGGGAAAAGACAACCCAGGAAGTGGTGCTCTGTGAAATCAGAGTTTTGAATTCATTGGATTTCTTATAGGTACATTCCTCTGTTAACAAGTAACGCTATAGATCAGAAGCTTTGTTACTGAGTTCCCTTGATAAATCCTAGTTTGAGATGAAGGGAAGGAGAGTAGCGTTCTTCTGCTCTCATCCCCTCCAGCTGTGCCTGTTTCTGGGCGAGTGACTGCTTTCTTGATTGATTGAGGAAGACCCTCCCTCCTCTTCTGACTCAGGTGGTTTCTCAGGTCTCCTATCAAGCCACCCCCTGTTTCTTCTCTGCTCAAGCTGAAAGCCTTCTTAAAATTCTTCGCATGTTCACCCTTCTTTACCTTGAAGTTTCTTTAGACATGCTCCTTCCGATTCTCAACCCCACTTCAACATTCTTGCCGGACCAAGTCTCAACTTAGCCAATCCTTCCTCTGGGAAGAGTTTCACTGGTCGCTCCAAGGATGACACTGTATTGATTTGCCAATTTATTACTCATTATTTCCTCCCTAGTCTGTATTCTCCCTGAGGATAGTGGCAGTGTGTACTTTATTCACAAGTAATTCCCCAAGCATGCCAGCTACTTAAAGGAAATTAAGAAAGAGGAGGAGGTAGAGAGAGGAGAGGAAATGGTCTGAGATTATAAAAGAGATGGAGCAGGAAAAGAAAATAACTAGAACTCAGATTTTTTGACTCCAGGTCCATAGCACATATTTGTTTTTATAGAGCACTCACAGAAAGTATTTTTTTAAAAAGTAAATAAAACATTTTTCAGGTTATCTGAAGCCTAACTGGTGTTTGAACAATCCCTTCGGATTCTGGGAAGCAGTTAACTGTAATTCCCCTTCCTTCTGCCTACACTATCCTCCCTCCACTCCCCAAACATATAAAAGACAAACAATTTAAGGCTAAGATTACCTGGAGAAAAGAACCGAGCAGCTCTTTTAGAAAGAAGACTGTCTCTCTCAGGTAATGTGGATACAGACCTTACCTCCCTCCCCTTGCTTTTTGTAGCTAATGATTTGTCTGAAAACCCTGGTCTAGGCCCAGTGCTTCTCAATCTTGAGTATGCAGAAGAATCACCTGCAGAGCTTGCGAAAACATTTTAGTTTCCAACCTGCAAACTGGATTCTAATTACTGAGGCCTGAGGTGGGGCCACAATTTGCATTTCTAAAAGCTCCCAGGCAGTACTGACACCCCTGTCACACAGAGGAACCTTCCAGTAGCCCTAGATCACAAACGTCCACGGCTGCTAGCAGGGTCACCCTGTAATAATGGGAGAGTGAGTGAGTTGTGGACCAATTTTAATGTTTTGGTTCCTTGGTAATTTTATTAATGTTTTGAGCCATTGGAGATTCTGAGCAGATGCTAGGAAAAAAGGGTTAATTTCATACATTATGGAGACTAAATGGAGGCTTGCATTAAGGTATGTTTATTTTTGAAAGATCTCAGGCAGAACAGTCATTTGGATAGAACTAAACTACACCGTCCTAGCACAAACTGGGGTTCAAAGTACACTGGGTACTGTATCAGACAGACTTGTGTTTGAATCTCATCTCTCTTCTACCCTGGCCACATCCTTGTAGTTTTTATTTTCTCTCATACAAAATCGTTATAATTGCATCTACCCTGTCAGTACTATGGCATATGATAAGCACTCTGTAAAATATTTTATTAGTGTTAAAAACCATTATAAAGAACTTTATTAGGTAAGTATTATTATTGTTCCCCTTTTATTGCCGAAGACACTGACGTTTAGGTGCTCGCTTAAGGTCACAAAGCCACTTAGTGTTAAAATCAGGATTTGTGCGTAGGTCAGCCTGATTCCAAACCCTTTGCTCTTAACCATTGGGCTCTAGTCAGATGGAATCTTTTTTATATTTGTGTGTGTTAATGTGCTGTTTAGATGGCTCCAACTCCTAGAGGCCCTATGAATGAGTGGGGTCCTGTCCTCAACCACCCTGCTCAGCTCCTGTAGACTCATGACTGTGGCTTTTTTTTTTTTATGGACTCAATTCATCTTGTACTTGGCCTTCCTCTTTTTCTGCTGCCTTCTATTTTTCTCCGCATTATTGTCTATTCCAAAGAACCCTGCCTTCTCATGATGTGCCCAAAGTAGGACAGCTTCAGGTTTGCTATTTTCAGCTGATGTGGTTTTAGGATCACCTAAGAAACTTAAAAGGAAACAGCTTCATGTAAGCAACTCTATTTTCCTCAACTCAGAACAGAAATCCCAGTTCAATATGTGAGCACAGCCTTGGGCATGGTGAGGCTTCATGACCCCACTTCCTCATGCTTCTTTATGGCTCCTCTGCACCAGAACAAAGAAGGCAGCTGAAAAATCATGTATCAATTGTGGAAAATCATGTCTCCATTTAGCACAGGCAAGTGATTCTTCATTGTCTGTGTCAAATCAAACCAGCCCTTAGTTCAAGCGGCTTCCTCCAGAAACCACAGCTTTGCTTCCATCCACCCTGAGCTCAGTTAGATTAACATTAATGATCTTTCCATTCAGATGGGTCCCAGAGCATTGGACTCTGCCAAGCCATTTTCCACTCAGAATGACTCTTGTTCTGGCCTCTTGCTTGCAATGTGGCCCTTTCTCAATTTGGAAGTGGCAGCTGTTTAACAGATGCTCACCCACTTGGATTTGGAATGGAGGCCTTGAAAAATGTGGAGAGAGCCTGGGAGGCCAAGAGAAGAGAGCAGTGCATTGCAGATACATCGTGATGAGTTCTAGAGATGGAGAACGTTCACCTAACAAAGGAAAGCCACCATAGGACTTGATAGTTGACTACGAGTAATGAAGAGAGAAATGGTATTTTACTTTTTCAAAAATGTGTACCAGTATTTAAAATAATCTTAACCACTGCTTTTCTCCCACTTAAGGATAAAGCACAAATCAAAAAATACAAAAGATATAAAACCAGAAATAAAAAATCTATATAACTTCCTTTCTTCATTCTAGAGGAAATCATTGCTTATAGCACTTGTGTATCTTAGAATCTGTACAAATATCAAAGCATTTAATATAGATATTTACCATGTTTAAATCATAAATGGCATCACATAAAATATCCTGTACATTGTTTTAACATTTTTCATGAAGTATACAGTGCATGCAGAAAAATGCATGTATTTTAAGTTATAATTGCCTGACATTTTTACAAGCTGAATGCACTGATGTAACCAGCTGGACTCAGACCAAGAAACAGAACAAAGCAGAATTCTAGAAGTTCCCTTCTTCACCTAGCTTGTTTATTTAATAAAACAACTTGGTGACCTCTCCATTTCAGCATATACAGATCTACCATTTTTTTTTAATAGTTGTAGAATATTTGACTATATGAAAGAGCTGTCATTCATTTAATGAACTGGCTATTGAAAGACATTTAAGCTATTTCCTTTTTTACTTTCTAAATACTGCATGGATATTCTTGTATCTCTGTGCACAGTTCTCAGTATTTTTGAGAATATATTCTTGAAAGGTAATTGCAATCTATATTTTAATTGTTAGGAACGTTTCAAAATGGATCTGCAAGTTTACACTAATATACCCTCCCACACTGTTACAACTTTAGAAAAGTACATTTTTGAAAAGAACTGCTTGCTGAGCATAATCACTTAGAATATACTGATAAACAAAAAAGAAGTAAAAATTACCCACTTATTACCTGGAGATAACAGTATTTTTATAAACATGTGAAAATCTTTTCTTAGATTCAAATGAGGAGGAAGGGTGTTGATTTGAAAAGGTATCATGAAAAGACACACAAGCCTGAAGATACTGCTCAGCTGATGTTCTAGGAGAGAAATCTGATCTCTTTCAGTTTCGCACCCAAACTTTTCCACCGCATCCACTGTTTTGACGACCCCTGAGGCCTCTTCCCCTCTCTCCTTAGACTAACGTACATGTTTGGGAGGAAAGGGGAGACAGTACCCTGATCCACAGGAGAGGGGCCCCGGTAGCTGGCTAGCCAGGCATTGGGGCATGTTATGTTTCTTGTGTAGATAACAGATAGGCATTATGGGATCCATTCACTAGTGTCCAAATTCTCTGATAAAGGAAACAAATCCTTATGCAATGTCACCGAGAGGCAAACTCCTTTCTTTATCTCTCCGTGCATTTCTCAAGGCTGACAATCATTGAATAAAATCTCTACTCCATATATATGGAAGGAAAATGCTCACGGAAACAGTTTTCATGAGGGATGTGATGTCACCAAACAGCAACAGATAAAGTGGGAGCCCTCCTGTGGTATCCATCTCCCTCTTCCTCGCTGGTTCTACCCGTGACATTGCATTTCTAAGCAAAGAACTTGAACAATTCTTGTAGGGATATTTTCCCTGTACCTTCTACCTTCTGCCTTAGGATTTCTGACAAAAGGAACCAGCATGATGGATATTTTTCAGAGCTGAATGTAGTCTTAGAAAACATGTGCCTTGGGGATTCCCCCAAAACTCAAAATCACTGGTGGACCATGTCTGATTGCTTCTCAAAAGTCAGCTTCTGTAGACAGGCACCAGAAGGCCTCCATCCCATGTGAAAACACTCTTATTCCATCCTAAGCGTCAACTTAAATCTTAAATTTCCCTTCTTGATGAGTATCTACAAGAAAGTTTATCTTGTGTGCAGCCAAAATCTCAGAGCCCAGCATAGTTTTGGGTGCAAAGCAGTTGTCTTCTCATTGTCTGACAATTAAATAAATGAAAGAACTAACCTAACTTTACCTTCCTGCTAGACGATACCAAAATCCATTCCTTCTCTTATTTGCAAACACTATGAATTACTAAAACCTACTCTGCTCTGTTTTTCCTGCCTGTTTGGTATTTGACCACTATTGCTTCAGACAATATTTTAGCCATGCTTGTGGGGTTCATAAAGATTATAGAAAGTTATTTAGAAACATCAAGCCAGACTAGGCTCAGTAAACAGAGACTAGATAGGACATTCAGATGGCCTATAGGGTTGGATTCAGCTGCAAATGTTGGAGGAAAAAGCAGATGAGGGATAGACTGAGGTAAACGACCTGAACGTGGACATGATTAGCACGGGGCTGCCCAGCAGGTGCTAATGAGTGGTTCAGAATGCAGTGTCAGGAGGTGAGTTAGCAATAGATGAACCCTGCAGGCAGTGATCATACAAAGATGAAAAACTCCAGTAGGACCAGGAATGGAGTTCTGGTTCTGTTAGGTCCAGAAAAAGAAAGGTAGAACCTTTGTCTGCAAAGAGGCCATAGATACTTGGAACTTGATCTTAGCTGGGACTGAAACACTGAGAATTAGGGCCTCTGTGCTGTAAGCCATACAAGGGGTACAGGGTTAGTTAGCTTTGCTCAGCTCAGGGTAGAACTGCAGTGACTAGAATGGGGATAGGGAGTACAGGACTGATCCCTAGGCCCCAAGCAGGGTTGTTATGGTGGGTGAGAAGCCTTTCCAGCAGGCAGCATTAGAAAGCGAGCTCTAATAGCCTGTGTGGGGGGAGAAACAAACTTTCCTCTACCATCAAGCTTCTTCTGGATGGTCTAATAATCAAATAGACATGAGACAGATTAGCAAGAGAAAATAACCAAATGTAATACACACATATGTATGGGAATCCTGCACACATGACAGAGTCAGAGACCCCACATGCATGAGAGGTTCAGGGATCGAAAGGGGAATTGAGATATATAAGATATCCTGAACCAGGGATGAAGTAGTGCATGTAGGGAGCTTCAGAGTCATTGCAGAATGGTAAGAAGAACAGATATTCAGTAAATAGAAGTTTGCCCTGCCCTATAGATAGTAGCTAAAGGGTGGGACTGAAGTTTCTCCTAAGCCTGAGCGAAAGTTGCCTTAGCTCCAAGTAATTCGTTATCACTGAGGCATATTTTGGGGTAGCTCATTCTGAACCCCCATACCTGCAAAGGTCCACTAATTCTGTTTGGGTAAAGACTGTACTCTAACAGGACTTACAAGGAATTTTCTGGTTTTTTGGAGTACTGTGTTCACTACTCCAGCCTCACCTCTCCCAATTTTTTTTCACTGCGCCTATCTTCATCATCAGAGGCTACTGTGACAAATACCACCAGCTAGTAGCTTAAAAAACAAATCTTAGTTTCTCACAGTTCCGGAGGCTGCAGACCCAACCAAGAGTGGCATGGCTGAGTTTTGGCGAGAGCCTTCTTCCTGGCTGTGTATTGCCACCTCCTTACTGTAGCCTCAAATGGCAGAGCACAAGTCATCTCTGGTCTCTCCATCTTCTTATATGGACCCCAATCCCATTAGGGAGGCTCTACCCTCATGACCTCATCTAAACTCAATTACCTCCTAAAGAGCCTACTTCCAGATACTGTCCCCTTGGGAATTAGGGCTTCACTACATGAATTTTAGAGAATCAGAAACATTCAGTCCATAACAGACCTTTCTTAGGTTTCCTGTACACTGAGCAGGAATTCCTGAGCTCAGATAATCAAGATCTCAGAAGACTAGAAATGTTTATTTACTTGACCAAGTGAGTAGTATGTTCCTACTCATCTATTACAGTTGTTTGGGCTGAACTTCGTGTAGTGACTCTTTATTTGTTTCTCCTCTATGAAAGCAACATTTATGGATTCTTTTTTATTCTCATTTTGCCTTTCTCTCTTCCAACTTCCTACTCCAACTGTCAGCATCTCTACTGCATTATTAACTAGGACTTGTCCAATTAAGGGGCTCATGGACATTCGTATTTCACGGTCGTTCAACAGCAATCAGATTGGCAGGCCCATGAGGAACTGCAGCCTCTGAGACACTGGCTGCTTGAGCTAACAGGAAAAGATGAGCAATAAAAAGGAATTGTGAGAAAAATCAATAGCTTCACATTGGCCCCATATGTCCATGAGCATCCTTTTGTTATTGGAGAATCACTTCTGTGATTGCAGGCAGTATTTATCTCTCTCCCTCTTGTCTATCAAATACCGGTTTAGAATCCAGAGTCTATTTGACTCCAGCATTTACAGCTCTCTTAATTCTCTGTGGGTCAGATTTCCAGTCTTTTCTCTTGTTTCCTCGCTGGTCAGAGGCTGCTTTCTGAACTCACTGACCACATTTCTGAAATACTGTGAAGGAGTTGTAGCATCTGTGTGGAGTTTGGTCTTGATGACTTTTAAAGTTTATTCTAATACTGGGTTTCAAAGATCTCATGGCTAAATAAATGTTCTGTCTCTGTTTCCTAAGACTGAAAACATGTTATTGTCCTCATACACATTCATTTATTCAACAAATATGACAAATATGTATTGAGCATGTTGTACCAGATATTAGTTTATGCTTTTGGTTTCATTAATCATGGCCACCTTCCATGTTAATTTTGGATAGGTTCCGCCTGGTGATCTATCCTAGGCACCACACCTCCCTATTGCAACCATAGTCTCCAAGCTTCCATATTCTGTAGTTATTTATTTCTACGTGTCTCAAAATGTGATGTACAGCTAGATAGCCACTATGTAACAGGGTGCAGAGGGGGGCCCCCAAAAAATAGCAGAGCACATTCCCCACAACTCTTGACTGGGGGAAGGGAGGAGTGTATGATATGTGTTTAAGATACTTTGCATAACAATGACAAGTTAATAGCCATGCCTTTCCTGAAAGGAAGAGGACTGCCACAAAGGGCAAAAGGTGTACTTGACTTTAAGAGAGCACAGTGATGCATGACATAGCCAGGGGAGGTGGATGCCCACTCTGAATGTCCCTGTGTCACTGGAAGCTTGCTCTGACTAAAGATGGCAGCCAAAAGGAGGTAAAAAATACTGGGGAACAGGAAAAAAATGGCAGACACTAACACACCAAAGTAGGGGCTGGATATGAGGTCACATAAGAAGCTCTGAGCCAAGCATTTAAATGAGGGCAGGCTGAACGGATGTAGGAGAGAGTCTACCATGAAGAGAAGAGGTCTGGAGTCAGTAAGAGAGACACAAGAGTGCACCATGAAGTCTGGAAGGGGAGAGGTCAGACCAGAGAGGACTGTGGCAGAGCTGATGGAGCTGCAGGGACCTGCCTAACCAAGCACAGATTTGTGGGAGATGCTTAGAGCCTAACTGCGAACAGGAATGCTGAGTGGCAGACCTCTGCTTCTCTGAAGGATGTACAGAAAAGTCACTCGCTTGGGACTGTGCCCCCTGGACTCCATCATGACCCAGTGTAACATGGCATACATTTTTAGAACCATTGTATGAAGGCTGAGAACAGCGTACCCCAGATCCTGAAGGAGAGATCTGCTGAGAGAGAATGATGACCCTGAAACCCACAAGTGCACATTCCAGAGAGGACGAAGATCTGTTTACATAGACAACTTGAGAATAGATAAAGGTATAAGGAACTTCTGGGGATGGTATGGGCTTGCAGCCTTCTAGGGAGCAAGGGAAGTGCTGGGTCTCATGGGCGAGGAGGGCTCTGAGCAGGAATGCTCTCTGCTCCCTGCCAAGGTTGGAACCCTGTTAATAAAAACCTGTTTCCTTCAACACTAATTGTTGGGTCATGTGTCAAGGCACCATGTGGCCAAGCCCTGTTGTGCTCAGTTACAACTAGAGTACAGTAAGTAGTTAAGAAATTGGCCCCTAAAATTGGATCCTACCTTGGCCCCCTACCAGCTGTGAGACAGTGAGCAAAGCACTTAACCATTTAGAACAACACCTCATAGAGAAAGTCCTGAACACATGTTAACTATCTGAACTGCCCAGAGGTTCTGTGAAAAATGCAGATTTAGAGATATTTAAGTGATGGAATGAATGTCTGCATTTGTTGCAAGAATAATTCTTATTTATTGAAACTTGCAGGCTCACTGAATTTTATACCCTCCCCTTCAGTTCCCTCATTCTCCTTTCCCTTGTCACTGTGAATAACTGGGTTCACATCCCATCCTTGAGTATTTAATATAGGTCGAAAACACCCTATATCACCAAGCAATTCTGAAACATCAACTGGGTATTTGACAATTCAATTCAATTCTGAGCCTATCTACTGGGAGATAGCCTCTGATTCCACAGGTCAAGGGCTCAGTCCCACAAGACTGCTCTTCACCTCAGATTCCCTGTCCCAAATCCAGGCTGTTTCCTATGCTTCAGACAAAAAGTCTGCAAATCAGAGGTTCCCACAATCCCACCTTGTGTCTGATTAATTTGTTAGGGCAGCTCACAGACCTCAGGAAATCCATTTACTCAGTAGATTACCAATTCATTACAAAGGATATTAAAAGATATCACAGCCATATAGAGATACATAGGACCAGGTCCCAAACAAAGGAGCTTCTGTCCTCATGGAGCTTTGGGCCCAGCATGATGGCATGTAGAAGCCTTCTGGCTCACCAATCTGAAAGTTCTCCCAACCCTGCCCTTTTGGGTTTTTTTTATGGGAGCTTCATTATACAGGCATAATTGTTTAAATCATTTGACATTACTGATTGATTCAATTTCAAGCCCCATTCCTCTCCTCAGAAATCAGGGGGTGGGACTGAAAGTTCCAATCCTCTATTCAGGGTTGGTTCCCCTGGCAACCAGCCACCATCCTAAGGTGCTTTCCAAAAGTCATGTCATTAATATAAGCCCAGTTGTGGGGAAAAGGGGGCTTGGTATGAATAACAAGACACCATTTCACCTTTTTATGTCTCTGAATGGATTTCAGGAACTGAGGATAAGAGACTAAATATTATAAGAAAAGATGATCTCATTGTGCACAGGAAATTTCAAGGGTTTTGAGAGTGTGAGTCAAGAACTGTGAAATGACCAAATATATATTTCATATGAATTACAGTATCACAATCGTCTTTTCCAAGATGTATCATTCAGACAAGTTGCTTGAACTCTCTGAACATCAATTTTTTCACATAAAAAATGGGAGCAATATTTCTAGTGTCCCTGTTAATGATTAATGAACCAAAGAGTAAATAACGTAGACTATACAGGGCTGGGCAAAAGTAGGTTTACAGTTGTTTGTATGGAAAATAATACAATAATTAATAACTAATAACACATAAATAAACTGGTGTACTCACAACTGTAAACCTACTTTTTCCCCACCCTTTACAATAAAATTATAGTTATTATTTACTCTCATATATCAGACATTGCCTTATGCTGTTTATCTCTCTTAGTAATGTAGGTAGGATTCCCATTTCACAGACGAAAAAGCTGACTCTCAGCCTGGTGAAGCTATTTGTACACAATCTCAATAATAGTGAAACCAAGGATCCCTGTAATTCTGATCTTATTTAAACTATAGTTTTAAAATAATCCTTTCTTCCCTTCTTTTCTCTCTCAGCACTCTTCACTGACCTGACATTAATCTCTCATCTGACAATTGTTGACTGCTGAGACACCAGAAGACAATAGCCAGGTTCTGACAGGGTCGCATCTTAATCTAAATTATGTTTAACTCCTGAGCTCTAAGACTGGACAAGCTCCTTGGCTAATTCTCCTTGAAACTTATTCTAGACATTGGAGCTGACCTCAGAAGTTGTCCTCAAGTCCTGCAGAAATGATTTATTACCCGTAAACCTCACTTCTAACCAATCAGCTCCTAACAGGACCTGGAACCCACAGTGTCTTGAGATTTTGCCCTATATAATCTGCAACCTACATGCCATTGGGGAGTTGGATCTTTCAGAGTACTAGTTCAACCATCTCTTGATTGGCCAATTCTAATAAACTACTTCCTCCCTTTACTGCAAATTCCATAACATCAAATAATAATTGACTCCCCAAGACTCTTCCAACCAAAATGTTCACCAATCCTAAACAATTGTGCTAGAATTCTTACCAAGTTCTAGTCAAATTGCTTCATTAAAAGATTCCAAATCCTCATTAAAATCCTAACTTTATCCTCCACACTAAGATTTTAGTGAATTTGCCAAGAGAGTAAGTTCCCTTACCAAAGTAAAAAAAACTCAGCTTTTTCTTATCAACAAGTTATTTTCTTTTTTAATACCATGTGGCAATATATGTGAGACCACCTTGGGAAAAAAAAATCTCATGTAACTTGCAGAATCTGAAAACCATATAACCCCTGCTCATATGCATTATACAATGTAAGACTCTGTCAAGTGACCTGAATTAATCAAGATTTCTATCCCTCCTCCCACAGCCCCTATTTCTCTTTCTGTAATTCATATGCCATCTCATTTCTCTCACTCCTCTTTGAAAATAGAGGAGCTCTGCCCCCATTTCACTTCCTAGGGGTTTCTCTCTGTCAAGTGTTCTAGAGTGAGCCTCTTCATCTCTGTAAATCTATCTCTATTTTTTTTTGTTCCACATTGTAAATATGTGAAATCTGTAAAAAGCAAAACTTTTTGTTAACATCCCTTTCAAAATCTGTAAACATTAGGTTGTGATGCCTGGAAAAATGATATGATTTTTCTCTCTCTGTGTACATGTGTACATGTGTGTATGTATGTACAATGTCAAAAGAGAAAAGCCACACAAAGATGTAAAATGTCTAATTACATCAGACCTTTCACCAAATGGCAACCAAATTTTAAAAAAGTAAATAAATTCAAATCCATATTTCAAAAATGAATGAGGGCCTCTTTAGTTCCAATGCAATAGAAATGCAAAGAGGAAGAAATCAATGCAAACCAGTATGCCTTGGATCAGCACATTTTAAAACAAAATGTACCTTTGTATCTAAAAATCTGAGAGCCATGAATATTTAACAGAGAGAGAAAAGAATGATTTTGTCAGCATGTAAAGCAAGTCCCAAGGAAGCTTAAATTCTGCTGCTTTCTATTAGCTTCTCTACTCAGTAAACAAAATGAGTCATTCAGAGAAAGAAAAGGGGGGAGTTAAGGACTGGGGGAGGTTGAGAGGGGACTTCTGAGTCTTGGGAAGGGGTAGACTCAGGAATAGCAGTGAACAGGAGAGAATGATGAAGCTTAATCCCAGCAAATGGTCATGAACTCTCTGGCTATGGATAGAGCAGCTGGAGACAGTCTGTGAAGAGAATTTTCAAAATCCCGGCTGTTACAGAAGCCAAAGAAAGCAGGGAGTGGCTATTGTAAAGGGATCTAAGAAATTGATTTGGCTACTCCAAGATGCAAGTCTTGTCCAATTAATCTCTTCTTTCTTTCCTCACTTCTCAAAGGGCAGTAATATCACTCCCTGCTTTAGAAGAATATCTTGGAGATAAGTGAGATGCATTAGCCAAAATTCATGCTAAATATTTGGTGGCTGTGTCTCAAGCCACACAAGGGAACATTCGAGCAGCTTACCAGCTTCAAGGGCGGGGAAGAACCTTAATGTGGTATAATTCAGGACTTTCGTTATAGCCGAACCCCTGTCATTATAACTCAATAGTGCTCCAAGGAGCTTGCCTGATTCCCAGAAAACAACATTCTGCAGTTTAATGATGTGTTGATTCTTTGGCTATGGAGGCTATACAAAAGGAAAGTGCTGACCCGTCGGCTGGGATGGTATAAGTGGGTATGCAGCTGCATTCAGCAATACTAATCAACAAGTTTAGCCTTCAGGCTCTTTCATCCCCCCATAATTTTTAAAAGATAAATTTTGTAAGATACAGCATAGTGGTCTGCGAAATGAACTTTGAACTGGGAGTCAAAACCATAGTTGTCATCCTAACTCTACAATGAACACTACTCATAAACTTGAACAAGCCACTCCTAATTCTTTTATTTTTAGAGTGCCAGTTTTTCAGTCTGTAGGAAAAAAAATACTTCTACAGTTATTTGTACAATAGAGGAAAAAGGAAAGGGACCTTCATTATGGATAACACACATCACTTCCCTGTTTATGCCTTTTCTAACTGCTCTGAGTTTAGGATCTATAATTTCAGGCTATAAGATTTGAGTATAAGCTATAAGCCTTGCTGGAGGCTGGCACAACCTGAACCAACCATTAACTAATTAAGAGGAAGCAAATCAGGTTGTCAAAATCCTATAAAACTAGTAAATCATAAGATTTCTTTTTTTAAATTCAAGTAGGAACAGAGCAACCCTATCACTGCAAAGTCAGCAGATGACCCTTGAAAATACTTCTCCTTAAATACACTAGCCCTGAGGCCAACACTTTCCTCAAAGCTTGTCCTTGGTACCTTAGTTTTGGATGAAAATGCAGATATTCAGAGGAAGTAAGAAGGCATCCAGGCTGTCTTCTGGGAGTCTCTTGAGCCCTCAGGCAATCAGTCTAGAAGCAGAAGTCCTTTGTATAAAAGGACACTTGACATCCATCAATTATCTACCTAAGCTGACTAATTCCTCTTTACGGCTTCTTGGTGATCACACCACAGCAGAGGTCCCATCTCTATGAAGGTTGACTTTGTATCAGCTGAAATATGGGAGCCACCCAGGAGTTACAGAATAATGGATGTTCAGGACTTGTCACATTAGAGATGAAGACGATTGGCCCAGAGGCAAGTTACTGGGACCATATCTACAAGTAAGACACAATCGTCCTAGCAATGTGGATAGAACCATTCAGCAAACAGTTACATTTCTGACTCTGGACTCACACTTGTAACTGCACACAAGGGACAATGAGTGAGAAGGAGAGGTCCCCCTTCATGCAAGTGCCTTAGCATCTGCTGGGGATATAGAGATATAAACACTCCTGACTGTACATGGTCAATAAAATTGAAAGCAGGTCCACCCCTCTTATTGTGTGAGAGGATAAGGAAAGGCATCACGAAAGAGGCCTTATCTGAGCCAAGGCTTGAGGGATGAATGAAGTTTATGAGTGTAAAGAGAGCGAAGGCCATTTCAGGCTAGGGGAACACTATTTGCAATGTAAAATAGTAATTCTTTCTCTTTGGAAAAAGCAATCTGGTATAAAGAGGCACTGCTGAGATACGTGTCTGCCCAACAAAAATATTTATGACTCTATGTCACAGTCTCAGCGAGCTATTATCAAATACTGAGCAGGTGTGTGGCTTGATTGGATGCAAATAGTGGAAATGTCATTCTGAAGATTGTGTGGAGACTATAATAAAGAATTGCCAAGTTCCAGTTCAAGAGGAAGCCATGAGGATTCTGAACTCACTTTCTCAAACTTCTAGGCATCTGGCAAAGAAGAGAAGGCTCACATCAAAGTGGGTAGTGGAAGCGGGACACAATCTCACTATAAACCTTGCCCCCCACACAGGAACCCTCAGTTGGGAGGAAACTCCCAACCCAAAGCTTCTCCCTGAGGATCCAAGGGTTTGAACCGCCCACCAAAAACCTCATCTTTTAAGACCTGCACCTAAGAGATAAGTTCCCAAAACACTGAGCTTTGAACACTAACGTGGTTTGTTTCCTTGATGAGCATAAGGCTAATAACAATCTGGGAAACGGCTTTTAAAGAGCTCATTGTTGGACTCCCCAGCCTCAGGGCCCAGGGCTAAGTGATAGAGGGACTCTCTGACTTTGTGCAGGAAGGGCTCATTTGAGGGTTGGGTATGGAGAGCAGGACCTGAAGCCACGTTTTGAGCATATGCAGTAGAGTCTAGCTTGAGTCATGCCTGACAGGGTGGAGTGTTCAAGATATCTGCACATGTGACCTGCATGGACATGTCTGTAGAGGCAGAATACCCCAGGATAAGCCCACTGAGGATTCCCTGATGATTTATCAGGGGTCTCAAGACATGCATTGAAAAAATCAGAAAGGTAGAGCACAGGACCCTCAAGGGTATAAGAAGTGAGGACCTCAGGCTGCTGCTGAGACAGCTATCTCCACACACCAGTGTAATGCTTTATGACGTGGGGTCCGCCGCAAGCTGTGCCCCCCTGGATCAAGACTGTAACCTCTCTGACCCATAAGACTAGCTCTTCCATGCTGTGCAAGGCAAGAGTCTTGCCAATGCACTCCGGCCACGGGGTTCGTCCTTAAGACATGCTGTCTCCCAGACCAGTAGACTGAGACTCTGGGACTCGGGTTTGTTATCCCGCAATACTCTCGTGTGATGTTATTATTGATTGTTTCTGAGTGATTATTATTAGCTTAGTATTATTGTTATTAGGTTAGTATGGATTTGGAGTGAATCTGCAATAATAAAATCTGAGTGAATCTGCTTTCATAAAAGTTGAGTAAACAGCATAGTCACCTGTGTTGGCTCCCTGTTATTGCTCCATGCGAGTGTGATCTGTAGGACCGCTGGTCACATAGGCGGCTCTGTGCTCTCAGTTCTTAAGGCTTGGATCAGACGACCCTGGTGGGCACCAAAGGCCAGCTGATAGAAAGGGCTGTATCACAAAACATATGCTTGTGACAGCTGGCGTCTAATTTGACACACATTCAGAGGTCTGCTGGGCTGTTCTCCGGCACCATCTTCGCCCTCCGGCCTTGCTTCAACCTGTAGATACCACTTTTTTTCTTACTCTAGGCTTCTTTTTTTCCTTAAATTTTCAGTTTTTCTTTCTTAACCTTTTTTCTTTCCCAGCGGGTGCCATTTCTACACTCTCCCTCCGTCACAGTCCAGAACACCCCTCTCTCCGAGAAGGATTTTACACACAACCGGTGCCCCGGTGTTGCCTCTGACGCCCCTGTTTTAGGTCTGGTGCCCCGGTTTTACGTCGGACGGCTCGGTTTTACGTCTGACGCTCCTGTTTTACGTCTGCTGCCCCCGATTTAGGCCTGACGGCTCGGTTTTACGTCTGGGGCTCCCATCTTACGTCTGATAGCCCGACTTCGTGGCGGGTGTCCCCGTTTTCTGTCCGGTTCCCCTGTTTTCCGCCTCCTCCCCTGCTTTAGTCTGGTGCCCAGGTTTTTGCAGCTGTCGCCGGGGGACACCTCTGTCTCGTGGCTCTGGTGGCCCGTGGGGCTTACACTGCTGAGTCAGCAATGCTATAAGATCGGCTGCCACCTCCAGGACCAGTAAAAGGTAAGGGACTCGAAAAGCTGAGTCTTTCTGTAAGAGTGGCCTATGAGCTAGTCATCACCCCTGAGCCTGAAAGGCAGGCTTCTAATTAAACACACGTGTAAGGGCTGACTGGACGCCTTTCCAGAGGACCCTGGGGACAGGCGTCTTTTTTTGTGCCCTCGGCTGCGTTCCAGAGAGCAGTTGCTTCCCGGATCGGGGCTGTTAGGTGCGCCTGGTACCCATCTTTGAGCTGTCGCCCAGAAGATGCTCCTTGATTGTCTGGCTCTGGAGACCCGGGGTGCTTGAATCCCTGAGTCCTAGGAAACTAGAACAATCCGAGAGCACTGCACCCACAGCGGGCCGGAACACCCCCAGGCCTTGTGTGAAAGAGGTCTGTGTGCTCCCCCGGAGAGCTTCGGCCCGAGGGGCAGGCTTCAGGCTTGGCCCACACCTAGAGGCCTGAAGAATGTGAACTGGTGGATGCCATCTTTGTGTTCGCCCTCTACCTCCCTGCAGCCGGCGTCTCCCAGACAGGTGCTCATACACTTGTCTCGAGTGCCGATTTTTGAGACTCCTGCCCAGAGGGCACCTCTAGATCACTCCGCACTGATAGCCAGCAGGCGTAAGCTTGCCAACCCACAGGGCTCTATGTATCTTCTTAGTTTGAAAGCTGCTGCCTGAGGGTCTGGCTTCCAATCAGCCTGAAAGTAAGTGCTGAGATTCTCCCCCTGGGGACTTTAACAGATCTTGTCACACCCTCTGCTGCGGGGAGCCATTAAAAATAAAATAGGCTATTTAGACAATCACAGTGATTTGAGGGACAGGCAAGAGCTAGGGCAGAGTGTATTAGGTTCATCTCCTACACAAGGCCACTCCCTCAAGACTAGGAGAGGTGGCTCTTTTATCTAAGGCATTGAAACCAACCCAGATAGTCAAACAAAATGAAGAAGCAAAGGAAAATGCGCCAAATAAAATAACATAAAACCTCAGAAAGATAGTAAGATCATGAGTAGTAGGGATAGGGAAACACTATATAGATAGGATAAATAAGGATGTCATTTCAACAACATAGGGTGAAAGGTGACACTCTGAATCAGGATGACAGTAGTTGGGACAATATCATGTAAGAGATACTTAGGTGGTGGAGTTAGCATAGAAGTCTGTGATTGATATGGTGGAATGGATGAGAATGGTCAAAAGACATCTTACCTGTATTTAGGTTGTTATTGAAACTTTCTCATTTCCATAAGTAAATTTGGTGCCTATGTGTGTTAACTCTGTTAATACTACCACAAAACTGTCATAGTCCACTGTTTTTAAGTTAGAAGGCATTGAAGAGCAGGGAGCTTTTTCCTTAGCTTTTCTAGTCAACATCCCTTGAACTTCACAGGACTTTCTAAGCACAGCACATGAATTTGGGGGGAAAATGGTAAAAGGCCATGAGACTTTAGTCTGACTTCTGTTGTGGAATGTGTTACCCCTGTGTGCCATGATTCTTTGGTCAAACTAGCCTGTTAAGATGAAAATGCCAACTTTGGAAACTGTGTTTCAGAATTCACAATATAGCTAAAGAAGAGGTTAAAATAAATGTCTTAATGTCCACTTTGATTGGATAGAACTTTCTCTGGGTTTCTTTGTAATTTTTGAATGTGCACTAAAGAGCTGAAGTTGCTGGGCCAGTGATACTGTGTATGTGTACACACACACACACACACACACACACACACATATACACACACACACTTGTATAGAGAACAAAGGAAAGATCTGGGAGCCAAAATATATAACACATGAAACAAATAATTAATGGTTTATTTATTTATTCATTATTATTATAGTATGGGATTTCAAATATTATAAAAGGCACAATGAATATAATCATAGTATGGAATTTCAAATATTATAAAAGGTACAGTGAATATAATCATAAAATTAACAGAGTCTAGAAGTGAATTTTAATACTCAATGATGAGTATTATGATTAGAGTTATAAAATATTATAGAAGTGGATATCAGATGCATCTAGCCATGAATTAAGTTTCCTATTAAGCTTGCATACATCATTAGTAAAGGGAATAGGTAAGACATGCATAATAATTTATTTTCAAACCAGTATTTAATATTTAAATATGTTTCAGATATTGAGCTAAGTTTGTGATGGATTTAAGATCGAACACCGATCTTCCTCTCTAGACATTTATAGACTAGTCATGGAAAGCTATGGACACAGGTAACTTTGAAATTAATGACTCCATGCAGAGCACTTTGACAGAAGGAGTATTGTAGGACTTGGGCAGAATGAGAAGTGAAATCCCATTGAGAGATCTATCCCAAAAGACTTCACTATTAAGGAAAACATCAATAAAAATAAAATAGGTTAGGGAACATAATACTAGACAAATTAGTTTTACTGAGACTTGTGAAAAGGCTGGCAGTTGTCACCCATGTCTGTCCATGCAGATTTTTGAAACGTGGTCTCACCTCTGTGCCCACTCCACTGCCTTAAACTGGATCCTCCTTATCCTGCTCCTGACCTGCGTTACAGAAAGCCAGTCCCCTGTTTTGCCAGTTTGGGTTGATGAACACAGTACCATAGATTGGGAGGCTTGTAAACCACAGAAAATTATTTCTCGCAAGTTCTGGAGGCTGGAAGTCACAGATCAGGGGGCCAGCGTCATCTAATGAGAGTCCTCTTCTGGGTTGCGGACTTCCAATTTCTCACTGCATCCCCACATGGTAGAAAGCAGAGAGAGAGGAAGTAAGCTCTTTTCTCGACTCTTACAAAGGCCTTAATCCCATTCATGAGAGTTCTACCCTCTCGACCCCATCTAATCCTAATTACCTCCCAAAGCATCCACTACCTCGTACCATCACGTTGGAGAATAGGGTTTTAACAGAAGCACTTTGGTCTCTTAAGCTTTGAGCAGTCTTCTGGCTCTCTAGAAAACAGGCTTCCATGTTAAGTTGCTGACTGAATATCCATGCTTCCTTTGACTAAATGAAGTGTGATAATCTGGTTTTAATGACTTCATCTCCCTTACAACCTTGGGGCAACTATCTAAACCTTTTTTTTTTCTCTCTTAATTACTGTTTTATAACTACATGTTATAACTACATGCATTTCTTTCGTACACTGAGACCCTGCCTACGACTGGCCCTTCACTCTGTGCACCAAGAAACACCTATTTACACTTCTAAGACCCAGCTCAGTTGTCCCCTTTTCTTTGAGGTTGAGGAGGAAATGCGGTAACTGATTTATAATGTGAGCCATGATTAAGAGGAAACTTTTGACTGTATTAATCTTAGAATTCTTAACCTTGGGTGACAAAGAGTTAACTATAACAATATTTTGAGTTCTTATAAACAGTTTTCATGTGAGTCACAGAGAATTTATAGCCAGATCCTCATCCCTTACAAGTGACCGAAGGTTCTGAGAAGTGTAAGAATCGCTATTCTTACACTCAAACCTCAAAGAAACAGTTTCCCCTCCATCCCTGTTTCTGTTACTGTACTTATCTCATTGTTTTGGAGTTATCTCTTTACAGATCCCTCCCCCCATACTGCATGTTCTTAGAGAAAATGTGTCTATATTTTGTGTAATATTTAATGAATCTGTTGATTTTAATTACTTAAAAATTTAGTATTCTAACATTCTGTATATTATTTGTGAAATAATAACTTAAAGATTTCAGTTTCTCTAATGGTGTCCCTGCTGTCATGGATATTCAACAAAAGATTACTGAATGAATTGTAAGAAGAGAGTATAATGATGAGTTAGAACTCACAGTTCCATTATATATTCTCTGTGCAATTTTGTACAACTTTCTTGACTTGTCCAAGGTTTAGGTTCATTATCTGTAAAATGAGGATAATAATAATTAGCTCATTGGGATAATTAAGTGAGATAATGATTGTAAAGCACTTGGCTCGAGTCCTGGCATATCTTATGCACCTAATAAATTATTTATATTAAAACTATTGCTATTAATTACTGTTTTAACCAGAGCAAGGCTCATACTCCATAAACTTTATTTTCCCATCTTTTTTAAATTAAAAAAATGGGAATAAAAATTCCCATCTTACCCTCCTTATAAGACTTTAGTAATTATCCAATTTAATATTAGAGTACTTTAAAAACTATAACAAACCATAAAATTGTTAATAGCGATTCTTACACTTCTCAGAACCTTAGGTCACTTGAAAGGGATGAGGATCTGGCTATAAATTCTCTGTGACTCACATGAAAACTGTTTATAAGAACTCAAAATATTGTTATAGTTGACTCTTTGTCACCCAAGGTTAAGAATTCTAAGATTAATACAGTCAAAAGTTTCCTCTTAATCATGGCTCACATTATAAATCAGTTACTGCATTTTCTCCTGTCCCAGTAACTGCCTAATGTAGGTAGACTCTTTAGCTACTATTCTATCTCAGAGTACACATTTTTACCATCATAATTAGTCAGGGTTGAAGTGATATGATGATTAAGAGATGTTTCTGTCAAGATTTTGTCATTCAGGATTTAAAAGCAACCAGTTTTTTATATCTTGCCTAGGTCATTGTAAAATCTTCAATGATAGTGGAAGCATTTATTTTTATTTTACCAATAATTACTCAGAACTCTCAACCATTTAGCAAAAATATTAATTGTTAAAATAGAAAACCATAAATATCTACTCAAAAGCTATGTCTCCCACAAGACCCTTAGCAGTTGATTAAATAATGGAAACTTCTTCCGTGAAGGCTTTGCTAACCACTGTGGTCTACATCATTTCTCTCTATTCCTATTAAACCTACAGTTTCTAATTGGTTTCTCTCTCAATTGCATGCCTTTCTATATAATTGGAACTGCTCCAAGTGTGCATTCAGCCAGATGATTTGCTAGCCAAAACAACTTAAAAATTACAAGCCTCAGTTTCTTTATCTGTGAAATGAGGATAATTATATTGTTTTGCCTACACTAAAAAAGTGTAGTTCAAATATTATATGGATGTGAAAATAATTTGAAAAATTAATATAACTATTCAGCTATTGCTTAAATGTTGGCATTCCTTGATTTTAAAGATTTTAGTTCCTCTTGTTTTATATAGTCTCTATAAACTCCTATATTTCTCATAGACTTAATTATCATTTTTAGAGACAACAGTTCTGAAATCCATCTCTGTACTTTACATCTCTTTTCAGGATACCGACATCCATCTATCATGTTCCCTAATAAAAATTTTTCAAATTTAACATCTCCAAATATTTGCTCATTATTTTCTCTCCACATCTTTATTTTTCCCTTATATCAATGAGTGGTACTCCTGACTAACTGCTTACTGCCACCATGAGCCAAGTGTTCTTGATTTCTCCCTCATCCTTATTCCTCATCGTGTGTCTAACTGTCCACTGACTCTGGTCAAACACCCTTCAAATCAGACCGTTCTTCCAACCCTGGATCATAATAATAATATTTAAAGAATCTTAACAGAATCTTCAAAGAATCACCAGAACAGACTCCTAACTGTCTTCGCTAGCTCCTGACATGGCCCCCACACTAACACTTTTATAAATAAAGCAAAGAGCTACTCCTGCCTAAAGCCTATGAATAACAACTATTATTCTCAAGACAGTTCAAAGATAAATACAGTTTACAAACTCTTTAGACCAGTTCTTAAATATAATGTGCATATACATCACGCGAGCACCTTGTTAAATGAGTTTCTAATCCAATGTGTCTGGGGTACAGGTCGTAGACTAGGGTGAGTAGAGTGAGACACCCCAGGTGAACAGTTTGAGGAGGCATTCACTGTCAGGGCAGTGCTCGTATTAGCCCTGTCCTGTGCGTGGGCCTGAGAGCGAGTGCCTCCTTAAGTGATGTGCCTGAGTCGTTGTCTTTGCCAAGCTCCTAGGTGATGCTGATACTTTTGTTCTTGATCTCACCACGTGGTAAGAAGCAAATCTTAAGTGATCACTGCTTATTTGCCCATGTTCATCTCTCAGGATTTCACTCTTGAAACCCTTTTCTCTAGTAATATGAAATAATTTATATTATTTTTTTTCATTTCTGGGTACATATTTCTTCTTGAAGTGATTTGTGCCCTCAACCTTCCTTGCCTCCCTGGCTTCTGCATGTTCTTAGACACAACTTTTCCCAGGGTGCCTTCTCTGATTTTGACAAATGGATCAGGCATCTATCCTTTCTCCTTCCACTGCTCCATTTAAACTTTCTTCTTTAGCATTTATTCACCAAGAATATATTATGTATAGTTATCTGTCTCTAAACAAGTTTTGTGGATTAAAAACATGGACTTATTTATTATTTCAGGTAAAGCAATAAATATATTTTAGCATAGAGTATGTAATTAATATATATTGGATAAATAATGAAATAATTGAATGTTAAATTTTATACTTGGGCGACCTTCTTAAATCGACTTTAAAATCCTTTAGTAATATCTTCCCCTTCTGTAATTCTCACGTAACCTTAGAGTGTTCTGTATGCACTTAATAAATATGATTTCATATCAATAAAAACAGACAAGAGTTTTCCTTTTCTGAAGTCATTCAATGAATAATTGGTAATTATGCACTTGCTAGTTGCTATGAATTCAGTGGTGAACCATAATAAATTCCCTGCTTTCACAGTATTTATTATTTAGGTATTTTTAACATTAAACAACTTTTTTTAATTACAAAACATTTCAAGATGGGAGAGAGGAAAAAACAACAACAACAAAGCCTATGAGACCTGAACATAGGGCATTTAATAATTCAAGTTAGTGGAAAAGTAGAAGCAATGAGAAAAGGCAAAGGGGAAGGAAAAGACAGGCATGAAACAAAGGGGTGTGTGAAGCAGACAAAAAGCAGCATGTAGTAGAAGAGGCACTGAACTTGGATTTGAGTTGGTTGAATCTGAGCTGAGAGTGCCGAAGGCGGTTCTCCATGGCCTTTTCTTCTTTATGACATGGCATGTCCCCCTCCCTATGGCTAAGGTGATTTTCCCATTAGTATGGTTGAGTGTCTTTGGATCCAATGCTCTGGAGGTGACTCAGTAAAGAGGGGAGACATGCAAGAAGCTGAGAGGAGCAGGCAGAGAAGTCATGAGCAGCATTGGGTCACCGAAAGGAGGGCTCCCTCTCGCAGCCTAATGCATATGGACAGGGGTATGATGTAGGGCAATTGGGATCTGTCTTCAGTGTTAATTAACCTTTCTCACCCTTACATTGCAACAGACAGTAGTAGTTCTCTTACTCCCAAGAAGGGGATATAATTAGAACAGATGGAGAAAACACAGATGAAAAGAAATAGAGCACTTATTCAACTCCAGGGGGCTCATGCCCAGGGATTGTGGTTAGTGAAGGCAGGGATAATTTTACCTTTAATCCAGGTGTTTCTCTCAAGCCCCTCAGGTAAACCAGCTGTTAAGAAGAGAAAAAGAAGGAAAATGGAGAGCTTGTTTAGAATTAAACCTTCATTTATTATCTCTGTATATCTAAAACCTCAAAGTTTTTGAAATGTAATGCTCAATTTGATATTTAAAATGTGTATTTATATAACATCTCCCTATAAGACTATAAACTCTAGAAACCAAAGAAGACACCAAAGGCCATAGAATTTTTGAATGCCCCAGCAGAAAAATCCTTCAAAATAATTCAGAATCATTTTATCAATTGGACTAAGAATTTTGGAGACATATACAAATGGCCTAAAGCCATACAGCTGGTCAATGATAAAGTTAAGACTAGAACCCAAATTTGTACTTAACTTATTACACCAAAGTGATTCAGTCATCCCCATCAGAACTACATTTTGATTGTACAATTAAAAAAGAACCAATGGCTGACATCTGTGGAAATTGTAAATATGGACATTGGAGAAGATGTGCCTCAAAATCAGTCTTTTTGTAGGGCAGCCCAGCAGGTGATGTTGAGTAACAAAGGCACTCAGGGAGATGGCGCATGCAGAGGCATGGTGAGGGCAAAGAACTGCAGATACAGAAGCACTTAAATGAGCTCTTGTTTCCCTCAATTTATGGAGGTGTAATTCACAGTTAAAATGATACATGTTTAAGGTGTACAATTTGATGATTTGACATATGTATACATTGTGAAATAATCACCACAGTTAAGCTAATTAACATTTCAGTAACCTCACATAGTTACCTTTTTTTAAAAAAATTAGGGTGGGAACACTTAAGGTTTACTCTCTTAGTAAGTTTCAAGTATACAGTGCAGTATTGTTAGCTGTAGTCATATCATTCATTGTATATTAGGTCTCCTGAACTTACTCAGCTTGTGTAATGGAAACTTTGTATAACTTGACCCACACTTTTTTTTTCCAAAGAAAGAGCTTTCTTTGATGAGTCTGAACACTACCTCTACAATTATCTTCAGGGTCATAAAAAGTGCACAGGGCTTCTATTTTCTATGGAGACTTTCTCTCTAAAACATTAAAACCAGAGCCACACAAAGAATATCTTGCCTGCTTTGCATTCTTCTAATGTGTATTAGATTTCTATGTGAAAGACCGTGAGTCTGTGGGTGTTCTCATGGCCATCTATCATGTTATTTGCTCAGAAATCCCCTTCTACTGGAAAGGGTCCTTGTTCCATAGGACAAGAAAAGAGGAGACTGTCCTCTGCTTTTTTTCCACCTACCCCACCCCCCACCCTGCCAAAGGCTATTACTGGTAGTCACCAGTGAGCACTTGATACAAGTCCTGCCAATCAGAGTTCTGGTGGAATTTGCACTCCTGCTTCCCATTGTATATGAGACTCATCTGCCTGCTTCCCTTTTCAACAGCTTTGCTACCTAAAACTAGCTTGGGTTCTGGGAGACACTGGTTTTCCTAAGCTAGCTGATCTTCTTCCTCACTCCTTCAACCAAGATACCTGATTAAGATAGATAGAAGAATTAAAAATAATTTCCATAGTACCATTTATATTCAAATTTATTGAAAATCATATACAATCATAGATGTATTTTACATACATCTCTGAAAGTCTGATATCATCCCACTTTACAAAAGGAATAGAAAGTAGCTTGGAAAAATTAAGTGACTTTTCCAAGGTCACACAGCCACAGCCAGGGAATATAAAATCTGTGATGCAAGTCTAAGCCTGTCTTTCTCTTTCCGGTTCAGCCCTCATTCCTTACCTCAGGCACCCTAAAGTTTATAGGCGGTCCAGAAAGACTGCCATAGGGCTACCACCAGTACTCCTGCTGCACCTGCATTCTCTGCTAAATAAAGTAAGTTCTCCCTACTCCTTCATAGTCTTACAGCCCTGCTTTTGTCTTTAGTTTTCTCTTGCATTGCTCTAGAGCAATACATAAGATATTCAAATAGTTTTATAAACATAGCTTTTGCAAATTGGGATTGTTTCATTATGTCAATATTCTCCATTGTTCCTTGTGTAGACTAATTTTCCATGTTCTCTTTTAAAGGAAAATTGGAGAACAGTGAAAACACCTTTTACCTAAATTCAAGGTTTAAATTAATGGGAAGATTTCAGAGGACAACAGTGAATGAAAAATCATGATTCCCTTTTTAAAAGGTTTTCTCCATGCCCCTCCTCTGCTTTGAGCAGATACAGTCCTTTTCGTGCTTCTATTGTCTCATGGAAATTTCTGGTTTTTCCTTAGAGTTCCTTTTATAGTGTATGCTCTTCACCCAGATTAGATAATAAACCCATTAAAGGCAGGTGTTGTGTTTTTATTGAACTAGATCCCTTTTCAAAGGGGCTGCCTAGGCCGTAATGACTGTTTAATCTTTGGGAACTCCTAAGCGTGAGACCCAGCTGCCATGTCTGTATTGTCTGCACACCTCTGACCATAGCAGTTTATCCTGAAGTGAAGGACTGGCTCAGGTGGAACAGTCAGATTCTCTCTACTGGAAAATTAGTACCGCAAAATGAGAGACAGTATGGCCACATTGACCATAGTATTACAGAGAGAAAATTGTCCTCCTCTTCCCTAGGTCCTCTGAACTTCCCTGCTCCCTCCCTTCCTGAGTCTTCTACACTCACCTCTGGATTTAAGAGATACTCACCTGATATTCTTTCAAAATCCCCACTTTTTAAAGTTAGCCTATGTTGCCTCCTGATGCTTTAATCATGAGGGATCATGTCTCATTTTATTTATCACTGTCTTTTTTATAACACAGATCTCAGACATTTACATACAGTGAGTGTTTAAGATGTAAGTTTAAAGAAAGATCTCAAAAGCATTGCCACAGACATTGGCTCTTTATTTAAGGTTCAAGCACTAGAGTGAAAAGTCAAACAAGAATTGAATGTTAGTTATGATTCTTTTATACTAAACCAAAACCTTTCCTAGGGCTGGTCAGCTCCTCAGCCCATTCCTGTCCAGGCATTTCAAATGAAGAGATCCTATCACATGACCTTTTAGGTTGCTTTCAGGCCAAATACCAGTACCTAGTCTCATATTATTTAAAAATGCAAGTTTTGACACCAGTTCAAAATTGTGGGGTTGACAAAATGCATTGTATGATCATTTATCTTAATATCCACTTCCATATGTGCAGGTCTCAGTATACAACATGAGAACTAATTATTTATGAGTTTTTTATATGGTAAAGTCAGAGCTGGGATAGAAGCCAGGTCCTGCAGCCTCTGGTTCAGTGTATTTTTCTTCATCTCATGCTGCTGCTTCAGCTCCGCTGCCACATGTGTAAACATCTGTCCAGTAGTCACCCAGATAGTCTTTCCAGGTTGTCCTCATTAGTCATTTAACATAGTCAACACTTTTCCCAGAGAAGCAGTCCTTACCGGTGAGACTTAAGTTACCAGCAGTGTTTTCGGTAATGCATGGCATGGATGGAAATGCTGGTAAGAACGTGGTGCTTGGAACAAGGTGGCTTGAAGAGGTCAGAACTGTTTTTTTTCTGTAAGCTGAATGGTAACCAGTATCTCGATAGCACACACCTGGCACAGAAATTTTTACTTTTACAAAACTCAGTATATGAATGTTTGATCCTGGAAGATAAAAAGCGATGGCCCTAGAGTCAGAAAATGTTGGATCTCCTGCGGAGACTACTCAGATGTTACGAAGTCACTCAGAGGATAGGAAGTGACCTCATTTCCTGGACTTGACTTCCTGTGTCAAACTGGACTTAGCTCAGTGGTTTGCTGGGGAGATCAGGTTCCACTGCAGGGTCTCAGAAGGCAGCTTGCAGTAGCCAGTGTGGGGAGAAGGCCGCACACAAAGGGCTTAAAGGAGACTGTTGGCACCTCAGTCAGAACACTCTGCTTTGGTGTCACACCCAGTGGGTTGTCTGATAGGATTTATTTAGGGGTAAAAAGAAAAGTTTTAAAACAACTCATTTCTTAAAGTTCTGAAAGTGGGCTCTCTTTCTCCCTTCCTCTCCCATCCCCTCTTAATCTCAGTCATAAATGGGGAGGCTGAGGGTGGTTCACACATACTCCCCAAATCATCTCCGGCAAGGGCTTGGAACAAAGCAAATTGTTTTCTTCTGAAAAACAAATGGATTCACACATTTCTAATTACTGAGTGAACTTTTCCACTGTTATTCCTCATTATCAGTTTATCAACTCAAAATGAACCTCTTTATACCTGAACTCAGCTTCTCTCTCTCTCTCTCTCTGACAAACCAACTTCTCAACGAAATAACTGCCAGCTCAGTGAAAGGCATTTTTATTTTTTATCTCCCTGGTTAGCCAGCATTAAAACCTTAATGTTATATTGGATCTCTCTCTCTTTCCCCCTCTCTCTCTCCTTTAAATGTTGCATACACTTATTTATCTAGCCATCCCCATACTTCTTGGTGGTTTTTATTTGTTGTTGTTTTTGCAAATTCATGTACATCTGCCTTTCTATTTCCGTTTCTACTCTTACACTCCTAATTGAGAGACGAACCTTATTGGATGCTGAGGTAACTGCAACAGTCTCACACGGACCTGTCACTATGCACAGTCATTTTAAATCCTGCACGACACAGTCAAATCCTCATGGCCACATTAATCTTTCCAGAATGCTGCTCCCAATATGTAGTCAATAGGGCTTTGTAAATTCAACACTTCTGGATTAGATTTTAAATCTCTCCATATTCTATCCCCATTTGACATAGCTACTTATGTTACATAAATTCTATTTTAATCCAAAGATTTTACTCTGGAATATCGACTCCTTTACTCTATCGGGAACACATATACTCTTTGGATCCAAACAGAAGTAATCAAACAGGAAGCAAAATAAGGAGCGAGCCTCTCCTGCTTGACTCCTGCCTTCTTCTAGTGGTTCTTAGTGTTAGAGCCTTCCAGGAAGCGGGCTACCAGAAAAGGATGTGTAATTTTAGATGTTCAATCTCAGCATCAAAGCACAAGTATAAAAGATGGGTTCAGAACTCAGAGACAGTTGTTTTTGCATCCAAATCACCACCAAGTCCTGAAAATTCTCCCTTGGACAGCGCTCAGCTACCTCACCTCATCATTTCCTATCGCCACAGCCCGAGGGCACGTTCTCACCGTGTCTTGTTCAGACTGTCCAGAAAGGCTGCTAGTTTGTGTATCTGTCTCTTTCTTCCCAAGTCTATCCTTCACAGCTACATTCTACTTACTTTTGTAACAAACAACCCTCATTGTGTTACAGCCTCTGTGAAGACCTCTCAAAGTCTTCCTCTCAAAGATGCTTCCTAGACTGTATTGACACACTTCACTCTGGGCAGTCTGGAATGTTACCCTGCTCCATCCACTCTTCCCAGAGAACTCTTCTAGAAAGGTTTATTCCATCTGTAAGAAAGAATATTTTCCCCCAACAAAACTTGATAGGGTTCTCTATCCTGGCTATCAGCATCACTGAGCATCTATTGTGTCAGACATTAAAAATTTTATATTTTAATTTGTGAGTCTGTCACCCTTACTAAAATACAGATGCCCAGAAGCAGATTTTGTGTTCATTTTTTTGTACCTATAGAACTCTAGAGAACCTGGCAAGCAGTAGATGCTACAAGCTATTCAATGAATGAATGAATGAATGAATGAATGAATGAATGAATGAATAATAAATACATATATCTATATGTACTTATCACTCAATAGAATATTGAGCTGTTTGTTTTCTTGTCCTTCTGGATTTGGACACTGTCCACAGAGAAGATTCCAGGAGATCCGGATCGATACTGCTTAAAAAGCAGGCCCTGAGACCCTCAGCGCACATGTTGCCAGGGCCATTGGCTGGCAGTGAAGCAGACACACAGTGGTTCAAAAGTTTTACCTTGAAACTTTTCTACCTTGGTGAGAAGTTTGGCTTCTCACCAAAGCCGATGAGCTTTGGGAGAAAATTTAGAGCAAGGAGGTGGCTTAGTGGGGTAGCTTACCCTTGTCGCCTACTCTCAGGAACCTGAAATGAGTCCTTCCCTCCCTGTAACCCCTGCCTCCTCTCCACGTCCACCTCCTCATTTTTAAGCACCACTGTTTTGGAGAAACGTAGTGCAGTTCCAGCTGCAGGCACTAAATCATTGCCGCACTTTGGACGTGTGCTGCGGAAGGGAGCCCGGTGACGGATGGGGCTGTCCGTATTTACACGGGGCGTGCAACAGCTGTGGGGAGCGTCCTGCACAATGAGTATTCTGGGTAAATTTGGCATGTCCCCACCCCCCCCCACGGCCCCCACCTCTTCCTCCTGCAGTGACAGTGACTGATGGGCCACTTCTAAGGAAAACTGCCCTTTGGAACAAAGGAATCACAATGTCCCCTCTTGTCGAAACACATGCACACATGGGCACACGCAAGCACACACCACAGAACATCCCTTTCGCCATCCGTCAGTGCCGCATGTTTTTTGGCAATTTCCTATTTCCCTGGGTAACCTTGCAAACCGCAAACCTGTACATGTGTAGGCAGGTGGTGCAGGAGGAGCAATCTCTGTCTTTTAAAAAAATCTGCTTATGGGCTTGCAGAGATATACTGCCTTGGTCAAGCCCAATTTATTGCCCAAGGCAAGTTGTGTCAGACACAGGTCATGCCAAAGCCCCTTGTCACCAGAGCTTTTTGCCTTCAGGCAATCCACCTTCCTGACAGTGTTGACTTGACTTCGGTGCCAAAGGGAAAAAGACAAGATGGGAAGGAGGGATAGAAACCGTAAAGATACATCACATTCCTGTTCTTTATGGTTTCTAATGCATCCTTTCCCTTTTCACATTCCACTGGTGAAGCTGAAGGACAGGCGTGTGTGGTGGGGGTAGGGGGTGGAGAGATAGAAAGGGGGAGACAGAGAGAGACAATTCGTTTAATGTCAGAAAGGCTGAGCAAGTTGCACTAATTGAATTAGCTAGAATATTTTAGATGCAACATATCTGGCCTTCAGCCTTTTAATCTTGTATACATTTAATTTTATTGTTTGCCATGTAAACCAAACCTGAGAAAGATGGCCATCCAACCATATATCTTTTATAAATCTCCTTTGAGTCTAGGAGTTCTTAAAAGTTTTGATAAGAAGACATCAAGACATGATCATAGAGATTCTATTGGTAAATCACATGGTTTATTCCACCCCACATTCTGCTCCTGAGTTGGTAATCAGAGAATCATTGGTTTGAAGCAGCTGATTTTCAACCAGCAATGCTGTGGCGCACTGTGCGCTGCAAGAATTTTTAAAACATGCACCACCTGACTAGTCAGGGGCACTGACCTCTTTTCCCTTAGATTGTCAAATAAAACAAATAACAACAGCCAACACAACAAGAGCTGTTCAGTGTGAATGAATAAAAATTATACCTTTTTTTGTCCGGCAAGAAGATATCTTTTTTGTGTGCTGCAGAATTTTAGTAATTCATTGTTGTGTGCTGTTAGATGAAAAAGATTGAAAATCACTAGTTTGAAGTTTTCAGATTAGTCATCAGTAGTTACACAATTTCTTTGTAGAGCATTTAATTGAATTGCAGTTCTTAGGTTTCCCTTTGATATGTTCCAACCTGTTCCAACCTCTTCCAACCTTGCTATGTTCCTTCCTGTGATACATAGCAAAGAGGATACATAATCTGTTATAATTGTTTCCAAACTCTACTCCATAAAATCCTAGCGGGTCACTAAAGTCTTGCAAAATGTTCTAAATTTAACAACAACAACAAAGTGCTGAAAACCACTCAGTACAGGGTTGTGTACAGAACTTCCTTTGATGATAAGCTTTTCTGTATCTGCTCTAACCAATAGGGTGATAATTAGCCACATGTGGCTATTGAGCCCTTAAAAACTGGCCCATATAACTAAAAAACTGAGTTTAAATTCTATTCACATCAATTAATGTCTAATCTAAATTTTAAAAAAACAACTGTAGCTACTGGCTACCACAGTGGACAGCCCAGATCTAGAAACTAGTGTTTCAGAAAACCCACTTTGGAAAACACTGCAGCAGCACCCACAGCGGGGCCAGCTGTCAGAGATGGCAGGGAAAGAAGGCGGGGGAAGTTCTCCTTGCTTTGCTCAGAGGAGGAAAAGTATGAATAATAGCTACTAACGGAGGTGGGATTACCAACAAGCTAATGAAACGCAAGACTCTGTGCTGCCTCCTTGCATGGGTCCATCTAGGTCCTGGGAGTTCTTCACATGGTCATGTATTTTAGTGTAAAATTTTCAACAGTGAAATGTGTTAAGCCTAAGAAATTAAAATAGCTCTTTCCACGGCAACTTTGATTATGTCATATTTTCTGTTATATTGGTTGGTGACTGTGTAACCGTGTACAGTTTTGGTGTCTGGATAATGAAAAGTTTAGTTGGTGATCCATTGTTTGAGTTTCTGTGAAATGCATTTACATGGTTCAGTGTCAGTTTTGTGTATATATAAGTTATTTCTAGTCATTCCAGTGTAGAAATGGCTTTTCCTAATACATACAGTTACAACTGTAAGCTCAAAAAATACCTAAGAAAATCTCAAACACTTAAAACTTTATAGCACATATGTTAAAATAATTTTCTAAAGATTTTTATAAAGCTGACCACATCTTAAAAATTTACATGACATTTAATAATTAGTGAACCGCCCCCAAACTTTTCTAAATTATCTGTAATGGAAAAAAAATTTAAGCAACATTGTTAGAGAAGAGACAAAACTACCTTTTGTTACCTTGTTAGAGAACATTACAAAGTATTGCCATAGAAAAATGTAATCAAATGAAGCAAAAAGAAAAAAGTAAGAAATAATTATTAGAGAAATATGTCAGAAAGTTAAGTATTTTGTTACAAATTACATTGTTGTTTGGATTTTGGGGACTCCAAAAATTTCAGTTTGATTTTTTCCTTTTTCTAACAAAATACTTTTAAACCTTTATTTTGTGTTTGTAATTTTGTGCTCCTGTTTGAAAGCAGCCACCCCCAAATTCTATTACTTTTAGTATCTACAGAAAATTCTTATATGCCTCACTTAGATCATATTGCATGTATTATCATATTGAATCTTCTCAATAGCCCTATAGAGAAAGTCTTATTATCACGTCAGTTTTCAAGGTGAGGAACCAAGTCGCGGATTTTTGCCTAAGTTTACAGAGCTAGAACGTAAAAGAACTAAAACTCAGACCTGAGAAGCCATATACTTCTGGTTTGGGAGTAGAAGGTAGCAGCCAACCATTGCTTGCACAACTTCCACAAGTTACACATTTTTTAAACGTTACCATAAAGCTGTGAAAGTTAAAGAAAGTCGAAGAATTACATTCTGGAGAGAAAAGAGCCCTCCCTAGGCTAGCGAACCCCTGCTTTCTTCTGTAGGGCATTTGCCGAGTCTAGGATCAGGCCTGCAGATAAGGGTTGCAGCAGGCAGGGAGACTCTTCTGAGGGAAGGATAAAACAGTGAAACTTTTTTTAAAAAAATATTTTATTTATTTATTTTAGAGAGAGGGGAAGGTAAGGAGAAAGAGAGGGAGAGAAACATCGATGGGTGGTCCGTTGCACACGCCCCAGCCAGGGACCAGGCCTGCAACCCGGGCATGCGTCCTGACCAGGAATCAAACTGGTGACCCTTTGCTTTGCAGGATGACACCCAATTAACCAAGCCATGGCGACAACGGCAAAACAGAGAAACTTTTGATGGCCAAGTGAGCTAGCACAAGGGCTTAGAATCAGGAAGTGCCCAAATGGGAGGCTGATTTTCCCTACAGGATCTGCCAAGTACTGCACTGGGAAGAGAACACAGAGTAGGGGGAGAAAAACATAGTAAGATGCAATGCATTCTTGCAGTGCTTAAATCAAAGTAGTGTATATTGTTTACTGCGTACCATTCATTCTGATTGCCATATCATAATCTGTTGTATGACCATAAACAATTTACTTTTCACCCTACTTTCTAGGAGCATTTAAACAGGTTCCAATTTTTGCTGTCACAAGTACTGTTACTATGAACCTTCATTTGCATGCCCTTTGGTGGGCACATTAGCGTTGGGGATGTATCCAGGCGTGGAATTGTTGGGTCAGAAGGATATGCATACGGCCATTTCACCAATAGCAAGACCAATTTTTAATGTTCTTTTTTAACTTGGCTCTAGATATTACTCTCACTGGGGCACAGCTAAGTTACAACGGTAAAGTTGACCTCATTACAATGTATCTGTATTAATTTACCTTATCTTTTATGTATCTATGAGTGGACAGAGAGGTGGAGTTCATATACAGAAAAAAAGATAGAAGAGAAAAATGAAGCTGCAGAGACCAGAGTAAAGAAAAATGCAAAGAAAAGAAAAGAGAGAGATGTTCATGAGAATAGAGCTCATGTTAATTGGGAATATAAAGAATAAATGGAGAGAGTTTTTAGAATCAGTAAATATACACTTGTGCATTTTTTTCTAATTAGAGCAGAAAAACATTTTTGTAAAGATACTTTGTGTATTGTTTTGAAATTAGTCAGTGCCTTTGATGTATTGAACATGTTCTTTTAAGTGTGTTGACAAAGAGAATGTGCATCTAAAATAATCCTTTATCTCAACTATTAGAAGTAAAGATGTGAGACTCTCTGCAAGACAGGAGGAGAGGAGAACAAGAAAAGGACATTTTCTCTCTCTCTCTCTCTCTCTCTCTCACACACACACACACACACACACACACACACACACACACACGAAGAAGAGTTTACAGGATTAAAGATAAGTGTGGGGCAAGGGGTCACTCCTGGATTGGGTGTAGAGGCTGAAACCCCATTTTGCAGCCTCCTTTGAAACGTGGCTTACTTTATGACACACCATCAAAATAATTTGCATTTTATTCTCTGATTTGGACTCATACTATCGAGTCTTAAGCTGCTTTTGTTCAGTCCTAGAGTGTCAGAGCCCAGAGAAAAATAAAAGATGATTGATTTGAAGCCCTCACTTTACGTGTGAGAAAGACTGAGCCCCACAAAAGGATAACTTAACTGAGAAATGACACAATTGTGGTCTCCGATCTCCTTTCCACACCCATATCCCTCCGCAGTTTCCATTGCTCTGCTCTTTGTGTTTGGGGCAGTATTTCTTCCCAGTTATTTATTTATTTATTTTATTATATGCACACACAGACACACACATACATGAGATACACACACACATGGGTATGTTGCTGTTGTTTATTAATTTTCTGTTGTTTTGCATTTAACCTTTTCCTCCTGGTCCTAAGTAGGATGCCTCTTGAACAATGAGCTATATGCTCCTGTTGCTTTAATTTATTAGGAGTAATTATTGGGAATTTGGATAAGAAAAATATTCAAACATAATTCTAAAGTTGAAGTCAAATTATATTCAAATAAAGCCTCCAATAGACTTGTAAGAGCATCTAGTCTTCATGTAAGAAATGGGGAAATGGAGTTTCAGAGGGTCCACATATGTTGGCTATGTTCACACAAATGATGAAAGACACAGATTGGCTTAGAAGTCAAATCGGTTTACTCCCAAGAAATGTGATATAAAACTGAGTCTCTGCAATGAATTAAGGGACTGTTCCATGTCATAGAAAAATACAGGTCTTGACTTCAACCCTCAAGCTTAATAGAGGTGAGCCAGGTACCATATAAATGGCCTTTTTAGTGGAAGTCCTGTGTGATCTTGGTAAATTGTAAACACCACCCAAAAGACTGAAATGAAAAGGGTATTGGTGTACCTACTGTGTGTGTGTGCACGTGAGAGGGAGACTAATAAGCACTCACTCTTGCCAGACATGCAATAAGCAAAGAGGATACAGTAGTGAACGGGACAGATTACTGTTTATGATCTGGTGGAGAAGCAAAGAATAACAATACTTTTTGAAAAGAAACGGAAACTAGAAAGAGAGCAAACAAGGAAAGAAATGACTAAGGAGATCTATCTAAGTAGAGGGTAATAATCAAAAGGTTTCTTGGAGACAGAGTAAGAATGATAGAGGAGCAAAAATAAGATGATATTTAAAGAAGGAAAAACTCAAGCATTTCAGGAGGTGTTGCTGATTGATGAGAAAAGAGTGCCCAAGAATAGCTCTTTCTCCCTTGCTCACAGATTCCATGTTGCTATGCTGTATGCACGCGTAGATAAACTGGTCTCTTTTTCACTCTCTTCTCTGTGAGTTTCATTTCTAGTCACACTCTCAGCTGGTTAATTCTCCTCTCTCTGAGATCAGAGATTAGATAGAGCCTAGATTTATTGCTCGAAGACAGAAAAAGAAGTATTCCTATCAAGGATTCAAATGATTAAATATCCCAACACAGAAATACTTTTAAACTTCTCATATACTAGAATTTCTCTTGCCTTCAGATACCAGGGCTGGTGCTACCCAGGGCTCTGAGTAATGGGGAGCAAGGACAGAAGGCAGAGGGAGAGAGGCAGCGAAGAGAGAAAGACCAGGAATGAGAAACGGGGATGAATTTAAAAATGTGGTCGGGAGAGGCCGTGAGAGGGAAAGGACGAAGACAAGGAGAGAAGGCGAAATTAAATGTGAGTAGCATTAAAGAGACACTGCTTCTGGTAGCGTTGGACTGAAATTGGGAGGACTAAACCCATCAGGCAGGGGAACAAAAGCAAAAAGCAAAAAAGAGAAAAAAGCATGAAACATCTTTCCTAAGCCACTTTCTTGGTCGTTCACCCTTGATTCTCATACTCATGTCAAAGAACTCTCCTTCCCTTATGTTCCAGAATGCTAGAACTGGAGAGCATGGAATGGCTCTTTCAAAAGAGCCTTTGATCCACACATTGCATGCTGCGACCTGGTGGCCTCATTCACGTTGTTTGGCTGAAATCCTCACTCTGGTTTGGTCATTGCATTTTGCGTACAAGTCAGGAATTCAAACTTCTCTCAAAAAATAGTAAACGATCTAGTAATATTTGACTTTCACACTTACTCTTGCAATTAGTTTAAATCACGTAGCAACCGTCTCTCCTCAGGCAGGGAGCGACAGCGCTGGTTCTCCAGTCTCCACCTGGTCTCCCTGCTGGCTGCTTTGAGGAGGCTACGTAGGACGCGTTCCAGTTCTTCCAGCTCCCATCTCCCTGCTGCCCCACACCAACCCACATGCACTTGGCCTCTGTCAGAAAAGAGAGTCCAAGGCAAGTCAAGGGACCGCCCTCAGTCATGGTGAGTTTCAGGCAGAAACCAAAGCAGAGACCCCACATTCTTTCCACAAACTCAGTGTCAACTTGAAGCCGCGGCCCTTTGTTATGGGAGATTTCCACACTGTAAGGCTCTTGTAGCAGTTAATCATGCCACCCACAAACATCCGGAGTTCCACCCATCTTGGATCCTTGGCCTGAGCTTTAAGATCCCAGTACCTTCTCCGAGTTAGCAGCGCGGCCTCACAGTTTGTCCAGGCCATTCCTCACATTTCACAGAAAAAGAAACTGAGATCCTCAGTGTCTATACAGCTTGCCCAGGTGACTCTTTTCATGAATGAAAGGATGGACCTCACAGTCCACATCTCCCTCCTCCTAACCCCATGCTGTATGTAGCTAAATGTAGCATTCAAGCCCCAGGATCCTCCAGGGCTTGCCTTTAATTTTACTTCCTTTTTATGCTGCTTCCCAGGTCTGAGACCCAAACATTTCCAAAGCTCTCAGGCACTTCTCTTGCCTGGTTTTTAAGTTCATGCCTGTGCCTTTGCTGACTTATTTTTTTCCTCTCAGTCCCTCATTGACCTCTGCCCTAGTCCATAGCTGGGTGATGCCTCCCCCTCTCTCTATTCCATTACATTTAATTTTACCATGGTTTCCTCCAAAATTTCCTAATTTAATCTGATGTTGACTTTGACACCATATTATTTTCCTTGAACCTTCACTGTAGTACTTACCATCTATCCCAAGATTTATATTATTCTTTCTATGTCTCTTAGTGCCCTCCCTCCCTCCCTTCATCCCTCTCAATCCTCTGTTAAAATCTCAGGTCCCGTTATTTTCTCAGGAGAAAGATGGGCTTGCTTTCCAGGGTATGGGAAGAGCCGTAGGGAAGCACAGATTGTCAGCTCCAGTCCTCATCTCCATGTGGGGTATGTAGGAGCATCTGCTCTACAAAACGATGCCTGTTCCTCACAGGTTTTCCCCGCCTTGCAAATAGATGTGGTATTTTCTCCTCTCTTGGATTTTTGGCCCTTAGATGCCTTCTCCCTTTGGATTTTGTGCTTTACCCAAGGAACCGGGAATGGAGTTCGTTGCCTGTCTGTTCTTAAGAGCTTGGAAGAGATCTATTATAATGTAAGTTTTTAAAGATTAGAGACCCTTCCATCCTTAAAAAAATGAAATAATGGTGAGAGATTAGGTTAGAAAGGTAAGGAGTTAGATCATGAACCAAAATGAGTGTGAAATATTTTACAAACCAAGACCACTGAATTCCTTTTTCTAGTGGTTTCCTTGTAGATTTTAACAAAACAGTTTCAACTCTACAAAAAAGGAAAAGTAGTATTGAGAGGGCAGGAGGAAGGAAAGACACTACAGAAAAAGGAGAGAGGGAAAAATTACAGTGGCCCCCTGGGTTTTTGCTAGTGGAACTTGAAAAGTTAAATTTTGGAATAAACTGAAACCAATATATCAAGTTAAGGGTTAGATTATTATTACCTTTTAAAAACATTTTCTAATGTGTGAACACCCAATAATTAGTAATAATCAGACCTTTCCCGAATCTAAGATGCTGGGATGCCATCAGTACCATAATTATATCTGAAGAATGACTTGGAGCTTAGGAAGAGTTTCTCACATACCCTGTTTGATTTTATTCATGGCCATGGTCCTAATGATAGATTAAAGGGAACAGGGGAAGGTTCTAGTCTGTTTCTAAAGCTTCAGTCTGCAGGCCATCCACTGAACAGGCCTTTTGCTACTAGGGGACCATTGATAAGATGCCTGAGCAATTCCTGAGTTTAATGCAGGTGTCAGACACAGTATCCCACTTTGCCTTTACAAAAGACCAATATTAGCATACTGAGAAGAAATCCAAAGAGGATTTTCACTCTTGAAAAAAGGTAAAAAGGAAAAATAGGGCTCGGCATTTGTTCTGCAGCAAGCCCTTGCAGAGGCAGCACGCTCCCCAAGCAGGGAGGGGCCCCGCCAGGCTCCTTTCCAGAGAACCACACTGGGCGTCAGTCCACTGGAGTTCTGAACTGTGCCGGTGAGCACTCTGTGCATCGGTTAGTGAGATGTGTCAGAAGGCAGGGGTCGCCAACCTCAGGCACAGCCCCGTCCTTGTCCTCATCGGGCCACTTAGGAACCGGGCTGCACAGCAGGAGGTGAGCTTGCCTGTAATGTGCTTGAATCATCCCCAAACCATCCTCCCTATCTCCCCACTCCCAATCCATGGAAAAATTATCTTCCATGAAACCAGTCCCTGGTGCCAGAAAGGTTGGGGACCGCTGACCTAAGATATCAGAAAAGCCTTAGAGAGTTGGTAACAGTGTTAATGCTTAGCATAAAACTAGACATAATTTTCATGGTGAACAAAATGAGGACATTTACATTAATGGTAGTTGTTTCTTTGCTTTCTGCCGTTTCGGCTTAGGAAAGGTTTCACAGGCATGCTCTGCTTTTGGGTAGCCAGGGAAATCTGTACTCCAAACCTCCCAGGTGAAATGATATGTAAATTGGCCTGTGGACAATTCGTAAACTGCCAAATGCCCTCAGGACCCCAGCTGGAGCCCTTCTAAGACTCTTCAAAAAACACTTTGCTGAATAATGATCATACCCACTGTCATTTCCAAAATCCAACAGTTTTCCAGGCACTCACATTATATTTTCATTCTTCATTCAAGTTTTTAATATCACCATCTTTGCAAATGAGGGAATAGAGGCTCAGAGAGGTTAATTGATTTGTTAGGGTCATACAGCCAATAACGGTGGCATTTAAGTTCGAACCCAAGTCTCCCTACGCAAAATTAATTTTCCCCCCATAATATCATACTGCCTGCCTTTCAGGAAACGGGTAGAAGAGGAGAGGTAAAAATATGGCCTCACATCAGATGATTCTATATTTTTTATCTTTTTATTCAGTTCCTTTTCTCTTCCATAAATGATTCATTAGCAGAGGATAAAAATCATTCAACAAATGAATAAATGAATAATGACATCTTTACTGAGATTATACATTGTGGAGGTGATGGGCTGGTTCTCCCCCCATGGCCTCTTCAAGTTGGAAAATTGCAGGTGGGTTTCGGCACATGTCGAATATGTTTTACAGAGAGAAAAAAATCCACTTATGGAGTCATCCTCATCCTATCAGGGCACCTGCTGGATTGCAGTCAAATTGCCAATGAATAATTAAAAGCTAATTTCCATAAAGTGATTTGCCATCATCTTTTATTGGTTCCTGAATCACATTCAGATGAGCTACTCTTTTAGAGGGATATTGTCTGGCTCTAATAACTCTGAAGCCACCCCCAGTGGCCAAGCAGGAGCCCTCGGTGTCCAGAAAAGGGGATGCAGGTGTAAGACTCAAAGTGTATTGCTGATCATTGGCCAGAAAGCAGGTTTGCTGAAGCTTACTGCTGAAGTGAGCAGAGCACAGGAGCTGGTGGCAAAGCTCGAAGACGGGAGGCTGATATAATAACCTCTAGATGCTGAAAGGCACCTTTGTAAGAGCTTGCTCTGTGAATCTTAAACCACATGTATTCCATGGTGCTGAAAAAAAGGGGAGATGTCTGTCCCCACTCTTCAACTATGCCCACTCAGCCAAAGAGAGGAGACGTCTCCTTAGGTACAATTAGTTTGGTACCTTTTTAAGTTATTTTGGGCACTAGAATACTTAAAAAATAAAAGCTCACTCAGAACCCAGCTATATAAATTCTTTTTTTTTTTAGTTAAGCAGGCTGACTAGCTTTTTTGTAGACCAATTTGTAAATATTTATCAAAAATTTAAATGTGCATAGTCTTTGATACAACCCTTCTAGTATTCAGCCTCTTACACACGTGCACAAAATTTTGTGCACAAGAATGTTTGCAGTATTGTTTGTAATTTCAAGAAGGGAAAAAAAACTTATCAATAGAAGAAAATCCAAATAAACTATTGCATGACTTTTAAAACAAATGAGCAAAGTTTATACGAGCTAACATCAGAAGATATGCAATATCAATGACCATTAAACGAAAGTTTCATAATATAGATAATACCTTAATATGATATTAATTACTTCTCAAGCTGTCTCATACACATATGTATACACAATATGTAAATATGACATATATACATCATATGTGTGTATACATATATTCATGTGTATGTATACACACATGTATTGAACATCTTTATGTGGAGGAATACAGGCTTAAAGCAGTTCACATATCAAAACAATATTTTTTATATTTCTAAATTTTACAATATTTTTTAAAATGTCCAACAAATCTAAAATTTTGTAATATTCTGTATATTGCTTTTATAACTTCATGACTAGATTCTTAATTTCAGAGATAAATTTCTCTTTCAGATCAATTTTTCTAAAGAATCTGTTATTGTGATTTCTGTTATTACTTTTAGTCATTTTAATCATACTTATTTTATAGTCATTCCAGGATTTTTCTATTTTCTCACGTTTATTGGGGTCTAATTTTCTTATTTCTTGTTTTCTTAGTCTTCCTTAAGGTGAATGGGTTTGTAATTTTCTTTTTTTATTTGAGCTCATCTTCAGCAACACATTTTTGCTCCCCATGAAAGCTCGTTTCCCTTGGTTGCAGAAGTGTTTTTATAAAGTGGGTTTACATTTGACTGTTTTAAGAATCAAAGAGTTGACTGATCCTTGCCAATTTTTTTTTAATGATGATTTCTGATTTTGGGATTCTAATACAATATAGAAGTTATAAATTTAGGTTCCATATCCACATGTAATACAGATCTGAAATTTTGAATAATTAGAGATTTTTCCCTACTCATTTAGAACCCTAGAAAAACTTGTCCTGATTTTTATAGTAAGTAGTCTTCCCATCTTTCTTTCAACACTGAAGTGAACTCTGGAGGCTTTATTATGTCCTAGATCCAGCTTCTCACCTCTTTGTGACCATCATAAAGCTACCCGTCCTTTTTCCTGATGGAGGATGGAAGTATGGTAAACCCTGATTACCAGCCAATTACCAGCCTTCAGAACCTCCATCCCACCCTTGAGAAATAGGCCTTGCTTCTTTTTACCGCATTGGTTTTATTTCATGAGTTCACCACCTACGTAATAGTTTTCTTCCCCTCTTCCTCAAATTCTGCTAAGTGTTTCAACACATTTTCTGTTATGTTTTCTTCCTCTAGTATATCTGTATTTTTGCAGTGGAAAGGCTGATCTGTACTAGCTCAGTCTATCCTATGGTCAGAATTTCTTTTTTTCTCTGCAAACAGAGAAATAGAAGTAGAAATCAATTGATTTTTCCCTAGTTCCCTGAGGTTCTTAGGTTCCAAGGAATAATTATAAAAATAACTAATAATATTGGTAATTTACCAAGTGCAAGGAACTTTTTAAAGTAATTTATGTGCATTAATTCATTTAATCTTCCTAACCCTATCCAGTAGATATTATTAAATGTCATCCCCATATACCGATGAGGAAACTGAGACACAAAGAGTTCAAGGAACTTGTTGAAGATCGTACACTGTGTATACAGCGGAACTGAAAATTGCAGTCCAGGCTTCCAGGCTCTAAATTACTGCCCCTAAAGCAGCTTGAAAATTACGGCTACAGTTCACTCCACCACCCTTCTATGCCAGTATTGGTAATGAGGCATAGACATTCACCAGTGAATATTGTAAAATTCTTGAAATCTGAGCAATCAGAGTTAATGGGGACAAAGGATAATACTGTCTAGATGGAACTTCACATTGTGCCTGAAGCCCATGTCACAGCTGATACCCAAAAAACTCAGGACTGCTTGTGAATATGGGTCACTTTGAGCCATTTTTTGGAAGCTCTGTGAGATCTTATAAACACACCCATACATCAGGTAGGTAGGTAGGTAGGTAAACAGGTGGGTAGGTGAGTAGGTGGGTGAGAATGGTATAGAGAAAAATGGGAAGATGACACGTTAGTAAAACATTTTATGGGTAACATAGAGGCTGACTTTTTTTCTTCTGCTGTAATCTGCATAGAGAAAAGGAAAATAAGTGTTAACCGAAGTGTTTGACTCTATTGATCAAGTATGGTATCTAGAATGTGTTTGCAAAACCAATTCCCAGCTTAATTATGAGCAACCTTTCCTGAAAAATGGGAAACCATTCTGAATAAGGTCAGTGGAGTGAGAAATGGCCCAGGGTGAAAACATAAATGATATTTGGATGAGAAGATAATTTGGCCACAGTATTTCACCAGTATAAAACCACAAAAATAAAATGAAATGTCTTTCTAGATCAACACATTACTAGAAAAATGAGATGAACTTATAATTAGTTTAGTAGGAGATGGGACTTTTGTGACACTCTAAAGACTTTGGATAATTAGTTCATTTTCAGTGTTTTGTAAACTAAAGGGAATTTATTGATAATTAATATATATAGTTGGTTAATAGTATTTGAAGCAAAACTCCAACAGTGTCATTCATTTGGAACTACATAATGATCAGAACAAGGACATTACTTTTAAGATTGATATACAAGTGAAATATTTACTGAGAACTTATCAAGTTTCACTGTATAGTATTATGTTAAGAATAAGCAAGGGTGGAGTGGAACCAAAAATTTATCTTGCTTTTATACTACACATCCAATACTACACTTAAATAACACTGAAAATCAAGAGTGTAGAAAGGAAGAAAACATATTCTATTACCATCACAAAGAACACCGTCAGCGCAAAGCACATCATCAACACAAAGAACTTTCATGTCCCAGAGGATCACTAATACGTGCTTATGTGGAACAGCACTGCCCAACACAACCATACTGATGGCATTTTTCTTGGTCTATGCCATGCAATATGATGGACACCAGCCACAACTATTGAGCACTTGAAATACAGCTAGTGTGATTGAAGAACTGAATGTTTTAAATGTTAAATGTTCATTAATTTAAATTTAAATAGCCACGTGTGTCCACTGGCAGCTTTGTTGGACATGCAGGTGTAGAAGTAACGGTGTCTCCCCATGGGCAGAGAAGGTGCAAGAGGGGAGATAGATGCAGATTCTGGGGCTCTGGCTTACAAGTGGGCAAGCCCTGGAGATACTCTTATCTCCACTCCCACAGGCCTTCCTTGAGTAATGTCTTCCTTATCTGTGTGTAAAAAGTCACCTTCCTCTTAGATTAATAGATTACTGGGACCAAAACTCAGTCTGCTAATGTCAGCAGACTCTATTGCATTCTTGCTCACATGATTAGGAAACTGAATGTCCCTATACCCCAAACCCTCCCTCTACTAGTAACTTATATGTGAAAGAAAAGAATAAAAAGACTGTGTCCTTACTACAGAGTATCATCCTCCACAAAAGGTGAAATTCCACCTTCAGCACCCAGCTTTTGGGTATAAGGATTATATTCTTGAAAAACTGTGTGAAATGTAAGAATGTTACTTACCTAACAAGATAAACACATAAAACTATATAATGAAGGGACTCATGAAAACTTTAGTAGTAATTAATTAATCAGGTTAACTTGCCTTCTGGGAATGTAATAGAAGATTAGCAAATTTTTCTAAGTGCTTCTGTCACTTCCAAATTGCTAGTTGAAAACAGAACTTAGAGCTGATTTGGCCTAAAGACTTCCTTTCAAATGGGGAAACTGGGTTTCAGAGAAAATTGAATGACTTGTCCAGAGTTAGTTAAAAGTGGCAGGTTGTGGTAAAGTATAGGCTTCATAAGTTCTAGCCTAATTCCTTTTCTAATACACCCACCTAGGAATATCCACACAAAAATAGCAAATTACTTTTATATGGGTGAACACATTCTTATTAGTAGTAGTATTTGAAGCTCCATGTGCTAAGAAGGATTCTGAGACTGTATCTGAACTCGAAGGGAAAGACTGCATAGCTTTATAATTAATTGGTGGTATCTGTCATGTGGGTAGGAGAACTGGCACATGTACCAAGTATATTTGCCATCCCCATTTTCAAGTATCTATGTATGTGCCTTGAGAAATAGAAAGATCTGGGCCAGTAGAAACCATAGCATTTATATTTAAGTAATGTACAAAGGGAAGATTAGATTCCATCTTCTTACAACAATGTAGTTTAGGGATAACATTGAGAAGAAAAATGGTAATTCTCTAGAATAAAGAAACAGAGAGTCTAGTCTCACGTCTAACCTGTACCTGCTGTGTATTTGTGAAAGAGGCATTTTACTTCTCTGAAGTCCAGATCTCTCTCTCTTCTTTTTTTTTTGTAAAATAGCGACAATAACAAAAGAAAAACCTACTTCTCAAATTTGCTGAGAGAATTGTGTGAAATCGGTGGATGTTACCCATCTATCAGGGCACAGCACATCATAGATACTTAGTACAGTAGTTCATCCTTCTCTTATGTGGGTCTGTATTCACCTACAAGTTCCCTAAGCATAGGATTTGCAATGAAATAATGTCTTAATTATCACATCACAAGCCCACTCACCTCCACACATCATCCTTTAACTTCTATGGGACTACAAACACAGAGAATTATCTAGGTCTTATAAAACCCTAACCCACAACAAACAACAAACAAAATACACGAAGGGCATTTCCAACTAGTGCGATATAAAACCTAAAATCCTTTGTGTCCCACAAGGCTCTCCTTCGGAATGGATGGCATTCTCAGTTCTGAGAAAGATGGGCATCTCTTAGGTGCTTCTCCCCCCCACCCCCCGTCCTCCATGTTGTGCTCCTTGATGGGTTGTCATTGATCTCTTATCAATTCTAACTCCTCACCTGAGCATCACCTCCATCATTCATTATTTCAGAAAACTTTGTTAAGTCCCTATGCTCTGCTTAGTGATGGGGATATAATGATGATAAATACAAACATGGTCCCAAAGCTTCTGAAACTTGAGTTCAGTGGGAAAGAAAAGAAGTTAAATAAGCTAATGCATCTTGACCTTTGTTCTTGGTTCCTTGGGGGCACTGTCAGAACTATGAATTCGCACAACTTGAGTGGATGGGAGAGACAGCAGCCCTCCCCCCTTCATTTTCGTACATCATAATATCTTCTCTAAGGCCCTGCCTTCTTTTTCTTTTCTCTTTTTTTTTCATGCACAAGTCTTGTAGTTTCCTTGCTAGGCTTTCTTTTTAAATCTAAATGATCCACAGACTTACCTGTCCAAGACAGTTTCCTGTGCTGTAAGGCATCAGCTGTGGCCAGGCCATCGACTGGTTAATCAGAGTACAGCGTAATTATAGACATATTGTGTGTGATTCTCTATCTTGATCAGATAATCAAAGGCAACTCATCACTCAGATATTGAGAGAGAGGGGTGCATTATGGGAGTGATGCTCTACAAGTGATAACCCTGATAGTGCAGGATATCTTGGTGGGGGTAGAGGAGGGGGTATTTCGGGGGCTTCCTGGTATTAGCCTAGATGAGAAAGAATGGCAGTCCATTGATGAGACAACCTGAAAGAAGATAAACTGTGTCTAAAATGAAAATTAGTGGCACTATAGATATTGATTTTCTCAGAACATCCAAGGAACACATTGTCATTTGTAAAGGAAGGTTTACCAGTGCTGTGTTTGCAGGCCAACCCCATTACAGCTTTATTTCAATGTGTGTGAAGGAACCATCTGTTCCAGCTCACGGGAGGGCCAAGTCCTCATCACAGGCGTCCCTCCTCAAGGTCCAATCACAGCACCTGATGCAAAAGTTTCCTGATGTGATGCTTGACTGAAAGCTAATGGTAGGGAACACTTCATTTTTCAAAGTGTGCTTTTTCTCAGAAGCAAGTGTGCTCATTGGTGATTGCTTTTCTCCTCCCTGCAGCCCACAGAAACAGCATGAAGAGCAGAGGACATGAGAAACGAGGACAATTCTCCACTTTTTTTCTTGTATTTATTCTTTCATTCATTCAATAAGTTCAGGTCGATGCCTGCTATTTGAGATACTGCAGATACACCTGTGCACTTGGCAGATGAGCTTGTCAAGGTGATTACATGTGGGGAAAGTAGACAACAATCAATTAAAAAATAAAAGATGTATTACCAGGCAGTAATCTGTGCTTTGGTAACATATGCCGGGCTGATGAAATGAAGAGAGGCCGGGTACCCACTCTTTGTTGTGTGGTCATGGACAGATTCTCTTTAAGCTGAGCCTCTAGGATCAGAAAACCAGCCTGGCAAAGGTCTGGGGGAAGGTACGTACCAGGGAGAGGTCACACCCATGGCCAGCTTCCTACAGTCAAAAGGACTTCGGTGCATTTGAGGTACTGACTTGGCCAGTGTGGCTGGAGCAGAGAGTTATTTGAGATGAGGTGGAGTGGCAGGCAGGTCACATGGGACCATGGCCGTCAGGATTAGAGGCTTGAATGTTTTTCTATACATAATGATTTTAAGCCTGGGAATGACATGATCTGATCTAAATGTTGCCAAATGCTCTTGGTCCCCATGAAAGATGTCTGGCCTACCTGTGCATCTGTTACTCAGTTTCTCCCTCTATCTATGAGGACCTGATATTGGCCTTCAAACTCTCGAAAAGGGAGAGAAATAACAGAATAAAATTCAAGGCTTCACTGCTCTTTTCTGCAAAACTGTCCTGATTTCTTCTCCCTTTCTTTCAGACCAGAAACACCATCACTTCTTAGACATTTATGACACTGGGTTGGTGTTATCTGTTAACAGAACCACCTTGTTGCTTCTCTTTTTAGAATGTAAATGTACTGTGGCCTTGTGTCCCCAGCCCTAACTCAGGGTTCGACTCATTGCATGTCCTTTGTAATCTGGCCCCTGACCATGTGTCCTGTTTCACTGTCTACAATTATCACATCATTAAAACCCCAAGGGAGCCCAGAGTTTCTATTTATTTATCTACTGGGACATTCTACCTTTCTCTGTCCAAATTTTGAAGTTACCAAGTGTCACATCAGCTTTGGTTCTCTCCATTTCCCTCAAATCTGACATAGTTAACACATCCTTTGTGCTCCCACTGAACTCTGGGTTACTTCTCTCCTGCATCACATCGAAGGATACTGCATGTGCTTGTCCCACTAGAAAATAAACTCTTTAAGGGCAAGTACTTCTCCCTTCACTTCATATGCATGTCTATGGTGGTGGTATTCTTTGCACAAAAGATTCATGCAGCAAATGTTAATCGAATAAAAGAATAGCCAAGGGAAGGAAGGTTAAATGGATAATAACCTCAGTTTAGTAATCACCATAAGAATGCACCTCACATAGCTCCACCTTCAGAGAGGGTGGTGGACAATAGACGGGGTCCCGATCTAGTTGCACTGAAACCCGTGTCTGCATTCTTGCCTTGGCCACACTTTCCATGGGCTGCTCCCTGCTAGCGACAGAGCACAGCAGAGATGCCAAGGCAGGGCCATTCCTGGGAGACATGGGTCTCCTTTCCTGAACCCCCTTAAGCTGCACAACAATTGAGGATGCTTCCCCTTCTCTCTCCATCACTTGGGGTTGGCTTGGTCTCAGTCTCATGACTCTCTGAGCATATTCCCACTCCTCCTCCTAATCCATGTTCTCTCGCAGGTACTCCTAATAAAATCCTTGAACACTTAATCCTGTATTGGCTAACAAAGTAACCATGTTTAAGTCATTTATTGAAACATGTTTATTGAGGGCCCACTATATCAGGCATTTTGATAGTGGCCTGCAATTCAGCTTGAACAAAATGCAGTCAGTAGGCTCTAGAAGCAAGTTGTGGATAAAGACTGATAAGTAGCTATGACACAAAGAGAAAATTGCCAGAACCAAGGAAGTCAGTGGAATATAAGAGCATAGTGAGGCACCAAACCTAACCTAACTCTGTCTATATGTTGGTTGTAGTGGGGATTAAGGGAGAAATCATAGAAGGATTCCTAGAGGAAGCATCATTCATGGTAAAATGGGAAGTACAGATATAGGTAAGAGTTACCTGGAAAGACAGAGGGGTGGTGGCAGAAGGCAGGAGGGTGGTGCTCCAGACAGAACAAATAGGAAAGGAGCCTCAGTACATTAAGGGAAACGGGGGGTGGCAATATAAAGGGATTGGGGGGGTCTATCAACGAGAGTAGTGGTGAACAGGAAGAAGGACGAGAGGAAAGGCCATAAGGCTAGAGCTTGGAGCTCCCAATTGACAGAGCTATTTGTTTGTTGGGGTGACTGGCTTCACCAACTCAAATCTTCCATGCAGGAAAACATAAAGCAAGGTGTTAAAGGTCAAATTAGTCCTTGACCACATACCCTTGAGTGAAGAACTTGAATTCATAATCTTGAGGGATCTTGGGCATAGCCCCGTGTGTCTACCACCCAGACATAGCCTTTATTTGATGTATAGTTCAGTGGTCTGCATCGTGGTCTGGTAGTTAAACCAACCAGTTTCCAGATCATCTGTCACTTGCCTGTTTTGATTTAAGGTAAGTAATTAAGTCTCTGAATCTCAGTTTACTCATCTATAATTTGGAGATAGTTATATTTTTAAAGTAAAAATAAAATGCAGAGCTTATGAAGCCAGCCTCTGTACCAAGCAGTGTAATCAGTGCTTCACACATTGATTTTATTTACTTCTAGGACACATTTTGCAGAATAAGGTACTGCAATTGCACAGGTAATAAATATCTCAAGGTCACCAAACTGATAAATAGTACGCCTGGCATTTTCCTCGAATTTATTCCATTCTTTTTTTAAAAAAGTAGGTACATGTTTTAAGTTAAATACTATTCAATTAAAGTAATGTGATACATCGGTAAAGTGTTCTGAGCTTTTAGTCTCCACTGTTATATCACTTCCCTAATTCTCTTGGCGGGGACTCATATCTTGATTTAAAAGGCAAGGACTTAGGAGGTCAAGGCCTGAGAACAAATTCAGAGCCAGACTCTACATTCAGCAGGATAAGAATCAAAGGAGGTGCAGGGAGGAGAGGTGGAGAAGGTGGGGGCAGGTCAGCGGGAGGCAGGGATAGACAGATACCAGGCCTCGGCAAGATGAAGAGACAGATCTTAACAGGACAAGAGGGAGGGGATTGAAGGAGGGGAAAAAAAAGATTCATGGACAGTCACAAATAAGTATTTTACCTGTCAAAAATTACTCTGACCTGAACATTTAGGCTGTAAAAATATATCTTCAATCAAAAAAAGTGGTGCTCTTTCCAAGGACAATTCAAGGCAGCATCTCCCTCTCGTCTCACAAAATTAATCTGAAACACACACGCATGCACGCGCGCACGCATACACAGCTTGGATAATAACCTCAGTTTAGTATCTGTGGCCACCATAAGAATGCACCTCACATAGCTCCGCCTTCAGCGAGGGTGGTGGACAATAGACGGGGTCCCGAGCTAGTTGCACTGAAACCCGTGTGATGAGGCAGAACAGAAGTTCTTTTACAATCTCCCATCATCTGTGCTATGTGGGAGGCAGTGACTGAAAATTCAAGATTATCTGGGTTTTGACTTCAATGGAATGAAAGCATGAAGCAGAGGCAGAGGACAGTAGGCATATTGCAGTTCTAATTTGTCCCCTTTTGCTTTGTCTTTTTAACCTATATTCATAATTATTAATAGAAGATATAGAACTATACATTTATATGCACATATTTATTGAGCTTTCATTATGTGTTTAGCAAAGTGCTAAACTTATTTTCTGTTATCTGATTTAATCATGCCCCAAACCATATGGAGTAGGCACCTCTATTAGCTCCATTTTACATATTTTAAAAAATGCTGAAATTCAAAGTCTCTGTTCAATGTATGCCTCCATTTAAAAGACATGACTTAGTATGGCAATTGAGAAGAAAGTGTACTGGCATTAGATCCAAAGACTAAAGTTAGATTCTCATTTCTTTCATACCCTAGCTTTGGGACCTTGCGTAACACTATTTTCACCAATTCTGTCTATTTCTATTCAACCCTATCACCAATATCCTAAATCCAAGGCATTGTTACATTTTTCTTAGACATTTGCAATATCCTATTTTATCAGCCTGTACCATCTACTTTGTCTTCCCTATAATACATTGTACAAACTATCCAGAGTGAGCATAGATGGAAAGGTAGGTATCAAAGATGACTCTAAATGTGTTGCTTGCCCAGCTGGATAGATACGAGTACCATTAACTGAGGTAGAGGTCATCAGGTTCTTGAGGAACAGTGGTTGCTAAAGCTTAGTCATGATGAGGTTGAGGTATGGTATGATCTGTATTATCTTAATTTTCTTCTCACTCTACCTACACCCATTTTAGTGGGTTGTGATTTAAATGAGAAAATGCAGAGGTATGGAGGGTTATCATATGGTTACTATAGAAAGGTGCTTCTACTGGGACTATTCTCTTTTACATGCACCACCACACAGAATCATTGGGAAGTTTTGCAACAAACACATGCAGAATGCCTGAAGCTGTTCAGAGGATAATCTCCTTAAAAATGTCAATTAAGATAAACAAGGGGGCAGACAGCTCTTGCTGTCTTGTCAGCCTGTTTCCTTTTCTTGGTTTGCATAAAAAAGACGACTCCTTTTTCTTTATCTTCATGTGTATATTCCCTGTTGTTTGATGCAACATGTGTGAGATGGTAATTCTGCTCAATATATCGGAAATACAGACACTAACATGTTCTAAATTCCAATCCCACTTCTAAAGCATAAAGGAATGATGATTGGGCATAAGTAGCAATCCACAAGGCTAGTCACAGAAATCTGCATCATTACAAGATAATTTCTAGAGAACAAGAGCCTATTCTCAAAAATGGACCAGAAAATGCTACCAATATTATTTATTCCTTCTCTATCCTCAAGAGTCTTCAATGAATTGCCCCTACATCAATTGAGCACTAGGGTTATTCTGTGGCACATTAGATAAATATTTTGTTTTTAAATCTGTCTTCTCTACTAAGTTTAAAAAAATAAAATTAATGCTCATTCATCGAGTGCCTGCTTTATGCCAACCACTAGTCTCGGAATATTGCATGTATATGTCCTCATTCAGCTCTACCACCCCCTCTTTCCATTTCACAAAGAAGGGCCCGAGATTTAAATTCACTTGTTCAGCACTAGCTATCTAACAAGTAGGAGTACCTTGCTTCAGAGTCACATCTATTTGTCTAATATTCTGTATTCTAGGATCTTTTTTTTTTTAATCTTAGTATGTTTCCGTGGCCCAACCATACATAGCCAATAGTTTATCACCTTCATAGTCAAATGTTCTTCTCAAAATATCCTTGTCTCTTAGATGAAGCACATGAAATCCAGAAAGAGTAAATTTTACGTGAAAACATACGACCATAGTAGACTTGGACTTAAAACTCCATCCTTTCGCTGATGCAGATTGCTCCTCCCAACCATGCCTTTCCTCCCAGCACAGCTTCCAGCCCAGAGATTTGAGGGCATACCATTCAACACATACCCTCTCCTAGGCTTGTAATTCCCATTTTTTCCCCTAATGATGGGAGGAATTACATAGGAAGTAGCAATTTCTCCATGATCTGAGATCACAGCATGCAGCTAATTATAGAAATAAATAACTGGTGACTGGAACCATCTGTCCTTCCTTTGGCGAACACCTTGCTTTCCTGTGAAATTAGTGTCACCTGCAACCTGCAGGCCCCTCAGAGGCACAGGGGATGCCCCCTCCGCATTCCGAGGTCTACTGCTCTGTGACTCCCAGCCCACAGTCACAACCCTTTGGGCTGTCACACAGGCCCAGAGACACACCGCTAATGAAGCCAGTTGCATTCCTGAGATCTTTCCAGAGCTGAGAGAACACAGAGCAAGAGCAGTACTGGGCCCTCAGTCCCGGGGTGTTATTGTGGGCAGCAGGGATGTACAGTGCCCTCACTCTAACATCGCTCTGGGCCAGGGCAGTGTCTCACACTGTTCATTTCCCAGGGCAGAGGCACTTAAGCTCACTCTGTCCAGTAGCGACATGGATTCTACTTCAATTTCCAGCCTTCTACCTGTGTGATCTTGGATAAATCATTGTAACTGCTAGGACCCTCAGTTTTCTTATACACAATTTCAGAGAAATAATAGGACTTTCCTGTTAGAGCTGTTGTGAGAATTATATGAGATATAATGCATGGAAAATAGTTTATGGTATAGAAACATTCAATAAATATATTGTGACTTCCATTCATCAGAAATGAAAACTCAGTTATAACAAAACAGACTACTAATCTGGGTTTCAATGGCTCTAAGGACTCTCTAAGTGCCCTGAAAATACATGAAAATTTCTGTGTATCTGATGGTCATTTTCAAGGTTATGATACTATAATGCATAAGAAATATATTTTACCTAAAACGTTTGGAATTTCCTAGGTGATAAAAGTGTCTTTTTTTATGTCACGAGGTGACTTTTGGAAAGCAACCTAAGGATGGGGGCTGGATGCCAGGAGAGCCAACCAGGTGATTAGATAATTGCAACTTTCTTTTTTTAAAAAAATCATCTTTATTCTATTACAGTTGCCTCAATTTTTCCCCATTTACCCCCCTCCTCCCATCCCTCCCCCACCTCCCATTCCCACAGTCAATTCCCACCCTGTTGCCCATGTCCATGGGTCATTCATACACGTTCTTTGTCGAGTCCCTTCCCCTTCTTTCCACCATTGCCCTCTTTCCCCTTCCCCTCTGGTCACTTTCAGTCTGCTCCATGTCTCCGTGCCTGTGGTTTATTTTGTTCCTTAGTTTATTTTGTAGAATAGATTCCACTTACAGGTGAGATCATATGGTATTTGTCTTTCACCAATTGGCTTATTTCACTTAACATAGTGTTCTCCAATTCCATCTATGTTGTTGCAAAAGGTAAGAGTTCCATCTTTTTCTTTCTTTCTTCCCTCCCTCCCTGCCTTCCTTCCTTCCTTCCTTCTTTCCTTCCTTCCTTAAACACAGGTTGATTTTACTTATTTTTTTAAATATCAAAGTCAATTATAAAATATTAAAAAACTGAGAACCATTATAAAGTCTCAGCAATTAAAATATGACACCAGCACAGATAATCAAGTAGATTAATGAAATATAACGAGCATTCTAGAAACAAATATATATATCTGTCTAACAATGTAATATATGATTAAATTGATATTTCAAATCAATGGGGAAAATAAGGCTTATTCAACAAATAGAGTGCATGTACCACTATTACTTGAAATAAAACACATATAGAGCCCTATTTCACACATTATACAAGAAATATTCAGGTAAGTTAAAAATCAATAGGTAGAATATAAGGAGTTTTAGGAGAAAATAAAAACTAATATATTTCTTACCCTGAAGTAAAATATTCAAACCCAGAAGCTATAAAGTAAAATATTGACAATATGATTATATTAAGCATTTAAGACTATATAGTAATATACATATAAAAAAAGTTACAGGACAAGTAACAGAATAGAAAGTATTTGCCACACATCTAAAAAAGGATTAATAGTTTTTGTTTGTTTGTTTGTCTGTTTGTTTTTTAGGGGAAAAAATTCTACAAATTCTACAAACCCTTAATCAATAAATGGTTAAAGAATACCAAAAAATCTTTTAAAGCTTTTTAAAAATAATAGAAATAGGCAATAAATTAACAAAACATAGGTTTAGTTTCAACAAATAGTAAAGAAACAATTTTTTGTCCAAAAAAATAACATCATTGTCACAATCAGATTAATAAGTATTAAAAATATTGGTAATATCAAGTATTGGTGACTGTGAAAGGAAGTGTGTATTCATAGACTCTTTTTCTTCATCTTAAAGCAGTCCCTTTAGCATATTTTGCAGTGCAGGTTTGGTGGAGGTGTATTCTTTTAGCCATCTTTTGTCTGGGAAACTCCTTATTTCGCCTTCCATTTTAATTGAGAGCCTTGCTGGGTAGAGCAGTCTTGGTTGCAGGCCATTGCTTTTCATTACTTGGAATATTTCTTGCCACTCCCTTCTGGCTTGCAGTGATTCTGTTGCTAACTGTACCGGGGCTCCCTTATAGGTCACTACCTCTTCCTCTCTTGCTTCCTTTAGGATTCTCTGTTTTTCTTTGATGTTTGCCATTTAATGATGATGTGTCTTGGAGTGGGCCTCATTGGGTTCCTCTTGAATGAGACCCTCTGTGCTTCCTGGACTTGTGTGACTTTTTCTCTCCTTAAATTAGGGAAGTTTTTCATCAATACTTTTTCAAATAGATTCTGTATTCCGTCCTCATCCTCTTCTCCTTCTGGTATCCCTATTATACGGATATTATGTTTCAGGTTATCCTGCATTTCCCTAAATGCCTCTTCATTCTTTTTTAGTCTTTTTTTTTAATTTTCTTGCTCTTTCTGGGAACTTTTTACCTGCCTTGTCCTCCAGCTTGCTGATTCGATCCTTGGTATCATCTAGCCTGCTTTTGATTCCTTCTACTGTGTTCTTCAATTCAGAAATTGTATTCTTCATTTCCTCTTGTCTCTTTTTGATAGTTTCTATGTCCTTTTTACATAGTTTGCAGTAAGTTCCTCATAGTTTCTCTGTAATTTTTTGTAATTCTCACTGAGCTCACTGAGCTCATTGAGCTTCCTTAGAACCATTGTTTGGAACTCAATATATGATAGTTTACTTGCCTTTATTTCATTTAGGTCTCTTTCTGCGGATTCCTCCTTTCCTTTTGAGTGGGGGGTGTTTCTTTGTCTTCCCATGATTTGTGAGACTCTTCTTTTTTGCTTCTGCTTCTTCAATTGAACTGTCTTGATCTCCTGACTTTGTGGTGTGAACTTCTATGGTAGGAGACTGCTTTTTTTAATTTTCTGGACCTGTCTCTGATGATGCCAGATGTTGTCCCTGTCTGACCTTAAGCAGTCTGTTCAAGACCTCCTATCTGTGGCTGTCTTCTTCAGCTATTAAACTACTCACTCTGCACTCAGCAGACTGACCTAGACAGCTCAGAGCAGGGCGGAGTCCCTCCTAGGGGTGAGGTTATTGGGTCCTCTCACGCTGCTGCCGATCAGGGGAGTGGTCTGCTTGAGCCAGATGGCTGCTGCCATATGGGGGAGAAGTCAGCACTGGGATCCCGCTGGCTACTCTCTCCGTTCTCTCCCCAAAGCCTCTGTCCCCAGTCTCCTCAAGTGTCTCCAGACCACTCTGTACCCCCTTTAGCCAGGGATCTACTATCTGTGGCTGTCACTCTGCACTCAGCAGGTGACTTAGCACAGGGTGGGGCAGAATCACTCCTGAGGGCGGGGCTGTCGGGTCCTCTGACACTGTTGCTGCTCACAGGGAGCGGTCTCTGCCTGAGCAAGATGGCTGCTGCTGCATGGGGGGATGAGTCAGCACCGAGATTCAGACGATTACTCTCAGTTCTCTCCCCAAAGCCTCCTTCCCCTGTCTCTCCTCAGGTGTCTCTAACCCACTCTGCCCCTGCCTTTGCCGGAGACCAGGGTAAGTGGCTGCAAATAAAAGTTTTTGTCTTGCTCTTTAAATGGCTCTTTGCGTCTCCAGCCACCTGTCTCTGGCAGAGAGCAACCCTTCTGCTTTTTGTAGCTGTCTGTTTTCTGTGGACTTTTTGGGCTCTGGTGCTGTAGGCTGGAGATCCCCACTTTTGATTTAGATCCCACTCTTCTCAGGGGGATCCAACTGGCCCTTCCAGTATCCTTCTGGTGCTGCTGCCCGTGGGCATCCCATCCGCCTTCTTGAATTTCTACCGCACTCCTTACCAGTTAGATTGTGCTATAGCTGATTCTCCTGTCTCCAAGGTTATAAGGCTCCTCTCTCACTATTGCTCAGTTGTTTGTTCCAGGTGATTTCTCCACAATTTAGATTTAATTCCAGATTGGTCCTGGGAGGAGGTCCGTGTGACTTCTACTCACTCCACCATCTTTATTCTCCTCTAGATAATTGCAATTTTCAACCCCACTCCTTGACCTTGGGGAAGTGGAGAGGATCTGGAGGTTGAATTAATCACTAATTGCCAGAGTCTATGTAGTGAAGTTTCCATAAGAACCCAAAAGACAGGCTTGGAGAGCCTCTGGGTTGGTGAATAAGTGGAGATTTAGGGTGAGTCACACATCTGGAAGGGCATGGAAGCTCCAAGCTCTTCCCCTGTACCTTGCCCTGTGCATCTCTTCCATTTGGCTATTTCTGAGTTATATCCATGTATAATAAACCAGTGATCTACTAAGTAAAATGTTTTTCTGTGAGCTGCTCTAGCAAATTAATTTAACCCAAATTAGTAGTTGTTGGGACATCTTTTGCTCAGTCAGTCAAAAGAGTCCAGGTGACAACCTGGACTCATGAGTGGTGTCTGAAGTGTGGGGAGTGGGAGACAGCCCTGTAAGACTGAGCCCTTAACCTGTGGGTCTGATACCATCTCCAGGTAGACCGTGTCAGAACTGAGTTGAATTGTAGGACGCCCAGCTAGCGTCAGAGCATTTGTGTAGGTATCCCCTCCCCCCTCAGCAGTGGGATTGGTTATGGAACCCTTACAGGGGGTGGAAATGATTCATAACTTCAATCAGAATCTCAATGGCATCCTGTGACCTCCTCCCACTTTCCAAATTTACAGACTGGGGACTTGAAGGATTTTCTCTAGGTTTTTCAATTAGCTTTTGGCCTGCTGTGGAAACTGCACATTCAAAGCTGTTACAGACCAAGAAGCAGGCTTAATCCCTCCACCCTCCATCGATATCACCAAAATAACAAAAAGCAGATCCTTTAGCATGTCTCCATTAGTACCTCTGTAAGCATTGCACTCCATATTGGTGATTCATTAATTAACTTTATCCAGATGTGCCCTGTATGACTTATCCAGTGTTGGGAATAATACTGTTGGCGAGTTCCCTGGCATCTGTTATGATGTGAACACATTAGACATCTATTATTACATGAACACAATTTCAGTTATTGTTTTCTTGGCAGAAAGCAGCAACTTAAGTTAGTAATGCTACCAGTCTTAGTAGCATCTAGCAGTTTATGAAATGATGCCACCTAATAAATCTATTAGGTATTCAAGGCAAAAAAAAAAACCCAAAGTCATTCCCATTTTATAGATAACATAACTGAAGTTCAGTGAAGACAATGTAATGTTAGTATTCAATTGTATCTTTTTTTTTAGAGAGCACTCTCCCACCATCTAGTATCCATAAATCTAAACCTCTTAAAAACACCTGCTGCTGCCATTATTATTACTGTTACTATTACTATTACTATTATTTGCCTTTCTTTTTCGAGAGAGAGAGGAATTCAGAAAATGCCTCTCTGGGTACCCTGCTACTTGAATCCTCTCTAACCACCCCCAGGATTATTTCAGTTATGCAATCAGCCTCGCTTTGACATTCAGTTATCTCTAAAATTGACTTCATCATCTTGCACTGCTAGATAATTATAAATATATATACACATTTTAAATATATTTCTTATATATCCATACTTATATGTAGAATATATGTTTGTATATTTATATATAGTATATGTATTATATTTACATATATATAGCTTTTTAAAATCTCAGTAGAAGAAAAAATCACAAAATTTAAAAATATATATCATCATGTTCTTTATTTGACATCCAGAACTCTGGAAATCTGCAAATGGGCGTCAGAAGGTCAAAAAACTCCTCTGACCTCAACTTTTATAAATGGCCACACAACATTATAATATTCAGTCAACAAACAAAATTCTTCCGGAAAACTGGAGAAGGAGACAGTGACTGGGTAAAGAAGACCTATGTGATAAGAAATTTTATGGAGAAAGTAGAAAGGGATAATAAAGATAGAGATGTGATGTGTATGAACTCTGCGTATCTCACTGTTCAGTTTGTCAAAATACAGCTTCAGAGCTATGACTTTTAATTACCTTGGGAATAGATAAAACAGACTTTTTCTCATACTTACTGTTCAAACTACTACCTGAGGGAGTAGAAGAATTCCTTCTTTTATCAAATGCTTCATTCATTCATTCATTCATTCATTTCATCTATTTTATTGAGCATTGACTGCAGCACATTTGGTTAAAATCATAGAAGCAGGCTGGAGAAGGAAACAGACGGGGAAATCAGCAGACAGGGTGGAGTGAAAAGCACTATGGACGAATCAGGGACTGGTTGTTTATAGAAAGTAAAGCAAAGAAGAAACACATAAATCAACCTGGAGGAAATGCTTCGCAAAGGAACTGTTGCTTGAGATAAGTCTTACAGGATGTGTTTAGGTTGAACATTATAGATTGGGGAAATAGAAGACAGATTTCAGCTAGAGCGAAGAGCCTATGTAAAGAGAGATTCGAGAAGGCCTCCTTGCCCTCAGCTGACTCTGATTTAACCACCACCCACACACTCAGCTCCATGCCCTGGTCAGCCCAGTCCACCCTCATGCTGGCATTAGCTACTTTGCTGTATCTTAGGTTAAGCCACCTCTTCTTCACAGAAAGTCATTCTTACAGATCGCATAAGTTATAGAGCTGGTTCTGGACATCATTTAAGAATATTCATTTGCTTTACGAAAAGTACCACCACCAAGTATCAGTGTACTCTTAATACAGGAAGCATGCGATGTGATTTACAAAAGTCTCTTCTACTGAAGTACATGTTTTGGTTTAAGGGAGACTGCACTGAACGTATTTTTCAGTTACATTTATAAATTATAAAGATTCCAGACATACATTTTTATGTTCTGCCTACATTTTTCTTGCTTAATCAGAATCAGCCTGACCCATTTTCTGTGTGTGTGTTTTTTTTGTTTGGTGTTATTTTGTTTGTTCATTTTTACTGAAAGCCCTCTATCTTCTATACCGTATTCTTTATTCTCTCAAACTGTCTTGTCCAACTACCAAAAAGCTCAGGTAGTGCCCTACTTTTCCTTTTTGCTTAGTTTTTGATCCTTCAACTCCCAGGCTCTGCATAGAGAAATGGGACCTCAAATCAATTTTAAAATCATTATTAATTCTTTGCATTTGACTTTTTAGTAGGAGTTCAAAAATATTTCAGGATTTTAAAGTGATAATTAGACCTATCATTTTAGACAAATGCCACATAATTTGTCCACTCCTGAAGCAAATCTTGCTTCTGGGAAGGAGGGCAAATATTTAAGAATGAAATGAGACTGACACTCACATGAATTAAAAAAACAAGTGGTTTAAATCTTTAAAATGATTTCCCTGGTTCTTGCTCATTAGTCAATATTGCAAAAAAAAAAAAACCATGCCAAAATTTGGAGCAGTTCCTGAATCTCAAAGACTGGTCCTTTTCTCTGTCTTCATTATTAATGCTAATTTATGTGAGCCTTGAGGTAAGCAATTGCAATTCCTGTTGCACCAGTTCCAGCCCCTGGAATTATAAAAGCAAAACAGACAGGAGTCTAATCCATGGTTATTTCCCCTTTCACCCAAGCAAAGTGGGGAAGGGAGTGTTCTTTCGGCGTGAAATAGTGCAAAGAGGGCACTCTGGGAAATGGCAAATAAGCAGAAGGAAAGAACTTCCCAGTCAAAGTGGTAATCAGAGAATTTAGAAATTATGTTTCGACGATACAAACAGCACTTACAGAATGCCGTTCCCTTTTAGATGAACCAGTACAATAGAACAAGACATTTCTGTTCCAGACAGTGCATGAAAGAGAAATGATTTCTCTTTTTACGTCTTATTTCCAAACTATGGCTGAGGCAATCTATCTCAGAATATGACCGAGAATTTCATGTGGCTGCAATAACACCAGTCTTACACAGTAACAAAGAATTCAACATTTCAAATGAGACTGTGGGCTAAATTCCCCAAGCCTCACTGCCATGTTGTTTGAAAACCTGTCCCCTGCTTCAATGATAATTTTGGTGATGATCATGATGATGATGATGACGACAATGACGATGACAATAACAACAGCACCATTCTAAAATAATAAAAGTACTATATAGCATATATTAATAATATCCATTAATTTAACAAGGGTATATAGTACATTATGGCTTGTGGGCCAGATCCAGCCCATGACCTATTTTCATGAGGTCCATAAGCTAAAAATTATTTTTATATTTTACAGGGCTGTTAAAAAGAAGCAAGAATATGTCACAGAGACTGGATGATCCACAAAGTCAATTAGTATTTGCTAATTGGCCCTTTATGGAAAGGGCCCTGATATATATTAATATTCATGTAGCTTCACTAAATACCAAGTTGTTATATAGTAAAGAGTTTTTTTGGCCTTTGTCGCTAATCCTTGGGGGAGAAAGCCTCTAAAACCATTTGAGTTTTATTCTTGGTGGGCTTCTTCAACAACTAAATTTATGCTAATGAGGTAACTTATGGTGGAGTCCAGAAGAGTTTTAGGATGGGACGTGGCCTTGCCAGGAAGACCACCATGTGGTTCCCTGAAGCTCAGGTGAACTTCCAGCATGGTCATTCACGTCAGTTTGTCAGGAATGTGATGCCTCATGAGGATACGGAAACTTGGGGCTTGGGACTGTCCCCACCCTCACCCTATGTGTCTCTTCATGTGACTGGCCCTGACTTGTATCCTTTATAATAAAGCTGTAATGATAGTACAACACTTTCCTAAGTTCTGTGAGTTGTTCTAGGGAATTATTAAACCTAAGGGGGTAGTGGAAACTACTGAATGTGTAGCCAGTTGGTTAAAGGGCGGGTGGCTTGGGAACCCTTCAGCTTATGGCTGGTGTTTCAAGTAAGGGAAGATTATGCCTTTAGCCTGAGAAGTCTGCAATAACTCCAGGTACTTAATGCCAGCTTTATATTGCATAAGCATTAGGCCTTTTTTTCTAGGATTTGAACAAATATTAATCCTGATACAACTCTATGAGGTAGGTGCTATTTTATCTATATTTACAGATGAGGAAACTGCGGCATAAAGAAATTGAGTGATTTGCCTAAGCCACACAGCTAGCTAGTAGCGGAGGCAGTATTCAAACTCAGATATTTTGGCTTTGGAGGTCAGCTGAAATTGCGACCATCATGTTACTAAATTATGATCTTCTAAACTGTAGGTGGTGGAAGGATGTAGAACTCTGTGTACTCGAAAACTCAGAATCCAGTCCCTCCCTCACCATTCTCTTTGCCTTGGCCTTGAAGCTCAGTTCTGATCCTGAGCCTTAGACTGGCCTCTTCACTCTTCACCCTCCTAACTGTGATATCCCCCAGTTCTGCTGACTGGATCCTTGATTTGTTTCACGCATCCCAAATACCAAGGCAGAGTTGTTCAAGAGAAAAATAATGGACTATGGACTGAGGCCAACTTCGGTTTGGTTCCTGGCTCTGCCGCACACTTCTGCCAGACATATTCCTTGATGATTCCAAACCTTGGTTTTCTCACCCATAAAAGGGAAAGGTGGCTTATTAAAAGACTTAAACTACATCCAGGTGTTCTGGTTGGAGCAGGACTGGGTTAAAACTTCACTGATATGTGGAGTTGAGGGTCCTACTTCAGCTGCCATGCACACAGCATCTGTAGACATGTACTGTTTAATGCCAGGGATATGTGCTGAGAAATAATGTCGTTAGGTGATTTCATTGCTGTGGGAATGTCACAGAGTGTGCTTATGCAAACCTGGATGTCATAGCCATCTGCACATGGAGACTATGTAGTATACCACCCTCATCTATGGGGTCAGTCATTGACCAAAATGTTATGTGGCCCATGACTGTATTTGGATCTGTGCACCTGAGATATTTACAAAACCACCATTGGGTATGGGAAAAGATATACACTGGAAACAGGCAAAACACAGGGAGTATGTGTGTGTCTACAGAGAGTAAGGAAATCCCTTTTATTTTCATCAGGGAAGATTCTAAAGAGATAAACTAGATTGTGCAATAGGGTCTAAAGATAAAAGGAGAGGCGTGGTTATGTCCAGAGAGTTGTGACTCTTAATAGAACCTGTCCTTCCCACCATATGTTGTTAGCATGTGTGTCCACTGGGAAAGAAAAAGCTGTGCTTGTCAATGAAGAGATGTTACATTAACTCCAACTCTCCTGCAAACTCTCAGCCTTGCTTTGTGTTCCCTTCTAACTCCAGACACAAAGGGAAGGTTGTGGTTCCCTTCTCCCTTCACGGCAAGGAAGGGTTTGACAGCATCAGGGGCCTAGGAAATCAGAATTTGCACATTAGCCAAAGCAAGGACCACAAGGTTGGTGGATTGCAGGTTTGGTTATCAGTGACTATAGCTGAACTACCATGGGGACCCATAACTCATAAGATGGTGAGGGGGCTGCTCTTGGAGAGGGAGAGAGAGCAGTGGTTTCAATATATTTGCATCGGTTATTGTGATGTGTCTGATTATATATAGGTTGACTAATTGGACATAATTAGTACTCAAAGATTTTAAAAAAATTCTTCCCCTTTCCTTGTCTTCCCTTTCTTTCTAGATAGTTCCCTGATGCTGTCCTGCCATGCTCTGCCTTCCAGGGTCTGAGGATTTGCCCTGAGACCCAGTCCTGTCCCTGGCTCTTACTCCACTTTGATAGGCCACCTCCCTGCTACTCACCTGGCTGCCCACTCCCACAGCCAACTCCTGCTCCTTTATCCCCACATCTTGCTGTGACAATGTTCTAGGCAGCTGAAATTAGCTCAATATTATACAGTGAAATGGGGTCTTCTGGAGACAGATATTTCAGATGGATATTACAAAAGCATCTTGTATTTTGTCCCTGTTCAGTGTTTCTTTCTACTCAATTTCTGAGCTTCCTCCAAGCTAGATTTGTTGCTCAGAACAAACTCATTGTGGACCCACTCATGCCTGAGTCTGTCCCACAGTGAGCATTGTTTCAAAATGCCTTCAGGTCTTGGCCCTGCCCAACCCTCAGCATCTTCTACCCCAGACTCTTTTCTATCCACCAGTCTTAGGCCTGTACTGCCCAACTGAGTAGCCTCTAGTGACATGTGGCTCTTGAGCCTTTGGAATGTGGTTCTATTTGAGACATGCTGTGAGTGTAAAATACACACTCGATATTGAAACCTTAGTGCAAACAAAAGAATGTAAAATATTTGCTTGATAAAGTTTCTGTTGGTTTCATATTAAAATAGTAAGATTTTAGATACATTGTGTTAAATAAAACATTACTAAAATTATTTTGATGTAGTTTATTTTAAACACTGTGGCTACTAGAAAATTTTAAATCCCATATGTGGTTCAGAATTCACATTTTATTTTCATTGAAGAGTGCTGTTAGGCAGACCCTTTAAAAAACATAATCTGACCATTCCATTCCCCTGAGTAAAACCCTTCAGGTGTCCTGAGGACAGTGCTCAAAGCCCCACAACTTGGAGATTTTGCGGATCTGGCCCCCGTTTGCTTCTCCATCTCTCCCTGTACCCCTGCTCCACTGAATCACCTGCAGCCCTTTGAACTGCTCATGCCGATTTCTGCATTGGGAAAGCCTTCCTTTCCATCGTCCATCCCTGGCTCATCTTTATATTTAAGCACAGGTTCATTATATTTTAGGTGCCGATCCTCTACCTTTCCACGGTATCCAGTGCTTGTGCCCCCACCCCTCCCCTGCTGCCCCATAGCCCGCATCACAGCATTTAATCCCCTGTCCTATTATCATTCCTGAGCAGGGGCTCTGTCTTATTCAGTGATGCCTCCCTAATGCTTATGTGAGTGCCTAGCACACAGTACTTAACAACACTTTTAACCTGAAGTACAACGTACACATCTTTCAGTAAGTACACAAATCAATCCATACTCAGCCTTTTAAATCAATAGAGGATATCTGAGATTCTCAATTCATCAGTGAACTGGTGAGAGAGAGAGGAAGGATTGCTTTGGAGACTATCCCTGAAGACTCAGACTGCTTGGAAATAGGTGCCTGGTTCTCGCTTCCCAGGGGATCAGGGAACCCCTTTTCCCAGGAGTTCAAATCTAAAGTTTATCAAGGTCAGACATAGGTGGTTAGGCTGCCATTCTCAACAAGCTCCTGCACAGCTGGCATTTGCCCTGGAATGCCTGGTAAGGAGACCTCTTTCAGAGTTGTCCTCACGCTTGCACCATGGAGTAGTAAGGAGACAAGATCTTCACCCTAAGACTCAAACCAGTTACACTCCCAGCAAGTCCTCCAGACCCCAGACTCTGCTCTCCATAATGCTGATAGAACAGGGTATCTTTCTGGCCTTTGGCTTATAAATTCCCCTGATAAAACCTGCTGCGTATTCCTTAATGTCTAATGGTGGGGTATTTGTCTTCACCTACCTAACCATAATAAAATAGTTCTAAAGTGAAAATTATAGGTCATCCCATGTCAGGACTTAATATCGAGATGTTTTTGGAAACCTCATTGTGTGCGTTCCAGTGCTCACATCTGGCGCATGGTACCCCAGAAACTCACGTTCTCCCGTTCTCTGACCCAGCCAGCCCTTTGTATACATTGTCCCTCCAGTTTACGTTGGTTCACGCCTGTGCTGCTTCTTCTGCTTGTCTCTTGCCTGGCTTATCTTAATGTCTTTTCTTTACCTAAGAAACTCTTACCTATCTTTACTATCTTGGTCAAAGTTCTTTTCCTTTATGAAACTAGAATAGATCAGCTTAATCCTCGATAATGTTTTCTTATCTCCCATAATATTTATTATCCTTATTATTCTCTTTGGCACTTCAATTTTGTCTTAATGCAGTCTTGTGCTATTGATTATATTACTGTGTTAGTATTACTTAACCTTTCCAAAAAATCATGTCATGTGTCTTCAGATATATCATTTGCTCCCTGAGGACATGGTTTGTCTTGTTTGTCTTCATAGTCACACTGTAGCCAAACACATGGATCAGTAAATTATATTTGAATGACTGGTGGGTAATAAAGAGAAAGCAGGATAATATCAAATATGGACTGAGCTGGTAAAACTAAATAAGTAGTATTTAAAACTGATATACATCAATCTACTAGAAGACCTTGATGAGTGGGAGGAACATGGGTTTAGAATTATCCATTTTTCAGATTCATTCCTCCCATTGAGAACTCTGAGTAGAGGCTTTTACACAGATGCTGAGGATCCAGTGGTGAACAAAACAGGGAAATTTTGGCCTTCAGAGGGTTTAGAATTCCAGTGGTAGAGACAAAAGCAAAGAAACAATGTGTATTATATTAAATAGTACAAAGAAAAATATGCCATAAAATGCTGGGGACAGATGCTGCAATTGTGAATTAAAAAATTTTAAGTCTAGCAGATTTGGGTTCAAAATGGGCTCAATTATTTATACAGGTTGTACACTCCTGAGTACTTGGATGCTATAACTTTATCTTTCTATAACATTTGTAAAAAATGAATATCTGCTTATATATTAAATGTTGCATTAAAACATATAAAATTCTTGACATACTATAGGCATATTTTTATTGTGCCAAATACATTACTACATAAATATCTATTGAGTTGGAAGTACTCACATATTTATCTAGTTGTGCTCATTATCCTACCTCTGTATCCAAAAATATAGCCATACATTAAGATTTGCTTCAAATACCACCACCTCCCTGAAGCCTTCCTGAGATCATCTAGTACAAACTAGCTTCCTTCTGAGCTCCTTAAATCTCTTTACATATATATTTCTCTATTTTATTTTTATTTTATTTATTTTTTATTGAATTTATTGGGGTGACATTGGTTTAGAAAACCATACAAGCTTCAAGTGTGCAAGTCAACAAAACATTGTCTGTACTCTGACTGCGTCATGTGCCCAAAACCCAAAGCAAAGTCTCTTTCCATCCCCCTTTATCCCCCCCTTGCCCACCTCCACCTCTTCCCACCCCCCTTTCCCTCTGGCTATCACCACACTGTTATCTATGTCTATGTTTGTGTGTGTGTGTGTGTGTGTGTGTATACATATATATACATATATACATATATACACATATATAAATAAATTTTTAAATATATAATATAAATATTAATTAATTAAATATATAATATATTATATATTTATAATTAAATATTTATATTATTTAAGTATATAATATATTTATATATTTACAATTAAATATTTAATTATAAATATATAATATAAATATATATAAATAAATATATAAATTTTTATATGTTTTGCTGAATCCCTTCACCTTCTTTTTATCCAGCCCCCCAAGCCCCTCCCCTCTGACAGCAGTCAGTCTGTTCCACATATCCACTGCTCTGTTTTCTTTTTGTCAGCTTATTTTGTTCATTAGATTCCAGATGTTAAGTGAGATCATACGGTATTTGTCTTTATTTGACTGGCTTATTTCACTTAGCATAATAATCTCCAGGTCCATCCATGCTGCCACAAAAAGTAAGATTTTCTTCTTTTTTTATAGCTGAGTAGTATTCCAGTGTTTAAATGTACCACAGCTTTTTTATCCACTCATCTACTGACAGGCATTTGGGCTGTTTCCAGATCTTGGCTATTGGAGGTAATGCTAAGAGATGCATATATTCTTTAGAATTAGTGTTTCAGGTTCCTCTGGATAAATTCCCAGAAGAGGGATCGCTGGGTCAGGAGGCAGTTCCTTTATTAATTTTTTAAAAATAAACTCCATACTGCTTTCCAAGTAGCTGCGCTAGTCTGCATTTCTACCATCCGTGCACAAGGGTTCCCTTTTCTCCATATCCTGATCAGCACTTGTTGTTCGTTGATTTATTGATAATAGCCATTCTGACAGGCATGATATCTTATTGTGGTTTTAATTTGCATCTCTCTGGCAATTAGTGACTTTGAGCATTTTTTCTTCTGTCTGTTGGCCATCTGTAGGTCCTCTATTAGGTTGTTTGTTTTCTTGGTGTTGAGTTGTATATTTATATATTTTTGAAGTTAACCGCCTTATCATTGACAAGCATGTTCTCCCATTCAGTAGGTTCCCTTTTCATTTTGTGGATTTTTTTGTTTGTTTTGCTGTGCAAACACTTTTTAGTTTGATGTAGTCCCATTCATTTGGTTTCTCTTTTCTTTTCCTTGATCTAGGAGACATATTGGCAAAAATATTGCTATGAAAAATGTCTGAAATTTTACTGCCTATGTTTTCTTCTAGGATATTTATAGTTTCATGACTTACACTTAAGTTTTTAATTCATTTCGGGTTTATTCTTGTGTATGGAAAAGGTGGTGGTCTAATTTTATTTTATTTTTGCATGTACCTGTACAATTTTCCTAACACCATTTATTGAAGAGGCTGTCTTTACACCATTGTATGTCCTATGTCAAATATTAATTGACTGTAAAGGTGTGGGTTTATTTTTGTGCTAGTTCATCATTCATATAAAAATGCCACCAATTTCTGAATATTAATTTTTTGTCCTGCTACTTTGCCTTATTTCTGCATGTTATCTCCCTGCAAAGGTTATAGCTTCTCTGAGGCGAAAAAAAAAATCTATTGGAATTTTATAATTTTTGACATGTTTCTCACTCACCATCTACTTTCAATCCTAAACCAGGTTTTGTAGATCCTACCTGTAGAGTAGCTCTCAATATTGCTCACTTTTCGACTGTGCTACTCAAATACAAGCCGTCATCATCTTTCCCTTGATCTTAAACCCTGCAGTACTTCTTAACTGATCTCCTTAATTTTATCCCTAACTTCCTTCACTTTATTTCTATATCACAGCCCAAACTATCTACTTTCAATATTAATCTGATGGAGTCACGACATTTTCTTAAACCCTTCTATAGATTTTCATTAGACTTAGAATGCTACGGAAGCCCATTACACAAAACCCTGTGCGGCCTGACCCTGTTGGCATTTACCGCCTTACATCTCACCAGCCTCAGCACTGCCCATCAGCTTTTCGGGGCCTCTTTTAGTTCCTGGAGTTTTCCTTTATTTTTCCCCCTCAAAGTATTATACCAGAAACAACTTTCCCCCTTTTCTTTCCCCAAATAAGACTACATATTCCTCAAGTCTTACTTCAAAAGTTATTCCTTCAGAAAAACATTCTGTAATTATTAATCTAAATCCTTCCATCTACTCTCCTCTGTCATAAAACCCAATTATGTTTCTTTATGGTACTCATCACAGTCACTTTGGGGATTTACTTTTATCCCCTCTTTAGACTGTAAGTTCCATGAGGACAGGGCAACAACTATGAAAAAGTTTGTAGAATAAATTGACAGGTTTTTTTTTTAATCTCTTGCTACTTATCTGGTAGGTGCTATTAATTGTATGCTAATTAATGTTTTTCTGATTTTTAAAGTAATTAAGAGTGATTAACATAGTATTAGAGAAACAACGGAGTCAGTGTCAGCAGAGGCTCTGACGCTTGCAGCTTTGGTTCAGAGGCTCTATGCCTTCCTCACCAGTCTCACCGCCAGCAGCGGTGCAGCTCGGAGCGACGGTATGTTTAGCCAGTCTTCTTCCCGGAGTACATCTTTCTTCCATGTCCTGTTTCAATATCCTTTGATTAGTTAATCAGGAAGGAAAAATGTATGCCTCATGCCAGTTTTAGATTTCTGTACATGAGACTGTATCCTTGTTTGCATTATTTATAATTGGCATTATATTTTAATTCATAGCATAGAGTAAGTCATAATTTCTTGGTCAAATCAAGTATGTTGCATGAAAAAATGAGTAGTTAAAGAGGTTTTGATAACCTAGTATAACAAAGCTAATCAATTAGATAAAATTTCATATGAATAAATGTAAAACAAACACCTGTCACTATTCCCTTCTAATATGTAGAGCCTGGGCAAAACAAAAGTTAAACTCAGCATGGATAAAAGAGGCTTGGGGCTCTCAGCTGGCTCAGTGTGGTTCAGGAAAATAATACATGTGGAGACCAGAAAGAATATATTTACTTTGAAATGAATTAATAGAAATAGAATATGGAGAATAGAAGAACAGATAACCTAGACTAAATAAACAGTTCAGGAAATGATAATTTAAGGAAGACATTTACAAAGGAAGGAGACACAGAAGGTTACCAGGAAGCTTGGGGAATGAAACCATAAAACTGGAATAACAGAGATATATATCTTAAGAGAGAGAGAAGAAGCATGCAATAGGCAGAATAGCACAGTTGAAAGAACAAAGCTTAGCAGTCCTTCAGACACTGATTTTAAATTCAAGCCCCTCTAGTTTCTTGATACATGAAATGTCTTAGTTTTCTTATCTGCACATCAGGTATATCAACTTCACTAATTAGTTCTCAAGATAAAATGAAAACAGTCTAGAGCCTAAGATGTGGCAATCATCCAATAAATATTAGACTTTATTATCAATATTAGTGCAATTAACTTTCGAATGGGTATGCCTAGGAGGGAGCGAGCTCTCTATCCATGTAGGAGTTGAAACAGATTGGATGGGCTCTTATTGGGGGTAGGAGGATGTGGGAGGAATTCAATACCAGATAGAAAACTATACTGACTTTCAAACTCTGATTTACTATTATTTAAAGATATTAGTATAGTGAGGGGAAGAAAGAAAGAGAGAGATAAAGGAGGGGGAAGAGAGAAAGAGAGAGATTGAGATTGAGATTCCATCTTTAATGAACTGCTTTCCAACTTCTAACATGCTGTGACATTTTTAGGCATCTCTTCATCTGAAATATCTCTCCAGAAACCATACAGGCTACTTCTTTACCCAATCTTCCCCCAAGTGTCTTGCTTCAGACAAGTTCATATTCCTGGCTAGGCCTGCAGGAGACACTGGGACCTCAGAGCAGCGTCCTAACACCTCCTGGAGAGCCCCATTTCTTGGGGAGGAGATGGAGGAGTTGTGGAGAATTTTGTCCCTCCTGCCACCCTCTCGGCTTCAGCCCCTCCCTCCGGCAGTGGTTTCAGTCAGTAAAATCACCCTGGGGACAGATAAGACTCTTGTAACCCGTGGCAACCAGCTGCCTTTGGATAGAAAATGGCTTTTCCATAATTTCATAATGTGCTTCAATGGAGGGGGTGGGAGAAGAAAATGGGAAAATAAATAAGTGTGGCTCAGAAGGCTGCGGCACTCACGCGGGGGAAAGAGGGTGGTAATAGTCTCCAAGTTGATTGCACTGGCCTTTCATAGGGAAGTCACTCCTCCTCCCAATAAACTTCGTGAGCCCCGCCCCCAACCCCCGTGCAGTCTAAATGAGCTCTAGGACTACCCACATTCTAATTATTTTTAACATGAGTGCAGCAGCCCAGTTTGGAGAGACAGGCTGATTCCAACCCTAAGTTGCCCCCAAGTTTTCACATGGGTCCTTAGAATGTTACTGAAGAGTCATTTTAGCCAATGAGGTACCTTCTTTAAGCCTATTTAATGAGTTCCCACCCCACAGATCTTTAGACTCACAGAACTGAGAATTGGAAGAGGCGAGGAGGACTATCTTCCTCAGCCCTTAGTTACATTATATTACTGGGGTCCCACGGATGGAAATGACGGTCTAAGATGACTAAGGTCAGCGATGGTCTAAGATAACCCAGGTCTCCTGATTTGCAGTATGGTTTTCTTATACTTTTTCTCCTGGACAATCTCATTTGCTGCTGCTTTTACAGTTTCTTATTTGTGAATTTCAGTAAATTTAAGAGGCTTAGAGAAGAGGATGTGTGTATATCCAGTAAACTAGCTTTAGTAAAAAGTAATAAAATAAAAATAATGATATGCCTTGGATTTATTTCATTGTTCTAAGACTTTTTTTTGTTCTATAGGATTCCTGTGGTTTTAAGAACTACTTTCCAAGAGTTTTAAGTGGATGTTTCATTGTTTTACAAATATTTGATAGTATACCATTTGATTTATTACCTTTTTATTCAGTAAATATTTATTGAGGACATACTCTATACAGAGTCCAATAGTAGGCCTTTGGAGAACAACAATGATCTATTAAAAACCATAATAATGATGACAAAAGTAATAAATAACATGCACCCTCAAGTGTTATAAGCCACATACAGGCTAGGGCAAAAGTAGGTTTACAGTTGTGAGTATGCAAAACAGAGTTTATTCTTGTATTATTATTTATTAATTATTATGTTATTTTCCATACAAACAACTATGAACCTACTTTTGCCCCACTCTATATTAACGAAATGAGAAAACTATAATTCTTAACTTTAGTTGCTAAATTAATGTGTGTTAGTATAAAAGGTCGCATTCAAGTTCTTTTGAAAATCCTCCTTATTTGAGGAACTTTCTGGATGTTGCCAGGTACACATTAAAAGGCTGTCAGTGTGTGAAAATACTTTTCTATGTTATCAGGATTTTATATTCTACCATAAAGACATAATTAAAAAATAAGACTCTGAGGTTAACCCAACAGTAATGACCTTTTAAATCCCTTTCCTGTATTTTTTGTTCATCAGAATAACCCAATTTTTATTTAGAGATTAACATTAACTTTTATTTTGATGTCACAATGTTAAGGAGTCCTCATAGTTTCGATGTATATATGAAATGTTTACAAGTGTGAGAGAGTGAGGGGAACCAGCTTCAGAAAAAAATGGGTTTCTGGGGGAGAAGAGATGAAACAGAACAGGCCGCGAGGCGATAGTTACGGAGTCCAGGTGGTGGTGTCCGGGGCGCTGTCCCACCTCTTCTGCTTTTGTATATATTTGAACGTCTCTATTATAAAAACATTAGATTAAAAACAATTTTTCCCCCTAGGGGCTTCAAAACAAGTACACAGCATACATTTGTGCTAATAAAATACTGATTTTTGTTTTGTTTCAGCATCCAGACACTTGATAAGATTTGTTTAGATTTGTATGACGTGTTGATGATGAAAACCACTGTGTGGCCTCATTTAAGTTCAACACTCTCAGAGATGTGTGCTCTGTGTTTTGTGGAAAGGAAAACGGAAAAGCCGAGGGGACTCTATGACTCACCTAAAACCAGCGTCCAGCTAGAGACAGAGCTGGGATATAGACCAGGTTTCTTACCCTTGAGCTCTTCCCCTTCTGGAGGAGAAACAAGGTGCCCCTTTACAAGTTCAGTAATTAAACAAATAAAAAGTTATGGTCCTGTGATGGATTATTAGTAAGGCCTACATACAATAGTTCTTTATTACGTGAAAATGGCATTATTATATTTTTCCCATCCAAAGGTCCATGTTGACTCTGTGCTCCTACAGTATATTAAACACATTTATAGGCAAAAAGCTATTTCCCATGCAAACACAAGTTTATAGGAAAACAATCATCAGGCATTTGATGTAGTTGGTGGCAAACAAGAACTATCTGTTGACATTTTTGTTATTTTATGTACTCTGTGAGTATGTGTTTATGTAAGTTTTTTTTTTTTACATCCACTTCTCCTTAAATATATCTTCCAGCCAGCTACATAATTGGATTTTCTTTTCTTATAAGAAGTGAACATAAATTACTCCTGTTGGGTGCCGATTAGGTTACAGGATTTCTTCTCTTCTGTCACCATCAAAACCTGAGTGTCAGAAAGCTTTAATATTTAATGCAGGCCTAATTAGTCTCAGTTGGGCCCAGGGCACTTAGCGAAACCTGACACCAGCCGTAGAGTTAAGTTTATTTAGAGAGCATAATTACCAGTTATTTCTACACTGCAATTAATGCCCCTATTAGAGTAGCCTTCCTCTTCACCCCCAGATTTTATAAGTAAATTGAAAAATAAAGAAAAGCCTTTGATTCCTGCTGACAGTGGACAAAGATGATGTAATTTGGTTTTGGGTTTGACATTTATGAGATAACTTAAAAGAACTTGTGAGTGTATAAAAATAGAATCAGAGATGGCTAGATAAGCCCAGAGAAGATGGACCGGTAACAGGTTGTTAAAGAAACTTAGAGATTCATGAGGATAAATTGCTATTCATAATCGAAATTCTGAAAATAGCTTTTACATATGTCTGACGAGTCATTTAGAAAATGTGTACTGAAGGCTTATAATGGAGGCACCATGCGAAGTCTTAAGGGTACAACGGTAAAAAGAAAAGACTTCTGTTCTTGGGGCCCACATTCTAGCAAGAAACAACCAAATTTAAACAAATCACATATTTAATGTATTTACATTTTTGGTTACTCTGCAACAGAGTGTCATAAGATGCCATGAGAACAGGGTGAACTGACTCCCACTAAGATTTCAGGAAAAGCGGCTCCAAGGTGTGGGTATTTTACCTAAGATCTGAAGGGGCGGGGGTAAGAGTGAAGAGGATTGGGAAAGAGAGAGAAGGGCACAAAGTCTCTGAACATGGAATGAAAGAGGTCTGCATTTTGACTCCCCAAAAGGCCGAGGACACGAAAGGCTGAAGTAGATGGAAATCAGATCCATGCATACCCTGATGGGCCATGTTAAGGAACTAAACATTTGATTGTACAATTAGTTGTATAATGTTTGTCTGTCTTGGTACAACGTCTGTCACATTCCCCTCTAAAATCTAAACATTAAACACATATACATTGAATGAATCAACGTAACTGAGTGAATGATGTATGTCACAAAGCCTAACACCCCAAGTCCTATCACTGCTTACTTTTTTGCTCGATTTTATTATTCAGAAACACCCTGTCCCAAATGATATAGTCCTCAATGCCGTCATCTCAGGCAGGTATAGTTATTGCCATTTAGAGCAAGGAAAGTTGACTTTGTCCAAATTCGTGTTTCTAGTTGCCAGAGCTGAGGCAGAGGAAGAAGTTCACATTCACCCAGAACGGAGCTGTTTTTCTGAATACTGGTGTGTGTTTCCGGAGGAGCACATCCAGCCTTATGTCATACACACTTCTCTCCCTGCCTTCATCACCTGTTCCCTCTTGTCACTCCTTACCACCCTCAAGCCTCAGTTTAGGCCATCACTTCCTTTATAGGACTTCCCAGCTACTTTAGCTCTCACGAGCCTTTATCATAGTTCAAGTCTGAATTGTACATTTTATCACTTGACTCTTCGTGCCCATCTATAGTTCTTTCATTTCCTCTGATGGTGGCTTTCTGCTCCAAATAGAGCGTAAGTCCCAAGAGGGAAAAACAATGCTGTTGTTGTTTAGTTTATTTTGTGGGTTTCTTTTTCCAGCCAGAAGGCAAATCGCAGGAAAAGCTGAACAAACACTCCTTGATAGGTTGGCCCCAGGGCCCAGGTGGGAAGGATTCTTATCTCCCTTTTTGTTTACCTCCAAGGTCTAAAAATTCTGACCAGTGGCTGACTGTGGCTGAGTAGATCAGATAAGAGGCCATCCCAGGGCAGAAGGGTCTGAGGTGGGAGAGGTTACATCTTTGATTTATCTGAAAACCTTTGCCAGCTGGAATCTGAAGCAGCCCCAGGTGACTTTCTAAAATAGCCCTCCTGATGGCTATTGATGGCCCTTTAGTGGTCAGATTCAATGATGTTTACTGATCTTTACTTCCACATGAATCTCTGAAGCATTTCACACTGTTGAATTTCATTCTCCTCCTGCCATTTTTTGGAATTCCATCTTCTTCCACCTTATCCTGAGAATGTTTGATTATGATCTGATTTTCATCTTCTGGTAACTGCTTCACTTTTCCAGATGTGGTGTTTGCCCAAATGCTCCACCTTCTCTTTATTCATGTATTTAATAAAAAACGTTTATAGCCCTGGCTGGTATGGCTCAGTGGATTGAGTGCCGGCCTGCAAATCCAAGGGTCGCTGGTTGGAATTCTAGTCAGGGCACCTGCCTGGGTGGTGAGCAGGGTCCCTGGGGGCAGGGGAGGGGGTCGCATGAAAGGCAACCACACACTGATGTTTCTCTCCCCGACTTCCCCTCTCTCTAAAAAATAAATGAATAAAATCTTCAAAGAAAATGTTTATATAAGAAGTCAAGCTTTAAAAAAAAAAATGTCCCCTGCTCCACTTCTCCCTGGAGGTAACTTCATTCGACATTTTTAAATGGTTTCCTCAAGTATTTATCTCTGTATTTCTAAGATATAAGGGTATGCTGTTTGGTTTATAAAAATGACTAGCTATCTTGAAGCCATGCTCTGAAAGAAAATAATTTGCTTCTCTTACATGATCTACCATTTAAAATTCTTTTTCCCCATGCATTCAATATAGTTACATCAATTTGTATTAAATTTATACTGTTTGTATTATGACAACATACATACAGTTTGCAACTAAAGCATGTAGCGTGTTACAGTGTGTATGGCTCTGTGTGTGTACATGCACTGCTTTGCTTGAAATTAACACTGGACTCCTTTTTTCACTTGCTGACTTTTCCATGTTCTGATTACTAATTCAGTCTCCGACTTTTTCCTTATTGTGCTGAAATGCACCTGCTGACGCTCGTTGGTCCTCTCCCCTGCACTTCGTCCTAGAGCCCTCTGCTGCAGCCTGCCCTCTCCTCTGATCAGCACTATGGGCCCATGGGCGTCTCACAGCTTTTGACCTAGGACTCTGCTCAGCTGCTATACAGGGACTTGCCTTTACCTCTTTTGTGTTGGGTGGTCTATTTCTTGATTCCTGTCTTCTTTCTTCCTGGATGACTCTCTTATTTAGGTGTGATATACCTTCCGGCCTCCTGACAAAATGTACATAGGCATTAAGTTTTTGAGTCCCTCTCTGTACGTCAGAAATATTATTATTAACATTAAGTAATGGTTTGTGTATAGAATTCTAGGTTTGTAATAGTTTTATTTCAGAATTTAAAAATTACCGCTCAATTGTCCGGCAGTTTCAATATTGCTTTAAAGAAGCCTAATGCCATTCTGATTCCCAGTCCTTTGTAAATGATCTATTTTATATCTCTTGGAAGCATTAGGAATATGTTATTTATTTGTCATGTTCTGAAATCTTATAATGATATGCTTTTGATATGCTGGGGATGCCATGGGCCCTTGTTAAATTATTTCTTTGGAAAACATATTCTTCCCATTTTATCTGCTATCTGTAGCTTATGTTAGTCAGATATTAGACTCCCTGTATTAATCTTCTATATTATCTTTTATCTCCTTTTATATATTTATTTTTCTATGTGCTTTCTAAAAGATCTTCTTGGCCTTAACATTGCATCTCTTTAAAATATATATATTTGGATAAACAAAATGGGTTTCACTGCTTTCCAGGTGCTAGAAAGAACCAGCATGCTAAGAATTTGAGGAAGTCCATACCAAAAGACCACGAGGACAAGGATCAATAGATGGAAGATGATAAAAGAGGAGACCATATGTGCGGACAGCTTATTATAATTTATAAAATATTTTCATAGCCAGCTTTTAATTTGATGCTTGTAACCTCTTGAGAGAGGCAGCGCAGTTTGCAAAGCCCCAGCACTGACACACAAAGAAATCCCTTCCAGGGGGCTGAAATTTGCTCCGGATCATACAGACACACTGCCACCGAGCCTGAGCTAGAACCCTGCGCCGCAGGCCTTGTGATCTGGAATCTACCGAGCGTTCTCGTTTGCCCATTTCGCTCTTGCAGGGTAGATGTGTGCGGAGGTAGCGTCGGGCTGTGAGGATGCAGAATGGGCAGCACTTACCTCACAGTTTTATGGCAGCCATGGTAGCTGACGGATATTTGGGGACTATTTTATAAGAAATACAGTGTTCCTGAGACCAGATCTGCAACTGATTTAAGTTTTTAGAGCTTACACGCTTTGGACATCATGTCAGCAGTCAACAAAGGGTTAAAGACGGGGCGGCAGGGAGGATAATTGACATGTGGGCCCATTGGTCTTTCCCTAGGCCATCTGGGAGCTTAAATAGCCAACAGTTAATTAAAAATAAACTGACACTTTACTTTGAGGATAGTTTTAATAACCATTTATAAATGTTACATTAAAAATTCATACACTGTTATCAACTCCTGCTAAGGATTTACAGCACAATGAAGGTGTTATGAATGTTTTATAGGTACTGGGGAGAAGGCTTTTCCTGTAGAGATATTTTCAGAAGACTATTTGTCTTTTCCAGACCACATCATAAGTGCTTAAGACAATAGCAGCTTGTGGAATAAAAACAGCTCCCAAAGTTCAGGTTGCGATCTTGCCCTCATACTTCTAACTGGCCACAGCTCTTTCCGTAGGCTTAGTGAGCTTGTTCCAAGTGGTGGATGATGTAGAGAGGGAAAATGAGCTGGCCAGAACAACTCATAAATCAGTGTGAGTGGAACCATCACCCCAAAATGTCTGGCATGTCACTGATGGAGAAAACGAGTAGATACTGAGAGTGCGACGTAAGTGTCAACTCTAAAGTTATCGTATCTGGTGATAACACTGACCCACAATATCTCTTTTAGCTTTTGGAGACACTATTTTGTGCCATAAACAAACAAACTCTCATCTGCTCTCCTTTGGCCATATCCTGGGAATTGTGTAGCAACACTGTATGTTTGCAGATACAGTTTTGTGACCTTGAGTTTGGGCATATATTGGTTCAGTTTGCAAACACCAGTTGGGCAGAACTTAGGCTCACAACTACAGACTAAGTTTCTTCCTGCTGTTCCCTTTTCTTTTCTCTGGGTGGGAGCCATGAACCTCTGCGTTGCAGAATGGCAGAAGAGAACCCCATATTGTCCGCTTCACAGTTACCCATAGGAAAGTACATTTCCCTGTCCATGAGTCAAGAATTAAAAACTTTATCCCTTTGTATTTTAAGGCCTGAGACTTTGTACAAATGTGTGACTGGATTTTACAGCCCCAGATAGTTGCCTCCCCTGTTGGCCTAGGTTCCAAGGTAAAGCAAAAGGAACAGAAATAGAAATCTGTGGTATGTATATTTTATCTTGTGCATGCACGTGTGTGTGTAAACATTCAAGTTATATACCCTCTTACAGAATTGCAATCATACAGTGTTAGTCGGGTATCGTCCCCATGTTCTCAGCCTTACTCATCTTACAGCTGAAAGTTTGTACCCTTTTACCAGCCTATCTCTATATTTTCCACACCCCTGAGGCCTGGCACCTTCTTTTATACCCCCTTTGTCTATGACTTTGACTTTTTAAAGGTTCCATATTTAAGTGGTATCACATAGCACATTTGCTTTTATTTCCATTCTGTACGTGCAAGTCAGTGTTATCTAAACTTTTGCACTCGTTCAGAAGGGCCTTCTGGACTGTGGGCTATATCTAGCTCTTGACGCCATCCTGACTGAGCAAAGCATCATTAGGAACCTAAGGTGGGAGAAGTACAACAGGAACAGCACAACACAATACAACCATCTGGGGACCATGATGTTTCCATATCTTTTGTTTCTGGACTTCTAGAACAAGCATTACCTCTAAACCTTTTAAAATTTCAGAATCATACCATTTTAAAGTTGGATGAAACAAAAAATGTATACTTTAATATCTTCCAGTGAAAGCAGACGGCGGAGAAGAGAGATGGAGAGGAAGCCAGGACGAGAGCAAGTGTGAGAGAGACAGAGAGAAAGGAATGTGAGAATAAGAGACCATATTTTTAAGAGGATGTGAGGGGAAGAGACAAGGGGTAGGGAGACAGAAAGTGAGGGATAGAAGGAGACAGAGGCAAAAGGCCATTTTACATTTTTGGAAACAGTTAATATAACACCTGCTTGTTTTAAGCTCAGATCTCCAAACCGTTAGGTTGGTGTCACGTTTTAACGCAGTTGAAAGAGTCGTAGACTTGAACTTGTGTAGTGCTTGCCCTGCCACAGCGGCCGTTCTCCTGTTCCAATTTCCTCTTCTGTAAAACCTCTTGTATTACCCAAAATAGGGTAATACCTTCCTCATGATATTGTTGTGACAATCAAATGAGATAATGAACATAACTTTAAAAACAGCAGTTTGGAAAATATAACCAGAGACATGGAAATAAAGAACAAACTGATAGTAACCAGAGGGGAGGGGGAAGGGGAATAACGGGGGAAAGAAGGGGAAGTGTCCTCCAGGAACGTGTGTAAAGGACCCAAGGACAGAGACAATGGAGGGGGAGGAATGACGGAAAATGGGGACAACTGTAATTGAACAATAGGAAAAACAGCACTTTGTAACTGTATCCATTTTCATATGCTATATATTATCATCCTTCTAAAAATAAATTTAGTGAACAATAGAATTATGTGTAAAGAAACAAAGTAATGAAGGATAGATACCCCAATCCATCTTCCACCCTGCTTCCCTTCTCTTCCTTTTCCCCACCTTCCTTCTGAGATTTTGCCTGTAAAGCCGGTTTTCCATTGCCACTGCTGCTTTGTTCTTTACAAATCTATATCTGGGAGGCCAAATTCACTAAGGCATACACAAGAGAGATTACTGCTGCTTTGACTTCAAAAAAGTTTGTTTCATTTGTTTCATCCTTTTATTCAAAGAGACTGGATAGGACTCCCTCTGTTCCTCAGCCTTATCAGCTACCACATCTGTCACGATTTTTAGGCAATGCAGATAAAAAAGAAAAAAAAGACAACACTTACTGTTGGCTGCGCTCTCACCATTCCCATCGCATATACAGACAGACAGTCTTTCCGATCAACTCTCCGAGCTCCTTCCCACGTGCGCACTTTCACATGGCGCCCTATAGAAATACATGATACGCATGTGGCTTTGTAGGCATTTAAAAATAATAACTAGCTGTTCCCACTCAGGAGTGTTGAAGTTTTATAATTCATTACTCTTTAGGTAAGCGACAAGAACACCAAACTCGCATTAAGGGCAGGGGCCTGGATTTCTTTCTGTGCAATCGTGGGAGGATCACTTGTTTCCTATAAGCTTTCCATATACAAAGTTAGAGAGGGGAGCTCAGTGGGGACAAGTAGCAATGGTGTTGCTACTTCTTCCATCTAAGCCCAAAGAGGCCAATCTAATATTATATATTCACTAACTCTTTTGAATTGGATATTTGTGTTCCCCAGTGTTTATATACTGAAACCCTAACCACCTCCCCGCCCCCATCCATGATGGCATTGGGAAGTGGAGCCTTTGGGAGGTGACTAAGTAATGAGAGTGGAACGAACCACCTTAAGTAGAATTCGCGACCTTATGAAACAAACCCCAGAGAGCGCTCTCACCCTCTGCCATGTAAAGACACAATGAGAAGACAGCCATCTGTGAACCTCTGAAACTATGGGAAATCTGTACTTGTTACTGAAGTTATTCAGTCTATGGTGTTTTTGTCAGCATAGGCCAAATGGACCAAAACATTAATTCTATATTGCTTCAGGATGAAAATTTAAGAATAAAAGATGTGGCCTTTGAACTAGACCTTGAACGTTGAGTAGGAGTTATATAGGTGCGGACAGATGTAATTCATTTCAGGTGATATCTAGGTGTAGGATAGAGCACCATGTTTACTGATTTACTTACTCATCTAACATCTGTTAGTTGAGTGTCTACTCTGACGGTGACTATTCTAGGGGCTAGGAATTCAGCATTGTACGAGACAGGGAAACGTAATTCCGTTTACATGGAATTTGCATTCTAGTTGGGAGAGAACTTGTAATTCAGTTTGGCTGGAGCAGATAGCATTAAAGAAATGGTAGTTGTGTGAAATTATGTTGGAGCTGGACAATGCAGGGCCTTCAATTCCAGGCTGTTTGAATTCCATGGTGGTTTATTGATGCTGCTCGTAAAACCTGCTAATGGGCCATGGGGGTCGATGGAGACTTTCCTAACCTGGGTAACCATGTACCGCACAGGGACATGGCCTCTGAGAGTGGTCATAAACAGTGGAGCTGTAGATGAGGGCTGGCTGAAGGAGAAGAGAAAGCGGCCCATCCGTGGTGGGAATAGCTCAAGCTTTGGAGTCAGGCTGATATTAGTGGGACTCTGGAGAAGTTATTTAACCTCTCTGAATATTGGTTTCTTCATTTGTAAAATAAATCCTAATTTATATACTTACCATGAAGATTAATTTACAGGACAATGTACTCAAATCTAGCAAAGTGCCCAGTATTCATTTGCTCAGTGTTAATGAAATATTTTAGAGCCAACTTCTTCCAGGTAGATTGAGAACTTGGCAGAGGGGATAACCTTAATAGATTTTGTGAATAAGCAAAGAAAAGGAATTATACTGAGGAACAAAAGAGTCCTCCTCCTCCTCCCTAGGCTTAGAAGTCTTGGGACTGCATCTTGCTTTGCTGAAGAGAAGAAATGAGGGAAGAAGTGGTCTGCTGAAGCATGACAGACGTGGAATTTATATCACAGTATGTCTTGTTAAATATTTTCATTGTGAGCTATGAAAATTTTAACTGAAGCATCTGCCAGCAGATTACATTCTCTTTATAAGGAGCTCCTTCATGAAATATGATCAGTCCTCTGTGGAAGCCTGTGGGGAAGGCAGAGGTAGGTGGTAGAGCCTTTGTTACAAATTAAGAAACAGAACTAAAGAACAGGTTCAAATTTTAACCCTCAGCCACTCAGGGAAATGTGGTTAGTCCAAGAATGTAAGTCTTCTGGTTTGGATTTCAAAATTTCTTCTACTACCTCCACCTACATTTTTGCTGTAAAGCACTGTTTATTGAGGAATATGAATCCTGGGCGCCATGTCATTAAAGCAAACTGTTAGGTGGAGAACAAAACATCAATAAGCAGAACCTGTAGATAATGGACTCACAGGTGTCATAAGTTGGAAGATTTCAAAAGACTTCAAATTCTGACTCTAAATACTACTAGTTATATGAAGTAGATAGGAATCTCATATATTTTGCAGTGTGATATGATAATTATGTTTGTGAAGTAATTTAGCTCAGTGCCTAGCTATTAAGTGTTAATATATGAGTGGTACCCAAAACTCTGCTAAAGTTTCACCCAATGAATTATACCGTACACTATAACCTTTCACCTCCCAAAGCCACATAGTTGGCATTGGTTTGGCCAAACCGGTGAAAGGTGGCTCAGTTCTTTCAGGGCAACTTGTTTTATTGCTGGAAAGTACTCATTAGGAATGGCCTTCGTACACGGAGTTCAAATGTGCTACTGGTCAAATGTGCTCACTACTCTATGAAAAGTAGACTCCAGACTCTTTCTACATAAGATACTTTCTTTAAATTGCAGTTCATAATGTGTCCAAAATATGTATAATATTATACCCAATCTTTTTTTCTAAGATAAACATTCCAAGGTTCCTCAACTGGCTTATTAAGTAATAGAATTTTGGGATTATTTTCTAGGTCTTTAGTTCATTAGCTCATTAGTACAACTGACTCAAAAACAAGTTTTTTAAAAACCTATTGGATTCCAGCCAGATCTGTGTGCCAGTAGCAATGTACACAGTTCTCTTCTCGACATACTTTAGTTCTTAAATACAATCTGCTTTGTTTTTTTGTTGTTTACTTCCTCAATATTCTCTCTTCCTCTCTTCCTCCTCTCTTTTTCTTTCTCTTTCAACTTAACTATGTGCCCTTCGGGTCTCTTAAAGTCAGACTCTTAGACCTATTTTGTGCATGCAGTTGCTTGGATTACTATGCATAGCATAGTTGGTCCCATAACTTTCAAACAGTTCTTCTTTCAGAGGTTATATCAATGAGTACAAAGGTCATAGCTTTCATGTTTATCTTTGCTACAAGTCTCTGTTTTAATCAGCCTTTACTACTCAAAAGCCTTCTCAATCTTATTCTTTGCCAGTTGGTATTGAGAAGTTTTTGCCCAATTCTGAAAATCCCTGAATTAATGAATTTATCCTATTTCCTTCCATTTTTTCTTCGTACAAACTGGGCAACACTTTGAAGTCATCTCCTTATTAATACATTGCCAGATGGAGCCAGAAATACTAGATTCTCTTCAATGGCTGATTCTCCTAGATCCACAAGGTGATAAGGTACATGGTTTGCTTCCCAAAATAGAAATTTCCCACTTCTGTTCAGCTTTTTACCACCTGTCAGACCATTCCAAGGCCGATGCCACATGTTTGGGAGTTGGGTCGCAGTAGTCCTCAGTTCCTAGGTGTTCTACATTACATCAGGGTGGGGGAGGCTGCACTACAGTCATAAACAGTATGAAACTCACTCCCAGTGCCGTTCCATGTCCACCTGAGGTCAGCTGAGGGCTCAGCTGCAAGTCATACTCAGTCCAGGATCCAGCATGAGGAAGGAGCTGCTGCCCGGATTTCCCAGGTGCTCCTGCCTCGGAGACACGCAGTTCCATAGGCCAAATCAAGACAAATGGCCATAGACAACATCAAAGTTGGGTATCGGCAAAAGAACCATGTGCAAAATGAGGAGAGGCAAGACAGGAAGAATCACAGTAAAGGGAATTTGATATTATGGAAGTCAAAGGTGAAAATATAAAGGTGATTGTCATTGGTAACAACAAATAAGAGAAGTGAAGTAAGATAAGGACTTATAGATAAAATGGTGACACAATTAGTAATACTTGAGGAACGGTAAGAGTCTAACAATTCTGAGAACAATGAGAGACAGAGATGGGATCTCATGCTCATTAATTCTTGCTTAATTTACCTAAATTGCCTCAAAGTTTGCCTTTATCCAATATGAACACTCCTACAGACTCAGGATTCCAATGCATAGAAATCAATCTTTTTATTTTAAAATAAAATAGACTCCTGCCCCCATGGACAGATTGGCAATAAGTCCCAGCCACATTTTCCACTCAGAGCTTCTCGCTTGCCCTGAACTGTAGAAGAAATTTAGAGGCCACACAGTTCAAAAGAAAGTCCAGCTTTCTCAACAGAAGTAAACCACTACCAGTTACTGTCATTGACACAGGTAGTCTTGTGAGAATACAGACTCAGCCTCACAAATGTCAGTCAACTGCTGATCCAATTCCTTGAATAGGTTCTTAGACCTTCAAGGAAGGCCCATTCTACTCCTTTAATGCCAAAACTAGCCCTAGCGGCCCCTAACTAGGGTTCCTAGATTTGTACAGCTTAGTGTTTGCCTCCTTCGTTCCCATATTCCCCCATGCCTCAGAAGTGGACCTTCTCACGAACTCTTAGCCACATTTGATTTATGTTTCCATCCCTTGCTGAATAAGAACGACTGTCTCCTTTTTCCCAGGGATCCACCAAGACTTGAGCTACCCTTTCCAACCTTTGAAACCCATAGAGTCCTATTTCATCCCCTCTCTCAGGTAATGAGAATCCACACACCCTTTTCTAGGCGCTGTTCAGACCTTTGTTCAGGTCTTGTTTGTGAGGAGAATAGGAGAATGCTGCTTTCACGAACTGAGAAGGAATTTCCCCTCCTAAATGTGACCATGTTGGCTTTCTGTCACAGCTCTCTCCTGGGGAAAGCAAAGCTAAAGAAAACAAAAACAAATCAATAAATAAGCAAAACCTACATAATCCTGGTCTCCTGCAGCCCCCGACCCCCTGCAAAATGTTCAGAGAAGGAGCTTCTATTAGTGACCGTTATGCAGGGCCTGGCACAAATAACACCCCTTTTTTATTACAAAGTGTTTTATTACAAAATCATAAGCATGTAACTCTGTAACAACAATATCGCACTCAAGCACACCATATGACATTTTAGGTGAAATGTTAAAAGTAAATCTATAAATTATTATACCCATATTACTACTTTACCAACCAGGCCTTACTTCAGCGGGACCCTGTATATTTTATAATTCATGTTTTTAAAATACCATAATTTTTAGTAGTGGAAATGTAAATGTAAATATGAAGATGTACCTGGCAATCAGTGGTTGTTGAATGAATAAATGAATGCCTGTATGCTATGTATCCCTATTAATACTGTTTATAGCTCCAAACAACATCTTTAATCCACCAATAACATGCAAAGATACCTGAACTGCCTGGAAACATTACAGCAGCTGCTACATCAGCAGTTATTTTGCCAGTTGTTTAGAGGCTGTGAAAATTAACACAAGCTGGTAATATATCTGGGAACCGTTTTTGCCTAGAATAAAGGTGACTTCTTTAGATAAAACACTTTCTGCAGGATCATAGAGGACGAGAGGCACACTGAGCAGAGAACGCGTCAACCAAGTACTAAGAACAAAAAAGCGCCTTAGGAGAACTTGACACCATGTGCTGTGTAGAGGACTGCAGCTCAGCTCTGATATCACACAAATACGTCATTTGCTTACCTATGAGGATGGGACAAAGGACTATATAGGCAGTTTAGGACAACGTTGTCAAGGAGAGACTGTCCACGCGTGGATTTAACATGTGCAGTGTATTTATTGTAGATTAGGCTCTGTTGGATTTTGTCACACAGGAATGGACCTATTAGACACAGCCCTGCCCTCAGGGAGCTCACTACCTTGTATTACACACATACTTCATAAAAAACTCCCTTGAGAAAAGCTAGAATGAGAGAAAAAAATGGCTCTGAATAGCCACTAAAAACTGGGCTGTGAGCCCCAAAGCATGAGGTCAGGTGTTAAACCTACTTGCCAATGCCCAGCTCTTCTCCCTCGTCCACGTGCGTCTCACCCCTTCGTCCAGGGGCACGCGCACCTTCTCCCGCTCAATCCTGCCGATCGCGGAAGGTACTAACACTCCCGTTCTAGGCTGTGTCCCAGCTCCCATTCTTCCTCCCTTCCCAAGTTTGTTACTCAGAGATGACTCACCCAAGTCTCCCTCAAGCATTTTTTATCTAATCTTCTTTTAAACTTGGAGGTGAGGGTCATTTATAGATATTTTTCATAAAAACAGTATTTCAGAGAAAATGAAAACCAGAACTTGGTTGTCAAAAGCCCATTAGGGCAATCGCTGAGGTTTGTCTCCCCCTGCTGTTTAACCAGGGAAGCAGCAAGACGTTTCTTCACTGGCCTGAGCCCGGAATCCCAGCTGCGTAGACATATGCCTGATTGCCTCTTTAAATTAGGGCAAAACATCAGAGAGGGGTGAATGGGAGAATCACACTGCCACTTGGATCATCGGTTTGCTAACCCTCACGCGGCTATCACTGATGCAAAACCCCAACTCTAGAGAGCTGACAAGATAGATTTTACTTGCAGAAACTCTCTAAGTCTAAGCCTTTAACAGAACTCTTCTCCTTGGTAACAATCTCAGAATCTCTCCAGGAGGATGAATGGCTCAGTGACAGAGGAGGAAGGCACAGAATTAGTGAGCCAGGTCCCCACTCAGACTCTGTTTTTCTTCGGTGGTGGGCCTTGCTTCCTTTGGGGAAGTCACATTTGCTACCAAAATTTCAATCTCTTCACCTATAAAAGGAGAAAGTAATCTTTACATGCAAAAGTAAAATGAACAGAAGGACAAAATTTAAGAACTGGAAGTGACTTTAGGCACCAGTTAGCCTAATTTCCTTGCCATTCTCATAAGCAAACAAAAGCAAAGGGGTTCACAAACCTACTTCTCATTATAATAATGAGAAACTGTAAAACTTCCTGTGCCCAGGTCCAGAATACAGCCATCCAGTTTAAATGGTCTGAGATAAAGCTCAGTACTGGTCTATTTTAAAGCCTTGCTAAATGATGCTAATGGATAACCAGTGGTTAAAACAAAACAAAAGAACACACAGAAAACCAACAACAATAAAAAAACAACAACAAAGAAACCCACCGACCTAAAGAGAAAGGAAACACTGCCCAGTGTCTGCTGAAGGAGCTCCTGAAGACAGAAAAAGGATATAAATGCATATTTTATATATGCTAGTACAAGACTGTGTCTACCCTCACTGGGCAGAAAACCCCATTGCTTCCTCCAGCTGGGCGCAGTTTCTCTCTCAAGGAAGCTACTCAAGTAAATATCACTTCTTTCCTCTTATTTTAGTGATTTATTAACATTCTTTATATAGATTCTGTAAGATTACAAGCTTCCTAAGACTAGAGACCATATCTACTTTATTCTATATATTCCATAAAGCCAGAGGCTGTGCTGCCATGTTTTGTACAAAGCAATGTGTCCTGAACGCTATGTTTCATCACCCCCCTACCCCTACTTTCCACCCCCTACCTTTTTTGTACCAAGCTGTCTTCTGGGCTGATTCACCCAAATTCCTTTTATTTTTCTCATGACATTATTTTTTCAGGTCTTTCATCACATCTGTGCCTAACATTGCTTTTTTTTATTTTATTTTTTCTTAGGCAAAGGAATCTAACTCTTTGAACATGCCCCAAATTACCAGCCACAATGACTAAAACAATTAATGCCTCTTCAGTATCTTGGGATTAGTTTCACTCTTCGCTTAATGTTCTTGGGATTATGTTTAAAGGGCCATGAATGGATAAGCTCTTTCCTCCAAGGAGGCAAATGAAGCTCCCTCGAGTCAGCCCCAAATCTGTTGAGTGATTCTAATATTTGCTATTGCTCCATTCTCTAATTACATTTTGCTCTTTGGAATAGATATTTCCTGCCTCTACTGGCTACTTCATCACACACACATGCACGCGCGCACACACCTCTCTTGCAATGCACTAATTTTAAATACCTTTGTTCTCATTACTATATCGACTTCCCTTTTTTTATTAATGTATCCCTTGCCCATATTCTCAGGGGAAGGTAAGATCCTAGCTCTTTCCTAAAAATGCCTCCTCTGACCTGCGTATCCACTAGTGAAAAGACATCTCAACACAGCCTACTCAAAGTCATTTGTCTCATCAGGTAATCGTTTGCATAGTACAGTAGGAAACTTTTTTTTTTTTTGCTGTTTTTTTACAACCAGAATGTAAAGTCATTCTGGACACCTTTCTTCTGCTGCTTCTCTATTCCCAGTTTCTTCCAATACAACGCCTGGAAAGCAGTACATAGCCATCAGAGGCCAGACGTGCTGAGCACTGATTCTGTGTGAGATCTAAATCTAACCACCTTCTATGATTGACTAATGTAATCCTCCGAACAATCCTAGGAAGTCACCATTATTATCCTCACTTGACAGAGTAAGTAATACACAGGTAATAATAAACTGACTAACTCAAATTTACACAGGTAGCAGGTGGTAAAGATGGTTCTCAAATCTAGACCACCTAACTTTAGAGCCCATGCTCTAAATCACTCGGCAGTGCTTGCACACCTATTGCACTGATAAGTACAATAAGTGCTTATCGTGTTGCTCTGAGGAACAAAGATGATGATCACCTCAATCCCTGAACACAGGGCCCAGCACGCAAGTCCTCACTGCAGAGGTGTTATCGTCACATAGAACAGTCCCAGCTCTGTTCCTTATGTACTCTGTGGTATTGCAGGGATCACCAATAATATCTACACCCACAATCTCCCCACAGATTTGGACAGTCATCCATAACCACTCAAAGTGGGTATTTCACATTCGTAGGAGAATTGTTTTCATGTGAAGAGGCATTTCTGGCTGCCACGGTGACGGCTGTACTACTGGCCTGGAGCAGGGGAAGAGGTGAGGGTGCTAAATATTGCATCCTTTCCAGGCCTGCACAACAAAGACCTCTCTTGCCCAAAACTCAAACAGCACTCTCGTTAAGAAATACTGGGCTAAGAAATATTTCTAAGGTCTCTTCAAGACTTTAAATACCACAGTATTAACATTGGGCTTTTTGCTAAGTTATGGTTGCCTGTCAAGGTTTTAACCTTTATTACTTACTAAAAAATTAGCTCAACACTACTCATCAACTAGCTGGAATTTACAACATAGGGTTATGTATTTACAATTAATATGGATTAGATACTCTTTTCCATGCAGTGTGGAAGACAAGTCAATTTGGAGAGCTGCACAGCTGCTCAATAATGCAAACGATGCCTCTCTAACATAGTGTATTACATTGCTTTCTAAAAGTATGGGAAGCAGCCTGGCATAGTTGGAAGAGCACAGACTGGACGCAGAGAAACCATCTTCTAATTCTGGATATATTAATCTAACTGTGTAAACTTGGGTATATTATTTACCTTTGCGGGAGTCCGCTTCCCTGAATGGAAACAGGAGCAACACAGCATGTTTTAAGGATGTTATAAGAATTAGATTGACTCTTTAGAAAGACTGGCACATGTTGGTGGTTCAATAAATGATATCCATAGTAATTTTATTGTTCTTTTCATCATGCAGGAGATATTTATTGGTTCCTCCCACTGCAGTAAAAGACGAAATGTGATTTTGGATCTGGGCCTTAGAAAATAATTAAGTTTTAGTCTGGTGGATAAGTGCACAACTCAGTGGCCCTAATGTATGTTTGCATTGATTCCACAAATATTTCTTGGGTCACTGTTACATACCAAACACTCTGTAATAGGTCCTAAAGATGGGATGAAGATGGTCCTTACACTCATAGAATTGGCACTCTGGCGGATTTTGCCTTATACCTCTACAGGGACTGCATTTTCAAAGCTTGTTTTTATAACATTCAGGAACATCATTGCTAGAATTGTTGAAATGTTTCTATTCATCAGCCTTATTGCTTATACAAAGAAATCATAAATCCTCCAAGTTCATTTAATGCAGGAGTTACACCTTCCATAACACAGCACCCATGTGCACACACGCACACAGGAACGCACACACACACATCATTATCTCTGTGCTTCCATATCATGAATATCAATGGGCACATTACTTGCTCATGGTTGCCTTGATTTTCTCATTATTAAATTTGGTTCGTAAAGCTCCTTGGTCTATTACTTGAAAAAATTGATTTAGCAGTAAAAAATGTTTAAGAAATTCATGGACTTCACTGGGTCTTTAATGTGCACCGGGATTTTCTAAGAGGTTGATATACTGTATTTAGCATTTCACAAATAAATTTGACCTGGGGAGCTCTCTTAAAAATATTTTTCTCACTACATCTTACTTGATAGCAAATGCTGGTAAATTCTTATATAACAACTACTTTTAGCTCATAGCTTTCTCTGACATATTTAATGAACATTGTTTTGAATACATGGCTTGCAAGATTATGTTTCTCTTCTCAGAAAAGTGGGAAGTAATTCTAATTAACTTTTAAATCTGTGGCTAAAGCAAGCTAATTTTATTTTCAATTTAAGGAGGAGACATTGCAGCCAATGTTAAATGTTTGAATTTTCCCATTTAGGTCTCTATTTGTCTCTGCCTCAAAGTACCAGTGATCTCTGAGTGACAGCCAGAAAATGATCAGTCCCAGAAATTTACATTCAGCAAATAAGATCTGGGTATCTATTATGTTAGATGTGCTATGGTAAGCATTGAAGAAAAAATAATTAAACAATGGCTCATGCCTCAAGGAGCTTATAGTCTAATATCAAAGACAGTTACATTCATATGCAATTATAATATATTATAATAAGCACATATTAGAAGTATGTCATAGAGGAGGAAGTGATTATCTGGTTGGGCAAATATGTGAAAAGATTTCTTATGACCCAGGCGCAGGTACTTTATTACAATTGACCAACTACTGTTTAAACCAAATTTTCTCTACTTGGATCTTAGAAAGAAATAAGAGAACATCATAAACAACAACAACAACAATAGTTTGAGATACTTGAACTTCTCTTATCCACTTCACTTCCCTTCCAGAAATGAGTAAAACATTTATTCTTAATAGAAGCTATGAGCCTAATTGTAGTTTGAAGAAAGATGAGGGCCACCGAAAATAAGAACTGCCTAAAAAACACAGTTTGAGTTCCACCTCCGAAGAGTGAGCACTGGGTAACATAACCTCGCTCGAAACTGCCGCCTCACCTGGTAAGTACCAGGCCACTTTCACCACATGGCCCCTCACAGGGCTTCTCTTAGTTAAACCCAATTTATCAAAAACATGTCACTGAAAAGCATAGTGATGCTCTTGGTAATGATACTTGTACTCTGCTAGAAATTTTATAATTTCCCATATTTTAATATTTAATTTGTACCAAAATCCTGCTTGTTGGTTTATATAATCTACCTTTTCAAATTGAGAGCGTAAGACTCAGAGATTCTGAATAAATAACATCCCGTCACATTTCTCCAAAGCAATGGAACTAAAGCAAGATGTCCATTCATTTGACTTGATTTTGGTGAATTTTTAACCAAATTTTGGGAAGCTGCTATGTCTAAATTTTGAGCAGCCAGGAAAGCATCCTAAATATCAATTGTGACTTAGGGCCATTACAATTTGTGAGCCAGAAGTTAACATTATCCTCAAGCTATTGTTATGCCGAAGATGACATCACAACTCTCCTCAGACAAACCCACCAATCAGCCTGATGGATCCAGTAGAATTTTTATAGTGTTGTAATTGAAAATAATAACCTTTAAAGTTATATAACGCACTTAACTAACTAGCTCATGAGTTCTCAATGTTAGCATGCAACACATTCCTGGGGTCTTACTCAAGGTTATATGAAATGGCCATCCAATTCACTATACATCTACTTCTTTTTCACTTAAGAAAACATTGACATTCAAGTGAGTGACAATATAATGTATAAATACTTCAATCTAAGTGATCATAAAAAATAAGTTATTGCAAACTTTTGTGCCTTAATTATTATTAAGATAGTAAATGTGATACTCATGACAGATTAAGACTCAGAAGTGTGCCACAACAGGACCATTAAAAAGATTGATTTATTTATATATCACATAATATTTGTGATCTTTTTTGCCTTTTTCAGAAGTCATGTTTAAGAAGCACCTTCAAATGTCATTTAAAATTCACCTAAAGAAAAGTTGATAATAGTTGTAACAATAGAATAACTAGATAGCTAGCACTGTTAAAGTGTTTTATAATTTACCAACTATCTTCATGCCTATTAAACTTGACCCCTAATAATCTTGTAATATTTTCAGGAATATCCATTTTAAAGATAAAGAAGCTGAAATTCATAAAGGAAATGTTGAAGATATGGGAAATAGTGTTTATTGACAATTTTCTCATTCTAAAGTTAATGTGAATATAAAAGAAAGAAAAAAATTAGAAACATGCATCTCCAGGGAGAATTACCTCAGCCACCAAAACACAAAGACTAGGATTAACCTGGGATTGTTGTTTTTAATTTTTTTATTTTTATTGAATTTAATTCATTGGGATGACATTGGTTAATAAAATTATATAGGTTTCTGGTGTACATTTCTATAATATATTATCTGTATATTGTATTGTGTGTTCAATAACCCAAGTCAAGTCTCCTTCTAATACCTACACCCCTATACCCTTTTCTCCCCACTCCCATCCCCCTCTTCTTTCTGGTAATCACCATACTCTTGTCTGTGTCTGTGAGGGGTTTTTTTGGTTAATCTCTTCACATTCTTTTATCCAGCCCCCAAACCCGCACCCCTCTGACAGCTGTCAGTCTCTTCTCTGTATCTGAGTCTATTTCTATTTTGTTTGTTAGACTATTTGGATTGTTAGAGTCCACATATAAGTGAAATCATACGGTACTTGTCTTTCTCTGACTGGCTTATTTCACTTAGCATAATACTCCTCAGGTCCATTCATGCTGTCGTAATGGTAAGATTTCCTTCTTTTTTATGGCTGAGTAGTATTCCATTGTGTAAATATACCACAGCTTTTTTATCCATTCATCTACTGATGGATACTTAGGCTGCTTCCAAATCTTGGTGGTTGTAAATAATGATGCAATGAACATAGAGGTGCATATTTTCTTTTGAAAACCCAGTGTTTTTTGGTTTCTTCAGATATATTCCTAGAGGTAGAATCACTCGGTTATAAGGCAGTTCCATTTTCAATTTTTTGAGGTAACTCCATACTGCTTTCCACAGTGGCTGCACCAATCTGCATTCCCACTAACAGTGCACAAGGGTTCCCCTTTCTTTACATCCTTGCCAACATATGTTGTTTGTTGATTTACTGATGATAGCTATTCTGGCAGGTGTGAAATAATATCTCACTGTGGTTTTAATTTGCATTTCTCTGATGATTAGTGACGTTGAGCATCTTTTCATGTGTTGATTGGCCATCTGTATGTTCTCTTTCGATAAGTGTCTATTCAGGTCCTCTGCCCACTTTTTCAATTAGATTGTTCGGTTTTTCTGTGTTGAGTTGTATAAGTTCTTTATAAATTTTAGATATTATCCCCTTATCAGATGTATAGCTAAATATGTTCTCCCATTCAGTGGGTTGTCTTTTCATTTTTTGATGGATTATTTTGCTGTGCAAAAACTTTTTAGTTTGCTATGATCCCATTTGTTTATTTTTTTTGCTTGTTTGTTTCCCTTGCCTGAGGAGATAAACCAGAAAAAGATTTTGCTATGAGAAATGTTTTGAGATTTTACGGCCTATGTTTTCTTCTATGATTTTTATGGTTTTGAATCTAACATTTAAGTCTTTAAGCCATTTTAAGTTTATTCTTGTGTATGGTATAAGAAAGTAGTCTATTTTAATTTTTTGCACATGTCTGTCCAATTTTTCCAAAACCATTTGTTGAATAGACGATCATTATTCCATTCTGTGTTCTTGCCTCTTTTGTCAAATATTAATTGACCATAAAGGCATGGGTTTATTTCTGAGCTCTCCATTCTATTCCATTGATCTATGTGTCTGTTTTTATGTCAGTACCATGCTGTTTTGCCGGGATTCTTAATTCCAATTGGTTTGTTCTGCATCAATACAGTTAATTAATATACAACTCCAAATTAGCTTTTGCAGGCTGGGAAGTGTCAGCGGGTTTCTTCTTGTCCTCCTGCTAAGTGGAGGACATTAAATCATTATTACACATAATAGTTCCTAATTTGCAGGTGGAAATATTAGCTCCCAAATGCATAAAAATCATTCTGAGCCTGAAGGTCAACAGTTGCGTATTAGATTGTTTTGGTTTCCTGCTGGTCACTTTACAACACGGTTTAATGGTTACCATAGTATCTTTCTTCCAAAGTGAATTCTGGCTTGAGCCTCATCTCTTTTTCTTTACTTACCATGAGACAGCTAGGAGACCAGACTGTCAGCTGCACTTTCCTAACATAGGAAAGGAAGCCTAGAGAGGTTAGGTGACTCATCAAAGGTCACACAAAAAAATTTGACTATTCAGTGAATCTTCCAGATTGATACAAGTGTTGGAAGGAACTGATCGGTCTGCTGCTTCTTGCTTTTCTATCTGTCTTCTCTCGCCCCTTTTCATTCTACACCCCATGACATTCAAAGAGACAGTGCATGTCAAGGGGAAAATGCATGGCTTTACCACTGGCAAACATGCTTGATAAATAAGACTGCAATTACTGCCTCAGAAGACTGGGACTCACTATTGCAGTATTTTACTGCTGGATTGCCAATTCATTGAAATAGATATCTAGTGTTGTAATCACTCTGCCAAACCACCATCTGTTTTCACCCCAGCCTCCCTCCAATCCTAAACATCCCCATACCTCCTGCCACAGTCCCAGTGAGGTTTTGGTAGAGGAGTGGACAGCTTGTGAGTAAAATGTCGAGGGACTGTACAATAATTCATCTTTTGGGCATGACAGAACAAGCTGTTGGATGCTATGAATATGCATAGCAGGGCTTGCTGGGCAAAATCCTGGATAAGAAAAGGGGATGGCTCCCACTTGGTGGGAACAAATGTCTTCCTCCTCTCTCTGCCCTCCACTCAAAATATTTACCACTCCTTCTAGGAAGTCTGGGAAGTATTTTAGAGCCCAGGAATAAGCATCCTGGATGAAAGGGTTCTAAATTCTAATACTTAGGAGATGAATCTAAGTTAAATGTCTTAGTTTATTGTTAGTACTATGACTATAATTTTTACTATGAGGTAGGGCCCTGCCAAGCACTTTACATACACTATCTCATTTTAATTTCTAAAATTACTTTGCTGGTCGTTTGTTGTGTCCTCATTTTCACAGATGAGATAACTAAAAAAGGCTCAGACTGCTTAGGTCATTAACCCAAGGTCACAGGTATTAGATGACGAGAGACTGGATTTGAACCTGTGTTTCTTTAAAACCAAATCCTGACTATATGGCCTGCCAAGCCTCATAGTGCCACCGAGATATTAGCAATGAGCTGCCTTCGATGATAATTTACAATATTATTGCCTTTTGACATTCTTATTGCAACCAGTGAAGCTTTTTCTTTTGTTGTTGTTGTTGTTGTTACTGATTCTCCTTTTTATAAAACAAAAACCAAGAAACTACAAGAAAAACAGAATCTCAGGCTCAGAGGGTTTTGTTACTTTGTGCAAATGACTCAGCAGATCTCACTCTTTTGGCATCCCTACCTAAAGCTCGGAAAATGCGATGCTTTACCACACATGCCTGTCCAAGATCTTGTAAGCTGGACAATATTTTTCCAAGTTATGGTTGAGCCTCAGCTTTGCCACCTTCCCACTTCCCTAACCTGAAGAGGCAAGGTGCATACATGCATGGCCAGCAACATACGGGAGCTGCCTCGTATGGATTCAACATTTTGCGTTCCATGAAGTCAAATTGGTAGGGCAGCAGGTCCAGTTACATAATTCGCAGAATCCAAAACACAATAAAAATACAAGGCACCTTGTTTCAAAATCATTAAGAGTTTCAAGACATCAACAGTGGAGCCTTAAAGCAATCAGGAGAGCATTCTGAGTGTGGGATCCTGTGCCCCTGCACAGATCACATGCCCAGGAAGCTGGCTTTGCAGCCTAAGTGTCCTCCATCTTGTGCTTCTCCTAGAACCCAGAATAGAAAAAATGCCGGACTGACACTGTAGCCCTCTCTGGGTCCTGGTTTAGGGTGTTATGGTTAACTGGCTCTGTGACGTTAAGCTTGTCATTTAATCTTTGGTGCTGAGAGTCACAACTGTGGGAGACGGACTGGTTAATCTCTAATGTCCACCCAGGCTGCCCGAGTCTACAACTCTTAGGCCATCCAGTTGCCTCCCTCGCTTTACTTAACTTCATTTGTTTTTTGTTGTTGTTGTTGTTGTTGTTGTTTTCAACTTCCCCTTCTGCCAATGCAACTCTCAAACTACCTGGCCTGCCCAGCACCCGCACCACAGTCAACCACACAGGGTCTTCACTCTTCCCCACCTCTCTGCCACGCCAGGAAGCGCCTTCCCCCTTCCATTACCAGGTCCCCATTGCTCATGCCAACTCTTCTCATTGACTCACATGTCTACCCTGCGCCATTTCGAGAGAGTTATTTGGAGACTGTTAAAGAGAGAAAAATCGTTCTGTTTTAGTCTACCAACTCCATGAGAGGGAAATAGCAGGAGATTTTCCCCAAAGGGACACATTTGTTAAAGTCATGTATTTTCTGTTGTTTTTTTTTTAAACAAAGATTTCTGTATCATGAAGATAAGCAAAGGCAAACCAAAATTGCTTATTTAGGTATATTTCAGAATAAAAGTCTTTCTTCAAACCATAAACTCTAAAAATTATAGTGGTACCAACATAACCTAGGTTTTCTTCATCTCTAATTTGTCTTTGCTTGTCCTCTCCACCAAAAATGAATAAATCTTTTCTGCTTTGATCTCACTCACTCCTGTTCCTGGATCCAAATGAAATCACATCACTTTCTTTAAAACTCTTTCTATATCTTCTTCAGATTCCACCACCCCTCAGCCGCCACCACCACCTCCACCTCCACCATCACCCCCTACACAAGAGCCCCAACAAATTTTCTCTTCTCCCTGCCTTTGGGAACATATTCCTTTACCTCTGCATTGAAATATACCTTGCTTTTGGCTTGAGCCAGATTTGGGGGTTTCATAAAACGTACTACTCCTTCAAAAAAGAACGCCCTGATTTTCACCCATTCAAATGGGTGTGATCTTTCACTTAACACAACCCTTTCACAATATTTACCACTTCTTAAGGTTGGTTCAAGTATGTATGTACATGTCTCATCTCCCCAGCCAGCTTCTAAGCAACTTGAAGACAAGAAATAAGCTTTCAGTGGCATCAATAAAAGCCTTCCTTGATTAGATTAGAGCCTCGCTGAATGTTTGTTGAGTGAATGACTGTGAATTATTATCAGAGAGACAAGTTAAAACAGGAACAACTGGATTAGAGTCTTATCTCAGTTGACCTCTCCCCCTTGCTGTTCCTTATTCATGTTACTCAACTTCTGAGTCTATCAAAAGCCAAGTAAAGAGGCTGTTTCTCATCTCTCCTGTTAATTTGTGTTAAGTGGTACTTTATCAGAGCCAAGCTTTTAAGTCCATTAAAAGTTTTACAGTTAGTCTCAGAGCTGGGATCACTATAAAAGACAACATCAATCCTGTGGCCCTGCCCTACACTCAGGACCAGCAGACGCGTTCAGTCTAGGTCTCAAGATCAGCCTCCAGGACCTCCAGGACGGCCCCATGGAATGCCAGCAGGCTGTGGAGTGTCACTTCTGACATCTAAAACAGGCTGTCCTGAACTCAAGAATCCCCTTTCCAGATATCAGCTGGAAAAGAAACAAGCGTCCATGCAATTATCTTCTTATACAGTATCTCTCATTTCTCCAGCCTTTATAATACACTTTTAAAACTCCTTTAAACAATAAATTTGGCAGCTTCTACACAGTTCAATAACCTGAGGAGTTTGTTTTCAAAGTACAGATTCCCACATACTGTTTGTAGAGAATGTGCGGGGTGCAGCTCAAAACGGTGTATTTTTAAAAGTCCCTTACATGTTTCTTATCCGCAACTAGGATTTAGAACTCCTGGGAGCAGTTCTAAAGTACAAAGCAATTTAACATCAGTTATTATTCCACTTAGTGTTCATAGAACTAGCAAGTAATATTATCCTCATTTAAGTCATGAGCAAACTAAGGCTCAGAGAGATCTGATGACTTGACCAGCATGAGTCTTAACTTTGGTCTTGAGTTGGAACATAAAGCTTAGGTCTCCTGACTCCCAGTCCAGGGACACACTGTTCACTATGAGGCCTGACAACTGTAATTACTAACATACCAGCATGAACTAATTTATCAGGTTGCTCTAAAGGGGAGGAGAAAACCAAGGCAGTACATTTTAGTCAAAAAGAGAACCATATGAGCAAGCAAGATTCAAATCATGGGGAAGCCCTTTAAAGGCTCCTGCAATGTGGGAACCAAGGAAGAGGGAAAACAAAAATCCTCTCAGATAATCCCATAGATGGTCAAGCTTTCTACCATTTCTTTTTTTCTTTCTCACCTCCATTTTCTTCCCTTCCTTTTTCACTGACAATGACTTAGAACCATTTCCAATATGAGAAGTGTTAGCTCACGCAGTCTCAGCTCAACAAAAAGGAGAGGATGGAAATGAATTGTGCACACATGTGCCACGGCTGTTGGTTCTGGACCACCACTGCCGGGAGGAGGGTGCCTCACTGGCCCTCTTCTCAGGCTTCTTGCCCCTTTTCTTCTAATGTTCAGCTCCCTTTCCAAAGAGAAAAGAGGTGCTGATGTGATTGATTGGAGTTCAGGGATTTTCCTGGGCCATGTTTGACTAGTGGATGAGTTCACTCAGCCCCGCAGTTACGTGCATCTCCTACCTCTTGCAAACATACAGTATTCAAATGCCTGGCAATTCAGTGCACAGGCAGCAAGTGAAGATCAGGGGAGAGAGGAGAGACTGTTTCCAACTGAACTGAATGAAGTAGTTACTCATTTGGGAAAGGATAACATTGGACATCTCCGTCACTTCACATACATCAGAATTTAGGTATAGAAAGATGTATTTAAAAAGTCCAGAATCCAGCTGTTTCTCCCATTTTGACCACCACTATCCCTAGCTTCGTAACTGGTCTCCATGATTCCACCTTGACCCCAAAGTTTAATTTCAACACAGAAGTCTTAGTGGTACTTTAAAAAAAAACACCACCTGAGATAACAATGGCTTGAAATTCCTTAATTCTTTTTCAAATCATTCACAACGAAATCCAAAATCCTTAATGTGGCCCATTAAGGCGTTCTGTGCCTGCCACAGGCTGCCCGTCTGAGTTCCACTCACGCCCCCCTTACCGCCCCTCATGCCGCTACAGCCACACGAGCATCTTTGCTCTCCCTCCCGCAGCCTAGGCTTGTTCCGGCCTCAGGGCCTGTGGTCTTACCCTTTCTTATCCTAGAATACTCTGCTTATGGATATCTATATAATTTTCTTGTTTACTTCAAAAATGTTTCTGATCAAATGCATTATTATAGAGGTCTTCCATGACCACAAATGCATTTTTAAATGTATTTTAAATGTACTTTTAGTAACTTTTCTACCTATTGTGTTTGCACTTTGAATTCCCTCATTGTACCACTCCCTATCCACTAATTTTGCTCTCTTTTAAATTTTTTTTACTGTCATTGGACAGATGCTGAATCATTCTGCATTACCAAGAAACCCCAAATCCTCAGTGACTTAAGTAAATAGAGATGAAGTATACCAGTCTTGCTTACCCTAAAGGTTCATTTCCAGCCAATGATGGGGAGGGGCTCTGCTCATTACAGTCACTCCAGAACCCAGGGAAACAGCAGCCACCATTGGACTATTTTCAATTACTGTGTTAATAAGAAAAGCTATGACCAGACTCCACCTAGAAAAAACAATGAAAATCCCTTCATATGTTTATTGGCCATACTTATTTATTCTTTTGTGAAATTCCTCCTTATATATCTTGTCCTTATTTTCTATTGAGTTTGTCTCGTTAATAATTTATAGAAGCTATTTGTGTATTCTTGGTACTAATTCTTCTTTAGCTGTGTGTATTATAAATAACTTCTCCCAGTTTCCCTAATCTTTTCTTTTTTTAATTGAACTTATTGTGGTGATATTGGTTCACAAAACCATATAGGTTTCAAGTATACAACTCAACAAAACATCATGTGACACAGCATCATGGACCCATCACCCAAAGCAAAGTCTCTTTCCATCCCCATTATCCCTCCTTTGCCCACCTCCACCTATCCCCATCTCTCGTCTTTCCAACTTGCTTTAAGGTATCTTCTGACAATAAAGAAAAGTTCATAGGTTTATCAGTATTCAAATTATCGGTCTTTCCTTATGAAGTTGGAATCACGGAGACCAGTTAGGAGGCTGTTGGGTAGTAGTGGTCCAAGTGGGCTGAAGGGGATGGATTCTGGATAATTTGAGGGTAGAACTAAGAGAATCTGGTGGTTAAATAGGTATGGGAAAGACACACGGGAAGGAAAATGGGTCAATTATGACTTTATATCATTTTGTGCTTGGTCACTTATAAGAATGAGTAATTTGTTGGAATAATAAAAGTGGAGAAGCAGATTAAGGAAAAACAATCAAGAGTTTGGTTTTGGCCATCCTAATTTTGAGATATCTATTAGATATTTAAATGTAGATAGATGGCTTATATGGATATGTGAGACAGAGTTCTTAGAAAATATTGAATTTAAACATAAACATTTGGAAGTTGACAGCATATAGAAGGCATTTAAAACTATGGAAACATAAAAAAATACACATATCTACAGAGTTAAATAAATAGAGCAGAGAAAAGGTCTAAGGTCTGAGTGCTGAGGAACTCCAATATTTACTGATTGGGACAAAGAGGAGGATTCAGCAGAGGAGACTAAAAAAGAAATGACCAGTGATGTAGGTGGAAACACCAAAAAAAAAAAAAAAAAAAAAAAAAAAGCAGTGTTCCATAATCCAAAGGGAGAAAATGTGTCAAAAAGAGAGAGTGATCAACTATGTCCACGTTACAGAACAAGACAAAGACTGAGAAATTTCTATTGCATTAGAAAATATGGAAATTATTAGAAATCTTGAAAAGAGTAATTACAGTGTTTTGGTGAATAAAGTCTGAGTGGAGTGGTTTGAAAAAGACTGTAAAACTGGGAGATAAGGAAAGTATAGATGACTCTTGAAAAAATAATTTTTTTAATTTTGTTTTTCAGTTTTAGGGGAGTAGGGAAATGTAGCAGGAATAACATGGGATATGATAAGGGAATTTTTATCTTGGTTTTTTTTTCCTGTTGTGAAAAAATCATATATCAGAGCATGTCTGCATGCTGATGGGAATGGTCCAGTAGAGAGAAAAAAATTGACAATGAGAAGTGATGCCCGTGAGTGGGTACTATGGAAAGGATTGGCCTAAAATAGAAATGTGGACAACTCACCTACTATAGCTGAAAATAAAAGGGAGATTAGAGAAAAGTGTAGATTATAGAATCACCTATGTAAGTGTATTTACAGGGGCAGACTTTATTCTTACATTGTCACCTGCCTTTCTGGATCTAAAATTCTGTGATTATACCACAGTAATGTCATATACCTGATCTCATTAAATGGTGGGGGGAATGATTTCTCATCATGATTCAGTAAATTAGACACACATTTAGGATCAGAATCTTAGTCTTCTAATGATTGCATCTGTGATATTTAGTACCTTCATACATTCATTACATACCATTCAATAACGTACATTGTTATTGAACCTCCTTGGCCAAGAACTCCTCTAGACACTGGGAATTGTTAGTGAAAATGTGATTTCTTTCTTCCAGAGTATGAGACAGGCATAAATTGCATAATCAATTAATTAATTTTCATTGACATAAGTTCTACAAAAATAAGATCAGTTTGTGATAAGAACAAAATATGGGGGGTGACCTAAAGCAGCTGGGAATATATGTCATTGATAATCTGAATTTGAAGGATAAAAAAGATTCATGACTATGAATTAAAGTATAAGGAGTGTGGGTAAGAACATTGCAGGAAGCACAAACGCCACACCGGACCGCAAAATATTGCCAAAGTGCAGCAAGAGTGAGGAGAACAAGGATGAGAGAAGTATAAGCTGGAGAAATAGGTTAGGACCATATTACATGGGGGGAATGGTTAAAAATTCATATTCACCTGACGGATATTAAGAAGAAATTAAGAGGGAGTTAAGGTATAGATCACCTAGAGCAGAACTGAGCCACAAAAGGATAATTGGCTATTGAATGAAGAAGGGACTGAAGATAACAAATACGTATGTGGGAAAACTGGCTCGAATATTATTAAAGTTGTTCATGTGTGAAATGATGATAGCACAGACTGAGCTGGAATATGGGGACTGGGTAAAAGGGCTGGATTTGAGAGATATCCAGGATTTTGGATTGATAGGATATGGCAGTAAGTGGTCGATTAGAGAGAAATAATACTTTTGAGGATGACTTCCGGGATTTGGGCTTGAATATATAGGTTGATGATGGTACCCTTACAAGTAAGAGAAGGTTTTGGAGTCATTCAAGTAATGAGTTAATATTGGACAGATAAAATTTGAAATGTCATTGAGATTTTCAAGTAAAGATGGTAAACCCAATGCATTAGATACCTGCCAAATGCTATGCTGGGTTTTGTGAATACAGAGATAAATGAAAGTCTCTTTCTAACCTCAAAAAGTTCATAGTTTAGCAGCTTATCCTCCCCTATTTTGCTATATAGCACCTTTCTCATTCTAATTTGCTACCAGGTCTGAAAGTTAAACTTTGCCTAGGAATGGCTGGAAGGAAGGAAGAAAATATTCCAAGTTGATATCTGTTAACTTAAGCAACAGTCTCTCCTAAAAAAAAAATCAGAATGTGGCATAAAATATGTTAATAACATTTATGCAAATGAAGGTTCACTGTAATAACTACAAGATCAAGGGGTAACTGCAAGTAATTTGGTAATGGGCTATAATTACCCTTCCATCTGTAGTGTGGGGGATAAGGGTGATGCATGAATCAAACGCTGTTACTAAACACTTTCACATTTTATCAGTGCTTTCTCTTTATCATTGTACTTGAGCGCACTCAAAAGCCAACACAAAATAATCAAGTTAAATATCAGGTTAAACAGTGGAGAAAATATTTTATTTTCACTTTTTTCTTTTCATTGTCTTTTTATTCTTTACTTGGTGCAGTGTCTGACAGAGAAGAGGTCTTTCTGAAGGTATTAGTAATTAGGGCTATAATTCCCTGTCTGCCAAGAACTAGCTGGGTGACTTTAGTTTAAAATTACTGACCTTCTTTGTCACTCCGTTTCCCAGTTCTTTACGGTAGGGATGTTAACGTTGGTAATGATCTCTTCAAAAGGTATCAGAAATGACTGCTTGTTCTTTATTTGGATATAAGACAGTGTTTTCCTCAGGACTTATTATTTTGAAATGTTTTCAAAATTATACAAAAGTTGCAAAACAAACAATGAGCTCTACCCACACCCAATGAATAATTTGAGAGCATGCTGTAGACATGCTGTTCTGTTACCCCTGAGTAAGTTACTTCAGCATGTTCTCTTACCAGCCTGGTGTTATCCTATATAACCATGGCATGGCTTTAAAAATTAGGACATTGCCACTGATGCTATCTATTCTCTGCTGTCTCAGCCACAGAACACATCTGATTTCTGCGCGTTGCCCAGAGGTTTTCTTCATAGCAGAAAATTCAGTCCAGGATCGTGTGTTACATTTCGCTCTCCTGTCCCCTTAGTCTCCCTCAATTTGGAACAACTCATCAGTCTTTCTTTGACTTTCATAACCTCAATACCTTTGAAGATTAAAGTCAATTTAATAAAATGTTTTATAAAATGTCCCTCGATTTGGATTTGTCTGATCTTTTCTCATAATTAGATTTAAATTATGCAATTTGGGGGACAGAAATATGACAGAAATTATATGTTCTCTTTATTGCATCTTTTTGAGTGTACACAATTTTAATTTGAAACATTACTGGTGATGTTAATCTCTTGATTAAAGTAGTTTCGGCCAACTTTATTTTTTACAGGGTTATTTCTTCTCTCTTTGAAGTAAATAAGTACTTTGTGGAGACATATTTTAAGGTATATAAACATCATATTCACCCTCATACATTTATCCACTAGTTTTATTTGCCTGATTTAATTATTGCTCCAAGGCTGAAATAGCTTTTTAAAAATATCATCTTTTTTTTAAAATTTTTTTAATTTATTACTTGGCATGTTACTATAATGAGATGTTTTTCTTCTCCCCATTTGTGTACTCATTTAAGTTATATCAGTGTAAACTTATGGATTTCTATTTTTCAGAGTCATTTTTATTTATTTAAATTACCTTAGATTTGGCTAGTATCTCCTTGAAGATGGAGTCTCCATTTTTAAAAAAATATTTACATGATTCTCTGAGTCCTCCTTTACTACTAACACAATAAGATGTGTAGGCTTATCTTTTATATCTCTTGCCCCAGCTGTGAAATCAACAAGTTTTTCAAAGACCCCTCATTCCTTGGAATAAAGGACGATATTTGGAAACCAAAACCTCAGTGCACAAGTTGCGCTTACTTGGGTGGGTGATGTGATGCACCACACAGATTCCAGCTGCTCCCAGATGGCTGCCCCATGTAGTCCTTGGCTGTCAAACACTTTCAGGGATCACTTCAATTAAGAAATCCATCTTGCCCAAGGTATGCCCATAATAAATGACTTCTAATTACAGGTTTTGTCTTCTTGCTCCAAATCAGGAATACTCTGAATCACCATTCTAATTCCTGAGCTTCTTATGGGGTCACCTTAGGACTTCACTGAATCTGCATACCCACTTAACTTTTCTCTTTCCCGGATCCTGGTTCTCTTTCCTTTCCTCTGTAAGTGTGATTTTGTCAAAGCACTCCTCACTAAACATTCTGCCTCAGAGCCTGCTTTGCTTAGACTATAACCGAGGAGATGTGGGGTGTTACTCTGTCTCCATGGACAGAACTAAGAAATATATATATATATATATATATATATATATATATATATACACACACACACATATATATATATGTGTATGTGTGTGTGTGTGTGTGTGTATATGTTCTCTATATATTGAACATCATGAATGTGGTAGGGAGAAAATGCTCTCCCACCCCAAAACAATATCTACACCTCTGGGCCCTTTGAATGTGTTAGATTGGCTGTTCTTAAAATAGGGAAGGTAACCTGGATTATCCCAGTGGGCCCAATGTAGTAACAAGAATCTTTTAAAATGGAAGAGGGGGACAGAAGGATGGAATCAGGAGGTATGATAAAAAAATATCAGAGTGATGCAATGTAAAGACTTGACTCACAGGTGCTGACTTTGAAGATGGAGTAAAAGGGCTGTAAGCCAAGGAATGTGGGTGACCTCTAGAAACTGGAAAAGTCATAGGGAGCAATTCTCCCCTAGGGCCTCCAGAAAGGAGTCTTGTCTTGTTGACACCTTAATTTTTACCCGTAGAGAACCATGTAGGACTTCTGACTTACAGACATGTAAAATAACAAATCTGTGTTTTTTTAAGCCACTAAGGTCATGGTATTTTGTCACAGTAACAACAGACAGTGGATATAATGTAATTATACTGATTCCACAACTTCCGATCCAACACCACAGGATTTATTACAGTTTTTCCTTGTCCATGTATGTGACCCCCTTTTCCTGCACTGAGAGACTTGGCTCCTATTATGCTCCATAGATACTCTCATTTCATCAGTCCCACATCCACTGGGACACTGCCTTGTGTGGCACCTTCCTCCCTGGGGTTTTTCTCCTCTCCTGGCCCCTGCTGTAATCCCTTACAAGGTTCTTCCTTGCATTGCCCCAACTAATGGCTCTGCAACTAAATTATTAAGAAAGGAAATGTGGAAGGAAGGATGGAAGGAAGGACTAAGGAAGCAGCAAGCAAGGGGGAGAGAAGGCTGAGAGGGAAGAAGGCAGCCACGTCAGGGTCCAGAGTCTATGAGGAGTCTATGGATGGACCATGGGTCGTCACTGTAATACATGCTCCATCCCCCAAATTTTCTAAAAATATAAGTGCTTATGTTTGCTTGCCCACGGTTTAGATCCCCAGTTTTCATCACTTTCTCAAGAAAAGACACCTGAAATCTAGTAAGTTAAAAAGGACTGAGTTTATAATTATTTAATCAGAAAGTAGAGCAGTGACCTAGATGTTCTTCTTAAAATTCATTTACAAACTTTGCAACAGCCTACAACACACCTTTAAACACTCACAGCACAACCTTTCTTATCACTAATTATTAAAATTTTACATTCTTTATCTCAGTTCCATCTAAAATGCCAAGGATCAAAAAAAATACTGATAGGTACCCTGAATCCCCACATTTTAAAGGAGATCAGTAGATCATTTATAGGGAACACTGTAAGATTAAGAACGCAGCTTTCACAGCGAACGTTGCCAACTTTTGCTTCTACAAGGACCTAGGTCAAAGAGAACCCAGAGGATAAATTTATTGAAGAAAAATGTTCATGGGTGTATACTTACACCTCCTAATCCCTTCAACCCAAAACTATGGGTCAGCCTCAGAACGAAGTTCCTGTTAGTGGTCTTGAAAGTCCCCATGTAAGAAAAACACAGCTTTCAGTATCAGGCAGATGCAGGTGACAATGGCCCTGGCCACCCAAGCCTGTGCTTTCACCTTTCTCTTCCTTCCCCACGGCCCACCTTAGAGGGGTCAAAAGCCCAGGCCTTCAAGAGCGAGAGAGGAAAAAGGAAAAAGGGGTTAGTTGACCACAATCCCCTTGTCCTACTGTAGACATCTGGGACAAAATCTCTGGCAACCTGCAGGGTGAGAAGCTCTAAATGAGCTAAGCTCTAAATTAGGCAGCTTTGGGATTATTGCACTGAGCCCTAGGTTTAAATCACAGAAACAAGATTATTTCTGCAACTGAAAGTTACCAAAGGACTACTTTATTTTCATAAAAAGTAGAAGAAAAATATGGTACCTGCGTCAAGTTACATACAAGCAGTGAGGAAGGTGTATGGTCATGTAGTGTACTAAAGTGGCCTGTGGAGGAAAAATAAAGGTGCCTTCTGCATACTTTGGGGGGCCAGCACCTGTCCAAATGGCTCCTTTTAATCAAATATGATATTGAAACAGTGGTAGATACCGATCAACTCATATTTTTCTATTGCCTAATGGAAAAAGCCTTTAGATGTTTATTCTTTTCTCTTTTCTTCATCGTACACATGGGTGAACGTGTTAGCTTACCTTCAATTCTAGCATCCAGCTCTAACATTCTCCAATCCTGCCAGCTGTTACTCATGGGTATTTAAGGGCCCAAAAGAAGAGGGTTTGAGTAAGTTGGTATTTTCAGAACTTTGAAGGCTAATTACATGTTCATCAACCTTTGGATATTTTAGTAAACTTATTTTGATTTTCTAACCTGAAGATGACTGAAATACTTTTAAAGTTTGGGGGATTTATTTTTTTTCTTATTCAAACTTACTTTCTCTCTAATGGCCAAGACCGATGAGTGTACTGCTCCATTCTACCTGCCTCCCCAACCATCAAGGTACCTTTTATTCCATGCAAATTAAATTATTTTTAGGAGGAAGAACAAATGAAATAAGTACTCTGGAAGTCATAAAAAAATCATAAATCCTCTGAAGGGACCATTTCAGTAGTTTCTCTGCCCTTAAGCTTGGTAGTCTTACTTGCAAATGTAAAATCTAAGCATTTAATAAATAAATATTTATGGAAAATCTATGTTAAGCAAGGTCCTGCGCTAGGGACTCAGTAAAGAAGTTCTTCAATTGAAAATATTATCTTTATCATCTAAAGTAATTCCATAGATTTTGTCATCATGTTTTATGCATAGTCTGACAATTCTTGTTCTGATTAACCCTTTCTAGGTATGACATATTATGCCCCAATTCTAGATTCACTGAACATTGCTATTTATTGCCTGTAGTTAACTATGTGTGGGCTTGTCAAATATGTGCGCCTTTATGTGTATGTACATATATGTACAAACATACACACACATATAATACATATATACACATATGAATTATACTATCTATATAGCATGGAAAACATCAGAAAAGGTGTTCTGAAATAGGCTTTACTTTAAAAGTGGGTGGTTAAAGGAGAATTGGCATTTAGAACATTATTTAGAAGTATAGTGGCTGAGATTCCTAACTTGTATATCAGATTTGCCTGGGATAAGTCTCATCGATGTCTACTCACTAGTTTTATGAACCAGCACAAGTCATTTCTCTTTTCAGCCCCACTGTTCTCATCTGAAAAATGTGAAATATAACCTGCCTCATTGAGTGTTATGAGTTATTAAATGAGAGGATATAGAAGTGCTTAACCTAGTGTCTGGCAAATAGTTTGTGCTCAATAAATGGTACCTTTTTAGTGCTTTCCGGGTATTCATGATCATGACAACCTTACACAAATTCATTTGCTGTGATCATTTTTTTTTCCAGATGAAGATACTTAGACAGAGGAAGTTTAGATGATTGTCTACATTTATACCGCTAGTAAGTGACGGGATCCCAGAGTTAGCCCCTCTTGTAGTCACCACATCCCTCTAGCTCCCTCGTTCTCCCTGATGCACATGTGTCCACAGACACACAAGCACAGGTGAGCCTAGAACTTCCATCCTCTTGTCACACCTTAGAACCAGGGAATCTTGGAATTGCAGAGCTGGAAGAAACCATCGACGATTACATTGGAAACATAATTCTAAATCCTTCACATTCACGGAGACTGATAGGTCTGACAGACTTTGGCATTTATTATGTGTTTCAGCTCTGAGCCTCCCCACTATATCTTGTTGTGAAAAGAGCATACTCTATTAATGCCACAGCACAGAAGAGAAAAAATAAGGATTCAGAATTTTCTTTGGCTCCTCTTGGTTCTCAACAGAGTGACCTCCTGAAGACCACACATCTGGTAAGTGATAAAACTCTGACTCCAACTCAGCCCTTCTAACTTCAAGTGCAATGCACTTGTATGCACGTTACTTAGCACGTGGATCGAATGCCTCCCATTTATTGGCAGCTTCAGAATTTGCTCAATACTCATTTAGGGTTTTAAGTGCCTCAGGGAATTGAAGCTTTGAAACAAACTTTGGGGGTTGTGTATTACCATTCCTTCATTTTCCTGATAAGAAAAAAAAAATATCTGGAGAATTAAAGTAAATTACCGGATCTTAATAGAAAGAGGCTTAGAAGAAGACACATGAGCTCACGTCATCACACTATAGAAGTGAATTCTCTGGGACTCTGCCACCAGCCTGAAGACGCAGAGACCAGAGAGCTTCATCATGGAAGATTTTCACACTAACACCCACTGAAACCTTTGCTGTTTCAGGCGTGAATTGTTTTCAGACTTAAGTATGTTCAAGGTCAAACAGCACTTGGTAGCTTCCTTCTCCTTTCTATTCAGATTGAAGCCTTCATCTAATGTGCATAGTAATTGAATTTATTTTTCATGAAAAAAAATGCAATGTACTCATCTCTGTCTCTGCCTCCTTTCCGTCATCCATATACTCGAAGAGGGTTCAGAGTAGTGGAAATAATTTTTTTAAGGCAAGTGTTCCAAATGCCTAAAGTTTTAGTTTTCTTATTCTCTAAACTTGTGGCCATTAGCTTAACCTTGAAGAAATGATAACTTCTTGTGGAACCTCTCTGGACTGTGGTCTTGAAGGGACAAATGGAGAGGAAGACATTGCTTTTAACACCCACCTACCGTTGAATCCACTGGGTGTCCTTGCTGTGACGCATGATGGAGCAGATGTCTAAAAGACAGCGTATGTTGGTGGGGGTAAAAATGGGGGCACCACTTCTGGAGGGCCATTTGGCAACATAGATCAAACAAAAAATGTGCAGATCCGTTAATGCAATGACCCTGCTATAGAGTTAAATTATATGGAGCGGTTTGCCTAAGAGAAAGAGAGAGAGAGAGAGAGAGAGAGAGAGAGAGAGAAACCGAAATACTGACAAACTGAAAATAATCTAAATACTATTCATATAGGAACTAGTTAAATAAACCATGGCAAATAAATTCAATAGATTTATAAGTTTTTTTAAAAAAAGAAAAGAATGATATAAACCTACATGTAAATGCAGGAAGAGTTGTTTAAGAATTTTTGATAAGTGGAGACAGAGTACTGGTAAGTGTGCATGTGTATTAATGAACGCAGTGAATGTTTATAGAGCAATGATTAAATGGCAAGCATGGCTTTGATGTGATCAAAATTTTTGTCACCAGTAATTTGTGGTACTTTGCTTTATACACACACAGTGAGAGAGAGATGTAAAAGGCTGTTCACATAATGATAAAAGTATGGATTTGGGGGAACAAATTTTACTTTAATTTTATTTTTGTGTCAGAATTGTTTGTATTTAAAAAAATCATTCACACATATTGTTTTGATAATTAGAAAAGACAGACTTGTATGGAGAGAAGGTGAAAGAACAGCTCACTGCCGCATGGACCCTTTGCCATGATGGCTCTGTTCTGACAAGTTTGGAAGAAAAAGCAAGAAATACAATTGCCACTGACGCTCAGTTTCCCAAGAAGTGAAAAGATAAAGGCCCCTCCAACTTCTGCTCTGCAGGGGTCATCTTACAGGTACAAAGAAAGAGTCCAGAAAAGGGGATACTCACTGGTGCTCACTGGCAGAGAAGTTCTATGAGTCAGAGAAGCACCTGCATTAATTACAGCTAATAAAGTTCTCAAGAAGAGGCCAGAGGAGGGCTGTGTCAACAATTGTCCCCAGAGCTCAAAGGCACTTCATTGTACTGAGCGTTGACCAGAGCTGAGGTCTATTCATCCAGCCTCTCCTCCTGGAGGAGGTCCCTGCTGTTGAACATTAGGCACATTATTCACATGGATGGGACCATCACCTCAACTCCGGTGACCCTCACCTCTGTGTTAAATAAGTCAGAGGAAGATTTTTAGAAACTATCAAACTTGAGTAAAATGTGTTCTTGATTCGGTTATTCTGCTTTGGTTTAAGCCTGAGTACGAGCATATTTTCAAAGCTCATTAGGTTACTCTAAACATAGAACCAACATTTGGCTTTACAGAAAAAAACACCTGCATTCTTGTCTTATCTTCAATACTTACTGGTTGGGTGGCTTTGGGCATAATATTTAATCTTTCTGAGTTATCGCTTGAAAAATAAAATGAAGATAAAACTATCCATTTTACCAAACTTATGCAGTTGACATGAGCATTACATGAAATAATGTGTATAAAAGTACTTTGTAAAATGCTAGGTAAATAATATTATTTCATAAGTTTAATAAGCTCGTCCCCGACCTCACCCCTGCTAAAGTATGTCACTTTATTCAACGTCAATATACTCAAGCATTTTTTCTCAATATGTGGAATATAAACTGTCTACATCAAAATCACCTGGGCCAAAAAAAAAAAAAAAAAAAACCCAAAAAACAACACCACCTGGGCCACTTGTGAAAAATGTAAAATAAAACTGAAATAGAATGTCTGGAAATGGGGTCCAAATATGCGTTTTAAACAGTCAATCCAGTGTGTTGTCATTAAATATGAGTGAGAACAAGTGACAAGTTCTCTGACAAAGGGCGAAGATTGGGAGCCCTTCAAATGTAGCAGCCCATTTGTTTAATATTAATGACAAAAGCAGATCAGAAGAAACAAAATCACTCTCAGCCTTTGACCATGTTAGAATGGATTCTCTTAGTGCCCTGCTGACTTTCTGGGCTGTGTCTTGTGAAAAGGGTTTCTGCCATCACTGTCTGACCTAACACAACAGGCTGGCTTGCCATTGCTGAAGCATAACATGAGGTAAATGCATGGTGTTTGTTGCCCTTACCTCACTCCCCTGTTACACTAAAGGTGCATTTTGCAGGCCTTTGTGAGTGGGTGGCTCTGCCCACTCTGCTTTTAAAGGTCTCTAACTCCCGGGGCTAATTCAGCACCTTGTCCAGCAATAATGCTTTCTCATGTCTAGTCTTACTGTCTCTTTTACTTAGAGAAATGTCTGCACTTGAGATCTTCCTTAGGAAGCAGGTAATTCTTAAGTGTTTCAACCTGCCTCCAAAGCACAGTTCCCCCAAGGACGGGAAGAGCTTAGGATGCTTGCTTCCAGCAGGTCTGATTCTTACTTTCCTAGTCCTTGAAACAATTGCCTAGAAGATAGTCAGCCTCAGGGGCACATGGGAGCACACACTTGTAGAAAAGTCTGTCAAGTGTGGCATGCTATAGAAGTGAAGAGCTCCAGGATGGGTAGCTAAAGGTTTGGGATCATGTCCTTGCACCTGTCATTCATGAACTAAGTCACTTTACCTCTCTGAGTTTCAGCTTATAAATCTATAAAATAGAGACAGCAACATTTTTCAAGCTTTTCTCAGGAAATAAAAGATTGGGTGAGATGAGAATGAGAAAATGACAGGATAAATCTTGGAAAAATACTATTGTACAAAGTTGTACAATTTACATGACTTCAGACAATGGTGCGATAGCAGGTCATTGTTCAAATAATCAATGTTCTCCTCCCAAAATAGCACCCTCTGCAAGGACTGAATGATCCCTGAAATTTCTTTACACAAAACAAAATCCCATCCTGCCATAAGTTGAAGACACAGTTTTGAGTGCAAATGACTTTCAGAGCATCCACTCTCAAGGAGATAGAATGTCGCAAAACACTTAAGAGCAGACGTGTTCCTCAGTAACTCCAGGGAGAACACAGAGATGCCTAGGGTCCTATCACAGAGCTGACGAAGAAGGCGGGGAGGAGGTCAGAGAGGTAGGCAGGTTCAAGATCCCTGATAAAAACACGCTAAGGATGTTCTTTCATACAAATCATTTTAACAATCAAGAATAACCTTCCCTTTCAAAACCTCCTCTCACTTGGGAGGAACATGGCCACGACACAGGAACCTGAGCAAGCCTTGTGTGGGGCAGATAGGACACGGAGTGTAGCAGAGCAGATTAGTGGTCGGTCAGCCCTTTCACAAGGATAAGCTATTTTCTCGATAAAAGTATGCCGCGTGACAGACAGGGGCAGGAAACACTAATTCACAGGCTTTTAGTGGCTGACAGACACTTCACATTCAATAACTTGCTCTTTGCTTGCAACAGCCATTAAACCAGTCGCAGGAGGCTTGGGCCTTCAAAGAGGGCAAGATGCCCTTGGCCAGGGCGAGGGGAAGAAGAGAAGAGGCAGCACGGAGAGATATTGAGATCTACTCTTATAACAATAAAAATAGAATTAGAAATAGTGCAATGCCAGTGCTGCTTAACCCTAGAAAGTCTTACCTAGCTCACCCAATCTGGGCTTCCACATTACAGGCTCATAGATGGTCAGAGGCAGAAAAACACAAAATGAGAACCTAGTATGCTCCCCTTCTTTACAAAGTTTTAGAGAAGATAAGTGGCATTTCCTGAGATACTAATATATTCCGATATCAATAAATTAGTTATCGATATACTCAGTGGTATGTTCAGAGTGGAATGTTTTTTGAAATACATCATTTATCAGGTCTGAAATTTCTACAGAGTAATTAATTTACTGTGCTACATTTTGAATGTACCTTGTGATTTTTAAGTGCAAAAAAGTGAAAGTTTACTCAGCTCTTTCAATTACAGGCTAAATAAAATGCTAGTATGTAATAATGCAAGCATTGTGCTAAGGGCCTCATGTGGATTATGTCTTTAGCCCTCATAAGAGCTACATAAAACTAGGTGATTTCTTTCTCTATTTTGCAGAAAATAAAACCAAGGTTTAGTAATGTTAATGCACTTGTTTATGACCATACAGTTAGTGGGAGACAGAGCTGGTATCCAAACTCAGCAAAAGGCCCTCAGTAATCCTGTAGATGTTTTCAAGACTCTAAAAAAAAAAAATCTGCCATTTGCCATCGTTATGAACATAAACCTTGGAAGCCAAAGTGTCAGGTACATTACGGTCTTTGCCATTCACTAGGTATGAAACTTTGGGCAAGTCACTTTGCCTTAGTTTCCTCCTTTGTAAAATGGGGCTGTTATTGGCACCTGTGTTAGAGGGTTGCTCTAAGAAAAGAATAAATATGGAAAGAATGTGGGATAGTATCTGTTACATAGTTTAGGTTTTATATACATTTGCTGGTATTACTACTAAATGGAAAATCAGAAGAAAAATTTTAAAAAGTGAAATACAATCAGGAATAGAATTGAAGTATAGAACCTGGCCTATTCCTTATGATTCAATAAATACATATTAACCTACTGTAAACCAGGCATTGTGGTGCCTGCTGAGGCAAATAATGATAAAAGAAGTCTAATATGGCCCCAGATAACAAAAGTGTAAGTCCAATCATAAATAAATGAACCCTACCCAGCTGTCACAAAGCATTATAAGTATTTCACTTGTTCTGCAGATGAGGAAATTGAGGCCTAAGAGACATACTTGCCAAAGTTTACAGAAATAATGAGGGACTGAATCAGATTTAAAATCTTTGTCCTCATTTTTCTGATTCTAAAAATCTGTGTTCTCAACTGCTCTATTGTCCTGCATCATAAATGCATAAATGCATCAGCATGCACATGCATGCACACACACACAAAAGAAAGAATAGAAAAGAAAAGAAAAGAAAACTAGCAGCCAGGATGATGCAGAGAACCAGATTTTTTAGTTTCAGTTCAAAGCTTTTTTAAGCCACCTGATGGGTAAGGGATATAAAAGTACTAAAATTTATAAAGACATCTCCAAGATTGTCAAACCTATTTGGGTATCGTGACTTATCTACAGCTAGAGTTGATTAAGTTACAGTAAGAAACTTTATCTATAGCCTGTTCATCTATACTGTCTGCCCTGTACCTCTTTCCACAATCAGGAAGCACAAAACCAATGAAGTTAACAATGGAAAAAGTCAGCACGACTTCATATCACACTCTATACAAGGATGACTTCCAGACGGACTAAATTCCTAATTGGGAAGGATAAAGTAATAAAAGTTTAAAAGGTGGATATCTTTATGACTATAATATAAGGAAAAATTTCTAAAATTAAAACTTAAAAGCCATAAACCATAAAAGAAAACATTGATGGATTTTAATACATCAAAATTAAATATGATTTTTAACAAAAAATAGTATAAACGAAGTTAACAGGCAGGTGCAAAATTCAGAGAAGATAATTGTCAAATTAATAGCTGACAAAGAATTAATTAGAATTCCCACAAAAGAGCAAGGAAAGGCTATGAAACTCAAAAGAAAAACAGACTAATTATTGGAATAGCACATGAGGAAAAAGTTGAAAGACTTACTTCTTTGGAAGAAATGCTTCTCAATACTGATCAAGAATAATGTAAATTATAACAGTAATAAGATATGATTTTACACAATCAGAATAACAATAATTATAAAAAGTGATCCTACATGCTTAGGATTATAGGTCAAAATGGAAACCCTCATGAACTGATGATGGGACAACATAATAAGTTGCTTTGGAAAGAAATGTTCCATATACCCCATTAGTTTGTCCATATTCTAAAATAAAACAGTTGTGCTCCAGTGAGGCTTTTACAGGTGCACAAAGAGCTATGCATTCCATTGTACTCTGCCCTTCTTTCATATTTGGTAGTAAAGAGTCGGGTACAATCTATGGTCTATTAATAAGAAAGCAAATTAATTAAATGAAACAAATACCTAAGATTTATACTATGCATTATATTATGCAACAAAATATACATATATAGAAGTAGTTTGTTCCCCAAAATAAGGAAAAAATATGAAAACAATATTTACAGCATAATATGATTTGTCTTAATTTAAATGTCATATCACCACTCTGCAAACCATATATTTTTTAGAATTTCATATAGGTAAATAAATATATGAAAGTATATTGGAAGGAAATACTTGAATAGAAAATTTATGAGTCCCCTATCAGAAGAGAGAAATAAGGTTATAACTGTAAAATGCAGGGGAAATAATAAAATACACAATGAATGTGTACCATAAATATTAAAGTGGTTCTGGCTACCTGAAGAGAAAAATATAAAGGAGTCATATATAATGTTTTAGCATTTGTTGAGCAATTACTATATGCCTGGCTTTGCACTATGCCATTTCTATTAATTGTCACATTTAACTGTCACAAAACATTTCCAAGTGAGTATTACATAGCTATTTTACACAGAAGGAAATTGAAGCACCAGAACGCAAAATTGCCAAAGGTTACAAGGGTAATGAGGAGTTGATCCAGAATTGATACCTGATCCACTATTTGTCTGAGTCCATATTCTGTGTTCTCATCTCCATTGTTCAACCTCATGATTATTTCAAAAGAAAATCCTATGTGAAAGTACACAGGAGAGGAGAGTAAGGTACAAAAAAAGCTTATTTCAGCCTAGAGTGTGTATGAGTCAGTTTAGTTGTGAATTTTCAAGTACAAACCACTGTGGAGAATCTTACGCAGCACAACAAAAGCTCATCTGGATTGTGCTGTTCACTTTGCAGAGGGACACAGTGGGCGGGGCTGAGGCCTCCAGCCCCTGGCAGTCTGTCTGATGCACGGTAGATACTGAGTGATTGTTCTCCAAATGAGAAAATGTCTCAATTAAGTGGAATGCTTAAGTTGAGTCTGAAGTGGCATGTAAAGTACCTCAAGTTTTCAACAATAGGCATGTCTGGACAAAGGAGATTTGAATCAGAAACTAAATGAACAATTTTGTCACTGTGAGTGGAATCACAAAGGGTTTAGTTTATTTGTACATTTCAGGAACAATTATAAGCAAGTGTCAGGCCAGAACCAGTAGAGAAGGTAGTTGCTGTTTCATCAATGAATAGAACTTAGGACCACAGGTCAAAGGTCAGAGTTGACATTCCATCTGTTCCATGGACAGTGCAGTGGGTCTTCCTGAGACCGTAGCCTTTGTCAGCGGTGTTATTTATTACATGTTACCCATTTCCTGGCGGTCTGCCCCACAGTGCCACCCCTATGCACTAAAGAGCCCGTGCATTTTTGAGTCAGATCCCGTTCCTCAGTGTAGGTGTTTGCCTACTGTCCCTTCTAAGGATACACAGCCAGCGTTACAGCTGCACACTAAGGGTAGGCCCCTACCTTAGCTTGAGACGTTCCACGACAGAGGTGGGAGCTGCCTGTAGGGAGTCACTGAGGATCATCTTCCTCAGTAGGCCCTTCCTCCTGTAGGGCCTGCCCACTGTATCTCTTCCCGCAAGGTTGAAGGCAGTGGTCCGGATCCCTCAGGCGAAAATTTCTTCCACCATTTAGTGAGGACAGAAAAACTATTTTCACTAAAGCCAAACTGTGTAACAGAAATGCACAGATTCTTATGCAGGGTGTCGAGTTTGTCTCTGTGTTTCCATTCACCTGTCATTACACTGTCAATAGGTAATGTTTCCCAATTCAAAGGATGACAGCAGAAAGAAAAATCTTTACAAGAGAGTAAGCAGACGCAAATCATGTCACCAGGGAGCATGGAGCTAAAAGGAAAGCAATAGGGGAAAGCCCAGGGGCAGAGATGATGTGTGGATTCTATTTCTGAAAGTTCCCATAATGAGCTCGGTGACTTTGGGTTAGTCATTTAACCTCACTCTACTTCAGTTTTCTTGTCTGTCTAATGGAACTGATTAAGAAGCTATTATAACTCACCGGACTCTTGAGGGAAAATAAGATAGTACATATGGAGGCTATTTAGAAAATATTATATAACTGGGATTGGAACCCTATAGATTATTATTAATGGTGATATGTGGCCAGAGAAAGTGCATTTTAATTGACAATGATTTAGATATATCATATCAAGAGAAAATTTTATATGGGAATGCAGTAGGAGGAGGAGTATTGGGAGTGTGAACCTGAGTAATTTAGAAAATATGGATTTAAAATGGCATGTAAAGTTATTTTGTCACAGTGTTTCATTGTGAGAAGACCTAACAGGAGATGTCTTTAAGGCCAAGAAAATATATAAACACTTGCGACATTAAAAAAAAAAAATTAAATAACTTCCTGGGGGAAATGAGACTGTATGTGGTGAGAAAGAGAAAACAGAGCACAAAGATAGAACGTCAGCTAATAAGACGACAGGCTAGGAAGACCTGATGGAAGATTTCTTGTTTTCCCCAAGAGGCCTTTGTCAGATGTTGTGACTGAGTGCCGCAGGTGTGGGTGCATGAAGGCTCACATTCCAGATTGCCATCCACGTGACTTTCTTGAAGTGACACTGTTTGTGTCAAATGTTGAGAGACTCTTTCAGTTGAAAGGGTCGTAGAAATTAATGAGCAATTCCCCACTTCATGCGGGAATCATGGATATGCATTTACTTATTTTCAGAGAAGGGGAGCTCACTACCTAGTTAGCTTCTCTATCCCACTAACATGAAGCACCTATTGCTCTTCTTTACATGGAGCCGACGTTTGCAGGTCGGCCAAGTCTCACAAGTGGCTTTACTCTATACATCGAAAATAACTCAGCCCACCTACCAACATTTCCTGGGTCTCTGGTCTGTGCCAGGCTCTGTACTAAGCAGTAGGAACTTAAAGGTAGAAAACACCCTTAAATGATTCATAGGTCTAAGATGTAAAAATGATTGTAACCACAGGGAGGGCAGAACTGTAGCCTTCCCTGGGGTTCTTCAAATTACTTGAATGCAACATCAGAGTCTTTCCTTGATCGATTCCACTTCATACAAATATACGGTGCACCACAAGCTACTTACCATTGTTTCCAGTTCTTTCCACCTTCTTGTTTTTTCTTTTCTGGACAGGATCTTTACAAAGTAGCCAAGATTTTAAAGGTAAATCAGTAGTTAGTTTCTTTAGAACTTCGCATCTTCCTGAAATAAGAAATGTGCTATTAAGAACTTCATGATCATAAAAAAGGACAAACTTGGGAACTTACAGATAGCCCAGATTTTGCTGGCATCATATCAAACCTGCAACAATAGAAAACAGTTTTAGATTTTAAGTGATTTCAGAAGAATGCTCTAATAAAATAAACCTTGACCTCAGAGAAATAAAAATCCTGATTTGGATCCCATCTCTATCACTTATTAGCTGTAGTATCTTGGCCATAATACCATTCTCTGAGCACGTTTTATCATATTTAAAATAGAAATATTATTTATCTATTTCATAGAATACTGAGAAGAACAAATGAAAACAAAATGAGATCATATCTGTATAACTGCTTCATAAACAATAAAATGTAATGCAAATGTAATATGGCATTGCTATTCTTATAATCAAATGGGTTCACACAGGACAAAATGTTCCATTCTGTAATTACCTGAATTCCATAAATGTGTGTTATAGTCTAACAAATTAAAATCCCAGTAGTAGTAATAGCAACCATTTTTTGAAGTTTTATTATGTGCCAGGCAATGCAAGGTGTTTTATAGAGATTATCCCATTTGGTCCTTGAGATACATACAGACAATGCTGTGAGTTTACCAAACCTGCTTCATTTTCCTTTTGGCCACAAATGAGACTCCATCTCCCAACTTTACCTGTGGTTAATTGGAGCCTTGTGATTAAATACTGACCTATTCAGGTTGGCCCATAAAATCCTACATGATTTTATGGAGAAGACTCTACATGATCCACAGCTCCGTCTTGCTGCCCAGCAGCTGGACGGTTGTAAATGACCAGGTCAGCCTCCGGTGCTGTGCACTGAAGATAACCAAAGACTCCAGTTCCCTATCGGTCCTCAGTTTCTAAATAATGCGGTGGATCAGAACCTCCTCCCCAAGCCCCGTGCTAACCTGACATGTTGCGATGTGCTGTGAGCAGGAAATCAATTTTTGTTGTGTTAAGCTCCTAAAGTTTTGGAACTGTTTATTATAAAAGCTAGCATTAATTATCCTGTCTATCTATTAGTATTCCTTAAAATCTTTACTCTTTTGCCACAATGATGAAAGAATATCCACTCTCTATAATCAAGATTTTATTACCAAGCAAGGGCTCGCTGTTCAACAGGCATAGAAGCCAATACCACTGGCTTTTGAGAAAAGAAAAAAAAAAAGCTTTTTTTTTGTGAGGCTGACTGGCAAAGACACCAAAGGCGGAGCTCACATCTCTAATCCAGAGTTTGCTGTGAGACTTAAGGGGTTACGGGGAGCATGCTGGTATGCGGAAGGGCTGTCAGGGCCCGTTTCCGCGGGAGGGCTCTGAGACTTGGCCATTTATCGTAAGGTGGGCTAAGAGGCTGGAGCTCTGGATCTTCCTGAAAGGGTTCTGGCCTTCATCTTCCAGTCACGTCCCAGTCCTTTGGTTTCATGGGGTGTGACAAACTTTGGTTCTGCGTACAGATGGAGGTCGAAATTCTCTCCTTTGCCCTTGTTTCAGCTGCACAACTTGCGGCTGTGTTCTGTTGTCTTTGGAAAACAAGTCAGCATCTTGTTACAAACAGGATAGGGCCAGTTTGAGCTACGATCATAGTGTTTTAATTAAGAACAAATCCTGTGGCTCATAATGACAGGCCTCAAGGGCCAGTAAGTTACTTCCAGATCAGCTGATGAAGATATTGGATCAGTACAGGTTCAACATGATTAAATTTCATTTCTTTATTCTTTAGCCAACCCAATAGAGTTTGGTGTCTCATGAACCTTCAATCCAGGGAACTAAACAAAAAAGAAGTTCAGGGAAAAAGAAATAAGGGAATGAAATGTTTAAAGAGAAGCCAGGCAGTCTTACTGAGTTCCATTTTCTCTAAGCCACTGTAAGGAAGAAAAGGAAAAAAAAATACTACCAATTAAATGCAATAAACTACATTTAACCCTAGTAGGAACATAAAAAGTGTTATTTTCTTTATTTTTTCCAGATGAAACCTTGAGATTCAACAAGCTGAAGGCTACTTTGTAATTTTACAGATCTGTTACAGGGTACAGCCTGATTCTCATCTAGTTCTTTGGTCATAAAGTCTTGAGCTGGTCCAATTATTATTCTTTCAATGGCTATTATTATGCATTTGCCACCACCAACTGGTAACAGAAGAACTGTTGTAAAGGTTATTGGTTAAGGGCAGAGTTTGTAAGGAAGTCAGAGCTGGGATTGAAATCTGGCTCTGTTATTAACTGGCTGTAAAATCTTGGGCAGTTCAATTAACTTCTCTGGACTTCAGTTTCCTCAAATGTATGATGAGGGGTTTGATACTACTAACTGAGTTAATGGCTTACAACACTTTCACCGCGACTTTCACATAGTAAATGCTCAGAAAGTACAACTATTTGCATCATTGTTATTAGTGTTCCAGTCAGTATCTCATTGAAAGCTTTTTGATGATGAAGATTTGCATTTTCCTGATGAGAACTTTGAGTTTAATGATACTTTTCTTTCTCTGGGTCTAGTTCATTCATTTAATATGGATTTCTCAAGCACGTTCTGAGTTTCATATTAGCTATCAGGGAGAGATATACAATCAGAGTACTCGTCCTCCAATCAAACCTCATTGAAATTGCATACCATTGGTAGCAACAAAAAGGGACAAGAAAAAAAAATAACAAAAAAAGTCACAGACCCAACACAGCCCATTCCTTAAAAATGTAAAACTTCCTTTCTGTAAAATACAATTCAAAACCCTAATGAGAGGAGTATTCTGATTTCAACCCCAGTATATACATGAAGAGCTTTGAAAGTCAACTGACAAGGAGAAAATTCTGAGTTGTCCTACATTAAGTTATTACAGCCCAGAGGAGGGTGAAAGGAAGAGACAAGAGAGGTTAATCAGTTAGTTAATAACTGCAGGGAAAAACCAACAAAGACTGCTTACATTCCTGAATGTATGTTGAAATGTTGAATTAACTTTCTGGTGGCTATTTCTGTGATTAGCTAAAGAGAATAGCTCAGTTGCTGGCCACCGAGCACCACCAATCCTCGGGTACCTCTGCTACTTGCTTATGCATGAACGTTCTCAACTGTTGCCCTGCCCCAACCCAAAGCAGCAAACACTTTTTCCTTACAGACTATGTCCCTGCCCCAGGACTAGGTCCCTTCACCTTCTCTACCCCCTTTACGTAGAGCCAGTGGAAATTTTTTCAAAACAACTTTCGTCTTTCTTGGCCAAACTGTATGTGTAAAAGAACCTCATCAACGCCAGGATGGTACACGTGTTTGTCTTTTCCATCGAGCCCTGCTGCTGGAGGTTCAGACTGGAAGCCCCAGGACTTGGTCCTTTTCCGGCTAGCATTTGGCTCAATAAACCCTTTCTTTCAGGAAAGCTTTGGGCCTTGAAAGTTTGTTTTAATACAACACACGTATTACAGCAAGATAAATCTGGACAAACTAAAAATCAAAGACTTTGTTTTTACTCGTAATCAGCAGAGAATAGAGGTTGCAGGGTAGACGTCAATCCTGCAAACTGTAGAGACTGGATCTATATGCAGAGAGAGGTAACCAAGTTCTGTGTACCTGGAGCAAAAGCTGCTGTGGCCATAAACTGGTAGAAACTTCCAAGTGGCCTTTTTTTTTTTTTTTTTTAATTTTTAAAAGATTATTTATTTATTTTTAGACTGGGGGGAGGGAGGGAAGGAGAAAGAGAGGGATAGAAACATCAATGTGTGGTTGCCTCTCACACACCCCCTACTGGGGACCTGGCCCGCCACCCAGGCTTGTGCCCTGACTGGGAATTAAATGGATGACCCTTTGGTTGACAGGCCAGCACTAAGTCCACTGAGCCACACCAGCCAGGGCCCTAAGTGATAATTCTGATGAGTACCTGGAGACGGTGTAGATGAGCCCCCGTGTTTGAAACTCCTCATTACTGTAGTTTTAGGGGCATCCCTACTCATTCGGGGTTCTTCCTTGTGAACCCCATCAGGTTCTCTGGGTGAAAATTTGAGAAAGAGTTCCTCAAGACTCTCACAGGTGGGGGAGGAAGATCTGTCACTGTGAAATACACGTACAGTTTTCTCCACAACAAAGACCTACTCTGTGGGAAGAAAAGATTCTGTGAGAACTTGATCATAGTTGGGGGGAAAAGTATTCCTTCTGTTGCTGGTGGAAATGAGGCTTTTTCATGGAGTCACAGGAAGGCATTCCAGGGACCCGCATATGGAAGGATAAGGGTTAGTGGTAAGGTTTCTGGTGGAAGCAAAATCAAAGGACTGCTCCCAGATCAGCTCTATCCCGCTGTGAGAAAAGTTCAGCCTTGTCTTCATCAGGCCTAGAAATAGTGCCAGGGTTCACACTCTTTGCACCATTGGTTCAGTCCATGTTTCTGTACCCATCTGGCCAGCTTCGCTTCTGTTCCCGGCGGCACTCTGGCTGGTGCGGCATTGCCGTACCCAGGCTCATGCTTGGAGCCTGCACTTGGAGTCTGTGGGGCTGCTGGCCACGTGGTTGCTAGGGCCATATGCTGCTATGGAGAGAGAATGTGTGAATGAACAGAGTGAGCACATGTTGCTGGGGGCGGGGGAGGAGGGTGGGAAGAGAATTTTGAGCTTGGGAAGGACCAGGCACTTTTTCAGACTAATCAGTCAACTTAATCTTTCACGGGTTTCTGCCAGTTTCTCCCCCTAACCAATTCATTTCTTAGATCTTCCAGGGTTCTGTATCCCTTAGCCAATCTGATTCTTTTCCCAGACTAGACAGATAGGCCTTTATGGCCACTTGTCTGTTACAGTGCCTGCCTCATAGTAGAATCACCTCCCCCTTTGCCCTCTTGGCTTCTACTGTGCATGTGCTCAGCAGGGGAATTTCTCTGGCTGTTCATTCCTCCTCCATAGCCTGGGCAAGTGGACCTGTTGTACTCTGGGGAGAGCGGAAAGCTGGTCCTTCCTTCCTACACACGGGAGGGAGGGGTGTTCATTCCCCTGGCTGGGCAATGCTGCATCTCCTGGGTAGCGTGTGAAGCTGCAGCTTCCTAGTAGATTAGACTTCTTAATGCTCTTCCTTTTGCTCCCTTTCTTCATTAATATCTAGCTACCTATGCTAATGCTCCCACCCATTCCTCTGTAGACTTTCTGGGTCAAGGCTTCATGAAAATATATTGGAAATGCTTCTCCTGGAGTAGAAAGAATGGGACAATGAAGGGGAAGAAAAAACTATACCAGTGGACAAAAACAGTTGCGAAGGTCACATATCCAATATATAGTCTTACTAAAATATGGGTATTTAATCAGGAGTTATATAAAACTTTCCCTCATCTATACCTTAAAATCACTCAAGCAGTGCTTCAGAGTAATATCAGGAGACTATAACAGAAAGAACAGCAAGACAAAGATTTTCTCAGAGGATAAGTATGTAGAGGAGCCAAAAGTCTTTAGGGGAGACAAAAACTAAAAATAGAAAGACAATAGAAGAATTTTAATCCTTCAGAAAGTATACCTACAGAAAACCTTAAACGGAGCCTAATTTCAGCTATCATAAATCTTCATGTGAAAGGCCTACTTACCTAAGTTTCTTTTTCTTGATACATGTTCAGCTTTAAACAAAAGTTGAAGGTGTTAAAAGTCAAGAAAAAACAGTCTGAACAAACAAAGCAAGCATCATAATTAAACTCAGGTATAATACAGACGTTGGAATTATCAGACAGGGATTTTAAAATAGCTACAATTAGTATTTTAAGAGTTCTCATGACAAAATAGACAAAATGCAAGATCAAGTAGATAACGGAATAAAAACATGAAAACTCTAAGAACCTAAAGAAAATGCTAGAAATCAAAAATTTTGTAACATAATGAAGAATGCCTGTGATGGATTCATTAGTAGATTCTGTACAGCTGAGGAAAGACTCAAGCTTGAAGCTGATAAAAAACAAAACAGAATAAAACTTCCCAAACTGAATTGCAAATAGAACAAAGAATAACAACAATAGCAACAAAAACAACCATAAAGGAACATAGAGCAGCTCAGAGAACTCAGTTTCAAAAGGACTGTAACATATGCATAATTAGATTAGCAGTAAGAAAAGACAGGGAGAATAAAGTACAAAAAATATTTGAAGTAATGGTGTCTGAGAAATTTTTTTAATTAATTAGAGGCAGAAAACTACAAATTCAGGAAGCTCAGGGAAAACAAAGTGGAATAAATATCCAAACACCCACACTTCTGGATATAGCATATTTAAAGAGGTATTCTGGTACCCATTCCAATGTGTTTTTCCCCCACACACTACCAAGCAATTCTGGGGACACCAGCTACATGTCCTATAATTCAACTCAGTTCTCACTATCTACCCTGAGATAGCATCAGATTCCGCAGATAACTGCTCGGTCATAGAAGACTGCCCCCAACGCCTCACTTCAGATGAGAATTGCAAACTGGTCTGTGCTTTTGATCAACTGGCTACAGATTGGAGGTCCCTACACTGCTCCCTTAGACTACAGGCTTCACTTCCAGGCCCAGGTTATTACTCTGACTGACTGGCTATAAATCAGAGGCTCTCATGACCTCTTTGATTAATTTGCAAGAGCAGCTCACAGAACTCTGAGAAACATTTTACTTACTAGGTTACCAGTTTATTATAAAAGGGTATATAACTCAGGAACCGTCAGATGGAAGAGAAGCATAGGGCACGGTATGAGGAAAGGGCATGGAGCTCCCATGCCCTGTCTGAGCACATCGCTCTGCCCAAAATTCTCTGTGTTCATCAACCTGGAAGATGTCTGAATCCGTCCTTTTGATTTTTATGGAGGCTTTATTACATAGGCATGATTGATTAAATCATTGGTCCTTGGTGATTAAACTCCATCTCCTCTCCCTGAAAGTTGGGGGTTGGGATTGGAAGTTCCAACCCTCTAACCACGTTGTTGTCTCTCCTGGCAAGAAGCCCCAATCTGTATGTAGGTGACCAAGGGATATTTTAAATCACCTCATTTACATAACAAAAGACACTTTTACTGCTCTCATCACTTAGGAAATTTCAAGTATTTTAGGAGCTCTGGGTCAACAGTTGGGGCAAAGACCAAATGTATATTTCTAATCATAATGACAGTATCGCAATATTCAACCTGTAGAAAATCAAAGACAAAGAGAAAATCTTCAAAGAAGCCAGAAGGAGAAAGTACCATACAAGGATAAGAATTATTGCATACTGCTTGTCAGAAGCCATGCAAGCAAGAAGAGCAGAGTGAAATACTTAAAGTGCTTAAAGAAAAAACAAGAGCAGGTACTTAGATTTCTGTATCTATAAATTCTCCTTCAAGAGTAAAAAGAAATAAGGATATTTCCTAGATAAATAAAAACTGAGAGAATTCATTGCCAACAGACTACCACTCCAAGTAAAGTTAAAATAAATTCTTCAGAGAGAAAGAAAATGATGCAAGTCAGAAAATTGGATTTACATAAAGAAAAAAAAAAGCATTAGTGAAGAAATAATGAAGGCAAATGATTATAGTGCCAGAAAGCAAGGACGTCTCCTCCACCTCCAAGAAAAAAAAAGTGGTGCGATGTTGGGTCTTCGTCAAAGGGACACCAGAACTAACTGAAAAAACTCCCAAAGATTAAAGCTGGAACAACCTGAACAACAACTAAATAAAGCATTACTGGATTATAACCCAAAGTATAAAACACATGTTCCCAAGCTCATACTGATATAAATATGATTGAATAAATAAATAAACAAACAGGAAATACTAGACAACTCTTTTATGCAGAAGAATTTAAAATAATGTATGCAAATATTCTACCTTCAAGGTAGTAGAGCATATGCCCCAACTTCTCAAGTGTGAGCTGCTCACAGTGGTTTGCTTTCAGAAAGTACAGCATTAAAAGGAGGAAATGTTAAGTGAATTTCTCAAGGTCTTACATTTACCAGGTGTATTCAGATGGGACCACAGCCCTACAGATATGTCTATTAGTCTAGTGTCTTCAATGTCAAGGAAAAATTGTTTTGACTTGTCTGAATACAGAGTGGATTTATAAGGCATATGGGTAGAGATGATTTGCGCCTGTGTGTGTGTCTGCACGTGTGTCTTCAGTACATGCATACACACGCATATTATTCAGAAACAGTAGGAGAAGGGGGCATAAGAATCCCATTTTGCATAGGCCTCCTGCCCAATTTTAATTTGACTCACCTCCTAATTTCTTTTATACCCTCAACAGAAGTTATTCCCAGAGCTAATTCATACATACACAGTTTAGCACATGCCATCTGCTTCTGAAACCTGTGGCTGCACACAACACGTGTCCTGCAAGGTAACTAGGTTCTAATATTATCCTAAGATAAATACAGATCTTGTCTTTTCTTAGGGGTGAAAAAAGAAGTAAACATAATCCTTTCATATAGCCGTTTCCTCCAGAAACATTTCCTTATGAAAGATGCAAAAGAGGTACCCTCACAATAACCTCATCAGTGTATTCTCCAGAGTGCTTATTGATTTGCTCTGAAGGATATAGAATCTCCATCTTTAAAAAAAAAGTCTGAATTAAGTGACAAGTGCCAGTTACAGGAAAATTTTAAAGAAAAGCATATTGTTTTGAAGTGTATTAAAAAACATATAAGAATGCACATTATAAATTTGCAGAGTCAAACAGCTATGGGTTTTAATCCCATTTTCGGGATTTTTTTGTTTGTTTGTTTTAAAATCTTAGATAATTCACTTGACATCTCTGAGACCCAGTTTCCTGATCTTTAAAAAGATGGGTGGGGAATAGTAACAGTTACAATCCTCTGATTATTGTAATCATTACTAGTGATGAATGCACATGAAACATGTCCTGTGGTGCATGGCCTGGAATTAGTACATTATAAATGTTAGTCACTTATGTTTTTAATATTATTAAACTCATAGAAAAATTCAATAGAAGTTTATAATTAAACCATTATAATTACTATAATTCATAAAGTAATTTTTAAGAGTAAATAGTAGTTAATATTGGAGAACAGAGATCATCAAGTTAAAGTGTGGGTACACAGGAAAAGAACAACTTCCTTTCATTGTGCTGGATGTGAACTGGATAGTATATAAGGGGCTTCTAATACCTTATTGTAATTAGTCCTTTTTATTAACTCTACTTTATAGATAGGAAAGCTGAGACTCAGAAAAATTAGATAAATTGCTCATAGTCTTAAGTTTAAGAAGTAGGATTTGAGCCTAGATGTAGTTGAATCCAAAGTCTTTGATTTTAAAGAATATTGAAGATTTTTCATGTGTTCTCATTTACTCAGAGTAATTTTCATTCATTTTCATCATGTTTAAGCTAGATTAAGTAGTCAGAACATAGACCCAGGATCTGGACGACCACACTTTACTCCGAAGTGTTGGGTTATAATATGTGCAATAAAAACATTTGTTGGGTTTCCCATTTAAATTGACAGAGGTGTTGAAAAGATCATAATCCTTGGGCTGATTCAGTTTTTTCCTGAGACAGAGGCCAGATACAGAACCTAGAGCTCAGGCTGCTCTGGAGAGTTAAATAGTAATGGAAAAGGGAGCCTGGAGACAAAGAGAACGATGTTGGGGGTCAGTGCCCTATAGATCACTGTACCAGTCCGTAAGTTCCAGAAAAAGATACAGCCCCTGGAATGTCCCAGTAACAAGAGCAAATTATGCCGCAGAGTTTTGAGGACTGAATTGCAAGGCCACACATACCACTTTCCAAAAGTCTTACTTCTTGAAGACCTGCTTGTTTCACCTTACTGTCGGGGGTATGAAAGAAACAACTGATCGTTCCAGTGGGTTTCCTCTCAAGGGCACATTTGTCCACCTGAGCTTTGAAGACTGATCAATAGATGAAATCACGTCATTGACAAGACTAAACTTCACAGGTCATAGCAGAACAGCATACATAGTAGGTGTTCCCTAAATATCTGTGCCAATGTTACAATTCCATGTTTATGTAGAAAGAGTAGGAAAGTGAAATTAGGGAGACCCAGCTTGACACTTGTTTCTATCAATTCACTTTAACTCTTTAATCTCTGTTTTCTAATCTCTAAACCAGAATTTAGGGCATTATTCAGGGTAGGAAAAAGAAGTAACGATTATGAAAACACTATTTATATTTTCTCTTTAAGTTCCTTGGGTTATTCGTGTATTTATATATTTCTGAACAGAAAACTAAGACAGTTTTGATGCTTGGGTTCAATTTGAAGATTATCCAAGAAGTCTCTGCCACCATGATCCAGTTGAAAACCTTACAATAAGCGACAGCCACCTGACTCTAAGGAGCTCTAGTACCTCTGCTTTTGGGACCCCTTTTCAGGAACAGGAGCTAAAATGTGCAACTGCTCAGTAACTCAAACCAAGAAACTAATAGTCATTAAAAATTAATTTAATTTTTTAAAAATAATATCCAGTTTTATTGAGATATAACTGTTACACAGCATTGCTTAAGTTTAAGGTGCACATCATGATTTGATATGTATACAGTATATTGTAAAATGATTAGCACAATAAGTTTGCCTCAAATACTTAAAATTTCTTTTCTCGTGATGAGAACTGTCAAGATTCACTCTCTTAGCAACTTTCAAATATACAGTGCAGTATTGTTAACTATAGCCACCATGATGTACATTACATTCCAGGACTTAATTATCTTATTGCTGAAAATTTGTCCTTTTGACAACCATTACCCATTTCCCTAGCCCAAACCCCTGCCTCTAGCAATCACCAATCTATTCTCTTTTTCTCTAAGTTATTTTTTTAAAGGTTTTGCATGTACGTGAGATCATATAGCATTTGTCTTTCTTTGACTTATTTTAAATTTTTAAATTTTCCTTTCCTCACTACACACATCCAGTCAATTACCTACTTTGTGGGTCTCTACATTTCTATCACCATTGTCTCTATTCTAGTCCTCTTGGATATTCATAAGAGTCTTCAAACTTGTCTTACTATTTACAGCCTCACTACTTTGGAGATACTTCCTTTTGTTGGAAATAGAGTGATCATGTAGAGATAACATGAAAAGTACCATGACCATGAGGGTTGTGAAAACTCTTTGAAAAATAATTATACGAGATTTCTCTGAGCCTTTAAGACAAGATCCAAAACTCCTAAGCATTGTTGTAAGGCGGTACAGAGTGTGACACTTTCTTATCCTATCATGTCACCTCTCTATCTTACTCCTCATTCCAGTTCTACTGAACTCCGCTTCATGAATGTCTCCTGTTCCCTCACCTATCAGCTGAATTTTCTTCCTCATACCTTTGCTCTTGATCTCTTTCTTGGTGCTATGGGTCCTATTGTAAACGTCACTTCTTGGAGTGAGTCATTGAACCCCAGCTCAGTTTCAAAACCTCTGCTATATCCTCTTAAGTCCTCCTATATCATCCTTATCATAATGTTCAGAATTCTGCACATATTTGAAACTGCTAAATTGTCTGCTAAAGAAAGAATTAATGAAAATATGTGAACTAAATGTTTTTGAAACCAGTTTGTTATTTTTTTCATGACAGAAATGATCCATGCCTCAAAGAACATCATTTCTTCTTACTCTAGAAAATATCCTTGCTTTCAAAAATTTAATGAATGAATGAATTTATATAAATGAGATTCAACAACGTACTTCATTATTTCACTTCTCTCTTTTCAGTGAGTCATGAGATACATACAGTCCAAACTGATTATGAGTTATACAAAAAAGTACATTTTTGGTTCTGGTGGCCAAGCTAAGAGGGGAGGGACTAGAGTCTCTCTGTGATAAGAAAAAGAGAACTGAATGAGGCCCTTCATTTCCCTTTCCTCACCTCGCCCTTTATCTCTGGCCTCAAATTTGTGGCCTGAAAAAATCTGGCTGCCTAGAAAGCTGTAAGGCTGTGAGTTAATTTATAACATCATAGACAGCTAGAGAGTTGGTTTAATTGAAAGATATAATTACCAGGTGTTGAAGGTGAAGGGGTTCATTAATTTCACAGACACTCTGTTGACTGAACTGTCCACATTTTAATTTTTCATGACACATGAAGGAGGGGGCACCTGTGGCTCAGACGAACAGACCGATCCTGGGCCTGTAGGCACTTAAAATTCCACCCCAGGGGCAAGTAATCTTTCAGAAGTGGAAGACTAAGTTGTTTTCTCCTGTCTCAAACACCTCTTTATAAAACTCCGAAATGAGCCTACATTGCCCCCTCTGGCTCTGCAAAACCCTTCATAGCCTGGACTTCGCCGACCTCTCCTGCCTCGGTTTTCAGTGCACTGCCCCATCCCTGTGCGGCCTGCCTCAGACACTTGGAATGGATAATAATACAAATAACAATCATTATCATAATCACTCCTCGTTATTACTGCTGGCATTAATGCATACTACACTTTTATATGTGTACAAACACTGCCCTACACATGTCTTTACATAAGTTCAGGAGGTCCTCCCTGTGACCACGGACTGGGAAGTACTCTTCCCATTTCACAGAAAGAAAATGTGAACCTGGCAGCCATCAAATGACCTGCCCAAATTAGGCAGTCAAATCAAAGCAAAATCAGAACTAGACTGTAGGTGTTTATAATTTCAAAATCTGTCCTTTAAACACATTCTTGTCTGTTGAATCCTGTTGTCTGCCATCTTTATTTGTGTATTCTTTGAAGGTACGTACTATGTCTTGATAATTGGCATATCCCCCCCAAAACAAATAGGGTACTGGGCGTTTAAAGGCCCCAGGAAATCAGAAAGAGACTTGCAGACCACCCTGCTTGATTTCCACCTTGATAACACACTTAAAAAACATAGACATATCAATAGTGTGAGCATCATGAGATCATCTTATAGTCATGGAATTATGAGACCCTTTTGATTTTTGACTGCAATCTAGATTAGAATAAAGATAACAATAATAAAAATGAAAATGATTGCAACTAATTATTATGTATCTACTAGGTGTCTGGTGCTATGGAAACATTACCTGTAATTTCTCACAATAATAATACTTGAAGTATCAATTAAAATTAGATCTATGTGACAGAGAAAGAAACTGAGAAATAACCTACCCAAGGTTAGCTATCACCTGAAAAAGAATTTAGGTCTTTCTAACTCCAACAACTTAATTTTTTTAATAAATATTTTACTACTTAAGCATTCTTTACCTTAATTTTAAGAAATATATTTTAAAGTGTGGCTGTTGACTAAATGTGTCTTTCACAGAGAATATAAGAGTTTACAGCCACAATAGGGAGGCTGTTTTAGAGGAAAAGATGGCCTTGAGTTTGAGTGCTCTGATGTTGCTGGCCCAAAGTATCCACATACCCCAGATCACAGAAGAGGCTGACAGTTTAATTAACCAAATATGGGGGGAAATAGCATTGATTAAGTAGGAATCTTAGGAAGTGCTTAATTACAGTCCTGGGTAACTGAAGACATTTGTGTCTCAGCCCATCTTAATGAAAATCTAAATATATTAGGCCCTTTGCAGAGAACAGATCACAGTGCATTTATTTCTACATCCTTGAAGTTTACTTAAGCAGGCTTTGCAAAATATACATCCTGTTTTCTTCAGTGTCCATACTGTTATTGTAGTGTTTAGTAATGATTCCTGATTCCAGGGGAGAAACTGTTTCTTAATGCTTAAAATAAGACAGCACTATGACATTGTAACAGTGAAAATTTATATCACACCAGGGAATCTATATTTAATGATTAGAAATCCATAGATCTTCAATTTCATTCTTCTGAGTCTCATAGATGTCTTCTTTTGAACTTCATTTTTGCCTTATTCTAAGCCTCCGTTAAGTCAATTTAGAGCAATATGTGCAGAGCTGTAAAGATTTCTGGAAGGTAGGAGGATCTCAGAAAAATGTCAGGGAGTTGCTGGAAACTGCTAATCCCTGGAATGGATTAAAACAATTAAATTCTTGGCAAATGCTGGTTATACTTACATACTTTTTCTGCTGGTTTGTTCTTGCTCTTTATTTTACTTTTGTTTATGCAGCATGTTTACAAAGCACATCAATTCCTATAATTGCAACCCAAATATCTCACAGCTCACCAATCAGTGTGTGCAAATATGACAGCATGAATCTCAATGCTGAGATCCCAATTATTCTGAGCCTTTTCTACTGTATTCACCAGCCTCTTGATTACCAGACAGGTGATGTTTCACCTGGGTTTAGGAGAAAGTCCACTTATTCTCCCTCTTTTGTAAGGTGTCTTCTCAGTGTCCCCATTTCATCTGGCATAGCTCTCCTGACCTGGTGATTATCTGAGCCTGACCTTGGTCAAGTGTGGGCTATGGGGCGGGGGGGAAGGACCAGTCCACAGCTCAAACTTCATTGGGTGCGCTTCAAAGCAGAGTTCCCCCCAGGGCTTTCTGAATTTTGCTTGAGCACCACTCCTTCCAATTTTAACTCTTTCTCTTTCTCATTTCCTTCACAAGATGGAAAGAACATACGCCATCTCTTTGGCCCCCTTTTTCTCCCAGATAATTTCTAAAAAAAACAAAACCCCGAACAGCAAACCTCTTACTCATTTAGCCATCGTCACTGAAGATGCTGGGACAGAGTTTGGGGAACGTGTTCTTTCTTAGACTTTAACATCCGTGAAAGGAAGAGAGTGGAAGCAGAATGGGGCAGAGGAAGAAGGTGAAATGCCATGCCAGCTTAACAATGCCTCTGTGTCATGGCAGGGAGCCTTGGAGTAAGCTTTGCCCACATGGGGCTGAAATGGTCAGGCCTTTTCACCCCGCTCTGGGCCCGTCATTGCATGCTGGCTGCCCTAAGAAGGGCATGGCTTCAGTGACATGGCTGTCTGCAGTTGAGGCAGACTCTAAAGAAGATGAAAGTTGGAGGATGTTTGCCAACACTACTTCCTGCGACACAGTAGTCACTCCTTTACTGCAGAGGAATCTGGGCTTTGCCTGTCATGGTCTCCTAACCAAGTCACCTCAGGTAGTTCTTTGGAAGGAAATAAATACATGAGCATATGGGTGATATCTAACCTTTCTCCCAGAAGCATCTAAGCCCTAGCTGCCAACGATGCTAATAAGCCCATGCCCTCACAGAATTTAAATGTGTGCAAGTTTAAGGACCTATCTGTGCAGAGCATGAAGAGTGTATAGCATTTTTGATATGTACATCAGGTGAAAGGTCTCAGTCCTTCTCACTGATCTCCCCAGACCTGTGATTGTTCATGCCCCAGCAAATGCAGTGTGAAGCAAGAAAGGAGTTGCCCACTCACCGGTCTTCAGTTAGGTGCACAGAAATTAGAACTGGAGTAGTGGAGTATACGAAACAAAGAAAGGAGGTATGGGGACTCCTGTGGTCAGAAACAGATTGCTAAGTCAAGGCCATGGACGCTTGCAGTCAGGATTTAGGTCAGAGACTCATTCCAAGTTGGAGAATCATTACTTGAAGCAACATGAGGCCAGGGATGTAAATTTTCCTGTGAAAAGGAAAATTTCCTGTGAAAAAGAAAATTTACCTGGAATTCTTTGACATAAATACTGACTTCCTGGTAACATTTTCATGAGTAACATTGATATAGTTTTTAAAAAATATTTTTGGAACATATTATATATAAGGCACTGTGCTGAATCCACTCTACACATTATCATATTAATCCTCAGACTGAACCTACAAGTTAGGAGTTACCCTGTCTGTTGCATGCATGCAGAAATTGATTATTACTCATGATAAGAATCTGCCCAAAGTCAATAGCTAGTAAATGGTGGGGCCTGTCTTCTCAGCCATGTTCTACTGCACCCAGAGGGTAGAACGAAGATCCATAATTATGAGTCACAAGAGCAAATTTGGGTTAAATACAAGAAACATTATAATGATAAGAGCTGTCCAAACACAGACTTGGCTGCCCTGGTGAACATGTCTCCCCCACTGGAAGGGTTCCAGCAAAGGCTTGGTGGCCATCTGTCACACTCATTGCAGAGGTGAGTTCTGACTGGCTGGGAGGTTGAACTGAATGATTTTACAATGCCCTTTCCAATCCGAAGGCTCTGATTTTAAATCCCTGGTAACCCCTGTGATTTCCATTCCAATCCTATTTCTAAGTCTTTATACAGTTGACTTGCTTTTCTAATATTTTGACTTTCCCTTAATTTAGAGTGAACATTTCCAGTTAAGGATGGCATTTGGATAATTTATACTTTAATTAATTCTCATTGGAAAAAGATAGATGCTCAACTATACACATGCTAGCACAGCCAAGAAAAAGCCTCAGTTTTCTAGGGCCTCCCTCACCACAGTATCACATTCAGCAGAAACTCTAATTTCATATGAACAAATATTTGAAAATTAAAAAGGCTATTTAAATATTTAATAAACTTAAAAAATAGTTGCCAAGCATAATACCAAAGAAAGCTAAATGCCTTAAACTAATTTTTCTTAATGTATTTTTCTTATATTTACAATGAGTGGCAGCTGCCCCTAAATGTTTTCTCACTTTTTTAAAAGGTTTTATTTATTTATTTGTAGATAGAGGGGAAGGGACGGAAAAAGAGAGGGAGAGAAACATCAATGTGTGGTTGCCTCTCATGTGTCCCCAACTGGGGACCTGGCCTGCAACCCAGGCATGTGCCCTGACTGGGAGCCGAACTGGCAATCTTTTCGTTCACAGGCTGGCACTCAGTCCACTGAGCCACACCAGCCAGGGCTCTGTTTTCTCTTTTCAAAATCCCCAAACTCTTCAAAATCCAACTCATGCTGAACTTCGCCTCTCTTCTATGGCTCTCTTGTTTTATCCTAAGAATACCTCTCTACCCCTTTCACTTTAAAACAAGTTCATCTCTCCCTTTCCCCCAGTTCTTCATGTCATGCACTAACCTTGAGCATCACTCTCTGAGAAGGCAGGAAATAGGGGAGGCTCTGACTACTCAATTTTTATTATAAACTTCAGTGAAATTTTTACAAACCTCCTCAAAGAAACATGCATGTCTCTGTGCTCCACCCATAATGCGTTTTCATCCACAGCCTGAATCCCTCTTTCCTAGCCTTCTCATTCTCTTGCAGGATCCAGTGGGATCTTCCGAGGGCACGACCCTGACCATATCCATTAAAGTTGTCTAACAAACCTAGCATGAGGAGCTTAGACAAGTGCAGAGCAACTGCCATGTTGGCTTTGAGATGCAGTTACCTCCCTGTCATGATTCTGTTCGTCCTGAGAAGAGAATGTCCATCTAGTTTGTTGCCCCGCAGTTACAGTGGATCACTTGGTGTTCATCTTCAGTTTGCCTCTGACAGTTTCCTCTCCGTGCTTGGGTCTATAGTATGCTAAGGAACATTCTCCAGTGAGACCATTTTTTTCATAGTGGAAGAGATTTAGGAGATGCAGCTTCTGGCTATTTCTGAAGCATCAGCTGATGGAGTTGAAACCCCTCATCCATGCCTAGTTGGGTCATCCTTTGAGGAGTCTAAATTCAGAAGGTTCTGGTACCTCTGGAGCTTTATGCATTATCTGGAGTTTTGGTCTGAGTTCTGCTATTTGAGTTGTTCTTGGGGAGACACGGTGATCACCTTTTTTCTCCCCTCTCCTTACCCCCTTTCTCTAACTAGATTTACTAACAGCAAGAATTCAACCACCTCATATAGGTGGTGAAGTCTGAAATAATTTTATAACTCTTGTCTATAAATCGCTACAGCACTGATCTAATCTAGGAGTTTCTGATCCTACAGGCGACCTTTCACCACCTGCCACCCAATTATCAGCTGCAGAAGTCTCCCCTGCCTGAAAGAATATGTAGCTCCTAAGTCCCTTTCCTGTCAACTGTCACCTATCAACTAGACACAAACATTCCAGCCCCTCTTCCATTTTTCTAGGAGGTTTACTCAGTCCACCATGAAAAGAGAGCGCACAGAATACATAAATAAATCTTAATTCTGGACCCTATAGACTCACTTAATTGCCAACATTTCTCCTTCCTTCACCTCTTGGTTCACTGTAAGTTTTATCCACAACTCAACGTTTCATTTGTGTTTTTTCTTTTCGCATTGCCATGATAGTTATCCCTGCACATTGTCAAGTTTCTTAGAGTCAAAGAAGATTCATGAAATTTTTTGTACCAAGGACTGTAACTTTAAAAACATCACATAATTAAAGACTGATCCTGACACGGGGTGTCAGGTGTTCCTATTTAACAGCCACAGTCACGCTGTTCTGTGGCCCTGTCAAAGACACACTTTATAATTCACTGAGCCCACTTTGAAATTATGAAATTCTTGATGAATTGTTTTTAATTTAAGAGAATCACATAGTGTTAAATATTGTGCATAAAGTGAGACTTATTGATATTTTATATGATGGTATTTCTAATTTGCAGAATTCAAATTCACATAAAATGTTATCATGCTGTAGCTTGTAATATTGGTTCCAAAGTGTGCTTGATGGAATGCCTCAGAGCTGGCACTTAATTCTCAGGGATTTTATCTTAAAAATTTGGCCAAGGAAAAAGGCTTGAATTAGTCCATTATGTCTACCACTGACTTCCTCTCCTTTTTGTAATAAGTTCATAATTCTTTAAGAAATTAAGCGTTCATTGGAGCCAGGTTAAAACAATGATTATATCTAGCCAAAAATTCTTTGTGGTAGCCATGGAAATGCCTAGCTTAAGTCTTCCGCCATGGGGAACCTAATTGACCGATGTCCTCACTTATGGCCCTACTAGACCCATCACCTCTGAGACCACCCTTCCTGTGGGATCCTCCCAGCCAATGACTGAGTGCACTGAAGGTACTGAGGCCAGCCCATTCCTGTGGGATGCAGGACACCTCTAATCGGAGACCGTGGCCCTTCCATACACCTCCTTAAACACCTGCAACCTGAGACTATTACACAATTTGCTTTTGCTTCCTCTTCTTCTTTCCTGGTGTTACACCCATCTTCTCCTGCCCCCTCCCCTTTATCCTTCATAGGTATTTCTCTCCCAATAAATCTCTTGCATGTCTAATTCTGTCTTTGCACCTAATGCTGCCCAATAATCTTTCATAGACTCTCCCTACTTAGTGAACGCCCTCTTTTAAACTCTGTTGCCAAAATGCCAAACTAATGATCTCAATGTGGCACCCACAGTATCCTGCTGACAGTGAGGAGGCATCCCCAGGACCGCTGTTGCTCATATTGGATGAACATCTATCCCATGTGCCATAGGTCTATTAGTTTAGCAGCCATGAAGAAAGTACACTCTTTGCTCAGTTGCAGGGTGATGCTTTAATCTGAGTTGAATCTGAATATTGTCCTTTTTATTTCAAATCCCAATGTCCTCTCGAGAGTGAAACCAAATAATGTTGGGCTACTCCACTTTAGTACAGGGTTGCATTTGTAAGGAACTCTGGTCTGACATCCAAGAAATTTGAGAAGAAATTTATGTCTTATATTGTAGCCACTTATAATTCTTCAAATGGGAGGCTCAATTTATAAAATAAAACAAAATTTATTGAAATTTATTAACTTTTCAACAGTTGTTAAATGTTCCTCCTCTCTCTGACTAAACTAAACTAAACTAACTTAACTAAAATTCTTCTTTCATACTCACCCAACCCATGATGTTTAAATTGTTCTCAATCCTTACACGCACCCATTTAGATTTTTTTTCTGAAAAAAGTGACTTTGTCCTTTCCATTGTACATGAAGCTTGCATTTTGGTTTTCCATTTCACCCTTCACACATTGCCTCTTTCTCTTGGGAAGCAGAAAATGAGGAAAAATGTCAACATATCATATTTACAAATGTCTTTGTTCCCTTTACGACCTCACACAAGTAAATGGTTATTTCATTCCCAAGTGTTTTAACTATAGTGTCTTCTCACTCTGAGCAACTGTTAGGCCTAGGAGCAATGCTCAAGCTGACTTTTGGGTCCTTCCAAGTGAGGGACTCATGAAACTAGCCCAAACATTAGCAGTTCAGAAACTTTCATAGTTAAAAAAATCTTGTCATTCAAGAAAATTTAGGAGGCCGCACAATGCCTAGCCTTGTGGTTCATACAGCAGTGATTGCTCATGCGCACTACTGAGGTCTGGCAGCTTAGTGGGGGGTTGGCTAAGGGCAGAAGGGAAAGAAATACATCCCTATAGTCTGGTCACAGTCCTCCTCCTGTTATCCGTCCCTACTTCACACCCCATAATCCATCCTGTCCACCACTGCCTGCATGTTACTGCTTTGCCTGAATTGGTATTCTTCCTGCCTTACCAGTCTGCACTTAGATTTATGATTTATTTAGAATTGGATTACATCAAGGCCCAAGGCCAAGGCTCCACAATCCGTCACCGTCTCTGCTGTGACCAAACACAAACATTTTAGCTGCTTCAGCAGCCTTAAACCTGTGCTTGGGATACCCATTGTTAATCGCTGTAACAACTACATCTTCCTTTTATTTTTTTTTCTTCACCAACCTCAACCTCTTTGCCTCCCCTCCTCAGTTCCAAATAAAAGCATCGACTCCATCAAGTGATAGATATTCATAATTTAACAGAATGGTGGCAAGTCTAAGTTATGCTGTTGAAATACATCACAGCCAGGGTTGCTTTGCCATTTGTTTTTGTGCTGAATAGCAGCAAGTGTTTTAAGTTATGGGTCTCACACACACATAAGGAGAAGAAAGGAGGTATATGTAATTGTCGCCAATATTGATGATGGCTTCTTGCCTGCTTAGTAAAGTCTCTAGTAGCAAAATTAGGATGCTGCTTTCCTAACTGGTGTTCATATTTTTTATACTTTATTACTTTTTATTAATGATAGTGAGAAGAGGCATATTTGATATTCCTGTAGCTCATCACAGTTAACAAAGGGCAAACATTAGCTCACTCAAACTATACAGTATTTTGTTAAACAAGGATATTTATGTTCTCTTTCATGGATGAGGAAATATACATTCAGAGAAGTGAAATAATGAGCCTAAGGTAACAGTTAGTAAAAAATGAACAGGCAGCTGAAGGGAGATCTTCAGGTTCTAAGCTGAAAGTGCCTTTTCTTATATCATTGTTGCCTCCCGAACAAAGGAGACACGTATGTGGGCAAATTAACTAACACAGTAATTTAAAACTGACTTTTGAAGGGCATCAGGACTATGTCTTGAAAGGATACGCCTTTTTTAAGCTATACAAGAGTGGGGAAGTACAATAGGTTAGGTGACCCGTACTTTTGAGGATCTGGGGAAGGCTTAGGCTTTGGAGAAATAAATCAGACAACAAATGCTATAGAAAATGAAATGGTTTGAGGATCCCTAGCTTTTAGTCAAGCTCCACCATTAACTCACTGGAAGTTATTTTCTTCTCTGTGAGACTTAGTATCCTTGTGTGTAAATTGTAGGGGTTGAAATAATTATTTCTCAGTTGAAATACTTGTAATATTCTCAAATTCTATTTTAGGAGCACATCATGTGCTTAAACCTGGGCTTGATACCCTGAGGAGTGAAAACAGGAGAAAAAAAGGAATTTTATTCTCCTTTTATCTTATAATTAATGTTGACAAGGCTCAGATAGTGCCACAAACACAGAACACTAAACAAAGAGATAGGAAACTCTTTAAATGTTATAAGGTTCAAATGTATATGGTGTCATTGGACAAAGAACATAGTGTTCAAAGAGGGATTAAATAATCAAGGAAAATGTCCATGGTATCAAAGAAATCTGAGCTGGAAGATAAAGAGTGAGAGGAATTTACAGGTGTGGGAAAATGAAAGTCCACACCCAATGGGGAAGGCAATATAAATGGAATTCCAGGAAGCAAACATTTTCATTTAGCTCTGAGTGTTGACTTTTCTTTACCACAGCTTTCTGCTTTGTTGTAAACCTTTAAAGTTGAATCAACAGTAGATACAAAGGAGATTGAAATGACTATCTTCAATTTATTCAAAATTTAACCTTCAAAAGCTTATACATAGAGAGGAAGTGAAGGAGAGGGAAGAAGAAGAGAAAAGAACAAAATATGAAAGAATGTGACGTAGGATGTTAGTATTGAGAAGGAAATATAATCCTTTATAAACTGACCAACTAAATATGGGAATAAAGAAACCCCCCAAAAATAAAGTAGCCCTTCCATTGGCATACAATGCCCATGACCACAGTGATCTGCCCATATTTTCTGTCCCCTTTCTGGTGCTGTGTGCTCTGTGGAGGCAGTGAAAGGAAACCAGAAAGGAAGATGGAAAAGAATGACTAAGAGGGAAGGGAAGGATGCGGGGAGAAGGACCAGGAACTATGCCAGCAGGATCACAGAAGTCTCTGCTCATTCAGTTACAGGAGGCTTGGATCAAAGCTACCAAAAACAGCAGCAAACTGGAATGATAGATACTCCTGCTCTTTCCTCATTGTGTTGAGTGCTTTCTTTTAATCTTTCATTGGTTGACCAAGACAAGAGGTCACCAAAGATAGATCTTTAGTTTGTCTGTCTGCTTCTGTCTCCATTAGATCTTCAGTTTGGATTAATCACAGGAGCTTGAATCAGAATCAAGCTCGTTTTCAGTGAATGGTGATCTAGACCAGTGGTTCCCATCCTGAACATTGAATCATTTTAGGAGATGTAAAAAATACCCAAGTCAGTGCCTACTCCCAAAGGTTCTGATTTAATGGGTCTGAGGTACTAACAGGATGATTTTTTTTTTAATTTACCTAGATTATAAAATAAACTTCAGAATAATTTTAATCAGAACCAGTATGTGATTATTGTACATAGTTGTATCTAAAATATGAGCCATCAGCTGAAATAAATGGATATAAGGATCAAAACTAGAGAAGAACATGGATAATTCACTGCCACACTGGAAAGTTAAGGATTTTAGGGAATTGTTTATCCACAGTCTGTGCACTCCATTCCTGTCAGCATGATGATGAGTCTCCGAAGAAAAAAGGCCATGAGAAAACAACACCAAAGCTCCAGAACACATTGTCTAAAAAGACAACATTCTCATTTGAAAGGACTATAGGGGTTATTCATAATATGTTAGTTAATATTCTGAGCTGGGAAATAGGCAACCACTGAAGGTCACTTACCACTGGTGCTGACTGGTTTGAACCACACAAAAAAAAAGACTCAAAGAGGAAGTGGAGGTCCCTCAACTGGTCATACCCTTAATATCCCTGAGCTGGCTCTGCACTGAGTGGAGTACAGCTGACTTCTGCAGGGCCCAGACCCTGGGCCTGAGGTGGATCTGCTTTTCTACTAATAATGAACATGAAAAAAGAGAGACATTTGTCTCTGAGGCAAAGTATAAGACAGGTCTTATGGGTCAATGGGTTTCCTCTGTCTGTATTTTAAGCTGAGGCTGTTAGCACCTTGATAGGAGCTTTGAGTGATTCTGACCCCCGCATAAACTCTCTGGAATCTTGAGTCTGGACCTCTTTTCTGGGGGAATGCTGACCACACTCTACCAAAGGGGAAGCTCTGCATAAGTCCTTTTCCCATTAGTTGACTGAGATTACCAACAGTCAACAGGAAGTCATGACTGTGCCTGAAAATATTCTGCAGGTACAGCATCCTAGCACCTACTACAGCAGCTAGGGAGACTCTTGCTGAAAAATTCTTGTGACATTGGCCAAATTGATGATGATACTCTGCAACCATTTGTAAGTGTTTATATTGGCTAACATCTTCCTGAAATATATACACTAACTTGAATACAATAAAAATCTTTTTATTATTTATGTGCATATTATAAGATGAAGTGAGGTTGCATTAATATATATATATATATCACTGGTAAAAACTATCAGTGGTAGTACGATTAAAGACATTTCACATAACCTGTGACTTCTGAATGAGACTGAGGCATTTAACTGCATTGGGAATATTGGGAAGAACATCTTTATCAGAGTGAAATTTGGAAAGACAGACTCAAATCAAGAGTTTCTGAGTTATCCAACTATTATCGAAGGTTTTTCTGATACAGCTTGAAAATACAGCTCAGTCAGCAGAAACTAAACTGGTCATATCACTTCTTCAAATGCTTCCGTGGCTCCCTGTGTTTCTTAGGACAGAGTCAAAACTTCTTAACCTGGCATACAAAGCCTTCAAGTTTCAGTCCACACTTCTCTAGGCACATCTTATACCTTATTCCTACCTCTTCTTACATAGCTACCAGTCAGGCCCACTTTTTGTTTTTCAGTGAGTCCTTGTGTTCTCATCTTTAGGAGATCTACCAGGCTTTTACTCTATGTAGACTAACCTTCCTCCTCAATCTTCAACTGTGAATGCCAACCTATCCTTAAGATATCAAGATACTACTTTCTTAAAATGGCATTCTTAAGTCTCCAGACCAGCCTCGTTGGTCTACTTTCCTATTTGTAACATTGATCATCCATAAGTTTCCTTTTTCAGGGTTTCTTTCCCCATTAGAATGAGAAATAGGTGGTGTATTATTTACCAGTGGGACCTTATTACGTAGTTATGTTCCCTAGCATCTAGTAGGGTTTCGAAAACCTTGTTAAAAGAGAGACGAGGCCATGTTGTGAATGACCATGAATGCCAGATCAAGGCATATCCTGCAGGTGACAGGGATCCATTGTATACTTTTTAAACTAGCTAGAAGCACTATGAAAACTAAGCTACAGAAAGCTCTCTCTGTGTAGAAGATCGGAAATCACAGGTAGTGAGGTTTCCAGCATGGAGACCCTCCGTGACTATGTAACTTAAGAAGCCATGTTAGCTAGTGGCTTGCTGGACTAGAACCCTTTGTTATTGTTTTTACTGCAGGAAATGATTCCTTTCCAGCTCCCCTCCCCTATCATAATCCCAGCTGATGAAAAGTGCAGCCAATCAGGTGATACAGGGATGAAGGAGGAAGAAGAAAAACCCTTTCTTCAATCACTTTCAAAATCTCCCCAGTGCTTTGATTTGCTTTCAGAGAACACTTTAGCTCAACAAACAATTGCAAACTACCCAGTTGCAAGGTGAAATGAAAAGCCCACAGGCATTAATTATATATAGAGATATTAAAAAAGAAGCTACTGCTTAATTATTGTTTGCAAATCTCGGTATTTAAATTGACTTATTTGCAAATGTCTGTTTAGAAATTGACTTTGTAATTATAAAGTTAGTGCAGGGATGGCTCAGCCCTGGAGGAGTCTCTAACGAGAAATGATAATGTAACAGCCAGAGTGAGACATCTTGAGCTGCATTTTAATAACTAGAGGTGGTTGGCAGGAGGCTGAGATGCTTAAAGGAAAATTCTTAAACCAGCAAATGAAGGGGCCAGGGTCTCCCTAGTTGGTAAGGGGTCACTGGAGGAGACATGAGGGGGCAGTCAAGGGGGCATAGAATTCTAAGAACTTCACAAGGGTCGGGGGTGGAGCTCAGAAAAAACACTAAGAAGGTTCTGTGTTGTGCCTGAGAATGAGTCCTCCTTTGGAAGAGGCCACAACCATGTTTTTCCTGATTACTGAAATCCAGGTACTGGTGTTACGGATTGAATTGTGTCCTAAAATTCACATGCTAAGGCTACAACTTTCAGAAGCTCATCTTGTGAACTTATTTTGAAATAGAGTCACTGTTGACATTAATTAAGATGTGGTCATACTGCAGTAGTGTCGGCCCTTAATCCAATTACTGACATCCTTATAAAAAGGGGAAATTTGGGCACAGATATAGAAGGGGGAACGCAAAAAACACCTGGAATTATCTTCTGGAGGGCAGGTTCCGTGTAGTACACACAGGCTTCCCCCCGTTGGTGAGTGTTCTAGGAGCCCATCTGTATCAGTGCACCAGCTGGTGGTGTTGTAAGAGGCTGCTTTCGGGTTCAGTGAATTTTTTTTGAGGACTCAACACATTTGCACATTTCGCGATGGGTGATTTATGAGCACACCTGCCTGCGCTGCGCTCAGTGTTCAACAGTTTTTGACCCAAAACTGCGTGACTACCATGCCCCACCCTCCCTATTTGCTTGATCTTGCCCAGAGCAACTTTTTTGTTTGTTTGTTTTTTTGGATGATAGAAGTCCTTAAAGGGAAACATTTTGCCAATGAAGAAGAGGTAGAACAACCAGCAGAAGCACTGAAAGGCATCAAAATTGACGCATTCAAAAACTGTTTTGAACAGTAAAAATAAAGTCTCGATAGGTGTGTTACATCAAATGGAGGATACTTTGAAGGTGACTGAAGTTTAAACATGTAAGAATAAATACACAATTTTTTATAAATAAATTCTGGGTTTTGGGGTGTCCCCCCTTGTATATGCACAAGGATAGTACCATGTGAAGATGAAGGCGTCGATTGGGGTGATGCTTCTCCAGGTTAAGGAACACAAAAGGTTGCCATCAAGCCACTAGGAGCTAAGGAAAGTTCTGGAACAGGGTCTCCCTCACCATCCTCTGAAGGCATTAAACTTGCTGACACCTTAACCTCAGCCATCTAGCCTCCAGATCTGTAAGAAAATACATTTCTGTTGTTTAAGGCACTCGGTTTGTGGTAGTTTGTGATAGCGGCCCCAGGAAATGAAGCACCTGGTAAGTGCGATTCTCAGTGACGTAATCTCACTCTGAAGGAATTGGAGATGGACCAGCCTGGCGGTGACCAGAGGGTGTCTCAACATACTAGAATATTCAACACTGAAGAGTCTGACTTAAAACTATCAGGCGATTAATGGCTCTCAAAGATAGTTACGTTGTGGAATCACCTGGAGAGTTTTAAAAATGCCAATGCGTGTGCCTATCTTCAGGGAGCCTAGGTTAATTAATCAGAGGTGCCTCTGGAGCATCAGGTTTTTAAAGCACCTAGGAGAATCTAATTTGCAACCAAGGATGAGAATCAGTCTACTAGATTTTAGATTATCTCCCCCAGAGAAGTGAAGGAATAATTGCCTAGGGTCACGTAGCTGAAGAGCACAGGAGATGAGAGGCAGCCCAGGGACCTTGACTTTGGTTCACTGTTTTCCTCACAGGCCAGCATCACTGTTCTCTTGGCTGTAGGTGTAGAACGTAAAAACCAATGTCCCTTTTCCTAGGCATCCTCTAGTTTAGGCAAATGGTGACCTTGGCCATTATTCCTAAAGGGAATGTGTCCACCTCTACATGTGCAGAATGAGTTTCAAACATTTGGTGCATACCTCATTTTATATCACAGATCTCTAGGGTATCAAGTGGGGCAAGTATGTTCCACCTGTTAAAGAAGAAGGTGAGAAAGTACAGGGAAATGAGACTGGGCCTCAAACCTCACTGTTGGGTAGTGGAAGAACCAGGATTCTCACTCAGGCCTTTTGAAAATGACCAAGTATATTTTTGCCACTTGCCCAGTGAGAGTAAAAAACTGTCCTCATGTGATCTATGTTCAAAATTCTAAATACTCTTCACCACTTCACTACCTTCATGGGAAAAGTTTGTGAACAAAAAATGTACTGGATTCCACTGAAATGAATGCAGGCCATTGTTTCTCAAAAAAATAAAAATCTTGCATGAAGTCGAAGCTTTCACTTCAAATATGATTTATCAAGTCACAGAGTTACAGAGGGTCTGGCCTGCACAATGTTAGAGGGTTAACCAAAGAAGTATGACACTGTCATTTCCCATCTAAAGATAGGCTTGTTAACTCGCAACAAGATGGCTCTTGTGGTTCTCATTCTGCTCATCCACTACACGTGGGCATTAAACTAGAGCCACTTGATTCTTATCTTGCATTCCAGTTGTGCTCCAAGCCTAATCTTGCACAGTAGATAGAGTCCAGACTTTATACTTATGCAAATAGGGGTCCAACAGCCAAATCCTGCTTCCAGTATATACTAAGCATGGAACTGTGGGGAACCAAGTATTTTGAGCTTGAATTTTCTCAACTGGATGATGAGAAGAGTAATGCTTATTTCAAATTGTCTGGTGAATAAATGGAGGCCATGTAAATAATATTCCTAATATATTTTGTACTTCAACAAGGTAAATTTCGGTCTTTTCCCCAAAAGGAGCCCCTAAAACCAATGGTATGAGACAGTTGTGGCTTGCCCTGTTTTGGACAATTATATGAATTGTCTATAGTCCTGTGCACCATCTTGTTTGCTTCCCAATTTTAGAGCTCCTGCTTTAGCAAGGAATCCAGGACTCAGTGCTTTGCACTGGATCCAGGCTTCTCACTAATCCTTCCAGTGGCTTAAATTTTGCATATGATTCAGCTCCCAAATCCTGTGTCTCTGTTACCCCTCTGCAAGGCTGTCTGCCTCATTTCATGTCCTGCCTGCCTTCTGTGACATTTCCTATTCCATCGTACTCAATGCCCCTGGTCTTGACAATCTGACCAAGCCTGAATGTTAGTTATTTCCCAAAGAAAAAGAACCCAAATTGGGGAACATTAATGGGGTGAGATTCCCCAGCTCTTGAGGGGGAAGTTCTGTCACCAAAGGTCAAAAAGCACAGTAAAGTTGGTGGGACTCAGAAAACGAAGGGGGAGTTAATTCTCATATTGTTTAGGGTCATGTGTTCAGAATAGCATTCAGGATGCATGTTATTAATTTTAGGGGCTGGCCTTTGATCTCTCTTGATGGATACCCCTTTCCTCTTAAGGAGGTTTTTTGTTTTTTGTTTTTTGTTTGTTTTTTGGTTTGTTAAATCAACCGGGAGAAACCAATTAAGACGGCCAGACCCGCAGGTATTGCAAAGCCAGAATATGACATTTGTTGTAGGAAATGTTGTTACTTGATATCTTGCAATTAAAATCGATTCACTGAAAATTTTTAAGCATTTTTTAAAGGAAAGCTCATAATTCAGTGAACATCCTCAACCATATGTACGTACTCTCTTTCTGCCTACTATACAGACCATAACATTGAGAATCTGCATATAAAATAAAGAATGTTCAAATGGCAGTTCATGGGTACATCCCATGGGCAAAGCATTTCTCGAATCCTCACCCCTGTGACAAAAATGCATGTTGTTATTTCCATTTTACAGATGGGAACACTGAAGCTTAGAGAAAATCAGTAATTCATTCAATACAAGTGAACTCATCCAGAATCATGCAGTAAGGAAGTAGTGAAGGTGAAATTTGATCCAGTCCTGCATGATTTCAACATCTGTGCTCATTGCTACTAAATGACACTGCCTAGGAAATTTTATAAAAATCTCCACTTTTCTCCTCCCCCTCACCCCACCCCAGGACATCTTCAAGAAAGAATAAGATAGAAATTCAGTACTGTTATTTATCTGTATACCTAGTATCTTTCCCATTGTGTTTCCTCATTTGTCCAAGTAGAGGGCTGTACTCACCTAGAAAACCCCTTTAAGCCCCAGTGTTTTATTATTCGGATGCAAATACTTTCAGTCAAAGCAAGCAGCTACTGCTGAAGGGAAGGAACTAACATAACACAATTAATACTCCATTTCATTAACAATTAGTTATGTTAAGTGCCACTCAATTTGTTTGCACCATCAAGTCCTGGGAAGGTGTCCATGCTTCTTATAATTTCCCAATAACTTTCCATCACCGACGGAGTTAATTTCCCAAGCAGGCAGGCATCAGATTTTAATTCCCAGCCTTTAATATTCTCAGGCCCTTGGGCCTCTGGTGGACCTACATGTGCTACTGTAGTCAGCTGCTATCTGAATCCAAGTGAGAACTCTTCCTTTGGGGCAAGAGTGCGTCCTCCCTGCACTGAGAAAACCAGTATTAATGAAGCCCCGGCAGAGAGCCGTTTTTCTCCGTGCCCGCCCCTGCCACACTATCCAACCCCAGTGATTTTTGCGTAACAGACACTGTTAGTTTATTAAAGGGTAGGTCTTAAGATCCAGTATCACCCCCTCGCTGGAGGTTGTACCTACCACTATCGCCTGAAGTGAAGCAGTCATAGAATGCCAAGTCTAGAAGAGATCACAGTAACAACACTAATGCAAACAGCAGGAGCAGCAGGAACAGAATTTATTTACGCATTTATCACATGCAAAACGAAAGCACTAAATGCTTTATGTATATTTTTGCCCTTAATCTTGACAACAGCCCAATGTGGTAGACGTTGTTATCCTCATTTTACTTTTGAGGAAATGAAATGGTTATTTATTGTATTGGTTACTCATTACTACATAACAAATTACTGCAATCTTTAGCAGCTTAAAACAATAAATATCACCTCACACACTTTCTCAGGGTCAGGAATCTAGGAGCACCTTAGGTACGTGGTTCAGGCTGAGTCATGAGGTTGCAATGAAATTGTTGCTCAGGACTGAAGTCATTTGAAGGCTCAGCTGGGCCTGGAGGGTTGACTTGGAAATTCAGTCACATGGTTATTAGCAAGAGACTAGCCTCACCATGTGAGTATCTCTTCACATGGTGGCAGGCTTCCTCTAGAGCAAGTAAACCAGCAGAGAAAGAGGCAGAACCTGCAGTGTCTTTTATGACCATGGCTTAGATGAGACATAGCACCACTTGTACAGTACTCTGCTGTTCATACACACTGATGAAATATGGGAGTAGACTACACCGGGGCATACATACCAGCAGGTGGAGTTCAATGAGGCCCGCTTGGAGGCTTCCTGTCACACAAACTAAGGGTACACAACTGGTAAAGTGGCAGCAAGGAAGTGGATTTACACACTCAAGCGATGTCTGAATCCAGAGCCCGGGCTTTTCACCAAGTGATGGCTACCTCCTGAAAGGTCTGCTCATGCAGTTTACCTTGTAGGTCCTCTCAATACCCATCGGAGTTTGATCAGAGAAGCATAACCACTAGGGATAATTGTGAGTTGGGTTTATTTCAGGAAGTTGACCTCGTGTAGTTCTGGATGCTGGTTGTACCATCTGTGTGTGGCCATTTCTTTGGAATCTGGTGCTGTGGCCTAAAGTGCTGTCTGCATGGCAGGCAACCAATCAAGATAAATGGACATGAAGTGGGGAAGAGAAAGGACAAACTGAAATCACCCAGACAAACAGGAATCCACAGGGACAAAGTGGGATGTGTGTTGGGCTCTTAGTGCCCCCAACCTTCTAAATTTGATTGGGGGTGCGGATGACCTTCAGGAGAGCCTGGTGTCCTTCATCATGGGAAGCTGAAGACACTTTAGGAGGAGATATGATGGAAGCTGCAGGAGATGCAGGGCTGCTAGGAGATAAGCAACAGTGTGGATGACCTGCAGCAGCCCCTGGTGTCCTGCACAGACCTCCCAAGTCTAAACAGACTATGGTTCCTACATCACCTCCTCCTCTCAAGTACTATCTGAAATGACTCCTGTTGCCCACAGTACCACTGAATTAGTCAGAAAGGGGAATCCTTAGAGAGTCAATACTAATCTAGCTAAACTGACACAATACAAGCATACCATGTCACTTCTGTTTTGTTGCCCATCTCCATAGTAACACCTACAAACCCATGTACACACGGTATCCATGTACACATGCCATAGTCTAATAAGGCCCCAAGCACATCAGATTTCTGCTTTTGCATATACTAGTTCCTCTGTCTGGGGTATCTTACCCCTAACTAGGGCCAGCATTTTGGGCATGTGATGTATGCATAGGGCCCTGCGCAAAGAAGAATCCAGGCTTGGTTTAATGCTCAGCACAGCTGAGACCTTCAGTGAGCATCAGGGGACTGGAATAATTTATGGTGGCCTTCTCATTTCACTTTCCAACCTCTGAATCAACAATTGAGGGTCCACTCATTACTTCACCAGAGCCAGCTTTGGACAGCTTTGAACAGCTGTAATTGCTAAAAAATTCTTCCTCATAAAGAAATCTAGTTTATCTACATTTATCTTTCCATGGAATCTACACACTGGTCATAATTTCATCCATTTAGTATAGAAAAAAATGAATATACTCTCTCTTCTAATGATATCCTTCAGGTATGTGAAGGCAGAATTCTTATACTTCTTATCCTGCTTATATTCACATGTCTAAGTGTCTCTGTGGCTTGGATTCATGTTTAGTATATCTCTGTGTTATTTGCAGTGCCTAAGAGTCCTTAGATTGGCAGAAACCTAGGCTATCATGGTTGGGGCTAATCGGAATGACTTGAGCTCTCCCTCATTTGTTACTCATCCTCCACATTATCCTGGGCATGTTTCCATGGTGATGGAGGAGGCACAAAAGAGAGGTCAAGCCCCCCTGGTAAGTTCTAGCCTGTACATGTGCCACATCCCGCTGACCAGTAGGGTGACCAACTGTCCTGGTTTTTCTGACCAAGGGATTTCCTGGAGACTGAGGAGCTTCCCAAAATGCAGAATCTTTAGTACTAAAGCCAAGACAGTCCGGGGAAACCGTAACAGCTGATCACCTGCCCAGTCATGTGGTCTGTTCCAGAGTCAAAATGGAAGGCAATGCAAAGCTGTAGGGCAAAGGGTACAGATTCGAAGAGCAAAGAATTGGAGCCATTAGTGTCATTAGTCTACTGCTGATGGACTGTGTGTTTCTCACATCACTCCTACACCAGCCTTTAGATCAATTCAGTGTTTGTCATATTCATTCGTCTTAAATTTAAAAAAAAAAAAAAAAAAAGGTCCAGTCAGGAAAAATGAAAGGCTCGTTGCTACAAAACATAGTGGGTTTTGTTTTTTATATCCTCATGCAGCTATCTTTCAAGTTGATGGCAGAGGTCCCTCAGTTAGCTGCTCCCTGGAGCATTCCCAAAACCAGCCTATGCACTTTCCAATTAGGCCCAGGTGAACTTAGCCCTGACCTGTAGCTCTGAGTGTTCGTGCCGATGCGGAAACAACGAGATGAAAAATGTAAAATGCAGAGAGCACAATTTTGTTTTTTGTTTTTATGTTTCTTCTCCACTATCCAAATAATTTTTGATTGGGTTTTCTCTCAGATCGGGACAAACCTATGCAAGATGACCTGCCTGGTGGGCCGAATCTTCATCAACTGCTGCCACCTACCTCTCCGACTTTTTTCTCTGTTATTGACACTCTGCTCCTATAAGTAAGTGCTCAATCTTTTATTTATCATCCACATATTGAACAGCTGTTATTGACTGGATACTGTGATAAACTTAGGGAATGTAGGAATGAATAAGTCTAAATCAGTGATGTTAAAGGAGCTAACAGCAGAGGTAGACTTCTAAACATAATGAGCGGGACTGTTTATATCAAATAAATACAAAAGTTGCCACCATAGAGATATGGGTAAAATAAATGTCAAGGACAGAGCTGCTCTCTTCTCCTACTACACAAGTCAGGAACTAGTTCACAGATGAGGTGCTTTTAGACTAGGTCTTAAAGAACGACTAGACAATGTATTACTTATAAAGCAGAGCAGTTCAGAACATGGGCTATAGAGTCAGATGGGGTTTGGAATGATACTCCTCCACTGGCTAGCACTGTGACCTTGAGTTAGTTAATTAACTTCCTATTTTCTGTTTAATTATGTCATACATAAAATGGTCTTTTAAGAATTAAACAAGATAAAATTATGTGTATGGCTGTATATCCATATACCCACACATAGTACAGTGCTTAGCATTGTGCTTCTCAGAAATCCTCAGTGTAGATATTACCATTAAGGTTACTTCTGATAGGGAAGTTACAAGAGTGGTTTGAGCAGAATGTTCCAGATAGAGAAAACACTAAATGTAGGAGCATAGAAAAGCATAGCATATTCTTGGAATTAAAAAACTAAAATCTGATGAGGGTGTTGAGTGTTCTGTGTCAAGATGCATGGTAGAAAGTCTAATAGATTGTTAAGGAGATGAGGTTGGAGAGGGGAAGAGATCAGTGAGAGTGAAGTTCTGTGAATGCCATGTGAAGGAATCTGCCAGGGGGTGCCCAACATTTTGGTGTCTCTGGGCCACACTAGAAGAAAAAGAGTCATCTTGGGCCACATATTAAATACATTGTGACACCTGATCACAAAGAAATCTCATAACGTTTTAAGTAAATTTATGATTTTGTGTTGGGCCACATTCACGGGCATCCTGGGCTGCATACAGCCCACGGGCCACAAGTTGGACACCCTTGAATGGGATGGTGTAGTCACTTGACAATAGAAAGGGTCAGTTTAGTGTCCTAAGAGGATCCATTAGAATATAAGAAGATGCATAAATGCAAAGGGTATATACCTTGTTTAGCACTTCCTGTGGGGACCTAATAGAATGCCTTTCTCAGTGTAGATGCTCTACAAATATGTGCAGAACGAACCAGTAAGTGAATGGCAGTGGCATCCAGAAGGCAAACAACAAAACCTGCTATAGCTGTTGAGGTGAATACCAACCATTTGACCTATGTCAGTGGCAACAGTAATATGTATGAAAAAAACTAGGAGGCAGAACTATTAGGACTTGGTCAGCCACTATCTATGGGTGGTGAGAAGAAGGGCGACAACATCAAGCATGAACCTCTAGGCAGAATCCCAAGGCAACAAGATTTATAGTGAATAAAACATTTTTAATTTAATCTTTATTGAATTTTTGTCCATTACCATTTAGTCCCCTTATACCTGCCCTCCCCCCAGCATTCACCACACTGTTTTTCATGTTCATGAGCCCTTTTTATAAACTCCTGTTTGATTGTCCAGGTATTCAGTAGAATATTTTACCATATGTGTGGACAACACTGTTGAGGGGATAAAATGAGATCACAGATTTGCAAACACTTTGTAAATTGTGAAGCAGCTGTGTAATGGTAAAAGATACCTATTCATTCACAGATGGTTTGATTGCCTGTCATAACTCTAGGTGCTGGGGATAGAGCATTAACCAGACAGCAACTCATTGTTCATGGAGTTTGTATTCTATAGTAGTAAGAGCTGCTCTGATTTTAAGTTGGTCCAGAATCACACATGCCCCTCCACAAAATAAGAGCTTACATGAATTGAACTTTTTTATTATACTTGTATAATATTATACAAGTGTTCTAGAGAGAATTTTATTTAATTCTGGGAGAACTCTCAAGATAAGTATATAATACCCATTTTGAAGATGAGAAAACTGAAACTTCAAGTATTTAAGTAGCATGTCAAGGTTCACAGTGCTGCAAAGTGGTAAAGCCAAAATTTGAAACTGGGTGAGGAGAGGGATATAATGGACTTTTGGGGGGATAAAGGGTAGGAGAACTCTGTTTAAGTTGAAAATGAATACTAACTATCACAAATATATATTTGGAGACTAAAGTGATTTTATTTTCATAATATAAGCTACACCCCTATGCCCCCCAGTAATCACAGTGCGGTGATTGCTAGGGGGAGGGAGACATAAGGGGACTAAATGGCAATGGAAAAACTACAATTAAAAAAATACAATTTCAACAAACCTCCTCATGGTCATGGGTTTAAAAGACAAGGGACCCCTTTCCTAGATAAGAGACTGATGTGGCCTTTCATAAGGACCTTTCCTGCCTAAGAACCTCAGCCACTCACATTTTCAACCTAAACCTGTTAAGAACAACATCTCAAGAACCCCATGAAGTTAAATACCCTTGTTAAAAGTGATCACATATATTTCAGTTAAATAATAGCTGTGGGAGAGGGCAATTAGCAGATGCGGTCAGGAGAGAAAAAGATGTTTTTAGATGAGATTGGAAATGAGATGGAGAGTCAATGAGGCAGAAATATACAAGATTCTTTTCTCCCCCTGAAGTTTCTTGAATTCTGTTTCTAATGATACCTTAAGATTTGGAGGGCTCTGACTGGAAAGGACACATTATGATCAAAGAAGTTCAAGGAGACTGACACCCAGTCTAACCCCGAGATCTCTTTCTACCTAGTTCTTTCTGTATAGCAGTGTTTTTGCTCAATCTTTGTTGTGTATATCTCTCACCTGCACTGAGCAGGGTGTAGGTAGCATGGTCTCTCAATTACTCTAAAGGGAAGAAGGCACAAGTCAGCTTCCCAGGCCCGGGAAGGAAGTCATCAACCTGGGGACAGTAAATATGGTATTCAGCTCAAATTCTGTCTTTCAGTTCCTGCAAACGTGCTTCAAATCACACCACTAATTTGCTGTCATTTTAGATTTGGATGTTTTGTGGTCTCTTAACCTGGCTGCAGAAATGCAAATGCCCATTTGTGGTCCTTCACAGAATATGCTATAACTTTATTTAAGAAAGGCAAATGAAGATAGTAAAAATCTCTGTAGGTCAGTGAGGGAAAAAGAAAAAGGCTGGGTGTTCACATGAACTGGGTTCAAGTTCTTCCCCCTACATTTATTAACCCACGTCTGTCTCATTCATCACTGTGTTTGGTGAACCAAGGATCCCTCATGGCAATTCATAAATATTCATTAGAAAATAAATGTGTGACGTTGGACAGCTCTCTCTCACTCTCCTTTTCACACTCACTCTTTATATCTCTCCCTTTTCCTCCTCATGGCAAAAGTTCATTAGTACTATAATTTAAAACATTGGATGAAATAACATGTAAAATTATGACCCAGCTCATGATCCACAATAAATATTTTAAAAATCTCCTTTCCCTTCCTCTCATAATTAGAAAAGTTTTAGTCCCAGCTATACTGTGTACCGGTCCCACCCTTGACCAAATCAATCACCATCTCTGAGATGTGATTTTCTTTCTTATTGCTACAAACTAAGGATAAAGCCATTTCATCCACCTCTCAGAGTTGCTCTGAAGAGTACAAGAGTTTATGGAATTTGATACACTTGGTAAACAGTAACAGGCTGTTTAAATATTTATTATCATTATCCCTATCATGATTTTATAGATTTGGATCACATTCTCTCACTGGAAACATATCTTCCATGGGTTGCTGGGAGTATCTGCTTTGGTGATGGCAATCTTAGAGTCATTATTAAAAAATTCCACTATGTTTTCATTAACTAAGTCTTCCTCTAGGAATCTGGATGCTTTCTAGTGCATATAATTGCACATAGCAAAAGATCCTAAAGGAATTTATGTGGCCTCAAGGAGCATTATTAATTGGGGTCCCTTCTAGTGATGTAATTTTGGAAGCAATTTTCCATGAAATTGCTGAATGTGTGTATCCATATAAATTTGAGCCCATTTGGTGCACAATTTTCATTTAGTTCAATGATCACGCTAATGCTATTTTTCAATAGATATTCTCGTTTAAGAGGAAGGGATACATTTATCTACAACACATGTCTGGAAAACAGACTTCAAACTGGATTGTCAGATAAATGTTTCTACAAGGATTTCCATATTTTTTTTTTATCTCACCTTCTCTGATGCACCACCACAAGGCTTTTACAATTGCATAAGGAAAAGGTCTGGGTCACTGAGTTGTCTTCAGTTACAGCTGAAACATTTGTCAACAAAAAGAATTGCATTTCACCCAGTTTTGTGACCTGACAGACTAACATTACAAGCAGTTTGAAGGATGAATTTTGGAACCAAGCCCACCCAGTTTGTGAATGCTGGATCTTCCCTACACAGCAGATTGCAACTGAGCTTTAGTTTTTCATCCTTAACAAGGAGTATAGCAATATCAATCTTGAAAGTTCTCACAGGGTTATTGTCAAAATAAAAGAGAAGCTAAAAATGTAGGTAAAGTTCTTAGCACAATGCCTGGCATAAAATGCATTCATTAAATGTTTGACATATATGACATCCTCATCAGCTATTGATGCTGAATTGACCCCAAATAAAATGTGTGTGTGCGTGTAACGTGAAGTGCAAAATGGTTTCATAATAGGTCCAAGTGAATCTGAAGATACACAATTATGAAGCAGTAGAGCAGGAAGCAGAATGAGTTTCAAGGGACCTCAGAGATGAGTCTGGCCAGTCTCCTGTATTTCAAGTGAGGAAACTGAAGTACAGAGAGAATAAGCAGCTTGTCAAAGCTAGTGGGAGTAACAAGACTAGATAGACTACTAAATGTCTTAGAGTCTAACTCAGTATCATCTCATTGAACACCCCTTCTCCCAGAGCTCCACTTGTCTGCCTTCCACTTACTCTCACTCCATAGACAGAAGTTAGTGGGCTGCTGTTTTTGAAATGAAACCCGTTCTGTCTTTTTATTTTCCATTTTTTTCCCAAGACAGGAAGAAAATGTTAGAGAGTGTGTTTCTTGTTTTCCACTTCTAGAAAATCCAAATACCACTGTGTTTTCATCCTTTGCATGTGTGTCCACATGTGCACACACACGCACAGTGTTCAGGTCCCCCTCCCCCAGCTCTACTAGTGTAGGACATCAGCAGCAACCCGCAGGTCACCACGGCCCCCCATTATCCTCAAAGTTGTCGGTATCAGTGATGAATCATGGTGATGGTAAGGCCCTATTAAATACATGGTATTCATTGTTACTTTTCTATCATCCCTACAGACAACCATGTTCTCTTGGCCTCAGCCTGCAATTGGCGTGGCCATGCTGTTGTCGATTCCCACACGTGTTTCTCTCTTATGTCCCTCACACTCTCATAGCACCACTCCACAACTTTACTGGTGCCTTCCTTCTTCAGATGCTTCCAAATTAAACTGACCTACCTATTATAACATTTTCTCATCCTTCAGAGATACAGAAGTCATTTCATACTTTTCAAAAGGCTCCCTCTGACCCCATTATAACCTAAGTTATTATCCTATTCCCTTATCTCCTCTTCAACCTAACTTTTCCAACAAAAAACCTAGCAAGTTGCCTGTACATCCTCCCTACTTACTTCCTTTAACACTTCCTTTAACGTAGGCATGGCCTATGATGTTGATCTCTCTCCAAGATAGCAATAGTTCCCCCCTGGTAATTGCTTTTGTATTCTTTTTTTGCCTTTTGCAACATGTGGCACTTGTGACCACTCCAGCCCCACTTCTCTCTAACGTTGAGCCTTATATGGGATAACAGTGTCCATGAAGGAAAAAAGTAGAATGAGAACTTACCACTATGTCATACCAGGAAGCCTAACACAGACAGAAGTCTGCTTTGGTAGCACTGAAGACTGATAAAATGGTCCTTTAACTTAAACGTGAGCACTCCGGTTTCATAGCCACTATCTAGTATCCAGGATTATCCCACAAATTCTGTGATTTTTTTCCCCCCAGGGTTTAATCTTCTTCCAGCCTTCTTGACACCCAGTTTGAAATCAGAGAACCTTATTCCACATTAGAAACACAGCACCAACAGCCAAATTTGGATCTTCTCTGTTTGGGTTTTATTTGCTTGTTTACTGTATTTTGCCATGTGTAACATGCACTCACATTTTTGGCCCAGATTTTCGGGGGGGGGCGGGAATATTCATTTTAATTGTTTAATTCGATTATTTATTTATTTATAAAAACAAAACTGAATTATTGTATCCCAGGGTATTACTTTGCATACAGACACCATTATTGTTTTCTATGGTTACACTTGTAACTCATTAGTGTAAACAAAAGAATTACAAACATTTATGTAGATGGAGAATTAGTACTACTCATGGATAATGCACATCCTTATTTCTCCCTCAAAAATATGGGCAAAACAGTGCCCATTATACACAGCAAAATATGGGTAATTCCATTTTATGTTTTACCCTTACATAATGTATATTTTTAAAAATCATTTTCTCCAGATGCCTTTTGTGGATAAACAATTCCAGCAGATGGATGTTGCTACCTTGTTTGGGTTTGCACACCTGGGTTCTAAACTGCATCATATGGCCTTGTCCAAATCACTTCAGTGTCTGTAGCTCTAAAATGGCCCTGGCGTAGGATTGGATCATTGCTTTTCAACATTCTCAAACAACAGAATCATGTTTTTATAACAAGAATGTTTGTTCATGATACTGAGATTTTACCAACCAAACTTTGTATTTTATTTCTAATTTTATTTCTTTTATCAGAGAATATAGTTAGTTTAATGTACAATTATATGGAATTTGCTGACACTACCTTTGGACTTTATCTGTCTATATTGTTAGGTGGAGACAAAGTTCATAAATGTTTCAGCTTCTTGGTGTATTATGTTAGGCTTGTTAATATGAAACATTTTCTTTTCTCCTTTTAGCCTTAAATTTTTATATATCTGATATTAATATTTCTATCCAAACTTTTTTGGTTTATGTGTCCTGTATATGTTTTCCCTTGTTATTTTAAGAGAAGTATTTCTTATAAGTAGCATATTATTGGCTCCTATTATTATTATTTTTTCTTTATCCACTTCTGTTTTTAATTCTCCCTTTTCTGCTTCTGTTATATTGACAATGTTTTCTTTCTATTTTCCCTCTTTTATTTTGAAAATTACATAGTGTGTTTCTATTATTTTAGAGGTTTTCCTAAATTTTCACTAGATATTTTACTTTTTTCCTAGCAACATCCAAGGTTAATTAGCATCTATAGTTGCCATGTTTTCAAGACACAAAATTTAATTGTTCTCTTGTTTCTAGCTCCCACCACTTAGTGGGTAACATTGGAACATTAATTCCAGATTGTCACAGAAAATATGTAAATACATGTATTTTTCATATTCATCTAGACACGAGTGTGTTATTTTCTTACCTCACCTAGCATTATTTCCTTCTGTATTCATTATTCTTTAAGTACATGTTCTAATAATTCTTTAGAAATATTTTTGCTAGTGATTTCCTGAGTCCTCCCTCTATAAATATTATTTCCTCTCATATTCAAATTATAATTTAGTTGTATATATATTTCTTATTTTAAATATATTTTGTATTTCCGTGTTCTGACTACCACACCTGTGTCTCCATACTCCGGGTTATTTAGCTTCTCTTTTATACATTTCATCTCCTTACACCTTTCTGATGCTGTGGCAGGTTTGGTTTCCCAGGAATCAGATGTTGTCGTGGAATTGGAAGTGCAAACACTTTACTGATATGAAAAGAGAGTGGCAGGACAGGGTTGGGGGGAGCTATCAGAATGCAATACTAACCGCACAGTCCCTGCCAGCTTAAATGAGGACTCCGGAACGAAGATTGCTTGTTAGGGGAGGCCCGCATCACATGTGCTAGAGCATTGGCTGGGGGCTGCCCTGAAAATAGTATGACCTTGACTTAAAAGCTGAGGTAGCCACTCATGAAGGCAACAGGTGAAGGCTGTTAGACAAGTACACCCTCGCAGCTGGACTTTTTCGAAGGGGATGTCGGGGTGCATCTCGTGTGGCAGAGGTACCTTCCGGGAGATTTCTACAGCTTGATCTTTCAGGTCACCTGTTTCTCCTTGACTCTGTCTATGCTACTGTTGAGTCCCTCTCTTCCATTGTTCCTATTATTATTTCCATTATATAATGATTTCCATTTCAATACTGCGATCTTCTTCTTTTACATAGTCTCTTGGTTTTGCATCATGAAATCTCTGCCTTCCTTTTTCATTGGAATGTTAGTTATGCTTGTTATACATTTTTTTCTAATTTTTATGTTGGCTGTTTTTCTTTTTATTGTTTCCCTGTCTTAGGGCTAGTGTTCACATATTTTGTAATTCTTGCCTATAAGCTTATGTTTACAGTTGAGTGTAACTTCAGGCCAGCAGCTGACTCGTCTAAGGGTAGACGATTCTAATAAGGTCTTTCCCTGGCTGTTTCCAAAAAGATTAAGACATGAGTGAAATGTAGCAGCAGGAGAAGGGCTTCTCCTACTGATCACTCCAGAAGGTTCCACCTTATCTCCCACCTGGAAATGGTGCCCCTGATCATTACTGCTTGTTCTAAAGGCCTGAAACGAGGAGGGTTCACAGAGCCTGGTGACTCCTCAACCTATGTCCATTCCCTTCTCCCCAGTATGCACTTGGCATTCACATCCAGGGGTTGAAGTGCCCACGGCACAAACCCTGTGCTAGCTAGAGCAATCCATAGTTAACCAACCAGTGTCTGGAGCTTCAGCTTCCTGTGGTCAAACCCCACCTCCTCTGAGCCTCTCTCATATTCCCTCTCAGCCTCTAATTAGACCACACCTCTGTACTTACTCAATTAAAGAACTACTTTTTATTATTTCAGGTGTTAGATACAGATCGTGGAGATAATGGAAAGAACTTCAAACACCATGATGACTAGCAGTCTCACCTTAATTCAATTTTAATTTTTCCCCAATAAAAACATGTGGCTGCTTTCACTGACATAAAAGGTGTGGGCCTGAAGCCTTTATCTCCAGAGGCTCCTTTTCCTCTCTCCTATGAAACCACGTGTGTAAAACTGTTGTACTGGATAATCTTCAGGCTCACTTTCACTCACATGTTTTGTGATCCCAGCATCCAGGGGTTTGTAAGAACTTTGAAGCCTCCAAAGGCAGTGTGACTAGAATTCTCCCTCTTTCCCTCCTGTTCCACAAACATAAACTACTACAAAGCCAGAAAAGCCCATGGGCTATTGCCTGGGTCCAGTGTTAAACAAAGACCATACCTTCACTTCCCTTTAACATTTTGGACCTCTTTCTCCACACCTGTCAGGGAACATCTCTACGCTTTTCCACATTCAATCAATCTTTCTCCCATTTCATTTCACTATTGATTATCTCCATGATGAGAATAGCTGATAGGTTGAGAGGAATGCAGACAGAAGCAAACTATAAATATCAGTTGTCCAGGTCAGGAAACTACTTTACAGATGGCTGGCCACTTGTGGAAAGATTGGCAATTTTTTTCTCATTTTTTGATAAAAGTTATTAAGTTAAATTTTGTTCTTTTTTTCCATAACATTTTCACACATTTTAGTTTTGAAAGTTGAGTTCAAGAAAAGGACTCTGAAAGATACCAAATGAATGGCTCTGTTAAATGTCTCTGGTTAAATAAAATGTTCCTGTGGTGTTTGAGAAAAAAAAAGTGAGAGTCATGAAGTGTTTTGGAAAGAAGAGTGTGAGTGCCATTAACATTCCCCACACAACACGGTGTGACATGAGACACATCTCTTCCAGATGTTCAGTGAAACTTATAACATATGCAGGCAGGAAGAAGTCTGGCCAAAATAATATTCTATAAAGGGGCTGATTGCCTGATTTTGCCCACTATGAGCACCTACATTTTGGCAATTATAATTAAGTGGAATTTACTCCAATGAAATATCAGCCTATGAAGGCATTTTCCAATGTGTGTTCTGCAGAGCAGTTGTCTAATGAGATATGCTATGAAAAAAGACCCGGTAGTCAAATAAAAACACTTTCTATTCAATCCTTCTTTGGGGAATCTAACACACACATGATATTAAGCAGTTTAATTATATTAACCTGGCATTTTTGAAAATTTGCTGCAGCACCCTTTTTGTTAAGGTTATTTGACATCCGTTGATGTGGACAGTTGGTGTAGCCTACTGGTTAGGAGCATGAGCCATCGAAAGAACCTGATTTCTAATCCTGGTCCTTCCTCTTTCAACTTCACTTTTCTTATCTATAAAAGGAAAACAGTAACAGCTACCTTTGCAGAATGGTTAGGTTCACATACACTCATGCATCTAAAGAAATGGGCTCTGTACCAGGCATGTGCAGAAGGCTTAGGAAGCAATAGCTGAATAAAATAAGCAGTGATTTTCATGATGAAATTAGTAATAACAATGGAAATTTTTTTAAAAAGAAAGACCTGGAAGATTACAGAGTGGTAAACACATGGATGTTTTATTCATCCTTGATTTGGTGGTCCTGGAGTCACAGTAGAGTGAGAGCAGAGATCCTGAAAAGGTTTGCTATGGGGTTGGGAGAGAGAGAGACTGACTGACTGCTTGGAGTCAGATTTCATTATTTCCCCTTTGGCGGAGCCCTCTCTGCACCCCATATGCCTTCCTTACAACATTCCACAATGCATTCTGTTTTCTCTCTGCTACTTACTCTTATATTTACCCTGATGATTAAGTTGCTTTGTATAATCCCCATGCCCTTCCTGCCCCACTATTCCTTTCTTAGTGATGAACTCTGAGTGTCCCTCAACACAACCAGTTTTGTGTAGCTGAGATTATCTCAGATGAGTCTGGGGAGAGAGATATTCTTGCCATAAATTGAGCCTTGGTTTACATTTGAATTGAGAGTTTCTAGCAGTTCTGTTTTAACAGAATGGCTGACCCTAGTAGGAGTTGGTAGGTTTGAATTTTCCTGTTAGTTTCTGTTCTTTACTACTGGATAAAATGAAGGAAAGACACACATCATCAAATTCATTTGGCAACTGGTCTTATAACTCTAACACGGGTGCTCAGAATTTCAGCCTTAAATCTGAGTAAGCATTAATCATGATCCATAATTCTTGGAAAGACATATAAAGTGGTATAATGATTGCGCATATGAGTTTTGATGTTGGTGTTAAAGACTAAAATGTGCTTATACTTGTTTTTTAATATTTAATTTTAATTTATTTTTTAAATTGAATCTGTATTGTATTTTTTCCAAATCTGCTTATATTTGGATAATTCACTTGGCCTCTACAGGCCTTGCTTTCTTTATCTATAAACTGAAAACAAAAAGGTACTTAATTATGAAGATTATTGTTAAGATTAAATACAATAGTGCAAAATATTTGCTATTCTGTTGGCTTAGGAAACTGTTAGTTTTCAGGAAAGTGTGAAATTTGACAGAGTTTAGTAGTTTTTGCATGAATCACATTGCAATCCTACAATGGGAAATTTCGCTAACTGTTGAGTCTGTCCATCCAGTTGTTAATTCACTTTCTTTCCATTAAAGAGGTGACAGAACAGGGTATAAACAAGATGTTTTGTCCCAAAGTCAGAAATATTAAAACAAAAGACCAAGTCTTACTTGATCTAAGACCAGCCTTACCATTTCAGGGTTCATTAGCAGGTGGGCATTTGTTTCTGAGAAGTTATAGATGCCTCCTAGCATCAAAGAATTTGAAGACTATTCTGTTAAATGGATGATTTAGAGCAGTTCTACAAGAAGGTACACATTAAGTAGTGGTTGCTCTGATCCAAGTCTCCTTGGCCCTGGGTATTTTCAAACACATGACAGAAACTGAGACAGCATAACACAGCTTGGCTCATAGCTTACAGGTAAGGAGCCCAGGTCATGTCCAGTTCTCTCTGTGGCTGGTCTAAACTGCTGTTCTGCCAGTGTGACAAGTATTTGATATCCAATTACTGTATTAACATTTATTTTTATCTGCCTGCTAATTTTCATCATATTTGAGTGATGTTTTATGGTTTAATTCACTTTGTGTGTCTTTATTGAAAAAATATTTTATAGTTTACAACATCATATGGTTCTATTAATTGAAGTGGTAGTGATATCAGCTGTTTCCCTCATCTGTTGCCTCTTGCTCCTGCTGGATCATTTCCGTTTGTGTTTTGTGATTTGGGGCTTTAAGTTCTTCCTCCTATACAGCCTGAGCTGAGAGCATAGCTCTCTAGAGAGGAAACGTGTTGAAATTTTCCAGGTGCCTCCAAAAAGGGCAATACACCTGGGGTCACTAGTATGTTAATAGCAAAGCTCATAACCTCACAAACCATAAAGCTATATAAATTAAAACCTAACAACTAAAAATGATATGGGGTTATGGTCTTAGTCTTAATCTCACAGATTATTGAAGGATTTTTTTCACCCAGAGACTAGAGACAGAAGGTCAAATTTTTAAACTTTACATGTTTTCATACAGCATGAATTTATACTGTGTGAATGATAGTTTTATATACTCCCTTCTCTCCATAAGGGAGTCCCATTTTAATGGGTCTTAGAACCAGTTCTCATCTTGACTCCTGGTGAACTCAAGGCCACCACTCTAAATGCGCGTTAAATCCCCCAGTCTCTAGTTCAACGGCCACCCTCACTCCCAGGTATAGTCTTAGCTCATGCATTGCTACCCTCAGTTGTGGTTCCTTTCTAATTTGTGGCAATGGGAGATCTACCTTTTGTTCAGACAAGCTGGGCTGTGCCCTTAGAAGAGAGTTTGCATTATTTTGTTGATAATGTCTAAGCATTTATTACTTTTGGATTCTGCAGTTGACCCTATAGCCCCAACCCACAGTCAAGCAGGGTTGTTTCAATTGACAGTCCTTCATCAATTCTGGGGAGTGAGCAGCACTATTGGTGTCCAGGATGTTGGCTCTCAGTCCCTCCTCTGCTTCCAGCAGAGCTGCTTCGCTTTTATCTGTTGTATACACTGGGATTATGAATAAGAATTAGTTGCATATGCAGGTTTAATAAAGTTCTGAATCCTGCATTACATTTTGGAATAGAAAACTTGGAGATGCAGTATAAAGAACATGAATCATATGGTCGAATGACATGACCATATAAGACATTCCAAATTGCTACAGTCCTATGAACAAACATACACTCTCTTTATGGTCCTGGAGCAGGAACCACCTCCCAGCTTGAGATGCAGTGAGGCAATCACACTTCCCCAGGGAGTAAACTGCTCCAGGAATAAGTTGAGCAAGGCCAGAGGCCCATTAACTCTGGTGAACTAGGAAAAGTTCCTTCATTACTGCTGGCAGCAGTGGGGACCTTATGTCTGGAAGAGTCAATAATGCATTATGTTACTTAAGCTGTAGAAAGACTTTATTGACTATGTCCTTTTAAAACCTATTTTCAAGGGACTTAACGCCAGGGAGGCAAGAACTCCTCCAGGCCCTAGGAGGCCCCACATAAGGTGGAATGCTGGCTGCAGGGGCCCTGTCCTAGATAAAGCATAGCAAGGGGGAACAGACAGACACAGGGGGTTGGAAAAGTTTGGTAAAATAAAAGAAGGTAAAAGGAGAGAGGGAGCAGATGGCTGCAGAAGAGAGAATGGAAAAAGATGTTAACACAGACAAATCTTCAAATGTTACATGTGAGATGCTGCATGTCTTAGAGTCAGAGACTTGCTGGAATTGATGAAACAGCCTGCACCAACTAACTTACAAATATAAATACTCAGGTATGACAAAGCTGATGAATACCAGCCTAACGCTAGTGAACCTCCCTCCTGCTATCTGTGGTTTCACTGGGTTGGCCTTCACTCTGTCCCTACCCCAAACCAAGGTCTTTCTTGCACTGAGTCATTGAACATGCTATCATTCCTGTCAGTGGCATTTCTCCACTTGAACTTTTTTTTCCCCCCAAATGCTACCTGCCCAGGGATATTGTCCCTGCTCCTCATAACATAGCTCCACACAAAGCTTAAAGAAGTTCCCCTTTAAAATGCCTTCTTAGAACTCAGAAACTTCCCTTTAACACACTTATCATGGCTGTAATGATATCTTTACTTTTGTAATTAAAAAAAAAATACTTCTTTCCTTACGAGAAGATGTTTCACAAAGGCAGGGACAGTCTGCTTTCAGTCCTAGGATAGTTCCCAGTGCTCTGCAATTCATTATTTTCCTGGGGAAATAAGTAAAAAGATAAAAATTTTAAAAAGTTAAATACAATTAGTCTTGTAATAAATTACTTAATGAAGTCCACTGCTGATTCTCTAGAAGATAACCATGAAAAGCCATGAAAAGCTATATTATTAGATTTACTGCAGGAAAGTACACAGAGTCTCAGTAGCATTTCCAGATAAAAATATAAAAGGTTGTAGCAGGTGAATTTAAGGTAAATGTTGTGAAATGGAAATTAGTTGGGATTGGGCAGAGGTTGTGACATAATAGTTTCATATTGATGGGCATAATGAGGTAAGGGTCTTGAAGTAATTCTTGATGATTAGGGTATTAATCTTGATAAGTAAGCTGTTAGTTGGTTCAAAGTCTTATCTTCCAGGAGCAGATAATTCCTAGAGCAGTTAAACTATGTTTGTTTATTCCCAGCACTGATTAGCAAAGAAAATAGGCATGCATGCATCCGCCTAGAGTTGTTTAGACCAGAAAGAAGGAAGTATGCCTATTCCCAGTATCGTCAAACCCTGAGCCAAGGAATTGTTTTTGTTTGAATTCTTAGTCCCCCATTTTGGTTGTACTTTGGTCTGAGTTTTCTGAGTTTTAGGATAGAAAATAATTTTCTCTTTTTTAAAAGACTTTATTTATTTAAATTTAGAGAGAGGGGTAGGGAGGGAGAAAGAGAGGAACAGAAATATTAATGTGAGAGAGAAATATCGATCTGCTGCTTTTTGAACAAACCCCAACTGGGGACTGAACCCACAGCCCAGGCACAAACCCTGACTGGGAATCAAACCAGTGACCTTTCACTGTGCAGAATGACACCTAACCAACTGAGCCACATCGGCCAGGGTAGATAGACCATAATTTTCTAGAGACTTGATTGATCCAGATTTCTACTACTGATTGATTGATGTGCTATCATAGATAGTTTCTGACATCAAAAATTAGATATTATTCTTTTTTGCTGGAAGATTGTCAGATCATTTGGTGCAACAGTGGCTTTGTTTGGGTACTTTAACACAAATGCTGAGAGAAGAGTTATAATTAGATTGCGCAGCCCACTTTTAAACCAGAGCCAAGGGGTTCAAATTAAATCAAGAGAACAGATCCTATCCCCAGTAGGAAGAGCCCACAGAGCCACATATGGGAGTATTAGATATATCTAATTTCATGATTTCTTTCTTCATGCTTAGCTTGCAAAGATTACTTGCTCCTTCCAACCCCACTTCCAAAAATAAAACCACAAATACTCCCCATATTTTAATTTACATTGCCTGATAGTCCATATTTAAATTTAGTCCTTTAGGCCTTAAGGATTGCCCTGAAAAGTAAATATCTAGCAGAGATAAGTTAGAGGAAAAGGAAATTTGCCTTTTGAGAACCTAGTATGTGCTATCATAGCAACCCTGTGAGTGCTGACAGCAAAATTTGAGGCATGGGAAAGGGAAGCAGTTTTCTAGGAATGGGACAAGTAGTAAAGTAAATACTCAATCCTGGATATGCATCGGAGTCCCTGAAATTTCAGGGACTGTGTATATCCCACTATACGATACAATCCCCCTTTGAGGAATAACACAATGAAAGTGTGAGTTAATCCTATATATTTTTTCTAATAATAGAGTTATAATTATATAATTCTCACTTGATCTCTAAACTGTTTATTTCTGGAAGGCTAAATGGGGGTTGGGTTTTTCCTAGAGACAGTGGGAAGCCACAAGAGAGACTAAGTGGCGACTCACAGGCTTAGTTTTTCCTTTATTGTAGCCTTTTGTGGGATGATAGCAAACAAGGCTGGATCCCTGTTTATGACACAGAGAGTTAAAAACAGACCTCTTCTTAGAGATAAGGATATATGAATAGAGATCCACTGTCAGATGGGAAGGGCTGTTGTTTTCCAACTTGAAGAAGGATGCATAATTTAGGCCAAGATAATCACCAGTGATGCATACAGCAGAGATTAATTTGCAAATTTAATATCAAAAGATTGGAGGACTTGCTTATGAAGCCACAGCTTCTAAATTATATTGAGGCATTGGTTAGTAACAAGTGCTCAGGAGCCTCAATGTGCAGAAGAATATTAAAAGATACCACATGTCCTCTAATTAAAATCACAGCAAAATGTGTAATGATTGCAGATATGATATTAGCAAAGGGTAGGGGGACAATTGGAGAGCAGTGCCAAGGAAGCCAACTGGGGCTGGAGTCCACGGCCTCCATGGGGAGAGGCCTTTCTCCAAATTGCTGTGAAATCCCTGGAAATTAGCAAGAGCCAGAGGGAAAGCTAATGTTCATTGCTGGCATTATAGGAAATGAAAATATTGCTCCATCACACAGGATTTGGACAAAGGTTTGGTCGGTCTGTTCAGTGCAAAGTGGCAACTGGGAGCAATTAAGAACTGAGCCTGAGCTTGCAAGTGACTCACACCCAACAATAAAATCAGATGTTTCCAAGCACTTGATGCTTTAGAAATTTTTGGTTGGTGGATTGTATTGTCTTTGTCTGCTTGTGTGCTTTGTGATTGTTTTTTTAGAGGAGGCGGTGGAGATTAAGAGGACAAAGCCACAAAAATGGAAAGCTTCCCTTCATTCCTAAGAGAACAGTGTTGGGGAAATTTGAGAGGACTGGCAGACCAAGCACATAGAAATCTTTCCAAGAAACTTCCCGTGAAAAAAAAATGTGTCATTAAGAACATGTCCAGCATTTTAGAGGCATGGATATCTAGGGCAGTGGAGTGTATTTAGGATGAAGGCAGAGTGCAAGCTTTTTTGACAGTTTCTCTTCAAACTTGAGAAAGCTGGTTGGAATTAGCATGAGGCACAGTGACCATTGAGATGATATGAAAGTGAGTAAGAATAATCATTTCTTTCTTCATCAGCTCATCCCTATTCAATAATCCTCCTAACCAGCTCTTACTCCTCTGTTGGTTATACTTCCTGGGTCCTAACCAAAGAGTAGAGTAAGAGCCAGACCAAGATCATTTTGAAAGCAGGGGACATTCATACATATTGTACATAAGCTTCCACCTCCCATTTGTTGCCCAGAGCATACATCATTACTCCATCCCAACACTCTTTTGCACTGACTCCAGAAGCATGCTCAGAATCCTTCTCAACAGAGGGTTCCAGACGTCACTATCAGTCTTCAGAAATGGCCTGCAAGATGCCAGCCATATGCTAGGGAAGTCCTGAAAATTTAGAAGATTCCAAAATACTTCTTATCAACAGGAGAGGAATGTAATGACAGTGGGGTGTAGGTAAAAGAGTACCAACTGTCAGAAATCCAGGGCTTCTGTGTCCTCACCTGTTTACTACTCTCGTGATTTTGGATAAGTAATACTACCTCTTTAATCCTTAGTTGCTCTGTCTATAAAAGTGAAGTATTTGTGCACCAGTAATACTTTGCAAGGATAATAACAACAAAACGCAGTAGCTGACAAATATTTGGGAGCCTTGTGATAGGCAAGTGCACTACAACAGTCACCACATCTTAGTCGTTGGACTCTTTCACAGCTGCGATGGAGTTGCTGGCAGAGAACCCAAACTTCTGTTAAGCTGCTTTATACCACATTCCCTACTTCAGTTGTCCTCAAACTTGAATGGCCATCAGCATCACCTATGGGGCTTTTTAACACATAAATGACTGGGACCTATACCCAGAGTTCCTGATCCAGTAGGATGGAGAGGGTGGGGTCCAAGGATGTACAGTTCTACCAAGTTCCTCTGTGATGCTAATGATCCAGGTCCCTGGACAATACTTGAACAACCTCTGTCTCACCTACACTCTACATTGTAATGTTTACTCATTTCCCATATTTTCCAGAAAGCTTCTGCAATAAACTCCCAGAAATCTCTTATTTTCCCCAAAATACTACCACCCTGACACTTGGCTACCATTCCTATGAGACTGAAAGTTAGCATGTTTATATTTTTTAGGAATCATTATCAGTTCTTCCTCCCTCCTGAATAATGCTTCGCTTTGCATCTGCCAATGTTTTTACCCAGGCAATCACAGGTGCCTGCTTGTCGAACAAAGATCACCAGCTTGAGCCAGCACAGTTTGTCCATGTTGCTTATTCGTTAAGATGAGCTCGTCCCATCTGTCCGCATGCCACACACCCGGGGTGGCGAAAGCAATAAAAGAAAGCCACTCTTTGACAGGCCTTCCGGCATAATGTTGACATGAGTAGAGATTATTATTTCTTAATGTCACTGCTGTTTCCAGTGCCCCCCAATAGATCTGCTTACAGGCTTGGCAAAAGGGGGAGGCATTGTTAACACTGTACTTTAAGGGCAGCATTGCACTGGGCTTTCAGAGTGGCTTTTCCTGCCTATCGATTGGTGAATTGACCTCAGTTTGATACCCCTTTCGCCATTGAAGTTATTGCTGGTGTATTTATTCACTAGATTCTAACTATGACCACTGCAGGGATGACTTGACTTATATGCTTCTTGATAGAGTATGGACAGAAACAGGCTAAAAAGGTGAAGATGCTTTTCAGTCACAGGTTGGCCACTAAATTGCTATATGACCTTGGATGAATCCCTTCTCTTCTGTGGCCCTGTATTCCCTCATCTATATCCCAGGTCTGACCTAAGAGGAGGCAATGATTCTGTGTAATTCTTATTTGAAGACTTGAAGCTCCCATGGGTACAGCATGACCTGCTTGAGAAGGCCCCCCAAATAGCAGCAAAGTAATTGCAATGTATATTCTAATAGCAGCAGCTGTAGTAATAGAGCCACCCCCTCCCCGGATTCCTCTTTAGGGGTGATATGCCAGAGTGAGAAACAAAATTACTATGTCTGTTCAGCAAATTCCTCCTGACAAAATCTTTAAGCGTTGACAAGAGTAATATACTGAAAATTAGTTTAGAAGTGTTTCAAGTTTCAAAAATCAATCAAAATCAAATTAGGTTCTGAAGATGCTGTCTGTTGAGTTTTAGGAAAAAATAAAGATCTGCTTCAGCATCTCGGGAAAGTGGCTGTGACCCCCAAAGAGGTGACTCTCACACAGAAAGCAATTGTCCTTCTTTACGTCTACATTTTAGGCCCTCTCCCAGGACTTGACTGAGTGTCCCCCTGTTCTGTCAATCTAGACATTTGTAAATAACTCACTAGCTGACCTACATTTTAATCCCATATCTCTCTTTTCCATTCCCCAATTCCCAAGCCCCATCCAAAGTGGAACAAGAAACAAATTTTAAAAACTAAAAGAACAAGTCTTACCAACTAGTATGGTAAAAGGCCTGGTGGTGGAAAGAAAAGGAATTAATAGGCCATGATCTCCCCTAACTTGGCCTGATTGTCAAGTGCAAAGGAGCAGATGGTGGAAAAAGATCCATATTTAGGATATGGGAATGTATGCATCTGTGGGGGCAAATAATGAACAGAAGTTCAGCTTTGCTTTTGTTTCTTCTCCAGACACATAGCTCATAAATCAGGGTCTTTCTTAGCCTGGGAAGATAACAGTGATCACATTAGCATTTATTTTCAAATTATAGGGGCTCAGTTACCTTCTCACATTGGCTCATGCTACCCACTCTGTTTGCCCTTCACCCTTTCTTAATAATTTTTCAGAATTCTTAGAGGACTGAACATGTGTCCAAAAATCAGGCTGGCAGCCACTGTCACCACAAAGAGGCCCTGTGTGTTTCCTCTCCTGCTTGTCAGTGCGTGTTACCTGTGAAGCTGCCATATTTGTCATGCCCCTTGAAGACCACTAAGCCTAGGCCTAGGGTGCTATCACCCAGTCCTTCTCCAAAGTGTCTTATCCTCTGGGTAGAGCTGAACAATGGCCTCCTTCTACTCTGTGAAAACTGGGTCTCCGAACAGCCCTGCTTAGACCTAGATCACTTGGTTCACTAATATTTTGTTAAGACACTGCATTCATTTCTGACAAAACCCCTCTCACCACCAAGGCTTATATCCAGAGAAGGGACTGACTGACTGACTGACTGACTGTGTGTGTGTGTGTGTGTGTGTTTTTTGAAGTAGCTCCACAGATCCCCCAATTTAAAGGAGTAGGGGTGGGTTTTGCTCTGTGTGTGTCATAATAAAGCCCTTTTGGCTAATAACTTGGAACAAGGCAATAGTCTGTCTAACAATAAATGTCTTCAATTTTTGATAGAAGAAAGAAAAAAGGAATGCTGATCATTTGACACAATATATTTCCAAGTTTCAAATTCTCCAAGATGTCAGGGCTCTTAGAACTAAGTGTTACTCAGTACCTCCCTGATTCATGATATTTTTGTATGACCTCTTCATAGCCAAATTAGCTCCTAACCTACTGATTTGGAGCTGTCTACAATGGCTCCCCGCTATCCTACCTCAAAGGCACAAACCTAAGCACAGACTTGCCTACACATGGAAGAAGAGCTGCATTGTCAGGTTGTCATTTCCACCTACAGACCCCTAATTTCAAATCATCATGTTTTCCTCTCCTCTGAAGAGTTTAAAATTCTAAACATTTCATTGATTTTTCAAGTTGTAGCCATTTCTCTTAGGTTCCCACAGTCCTCAATTTTGGCATTTATCCTAATTTCTTGTAATTGTCCATATGTTGCTTCCCAACTTCATAAAGACATTAGCTCTTACCCTTCCCAACCCCATCCCAGCTACACCAGATACATGTGAAGGATTTATCTGTGGGTGTTTCCTCTCTCTGTATAGTTAGCCCTGTTTTTGACAAATATCTTGAGAACCAAATGGCTCTTCTTCTGCACTTGAGGTGCTTCCTGTCTTCAGCAAAACCTGGGGGCCAAAAATATATCGAGCTGGTTGATGCTGGCCCTCCCCCACTGACTTTGTAGCTGGGAGTGCCTAGAGGACATTGTCTAACTCAGCAGCCTAGGAAATAACTTGGCATATACTGTGTATACTCAGTGTTTCTTGATTAAAGAGATGGGTGGGTGGATGGAAAGGATGATGGAAGGAAGGCTAAATAGAAGTATGGATGAAAGGTACTGTTTTGAAACATCAGGCATTTTCTGAGTGAAACTGGCCTCCACACATGGAGCGCAAGGAGAGACCAAAGAAAAAGGCATGCCATTCCAGATTTGCAGGTAAAAGTTTTAATAAGAAAGTGAACTTATATACTAGGCTTGTCTGGAGCAGCCGCAAGACTAGCAGATCTCCATAGGCACCCACCAGAATCTTAAAAGTTTATGTAGAGAGGCCTTAACAGGATTCAGCCATGTGTACCATCTAAGTGGTCTCAATAGCACATTGCTCTTTCAAGGCCATGTCCTCGAAATGGCTTCTACAATGGGAACAGTGGGCAGAATGAACCTTCCAAGGGCAGGTAAGGGGATAAATAACCTCTGATTGTCCAGGCCCACCTCACAGGTAACCAGTGGTCACATCCTCTCCAACAGAAAGAAGGATAGAAAAGTGAAATGAAGGGCTTTCCTGGCAATAATAATAATCATGATTATGTTCTGCTAAAACAAAATTGCTCCACTGAAAAGACAGATTTTTTCCTATTTAATTAGTTCCACATGGGCATTTGGAAAATTCAATATATGTAGATAAAACCAAAAGTTACAATTAATTCCCCCATCTGGATTAAACTACTGTTAAAATATTGTTGTGTTTCTATATGGATGTTTTTCTATGCACGCAAGGCCAACATATTTTCCTTAATAAAGTTGTTAGTATTTTCTCCTTTATAACCTCCCTTCTTTTTGACACTTACGTTATACCACAGGAGGTTTTTCTTCTGTAAGATACAACTTATGATCACTTCACAGTATTATGTTGTATTAATATATTCAGATTATTTAACAATTTTCCTGATACTTATTAACAATTTTCTTTGACATTTAAAAATTTTATTTAAATTATAAATAAAGATGTCACAATGATTTTACTCATTTGTGTGCATATTTTAGGAAATATTTGGGTTAAAATGTCTAAGATATACATAGATCTTTAGCCATATACATATAAATATATAAGACAGATAGATGCACACATACATACCTACACCCAATCATGAAGGTGAGTGACAATTTCAGGGAATTTTCACTTTTCTCACTTTTGGGTACTTCTTGAAAGCAAAGAAAAAAGGCACACTTCAGTTCTAATAGATTTTCATAAATTACTTCAGGGTCAAGTTATATAAATAGCATATGGCCACAATTTCCCTGATTAAAAACCCAGAAATCATTTCGACTCTTCATCTCCTTCTTTCCTAACATCAATTTAATCATTAAGTCTTATGCATGCTACTTTCGTAGTGAGTCCCTTAAGCCTGCCTTCCCCTCCAGCCCGTCTGGCACTGTTGCAGTCCAGGTGCCGTGCTTGCTTTCCTGAGTTAGCTAAATTGGTCCTTGTAAGGGCTCACTGCCTGCTATCTCCCTTTTTAATCTGTTGCCTCCCACAGTGTTTCCCATCTTAGAGCACTGGTCCCCATGGCCTACATGATGAAAGAAGTTCTGTGACAAATTAAATTATGAAAACTCACCTATTTCTCCTTTTGGAGCTACATGAAGCATATCAGTGTATAAGATGTCCTAGGAAGTCCTGTAGTTAAATAAGCAAAGGAAACAAAATCAATAACAAAAATCCTAATTAGCATACTTGAACCTCAAATTTGCTAAACCCAACTCATTTGTTCTGTGATTTCTATGTGTGATACCTGAGTGCATGAGTGTCTAGCTATATATTTGTGGCACCTTTTAATAACCAAGTTGAATTTGTGCCTCAAGAATGTATTTTGGGGGGTAATTGTATATTGTATCTTTCACACAGCTGATAAAGTAATTTTCTAAAGACTAAATATAGTTACATATATAAATACTTTTAAGCTCTAAAAAAGTTTAAAAGAATATTTAAAGTCTTTAAAACTCTTTAAAAAGAGTTCTCCAGTGTAGTATAAAATCTATACCCCTACCATGGTACTCAAGACCCTTTATAGTTTGGTGTATTCACAATACTCCAGTCTTATTTCCCATTGCTTTTCTGTATCATTAGAAAAATCCAAGGATATCTAAATTCTCTCTCTTTGAATGTGCCATAAATTTTCATCTTCTTATGCCTTGATTTCTTTTGTTTCTTTGGTGACCTTCTCATGTAGTGTTATTTGATCCACCTTTAATAGAATATCAAAACCTGATAAAATCTTTCCCCCTTCTCTAGGTCACTTATTTCTTATCTTTCAGATTCCAACTAAAATAGAATATTTATGAAGCATTTTCTAATGACCCAGAAAAAGCTAGTCACTTTTTCTTAATTGCCTCCAAGGTTGGCAGCCTAGTAACCATCATCTCCATTTAATAGATGAGAAAACTGAGGTTTGGAAAGAGATGGACTAAGCAGGGAAATTTAGCAAATTACCTGTTTGAATAATTGTGGGCTCTCTGCACACTCTCTGTCCTTGCTGATCATCTAATTATATTTCAGGGAGATCAGATGATGGAGAATGGAGGAAGTGGAGGAAGTGAATGTCTAGGGACTTCTTGATATCCCAGAGGATGAGCACTTAGTTCAGACACAAGAGGCCTTAACTAAATCCCGAGTTTGTTTATGGCTGTCAGAATTGTGCTTGGCACACTCAGTTCAGATTTTCAGGGATTTAGCTTTTAGCTGGCAAAGGAAGTTGCATAAACCCAGGAAATAGGAAGGGAAAAGTAGAGGGAAAGCCAGCTAATCAAAGGCTATTGAGCTCATTAAAAAAAAAAGAAAGAAAGAAAAATGTTGGCTTGAGTTACAGTTTGTGGGGAAGATGTTAGTTTTAGCTCACTATTCAGTAATTGTTGACATTTTGGGTCTCAAAATTAGCTGTTGACTAACTCATTTAAGCCAAGAGTTAAAATTTCCAGGCTCTAGCAAATATGAGGATCCCGGAGTGTGCATGATAAATACTGTTAATAACAGCCTATATTTTATTGGCATGTAATACTATATAGGATAATTTTACCTCTCTCTGCCTATTTGCTAGAATACCCACTCCACACCCATTTTAGAGAGTGGGAAATTAAAATGCAGACATGTCAAATGATTCTCCAAAGCTGACACAAATAGGAAGGGCAGTGTTAGGACTTGAGCCCATACCTTCTAAATTCTAGTGATGCTAAGAAGAGTCTTTTAGCGTGGCATGGCTTAAGGAGATCATGTGTCAGCAGTTTCTTCTCAATTTTCAGGATTTCCCAGGTACGGAGGAAGGAGAAGCATCTTAAGACAGAGAGAAGGAAGAGGTAGTCAGGGGGCAGGATACCAATGGGAGAGGGAGCTCCCATTGGCAGGATGGAATGAAGCTCTGCAAACATGACCCTATGGGCAGAGGACAGGGGCCAGAGTCTCTCCCCCTGGCTTGCTCTCTCTCTCCTTCCTACTCTTGTCTCTTACATTCTCCTATTGGGAATGATAGCATTGCTTGTGTTATCTGTACAACAGTCTAATCTCTTTCAGCACCAGGTGCTGAGATCAATTTGGCTGAAATGAGTTTGATGTCACACTTGAGTATCTTATTAACTATGGTAGCTGGATTAAAAAATTAATTAGTGATACATAGTCTCTATTTTCACTGGGAAGAGTGTTTTATGTGTTTGTTAACTTAATTACTGATTTCACCAACATTCATGGAAAGCTTACTCTGTTACAGACACTGTGCAGAGTTCTGAGGTATGCGAAAAAGGCAAAGCTCTCTGCATTTAAGGAGTACAGAGTACAGACTGTGGTTATATAGCTCTAAACCCCTCTGAGGGATCCCGGAACTTTTTAAATGATGGATATATCTTCCTAGAAATATAAATACACACACAACACACTAATACACACACTCTTTCACTGGTGGGAAAGAGATATGAGAATCTATTCAGACCCTCTTAAGATCAAGCATTGTCTTCCTAGAAGTCCGTAAGTCTCAGGTTAAAATATTCTGGAACAAAGTATCATTAGAATGACTCACTATTTATCTTAATCTCACTGTATCGAGGGCAGTAGAAATAAAAGAGCAATGTTCCATTGACTGTCACCAACTGCCACCTCTTCTCAGTCTCCTTTGCACTGTTGAGGAAAAGCCAAACTGCATTTCCTAGAACCCCGTTGCACAGCGTGGCTCTGGCTTAAAGTTTGCTGATGGGCGACACTAAATTTGGAAAGCAGAAGGGGAAAGGAAGCCATTATTATCTGCACTAGTCACAGCCAGGTATGTTGGGATATCATGAAATTTACAGTGACTTGCCAGAAAGCTCTTGGAAACCACGTGCTCTCACTACTGCACACAGACAGATGGCAGGACCTTCCTAGAGACTCTTGCGAATTGCAGCAGTATCCTGGAGAATGTTTGAAAACCATCGCTTCTGTGTTTCAGGTGGGGTTCTATGACAACTCACTGATCTTTGCTCCCGTAACTTTCAGTGGCTGGGTAAATCCGCAGTGTTCATATTCAGTCATTCTTGTGTAGAACACACAGAGTGGCTGCCGTTTTCTTGACTGAACTCTGAACTTGACTGAATTCATAATAAGGAGAAAGGTATGTTCTCTCTTCTCTGTTCTCTAGGGTGCAAACTTTTTTCTGCAAACCTAGGCAATATTTTTGGCTTTGTGAGGTAACCTTGTTCCTGTTGCAACTAGTCAAGTCTGCTATTGTATTGCAGAAGCAGCCATAGAAAATATGTAAACAAGTGAGTGTTCCAATCAAGCTTTATTTACAAAATCAAGTGGCATGTAAAATTTGGCCCATGGGCTATAATTTGCCAAAGTCTGCTTTAGAGAATTAAGCTAAGCCTACTTCTCAGTTCATGACTTACGGTCTTCATCTATCTGTGCAAGCCCTTTGCTTTTTTGTTTGTTTGTTTGTTTTTGAATATACAAAGTCTTCCAGGGAAAAGTCTAGTCATTGTTAATGTAATGAGAATGGTTTGCGCAACATAGATGTAACCTGGCAGCCAAGGAGAGTGGACTGGAATGCGCATGTGTGAACAATGATGACTTCACTGTACTAGTCAGTGGGGGCAGTAGACACTGTTGAGTGAGCATGTGTACTGTGTGGCCACCACATTCAAAATGACTAAGCTAGTAGAACAACAAATCTACATCAAATTTTGCATTAAGCTTGAACATTCCTCTGCAGGCAACTATTTGGATGATTCACAAGGCCGCAGCGATAGTCAACTGGTAATTGGCACCTTCATCATGACAATGTGCCTGCTCGTGCATCACATCTCATGCAGAGGTTTTTGCTGAAACGTCAAATCACCCAGGTGTCTCAGCCCTCCTCTAGCCCAGATTTGGTGCCCTGCGACTTCTGGCTTTTCCAAAAACGGAAATCACCTTTGAAAAGGAAGAGATTTCAGACCATCAGTGAGATTCAGGAAAATACGACAGGGAATCTGATGGTGATTAGAACCGTGTGAGGTCCCAAGGTGCCTACTTTGAAGGAGACTGAGGCTTCATTGTCCTATGTACAATGTTTCCTGTATCTTGTATCTTGTTCAATCATTGTCTCTATTTTTCATATTGCATGGCTTCTGGAAAGAACCTCGTGTGTGTGTGTGTGTGTGTGTGTGTGTGTGTGTGTACTCCTTACATATCTATTTTCCTCTTCTATTTTGCTAGATAGATAATGGATACATATACATCCATTTTAAAATATTCAAATGCATTTTTTTGTGCATATTCTTACAAAATTTGCATTGTCTTATTGCATATATTTTAACTTTAAATTAAATTAAATTTTATATCATGTTCTTTTTCTTTCTTTAAGTGGTACTCTGCCTTTACTAGGGTTTCTTATTGTAATCTGTCCATCTAGTTCACTGTTTTTAACTAGTGAATACCACTCCATGGTGGGGATGGTAGATATCATTAATGGTCACCAATATGAGGTTTCTTTTCTCTGGGTCATCAGATGATCAACTACTGCCCTGAAGAATTTGTCTAGACACTTATTGTACTCTGCTGGAGTGAAAAATTAATTTCTGTTAGTGCTCATGTATTGCCATGGAATAATCTAGCCTATCCTGGTGTGTTGCTTCTAAGTGATGTACTGATTAGTACAGCATCATGTAATCCAAAACAGGACACCCATCCACATAATGGTTCACTGAATTGCTTAGGTAACATAGCACAGTGATCAAATCACAGTTTCTGAACCCATATGCCTTGGTTCAAATTCTTGTGTCACAACTTACTAAATGCGTAATTTGGAGCAAGTTTCCTTACCTTCTTTGCCTCTGATTTCTCATTTACAACATGGGGATATTGTTAATACATACCTTATAAGGCTATCAATATGATTAAACTATTAGAACAATATCTTTAAATTTTATACTACTTATTAGCACTTTAAAAGTGCACCATATGTGTTTTTAAATAAAAAGTTACATAAACTGATTGCCACCAAAAATTTCAAATACAAGATTTAACATCTAAGGCCTTTTCATTCTCAATGCTTTGTGCTTGCAGGGGATAAAAGCAGGGCAGGTGTTGTTGCCCTCAATTTGCAAAAAAGGAAATCAAGTCTCGGGTGAAGTCAGTTCTCTAAGGTCACGTTGGTCATCATAACAGCAAGACTCAGACCTTTGTCTCCCAGCTCGAAGAGAGTAAATCCTTGGTTTCTTTGGTCCATCACAATAAGGGACTCTGTGTTTGGAAAAAGCCACCCAGCAGAAGCTGGTGTGATGGATATTAACACAGGAGCTCCAAAGGAAGACACGCTGAATTGTAACCGGGCAGTGCAGGAGGAAGGGGCATAGGGAGAGGAGAGAATCAAAGAGGAGTGTGGGAGGGCAGAAGCCAGTGATGTGAGCAGAGGCGCGTCCCCTAGGACAGAGGAAAAGAAGGGTAAAGGAGTATTGATCTTGAGTGGAAAACAGTCTACTGATTTTTCATCCTGCTTTCAGATCATCTGGCATCAAAAAACAGTCTGTTACTGAGCTTAGCTTTGGAGATAGTGCAAGAGATTGAACAGAATCATTTGCTGACATGGAAAGCACCAGAGTAGTTTTTGATTATACAAGCTGAGCTGCAAGGTAGAGGCAATGTGAAACCTGATAAATCATGTACCCAGTGACGGGCAGGCAGCAGCCAAGCACACACACCCTCTCTGAAAATAATCCATTTCCTAACCTGAGATGGGAGTGACTTTCTTTTCAAAGGAAGTTGCAAAACACCTCAGGCCAAACCCAAGGACGGAACAGAGCACATTTCAATTTCCAAGGTCCTTCCCCAACAATTACCATGTAGGATTCTCAAAGCAACCCCATGAGAGTAGGCTGGGTTCCATTTATGATTCTCGTTTTACAGACAATGTAACTGAGGATTAGAAAAGACAAGGACACAGGGCTCCAGAAGCCCTGTGCAAAAGGTAGGAGCAGATCATGGCTTCCTCATAACTGCTCAGTTATCTCCACAACAGAGCACATTATACCTGGCCAAATTGATTTTTCACAAAACAGGGTTGATATTGTCCCCATGTGAATATATACATATTTATCAATCTAAATTATATATTCATGTATCTTCATTTTCCATTCATCTTTGTAATCTGTTACCTATGATCAATCCCCATCACCTCTTCACATTTTTATAATTATCTGTATCAATATATGTATAATTTATTATGCATCCTGTTTGGTCATCTTTACTTGGATACGCTGGCTGATGCGAGGTGTCTATGATTAATTACATCATAGGAGAAAGTGCTGCAGCATGTCAACATTAGTGCACGGTTATAAAGCTCACACTTTTTGCATTGTTTCACTGACTTATTTAACCTCCCTGAGTCTCAGTTTTGTGCCTTGCCAAGTAAAGATAGAAATATCCACCCCCTCGAGCTGGGAGAGATGTAATAAGATAGTGATTATAAGATACTGAGTACAGTTTCTGTATCAGAGTAAACCCAATGTAATTGTTCATTCATGCTCTCTCTCACCAGAACCTTGTTTTCCCTCCTGGCCTTTTAGCTTTTCCATGGATTCCAGTTGGTCTTAGTTTATCTTGTCTCTGAACCTCAATATCATATATCATGTAAATGGATTATTTCAGCATTTGCCCCATGGTTCTAAGGATTATCTATTTTAGACCGAACGTTGCAATTTGGCTGCAAGATTCTTGAGTCAGAGCTTATTATTCACTGTTTAGGAAACTAAGAAGTAATTCTGAAAACCACTCTTCTGAATCATCTGAAGAATTTGCATCAGGCTTTGCTCATAATTGATCCCAACTAAATATTTGATAAATTGTATGGAGGAGGAGTTCCCAAGCAGCACTCTCAGGCATAGGAGAATTTAGGGGCAGAGACACACAGGAGTTGACTCTCCATACAGATAGAAGAACTGGGATAGCAGAGTCCTCTGCACTTTCAACAGAATATTTATTCATCCATTCCTTCAATCTGTATTTATTGAGCAACTGATCTATGTTAGGCCCTGTGTGCTGGGAATACAAAAGTGAATTAGACACACATACACAGTCTGGAAAACTAAAGACACAATTCCATTCTAGTGTGATAATCATTGTGATAAGGAGGCACAGGGAGCTTTGGGAGCACTGACATAATAGACATCTGATATTTGTCTGCCGATATTTGTTTGCTCCTCCTTCCTCTGGTAATAGCACCTCCTTACTTTGAAGAGCTGAAGATGTACTGCTCTGTTTAGTCCATGACATTCATGTGACCAGGTCTGGCTAATTATAAACTCTTCTTGTTGGCCATAATCATTGACGTAAATGTGGGCATGTGATTCTGGGTGGTCCAGCTAGACTCCTTTTCTTCAAATGTAGAAGCAAATGCTGACAAGAAATCTCTCTTTATATAACTAAACTCGCTTAACGTAAGCCAAGAGATATATGTGGTTTGGCCCCTCCATTCCGAAATAAAGTTTGTACTCAGGGCAGTGGAAATAAAAGGGTAATACCCATTGCATGGAAAACCTCATTGGCATAAGAAAAATAAGTCAAACTTTTGGGTGATGCAGGTAATAGAGATAAAGAATAAACAGATTCTGGATAATTTTAAAGTACCCAAGTGCTCCCTGAGGCCATCTGTGCCCTTGGATTTCCCAATTACATGAGCCAATAAACTCTCATTTTTGCTCAAAATCTGAAATTTTTATACAGACATTTATACACCAATTCTATTACTCTAAGTATGCACAGAATTGTAAACTGTTTCAAAACCATTTTGTTGATATTATCTTGTGTGCCTCTCAAGACATTGTTGTGAGATCAGTTGATATTATATTATAATTCTACCTGAGGAAAACACTGAAACCAGAAAAAGAATGATGCAGCTGAGGTTGGACAAGTTCTTTGTGGTGGGAGCTGAGAGAGAAAGTAAACTTTCTGAGATTTAGGGCAGAGTTCTCACCACAGTCAACCTGAGGTCTGATTACCAGGTCACACATTTAAGTTTCATTCCTGACACTAACTGGTTATGTGAAGCCTCTCACAATATCTGTTATTGCATGGACATCAAGGTGAGGGTGGAGTCCATGCAGTCCTTCAGCATCGTTGTCTGTAGGTGAGTTTAATCTCTCTGTCTGTCCCTCTGTCTGCTCTCTCACTAAAAAAAAATACATGTATTTGAGAGTTTTGATCAGAGTCCTCTGGATAGGTTCCTATGCAAATGACACTTCATAGTGAGATTCTTTTGCTAAAATTTAACCTTCCAGCCTTAAAGTGAAACTGGCTGCTGCAACTTGATCACTTTACATCAGATTGACTTTAGGTATGGAGCTTTATTTGAAATGTAAGAGCATGAAATTGGTTTTAGCAATAGAGTATTTTAAAGGTTTGGTGAGTCATTTGTTTCTGCACAACCCAACCTCTGAATTCCTGGGCATGCTTCAGGCACGTGGTCAGCCCTTGCCTGACCTCCATGGACGAGAGGCCAATTACCTGACTGCAAATGATGTCAAAGTGCTTTTAACTGACCTCAGTCCTGGAAAGGAGATAGTTGAAAAGTTGGTTATTGATCCAGTCTTCCAAATATACTGTCTTTGAATCTTTTATTAATTAGACTTTCAGAATCTTTTTTCATTTAGAACCCATCCATATAAATCGATGTAGTCTTTTACAGTTTTTTAAATACATATACATTTATTAAGATTTTAATGCCATTGTCTGTGTAATTATGTGGGTGCCAACGGGAGTATTTGCTGTTTTGTTTGTTGGTGGTGAGTCAAGTGTATAAGAAAGAAACACTCCTAGAAAGATTGATTTTTCTCTTCCAGTCAAAATCTTGTCTAAGACATCATTTAAAGTGCTATTCATTGACTCTTTTTGAACCATGCATGTGATAACATCTATCTAAAATTGCATACCAGAAAAAGTCTGTGTAATCTCCAGAACGGGTATGGCTCCTTTTGTCAAGCCAAGTTTTACCTGTTTTTTTACCACCTTCCTTGAAGCTATTATAGTCCATAAGTTAATGCTAAGTCATAGATATTTTCCCCCAAACTTTTTTCCTCATTTCTCCAATCTTATTGAATAATAGCTACCTGCTAAGCACTTGGCTGATTTCTTCTATTTGTTATCTCAATTATCTCCCCAATGAAAGTTTTACTTTTGCCTTTTATTTTACAATTGTCAAAATATACACATGCCCATAGTTTGGAAAGATGACCAGAACATTGCATAATAAATCACGAGAGGGCCATGCCCTGTTCTCTCTATTCCTGACGCTCAAAGGAACCTCATTTTTTAAATCATTCTTAGCATTATTTTGTGGTATGTAAAAAGATTTCTAAAGATTGGATTCCTAATGATACTGTTTTATCAGCTTAAGACATTAGCTTATCTACACTTACTATAAAACATAATTATGATATAATTCTAACTTAATTAAAATATTTGTGTTAATATCTATAGATATATATATATGTATATCTATAGATATATGAACATGGCACTTACTTTTCTTTTCTTGAACATATCTGGAGTGTATTGTTCCTAGAGTTAGTAACAGCCTAGCTTTATTTTCATAACGTTCTATAAACTTAACATCATCACTACATTTATACATTCTGATTTTTATTGTTTTTTTAATAGGTGATCTTCTCCATCCAAAGTGGAAATTTTTAGAATCTTCTCTTTGCCTTTGGTAAAGATCAAGTTATGAAAGTTTATGATTATGTGGCTTATGGGGGATCTTTTTTAACTTAAAAATATCTGGTCCCTTATTAGGAACTTTCAATCTGGAAACTCTTTTGCCTTTTAATTCAAAAAATTTTGTTGTGTTTTTTTAAATAGAATGCCTATTAGCTACATATTATTCTTCCTAAATTGGTCCTTTAATATTCGTGCCTTTTATCCTCAACCATAATAGTTAGGTCCAATCAAGAGCCAGAAATCACACAATAATGTTAACAGTGAATGTTTAATATAAAGAACTATAAATTATAGTACAGCATTGTAGTAATGAGAATGGACTAGTGAGAAGTAAACACAGCTCTAGAGTTGGAATAGCTGCTGTAAGTAGAGGCCACTATCCCCAGTGCTGTGACAGCCCAGCAAAGGAAGCATTCCCTCTAGGCCCCGGGCGAGGTGCAGGTCTCATTGGAGGGTGTGCCATGCTTCCGTGGATAGTAGAGAAGTTCACTGAGGTGCTTCATCAGGAGCACGCTCTGCAGTCTATTCCCTAGAGTGGGGAAACCCTCCACAGGGAGGTGCTATGGCTGTGAACATGGCACAAAACTGCACAAGAGGTCCTCGGGAGCTTCCATGTACTGCTGACGACAACTGGGCACTGCTGGTTACTGAGCTCTACAAGAACTGGATGCTCCAGAAACCGTGTGCCCACAGGAGTCCGCAGAAAGGCATAAACTAGAACCTGAAAGAAAACCCCTTCATTCTCCAGCGTCCCTCCAGATTCCTTTACTGGCAGCATATAATATCATGTCAACTGGCAAAGGAGAAATATTTAAAAGACCCTCCATCTTCCTTTCTCAGAGAAGGCTGGGATGGATGCATTTGGAGCTGACAAGCAATACATGCATAAATGAAAGGGCTGGCATACTTTTTTAACTTTATTTTTAGAGCTGTTTTTAGGGTTACAGAAAAACTGAGCAGGCGGTACAGGGTTTTTATGTATTCCTTGCCCCCACACACGCATAGCGTCCCACATTATCAACATCCTCCACTGGAGGGGTGCATTTTTTTACATTGATGAAGCTTTACTGGTACATTATCATCCAGAGTCCACAGTTTACATGAAGGTTCCCTCTTGGTGGTGTACATCCTATGGGTTTAAGCAAATTCATAATGACACGTACCCACCATTATAGTATAATGCAGAGTGTTTTCACTGCTTTAAAAATCTCTATGCTCTGCCTATCACTTTCTCCCCTCCCCCAGCCCCTGGCAATCATATATCTTTTTACTGTCTCCATAGTTTTTCCTCTTCCAAATAGTGTCACTTACTTGGAATTATACAAAATACAGACTTTTCAGTCTGGCTTCTTTTACTTAATATCCATTTTCAATTTCTGAAATTTGAAGTCTCCCAATTCTTCTTCTTTGGTTCTCTTGTTTCTTATCACCAATTCTTTTGGTTCTTGATTTATATGATTTATTCCTTTACTATCACTTGAGAGATACATTTTAAAAGGAAAAGATAAACATACTACCTTATTATATTTCAACTTCTAATTCATCAGCCCTGTTGAACAATTATTTATCAAAGCCAAAATTCTTCTTAGAGATAATCTGGTCACAACTGATCAATAGTTTTAAAAGTTCATGTTGAGAAAATAATAGTATGGGACAGCAAGAAAGAATAACTGAAAGAGAAAGAAATCGGGTGAGTGAGTGAGGAAACAGAAAAAGCAAGAAAGGAAAGGTTATATATTAGTGGAAAGCAGATTGCAGTATAAAAGACATTGAACTGGCAGAATTTTTGTCCTGGATTTGTGTCTCGCTTGCTCTAAAGCCTTGGGCAAGTCATCTCTCCCTCATCTCTCTCACTTGACCGGAATCTCTTTACCTGCACAGTGAGCCACGGAAGTTTGGGACTAAAAATACAAAGGATCCTAGCAGGACTTATACTCGTGCATATCTCTGCTCCTTATTCTTTATTTTAAAAAAAAAAATTAAATTCAAAGTTAAGGAAACCCTGGATTTTCTTAGATCACTGGCTCTCAACTATATGTTCGACATTGACTCCATTGAAAATCGAAAAAATCTTTAAAAATCTCTTCCTAGAACTATGCACACGTGCAAATATACAATTTGTGTACAATTGCAGGGGGCTCTTGGGCATCCTGAAGCTCACATGAGGATCCACATGGAGTAATGTTGACCTCAGGACCTTTGTGCCCCTCTGAGGTGACCTCTGGTCTTTGACTTCTAGAGGGAACTGCTGATGTGTGTTTCCTTGGGAGTCTGAGGCTTCCCAGAACACACCTAGAAAATTGCAAAGAACATTTCCCTCGCATACAAAGCTTGTCATTCAGGTGAACCAATTTTCTCTTTGTAAATCAGGACGTTTGCAAATGTTTCATTAGCTTTGGCCCAGATAGCTCGGTAACAAATGCATTTGCTGTGTGGTGCAGATGATGTATCAGCACAAACAGCTCACTGGGCCTCCATTAATTATACAGGAAGAATAGAATGGAGCCACAGAAATTTCATTTGGGGGTGTATTTCCCTGGGAAAGGAAAGCACTCCCACACTGCAAGAATTCTATAAGCGTCCCGATCTATTTCTTTTCGACAAAAATGAAACTAAATCATTCATTCTTTCTATCATTTGTTTACCTAATCTTTATTGAGCCCCAGACAAGAATGGTACATGCTGAAGATGAATTAATAAACAAAAGAGATGTAGCCCCTGCCCCCATGGAACTAATTTGTGGAGGTGATGGTAATACTAATAACCACAAATATGCATATAAAGATACCATATGTATCAGGAACCATGAGAACACAAAGGCGTGTGGGAGGTGGGGGGCGGATGCTGATCTAGGCAAAAAGAGATCAAGGAAGTTTTCCCAAAGGCAATGACTTTAAAGGTAAATTCTGAAGGATAAGTAGGAAGTAAACTAGCTGAGTGGGGGGAGTGGAGAGTAGCAGTCCCCTGGGCTGAGGCAAATGTGCAATATTTGCCGATCAGGAAGAAATCCAGTGTGGCAGGCTTATAGGCAGGATATAATTAGAGAAGGCTGCACAAGCACGTGGGTCACCCATGCAGGACCTGTAACTGTGAAAATTTTGGGGTTTATTGCAAGTGTAACAATAAGATTCTGGTGCATTGAAGAAATAGATAAATTACTTAGAAGTCTATGCAAGGAATGTCTGACTAAAAATTAGTATATGAAAAGCATGCATTGAATGCTTCATATATGTTCCATAAGGCCAGGAACAGGAGAACTCTTTTAGGAAAGGCCGGGTAGTAAATAATTTAAGCTTTGCAAGCCACATACAAGTCTTCATCACATTTGTTTTTGTTTTTGTTTTTTGTTTTTTTAAACAACCATTTAAAAATATAACACCAATCTTGGCTCAAGGACGGCGCAGAAACAGGCCAAGGGCAGGAGTTGGGCCTTGGGCTGTGCTGTAAGCTTGCCAGCCCCTGCACTGGACCACAGGCTCCTAGCAGGACACAGGCAACATCTCTCTCATCCATTGTAGTATCTTCAGTACCTGTTACAATGTGAGGCACACAGTGGGTGCTTCATATACCCTCAATAAATTAATTAGTGCCTGAATGAGGTGTGGTGAATACTCAATGTCTATTCATGACAAAAAAACAGCTGAGATGCTGGTGGTGTTGACTTTATCATTCCTGTTACCATCATCATTCTTGCTGTTGTCATTGACAGACCACAGATAAGAAAAATACAGTTAAATTTGCCCAAGATCATGTAGCTAGTAAGTGACAGAGCTAGGATTTAAACCCGGTCTGTGAAATGTGTGTGCCCATTCTTTCCCTTCTAATCATTCTGCCACTCTTGTAAACAACACATAAACAACTATGTGTAATATAGGTAAACATCAAAAGATAGATGCATAACCTAATGTTATGAGAGACATGCCATTGAAAATGGGAGACAGAAAACCTGCATCAATCTCCCCTCTGTCTCAACCAGCTTGGGCTGCTATAACAAATCATCCATCTCCTGGGTGACTTGGACAGCAGATATTTATTTCTCACGGTTCTGGAGGCTGTGCATCCAAGATTGTGAGATCAGGGAGCCACTGTGGTTGGGTTCTTGGTGAAGGCCTTTTTCCTGGGTATGTCCTCATAGGGTCTTTCCTTGGTGTTTGCACACTGAGAGAAAGAACCCGTGTCTCCTCCTCTTTTATAAGGGGACAAATCCCATCATGAGAGGCCCCGCCCATCAGGACCTAATCTGATCCTAATTATCTCCGAAACACTCCACGTCCGCCTACCACCACATTTGTGGTTAGGGTTTCAAGACGTGAATTGCAGGAGCACCCAAGTGTTCAGTCCATAGCACTTTCCTCCTGAGATTCTTTTTATAATAAATGTAAAAGAATGTTTCGAGGCAGAAAATTTAAAAAGTAAGGAAGAAAGAAAAGAAGTGAAAAAGAGAAAAACCAGAAAAGGCATGGGGTGAGAGAAAGCAAACCACTCTCAGGATCAGGTGTGACTGTTGACTCCCAAGACAAAGTGAGGAAGCCACATTCTGGGGGCGCCTGGAGCAGACTTCCTTCCGCTGGAGGAGGAATTGACCTGCCCAGTGTGTTACAGACTTGAGTGCCTCTCGAAACCCCCTCCCCCACAACGTTCCTGCAAGTTCTGTATTATCTATCACTGGAAGGAATGTCGGTCTTGTCTTGTAGGTATTCCAAATCTTTATGGGTTATTTTCTTCATGTTCCCATTACTTGGCTTGGGGGATGTTGGGAATTTCCTTTTTCTCGCCTTCTGAAAAGGAAAAACCTCTTAGCAAGGCAGACTTTTCACAAGGCCAGCAATGACTCAGGTACCTTATGATCCCCTTTACCCGCCCTACTTTTAAAGACTGAGAGGTAAGGAGCAGGGCTGCCGGTGTCTATGATAATGGAATTGGTTGTTGCTTCTCAGAGAGAGCTAGCGGTCATTCGAATAGAATATGTCCGAAGCTGGTGATTATTAAGTTTCTCTTCAGAATATAAGTGACTCAGGATATTTTAACCATTGCTTTCAGATTTCGATACAAGTTAGAGACAACAACAACCAAAAAAAAGTTTTATTAAACATATTACAGAAATATTCAGCCCAGTTTAGAAAAATGGTCATTAATTGTGGGGGACATTGATTTGATAGATACTATATTGTAACTGCAAGCTTGAAAAAACTTAAAGATATAATAAAGGAACAGGACATAAGAACAGGCGATCATGAGAAATTCTGAAAATGAACACATAAACCAAAAATTAATCATTTAAGTAAGAACCTAACTAAAGCATGACATGATGTTGAGCCTTTTTCTGATTAGAAAAGAATCTGTATTTGTACTGGCATAAGGACATCCTCCTTGGAATCACCTCATAATAACCAACGACATCAGAACCAAGGTGCAGGTGGAAAATGAGCACACGAGCATTCCCTTTGGCTCCACGTTAACTGAGGTTTCGTGTTCGACTGTTCGAATCAACCTCGAAACAAACCGTAGCAGACTAAACTAGGGGGCACCCACCCTCAGTGCCCTGAGAGTCCAGTTCTGTCTCCCTCATCACCTAGTTTGCTTGACCCTAGTCCCAGTCCTATTTACAAATTCTTAGCCACTACGCGATACTATTTTATTTCCCCTTTCTATCAGCACCACAATGAATAACTGGCATTCCCGAGGCTTGCTACTCCAAGAGTGGTCCAGGCACCTGCAGCATAGTCTTCATAAGGAACCATGTTGGAAATACAGAACCTGAGGTCCTGCTCCAGACATATCAGATCAGAATCTGCATTTTAACAAAACCCCCAGATGAGCTGTTTGCTCCCTGAAATTACAAATCATTGCTCTCACTCTCTTCCCTTCTTAACCAAGGACCTTCCCATTCTTCAGCCTATTAAAACTAGCTCTTGCCATTGTTCTAAAGCAGTCGCTATAAAGTATAGGAGAATCTCAGGAGAACAGAACTGTCGAGGAAGAATAATACTGTGGTCAAAGATCACAATTTAAAGTTTCAGCTTTACCACTGAATAGCTAGACACCTCGTTAACCTGTCTTAACTTCATTTTCTTCAAATGGTACTTAAGTTGTTTTAGGCTAGGCTACACTGTGTAACAAATGATCCTATACCCCCTGGATTATTTTTAATATGTCCACATATGGCTGACTTCCCCCTATATTACCTTCACTTTGAGACCCAGGTTGACTGGGCAGCTTCAATCCAGGACTCAGTTTTTCAAATAGCACAGAAAAAAAAGATGTGACAAAGCAGATTCAGAATCTCAGAGCCTCTACTCACCAATGACACCTGTCAGCTCCACGTGCCTTCCACATCGCTGGGTCTGCTGTCAGTGAACAAGAGGCTCAGCCCTCCCACAGGAAGGAGCACTGCAGAAAGGGAAACAGGGAAGAGCGGGAATGCAACTGACAATGGAAAAGAGATGGCAGCTACCTCACGTTATTGTTTGAGAATTGAATGCATTAAGGCATATGAAGCTCTTGATCTTTTGCTCTACTTTCTGAACTTTGGTTTCTTTATTTATAAAATGGGGGCAATAATACCAGCACTTAATAAAACTTTGAGCCTTGGCCCATGTGGTTCAGTTGGTTGGAGTGTCATCCATAGCCTAATGGTTGCAGGTTGGATTCCCAGTCAGGTCACATGGCTGGGTTGTGGGTTTGATACCCAATGCACATAATTCCCAGTTGAGGCACATACAGGAAGCAACTGATTGATATTTCCCTCTTGCATCAATGTTGCTCTCTCTCCCTTTCTCTCTCTCTCTCTCAAAGCAGTGAAAAAAAATGTCCTTTTTTTGGGTGAGGATAAAAAAATTTGAAAATAAATAAAACTTTGAAAGGAATGCCTGTGTGGCACATAGTAGGTATTTAAGAGAAATAATTATCTTCTTTTAAGCTCTCAGAATTTAAAACTTCCTAATCCTCACAGAAACCCCTGAATGAAAGACTCTAGGGGAAGCAGAAGCAGCCTTGAGTTGCTTCATCCTGTTTCCCCTGGGTCCGCATCCGTCTCTGCAGTAGCTTGACAGGAAGCCTGCTCTCCCTCAGAGGCATAGGATGGAAGTGGGGTGTGTTCTCAGAGATAACATGGGGCGAGTTCAGGGGTTACTAATTGAGTTTCTGCTTACTTTTCATATTCACTCAGAATCCCAACCAGAACAGGGGTGAGTTACAGCAACCCCCTCCCTCTCTCTTAACCCTTTTCTCCATCTGTTGACAGCACTCATGTCTCTTCCTAAGTCACCTCCCCACTCAGACTGTAACTCTAAACAGAAACCAATGTGCTGGCAAAACTGTGGAGACAAACATGTCGCCTGTGAGAGTATTTTGAGGTTAAATTTGCTAGCACAGTTAAAGCTCCTTTAAAGAACATTAAACTGTCTTCAAAATGGAATCTGCCAGAGCCCCAATCCTATATGCAGTCCATATAGATACGACTCATGGTTTGAGGTTGGTTCAGAGACTCGAGAATGCGATGTCAAACTTTCGAGTTCTGTAGAGTTTACAGACTGCTTCAGTGTGGTATGACTTGTTTAATCCTCCCATGGACTCTCTGGAAAGGAATATAGCCAGCTATCATGGTCCGGCTTTATAGATAAGGACAGCAAAGTAAAGAGGACAAATTCAGAAAATGAGGTGGGGGAAGTAGAGCCAAAGCCCAGATCTCCTGCCACTTGTCATATACTCGTCCATCCCATGTTTCCTCCGGAACCCCCTTGCTCTCTGGTGTGAGGCAGGGTAAGTTTCTGGAGCCCAAAGGCCAACCCTCCTTCCCCATGCTCTGCTTGATGAGGTTTTCCAGTTCCTCGTCACCTCGGTCATTGCTACCACCTAACTTCCTGGCTTCCAGCCTCTTCTAATAGCCATCATTAGCCACAGAGCAACCAGAGGAAGCTTTCAAGTACAGACATGAGTATGTCACCTTATACCCCTTCAACCAATTGCCTTCAAAATAAGACTCTTTGACAGGGCCCATGGGGCCCATTAGGCCCTGCTACCCTCTTTAACCTTGAACTCCACTTTTCTCACTTCCCACCTTGGTGTCCAAGCTGGACTGAACCACTTTAGGAAACTGTGTCAGCCCCTGTTTCTTCTCCCTCTGCATTTTGCAAACGTGGTTTCCTCTGACCGTACAGTCCTTCCTCAACTTCTCTTCCTGTCCCGTTACCACTCACCTGCAGTGACTCTGCAAAACTGGCACTTAGACGTTTCCCATGACAGAGCAGATGTCCTGACAGCACCCCACTTCCCTTCCAACTCAGAGCTTCTTGTGGTGCTAGAACTGTTTCTTGGCAACCCCTCCTTCCCCACACTCAGCATACACACTAGACTACAAATTCCTTGAAAACAGGCACTTTCTTATTCACTTCAGTACTCAGAGCTGATGGTGCAGTGCAGAGTGAAACCCACAGGGACAGCCCAATAAATGCCAGGAAGGAAGGAAGGAAGGAAGGGAGGGAGGGAGGGAGGGAGGGAGGGAGGAAGGAAGGAAGAAAGGAAGGAAGGAAGGAAAGGAAGGAAGGAAGGAAGGAAGGAAGGAAGGAAGGAAGGAAGGAAGGAAGGAAGGAAGGGCTGGAGGGCAAGACCTAGATCTAAGGGTGTATATTTTTCTAAACTTCACATTCACTGACACACCTCCAAAAATCTGAAGATAAATTTTAAATTAGCTTCTCCCTCACCTTTTGGAGGAGGCTGGAACGAGATATTTGAGAGCTGAAAATTGGAGAATTTGTGCCATATTTTTTAGGAAGCTAGAGACAGATTGAATAGAAAATGCATACCACTTAGTATCTATAAAAATATATCTTTGAAGCAATTGAGGACTTTTCAATATGAAATGAGTCTTCGATATTAAGGAATTATTGTTCATTTTGTTAGGTGTAATGACAGCATAATGGTAGGTAAGTAGGTAGACAGATAGGTAGGTAGATAGATATACACATTTATCCATTAGAGATGCATACTCATATATTTATAAGTAAAATGACAATAACCTGGAATATTCTTAAAACATTCCAGAAATAGAAGTAAAAATCAATAGATAAAACAAGACTGGCAGCCCTGGCTGATGTGGCTCAGGGATTGAGCACTGGCCTGCAAACCAAGAGGTCATTGGTTCAATTCCAAGTCAGGGCACATGCCTGGGTTGTGGGCCAGGTCCCCATTGAGGGGATGAAAGGTAACCAACCACACATCTGTCTCTCTCTTTCTCCCTTCTTTCCACTCTGTCTAAAAATAAATAAATAAATAAAATCTTTTTTAAACAAAAAAAAAAAGACAAGACTGGCAAAATGTTGATAATCACTAGGGGTGAGAGGTGTACATGAATGGTCATTATAAATTCTTCTCTAAAATTTTTTCTATAATGAAATGTAAAAGTATACCTCAGAAAAGTTCACCTGCTAGGTTAGCAATCTCTGCATTAGTCAGTCCGATCAAAAACCTTAGGAAGGTAGATCCCTCTATCTAGTCCATAGAAACATAGTCGATGTCACAAAAATGTAGAACATGAAGGTGCCTCAGGCTTTATGTCATCTCCCTGCTTCAAATCATCCAAACTGCCTTGAATTTAAGGCCAAAGATGATTTAGGTACAAGCTGAACATTCCAGCCTCACCTTCCTCTGTCCCCGTTTGTCTGCCATTACCTCCATCTGAAGAGAGGGATGCATATCCTATGAGTGCCCTGAGTGCTTCTCCTGTTTGTTTGCTACTGTCTCTCTAGAGCCTGCGAGAGTGTTTTTGCAACCCTGGCTGCATGTTACAGTTCCCTAGGAGGCTTTAAAATCACAGTGATGCAGGGCCCCAATTCATACCAATTAAATAGAGTAAGTTGACTATGCCAGGGATTAGCTTTGGTTTTGGAATTTTTTTTTTTTTTTTTTGGCTTTTGGGAGAGTTTTTGTGTGTGATTTTCTGTTTGTTTGTTTTCTAAGTGTACTAGGTTATTCCAATATGCAGGCAGGATTGATGATCACTGGCACAGAATAATGCCTGGCATAGATTAGGTACTTAATGAATATTTGCAGAATGAATGAATAAATGAATGAACAAACATTCTTTCTTAAGAGGTCCTTACTAATGTATGTGCATGCTTTATCAGTCCCAAGCCTCAAGCATGCATGCATATACCAACTGTGAGCTGCTTGAAAGTGGGCGCCTTGTTTTATATATTTTTGATTCTTTAGGTTTTTTTAGCACGTAATAGAATCTCAGCGTTTATTCCATGAATGTGCTATCATATACACCCAAGACAAGGAGCAAGAACAGCTATTGGACAGATGAAGAAGAGTGATATAAATGAAGACATATGGAAAGAGCCCACTTTGGGAGTCAGGCAGAAATAAATTTGAATTCCAGCTTTATTACTTACCAACTATCTGAACTCTAGGCAAGTTTCCTCATTTGTAAGTAGGGGTAAATTACTCGTATCAGCACTATTGTGCAGCTTAAATGGAAAGCCAAGCACAGAAGTATTTAGCTCAGTGCCTAGTATATTAAAGATACTTAAATTAATATCACCATCCTTTCTTATTTCCTTATCGTCCCTTTGATAGAGAGCCAGCAAGGCCGATGAGGGAGAGAGACAGAGAGAGGGGGGCAATGAACAAAGAGTAGAAATGAGTCACAGGGAAATCTAATGGTAATTATGGAAGTGAGAAATTTTATTATTAACCACAGCCAAAGAAAACCAAATCTTCGGGCCTTGTTTTCCTCCTCTGTTCAATCCAGACACGTAACACAGCCATAAATTACTGTCCTTTATAAGCACTGAATGGTAAGTGCCATGAATGCTAATAACAGCATTCATCACCAGGTAAGCAGCTCCATACTGGCATAGCTTGGACCAAGCTTCCAACCATTTGGAAAATGTCCAAACACTATGCCACATGCCTTCTGTCCTAGTCGTTCTTGGAAGGAGGGACATGGTGCTTTTGAGACAACCCTGGCCAGGGATCTGAAGCAGCTAGGTTATAATTCACTTCTGACACAGTAATCTGCTAAAAGGATGCAGGGACTCAATGAAATTGTCTTTTTTTTTCTTCCTGCAGAAAGCTTTCTTGTTTCCATATGGTCCATGGCATGGGATGGGTTGTAGGGTGGTTAAAAGGATGCCTAGTGATTGTAGGGAGAAGCTCAGGCAGAAGCCCGACACCACGGGGAAGCAGAGGGGCCTCTCAAAGACTTCTGGGCACCAAAGGCTCCTAGTCATGCTTGATGGTGAGCCTCTGGGAAAGGTACTCGCCTACACCAGCCTGAGGGCCAGCCAGCCTGTGGACGTTAGTCAGGTGGTCACTGATTTTCTTGATGAGTTTCACCTGCTCATCCAAGAGGTGGTTCTCCAGGAAGTCATAGAGATGAGCATCCATGGGGGTAGAACCCAGGGCATGCAGATTTAAAAGGGCATAGTTCAGGTTCTTCGGGGCCACAGCACCCTCGATGATGTCCTGAGTTTTACCTTACTCACCTTGGGAATCTTCAGCACTCCTGAAAGAGGGTGTGGCCACCATGCTGGTTTTGCATCTTCAAGAGATGCTCAGCACCCTTATACTTCTCCTCAGCCAGCTGGAAGAAGAAGTGGCCCGTGCCCTCCAGAATCAGATTGCCTTGGTAGAAATAGAAGCCCAGAGAGAGGTAGTGTAGGAGGCTTGCAGATGCATGTTGACCAGGTGGTTGATGGTGGCCTCCACCTTGGCGGAATAATTCTGAAGAATTTGGGAGCTCATGGTTGCTAAGGAATAAGGAGTTAAGCTCACAAAAATTGTGTTGGCTGGTCTTGGAGGCCAAGGGTGGCCAAGATGCTTCTGATGGTGGCCATTGGAAAAGAAGTTGGAGGGTGATCGGAGGCTGAGGAAGAGGTTATCGCTGGATCTGTTCTGTCCAAACACTATTGAAGCAAGAAACAGAGTCAGACACCACCTAGGGCACTGCCGATTAAATTCTATTTTGATGTCCCTTCCAGCACTCCATAAATCTTGGGCCCCAAGACTGGTTAAAAGTTTCTCTGATCCCACCCTAACCAGTGTGGCTCAGTTGGTTGGGCATCATCCAAGTTGGTTGGGGATCATCCAAGTTGGTTGGGGAAGGCTTCCACAGGGTTATTGGATTAACTTCATCTTTGGAGGCCTGGGATAAACATCTTTCTCTGTGATCTTGAGAGCAAATATTGTCTCTCTCATCTATCCTCTTTCTTCTCCCCTCTATTTTTTCTATCTACTTTTCTTATAAAAAACTAGAGTTAAAAATATGCCCTGGCTGGTGTGGCTTAGTGGATTGAGTGCTGGACTGTGAAGCAAAGGTCACTGGTTCAATTCCTAGTCACGGCACATGCCTGGGTTGCATGCCAGGTCCTCTGTAGGGGGCACGCAAGAGGCAGCCACACATTGATGTTTCTCTCTCTTTATCCCTCCTTTTCCCTCTATCTAAAAATAAATACATAAAGTCTTTTTAAAAATTGCCTGACCTTCATCTACCTGGAGAATTGACAGAACCAAGCAAATTTCATATGCTGATAAATTCAAACTGCTAAACTCTCAGTCTTAGGGAGAAAATATTTTAGCTTTAATATGTATCCTTTCTTGATTTTCCCATTGGGCTTTCCTTTTCTCATCACAGCAGTGATACCTTGGCATGGGCAAAAGTAGTCCCCTATGTAGCCTAGCTGAGCCCACCCTAGAACCACCTTGTGATTTTGAATGAAAAACATCAGGAATGCACTTTGCTCCCATATTTTTTCCTTGGAACTTTCATGAGCACTGTCTGGGATCCTGAGTCACATCCATTGCCACCACTCCCACAGCAGTTTACAGACACTGGACAATAAACAGGGTAAGGGATAGGAATTTAAAAATCCGGTTAATGTCCGAACACCTTTTCAAAGAAATTTATTCTGCCTTCCCTGTCAAAGAAATGTTCTATGGGCCTTTAGTGTTTTGTTTGTTTGTTGCATGCCAACATGCTGTCTCTTATATATCTGATACAGTTTGCAAGAGCCACAAGGTCTCTGGCTCCTGCTGCCTGCCCAAGACTCATGCTCCACCACTCTTCCGTGCTCACTGTACTCCAGCCACACATCTCCCTACTTTGTACATGCTCCAAGATCTTTTTCACATCAGGACCTCCGTGCCTGCCCTTTCCACTGCCATGAAGTATTTTAATGCTACTTATGCTTCCCTGCATGCAGCTACTCTGAACAAACACAAACATTTGTCTGGATCTTTCATTCTAGAACACAAGTATTCTTGTCTGATTTGTTATTGCTCTACTTTTGGTATTTAGAACAGTTGTTGGCACATACTAGATATTCCATAAATATTTGTTGACTAGATCAATGTTAGCACATTTATAGGCTCTATTTAGGAAATAAGGCAATTGGACAATTGGGAAGAAAGAAAATTAGAACTACAACAATAGGCAGGGGCAGCTAGGAAAGGGAACACCAGGAGACAGGCTCAGAGGTCTCCTGGTCAGCATAAAGGCCGTGGCTGGGAGTAGAGGCCCCTTCTAACAATCTGGCACCAGTCAGAGCGATGAGTCTCCTCTTCACAAACAGCAAATTCATTTGCAAATGAAAATGAATAAAACTTTATAGAAATATGAAATTGCAAATGGAAATGGCTAGTTGGGGCCCTTTGTAGCAATTATGCAAAATACATTCATTTTCTTGTTTTCATATGCAAGTAAAAAAGATACTTTATTTTTGCAATTTACTCAGGGTAGCTTAACAAGGCTCAGAGGTTTGCATGCATTTTGGCAGCCTGGTTCATCCAATTTTCCAATCAGCTAGAAGGACAATGTGGTTTTATTAAGCACCAGGATTCTTCCTATGTAGGCAGTGGGCTTACTTTGAACTCTTGTTTCTGTGAATTGATAAGTGTTCCAGTCAATTATCAAAATAAGGTCGCCTTCATTCCATTGGATTGCCTGTGTCGGTGCAGCAGTAACAGAGGCATGCACGGCCTCTCACGTGCTGCCCTTGTTGCCCCCAACTCACCTCATCCTAATATCTTCGGGCAGCATTTCAATAGCCTTGTGTATTAAAAAGTGAATTTTCAATCAAAGTATTGTTATCAGGGGCAGCTGAAGCTGGGTATGGTAGTGGCTAAGATAATATCCCTGGAGTCAGACAGGCTTGTGTTAGAATCCCAGGTCTGCCTCTTGCGCCCCACACGTTGCTTACCCATACCAAATCTCAGTGTCCTCATTCATAAAGTGGGCACAACAGTGATAAGATGTACACATAGTACCTGGCACTCGCAGACTCTACATTGGTGGTAGCCGCAAAGAGTAATAGTAAAAGCATGTCCAGGCACACTGGAAGGAGCAGAGATTTTGAAGTGTAGACAGACCCTTCTTATGATCCCTGAACCAAGACTTGCTCCACTCTCTTAAGACAACTCACTTGATCTCCCTGAGCCTTAACTTTTTCATCTGTAAAATAAAGATGATAGTATCTAACTTTCCCGTATTGTTTTTGAGATTAGTTTTGTGTGCTTTCGTACTTGTAAGGATTCCCATATAGAGCTTGATTCATGAAAGGTACTAAAACAAAAAGGCAGGTGGTGGTGTTGTTACTATTGTCTTTACTCATTAGTCTCTTTGTGCCTTAGTTTCCTTATTGATAAAACATAATGATGATGAAAGTCCCATTCCAATGCTGCAATTTGTCCACTCTGTGATTCATCCCTCCCAGATGTAACTTTACTGCTGGGAGCACTGGCCTTCAGCCCAGACTCTCAGCTCCTGTTTTACCCTCTTCCCCTGTGCTCTCATTAACTACTACTCTTCACAATTAAATTGTGCAATGAATGTCGAGTACCTGGGTTGAAAGAATACTAGCTCGCCACTCTGAGTATAAATTTTCACCAACAGCCCCTCTAGGTAGATCATAATTCAGGGGCCATTAATCACCTACCTGGCCTCCAGGACCCAGCAGAGGGAGAGGAGTTAATAAAGACCTCTTAGAGAAAAAGAAAAAGCATCACAGCCATTATTGGGAGACCTTTTGGTGACCATGGAGTGGCAACAGACTGCTGGAGAAAGCCGTGGGTAATTAGAGACCTTAGGGCTAGATTCGGTATTGAATCTACCAGATGTAGTAGAAGTTACTGTCTTATATGAAGGCAGTGATGATGTCTGTCTATATGATCTAAAGTAAGAGCTGTTTGGCAAAAATGCCCTCTTCTATCTATAAATGCCCCCTTCCAACAAAACCAGCTGTCATAACAATTAAAATTCTACCAAGAGAGATTAGTTTCTCTGAATCATTATTAGTAACTTTAATTAAGATGATAATATTAATCCTACATAATATTTTAAAGTACTTTATAATTTGAAAACTACTTTCAGTTTATTATAGTTACTGTCAAACCAGACAGGCAGGAGATAAATTGTTTTCTCATTTTATGAAAGAAACAACTGAGGCACTGAATGTGTGTGTGGTTTTCCAATGCTCTCACGGTCACTACGTGGGAGATCAGGCTTGAAACCCAAACACCACATTCAGTGTATGAGCACACTGTTTAGACAGAGGAAAACCTTCTAGATTGAAGGGTAGTTAAACCCTGACGGCAATTGAGAAAGCTGGTAGGAGAGAGTTAAGCAGAGAAAAGATGTAGATCTCTCAGAGAGAAACTAGCTACAGTTTCGTCTGGAGACAGAAATATTGTAAATGCCTTTGGGTGCCATGTTTTGTTTTGTCTCATGAGCAAAAATCATGGTAAATTGGATAGAGATTATGTCCTAGTTTTGACAGACCTGAATTTGCTTCTCAACTCCATCTTTTTTTTTTTTTTTTGAGATGTTGAACCTCAGTTCTCTCAATAAAAGACTAGTATATAATTCCAACCTTGCTCCATATGATGAGGCTTAAATGAAATAATTTATGTGGAGTGACTGGCACCTAGCAGGTGCTCAAATAATGATACATATGATTTATTTTATTGAATTCTGCTCTTTCTTAGTCATTGTTTTATTCAATTATAATAGTAGGGAGAGTTTGGGCTCAAGTAAAAAAAACCTAACTCAAACAGGAATCAAGTAAATAAATGTATTGGCTGTAAAAATTAAAACTTTCACTTAGCATTGGATTCCAGTGCACATCTGGTATTCTTAGGATGGAAAGGAATTCATGTGTTGTAACAATGAACCCCAAGATATCTCCGTGGTTTAACATTCAAAGGACTGCTTTTTGGCTTACAGTACATACACTGATTATTTCAAACGGTTGTTCCATAAATATTTGCTTTCCTCCGTGACCCACTGTGATTGAGCGTATTCTCCACACACAGGAGCTGGGTTCACTTGTGACCTGTTTGGCCAATGGGACATTGGCAGACATCACAGAGGCAGAGACCATACACACATGCATCCAGTTCAGCTTGGGCTCTCGCACTCTTGTGATGCACCATGAAAAGAATATGGCTGAGAGAGCCATTGCCCATACCCTGGCCCCAGACGGGACACACCGAGCATGTCTCCTGGCCTGAGTGACTGCAGCTGTAAGGAGAATAAGCGACATCAGAAACAGGCCTACACCCGATCTTCAACCTGTATCCTGGAGTGCAGCCCAACCCAACTAAGTTGCAGTTAATCCACAGACCTTTAAATGTGACAATAAGTGGTCAGTGTTTAAACCACTGAATTCTGGAATGATTTGTTATGCAGCTTTATTGCAGCAAGACATGTATCAAATATGGGTCAGCTGTTGGTAGGAGGGGTCCTCTGCTCTCCTAGGGGACTGAGGCCAACAAAGGCCATCTCCTCTAACAGTTTTATTGCAGTATAATAGACTTACAGTAAACTACACATATTTAAATCATACAATTTGATACATTCAACATATGCATCTCCACAATCACCATCATCACAATCAATTTGATGAATGGGTGATGGTCCATTGCCTCCCAAAGGTAACTCATACCCCTCTGTAATCTCTCCCAAACTCAATCCTTGCCCCTCACCCCTATCTTCAGGCAGTCGTTGGCCTTACTCTCTGTTACTGCTGTTTGGTTTGCATTTTGTAGAAGTTTCTATAAATAGAATCATTCATCTGGTATTCTTTTTTGTCTGAATTCTTTAACTCAGCATAATTATTTTTAGATTCACTTCCATATTATGTATTAATTATTTATTCCTTTAAATGCTGAGTAGTGTCCCATTTTAAAAGCCAAATGTAATATTTTTAATCCATTCATCTATTGATAAACATTCATATTTCTGCCAGTTTTTTACTGTTACGAATATTTGCATAGAAGTCTTTGTATGGACATATGCTTTCATTTTTATTGGGTGGTGCCTAGGATTCGAGGCCTCGCTACACATCCCTGCCTCACTACAGAGGGCTGCCGATGTGGGGGCACCCCATCGCCTCCTCATCAGGCTTTTTTCTCTTAGCATCTCAGTTCTGCTTTCCTCTCTGGTAGCTTCATCCTTAGTCAGGCTTTCATTAAAAGGTGACCAGAGGGTCAGTGTAATACCAGGCTAATATTTCACTAGATCAGCCTCTCCAGGGAAAGAAAATACCTTTTTTTTTTTTTTACATGTTTTACCAAAGTCCAGTGTTCACTCTCATTTGACTGAGTGGGGTGCCATGATCATTCATGAACTATGACCGGGGAGGTGAAATAAGCCAACTCTCAGACAGGAGCCAGGTGACTGGGTCAGCCCCGCTAAATGATGCCCTCAGAGGGCTGAGGAGGGGTGGCTCTCCAAATAAAAAGCAAGAAAGAGTGTTCTGCCAAAATAAGGAAGCAAGAAGCAAACACACACTTAAATAAACAAACAAACAAGAATTTATGTCTTTGTTTTGTACCAAGAGCCTCTCAGTGCCATACTGAGTCATGCCACTTAACCCAACCTCTTCTTTCTGTCTTTCACGAACAAGGATGTTGAGTACTATGTTAAGACAATACCAGATTTTGGGTTCATCCATCCATATAAAAAGAAGTTAAAGCTATGGGAGGTATGAGAAGAAGCAAAGCACAACAGGATAAATCTAAGTTTCCATCTACCTCTCAGGTTCTATCCATCTATGGTTCTACAAATCTTGTTCTATTATTGTAGGGCTCTGTGATATGAAGATTTCAGCATGCCTCGATTCTTGAGTCAGCATGCACTCTTGAGCAGTCCATATTCTAATCTTGTTACCTACTTCAGATCATGAGGTTGATACATCCCTGAGGACAGATTGACATTTTGATACTCCTAGTTAGCAAAAACATGAACTGAGGAAGCTGCATTAACAAGCAAATAAATTTATGGTAGGCTGGCACTAAAACTAATCTCGCTGTTTGTCGGCAGCTTTTAAGAAGTGAAATATGTGTGTGACCAATAAAATTGGAGGAGCTCTGTGTTCAAAAATATCTTTCTCCTCTGTTTCCCTAAGATACAGAGGGAAGGAGAAAAATGTGGCAGATACCATGAGGTCACCCCAAAGAACTGAAGGAACCTTTTATTGTTTGTTATCTTTCCTGCTCTTACTTCAGCTCCTGAAGAACAGAATGTATCACTAGGCGCTTGCTTTGTCCTTCCCATAGATCCCAAAGGTTTCGGTCTGACACCTTCTAACAGTAACCACCTCATACTCAATTTCTCAGGGTTTCTTTTCTATAAGAGGATAACATCTTGAAGCCCTTTGCTTTTCTGAGAAGTAGCATTAAATACTGAGAATATAGTACTTTGGTGTTAGGAAATCTAACTTTGAATCTGTGATGTGATACCAAATATCTGAACCCTTGAGCAAGTAGTAACAAGCCTAGGTATGCTCATTTGTAACAGCTTCACTGAGAAGATTTAGTGAACCATCATATATGGTAAGATGTTGGGGCCAGAGGAACAGCATGATAAATGATAATTCTCTCCCATCACTTTTTGCTGTCCCTAAGGAATTTAAACAAGTTCCCTAAGGGATTTTCAATTCCTTTAAATAATTTTAGTAGTAGATGAATAGACAAACCATGGAGCAATGTTTTAAGATTTAAATAGTATTTCGGTGTTCTCAGACTGTTTGATTTTGATTGATACCAAAATCAACATGGTAATTAGACCAACAGGGTTTTCTGGGACAATCTTAACTTTAGGATCCACTCTTTCATAATAAACCACCACAATATTCTTTAAAAACCAGTACTTCAAAGTCTAAACTATGTTCATAACGCACACATTGAAATAGTTCTTAATAGTTTTTTGAGCATCGGGTGTTCAGGAAATATGATCACCTGGACTTTCCTTTCCTGATTCTTGATACAAAAAGTCATCAAAATCTCATAATATTGGCCATATTGGGCATAGCAAGAACCATATGACAGTTCAATAACCATAAGAGACATCACGGCTAACTTCTCTACTTTATAAATGAGGGATATGAAGATCAAAAGTATGAAACAATTCACCCAAAATCAATGATTTAGTAAGATATAATGCTCTGTCAAAGAGAAAGTGGTAGATATTAAAGAACTCTGGAAACTGGGAAAAAAACATACATTAGTCTACTATAAATGACAATGATTTTGATTGGTACATGGTCAGCAGGCATTTCGGTAAGATGCTAAAGAGATGCTCCCTTTTCCACTGTGGTTGTTTATAGAGTATGGGCACAGATTCCTCTCTGCCTGTATCTTTGCAATGTGCCATTGCCCATCCTCCCATCAGGAGGTAGAGTCTATTTCTTTGCACTCAGGAATGTTGAACTCCTTTAAATGTTCACTAGCCTGTGATCTGCTTGGACCAATAGACTAGATGTTGTGTGATTTTTGAAGAAGCTCTCCAGAAGGCTTTCAGCTTCCTTTCACAATCTCTTAGAACCTAACCTCCATGTGGAGAAGCCTAAGGTAGCCAGGTGGGGAGGTTTCATGGAGGAGAATCAAGCTGCCTAGGTTAACAGCTCCAAAGAACTGCTAGACATGTGAGGTCATTGAAACACCCTTAAATCAACCTACCAGTGTTCTAATCAATCAAATATTTATTTAAAGGCCAATGAAATTCTTAAAAATAGGTCATTTCTCACTTCTATGTGGCCAAGTCCTCAAAATGTATTACCTGTAATATTATTAGAAGTTGCTAACTTAATATAATAGCAGAGTATTATCATTGAAAGGAACCTAAGAAATCACTAAGTGTGTGCAAAGGGTGACCCTTGGTCCCTTATATTCTCATTATCCTCACAAAATTATTTATATGCCTTCCTCTCATGTAAAAAGGATTCCAGATCGGTAACGTAGGATCACGCTATAGAGAATCTTTAGTAATTTCTGCTTGAATACTTCTAGTCATAGGATGCTCAGACCTCAGAACCCTACCCATTCCATTGTGATGTAGGTGCTCCAACTTATTTAAAGTACTTCCTTATATTAAAAAACATGCTTTCTCATATCTCCCACTTATAAGTCTCTAATATTTGAAGACAGCTATCATGATTAACTTAATTCCCATTGCTAAACTCACCTCACATAAGAATGCGCGCGCGCATGTTCACGCGCGCGCGCGCACACACACACACCCCACCTCCCCCGCCCCCCAGAGATCTTTTCCCTGAGTAAACAGTTCCGAGCCCTTCCAAAATCCCTTGGGTGCAAGAGCTGAAGGTTTCTTGGTTATCCTTTGCTGTCCTCTTCTTTGAATATAAACTTGCAATAAAATGTGAGAATTAATCCCTTAGAGGTGTGTCCAACATGTGGCCCATGGGCACAGTGCTGCCCAGGGTGGCTATGAATACAGCCCAACACAAAATTATAAGTTTGCTTAAAACCTTTATTTTTTGCTCATCAGTTTTCATTAGTGTTTGTGTATTCAATGTGTGACTCAAGACAACTCTTCTTCTTGCAGTGTGGCCCAGAGATGCCAAAAGGTTGGACAACCCTAAGTTTATTCTCTGTGATTCACTCATTACCAAGAACTTTCCCATTTCATGGAATTCTTAGTATAACTTTCAAATTTCTTGGCTGCCACATTCAAGTGTCATAGATTTTGTTTATAGGGATATTGAACAGGAAATTGTTATTTGTGGAGAATGGAATAGGAGAAAATGAGTTCATTTCTAAGTTTAAAAAGCAAAACTTTTGTTGGAGAAAAGAAATATTTTTTTTTTTGCTGCAATAGAACTTATTGTGGCTTTGAAAGTGTGTGAGTTGCTAATGCAGAACTTAGGCTCCAGAGTCTGATAGACCCAAGTTTAATCTGATCATAATTATCCACATGCCCTTGTGTGAGTTTTTTTTTAATAGCTGTGTCTGTAAAACACAGATTGTGATTATACCTATATAGTATGGTTGTAGTATAAACCTTTAATACAATGTGTGGTACTTTTAAGAAGTTCTTAATGAATGCTTACTTTTATTATTTTGAATTACTCATAACTGGGGTCAAATTATAGCTGGTGTTAAATAATCAAAGTATATAATAGTATAATTTGAGTGAGTTTCTTAACCTTTCTTAACATAGTTCTTTATTTTTATGATCTGTTTAATACAACTCCGTAGGGATGTTAATTTAATTGGAAGGGTCAAAAGTTGATAAAGCATGGGAAGGAATTCTGGAAAGCAGGAAAGCACATAACTTCAACTACAACAGATACAGTCCCTGCTCTCATGGCTTCATATCTAGTGCAGAAGATGACAAAGAATATTGTCATTTTAATAAAAGTTATATAGGGAAGAACAGAGTACTTTGGGAGCCTCCCTACCAGACTTAGGGAAATGATCAAGCAAGATCTCCCAGAGGAAATAATGTCTAAATCTATATGGGAAAGATGAGTAAATGAGAGCCAGGTAAAGGGATGTGTTGGGGGTCCAGAGAGGAAGCAACAGTGCAGGAGTAAGGGGAGCCTTGGAATGAGAGAGCATCTGGCAAATTTGAGAATTGGAAGAAATTCAGTATGACTAGCGCTACAAGTATATACCAGAAACTACATGAAGCTCCTTAAAATTATTATTGTAATAGACCCTTTTATAGCCCTGTGAAATAAGGCCACCATCTTCATTTCAGGAATGAGAAAACCAAATCCCAATTAAAGGCCATGACTTATGTAAAGTTTAAATAAAAGAAAAGAGCCAGGTTTGGAACTCAAGTATTCTGGTTCCAAAGCCATTGTTCTTCCACTGACCAAGAGAAAAGCTCAGAAAGAGAAGAAAAGTTTGAGGAGTCAATACTCTTGACACCAAGGTTTCCAACCACCAGTCTTGAGGGGCCAGGGTGGGTAGGTAATCATGAGCCCTTGATGCATACTTGTTAATGCTGGCATGATGGAGACAGGTGTAGCTAACGTCATCCTTTCCAGGGATCACTTAAAGCTCAGACCTTCTGGAACAAAGCAATAGTTTCTGGCAAGCACAATTCTCAGATGGTCCAGGTGCTTAGGAAACTTGAAAGAAGCTGTGAGAACAGAACAGACAGGCTGCTCAGTGAGAAACATGTATTTATACAAGACCCTGAATATTTAGACCTGATCAACAACTGCAGTCTCTCTGAGAATGTGTGTCCTACCATGAGTGATTACAGCTTTCTGTAAGCACAAGTGGCCTTCCTGATAAAAATTTAGCTCTAAGGAATTAAGGAAGAGGCCCTCATTTGGTTATTTTACAAGGCCTTTCCTATCTCAGGCCAGCAGCTATATTGTTCTGTGGCTGCCGCAAAAGACCCTCTCTGGAAAGACTCACACGTTCTCTCCATGAGCCTTATCGGCCTCCCTCAGACCAGCTCATTTGCCTAATGGTGTCTCCACAAAGGCAGCAGAAAGCTCCAAATCTGAGTTGAGCAACTTCTCACTTTTGGCAAGCTGCAGGAACTCCCTTGGCCTTGGTGTTGGAGGCTCAGAATTCACAGTATATCCCATTCCTCCAAAGCTTGACCTGGCTGCAGTCGGCCACAGACCTGAGAACTTCCTGGGATCCAGACCTTCATCACCCCTGGGTTCTCCGACATGACATGTTCTCCAACACCCTTGGACTGGCACTGCGCCTGATGATACCACAGACAGCCCCTCCTTTCTTCTCCCCTATATTCCACTGTGCCAGTGGATCAGGAATAGACAGAGGCAACATTGGGTGATGATAACAGTTTTCCAGTCAAACAAATCTAACAGTTCTTCTGATAACTGGATGTCTAACCTTGTGTGTTACTTACATTGTCAAAGCCTCATTCTCATTTTTAAAACAGGAATAATAAAATCTGCTTTATAGGGAGGAAGTGAATGTTAGATGATATTATGCCAGAAAAAATGCAAGATGTTAACTTATTTTATCAAGAGATATTAAATGTGTTTTTAGTTACTATCAGTATGATTTTCCTTTGAAGAAAAGTAAACAAAGAGAGATGGAGTTCAATGACAATAGTTTATTTATTTTCTCCCTAGTATTGATATCTGATAAGCTTGATGTTCTATAAATGTTTGTTTAAATCCAACTAAATATCTACAGGAAACTTTGGAAATACAGAGAAGGCAGCTAGTTTTGGAGTCAGGACACCAGAGTCTACTTTATGTGACGTTAAGAGATCTACCCTGGGGTCTAGTACTATTCAACAATATTTGACACTGAGTAAGTTACTTCACCTCATTAAGTACCAGTTAGTCCTCTAAAATGGGTATAATGATACTCTCAGATATTTGGGAATTATGATCATAAAACAATACAATGGAAGTTCTCTACAAAATAGAGTATTTCCAACTCACTGATGAAGAACAAATACATACTGAATTTCTCCTTTCTTAGGCACTCCATCTATATTCTCTATGATTCCACCGTGGAACTCTGTGAAGCAGGATTTAGACTGAAAATGAGAAAAATTAAGCATCTTGATAAATGTCACACAAGGTTACTCCATGCTTCCAGTTGTTTGGGTCAATGTGGAAGGCACCCATGATGGCTCTTTTTCTCACCCTCCCATATCAAGTTCTTCTAAACATTACAGTTAATTCTACCTTCAGAATACATCTAGAATCTGATTATATCCCATCACTTCCACTTAAGTCTTATTATCACTGACCTAGCCTTCCACATGGCCTCCTTAACCACATCTCTTATCTTCGCCAAGGATGAGGCTTTTGGGACTCCAGTTAACCCATGGCCGTCCTCAAGTCAAAACACCCCCATGGTTGTCCATCACAGTCAGGAAGCCAAAGCCAAGCAATGGTCTCAGAGGCGTGAAGTGTCCCATTATATTCTACCTCCAAGACCTTGAGTCAAGCCTCACTCTGCACGGTGCCCGCTCTGCTCAACTCTACTACTTCGCCTTTTTGCCTTTCGTGGACTAAGACACATATGCCACTGTCGCGGGGCCTTTGCACTCGCTCGCTCCTCCCTTCATCCAGAAGGCCTTTCCTCACAGGGCTCGCGCTCTCACCTCATTGGGGTCTTCTCTAATGCCCGCTTATCAGAGAGGTTCCCTCTGATGGCTCCACGTCCAAAAGCAGCCCTCCCTCTCCGGCCACTCGCTAAGTCCTTTTGTTTTTCATCTTAACGCCTATTGCCACTCGCTATGCTATTAGGTACATTTTCAACTTATTTACTTTTTTTCAACACTAGAACACAGCTCTATGTGGACCAGGAATAAATTTCTTTTACCCAACTTTATAGAATTACACTTCACATGAAATTAAATGTAGTCCTTTTAATGCATAGTTAGGTGAGTTTTGACAGGTAAATCTTCTATAATCAGATATAGAACTTTTTTATCACCTCCAAAAGTTTTCTGTTTTCCCTTCCTCATCCCAGGCAGCAGACTGATCTGATTTCTAGAACTGTAAGTTATTCTTGCCTTTTCTAAAATTCATATAAATGGAATCATACAGTATGTGCCCTTTTGTATCTGGTTTCCTTTGCTCAACATCATGTTTTCAAGGTCCATTCATGTTCTTCTGAATATCAATAGTTTATTTTTATTACTAAGTAGTATTCCATTGTAATGAATATACCACCATCTGTTTATCTGTTGACCTATGATGAGCATATTTAGGTTGTAGCCAGTTTTGGACTATTATGAATGAATCTGCTATGGCCATCCATGTGCAAGCCTTTGTGAATATGTCTTCTCTTTCTTAGGTAAATAACTTTTGAGTAAGATTGCTAGGTCATAGGCTAACTGTATGTCTAGCCTGAGTCTAAATCACTACTTTTTGCCAAAATAGTCCAACTATCCAGAGGATGTCTGACATGTAATAGGCACTAGATAAATGCTTATTAATTGAAAACCTTCAACAATTAATAGTGAGAGCAGATAGAAGTCCAGATTTCTTTGAGGCCCAAGTGAGAGCTCTGTCCACTCCTCCGAACGGACTGATCAGAGGGAAATTATTGATGCATAGCATCCATCTCAGGCTTGCGTGGGCCATGCCTGTGTGAGCGGCCCTCGGGAGTCCCCTGGTGAAACCGTTCATGATGGAGCAGCCCCGACACGAGGCAGTGTTTCCCGGGCCTTAATGGTAAACAGGCCCAGACTGACTGTTCCCTCCCATCGGGGAGCTGCTGTTCTAATCCACAGAGTTCTCCCTCTGTCCCTGCCCTCGCAATCCCATTATCCTCCTGCCAGAGAGGCAGGCAGCTCTGACAGTGCTGCCAGCACAGAGACTCCTGGAAGTACTAACTTCGCCACCTGGTGACTACAATTAAAAATCCTCACCTTTGATTTATTCTGGTTGGGGGAACAAAATTATTTCAGTTCTTGGAGATGGAGATAGGAGATGATATATGTCCCATCCATTTCCCTGAAAGCAACACTTTCTGCTGCTAACAGAGATGGAAAAGAAACTTCAGTCACACCCACACTTGACTACCTGTTGAGAAGGAAAGATGAGGTGGTGAAGGCAAAAAAGGAAGAGAAGGAGTAATCCAGGGGAAGGAGATAATGAGAAATACGCATGGTATTTCTGGTAATGGGATTTAAACCAAAAAGAGGTGCATTTCTGTTTGATTTGCAGAGTTGTCTTTTCCACTCAAAGTGCAGCCCTTTTCTTCACTCCGTTGAATAGAGTCAGATATCACCTTGAACACGATACAATCCAGGGGTCCTTATCCTGGGGGTCAAAGGACAAGCTTGTAGAGAATTCATGAACTTCCTGACATTGAGGGAGCGGGACAGTGAAGGCACCTAGCTTTCCTCAGAGGCTCAGAAGCGTATAATGACCACAGAAAGGTTAAAAAAAGTAAACTGACTAGTAAACTACTCTATTTTACAGTTAAGGATACCTAAATACATCAAGATAAGCACTTAAGTTCTTATTGCTGATCATATTTATGTCAGTCAAATTAGCACCCCAGTCTCCTGACTCTCATATTCAGTCTGTTTGCTATGCCACCCTAATCAGTACAACCTGTTAGTAGGAGCTGTGACGATTTGGTCTGTATTTCAGTCAGACCACCATAACAGCTCCTGGAGGTGGGCAAGGGAGGTGTAACTGATGCCATTTGACAGACGGGGTAAAGGAGCTAACACAGTCAACCTGCGTCCTCAAGATGCCCTTAGCAGACCTGCACTGGTGTGGCTTCAGGAGTCATGATTCCAATCCCTCCTTCCGCGGCAGCTCCTTTTACCCTACGCGCATCTTCCCTCATCTCCAGCCCTGTGTAAGTGTGGGCGTGTCACTCACAGGCTAGGGCCAATCAGGGTATTCGGTGGCCATGATTAGCCCAAAGGGTGGCCCAGACCGAGCCAATCAGAAACTCCTCTGGAATTTTTAAAAACTGACATTGGAAGTAGTCAGAGATTGAGAAAAATACCTCAAATGAGAGTGGTCTGCATAGAGGACAGAAAAATAAGACCTACTCAGGCAAGAATTGGGCATCAGTAGGGGGGAAACAAAACCAAAAAACAGTGTTTTGATCCCTTGGATTTTTCTCCCCAAGACTCTTTTTTTTAATTCATTTCCTTATCTGTGAGCTATCTAAGTATGCTCTTAATAACTCTTTTTGGGGGAGATGAGTTGCAGGGGAATGTTTGGATAAGCTAGTTCCAGTTAGATATTCCATTTCTAAATGAATGTGCAAATCAGGTGACCCAAATCACAGGTCTAGTCCCTTGGACACATTCTTTTTTTTTTTTAGAAAGTCTGTAATATCAGTTAAAACAACTACTTATGCACTTTCAGTGCCAGTGTGAAACAGGGAGATGCCTGGGAAAGCTAACCACACTGCTGCATGCAGGATCCTTGAAGAAGAGCCATTCACTGTTCTAATTTCCAAGTTACAAAAAGGGTCTCTCATTCCTTTTCTCCATCTCCTATTTCTCTCTCATGCTATCTCCTCGCTCTCTTCTGATTCTCTTTCTCCAGATTATCTTTTAATATCCATGGAGTTCTGATGCCCCCTGCTGCTGGCTGCTGGCTGTAAGAACCTCACGCTGTCGTGGTTGCTGGCTTCTCCCATTCTTGGTTTCTCCTGCCGCCACATCATCTGTGCTAGTTCTCCCTTCAGTCATATTCTGTTTTTCTCTTATATTCTCTTAAGTGTCTGGCTCTACTTCCTTGCCATTTTTCTGTGCCACTTGTGTCTTATTCCTTACATCGCTGCTTCAGCATCTTTCCACCTCTCTCCTTCTCTCTAAAGTTCAGTTTCTGATTGTGTTCTTTCTGCCTTAATCTGTGCCTCAGTTCATATCTTAAATTCCTGCGTTCCTGTATCTTGATCTGCTTCACAGGCATAGCTTCTGTCACACGCCCTCATCCATCCTTTGGTGGAGTGTTTATCTCCACAGAGAAACACATGAAATCTCCTGCCTACTGTCCTAAAACAGTTTAACAAAGAGGTGGTCAATCTTACGGAACAGCTGGGGTAGTTAGCTGTTTGCACAGAAGTATCTGTAACTGAGAAACAAATCACTTTCACTAGGTTCTAGAAAGTTAGATTTCTTGTGCAGCCCTCACCACCAATTTGCTCTGTGATACTGGACAATTATTTTCCCTTTCTGAAACTCAGGTTTTAAAGATGTATGGGTGTCGGGGGCCAAAGGTGGGAAGGGAGTAAGTATCAGAAGACCGTGGGCCATCTGCTAGATTAGAGAAGGGAGCTATGGTTCTTGATTCTTGGGCTCTGTGTGAGAAGCTAGTACTTGTCACATCTGTGCCTCTGGAGTCCCCTGTATGAGGTGCCGGCTCAGGAGGTCCTGTTGATGGTCAGATTCTTTTGTTAACAAATAGGACTAATATTCCAAGAAAAGCACTGGCCCGAGTTTGTTTATCTGCCAGAGTGAGTTATTATTAGTATTTGAGATAAACACCCAAACAGCCAAACCAAAGTGTATCTTCATCCACCTGGGTTCAGATAAGGGAGAACCTACGTGGTTAAGGAAGGGCATCTGATTCATAATAGTCCCCGCAGTCTCCCAAAGGAGATTGCTGACTTGGGGGTAGCACAGGAGGCTGTGTACCAAACACTACCATGTCAGGTGCATTGAATACCTGATTTCACCATCATGCTCATAATCATCCTGAAAGGTGTTACTTTATGATAAGAAAACGGAGCTTCACGGAGCTTAGCTAAGTTGACAGCCGGGAAGCCTGAGGGAGGGTTTCAAGCTCAGTCAGGTACAGAAACTCAGGAAAGTGAATCAAAAGCACAGGCTGGTCATGAGAAGACCTTGGGCCTCTTGGCTGTCTGGAATGAAGTTTCTCCATCTGTAAGATGGGAGAAACTCACCTTCTGGTGTTCTCGTGTCTCATCAAGTTGTAACATACTAAGGTTCTGTCACTCTGTCTATTACTCAGTACCTTCTCTAAGATACATTAATATTAGGTAGGATCAAAGTTTAAGCTAAAAATTAAATCTACCTTTAATTGCAGAGAAGTGTGAAATTTACCTATAGTGATTTTCTGCTGATGCTAAATTAAAAGCATGAGCTGACATCTTTATAACAGAAGTGGATTGACAGAGATATTCTTGGCTTTAAAAATGTGTTTTTCAGAGACAGACTCATAGATGAAGAACAGATGACAGCTAGTGATGGGGGGGGTGAGGTTAGGGAGTGGAGGAATTGAGCGAAAAAGAAAAAGGGCTCATGGACATGGACAACAGTGTGGTGATTGTTGGGGGGAGGGGGGTATAAGGGGACTAAATGGTAATGGAAAAAAATAATAAAGATTATGTATTTAAAAATGTTTTTATATATGCACAGAAAATGTAATGCGGATAAGAACAGTGTTCTGTAGTATGCGCACAGTTCATACGGCCTTTGTTGTCATGAGTCAGCTCAGATGTGAACGTCATAGCACCATTAAGTTAAGGCTGGCTGAAAAAGTTTTCCAAGCGCTTGTTTCCAACTGATAAGATCCTGTTTTCTGGATTTTCTGGATGACAATTATTTTCAGTTCTTTTTTCAGGGCATATATACAGGAAATTACAGCAGATATATAAAAGGAAGATCAGAAGCCGGCTAAGTTCACCGCTACTTGTTCTTCATCCTTTTCAAATGTATTTGATAGCCAGTTGTTCTACTACATACTAGTTTTCCACTACTATCAAAAGAGGCCCAGTGTAATCTAAATGCTATGCTCCTTCGAGGTTGTATACTGACAGATCCACTACATGGCTGATTCATCATATTGCGTTTGAAAATGATGTGTCGGTTGGTATAAGTTACAAGCAGTCCAAAGCCAAACTTAAAATCTGTCCACCGCTGGCAGTATTCACCATTTTTGTCAAGCTTTCTGCCATACTTCATGCTTCTTCCTTCTAGTTCTTCTTTATTGGTTTCTTGAGGCCCGACCTCACTGTCTTGTTTTCCAGGAGCATAGCAAGCCACTTCTGTTTATACACAGAAAGCAGCCATTCTGAAGGAACTAGAGAATCCTGTTCAATAATTCTTGCAAATACCAAATCACATATAATATGCTGTAACCTTAAACGTCCAAATACTGATACAAATGCTTTTCCTTTCTCAGTTCCAAGGAAGGTCATACCTTCAAAACCTTTCCTCTCAGGAAACCAGACATCTGCCATCAGCCATTTTAAAAGTCTACTCCAAGAAGGCATGAGTTAAAGAAACATCCACTTTTAAGAGCTCTGTATATATGTCCACCTCCACTCGCATCACAAATAAGTTAGATGAACCAATGAGCTGTTTCATGACATTTATACTGAGCTCTTTAAAAAGTTTAACATTCTGATGAATCATCAAATTGCTTAAAAGCCATTCAAGGCATTTTTCCTTTACAGAAGCTAATCCATAGTCCCCTTCAGATGTGCAGTAGACACATACAGTTTTCACATTAATTGTTTCCTTCATTGTCTCACCACACTGCTGTATCAAACCATCCAACTGTAGCATACAAGCTGCTGCCAAAATGGCAATAACTCAGCTGGGCTTTATGAAGACATCAGCTCAATAGAGTGACCCAAAGGCAACCTGCAATGCCTCAACGTCAATATTCTGGTCAGGAATCCCCAGTTCAATAACACTCACGCTGGATTCTTTCCAAGAACCCCTGAACATACTAGAAACATAGCCATATTGACATAAATGCATTTCATATAAGCGCCACTCTGCTTGAGCACAACTCACTTTATTTTATTAATTTTTATTGAATTTATTGGGGTGACATTGGTTAATAAAAGTATATAGGTTTCAGGTGTCAATTCTATACTATATCATCTGTATATTATGCTGTGTGTTCAACACCCAAAGTCAAGTCTCCTTCCATCACCATCTATCTCCTCTTTATCCTCTTCTACCTTCCCCTACCCCCTTTCTCTCTGGTAATCGCTATACTGTTGTTTGTGTCTATAAGTTTTCCTTCCTTCCTTCCTTCCTTCCTTCCTTCCTTCCTTCCTTCCTTCCTTCCTTCCTTCCTTCCTTCCTTCCTTCCTTTTTGCTTAGTCCCTTCGCTTTTTTCACCCAGCCCCCTGACCACCCTCCCCACTAGCAGCTATCAATCTGTTCTCTGTACCTACGAGTCCATTCCTATTGTATTAGGTTATTTTGTTCACAAATCTTAACATCGCTATTTTCATCATTCAAAATCAATGTTCGATAATTACATTTGGATGTACTCTGCAATTTTTTTCTTCAAGGGGCGTTGAGGAACCGCCGCTGCTCATCCACTTCCTCCTGACCCTCATCTGTCTAGGAGTTCGGGTGGCGGTAGCAGCGGGGCCCACGGCTCTGCTTGCACTTGGCAGCTGCCAGGCAGTAACAGAAGCTTTGGCCACAGCCCAACTGTGTGGCCACCAGTCTCGGGCCTCGGCCCGAGTGACCCCGGCCACCCAGACCCCGGCCCCTGCTAGGCCTGGGCTCCCACAGCAGGGCAGTACTCTGCTGGGGGCTACTCAGGGAGCCCCTGGGCCGCGGCGCCTCGGGATTTCAGGGAGCGCACCCGGCCTCCCACCATACCCTGGCCGCCTGTCCCCACGGCCACTTTGTCACGCGCAGCCCCAACCTTGGTAGTTCAGGCTACCACCTCCACCCTCGTCCTCTGCGCCCCTGCACCCCTGTGTCTCCAGATCACAGGACCTTGCCCCTTGCTTTCGCAAGAAAGCGCACAATCAACTTTTGCTTTCCCACAGTGCTTAACATCTTCTCATTTTAAATGTGATAGATAACTCTGCTTTTGTTTTCTGAAGGTAAAAATAAGTATGGGGAAACAATTCAAGCAAGAAAGAGGGGAAGAAGGACATATAACACGGGGCAAAAGGAAGAGAAAGAGTAAAAAAGTGTTGTATTCTGTTACAGAGCTTATTTAAGACGTAAAACATGCTTCGTTATTAGTTCACTTTCTGCATTTCAGTGCTGCTTGTAGAGAAAGAGGACCAGAAATATGGAAAGAAAAAGAGTTAGAAACCAAATGACTATCAAGTTGAGGAAGACAGTTTCAAATTTCTTAAGTCAGAAAGCAATTCAGTAAGAAAGCAGCCCTTGCTTTGCAGGGTTACGCCTTTGCAAACACCTTTTGTAGGTGCATGTTTATCCTGCAAAGCAAGATGCCTCTGCAGCCCAAATACACTCTTTTCACCAGCTTCAGGGAAACGGCTCAGCGTGCATAGCCCCTGGTGGTGCCATTCCCACTGCTGGTATCAGAGCTTTTCCACAGCACAGCCTCCAAGGACAGATGCTAGCAATCGATACCAAACACCTTACGCTTTAAGTCCATCGATGAAAAGGCTGTTACTATAACAGCAGCTATTTTATATGGCTACTGATTTCTTTCAGGCCTTCCAGACCCAAAGGTAGGAAATAATAACTGGTCATTTTTCATCAAGACAGACAATACAGAAGGACAATTGGAGCCTATGCAAGGGCTGCCTGGAAAGAAGATATACTCCTACCTCCAGGCAGATGTCCGTGCACGTGCCCATGTAAAACTGTAACAGAGCGAACAGGGGCCCTCCACCTGGTGCCTTGAGGTGTGACCTAACAGTTAGTGTGGAGGGAAACAGGTTTTTATTTACTGCGGTGACACCTTGCAGTGTGTGTGTGCAGGGAGGGGGCGGGGCGTGGGGGTACTGAGAGTGCTTTTGCTCAGAGCCCTCTTATCCCACAACACACAGCACTTCCCTTGCTCCCCAAAAGGCTGCCAGCCACAACCTCGCTCAGAAGTTCCCCATCCCCTTATCTGTGCTTAAGCCCGCTGTGCAAGCAGATCTCCAACCCTCTGGAAAATATACTTGTGGGCTCCAAAGTGGCCATCCTATCGCAGCAACTCTCTCCTTCAGGACCTGGGTTACGCTGTCCTCAGCCTCCATGCTGTGTTACGCTGGATCATGGAGAAGTCCAAGAAAGACAAAAGTCCCAAAAGAGTGGCCCCCTCCATATGTCACAAGTCGCAAGAGCCCAGATAGACTTCGTGCCTGCGAGGCAGCAGGTCAGCATCTTGCGAGGCAGGGTCTGTGGGGGCTTTGGAGTCAGCTAGAGCAGGCAGGAAGAGAACCGCAATATGCCGCTCTCTCCCTTGCTACACCAGGCCGCGTGGCCAAATCCTGACTGCAAACTGCCTAGCTGCTACATCATGGCTCTTTCTTCTCTACACTCACTCTGCCCACATGGCGCCTATGTCATGGCTGAGTCTCCCTCACTTGGCTGCCCTCTCCACTACAGACAAGCACGGCTGCTACGTATTCTCTCTGCCCTCATGGCAGTCCAACCTCTCTCTCTCTCTCTCTCTCTCTCTCTCTCTCTCTCTCTCCCTCCCACCCCCCCCCCCACCGCCCACCCTCATGTGATCTCCTATGGGGCTCCTCTCACAATGAGCTACATTTGCTCGTTTCCCGTATCACTTACATTGTCTTGGCGGCCACCTGGAGTCAGGGCGAGTGACTAAAGGACACTGAAGGAACTGCCTCACTGCCTCTCCTGCAGGCACTACACAAACCCTAGGCCTGTCAGGAGTCACCAAACATTCTGAAAGTCCTGTACTTTTGCCTTGGGGCAGTAGCACAGCTATTAGCTAACCATCCGCTTGCCATAGATATGCAAGGTATCTTAACAGCCTTATCATCCACTCCCCATGTCCCCCATCCCCCGCCCAAGGGCTGTGAGGGTTTTGGGGACCGCTCTCTCTATACCCCGAGTCAGAACAGCAATAGGAGTTCTTCCTGACAGGATAATTAAGGAAGCGGTAGGCATCCTGCAGCACAGGGCTAACGTCTCACATGGTGTCAGGTGACCCTCCAAAGGGTGGTCCGGTGGCTGGTGAAAAGGCAGCGTCGTCCCCATTTCACCGATGGGCCAATGGAGACACAGAGGGGAGAAGCTTAAGAACGCAAGGCTTTTCTCTCTCTCTCTCAACCCAGTTCCTGTTTGTTTCTTCTTTCCCCCTCAAACTGAAGAGCAAGGAGATGAGTGGGTGATAGAGAGCCAAATCCTAATGGAGTCAAACCAAATTGTGTTTTTGAAGAATATGTAATGACTTCGGAAAATGTTTACACCATAAAGTTAAGTGAAATAAGAACTATGTGTGCATGTGATTTTGTAAACATTTTATATAGACACATATATACATGATGGATAAACCGAAAACATCTCTGGATGGTGATATTCTACCTTATGCACTTCTGTGGGTTTGATACAATTTTTACAATATGCATATATTTCTAATACTTTAAAACTTAATTTGAGTAATTTGAATTAATAACATATGTTTACACATACATACACAGATGATCTCAAGAGAAAATCCTTTTTTGACTTCCTTTTGTTTTCCCCACAGAGGCAGTAAAACTAGGTTGTGATAGTGTTACCGAACAAATGGACCCGTAGCAGGGTGGGTGCCCAGATGCTATTACCGAAACAATGACCACCCCCTTCCCCAGGGTCCCTCAGTTCTAGGTCCTTTGCCTACCACCCTTGGAATTATGGCTCTGAATGGCAGCATTTGGTGAAAAGGAAAGGAACTATTTATTCAAAAGTTATACAGGTTTAATTAATGGCTAAATGTCACCCTTAAACCTCAAAATCCCTTTAAAACAATCACCAGCACACACACTGTCCTGCCTTCCCCTTCTTTGACCAGTTAGGCCAGTTAGGCCAGTCAGGGGTACCGTCCTTCAGAAGAAAAAGAACAGAAGTCCGGGGCTTGGCTACGCAGCCCTCTCGCAGTTCTCAGCACCATCCACTGCGTCGCCACGATCTCCAGCTCTTAATCCATAACCACGTGGCACCTTCTCCTGGCCCACGAGCAACAGTCCTTTCTCCCCTCTTATCTTCCCGAGTGGTCTTCACACTGTTCCCCAGAGTCTGTGTCCCTTTGTCTCTCCTGCAGGGCCCTGTCTCTCCTCCCTCCTCTCCCAGTTACATTCGGTATAAAGTCTTTGAAACCTTCCTGATTAGCCTTGGTAATATGCAAAATAACCCTCTTTGCATATAAGAAATGAAGGTATCCTGTTATTGACATGCAAAATGACTCTAAATGGCCCTGCTCAAGGCTCCCATCCCCTATGGCGGCCCGCCCTGGGGTGGGGAGAATATATTTTTCTCGGACACCCCACTCTCTGGACCCTGTTACAAATACCCTTTAGAGGGGCCCTGGATGTGCTCCATTACAATAGAATCCAATGGCTGTTCCAGACCCTATTCTAGGTCAACCCCCTGTCCTAGGTCAAATGCTTTGTCTCTCTAAGCTTCACAATCTTTGTCAGTCGAAAAAGGCTTATTTCTATTTCTTGCCTGATTCACATGATTTCTGAAAAATAAAGAAACAAGATTTTGTGCATTGACCCCAAGTATACAGGTGGATGGGAAACAGGGATATGATGTAATAGGGGCATCCCTGCTTATTGAAACCAAAAATGTACTCAAAATCCCCTTCTGTCTTCTCCAAGCTGTGGCTGTAGAGGCCGCCATGATTGTCTCTTCACAGCCGGAGGGTGCAAATCAAGGGTGGCGGGTGTGCCTCCTGTGGAGGGGTGGGCCCTTCAATTGCAGGATTTATGGGAGACGGGTTTCCCCAGAGGCAGAGAAACAGGCTGCAGTGGAGACGCCAGAGCGGTTTCCCCAGGCAGAGGAGGACAGGGGGGCTTTGGGAAGACTGCCATTCACGGCCCTCCGTGTCCTTATAGGAAGAAAAGGAAGTTTAACCGGAGACTGAGTGGCAAGTGACTGAATTAAATTTAAGAAAACTTTACTGAACAGCTACTTTCTGCTAGGGCCTGTGGGGCTAGGAGAGCAAACAATGCAGTAGTAGGGAAAGGAGAGTCGAATCCACATTTTTCAAGTGTCTCTTGTGTGTCAGATACTGTTACATTCCGTATTTAAATTATTGAATTTAATTGTTACAATTAACTTGGAATGTAGAGATTACACAGTTCACTGATGGTCACCAGGCTAGATGGGCTGCCTCAGTGCACCATGTACTTATTCAACAAGAGCCTCCTCGAGTGCGTGCAAGTCGCAAACGTGCCAGGCTCTCCTGTGCTCGGCTTCCTAAGTGCTTGCTGTTCCTTTTACTTAGAATGCTCTTCTCACCTTCCCCACTTGAACACATTCCCCTTCAAGAATTAGTTTCACTGCCATGTACTCCAAAAATATCTTCTTTCACCCCTTCCCCCCCCCCCGCCCGCCCCTTCTCAGGCCTGTTGAGACGCTCACTCTGTACTCCCATTGTATTATTTTACGGAATTTTGTATTTGCTCCTCTGTGCCCTTACTACACTGCAACATTTTTCTCTTTCTTTCTTTCTTTTCTTTCTCTTCTTTCTCTTCTTTCTTTTCTTTTCTTTCTTTCTTTCACCTAACACAGTGGGCAGGAAATAGCAGGAATAGTAGGTTTTCTGAATAAAAGACTGGATGACTTCATGGAAAGAAAGATAGGAATAAATGGATGAGTGTGTAAATGAATACATGTATTAAACCACCACTGAAGAACAGCAGGAATGTGTCTGAAACAGCTCTGAATGCTGCGCATATAGAGGATGAAAGGAAGTAAAAACGACTGGAATGGAGCAGAGATGGCAAAAAAACAGGTCAAAACGATCAACATCAAAATAATGCCACATCCAGGAAAACTGTAACTATTATTAGCCTGTGGGTTCCCAAAAGTAGCATCAGATTTCTTGTAATTGACCTGATGCATTGAAAATGTCCAGTCACCCTGCCAGTGTTTTCTCTGGTGCTTCCTTTGAGGCTCATGTAAAAGCTTCAGGCCCAAAATATGGACAAGAGCAAATAACTGTTCCAGTCCTTTTCAGTCAGACTGTGCGTGTGTGTTTCTTCCCAGCTGATTCTGATTGTCGGTCATGTTTCGGATCTTCTACTAAAAAATTCTGATATTAGAGAGAAAGCTATACCAGACAGTCATTTATACCCCATAAAATCTGGCATCTTATGGTTTCATAGTAATACAACCACCAATTATAAAAACAATATTATGTCTTTTTTTTTTAATCTTGCCATTGTCAAAGAGTTCCGTTTAAAGATATCTGCATTTTCTTATTTATCTTCATGATATCCGTATAGTAGGTGAGATTATCTGTCTTTGAGAAATGAACAAATTGAAACTCAGTGAGATTACTGACTTTTCTTTTGTCCTCACTTCTCAAATACTTTGTGAGTTTCCACTCTTTCTTTATCCTCTTTCCTCCTATATTGGAAACTGCTAGTGCACCCACAGATACCTGGTCCTTCTTTCCTCTGTGCTCTTTCTGGGCCTTTACTGTTAGAAGAATCACATAACATATGCCATTTGGGGACAGAGAGCATTTAATTGCTGATGTAAGCTCCTCCAGTACCTTTTTCCCCTGTCAAAGTCTCATGTTGAGAAAATAAAGCCACAAAACCAAAACTGCCTGGATAACTGAGCTACTGTCCTCAAGAGAGGCATGGATTTTACATAGTGAGAATTAAACTTTAGTGGTGTTAATCCTGAAATCTTTGGAGGTTGTCTGTTAGTGCAGCATACCCATTCCCACCTGATAAATGTAGAAGCTCCTGTGAAGAATAGCAAACCCAACTTCTGGCCTCTAAGTAACCCCCCTTAGATAAGAGTCTCTGTACCCACACTTTCCAGAGGGTTTTTTTTTTCCCAGTTTTCTACACTCAATATTGCCTTGGTGAGCTCCTGCAGACCATTAATCATGGCCCTGTAATCATGTCTGCAAGTGAACTTAAAATTCAGTCCTGATCAATATTCCTTCCCTGGCTTCCCCACTCCTACCCCCTTTCTGTGCACCACTGAAATAAACAAGCGAGGCGATGCCCACGTGACCCGCACGCCAGGCTGCTGTTCCTGCCAGGTCCCCATCTACACTATTTCAGACCCACCGAGTTAGGAATGACAGAAAAGACCATAACGTTAGAAAATGTGCTGTAAATCTGAACACCTTTGCAGGTGGAAAAGTTACTTTGTGGTAGAATTAAGAATATGGGGGAAAGAATCCACTTAGTCGATGCTTGTCTGCTGTCCACAGCAGAGCTGCAAGAAAACATTGTTTCCCATGCTGACACCTCTAGGGACAAGGCATTACTAGTTCATGGGACATCTTCTTTAACCTTTGAGCATTTCTGAGTCTTTAGATAGCTCTTCATTCTCTTGTGCCTATATATTCCACCCAGGGCCCTGACTATACCATTTGAGGGTCAAAGAAATATGCCCTTCTTCCCCATACTAGCTCCTTAAGAATTTGAAAAAAGTTGCTCTATCTTTGTTAATTGGCCCCAGTATGCCCATTTCACCCTAAACCTTCTCATTTTACACATAAGAAAATAACTCTCAGAGAGAGGAAGATATAACCAGAATTACACAGATAACAACTAAAGCTTCTAAGTCCCAACCCGGTGTTATTCATATTTATTTATTCATCTGTGTAGCCAATAACTACATTTAAAACACAGAATATATATGTAACAGTATAATGCAGAGTAATACATGGCTTATAATTTGAATATGATTTAACCTCTCTCATAGAAGAGCAAAAATTCTAACAAGGCAAGTAGACAGCTGAAGCTTCTATAGTTAGAAGGAGGTGGGGTAGATTATATTTATGAAATGTCTTCTAAATGTCATGCATCAACAGGTACTTCTCATATATTATTTCATGTAATTTTTAACTACACCCTTATCCCCACCCTTATCCACAGGAGATATGTTCCAAGACCCCCAGCGGATGCCTGAAACTACGTATATATACTGTGGTTTTTCCTATGCATACATGCCTATGATGAAGTGTAATTATAAATTAGACATAGTAAGAGATCAGTAGCAATAACTAACAATAGACTAGAACAATTATAACAATATACTGCAATAAAAGTCATTTGAATGTGCTCCCTCTCTGGTAACTGATCTGATAACCGAGGTTGCTACCAAGTGACTCAGAGTCATGCAGCACATAGTGTGGAGACGCTGGACAAAGGAGTGATTCCCTGCTTCAGGGATGGAGCGAGACAGCGGGAGACGTCATTGCTACTCAGGCCAGCACATGATTGAAAACTTAAGACCTTGTATTTCTGTGTTTTGCAGATAATGTTTTTGGACCACTGTTGCCCATGGGTAACTGAAACTATGGAAAGCAGAACTGTGGATCAGAGGTTGGTGAAATCACCCCACCTTGCTAATTTCAAAACTGAAACCCTGTTCTTATTGTCTATTGCTGCCTAATAGATCATCCAGTCATACTAGCATAAAACCATTTTATTCTGCTCATGGATTGTGTGGGCCAGCAATAAGGACAGGGATAGTTTGGCTCTACTACATGATATCTGGGGCCTTGGGGGAGACTCAAGTGGCTACAGGCTGGAATCATCAAGAGATTTCTTTACTTACCATCTGGAGCCTGAGCTGGGACAAGTTGAGGTTGGGCTCAGATGGGACTGTCTGTCAGAGACACCTACTTGAGGCCTCTCCATATGGCTTAAGCTTCTGTTGGCAGCTGAGTTCTACTAGCATAGCCTTGGAAGTCATGCAGTGCCACTCTTCTGCATGCCTTTGGTGTCTATAAAGGAAAGGTGAATTAACTGAGAAATTAGACTCCAGGTTGTAATGGGGAAATGGCAGTCATACTGCAGAAGACGCTGTGGGATGAGAGAAGCAGCTGTAACAAATACTCGAAGTTTAAGGTTTATGGCAGTATGTGGTAGAAGCTTGGGTGCAAGTCCGGGCCAGTCTGGTCCTGGCAGATTTTGCTATGAGGCTTCAGAAAATGAGTAGATGATCATTGTGTTATTAAAGAAGGCTCCATGGAGAAGAAAATGCCATCTGGAATGGGGTTTGAAAGAGAGGGCAGATTTGCACGTAGAGACAGTAGGTGTCCTAGATATGGCGTAAAGTATGACTAAAGTCACGGAGCAGCCATCATGTACTTCCTTCCCCCTCTCTGGGCCCTTTTCTGGAAACAAGGAGACATGCATAATTATCCTCCCCCAACAGCGAACAGGAGCTCTAGGCATTGGGAAGTTATTGTGACTAAAAGCTGCCATTGTCTGCCAGATGGCAAGGCCCCTAGATGGCTACTGCCCATTACACAGTCACTTTGGCCTGTGACGCTACCCAGTTACAGGCAGACAGAGAACAGGGCTGAATGGAAGAAAAGTAAAAAAATAACTCAGCTCCATTTGGAATGCTCACGGAAGACTGAAATTCTCCATGACAAGGCATGGAGCTACAACAGTGGCCTCTTGAATCTCTGAATAACTAAAATTATCTCAGAGAGCACGTGGCATGAGAATTTTAGGGTATTTTGTGGGCTGATGGTATCCTATACTGAGGGAGTGAGGCAAAAATCAGGTTCAAATTAAATCATAGACAAGACCTTCACAAAGATTTTCTGAGCTCCAAAATTGTACCAGTTTCCATTGTTTGTTTTCATCAATTCTATAAACTTTCCAACATGTTCCAGTAGCCACTGACACCTGCATCAGAGCTCATTATGTGATACATGTACTTTATTACTTGTTTACTGACTATCACCCCCATAAGAATGTAAGTTCCATGTGGAGAGTCACTTGGTTCTGTATGCTCAGCAGCAAGGATAATGCCTGTATATGGGGGTCACTTAATGTTTGTTAAATAAACCAGTCCCCAAGGAGGAGGAAGGTTGGGCTGATAGGCTCACTGCTACAAGTTTCCCCTTAGTCTCGAGAGGATACAACTGACCTGTAACCTTGTCAATGAGTCGACTGGTTTCTTATCACTCGCACCCCAATACCAAATTCTACGCAGGAAACCTGACTTCAGACATGTTTAGGATGTTTAGGAAATCCCAAATCTACTTAGTAGCTGTGTGACCTTAGCCCACCATGTAGCTTTCTTGGGCTTTAATATCCTCAAAAGTATTTTTATCAGGAGGTCTTTGTGAGGACCTAGTTCACTGAAAGGGACAACAAGGCAGGGCGCTCAGTCACCCTGTCTGCCAAACCCCACGTTACTTGATGACAAGCTTGGATAAGGAAAGGAAAATGGAAAGGAGAACAAAAGAGAGAAGAAGCAAAGAGAAAAAAGAAAACAAACAGAAGGAACAGGAAGAAGAGTGAGAGAAAGAGGCCAGGAGATAGGAAAAGAAATACGTACAAAATGAAAAGGAAAATGAGAGAAGAAGAGAGAAAAGAAAGATGAGTAAGAAGGGGGTGAGAGGTAAGGAGGAAGTAAAAACTGGGGAGAAAAGAAGGGATAGAAGAAGAGAGAAAGGTTGAGGAGGGAAATGAGAAAGAACTGTATAAGAAGGTGGGGGAACAGTGCAGTGACAGCAGCAAGAAAAGAGGACAAAGCAAAAGAGAGGAAGAAAAGAGAAAACTGGAAGAAAAAAATATTACAGAAGATTGAAGAGAAAGAAGATAATTGGGAGAAAGGGTGAGGGAAGAAAGAAATGGAGGAAGAAGGATCCAGGGATCTCATGGTGAAGTCAGGGCTCCTCAGTGGCCACTCCCTGGCTCCAGAACCCTGACTGTGCACCCATCTGCGAGGATGTTTGCCCCTCTAACTGGCTGTCCTTGCCTCGGCCAGCCCTCTGACCAGAGAGCCCTAGGCAGCCAAGAGGCAGAGCCACGGTCCCTAGAGAGGCTGAGCGCACACACCCCCCGAACCAAACAATCCTTCATGCCATGCTCCCTGGCCCCTCTGCTTGTGCTTGGCACTTGGCTCTGAGTTTATGGAAGGAAGTAGGCTCCAGCAGACACCATTAGTCACGACCTTATGGGATTTATTCAGCCTGTTACCATGACTCATACTTTAGTAATGAGGTCTCTCTTCCGAGGGTTCCATGCATTGCTGCTGGCACCCTGCTCCCTCGCTTCCCCTCGCTTCCCCCAGTGGCTCCCTGCCTGTGTTTCCCCCCAGAATTTCCTAGTTCCCCTTCTGGTCTCAGCTACCATTCTGGGGCGTCTGTAATTTCTACATTGCAAAAAAGTCAGAACTTCACAGAGTCACTCAGCTAGACCAAGTCTAGAAACAAGTGGGAAAAAAAACCCAACACATTATGAAGAAGGTGGGGCTTATTTTCTAAAGAGACAAGAGGGAGTCTTGGATCTGCTACTCTGAACCCAGATCTGGAAGAGTATTTATATCCCTTTACACTGTTAATAAAATTTAGAATGTTAGAGGTGGAAGAGAACTTAGAGACTGATAAACGTCTCAGGGCTCAGAGGCCCACAGTGTGAAGGAGACGTGCCCAAGATCTCACAATGAGAGGTAGATCTTAAACTTTAACTTTTGATTCTTCTTTCCTCCCTACTCTTTCAACTTATTAATTCATTTATCCATTCAAGCAAATACTTGAATCAGGTGTCAAAGGCCAGCTCTACTCTGAAAACTCCCAAGACTCTTAGGGTTAGCTTGGTCCTTGTCTGCTTTTTACATCTCCTGAAACTTGTGCATATTGACCAACATTATGGGCTTTAATACTGCATTTATAACCTTTCACTAGGGGTGAGTGCATCTCCTTCCTTAGACTGGGATCTTCAAGATGGAACCCTGGTCTTATTCACTTGTCTACCCCTGTCACAAAAAGTAAATGCTGAGTAAATGTTTGAGAAATGAATGACAAGCTTCAATCTTCTGATCACCCAGCAAGTATCAGGGAGCACTACTGATTCAAAAGACTAGATTTTGCAACTGCCTCCTGGAACTCGGACCTGCTATTCTGAGGGCAGACATCACCCTTTCTGTTGTCCCCTGATCCCTGGTTTTCCCAAACTACCTGGGGAATGTGTGCCACCTTCTCTCAAGAGTCCAATTAGTGTCGATTTAGAAGTTTATGGAGATTTATTTGAACTTGAAGGGGAAGCCATAAGCCTTTGATCCCCTGGGAGCAGACAAGACTGTTTCCAAGGTTCAAAGTTCCCTTTGCCTATTTTAGTGAATCACCGAGTATAACCTGAACCAAATACAGCTTTAAAAAGAAACAAAGTTGGGTCATTCAGTTTCAGGACAAAGAAGGAAAAAGAAAAAAACAGAGGGATGTTTAACTTACCTGCCATACTGATCTGGATGCTCCCTGGGTTCCCCGATGCTTTATAAGTCCAAGTGGAAAGAAGACTTCAGGGAAAAAGACCCATCCCACTCCCTAGGCAAAGATCCACAATGGGCTATGAGTGGGCAAGTTTCAAATAGGCAGCCATTTCCACCAGGTAGGCTATAAATCCAGCCTTTATTACCTTTTATTATGTTGTTTCAACAGACTCTTAAAGACAGCACAACGGTCGGTTGATAGCGACACTAAATCTTTTTCATTTTCTCCCCATATTACTTTCGCCTCCTGGAATTTTTTTTCCTTTCTCTCTTCATGAGTCAAATTTTATTGGTCTTCTCTAGAGGATGGCAGTAGAATAGAAACATTGTTTATGATTGGGAAACAAAACCCAACAACCCCCGAACCCCAAAGCTGTGAGCAGGCAGTGAAGGTATACAATCTATATAGGTATACATTTTATTCGTATATGGATCAGAAAAGCAGAGAAGTATAAATCCAATCATGGAAAAACGGGGAGTGGGGGGGTGGGATTGGCAGGAATGAATTTAAGAGCAATTTACTGCCAAGGTGTCAAAAGGCTGAGATGGAATAAAAATAAACTAAGGATTACAATTCTTAAAAGCCATGCTTAAAGAACAAAACATTTTAAGGGCTAAAAAGTAGTTCCAAGAATACTGTGAGGTAGTAAAGTGAGGCAGAGAGAATAAAAGGGAGAGGAAGGGGAGGGGAAATGAGAATAAGTTAGGGAAATGCAAATTCTAGGATCTCACTGTCTGAGAAACATTTTCTTTGCATTTGATGAAGCAGTTATTAATCAAACATAGCTTTAACCAATTCTTCATTCCTTTATCGATCAATTATTAGTGCCTCTTAGGGGACTGACTGCTAAATGCCCATCTCCATACTTGTCATTGTTAACTAGGACTCACATACATACAAACGCCACCCCCAGCCCCACCCCCACAGCAGGTGTTGACAGTCACATTGGTTGGAAACCCCTTAAACTACCCTCCACTTACTCTTAAAGAGCCAACTGTTCAACCATATTCTTAAAACTGCTCCAATACTCTGATGTTTCTCTGAAGTCCCTGCTCTCTCTTCATGCTGTCCCATGACAGCTCTGGTCCACAGGGCCTGGAAGACATGTTTCATCTTTCAGATCTGATTGTCAGTTCTTTTAGAACTTGGAATCATGTACATTCTTGAGTTAGGCTGCCTTGTCCAAAGTTTGGAACTATCATTTACTAGCTGTGTGATCAGCTACAAGTTACAATCTCCTGAAAACATCTGTTAAAAGGGGGAAATTCCATCCATGTTGTGGGATTGTAGCAAAGATTAAATGAGAAGCAGATTAAAGTGGTGATCCTGTCCTGTTGTCCAACCCGATACCACTTTCTGGCCAAGAGGCAATAGGTTCTGCAGTATGTTTTACTCATTATGAAACCAGAAAAGTCAGCATACATGCTGCCTGTCACTACCAGAACCAATAAGTAGCGACAAGGATTGCATCTTTCTGGGTGCTGTATTCAGGTGGCTGGTGATCTGAGAAGATGGCAAGTTATCAAAAACCATTTTAACATCTCATTTCAAGCAGAACTTTTTATAAGGAGAAGAAAGGGTAGGTAAGGAGTTTGGAAAAAAGGTTAACTGCCCTGGCTGGTGTGGCTCAGTGGATTGAGCACTGGCCTGCAAACCAAAGGGTTGCCAGTTCAATTCCCAGTCAGGGCACATGCCTGTGTTGCAGGCCAGGTCCCCAGTAGGGGGTGTGCAAGAGGCAACCACACACTGTTGTCTTTCCCCCTCCCTTCCCCTCTGTCTAAAAATAAATAAATAAGATCTTTAAAAAACAGAAAAAGTAAAAAGGTTAGCTGGATAGGCGTTGCAATCCCACAGTGATTTTCCTAGTACTTCTTTATCTGTTGATCAACAATTCTTTATCTGCATCATAGACATTCCCTCCCTGGAACACAATGGCTCAGATACCATCTCCATCACTTGCAGAACCCCTGGGGCACAAAGGTTAAATTGCTTGTGGACCTCCTGGTCCTGCATTCCAGTGCCCAGAATAACAGCTTCCCATATGCATTAATCACTTAACGCTTATCAACTAAGGCTAATCTTTAACTCTTGAATTCCCCTATCAAATAGAAAAATGAATATAACCACTCCTTGGAACATGATGATATAGCATAATACAGTGGTCACAAGCTCAGACTCTGCACCCAGACTTCGTGGATGTGAGTACAAGCTATGCCACTTACTACTGCATGACTGAGCAAGTTACTTAACCTCTCTTTGCTTTATTTCCTCATTTGTTACTGATACTAGTAGTACCTACTGTATGGAGCTCTTGTGGGGATTAAATGTGTTAAATCATGCAAAGTGCTAAGAATAGTCCCTGACACATATGAAAGTTTTAATGCATATTAATTAGTAGTATTATGATTTAAATGAACTTATACACATGAAAGGCCTAGGCACATAGTAGGAGCTCATCATTTAGAAGGTAAGGTCTTTCCACTCCTAGAGCTAAAGTCTATTAACTCAGATAACACATAGCAAGAAAATGAAATTTTCATCTCCTGTACACAAGGTGAATGAGAATCCCATCATCACGAAGTGTTTCCTTTTCATTTGTACTTTCCTTAGGCTTCAATATTTTGTTCAGGGAGAGCACCCCATCAGATCTGTGCCCAGACCTTGTGTATTCACCAGAAAGGAAACTTTTGTTGTTTCTAATAAGGAAACCAATTCTTCAAGCCTTGTTAGAATTGCCAAACAGGGTTTCCTGCTGGGCCGTTTCATTTAGTTGGCATCTCCTACTGAGAGACACTGGTACCATTCACAGAATGGAGAACAGGGAAGTCAGACAACTAAATGAGAAATGCCAATTTAAATTTGTCATCACTTTCCAGAGAATAGGAGCAGATTTTTTTTAACAGAATTGAGTTTTAGGCATTTGACAAACTTACTGCTTTTCTATATGTCAGAGTTAAACAACAAAATCTTAGAAATTATCTAATCCTACAATGGCATGATTCCAATTGATTGACAGCAGTTACTGGGATCAGTAAGGAGAGAGTGATTCTGAGGCTACTACCTAGCTCCGTGGGAAAGTGCTGTAATCCGTTAGTGATGTCTGCCATGAGGAAGGAGTTAGGTAGTGCTGGATCAAACTTGCTTTGTTCCTTCTATTCCTGATCTAATCCAACCTTTTTTATAGATGGAAAACTAACTAGTCTGCAGCTGTTTTCAAATTCCTTACATTGGAAAAAGAGAGGTTTAGACTATGTTCATTTTTAAATGCCATTTTGGTACATGCAAATTTACTGAGATATGAAGAAATAAATATAAATAAGAATGATCTGTATGTTTTTGGCAAGCAATTGGATATGGCTAAATAGATTTTATGAACTCTTGAATAATCTCCGATTTCTTGAATAGTTTAAACCTTCTTTTCCCCACTCCCTTTGGTAACTTTGTTTTCAATTTTTATTGCCTATGAAGCCTATAAAATAGTCTGATACTTGTTAAAATCTCTACTGATTCTAAAATATGAAGATGTCTAAACAAATTAGATTTTACTAGGAATTTAGGAATACACATAAAAAGAAAAGCATAAATGATATTCATGACAGCCTTATAAGAGTTTTAACTTAAAGAGATGTTTTTCAAGTAGTTCAAGGATTTGTGGGGTTTTGTTACAATTTTTGTTTTTGCCCTAACAGTAATATTAACTATATTATATGTAGGATTTTTAAAGCACTCTTATTTATAATATCTCATTTGATCCTCATGTTAGCACTGTGAGAGAGGCATCAAAAGTGGTTTCACTCAGTTTTATTCCCATTTAACAGAGGAGAAATTGTGCTTCAGAGATTTCAGAGATAACTAGTTATAAATACCAATTAAATAGCCTCTCTCTCTCTTTCTCTCCCTCTCTCTGCCCCATTTTATGAGGAAATGAGAGATTAAACAAAGTAATGTCACTGATGTTATATAAAATGTCAGCTTCCTACATCTCTCCCCACGATTCTAATATCCCTGGACATTAAACAGGTATAAGTCAGCTTGCAAAATATCAAATGCTGGGTGAAAGGCACAGAATTCCAGAATAATTGATTGAAGAAATTTAATTCTGGTGGTAGAATCAGAGAAGGATTCATGGATTAAAATGACTGAAGTTGATTCTCAAAATTAGATAAAACAATTCCAGAGAAGTTTCAGGAAAGTGGTATAAAATCCTTGTCTTGAAATATAATAGAGAAAAAGATACTACACAACTCCCTTGGAGTCAAACAAATGGAAGACTGTGTCTGCCTCCTCATGATTCTTGGTTGTTATTTTCAAATCTGACATGAAGTAGCCATAAGAAGTTCTACTGTAGGCCATGACCCCGCTCAAACATAGCACATGGTTTTTAGTGACAAATAAATCTGTTTCTTAAATGAATTCATTCTTTACTATTCACTAGGTGTGTTACCTTTAGCATATGATTTCACTCCTAGACCTTTCCTTTCCCCTCCTTCTTCCCTGCTTTTTGCTTAATCGTCCTGGAAGGAACAATGATGTCTGTCTCCCAGTGCCGTGTGAGGATCATAACTGATATAAAAAGAGCACCTGGCAGATAGCGCGTGTTCAGTACATTAGTTTTCTTCCTCGTTTCTCATTGTCAGGGGTGCCTATCTCGCTGAAAAGGAAAGAAAATATTTGATTTTCCCTAAGTAGAACCAAGCCTGTAGATGAGAGTATCAAGGCTGATATTGAACTTTGCGTGCATTTGTGACATGGGGTAGAACATTTCATCAATTCCTAACACTGTTCAACTGGAGATGTAGGTGGATCTAGAGGAAAGCATGGAACTGACTCTAACTTAAGTCAACCTGAGAAATTCCTTTACCATAAAAAAAAAAAATCACTTTATGTCTGCTGTTGTTTCCAGCTTGCTCTGGCAGAAGTCATCCTTTAGAAATAAATATTTATTTACTTTGTATGAGGCAAATGACACAAATAAAATGTATGAGAACAGATAATGCTGCTGTAGGTTTTATTTCATTGAATAAAACTTATTTTTTATTTTTGTCACAGTTATTGGGGTGACATTGGTTAATAAAATTTTATAGGTATCAGGGGTACAGTTCTATCACACATCATCTATATATTGTATTGTGTGTTCACCACCCCAAGTCAAGTCTCCTTCCATCACCGTTTATTCCCCATTTACCCTCTTCAACCTTCTCTACTCCTCTTCCCTCTGGTAATCACCATACTGTTGTCTGCATCTATGAAACTTAATTCTGAATTATTATTCTTAAAACAATATGAACTCAATGTAGTTAGGCAAGAAAAACTGGAATGTTAGGATTTCATGAGGAAAAAAGATATAAGCATGCATCTTTACCTAGATCCATAATTGTATAAGTAGGGATGCATTTATTTTTTCAGGTATAAATGACACATCTATTTACTATATAAAAATATTTTCTCAATAAAGATTCTTACAGGATAGATAAGATGCTATAATAATTAACACACTATTTAATACCATACACATGTTTCTAAAGTACAAAGAAGTCATTTCTACTATTAAGCTGTCTTAGCACTGCCTACCCCACAATCTTTTTAATGTTGTACGGTTTGCTAAATAAAACATTTTTAATAGTACATATGAAGGCCTATTTCAGCTGGCAAGCTATGATTTTACAAATTGCCACTATTACTCAGTGTTCTTTGGATATAAATGTTCGATCAAGTATTAGAATAAAATTTCTCTTTGGAGAAGTAACATGTTGGTCTGCCATTACTGTAACTTTGGAGGTTTATGAGGTATCATCAGGGCCTTAGCAGAAACTAAAGAGAGAGAGAGAGAGAGAGAGAGAGAAAGAGAACAGATTATGTTTCTTTGGGAGGAAGGGTAGAACATAAGAGCTACCTAGAGAAATTCGAATGGTCAAGTGGTTGTTTGTGGTGGAGGTTACGATGGTGTTGATCATCTGAAATGGGATAGATATAGAGAAGAGAAGAGGAGCTGGCCCTAGGGTTAGAACCAGATGTGGGGCACAGGCGCCCACCAAGTTTTTTTCATTCATTTACTTCATAAATATTTTTGAGCATATATTACATAAATATATATGTGTGCATATACACACATACATATTTTTATAACAGTATCTGTATGCAATAACAGTAAATGTGGAGAGCAGAGCCCTTGCCCCTTAGAGTTTATGGTCTAATGCACTCTTTCTAAAAGTGTGGTTCCTGGACCGAAAGCATCGGTATCACCTAAGGAGTTTTTAGAAATGCGAATTCTCAAATCACATCCAAGATGTATCAAGAAACACAGGGTGGGGCCAGTAATCTGTGTTTTAATAAACCCTTCTGGAAATTCTGATCTCATGGAAAGTGTTTTGTAACTTTGGGCCCTCAAAGTGGGCCTGGCACAGAAAGTGTGAATGGGAAACAGCTTAAAGTGGCAGGAAAGTTATTGATAAGGTTCCTTGATTTCTTGTTTGTCTCTTGGCCAACACAAGTCATTTGGTATTTCTGTGATGTTGCCTGATGCCTGCAGCCCCAAATTTTCTTCCCAAAAGAATTACTGAATGGTTCTTTATTTATTCCTTCAACCATTCATTTATTCTACAAATGCTTGTGGAACATTTATGTTAGGTACTGTTCCAGGCATGTGGATGCAATAGCAAAAAAAAAAAGGCAAGTATTATCCTTGCTCTCCTGGAGTTCAAGGGCAAAGTGAGATCTCAGAGTATAAACAATAATAATAAAATTACCACAAACATTACAAAAGAAAAAAGCTCTATAAGACAGAACAGACTACATGTGTGTAGGGTTGGACACAACCTAATTGGAGAGTCAGGAAGTACTGCTCTGAAGAAGCAATGTTTAAGCTGAGATTAACGATGAACAGACATTATCCAAGAAGAGAGAATAGATTGTGCAAAGATCTCGAGAGAGAGAACAACTTCAGCATGTTCAAGAAACTAAAACAAATGAGAGCAGCTAGATTGCAGAAGGTGTCTGGCTTGAGATTGAAGCTGTACAGGTTGGTAGAGAACAGAGCATACAGCCAGGGAGGACACTGTGAACCGGAAGAAGATTGAGTTGAAATGGTCATTATGGTGGCAGGAAGGAAAATGGATTAGAATAGAGCAGTGAACTCAGGAGGACCGCCTTGGAGGAGACTGCTGCTCAAGTTCCCAAGTATAATGCCCAAGATCAGGGCACGTTGCGGGAAGGGGTCTCACAGGTGATACAATGGCTTAACAAGCAGAAATCCTGCCTCAGAAGGAGGCTATCACTCACCAGAATGGTTCTCAAGCTGTTCAAACTCTGAGATTCACCCCTAGACTTGACAGCTGAATAGAGAGAAGGGTGTTCACCTACACGGTCCTCTTTCAGTGAACTTAGCCTCAGAAATCTCTTATGTGCTACAATCCACTCTTACCAGTTAGTTTAGTCACGCCCCCCTCCCCAAGTGTTGCCCTCTCACTGTTCTTTTAAAGTGCAAATCTCATGGGGAATTAAAGCTCTGAACTGTCTTTAATAATGCTGAGCACATCAGTTTGCTCCTGACAGAAGCAGGTTACAAGTTCCTTGGTTAGGATGCTAAATGCTTTGATATGACCTTGGTTTCCTTCTGACCCAGGTCAGCACAAGGATGTGCCATGACTGACACTTCTTACCCCGCACATGGCCTCTGGTGACTGGAGGTTGACACCTTCACCAGCCCTCCCCCTAGGGTGCCCAGTCATCTCTCCCTGAGGAGCTGACAGCACATCGGCAATGCTGACAAATGACTCATTTCCAGCCCCATAAAATGGCTTCAATCTTCTCTTCTTTGAAATCCCACAGATTACCTCCTTCACCTCCAGCTTTTCTGACAACTTCGCTCCAGCAGTGCATTATGTTAAAAATCACATTTATTATGCCAGAGTGGGTCTGGCACAATTAGAGTTCAGTTTTCACCACAGATGCTGATACGCTGGAATGACCTGCGTGGATCTCTGCTCTTGCAGGCCTGCAACTGGCCCAGGGGAGACCAGGGGACCCCTTGTCCTGCCCTCTGTACAGCGCCTCTCCGGGGGCTGGGAAGAAACTGTCCCTCCTGCATTTGAGTTCTATTTGATCATGGAATGCCTCCAGGAACTAAGTCACCAAAGCCCCCAAACAAGGTGCTTTCCTTTCCTATCACTTGGATAATCTGTCACCAAGCCTCCTTCTTTGTTGCTTTGGTACCTCTCCTGTGCCCACTCCCATGCCCCCGGAGCACATTGTCATCACGTTTTTTTTTTAGAATATTGCAAAACCCTCCAGGTCAGTCTGTCTATCTCCAGTCCTGCCTCGGCTAATACAATTCCCAAAGTAATTGTTTTAAAATGCAGATTGGTCCATCTGCACTCATTGTCCCCAAGCCTTTGATAGCTTCTCACAGACTCTGGTATGAAGTTTTCATCTTGGAATTCAAGGTTTTCTGTAATTGCCTCTGACGCCTCTCTATCCCAGTTCACCTTCCCCTGACCCTTCAATGCCCTGAGGGTACCAAGTTACTTGCATGTTCCCCTCTACGTCCTACTTTTGGATTTCCTTACATTTTTGCTCAAGCTCATTCTTATCTGGGGTGTTTGGTTTTCATCTTTCTTAACCTCACTAATACCTTCTCGTTCTGCAGGGCTCATTTCATTTCCAAGAAAATTTTTATGACATGCCATCCCAAAGGGATTAAGGGCCTTTTCTGAGGTTCAAAGACTCTGTGCACCCATGAATCTTATTAACATATTGGTTCTTTTACTTTTTTACTTGTCCTTTGCCCCACTGACTATAACCTCCTTACGGGCACAAATAGCGCCTTATGCACATGCTGTAACAGAGACACACACAGTGAAAGGTGACTGACCATAGAGCTCTTCCTTTAGGCTTGCAGCTCAGCTTTGACAATGGTTAGTGTGTGTATTCTGGCCCTCCACATATGACACATTTTAGCATCTCTCACCAGACTTGATCTTTACAACAAACCTGTAAGGAAATAATGGTAACCAATTTTACAGACAAGAAAATCAATCCTCAGGGGCATTGAGTAACTTACTTGTTTTCATGCCGTTAGTACAAGAAACTTGCCTAATACATGTGTATCCGCCATGGGAAATCAACATGGATTTGGGTACAAAGTAGTTATAATTACAGAGCTAGGCCAGGAAGGATAAGAAGGAATTTGACAGTTGAAATGTGGTGATTGGAAAATTATTCCAAACAAAACAAAGAATAGGTTCCTCCAGGTTGATATCAACAAAGGCACAGAGCTCTAAAGGAGGGAGGCGTTTAAGAAAACGTTCTGTCTGAATGCATCTCTTACTATCTGTGCGATCTAAGCCAGTTTCTTTGCCTCAACTTCTGCATATGTATCATGGGAATAATAAAAGCTCCAAAGTCCTTAGATTATTCTGTAGAAATAATAAAATAAAGGTACATAAATCCCTAAGAACATTCGCTGACAAATGGCAATGGCTCAATTTATGGCAGCTGTTTCTAGCACCATTATCCCAATTATCTATTGTTGTGGAAGAAACTACTTCAAAATTAGCGCTGCCAGCCATTTTACTCTGTGCATCAGGATTGCAGGCAGAGCTCAGCTGGGCAGTTTGCTTGTGAGCCATGTGGCGCTGGGTGGAGCATCCGCTTCTAGGATGGCTTCTGCGTTCAACTGTCTGGCACCAAGGCTGGGGTGGCACTTGTGCAGGGAGAGAATGCTAGTTGTCAGCCAGACGTTCAGCTCAGGCTGTTGACCAGACCAGATAGACCAGAGTGGTCTCTCCAATGGCCTGAGCTCCTCAGAGTTGCGATTTGTTTCCTAGACAGGCAAGAGAACTGAGCAGAGCCAAGGCTCTAATGAGGCAGCCTTAGAAGTTGTACAGTGTCGCTTCTGACACATTCTCTTGGTCAACTAAGTCATTAAGGTCAGCCCACAATCAAAGGGAGGCAATTAAACTCCATCTTTCAATGGAAGGATGACAAAGAATGTGTAGCCATCTTTAACCTACCATACAAATAGCACTACAGGAATGATTATAACATTTAGAAGCAAGAGCTCTCTCTTCACTTCCATGAATATATAGAATGTGCGTGGAAAAGGGACATAGAACTGCTGAGAAACTACTATGCCAGTGGGGTAGAGTTGAAGGAATAGCACTATTTCAACCTCTCCGCTACACCCTGCAAAGCCAGTGAGAACTAAGCAAGTGGATTTTCCAGCCCCAGGGGGTGCCTGTATAAACTAGGGACTCAGGGGCAGCACTCTCTGAATAGAAGAGAGAATGCTAAGAGCATCCCTGGGATTTCTTTTCTGAATTGCCTGAAATGAAGCAGGAGACTCTTTCCAGCCTTTTTCTGTCTCTTACATGGCGGAGGTCACACTGGGTTATTTTTCCAAACTGTCGAGGTAAGAGGATAAAAGGTCTCAGCTATCTTAGCCATCACAAGCTAGAGTTACTCATGGGGAACAAAGCAGGAGGCATAAAGAGGACACGGCAAAGTGGATGTTGTACATAAAAGACACTTGCTAGCACATTGTGGTTCACATTTCTTCTCTTACTGACTGCTCATTTTTTTAACCATGTGGGCTTTTTGTTACCACAAGATATGTATGGCCTCTTTTCAGTTTACTGATCTGGTTTAAAAAAAAAAACAAAAACAGAAAAAAAAATTGGGGGAGGCTGACTTGCTCTTATCTGTTAATTCTATTAATGCCCCTACTAAAAGTTTACAACCTAAGGAAGACCTAAGTAATTTAATGACTTCTGCTGTTCTTCTGTTATTCTCAGAAATTCCTGATACCAATAACATATGTAAGTAAATAGACACAATATCCATTCAGAGACATACTTTCTCATACACACATGCACAAACACACATGTATGAGTGTCAATATATCGTGGATTGCCTGAGCCAGTCATGGATTTACCCTTTCTTCAAGTGTAATTGTCAATCAAACACATGCACATTCATACATTTCATTCTCAACCACATCCCATATGGATGATAAATTATACAGTCACCTTAAGTTTAAAATTTACACTCCCAAACATAACATATTATACAAACAAACACTCATACAAATACATGCCAACACACTGAATTCCCTTTCTCCTTACAAACACACAAAAACATTCAACAGTTCTAAAATGCACATTCACACACACCAGGATGCACAGATGCCGTCAAATTCTAAATGCCCACTTTCAAATTCCTGCCTGAATCATTGTTCTTGCACTAAGGACACATAACCCACTCACATAGACACTAACAGATTCTCAGACCTACAAACCTGTAAGACAGAAATCTAGGGAAATGTTGTACAGAGAAAAATGAAAATAAAATACATATAGACATGCATACTAACACACCCTTCAATATTCCCTACACCAATGACAACTTCCAGAAGGCTGTATGTGACAAACACATAACTATCCATGCTCAAATGAACCCCTTACACATACACATTCTGCAGACAAACCCAAGCATATATTTTTCAAAAAACGGAAGCATCAAGCATCTACTTTTATATACAAAATTGGGTATAGAATATAACTGAAGAAATGCACCCGTGTGTGCACATGCGCGCGCGCGCGCACACACACACACACACACACACACACACACTTCTGACCACGACTTTCTTCTGCTCACACTTTCCCCCACTTCATCTTACAGCCCAGACTTCAGTCAGATGAACATCACCTCAGAAATTTCCAAACGCAAATTAGTGCTCTCATCTTTTTAACACAGACAGACCCCTTAGTGCAGATAATCCCTCAGCCTGAGATGGCTCCTACCTGCCTGGTCACTCAGACTCACCTCCCTGGCCACCGGCATACACTTCAGAAACACCTCTGCGAAGCTTCCCTTGGTCCCAATCTAGATAAACAGTGCTAGAAACCTCAAAGGACAAAGAATTTTCACACAGGAAGAATGGCAGTCAATAATGAAAGCAAATGCCCCACTGCTGAGGGAAAGGACTGAACTTGTAGTCAGGACCTCATTTCTAGGCATTTCTCTGCCATGAATTTAATGCTGGGGGACCTGAGGCAAGTTTCTGTCACTCTCTGGCCCTGGTGCCTCCACCTGTGACCTTAGAGGTTTGGACTTGACAGTTTTCTTTATAAAATCCCTATAGCTGTAATTCAAAATATTTGAACATTTCTGAGCCAGAAACTGCTAGCACATAACAACTCTTATTTCGATTAAATAAAGGCACTGAGTCCTTCTGTCTGAGTGGGATAGAAAAAGGCATGCAGAATTTGGAATTGAAAAGCCTCAGTTCACATCTATGTTTTGCCCTGAATTAATTAAATTAATCTCTAATTTATTGAGCAGCTACCGTGTGCCAGGTGCTGTGCTGGGTATGGGACAAAGACTCACACGAAAAAACCCCTCTGTCTTTACAGCTTTGATTGGGAGAATGATCCATCCACAAAGAACCTCAGTATAAATTATTTAAGTGCTATGAAAGAGGTATTATCACATGTAATTTCAAACCATATCATTATATTATAGTCTACCATATTATTACCATGTTGCCACATATACAAAAATCTCTTTTTTCATCCTCTTTTTCATAAACCCCACTTCTTGCCACATACATCTCGACCTCTGATGAACTCCAGGCAACCTCCAGAGCCACTTCCCAACCAAACCATGTTTTGGCATTGAGTCTCTGTTTCTCATATGGCCAGAAGGCTGAGCAGCCCATAACCCATTCCTGAAGTGGTGCAGCATTGCGCGGCACTGATATTTAATTTCATTACTTTTATTCATCCAGCCTTGGGTACATCAGCTTGTTGGGTTCCAGCCGCGATTAATTGGTAGATCTCCCACTGGCTCCTGATTAGCTCCTTTTGATTAGGGCCTAATGACTTCATTCGGTCCTGAATTCAGGGGGATGAGTTGCAAAACTGCCAGCAAACTGCTCAAACAGAATTGTGTTTTCCCAAGCCCTGAAGACATCACTTAAACTCAGCGTACACTCGCTCGTTCCACTTCCTCATTGCCTCAGACTGCATGGCACAGATGCAAGACAGAGGGGAAGCCGGTGACCCAGGTCCTGGCTGCTAGAGCAGATGTCACAAGAAAAAGGCCTGGATGCTGACGGCCTGGCCTCTTGGTGGAAGTCACCCCCCACAGCACTAATACCCACACTGCGCCCAAAGGGAAGGCTTTCATGTGTAAGAATTTCCCTGAAGTCTTTACCTTTCACATGCATTGTTTGCCTTCTCCCGGGACATGATGCACCCTTGACCTTTGTCTGGATTCTTGGCTGCAAACACCTGGGACCCTTCAGCCTGGAAGCCTTGACCCATAGCAAAGGTCAAAGACATGGAGAAAATAGTCTCCACCCAGGATCCAAATGACTGTTATTGCTACTGGTCCCAGACCACAGCCTCTGACTATCCTCACTAAGGAGCAAGACGGTCAGATACACAGTCTTGCCTAAGCACGTGAAACCCCTTGGGGGATGTGTTGAACATACAGAGGCCCAACTTTGGAGGCCCACCTCAGAAGAGTCTTGTCTAATCCAATATTTTATTCTACAGATTTATTTATTTTTAAAAGTAAGTAGTTTGACAAACATTTATTTAACACTTAGCCATGTGCCAACCCTGTGTTAGGCTCTAAGAAAATACAAGGCTCCATCCTTGCCCTCTGAGAGCCATTGTTTCCTGGGGACACAAACCCTTTGATCAATAAGTCAACCCACTACAGTAAGTGGGACAAAATAAATGGTAACTACAATTCGATCAAACTATACACACACACAATATACATATATGAGGATTTGCTAAAATGCAAATCATGTAAAATACAGTCAAAAGAGAAACAATTTTTCCTTCTCCCAGCCCTCAAGGTGCTCTTCCAGAGTCAACTGCTATAAGCAGTCACTTTCAAATATATTTATACGCACACATTTTAAAATGAAAAAGGTGAAATTCAAGGAGGGAGAAAAAATAGTGAGTTGCCCAGAGTCACAGAATGAAATGATGACAACGGAGGTTACTATGGTTCCCAAATACCCATACTTTTTTCGGAGAAAACTTTAATGGCCTCGCCTGGCTCAAGAGACTGGCCCAGCAACCTGAGGGTTGGTAGATGCAGGCTTAGGAACCCTGCACCTGGCAGGCTAACAAAGAGCTGCAAGAGGATTGTGGCAAGGACACAGGGTGGCAGGAGGCAGGCCACAGAACTTCTGAAAAGGGCATCATCCACATAAATTCCTTCCAGAGCTGCCAAGCGATCTCCCTAGTTCATGTCCATTTCTTTCTTAAAAAGATGAAGCGAGGTATTGGGCAAGTCCTCAGAGTCTGATGCCTACCCTCACCTGGCCTTAACTTCTGCATCTGAGCTAGTACCTGACCCCGGGCCATCCCTGTACCCTCCACCACTGGATGATGGTGTTTCATTCGTGCTTCCTATGTATCCCCACACTCCAGGCCTTGTCTGTGAATGCTTGGTATACATTGGGCCTTTGACACTTCACAAAGCCCCCTAAGTAAAGTGATTATCACAGCAATAGATAATATATACAGAATGGCCCTGCAGTGAGTAAAGTAGCACAGTGAGAAAAACATGGGATTTAAAAACATATTTACCTTGTCTCTAATTTCAGTTTTGCCATCATAATTGATTAAATATTGGGCAAATTATAGAGCTCCTGTAAAATTCATTTTTTTATAAAAAGAATTATCATATTTACTTCTCAAACTTTTTTGAGGATTAAGTAGCACAAGGAACTGATAAAGTGTTTAATGTATAGTGTATGCTCCATAAGTAGTAAATATTTTAATATTTTATTTACTAATATCTGTCTCACCTAGTAGACACAAGCTCTTGAGCCCAGGAGCCACTCTGTTGAATGGCTTTAGTATGTCCAGCATTGAACACTGCATATGGCGCATAGTAAACATTTAATAAACATCGCCTAAAAAAGAATGAATGGGAGAATGAGCAAATGGCAGTTTCTCATTACCAGATAAATCAGAACAAAAAATGAGTTGTGGTTTTGGTCTTGGAGGAGGATAGATGGCATTTCAAGCTAATGGAATTTTGTGGGCAATGGCAACTCAGGGTGGGAAGCCAAGCATTTTAAGGGAATGTAGGAAAATCAATATACTTGGAATATAAGATTCATACACATCACTCATCAGCAAGGTGTTACTTATGACAAGATATTGTACAGAGCACATCTTCAATACATGTTTGATAAATGATGCTGGGAATAATCACACCAAACTGATGAGAAAGTCTTAAGTGACCACAGCAACTTTATAGAATTCAGTCAGAAGTCTAGGTTGGGAAAGTCACAAAATAGGTTCACCGTCTGTCATTTCCTAGGGCCCCCAAGAGGCTGACACAGCGTTCCAGGTAAATAGTGGAGGCTACACATGCCAGGCAGTAATGAAGCAAGTAGAGGTGCAAGGGTTGATGCTGAAATAAGCCTGCATTTGGGCCCTGTACAATCTTAATCATGCTATAGCTTGCTTTCTATGTCTTTATTTCTCTTTCCCTGTGCACATTGAACAAATTGAGGTGGCAATAAATTGATGAGGTGCACTGAATTGCATTTTCTTCAGTGTGCTAAATTAAAGTTTCTCTACCAGCAAATGAAACGAGGGGGATTTCAACCAGGCACTGTCCCTGGGGGAACTAGTGATGCACTCTTAGTAGATCAGAGTCTGAACATTGGAATTTTTTGTAATGTTTGGAGACAGGTTGAGGAGGGGCAGAAGGATGGGAGGAGATAGAAGGGGTTGGAGCAAATAAGCTGGCTCTTGCCAAACCTCTGCTATGATTCTGCTGTGACTCGTGTCTTCTTCAAGAGCATTATTTGTGATTACACCTGTCATTTATGGAGCACTCACCAAGTGCTATGAACTGTACTGAGCACTTTACGCACGTTATTTAATATAACCTCCAAAACTATCTTGTGAAGAATCACCTCCAGGTAACAGATAAAGACATTTTAAGTCAGATAGGCCAATTAATTTGCCTGGTATCACACTGTACACTGGTGACAAACTGGGATTCAAACACTGGTCCCTATGATTCCAGAGCCTCAGTTCCTTTTCTTTTTTTCAAATGTATTAATCCGTATATATAAATTTATATTTAACAAAACAGCACATCTATACTTTCTTTTTAAGCAAATCAACAAGTTTTACTTTATTTTCAATTACAGTTTACATTAGAATATTTTGTATTAGTGTCAGGTGTACAGCATAGTGATTAGACCATCATATACTTTATAAAGTGACCCCCCGATACTTTAGGTACCCCCCTGGTATCATAGTCATTAAAATATTATTGACTATATTCCCTCTGCTAAACTTCACATTCCTGTGACTGTTTGGTAACTACCACTTTGTACTTCTCAATCCCTTCACCTTTTTCACCCAGTGCCCCACCTGCCTCCCGCCTGGCAACCATCAGTCTGTTCAAAGCCTTCATCCTAAAGCTTTCCCTGTACTTCCTCCTATGGCAAGGCAAGGCCTGGTGTGAGGCTTTGCTCTAGGGCAGAGTGAGGGTTTTTGTTTAATGATGAAACAGACTACAGTGAAGTATATGTTTATCAATATCCTACTTTGTAACCCAGGAAATTTGAGGCAGCTTTCAAAAATACCTGCAATGAAATTGAGAACTATAAATATAGGCAAAATAGAGGAACCTGACCAGAGTTTAAAAAAAATGCTGCTGGAACATAGATATAAATGTCTAACATATAAAGGTTATTAAACTTAAGCAGCAAAATTAGTTTGAGCAGCTTGTCTGATGAAGCAAAAAGGAAGACACAGTTGGTTCCTTGATGTCTGATATTTATAAAGAAATATACCAATTCTTAGAAGGAAACATGCTGATAAAAATTTATCATCCAGTAAAAGTTGATAGTATAGTCAACAGCCATGCATTGAGAGTTTACTACATGTCGGTCATAGAGCTAGGGGCTAGGTATGTGGCAAGAAACTAACCAGGCATGACACCTGCCTTTTACAGTCTACAGTCTAGTGGGAAAATGGCTGGAAAGCAAGCACAGTGAAAATTTCGACTATCCAAAGAGGTGTTGAGATAACAGGATTACCTAACCCAGTCTAAAGGGAGCAGGAAAGATCTCCTGGTGGAAGTGATATTTAACTAGTGGCAGAAATTATACTTAAGCAGAGGTGGGGCAATGCATATTAGTTAGGCAAGTAAAGGATAAGGTCTTGGCGACATTGGTCATTGGGCAAGGGAATGTGACTAGCAGAGGAATAGCATCGGCAATGCCCAGGGATGTGAGAGAGCATGTTATATTCAGGAGTCAGAGACATCCATTGCTGTGACAGAATAAGGGATAGAATGAGAGAGGAGACCAGGACACACAATACCAGAGTGTGCTAGGGTCAGTTCATACCAGCTGGCAAGAGCCCGTTATGCACATGTCTTCCAGCCAGGGTAGCAGCTTGAAATCAACCACTGTGGGAATATTTACACAGGAACTGACAAACACCATGCATGCAGGACTCTTTCTTCCACACGCACTTGCCATCTCAGCACTGCATATGATTATATTTTAAGGAGGTAATCCTGCCAAACGAATACCGTGGAGAGAGCATCAGCTGAAACTGAGGAAGTCAAAGAAGGCTTGTTGGAAGAGAGAGCATTTGGGCAGATAATTGTGAACAAAATTCCAATCCAGCACGCGAGGACACTGAATTCAGAGTTAGTCAGCACCCAACAAGTGGTAGAGAAGCTCCAATGAGGGAGAGGCAATGTGTAGAGATATCGTATCCTTCTTAGCTGTTAGGGTATTCAAAGAGAAGTTGGTATTGGGAGACTCAGTGGGCAATCATTACTAACAATCAGCGGTCTGATGTTCCAGAAAAGGAATCTGTTCTCATGAAAAGAGGGGAAAAGACCATAAAATACCAAGCAAAAATCAGTCCTTCAGTGAGACAGGGACCCAGGGGTATCTGGGGCCCAGCATGAGGGTTTCCCTCTTGAGAAAATGCAGAAGCCCAACAGCTGGGTCGTAAGGGGGCAACTTACCTGGTTGCAGAATGCACTCACCTCTGTTCACATCTCCACTCTTTGTGACGCATCAAATAGGTTGGAGCTGAGGCTGCGTGGGAGATTTGTAAAGAGAAGAGGCAAAAGCAGGAATAGGCTGGAATTTGGTGATCTGGGGATCGGGATGGCTGGGTGAACAAAGGGCGAAGGCAGGGAAGAGCAAGGGGAGGAAGCACAGCAGTGTTGCTCAAAGAAGAATGGCAGTTCTAGGAAATAAGGTTGGAAAGGTTAATTAAGTCCAAGGTGTTAAGTGCATAAATACCTGGCTAAGATTCTTTGACTTTCTATAGCAGTCAATGGGGAAGTCGGGAAAGGAGACAATGAGAGTGTACAAATAGGACCATTAGTAGCATGGCTTTGAGATTCGTCTGGTACTGACTCATATACATGGGACAGGACAGCAGAGAAGCTGGGGGCCGTGCATGCTCACAGAACTCAGGCAGCACCACAGTACCAGAGTGTACTTCTAAAAAGTAAGGAAAACAGCACTTGAGTTTGGTGAGCACCATTCCTCACTATTTTAAACCCTTTTGCTCTTCTCATACATTCTTCCTCTGTCTCCATCCACCTGTCACTTTATTGAAATCCTTCCTCCTTTCACGTGATTATTAGATGAGAAGCTAATGTGCTAGGAAGTTTGTCTTATAGTTTCCCTCAAAATTTTAAGTTTTGTGCTGTGTAATGTGACCGTAGTCTTTTCCAAAATGCATACACTGTTTTTCTGTGTTTTCCTATCTTAAACTGAGACAAAACGTTGGCAGCAAGGTTGTTAGCTTGACAAGGAGCCCTTTTATCCCTTCTAAATTGCTACATGAAATATCCTATTATAATTTCAATGAAATAGCATGTAAGCAACTTGACCTCAAAGTTCCATCCTTGGCATACCTAGATGTCATCACTATGGCACTCGTGATGTCAACAGATGGTTGTTGGTGTCAACTCAGTGCCAACAGGAATCCCCAATTTGGGGTGCAGTGAGGAAGGAAACCATTCAATGCAAAACACCTTAATTGTGAAAAAAGCACAGCTGTGAGCTGGGACCAGGCCCCTCTCAGGTTAGACACCACTGCTCTCTTCCTTGCTGGTCTGTTCTGCTCTGTTCTGGCAAGACATCTTCTGTGTGTCAGCTCAGCTGGGAAAATGCAGTCTTCAGTGGAAAGGGAAAGTGTGCTCTCAGAGCCAGGGGGGAGCTTGCTTATATGTATAGACAGATTCCCTGCTCCTGGTCCCTAATTGGTCTGTCTTCATGCATATGAAGACCTCAAATCCTTGCAGTTTTATTGGTCGAAATGGCACTTTCCTGATTGATCAGAATGGAACTGTTCTAATTGGTTGGTGCTGCACAGTTCCAATTGGATGGGGAAAGCCTCAATGCTATTGGTTAAAAGAGGATTCCAGTAACTCCTTTATAAGGTCTGGCTCTGATGAAAGAAACAAGGTGCAAGAAGGCAGTTCAGTGCAGAGGCGTGCAGTTTTGTGCAGGCCTCTCCCTGAAGTGCATTTTGCATGAGAGGCCCTGTGTAGAAATGGCTGCTAGGCTTGGGCTTTTTTCATTGTTTGTTTGTTTGTTTGTTTGTTTTAATTTGAGCCCAGTTAGTCACCAGGAGCCCTTCTTAAGAGATGTCTCCTTTCTCAGGGTTCACAATGAGTATAGTAACATTCCTGCATTTGAGTTAGAAGACCTGGATTTAAATTGGGCTCTGCCACTTCATAGTGTGTGATTTTAAACAAGTCATGTAGCTACTTTGAGCTTCAGTTTCTCCCCCCTTGAAGATGGGATGAATAGCTCTGCCTTGCCTGAGAGAATTATTGTGAGGATCAAATGACATAATGCACAATAAAGCTCTTTTTCAAGACTGCAAAATGCCACTCAGGTGACAAGAAGCAATTCCATCATCAGTGGCTCCTTTTCTTTGGGAGTCTCCCCATGTCCTTTCAAGACCAAATGAGAAGCCTCAATCCACACACTGCATGTTTATAGACCCTGGAGGGGCTGGCGGACCTTGCTGACTACAGGAAGACCATAATCCTCCTCTCCTCCTGGTACAGCCTTTTTTCTCACTTGAAAGGTGAGTTTCAAGGGAGAGATCAGGAAAGCAGCCTCAGGTAATAAATCCCTGTCCTTGCCCCCACTTGCCTGACTCCAGTTGTAGGCGGCTAAGGAGGTGATCACTCCCAGCCCTGGGAGCTCTTCCCTCAGCCACTGCTGGCTCTGCCTTCTGCAACTTCATCCTTGAAGGCTGAGAAAGGGGCAGGGTACAGCCGATGCATACTCCTGTCTGGTTGGATCCAGGAAGGATGTTGTAAGCTTTTTCTCCCAAGACGAGGCATCTCTGTCAGAAGATCTGAGGGGACATTTATCTTCCTGACACACTAATCTGTCAGCCACAGATGAAGATAAGGAGATAATGAGCAGAAAGGGAAGGGAATGCGTCCAAACTGATGGGCAGGGAGTATGTTCTTGGAGTCATGCATCCTCCCCATGCTTGAGAAAGAGGGACAGCTTGCATAGCACTCAGGGAAGTGGAGGGAAACACCCCAGGACACCTGGAAAGAGAGTCAGAAGAGCTGAATTCAAATCTCAGCCCCTTCCCAGCTGGGCAGCTTCTCTGAACTTCAATTTCTAGTCCATGAAATGCTGCTGGTGGTGATGTTGCTTTCCTAACACTACACGCTGGTCTGACAATTCAGTGATATGAGAGGTATAAAAGTATCCTCCACTGTGCTTTCCCTGTGTCACCATAATACCATTCCTCTGACCTGTAGCCCACTCGTTCCATCAAAACTGACCTGTGTGGTTGACACATTTAGCAGTCCTGGCTCTTGATCATGATGATGCAAATGGTGAATTTTTCACCCTTCTGATACAACACAGTTGCACATTGTCAACAACCTGGTATGTCTTAATTCTTTGTTCCTAAGTTAAAGGGATTTTCCAGAATTGTGCAAGGCTACATAGGATGCAAGAACAGCACTGGGAAAGACTAAATGGACAGGCTCCATGAACCTGACCCCTACTTCAGCTAAAACAGACCCCTTATCTGTTTTACATATGCCATTGCCTAGCAGGACAGCTGAGTAGTACAGAGCTGCTGCAAGGGAGGAAATGATAGTAATATTTGAAAACTACCTTAGAGATGCAGTGGTGGTGAGCAGACAGCTTAGTGCAGGCCTCTCCAGAAGCTTGTCCAGAGTGTAGCACAGCCAAGGTAAATAGATTAAAAATAGGGAGGTGAATGAACAATGATTGAATGAATGTTTTAAACAGGGAATAGAGCCCAAGATGGAGACAGGAAGCTCAGACACTACTGATCTGATCCTGTGCTGCCACCATCACACATCCACATCACCTGTTTCTCCCACTTTTCCAGATGTCACTACTGTTGTCTTGCACATGTAGACTTCCTGCACCCCCACAGGAGCTGATGAAAGGGAAATCTAAAGCACCAGCATCCTCAAGGAAAGCCTATTTTCTAAGTTTTATCTTAGGAGAGCATTGGAATCTCTGATTCTTCGGAGAACATAGGGACAGCCCAGCTGTCCCTTCACAAATGAGCATCAGCAGTAACAACAATACCAACCACAACAATGGTGCGCCAGGCCCTGTGCTAAGTACTTAGACATGCTATCCCCTTCCGCATGATGTCTCTGCAAGAGAGCTATTAGCACCGTCCCTTTTATGAATGAGAACAGTGAGCTCAGAATAGTTGAATATCTTGCCCAAAGTCATAATGCTGTTAAGTAGCAACGCTGACATTTGAACTTAGATCTTTCTTTCACTCCCAAACGTAACTTTTTCATACTATACTAAGCTGACTTGCTCATTAAATACAGTTTTAAACCGTATTTACCACCACCAGCAGCAGAAGTGGCCCTGAATGACCACTTCTCTGAGAAATGCAGTGTTACACAGATTTCAGGTTATGGCTTCAGCCTCCTCTAGCCATTTTCACTGACTCAAACTGGTACATGCATGCAGAAGCCCTTAGATTTCTACAGTGATTCTAGTCAACTTATTATGCGTTTAGTCTCCTTTGGCCTAATCAGTTAAATATTGAAAATGGGACCAAAAAAAAGGAGCAATTACTTGAAGAAACACATGGATAAGTAAGTGAAGCAGAAATTAAGTGAATGAATGAATCAGGCATCCTGCAAAAGAGGGGACTCAAGCTGTTGAGTCAATGAATCATGTAGTCGAGGCTAGAATTTAGGACGGAAATGGGAGAATCATATCATGGGAAGGGGAGGTTATAGAAGGGAAGCATAGACATTCTCCTTGACATCTTTGAAAGCGGGGGCCACAGGCCTGTATTATAGAACAGGGGGATGACAGCGGAGATCAGCTCTGGGGCTGCTTCAGATGTGCATGACAGGTAAATACACACAGGCAGGCTTTCAGTAGTGGCGGAAAAGACCTAAGACATCCTGCCTGGTGCCTTTGGCACAAATCTCACTGCAGGCTTCATTCCAACCTGTGTCATCAGAAACAAGACCCAGGTAATGGAAGAACCACAGGTCCTGGGAAGATCAAAGACTCACGCTTTTATGCCTCAATTAACGTTCTCCTTTTAAGGCTTTCAAACGCAATTTAGCCTTTCTCTACTGGGCTGAGCAGACGTAAAGACATGTACAGGGTCTTTTTGGAACACAAAGCTGAGGCATGTCTGTAATTAACAGTTTCCTCCTACTAAAAAGGGAATAGGGTTTTGGTATACAACATAGCCTGTGTGTAAGAATGGAAACTGTTCAACTCACTGGGTACGGAGTGGGCTGTCTGCCCAGGACTGTCTGTCACAGCATGATAAAGCTTCCCGGGGACACAAAAATTTGAGGCAAGGAATTAAGAGATAAGGGTTCTAACCAGGAAGAGATAGAACAAGGGGTGGGGTAAAGAGAATGGCGATTCACCATGTGTGGAAAGAACATCCCCTTAGAGTCAGCAAGCCTATATTTAGTGTGTACTGGAATTGCCACTTTCTGTGTTGCCTTGGGGATTCATAGTGATCCTTAATTCCTGCTTTCTTGCGAGAAGGAGATAACAAGACTGCCCCTGGGCCCGATGCATTGAATCTCTATTCTTTTTTTCTGGGAAAGTTGATTCCAGGGTGCTCTTCCAGGCTGACACCGATTCTCTGATAAACTTCCTATGAAACCCCGAATAAGTCATTGTCCTTCCAGGCAGAGAAGTGTCCTGGGGCAGAGTACTAACATGTCTTTTTTAAGCCAGTGCAATCTGCTGAATGGCTTTGGGTGTCCTGGAGTGGAATCATGCTCTCCGTACCAGAAACTGCGTGCTGCCTATGACAGGGCTGACTTAGAACTAGTTGGGTTTATAAAAAAAATCTTTAAGAACCTGAAAGCAGTTATGCTAAGGAAGGGCACCACCAAAAATGAGCCGGTTCAAAGGGAAGCGCTGTAGATCTGTGCACTGTTTTAAATCACACACACACAAAACACAAACACCCCCATCCACCAAAAAAAAAAAAACCCCAGCCTTTGTTTAAGGAAGAACTGACAGAAACTCCAAGGCAAAGGGCCGTCTTCTGCCGTTGAGCGATGGGCTGGTGGCTACAGGCATTTTCTCACTGTGTTTTCACCACTGTATCGTCAACCCCCCACCCCCTCCAGTGAGGAAGACTGCTCAGTCAGGGGCCAGAAGGCCTGGGACAACGCAGGAAAAGTGGGTTGGTTGTCGAGACCTCTCCCTTCTCTACCACAGACTGGATGCCCAAGCCTCCAACAGGGTTTGAACCATCCTGTTTTACTCTACATGTCTCCGTATGATGTTTCCTTCTCCAAGCAGATCCTTAAGTAAAACAGTATCACTGAGTTTTGAGACAGAGAGACAGAGACAGTTTATATATATCCCAAAGAAAAACTTTCAATGCACTCACTTCAAATAGTCCATTCATCCCCCAATGACCAGTACTTAGAACTAAGAACTGTAGGAGCCCGACGTTTCCTTGGTAAATAAAGGAATGGGAACGGTGCACAGGAACACCCACCAGACAGACTTCTTCCTTTTATTCTTTCTATAAACGCAAGAGAGAGCCTCAGAGGCAGGCACGTGGGGGCCTCGCGGCCTCCCTGAAAAGCCGAATCTGTTCTCCAGTGCAGAGCCAAGGGAGCCCAGCCTTTCAAAGCCCCGTGTTGAAAGCAGCTGGCGTCTTGAAAGGGGACTCAGGTGGAATTTGCTTGCTGGTGCGGGCGGCACAATAGGCTGCCGCCAGCCCCAGCAGGGGCCCTGAGAGCGAGCCCCTTCCCCGCAGCCCCTTGCATCTCCGCGAACCTCCGCGCTGCCGCGCCGAGGCACCCGGCTCCAGGTGGCCTCCAAGCCTGGGTCCCGGGCGTCGCCCGCCTGCGCGGCGCTGCTGGGAACAACCCGCACTAATGAGGTCCACCAAGAGGGGTCCCTGTGGCAAGGCTGCCCTGGGGACTTCGGGGCATCGGGCTGAGTTTTCAGTTCGTCTTTTAAGTTCACTTACTTCAAAGTTTTCCGTTTGAAGCTGTTGAGAAAGCCTGATAGACATCAAGAGAAGAAAGAACAGCAAGATTCTTTAAAAATCATTTTTCAAAATCCCCAAACACCTGAAAACTACTTCAAGCAAAGGAAAAAAGTTAATTAAGAAACAGCTCAACTAATTGAAAAGGAAACACCGAAGGCATTAAGGCGCGCCGTGGCCCCCATGCCTGACCCGTGGCAGCCTAACAACCGTGAGAGGGACTTCTGTGAAAGGTGGACCCTTCGGGCTTCCAGCCACTGAGGGAAAACCCAGCCCAGGGGACTAAAGAGGGCGTGTCGCCAAAGAGAACTGCAGTGGCTTCTTCGTGTAAACCACACATTTCCTCTTCAGTATACGGGCAAGTAAATGTGAAAACTGTCCCGTTAATCACTTCCCCCTACTACCGATGAACCTTCAAACGTAGGTTTTACTTTGCTTCCGTCACAAGGGAAATCAAAGCTCAGAGAGGTCAGGGTCGGGAAACTTACCCAAGGTCACACAGCCTGTAGTGCCGAGGCCTGGATCCACACATGGCCCTGTGTTTTTCAACCCACCATTCTTCCTGCAAGTAAATAATTAAATAGAGCAACAAGTAAACACATGAAATAAGAAAGTAAAGGCAGGGGAAGGAGGAGGGAACCAGCTGGGATAGGATTCCAACCCAATACTCTAAAGAGATTCAATCCTCAATTTAGATACCCAACTATGGAGCATCCGTCAAGTGCAAAGGCCATGCAGGCCTCGATGGAAGATGAAATAAGAAATCAAACAAGGTCTCCGTGCTCTCAAATTTCATTAGTAGAGAAGTAGTATTTACACATACATGTAGCAGAGGTAGCAAGGAGAGGAAAGAAGAGGAACTAGTCTTTACTAGGAGACAGGTTGGCCGAAATGATGGTTGATGCTTATCAAGCAGAGGCCAAAAGTGATCAAGGACTTTGGCTCAGAATCCCAGTGCCACAGTCTCCTCACTGTCTTGCCTTGGACACATCATTTAACTTCTCTGTTCCTTAGTATCATATTCAACCATAGAATTACTACAAATTGTAAAATAAATAATATATGCAAAATGCATATAACAGTGCCTACTATGTTTTAACTGTTTTAAATTTTTAATTTCTGCTACTTTTGTCAAGCCCTGGTGGGAGCATTTTGCATTAACAGTCTTGTTAAGTCTTTATGACAGTGCCATAAGATATATGAGTGTATCCTTATTTTACAGATGAGGAAACTGAGGCCTTCAGAGTTTCTGCAACCTGCCTGAGTTCACTCACCTAATAAATAAGAACTAAGCTCTAGACCCAGGTCAGTCTAACTCAGGTTTATTCTTTCCATAATTGTTCAATATTGCCTCCCTGAACTTATACCAGGAGCACAAGTTTAAATTTGACTCAATCACAAGGTTTTCAAACATGATTTAAACATTTTCACTGTGCTAGCCATCTGCTAAGTATTGGGAATGCAGAGAAAAACAACATAGTTCTTAGATCCAAGCTCCAAAAAGAACATCCTATATATCATATTCCTGTGGCAACTGGAGTTTGCGTGTTTGTTTTTTAAAGTAATCCAGTGTCAGCTACCACAGATCTCCAATGCCAGCCTTTACTTCAAACAGACTCAAGTCCCCTGCTTAGTTCTCTCTCCTCCAGCTCGCTCCTATAAGATTGAAAATTTTGAAACTCAAGGTATTAGTAAAGCGTGACCCAAAGAAGGGGCAGTTAACTATCTCAAGAAGATACAGTAAACCTCTCATCCAATACAAAGACTGACTTATCCTTGGACAGTTCCAAGTCCCAAGGATGTCTTCCAGTGTGAAACTATAAATTCCACCTACAATTCTATCTGTCCATTGGAATGCATATAGCAAATTTGCCTGATCGCTCCTACTCTGGTTATATTTTAAGGTGTGCCTGCCCCTTCCCCACCTTAATTTTTTTTTCTTTGAAGTTGGTGTCTCTGATACACAAGATCCTTCCTCAGGGAATATGATTTTCAAGCATGTCAGTATCTCCAACACTCTCCTCAGCAGGGTGTAGAACTTGTCACTATCCTTTATAAAGTAAGTGGGAGGCAAAACTTTGGGCCCACCCGAGCCTTCTACCTAAACTTCTATTTGGCATTCTATATTTACACATGCCGTCTGAGTTTGCATTAGCTTTCCTCCACCTTGGGAAGGGAGGATTTGGTGCCAGCAGCAATATTGTTAGTTCATCTGCATCTCTGCTGGGGACAGGAGGAGCAGGTAATTAATTGTTTCTCTTCTGGGCTCGGCAGCCGGCTTTCTTTGGAAAAGTTGAGCATCCCTCATCCAGCAATGGTTTCTGCAATTAAAGCTATCCACAGCCAGGAGTTTGATTAATAGCTGGGAGGTTTCTCCTTTGCTGACAAATGAGAAAAATAAAAGAGAGAGAGCGAGAGAAAGAAATCAGATAGGGGGGAGCTGAATGCATTTGCTTAGCACAGGGCCTGGCTAATGTTCTTTCCAAAGAAAGAGCTGCAGCAGTTTCCTAGGGACTGAGGGGAGGGGGGGGAATCCCTTAAAAGTTTGCCAAGTAATGGATCCAAAAACAGATGTGCCCGTTCCTCGGGAGTAGAGCAGAAAGGGCTGTAACCGGCAGTCTCTGGAGCTGCAGAGGATTACTACTCACATGGCACAGATGGGAAACTGGGGCTCAGGGAAGGGCACTTGGTTTTCCCAAGGTCACACAACCTGCCAAAAAATCAAGGCCAGCTGTTGCGGAACTATACATTTCCCAAAGTCACTGAGTTACTTTGTTCCAGCTGGAAAGCAGGGATAAGACAGTTAAATCTTATTAACACAATGAACAGGACTAAAGCCCTGATCCAGGGCCTGGACCCCACCCAGTCCGGTCCTCTCTGTACCAAGTCACAGCCGCCTGTGGAAGGCGTGTGTTTAGCCTCTTGGAATAAGATCTGCAAGAGAGAATTCGACCACTTTATTAATTCCACTCAGTGCTCCAAGTTTTTCCCTCTAGGACTGTCCTGAGTAAGTAAAATCTCCTGTTTCCTTGGAAATTAGAAAACAATGCCCCTCTCCTAGGCAGGAGCTTTCCTCCCATTAGAGCATCCCAAGTTCCCAGACCCCTTCTGAAAGGACCTGGAGGGGGGATGGGCTGGGGACTTGAGAACCGCTGGCCAGTGAAGGAAGTCTATAGGCCAAGGGGCTATGCTGTCAGCCCTAAGGCGGGCCAGCAAAGGCAAGTAGGAAGCAGAGGCTGAAAAGGTAGATGGAAGCTTTCCAGAATGCTAAGGGCTCTTTCCGGGGCACAGCAAGGGTCAGGAGACAGTGCCTGTGTACAGGGTGTTACACGGCAAGGCAAAGGGCAAATCAGATTAGGGCGTTCAAGAGATATCCAGGGAGCTGGGGTATATAAGGCCGTTCCCAGTGAATTCTTGTGCATATTGTGTCATTGCAATAAGGTGGCTCTTCAGTCCCCAGGCCCTGTTACCACAGATGTGCTTCTGTTAGATTTAAGGGTCCAGCCCTCTAAGGGTAGGGTGTGACAGAACCTGGTGGACACGGAGACTCTCCGAGGTCAGGCAGCTCGTGTGTCTATGAGAAGAAAAGCCATATCGTGTCTCCAGGAGCGACACAGGCCCTGGATGTGAATGCCAACCGTTCTTATGAGCGACATGACCTTAAAGAACTCAATTTCTGAGCCTTTTTTTCCCTCAACTCTAAAGTGGGTTTTAGTAATGATTAAATAGGATGATATATTTACAGTACTTAATATGGTGCTGGACACAGTTAATGATAAAAATCATAGTATTTACCATTACATGTAACAATAGTGATAAACTAAAACTGGTAAGCACGATAAAATCCCCTGGGGTGGAATGCATTCTGCATGGCACACATTAAATAAGAAATTGCAAACTCTCGCCTATTGGAGCAGTTCAGTTCTCTACCTGTTTTTGTAGACCCTGGGAACTGAGATTGGTGTTTAGACTTTTTAATGGTTGGAGCAAAAGATAGAAAGAAGAATACCGTTTCCTGACCTTTGGTAAGTATTCAAAATTTAGATTTCAGTGTCCGTAAGTAAAATTGTATGGGAACACACCTGTCCATTCATTTACGTTTTGTCGGTGGCTGCTATGAGCTGCAAAGGCAGAGTTGAATAGTTGTTACTGAGATTGCAACACAGGGTGGCCCACAAAGCCTGAAATAGTTACTGTTAGGTCCTTTGCAGAGAAAGTTTGCTGGCGCCTGGATTGGATCCTCCTGCCTTGCCTCTTGCCTGTCATCTCTTTTAGGCTCAGTGCAGCCCTGCCCTCCTGGCTGTACGGGCTGTGCGAAGGGGAGTTTTGCAAGCTCTGGGGGGACATGGTGACCCCCAAGTATAGCACCGACATCCTTTTTCACAGGCATGGTGATAATTCTCCCTGTGAATGTGGGCTGATAGACCAAGGTCTTCATGTCCCTCCAGGGAGTTGAAATAACTGTTTTCCCCAGAATGTGTCCCCCACCCTTGCAAACACAGGTGCTCTTTGCAAGGACCTAACAATTCAAGTCATTAATGGAAGGGAATCTCACCCATTTTATTGCCATAGTTACCGAGATAGCAAGTTTAGATGCTGTATTAGCAGTAAGTGCATGGTAATAATAGAAGTCAGGGAGGAGGGGACAGAAAGGATTCTGGCTCCAGTTTCTCCCTACAGCATCCTTCAGGGCAAATATACCCGAGACAGTTTGCATTAAATTGCAAAGTTGGCGGTTTTCTTTTTAAAAAAATAATCCAAATAATTGCTTTAAAATCTCCTGTCTTCCCCTGACTGGTCAGCCCTCACGCAGCTCACCTCATCCTGAAACAATGAAAAGGAGGTTAAAAGAAAAATAAGTGGTCAGGGTTACCATGGAAACCAAAGTGGAAGGCAAGTGAAAGTCAATTTAAGGTTTAAATGCATATGAAGCAGATGTATGTGTATGGACACATTTGCATATAGATATCCATCTCCCCTCCTCTCCGCTATCCATAATGTGTTCTGTTCTTCCTTCCAGCCCCACTTCAGGACACTCCACCTCCAGGGAAATTGTCCTAACAATTTCAAGCCCCAGTAATCTCTCTCCTCTGGAACTCCATTTGAACTGCAGTCTGTACACAGGAATTGACCTCTAAATATACACTGCCCTGGTAAGAAATCATAAGAACCTTTGAGGTCACTGAATACTCCATGCTGTCATATGTGTGTGTGTGTGTATCTGTGTGTGTGTGTGTATAATGAATTGATTAATACAAAAATAAATAATTTAAATTGCAAGACGTAGGTTGAAATATCCATTTCCACATGCCAATAACAGTTGCTAGTTAATATTATTATTGTTGTTGTTACTAATCTTTAAATGCAAAATGACAACTTTCCCCTACTGATTCCAAGGGGAAACTTGAATATATGAGAAAGAAGCAAAAAGGCAAGATGAAGGAGGTTAGGATGGGAGAAACCTTAGTGTATGAAAAACAGGTAAAGGACCCTCGAACATGGACACAGAAAGCATGCTCAAAAGATGTGTTTCACTGAGTTAAGTTCTCAGAAGAGAGACTTGGGACAAAACATATTCTGTGGGACTTCAGGGAGTGGGCACAGGGGCAAGAAGTGATAATTAGGAAACAGAGGTTGTGTTTTTCAAGGAAGGGCTTATAGAGCTTTAAAGGTGTTCAATGTTAGAAAAGGTTCTCCTGTGAGGTAGTGAGTTCCCCAGCACAGGAGGCATACAAGTGGACATTGACTATATATATCAAGACATTGTGGAATAAAAAGTATCATCCATTTAATAAATTATAAAGAGAAAAGCAGAGTTTGGAGTGACGGAGGTGGGGGTGGCAAGGAGTGATGAGAAAAATGCAGAACTGGTAGAAGAAGCTAAAAATGCAGCACATAAACTGAGCACAGAGAACTGTGTTTTGAGTTAACAATATTGCGGCAGGTATATAAGGAGCCATGGAAGGGTTTGAGTAGAAAGTGACACTATTGTTGATATGCTTTGAGAAGATAACTCTATTGGCTGTGAACAAGAGGGGTGGCCGGGACATGCCCCAAGAACGTTACGGGCAGTCCAATAGCCCAGGTGATGGAGGCCTGAATTAAAGTGGGGGAAGCAGGGAGGATGAACATCGGGAATGTTAGGGACATATATCAAAGCAGAAGAGACAGGCTGTATCAACCAGTTCTTCTAAGTTGGTTCCACTCACCATCCGCCACTCCCACGTTTGCCGTCCTGAAAAACAAGCCGGCCTCCCTTGTTTGCCAGAGCAGGCTCGGACTGTCAGCTGGGTTGCGAAGGTTGCAGTCACCTTGAGTGGATTCCCCACGCAGCTCAGTGAGAAGCAGAGCCTCCCCTCTGCTGCTCTGTCAGCTCCACTTTGCATCAAAACTGCTTCATATGTCACCAAGTTATTAAAGTTGCGGATTGCAGTGCTGTGTCAGGCGATGCTGTGCTCAAACTGGGTCAGCAAGAGCTGTCTCTCCAGCAAGACGTAGGCTCCTGGTGTCCCCACATGCCAGCCCTCATTGCAGTGACTCGTTGGCCACCTCTCCCCAGCCGGTTTGGAGACAAGGACATAATAACTGCATAGTTTGGCCCTTCTATTCAGCAGCTCCAGGGGCGAATAATTCCAGATACCATCACTGTTTATGCCCATGGGATGGCAGGGTCTTGCTTTTTCAAGTCTCTTTTGAATCATTTCTTTTCACGATAGAACAGCTACAAGAAGTGAAGAATCAGCTGTTTGAAACGCACGATCAGGGCAGCCCAGGGACAAAAGGGGAACAGAGGGGCACACACAGGTACACCTCCAGGAAGAGACACATGAAACACCATTGTGGAGGGAACAGTCACGCAGCAGGGGAGACACGGATTTTTACAGAACCATGGAAGAACACTGTCAGGGCCAAAGGCGTCTTCACAGCTCCTCACCTCACCTGCCCGACTGATAGTATAAGGCGACCGAGGCCCAGACGAAGGGGTGAACTGACTGTAGTCATGCAGCTAATTTGTACCAGAGTCAGAATGGGGGGGATTGTCTTAGGGTTCATAATGACCAGCTTCCATTTTTGAGTCTTACATTGGATTTATACTAATTTCCTCAAAATGAAGCTTATGTTATTTGCTGGGGGAAAAACAAACATACAACCCAACCATGAATGCCCTTCTGTGAGAAAGCATTAGAAAGCAACTACTAAGTTGCCTTTTTCTAAAATGTAGAAACTGATACTCGGGGAGCCCACATCACACTAATAAGCTAATAAGGAGTGGAGTCACAGAAGTGAATTCTAAGCCCTCGGCTTTTATTTCAGGCCTCTCTTCCAAGCCACCATTTTTCATTATTCTTGATATGTCACACCATGTCCCCATCATACTTTATGGTTCAATAAATGCTTATTAAATGAATAGTTGAACCGTTCTATTCCATAGATTAAATCATGCTCCCAGAAAGACAACAGCTCACTTGGTAAATGCCTGATACATAATAATCAGAAAAATGTTGGTCTTATTCACAAGTGTCAGCAAAGCATGGGGGATGGGGAAGTATTGTAATTTTAGTTCACTTTTGTGTTTTAAAAAATCCCATTATATTTTACTTTTTTTTTCCTCTGTCATTGTCATAAGTATAAGAAAATAGTAGAGGGGAATAAAATGAAACATTATAAGCTGTCAAAACTCCAAATTGTCTGGGAATTACAACTAGAGAGAGCCACACTCACCAGACTACTCTCCTGACCTGCTTGTCTTCCTGCCCTGATTTGCTCTTATGTTCTAGTCTGGGGCCATTTAACCCTGTACCGATACCCCAACCTATGGCACACTTGGCAATAAGCCCTGAGCCCCGCCTACGGAAATGGGAAAAGTCCAGATCAGCACCTCAGGGCCTCAGCAGCAGGTCAGTCAGACTGCTGGGCCAAGCCTGGCCGGGTCCTACATGCTGAAGTTGCAGCCTGGCTGGCCCATGCATATGCCTCTGCCTTATGGCCTGATCACAGATACTGGGTCTTTGTGTTCGTTCATTCATTCATTCATTCACTCCTCGTAAATATAGAGTGAACACCTACCATCTGTCTTCATTCTTCCAGTTATTAATAATTATATAGAAAGAGCACCTACTATTTATTAGGCATTGTGTCTGGTACTGAAAAACTGATTTTAAAAAAGGAAAAGACAGTTCTCTAGAAGTTCACAGTCTGAAACAATATGTAAGAAGTCTACCTGGAAGTAAATTGACAACTACAAAATAAGGTGATTAGACCAACAAAGAAAGCATGGACAAAGTCCTCTGACAACAGAGAGTGGGGGTGACTGGTTCTTTCCAGAACAATGGGGAATGACTTGAGAAGGCTTTGCAAAAGATGCAAATTTAAAAAAAAGAAAAAAAAGAGTCATGAAAGACACATTCCAAGTGGAGGGAGCAGCAAGAAAAAAGTCGGACATGCATGAGTGTCCATGTCACCTCTGAGAAAGATAGAAGTGTCCCAATAATGTTAATTCTCAGTACTGAGTGGGTATGATGATACAGGCAGTGGGTTAAGTATTTTGCACATGCGATCTTATTGTGTCATCCCTTCAATTCTGAGGTAATCTGTTTTCATAGATAAAGACACGCTTGCCACTGTGAGGAAGTGGGTGACGTAAGGTTGCTTAGCTAGTAAGATGAACCAGTAACTGGCCACCCATCTGTCAATGTCCAAAGCCTCACTCTTAGGCCCTACACTGCACGGCCCCCCATTTTGTTGATGGGAGAGTGGAGCCTGGGGAGGTGAATTCCTCTGCTGAGGATCACATGGCTGTGGTGTGTGGAATCTGAAACTAGGTCCGTGTCCTTGTTCTTTCCACTACCTAACCTGTCATTCTTTGCAGGATTCATTAAAGGGATTTCAGTGTAGAGACAGGAGCATTTTCTCCCTACAAGTTAGCAACTTATTACGGTGCATAACAGATATATCAATGCAAATTGCCCCGGGTCCTTTGCATCATGAAAGGGAAAAATACCCAGCTAGAACAGTTTCAGGGGGAAATGAATGAGAAAGACAAATAATGGGCTGATGGAAGAAGGATTTGGAGGTCCTTTGGGAAGAAATGGGAAAAACAAAGGCAAAGGATTTTAGGTTGAAACAGTGAAAGCACTTGGGAGTTGGAGAAAGGGTAGGCAGGAGCAAGGGATGCACAAGATGCAAGAAATAAAGAGGACAGTGAAGGCTGCTCTTGTGTAGAAAAGCAAACAGCACACATCAGTAAAAACGGCTTGGTCTGAAATCCACAGAGGAGGAATGGGGAGGGGAATTGTGAGAAATTAATGGAGGAAAAAGAAAAGAGTGGAGACTAAGAGTCCCGCTGGTGATGGAGCGCACATCCCACTAGGAGGAGAAATGCATGACTGAGGAAGTTACTGCCTGAGAAACAGCATATTAACGCAAAGGGGAAAAGCTAAGAGGCTTAGAAAGGAAGCCCCGAAGGATGAAAGTAGAACTGCAGATACAGAGAAATCACAACGTACGGTAAAGGGCGTATAGTACAAATAGGAAACAAAGTGGGTAGGCTCCAAGTGACAAACAAGTGGAGATCATTTGGGCATAAGAAAGGAGGCCATGTAGGTTGAGAAATTATAAATGATTCATGGAAAAAGAAAGGGTCGGTAGCTAACATTTAATTGATCACCTGTGATGTACTCACTATTTTATATATGGCCCATCCCTTAGTTGTCCTAACAGCCCTACATTGTCAGCATATTTAACCATATATTCCAGACCCAGTAGAAACTGTGGCTTGATTAAGCTCACCCCTCTAGTAGTGCTAGAGCTGGGATGAGCGTTGAGAAGTCCTTGTGTCCAGACACGCTGCTTTCTCTTTATTTCATCTTGCCTCCATCAGGATTGGTCGGTGGCACATTGGTCCCAAGGGCAGAGCCACATGAGTTTGGAGATCCTACCTAACATACACTTCTCGGTTAAAATACAACCCATGGAAATGTTAGATGATATCAAGTGATTGGCATGTCCCTGGAACACAAAGATCACTCCATAAATATTGGTTTCTATAATTTTACTTAGTCATCAATTGGACCGGGAAAATTGACATGATTTTTGTGTGAGCAAGAAAGACATTTTAAAACTTAGAGGAAAACAATGCTATGATTTCTGACCTTTTGGCTACTGAGAACCGATCATAAGCATCTCTTCCCAACTGCATGTTTAGTGACATCATATTGGTGTCTGGAAATTAGCCGTGGTGGGAGTCTTTACACCGCAAAACTCGGCAAACCATGGCCCAGCTTAACACTCCCCTCCCCCGCCCCTAGAGAGCTGGTGTTAAACATTCACCAGCACATCAACGGATGTTCCACATCTAGGTGGGAAGCTGTGTGAGCTCCATTATATAATAGAAAAGAACAAACATAATGTTTTTTAACAAATATTCCCCAAAGAGACACACAAAAATATATTTGTAGAAACACGATGATTTTCTTGAAACAGTATAACAGATTTATTTGGAAGACTTTTAAGTATGAAGCTAGATGTTTAAAACTGGAATTGGACAACAGATATTCAGATACATGCTTAAATTCTGAAGCACAATAGTGATATTTAAGAGAATAGCTTCTGGACTAAATGCCTCAGGATTTAAATTCTGGCTTCACCAGTTACTAGCCGTCGATTCTTAGGCCAGTTAATTAACTTCTTGGTTGCAATTTGATCTGTAAAATTAAATTAATAATATTCCTCCGAGGAAGTCAGTAGGACTCTGTGAAGTGATGTAGGTCAAGTGAGTCACTCAATGCTGGCAACAGAGAGGTCACTCACTAAGTGCCAGCTTCCAGGATTATACTGAACCAGAGACTGGGCCTGGAAAATTGGTACAATGTACATGCAAGTGAGAATAGATAAGGTAAGAGAGGAAACAGTGCTCCTTTTCTGGTCATTTTAGGGTAATAGCTGAACTTATACTTTCAAATGCTGGAACAGTTGACCACAACATATAGGAGATGCTTAAACTTCTCTCAGAGCAGAAGACTGAAAATGAATTACGACATTCTGTTTTCTGCCTGTGATGGTTTCTAAGGCAGAAACCATGGTTTCTATCAGTGTTTCTTTAATCTGCTTGGTTATCAGAATCACCCAGGGAGATTTAAAAATATGTATACTTCCTATCCCTAACTCAGAAGTGTCACTAAGTCCTTAAGGAACTGGAGTTCACTCGTGGAATGGTGCAGTTCTCTTTTTCCCAAGGCACATTTTGGTGACCAGCCCAGTTTGGTGGTTGTTGAACCACATCTCAGCCCTGTGTCTATAAATCAGAGCTAAGTTTACTTCGTATCCAGCTGCAGGCCTGGCCACACCCCTGGACGTTTGTCTTGCACCAACCCCTGCATGGCATTTAGGGCCGCTGGCAGTCAAGGCTGAGCACTGTCTGGGGAGTCACTGCTTGCAGGGAAGTTCGTGACATGGGTCAGATCAGGTTCCCAAGAGAATGCTGGCTTGTACTGAATCTGTCCCCCTGATAGCATCCATCTGTCACCTTCATTTGATCTTTCAGAGTCAAGCAGAGTCTATGCAGAGTGTAAGGCAGCAAACAGCCTGGCATCTTGGGAGTGCTTGGGACATATCCAGGGGAGCCTTATAAGCCAGGAATCTTACTGGAGTTCAATAATGACAATCAGTGAGAACCTCTCTGGTCAGAGAAGTCTCCCCAGGAGGAATGCAATTTTAGCTGGACCTTGAAAGACAGAAGGCTTTTGAGGAGCTAGATATCGGGTGTTGGGGAACCCTAAAGCTCCTTATAGGGAGGGAAAAGATCAGAAATGAGCTTTAGTTTGTAATTCATGGAATGGTGTGGTAGATGGACCAAAGGCAAGGGTAATGGAGGCAAGAAATCTCTCCTGTAAGGGCTTTGTGTACAGGGAGAAACCCATGGCACCAGAAGGTGGAAGAACTTGAAGGCCACAAGAGCAGTGGGGGCATTTCTAGAGACCCTATTATAAGCCCCGTTTACCTCTATTATCTAACTCTACCCCCACCCCAACCTGAGACGGTAAGTATCCTTATCCTCACTTTTCATGAGAACACAATGAAGATAAGGAAGGTTCCGTGACTGTTTCAAGGCCATGGATTCAAGAAGTGGTAAAAATCAGGATTTGGACTCACATTGGCCTGTCTTTAAACCTTAGGAGCCTTGAGGCATATGATTAAATCCCAGAAACACAAAGGAAAGAGTGGCAGAGTAATCATTTGCAGAGGAAGCAAAGAGAATATGTAGATGAGAAGAGGGAGAGATTAGAAAAAAAAAGAAACAGACACACACACACACTCTCTCTCACACGGGCGCACACGCGCGCACACACACACACGAGAGCCCACCAGTACTTATTACAATCTAAGCAGGCCTGCTCCACTGTCCTCTGACTAATATATTCTAGAGTGACTTTAGAGGATCTAGGAGAGAATGACTTGTCACCTTCTGGGACGTGAATGATAGCATGGGAATTACAGATAATCCCACTCTCCTCTTCAAACCCTCCAAGAGACTAAGATCTATATAGGCTTTTTTTTTCTTTTTTTCAGGAAAGGTTTTCTTTTTCCTTTTATAAGCACTGGCTTAGACTGTGTCTCTTTTCCCTCTCTGTTTGGCCAAATACAACTGGAGACATGATGAGACTGAGCCTTTGCTAGGGGATAAAAATAATAAAAAACAAAGCCACACACATTTACATTCAGAAGGGCCTCCCGCCTCTTCCACTTGGGGCCTTTGCTCAAATTAAATTACCGTCTGCCTGTTGTCAGCCACAGCTCTCTATATATCTAGTGCCTGAAGTATTAAGATGAATGAGTGGAACCCACGTGGTTGGTTCAATCCACAAGAGACACCACAGTTGCTACCTTCTCTCAAAAGAACAGGCAGTCTTCCGGCCCTGAAGGCCCCACTCCATGCGCTATGGGATGGAGCTAAAATGGGCCAAGTTTTCTAAGGTCTCTTGAGCTCTTAGTTCCTTCTGAAACAAGATCAGGAATCTCTTCGACAGTCATCGAAGCAGTTGAGGGTATGGCCTCCATGATCTACTGACTGGTCTTTGGCTCCACTGTTTCTCTCTTCAGTCCATCCACCACACCATCTCCTGAGTGACAGAGCCAAAGCTCAGTTCAGATCTCATCCCTTCGGTAAAAAGCCTTACCATTTCCCAAAACCTTAAGAAATGTCAAGGTCCTTCAGGATCTGGTCCCCCACTGCCTTTCCACCATTTTCTCTTCTTTATCTCATTTATATTTTTATCATTGAAAATAATCATAATAATAGGTATCACTTACTGAGGGCTTACTGTGGGACAGTGTGCCTGTCACATTCTGCTCATTATATCCATTTATTTTATCCCATTGTAATTCTCTTAGGCAACTATCTGCATCATGATCATTTTATCAGGAAAGATGATAAAATATAGGAACAGAGAAGTTAAGCAACTTGCCCTGGTCGCACAGCTTATGTGTAGTAGATTTAGCATTTAGGTCTGTCTGTCACCAAACCCCATACTCAGTAATCTTTACCTCCGGTGTATCATACCCACAAGATCACATGTTTGCCTCTTTCTTTCAACTAAATAATTAACTCCGACAGATTAAAAATAGTGTTTTTTTGCCCTGGCCAGGTGGCTCAGCTGGTTGACACATCATTCAGTACAGTAAAAAGTTGCAGATTTGATCCTGGTCACGGCACATACCTAGGCTGTGGGTTCAGTCCCCAGTCAGGGCACATACAGGACACAACCAATCAATGTTTCTCTCTCACATCTCCCCCGCTTCTCTCTCCCTAAAAATCAATAAATATATCTTCAGTTGGGGTTTAAAAAAAAAATGGTGCTTTTTTTTTTCTTTTTTTCATTTTCACTCCTAGCTGGAACAAAAACATAGAAGGCATTCAGAAAATGTTTTCCAAATTGTATTATATTCTTTCTCCTAGTGATAGGTGGAGGCATGGTGAGAGCTAGGGTCTAGCTCCAGACTAATTCAAACCACCCTTCTGTGATCAGATTTGTAATGAACTAGGGCCGAGCTGTTAGCTGCTCTGTGCCTTCCTTTCCTACCTGTATAATGGGGTGTGAGTGAGGAGTGAATGAATTAATTCACATCTATTACTTTGAAAGCCCTGATTCTCAGCTGGCTCCTGGTGGCCCACAGCACTTTGCATATACTTTACGAATGAACCCATCACACTGCTCTCCTTTGTCTACTCTGCTAGACCTTGACTCTCCTGAGTGTGGAGGTCATACTTTGTTAAGATTTTTATACCACTCCCCCGTTCAGGGCCTGGCACATAGTGTGAGCTCAGCCAAGCTTTTTAAATCAGGAGGCACAGTATTCTGGAATTATGTCTAATCTGCCAACCAGGCTATAGAGGACAAAAAGACTAGCAGATGGGGATTCTCAGTTGCCCCCTCCAGCTTCCAGGCCTGTCATAACAGCATTCTACTGCTTCCTGGTGTCCCATTCAGCATTTGCTCAGCAGCTAGTTAGTAAAGCTGACCATGTGTCAGGTCGTGCAGGAACCATGTGCCAGGCACTATGCTGAGTGTCTTACATGCATCACCCCATTTCATGTAAACACATTACATCACATCCAGTGCATTGGAGAGAAACTAATGAACAACACAAATGAACTGCATTCCCAAGGAACCATGTTCCCACAGGTGAACACAGAGGAGAGAACCTCTGCGTGCATTCATTTATCATTTTCCACCTCCTGGAAGCTCAGCCAGTGCCTGTGGAGGGTTGAACAGCGAAGCTAGATAAAGGAAAAGCCTTTGCAGGAGGCTTCTCCCAGAATGGGGTCCCTTCCCCAGGACACAGGCTTTCTGCTCCCGGCGGCCCAGAGCTTCTGATGAGTAGAGGGCAGGATCTGGCTCTAATCATCCTTCTGGATGAGCCTTTATTTCCCAACCAAACACCTATAAAAGCAACAACTCTCAATGCTTCTTCCATATCACAGGTAAAAGTCATGGATCAACTCTCATGCATATTTGACTGATTTGGGCTGCATTTAAATATTTCTATCTCTCTGTCAACAGAGCAGTCAAGCAGTAAAATGAAACCCTTGAGGAAGTAATCAGCCCTATTTCTAGAGTCTTGATCATAACCTGAACAATCACGTATAAAAAATATTTGAGGGCAAAATTTGGGAGCCCAGCCTTTGGAATCAGACATGCATGGGCTCCAGCCTTACATCTATCTCACTAATGGAACTTTACTAGCAAAGCAGGTTGAAAGAATCAGTTTTACCTCCCTAAGCATCGGTGTCCTCCTTCACCAGTGGTGATGATGACACCTACCTCCTGGGGTTTTGGGGAGCATTAAATGTGGTGACGCATGTAAAACACCCAGCATAGTGCCTTGCACATGGTAACTGCTCAGAGACTTCTTTGTTTAATATCAATGGAATTAATATTTTTTCATTAGTATAGATTTTATTCTTATTTTCTTATGGTAATAAAAGGAACTCCTCCATTGAATATAGAATGTTGACCAACAACTTCTAAAATTACCACACATACACACACACACACACACACACACACACAATGACCACAATAGTTAAATGCTTAACGAGAAACTCCAAACATAGAATATATCCAAGTAGAACTGCTCCAGTTAATCCCTCCCTTGTTCCCCTACCCTTTTTCCTCCATCTCTGCCCTTTTCTATTATCAATAGTAGTAGTATTCATAGCATTTCACTACTGTTACTACCACCACTACTCCAGTGGTGTCTTGTTTATACACAACAGCAGTGTGCAGCGAGGAAAAACAGATCTGGCTCACATGCAGCCCAGGCTTCTCCCTGACACTGTGACATTGGGCCTGACAGGAGGCTAGCTGAGATACACGGGGAGCCCCGGTCCGAGTCTGCCAAACCGACCTGTCCGTCATACAGAGCTCTTCAGATGATGCATTTTTCTGGTACTTCACATCTTATCTCTACTCCTCAACTGGCATCCCCTTGAGGGCAGGAGGCAATTGTCTCTTCTCGGTGTACCTTTCACCATCTGTTATAAAACTTTGCATTCTATAAATGCCCTCTGGCTGCTGTCTCTATAGCTGCTAATTTCTAGGTGATGGATCCTATTTAACTGAAGTCTCTACTCCAGGGAAGCAAAACTGCCCTGTCATGAATTGTTGGTGCTTTGACATAAAAATAGGGGAAGGAGAAATTACATAACCCTGTTATGCAACTGACAAAGCTCTACAGCCCGTGACACATTCCCTCCATGAGGGTGACTTTCCATCCCCGATGTCTTAACATTACAGAATGCCTCCCTGTTTCTTGAAAGGGAAGGTGGGGTCGCCTCAATTCCCGGAAAGTATTAAAAGCAAAACAAAGAACAAGTCACATCACTTCAAGTCTGAGTTATAACTTCCCCAGCATAACAGCAAGTTCACAGATAGCAACATGAGGATGAGAACTTGGGCCTCTTAAATCTCTCTTAAGGCACCACAATCCAGTGATCTTAAGCAGGAGTGTCCAACTTTTGATGTCTCTGGGCTACACTGGAAGAAGAAGAGTTGTCTTGGACCACACATTAAATACATTGTGACATGTAATCACACAAAAAATCTCCTAATGTTTTAAGTAAATTTATGATTTAGTGTTGGGTCACATTCATAGCCATCCTGGGCTGCGTGTGGCCTGTGGGCCACAGGTCGGACACCCCTGTGCAAAGAAGTTACCTGGGGCTGATCCAAGGTGGTAAACAAGTAAGTGAAAGCTACACTAACCTTCTCCCAGGACCAGTCTGGGATTACAACTACATTATAGAGAAGTCATCCAGAATAACCAACTGAACACTAGCTGGAGAGAAGCCTTATAACCACAGACAGATGAAAAAAAGACCCTTTCACTACAACGTGATTGATAGGGAGTGCGGAAGAGGCATGAGAGGGCTGGTTGGGCTCCCATGGACCGCAGCTGAAATTCCAGAGGGATATTTCAGCTGTTGGGGGGGATTCCCCCTGAGAAGTGTAAGGTCTAAACCCCAAGCTGGGCTCTACAACCTACAGCACAAGAGCCAGAAAGAAACCCAGATAACATCCATCTGTGAAAAGAAGCAGGGTTTCTGTCTGTCAGGAAGAGATAGCTAGAGAAGCAGAGAGCCTCTTAAAGGGCCAACGCACAGAATTTTGTGTGCAGTGACTTACACTGGGCTCCAGCAGAAGGAGAGCAATGTGGATTAGAGATGCTTGAGAAGAGTTGGACTGATGCCTCTGAGAAGAGAATTTAAGGAACAACCACCAAAATCCCTGTGCTGGGTCATTCCCCAAACTGCAGGAGCCACCTCTCTCAGGCAGAGCAAACCCCTCCAAATGGCATCAGCCTGAGGGGAAGCAATAGCAACCCCCCATGCCATAGGAATTACTCTGCCCCAACCTGTGATGCTTCAACTGGTATGCTGATTATAGCTTGATTAGATTAGCAGCTGATCAGTCTAACAGTTGATCTGTTTAACATCTAAGGTGGAAAATTCAAAGCAGCCAAAATGGGAAGACAAAGAAATAAATCCCAAATGAAAGATAAGAGAATTCTCCAGAAGAACTAGATGAAATGGAGGCAAGCGATTTATCAGATAAAGAGTTTAGAGTAGTGATTATAGGGATGATCAACAGCGTGAAAAGGGACATAGAATCCATAAAAAAAGGACCAGTAAGAAGTAAAGAATGCAATATCTGAGATAAATAATACACTAGAAGGAATAAACAGTAGGTTAGATGAAGCAGAGGATAGAATCAGTGTTTTGGAAGATAAGTTAGATAAAAACACCCAGGCAGAGCAGCAAAAAGAAAAGAAGAATTAAAAAGCATGAAGAGAGCTTAGGAAACATTTTGAACAACATGAAACATAACAACATGTGCATCATGGAAATACCAGAAGGAGAAGAGAGTAAGCAAGGGATTGAGAAGCTATTTGAAGAAATAATGACAAAAAACTTCCCTAATCTGGTGAAAGAAAAAGTCACACAAGTCCAGGAAGCTCAGAGAATCCTAGACAAGTTGGACCCAAAGAGGCCTACACCGAGACAACATCATAATTAAAGTGACAAAGCTTAAAGACAAGTAGAGAATCCTAAAAGCTGCAAGAAAAAGCAGGTAGTTACCTACAAGGGAGTGCCAATTAGACTGTCATGTGATTACTCAACAGAAACATTTCAGGCCAGAAGGGAATGGTGTGAAATATTCAAGGTGATGAAAAGAATGGACCTACAACCAAGGCTACTTTACCCAGCCAGGTTATCATTTAAAATTGAAGAAGAAATAAGGAATTTCCAGACCAAAAAAAAATGCTAAAGGAGTTTGTTAACACCAAACCAGCACTGCAACAAATGTTAAAGGGCTTTTTTAAAGAAGAAGATGAAGAAAAAGAGAAAGAAAGAAACAGAGGAAAACAGGCTAACAATAAAATGGCACTACATACATATCTATCAATAATCACCTTAAATGTAAATAGCATGAATGCTCCAACCAAAAGACATAGGGCAGCTAAATGAATAAGAAAACAAGACTCATGTATATGCTGCCTCCAATAGACCTATCTTGGATCAAAAGATACACACAGACTAAAAGTGAAGAGTTGGTAAAAGATATTTCATGCAAATGGAAAAGAAAAAAAGCTGAGGTAATAGTACTTATATCAATAAAATAGACTTTAAAACCAAGGCTATAGTAAGAGACAAAGAATGACACTACATAATGATAAAGGGAACAATCTATCACAAGGATATAACTCTAGTAAACATTTATACACCCCACATACAAGCACCTAAATATGTAAAGCAACTCTTGATGGACAGAAAAGGATAGACTGACAGAAATACAGTCATAGTTGGGGATTTTAACACCCCATTGACTTCAATAGGTACATCTTCTAGGCAGAAAATCAACAAGAAGACAGCAGCCTTAAATGACACACTGGATCAAATGGATTTAATTGATATCTTCAGGGCATTTCAACCCAAAGCAGCAAAATATACACACTTTTCAAATGCACATGGGACATTTTCTAGAACAGACCACACGTTTGGACACAAAACAAGTCTCAATAAATTTAAGAAGATTGAAATCATATCAAGCATCTTCTCTGACCACAATGCTATGAAACTACGTATCAATCACAAGAAGAACACTGAGGAACATGCAATGGCATGGAAGCTGGAAGAAGTCAAAAGATACCTTGAAACAAATGAAAATGAAGACACAACAATCCAAAACCAGTGGGACACTGAGAAAGCAATCCTAAGAGGGAAATTCATAGCACTACAGACCTATCTCAAAAAAAACAAGAAAAAGTTCAAGTAAACAATCTAACTTCACACTTAAAAGAACTTGGGGAAAAAACAACAAGGCCCAAAGTAAGTAGAAAGAAGGAAATAATTAAGATCAGAGCAGAAATAAATGAAATAGAGTCTAAAAAATATAAGATTTGAAAGAACAATGAATCCAAGCTCTGGTTCTTTGAAAAGGTAAACAAGACTGACAAACTTTTAACCATACTCATCAAGAAAAAAAGAGAAGGGACCCGAATAAATAAGTCAGAAATGAAAGAGGAGAAATAACAACTGACACCAAAGAAATACAAAGGATTTTAAGAAAATACTATGAACAATTATATGCCAACAAACTGGACAACCTGGATAGAATGGATAAATTCCTAGAAATATACAACCTTCCAAAAATAAATGAGGAAGAATCAGAGAATCTGAATAGACAAATTACACCTAATGAAATTGAAGCAGCAATCAAAAAACTCCCAAAAAACAAATGCCCTGGACTGGATGGCTTCATGGTGCGTTTTCCTAAACATTTAGAGAAGAATTAACACCTCTCTTTCTCATACTACTTCATAAAATTCAAGAGAAAGGAAGGCTCCCAAACTCATTTTATGAGGCCAGCATTCTCCTAATTCCAAAACCAGATAAACACATTACAAAGAAAGAAAATTATAGTCTAATATCCCTGATGAACATAGATGCTAAAATCCTCAACAAAATATTAGCAAACTGAATACAGCAATGCATCGAAAAGATCATATACAAAGATCAAGTGGGATTTTTTCTGGGAATGCAAGGGTAGTACAACATTCACAAATCAATAAATGTGATTCACATTCAAAAAATGATTAAGTACCTATCAATAATAAATTTAAATGTAAATGGATTAAACACTCCAGTCAAAAGACATACGTTAGCTGAATGGATAAGAAAACATGGCCCGCACATATGCTGCCTACAAGAGACCCACCTTGGAACAAAGGGCCTACACAGACTGAAAGTAAAGTGATGGGGAAAAAAAAATACTCCAAGCAAACAGACAGGGGGAAAAAAGCCAGAATAGCGATACTTATATCAGACAAAATAGATTTCAAAACAAAGACCATAAAAAGATACACAGAAAGACACTTCATAGTACTCAAAGGAAGAATCCATCAAGAAAACATAAACATTGTAAACCCATATGCACCCAATATAGGAGCACCCAAATATATAAGGAAAATACTGGAGGACTTCAATAAAGATCTAGATGGCAACACACTGATAGTAGGGGATTTTAACACCCCATTGTCAACAATGGATAGATCTTCCAGACAAAATATCAACAAGGATATTGTGGAACTGAACAACGCATTAGGTCAAATGGACTTAACTGATATATATAGAACCTTTCATCCAAAGAAGCAAAATACACATTCTTTTCAAATGCACATGGAACATTTTCAAAGATAGACCACATGGTAGGACACAAAACAAGCCTCGAAAAAATCAAGAAAATTGAGATCATAACAAACATTTTTTTGAACCACAAGAGCTTGAAACTAGAAAACAACCTCAAGGAAAAAACTCAAAAACATTCAAACTCATGAAGACTGAATAGCATACTATTGAACAATGGATGGGTCAATAATGAGATAAAAAAAAATAAAAAAGTTTCTAGAAACAAATGAAAATGAACACACAACTATCCAAAATCTATGGGACACATACCTCAAAAAGGTAGAAACATTTCAAATAAACAACCTAACCCTACATCTTCAAGAACTGAAGGAACAATCAACAAAGCCCAGAGCAAGTAGAAGGAAGGAATAATCAAGGTCAGAGGAGAACTGAATGACAGAGAGACTAAAAAACAATTCAAAGGATCGATAAATCGAGGAGCTGGTTCTCTGAAAAGATAAACAAAATTGACAAGCCTTTAAACAGACTCATCAAGAAAAAAAGGGAGAACACTCAAATAAATAATAGCAGAAATAGGAGAAATTACTACTGATACCACAGAAATACAAAGGGTTATAAGAAATTACTCTGAACAATTATATGCCAAGAAATTTGAAAACCTCGATGAAATAGACAAATTTATAGGAAAATATAGTCTTCCAACACTGAATGAAGAAGAAACAGAAAGCTTGAACAAACCAATGACAGCTGGTGAAATTGAAGCAGCAATCAAAAAACTCCCGGCATACAAATGCCCTGGACCAGATGGTTTCAGAGGAGAATTTTACAAAACACTTAAAGAAGAGCTAAGCCCTATCCTTCTCAGACTATTCCAAAAAATCCAAGAAGAGGGAAGACTCCCAAACTCTTTTTTGAAGCCAGCATCATCCTAATACCAAAACCAGATAAAGACACAACAAAGAAAGAAAACTACAGGCCAATATCATTGATGAACAGACACTAAAATCCTCAGCAGAATATTGGCAAACTACATGCAGCAACACATTAAAAAGATCATCCACCATGATCAAGTTGGATTCATCCCAGGGATGCAAGGGTGGTTCAATATTTGCAAATCAATAAATGTAATACATCACAGAAACAAAAGGAAAGACAAAACCACGTGATCATATCAATAGATGTGAAAAACCATTTGATAAGGTACAGCACCCAATTATAATAAGAGCACTCAGCAAAGTGGGAGTAAAGGAGGCATGCCTCAACATAATAAAGGCCATGTATGAAAAACCTACAGCCAACATCATACTCAGCGGGCAAAAACTAAAATCTTTCCCACTAAGGTTGGGAATGAGACAAGGATGTCCGCTTTCACCACTTCTATTCAACATAGTATTGGAACTAGCAACAATGATCAAAGAAGAAAAAGAAATAAAAGGCATCCAAATTGGAAAGGATGAAGTAAAACTGTCATTGTTTGCAGATGACATGATAGTGTACATAGAAAACCCCACAGACTCCACCAAAAAACTTCTGGACCTAATAAATGAATTTAGCAAAACAGTGGCATACAACATCAATATGCAGAAATCAAAGGCATTTTTGTACACCAACAATGAACTAACAGGATCAGAAATCAGGAAAAAAAAATCCCATTTGCTATAGCAGTAAGAAAAATAAAGTACCTAGGAATAAACTTAATCAAGGAGGTAAAAGACCTATACTCAGAAAACTACACAACACTGAAGAAAGAAATTAAGGAAGACACACATAAATGGAAACAGATACCGTGTTCATGGATTGGAAGAATTAACATCATCAAAATGCCCATAATACCCAAAGCAATTTATAGATTCAATGCAGTCCCTATTAAAATACCAATGATGCATTTCACAGATATAGAACAAACATTTCAAAAATTTATATGGAACCATAAATGACCCCAAATAGCTGTAAGCAATTTTAAAAAAAGAGAACAAAGCAGGAGGGTTCACAATGCCTGACATCAAACTATATTGCAAGGCCATTGTAACCAAAACAGTCTGGTACTGGCATAAGAACAGATACATAGATCAATGGAACAGAATAGAGAGCCCAGAAATAAACCCATGTCTCTGTGGTCAATTAATATTCAGCAAAGGGAGCAGAAGCATTAAATGCAGTAAAAATATCCTCTTCAACAAATGGTGTTGGGAGATCTGGACAGCTACACACAAAAAAAATGAAATTTGTCCACGAACTTACCCCATACACAAAAATAAACTCAAGATGGAAAAAAGACTTAAATATAAGTTGCAACACTGTAGAAGTCCTAGAGGAGAACATAGGAAGGGAACTCTCAGATATTCCACACAGCAATATTTTCACCGATATGTCCTCTAGAGCAAGGGACATAAAGGAAAGAATAAACAAATGGGACTTCATCAAAATAAGAAGCTTCTGCATGGCTAAAGAAAACATCAGCAAAATGAAAAGGGAACCCACTGTGTGGGAAAATATATCTTCCAATGATACCTCAGACAAGGGTTTGGTCTCCAAAATATGTAAAGAACTCACACAACTCTACTCCAGAAAAACAAACAATCCAATTCAAAAATGGGCAAAAGACCTGAACAGATATTTCTTCAAAGAGGACATACAGAGGGGCCATGAGCATATAAAAGGATGATCAGGGTCACTAGCCATCAGAGAAATGCAAATTAAAATCACAATGAGATACCACTTGACACCAGTCAGAATGGCCATCATAAACAAATTAGCAAACAGCAAGTGCTGGCGAGGTTGTGAAGAAAGGAGAACCCTAGTACACTCTTGGTGGGAATGCAGACTGCTGAAGCCACCAAGTTTGTAAAGAAGTTTGGAGTTTCCTCAGGATGCTAAAAATGTAACTCCCATTTGACCCAGCAATTCCACTGCTGGGATTTTAACCTAAGAATCCTGAAACACTAATTCAAAAGAACCTATGCACTCCAATGTTCATAGCAGCACCATTTACAATAACCAAGTATTGGAAGCAGCCTAAGTGCCCATCAATAAATGAGTGGATCAAAAAACTATGGTACATTTACACAGTGGAATTCTACACAACAGAAAGAAAGAAGGAGCTCCTATCCTTTGCGACAGCATGGGTGGAGCTGGAGAGCATTATGTTAAGTGAAATAAGATGGGGGTGAAAAACAAATACCTTATGATCTCCCCTATTAGTGGAACCTAATCAACAAAAGAAACAGGCAAGAAAAATATAGCCAGCAACACTGAAAGAAAAAAATAAAGGGACAGTAACCAGAGGGAAGGAGGCAGGGGGTAGTAGGGTAAAGAAGAAGAAGAATCAAGTCAAGGAACATGTATAAAAGACCCATGGACTAAGCCAAAATGGGGAAGGATTGAGGGTGGGAGGTGGGGTTGCGTGGGACAGGGGGAAGTAGTGTAGGAAAATGGAGACAAATGTGTTTGAACAATAAAAAAAAAAAAAGTGATGAAAAGTGGGGACCTACAACCAAGACTGCTCTATCCAGCAAAGCTATCAATTAGAATGGAAGGACCAATAAAGTGCTTCCCAGACAAGGTAAAACTAAAGGAGTTCATTATCACCAAGACTTTATTATATGAAATGTTAAAGGGACTTATTCAGGAAAAAGATCAACACTATGAACAACTAAAATGACAACAAACTCACCACTATCAACAACTGAATCTAAAAAACAAAAACAAATTAAGCAAACAAGTGGAACTGGAATAGAATCATAGGGGATGAAAATTATTTGGAGGTTTATCAGCTGGGAGGGGAAGGGGAAGAATGGGGGAAAAGGTATAGGAATTTAGAAGCATAATTGTGTAGATATAGAATAGCAGGTGGATGTTAAGAACAGTATAGGCAATGGAGAAGCCAAAGAACTTAGCGAAAAAATAAAAATAAAAATAAATAAATGTGATTCACCACATAAACAAAATGAAGGATAAAAACCACATGATTAAATCAATAGATGCATAAAAAGCTTTTGATAAGATCTAGCACCCATTTATGATAAAAACTCTCAACAAAGTGGGAATAAAGGGATCATACCTAAACATAATAAAGACCACATATGACAAACCCACTTCCAGCATCATACTCAATGGGCAAAAACTACAAGCATTCTCCTTAAGATTGGGAACAAAACAGGGATGTCCACTTTTACCTCTCATTCAACACAGTATTGAAAGTCCTATCCACTGCAATCTTACAAGAAGAAGAAATAAAATGCATCCAAATTGGAAAGGAAGAAGTAAAACTGTCTTTATTTGCATATGAACTGACACTACATAGAAAACCCCAAAGGTGTCACCAAGAAACTATTAGAACTGATAAATGAATTCAGCAAAGTAGCAGGATACAAAATTAATATCCAGAAATCTCTTGCATTTTTATATACCAATAACAAACTATGAGAAAGGGAAATTAAGAAAACAATCCCATTCACTATTGCTTCAAGAAGAATAAAATATCTGGTAATAAACCTAACCAAAGATGTTAAAAGACTGTACTCAGAAAATTATAACACACTAAAGAAAGAAATTCAAGAAGATACAAATAAGTGGAAGCACATACCATGTTCATAGATAGGAAGAATTAACATCATTGAAATGTCCATGCTACCCAAAGCAATCTATAGAGTCAATACAATTCCTATCAAAATTCCAATGACATATTTCACAGAACCAGAACAAATATTTAAAAAATTTATATGGAACCACAAAAGGCCCCACATTGCAACAGTGATCTGAAGAAAGAAGAAAAAAGTTGGAGGAATCACGTTACTTAATATCAAACTATACCTCAAGGCCATAGTAATCAAAACAGCCTGGTACTGGCATAAAAACAGACACAAAGATCAATGAAACAAAATAGAGAACCCAGAAATAAACCTACATCTTTATATTCAATTAATATTTGACAGAGGAAGCAAGCACGTACAGTGAGCTAAAGATAGTTTATTCAATAAACGGTATTGGGAAGATTGGACAGATATGTTCAGAAAAATGAAACTAGACTACATTCTTATACCACACACAAGAATCAATTCAAAATGGATCAAACACTTAAATGTTAGACTTGAAGCCATAAAAATCCTAGAAGAAAAGATAGGCAGCAAAATCTCAGATACTGTTCATAGAAATTTTTTATCGGCTATATCTCTCCAGGCAAAGGAAACAAAAGAAAAAATAAGCAAATGGGACTGCATCAAACTAGAAAGTTTTTGCACAACAAAGGAAAACATCAAAAAAATAAAAAGACAACCCACAGAATGGGAGAACATATTCACCAATACATTTGATAAGGGGCTAATATCCAAAATTTATAAAGTACTTAACAAAACTCAACACCAAAAAAACCTAACCCAATTAAAAAATGGGCAAAGGACCTGAATAGATACTTCTCCAAAGAGGCCTTACAGTTGGCCAGTAGACATATGAAAAATGCTCAATGGCACTAATCATCAGAGAAATGCAATTTAGAACCACAATGAAATACCATCTCACACCTGTCAGAATGGCTATCATCAATAAGTCAACAAACAACAAGTGCTGACAAGAATGTGGAGAAAGGGGAACCCTCTTACACTATTAATGGGAATGCAGACTGGCACAGCCACTGTGGAAAGCAGTATGGAGAAACCTCAGAAAATTAAAAAGTGGATCTGCCTTTTGACCCAGCAATCCCACTTCTGGGAATGTATCCAAAGGAACCCAAAACACTAACGTGAAAGAACAGAAGCACTCCTGTGTTCATTGCAGCCTTATTTACAATCACCAATATACACAGAAGCAGCCCAAGTGCCCATCAATAGATGAGTAGATAAAACAACTATGGGACATTTACACAATGGAATACTACTCAGCCATAAAAAAAGAAGATTTTACCCTTCGCAACAGTTGGATGGGCCTGGAGAACATTATGCTAAGTGAAATAAGCCAGCCAGAGAAAAACAAATACCATATGATTTCACTTGTATGTGGACTCTAATGAACAAACTGAACAAAAAAGGAAAAAGGAAAATGGGGACAGACTCATAGATAGAGAGCAGGTAGCAGCTGTTGGGGAGGCAGGGAGGTTAGGGGGCGGAGGGATTGAGCAAAAGGAAAAAGGGCCTCTGGACATGGACAACAGTGTGGGGATTGCGGGGGGGAGAAGAGCATAAGGGGACTGAATGATAATGGGAAAAGATACAATAAAGATTATATTTAAAAATTTTTTGAAAAAAAAAATCTGAAAAAAAAGTTACCTGGGCTTTTATTCTCATTGTATCCTCCCCATCTCTTAACAAAAGAGATGACTGATTGCTAAATGCCTTGCACTTTGCTTGTATTTACTCATTAAATACATGATTCTTACTTGAAAGGTGAGCCAACGGAGACAGAGTTTTGATAACTGACTTTGCCAGGGTCAATTGATGCCAATTAACTCTTGGTATATAGCTATTTCTCCTATATTGTCTCCTTCTACCCCCCTGTGCTGTGGCCACGCTCTTTTCCCAGACTTATCCTTTACATTCATGCCACTCCTTTGTCTTAAGAATTCCCCTTCCTCATTCTCCACCAAGGCCCCCCTGCAGAACTGTTCTTTTAAATTGCCAGCTCAAATAGCACCTCCTCTGTAAAGGCCTTCCCTGACTGCTTCTGGGCAGAACAAATCCCGTCTCATGTTGACATAACAGTTTTTGTGTGTGTACGCACCAATTATTTGTTGACACACACCCCTCACCAAATTGAATCTGGGAGTGTATCTCTGTTATTTATGTTTGCAACCTCATGTATTGTGCAGTGTGCTCACAGCAGCGTAGCTTTTCCGTAAATGTGGGATGGAAGGAGGATTAAAATGATGAAAACTTACAAGGAGAAAAAGGAAGGCCAAGCTTTACTTCAACTAATTAAACTGCCAACAAATTTGAGAGGTAGGTATTGGTGTCCTCATTTTACAACTCAGGCAAACAAGACAGGTACTATAAAGCTTAGCATCAGAACACACATCTGTCTGATTCCCAAGCTTGTATTCTTCCCAATACATTAGAAGAAAAGACGCATTCTTTGGGGAATGCAATAGGCATCATCACATGCAGAAGCAGTTAATGGAGTTTACAGATAAGAAGGGAAGGAAAAGAGCAAAGTGAGAAAGAACATCAAAAAATAAGGATGCGGGATACTGACAGTTCAAGGCAGGAACGAGGACATGACATCCTAGGTGAGAACGAGTGTAGTGCCGATGGGAAAGTGCAAAAGAAAGGGAGATTGCAGTGACATTTAGACAGGTTAGAATGGCACCAGAACTGAACCCCAGATAATTGGACGTGTTTTCTTCAAAACTGTGTCAGGAGCCAGAAAAGGGTGAAGGGCAAAGCCAGGGCCCTGCAGCAGGCGAAGGGGGGAGAATGATTTAGAGGCAGATGCCACAGCTCAGGAAGGAGGCGCTTGACCTCGCCGCTTGAGAAGGGAAGTGCCTGGAGGTCTGGCAGCCTGGCCACTAAGTATGTCTTTGGTAGCTGTTTGCAGTGGCATATGGATGAGGGATGATAGCAGCCCCACAGTGACAGAAGGGATCATTGCAGATGGCATTTTAAGAAAAGAGGGCAGGAAGGAATGAGGAAGCAGAGGTCTCTGCTATTACCAATCACCAATCGTGAAATTTCTGCAGAGTGTTTACTCTCAACTGGCAAGAATTCACAGATGGCAAGAGGCAACTGGGCTTGAACAGTACCTCCATAGTGAACTATTCAGGAGCCTGTGAGATATGACTTTAAATATGAAGTGTGGGAAAGAGGAAGGGTAATTGTAAGCATTGTAGTGTAAGAAAGTGCTTCCATATAGACACACTGTAGTTTTCTCCTTAAGATAATTCAAATTAGCCAAGTAACACATGGCTGAAATATAGCAGTCTTGTAGAGATGACATACGGGTTAAGGTAAAAGTTTTTTAAATGTGGAGGGAAGATGGGAGGCATTTTTGGGATTGTATAGTTGAACATCAGCTCCCTTCAAGTAGTTTTAAATCCAGAATATATTAATTTCTCCCATTTATATAGCACTTTTGTAAATTTTGCTGAATCCTCTATGCCATTTGATTCTCCTGGCTGTCATTGAAGTGACTCCATAAACCATTCACCCCTGAACAAAGACACAGAGAGCAAGGGACAAGAGATCAAGAGACTAAACTGAGAGTGGTGGGGGCCATTTCACCATCCAGTTATCTTAACTCCTTCTTCCATAGTCTTTCACCTACCACTCAGTTTGGTTGATGGCTGAATCTTTTCCAGAAATGAGGGAGAGCTAGGACAATTATAAATACATGAATAAACAACCACTTAATTATTGAGTCTCGTATTTTCATACAGGATCAGGAGTTTTTAAATGCTAGAACCTCGTGTTGAGGATGCCAGAACATCTGTATGATAGATTCACACCTCTAATCGTAGACTACAATTGCCAAAAAGGACATTTACTCCAACCCCTGCATTATATAGACAAGGAAATGGTCCCAGAGAGGGAGACATGCTAAACTGGCAGAGCTCGCCTGACCCTCAGTGGCCATTCAGCCCATTGCTTTCCAATAGACAACCCTTTCTCATGGCATTTTTGAAACCTGTTTTTATATCTGCATAGTTCTTATATTATTTATTTTGTTCTGGGCTTTTTTTTAAAGGCCCACATTTTAAACTTAAATACTACTTGTAAGGAGTCATATTCCTTATGATTCACCAAAGCTATTATAAATAGAAATTAACCATAAAATATATACTTAATTATTAAAGTTAACATACTCATCTGTTAACCACAGAGATCATTTCATTTACCAACATACCACAGTTTGGAAAATGCCGATCCAGCCCAAGTGTCCCGTTTTTCAGTAAGAGATTCGAGTCCAGAGAGAAGCTCTGAACCACACTGCCACCACCTCTGCTCACTCGCCTGATCTCAGCAGCTGACATTCCAGTAACTGTGATGCTCAGTTCCCAGACCTGGCCAAGACACTGAGACTACAGTTCATCCAGCCGAAGACGATGTGCACAGAGGACTGAGCAGGACCCAGCAATGAGCAGAACAGCCAGAGATTCACCCCCTGCCCTTCATTTCCAAAGGTGCTCTCTGCAGGCAGGAAGTGTCTGCAGCAGCGTTTCCCACTGGGGAGCAGTAGGCGCCTCCAGGAGACTCATCAAACTTAGAGGTCAGAACTCCAGAATATCACCTTTAAATGCTCGCTGCCCCAACTCCCCCCAGCAATATTGAAAAACAGTTCCCTGGGAAGAGACTGACAAGGAAGCCTTTGCACAGAAGGTGCTGATGTTTCCCAGAGAAAACCATTATTGGAATCTTGGTAGTCAATAGTAAACAAAAGTGAAGCAGACGGGTTTTATTTTGAAACAGAAAATCAGAAATATAAAATTGGCAGCAGATGCCTCACAGGGAATTTAGAGCAGACCAGGACATTTTTCTGGTATAAGCTGATGCTAGGTCTCTGCTATCGTGGAGCATGAAGAAAGGAAATTGGCAACACACTAGGAGGAACTAGGAGAACTAAGCAATTGCTGAGTCACAACATCTAAATGGAAATTGTAAGCTCAGAATCACATAGGCCAGCTCTGGTATCCCAATGAGCCTGAGCTAGTGGGATTGCAAAGCAATTTACAGTGTGGAAGAAAGAAAAATGATCTGACCAATGGTGTATCTTCATTCCTTTAACAATAAGGATTTTCTATTCCATTCTGTTGACCTTGTCTTGTCTGTTATGAATCTTAGCAATAAATCTCAAGGACAAAACTAGTAACCATAGTCAACATGGGGCATTATCCTCCATTTTCCATTATAACTGTCATTCTCAGGTCTGTCTGTGCATTAAAATGACTTGGGAAATATTTTAAAATACAAATTCCTTAAACCTTTGATTCCAAATCAGAATTTCCAGCAATAATAATCATAAACTTACCTAAAAAAAATAGATAGACATATACAGTATAATTAAAGTCCTCAAGTGATTCTTAAGCCCAGCACTTTTTAAAAAGTTAGAGTTGGTAAGCAAGCTTTATCATCTTGATATATATTATTTCCACTTTTAATGGTTTTATTGAAACTATCTCAAATGTAAGCTGCCTAAAGTCCTTGGTAAAAATAGACTGAGTACAAATGAAGGTTGAGGGAAGAGGCTAAAAGAAGATAGAATATGAGAGAGAGAGAGAGAAATTAGGCAGTAACTTCAGGATCTTGAAACAGAGATGACTCTCTAACCTTTGGAGAGAGACTTGTTACCCATCTAACAAATGAAGTTAGAGACAGTTTCTCTGGGGATTTTGTGAGAAGTTCAGAGTCTCTCAAACTGTGTCACTTAATTCTTTTTTTAACTCCTTTTTTATTTTCTATAAAGTGCCTCCCAGGAAATCCCTTAAATAGGAAGACTGTTCGTTCCTTTTTGTGAAGGTGGGAAGACCACGAAGAAAGAGTCGAAAGAGAAAGATTAGACGGAATCTCAGGACGAGCTTGGCCCATGTGACTGTGTCTCCTAGCAGGGCCCTGGGAAGATGGAGGGAGATGATTCTCAGGAGCAGGGAGTAAGAACCAGGCTGCGTTAGTTTAGGTCATTCCTGTCTTGCATGGCTCAGGGGAGATGGGATGTTGTTAGTGAGAGACAAGAGCTCAAACTGGCAGCCGACTGGTTTTGATTTAATTATATAGTGCAGTAGTTTCCTAGGAGCATACAGCACATTCCCTTCTCCTAAACGTGGGTTTAATGTTCAACAAAACACTTCTCGCATAAACAGCATGTTGTTTCTAAACCCTTATTGCCATTCCCAGAACTGCTTGCAGCCTTTCAGAAACCCATTATTTTATAATTATAATCAAGACTATTAGGACAGGACAATTTGTGCCAAAAAGCCCATTTACACTCAGAATTGTCACTTAGCACTGTCACAAGGAGGTATCATCTCTATTTCTGTAGAAATCAAGAATAGCAGACATTGCTTTTTAAACCTTCAATTTCTAAATGGCTGGAGTTATTGACCTTGTTTAGACTATCTTCCAGTCACTTCTCTGGCTGCTCCTGGCAGAACAGGCGGGACACCAAGGCAGCTGTTATATGGTGCAAAGAATGCAGCCCTGGGAATCAGGCCCACTTGGCTTCACACCCTAATTCACTCCTGTCCAATTGGGGATTTCACTCTTTGCCCCTCAGTTTCTTCATCTGAAAAATGGCACAGCTACCAATACTTGCCTGTTTAATTTTAGCAAGTTAATTAATGCACAGATTAGAGCAGTGGGTCATTGCTATAAATGCAGAAAGAGCTGGGATTCTTTGGACGGACCTGTTGGCATTGGAGCCTCATGGGAAAGAATTTACTCCATCAGAAAAGACAGTTGAAGTAGGAGAGGCCTAGTCCATCACTGTTGGAGAAAACAGTTTCAAATACCTGATGCCTCTTACAGCTCATCCTTCAGCCTAACACCCATCCTTCAGTTCAACCATCATACCTGGTTCTAGAGTTGAGCCCTGGCTATAACAATGATAAATAAAAATAAATAGCAGTAACATTCCAATTTGTATATTAAATAAGGGGAAGGCATTAGAGAAACCATCTTTCATAGTTAGTTGGCTTTTAATATCAGTGACTGGGTTTAAATGCAAGCTCTGCCATTTACTACCTGTGTGACTTTGAATACGTTACTTACAGTTCCAAAGCCCATTTCCTAGCAGATAATAACACTGATATTACTAGTGCCCATCTCATAGGCATGGTGTGAGTATTTAAATCAGATGGCATACATAAAGCAGGAGAAGAGGACCTAAAAATAACCATTAAAGATAACTATTATAAGGGAAGTCCTTTTCCCCACTTCTGCAAAGTAACTTTTGAAATACTTGGAATTAAGGAACCACATGGAAGAAGTGGTTGAGAAAATGACAGACAACAGCAGGAATAAGGGACAACTGTGGATGTCAAGAGCTCTAAAACTACAGCAGTGTGGGGAGTTGGGAGCCTTGTCTGGGAAGCACAGAGGACAGCATTCCCTGTAAAGGTGGTTCTTCATGAACTCATCAGTTCTTCAAATAAACAGATGCTGACTGCGGACCATCGGGCTCCGGGCTGGGGAAGCAAAGGATGAACAGACGCGCTCTCTGTCCTCACAGAGCTCTGCCATTCTTGTGAGTGCCTGTAGGACCCTCTAGAATCCTGTTGGTTGTTTCTAGGAAGGCTAGGTAGTCCAGAAGGAGGCCGCGGTTCTGACGACCCCATGGGTGCAGGCCAAGTCAGAAAGTAACTATCTGGTTACAGTCATAGGCCTTCTGTGGGCCCACAGGTTGGGAAAACAACAATTGCTAAAATGCTGTTATGAGACATACAAATAGTATTTCCTCCTTATGTCATCTTTATAAAGTCCCAAAGGATCACTCACCCCTACAAATCGTGTACCTTATATTAAACATATATTATTTTAAATACAACAGCCTTACAGAGTAATAGTCCACCCTCTTTGTGTGTTTAAGTTAAGCAGAGAAGTGAAGCCCAAGGCATGCATGGGAAATAGTGAATGTGAGTTTCGGCTTTCTCCAAAAGCCACACTATTTAAAAATATCCCTCTGGAGTTTGGATGAGAAATAGTATGTTTAAGCTTACTCTTGGTGTATTTCTCTCCTCCTTTTGTTCTTCACCCAGATTTTTAAATTATTATTGATTAAACTTATTGTTCATGTATGAGCATGGTTGAATCTCTTTCATGTCCTTCATGGAAAGAAATGGGCTATAAATAAACCATTCAGTATATATAATATATATACATATGCATTTGCCTAATGATTCATGTTTTCAGTGAAAAACCCTTGACAAGTGTCAGCCACACAGAGAATTGCCAGGGTTTCACTTCCCGTGTGCCAGCATTAAGCGTGAAGCAACAGGGTATAGTGGAAAGTGCGCTGCCCCGAGAAGCCCAGCGGCCCACGTGCAGGCCCGGCCTCTCGTCTATTCGGTGGCCTCCTGACAACACACTTACTCCCTTGAACATCAGGTTTCACATCAGTAAAATGGGGAAGCTACTTCTTAGTCTGCTACTTCACCTGGATAACAAGAGATTCAAATGTGGTTCTAATTGTGTCAATATGTTCCACTTTGTAGGGTATTATACACATATAAGGCTTTCTAATTATATTAATTTCTCTGTTCTACCCTTCATGTCTCTTTAATCCAGAGAATTTCAGTGGATTCAAAAACCTGACCCTGGGCCTAACTTTCCTCTTTCTTTCCCTTCTGCTTCTGTCATATCATTTCTTTCCTTTCTCATCTAACCTCACTCTGTTTTTAGAATTCCCATCTGGGAGAAGGGGCTTATGGGAAAGAAGCCTGTATACAGGAACCACCCCAGTCATATTTTGATTTTCCTCCTTGGAGTATTTTCTGTTTGCTTAAACTAAAACACAAATGCAGGCATGTACTCAAATATAAGCCTGAGTACACTTCACGTATGGCCTGGACATACACAAGGGCAGACCTTCAAGCTATGCAGAATCTAACGTTGGCACTTGTGTTTAAGCAATCACGTACAAACACAAGAGTACAGAACTCAAACAGCTGAAGACATCCACATCAAATGTGCACATCCCCTCTTGCCATAGAAGCACTCTTGTCCCTGCAGACATGATCACACAGACATACATCATCTTCATACACACAGACACAGCCAAGAACACATAGAGGCATGTGCACAAATACATGCACTAGCACATTAAGACCTAGAAACACACCCAGGCATGTCCAGCAACTGCAGCCATGCTCAGACCAAAATATACCCTCTAACACACTCAGTCACAAACACATTCCTACCTGGGGCCATATTTCCAGCTTTGACAACTGCCTTTTCCAAATGTCCTCATTGCTTTCTTTGAATGCACCATTCTGGGAAGTCTGAGTGAGTATGCTTTTCTGAGAACTCACCTTACCATGAGCTGCCGTAACCCCAGGAACGTATTTCCTCAGTGAGAATATCTGCTCTTTCGTAAATGTGGTCACAGAGTAGAACCCAAAAGGAAGAACAATGTGTGCTCCCCGCCTTGAACCATTTCACAGTCCCCTGAGGGATTCAGTGACCCATCAAACAATGCAGTCATTTGATTCAGGAGGAACCTTTGCTTCAGCTCCTGTCATCTGGTCACCCTAGCTGTGCCAGCACATGTTTTTCTGGGATCATCACAAAGTGCTGAGCTCCTGAGGCCACCCTGCCCTTCCCCCGGCCTAAACTGCTCGTTCTGAGACCAGGAAGTTGGACATCTCTTCCCCATTACAATAAGTACTATTTTTAACCAAATTATTTTAATGCCACCTTTATGACAATCATACCTTACCTAGTAGGTAATATATTTAGAATGACATCAAGTGACAAAGTGACAGAGTGCATTTTACACATTTGCTTAAAAGATAGTGGTAAATAATGTATATTTCCAGCATGTCTCTAACAACCTCATTTAGATCAAAGTTTATAGGGAAGGCGTGTAAAATGAGAACTGAATTTTTACAAACCAAATATATCAGGGACTATTAGTAAATAGAATATGCTAAAAAATAAATAAATAAATAAAAAAGACCAGGATGTTTGTGAATATGTGTTAGTCAGGTTTCCTTAGGAAATTGTTGCAAGGTTTTAACCTTTGTAACAAAACTAACTTGAAGTGGAGGGAGGATCAGAATCATCACCATGTAGAATTTAAATTGCATCCCATAGAAAATGGAAAAGTGAACAAAGGCCCAGTTTAGTTGAAACTACCACAACTGCTGTGTTTTAAGGTGGCCACAATGTAAAATATAAGGTGATTTCCATTCAAAAGGCTCAGGAGAAGACTTATATCCTTTTCTGATGTCGCTGGGGCCAATCTCTTAGTTGTAATTCAATTATATGAGGTAAGAGTTGAGTCGACTTTCTCGGTCATGAATACCTTAGGTGAGTTGAGGGAAACATCCACCTGAAGGTTCTCTATTTCAGCACAGTATTTATTCCCTTTGCACTATGAACCCCATGAGATTGGCAGCCCTGTGTATCTTGTGTACCACTGAATCACCTTCCCTGAGTGCAGTGCCTGCTATTTTGCAGCTTTTAATACTTGTTCACTGAACAAGTAGTGGGTCCACCTGGGCAAGAAGCGCCTGAGGCCTGTTTGCTCTCAGGTGCAGGTTTTTGCTTCATGCTGGCTGTTTTCTGCACTCTCTGTTCCTTCTGGACTCCATGATTTACCATCCAGCAAGGCTTTTCTGAGTCGTCTCCAGAAGATGTGCCGCCCCAGGGCACTGTCTTCCCACTCCAGGTAAGTGTTCCTGCTGAGAAGGCGATACAGCTCCACCTGCTGCCGGAGCAAGGACTTGTCCAGCTTCTGCAGGACGATGAAGATGATGCCTGCGTGACTGCTCAGAAACTGCCAGGTCTGGGCAATCTCATACTCAAAGATGCACCAGCGGCTCTGGATGAAATGCTGGGACACTACAACAATAACCTTCCGGCTTTTGTGGAAACCTTCCTGGATGATGTTAGCAGCGATGGCCACACCAGGAATAAAGTCTCTGTAGTGAAGGCAGAGCTGAAAGGGGGGCACCCCCTCCTCCAAGTTCTTTACCAACTCATTCCTCACCCAGTCCTCATCCTGGCTTGAGTAGATAACAAAGGCATCATAGGTGCTTTCACCTTGACCATACTTTTTGCAGCCAGCCAGGAGCATCAGGTGGAAATAGAACTTATAGATCAGAACTGCTACCACAGATACCACGAGTACAGAGAGAACTGACAAACTAATGATAGTCTTGCTCATCTGACAGGTGGCATTTCTAAAACTGAGCACAGGCATACCCAGCATATCTAAAGGTTGCGCACACATGATTTGTTCAACTCCCACCAAGAGCTGCCGGTGGTCCTGGACCCACTGCAGGAAACTCATGTATTCACAAACACAAGCCAAATCATTGTGAGTAAGATTTAAGGAAGCTAGGCTGCTTGGAAAATATTGTAGTTCTTGACTCCTGGCAGTTGCTATATGATTAAAACTGTAATCCAAAACCTGGAGGGGGAGATGTTTATAAGGAAGTATATCCAAAAATAAGAGGTTGTTGTAACTCATATTTAGCGACCAAAGTTTAGTGAGTGAGCTAAATGCCTCCTGGGACACTCGTTTCAGTTGACACTTAGAGAGGTCCAGGAAGGTCAAGTTTGTCAGGTCTCTGAAGATATTTGGAAGGAAGTCATCCTCAAAATAATTACCAGCCATTTTCAAGACTTGGAGGCTGACTAAGCCATCAAAGATTCCATGAAAGACAATTTGTGTGTTAGTATAAGAAATATCAAGGTAAAGGAGGTTTTTCAGTGATAGGAATACTGAAAAAGCACTGGCCTGTCTCAAATTGGAATACTGGAAATCCAGATATTCTAGTTGCTCTAGGCCCAAGAAGTTTGAACTCATGGTAATAACATCATTGAAGCTCAGATCCAAGTGTTTCAGTCTGGTTGTCCCAAAATTAGTGTGAGAACAGCAACCCTTGAAACTCAAGTAATTTCTACTAAGATCTAGAAACTCGAGCATTGGTAGATTAACTTGAGAGAAAAAGGCCATACCTTTGTTTTCAGTGAATACAAACTCTTTGAGAAAAGCAAGATCTAGTTGGGGCAAATGTTTAAATCTACAGTTAGACACTTTTAAGTATTGCCATTTGGAATCTTTAGGAGGAGCTCCTAACCTGTCTAAAAACACATTCACCAGAGAAATTGAGGAAGCATTTGCCAAACAATTTAAAAAGCCAAGATCATCCTCTGGGAAGTCCTTAAAGTATGCTAGTCGCAATTCTTCAGCCGTCAAATTGCACAGTCCTTCCAGGGCAGATTTGTCAAACTCTTCTATGTTCCTTTCATTGCCAAATTCTCCCAGAACAAGTCGATTGATTTTTAAATCAGCCAGACCTTGAATACAAGTTTTCATTACATCTGTACTATTAAAATTACTTCTCAAAGTCAGTTCCTGGAGTTTAATTTTTTCAAAGGCACCTGGTTGAATAAAGTCTAAAGGGTTGAGGGATAAGTCTAAAGAGAGTTTGAATGGGGGCAGTTGATGTAGAACCTGCAAGTCTCTACGATAAATATTTTGTATCTTGTTCTTGGAAAGGTCCAAGTACTCCAGGTTAGGCAGGTTAGAAAAATATTCGGGTAACTTGAAGGAATCAATAAGATTGTGAGCCACATTGAGCTCCTTCAAGGTTTTCAGATGTCCAATGGGGAAGTCCTCTAGAGATGCCAGGTTTGTCTCCACAGCCACCAGTGTCTGTAAACTTGATAGTCCAGAAAAGGCTCCCATGGCTAAACTCTGGATCGGGTTTCCCGTCAATATCAAGGTGGAGAGATGGTTTAGGCCTTGATATGCATTATCTGCAATCATCTCAATTTCACACCTACAGGAAAAACAGATATAGATTATATGTGTCTGATGAGTAGAAAGCCCAAAATGGAAAAACAGCCCCAGTCATCTAGCTCTTCACACAGCTTAGACATTCCATATGACTGTGATAGGCAAAGACATCAAACAAATCAATGAGGGCCATGAACAAATAAGAAGCTTCATAGCCTTAGTATTATCATACTAGTCACAGTGACAATGTTTTTTGTCACACTAGGTATACATCTTAAGCACATCCATCAGAAGGAAATTAGTTAAAGATCAATAATTGGGGCACACAAAGAACATATGGCTGATAGAGTATATAATAGCCTTGGATCAACTTTAGCTATTCCCTGCCACAGGTAACTGTGATCATACATCAGATTGGTACAGATGATACAGATAGTTGTTAGTTGTCAGGCAGGATAAATGACTGTTGAAATGTCAATTTCAAAAATATTAAGAAATTATACTTAAGTGCCGCAGATACCCTTAGTGTTGATGAAAGGTTGTAGATATCACAGATAAATGTTAATAACAGGAAATAGGAGTGAGTTTTGTGGAAAAAAAGTCTGCTAGGAGAGATTACATCCAGAGAGCAGACTTAGACAAAGGTGATCAAATCAGGCTTCTCTGAGAACACTTAAGTTGAAATTTGTGAGATGAGTAGGGATAAACAGGGAAAGGAAGTGGACTTCCAGCCAAGATGGAAGTGTAGGTAGATATACTTTAACTCCTCACACAACCAAAAGAAAGACAACAACAAATTTAAAAACAAAAAATAACCAGAACTGCCAGAAAATCGAACTGTATGGAAGTCTGACAACCAAGGAGTCAAAGAAGAAACATTCATCCAGACCAGTAGGAGGGGCAGAGACAGGCAGCTGGGGGCAGAGAGGATGCGCAGCAAGGCAACAGCTGGCGGACCTGGCAGTCCCACATTTGCATGCGGATAAACCAGGAGGAACAGCTGGGGAGTGAAACAGACCATGCAACTCAGGATTCCAGCACAGGAAAAGAAAGCCTCAAAACCTCTGAAGGTAAAAACCTGTGGGGGATGTGGCAGTGGGAGAAACTCCCAGCCTCACAGGAGACACAAACCTACACACCCAGGAACCAGCACCAGAAGTGACTGAAAGCCAGCTGAGAATGGAGAAAACAGCATTGTTCCCTCTCAGACCCCTCCCCCACACACAGCATAGCAATGCTGTGTGAGTTGCCCCACCCTCATAAATACCTAAGGCCCCGCCCCTTCCAACCTAACAGGCATGCAGAGACAAAGAAATATGGCCCAAATGAAAGAACAGATCAAAGCTCCAAAAATAGAACCAAGCAGATGAAGAGATAGCCAGATGCACAGTTCAAAACACTAAAACTCAAGATGCTCACAGAAATGGTTGAGTATGGTTGCAAAATGGATGAAAAAGTGGAGGCTATGCAAACTGAAATAAAGAAAAATATACAAGGGATCAACAGTAAAGGGAAGAAAACCAGGACTCAAATCAATGATTTGGAGAAGAAAGAGATAAAATTCAACAGCACAGAATGAAGAAACAAAAATTCAAAAAAATGAGGAGAGGCTTAGGAACCTCCAGGACAACTTTAAACATTCCAACATCCAAATCATAGGCGTGCCAGAAGGAGAAGAGGAAGAGCAAGAAATTGAAAACTTATTTGAAAAATAATAAAGGAGAACTTCCTCAATCTGGTGAAGGAAATAGACTTCCAGGAAGTTCAGGAAGTTCAGAGAGACCCAAAGAAGTTGGACCCAAGGAAGCACACACCAAGGCACATCATCATTACATTACCCAAGATTAAAGATAAGGAGAGAATCTTAAAAGCAGCAAGAGAAAAGGAGACAGTTGCCTACAAAGGAGTTCCCATAACGCTATCAGCTGATTTCTCAAAAGAAACCTTGCAGGCAAGAAAGGTCTGGAAAGAAGTATTCAAAGTCATGAAAGGCAAGGACCTACATACATCTAAGATTACTCTATCCAGTAAAGCTCTCATTTAGAATGGAAGGGCAGATATAATGCTTCCCAGAGAAGGTCAAGTTAAAGGAGTTCATCATCACCAAGCCCTTATTATATGAAATGTTAAAGGGACTTATCTAAGAAAAAGATGAGCAAAAACTATGAACAGTAAAATGACAACAAACAACTATCAACAACTGAATCTAAAAAACAAAACAAAAAAATATATACTAAGCAAACGACTAGAACAGGAACAGAATCTCAGAAATGGAGATCGGAGCGGAGGAAGAAGGGGGAGAAAGGGAGAAAATGTACTGGGAATTAGCAGCATGAATAGTAGGTATAAAACAGACAGGGGAAGGTTAAGAATAGTATAGGAAATGGAGAAGCCAAAGAACTTATATATACGACCCATGGACATGAACTAAAGGCGGGGTGGGAATGCTGGTGGGAGGGAGGGTGCAGTGCAGAGGGGAATAAAGGGGAGAAAAAAAATGGGACAACTAATAATATAATCAATAACATGTATATGTATTAAAAAATAAAATAAAAATGAAAAAAAAATAAATAGAATTTAACAGTTACAAACGTGGGTTCACATCACCATGGTTAAAATGCCAGCTTTTCCCTTTACCAAGTGCATGACCCTGGACATGTTAACAATACTTTTAAATCTTGGTTTCCTCGTGTAAACTTATGAGCACCTACTGGTTTTAAAGCTGAAAACAGGGCCTTACACACAGAAAGCACTTCATAACTATTAGCTATTACTAGTGTAACAAGATTAAATTGCATTATTTCCTGTTATGTTCATAGTATATATCATATATCAATGATATAATTACATACTTTGTATTATGTGTCATAAATTATATGTTTGTATTATATGTATCATTGTTATAATATACTTATTATCATAAGCATTCAATACAATAAATGTTTAATGGGAGGAAAAAAACAAGGAAAGGGAAGTGAACAGAACAGCAGATACAAAAGCCTCTACTTAGGCGGCAGCCACCCTGCAGGGAGGAATCAAGAGAAACTGCTTCTTTGTCTGGAGCACACAGAGAAAAGGGGAGGGGCATGAGATAGGATTATGGAGAAAGGAGGTTCAAATAAGGTCTGAAGCTTTGTGACCAGAAAAAGGACCCAAGTGAAATGGAAGCCATGCTATAAACAATGTTCATAGACGTGTCCTAGAGATACAGCTTTTAGCCAGCCAACAAACAGGGAGCTAATGGTCAACTCTTGCTGGTAGAGCAAGTGCCTGACAGTTACAGTTTTGCAAATGTGTTCTTTCCGGTTCCAACAAAATTACATTTCTAATGGTCCTACTTGCCCTGTCCCCTTCAAGAGGTTCATGGGTAATAAAAGCATTTCAGTTCAAGCCTTTATTATTGATTGGGAAAGGGATGGAGGGTAAAGGGTGCAGTAGAAAGGACAATGGTCCAAGAAATGTGGGTTCTGGTATCTCTGCTTGTCCTTTTGTACAGCATGACCTTGGGATCTCCTTTTCCCCTCTAGGCATAAGGTATCACATTTCTAAATGAGGCAGCTAAACATGATTGTTTCTCAAGTTGGTTTTAGTTATATGATCTTACAGCCTGTAATCTTACGTATATTATCACTCCATGCATCAAGCAAGGCTAGAAGAGTCTTGCTGTGTCTCTCCCTCATCAAAGGGTGCCCACCACTTTAGAGAAGTATAGAGTACTAAGATGAAGAAAGCATTGAGCTTGGAAGCAGGAGAGGTGAACTTGAATCTCTGCTCTGTATTCAACAAGATACATGAACATAGATAAATCACTTAAACTCTCCAAGCCTCAGTTTCCTTGTCTATAAAAAGAAAAATGCATCAATAGGTTTCTAGAGAAAGAAAAAGGCTTCTTGGCCCATTGCAAAGCATCCTTAGAGAACTAATTGAGTTATTGTATGTGAACATTATAAAGCAACATGAATAGGCAAAGAATATCTATTATACTATCATTTGCCCTTGCCAATAATTCAAAACCTCCTACTGGCTAGCCGGAGGGGAAGCTAGCCTCTCTCTGAGCACATATTTAAGGCTCTGAGTGAAGTTCCTTGGGTAGGTGATAGATCAAAGATGAATTATAAGGGACATTGTTTGATAAGAAACTACTTACTTAAAAAAATGGGGGAGGGTTGATCAGTTGACCTCAGTAGAGTTCTTGAGAAGATTCTTAGTGAGGAAACCAAACTTCAGAAAGTAATGAAATGCTATAATAATAATAGTACTTTATACTTATAAAGTCTCCATTACTAAGGTTTTTTAATAAATATAGCATGTTAACATTCATTATCACATTTAATCCTATGAGGTAAGTTTCATCATTTCTATTTCACAGAGATGAAAACTAAGACTCAGGGAGAGGAGGTGGCATGCCTCAGGCCATGTGGCTATAAATGTTGGTGGAGGACCTGGCTCAGGTCTTCTGACCCCGCAGGGCTCTGTAAACGACACCACTGCCTTTAAAATGCCCAGGGTTTCCTTTGATATACTCTATCATAAAGTTGGAGTGGAGGACATCAGATGCTTATTCTTTTACAGAAATAGCTACTCTGCAAGAGTATTTTCATACTATGCTGTTAGTCTTTATTAGGACTTTGCATAATAAAAAGCCATATGTGAAATGTTTCTCTATTTTTTCACAAACTGTTAACAGAGAATATGGTTCATTACCTAGTCCACTAGCTAAACAGAGTTCATTATTTTTAGTAAGGCTCCTAACCAATTTTAAGATTCACTTCCCCCACCCCAAATAATGATAACTGAACCTGCCCTAATGAATGATACAGACCTGGCATCAGAAAAGAAAATCTTAGTCACTGTTCACTGCCCACAGCAGATGTTTTCCTTTGATCTTGTCATCTTTCTCCTTAGGTTACTTGTAGCTTCCTAATTCACTATCCTCTACTTCACTTTCAGTATTCCAGACATTATTTGAATACTACTCAGTTCTTGAAATCTGTCATGACTATTCAATGCAGAGAAGACCGCTCTTGTGAAAAATACAATGTGTTACCTCTAGTTTTCACATAGCTTATCACCTACTGTTATACTTTGCTGTCCTTATCTTGGGTTCAAAATCCACAATCAAAATCAGTGATATTTGTTGAATGTCTAGTATGTGCCCAGCACCATGCTCAGGATTTTAACATTAACTCTTCCAAGTGGATATGCCCTTCTTGATAATTGCGGTTAACTATATATTTTTCTAATAAAATATGTATGTATAAAATATATATGTGTGTATATATACACTTTATCTGTGAAACTGAGAACAGTAGATGGCAGATAGCTTGCCCAAAGTTATATAACAATTATGACATCTATTGAATAAATGAATAAGTGAATGAAATGACAGAACAATGAACATTTTACTTTGTGCAGTGTCTAAAAACTCATTCATTACCTGGATAAATCCAGCACCTGCAGTTCTGGGAAGCTGGAGAAGCTATGGCTGCCTAAACACCTCAGGGGGTTAAAGCTCAGGTCCAGTGTCGTGGTTGACTTGGAGATGTTACCAAGGATTTTGTAGAACTTCAGCTCCATGCACTGGTAAGTAATGTTAGGAGCCACCTGCAATGATCAGGCATTAGTTGCAGTCTCTTACTGTATGCACTTCAACAGACCTTTCTCCTCCCCTAGGCCAAAGTCTGAGAGGCCTCTAGTATAAGCACAGGGACCAATTAATCTCCTTTCATCCGTTCACCATCCATTCATCCATCCATCCATCCATCCATTTAGCTACTCACTTCACACTTATATAACATCTTACTCTAGATTAAGAAGGGAAGAGCACCTACCATGTACCCAATATTCTAACCTCTACTATAATAATAGCAGCACTTACCAAGAAGCATTTGAGTCAAGTGATGAAGAGCTGAGGCTCTCGAGTCCAAAAGCGTGGGATTTCACCTCAGCTCCTCCATGTGATTTAGGGCAAGACCTTGTTATCTAAGTAACACCCCATTTTATATCGCCTAGGGAGACTGCCAGTCAAAGTGTCCAGACTTTCCTTAGCCATAGCCCAATTTTTGTCAATTGCTTCTCTCCCTTGGCTTAATGACTTTTGAGCAGGTAATAGAGAAATTGAGAAAGAAATCTTTGGAGTGCATGGACTCCAGTGGTGGAAACTAGTAAATAATGTCAAGTGCTTTTTGCTGCCTTGGTTCCTGTGCTGGTTTCTATTACATTCTCTCAAATACTTTGTATGCTTTGTTCTCTAAAATCCCATTTAATCTCTGAATTCTTTAAACATGCAATACCTGACTATTTAGTCAGGGGCACTGACCTCTTTTCCATTAGATTGTCAAATTAAATGGAAGATTTAAAAAAAAAAAAGGACAAGTGAAAACAACAATAGCCATCCAGTGCAAATGAATCAAAATTATACCTATTTTTTGGTCAGGTCAGCAAAAAGTATGTTTTTTGGTGTGCCACAGGATTGTAGTAATTAGTTTGTGTGTGCTTTGAGATGAAAAAGGTTGAAACTTGCTGCTCTAACAAAATGTCTTGCTTAAGCCAACTAATTTTGACTTTCTGTTGTTAAACACCAACAGAATCTCTTAAAAGGATTAAATGAGATAAGGTATTTAAAGAGATTATCTTAAAGCCAATTACAGTGTAAATGATCAATAAATGTTAACATTTACTATTATTAGCTGTTATTAATTCCTTACTATATACCAGCTTATTTGTTGTTACACACTTCCATTTAATTTTCAAATAAACTTTTTAAAGAAGAATTCAGAGAGTTAAAAGAACATGCATGAAGTCTCACAGGCCCTGTGTGCAGGTCCTCACTTTATTCACGTCTGTCTAAATGTTAATCAGAGCCTCACAGACCACACTATCTAATAGAGGGAGGTGCCAGGCACCCTGCTCTTACCCTCTTCTACCCTCCTGCATAGGATATATCACCACCTAACATTATGCTGTCCATATGCTTCTTTCATATGTATTGTGCATCTCCCTCATTGGGTTGCAAGGTTTGATGGTCTTGTGCTCTATGTCTCCAGCACTCAGAATGGTGTCTGGAAAGTGGCAGATGTTTAATAAATATTTGTTCAGTGAGTGAATGAATAACTGATTGGATGGAGGTTTGTTTAAATCTCAGTTGTAGGTATTTTGTATTTAGTGTTTAGAACAGTACAAAGGCCAGCATGATGTGGCTCCAGACTTCAGTGAACTCACCATCTGGAATAAGGGTTAAAACAGGAGCACAACTCACTACTGAAGGGGCCTATAAACCAGGCTTGCAAAATATTTCCTCTGGTTCAGAAAATGGAGAGATCAATTATGGTTCAGAAAATATGGAGATCAATTCTGCATCCAGGGATAGTAGAAGGCTCTTGAGAAAGAGAAGCTTTCAAGGTTGGTCTTAAAGGATGTGCAAGATTTGGATACATGGAAAGAGGGAGACGAAGAGAGCAGTGTGTCAGGCGGCCTGAAAGACTGGTTTACATCAGCTGGCACGTGGAAGGAGCTGTGAAACCCCGAGCCCAGGGGGAAGCCAGGCTGGGATAAGGAGGCCCTTATACTTTGTCTTGTGGAAGTACTTTTAAGTCATTTGACACAGAAATTGTGCAACTACTGTGTGCTAGGAACTGAGATACAGTGCTAAATAAAACCAGCAATGACCTTGCCCTCTTACAGTTTCAATTTCAAAGGGAAAGAAAATGAACAAATGAGCAACACATATATAATGGTGTGCTATCCAAAACAGCAAAAAAAAAAACTAGAGGAAAATACGGGGGTGGGAATCTGTAGATAAAGTGATCAAGGAGGACCACCCAGAGGAGGTGACACTGAAGTGAGGATTAAGTCATGAAAATTTCTCGGCTGCCTTGTCCAACATGGTAGCCACTAGCCAGTCACCCAAGGCTACTGAGCATGAGAAATGTGGATAGTCTAAACTGAGATGGCAAATGTAAAATATATACTAAAGACAGCACCAAAGAAAGAATGTAAAATATCTTATTAATGCTCATAGTTTATAATAAATTACATTTTGAAATAATATTTTGAATATACTAGGTTTTAAAAGCTGTGTTTTAAATTTAGTTAAAATTTACTTAGTTAAATGTATTATTTAAATTTAAGTACTATCATGTGGCCCACATTATATTACCAATGGGCGGCACTGATCTAGGGGGAAAGCATTCTAGCTAGAAAAAGTAGCCAAAGGCCCAGTGCTAGGATACAGTCCTGATAGCAATGGAGAGCTATTGGGTTTTTAAAGGGGTAATTTGTTAGAGCCAAGTCTCTGGAAAAAACAACAACGAATAAACAACAAACAAAAACGTGCAGAGTGGATTAAAGGAAGGGGCTATGGACTTAGGAGACTAGTCACCGTTCAAGAGTCAAGGCCAGGGGAACTGAGGACCTGCCTAGGTTGGCACAGACGGGATGGGCAGGCATTGGAGACAGAAAGACTATAAAGCAGGAGGAGAAGGAGGATCCAGAAGTGCGTGTAGTTTTATCCAGGGTGACCCAGGTTAGAAGATCTCTTCCCCTCAACCTAACAGCTACAGAGCCAGAGAGGGGGACAAGGGGTAGGGCTGTGGGCAGGGAATTGGGGAAATAGAGGACTCCAAGATAACAAATTCATCGCTGTTACACATTAAAATCTATTATTTCCCCAAGGTCCTTCGTTTCAGGACTCTGGCTTGTTATACTTTTGTTGAGTTCTGACTCCGCCAGCACCTTAAATCCCAGGACATTCCCTTGACTCTCTGCCCATTATTGTGGGGTTCCAAAGCAATTGTGAAAACAAGAGATCCATCATGAATGTGATTATGAAACAGCTGGTTGATGTTTCATGAGAAGAAAGCATTGCATTAGCTGACATTTTACGTCTTTCTCTTTTTTTCCCTTCATCTCTTTCTCCCACTTTCTCTATTTTCTGTTTCTTCCTTTTTAAGTCTCTTTTCATCCTTTGGACAGAACTATGACTGGATTCAGAAGTATGAAATCCACTTAGAAAGTTTCTTCTGTTAAAAGACAAAAAAACCAAAAACCAAAAAACATCTCCCTGAGATTGAAACGGGTAAAGTGACTGCTTGAAGCTGAGGGCAGACCACCAGCAGAAAGAAATGACAGGAAGCAGGATTCTTACAACTCTCTATTGAAGTAGGTGTTATTATCATTCTTTTAGAGACGTGAGAACTTGTCTCAGAGAGGTTTTACAACTTTTTCAAGGTTACGCAGCCCAGAAACCTAAGAGCAGTGATTTTAAGCAGGTCTGTCCGACCTAAATTCTTAGATGGGACACGGTATGGGCTGCTTGTTAGTGCCTTATAACCAGAATTATTTGATCCCTGTGGCTTCTCAAGACTGTAAGGTAATTTGACTCCTTTTTAGAAATGAAACTAACCAGAGCCCACAGCAGGAAGTTCTGGGCAAAGGGCAGTTTTTCAGAAACAAGACAAAGTACCTAGGAGATGAACTGACCCCGAACACATACCTGCACGTAAGGGTCCCAGCTCTCGGGTCTCAGGCACGAGAGGAAGGCCATGGCTGGGATCAGCATCCCAGCCAGGTGGGCAGGAGGCATCATCCTGGCATTTTCTGCGACCAGAACCGGCCCTGCAAAAGGGCGAGCTGTAACCGCCTTCCCCAGGCAGCCTCGGGGCACTGCTCTCTTCTCTCCCACACTCCGTGCCCCACAGCAATTACTGTATTCAAAGCAGCGCTGGGTTAGGGTCAGGAGGAAGTGAGAGTGGCAACCTTAGCGTTCTGGACTTTTGTTTCTCTAATATTTCTCTCCCCTGTCTCAGGAGGGGAAGTTAGAAAAAGAAGCAAACATCTGCAGACCAGTGGTTGGACGAACAGCAAGAGGAAGCTGGCTGTTATCCCAGTAAATCATCTGATTGCTCAGTGTTCAAGAACTTAGGAAAGTAGTCAGACTGGTCAGTCTGTATAACTATCAAGGGCGGTGGCTTTCCTATAAGGTGTAAGTAGTGGAAACTTACTGTATATGTTCACTTCCTAGGGCGGCTGTAACAATGTATCACAAACTGGGGGGGCTTAAACAACAAATTTACTTTTTCCACAAAGATCTGGCAGCAAGAAGCCTGAGACCGAGGGGTCAGAAGGGTTGGCTACTTTTCAGGCTCTCTCCTTGGCTTATAGATAGAAGGCCATCCTCTCCCTGGGTCTTCACACGATCTTCCCTCTGTGTGTTCCTGTGTCCTAATTTTCTCTTCTTAGAAGTACACCAGTCATATTGGATTAGAGCCACCCATATGACCTTATTGTACCTTAACTGACTTTTTAAAGTAACTTTATCTCAAAATACTTCCACCTTCTGAGGTGTGGGGTTAAATCTTCAGCATGTGAATGGGGGGTGAGGAGGGGCAAAATTCAGCCCATGGCTCCATCCAGCCTTGGGGAGAAACTCATGTTTATGAAACTGATGGAAAATAAAGCTCCAGGGAGACATAGTTTGAAAAGTACAGAAACGGTAGGAAAAGATTAGATTGAAGAATTAAATATACTGAAATTCAAATGCAGAATGGGCGATTTATGGCCTTACATCATTGGTCAAGTCATTTAAACTATCAAGCCTTAATTTCTGGTCCGAAAAATGGAATAATAGTTTTAACCACAACAGAAGCTGAAATTTATGAAATCCATAGACCTAAAGCCATGTGACAACAGTCAAATGATATAAGCCATTAAGCCTTACTTTTTTGGTCTTTAAAATAATTTGTTTTGCATGATTGAATTAAGTTAATTTACATGAAATGCCTAGTCTAGGGCATAGTTCATCGGTATATTTCATAAATCGGTAGCTGTTGTGATGATTAAAAGTATGAATAAAATGGGAATAAATATGTACCTCAAAGGATTGTCACAGGGTTAAATAAATTGGTATTTGTAAAGCTTTTAGGACAGTGCCTGGAATGTTGCAAGTACAATGTAAATTTCTGTAAAATGAGTACATAGTTTAAAATGGGGATGTTATCTGGTATTGTGTTCTAGATAGTTTTATCAAGGTGTCCTGCAGTACCCCAAATCCAACGTATCTGAAATCAGGTTGTGAGGGAGCATGTCATAGGGGACTGAGCACAGGCTCTTGTGGACATCTTCAACACAGCTGTAAAATTAAGCTAAAAGAGTCCGCATGTCAAAACTCTGCTTTAAGGATTAATTGCAACCATACTAAAGTCTCAGAGAAGCACCTGGCCCAGAGTAGGTGCTCAATAAAGTTTCGTTCTCTGGAAAGTTAATACCATTTCACTTCAACATAGTCACCCCAGATGGAAGTCTCATTGACTTCCTCCTTCCTCTTATCAAATGTATATTAACTATATTTTTCTTATTTTCTGTATTCTTGATGCTCTGGCTTGGGGTCTCACTGAGGACAGATGGCCCCTCCCGGTGTTAGCCAGGTTGCAGAGATAGCGAGTGATTTCCCCAGAGAGCAACTTTCATATGCAGATGAACCAATCCAAAGCTCCTGGCTGAGCCACCTCCTCTGTTTGGCTTTAATGTTCTAGGAGGCAATACTCTTCTGCCCTTATCATCACAGGGCCAGGTGCCAGATAAATACAGAAAGCTCCTAAAACACTCTCCCACCCGGCCACAGAGCCTGCTGAAATCACTCAAAGTAGCCAGTCTTAAACCTGCTTACCCTGCCTTTCCTTGCCTTCTCCACAGAAGCCACAGTAGAGGCTACTGCCCATGCCTCACCTCGACTTCTGCCTCCTGAGGGCCCCTGGTGCTTCCCCGTGTGGCCCTGCGTGGTGTGGTGAGCCCCCTCCCCCTGGAAACTGTGAGTAACGAACTATGAACGTTAATTGTCTCTTCTTGTCTCTTGATCTATGGGTCTCACCACACCCGAATAGTAAGGTCTACATTTGAAAACAGAGCATTCGACCAAGTCCTAGAGATTTTTTTCTATAAAATAATTCTAAAATGTCCATCTTTATTTCTATTATTATTATACCCCTCATCTTAGATGAGCACAATACACTGTTATTAATGCGTTGCCCAGAGAGCAGACTCACCTCTTCCAGTGTCTCAACTCCACCAATCCATCCTTTATCCTGAAATTAAAGCAATGTTTCTAAAATGCAAACTGACTTACCATAATAATAACGTCATAATAATATTCTGAGGCTGTGCACTGCCCAGATAAGCTTCTTGGTCTACCCCCAGCCCACTACACATATACACCGCGCCCCCCCCACCAACATCTACTTCATAAGAAGAAGACTGTGTGTTATTTCAGGCCAGGCATAACTAGACTTTGTTACTAGGACACAGCACTTAAATGAATAGAGTAATATACATGTGCAATGGCACAAATCCTTTTTCTTCTCATTAGAAAGAAAACCCTTTGACAGTGAAGATGAGGCCTAAAAGAGTGTTCAAGACAATCTCCTAGGCTATGTTTTATGAGATATTACTAGATGCTTAAAGAATTTATGAAAGAACCTTGTAAAGATGTTTCCTTTTCATGGGATTACCACCCTATTGTTTACTGACCTTAATCAAAGATACCTTGGTTCTATGCACCTCTTCCAGAAGACAGGCTATGTATCAAATACAAAAGAGAAACTTTAAGCCCTGGGTTATCAAATCGTATTTGATTTTGTTGATGAAACCACCACTGCAGTTTTACAATGAAATAAGACACTGGTGATTGGCTACGACCGTGAGCCCATAATTTCCACTGCATTACAGTAGTAATTACACCTTGGGCGCCATGTAGAGACTCAGCCAGGGCCATGGGCAACGACTTGGTTTTCTACCTTCTTCATATGGAACGAGGTCAACTCAGAACCAATCATCTTGAGTCAGTGCAAGAATCCTATCTTCACCTGCACTCTGGAAAACATATTCAATATTGACAGGTACAGCATACTCAGTAATAAATAACGAAAAAACAAAACTGACCTGTGTTAGATGAGGCTAATTGCTGTATTAACCTCCAAACTTTCGTGACTTAACACAATAAAATTTTATTTCCTGCTCATGAAATTCTCAGTGAGGATACTCCTGGTTGGAGGCACGCCAACAATGATTCATGGATCAGGCTCCTTTTTATTTCATTCTGCTGCCATATTCAACATACAGCCTCTAAGTCTGCTGCAGAATGTAAGAGCATGGAGAAGACATAAAGGTGTTGACTGCCTCTCTCTAGAGCTGCCACGCGTCATCTCTGCCCTCATTCCACTGGCTGGAACTAGTCCCAAGACCACATCCAGTTTCAAGGGCTCTCTCTATCCTGAGTTTCAAGCCTCTTACTCCCACCCAAAACTCACACACACATGCACGCACACAACCAAGCACAGAGTCACTGATGGGTAACACTTCACAACCCCAATTATATTCTGTACTATGAAAGGCACCACAAACCTTTGTTGTTGATCAGTGGGTTTTCTGCGTCACCTTGTGTGCTGGAGCACCTATGAAATGAAGAAAAGGAAATAATGAGTAAGCGAACAACGTAGCCTGGCTCAGAGAAAAGAGACCTCCTTAGTTTGGCATATCTGAAAACTAAGTCTGATTCTATCCAACAGTTCTAAGTTTCCCATTTTTTCACAGAATGTGTCTTGTAGATGACAATATATTGCAATTATAATTGGTGGAGTTTTTTTTTTCTTTAAAAGTAGCAAATTAAGTAATGGTACTTTTTACAGTCAATGGTATCTTATAGTCAATGAAGAAAAGTTTGTCACTAAGAGGAGGAAGAAACACAGGCTCTGTTCAAGAACAAAAAGGAAACAAATGGTTGAACAGAAAATAAAGAGATTTGCTTCCTAAGGACACCTTAGAGCATATACTAGACTAACATGTATTTTACATCTAGAAAGGGAACTAGAATCTCAATGGTTCCTGTTTTGACCTGTGCGAATCTCCCTTATCCTTGGATGCCCATTACCAGTTGTACCTATTAACATGCCATGGACCAGTGTTCTGTGATCTATAGTATGGAATCGCTGCTCTTAAACAGAGGCGTAGAGGGTACCGTATTCTCCTAATCCACGTGACCAGACTTCCTGTCTCTAGGGCTGGGTCCTCATGGTAAGCACTGCCCTGTACATCACAGTATCTTTCTCCCTAACACTCCTGGTGCCTGGGGCAAGTGCGTGCACCCCTACAGGGGCTATTAAGGCAAACAGACTCAGTAACGCCTACTTCTTCCCAGCCCAAAATGTGTGTGATGTTTCCTGTTTTATTTTAAAATTACATTGAATTCCCCATGTCTGTATTATCCATCCTTACCAGTAAAATTTAAACTCCATGAGAGTAGAGGGTTGGTTCAGTGTTCACAGGTATTGAGTGCACAGGTAGGTGCTCAGTAAATACTTGATGAATGAATCAACGAATATCTGAATTTGTTCTCACTGTGTAGCTGGTATTTTGCACTACCTGTCATCTGTAACTCTCTTATAAGATAAGTGATTGTTCTGGGGCTTTTCTTTACTTTTGTACCTCCTAATATTCCTTGGGATTACCTGTGCCCCAAGTTAAGCTACAGAGAGAGGCAAAGACTCATAGCAAGTGGATTGGGATGAAGGCCCTTACTGTAGTAAACTCCATCTTTTACCAGGGGTAGAAAAATTCCCTCTGTCTCTGTCAGTCATGAACCTGAGGCGGAAGCTGGTTCATTATGACCAAGAGACTCTTGTCTCTATTCTGTCTCCATACTTCCCCAATTTCCCAGTGATTCTTTGCTGGTCCAGTCAGGCCAAGGAAAAGCATGCTGTAATGTAGAGAGGATTATTTTTAAAATATTGAATTATTTTATTTACTTCCGAGCATTATCATTTCCTGATGTGACTTATTTTTAACATCACTGCGTTTCCTTAACTATAAAACGGAAGTCACCAGAACCAACAAGGAAGCCACCGTGGGAGGTGGCACGGGTGGCCGGGTTCATCACTGACTATATTGTAGGCCATTGGAAAACCTTTGCATCTTCTTGACAACTGCCCCAGTCTTCCCAGACTGACATTGTCACTCTCTTCTCAGTGGTCACACAGTAACCACCTGCTATGCCTGAGAGGGATTGTCTGCCTATCCCACCAGGCTTTTAGCTCCTTGAGGACAGCAATCAAATATGGTTTATCTCTGATATACTCCACACCCCTCACAGTGCCTGATACGTAGTAGGAGTGCAAAGCATGTTAATTTACATCCATGACTGTGGCAGTAATTTTGGATGGTAACAGCAACTGATGATTTCATATACAGGCTAATAAGATCCAAGAGAGGACAGATTGTATCTGTCACATTTATAGCTGTGACCCCAGTGCCTAGTCAGCAGCAGCATAAATTAGTGCTCTATAAACATTGATTGAACACCAAAGAATGAGGAAGTGACATATAATCAGCTCTTCCCTTGATTGTTGGTCAGTCAGATTTCTCCTCTTCATCTCTCCTCTTGTAGAAGATGAAGCATAAATTGAAAAAGAATACCTGCCATTTTTCAGAGAACGCAACCTATGACAAAACACTTCCAGCTAGTATCTGATGCAGTCCTGGGCTAGCCTTGCAGATCCCATCACAACACATCCCCGCAGACAGCACGCCCTAGTGTAAGCGAGGGCACGCAGCTTTGGAAGGAAAAAGGGTAAGGACATGAGTAAATAAATATTATTTGTCAGCTGGCTGGTTAATTCCACAGGGAGCTCTCCTTTTCTCCTACCTCCCACAGTAGAGGAATCCAGGAATCTAGAGGTGATCAGATGGGAAAATGGTGAACAAATACGCAAACTGGGCAGATAGACACAGAGTGCTAAATAGTATGTGGTGAATACCTTTGGGTTCGAGAGATATAACAATCAATACAGAGTGCTGGAGGTGATGCCGGGTTCCACCACCGTTCCTACGGGGGTTGACTTACCTCGGGACCCTCCAGAAACCCCCAGCGTTACCCCTAGCCTTTGTGAAAGCCCCACTCGGGCACTCGCCATTCCACCACAGACAGTGTCGTCCCCAAACCCTGGTCCTCGCGTGCTCTCTCCCCCTCTTTGGGCGCTTGGTCTGTAACTCTTCTCTTTCTTCCAAAGTCCAGGCGTTCTGTTAGGTACAGGATTCAATATAAGTTGTTAATTGTTTCCTACTTGGTTAATGAATAAAAGAAAGGGGAATCTACTGACCCTAAGGAAATGAATGTGAGATAAAAAAAACCCTTGTGGAACGGCCGTGTGGGGTTAAAAAAAAAAACAAAACTAAAATTTAAAAAATAGGCCAGATGAATGGATACTTGCATGGTGAAGGTGAAACTCTTTTCAACCAATTATTTTATATTTTATCTAAGTACTTCTATAAGTACTTTCCTCCTTTGCTACTTTGAGTCAAAGTAGGAAAAGGAAAAAGAAAAAGAAAAACATTTTCTAGCACCTTGATCTTAGAAGGTTCAGGCTCGGGGGAGCAGGAAGGTGCAGAGAGAGAGAGAAAACAAAAGGCTTAATGTGACATTGCGGAAAGGAATTGTGCTTTGGGTAACATAAAAATATGTTTAGCATTCTAAACATAAATATGTTTCTTTTTCGACTCTGCCCTTTTGATCCTCACTAAAGGGACCTTGCCTTTCTCATCTTTGTCTCCCATAGAGCTCAGCCCAGAGGACTGTTCAGAGTAAACATCCATTGAATGTTTCCTTAATGGCACAGTAAAAGAATAATCTCAGTGACGAGGCATGGAATAGTAACTGAAACGCATGGGCTAAGCATTCAGTTGGCAATCTCCACTTCTAATACTCCATCATTGTCAAGCTGTGTGACTTCCACCAAGTCACTTCATTTTGATAGCCCTTAGTTTCCTCTATATGCGATGCTTCTTTAAGAAGGAAATGAGATAACGTAAGCTAAGACCATGACAACTTACATTTTTTTATTTATGTTAATACTCACTGGGGAGTTCTCATCGCTCGTGGAAGAGCGACACCCAATGTACCTTTCTGATCGCAGATAGCTTATTCTGGGTTGCTTTCCCAGTATCTTACATCTTCGAGTTAGTTTGCATTTCCCATGACGTTTGAAAAGATACAAAGTAAATGGCTGATGGATCTCCTGTTACTTTGAATGCTGCAGTTTAATTTCCACAAACTATTTTCTTCACTAAAGGAACACAGGTCACCTTAACCAGAACTGCTGAAAAGGGCGTGAGGAAAAGGTGCTGATCCATGGTGTTTGGGGGGAAATCCTGTCTTCCAAGGCTTCGGGCTCAGCCCAAAGCCGACCTCCACATAGTTGTCTGGCTCCTCCTTCAGCGCCGTCGCCTCCTAGCCCACATGCTCACACATACCAGGCCACAGGGGTCTTGTCTTTTTCTGAATTTCTTTAGAAATGCTGTCTTGATCTTTATACATATTTATCTTTATGGAAAGACATTTACCATAACTCATATCCCTCCAAAACCAGGAACTCTCAAGGATAGGAACCTTACGTTGTACATACATGTATTCTACATAGCACTTCACCCTGTCATAAATGTCAACTAATGGTAGAAAAGAAAATAGGAGAGAGGAAAGGAAGGAGGAAGAGAGGGTAGAGGAGAGGAGGGTAGGTTTTAAAAGTAAAAATTGGAAAACTATCCATAACTCCCCCAAACAAAATAAAATTTCTTGACATTACAACATAGCACAATGTGAAGTTCAAAAATTATGCAACTAAAAAAATGAAATCCGCATTCTCTGCAAAATGAAGTGAATACGCTCTCCATTTCCATATACGAAGGGCGTCTGGGACTCCATAGTCAGGGCTGCACAGTGAAGCTCGCGGGCCCAGCTGCCTGGGGCTCCTCAACAGACATTTGCTCTTTTTCACCCGCCGCAAGCCTTGCTTCTGCCGCTGTCCCAGTCCAGCTGGAGAACACATGCTGGAAGATTAGCCACTCTAAAATTTCTTCTACTCTCGGTAGGCAGTTTCCATGAAGTTCCCACATTTCCATGTAACTCCTTCACCTTTAAATGTGCTGAAAATGAGTTTGAATTAGACTCAGAGCCATATGGCAAAGCCAAGGGGCAGCATATGGCTGTAGATTGCTCAGTGCTGATCTATAGCATCTTTAAGCTCACGTTACACAGGAGGCAGTGGTACAGTCCGCGTTCTGTATTTTGAATTGCTCTGTCCTTCATGTGGGAAATGAGATTCAAAATGCAGCATCCATGTTAAAGTTTGTTTTAGCTTTCTTGGTCATGGTGTAGGTAGAGTGCAGAGAAATACCTATACTCATACTTGCGATTAATGGGAAGTAAATTGTTAGGTGTAGAGATTCAGTCTGTGAACTAGAATTATGGTCTGTCCAATAGAAATGTGACTTTAAGTCAACCTAACTAGGTCTCACCTGCCAGCACACACTGCAGATTAGTCCCACGGAACAGGGAGCTTACTGCTTAATATAGTAATACAGTAATAAGTTAATACAACTAGATGACAAATGAAGAGACAAGTTCTGTCATCAAGGCAAGGAAGCTAATTTTTTTTAACCAGCTAAAAGATCTGAAAAAAAAGGGAGTGCAGTGGAAAAGTGGAAAGTGAACTGCAAGGAAGCAAAGAAAAAGAGTAAGCACACGTAGCGTCGTAAACGATTCAGAACAGGACCTGCCTCTGAAAATGCTAAGCCAACATGTCTTCCTTACCTTGCTCCACTGCCGACACCATCATATGGTGAGGACAAAAAATACTGTCATAATTGAGTAAAATTCCAGACTGGGACAGTTGCTAGTGTTTTGACTATGCTCCACCAGTTGTCTCTTTTTAGTCAAGTTTCTAAGGAGGGAAGCTCTTGTTTTCATGAGTAATTATGCTTTTTTTAAATGAAAACCAAAACAGTTATCCATGCCAGCTGGGTACTGGAAATATCAGGGGGAACACTATGTAAAGTAGGTGATTGTCAAACCACTGCGCTGTACACCTGAACGTAATACAAAATAATACTGAATGCAAACTATAATTGAAAAGTTTTTTAAATTAAAAAAAAATGTTAGTTATACAAATATACTTTTTCATACAATTAAATCTGGCAGAGCCAGAACTCAAGTCCAGATTTTTAAAAAATTTCAGGTTCATGTATACTATCAAACAAACCAACAAATTAGACAATGGGGGAATAAATCTTTTAACATGGAAAAAGGAAAGATCACCCCAGAATACTCTTGGAAAGAAAGATAGACAAGAAGAGAGAATGGATTTTAGAACTTTGAAATACAACAAATCAGTGTGATTCTTGCCATCATCACCATTGCATTATTGAGGTCCAGTTCATGTATCAGAGAATAGCTTTGCTAACCGAACCATAACTGCAGTCCTAAACAGCTTTATTGAGGCTTAGCCTCCAATTCACCCATTTACAGTGTGCAATCAAATGGTTATAAGTATATTACTTTTGTATAGCTGAGTAAAATTCTATTTTTGGATATACCATGATATCCATCTACTAGTTGATAAATATTTGATCTGTTTACATCTTTTGGCTATGGGTGAACATGTTTTAATGTTTCTTAGGTAATGTTTCTTAGCTATTGTTGGATATACCACAATATCCATCTAGTAGTTGATAAATATTTGATCTGTTTACATCTTTTGGCTATGGGTGAACATGTTTTAATGTTTCTTAGGTATAATGATTCTTAGGTAGGTGTGGAATTGCTGGGTAGTATGGCACCTGTATTATTAATCATTTGGAAAACTGCCAGGCTGTATTCTAAAGCGGCCATTTAGCATTCTTCCAGCAGTATAGGAGCGGTCCTGTGTGTCATGGCCCACATGCGCCATCATTTTTCTTTTTTACTATATTCATCCTAGCGAGTGTGAAGTGGTATCTCCTTGTGGCTTTGATTTGTATTTCCCTGGTGACTAATGATGTCAGGCATCCTTTCAAGTGTTCATTGGCCTTTTATATATCTTCTTTAGAGAAACATCTATTCAAGGTCATTACCCATGTTTTAATAGCGTTATTTGTCTTTCCATTATAGAGATGTAAGTGCTCTCTATATATTCTGTGTGCTAGTCTTTTATCAGATATATAATTTGCAAATATGTTATGCAGTTCTATGGGCTTTCTTCACTTAATAAATAGTATTCTTTGAAACACAAATGTTATAAGTTCAAGTTATAATTTTATGTATTTATTTACTTACTTTGCTTGTGTTTTTGATGTTATATCTAAGAATCCATTGCCAGCTCTGAGGGCATGAGGATTTCTCACTAGTTGTTTATAAGAATTATATAGGATACTGACAGGCATTGGACTGAATCTATCCATCAATTTGGGAGATAGTCATCTGATCAATTTTAAGTATTTCAATCCAACTAACAATCTAGTGATTATCTCATTTCAGTGATTACACATTCCAACTCTATATTTTCCATTTGGTCCATTTTTATAATTACTGGACCTACAGTTTAGTCTGTATCTCCAATAACTTTACCAATATCTTCTCAATTGTCATTCATCACAAACTCTGAACCTGAATTTCTCCACCCTTCTTTGTAAATGAAGTCAGTTCTTTTGGGAAGAGATTAGGAACTATCTGTGTAAGGCTTACCCTTCCCCTAGGCAAATCTCTGAGCCTGAGGGCTCCGGAACTGGAGGTGGCCAAGTTTCTCTCTGAATGACCCTGCCAGCTGCGGGAGTGGAGGGCTCAGTGGATGGTGGTGACAGTAGCATCAGGCCTTCTTGGCTTGCTTCTCCCAGCTCGGAAACACTGCCTTGCAAGCTGGCACAAGGGAGGCGGGCCTCTCAGTACTCTCAGTGGAGCTTGCCCAGGGCAGCCTCCATCCCGTTCACGGAGGCTGCGCAGACGAAGGAGCAGTCACCACTGGGCTGCACTCACACAGCTCTTAGCCTCAGAATAGGTGGCCGGGTGGTGGCGGGGGCGGGGGGAGGTAGCAGGGGCACGGTGCGATGAGTAATGCTGACAGGGCTCCCCGAGGAAAGATAGCTTCTAGACTGGGCGCCTGGGGAAGGTGGAGTCCTGATTCTTGAGGGCATCACTCTGAAGTCCATTTCTGTGTCACTCAGCTGGGAGTGGGAAATGAGGGAGCCTTGGTTTAGATAATACGAGTTCTCACTCTTCCTTCTGAGTTTTCATAGATTTTCTTAAGTAAATGTTTCTTTATTTGTTTTATGCCCTTTGGACCACTTCTAGAGACTGAATTTTTTAAAAAATAATTTTTACCAGTTACTAAGGGAAGTGTGTCTACTGAGCTCCTCATACTCTCAGGCCAGAAGGGGAACTCAAAAGTAGGTTAATTTTATACTAAGTTAATATTCTAAAAAAAGTTGTGGTAAAGTAGTAGTGGGAAAATGGAGATAACTGTACTTGAACAATTTTTTTTAAAAAAAGAAGAAATAAATGAATATTTAAAAATGAAGCAGATTATCCTAGCACAAGCAATGGGAAAACAGGAACAATGGAGAGGAGGTAACTGGGGCATAAAAACAAGGAAAGAGACATAAGAAAGGCACATAATGGGAAATGAAAAACAAATTGGGGGGGTGGAGAACAGTGCAAACAGCCATGTTTGACCCAAGTCGGGCCAGAATGAATTTGGGCGTGAGGCCACTGACAGGATAGGATCACTCACTCTGGCCCTCCTTCATACACTGACTCACCTTCCAATATCACCCAACTATTTTACATGCTCATATGTCAAGTGTCCTAAGAGTGATCTTGAATTTTTCTAAAAACTATGCTCCCCTCCCCTTCTATTTCAACATGGAAACCCTCCCTCTCCTTGGAGGATGCACTCAAAGGTAACCTCCTCCACAATGCATCCTCTCATTTCCTGGAGCTGCTGTGTGAGGTCTGTTTTCTCCAGTCTCTGATTTTTCTGAACAACTTACCTGTATCTCTGTTAAGAAATTATCATTGTTTCCTTCCCTGCCAGATACCTTTGCTCCTGTTTATTCCCCAATCTATTTCTCTGATAGAGATCCTCCCAATGCATTTCTATTTTGTTACCTTAGCCAGGGTAAATTAACAATTAATAAGCCTATTTAGGGCAGATATATAATTTTTTTTTAAATTATGGAGTGAGATTGACACAATGGTATCTCATAATCAGGCTTCACTCCAACAAAACAATACATAACATTGAATGAATGAAGTGAATAAACGAATGTCAGAAAGAATGAGATGGACACATTGTCAGATTGGCAAGCTGAAAAAAGCAACTCAGTAACCTTGTGGAGAATGGAGCAAAGACAGAGCAGGGAAGCCGGGGTTCTATTCTTCATGCTGCTGTCTCTAGAACTTTCTATGTGATCTTGAGCAAAGCACCTACGTCTGTACGTCAATTACTTCATCTGTGAATATAGGAGGTAGACTAAATTTTCTTTTTCCTGTTCAGAGTGTCTGGTGTGCTATGCAAAGAGGACTATGATGAAACAAAATAGAAAGGATAATAAATTCCCAGATTCCCAGCTAATAATACAAGAAAGACCATTTTTTTATATTAAATGAAAAAATATAAAGAGAAGATGTGGCTATACGATGTTATATACTTCAGCTTCCAAAAGGACATTTTCCTCCTCCTCCTTCAGTTATATGACCAGCTTGAACAAAGAGCCTATAACTAGAATTGTTTATTTTTTAACAAAGAGAGAACACTGGACATAACATCACAATTTGGAAAATCTTATCTCTCCAGAGTTTTCAGCCAAGATAATTGGATTAGCCTCTCTCACAAATGCCGCTACCTCCCAAGCCCATGGAGAAATCTGGTTTCAAATTGCCACTCAGAGCTGCGCGGGACCTCAACATCGCAATTAAACAGCTGATATGAGAACAAGAAGAGAGGAAAATGAGAAGGTGAACTGGGTAATTCTGGGAGGAAGGGAATTCAGTTCCTTCACTGCACAAAATATAATCTTCATTTAAGCACAGGTTGTCAGATACAATCAGCTCCAAATATAAACATATAAAACTACAGTAGCAAATAAATCAACAAAAGATATCCAATTTCTTCATGGAGGATTAAAATTTTAATATCCAACTATACAAGAGAAATTGAGGCATATTGGATTGCTCCCAGATCACAGAATGCATCACTTCTGGGTTTACAATAAAGAAGCCTCCAAATGAAGCCAGGCTTCTTAATGACAATTTGCCAGCAGCTGTCTCTGCCAAATGCCAATAAGATAGCAGAATCCTACTGACCTCAAGGAGAAAAGATACCTCCTACAGATATACCAGGGTTATGGACTCATCATATCAATCTCTGACCTTCAGGAAGTTTCATCTATAGTTGCTTCTCTTCTCAGAAGTCATGTGGTATTACCTATTGAAGGAAGAATCTACTTCTAAGGAAAAGGGAAGGAAGTTTTAATCTTGCAATGAAAATAATTTCTCCCCAAACAATTTAGAAACACTCTTACACCTTGGATAAGTGGTTTTGGTCAAATTCAGGACTGATAAATGGTGAGGGCTGGAGATCAATTCATATAAAAGATTTATTCCACTTAAGTAAAAGCATAGTGGCAGAATGGACATAGAGCATATTTTGGATACAGGAAGATTGGAGTTTGAATCTATGCTTCATATTTACCAATTATGTGACTTTGGGGCTCTGCTCTGTCTCCATCTGTAAAATGGAGATAAAAGTACTTTTCTTATGAAATCGTCAAAAGGATGACAAAATGATATGCAAATCATCTAGTATAATGCCTGGCACATAGTAGGTACACTAGACATGCAAGATACCATCTTTTCATGGTTTTGTTATTCATTTATAATTTAGAGTTCTCCATGCCCCTAATTTTCTTCTCTGAGCATTATTGGTGGAGGTAGAGCAAATAATCATCACAACCCATAACTGAGACTGTCTAGTTCACCTCTCTGTACTGCTTAGCATTCCCTTTACCTTGGATGTATACTTAGCCAGTGGCATTAGGGTTAAGGAAAGGGCATTAGGTCCAGTGTGAGGAGGTTCCCCAGTTCATTTACACTACAATCTCGAACATATCACTTGGCCTTTCAGAACATTAATGATCTCATCTGTAAATAGGGACTCATCATCCAAACTCTGGTCTGGTGCGCTCTGCTGTCTTGCTTTTTTTACGTCTTCACTAACCTGCATCTCTTTCCCAAATTATGCACCTACCCTATATTAAATTCCCAGTCCTTAAGTATATATAGCATTTTATTATTTGGAAAGTGCTTCCACATTCATTGCCTCAAAATAAGCCCCACCAACTAATTCGTTTGCCCAGCACTGAGATGTGAGGGCCTTTTCACTTGAATCAGATAGGTGGACCTTTTCAATTGAACTAAATAAAAGACACACATACATAAATGTACTTAGAATAGCTCCAGGTGCATAGTAAGGTTAATAAATATAAATTATAGTTGTTACATATTTTAGTAAATTATAAGATCTTCAGCAAAAGGTCCCACGTCTTATATCTCCCAAAACACTTTCCTGCAGATCCCAAAGTACATAGGACAGTGCTGAGTATAGAGGAGATGCACCCAATAAATCAACGCTAACTAAATGAGTCAGTTGGTTGTAGAGATAACTTGGAAACTAAACACCTTCCAAATAGTCAATAGTAGAGGTCTTCAAGAGTAAGGAAAATAGAATTATCTTCCTAGAACAACAAATAGATTAAATAATTGTGTGGGGGCGAGGGGTGTATGTGCGTGTGCATCCGTGTTTAAACAGCACTTGCTCCAGTCAATGTCCAGCGAACAAAAGGACAGCGTATCTGCACAGAAGTCTATGCATCTGTTTCCTGAAGCATTCGCACTACAATGAACCATAGCCTTCATGAAAGCCACAGAAAACTGATCCTTTCTGGGCTCCTGTGACTCCAGTAAGGAATGAGCATTCAAGAACACACACTGGATTTACATAGTCTTTTCCATTCTACACAATTTTGAGTTCGAATGTCATCTCCACACAAGTCTCCTTATACAACCCATCTAGAAGTATCTGAACCTTCTAAGCTGAGAGGAACACTACCTCTTTTCTTCTAATTTTTATATTTCTTTCATTATCTGATGTTATTTATGTACATGTCTTATCCTGAGAGAGCATTGTGTAGCAACAAGAGTATGAATTTCAGAATCAAGCAGATCTTGGTTTAAATTCCAATTCTATCACTTATCATCTGAGCACCCTTGGGCAAATTACCGGAGTTAACGGGAATTACACATAAGAGCCACTTTTGGGAGGACAAAATAAAATAGTACATGTAGAAATTCAACAAATGTTAATTTCTGTCCTTTCATCCCCTTCTTTTTCTCCTAACCATATGACTGTGTGTTCCTTGATAGCAGGCACTCTCCTACTATTGTGAAACACCATCCTCAGAGAAGGCTGAGCATTTATTTCAATTGTTCTTCCTCTCCAGGTACACTTTAAGCATCCTTTGGAGCGTTAAATTCCCTTAAGACATAGGAACTATCTTTCTACTCCCACCCAACCAAAAGTGAGGGTATAGAGCCCTCTGTTATGAAGCTACCCTTAAAATAGTGGACAGGTATTAACATTTTGGTTTCATTCTTATCTAACACTCCAAGAATCAAATGAAACAAATAAGCAAATAAACAACCCCCTGTAGGTACATACAGTGATTATTCTTACAGAAGCAAAACCAGTTAGGTTCTAGAAGACTCCAATTAATTGGTGTAGAAGACATGAGATTAAATGAAAGATCATACATTATACCTGACTTTCAGCCTTCACATTCAACAGAAGTATGTGATTTCATAAGTGATCAAGGGTTAGTAATACTTGTTTAAAATATAGTTTTATTTCATGCAGTGGTAATTGGCATCTATAATTAATGCACACACAGAGATTCAAGTACAACATAAACACATTCTTACACACACACACACACACACACACACGCACGCACGCACACACGCACGTACGCACTCTGAGAGTCAGGGACCTAAATCAGTCTGTACTCTTGGGAGAAAACAACTAATTAAACTGACAGGTAATGAACATTCAAAGATAATTACCGGTAATACTCAGACACACATCTGATGATTAATAGTAATAAATTCCACGAAGGTGATTAATAAAGAGGCAGGCAGTGTAGAGATAATATATAAATGATTAATAACAAAACTCTCTTCAGTAATTAAAGGAAGGAGGAGGGAGGAACGAGGAGTTTGTCTTTCCCAATAGCTGTCACTAAGAGGGTTTTGTAGCATTGAGAAAACCAGGGAGAAACTGAAAATAAAAACTTGCAAACAGAAATTATTGAGGAAGTTCTTGAGTAAGTCATTCAACCACTCTGTTCAATGTTCTCATTTGAAGATAGGACAAGATGATCTCTGGCCTTTTCTAGCTTAATTGAAAGGCTGATTATCACTGACTTCTTTAAGTGTCTGGTTTTAGATAATGAACATACTAGATGAGAGACTGGAGAAAGAATATGTCAGAATGTTTTATATTAAAGATTAAGAGAAGCAAATGTTGAATATTTGCCAACAATTGAAATCAAGAGTCTCTTAAGATTCAAACCTCAAAGTGCTGATTCATGAACCAGAAAGCATGTGTTGAATAACTCTCTGCTAACTGCATTTATCTATATTTATCAGAATGAATATGACTCCATCTTCTTAAAAAGGATGTTTTTCAAAGCTTAGTTTTCTAAAATATTTCAGCAATAATTTTTCTTCTGAAAATAATTATTCTTGAATGGAATGGAGACCAATAAGAAATCTGACTCTTTTTTAATGTGTTATGTGTGGAATTCTCAAAAGTTTTCCTTAGATTTTCCCTGATTTATTTCACTTGTAAGTCTTTGAACCTGATACGCAAAAGAACAAAAAGGTTAATGAAACATTGCTCAAAAAGGTGGATCTAAGTAACTGAGTGACAAGGACACCTTTGGGAAAGCCACTGATCTAGTCCTTCCAATTTGCTGACAAGGAAAATGAAAACATTAACTAGATTTTTCCTAAAGAGGAGGTTGGGGGAGACTATGTTAAATCTAGCCCAGTACTGAACACTGGACTTAAAATAAAAACACCTGGGACATTTGTCCCTTCTCTGTCCCTATGAACTTGAGAAAGTGACATAAACTATCACTATATCACAGTGGTCTTCAAGGTTGTCAGTATAGAAGTCCAGGGTTCTGGGACTCTTTTCTGATTAGACACATTCATGAAGAACAGAACATATTGGCTTTAATCCCAAACCAATAAGGATAAGGAGTCAGAAGGATTTTCTCTTTCCAAACAAATTCTCCATTAATGTTCCATACAGTAAGAGAGCATCATGATGAACAGATCCTTACCATTTCAGGACGTATTTTCCCTGGTGCTATTAGGTCCTTGACCTTTAATTTTTTATTTTTTTTTTAAAGAAAATGTTCTGTTTCCTTAGTGTTGAAGACCTCTCAGGGGAAAAGAAATTTTGCTAAATATTTTGGGATCATGGCTGCATTTGATTATTTATAAGATTTGCACACATTTTTAAGATTTCACCCTGCTTGACTAAATTAATTAAAAGAATACCTGTTACGTAACTGCACACAAAACATTCTTTCCAGATTGGGCCACTCTTGGACATATTTTTTGCTAACATTGTAAAAGCCAAATTTTTCCACCAAACTTTGTCCCTTTAACTAAAAGCTCTTCCATATTTAACAGTTAAAACTGGGTCGAGAACAAACAAATCTTTCTTGCACACTTCTTATTAAGTCCCCAAAACCTCTTTGTAAATCATCCTTAATGCTTCAGGCAAAATTATATTACTAAAAATGTCCAGCATTACCAGAATTTATTACTTTTTCTCTTGGTCATAAGACCTGCAACCTAGAAAAGGTCTTCATTAGGATCTAAGCATTCTGGGTTATTTTCCAGAACCTGTTATGGGTTAGAGTGGGGAAAAGGATATATGCAAAGAACAGAAATGCCTCACCACTTAGATATTATCTTTGTCATCATCACCATCATCATTACCATCATCACCATGGCAAAACTCTCACAACATTCTCTTCAGGCACTGTTTTACACATATTAACATCATGAAGGAGAAATAAAAATGTATTCACAGCTTGAGTTATAAAATCTTAACTTGTAAATGTCCTATTGAAATGTCCTCTTTTGACTACTCAGATACATATCCATCCTGCAAAAAGCTGTCCTGGAATGAGAGTACCACCCAGTGGTGATGTGTTTGTCCATTCAACATAATATTTCTTTCCTCTTAACATTTTTCTTACCCCCCGCCCAGTAGGGATAGTCATATTGCCTCTCACTAAGTAGAGGTTTAGCTGTTTCAACCTCAGAGGACCTCTCTGTGGTAGATTGTAACATGGGATCATGATTTCCTTTCCCTCCCATCCTCCGTCATCATTCACTGGGACAAATTATACTTCTCCACCCTGATAACTTGGGGTTTGACCTTGTGACTTTCTTAATCATGGAAACAAGTGTGGACGTCAAGGGCAGCAGAGCAACCAGAGGGTTTGTATCAGCTTGTGCTGTTCTACTTCATCTCTTGCACTCTGGCTTTGCACCATAAGAGACTCATACCCCTGTAGGCACTACTTCCCAAACGTAAGTCCTGGGATAATGGACAGATGCGGCCAACCTGAACCAACTCGCAGCCTGAACCAGAGCCTCCCAGTTGACTTGCAGACATGTGAGAGAGAAATGATTGTTGTATACCAGTGAGATATGGGGCACAGTTTGTAATGCAGCATTATTGCAGTATTGCCTGCATGGTACATGTTTGTATATCCATAAATGTGCTAATTAACTCATTTTCTCCTCTCACCTTCTGCTCCCAAACCTTGTTCTATTACTTTCAGTAAGTCTACTTTCTCCCTTCAGTTTTTCCCCCAGGTTCTACTTATGAGTCTCCAAAGTCTCTGACAATGATTGATAAACATGAATAAGTTCTGCTGATAAAGCTTTATCAAATAAAGAGAATTAAAGTGTACTGAATGAGCAACTGAAAAGATAGCTTTAAAATGACTTTATATACAATGTTTTTATTTTCATATTTTCTTTTAATGCTATTCTCACAACACTAAATCCCGGTTACCTAGCCTTGAAACCTACCTTCAACCCTTGCTCTGAGGTCTTAGGCAAGTTTCTTAACCTCTAGTGTCTCAGCTTTCTCATAGATACATGGGAATAACACTAGTATCTACTGTGCTAAGTTCTTGGCAAGATAAAGCTAGTTCATAGATAAAAAATGACAGGAAAACAAGTCCCATAAAATAGTAAGAAGTCAAATAGTTAGGCTATTAATGACGTCATCACCATCATCCTCCTCATCTATAACACTTCAGAGCTGGTACATGGTTTTAAACCTACCTTATGTTTTAATTAGGTATTTGTGAGTATGCTTGAAAGGAGTGGGTACCTCTAATTCTAACAGGAAGATATAACTATTACTTCTCATTCTAGATAGTATATTACTAGTTTCAAAGTGCTTTAATTATTTTGAAATAATATCCTAAGGACAACTCTCTAAGGAAAAAAAGGTCAAATAGTAATACTCAAATTTTAATGATAAAAAACATCAGGCTATAAAGGATTCATACTGAAATCTCCTAAGTTGTTGTGTCAGAGCTTGAATGGAAATCACTGGTTTCTAAATAGACTCTTGGGAAAATATCTGTTTAAAAAAATGAATATAAAAGTCCTTAACAGGCTGGCTTCCGGTGCCTATGTGTCTCTAAAAAAAGTCTAGATCCTTTTCCTCTTCTTCCCCCTCTGAAATACTTTTTTTTGTCTCTGTCAAATATGTTGAGCTGACTTTGAATAAATCAACTAGGGAGTAAAATTAGGCCTTGGCTATTTGGTTCCCAGGATTTCAACTGTCACTAGTGTCTTGATTACTTCTGATCTTTAAACCCTCTACTAGATGATTTTTCTATACTCTGTAATATTCCAAGTTGTTTTTTGGGTTTTTGTTGGGGTTTTTTTTTTTTTTTGCCCATTGCTATGCACCTGGGGCTTTCTGCCCTCGTGACCATAAGTATCTGGCCTATTGTCCTTGCTTTGCTTATGTCTGTCTGACTGCCTGCCACACAGTCAAGGTTATACTTAGTGTGTGTAAACACTAACTTTGGCTTATTGAATTTTCCCCCAATTTTGTTGATACATACATAGATACCCCTCTTTACTATGGCCTATACAAATCTTGAACAAATTTTCATCACTTACCAGCAACTCAGCTAGAGCTGAATATAGCAAGGCCAAGATGAGAATAACAGGATCCTGTTATTTGGTGATAGCAAATTGCTATTTTGTGATTCTTTTTCAAGGGAGGATATTCATGCTAAAATGAAATTTGGGAAACATTTTGCTATAACAGAAAAATCTTTGTTCCAGTCTTGTGTTAGCCATTAAAGCTAGCATGTACCCTTAGAAAAATCAATTAACATCACTGCGCCTCAGTTTCTTCATGATTATAATTGTGGACCCCAAAAAGAAAGATTCATTTGAAGAGAAACTTAAGAATTTACCTGTTGAGATGGAAACCCCATAGTCAGCCAAGGGCCTGAATTTTATAAATAATAACAGTCTAGAGGTTATTTGCAGATAGGGGCTCCTCACAAACTCTGTGGAATGGGAGGAAGCTCACACTGAAGTCTTAACTTCCTGAACTTTGTCTCGCTTGTGAGTGCAATATTCCAACCTTCTGTTTTAAATTCTGTAGTCTGCCCCTCTGGTTCATCCTGCTCAGAGCCTATCTGTGTACCCTGTTCATTTCTCTCTGCATTTGTCTACCCCTTATCATACGGCTGACCAGGATAGTCTCCAGCTTTCTCTTCAGCAGGACGGCATTTCTTAAACAACTTGTTTCAGTTTGTTTTCCAAAAAAGTACCTCTGCTTTGCCCCAGTTCATGCTGGCCCATCCTCTTAGTTTGCAAGCAATGAATACCTCTTTAAGTTAATGCCCCCCAAAAGTCTGAGAATGTGGTTATTATTAAAATTAAGACAGAAAATTTTCTACATGTCTGTCCATACATATGATTATGATTTCTCAAATTAAAATATAATATAATTTAACTACTTTGAGGGAAAATTAATTTTCGATCAGTCATTGTGCATTTTAGTATTTTTATGATTAAAGATGACTAAGAAGAGGAGAGTAATGCTAGTATCAATATTTTATATTTTTATACTATCCATCATGCTTTTTTCAAATATCTCTAAAGCAATTACATGCGTAAAGTTTAATAGACATTAATATTTTAAAATAGAAATACTTTTTCTCACTATAAAATAGTAATATATGGCTATCTAGACAAACTGAAAAATAATGACAGAAAAATAAAAATAAAATTTAAAAAACTGCTCTTTGGCCCTGGCTGGTTTGGCTCAGTTGATTGAAGCATCATCCTACAAACCAAAAGTTGTGGGTTCCAGTCCTGGTCATGGCACATGCCTGGGTTGCAGGTTCTGTCCCCTATCGGGGCTCATGCAAGAGGCACCTAATCAGGGTTTCTCTCTCACGCTGATGCTTCTCTCCCTTTCTTTTTCCTTCCTTTCCCCTCTCTCTAGAACCAATAAAACAAAAAAAGAGTTAAAAATAAAAAAAATTAAAACTCTTTTTGATCCACCCTAGTCTGACATGTGGTGCAACATTTAACATAATTTTGCTAGTGTTTCTTCTTTTTACATATTGCATTTTTTATTTACTTGGTCTGACACTAAGTTGGAAACGTGTAACAATTGTATAGAGAGCTATGATCTACATTTCACATATAAAGGAATTTCAGCTCACAAAGATAAGTGACTTAAGTTAGCAAGTGGGAATAAGCCTGACAATGCAATCTTTTCCCTGTCCTATAAATGCCGTGTTCATGTCTTCCCTGTTTTTAAATTCTGTCTACAACTTCCCTCTATGTGTATAGAATTCCCCCTGCCTTTCTGCCTAAGAGATTCTGTAAGTCTTTAAAACACACATCAATTTAGTAAGTAAAATTTATATTTGGAGTCAGGTCTATATGACCTAGCGCAAGTTGCCTATGATCTCTGAATCTTACATCCTCATTTATGAATGGGAATAATATGATAGACCTAATTAAACGAGTTTAATTCTCATGATCATTTGTTAGGTCTATAATATTATACTATATATAATATATAGTACACTATACTTACTATACTATATATATATATAAATGAGTATACACACACACACACACACACACACACACACACCCACACACACACAGAGTTCATGACTAGTAACTGGTGGAGCCAGGATTTAAACTAGGCCTGCATAATTAGTTCTACTGTATCATGCTGCGTCACAGAAATTGGAAGCTCCATAAAAGCCCCTCTTTCCCAACCTTCCCCTAAGATTGCATGAAAACTGTCTGTAACAAAGTGCTCTTCCTAGATTTGCTACACACCAGCTCTGTGACCATGGTCCAATTCTAAGCCCATGAGCCTCAGTTCCCATTTGCAAAATAGGAATACCGCTGGTGCCTACCTCATAGTGTTGCTATGGACATTATATAAAGTGATGCATGCCTCTGGCACATATGAGGGCTTGACAAATGATAGATTCTGTTATCATAACAACAATAAAATAATTGGTGATTATACCGAGGGACTTTTGTGTTTTCCATGACTTCCTTTGGCTTCTCTAATTTTCAATGCCAGGCTGGAAAATACCCTGAGTTTGTTACCATTCCACTTGAGGCATGTCAGCAAAACTTCCTTGAAGGAAAGAAAAAAAAATTCTAATGCCGGTACATTTATACAAAAAGGAAAAAAAAATAAAGGAAAATAAAAAGGCAGAGAAGGGGGTCAGGTTGTCACAAGAGCTTTCCCCAGAGCTGGTTGCTCACCATCTGTTGTCTTGCTCTGTTGCATCCTACACTTAGAGCACATCTCGTCCTAGATGTATCTTTGTAGGAAAAGGATGAAAGGAAAGCAGAAGTATTCCTTCAGAATAACACAAGGGACAGGACAGATGGGACAAGGGATGAGGAGACAAGAGGGGAGGCATATTAACAGGCTTTGCGAGGGATTAGAGCAAAGACAGGAAAAATGGGAAAAGAGAAAGAAAAGGGGAGAAGAGAGAAAAGACAGGGGGTAGAAAAAAAGAGGAAAATGAAAAAAAACAAGGAAAAAATCATAGGAAAGAAAAATGAAGAGGAAAGAAAAGGGAAAATTGGAATGATAAAAGTAAATATGGGAAGGGGGAATGGAAATGAAATTGATGAAAGGGAATGGTAAAAAAGAGTAAAATGTGAATGAATAAAATAAGAAGAATGAAACTGATGGGAAATAATGTGGCAATTGAAGTGAAAAAGGGAAAAGACAAGGAAGAAATTGAATGGAAAAAATCAGAGGATGGAAAATAAATGTAATGAAGGAGAAAACTGATGTTGTGCGTACTGGAAATGAAGGGAATTACTACTAATACTGTCTTAATAAATTCAAGCTGTCATAGAAAATGTCATAGACAGGATGGCTTAAACAACAGACATTAATTTTCTCGCAGTTACGGGGACTGGAAGTTCAAGATCAAAGTTGTCAGCATGATTGGCCTCTGGTGAGGACTGTCTGCTTGGGTTGCAGGTGGCCGCTGTCTTGCTGTGTTACCACATGATGGAGAGGCACACCCAGAGTTCTCTAGCATCTCTTCTTAAAGGAACACTAATCCCATCATCAGATCCCTCCTCACGACCTCATCTACACTAATTATCTCTCACAGGTCCCATCTCCAAATATCTTCGCATTTGGGATTAAGGCTTACGTGCATGAATTGGGGTAGGAATGCACTTCAGTCCACAGCAATAATTATTAATAATCATGCACACACTAATAACAGAGAGTGGAAAGTATGGAGTTATGTAGCTTATATAATCAGTGCTCCAAATCGTGCCCTAAGATAAACATGCTAACTTGCAAAAAATTAAAGAAAGATGTCTGTATTTTCTTTTTTGGCTCTCATAGGACATAAGAAGCTAATTGACCCTGAATGCTTCTCTCTCAGTGCCACAGTGGACCAGTCCTCTTTTTTTGTTTTGTGATTTTAAATGTCTTAGGTGATTTTTTTCCCCAGGGGTCATTCAATTTAAAGATATTTCAGGATATTCCACGAGCACCTGAACTTCCAAGGTCACAGTAGGTATTTCTAGGCGGGCATGTGGAGGGGAAAGGAAAAGCTGGGCCTCTGTTCAAGGATTTGAAATACTGTTTTGATCTGAATCATTTAACAAACACAAAAGGGAGCTTTTGTACAAGGAAATATCTAAAAGGAGAGGAAGTAATCCTGGATAAATGAAGAATAGTCTGCAAGAAGGATGGAGCCTAAAACCAAGAACCACAGGAGTTTATAACCTCACCTTCTAAACTTGATCAAAAGCATCCTGGGCAAACAAGCCATATTTTCCCCATCTCTGAAAAATGTAGCAAGCTGAGATCTGCTCAATTGCATTTACTCTAACAACAGTGAGAAATACCAACTTCATTAAAACTTAAAATTTGCTTACCTTAATATGATTTCAGTGAAAAACACTGCAAAGACTGCATTAATTTTTATGTAAAGGAAATTCCTGAAAACATCTCAGGAGCAGACGCCAGAGTTGAATAAGCCCCAGACAAGCCATATTAAAAAAAGAAGAGAAAATAAAAACAGAGCAAGCTTACTTCTGGGAATTAATCTTCTGGTAACTCATAGAGTACAGAGAGCTCCTGGTGGACCACAGGTGTAGAAACCCAAGATATTTAGGGGTTGAGTTAATGGGGGAGTATTTACTCAATTTGATATCCTTGCTGAAAGTGCACAGACAGGCAGAACACCATTCCCTGTTTTTACATTTGGAACCAATGATAATAGTAATATCAGTTAAAAGTTTTGAGTAGTTACTATATGTCAAGGACTAAGTCCCTTAAATATGTTAACATGCTTATTTCTTGCAATATAAGATGTTACCATTCCCATTTTACAGATGAGAAGACCAAGACACAGAGAGGTTAAGACGCTTACCCAGTGCTCTCTGAGATAATACTCTGAAAATTGACTGAATAAAGTAACTTGAAAGTGTAACTTTTCCTCACTGAGAATTTCTTTACCCACATCCAATGAACAGGTCTGGGAGTTGTTGATCCATATATCCTCGTGAGACAAAATAAACCAAAGATTCTGTTATGGATTAAATTGTGTCACCCCAAAACTCATACATGAAAGCTCTCACCCCCAAAATGGCTGTACAGAAGTCTGCCTTGATCCAAGGTTCTGCTTTCTTGTTTCAACTTCGGTCCAGAAATAGTCAATGGACAATTCCTAAGCTTTAAGTTGAGTGCCATCCTGAGTAGTGTGGTAAAATCTTACACTGTCAGCTCCGTCCTGCCCCAAGCATCGATTGTCCCTCTTGTCCAGGCTCCCCTCAGTCCTCTGAATCTGAATCTGAACTCAGAGGTGAGATTCGTCAATTAGTGATGGAGCAAGGAGGGATTTGTCTGCAGGCTGCGTTCATGTACCAAACACATTGTAATTACTTAGGTCCTGTCTACTCAGAGGGTGGTCCACAGACCAGCAACATCAGCATCACCAGGGTGCTTGTTAGAAATGAGGAATCTCTGGCCTCACTCCGGATCTGTTGAATCAGGGTAGGCATTTTTAATGAACCAGCCCACTGAATTGTGTTCACATTAAAACTGAACAAGCCCTGGGTTAGGCTTTCTATAACAGAGTTGCTTGGAAGGGCAATAATAGAGCTTAAGGAGAAGGGATACCCACCCTCACCCAAGTCCCCCTGGACATAAACTCTGTGTTAGAAACAATACACCAAACAGCTCTGGAAAGTCCCCAAAATCACCATATTTAAGAGGGAAAGTGAAGGATTGAGAGGGGGAGAAGTTGGAACAATTACCTTAAAGTGTTGTTTCCAAAAATAAAATAAATAAATAGACCCAAGAACACTTTTTAAAAATAAAACTTTCCAGAGAATCAAAACATGTAGTGCATGTAAGCACAATTGATCTGCCAAAAATAGCAGAGAGAACTTCAGGACTCCACCCAGTCCAGCTCGAAGCCACCTCCACAGAGCTTCGGTTAGAAAACCACTGGCCTGGGTGCTCTTGCTTTCCTAGATCAGCTGGGGTATGACATGTGAAGCTGGTGGAAGTGGCTTGAACTTACACCCTTGTCCTAAGCTGAACCAAGTGAGCAAATCAGTTACAAACCAGGGGGTTCTGGGAGCCTGCACCTAATTTAGGGGTCAACAATTCAATGTTCATGCCATGTGACTTGCAGGCCACTTCACACTGGGACACCGCAGGTCTGTGGGTGGTTCCAGCACTCAGCCAAAGCATGAAGGCATTCGTGGACAATGGAGACAGACCAAGCAACATATCACCTCAGTGCCTAACGAAGTATTTCTCAAGACCCATTACACAGACCTAATACCCTGGGAAGCAGATGGACCTAGGAAGGAAATGAAGCTCACAATTGCTTGTGCAATCATTTAAATCAAGGGAGTTGGGCTTAGAACCAAATTATCATTGCTGGTCCCTCAAACACATTTTGAGGAGTCAGTGAGAGGAGCAAGTTTATTGAAAGGCATTACCATTTTTGTAAATGTAAGTGGAAATAAAGGGATTTCCAGGGATGAAGGTCTGATTTTCCACTCAGCTTCATATTAAATGGAAATTAGAGGCTGAAGTTGAGGTCAAATGCAAGGTCCCATGGAAGATGAAATGCATGCAAATGTCTAGAAATTCAAATGTTTGGTCCCAGTGGCCACTGCAACCTGCAAGGGCTGTTCAGACTGTCAGTATATGAAAACCACACATGCCAAGCTGATAAATAAATCTAATGGGGGAATGGTAATTTTGAATATATAATATCAATGCTAACTATAATTATGACGAAGTTTCATTGAATAATAATGGCTGATTTGCTATAATTATTGGTAGTATGTAGCTAGCTTACATTTATTGTTTCTAATATCTGCCAGGCACTTTGTGTGTTATGTCAACCATATTCACTGCTGAGTCTCCAGTAGCTAGAAAATCTCCTAGTGCATAATGGGGGCTTGACATAGGTATATGAAAAAAATGTAAAATAAATGAAAATTCCCTAGTCCCAAACGATAGTTATTATTATTTTCATAATATGGGTAAAGTAACAGAGACTTAGAGAAACAAAGTATCTTTCTCAGGATCAGATACCATGTGTCAGAATCAGCATGGGGCCAGACCTCTTCCCAGGCTACTGCAGAGACATGTATACATGTGCAGATTGACATGACAACTAGGATTTTTGGACACTTACTTTGTGCTAGATACTATCAATTTTACACATTTTATTTCCTTTCATCCTTCTCCCAGTTCCTTGTAAGGTAGGTACCAATACAGATGCTCCTCTACTTATGATGAGGGTTATGTCCCAATAAACCCATCCTAAGTTGAAAATATCATTTAAGTCAAAAATGCATTTAACACATGTCACTTACCAAACACCATAGTTTAGCCTAGCCTATGTTAAACATGCTCAGAACACTTACATTAGCCTGCAGTTGGGCAAAGTCATCCAACACGAAGCCTACTGTATGATAAAGTGTTGGACATCTAGGAATATATTAGTATCATGTTTGCACCATCATAAAGTCAAAAAATTGTTAAGTCAATCCACTGAAAGTTGGAGACTGTCTGTACTTCCATTTACAGAGAAGGGAAACGGAGCTTTAAAAGATTAAATAATTCCCCAAGTCTTCATATGAATATTTGATACAGGCAGATGAAGCTGACTCCAAAGCCAAGCTATTCATCACTGTGGTACCCACCATGTCTTCTCCCAACAGGCACATAAAACACACATGCACAACAAGCCATCAATTACAATGCTGACAGGTGATAGTACACCTTGGTTTGAAATGCCAGCCAATGAATACAAGCCTTAGAAGAGTTTATTCAAATGTGTGCAAAGAGTTATTGTGGAGAAAAGCTACCTACAAGCTTTTCTAAATTAGAATGCTCCAGTTGGTTTCCTTTGATCTGGCCACTACCTAAAAATTATTCAGGCTTTACTAAACAACTTATGAAGCATATTAAATGTATACTATTTCCCCAGACTTGGAGCCCTTGAAGATCAGGAACTCTGCTCTTCTACTTCTATCTCCCCTAGCACAATACCTGCCACACAGACTTTCTTACAAAGTTTAGAATGAAACAAATAAGCAAAACAATGGTTAGTGGATCTATATATTCTTCCTTCCAGGCCTAACATTATTATTGTACATGATTTAAATAATCTTGAGGATAATAATACTTCCATGCTAAATCATCCCATCCCGTGTCCTCTTCATAGTAGCCCCAACGGAAACATCAGAGGCACCTCACAGTAGCCAGCCCAGATCAAGAAGTTAACAAACTGAAAGACTGAGCCCCATTTTCCTAAGCCCGGGCCCCAAAAGTGGTAGAAGAGTTGCCACTGAAACTGGGTTATACCATGAATCCAGTGCAAGTCAGATAAATGAGTGGCCGCCTTAATGGAGGCTTGACTGGAGCCAGTCATTGCCAAGCACACAAGTAATTGGCTCTCCTGGAAGCAGTAGCTAAGTGATGTTCTCATCTCTATCCTCTTAAGTATCAGACAAAATGTGGTAAGGTCACAGGATAATATTGATACAGCACTTGACAGCCTAGCATGAAATTCTGCTTTCATGATTCCATTTGATCCTCAGCAAGCTGGGAGAACGCCTGAGTAGGGAAGACAGCCCCAAAGAAGTTACCTGATTTCCTCAAGTGTACAAAATGGCAGAAAAATACTGTAATACATGTCTTGTGGTGCCTTCAATGGGATATTCTGGCCCTTCCTAAACATGAAGCAGGTTCCACACACCTCCTAGTGTTCTGAGAGGCAGCACGGTCTAGTGAAGCCAACCCTACTTGGATACCAGAGAGAAAAGTTCAGGTGCATCTCTGCCCCTAAACCCATCAGCATGGGTTTAAGTAAATAATTTAGGAGCATTAATTCTGTCATCCATGATAGAGGATGGTACTCTCTTCTTCCCAAGGTCAGTCTTGAGGACTAGTTATGATGGAGCATGAAATATCCTTGCATGTGTTAGGCATAGAAGCTATGATGGAGCATGTGTATCATCTATATCTACATATAGATTTATAGACCCATTCTTCTTTGCCTTCCTCCTGAAGAATGTGTTCACTGTGTAGCATGATCATTCCAGTGACAGAGAGAGAGAGATTCTGAGAAACTGTGGAAACAGTAATAGTGGGCAGGACTGAAACACAGACTCCTTGCCAGCATGCCTCAGAGACCACCCACCCTGGGCCTTTTTACAGAAAGGAAGCAGAAACGAAGTCTCCTCACTTACAGCTGAGGAGGATCGATGTGATTGTAGACAATCTACTTCAAGACAACCCAGAAACACAAAAGGAAGGGTGGCTGGCTCACTCCAGGGAAGCCCCATTAAAGGCTCACTAAATTCCCTGGGAGACCCCTTATTCCCTTCAGAGATTCACACCTTACCTCTCACCTGCGTCCAGATGCAGATGGGAAAGGAGATGACATTTTGGGGAAAAATTCCTAAATAATACAAAGAAAAAGCACATATGGCACATTGAAGTTTCCAAAACATTTTTCTTACACGTATCATTGCATCTAGCTCTGCCAGCGCTCTGAGGTAGTCATTGCTACCCCCTCCAAGTTACAGTCGGAATTGAAAGTCACTGTAAAGTTAGTCAGCGACAGAGGCAGGGCCTGGACCTGACCCACAGACCCCCTCTCAATGTTTTGTTATTTTTATAACATGCTGAGTTTGCCCTCCCCCAGAGTTATTAGATGAGCCACAACTCTGAAAATAGAGCTATATTTTTAATGTTAAATTACTGTGTCTGCATCATAGCTTATTGAGGGAAGCCTGTCTTCAGGGCAAGGCCCAAATAAAAAAAGATGACCTGGATTCTAGCATCGAAGTCTTATGCTCTTATATGCCCTTACCTATAAACATCTCATATAGCACTCTAGTGTGAACGTTCTTATACCATCCTCAAACCTGAGGCCTCTATAAAAATAATCACAGTTCTTTCTCTTTGGTTCATCACGATGTCTGCCAACCTAGAAAGAAAGAACTGAAACCAAAAACGCTGAAACCAAAAACTTGGTTTTCTAACCTACCAGCCGTATCCACGTATCGTGTGTCATCATAGGAGATCCTAATGGACATTAAGAAACATTAACATTTTATTTCTTCCCTTATACATTTTATTATAAGAGCAATAAACCTTATTCTCTGTTATAATCCCTAATGAATCCAATGAACAACTCATATCAGACTATGGCTAAGTACAGTTTTCATAAGGTTTAAGCAAATTCTATCAAAAGTGTCTCATTAAGATATACCCAGAGGTACAAAAAAATTCATAGAAAATTTTTTCAGCCATGGTATTAAGTTAAAAAAATGACATGGGCATAGTTACATGTTGTTGAAAGCCTAAAATTAATTTCTAAAAGATTAGTTAAATGCTCAAACATTTAATTCGTTTTTTAGCTGAATGCCATTTTGTTTTACATACAGATTTTATTGATTATGCCATTACAGTTGTCCTATTTTTTCTCCCCTTTATTCCCCTCTGCCCTGCACCCCCCTTCCCACCATCATTCCCCCCAGCACTCCCCCCCAACCCCGTTATTTCATGTCCATGGATTGTACATATAAGTTCTTTGGCTTCTCCATTTCCTATACTATTCTTAACCTCCACCTGTCTATTTTGTACCTACTATTTATGCTTCTGATGGCCTGTACCTTTTCCCCCATTCTCCCCTGTCCCTCTCCCCTCTGATAACCCTCCATGTGGTCTCCATTTCTGTGATTCTGTTCCTGATCTAGTTGTTTGCTTAGTCAAACATTTAATTCTAATAGGCAGTGATTACCTTCCCACCATCTGTCCATGTCAACATATATCAAATAAGAGCATTTTTTCCCCATGATAACTGGAAGTGTGTGCATTTAAGGGATATCAAATAAAAGCCAAGCCAGATAAACTCTGCAAATACAAAGGGCTGGATGGCTGGGGGCTCTGGGCTTTCTCAACCCAGCCCCCGTGGGCTGCTCGGTGGGGTCTCCCAAGCGACTGTAGCATCTCAAGCCACGTATCCCATTTTAATTCAATCAAACCACAAGCCTCTCATTTAGACCCCAACTTTCTTGACATATAATCCCATGCAATGTGGCTTCTGGGTTTCCTAACACATAGAAGATTAGAAGCAGAAAATTAGAAGCTGGGTAAAAGATGATTTCCAGACAGTAAGCAAGGAGACAGACAAGTCATAAAATGCAGGCACTGGGATTTAAGAAGCTGCATAAATGGAGCTATTCAGTGAAAGGGCAAAAACGCTGCATGCTTCAACAGCGTGTCCCTTGTGAGAATCCAATGAGATAATGGATGGGATCATTAAGCATAGCACCAGGTGCAGTGTAAGCACTCACTACGTGGAAGCTCCTGAAAGATGCTGGAAGCCGGGAAACGGGGGCAGTGCCATGGGTCGGGTGCGGTGTCAGAGAGCATGCTCCTGTGCCGAATTCAGATCCTCACACAAAGATCAAGGGAAACCTGTCCATTTCTACCAAAGCTTTCAGAAAGTTTGTAATCATCTGTTCAGGAAGATCCCTATAAAAATTATTAAAACAAAATTGTGTTCTCCAGAAAAGACTAAGCTTCAGGTTTTGAAAAACATCACTGAAGTAAGACGGCTCATTTTCTGGGAATGCCAGATCAATAATAAAGTCCCTGTACGTGTTCGCCATTGTAATAATCTTGTCTACTTTCACATTCCATTGGAGGGTTATATGTTTCTAATCCCAGATCACCTATTTTCCCATCTAGCAGGTCAGCCAAACTTTTACTTAGGGCACTGTTTGCACTTTGTCCTTATCTGCTCTCCATATTTGCCACATGTACTCATCTAATGTATAGATACATTCATGTCTGTATTTATTGCCTAACTCACTCCACAAAGGGTCTCAGGTGGCTTAACAGGAAAAACATACAAACTGATAGTGAGAAATAAAAATAAAGATCAGAGAATATGTTTCAGTGGAAATATCTGCCTGCAGGTAGGGGCCAGTCATGGTGGGCATGCCTGGCAAACAGGCAGCCCAACCATAACCTAGGTGCTAAGAAGCACCATGGGTGGGATGGGGTGGTGGAGGGAGAGGGAGACAGTGGGCTGTGTACATATCCCATAGGAAGGTAAGGGTAGCTCAGTGAGCTGACCCAAGGATGAAATCTAATCATCAGAGAGAAGGATGGTTTTAGTGACAGTACTAGAGTGGTTTCTCACATGAGCCAGCCAGCTGGCCAGGTGCAAGTGCCACAAGTGAACAACACACATTCTCATTCAACTAGTTCTGTTAAGCCTGGCAGAACAGTGTACACCGCTGTAGGTCCTCTCTGACAGAGTATAGCACAAAGGGAGCGGGGCGTGAAATATCGCCTTCAGCTCACCTCATGCTGCCAAGAATCTTCTGCTCTCAGGTGGCTCAAGTGTCATAGAATGGTCACTCTTGGCAGGTCAACTGCAACCAAGAGTAGGAAACTGAAGATCGGCAGGAGAAACTGTGGTGCATGGGAGACAGAGGAAGAGCAGGAACTCCCTCCCAGGAGAGCCCTACTGCTTGGAGAAGGGGGCACAGCAGGGGGTGATGGAGGAGGGCGGCCACCAGGGCAGCATCGCTCAGTCAGCCCCAGCTGGTCCTTGTAGACTACTATGGACCTGTGTGGGGCCAAACTTCTTAGCCTTGCCCTTCCTGCTGCCCACTAATGGATTCAGGCTTTGCTCACCCCTTTATGCTTGCCCTCCAAGGGCTGCTTTGTCATTGCTTTATTGGTCCTTTACATTTTTATGATACAGAAAAATAGAGAAAGAACCACAGAAACTGCAGGCATGCAGAAAAGAAGGACAAGAGGTTGTGGACTGTGCTGGAGAAGTTTTCTCCTGAAGCACAGAGCAAGGCTGCATAGAAATGGGATGGAGGAGGGGTTTGTTGTTGTTGTTGTTGTTGTTTTGTGATGGTGAACAGGATGTAAGACATGTGGCCAGAGGGAAAGGGGAAATTTTAATGAGTGTGGGTATGGTCTATGCATAGCTTTGCTATCATGGTGTTTGAGGATTGCAAGTAAAGACGATGAAATGTGTTTGGGGGGCAGGACCATGTTGTCCCCTGTGATGCTCTAAGACTGGACCATGAAGGTCATGGTTTCAGTGGTGTTATCCCAGCAGCATCTTCTTGACCTTCCAGCATAACAACAGTTCCTCATGGAGCAATGGAGGCTGCAGGAAATGTGGCCATAAGCACATGTGAGAAGTTTCCAGGGACTCAAAAGCTACAACAAAACACTTAACAGGGGAGGGGAGGAGAGGTTTTGCAGGAGAAAGAAAATTTTGCAGATTCTGTGTCAGCAGGTGGATGCAGGAGCTAGTGCAACGTGAATTATTGCTGTAGGTAAATTCACAGACTGAGAAAGTAGGAAAATGTGCATTCTGTGTAAATTGTAGTAAGAGGATCCCCCCATGTACTTACAACCCGATTGTTCCTGATCGCCTGAAAGAGAAGTAGAAGTCACGTTAGCGTGGCAGAGGCGGCATGCTGTGATTTGGCTGTCACTTCAGCCTCATCTTTCATGACTCCTTCCCTTGCAATCTGCATTCTACATCTGTGGTTCTCAGCTATGAGAGATGTCAGCTCCTCAGGGATATTTGGCAATGTGGGGAAATGCATTTGATTGTCACGGCTGATGGGGGCGAGGGGAAAATATACCGGCTTTGAGTGAGTAGACATCAGGGATGTGGCTAAACACCGTACAATACACGGGACAGCCCCCAGTGGGCAGTCCCCACAACTGACGCACATGCCAGCAGTGCTGAGGGGAGAAACACGACCCCAGACACACAAATTTCATGTAAGTCCTCAAACAGGGCCTGGCTGCTCCTCTCCAACGCTCTGATGTGACTGCTGCTGCCTTCTTTAAAGCATTTCCCAGTCCCAAGCATCCGCCAAATAGCCACCCCTCCACACCAACCACCTGTCGAGAACTTTCACAGAATGCCTTGGCTGCTATTTCCTGGATGTTGCCATGCATCTTGTGTATACTTTCATTATGGAAATATTATAATTATTGGCAATTTCTTAATATCTTCTCTTCCCCTTCCACTACACTGAAAGTTCACCAAGGCAAGTCGGGGCCAGATATGTTTTGTTCTTTGTTTGTTTGTTTTTCATCTTTGTATCTCCAACTTTTGGCATGGTGTGATCAATAGTAGTTGAATGGATAAACAAATAAGTCAATTATTATCTCTAGAGAGGTTTCTCTCATTTCTGAAATTAGACATAATAATATCTGTCCTACCTTCTCCACATATTTCTTGTCATGATTGAATGAGGTGATAGATGGCCAGTTTGTTATTTGATGTTTCATAATGATAATAGCTCCCATTTACCAAGCACCTTCTCTGTGCTTGCCACTGGTAGGACACTCTACATGTAACACATCGAGGAATGCTGTTATTCACCTCTGAACCAATAGGGATAATTATGCATAAACAATTCATGCAATTTATCCAAGGTCACAGAGTTAGTAAATGACAGATTTGAGGTTCAAATCCACATTTTTTATTTGAAGGGAAAAGAGTATAGACCTTGATATCACTGCAAAAACCCAAGGGTCCAAAGATAGGAAAATTACTAAAGATAGGAACTTTATCCAGTCAAGGAAAATATTTTTTTTCCTGTCACCTGACCAACACTGAGACCTTTCTCAGAGAACATGGAGTTTTAATAGCACAATTACCCCACTTGATTAATTAGAAATGCTGTTTGTTTATGTATGAAAGATAGCTCATTATGGCAAATGTACATTAGAAGGTGATAATATATGCATTTATTCAATTGAGTCTAATGTATTATTTAAGGCTTGGTGTGTGGTATTTATCACCAGTGAATGGTATTTTATCCAGATTATCAGATTCTAATTAGGTGCAGAGCTTGTGAGGATAGCCAGTTACTTGGAAGCTTCAGCTATGACTTACTCTGCTCTGGGCCAGTATATCACAGGGTCTGGCAACCTTCACCACACATGCTCTTGACACATGTAAACAGCTTTAAAGCAGATGGCTAGACCTCATTACCATGACCCCCTTCAACTGCTTGTGAAAGCCACTGCCGCACCTTGGAGAAGCACCACTCACTCTTGAGGTTTTACTTAGAATCATGCGCCCCATCAGTCCACCAAGCAGAGTTAGTGCTAATGAATAGTTAGTTGCTTTCTCATTAAACTGCCCATCTACATGCTGTATGCAGGAGACAAGGGAGTCCTTGAGGCATTCACTCAATAAGCAAGCACTGAAAATCTGCCGTGGGCCAGGCTCTGTACTCAGCTCAGAGAAAACGAAGCTGGACGCGGCAGGGCCTCTGTAGTAGGGCATCAGGGTTATGCTGACTTCGGAGGCACAGATTTTAGCTTCTCACGGTCCATAGGCCATAGGCAGAGCCCTGAATCTGTCATTTTTCAGCTATCTGATCACAGTCAGGTCATTTTAACCCTCTAATCCCCAGGTTCCTCATCTCTTTCAGGGGAGAACCTACGCCTGCTCATAGGGTTTTTGTTTCTGTGAGAGAAGCCACTGTTTTTGACGCCAGATGTGAGCCTGCCCTCTTGCCCACGTAGGACCGGCCCCTGAGCCCTGCTTTGTCTTTCCTCTAGATATTCAGTCACACCCAATATCACTTGATTTTATTTTATTTTTTAATTAAGACTTTAGGTTTTTCTGTGAAGACAGGGTAGAGTGTTAGTATTTCTTATTCCATAGAAATCTCCCCTTACTTCACATCTTTATCAGAAATCTGTTTCCCTGGGTTTTCTTCTGCTTGCTCTACCCCACCGGGTATGGCCTCTCTGTTCCCTGCGGTCCTCAGCTGTTTGCTCTCTTCTCCAACTTCCATGTTTTGCCTCCCAAAAAGAAATTCCTGAACTTTACAGGGTACAACTGGGCTAAGGGATCCTTGAAAACTCCTAGTGCCCTGGGCTGAGACCTTGCCCATTTGCGTGGGATGGAGCAGGCTTGAGTTGGAAAAAGATGGACTTGATAAACTTTCATTGGACATGATCTATTTCACGTGAAGAGACAATTTCCTTGTTACTAAATGAGGAGGGAAAGAAAGAATTAGATGGCCTTCCTTACTGCATTTAAACCTCACACGATGTCATAGTAGGCAGTCTCCAGCTGCTGGGTAATGATGCCTTGTAGCTGTGGACTATTTTTGTTGTCAGGCTGAAGGGCATTTTACCAGAGACAGTTGTTGAGATGAAATATTTAGCAAAGTGAAAGGGAACAATATAAGGGATGATTTACTTAGTATAACTATGTCTTCCTGAAAGAAAAATTGAAATAATTGCACTTACCCCGAATTACTCCCCACCAGAACTGTACAATTAACATTCTCCTCTATTAGTGTCATTGGTGAAGTAAGTAAGCCATCTAAAGGAGGGACATCCTTCCACCCGATCTTTCCCCATTCTTCATGTGCTCTGTTCTTCAGCTGAAAGGCACCTCCCCTAATCCCATAAATGCCTTGCAATTGCCCCAACTTTTGTTCTTTCTCTTATCATTGCCTTAGTCTGGAATGATCTCCCTGCCTACCTCCATCTATACATGTCCAAGTCTCACCCGTCCTTCAAGGCCCAGCTTAAGAACAGTTAACTTTTTTTGAGTCCATGCTACATACTAGACACTGACTGGTTGCTTTATAGTTACTGAATTGTCACATCAGCCCTGAGGGAGTACTATTAGTATCCCCTCCTTCATGGATGAGACAGTTGAGGTTCACAGAGGTTGACGGACCTGCCTCATGCCAAACAGCTAATATGAGGTGGAACTGGGATTTGAACCCTAGGATGGGACCCCAGAGTCTCATGCTCCTAACTTCCATACTCAGTGCCTTCTGTGGTTACCCCCAGAATGCTCAACCCTGTCCTTGGACCTTCTGCGACACTTACATTCACTTCTCCTAAGACACTGTTGTTATTCTCCCTTGTTCTGAAATTGTGTCCCCCTTCCCTTTCCCCTGCTACATTAGATGAGGGCCAAATCCACATAAGTTTTATCTGTTTACTTTTTTAAAGTATACACAGTAGGGGCTCAATAAATATAGAGCATTGAAATGGTGGGCCAGAACCAAACCTCACAATTTTTCTGCAGAGTTGAATGGACTCCTATTTATGTTCCAGAGGTCACTCTCAAACAGTATAAATCCAGGAAAATATTCTGTGGTTAAACAAAGGCTTTTCTGCCTCTCATCTCTTCTATGCAATATTTAGACTAGAAATGTTGGTTTATAAGCAGACTGATTATGTGTGTGTTGGGGACTTAAAAAAGTAAGAGATTTGTTTCCACAGCAGGAAATAAGGAGGAGAGGGGGAGGTAACTAAAAAGAAGCCAATTTGGTTTTTTTTTTCAAACATAAAAATAAAAAGAATATAATCTAGCCAACAGATTGTCTTCAAACACCCAGAGAACACCCGGCCTGTCCAAACACACACAACGTACAAACATCCTATGTGTCTTTGTGGGTTGTTAATTTGGTGCTGACAGAGGAGGGGTGGGAGGAAGTAGTCAACGTCCAGAAATGCGCACAGGCAAGACAAGAGGCAGAGGCACCTGCAACGGAAGTGTGTGTGCAGCTACCAAAGGTGTGTGTCCAGAGACCAGGGTTGCCAGCGATTTCCCATGCACGTGGCGCAACAGGGGACTCCCGTCTCTTATGACTGCATCAGCTCTTGAGTATAAAGTACCTTAGACCTTGCCCCCTGGATGTTAAAAGTCACCTGCGATGATCACTAAGCACACAGATTCCCCGCCTACATCCCAAGCCTCCTAAATCAAAGTCTCTCCACAAGGCACCTAAGAATCTTTAAATTCCACACATGCTCCCTTGTGGCTGAGGACCCACTGAGGCCAGGAGATACTGCCTTGGGTGATAGATGCTGATTCCTGTTTTGTGCAGGCTGGGGCACAAGGGCTAGAATGCCCGGGTCCTCAGGGTAAGGTAGCGGAAGGAAACCAGATTAGAAATTAGAAGATTAGAAATTAAACTCTTTGGGCTTTTTTTTTAAACGGTTACTATTTTTTTAAAAGACTTTATTTTTAGAGAGAGGGAGGGGGTTATATAAGATGACTTAGTCCTAGAGATCTGCTGTCCCACACTGTACCTATAGTTAACAAAACTGTACCTTACACTTGACAGTTTGTTGGGTAGATCCCATGTGAAATGTTCTTACTACAATGAAAAAGAGAATTCTGCACTCTGGGTCTGCTTACTACATTCTCTAGATGCTTTGTGTCTTGTCTCAGTGCATTCCTGGCTGAGGGAGCTCTAGCTCACTTGGCCTTGGTCCCCACATCTGTGGGAGGAGAATGTGTTCGGCTGCCCCTTGATGTGCTTGGAGATCGTGGGAGGACTGCAAGTTCAACCCAGGCTGCCTGAGCCTCAGTGAAAGGAGGGGAATAAGAAGTACTTCGCAGAGCACATCAGAGAATTCAATTTCACAGTGCTTATACCATTGTTTTATAAATTCTAATAGCTAGCAGCAAAGCAAATTATTGTTTTTATCATTATTATTGTTATCTGGATCTATGCCAAGCTCATAGAGGTTATTGTATTAAAAGAGCCAATTATACCAGCCCACCCAGGGTCCCAGGAAAGGCCCCAGCTCCAGAGAGAGTTGATGCCATCCTTCTTTCCCAGATACGAAAGGAACATTGAATAGCTACTTATTATCTTCCAGCCATAATTGATTATGGGATGAGAGTTGTTTTGTCAATCTTCCATCACAGTCCTTGAATAAAAGATTAGTAAATAATAATGCTAATAAAAAAACAACAACAACACCGACAACACACTCTCTCTCACAAATCCCACCCACACAGCCTCTCCTACTTGTTTCTCTTTGAAAATGCTATTTATGAATACCGGCATCTGGAGAAAATGTTTCTTACGTTGCATCACCAATAGTAAAAAGAAAAAAAAAGTAAATTAAAATGGTTACCTTGGCTCCCCGCCTTTGAGACCCTCCCTGGTATAGAGGAGGGGACCAGAGGAGGAAGAAGTAGGGAGAAAACCTGTGCCTGGAATTTCCAAGCCAAAGGGACATTTTTTTTTATCTTTAATATTAAAAACACGAATCAATTTCACTTAAATTCTTAAAGCAGAAATGAACGGGGAATTTGGTAATGTTTAGAAATAAATGATTTCTAGAAATTGATTGTGACTTTAAAAAAATGAGCTTCTGCTTTTTTTAAATTAAAAAAAAAAAATAGTTACAATTTCCATGCACACACCCAAACTCGCCAGCTCTAGGGAGTAAAGCCTAGAGCTCCCCACTCCCTTGTCCTGGACGTAGACCCTCACTCCCTCCCCTGTAGCTGTAAGGGGGGCTGTCCCTGGACAGCAACGCCCTAGATGTGGGCAGCTCTAGGCTTTGCTCCCTATTCCAACGTCACATCCCCCTCCGCCCCCAGCGCCACACGCAGAAGCAAGGGCCCTTCCTGCACGCTTCCCTTTCTCTCCTCGGGAGGACTGCACGCTCTGACCCTAATTCCTCGCCCTCCCTCCCCGGTTCTATTCAAGAGCAGTAGAAACAATGGAAACTAAGGGTGATGAAAGTGGAGGAGAGAGAGGGCTCTGAAGACAGGGAAAGAACAAGACAGACGCGTAGGGAGAATGTGAGGCCGGGGGGCTGTGGAACTTTAGGAGTCAGAGAAAAACAAGGCTTTTAAAAAATCTAATTTGAAACTCTCTTTTCACCTACCCGTCCAGTGAAATTACGTCCCTAAACCTAGGAATATTCTGGGAATCCATTCGCACGCGCTCTCCCTGTCCCCCTGCCCTTCTCTTCCCCTTTCTCTGCCCTATACCCCGCCCCCCACACAAAGTGACCCGAGTTCTGGCCCATGCCAGCATCTCCACCGTTAGCGCTGTCGCCTCCGTGCGCACACATGCACCATGTCACATACCATCATACTATCACACGCACAGTTTTCACTCACAGTCTCAGTCACAGCCACAGACACGCACGGTCTCGCATACAGTCACACGCACAATCACACGCACAGCCACACACTCAGCCTCACACACACAATCACGCACCCCCTTCATAGATTGTACGGATGAGCAGCCCCCGGAGGAGCCCGGAGTGAGACGAGCCCAAGTCAGAGGGTCGGGGCGGGGGCCCCCGCCCCCGACTGGGTGTTTTCTCGGGGGCTCTGGCAGCACTTGCTTTCCACCATCACCTTGTTCCTTCCTCACCCAGGGTGGCGACAAGCCACTGCCCCTCAGCCACCACAGACACAATCTGCACAGAGCAGCAAACATGTGGAGATGCTGGGGCGGGGGGTATTATCAGTCAATCCTCTTATTTTTAAATATGAGTATAACTCAAAAGGGCTTCTTTCTTCACCAGCTGCACCTCAGAAAACATCTAAATTATTTCTAGGGGCTCCGAGCAGACCAGAGGTTTAGAATGATGGTACCTGCCTTCCCCACTTTGCAGGCTGCTGTCGTCTCCTCGAAGCCCGCTCCAGTAGCCCTGGCCTCTGGCCCGGGGCACCCATGTTTCCTGGCCCTTTTTTCAAACGTGCCCTTTTAAAGTGCAAGAGGTTGCTCAACTCTTTTGTGGCCCTGCACCGCCATCGCGTGGCCCAAGCTAGCACTGCAACCCCTTAGACTAAAAATCAGTGATGGCTTAAGTGGGTCTGCGGTGCGGAGGAAAACCAGGGCTGACCTCTAACGGATGGTAAGCAGGGTACCTTCTTGTTCCTTTAAGGAGTTCCGGCATATTCTGAAAAAGGTATTTGGATGGCTTTTACACATATTTCCATCTGCTAAAGAAAATGTGTCCTCTTTTCATGGAATGCCTCTCCCAATCTCCTCTAAGTCGTATCCTATAACATAGACAATGAAGATATCGAAATTGTTAAACAATTTGCTTACCTTGGTTCGGTATTGATTCTACTGGAAAACTGCAGCCACGAAATCAAGAGAAGGCCTTGACTCAGGAGGGCAACAGTGGTAGAATTAGAGAAGATCATTAAGAGCAAAGATATGTCATTAGAGACCGAGGCTAAAATCAGCCACCTCCTCGTATTCCCAGTTACTATGTACAGACGTGAAAGCTGGACAGTGAAGAAGCCTGATAGGAAAGAAAGCTTTATTTATTTGAAATATAGTGTTGGAGGAGGGCTCTCTCGATACTCCAACTGCCAGAAAGATGAATACGTGTGTCTTCAAGCAAATTAAGCCTGAAACATTGCTGGAGGCAAAAAAATGACAACACTGAAGTTGGCCTACATCAGGCACATCACAAGAAGGCAGCAGTTGTGTGGAAAAGACAATGAGGCTGGGAAAAATAGAAGGCAGCAGGAAAAGAGGAAGGCCAAACATGGATGGATGGACTCCATAGAAGAAGCCCCAGGCAGGAGTCCACAGGAGCTGAGTAGAGCTGCTGAGGGCAGGACACTGTGGACGTCACTCACTCCTAGGGTCGCCGGGAGTCAGGGCTGTTACACGCACACAAGAAACTTGCTCACATGTCCAAGCACAATTAACCTCTCCGACTGTCAGGCACCTGTTTGGTTTCACTTCCTGTGATTGGAGCACTTTCTGAAATTCTAAACCGTGTGGAGATTAAATGTGTGTGCATCTCTCTCCCCTGCCAGGCAGTGAACTGGCAGATGGCAGTGACCATGTTTTTTCACACGTTGCAAATAGGAGGAAGTCTTTAAATGCCTACTGAAAGAGGGGGACAATACTGTAAATAAATGACTCACTAATTCCTCATCTCCCCAACACTGACTTACCGCTGATCCCGTCTTTGCTGTTCCTGGCACGGTGCCTATAGCTGGTGGAGGATATGGAGAAGCCCTGCCCTGGGGGTCAGAACCAGGCTTGGCCTGCACAAGCCCCGTGTCCTTGGGCACAGTACTTTCCTTCCCTCAGCCTTGTTTTTTCCAGCTGCATAGGGAGGATTGGTTTGGACGAACCACTAAGATCCCATTCAGGCAGATGACAGGGTACTTTTAAACAAATCTGTGGCATAACTAGTGACTTGAGTGTATTGGTTTGGCCAAAGGTCCATTTGGCTTTTTCCACATCATGGCTCTTGCAGCGCTTAGTTGTCCTGAATTTCATTCGAAACAATTTTATTGATTGTATTGTGACAGCTGCCATATCGGTGTGCATTAAAAAAAAAAACAAAAAATCAAAATTGGTGAATTTTTACGTGGCCATTTTAATATTGAAGATGGAAGAAAATGTGCAAATTTTCAGCATATTATGCCTTACTATTTCAAGAAAGATAAAAATGCAACTGAAATGCAAAACAGAAAGATTTGTGCAGCACATCAAGAACGTGCTGTGACTAATCAAACGTGTCAAAAGTGGTCTGCGAAGGTTCATGATGGAGATTTCTCACTGAACAGTGCTCCACGGTCAGACACATCAGCTGAGTTGATAGCAATCAAATCGAGACAGTAACTGAGAACAATCAACACTATACCATGCGGGAGATAGGCAACATACTCAAAATATCCAGATCAATAAAATTATTGGTGAAAATGAAAAACGTGTCCTTTATTTTATGAAAAAAACTAAATGGACTTTTGGGCCAACCCAGTACAAAGCCAGACAAGACGCACCACGGTTTCAATCTTTCCCCGCTTACCCCCAGGCACAGGACTTGGTTACACAAATCAAGTACACAAAAAATATCTGAAAGAACATATTTGGAAGCAAAACAAATAGCAATAAGACAAGCAAAATGGCCACAGCATGGGCGTGCATGGCCGTCACCCAACCCCAGTCACAATCACATTTGCATTTTCTGTCTCCTGACACAAACATGCTGCAAGAAAAGGTGTCAGCAGCTCATGGAAGCTGTGGCAGACCGTTCAGATAAAGCCTCTTAGAAGGCACATCACACTACCCGCTAAGGGAATTGGGCTCTGGTACAAGGGGAGGACGGCTTTTGGGACACAAGGATCGTCCAGGAAAGGCAGACATGCCAAGGCAGACATGAGCAGCGAATGACAAGTGCTAGCCCTGGACTCTCAGCCCATCTTCAGAAGCCTCTCAAGCTGCCATCCAAATGGATCCCACCTGAAACATCACGCTGTTTCTGTGACCAGGAGCCCAAGCAGAATTCTGTGGTAGGTCACATTCTATTTCACAGATTGTTAGACAGACTCCAGTCCAATCTCTTATTTTCACAGAGGCACAGAAAGCAGTAAAGCACATGTGGTGTCCAGGGAGACCACGTCCTATGCCTGGCAGCAGCTCAAGCACATGAAATGTGCTTAGTAAGTTGCTCAGTACAACGGCCTATTGGCACTCTTCCTTCCACAAATACTATCAGACATTCTAGTATCAGCTGGGAATTAGGTTAGGCAGGTATCTACTCCCAGTGGAACCACTTGAGGAATCGTTAACTCTGGAAGCACAGAGCCAGGAGCATGGATATTCATGGTCTCTAGAGAAATAGTCACCATGAAGCCCTTGGAGTTAGTCAGCGAAAGGCTTGGAGCCTCAGTACTAACCGCTGGCTCATGCATCCCTTCTGCGTATGTTTCCCTGATGAGCAGAGTTATGATTATTTAATTTGTAATGGACCAAAAGGAACTGATTTTGCCATGGCTGATGGCCAGGAACTGAGGGTACTAAGGCCATGAATTTCTCAAAATGTATATCAAAATAAAAGAGAGTAGTCAGGAGTTATTCTTTCTCCTTGCCAATAGTGTATGTGCTTCTTTTCCTACTGAAATGGAACAGATTATCTCATCGCATTGCCCTGCCATCTCTCTCTGGGTTAAGCTAGAGTGCAGAGGTCATGGCAGACTCCTAGGAGTGGGGGTTCGCAGGGACCTCGGAGATGGACTCACCTGGGGATGGCACACATATGGCGCTGGTGTTGCCACATCCTCAGCTTCTACCTGCAGCAGACTTGCAAGTCCATCAGCCTTTTGTATCCTGAAGCATCTCCTCAACGCACTGCTCCACGTTAAACAGCGTTAGCAGTTAAGATGAAAACTTTTTTTTGATTTTTCAATTAGACTTGACATACACTGTTATATGAGTTTCAGCTGTACAACATAGTGATTAGACATGTGTATATAACTTAGGAAGTGATCACCCTGATAAGTCTAGTACCTACCTTATACCATTCTTAGTTATTACAACATTAGTGACTATATTCCCTATGCTGTGCTTTACATCCCCATGACCGTTTTTGTTGACTGGCAATTTGTACATCTTCATCCCTTCCCCTTTTCACCCATCCTCCCAACTCCCCTCTCATCTGGTAACCATCAAAACGTTCTCTGTATCTATGAGTATGTTTCTGTTTTGTTTGTTTGTTTGTTTTGTTTTTTAGATTCCACATATGGTATTTGTCTTTGTGTGATTTCACTTAGCATTATACCTCTAGGTCCATCCATGTTGTTGCAAATGGCAAGACTTCATTTTTTTTATGGCTAATATTCCATTGTTGATTTGTACCACATTTTCTTTACCTATTTGTCTACTGATGGACAGTTTGGAAGATGCAACCTATTTTTAACTTTTGAACCTGAGATCTTGGTTGCAGATCAAAACTAGAGCTCAGATTTTCTGATATCTAAAACTTTTCTTCCCTTTCTTTCAATTGCAAGCTTCCTGGGGAGGAACTTTATTTCTTTAACTTGAGATTAAAAAAAGATTCAATCAATACATGGGTTGCATTTCTGTTTAACATCTGTCTACCCACTGTGGGGTCTAGAACAGGTTTCTACACTCTGCATTCAGGAGGTTTCCAGTCTGCCACGTTCAACTTTCTCTACACCACAGTGCCATTTCTCAAGTGGTGGTCAAAACTGAAAACGTCTCCTTCATTCCTATCTGAAGCTCTGCGCAGGTGCCACACTATCCCCAGGTTTGTCTTTTTATAACACCATCTTTATCCCCAATGAATGTTAACTTCTGCGTCCTTTGTTCTTACATAACACTTTGTTATGTACCTAAACTAGACTTCACTTCAGTTCCTTATATATTTGCCAATCACTTCCACCAGGCGATGAGTACAAAACTTGAGAAAACATTGTATTTGTACAATGAGTAGAGGGTGCCTAGTATAACATAAGTTTCCAATGAATTTTGGTTAGATTAAATAGCGTTCCTAAAATCATCACCAGTAAATATACAATCACAAAACTTAAAGCTAGACTGTACCTTAGATATCATGTGATCCAGGAAGGGAAGTAAGTTTAAAACTAATCCTAAATAATTGTTAGTGGCTGCCTGGAGCAGCATGTTTTACACGACTCAGGTGAAGTTCAAGTTCAGTAAGAAAGAGTATGCATTGGGTTTGTGATGTCTGCCAGGAGTGAGAAAGGAGGAAGTACAAAATGCTTGCCTCTATGGCCATCAGCGATCAAGTCTACTCCCTACCAGTGAAAGCTTGCATAATGGAGGAGATGATCTGGGATTTGGATGAGATGCTGAATTTGGATGCTCCACCATAACATGGTAGTATACATTTATTCAAATCTCTCATTCTCTTAGAGGTTTAGTTTCATTGTTTATGAAATGAGCATGGTAGTTCTTTCTCTTCTTACCGTGCCAGATTCTTGGAATGGCTGAGAACATGGCCATGAAAGTATTTAACAAACCATAAAATAATGTATAAATGTGTGATGTTCCCATAGAACACTGACCTCAGCGGTTATTCAGTAAGTGGAAACAAAGACTCCAATCCCAAAGACATGCTATTAGCCAAAGCTGGCAGGGCACTCTGATATTCAAGCATGCTCCTGGTCTGAGGTTTATCTCTCATATGAAAATGATTCACATTTAACCATCATATGCCCATTAACCTGGACACTTGTCAGGAGCAAAGACCGTTCAGTCCAGAAGACAATTGTCTTGTCACTGGTCTTACTCACTTGTCTCACTGGTTATTAGCTGACGGCACTTGTACCAGATGAAATTTTCTGCATTCTTTCTCTTCCTCTAGTTTCCGTGGCTGGGTCCCAGTTCATGGTTTCCTTACCTCAATTCTGAAACTAGGCTCCTCTTTTCTACTCTGACTCCCCTGAATGCAGCCTTCACAGGACCAGCAGAATGATCCTTCAAAAATACAATACAGTACCCTGTTACTCCTCAGTTCAAAACTCTTCAGTCGTTCTCCAGTGCCTTCAGATAAGGTCCAGGTTCTGGCAAAGATGCCTGCCTCAAAGCAACCTCTGTTTTGTCTCTCAGGCTCACTTCCAGCCATTCTGTACTCATTTAGATTTGTAGAAAGATCCTTCTCATCACCTTTTTCTGATGTTCTAATACTTCATGGCTCTGGGTCTTTGTTAGCATTGCCTTCTCTGACTGAAAGGTCCATCCTTTCCTCCCTAATTGGCAAAATCCCATGTATCATTTAGGATGAAATAGGAATGTCAGCTCTATTATGATTCCATTGTTCACTCCCCTAGGCCGAACTTGTCCCTCCCGCCCCTGGGCTACTCCCATCACTTCGGATACGCCCTGCCTGGGTATCCCAATCAGGTTTTGATTCCTTACAGGGTCCTGTTACCAGTAAACAGATTGGATCAGATTGTGCACCCCTTTTTGTGTTCTGGAAACTTCATTTAGCATATTTTGAATGATCCCATGGTAGCATGATCGTCTGTTCAAATGTTGATCTCCCCTATGAGACAAGGAGCTTTCTAATGTGCAAGACCCCTTTCCTTCTTGTCTTGCACTCAGTACCTACGCAGCAGCCAGATCTGCTTCTAAATCAGATTATCTACTCTCCTATGCAAAACATTCCAAACTTGCAATGAGCTCCAAATTCCCTGCCACAACATCAGGCATTAGGTCCTGCACAATCTAGGCCCTTTTAGGTCTCTGACCTCATCCCTTCTCATCCTTACTCTCACACACAGAGCTTCCTTTTGTTCCTGAAAGTAAACTTATTTCCATCATAGGTCTTTGCACTTGTTTTGATGCTCCCCGATTGGAAAGCTGTGCCCCAAATCTCCACAAAACCCAGTAGATGGATGTTGATCTAGCTCCAAATGAGAGGTTAGATATGAAAGAAAAAGTTAATAAAAATCAAATTCTTCTAGGCTCTGGAGAGATGGACAGCCAGGAGAGAGTGTTATTTAATGACAGAGATAGACTAGAAACTGAGATGACTTATTAGTTTTTTGATTCCACTTACCCAGCTCTTTCTCCAGACTCAGTATGCCTTAGATTTCAAGTCTCATTTCAAAGCCGTGCCCTCAGCAAGGTATCAGATGACCACCATGTCTACACCAGCTCCAACTCCAGGCACTTTTCACCTGTTTTATGTTCTGCAGATCACTTACCGCTGTCTGAAAGTACCCTTTCATTTATCTGTCCAGTGCTTATTCCTGCCTACTTCCACTAGAATTCAGGCTCCTTGGGGAATGACACATCTTCATTTCATTCATCCCTGTGTCCCCAGGGGCTAGGAGGGTGCACATACAAGGCACTCAATACATACGCATTTCACAAATAAGTATATGACTTCATCTGATTGCCCAGAAAATGCCTGTTGAATGAATTAGTTAATAATTACTTTTTAGGAGGCAGCAACTAACTTTTTAAATTTTAAACCTAAATTGTTTTCAGTAACCTTGGGATAAATTATTCAAGTTGTAGAACATCCACAAAGATTCCTGAGTCTCTCTCCTGTGAGCCTTATCTCCGTTAATTCATCTCTTTAAGCAGAGAATGACAGAGCAGATAACTCAGTCCAATCACAGTAAGATCTTAGCAGTCCTGGACATAAATAAACTCTCTTGTTGGTGCCGGGGTTAAACCTGCTGCCCAAAATGAAGCTTCAACATTTTTCAAAGACTTTATTGTATTTCCCTTTTTTTCAGTTTTCATGAATTTTCTTCTGCCCTTCTCTCCCCACCCACATATAAGCCCAGAGAGGATTTATTTCACTAAATATTTCATGAGCCCAAACCAGCAGCTCACTACCCAAGGACAGTAGAAGGGGCGGTGAATCCGAGCAGGTGAAAAAACAGTCAGGGAAGAGCACGCAAATCGTCTGTCGGGCGTGCAGCCGGCCTTCCTGCCGTCTGAGATTTCTCTACTCCCGACTCTACTTGCAGGGAAAAGGAAAAAATGGAGTCGTTTTTCTTCAAAAGCAGAGGGCAAGTAAACCCAGAGAGATTAAGTGACTGGCCCAAGGTCGCCCAATACTCTATGTCCAGCTGTGAGACCTAAAAAGGTCCCTTCAGTCAGCAGGTCTCCCTAAGGCTGTTCTGGCACTTGGCTACCTGCCTGTAATACTCCTGGCTCTGAATGAGAGAGTTATGGAGGGAAAAAACAAAGTCAATACAAATCAAACCCCCTCAGACCCTGAGGGGATGGACAGACCAAAAGTGACCATTTATTAGTGTGTGAGATGGCACAGAGTGACTGCATTTGCTAGTTATAAGTTTACACTTACCTGGCTCTTTCTCAGACCTGCCCAAGGCTCTTTCAGACTGAATTTTAAAGTTCTGAATTCTCTCATAGACCTTTGTGAGCCTGGACGCACACAAAAGGATGGCGCGAAGATTGTAAACAAGGCGTGTTGGGTAACGTTGGGCATGTAACTTGGACATGGGGGCTGAACACCTTCCCATGTCAAAGCCTAGAGGGGGGCGCGATGCCCCGGCCAGGCCAGTTAGAGGCACCCTAGCTCTTCTCTTCCTGGCCACTGTGATTGGTTCAAAAATGGGCACACGGCCCAGATTCGCCTAATACAAGCACTCCCTGGGACTTTTTCAGAATCACCTATGAAGACGTTTTCTTTGCCTGGGATTTCAAGCTGCAAGGATCATGCAGGCTTGGAGCTATCTATGGAGTCAACATCCCAAGGTCTGCAAAAGCCCTCTGAAGAATGTGGATCTCGGCTTCCAGCAGGCTGAAGATCCGGGATGCTGAAGGAAGGGCATGTGCTTCGGCAATAAATCTGCAGGCCCTTCAGCACCCTCTACACACACACACTACCAAAAGTGCCCACTTCCCTTGTCCGTGGCAGACATACCCTGCTCCACCCTCCTCAGGATAGCACCTCTCTGTACTTTGCGCCACGCATTTGCTCTGGTCAGTGTCCTTCTCGTGTTGCTGCCCCTGACCTCTTCTCAAAGGTTCTTCCACCCTCACACTGTTCCTCCTAGACTCTCCCTACCTACCACTGCTCCTGACTTCCTCCCAGGTCCCCCAAGGAGGTAGCCACGTTTCAGGTTCTCTCAGGTGCTGGCACCATTCTTTAGAACTTGTCACTGGCTTCCACTGCCTCTCCCACCATGTAGTGGTGGAACATGAAGGTGGAGAAAGACAGCAAGCAGCACAGGCTGCCGGAGTTCCCGGTGTGAAAGAGGAGGGTGCTGAGGCACAGTGGATTTCAGTGCTTGCCTAGCGATACGTAGCTGGTCGATAGCAGCCCTGAGATCTGGACCTGGTCTTCGGACACTAAATGCCATGCTCTTAACACTGCAAAAGTAACCTCAGCACCAAAAAAGAGCTTTTGGTTTTTTTTAATTTGTTTATAAAAATGTTAAAAGAATGGTACATGTCATTTGATAATATTTTTCTTTTTGCATTAAAAATACATTTCCTCTAACAGAATTTCATAAATTTGCCTGCTTATAAAAATCACCTGGGGCACCCAATAAAAACACATCTTCCCAGTCTCCTTTCCTGGAGATTTTGATTCATTAAGTCTAGGGTGGGGCCTACGCATTTATAAATTACCCCAGAGATTCCTATGATCAGACAAGTTTGTCAAACATCCTACATGAAATGCTTTTTATTGGCTGCATAAGATTTAATTATGTAGATATTTCACAATTTAATTTACAGTTCTCTGCTGGTAGATTGTGGGTTTTAATGACATTTTAATACTGAGACAACACTGTGATGATCAGACAAATGCACATCTCTGGTTATTTCCTTAGAGAACTGTGGCTTTTCAACTCACCCCCGCCCCGCTCCCCAGCTCTGTGACTGAGTTCCCTCTGCCTGGGGACCTAGCCTGAGTGCCTCTCAACTGCAAGTAATTATAACAATGTGGTCATTCAGGGATTGGATACAGGGTACAGGTTAGGAAAAAGGAGGCACATAAAGCACACGTGTAGAAATTTAATTGTTTATCTTTTTCCTAACATTTGTAATTTATACACATTGAACACCCACTTGCAGTATACTAGGTGCTTTCTTATATATCTCATTTGATCATCTCTGCAGTCCCACAAGAGAATATCATCCTTATTTTACAGATGAGTATAATTGAATTTGAAAATGGTAAACCTTCTCACCTAGTAGTAATATATATATCACTACTATATATGTAGTCTTTCCAGAAGGTATCCAGCCAAATAATATGAAAAAGAGACATTAATTGAAGAACGTACAAGCTACAAGAAACATTGTACATAGGACAAAGATGCCAAGTCCCCTTCAAAGAAGGCACCGTAGGACCTCACACAGTTCTCCCAATCGCCATCAGCTGCCCCATTGTGTTTTCCTGACTCTCATTGACGGTCTGAAATCTCTTTCCTTTCAAAGGTGATTTTAGTTTTGGGAAAAACCAGAAATCACAGGGCACCAAATCTGGGCTAGAGGAGAGCTGAGACACCTGTGTGATTTGATGTTTCACCAAAAAATTCTGCAGGAGATAGGATGCACGAGCAGGCATGTTGTCACGATGAAGCTACCAATCACCAGTTGCCCATTGTTGTGGCCTTCTGAATCATCTGAATAGTTTTCCCAGAAGAATGTTCAGACATAATGCAAAAGTTGATGCAGATTCATTGCTCTACTTCCTCAGTCATTTTAAATGCCATGGCCACATAGTACACATGCTCACTCAACAGCATCTAGAGTCTCCACTGAGGCAGTGACAAGTCAAGTCATCATTGTTCACACACGCGCATTCCAATCCACTCTCCTTGGCTGCCACGTTACATCCATATCACGCAAACCTTTCTCCTTATATTAGCAACAGTTGGACTTTTTCCAGACAGACCTCATATACATAATATTATGTTATTTCATACATATACATATATAGTGATATGTAATATATAACATTATGTCATATTATGGGTCAGTATTAAGTATGCAACTATTTTATATCTTTTAATCTTCAAGAAAAATGTTTCATTAGGTATATATAATTACTAAATTATTATTATTTCAAAGGTAAAGTTACTACTATTGTCCTCTTTTTTTCAGATGGGGAAATAAAGGGAATCTCAGAGTAGCGGAAGATACAGTTCATTCATAGATCATTTCTGTCTTCCAACACACTATGAATGACTTCAGTTCGGCTATCATCAAACTTTTATTTTTATATTAAAAATATATTCCCCACACCTTCCCTAAAACTCCTCTGAAATACATAACTTTAAAAACGTCAAGGAGCCATCAGAAGGCTTGTACTTCTGGAAAATGAGAGAGAGGCAGACCCTAACACCTGAGTCTGGGATAGAGATAAGGAGTCTTTCATTCCATTTGGCAGAAACCAACTATAATCCAGAGAAGAAAGATGAGTGCTGTGCTCTAACAGGGCTTCAGCTTGATTTCAGCTTCCTGTGAAAAACTGAGGATACTGAGGCTGTAAGGCAGATGGGAGGTGAACAGGTGGCTAGAGAACTGTATGAGTTTAATCTTAATTTTAGTAGGAAAATAAATCAGGTTACCTTTGTTCCTACTCTGTTACTCTCAATGGAATAATGGCCTAGTGGTAGCATAGGGAGAGGGCAGACTTGACACCACATAGACCCAGATTTGAATCTCTACTCAAAAACGCAGTGAGCTTCAGCTGATCATGTCACCTCCCTGAGCCTCAGTTTCTTCATTTGCAAAGCAAGACAAAAATCTAATCAGAGGATGATTGTGATAATTAAATGTGATGATAAGACTAAAAGGTTCAACACATTTGGATTCACAGTACGCCCTTTTTATTAGATTATACCTTGCTTTCCCCGAAAGCTCCCTCTTCAGAGTGCATTTGCCGTGGCTGTCCGGGGAGACTGCGTTCGGGTAAACCCACTATGATACGCAGGAAGGTTTCTGAGGAAGGGCTCATTAGGCACAAGCAACTCTTACCCATCCTAGAGCAGGAAGACCCCTCAGTCTTCAGGTCTTATTTTATAGACCTGAAAAAGAAAATCTGAGCTTGTAGCAAGGAGACCAATTCCAAAATTATAGTTTCAACCCTGATGTTAAAGAAAGGTTGATTAAGTCACTTTGGATATGAATGGTATTGTTCTTAAATGAAGAAAATGATCATACCACCTTTAGAGCAGGAATATGATGCATACCAAGGGAAATGTTCGTAAGCAAGTGCAGCGTTAACGCATCTGGGCTCTCATTCTGGCTCTGCCACTCTACAATTTGACCCAGACACTGTGTCTCTCTAGACCAATACCTACACTATCACAAATAAGAAGCTTGCAACTGATGGTTAAAATCTCTTGTAGCTCTTATATTCTGTGATGCCTTGACTTGACTGAAGTCCCACCAAGGCAGAAAAAGTCTATGTTGTCACACTCCTAATCTGGGTATTTCTACTTTATACGGTTATATCAGCTCCGAGATTTGTACTTTATGGCTGGGTTTTTGTGTTTTTGTTTTGTTTTGTTTGCATTCCATCTCCAAAATGTAACTTTTTCTAGATTCCTAGAAGACCCTCATTTGATCCTGGGAGATTCACCTACCTGCCCCATCAATGGTTTCTTTGGCTGTGAAGTTCATCAAGTTTTAATTTGCACTATGTCGATAAAGAAAACTCATAATTTGTATGTCAAGAGATCTGACTTTACATTCCAGCTATTCTGCTATCTGCTCTATGCTAGACTTTCCCTCAGGAAAATCCCTAAGCACGCATACGTTAAAAACTTCTAGGTCTATCTTTCATTGAAAAATAGAAGAATGACTTATTGCTGGTGCAGCAAGTAGTTCAAGGCCCAGAACTCAGACATTAAGTCTGGGTGATGTGGATCAATGAATAGCAAAATTATTGTCTAAATTAAGTTATTTTTGGGAATTGATATAGCTTGGTCTATAAAATCACACAGTTCTAGATTCCTTTGACCTGGAAAACATCGAACTTTACACAGGGTGTGGAAGTCAATGAACCCTCAGCACATTTGTATGACATGTAACAGAGATAAAAGTTACCTGAGTCTTTATCTCAAATACATCAATTTCTCTACTTACAGGGGCATTAGGAGAACGGAAGTTAAAGCACACTTGAATGAAATTCACATTGTCATTTTTCTCCCATCCTCAGTCCCTGCCTGGGTTTTGGGCTAGTTTGCTAAAGTGTATTTACCTCCTGTACTTGAGTTTCTATACATCTAATCTGTTGTAACTATGCCTGTTTTTCCCACCCTTGATCTAGTCACTTGAATCCAGCTCTGCCTGAAATGCAAATCTGGATTTTTATTTCTAAACACATGAGCCATTATATGTCTTGTTTTTTCCCAGACTGTTTTGAGTTATAGTCCTGTCACTTGCAATTGCTGCCCAATGGAAAAATTTTCTGCCTAATTAAAAAATATTATTTGTTCTTTCTACCTAATAGGTGATATAAATAGCAGATAAATGAATAGATTTTGGTCACTAACCATAGTTTCAGTTAGAGGTACTGTGCTAGGAGATGAGAATACAGTGGTGAGTCAGACCAAGTTCTTACCCTAGAGGAGCAAACAAGTTGAGCAGACCAGCTTCCACAGAAATAACTACAGCACAGCCTGCCTGCCCATAGTTATAATAAAGTTATGAGACAAAATGAATTGATTTCCCTAGAGAAGTTAGAAAAAGTTCTACAAAAGTGGTGACATTTGAACTGGATATTGAAGGTTGATTAGAACTTTTCAAGTAAAGCAATGGCTCTGAATCAAAGGCATTCTCCCAGACATATTTGTCACATCTTGGGGTGGGGCAGCGATGCTGCAAAACATCCTGAAGGGCACAAATAGTTCTCACAACAAACAATTACATGGATCCAAAGTCATTAGTCATGGCATTGAGAAATTCTAAAGTAGAAATATTTTTTAAAAACATTATAGAACAAGATGAACATAAGGCCAGTGATCATGATTATTTCAGAGTGATGAAAATATATTAATTCAGGAAAATAGATTGAAGGCAAATGACAATTGACCTTTGACAGTAAGGACTTTGAACATTATCCTGTATGTGTAGGAAGCTAGCAAACTTATTTCAAGGTTGCAATTAGAAAAAAAAGGCATCTGGTGTTGGACATCTTGGTAGTGGAACAATTCTACAAGATGACCAGTTCCTCAATCATGGCTTTGATAGTGTGCAGCTGCTGAAAATTAGTAACGATCCCTACAAGAGACAATCTTAAGAGAGCTGTAAAGCTAGATCAATAGGTTATTCACTTTACTGCTGAATTTTAACAAAATGATAATAGTGATATTGATGATAAAGGAAACCATTGAGTTTGGTTTTCCTCTAAAAATGTTTATTGGATTCTAAGCCAAGCAGAAGGCCTCCCTGCAAACAGCCTTTTCCATCTCCCCTGTGCCGTTTATTCCCTCTCTTTGGACATTCTGCCAGTTCATCTTAGAATAATTAAATGTTTTTATAATGAATCAGATGCTGGTGACAGGAGCCAGATTGACGACTCTGGAGGAGGAAGCTTGAAGTGTTCACGTTCCTCACACCAAGATGACAAGGAGAAGAGTTATGTGTGCTGAAAGATTTATTGTCAAGCTGTCCACAGGCACCTCGTTGGCCTCCAGAAAGTGGTTTAAAATTAGAGACAATCTGGAAGCTTGTTAGAGCCAAAAAGAAGTGTGTCGTCATGTTGATGTTCTTTTCTCATTACCTTTGGTGGAAGGCTTTTGTGGCTTGTATTCAAACAAGGTCTAAAATTATACTCAGAAGGTTGCATTTGGCCTTGTCCCACCTTTTTTCACTGACAACTCCCAATTTAAAGAGTCATTGAATTTTGGAGTTTGAAGAGATTATAAATATCACATAACTCACCTGTTTCATTTTATAGATGAGGGGTGTGAAAGCCAGAACCCGATTCCTGACTCACCTGGGGTTACCCAAGCGATCACAGAATGAACTGGGGAGAATTCCTAGTTCTTTTTTGTCTTTTAAGTGCTGTCCCACTCTATCTATTCTTTTTCCCAGCTCTACTGAGTATAATTGACATAATATTGTGTGAGTTAAAGGTGCACAGCATGATGACTTAATACGCATACGGATATATATTGCGGAATGATTACCACCATAGATTAGTTAATGTAGACTTCACATAATTACCATTTTGGGTTGGTTTTTTTTCTTTTTTTGTGGTGGTTGTGAGAACATTTAGGATCTACTCCCTTAGCAACTTTCAAGTATACAATATAGTATTATTAACTATAGTCACCGTGCTGTACATTAAACTCCCAGAACTTATTCATTTAATAATTAAAAGTTTGTACTTTTTGACCAACATCTCCTCATTTTCCCCACCCTCCAAACCATGGTAACCATCAGCCTTCTCTCTTTCTATGAGTTTGGCCTCATTAGATTCTACAAATAAGTGAAATCATACAGTATTTGTCTTTCTCTGTCTGACATATTTCACTTAGCCTAACACCTTCAAGGTCCATCCGTATGGTTACAAATGTCAGGATTTCTTTTTTATGGATAAATGGTATTCCATTATGTATGTGTATGTATGTATCTCTCTCCCTTTCTCTCTCTCTCCCTCTCTCTCTGAGGTTTGTTAGGAAAAAGTCCAGCCATTCTTAACACAAGAATGGTTTGCACGACATTGATGTAACCTGGCAGCCACAGAGAGTGGACTGGAATGCACATGCGTGAACAATGATGACTTCACTGTCAGCAGGGATGGTAGATGCCATTGAGTGAGCATGTGTACTATGTGGCCATCACATTCAAAATGACTGAGTGAGTAGAGCAACGAATCTGCATAGAATTTTGCATTAAGCTTGAACATTCCTCCATGAAAACTATTTAGATATTCAGAAGGCCACAGCTGTGGGCAACTAGTAATTGGCAGCTTCATCACTCCAACGTGCCTGCTCATGTATCACGTCTCGTGCAGAATTTTTGGTGAAACATCAAATCACCAAGGTGTCCCAGCCTCCCTACAGCCCAGATTTGGCACTCTGTGACTTCTGGCTTTTCCTAAAACTAAATTCACCTTTGAAAGGGAAGCAATTTCAGGCCATGAATGAGATTCATGAAAATACAATGAGGCAGCTGATGGTGGTTGGGAGAACTGTGTGAGGTGCCAAGTTACCTACTTTGAAGGGGATTGAGGCATCATCATCCTATGTACAATGTTTCTTGTATCTTGTATCTTGTATCTTCTTCAATAAATGCCTCTCTTTTTCATAGTACAAGGCTGGATTCTTTCTGGACAGACCTCTTGTGCATGCACATGTGTGCATGTATCGCTGTCTCAAAGAGATTGCTGCACCCCAATGTTGCATTGAACATATATGTGCAGAAATCTCTTTGAGATAGTGATTTCATTTTCTTAGGGTTTATTCACAGATCCAGTTCTTCTTAAGTGGGTGTTCCCTTAGCCCACCCAATCCCCACAACTAGGAATGATAGTAAAACTATCATTAGGGAGGGGCTAATCTAAGCTTGGCACCATGCTAGACTCTTCACACATATCAACCCTGAGTCTGTAACAATCTTGGGAAATAAAAATTACTATTATTATTATTCTATAGCTGAGATGAGAAAACTGAGTCTCATGAAGCTTAAGATGCCCAAAGATCATACAGCTAATTCAAAGTTCAAAGACAAAACATATATAATTGTCTCATCCCATGTAGCCTGCCCAGGTCTGCTTCAAAAATGAGCCCTCTATTTTTTCCACCATAACAACTTTCATGTTCCTGTGGCCCTTTTCCAGCAGATGTCAAAGAATCAAGCTGATTGACAAAATTCATACTTTTTAAAAAAAGAGATGAGGCTTTTTCCCCATTTCTGATGTTTCCTTCTCTGTTAAATAAGCTAAATATGCATTTTGCACATGGCCTTTCTCCCCTAGTTTGTTGAGTGTTGTCGTCATGAAAGGGTATTAAATTTTGTTAACTACTTCTTTTCTACACCTAGTGAGATGGTCATGTGAATTTTTCTCCTTTATTCTAGTAATATGTGTATTAAGTTTATTGGTTTTCCTATGTGGAACCAACCTTGCATTGTTGGGGTTGATCCCACTTGGTCACAGTGTGTAACCCTTTTTTATGCACTGCTGAATTTGGTTTCTAGTATTTTGTTGAGGATTTTTGCATCTATATTTATAAGGGATACTGGCCCCTCCTTTTTTTGTGATGTCTTTGCTCTCATGGAATATACTTTTCTTCTGTTTTTTGGAAGAGTTTGAGAAAGATTGGGGATAATTTTCATACAAGAGGAACTGGAGTGACCTATCAGCTCAGTTTGAAAAGGAAGAACTGGATACAAGCAGCCTCTCTTCTTTTTCTTCCACTTGTGAGTAAACTGCTTTCAGAAGGGACATGCTCTTTTCAACTTTCAGGCCCTAAGTTTCAACAAGGAAAGGCCTGTCTTGGCCTAACATGACCTGTCACGGGTATATGTTCGTCTAACCCTGGGACTCAGCATTAGAAAGACTATTTCCTTGTAGCACAAACCATTTCCTTAATATCTACTTTATCTATAACAAAGTTCGTGTGTTGAACTCGCCTTAAATCCAAAACATCCTCTGGGAAGAAAGATTTTATACATCATTCAGGTCCTCTTGGACTTTGAGAATATTAAAAACAGAAATTTCTGATTATGTCTTCCTGGAAAGGGAGTAGATATAATCAGACACAGACATTAACAGAAAGAATGTGGGATTTGGAACTTCAGTATTTGAATCAAGGTTCAAAATACAGTATGCCACGTCGTGTTTTGCATGTACACATGTTTTCAACCTTTTCTTTCCCCCATGGGCTAGCTGTTTAAAAATAGGCAAGTCCTTCCATCCTGCTAAGCCTGTGTTTCCATCCCTGAAAATGCGAATCAAGATACACATTTTTAAGTTCCAGGCTCCTTCTGAAGCAAATGCTGGAGCCTGCTCACACTGGCTCACAAGGCTGATTGCGCGCACCGCTTCCCAGCTCCACTTTTAATGGGTAGAATGAAATCTGCGATGGTGGTAGTAATTTTCCTAGGACACCAGACAATGTTACCGAAGGGCTTTATCCGCCTGGAGAACCCGTTACTAAACACCTGCACACCTAATCCAACCTTATTTCGCACTAGCATATCCAGGAGTCCCCCCTTATCCAAAGTTTCACTTTTCAAAATTTCAGTTACCTGCAGTCAACTGTGGTCTGAGAATATGAAATAAAAAATTCCAGAAATAAAGAACTCCTAAGTTTCCCATCGCACTCTGTCCCGAGAAGCATGGATGAAACCTCGCGTGACCTGAGACGTGCCTTCCTTTTCTCAGCGTCTCCACAGTGCAGACGCTCCCTGCCCGTCACTCACGTCGCAGCGATCTCGGCTATCGGATTCAACGCAGAGGTATGGCAGTGCTTGTGGTCAAGTCACCCTCATTTCACTTCATAATGTCCCCAGAGCGTGAGAGAAGTAATGCCTGTCAATTCAGATATGCCAGAGAGAAACCGGAACGTGCTTCTTGTAAGAGAACAGGTGGAAATTCTCAACTTAATAAGGAAAGGAAAAAATCGGTTGCCGAGGTAAGATCTACGATAAGAACAAATCTATTCGTGAAACTGTGAAGAAGGGAAAATAATTTCATGCTTGTTTCCCTGTCACACCTCAAATTGCACAAGCTCAGACCACAATACGTGGCAGGCACTTAGTAAAGGAGAAAAGATGCATTAAATTTGTGGGTGGAAGACATGAAGCAAAAGGTATAGAGCTGGTCCTCAAATAACATTGTTTAATTCAACATCATTTTGTTATAGCGTCGATGAGAAAAAAATGATCAATTCCAGGCCCAGGTCCACTCTCTGTGTGGAGTGTGCAGGTTTCCCATGTCTGTATGGGTTTTCCTCCCATGTCCCAAAGATGCTCACGTGAGGTGAACTGCCATGGCTCAGTTGTCCCTGCCTGAGTGAGTGTGGCTGTGTGTGAGGGGCCCTGCGAGGGAAGGGCACCCTGTCCAGGGTGGGTCCTGCCTGGTCCCCTGAGCTGCTGGGAGAGGCTCCAGCCAGCCATGAATCAACTGGAATAAGTGGGCTGGAAAACAATTATCTTACTCGTTTTTATCCATCTTTCTTAAATATATGACTGGTTCACATTTATTTCAGTGCTTAATATTAGAAGTGTTTGGGGTCTTTATTTAGAAGTTTAGTGATGTTTTTGTGAGCAGAAATATGCCCTGGGAACTCAACTCTTGTTTATATCAATTAGCCTATGGTAAAATTGGTTTCACTATATGTCGTTAGACTTAAGTCACAGTTTCCTAGAAGCTGTTGGTGATGTTAAGTGAGGACTTACTGGGTATATCTGTATATGTGGTGTTTGGTATTATCTGCAATTTCAGGCATCCACTGGGGGTCTTGGATAAGGAGGAAATACCATTCATGAAAGCTGATACTTCTCCTCCGTCCTCAGCTGAAACTTCGCTGGGTTGAATTTATATCTTGTGAAAAGACAGGCAAAGGCAAGAAAAATGCAACTCCACTTAGTTTCCTAAGAAACGCAGTTTCTGTGATTTAAGATACCCTCACTCTCCATTTATCTCATGCCATCTGCAGCTTAGAGAACTTAGTCATCCACGTGAATAGATGTCCTCCAGTTTCTTTGTGGTCCCTTTCCAAACAATTCATCTCCCATGGATACTCTTCTAAGGATAACAAAGCAATAATTAGTATGGCAATTAACAATTTACAAATTGCTGCCAGAGCTCTATTTCATTTGATCTGCACAGCTCTCCTATAAGTGGTGGCTTTATCATCTACATTTTTCAGTTGAGAAAGCTGAGTTTCAAGAGCAAACACAACCCCCTGTGCCTTTGAACTACTACTCTCTTTCACAACCTTGAAGTAATCAATCAATTGTACCCTTTATCTTTATACTTAATCGTTTACTTTTTAGGATCTTTCCCCTTGTACTATAAACACGCTCAGGTCTCAGGTACTCTTTAAGAAATAATCTGACCTACAGTTACTCTCTATTAATCATCCAGTCTGTGTCTTTCCTTTATCAGTCTATTTCTAGCAAGACCTGTGAACATTGGCAGCATTTATGTGCTCCTCCCCTCTTCCCCCATTCACTCTCCAACCACTCTTCAAAAGAAAGGCAGTGTAGAGGTTGCATAAAATCATATAGGCTCAAGTCAAACAGATCTGCATTTGAATCCAAGTTCTGTAGCTGATCAGCTTTGTGACCTTGAATCAAAAACTCTTCTGTAGCCCTTAGTTCTGGTCTATCAGTAGAATTATGATACCTATTTATCTACTCTCCTTGGCTTCCAGGTTACATTGATGTTGGACAAACCATTCTCGTAATAATAAAAATGGCACTCTTTCCAGACAGAAGTCATATAAACACACACATAAGTATTTGTGTACATATACATGTATGTCATGTGTGTATTCATCTCACATCACTGAGTGACTATATAGGAAAAGTACTTTGGAAGAGGATAATAACAGATGTATCTATAAATCACATAGTTTTAAAGCTGAAGAGAACTTAGCAATTAGGGGTCCAGTCCCTTTATTTTACAGATGAGACAACTGAAACTCAGTGAAGGGAACTGACTCATCTGTGACTACTTGGTGAAATGGGACCAGAATTGAGACAAGAACTCTGGTCACCTAGCACATGGCCTGTGCGCTATTCCTTTTCTTTCCCTCAATACTGAAGCACAAGATTTAGCTCTGACTTTCCCTGAAATGTTTCTAACGCTATTGCTTAAGACTCCAAAGTGATTTATTCTCTTTAGGTACTTTTTGGTCAACCCCTAATCTCTATCACTCTTGCCAGTTTTCACATGAAATTTTAAAATCCCATTCTTTTGGGAATGAGGAAAATGTACGATCCAAGTGCCCAAGTCAGAGGGCGTCTCTTCAATGAGTATGACCCTAATAAAATTTATAATGTGACCAGGGTTTGCAATTGTAGTGACAACTAAAGAATTACCCCAATAAATGTTTGCCATGATTCTGAGAGCAATAAAAAAAAATATTTCATTTTTTGCTTACAGTTTTCTCTGGAAAGTAGGAAAGTAAAAGGACATTGTGGGGCAAGATAATGATGCTCTAATTCTTCCTGGGGGAAGTTATGGCTGTGTAACACTGGAGAGATTTCTTTTCAGGTATGAAGAGGTATCATACTGGGCTATGAGTCACTGTTCTACACATCGATGATTTTAGGATGCTTGAGATACTATCTTGTGAAATGAGTTATGAGGTTTTGGATAAGGAACAACTTTCTGAATTCTGCCATCACAATTTTTTAAAAATATTTATATGTTTGTAGACAGAGAAAGGAGGAGGAGAAAGAGAGGGAGAGAAACATCAGTGTGTGGTTGCCTCTTGTGCGCCCCCTACTGGGGACCTGGACCACAACCTAGGCACGTGCCCTGACTGGGAATTGAACCATCGACCCTTTGGTTTGCAGGCCAGCACTCAGTCCACTGAGCCACACCACCCAAGGCCGCCATCACAATTTTAATAAATAACCCTTTCTGTGATCATCAGTTCTTGACATTTGGTTTGTTTGCCTTTTCCAGTACTTTAGGATTTCTATATTTAATCCCAAATGCAAGAATACAAGAGTGTGAAGGAGGCTTAAAGTTTATGCCTATTATACCTCAGTCAATTGATTGGATATTCTTCAATATCCCTATCAAGAAGTCACCAGTCAGATTTCATGTGGATTTTCCCATTGATTAGGAGCTCACTAACTCATAAAATGAACCAAGTTACTTCATGGTAATGGTGACTATGAACAATGTCTACTTATCTGAGCTATACCTTCCATACATTTGATAACCCTATTTCTTTCCTGTAGAGCCATGTAGGTTTAAATCGAATCCTCCCTTTCTGTGACAAATCTCATATATTTGAAGGCAACATTCGCTCCTAACTATTCACAGACAGACCCCTCTGGAGACTTCCAAAGCTTCCATTGTGTTCCAAAGGGGGCCAGCATTGGACACTGGCTGATACCTAGGGTAGATGCCCATTATCTTGATGTGGATTCCCCTGGAACCAGATCTTGAGATTCAGATTCAAGTAGTTTATTAGAGAGGTGATCATGAAAAAAAAAAAATCTCTTTAAGGGATAAAGGAAGTAATGCCACGTTAGGAAGAAAACCACTAAAAAATGAGTTATTGAGCAAGTTACCACTGCAGCCTGCTGGGGCCCACGTAGAATACATGTCTCAGGATTACTCATGAAAAGAGAGAGCTGGGATTTTTATCTACCCGCTGCTGTCAGCCATTGCTTGAAAAATGCTTGAGGGCTGGAGAAATATTAATTCTCCAGCACTTCCAACCTACTACTGAATAGGAAGAGTAAGCTCCAACAGCCAGAGAAAACCCTCAAGCAAAGGGATATAGGTGCTGGCAGTTGGAAGTCAGTCAACTTAGATGAAAACGATATGGGCTAAGGAGATATGGATGGACAGCAACAGTGTCTGTGACTCCCATTCAATATAAGCCTGGAGAGTGGTGACATCCAACAGTGAAAACAGGAAACCAGCCCTGGGCCACCATACAGGAAGAGTCTATCTCCCTTGGCCTTGCTCAGCAGACAGGAGACATAGAAACAGAGGAGGGATAAATTGTGTAAAAAGTAGACCATGTTCCCCGTATACCTTTTCTAACTCCAAATCAACACAGCAGGGATCTAAAAACTATGACCACACGGTCAAATCCTGCTGGTTTCCATTTTGCCTATGAGCCTGGTTAGAAGAAATTTTTTTTAAAAAAATCTGATTTCAAGGCATCTGAAAATTATATAAAATCCAAATTTCAGTAGATATAAATAAAATGTTATTGGAACACAGCCACACTCATTTTTGTATTGTCTATGGCTGCTTTCACACTATGATGGCAGAGTTGAGTAGTTGCGACAGAGAACATATGGCTTACAAAGTCTAAGATGTTTACTATTTGCCCCTTTACAAATGAGTTTTTCTAGCCTCTGCACTAGCGCCTTGGGTAGGTCTGGTCTGTACTGGCAAAGTGAGAAGACAAAAATCTTAAAGAGAGTTTGAGGTTAAAACTGAAGCAACTGGGAATAAGAATTGAATATAATAGCTAGAGTGTTCTAATATCTAAAACTGGCTCAGAAGTAAAGGGAGAAGACCAAGATGTTTTTACTGAGATTTCTGTATAGTATATTTGGGGCAGTTGTTGGCAGAATTAAAACTACTTCATGTTTACATTCAAAAGAATGTATATTCACATACTTGCATATTGTTATATGAGGTCTGTCCAGAAAGAGTGAACCATTGTTAATATAACAAGAACTGTTTGCATGACATCAATGTAACCTGGCAGCCAAGGTGAGTGGACTGGAATGTTCATGCGTGAACAATGATGACTTCACTGTATTATTTAGTGGGAACTATAGACATCATTGAGGGACCATGTGTACTGTGTGGCCATTGCATTCAACATGATTGAGAAAGTAGAGTAATGTATCTGCATCAGATTTTGTGTTAAGCTTGAACATTCCTCAGAGGAAACTATTTCGATGATTCAGAGGACCACAACAGCTATGAACAACTGGTGAATAGCAGCTTCATCATGACAATGCACCTGCTTATGCATCACGTTTCATGCAGAGTTTTTTGGTGAAACATCAAATCGCCCAGGTAACTCAGCCCTCCTACAGCCCAGATGTGGTGCCCGGTGGCTTCTAGCTTTTCCCAAACTAAAATAACCTTTGAAAGGAAAGAGATTTCAGACCATAGATGAGATTCAGGAAAATACAATGAGGCAGCTGATGGTGACTGGGAGAACTGTGTGAGGTCCCAAGGTGCCTACTTTGAAGGGGACTGAAGCATCAATGTCCTGTGTACAATGTTTCTTGTATCTTCTTCAATAAATGTCTCTTTTCCATAGTGCATTGCTGGATACTTTCTGGACACACAACATATGTTTATATTTTTTTCATGTCCCCTTCCATGTCAAATGGAGCCCTGTGACCTCTCCAATCTTCAGATCTGGCCCCTGTCTGCACTTTTGACCAGATGACCTTCCACCCTCTTCTTTGTTTTCTATGACTCATTGTCTCCTTGTCTCCACTGTGCTTGCTCTTCCTCAAACATACCAAGCTCTTTTCCTGTCAGACCTCTGTTCTTTTGTTTTTTCGTTCCTGACACCCTTCTCCCCCAGTTTATTGACAGGCTTATTCATTCTCTTTCAGTTCCCAGCCTAAATGTTACCTTTTAGGGAAGACATCTAAACAGGCTTTTCCCTGCAATACTATTTGTTTTCTTGAGAGCATCGATCTTTTATCTAAAGTTACGTGCATATTTGTCTCATTACATCTTCACCACATATGTACAACAGACTGTGAACTTCAGGAGGACAGAGGTTTTATCTCTTGTTTATCACTGTATTCCTGGCACCTTATAAGATTGCATATTGTTTCTTCACTCAGTTTTTCTATGAACCTAAAACTGCTCTAAAATATAAATACTCTTAAAATTTTAAGAAGATAATTGACCATTTAAAGCAAAAATAATAATGTATTTGGGGGTTTATAATTAAAAGTAAAATGTATGAGGAAACTACAGCAAAGGTCAAGAAAGAGACATGAAAGCATACTATTATAAGATTCTTATACTATACATGAAATGATGTGTCATTTGAAGGTAGATTGTAATGTTATAATATAAACCCTAAAACTACCATTAAAATAACATAGCAAAGAGCCTTATCTAATAAGCCGACAAAATCATGGAAAATATTCAATTAGCCCAAAGGAAATCAAAAGAGGAAAGGGGGATTAAAGAACAGATGGGACTAGTAATAAGCAAATAGCAAGTAGTAGCTTTAAACCAAATCACATTAATACTTACATTAAATATAAGCTGTCTCAATATTCCATTTAGAAGGTAAAGTTTCTCAGAACAGATTAAAATAGCAAAACCCAACTATATACAGCAGGTCTTTGAATAATGTTGTTTTATTCAACATTGTTTCATTATAAAGTTGATGAGATACCATAGGAATTTAACTCTTGCTTATATCAATTAGCCTATGATAACATTAGTTTCATTAGACATTATTTCACTTTAAGTTGCAGAACCTATCAACAACATGAAATGAGAATTTACTGTACTATTTACAAGAAACATGTTTTAACTATAAAAAGACACAAATAAGTTACAAGTAAAAGGAGGAGTATAGATATACCACACTAATCAAACAAAAGCTGAAGTGACTATATTAATATCAAACAAAGTACCATTAAGAGAGACAAATAACTATCAAGAAAGGTGGTAAAAATATTCATTCCTTTGTGTAAGTTGGGAATAAAAACATTACAAATAAAAATGGTTGTGTATTTTAGGTACTCATTAAATACTTGTAGAATAAATGAATGAATAAATAAATAAATAAATAAATAAATGGCTTTTAAGAAGTCAGAGAGAATAGAAAATCATAGAATGTTTAAAGACATTGTCATTGGTAAAATAGTGTTGGCCTTACAGACCTGGGCATGAAACCTAGCTCTGCTGTTTAAATTAATTTTTAATAATTAAGAAGCAAGTTTCTTAATCTCTCTGAAGCCATTTCCTTATTTCTAAATTAAGATAACAATACCTACCTATGTGAAAAGCTGTAAAAATTAATTGGATTTTAATGCTTGCAAAGTCCTAGGTAGAGTAAGTCCTCACTTAATGTTGTCAATAGGTTCTTGGAACTGCTGAGAAAAAATGTTAAAGGAAACCAATGTTATCACAGGCTAATTGATATAATCAAGAATTAATTTCCTCCTATAGCATCTCATCAACATTACAACGAGCAACACTGAACAAAATGACGTTATTCAAGCACCTGCGGTACACAGTAGGGCTAAATGAAGGGTAGCAATTTCTGCCTCTGTTATTATCATTAATTTTAGGCTGAGGTTGAAAAAGGTTTTCTAGGCTTTCTAAGGCTTCTGACCCTGGCCCCAAATCTATCGCTACGAAGACATAGAGGTCCAGGGACAGAAGGAGCTTAATGCCAGCTTCATTGCAACCCTAACTGCAGAACCGGGGCAGAGTGCGTATCAACAATCTCCAAGTTCCGTTCAATTTTTATGTAACCAGCCTGCCTGTGTCTTAACACCAGACATCGACTGTGGGTGTTCTCCAGAGGTCTGGGAAGTCAAACATAGTAGCATGTGTAAACAATCCCTTTGCTAATCACATAATGTTTGTATGAAACATTTTTGCAGCAAACCCAGAGCTGGTGTCTCTCATTCCCACAGCAACCTTCATCCCGGGCAGAGCTCAGCAGTGCTGCATGATCATATTGTACTTTGATTTTTCTAGTGCTTTCTTACATTTCCATTCCAAGCCCTTCCTTGTCCTGTGATTTTAGTGCTCACTCTAAATAAAGTAGAAAGATGACTAAGTCACCTTGGCCCTGCTCCTTTCCCCCTTGAATATCTCATAAGAATGAATCCTCTAATGTTCCTTGAGCTAACCAAGTTCTGCAGAGAGAAGTGCTCTATGATAGTAAGGAAGGGGAAGGGTCTAATCAACAAACAGGTTCAAATGACCCATGGACACGGACAACAGGACGGGGATCGACTGTGGGAGTGGGGTTGGGTTGGCGGGGCAGGGGAGAGCAAAGGGGAAAAACTGGGACAACTGTAGTAGAACAATTTAAAAAGAAAGAAAGCAAGGATTACTTTGCACTAAATAATAATTGGCTTAGAGTTGAGATTTGACTATACTTTTTTAAAAAAAATTTTTTTTTAAGATTTTATTTATTTATTTTTAGACGGAGAGAGAAAGGGAAGGAGAGAAACATGAATGTGTGGTTGCCTCTCATGCACTCCCCACTGGGAACACAGCTGTGGCTCAGTGGATTGAGCACCAGCCTACGAACCAAAAGGTCGCCGGTTCGATCTCCAGTCAGGGCACATGCTGGGTTGACTATACTTCTGTGTGGCAGTGAATTAGCTCAAGAATCAAGGCGAAAATATAGTAGGAGCAACACCATGTGTTAGAAGAAGCACTGGGCTGGGAATTCAGAGATCTGGGTTTTAGTCTTGACCCCGTCAAGGGATCTTTGAGTGGCTTTGGGGAGTTCCTGAAACCGCTTTGGAAGTAAATAACAGGAGGAGGTTGGAATAGACTGTCTTCTTCCCTTCCCAGTCTATCTTGCTAGGCTCATTCATCAGATATGAAAGGAGAGAGGAGGGAAGAGCAGGCATACAAGGCTAAGGGGCGTATACAAAAAAGAGTAAAGAGAGGAGCAGAAAACCAAATTAGAAGGAAGATGGGATGAAATTAAGACTAAGTCAGTAGGGGGAGTCTGGATGGATTTTGCAGATCTTTTGGAGATGCAGTACACTAGAGGCTTAGGAACGAGGCAGCTGAGAGGATTGGCTCACATGCTTGAAGAGTCTCCATGAGAAATTGTGTTAATGAAATTTGCACACAGTTTGCCCCTGCCTCATACCTTCTGCCGCCTGGTGGATTATCATCCAGACTGGAGTGTTTCTGATCTCATCTTATTTTCTTCCCAGAAAGAGACAAGGGCACCAAGACCATCTGTCCCGGTGCTCCCCTCTGGATCACACTCCAACAAGGGGCTTGCTGCGGGAGGCGGGGAGCCATGTCCCCACAATTTCTCTCCTCCTGCAAAAACAAAAACAAAAACAAAAATAAAAACCTGTAAATCAGTCTCACATGTACTAGCCTCTTGTCCCCAGTCAAACACACCGCCTTCACCCTACCACCAAGCACCCAGCTGGCAACAGTGCTGTTTCCATGGTGATAATGAATGGCAACAGGCAGTAATCAAAAAGGGTCACTGGAGTCATAAGTCATTACAGATTGTATTTAAAGGGATACAGCCACCTTTGCAATGATAAATGACTTCTTTATAGCCTCCGCCTGCTTCAGTCTCCCAGAAAAGAAAGGTTTACTGGCCATTTATTTTGCATGTTTACTTTTTTTTTTTTTTTGTATTTCTTACCATTTGGAGAGTGGCAAACAGCTGATTGCTACCCACACACTAAGGTTTAGGACACTTAGAGAGGCAACTCAGCCAAAAGTCAAGTCCTTCCCTCATCCCTGGAAGCACCTGAAATTTCAATATGACAGAGTCATCTCTCTGATTCTTTCAGGCATTGGAGTTTCAAGTGTCATAATGAAAGTGAGGTAGTTATAGGAATTTGACATCTGCTGACATTTTAGCTACATTTCAGAATAAGAATAATAACAATTTATAATGAATTTGGTCTCAGAATACATGGTCCCCAAAAGGGTGACCTTAGGCAAGTCCTTTAAAATTTTGAGCATCAGTGTGTTCATCTTTAAATTAGAGATGATAATATTTAGCTTGGAAGGCGGTTGTGAGGATCAAATGAAATAATAGATTAGGAAACTGTATACAAACCATACAGTGGTTTTTTAATGTAAGAAACTTTTTAAACATTTTAAAATATGAAGTTTAGAAGTGACCATAATAGTTATCTAGTAAAAGAAATCATTTTTGCTGCTTTAGGTAAGGCTGGGTAGGAACACGGTATTTTACAGTGTGACTTTGAAGACGTCACTTGTCTTTTCTGAATGATTTGTCCCCAAGTCTGTAAGACGGGGATGGTAACTTCTGCCCTGCCCGATGGATGGCTAGGTTGCAGTGAACTTGAAATTAAATAACACATATATAAGTGTTCCACATATAAACTGTTCAGTATTACCCAAGTGTAAGCTACATCATTTAGAAAGCATCTTGTACAAAGAGTAATCACATTCAACATTTCATTTCTTTCTGCAAACCTTCCATTTCTGACCTTTAGTAATGTCTCATTAAAGTCCAATTCTCCATGATGTTAAAAATAAATTCCTCATTTCATCCTGTAATTTATACGTGTACCTTTACTTTTCCTTCTCAGTCTACAAAGCTAAATATTTTGTAGTAGACTTATTGACCACCTGAGATCAAATGAATGTGTTAATATGAAGCAGGCATCCATCTGAGCTGAGGAGCAATGGGATTGGTCCTGAAACGGGTTTTACACATCAGGTATTTCTTGTAGCTAAACATACAATTATTTTTGAGATCTCTTAGTGAACTAAGATGTGAACTAAATTGCATGCTATTAATATTTCTCTCTGACTGTTGGTCTCAGTTTTTTAATTAGGTAACAGCCAAGGCAGGGTGCAATTTAGATATACAATGATCCATCTTCTATGTTAAGATATTAATAATAATATTGGTGATTAATTATGCATGTCACTTAACAGAGGCCCTAATTCAAGTGCAAATCAGCCGTAGCAACCTAAGGAATTCAGCTCTGCTTATTCACATATTGGGAAATGTGTGCCCATGGCCCCTCAGCATCTTTACCACATGCATTCTATCATTAAATTCACCTTTCAAATCATCTCATGTTCAGTGGCTTGTTCCAAAAAAAAACAAAAAACAAAACAAAACAAAAAAACTTTCCACTGCCTTGCATCTGGACCTTTAGAAGATTATATGTTTTTTTTTCTGAACATAGCATCGCTGAAGGTTTTATCACCTAATGTCTTATATTACTATAGAAACATAATTCGGATTCTTTTATTTCATCAAATATACCAGGTTAAAGGTTATGCATTTCTCAAAACCACTATCATAATTGTTAGTATTATCTTTGTTATTGTTGAATTTCTGTTACTTGGACTAATTTGATCTTACATTTCAATGCCATAAATTTCTTCTTTGAGAAATGGTTTTAAATAATTTTTTCATTTACTTATAGCAAATCTGTGTTCCTGCTTCTGGAAAGGGTGATTACCACATGTACTTCCTTAGAAAAGAAAAGTGGAGGTGGCCTAAAGAATGCCACCATCCTCTTTCATCCAACCTGACCACCTCCCAAGGGCATCGCCCCACTCCTCCTGAAGGCCAGTCTGTACCCACCTGGCCAGTGCAGCCCAGTTCCTTTATCTTTCATGCTCATTTCCTGTTTTGGAGCAAATCATATAATAGAAGGGCACACTCATTCTTGAACTTCTCTTGGCTTAAAATCCATCCTGCTTTCTTCTGGCTGACATCTGTTGACTAGAAACAGCAACTTGGCACTTAGTTTTTCTGTTTTCAGCCTTGCTCTGATTACTGCAGTTATAAAACAATCTTCTCAATCTTGGCACTATTAGTATTTTAGGTCTAATAATTCTGTGCAGTGGGTGGTTGTCCTGTGCACTAAAGAATGTCAAACAGCATCCTGGACTTGACCCACTAAATGCCGATGGCATCCCTCCTTCCAGCTGTGACAACCAAAACTGTCCCCTGGGGAGCAAACTCACCCCAACTTGAGAACCACTGGTATAAAGGGAGGTCAAAACCAATATTAACAATCCTAATATCAAGACAAACAATAAAACCCTTTTTAGTAGATGACATAGGATGATCAAATACTGGTTAGAATTTGAGCTATTTCAAAAAAGGTAACTTGATTGGAAAATAAATTAAAGTGGAGAAAGATCGGAGATCAATTAAGAAAAAACTGCAACAACCCAAGATCAAACTCATTAGAACAATAACAGTTGTTGGACTCAGTGAATAATCATGTGGGGACAGAGAGATCAGAGAGACAGAGAGAGTTGAGATGACCTAAAGCTTTCGACGTGGAGGACAGAAATAATTGTGATTCTGTAATCAAAAATGGATTTATAATCATTTTGTTTTATTAAAATAACCGGATAACATCACATCTCATTTGCTATGCAGTGAACACCAAGAGAGCCAGGTGTATGTCCTACTCACCTTTGAATTCTTGTATTTATTCAATACTAGAATTAAATAATACCTGTAGTTGTCTTTCATGGAGAGCTGAGAAATGCACTAGCACCTATATTAGGTCCTTCTCCTGTAATTCATACAGCAATCTTTGAAAGGTCAAGATTTATCCCTACTTTATATCTGAGAAAAATGAGAAGCTGAGAAGTGAGGCAACTTGTCCATAGTGACATAATAGATTAGTGGCAGAGCCAGGCCTAAAATTTCACTCTGTCTGGTTCCAAAGCCAATGTTCATTCCTTTGTGACACACTATCTTCCTCTCTTTAAAATTGATTTTAGAGAGAGAGAGGAAGGGAAGACGAGAGAGACATCAATTTTTGTTATTTTACTTATTTATGCATTCATTGGTTGCTTCCTGTATGTGCCCTAACCAGGGACCAAACCCCCACCTTGGACGATGTTCTAACCCTTGGAGCTACCTGCCAGGGCCGCCTCCCTATCTCTTAATTAAAAGCTTGCCCTGGTTTCATTTATCCCCTCACCCCTCAGCTAGATGACACCTCTTTCCCCTTTCCCAGCTTTGTTATGGAAAAGCTGAGCAAGGACACGGAAGGGTTTGGGGCTCTCTTCTCCTTTTCTTCCTCCTTCTCTCCCCTCCTCCCCATCGTCCCTCTTTTACCCCTACTCCCGTCCCTCCCCCTCCTCCTCCCTCTCCTCCTTGCTTCCTTCTCCACACCCTCTTGACTGAGGAATTTCTGCATTCTGCACAAAGGGGTGCTTTTCCCCTCTCTGAATCACAGGGCAACAGCTCAGCAACTGCCCTAAGGCCTTGGAAAATTGGACGGCTTTTACAAGGCCAGAATGTTTGGGCTGAATGTCAATGAATCTAAAACATGATCGATTAATGTACTTTTCACCACCACACGTGAGTTAAATGATTAGGAGCAATATTGCTCAGAGCAAAACCGCGATATTTGATCAAAGCTAGAATGTGAGAAAAATGGCTGCAGTTGGTTTTTGCAACAGCAAGTCTGGTTGGTTTTCTACTTCCACAGCCGAATGCTCAGCACCTCTGTCTGTTTAAGAACCATCCAGGGAAGGAGGGATTGCGTAAGCACTGAGAGCTCTGTCATCTTTGTATTTCATCCAGAACAGTAGGGAAACATGATTAAGTCTGCATTGTGAAGATCCCCCTGGAGAAGGAGGGGGTGGGGGCTGGACTAGCTACCTTACAGTTAGAGCTGGCGAATTAATCTCACAAAATTATAGACCCAAAAGCCAAGGAGTAGGTGGCCAAGGGCTCTCTGGAGTTTGTGGCTTCCACTTACATGGTAGTATCATGTCTCCATCACAGGTACTTTTATAACTATGAATTAAATGAGCCTCTGAGTAAAATGTTTGACATATAGTAGGTGGTCATTAAGTGTTTTGTCTCTACCTCTATTTAAAACATTTATTTTTATTTTATTGAACTGTGAAGTGCATGCAGAAAAGTGCATGGCTTATAAGTGTGCCACTCAGTAAATGTGCAGAAATTGAGGACAGTAAGCAACAGCTAGATAAGTAACAGAATGTCATCAGCCCCCTTGAAGTAGCCTCGTGCCCATTCCAGTCACTGTTGCCTCAAGAATGAGCCCTCTTCTCCGTTCTAACATTATATATAGGTGTTGCCTGTTTGGGAATTTTATATAAATGGAATTTTACAGCATATACTCTTAATTATGTCTGGTTTCTTTGGTTGAAAATTATGTTTATGAGACTCCTCCATCTTGTTGAATATAGCTGTCTCTTCATCCTTGCTGTTCCTTGCTGTTGCATCATGTTCTATTCTGAATTTAGCCATATTTTTTCTAATAGATGGATACTTAATTTCCTTTCTTTTCTCAGATGATCTGAGATAACTGCTTCCTCTATATGGCAAATGTGTATACATTTTGGTAGAGTACATACCTAGGAGTAGAATTGGGTCATACTATTGGCATATGTTCAACTTCTGTATATTCTATCAAAGAGGCTTCCAAAGTGTTTATACCGACTATACATGTCCTTCAGCAGTACCTAGAGTTCCAGTTGCTTTTTATCTTTGTCTACCTTTATAACATCAGTCTTTTACATTTTAGTCATTTGGATAAATGTCTAGTGGTATTGCATTTTGGTTTAAATTTCGATTTCCTCGACGAACAGTGTTGTTGAGCATATTTTCAGATACTCATTGGCCATTTTTATATTCCTTTGTGAATTACCTATCATTATTTTCTTATTAACACACCCAATTCTTAAAGTGGACAGTTGATACTCATTATTCATGAACTCTGTGATACTCTATCCCTGAACATGAGCAGAGTGGTGAAAAAGTTTTTTCCAATGTACATGTTCCCAGCTAAGATCAAACAAGACGATGCCCTGCCTTCTTCCTTCAGCTTTCATACTATCAACAAGTGTCCTCCTTTTTGTGGTACATTTGGTGCCATGCTTGTTGCATTTCTCTGCATTCATTGGTGATTTCACTGGTTAAAGGGCACCCAAACATAGTGCTGAAATGCTGTCTGGCATTTCTAAGCTCAAGAAGACTCTAATATATCTTACAGAGAAAATAAGTGAGTTAGGTAAGCTTCCTTCAGGCATGAGTTATAGTGCTATTGGCCATACATTTAACATTAATGAATCGACACTATATATTAAATAAGAGGTCTTTAGAAGAAACACACATAAAACAAGTTGACATATTGATTGGTTGATGAAAATGTTGTGATCAGAGCCTCAGTTTGCACTAATTTTATAGAACATAACTACTGTCAGTAATGAGAATAGACTGTACTTGACACGTAATTCGTCTTAGCAATCTTGTGGGCTTGTTAGGATGGGCATTCAGCCCCTGTTTGACAGATGAGAGAAGTGAGGAGCAAAGAGGCACCATAGCTTTTCCAATACTGCACAATTAGCTAATTGAAATTCCAGCTACATACTCAGGTGCCTGGACTCCCTGCCATGATTTTCTGCAGTAGATTGACCTTCATGGTCATCTCTCTTCAGCCATATTTTGTGGACTCCACAGCAGACATCTCCAGATCAGATGAACATTTGAACCAATTTCCTTATCAGTTTGTGGGTTGAATACAAAGGTTCTCTTAGTAACTTCTCTCTAAGAAGAAGAGGCTACAGTTCCAGTGGTTTGTAATTGATTTTGCAAGTAACAGCTAAACAAGCTAAGGCTGGACTCAGGTGAGATCTAGTACAAATTCTGTTATAAGTTATGCATCCTTAAATAACTCAAACCCCTGAGCCTGTTTCCTCAGCAATATGAGGGGAGAACCCCCAAAATGGAATTTACTTATTAAAAAATTGTGCATTTATTCTTACAAATTTAAACTTTGGTCACCTTCAAAGTACCCTCCACTTGATGCAATACACCTATCGAGATGTTTTTTCCACTGCTCAGAACAGTTTTTGAAATCGTCGGTTTTGATGCCTTTTAGTGCTTCTGCTGTTGTTTTGGTTGGTTGTTTATTTGTTTCACCTCTGACACATTGACAAAATGTTTCCCTTTTAGGACTTTTTCATCCAGGGAAACAAAAAATGTTGCTTGGGGCGAATAAGAAGGGTGAGGCATGAGGTGAATAAGGAGGGTGAATAAGGAGCGTGGGGCATGGAGGTCATGCTGTTTTTGGTGAAAAACCGCTGGACATTCAGCGTGTTTGGGCAGGTGCGCTTGTAAATCACTCATCGTGAAAATGAGCAAACACATTGAAAGAGTCTTCAAAATAATTCACTGAAGCCAAACACAGCCTCTCACAACACCACCATCTGGTGCACTGATACAGACTGCTTCCTAGAACACTCACCTAGCAAGAGAAGCCTGCAATACAAGGGGCCTGCCCTCCAGAAGAGAATTCTGTTTTTGAGTCCCCCCTCATAAAATAGGGATAGTAGTCCCTGCCTGCCTTTCCTCAGGAAATTGCTCTGTTTCTCAAATTCAATGGGCCAGGCACTATACTAAATACATGGAGAGATACAAAAAAATAAATACAACTGCTTCCCTTGGGAAGCTGGAAACTTATCAAAGAGGATAACGAATACATAACTGTAATAAATACTGTGTGTCATATATTAAAGGAAACAAAGAGTTATTAAAATGAGGAACTTGCTTTGATCTAGCATGTATCAGGACTAACTTCAGAAGAGGAGAAGCAAATTATGAGGTAACTCTAGAAATATCAATATTAGTGTTGCTAGATGGCACTTATTGAATGTTCACTATGTGCTTAACACTTTGCAATACCATATTATGTCCATCTAGCAGAATGAATTATGGTAAATTCATACAACGGACTATAACACAGCCAGGTTTCTCAATCGTGGAACTATTGATAATTGGGCCAGATGAGTCCTTGTTTTGGGGGGCTGCAGCATGCCTGTAACACCCCTCCACAGTTGCAAAACCAACGTTGCCTCCAGGCATGGCCAAATGTCTGCTGGAGGGCAAAAATCACCCAGCTTGCAAACCATTCTGGTAAATAGTAAATACACGTGGTGTGCTAGAAACGGGCGTGGTTGTTCAAGTTAGACTGACTTGGTTTTCTAAATGTTCTTTCGCTGGGCAATTCTGGGTTTTCTCTGCCCCTGTTTCCTCACCTGTAAAAAATGGAAGTAATAATAAGAGCAATTATAATAAGCAAATGAAATAAGATTTGTAAAGTGCTTGCTTTAGCACTGAATCGGTGTTGTAGAAAGAGTATTATTGTAATTCCATTACTGTAACCTAACAGTTGAGAATTATCTCCATCTCTATTTTCTAGCTCAAACTGGGCATAGAGAGATTAAAGAATTTCCCCAGGGTTACTTTTCCCTCAAGGTGCAAAGACCAGTTGACCTGCTTGGATTGCTTTAACCAATAAGGACGTTTCAGTAGATCGGGGTAGGTTTGGCAAGAGAGGAGCATGGGTATAAATCGATCCCTGAGGGTAGGTCATTGTATGCGCTGGAGGTTAATAACTGTCATGACAATCCGATGCTCTGTTTTAGGCAGAAGCAGGGGAAGAGGCTTTTAATGCTTTCACTGGAAAGAGAACTTGGACCAGGGGGGAGCAAGGAACAAAACAAATGGAGAGGAGTGTATTTAAATTGAAAATTCAAACCAAAGATATAATTTTATCTGCTCTCATTATAAACACCTAATCGTTTGCAAAATAACTCTTAAAAATAAACCTGGAGGTTTAATGAGTCAGTCACACCTTCAATTTTTAAGTGTCAGGTTCCATGCTGTTAAGAAAGGATACCTGTTATTACCACTTTCTTTTTATGCAGAGATGCTAAGCAAGTAGCACATAGAGGAAAAATAATGATTTTATTAAAGGTGGAAATAAACTGAACAAAGGCGAGGTGTGCTTTCATTTAAACAGCAAAGGGAAGTTCCTGGGTTCTAGCCACACCCTGCGGATCTCAGGGTCCCAGCCTATAAAGTAGGAAAAGGGAATTGCGCCCACGTGACTAGGTCCCCTTCTGCTCCGACATTCCAGGAATCTGAGTTTGCTTCACACTTCCATGCTCAGTGGCGACCGCTTTGGCTGTCAGTTTTTTAAAAGACCACCTGACTTGGCAGGGCACTGACATTTCCGGAAGGAAATGCAGCCCCACTTCCTGCCCTCACCACTCCAACCCACTGATCGGTCCTACTCCTCCTCTGATGATGAACCAAGCTTTTGTCCTGTCTCTCACCCTTTCAGCTTCCTACATCCCACTCAGCGAAGAACTGTTCAATTTTCAGAGCCAAGCGGGGCAGCTACTAAGTACGGGGGTGAGTTTTTGCTCACCATTGATGTCTCGCCACCTTGCAATTAGAAAGAGTTTCCCTGAGCTCTCAGACATCCATAGCATTTTAGTTCAGAGAAGGATCACAGAAACAGACAAACTTGCTGAGGCCCAAGGAAAAGGCAGGAATGCTACAGAAGACACAGCTAGTACTAGGGCATTGGGTCTCTCAGCTCTCAGTCTGGTTCTGTTAGTCTTCTTCTGAACAACCAGAAGTAAAATGCTTTATTTGGGCCTTATTTCTTTTGGTGAGATGATAAACAAGAGAGCTTTTAAGTTTGCAATTTTTAAATGGAAGATGAAACAAAGAAAAAAGGGGTAATTAGTGGAGTCTGCCATGATTAACTACTGACGAAGGATCAGGAAGGTTGGGTGTTAGTTGACATAAAATCTACCTTTGCTTGATAATAACTAGTACCTAGGACTCTGCCCACTCAGCAGGGGTGTCCAGCCCGTGACCCACAGGCCACATGCAGCTCAGGATGGCTATGAATGCGGCCCAACACAAAATCATAAATTTACTTAAAATATTATGAGATTTGTTGTGTGTGATTATGTGTTGCAATGTATTTAATATGTGGCCCAAGACAACTCCTCTTCTTCCAGTGTGGCCCAGAGACGCCAGAAGTTTGGGCACCCCTAGATTGCAGTTTTTCATCAAGTATCACACACCTGAAGCAACATGTTCCAATTCAGACTTTCAGCCTGGGAAGGTCCTGACCTCAGCTTGGGCCTGGAGACCCGCAGTAGCAGAAATGTTGGTCTGTTTTTGTTCGCTGGTTAAGCCCAAGTGTCTGGCACAGTACCTGACACATTGCATGTGCTCAATTAATATTTGTAAAAGGACTTTCTTGTTCACACAAGAAGTGTTAGCACAACTTGTTTTGGTGGATATCTGATAGAAAACACACACACACACACACACAACATGAAACCAGAATACCTGACTTCTACCCTAAATAGCCTACCATTCACTTGGCATTCATTCATATTTTCTCACTAAAGTTCAGTTTACTCAAAATGGGAATAATTATTACAAATGTCAGAGAGTTGCAAATATTCAATGTATTAATGGATGGTAAAAACCTTCAAGTTAATAAATGATAAAATGTGGAACTGGATGAAAGGGGGCAAAGGGGAAATCAGGGACATCTGTAATGATGTGAATAATAAAAACAGAATAAATATATAATGATGATACAAAATAAATAACAAAACCTAAGTGTGAGGATTTAGGCTACATAAAACAGGTTTGCTTTCTAAACCTGGGGATTGACCCCAGGGAAATCTCTCAGTGCCTATAACTGTGTTCAGTATTATATGGTTTTATTTATTTTTCTGAAAAATGGTTCTCAGCTGTCATCCAAGTCTCAAAGACAACTCAAGATATCTGAAATTTAACTACAACCCATATATAGTAAGTTTCTCATAATGGCGACTGAAACTTACGTAGCACATCCTGGTTGGTATGCAAACTCTCTGAGTTCCCAGCTCCTCACCCAGGTGGCTCACTCTTCCTGGTCCTATTACCCAGCTCCCAAGCCCCCCACTTAAGACTTTGCTTTTATGACTGCCTGTCTTTCCAGCGTGCCCACTGGTGGTCCTTCAGCTTGCTCAGTCTCCCTCTCCGACCCTCTTCCACTCCCAGTATCTGTTCTGATTTCAAGTGATCTAAAGCTTCTGCTTCACTCAAACTTTGGACACCTTTAATTCCTTTGGTCAAGTTTCAACTGCCCTATTCTGATTCAAGGCCCACAACTGTAACTGCCATCCACCTATAACTCATGCCTATCTTAATATAGCATCATCTTTCTTTCCTGCCTGTCTCCCTTCATTCTTTCCTTCAACAAAGACTTATGGGCACCATATACTATACCATAAGTTATTTATGAGTTAATTAATGCACTCATCCAACAATTATCATCTGAGTGCTTATTATGTGTCAGCAATCAAAAATAAATCCTTTCCTTCTTGGAGCTTACATTTCAATTGGGGGCAGATAGATGAATAAGATCCGGGTGCAGCCTTCGCAATGAACACAGGCTGTTTAAGGTTTTGGTGGCACTGATTTTCAGAATAAGGCCAAAAATTAGCCTTTACTTTATAGACAATGGGGAATCGTTGAAGTTTTTAAGCAGGAGAATGACATGTGCAAAGTGATATTTTAAGAAGTATAATCTGGTGACATCTACAGGGTAGACAGAAAGTGGCAGATCCTGGGAGCAGGGAGTCTATTACTGTAATTGTCAAGGAGAAAGGTAATTAAGGTCTAGGCTAGCACAGTGACTTTGGAAATAGAGAGGAAGTGCAGACTTATCATGAGGAGTCAGTACGGTGGCGTGCGGAACAATAGAAGAAGGAACAAAAGATGATCCCAGCATCTTAACAGACAAGTAGCGGAATTTCCATCCCATCTCTTCTGCTCTCCTGCCTGTTCTCCCCACTCCTAGGTAGTTATGTGGCTTTTAATATCTCCTTGGCATATATTTTAAGCTTCAACTGCCCTGTCTTCATCCATCGCCCACACTGTCATTAGAGGACTTATGTGAAGAGGCTGAACATTAATGGAGAAAATTGCAGGCTTGGATCACTCAGGTGTCACCCAGAAAAGATTCTTTCAAAGGTCATCCCCTCCTCCCTCAGTATCTAATGACCCCTCCATTTCCTTTAACACCCCTTCCCTGTTGAATTTCAATTCTTTATTCAAAAGAATCAACCAAATCCCCCTGTTTTGTCTCCTGCCCCACCATGGCCAGCAAGAACCCAAAGAAAACATGGAAAGGGAACCCAAGGAGGGACCCGGGAGGGACCATCACCTGCCATCTCAGCCTGCTGAGCATCTGAGTGCATCTGGTAATTATCAGTTAGCAATGGGATACTTAACCATTCAAGAAAGCCAGGATCCGGGAAAGTTTTTAGCAATGTTTGAGGCTTCCTTGTTGATTCCTCACTTTTCCTATGTGACTCTCCCAAAGGACCCCACCCCCAACACACAGTGCCTGCTCTCCTTTCGGTATTTCAGACTCTCTCAAGGACTTAGGATCCACCATGACCTTCAGTCATGGTGGATCCTAAGATGATCTGGTCCTTGCCTCTTTCTGCCCAGTGGGGTCTCCTGCCTACCATGTCCCCATCAGAGGAACTGGAGGTGTTAGGGATGGGAAGATCACAAAATCTACATTGCAGTTCTGCAGGAATCTCTATTTCTACTATCTGCCTGGAACCTTCTGCTACCTGGTCCCTGTTGTTGGGTTTGTGTGGGAAGTAGGGCTCCAGGGTATCAGTAGGTCACTGCTGGAATGGGACACATGTCCATGCGTGCGCACAGACATACACAGACAGACCTACACACACGTGGATTGGTAAATAAGGCAGAATGCAGTTCAGTACTCTGTTGTGCAGTTTACCCTGGGCCTACTGTGGAAATGAATTGGAAAGGAAGAGGAATCTCCTATTACATACCTTCCACCTGGCAGGTAATATTCTGATTCTGTGATCTCATGTAACTGTATTAGGTTGCTCCAGAGAAACAAAACCAATTTAAAAATAGGGACAGAGACAGAGAGGTCAAGATAGAAAGATAAGCAGAGTAGGCAGAAGTAGTTTAATAGTAAATAAATAATATACTCTGTTTCATGTACCTCTGTATACGAGGAACTTTTTTATTATAGGAATTGGATTAGGCAGTTTTGGAGGCCAGGAAGTCCCCTGATCTTCCATCTGCAGAGGGAGGACCAGGAAAGCTGGTGATATAATTCAATCCAGATCAAAGGCCTGAGAATCTGGGGAGCGGAGGTGTAAGTCCCAGGCCAAGGGCAGGAGAAAATAGATGTCACGGCTAAAAGCAAAGGGCAGCAATCCCCATTTCTGCCTTTTGTTCTATTCTGGCCCTAGGGGATTGAATTAGGCCCACCCATATTGCTCAGCATGGCCTTCTTTACTCACTCTACCTATTCAAATGCTAATCTCTTTCCTTATAGCCTCGCAGACACACCCAGAAATAATGTTTTACCAGCTATCTGGACCTCCTTGGACCAGTCAAGTTGACATGTAAAAGTAACCATCACACTGCCACAGTGTTCCTTAGACTCACAGTCATTCATTCCACAGATATCAATAATTGGCTGCCATTGCACTGAATGCTAGGACTATTATCATAAAGTGTCCTTAGAGGTATATACCGAGAGTAGGCACTGAAGAGTTAGACTGGAATCATTTTATTATGCTAGTTCACCCATGAGAGCACCGATGCTCAGAGAGGTCAATTGATTTGCTCATGGTTATAAAGACGATGGTAAACTCTGATAGGGATCCAGATACATTATTCATCCAGGTGTAAAATAGTGTGCCTAATATATTGCTATTTGTGTGTGTGGGGGGGAGAGTTTGTTTATTGATATTCTTATGTAGACATCTTTCAGAAGAAAATATAAGATATTGGTAATTCAGATTATACCCAAAGAGGAGCCTGAAAGTTAGCGAGAGAGAAATTTAGATTTCACCATCTACCCTTTGCACTATTTGAATGTTTTAGTCTGTGTTTATGTATCACTTAAAAATAAAAACATAAAGCCTGTCCAAGTTAATAATCAATTGAAATGAGATTCAAAGCCATCTCAATATACCTCGAGAAAAATCTGTTGAAATAAGTATTACCTGAAATGTAGTATGGAAGAGCTTAAACTAGGCCAGGAAAAAAAAAAAAGGCAGGCATGTAGGCTATAGGTTCAAATGGATGAGGATACAGAACATGTGAGTGGCAGTGGTCTTGCTAGAACAGCTGACATGTGACAGCCATGCAGGCCAGTGAGGCTGAGTGGAGTGAAGGGGTCAGGCTGCAGAGGTACCCAAAGCCTGTGCCTCCTCTTTGGACAGGACTCAAGCTGTCACCAGTAGAAGGTAATGTTTGAGAGCCGCTTTCTTAAATGTGAGCATTATTAGCAATTGTGTCAAACTGCCTTTTCCTAGAGGTCTTCCCGGGGCTGCCAGAGCTTTAATGTTAATTGGACAGATTGTCTTTGGATTTGAAACACAAACTGTGATTAATGAAACAACTGTTAACGAGTTTGGCCCGAGGTGGTTTCTCTACCTTGCCTCTCCTGCTGATACAGATTTGAGGAGGCCTTGCTGTGCATTTTTGGCCACAGTGCCTGGAGTGGGGAAAGGGGCAGCCTGGTCTGGGAAGGATGGAATTTGTGACCTGAAGCTATCGTCATGCTCTCTCCTTCCACATCCCTCATTTCGTGGGCAAATTGAGTCCTACACAGGAGAGAATCTTGTCTAAGGCAACACAGGAAGTGGTGGCAAAGCAAGGGTTTTATTCTGAAAATATATTTAACTCCTCTTTTCTCAGCCTTTTCTAGTTTCTTTCCCTTGCCTTTTCCAGTCCTTTTAATTATTAGACTTGCCTCCATCCCTTGTGCTCTAAAATATGTCACAGATGCATCGTTTTCTCCATCTTCTTTGGGGCAGGTCATTTTTTACTCATCATTGGTAAAAGTTTGTCTGGTGACAGAGAAATACTGACTAGCATCATGGAAACCGAGATTTGTAGTTCATCTCTACTGTCTAAGAGCTCTGTGATTTGGGGCAATTTCCTCAAACCTAAAACTAGCATAAAATGATACTTACCTTATAAGATGTTACAATAATTAGGTAAGTGATGTATATAAAGTATTCAGCACAGAGCCTGGTGATCATGTGTGCTCTCTGCATGGTAGAGATTTTCTCACCTGCTTCATTCTGTTTGCTGACTTTGGTTTTGCCTTCCACCACAGAGCCATCCTCATACAGCTGCCACAAGGCACCAAGCTAGGTTTGTGCTGGCCCAGGATTTTCAGTTCTGGCACAGTGGCAGTCTGAACCACTTCATACGGTGCCCCCTTTGTCTGTGATGCCTAGAAATGCACAGTAACTTCCAAAAGCAAGTAAATTAAAGACAGAATGAAGTCTGTCTTAGAGGGAAAAAAAAGCATTTTGCTGAATATAGATGATGGTATTGACCAGGCCCAGGGAAGGGCAGGGTTTCAAGATAGAAGGCAACTGAATTACCCCATGAAGATGGGCCACCTCTCAAGCAGAACACTTAGCTTGGATTGTTAAGTCAGTGAGAAATAGATATTTGTTGGATTAGAAGCTAAAATATTAGAATCTATCTGTAGCTATAACAGAGTCAACCTCAGTAATAATAATACCTTACAATAGGTTACTAAATATGTATGTATACATTTATAATGTATGTAATACATGTATTATTTACTTTTATATACGTGAATCCTTCATAATATTTTTGTTTCTAAGCTCACATTAAAATATATGTAAAAGAAGCAATCCGCCCTGACCAGTGTGGCTCAGATGGCTGGGTGTCATCCCTCAGAATGAAAGGCTGCTAGTTCAATTCCCAGTCAGGACACTTGCCTGGGTTATGGGCCAGTCCCCAGCTGCGGTGTGTGTGAAAGGCAACTGATTGATGTTTCTCTCACACACCAATATTTCTCTCCTTCTCCTTCTCCCTCCTTTCCCCTTTCTCTAAAAAGAAATATATAAAGTCTTTTAAAAGAGAAGTGATCTATGTTGAAGTTTTGCTCAAAACTTAAGTGTGGCTACAGGTACAAAGGCACATTTTGTTCTGTTTTATTTCGTTTTAGGAGTACCATTGTGTGCCTTCTGATAACTCGATTCTTTTGCAAATTTTCCTTGTTCCAATTGCCAAAGACTACTTGTCCCTATAGCTTGTCATGGGGCCATGTTGCTCTTAGATGTGTTGTTTGTTATAAAGTCTTCGGCAGTACAATTTTCTCATTAGCCTGCAACATTTAAGATAGTGTGACATGGCCCCTTCACTGAATCATTTTCGTGATGTCGAGTTGAATTTTTAATTTATCAGTTAAGTCAATAAATTAATTTCTTAGTCCATGAATATATCTTTTGATTAAGACCCATTGCTGAGATAGAGTGATTTTGTCATTACAAATGCTGAAGTATTAATGAATACAATGACAGATGCAGAAGTAGTATTGTCATTTTGACATTAGTATGTGCAAGCTACATGCTGTTGAACTTGCTTACCAACACAGTAAAAGTCAAATGCTTTCACTTGTCATCAAAGTCTGGCACTGACATAATTATAAAAAACAAATACAAATATGGACTTTGAAATTAGATGGTAGTCTCAGTTATAGCATTGCAATTTAGGAATCTAAATCTAAAGAATGCTAATATTAATTACTTTTAAGTCATCATCTAAATGATCATTCCCATGAAGATCCAAAGACAAATGTTTTCTCTTTGACTTTTTATTATAATTGTAAAAAATTGAAAACAAAGTAATTACCCATCAGATTAAGAACACAACCTCTGAGTTATGCTTTCCGAGTTCAAATGCTAACCACTACTTTAAGATGTGTGATCTTGGGAAAGCTCCTTAAAATTCTGTGGTTCTCTTTCCTCAGATATAAGATAGTAACAGCTGTTGTGCGAATAGTGTCTGTTCATATGCACACTATCCCTGGCCTTCTGACTTCTCCCCTGTATCCCAAAGAACTGAGGAGAAGAAACTTCATTTTCTGTACCTCCTTACAAGTAGGGTTTCAGTGTAGGTTCCACCGATGGAAAGCACTTCTGCAAAATTACAGGGAAGAAGGAAGAGAGAGCCACCCTTCTTTCACGAACCTCCCCTGCCAGGGGTGGCAGCAGGTGATGATTGACTCCCACAGTGCTGGGGGGGGGGGGCAGCAGGCAAGGAGGTTTTCCTTTGGTGGAGGGGGTAAGGGAAGGATGGTGGTTTCCAGTTCTTCTAACTCTTAAGTAGCACAAATATATAGAGAGAGAAATTTGCCTAAATATATTATAGGCTTGCTTTGCCTAAAATACTTTAACTGGTTTCAGCTTTCCTGACTCTACATTACTGACAAAGTTATTGTATCAATATAACAGGGCTGCCATGAGAGTTCATATAAGAGATGTGAAAGTGTACAGAATATGGCCAGAAACATAGAAAGCATTCACTAAATGTTAGCTTTTGCTGTTGCCATAGTCATTATTCCCTTGAGGATGTGTCTCATGCTCCTGTTTCTTCATATATCAAGTCATCTGTGGTTATTTCCTGGACATTCACTGAAAATATTATGTTAGGGAGATGGTAGATTCTGCAGCCAAAGAGTGAAGGGTTTTGTTTGCTTTAGAAAATAGAAGATAGAAGATAATATGGTTGGATGCAAAATGCAAACTCTGTCTCTTAGCAGCTCAAGTCTCAGTTCAATTCTTTTAGCCATGGCCCGCTTATTTAAACTCGACCCAATGCTTGAGTAATTCAGCTGTCAGAGATTTGGGAAGAGTTTATATATAGAATTTGGGCTCTACACCTCTTTCTCTGTCTTTTCTAAGATTTTTCGTCCACGTTTCAGCAAATGTGATTGCTACAAACTCTAGCCTCTGTTTCTGAAGCCAGAAAAGCTATGAACATTCTCTCAGAGCTTTAACTGCTCTGCATGGCACAGATTAGGGACTGCCCTTATGCTAAGATAAGATATCAACAGAAGCCCTTCATTTTTCTTCCAAGTGTCTACCCTCCCTCCAGGATATGCCTACTTTTGGTCACTCTCCATTGCCTTGAAGTATGTATCTTGTCCTTTTTTTTTTTTTTTTTTGTTATCCATGGAAGGGTCAGTGTGAAAGAAGTTTATTTGGCCATTAGTGGAAATAGTGGTTGCTATGTACACTATTAATATTTTGCTGGCATAAGTATATATGCATGTTTCATTATCTATTGCTGCATAACAAACCACCCCGAAACTTAGTGGCTTAAAATAATAACTATTCTTCCTCACAATTCTGTTGGCTGACTTGGCTCAATGGGGGGAATCTTTTACTTCCTGTGGCATTGGATGGGGTCTCCTGCTCAGCTGAATTCAGCTGCAGATGGGAGGGGCTAGGAGTTACAAGAAGACTTTGACCACATATCCAGAATGTTGATGTTCTTGTACCTGGCCTTTCATGTGGCCAGCTTGGATTTCCTCTCTGTATCTCAGGGGAGTTGGCCTTCTTACATGGCAGGTGGCTTTACAGAGTATGGAATCAGAAGCTTTCAGATTTCTTAAGGCCTGGGGTCAGAAGCCCAAAAATGTCACTTCTTTTGCATTCTATTAGTCAATATACAGGTCACAAACCCAGATTCAGTAGACTCCACCTCTTGATCAGAATGATGACGTGAACATTCAAGAAAGGGAGAGATGCATGGCAGCCATTTTTATTTTGGTGGACTGAAAAGAGAGAGAGCAGTTGAGTGTAGAGTCTTCTGTTTTCCCTATAATATTTTATTTCTTAGGTGTAAAGCAAAATAATAAACTCTAAATATTTGTTAATTCTGAGTAGCTGAGTCGATGGTTGTTTGTTATTTTATTCTGCTGTGCTTTGCTTCATTTGTTTTGTATGTTTAAAATCTTTCCAAATAATAGGCTCATAGACTTTGTGAATGCACGAAGCTGTATCTGTGGGTCGCCCTGACTCTTCTTGATTGGCACAGATTCACAGGTCTTTCCTACTCTGTCAGTCATTGTGTTGGGCAGGAGGGAAAAGATGACCAGTGAAAGCTCCTCTAAGCTCTGTGGTCCCATGCTCTTTCTTCTGTGCCTGGGATCAGTTCATTCCCAACATTGCTCCTTAATCACTCTACTAGTCATTCTACTCAAAAGCAGCTTCCTGTACCATGACGTTTTCATATCCTGAACTCTGCTTATTGCTTTACTCCCTACCTCATTACCAGAATGTGCTGCTTCAGTTTTGCTCACTTAAAAATGATCTACCCTTTATCTGTGTAGACGTTACCCAGCCAACTGGCATCTATGTCCTTCAGTATCCATCAAGCTAAAGAGGGTGATCAGAGAAATTGCAGGGACCAGGACACTCTCCACTAGGTCACTCTGGCCATTTTCATCTTGTAGTCCCACAGAGGAACACTTCAGATGGATCACTCTAGAAATGAAAGGGGAAGACTTTTGAGAAGCTTCACTGACTTTTTTATTTATTTATTAACCAAACTTTCTGCTTAACTAGAAATAATACTAATCTAATATAGGAAAATATTCTACAGAGTAAGTGCAAAGACTATAGGTATAAGGTATTCACTCAGCTTTACTTGTAAGACTAGCGTATTAGGAATAATCTAACAGTCTCTGTGTGGGGAAAGAATGACATAAATCACAGTACTTCCCCATTTTAACAATTACGGTAATGTCATCATAAAGTGCTCATACTAATTTAAATTAAGGCTAAAATTTGTAAAACAGTTTTTAGAGCGTTATAATGTGATCCTGTTAAAAAATTTGAGTGTATGTATTATAGATACAAGAAACATACTAATAATAACTTTTTTATTGAATGCCTCCTATGTGTCACACACTGTGTGTGTAATGTACACACGCCAACTTATTTAGTCTTTCCTCACCACATGGGGTTTTACTGTTGCCATTTTACACATGTGGAAACTATAGGCAGGAAAGTTAAAGAACTAGTCCATGGTCTTGTAGTTAAGAAGTAACAAAGTTTGTACACACTCTTTGATTTGCCTAACGTAAGTGCCTGTAAACTTGGCCAGTTCATGATATTGCTGAACCTCTTATTTTTAATTTCTATCACTCTAATGATTATCTTACCTCTTGTTCTTGTCTGTACCATGCTGTCTTCCTCCAATATTCTTGGTGGACTTCCTGACACCCTGATGAAAAGTTTTTATTGGACCATTGTAAGATATGGTGATTGGCTGGGGCCACTTAAATGTGTGTTTTGAGTAGCTTAAAAAGACACATGGTTCAAAATACAAAAGGATATATTTCCCCCTTCCCCAGGGGTCTCCACCCCAAAGATGGCCAGTATTCTCTGCTTCCTGTCTGTACCTTCCTGTTGAATTTTATTCATACATACTCAAATAGATATCCCTCATCATGTTTTTACACAAATAATAGCACACAATTCACACTATTCCTCATTCTCCATATACCTATATGACTTACAGGTAATTTCATATCTGAATGTGAGAAGATTCCTCATTCTTTTTTATAGCTTCATAGTATTTCATTATGCAAGTTATCCACATGTTTAACAAGTCACCTATTCATGGGCATAGAGGTTGTTTGCAATTGTTTACTTTTGTAAACAGTGCTGTAATATTTTTAATATTTTTATTATTTTGCATAGACTTAAATATCTATACAAAATATATTACTTGAGACAAAATTATTGTTAAGAGTAAGTGCACTTATAATTTAAATACATACTTTCAAGTTGTCCCTAAGAGAATTTACCAAAATAGAATCCAACAATGTACAAAGTTGCCTATTTCCTCACAGCCTCATCAATAAAGTCAAACTTTTAGGTCTTGGATAATCTGAAAAATTAAAACTATTATCTTAGTACAGTTTTAATTAGTCTTTGCACAGATTCAAAAAGCTTATCAAATCCCAAACAGGGTAAACCGAAAGTAATCCACAAAAATAAATATACTTAAGCTTCTAAAAAATGTTCCTTTTTTCTGAAAAAACAAATTCCTAAAACAATGAAAGAAATATGACCTTAGCTATGAAGAAAATTATTTGAATTACAGCATCTTTCTCACCAGAGACGATAGAGGATGGAAAGAGTCTCACAAAGTTTCCAAGTGCTGAAAGAAAAGAAATAATAGAAAAATAATTCCTATAGCAATAACTAAAAAAAGGGATTTCCTCAAAAACACTAGAGATAAATCAAAATGGAATTCTACAGTGTTCAAGTAACCCACCAGAAGGTAGGAAAAATAAAAGAGAATGTAAAAAAAGGAGATAACAAACAGAAAACAAAAGATCTGATAGAAGACTTAAATCCTAATATATCAATTGTTTTAGTAAATTTAAATAGCCTAAATACATCAATTAAAAGACAGAGAGACTTGCAGAGTAAATTTTAAAAAGTATATCACCTGTGTGTTGTCTTCAAGAAGCTCACCTCAAATATTACTTAATTAGGTTAAAGTAAAATGATGAAAAAAATTTATATGATGTAAATATTAATCAAAAGAATGCAGAAATGACTATATTAATATCAACTAAATGGACTTCAGAGAAAAGAAAACTGCGAAAGGCAGAGAGAGTTTACAAAGATAAAAGGATGAGTCTGCCCAGAAGACATACGAACGCTAGATGTGTGTACATCAAACAATGGAGTTGCAAAATATATTTGAAGCAAGAAAAAACAACAAGACTGAAAGGAGAAATACACAAATCTACAATTATAGTTGGAGACTGCAATACTCATTTCTTAGCAATTGATAAGACAAGTATACAAAAAAAAAATCAGCAAGCATACAGAATAATTCAACAATACCATCAAGCAATGGGATATAATGGAAATTTATAGTGGGTCAGCCCAAAAGTTCATATGGTTTTTTCCATAAAATAAAAGACACATTTTTCATTTTCACCAATAACTTTATTGATTTGGATATTTTGAGTATACCAACTATCTCCCACGTGGTATAACCTTGATTGTTCTCAATTAATGTCTGGATTTGATCGCTGTCAACTTAACTGTTCCACCTGACAGTGGAGCATTGTCCAGCAAGAAACTTCTAGCAGCAAACTTCACAAACCACTTTTGACACGTTCAGTCAGTCACAGCACCTTCTCCATACACTGTGATTTTTTTTTTTGCATGTCAGTTGCATTTTTACCTTTCTTGAAATAATAAAGCACAATATGCCAAAAATGTTATATACTCTCTTTCATCTTCAATATTAAAATGACTACATAAAAACTCACCAATTTTGGTAAGATTTTTTTAATGTGCATTGATATCACAGTTGTCACAATACAATCTAACAAAATTCTTTCAAATGAAGTTAAAAACAACTAAGTGATACTAAGAGCTACCTTACGGGAAAAACCAAATGAACTTTTTGGCCAACCCAATACGTTACATCAACATCAAAATATACATATTTTGTCAAGCACCAATGATACAGTTACCACTGCAGACCATATTCTTGGACAAAAAATGTGTCAACAAATTTAAAAGAATTGAAATTACATAAAATGTGGTCCCTGTCTACAATCGAATCAAACTAAAAATCAATAACAAAAAAAATAAAGACTATTTTTGAACACTTGAAAAACAACAGACTTCTAAGTAATTCATGAGTCAAATGGAAGTCTCAATGGAAATAAAAATGTGTATTGAACTGAATAAAAACAAAAATGTAACATATCAATATTTCTGCATCAATAGGAGAAAAATTAACACCTATAAGTACTTATATTAAAAAAGGGGAAAAGATCAAATAAATAATCCAAACTCCCGCCTCAAGAACATAGAAAAAGGGCAAAATAAACCTAAAGCAAGTAGAAGGCAAGAAATAGCAAAGAGAAGAAAATAACAAAATTGAAAGCAAAAACAATTTTTAAAAAGATGAATGAAATTGACAGACCCCTACCAAGACTGACAAAGAAAACAAAGGCACAAATTACCAATTTCATGAATGAATACGGGTATCACTACAGATCCTAGTAGACATCAAAGAAGAGTAAGAATACTATTAACAACTCTACACATAGAAATTTGACAACTGTAGATGAAGTGGACTATTTCCTTAAAAACACAAACTGCGATGTTTCACCCAATATAAAACAGATAATTTGAATAGTCTTAAAGTTAAATAAATTGAATTCATAATTAAAAACTTCCAAAAATGTATCTGCAGATTCAGATGCTTTCAATAGAGAATTATTTCCAAAGGTTTAAAGAATTATTATTAATTCTACACAGTGTCTCCCAGAAAATAGAGCAGGAGAGAACACTTTCCAATTCATATTATGAAGTTAATATTACTCTGATTCCTAACCCAGAAAGTACATATATTTAAAATGGAGGCTACAGGCAAATTTCCCTCATGAATACAAATGTGAAAAATTTTAACAAAACATTAGCACATAGAATTCAGCAATACATAAAAAGAATTATACACCAAGACCAAGGGGGGTTTATCCCAGAGACACAAGGCTGGTTTGATATTCCAAATCAAAGTAATTCACCCTATTTACAAACTAATGTAGCAAAATCACATGATCATATTAATTAGTACTAAAAAACATTAAACATTTGACAAAATGTAATGCCCATTCATTACTAAAATACTATCAAAAAAAGAGAAATAGGAGTGAAATTTCTCCATTTGAAACAAAGCATCTGCAAAATATAAGACAAAACAAAACAAAGGCTTCAGCTAACATTTTACTTAATATTAAAAGACAATGTTTTCTACCTAAGATCAGGAAGAAAACAAGGTTATTCATTCTCAGCACTCTTATTCAACATAGTATTGAAAGTTCCTAGCAAGAAATGAAATAAAAGTCAAATACATTGGAAGGGAGAAATAAAACTGTTCCTATTTTCAAATGACATGATTGTCTATATAGAAAATCCAAGGAATCTACAAAAGCATAAAGTTCTACAACTGATAAGTGAAAGTCCAGAAAGTTCACAGGATAAACGGTAAACATAAAAAAATTTAATTGTATATTTTTATATTAGCAATAAGTACATTGACATAAAATTTAAAAATGCAGTATCATTCAGAATCACTAAAAAGTACTTAGGTTTAAATGTAGCAAAACATGTACAGAACTTGTACATTGTGAACTATTAAACACTAATGAAATAAATCAAATAAGATTCAGCCAAATCACCATTTCATGGATTGAGAGACTCATCACAGTAAAAAATTGTAAATTTTCTCCAAATTTATATACAGGTTTAACAGAATTCCCATCAAAATCTCAGCAAGGTTTTTTTGTAGATACAGACAATATTATTCTAAAATTTATATGAAAAGACAAAGGAGCCACTATAGTTAAAAACAATTTTGATAAAAGAGAAATATATGAGAGGAATCAGCTGACGTGATTTCAACATTTATTATGTAGCCACAGCAATAATAAATGTGTAATACTGGTGGAGAAATAGACACATTGTCAATGAATCAGAATATATAACTGAGAAATAAATCCACATATGTAACCAACTGATTATTGACACAGGTACAAAGATAATTCATTGGAGAAAGTATAATCTTTTCAACAAATGGTGCTTAGAGTAATTAGGCATCCGTAGGCCAAGAAAAACAAAGAAAATACAAACAAAAACACCAACCAACACCAAGAACTTTGACATAAACCACACATCTTATTTTAAAATGAACTCAACATAGATTTCAGACTTAAATGTAAAATGTAAATATGTAAAGCTTTCAGAAAAAAAAGGAGAATATCCTTGGCATCTGAGCCTAAGCAAAGAGTTTTTATATAAACGTGCAAGAACCTAATAAACGAGCTATAAAATCCATGGGATGCCTCGGGCTGAGTGAAGAGTTCTTCAGCCTGATACCAAATGTGTGATCAAGCCATAAAAGAAAAAGAATTGTAAATTTGTCAATTGGACTTTATCAACATTTAAAGCTTCTTTTTCTGTAAATGATCATGTTTAAAGAATGAAAAGACAATCTACAGACTGGATGAAAATATTTGTAAGCCACATATTTAGCAAAGGACTCATGTCTAGACTACATAAAGAACCCTCACGACTCAAAAATAACAAAAAAAATTCATTTAGAAAATGGGCAAATGACATAAACAGATATGTTATCAAAGAAAACATGCATATGACAAGCAGCATATAAAAATAAATGTTAATATCATTAGCCATCAAGGAATTACAAATTAAAACCACAATGTAGTATGTTAAATGCCTACCAAAATAACAATTAAAAATGGTGATATCAAAAACTTGTAAGAATGCTAAGAAACAGAGTCATTCATATGTTGTTGGCGGAGATATAAAATGGTACAATCACTCTGGAAACTAAACATGCAGCTACCAAAAAACCCAGCAATTCCACTGGTAGGCAGTTATCCCAGAGAAATGAAAATTTATGATCACAACGAAATCTACACACAAAAATTCCCAAGTTCATAATAACTTCATTCCTAATATCACCAAATGGTAAACAACGCAGCTGTCCATCAATGAGTAAGTGAATGGTTAGACAACTGTGGCACATCAGTACCATGCAATAAAATTCAGCAATAACAGGAATAATAGATAAGACACATCTTTGGATAAATCCCCATATAATTATACTGAATGAAAAATCACATCCCCAAAGATTATACACTGTAAAACTCTGTTTATATAACTTTCTGGAGGTAATAAGATTATAGAAACGGAGGACAGGCTAGCGGGGACCCGTGGATAGGGGGCATCATCGTGTGCAGGCCCGCAAAAGGGCGACAGGTGAGACCCTTGTGTTGATAGATATGTTTTATCTTGACTGTATCTATGTCAATATCCTGTTTGTGATCCTGTAATACACATTTGCAGTATGTTATTATTTGAGAAAATGGGATAAAGTATACACAGGATCTTTATTATTTCTGACAACTATATGGGAACCTAAAATTACTTCAAAATGAAAAGTTTAATTAAAAACTTACTGAGTTTTCCTGTCCAAGAACATGGTCTGTCTGTTCTCTGGTTCAAATCTTTAAGAACATTTTACAGTTTTCCTTAATATAAATCTTGGACATTTCTTGGTTGCTGCTATTTTAAATTAAGCCTTTCCTTCCATTATATTTTCTGTGTGTTATTTGAATTTATGAATGTTATTTATTTCAGTATATTAATATTGCTCCCTTTCAACTTTATTGAATTCTGTGATTATTTGTAATAGTTTGTATTTTATTATCTTAGGTTTTGTGAGTATAGAATCATATTATCTGCAATAGTGATAATTTTACATATTCATTCCTAATATTTATGTTTTTGATCCTTTCTCTTTTTCATAGAACTAACACCTTCTAAAAAAAAGGTTAATTAATAGTCGTGGCTTTTGTAGCCATTATTGTTTTTGTTCATGGTGGGTTCTTTGTTTCTAACTTTAATGAAAGTGCTTTTAGTGTTTAGTGTTTCTCTCCATTAAACAGAATATTCATCATATTCAGGAAATATCCACCCCTGGAAAATGTTGTTAAATAATGTTGTATAATTTTAAAAGCCCCTAATGAAATATTACTTAATAGAAATATAATACAAGCCATAAATGCAAGCCACATAATTTTAATTTTTCTAATAGCTGCATTTTAAATAATAAAAAATAAACAGGCAAAATTAATTTTAATAATAGCTTTATTTAACTCAGTATATCAAAAATATTATTTTAACATGTATTCAATAAAATAATTTTTGATTATTTTATATTCTTTTCTAGTATGAAGCCTTTGAAGTCAGTGCATATTTAACAGTTTCAGTACCTCTCAATCAGGACTTGCCACAGTTCAAATGCTCAATAGCCACATGACCCTAGTGGCTACCTTCCTGGGCGGCACAGCTCTCAGAGTGCTTCATTATCTTCAGGATGAGGCCTAAACACCTTACCCTTGCATCAGGCAGCCCTCCTAGAATGTCTCCTGCTGGAAAATCTATTTCCTTACCTCCTCTTTCCACCTCTGAATATCTAGCCCTTCTGCCTAGACACTGTTCCACCTCCTCTTTACCTGGTTAACTCTTATCTACTCTTGAGCTCCAAGCCAACCTTACCTACTTCTAGGGAGCCTTCAGTTCTGGATTGGGTTCTTGTTCCCTGCAATCCCATCGTAACCTCTTTCCATTGTTTTCCCAGTAGACTGTGTTCTTCTTGAGATCAGAGATGTGCTTCCCACATACCTCACACATAGCATAACATACATAGAGTAAATATTGCATAATGAAGAACTCTTATTCCATGAGGCACAAGCCTTCATGCAGAGGCGAGGAAAACAATATGTCTTCTTTATCTTATGAATAAAGAAAGAGAAAACATTAAACACAACAAAGTAGGAAGGCAGCCCTGGCTGGTGTGGCTCAGTGAATGGAGCTCCGGCATGTGAACCAAAGGGTCAGCAGTTCAATTCCCAGTCAGGGCACATGCCTGGGTAGTGCGCCAGGTCCCCAGTAGGGGGCGTGTGCAAGGCAACCACATATGGATGCTTCTCTCCCTCTCTTTCTGCCCCACTTGCCTTCTCTAAAAATAAAATGAAATCTTTTTTTAAAAAGTAGGAAGGCAGACTTAGAATGAAGTCTTAAAAGTGGATGGATTATTAGAAAAAAGAGCAACATGTTAGGTGCACAACAAAACAAGTCATGACACCTCAGGATCTAGGTTGCAGTGTTCACAGAGGAAGTGGCAGAGTGTATAGGTGTATGTTCATGTCTTTTTGGAGAGGGAGATGTAAATTCCAGGGGGAAGACAGTAAGACGCATGGCTTTCTCCTTCAATTCCCTGGGCCACCGTAGGCTTCAGAGCTTTTTTATTAACTTGGTTGAGGTAATGGCATGAATAAAGTATCATCTAACAATCATCACTCTGAAGCTTTAGCATTACTTTGCCCCATTGAGGTGACCTTTTAATAAGTGAGATCACTGCACATAGAAACCTGGAAATGGTGTTATTGAAGTATTTCAATGCTAACTGTCTTCCTCTCTGGACTGATCTTTTCTATTTCTCACTTTTTAAGACATATCTCATAGTTTCTGGCCCATCCTGTCACCCTCTAATGGAAGAAAGATGCATTAGTTTTCAAAAAATGACAGCCAGCATGACCCTTGTAGTTTGTATCTTTGGAAAATTACTGAATAATAACAACAACAACAACAATAATGGATACCGTGTACCATACACTATGTGTCAGGCATTGAGCTAAGCACTTCATCTACATCATCTCATTTAAATGTCACAAATCTTACAAATAAGTAATGTTTCCAAGGTCACATAGCTTATAATTAACTGAGCTGGGACTTGTTCCCAATATATCTAATCCTGAAGCCCACACGTTCATACATTATAATTTATTACTTGATATTTATCAAACCATACAGAATTCTATTACTGAAAATCTCAGCCATCAATCTTTGCTTTTGGCCAGCACCAGATCATTTAGATTTCATTGCAATTCACTCCTCTTCAGGGAGAACTTCATCCCTGTCACATTTGGCATTTTGATTAGACCAAGGAGAGATGCTTCAGTGTTTCTGCTACTTTCTCTCCCATGAGAAGATGGAGAAAATGATTGACTCAGACCCTTCACATATGGAGACCATGGCAGCTCACAGTCAGAGGCCTTCTGTGTAAGGGTCAATTAAGATGTGTGCTTCATTGTAAACCAAGGAAATAAAGGACAGATGGAGGAATTTGGTCACAGTGACTGAAGGCACTTTGACAGCTGCTATGGTGATTACATCACCAGCCACTTGGCTTTCGATGAAGGTTGTCTCGTGATAACTCTTGAAGAGAAGCAAAAGCATTTGTCTTTGTGATACCCATCTTCAAAGGTTAACTCATGTAGGGTAAAAATAATGCCAGGTCCTAAATCAATGGTACTAATCTTTGACTATTCATTAGAATACGAGGTCACACATGGCAGATGCCAATTTCATCAGAATTGCTGGGGGTGAGATCCAGGGATCACTATTGATTATGGTTCCCCCGGATGATTCCAATGTTCATAAGTCAATAAGAGAACCACCCCTCAAAATAAATGTTCCTCTTACCTTATGTCAGTTACAAATGTAAAGTTACAGTACACTTCTACAGTTTTATTGTCAATGTCTAAATTATTTGTATTGCAGAAAAATGTGGTCTACTCAATAAAAATTCTTTGGAATATTTGATAATTTTTCTATGAGTACATGAGCCATAAATATATACATATAAATAGATGATTTATAGCTAACGTTAAATAAAAGTATACTTTGTATAATTTAGAAAATTTATATTACTAATTTTTGTTTATAGTCTATATATATAGGGTGGGGCAAAAGTAGGTTTACAGTTCATATGGAAAAATACAATAATTAATAAATAATATAAACTCTGTGTTTCATGTACTCACAACTATAAACCTACTTTTGCCCCACCCTGTATGTGGGTAAGTACTCACACATATGTCAAAGCTTGTTAATTCTGTTTACTATTTTTGTCTGTATAATCTATCAGTTTTTGATAAAGGTATTAAAATATTTCACTAATGACTGGATATTTGCAGCTGCAAAAGTGATATCAAATGTATTTTGAATATAAAGTACATCAACATTCTTTAAATTGTATTTGCTTAGTAATTTTTTAAAATTAAGTATTTCTTTATCTCTAGTACTGTTTTGCCTTTTATTTCATTTTGCTGGTATATTGCTTCATTATGTATCATTGTGTTAATACTTGCCTAATATATCATTTGCTTTACTTTTCAAACTTATTGTGTGATTTTAAGAGGTTCTCTTTTAAGGAACATTTTAACAAGAGTTTTAAAATCCATTTTGATAATATGTCTTACAATGGCAAATCTTATTCATTTATACTAATAGTGATTACTATTAATCACTATTATGATTACAGATATATTATAGTGGTTACAGATATATTTAAATTTATTTCTACCTTTTTTCCATTCCTTCTTTTATTCTGCCAGGATTGATATATTTTCTGTATTTTTTTATTCCCCTCTGAAGGTTGAGGAATATATTTTTCACATACATAAGTAACTATAAATTTTTAAGCATGACTAAAGGCATTTTGAATTTTTAAAATACTTTTCTGAACAAAGAAAATAACTTAGAACACATTATTTACCACTGAACCCACTGCCAAATGACAATTTTTGAGAGTTTGTTTTACATTTTTCACACAAACATAATTTTTAATTTTACATTTAAAGTTAATTCAATGTACTGGAATTTTATCAATTTTTCTGCTCACAGATTTTTTTCTATTATTTTAACTTTTTTGAACTTTTGCCATTGTTTCTTATGTCCCACATTTCATTTTGGATTAGCAATTCTTTTTTTTTTTTTCCATAAAATTCATCTGCATTCTTTTCTACCAGAAAGAGCCTGACAGTGTTAAACTCTCTTAATATTTGTATTTTAAAAAATGCTTTATCTTGCCTTTGTATTTGACTACAAAGTTAGCTATATATAAAATTTTGAGTTGATACATGCCTTCCTTCAATAGAGTGAGATATTACCCCTTGATCTTTGAGCATTGTAATTGCCAAAAGGGTGGGAAATAGCTCTTTTCAGTCTAAATATTATTACTCTCTGGCCACTTTGTCTTTTATCTCTTGTAGTTTTTAAGAGTTCATTTTTGGCCCTGACCAGGGAGCTCAGTCGATTAGAGCATTGTCCCAATAAGCCAAGGTTGTGGGTTTGATTTCAGGTTGGGGCACATACAAGGATCAACCAATGAATGCATGTATGAGGGGAACAACAAATCTCTCTCCCTGTCTCTCTCTCTGCTCCCTACCCTGCCTTGCCTTAGTTCTTCTACTACTTCATTCAATGGGTAGGTGTTTTTTTGTTATAATATTTTCTTTCCTGTGGATCTTTTGATCAATGGACTTGTGCTACCTCTGTTTGTAAAAGAACGGCAATTACCTCTTCAAGTATTTCTCCTTCCATTTCCTTTGTTAAATCTTCTGGAACTCTTAAAGGGCCTAAGCTGGAACTTCTCAAGCTGCACGTGATATCTCTTTTTTTCTTCCTTAGTTGCTTCTTTGTGGAGAATTCTGGGCAAAGTTCTTATTATTCCATTCCAAATCATTATTTTTTTATTGCTTATTAACTAGATTTTATTCAATTCTTTGTTTTCTATTTAAATGTATTCATTTAAAAAAATTCTAATTGGTTCCTTGTTAATGTGTACATTTTCCAATTTCATTTTTTTTGCTTGTTTTCTAGTTTCTAATGTAATTTAAGTATTTTTTCCTCTGTGGTCCACCTACACATTCTTATTATGAATCTTTGTGAAACATTTTACAGAAGTAATTTAATTCATAGTGAATTCATGTTTTGATTATTCATTTTCTTGGCTAATTTTCTTAATATTAACTTTCCTCATAGGGGAAAGTGTGTGCGTGTGTGTGTGTGTATGGATGTTTTCCTCCCTATTCCTAAACTCACCCCTCCCAGTATCATTCACATATTTGTATGCAAATACTCTCTGAGTGACTACTGTACACCAGTTCCCATTGAAGGGCTGGGGATATCAGGTGTGCAAAACACACAAAAATGGAGCTTATGGTCCGTAGGGAGGAAACAGACAATACCTATAACACATGTAAAAATCACATAGCATGTTAATGATCTTGTAATTGCTCACACTTGTTCCCCGAGGGCTTCCAGTCCAGAAGGCTGGTTAAGAGCTCCCTGCTGCAGAACAGTGCTATTCAAAGTAAAGATCAGAGGCCAGTGGTGACCCACAAACTGTAACCTGTTCATGACCAGACACGTACAGGCATTTAGAGAAAGGCTCTAAAAAATATAATCTTTATATCAATTTGACAAAGCAGTTTTATTTTCGTCAGATCTAACACCATGAAATTTGGCCTTGAATTTTGTATGTCTCCTTTTTATTTCATTTTTCAATTTCCTTTGATTGTATTTTTACTAAAAAAAAAAACCCCTGTGATTAAATAGAGGGAGGGTGGGGGAAACTGTGTTCTTTCAACAGAGAGATTCTGAGGAGCATTGATATAGTTCTTTGGACGTGGGAAATAAGCCAGTAGGGACTTTGTTAGCTTCTTGATTGAACGGCCCAGGGCTATGTCTGTTTCCTCCCTCCTCCCTAAGTGCAGCAGTGTGGTTACAGGTAGCGGCACTTGAAATCTGTTGCTCACCTTCCCTTTGTGGGGTGAGCACCCTAGCCCCAACTTTAAGCACCTAATTTGCCATAGGGCATAGAAAGGATTCTCCAAATATATCTAACTCCACCATTTGACAGATATACAAGTTATTTTTACTCTGAGACTTCCGCTTGGTTCCAACAGACCCCTGGAAGGAGTGAAACGAGTACTAAACTGATGCCAAAATGCCTAATTTCAAAGATTGGCTTCACCACTGACTTCCTGTAGAAAGTCACGTATCATTTACAATTTAATCTTTATAATTTTTACAACTCTTTGAGACAAGTAGGGGTAGATTGTTATTTTTTTCTTTGTAGATAAAAATGCTAGTCTGTCATAGTTAATTTTGGAATTTGACTCAGTTTTTGCTGCCTTACTTTTTTTTTCTTAAATGCATATTGATTATATTTATTTTTTTAAATGTCAGTTAAGTATATTTAAAAAATTTAAAACCCTTATAAAGTCTCAGCAATTAAACCAACATGACACCAGCACAGAAATAATCAAGCAGATCATTGAAATATAAAGACCATTCTAGAGACAAATGTATATATCTAAAAATATATGATTAAGTTGTTATTTCAAGTCAATGGGTAAAATAAGGCTTATTCAACAAATAAGGTGCATGGACCACTATTACCTGAAATAAAACAAATAGAGAGCCCTATTTCACACGTTATACAAGAAATATTCAGGTGAGTTAAAAATCAATATGTAGAATCTAAGGAGATTTAGAAGAAAATAGAACTAATATTTTTCATGATCTGATGTAAAATATTCAAACCCAGAAGCTATAAAGTAAATATTGACATTGTGAGTATATTAAACATTTAACTATATAGTAATATACATATAAAAAAAGTTAAAGGGCCAGGAATAGAATAGAAAAGTAATTGCAACACATCTAAAACATGGTTAATAGGGTATTTTTTATTTTTTTGAAAAAAGCTCTACAAACCTTTAATCAATAAATGATAAAGAATACCAAAAAATCATTTAAAGCTTTTTTTTAAATAATAAAAATAGGCAAGAAATATTCTAAAACAAGTTTAGTTTCAACAAATAATAAAGGAATAATTAAAATAACATCACTGTCACAATCAGATTAATGAGTATTAAAAATATTGGTAATATCAAATATTGGCAACTCTGAAAGGACTGGGTATTCATAGAAACTTTTCTGCCTCTTAAAGCAGTCCCTTTAGCATATTTTGCAGTGCTGGTTTGGTGGAGGTGTATTTTTTTAGCCTTCTTTTGTCTGGGAACTCCTTATTCCGCCTTCCATTTTAATTGAGAGCCTTGCTGGGTAAAGCAGTCTTGGTTGCAGGCCATTGCTTTTCATGACTTGGAATATTTCTTGCCATTCCCTTCTGGCTTGCAGTGTTTCTGTTGAGAAGTCAGCTGCTAGCCATACTGGGGTTCCCTTATATGTCACTACCTCTTTCTCCCTTGCTTGCTTTAGGATTCTCTGTTTGTCTTTGATATTTGCCATTTTAGTGATGATATGTCTTGGAGTGGGCCTCATTGGGTTCCTCTTGAATGGGACCCTCTGTGCTTCCTGGTGGACTTGTGTGCCTTTTTTTCTCCTCCAATTAGGGAAGTTTTCCATCATTACTTTCTCAGACAGGTTCTCTATCCCTTCGTCATCCTCTTCTCCTTATGATATCCCTATTACATGGATATTATTATGTTTCAGGTTGTCCTGAATTTCCCTCAATGCCTCTTCATTCTTTGTGAGTTTTTTCATTGTCTTGCTCTTTCTGAGAGCTTCTTTCTACCTTGTCCTCCAGCTCGCTGATTCGGTCCTCAGCTTCATGTAGCCTGCTTTTGATTCCTTCTACTGTGTTCTTCAATTCAGAAATGGTATTCTTCATTTCCTTTTATCTCTTATTGATAGTTTCTATGTCCTTTTTCACGGTGATATAGTTTGCAGTAAGTTCCTCGTAGTTTCCCTGTAGTTTTTGGTAATTCTCTCTGAGCTCACTGAGTTCATTGAGCTTCCTTAGAACCGTTGTTTGGAACTCAAGATGTGATAGTTTACTTGCCTCTATTTCATTTAGTTCTCTTTGTGGGGATTCCTCCTTTCCCTTCGAGGGGGGGTATTTCTTTGTCTTCCCATTATTTGTGAGACTCTTCTCTTTTGCTTCTGCTTCTTAAATTGATCTGTCTTGATTTCCTGACTTTGTGGTGTGAACTTCCTTGGTTGGAGACTGCTGTTTTTACTTTCTGGATCTGCCTCTGATGATGTCAGATGTCCCTATCCGACCTTAGGCAGTCCATTTGAAACTTCCAGTAATCTGCTGTTAGTAGCTGTCTCTTTCAGCTGTTAATCTATTCTCTCTGCACTCAGCAGGCCGCCATAGACGGCTCAGGGCAGGGCGGAGTCCCTCCTAGGGGGCGGGGTTATTGGGTCCTTTCACGCTGCTGCCCTATGGGGGAGGAATCCGCACTGGGATCCCGCCGGCTACTCCGTTCTCTCCCCAAAGCCTCTGTCCCCAGTCTCTCCTCAAGTGTCACCAGACCTCTCTGCACCCCCTTTTGCCAGGGATTTACTGTCTGTGGCTCCCACTCTGCACACAACAGGCAGCTTAGACAGCACGGGGCAGGGTGGAATCCCACCTGGGGGCGGGGCTATTGGGTCCTTTGACGCAGGTGCCGCTGAGCAAGATGGCTGCTGCCACATGGGGGATGAGTCAGCACTGAGATCCCACTGGCTACTCAGTTCTCTCCCCAAAGCCTCCTTCCCCAATCTCTCCTCAGGCGTCTCTAGCCCAATCTGCCCCCGCCTTTGACAGAGACCAGGGTAAGTGGCTGCAAATAAAAATTTTGTGTTGGCCCTTTAAACGGTTCTTTGCGTCTCCAGCCACCTGTGTCTGGCAGAGAGCAACCCTGCTGCTTTTCGCAGCTGGCTGTTTTTTGTGTACTTTTGGGGGCTCTGGTGCTGTGGGCTAGAGATCCCCACTTTTGGTTTAGATTCTGCTCTTCTCAGCGGGATCCAACTGGCTGTTTCAATATCCTGATGCTGCTGCCTGTGGGCTCCCCGCCTGCCTTCTCAGGTCTGTACCACACTCCTTACCAGTTAAGTTGCGCTAAAGCCGATTCTTCCGTCTGAGGTTACAACGCTCCTCTCTCGCTATTGTTCAGTCATTTGTTCCAGGTGATTTCTCCACCATTTAGTTGTAATTTCCAATTGGTCCTGGGAGGAGGTCAGTGTGACTTCCACTCACTCCTCCGCCATCTTGGTTCTCTTGCTCGCTTACTTAAAAAAAAAATCCACATATTCATAATCTTATCTCTTCCATTTCTATGCACTTAATTTTTGTTTCTTTCATTTTTATCTTTTCTTAAAATATACAACTTTTATATAAAAATTTTTGTCATTTGCTTTTGGTATCATGGGGTTTATATTTTTGAAGATTGGCTTTTTGTTAATTGCCTTGGTATTGTGGAAATATTTTAGTCCAGGAGATGTATGAGTATTTATTAGTTTTATCTACCTCTGTTTTTTCCCCCCAAAAGAACTTGGGATACAAAAAATTTAAACACACAGCATTCCTTTAGTGCAATGAACAGCACCAGAAGCAGAATTGGGGAAATAAATGTGGAGAAAGGGCATTCTCTCTCTCTTCAGAGCTCTTTGTTCCATCTTTTAACATGGTAGCTGTTTAATTCTGTGGAAAGTTCCTAGATGCACTTTCTGGAAAATGCACAGAAATTCAAGTTGTGCAATATAATTTATGTTTTTTTAAACAGAGTAGTAGCTAGCTTGTACTTTAGACCCAACTGTCTACTTATTGTATAGAATAAATTTAGTAAACTCATAGTTATGCTTCCTTTTTTTTAAAAAAAAAAAAGGCTTTTTTATTTATTTTTAAAGGAAACTTTGGAGCAGCATATCAATGATAGAACCTAATAAAATCTTACCTTCAGGCAAGCCTCGTGTATATAAAATCAGAGACTATAGTGCCAGGGCTTTCTATTAGTACCATCCATTTTATTATCATTTTTCCAATTTAGCTTGTGTTATTCTCAGTGTGCGATGCCTATTTTAAATATTTAAGCACGGCTGTTGACATAAAAATAATACTGACAAATTGAGTTAACATTTCTGTTGAGGACTGCCGACCATGTGGAGCCCACAACAACTTTAACACTTGCACCAACCTCTATAGTCAGTCCAGGTAGTGCTGAGTCTATAATACAGCACCTTTCCTTAAATGAATGTTTAGCTCTGATTTACACAAAACATGAAACAACCTGTCTTTCATCAGGTATTTGTTTGACTTTCCTAATACATCCCCGTTTAACTAGATTATGTCTCTATGAAAGGAAAAGGAACAGGACCCAGCTGTCAGCTCCTGGGGCACAGAACTCCACCTTTCCCGGGGTATGTAACTGCAGTCTGCATTACAGGGAATCTGTTCTGTTTCTCAGCGGTCTCACCTGAGACTGCTCCCTCTCCTGCCGCACCCCAGGCTATATCCATGTTTCACATTGTGACCAGCTTTAACCTTACTTAACTGGCTCTAATACACTCCTCAAAAGAAAGGTTATTTGGAGAATTTTATCTTGTGAAAGGATCCCAGATCCATCCACAAAGTTAGCAAGTGAAGTGAGAAAGGCTAGCAAAAGGTGAAATCGCACTCATATATATTGATATATTTTTGGTAATCTTTTAGTGGATTTATATCTCCTGTTGCTCAATTAACCAGAAAATGCCCATTTCCGGATTTAGTTGATATAACATCAGTCTTGGTTCCATCACTGTAGACATATGTATTTACATGCAAAGTCTTTTTTTTTCTTTTACTACTCCCAGGAGAGTACATTTATTTTTTTCCCATTTTACTGAGAAATAATTGACAGACATTATTGTTTAAATTTAAGACATACAGCATGATGGTATTATTTACATATATTGTGAAATGAAAACCACAACAGGTTCAGCTAAAATTTATCTTCTCATGTAGATACAATAAAAAGAAATGAAAAAAATTTTACCTTGTAATGAGAACTCTTAGGATTTACTCTCTTGGCAGCTTTCTTGTGTATCATATAGCAGGGTTAGTTATAGTCCTCATATTGTATATTACATCCCCAGTACTCCCTTATCCTATAAGTGGAAGTTTGTACCTTTTGACCACCTTCCTCCAGTTCTCCCTACCCTCACCCTTTGTAACCACAAGTCTGATCTCTATAATTTCTCTTTCTCTATTTCTCCCTGCCTTCTCTCTCTCATCCACATAAAAATGAGATCATACAGTTATTTGTCTTTTTCTGCCTAACTTATTTTACTTAGCATAATGCCTTCAAGGTCCATCCATGTTATTACACATGGTAGAATTTCCTTGATTTTTATGGCTGTATAATATTCCATTTCCTATATGTATATACACAACAAGGTCCGTCTGGAAAAAGTCCAGCCATTGTTAATATAAAAGGAACAGTTTACGCAACATCGATTTAACTTGGCAAACAAGAGTGGACTGGAATGCACTTGTGTGAACAATGACGACTTCACTGTACTAGTCAGTGAGGGCAGTAGACGCTGTTAAGTGAGCATGTGTACTGTGTGGCCATCGCATTCACAATGCCTGAGCGAGTAGAACAATGTATCCACATCAGATTTTGTGTTAACCTTGAACATTCCTCACAGAAACTGTACTGGATGATTCAGAAGGCCACAGCTATGAGCAGCTGGGATTGGCAGCTTCCTCACGACAACATGCCTTTTCATGCATCATGTCTTGTGCAGAATTTTTTAGTGAAACATCAAATCACCCAGGTGATTTGTCCCCCTACAGCCCAGATTTGGTACACTGAGACTTTTGGCTTTTCCCCAAACTAAAATCACCTTTGAAATAGAAGAGATTTCAGACTGTTAATGAGGTTCAGGAAATTACGACAGGGCAGCTGATGGCAGTTGGAAGGATTGTATGAGGTTCCAAGGTGACTACTTTGAAGAAGACTGAGATGTCATTGTCCTATGTGCAATGTTTCTTGTATCTGATATCTTTTTCAATAAATGCCTGTATTTTTCACATTACATGGTTCAATCGCTCTGGACAGACCTCATATATTGGACATTAACACCTTGTTAGATACATGGTTTGCAAATTTTTTTTCCATTCTTTATGTTTGTTTTTTACTTTGTTGATGGCTTCTCCTGCTGCGCAGAAAATTTTTAGTGTGAGTTAGTCCACTTGTGCATTTTTGATTTTGTTGCTTTTTGCTTCAGCTGTCATTTCTAAAAGGAAGTCATTGCCAAAACCCAGGTCAAGGAGCTTTTCTCCTGTATTTTTTTTAGGAGTTTCGTGGTTTCAAGTCTTATATTTGAGTTTTTACTCCATTTTGAGTTAATTTTTGTGAGTGGAGTAAAATAAGAGTCTAGTTTCATTCTTTTACATCTGAATATCCAAATTTCACAGCAACAGTTAATAAAAAGACTTCTCAATTTAGCATTCTTGATTCCCTTGTCAAATTTTAATTGACCGTACATGCTTGGGTTTCTTTCTAGGATCTTGATTCTGTTCCACTGATCTACTTGTCTATTTTTATGCCAGTACCATACTATTTTTATAACTAAAGTTTATAGTATAGCTTGAAATCAGGATGTATAGTGCCTCCTGTTTTGTTGTTATTTCTCAGGATTTCTTTGACTCTTCAGGGTCTTTTGTGACGCCATATAAATTTTAGTTTTTTGTCTACTGTAAAAAATGCCATTGAAATCTTGATAGGGACTGCATTTACTCTATAGATGATTTTTAGTAGTATTGACATTTGAACAATATGTACACAAGATACTTTTTCAATTATTTGTGTCTTCAATTTCTCTCATCAGTGTTTTATATTTTTCAGAGTAGAGACCTTTTACCTCCTTTAAGCATTTTATTGTTGTATGTAAGTATACAACAATACTTATAAGTATTTACCTCCTATAAGTATATCCCAGTTGGAGAATACACACAGAACCCTGCCTGTGCCTGCTATATCATTGCTTGCAGATTATGGGTGTAACCGCTAACACACCACCAAACTATTCCCTATTGTGAGAGAGTAGAAGCTGTGACTGACAGGCATTAGACAAGGCAGAAGAGAGCGCATAGCCTTGACAACTGACAATGTGTGTTTACCCAGATACTACGCAGAAGCTGCCAGGGAAAGGATTTGATTCACCTTGAGGCTGATCTATACAGTCTTGACTTGTTCATTGTTTCCCCTCTCCCTTTCATATCCCTCTCCTTACTGCCTGCTCTTTTTTGTACATCCTGACTCCAACATCTAGCTACACTCTCTTTTTGGAATATAGGACAAACTCTATTTCAAAAAATTACAATAACAAAGAAGAATTCTGTAGAACAGAGTTATGTCTGTACTTTGGTATTTGACTCCTAAGAACAATGCTTTCTTTATCTAGTTACAACAAAATTTGAGCTCTTATACAGTTTCCTTGAACACTATATAATATTCATTCTCAAAACAATATTTTCTCATGGGTGCATCTCTCATTGAAGATTAAAATGCACATTCAAGTTTTATTTGGTTTGATCTTTACAATAGCACTTGATCATCAAAATTACTCCTTTTGCACAGAATAGGAGACTGAGGTTCAAAAAACTAAACCAACCAAGACTCCATCACCATTAAATTACAGGAACCAGGGAATTTTGGCTTCTAAATATGCTCTCTCCTGTGTAATATTCTTTTGTACAGACAGCTCGGGAGACAGAGGGTAGTGGCCAAGGTAGTTGTGTGTTTTATGTCTCACCATCAAAGAACCAATGCCATGTGAGTGAGTTGGAAAGTATTTACTAGGGTGAACTATGCCTTTAATATCCTTTATTCCCTTTTCACCTCAAATAACCCAACTGCCAAAACAAAATTAGAAATGAAAATATAAAACATAATGAGCAGAAAAGGAAATGGGTGGGGTACCTTTTCTCCTACTCTGGTTTGAAATACTAGAATTTTATTACAAATAGGAGATCATCCCTGTTCTACCTCTGGTCTAGGATGGAAATATTTTTACCAGGCCAGGGAGGGCAGAATAATGAAAGCAGATAGTTATGGAGTCACACAGAAGCAGCCCTGCCTTTTAGTAGACATAGGACAAGTTGATTAAAAGCTCTGAACTGCAGCTTTCTAAGCTATACAAAGATTCTGATCATATCCATGTATATATTAGGCTGTGCAGATTGAGCAAAGTACATCCAAGCAAAACTCTTCATAAACTGTAAAGGGTTATACAAATATTAATTCTTATCTTGTCCATTTTTCACTCTTCCAAATAGCTAAAACTCTATTTTACAGGATGGGTTAACTTGTAGAGATGCCAAACTGTGGACACATGTGGTAATAGCAATTGCAATTAAATATAGTGTGACCTTGAGGAAATTACTTAACCTTTCTTTTGTTGCTGTGCTCCTCACAGAACAACCAAACAACATTATCCTTACTCTCACCTTGAGATGAGCAAGGTTGTGTATAATTAGGACTCTATAATCACACTTTATGATCCTGAGTCTTGTATGTGTGTGCATGTATGTGAATGTGTGGGTGTTTTCACTCTCTTTTTGTAAATGAAATGTAAATTCCTTGAAGTCAAGAACCATATTTCTTCTAGTCTGTAACTTTTACAGCATCAAGGAATGAAAATGCAATTACTATTAGAGCAGGATGAGACTTTAGCCTCAATTAGTCTAACTCCCGTCATGTTATAGATAAAAAAAAAAAAAAATAGGAGCCCAGTGTACAGATAACAGATGATTTGCCCAAGATTACATGGCAGAGGTTGAATTTAAACCAGATATTTTGATTTTAGCTTCTACATCCATTATGTCTTAGAGTAGATATTTGATATATAACTTCAAATAAGTAAGAATAAATAAAAGGCATTTAGATTAGCATTTCACATAGTAGAAAACTAGTTCAGTGGTCAAAAAAATTGTAATAAATGCTGTACTTTTTGTGTTGTTTCTTCATGGTAATATGATTTAAGAATCTCCAAAAGATAGTAGGTTAGTTTTTCTGAAGTTATTTGAACAAATAATCCTTTTGGAGGAAAACAGCTATTAGAATATGATAAATACCCGATAAATACCCAATAAATATAAATGGATAAATGAACAAAAAATAAAAAATAGTATCCTAGGGTTTCAGCCTAAAACTTGATTTCCTGTCTTGTTCAGGATTTATAACCTGCCAGTCATAACGTTCATCTATTCCATACTCTGCTCCCATTTGTTGGCTTCTCCCCTTACTTCTCCCAATGGTGCCCTTCCGTCAAATATTTACAGAGCTGAAATTGTCTCACCATTCATGCCTCAACTCCCGTGTCACCTCTTCGAAGACCTTGTCTAATCACTTAACTAAAGTAACACCACTTGCCTTTCTATATCACATGACTCTTTGATCTTCTTCATATTCACGTCAGTAGCTGAAGTGATCTTGTTGCCTGACTTCCCCGGAAGAACATAGGCTCCTTGATGGCAACAATTTCATCCTCTTTGCTTCTGTCTCCTCAGCCCTCCGAGCAGTGCCTCATACATACTGGTTGATTCATCAATTGGTGGGAAGTCTCTGTGCTCATGATCTTTCAAATTAGGCAGGTTTGCCCTCATTTTCTAGTGAAAGGAACTGGAACACCAAGAGCAAAAACATTTGTCCAAGATCCCACAGTTATGAAAAAAGAGGGGAGTAGTCATCTTCCACTTGTTCTGGGCGACTTCTATAGAATCCATCTGCTGGTAGCTCCTTAATTTTATATAAATAAGCTTGTTTTGTTGTTGTTGTTGTTGTTTGGGGTACGGGGTGTAGCTGGGTAGAATTGTGAAGGATCTGAGAGTATCAAATGCCAGTCAGGTTATTTAGCACCAATAGTCATCACAGAGAAACACCACCATACAACCACAATGTGCATTTTCTGTTGCCTGTGTCCAGACTTGTTTTGGGAACTGTCCCTGCTTACAAGTCTGAGGCTAGAATATTCTGGAAGGCCCTAGGATCACTACTGTTGCAGTTGCCAGCCTTCTAATGCTGATCCTGTGTTCTCATCAGCAGGCCTGCATAAGCATTAGAAATAAGGGAGAGGAAGGTAGAAGCCTTCTTCTGCTTTGTGCTTTTCTGCTGGATACCAGTGGTCTTCGTTGTACCAGTAAAATATATTTCTTAATGCCTGGGAAAGAAAGCCAATAGTTGGCAGAGCAAGAGTGACCCCTACACATGCTTTTTCCTGTGGGGACTTGGAATAAGATTCTGTTTGTTGATTTTCCACAAGGTCAGGTCTGGCTGAGATTGGCAGAGGTAGCTATTTCCACCTTTACTCTGCTGCCAAGTCAGGAAAGAAGCTGAGTTCTGGCCTATTTTTCATGTCAGTCGAGACAGGTAGAATAATTCCAAGGGCACCCAGAGAATCACATGTTATTAATAGTCTGAAATATTTGACTTAGTATGTGACACTTTGCATTAACTCATTTAATATTTACGGCAGTTCACCGAGTAGACATTGTTACCTAAAATGAAGTTTAAACCAAGAGAGGCTGAATGACTTGTTCAGGATCACACAGCAAGGAAGTCATGTGGAACTTGGTCCTGCGAATGCTGGGCTATCTATCTCTGCCTCCACCTGGGTCAGCTCAACCAAGCACTGCTTTTGGCGAAGAGATTTGCCTTATGATCATCACACCTTCACATACTGTCACTGGAGAATGTTCCCATTTTCCACATACTTATGGGTGTCACCACCCAGAATCAAACTGTACAAAGACTCCTGTATTTCCGTGGCAACTGCCACTTCTGCCCTGGGTCCTTGTTCACCATTTCATGTTATTCCTCTCCAAGCAGTTTTCCAGACAGGTGTGATTCCAGGTTACAGCAGGGAAGTGCAAATGACAAGAACAAGTCAGCAACAGATCTCAGGTCCAGAATGCTCATCTGCCTTGCAAAACCCAGAACCCACAGTCAGTGCCATATGGCTTAGGGCAAACAGCTCATATGAACATTTTCCCAACAATCCTTTCCAAGTGGTAAGCAGCCTAATTGGTAGTTTAACCTCTTCAAGCTTCAGTTTCTCCTCCATAAAATGGCGATGATAATAATAATTGTACCTATCTCATAAGGCTACTGAACAGACTACCATATTTTGCCATGTATAACGCACACTCACATTTTGCGCACATTATGCACGGGATGATTATACCCATGGAATGTAATCATTATACCCATGTATAACGCACATCCTTATTTTTCCCTCAAAAATTTGGGCAAAAAAGTGCACATTATACATGGCAAAATACAGTAAATATCTCAATGCATACGAAGTATTTAGGGCAATGCCTGATACTTAGTGAAAGTTCAACAAATTGTCGGTTTTTGCATTTTTTTCCTCAATTACTGTTTTCATGGGCTGATTTTAGCCGTCATTTTAATTTTCCTGGCTAAACACTTGGGAATTCTTTGTCCAATTGCCTGCATTCTTCTGGAGATTACTCTACCTCCTTTTTACCCCTCCAGAAATAGCACGGAGCCGTGCGGCTAACCTCTTTCCAGCACCCTGAGGCCAGCCCTCTCCCAGGCAGAGCTGCTGGGCTTCATCCAGAAGTGTCATTCCCTGCCACTCAGCCAGCAGGTCTCCCTGGAATGATTAATCCTTAGGAAACACGGTACACAAGCACATTCTGTGGGGGAGGGGAGGGGAGAGGGAAACACTGCATTCGTTTCTGTATTTTCACACCTGGCTCAAGCCGAAGACAAAGAGGGTACACGATATGTATTTGCCAAGAGAATGTCTATGCAAATCGAATCCCCAACCTTGTGAGCTCTTTAATACCAACAAAGTGCAACGATATCAATTTAATGATAAACATGGTTAGTTAGACACTGTGCTAAGCACTTTACATACATACTGTTAGGAAATTTATGGAACAAAGCTGTGAAAATACACTATCATGATCCCTGTTTTACAAGTTTACAGAACTAAAGCCCACAGTGGGCAGCAGTATCAGAGCCAAGGTGGAACCCAGGCTCTCGGGCTCCAGGGACTGTTATTTCTAGGAAACTGCAGTGAATGTTTCCTCCCTTCACCCAGCGTCAGAGCTCTCACTATTCTAGCTGCAACACATGGGAAGCCAGTGGTGGGGAGCTTACTGCTTCCCAAAGCAGTACAGCTTTAGTCTTAGATTGCACTGATTGCCAGAAAGTTCTCCTTCATATTGCTTTTAGTCACTTCTTGGAGCCCACACCCCACCCCGTCAGCCCTGGATCTGCCCTCCAGAGGAACGTGGAAACAAGACCTCATGCCTTTCCCCTATGTTAGCTCCTGTGCAGTAATTAAGTCAGTGTTCTGCTTACTCCAAGCCAGAAAGATCTTTTTTTTTTAATTTTTCAATTACACAGAAAGATCTTAAGCAGGGGAATGTATGTTAAAAACTAGTTGGTTATATTTTTCTAAATCTATGACAATAACACTGGCTAATACTTTATAGTACTTAATATATTTTTCCTAAACACTTTTTTATCCACACCTGGGTGTATGTCTCAAAGGTTTCAAACAAAGACCATTCCCCCGTGGCTGTTACAAAAAAGTGCCATCAGCCTTGAAAACCATATTACTTGGTAGTATGTTGGCTAGCTGGTAAATCCTGCATCTGTATTCCAGTCTGGGGATGATTTAGTGGATGGTGATTACTTGACTTTGATTTCTTTTCCATGAAAATTGTCTCCAGAGTGAATGCAAACTGGAGTCTTCATGTTAAGAGTGGGCTCTGGCACACTGAAAAGAGAGAGCTCTTGGAAAAACTCTATGAATTGTTACTTAAATGATCATTTCATTCTTGGGGATTGGCTCTAGCCTTCCCTTTAACTCTGTGACAGATAATGGGTGTTATATGGGGACAAAAGCGGAATAAACGGATGCGAGTCAGGGATAATAACATTATGCATTGCATTAAGAACTTTGATCTCACTCTCTGTAGCATATACTATTGGTGCCACATCCCCTTGGCCCACATCAAAGAGACAATTCCTGGACTCGCAATCAACTTCCTGCCTCTAGCACCTATTTGATGCTTTCTAATGACTTCTGGCTTCAGGAATGGTATCGACCCACATGTGGGGGCAAGATGGAAGATCCGACGAGTTAATGACCCCAGGAGCAAACTTAACCAAGAAGGGATAGGAGTTGGTAGTTAAATACCTCAGCTTCCTTGCCCCTCATTGGGACAGTTGTGAAGTGTGTTCTACAGTCTCTGAGGGTCCCCAGAGGGACTGAGTGTCAGCTACCCCTCAACAACTTATTCATTATTGGCTTTCCTCCATTTGAACCATCTGTTCCCTCCCTCACTTTGTTTGTTGGGACTGACTGCCTCTAAGTCACTGTTTAAACTCAAATCCTTGCCTTAGTGTCTGTGGAGATGTCCAACCTTAACAGTGTTCTTTCCATTATTGAACTAGTGGTTGAAACCTATTTTATTAGGTTACTGGGGAAATGGACAGTGTGTGCAGCATTACGGCACAGAGCCTGTAACATCTTGATCATTGTTCTCATTTCCCTTTTCCTCCTCCTGCTGCTTCTCTTACCCACTTTCTTAGGGGGAGTGAATTTTATCTGAGATGCAAATTTTATTAGCCATCAAACAAAATTTAAAAAAACACTTAAATCAAAAGTGAGGGACACAAAAATAACTTAGAGTTTGGACACAAATTTTCATACCTTTGATTAACACAAATACCATACCAGGGACTCACTTTTATTGGGTCCGGGCTCTACTGTGACTGCATGTGAGTAGCTGAAGCGGAACAGCCTTTGTAAGTGACAAATGAGACATAGAAATAGTCTACAAACTACATATGATATACAAAGGCAGAAATAGACATTTTTAAAAGTAGCCCAAAAAACCCATGATATTATCAGATTTGGGGGTCTTGGGCGAGGGTCAGCAACATATGGCCCAATGCCTGTTTTTGTAAGTAAAGTGTATTAGAACACAATCATGCTCATTTCTCTACGTATTGTCTGTGGCTGCTTTTGCATCACTAGGCAGAGTAGAATAGATGCACCAGAGGCCACAGAGCCCACAAAGGGTGAAATATTTATTATCTGGTCCTTTCCAGAAAAAACTTTACTGACTTTTGTTCAAGAACATTGCTTTGATTTTTTAAAAAAAATGTATAATGTAGCAAGTAAAGCATAAATAGGAAAATTATTTTATATCTTATAATCCCATGCTATGATATGCTGTCCCATAATTTCCCAGTTTTGTTTCCCTTTCCTTTGCTTTTTGGTCCAAAGAACACTTTTGTGGGCAATAGAGCAGGACATCCAAAACCAAAAACAAAACCAGTCCTCCTTTTTTGAATTATAAAAGAGATATGAATATTCAAGTTGGAAATGACAAGATTTGACAAGACAATATTATTGACCAATAGCAGCCATCACGCCCCTATTTTCATCCTAATGGAAAAACAAAATCTGTTCCAAGAGTTGTCCAGGCCTTTGCAGCTTTATATATAACAAATGTGAAACATGATCATTTTAAAAAACAACCCAAATTATACATAATGCATGCTCATATTCTAAAACTGATCTGTTAGAGATGCTAAAAAAAGATTGCATGTATTTCAATTTTCCAAAAAATGTCTGTTTCTCGAACACCAACTATTTTTTCTCTCTTGCAGAGCTCCAGAAATTTTGGAGATCAACCTAAAAAGAAAAAGAAAAAAAAAAAACAGTTCTGAACATGTTATTCTACTGCCAACAAACCTCCAAAGATTATCTTGTTTTACAGATTAATTTCAGACTTTGATTCTCCACGTCTACTTAACTTTTCAATCTTGTCTCCTAATAACAACATCCCCATGCTTTGCCCGCCCAGTGCTGCGCTCTTTTACTGCCGTTCTCGGAACCGCACACTCTTTCATCCCTGGTGTTATTCGCACTGTTCTCTCGGCCTAGAACAACTCCCTTTCCATCTATTAATCTTTCCGAATGTCCTCCATCATGACAGCTGTCCAGACATGACCTATACCTCCAAAGGCCTTCCAGAGTTCTCTTTGTCAGAATTAATCTCTACTTCATTTTTCTGTCTCTCAGTTAATAGTCCTTTCATCTACCCAGTTGCTTAAGCCCGAAATATGGAATCATTTTTATGTCTCCCTCTCCATCAGCCCTCATATCCAACCCATCTCCCAGCTCTGTCCATCCAATCCTCAACATATGTGTTGAATCTGTCATGTCCACTTTAAGCCACTATCATCTTATTACTGAACAGTCATTTATCTTTCCTGCTCATACCCATTCTTGTTTGCCTCCAAACCATTCTCCGCTCCAGCATACTAATCTTTAAAACATAAATCAGATGGTATCAATACTCTATTGCTGGTGGCCTCCCCTTACATTTGGAATGAAATTCAGATATCTCCATGAGTCCTGCAGCGTCATGTGGGATCTGGTCCCTAGGATCTCCCTCCAGTCATTCTCCCAGGAGCTCCAGTCCTGTGCTAAGTGCCAGGCAACATCAGAAACTTTGTGATTCTTTTCCCTACATCTGGAATACTCTTTACCACACTCTTTACATGCTCATCCTAATTATTTATTTATAACAAACAAGTGAAATCATTTGAGATGCTTTTCATAATTCCTGGAATCAAATCAGGGTATCCTTCATTACCTTGCTTTACAGCACTTGGTTTTCTTACTTCATTGACTTATTGCAACTTGCTATTATATATTTCCTTATGAGTAACTCTATAATGTTTGTCTTTCCTACTAGTCTATAATCTGTAAATTTATAACCAATGTTGTCTTTTTCAACACTCTGTACCCAATACCTCTCAGTGCCTAATACACAGTAGGTCCTTATTAAATATTCACGCAAACGAGAAATGAACAAATGAATAATTGAATGAATGGATGAATTATGTATTGTATCAAACATGTATCACCCAGTTTAATTCAAGTAACTGTACTTATAACAGCTTATCTGATATCAGATATTTTTAGGGGCCTTCCTGTTTCTCTTTCTGAATTGTAAGGGGTTATGGTCAGGCAGCATCAATTATTCAGTATGGTATGTCCCGCGGATGCTGGAAGCTGGGCCTGCCACAAACGCAAATGAAAAGGAATCAATCACCTTACTCATTTGACTATCAAATAACCTCCTTGAGGACATTAGCTTAATATATACAGGGTGGGGCAACAATAGGCTTACAATTGTTCCCATGGAAAATTGTACAAAAATTAACAAATAATAATACAATGATAAACTCTGCATTTTGCATACTCACAACTGTAAACCTACTGTTGCTCCACCCTGTACAGCTTTTAATCTGTAGTACCTGGCACATAGTAGGTGTTGTATCAAATGAAAATATTTGTCAATTCCACGGGATATACTTAAGTATTCAATTACGTAGCTCTCTCCACCCTTATGAGTTAGGACGATCAGTCTATACTCACAGCCCCAGTGCAGTACTGGATTATGGATTTCCCTCTCTATGCTTTAAGACTGGCTGTGCATTATTTACTTTTTATTATGTTTTACGGAACATTTTATGTATATAGAGTAGGAGGTAAGATAAATCTTTCAATGCCCAGACCTCCATTTACAGGTTCTGCACTAAGTCTTAAAACATGAATGAGTGAGTCAGGCTAAGAGGGAAGGGTATGTTAGATGGAGAAAATGCATAAGGAAAGAAGTGGGAAACAGCATCTTGGGCTCCTTCTTGATGACTTAGTGTAGGTGGTGCCTGGGGCTCCAGGTGTCTCTATCAGCTTGTCCCCAGGGCCAACAGAGGTGCTTACTAGGAGAGTCTACACAAATGTGAGACATGAGTAGCAGATGAAAGTGGGTCAAAGATAATGGCGCACAGTATCTGCCATTAAACCAGGGATATGGAATAAATAAGTGGTTCTTCTGTGGTCAGCTCTCAAAACATGCTGGGCTTGAGGCAGGCTCAGCTGGACACTTCTGACCAGAGCAGCGCCCAGCCTTACAAACCACGTACCTTATACAGAGTATGAAGCATGCACGTTCATATGCCTCACTCCAGAAGGGATGGAGGGCTGGAACGTGATCTTTCTAGCAGAACATGCTGCTTTTCCAAAGTCCTCATGGCTGGCCTTTCATGGTGGATGTGGGTGGTATAAAAACTTGGCTCCTGAATGTGTAAGGAGCTTGGTGCCAGGGAGGGGGCAGTCGGAATCTGGAGTACCTGGAAGAGCTGAAGAGGGACAGACGGGACATGTGTTGGAGCAGAACACTATCCTTGCTATTCAGGGAAACTGCTTCTGGGAGAAGGCGACTCAGGCCTTCCACACACCAGGGAAGGGGGTCCATTCTGTTAGGAAATGTTAAGGTTACCAACTGGCTCCTCAGAGTCCTGGAATTCTGGAGAAAGGCCTCGGGGCCACCCTTGGGAGGAAGAGCAAGACAGAGCTAAAAGGCCCACCGAATCCTATTGCTAACGGAGTTGCTTCTACTTTTAGGGGGCCGGGGCGGGTGGTTTGTAAGGTTTTTTTAATCCATTTTATTGAAACAAAATTACATAACATAAAATTTACCATTTTTACCTTTTAAAGTATACATTTCAGTGTCTTTTAGTATATTCACAATGTTGTACAACTGTTGCCACCTCATCCCCAGACATCCCCATCACCCCAAAACCAAAACCTGTAATTATTCAAGTCACTTTCTATGTCCTCCTCCTCCCAGCCCCTTGGCCACCCCTATTATTTCAACCTCTATGAGTTTGCCTGTTCTGGGCATTTTGTATAAATGGCCCCCTCTAATATGGCTTTTGTGACTGGCTTCTTTCACTTGGCGTAATGTTTTCAAGGTTCCTCCCATTGTAACGTGTCTGGGTCCTTTATGCCTTTCCATGGCAAAATAATATTCTAGGAATAGACCACATTTTGTTTATCCAGTCATCATTTGATGGAATTTGGTTTGTTTCCTTTTTTTTTTTTTGGCTATGATAAATAATGCTATAAACATCCAAGAGCAAGTGGTTGTTCGAACATATGTTTTTAATTTTCTTGCGTTTGTAGCATTTTAAATGAACAAGGTTACACTACTCCTCCTTTTCCCCCTCTCCTCAAAGCTGCTTTGTACCACTGACCCCAGGAGATGATGTAATTAATGTTTCTTTAATGGGAATATGAATACTCATTGGTGTTTGTGGCAATGTGCCAGAGGGACACTAAGCCAAAGAAGAAACATGGTGCATCTTTTGGAAGCAAACTTATTTAAAGACTGGGGGGTGGGAGCATGGGGGAAATTATGTTTCTATTTTAAATACAGACAAATATCCAATATTTCATTGATTCTCAAACATTCATGTTCTAACACCTTTGAAATTAGAATGCATATTACAATCGATGCTGTGTCACAGTTTAATTTGCAGCATTTTTCTTTCTTTCTTAGTGATGAAACAATAATGTGTCTTGCAATAAATACATCTTCAATTTTATGGATTTTAGTATTATGGAGTGCAATCTACAATCCATATAACATTTTTAAGAAAAGAATGGGAGACTTTTTGGAGCTGTTTGGAGCTGGCAGCAGTTTCTGCAGGCTCTCCTGACCATTCCTGTCCCCTGGGGCTGCGGGACACCTTGGGCTTGGCTGTGTCCAAAACCCCAGGGGATGCTTTGCATGCCCAGGTAGGGTCTTACTTGCTCTCTCTCTCTGACTTGGATTTGTGCTGCACCCTCAGCACAGGCTTCTAAAATCATAGTCCTCCCTCTAGCACTCGGCTTCACGTTCAGGGGATCCCCCTTCTTATCTCCTCACAGTGTAGCTGAAAAAGACCAGGAATTTTCAAGAATTTTACACAAGAGCCAAGAAGAAAGTAAAAGGAAAAAAATAAAAACAGTAAAAAAAAAAAAGAAAGGAGGTCAAACTTTTCATGATTGTGTTTCTGGTGTTACCATCCTATAAAGAGTAATGATGAATTTTAGTGAGACCCTCTCAATTTCGTCAGATGTTAATTACTGTTAGACTCGGTCCACGATCAGCTGTAGATGCTTTTCATCTGCTCCTTGTGTGAAGTGAGATCCATGGCTTCATGATTTCTTGGATTCCACCCCTGGTGACATCTTACAACTTGGTCCTCTCTAAAACTTCTGGCCCAAGCAAAATGCTCCATCTTTTGTCCATAAATAGCTTGGGAATCACTTGAATAGCTATGAAAGTAAAACCCCTTGCCAAAATCATAAGGAAAAAGAAAACACAATCTCACTGGTTTAACTCATGAAAAGTATTTCAGCACATTCAAAGCACCATAGCTACCAAGAAGGGGTTCGTTCAGAGGTAAGTAGTATAAGTTAGCAAATGTTTCTAACAACCATTCAGGTTACTTATATTTTGTTCCAAAACAGTAATGAACTTTTTTTTTCAAGCCCCCCCCCCCCAAAAAAAAACAACAGCAGCAAAAACTTTGAATCTAAACGAGAACACTCAGTGTTCCAGTGACTGGACGAGAGCTTCCAAGGTCAGGGGATCCACAGTGCTCCCCGTTAGAGGCTCTCTTGACTTGGTATTTAAACTCATGGTAAAGGGGTGAGGGCCTCTCTTTGAGAGGCAATTATTTTTGATGCCTGAGAGTTGTCCTGTCTTGATGCATTCTCCCTTGTGAGAGAAGCACATTTAGCAGAGGGAAAGCAGTGTCATATCCCTGCATTCATTCTGGATAGCAAACGACAGGGAGGCGAAAGACAGGTTGAGGCTTGTTATGGAAAAAAAAAAAATCTATCAAAACCATATCTTATGGGGAAAGGAGAAAGAATGAGATTATATGGCCTAGAGAAGAGAGTACTCATGATATGTGTGGTAGGGGTAGAAAGGAAACTCTCTGTAAATACATGAAGCTATATTATGCAAAAGCAACATTGGGCTCATTCTGTTACATGAAGAAGACAGCTATAGGTACAATACGAAGTCTACTGTACAACTTTGTAATAGTTAAACTGGCCTGGGATATGATGGAGTACTTTCAGAAGATCTCATTTTTCCAAGAAAGAGAGTTCAGGCAAGGCCCGTTCACTATCAGTTTAAAGAGCTGCCTAATTGAATTTTAATAGTCACTTAAGAGATAGAACTTCAATTTAAACATCCCTTTAATCTTGAATTTGTAATGACTCCAGGTTCTGTGATGGGGGAACTGAGATCCTTAGTTGTCCTACAGGAAAGGCAGAATTTAAGCTTTGACGGCATTCAGGGCCTTTTGATGGAAGCTGAAGCGCAGCCTAACACAGCAAGGCTTCAAGAACAATCAAAAGCTCAGCTTGCCTCACTCTGGCAATGTCTTAGTCATATAAATGAGCAGTCATGGGTCAGCCCTCTTCAGCAGGGTGACATTTCCCCCGTGACTCCTGGGCCTCTCTGCAGGTTGTGGCCAGCCCTCTGACATGTCTGTACTGTTCCCCACGTACCACTTGGGGGGAAACTGCTGAATGCAGCACCAACAGCATTCAGACAAGCTCACCTCCTCCTTGGCATTGCTGCAACTTGGGCAAAAATGTCCTCTTTCAAGACAGACGACCCTCTTGCCAGCAATTGCTTGTATTCAACATACGGGGCTTGTTACCAGTGCAGAGCACAGAAATTGTGCAGGTAATTTCTTCTTGCTGCCCAATCTGTGGTTTGCCCACCTTCACACCAGCTTCTATTCAGTCCTTCCCAAGATAGATGTGACATTATACACACTTGACGACCACTAACACAGCAGATGCAGTTAGATACATCCAACACCACATTAATAAAGTCCTAATGAAGAACCAAAATAACCTACCTGTCACAGAAGTTTTGTCACCCCCTAAGAAAATTAAAGTGGCCTGTTTTCCCTTTGTCTCTACTCCCTTCCTTCTGCCAGGCCCCAAGCCTTTCTTCCTCTTGTGTGTTAGTTCTTTCAGAGTAGTATCAGCAGACTTTTGTTTGGTTGTGAAATCACTTCACCATTAGCTGCATCGTTTGTAGGTTGTACGGTGAGCCAGGAGCAAAAGACTGGATAGGAGTTTCATCATCTCCTCTACTTCTCTCTCCAGCAGAAATCTTCATTTTAAGAACCTACCCCAGGACCACCTTAAATGATGCTGTTGGCAGGGATTGCAGAACTAGTGTGACCCTGCTCCTTTAGAGCTGGCTACTGCAGATTTGTAAATAAAGGGCAAGCTCCCTCCCCTAAAAATGTTCATAGTCCAACACAGGGGTCGGAAAACTTTTTTCTGAAAGATCCCGATAGTAGGTAAATATTATAGGTTTTACAGTCCAGACAACCTCTGATGCAACTGTTCAGCTCTGCTGCCATAGCTCAAGACCAACCATAAACGGGATGGAAACAAATGACTGTGACTATGTTCCAGTACAACTTTATGAAAGCAGATGGTAAGCCAGTCTGGTTCTCAAGAGGTGATTTGTCAGACCCTGGTCAAGTGGGAGAGACAAACAAGTGATCTACTGTTGCAGTGTTCGGCAGTGAGTAATATGACAAGAGCAAAGTGGCTCCGAGGGTAGTTAGGGAAAGCTTCCTGGAAGAGGTGAAATTTGTGTTATAACTTGAAAGATGAAGAGTAATTTGATCACTTGCTTATCTTCCTCCTCCTCCTCCACCATCTGCCTCAGCAGACTGATTATCTATGATTAGACTCTGATAGATTGTGGGGTCTCTGGAAGCTATGAGCACATCATCTTCACCTGTATACCTCCAGGGTCAAGCTTCCTGCCTGTATATAATCAGGGCTTCATGCATGTTTATTGGATTAAAAGGTATTCAATTTACACCTGTTTCGACTACTCTTCCCTCTGTGTTGGGAAAGTGGCATTTCTGCTTCACTCTGTTACAGCCTGGAGGAGACTTTGTAACAAGGCAAAGGAGCACTTACAGTTTGCTGCCTCCTAGTTCATGTTCTGGAGCCAGACTGCCTTGGTGTCATGCTCTGCCGTGCACTGGCTGTGTGACCTTAGATGTGTCACTTGACCTTTCTGTGCCTCAGCTTCCTCTTCTATTAAAAAAGAATGGTGATAGTATTTATCAGATATGATTGTTGCAGAGATTAGGCGAGTTAATATCAATAAAATATTTAGAAGGGTTCCTGGCACAAAGCAACTATTCATTAAATGCTGGCTATTATTAACATTACAAAGCTAGGCCTAGTTTCTTTATAATACTCTTGCACCTCCATGTGGGAGGGGGAAAAGGCTCTGGTAGCTGCTGACATTCATTTAAAAATTCTAACCAACTTGCTAGCTTCAGCCTTATTTGTTTGTTGTTTTAATCTCTCTGCCCTCCGCTGCTGCACAAGGAGAGGAATTGATTGGCAGCTGAACTGTTTAAAATCAATATAAGACGCACGTGGAGATTAAAGCAATTTAAGCAAGGTGCTGGCTGGGGTTAGGAGCTAAAACTGCTCTTGAAGGAAACAAGCGAAGAAGATGAAGAAAGTGGGTCAGAAATGAACCAGCATGAAACTGTGTGAGTGGAGGTGAGGTTACAACAATAGAGCAGCATGACTTTTTCATCAGAGAGAGATCGTTTCTTTTAATAAAAAAATAAAATAAAATAGAACCCAGAGCCCTAATCTCAAAATTGCCCCGGCCTAGTACTGATTGTTCTGCTGATTTAAACACACTTGTCTGTAAGCTCCGGGCCGGCCGCCAGGCCCCACACCCGCACGCACTTTCCCCTTCTCTGCTCTCTGCAGGAACTTCCTTGCCAGGTAGAGATGGGGAAATGGCATGTCAGTTTTGCTGCTGATATTCATAAAACCAAATCCACTGGAACTGAGCCGCAGGGACCTGGCGAGGAGGTGCAAGAGTGTCATGGTGGACAGCCACCCCGACAACCACGAATGCCCCAGTGAGACATTTGATTCAAAGGAGCAGTGGGCCCCATTGAGGGGGTCTGAATCTGCCTTACATCTACAGTAAATTCAAAGCGTTCTGAGTTAGACAAGAGAGCCCCGGTGTCCCCTCTTCCTACTTGTCTCTGACAGACAGTGGAAGCGCTTTCTTTTGTTCATCCCCTTTTATTCCTATTGCCCTACTCAGTCTGTCCTTTAGAAGCTAAATTTTTACGGACTTGACCCTGCTTTGCGCATCTCCCGTCCTATAACTGTTCCAATATGGACCCTCATATCTCCCACCCTCTATATACCACAAATGGGCACCTTACTGAGTTAGCTTCATCTCTAATAAGAAATTGCATGTGTATAGTAAACAAGAGTGTTTCCATTCTTTTGACTCCTGGGTAGGTTATTTAAATTCCTCATACAACGTGGGTGTTTTTTATGCTCAGAAAGTTGGGACATCCAAGAATCTTGGTTTGTGATCTACATCAAGAAGACCATTCGTAAAGGAAAGCATTTAACCACATTTTGAGCAGGATGTGATCAGTACTGTGGCCTTTACGCCTATGTACTTTTGGGTTTTGTCTTCAAGAGGCAATTTACAACTCCACCCTTGAGAGAGTAAGGGAGGGTTATTTACATAAGAATATGAATGAATACATGTCATCAGAATAATAGAATAGAAAGTCTCAATTTGCTAACCATCAAGAAATAATTGATTCAGTGAAGGGTCAATAACAGAAGTTTAAACATTGAGTAACAGGTTCTTGGAAAAAATAGGATATTCGTGAGATTTCAAACTATAGTCCCACAGGTCTCTTCTTAATTAAGGAATTAAGAAGTGTAACTTTAACCAAGTGATCAAATTTAGCAGTACCAATAATGGGATAAACTGGAATTATGTGCTTCCTGGTATGATTCAAAGTCCATTAGATGATATTTTGCCAAAACTGTTTAGCTTGAATCTATTCATGAGGGAACATGTCTCTATAGACAGACATATTTTAAAGTCTGTAGGGTTGAAATGTTATAATGCCTGCACATTCCTTTCAAAAGATTCAAGGAAAAAAAAGAATGTGTGTGTGTGTGCATGCGCACATAAAGCAAATGTAGCAAAATGCTAGCGGTTGTGAATCTAGATGAAGGGTATACAAGTATTCATTATAGTATTATTTCAGATTCTCTGAGAGTTGGAAATTTTTTCAAATAAAAATTGGGGGAGATAGAAGAACTCCTCACCTCTTTAACTCTTTCTAAATGAAACTATTTATTAGAGGACATCCTGAGTGAGGGACAAAAGTGCCTAGAATATCCCTGTCTTTTTTTCTCCTTTTACCATTAAAAAAGGTTTTACTTTTGTAACTCAGTTTTTCACCCCACCCCATACCTGTTTTCTTCTTATAAGGAAGATTTATTTGGGCTGTTGTGATGCTGACCCAGGATAAGAGAGGGGAGAAAGTCATGTGGGCTAAAATTGAAGAGGACTTGGCTGAGGGACTATGGAAGAGAAAAGAGACTGTAGCAGTAAGGAGGGCTGATAGAACTCGTGGGTGAGACTGAATGCCTGCTCCTAGGTAGCCCTTTGGCAGGACCACTACCACCTTCTGCTTATTAGGGGCACCTCGCTCTCTTACATGACCTCTAACAGTCTTACCACCCACCCCCAGTTGCCCTAGCCTACTAGATCACACCCACCCAGCACTAAGGACCTGAGCTGGGGACTATGGGTGCAGTCACATCTGGTGGAACACCACCAGCTGCCGTCTTAAAACAGGAACAGGTGAGACTGTTTAGAGGCCTCCTTCTGATTCTCTCTTCCAGAAATTCTGGCTTATACACTCTTGGGGCCCAAGTGCAGAGACAGGTCTTCTTCCTCCCACATTGCCCACCTAGAAGGCAGAGGACCCAAAGACCTGTGGGGCTGCCTTCTGCACCATTGCCGAGCTGAGTGGTACTCCAGAGATCTTTGCTCTCGTATTTGCCTTTTGAAAATCTCCTCTTAATATTCTGTTTCACACAACAAGCAAGGTCTCTCCACTAACCTGCTTCTGTTGCTGTTGCTGTTGTCTTGCCCTTTAATTAAACCTGAAAGCCAGGCAGGCATGTCTGAGCTAGAGGTAAACCAAAGCCAAGCACAGTCAGGGCAGGGTGTTCTTCCTCTCGAGAGCTGGAGTCTCAGCACAAAGCCTGAAGCAGAGAAGAGAGAAAATCAATAATCCTCAGCCAAACGGATTTTCAAATGGTGCTTGTAATTAGTGAGGGAGGTATGTGGTGAAGAGTTCTTCTCGTGAGTTGCTTTTGTCATTGTGTTCACGGTTATGGTCTTATGTTCTTTGCCCACCAGTCCAACTCACTATTTAAATGTCCACTTTAGATCTAGATAAGGATTCAGTCAGAAAAGTAGAAGTTACCACCTTCGCGTGTCTCCTATTGGAGTGTTCACTGGGCAGTTTTTGAGATCCTACTAAGTACATAACAGTGTGGTAGGCTTATACTAGTTGGGAGAAAAGAACGTTTTTCAAATCATGTCACAAATATATAGTCACCTACGCTGCCACACGTAGAATGGTAAGGGTGGTCTCAATGGCGGACTGACCTAGTTCAGTTGGGACCGAGAATGTATCAGTGAGAAAATGATATTAAGCTGAGATATTCAGAATGATGAGGTGTTAGCTAGGCAAAGTGTGTGTGTGTGCATGTCTGTGTCATGTGTGTGCTCAGACATGTCTGGGGTGTTTAGATGAGTGTAATTGGGAAGTGGAAAGAGTGTTGTAGGCCAAGGGAAGAGTGTGGGCCGAGGGTTCCTGCCTTCACCGACCCACTCAGGTAAAGGAGAGAACCATGGGAACCAGCAGATTGCAGGCGTGTGCTCAATGATGGCAGCACTGCCAAGTCTTTGAGGAGATCTAGGAAGGCCCACTTTGCCCAGAAACATCTCCATTACTCACTGTCAGAGGAACACTAAACTCTGTCACTGTAACCACCAACACAATCTTTGCATTCTCCTTACCACTTACGTTAGAGTGCAAAGGGTAAATCATTTCATCAATGATTTTTTTCCAGGAAATATTTATCGAGAGCCTGCAATGTGCCAGGCATAATTCTAGGAGGTGGGGGAACAGTGATGAACTCAACAGGAACAGCTCCTGTCTCCATGGACCTTCGAGGTCATTGCTACTCTGTGAGACCATGACCTCCTGGAACTGCAGGCAGGACAGCATGACCTTGGCTCTCCAGGATCAATGCCTTCACTATTTACATCTGTTGCTGCTTTGTGTATAAGATGGAGATTGTCTGGAAGGGTATTTTCAACACGTGGTGCTGGGAAAACTGAATATCCACCTAGGAAGGAATGAATTTGGATTCATCTTACATACTATACAAAAATTAACTCAATATGGATCAAAAACCTAACCTTAAGAGTGAAAACTATACACGTTGTAGAAGAAAATATTGGGGAAAATCTATTTGATGTTGGATTTGGTGACAACTTCATGCATAGGACACCAAAAGCATACAAAACCAAAAATAAATAAATAAATTGAATTTCATCAAAATTAAGAACCTTTGCATATCAAAGGATAGTATCAAGAAAGTGAAAGACAACCTCCTAAAGGGGAGAAAATATTTGTAAGTCATGTATTTGACAAGAGATTATTATCCAGAACATATAAAGAATCCTAAACGCAGGAGCAAAGGAAAAAAAAAGCACCCCATTCGAAAATGGTCAGAAGACTTGAATGGACTTTTTTTTTCCAAAAAGATACACAAATGAACAATAAGCACATTAAAAGATGCTCAGTGTCATATTATTAATTGGGGAAACAAATATAAAAACAACAATAAGATACCACTTAGCACCTATTAGGATGTTTATAATCATAAAAATTGAAAATAATGTGTTGACAAGGATATGAAGCAGTTCAATCTTCATACATTGCTGATGGGAATGTAAAAATGTTGCAGACACTGTGGAAAGCACTTTGGCAGTTTTTTAAAAGATTAAACATTGAACTACCATGTAATCCATCAATTCCACTCCTTCATATAAATCCAAAAAAACACAGGCAGAGCCTCAAACAGATATTTGTACATCAGTGTTTATTGCAGCGTTACTCACAATAACCAAAAGGTAAAAAGAGCACTAGTGTCCATCAACAAATTCATGAATAAACAAACCATGTTATGTGCATACAACAAAAAATTATTCAGTATTAAAAAGGAATGACATTTTTATGTATGCTAAAACATGGATGGACCTTCAAGAGTATGCTCAGTGATATAAGCCAGATGGAGATAGACAAATAGTGTATGATTTCACTTCCCTGAGGGACTTAAAAAAAACAAATTCTCAGATACGGAAAGTAGAATAGAGGTCACCAACATCTGGAGGAAGACAAGGTACAGGGTATTTGCTGAGGATGATTAAAAAATTAGGGGTTCAGATAATAGTGGCATTTTGCCAACATTATGATTATATTTAATGCCACTCAATTATACACTTATAAATGGTTAAGATGATAAATATTTTATGTATATTTTACCACAATAAATTAGAAAAAGAATGGGAAGGATTTTGAGTTTCCTGGGTAAACCAAGAAAAGAGATAAAGAGGATTAGGTATCAGGTGAGGAAAAAAGCCTGTGTGTGTATAGGCATGTGTGTGCACAGGTGTGTGGTGTTGGAGATGTGTTCTCGCGAGAGAGGGGCAACTTAAAGTGCTTGAGTGGGAGGGAGAGAGAACCAATGAGGAAATTCACATGGTATAATGGCCAAGGGACTTCGGTGACCTGGGATGTTTAAATTTACAGAGAATTGATATTTTTGTGTGAGGGAGACAGGAAAATAACTCCTCTCTCTATCTCATTGGGGGAAAAGACATTATAAGGAGGCAAATGAGAATAAAGAAGGCTCTGAACCCCCCCAATTAAAACACTGTATTCTGTCACTTTCGTTTTTAGGTTACCAGCGCTATGATTGAAGCTCCATCAGGACTGCGAATCTCTCTGTGCGTGGCATACTGCGCACTTCAAGTGGGAGTGTCTGAATGCCCGGATTTCATGACAGAAAGGAAAATCTTCAAGAGGTAAGATGCAGATGAGATAAATAACTTAAATGCAAGGAATAAAAGGAAGATATGACTAGGGAGAAATGGAAGTACTTCAGGAGAATGCTGGTACTCTAGAGATCAGCAAAGATGTAAAGGCTTGATTGTTTTCATAAGACAGCAGATGAGTGTGTTGGAAGACACACGTAGGACACACTTAAGGAAACATTGTTCCTTTAGCAAATGTTTTTATTTTGTACTCAAGAAAACATAATGTAAAATGAAAAAAAAAATAATACCTATCTGGCTCCTTGACCCGCTCCTGGGGTGGGTTTTCAATTTTTTTTTTCATTTCTCGAAGCTGTGAGGGCAAGACCCCCCTTTTCCATCTCAGAAGGTGGCAGATGTGGCTGACCTCCCCTGTCAGCCACATCTGCCACCTTCTGTCCTCCACAGCAGACAAACCCTGCACACAGCTTCTCTTCAACATTCAGTTACAACTTTTCCTTCCACGTGCCAGGCTCTGTGAGTAGGGCTCCCTCTCCAGCAGAAACACTGAAAAGTAGGTCAAGCTTCTCCTTTTTACTAATAGGAATATAACAAAGTAGTAAACATAAAACATGTCATATCATGATGTAAGATAAGACTACAGAATATGACAATATTTATTGTCTACTTTTGTGGCAACTTACATAAATTCTCTCTTGAAAATTCAAGGACACACACCTTGTGTTCCATGTTCTTCAGGTAACAATGCTTCAAGTATAATCCTCATCCCCAAATGAAGGAATAATCATAATTATGAAAATGGCCAAAATGCCTAGACTTTCAGGGAAAGATTTTTCTAACTGTCTGATATCCTTTGTCATTTAGTTTTTCTTACTAATTGGGAAAATGTGAATGCTGTACACTCCAAGGTAGAGAAACCCTTGCAATTGCCCCAAAGCCCTGGTCCCGAAGCCAATAAATTAAAGAAGGAAGCTGTTGTTTCCTGGGAACATAGGATCATTATAATAACAGTCAACCTATATGTGCATGTGCACACACCTGTATGTAGTATGAGGTTCATGTTTTCAACTTCATACATAATGACCTACAAATGAGGTTAGTTCTAATTCACCTCAGAACATTGTAGTAAACAATGATACTCCTAGCTCTTAAAAAATTCACCCAAACATTGCAGATTCCTTCTGCAGTACACCACGTGCCCTCAGCCAGTAAAGAAGTGCTAGCAGTTAGGAATCCATGGCTTTGAAGGCCATGACCATCCCAAGAGCACTGACAGATGTATATGTCACTGTAGTCACATGGCTACTCACAGTTTTTCTTCCCAGTATTAGAATTACCTCATGCTTTCTCACCTTCTGAGGAAGATCTGTAGCATCCACTGTAAGGATAGTTTTACAGAAGCTGCAGTGAACAGGTCTCTGGGACTCCAAGCTGAGACGGGAAAATGGAACATTGTGGTCCAGCGGCGTCCACTCAGGAAATGTGGATGCTTGCGGTAGTTACAAATTTAACACAATTGGTTGGAAGGACAAAAGTAAAAGGAGACCACGGGGAGCCATGTCTGGACAATGTTTCTTCCCAAGCAGATCTTACTCCTTATACCCAATAGTGATGTTATAAATAAAATCAGACCCAAGACATGAAGGCACAGTTTTCATTCAATTTTCTCTTATTACCTCCCTAACTATTACCAATTTTTCTTCCTGTATGGACCTACAAATACGTCTCATTTTGAAACACTGCTTTCTATTTTTCTAAGCCTATAAAATAGTTTTATTATCCCTGTGGCTATTTTGCCCAGTTCACACTTTCAGTACTTTGGGCACTGATGTCATATTGGACAGTCTGGCTCATTTTATAGTAGGTAAGTGTTGCCTAGATCTTGCGCTGTAAGCCATGGCTACAAATTCCCATGATCAACCCCCCTCCTGCCAAACCTGACCTCTAGAGCAGAGTTGGTTGTTCCCCCCAAGAGGTTCTTTCTGCATGTCTGCATGGTGTCTTGTATGCGTTTAGCACAGCTCTCTGTTGCATGGAATTTTTAATGCTTGGATGGCCTTAGTGCAATTTGGGGATGTTGTATCTACTCCAAAGCCACTTAGGTCTATGGAGAGATTTAAAATGCTCCATCCCTCTACCTCATGTACTTTATAATTCTACTCTCAAAAGGCCTCAAAAGGTTGTACCTTTCTCCATGTGGGATTCCAATTATATCAGACAGGTTCATTATCCCAGATCAAGGTGCAGAAAGTAATTTCTTGGGGGCTTTCCACCACTCAGAATACCAATAAGCACTTATGGAATAGTCTTTCATGTTAACAGAGATACTCACTTTAAATGTACATATCACTAGTTACACACCAGGATACTTTTCAGAAATTGTGTTCACACATCAGTCAGCTCAGGTCTGTCATGTGTCATGTTAGACACAATGATTATCATTAGCACCTTGACAACCCACTGATTTCCTTTTTCACATAATAAAATAGAACAATATAATTTTGTGCTTGAAGTTCCCAGAGTTTATCCATTTCTAGTTCCATTTTCCTTCCAGACATAGTATAATACTACATTTCCCTACTTCCTTGCAGTCAGATAGGACCATGTGTCTAGTACTGGTCAATGGGCTGTGAGAAGAAGTGATATCACAATCTCCGGGAGGAAGTATTTAATGGCCAAGAAAAGACCTCTTTTCATTTGCCCTGCCACGTTGACCGTGGAGGCTATGTAGTCTAGATGGCACAGCTGAAGGACAGTGCAACCTCCACCAGCCTCTGTCACCGAGTCAGCAGATGGTGGATTATTGCTCTAGGAGTCGCCTGGACTTTACATGAGTGAAGAACTGCACCTGCATTTTGCTAAACCTTTGAAATTTGGGGCTTTTATTTTTATCACTATAGCATAATCTAGGTTTTCCTTCTCAATAAAGATGTCTTCTACATTTAGGCACAATATCATATGGCCCTACTTCCATTTACATTTAATGTTCAAGTTAAGACCAGGTATCACTAAGATTTAGAGTTCATGGCTGGCCTCTGTATACACACCACCCAGTCTATCACAAACAGCTACATAAGGCTGTACGATCTATCAGAGGCTCTGCAATCTACATATGCTTCCTACAATCCAAGTTCCATGCATGCAAGTATCTGGAGAAATTTAGGTAAAGGGAATGGCCCCTGAAACAAAAATAATCCTCATCAGAAGTAACAGGTTTATGGGCACAATAGTAGTGAGGTATTGCTGTGATAATGCTTTATAAAATTTTGTGGTTTTACAGCAAAATCATTTATGATCCTGACATTCTCATTCACTAGTTTACGGGTTGCCTGAAAGACGGGGAAGGGGTGCTCTGCCACAGGTTGTGTGTCATTCATGTTACAGGAGCTCCATTCTGGGCCAAGAGGCTGTCCTGGGAGTGGTCTTCTCATAGTGGGTAGCAAAAGCGCAAAAGACCAAGACAAATCAAGCAAACACATTCTCTATTCATGGCTTACCTGCTAACATATCATTGGCCATGGAAGCCAGATGGCCAAGCCCAAAATGAAGGAAGGTAGGTTTGGGGTGGAGATGTATACTCCACCTACTCTCCTTAAAGGCACAAGAAAACCATGTGAAAAAGGGGTGTGGGTGTATAATTCTATTAAACAGAAGGAATAAAAATAGGGAAAAAACTATTCTACCAAAGAAATCGTACTACAACAGGAAAATTTAACTAAAGGTCTTTTATTTCAAATGACTTTGAAATCTTAAATTATACTTTTCCATGATACCATTCAGCTACATATTTCCTGGTCCTCAACTATTTGCTCTTTTTAAAAAAAATTTTATATTAATCTACTTGCTTGTTGATTATTTATTTATGGCTTTTTGTGTCTTGGTCGCCTAGTAGCTAACCCTTATGTTGTGTCCTATTTTGGCAAAAGATATTTTAATTTTACTCTATATGGACTTAATTTTTTAAATAAATCATAAAATTATAAATAACTCATGATTTAATCAGTGGGTTATAATATTCCTCCCTTGAATTATGTAAACAAACACATATATTCAACACAATATGGTTTTTTATTTTTCAAATCAATAGTTGTTTTTCTTGGGGGTTTTTTTGTTTGTTTCTTTTAAAATCAATATACCAACTGAGTAAATAAGTCATGTCTACTTCTTTACCATTTCTTTGTAATCTAACAAAGAGAAGTTCTGGAATCCTAACTTGTTTCTCATCAGAAACATTCCTTGGGGCCTGCCACAGGGAATGGCCATCCTAATACTAGTATTCCGTCCTTTTTATCCATCTCTTGGTCCTGTGCATCATGAAGGCATGTACTTGGACAGACAGTCAATAAAGTGACTAATGAGAAGACAGACAGGTGGTAATACAACCATCAACTATCCTGCTAAAGTTTCAGTTATGAGATTTTGAGCTGGGACTCAAAGTGTCCTTTGGAATGAGAGTTGGGGTGGAAAAACTGTTTAATATTCAAAATGTGTGTCAGTTCTTGGAGCATATGTGCTGCAACCTGAATTATCTGATCCCAGCTCATTCAATATGTATTAAACACCTACAAGGCAGGACCCCCCAAAACAGAATTATCTTCTGGAGGGCAGGCCCCTTGTAGTACAGGTATCCCCCACTAGGTGAGTGTTCTAGGAACCCATCTGTATCAGGGTACCAGCTGGCATTGTGGTGAGAGGCTGTGTTTGGCGTCAGTGAATTTTCTCCCAGCCACCCAGTGTGTTTGCCCTTTTCATGATGAGTGATTTATGCATGCACCTGCCTACACTGCCCTGAGTGTTAAGCAGTTTTTGACTCAAAACAGAATAACCCTATGCCCCACCCTCTCTATTCACCCAGTCTCACCCTGAGCAACTTTTTTATGTTTTCCTGGATGAGAAAAGTCCTCAAAGGGAAACATTATGCCAATGTGAAAGAGGAGAAACAAAAAACAACAGAAGCACTAAAAAGCATCAGAACTGATGAGTTCAAAAAGTGTTTTGAGCAGTGGAAAAAACATGTTAATAGGTGTTTTCAATAGATTGCACCAAGTGGAGAGTACTTTGAAAGTGACTTAAGTTTAAACATGTAAGAATAAATACACAATTTTTTAAAAATAAATTTTGGTTCTTTTGCCCCCCTCCTTGTATGTTTCAGGCACTGTTTTAAAGCCTGGAAATATAGCAACCAACAAAACAGACAAAATCTCTGCTGTTTTGGAGCTAACATTTTAATGGAATCCTAAGGAATCAGGAAATAATTGTTGAATAACTTTCAAAGTAAGACTCCTATTGGTAAACCCTCAATGGCTACTTTTACTTGGGGCATATCATCCTAATGAGACTAAGGAAAAAAAATGATCCTTCTTCCTTTTTTACTTAAATACTAGCAGTAAGGGTGGCCCCAGCAGGTTGAAATACTTTTGTCACTTACAAGTCTGCTGATGGAGATATAAAGATGATAATAATGCACACGTTTTGCTTTTCTAAGCTCTCCTGATAAGAATACACAGTCTCTCCTAGAGGTATTGATGTAATATGCTTTAGGTGGAGCCTTGAATTAGGATGATTAATAACAAGTAGCTCAGTGATTCTTATGATCAGCCATGTTCGGAAAACCGTGATGAAAACACAATAGCAGAAACGAGAGAATAGATTCAGGCTCTGAACCTCATTTTTTTTTTTAAATTATCACAACAACTGGGATATGTAGACATCTTTGTCTTTCTTTTACAGGTGATGAGTAGTTTTTATAAAATCACTATGTAAGTGACAGATCTTAAATTTGAACCCAAAGAATGTCTCCAAAGTTTATACTCTGTCACAACACACTGTCTTTTTAATTGCTCCTTAGATCATTCACTCATTCATTCATTTATTAATTGATTGAATATTTGTTTGAAAAGATATTTATTGAGTACAGTCCTTGGGATAGATGATATGGGAAAAGGGGAATGAAACTTTGGGTAAGATCCAGTGAACTCAAAATCTACAAAGTATTGCATTTATTTAAGTCCATGAAACATGGCACGGTAACTCAGAGGAGAGAATGGTCAGTTAACACTGGAAATATTCTTCACGAAGGAGGCAACATCTTAGAATGTGAGCAGATGGGGTCGGGGGCCAAGAATTCTAAGTAGAGAGAGCAGCATGAAAAAAATCCAAAAGTCAGAAAACAGTTTAGAGGAAATCAGAAGACTAAAGAAGAGAGGTTCTGTGGCCACACATCTAATTTTAGAACATGTAAAGTGGTATTTAAGATTGGCAGATTCCACATATGCATTAGATATCAGAATCCTTTTGAAAATTTGAAGTTATAGCAGCACAGGGCCACCTTTCCTCCTGGGCACAATCTGCTGAAACTAAGTAATAGCTGCCCCTGTCACAGGGAACATCTACTCTAATTCTCTTGGGCCAGTGTAAACGCTCCTGTTATCTGCTGAGCCACTGTGTGCATATGAGTTCAGCCCTTTGAGTAGAAGACGTAGAGTATGTCGCAACAGATGAAGCTAGACAGATAGATTGGGGCATTGGCAGGTTTCTTTTCCCAGGGGATTGGTTGATGGAAAAGTCAGCTAGGGGTGCTGAGTTTGTCTGCTGTTAGCTACTTAAATCAGCTTTTAACACTTTCCTCTGTGAGGAGATGGAGCCAGGATGCAGTGACAGCCCAGGACACATTGACTCCTGCCCAGGAATTTACAGTCTGCTAGACTTTCTGGGTAGATAGTTTGCTAGACAGAAAGTGTGCATCTGGGAAGGGGGTAGGGCTGTGGAGTTATGTTCTTGACCAAATAGCTTTTTCTTAAAAAATGTAAAGCTGGTTGGTGATAAGTAAAGTTCTACTTCTCCATTATTACAATACTCCTGGGCCTGTTCTGTGACTTAAATGTTAGCTTTATTTAGCCAACCAGGTAAATACTAGTGACTCAGTGAAGGGGGAGACCCATGAATTTCTAAGATTGGCTTAGCATTTTCTTAACCTGGAGATAAATGCTGGAACACATTTCAAGGAAAGAGAGAGAGACAGAAAGAGGGAAAGAGAGAAACAGAGACAGAGAGTGTCATGGGGAGTGCCACGCGGGATGCTCCTGGACCTGAGGGTTACTGTCCAGAGCCAGCTGAGGAGGGAGCAGGTCTCTGAATCCTGCAGAGCCTGTCCCAGGGTTGTCACAGATGGGAGGAATAAACACAAGTCATCGCAAACCCTTCTCTGTTTGCCAGGAAAGGGGACATGGCTCTCCCCTCTAGTGGAAAAGTCCCCAGGCTCCTGTATCCAAAGGTTTTTATTGAGAACCATATGCACAAGGGTATGGATGCAAAGCTCATCAATCAATGTCAAAAGGCTATGTTTACAGAAAACAGAGATCATAGATAACAATTGGAGGAACACAAGAGATCTGCCTCAGGTCAGGGTCTATGAATAATGTAAATCTCCTTTCCAGTATGAGCCGGTTATTATAGCTTTTGAGGGAAGAACAAAGCACTCTTGGAGGTACTTACTTCTAGGCCTGATTGTCCCAGAAACCACCCAATCCAGTTTAGGGCTGTACCTGCCTTTAGTATTGTTTCAAGCCTGAGCCAGGTGGGTGGGGCAGAGCCACCAAGAGATAAGGAGACTTCTTTCAGATAGAATGAGGACTCCGGCCATACCCAAGCCAAGCCAAGAGGTGCGGGCCTTTTTGCCCTTTCTTCGTGTCCCCCCAAATCCTTGTCCCTCTGCCCATAGCGGCCAATATCTGTCTTAAGTCATCTCTCCTCATGAGAGAACTTACCCGTCATCGACAGCCGATCATCACAGGGCCAAGCAGGGTGATGTGAGGGGGGCTGCACCCCTGCCAGGGGGACAGGTTTTCTCTTCTCAGTGGCCTGCTTTCCCAAGGCCTCCTTGATTATTTCCAGCCTTGGGGCCCTCTTGCCTGTTGGTGAGGCTACAGTCCCTGAAACCAGACGGGATGGTTCCCAGCAAGAGAGAACTACAAAAAGAAAAATTCAGCAAATATTTATTGAACCTGCTGTGTGCTATGTACCTTTCCTGGTAGACAAACTGGTGACCATATGATGGAGAACATGCTAGACATGATTTTTTCACTGAAGACAAATACTATAGAAGTTATTTATCTGAATACAAAAATACATGAATATGAAGGCTCTGGGTCAGTTAACCCAACAGTAGACAGAAATTGGGTGATGGGATGCAGCCACTTGTGCTCAGCTTAAACACACTTGAAGAATAATTCTCATTCTAAAAAATGAGTCAGGGAATACTGACTGAGTTCACGACAGCTGATGAAATGACAAGTGCGTGAGATTTGGAGTCACCAAGTCCACAGTTTAAACTGTGCCCTGTCATTTAAAAGCTCTGTGGTAACTAGCACATTTCTTTGAGCCTCAATTTCCCCTTCTATAAAATAGGAATCATAACTGTTTTTACTTTATCACAGAGTTCGGGTAAGAATTAGATGATACTACTTTCTCAGACACTCAGTAGGTACTTTAGAAACAAGAAATCACATTCCACCCTGACTAGTGTGGCTCAGTGGATTGAGCACCAGCCTCCAAATAGAAAGGTCACCAGTTCAATTCCCAGTCAGGGCGCATGCCTGGGTTGTGTCCTGGGTCCCCAGTTGGGGGCATGGGAGAGGCACCCAATTGATGTGTCTCTCGCATATTGATGTTTCTCACCCTCTCTTTCTCTCTCCCTTCCCCCTCTCTAAAAATAAATAAAATCTTAAAAAAAAAAAAAGTTATCACATTCCCTCTTCAGCTTTCTTAGGGACATTTTCCAAGTCATTAGCAATCCCAACTAATTTTGCTTATTCTGGAGGATAGAAGACAAAATAAATCCAGATCCCCAAAGCCATAAATGAAAGCTAATGAAAAATAAATGTTCTCTCACTTCCTTACTCTGCTGCCTGTGCACCATTTCTCTTGATGCATGCAGGTTCCTCTGCTCTTCCCTGACTTCAGACACTGAACTTTGAGTCTTTATCACATCAGCAGCACCAAGTAATTCCATGCAGAAATCTGACATTTCCAGTTGAAAAAAATAAATTGATTAAAATTCAACAGACATGTAGTGTTCGGCATTTAAAGGTTGAGGAATCTGGGGAACTAGCAACTGTAAGATAATTCGACACTTAACGCAGGCGGCAGCCACCGGGAAGTGTTCTTTCCCTCATCACGCCAACATTTGACTGCTGGGAACATAATTGTGGCAAATGTAATTACAGCTTCAAGATGGGCCATCCTTCTTTGGTCTTCAGTAGTTAGTCTTCCACAGAGTAAGGAAACATTGATTTGACTTTCCATGGATTATGTTTTCACTTTTGTTAGGCAAGAAAGACTCTTTCCTATCCTTGCTTGAGTTCTTAGGCACTGTCTTTTTTTTCCCTTTAGCAGTTTCCAGAATGACTGCAAGCCAGTTGGTCTTTGTTTAAAGAGGGAGAGAGAGCAGAAAATGTGTAGTCCATGAGCTCCAGGACTTGACTTATTACACCTGCCATACATTTTTGTTGACTGAATGAATTAAAAAGCCAAGCTTAGGCTCTTTCAGAAACTCTTAGATCTTGGGCAAGTGACTCACTCTGGTCCTCAATTTCTGTCTTAGTACAATAGGGACAGTTATGCCTATTGCATGTTAGCTTTATGTTTCCTCCTCTAGGGAGTAATCTTCGCTAATACCAGGACTGGATTTTTTAGGTCAACAGTCCACCCCATCCCTGAAAGTGCCCAGCACAGTGCCTAGAGAAGGGTAGGCGCTCACCGGTTTAAAATGAATTAAAATCCATGCCATGTGGCCAGAAAAATGAAATGCCAGAAACCTGAGTCTAAATCCCAGTCCTATTACCAATGTATGATGTTGTTAATGGGGGAGATCTGATTCTTCTTGCCAGTGCTGTCAAGAATTACAGATCAGCAAATCCATTCGTGTGCAAGCAGGGTTTATTGGTGATACGTTCTCATGGAAGAGAACAGGTCTTACCGAGGTGAGAGGGGGTGAGAGGCATAGGATCAGGGCAGAGCAGGGTAAGGGAGGTGAAAGTAAGGGCAGCCAAAGGCTGGGGTGACAAGCGTGCCCCCTGGTCCTTTGTTCTGAGGACTTAACATAGTTGGTAGGATGAGAGTGAGGGGGATTACATATTGCTTGACAGGTAAAGGTAGTGCCAGCTTTGGCAGGGGCGGGGTGAATACCCAAAGATATTAATGGGCTTCCTCCTTTGAGCACTATGGGCCCTTTCCAGGCTTTCAGGCCTTGGGATGAAAGTAGTTTCAAATGCCTTCTTTCCCAGACAGTGGAGACGACACACAGACTCTCAATGGCTTCCTGCCTGCCTGCCTTGGTTTACTATTCATCCTACCTAACTGCCAAAAGGCATTTCCTGGTAACTAGGACATTAGACACTGGTCAGCAACAGCAGCACAGTCTCAAAGTTCTTCCTGTGCTCTCTCCCGACTCAGTGAAACTTACAGGTCTTAATTTACTCATCTATCGAATGACAGATTTATGTTAGAAAATCTCCAAGGTCCCATTGAGTTCTGGTATTCTTTGACACATATTCCTGTTTTATCAGGACTTTATTCATTAGGAATCATTTACTGAATCTTAATGGTGACTTGAAATTAAAACAAATAAATGAGTTATTAGTGAGTACATCAGCTGACAAAGAATGACATGACTGCTCTCTGCAAATATCTAATGAGTTTTTATAATGGGGCTACTGATCACTTGTTCTCATTTTTGCTAACAGGAATAGGCATTGGTTATTGCAGGCAAAGATGCAATTAGATATACAGAGAGGTCTCTTGATTACTATGGGGATAAAATGATGTCTGCCTTCAGTTTCCTCTACAGGTGAATGCTAGAGTCTCTAGTGAGTCAATCAATAAATCAACAAATATTTGTTAATCCTGCTTACTGCTCATTTTCCTCTTTACAGCATTTTATTCAAAGTGTGGATCAGAAACCAAATGCATCAGAATCACCTGGAGCTCATGTTTAAAAATGTAGTTTCTTAGACTCATGCCTACTGAATCTGACCCTCTGTGGCTAATTTCTAGAATTGGTGTTTTAATAAGCTCCCCCAGGTGACATTTCTGTGCATCCTAAAGTTAGGCAAATGCTGTTCTTGAGTTTAATAGCCTAAACAATATTTTTCTCCCAGCCTTGTGGCTATTAAAATAATAATAATAATGGCAGATATTATTTGTTGAGCACCAACTATGGGACAAACATCTTATATCATTTACAACAGTCACACTTACACTGTGAAGTAGGTATGATCCTACCTAAGAGATTAATAAACAGGCACCAAGTGGCAAAAGGACACGACCAGAAAGTGACAGGACACAACCAGAAAGTGACAGGATCAGGGCTTGAACTCAGGTCTCCTGACTCCACAGCTGCTTTCCTGGCCTGCTGGCTTCCCAGAAGGGCATTCTGCAAGACTCATGTCCTATATCCATGACCTTGCTTGTGTCTGAAAGCAGAAAAGAAGGAAAGGTCACAGAGAGGCAAGCTCATCCATATTCAGTCTGTTAGTTTCAGAGAGGAAACTAAGTAGGAGATGGGCCTCTAGCTCCCTGCAGAGATGATAAAGTGTGGTCTCTCCAAAAATTCACAGATTTTTTTCTTTCCTTCTTTCAAGGAGAACCTGGGGCTTTGTGTGTGATCTTACTGTGACCCCTATAGGTTACTCAAAACAGAATAAGCTGATGACCTCCATTACAGATCTTAGTCTGAAGGAGAACTATAGGGAGCCACTTCCAAATGGCCCCCATTTCCATTACTCCTTGTAATTGCAAAGTAAAATCTCCCTTTGGATTCTCAGTTTCTAGAAGTCAGCAAAGGTCATGAAAAAACTGTCCCTCCTCACTTTTAACAAGGAAGCATAATAAATACATTGTTAACCGGCAAAACTGACAATTTCACAAAGAAAAATCGACTAACCATTTATGCCCATTAGCAATGACTATCTGAGAGGTGCGTCAGAAGGGGAAGGCAAATTTTAGACAGGTAAAATGGGTCAGTGGTATACAAATGCAGGTGATTTTAGGAGACACTTAGTCCTTCCCTAACATCTACTAGATAGCTGCGAAATAGGCTCAAATCTTCAATATGTTCCCAACTAATTCATTAAGGGTCAAAAAGTCACCCAATCCCCTCATCTGGAATAGTTAAATGAAAGCATTACAAAGGCAGAGGAGTGGCTGAAATGATTTCACTTCTCACTGAGGTTCATTCGTTCAACCTGCCTTGATTGTCAGGCTAAGAAGCATGGAAACTGCAGAAATAACTAAGTAACAGCCCCATTTGGAAAAGCTCATGGTCTTGTGATTCACTGGCTATGGGAGGAAGGAAAAAAATAATCTACCACTGGATAATTCTCAATTTAGAAGAGATGACAGGACAGGATTATGTCAAGAAAATCAGATAAAAATTAAGGTTATGAGAGCAGGTGAAAGGCATGGCCATGAAATTGCCTGGGTGCCCTTGGATAAGTGATTTAACCTCTTTGCACCTTGGTTTCCTTACCTCAAATATGAGGGAGTTGAATGAGGTGATCTCAATGGTCCTTTCTGGCTCTAACAGTCTGAGATTCTACTTCTATTTTATAAACATATAGGCCCCTAAATGTAGACATATGACTTGCCCAGATCTGTTTAATAGACTTAATAGATCTAAATCTAGTATAACATTTCCCCAATGCTCAGAGAATCTAAAAATCAGTTTAGAATCTAAGGTTCCTTAGTGAGAACTTGGACTAACCCTATCAATTTAGAAATAAAGACACTGAAGTCCAGAGAGGCAAAAGAGCCTTCCCAAGGTCACCTGCAAATTAGTAGCTGGCACTCTTTGAAGGCAGGCTTCTGGGTTCCTAGTCAAGGAGAAAGCTGACCCAATGCGCTTCCCTCCCCACCTTGCTGCCTGTACATTCAGCACTGTGTACTTTTTCAGAATAGTTTTTTAAACATACAAACACTTTATTAGTTTTGGAACATAAAATGTATTATGTATGCCCAAGATTGCTTTTAGAACCAACAGGTTCATTGATATGAATGTTTCAGAAAATAGGGGATATAGGAGATTTTTTTTTCCAAATGCCAAAAGTATTTATAGAAAAAAAAGTATCTTCTTACCATGTTTCTGTGCTGCTTTTCTTCATGTTAGTAACTTGATCTTTGAGTAAGGACTTCCAGAGATATTGTGAGACAGTCATGAAAATGGGAACAGCTATGGAATTATGATATTGCTGTGGATGAAGTTAGTGAAGGTCATTGTTTGATTATATAATTTTGGATGCTGCTTGTAGTAAAAAAAAATCAGACTTAGATGATAGATGAAATTTATTGCATAAAATATATAAAATATAGACAGGTAGGGTAAGCTTCAGGTAAGGATTGATCCAGTGGCGCAATAAGGTCACCAAGAAAAACACCACATGCTTTTCTGTCTCCTCTTTCTACTGTAGCATGGGCTTCATCCTAAGCTTAGTTTCTTTTGTATTCATGAGGCAGTTGTTAGCAATATGCTGGCTACATACTCCTTTACACTGTTCAGTGAGAGACAAGTCATCTTTTTCTTCTGACTGACCCACAGAATTTGAGCCTGACTCTCATTGGATCAACTTGGATCACTTATCCATCTTGAACCAATGAGCACAAGATATAACAGCTATCATCATAGTAAACTTATGTTTGTTGGCTAACTGAAATAACTTCTAACTCCTTGAGATGGGAGAGAATTTAATTCCTTTCCAAACTCCATGGATATTACACAGCAGTTAAGAGGAAGAGTGGATGTTGAGGGGAATACCACAATGTAAACTGCAGTAGTGAGGGTAAAGGTGATGCTGCTGATGGCGATGCAGGTGATGGCGATGATGAAGCAGTGAAGTAGAATGGAGACGATGAAGGTGGTTATGCTGATGAAGGAAGTCATCAAGGTAATAGGTATTATGATAATAATGATAGTGACAGTGGTAGAGAGGTGCTAAAAAAGGATGTTAATGAGGTTAATAATAAGGAAAAAAGCAATAGGCCAACATTCAGTATGTTTGTGTGTCTATCCCATGCATTCTTCTTAAGTAATCTGACCTGGCCACAGCTCTTGTTTTCCCCTTTATATAAAACTATTGTGTCCGCTTTTCCTGGCCATTGATGATTGGCCTGAGGATGAACACCTGATCCAGGAAAAACAATCTATAGTTTGGGATTGGTTTTGGAACCAATTGGAACTTCTATCAAGAATTTTCACTATGACACAGTTGTAGTCAGATGGTGATAGGCTCTTGAAATGACAGGTCTAGTGTCCCTTATTGCTGTATGTTGTTCAGAATTGTTTGTTCCCTCCCAACCATTGCTGTTCCCTGCTCCATATCCTCAAGTCTTTACCATGTGACATACCCTGACCAATGTGATGTAAGCAGACATGATGTTTGTCTCACATGAATAGAAGCTTTCAATTTCATTGCATGTCGTGGCTGAGTTCTCTTGTTCTGGGCCACCTCTGTGAGAACAGCAGGCCCCAGATAGTGGCTTTTACTTCAGCCTGAATTGCAAAATGAGAAGATGATGAATCCAGCTAAATCTAACAGAGTTATAGTTGACCCACACCCTCAAGAAATAGGAGTGAAAGTTAAATATATATTGGTAAGATTTTGAGGTTGTTTGTTATACAGCATAACCTGCCTAAAAGCTGACCAATCCATTTACACTTTGGCCCGGAGCTAACAACAGAGTTTGCAAAGCCACATGCAATTGTAGATATGAAGGAACAGAGAACCCACAAGAAATCATAGGAAGTTTGTCTGCAGGAAGAATTAAACACTATTTCAACATTACTCTCCTGGGGAGAGCTGGAAGAATAGAGTTGGGTCTCAAGACATTACAATGGCAAGATGAGTGCAATGCCAGATGCAATAGCCCCAGTGTAGACTCAGGCCCTATAACCTCATCCCTACCCTTGTCACCAGCAGAAGCAGCTCCACATTGGAACTTCTCCCCGATGCCTGCTATTTATTTACTTTTCAGCTTCATCAATCAAAGCCAAATTGCTATTTTTTTAAACTTCAAGACATAAGGAAAGAAGAGAGAGAGAGACAAAAAGAGAGCAAAAGGGAAGTAAATAAAACAATAATACTCTAAGTGAAGGACTCATCCCTCATTGGCTTATTTCCTTCTAAGATCAGGTGAAAAGGGCATCTCACTACAACTGATTCAATTCTCTTTCTTACTGAGGATAGTATTTCCAGTAAATCAAACCTTCTTCAGTGTGGACCTATTTTCTAAAAGTTATGTTTTGACTCAGTCACAAGTTTCATTAAAACACACATATTCAGTGGCATTTTTCTCAAAATATTTTCTATGAGACTTCCTAAAGTTAAAAATTTCCATAAATATTTTTAAGCTTGCCTTATTTTTTCTTAATGTCACATAAATATTACATAAATTCAAGTAGAAATTTAAGAAATTATTTTTGTGGAATCTCAATTTCTTCATCAGTAAAAAGAAAATAATATCTATGTCTTAGGGATCGTGTGATATAAGAGAAAATATGGAGGGTGTCTGACACATAGTAAGGACTGTACAAATGACAACTGTTATTAATATTGAGGGAATGGATGGGGTGGGACACCTGGAAGAAATAGAAGTGGAAAAAAATTTGTAAATTAAATATCAAACACAGACCCATAAGGAGCTGTTTGGGAGAAGGCAGAGAATAAGTTATGCAAACACCAAACCTGTCCAATGCTAACAGGAAAGGGAACCCAAAGTGAATTCCATCTGCTTTCTGCTTGCACCTGCTATTTATTTACTTTTCAGCTTCATCAATTGAAGCCAAATTGTTGTTTTTTAAACCTCAAAGCATAAGGAAAGAAGAGAGAGAGGTGGAGAGAGAACAAGAGTGTAGGAAATAAGACAGTAATAGCTAATGTTTACTGAGTTCTTACTATGTGCCAGGCACTATTCTAAGTTTCTTGCACAAATTATTACACTTACTATTCATAGCGACTCTACAGGGAGGTTACTCTTGTTGTCCCTGTTTCACAGGTAAGAACTAAAGTGCAGAAATGTTAAGTGATTTACCCAAAACCTAACAGTTGCTAGGAGGGAAAGTCAGCATTGAACCTAACCAGTCTGGCTCTTTAAATCCCTACCTAATATGAAAGGGAGAAATACCCTAGGAGAGGGAGGAACAGTAAAAAGGATATCATCTATTCCCTGAGGGTGAGCAGATCTTTATATGTGGGGCAGAAGGCAGTCTGGTTTGGTAGCAGTACAGTTGGGGACCCATTCCTGATTCTTTTTACTTACAGCTGCCATTTGGTTTATGACTTTGGAAGGTTCAGTAAATTTCTTTGAACCTCAGTTTTTTCATTTGCGAAATCTTGTAGTTTTCTAACTCATCTCTGTGGATAAAACAATACTAGGACAATACTTATCTGACTGTTGTAAAAATCAAATCATGTAATTTATGTAAAGCAATTAGTGCATGGTAACTGCTCAATAAATGATAGCTTTTATCATGTTAATTATATGTTATGAAAATTAGTTGGAGAGAAAGACTCAAGAAATTCTCCATGAATGAAGTAATATTTTAGCAGCTCCTAGTGGATGGAGAGGGTTTTCATAAGCAGAAATCAGATGGATTGTGTGTTCTTAGAGAAGGGAAAGCATGAGCCAGCCGTTGTTGTAGGAAAACACAGAATTGATGTTCTGAATTCACTATTTCAAGAACCAGGGAAGCAGGTGATAGAGTTTAGAATTGTATTGCTGTGAAAATTGTCGAAAGGCAACCCTTAGGAGCTTTACCATGGCAGACCCTCAGTCATCTAGGAACTTTCACTAAGTGGAAAGATGTTCCCAGAAGCACCTCCATGCTGGAGGTTTTACTGTAGCAAGACACAGATAGACCACGATCTGTTTCGGCAGCATTGCCAAGAAGCGTCCACCCGAGACCCTCTGGTCCCAGAAATAGTTAGCTTCTCCCTTTATATGCTCCTAAAGCTGTTGGAGGAGCTACTGACCAAAGCCATCATGGGATCTGACTCCAATGCCAGAATCTTACTTAAACTGGGCCCAGATGTGGTTTAGGGTCTTCAGATACATCTCCTTATGTATCCCTCTTCTTTATCCAAAAACCTGTGACCTAAAAAGGAAACATCTTCCCCTACTGACCCAGTATACCATAGTGAGATGGAGACAGAATAACCATGAAGGACAATCCTACTTAAAAGGAGGAGAAATGGGAGTGCCACAGACCTTACGTTACAAGTCTGGGAAAATGCTGTTGCGTCTGCTCTGATTTTGGAACAGGTAGTGATCTTTGACTAAGGCCTAGATTTTCTTCCTGGGAGTGGCTCCAGAACCGATTACTCTCCCTAGTTCTTCGCTTTGCCCTGTGGGATCTTGACCCCACCCTCTGGGCTGTTCTTCCAACTTTATAAGAAAGAGCCCTTGTTTAAACCAAGTACATTCCTTAGCCTGTTCCCAGCCTATAGGAAGTTGGGGGCTTAGAGGTCTTTTAGAAACATGAGCAGTCTTGTCCTGTGTAATGTAAGCTGGCGGTCCATTGTTGGTACAACTCTTTTAAAATCTTTATGGGCTTTCTCCTTATCAATGAAGAAATGTGGAATCAAATGTCCAATTTATTTGGCAGAAACAGCAGTTGTCATCCTTTTTACATGTTGCTCTTTAACCATGTGCTGTGCATTAAACTGCTTTGGAAAAAATGCCTTTAAGACTCTGAGAAGCCTTTTTCTGATGGAGAAGGTCTACTGGGCACAACTTTAAATCTTTTGGGTGTCTTAAAACCACACTTTTGATACCATCAGGCAATTTATTACCTTATGGATTATTCAAAAGTTTAGTGAAGGCCAGCTTTTGGCCAAAAGTGGTTTTATTCATGATTTTTCACATATCAATTCAGTGCAAAACAAGAATCAGAAATTTATATCCATCTTTAAGCACTTTGAACTATTCTAGTTTTTCTTCTATATGTTTTGGCTTTAAAAAAATTCCCAAACCAGTATTACCCCAAAATAATATCCAATTGTAATGTCTTCTTGACCATATATTATTTCTTAATTCTACTTCACAATTATATTCATAGATTAGGGATAGTTTCTATCTTACAGTTAAGAGGAAGCAGGCTCACAGAGGTTAATTTTCATTCCAAAATTACACTGAGGCTAGCATAACCAGTGTTTAAACTTCAGTGTCTGTCTTCAAAGCTAGAAAATGGACCATTTTACTCCACCGTGTCTCATCATAATAATCTTACTGCCTCACACTTTACAGTTTACCAATGGTGATCTCATTTGATCCTTTTAATCCAAGTCTGACAGGTTAGAAAAGGAGGAATCTCTGTCGTGGCCACATAACTGGCCAACCTAAAACATAAAACCCCCTCTTCTCCCATCTTCATCAACAAAATAAATATACAGAAGTTTAAAACAACATTCCTTCTTCCCTGTGGCAATGAAAAACAAAAGAAAAAACAAAAAACAACCCTTTGCAAGATCATTTTGGACAGTTAGGAACTAACCTAGATTTCTTGATGAACAGCTCGTCTAAGTCCTTCTTAAGTCTTAATGTCTCTCCCAATTTTTATCTCCTTTAATTGAGTTCAGCTGATTTATACAATAGGCGACCTGGGCGGGGGGGTAGCAGACTGGACCCCATTTGTGTAAACTGGGCCCTAGCCCTGTGGACATGGCTACTTGGGCTGACATCAGGACTTGGGAGAACCCAGACTCAGAAACCAGTAGAAGTTATCCTCTTCTATTATTTCTTTAACTTTCCTCAACCATATGAAACATTGAAGTTGGACCTCTGCACGTTCAGCATTTTGAGCTACCACCTAGTGGCACTGTATGCCAGCCAACAGTTCAGACCTGGCAGCTTAGCCACATCCTCTGTGTAGCAGGGTGTGTTTGTCCAAGTGATTGCCTTCTTTACCGCCTTTGGCTTTACCGCCTTATAATTGTGAATGGAAAGTGGAAAAATGCACGTGCTGCTACTTGTAGCAAAAGCAGAGCTATAACAAGCTTAATGCAATCAAGGAAAAAGATGGAAATCACTCTGGCATAATGCTTCAATGTGTGTGCGGGCTGCTTGAACGTAGGCTCCATCACATACTAGCTGGATAACCCTAGGCAGAATGCTTTTTCGTCTTCTATAAAGTGGGGATAGTAATAAAATTCCTTTCTCCCATGTTGTGTGAGAATTAAATTACATAGTCATGAACAATGTTATTTAGAGACCCCATAAGGCAGTGATTTTCAAGGTAGAGTTTCCTGGCCGGCAGCCTCAGCATCACCTGGGAACTTCGCAATAGCAATTCTACAGCCCCACTCCAGACCTATTGAATCAGAAATTCTGGTAGTGGGCCCAGCAACCTGTGTGTCTCCAAGCCATCCAGGTGTTTCTAAGGCACCCTAATGCTGATGCTGCTATAAACTATCATAAGGAAAAATAAGCTTGGAAGTTAAACCATCTAGATTCAAATTCGATTTCTGCCTCTTACTAATAGTGTGATTTGGGGTGAATTGTATAGCCTGATAGTGCTTCTGTTTTCTCATCTCCAAAGTTAGAACAGTGTTATGTTTATCCTGGATTTGTAATGAAAATTTTAAAAATGTGTCTTCCATATTGCAAGTCTTCAATGTATGATACTTGGTTGTTTTATGGTTTTGATTATTGTTTTATTACTTCTGGCTCTAATTGCACTTAATCCAATTGGCTTTATAATTACTTGTAAAGAAGTATGAAACTTGAATATATATATGAAATATTAGAAATATTGAAAATATATCGTGGAGATTTTTTTAAGTTAGAGGCAACTATGAATTTTATTTATTTTCTGGCTACTTGCAAAAGGGTTCTCCCCTACAACATGGTAGTTTATAGTTTGATAGCTGTACTTTAGGCCATCATACACTTTTTAAAGAATACTATTTTAAAATGTACTGTCCTAGCAAAATATCCCTGGCCCAGAGCTAGAATTTCTCACCAGAGACAAGAGGTCTGACAAGAAGGTAAGGGAGGGTGGACTGAGAAAGAGGACAATGTCCAGGGCCTGGGAGTTAGTGCCCTGAAGGCTGGTCCCACTTAGTACAGGGATGATATTTGCTTTGACCAGCAGTTCACTTCAAGAAGTACCACTGGAACAGGGAGCTCCATGCCCATCTCTTAGGTACAGCCGGAGCTATGTGACCAGCAGGCTCTCTGATGGCCTCTGCACCTGCCCATAAAGGAACCAAAAACAGAGACAATGGGAGAAAAAGCAGCTGTGGGCCAAGCCAGAGGGAGCCACTCTTGTCTATGCAGCGCCAGGACCCAGAGAAGAAGCAAATTCTTCTGTAGAAGAAAATGGAAAGAGCATGGTGGGTTGTATTCCTCATCATATTTATGCCACAGTTAATGTTTTCATCTCTCGATAAGTCTCTGGCCCCTATGTATTCCTCCATCTGAAGAGTAAAGAGAGCTGCTGTGAAAACCCAAGATTTTAATGATTTCTATGTATGTCAAAAACCTATCCGTGGTGGACGTGTTTTCTCAGAAATGCCCTTAACAATGATGTTGACTCTCCTTCCAACCCAATCACCACTCCACCCCTAATGCTGGTGCATGTCTCTGCATGTATCACTGCTGTTGGCATAACAGCACTAGCATCTTCACATCCCTGACCCCAAACCTATCTCTACACTGCTAAGTCATCCTAGATGGCTATGTTATCCTCTTCTCCCAATGTTTGACCACATAACAGCCATTGTCATGAGTGCCTTAGACATACTTCTACCCACAGCATTTAAGAGCACCTCTGATTTCATAGCATTTCCTAAACTTCCAGAAGAGAGGTAGCCCTCTACCCCTTTCCTCTTCATTTTTTTATCTTTCCATTCACTCCCAACTCCTATAAGCCTGGTTTTGGGAGAGAATAAACATGATATAGTTTGCAGTTGGATTTCTTCATGTTACATAACTTCTCTGAGACTGAGTTTCCACACCTATATAACCAGGATAGTGGAATGCATACATGGTCTGTCCAGAAAAAGTCCAACCATTGTTAACATAACAAGAATGGTTTGTGTGACCTCCGTTTAACCTGACAGCCAAGGAGAGTGGACTGGAATGCACATGCATGAAACATAACAACTTCACTGTACTATACAGTGGGAGCAGTAGATGCCATTGAGTGAGTATGTGTACTTTGTGGCCATTGCATTCAAAAATGACTGAGTGAGTAGAGCAACAAATCTGCATCAAATTTTGCATGAAGCTTGGACATTTCTCTGAAGAAACTATTCAGATGATTCAGAAAGCCACAGCTACAGACAACTGGTGATTGGCAGCTTCATCACAAAAACACGCCTGCTCATGCATCATGTCTCCTGTGGGGTTGTTTAGCAAAATGTCAAATCACCCAAGTGACTCAATCCCCTTAAAGCCCAGATTTGGTGCCCTGTGACTTCTGGCTTTTCCCAAAACTAAAATCACCTTTGAAAGGGAAGATATTTCAGACCATCAATAAGATTCAGGAAAATACAATGGGGTAGCTGATGGTGACTGGAAAAACTGTGTGAGGTCCCAAGGTACGTGTTTGGAAGGGGACTGAGAGGCCCTTGTCCTATGCACAATATTTCTTATATCTTCTTCAATAAATGTGTCTATTTTTCATATTACATGGCTAGATACCTTCTAGACAAACCTCATATACCTCATACAATCATTGGTAATATTAAACAAGAAAATACATGTAATATACTTAGCACAGGGCCTGGTCCACAGTAAGCACTCAACAAATGAGCATGAATTTTATTATTATCATCATTATCATTATCATGAGCTTATAGCAGTTATCTCTATAGGTATCGACTTATTTCAAGTTTATCTTTCTTCAAGACTGCAAGCTGCATAATATTACATATGCTCTTTTGCCCATGACTGATTCTGAACCCAGTGGTTGGTACAAAGAATGGGCTCAGATGTTGGTGAAATTTATGTTGGAAAGCAGAAGCTGGGCAAAGGCTTTTAAAGTATCGTGTGAGTGTTTGCATGAGTGTGTGCATGCTCAAGTGTGTGTGTGAATGGTGAGTGTGTTTCTGCATGTGTGTGTTTCTTTGCGTTTCTGCATGTGTTTCTGCATTTGGGTGTGTTTTTCTGCATGTGTGCACAATAGCCATGAGGGGCTAGCTTTCTCCTCCACAGCACATGGAGCTCTGCCTCATACTCAGAGCCTCATCAACTGGAATGGCTCTGTGGGGACTCTTTAGTGCCACTCTGTTTTAGTCCCTTCCCCACACCACACGACCCGCCTGCCCTCATCTGTATGGAGCCACAGTATTAGAGCCGGTGGCAGTTATTACATGTGCTTACTAATTGGTGTGAATGATGGTGGCTAAAAATTGAGGAGCAGAAATAACCAGCTCACCCACAGTCCATGTTTTCAAAAGAAAGAGCAGAGAATGAAGGCCATTTACAAGATATTTAGAACCCCCAAGACACAACACTGCAAAAAATTGGCACTGAGAGCTGTTCATTTTGCCTCCGCCATATCATTGATCTTTTCCCAAATGTGTGCTGAGAATGTACTGGGCGCTGAGCATATATTAAGTCCTGTGGTTATAGAGAAAATGATATAAGTCATTGTTGGTAAGGGAAGGGGTAGGGGCCAGGAAAAAATAACAGAATTGCAATACAATATGGTCGGTATGACTATTTGGGAGGCACAGAGCACTGTGAGAGGCACTGCTTTCAGCTGGATGGAGTCAAGGCAGTTTTTCCAGAAGAAGCAGCATCTGAGTCCAGTTTCACAGGAGAGCTGGAGTTAACCAGATGAAGGAGAGGCATACATAGACACAGGGTGAGAGGTTACAGTGTTCGCTGGGAAATCCCCATAATTCAATGAGAGTGCTGATAATGATAGCAGTAGTAATAGTAATAGTAATGATAATAGTAATAGAAATATACTAGCTAACACTTCAATAGCTCTCACCATGTGCCAGACCCTGATCCAAGCATTTTACACATTGTAACTCACTGAACAACTAGAATGTAGGGTTCTGGGAGTTGAAAGGAGAGGTGAAGTTCAGAAATAGATGGTTCCAGATCTCAATGGTTTTGTGGGTAGGCTTGAGGAGTTAAGGCTTGACTAGGGGAGGACAGATAGTTCCCAAAGGGCATGGCTTAATCAAGCACATGTTTTAGAATTATTGTTCTCATCACTCGGTGAAAGATAGATAGGGGTGAGCTTCAGACTAGAGGCTGGGAGAGCAGTGAACAGGATACTGGAGCCATTTAGGTGAGAGGTGTGTGCACCTGAATCAGGGAGCAGGGATGAAGGAGGCAATACTGACTGACCTGCCAAAGGCCACACAGCTAGATCCAGGGCCTCTTTTTTTCCAGCTTTATCAAGGTATACTTAGCAGACAAAATACCTCACATACCTAATATATGCCTTTTGATGAGCTTGATGAGTTTGGACATATGCATACCCTCTCTGAGACTGCAGTCTCTGCTGCATCGTGTCTCTCAGGTATTAGCAGACTCGGCCTGTCACGGACACCACCCTCTGGCCTTCGCCACATACAGATGGGTTCTCAGACCTGCCACTTTATTTCCCTGTTCCTCAGTTTCCTCATATGCTAAATGATGGTAATAAGACCTGCTTTGCTTACACGCAGAACAAGTCAACTTACTTTCATGCTTTACAAACATTAAACTGTGATATGAATGCGAGGGCTTTATTATGTAGATAAGGAAGAGGAGAGTGAGGAGTCTGAGGATGAAGATGATGACAACCACACCTTTCCATAAACCTCTCCTTTGCTTTCACAAACCAAACTCTATCCATTTATTAATCTCTTGCAGTATCTTGCCCTGACCCCCTTTCTCCTTCCAGAAAGAGTTAATTTCTCCCTCTTCTCTTATCCCATTAAAACTGTGCTCATAATCCAGCCTTTACAACAAACACATTGTAGTCCTTAAATAACAGTTAATTCTGTGTAGATGATTATTGATGTCTGGTTCAAGACCTGCAGTCCCCCAGTGTTCAGAGACTATGAGTACAACATAAACTATATGTACCCTTATGTTTAGACTTGAAGACAGAGCATTTTTGTTGCTGTATTATTTAAGAATTCAGAATAGAAGTTGCTAGCTATGGGAAATGACTATTTGCAATATGTAATTTGCCTTCTAAACAAGCTCATTTGGGCTTTGACATTTGACAGAGAAAGGTCTAGGAAGATGAGCTGTTCGGAAACGGTCTCTCTGCATCTGACACCGCCTGAACTTTGGTAGGTTGATTTTTACAATCGCCAGATCATCAAAGGTTAAAGTCATTTAAATTCTCCCTTTCGTAACAAAGAAAGAAAACAAAATGCAGCAAGCTGCCTTAGCTTGCTGTCCACAAATACACTCACTGACTGGGACTCTTAGAAAATTTTTAATGTCTGCAAAATGTGACATGAAGTCGGGCAATGTTAATCTACCAAACCACTGTGTACACTTTCTGCATCCTTTCCTCTTTTGCAAAATTCAGAGTTCCACTCTGTTGAAAGCTGCTCCATTCAATAGCTCCTTCCACCAATCATTCAGCTGTCTGTTCCTTTTCTTTCTGAATACCCTTGGGTCATTTGGTGCCAGGCACAGAGCCGGGCACTGAGTACATGTGGCTGAGTGGGCATCTGCTGTCCATGTCTCTATCCCATCTCTCTCCTGTGAGGCTGCAAAGTCTTCTGACTAGTTTCCCTTCCTCATTTTGCTCCAGTCCTTCCTCCATAGACACATGGGAACACTTTGATAAAACACTAACGTGACTGTTTCCCTCCAGTGACTGCAGAAATTGCCATTATGCAGCTTAGACTGGGACATAGAGCCTTGAGTCTATTAATTCATTTTACAAATAATTATTTAGTATACAATATATACCAGGCATACCATTACAGGGCATTGGGAAATATAGCAGTGATTAAAATAGGCAACACATTTTGCTCTCACAATAAATAATTAAATGAGTAAATAAATGAAGAGCACAAAAATGAATACATGGTTTTGAGCTCTCTAGGAAACAAACACTACTAGAAAAGAAAATAAGATAGTACACCCAACATAGGCTAGTACGAAGGGACCAGGGAAGGCCTCTAGAGTCTGAGGGAGTGACAATTTAGGTAAAGCCTAAAACAAGAGTCAGAGGTGAGAAACCTCATGGCTTGTTCAAGACAATATGGTCTGAGCCCACTGCTCAAGGAGAGAAGGGAAAGTAGACAGGTAGGCAAGGCCATGGCTATCCAGTACCTTATAAGAAAGTCATCCTCAGCCCCAATGCTCAATGGTAGGGAATTCTTCAAAACTATGGATGCCCTGTCATTGTCCCAAATTGATTCACTTGGACTATCATGGAGAGGGGCCTGAGCATGCATCAACTGAGAAAACTCTCCAGGTGATTCAAATACACAGCTAAGACTTATATATTGGCCCAGCATCCCTCTGTGATTTCACCTCTGTCTTGCCTGTCAATCCGCTAACACTATTCCATAACATCCTCTCCTCATGTTATACACTAACCGCCTTCAAACTGCTTCATTTCTAGTTGTTGAATTTCCTCAAATTAAAATTTAATCTCCTGCCCCCGATACTGGTTAGGAATGTGTTGGGCTGAATGTTACAAAAATCCTGACTAAGAATAGTTTAAATAAAAAGAGACTCTCATTATGAGTTTAAGGTTAGTGTCGGCTGGCATTGGTTCAGAAGCTCAGTAATGCCAGGGTCTGCAAGGGAGCTTTCAGTGCAGGGAGAAGGGAAGAAAGATGGGCCTCAAGTGCCTCTCCGCAGGAAAACAAGCATTTTCCTAGAAGCCCCTTGTGTCTCATTGGCCATATCTGTATGGTAAGCCAATCTTAGGGACAGGGGAGTTTGAGAGAATAATGCGTAGAATTGAAAGGATTGGCTTAGATCACCCATATTTCATCACATTGGGCTTGGTGCTGGAGATCTAATAAAAGGAACAGGGGAAGTAACTCTTGCTTAGACGACAACCACTATCTTCCAACATGCTCTTAATCGGCTCACTGAATGAAAATTGTGGTCCAGAGGATAAGTGGTACAGTCCCAAGGTAACTGGTGCTAGAGGTTAAGAGAGACAAAATGAAATAGCAGTGACTCTTTCTCCTGAGTGTTTATGCTCAGTCTCAAGCTGGGGAATTTTTTGTGAGTGGTGAGTGAGGTGAGGGCACAGGGATTTAGAAAGAAGGTAAAGGGCACTGGCTTGCATCTTTGTGAAATACCACACCCTAGTGGCCTGCCCGGGTTCCTAATTTTCTGGTGTTCTATAGAATGAAAGGACTTCAGAGAAGTAAGGGACCAGTGATGAGGAAAGACAAAGACCTCTTGGATGACCCTAGAGGAAATAGGGCCTAATAGGCTTTCTTAGGCAGACAGAGGAGAAAAGGATTCCAGGCAACAAAAAAGACAACTGCAGTCCCACTGTTGCCATCTCCAGAGTTTAGGAAGACAGCAACACCCCAGGAAAAGAGGGTCCCAAGCTCTGTCAGAATCGGGGTTAAAATGGCCCTCCTCTGTGATCGGCGCACACATATATCCCAGGAAGGGACTGCTTTCTCCAAATGATTCATTTTGGACAATGTGCTTATATTTGGACCCTATCCCTGGGTGTCCCTGGCACTTTAAAAAAAAAAAAGAAAGAAAGAAAGAAAGAAAAAGAAAACCTAGTTTAATCAATTTCCTTTCTGCTATGAGAGGTAGAAGAGACAATAGGCTCTGGCCCCAGGGAAATGTGCTCGCCTTGCTGCTCAGAAATGCTGGTGGTAAAATTAATCAAAGCACACCTATTTTCAGCTCCTGACCCTAGACTCCTGTGGATGGAAGCCCCTACTGTCTAAGGATAAGTTTGACTATAATAATAACTACCATTACCCACATTATTTCATTAAATCCTTAAAACCTAAAGAAGTACATTTCATTATTGTCCCCATTTTCCAAGTGAGGAAGTGAAGGCAAAGAAATGTTCGGCAGGTCTCAGTGGGGTGGGCAGGGCTAGAATCAGCCAGTCTGGCTCCAGAGCCTGCACTCTTAATTAGTACTCTTCCATACACTTGTGACAGTTACTTTGCCTCCCAATTAGAAATTTCTTCCTCTCACCCACTTGGATTCTGTCTTTTGGTGTCCACTCTAAACCCCGGACTACAACACGCCAACCATCCAATCCACTATTTGATCACAGGCCACCAAAGTGAGTTACCGACAACCCTGTGAGCACCTGAAGGACCAGCTGTCACCTCTCATTCTTACCCCTTCTTCTCACTGTCTCTCCATTCTCTTGTTCATCCCTCCTGTTGGCTTCATGTCTGCCCTTATGCTTGCCTCTTAGATTGAACTGGCTTTGGCTTTCACAGTTCTCTCTGCTGTGCTTTTAAAAGATAAGGGTGTCCTGACTTTCCTGCCCAGCCCTCAGAGGGGATCCCCCGATGCTTTGGTGAATTTTACTGAGTTTAGTTTGGGTTCAAGCCCCAGTGAGCCGAATTACATTGTCAACTGTCTGCTCCAGCCCCTCAAAAGGTGGTGCTATTTGCCTTCTAGTTTTGCTTTTGTTATTGTCAGTGTTTATTTTTGAAGCCAGTGCTTATTGAATTCTTGCTTCGTATCAAGCATTGTGCTAAGCACTTGCCCTGTTTGTTCTCACTTAATCCACCCCTCTCCAAACCTTATGGGGTTAGAATTAATATTACGTCTATTGTGCAGACAATGGAATTGAACCCCAGCAAGGTCCAGTCACTTGCACTGGATCACACAGCTGCAAGTAGGCAACCAGGACCCAAACCCATGTCTGGCTTCTAGGGCCTCAAAGAACAAGCTTCAAAACTTTAAATATTAGCTGAAAATTCCTACATTCCCCTGAGTCTTCCCTAATTTCAACAACCACATTTCCAGCCACCACTCATCCTTTGCCATGATTTCACCTGCATCTTCTCATCATCCTTATTTCTACTCAGTGTGTCCAATGTTAATCTGATTTTAAAGATTGGTGTAGACCTATATTCACTGCTCCAGATGTGGTCTGATTAGCATAACATATGTAGTTGGCCTGCCACCTCCTTCATCCTTTATGGTCTGTTTTTGGCACTGAAATCATACATTATTTTGGCAGCCCCTAAGACCTCAATCAACAGAAATAAATCCAGAAGGAAATTGCTCCTAAAAATCTCTACTGTTAACTGTGAAAATGGACCAAGCGAATGGAAGTTGAGGAGATCCTAGGAGAAACAGTACCTAGTGAGGAAGACTGTTATGAGACTCTTTTGTGTTAGGAGAGGAGATATTGTTTACTAGGGATACATAGATAAGATAGTATCTCACACTAAAAGTCAATGACCCAGCTTTTTTTCCAGAAATTCCCCAGGTGGGAAGGCCATCTTGAGGCCATCTAACATACCTACTTTTGTGTTCCGCTACATGGTTAGTGTTTTCGATGCTGAGCCCCTTTGGTCTTTATGACATAATAGAATCAAATTAAAGGCCCATTTACCAGCTTTATTGCTGATTATTTATAATACTCTGGTTCCAACATGCTTCTTTATAGAGTGCTTAAGCTGCCATCTCTAGATAGAGCTTGCCATAAATGCCTTCACATGCACAGCACATTATATCCCATAGCTGCAGCAAAAAGGGAAAAGATTATTCTCAATTATTTCACAGAGTCTATTTTATTGTTTTATTGTAATAAACTTCCATACCTTATGCCACTTTAAAATCAATAGTTTGGATTAAAAATAATCAAACGTGGCTATTAATCTTGCTTAGCATTTCTGCTATTACTTTCTGATAGTAAATCTGTAATATAGAGAAGGTAATAATTATTCACTTCCAATCAATAGGAACATTTTCAAATGCTCTTATGTATCCCACTGCTATTGCATCAGTGGCAACTGATAACAATGGAGGCATAGATTTAAAGGTTCCCAGCTGGCATAGATTTCTCAATGCCTTCCCTGCACCTGTCAGAACATTCCCTGATTCTCACAGTATCCTTTTTAATTTCTTGAGACATTAAATACTGAAAAGCCTGGGCTTTAGTGTCAGACAGCCTGAGCTTAATTCCCAATTCCAGCACTCATCAGTACCATTTGAATGATCCTCAGCATGTTACAGCATTTAATTAGTTGCTGCCTCAGTCTCCACTTCTACGAAAGGAGTATGATAATGTCTACCTTGCAAAATTAGTGTAAAAATTATGTGCAATACTTCACAGGACATCTTCTCACAGTGTCTGACTTGTGGTAAGCACACTAGAAATAATAGCTACTATATTATGCCCTCTGCACTTTGGGCTGATGAATGAATGGCCTGATAGACAACTTCGTGTCCATGCACAAAGAGCTAGCAGCAAAATTAGGTGGGATGGCTGGTGCCATCGCTATCCTTTTCTTCTTTCATGTCACCCTGGCATAAGAATATCCAGCTGTGCTTGTGGAGGTACTCGGCATCTGGACTTGACACCCTGACAGGAGAAATTGAGCCATCAATGTGGCTGTGATGCAAAAGGCCTTTTAACTCCCATCTCTTTGCTCTTCTGCACAGTCTCTGTGGAGACAGTACTGGGTGAGTACATGGTTTTGTCAGTAAATACTCTTTGATCAACACTCAAGTCAAACATAAGGAGAGTGGAGATGGTGAATGCTTAAGCCGTAATTTATGGCATGCCTTTTTCTATCTTGTTTAATTTAATTCAACAACTGTTTATTGAACAGCTAACCTGTGCCAGGAGAAAGCCTAGGTGTTGACAGGTAAAGAGATTCCAAGACTAATAAAACACCATATTTTCTGTTTAAATATCTCATGTCACCTAAATAACTTAAGTCCAGAGTGCAGAAAGAAAGATTGATTGTCTCTAGCAGGGAGAGGTTGTTTCAGCTAAAGCACAGGCGAGCAGACCGTCATCAGGGAAAACGGAGGAAAAAGAGTGTTCCAGGGCAAGGAAACAGCAAGAGCAAATGCCAAACGGTGGGCCAGCATGTGTCCCAGTGTAACTCTACTAGCACAAAATCCTTCTAGGTTCTCTGCTGCATGCAATGTATCTCTGGGCTCCACAGTTTCTCAGCCTGCGTTTCTAGTCAACTCTCTCTGTTTCCCTATCTACCTGAGTCCTAAAACTACACTACAAAGCATTTGTACCTTCCTTTGAACTTTATGCCCTCTATTTTATGCCTCTCTAAGTTTGTATTTGCCATCTCTTGGACTCAAAATTGATTTATCCACCTGAAAAACTATTCTCCTAGAGGACTCAGTTCAAATATCTCCTCTTCCATGAAGGTCATCCCTCTCATACAGCAAACATTGTTTGGAAGGGATGTTCCTCCACCATTTTTCTCTTAACCCCACCTTCCTTTTAAAAAACAAAAGTGTTACTAATCTGTTTAGGTTGGGTTCTGGGGCAGAGAGAGGGACAAGTAGCCCAAGGTAGGGTGACTGAATTATGCACAAAATTTTCATGCTCTCTTCTATTCCTTCCTTTCATTGCAGATCAATAGGTTAGTTGATCAAACTTGAAACTTCCTCTTCTCTGTTCTGTCAAGAACTCCAAGATTTTGGCACTGAAAACACAGTCCATTAACCACTAACATCAGGGAACTTGCAGAAATGCACATTCTCAGGTCCCACTTTAGCACTACTAACTCTGAGCCTGCATTTTAACAAAATTCCAGGTGACCCCATGCACATTAAAGTTTGAAAAGAACTACTGCTTGAGAAAATTATCGCTAAGTGTCAGACAATGAGCTAGAAAGTATGACCGTCAACCTGGGGATATACTAGAATCACCTAAAGACTTTTAAACATCCTGACTCTCCACTCCACATCCCAGACCATTTATATAAAAATCTTTTGGGGGCAGGACCCAGGCAGCGGTGTTTTAAAAAGCCTTGAGTTGACCCCAATATGCAACCAAGGTTAAAAGGCACTGGGCCTCTTAAAATAAGATTTGGATTTGGGTATATGAGAGAAATAACCTTTTCTCCTGTACATCCCCCATTTAGCCCTTGGTTCTGGTCCAGTTTAAAAAAGAGATAACATTTGGATTTCTAGTAAAAAAATAAAGTGGAAGTTTGATTTCCTATTTGCTATCATTGTTTATGTGTTTATTGCCCTTGGAAATTCTTGCAAGGAAAAGGCAAATTTCAGGTATTTTATGTGTCCCCCAGCCAAATCGCATTCAATCATGTTCCAGTAGTTAACTATCATTAAGATGAAGTTTGAACCTCTACGCTAGTGAGGATAGAAATGTCATTGATTAAAACAGAGGACATAGGACAGCTTAGATCAGGAGAGAGCTTTAGATGGAGCACACTCTGTCTCCCCTCTTTGTTAACATGCATCAGACATTCTCCTTTGATTACTCCACACTGTGGTGTTCACCTGTTGAACTCAATGGTTGAGTTTCCTCCTTCCTCAATATGGTAGATGAAAATATCTGGCCAAAGGTTTGAGTTAGTCCATATTTCATACAATGAAGCAGTAATGAAAAAAAAAAAAGAACATTAATTCTCTGTGATGATATCATCAAGAAAGGGGGAATAAAATATCACTCTATGATGTTGGTTTTATTGTAATAATACAGGGCAAGCATTTATCTGAGTCAGGGGCTACGGCGGCTAGTTATAAACCACTGCAATAAAGAAGACCAGATTGAATTATCTTCAGCTATGATTAAAGATCAAAGAAGATTTTCTTTAAATAAACCTCGTCTTGTTTTTCTTTTGTTAGAAATGATTTGGGTTAAGCCAGCTGGCTAAACAGAGATGGAAAACCGAAGATCTTTCAAGGGAGCGGCCATGCAGGGGAGAAATAAAGAACGGCCAAGTATATTTGAGGGTGGTCAGTGGCTAGGTGGATGGGCCTTTAGATTAAAGGAGAGCTGAGTCTGGTAGACAGACCTTGGGAAGGACAGACCAGTGATGTGCCCTGGCCCTTTGGTGCTGGAAGGACTGTTTTCAAAAATAATCATAATGATAATATCAGCTATCACTTTCTCAATATCTGCTCTTTGCCATGTACTGAATTAGATGCTCTGAAACATTTAATTGGGTTTATATCATTATCTGATTTTTAAAAATCACCTTCCAGAGCAGGTATCCTCTCATTTTTTAAAGAAGGGGTCTAAGGTGTAGAACTATTTAGTAATTTTTTCAAGAAATTTATGGAGCTAGAATTTTAATCTATCTTACTCTTAAAACCTACAGTTATTTTCACAGAACATTGTTCCTTCTAATTGACATGATTTATTCTCAATATTGAAGTGGCGAGGGAGTGATGCCCTTCCAATTTGCTGTGTGAACATGACACTCTCTCCAGAAACAAAATGCATTCACTCCCATGTACATAACTTTATGAAATTTCAGGGAGTTTCCTGACCCCCTAAACCCAAATAGAGTTTCACATTAAGAAACCCATCCCCAAAGACTTAAAGAAATAATGAGTAGATGAGAAGGAAAAGAGGACAAACAAACAAACAAAGCAAGAGATAGTTTACAAAGAATGTCTTGGACTTGCTTTGTTTGGAGCAACTATATTTCTGGAATTTTGTTCTCTTAAAAACAGTTTTAAAAATGAACATGTAATATATATACATTTATACATTTGCAAGTTAATGCTTAAGAAATGCTATCAGCCAAACCTATCTGGAAACACACATACACACACACGCACACGCACACAGGCACACATCTTGCTTTCATGGTTGCTGTCTATTAAAAGCCGTGCTATGCTGTGACTGTGAAGTGGCCTGAGCCATACTGACATCAGCACAGGTCACTTCCTGCCCATAACATCATACTGTCACCATACTGTCTCCACATAATGGATCATGCTTTATTACAGTGCAGTGGTTTTGTTTTTAATGGTGTTCTCTGAAAATAATGCATCTTAAAATATGCTGGTGTCCAGTGTCCTATATTTCCCTTGACTAATTTGAAATAATGCAGTGTCTTATATACATACACTCCATCTGTAATGTGCCCTCCCACTATTAGCACCAGGACATAGATTTCCCCTGATTTCACATGCATTCATTAGTATGCACGTGGCCCTTTGTGACTTGTGTCCAACCATCCTGTTCTGCTCTACTCATTATATTCAATTATCCTTTCTCCAAGCATGTGTTTCAATTTTTTCTTAATCTGATATCATCTGGGTTGATTTGATCCATTTGTACTTGAGAAAGATTCCACTTGGCCTGGACCCTGCAGCCCTCGTGAACAACATGGGAAGGGTTGGTATTTTTCACTCACAGTTGAGGATTTAAGCTGTGAGAGGTCGAAACAGAGGGAAGAGGAAAGTGTTGACTTAGAATTATAGAATTTCACCTTGTTCTATTTGGGGATGTTTTGATTAGTGACATTTGTCCAACTTGATATTTATATTAGATATTTGTACATTCAACTGACACATTAATTGAATTCTTAATATGTGTTTGGTCCTATGGAGCATATGTATATCAGAAGCCTCTGATGTATTCAAGTAGAATTTAGGAGAGCACTAGATAAGAAGGCAGAGCACTTGAGTTTCAACAGCCACAAGAGCAGAGAGGGCTCCACTTACTGGTCTGGTGCTATGCTGTACTGAGTATTTTATAGGCCCTATTTCATTTATTGCCAATAACTTACTCTCTCACAACTCCAAGATATTTAATATCCTATTCGTAGGGGAAAGTATGAAGTTGCTACATCTGAAAAAGACAAGATATTCAATCATAGCATCTAATGCTAAAAGGGATTCCAGAGATCATTCATTTCCATTCCCTTCTCTTGCAAAAAACAGACTGAGAACTGACTTTCCAGGAGTCATATACCAAGTTAGATACCAAGCTGAAAATAAAATCCAGGCCTCCTGACTTTTAATCATGCCTTGATTCATGCATTCACAAATGTATGGAGCACCTACTTAGGAAGCATTGAAAATAAACAAATATATATATAGCAATGGGCAAGACAGCACAGCATTTGCATTAGAGAGGGGGAAACACATTCCACAACTACAATCACAATCATGGAAAAGCTACACAATGAGAAGTACCACTCCCAAACTTTTAGGGCAGTAGGGGGAGGCAGTGTTCTCTCAACACTGCAAAGCCTTTGGGTAAGCATTTCCCAAAGTCTTTTCACAGTACAGCAGTTGCACATGAAATCTGAATAAAGGGCTCTGTGATCTATTGGGAATGGTTTAGAGAGGTACCGTATGAATCCCCTCTCCATGAAACTCCTGATGGATAGGTTCTGAGAAGTCCTTCATTATTTAAAATACAAAACAAGCACTCAAATTTGTTTAACACTAAAACTTCCCTTTTATTTGACACAAAACATTTTTTTCAGGTGACATTTATAGACATGCAGAACTCTGTGTGATGCAGAGAAGTGAAGTGTCTTTCTGCTCTGTCATAAGGCAGAAGAACTAACGGAAATATCAAGAAAAAGACATAAAAACTTGTAATTCTTGGGACCTTTATCCTTTTTAGGGTAACTAGGCATGATACTTCTTTCAATGATGATTATAAATCCCATCCTCTCCTCCATCTAAAAAGAATGCACACATTTAATTTAAAATTTTTTCCAGCTGTACCTTTGGAAACTGCTGCCGATGGCGCTGTCCATTGCGTTGCCAGTTGGGAGTGAAGACCAACCTGACCAAAGCCAGCTTTAGAACAATGTCAACATTGCGGAAGGCAGAACCAATAGGGAGACATCAGGGCCTTGGTGATACCACAGAGCCAGTGAACCAAACCAAGCTGAAATCCCCTCTACTTCTGAACTGCTGGCCACTGTGACTGTCTGTTCCTTCTATACTCTCATGCCACTGACACATCACCTCCATGCTCCTCCTTGACTCATGCCGCCCCACCACGTGGCTCCACGTAGGTCTAAATCTTACTCAATTACCATTCCTTCATTTTTAAGCTCCAGTCCCTATCTCAGAGGTGTTTAAACAATGTCCATCATGAGGGGAAAGGACAATGGCCATTCCATCCATTGTCACTTTTCTGATCCCTTTCTTACCTACCCACGGGAATCCTCCTTTCTGCCTCAACCAACATGAGCAGTTCCTATGAACAGTAGTTCATGCAAATTGATGACGACTTCATTCACTAACTTAAATGTTTCTCTAGTAAGTATCCATCTCCCTGGATTGAGTCCCTGACATGTGTCAGACCTCAAAGTCTCAAAGAATTGGATACAAAACGGAGCCCCTTGTCCTCGCTTCCTACAAAGACCCCATGAGAGAAAAATAACATTTTAAAAGAGTTCTTCTAAAAATATAGGCTTTAGTGTCACATAAATCATGATTTTCATCTTGACCTTGCCGCTTACGTAACCCGGGATAAGTTGCTTAACCTCACATTTCTCAGTTTTCCATCGGTAAAATGGGTTCTGTAATCCACACTCAACTGAGAGTTGAATAGTAAATCAGAACCAAATCCTAACAATCACTGAGCCACCTTGGGAGGAGATTCTCCCCCATTCAAGGCTTCCAGTGAGACTATGGCCCCAGCCAAGAGTGTCTGGCAGCCAGTGTGAGACTGAGGCAGAAAACCTACCCCCTTGATTCCTGAACCACAGCAACTGGAATGATAAATGTGTGCTGTTTTAAGCCTCAAAGTTTGGTGATCACTTGTTATGCAGCAATAGATGATGAATACAGTTGCTTCCAGTCTATTTCCACTGTTGCTTCTGCTACTTTTGTTATTGTTAACAACAGAGAAAAGAGTAAAAGCCTATCCTCAAGGTTGCAGGACATAACTGAAGATTTAGCCATCCATAACCTCATCATTTTTATCATATCTTCTGTTTGTCTAAATTCATTCGAAATTTCAACAATGCTTTCTACTCATTACTGTATACATGATTCTTTTTTTAAAAAATCTTTAAGCACTTACTACCTCAAATATTGAAGTCAAATGGCCGATTTAGGAGCCTAAGTCTTATTCATTTTTGGCATCCTTCACTCCTAATATGTTACTTATCATTCACCTCAAATAGATGCGTCTTGGGAATGGTGCCAAACTACTCTTGAAAACTGGCTTTGTCAGCACGACTGGAGACTGAGCCTATTGCCTTCATCTACAAAATGGGGGTAATTCTCTCCTCAGAGTGTTGTTTTGAGGTTACAGTGAAAGAATATTTATCAAGTACCTAAGCAGTGTGTCAACAAATGTATCTGTCATTTCAAATCTCTCTTTTTCAGGAATCACAGTATTTTAGAACATTATGAATCTTAATCTGCCCTAGGAAATTATGCTGAGAAATAACAAAACTTAATCAAAAGTGAAAAAGGAAAATAAATGGCTCTAAATTTACAATGAACTCTGTAGGTTATTCTGGGACTTCATTCCCGCAAGATTCCACATAGACAGAGCTGTGTATTCTTTTCCTTAAAGGGGAAATATAACAGACTCTCCTCTTTTGAGGGCCTGGGGTGCCCACATAATGGACTATCTGAACAAAATTGGCCCCATTTTAGGGGAGATTCCATGGCTTCAGATCGCATGGCAATAAAGGAGACAGCATAGGAACTGGGACATTGGCTCTAGTAAGGGCCACTGGCCAGTCAAGGCAAAGTGCCCATGGGCCTCAGGAAACTGAGGCCCAGCCTGCCAGTGCTTACGGTTCCAACCCCACCAGCAGGGTGCGTCAGTTTCATGGGGTCCGTAAGTCCAGGCCAGCCTTCTCTGCAAGGCCTGACCACAATGAGTGGGCTTGTTTTCTAGAAGAAGAAACTATCAAGAGATAGGCAGTGCTGTGCAGCATGGGGCTTCTCTAACTTCAGTACACAGACAAATCACGTAGAAATTCTGATTCAGTAGGCCTGGAGATGGCCTGAGACCCTTGCACCCTTGAAATGCTTCTAGTCATCCAGGCGACGCTGACTGTCTCGTCCATGGATCACATTTTGATAGCAAGGGTGTAGAGGAAAAACCATGGGCTTTGGAGTCAGGCAGACATGGGTTTGCAATCCAGCTCAGCCATTTCCTAGCTGAGTGACGTCAGACAAGTCACTTAGTAACTGCACCTCTTTTCTGATCTGGAATAATGGTTTTATTTATCTCCTAGTGTTGTTGTGAGGAGTAAAGGGAAAAAATAGGTTTGTAAATGCTTTGCAAAGTGTCAAAATGATAAGATTGTAGGGAAAGGAAATTTTCTATCACATCTCCTTATGCTTCCATGTCTGTCTGTCCTGTTAGTAGCCAGTCTAATTGGTTAGCCCCCAGGACATTGAATGGGCCATGTTTGTTTTCAGGGTTACTTTTGGCTGCCATGTGGTAAGCACATCTGGGTACATTTTTGCCTCCTTGGAGAAAGATAAGCCATGTCTGTCTGTATGTCTACCCCATTTCATGTGTGCCTATAAATGAGAAATTTGTGCTGTAACCCCTTTGCAGGCTTGACCACCTCAAATTTAACAAAAAGGATTAAATAGGCCAGCTTAGATCCCTAAGCTTCATGCTGCAAATAGGCTTTTATCAGAGCTCACCATTGGAGGGTACACTGGGTATTGGTTTAGCTATTAATAGAGAAGAATTTTGTCTCCTCTGTGTATATTTCCCCTTATTTACACATTCACCTCAGTTTAGAGCCACCAGAGTATGTGAGCAGCAGGCTAGGCTTTGAGCATTTATTAAATAACTGACTAAATACATTCCAATTTTTCAAAATCTCATTCTGATCCCCTAACTGTAGCTGACATCATTCTACCTCCACCTCTGCTGCTCCTGCTATATCACCATCCCCAGCAAGACTCAAACCCAATTGTATTCAATTCAATTTGAGATGAATTTGCTAAGTGTCTGCAGTGCATCCTCTGCATTTGTGTTGTTGGGTGGATCGGGTCCATTCCAATGGTCTGAGGGCAGGAACAGCTCAGCTCAGGGACTGGAGCAAAGTTGCTTCTCAAAGTGTGGATTTCCATTAGTTGGTCCAGCTTCAGGAAACAATGGGAAAAAAGCAAGGTTGAGTACACCTTCCTCCCGATGGGGTCTTCTCCAGCTCAGAGCGGGCTGAGGGAGGGAGGAGGGTGCCAGCTTAGACACAGGCAGCACCAGTAAGTGGAGTGTCTCACACTACCAAGGGGATTCTTATCTAGTTTGGACATTATCTGAAATTAAAATCATACCTGACATATGAGGCCCCGGGAGAAATGCATTGTGCTTTTCCCACCTGAGATTATCTCTCTAGTTACTGTTCAATAAGAAGAACTAACAGAGAATTCTTCCTCTAGGCCCTGGATTTGGGAGGAAATTCTTCCGATAGTGGCTCTTCAGGGGAGAAATCGCACCACCGACTTTTGTTTGGAAGGGATCATGTTTGTGTGTGGCCCCAGAGTAGATGTCATCTTGTCCTAGTCCCAACGCCTCACTCAGAGGGAGCATGGTGGTTGTATTTGGCAGCACACTAGTTATCAACACCCATGGTTCTTATTTAATCTTGAAAATAACCATAGAACAGACAGAATTACTAGTCCCATTTTAGAGTTGAGGATACTGAACCTCAGATGGCGCGGGGGCTTTTTAACATGAACGAACTTTGGATTCTAACTCATGTTCTTTGACCCTGTCTCAATGCTGTGTCTAGGACTACAGAGTAAACATTTGAGGCTTTGTGGGCTACAAGATCTCTGTGGTGACTACTCAACTCTGCTGTTAAAATGTGCCAACGACCACAGATAATGCACAAGTGAATGAATGCAGCTGTGTGTCAACAATGTCCCACTGTGTTTATTCACAAAATAGGCAGCCCACCCATGGGCAATAGCTTTGTGACCTCTGTTCTACAATGCTCCCTGGACTCCCACCCCTGATATTAGGCGATAAACCAGGTGAATAGGCCAATAAACATTCGTGACCTCTCAGTTTCCATTTTGTCCAATAAATACCTAGTGACCCAGGCCTGGTTCCAGGTCCTAAATCTGATGCTGTGTTGTTTCCTGTGGCAAACAGGACCACATCAATCATCAAGTGTGCCATATTCTTTCGTGGAGGGGAGTATACATTGCAGTAGAACACAGCCCATCTGCTCCTTAGTTGGCTTCACAGTATGACCCATTATTTAATTTTAGGACTCTTTCTATAATATAAATAGAGACTTTGAAGTCCATTAAGTTAAATAGTAGATCCAATCTTCAATCACACTTTTGGAAAAATACAGAGATGATTTTTTTACTTCTGAGCAGTTTTCTTATCGACCCTCCATAAAGGCAAAGAGCAAAATAGTAAGCCGTAACTCCAGGAAAGCATTTCTGCCACAGGCTGAGATAATGTGACACAGGTATGTCCTTTCCAGTGGAAACTGGAGATGAATGGATAGTTAGCACGTCTATTAGACTTTCTCTATCAACATCAGATATCATAAATGAGCTTCTAAGAAGTGCTGGATCTCATTCGATTTACAATCAAATCCTCTAACAAGAATTTAAAGTGCAGATAATCTCTATTGTGGATTGAAGTAAAACCCATAGACTTTGGCCACCATGTGACACTGAGAGGTAATGATACCATCCTTCTGGGAACACTTAAGAATGAATTGTTTACTGCCTTCCCAGAGAAACAGCCAAACCACTTCAGTACAAATGTGATTAGAATATCATCCTCTCACAGGGATGTCTTGGCTTGGGGTTGGTGGAGACCATCCTCAGTAGAATCCCAGGAGTGCTGGAATCAAGGAAGAATGAAGACCTGAGAGTTAAATAGGCAGCCTGGTCAAGATGTAGAAGGAGACGGCTTGAGAAACTGCCTGGAATTAATTTTATTGTTTATGCCCCGTTTCAAGGGTATGGTGCAAATGCAGGCCAGCCTCACCTCATGGGGAAAGAAGGCCAGTAAAGAAAAAAAAAAATGGATTTGTTTGGTTAAAGATATGAACATAGTTAAGGCTTTAAATTCACAAAAACAAACGTACTTAAGAAATGGTGAAAGAACAGCACAACAGCAGTATGTAAGTGTAACTTAGAAAACTGCTCCGAGAGGGACAATCCTAAGAATTGAGAATCCAGCCATCCAGTCATTCATGCACAGATTCACGCATGTGTATTTTTATTCATTTATGCACAAAAGCATTCATCTATCCCTGGGTTAATTTGCATAGTAGGCTTCCAATATATACTTGAATGCGTAAGTACACAAATTCATTTATTCATCCATGCACAAAGTCATTTATTCATGCATCCATGCAACTTTGGTTTGCTTCTTCATTTATGATTTCTACAAGTACGCATTAACCTTGTTAATATATTGCAATTTAAAATTTACCATACAGCCTGGCCAGTGTGACTCAGGTGATTAGAATGTTGTCCCGTAACTGAAGGGTTGTGAATTCGATTCCCAGTCAGGGCACAAATCTAGGTTGTGGGTTCGATCCCTGGTCTGGACACTTACAGAAGGCAACCAATCAATGTGTCTCTCTCATAGCAATGTTTCTTTCTCTCCCCCTCTCTCTCCCTCTTTTTCTCCCTCTCCCTTTATCTCTCTCTAAAGCCAATGAAAAAATGTCCTAGAGTAAAGATAAAGAAGATAATTAAATAAATAAAACAAAATAAAATTTACCATACAAAAGGCTGTGTGTGGAAAGATGATTCCCTATCTTCATGGAATATATACTTAAGAGGAAAGGAAAAAAGAGGAGTATAAAAAAGCCTAAATATTAGGTCAATTTAAAAATATTTGTGTTATAAGTAAAGCATTGTGGAAATTCACAAGCCAAGATTTGCTTCCATTCGTACAGAGACATAGAGGATGGAAAGCATACTATTGAGGAGAAGGTGGCCTTTAAGCTGAAGCAAGATGAGTAGACAGAATTTGGACAAGGGAACCATGTGAGCCGATGCAGGGAGTTGAGGAAACACAATGGCTATGGAGAGAAGGCGCTGAGGAGTAACAGGAGGCTCTGTATGGCCGCAGTACAGGGACAGGACACCGACAGGACCTGGCAGGCAAGTGAGAGCCACATCACATCATGAAGGACATTGAATGCCAGGCTAAGGAGCTGAGACTTGATCCTGTCAGCAGTGGTGAGCTGCTCAAGGACTGTAGAGAGAGATTATACCATCAGAAACGGGCTTAAGGAGGTTTACTTACTTTGGCTGTTGTACATAAAGGGGCAAAGAGGGCAGCAAAGAAGTTATTAAGGGAAAGATACTGAGGACCAGACCAGGAGCCATAAAAGAACAGGAGATGTGTATGAGAGATTAGAAAGATGCTCTGATAGGCTCTGAAATCTGGTCAAAGAAAGAGGAGAAAAGAGCAGGTGTGTGTGGAGTTGCTAGTCACATATCTAGGAGAAGGTAGTACCTTTTAAACATGAGGAGAGAGCAGGGGAAGGAAGAGTTGCTGCTGGGGAGGAAGATGAGGAGCTGGAGCGTGGCCTGGATTTGCTGCAATTCTCATGATGCCGGCCAACGTCCTTGAAACGAGAGACAAGTGACTTTGGCTCTGCCTGAGCCAGCGCATCAGAGATGCCCCTCCTGCTCCCCAACTGCCCCATCAGCGTCGACTCCTCTCACCACCCACCCTGAGAAGCACACCCTCCGGGAAACAATCAAGGAAGGCCCCTGGTTACTAGAGGGATAAGATAGGGCTGGGAGCGGGCGGGGGAGGGTTGCCCACAAAATGACTCCTCCAGCCCGCCTGTTTCTAGCATGTCTTCTCAACCTTGGCCTGAGCTAATGAACCTCAGAGAGCAAAGCTGTCTTCTGTTTGTCATTTTGAGGTTTTCCAGTTGATTAAGATCTACGCCGGCAGGAGGGTAGAAATTCACCAGCAATTCTTAGTTTGAGGATCACAGGGCATTTTCATTCCTCCTGACAAAATGCTGAACTTAATATAAAAATGCTGTCCCATCCACTTTAGATGAGAGCAATTGTTAAAAGAACTTTTTTTCTTTCTTTTTTTTCCATTTGGATTGTTATTTTTTATTCCCTTCCTCTTATCATTTTCTGCTTTGTTTCACACCCCCTATGAATCCGGTTTCTTTTAAAAGAGCATTGAATTCCTAGTTATAGGGAAAAACTACAAATGAATGTCACTCTGAATGAGACCAAGGGAAGAAGAAAAACCTGTTAGTGACACTGGAGGGGCTTACTTTTCCTCATCAAACCCTGGTCTTCGTTTTCCCATGGACCATTTTGTCACCATCCTCCCTCCCTCCACCCCCAATGCCTAAATTGCATTCTTGAAACCCCTAATTCCTAGGGAAAAAAAAATGTACCCTACACAGCTTCAGTCTTCAGAGGAAATGTAATTATCTCAACTGGCATGGATCCAGAATTCAGCTCCCCCATGGAAAAGATTTTTTATGAAAGATTAAGTGGTAACACATATGTCAACAGCGCTCCCAGCTCTGGAGTAATTCTGAGCAAACGAGAAAATGGCAACAGTCCCTGTTTCCAATCTGGAAACTCTCCTTGGGTAGCTTTCCACCCCAGGTGGCCCCAAGTGCTTGAATTTGCTCAGGTGCTATATCTCGGGAGCAAATAGACAGGTGAGGGGGACAAGAGGTTCATCCAAGGTGAGCATTAAGGGAACGGGAGCCAAGGAAGCAGGTGGCCGGCAGGCAGCCTATGAGGATGACTGTCTTAGTGACACTGCCCAGGCCACCAGGTCTGCTTAGCCTGAGCCTCCTTTCTGTTCCCCTCTCCTTGGCCAGCATGGCAACACTGCCCTCTGCTGGAGATCCACAGTTATCGCGACCCACCTGAGATCAGATGGCCAAGGACAATGGCTGGGAAGGTGGTGGGAAGAAATGCTTGACAACTAAGCAACCTCTAGAGTCACTCTTCTTTGGCTAGCGTGTCAAGGGTCCCCATCTCTGATGTCAGCCTTGACTCAGGGATGTGGAATCAGACAGACAGTTCTGCCATGCATTTGCTTTGTGACCCTGGGCAGCCTTCACCTTCCTGAGATTCAGAACTGAGGAAAAGTCACCTACATTATTGGTGGTATGATGAATATGAAATGGATGATATCTCTTCATCGAGGGCGACCATACATCCCAGTTTCCCCAGGATAGTCTCAGTTTATGCCTGTGGTCCTGATGCAATTATTAATAGCACCTCCTTTTCATTCTTTGAATGATAAATGATATGGTCAAGTTATCCAAAGCACAAGGCACGGTGCCAGGTGTACTAGTCACTCAGTGAGTCCTATTCCTCTCTCCTTGACTAGGCTGCTGGTCTTCTATGTGATCTACATGCCCATTTTAAAGGGATAGGCGATGCAGTTTCCTTTCCCCTTCTACGGGACAGACTGGGCACTAGCTTTCCTGCATCAGACTAAGAGAGCTGCACTGCAGTATTAGGGAAAATCCTCTGGTGAAGGGACTAGGAGACATAGAAAGAAAGGCAGGTGGACAACTTCCAGGGGTCCTAAGAAAGCCCCGTCACTCTGTCTGCTGCCTCTCAAAAGTGTGTTTTACCTTCTTCACGGGGCTGCGGCAAGGCCCAAATGCAGCAATCGGTAAGAAAATTCACTCCTCGCCACTATCTCATTTTCAACGGATACTAGCTATCCACAGTTGGAAAAATATCTTTGAGAAAGAAAATGCAAAATTGCAGCATGTATAGGCCCATGGCTATGTAATACGTATTTATTCCTTCCAAGCCTGGGAAATGTAAGGAATTATTGAACATCTACCACTGTGATAGCTCCCATCAGTGACAATGGCCAAATTTTGTTGCATCGACATTCTTGATGGGAAGCTGGCACCAATGCCAGGGTAGCAGCTGATCTGCATGTCTATTTACATAAATTTGCATTGGTGTGATGTTAAACAATAAACGCTGATATTAAGGAAAGTGGTTTTCCTCCAGACTGAGTCATCTCAACTGAGCACAGCAGTGAAGAGCAGTCTCCGGAACCTGGCCTGTTACCTTCCATTTGTGTGACCTTGGATGAGTTATAACCTTGTTATGTTGTTTTCTTATCTAGAAGTGGGAGTGAGAGTGATACCACCCACTGCAGAGGGTTGGTACAGGGATTAAATGAGTTAATGTGTGTGAAGGATTTAGAGCATCACCTGGCCTATTAAGTGCTTAAATATTAGCTACTATTCTCATCCAGTGCCGGTTCATTGTCTCCTACCTAAACTTCGTAACGAGGCTTCTGAATCCTTCCTTCTGTAAATCAAAGAAGTTGGAAATTTGGAACTGGGAGGAATCTCAGAACAGCTCATTAGTCACTTGCAAACTTTTATTATATTCCTTTAAAAGTAAGCATGGAATGCTTTTTAAAAATGAAAGCTTCTGTGCCACCTGAGCATGGGGGCGGGCGGGGGGCATGGAGCTCTGTGGCTAAGAAAATGGGCTCTGCGGATAGGCAGGCCTAATTTCCAGTTCTGGCAAAGCTGTTTTTTAGCCTTGTGACTTGAGGCAAATGATTTACCTTGGCTTTAATCCACCGTTTCATAAAGCGTCGAATAGCAATAGTAATTGTAAATATTTCATAAGGTTGTTATGAAGCTAAATAACTTCATACCTATTGAGTGTTTAGTGCAATGCCTGGCTCATCATGAGGACCCAATAATTATGTTAACTCTCGAGATTTTAATATGTGAAGCAGATACAAAGCAGAACCACTCCAGTTGAAACAAGGCCGAGAACTAGAACTACACAGGATGAGGGGGGGTGATGGGGAGCCCCATGACTTTGCAGAACATAATTTAAAAGCTCCTGATTTATGCCTCCTCTGGAAACCACTTTCCAGAAAGCCCCCCGCCCCCATCACACCTAGCATTAAGCTTCCATCAGCACCGTTCCCCAGTCCTAACCAAGGTTCTAATTCTGCCACTGCCACTTTCTGCCGTGACAGCCCTTCTTTTCCTTGCCCTTAAAACCGCAGCCCCGAGACAGCCTCTGTGGTTTAAACGCCGCTGTTTTCCAAGCCCTATTATGCAGAGCAAAAGTGTGCGGCACCCCCTGTGGTCGGCTCCCACTGGGGTAAAAGCGTCCTGGACTTGCACTTCCAACATCTCCTGCTCCCTTTCTGAGCCTTCAGCAGCTCACAGCCAAAGGGGGAATGAGTCATTTTGTTAAAAATAAAAACACTATAATCTTCCCTCTGATACCTTTGCTCATGATCACTGCAGGTTGGCTCTGATACATGTTCCGGCAGCCAGGGACAGCCAGCGGGCACAGGGAAGCTGGCCCACCTGAAACCACAGCTTTGCCACCAGCTCTGCTTTGCTGAATCACTGGGATCCAGCCAACCCATGCTGGCTGGATTGTGGGTGATGCGGGGACCTACACGGCATTGGCATAGGGTGGGAATGACAGCCAGGTTCTAGAAGAGAAGGATGCTGCTGGACCCAGGGTCCCTTGGGGGCCAGGGCATCCCCAAGGGATTCATAGCCCACAGTGAACTAGTCCAATCTGTTCATTTTACTGATACCCAGAAATGGAGACTAACGTATCTCAGATCATTGAGATGAGAGTGGGAGAAGCTAGACAAAGATTCAGGGCCCCTGTCTACAGTAAGTATAATTATTGTACTACTGTCACTAGTGCTGTTACTTCTACTTGCTGCTTTTACTTCAGTTTTCAAGACAATCCTGTGAGGGAGGTGCTATTGTTTTTCCCATTTTACAGACCAGAAAACTGAGGCTTAGACAGCTTGTTACTTGCCTAAACCCCACCAGCTAGTATGTGTGGGGAAGTGCATGAAATCAGTTATTTCGGATCCAGGGCCTGAGTTCTCAAGTCCTGGCTCCTCGGTTGGGTAGTGGAGGGTGTGTTTATTTGCCTGTGCATGTGCCGGAACAGGAACAAGCACCCCATAAATATCTATGGAGTTCACGTGTGGTGACCATGCCTGTTTGCTACCGTAGGGCCTGGTTGTCCCCTCTCATTGAGAATATTGGTGACTGCTATAAAATCTTGGTCAGAACAACTCCCTCTGGCCATTTGGAGTAGCATCTCTCTCGTTGCCCTGTCAGACACCATCTACACCCCTGACTTATGCTCAGGCTCATGAGAGGCAATCAATGTTAGGGCTAAACTGGAAGTTAATGAAGCCATGACAATCGCCTCAGTTCCACAGAGTGACTCATCTTCCCTGGACTTCGATTTACTCAGCTGGAAGGAAACCAGATGGTTTCCCAGGGCCCTGTCCAACAAGAGCTTCATCGAGGCATGGAGTAAGCAAGGTTTTCCAGCCTCGGCATGATGAGCACCTTGAGCTGGACAATTCTTCCCTGTGCTCTGGAGAAAGCTTAGCAGCACCCTCCACCTCTACTCATCAGATGCCAGTAGCTCTTCTCAGTGGTGACAGATGAAAATATCCCCAGATGTTGTCCGTGTCCCCCAGGGTGGAGGGCAGGCAAAGCTCCTGGTGTGAAGTGACCCAGGCTCTTCCCTGGTTTTGACATCATCTGTCTCAGTGTCCTTAGGTAGGTGTAGGTCCCTAGTCCTCTTTGGGCCTGGCCTCTCACCTGCAGCAGGAAGATAATATTCTAGTCACACATCATTTTATTGTGCTTTACTTCATTGTGCTTCACAGATGTAGCATAGCATTTTTTAAAGATTGAAGGAAGACCCTCCACCAGCAAAAAGATTATGACTCACTTTACTGCAATACTTACTTTACTGCTGTGGGTCTGGAGCCAAACCCGCAATATCTACGTGTTGTGCCTGTGTTTGTCCAGGATGATGGAGCCACAGACGTGCTCTGGCTTGATCCTTTCCTAGCTCTGTGATGGGTGGCGATAATGAGGAGTTCAGAGAGTCGGCGCTAAGTGCTGCGATACAGGTATCTAACCATCAGAATCCATTACATGGAGAGAGTATTATGTTCACTGGGTTTGTAAAACCTCAGTCATTTTTGCAACTCAAGGAAGACCTTGTCTCAAACAGTCTGCCAGCCCAGATGTGCACACTCCAAGTTCCTCACTACCGACTCTAGCGGGCTTTTCAGGATCTGACTCCTAACTCCCCAGCTCTTCAGTTCTCTCTGTATTCTCACGCCATCATTTTGCTTTGAATGCCCCTGACAGGAATACCATTCTCTCTATCATGCCTGATAATAAAATCCAGATTTATTGATCCAAATCTGAGCTTAGATATCACCTTCTCAAGGAAGTCTTCCAAAGCCCCCTAGGTACAGATGTAACTGCTGGATCATTTTACATGGCAGAGTGGCCACCCCGTGTGAGACTCAGATATGTAGCTCCACTCCTCCAGGCTTCAGGCTTTCACCCATAAAACCAGTCTGGTTTCTCTGTAGAAAGCTGGCTGATACAAGATGTTAATTATCATTGTCATCCTCACGGTTGTTCACATACCATTTGGTCTGATATGTATCCCGGAAACTGTGCTGGACTCCAGGAGTGTAATGGTCAGACATCATTTCTCAGCGACTCTCAGAGGCTGGATTCTGTGAGCATGAGCTTCTCTTTAGAAAGTGGGTGCAAAATCCAGTGAGATATGAGGTGTAAGGGTCCTTCGTAATCACAGAAGTCATTCAATCTTTGTTAGGGATGGTTGCTTCTGGCAGAATCGGGGAGACTATCGCCAGCTCCCCGGATGGCAAGCACTCCAAGGCCAGGAATTTGTTTTGCCCACTGCCTCTTGCTCCTGCGCAGGGCTTTGTTGAAGGAATAAATGAAAGGTCCTCCTTTTCCAGAGGACGGCTCAGAATGCCAGGGTAACTTCTGTCCATAGCACATCAAATGCATCACACAAGGAAGTACAAACCTATCCAAACTTGGAGTATAATTTTTTCTATGAACTCCTCTGGAGCAGTTGTTTTTCCATATTTCCTTGGAGGGGCAGGTTACTCTGGCCAAATGAAATCTCATGCAAAATCTTACTCTACACTATAGGAGCTGTTTTGGTGGAAATGTGTGTGCATGGTGATGAAGGGGTATAGATCTCGTAGACGCCCCCGCCATCCCACCCACCCTGTCTCTTCTTTTACTCTCTCTTTTTCTAAATTTTCTTTCAAACCTTAGGTCTCTGGAGAATACAATTTGAAACAGATCGGCCATAAATCTTTTAAATAGAAGTTTGATGTCGTTGAAAGAGCACTGTGCAAGGAGCCTGAAGCCTTCAACTTAGCCTTCATTCTGCCTGGGACTCACTGTGAGACATCTCACCAGGCGCTTCCCTTCCCTGTGCCTCACTCTTCCCATCTGTAAAGTGGGAGAGGTGGAAAAATGCCAGATGGTCCAACGAGATATAATAGTGTGAACAAATCAAAGAAGCACCCACATCGTTGATTTATTTCTTCTTCTTTTTGTAATACTCCTTTTTATCTTGCTCTCTTGTCCCATCTCTGTTTTCCTGAAGAAAGCAAAGACCACAGGGACCCAACGGCCTGTATTTCGATGCTGAGCATCCACAGCAGCGCTGGAGCAAGTTCATGTGGCCACTATGGCAACTTGAGCTCCTCAACGGTGCGGCCAGGTCCCCACACAACCTGACCTAAAATGGCAGGGGAGACGGCAAAAAAACCTAAAGTTGTGACAGCAGCCGGGACCTCATGTTTGGCTCGAGCAAGATGAAGGCACAGTGCCGGGGCCATGTTCCAGGCAGTTAAAAGAAATATCAGCATCTATTTGCCAACTAATTACAGAATATCATTCAAACATCATCCAGCCAAAACCTGCCCTCTGGTCCTCACAGGGCCCTGACTGAGAACAGTCTTTTTTTCCCCTCCCTCTTCTCATTACACTGCTAATATCAAATGAACATCTTATAACTTTTCCTGGCATAAGCTTGGCTATGAAGGAACTTGCTTTCTCAAGATAGTCTCTGCTGCCCCAAAAATGCATACATCTCCTCTTTGCCTGATGTCTCTACTTACAGTTTCCGACTCCATGCTTCTATCTGCCTCCTGCCTGGTGTCAGGGAGCCAGTGAACCAAATGTGGACCCCTGCCGCTGCCACTTTGTCTCACGGTAACCTGGGACACCTTCTCCACGTCTGGATTTTCCATATCCATTATGCCTTCTCAGTCAGGTTCCCAGATTTATGAGAAAATCAAACTATCCTATGCATTTTAATGTGCATTACAAACTATAAAAACATCACACAAATTTTAGTGTTTTTCTGGTTTAAATGGCTATTTACATTTTATAAAACCTTTTTACTTCCACAGTCACTTCCCAAATCAAGTTTCAGGATAGTCTAGTTTTATGAAATGGTAAAATAGTGCTCTAGGGAAAAAAATAAATAAATAAAACAAATAGAATAAATAAAACTAAATTTTTTAAACGATTTATTTATTTATTTTCAGAGAGAGGGGAAGGGAGGGAGAAAGAAAGGATGAGAAACATTGACGTGCGAGAGATACAGGGATCAGTTGCCTCTCACATGCCACCAACTGGGCACTTGGCCTGCAACCCAGGCATGTGCCCTGACCAGGAATTGAACTGGCAACTTTCTGGTTTGCAGGCCAGTGCTCAATCCACAGACCCACACCAGCCAGGGCAAAACTTAATGTTCAATTATGCAAATTTCTTCATGCAGATCTTCTCAGTGCCTTTAAGCTTTAAATGCTGTCTGACTCATAAAAGGTTTTTTCTCCCTCAGGAATCACTTATCATATCCGGGCACTAGTTTATCAGGAAATAAAATCTGAGAATTACCTAACTACACTGCCTTTTATTAAAAGAAGTACATTATATAATAACTGCATTAAAACTGGAAAAATTAAAGCATGAAAATCTAAGAAAGTAAGACAGAAGTTGGAGCTTCCCTCTGGTCTCTTTCCCCCTGTTTCCACCCCTTCTTTTGAGAGTCACTTGGTGCTAACTTTCCATAAGTACAAACTTTCATGCCTCTGTCCACACCTACTGAATCAGAAAGTCAGAGTGGAGCTCAGCAGTGTGTTTTTTGGGTTTGTTTTTTTTTTGCAGGGGGGCAGTTTATTTCTTAATTTTTTATTAATTTTAAGTCATGTTTATTCTATTACAGTTGTCTCAATTTTTCCCTTTTTAGCCCTCCACCTATCCCATACCCACCCCCCGCTCCCACAGTCAATTCCCACTCTGTTGTCCATGTCCAGGGGTCATTCATACATGTTCTTTGTCTAGTCCTTTCTCCTTCTTTCCACCATTGTCCTCTTTCCCCATCCCCTCGTGTCACTTTCAGTCTGCTCCATGTTTCCATGCCTGTGGTTTATTCTGTCCATTAGTTTATTTTGTTGAATAGATTCCACTTATAGGTGAGATCACATGGTATTTGTCTTTCACCAACTGGCTTATTTCACTTAGCCTAATATTCTCCAGTTCCATCCATGTTGTCACAAAAAGTAGGAGTTCCTTCATTCTTTCTTTTTAATGTATTTTTTTTTAACCAGGCCCTCCAAAATGGCTCTGATGCACACTCAAGTTTCATTTTAAATCACTGATTTAGCTACTTATTAATAGGTCCTCTCTCAATTCCAAATGCCCCAGTTTGGGCAATAAATTATATGGTCACACTAAATATAGCTGTGTTGCCTAAAATATTTTGTCAAATAATTCCATTCCTTTTGGCAAGCAGCTGCACACACACACACACACACACACACACACACACATATACACACACACATACCTGGACAGCCCACCCTCCTCCCCTGGGATTCTGGGTGAAGAAACACTCCAGCTACTGAAGAATTAATGCCAGACACAGCTGAGCACCCAAGTCTCTGCTCGGACACCCTGGACAGGGTCCTTTCTGAAGGATCCGTGCCCTTATTATGACGATTAAGTGATTACTGTGTCAAGTGCTTAGCACAGTATCTGCTACACAGGAAAAATTCAATAAATGGTTGCTATTTATATTCATTTTCTATTTTTACTGACACCTCTGTGTCAGAAACTGTGGTAGGTTCCGTGCGTTAAAAAGTGAAGCAGACAGACATGATCTAATTGGAGATACTGACTGCCAACCACTATGAATCGAGGTGACAAGGGCTATGGTTGGACAAGCAGGAGTGCTGGGGCAGCACAGGGAAAGGAGGGGACAACCCACCTGGCCTTGGCAGCGGTGGGCAGCAGTGGAGCTGGAGGGATCAGCAGTTTCTAGGCAAAAGCAATGACCCTGTCAGGTTGGCTGGAGTTATTAGTTGGTCTGGAGAAAATGGGAATGAATAATAATAGTAAGAGAGGAGCCTGAACATGTTTGTAGGGACATAATCATCAAGGGCTTTTTTGAGCCATGCTGGAAAGTTAGAAAATTATTTTGAGGGTGACGGGGAGCCATGGAAGGGTTTTCCGAAAAGGAGTAGCATGTTTACTATTTTATAAACCTTACCTGACCGTATAGCTGCACAGAACCGAATGCAAGAGGACGGGGGCTGTGAATTCACCCCAGTAATAAATGGGTGGTATCTTGGAGAAGGACAATGAGATGGGCATGGAACAGTGTATCTATAACCACATTCACGGAGTTTTGTTTCCAAGTAAAATAAAATATCTATTGTTTTCTCTCTCACCATACATTGTTAGATTTGGTTTTAGAAAATAAAATGGTAGCACCGTTACCTGGACATTTGATTCCCTAAATGAGCTCTTGTTTCTTTTGTTCTTGCTACCTTTCTTGTCTAGACCTTAAGCCTCCATGTAGACATCTAACAAATGGAACTTTTATAAGCCATCTAAATATCTAATATCTAATAAATATTTATTATTGCTAATAAAGTTATTGCAATATTGTGATTTATAAAAAATATATATTTGGTTGCTCAGATGACCAAAATATATTTCACATATATTTGGTCCAAGATTTGTGGAATTGCCTGAGCATTAAAAACAATGGAGGCATCTTTTGTTATAATAGCTGGTCTCTTGTACTCAGTTTGTGAAATAACTGCAGAGCCATAAAGGTGAAATGGGCATCTTTGTTATTCCTAACCAGCCCCTTTCCACCACACCTGGGATTATGTTAATGAGGTGGTTTTTGGAAAGCCTCTGAGGATGGGGCCATGGTTGCCAGGGGAACTGACCACCAATAAAGGGCTGCAGTGCTTTCCTTGATTTCCAGGGAGGGGACAGGGACTGGATGTTGAATCAATCAACAGTGGTCAATGATTTAATCAATGGCGCCTACTTAATGAAGCCCCCATAAAAACACAAAACGATGGGGTTTGAAGAGCCCCCGGATTAGTGAGCATGTGCAGATTTAGGAAGAGATGCACCTGGAGAGGACACGGAGCTCCGCGCCCTTCAGTTATCTAACCCTAAAGTTTGGGTCCATCTGCCTGTGTGCACTGTCCTACCGAAATGCAGGAACAGGAGTGTCTCAGTGAAGAGAGGAAGCAGTACGTTACCGGACTGGCCAATCCGAGAGCAGGTGAGCTCCTGTCCTGAAAGATCCCACTCCCCAATGACGTGTAGGTTACAGGTCATGGAGGGCAAAATCACCAGACACCATGGGTTAGGGGTGCAGGGTCCTGTTAAAAGCTGATTGGGAGGAGGTAAGGTAAAGGTAAAAAATTATTTTTTTCAGTTCTTGAGGACTAACACCTCTCTGTCTAGTTTAATAGAGAAGTGGCCAGGGGGGTCATTCTATCTCAGGTGCAGGAGCTGAAACATAACTAGACGTTATCTTCAGCCTGCCGGACAGTGTAACCATTTTTCAGGCCCCCCGCTACTCTCTTCTGCTGACTCAGGGGGTTAATAACTGTCAGAGGAGAAAGGCAAGTCTATGAGATGTGTAGAGAGAAAGGGGGAAATATTTCGGAAGCGGTCATCAGAAATCAGATCAAAATGATGAGGACGATGTCTTCACTTTCCCCATCCCTTGCCCTCTGCATCTCTTCCATCTGGCTCTTCCTGAGTTACATCCTCTTAGAATAAACTGTTGATCTAGTAATTAAAATGTTTCTCCGAGTCCTATGAGCTGCTGTAGCAAATTAATAGAACACAAGTTGGGGTTGTTGGAACTACACCACCTGTTGTCAGCCAGTCAAGTCAGAAGCACAGGTGACAATCCAGACTGGTGCCTGGTGTCTGAAGGGGTGCAGGGGGCAGTCTTGTGGAAATGAGCCCTTAACCTGTGGCATCTGATGTTATCTCCAGGTAGACAGTGTCAGAATTGGCTTGATTTGTGCAACACACAACTGGTAGCTGAGAATTGCTTGGTGCGGGGAAACCCCCACCCCAGATGTGCACACACACTTTCGGATCAGTGGCCAGAAGCTTAATTATTTTTCCTCTCATTTGCTTTGTGGTGGAAATCTGTGATTTTGGCCAGGTCAAACTGGAAATGGAGGCTCAGAGAGGGTTGGCCATGTTTGTACAGATGGTAAGATGCCTGGTCTTTTGTCTGCAAGTTCCACTCTCTTCTGCATGTACCCGAGTGTCAGGAGGACGTTGGGAGAGCCAAGACAGGACAGACGGAGGTCTGGGGGGAGCTTTGAAATGAGTTGTCAGGTCTGCCTGCACCGCTGTGTCCTGCCTAGGCTCAGGACCAGTGAGACCTAGAAGAACAAAGAAAGGAGAAACGGGGAGGAAGGAATGCTGTGACCTCTTCTCATACTGTGAGAGAAAAAAGGTGGCACTAGAGGATTCATTCCACCAGACCCTTGACTCCTGAGTAGGCGTAGATCCTCCCCAAACTGCCCCAAACTTGCCTGCAAATCTTTTTCTGAAGACTGGTTCAGGGGAAAGAAAGCCACAGTGCATTATGAAAACTACGAGGCTGAGGCCCAAGTCTGCTACTTCCTCGCCAGGCAACCTCCCTTTCGCTGAGATCCAGCCCCCCCATATGCAAATGAGGATGCTAATAATACCCACTCCCGGGATCATAGTGAGGATTATTGAGAGGTTTAAAGAAAATAGTGCCTGGAGTGCTCTTTGCCCAAAGATTCTCATGGCTCCCTCTTGTACCTCCAACCTTTCTATTCACCCCATTTAAAATTGCAACGCTCCTCCCTGTGGGTCCTTCCTACCTGCTTCTGACTTTACTCCACCCCACAGGACATACTTCCTTCTATCATAATAATATTTTACTTGTTTATTTACTGTGTCCCTACCTTTCAGAGGAAAGCAAGGATGGTTTGTCTGTTTTGTTTATCATTTTATCACCAGTGCTTGAAAGAGTACCCGGTACACACAAGGCATGCAGTAGGTACACGTTGAAAGAAGGACAGATGAATTAATGAATAAATAAAAATATTTCATTCCCTGGTTTTCTGTTTCCAGAACCATATGTTATGCTGTCAGAGTTTCAAATAAGCCAAATTTGTTTCTTAATATGTAATATGTAAGTACTGTCTCATACAAAAGAAACACTATAAGAATACAAAATAAAAATATGCAATAATTATGGCAAAAAAAGGGTTTCATTCAGAGTACTGAGTTCTTTTTATCCTAACAGTGAACCCCTATGTGCTCTTAGCTGCATAATCTTTCCCACAGATCCTATTCAGTCACAAGCATATAAATGTTTAGATATAGCAATAAAAATGACCACGGTACTTACTATGTGCCAGTATGTTTCTAAACACTTACATGTATTAGCTCATTTAATCTCCACAACAACGCTATAGGATAAGTGTTATTTTTACCTCAATTTACAGATTGGGAAACTGAAGCAGAGTTGATATTTTCTACTATATAAATGGATCATGCTATACCTACTTAGTTCCCAGTATGTTTTTTCCGCTTAAAGTGTGTCACATAGTTACGTACACCTTGATATTTAAACTCAGGCTCCATCCGTCCCTTCCGTAACCATTTCAGATTAGTATAGGGCTCTAATTTCAGCCTAGCCACTTATTGGTTGGTTGGTTTGTTTCACTTACTGATTTTAATCTGGTCCTCAGTCTCCTCCCCCTTGGCAGCTGAACTGAGTGCCCTCAAAACGCCTTCTGCCAGCATCTTCCCAACTCCTCATTGTCTCTGCACCTCCCTTTGGGATGAGGGGCAAGGTGGTATCTCCTGGCTTCCAACCCTGAGGTCAGTTCAACATAGGAGTTCCCATAAGGCCCCTTTGTGTTTCCTATTACCACCAATATTTAATGACTTGCTCCTCTGCTCCAAGAAATTAATCACTTCCCACTAAGTGGGGTGTTAGAAGGTGGAGAGAGGATAACTTCAAACATTTTTTAAAATCAGGCAGCCAAGCAGAGGGAGCAATTGCTGCTATTTTTGCTAATTTGCTGACATTTTAAAACCAATCATTCAGCCTCTTTAGGCCTCCAGTTTCTCATAAGTTAAATGATAGTTAACTCCCACCTTACTACCTCCTGTTTCTGAAGTCTAATATTTTGGAAGAATCTACATAATAATGATGAAGTATAACAATCCCTCACAATTATGTAGTGATTTATAATTTACAAAGCACTTGTTGAAGAGGGCTGTGTCTGAGAGTCAAAATTTCAGAGGAACCTTACGGATAAGCATATCCAATGAGTCCCAAACTCTCTGCTTCATGCTTCTGGGCAGGAAGGACCCCACAGGGGTAATGACAGTCTGTGAACCCTTTCTTAATATTTAAAAAATGCTAATGGGAATCATATATATCCCACTAAAATCAGATATTAAATTGCTTTCGGTGGAAATTATATCAACTAAAATCAGTACTTGTTGGAAAACTAATCATTCCTTGATAAATGTCGCTGCATAGACATAACCTCTTGAAATATTGAGGGGGGAGGTCTAAGGGAAGAAAGTTATAGAAGGAAAACTTAGTAGTGAAATGATGAAGGATTGGGACCACAGAGATCCCCACATTTTATGGGCACGGAGAGTGGAGCCCATCGGAGCAAGCCATGCCCTGAGATTCCTCTCCTTTAGCCTCCTGCTTAGCCCGCGTTTCCTCTCTTCTCTGCTGGACTTGTGTACTGGTGTCCTGGCTGGCCCTAGTGTCCACGCCCCCTTCCGTCTGCCTTTAGAACCGCAGCCTTCCACACCCAGATTGATTGGCATTCTCTGATGCCCCCCCCCCTCACTGCTGCCAGAATAAGGCACACTCTCCAGCTGGCACATAAGTCTCTCACGGTCTGGCCTCACCATCCCTTGAGGTTCACCCTATGCCCCAGCTGCACATAATGCAGTTTAGTCCTTGAATGTACCAGGGACCTCTGTGTCTTTAAACAAACTGTCCTCTCTGCAGAATACCTTTTCTCCACCCGTTTACCTGTCAACTTTGACTCATCCTTCAAATTTCAGCTTCGCCACACCTCCTCCAGGAAGTCTTCGCTGCCTGCACGCCTTCACTCCAGGATAGACTGAATGCCTGCGTTGGGCATGGCAGCACCCCATGCTTCCACCTGACAGGCAGTTATTTTCTTGCCTTTCCATCTGCTCAGTAGACAGGGGATTGTTAAGTAAAAATGACTTTCCCAAGACCACATGCTACGTCTCCTCCTGGGTCAAGGGCTCCATGTGCTGTAGAATACGGCAAGTGCTTTGAAAACCTCAAGTCTTTGTCCATAGATCTCATATTTCAAGGGGGGAAATATTGTCCCACATAGAATGTATTAAGGAATACATTTAGGTCTGCCAGAGAGGAAAGAAGGTGTCTTTATCAGATTCCATCCTCTAGAGTGGAAACACACATAGGAAAGGTTTAATGGCAAAAGCCCAAAGTGGAAGCATCTCTTAGACAGAGGCACATAGCACAGCGTGGCCACGAATACTGTGCAGGTGCTTATGAGACCAGAGAGAGCCCCTCACCTGTGTTGCAGAAAACCCAGATAGTGAGTTGGGAAGCCCGTGGTATCATTATGTCAGGCTCACCCAAAGGGCGCTGTACTTGACTGTGCATTCTGAGTCAAGCACCAGGCCAGGCAGGGAGACCAACATCGACTCCGGTCTGCTTACAGGTAAAGAGCCACGAGCCACTGAGGCCTTGACACTTAAAGAACATTACCCTCCTTCACAACCCCCGAGCCCTGGCCTCTAGCTGCTGCTCTAAGGAACAAGAAAGACAATAACAAGTAAAAGGATCCCCTGGACTTTAGGAGGCCACACTGGCCATAATGTGACTCTGCATTTAATTCACAATGTATTTTAACCTGCATTATTAGGACTTCTAAAAACCCTGAACAACTGACAAGCTGGGGACATTTATAATGTCTCTTTTTCTCAAATGAGAAAACAAAGGCTAAAAGATGTGAAGTGGCTTTCCTGAGATCTGACGGAAGGATGGAAGGACTCCGTGTCCTGGGGCCAATTAATCAGAAAATGCCACCTTTTACCACTACTTTGCTGTGGACTATTGGGCAAGTTACTTAATAATATCACTCTCTCAGGACTGTTGTGAGATAAATTGAGGCCCTGTACCTCATACAGTAATGGACACATACTAACCTTTGACACCAGTTCAAATCTCTTTATCCTTCCTTGATTGTCCTGCCTCACAGACGCTCTGAGGCTTTGGGTAAACCATTTAACCCTCGGGGCACAGTTTTCCCTTCTATAAAAGAGGTTCTAGTGTCCTTACACAACCTATCTGGATTCCAATTCCCTCAACTCTAATTGGGAGGAATAATTACAGATTCTCCCTGACAGTGATATTCTGAGAAGGAGAGTAGAGAATGCCTGGAAAGACAGTGCTTGGCCCAGAGCCAATGCTCAGTATAAAATAGCTATTGCCACTGTGATTGTTGCTCATATTATTATTACTAGCCACTCCCATTGTAAAACCTCTCACTCAGTATAGTACTCAGACCTTAATTCTATTGGGATCAAAAAAGAGAAGAAAATTTCTGTACTTTTCCTATCAGCCTCCTCACCCTTCTCCTTTCAGCTGACCTTAGAGAATCAAAGACTCACAGGCCTGGACTGTATTTCAGCGGCCACCCACCTGACCTCTCCAATGTTTGAATTCTCTCTACAACACTCTACAAGAGGCATATACTTGAATATCTCTGGTGATGGGGATCTCACCACTTTGTATAGTAGCTCACTCTATAGAAAAATTCTGTATGCCAAGCTCTCTTATATTAAGCCAAAAATGCAGGTCTCAGTAGCTTTTCCCCTTTGCCCCATTTCTACCCTTCAACTCTAGCTGGATCCACAGAAATCACCCAGAATTTGCAGAAGCCAGATTTCAACATTTTTCTCCAGACTGTAACAAACTTGAATCATATTTGCTGGACATTTTTTTTCCCTCCCCTCTTCTAAAAAAAAAAAAAATCTTAAGCACATTTTGCCATTCGAAAGATTTTTTTTCCCCTCCATGTCTGCTGGTCCCCACTGGGATAAAAAGCAATAAAAAGTCAAAAAGAAGTATAGGTTTGCCTTCTGGCTTTGTCACTTAGACAAATAGCCCCGTAAAAAACAGTGAATGCTATCGGTTAAAGCAAACTCTTTCCTCTCCTCTGTACATTTCACCAAGTTCTGATGCAAGGGGTTTGGACAGGAAAACCTTTTTCTGGAGATGGATAAGTTGGTGAGTTAAAGATTTTGCATTAAAAAGAGATCCTGGTTATAATATCTCCCTGACAGTTGCATTTTGCTCCCCCTGTTTTGTGACTCACAGAAATAAATTACAGGGGGGCCATCAGTTGGAAAGAAGCTATCTGGGAACATTGTGCAGTGTCTGCCAATCAGCGCATAATAAAGAAGAGAGCAGCTTCAATCCAGTTCTGGCACTTATGGAAGGGTCTGCCTGCATTCTTTCTCCTTCCCCACCCCCGAGCTTCAGTGCTCCCTTCTCCTCTTTTTAATGTCCTTTGTGTTTCCAATCAGCTTCCCCATCTGGTAGGGGCCTCAGGAAGTCACATGAGCAGACAACAAGAGAGGAGGTTATAATGTTTCACACTTTCCAATGAAAAATATGCTGGTTGGGAATGTTAATATTTAATCACAGATAAAGGGTCTCAAAACTTGCAGAAGAATTTCCCATTAAGATACAGGGATACTTGGAACGTATACTCACCTTGTTAGAAAACCTTATCAAACAAGTAGACAGCATATGGTGTTAGTGAAAGATGCTAGGACAGCACCGGTGGGACTCTATCTCTTGCCCTGCTAGGGGTTAAATATGAACTTGCGTCCAGAGAAGCAGGGAAAGTGCTTCTTGAGCCAGTGCACATGTCTCGGACCAGTACAAGAAAAGATTAGGAACTAAAAGGTGGGAGGGGCAGAGGCTGGGCATCAAGGATAACCTCGAATTTTTCTCCTGTGAGTATGGAGCCCCATGGACACAGTAGAAAACCATAAGCTAAGGCATACTTTTGCGTTGCAATACATGAGTTATAAAGTGTAGTCTCACCTGTTGTCTCATTGGACACTACATTATGGATGAATGATGAAGTTATGCTTGTTAGAGGAGGGTGTGCTCAGAGATGGTTGGTTTTTTAATGGAGGTCTTTCTGTCTACGGCCATGCCACCCTGAACACGCCCAATCTTGTCTGAGTGTAGGTCTTTCTAACTCCAAACCCAGTGCTCTTTCCACTAAAACACATTTCCTTTCAACAGGATAGAGAACACGTTTAGTGTGGGAAAGATGGTAGTGAGATGATGATAATGATAAATTAAAAACATGTTATTTTCATGTTTGAAATACTACTAAGAAATCGCTCATTAAGTCCTTATAATAGCCACAACATGCATTAATATTTTTATTTTATTTTACAGATGAATAAATGTGCTCAGTGAGGTAAAACAACTTGCCCAAGGTCATATAGGAAGCTTTTCAAACTTAACTGTGGATAGATTTGAAATTCCTACACTTCTATTAAACAACAGAAGAAGAAAAGTCGGAGGCGAGGGAGGAGGAGGATTTAGGGCGGGGGAAATGTGGAATTCAGAGGCGGTAGGGGAAACTGCCTTATGTAGATATTCCTTTCAGAACTTCATTCACTTGGGGGCTCTCATTAGGCAACTGAAAGGTAGCTGGGGCCTGGCATTGAGGCAAGACACTGAGGCAGACCTGCAGGGACACTTACATCCCAGGCCCGCACGCACTGATCGCCTAGTGCATACAGTTCCAGCATGCACAAAGGCAAGTTTTATGCGGAGCCTAAAAAAAAGCCTTGGACTTTGTAATGATTTTGTAAAATCATTTGGCAGCTTTGGCGATTCCACTTCAGCCAAGTGCAGGAGGCAGGACTATAATGAGTGGTGGAGGCACAATGGGAAGTGAGAAAGAACAGGTAAGGGCAAAACATGAAGTTTGTGGTTGAAAGAAATACAGTAGCAAAATTGATTAAGGGATTATCAAGGTCAAGGGGCTTTTTTCCTTACTACTTTTAAAATAAGAATTGATCATTTTCATGGTCAAAGACTCAGTGAAGAGGGAGAGATCAAATATATAGAAGAGAGGAATAAGCAAGTTCGAACCATAGGCAATGTTGGAGGATTGAATTTCCAAAGGAAGGGTCACTCCCTCTAACACCCCAGGCGCAGTAAAGATTTAGATCAGTGAAAGAATCGTATCACGTTTCTGGAGTGGGAAGATCTCTGGGTGGAAACAAAGCAGACTTGGGTTCAAATCCTAATTCTGTCACGTTCTCACTCTCTGATCTTAAATAAATCAATGAACCTCCCTGAGCCTCAGTTTCTACGACCATGAAAAAGATGCAGAGCAGGTATATCTTCACCCAACTCTTTGGATTGTCCCAAATCAGAAATTCCCAAGCTTGATTGAATCACAGATTCTTTAGTATCTCAGTAATTGTTTCTACAGGATCCCTAGGTTCCCCCCACCGCGCCACAGCACCCCCCAAAAAATACCCAACAGTTCCATGTACTGTTTGGTTGGGTTCAAACAACTTAGTAAGTATGTATGTGCCATTAAAGAAAATACGACAGGCTCAAAGTGACATCGTTCATGCTGAAGCCCACGATACCAAACTTAGTCTTACCTGACCTAGTTGCTATTTATCATCTCCCACAAACATAGTCTTCATCAGCCAGTGTGGGATCCTCTGGCCAATAACAATGAGGTAATCTGTTGCATGGGCCATCTAGAGCCCTTCAACTGAAAGACAAAATCTGCATGATAAAAAGACCCTTGCTCTTCCCTTCTTCCCAAAGGAAAATATACTGATCTAAAAGTAATTCTTTTCTTTTCTTTTGTTAATAGCTCTCTTGACCCACCCTTCTACCTCTAAAAACTTTCCACTTTGTACAGCTGCTGGGAGCACGCTTCCGTTGCTAAAGGGGTAAGGCAGATTCATGAATCACTTAATAAGGCCAATTAGGTCTTCAGATTTCTCAGTTGGATTTTTGTTTAACAGTCCCATCACTTAATATATATAACTTAAAAGAAAGATAATATCATTTCATTCTTCAATACAATTGCATACTCATAGAATATTCACAGCACAACTTTTAAATTCTTGGAATCAGATGGAACCCCTTCATCCTCATTTCCTGTTCCACATTGATCTTTGCATGCCACTTGCTCTTTTATTACAGTATCCCCCTAAAACACAGGATCCCCCATACATGATGTCATTCAAAGGATTGTAGTGTGATCTGATGCTGAGACGGTGAATTCCCTCTCCCTAGTGGGTCTCGGGTGACCAGCAAATGTCAAGTATTACTGAATTTCTCGCTAATGTGTTAAATATCTCTCAGTGTCCCTCTAAGTTTTCTGTGGCCCCCTAGTCACCATGGAATGTTTAGGGAACCATATTCTAAATATTACCTTAAATAATATGTATATAATATACAATTTTTTATCCAGTACAAATTGATTTTTTTTTTAAAAGTGGAACGTCCAGGAAGAGAAGGCAAGAATGTGTGAGACAAATATCTGAAGAGAAACCCTGATGGCCAATACAAACCTAAAGCAGAATTAGGCTCCCCTACTTTTTAGAGAAATACATAGCAAAACAACAATGAAATAACATTTTCGCCCATCCAATGCATGAAAATTAAAGATTGATTTCATCTAGTTACTGATGAGGGTGAAGGAAAATAAAAACTGTCTCATATTGTCAGTGAGAGTATAAATTTTTGCAGCATTTTTAGAAATTAAGCTGGAAGTATCTAATAAAAATTTTAAAACTATATACCTTTAGTATAGCAATCCTACTTAGAGGGATTCAGCATGCAGAAATAAAAACACCACTACACATGGATAGCTAGGCAAGGATCTTTATTAGATAAGTATTTATCATAACATAAAACATAGTCTGCAAACAACCTGAATGTCCATCAATAATAGAGTAATTCTCATGCATCTATTCTATGGAGAGTTGTTCAGTTATTAAAAGAATGAATTAGATCTATGCATATTGACAGAAAGGGATGCTGTGATATATTGTTAATGAAAAGGGCAAAATGCAGAGTAAATAGATATAATAGGATTTTTTTTGTAAAGAAATAAAATATGAAGAAGCCTATGTTGATACAAGCATATGGAAAGCTAGGTAGGGCAAAAGCTAACACACTGTACGTGGGAGGGAGATTACTGGTTTTAACTGTGTTCATATGGGAGATGTTTGGCAGGTATCATCAGCATTATCAGCCAGCACTTATTACCCTTCCTAATTTGAACAGAAAACCCAATTAAGTGTTTCCTCCCCCTCCAAAAAAAAAAAAAAAATGCATGTGATATGACTAGCTCTGTGCCTGGAGCAGAGCTCCTAACAAATATTTTTATTATGCCATGGTGTTCTGTCTCGGGTTTTCTTTCTGTATACTTCTCTTTTACTCCATTGTGTTTCTCTCTATCTCGCTATGTATCTCCCCTCCCTTTTCGTCTCCAGTCTCTCCCCTCACTTTTATGGCCTATGATAGGGACACAGACAAAGAATAAGGCAGGGTACCTGCCCTTGAGGAGCTTACAATCTGCTGGGTAGAAGATTAACACATTTTCAGAGAGCAGATGTGGAGGGAGATGGTGCCAAATGGACTTACTTTTGATGAAGAACAGAGTAAGGCATCCCCTCAGGAAGGGAGGAAGCTGAGGATGTTTGCGGAATGAAAGTGGCTTAGACTGCAGCACAGAGTCAACAGGAGATGAATGGAGGGATTATGTTCAGTCATCCTCCCTGGGTGGTTCGAGCATTCATCTTTCTGAAGGCAGTAGCCTGGCTCAAGCACCTCCGAAAGCCTCTTCAGGGTCCGATCCCTTCATTGGTCAGGCCCAGGATGTATGGGCACATGGACTCCTTCCTCTACCTAACGCTCCATCTTTTCAGTGTTAGCAGTGCCCAGAGGCCTACTGTTCTTACCCATTCCGTCCACATCCTGCCTCACCAATAAAGAGAAATGTCAGACCCTAACCAACTTTCCCATCTCAGCAGCCTGGTCTTCCTTCTCGCACCCTTCTGCCCACATACCATCCCCTCCCTTAGGGCCCCAGCAGACCAATGTTCCTATGCCAGTTCTGCTTCTGTCTCCCTAGACAACAGTCTGGCAGAGACAGGGGGGTCAGATGGCAGGGTCGCTGGGCTGGGATCCCACAAGCTGCGTCCCAGTTTTCCAGAGTAAACTGTCAGGAGCTGCCTCAATGCAGTTTCCTCTTTCTTCCCCCCAAATCTCCTTTCTGAGTCTGAAGAAATGGCCCGGCCAGCCCCAAGAGAAGGGTCTCCCCCAGAGAAAGCCAGGCCTGAGGAGCTGCCATACGACCCCATTGTCTGTGTCCTGGGACAACTGCCAAGGCTGAGGCATCTTGGCTGGGGATGTGGAAGGGCCCTGTTCGGATCCCATCTGTTCAGAATAGGGGAGCGAAGCCAGATCTCCTCCCTCTTCCCTCTCCCCCAAACCCAAGCTCCATGGATGAGTGGCTTTTCAGAGATGAAAAACCACAGTCCTGTCAAACAAGTCTTCTTGTTTGACAAAGATAGAATCTAAATATAGAAAGGCACAGCTAAACTCCACGGCAGAGCAAGCAGCCCTGTCTGGCACATGGCTTCTGGGGGCTCCACCCCTAGCGTGGCATCTAGCCCAGGGTGCAGGACATAGTAGAGGGTCAGCGAATGTTTAGTTGAACTGGCCTCTGAATCCTGCCTAACACCCCTCCCCTATGAGCAAAATTCTGCTGTACAAACAACTCCATAAGACCCACTGATGCTGCCCTGGTCTCACTTTCCATCACAGATAGACTTGGCCCCTCTCCAGTTGGGACCATCCTTACAAAAATACTACCACCTTCAAAGAAACATCCCTGAAGTAGGTGTGGGGGACTAATGGATATATTTTGCTTTTCCATGTGTCAAGCACTATATATCCACTACTTTATTCATCCTCACACTTGCAAGAATATAGGTTACTCCCATTTTATAGATAGGAACATTGAGGCTAATTCAAGTCTATTTCCCTGCTCCAGATAACGATTGATGGAGAGATTCGTGCTGCTAGACCCCACTGGCTACCATGGTTTCCCTCAGATCATTCATCTCAGGAGCTCCAGACCCCTCCCTTGGCTTAATTAAGAATCATAGAATGATGCTTCTTGGAACCAAACAGAACTCCAAGGGAGCACAAAGCCCAGCCTCCCGTGTTCAAGGAGACAATATGGTACTCAGGCAGTATTTAGTTTCCTAGGGCTGCCATATCAAGTCACCACACATTTGGTGGTAAAACAATGGAAATGCATTCTCTCACAGATCCGGAGACCAGAGGTCCTAAACCAAGCAGTTGGCAGGGCCGGGTTCCCTCCATGGGTTCTAGGAAAGGAGCCTTCCTTGCCTGTTTCTTGTCTCTGGTGGTCATCAGCAATTGGCATTGTAGCTGCATCACTATGGTTTCTGCCTCTGTCTTCACATGGCCGTCTTCCCTCTGTGTGTGCCTGTGCCTTTTTGTCTGAATCTTCTCCTTTCTCTTACATATAAAGATGCCAGTCACTGTATTTAGGGTCCACCCCAAGCCAGTCTGACCTCATCTTAGCTGGATTACATCTGCAAAAATCCTGTTTTCAAATGAGGTCATATCTGAAGTGGATACGCTTTTCGGGGGGACACTCTTCCACTCAGCGCAGATGGAACGGCACGATGCTAGAAGGGCGGGCTTGGGAGTCAGGCTTCCTGAGATCGTAACCCCAGATATGCCACTTGCTCACTCGTGACCTAGAGGAATCTCTTAGCCTCTCTGAAATTTACTGTCCTCTTTTGTAAAGAAGAAATAATATTAGTACCAATACTAATTCATTGGTTAGTTAGAAGGAGCCACTAAATAATCCGTGCACAGAGCACAGCCCAGTGCCTGGCCCAGAGGAAGTGATCAAACATTCGCTCCTTTCCCTGCGTGTTGGTAGGTAGGGGCATAGGCTCTGCAGTCCAGGTGCTGGGGTGAAATCCTGGATCTATCACTTTCAATGTCAGGAAGATGGATAAGTTACTTAACTTCTCTGAGACTTCACTTTGTCATGTATAGAATCAGAATAATGATTTTGTCTACCCCATGGGTTATGGTGAGCAGCACATGAAGTAATTCAGATAAGGCATATCAGAGTAGCTTGCAGGTAGCAAGTTCCCAATAGATGGCAGCTATTATGATATTGATATTCCAAATTTTAATCTATATAATATTATGTATTCCTATCATACATTATAAACAGGCTTAGCAGAGGGGTCCTGGGATTCTGGTGGAGAAACACCACAACTTGGTGGGCAACAGGGAAGTTTGCTTTTCCCCAGAAGGGAGGGAGCCACAATCTTGATGTACTGAGGCCGGGCTTGTCTGCTGTTGGCACTGGTTCAAAACTCTGAACCCCTCTCCTCTCTGCTTGGCTCACATCCAGTGAATACACAGGGGATGTAGGCCATGCCCTCGCCTCTGGGCTGAGCACACACTACGTGCGTGTGTGCGCGCGCGCACACAGGGACACACTTCCACTAGCCTCCAGCCGCCAGATGAAGGTGACTTAGGGGATCTGGGGGTGGAAAGTGTCCAGGGAGCTGGGGGTGGAGAAGCAGCATGAAACTCATTAGTAACTGACTACTCTGGTGGAACAGACTTCTCCCAGGGGGCCATAACTCTGTCCCTGGAAGCAAGAATGATGACTGGGAGTTGGCTGAGGCGCCTGCAGCCCACCTCTGGGGATGGGCAGTGGAAGCTAAACTGACACCCTGCCTTCTCTTAATCCCCAGCATATCTGTGGAAAAGAAGAGCCTCCGCGTGAAAAAAGAAGCGGGGACAGAGTGCATTTGAAAGGAAACTGAAAAAGCATACTAGAGGGCTTCCCTGAAGCAGGCAGCAGCTCTACTGACACAGCACTTGAACTTTCACATCAGGGAGGAACATATTCTCAGTCTCGAAGAGGCAGCATCGTGTAGGAAAAAGATCATGAGCTTTGGAGCCATGTTTCCTTAAATTTTATTGGGTCACCATGCTTCTCAGTGATGTTGAGTAACAGTGTCTTTAAGCCTTAGGTTCCACATTTGTAAAATGGAAATACCTATTTTTCAGAGTTCTCATAACAACTACATAATTTAACTTATAGCAATCTAATTCATACTGACTCATCAAACAGCTCAACTGTCCCCTCTGTCACGTTGATGTCCCCCACAAGCTGTGGTTAAGTGTCCCTACTCCACACCCTGCCAAACCCTTACATGTCTCTCTGCTGTAACATGAAAACTTTGTTGCTCAATTATAATTTCATGTTTACTTGTCTGTCTCCCACTAGGCTCCGAGCTCCCTGAGGACAGAGAATGTCTTGTTCATTTTGGCATTCTCAGGGCCCAGTGTAATTCCTGGCACAAGATGAATGCATAGATAAATGAATGACGCTAGTCGGATAAAAAGAAGTCTAGGAGATAGGTTTTTAGGCAGTTGTTATAACCACAGAATCTGCAAGGCACAATGGAGGGATATACTGATGAATAATTTTCTCTCTCTCCTAGGAAACTTTAATAGAAGTGTGGTGAGGAGAAGAGCCCATAAATGGGGAAATGCCACTGTATGCTGGGCACTATGCTCTGCATTTTACATTAATCAGGAGATTATTATCCACCAACTGTCATTATCCTCATTGTGCATGTGATAAAACTGAGGCTCAGGGGGGTGAATTAACTTGCCCAAGATCCCAAAGCTAGTAAAGTAGCAGAGCCATAGACAAGAACCCTGATATACCTGGCTAATCAGCTTATGTCCTTTTCTTCAGGCCCCCTTCTCATGTAAAATTGAGGCTGTTGGAAAATGGGTTGCTCAAAAAGGAAAAAACATGTGGGGACAGGCATAAGCCGGAGTGGAATTTCCTAGGGTTATTCGATTCATACCTTGCATAGCATCTTGCCTTTTCTTCCTCACCCATACCTTGGCTAAGAAAATGCCAGATAAAGCATTTTGGACACTGAGGTATCAGGGGGCCACTGATGAATTAAAATCCTATTTGTCAGGGACAGATATTCTTTGAGTCCTGATACTAATGGAAGTGACTTTGTGGTGTTAGGCCTCTCAGAAGGGCCTGGGGCTGTGAGGATGCAGAAAGGAGAAGAGAGAAAAATATCCTTGTTCCTTTCTCAGAAGGAAAATATTGGATAGATATAAATTGACCCAAGTTGAGGGGGAGTAAATGCCTTGCTATGGCTGAGGGAAAATTCAAGCATCACTCAGTGGAGGCAGTCCACTCTTTGCTGAGCCTTTATGAGGTACTGGGGGCTTTTTACATATGTGGCCTCCTTCATCTCTCATAAGGCTACTCCCATTTTACAGATGCATGGGTGTCTGACATAACCCAGCTACAAAAGGCACTTGCCCCAGGGGGAACGACAAAGCAATAAAAACCTTTGCCATTGCAATAAGGCCCAGGTGTACATCCACCTACATCCCCTCCCCCGCCCCCACTTCTCTCACTTCGTTTGACCTAAGAATAGTTTTGGCTTTAGAATTCCCATGATGCCTAAGCAACAATGACAAATAATACCCCAAGGACATAATTAAAAACATACATAAAGATTTAACTACGGATTGTTCATCATCGAACTACTTATAATATAAAAAAAAATAAAAATAAAAGGAAGTCCCCCAAATACCTAATAAACTATAGCACCTTATATGTGGAATTCTATGCAGCAATTAAAAATTATTTGTGTGTCAATATTTAGGAACACAAACATGATCACGTGCTTGTAAGACATGTCAGTTTTTAAAAGCAGGTTATAAAATGATGTGACCATTGTCATCGTAGGTGTTTTTTTAATTTTTTTTAATGTTAGCATTTTATCAACTTTCTATAATGATTATGTCATTTTGTACAAAGGAAAAATAATTAGTACTTATTTGTAACATGCATAATAAACATTCCAGCCTCAAGCATCCTTCAATTGTAATAGTAAAAGGACCCATGTATATGAACACAAAAGAGAGAAAACAAGGCTTAAGTCTGCAGAGAAATCAGACTAAATATCGGCAGCTTTGTTCAGGGCAAGCGGAGCATCTGCTTTCTGTCTTCCAGAGAGGGAACATGTCTGAATGACAGCAGGCTGGAGTGGGGTTGAAGCCAAGGAAGCGGTGGTCCTCCAAAGACCCCTAGACATCTACCTAGTGGATGCTAATGATCACCATGGAGAGCCAAACCAAGAGGGGTCATGTCATAATGAGAATGACAGCACCAGCAATAGCTATAGCTATGTGTCATATGTGCTGTCTGCCTAAGATAATACAACTGTAACCATTACGTGATATCCAATTAACATATGAGGAAACAGAGGTTAAGTTAGATGCTGAATAGCACATCCAGAAAGTAGCAGAGTTGATCTTGGACCCTAGGTTTTTCTATTGCTAACATCCAATATTCATACACTATACTGATTTCCTTGGCTTCCTCTTAAACCTAAAAATAGTCTTTTCACCAAGCTTGCTGCAGTGCCCAGTGTTTTCTTTAATAAACTTGTTAAATTTTAGAATACTTTTAGATTTACAGAAAAATGTGAAGATAGTACAGCGCTCCCGTGTAAACCACACCCAGGTTGCCCTATTACTAACATCTCACATTAGCATGTAGCAATTAATGAACTAATATTAATAAGTTATTGCTAATTAATGTCTACATATTATCCAGACTTCCTTACTTTTTCACCTCATATCCTTTTTTTGTTTCGGGTTCCCACACTACATTTATGCATTGGATCGCTATAGCCTCCTTTTCACTGAGCTATTTCTATATTTGTGCGGGTCCATGTGGGGGCTTTTCCTGTTCCATCACTCAGCATATCTATTTTCTTCCACCATACCATACTGTCTTGATTACTGCAGGTTTATTATGAGACTTGAAACCAGGTGGTAGAATCTTCCAACTTTGTTCTTCTTCAATATTGTGTTGGTTATTCTAGGTCTTTTGTCTTTCTATATAAACTTTAGGATGAGTTTTGCAGTACCTACATAGTACTCTGCTGAGATTTTGATTGTAATTACATGGAATTTATAGATCAAGTTGGGAAAAACTGAAATCTTAATCAATATGAGTCTTTGGCCTGTGAATATGAAATCTCTCTTCTTTATTTCTTTAATAAATGTTTTAAAGTTTTCACATACAGATACTGTAATGTATTTTGTTAGATTTATACTCAATATTTCATTTTGTGGGTGCTATTATAATGGTATTTTTATAGAATAATGCATTAGTGATATATAGGAAAGAAACTGATTTTGTATGCTGTTCACGTATCCTATTATCCTATTATTAGTTTCGGTAGTTTTTTAAATTGATTCTTTTGGGTTTTCTACATATACAGTGATGTCATCTGAAAATAAAGATGGTTTTATTTCTTCCTTCCTGAGCTGTATACTTCTTATGACTCTTTTCTGAGTGCAGTAGATGGGACTTCCATTATGATGTTGAACTGAAGTGGTGAGAGAGGACATTCTTGCCTTCTTCCTGATCTTAGGAGAAAAGCGCCCTGTCTCTCGCCACTAAGCATGATGTTGCTATAGGGTTTTTGTACATGTTCTTCATCACACTGAGGAAGGTCTCCTCTACTCCTAATGTTCTGAGGGGTTTTATCATGAATGAGTGTTGGATTTTTTTCAAATGCATTTTTGGTGTTAATTGGTATAATTATATAATTCTTCTTCTTTATTCTGTTTATACTTTGATTTCAAATGTTGAGCCTGCTCTACATACTTGGAATTAATCCCATTGGGTCATGGTTTATAATTCTTTTTGTACAATGCTGGGATTTATTTGCTAATATTTGGCTGAGAATTTTTGCATCTGTGATCACAAGTGATATTGTTCTATAGTTTCTCTTTCTTGCAATGTCTTTGATCAGGGTCTGATATTAAGGTTTTGCTGGCCTCAAAGAGTTAGTTTGGAAGTGTCCTCCCCACACCAACTTCTATTCACTGGAAGAGATTGTGGAGAATTGCTATTATTTCTTCCTAAAGTGTCTGGTAGAATTCACTAGGGAAACCATCTGGACCTGGTGTTCTTTTGTTTGTTTGTTTGTTTGTTTTGGTTGGGGCAGGGTTGTTCTTTATTGATCTGATGTCTTCAATAGATACAGGAATATTCAGGTTATGTATTTCTCTTTATGTAAATTTTGGTAGGTTTTGTCTTTCAAGGAATCAGTCCATTTTATGTAAGTTATCAAATTTATGACCATACATCTTTTCATAGTATTCCTTTATTTTTCCTTGCATGCCCATGGAATCAAATGTAATGACCCTTCCTTCATTTCTGATGTTGGCAAATTGTTTCTCCTCCCTTTTCTCATTGGTTACTCTGGCTGGAGGCTTATCAGTATTCTTGATCATTTCAAACAACCAACTTTGGCTTTTGTGGATTTTCTCCAATTATTTTCTGTTTTCAGTCACATTGATTTCAACTCTAAGTTTTATCATTCCCTTTTGTTGCTTGTTTTAGTCTTGTTACTCTTTTTTTATCTTTTATTTTGCAATTACTTGACATATACTATTGTATTAGTTTCATCTGTACAACATAGTGATTAGACATTTATATAACTTATGAAGTGATCATCCTGATAAGTCTAGTACCTACCTTACACCATTCTTAGTTATTACAATATTATTGACTATATTCTCTACACTGTATTTTACATCCTCGTGACTATTTTTACAACTGGTGATCTGTATGTCTTACCTTCTCACCCTCGTCACCCATCCCACCATCCCTCTCCCATAGCGCAACCATCAATTTGTTCTGTGTATCTATGAGTTTGTTTCTGTTTTGTTTGTTCATTTATATTATTCTTTAGATTCCACATGTAAGTGAAATCATACAGCATTTGTCTTTCTCTGCCTGACTTATTTCACTTATTATAATACCCTCTATGTCCATGCATGTTATCATAAATGGCCAGATTTCATTCTATTTTTATGGCTGAGTAATATTTCGTTGAATATATGTGCTACATCTTTTTCACCCCTTCGTCTATCAATGGGCACTTAGGCTGCTTCTATACCTTGGCTATTATAATGAACATAGGTGTGCATATTGCTTAGTCATATGGTAGCCCTACCTTTAATTTTTTGAGGAAATTTAATACAGTTTTTCATAGTGGCTGTACTAATTTACAAACCCATCAATAGTGCACAAGAACTTCCTTTTTTCCATATTGTCTTCAATACTTGTTTTTGTTGATTTATTGAAGGTAGTCATTCTTATAGATATGAAGTGATATTTCATTGTGGTTTTAATTTGAATTTCCCTGCTGATTAGTGATGTTGAGCATCTTTTCATATGTCTATTGGCCATCTATATGTCCTCTTTAGAGACTCATGTATTCAGGTCTTCTGTCTATGGTTTAATTGTGGGTATTTTGGGGGGGATGTTAAAATTTAAATTTCTCTCCTTTCTCTAGTGTCCATCTCTAGTTACATTATTCATCTGTTCTTGCATGTTGTATACTTTGTTACCATTAGAGACCTTAACATATTAATCATGGTTATTTTAATTCCCTGTCTGATAGTTCAGACATCTGTGTCATATCTGGGTCTATTCTGATGCTTGCTTTGTCACTTCAGACTGTGTTTTTGAGTTACCTCTTGGCATGTCTTATAATTTTTTTATTGAAAGGTAGGCATGTAGGAGGTAATGGGAATTGTAGTAAATAGGCCTTCAGTGTGAGGATTGATGGTAATCTGGTTAGGAGTTGGGTGCATTTAATCTTTAGTGTACTTTTGGGTGTCAGAGACTTCAAATTCCTCTAGCATCCTTGTTCTTATTCCCCTCTGAAATTAGGGGTTCCCTAAGTACTATCTCTGAGAAAGAGTGTATCTTTCAGATCTTTCAGGTATAATCCACCATCATTAAACTACAACCCTGCTGTTGTGCTTGTAAGGTGTAGGGGAGGGAAACTATATTAGTTTCTCTTGCTGCAGTAATGAATTGACACAGATGTGGTCGCTTAAAATGGCACAGATGTACTCTCATAGTTCTGGAGGACTGTAGTCTGCAGTCCATTTCACTGGGCTGAAGTACACATGTCAGCAAGACTGGTTTCTTCTGCAGGAATATCCAGCCACTTGACTTCTAACTTCTGGAGGCTGTATGCATTTCTTGGCTAGTGACCCTTTCCTTGGGTCACTCAAATCTCTTCTTTCTTCTTGTCTCCTACTTCCTCCTTTGACCTTGACCCTGTTATAAGGACCCTTGGTATTAAATTTAAGGCCCACCAGGATAATCTCCCTATCTAAAGATTATTTAAACTAATTGTATCTGCAAGGCCCTTTTACCATGTAAGGTAATATATTCACAAATTCTGGGAATTAGGGCACACTTTTTGTGGGCCACTACTCAGCATACCACAAAAGCCTTCTGGAATCTTCTAATTAAAACAGTGTTTTATGGAAGCTGTGCCTTAGGGTTGTGACCTTCAGAGATGCCTCCTAGTACTATAACTTTTTTTCCCATGTGCCTCCTGTCCCCTTTCCTGGTTGAAGCTTTTCCAATCAATTCCCTTGAATCCCAGATCCCTAATGACTCTGCCCTTATTCCTTTTCCCATTAGGTAAGACAGGAGTATTAGAAGAACTGGAGTGATAGGAATGTCCTTCTCCTCCTCCAACTGAGAGTTCTAGGATTATTTCATAATGATGATTTATCCCTTTCCATCTACCTGCCAGAGACACAGTGCTCTTCCCAGCTCTTCAGAATGAAAATCTGTTGGGTTCCTGGAAGTAAAGTCCATAAAAGTACAGAGTCCCCTACAATTCAGGTCCCTCATGCTAGTTCATATTTAGCCACAAGTTATTCGTGAAATTGTCATCAAAGTATGCTTATCTGGAGCAGGTCTGGCTGTGTCTTTCTGGATGAGACTGTGTCTCCAGATTTCAGAGGGACAGTTCGCCCTGCAGCCTCAGTTCTCTAATAAGTCCAAGAAAAGTCATAGTTTTCAGTTTGTCCAGCTTTTTCTTATCATTAGAATGGAAGGAAGTGATTACTTCTAAGCTCTTTACACATTGGAGCTGAAGTTGTCCACAATTTTTACCATTCAAACATTGCTTTCAGATAAATCACTGGCATGCCTTAAGTCACTATATCAGTCACATACCATTTGGGAATGAAAATGGGGTCACCTTCTCACATCAATTAATAGAGGTGGAAGAGAACTTGGCACCAATGTTTTGCTTTGCAAATGAGAAAATTGATCATCAGAGAGGGAAGAGAGTTGAGTGAAAATACACAGTGAAATCCATCTGTGTTGGTCGCTGAGACCAGGTTAAAATGGCATAACTTCTAGGAATAAGTACTTAAAAACAGATTTCCAAAGAACAATTCACTAAAGATGAGATGTTAAGCATACCTTAACTGATTTCATATCTCAGCACCTAGCAACACTTCCAACACAAAGAAGGTGCTCAATTAAGGAGTTTTGTTTTTTAATAACTCAATGAGATAAATAAAAGGTCATTCCATGGTCTCTCACATTCAACTGCATAAGTGGTCAAGATCTTTTCTGCAATAAACAACAAAACCACAATTAGATATTTAATCACAATTATTACTTTTTTAAACTGCAGTTAGATACTGGACAAATCTGGTTCCCGGTAAATGCATGTTAGGTATTTTTTCTCTTTACTTTCCTTGTTCTCATAAAGTCGCAAGAGGAAATGTTATACCTGAACTCTCCATTGCCTATGTATATGAGGTAGGAACAACTCCTGTCTAACCAACCACCTCAAACTTAATGACCTACAACAGCACACACTATCGTTGCTCTCGAGTCTGTGTACTAGCAGGGCGGTTCTTCCCATCTTCACTTGCTATACTTGTGCAGCTGTGTCAGTGACCCAGCTCTGCTGACTGTAAACTGTTCCTAGATGACCTTAGCTGGACCCCCTTCTTTAAGGAATCTGACCCTCCAAAGGGTCAACCAGGACTTTGGGCATGACCAATCACTGGGTTTTCAAAGAAAGTGAGAAAAACACCTCATGAGGAGTAGATTAATATACTCGTAAGGAAAGGGACCACAATAATCAAGACAGTTTTTAAGAACAAGATAAGGATATTTGTTCTATCTAATATCAAGCTTTCATATGAAGTTATAGTGATGTTATTTTGGTTATGTTTAGGTTATCATAAAATTATATCTATGAACTTAGTGCTTTTTTGTTGTTGTAAAGTTATGTTTGTGAATGAAGTATGTTTTTGATGTGAAAATAGACACATCAAATGGCCAGAACAGAAAACCTAGAAAGAGAACATAAATATTTGAATGCAGATCAATGGAGCTGGGGTGGGAGAGAATATGAAACTATATTCCTACCACATGCAATGTACAAAAGTTAAGTCTCGGTCTAATAAATGATGTACCTAAGGAAAAAAAAAATAAAGGCATCGAACTGTCACTTCTACCATATTCTCTTAGCCAGTGTCAGCCACAAGGCCACGTTCAGGGGAGCTGGAACACCGTCTGATGGAACTGCTGCAATTTTTGTATTCACACTACAAGTTTCCTATATTGGAACAATCTCTCTGAAACGTTCCAGCTGCTACTCAGCATTACATTGTATAGGTGCTGAGTTTAGAACTGATGAAAAAGTAAAAAAAAAGAAATGCAGGGTCATTCCTCTGGTGAAGTGATATTTAAGAAATGTATTTGATCACAAAATTCCTATAAGGAAGTCACCAAGGTACCCAGGCCTCTGCTGCCCTGAGGAAGGGGGTTGCTGAGCAACACCCAGGTTCTAAGGTAGGTAACCTGGGCCCAGGATGATGTCTTGGCTGGGTGGCCTGGCTTTTCAGACCATATAGACATCATCCTGAAACAGCAAATTCCAAACATCAGACCCAAATCATTCCTCTGACTTTATAATTCACTAATGAACCTATTAGTAAAGCATACAATTTGTGTGTGTGTCTAGGATTCCAATTCTTTGCTTTCTCTTTCTGACCACCCTTGCAAACTGAGCTAATGACCCATAGGACTTTCATATACATCACAACTCTGATCCTAAAAACAGCTTCGCAAACTGAACAAAGGCTGTCGCTTCTGTTTTGCAGATCAGATCATGGAGGTAGTACAACTTCGCTAACCATTGACCATCAGTGTGAGCCCTCTCTGAGGTTTCCTAACTCCTGGGCTCACATTTATAGGAGGTTACTTTCCTCTCAAGCACTTCCCTCTGAATTTCAGAAAAATAACCAAGTTTGGGTTTGAACCAACACTTCCCTGATGAGCCAACTGTCTCAACTACCACATGTACAACTGCCACCACAGTGGGCTTTAAAATGCTTTTTTACAGGCTGACTCATTCACTCCCTTATTCCAGGTGGGCCTCAGGGAGTCTTAAGGGAGGGATAAAGAGACACAAAAATAAAGAACACATCCAAATCTGGTTACATTTGTTATAAAGAAAAGAAGTAATTTTCCTCTCTTCCTACCCAGTAAAGATATAAAGATATAAAGAACCCTCATTCACTTTGTCTTATGCTTATTAATTATCAATAATAATAATCAGAGCTGGTGGGTCAAATGCTTCATGGATTAAATTATGAACCCACTACTGATGATGTTATTATTCAAAATAACGACAGCATGATTCGGTGCGGCTTTTGCATTTTCACCTCCCATTTGAAACCTCCACTGATTAATTTTAATAATACACCCTCTTTAATTAAGTATCTTAATTCTTATTTTGCAGATCGTAAATTAAGGCATGCATAGGTGATATTTTTTTCTCAATACCACGGACAGAGGTTTCTGGACCTGATATCTGAGTCCTGTGCCTGGGGGTGGGGGCCATGGAGGAATGAAAAGATCGTGGATTTTAAAATAGAAACAACCACCCCCCCCGCCACGCACACAAACACACACACACATACATATGGTACTCACTCATTTTACTATTTACTATAAAAACAGTAGCTACTGAAAAACCTAATTCCTGGCCCATATTCTCCCTCTGAATGGCTAGGGGACCTTGGAAGTGACTGACACATAATCAATGATGAATAAATAACAGTTGCTATTGTTGTTGTTATTGTTGTCACTGTGTCAATAAACTAAAGCAACTTGATCTGAAAACTTCTGTGGTTTCTTTCTCTCTTATGAGAAAAATTAGGAGAAAATCAATCTGCAAATCTACCTTTCAACTACCCTCTATTCCTCACTGGGGAAACGTCTTTTCTAACTTCCAAAGGTTGCACTTGTTGTTGGCCATAACTTACTGTTTCCCCACACTTGGGCAGAGTTTCCTTCCCTGGTCCTATTACCCCTGAGGTGAAATTGATACTTTCATGGCTTGGTGAGCGGAGCTTGAAATAATTAAATGTGACAAGCCTATTGCTTTCAGACTGAGTCCAGTTCCCAAATAGTGGGACTGATTTTCCTCCAACTTATGACAAGAAATGGGCCTGACAAGTTACCACCCAAAAGGAGGCTTTTCAGAGAATTTCAGGCAGGTGGAAGTGAGGCTTATAATGAAAACTGTCCTTCGTGCTACAATGTAGCTCACATGAGTGAACTACATAACTCATCTACATAGAGCCAGACCTGTCATTTGTACTAATTAAGGGAAAGCTGGTCTGAACTCCAGAAGCACATGTTTTAGAATTTAATTCAGGTCCCTATGGGGACATGATGCAAACAGAAAGATATTCTTTGGGAACAACCATATAACATGCTAGTTATAGCACAGTGCTTGAAAATTGCTCTCTTAAGGAGTCTAATTGTTCTGTGTACTCTCTATTACAGCGTTAACTTACTTGGCAAACTTTGCAGATAATGCAAAAGAATTTTATCTACTTGGAATTAGTGGACGCCAAAAATAACAGCGTTAGATGGAATGACTTATGTGTGGCTTCTTATGATTCTGTGTGGAGGAATTGCCATTAGCATACTATTCCTGGCTTCTCACTGGTGGACTCTGCCAAAAGAGATAGGTATGCAAAGCTCCAGGTGCATCTTTGTTTGTTTGTTTTTTCAGGCCTCCCAGCTTGCAGGGAAGGTGCATCCTCAGCTGCACTTTGCCATGTGCTGAGCTGAGATGGGCAGGTTCTCTCTCCAAGGTGGAGGCCGCTGTGACAGCAGCTGGGCAGGTGAGCTTACCTTATTCATAGATGAAGTGCTGGCAGGCCCATTTGGTCAGCAGACCCAAAGCCACATAATCCAAGAGGTTTATAGGAAACCATAGTGATAGCTTGATTTTCTCTTTCGGCTGCCGTGTGTCTCTCTTAGTTGGTTCTCAATAGGGGTGGAAAAACAAGGCGTTATTTTTTTTGAAACAAACATGTTCCACAGTGGTGTATCCAGGACATCAGCCTAAAATCATCTCATTGGGTCTCCATGTAGTCTGTAGAAAACTGAATATTTACATTTTGTACACATTTATTTGAAGGTCACAAGACTGAAGTTTAGGAGATCCATGTTCAAGTTGAAGCTCTAACTTAGTTGGGAGGCAGGATGGTTTCTGAAGCCAAATCTGCCTGGATTAGCATCATAGACCTGCCGATTAGTAGCTTTATTAACATTGGGCACACTCCATGACTTCCTTGTACCTCCTTTTCCTCTTCTATAAATGTGAGAGAATAATGCCCAGTCTGTGAGGCTACAGGAAGGATTAGATGTGATAGTATGTATAAAGAACTTGGTACATTGCCGGCATATAGTAAATGCTCAGGATACTATGCCATTAGAATAGCTATCATTTTTTCCCCTAAGAAAAATTATTTTCCCTCTGACAGCTTCTGTTTCTTCATTTGAAAGAAAAGAAAGACTGAGAGTCTGATGTTTATAAAATCCTTCCCAGTTAACTGCCTGTGACTCAGTTTTGCAGACTCTGAGGGTAACTACACAGTACATGTAAATTAGAGTGTATGTTTGAGTCTGGGATTCATATCTATGCCCCACAAATGTTTGCTCCAAAATTTAACCATTACTGGCAAACACCAACAGAGGGCATCCGGGTTTAATTCTGGGTGAGTTGCTCCCAGAGGCTGAGGTTGCAGTGGTCTGACAGGTCTCTCAGCAAAGCTTTAAAGCACTCAAGGTTTCACCCTCCTCCTGACACAGCCGTCGGCTCAGCCCCTGCCCTCCCATCTGGCGCTGTGATGCCTGCTTCGGCTTCTGTTTCGAGAATTCCTCCCCTGGGGATGTCTGCCTTTGCCTGGGACAGGGGATGACGGCATTTATAGAAACAGAACAGTGATTAATAGTGATTAATGACATCTGAGTTCTCTGTGCTGAGTGCTGGACTGGGGCATGTGGGTTAGACAACCTGGTCTACCCAAGGCTGCTCTTAAGTCTAAAACAACACCAGGGAACCTTCCAGCAGGCATGCAGAGTGGAGCAGCCAAAGCCCAAAAAATGGTGAGCAGGGAGCCCAGTTTCTACACCCAGTACCCTCACAGCTTCCTAAAGGAGTGTGGCAAACAGATGAACTGCTTTGTGCCTCAGTTTACCCTCTTGCTAGAGGTCCAGTTGCACTTAATGCATTTGATGTTCACACGGGCACATGAATATCACCTGAAGGAAAAGTTCTACATTTAGAGCCAAATGTCCTGGTATGATCTTACTAAGTACATTCTTACACAAGAAACAAATTCCCAGAGCCTTGTCTTAATCTGCAAAATGGGAATAATCCCATCACAACATCCTTTTAGGATGGTATTGAGAAGCTATGGAGAGGGTGCATGAAAAAAGTATTCTGGAAAAGTATGAAATGTCCTTATAAAGGGTAGACACTCATCAGCAACTTTTGTCCTTACAGTAGTTCTAATGGTGGTGGCAGTGGCGTTGGTCTTGTCTGCTCGGTTGCTACCTCACTCAGAGATGCTGGTGTGGTTATTGTTAAGAGCACCAGCTGTGGCGTCACATAGTTTCAGTTTACATCCCACCTTGCCATTCATCTTGCAAGTCACTTGCAATCTATAAAATAGGGATAATAGCAGTAGCATTGACCCCAGGTTTTTACAAGAAATATGCCAGATGTTGCACATAAAACATTTAGTGCAGGTCCCGGAATTGAGTGGAGGATTAATAAATAGTAGTTATCATTGTTATCATAATTATTGTTTCTTTCTAATGAGAGGAGGCATTACTGAAGGCTGTTCTAATACCTCACATCTGGAGAGCCTTTCCAAATGATCATGACTCCCAAGACCCCTCCTTTTCCTTAGTTGCATTAGCACTTAAGTTCTGTGCCAGCAGCCCTCAGTTGTCCATCCCGTTGTCACTTTATATGGCCTGGGCATTTGAGTAGGAACTTGTATAAATTCTGTCCCTATTTGTCACCCTGGACCTACAGAGTGGACATTGCAAACCCCTCCCCTCCAGAACCCTGAATATTTACACTCCTATGTAGCACTGCAGAGTTGTAAGAGTCCTTATAGGATTCAATCCCCTGATGACTGAACAACTGAGGCCCAGCAATGGGAAGGAACTGATTTAGGTCACTGGTCTACTACAGTGGCAGAACCTGGACAGAGTATCAAATGAGTCTATTTTGCCTATTCCTTTTCTCCACTGCACTATACTCACTTTAAAAAGAACTGACTCACATTACTGATCCTCAGCAGGGCTTTGAGGTGAGAAACAATGCTAGGACCCATCTAGAGTATTCACCTGTCTACAAGTTGGCCTTCCTAGGCACCATTCCAGGCCTAGGCAATTTCTGCAAACATGTCTAATAAAATGCTTTGAAAGGTAACGCATACATCAGTGAATCCATGAAGGAAGGAATGTAGGAGGAAAAAAGGAAGGAATGAAGGAAGGCAGGCAAAAAGGGAGCAAGGGAAAAAGAAAAGAAAGAAAGAAGAAAGGAAGAGAGGAAGGGAGGAAGAGAAGGAAGGAAGAGAGGGAGGGAGGAGGAAGAAAGGGGGAGGGGAGACTTTAAATTCTCCTGTAACAGCATTGTGCTTAGCATTTAACATACATATAGCATTTTATTTCATCTTCAGCACAACCTTATTAACTAGAAATTAACATTCCTGATTTCCAAACAAAGAAATTGCTGCTTGCAGAGGCTATGTCACTTATACTAGGATTCTCATCCAAGTCTAACTATAAAATCTGTAGGACTTCCAAAATTATACCCCCTCAAATGAAGGTGCACATATTTTCAGGGACATGGATTTATTAGCCCCTGGCTTTAGACTTGGAATTAAAGACATTTCCATTGGCTTCCATGTGAGACACTCCTGCTTTTATTCACTTGTTCAGGCATTAATTCACTCCTTCTATCATCCATTCATTCATTTGTTTAATAAGCACATGTTATATATCTCTCGCTGTAGAAGATGTGTAAGCTTCAGGGCTGTTCCTTTCCATCCAGTCTCAGTGTGTTAGACTTGTCAGTTCTGTACCTACAAGTATGTATACATACTTACATGCCCAGAAATACAAAGCCCCTGGATTCAAATGCAGATATGCAAGTGTGTCCAGGGTCGAACACTCGTACAAGCCAGCTCCCTGCATCTGGTGTCTTTCCAGAGAAGGGCCCAGGGAGTTTGAGCTGGAGATGCCCTGGAGCCAGGCCTTTGAATGTCCCTAGGAATTAGCCATGCCCTTGCTGCTGTGTCCCTGTACTGTGGGATGGACCAGTTCCCTCTGGCGCTCCACTCCCGAGGGACTTTGAGGGCAGATCAGGCTCTAGAATGTTTTGAGGTCTTTGCAGGATGGGAGAGAAAACTCAGAGAACAAAAAGAGATGTGTGTCACAGCAAAAGGGGGTTCATCTATATAGATACATATAGCAGGGATCAGCTTGTGATCTAGGGAATAATTTCCTCTAGCAGGGTACAAAGGAAGAAATAGTGAGCAGCCTTGAATCTCATAGAAAGTTATAAAAGAAAAATTAGCTGATAATATACAATAGCATATTAACTAGTAGTAGGGGAATAGACAAATAACATAAATAACTATAGTAGGAGAAATAACTTCCTTTGTTCTCGGGAACTGAGCTAAGATCTCTATGCTTATGTCTTAACAACAGCAGTATGGAATAAGTTCTGTTAAGTCTCTTTTTAAATATGAGAGCACTGGAGCTTAGGAAGGCTCAGTGACTTGCCTGAGTTTAGTCTTTAACCACTTTCTTAAACTACTTTTGTTTATTTTGTCTATAAAATATGACCATGGTTCTGTTAGATTATATCAGAGACTCCTCCACCTGGCTGATCAGCCAGGTACTACTAAAAAGTGCAATGCTTGGGCCTCTGAGAGCTTAAATGGGACTCACAAAATGTGTTTTTCACAATGTCCTGGATAATTGCAAAGACCTGCAAGGCCCTCATTTAAGGGGATCCCAGGAGACATGACCAGATCTGATTCCATACTTCTACTGTCCTTTCAGTTGTCAGCTGAGAGGTAAGAAATGAGGGGTGGGCCCCATGAGGAGACAGCTGAACCAGAGCCTGGAGCCAGTCTGTTCTCCCCCTATGGGCCTGCCCATAAATCTCAGGTTTTTGGGACTGGAGCCAATGCATATCATAAGCATTTTCTCCCCAAAGCAACTAATGTCTGGATGTGTCAGGTAAGTGAGCAGCAAGACTGTACAGGCTTCGTGGGCTTTGCATGGGAGCAGCTCATCCAGACTCACAAGACATTTTCTCTGAGCACTAATATTTGGCACATGCAGACAGCCAGTTGCTGGTATTCCCTTCCTCCTTCCACATTCATCCCCATCTACTGGGCCAGCCTTGTCTTCCTACATTGTTCTCCCAGAGCAAGATGACCACCTGGGAGGAGGTGAGAGGTCACGAGTCCAGTTCCAACGCTGACAATCATTGTCTGTGTCATCCAGACAGTTTCTTTTCATTTCTCACTCCTGGATCTTCATCTGGCTTCTCGAACTTTAGAAGTGGTAAGAAAACTAGCTCTTCTTTACTCAGCTGAGACATGGCCTCAAGTCCCCATAACCTAAGGTGTAAGGACAGAAGCTCTGGAATCAGACTGAGTTGAGTTCACGTCTTCTCTCTGCCACTCACTGGCTGTGCAGCCTTAGGCTAGTCACTTTACCTCTCTGGGCCTTACTGTCAGTAGCTCTAGACCCAGCATTCCTGCCAATTCCAGTAGTTTTCTTCCCACTTCTGGCACATGCCCAGACCTTCTACCGCAAGGTCACTGTACAGCTGCCTTTCCTCTGCCAACCCCCACTTGTCACCACATAAGCCCTGCTTATTCTCCCTCCCCCCTGATGCTGGTTTCTGCCCTCCACTCCTGGGCCTGGTTTTCCTACCCTCTGTCCATGAATTTGCACTGACCTCTTGGGTCCAATGGAAAAGTCCATGATATTGAGCTTACCTGGTAATGAGCTTGTCTACTTCTTTAGCCTCAACTGTCTCTGCTTTATTTCTGGCTGTTCTGGGCAATTGCCACCCCCCCCCACCCCCTCGTCAATTCTGATCCTCACCAGCACTTCCCAGGCTACCCAGGTGCCAGACATGTGTCCTGGGCATTAACACATTCTGGGTGAAAACATAGTGACTAGGGTCCTCCTGAATCAGAGAAAGGTAAAAGGCCCTTAGGGAAAAAAATCTTCATTTATGTATTTATTTAATGAGTAAGTATTTATTTTACCAGCCATCACAGTAAGAACATGGATGTTGTTACAAAGAAGGCACGGTGGCCCCAGACCATAGAGTAGTGATGGAACAATAGGAAGACAGATAACCAGACATAAGGATTCACAATGTGGAGTGAAGGGCAAGTTCAGGGGCAAAGAGAAGGAGGGCACTACCTCAGTCAGGGTTCTTAGCTGAAGATTCCAACCTAAGGGAATCTAAGCAGAAAAGGAATGGATGAAAATAATGATTAATGGTGGCTCTCAGAGAACCAGGCTTGTATACCATATGAGACCCAGACCACAGTGTGGAAATACATCAGCAGACCTATCCTGCTGCCCCCTCACCAACACCACTGGCCCTGGGTGCTGGGGCTAGACACCAGGACTTCTACCTCCTGTGACCTGAATACCAGGTGCCTCTACTGTTGGTCTCACCAGGAGAGAGATTTGGCTCATGTCTCCTTCCTTATGTATTTGACTTTCTAATAAAGGTCTAGCCTGGGTCTACCCAATCGTTCAGGCTGGAGCTTTAGCAAATGGAATTGGAATAAAGCAAGACATCTTGAAAGGAGAGAGATTGAGAGGGGGGGGGGGGGAGAGAAAGATATCGAAACTTGCTGGGTAGCTGCAAATGCAAGAGAAGTATCCATAACAGATCCTCACTGGAGAACTAAAAAGGAAGGAAAGTGGAAAGGAACATGACAAACTTCCCAGAGTTGTGGATATCTCTGCTGAGCTCTGAACAAGGAAAGAAGTTAGCCAAGTAAAGGAATCCAGGGGAGTGTTCAAACAGATGGAATAACAGGTGCATAAGCTTGGAGATGGGAAATAGCCATAGTTCAGTGTAGCTGGAATAGATTTGGAAGAGGGATGGTCAGAGTTGAGGGAGAGAGGTGAGCAGGGCCAAGGACCTTAAATCTTCTGGGCTGAGAAGCAGAAGTGAAAGCAAGGCAGCCAGTGTTCTCCAGAGAGACCAAAAAATGTGGATGGTTGCACGTTCCAATACCATCCCTGTGTATCTGGAGTTTCATTCCTTCTTTTATTGAAGACACATCCTTGCAGCTTACTTTAAAACTCCCTGTAAGTATAAATCCCTCCCCATTATGGAGAATTTAGCCCATACCATCACACAGGTGTGGGCTGTTGATGGAAGCATGAAACATTCCTTGCAGAAGACATCTTTTCATATTCATGATAGCCACATCATCACACACCCTTTGGAAATAAGCACAGGAGCCACTCTCCTCTGTCTCTGTGGTCTGCAGGGCTCAGCTTACATCTCTTGACCTGGGCAAGATGCAACTCATACCCTACCGCCTACCTGCAGACTTCTCAGGCAGCACCCGTCCCCACCTACACCTTCCTCACCTGGCTTCCCCTGGCCTTGACTGCCTCACGTACCTTATGTTCTTAGGTGCAAATGCACTGCCTATTATTACAAAGAAAAGCAAAAGGAGCCCTGGATACTTTTCAATGTGGCGATTCCTTTTTGTGAGATCTCTCCAGAGGGAGAACCTAGAACATAATCTGGGTACTTAGCATTACTGTTTTATGAAAACTACAAGCTCCTAACCAGAGCTCTTTTTCACACAGCGGGCTCAGCCTCAATGCCAAATTAGTAAATGAGCCAATTCAGGGCCCCTCAGGGAAGTGTCCTCTCCCTGACACAAGGTTCACACAAATAAGCAAAGTGCAATGTGGCATCTCTCCTAGAACTTGCAACTTCAGCTACCGATCATGGCAAGTCATGGGATTCAGAGGGGAAAGATCTTGTTCCAAAGCTATGCGAATCTCTTCTGTTCTTGAACCTGGGCTTAGTAGAAAGGGATGAACAGGCATCTACAGAGACGTGGTTTTCTTGATTGTCCCTATTTGAGGGGAGGAAGGAACAGCATGCATTATCTCCTTAATGCACAATAGGACTGTGTGCAATCCATTTCCTCTCAGTCATTTCTTTGCCTTTAACATGAGATAGCAAGGAAAATATGTTCTTTCCTCCATGCAGTACTGCTTCTTAAGGCCTTGAGTCCAGAATCCTTCATTCTGGGTAGATATCCCAACATCTGAAAAGGTGGTCATCTAATGATTTTCAAAAGCACTTTTGTGTCAGGACCCTTTGGAGTACATCTTAGACAGGCTTAAATCCAGGGGTCTGAATTTTCAGGGAGACCGTGCAATTCAGCATGCCTTCAAGTCCCCTGAGAAGAGGCTCTAAGAAGCCAACAAGATCCAAAGCTACTTTCTCATCTGTATTTACCTTTGTTTCTCTTCTCTGGTTCTTTCTTGTTTCCTGTCCTCCCTCGGTCACAGGTATCCTCTGTCTTCTGCTGGTCCCTGGCTCCCGGTGGATGCCACAACCCCAAACTCTCAGTTCCTTCTTCAAAAGCGGTGCCCACCAGTAGCTGACTCAGTCTTCCCATTACTCCAGCTCAATCTCTGAAAAGAGGAATCTGACTGTGTTTGTGCCTGGCTGCCTGCTCCTGTCTGCTGGCATCAGGCGCCGGTCCCCACTGGACACCTAGCGCAGCTGTGCTCATCCATCAAGGGTTACATAAAGGGAGCTTCTCTGAGATAGGATATGGGCAGAGAAGGATTTTTAAAGCTGTGTCAGCCATCTATTGCTATAAAACATTTTTCCCCAGAACTTGGTGGCTTAACATAATAATAAATATTTATTTTCTCACAATCTCTGTGGCTCAGGAATTTGGTAGCAGCTTAGCTGAGTGGTTCTAGCTCAGAATGTCTCTTATGGTTTCAGTCAAGGTGTCAGCAGGAGCTGTAGACATTTGAAGACTTGACAGGGGCAGGAGGAGTCACATCCTCCACTCCACGGGCCTTACTCACATGCGGGCTTTCTCCAGGAGGCCTCAGTTCCTCCCCATATCGGCCTCTTCATGAGCTTCTGGCGTATCTTTATGGCATGGCAGTTGGCTTTCCCCTGAGCGAGCAATACAAGGCAGACTATGTGGAAGCCAGTGCTTTTTATGACCGAGCCTCAGAAGTAGCACACTCTCACTTCTATAACATCCCATTGGTTGCACAGGCCAGCCCTATTCATGGTGGGAGGGGACTCTGCAATGACATGAATATCAGGGGGCCACCTTGGATGCCGGGCTACTGCAAGAGTCAGCATTAGTACAAGTTCCTAGGGACAAAGAGAAAACATTTTCATTGTGTGGCCCATGCCAGTGTCTTTCCTTTGGGCAGTCAAGAAGCTCTGTCTTGATGGATGGTTGCCAGAGGGAGGGGATTTGGGGGACTGGGTGAAAGTGGTGGAAGGATCGAGAAGCCCAGATTGGCAGTTACAAAAAAGTCATGGGGAGGTAGAGTACAGCATAGGGAATATAGTCAATAGTACGGTAATAACTGTACGGTGCCAGCTGGGCATGGGAAATATTAGGGGAGACACTTTGTAAGTATCTGATTGTCTAACCACTGTGCTGTACACCTGAAATTAATACAGTGTAAACTGTGATTAAGAAGTTTAAGAAAATTTAAGTTTAAAAAGAAGCTCTCTTTTAGATGTAACCTGAGTTTTTGTTTTACATTCAGCAGTAGAAACCAACTTTTGGTGCCATAGAGTAGAGACACGGTACAGCTGGCTAACTACCTGTTCCTGCTTTGTAGGACACCATTTACCCAAGGGGTCTGTTCTAATTTCCCTGGAAATGTGTTGCAGGACCCCTGTGGAGGACCATACCTGGCTCAGTGTGAAGCTCTGAGGAGTGGCTACCCAAATCTATTAATTGATGACAACAGTTGATAAGTTGTTTCGTGGAGGCAATGCTTGTAAAAAGAAGATAGGGGAGGAGCAAAGAAACACATGGCTTCTATGTGGGAAATCTGAACATTCAATAGCTTTGACATCTACAAGTTGGCCACTTTTGCAGAACCCAGAGTTGGCAGGGAAACAAAGAGCTAAGTAGAAAATAATAAAAGAGAATTGTATGTGCTCAGTGCCAAAAAGGAATGATTCTAGGAAAAAAAGGTTAAATTCTGAAGTCTGGGCTGGCAAAATAATGATTTCTTTAAACCCCTTATGAATGCAGAGAAATATCTTGTGGCAAGACCAGAAGTCGGGAGATTTGGCTCTCTGTCCTCAAGTCAGGTGCACTGTGTTTGGATTCTCCAGTGTAGAGTAGACCAGCACGGAAAGCTGGATTTAGAATTTTAATTTAATTGTACAAAGAGTCATTGACAAAGAACTTGGCCCCTTGATAGCAGTGCAAAATTAGATAAGAATTATCATCTCTCTAGGCCTGTATTTTCTCATCTATTAAAAAGGCTTCTAATAGTATCCACATTGCCTACTTCCGGATGCTGTTTCAAGTATCAAGTATTGGAAAACAGTTACAGATTTTAAAAAGTTCAAGAAAACTCCTTGCTGGCCCAGTAAGGATTGGGGCCCTTGCAATGCTTGTACTTTAAAATCAGCTGCTTCTACTTCAGGCATGTGAGTAGTGTCAGGGGGAAGGGTGTTCCAAGTACCAGGCGCAGAATTTAGGAGAGTTATTCAGTGGTAACAGCATTAATAGTAATCACTTTCATTTTGGGTCTTGTGGATATAGTAGGAGCAAATGTGGAATGAGTCTCTCTTTGGATCCAAGTGTGTGAGACCTAACGCTCCAAGTCAGTGAGCATGTGCTTCTTCTCTGTGGCCCAGGGACTTGCAGGGTGCTGCTCTGGAGAGGGCAGATGAAGAAAGCAGGTGCAGGTGATGGTAGAAAGAAGTAAGGGACAAAGACAAAGAGAGGGTCCTGCGGCTGTTACAGTCATTTCTCATGTCCAGCTGCATTCCTGCCCTTGACCTCCTCAAATCTATTGGAAATTACGTTGGGTACAGGTCTGATTTCTGTCATTCAGAATCCAAATAGCTCAATATAATGTTGTTCCCATAAATGAAGGATTTGTTTCGATTTATGATTCCAATAAGTTTGATGTTGGCATTCTTAATGAAGCTGTTGTATTATTAAGAGGCACAAGAGGAGAATGATTAAGAGTGTGAACCCAGCATCCAGACCACCTGGCTTCAAGTCTCTGGACAAAACTCCTAACCTCTCTGTGACTCTATTTATCTAGCAAGTGCTGCTGCTGCTGCTGCTGCTAGTGATGATAATGATAATAATAATACCTACCTTAGTAGATGACTCTGAGAATTCAATGAATTATTATGTGATCAAGGTCACTTATCATTGTTTCATCTTATGGAAAAATACATTAACCATGTTCCCAGCCCTGGCTCCAATTTGGACTTGAAAAAAACCTATTTATCATTATACCCATACAGAGGGAAATATGACTTTTGAGTGCTGAAAAGAGTCATTGTTCTCTGTGATAATGGGATAACCTCAAGATAATCAAATTTTCCTGTTGAAATAAGCTACCTTTGCCATGTAGAAGATAGCTGAGACCCCAAGCTTCAGATGGAGAGCCCCAAGTGAAAATGTATTCCATGCTCAAAAATCCTGGAAATAGGGATTGATAATTGAGATTCTGGCTGAAGCGAGAGAACAAAGATGCTCTAATTAAATTCTGCATAGGAGCTAATTAACCCATTTATGTGTTTTCTTCCTTTGTGCAATAGGGGAAGCACATTATCAACATCCACATATTTGTAGCCTATCCATATGTTGTGTTTGATTTTTCACCCTTGAGTTATATGGGAGGAGTGAGATGCCCTTCCTGGGGTCTCCAAGCTATAATTCATCTGTCCAAGGCTTCCGCTTAATTTTGACATTGGCTCTGGGAAGCTCACGCATGCTTTGCTCTTCAGGCAGATCACGGAAATCATCCTGGAGGGCTAATGCCACTGATCAGGTCCGTCTCTTGACATTGGTCCTTCAGACCATCCTGAGCTCATGTTTGCCATTGGCTTGAGGAAAGGGCCTTGGTTCAGATGTCCAGAGTGGGGAACTCTCCTGATTGTTCAGTGTTCGGAGAGGTTCTCCATGTCCCCGGGCTATAGGATTGACAGGCAGGGTGAGTATCACAGGACAAAGAGTCCTTCCGCCCATTCCAGGCCTGTGGCAAAGGTATTTGCTTTCTTGGGAAGAAAGTGATTTATCTGTGGGAGAACATTCTTTCAGCAAAGTTGGCGTAGGAGCAGCCTCTGTCTCTGCAACAGTGTGTGTGTGTGTGTGTGAAGCAGTGAGAGTGAAAAGTAAAGACAATGTGAACGCTACAAAAGGGCATTCCTTAATATGAATGTTTGAAAATATAGGATGCTGAAAGACCTCAGACCACATAAATGAATGTGTGCCTAATTCAACACAGCCTACTTCTTTCTTCTTCAGAATTAGCGAGCCTGCATTATCATTGGCTTTATTATGTCAACCTTCACAGAGAGGAAATAGTGTTAGAGAGAAATAGGCGGGAGAAAAGAACAAAAAGAAAATACATAAAAGATTGGTGGGAGGGATATGGGGAAGGGAACAAAGTGATGCATTTGCTTCAAGTTTTGAGTTGAAAGGGTTTATGAGGACACTGTACTTTAATGTAACTAGTTATAATTGCATAGTTACATATGCTTTGCCATTAGCCACATTATTTCAACATTAATGCTGTGGTTATTTGGCCTAATGTTCAAATTCAGGAAAGAAAGAGTTTTCCTGAAGGATCTTGATCCTTAGTGATTTACTTGGGTTAGTTTTAATATAGGCTAGAACTGAAACAAGCACTTTTAACTTTAGATGAATACAAATTTATGTTACTACCAATTATTCATTTATTTTAAAATTCACCATACTGCATACTAAAACACAACAGGAGGAATTTTATCATTGAGAAAATTAATGGTTTGGGTCAATCAGAAAAATATAACTTCTTAATTAAAGATTATTCACATATCAAACGGTCATAAATTAAGGCTCCACTGCACAGTTCACAGCAGGCTGAGTTAAAAGCAGTTGCTTTTCTGAACACATTCAAACACTTCTCACAATCTAGAGAGTTGCATACACAGGGTTGGGAGGGAATGACTAACTGGCAACTGAGAAGGCCCAGGCCTCATCTCCAGTTGCATAACAATAGCTGCGTGGCCTTGGGCAAGTCACTTAACCTCTTTGAGCCCTTGCTTCCTCATCTGTATTGTGAGCATCACAGTGTCTTCCTCACCTACCTCATATTACTGCTATACAGAAGAAATGAGGTTCTAGCTGTGGAAGTTCTTTGACAAATTAAGCCTTTGAATGAAATGTAAGTTTTTATGGATTCCACACACACATCCACTATTCATAATCATTAATAAATAATGTACTACGTGTTGAATATGCTGTATGTGTTTTGTGCTCTGAATGCGTGTGTCTGGAGATACCAGCCTGTAACAGCACATAATAGGTGTCCTCTGTGGGATGTAACCTAGGTGACACTGTGCACATTAAGCTGCACCTGAGCTCTGACAGAGACAGCGGTGTGGAGAGCAGAACTTGGCAGGTTCACATTACTAAGGCGGTGCGTACACAGCCATACAGTAGCAGCACCCAGCCTGCCCCTCAGGGCCAAGCTGAAATACCACTGTATCTACATACCTTTCCAAGACTCCTCTTTCCCCTGGAAAAAAATATTAATTTCTCCTGAACCTATGCATTTATTTCAGTTTGTTGCTGTAGCCCTGACCTTTAAGCACCCAAGCCAATCCCCACAGCATTCAACTGGCACCAAATTAATAGAATCCCTAGCTTTCTCTGAGTTTGTAGCCTTCATTTAAATCTCTGCCCCTGCCCCTGACTCGTTCTTCAGGTTAGATTCTGCCCCGTTTGTATTCTCCTGCTTTCCACCTTCAAGTCAAGTCAATAAATATTAGCAAGCACCTGTAATTTCCTAGAACTGTCCTAAGTAATGGGGTGCAGCAGTGGGCTACACGTCATGTCCCTTGTCCTCATGGAGGTTATAATCTAATAGGGTGATAGACAATTAAACAATTCCAGTCTTCAGGCTGAGGAATCTTTGGAGAAGTTTCCAGGAAAGATGATGTCCAGTCTGAGACCTGCAGGCTGAGAAGGGGTTAATCCCATGAAAACAGTCAGGTAATCAGTTTGGGAAGGAAAAAAAAGGCAGAATATTCCAACTGTCACATCTGGGAGGCATGAGAGAATCTATTGCATGTAAGAAATTGGAAGACATTTATTCTGGACCAAGTTAAGCGGTAAACAAAAGACAACTTCTTTACTTATTTCTCCATTTGCAGCTTCACCTTGTTTGGCAGCTTCACACTTGATGTTAACTTCTGCCATTTTAGTTGACGTTGAAACCTCAGCTCCAACTCCCCTGCCCACAGCCTATCAATCACCTCCCCAGTTTCACCCAACAGTTGGATCGCTTCTTCCCTTAGATCCCAAAAGAGACCTACTATGGACTGAACACTTGTGTCCTCCCAAACTGGGAGCAATCGACCTTTGTTGTTTGAGTCACCCATTCTGTGGTGGCGTATGATAGCTGCCCTGACTAAGACAGGACTGATTTCCCCCGGCCTCGGAGGCGGGAACCGACCTGTCCCAAGTCTTCTTTTCCATGCAGTTTGTATTATAACTCTCCGATTTGTATTTCCTCCCAAGTACTTAGCATGGTGCCTAGCAATATATCTTCTATAAAAAAATTCTGTCATGTCTCTCTTCAGTTTAAAAACCTTCGGCAACTCTGCATTAATCTTCAGACAAAACTCAACCCTTAACCACAGCTCAGGAGTTCCAGCTGCCATGAGCCTGCTGGCCTCACCTCTTTCCCTTTCCTCTCTCCTCCATTACACTGGATGTTCAGTTTCTCAGTTCCTCCTCTCTCCCCTTGCCTTTGAGGTCTCGCCTAAGTTCTTGTGCCTTGTCCTGCCCATCCCTGCCCCACCCCCTCACTCTTCCTCATCATTAAAGTCTCCATTTCCGTTGAGAGGCTTTCCCTGATGCTTGCTTCTTGCTTCTGCTAGAACATGGCACTTATTATGCTTTATTGAAATTGCTTGTTGAAATGTCTCTCTGTCCTGCTATCTCAGCCTTGGCACAGCTGATATTTTGGACTGGATAACTCTCTTGTGGGGGCTGTCCTGTGCATGCTAGGATGTTTAGCAACATGCCTGGCCTCAATGCACTGCATGCCAGTATCACTTCCGTAGTTATAACAACCAAGTAGGTCTCCAGGCATTGCCAAATGTCTCCTGTGGAACAAAAGTAGCCCCATTTGAGAATCATGGCACCAGATTCTTCAGAAGGTAGAGAGTAAACCTTACTCACTACTCTATCCCCAACCTGGAATGGAATAGAAGGTGGTTCATCACATGTTGCATTGATTGAAGTTCCTTCTGTAAACTCCTACTGAATGAATGGATGTTTGGAAGAAAGCTGTGTTAGAAACACTGGTGGTTCAGAGCCCTATGATTCTCTTACTGAATGGGGGCAACCACACGAGCTTGGTGGTCTTCTCACTTTAGGACTGGTCCCCTCCCTGCCTGTAACATCTGCCCTGTAGGCAACAGATGATCCTATGTTTCATTCCTTTCACCCTCTAGACCCTTTGATCTGCCCTGTCCACCCATCTCCTGTCTACAGAACAGAGAAAAGGTGCAGGCTCCCTGTGCTTCCTGCATCAAAGATGTTTAAGCTTTTTATATGAATCCTGATTAATTAACAAGGGCACAGAACTTACAAGCATTTCAAGTTGCTTTTATCTCTGGAAGAATAGACGCCTTTTGGCGGATCCTTTCTGCTCACTGTCTAGTTCAGCATTTCAAAGGGCACGCTTTGATGGGCTGAGCAGGTTACCATTTCTTGTGTGTAAAGGGCAATGACTAGTAATTAAGGGACAGACCCCTTTATGTCAACTGTAGGGAAAAAAAATTAAATTCGATCTCAGCTTCTTCCAGAAACAACTTGTGCTGAAGCTGGAGGGCTTTGCCTGGTGTAAGAGGGCAAAAGCAAGAAGGGAAGGGGGCATGTGATGTGGCTGCATCCCTTTGGCTTCTAATAAAAAAATACACTAACATTTATTGGGCACCTACTGGGTGCTGTGTCAGCTCTCCCATGATCTCTGTGAAAGACTTAGTATTATTTCATTTTATAGATTGAAGAAACTAAGTTTTGAATATGTTCAGTAGTTTGTCCATAATATAGCAAGTTGGCCAGCCACCTTTAGAATATGGTGGGTCTCACAATATTCTTTCCTCCAAACCTATATTCCCTGGCACCACTGTGTGCTCCCTGCTCATCTATGCTTACTAGAATGGAACAAAAGAAAGGCTTATTTTACCTTTGTATGCAAGTAATTTATTCATTCCACAGGCATCCAGTCAAAGTCTCATCCATTCAGGGTTCCTATAGCATGTGGTACTCACCCCCCACTCATAGTGCCCATCGCATTTTTTCGTTAGTTATGTTTTATTTTACCCATCTTCCCATCTGAAATATAAATACTTAGCAAGCAGGGACAATGGCTTTCTTATTGAATTCTGTATCCTCAGTGTTTCATACAGGGACTGGCACAGAGGAGTTTTCAAGAAATAGTTGCTGAGACCCTGGCGGGTGTGGTTCAGTGGATTGAGTGCCGGCCTGTGAACGAAAGGGCCACCGATTTGATTCCCAGTCAGGGCTGGGTTGCGGGCCAGGTCCCCAGTTGAGGGCATGCAAGAGGCAACCACACATTGATATTTCTCTCTTTCTCTTTCTCCCTTCCTTTCCTTCTCTCTGGAAGTAAATAAGTAAAATCTTTTAAAAAATTAAAAAAAGGAATAGTTGTTGAATTGAATATTTACTGAGACTACTATGACGAGATTGCCAGTTGCTTTCAACACCTACGTTTCCCCTCTTCCTTAATAACAGAATTCTCATTCATAACCTGAAGGCCATACCTCCAACTAAGCAACTAAAAAAGACATCCCCAGCTGCTTCGCAGTTAGGAGTGACTGTGTGACTAAGCCTGGAACATGAGGCAGAAGCAGAAGTGCTGTATTGCACTTCCACCATCTTCTCTAACTCCATTCTACTACTTAGACCGTGCATGTGATGGCTGGAACTCAGGCACCCATTTTAGACCATGAAAATCAGAGCTACGCCTAGACATTCAGAAGCAGAAATATGGCAGTAATCTGGGTTCTTGATGACCACAGAAATGCTAACACACTTCTGCACTGTTTTCAGACTTTTTTTCTTTATGTGAGAGAGAAATAGATTTCTATCTTTTGAAATGTACTGTTTTTGTTTTTCTGCTAATTGCCACTGAACTGTCCCAGATGATATCACTACTCAGTGTGGAGCACTGTTCTAGGGGATTCTAAAGCATGCTAACGTATCCATTCCTTGCCTGTGTGGAGCTCACAGCCTGTAGGAGAGCTTCGATGCATCCGTATCTGATGACTATTTGACACGTGACACTCCAGTCTTATTAATTTCCTTTTAAGAGAAGAAAAGATAAAATGCTCAGTGAGCAGCACCATTACAATTTGCATGGAGGAAATTTCCTTAAAATTATCCTTGAATATTAAGAAGAATTGGGACCAGCAGAGAATGGGATGAGGTTGAACACCCAAGGAACAAAAAATATAGGATGCGTTTGGGAGAAGGGCAGGGATTCTGTTATATAAAATACATAAAGAAAGCATGTCCTGTAATGTTGATGAACATGGGCTGCGGAGTTAGAAGTCATGGGTTTGAATTCCAACTTGACTCTTTACTAGCTACATGACCTTGGCTATACCTCTGACTCCTGTGGGTTCCATTATTTTTCCATCTGTAAAACGAGAATAAGTAACTCTGATCCTCTCAGGTGGTTGTCAGAATTAGGTTTATATGTCTAGTGTTCAGAACTGTAGCTGTTTGAAACGTGCACTCCCTAAATGATTGCAATGACTGTCATTTCAAGAAACTAGAAGAGTTAGTTGCAGACACAACATGCAGAGGCACGAATGCCAAGCTAAGAACCTTGGACCATTATTTAAAGCCGCCAAAAAGCTGCTAGAGGTTTCTAAGCCAAGTTGCAGGTGACATGATGAGATCTATTTTGGGGGAAGTCTAAATGTGTCAACATTTACTGTCTTATTATGCTGTGTCTCACCCCCCCACCCCACCAGCCTACTGACCTGCATGCCCCCTCCTCCCAAGGCACACAGGCATTCAGCAGCTCCCCGAGGCCCCCCTCCACCCCGCCCCCATATCCGGGGCTCTCTGCCTGATTGCTGATTTGTGCATTCCTGGCCACTTTTCCAAGCCCCGGAAAGGAAGCCCTCCGGCTCACAGCTCCTGGGCCAGGTGTTCCCCTGGGATAGGCTAAAGCACGTGATTCCTGTCTTACTCTTCCACTTACTTCCTCTGCCCCAAATTCCCTTGCCCTCGCTCCCTGGGGAGTGGTGTTATCAGTGCTGACACTTTGACTCTCAGTCCTAAAATATAGGCCAGTGATTACATCATAGCTGAGTAATATGAAGCACGGTTTCCTCCTTGGTGACAGTCGGAACGATGCCACTTTCACAGGTGCTTGCAGAGACAGGTGAACATACTGTATGCTATAGATGGAATTCCGACTCCCCAGAATTTATGTGTTGATGCCCTAACCTCCAATGTGGTGTTATTTGGAGATAGAGCCTTGAGGACGTAATTAGGTTAAATGAGGTCATGAGCATGGAGCTCTAATCTGATAGAATTGGTGGCCTTTTAAGAAGAGAAAGAGATCTCTTTCTCTCTCTGTCTCTCTCTCTCTTGCTCCCCCTCTTGCACAGTGGCACACACACACACCAAGAAAAGGCCATGTGAGGATGCAGAGAGAAGGTCGCCATCTGCAAGACAATGAGAAAGCTCTTTCCAGACAGCGATCTGGTTGGCACTTTGATCTTGGACTTCCAATCACTAGGACTGTGAGAAAATCATTTTCTGTTTAAGCCACTCAGCCTGTGCTCTGGCAGCCTGAGCAAACTAATACAGTGGGTGTTGTAATGACTGTTGGGATCCATTGAAGACCGCTTCAGATAGCAGGTTGCATTCCTCTGCTGATAGCTTAGCAATACCCTCTTAGTCTTCTATGTCAATTGATAAAAGATAAACTATTTCCTTGTCAGATTCCTGGAGACCAAGCTCAAAATCCAGCAACATTGCACCTGTGATTATTTAGCAGCCAGAAAGAGAGTAGTTTCTACTCCCCCCACTTCTAACTTACATTTTAACATTTTAAGCATCTTTCCTTTAAAATGTTTGCACCTGAATGACCAGTCTGACATGAGTAACATGTGAAGTCAGGAGCCTGCATTGTCCCACGTAAAAATAGAACGGGAGAAGGTAAATAGTTTTTTCTTAAAAACGTACATGCACATTGCTGTTTTACCCAATGTTTATTTCTTCAAGAGACAACATTGAGATGAATATTCATGGTAAGAAACGTGAGGCTTTGGCCTTGAAAGCGTACTTATTGTTGCTACTTCAAATTTCATTAGTGCTTTATATTTGTGAAGCCCATTTTAAAGAGTAATTTTGTCCCTTTCCTTCCTTGCCTTTGTCCTCCACGCCCCGCTCTCTCCCTAAACTCCCTGTCCTGCTAAAAGAGCTACATCAGACACTCAATTTTATAGACATGAAAAATCAGGAGCAAAGAGAGGAACTGACTTTGGCATAGAAACATGCAGTAGTGGCAGTGGAGGTGATTCCTCCAGAAAACTTGCTCTGGGGCTGTCAGGGCGTCGTGTGTTGATGGTGGGGCTGCACCTGTCTGTGCAGGAGGGTCATGTGGCGTCTGTCGCTCCACTTCCACACCCCAGCAAGGAGCCAAAGCGGAAGCAGTGATGCCTGGTATCCCGGAGCCGACGGTCTCTACCTGTGTGACTGGTGATCTTAAAATACTCCTGGGACTTTAACTGACAGGAACTTAGACTTTTCTGACTGATTGAAGAGATATGAAAGAGAACTACTCTTTATTCAACAGCTGCTCTATGCCAGGCACTGGGCAATAGTACATGTGATTGTTCTCTCTACCGGTTACCTGCTATTGCACAACAAATGACCCTGACCATCAGTGGCTGAAAACAATAATTATTTATTATTATAGCTACATGTCAGTGGGTTGGGGGTGATCAGCTCTCTGGGCTAAGCTCATCAGTGGTTCTGGGAGTTGGCTGGGGTTCAGCTCTAAGCTTAGCTTGGTTGCAGCAGCACGGCTAGGAGATCTCTGTGCCCCATTTCTCACCCTCCTCCTGAGACCAGTAGGCTAGCCCAGGCATGTGCTGCTCCCAGGGTGCGCACAAGCGTAAGACCTAAAGCGGGAACACACAAGACCCAAAATTGGTCCACTGCCTCTTGTGTCTCGTTCTGTGGGTCAAAAGAGGTCACATGGCCAAGTACTGCCTCAAGAGGAGGGGTAATAGTCTATGCCTCTTTAGCAAGACACCTGGCACAGGTTGCAGGCACTGGGGGAGGTGAGGAGTCGAGGCCTTGCATTCCTTTCTCATGGGACTCAGGGAGTACCTTGCCTAGGCTTCTGTATGCTGAAGTCAGAACCAAGCATTTTGGACTCCAAAGACCTTTCCCTTTCTCTACATTCGTTTCCTCCAGTTTGGCCCTAAAGGCCACACTTAAATTTGCATCATTACTTTTGGATCACAAGTTCGTTTCAATAGGAACGTTCCAGAAAACTACCCTTATGCATCTTTTCTTGCTGCGGCATCAAATGATGAGGTTTATGATAAAGAAAATTGTGATGGCAATGATGATGTTAGCTTTCACTGACTGTATGTCTAATCTCGGTTTGGGGAGGGAAAATAAAGTAGTGGTGGTAACCAGGAACTCTACAGTAAGACTGCCTGAGATCAAACCCTGGCCCCATCACTTACGCGCTGTGTGACTCTGGACAAGGAATTCCACTTTTCTGAGCTTTGGTTTCCTCATATGTCAAATGACATTACTTACAGTTCCTGTCTCTCAGAGTTGTTGAAAGGGGCAATTGAGATGAGATCTTCTTCACAGCATTTACCTGGTAGATTGTAGGGGCTCAATAAATGTTACTATTATTATTTTTATTGTTGCTACCATATGTTAAATAGTGTCCTAAATGCTCTACATATATGCATTATTACAGTGATTAGAAAAGAGCTTTCTGTTGACTTTTGCCTACCTGACCTAAAAGTTTATTTTCTTATGGCTGCTGTCCCTATTAGGGTCTCCTAGCAGATCAAAGTGTTGTTTATGGAGAGTAGTAAGAAATCCCAACTTATCCTTTCAAGCTGTAAGTTGCCAGTTTGGGAAGTAGCCATGCATTTCTTTTAGAGTACCATCCCTTACACCCTGCAAACATTGCCTTTGTCTCTCACAGTACATCTGTACCAGCTACCTGCTCTTTCAAAAGTGTAAACACAAACAACAACAACAACAAAAACTTCAGGTGATATCATAGCACATGCTGGGTGAATTTCATTCCCCAGTGGCTGGTGTCTGCAGCAAAGGAAGGCGGACGGAAGTCTTGGCTCTGCGGACGCCTTCCGTGGTATGAGAATTTCAGCACTATGGCCCTCATTCCTGCGGCTCCCTCTGTTGTGAAATGGGAGTCATGAGCCACAAACTACCTTTGGAGTGAGTAGGTGGGGTACTCAGGAAAGTGTGACAGAAATGCTTAATCATCAGGAACAAAGCTCCCAGAAAAGGACATTGAGATTAGACTGTCAGACCTAGGTGTCATGGATCCAGGTTTTTGATTTACAGATGATAACGACATTGAAGTTCAGCATGCTGACAGCTTCTTCACAACTGTAGAAAGTGGCAGAGGTGTCACTTGGCAATCAGAAAATGACCAACCAGTACCCATCTCTATAGCTTTCGATTTTACCCCTTGGGTCAGCTTCTTCTACTCATTTTCTTCAAATGGATGCAAATTCCTCCCATCTGTCTGGGGATTTGCTCTTAACCTGAGATAATGGGAATCAGCAGTGAAAGAGGGATCTTTCACTCTTTGCTATCCATTATCACTCCCCTGATTATGTTGGTGCCCTCGCATGCAATTCAAGGATAATCAGTGTTTGTACGTTGACAGCATTGTGAATCCCTGATTCTCAAGCTTTCCTAAGTCATCGAGGAGCCTCAGAAACCAAGCCTGCCTGCTTCGTTCAACATTGAATACAATGCCTGACACAAAATAAGTATTCAGTAAATTCTTGTTGAACTAATGAGTATATTAGTCTTCTTGATTCTTGAATCTCTCTCTACAATTCTTTCATCACTTATTTATTCATCTATTTATTTATTCAATAAATACTATATACTAGGACTTGGCTCGGGAGTTTTGTGTGAATGATGAAGGATGAGTCAGACCATCTCTAGCTTCAAGAAACTCTTAGTACAGGAAAGGAGATGAGACTTGTATCAGTTCGTTGTTACCACAATAATGCTGTGTGAGAAAAAAGCACTCTAAAACTCAGTGGTTTAAAATGGCCATCATTTATTCTCACTAGGACATCTGAAGGTTGACTTCAGGACCCTGCTGATTGAGGCTGGCTTGGCGAGGCTTGTCTCCAAACTGTGGGTTAGGTCCAGGTCTGCTCTCGTATCTGTCATCTTACTGGGACCCGTGACCTAGACTGGGCATCTTCCCCTCATAAGAATACAGAAGCACAAAGAGACAGCCCTACTACAAAAGCCTTGTCTCACGCCATGGTTGCCAATATCTCACTAGCCACATTCAACATCAGCAGGTCCTGGACAGATCTCTGCACTCACAGTGAGATGAGGAAGAGAACAAATACTTGCTGGACAATAATCTAAAGCATGACAGCCTTCCATGCCAATAGCATATGGAATAAACTATTAAATGTTATAAATAAGCTACATAAGAAATAAGGACGTGTAAAGGGGGTAAAATGATTACATACAAAGGATATGATGAGAATCAGAAATGACCCAGAAGTATGGATCCTATATGTGCATGCAGAGCACTAGTTAGAGAAAAATAACCTAGACAGAGGTAACAGGGAATTTGGAGTGTGTACCAAAAATAGTAAGGACATTTATATTGATGAGGACATATGTTATAGGGGGAAAAAAAAGTGAGAGACTAGATCAGAAGGTTGTTTGGGAACTTAAATATCCTTCTAATGGGTTACATAAGACCTAGAGCAACAAAAATTAATTAGAGAATAATAGGTGAGAATTAAAGCTAACAACCACAAAAAAGTACATAGTGTCTTGGCAAGGTAGGTGTTAGACAATATATTAGTTCCTAAGAATCTCCATAGATGTCAGGGAGAATGAACTATCAGTAGGCCAAGGTGATAAATACTAGACATTACACTTTTTCAAGTATTATTTTTTCCCGGTGAATCTTAGTGGGCACCTCAACCGTCCGGCTTAATGGCATTACTGCAGCATGCCTCTCCCTGGTGCAGCCCCCTCCTGTGTTCCCATCCTGCCACCTGCAGCAGAAGCCCCTCCTGCCTTCCAAGGGGAGGTGTCTCGCCAGCTGTTGGCTGACTGCTCAGAGGGAAGTGATTCTGTTGAGGGTCCAGAAGACCCAGTGCAGGGCAGGGGAGAGTGCTATTTCTGTCTGTGTGGTCTTCCTCATCCCCCCACCCATCTTTAGTTTAAAATGCAACTAACATTCATAAGAACACAACACATAATGTCAATAGGCTGTTGTTTTTAAGTTACAAAATATATTGTGTAATGAATAAATGCATGTATTTGTTCATTTATTCAAACACTCGTTCAGCACCTTGTGGGTGTCAGAGGCATTGTTACATGCTGGCTACACAGCATTGAACAAGAGAAGTAAAATTTCTCTCCCCATAAAGTTTGCATTTCCGTGATGGAAACAATCCATCAATCAATCTGTGAATCCGCTGTAGTGGAGAAAATGTCGACATGGAAATGATGGTGAATAGGTGAGTCCTTTGGAGTCGGGAGTCATGGAAGTCCTCTTTCTGAAAAAGATATCTGCACTGACACTCCAACAACAACAACAACAACAATGAGGGACCAGTAAGCACCTCCTCTATGCCAGCCATTCAACCTGGGATGTGTGACTCAAATCTCTGTTGCCTCAGTTTCCTAATTGGGAAGAAAAAGGTGATAGAACACCACCTTCTTCCTAGGGTTCATATGGAGATTAAACGTGTTATTATTTGCAAAGTGCTTAGAGCAGTACCTGGCACATCAAACAACTTCTGCCTAAACGTGGAGACACATAAGCAGATGCTCTCACTGCTCGGCTTCTGGTAGGTGCAAGGTGCTGAGAGCAAAGAAAGGAGGGTGCCTAATCCATCCTGAGGCATCAAAGGAGTCTTCCTAGGGGGGATGATGCTAAATCAAAGCAGAGAAAGGGGAAAGAATGCTTATTAAGTACATAGATTTTGGTGCTAGGCAATTTCTCTTACTGTTTGTAGAACTTACTTTTCACAACTTTGTGAGCTAGGTATGATTATGCCAAGATGAAGGACTACATCATTGTTTATATATTTTATCCATGACATTACAGCAGAGTTGATATCCTAAACCAAGGTACCTTACACTAAACCAATAGCAACTTTTACTTCACCACTGTTGCTCTTGACCAAGAAGGTTTAGGACACTACAATAGCTAACATTTATTGATTATTAATATAGGCCCATGGTTTCAAATTATTAGTTTGTTTAATCCTCATCCAACTCCACAAAGTAGGTACTTTTGTTCTTGTTAGATTTAAAGAAAAGTTAAGAGAGGTTTTAAGTAATTTTTTCACAGTCACACAGCAAGTATTAGAGTCAGGATTAGAATTTAGACAATCAGATACTAGAACCCATGCGTTTATCCACTCTCTATGCTGTCTCTCACTTTAGGGTGAGATAACCTTGGGTTAGGAGTTGCTGGACTTGATTCAGGACCCAACTCTTCAAACTTGTCATCTGCCCAACCTTGGGTAAATCACATCTTTGAATTTTATTCTTGTCGTTTGTAAATGAGGCTAGAAATTCCTGTCCTAATGGCTTGCAATGTTGTGAAAATCAAGCATTATATTGATGTGGGTAGACACATTCAATGTAAGTGGAAATTACTCTTAATTCTTGTTGTTGTTATTTTTATTTTAATTCCCAGGCAGAGAATTGTGGAGGTGGCCAACAGGGACAGCCATTCCCTGAAGGGGAGAGAACAATATAGATGCCTTCAGATACTTGGAGAATTTTCACAAAATTTGCCTCGTATGGTTTCCCCCAAATACGGAACTTAGTAAACTATAGATTCAACAAGAAAAATGCAAATCAGTACATTCTGTTGGCCAGAGCCACCCAAAGAGAGAACCAGTTTTCAGTGGAGATAATGAGTTCCCTATTACCAGTGAGTGCAAGCTATAGGACCTCAGGGCAGGGGGAGACTGCAATGGGAAAACCTTCATGCCGGAGAGGTTTACACCTGGGCAGCTGTGATAGGTGCCATACCAGCCGCCCGCCCTTCCCTCTTGTGCTACTCTGGTCCATTCTCCACCTAATACCAAAGTAGCATTTTAAAAATGTATATCTGACTATGCCATCCATTTATGTAAAATTGCCCTTGGCTTTCCATTTAAATTAGAATTAAATTCAAACTTCTTTCCATGGCTTACATGGACCTGAATAATTTAAGCTATACTAACTTTCTGAGGCTCATTCGATCCTTTCTTAGTCTTCCCTCTCAACTATCTAGCCATATGGACCTCAAATGTTTGACTCCTGGAATTTGACAAGTTCACTCTCAGATTCTTTGTTCTGGCTGCTCCCTCTGCCTGGAATTGCCCTTGACCTCTATCCCCCACCATAACAACTCCTCTTCATCTTTCCTTGTTGCTAATTAATTGCTACATTTTCAGAGATGCATCACCTGGTCCTCAAATGTAAATTCATACATCTCTCGGTATTTTACTTCATAGAACAATATTCCTTTCCATCACAGATCATTTGATTTTATTCTCTTTTGATCGTGGTATAGACAGTTAACACGACATCTACCCTCTTACAATTTTGCTAATTGTAACCCTCTTACGGTTTTGCTAATTATGGGCACAGTGTTGGACAGCAGCTCTCTAGAACTTAATCATCTTGTATAACTATAATATTGTCCCCACTGAGTATCTGCTTACCATTTCCTCCTTCTGTATGTTCATTTTTGAATATTTGTTTTTGTCTATCTCTTGACTAGGCTGTCAGCTCCATGAGTGCAGGACAATTTTAGTCTTGTTCATTGTTGTATCTCTGTTCCTGGAGCTTAGTATTCCATTGGATTCCATGCAGGAGAGAGGAGAGGAAGAAAGGAAGAGAAGAGGGGAAGAAGGGATGGAGGAAGAAGGAAGAGCTCTTCTGAGTTTAAATATTTTTTATCTTTTTGCCTCTGTAGACTAGAGCCTCAGTTTAAAAAAAACACACACACACTACCACCATAACAAAAAAAAACTATATATATATTATATATGGTGCCCAGACCTAGGAAAAGGGACTCCCAATAGATTTTGCTGGAAGCCTCTCTAGAATGAGAAGGAGTGGTGCTAGACCTTCAGGAGACATGGGGAGACTGCTGATCCCCAGCCTTGCTGAGTGTGCAGATTATCATACAATAGTCAACAAATATAGCTTGGTAAGTGGGTCAGGAGTGGGGGACGTCCTCTGTGTCTCTGGGATCCATCTGAGCCTGGCCCTGGGAGTTATGTCTGCACAAAGCACTTTCAGATAGTGAGGGAAACAGTGGAAAAAGGCTACGGAGCTGGGAGTCAGGGCAGTGAGACCCCTGCTGTAATGAAAAGTGCCGGAGGCTTGACGAGCAAGCAGTCTCAGGGTTTCACCACGGTTCGTCAAGCACGCTAGCGCCTGTCCCTCAGTTTAATGCTCGAAGAGATAAATAACTTGCTGAAGCCATCAAATAAATAAAGTCAGCAGTTGGAAAAGCTGGGATTTGAGCCCTGGCTCTTAAGGTTGCTAAACAGCGTTCATTGAAAATTAAAAACAACACGCATACAATAGCATGCATCAACACACTTAAAGCTACAGACTGTGAGAAGATATCTGCCCTCCCCTACGTTCAAGGACACACAGGTTGAAGTGGCAGAGCTGAAATTCAAATATGCAAGAGATTGTACTTTTAACATTCATTTATCCATTCATTCATTCACTCATTCATTCAATAATTGTTGATGGCCTAATACATGCCAGGTAGCAGGGAACAGGACTGACAGGATTTCTGCTCCTGTGAAAATTGTAATTAGTGTCCTCTTAAATAACAACCCTGCAAAGTGATTTTGTCATCCCTGCTACAAAAGTATGGGACTCTTAACCCTTATGCTATATGGTCTTCTTAGAGGTCATGGTGAAGATGGAACTGCTGGTGGACCCATGAGCTGGACTTGAACAATGGGCAACCCAAGGCTCCTTCACCTTTCACCTGTCCTTGAAATGTACACTCCACCCACTGTTCCCATAGCCTGAACCATTTCAAGGACGCGACCTTGAGAGAATAATGTGTTGTTGAGACTCTCTGGACGGTATACATGATTGAACTCTGTGAAGGCCTCTATATACACTGTTAAGATTTCGGCAGGCAGGTGCTGAGATCTACTTGTCTAAAGGTTGCCCAAGATAAGCCTCACAAGTAAGTTCCCCGGCTTGTTAAGCCTGCCCCCTGCCAATCTGGAGCAGTCCCCCTCTTTCTGTGCTCCCTCCTTGCCCTCTGTGTGTGAGAGCCCGTTTTAAATTTTTGCCTAAAGAAGTTAGAAGGATTTTATTAGAGGTAAGCTGCCCAGCATATTGCATTTTCTGTGTGTTCACAATTCTTCCCAGGTAACGCAGGGATTAAGGTGGTTGTAAAAATTAAATAAGAAACTGTGTTCTGGGCCTAACTCATAGTAGGCACCCAGAAAATGTTGTAAAAATAGTCACTCTATGCTGACATTGCCTTCACCATTTCAAAATATAATAATACAAATAATGTGATGCAGAAAGAAAAATGACATAGCACTCTGTAGCAGAGAATAAAGCTTACACTTTTTATTAGTAATATACATTCCAATGCACCAGGTTAGCAGTTCAGCTTGAATAAAATATAGAGCAGATACTGCAAGGCTTTTACTTTTTTAAAATAAAGCAGGGTCCCAGAGAGAAAAGATTCCAGACAGGAAGGGGATTCTAAAAATACAGCAGTGGTAGGATTTGGAAGAAAATAGATCCAAAGGAACACCCCCCAGTAATATTGTTAATGGTGAGAGAAAATGAGTATAACAAAGGAGGAAGGAAACAAGAACAGGTCAAATGATTAACTAGGCAAAGAGGCGCAGAGATTTGGGCACACAAAAATGAATGATGGGGATAAATTAAAGATAAGTGGGCTTGGAAAAGAAAATGCAAAAGGATGAATAAGGAAAAAGAGACTTTCAAGGAGTATTGGGAGGATTTTGACTCGATGGCATAAGAAAGATAGGAATGACTGCAGTAAATCACCGAACAAGAAGGGGTTGATTTAGAGGACTGTGAACAGGGAAAGCGGGAGGTAGTGAGAGGTACGAGCTGGAGATGAAAGATAATAAATTTGAGAATTGTTAAGGGAAAGAGTCAGGGAAGTGCTGGGTTGAAGCAGAAATCAGTCAAACAGATGCAAGTTCAAACGAGGGAAGACAACGGTGATTAAAATATTCTTTCATTTTTCATGAAAGAGAAGTTAGACAATGGTAAAAGTTTGCTGTAAATGAGATATAGTGGCAATGTTCTGAAGAGGGAAATGAGAAATGGAGAGATGAAGGCAAAGAGACAGAGAGGTCACAGAAAGACCAAATAAACATTTGGAGGTGGAATCGAGCTACTGTTACTGAGGACTGACTATGTGCCAGAGAACACTGGGTGTTGCCCTTTCTATCTGCTGGCTCATACCCCCTTCCTGTTACACTACCTAGAGGAAAACAGATTAGGCTCAGAGGGGTTGTGAATCTCTAAAAATTAGTCAACTAGTCTGTGGTAGGGAAAATAATTCCAACTTACATCCAAGAGATGTTTCTGAGTCAAAGAAACAGATAATAGTAATAGATATGTGTATAGTGATCTATTTTGGATACATCAACAGTAAAATGAAAAGCTCCAAGACTGAGTCTAACATTGTCATTGATCCTCTACCAAACTGATGGAGCAGGGATCTACTTGGGTCAAGATGCTGAGGGGCTGGCAGACCTAAGACAAAGGAGCACCGGGGGAAGGTGGCTGAAAGGAAGGAAAGGTAACAGTATGCAGGGTGACGTATGGAGTCACCACACTGCAGGGAGCCAGGCAGAATTAAAAGGACAACATGAGTTACATTGAGGACAATGAGTGACGTGAGAGAGAACAAACAGTGGGGATTTGTGGGTATGAAGAGGCCTAATGGAAGAGTGAGCTTAGATAGAGTAGGGGTGAGACAGGAGGTATCAAGCTCTCCTCCTGAGTTGGAACTTGGGTTCTAGAGATCATCTGGAGGCTTAAAGAAAAAAAGATTGTTAAACAAAATTGCTTGGCATGCAGAAAGCTGAGAAGGGGAGAAAGAAGGGAAGGTGGAAAGAAGAAGAGGCTGGAAGAAGGAAGGGGGACAAATGGACAGAGGGAAGGTAACAGACTCATTGTGGAAAACCAAAGGATCGCCAGTTTTCTTCACTGCAAACTTATGACTAGTGTCTAGTGCCTTTACCTTCCTTAGAATAAAAAGTCAACAAATACACGATCGTTGGTGGACAAAATACTTGTTTTCTGTCTGTACCTTATGTTAGTCACAGTGCTCGTTTGTATGAACAGGGTGGGAACTAAGACACAGGTGTTCTTTGATCTTTGGAGTCCCCAGCCTAGTGAGGGGAGCCCATCAAGAAAATACAGTACAAATGAACATGTATTAAAATATGGAGTGTGTGCGATTTAAAAAATATAAGAAGATATGAAAGGACATAGCAGGGACGATAGAGAGGGGGAGTTTAGATGGGATGGTTAGTCATCTTTGGGCAAGTGCTTCATTAGCTAAGACTTGTAGGTAAGTAACAGGTAGCAAAGTGAAGTCTGGAGGGTGTTTTTGTCCAGGCAGAAGGAAGAGCCTGTGTGAAAACACCGGGGCAACAAGAGCTTAAAACATTCAGGAACAGAAAAGAGGTACCAATGGCTGGATCTGGTGAGGATCTTGTGACATGGAGCTGGGTTGGAAAATAGAACGCGAGACACCATAAAATGTTTGGATTTACTTCAAACATTCATGAGGACCTAATATGGGCTATGTGTTTTCATATACATGATCCCATTTAATTCCTATAATGAGCCTGAAAAGCAGGAGCTACTTTCCCCATTTCACAAACGAGAAAGTGAGAGGTCTAGTAGGGACACTACTAAGTGATTTGAACCTTTAGGTAAACAGCAAAGGTGATATCTGAATCCAAGCCTCTTGACCTCCCTAATCCCTGCTTTTCCAACTACACAAGGCTGTCTCAGTCAGATGGTAGGAAGAGAAGAACTAAAAGAATGATATGAAGGAAGGGGGAGGGAAGGAGAGAAAATGTTGCAAAACTCCCTAGAAATAAGCAAGAGGAAGCATTTGCTGGGAGGACTGGGAAGGAGTTAGGAAGAATGAAAAGGAATTTCGGATCAGTGGAGTCAGAGATGAGGGGGGTTAAGGGGACCCTAGGAGGGAATAAATTACATCAATAATGGAATGTAACTAATTAAATCAATACTGGAATGTGACTGAGTGAAAAGGAGAAGAGAAGGGAAAGAGAGAAGCTGAGGGGAGAAGAGTGGTGTCACTGGTCACAGGACAGGACATGAAGGCATGCACAGGGGAGTCTCAGTGTATCAGGAACAGGTGGGGAAGGGTGGGTGCAGGGAGGTGGCACTCTGTGGTAGACAGAGCCAGGATTCAGGAATCAGACAGACTGTGGTCCACAACTTGATGACTACATGATCAAAGTCAGCTTTCTGGCTCTGGATGCATAGCTCAGTTGGTTAGAGCATCATCCTGATATACCAAGGTTTCAGGTTCAATCCCCGGTCAGGGCACATAAAAGAAGCAGCCAGTTATGCATAAATAAATCAAACAACAAATTGATGTCCTTCCCTTCTCTCAAAATCAACTAGCATTTTTTTTTTAAAGTCAACTTTCTTAGCTTCCCCAAACCTCAAAGTCTACATCGATCAAATGGGGAATAACAAGCCTTCTTCCTCCAAATGTTGCTGGGACTGTGCATCTCAGCAGCAGTTATAAATTATGGAGCACCTACTATATTAAGTTCTTTGCCTAATTATGTCTGAAGCCTCACTGCCACCAGAAGGCAGGCATTATCATCATTCATTGACACTTTGTAAACAGTTTTGAAGTAGCAAAATATGCATTCAGGAGCATGAGTTCTTTTCCTGTGGTCATTCACGATTCCACACTAAGGTTGGTCCTCCTCAAAACGAGCAGCAAATCCCTTGTCTGCCTTTTCTGTCCTGTCTTTAAACGCTCCCTCACCCCATCATGAACTTCCTCCGCTTCCCTTCCTGTGCTTTGCCCTCTCTGCCCTCCTTTTGTTCCACATTCTGCGTTCTCAGGCAGGTGCCTTAGTTGCAAGCAAATTAACCAATTCTGGATAATTTAAGCAGAAACAGAATTCAGTAAAGTGTATCAGATCACTTATAATCTTGAGGAGGGCGTGGAATCTGGACTTAGAGTCCATGGAGTCAAGAACACCACTCCAAACCACAGCACAGAGCTGGCTAAGGAGATGCATCATTGCCGCTGCAGCCAGGCATAAATAGGGCAATTCATACTCTTGACACCAGTGACACGGGGGTCTGACAGTGCTGTTAGGCCCATGTTCACTAACCATGAAACCTGGACGTAACTGCCCCAGCAGTGCCACTTTGGTCCCCAAATGGCTTCTGCCTGATTCCAGCTTCTTCCCCGGCATCTGGGGGTGGGTGAATCTGATTGGTAAATTCTGAGTTGTGTGCCCAAGTCCTAGCTGCAATGGAGGCTGAGAAAATATCTGGAAATTTAAGCTTCTTCATGGGAGGTAATGCATGCCTCAGAGAGTGAAGCACCCTCTGATGCAGGAAAAGGATTCACTCAGATGCTGAGCAGTTGCAGAGAATCCAAATGCAAGCTTTAGCCTGGAATGTCCTCTCCTGTGCTACTTATTCTTCATGGCTCAACTCCAACACCACTTCCTCTAGGAAGCTTTCTTTGATTTCTCCAAGCATACGTTTCAAAGCCCCTCATAGAAGAAACACATGCCTGCCTGCCTGCCTGGATCTTAGATATTTCTGTGCCTGTCTCATTCTCACAGCACCCCCGACCCCATCACTGTAAGCTCTCCAAGGGCAGAAGCTGTGTTTATCTATCTTTGCATCCCCATACAGTGCCTGGTAGGAGCCCTGGATATTTGGTTGTGAATGAATGAATGAAAGTGTTGGTCACATTTGACAGGCCTTTGTACCAGAGGTCCATGAAGGACTTGCACAGACTCTGCCTTACATAAGGGAGCCCTTTTTTCCTGGCGTGCACTTCTATAAATGGACTATGTCAGCATATTTGAAGAAAGGGGCATAGAGAATCAGAAAGCCCCATTGCAGAGGATAGTGGCGGATTGTAAGGGTACAAAGGAGAGACTGAGGGAGGCAGGGTGACATATTTTGGAGGAGTAAATGAACTGAAGCAGGCATCAGAGAGGCAGGAGATGATGTAGAATCAGAGGATTGGAAAGGCCAGGTCCTCGCTTGCCGCCTCAGGTTCACAGATTAGTAAACTGATACAGGAGAACCACACCTTGTGAACCTCAGAGCTGGAACAGACCCAGATGTGCCCCTGCAGACGTTTCTTTCACAGCGTTGGTGGGTGGGCATTTCCAAGGTCACCGAGGACAGTGTGACTTAGTGGAAACCGTCAAGATTTTTGAGCCTGAAGTTCAAGGTGCAGCACTTCTGCTCATTAGCTGGGTGACCTTGGGAAGTCCCTTCACCTCCCTGACCTCCTGATCTCAGTTTTCTCATCTGGAAAATGGGGATCATACTATCCATCTCAGTGGATGATGATTCTGTATAAGACCTAGCGTATGTGCACTCTAACGTGCAGAGAACGCTTCATAAACATCAAGTCCAAGGACACAAAACAGATGTTTCCTCCTTTTCAGTGTCCTGCCTTTATCCAAAGTCATGAAAAATATCTAAAATTTGACAGGAGAGAGGAAAAAATTGCAGTTCATGTAAGAGTTAAAGACAGAAAGAAGAAAAGGGGCAGAGGAGGGAAGAGAAGAGAGGCGTTAATGCAGAGACCACACAAAAGGTTCAGATGGGCAAGCGATGCAGAGAGATGGGAAATGGCTCATAAATTATAGGGGGAAAGCATTTATAAGATTAAAGTCAAGACGAGGAAGGAGATGAGTGGAGAGATGAAAGAGAGAGCAGAGAGAGGAAAGATGAAGAAAAGGGGGGGGGGAGTGGAGAAGGAGGGCTGCTCAGGCAGTGGGTCCCTGCAGAGGAGATGGCTCCCTGGAGGGTCCAAGGTGTGTGGGTCAGAGGCAGAATCAGCTGAAGGCCAAAGCCTGCCATGTCTGAGGACCTAGGTTTACAGTTCAGCTTGACTCTAGGGGAAGAAGGGCTGGGAGTGAAAAATGGGTGAACAGATTCCTCCTCTGGGAATGGGGCAGAGGATGGAGAAGCCCGTGGAAAGCCCGTGGGAGCTCTAAGAAGAGTAGCTCAGCGCTCTCTTTCGCTGTCTCGCTCTCTCTCTCTGTCTCCCTTTTCAGGAATTTCACACAAGGAGCAGAAGCAGCCAAGTAGAGCAGCTCCAAGCTAGGAGAAGGGTTCCAAAATAAAAGCGCCTGAGTGGGCTGCATTGCACGGCTGCAGCTAGGGGGCCAGTCTCCTGGACGAGGCAATTTGGGAGGGTAGGGCCTAGAGGGTGGAGTTCGACATCCCTCTGTCCATCAGAAGTTAGTGCAACTGGGTGGATGCCTGGGTGAAGGGGAGCCCTGGGGGTGAGAGAGTGATTGCAAGAGTCATTGGCAAGTGGGTGAGGAGGGGGCTCTGAAGCCACGGGAATTATTTCGGGAACTCTAAAAGGGCACAGGACTTGTTGTTGGGCTTGAGGGGAGACAAAGTTAAGTCTCCGCCATCCAGAGGCGCCCTCTCCCCTCAAGGAGGCGGGGCCTGGAAGAAAGCTGGACTAAGGTGCGCCCCCAGGTGTAGCCTCTGGGTTGAGCCAGGGGTGGGGTAAAAGTGGGTGAGCTGGTTTGAGCCAGGGGCATTGTGGGGGAGGCGTGAGCGGGTCCCTAAGTCTTAGGAATTTGGAGAGGAGTGGTGTGGCTCAAGAATGTTGTGAGAGTGGCATTGGGGGATCCTGGGTAAGCAGAGGGGGCGACTGGGATTTGCACGAGGCCGGGCGGAGCCTCCGAAACGCTCGGGGTCTGCCGAGAGAGCCAGAGCAGGGCCGGGCGGCGGGCCCGGGGAGGCGGTGCGGGGGGGCGGGCCGGGCCGAGCGGGAGGCGGAGCCGGGAGCTGGGGGCTGCTGGCGCGCGGCTCCCACGGCTCCTTTGCTCTGGCGTCCTGGTTCGCTCCGGCGCTCGCTGCCGCCGCTGCCGCTGGTTCCTCCTCCTTCGCCGCCGCGGCCGCTGCTCGCAGCACCGCAGCCCCGCCCGCCATGGCCGCCGCCGGCGCCCGGCGCAGCCCCGGCCCCAGCTCGGGGCTCTGTGGGCGGCCGAGGCTCGGCTTCCACCCGGCGCCGCCGCTGCTGGTGCTCCTGCTCCTGCTGCCGCCGCCGCCGCTGCTGGCCGGCGCCCCCGCCGCCGCCTCGCGGGGGCCAGACAGCCCCTGCCGGCTCAAGACGGTCACCGTGTCCACGCTGCCCGCCCTGCGCGAGAGCGACCTCGGCTGGAGCGGCGCCCGCTCCGGGGCCGGGACCGGGACCGGGGTCGGAGCCGGAGCCGGAGCCGCTGCCGCCGCGTCCCCGGGCTCCGCCAGCTCCGCGGGCGCCACGGCGGAGTCGCGCCTCCTGCTCTTTGTGCGTAACGAGCTGCCGGGGCGCATCGCGGTGCAGGACGACCTGGACAACACCGAGCTGCCCTTCTTCACTCTGGGTAAGGCTGGGCGCCGACACACGCGGGATCCCAAGGAACCGTGAGCTCTAAGTGAAGCCAGACGGGTGGGGGCGCCTTGGGGATCCCCGCCCCGGGCTGCCCGAAGCGGGCTTGGGAGAGGGCAGCTGAGGGGCCCGGAGGGCGTACAGGTGGTTGGAAAGGAGTGTGGGGCAGGAGGTCCTGGAGAGTGCGTGGCGGGAGCCCGGGGGCGTGCCAACCCTTTTGCAGCGGAGACCTGTGCCTCTGTCTCTTAAGTCTAGACGTTGAGCTCTGCTGCGGTCCGTACCCGACGCCCAAAACCCCACGTTGCTGAGTACGCTGGAGCTAGGGGCCGGGAAAGTCTCCGGCTCCGAAGCCAGGTGCGGGTCCAGGGGGTACTGCCCCTGGCGCCCGCGGTTACCGCCCCTTCGCCCCTGCGTCGGAGTTGTTGGCTCTGCTCTTCCGGATAGATTTTCCTGAGAATCGGAGGGGAGAAGCTCCACGTAGAATCACCCGCCCTCATAGACTGAGTTCCCGAATGGGTTAGGTGACCTTGGCCGAGTCGCTTCCCGTCTGGGCCTCAGTTTTGGGCATCTGTGAAGTGCGGCAGGGGGGGATTGAGTGGCGTCTAAGGACTGGAATTCTGAGCCCAAGGTCTCCACTTTCAGATTGTCGGATTAGCCCCCAACCCTTGCTGTCACATTCGCCTTTCTACCCCCCTCCCAGCCGGCAGCAGGTTTGTCCTAGCGTCTCCCTCGCTGGGCTAATATTAATAACTGAAAGGCCAGAAAATGGCAGGGGAGAGGATACGGTGGGGGTGGGGCAGGGGGGTGGGGGCTCACACGGAAAAGTTAATCAGAAAGTTCGCCGGCAGCTTGCTGCCTGCTGGTTCCCAGCGCGAATCCCAGAGGAGTCGGCCCTTCGGAGGAGCTGTGGGAAGCGCGGGTGATTTCCCACCCGGGTAATTGATAGCTTAATTATCTCGAAGAGCGTTTACAAAAATGCTGTTTCCCCTTAGCTCTCCCGCGCTCGCTGATCGCTCGGTCTCCCTTCCGCTCATGGGGGCGCCGGGCGCGATTGGTTGTCGGAGTCTGGTCAACAACAGCTCCTGGATGGCGTAGGGGCTCGCCTGGAGGCTCCCGAACTCTCCTTACCCGCATCCTTGCTTTCTTGCATCCGGCTTAGCTCGAGCATCGCGGGGGTGATGGGCCTTCTCGGTCAGTGCCTTCCGAATCTCGATTGAACCTCTGAGGTTAACTCCTTGCTTGCCCGAGAAGCCCCAAAGAGTAATCAATGGACAAGACTCCTCTCTCCTGGGAGCCATAACATTTTTTAATGTATTTTTTGTGACCCACCCTGCCCTTTGCCTTTCATGCTGGACGCCTCCGGAGATTTGAGCGAGTGCCAGGCACTCTCGTGCTCCGAGCTGGAGCCTGGGGTTTCAGGCCCTTGGGCTCTTCCCAGCTGGCAGTAACCCGAGCATGCTGAGCTTTCTGCGAGGCAAGGCGGCAGAGCGCCTTGCCGGTTCCCAGGGGACTTCCTTGGCGGCGCGTCTGGCGTGCAGGAGACACACAAACATACGAACACGCGTACACTAAGGCATACACACACGTGCACCTGTGGGGCTGCCCATTCCCAAGGAAGGGTATGATGGTGGGGAAGCGGTTCCTCAGGGCGAAGAGCTAGCGTTGGGCTCAGGGAGAACTCCCAGAGCTCCCCCCAAGGGGTCGCAGAGGGTGTCCATTTCACCCCACTTCCAGTGTCTACCTTCTTTTATCACCCTCGCGATCTCCCTGCAAGGGGTGCCCAGAGAGGTCAGGAGGGCAAGTCTCCTTAAATGATTGGTCAAATGAGGGGGGAAGGGACATTCTTGGACATGGTGTTATTTGAAAGTGAGGACCCCAGAGCATTCCAGTTCCCCACGAATGGAAAGGATCCAGTCCAGTCCATTAATAGGCGTTGCCCCCGAATTCCTGGAGCTGGCAATGTCTGCCTTTTTACAGTTTGGATTTCAAGAGGGAGCGAGTGACTGGGGCAGTCGGACAAGCTGAGTGAGGAGCTGAGTGAGGAGCTGGATGTCTAGATTCCCCCAGATTCCCCCAGGACCTGTGAGTTTACTCCAGAACCTCCATGTGGAACCTCTGCCTTCTCGGAGGCTTGTGGCTGAGCCTGGAGGCTGGGGGCTGCCTGCCGTGGCGGGGTGCTGTCCTCCTTGTGGGCTCTGAGCCCTTTCAGATGCATGTGGGGAATTGGGCTCCCATCCCCTCCTCCCCCCAGTGCCCTGGGCTGGCAGCTCACAGTACCCCCTCTCCCCGGGATTTGGCTAGCGAGGTAGTTACCAGATGGCCAAGCATAGCAGGAGCTGTGTAGGGAGACGTGGGCTTTTTATTTGTGTTGGTCTTCTACTGTTTGCATGTAAACATGGAGTGCACAGTGAGTTTCGGGAGGACCGGGCTGGCTAGAAACAAGGGCTGCTGCTTGTGGGGGGCTGCTACAAGTCATTTATGGCCGCATCTTTCCCAGGGTCCTGAGGCAGCCCCATCCCATCCCCAGACCTTTTCAACATTCTTTGTGTAAAAGCTGAGTGTTTGTGTCTGCTGGTTTGGGCGAGTCTTTCACTACTAACTCTCAAGTTCAAGGGCTTTAGAGATGGCACATACCACTTCTGGTCGTGCAGTCAGTAAACACCAAATCCTGCCAATTGTGGGGTATGTGGAGCCACCACTAGGGGGTGATGGTGACTGCCAAAGCCCTCTGGCTATGTTTTCATTTATGGACCCAGAGTTAGTGGTGGTAAAATGTTCCTGGAATTAAAAGGTGTGGGTGATTGAACACAAAAAAGGGTAGAATTCCTGTTTGACTCAAGTCCATCTGGGGAAACGCAATGTAATTTTTTCTACCCTGCCTACCATTATCTTTTACCGAAGTCACCTGCATATCTGGCCCTCCCTCCCTCCATTGTGCTGCTGCCATTTGAGTTATTGGCTATGTTATTGATCATGCCCGTACTTAAATGACTTTTGCTAAGGTCTTTTTCTCTTCATATTTCTACTCTTTCTATTGCATTCCAGCCTGCTTTATGTAGATGTAAGTTTCCCTCAGAGGTGGAAGATTCCCCAAGTTTCTGCATTGGGCTCTTCCTTAGAATCTGATTATAAGTCAATGGTGTTGACAAAGTGAATTTTGCTAAAAGCAATCAAGGAATAGCAATGTGGGTCTCAGAGCTTCAGTCTTGCCTGTTATTGTGAATGCACATAAAATATATGGAGTGGGCACTGCTGTTATTGCCATTTTACAGGTTAGGGAGCATTTGTGGAAAGATCAAGTACCTAATTCAAGGTCAGACTGAATAAACGGCAGACCTGGAACTGGAATCTCAGTCTACCATACACCTGCATCCTTGGTAATTAGGCATCCCGAGCCAAAGACGTATTGAGGTGCTGGTTATACATGTATAGAGGGCACAGTGTTACATTCAGGAGAGATATATAGCAATCAACATGACAAGAACAGTTCTCTAAAGGAACTTCAGCAACATGAATGAGTTGAACTCGGAGTCTGAACGTGAGACATGAGTTAAATCACCTCCAGGGACCCTATCAGCTTAAAGTTCTGTGACTGATAGGATGTCAGAGGACATTGTATTTAAAAGGACATTGCATTTAATGTTGCCAAAGAACGATGGAGACGACACCACATTCAGTGAAACCAGGGTGGGAAGACATCTCTGGGAGAAGGCTGGAGACACTTCCTGGGCAGGAAACATCCTGAGCGAGTCCTTGGTGGATACGCTGGAGAAGCTGAATGCTCTAATGGAGCTTGCAAACTGTTGGCTAGGACCGGGAATCCCAGCTCTGGCCCACAGTGACCTTGAACAAGTCATTCATCCCCCAGAGCTTCAGTTCTTTGTGCTGTAATGTGAGTGGGTAGATGAGCCCTAAAATAATCCTTGAGTATAAAGATTCTATGAACTTGAAGTGCTCTGACCTACTCTGTCACTCTGACTAGCTCCGCTTGCTTTTCACTGGCTCCTTTGCTCTTTCAGTAACATGGGGGTGTTGGGAAGGACTGATTGAAAAGGAAGAACTTGAGCAGGAGCAACTGCCAGTGCAGGGCTTCTGAGGTGAACCTGCATCACTCAGTCCTTATCTGCCCCCAGGCAGCCCTGGAGTTTGGTTGTGGATTTAGCTTTCATGTCTGCAGGTAGGGAAACAACATCCTTCCTCCTGGGCCTGGTAGTGGCCAGGCTGGTCTGTTTATCTTGATTTAGCAAAAAGGGGGAAGAAGAGAGAAAATTGTATAACCCTTCATTGTGAAAATTTCTTACTGATTTGCCATGTCATATAAATGAACAGGTGAGAGGGCCTCAGCGGGAGGGCAGGCGAAGAAGGAAAAACCATTCAGTAATGCAGGGTCTGTCCAGCAGAAGTAACGCCTGCTGGAGTGTGGTTGGTAAGGTAACGATACTGGTATAATAATTTATAGTTTTAATTTGAACATTTCACCTAAGATGTCATATGATTTGCTTGAGTGTGATCTTGTTATGTTCCCGAATGACACACTTATGATTTTGTAATAAAAGATTTTGTAACAAAAAAGGGGTGTTATTTGTGCCAGACCCTGTATGTCCTTAAGTGCACCTAAATGAGTAGATAGGGCAGTGTCCTGAAGATCTGTCCCAAAAGAACGTTCTTTGCAGGAAGCTGGTTGGCCTGCATGGAAGAAAAAGATGCAGTTTGAAATGCCAACTTGGTCAGGTCTACAAAGATTCCTTAACATGCAGAAAAAAGGAATACCTGAAGACGAAAGCCTCTGGAAGGAGGGAGGGACCAGGAACCAGGTCAGAAGGGTTGTTAGAAGCAGGGAGTTCAGCCTAAGAAGAACAGGCTGCAGAAGGCTGGGTCAGCTGCCTTCATGTGTCAACAGGGAATGAGGAATGTGCTTTTGTTTTCTGTCTGGTTTAAAGGAATATTCAAAAGGTGCAGATACTGAGCAGGGGGAGAGAGCTCAACCCCACAGGAGGATGTGTTGCAGGGAGCTGTCCAGCAGCCCAGCATTCTGACCCTTAGTGAGAGCAGGACCCACGTGGGAGGAAGCCTTCAAGCTGAGACTAGGCAGCTCTGGGCAGGCACTTGGGAAAAGGACTAAGCCCAGGAGATCCTCAGGCTCTCTGCCCCTTTTTGGTTTCTGGTTGATTTCAGCAGGTTGATGCCAGACCTTAAGACAGCGGGAGAACAGATACAAAGAATAATAGTAAGCTGGATTTTCTGAAGAGATTTCTGACCACAGAGCATTCATTAAAATCCATGCCCGTGTTTTCACTGTATTGTGTGTTTGGGAGAGATTCTGCAGTGGATAAGAGAGAGAATTTGATGTTTTCGAAAACAAAGCTAGGTTTTTAAAAATGTATGTTATTTCCTTATTTGGGCACCAGGTCTCTTATTACTAAAGTATTTGGGTAGCACTGAACAGCCAAGGTCCTGTCCTGTGCCGATGGTCCAGGCTTCTGGGACATAAATAAGAGCCCTGGGAGTGGACAGAGGGGTGTTCAGTGGTCTCCGATCTAAGTCTTTTTCCCCTTTCCACTCTCTTCCCTCACTCCCTCCCCACCCCTTTTCCAGCTTAAATCTGATGAAACCTATTTAAGACTCAGGGCAGAGAGAGAGAGGTACTGGCTGGCTGCCTCCCGAAAGAACTGTTACTGCGAGGGTAATGGGGACGGCAGAGAGGGGGATTTGTTTCAGCTGTGTTAGAGAGGCTCAAGTTTGGTCAAGCCCAACCAGATTGCTGGTTCTGGGGATCAGGTTTACCAGCTGAGACAGCACAGCTCAGCAAATGTTGACGTGACCCAGAGCTAGATGGTTTTCCTGAAGTGGGCCCTCAGGTCCTACGATCATTCTGCAGTTTTCATTTACAGCAGGTCCGGTGGTAGGTTTGACTAGATCTCTGGCAGGCAAAGCGTCCTGCTCCTCACCCCCTCGCTTTACTGTAAACTAGTGCTTGGCTGACAGAGCACAGTGTGACCATGTGTGCTGGAAGGAGAGAAGGATGTACAGTGACAGTGACTTCTTTGGGCAAAGTCATGAAAACTGTCACCACAACCATCAACACCGAGGGAATCGCAGTATCGCAAGTTCTTGGAGCTCATTGAAGCCACTCCTCATTTTATACGGTAACACTGGGGCCCAGACAAGGTGAAAAAGCTACTTAAGGACCAGCAGTTCAAACTTCAACCCAGGGGCCTTCAGTGCCATCCCATGTTCCTTTCCGTCACAACACCGGGCTTCTAACACGTGGCTCTGGGTTCCAACACACCCCAGTGCCTGCAACTTGATTGCACATCATAAAATGCACCATCCTCTCCTCGGCCCCCCTGCAAAACACATAAATACAAAACCCCCCAAGTCTAAGGAGAAAAATATCCCTAGGGAAGCTGAATTTGTTCTCCTGCCCAAATATCCAGCTGATTGGCTCCAATCCCTCCTGAGAATCTGAGCTGGTGGGTTTTGTCTTAGGGGAGGAGAAAGCTTCATTGCCTTTCACGAGCTGCCTTTGGGGTGAGCAGAAGCAGCCTGCTCTTTTCCAGGAAAGGAGAGAAGGAGTCAGCTATAACCTTGAGGGGAAGCAGCGTTACGGGGATGCTTCCTTCACAGAGCTGATACTTTCCCAAGTTCTCATACTGACCAGCTAGTGGCAACAGAAGATTAACTATAGCAAGCAAGCGAGCTGGTTTTTCTTTCCTTCCAGCGGAGTATGCAGCCCCTCTGCCCCAGAGGGAGGCAGGCAGGCAGCAGTGCTTGTCAGGGCTTGCTCTGCTCCCCATCGCCCGCGCTCCCCTTTCACTGGCTCTTCGCTGTCCTCAGTAGCTCTTTTGGATAATGACCCCCATTAGGATTTCCCTTTGGGTTGGAGGGCAGTGCTGGTGACTACACAATTCAGGACTGAAATATTTGTGGCTTACCGACACACTAGAACATGCAAGCCGCTCAGCCTGTGAGTCGGAACGCGACAAAGATGTATGTTATCAACTGTTAAAATTTTAACCAGGAAGAGGAAACCTTTCTCCGTCCCCGCTGTCGTAGCCCCTGGCAGGTCAGACCTCTATACTTCTCTCTACTAAGATTTCAAGAATCAGCTCACTGGTCTGTGCTCTGGTCTGAGCCTCTCTAATCCATTGTCTGTTCTTGCAGACAGTGATTTCATTAAAAGCCCAAATATGATCAGTCTATCCTCTCTGAAAGCACCTCACTTGTTCTTCATAGTTCTTAGTGTGAAGTCCAAGCTTTTACTGTGGTACAAGGTCCATCGTCAGACTCTCTTCAGACTGTCCTACTCTGAGAATCCTTCCTTATTGTTCTATAACTCTGCCCCGCCAACCCTGGGAAAATGCCTCCTTTCCTTTTAAGACTGAACACAAATCGCAATTTATCTTTGAGGTCTTTCCGGACCTCTTCACACTGAAGTTAAATATTCTGGGCCTTAGCACCCATTATGATCGCAGTGGTCCCTGAGCACCTACAATGTGCTAGGCTCTGTTCTGGATGCATAGGACCCATCAGAGAACAAAATGCATGGATTCCTGCCGTCAGAGACCTCATAACCAGGAGTGCGCGAGCACACTTGTGTGCGCGCACATATGTGTGTTATGTGGTGGGGGAGGACAATAGCAATAATCATAATATAAATAGGAAAATTAGGTAATGTGAGAGGTGATGGATTCTATGAAAAAGGGCAAAAAATAAAACGTAAATTTTTGGAACACGAGATCCATTGTAATATTTAAGTAGGGTAGAGTGAGAGGAGCTTATTGAGAATGTAGGATTGGAACTGAGACTGCAAGGTGATGAAGGAGTTAGCCAAGTAGGTATCTCAGAGAAGAGCATTCCAGATAGACACCGGCTTCAGCCGAGCCCTGACTCGGGAGCATGCTTGGAGTGCTCCGGGCCAGCAAGGAGGCCTGTGCTGCCCCACAGAGTGAGCAAGGCGGGGCAGGATGGGACAGCAGAGGACTAGGTGAGTTGCATAGGGCCGTGCAGGTTGCTGTTAGGTTTGGGCTTTTACTCTGAGTGAAATGGAGAGCCATGCAGGATTTTTAAGCTAAAAGTGTGTCAATATCTGACCTATGTTTCAAAAGAATTGCTCAGGCTACTCTGTAGCAGGACAAAGATGGAGGCAGGAAGGCCTGTAGGAGTCTGTTCAGGGGAGATAACGTTGGCTTGGAGTAGAATGAGAGCAGAGCGTATGAATTTCTTTGTCTGCCTTACCTATGGATCCATATGCAGAGAACATACATCATTCAGCTCTGGGGCAGAGGTGACTCACGCGTGCTTGGCCTCTTAGATGACTAGAACTCTGGGATTGCCAAGTATTATCCCAGAATCCATACTGAGTAAAATCAGAGGTGTGGAAATTCCATTCATCATCATTAAGGCTAAGCTGGGATGCCTTCTCTTTCATTAAAGCCGTCTGTCTTCTGGGACCCCATAGCCATTTTCTCTACCTTTTCCTACCTCCATATTATTCTAGAATGTTTATCAGATGAGTACTGTGACCCGTTTGATTAGAGGAAAGACCTTATCTTGAGAATTACCAGATAAGGGATTGGAACCTTTGCACTGTGGCAAACAGAGAGGCATTGACTATTTTGGAGATGATCCACACCGTGGTTCTGGGATCATCAAGTGTCACAAATGGTAGAGTCAGGACATTACCTGAATGAAACCCTTCTATACAAAGATGGGGAAATCAAGGTCACAAACATAAGGCACTGGTGGAGCAAGGCACCAGCTGCCAATCTACTCGACTCTCCTAGTCTAATGTGTTTTCCTCTCATCTCAGGGAAGGGCAGCCAGGCCGCCAGGGATGAGGGGAGTTGATATTCCCAGATTTTATCATTCTGGCTTGGGATAGGCTACGAAAACTGCAGCTACTTATTGAATATTTACTATTCCCCAGATGCTGTGCTGGTACATCTCTTATCTTATTTTATCCTTTTCACAATGTGAAAAGACAGATTAGATTTGTCCCACATTACAGGTGAGCACTGATCCTCAGAGGAGTTAAGAAACATGCCCAAAGATCCCAGAACCATTGTACAGCTGAGCTGAGTCCAAACTCAGTTCTGCCTGGTTCCAAACCCTGTGCTCTCTCTGCCTCCCATATTTCGCAGAACCAAAAACAATCTTGAGTTTTCATCTCTTTGACAACCTGTTTTCCTTTTTATCTCTTCTTCTCATTACCAATAAGTTGGAGGCTTTTCTTATATAGGAACTTCAGGTGCGGCAGCCTCGCTGGCCGGAGGGACCAAACACCTTGTGTTTGTGCCTCTGGGAGCTGACTCAGCATCTCCTCCCTCATTTGCCAAGAGTGCAGCAGGCGCCTTGTCTCGGTTTTTCTAGATGCTCCTCCTTATCCCTGTGCCTTCTCGATTCTCTTCTTCCTTTTCTTCCTCACCTCCCTCTCTCCCACCTCTCCTCCCTTCCTGCTCCCCTTCCCACCTCCCTCTTTCCCGAATGCTTAGGGAGTCCCCACGTAGGCCAGGCATAGTGGCATACTAGGAGACTTGGGATCTAGTCCTTCCAAACATTCTACATTTCCTTTCTAGAAACTGTCAAGCCATCAGTTGTCCGAGATACAGCCCTTCCTGGCACTTTGCTGTCACTCCTCTACCGCAAGGTGAGTCTGGTCCACCCAGTGCTTCCTAGCAGCAGTGTACAGTTTTTATGTTCCCATCTGGAAAATGGGATTTATATAGCATTATCTATGCATGTGCCTTATCTATAATAATACATAATACTTGTATATTATTAAGCTGTAAAAATACAAATAAATAATAGGTACTTTTCCTGTAGTATCAGGTCTGGGTAAAATAACGCCTTTGAGATCCAGCCCAACACTCTTACTTATCTAGTTAAGAGAAGTACACTTTGAAGGCGGCGGCGGGTAATTCGGCAACTATGTCTAGCCGGGGTGCTGGGGTGGAACGTGTGCCGGCTCTGATAACTACAAGGCCTGAGTTCGAATCCGGGTGCACAACCTGCTAACTGGACACTTCCGTATGCTACCGCTCTGAGTCTCTGTTTGCTCATCAGTAAAGTGAAAACAGCATAATAATCACTACTCGGCGTTTCTGTGATCATTATTTTTGGAGCGCCCTCCGTAAACTACATTTAGGCAGTGCCCAGCGCAGCACTCAATTTTTAGTTACACTAAGCCATCTACGAGCCTTACAGAGGTAGTTGTGTGCAAAGCGCCTAGCCCAGCGTCGGGTCCACAGCTTGTGCGCTGTGCCTCTTTGCCACCTGGACTCCTTTTTTTTTGAAAGGAGATGGAGGTATGAATAAATAATGTATGCAAATTTCCTTTCCCTTCCCCTTTCTACTGCAGCCTGCTTTGCTTTGGCGCCTCCTGCCCTCCCTTTTCCCCCCAGCAAGGCAAAACAGGATGAAATTGACTATTGATCTCTGCTGTTCTCCAGGAGCTGGGGACGCGGGGGGCGGGGGGGACTCCGGGGTTGTCTGAGGACAGTGTGGACAGAGCAGCTTTTAGAGGCTGAGTCTAAGGCAGGTGGATGTCGCGGGGAGGCAGGCGGGCCAGGATTCTCTCCCTTCTGGTGGCGGCAGGCTGACAAAGCCTTGCTCTCAGGCGCCCAGGGAAGTCACGAGTGGCTTTGCAAGCAGCCGAAAAAGAGAAGGAACATTTCCATTAGCAGAATCAGCAGTAAAGAGATTTCCAGTCACAGTGATAGCTGTATTTGGGGGAATGATTTCAGCGGAGGCTGTGGGCGGAGGAGGGGAGGGGGCGGGGCGACAGGGAGAGGCGCGGAGAGACGTCTGGTCGGCTTGCGGGGAGTCCAGAGACAGCAGCGCGAATGGGAGCCAGGTGCCCGGCACTGGACCAGGTGCTGGGCGCAGCGCGGCTGTTCTGGAGCCGGTGGGTCTTTGGACAACCGTTCCGGCTCTGCCCCTTCCCTCCAAATAGACAGACCCCATTCTCAGGGGTCCCCGCGGGAGGCCGCACGTTTCAATCTGGGCTGCGTTTCCTCTGATTCTCTGAGTGACTGTTTTCAAGACTTTAGAGCCAGCAGCAACTTCCTAGGCTCCTGGGAAAACCCCCAGGTGATTTAGCCTCGTTTCTCCTAGTGTTTGCTACTCCTCCCAATCACCTTAGAACCCACCCGGGTTCTCCCTCCCAGACATGCTGAGTCACCAGGGAGGGGCCCGGGGACCTGTGTTTTAGCAAAGGTACCAGCTCCGTGGAGGACTTTGGGTGAAGTGGACTCTGTGTACCTCTTCGGCCTCGCCTCCCGACATCCCCCCTCACAGTTGATGCTGTAGCCGCACTGACGACCGCCAAGTGTCTGAGGGCACCAGGCATGATCCCCCATCTGACCCCTGAACAGAAATGCTGGTTTCTCTGGTTGGAATGCTTTCCTGGCCCGGCTTGCCTGGCCAACCCCTAGCCTTGGCTTACTATTACCTCCTCTGAGGAACCTTCTCTTTTTCCTCCCAGGCTTAGATAGAGGTGGTGGGTTTTTTTCTTTTCTTTTTTTCCTTTATTCCTGAATGCTCACACCCCTTTGGTAGGATTGCCATATTTTATTTTATTTTATCTTTTTAAATATATTTCATTGATTATGCTATTATCGTTGTCCTAATCTTTCCCCCTTTGCCCCTCCCCCCCCCACCCGGTACTATGATTCCCTCCAGCAATTCCCCCTCTTAGTTTATGTCCATGGGTCGTGCATATAAGTTCTTCGGCTTCTCCATTTCCTACACTACTCTTAACATCACCCTGTCTATTTTGTACCTACTAATTATGCTTCTTAATCCCTGCATGTTTCCCCCCATTCTCCCCCTTCCCCCTCCCTGTTGATAACCATCCACGTGATCTCCATATCTATGATTGTGTTCCTGTTCTGGTTGTTTGCTTAGTTTGTGTTTTTAGATTCGGTTGTTGATAGTTGTGAATTTGTTGCCATTTTAATGTTCATAGTTTTGATATTTTTCTTAAATTTCATGTAGTAATGGCTTGATGATGATGAACTCTTTTAGCTTTATCTTGTCTGGGAAGCACTTTATCTGCTCTTCCATTCTAAATGATAGTTTTGCTGGATAGAATAATCTAGGTTGTAGATCTTTGCTTTTCATTACTTTGAATACTTCTTGTGAGTCTCTTCTTGCCTGCAAAGTTTCTTCTGAGGAATCAGTTGACAGTCTTATGGGAACTCCTTTGTAGGTAACTCTCTGTTTTTCTCTTGCTGCTTTTAAGATTTTCTCTTTATCTTTAATGTTTGGTATTTTAATTATGATGTGTCTTGGTGTGGGCCTCTTTGGGTCCAACTTGTTTGGACTCTCTGTGCTTCCTGGGCTTGTATGTCTATTTCCTTTGCCAAATTAGGGAAATTTTCTTTCCTTATTTTTTCAAATAAGTTTTCAGTTTCTTGCTCTTCCTCTTCTCCCTCTGGCACACCTATGATTCAGATGTTGGTATGTTTGGAGATGTCCCCAGAGGCTCCTTACTCTATCCTCTTTTATTTATTTTTTAATTCTTTTTTCTTCTTGCTGTTCTAGTTGAATGCTTATTTCTCTCTTATGTTCCACATCATTGATTTGAAGCCCAGCTTCATCCCCTCCACTATTGGTTCCCTATAGATTTTTCTTTATTTCACTTAGTGTAACCTTCATTTCTTTCTGGGTCTTTTTAATTTTGTTGCCATACTCAATGAGTTCTTTGAGCATCCTGATCACCAATGTTTTGGACTCTGCATCTCATAGGTTGGTTATCTCTGTTTTGTTTAGTTCTTTCTCTGGGGTTTTGTTCTCTTCTTTCATTTGGACCATATTTCTTTGTCTCCTCTATTTGGCAGCCTCCCTGTGTTTGTTTCTGTGTAGTAGGTAGAGCGGCTTTGACTTCCTGTCTTAGTAGCATGGCCTGTTGTAGAAAAGGCACCTGTAAATTGTGTGGGGTAGAGTCTTAGGTAACACCAGGGCAGGGCAACCCACTTCACTGCTTTGTGGCTCTCTTTGGGGGGAAGGCTTGGAAAGGGGACAGTGACAATGCCTGGCTTCTGGAGGTTTGCATGGTGCTCACTTTGTGCAACTGGCACCCTTCCAGCTGTTGCCCTGGTACTAAATCCCAGAGTGGGTGGGTCTGCATACATTTTAAGTCTGTGTGGGGCCTTTATCAGAGCTCCTGAAAACATGGAAGTTTCTTCCACTGTTCCAAACCCCACCGGTTTTTACAGCCAGCAGTTATGCGGATTTATCTTTTTGGTGCCCGAACCCTGGGCCCTGCAGTCTAGACTAGGGCTGGGATCACTTGCTCCCAGGGTGTCCCTCCTGATTTTTATCCACCACATGTGAATGTGGGACTGCTCCTTTGGCAGCTGCCGCCTCTCTGTGCCACGCCGCATCTCGGAGCCTCTCCTCCCGCCACTCCTGCTCATCTGTATGAATGTGACTTCTTTAAATCCTTAGTTGTCAGACTTCCATACAGCTTGATTTTTTAGTGGTTCTGGGTGTTCTTTGTTTTGAGGTCTAGTTGTAATTCTTTCTGTGGTTGTGTGAGGAGGCAAAGCATGTTTACCTATTTTTCCATCTTGACTGGCAGTCGGTTGCCATATTTTATTAATAAAAATACAAATAATAAAATACAGGATGCCTAGCTAATGTCTTTGATATGTGACAATGACATGAAATTTAAATATCAGTGTCCATAAATAAGATTTATTAGAACACAAATTCACTTATACATTCATGTATGTAATTGCTATGTTTGCTTTAATTCTACAGCAGCAGAGTTGAGTAGCAGCAACATTAACTATCTAGTTCACAAAGCTTAAAATATTTACTGACTGTCCCTTTACAGAAAAAGTTTGACAACTGTGCTGTATAAAGCAAATCATCTCTCTTCATTTTCTTGTTTAAAAGCTTTAATCATTGCTCTTAAGAATAAAATCCTAATTCATTTTCAGAGTTTAGAAAATCTTTAAAAATTTGCATTTTTCTCTGAGTTTGTCTTCCATTTTCTTCCTTGTTCACAAAACTCAAATATCACCTCCTTTGAGAAGTCTTCCCTAACTATAGTAGCACCCTGGTTCACCCTTGCCCCATAACTTTCTATTCCATATATTTTTAAAAACCTTTATCTGACAGCTCCTTGAAGGTAGAGGATATGTCTTATTCATTTTTTTGCTCTCCAAATTATATACTTCAGGAGATGGCACATAGTAGGCGCTGAGTGGGTATTGCCTGGCCAAATGAATGAAACATGGGCAGGAATAGGGGCGATGGTTTGTGAACACAACCTTTACAGGGTGCTCACCTCATCTGCTGTGTGTTAGGAGATTGTACTGAGGAATCCAAGATGAACTGTTAGAGCATGCGCAGTAGTGCCTGACGCTCAGCAACTGCTACCCAGGTGTTTGTTAAATAAACAAAAGTAAATAGGCCAGTACCTTAATCCTTGGGACCTTCCACATCCCCACATTCTTTGCAGTTGGAGGGTGCTCTTTGCAGTTGGAGGGCGTTTATGGCAATTCAGAGGAAGTCCTGTGAATAAAGACCTCATGGAACCCAGGGGGCAGGGTAATCTGGTGGCCAGGACTGGGGGTGAAGAGTCCTGGGACTGAGTCCCAGTTTTTCTGGGTGTGGTCAAGTCCTTGCAGCTTTCTGGGCTTTCCGTTGTTTCTTGTGTGATGAGATTAAACCAAGCCTATCTGTGAGGTTCTTCTCAGTCCCCTCTGCTCACTGAGGGCCCAGGCAGGAGAAATCGGCCTCTCAGGGAGGGGTTCTGAGGTTGGGAGCTACTGCGGCAGGATAAAGACTCCCTTCCTCCCTCCCTCTCTGCATCCTTCCCAGGGCCTCTGAGGACCAAGCCCTCAGCTCAGAACCCAGGTGCAACTCTCATTCTCAAGCCCAGTCTCATACTAATTTGTTAGACGACCTTCTTCAGTTACTTTCTCTCCATCCTCCCCCAGGGAGGGAGACTGGAGAAGCTGGCAGCCCAAAGCAACCAATTACCTGTCTGCCAATAGTTGGGCACCAGCAGTCCCTCCCTCCTTCCCTGCATTTCTCACTCCACTTTATTCTCCTGGCCTCCCTAAACCACCTCTCCAAACTGCAGAGGCCTCTGGAGAAATGGCCTCATTCACTGGGTTCCCTGCTTGCAGCCAGGGAACAGAAGGGTGCCCCCTCCCCTAAGAAGGACAGCCTGCTGGAAGGCGGGCGGCTGAGAAAGGACAGCTGCAAACCTTGGAAAACCAAGCAGGTTTGCAGGTCTGCTAGATACCTAACTCTGCTGGATTGGGAAGCAAATGTCTTGGATTCTAGCCCTGTTACTGCCATTCACTTGCTCTGTGACCTCAGCAAATGACAGTTCTTCCTCGGCCTCCGGGAATATTGTCAGAGGCAGTATTCCTTCAGGAAATGGGAAGATTGGGCCGCTCAGAATAGTTCATGAGAGAGGAGAAACCTTCCAGTCTTGTCCGCTGTCAGAATCCCAGGTGCCCAGAGCTGTACCCATCACGTAGTAGGCACTCAGTAAATATTTGTTGAAGGAAGGAATGAATAGATGGAAAATATGTGTCATCAGACATTGCTGAGCACAATTTATCACAGCCTTAGATTCCTTTGGAATACAGTGCCCCCATCAATCATTATAGTCAACCTGGGATTTGTCTGGGAAGTGAATTCTATTCTTGTTCCCTAGACTAAACCAACCCACCTAAAACCTCTTTTTCTCCTTAAACTCCCCTTGCCTGGAGCTCATCCCCTTTAGTCATTTTTAATGGTTCTTCCATCCCAGAACCTGTGCTGTGTCCCTGGGGCACAGAAATGCAAGAAGGTAACAGCCTGGTGGGGTAATAACATTTGCACTTTTCAATTAAAAAACTCCTTTTCATGGGTATTTTTAGTATCTGTATATTACAGACGAAGACAGGGCCATTCAGAGGGATCAAGTCAATTGCACAAGGTCACATAGTAAATGGGATTAGCTGTATTTTTAAAAGGAATCTTTATATCACTATCATGGACAGAACACCAGAATAACTTGTTATAAGTGGTAGATAGCCTGTAAAAGTAATGTAACTATGGGGGGTGGGGTGGGTGTGTGTGTGTGTGTGTGTGTGTGTGTGTGTGTGTGTGTGTTTTCACATGCTACCTAAATTTCTCTCTTATACCACACCTTGGGAAACATTGATCTAGCCCAACCTCTCACACGAAGGCATTCATTAAACATTTAAATTTTGCCCACTTAATCGTCAAATTTTCCTCTAATACAAACGTTAATTTTTTCCCCTGCCCATAACTAGTACCTATCTTTTAAGATCCAGTTAGAACATACTTTTGTTATTCCAAGATGAATTTCCTTGCTCCTCCGTTATATCTCAAGCACTTTGTATGTTCACTGAGATTTGTGTTTTCATGGAAATATTATAATTGTTTAATTGTCTGTTTCTTTTGCTAGTCTGTAAGCTTCCTATGTTAAATATCATGTCTCTTTAATGAGTTTAATTCCAGCAGCTAGAGCATGCATGCTTATTCAATTTTTAAACTTAATTTTAAATTTTCACAAGAAAGATAAAAAAATCCAAGCTTGTTGTAACATTCAAACCCTTCAGTAATATTATAAAAGAAAAGGTGAAAGTCTCTGCTCCACCCAGTCTCATTCCCCGGAAGTGATCATGATGAAGAGTTTGCTGGGATCCTTGTGGGGTGTGGAATACATATGTTCCTGACTAGTCACCTTTGGTGATCAGAGAGGAAGTGACTTGTCTAAGGTCATTCTGCAGGTTTTCTGCAGGTAGCTCAGGGATATTAATGGAATTGTCTCTTCATTAGGGCATTGGTTTTTCAAGCTTGGTTCCATAATAGACCAGGGGAGTTTGAGTTGCTCTGGGATTCAGCAAAAGAGATGCTTCATTTTTATGTTTGTAACACTGGATCTCCAACCTCATTGGAACAAAAGATTCCACAGCTTTAAAAAGATAATTTACAAGCAAGGTGCTACATCTAGACTACAGCATCACCCTCCACGCCTCCCGCACAGTATGTTGGAAGGAAGATGGTTAATGCTCCTGCCACAGTGTTTTATGGAGGCAGCGTGACAGTGGAAAGCTCACTGACCATGTTACAGTTAACATTAAACCAGCTTTACAAAATGACTCCACGCATGGTCAGGTCCCAGAATCTACCTCCAGGTTTTCTGCAGACTTCAGGAAGGGCGTCCTATTTACTGACATATACATATACACATACTTATACATATACGTATGGTATGGGTATACATATATATGAATGTGTGTTTATATGGATATATAACGTGTATAGATATAACACATGCATACACACATTATATACACATGTATATACATACATACAAATTCACATGAGAGAGAATATGAAAATAATTTCTCTATCTGGAGAACTAAAAGAAGAAACCGAACCCAGCAAGGGAGGGGCCAGAAAGGGAACAATAATCACAAGGAGTCGGAGGCGGGTGACATGATTGGCAAGGTATTAGACATAATTGATAAAGCAGGTCTTCCTTAAACATATTTCGAACTTCAGTGGGGAGACAGACTACTCAGCAGAGGGTTACCTGGGTTTGGGTTGAGTTGCTTTCCTTGGAACCCGTCCCGTAGGAAGCTGAGTGTGTTGGCAGTGGTCACTTAATAGAGAAAGTCTATTAAAGCAGGAAATCATAAAAAATAATGCACCTTAAACATTACACTTTAACTTAAAATATATAAATGTGTATACATTTGCCAATTATTTGATGTAGCCCAGGGCCTCTTCTCTTAGGCTAGGTCAGCTGATTGGAAAGCCATGACACCTTTCTTGTATAAACCATTCCCATAATGTACCAAATATGATCTCCAGTGTTTCATTAAAGGGGACTGAGAACTTACACATGCTTGCCAAGTAATTCTTCTAGAGTTTTATGATTCCTTTCTCAATTTTTATAGTTGTTGCACCTGGCTTAGGTCAATAGTAATTTTAAGTGACTTTATTTTTACAGTAAAATCAACTTAGCCCTCAAGGCAACTGCTTTCTTGTGATGCTGATAAATTTTTAATTTTCCCAATATTTCATTAAATGGTATAATGATAAAAAACACAACAGGCATAAATGGGTTCAGGAAACAAGCTAACTCTCTGTAAAAATACAACTCAACTGACAGCGAAGTCCTAAGAGTGCTGGAGAGAAAGTCACCGGCGTGACAGGATCCTGGAGAGATATGTGCCCCCCCACCATGTTCACTGAAGCATTACTCACAATGACCAAGATAGGGAAACAAATCTCTGTTGGCAGTGGGCGAATGGAGAAAAGAGATGAGGTATATACAATGGAATATTATTCGGCTGGGAGAAAAAGGGAAATCCTGTCATTTGCGACAATGTGCATGGACCTGGAGGGCATTATGCTAAGTGGAGTAAATCAGACAGAGAAAAATGGGTACTGGATGCTATCACTTCCGTGTACAATTTGAAAAAGCCGAACTCATAGAAACAGAGACTGGAATGGTGGTTACTGGGTGGGGGGAATGTGGGAGATGTTGGTCAAAGAGCACGAGCTTCCAGTTATACAACGAGTAAGTTCTAGGGCTCTAATGTGCAGCATGATGACTATAGTGAGCAATACTGTATTAAAGTCTTGAAAGTTGCTAAGATAGTAGAGCTTAACAGTTTGCACCAGAAAAATGAAATGGTAATTATATAACACAATGTAGGTATTAGCAAATGCGATGGTGGTAATCATCTTGCAATATCTAAGTGTATCAAATCAACACATTGTACACCTTAAATTTACTCAATGTTGTATGTCAGTTATAACAGTAAAGCTCAAAAAAAGTAACTTAAAAAAATAAGAGAAAAAAAACTGAATTGTAGAGTCAGGAACTGAAATCATTGGACTTTCAGAGTTCATGTCCCTCTTGGGACTCCCCAGCAATTGCCATTGATACTCTTTTTATTTTGGGTGGCCTTTTAAGGGAGACACCTCAACACACTTCCTGTTTTGCAGAAGAGCAAACTGTGGCTCAAATAGTGACATGATCTGGTACAGGAGGCTGAGCGAAGTAGAGCTGCCGTTTAATTCTCAAAGCATATTGACTTCCTGAATGCTGTTCCAAGCATTTCTTAACTTGGGTAGTTTTTCAGTACTTTAAAAAATAATCAAAACTTATGAAAGACTTTATTTTTTCATCTGTGACCACATCTGATCTTTCCATCACCTTTGAGGGAGCCAGAGTGGGCTTTCCCCTTCAGTTCCTCTTTGCTGTCACCATATAAGCCTTCCTGTACACACGTGATTTTTTAGGGGCTCTCTGACTGTTCACCTGCCAACTCTCCAGGCCATCCAAACTTAGAACTCTCAGGACCTTCAGGCCTACTCAGACCAGCCCTGTCATTGCACAGAGGGAGGCCAAGGGCCAGAAATACCTTGCCTAAGGACAAGGGGCTGAGGCTGCTTACGAATGCGGAGCTCAGGACTGGGCTGCCGCAGAGCCCTGGGTCTCCAGACGGCCTGATCGCTGCAGAGGGCGGGCAGTGAACGAGAGGGCAGTGTGTGAATGGGCTGCCAGGAGTTCCCATGTTTTACGAGGTGCAGAGTATAATTCAGAATCCATTTTGGGGATGTCTTGCCTCATAAAATCTCCAGCAGGAAGGGCTGGGCATTTGTTTTGATTTCCCCAGCACATGGTGAAAAATACCTCTGTTCTTCATCATATTTTCCTCTTTTTTCTGCTTCCATTTTTTTCCTGCCTAATTCTCATTGGATGATAAGCTCCTGGCGGCTTATGGGGGTGGCATTTGGGGAAGGGATCCTGCCATATAGGTTAATGGGCTGGCAAGTGGTTGTGAAAAAGCTCACCTTTTTTGGACAATTGATTCTTCTTCTGCAAAGACACTGGCTCAGGAAATGACCTTAAGGATCTGTCTTACACTATTCTAGTTAGACTTACAGTTGCTATTCTTATTTTAGGCAAAACAAGGCTTCCGTGTAGCCCTCTTATCTTGTAATGCTATAGCAGCTGCTCCTTCCTCATCTCCCCTGCTCTCCACACGTCCTAACATATCTCTACCAGCCTCTTTCAATCCTGCTTCTGTTTCTTCTTGAGTAGATACTTCATGCCTTCATATGCTGCCTGAAGGATCACCCTCAAAGGTCATTTCTCCCCTGCTTTGAATCCTCAGGAGCTCCCCACTGCTTAGTGGGATTAATAGCAAACTCCTTGGCATCTGAGCCCGCCGCCTAAGGACCTTATCCTTCTCTGTCTCACCATTTCGGTGTCCATACTTCACCCAAACTGGGTTTTTGATTTTTTTTTGCCGTTCCCAGAAAACAACCTCTACTTTCACATTTCTGTATCTTTGTGCAAACTGTTGTCTATTCCGGATGACCTTGTTCCCCCTCCGCTTCTGCTCGTTGATCCCTGCCTCTCCCTCATAAGCTACTTTTGGATGGAAACTTCCATCCTTATTGCTTCTTCCTCTTTCCTTCGCCCCTTAACTTTTATTCAGAAAACTTTATTTAGGTCCCTCTTAGGCCACCTCTCTTACATTAAAGTGTGTATGTCTGTGTCTTATCTCCTTCTCCATCTGCATAGCCCAATACAGTAGACAGTGTGCCCACATGTGGCACCTGAAGCGTGACAAGCAAGGCTAAGGGTCTCAATTTTAAGTTTTACTTAATGTTAATAAATATTTAAATTACAGTTGCAGCACAGATCTAGAACATGTTCACCATTGCAGAAAATACTGATGAACGGCACTGCTTATGAGATCCTGGAAGGGAACGATGGAGTTTTGTCTTTTCTGTTCCCTGTTCCTAGCCCTGGGCCTCTTATTGGATAGGTGTCAATAAATGTTGGTAGAACTGACTTTCGGGCAGGACTGTTTAACCACTAACCTCCAAGAGATCCAGTGGTAAGAAGGAAATTCACAGCAAATTGCTTTTAAAACACCTCAAGGTTTGCAAAGTAAAGTATTACTTGATAAGCTTTCTCGTGCAAAGCCTGGTACATCTTATGGTCCAGGGTGGTTTAGATTAATCCATTAATGACACTGGGAGAACTTCTTGGCCCAGGTGGGTCATTTCTCAGCTGAGCCTTGTCCTCCCATCTCAGTCTCCTCCCTCCCAGCCCAGAGCAGGTCTGCCCCACAGCTTGGCCTGGGAAAGCAGGGCCTGGCAGGTCTCACTCCCTGGGAGGCAGGTGCTGACGGAGCTGTCTGACGTGAACGCACAGGTCTGAGCTTCCATGGTTGTTTCATGGAAGATTTATGAGTGTTTCTTCAAGATAGAACTCCTGAGGACTCTCTCCTGTGAGCGCTGGGATGGAATGGAATGTGAGAGTTGCTCTTCTCTTTCCTCCTCCCCCACCCTTCTCATGCTTCTTCTCCCTCCACAATCTCCTCTTTGTTCTCACTTTCTCTTTAATCTCTTCTTTTTTCTCTCTGCTTTCCTTGGTGCCTTTCTCTCCTTTTTTTCTTTAACGTTTTCTTTGTCCTCCCTATCTACTTCACTCCGCGTGTCTGTCTGTCTTTTTCCAAGTTTCTCCCCAGCTGTCTCTGTCTGCTCCCCACAGCCTTGAGGTCTGTTTACCATTCCTGAGCACAGGTCATTCCTATCTGCCTACCCTGACTGCAGAAGCCAGCCCAAGTGCCTTGTTGACCAATGTGGCCCATGCACAGCCCAGAGCAGAGGAGAGAAGAGGTCGGCGGGGACTCGTGGGGCAGAGCTCTCTCACCTTCTCTTGACAGGGGTCCCACACTCCTGACAGGGTGGCCTCCTTCTCTGCCCCTGTTATCCCATGTGATTTCAGATGTCCCAGAGGACTTCAGAAGCATCCCTGGCCACTCGATGCATTTTGTACAAATTTGGCCATGACTTGGATTTTCATTGTGGGGTGTGATTTTTGAGAGCAGCTGGTAAAAGGATCAGGAGGTCTTATTCCTGTTTTGCTAAATATTTGAAGCTCTTTTTCTGCGACTCTGGTGAGCTCCTGTTTCTCAGCCTTTGCTGCTCTTGCCACGTTCATCACCAGCCCTATTTTAAAGCTTTTTCCTTCAGGGCATTAGAAACATCTGCTGAAGAATTTCAGAAGAAAAGTTCCAAGAATGATAAACCTTAAGAGATCATTTCTTCCAAAACTTCAGTCCTTGGCTGTAACTGACAGTGAGAGGCACCTGAGCCCAGTTACCATATCCCCAAAATGTATGTGTTTTCTTGAGATTGACCTTAAGGGCATGTGCCCAATTAGCTTGCAGAGGTTAGTAGTACTTAGAAATGGCAATTGGTATTGAGTCAAGAGGATTTCTTGATTCAAAGCAACAAAACAAAAAACAAAATGAAGAAGGTGGAGGGTGAAGGAGGGAAGATGAAGACAGGAAAGAAGACAGGATAGTAACCTTTTGTGCCTGTCTGCAGGGTAGACTTAAATTCGCTTCTACACCACTATCTTCATTGCATCACTATTTACAACAGCCAAGATTTAGAAGAAGCCCAAGTGTCCATCAGTAGATGAATGGATAAAACAGCTATGGTATATTAAAATAATGGAATACTTTGCGGCCATACAAAAGGAGACAGTTTGACCCTTTACAACAGCATGAATGAACCTGGAGAATATTATGCTAAGTGAAATAAGCCAGTCAGAGAAAGCCAAGTACCGTATGATTTCACTCATGTGTGGAATCTAATGAACAAAGTGAACTAAGAAGCAAAATAGAGACAAACTCATAGAGAAAAGGCTGGCAGTTCTGGATGAGGGGGGCTGGGGGGCCGAGGGAATAAACAAAAAAGAGAAAGAACTCATGGACACGGACAATGTGGGGTGATTGCAGGGGGGTGAGGTGGGGTCGGAGGTGGACAAGAATATAGCGGGGATACATAGGGATGGGAAAAATAAAATAAAAATTGTTTAAAATGTGTGAAATTAAAACAAATGATTGGAAGCATCGCTTGTAATCCTTAGATTTATCCCTTTGTTTTCCAGAGTTTCCATATTTAACCTACAATCAAAGCTTATTAATTTTTCTCCCAATATATCTTTTGAATCCATCCATTTCTTTCCATCTTTACCCGCTACGGGTTCCTCTTATCTCTGACAGGTAAATCAGTAGGCTCCTAACTGGTCTCTCAGATTCACTGCCCTAGCTCTTAAGCCCCACCTAGCCCTTACCAGTCCTCAGATGCTATCAGAATGACTGTACGAACTTGAGCCTCAAACCATGCCTCTTCTCTGCTTAGACTCACAGTGACTTCCCAATGTTCTTATAATGGCATACATTGTCCCCAATGAAAGCCTGCAAGATACTCAACCTTAGCTGCATGTTAGAATAGTAGGAAGTTTTTAAAAGTTTCAAAACCTAGAATGGACCCTAGGCAAATTAAATAAATGGGAGTTAGACAGTTGGGCAGTTTCTTGTAAAAGTAAACATATTCTTATCATCTGATCCAGCAATCACATTCCTTGGTATTTGCTCAAATGAGTAGAAAACATATGTCCCATGCAAAAAACCTGCACATGAATTTACATGTTTACATGAATTTACATGTTTACATGAATTTACACGTTTACAGCAACCTAATTTAAAATTTCCAAAACTGGAATGCAAACAAGATGTCTGTCCATAGATGAATGGTAGACAAACTGTGATACACCCAAACTACAGAATATAATTCAGTGATAAAAAGATACGAGCTATCAAGCCTGCAAAAGACATGGGAGAACCTTAAAATCATATTGCTAAGCATAAGAGGCCAATCTGAAAAGGCCACATACTATATGATTTCAAATATATTACATTGTGGAAAAGGCAAACCTGTGGGGACAAGAACAAGATCCATTGTTATGAGTTTGGAGGAAGGGAGGGAGAGACAGACAAACAGGTGGAACCCAGGGGCGTTAATAGCAGTGAATCTGTTCCAGATGCACAGTGCGAATAGGCAGTTTTCAGCTTCATCAAAACCCATAGGATGCATACCACGAAGAGTGAACCCTGTGAAAACTGTGGACTTCTAATTCACCTAATGTATTTATATTGGTCCATCAACTGTAACAAATATGCCATACTAATACAATATGTAAATAATGGGGAAACTGTGTGTGTGTGTGTGTGTGTGTGTGTGTGTGTGTGTGTATGTAGAGATGGTATGCGGAAATTCTCTGTGCTTCCCCATCAATATTTCTGTAAACATAAAACTCTTAAAAAATAGTGTATTTATTTAAAAAACAGGTCAGGACCCTATCCTAAGCCAATTACCTCAAAATAACAGCATCACTGTTCTGTTTTGTTTCTCATCATGCACGGTGACTCAGGGATTCTCAGACACAGCTGGGACTGAGGGCTGCTGTTCCGAGGAGCCCTGTTCTCCGTCAGCTTCAACCTGCTCTTTTCCTCTTGCCGGAGGCCCCTCCCTGGCCATTCGATCTAAACTGTACCTGGATATCTCTTTGTCCATGTTTATTGTCTCTAGGGTACAAACTTTGGGCAGAAACGGACTGTGTTCAATGCTGTGCTCCTCAAAGCATTTGCTTCATAATTAGCACTCAGTAAGTACTTACTGAGAGAACGAACACATGAATGAGTAAGTCCCACCATTTAATAGATTTCTTCCTCTCTCCAACATGATGGCCAGTCAGAGGAGACTGGGGACAGAGGGTAGAAGGCTGGAGCTGGGTAAGACGAAGTGTGCCCTCTTAGAGGGGCTGCGGAGCATGGAGAACTGACTTGCCTCCTGACCTGTGAGCATTCCCCTCGATTCCTTCTGCCCTCCAGTTGGTAACCTGCATCCTGAGTTTAAGTTGGGGAAAGGATGAGTTAAATTTGTCTCTGTCGTTTCCATTTTCTTGCTCTGCAATAAAATTAGGGATTGCTGGGTCAGACTGCAGTATAACACAATTAGACACGTCTTTCTTTCTCCAAGTGTCTTGAGAGCGAATTCTGCTACTCTTGGAAACAGCTCTGTAGTCAACAAGCAAGCTGAAAGAAGAAAAAATAAAAAGCCTTTCCCCTCAGACCCCAATGCCAGTCCCCTTTGCCGCTGCCTTTATATAAGAAATTAAATTGCCTTTAGATTGTGAGCAAAGGGAAAAGCCATGTAGAAATAGGATATTCACAGGTCCTTTTGGAAGCAGAAAAAATTGCAAAAGATTTCTTTAATTTTGCTCAGGTAGGAGAAGAAGACACACACACATTGGAGTAGCACAGTAAGGAAGCAGTTAAGAATTTATCTTGTTTTTGTGTGGCTTGAGATCCAGCTCCTGGTAAAATATCTGGACTTGTTTTTCTGCACATTCAATAAATCACTTGATGGCCAATGAGGAGTGGCTGATGTCAGATTTATGGTGATGGACCCCGAGGGCAGGCTAGCCTGTACGTTCTGTTGGAGGACAGAGAGAGGAAGGCAGGTGACTGTATTTTTGTTACCCATAAGACTTAGGAAAAGAGGCTGGAAAAACAAGGCAGAAAACCAGGAATTAAGGACTCGGTTAACATGGAGCTGCAAACAGTCACCAGCCCAGGTAGCCCCCAGCTGCGGTTGAAGAGCTCTGATCTCTAAACTTGGGCACACATCCAACTCTCTGAGTGCCTGGAGCAAGTCACCCGCATGGTCTAGAGCTGTATCAGTGCGATGGCAGGCGAGAGAAAGTCAGTCTGTTCCCTTAAGCAAAGGGCCTTTATGGGAAGGATTTGGGATGGCTCAGAGCAGGATGGAAGAAGCAGGCTCAGAACGGGCAGGTTCTGGGACCTGGGCATCCCCTCCATGGCAGAGGGGCTCTCAGAGTTTCCATCCTTTCTTCCCTTGCTTCTGCATCCATTGGCTTGAAGTGGCCACGTAATTTACCTCTCATGTAGGGAAAAAGTGGACACCTGGATCGACATTTTCTCCAGGCATGGCTGAAGGGAGAGTTCTATTTTGAAAGGCGAGCCTAGGAGCTGATAAAATGGTCGCCACATAGCAAAAGCACACATGTCCTCATCGGGGCCATTGGTGTGCTCGTCTGTCAGATAATGGTGTCTTTCCAAATCCTCTTTCAGCAACAGAAGCTTCAGGTGGCATCGACTTGCTCTGGCTGGGGACTTGCTCTGGCTGAGAAGGCCCTAAGCCCTCCCTCCAGGACATCTGTCCCTCACTCCCAAAGTGGTCTTGGAGATATCTATTTAGACCCAGAGCTCCATGAAGTGCAGTTGGACACCACGGGGCTGGATGATTTGCAGGATCCTTTCCAGCTCTGACCTTTGCAGCAAAACAGAGCATCTAAGTCAGGGCTCTGTAGAGCCCTGTGTAGAGGAGGGTGATTCATAAAAGTAGCTACAGGGCTGAGAGACTTCTGATTTCCTTGGCAAAGACAATGAACTTGGTGTGGACTGCCACCCCCATGCTCCTGCCATGCCCAGAAGACTGACGACTCAGCATCTCTCTCCAGAAAGTAAACCTCTGCTTAGGGAAATAATGCTAAGAAGAGTGATGAATCCTGCGTTTGGTCTCTGTTTCCATCTCCAGCCCTGCGTCCTGCCATTCTCCCTGTTGCTCTGTGCTTTTCCATTTCTGCAGAGCCTCTTTCAGTTCCTCTAATGGAACAATCTCCCTCCTGCCCCTGTGCCTTTGCACAGGCTGTTTCTGTTGCCTAGAAAAGCCATGCCACCATCTCTTTTTGTCTGACTGATTGCTGCTAATATTTGCAGATTCTAAATTAATGTCAATCCTTCAGATAAGCCTTTCCCAACTTCTTAGCTTAGAGTTTAGAGCTGGTCTCCCTGTATTGTATATAAGATCCTACTACTGGTAGCACTTAATGATAGATTTTAATGATATATTTATTTTCTTTTGATGTTCATCTTGTTCACTATACTGTAAGCTCAGCATAGGCAGGGATCATGTCTTTGTTAGCTGCTGTAAGATTGCCCTGGCTAGGTAGCTTGGTTGGTTAGAGCTTCGTCCCAAAATGCCAAGGTTTTAGGTTCGATATCTGCTCTGGGTACATAGAAGAAACAACCAGTGAATACATAAATAAGTGGAAAACAAAGCAATCTCTCTCTCCCTCCCCACCCCCACCCTCTCAAATCAATAAGAAAGAAAAAAGATGTGTGTAGAATGAAGAAATACGTATAGAGGATTGGGTCCTCAAAGTGTTGCTTCCAGTTCAGTGAGCGTTTACTGAACTCCTTCCGTAGAGCAGGCCCTCTCCTAGGGGCTGGGTTGGATCTCTGAATAGGACAGATTGTAGATCTAGCCCTTGGGTTTCTCATTTTCTTGGGCAGGAGAATTTTTCTTGTTCTCTCATTCATTCCCTAACTTACCTCAGGAAGTCAACAGAGCGTGAGTTCTGAGGCCCAGAGAGGTCAAGGGATCTGACCAGGTCACGTAGTGAGTTAATGGCTGTCAGGACTAAGACCTGATGCCAGGTCCACTGCTGCTCTGCTTCCCCCATTCCTGCAAAGAGTAGTGCAGTAGTGAAAATGGCTTTCCCTACATGCGACACAAAGTCCTGCCCTTCTTTCCCCTAGGAAGAATTATGTAGTTAGCAAAGGACGAGGCGTGTGGGTGCAGAAAGAGGAAAATCGGGGGGTCTTAGCCAAGGAAAGCGCTGCAGTACCTGTGGGCTTCTCCTGTCCAGGATGCTTCCAGTGGCGCCTGGTGCCCGAGGTGGCTGAGGAACTGAGCTGGCTTCTCAGAGTGGCATGCCCCCTGCTGTCAGAGATGGGGGGGCATTCAACTGGGATCTTGGCCGTTTTTCTGACCTCACAGAGCTTGTCTTGTCTTTTGTGTCCCTGATTCCAACCACCCTGCCCCCCCTGCCGCCCCCCCCCACCCCCCGCCCTGCCCTTACTTCCCATCTCTTTCTCAGCTCTCTCCTCCAGAAACACAGTCTGGAAACAGAGCATGCCCCATGCTGGGCCCAGTTGTGTTGACCCCTGGATGGTGAGTCCAGACAATGCCAAGGCTGCACCAGCTTAGTTTAGCTCTGCTGGCTAAGGAGGGTGTCATGTTTCTGGGTGATTGAGACTTACCAGACTGCGGCAGCAAAATGGGCTCATGTCTTCTGACTTGCCTATCTTACACCCCATTTAACCTTGCTGCGGGCTACCAGCAGCCTCCTGCGTACGGGGAATAGCGGCTCACTCCCTTACTCCCTGCTTTCTCCAGGCTGGTGACAGAGGGTGGGCCTGATGGAGCCTCAATCTTCTTTGACTGCAGGCAGAGTTTCTGTGATTGCGGAACTAGCTTTATTATTTTCTTCTCATCTAAGAGTATGAAATGTCTGCTTTCATTTATCCCCCCTTCCCCCCTGATCTTTGTCAAAAAGTGACAGCTTCTCTAATTAGGCAGTTGAGGAGGTAACCTTAGAAACTTAGAGCTGGCAGTAGAGAAAGAGACAGGGCTCTAGGTGCCCCACTTGCCTGAGCACTGGGCACTCTGGGCAAGGCACCCTTCATACATTATGATGCAGCCCCCATCCCTCCCCAGCTGGGGCTGGCTCCAAAGCCCCTGGGCACCCTCATCTCTTCTGAATCAAGGATTAACTCTTCTGGATGCAGAGAATTCCCTCCATCGCTGTTCTTTCTCTATTTAGCTCCCGGTTGGCCCCCCTCTCCCTTTTTACCCCATCTTCTACTCTCTCTTTTCTTGGTTAGCACTGCCCTCACTGAGCCGCCTCCAACCAACCTGGACACTCCTGCCCCCTTGGTCAGCGCCGACCAAGCAGCTGTCAGTGTTCCCGATACTCCCACCACTGTACCCCTCCCCCTGCCCGAACCCCCTCGGCTCGGTGCTCTGCCTGACTCCTTTCCATCTTCCACAGCTCTTCCCTGGGAAATCGTTCCCATCTCGTGCACCCCCACTCCCCCGCACTCCCTGTGCACACATACTCACGTCTGCCCAGAACTTCTTATTCATTGCTTATTGTCTGGACCACATGATTTAGAAACAGTTTGTAAAAATTCTTAGTTCTTTGACTTTTTACACTACATGCTTTTGTGGGTCTAAACAGAAGACCCAGTAGGGGAAAGGATCATATATTCCCTTATGGTCTTTTCCTGGTTAGCATATTAATAGGCATGATGTGTGCTTATAATTCATGTGCTTATTCTGAAATAAAAGGAATGTTATGATCTCTTTGCTGAAGTAAGGGCATCAGAGAACTTCAGAAATTATGAGAATATATATCGTGGAATTCATCACAGGGTACCCAGTGTACTGGGACTGAGCTGCAGTAGTAAAAGGGGTGTTGGGGTAAACCTGTGGATGTCTTCCCTCCCATTTCTCTGTTCTCCTATAATCCTAAACTCCCCTTCATCCATTTCTTCATCTTATCATCTTACCACTGATTAAGTCATCCGCCACCCACTCCTCTGCCCTTCCACCCACCCACCCGTCCATCCATCCATCCATCCTCCTTGCTAAGAATTATGGGATCAGTACCCTGAAGGAACGTTCAGGCTAGAAGTGGGGAAGGGAGGAAGGATGTGCATTCAACCATAACCCAAGGCACAATCTGACAAGTGAGAGAAAGGCCCAGGGTCCTCCAAGCAGGCAAGAGCAGAGACCGCTGAATGGGGGAGGGGCTTTGGAGACTGTCACTTTCAGCTCTCACTGTGTAATGTGGTATCCAGGACCCAGAGGAAAGGACTTGCTCAAAGTTGCTTAGCAAGTTAGCAGACGAACCAGGGTTGGATCAGCAGAACGGTGGAGCTGAAGTAGATCGTTCAGTTTGCTCCTCCCTCTATATGAGTGGAAAAGTGGGGCTCAGAGGTAGGAAGGGACCTGTACCACAGGTGTGGTCATTCCTCTGGCAGCAAAACTGACATGTAAGCGGAGGTCTGCCTTGGCTAGGCTTAGACATGTGCTAGGCTGAGAAAAGACCAGTGATTTGTTCGGGTCAAGGTTATCTTAGGTTTCACTTTTGTCTTTGAATCCCCGTTCCAGTATTTCCTCCCCATGACCACCCTACTCGACCAGACTTCCCAACATGCCTTGAGTTCAGGCTGAAACCTGACTCAGCATCTACCTGTTTTCTTGCAGTCCAGCATAATCCTGTGGGGTCATGCTGTCTGCTTACCTTCCGGAGGACTACCATTCTAACCCAGTCCAGCCTTTCCAGGCAACCCAATCTCACTACTGAGGTTTGGGCTCCTTAGACGTATTCCCAGGCAGCCCTGAAGCTGGCAGCTGAAGCCAGTTCCCAGGCGCCAAGGAGACGTGGTTCTTGGCTGCTGACGGGAGATAAGTGGAGACGTAAATGGTGATTTTCTGGCCTGTAAGCCCCTGTTCGTGGATTTCTTCTTTTAATGGAAATGCAGTAAATAAAAGCTGTTTTCACAATATGCCAAGCAACGGGTCAGGAACATCTGAGCCACTGGAATTGATTGGAGGGAGCTGAGCGTAACAAATCTCCCCAAATTGTACCCAGCTCCACTTCCATCAGCTCCCAGACGGCGTCCCCCAATTATTGTACAAGGCAATTATTTCTGAGCTAGGGCTTTTGGAAAATAAAGTCATACTTTCAGTGCTCCTTGCCAAATAGAATTTTTTCCCTCATTTTTTGTTAGTGTTTGAGCCCTGATTGAACCTTACCCCTACTCCCCTTCAACATTTCCTTCCCATTCTTGGGGGCTGAATTCATTCTTCAAGGTTCATTCAAATGGTACTCCTCCAGGCAGCCATTCTCCCCACCCCCACCCCAGAGTCTCAGTTCAAAGCAACAGTGTTAAATTGAAGTTAAATTTACATACAATGACATGCACAGCTCTTAAGTGTACATTTCAATGAGTTTTGTATACATGTATGCATACATAAGGCTATTTCCATCACTCCAGAAAGTTCCCTGGCCATCCCTTCCACGTGAGCCACTATCCACCCATAGGCAACCACCAGGCTGATATGTATCACTATTCATTAATTTTGTCTATTCTTGACCTTTTTATAATGGATACATTTAGTACAGAGGATAGAAAACTTGGCCTTCCAGCCAAATACAGCCCATCACCTCTTTCTGTGTGACTTGTGAGTGAAGAATGGCTTTTACGTTTTTTAAATAGTTGGGAAGAAAATCAAAAGGAGAATGATATTTTATGACTCATAAAAAGTATATGAAATTCCAATTTCAGTGTTCATAAATAGTTTTCTTGGCAAAGAGCCATGCTCATTGGTTCATGTGTTGTCTGTAGCTGCTTTCATGGCACGAGGGCAGAGTATTTGTGATAGAGATTGTCTTCCCGCCCCCTCAAAACTAACATGTTCCTTATCTGACCTTTTACAGGAAAAGTTTCTCAGCCTTGATGCGGCGTGCATTCTTGCTTCTGACGCTGTTGCTCTGTATAATGTTTTTGAGGCTCATCTATTGTTGAGTGCATCAATAGTTTACAAGTGACTGTTTTTAATCCCTTCAGCTAGATGTTGTGTTTTCCCCCCTCTGAACTCGTAGAACAGGAATGGAAATGGGGTGCGGTGGCTGGTGGCGTTTCCCCCACCGCTGCCTGTTTCTGAGCCCATGCCTTGCATTCCTGATCAGTCATGGTCTCTGTTCCTGCCGGGCCTGGGCTTGGGCTCAGAATTTGTCTCAACCCAGTGCTCCAGGCAGTCACTACTAATAGATCAGAGTTGGGTGTATGTTGAAAGGCATGTGCCAGCCCTTGGCCTAGAAGCATGATAGTGCCGAGCACAGGGGCAAAGAACCTTGGCACCAGACAAACCTGGATTTGAATCTCTTAGCCGCCTCGTACCATTTCTATGGGTTTGGGCAAGTCACATAGCCCTTCCGAGCCTCAGTTTCTGTTCCTGCACTGTGGGAGAATAATGAAATTGATCTTATTGGTTTGTTGCGGCCATTAATAGAAATATGGATATAAAATGTCCTCTTCGGTCTCTGGCACATAGTAGGTACTAAGTAAATGTCTTGGCAAAACAGACTTTTTCTATTTGCCTAAACTTGCTGATCTCCCTGGTTAGTGATCTCAGTAACCTGCTCAGTCATCTGCCTCCGAGACATCAGAGTCATAGCCTTTCCTCTCCATGTACACACCTCACGCCCGTCACCCTCTCTTGACCTCACATCTGTTGCTTTGACCTGTGTAACTCATCATCCTTTATAATGTCCTTAATTTGCTTCAATTTATGCCCTCCAGCACAGGTAAAGTCAATCTATTGCACACATAAAACTCCTCAACAATATCTCTTTATTCTGAGGAGAGAGACCAGGTCATTTAATGTGACCTAAAGGACACACATGATCTACCCCTGCCTACTTTCTTATGTGTTAGTACTTTGTCTTGCTCCCAACACTGCAGCTGCACTGTGTCCTTGATCTCAGCTCTCCCGAAGAATCACAGAACCACATGTCCCCTCCTATGACCTGAACACTGTTCTTATTTTTACGCTCATCACCTTGTTAATTTTTCTATTGAGATGTAATTTGCATTTCAAAAATTCACTCTTTTAAAGAAACTGTACAATGCAGTAGTTTTTAGTAAAATCACAGACTTGTGTAATAATCACCATTGTTTACTTCCAGAACATTTCATAATCCCAAGAAGAAACCCCCTAACCATTAGCAGTAACTCCCTATTCCTTCTTCCCCCAACCACTAATCTACTTTCCAACTCTATGGTATTTGCCTATTCTGGTCAGTTCATATAAATGGAACCATGCAATATATGGTCTCTCATGACCAGCTTCTTACACTTACGATAATGTATTACAAGTTCACCCATGTTGTAGCACATATCAGTACTTTATCCCTTTTTAGTGCTAAATATGTTCCACTGTATAGATAGACCATACTTTATTTATCCAGGGGTTCCTTGGTGTTCTCCAGAGCCTACCTTCCCCTGCCATGTACTCCCACAACATATTGTTTCTCGGTCTTTAACATCTTTCACATTAGCTTTTCATCTTTTTTTCTGACGTGTAACATTGCCCATTTTAACCTGTCATCCACAAAACTGTCACATTGATCCTTGTAAACTACTTTTTTAAAAAATCAGAATACTCAGAAAACATCCATGGCTGACTGTGATAGTCCAAATAAAGCATACACTCTTGAGCCTTTAAAAAAAAATCCTCACCTAATGATATGTTGATTTTTAGAAAAAGACAAAGGGTGGGGGTTGGGGGGGGAGAGAGAGAGCGAGAGAGAGATGGATGGATGTGAAGGAGAAACATCACTTAGCTGCCTGCCATTCGTGCCCCAACTAGGGATCGAACCCACAACCTAGGCATGTGCCCTGACTGGGAATCACACTTGCAACCTTGTGGTGTACCGTACGGGACAGTGCTCCAACCAGCTGAGCCACCTGGCCAGGGCTTTTGAGCCATTTTGATGGAAGCCCATCAAGATAATGTGTACTATAGTTGAGTTCTTAATAAAATATACAGAAGAGAGGACAGTTGTGAAACTTTTTCTCTTTCACCTTATTTTTGAATTCTCTCCCTTGTTTCGAGTGTTTTTGGTATACCCCTTACTGCTCCTAATGAGCTCTAAGCTCCTGGAGGACAGGAAAGTATTGTATTCATCTCTGGGCATCCCACTGCCCCTCACGAATGTCTGATTTAAAGCAGCTGTCAGTAGGTGTTTGTTCACTTGGATTAAGTTTTATTATTCCTCCCATGAGGGACATTTCCATGCTAACAGAGGCCTGTGAAGACCTAACTGGAGAGATTAATGGTGGAATTCCAGGCATCTACAGCAGGCAGGTTGGGAGATATTTTGGAGCCAGCCAGTCACCATCATCTCACCTTGTCAAGGCTGTCTCCTCTGCATGAACTTGGACGAGTCCTTCTTGGATCAGTTGGAGGCAGTTTAGTGACTGTCCTTCTTGCCAGATCCAGAAGAACACCAGGCGCCTTTTTTTCCTCCAAGGGGCATCTTGCCTTACATGCCCCCTTTTCTGAAGGTGATCCTGGGTCCAGTCTGCAGAGATGGGAGAGCACAGTGAGCCCTTTGTTCCTGATGACATCATTTTAATCTAAAGACATATTTACTATTTCTCCTGATAAGTACGAAGAACCCAAAGGCATTCAGAAATTTGGAGGGGAGAGCGCGACATTGAAATAGGGATAATATTTTCAGACCTTCTCAAATGCTACTCAGTGGGTCCGGGTAGGACAGAAATTTGAACCCCCAGGTTTTGGACACATTCAACCTAGTTGTCTCTCAACTTTTCCAGGAGTGGTATCCGTCTTGAAAAAGGAGGACAAGGAATAAGTATTTATTAGAAAGGAGGAAGGGGAATTAATATCTGGTGCTCATAATATCTCCATGAGAAAGGTGGTGCTGTCCCCACATTGCAGGTGAGCAGTCCAAGGTGTGGAAGGAAAAAGTGACTGGGCTGAGGCCCCAGGCCATCCAGTGCCAGGAGCAGCATCCTGGCCCCGCCTCCATAGCACACTGCACCCACCTCCCCCCCCACCCCCGCCCCGGTGGTCTGCTGATAATTGAAGTCCCCCTGCATCTAGTGGGACTCTGCCTTCACAGCACAGACACTCAAGGACCACACTCCTTGAAGGTGGTGGAAACAGCTCTGGACTGGGTGCCCGGAGCTCAACGCTCCAAACCCACTGTGTGACCTTGGACAGATCACCGACGCTGTCTCTGCCTGTTCTCCGCCTTTGAGCTATAAAGGACTTGACTCCACCTGCCAAGCCTCTCGCTGTTCTTGTCATCTTTAGAAATAGGTCTCATGTTTAAACTTTATACTTTTATAAATTACATAAGTAATATACAAATCCGTACTTTTTGTAACAATATAAACAATAACAATACATGGAGTAAAAAGAGACAGTCTGCCCTTGGCATGTCCCCATCTCACTGACCTTCCTGGAGATAATCACTGTTACCTGGTGTGGATCCTTCCCAATTATTTTTGTCTTTATGGACATGCACATGTATATGCAAATCCAAATATGCACCTGTGTTTTCCCCCCTGTATGTGGGACTATCACTGTATCTATTATTCAAAGACTTGCATGTGTATGTTTTTCATTTAAACATGATTGGAAATCTTTCAATATCAGTACATTCAGATCTACTTTGTTATTTCTAATGACCTTATTTTGTAAATAGATATACTATATTTTATCCAAACCATTTCCCTATTGATGAACATTTAGGTAACCTCTAATCTTTTATTTTTAAAAATACTTTGCGGTGAACCTGTTTTGTACATATAGCTTTCTCCTGTGTGTGAGTATTGCTGTAGGTTAGATGCCTGGGGGGAATAGTATTATCAGGTCCAAGAATATGGGCACTGTCAACTTGCACAGACACTGCCGAATTGCCCTCCAAAGTAGCTATGCCAATTTACGCTCAGAAATTGTCCAGGGGGGATTTTAGATTGGCAGCAAAGGGAAGGGGATCTCTGTGGGTTTGGGATGCTGCCCATCTTCGCCCTTCAAGTGACCCTCTGTGTGCAGCAGGGATTCTGTTTACAGGTGAGGCGGGCCTGCTCTTGTGCCTTCTTTCTGCATCTGGCTTCCTGCAGTTTAGTGCTTGCTTGGCTTCCAAAACAGGGCTTTAGAAAAGGCTTCCCAGAACGGGGAGGCAACTTGATTAACCTCCTGCCCAGCTCAGAGCCCTGGGTTTCCTGAGACAGTCCCAGTGGACCTCCAAGGGCTGGCAAACAGCTGACTAATAGGGGCTGCGGCATCTGGCCTCGCTCGGAGAGCGGCCAAGTCCCAACGAGTTCAAAAGACCTCCGCTCCCTCGCCCATTCCTGACAGAGGCCCACCACCGCATGCCCTGAATAATGCATTGCGCTTACCCTCTCTTTGTCTGATGGAGGCCTGTGTTTTTCCCTTCACCTGTGTGCTTTCCCTCCTTTGTCTGTCCAGAGCCTCTAAGCCTTCTGCCAAGGCCTGAACAGGAGGAGTGGTTGGTTTTGTAAAGATTAGTTGCACAACTAGAGGTTTTCCTTTAAACAAAGCCCAGATGTCTTTATTTCTCACTCTTAAACCTGAGTCAGGACAGAGGAGGTGAGAAAATTAAAGTGCCTGCATTTATTGAGCTCCTACTATGTGCTCAATAAAATGCTGGGTACCACAGAGGCGTTACCTCATTGGTTCTTCCCAAGAAGCCATCACTGCCATTATTTTCAAATGAGGAAGCTTAGCCCAGAGAAGTGACATAACCTGCTTATGGCTAGAGTCAGAAGATCTGGGACTTGAATCCACGTCTGTCTGATCCCCTTGCTTAGGCCCAACGCCTGCCCCCCTCTAACCCTGCCCCTCCCCAGCTGCCGAGAAGGAATTTTTTTTTTTTTACCTTTAGCCACACTTATCAGCATTCTATTGTACTAAACCTCACTTAAATATTTTTTGGTACTTCCAAAGATGCAAGCATCAGATCACCCGCAGCCATTTTCCACCAACCCAGAGAATGACCAAGTTGGTCTTTTTTTTTCTTTTTATCTTCACCTGAGGACATTTCTTCATTGCTTTTAGAGAGAAAGAGAAACATTGATGTGAGACAGAATCAGCGATTGGTTGCCTTCCATATGTGCCCTCATCAGGGATTGAACCTGCAATCTAGGTATGTGCCCTGACTGGGGATTGAATCTACAACCTTTTGCTTAATGGGACGATGCTCCAACCAACTGAGCCACACCATCCAGGGCCACCAAGTCAGTCTTGAAACTTTCCTGATGATTATTCATTTGGATTTGGCTGGCTGTTCATCCATTTGAGTTGCCAGATGGCTTATCCGTGTGTGGTAGTCTCCTGTAGGCTGTGTGCTGTGGTAAGGGGAAAAAGGGACTTGGAAGTTAGACCAGTTTGGGTTATGATTCTTACCTTGCCAATTACAAACATGTCCCCCAAAACTCACTTTACCTCTATGAACATTAGAGTCTTTTTAGGACCATGGGATTGTTATTTATGGTTTCTGCTGTAGTTAAGTATGCTTTGGCTACACCCCTTCTCCCACCCAAGATTTCCATGTGCTAATCTCCTAACCTGTGACTATGCTATGGTATATGACAAAAGGGACTGTGCAGATGTGATTAAGGTAAGGATCTAGGGATGGGAAGGGTATCCTGGATTATCCAGCTGGGCCCAAAGCGATCACCAGGGTCCTTTTAAGAGTGAGGCACTAACATTAGAGTTTGAGGAGGAGATGTGGAGAGGCACAGAGAGACTTGAAAATGCTATGTGGCTGGCCTTGAGGAGTGAGGAAGGGACCAGAGGCCAAGGAATACAACTCTAGAAACTGGAAAAGATAAGGAAATGGAGTCTTCCCTAGAGCCTCCAGAAAGAAACACCACCCTGCTGACACCTTGATTTTGGCTCAGTGAAACCTGTTTTTGACGTCTGACCTCCATAACTGTAAGGTCATAAATGTGTGTTGGTTTATGTCACTAAGCTTGTAGTAATTTGTTACAGCAGCAACAGGAAACTAATACACATCCTCACTAAATGGCGTGCTTCTCAAAAATCTGTAAGGCAGATAGATTTGAATTTGAATCTCCTGCTTCCCTGTTCACAAACTGTGTGTGCCCTTGTGCCTCTTTGGGTCTTTGTCTTCTCAAACGCAATGTGGGGTTAATGATGACTCTGTAAGAGAATTTGTGAAGGTTGCGTGCGATCATGTGGTAAGAAAATGCATGGCACAGAATAAGTGCTCAAAAATGAAAGTTATTATTTTTCTTGACCTATAGCCACGAAAAGGTGATACAGGCAAGCACTGGGGTGTGGATGGCTTTGGTGAGTTTGTATAGTAGAGTAGAGAAAACATGGACTTTTATGCCAGAGAGACACAGCTTTGAATGCCTCCTTTGGTATTTGGCATTTGGCATTTGGCATTTGGTATTTGGTATTAGGTAATTCTGAGACCTAAATCTCTATGGAGGATGGTGAATATTCTCAACATAATTTAGGCAAGGCTGAATGAATATACTGTGCAAACTCTGGCTGAAACCCCTCCCTCTAGCTGGAGAACCTAGGAGGCAGGACAAGGACTCCTGCCTCGTCCATCTCTCTATCCTGATGGCCTAACATTAGAGTTAGGCCTAACAGTGTGTGGCACATAGCTGTTCATAGAGATGTTTCTGGCCAAAACTGAACCTTGATGGAAGGGAGTTTGGTCTAGTATCATCAGAGTAAACCCCAGACCTCAGAGGACAATAGGGCTAAGGGATTAGGGAGATCCAGCAGGAGGAAGGATTGGTTTTACAGTGTGGCGGGCTGGTCCATTGCAAAGGGCAGGATGGAGACCACAGTGGTTAGGCCAGACTTGACACAACGGGTCTCCAAGTCTGGGATGAGGGTATTGGGTTCGCCCAGATACTCAGGCTTCTGTCAGGACTTATTGCTCCTTTATGCAATGCCCACAGCTCCCCTTTTGTTGCTGCTAATGGTGAGAAAGGACCCTGGGCCTTGTGTGGGCCTTACTTCTTCCATTAACCTCAGGCCTCAAAATGAAGCTTCCTTGAACAAGGGTCTCTTTTGCCCAATACCTTAGCTCAGTCCTCCCACATGCTTACTGCTGACTAGCTGGGGAATTCATAAAATGACATTGCGGGAGGATGGAGCTTTGAGCTGCGTCAGACCTGTGCCTGCCCTTGTGTTTGAATTATTTCCACCATTATTCTGTGTTTATTGCCTTTGAGCTAATTTTGAGACTTCCAGTCATGCAGCCTCTCCCAGTCCATTTGAATTAATTTTGCAAGAAGCATTTTTGACTTATCGTGGTCCAGATTAAGTCATCTGTGATCTTTTCATCCACTGTCTCTGTAATTCTATTGAAAAGCTATCATGTTTGCGGGCTGTGATCAGTGCTTTTTTTTATAACCCTGGCCTTATGCAGCCTCATAATTCCTTTGTTTTCCTGGCTTTTGTCCAATTGGTTAATCCTCGTTGTAGAAGAGCAAATGGTAAGTCTCGGGCCCTGCCAGAGTGAGGCAGAGGCTGGGGTCGAATCCCTGCCCAGGTGATGATCAACGGCAGCCTTTAGACAAGTTGCTTCCTCGTCTGGAAAATGGGGAGAACCCAGGCCTGGCTTGCATAGCAATGATTGACTAGGGTGTCCTATCTGAAAATGCCTGTCACATACCAGCTGGCAGTATTTCCCCCTTCTCTTACAGATCTTAAAGATCCTACTTCTCGTATTTTTCTGTTCTGTCTAAAGGATCAATATGACATTTGATGTTTTAAAAAATTTAAGTGTACATCCTGCCGCCGGTCCTCCGTGACTTTTTAGAAATAATGCTAAGTGCTTCGGTAACACCTTGGGACATGTGCTGTCGGACCGGCTAATTCATGCCCCCCCCCCCCCCAAATCCCTAAGCATTCCCTTAACCACTTTCTGTCATGAATGTTTCTGTGAGGTCTTAATTACTTCCTAATTGTTCATATTTCTTTTCTTTTTTTTTTTTCCGGAAAAAGATAGATGATCAGAGATGGGTTCAGGATCTTTGCAACTTTCGAGTCATCATTAATTTCCTTTCTCCCTCATTACCAGGGCAAGAATATGTTCCAGTTTGCTTTCTGACTTCCCACTTGGATTCTTTCTAAGAACTCTTGATAACCTCAGCATCTCTGGAATCACATTTTCCTTCCAAAGAGGTCATTCTGAACAGATGTCCTAACTCTGTAAGAACATGTTTTCACGGATCTGTGTCTCTTAGTTTGATCCAAAAGTTTCTCACTGCAATGGGCAATAATTTACTGATGTTCCCTAAATGCAGGGCAGATGTAGAAGGGTGAGATGCCAGGGATGCAGAAATGAAGATAACTGCCCTTGGTTTGGGCACCTCACATAGGTAAACATGTATTCAATCAGAGATAATAAAATGTGAGAGATCCCATTTTCAGCTAAGAGAATGCAAGCCAGACTCACGGAATCTGAGTGGGTGGGCATCGGAGAAAGCAATAGAAGTGTGGTTTTAACAAATTTCTCTTTAAACTCTAATTTCTGCATCTGCAAAATGGAACAATTAACAGTAACTTTTTAGTTTGGATGTAAAACTAGGTAAATGTTTAACTGTATGGCTGTACTGAGCACTCAATAATTATAAATATGCTACTTCACTGATGATAATAATGACGCTAGTGACAGTAACAAAGAAATGCCATCATTCCCAATGTAGAGAGGAGGAGGCTGAGTCTCAGAGAGATTCAGCCATTCCCCAGACATAATCCTATAACTTAGAAGTGTTAGAACCATGGGAACAAAGTCGAAATCTTCTGGGTCCAAGTCTAAGTTTTCACTTTGTTATTCTTTCTTGCAATGTGCTTGCACACAAGAACCTGCCTGATGAATTTGCGAGGCATGCCTCCTTGCAGCCAGCTTCAACCAGGAGTTGTGACCTTCAAAACCTCAAGATACGGAGCATGTATTAGACAGACTGTATTCTTTTACAGTATTTTTAGTACCAGGTGAAGTTTATTCAGTAACTGCTGTGTGTCAGGCATTGTGCTGTATGCCTTGCATTTACCTTCTCATTTAATTGTTACAGCCTTTGGAAGTAGACACTATTATTCTTCCTAGTTTACAGATGAAAAGACTGAGAAGTAGTGAGTTGCCTAAATGCACATAGCTAATAAGTGGCAACACCAGGATTTGAATGCTCTGTACCTGGGACCCTAGGTTACTGTGGAAATAACCTTGAACTCTCAAATGTCACTGTGAATGGAGTCTATGTTGGCCATTGCCATGGAAGCTTTGGTAAGACTCGCTAATTAGTACCAGTGTTTGATCAGAGACTGAGAGTCTCTCCTCTTCCCTTCTCACCCTCTGGGGGAAGAATCTATGAGTCATGAAACAACCAAGGGACATCTGACTGAGAGAGGAGAAGCCAGGCACACAGCTAATCCACCAAGGACATAATCAGCCTTTGAGTCATTGCATTGGCTGCACATTAATGTGCCCACTCTGGCCCTGGGGACTGCAGTCTGGCCTTGTGCAGCTTCTGGATTGAGGATGCTCAACAAATATCAGTAGCTGCTTTGCCAAGCAGCATTAAGGACTCCCTGGAAGCCCTGCTCAGCCAAGGCCACACCGCCCACCTCTCCATAAGAAGAGGGAAGCTCTTTTAGATGAACAGTCCTACGGAAATATGGGACTTTGAAGGAGGTGAGCAAATGCAGCAAAGGCCCCGATCTGGGCCCAGGAGATCAGTCATTGGCATTCTGAGTGTTTGGGTGCACTGGAGTGGAAGTGCGGCTTCTTTTCTCTCAGCCTCAGTTTTGTCCTTCGAAGAATAAGAAAATTAGATGACTTTGCAAGGGCCTCTTGGCTGTGGCATCCTATGATCCACCTGTGCATTGACACCCAGCAATGATAGTGACAACATTTTATGAAGTGCTTTTGAGCTCCCAGACACTAAGTGTTTCAGGTATAATGCCGTTAATTCTCACAACAAACCTATGAGGTGAGATATTGACTTTACAGGTCTCAAAATTGGGGCTCAAGAAGGTTATAAGTGTTGCTGAAGTTGGGACTCAAATTCACATCATCTGGCTCTCGAGTTTACCTTTTTAACCACTGTGCTTCGCTACGTTTCAGTTCAGGCCTCCTTGAAAACAATGCTCCCCCCGCCCAACCTCACTGTTGGTAGGTAAGAGGACACTTTTACAGGAACAGAACTATGGGAAATTAGGCATTGCTATTTTTGTTCCAGTTTTGCTTTGATGAGGGAAGTGAAGTCGGGAGCGATATTACCATATTAAAAATGCATGGGCCCTTTTAGCTCCCATGTTGGGATGAGCTTGGATTGGAATAGACAACTTCCAGTTGTGTGTGTGTGTGTGTGGAGCATCCTGCTGGATTTAGCCTCGGCTCTCCCTTGGGTGGCCAGGGCCATGTGATGGTATAGAGTTTAAGAGTTCAGTCTAGGGAATTAAAGGGACTTAGGGTCACCCTGGCTGGTGTGGCTCAGTGGATTGAGTGCCAGCTTTTGAACCAGAGTTGCAGGTTCGATTCCCAGTCAGGGCACATGCCTGGGTTGCAGGCCTGGTCCCCAGTTGGGGGCGCATGAGAGGCAACCATACATTGATGCTTCTCTCCCTCTCTTTCTCTCTGCCTTTCCCTCTCTCTAATAAAATAAAATAAAATCTTTATTTATATAAGATTTATATAAATAAAAAATAAAAATAAAATAAAATAAAAAACTTTATTTATTAAAGATTTATATATAAGCTATATATAATTATATATATATAAATTTATATATAAGATATAAAGATTTAAAATAAATAAAATCTTAAAAAAAGTGGAACAACAAATTGATATTCTCTCTCTCTCTCTCTCTCTCTCAAATCAATAAAGAAATCTTAAAAAAAAAAATAAAGGTACTTAGGTTCAAATGCCAGCCAGTTACTAGGTGCCATGTATTGACCATGTTGCTTAATTACTCCCATGCAATTTCTCATTTATAAAATAGGAATTCTAATAATATCTGCTTCCGAAGTTCTTGTGTGAATCGAATGACCAAATGTAGGTAAAGTGCTTCGTTAAACAGTAAAGGTTTCTTTGAATAATTGATTGTGGCCCAGGTTGTAGAGACCCTTTAGTGGATCTGTTGTTTCTCATCGATGCTTCTCTGTCTCACAGCCGCTCTGACTCCTGGCCCACGGCTCAGAGGCTGGGCCCAGGGAGAAACAGTGCGATTGATTTGCTTTGCATTGACTGTGCTCAATGAAAAGTTGTTTCGTTTTGTTTTTTTCCTCCTTTCCTTACTTAGTCCTGGGAATTATATTTTTCTTAGAGTGCTGTTAATGGAAAGCAAGGAACCAAGTTCCCTCAAATCCAATTTGGCTGCCTGAATTGTCAGCTCTCTGTCTACTACTCTCCGCCACCTCACCTTTCCCCACGCCGGAGCCTCTGCAACTGTACTCACATTCAGGGGCTCCCCCCCCTGGGCTGAGAGCGAGGCAGGGGTGCAGAGGGAGCTGGGCGATATACCTGGGCTCAGGGCTGGCCTGCAGCCCGTGCCCTCTGCTTGTCAGCCCACGCACCGTGACATGCTTTCCGTGCATTGAGGAGACAGCCTGGTCCTGGGAGAGGCCAATCAGTCCCAGAGTCCTCGGGCTCAGTGTGGGGTCCAGTCACTAGCACTTAACACCTGTGTGCCCTTGGGGAGGTCGCTTCACCTTTTAAAGTCTCCACATTTCTATTTCTTAATTACCAAGTAATCTTCTTGCCTCCGAGGAGATGTAAGAATTCATTCGCTCAGTCATTTATTGCTTCATTCATTCTTTTACTAAATATTCATCAAGTGCCTGTAGTGTTCCAGGTATTGTGCTAGGCAGTGGTGGTACAGCTCTGAACAGGATACATTTCCTGCCTTCAAGGAGTGTTTCGTCTGAAGGGATGACGGATAATACATAGCAAATAGGTAGTTTTAAGGTCACATGAAATGTGATAAAGCGAGAATGGCTTGGCTCCTGGGGTGAGGCAGGCAGGAGCTTTAGTCCCCTCTCCACCACTTATGAGCTCTGTTGCCTACGGCAGGTTATTTGATCTCTGAGAGCCTCGGTATCCCCCTGAACAGAACAGAACGGGTGTTACACCTCCCTGTAGGGCTATTGTAAAGATTACAGATATTGTGTTTACTGTTCACTGAAGAGTGCCTGGCTGCTAAAAAGAACACAATAAGTGATAGTTCTTATTATTAATAATGATAATATTAATAATGGATAGGAAAGTGTTTTCTATGCTACAAAACCCTACACAAATATAATGAATCATTATTATCACGTTACATAGAGACTCATTTTCCAAGAGATTCCAAGAGCAGTAAGGATCATTGGTGCCTAGAAAAAATATTATTACCAACAAGAAGAACTTTACATTTGAATAGCACTGTTCCAGTTTTAACAAACAGCCATGCAGGGAAGAACACTGAGAGGACGTGTTAATCTGGGCTGGACTGGACTTTTGTTGGCAAGTATTGTCTTGTGTTGGTTGTAAGATTTTCTGTCTTCATTAACAGCACTTTAGTTTCCTCCAAGTAAATGGTAATTTATATAGATTGGCCCCATTTTAGGTGACCTAAGTTCAGGCAGGACTGTTCTGTGCTGACACCTACAGTGGAGGCTCGGGGCATTTCTTAAGCCTCCAAATGATTATTCTTCCTGCTGTGCTAAGTGCCCAGTAATACTAGGAGACTCGGCCAACGGTGGCTTTCTGGTAATGGGATTTTATATTTATAAACCAATGTTAAAAATGTGTTTTTTTTTAAAAATATGTTTTTCAGATCAGAATTCTTAAACAGCCCATGTCAATCATTATTCTGGCCCCTGGGAAACCAAAGTAGCCCTGTAGATTAGTATCGACAAAAGAGAACTGTTTACCATTACCTTTTAATGTCGGGTTAGGTTACTATCTCCCACCCGCTTGTGTCCTTAACACAGGAATAATTCGAAAAACATATGTTACACACGTTCATACACTGGGGAAATTAAGAAGGGAGATGGAAAACACATCTTCTGCTTAGCCTGTCCAAGCGCATGGTGTGTTTATTCTAAATCCAGGAGAAGGACGTATCGGCTCTGTAATGGACAGCATACGCGAGGCTATTTTTTGGCACGTTTCCTCCCCATGGCAGTGTTCCTTAAACACAGGAAAAGAGGTCATTATTTAGCATGGTAGCTGCCTTTAGTAGGATTAAAAAAAAAAAACAAACTCCTGAGACTTCTGTTTTTGTTTTGATGGACTTGTCTTTAGTGTGTATTGGGTGTGAGATTCAAAACTGTGTGGGTCTGTGTTCACACACGTGTAGGCTTATGGTGTGTTTCCCAGAATTCTAGATCAACTGTTGTACTTTTCCAAGGTCGACGAAGAATGGCTACAGTAATATTACATGGTTTTGGTGAGTCCCTGATTCTTAGTTGCTGCTTAAGCCTTCCCCACTCCCAATGGTGAGCTACAGGAAAGTCATTTTTTATTCACCCTCCCTTTCCTTGTGACCTGGTTGAGACCTGGGATTGCTATTCTGTTTTACAAGTGAGAAACTGAAGAATTACAAGTGGACATTGTTTGTTGAAAGACCGCAGACTGCACACTGTCCAGGGGACTAGCGTGCAGAGTTCATCGTATGGAAATAAGACGGGGCACTGCAGAGATGAACCCTGCAGGTGGGCGGGGGCTGCCTTCCAGTCCCTGTTTCCTCAAGGTTTATGCGAGTCTACCTGACCAAAAAAATCACATTGGTTGAAAGCTAGCCAGTTTCTCTTTGTCCAAGAGGAGCCTCAGTGATTTTATACATAACTTAGATATCTATGTGAACTCAGTCATGTCTCAGAAAAGTTACAGGAGTTGATAAAGCATCGACCGTGGCAACGGCACAGTGTTAGACTCTGGGGAGTGAGCTGTGAACAAGCAGAAAGGACCTCAGCCTTTAGGAGCTTCCCATGTGGAGGGCAGGCAGATGTAAGAAGGGAAGGAATTCATGCGCTTAGTGCTTATCCTGAGCAGGTCCCTCTGCAGGGGCTTCATATACATTCTCTCCCGTATCCTCACGATGACCCTTGGAGGATTGGGAACATGTGCCTACCTCACGGAGAATGACTTTGAGACTTAGAGGTGTTGGGAGCAGCAGAAGCTTTCAGACCTCTTAAGTGGCAGGGCCAACACTACACCCTGGATCTGACTGCTTCTCGTGGCTCGTGCTTAGAACCATCTCTGTGCCCCTCTTTCCATCACTTAATCTATGAGCCTCATGCCCCTCATCGGAGAAATGGCATTGCTTCATCCAGAGCGCTGTTACAGGAAATTGCTGAGAGAAGCTTGCATTATAAAGCATGATGTGGTTTGCTCCTGTTCATCGCTGTTGCTCTAAAACAGTGCCCAAAATGGAGAAATAGTGAAGTTCACATAAAACTGAGCCTCCATTCTGCTCTGCTGACATCCCTGCTAATTAATTAAAGAACTCACTGAAGAAGATGAAGTTCACGCTATTTGTGATTCAGAGCAGGTGTTCTCCATGCGCTGGGGCTGCAGGAGCAGAGGGGTGGGGGGTTGGCAGCAGCGGCTGTGGGGAGCTCAGACACCAAGACCAAGGCCACAAGGAGGCTAATCTGCAAGACGCAGGGAAAAATTGGGCCCATGTGTTACAATAAGGGCTGATTCTTGTGTTACAGGGAGAGTCAGGGAGAGGAGAAAAATTCTTATGGGATGATCACGGGCAAGGTGTGAAAAGACCTAAAATTTTATCCCAGCTGTATCTTAACTAGCTCGGTAACCATGGACAAGTCTCCTCACCACTTGGGACCTCAGTTTTCTCATCTTTAATATGGGGAATACAGTCTCTGCTCTGCTTCCCACACAGGGCAAAGAAGAGCATCAGGAGAGAGAATAGAATTGGAAAGGATCTGTAAGTTGGCAGGTACTCCATACATGTTATTTTTATTATTAATATCATTAATATTTATCAGCGGATCACTGGCGTCATCAGTGTTATCATTGTATGTATTCATGGAAACACTCATGGAGTTGGCTAGGCTGTCCTGAATTAATCACTTTATGTAATGTATTCATTTCTTAAATAAACATGCAATAAGCACCTTCAGTATGTAAAAAATTGTACTAGATTTTGCAAGATGAGTAAGACGAGGCCTCTGCCCTCAGGGTGTTTACAAGGGAAAATGAGCAGAGGCCTTGGATAATTGTACAAGAAGGCTAAATCATGCGATGTGTTCAGAGCGCCGAGCAAACAGAACGCTACATTAACTTGTCACATTCTGCCAAGGTGGACCGATTGCCTAGAAAGTGCTGGGATGGAGCTCAGAGAGCACCACCTGTGCGCAGCAGGAAGCGGGGTGCCCCGCCTGGGACACCTACAAACCCTGGGCCACTGATGAGTCCAGCCTGCCTCCATCCGCTGCTACATTCAGACGCTCAGGCTCCCCCGTCATCAGAACATGGCAAGCCTTCCTGCCAGGATCTGCTGGCCAAACTGTGGTACTGTTTGGTCGAATGTTTCTGATTTTCCTCCTTTCTGGGTATGTGCTGGGGTTGTACTTCCTGGCCTACTGATCCTCATGTGGTTGAAGTTGAGAGGGGTGGTGCTATGTGCTCCTTGTGGGCCAGAACACTTACCTGTCAGGGGAGGGCTTTCCAGAGTTCTCTCCTCCCCTCTCATGTGGAGATTGGCAACGTTTCAGGTGGTGGTGGCCCCATCTGCCTGTGTCATTGGGAGACTGGTGAGTAGTGACCCTCTCCCAGCCTGGGATGAACATAGAGCATGTGTGAAACGTACACCATTATCCTCCAAGCCCCTAACAGGTGGGAGTTATTACTGACGCATAGTCTGATGGTGAGTGGTGTAGGGGCAGTGCTGTGACAGATGTGGACAAAGTAGAGAGATGCTTCTTTCTTACTGTGCCTCTGTGGGGTCCTCAGTGATGCAGCACTGGGAGGGGGGCGGGGCTCAGAGTTCCCGATAGCCCCGTGACCAGAGCGTGAGCCCAGCTACGTCCGCACGTCTCGGGTGCTTTTCTTGGGCTTACTCAACCAGCATCTTTTCTTCTTGGAAGCGACCAGAACTTAGTTCCCTGAAGCGTTATTGCCTCTTGCTCTGCAACCACATTTTTATGCACCATCCCCCAGCCGTTCATCTTGCTCCACAGTCTTTCTCGAGGTACCTCATCAGCAGTGTTTGGGAAAACTAAGTAAATCATGCCTGCCTTTTATTCTGTACTTGATTAAACTTGTCAGAGAATCCAGGCAAGTTTGAAAGGCTCATATTTTTTTTCTGCTCATGGAGAAGACCCACCTGGCCTGCTTCTTGTTTTAACCTCCCATCTGTGATTCCAAATGGGAATTAGCAAACTGTGGCCCGTGGCCTGCAAAACAAGCTCTGGTAATGAGTTCTAGGAGGAGTCTTCGTTGCACTGATACTCGGAGGGAGCCATTAGTCTGGTTGGGTCCTTGGGCAAGTAATTACCACCCTGGCCGCTACCTTGATTTTCTAAGTTATCAGAGGAGGGCTGGCCACATCAGTTTACTCTTCCGAAAATGGGTGTGTACCCTGTAGCAGGTACTATGGAGGCTTAAAGGGGACACATATATGGGTCATGTCTTCAGTCACATAGATCCTAGTCTAGTGGAGATGGGTGGGTAAGATGAGACGTAAGTTACTATGAATGAGTCAGGAAGTGTTTACTCAGGACCCATTACCAACTGTAATGCTGCTAACGGCTTTAATTCATGTTTAAGCAAGTGAATATACAACAAAACAGCCCACATGTTGTAGACAGGGAAACTGAGGTTATATAAAAGCAATCCTGGCGGGTCAGAGGAAAAAGTATACTCATGAGCATGGACAAGGCATGGGTGCTTTACGGAAGGACTGATGGCTGATGGTGTACAAGGTCTTTAGGGCCTAGATTCAACCTATTTGCCCCACATCTCCACAGCATGTCCCCAGTACTGTTAATAGATCCTTTTTAAGTAGCCCTGTTCCCTGTTCACTCCTCCTGATGTCCACATGTTCACATCCTACCCATACTTGCAAGCTGGGCCACCTGGCAGCAGTGACCTTGCCCGCCAGCGTCCTGCAGAGCCCCCATCCTGGTTTAGTTTCAGGTCATCTTCATTAAAACTCCTGCGTCACACACCTGCACTGGGCATTTCCACGTGTACATTTTGGTTTGTCCTTATGGTGATTCCTTATGAAAATGATGACCTCTTCTTTATAGCCGAGGAAATTGAGTCCCAGAACGAGTGAAATGACTGGCTCCGGGTCATCCTGATTCTTACAGGGGCAGAACTCCAACTTGGCTTTACCAGACCCAAGCCGGGGAGTGGCTGGCTATGCCTGGCTGTCTCCCACTTCAACTAAAGCTCCTTTCTCAGCATAAAAAGGAAAGACCCCAAATTGTATTCCTTCCATCTCCTGGGGGTCATTGAGGTGCATCCAGAGGGAAGCTGCTGCTTTTATCATTTCACGAATGCCCAGCTTTATGTCTTTTATTCCCCCTCGCCCCCACCCCCCTTCCTCATGTCCCCCCTCCGCTTGCAGCTTTGGTATGACATTTTCTTTGGGCAGAGCACTGAAGCCAGATCCCCCAGGTCACAGGCATGGCGGCCTCCATTTATCTCCATGCCCCTGGGATTGAGAATTTATTTGTGATCTCAGGCCTGGGCGAGATTTAGAATAATTCAGGGATTTAAGTCCTGAGGATATGAGAAATAAATAATGTCAACCATTGCACAGACAGGGTATAATGTGGAAGAAAAAAATAAAAACTGTGATTATATTAGAAGTAAAGAATAAATCCTGAAAATTGCTAAGTCATCCCAGAGCATAGACTTTTCAGATTAAAACATGTATACGTGATGATCTAACGTAACCTGCTCATTCAACAGGGAAGAAGAGTGGGGCCAGAGAGGGGAGGGACTTGTTCATTGTCGCACGAGGGACCACCTAACAGCCAAGCCTTGAAATCATGATGGCTGCTCAGTCTAGTGTCCGCTGCACATACCCGCTGTGGATACAGAGTCATGGAATTGGAAAGAAGCTTTGAGTGATTCTGCCTAATCTCTAGAGCTCATGCAACACTGTGCTGGAATGACTTGTTTGCTCAAATCTCTGTTCATTAGACTAGCAGCCCCTCCAGGGCAGGACCATGTTTTATGCGTCTCTCTCTCTCTAGCACACTTGCTCTTTCCTTTCTTTGGTATAGTTGCCACCCTTCTTTCACTGGCCATCTTCTTGTATTAATCCTTATACTCTGACATGACATAATATTTCAAATATCAGACCCTCTCTTACTATCAGCCAGGCCGGACCCCCCTGCTCTATATTCTCTTATTCCTTGGACTCTTTCCCAATTTCCACATTATACTTTGTTGTCATCACCTGTTTAATTATCTCTCTTACTAGCTAGATGGTAAGCTCTATGAGAGCAGGGATTGCGGTTTGCTCATTTATTCTTATTGCTGTTTGTCTTTTTCCTCTCCCCCCAGTAAGTACCTTTAGCACAGGGCCAAACATACTCAGTAATTGTTTGATACTCTGACCTTGATAATGCCATGCAGGAGTTCATGAGAACATAGTTGGAAACACTCTTCCCCAGTTTCACTAGTCCTCATTTCCTCATGTTAGCTCCAGATTCAATGGCCAAGGGTTGATAATAGCAAAGTCAGCATCCAGGCCAACTTTATGGCTTTGGGGGGCCTACACACTTTTGCATTTGTGAGCCATTCCTCCATAATATTTAAAAAAAATTTATTTCATTATTTACTTACATGAAGACATGAAACCAACATGGTCCTAACATCAGAGTATAATCCAAGGATCTCTGAGTGCGAGACAGCTGCCCACATGCCCTGGGAGTCCAAGAGTCATTAAGACATCCATTGATTTCTCCTACTTCTTGTTTAGCAACCAGTCAAAGCCTATGGGTTCTGCATTCACTTTTGTTTTTCATTCCGTGGTTTACTCCTGCTGAGAAAAGCTGCTGCGTACCATTATTTGACTTAACCCCTACCTCTTTATTTCATTCTTCATTGAGTTGCTCTTTGGTTCATAGAGTCATTGCATCTCTCCTTCCTGACTTTCACGGAAACTAAGGCTCAGAGAAATAAAGTCACTTTTACAGGCTCACACCAAGACAATTCTGGCCAGGTCACAATTGGGTCTGGAACCCCTAATGTCACTCTTTTCCCCTGCCGTGGCCTGTTTAACATTTAAATTCCTGCATTCTTTTTTCCACTTCTGTTATTATTGGAGAGCAGCCCAAATCTGTATGGTAATACTGGAAATTCCTGTTAAATATTCATGTAATAACTTCACAAATACTGACTACATACTGACACTATGCTGGCTGCTGACCAACTGCCATACTCCAGACAGGGACCTGTGGCCTTTAAGAACCATGTGATTCCACAGAGTTAAGGCACAGAGGCTAATTCTTTGCATGGCATTTTGATGCTGCTCTATGTACCTAGGTGAGTACATAGAAGGTGATTAACAGTATCTTTTAATTCCAGTTTTAACGACTAAACTCTTATTCCAGGACATAACAGATAAATCTTGAAGAGAGTATTTGCCATTCTTGATGCAAAAAAAGGGGAGGAATATCAAGTTTGTTACTTTTCTTAATAGGTCAGTTATTCTCATTGATAATAAACATCATTTCTAGAACTTGAACTCCATATCACTGCTTGCAAATCATTTCTTTGCTTTACTTGATCCTCAAAATACAACATTAAGGTTTAAGCACCTTCTTCTCATTTTAAAGATGGGAAACCTGAGGTTCAGAGGTGTGAAAGGACCTGCCCAAAGGCACAGCACGGGACAGGGAGCAGAACCGGAATGATAACCAAGGGGTCCAGAGTGTGAGAATTGATCCTCTTTCCTTAGCCAGTGTTTGCTATGAATCCACGCTGCATGTTGCACAAGATAACAAGGGCTATGAAAGACATTAGGGTCCAACCAGGACTATTCACAGAGTAATTATATTTGGGTTACATTCAAACTCTACTTAACCTGCCCCCAGTTCACAAGTGATGGAGTCTGACATTCCAGGAGGAGGGGTAGTGGGAGCTCAGTTGGGCTGGGCAGGTTCTTGAAGAAAGGTTGGGTTTATGAAGGAAAGTTTTGAAGGATGGGCAGAACTTCCACAGCATGGACAGGGAGAAGTGTGGCAGGATGAGGGAAGCAGAGGAAAGAGATCAGTCTGAGGAGTTGTGGGGGGGCAGGGAAGCTATGGAACTCTTGGATGCAACTAGAGATGACATTTCTCCAGCAACCCCATGAGCTTTCTTCATTTCCCTGCTCTTGGGACCATTAGAGAACAGATGCTGAGAAAGTCACTTTCAGACACTGCCTGTTGTAAATTACATGATAATTTCCATACTCCATATTGGTTCCACAACAGGCTGGTGGTCCACACGTTTGTGATTAGAAGTGGTACCCAGGGTGACGTAAAGACAATTGCCTCCCAGTTTAATGTTGGCCCCTTTGTCATTCAAATAATTGGATCGGAAATGGGGTTCCTCATTCAGCATCATGCCCAGAATCAGAGTTTGCAACTGCAGGACTAAGGTATTTGTAATGTGACAGTTCGTGCAGGGAATATAGCCACACCCCTGCCCCTTTCCTCTCCTCTAGTTTGCTTTGTGGCTCTATATGAATGTGTACGTTACCTAACCTTTCTGACCTTTACTTTCCCTCTGCAGAGTCTTAGAAATCATGCTGCCCTTGCAGAAGCAAATAGGCATATCCTGGGATTTGGGCAAACTAGAAGAAGAAGGCTTCTTAAACACCAAACATGACAGAACCCCCTCATAACACTGATTTTACTATAGGGGGATTTTTGATAGGACCATCCATCCTATTCTGCATGTTTGGTATCAAAATGTCCTTCAAATTTACAGACACCTATAACTCTCCTTTTTTAGATACGGGAAAGTAAGGCCAGTAAGAAGAAGTGACTTGCCCCAGTCATAGAAATATAAGGCTGAATTGCTAGTGCAGTCTAGAGTTTCGCACTGCTATTCAGGTGCTCTGTTCACCCCCAAGATGGTAGGTGCCCAGACTTCCTCATGGATCTCATTACAGGGAAATCCTCACAGCAGTGCCAGAAAAGCAACATTTGTGGACTTTCACTCTTAGAATACAAAATTAAAGACTGTAGCTGGATGAGGCAGGGCTTGGGTTAGGCATAAAAAGGCCTGCCTAACCAGAGATCAGATATTGATTGCAATCTCCAGGGCACCATTATGCTCCAAGGCCCCATAATAAGTGTGAGTTTTGAGATGGAGAAAATGATGAAGCTAAAGGTGACTTTAATTTAGCTTTGGCAGCTGGACATAGCCAAAGGGCAAATGCTCCCAAGCACCCAGGAGCATATTTCCAACTCTGACCTTGATAATGCCATGCAGGAGTTCATGAGAACATAGTTGGAAACACTCTTCCCCAGTTTCACTGATCCTCATTTCCTCATGTTAGCTCCAGATTCAATGGCCAAGGTTTGATAATAGCAAAGTCAGCATCCAGGCCAACTTTATGGCTTTGGGGGGCCTACACACTTTTGCATTTGTGAGCCATTCCTCCATAATATTTAAAAAAAATTTATTTCATTATTTACTTAAAAGTATTTTACAATTGTGTTGGTATATAGATAATTATATTAATGATATAGACTGAGACATTTTCTTTGACCGAAACATAAAATTATTTTTGCTGCTGCTTTTTAGAAAAATTTAAACATTTACATTGGCCCCTAAAACGTGCTGTGGGCCCTGGACGCAGTGCCTGATGGGCTCATTCTGCCAGAATGCACCTCATATTCAATTTTAGTGCTTTGGTTGAAAGGGGGTTACAGGTTCTCCCCCTCTGCATTCCTCTTGCTTCTCACATTTTCAACGTGAAATCTAAAGCACTTGGACTGATTTTTTTTAAACCAATCATAAAGTGTGGACTTTCTTTGGATTCTGATTTAAACAAACTGTCGAAGAGAAATCTGACATTTATAAGAATTTGCAAATTTTATTTCCTGTTGGATATTTAAAAATAATAAGACTCAAATTTTTCTGTAATAATGGTATTATCATTATGTTTTTTAAAACTTCAATTTTTAAAAAAATTTTCTATTTTTTAAATTACAGTTAACATTCAGTATTATTTTGTACAGCCTAGAGGTTAGACATTTATATACATTACAAAGTGATCCCAATATTTCTGGTACCCAACTGGCATCATACATAGTTATTACAATATCATTGACGGTATTTCCTATGCTGTACTTTATATCCCTGTGCCTGGAACTTGGTCTGGTTTTAATGGCTGGCCCTGCCACTTGCAGTGAATGATTTCACCTCTCGTAACCTCAATCAGTTTCATCATATCAAACAGGGGATAATAATCTCAACCACATGGTTTATATATCATACCTCATGTGTGTAGCCAGTCTACATATGGCCCTGGCACCTTGACACGTGACCCAACAATTAGTGTTGGAGGAAACAGGTTTTTATTAACAGGGTTCCAACCTTTTGGGGAGCTGAGAACACTCCTGCTCAGAGCCCTCCTCTCGCACAACACCCAGCACTTCCCTTGCTCCCCAAGAGGCTGCAAGCCAAAACCATGCCCAAAGTTCCCCATCCCCTTATCTGTTCTTAAGCCGGCTCTGCAAACAGACCTCCATCCCCTCTGGAAGCTGTACTCATGGATTTCAGAGTCGCCATCCTCTTGCAGCAGCTCTCTCCTTCAGGATCTGGAGGACACTGTTCTCAGCCTCCATGCAGTCGTTCAGGGATACATATACCATATTACCTGGCTTGTGGTGGGGTCCAGGGAGACACAGTCCCAAGAGAGTGACTTCTCCGTACATCCTTCAGAGAAGCAGAAGTCTGCTGCTCAGCGTTCCTGGTCGCAGTTCAGCAACAAGCATCCCTCACGAACCTGTGCTTGGTTTGGGAGGCTCTCACAGCTCTGCCAGTTCTGCTGCGACCCTCTCTAGTCTGACCTTCTCATGCCCCGGACCTTGGGGTGCACCCCTGTCTCTCCCACTCCCTCCAGACCTCTTCTCTTCACAGCGGACACTCTCCTTTCTACCCTTTCAGCCTACCCCCATTTAAATGCTTGGCCCAGAACTTTCTGTGACCTCATATCCAGCCCCTCCTATGAGGTGGTAGTATTTGCCGTTTTTGCCAGTTCCCCAGTATCTTTTGCCTTCTTTCAGCTGCCATGTTTAGTCAGGGCAAGAATTCCAGGTGACACAGGGACATTCAGAGTGGGCATCCGCCTCCTCTGGCTATATCACTTGTCAGGATACTCTCTTAAAGTCACACACACCTTTCGCCCTGGGCTGTGGCCCTCTTCCTTTCAGGAAAGGCACAGCTATTAACTCGTCATTGTTATGCAAAGCATCCTAAACACTATCACCCATTTCCCCCTTCCCCTAATCAAGGGTTGTAGGGGATACACTCTGTTATTTTCAGGGGATCCCCACTCTGCACCCCATTACATGTGGAGAATCTACTAGGAGAAGAATTCAGATCCATCAGAATCTTTCTGGGAAAACCTAATCCGTTTCAGTGTTTTGAGATTTTGACTTTTATCTTGGAGACTCCTGCTTTGGATTACAGCGTACTGTAACACAGCAGGCTGATTTGGAATTCTTATCTTGGTTTTGACTTTATACCTTTTAACTTTGAGGTGACATTTCCTCTCTACCAGCCCAGATGTTTGCATCTGTAAAATGGGGGTTATAACACCGGTTTCAGTGGGGGTTGGGGGACGATCCAGTGAGAATATAAACCCTAACACTTCGTAAGCATTTGCAGGTCTGCAGTTATTAAGGGTTACTCCTCCGTCCCCTGCCCCCAGGGCAAGTTGCGTCCTTCTCTGGCTTCTCTGGGGAAGGAAGGATTTTTCATTAGCAGTGCCGTGAATGGACAAATGTATCACCTACCACTTTAGCTACGGCCTGAAGCCGAGCTGCTCCTGTGTCCTGCACCCTGTCCCCCCAGCCGCAGGCAAGCCTCTGCCCCCGAATTCTAATTTCAGCTGCTCAGAGGTAGCCAGAGGAAGTTTGATTGCTGACAGACTCTGGCATCACAGCACGATCCAATCAACTCTCTTTCAGAGCAAAAATCCCCTTCAGATTGTAATCAGCGTCCATTCTCTCCCTTCCCATCCGCTCTGGTCCTCAAGAATCGGGACGGCTTGTTTTGCCTCTCAGCCTCAGCTGTCACCCTGTGCCTTTCCTGGGAGCCAGGCAGCCTGGCATCTGGTCGGCCCCTTGTTCACTATGTTACGTGTGGCGGGCCAGCTTCTCTCTAAACCCCACTGGCCATATAGGGGTTTGTATTACTCAACATGTAACATGGCTGACCAAATAAGAGAGCATGCTTGAAAAATAATTGGTCAATAAACTGTTGTCATGATGCTCAGAAGCATTATTTTTGTATACACTTGCAACAGCTTCTTCAGCTTGAAAGTCTGTGTATGGTGCAAAATAGTTTCTGCCATGAAGAGATGGAGCAGTTTGTTTGTGCAAGGATACCTGAATTTCTCATTCATTCGTTCATTCAACAAATACTGCATTTCTCATTCTGTGTCAGGAACTGTCTTAGACTCTGGATATAAAAGAACTATAGTTCCTTTACAAACAATTATTAAACACCTGCCTGGACCCTGGAGGCTAGAGTGATTAATCCACAAATATATATTGGGAACTTTAGATATGAAAGGAACCATGCATAGAACTGCAAGGGGGGGAAAACAGGACAAGGAGTTTAAAGCCTAAGGAGGAGATAAAAATTAAATAAATACTTTCATAAATAATTATTTCAACACACTTTTTAGAAAAAATGCCTTGAAGAGAAAAGCATCCTGTATTTTGAGAACTTACAACTGGGCATTTATTTTACTCTGGGAAATCAAGGAAGCCCCGCACAGGCAAGAGGTGGAGTTGGAGCTGAAGGGGCAGTTTGAGTTAGCTGGGGGTGGGTTCAGGCGGGGGGGGGGAGGCCCGGAGGCTTGCGGGGGGGGGGGGGGGGGGGGGGGGGAGCTGTGTGTGCTCCGGGAGGGAGGGAAGGCTGTGTGGCTGGAAAGAAGGGGGAGTGGAGGGGCCCTTAAGAGACTGTCTGGGGCCAGATCATGAAAGATCTGGTGGAGAGGAATAAGACCTACCCTGGAGCAGCCCAGAGATTGTTAGAAGAGAGAGGTTAGCAACAAAACAAGGATAAAAGCTGCCATATTTATTCAGTGCGTGAGCACTCAAAGGAAGGGGTCGTTATTTCAGGGTCTGGTTTAAAATTTTTTTTTGGCTTTAAGAAAGTATTCAAAAAGGGAGCTCTGGTTTTGAAAAATAGGAGGGAGTCTGCCAAGCAGCTCTAGTAGAAAGGTGATGGGCACCCAACTTTGAGGGAATAGCCCGAGCTAGGTCTGTGGGGACAGATTGCTGGTGGGTGTAGGGAGCTGGCATGTGGCTTGAATGGGGCCAGAGGGCCATGAGAAGGGGGCTGGAGGAGAGGCAGGAGCCAGACACTGAGTTTCATTGGATGCTGAGTTTTGGTGGGGTTTTACTATGCGGTATTTTGTTTGTATTTTTAATTGACTTCATTTTTTAAGAGAGTTTTAGGTTCACAGCAGAATTGGGCAGAAAGTACAGGGAGTTTCACTGTACCCGCTGTTCCCCATCCCCAGGCTTCCCCACGGTGAACGTCCTACACCAGAGTGATGCATTTACACCTGAGGAATCTGCACTGGCACATCGTTATCACCCAAAGTCTATAATTTATATTAGAATTCACTCTTGGAGTGGTACTGTCTATGGGTTTTGGCAACTATGTAATGACATGTATCTGCCATTATTATTCGTATAGAATAGTTTCACTGCTGTAAAATTCCTCTGTGTTTCTCCTATTTATCACTTCCTTCCCCCTTCCCCTTGGCCAACCACTGATCTTTTTACTCTCTCTATAGTTTTGCCTTTTTCAAAATGTCACATAATTGGAATCAGATATTATGTAGCCTTTTCAGAGTGGCTTCTTTCACTTTGTGCATTTAAGGTTGCTATTTAGTGGCGTTTTCGTAAAGCAGATCAGATCTGCTATTATCAAGGATACTCCTCCTGAAGGATGGGTTAGAGGTGGAGGTGAGACGAAATCCAGGAGACAGGTTGGCGGCTGTGCTGGTAATCTCAGGAGCTTTGGGTCCTCATATTTTTTATCTTTTCAGTTGCCAGGTTGTGATCATTTTGTGATAATGTCTCCTGAGGCATCTGTGCTCCACTCGATATGTGCTATCCAACAAGTGACCTTTATTTAACTATAAATAAATAAAATTTAAATTTTAGTTGCTCAGGCACATTCAGCTACATTGCAACTGCTTGGTAGTCATGTGTGGTTAGTGGCCACCATATTGGACTGTGCAGGTGTGGAGCATTTCTGTTGCAGCAGAAATCCCTATTGGCCAGCATCAGACTAAATCTTTGAGGACCTCTTTATGGCTTGCTAGAAAGATTACAGACTTTGGAGTCAGAAATAGGTTTTAAGTTGTTGTCACGATATTCATTAGTGATGTTTTTTTAAATTGTGGTAATATAATATCTATAACATTTGCTATTTTAACTATTTTCCAGTGTAAAATGAAGTGGTAGTAATTACATTCACAGTGTTGTGCAGCCATTACCACTATGTAGTTCCAGAACCTTTGCATCACCCCAGCGATGCTTGCCAGTTCCCGACACACCTTTCCCAACCCCTGATATTCTCAGGCTACTTTCTGTCTCTGTGAACTTGCTTATTCTAGATATTTCACATAAGTACAATCATTGACTATCTTTTTGTGTATAGCATAATGTCTTCAAACTTCACTCGTGTTGCATCATGTATGTTAACATATTCCTTTTAATGGCTGACTGATATTCCACTGTATGGATACGCCACAGTTTTGTTGACTCATTCACCTGCTGATGGACAGTTAATTGTTTCCACCTTTTGGCTTAGTGATACGCTTTTGAATAATCTGTTACTTACTGTAATTTTCTCAAGCATCCTGTCAATGAAATGGGAGTTTTAATCCTTAAATCCTAGGGTTGTTGTGAGGATTAGAAGACACACCAAACATAAAGCACTTGGGATAAAGTTCCCAGTCGCAGTTGTTAATTTTCCTCCTCCTTTTCATCCAGTCCTTCTCTTTTGCCCCCTTGGTACCTGGACCCTGTGTATTAGAAGCTCAGTAACTGTTTGCCAATTGTTGATCCTCTCAGGGCCCATTAGCTCAGCTCTGATTCTTGGGCTGTAGAATGTGAGGAGAATATTTAATTTGACCTCTGCATGTTTAATGTGTAGGAGGTTTCAGGTTGGTGGAAATAATACCTCTCAAGTGTCACAAGTCCTGGGATGCAGATGATGACCCGTGTTCCTCATTAAACTAATAATTCCTCTCAGGGGAAGTGTGGTGGAAATCAGCACTTGACATTTAAAGGTAGATGAAGTCATAAGGAGATTATGACTTGGCCTTGAAGAACGTTTCTTGGACCAGATTAGAAAATCACATGAGAGGGTAATTGTTTTCTGGGGTCAGACCCCATGTTCTCTCCAGTCCAGGGCTGGAGGCATAGACTGAGTTCCAAGTGACTCCTTCTCTCTGATGGAGGTACATTAGGAGTCCAGGGTGCTTCTCCAAATGGACTCAAATGACAGGAATTTCTTACATTCAATTCAATTAAAAAGATATTAAGCAGTGTCTTACTTCAGATACTTTTACCTGTATTCTAGAGGCCTAGACAATGAAGGCACTTAATATCTCATATGACAATAAATTTGGAGGTAGATGACCTTTCGGCTCAAAACATCACTGCCCAGGGTTGGCCTCTCTCTGGTTGTCTTGGCCTTCGCCTTGAGGTTCCAAGGTGGCCTATAGCACCCCAAGATTTATGGCCTAACACAGCATCCAAAGCAGAGATGAGGAGAGGAGCCAAACAGAAAACAGAATTCTCCTTGGGAGCTTTTTCTTTTATTAGACGAAAAGGCTTTTCCAGAAGTAGCCTCAAGGATTTCACCATGTGACTCTGAGACAAGAGTGAGTCACGTGGTCACCTCTGTGTGCAGTGGAGTCTGGGGAAATGAACTTTTTCATCCTTTAGAGCAAGGGTGTCCAACCTGCAGCCTGTGGGCCACATGCAGCCCAGGATGGCTGTGAATGAGGCCCAACATAAAACCTTAAATTTACTTAAAATATGATGAGATTTTTTTTGTGTGATTACATGTTGCAATGTATTTAATGGGTGGCCCAAGACAACTCTTCTTCCAGTGTGGTCCAGAGACACCAAAAGGTTGGATGCCCCTGCTTTGGAGAGAGCATTAGATAAGAAAGATGTGGGAAGAGATTGAGCAGTAGACAGCTAGTCAATACTATTTACCTGATCACCTGTGTTGCTAGGTAAATGGAAACATAGATATGGAGAAGAGAGATGTGCATGCTCCCAGTGAACCAGAAACATGGTAAAATGGAGTAAGTCCTAAAAAAAGGTGTATGAGAAAGCTAGGCTGTAGAAAGTTGAAGGGAGGAATGGTTCACACTGTGTCATCCTGGAATCCTTCATGGAGGCAGTGGCGATGTGCATGAGGCATTCAATGATCATGAAGTATTTGGGCTCAAGTCAAGGCAGCTGATACTGAGGGAATAGCATACACAAAAGCGCAGTTAGAAATTCAGGTATATATATATATTTTAAGGTGTAGGTGTGGAATGTCTTTGATAAAATGCAGTAAGGAGGGAAGTGAGATATAAAGGTAGTTTATTGCCTTGAGTGCCAGGTTTAGGTGTTTGGTCTGTTCTGAAGACACCAGGTAGAAGGTAAGGTTTTTGAGTTGGGGTGGCCATGATCTGCTCCCCCAAATCCTATTCTTTATATTTGGTGATACATTTGCCATCATGGATCACTCTTAAGTTTTTGCGACTCCATTTCTTATTTGTTGTACCCAGTGGCCCGTATCATTCCCCAAGTTCTCTGAGTAGCAGTGTAGACACTGGGTGTGTGAGCCATGCAAGCAGGCTCTCATCTTCTAAACTTTAATGCTTTCAAGTCAACAGCATGAAAGGCAGCTTCCCTTGCTTCCGCTCGACAGAGAAGTCACGTCAGCTTAGGGCCGCTTAGGGCCGCCCAGGGGCTTCCTTGTGAATTTACTGCTGTTTTCCCTACTTGGCTGCTTCAGTACTAAACATGACTTGCTGCTTATCTGTGCCAGTTCATCTGCCTTGTAGTCATTTTGGTCAGATCTGACAGTCTTTCTCTGCTCTAAATCCTTCCTTGACTCACTAATATTCTTTGCCTAACCCAGAAGAGTTTTTCTGCTGATGCCTGTGCTTCCCAGCCGCACCCCCTCCACCCAGGGTGCTCTCCCGCTGCAGGAAGGATGCGAGGGCCCTGCACACCTTCTCTGTGTCTCTGCGCATGTTTCCCTCTGACCACAGTGTCTTTCTCTGATGTTTATTTCCCTCTGCTCAAAACTGCTTCATAGGAGTAATTAATCTCTCAAATCCTTCTTAAGCACTGTATCTTTTTTCCCCTTAGACTTTCCTGTCTTGGAATAGTTTTGGATATATAGACAGTTGGCACAGATAGTACAGACACTTCCTATATATCCTTGACCCAGCTTATCCTAATGTTACACCTTACGTTACCATGATATATTTGTCAAAACTAAGCAATCGACATTTTTACATTGCTGTTAACTAAACTATAGGCTTTATGCAGATTTCACTCAATTTACACTAATGTCCTTTTGTTGTCCCGGGACCTAATCCATGTTGCATTTGGTCATGATGTTTCCTTGGTTTCCTCCAATATGTGACAGTTCCCTCCCTCCCTCCCTTCCTCCATTCTAACTTTTCCTTTCTTGTTTTTTTATGACCTTAACAGTTGAGAAAAGCACTGGTCAAGTGTTATAGAATGAATGCCCCTCAACTTGGGTTTGGGTATGTTTTCTCATGATTAAACAGGCTCTATGGGTTTTGGGGGTAACACACCGCAGAGGTGAAGGGCTGTGTCCACATGTCATATTGAAGCGTGTATGATATCAACCTGATGTTAACCCTGATCACTTGGGTAAGGTCTCCCAGGTTTCTCCACTGCAAAGTTATTATTTTTCCCTTTGTTTACTCTCTTTATTAGAATCAAGCCACTAAGTTCAGTCTACATTGGACAGGAGAATTAAGCTCCACCTCCTGGAGGGAGGAGTTACCTTTTCAGAGCCTTCCTGGCCCCTTGAGATCTAGTGAGCTCTTACCTTTCAGTGGCTGTTGGGCATTCACCTGTCTGTCCTCCCCACACTAAACAGTGGACTCCCAAAGTCAGGGGAGGACTCAGTCTTTGGCAACCCCCTCAACCTTCCGTCTGATTTGCTTTCGAGCTTACTTTTTAGGTTTGAGGACAGAAGATAAAATCCTTTTTGACCCAGGCGCCTGATGATCAATGGGCTTCTCCGCATGCTTCACTGCCCTACCTAACTCTCACTGTGGTACCAGTTGCCACTCGATATATCGATAAAGAGACAACTCAATTGTTTTGACTTTCGTCCACCTTTTGCAGTGATTCTTCTTTTCCAAGCTAATGTATCAGGGTAAGTGAAGGAGCACAATAAGATGCTACATAGATTTTCTTTTTGGGCAAAGACATGCTTCTGTGTGCTGACAGGATCATAAAACATGAATTAAGAGATCAGTTATTAATGAGATACTCCAATCTAATATCATAGCAATGAAGCCCTTGGCTTTACGCAGAATGTTTGGTACTTGTTAAATAACAACTAAGATGTCTTTTCTTGCCTCTCTTTTTCCCCATAGCAGAGTAAACCTAGAACAATCTAAACCAGAATCTTTCAAGGTCTGGTCCAGAAAAAGTGTAGAAAAATGACTATCCAAACCCAAACAAACACATATACAGGCATATTAGAGATTCATACTGTAAATCAGCATTTTCAGTGACTAGATTCTGAGCAACTTTCCAGTCAATAGACCCATTTCTCTTTGCTTATTTGAACATTCCTTAAATTTACTTGACCATAGGATATCCTATTTCCTATTAATGTCTTATGAATACAGGGTTCCTTGGAATAAGTTTTCAGAAAAATGACTGTTGCCGACACTGCCCATCTCCTCCTGGATCATGTGTCTGCAAACTGAGAGGGGCAAATTGAAGTAACAATCTGTAGTTATAAGGGAGATACAGCCCAAATTTCACTTTGGTCCTTAGTTGTTTTGTGTCTTCAGTTAGAGTAGTGAATTTTACGTCAAGATAGCCGGACAATTGCCTTTGGCCAAGTTGCTCTATTCTCCGCACCCCCCGCTCCCCGACAGCCGGGTTAGCTAGCTTGAGCTTCAGGCCCAGCTGAGCAGGCCTCCCCAATTACTTACTTACTTCCTTCTAAATAGATTACATTCCTCTCTGACTTTAAGCTTAGTGTTGTGTTGGTTGAAAACATTAAAAATAATGAGAATGTAAATAAGTTAACTGCAATCTTTTGATCTGGTAATGGACTCTCTGATTTGCATTTTTTTTTTTTTCTTCCAGATTCCAGCTAAACAGCATGGCAGGGCTTTGGAATCTAAATTAATTTGCCATTTTAGTCTTCAGGAAGCTGGACAGATAGCACCCAGGTCCCTGGGCCTTTGTCGCGACCCTTTAGCACATGTGCCCTTGTCATCTGGTGCTAAGGGCTTTGCTCCGGAGGTGTGAGGTCACCTCCCTTTTGCTCCCTTTTAGCAATTTACACCTTCTGTGTTCTTGAGAGCCTACTTTGTGTGGTGTAGCCACTATCTTCTCACTTTTTATTTATGGCCTATTTTTTTTTTCTCTAGAAACACATATGTATTTGTGTATAAAGGGCAGAGAGTTGAGTATAATGGAAAAAGGGAATTACACTAGATGAAGCAGAAGACCTTACTAGCTAGCTGTGTGATTCTGACATCTCTGAACTGTGGTTTTCTCATTTGTACAATGGGGCTGATGATAGGCTGCACACACAGGGTTGTCGTGAGAATGTAAGCAGTGCCCAGCATACAAGTATGCAGAGTGCAGAGCTGACTTTGAATAATGGGGACAATCTCCCAGGGTGTTGGTGAAAACGAAGGAGATACTGAACTGGGAGGTGCATCTGTGTGGGAGCCATCAATATAATTTATTTATTTAGTGATTTCTAAAGTGTCTCACTCAACACACCTCTCCATGAAGCACCTTAGTCATTACAGAGAATGGAATGCTTGCCCACGGTCAGCCCCTTTAAGGACTGTGGAGAAATACTACGTGTGCCTCTTCCTCTGACCCCACCTCCATTATCTTTTCTACAGTTTTCCACTCCAAAGCCCCCTCCTTGGATATCCATGGGTACCAGAGGTACCAGGTCATTCTGCTTCAGGTAACAACTCCCACCGAAGCAGCAAGGTACTCTTCAAGTTGGAGGTTGGTGGTTGACTATAACTGCATCTTTGACTCTGGTCAATTACCTGGCATTTCATTTCCCCCAAGAGTCCAAGGGGTTTGCATGTGTTGAGCACAGACTTTTTGGTCAGCGTTATATTCAGTTCTTCACATGTATTCCCATTTACTGCTCGCAACAAACTTAAACATATAGGGGTTAGTGTCCTCATTTTACAGATGATGGAGGTTAGGCTCAGAGAAATTAGGCAAATTGGTCTAGGTTGGCAGATGCAGGATTTGAACTCAAGTCTGTATAATTTCGATACCCAGGTACTATGTACATCACCTTCAGAAAGTAGAGATGGCTCTGGGCAGGTTCATTCACACCACTGGTAGGAGAAGGTAACAAGAGAAAACCTAGGCACTATCTATCTTATTCTTTCCCATAAGATGTTGGAGTGGTTTTTCTTCCAAACTTAATTGCTTATTTCTGCTTAATGATGTATTAGTAAGCCTAACTTCTTGGCTTGGTCAGTGTCTATGTTTACAAAATGAAAGAACTGGGCAACCTTTGCTGCATGAAGATAATATAATTCTAGAGAATGAGTGTAAGGGGACATTTTAGGGGTTGGTGGGTTGGTTGGATGGACAAATACTGTCTAAATAGGTAGCAAAGTTCAGGGCTTGGTAGGAGGTACAGATCTGAGTTCTACTTGCGAAACTAAGAGATGCTGTATTGGTCATACTCTATTTTCTATTTTCTGTACCTTATCTTGATTTGATATCTGCAAATCCTTTGAAAAGACACCCAAACTCTAGTGGAATAGCTGGCTACATTGGACAAAGGCTTCATACACATGGATTTAGTCTTGACTATACCTGTTGGCCATGTAGCTCTGGACAGATTTCATAATGACCCTAAAATCCACTAGGGAAATAGGAATATGAAGGTAAAAGAGAAGACAGCAAAAATTATAGAATTGAGGATGCTGTGATGGAGGGAGTTATTCTCCCACTGCATCTTGTTCATTTCCTCTATGACACCACCGGTTGTAACCATGCATTAATTTTTGCTTTGTTTTAATTTTGGGGTAAGGACAGACTGCCTGTGTTTGAAAACCTAGCTCTGCCAGTTCCCAGCTGTGTGACCTCAGGCAAGTTCATAATCACACTTTCCTCATCTATCATCCACAGATTTTGCAAGGTACATGGAGAGCCCTCAAAAGGCAGCTGTGGTTTTAATTCATATTTGTTTCCCTCACCCTCCTCTTTGTTGTAAACCCATATGGGTAAGGACGTTATTTGTTTATTTTCCACTGAACATCCAGGGCCTAGTGCCTATTCGATACATATTAGGTACTCAACATAAATTGTTTGCATGAATAAAAGAATGAATGTAAAAAATAATAAAGAAAAGCAAACAAACAACGAAGAGTGAGTGACCATCAAGAATAAGCTTTTTGGGCTTGAGGAATCAGTAGACTAGCGGCTTGGCTCTAGGCAGTCACTCCCTGCGGAAAACACAGATCCCAGAAAAAACACTGGGGTGATCTCTTTCTTTCTGATGGACCCTCCGGTGTAACCCTGGCCGTTTTAGCATCCTGAGTCTCTTCATGTAGCCACACTCTGTTCCTGTCCCAGGGAGAAAAACATGTCCCCTGCTCCTGTGCAGGCTGCCCATGTCTGGTGCTATCCACATTCTGGAGGAAAAACAAACAAACTAAAAAAACACAACTAACTTACGTTTGGATGAAAAAATACATGGGGCCCTTAGGAAAAATGGGCACCAGGAGGACCGGGCTAGCATTAGCATTACACACCATACCTCCACCGAGCTGCTTCCCTTCCCTGCACGCCTCCCTCCTCGCCCTTTTCATTAGTCTTAGGTCTAGGGTTGAAACCCATGTTTATTCTTTCCTCTTTTCTTAGCTTGAGGCTCAGGGATGAAGACATGAAAACAAAATAAATCATCAAGGAGTTGGGGGGAATTGCATCAAGGAAACAGCTTCCTAGGCAGGGAAATAGGCTGCCTGTGATTTCCCGGTCACTCTGTGGGGCGCGTGAACATGGGTTGTGTGTGTACACATAAATTAACACTGCCACCCCTTGACGCTGCTGTCTTCCAGATCCTAGACATCTTCCCCAAATGTCTGCAGTACTGAGAGTTAGCCCAGCCCTTTGCCGCTTGGGAACCCCATGGTACTGGGAATGAGTGACGCTGGGAAGGGGAGGGTCTCTGGGGTCCTGGGCTTATTTTGGCTTCGAGTCTCTCTCTCCACACTGCCTGTGTTTTCATCAGCCTTAATGCATGGCGTCCTACTCCCAACCCGCCTGCAGGATCCATTAACATATGTGGAGGGCCTTGAAGTCTTATTAGCAGTGCCATGGCGTAGGGTTTAATTTTCTCCTGTTATGTTGCTTTTGAGGATGGATTTTTCCTTCACATGTTCGTGTGGATGGTTGTGAGGTTTTGCTGGCTGCTTTTATCAGTCACGCTATGCTGGAGATCTCTTTCTTCTTTCTCTCCCTCTCTCCCTTTCTCTCTCTGCTAGAACTCATGGGGCCATCTGGGGAGTTGCTCTTCCAGCTTCCAGATTTTTTGGAGTAACATCTAAGAGGAAGACGCTCCGGGTGACATTTTCTGAGTAGTCCCAGCGCTCCTCTTCTCCTTCCCTCTTCTGTCTCTACTTTATCCAGCCCACCCTGCCTCCTTTGATCTCTTCTTTCTTAATTTTCTCTTTATTATTATTCATTCATTCATTCATTCATTCATTCATTCATTCATGGAACCAAGCATTAGGCCAGATGTGGGAGGGGTACAAAAATGCAGAAAGCACTAACTCAGTCTTTAAGAAAGTCACATTCTAAGAGAAAAGATAAAATTGGTCTAGAACTTACTAATGCTGAGCAGAGCGGGCTTAGCAGGAAGATAGTGAGCAGAAGAGTAGACAGTATAAGCTGTTTAGAGCTGGGATCCTGGAACCATATGTGTGGGTGGGGCTGAGATGCTCTCTCCACCCCTTGGTAGCTATGCGATCTTGGGCAGCTTACTTAACTTCTCCAAATCTCACTATTGCCATCTGTTCCCATCTATAAACAGGGGTGAAAATTACAGGATGTAGTTCATAGGGTGTTTGTGAGTTTGCAGTGATGTTCTTCAAATAAAGCATGATGCCTGAGCCTCAGGTAGTGCTGCACAAACATTATCTATTGTTACCACTTTTCAATGACATCATGGCAGTTCAGCTAATAATCTCTGCTAGTCTCTCCCAGGGAGAAGCAACCCCAGGCACTGGGGTGATCTGAGAAAGCTTCTTGGATGAGTTATTTTCAAACTGATTCTTAAGGATGAGTAGGCTGTGTACCAGTGAACTTGGGGTGAGAGCTGAATATAGTTCTAACAAAAGGAACAGGTGAGCAAAGTGACAAAGGGGCCCTGGAGATTTCACTTTATGTCTGTAGAGTTTAAAAACCTTCTATGGGTGAATTATCAGGTGTACCTGTCTGCGCCCTTAAAGTTTGCACTGAGACTCTGAATAGGAACAACAGTGTGGTAGGCTGAATAATGCCTCTCCTTCCTCAAGCTATCCATGTCCTGATCGCTGGAACTGGTGAATGTTACCTTATATGGAAGAAAGGTCTTTGCAGATGCAGTGAAGTTAACGATCTGAGATGGGGAGATTATCCTGTATTATCCGGGCGGGCCCTCAAAGAAAGCACAAGTGTCGAGCAAAGAGAGAGGCAGAAGGAGATTCGACATTAGACAGAAGGGAAGAAGGCAGTATGACCACAGAAGCAGAGTTTGGAGTGATGTGACCATAAATCAAGGAATACCAGCAACCACCAGAAGCTGGAAGAGACAAGGAACAGATTCTCCCATTGAACCTCCAGAGGGAGTATGGGCCTCCTGACACCTGGATTTTGGCCCTGTGAAACTGGTGTGGATTTTTTTGGCCTCCAGAAATGTGAGAGATGAAGTTTCTGTTGGTTTAAGCCACGGAGTTTGTGGTACTTTGTTACAGCAGCCAGAGGAGACAAATATGCATGATAATATCACTGTATGTGTTTCCAGCCCAGCCCAAGGACAGCGCCTTAGGAGATATGCGGTCCATGTGCGGGGATGAAACGATAGTGGACAGGATTGCTCTTGGTTGCCCCCTATTTCTTGAAACCTTGCCTCTCATTTCTTGCTCGCCCTGCCTTGGTTTTTCTGCGGTGGGGGTGAAAGAGCACGCATGCTCCGTAGCCACGGTGACCAGGAGCCAGCTATGGACGCGAAGGTCAAGAGACACTGCCCAACCAACCGAGCTCATGGAGTCCCCACGCCCCTTCTCTTCTGTGGTCTCACAGAATGGCCTCAGACTGGACCTCCACCTCGCTGAGCCTGTGGTTTCCTCACTGTCCCCGCCTCCCTGAGCTTCTGCAGAGGAGACACTATGAAAGGTGGGCCAGGGATACGGGTGTAGCAGGTTTCTGGCCATGGGCCCCGTTCGTACTCTCATTTGTTATGCGTGTTCCAGCTCCGCATAAAGCTGTGTTTGAAGAAATGAGTCTTTCCTAAAAACAGTTTGGAAAGTTCTAAATGACATTTCAAGTTCACCGCACTCACTCTGTAGCTCAGGAAACCAGGGACCCAGCCAGGGGAGACAGATATTCTTGTAAGTTAGTGGCAGCACCAGGCGTTCAAATGGAGGCCTCCGGGCCCAGGCCGGGCGGCGCAGTTGGTTGGAGTGTCGCCCCTTACACCTAAAGGTTGCAGGTTTGATCCCTGGTCAGGGTGTGTGTGGGAGGCAATCAAGCGACATTTCTGTCCCACATCAATTTTCCTCTCTCCTCCTCCCTCATTTCTCTCCCCCTCTCTCTTCCTCTCTCTAAAATATATACGTTAAAAAAAATTTTAAATAAAATAAAATGGAGGTCTCTAGGCTCCTCTTCCTGGCACTGAAACCCCAATTCTAAGCTGACACAGAGGGGAGGCTGGTTCAGAGGTAGGACTCACTTTGGGAAGCTCCAACTCATTGATAACTAGCCTTTCCCAAGTTCTATTCACTTCCCGCAGACTTTTTACCATCCTTGCCGCATTAACTCGAATTATCTCACCAAGCACGTACCATTTTTGTTTCATTTTTCACCTGATAAAACTGGTCAGGGCTAAGTGATTGGCCAACAGTCAGGCAGCTAGATGTGGCAGAGTTAGGGATTCAAACTCCTGACCATCTGGCCTTTTAGCTTAAATGTTCTTTCCTGTCTGAACCTGATGGTCACAGTCACAGAATGCAAATGACTCCATGGGTGTGGATCATTCTGGGACTTGCATTCTGTTAACAACAGCTTATGAGCAGCTGTGTGCTGCTTTGTAAGATATGACAGGAAATGGGGATGCAAAATATTATTTCTTCATCCTTGGGAAGAGGTGATAGTTGACCAGGTCCTCACCTAGCCATGCATAAGAAAACAGCCATGGCACCCTGACCAGAGTGGCTCAGTTGGTTGAGCATCATTCCACAAAGCAAAAGGTCACCGGTTCGATTCCAAGTCTGGACACGTACCTGGGTTGCTGACCAGTCCCCGCTTGAGGCCAATCAATGTTTTTATCACACACTGATGTTTCTCTCCCTTCCTTTCTCCCTCCCTCCCCCTCTCTAAAAATAAATAAATAAAATCTTTATTTAAAGAAATTATAAAAAAGAAAATAGCCATGGCTATCGCTGCAGACCTAGGTCCACACTTCAGTTTGAGTCAAACAGCTCATGTGTTCTTGTTTCCCTAAATGAAGGATGCACTCAAGCAATTGAAAACAACTCTGGGACAATCTTGTTCCATTACGTCTAATGGAATTGAGTGTTTGTGGCACACATTGTGTGCCGATATTTTGCAGAAACAAGGTGAGATTTCCCATTACTCTGAGGATGGATGAGACATAAAATGAACTCAGAGACTTCTCGCTTTGTCACAATAGAGCTAGTGAGTCACATTAGAAGATTTGGGGGAAGAAAATGTATTTTTGGTTTCTGCTTTGTAGCCTCCCATACAGCCTACGCCTTCTTTTCCATGCAATTGTCTTTTCGCTAATAAATTGGGTGGCGAGAGGCCCATATAATAAGGCCCTCATAAAAGAACCCATCCTGCTGTTTAAGGAAATGTCACTGCTGTTTGGAGTACAAGGACCACGCTCTGAATATGGCGTTTTGTTTTGTTTTTTCCAGATTGTTTTCTACTGTACTGTCATTTTGTTTTTCTTTTCTTTCTCTTTTTGTTTTCTTAACCTCCTGCTCCCGAAGAACAGGGAAGTTTCTGCCTCTAGCGTGGAGGCTGTGTCTGCCTCTATCTCTCACCATCTGTCTTTGTCTCTTGTGTGTAAAAATGTTTTGGCAGATCGTTCCTATCTCAGTGAATAAAGTGCCCATGACAGAGCGAAATGCAGCGACCAGAAAAGAAACTATGTGATTCATGAACATGGACTCTCTCTGGGGCCCATTTCTACCTGGGCTGTTTCCTTCTTTCTTTCTGTCCTCGCTTTTATTAAGTTGTTTTCTCCTTGGAGCATGACAGGAGATTTCCTTGCTCAAGGACTTTAAGAGACACAAAATGTCCCATCTCACACAATGAGAGCCATGGTATTTCTCAGAGATCATCCGATCCTCTCTCTCTTTCCACTCCAACCGTAATCAAGGATGATCTTGGGTCGCTAGAGAAGCCAGCCTCATCATGCCAGGCCTCCTCCTGAAATCTCCTCCCAGTTGTCGTAGGCACCAGGCTGTGCAAAGGCCCTGCGGGGTTATCTAGCTGTGGTCCAGCCGGGCTGTGTTGCTGATGGGCAGTCTGAGGCCCAGAGGGATGAAGGCTACACTGTAATGGCTGCCCAAGGTCACACAATAGCGTGCTGAGCTGGGCCTTGCTTTCACTTTCAGCCTCGTCACATAGACATAAAGAGATGGGCATGTCTTGTAAAAACAGTAGCACCATGCCTTTTGTGGCCGTTTACAGTTTATATTAAGAGTGTCTGTGCCCGGGAACTCATCTGACCATGGTGGCAGCAATTCTGTGAGACAGACGCAGATGACCATTAATGTCTCCTGTTTGCAGAGATGGGAAGTGAGGAGAGCTGCCCAAGGTAACGCAGCAAGGAAGGGGCAGAACCAGACTCCTGCTCTGTGGGCTGGGACCCTCTGCTTCTGCTGCTGGTGCTGGGCCTCAGTCCCCACACAGGGCGTAGCCTCGTAGAGCCTGGTGACCACGGGACAATGACTGATTCTTTAGAGGGGGAGGGAGACTCCTGCAGCGCATACAGGCATTTTCCTTCTGCAGCCAGTCTTCCTGCCCCCGCAGGGCCATGGCCATACCCCGCTCCCGTCCATGTCACTTTCTCTGCCGTGGAGGGTGTGGGCAGGGGCCGTCGGTGTCATGTCCAGGAGAAGAGTCATTTATGCTTGCCATCCAGGGAACAAAGCACAAAGATTCTTCTCTGGGCTCTGCATCTTAGTGAAATGCCGTAGCATCAGCTGGGGTCTTCTCTCTCTTTAAGAAAGGTAATTTTTGGTCTTAGAGACTCTTTCCAGACTTAACAGATCAGTGCATTAAAAATCCATAAATATTTGATCAGCAGGTGGTCCTCAGAGAGGCTCTTGACAGAAGAGCTGAGTGGGTATATGGGCCCCTTTCCACCTTTCTCCTTCTCCCTTCACCTTCCTCCCCCACTCACCCCAAACATTTCGATAATCTATTTACTAATGAACTCAATATTAATGTATTCATTTTTCTCCGTTAGTGTCAGATTTCATTAGGAAACATGGGAGGCCTGACATTAATTGCATGAAAAATGGGTCTCAGGGAAGCTGTTGGATCTTCTTAACAGAGAAGAAGTTTCTCCAGAAAAAAAGTATGTTGATTCTCTGCTGGTCTGATGAAATTGGCGATGTGGTAGCCACAGATTGTGTGTGCGTGTGCTCTCAGCGGACCCTTCGGAGTAGGGGGCAGTTCCCTGGCCTCTCCCTGCCTGTGTAATACATAGGTCCCACGCACCCTTCGGATCTCAGTTTCGGTGTCATGTTGGGGGGTGAAGAGACCACTCAGTGTGGAGTTGGGCTCATGAAAATCCTTTCCTGACCCTTAAAATCCTGTGATTTTAAAATCCTGTGGAACAAAATCAGTTCCCTTCTATGAACCTCGCTTTGCTCATTGGCAAAATGGGAAATCTAATATCGTACCTCATATCTGTGTCGAGGAAAATTACACATCTTGGAGTTAGACAGATGCACGGACTACATTTATAAACTGTTTTACCTCCAGAAAGTCGCTGTCCCTCTCGCATCCTCAATACCTTCATCTGAAAAATTGGTGCACTGCTTTTAATTCAGGGATTGTTAAGACAATTGAATGAAGGAGAGCATTGTCCCAATATGCCATGGTTGCGAGTTGAACCTCCAGTCAGGGCACATATAAGAATCAACCAATGAATGCATAAACAAGTGGGACAACCAATCTCTCTCTCTCTCTTTCTCTCTGGGAATCAATAAATACAATTCTTTTTTTTTTTAAAGAAAATTGAAGCAATAATTCTGGCAAACCACCAGCCTAGTGCAAGGCAAGATCATACACATGGTCTTGGGCAACATATGGTACGGGATAAAGAAATTAAAATGACCTTTTTGTTGCTCTTTGTTTGAACTTCTCAAAGAATGTTAGGATGGGCCTAATGGCAGGAACTTTGATCTGGAACCCAGAAGTCAAAGTTATTTCCCTGCTACTAAATAATTGTAATTCCTTGACTAAACCAGGGAACTCGTGGCTGCCTTCTCCCCAGGGGCCCCTGTGGACCCACCTGTGCAGTGGGAGCTGCCCATTCATTCCATGGTAGCTGGTCACATCCAGCAGAGGCGCGGTGGGGACGTGTTGATTTCTTGGATCCCTCACATTAAATGTGATTTGCATAGGTGTACTTTTAAAAACCTGTTTTCATTAATTCGATATTAGCATTATTTATTCCCACTCATGTGTTTATTTACTTATACTGCTCCTCTTCCCCAAAATAATGTTAGATGGCTTATTTATTCTTGCATGCTGTGACAGCTAACAGGATCAGAGCGGAGGGAAAAAATGGAAGCCTCCTATTCTGAGGTCTGTATCTAATGGTGTCTTGCATCTCTCTTTAACTTCACCCTTTGTGACCACAGTTGCAGCTGTGGGAGAGTGAGGTGACGTGGCCCCTCTCAGGGCCCAGGCACTCCGGGACCTGGAGCTTCCGAGTAGAGGACAGAGGGGTGGGAGGCCACCTGCCGAACGGGAAGGGTAATGGGGTGGTGGAGAGCTGCTGCCGGAGAATCAGGCATCCTAGGCGAGGCCGGGAGTGCTGTGGGAGCCCTGGGCTGGCTGGATCCTGATTGGCCATGAGTTGTGGGACTTGGTACGGTGCTCGCAAAGCACTCAGCACAGACCCGGCACCAAGTCCATATGAGGTATCATTATTACTTACCAGGATCTGGAGCCTGAAATGGATTTCCCCCAATGGCAGGAGGAGCTAAGGACTAAGGCAAGGGTCCTCCCTGTGGGGAAGCAGGGAAGCAGGTGCTGCTGGCCCCGGTTCCAGGCCCCCCCCCCCGCCCCCGAAGCCCTGACTTCCCCTTTTCACCTCCTGAAGAACTTTCTTTAATTCTTCTGAGATCTCTCCAGCTGAGTGTCAAGGAAACAAAGAGCAAATTAATCTAGGCAGGAGAGAGGTGGAGGTTAATTTGTATAAAAGATGAGTGACATCTTACAAATGGATTATTCCCCATGCAGCCTCTGGGGAGCTTTGTGTACGCACACGTACGCGCACACACATAACCACACTCCCAGACTGTGTATGAACCTTCTTCAAACTCTTGCCATACCCAGCATCTCCTGTCTGAGCCCTTGGTTTATGGACAGACTTAGAAAATAGCAGAATGGGAAGATTTCTGTGTGCCTTGTGGTCTTTTTTATTTTTCTTTCCAGACCTCCTGCCTCTTTAAGCTGCCTATACTGGCTGCCAATTTATTTAACGAAACTCATGTGTTGTTAATATTGTAAGGATTTATGGGCATCACTAAATGTGTGCTTGGAATAATTTCTTTTCTTTCTTTTCTGTTTCTGTCCAAAGAGCAGCATGGAGGGCGAGTGGGGACATTTCAACTCTAGCGACAGATAGACGTGGGTTCAAGTCTTAATTCTGATGCTGGCGTGCTGTGTGGTCGTGGGCGAGTCTGTTTTTTTCTATTGCTCTTGAGTTCTCCATCTGTATTATCAGATGGGTGATTTTTAAGGAACCCGTGGCTCTAGATTTTTATGGTGATTGGTTTAAAAGGCACCTCATTCAATGAAGAACAAGACTTGTGTAAGTCCATTCTCTTTTTTCGAGCCTCAATTTTCTTATCAACAAAGTATTACATAGGGATAGAGTTAAAGGACTCTTGCAGGTCTAATTTAGTATGGAGGTTAATGAAATGGCCTTCCTATAATCTGGGTGCACTGCCAGCTCTTGGCAATCAATGTCAGTGGAGACCCAGATCATTCCAAACGCAGGATTTCTATATTCCAAGTAAACGTGTACCTGTGTCAGGGCTATATCATGAGAATGGCCTCCCTAACATGGGGGTGTCTGTATTGTGTTCAGGCTTAGCACTTCCCAAACACAGGCGCTTGAGGTGGAGGAGGCAATTCAGAAAATTGTAGCAATTCGGGAGATCACCATTCTCTTATTTTTATTTCAACAAATACTTCCTAAGTGCCTCCTGCTCCAGCCACCATTCCCGATTCTAGGAAGCCAGAGAGATCCAGTCAGACACTTATGGCAGAGAAAGAAACACAATAAACAAGCAGATGAGTGCATAGGCATTGACATTGAAGGTTGCAGGAAGGGCTACGTATGAAGAACATAAAGCAGGGCAACGTGGTAGAGTGCCCAGGTAATGCTGCGTGAGGGGTGCTCTTTTTGACAGTGTCATCAGGAAACCTCTGCCAGGAAGTGGCACTTGCGCAGAGACTTAGAAACATGAAAAGAATGAGCCATAGGGAGTTCTGGGGGAAAAACATTCCCAGGAGAGACAGTGGCAAATGTACAGCCACCAAGGTTGGGCGCGCTTGGTGTGTGAAAGAAATTTAACAGGGAGGCACCTGGGCTGGAGCTGGGGGAGGAAAAGGAGTCAGGTGGGTAAAAGCGGTTGTCACGTCCATTGTTATTTTAGAGTGACAGGAGGTGAAGGGGAAGACAAGGCAAACTTTGTTTATCATCGTTATTCTCCCCAGTGTCTCAGGAAGCCCTGACATGCATGAATCATGTCATCCTTGCACTGTCCCCCAGGGTGAACATTGTTGTCCCCAGGTTGCAAATAAAAGAAAGTCTCAAAGAGGTAGAGACTCAGCCTCGACTCCGAGGTAACTGGGCTGAAGCCCCAACCTGGAAGCAGATCTGCCTGAGTCCAGGTGCAGTGCTTTCCGCCAAACCACGCTACCAGCGAAGGCAAAGGCATTGAGGAAGGACCACTTTCCCATCATCTCCTGTCTCTTTCATCCTGGGGAGAGGAATGACCTGACAGGAAGGGACAGTTGGGGACAAGAGATAGCAAACCATGCCCCTCCCTAGTTTTTTTTTGGAACATAGCCATGCCCCTTTTTAATGTATTGTCTGTGGCTGCTATCCCACCTCAGTGGCCAAATTATTGCTAAAGAGACCACATGGCCTGCAGAGCCAAAAGTATTTACCATCTGGCCTTTTGCAGAAAAGTTTGCTGACCTCTGGTTTGGAACATGAGTTGGTGAACGCAACAACCAAGTTCTCCAGCCTAGTCCTCATGCATCAGGCCATTAATCTGGACTAAAAGGAATGCGTGATATGGAGAGGGAAGAAAACTGGCCCCCTGTCCAGCACTAATGACTCAAGGAGACCTTGTTCCTCTCTTAAGTTATCTTATGTTTAAAATGTGAAGGTTGGCGTGGCTCAGTGGACTGAGTGCTGGCCTGAGAACCAAAAAGTTGCTGGTTTGGTTCCCAGTCAGGGCACATGCCTGGATTGCAGGCCAGCTCCCCAGTGCGGGGGCGGGGGGGTGCATGAGAAGCAACCACACATTGATGTCCTCTCCCTCTCTTTATCCCTCCCTTCCCCTCTCTAAATAAATAAATAAATATAAAAAAAATAAATAAAATGCAAAGATTGGACAAGATCAGTACCTTTAGTACTATCTTGGCAGTATTTTCAATTAAAGTCTTATGTGGAAGCCCAGTAGCTAAAATAGAATTTTGAAACTGGTCTAATTGACCAGGGGTGTTAAACACAGAAAACAATAGACAGATGATGTATTACAGAATTATACACCTGAAACCTATAAATTTTATTAACCAATGTCACCCCAATAAATTCAACAAATAAAAATAAAAACAAACGGCTCTAATTGAACCTCCCAAACTCCCTGCAGTGACCCCTGAGCACCCTCATGGGCATCATTAGGGGTTGGCACTTTGAGGGCAATTTGAAAATTATGAGATTAGCTCATTTTCGGGTCTGGCCTGGCTCTCCCATTCTCTGTTTATAATGGACATAGGTGGGTAGCTCATAGATGGAGATGCTGAGAAAATCAGTTTTCTTCTATGTAAATTAATTTTTTTTCTTTGGAAAGAGGACACTTTATTTCTCACCTCTGGCTCTCAATTTCCTCATTTATGAAATGAGAACATCCATCTGCACCTCCCAGAACCATCTGAGAATTCAGTGAGGCGCACATGTCAAGGGCCAGATGATGAGAGGGAATAATCAGGAGCTGGGAGCCTCCCAGACATGGGTTCAGGCAACAAGTTTTTGTTTGTTAACAAACAGCTTTATTGAGATACCAGTCACACACTGTGTAATGCACCCACTCAGAGGGTGTAATTCAATGGATTTTAGTATCTTCACAGACATGTGCAAACCATCACCGGTCAATCTTAGAACATTTCATCACCTGAAAAGGAAACTCTATATATACCCTTTTGCTGACACCTCCCCAAGCAACCACTAATCTGTCTGGGCATTTCGTGTAAATGAAACCACACAATAAGTGGTCTTTTGTGACTGGCTTCTTTCACTTAGCATAGTATTTTCAAGGTTCATCCATGCTGTATCATGTGTCAGTACTTAATTCCTTTTTAAGACCATCTAATATTCCACTGTTTGGTAGCTGTTAACAATTGTAAATATGGCTGTTATAAACATTTGTGCGTAAGTTTGTGTGTAGGCAGGCATCAAGCCTTGGGCAAGTGGCCTAAGCCCTCTGAGTCTTTTTTCCCCTGTCTGTTAAATAGGCTGAGTCTGTATATTAATGCTTGTGGGCTCGTGGTGAGGGTTATAAGGGAACATGTGGTAGAACATCTAGTACATAGCCTGACACGGAATATGTATCTGATGAGTAGTTGATTACTATTATTATGAGACAAAGCAGGTTCTCAAAGAACAACAACAACAAAAAGGAGTTCCTCTCTTCTTCCCTTTTTGTGTTAAATCTAGAGGCTCCTTGGTGGCAGGGAGCTGCTCTCCCATAATGGGCCTTCTATTTTCCAGCTTTTGAGGTTCTGTTTCAGACAGAAGCTGAGGAGCCTGCCCAGTGAAGTCTAAAAGGAAATTAGCATCTTCGAATATGTGTGAAAACTAAATGGAGCACGAATGGAGGGCTGTTAAGGAGAGAAGGACTAGGAAGGCGGTGGAAAGATGGTAATTTTCTTTTTGCTTCCCAACTTTAAAAGGGCAGAAAGACCCTAAGTGGTTTTTTCAGCAAAACCCAGGCATTTAATTCACAGACTTAGGTTCCCCCCACCCTTCTTTGATGGGCTTTTGGTTCAATCTTCCAAAGTTCAAATGGGGGAGGCAATTAATAATGTGTACCCACAATAGGCCATGTGCTTGCCATACACTATTCATTAGTTGCCTGTCCTTTATCAAGCATTTACCGCGTGTACATTTATTTTTGCTTGTGTGGCTGGATAGATAGGGCCAGGGAACGGCAGATGCAGCCCTTCCTCCATGAAGGGGCAGCTTATTTTATTTAATCCTCAGAGCCCCGTTGAATGCTCAAGGACACTAAGGCTCCACAAGTTTAAGCCCATCTAGTAAATGGTAGAACCCTATTGGACTTCTCGTCTGCCTCCAAAGCCCTTGTTCTTTCTGTTAAACCATACTGTTTGGGGGTAAACAAGATGCAGGAAATGGGACTCCTGTATCAAGACACCGTAAGCCTCCACTATCTAATTCCTTCTCCTTGTGTTAGTATTGATTCAGCTCTGAGTGACAGAAAATGCCAACATTGCAGTGGCTTGCATGAGAGGTGCTTGTTTGTCTCGTCGGCGTTCCATGCTGTGGGACACAGTGTTGGGGACCTGGGGTTCTTTTATCTTGTTGCTCTGTTGTGCATATCTGTTGTATGTGGCCTGCATCCCCAAATTCACCTCATAGACCCATATGGCTGTCCCAGCAGAATTCTAGCCACGTGAAGGAGAAACCTGTGGGAGAAGGGCACGCCCCGTTGCTTCAGGAATTTTCTGCAAGTTAAGTTCCATTTACATCCCTTTAGCCAGGGCTCAGGTTTGTAGTCACAGCTGGCTCCATGGGAAGGTGCAAGTTGCCCAGCTACATTTAGGGGGTCCTATTACTGCTGAAGGGGAAGATGGTGTTTTTGGTGGGGTGAGGTGAGGCAGGGCATGAACCCTCTCTGCTGTGTACTCTTTCTCTCTCTCTCTATTTGTATTCAAGGAGGCTGACAGAAGGGGGTAGGCTGTAGGGAGTGGGCAGAGAAAAGGTTATGTGGGCTGGAGGCAGGGTCTTGCACCGAAGGTCAAGCTGAAGTGTTGCATTCAGGATTGGGGAACGTGAGCTTTTGGCTTCTTTCGTGCCTGGAGTCCAAGGCTTCATGCCTCCCTCTTGTTCCTTCTGTCCTCTACATTGGAATCACTGGCCAGTCCTCAGGAAGTCCTCCGGGAACCAGCCTAGAGGGTTGTAAAGCGGGACTCAGTATGAAAAGCTCTGTGCTGCATGTCCATTTGTCTCTGACATGTGGCTGGGCTCTCTGTCTCCAGGTCTTGACCAGGCTCATTTCTCACCATGCCAGTTGGGTTTCCAGAACCTTAGGCGGAGTGTGTCAAATGACTAGGAGTTCTCTACCACCTTTAGCTCTCAGAATCTCTCCCTCTTGGGAACTGGCTGCAGGGACCTCATGGAAAAGTGTCATGAGAGCAGGCAGGCTTGCTTGGGTAGGCTCCCCTTCAGGGACACGACAGCTTATCTCCTTGGTCCTGTGGAAACTGTAGGTACAGAGGAGTGAGTCCTCAAATGGGTGCACAGCGGTTAAGGGCAAGGGCTGAGGTGTCACAAAGACCTGGGCTTGAGGCCATGCTCTGCCAGGTACTGGTGACTTTGTTGAAGCTCCTTAATGCCTCTGAGTTCCTGTTTCTTCCCTGGGAAATAGGAACGGTAACAGTTCATACCTTGTAGGGCAGTTGAGTATGAAAAATGGTAATGCATTAGAAGTGCCAGGCACGGACGGGCTCCTCGGACAGTGTGTGCTTTAAAACGGTTGTCATGTCCATTATTATTTTAGTGTGGAGCCCAATTCCTGGAACACCGTAAACAGTAAACGGCAGCAGTTTTCATGACAAGCTCCTGGCTTTCCTGGGTCCTGCACTGATGACCCCTGCGGCAGCTGAACCAGCCACTTGACATGGCATCCTGGGAACTAGCACCTTTTGCCAGATGATCTTGGAGAAGGAAGTGAATGTATGGATACAGCCCCTTTTTTCACCTGCTCTCCAAGCTTCCCCTCTTGTGTCTCTTAGTTGATTAAAAACAGCAGGGCATCTTCTCCCCCTTTGTTGCTGGTTCTCCTTCTCTCTGCCTTCCTCAAAACTCAATTTTAATTCAACCTAAGCCACCGGTGACAGGGACCTTGAACGCATGTTAAAAAGTAGGGAACTAGAGAACAGTGAGTTGGACAAATTAACTGCGTTGTCTGAAGGAGGCAGGGCAGCTGCCTCTTGCTGAGAGCTGTCACAGTGGCTTGGTCTGCCTGCAATTTTTTTTTCCATCTGCAGTTCTTTAAGGGCAGTCAGCTCAAACACCTCTTCTTCTTGGAAGTCTTACTAACCCTCCTGGAGAAGGTCACCCACCCCCAACTGTCCAGCTGGAAGTCACCCTTCTCTGCTCTTCTAGGTGCAGGTCACCTTTCTCTGCTCTCTCTGCCAATGGTCACCCTTTCCTGACCCCTCAGTGAGAGGCGAGCCTCCCATGATGCTCTTACCAGTGGTTGAATCACCTGTCTCTGCTCCTATAGCAGAAGCTCATTCATCCCTTCTCTGAACCCCAGGTTAGACCCCTCCTGTAGAGTCCAGACTTTCTGGGATGTGACCCAAGCTTTCAGTTTACTTTCCTTTCTCTTTTAGTCTCCAAAGGCATCCATTCTTCTGAGACTGCTGTTCTCCCCTCACTGTGGTATAAGGGTTTGCCATCAGTTCCTTCACAAAGCAACTCATTGCTTAGCTCCATCACTTTGTGCCTCTCTAGCTGGGTCAACCTCCGGGCATGTGATGAGTGGCTGGACAAAGGCACCGAGTTCTAGTCCTGAATCAGCCTTTGCCTGAGTGACCCTTCAGCCCCTTTCTGTGCCCATTCCCCTGGAATGAAAAATGAGGCTCTTAGCAGTCTCTGCTGTGCTTGGGGGGCGGGGCAGGGAATGGTGAAAGATTAATTAACAGTCATCAGGAAAGTGCTTTTCCCCTATGTATAGAATACCTAGAGAACTCAGTAATTATAATAATGTAAGTGATGGGAAACAGCAATGGCCATTTAACTCAAGGTCTTCCCAGCGGCAGGTCAAGGTAGAAAGGTGATCTCAGAAGTTGGCATACGAGTATCCAGCTTCATGGCTCTGAGTGGCCCCAAATCTGGCTTTCCTCCCCTTTCTCTTTTTGACATTATTTTCTACCGTTAGAGATTCTGCATATTCTATACTATCTTCCTCCATCTCAATCTACCCCATTTTACCGGGCCTTCAATTTCATATATGACCTTCAGGACATGGAACTGGCTCAAGCTCCTGGATTTTGCAGATATGACCCCCAAGGCCAGGGAAGAGAATTGTTCAGGGTTATATAACAATTACAAAGACTCGAGACAAACCCAGAAGCCTGATCTCAGAACCAGAGATCTTTGATCCCACCGTGCATCTACTCTCTCCTCCTTGCCTCTGAGCTCTGTTGGAATTACTCAAGCTCGGTCCTTCAACCTATCCTTTGACCCTGTCCAGTTAGATGGAGCAAGCAGGAACTGAGCAGTCAGTATATGTGAAGCCCTGTGCTTGGCTCTAAAATGACCAAAACCCTGCTCTCAAAGGGTGCTTGGTACATACTAGGGGTGTAACATGCATTGAATGACTGCATTCTTCATTGTTGCATCCCCAGCTCCAAGGACAGTGCCTAGAACATGGTACTTGTTCAACAGGTTTTTCCTGAAGGAGGATAAGAGAGCTCTTAGCAACCTCCCAAGAGGCTCGTGTGGTTCCCTGTATACTGCCAGGTGAACCTTTCCCAAACACAGCGCTGATAGCATTACCGCTTCTGTTCCTTGCTCACAAACTTTTAATAGCTGCCCATTTCCTGACTAACCTATGTACTTCTTTGCTTGGCACACTCAGCCTTGTCAGATGTGGGCTCAGCTTTCCTCCCCTCATGGCTGAATTCTTGAATATACACTGTAGCTCAAAGGACCTGCATCTCCTAGGTACATACACTCCCGTGCGGTTCCATCCCAGGACCATGGCTTGTGTGTTCCCACTGTCTGGAACCCATGCCCCCAGCTAGGTCCCAGATGTTCTAATCTTTAGCATCCTTGAGGGTTGAACTTATATCCGCTTCCTCTATCCACTGGTAGAAGGTTTATTCTTCACACTCCCTCTTAAGTGTCATCCTGTCTTTGAGGACCTTCTTGTCATACCACTTCACTATTTTTCTTTGGCTCAGCCCAGTTACCTGAAGATACTCTTGGCGTTTGCAGCACTTTCTCACCCTTGACTCTATTTTAGTAGTGGCTTGAAAGGTTGGGATTGTGCCCCTATCCCCAGTTCCAACCTCCTAATTCAGAAGTGTGTGCTCCAAGATTACCTTACAGGACTGAAGCAATCCATGGTCGGCCCCTTCTGTATGAAGCCTTTCGCCTGCCCTTCCTCCCTCCCCCACAGCCACCACTGGAATTGATCTCTTCCTTTCTTGCTGCAGAATTTTCTTTGTGCTCTTTGGTATTTCCACTCGCACCCATTGGTATTATTTACATGCCTGCTTTGATCCTGTGATCTGTGATCAGCTTCCAGGTTTTAGTATTGCAAAAGGTGGGAGGGTGGGGAGCAAAAGCTCATTTGAGCCATGGCTCCAGCATCTACTTGCTCTGTGACCTTGGGCAAGTCCCCTTTTAAGCAGGAACACATGCTTAGTTTCCATGTCTATAAAGGAGGAACTGGACTAAAATTAGCTATCGCAAACTGGCTGCCCACAGGCTACATCTGGCACGCAGATATCATTTTGCTTGGCTTGTAAAATAGTTTGTTTTGAAAAAAGTGGAGAGGCTTCGAAAATGAAAAAGAATTGAGAAATTTCACACAACAGCTGGATTTCCAGCTTCTCAGGAAAAATTAGAAGAGCTGCCCAAACTGGGCCTCCTTCCTGCATGGTAGTGTGCTGATGGGGTTGTTGAGTTGTCTCTTCCGAAAAGGCTGTGAAGTCCCCATCCCTCCCTCCCTGACCCTCCCTCCCTTCAAACTCCTGAAGGCCCAGGGTCACTTGTCGTGTATCGTCATGCGTGCCATGCTGATTTTTCTTCTATCCATTCTCTTCCATTTTTGTAACTGCCTGCCTGGTGTCCGTAGGCTTTGAGGTTGGAAGCCCTGAATTAGGTGATGGCTAAGGGCCATTTCAGCCCTAAGATGTGCAGTTTCATCCCCCTTTTCCACTTAATTTCTCTCATGCCCCTTTTATTTTCTCCATCTCTTAGAAATCCCTAAGTCCTGCTCAGTCGTTTGTCAGGGAAGGGGTGGTGGGGAAGTGGCATTATCTTGACAATGGAACATACTCCCTTCCTGTAATCCCTGCGTGTGCACCCTAATTACTTCCTTATCAGTCTGCAGGAGGACGTACAACAGGAAATTAGAAGGGGAATTGATGAGACAGTCTTCCTCCTTGAGGAGTGTGGTGGTAATGGGAGACAGGAGCAGGAGACTCGGGATCCGGGAAGAAGAGTGGGGTTCTGGGCCCGCGTGCCCTGCTCCTCGGTCACACGGTCAGTCTAGGCGGCCCAGCTCAGGCTCAGGGCTGCCTGGGCTGGCTGCTCTCATGGACATCAGAGAGGGCGCCTGGAGAGCCCACGGCGACGGAGGAGGTGGGAGGAGGGCTTTGCTGTCTGTGTCTGGTTGAGGGACTAAGAGGTGAGAGGTGAGCCTTACACTGTGGCCCGGGCATCCTCCTGTGGATCATCTGGAATCGTCTTGTGCTGTCTGGACCTGCAGGAGTCTGGCCTGTCATCGGCCTCTCCCACAGGGATCAGGGCCAAGAACCTACGCTTCAGATGGCGCCTCTTGTCTGCCTGTTTTATTATTAAATAAGTTACATGGATGATGCCACAGTCTCGCCCACCAGCTGCCCCAGCAGCATCTAACTCCTGTCTTCCCAAGTTTAATGTCCCTGAAACACAACATGCAGTGTCTCAGACACAGTATTTCTCAGAATGCCCAACCCATTCCTGCCTCTCTGGCTGTAGGTTGCTCAGGACAAGTCCTGCCTTCTATAGTAACTTCCCATCAACCCCACTCCCTCCCCACAGCCTTTAGGTCCTTTCTCTTTCTTTTGGAGGCAGGGAGCCAGCCAGTTGTGCCCTGTGTCCTTTCTTATTTTTTCTGTTTATTTACTTCTTTTTAGAGAGACAGAAGGGAGGGAGAAAGAGAGGGAGAGAAACATGAATGTGAGAGAGAAATATCGATTGGTTGTAGGCACCCCAGCCAGGGACCAAACCCACAAACCCAGGGACCTTTTGCCAGGTGGGACGATGTTCTACCCACTGAGCCACACGGGTCAGGAGTCCCTGTTTCTTTTCCAACTGCTTAAATTTCTGCAGTCGTTCCACTTGGATATCAGCAGAAGTTCCAAATCCAGAGCGTGGTCTGCGAGGCCTGGCACGATGCAGCCGAGCCTACCTCCCCAGCCTTGCTGCTTGCTATAGCCTGTCCCTGTTTCTTCAAACCCATGTACCAGTCATGTGGAGTTTTTCCCCCAGTTTTTTGAAGGAACCGTAGTCAGTATTTCTTTCGGGATATTCACATCTTGCTCCCTCTGGAGGGAACACTTTGTTCTCCTTCCCTTTGAAAACTCTACTTACCCTCTGGCTCTCAGCGTGGAGGCCACACCCTCCTGTGAGCCTGCAGGACTGCGGCTGGGGTGGGTCTTTTCCTTTGGCTCCCATAGCTGCACTGCGCTCACCCCTTCACGTCCTTTTAGCAATGGCATTGGGCACCAAATGGGCTGATTGGCACAGGTTTCGCCCCAGTTAGGAGGGCACATGGCCATGTCTGCCTTGTTTCTCATTGTGTCTCCCGAGTCCAGCATGGGCATGCAGCCGACTGTTAGGCAATTTGTTGATTGATTACATGAATTGATTTAAGTGTAAGCAGAGTCAACGCAGTTTTACTCTGAGTCTTTATTTCTTCATCTATAAAGTATGTGTGTCATAACGTCTTCTGCGTACAACAGGGACAAAAAAAGTAAAAATGTACATGAAGTAAGAAAAACAGAATATCTGCCACATGCTTCCATATAAGGGAAATAATTAATATTCAGATGAGAGGCAACCCTGGATATATTTTCCCCAGAAAGTATGCCGACCTCTAACACTGACGGCTTCGTTGTGGTCACTGAATTCTCCCCCCGGCCTCTTTGTGTGAATCCAGTGCTGGTGATTTAGTGGGAGCAGGAGGTGAGGTTGAATTCTGCTGAGTGGGGGCTGGCACGGGACCCCTCACCTCCGATGTCTGGGGGTCCTAACGTTGGCAAAATGATATATCATTTTGGAAGCCAAGATCCATGTTCCCGAAGAGACTCTATGTGGGGACGAGCTAGCGCCAAGAGATTGATTCTAGATGTTGAGGCAAAACAGGGAGGATCAAATGGTGGTGGTGGTGGTGGTGGTGGTCTGCCCCAGGGAAGGTCTGAACTGATTGCCTGGAATATCAGTTTATATTTGAGAATGTGGCTTCCGGGGTCAAAGGTGGGGCAGATAGACTGTACCCCATCAGTCCAATGCAGCTGCCTTTTTTTTTTTTTTTTAAAGAAGTTGCTCTTTTCATGGTGTTCGCGTGTGCATGCACGCACACACATAAAAATGGCACACACTATGTCTGCGCCAGACCCATTATGAAAATGGATGAACTTCAGCCCTGAGGACTGTCAATCTATCATCATGGCTAAAACTAAATTAAAAAAAATATCTGCAGAGAGGAGGAATTGGAACACCTTAGTATTTTTTTTTTTTTAACCTTTATTAAATTCTGGTCTTGACTCTAGGAGGAGGAGGAGAAAAAAATCATTGTTTCTATTCCAGCCCCTGAAGGTCCCCATTACGGGATAGGTTGAAGGAGTGTAATAACACCGCCAGAGACGAGAAAGTGTGCTGAAAATGCCTACAGTCCTTAATTTAGGTTCGTGCTGCTGGAGGGAGAAGCTGAGCTGCTTGGCTGGAGCCCACCTGTGCCTGTGCTGGAGGTTGGGCACACACATCACCACCACCCACACCTGCCTGCTGCTCCATTGCCCAGACTCTGCGTGTTGAGCCCTGGTGAGAGGAAGCAATGGATGGTCTCAGGACCCAAGGGCTGACGGCAGAGGGCTCTGCAGCTGGGCTGCTGCAGGAGCAAGGCAGCGGAGCATGCAACTGGAGGGACAGAAGGTCAAAATGGCAGAGTGAGAGCCTTGCTGCTGAAATTCACAAGTTGCATTGTGCCATTTGTAGCCTGTGTGACACTGGATGAGTTATCTCTGCTCTCGGGAAGTTAATTACTCTCAAGAAACACGTGGCAATGGTAGCCTATGACGCAGTGTTGACAACTGAGTGAGGATGTGCTGAGATGGGAGGCATGATGGGCCTGACACGTAGTCATGATGATTAAGTGTTAACGTTCTGCTCATGCATTTATTTATTCGATCCTAGCCCATAGTGTTGGGAGCTAGGAACTTAACTGTGAACGAGGCAGAGCCCTGCCCTCAAGGCATGCCAGGTTTAGTTCAAGGGTGCGGAAAAATAACCACAGTGTGGCTACAGAGGACCACAGCTTGCTTTCAAACCAGGAAAGTATCTCTCTGCCATCCCAGTTGTAGGGGACCCTGGGTGGTTTTGCAGAGGACATGACCCCGAGTTGAAGAACAGTGAAGGTTCGCCAGGGGGTATGGTGGGAATGGGACAGGGGGAGAGATTCCAGAAAGAAGAAATGATATGCAGGAAAGTGTGGTAAGAGATGCCGTGGTGTGTTCAAGGATGTGGGATTAGTTCTGTATTGTGAGGTTAGCAATTTCTTTTTATTATTATTTTTCTCTAAAGCAGCAGTTCTCAATGGGAAGCAATTTTGCCTCTTTGGCCCTCTTTGGCCATGTTTGGAGATATTTTGGGTTGTCACAGTTGGTGGATGGGGAGATGACACTAGTATCTTTTAGGTAGATGCTGGGGGTGCTGCTCAACATCCTACACTGCACAATAGAACCCCTGCAGCAAGAATTATCCAGACCAAAATAAAACATCCCCTACATCTGAATCAGCTGTCAGTGCATCAATTCCAATGTTATTAACTCAAACCCATAGTGTCACAAAGAAGTCATGGGGCTGGGAAATGGGCGGGCTCTGTCTTTCTCTACATGTCCTGTGGACCTTGGGCATTGCTCTCTCCGTGTCTAGATCTCTTGGCTTCAGCTTCCTGGTGAGTGAAGGGGGACCACAAGCAGAGAGTGGACCCAGACCCCTTGTTTACTCATGACGCCATTCTGCGGAGTAGAGTGGGACAGATTTGTTATTCCCGTTTTATAAGGCAGTAAAGTAACTTGTCTGAGGCCATACAGTAATACAGAGGTAGAATTCAGGTTTTATTGTATTTTTCCTGCCATGCTAAATGCCTTATTGTGCCGCCGAGAGAAAGTATTAGACTAAAATACAGGTGAAAACGGATTGAGTATTACACTTTCACATGGAAGGTGTGACTATAGATCTGCATAAAACACCCCATTATGGGGCCTCGCACCGTATTTAATAAAAAAAAAAAAAATTATGTCCAGAGAGGAGCATAGCCCTAATGATTACTTCGATCTTATCAGAATAAATGGTTCCCTTTAAAGCAAATGACTCTTCCCTTGGAAGAGAAGGAAGTTTTCCCAGGAGCCTTTGGAAGAAGCAATTTTCTAAGTGGTGCCCTGTATAAAACAAATGTGCCTTAATTTGCCTCCCACAGTGACTAGTTGGGTCCCCTCCCCTCAGAGAATTAGCAGAAGCAATGCCAGACTAGGGCCTTCTGGAGTACTTCACTTTCCCAAAATGCTTCGTAACAATAGGGTCTCGGGCCTGTAGTCCCAGGCTTGTGTCAGGACAGCACCTCATGGGAGAAGCAGCAGCGAATGAGTGAGACACAGGACTCAAGTTCTCACCCAATGTGGGTACCTGCTGTGGGTCCACAGAGAAGACCTTTCCCCACTGGGGGCCTCACAGTTTCCCATAAAAAACCAGGGCATTGGATACACTCATTCTACAGCCCCTCCAGCAGCGCGTCCAGAGGCTGTGTTGGTTCATTCATACCTGGAGTCTGACCGAGAGCATCCCAAGCCAGGTAAACGGAAAAGGGTAACATTGCACAGACGGCACAAAACTAAGTTAGCCTGGACATTGGATGCTGGCCAGCCTTGTTTCAGACGCTCTTCGGCGTCGGGTGAATCTCCCAAGTGTCTTCCTCCTCCAGGCAGGGAGAAGGGAAGTCTTAAGGGACCAAGGCTTGAGTGAGGACCTGCGGAGTCCGGAGCAACCTGCTCTGCAAGACTGCTGTGGTCATGTTGGATTCAGGGACACAAGGTTAACTCACATTTATAAAATGTAGAATTTTCTTTCAGGCAGAGCTGCAGAGTGTGTTACGTGGAATAACATACCCAATCCTCATAAAATTCAGAGGCAGAGGCATTACCAGTATCCCCATTTTACAGATGATCAACTGAGGCATAGAAAACATGAGGAACTTTGAAAAGCATACAAATCAGAGATGAGCAGAGGTGGGAATTTGAGCCCAGTCAGGGCGGCCCCAGAGACCACGCCCTTGCTCCTGTACCACCCCGCCTCGACCTCACCGTCGAGTACCGTCTAACCCTGGCAGTACCATTCCACTCTGCCTGCGTTCTCCTTGGGCTCCAGTAGGGATCCAAAGAAAAGGGGAGACGTTTTTGGCAAGCTTGGACCTGGTTATCTTGCTGAGCTCCCAGCACCTCCCATCAAGGATTTGACCACCCCTGCCCACACTGAGTCTTGCCAGCTCTCTGCCCTGGATCACGGCCCGTGTCTGGAGTAGACAGATAAGGGCTGGCACTCGGCCTGCCTTCATAGCGTGGCAGGGATCCTGGCCGTGCAGTGCCCAGCTCCCAGGGAATCCTGACGGCCGTTCCCCCGAGGCTGGGCATCTGAGAGGTTGGTCTCTGCTCTGCTGCGGCGTTCATGGGCGGAGGTGCTGCTCCTTTCCAGAGAACCTGCAGGCTCACAGGCGTGCTTTCAGGGCCTTTCCTAAAAGGCCCGGGTGTCCTCGTCCCGATAGTACAGGGAGTAACAAATGAGCCCGAAGTGAGGAGATATGGATTAAAATCTTGGTTCTTTTTACTTGAAATGTAGAAAAGTTCATATGCCACTGTGAAATACCTTGGGCCATTTAGGAAGGTGTAATCACTAACAGTTCCAGCTAGGCAAGCGTTTCTAAATTCTAGGGGGGGATTTTGATGGAAAACGCCAGGGTACATTGGATAAGTATTTGTTATTAGTTGTGCTTAAAGGAGCCAGCCATGCTGAGAAATTCTCTCGTGGACCTGTTACAGTGTCTCACGTTCAGCTCATTCTTAGTTCTTTCCATGGGGACCCACTTCCCAAGAGTTTTCCTTCCTGACATGTGGCCTCCAGAAATAGTTTTGGGTATATTTTTAATCAGTAGGAATCTGTGCCATCACCTATAAAAATATTACAGGAAGGGCAGGTTTTGGTGACCAGCAGAGAGAAGATGTGAAGAGTACTTGTCATTAAATGACGCTACTCAGATTAGAGCTGAACAGGGATGCATCGAGAAAACCCAGGTCTGAATGAGGTTTTGGGAGGTAAAAAGTGACTTTTTGGCCACTGACACCATTCTCCAAGCCCTGCGTCACCGTTGCTAGTGCAGACCCTGATCCTCTGAGGATGCTGTTTGTTCATCTATGTATCATTTCACTTAAACATTCAGGGTGAGGGTGAGTAGACTCTGTGTATCTACCAGTGAGTGAAACAGACAGTTGTTAGCAGTGTTTTATGAAAACAGTAAAATCCAAAGCCCCAGTAACTACGGATTGGATTCTCTATCCTTTGCAGCGAGGTGTCCTTGGGGATTCAAGCCTTAAGGCGTCGTCTAGCAGTGCATTAAAAACCTGTTAAAAACCTCTGCCTGTTAGTTAGGGAAGTGATACATAGTGTTTTTGCTCCTGTAAAGGAGGGGGTTTGCGGGAAGGGAGGGTTGGGAGGAGAATGTAGGAAGCAAGGACAGAAGTTTAAAAGCACACAGGAAAAAAGGGAGATGCAGAGAAAATTGAGGAGGAGGAGCTAGGTCTCACCCAGTCCAGCTGCCAAGGCTCTCTATACATACCCCATGTCCAGCTCGCCTTGCCACACTGAGGTCCTGCTCCTCGGCGCTCGGCCATGACTGTACCCTGAGCCAGCTGCTGTTTGCAGGTGGGTTACCTGTCTCACTTGTGAGTCCTTCCTCAGTGTCCAGTGCCTGTTGGGACTGGGCAGTACTGGACGCTCATGTTTCGGAGAGGATTGGTGACTTGGCAAGGTCACCCAGAAGGCAGTGGACTCAACTTTGCTGGCCAGTGGCACCCAATGATTTGTATGCGTGTGTATATGTTTAACATAGGATTTTGCATTTTCCTGCCCAGAAATCTTTCCCCACCTTCATCTGGCAAACATGGTCTTCTCCCCGTGACCGCACTCAGACATCATTTTTCCAGGGGTCTTTCCGTGGTGCCCCTTTGGGCAAAGTGAATCATTGTCTCCTCTGCATTACTGCTCTGCCCAGTGTGTGCTTCTGGGCCGCGCTCCTCACACTGCATTCTGGCGCATTTGATGCGCTGAATGTGCCCCCCGCCCCTCTGAGGCCTCACTGGGGCAGAGGGAGACCTGGTCTGATTCCTCCGTCTTCTCAGTCTCCTGTTAGCACAGGCTCCTTGGCGCTGGAGCTTGGTAAAGATGAGGCAATCCAAACACAAGAGCCAAAGCCCAGGTATCTATCCACTGTCCTGAGAGCCAGCTGTCCCCACACATGAGCCCTCTTCAAGGCTCTTTCCATCACAACATCAGTGCTGACGAAGAGGGACAGAGGAGACTGAAAGTGGACCCAGAACCTTGTGTGTGGAAGCTGGGCGATATGGTGAATGAGGTTGCTAAACATGGGCTCCTTTTCAATGCCGGCTTTGTTTCCTTTGTCAGGAGTTTGGCAGGGAGAGAGGAAGTGACATTAAAAGTGAATCTGTGTTAATAAACAAATGGGTTCCAACAAGTCTCTGGAGTTTGCAAACTTCCATCTGGGAGGGAGACACCGTGGAGACAGGCGGGGTGGTCGCGTGGCCTTGATGCAGTTTCTACTGGTCTGTTACCATTTTTATTGGAATCCTGAAAGGACTGAACACATTTCAAACGTTTTCAGAAGCCTTGGACTTCAGATCCCTTCATTTTACATTAGCAGGACGGAGGCCCGGGAAGGGAGCCGGGATTGTTCAAAGTCAAACAGCATTAAGTCAATGTCAGGGCTGGGCAGGAGCCTCGGAATACCTGCATCTGTCCTGGGGGCTTTGTAAGCCAAGACTAGGTCAGAACTCCAAACCTCAGTCATTTTAGGACATCATCTGACTATCATATTCTGCAGACACATATCCGCATGTTCTTCCTTACTTCATATTAATTTTTCTTTATTATAAATGGAAACTTTAATATCACAATCATAAATGGGAAACCAGCATCACCTGGAAAATTAGAAGGTCACTATAAAAACAGATACAATGAAAGCAAACAATGTTATACACGTTTTCGTCAGCTGGGGCTAGCAGCCAGGGGCATGTGAGCCTGGGGCCTGCTGTTTCTGGGACATTAGAGACAGGGTAGCACCTCAGTGACTCTTCCTCCTTGAGGTCAGCATAAGGACTGGAAGACACAGGCGTGGATATAAGTGCCTCCCCTTGCGATTCTCTGATCATGAACTGTATGAAAACACAGACTGTGTGCAATCATGCTACACAGGGTTAGTGCATTTTCTCACACTTTGGAAACTTGCCCCTAATATATTTGCCGTAAGAGAGGAGCCTTAGGGGCAGAAGGACTTCCGTTTTTACGTTAATCATAGCTCGTCTCTACTGAGTGCTTACCCTGGGGTTGGTATTTTTCATACTGTACCTCCTTTGATGAATGCTGGCAGCTGCCCTATTTAAAGATGGGGAAACTGAGGGTCTCCCAGGGCCTAGGCCTCCTAGGGACTAATTGGTGGAGCTGGGTTCCACGCTGGTGGTCTGGCTCCAGAGCCCTGCTCTTGACCATGCCATTCTGGTCATGGTGAGGGTGGGGCTCAGAGGCTCTTTGGATTTGTTGTTCCCCTGGAGGCAGGCCAAGAGAGCTTCAGTAAGTGAGACTTTGCTCACCTAATAAATATTAACGCACACTTGCTATGTGCCAGGCACTGTGTTAGGCTTCTAGAGAATACAGCATTGAATCCAGCAGGCAAATGCCTGGTGTCTTTGGCGCTTACTTGCTAATATGTCTGTGTGTGCATGGGCAATGAAAAAGAATGAATACATCGGTAAATAATGCGGCCTATTTGGAGAATGGGTGGCAGGCGACCTGATTGATTCTTCTGAACTCGCCCTTCACACGTTAGTTTCTCTGGGCATATTTCTGTCCCTCAGTTTTTGCATCTGTGAAACAAGGGGGTAGATAAGACGTCTGATTGCCAGACCCTGAGATGCAGCTGTGTGCGTCCCTTTTGCTCCCGAGGTGAGGAAGGCAGCGGATGATGACCGCCTGAACTCTCACTTTGGACTGGGACCGAGGAGCCAGAATGACTGGCATCTGCCTGTGGTGGGAAGTGGGGCCCTGAAAATCATTTCTGACTGGTCACGCGCAGTCTGCCAGGGATGATTTCATTAGGAGGATAAATTTAGGAATCAATTATAAACATTCTGTTGTCTTCCTCATGTCTTCTCGTAAAGTGGCTTTTTTTTTTCTTTTTTGATAAGCCTACCATTTATTGAGGACTTGTGTCTCTGCCTGATGCTGTACTGAGCACTTGACATGCATTATCTCAATGAAGCTTGCTGCAACTCTCCTTAAATGGGGTTCCCCGGGAGATCCAGGGGTGAGGAGATGAGTGCAGGTGATTTATTTGGGAGGTGGTCCCAGGAAGCACCAGCAGGACCAGTGGCGCAGGGAGGGAAGTGAGCCAATGGGGAATGCATATTGCGTGGCTGACCTGGGCGCTGCTGTGGGCCCCTGGGGCTCAGTCCCCGGAGGAATGCTGGGGGACCGAAGAGAACAAGGACTCTCCCGAGCTGAGGCATATATCCTTCACCTGACGTTCTATCTGTCATCGGCTAGGGGTTACTCCAGGTTGAGGGATGAGGGCGGGGGATGGGGAACTCCCTGGGATTTCTCACTTGCCCTGAAGGAGGGTTCGGAAAGCCCTGGGCGGAGTGCAGGTATCGACAGGAGAAAGCTCTGTTGGCCTGTACGAAAGAAAGGTCAATGCCTAGGAGGATGCGGGGAAGGCACAGGCAGGGTCAGCTGCACACCCTACCAAGTCAGCACCATTACTAACCTCATTCCATTCGAGCGACTGAGGCCCAGAAAGGGGAAGGGTCAAAGACAACGGCCAGCTGCGAAACTCGCTGGGCCCATTGCAAAATGAGAGCATGAGGTTCCTTGTTCAAAAATTAGCAATATTTTCAAGATGGTGAGAGCAGAGCCTTACGCTGAGCATGGTGGGCTTCTCAATGCCAGGCCCTGTGTGGCTTCACAAGTCGTGAACCCCTGGAGCCGTCCCCAGTCAGAGGCCTCAGAGCTGTTAAACGACACCTCTGTCACCACCGGTCTGCCTGTCTCCAAACCTGTTTTTTTTTCACCACAGCCCTCAGTGGCTTTGGGAGTTTTCAGGGGCGATTCCATGGGAACAGAGCCTGGATTTTGTTTGAAAAGGCTGCTCTACTTTTTCCTTTGGTCAGTCCCTTCCTCTCTCTGGGCCTCAGTTGGCTCATCTGTAAAATAAAGTTGCTAGTGCCGCTGCCCCAGGGTTGGGGAATGGCGCTTTCCCTTGCAGCAGGGAGCTCCCAGGCCCCGCCCTTTCCTGTCTGCTTTCCTGCTTTCTGGGTCAGTGACCTCAGGCTAAGGAGTTCTCCTCCTGAATGTGCTTAGCCTGCAGCAAAGCCCCCTTGAAAGAGTGTCAGGCTTGGGGTCCGAAGGGCAGGTTCCAGTCTCAGTCCAGACATTTATTGTACAATGAGCTTGGCCAAGATGCTCCTCTTCTCGCAACCTTATTTTTGCTCTCTCCGGATAATCTCTTAGGGTTTCCTCCAGCTGTGCTCCCCTGCACTAAATAGCCACTACTGTGGAAAACCGGCCACCGTAGGTAGCAGGTGCAGCTGCAGGAGGGGCAGTAAAAAGGACACCTTCGGGCAAGGATGATGGAGGTAGGCTAAACGGGTCCGAGTGCCGCCGCTGCTGCTGGAGTCCTGTGTGATTCCACTGAGTGTCTTAATTTCTGAGCCAAGTAGGTATTTGTGTACATGGACACACACGTACATACACAAATAGCAAGATATAAGAACTGTCTTAAAATATAGTTGTGAGAATTATGTGAGACGCTTTGTGTCATAGGCTTGATGGGTAATTAATCATTGCCCATCATTCTTTTTCTGAAAATTGGGCCAGCTGCTCGCTCCCTGGAGAGCGGGCTGCTGCTGAACTGAACTGCAGCGCACGGCTGAGCGTGCTGAGCGCGCATGTGGCTGGGAGCAGGGAGTCGGGAGGATTCACGTGTTACTTCTGCTTTTGGATTCTGCGGCCTCCCCATCCAGGGCCCCGGCCCCGGCTCCGGCCCCGATTTCCCTGCCAGGCCACCGGCGCGGCACCTGGGCGTTGAAGCCCCACAGGAATGTCATCAGGGCTGCCCGTGGCCCTCTGTCCGCAGGCCACTTTCTGCCTAGTGTCAGTCTGTCTCTTTCAGGGACATCAGGCTGAGGGGATGAAATAGCGAACTGGTGGAATTTTTTTCCCATAACAAAATCAGAAAGGATTAAGTGGATGGACAGCTCTGGAACAGAGACTTTCCTGCTCTCCTCTGCTCCACGACGGCCTGTCAGTCATACCTGAAAATTATAAATAACTTTCAGAGGCTGTGGGAGAGGATTTGGTCTTTCTCCTTGTGCTTTTAGCCAGGCCTCTTGGAGGACAAATCCAGAGATATTCCTGGGTCTCAGAATGACATTTCCTTTGTCAATTATGTGCCTGTATATGTGAGGACATAAATGAGAGCTTGGGTATGTCCTTAGGCTAAGTGTACCTGTATCTATAGGCATGTGCATGTCTGAGCACATATGCGGATTTCCACTCATGAATGCAGCCATCTGTGTGTAAAGACAGCAGTGCACATACATGAATGTGAGTTTGAACATGCGGGATGGAGCATGCATGGCAGTGTGCAAATGAAATGAACCAGGTGAACACACTGAACATATGTGTGGGTGGGTGCCCTGCATGTCTGTGTGGCTGCCATGTTGTCAAAGTGTATATGTATATATACACGTGTATATGTGTGTATATATACACACACACACACGCGTATGTGTGCGTGTACATGTAGATACCTGTTTAAACATGCCAGGGAATGTGTGGATGTGCATGCATGCACAAATACTCATGATGCCAGTGTAAGGAAGGGAGCAGTTTTGCAGAATGTACATGTGAGTCTGCATACAACACCGCATATTCTGTAGTATTTGTGTCTGTATTCATACATGAATACATCAATCTGTGCATTCATGCATGTGCCTGAGGCAGTGGCTGTGTGTGAACACAGGTGTTTGTGTGGGCAAGGAGATGCAGATGTTTCCCTGGCGTTATGCAGATGCAGAGATTCCTGAGCAGGTCCGTATGTCCATGAGCTTACTGTGCTTTGGAAGCACAAATAAACCAGTATGCTCCCCTGGCCGGGTGTCTCTGAAACTATTTTTAGGTTGTGCAAACTTGACTTCCTGTGTACCTGCAACTCCTCTGGCAAACTTGACTTCCTGTGTACCTGAGACTCCTCTAGCAAATTTGACTTCCTGTGTACCTGCAACTCCTCTGGCAAACTTGACTTCCTGTGTACCTGTGACTCCTCTAGCAAATTTGACTTCCTGTGTACCTGCAACTCCTCTGGCAAACTTCACTTCCTGTGTACCTGCAACTCGTCTAGCAAATTTGACTTCCTGTGTACCTGCGACTCCTCTGATCTGATTCCCTTGTATACGTTCTTGAGATGATATATCTAACTTTGTCGTCACTCCCAGTGCCAGCAAACTGCCTGGCGCACCTGCCCGCCCCATGGACATTCTGACAGTGGGGCTCCTTCTAGTGTTTTTCACACCATGTTGTGCACAGGTACCACAGCGGTGGTGGTGGCAGTGGTGGTAGGAGTTAAGCTGCCATGTCATTGAAGAGAAACATTCAGAAATGGTAAAAAGAAGGCTGTAACAGAGGTTCATGGGATGAGCGCATGGGATAGCACAGAAGTGGGCCCCTATCTCTCAGTTCCCATTTGTCATTGTCATGTGACAGAAGTGACAACCCATGGCTGAGATTCCCCCATAAAGTGTGGAGTGGAGGGCGTCGTTCTCTGTGTTCTCTGAACAGTTTGCGTTAAGATAGAGAACAAAGCCCAAGCACCTGTCTCACAAACATCATTCTCTAGTAAATCTGCAGAACAGCCACTGAGGATGGCATGGCTGCTCCCATTTTATAGGTGGGAAAAGTGAGGCTGGAGGAGGGAAGCACCTTTTTCCTGGTCACACACAAGTCAGTGGCAGAGCCAGGAGACCACTCAGAACCTGGCAGATAAAGGAGAAGAGTCTGTCCTTGAGGTCAAGAGGCTGGATTTTCACCAGCCGAGTTTCTGACTTACTATGTAATATCTGGAACAACTCCCTGTCGTCTCTGAGTTTCAGTGTTCTTAATTCTAAATGAGCAGTGGAGACTCAGGGAAACGGTGCCTGAAAGCTCCCAGCTAAGGGCCTAGTGCAGCGAAGGCTCTCCAGACACATTTGCTGAGGTGGCTCAATCTAAGTTTAGTTTCTGCCTTTTCGAAGCGGAGCCAGAAGGTGGGGTGAGGGTGGGCGAGGAGTGACAATTCAGAGGTGCGATAATTCCTAACCCCACACCGTGATGGTGTTCTGGGTTGTGACCGTAGCGCCCTGCGGAGAGGTCATTGGCGAGTCTGCGGAAATTTACAAATAAAGAAAGGCCCTAGTGCTTCCAAGTCCCTATTACCTGGAGTAAAATCACCGTATCTGTGCAGCACAGAAGAGGTGGTAGTAGGCGCAGCATGCACTGTTGCAAACCTTGTGGAGCAAGGACCAGTGACAGGCCTTATGCTGGCACTTTATCTCAACACTGGGAACACGTGGACTTACTCCCCATCAGCCATGAGGATGTTGTGGAGGTGAAATGAGAAAATTTGTGCGAACAGCTGGGCACAGAGCCTCGCACATTGTACTGCTTACAAGTGTCACTCTGTTATTTTAGATTAAGCGGCTACATGGTACCAAGCATTATCCTAGGCACTGGGACCCAGGGATGAGTAGGACAGTGCGGTCTCTGCCTCCTTGGCATTCACGCGCCAGTGAGCATCATGATGTTATTCTGTCCAGCTTATATGAGGGAAAGGAGACCTTGAAAAGTTCTGTGACTTCTGCAAGGTTACTCAACTAATAGCTCAAGTGTCAGAGTGGGCCGCCAGGTGACTGGTTTTAGAGACAGAGCCTGACCCTCTGCTGGGGTATAGTGCTGGGGTATTAAAAATTGGAGGGGGTGTCAGCCTCTCTCTTTGAGTCACTTGGTTTCAGTTTTCCAAACTCCTTCCATCAGGTTGATTAGTATTAAAATCATCATTCTAACCTTGGCACAAGTACGTTTTATTCATTCAACGTATCTACTCACCAGTCTCTCCCCTTACTTCTTCCAATGACCAAGTGAAGGGATCAGGCGAGGGATCCATCCTCCCATTCACCAGAGGAGAAGACTCGGGTGCAGAGGAACAAACGCCTCACCTGAGGTCACAGAGCCACGGCCAGAGTGGAATTCGACTTTGCCGGCTGCTGCTAGCCTGGCAGTGTGGGCACAATGTTCCCTCATCTCACCGGGGAGAGGAGCCTGGCATTTGAATCACATGAAAGGGCATCCAGGAAGTGGTGACAGGAGTCCTCACGCCTGGCTCTATCCATCACTGTCCTCGTCAGGAGGGACCTTGGGCACCTGAGCCTTTTCCTCACCCTTCTCTGATGCTGTCAGAAAATCAAGACGGCCCTTTCCTCCTCCCACTGCCAGCCTGACATCCTCTCATCGGCCTGTGTCAGATCTAAGTTGGATTGAACGGTGTGGAACTGTAAGCCAAAAGGATCCCATTATCATTCCACCAATGGCCAGGGCCTCTGTGCCCTGGAGCCGCGGAGCTGCGTTCTGAGGAATGGTGGTGGAGTAGATGCTGCATTACAGTCAAGGCTGCTACGAACCCATGAAACAGGCGTGGAGCTTGTTTAAGGAATATATAAGCCAATTACGCTCCCAAAACTGTGCAGTTAGAGCCAGTCAGTACCTACTCACTCTCTCAAATCAGGGCCACAGAGATTTTGATGAGCAAAAGGACACATTTATGGAAACATGGTAGCGTCCCACCTCAGGGAAATTTTCAGTATTTGTTTACTGCTGTACTGTTTCTTGAGCAGCTACCCTGAGTTTGGTGAGGCAGCAAGGGAGACTGGGCCTTTAGTTTTAAGAAGCTCAGGGATTTGGGGAGCAGGTGGTAGGTAAGGTGTGAAATAACTAAAGGGATGATTACAATGTGGTGTGGAAGGAGTTCCTGGGCAGGGGCACCCACCCAGCTCTGGGGCAAGGCAGGCTTCACAAAGGAAGAGGCCTCTCTGCATTGTGCTTAAGTTAGCTTTGCTGTATAACAAACACCCCCAACACTTTGTGGCCTAAAACAGTTTTTTAGTTCACAATTACGTGGGCTGGTATTTCAAGGCTGAGCTTTGTGGGACAGTCCGGCTGGTCTTGGCGGATCTCTGCCTGGCTCGCTCATGGGTCTGTGGTCAGCTGGCAGCTCTCACCTGTCTGCTGGTTAGCAGCAGGGTTGTCTGGGGTGACGTGGGCAAATGGGCCGTGTTTCTCTCATCACCCAGCAGGGTTCTTAAGAGAAGTGAGAGAGAGTAAGCCCTGGTACACATACACTTTGCAAGTCTCTACCTACATCATTTTTGGCATTGATCCTTTGACAAAGAAAGTCACATGGCCAGTGTGGATTCAAGGGGAGAAGAAATAGACTCACCTCTTGATGGGGGATCTGCCATGTCCCATACACTGGTGCAGATGTGAGGAGGAGAAGAATTGTTGGCTGTCGGGATGGTCTACTTACAGCTGAGTTCTGAAGATTAAGTCTTAGGCAGGCAAAAAAGAGTGAGGCGATCAGACCAGGTAGAGAGAACAGCGTGAACGTGGAGTTCCGCTTCTATAGGCAGGGAGCAGGGAGGGAACGACACAACAGGAGACACAGGGAGGCCACGGGATGTTTCTTGTCATGGTTGGACCATAGCAAATGCCCTTTTATCCAGGCTTTTGCTATGTTGAAAGATGCTGCAAGGAGCTATAAAGTGGGATGGGGAGATGGGGCAAGCGGACCCATATTTTCTTAGGCTGAGGGACCGTCGCCTGGTTCCTCTCACATCTGGGTGTCAATCTCTCTAAGTGTCTTTTCCAGCCACTGCGCCCCAGTGGTCCCCTCTGCGAAATTGGAATAGAGAGTCTCACCCTCCTGGGCTTCTGTTTTAATCTTGCATTAGCCCATATTTATCAAGCACCTGCTAAATCATGGGCTGGTGCGGTCAGTGAACCAGAGAAGGGAGTGGAAACCTGCCAGAGGAGTTCAGAGTTCGGACCTCGGAGGAGGGAGGGGGAGCAATTTGGGCAGAACTCTTCAGAGAGGTCACTGCAGCTGAGCTTTGGGAGGTGGGCAATGTCTCTGTGTGCAGAAGAAGAGATTAAAACATTGCAGGCAGGAGGCCCGGCATGAACAAAGACTCGGAGGCTGACGTGCTGCTTGGGGCCAGTGGGCTGTGGCTCGGAATACAGAGGCAGTGGGTTCAGTCCAGTGTCTGGCATCGTGATGGATTCATCATGTCAAGGTTTTCCTCCAAGTCTGTCCCGTCCCACCTTGCTGCAAATAGCCGGTGGAGTCCTTGGCAGGTACGTTCACTCTCTTAGGCTCTGTTCAGTTCCTGGTTTTCACAGCGTTAATTTCCTCTCCCCCACACAACACTGCATGGTGCCATGCTCTTCTGACTCATCATATTTTATTACCTGTCAGGTCCCAGCCCAAGTGTGTGGCACTCAGATGTGGAATCCTCTGGGCTGAGGTGAGGCTGTTGGGGATTCACAAGTCAGACCCAGCAACAGAGGCCTTAGGAGCCATCTTAGCAGCATCTTTGGGAGAGGCTGAGGGAGCCTGGGGTTGGGAGGGAATTCTACACCCTCCCCTTCCCTGCCCCGTGCTGCTAAGTCGGTTTTAGGAGCCCCGGAGGGCCCGTCTCTCACTTGTCTCTGACCCCCTTGTCATTTTTGAAGAGCACTGAATTATGAGGCTGTGTGGCTTAGGACAAGTTGTCACCCCTCTCTGGACTTCATTTTCCTGACCTGTAGAATGGTAGGTTAGATCACTGATCTCCATCCCTTTATATCCCTTTCTATTGTGATTTTCCATGATTCCAGACCATAGACAATAGGGGTGATTTCAGAAGTGTGAGGGACACTGGGGACCAGGTGGACAGAGCTAAGGAACTTTTCTGCAACTGCATTGTGAACTTTTATGCTTGTGACCTCTGCCTCCTTTTGCTCTCTGTCGGATACTGTGTCATTCCCCATTACTCTCAAAGCAACCTGGTTCTTGTCTTGACAGGGGTGACACAGAAAAAGTGAAGGCAGACAGCTGACAGGGAATATGCATATGCTAAATACTGCGCCAGGCTCCTGTAAGCACTTTATCTCCCTTAATACTCACCAGCATCCTAAGAGATTGCTTTTATGATTCCCATTTTCCATATGAGGCAAGTGAGCCTTAGAGAGGTAAACTTAGCTTGTTAAAGGTCACCCAGTGGAATGCAGGAAGGAACAAAGTGTTCTTAAAAATACATTTTCCTGTAAGACAGAATGCTTCATACTCCTCTCTCCCAGGAGAAATTTGTCTCTTGTACACTGAGGGAGCAAACACTTAACCCCAGCAGTGACCTCATGATGATGAAGGATGAAGAGCATCTGACAGACCCGGAGGATGCCTGTCCTGGTACTTTATCACATCCCCCAGTGGGGACTGGATCTCTCAATCTTTCTACTCTAATGTGAATCTCCTTTCTTCAGCCCAGTTAGGATAATGGGGACAATGTGGGATATGGAGCCAGGAAACCTGAGCTTGAATTCATGCTCTGTCACTTACTGGGTGGAAGATCTCAGGGAAGTCCAGTCTCCTCTTAAGGCTCCAGATATCTCAGCTGAAAAAAAAAAAAAAAAAAAAAAAAAGGTTGTTCTACTACCAGTCCTATTCACCTGGGGTTTCCTTGAAGGCTACCTGAGACAATGAATGAAAGCCCCCCAGCCTAGTGCCTGGCAAATGTGTTAGTGTTGGTGACAGTTAGTGCCTGTCTGCAAACTGCTGTGCAATGGGGAAGAGGGAGGAAGGAGCAAAAGTCATTGACTGGATGGATTTTGAAAGAAGGGGGAGGTGATAGAAGAGAAGGCAAAGGGGAAGGGGAAGAAGGAAGAGAAGAAGAAGAAGGAAGAGGAAGGAAGAAGTAAGAAGGAGAAGGAGGAGGAGGGGAAAAGAAAAGAACTAACACATAGAGAAACCAAGGACATATAGTGAAGCTAAATGACAAAGAAAGACCAGGCAAAAAAAATGCAGCAAGAATTGAGGGGAAATGGTTCAGGAGAGAATAACTAGGAGTAATGAGAATCAATTCCATCAACCCTCCATCTATTTTCAAATCTAATCTAAAATGATATGCTTTTCTCCCTTGCCAATATCTCTTAATTCTTCTGTTCTCCTCCCTTATTTAATCGGGTATAACTGTATTATTTATCTCCACCGAATGGCTGGGGAAAACAGTTCCGTGTAAAAGATGCAGTTCCCCAAGGAGGTGGGAATGGGCAGATGGGAGGCAGAGGCAGAGATGAGAGCTGACAGATGGGGCCGGGGTGGAGGGGTCCGCGGTACTCCTGGGACATCCTTCTCCTATGCCGCTGCAGGGCCTGCCTGTGTCACAGCCGCCACCATCTCTGTGCGTTCTATTCCCCGCTCTAGGAGCCCTCCCAAACCCAGCAGCCCCGTGATGCCATCCTGCAGGCATCTCACCTGGCCTGACATCAGGATCTCCTAGGTTTATGAAGTGTCCAGATTGTAGACTCTGCCTGCTTGCCTCGTCCAAACCCCTGACAAAGGAGGAGCCTTACCTCAGCCCTCACGCGTGCTCCTGTACTCCCCTCACATCCTTTCTTGGCCAGTACCGCACAATCGTCTCCTTCGTGGGTTTTCCTTTTTTTGCTCTCCTAGATTGAGATTTTCTCCAGGACAGGGAACTCATAAAATGTGCATTGAGTGATGCATTTATTCAACAAATATTTGAGCGCCTACTGCATGCTAAGCACTGAGGATAGCAATTACCCAGACAGACACAGTCTGCCATGAATGAATTAATAATGATTAAATGGATGAATAAATGAAGAAATTGAAGCAAGGGGAAATGCTGCGGCTGCTGAGAGGAACTGAGGAAAACCCAGGCTAGAATGGGAGGTCTGTGAGGGCAGCCATCAAATTTACCGCTTCATCTAATCTATCCACAAGACCTACCCTGTGCCTGGCACATTTTAGACAGAAGATAAATATTTACGGGAGGTATGCTGTTGAACGATGGGGATAATGATTGCATTTGCTTTCAGGGCTAACTGTGAGACTTGCACAATTCCAAGCATATTGCTATGACCTATTTTCTCTGAATTTGAAGTTAGATGTGATGTAAATAGGACAGATCATTGACACTCCCCCAAAATGTTTCATATAAAAAGAAAGAAAGTCATAGATAGCTCTGTGATTTGTCCTCAGGTAAACCAGCTAGTTGGTGTGGAGGCATCACACAAATCTAAGCTTCCGACTCCAAATTCAGTGTTCTTTTCACTAACCCAAGATGTGTGATTATTGATTATATCAGAAAGACTGGGATATATCCATTCATCCATTCATCCACCCACCCATCCATCCACCCACCCACCCACCCAGCCACCTATCCATCCACTTTGTTATTTTAATCTATGGCATGTAATGAGCCTCTGAAATAGGGCTTGATCTGATGGCACGAAGGAGTCACAAGTGGGACCTGGCACTTCTTCTTAGACTAGGAGATAGTTCAGAGTAAGAAGTGGTAGCCCCCTTTTTACTTTCCTCTCCACAGACTTGCTCTAGCAGTCTCTGTGCTTCCTCTGTAGTGATGCGTCTCTGGATTTTCTAGTGGCACCGTCCCACTGCACCCCTTTGCACATTTGCAACCCCCCTGCCCTCTTGCCTTTGTGCTACCCGTCCATCTGAAATACCCTATGTCTTGTTGAAACCTTGCCCATCTTTTGATACTCCTCCAGGAAAACTTTCTAGATCCATTGAGAAGTCTTCTACTCTCTAAGCTTCCTACTTTGATTTATACATATTTATATCATGCCTTTTCTCCCTCCCTCGGGCTGAACTCTCGAGGACAGAGTCCCTCAATGCCAAATCTCAGAGAAGGATGGTTGACTAAATGAATCTTTAAAATGAGCATGTATTTGCATCTTCTATGGAGATAATATATATTCTATGTAGAAAGTGTAGAAAACAATGCATCAGACCATGGTTAAAATCACCTCTGATCCCACCATTTAAAGAGTATCATTCCTGATGTTCCCATATATTTCTTTCCAGTTGTATATACACGTGCTTATGTCTAAATGGAATCAGATAATCATCCCTTTTTGTATATAAATATCCTCTCTCTCTTCATGAGAATGCAAGCTCATTGAAAGTTAAAGTTCTGTCTTTCTCTTCATTTGCATTCTCCAAGGGGCCTGAATTTGAGTCAGATGCTAAGTAGATTTCTGTAGCGTTGTTATGTGGGAATCAAGCCATCACTGACATCCTGAGTTTCTGTCTCTTCTCTGTTCACTGGGGATGCCCATCTGAATTCAAATATTCAGACAGTTCACTTCAATTCACCAAACATTTACTGCCCTCTCCACTCTGTATTTGGCCACTGTGTCAGGCACTAGGCTACACAGGTGGCTCTGTTGTGTCACTGCACTAAAGTCCAATGAGAAAGGACACCATATAAACAGACAATTTTTGCATAAACACCAAGACCAAGGCATTGGTAAAATAGATGCTGTTAACACTGTATGTAAATAATATGTAACAAATGGAACATGTGAATGTTTAATGAAGAGCAAGATTAATGCTGAAAGCTAAAGTGTTTGTATCTCATTTAATTCTCACAACCCTAAGGGCCAGGTTCTTTTATTATTAACCTCATTTGACAGATGGGGAAACCAAGGCACAAAGGAGCTAAAACCTTGTCCACAGATGCACAGCTCGAACACAGGGGAGTTGGAATTTAAATTCATGCAGTTGGACTCCAGAGTCTGTGATCTTATGCAATGTGCAATGTTTTTTGTTCATGGAAGCCTAAAGCAATACCTAGCTCATGTTAGGGTCAGGGAAACCTTCCAGAGAAGGGAATCGGGGTTTAGTGGGGACAGTTATTACAGATTCTGAAAAAAGATCTCCAAAGACATTGAATTAAGAAAGAGCATCATATGTGAGAGCGATTGCATAAATATTTGATCAGATTTAACACGGAAGTGCAAGGAAAGGAATAAAAAACGGTGAGGTTGTGGGGGGTAATGCAGGGGCCAGACTTGTGGAATTAGGTTTATTCTGAGGGCAGTCAGGAGCCCTTGAAATGTTATAAGCAAAGATGTGACATGGCCAGATTTACAAGTTATAAATTTAATCCTGTAATCTTAACGCATTTAGTCATTTGAAGGAATGAAGCCTGAAGGCAGGGGTACCAGTTGGGGTCTTCTGGGGAGTCTCCTTTTGCCCCTTGAGAGCCACCCCTAGATGTTTCCCTCCCTGCTCTGTGCCTGGGAAAGCTGACCTGTGTGATTTACCGCACCCTTGGCTCGACCTGCGTAGGCCACCTGTAAGGGATGAGCAGGCAGCGGAGGAGCAAGGTCGGAGCATTTGTCATCTCACCGCGGGCACGGTGGCTGTGCCACTCCTACAGCTGTAGCCCTTTCAGAGTTTTATGAACCTCCTCCCTCCCTTTGCACCTTCAGGTCTAGGGCGGTGACAGCTCCTTGCTGCGGCCAGTCTTGAGGTGCATCATCATCGGTCTGCCTTTCCCCTGCCTGTGTGAATTAATTTCGTATGTCAACTTGACTGGTCCAAGGGATGTCCAAGAGCTGGAGGAACATGATTTCTGCACATGTCTGTGAGGGTGTTTCTGGAAGAGATTAGCATTTGGACCGGTAGACTGAGTAAAAGAGAAAGGACTTCATTTATGTACATGGGCATCATGTAATTCATGAGGGCCAGAAGAGAGCCAAAAGGTGGAGGAAGGGCAAATTTGCTCTACACTTGAGTTCAGTCATGCATCTTCTGCCCACGGGCATCAGCACTCCTGCTTTGGGGCTGTTGGACTCAGGCTCAGCCTGGGACTTATATCATGAGCGCCCCTCATCCTTAGGCATTCAGGTTTGGATTAGAGCTATGCCACGGGCTTTCCTGGGTCTCCAGTGTGAAGATGGCAGATTGTGGGGCTTCTTAGCTTCTGTAAGCATGTGAGTCATTCCCTCATAATAAATCTCTTTCTGTGTATTTGCATATGTCCTAGTGATTCTGTTTCTCTGGAGAACCCTGACTTAAACATTTCCAAAACCTTTGTAGATGGTCACCTCTTTAAACACTTCCCGGTGACCTTACTGAGGGTGTCTTGCTTTTTCTGATGAGACCCAAACTGCCACAGAGCCATTTGAAGTAGTTCATGAGGAATGCTAAAGATCTGCATTAAGGCAACCATTGCAGAGATGAAAATGAGGGCGTGTGTTTTAGATGCATTTCCCAAGCCCACTCAGCGGGACTCACTGCCTGGAGATGACCGTCTATGAATGCTGGAGCAGCTAATGGCAAGGGTGGCTGAAGTCAACGTCACTGTCTCTTACTGTCCCAACTCTTTCTGCCTAGGCAGTGAGTTCATCTCCCATAATGTCTGCTCCCTGTAACCAGGCAGAGACTATTTGCAAATAATCGGAAGGAGGGTCAGCTGGTGCTGTGGAATCAGAAGGCAGGCTAGTTTGCCACTTGGGAGATGTTACCAAGATGGCTAGTGATCAGGAGAGCTGCTTATTTTCATAATGACCTTAAGGAATTAAATAAAAATACAATGAGTGCCATAGATTAGGAAGAACAAGCCAATTAAAAGCACAACATGCCTTAGGGATTTTTTTATTTCTTTTCCAGGAGGCTGAAAGGCATGTGTGGCTGCTGAGGCAGGATGGTGGCCTACCCAGAATCACTGATGAAGGCTGATCCTCTAGCTTGACTTTAGCAGAGTGGTTGAGGGGATTTGAGCCTGTTGAATATTTCACGAGTTGCAGCCCATAGGGGGAGAACAGTAAGAGGTGAAGAGACAATCCCTGCGTTTCTTTATGCTTCCAATATCAAATCACGCTCTTCGTGGTGGGAGGGAAGCAGACACTGCAATCAGCCTACAGCCGGAAGGCATGGTGCACCAATTCTCCCACTTTAATATCTGCTGTTTCATTTTATATTCATCATGTCAGCATAATCTGCCTTTATGGGAATCGTCTTGGTTCCCGACCAAATGTGTTTAGTCCCCCTTTTGCTTTAAGTTTGATTGTAATATGACTTGAAGAATTCAATGAAATGTTTATAAGGAAGGACTAGGGGAAGAGGAAAGGGAAAATGCAATTGGAAAATCAATCAGCGGGACTTTCAAGAGCTGGCTTTGGTTATGCCACTATTTCTTTGACCTGTTTTTAATGGACAAAGGACTGGCTCTCTGATCAAGTATACTCTGCTGATTCCCAACTGCACACGGAATCAAATATACTCTATTACCAAGCATTCTAAAGCCTTTAACTCTGTGTCTGAATGGCATTTTCAACCTGAAATTTTGCTGCACTCCTACTTAACCATGTGGCTTCACTGCCCTGAGATACTCAGCCAGTCAGCCCCTGCCTGTGCCTCCTTCTCTCCACTGAGGGCCAACAATATGCACATCCTTTGCAATGCTCATATCACCATCATTTTGGAGAAGTGCTTGGTCTCCAAGCTAGAGAGTCCTGTCCTACCTTTGAGTTCCCAGTGAATCTTTACTTACTCTTTCTTTCATTCTCTAATGAAACTTAATACTACCTCCCTCATCTTGTCATGGATATGTGTAAGTACATGTGTGTGTATCCATCAGCAATTCAGTTATTATTTACTGAGATCTTACTATGTGTCAAGAGCTATTGAAGTACTTGATATGGCAGGAAATAATACATGCCTGCTCTCCTGGAAATACAGGCATTAAACACATGTTCAAGAACATACAGTACCCTAAGAAGCCTGAAACACCAGTTCAAGAGTACTTAATGAACCTCTGTGTTCATAACAGCACTATTTACAATAGCCAAGTGTTGGAAGCAGCCTAAGTGCCCATCAGTAGATGAATGGATTAAAAAACGGTGGTACATTTACACAATGGAATACTATAGCAGAAAGAAAGAATTCCTACCTTATGCAACAGCATGGTTGGAACTGGGGACTATTATGCTACATGAAATAAGCCAGTCTGTGGAAGACAAATACCATGTGATCTCACTCATAAGAGGAATCTAATGAGCAAAATAAACCAATGAGCAAAACAGAAGCAGAGACATGGAAACATGGAATAGACTGACAGCTTCCAGAAGTGAGGGGGGAATGGTGGAAAGAAGGGGAAGGAACAAGTCAAGGAACATATATGAATGACCCATGGACATGGACAATGTTGCGGGGATTGGCTGTGGGAGTAGGGGGTGGGCTGGGCAGAGGAGGGCAAAGGGGGAAAAATTGGGACAACTGTGCTAGAATAAACAAGAATCATAAAAAAAGAAAAATAAAGAAATAAAATACATATGGTAAATTACTCATAGTGACAAGTATGGTAGAAAGCTTTTGTAAAATGGATAGAATAGAGAGTGGATGTATGTGTAGTACTTTAGCAAGAGCGGCGCACAGCCTCTCTGCGGTCTCCTTTGGACTGAGAGACAAAGGCTGAGAAGAAGCCAGCTTGCAGCTCTGGGTGGAGAGTTCCAGGTAGACCAGACAGAAGGTACACATGCCCTGAGACAGGCGGCAGCCTGGCCTGTGGGAGGGGCAGCCGTAAGTCCTGCAGGGCTGGAGCACCTGATGAGGGGACGATAATAGCAGGAGGTGGGTCAGAATAATGCACGATGTCCTGGGCCGCATTAAATGGAGAGTGTGCACATGTGTGGGCAGTGACCTGGGTGGGGGCAGAGTTCATTCGGCTGAAGTACTCTGAGCTTCCTGAAGGCTAAGCTGTGTCTCATTAGACTTCATGCTCTGAGCTGCTGAATTGACTGCAGTTGAGAAGGTCCTTAATAAAGTGTGTTGAATGAGTAAAGAAACAAACATATGAGTGAATGAATGAATGAACAAATGAATGATCAACGCCTTCTGTTTCTGCCACGACAGGTTTCTTCCTGAGGTCTCATGCCCTACCTCCCCACCCCAACAACAGTTTCTTTCCTTTGTAATCGAGTAAGTCCAGAACTGTTCTCTGTGATTCAATATTTACTGTGTTTCACACACTGTTATTATCATTTAACGTTTACTGTCTGCTGACTGTGCAGTCATCACCGTAGCAAACAAAGAGCTCAATCTAGTTTTGGTTCCTGGGCTAATTTAGTCAAAGAAAAGGAGACGTTGTGAGAGCCACTGGCATCATAGAAATTGTACAGGCTGGGACTCCAGCTCGGTACAAACTCACCAGCGACCTTAGGCAAGGCATTAACCCTCTGGGCCCCTCTGTTTTCTCATCTGAACAGAGAGAGGGCAAGCCTCTTCAATGGCGGGGTTTCCTGCGCAGGCCGGGGAGAGGTCCGGGAGGGAGGGATGCAGGCTTCGGAGAGCATTCCTTCACTTACTCTGCCCCCATCTCTACCAGGGTGTGTCAGCAGGATGCAGCGTGCCCTGGGGCTTTCTGCTGGCACCATCCCAGAGCCTCTCAGCACAGTAAGCACCCACCCACCCGGTGGCACATGGATCCTCTTTCTTGAGCCACTGAATGAGAGAGAGCTGTTTCCAGAAGCAGCGAGCTCTCAGCCTTGTGTTCCCTGGCCTCTGACTCTGGGCTTTTATGCACTGGGAGAAAAAAACGACTGAGTTACTGAGACAGGCCATTTATTGATACCATAAAGTTTCCATCTTGCCTTGGCCCAGCTGGCTGGCTGCCAGGGAAGCCATGGCCAAGGCCTCAGGTGCTGAGGAAGGTGCTGGTGGGAGGAGAGAAGGTGCCGACGTGAGACCTGCCTCACAGATGGTATACCTAACCCATCTCCTATGCTGGGGCCACACAGTGAGCTCTTAGGGTCCTTTAGGGCCTGTGTTCTAGGGGTTGATGAACTCTTGTGATTATCTCCGCCCTGTTCAACTCTTAGTGCAGCAAGGGAAACCCAAGCAAAGTTTGCACTTGGACTGCTCGCTTACTATATTCCGGTCACTTTGTGTTTTGCTTAGAATGAGGTGGGAGGCCATTGAAGGCTGCGAGCAGAGAAGTGGCATGAGCTTATTTATGCTGTGGCAGGATTCCCCTGGCTTCTTGAGAATAGACAGGAGAGGTGAAGGTGGAAGAGAGTCAAGTTAAGAAGCCCTCGCAGAAAGCCAAGCAAGAGAGGCTGGTGCCTGGGCCCAGGTGGTTGCAGTAGGAGAGACGAGAGGGAGTGAATTCTGGATGGTTTTTGAAGGATTTCCTGAAAGACAGGGGGGGGAGTGGGAGAGAAAGCAAGCAGTCAAGGGTGTCTCAAGGTCTTTTTCAGGGAAGCTGAAGGGTAAATTAGATCCTATCCCTGTGAATAATAATGACAATAAATATTAATAGCTCACTTTTTATAGCACTTATTAAGTGCCAGATGCTCTTCCTCTAAGGACTTTTATTTGTGAACCTCAACGAGTTAGTCTATTGGGAAAGGACGATATAAGAATAACGCAGTGGAATTTGGTGCACAAACATCATCTCCTGTCTTCAAGGCAGCTCTTTTGCATTCAGCATCCCCAGAAGTAATGGGGGCTGCAGCGGGGCCTGGGGAGAGCTGATTGGAGAAGAAGTTCTAACTCAGCCTCCCCATCAGCCCTCCTCAAGTGTGTGTGTGTGCGCACAAGCGCATGTGTATGTGTGTGTAAAGTCTTCAAGGACTGTAGGAATACTGCCTCTAGGACAGATTCGTGTCTTGGGAAGAGGGTTCAAAGTTCCAAGCCCCAGACACAATTAAGGCTACTTGTCTACTGATAGATGGCCCATGTCTCCTGTAGTAACTCTCACTTGAGTGAAGATCTGATTATGCTCTGAGAATACCACCACCCTTCCCTTTTTGTCATAAGCTTCACTGAGAAGCCTTGTCTTCTAGGACATACATTTTCAGGGACTCATCCCTTTAGTAGACAGAACTATGAAAAGATTGTATGATCCCAGTGCAAGGACACTTTTGGTACTTTATGCCACCAGCCTTCTACTTAACGAGAGGATGTGTAGGTATGATTATATTGAATGGAAGTACTATTAAAATTTTACACACACCTATGCATATATATCTTAAAAGTATGTACAGAGGGAAGAGCAGCATAGAGGTAAGAGGAACATCAAGTCAGGTGAGTTTCCAATTTACTAGATCATCCCAACTTCCCTCAGGTGATATGCGAACACTGGCGCTGGGCAGTGGCTTTTCAAATATTTTTAAGCCATGGAAATCATACCAACACACGTGTGCTTGGGAGTGCAGTACATATACTATCAAAGAGTAGAGCTGCTCTAATTGAAGAAGAGCCAGGCCCAGAATGACCCCCTTGCCCAGCTCCTTTCACATACAGGATGCCATGAATTCCTGGGCTGGGCTGGTGCTCGCAAGCCTTTCCAGCTCTGAGATTCTGCTCTTCTGCCCTCAGTACTTCTAGCTCTGCCCCTGGAGAAGGCACGCTCTCATTGATGTCCTCCCGTCACCTTCCTGTTCTGTGGCCTCAGAAGACTGTGAGCATTTTGACCCTCTTGCTTAGTTTGATTTTCTTATTGGTGTAGAAGGAATTGCCTTATCACGCATGGTGCTATGGAAAAGGGCACCAGACAGATCCGAGTTCAAATCCTGCCTCTCCCCCTCTGTTGTTTGGGGTGAATCTTGGCCACAGTTGCCCATCTATGAATGGAAATGATGACCTCCTGCTTAGAGATTTGATGTGAGGACAGGCATCCTGATACAAAGTAGGGACCGTCTGAGCTCCAGAGTAGATACAGCTTCTTCCCTCCCTAGAGCACCGAGGCCAGGCATGCAACTCACCCAGCCCCTTGGGTCTTGTCTTGCAGAGATGTCGGGCACGGCGGCGGACATCTCGCTGGTGCACTGGAGGCAGCAGTGGCTGGAGAACGGCACCTTGTACTTCCACGTCTCCATGAGCAGCTCCGGGCAGCTGGCCCGGGCCACCGCCCCCACCCTCCAGGAGCCCTCGGAGATTGTAGAGGAGCAGATGCACATTCTGCACATTTCCGTGATGGTGAGTGAGTGGGAACAAGGTGGGGGCCCTGAGGGAGAGGGCAGGGCGGGGTGGAGAGAGGATAGAGGGGGAGGCAGGGGACGGTCAGCAGATAGCGGGAAAGAGCTGGCCGAGTGCAAGAGGTGAGCATCATAAAGAGAAGGTCAGATGGATTCCATGATGTCACTTGGACTGATGCATACCCAGCCATCATCTGTCAGCTATGACAAACAAATTGTGCTTCAGAGAAGAAAATAAAGGGTCTCCAACTCCTTGGCCTTTTGGCTGACATCTCTGGGAATAGCTGTTTAACATCTGTCATGTGCTTGGCCTGCTTTGCTGAGGGCTGAGGTTCAGTACTCCAAAATACAGCTGGCCTTTCCAAGAATGGCTGAACAAACAAAAATGGATCAAAAGCGGAATGGGGCTGCGCTTTCCCAAGTGCCCTGGGTAAGTCAGGTGCTCTAACCCTCACAACACCCCCGCAGCATAGGCACGACCTGGTGGCCCGCGATGCTGGGTTCGGTGTAGCTGGTGCAGTTGCGCACAGAAGCCCCTCATTGCCCTTGCTTTATAGTTGTGAATACTAGAAAGGGGGCAGAGAAACTCAGCCGAGGTCACACAGCTAGTGAGAGAGGGACGTGCTCTTCAAACTCAAGTGTGTCTGGCTGTGAAGGCCGAATGACGTCTTCTACGCGCTTTCTCTCAGTGTGAGACTTTGATGCCTCTCTGCCACCGATCAGGCATTGTGCTGGGCACGCCTGTGGACTTCCATCTCATGGCGTTCTCGCCAAGAATGCGTGCAGTCCAGCATGTCACCTCCATCTGTAGGTAAGGTTATGGGCACAGAGAGGTGACGTGGCCTTCCAACTCTGATAGTTCCATAATGTGGAACTTTCTTGAATTTGTCGCCTCCTCAATAAAGCCTCCCAGGGTGAAATCGTATGAATGGTAATCTAAAGTATACGTGGGCTCCTTCATGTATGGTTTCTTTAAAAAACTATAATTAATGACTTTGCAAGGTAGATGGAAAAAGGCAAATTCAGTATGCAGAACACGCAGGGTCTACTTGGCTGGAGAAGAGACCGGATAATAGCTCCAAATGATACCCCTTAGTTCTTCATAGTCCTCAAGCCTCTCTTACATTCTTTTCTCCTTCTGCACAGCTCTACAAGATGCTGGAGGGTAGGAAATACGACCCCCAACCTATGTGTGAGAAGGCGTGTCTCTGAGAGGTGAGGTGATTGGCATAAAGCCACAAAACCAAGTAAGGCTACCACCCACCTCTTCATTTCTTCCTCCTCTTCAGCAGTCAGCAAGTTTTCTGGAGAGCCTGCCATGGAACAGACCTTTGCTTGTGGTCTTTGTTCTCCTGGTTCCTCTTCAGCAGACACTGTGCATTAGGCATTCTGATGAGAGCTGAGTAAGAACTTGAAGAGTTTTCTGTTTTTTGAAAAACACACAAACCCCAGCTAGAAAGCAATGTTAATTTTGGACCTAACGCGTGCTCATCATGTGAAGGAACAAATCAAGTCCTTTGTGTTATTCGTGGAATGGGTGTGATAGACTTTTCCCATTTATATATTTAGCAAATGATGCAGCCACATGTCAAGCCAAGTGGGTGCCTGCATGCTAACTTTGGGGTGCAAGTTTGTAAATACCATCTCAAGGAACTTGCTGAGCTCCTCAGGGAGCCCGGACACCATCTAGTATTAAGAAGCACTGAGGGGACGTGACTGCTCTTCTTTTAACATTTGAGAGAGACTCAGATTAGACTAATATTTCTTACGGGGAGTGTGTGTGTGTGTTCTGACACAGCATTTACTTACATACCTTCTTGCCGTAACCCAGTAACCTAGATAGCACTATCTCAACTGTAAATGATCCTGAATGGGCCGTGTCTGTCTCCAGGCCCAGTGCCAGCTCCACGAAGTCAGACTGCATCCGCAAGGGCTGTCAGTGTTCCTCCCCTCTCTCTTCTGCACAGTGAGATCAGCTTGGAAAGAGGAGCTCACTAAGGCCCAGATGTCTCTGAAGGCCGCTATCATTGAGGATGGGGCTGGCAGGGCAGATAATGTGGAGGACAGAGCAGTCCAGACCCCCTCTGCCCATGCGCTGTAGCGGCCAAGGCTACCACCTTGTGGTTCCACCTGTTCTTTTCCTCCTTTGGGGCTCCAAAATCTGGGTCTTTCCTGCCCTTCTCTTACCCTCAGGAAACAGAGTCATGCCCAGGAAACTTTGAACTCTAAGGCATCCCACCCAGCCCAGCCTCCCACGGGTGGGACACACCTCCGCGGACTCTGCCCTCTGTCTGGAGTTAGGGTGACATGGAGGTTATAAAGACAGGTCCCAGAGCCCACATGCCTGGATGTGAAATGTGCCACTTATTTAACACTTTGAGTTATCTGGGCAAAGTATTTAACCCCACTGTGCCTAGTTTTTATCATCTATAAATGAGGGTTATGCTAACACTTATTGTGTAGGTACACCAGGCACTTCAATCAGAAGAGTTTGGTGCATTAAGAGCGTTTGCTTTTATTATTAGAGATACTTTTAATATCCAGACATGCTGATATATTATATTCTTTCTTTTCATGGATGAAATATGAGGTCCAAACATAGGTTAGGACATGCCCAGGATCTCCCAGCCAGTCAGTGGGGCTTGGCCTGGTGAATAAGCTTCTTTGTGGCTCAGACTCTGTCTTTGTTATTCCGGCCACAGACAGTTCAGCAGGAATAAAAATAGTGTTTGCTCCTCCTATCCCTCCCTTCCTCCGGAGCAGCTATATGTAATGGCCTTGACTTGGATCTGTCTCCCCACTTCACAGATGAGAAATCTGAGACTCAGTGAGTGAGTTTAACTGACTTGACTAAGGCTACCTGGCTAACAAGAAGGCAGTTCGAGGAGGAGGCTCAAACTCATGTCCCATGGGTCCTCCAAACGCATGTCCCATGGCCACTCGTGAGACCATGACTCTACCTCTGTCAAATTTTTCATTGTTTCCACCTTTAGTGAAGATAGAAAATCATTTGTGAGAAGGTCCAAATCATTCAGTCAAATCTCAAAGAAATCTGCAGGTCGGGGGGTCAATGTTCTTCATTCCCTTTTCTTAGCACAAACTCCTGCCCATCCGTGCAGGGCAGCCAGCTCTGGCTCAGCCACTGGAACCTGCCACATCCCTGCCTACTGGGATGCACACTCTTTCGGGCTTGTTAAGGCCTCAGTTGAGCATCTACTTTGTCCTAGAAGGTTGTGCCATCTGACTATTAATACCCTAATGGTGACACAGTGACCCCAGGTCCGAAGAGAGAGTGGAGGGTCATCTCAGCCAGTCCCCTGCTCCATCTTCAGCTCCTCCGAGTGGTCAAGTGCCAACCTCAGGTGGCACGATGCAGAGAGGACGGGGACGAGAGGAAACGCTAGATTTGATGTGTGAGAAGAGAATTCCGATCTTTGAAGACACATTTCTTTCAAAGGGACCATCCCACAGAATGCAGATATGTACTGGTGAGCCCCGTTGAAGGGGGGCTAAAGGGACCGACATTCCTGTTCATGGCAAGACAATGGGTAAGCCTTTCAAAGTGTTTGAGCTAGATAGCAGTGGAGCGGACTGAGTGCGGGTGGTGAGTTCCCTGTTCCGTGGGTATGCAAGCAAAGGCTAGAAGCCCTATTCATCAGGATTTTGAGAGGAATAATAGTTAAATTAGATGACAATTGTAGTTGCTCCCAACTTAGAAGATCTATGATTCTCTGACATAATATATAGAAAAATACTTTGAGGATTATAAAATGTCACATAAATCTAAGAAATTATTATTACTGTTCTCAATCTTTGTTTAAAGGATCTGTGTGATGTGGGGATAATGCTTTTTAAAGCTTTTTGTGAAAATGGCTTTAGATCACTTTCCCAACCATTGCATTTATTTATTCACAGTATATCATGCATTCCTTAGGTTATTGATTTAGTCACTCAATCATGCAGTGGTTTACTTGCCTACTATGCCTAACAATGAAAATTCTATCTGCTAAAAAGAAAGAAATAAGAAAAAAAAAAAGCTGTAAAAAAATCAACCACAAGTTCAGAAGAAGCCAGCTATATGACGAGATCTGACTGCTAAAAGACTGTTTTCTGTTCAACTAGTTTTAGAGGTCCTATAAGACTTGAAATATTTTGTTTACTTTTGGGGATTGCATATCAAGAGGAACAACAACTAGTTAGAAGAGTTTTGAGAAAGTAATCCAGACAGTGAAGAACCTTAAAATAATCGTGGTAACAGCAGTGTTGATGCTTAGTTAGTGTTATAGTAATTGACACAAATTTAATTCATTTGATTCTTACAACAATCCAAATTCAACATATCATTATTACTCCTGTACTGCTTTTGGGAAAATGTAGGCACAGAGCATGTAACTAACGTGCAAGAACTGTGGCCTGGGTGTCCCAAGGTCAGTCACATCTGGCTCTGTGATTGACTTACTGGCCATGTGACTTGGACACAACATCCTTCTTTAGGAGGTAATGGAGTTACTTCCTCACCGGTAACAGAGTGAAGGGGACGTGTCTGCCTAACGGCGCTGCTGTGGGGATCACCTAACATGATACACACTAAGTGCATATGCTAGTGCCTGACACATAGGGAGGTCTTCGTAAATGTTACCACTCTGTTGTTTATGTCTGTATTCGTTTCCTAGGGTTGCCAATTAGAGTGCCACGAAGTAAGTGACTTAAAATGACAAAATCTGATTTTTCCCCAGTTCTGGAGGCTAGAAGTCTGAGGTCAGATGTGAGAAGAGCCATGCTCCTTCTGAAAGAGCTAGGGAAGGAACAGCTCTAGGCCTCTCCGAGCGTCTGCAAGCTTCTTGGCCCGTGGCAGCATACCCCAGTCTTCATGTGGCATTCTTCTTGTGTGCATGTCTTTCTCTCTGCTCAAATTTTCCCTGCTTTATAAGGATACCAGCTATACCAGATTGGGCTCTACCTAATGACCCCTTTATAACTTGATACTTGATAACCTTTTTAATGACCCAGTCTCTGTATAAGGTTATAAGGGAATTAGGAATCTAACATATCTTTTTTTTTTTTTTTGGAGGGGGGAGCACAATTTAACTGATAACAATAAATGTCATTGCTGTGTTATTTACAAGTGATATTATTGAAGGATGCCCAGGACAACCAGGTAGGAGAAGCCAGGCTGTCATAGACTTCAGATCCAGAAGCCTTTCAGAGAGAAGTCATCAGAGAGAAGGCAGAGTAGCAGGGGGAGCGTCCTGCCTAAGAGGGACTAATTTAAAAGGGAAATATCGAGTGGTGAAAGAGCCATGTGCTACACTTAGCATTAAAAGCTGTAGCCTGGAACTCAGGTGTTCCAGCCCTGCCATTCAAGTGCTCCATGGCCTTACGCAAGTCGCATTCCTTTCTTAGCCTTAGGACCCTACTCCGTAAATTGAGACCATCAAGCTATCTGTTCACAAGACATGATGAAGTTTGACATTACAATTATCCCATGTACATTTTCATGTAAACGGGCCATAACTCATGAATCACATTTACTTTTTTTTTTTTTTTTTTTTACCAGAAAGTAGAAGTTTTGAAATCACAATAAAAAAAAATTGAAAACGTACATCACATGAACCTTGTATCTCGGCCTTGGCTTATCTCAACAAGTGCTCACTAAAAGCCTGCAGGATCTCCAACTAGGCTAATGGGAGAATTAGGAGGATAAGCCATGACTTCTGTGTACAGGAAACACACTTCTCTACCACAACATGTAGGTACACAGCACAGGGAACTAGGGTGAGCATGGAGTTTGGTGTCAGGAGGCCTGGTTACAAGCTCCTACCCTACCTCATACCAGCTGTACAGATTAAGACAAGTCTTCAGCTCTCCTCAGCCTCTCATTTGGTTATTTGCAAGATGGAAATAAAACTAAAACCATAACATTGAACTGAGATAATACACAAGAAATCATTTGGTTAGATTTTCCCAAATCAATGAAACCGTAAAATATGGTTGGAATGTTGGAGCGGAAACCACGTTGGACCTTGCAGAATCCAACTTTTCTAGATGAGTCAGCTCTCTCTTGTTCATTCTGCAAACAAATCACTGTGCATCTTAGTGACTGACCAAACAGTGTTTCATTCCTCATGCACATTAATGTCCCCAGTTGCAGTCTCTGGAGCTCAGCTCTGCACATCTTCTCCTTCGGGCACTCTGGCTGAAGGGAGCCCTGATCCGAGGTGCTCAGTGTTCATGGCAGAGGGAATGAGCAAATGTCCTGGCAGAAATCCAGATGCCTCCTGCTGCTAATGCTCAGACATGGGCTCTCTCATATCCTGGGGACCAAAGCACATCACATGGCCAAGCCCAAAGCCAAAGGCAGGCGTAGGTAATCCTGTACAGAAAATGGTCATGCCAGCATTGCAAACAGCTATAGACCGTCTCCCACCTTCATTTTACGGAACATGGGTGTTGTTCATCCCTACACCATTGATCTGGGCCAACAATCAAGCCCAGATGGGAAAGGTTACAAAGACATCTGGAAATGGCAAGAAGTAACTCAGGAAGGGGGCCTGAAAGTATTGTAGTTCTTTTCTGGCCAAAATGGAATGCAGGATAGGAATGTAAGAAGAAAAGAAAAAAAAATTGTGAGTCAGGGAGGCAGACAGAAACACAGACAGGAAAAGTGGACATTCATCAATACGTAGTAGGCAACTATTCTATATCAGGCATATAGAAACTATAAGAGAGAGAGAAAGGGAAACTGAGAGAAACAGAACCAAGGACAATGAGAGATGTGCAAAAATAAAAGAGAAATCAGGAGGAACAGGCATAAAAGGTGTAGCAATAAAAGCAGGGGCAGGGAAAGAGGAAACAGAAAATAAAGACACAGAGGAAGCCACATAGAAGTAAACAGGGAAAGAGAGACAGCAGAGGGAGAAGGGCAGATAGACCCCAATCCCAAGAAAGAGTGGCAGAGGGGACTGGAGCGTTGATGGGATGGGCACTGGGGAGAGTAGGAGGCTGTGGAGAATATGGGGGCGGGGGCAGCACCCCCAGAGACTGGGCAGCTCTGAGGTGGGGCATCAGGCACAGTGGCTCTGAGAGGAGGCAGCAGAGGGGAAGGTGGGTGGGATCGCAGTGCCAAGTCCTGCGGAAGGGAAGAGGGAGAGGACATCAGACACTGCAGAGAAGCGAAGTGGGGAGGGGCAGACAGGTTGGCAGAAGAGTCAGGGTGAATGTCACCTCAGCGGCCATGCTGCACCTCCTCTGATCCAGCCTCTTACTTCACACTATATTTTTCTTCAAGGACCTGGGGCTTTTGGAGGTTATTCTGACAACGATGAATGAGTGAATGGGATATGTGGTGTGCGTATGCCGTGCAGCATTGCACATGCTCCAGGTCCGCCCCCAGTAAAAATGGGAGGTGAGCTTAGTTTAGGACACATTGATACTTCTACCCTTCCCTTCCATTAATCACCCTTTGTCAGCTTTCCCCAAGCCTCAGAAGGCAGCGTGGTTTGGTGGAAATAATGCGGATTTGGAAATAACAGATATGGGTTCAAATCATGACTTACCTAGTTGCCCTTTGTCCTTAGGCAAACTCCTAAACTTCTCTGATTCTTTCATTCTCCTGAATTTCCCGTGTTGCTGTGGATCCCACATTCATGGAGCTGAGGAGAGAAATAAATGAGAAAAGGCACATTAAGTATCTTAAAACAGCACTAGCATAGGTCCCTTTTATTTCCTTTTTGCCTTTTAAACTCTTCTTTCCTCATGCTGGGCTTTCACAAACATCCTTTGAAAGAAGTTGAAAGAAGAGTTGAAAGTTATCGACTCTAAAACACTTATGTAGGACTGGAATTGCAACTAAATAATGGAGTAATCACCTGGAAAGCAGTGGAGCGATAGTGGGAGAGGAGCCTTGGTGCCGTGGACAGTGGATTCCACTCTCACACATCCCAACGGGTGAGAATTGCGGTGGAGGCTCGAGAGGGTGGGCTGGGTGCGCACGGGCACTGGCACCAGAGGGACACTGAAACGGCCAGTTAGCGTCCCCCCGAGAAGAACGGGGTCTGAATCATAAACAGGAACCCCTAAACTACAGCAGCTAAAGCCGAGAAAATACAGACAAAACGCAACCCCAAAAAGCTTAGGGGCACTCTCTGCCAGAGACAGGTGGCTAGGGATGCAAAAAGACATTTAAAGGACAAACGCAAAAGTTGCAGCGGCAGCCACCCTCCTTGATCGCTGGGTACAGGCGGCAGCAGGGTGGGCTGGTGCCTGGGAAAAGACTGGTGAGAAGAACTTTGTGAAGAGAACTGACACTGCGGCCGGTGGAGCCCGGGTGATAACGCACTTCCCACTCTGCAGCTACCATCTCGCTCAGGCATAAGGGAGTCAATTAACCTGCCTTTTGTGCGCTCCGCACACAGCTTGTACGCCTGTGAGCTACGGGGCTGAGTGCAGACTGGCTGGGAGAGCCTTGAGGAGAGACTCCAGACAGAGGCATTGGGGAAAGAACGGGAGGAGGAACCAGGGAGTCCCGACTCCCTCCCCGTTCGGTAGTCTCCATTGTGGGCTGGAAAGGCGCGACCCCAAAGAGGCAGAAGCGGGGCATGCATGAACCAGACTGCCTGCGATTGAAACGCAGTCTGCACAGGTGTTGGATCCTCCGCCGAAGGGGTCACAGAACTGCCCAGAGGCCCCTGAGGGGAGACTAGAAACGGAGGCATTGGGGAAAGAACGGGAGGAGGAACCGGGGAGTCCCGACTCCTTCTCCTTGCCGAAGTCTCCATTGCGCGGGAAGAGGCCACACCCCCAAAGAGCCAAAAACCGAAAAGCAAACATAGACACCCCCAAAACACCCAGAGCAGGCGCGCACACTTGCGCCGAGTGACTGGCGAGGGTTGGCGAGCATGTGTGTGACCCACGTGGGCTGGCGAACGCTTGCACCTGCCGGCAAGGCCTCACACAGACTGGCACCCATACGGCCTGCGAGGGATTGCACAGAGGCGCAAGGGCAGGCGTAAATTGACTTACCCGCCGCGATTGCGGAGCGGCCCACAAAATAAGTAGAGCTGCCCAGAGTCCCTGGAAGAGAGACCAGAAACAGGATTAACCGGAGAGTCCTAGAGCTGATTTCCTCCCATTTCCGTAGTCCCCATTTGGCGAGGGCAAACAACGCACCCAAAGAGCCAAAAGCGGGGAAAACACACAATAGAAGACCCTAAACTGACCAGTGCCGCGAAGCTCGCGTGCCAGGGAGGCCAGATGAGCACGGGAGGTCGCGAATAAGCCCCCTGGTCTGGGGCAAACACATGCGAGCCCAGGCAGGTGGGGGACCCTGCCGTGCTGGGAACGCGCTCAAGGAGCTCTCGTGAGAGCGCAGAGAGATCCCAAAAAATAGCCCAGCCCTGACCGAAGGGGTCACAGAGCTGCTCCAAGCAGGAGTCAGACACAGGCATTAGACTCCTGAAAGGCTCAAACAAACAACCCAAGGCCCTATAGGGTCAACAAGTGACATCATCAGAGGCAAGCCCAGAAAGAAAAGTAAAAGACAAAAATACTTAACAGACTCTCACAAAAATGGGAAGAAAAAGAAGTTCCCCCCAAATGAGTGGAAAAGGGGACTCCCCACAGAGAGAGCTCAATGAAATAGAGGCAAGGGAACTATCAGATATGGAATTTAAAACAATGGTTCTAAGGAAGCTCAATGAGCTCAGCCAGCTCAAAGAGAACTATGAGAAACTGCAGAGAAACTATCAGGATCTTACAGCAAACTATATCAGCCTGGAAAAGGACATAGAAACTATCAAGAAGACACAAGAGGATATGAAGAATACGATTTCTGAAAGAACACAGTAGAAGGAATCCAAAGCAGGCTGGATGAAGCTGAGGATCGAATCAGTGAGATGGAAGACAAGGTAGAAAAAAGCTCCCAGAAAGAACAAGAAATGGAAAAACGGCTCAAAAAGAATGAAGAAGCATTTAGGGAAATGCAGGACAACCTGAAACGCAATAATATCCGTATAATAGGGATACCAGAAGGAGAAGAAGAGGAGCAAGGAATAGAGAACCTCCTCGAAAAAGTAATGATGGAAAATTTCCCTAATTTGAGGAGAGAAAGGCTCTCATGGATCCAGGAGGCACAGAGGACCCCACTCAAGAAGGACCCAAGGAGGTCCACTCCAAGACACATCATCATTAAAATGGCAAATGTCAAAGACAAAAAGAGAATCCTCAAGGCAGCAAGGGAGAAGGAGAAAGTAACATACAAGGGGGCCCCGATACGCCTAGGAGCTGACTTCTCAACAGAAACACTCCAAGCCAGAAGGGAATGGCAACAAATATTCCAAGCCATGAAAAGCAAGGGCCTACAGCCAAGGCTGCTCTACCCAGCTAGGCTCTCCATTAAAATAGAAGGAGAAATACGGAGTTTCCCAGACAAAAGAAAGCTAAAAGAATACATCTCTACCAAACCAGCACTCCAAGATATGCTAAGGGGACTGGTTTAAGCAGATGAAGGAAAAGAATGAGACAGAGAGGAACACAAGTACAAAGAGAAAAGATGAGTAAGTTTCTATCAGTAATATCTCTCAATGTGAATGGACTCAATGCCCCAATCAAAAGACACAGGGTAACTGAATGGATAAGAAAACATGATCCACACATATGCTGCCTACAAGAGACCCACCTCAGAGCAAAAGACCTACACAGATTGAAAGTAAAGGGATGGAAAATAATATTCCAAGCAAATGGACATGAGAAAAAGGCTGGCGTTGCCATACTTGTATCAGACAAAGTAGATTTCAAAGCAAAGGCCATAAAGAGAGACCCAGAGGGGCACTTTATCATACTTAAAGGAAGAATCTATCAAGAAGACATCAACATTGTAAACTTATATGCTCCCAATATAGGAGCCCCCAAGTTTATAAGGAAATTGTTGGATGACTTCAAAAAAGATATAGATAGCAACACACTGATAGTAGGGGATTTCAACACCCCACTGTCCAAAATGGACAGATCTTCCAAACAAAACATTAATAAACATATTGTGGCGCTGAATGACACACTGAATCAAAGAGACTTAACTGACATATATAGAACCTTACATCCCAAAGAAGAAAAATACACATTCTTTTCAAATGCTCACGGCAGTTTTTCAAAGATAGACCACATGATAGGACACAAAGCAAGCCTCAGCAAATTCAGGAAAATTGAAATAATACCAAACTTTTTCTCAGACCACAAGGCCTTGAAACTCGAAATCAAACTCAAAGAGAAACTTCACAAACTTGGAAACTCATGGAGACTGAACAGTACACTATTAAACAATGAATGGGTCAATAATGAGATAAGAGAAGAAATCACAAAATTTCTGGAAACAAATGAAAATGAACAGACAACTGTCCAAAACCTATGGGACACAGCAAAGGCGGTCCTGAGAGGGAAGTTCATAGCAATACAGGCTTACCTTAAAAAGATAGAAACATTTCAAATAAAAGACCTAACACTACAACTTGAAGAACTGGAGAAACAACAACAAATAAATCCCAGAGCAAGTAGAAGGAAGGAAATAGTCAAGATTAGAGCAGAACTGAATGACATAGAGACAAAAAGAACAATTCAGAGGATCAACCAATCCAGAAGCTGGTTCTTTGAAAAGATTCATAAAGTGGACAAACCTTTAAGCAGACTCATCAAGAAAAAAAGGGAGAGGACCCAAATTAACAATATCAGAAATGAAAGAGGAGAAATAACAACTGATACCACAGAAATACAAATGATTATCAGAAACTATTATGAACAATTATATGCCAAGAAATGTGAAAATCTTGATGAAATGGACAAATTTTTAGAAAAGTATAATCTTCCAACACTGAAGGAGGAAGAAACAGAAAGCTTGAACAGACCGATAACAGTTGGGGAAATTGAAGCAGTAATCAAGAAACTCGCAGCTCACAAAAGCCCAGGGCCAGATGGTTTCCCAGGAGAATTTTACAAAACATTTAAGGAAGAGCTAACCCCTGTCCTTCTCAGACTATTCCAAAAAATCCAAGAGGAGGGAAGACTCCCAGACTCCTTCTATGAGGCCAGCATCACCCTGATCCCAAAACCAGATAAAGACCCTACAAAGAAAGAAAACTACAGGCCAATTTCGCTGATGAACATAGATGCTAAAATCCTCAACAAAATATTGGCAAACCGCATCCAGCAATACATTCAAAAGATTATCCGTCACGATCAAGTGGGATTCATCCCAGGGATGCAGGGATGGTTCAATATTCGCAAATCAGTAAACGTGATACACCACATAAATCAAAGAAAAGACAAAAACCACATGATCATCTCGATAGATGCAGAAAAAGCATTTGACAAGGTACAGCACCCATTTATGATCAAAACACTCAGCAAAATGGGAATAAATGGGGCATTCCTCAACGTAATAAAGGCCATATATGAAAAACCTACAGCCAATATCATACTTAACGGGCAAAAACTGAAAGCTTTCCCACTAAGATCGGGAACACGACAAGGATGTCCGCTCTCACCGCTTCTTTTCAACATCGTATTGGAAGTCCTAGCCACAGCGGTCAGACAAGAGAAAGAGATAAAAGGCATCCAAATAGGAAAGAAGGAAGTAAAACTATCATTGTTTGCAGATGACATGATAGTGTACATAGAGAACCCTGTAGACTCTACCAAAAAACTCCTCAACCTAATAAGTGAATTTGGCAAAACAGCAGGATACAAAGTCAACATTCAGAAATCAAAGGCGTTTTTGTACACCAGCAATGCAATAGAAGAAGAAGAAATCAGGAAAAATATACCATTTGATATAGCACGAAAAAAGATAAAGTACCTAGGGATAAATTTAACCAAAGACACAAAAGACCTGTATGCAGAAAACTATACAACATTGAAAAAAGAAATTAAGGAAGACACAAATAAATGGAAGCATATACCGTGCACATGGATTGGAAGAATTAATATCCTTAAAATGTCCATACTACCAAAAGCAATTTATAGATTCAACGCAATCCCTATTAAGATACCAATGACGTATTTCACAGAAATAGAACAGACATTTCAAAAATTTATATGGAACCATAAACGACCTCGAATAGCCGCAGCAATTTTGAGAAAGAAAAACAAAAGTAGGAGGGATCACAATACCGGACATCAAACTCTACTACAAAGCCACTATACTCAAAACAATCTGGTACTGGCACAAGAACAGACTCATAGACCAGTGGAACAGAATAGAAAGCCCAGAAATAAGCCCAGGTCTCTATGGACATCTAATATTCGACAAAGGGGGCAGAAGCATAAAATGGAGCAATAACAGCCTCTTCAACAAATGGTGTTGGGAGAGCTGGATGGCTACGTGCAAAAAATTGAAATTGGATCATCAGCTGACACCATACACAAAAATAAACTCAAGATGGATAAAAGACTTAAATATAAGTCCCAACACCATCAAAGTCCTAGAGGAGAACATTGGCAGGAAACTCTCAGATATCCCACGCAGCAATTTTTTCACTGATATGTCTCCTAAAGCAAGGGACATAAAGAATAAACAAGTGGGACCTCATCAAAATAAGAAGCTTCTGCACGGCTAAAGAAAACATCAGCAAAATGAAAAGGGAGCCAACCATTTGGGAAAATATATTTGCTAATGATACATCAGATAGAGGTTTGATCTCCAAGATATACAAAGAACTCACTCGACTTTACTCCAAGAAGACAAACGATCCAATCAAAAAATGGGCAAAGGACCTGGGCAGATGCTTTTCTAAGGAGGAGATACAGAGGGCCCAGAGGCATTTGAAAGGATGCTCTGCATCACTAGCCATCAGAGAAATGCAGATCAAAACCACCATGAGGTACCACCTCACACCGGTCAGAATGGCCATCATAAACAGATCCACAAACAACAGGTGCTGGCGAGGCTGCGGAGAAAAGGGAACCCTAGTCCACTGTTGGTGGGAATGCAGACTGGTGCAGCCACTATGGAAAGCAGTGTGGAATTTCCTCAGAAAGCTGAAAATGGAACTGCCTTTTGACCCAGCGATTCCCCTGCTGGGACTATACCCTGAGAACACCAAAACGCCAATACAAAAGAACCTATGCACCCCAATGTTCATAGCAGCACAATTTACAATAGCCAAGTCTTGGAAGCAACCTAAATGCCCATTAGTAGACGATTGGATCAAAAAATTATGGTACATATACACAATGGAGTACTACGCAGCAGAAAGAAAAAAAGAAGTACTAAACTTTGTGACAGCATGGATGGAACTGGAGAGCATCATGCTAAGCGAAATAAGCCAGGGGGCGAAAGATAAATACCATATGATCTCACCTATAAGTGGAACCTAACCAACAATGCAAAGAAGCAAGGAAAATATGACCAGCAATACTGAAAGGAAAAGAAATCAACAGAGACAAGAGGGAAGGGGGGGGCAGGGAAAGGGACGGGAAGGGGAAAGTCAAGGAACATATAGCAAGGACTCATGGACAAAACCAAAGGGGAAGAGCTGAGGGAGGGAAGGTGGGAGGGGGCAAGGGAAAGAGGTGGGGGGAAGGCAGAGACAAATGAAAAGTAATGAAGAAACAAAAATCAAAAAAAAAAAAAAGAAAAAAAACAAAAAACAAAAAAGAAATAAAACACTTATGTAAATAATTGACTAAATAAATAAATGAGCTAGAAGAGGTTGTTCTTCCTCACAGTAGATTCTCAGTTAATAAATGCAGAAGGAAAAAGGGAAACAGATAATCACCTTCAGATAGTCACCACTGTAGTAATTACCACTGACAATAACCACTGATGAATACTACACTTAATGGGTGAAACTTCGAGAGGAGCGGGATGTTCGCAGAGTCTCCAAGTATCACCCCCTGGATATTTATTAATTACAAAAAGAAAATGGTGAGTTTACAGTGGAGGATTTGGTTCGCTACCCTTGTATTAGCTTTGTAGGGCTGCCTGAACAAATTACCGTAAACTGGGGACTTTAAAACAACAGAAATTTATTCCCTCAGAGATTTGGACACCGAGAGTGTCCATAGTCAAGGGGTCTGCAGGACTGTGTGCCTTCTGGGGGACTCCTAGGGACAGCCCATTCCTCACCTTTTCAGGTTTATGGTCCCAGCAGGTGTCCCTTGGCTTGTGGTTTCATTACTCAGATTTCTGGTTTTGTCTTCATATCACCATCTCCTCTGTGTCCTCTCTTCCTTGTGCCTCATAAGGACATGTGTCGTTAGAATTAGGATCCACCTGAATACTTCAGAATGAGGTCCCCTTTGAAATATCCTTAACTTAGTTACAATTGCAAAGGCCCTTTTTTCCACCTAAGTTCACATTTATGAGTTCCAGAGATGAGGGTGTGACTGTTATCTGTTTGGGTCACACTCTCCCAGTCCACCACATCACTTAAATCAAGTGATCAAGGTTAACATCGCCAGACAATCAGACATCTTGGCACCGTGAGTCTCCTGATGGGATGCGCTAAGAGGGCACAATGACATTTCTGTGGTATCCTTGACATAATTGTGTAACCTCATCCCAGTCATGAGAAAACATCACGCCAACATGGAGTGTGGACATTCTGCAAAACAACTGACCAGAACTCTTCAAAGGCATCATGATCATGAGAGGCAAGTTTGAGGGATTGTCGCAGATACAAGAAGATTTAGGAGAAGTAACAGCTTAATGCCACGTGGGATGCTGGGTTAGACCCTAGACCAAAAAGAGAACATTAGTGGAAAACCTGATAACATTCTAATAAGGTGGGGTATTGTATCCTTGTTGATTTTCTGGTTTCACTTATTCTATTCAGTTATGAGGGACACTAACTTTAAGGGAGGCAGAGTGAAGAGTGTAGTCTGAATTGGCTTTGCAACTTTTTGTGAATATAATTATTTCAAAATAAAAGAGTTAAAGACAAAGGAAGAGCGCTGACTAGGGCGTGGGACTGCCTGGGTTAGAAGCCGCCCCCCCCCCCCGCCCCCCCACCGCTCACCTCTCAGTGTGACTGGCTGCGTTACTGTTCTGTGCCTCAGTTTCTTCCCCTGTAAACTGGTGATGATAGGGTCTACCTCCTGGAATTAAAACGAGGTAACATCTTACCATACAACTACACAAATGTTATATCTTCAGCGTCATTAATACTGCTTCTGTTATTGTTGTTAGTTCACTAGTGAAGAAATCAACACCTGAAAAGTTAAGACAGCTTTCTTCTAAGATTACACAGCTAGGTCCAGAGCCCTGAATTAAATGTAAGTTTCTGATTCCCAGGGATCACTCACTCTAAAGTATTTCTTCTTCCAGGGGCAAGGACGTGTACGGACATTTTAGGGGCCCGTCTCCTTCATCATCTAATCGCCCCACTCTCTTTGTTGATAGGGCAGGCCTGATCTCGAATTGTGGAAGAAAGCAGCTGGTTGTCCCCGACCATGAATGCGTAAACGGGAGGAAAGTGGGGAATTTCTGACATAATTCTCAAAAAAAGCTCTTCTATAACTCATTGAATCCAACTTTTTTAGAGTGAAAACAAATATAGAAGTGAAGCCTGTGGGTCTCAAAGAGTGACTCAGTTGATGTCACGTGGCAGGCCCATGTTCCCAGCCAGATCTCCTGATGGGGTGTGTGTGTCTTTCTAAATCTTCCCCAGCCACGATCTGCGTTCTGCAGATGGCCTCTCGCTCTGTGACGTGGGAGACGTGAACATACAGGCTCGACACACCAGTACCTCACTATCTTGTGGCAATCATGCTGTCTGCAAATCCACCAATACACTAGAACAATTACCCAGTTGCAACTTCTGCTGCTCATGTCCCCCAGCACAAGGGTGTCTTTAATAGCAAAATAATACTTGTTTTTTCCTCCTTCCCTCTCTTTTCTCCCCTAATCTCTCCCGGATGAGACATAACATTAATTACAGCAGTTACGGGAAATTCTGTCTCCATCACTGCCTGCCACCTTCTCCGTCTTGGCTTCTGCCTCCAAAATTTCTCTCCTGAATGACGGGTGGGGGTGTTATGCAGACGCAGGATTATATTTATTTGCCGTTTCTCTGCCTGCCTCCTTTGTGCTGAATTTTAAGTCAGGCAGAATCAATATTTTCGCTGGGAGTGTGCGTGAGTGTGAATGTGTGCGTGTTGTTTGTGTGTGACTGCTCTGTGATCTAGCTGTCATTTTGAGCTAATTGTGTTGTTTCCTCTTGTGTGGAAGGAAATCTTATCTGTTTTGGATTAAAATTCAATGAAGGTCATAGCGTCTGGAAAACTTACCAGCCTGCTGCAATTAATGTTCATTTGGCTTTGATAAATTGGAACGTTCCCCTCAATAGGACTGGAGTGGGTTTCAGAAGCAATAATTCTTCCATTAACTCAATGATTCTGCCTGTGATGGAGGACCTTGTCCCGCTTTTGTTTGTCATCTGTCACTTGGAGGAGCCGGGCATATGTCGGAGATGATTTATCATGATTGCAGCGCCCGCTTATATCCAAGCATTTAAAACTACTAATTAGTTTTGCCCCCTGCAAATTGCTTGATTAAACAAAATGTGAGGTTGGAATTAAGGTAGAAAAAAATTTTCGTGACTCAGTTTTCCCGCCTGGGTTTCCACAGTTGTGGAGTTATTTTAAGTTCCTTTCAAGGGCTAGGTGAAAATGAATCTCCCATAGAAATAGTACTGAGCGCTTAAAACCACACGCCAGGGAAGATCCTGGGAGCTTTATGCGTATTACTTTACTTAATTCTTAAAACAATTCTTTAGGGTGGTTTTTTCCACAATACCTGGGAGGAGACTGAAGTCCATGATGGGAAGCATTTCATCCCTTGCATTACCACTATGTGTTAAGATTTTAAAAATTGCCTAATATTCTACTGTTTACTGTTGGTATTTCCTTAACTGTGGAGCGAGATCTCTTTCCTATGTATTCCTAAGAATTATGGCTGTTGTTTAAAGGCAGTTTTGTGGGCCCTGCCCCGGGTATGCTGGAGACAGATGCCTGCAGTGGGGTTCTGGGATTGGCATCACAGCAAGCTCTGCGTTTAACGTGCATGGACAGCAAAGGCAGAGAATCCCTGCCCTGCGCCTCCCTGAGACCAGCAGTGGGAATGGTCACAGCCTCAACCCACTCATTGTTTAAACTACTCTTACTTCTCACAAAACCCTTCCAGGCAGGCCTTGCTGTCTCTACCTTATAACCAAAATGTTGAGGGTCAAAAATTGAAGTGGCCTTGCCCAAGGTCACACAGCTAGGAAGAGGCTGAGCTGGGTTCCAAAAGTCTGCATGTGCCTCCCTTGCTTGTAAAGCCCTTGATTTGACATAGCACACCCGTCTGATCTACACCTGTCCCTGTTTCTCTGTGTCCCAGCCCTCCCTTCTCTACAATTCTGCAGGAGCACAAGCAGAGTGGCTCTGGACTTTCCCCATGGACACCCTCTTGCGTTCCTGTTTTATTACAGTCCTTCTGTGTCCTGATGTTCCCTTAATGGAGCGTCCAGAGCCCTGCCCTGTCTCAGCCTTCCTTAATAGGGAATGAAATATATTAGTGTCTGTGTCAGGGGCTTTGTTTAGGATGGTTCCCAGAGTCTCCAGAGGCCTTCTATGGGGAGATGCAGGGCCGCCCCCACCCCACCTCATGGAAGATGATCTCAGGCTAAGGAAGCTCACCTGCAGGGCAGGTCTGTGCCATTATAATTATTACAGCAGCGTGGACGAGGGGAGAGGGGAATCAGCCAGACCTGGATCAGTCAGCAGGACTGGAGTGGATTTCAGAAGCAATAATTCTTCCATTAACTATTGCTAAGTGTCTGCTCTTGGGCTAGCTACTTGCCCTCTCCAGCAAAATAGGTGGAACAGCAGTACCTTCTCTGATAAAACCACTGCCAGGAATGGAAACATTCATGTTAGGTGCCAACTTAGTGTCTGATACATTTCTCAATAAATTGTAGCTGTTCTTAAAGCTCAAACACTATTGACCACGAGTGTTCATAGAACCTGCTCCTATTTAACATCTCATGAAGACCTCCTGACAGTATATTAAGTAGTTGTTCTTCTTAATGCCATTTTATAGCAGGGCAGGCTGAGCCACCAAAAAGGTGCTTGCTTAGGGTCCCACAGTTGGTCCGTGCCAGAACAAGAAGTTCTGGAACCCCTGGACACCTGGGTGGTTGTGCCTTTGGTGGACATTCGCCCCAAGTTAAGGTCCAGGGTGAAATCCGGGCTGGCCACTGCCCTTCTGAGATTCAGAATGGCAGGTGTTCCCCCTAAATATAACATGCTGAGGCCCTAACCGCTACTGTGGCTGCATTTGGAGGTAGGGCCTTCAAGAAGGTAATTAAGGTTGAATGAGGTGTAAGAGTGACACCCTGATCCAGTAGACCTGGTGTCCTTATAAGGAGGGGGAGGAAGGCCCGCGGTGCACGTACATAATGGTAAGGCCACGCGAGGACACAGTGAGAGGCCCCCGTCTACCGCTGGCAAGAAGGCTCCTACCAGGAACCACCCCCTTTTGCCATCTTATCTTGAACTTCCAGCCTCTAGAGCTGTAAGAAAATGAACCTCTGTGGTTCCCGCCGCACCGTCTGTGGCGTCCTGTCGTGGCAGCCCAAGCAGACGAACGCAGCAGGGAACTGTGGTTAGTGCCTCCCAGCCACCCGTGGCTGAGGGAATTAGGGAGCTGGAATAAGTAGTTCTGTTTTCCTCTGCGCTTGCTCCTGGAACAACAGGGTAGAAGACAAACAGGGGAGGAGGGGATCTGAAAGCAGAAAGGGAACAGGGTGGAATGGGAAGAAAGGAGAAGAGAGAGGTTTTCAGAAGACAGGGAGGGCCTGGCATTTCACTGCAGCTCATTAAGCTGTCAGGTGAATAGGTTGGGCGTCAGATGATCGGATCTTGTCATGTGTTATAGCTGTGAACTTTTCACAGCATCTTAGCACTGGGCGCAGATTCACAGGTTGCAGGGAGAGGAGCTGATGATAACCGCTTCTACTTAGTCATTGCAACAGGTTTTTAAGAGTGCGTTTTAACACGCCAGCGTGGGCTTTGTCACATACTACTTCAGTGAGACTTACAAAACTGTTAACGCTCATTCACAGATGAGGTGTGTGAAAATAGGCCCATTTGAGGGATGAGAACACTGAGGTTGCCCAAGGTCACATGGCCATCCAAGATACGGGATTTGTGTCTTGAGCCAATGCTCTCCCCGACGAACGCATGAAGACCAGTGAAATCAGGAGAACAGCTAACTCAGAGGAGAGGCCCACGCCTCATTAGGTTTCTGTTTCTCCACTCCCCACCTGTATGACCTGGAAGAGTGGTCCAACCTGTCAGAGGTCCTTCGAGTGGTGGAGAGAGGCTTCTGCAAGGTCATAAGGTGGAGGGCTTGGTGCCGCATGTGCAGGAAAGGCTCCTTCAATGGCCGCTGTAGAGTTGTGCAATCTCTTCGCATCTCTCCACTATCCTGTACCCTGGACTTTAAACTGAGGACAGTAACTCGTATCTTGAAAGATTGTGTTGAATGAAATGAGATAACCCAGGCAGAATGCCCAGGATAGTGCTGGCACACAATAGATGTTCAGTTCATGACAACTGATTATTACTACCTGTAGCCTCCCGAACACCAGGCAGATGAGACAGACCTCAACTTGGGCATCTCTTCAATAAACTAAAGGCCAGGCTGGTGGTTTTCTGGCTGCCTCCACCCTACGCTGCTGTTGAGAGACCCTTGAGTGGAGAAAAGCCAGCAGCAATGGGAGGTGAAGCTGGGGTCTCGGAGCCACCCCAGAGCCTATCATCCTGCTCCTGAGAAGGTGAAGACATAGCAGGTCTGACCAAGTATGCAAAGTGAAAAATGAGGTTGTGGAGCAGCAACAACATCTGTGTCATCGTTTCTGCACTGCGAGGTCAACTGGCTTCATAAACTGCACCGCTGCCAGAGCGGGCTTTGTTTAGGAATTAATTAGGAGCAGCAGAGAACTGCTGTCCGTGCAGATTTTGGTCTCTGGAAGTTGTAAAAAGCAGAGCGATTTTAAGCAAATGTGTTTTTCATCCTTTAACACTATGCAAAAGGGTGCATGTTAGAGTGGGGGCTCCGGAAACAGACATCGAGAGGAACACCTGAGCGCCCCTTCTTGTCCCACCCCTGTGCTCCCATGCCTGTGGCTGCAGTCTCTGCATCAGTAACATTTGGGTCTTTATAATAGCATGGCCTGCTATGTATGTGCCAGGGGCAGTTGCTAAGCGCTTTTTCCACTGTTATTTTATCCCATCTTCATGACAGTCTTGTGAGGAGGCTGTGAGGAGGCTACGTTTAGTCATTGCCTTTTAAAAGCGAGACACCTGAGGCTCAGAGGGGCAAAACCCCTTTGTTAGAAGGGTTTTGCTCAAGCTTCAGTCAGAGTTGTTGGAGTTCAAGGTCTCTGCCTTTAGTGACTGTGCTATAGTCAAATTGTCCTCACCTTCCTGGTAAAAGTTCTCTAAAGGATCCATTCATGACAGATATCCAAGAATCATTTAAAAGCTGACTGAGGAATTTTGAAGAGCAGATCTTGTGAAGCACTAGGATTCCCATGGGGACCCATCGGGACCATTCATGCTTTGATGGATCAACTCCGTTGATACAGAAGCTAATCACTCTCCAAGAATGCATTTTGCCTTATCAACAATAGTAGCATCAATGCTAGCTAATGTTTGTACAGTGCTTTGGCGGTTTCAAAGCAGCGTGGTGCATCTACTAGTGCAGTTATCTTCACAAGCACGCTTGGTGTTTACGCATTGACATTTTTGCTATTGTTAGTCCTGGTCGAAGCTCAGAAAGACTCATCGTGTCCAAGATCACACAGGGACTCAATAGTAAAGCCAACCTCCTTTTACCAAATATCCCGGCACCCCCTGGGGATAACTAAAGGATTAGGGATGCCCTGAGGTGGCAAATTGGGAAGAGTTCATGGCAGAGCGCACACAATCATGACATGTTAGAGGCACAAGAAACCTTTAAGATCTCTGTTATAAAACCAAGGCTCATTGAATAGAACTCACTTCTTCAAACTTACACAGCAAATTAGCATGACACTGAGGATAAAAGAGGGACAAATTTGGATTTAAATCTCAAATTTTCTGTTACCTCTACTTGTGACATTGGATGTTAGTTAATTTATTTGAGCCTTGGTTTTTCTCTTCTGTAAAATAGGAAGACCACTTCTGTATAGGCATAAGGATTCACTGAGGTGATGTGTATGAAACTGGTGGCACAACGCATGTCACAGAACGTGCCCACTAAGTGACAGTCACTGGGACAGTGGACAAGGGGGAAAACTCAGGGGCTTAGAGGCAAACAAGCCTGAGTTCAACTCTAAGATATATTAGCTATCTAACCTATAAAAATGACTCAAATTCTCCTAACCTCAGTTTCCTTCTATCACTATTGGAAGAATGACTATACCTATGCCTTTTGTCTGCTGCGTAAATTAAAAAGAGCCTGTGATACAGATCAACCCTGGACCTTGCCTACAGTGAACCTCTATGCTCATGGATCCCAGTGTGCTCTGCTCCTCCCATTTCATGGTTTCCCCACTCAGCTAGATGTTCTTCAAGCAGAGAAAGAAAGCCCCTGGTTTCCTGGAGCACCATTGTTGACATTCTCCCTTTGGGCGCTACAGCTAAGCAGCAGCTTTGGATTCCAGCCATTTCTATAAAAATCTTCCGAACTTGGTGGAGTGATATGTCCCCTTCAAGCAAAGAGCTACAGGAAAAGATGGCATTAAATGTAATTAAATATGCACTCCTACCTTAGGGAAATGCATTGGGGGATTTGTCTTTAAAGTGCCATTCTTGCTGCAAAAACACCTGTTATGCAAATGGTGCTGCGTTAGTCTCTCGACTGGGGGCCAGGTTGTTTTCTTAGCAGAGCGACTGTGAATCCATTACACCCCATGTGGCACTCCACGGTCTAGCATCCTTTGTTTTTTCTCCAATGTAAGCACCTTGGAGTCTTAATTTGGCTTCCCTGATGAAGCACATGGCTGGGAGAAATGCTTAAGTTAGTTCCCCCATTGGAGAGAATACCTGGTGGGAAAAGGCTAGAAGAGAAATAACATTTATTGAGCAATTGCCATGCACCAGGCAACTTGCTGAATGTACGACCAGGCTCTGCGATTTAATCTCACCATAAAGATTCAAGGTAAGCATTTGTGTTGTTATTTTACAGATAAAGAAGCTGTAGCTTAGGGAGGCAACAGTTTAGTTATTTATACAACTAGTAGTTCTTGAACACCCACCCTCTGTGTGGGGAGTAGTGTGTTAGGCCCTAGGAACTGTGTGATCTGGCCTGTAGGGTGTAACAACAGCACTACCTACCCAGAGTCTGACTTTGACTGAGGACAATAGCGACTTGTTTAAGGAACTGGCAGAGCTGAGATTCAACACTTAGATTTGCTAGTCTTGTTTTGATCCATTTGAAACAAGGAGACTGGAGCTTATTTACTCCTTCAGCTTCCATGGGGCATCCCATACGCACAAGGAACCATACTAAACACTGCACAGAGTTCTAAGATGAAGGCCGCCATAGCTTAGGGTAGAGGCCTTGAGTCAGGGATTTAGGGAAAACAAGGTGACACTGTGACAGGCACAGGCCAATGACAGCGGGAATACAGAGGGGGAAGAGATCACTCCCAGATGGAAAAAGCAAGGAAAGCTTCCCCGAGGAAGGAAAATTGATCCAGGTCTTAAATAGTGGTGTGAATTTGATCATCAGTCAGTGAGTTACAACTCTGCCTTAGTCAAGGTCTCTTTGCAGTAGACGATATTAGCGAGACCCTGGAGTCAGGGACGTGTTCCACACTCACTCACCTTCCAAGAGGTTATTCAGTTCCCAGCATCTATTCAGCAGCAATTCACCAGGCACTGGCTCCTCCGTCCCACAACTAGGGCTGGGGACTGATCAACAGGTCAACAGGCATGGCTCCCACCCATGGAAAACTCACTGATTAGAAAGAGAAGGGAATGTTTAAGTTACTCTAAGTTAATTCAGGGAAGACTTGGCTGGAGAAGGTGAATTTAAGTTTAGAAAGGAACCCTGCAGACTATCCATTGCAGTACTTTTCAGCATTTACATCAGAAAACTTTAAGGAAATGAAACTTGATCGCAGGCCAAAGTGGATCTGCTCTGGCTGGAAGCTTGGAGGAGCTGGGTGGGGGTTGGAGGCAGGACCTGGGTGCTTAAGTTAACCCCCGCAGACCTCCAAAGCCCTGCCCTGGTGAATGTGGCTGGAAAACTACTGAACCGCCCTCCGCGCCACCCACCCCCACCCGCACCCCCATCCTGTACGCGTACCTGATGGAGGAACTGTGCCCTGAGACAGGACTTTCTTAAGGCTGGAGAGTCCGTGAGTGAGCTGAAGCCAGGAGCCAGCCCTCTGGTATCCTAACCCAAGGCTTTCTACAACACGCTTGAGAGAAGGAATTATTCTGTTTTTGTTTTTTAATCTGTATGTTTTTAAAACTTTCTACTTTGAAATCATTTTAGACTTACAGGAGAGTGGCTGAAATTACAGAGATTTCCCTCATACCCTTTAATCACCTTCCCCTAATGGCAACATCTTTCTTAACCATGGCACAGGGGTCAAAACCGAGAAACAGACATTGATGTAGTGCTGCCAGCCAAACACTCCAGTTCTCTTCCCCCGTTCTGCCACTGGTGGCCTTCTCCTGTTCCAGAATCCAGCCTCAGATCCTCCTTGCATTTAGTCGCCCTGCTCCTTAATCTCCTCCTCCCCAGTCTTTCCTTGCTTCTTATCACCTTGGCTCTCCTGAGAGTATTGGTCAGGCATTTTGCAAGATACCCCTCAGTTCAGTTTGCCTGATGCTTTCTTGTAATTCCACTGGGATTACAGATTTGAAGGAAGAACCCCACGAAGGCAACATGTCCTTCAAATCATATAATATCAGGGAGGGCGTGGTGTCCACAGGAATTTTTGCTCATCCTTTCACCTCCATAGCTGGTTTAAGATGCCGTCCATCTGATTTCTCTACTCTGAAGAGCATATTTTTCTCTTTCCATACTCTATAATTGGAAGCACGTTGCTAAGTTCAGCACCCACAGTGAAGGGGCCTAAGGTCTGCCTCCTGGAGGGATGCGTGCCAAAGAATTTGTGGATATTTGCTAAAAACACCACAGTAATTAATGACTATTTCGGAGAGACACTTTGAGAATCTGCAAATAGTCTGTTTCTCAATAAGGTTTTCCCCACTAATTTTAGCATTCAACAGTGGATCTTGCCTGCCATGATTTATTACTGCAGTGGAGAAGAGGGATTTTAAAGCAAAATAAAAACATAAAAGGAAAAATAAAAAGGCATGCAGTTAACAAAGCCACCCTGTTTTCTAGGTGGTCAACCTGGGTCAGGGTGGGTGTCAGGGAGAAAGGGGTTGCACTATCCTTACCAGCTCTGCCGACCATGTCCTACCCAGGGGACTTCTCCTTGGCATCGCCTTGGTGCCATCTGTCAGTAGCCAGGTCCTTCTGAGGCCGAGGGAGGCTCTGGAACTGTTAGCAAAAGGTCAGTGCAGAGCAGTGCGCTGACACCTAACTTGCCCATTTTGCGCCCCCGCCCCCGCCCCCGCCACAATTTAATTTTAAAATACTCTTAGCTGAGGAAAAGGGTAATGGCAAGTCTCTGAACCTAATAGTTTCCTATGCTTCTTTGTGCATGCATGTGTGTATATGGGTGTGCTGCATGCTCTGTGTGCTTCCTTTGTGTCTTATACGTATGTCTATGATTGGGTCCCATGGCATTCAGTGAGGGGGGATTTGCAGATTCCCTCCTTTGCCTGTATCTTAGCTTGAGCAGTCCCTTAGAGCAGCTTGACCCCTTGCTGAGGTTCCATAAGGTCTTTCTTTTCTTTTCTTTTCTTTTCTTTTCTTTTCTTTTTTCTTTCTTTCTTTCTTTTTTTCTTTTTTCTTTTTTTGATAAAAAGTGACTGACTCGAAGCTCAAGCATGAAAAAGTGCAGGCATGTGAATAGACTGACACATCGGGGAGGTATCTGGTGTGAGTCACTGAGAGTGAAGCATGTCAGACCCACACATTTAGCCGTTGGAGAAAATCTTAATGAAAAGGTGGACTTTGAGATGGTGTTTGAAACAATGAGGTTGACAGGAAGTATTCCAGACAGAAATTAGCACGCTGGACTCCAAGGATATTAAGAAATTCTCTCCTCATTAAAATATCGGTGGAATTCCTGCCCATTTGGCCTGGGATTATTTCTGATTCTGAGGCTGTATAGGGATGTGGCTCCTTGCATCAGTCAAGCGATCAAGCACTTGAATGGTCTCTTTGTATCTTTAGCATCTTGGAATACCCATACAGTAGTAGCAATAACTTTCTTAATTGGTTAGTGTGTTGGTTGGTCCATTGGTTGGTAGCTTTTTAAACTCTGTCTAATTACCATTTGAACTGTGTAGCAGATGCTGTTGGGGTCCAGCCCAGATCCCCTCAGCACTAGGCCTTTCCATGAGTGCTGGCCCGACTTCTAGGTGCTGGCACATTTGACTCTGGTTAGAGGCTCTCTAGCAGCTTGGTGTCCTCTGCCCGTGTGCAACAGAGGCCAGAGTACCGGGGATTCATTGGCCTTTCAGTGGCAGCCCTAAAAACAGTGATTGTTGAGGGCTGGATTATGCCCCTTGCCCTAACCCCTCCCCCAGCAGGAAATTGTAGTATCTGACATAATAAACCATCCTTGACCAGTTTGCTGCCCCGCTCCACTCTCCCCGCAGCGTTTCCCGGGATCACCTCTCAAATGACCACATGCCCCCACACCCTTGTTTTCTAAATTTCATCTGAAGAAAGACAAACTCAAATGGGCTTCTTTCATGGGCTCTTTTACCAGGAAGTTTGGGGCCAGAAGAGAAAAAAAAAAAAACCTCAATTCTAAAGTGTAATGAACACTTTTAAAAGGGTTAGGGAAGTTTCGATACCCTGTTTTCTGGGAGTCCAAGACCTAGCATGCAAACATCAACGATGAGGAAGGCTGGCTGGATTTCTTCCTCCTCTTCTCATCCTCCTTTGCTCTCCCTGCACAGACTTTTCCATTTGCACCCATGGAAGAGTATAGTCCTGAGCTTGAAAGCTCTGACCTATTTTTTCCTGACTGAATATAATAATGGGTAACACTTTTTGAGAGCTTAGTACATGCCAGGCACTATGCCAAACACTTTCCATACATTAGCTTGTTTATTTCTACAACAGCCCTGTGAGGAAAGTAGTATTATTGTTTTATCATGAGGAAGCTAAGACTGGGAGAGATTATGCAATTGTCCAAGGTCAGGCAGCTGTTAGAGGGGAGGCCAGGATTTGAATCCAGGCTTGTCTGAATTGAAATCCCCTATTTTACTCATTAGCTGCTTCTCTGTATCATGAAATTCAGTAGATATTACTCTGAGGATCTCTATATACTTCAAAATATTATTCATATGAGCTGGGTGAGTGTGGAGGGAGAGGTAGAGACTTGACTCAGCGGCACCTAGAAAAAAACACATGGATTTTATTGGACAGTAAGCTGAGTGTAGTAACTGTTCAGCAACAAACAACAAAAATGACACTTTTTTTTCAGTTAAGATTTCATCAATATAAGTGTCTCACTTAGAACAAGGATGTTCTGAGCTGGTTAGTCATTTCTGGTAATATAGTGCTCAGATGTGGAATTATCTTTAAAAAAAAAAAAAAAGGATCAGAATCAAGTGTGTCCAGAGAAGATTAACCACAGGGTAGTGGAGAAGTTCAAAATCATAGAACCACAATCCTTAAACTATCTGGGAGGATTTAGTCTGAAGAAGAAGAGTCTTGGGGATCTTGGTGAAGATTACTACTTCAAACCCTAAATATCTCGTAAGGCAAAGTCAAGTTAAATTTGTCCTGTGTGGCCTTAGCACATAAGAAGCAATGGGCAGCCTTGGACAGTGTGGCTCAGTTGGTTGAGCATCACCTAGTAAAACAAAAGGTCACGGGTTCAATTCCCTGTCAGGGCACATACCTAGGTTGCGGTTCAGTCCTGGTTGGGGCGCACACAAGGGACTAGCAATCGATGTTTCTCACGTGGATGTTTCTCTCCCTGACTCTCTTCCTCTATTCCCCTCCCTTTAAAATTGATAAGCATTTTCTCAGGTGAAAATTAAACAAAAAAGCAATGGGGAGAAGTTACATGACAGATGATCCCACCTCTGTTTTAAAAAGCTGCAATAACATAAGTATCCAAAATGGGAATAGGATATTTCAAGAGGAGGTGTTTACCCTACTCTGCCTGTGTTAATGAGGTTTTTTTTTATTTTAATTTGAAAGTGGTATAAACCCAACTCAAACCTGGCTAACCATCAAATTAGGTCTTTAATTCCTCAAGGAACTGGAGTATCTAAGCCTACCTTTAGTGGAGGAATAAGTAAGATCAAAATGTTTGTACAAATTCATCAGGAATATGTCTCTATTCTTTCACTCTGGTTTCCTTTGGGTGGATTTCGATGGGCAAACTCCCTCTTGGTCAGTTGTGATAACATTACTTGGTACTTTATCATCACCAGGAAGAAAAAAGAGTGCTTCTTATTTTTAATTGGAGTGTGTGAGCAAAACATCATTTGCTCATGTGTCCATCCCTTTGTTATTTTTCAATTGATGTTGATACCTCAAATTTAGTAACTTAAGACAATACAGGCCTATTGGCTTACAACCCTGTAGTCCATGAATTCAAAACAGTTCTCACTGGAGCAAGCTTGCCATGCTGGTGGCAAGGCTGTATTCCTTCTGGAGGTTTGAGGGGGGAAATCTGTTTCCTTGCCTTTTCCAGCTGGTGGAGGCTGCCCGTGTTCCTTGATTTGGGGCCCTTTTCTTCCATCAATAAGGCCAACAAATACCAGTCAAATTCTTCTCCACAGTCACTCTACCTTCATCGTCTGCTGCCCTCTTCCATTGCCAAGGAGTGTTGTTATTATACCGGGATCGTCAATATAATTAATGACAACCTACCTATCAACAAGCCATCTGGTTAGAAGCCCTAATTCCATCGGCAACCTTAATTCTCCTTTGTCATGTACACTGACCTTTTCACAGTTTCCAGGGATAAAAGACATAAGCATGTTTGGGGCATTATTGTGCCTACTGCTATACCTGGACCTGGAGTCAGGTGAGCTAGAGCCAGACCATGGGACTGAGAGTGTTGAAGTGCGTGTCCTTTAGTCTCCTAAAGGAAAACCAGGTCCTTGTTGCAAAAGAAGAGAAAAGAGATGCTAATGAGGTTAAAAAAAAAGTCAACCACAGTGTGGGGTGGAATGTTGAGTATTAGGTAGGGGATGAAATTAGTGATTGTAAATACATATTTTTTCCTATTCTTTTGTTTGAAGACTATTCTATGGCTGTGCCTAACTGCAGAGAAAACAAATAGTTGATCCTATCTAATGACATACTTTTTAATCCTCTGTTTCTAGTTGAGGCCCTGAGAAGTTCTCGGCCCAAATTTACTTTCTCGTTTATTTGGTTCCCTGGCTCCTAGATGGTGGAATCAATTAGTGAGAGGCACAGGAGATATTTTAGAAGACATGATGTGGCATCAGTTTATTTTTTCAAACTTTTAGAGTCCAAAGTGTTCAACCAGGAGGCTTGGCTGCTCGGATGATGCCTATCAAAAAAAGTGTTGATATAATATATATTTTTAATAAAGAAAGAAAGAATACTGTCTTCCTTGCTGAAGGAGGGTATTTTTAAGGGCACATTTAAGCGTCCATTGAACTAATTCAGCAGTGTAATTCTAAATGGACAAAGTTCTCTAGAGAATAAACAATAATAAAACCTTTTCTTTCCAAACTTTGCTTTAAGAAAATCAAAGAGTATGGGACTTCCTGTCACTGAACATTTTTCCCTCCTTGCCTGCTGCTAGCTGAAATTGGATGGGACCAGGAAATTCTAACCAATTTTACTCCACCACAGGTGCCTGGTGTGATACATTTCCAGTCAAATGCGCACTTTAGGGCTACAGATGGTGGAAGAGACAGAAAGCAGAGGTAAGAGTGAGGGAGAGTCATGGGAGACATTTTAGGGGAAGTGATGTGGTATTAAATTTTTTTGTCTGACTTTAGAGTCCACATTGTTCAAGCAGGGGGCCAGGCTGAGCACTTATTGGAGAGACCTTTGCCAATATAGACAACTCCTGAACAATTCAGGCATAGCTCTGAAAGTGGAATCACATCCTGCATATGCGCCTCATATACTTTGAGGCTCCTTAAGTTCTTTTAAGCCCAAGACAGGTTGAACACATCAGCTGCCCCAGCAAGGAATGCCTGAAGCAGAGCCCGTAGGTGGGATGCTGTCCCAGGTGCTGAACATGCACTTGGCCAAACTACTGCTTGGATTGATTTCTTCTGAAGGTCACAGCTTCAGTTTGTCTTGGTTCCCATTTGTGACCAAAGGCCCATCTCTAATTATGCCTCCATAACTGAATGAAAAAGCCTAGAGTCCCTTCTTTTCCCCAGGTGTGACTTTCTTATCACTAGAATGTAAACTTCATGAAAGCAGAGACTTGGTTATGTTCGCGGCTGTGTCTGCAGTGGTGAGAAGGATGCTGTTTATATTAGACACCTGCTAAGTGTGGGTCAGACAGATTTGCTAATCACATTGTCCTCATTTTCCCACTCACCCACTGGACGGATACATACATGCACACATATAGACACACCCACATACAAAGAATCAAAAGGGCTACAGAGTTCTTCTGTAGCACACTTTGTGATGTGTGAAATACTTTCAAAATCAACCTTCCCAGGCAATTAAGCTGTATCTTACTTGTCTCTGTATCTGTGTTTAGTTCCATGTCTAGATGGCTCATGGTAGGTGCCAAGTATTTCTTGTTGAACCGAAGTAGCTTAATTTCACAGGATAGAAACTAAAGTTCAGACAGAAATGAATGGCCCCAGGTCATTCAGCTGATGGTGACAAACTATGACACATCCCTTACCTCCCCTTATTCAGTGTCTAGTTTCAGACCTCTCAATTGCCCCACTTTGGTGGCTGCATTTAAAGACCACCTCAGGAAATCACAATTCCTGACCTTTTGATTCTTCTCAATAGCACTGAGGTGCTGACACTGGGTAAGTTGTGGATCTCTGTTATGTATATGGATTCTGACAACTTTGGATATAACTGATTTGTATTTTAAAGGATATGAAGTATGTTACTAAGAAGTGAGAGCTGGAACTGAAACCGCATTGCTTCCAATCTTCCCTCAATCTTGGCACTTGATTACTAGAGGCGGAGTAGAATGAGGAGATGAGGTTCTAATGATAGGGCCTCAAATGAAGAGCAGGAATTCTCAACTTAATTCATACTAACCCTCTCACCCTCATTTCACACGGTGGCTTGCTCAAAGGAGCTCAAAGCCCAACAGATTTAACAGTCGGGCAGAATCCCTACCATCTTGCAACTCTACATTAATGTGCCCCCATTGAAGGAATAGATGGCGTTAAAGTGGTGTTGAGGGCCTCAGGATTAAAGTTAGGCTGTGACTAATCCCGTTCCCCTGAGGCTATGAGAACTCCGAAATCACACCTGGATAAAAAGGAAAGGGAGAGGGTCTAGTAGGAGAAGACTGAAAGAAGACAGGGAGAAAAGGAAGGGCAGGACACAGAAGAGGATATGAGATAAAGTGGTAGAAAGCTTTTAACCCTGGTTGGTATGGCTCAGTGGATTGAGCACTGGCCTGCAAAACAAAAGATTGATGGTTCAATTCCCAGTCAGGGCACATGCCTTGGTTGTGGGCCAGGTCCTCAGCTGGGGGCATGCAAGAGGCAACAGATTGATGTTTCTCTCCCTCTCTTTCTCCCTCCCTTCCCTTCTCTCTGAAAATAAATTTAAAAAAAGGTAGAAAGCTCCTATTGAGCATCCACTCTGTACCTCATCTTACAAAACTCATTTTTACATTCACTATTTCAGTAGTTTGCATCTGACACATACTGTAAGCAGGGATGAATGAATGCTTTTAATCTTCCCAATCCTTGAGGATCCTGTTCATACATCCTACATGTGAAGAAATTGAGCTGCAGGGAAGTGAAGCATGCGACAGCTAAGGGGAGCGTCTTGTAGAACAAGAGCCTCCATCGATAATTTCACCCAAGAAGGGCTCTGAAAGGCATTGAGAAGATGAGAAGGTGTCCTTCATGAGTAGTCACACTAATAGCTGTGGAAAAGTTACTTATATTATTTTTCTTATTTTATATCTGAGGATACAGAAGATTAGGAACTTGAGATGTCTTGTTCACAGTTACACATTCATTCATCCTGCTTTTACTGAGTGTCTACTCCAGGCAAAAAGTAAAAGAGACAATACCGGCCCCTCTAGGATCTGTTAGTTCAGTGTGTGCCTTTTTTGTGGCCTGTGTCCTCTGGATTCAAGGATGGTGGATGCATGTGAGGTAGAGAACAGAGGGGAGCAAATAAAGGCATTCCAGGCAGAGGTCAAAGCACACGCAGCCACCAGAGGCTTCAAGATGCGAGGCCACGGCACTTTTGGGGGAGTGGAAATTGTTTGTTGTGACTGAGGCACAGGTTGCCTGGGGAAGCATGGTGGGTGGGAAGGCTGGAGGAGTCTAATTGTAAAGACTTGGATTCTCTCCTGCAGGCTGTGGAGAAACAGCAGGTCTTTACAAGCAAGCAAAGAATAAGCTTTAGAAACAAGAGTACAAAGTGGTAGAACAAGCATGCATGGCCCTGTGTGAATTTTTGCTACTGGAGTCTGGCTGCCTCCCCTGCTATAAGCCATAGTGCAGACAATGACCAGGCAGGTGTTTCCAAATGAACAGGGAAAGGCAACAAATGAGTCACCCAGTTTGAATCTGGGTTGTGCGTTAAGAGGCTGAGCTGCGTGCTAACAATTTGCAACATTAAATTGAAATTGGGTCTGATTGGCTGGAAAACACTTGGCCTATATTAATGCCTGAGGAGACTCTCTGGGTCTGATTACGCTGCACATTTTGCTGGGCTCCCTCCTGGTGAGCCATCATCATTCATGTCAGCAACAGGCCTGTCAGCCTCCCTGTACCACCAAAATTAATGAATTGAACTTCATGACCCAGGCATTTGATGGGATGAGGCAGCACAAGGCCGTGAGGACAGACCATCATTGTTCCTTCCTTCTTCCTTCTAAGAGCGAGTGTAAGCCACGCCCTCTCTTCCTTTTACTTTCCTCAGCTGCTGTATGGACATTGTGCGAGGTGACAAGGGGATGCAGAGCAGAGTGACAAGGAATACCTGGAACATGGGAACTCAACCAGCCCTTAAGAGATATAGTTCGGCCCTTATCCCTGTTGCATAGCTGGGAAAATGAGGCTGGCCCTAGTCCCATAGTGAGAAAATGGACATAAACAAATCTATTCTCTTTTCTAATTTCCTCTATTTTACACCTTGATTCTCCCCCTAGACTGCTATTTCATTCCTCATGTCTATTTTGTGAGAATAAAGAGTCGTGTTACATTCTCCACCTTCCCAGTGGGACCAAACTTCAGCATCTCTACTTTTTCTCTGTGTCCTCTGACTCTGATATCAAAGCCAAAATTCTCTTTGATGGCTGCTGTCGTAGCAGGGGAAATGAGAAAAAGACAATAAATGGTGTTTCTGGCCTAGAAAGAAACTTAGAGATTACCTTCAATTTTACCTACAACATTCCAGTCAAGTCACCTTCAAGCTTTAGTTTGTCTGCATGGCTCTGGTGCCGGTGAACTCACTACCTCCCAAGGTGAGGCCTGATCTTTCTATTTTTGGACAGTTTTGCCTGTTTAGAAAGACCTGTTCATGTTGACCTATTATTCGTGTTCATATAGCTTCCACTCTTTGATCATAGTTCTGCAATCTCTGGCAGTGAAGCATGAATCTATTTTTATTTATTTCTAGTGGGAGTCCTTTGGGTCCTTTGAGCTAGTTCTCATTCTTTCATGCCCATAAAGTCAATGATTCTTTTCCAAACTCCTGTGTTTGATCCATTAGTAAGATATTAAATCTATTTAATGAGTCAGGACCAGCATTTTCTGAAACAAAATAGAATGGAATGGAATAGAATGCAATAGAGACTATCAGGATGGATTGCAGAAAGTAAGGGCAAGAAGCCTCATTTCTGAAGCTTTGAAGTTTAAGTGTGTTGTGTGCGTGTGTGCGTGTGTGTGTGTGTGTGTGTGTGTGTACATGTGAGTGTGTTGACTGGGTTCCTCTGAGAAGTGTTTCCTTCCATATATTGGTTATTGTAAATAATGCTGCATATATATGAGAGTGCAGGTATCTCTTCAAGAGTGATTTTATTTCCTTCAGATATATACCCCAAAGTGGGATTGCTGGGTCACATGGTAGTTCTATTTGTATTTTTATTTTGAGAAAGCTTCATACTCTTTTTCCATAATGGCTGTACCAATTTACTTTCCCACTGAAGTGTACCAGGGTTCTTAAATTTACACAGTGTTATTTGTCAATTATATCTCAATAAAGCTGGAAAAATGTTTTCTTACCATGTGTGGGGCTATAAAAATGTTTCAAGGGACATCGCTCAGAGTCTTCCCTTCCTTGGGCTAACCCTTTTTCTGAGCTGGGCACAGTTCTACGTTTGTAACAGAATGTCTTCAGCAGTTATTTAACCTCTCTGAACCTTGGTCTCCCCATCTCTTAAACATAGAGAAAGGGGCATGTTTCCTCTCCCCACAGCATTTTTTTTTTTTGAGGATCAAATATAGTACTGAATGTGAACCTAATTTACAGTGTGAGAAGGCCTGAGTTCTAATAGTAGTGGTGGATTGGTAGTAATCATGGGAGAAAGAATAATAATAATTTTTTTCTTTCTTTATTCTTTCTTCCCTTCCTCCTGCAGTTTTATGATTTTATTTTGTATGTTAGTTTAACACAGTCTAGATTTCTCATTATTTTATTTTAAGTCAAGGGGCATCATGATTGATGAGATGAACTTGGGCTTTGTGAACACACAGGTAGGAGTTCAAATCCAGCTTCTTTCATTCGTGGCTTGTATGACCTTGACAACCTTTGACCTGTAAGCCTCAGTTGTTTTACTTTCACATGGGAATCCCAGCACCTAGCCAATGATAAGGTTTCGTGATTGAATGAGTTATCCAACATACATGACAAATAGTAGAACTCAGTAAATAATAGTCCCCTTTATCCTCTCCCACCCACTCCCAACCCCTCTCTTAGAGAGGCTAATATTCACGTAGGTTGAAGTCAATCTCTTTACTCAGGAGTGGGCCGACTCCTGACCCACAAAAGGGAGATGCGTGTGAATCTCCCCAAGAGGGTTCCTTGGTGGCAAATTTCTCTCTCATGTCCTTCTGGAAGTAGTGGGGTTTCTGAGGCATGTACCAGCACAGATGCTTCAGGAGTCCAGGAATTAATATTTGTGCTGCCTCATTTTCATATCAGCTTTTGCATAAGGAAAGCAGAATGATTTCCCTGGGAGGCTTGGAAAGAGGAAGCACCAGGCCATAGCAGCATTCCTGGGTGAGGCTACACCAAGCCTTGGGTCATGACACCTAAGTCTCTATGTCCCCATTATCACATGGAGAAAATGCTCATCTCTACCTGCCTACCTCACAGGCTGAGTATGAACATAAAGTGAAATTAAGAATGGGGTGTTGGTTGCAGCATTATTTGCAATAGCCAAGATATGGAAGCAACTCAAGTGCCCATCAGTAGACAAGTAGATAAAAAAAACCTGTGGTACATTTATACAATGAAATATTACTCAGCCATGAAAAAGAATGAAAGCTTACCATTTGTGATAGAGCGTGGATCAAGAAGGTATTATGCTAAAGGGAATAAGTCAAACAGAGAAAGATCAATACCATATGATTTCACTTATGTGGAATCTAAATAGCAAAATAAATGGACAAACAAAATAGAAACAACAAAAAAAATAGACTCATAGATACAGAGAACAGATTGATTGTTGCCAGAGGGCAAGGGCTTTGGGCGGCATGGTGAGAAATGTGAAGAGATTTACAAATTGGTAGTCAACAATATAGTGCAGGGGATGTAAAGTACAACATGGGGAATGTAGTCAACAACATTGTAATGACTATGTACAGTGCCAGGTGGTACTCGAAATATTAGGGGGACCACTTGGTAAAGTATATGATTATCTAACCATGATACTGTGCACCTGAAACTAATACAAAGTAATATTGAATGTAAACTGTAATTGAAGAATAAAATAACAAAAAAGAATATTAGAGTTTATACAAATTAGACCAAGCCATCATAACAAATGCTCAGCATAAGTAGAGTTAGGTGCTTGTAAGCCAAACGTGGCATTGTTAGGATTCAGTAGCTAAGTCCACAGGTAGACCAGTCCAAATTTTAGAGGTACTGTTGGTTCTTATGTCTTGCAAAATGTTGTTATGTATTTTTTATGTTACAATTTTTAACCCAAACTTCTTTTATAGAATAAATGTACTTTTATCACAAAAGCAAATCTCAATTAAATTATACTCAGTAAAACAATACCACAAAAGAGAAAGTGATATTCTCTTATTTGTGTTAAGTTAAAACCTGAGAAAACCCTAGGAAAAAAAGAAAGAAAAAGGATGAGGCAATGGTCTGTTAGCGATCCAAATGAGAAAATGAGAGGAATTTATTTTTGTGGACATCATTTTAATTCAAACCAAATGTGTTTTATTCTTGGAAGGATGGCCATCTCTAGATGGGTGCTTCCAAGGAAGTAATTTTCCCTGCCATGAGCTGTGCCCTTCCCTCTTCAAGCCTGAAGCTTCATCCACACCAGGGGCTGTCAACCCTGTCCCTCAATGTGGGCCTTGCCTGGGAGGGTCCCAGCCAGACACAGCTCTAGAAGGAGCTCAGCTGCCTTTTTCCAACCCTCCTCTTACTCTGTGCTACTTCCAAGTGCCATTGAGCCCTGGCCAGATAGCTTAGTTGGTTAGAACGTCATCCCAATATGCCAAAGTTGCAGGTTTGATCCCTAGTAACGGCACGTACAAGAACCAACCAGTGAATCTATAAATAGGTGGAGCAACACATAGGTGTCTTCTCTCTCCCTCTGTCTCCCTCCACTCCCCTCACTCCACCCTTCTCTCTCTAAAATCAATAAATTTTAAAAAAAGTTTTAAAAAAGGCTGATGTCAAGTGCCCCTCTCATGCATTCTGTACTCCAGCTAAATTTGGCTCCGTAGGGTTCTTCCAGTATGCCTCGCAGCTCTGGACTTGCTCCTATATATTGCTCACTCTGTCCCATTTAATGAGTGGCAGGGGAAAGGCTTTCTTTCCTTCACCTCTACAAATAGATTCTACTCAGAAACCACCTCCTGTGAGACCCTCTGCTTTACAGACTCTGGTCTTTAAACAACCTGGGTTCAGATCCTGGCACTAATATGTATCACGTATGACCATGGGCTACTTCTAAGCATGTCTCTTCTTCTGTAAAATGGGTACAAAACCAATAGTTTCTCATTGGCACAGCAAGGATTTAATGTGATACTCTGTGTAAAGTGCTTTAGTATATGGTGGGTCTTCGATGTAACCTCAGTGAGGGTAAGGAAGAGCTTGTTTTCTGTTATATCCCCAAGAGTAGGCTTGGCACAGAGTAGACATTTGATCAGTATATACAAATAAACTGAATTAATCAAAAGTTTAAATTATTTCCCTTCCACCCTTTCTCTGAAAGCCTAGAGGGGGCTCTATCAATATCAGCCCTAGGTAGTTGTCACCCATTACTAGTTGTCTAGAAAGGTGGAGGTGGCCAGACAGTTAGCTCTGGGCCCCCAACCTCCTCAGCTGGAGTAGCTCCAATTATTTGTTCAATAATTATTAGGGTAATAATATCAGCTAGGATTTAATTTCAAGAGAGTTTTTCAGTTATGAATAATTGGAAAACAGCTGCTTTATATCAGTACTTTTTGAAAGATGGGTTGAAACCATTAAAAGGGTCATAAAATATTGAGTGCCCCGCAACAACTATTTTTAAGAGAAAGGGAAGAGAATATGAAAACAGATTCAAATAGAAAATAATAGAAAAGAATGCAATGGAAAAGAACACAATAGACCAGGATAGAATGAAGTAGAATAGAAAAGGATAGAAAGTCATAGACTAGATTATAAAAGGAAAGAATAGAATGAAACAGGGTATTTTAGAATAGAATGGAAGAGAATACCATTTTGGCATACACCCATTGTCACAGGCAAGCATTTTTGAGTGAGTGAAACTTTTAGGGCAATTACGTACATAGGTACACATGTGTACAACTGTATATATTTATTATGTTGGGCTCCAATGGGAAGTAAATTAAATGCCACCATGTTACATTTTGGGAGTCAGCGATACCTTTGTTTTGTTGCTTAAGTTGATGCAAAGCTTTCTGACCAGGAACAATAAGTGATTCCTGACTGGGTCTCCCCAGCCCTCAGACCTGGGCCTGGCCCTTCCTAGATGCTCAGGATGTGTTGGTCACATCAGGTACCTGAGGAGTTACTGAGTGTTGTTGCACTAGTTCCTACAAAGGTGTGGTAGCTCAAGTAGATAGTGGATTTAAGGGATGTGTCAGTAATAGTAATAATAATAATAACAATAAATGCTGCTTAAGTTTATAAGTTTATTAGCCGCTACTTAAATGCTTAGAAAAGCATTGGCAGTTAGCAAATGCCCGGTAAATGGTGGCCTTCTCATCATTTTTATCGTACCTCCACAATGACTACCACTTGTTTAATGCTCACTAGGTGATTCAGTGCCTCTTGTCATTTTATCCCTTACTCCATCCCTCAGAGGTAGCTATTCACGCCCTGTTTGACAGATGGGGAAATCAGAGGCTCAAAGAGACAGGGTCATTTACTGAAAGAAGGAAGGAAGGAAGGACTCACAGCAGGAGCAGAGCTGGCATCGGAACCCGCGCCCCACTCGGCTCTGTCACGTTCAGGAGTTCCGTGCTCTCTCAGCATGTCCGGGAGCCACTGCAGGCAGGCGAGGTAGGCGGCCACGAGGGTTCAGACTCAGAAAGCCTTCTGAAGCAGGTAGGTCACATTGAGAAAAACCTCTGGGGTGTGGCTGCATGGGGGTTCCAAGCAGCAGGCACCAGAACAAATCAGGCAACTGGATCTCCATGGCCGGCTGTCCCCAAAGCTGACCTCTGTATTATACTAGGGCAGGAGGGTGGCAGGGAGAGTTGGGGTCATCACACACCCACTCCTTCCTCAGTCGTGCCCTGGCTCCCACTTCATGGCCGCTGTGAGACAGATAGGACATTTTGCTTGGTCAGGGGCACAGAGATGGCCAGCAACTGCTGTTGGACTTCCGAGCTTCCATTCCCTTGCACTAAATCGAGCAGGCGGTCCCTGCTTGTTTTAGAGATGTGATAAGGATATGAAAGGAGCACAGGCAAAGGAGGAGGCAGAGGCCTGATATCTTATTGGGGGGGGGGCATTCCCGTTTGGTGGCAATGTCTAGCTGCACTGGGGTCACTGGGTTCCTGCTGTGCTGCCTCTTTACCCAGCCCTGGGGAGCCTTTCAGCAGGAGGCAGGCATCCTCGATGGTAGCAGGGGGAAGGTCTTAGGCCATGGCCCCAAGCCTCGAGCTCAGACGACCACCGGGCATTGCCAGGGCCAGCGCTGTCACTGGCCCCATGGCCCAGCATCTCCTCCCACCCTCTCTCCCCATTCCCTTTCCTTGCTGGAGAGAAACTGGTCAAGAAAAACAGGTTTAGGCGATGGCCATGGCCCTCAGAAGCAAAAGTCACAGGTGTGGGGAGCTCAGCAGTCTCATCAGGGGCACGTTATGTGACCAGGCCCAGATTTGTCCTCTGGGGTTGCAAGAGGGCCCTCCAGCCATAGTCAAGAGCTGTACCTACCCACGACCACCCAAGGTACCAGGCAGCAAGCTGGGCGCAATCTACACCATCTCTTCAAAATGTCATAATTACCATTAAAAGTCTGTGACACACTAGTATCCCCATTTCACAGAGGAAGATGCTATGACTCAGACATGAAGTAATTGCCTATTGATAATAAACAACAATGGGTTGCTTCATATAGCACTTGCTGAGAGCCAGCACCATTGTAAGTGGTTCAGGGCGTGTACTGTGTGATGTCAGTGCTCATGCAGGGCCGTCTGACTTCTGCAAAGGCGTGAGGTTGCACAGGACCATGGAGGGGCTTTGGGGAAACACCTGACCCTGGTTTACACAGTACACACATCTGTGGCTCCCACATCACAGGCTGTCTCTGGCAAATCCTTAGACCTCTCTGAGTCTCAGCTTCCTTATTTGACAAATGAGGGCACTGATAACTGCCTGGTACTGTTGTTGATTAAATGATACAAGACATCTTAGTCCTTGGAACACATAAAGCACTCTTAACAACAGAACAATGATTTGACTTTTTTTTAAATGGACTTGTGCAAGTAACATTGTCGGGAAACAGTGGTCCATTCACACCGCGTGGACAGAGACTAGATCTGACTTGCTGCTTGTCTTCTCCTCGGTGGTTCGTCTGTGCCTGGCATTTTGAGGGTATAGTAAGCCGTGGTTGAACAACTCTGGTGCATTGATTGACTAAATGAATGAATACAGTTGAACTAGGTATTCTCAGCCCCTCCTTAATTCCTTTTCAGGCTTTCTTGGAATGAAAACCACCACCATCCAGTGTGCCTCTCCAGCTCTGGCCACAGTTGGGCATGCATGTATAGAGCAGGGAGGCCAGAAGTACTGTCTGGGAGTCAGCCTGGCCATGCCTTCCCTGTGATTAGACCCTTGTCCCCATCATCATTAGGCAGCGCAAAAGTCTTTTCCCTTTTCCAAAGACTTCTCTCCTCCATCCCATAGAGGGTATCATTTTATCAGAGGCTACTCTGGAAAAAATTCAATTTGAGTAACTATTTTAGCCACTTTCATGTATAATCTTCAGACATCTGAGCACATCTGCCTTCTTAGAGATGAGTTTGTCCTTCTGTGACCTCCTCTGCTCCCAAGAAAGGCCCTACTTTGGGGGGCTTTTCCTCTCCATTCATCTTACTCTACTCCCTGATCTCAACCATCATCTTCCCTGGCAAGGAACAGTGCAGCTGCCACTTCACTGTTTGCCTGGTCTCCAAATCCTCTCTCTGATTCATCCTCCACACTGCTACCACCATGGGCTTTCTAAAGCCAAATCTTATCTTGTTTCCTGCCAACAGTAACTAAAAGGTCAAAGCTCCCCATCTGGCATAGGAGGGCAATATAGCATTGAGTATTAGAGTGAGGGTTTTAGCTATGTTGAAATTCATTCATTCATTCACTCATTCATTCAACATTGATTTTCTTCCATGTTCCAGAAACTGTTGTAAGTACCAGGTATTCAGCATGAATAGAACCAAATCGCTATCCTCAGGAGGTTATGTTTTTGTCAGAGAGAAAGATCATGTACAAATACATAAATTTATATTATATTATCACATTGTAATAAGTGCCATGAGGAAAAATGAGGTAGGGTATGGGATAGAGAATGACAGGTGGATCTATTTTAAATAAGGCGACCAGGAAGGTACGCAGATCTTTGGGGGATGTAGATTTCCAGGCAGAGAGACAGGTATACATTGACATTCTACCTCTATGGCTTTCCATTTGTGACTGAGGCCAGTCATATCATCTCTCCTGTTCTCAGTTTCTCCTCTGTAGGACAAAGGAGGCTGTGGTAGTTCTGACTTCCTAGCTGTACCCTGCTTAGTTCTGACCCAGCCTCATCCCTGACCCCTCCTTGCCTGGTCCAGCCACACTGAACCATGAGCACCTCTTTCCACCTGCTCTTCTCTCCACGGGGTTGGTCCTCTGCTTCCTTCATCTCTTCACCACACTCCCTTCACCTGGATCACTCTGACCCAGCGGCAGGTATTAGCGTAGTCCTCACTTCTTCCTGGAACAGCCTTTGGTGACGTAGCCCAAGGTCTCTGTTTCCTCCCTTCCTAGCACTGCCCACAGGATTGATAGTCTCTGTGTGTCTCATGAGACTGTGAGATTTGTGAGGCCATCTAAGCCAGTGTTTGACACATAGTAGGTGCTTCCTAAGTGTTTTTAGCCTACTGTGTGCTGAACGCCAGCTCTGATGGCCTCACAAAGCTCGCAGCCTCATGGTTTTGGTAGTGGTCAGGATCAAATAATGATTAGAAATATCTTTTTTCAAAAAGCATTTATTCATAAATTAATAGACAAATGGAAGCGCTCATTAAGTAATAACTGAAATAGATGGCCAAGGGAAAATGATGAAAAATTTACCAAATAAAATCATCCCTTACATGTGTGATGTACTTTACAGGTTATCAATTCTTCTTCCTTTACTGTCACTTGAGCTTCACAATAGACTGTGAGGTGGCTCATGGGGAGACCCCAAAGGGCAAAGAAACTTGCATCAAACAAGATCATTGAGGTTGAAAAGAATGGAAACCCCACATCCGACTCAGCTCATTGCAGATTTTGCCAGCTCCTGTGTCTGAAGCATTGAAGACCCGGGGGGCGGGGAGGGTGTGTGTGTGTGTGTGTGTGTGTGTGTGTGTGTGTGTAAGGTGGAGGGGCATTCCTGGTCCCACCTGGGCATGGAATTCTGTGCAGGCACAGCAGGCAGTGGGAAAGCCCAAGGCTCTGAGAATACGTCTCCCACAAAGCAGAGTTGGCACTATATGTGGGTGGGTAATGAGTTGATTCTCCAAGGAAGGGGAGGGAGGACATGAGGAGGCGGTGGTTTACTCTGGAGAGAATATGTCCCTGAGGGCATTTGAGCTGAGGTGCCAAAACACTGGGACAAGGAAAGCACACGGGACAGGGGTATCTGGGGTGGCCTTGGGGTTAGACACCTGGATTCTGGTTCCACCTCTGTTACCTTCTAGAAATGCAGCTTGTGCCAGTGCCTTCTTTAATCTGGGTTAAAAAAAGAAAAGATTAAGTCAGGGGTTTTTAAGTCATGTTATTTGGGACTTTAGGGAATTGTGGCTGTGCCTCTGGGCCAAGGCGGGGGATGCGGTGGTGAGGAAGGGAACATACACCCTCACTCTTACAGGAACTTTCCTTTTATAGATTTTGTATATTGGATTTTGAGTGTGAAATTTCATTTGGACAAAGGGTTCTGCCACAAAATGAAGTTTGGAAACCTCTGGCCAAAATGATCTGAAATGGCCTTCCAGTGTGGACCATCTGTGAAAGGGTTGTCAAGGTGAAAAACAAAGCCTTCGATTTCAAATATTCAACCAAGGAAGGAGAGAGGAGGGGCCGTAGGGACAGTGTGGGATTACAGGGAGGAGACAGACAGAGCTGCCATCATTCTCTGTGACTGAGATTTAAGACTGGGAAGAACACACTGCCCACGCACTCTTTCTTGCTTTCTTTTTCAGGATTTTACTGCCCTTTTTCCTTCTTTTTCTCTCTAAGCAGCTGCTTAAAAAACATGACAGGGCTTCGGCAGTTGTGGATTATTAAGCCATAACTCCATAAAGCTATCTGTGTTCTTTTTTTCTTACAGATGTGACTTATAGATGTTGGCCGTGAGAATGGGTGTTGTAAATACTCATTGAAAAGTTTATTGGAAAGTGAGACTCATTGCCTGCTAGAGGTAGATGGGGTCACCCACCAGAGAACTTCTGGTTTAATCCAGTCACTATACAGATGGGGAAATTGAGTCCTTGTCACGGGGAGCAACACGTTGCGGCAGTCGCCGCGGTGGAGCGCAGGGCTCCTGGACCTGAGGGTCACTGTCGGAGCCAGCTGAGGAGGGAGTGGGGCTCTGAATCCTGCAGAGCCTGTCCTGGGATTGTCACGGATGGGGGGAATAAACACGAGTCTTTGCAAACACTTCTCTGTTTGCCAGGAAAGGGGACATGGCTCTTCCCTCTAGGGGAGAGAAGGCCCCAAACCCCGTGTCCAAAGGCTTTTATTGAGAACCATCTGCACAGGGGTATGGAAGCAAAGCCAGCTCATCAATCAATGTCAGAAGGCTTTGTTTACAGAAAACGGACAGAGATGGTAGATAACAATTGGAGGAACACAAGAGATCTGCCTCAGGTCAGGGTCTGTGAATAATGTAAATCTCCTTCCCAGTAAGAGCGGGTTATCATTGCTTTTGAGGGAAGAACAAGCATGCTTAGAGGAACTTACTTCTAGGCCTGATTGTCCCCGGGAACCACCCGATACAGTTTAGGGCTGTACTTGCCTTTAGTATTGTTTCAAGCCTGAGCCAGGCAGGTGGGGCAGAGCCACCAAGAGACAAGGAGACTTCTGCCAGATAGAATGAGAACTCCGGCCATATCCAAGGTGAGCCAAGGGGTGCGGGCCTTTTTGCCCTTTCTCCGTGTCCCCCAAATCCTTGTCTGCTGCCCATACCGGTCGATGTCTGCCTTAAGTTGTCCCTCCTCTTGAGGGAACTTACCCGTCATCAACAACCGACCATCGCAGGGCTGAGCAGGGCGATGTGAGGGGAACAGGGGCCTCACCCCTGCCAGGGGGACAGGTTTTGTCTCTGCGGCCTGCTTTCCCAAGGCCTCCTTGATTACTTCCAGCCTTGGGGCCCTCTCACCTGTCAGCAAGCCTACAGTCCCTGAAACCAGGTGGGGTGTTTCCCAACAAGTCCTGTAGAGGGAAGAGCCCTGTCCAAAGTCACACTGTCAGCAGCCGGATGGTCCAACCAGCTGAGGTGCAGTCCCTGACGGGGTGGGGAGGGGGAGGGACACAATACCGAATGACTCAAAGAGGACATGGTGGTTACTGACCTTGAATTTCAGTACGGATTGTTGACATTATGTCTTACCTGTCTTTTACTTTTTCCGCATGCCTGTTTGGGATCTGTAAGACAGGCTGCCTTTCCGCTTTTTGATCAAATACATGGTTGTGTAAACTGTGCGGAAACCACACACACACTATGTTCTTGTCTCTGGAAGGGTGTAATCAACATAGGCCTTATTCTTTTGATATTCAAGATCACCGGACAAGGGCAGAGGGGCCAAGCCAGTTACTGAACACATATCTGTTCACACCTTCCCTGCTTGAAAATTTCCCTCAGCTGTAAGGAAGAAGCTACCCTTCTGGGCCAGAGCATTTATTTCTTCATTCTACACGTATTAGAAACTCAGATTAACCCGGGACTGTCTAGGACAAATTATCTCAGACCCTTGTACATTGCTTTTCTTGCCTTTTAAATATGTCCATCTTCTCATCCACACAGGTTAATAAAAAAGAAATAAGTATTCAGGGAGCTTAAGGGAAAAGGAACTAGCTCACCTCTTCACCTACGCTTGAAACTCCCGAAGGTAGGAGAACAAGAAGACACTACATAGTTGAAAAATTATTTTATTATGATATCCTTTCATTCTTTAGCCAGCATACTTTTATAGTGGGACAGAGTGGAAGGTTTTTTTCCCCAAAAATATACATTAAAGTAGAGGCTGAAGAAGGACCAGAGCCTGAGACCTTGCAGCTCAGGATACATTTCCCTGAGCTGTGGAATTTCACTGCTTGGCCACTCACTCACTGTTGCCCTTGGACCAGTCTCCCTTGCCATCCCTTTACCACAGTTTCCTGCAAACTGTAGAGTCTACTTACCTTGGATCTAAGACCCTTCTCAACTAAAAAAAGGAGAGAGTGTGTGTGTGTGTGTGTGTGTGCGCGCACGCGCGCACTTCATAATGCAACAATATTCTGATGTTAAAATATTCCCCCTTCTTTCTAGCCATCCATCCACCCACCCATCCACCCACCGACCCATCCATCCATATTTTATTGAGTATCTACTAAATACTAGGCACCATCCTATGTATAATGATGTTCAAGACAGAGTCTCTGTTCTCATGAAGCTTAAACTATAGCAGGCATTTTAGATCCAAACAAAATTAGGATGGCCTTCACAACATCAACAGTCAAGAAACTAAAAACTGTTTCTTGTGAATCTAGTTAAAAAGTACTCTTGCCAAAAGTATCATGTTTGTGCCATGGGAACACTTTCACATATATTCTTAAATGGTTCTAATAATGACCGCCTGTGAAGTCAGCAGAATTGAAGAGAGATTTTGTTTGTTTGTTTGTTTTTGTTCTACTGATGAAGGAACCAAATTCTAAAAGGATGGAGTCATTTTCTTTAGGTTCCCACAGGCAATTAAGGCTTCGCAAAGAGACACAAACATAAATTGTCAGGCTTTTTTTTTTTACCCTGTCCAGGGCCAGATGATGGGACAAGGGGGAGGAAGCTTTAGTGAGCTGCCGAGCTTTGGGGCCAGGGCTACACAATAGGGCTCTGCCTGCATCTGCCGTCACTGAGAAAAGGCTCTCTGAGCCATAGGACCAGCCTCTGACCACAGTGCCAGGACCCGGCTGTAACTGGCAGAGCGGATTTGGGTGAGCCCGAAGATCCCAGCACTCGGTAGGGCCCCATCTCTTCCCCTGTTGTGGCCTCAGGTCCTGAATTTGCACGAAAGTGCTGATGCTTCTCTGCCCACTTTCCAGGGGTGTTGAGTGCCCAGTGAGATATAGCCGGGTCCTTGAGCATGACCCACGCAAGGCATCATGCCCCTCCATTCTTGCTACCTAGTGAGCGCTCAGTATTGTTTGCTGGGTGTGGGTCTGGAATTAGGCAGGGGGTGGCTGAAGGGGAAGGACACAGAAGTGCTACTCTGTCCTAGGAACTGTATCCCGTGTCTTTGACATATTCTTTCCATTGACCCTCCCATCTCCCTGTGAAGCGGCTGCTGCTGTCCCTTATCACAAATGAAGGGACTGCTGATCCAAAAGGTTAAGTAACTTCCCTACCTCACCCAGTGGTCCAGACCTGGGATCAGAATCCATGCCTGTGCTTTCTCCTTGTTCCCTGTTCCTTCATCAGTGACAGAGAGTCTGTGGGGGGCGGGCTTCTGGCCTATAGCCAAGGATGTGGGCTGAGGGATGAGCCACATGGGCAGTGCATGGCTTCCTTAGGAGTCCTCAGGGTAAGGGAGGCAGGCCATTTCTCATTGCTTTTTCTGCCTTTATCTTTACAAGGTTCTCATTAGATGTTGTCTCCTCACATTTTCAATTAACATTTTCTGACTCCCTCTTATGTATCTCCCATTCATTTTCTATTTTTCTCTCCAAAATTCTGAATGGTCTCCCTTATATTTGCTTTGCCCCTTTGCCCACTTCCAGAATGTTCTTTTGATTGGTAAATTCGACCTGGTTATTTTCCTGTTTTAAGTCTCTCACAAGGTAGATGCCATGCACCTTTGCCTACTTCAGAAGTTCCTTCAGGATCAGGTTTAAACAATTATCCCAGCATCAGTACCCACTGCCCCTTTATTCCAGCAGCTCTCAGCTCTACGGAGACACCTGCCAAGGGTTATCCTTGCTTCACCTCTTGCTCACCTCATCCCCTGCCCCAACCACCAGACTGGAGGGTATGCTTAATTCACCCCCATCTCCTAGACTCCAGTACAACGCCTTGCACATACTAGATGCTCAATAAACATTTAGTAAATTTAGTGAGGAAATGCATCAGATGTTCCATTCTCCTTTACCTGGGTCCTCTTCCTGGGGATTTAGATATTGGGAATTTGAGTTTGAATGTATAGTGTCTGTTTGGGAGAGATGCCAGCGGGGAAGCTATTGAAGTGACACTCTTATAGCATGTGTTACAGGTCACATGCCATTTTACACACATTAACGTTGTTGATTTCACAACAGTCGATGAGCTCAGAGGTGGAGATTTTCATTCCATTGTGCAGAGGAGGTCACCAAGACTGAAAGGAGCTGTGTGACTTTTCCTGGGCCACAAAACCCGTGTGCCCTGATGCCAGGATGTGCAGCCCCTGTGGTTTCTGCTCCTCTGGGCCTTCGTTTCTCCCTTACAAAGACACTGCATCTTAATTACAACGAATGAGGGAAGGAAAAGCCAGGGTAATTATTGGTGACACATTAAGCAAGTGTGAAGCTCTTGGAAGAAGTGAAATGCTTTCTTTCTGTACCTTCAAGGACTTTTTCATTACTCCTAATTCCGTACATTTGTATATCAATTTAGACATTTGCAACGTGATTTTTTTTTAATCCCAGCTCTGCTTGCACCTTACTCAATTCAGTGGGATGGGCAAGCCCATTTTTACTTTGCCTCTTCTTTGCCGTGCACCAGGCCAGACACCAATTATGTAATTGTGAGCAGTCCTACATGGCCTCTGCCACCCTGGAGCTTAGAGTTGAATGGACTAGTAATCCACAGCCACCATAGGGCGCAGTGAGTACTGTTATGTTAGTTATTTCAGGATGCCTGCGGCACAGGATTCTATGTAGCACAAGGAGCCCAAGACAAGGGGCGGCCGGTGAAGGTTTTCTGAAAGAAGACAGAGATATAAAGAGCAGGAAGCGGTTCACAAGGTGGGGGAGAATGTACTAGGCAGAGGGGCGATGTGCAAATACCAGGAGGCAGAAGTAAGGGAGGCTGAAGGTTAATAAAGCACTGTTCGTGTGAGCCAAGGTGTGGAAACAACCTGAATGTCCATTGACACGTGAATGGACACACACAGGAGAAATCATACTACATGCAACATCATGGATGAACCTTGAGGACAATATGCTAAGTGAATAAGGTAGAAACGGAAGGATAAGTACTGCACGATTCCACTTATATGCAGTATCTAAAATAGTCATACTCATAGAAGCAGAGAGTAGGATGGTGGTTGCCAGAGGTGGGGGGTAAGGGAAATGGGGAATTAGCTATTCAACTGGTATAAACTTTTTGTTATGCAAGATGAACAAGTTCTAGAGATCTCTGTACAACATAGTGCCTGTAGTTAACGACACCATATTGTACACTTAAAATTTGTAGGGAGGCTGTATAGATCTTGTGTTGTGTTCTCACCTAAACTGAAAAAAGAAGGATTGTGAATAATAAATCAGTGCAAAGCCAGGGAAGGGGATGGACTGGCTTGAGTCACCCAATGGATTCAGGGTGGATGTGAAACCAGAGACCGCCCACCTCCCAGCCCGAGTCCCGGCCCGGGGCCACATTGCAGTCTCCACCTTTCTGCGAGCAGAAACTCCTGTTAGAGGAAGAGCCCAGGCCCAAGAGAGAAGCTCTGACTAGGCCCAGCAGGCTGCAGCTGTCCAGGCCCCAGAACCCCCGAGCTGCATCCCACTGCCACTTGAAGATTAACACTTTTGCGATAGTGTGTTAAAAAAGATGTGCGGTGGCATTCAGAGAGCAGGTTTATTAGCCTGTTATATAGCCATTCACCCAATATTCTGACTAATCAGCCTTCAGATTAGGGCAGGATTAATTGGTTGTAGTCCTAGCACAGGACACATCTAATTGAAATGGATGTGTTCGCCTTTCCGAAGGGACAGCTTATCCATTGTCGTTACATACAGGGCATGCCCTAGCCCATGGATTTGGCTGTCAGGGCATTTCTGGTGGAGGCCACCGAGGATGAATGAAGGCCTTTTCTCACCTTCGTTGGGATTCTGGCCACCTTCTTTTGTACTGGCTTTCAGTTTGTTGCACATCCATCTTTCCTGCAGGACTGTGAGCTACTTGAGGGCAGAGCTGTTGTTGATTAGTGTCAGGTATGACTCCATAGAACGAAAAAGCCAAAATAATTGTGCCTTAAGCAAGATGAGATTTACTTTCCTCATAAAAAACAAAACAAAACAAAACAAAAAACAAGCTTGATGATAGGAAACCTAGGGTTGGTGTAGCAGCTCTGTGATATCTTCAAGAGCTTAGCCCGCCTTTTCTCCCTTCCTTCCTTCCTTCCTTCCTTCCCCCTCCCTTCCTTTCTTCCCCCCTCCCTCCCTCCTTTCCTTCCTTCCTTTCTTTTTTTTTCCTACCATCCTAAAGTGTGGCATCTAGCCTCATGGTCCAAGATGACTGCAGGAAAGTCAGCCATCATATTTGAGTCCTAAGCAGCAGGAAGGGAGAAAAAAGAAAGGGAAAATGAAACACACCTCCCAGATGAAGCAGCTCCCTTTAAGGATCCTTTTGGAAAATCACAATACTTTTATTTCATTGACCAGTACCTAAGTCACCTGACCCAGACGCAATTATTCGCTGGAAGTATACCCATTTAAATAAAATCAGGATCTGTTGTCTGTTACTAAGGAAGAAAACAAGAATGCATATTGGGCAAGTGCCTTGAAGTCTTTGACAGACTGTCTGGGTCTGATTCAGCTTTAATGCCCCTCACAAGGCCTTCCTTGCTTATCACGGGCAGGGTTAAAAATGTAGGTCAAGAATTTAGGTCAGATAAATACTGGCTTTGCGATTCACTACCTGTGTAGCTTGGACAAGCTTTGTTTAATTTTTTGAGTCCATTTTCTTTATTATGATAATTGCCACACTTACTTTTATAAGGTGGTTATGAGGACGGAGTGAGTGGATTCTGTTCAAGCGCTTCTTAGCAGGGTTTCTGGTACATGGTGAGATATAAATAATTTCCATTGATAACTTCCAGGATTATTAATGATTGTCATTATCATTGAAGGGATATGGAGGTGAGTACTCTGCCCTATTTTAAAGAATTCTGGATTTGAAGTGAGAAGACCTTTGTTTGAGACCTAAGCAATGGCTCTGTAGCCTCCGGCAAATCACACCTTGTTTGAAACTCAATCTCGCTTTTGGAAAATAGGGATAATTAGAGCTACACTTAGTTATCGGAATCGAAGAATTACTTTTCAACATCCAACAGAATGCTAAGGTGGTGATTTATAGTTAGAAAATCACAAGCTGGTGCGGGGGAGGGGGTGTCAGATAATTTAGTTTCACACCCCAGCGCTGCCACTTTTTAGAAATCTGAGTTTGGCCATATCACGTCACCTTGCTAATGCCCTGGTTTCTTTATTAGTAAAAAAGGAATAACAATTTCCTTCCAGATTTCTTATACAAATCGAAGGAAATTATCTATGCAAATACCAAGTGCCTGAAAAAAGAGTAGCCTAAACAAATGACAGAGATGGTTATGGTGCTGATGATGCCGAGGGTGGATCACTCTATGCATACATGAGAAAATGCAGGAAAGGATGATTGAGTCAATGAGCAAACTGGAAGCCTGGAGTGAGTTGTACCACCTTTCCCCCTCCCCCCTGCAGAGCTGCACAGAGGGGAGCACAGGAGAGCTAAGCTCCGTGTGGGATTTCGCATGGCTTTTGCTCTGGGGCAGCCCCAGCCGTGTGTGGCAGGCTGCACACACCAGCAGGCACCGCACGATATGTATTAAGGGGACTCCTTGAGGGAAGTCTTATCATGTCTCCGGAGAGCAGGTCCTCCAGCCAAACATCACTTGCAATTGTCTGTAGACCCATTCATCTCCTATTGAAAGAAAATCAACTCCTGGCCATGGTCGGGGCTTCCTCTGTGTCTCCAGGCCACTGGTTATGCATGTCGCTGGGCAGGGTACCCAGTGTTTATAACGCAGAGTGTGAGATGATAACATTACTTCCGCGTTTCTCCTTTAACAGGTGATAAAACATTTACGCTACCTCCTGCCCCCATATCTCTGTTCCGTTTCCGTGTTATTCTTCCTCTTCCAGACTCCTGTGCACTTTCCTCCATTAGGGCCCTCAAGTACCAAACACTCAGAGCTGACTTGGTACAGAAAGAAACTCAATTATATCCACGAGCAGAGTGTACAAGGAGTGGAGGTTGGAGATATATTTATAGGTTGCATCGTCTGGGTGGAAACTTGCCAGTTTTCAGTTCAGCAATCTATAGGAATGCTCAGGAGGGTGTTGGCTCAGCCTGGGGAACCATTCCAAGTGGGAAACACTCTCCAAGAGGATTTATAGTAATGCGAATGTCAAAGCCTGCTGCAAATTAAAAGGGACTAATTGGACCCTGTAGAACAGAGTTTGTAAACTGGGACCCCAGGACCATATTTGGCTGTAGATGCATCTCATTGTGTTGACAGTTGGGCGATCCAGTTTTTAAAACAATTGAAAATCAGAATTCAAATGAAAATATAAATTGTGTGTTTGTGCGTGCGTGTGTGTGCACGCACGCGCGTGTATGTGTGTGAAAACTACATTCCTGATAGCAGGAATTAGCTGGACTTCTTTTTTTTATTGTATTTTTCCCATTACCATTTATCCTACCATACCCTCTTTAAAAAAAAAAATCTATTTTTTTTAAAGATTTCATTTATTTACTTTTTTAGAGAGAGGGGAAAGGAGAAAAAGAGGGAGAGAAACATCAATAGGTTGCTTCTCACACACGCCCCCAAGTGGGGACCTGGCCTGCAGCTCAGGCAAGTGCCCTGACTGGAATCGAACTGGCAACCTTTCACGGTTCACAGGTTGGTGTTCAGTCCACTGAGCCACATCAGCCAGGGCCCACCGTACCCTCTTACACCTCCACCCACCCACTCCACAGTCACACACTGTTGTTTGTGTCCATGAGTTCTTTGTTTGCTCCATCCCTCCTCCCCTCTAACTGTCCCCACCCAGAGCTGTCAGCCTGCTCTCTAATAGTCTGTCTCTGTTTTGCTTGTTCAGTTTATTCATTGAATTCCACATATGAGTGAAATCATGTGGTACTTGTCTTTCTCTGACTCACATATTTCATTTAGCATTAGCTGGATTCCTGTAGTAGGCACCCCTTTAGAAAGATCACCTGTGCTCTCGTTTGCCATAGTCCTGCCACGCCCTGTCTCTCTCATTGTATCCTGCTCACTTCCCTATTGATGTCCTCTGAAGATACTCATGTTTGGGCCCCTTTACAAGATACTCACTGCTTGAAGTGATACAAATGTCAACATAACCTCTGGCTTGGGTGAAACCAGATGAATCCTTTAGAAGATATTCCTGGCTTGTTGAAGTGCAGTTGTCAAAATTCCTTCTAGCTGGAAACGTACCCAAACTAATCCATCACCGAGAACTCATGAGTCATGCAGACTCTGAGGAGCTGCTGTGTCAACTCTGAAAGACATCAGAGAAACACATTCACCTCCGTGCAGTTTTGTTTGCTGGGCTCAGTTCATGTCAGGGCTGATGGTTCCGCTGGCTTTGAATGGCCTCAGGCTCAGAAAGAGCGGCTGGCATGGAGAGAATTGTCCTTCCCTCTGTCTCATCATCAGTGGCTCTGGTATGCTGCGCCTAGCGGAAGCCCAGAAAGGCTCAGATGGAAAGGGCAACTTAACCAGGGCTGAGGCAGTCAGGGAGCAAATGTGAGCCTTGTGCTAAAGCTTTGTCACGGGCAGAGAGAAGGCGGTGTGGAGAGCTGACAAGTGTCTGCCTGGGAGGCAGAAAGCCTGGGGTGGATCCTGTCAAGCCCCTGCTGTGCCTGGCAAGTTTGGGCAAAACCCTTCCTTTTCTCAGCTGTAGACCACCCCCATTTGCAAGATGGGGATTGGACTCCATAAGCTCTAGAAGCCCTTTCAGAGATCCTTATCCTGGAGAAAGAACTGGCACATGCGCTGGAGAAAGATGCAGACTGAAGGGCAAGTCTGTAAAAAGGTTTATCTAAGGGCTGCCGTGGTGGCTCTGAATTTATGGCAGCCACACTAAATTATTCTTCCTGCCTGGAGCCGTAGCAACCTTCTGTTCTGGGGACATGCCCCGCACAAGCCGTGGAGGGTATTGCTTCAACCTCTAATGACCTTCTCTTTATCTTGGCAGAATCCTACTTTTCAAGGCTCAGTTCCTCCTCCTTGAAACCTTCCCTGCTCGCTTCCACCGGGGCCCTTGCCCTTGTTAGCTCTGTGATTTTGGGGGAAGAAGCATTACTTCGAGCCTCAGTTTTGCCTTCTAAGAAATTGTAAAGGCTGTACCTGGCTTTCAGACCACTGCCTTCTGCCTTCCGCATCCCTCACCTCACCGGGGCTAAGGAATAGGAGTGAGATGGGGTGGGGTGTCTCTTGAAACCGGAGACAACACCGTGCAAACGTGAGCTCTTTATTATTATTCCTAACACCAACAGCTTCTTTTCTCCAGAGGCAGCCCAGAGCCACTTGCTGCCCCCGCAATGGTGGCCCAGATGTCGCCAACGTCTGTCTGCTTCGCAGAGCCTTTTACAAAGAGAGGAAACAAAGGAACAAGGAAATAGCGTATTGCAGAAATGTGTGATCAGGTTTCATACCTCCTCCCGCCGCCCCTCCCCCGCTGGCAATCCCTGAGCAGGAGGGTCTCATTCATCTCAGGAGCTTCAAGTCCCTGCCCAGTGCCCGGGCTGAAGGAGTTCAGGAAACACCGGGTGCATTGGTTGTAGGGACTCCAGAAGCTGCCTTCGCCTCAGGGTGACACTGTCAGCCAAAGATGGCCGGGCCTCCCCTTCACCCAAGTGGGGACGTGAGAAGTTTGAGGTGCGGGGATCCGCATTCTGTAACCGCTTTGCTATTCTACTCTGGGCAAGGCTGATACGTGCTCTGGCTCTTGGTTTTTACACCGATAAAGTGATGACTCCTTGGTTCTACAAAGATTTCCTTGCCTGACTGATCCTTGACTATTATAGAACGTGTTGCAGCTGGAAAGGCTGGAGAAAGTTTAACATCTGTGTGTGAAGAGAACACCGTTGTTTGTTTCTACTTGGGAGAGTGGCAGCTTGGCAACTTGGAGAATAATAGCCAGTGTTTTGGGGCTGCTACTGGGCCCCAGGAGCTTTGTGCACTGAGCTCCTTTCCTCTCTGCAGCGATCCTCAGAGGTGGGCATCAGCACCCCAGTCAGTTAATCCCTAATGATTAAACTGAGCATCAGGGATGCGGATTTGCAGTTAACTCTCTTCAGTCTCATGGCTAGTCAGAGAAAGGCTCATTCAAAATTCCTTCCAGGGGGCTGCACAGCCCAGGAGGAACAAGCCTGTGAGCACTGAAGGGAGGCGTGGCCGCAGCCTGAGCTCTCAGCTGCCGCTTTGTCAATTCATAGACTTGCAAAGGGGATCAGCACTGGGAGGATCCTTGCACATCGCTTACAGATGGGGAAACTGAGGCTCTGAGAAGGGCAAGGACTTGGCCACTGTCACTCATAGGACTCCTGGAATCAGGCAGACCTAGGTGTGAATCCTGTCTCTGTCACCTGCATTCCGGACATCTCAGTGTCCCTCTGACTGCTGCAAAAGTAGAAGGTACCAGCCGTTAGACGGTACCAGCCCTGTGCCACGGCCATAGGCCACATGGCTGGAGAAAGGGGTCTGAGAGCCTCCGAGCAGAGCCTCCCTGGGTGTGCATCTGCCCTTCCTTCCTGGACTGTACGGGGGCAGGAGTGTCTTTATTAAAACACCTCTCCCTGCCTTCTGCGGAGCAGAGCTGTGATTGCAGTTCTGTGAGATACTGGGATTTTACTCTGCCACCTCCCCACAGCCGTGGCCAGTGGCAGCCCCACCCCAGGCTCCTTGGGAAACACAACTGTATCCACCAAGCGCTGGAAGGAGGCGGCCCCTGGCACCAGCATCTCCTGTCTGACTCTCTCCATTCCACGTGGGTACATGCACCCATAGAGAGGGAAAGTGATGTGGGACCCAGCATGGTGCAGAGGCAGGACTTGGCCTTCAAAATCATTTGGTTTTGTTGACCAGCCCTTCTCTTAATAACCTTGAGCAAATTTACCTAATCTCTCCAAGGCTCGATGTTTTTATCTGTGAAAGAGGTAGTAACAGGACTAACTTTACAAGCTTGCAAGGACTAGTTGATATAATACAGGTAAAGTTGGCAAAGCAGGGACTGGGGTGGGCAGTAGAAGGTACCAGACAAAGAACACCTCCCTCCCTCTGCGGTCCCAGGCATTGCTGTGCCTTCTGTACCCCGAGGTCATCAGTGGGCCTGAACCAAAGTCAGACGCAGAAAACACGGTACTGACAATCTCTCTTTTATTTGCATTTCTGAGCTAACTTTTCTTGGTCAGGTTTTATTTTAGAAAGATGAGTTTGTCTGTCTCCACTGTGTCCCCCTGCCAGTGGTGTGAACGGGTAGGGACCATATGGCCTGCTGGTCCGAGGAGGCAGTTGGTACCGGAAGGGCCGGCAGGAGAGAGGAGCCGGGGCCATGGTGCATGTGCTGGAGAGCGACACGCTTGTCCTGTCTCTGTTGAGTTATTAGTCTTTTTTCTACCTTCTCTTCTCTTCTTTCTTGACCGAATTTTCTTGGTTCACATATTATGGTTTACCTCAGAGATTCTTGAATCTAAATAATGGACCTCGATATCCTTCCCCAGCATAGTGGATTGAATATTATCTCCCCAAATTCATGTCCACCTGGACCCTAAGAATGTAACCTAATTTAAAAGCAGTGTCTTTTGCTCTGGCCACTGTGGCTCAGTTGGTTGGGGTGTCATTGCTTACACGAAAATGTTAGGGGTTCAAGTCCCAGTCAGGGTGCATGTGGGAGGCAACCGATTGATGTTTCTCACATCGATTTTACTCTCTATCTCTCTTTCCCCCTTCCTCTCTCTCTAAAATCAGTAAAGATATTTAAAAAATAAAAATTGGGTCTTTGGCCCTGGCCAGGTAGCTCAGTTGGTTAGAGTGTCATATTGATACGCCAAAGTTGTGAGTTTGATCCCTAGTCAGCACACATACAAGAATCAATGAGTGAATGCATAAATAAGTGGAACAACATACTGATGTTTCTCTTTCTCTCTCCCCCCCTCCCCGTTCCCCTCTCTCTCTCAAATCAATCAATAAAGAAAAATAAAATAAGGTCTTCATAGATGTAATCACTTAAGGATTTCAAAATGAAATCATCCCAGACTTAGGGTGGGCATTACATTCAATGACTGGTGTCCTTACAAGAAGAAGAGAGGGCACAGGGAGACATGGGAGAAGAGGTGATGTAAAGATGGAGGCAGAGTCCGGAGTGGGGCAACCACCAGCTGGCAAGTTCCAGGGGCCATCAGCAGCTGGGAGAGGCCTGGACGGCTTTTCCCCAGAGCTTTTGGGAGGGAGCATGATGTTGCCAACACCTTTGTTTCAGACTTCTGGCTTCCTGAACTAGAAGAGACTAAATTTCTGTAATTTTACATCCCTCCAGTTTGTGATGATTTCTGTGGCAGCCTAGGAAACTAATATACCCAGCTTCCTTGGGGTCCCAAGGTCAAGATGAGATTCAGAAATAGGGACTCTCGCTGGGGCTCTGCCTATCCCATCTCTGCCTGTTCTTCCAGGACATTCTAGTTGGTTTAAGAGCTCTGAAGAGGCAGGAACCCAGGCTTGTTCTTGTGTGAGCTCAGTCCCCTCACCCACATGGGAAGGATTTGGCTCTATGACATGGGCTTTTAAGTTCAACTGGATCTAATTCTGAGCTTTGGACAGTTCCCGGGCTCCACCAGACCTGATCCTTTCAGCCTAAGGCTCTAGCAGCCCCCCGGGTGATGTGTCTTCTTTGATGGCTGGTTTGAGGAGCTATCACTGACCTCTGTAGGCTGTGATGCACTTGCTGGAGCTTTAGGCCCCTGTACTTCACCCTGGACTTGAGCTGAGAACAATGTATAGCCTTGGAAGCTCAGCTGTGGTTGGATCTGAGGGTGGACCTTGGAAGGATATAGACGCAGAATCTTAGGTAGAGAGGGGAAGCAGGACTTGGAGAGCCTTCTTGGAGTAGCCTGGCTTGTGACAGCAGCGTCTCAGGGAACAGATTTTGAGGTGCTGATACTCATGGTGGGGTAGGGGAGGCTACCCGTGTTACAGTGGGGAGTTTCCCTGAACAAGGAAAGAAAGCATGGCCCAGCAGGTTCTCCTGCAGTCTGGGCCCCAGGGTTGCCTGCCATGTTGGCTGAGAGTGCAGAGCACCTCCTAGGTAAGAAGAGCAAGGCCTTAGGTGGCTGGGCAGTTTTCTCCTCACCTGGGGTACTCAGAAAATGCTGAGTTCTGTTTTCAAAAACCCCGGAGACAGTGAAACAGGAAGCTGAGGAGGAAAGGGTGAGCCCTACCGCTCAGCACTGGCAGGTGCAACAGAGTCATTGAGCAGCTCTTGCTTTGACTCCTGTCTTTGTACAAAGCAGCCTCCAGTCCAGTCCCCTCTCTTTTCCCTTTGCTTGGTGTTTTGTGCCTGATGTTTTGCCTTTAGTAACTGCCTTTCCTGGGGTTTCCCTGATCAGGCCTAGCAGGGGACATCCCAAGGCCATCACAAGATGCCTTCAAGACAGTTGCCAGCTCCATCACCAGGGTTTTAAGTTATTTTTCCCCCCTGGAAATGGCAGCAAAACAGGGCCTTGAAAACACTCCTATTGTGAAGAAACTTGGTGGACAGACAAGGGAGGCGTCAGAAATGTTGGAAAGCCTCTGGGTTTGCAGCTTTGCTTTTTGTGACATCAGTTACTCTGTGCCAGCAGCCACGGGTGTTTGGTTTCTTTCTTCTTTTTCACCACTTCTTTTAGTGAGCATTCACATCTGTAAGTCACTTTGCAACATACAAAGTTCTTTCATAAACATGATTCTTAATGGGGGTTTTGAAGGAAGAGGAAAAGACGCCTGTTATCATGAATTTTTGAAAGGTGGGGAAACTAAGGCTTGGAAAGGTGAAGGGCTGCCCTAAGTGAATCAGTGACAGCCAGGATTTGAACCCATATGCAGTGCTCTTCAAGCTAGGTCACAGGTACGTGACCTAGTACGTTCACTGAAACTCTTTATTTCTATCCGAGTATGGGGCTAGGAATCGTGAAGAGATATAGCTGTCAATGTGATTTCTGTGAAAGGGGGTTGTGTACGAGTAGTCGGGGCTGACATCGCCTCACCTTTCTGTTTTCTGGTTCAGTATCTCCTGAGAATTTACAAGTAAATTAATGATTAAGTAAGTCTGGAATTCAGACCAGCTTCTCCCCTGTGCCCCTGAAGCAGGGAGAAGTAGCCAGACAGTCATCCTATTTGCCTCTTAATTACCCCTTATAACCAGTTTTCCTTCCCCTGCCTTAGGAAACAACTAACGGCAATGTTTTATATATTTTTTAAACTAAGTATCTTTTAGTCTTTTAACACTGAGACAGGACTCAGAAATTATTCAACCCTCGCCCCCTTTAGGGGCTGCTAGGCCATTTGGGGGTGATGCATCCACTCATTTATCCATCCATCCATCCATCCAAAAACTATTTAGTAAGCACCAGCAAAGCACCAAGTTGTTTTGTTGCAGAAGAACAATAAACAAAGCAGAGGTCTCACCTTATGGAAGTTCTTTTTTATTAGAGGCATAGACAAAATTAGCTCATTAATGTAAGATATAACAGCAGGGGGAGGTATTTATATACTGTAAAGAAAGTTTAAGTAAGGGAAAGAGCTGTGCTGGAGACCAGGGTCAGGGCACTGTCCCCCAGAGTCAAGGCAAGTCTTCTCAGAAGAGGCTCCGTCTTAGTGGTAGACCCGCACTCCCAGGCCTGCCCCCACACCAAACTTGCTTTCCCCACCCATGATATCTAAAGAAACCAGCTCACTTGGGAAGCCCCCTGCCTGTATGAAAGTTATTTTGCACATATTACGTACTGGCTCTCAGTGGCCTCCAGCTTTCTCTTGAGTCTTAGTAAAATGTAATGACCCACCCAAAGGGTCAGTGCCGGCATCGTTACTGGAACTCAGGGTTGTCAATTCCGGGGCCTGCATTGACAACCACGATGCTATTTGGTTGGTTTTCTAGTCTTTCTGCCTTATTTTGGGTATCAGTATACTTGGTTGGATGGGCCAGCTCACTCCCCCACCTTTGAACTTGACTGTAATTGAAATTGTAAAGAAGTCCTTTTTATTCCCTCTTCCTCTCTGTTTTGCACTTAAAAGCTATAAGAAACTCAACTTCTTACTATGTGTCCCTCCAGCATAGAACTTATCGAACTGTACATCACAGTAATTATCTGCTTGCTTATTTATTTCCCCAGATTAGCTTGGAGTTCTTCTAAGCCTTGTCTGTGTGTTCCTAAATTCAGGCAGAAGGTTTGGCACAGGGTCGAGGCATAACAATAATAGTAAGAACAATCAAACCAGTTCCTACCTTGTACTGAATGCTTTCTATAGGTCAAGGGCTGCATGATATATTTTACATTTTTTCTTTTAAAAAATAATTATTTTTATTGATTAATTTTTATTGTATTTTTTCCATTACCATTCAGTGCTCTTATATCCCCTTCCCCTGACAATCACTACACTGTTGTCCATGTCCGTGAGTCCTTTTTCCTGTTTGCCTTATTCCTCCAGCCCTATCCCTACCCATAGGTGTCATCTGTTCTCCATCTTATGAGTCTGTCTCTACTTTGCTTGTTAGTTCAGTTTGTTCATTAGATTCCACATAGAGTGAAGTCATATAGTATTTATCTTTCTCTAACTGGCCTATTTCACTTGGTATAATGTTCTCCAGGTCCATTCATACTATCGCAAAGGGCAAAATTTTCTTCCTTTTTATGGCTGAGTAGTATTCCATTGTATAAATGTCCCATTTTACATACACCATCTTATCTAATCCTCACAGCATCCCTTTTGGTGAATGGTGGTATTCCCATGTTAGACCTGTGAACACTGAGCCTCATGGGGAGAATTTTCCAAGAGCACACCTCTGGGTGGCAGAGAAGGACTTGAAACTGCATCTCTCTGCTTCCAGGCCTGCCCTTAGCCTGGCAAATGAATAAATCAATGAATGAGTGCAAGGCTGTTCCCTGGTCACCTGGGTTCATCTGTTTATCTTCATGACTCAAAGAATAGGAAGAAAATCAGTCCCAATCAAAGATGCCTTCTTCCACCTCTCCATCTGTCCATCCTTCAGAGTGGAGTTTCAGGCAGAACTTGAGGGGCCACCTGAGAATGTGGAGTAGGATACTGACTTGTGCTAAACAGCTCATGTGAATTATCTCTAGCTCTCTCTCACACAAATGGAGAATTGCCAAGCAGATGGAGGTATATTTCAGTCACCTGCCTTCAGAGGGGCATTTATTTATTAACTTCTTCAACAAGCAATTGAGGATCTACTGTATACCATGTACCATTCAAATGTGCTCAGAAATAAATAAAACCCTGCCCTTCCCTTCACTGCCTCTCAGTGTAGACATGCCATAAATGCATAATGAGGGCTGTCATTGTCAGACACTGAGCTACGGCTCAGGTACACAGAGTTGGCTAAAGATGCCCTCCAGGGGCTCTCAGGGTGAAGGAGGGTAGTTGGCAGGTGGGAGCATGAATCACTGAGGGGCCTGACAGGTTTCTTAACCCAGCCAGGGGTGGGGGGAAGGGGTTAGAAAGGCTTGTGGAGAGCTCCTGACCTAAGAGCTGAGGTCCAGGCAGAGTGAGCAGCCTGAGCAGAAGCAGAAATGATGTGTGAGATAGTGTGAGGGATACAGCCCATTTAACTACTCTTAAGTACGTGCATACACAGCTGTACCTCTAGGCAGGATGTCCTAAGAATATATATGTCATCTGTGCAGAAGTGCTTTCACATTTGCCTTTGCCTTTCTCACCTAGAGTGTTAGAGCTGGAGTGACTGTTAGAAACTATCCAGTCTCACCTACCCACCCCAGGGAGGGGGAGGGACATGATCAGGGAGGAGACCAGGGGGAGTGAACAGGGGAGCGAAGCTGGGAAACTGCGCACAGAAAATCTCATACTAGGGTGGAGGGGAATTGGTGGCTGTACCACTACTTTGTACGCAATTTTTCAGGAAACAAAGTCTTACCTCAGTAAGGATGTTACTATCCCCTGAGGTCCACTGCTGGTTAACCACTATGCTGAATGTGTTCTATAATGCAGTCTCATTTAACCTGTCGCAAGCCCTCTCAATTAGGTGCTAGGAACCCATTTTACAGATGGGAAAGTGAGGAAACTCAAGTGAGGTACCCAAAGACACACGACTGAAATGGAGTATAGCCATGGCTCAAACCCATGTCTTTCTGACTCATGGGCAGGCACTGCTGGCCCAACGTTCATTAGCTTCCTTCTCCTTGATAAATCACTCTAGGGTTCAGAATGATCTCCCAGGATTTGGCCCCCATTCAGATCTGATCTACAGATGATTAAGGAAGATCGATCGGGGTGGGGAATGAATACGTTCCAAAGAACCACTGAGTTTTCGCTTTATTTCCGTGGCATTATCTTGGGAAATAAAATAGTATCTCTAATAGATACATTATAAGGAGATGATTAGTTTAAAAGAAAAATGCTTCACGTTCTATAGCGGGACCTGCTAAAATAGGTTACCTTATGTCTGTTGAGAGGCAGAGTGATAACTATAGATTAATATAGCTAACTATAGACATAGAAAGATAGGTGTGAGTATATTTTATACATGTGACTGTACACATACTTAGGTTATATATGTACAAATCTTTATCTGTTGTTCTACATTTATGATATCCTACTTGTTCATACATGTAAACTTATCCCTTCATTTGTTATGTGCTAATAAATAAGGTCTTTCATAACCTTCTGGGAGCTGACCTAGAAAAAAAAAATTAACAAAGAGGTAAACTCCTTCCTAATCCAGTGACAGAATCCATACCTCCTTGTCACTATTGGCACTTGCCTGCCAGTCAAAAATCGAGTCTCCTTACCCTGTGGTGTCTATGTGATTTCTGCTCCATTAGCTAACCGCCCACTCGGCTGCCCGCATTTCAGGTCTCAGCTCTCTCTGCACTGTCGGCATTTGGGGCCAGCCAATTCTTTGTTGTGCGTGGCTGTCCCGTGCATGTAAGATGCTTACAGATTCCCAGGCCTCTGCCCACCGAATGTCCTCTCCCTCGTTTGACAACCAAACAATGGCTCTATTACCAAATGTCTTCTGGGGAGCAAAATTGCCCCCAGTTGAGAACTGCTGTCCTACACTATTAACAGCTACCTCAGCCAGTTTCCTGTCTCCAGTCTCTCCACCATGGACATCCAGTGTGATCTTGATTCTGTATCTGTATCTGTATCTGTATCTGTATCTGTATCTGTATCTATTATCTGAAACCTCTGTTTCTATCTGAAGACCGGTTGTGCTGTTGGCAGTGTAGCTCTGACCCATGTTACCATCTCCTTCCCTGGCAGCTCCCTTAGGTTCCAGTGCCCATTTCTAGTCCCTTTGACTCAGGAGAGAATAAGCCTCGTGTTTCCTGGAACCCACCCCAGCTGCAAGGCCTTATCGCATGTATTTGCCACCTCGTGTACTCGCGAGGAAGTTTATCTTCTGAGTCTCCACTTGGTCATCTGTACACTAGGTATAATCTAACCAGTAGGGAAGCTATGTAATGAACATCTGTAACTCTATTACAAGGTAGAAAATGCTAAAATTCCTCAAGTGAGGGTGAGGATGAATCACTGCGGGCCTTCAGAGGGTAAGACATTCCTTCTGGAGAGGGGAGGTCCCCAAAGAGCTCCCCAGGGAGACTGCATTGGAGTTAGTTGTGAAGCCTGGGTGGTGTTTGGACATGCGGACGAGGGAGCGAGAAATAACGATGAGGGCAGCATTCCAGGTGCAAGAAATGGCTTGAGTGACATCTCAGGACATTCAGCGGAGCAGTGCGTTCCAGTGTGTTGGGATATTTAGCACTGTGCCTACTCTGAGATGGGGGCAGGGATACAGGACATTCAACTGCTTCTAGGCACTCAGTACGGTTGGTAGCATGGATGGATGAAGCGTGCATTTTGAGAGGGGGCTCTCAGAAGCAGGTGTTTTGAGACTAGGTTATCCACAAAGTGGAAGCCTGATTGGCAATAACTTGACCTGTGAAACTGCAGGACTGCCCAGCTTGGTCACTGGGAAGGGACTCTGTTCCCAGCTGTGCCTCAGGCATGGTAGGGAAGTTGGACTGAGAACACTGGGGCAGGGAGAGCAAAGCCTGGGAGGGCCAGAGTGTATTAAAACGATCACAGTGAAAGGCAGTGGCGACCAGACTTAGATCAGCCGTAGGATGGAGGGAAGAAGAAGGTGGTGGATTTCTCAGAAGCTGTTGGGGGCATTGGCTCCATATTCTGCCTCCAATACTATTTTAGGATATTCCGTAAACTTGGTCAGGTCACTTCTCTCTGGACTTCAGTTTCCTTATCTGTGACACCAAGGGCTTGGATTATTTTCTTTATAACCCCTCCAGCATAAACATAAACTGAGGCCTGAAAAGAGACTTCCCAGACAGCTTGAAGGCCCAGCCCCTTTCCTGATGAGCTCTGTCACTCTGCAGATGGCCAAGGGACACCCAGTGGATCAATAGTCCCCAGTTATCCTGGGGCTGGCTGTCAGGACCAGACATAAGTGGCGAGAAGAGAAGGACATTACTTGGGAGAATATGCATGTTCACAGCTCTGAGGATTAAAGGCCCGTGTTCTTATCACTGCTGAACAGAGTATTATAAATCCAGCCTTAGAATACCAAATCCCCTTGCAGCTCGGCCGTTGTGGGGGAATATTAAAAAGGCCAGAGACAAAAATAATCAGTTTCCAAATGACACATTGTCAAATAAAGCATTTCTCACATTATCCCTTTCTTTCCTTTCTCTGGCTCCTTCTCCCATGCCTGGATAGAACATGAAAAATAGATTAAAATGAGTCCACGCTGAATGCAGTTCTGACTTTCAGAAGGCTCTCTTGATGGGGTGATTTGGGGTACTGTTTATTTTTCACCTCTCTATAGTTTCCAGTGTTTGCAGTTGTAAGTACATAAACCAGCCGGAGGCTCTAGCTCCGGGATAAAGGCACAGCAGCAAAGAGGGCCCTGCAAGGTTTGATCTGGTGCCCCGTGGATGCTGCGGTCAGAGCTGATACAGGGACTACGAGATCACGTGCCTCTGGAGGGATTCACATCTGGCCAGGAGTTTAGGCTTCTGGATGTTTATTAAGCACCTGCTCTGGGCCAGGCACTGCCTCTGAGGCTGGGTAATTGGTAGGGTAAGTGGCAGCTCAGGACCTAGTGTGGGAAAATAGTCAGCCATGATTGGGTCGAAGATGTGCAGCCAGGTTACTGACACCTATGGGAGTCTGAGAGGCAGGCACAGCCCCACCCCGACCGGAAGAGGCAGAGGATCCTGAGGAAGTGATGTTCATGCTGAGAGATGACGGGGTGAGTAGAGGTGAGCTAATGAAGAGGAGTAATGTATATTAGCTTCCAGGGCTACTGACCCAGTGCGTGCAAATCAGGGGGCTTCAAACAATAGAAATGTGTTCTCTTGTGGTTCAGGAGGCTGGAAGTCCACACTCAAGATGTCAGCCAGGATTGTTCATTCTGGAAGCTCTGAAGGGAAATCTGTCTCATGCCTCCCAACATCTTCTGATGGTTGCTGGCAATCCTTGGTGTCTCTTGGCTGGTAGATGCACTCCCATCCCTGTCTCCATCTTCACATGGACTTGTGTATGTGTGTGTCCTTTCCTCTTCTTGTAAGGACACCCGTCATTGGATGTGGGGCCCACCCAATCCAGTATGACTTCATTTTAACCAGTGACAACTGCAAAGATCCTGTTTCCAAATAAGATCACATTCTGAGGTTCTGGGTAGATATGAATTTTGGGATCGTTGTTCAGACCACATCAGGGAGTGAGTGAGAGAGAGAGAGAGAGAGGCTCTGGGATCAGGGAGCAGCCAGTGTGAAAGAGCTCAGAGCATCACACTTAGGTGGATGCTAATCACTCAGTGTGGCTCTGGGACAGGGTATAAGTTGGGGCTTGTGCAGAGCTGAGGCATGAGAAGGAAGCAGCCCCTAGTCATGAAAGGCCTTGGGTGCCAGGCTACGGATCTCAACATTATCCTGAGGGCTGTAGGGAGCCATGAAAGGGTTTTAAGCAAGGGTGTGTGTGTGCATAACGATTTGGTTTTGGATAGAGGAGTAGAGAGGCCGAAGTAATGAGACTGGTATTTGTTGACCTTGGTGGTGCCAGACCTTTTATTGTCTTGTTTAATCCTTAGTGTAACCCGTCACATTGGGAACAATCAGCACATTTTATGGTGAGCCTGTTGCAGCCCAAGGAAGAAAAATGCCATAGCCGGCTTGTTACACACAGCCAGCAGGAGGCGGGGAAGCCAAGGGTCCCATGTTGGCTTCTATGCTCCATCACACACTCTGCCCCTGACATCACATACCCGTCCCCTGGTCTGTCTTCACTGGAGGATCTGAGACTCACCGTCAACAGCAGAACAAGAGGAGGGGGCTGATCCTGCTCTAGAGAGACTTCTAGTAGGGAAGATTCCAGAAGCTGTGGGGACATCCATTCCTTTTCCCACCCCTTTTCTTTCCCCCTTTCTGCCTGCGGGTTGGTGAAATTCACCCCAAGGCTGATGCCACTTGCAGTCATGCAGAAACCAACCCCTAACTCACAGATTGGCATTTTTATTTCTGGAACTTGCTGCCACTTCTCCAACACAGTCCAAATTGAATATGGCCCTGGGTCATCTCCAAGGCCAGCAGGGCCTCAGCTTGCCACCCCTGGGGCCTTGTCATCTTCTTAACTTGCTTTCTGAAAATGCACGGCCCTCTGCCTCCATCCTCTTCCCCCGCCTCTGCTCCCTGCACACACTGCAGTGTTTTCTCCTCCACTAGGGCCTGTGTTTGCTTCCGGCATGTAGGCTCAGTGGCTGGATGCTCTGGTCCTGCTCACCTTGCCAGCAATGGCTCCTGCTCTTCTGTTTGCTTGTTTGTGGAGAAGGCAGTCCACACAGAATGGGGGACAGCTGTCCCGGAATGGAACCGTACAGCAGCCTGAACCAATCCAGGTGAACACAGGTCACGGTGTCTTTGTGAACCTGAGTTACTCTTCTGCTTCCTTTGGATCCAATGTCCCACTAGGACAGAGGTGGCCGGATGGTTCTCTCAAGCTCTTTTGCTTTTGAGCTGCACCCTTCAGTTTGTAAGGGTCAGCAGAGCAGTGTTCAGGTTTGTCCGCACATCGACCCTGTTGGGTCCCATGGATCAGAGTTTGTGACCCCTGATCCCATGGATCAGAGTCTGTGACTGTTTACCACGTTCTAGGCTCGCCACATCCACGAACTCACTTCTCAACTCCCTCAGTAAGGACGTTTTTGACCCAGTTTTATGGATGAGAATATTTTAACTCAAAGAGATGCAGCCCATTGTCCAAGATCACCCAGCTTGTATATTGGCAGCATGAGATTTTAAAGAAGTCTTTCTGAGCCCAAGCCTTTACCCATAGTTGTTTGCTATACTCTTCCAAGTATCATCAAGTCCAACCTACAGATGAGCAAACTGAAGGTGTGCAGGGGAAGAAGGGAGATTTGAGATCACACAGTGAGTAATGTTGGAAGCTGATCCAGGACTGCAGGGGTGACAAGGGGGGTTTCTGCAGACATAAGGGGTCAAGGAGGGGCCATAGTAGCAGGTGGACTGTTTGATTAGGTCTCATCTTTCCCAGGTCATTGTTGGCTCTGGGATCTGACCCCAGTGTCAAACACCCATAATTGGGGTTTGAAAGGGGCTGGGGGTGAAGGGCCTGAAATAGGCAGGGCCTGACCCCTTAAAACGAGTGAAGGCCCCAAAGGCGAGAAGAGAGAGGGCTGAGTCCGTCAAGGAGACTTCTCTGGGGGTGTCAGTGAACCAAAATTAAAAGCTTCCATGAATATGCAGCCTCAGGATATGCCCATTGAGTCCTGGATTTGAAAATAATTTTTCCTTTTCCCTTCTCAGGATACCCTCTCTATCCATGCATCCTTACCGTCTTCCCCATTTCCCTGCCCCCGACCCCTTGGCTTCTGTGAACCACTGGGCTGTAAAATAGCCAATGACTGTGCAGCAAAAGCTTGGTTCAGATCCCTGCATTACCACATCCTGGCCCTTTGCACCAGCTGGAATGAAGATCAAATCCTATGTGACTTCAAGCAAGTTATTTAACCTCTCCAAACCACCTTTTCCACATTTTGTTTATATAATAGAAACTAAAAACCCTGTCCCATATGACTGTCTTTAAATCTTTAAGATAAAACAAGATAACAGTAAGTAATAGTAAGGAAAAGGCCTGCTATTTTATTTTATTTTTTTTTACCAAGTGTCAGGGTTCTCCCTGCCTCCTTTCTCGCTTCACTCTCCTTTCCTATTTCCTTTCCTTCTCACTCCTCCTTACTCCCCCCGCGTCTCCTTTCTTCCCTATCTTTGATGCAAAAAAAACCCCAACAACTAATATCATGTCACACATGATTTCTAGACACAGAACAATCATCTTTTCAGTGGAAGCAAAAAGGGTCTGTTCTTGTTTTTTTTAGGGCTCCAGAGGTGATAAAATACACACACATACTACGTTTTTGACAGATTACACACACACATACATATAAAACACAAACTTACATCTCTGCTTGGTTTCTGTATCTATTTTTAAGTTTCAGAGAAACCTTCCTGGGGTTTCAGAGTCAAAGTCAAGGCAGGGCTATTAGCTAGACCTGCCACCTGGTCACCTATTAGCCCACTTACCCACCCACTCCACACCCCCTGCAGAGGTGATGAATTCTAGCTCAGTGAGCTGAGGGCCTTGAAAAAATAACACAATAGATTTCCAATGCGGTCAGCAGGATAGCTGAGCCATTTCAGTGAATAATGTTTTTCTTGGCCTAAACAGGTATTCTTAACAACATTCATCTTTCCCCTTACCCCGATACGATGCATTCAGGGTTAACGTCTGTCGTCTCTGTTTGATGTTAGGTAGTTATTAGAAAACATCCTTGCCTTCAGTGAGATCATAGTCAAGAAAGAAGAATCAGCCACATGGGTGTGGTTGAAAGAATACAGGCTTTAGAGCTAAAAAGCAACACCACACCAAACACAAAAATGAGACTGAGATTGACATCTCACTCCGCTCCTCACCACCTGATTTCCTGAGTCTCGATTTCTCCGTCCCTCTTGCCCATACAACAGAGGGTGATCCTTCCCAGCTGTAGGGACTTGCAAAAATATGCAGCAGGGACTCAGCAAGGTGGCTTCCAGTCTCCGAGACATAAAGCATGAAGTTACCAAAGCAAAGCAGGATGACTGAGAGGCCTGCCCTTCTCCTGGGATATGCATCTGGTCCATATGAGGCGGGGCCAGGAGGATGCACACCTTCCGCCTCAAGCGCCGGACAGGCGCTGTGGGAAATACAGACGTGTTTTGCAAAACCTCTGCCCTTTAAGGGAGCTCACAGAGTGGGGTATTTGATGAATCTCGTGAGTCACGTGAGATATGTTATAATATAAATGCTTCAGCATATTCCAATTTAATGTATGGCATGCAGACCCAATTCAGTTCTTACCAGTTGCTTGTTTTAAAGAAAAATAAACTTGTCCTGACTGGTGTGGCTCAGGGGGTTGGGCAGTGTCCCGCAAAGCAAAAGGTTGTCAGGGCACATGCCTGGGTTGCAGGTTCAGTCCCTGGTCGAGACACAGTTGAGAGACAAACTGATTGATCTTCCTATCTCACATCAATGGGTTTTTTTGCCTCTATTTCTCCTTCTCTTCCCCTCTCTCTTAAAATAAATAAAGTCTAAAAAAAACCAAAAGCTTCAGTTTGCTTTAAATTTCTGATTAAAGGAGCCCTACCCCTTGTTGGGAATCAAATATTAAAAGATATCACTTCTGATAGTGGAGGAAATGATGTTGTAATTGACTTAATGATTTTACATTGGCAGCAGAATGGAAAAAAGGCTATCTCTTGAGCCCTCAGTGGACTCAGTCTAGAAAAGAAAAAGCAAGGCTGAAAAGTGTAAGTAAATGTCCTGAGGCCATTCCCCTGACAGGAGATAGTGTCAGGACTCAGACACTCGCTAGTGTGAAGCCACAGCCCTGGCCAACATGACCAAAACTCATCTCATGTGCTCCTTATAGCAACCTTATGAAGAAGGAAGGACAGGGAGTCTTACTCATCCTCATACATGCAAAAATCAAGGCTCAGGGAAGTCAAGTTGTTTGCCCAAGGCCACACAGATTGTTGGTGAGAAAGCCTTGTTGGAAAACAGTGTCTCTCTGGCTTCAAACCGTGGCTGGTGGTTCCTAGGGCTTTCTGAGCCAAACCCAGGGGTCTGGGCTGAGTGTGGTGCACAAGAAGAGCCAATCTAGCATCCTCGTCCAAATAACAGCGGCCCATTTGCTGTCCTTCTTCCCTCCTGCTCCAGGGTGGCCTCATCGCTCTGCTGCTGTTGCTGCTGGTGTTCACTGTGGCACTGTATGCCCAGCGGCGCTGGCAGAAGCGTCGCCGTGTCCCTCAGAAGAGCGCGAGCACCGAAGCCACTCACGAGATCCACTACATCCCATCCGTGCTGCTGGGTCCCCAGGCCCGGGAAAGCTTCCGCTCCTCCCGGCTGCAGGCCCACAATTCCGTCATCGGTGTGCCCATTCGGGAGACCCCCATCCTGGATGATTATGACTATGAAGAGGACGAGGACCCACCCCGTCGGGCCAATCACGTCTCTCGTGAGGATGAGTTTGGCAGCCAGGTGACCCACACCCTGGACAGCCTGGGCCGGCCAGGGGAAGAGAAAGGGGACTTTGAGAAGAAAGGTGAGTCCTCCTTGTTTCACCCCATATTCTAGGGGCATTTTGGAGAGCTAGGAATAGTTATAAGAGCTGGACAGTTGGGTTGGTATTGTCTTTTGGGCTAAGCCACTTTGAATTTATGGCCATCTTCTGTTGGGTTATCAGCGTTTGTCTTCTCTGGTTCTTCAATAGTGAGGGGAGAAATAAAAGATTGTCAGTGTTACTGGAATTAGAATTTTGAAGAGCATCAGAAGTTACATAATGCCACATCTCGCAACTCTCTCTTGATTACTTCCTTTGATGGCCTTCTCACTACTCAGGAAAGAGCTCATCTCATTTCCAGACACTACAATTAGAAAGTTTTTTCTTACATTGAGTTGAAATGTATTTCTCTAGCCCTCTACTTCCAGAAATAACGTAAATCTTATCTTCCTTCTCCAAGACATCTTTTGGAAAAATTGACAACAGAAAAAAACGGCAATTTCTGGAAATCAATCTAAATCCACAACCCCAGTTTCTTTAGCTCATCTCACGCGATGTGTTTTTCAGACATTTTATCATTTTGGTCACTGTCTCCTAGATGCAGAGTCTAATTTTGTATTTCCTGGAGTGTAATACCAGAACTGACAGTCCTCTTCCTCAAGGTGGGGATGCTTCTGCACAGGGCAATGTGGGACTCTTACCTCCCTCTTGCAAGCTCTTATGCTTCTGTTGATGCAGCCCAAGATCACCTTTATATTTTGCAGCTATTCGTGGCTTATACTGGAGTTTTTGATGACGAAGACCTCTCACTCTTTCTCATATGTGCCATTGTAACAACACATCCGCTGAATCTTTTGGGGGGCAATGAATGATTTGGACACACACAAGATGTGTTCACACTTGTCTTTATTAAGCGTCTATGGCTCCAGCTTGTTTATAGATCGGACTTGGCTGTTTTTCTTTAAATAAATGCTACAAAGGTACGATTTGGTTTTTTCTCCACATTGTCTATGTGGTGCTGACGGTAATGATGAATGAAAAGCTGGGCTGGAGACCTCAGTTCTAACCCTGACTCACTCTTCTTTGTGACCTAATAGGACCCTCACTGCTTGGCCTAGCCCTGGAGCTCTGAACTCTACATTTTTCTCCTTTGCTCCAAAGATCTTTTCTCTTAGATACATCTTTTTATGGTTCCCACCCCCACCCCCAAAAAAGGACACACACACACCCCGCCTCCACCAATGTCCAGAGGGAGAGCAGCAGACATCTTCAAAGCGGGAAAGCGGGTCAGGGAGGCAGGTCACTGACAATGATCATTTGACCTCCTTTTCTCCCTTCCCACCCTCCCTTAGCCAAACTGGAAGGTAGTACAAATGGCCATAGAGAGTCTGCATTGGGGAGGTGGAGTGATGCAGAAATTACAGATACCGTCCAGCTTTTCGAGCTCTCTGACAGGGCAAGTTGCATGCGTCCCTGCCATTAAAGGGCACGAGACTGTTCTGCCTTTCAGTGCGGTTAGGAAGCTTAGATGACACACATGAAGTGTTTGGTACACATTCAATGTTCAATACACATTTCTGTTACTGTTATTCACACCATCTGTCTCCAAAGTTGTTACACTGTGCCAGACACCACGATAGACCCTGTGACAGAGGTGAGGAAAGTAGAATCTCTGTCCTTGACATTGCAGTTCTCTTCCTGGGAGAAAAACAGGGATGGGGGTCAGGAAACGAAAGATGAAGCTCAAATGGTCCTGGGTCTGTGTGTCACACACAAGGATGCGGCAGAGCCGAGATGAGAGCCCAGATCCCTGACAGCCAGCCTCAGCCTCCTGGCCAGAGCCTTGGCTGTAGGCATCTGCCTCACACCCCTAGCATCATGGAGATGGCCCAGTTCACTGGGGGGTGGGGCCGTCCGGGGGCCGTGCACCTTAAACAGAACACGCATGCACACAGGCTTGCGATTTTAGCTGCCTGCAGAGCCTCTCTGTGTTGCAATTGTGGTAGTAGTGGTGGGGGGTGGAGATACTTGGGTCTTGTATGACAGAGACAGCCCAGGGGACAGAACTGTGCTGGATTCAGAGGGCTCAAAACACAAATCCCTGAGAAGCAGGCGAAGGTGCTTTTGGCCCCCTTCTTCCTAGTGAGGTACTCTCTCCCTTGTGTTTTCTTTCAAGCAGAACTCTATTCAAGCAATCACAAAGCCAGGCCCTTATTTTCTGAAATCTCAACTCTACCGTTGAGAAGCACAAAAGAGAAATCCAACGGGAATGAGTGGTGGATGCGTGAGAAATGAGGCCCAGCCCTCCTGCCCGGCGGCCCAGTGGAGTGGAGGAGAGTGGGTTGCATTTGCACCATGGCTTGCAGTTCACTGGCTGCAAGGCCTTGGGCAGAACTCTTGGCCATCCTGCAAAGCCAGGCCTTCATCATCTTACCTGTTTTCATGTGAGCAAAATCATTTTTTCAAGTGTGCCTCTGAGTGGGCTTTAAAATAAAGTGCAGCTGGAAATCAAACAAAGCACTTTCTTCAATACTGTATCCCAGCCGCCATGAGGGTGAGAGAGGAACAGACCAAGGTGGGACGGAAGTGGAGGGTACACTTTTCCTGACTCCAAGTAGGACACTGGTTGTCCTCACCGTAGGCACGTGGCTGCTGGTGGCTGTTCTTGCAGCATTATGGTCCCCCAGCACCTGTTCCTCCATGTCTGGGCAGAAGAGGCACAATGATGTGGCAGATTGCAGGAGATCTAACAGCAGCAGCTTAGACCAAACTTGGGTTTTGTCGCCTCAGGTGGCCGTGGAGAGAGAACCATGAATCTGTCTCTTTCATGGGATGACCTAGGCACAGCCTTTTCATTGAGAGTGGCAGGCACTCAGAGGCTTGGCAGTCCCTGCATCGGAATGCTGAAGCTGTTTGAAATTACCTTGTCCGGGGCTAGTCCCACCTGTACATTTCACACTTAGAATTTACCTATAAATTCAAACCGCTTCATCACACTTGAGTTCTGTCTGCCTGCTTTTCAGAACAGACCTGAAATAATAGAAGGGCGGTCTGGAGAGCAGAGGGAGAAAGTTCATTACCAAGCGACAGCTGCTTGGGTTCCCAGATCCTAAGCAGGTCTGATGCGCAGATGATGCACACCTGTATGGCTGTGTGCCCTTTGTTAAATGTTGATGTTCTTCCATGCCAATTGGTAAATGGCTCACGGCCCGGACCCACCCCCATGCCCTCATGCTCCCTGGCAGTCCCAGCCCCTCCCCAAAGACCCTCCTGAAGTCCCCACTGACCAAGACTAGGGCGGCTGGCTCCAGTCTTACTAGCTAGTGCCTGTACTTTAGAAGTTCTCAGCTATTGTGGTATCACCCCTGATACCACCTTAGAAATGAGAATTTAATCATGTGTTTGGTACATAACAGAAACTGGGTACATTTTAAGTCCCATTTTTCTTACCCATCTTTAAATGCATGTCTGTCTTCCCTCAATATTATGCATGGAGGCTCAAGGAAATGAAAATAACAAATTTATCACTTTATCAAGGGATAAGCTGAATGATTTCTTAATTTTGTTTTATCATTGTGAAAGAAATGCATACTCTTTGTAATGGAAGGAAGGAAGGGAAGGATAGAGGGAGGGAAGGAAGGAAGGAAGGAAGGAAGGAAGGAAGGAAGGAAGGGAGATGAATGGAAAAAAAAGAAAAGAAAAAAAGTAAAAGGAGACAAGAAAGAAGTCTGAGCTGTGTAAAGGAAGAAATAAAAGTCCTACTTTGTCTTTCCATCCTATCCTACTGACAGGACTAAAAAGCTAATCCTTTATAATAGCTTGATTTATATTCTTCTAGCATTTTCCAATGTACACAGATATACACTGATGGGGCCATCTGAGCCACATACATCATTCTGAAGCAATCTGATGGTTTACCAAACGGCGTAAGAAAAGCATCTTTTCGTGTCAGCCATGCACACCGCTCTTATTCTTGCCAAAAGCTATATAGGATCCCAGAATATGAGTATATGAAAGGCATCAGTATATACTTTATTTCCCCTGTGTTGGTCATTATCTCAATTTTTTTGCAGTTATAATAAGTCAATAAACATCCTGTACTGACACACACACGTACATACACATACATGTGTATATCTTGCAGTATAAGACTATTCCTGTAAGGCAGATGCCTAAAAGCATAATCTCTGCCTCAAAGGACACACATTATACATTTGTAATTACACATTATACACTTGTAATTTTGGTAAGTCCTGTTATATTTATTCATTTTAAAAACTGGTCTTATACACTCAAGGTGGGGCTGCCTATACTCTCCCACACCAGTCTGCACAAACAGCCTTTTCCTACTTCACATTGACTATTTGTATGGTATCATGGACCCTTCTGGCTTTTATCTATATACTTACGATTTTATATGTGCGAGTTTCTCCTTTGATTTTTTTCTAATAAACATCAGTCCAAATTCTTCTCTTTGTTGGAAGTCAGTCCTCATAGTTACCTTGAGCTAGGATTCTTTTGGTGAAGTGATGCAAAATAAAAGATTTGTTTTTGCTCTCATACTGTTATTCAGGACCTAGGATAGAAGAAGGAAAGAGAAGTGACATCATATACCAGTGGCGGCACCCAGTGACAGAGAGGGAAGGGTCACGAGCTCTCTGACGTGGGTCAGTAGCTTAAACCTTAGTGTTGTTCAGGATCACAGACCAGAACCTCTGAGGGTCAGTGGGACCTTTGTTGAGAGAATGAGGAGGAAGGGATGTTTCCTGAGTCCCTATAACAACTCCACTGCTGTCTAGTACATTATCTCATTGAGCTACTTGTAATTAACACTGAGGGGAAAGTGGATGAAAGGGTTGTCTAAGAAACCAGTGCTGTTGCTGCTGCTGATGACATTAGCTGGCCTCTACTTGGTGATAACCACTGTTTTGGGAACTTTCCACAAATTATGTCACTTACAGCTCACAATAATGCTATGAGTTATGTACTAATATCGCCCCCACTCTGCAGAGCAGAAGACTGAAGCAAAGAAGGCTTAAAAGGCTGGTCCAAGGTCATAGAGTTGGAAGGGGGCAGAGCCAAGTAAAACTAGCAGGAAAGCCCCCATTGGCGGGGGGGGAGGGGTGCTGAGCTGGGATGGAACCCACTACACCGCACTGAGCCTCAGGACCCTTGGGAAGGGGCCAAGCTCTTCAGTCCCATGGATAGCTAACACATAGGGACCATGAGCTTCCTACAAATCTGGAAAGAAAAAATAAGTAATTAACATCTGTTCTCTGAGGCGGGAAGCTGCTACGCGGTAATTCTGAGCTCAATTGGCAGAAAGGACTTTGCGACAGGGGATATCCCCGTTTTTTGGAGTGTTCTGAGTGGTCCCCAAGGGTGCAGGGAACTCATGTGCAATGTCAATAAACCACTCTAGGGTGACAGAGAACTGAGAAGCTGCTTATTAACTCACCCTTCCAACAGCCCTTGTGAATGCCATGCAAATGTCATCCTTGTACCATGCTTTCTAAAACCTCAGAGCCCTTTCATAGTCAACCCCTCATTCAGTGCCTTATCTTGGTATTTAAACGTCTTCACGCAGAGGCTCTAGCCTAAGTTTGCAGCCCGGTCACCTCCACCCCTGCCCATCCATCCCCTCTTTAAGCCACATCCGTCTTGCTGATGTCCCCCCAGCACCTCATCCGCACACGCCTTCCTGCTTGCTTGTAGCCCCTCCTCATCCATTCTGCACACCACGGCCACTCTGTTACAATCCCTCTGGTTACAGCAGTCTCCTGCCTAAAGTTTTTCCAGACTTCTCATTGCTCTTGACCCTCACTGTCTATGCTCCAGCCACAGTGGCCTTCTTTTGGTTTTCCAGCCTGCTGAGGTTCCTCCTCCACAGGCCCTTTGCATATGCCAGGGTTATCTTTGCTTGGAGAAATTCTCCTCTTTCCTCCCCATCTGCCTTGGTTGACTCCTCATTATTTTGGTCTTTGCTTGAATACTATTTCATCAGATACAGTTTTCTTCCTCCATGAATTCTCTTTTGTCATCTATCAGTTCTCCTATTTGTTTCCATAATAGTACTTTTTTATTGTATTTATTAAATATTTTAATATTCTTACGAGATTCAGAGCCCCATGAGATTGGGTACCAGGTCTGTCAGGTTTGTTTTGTGCCCAACACAGTGACTGGCACCTTATAAAATCTGTGTTTGGCTAAGCCCTGGCCATGTGGCTCATTTGGTTGGAGCATCATCGCATGCACCAAAAAGTTGCAGGTTTGATCTCCGATCAGGGCATGTACAGGAGATAACCAATCAATGTTCCTCTCTCACATTGTTATTTTTCTCACTCTCTCTCAAAAATCAATAAACCTCTCCTTGGGTGGGGATTAATAAAATATGTTGGGTTAGTAGATGGAGGAATGGATACATGAATGATGAATAAATACATGTCTTAGAGCCTTCCCACAGGCTGGTAACCTCTGCATGGACCACTTACCCTTTTTCTGAACTGTACAAACCTTATTTAGTATTTTCAAATCAATGATCTGTTGGATCTTCCCATCCATCTCATAAGGAATAAATTATCAAAATTTAGAGATCATCTCAATACAACTAAAAGTAACAGAACCATAACTGGAACCCACTTTTCCTGATTCCCAAACCCAAGCATGTTCTGAGGATAATGTGTGTTAATCCAGCCCATTTATTTGATCAGGAGATGTAAGACATGGGCTTAGATGCTAGCAGGCTGAGTCTCTTAGAGCTGCTTTTATCAAAAATGTTGAACACAAGTCACAATGGGAAATATATTTTGCACAGTGGCCATACATGTATGCGTATGAATGTGTGTGTGCATATCTCTAGAATAAGTTTTGCAGAAGAATACTTACCCTTATTACATGTGGCATGCTCTGACATTTTCTGTTCTTTTTATGTCGCCTTTTAAATGCTGGTGTGAGCCACTGAATTGATTTCACAGTTTATGAGTGGGTCATAACCTGAATTTCAAAGACCTTTCCAGCTTTAGAGAGGCTACATTGGGCTGGAAGATCCATGGGGGGACAGATCCCCGGATCACTGGGTCTGTGCTACTGTCCTGGGGGTGCTTCTTGCCCAGAGATCCGGAGGATGGAGGTAATCCAAGGGACCGAAGGTCAGGGGCTGATGGAGGAGCTCAGAGTGGGGTCTGAGACAGGCAAGGCCTACGTGCCCGCCACATGTCTTACCCACACTGTCCCTGTGGCCAACCAGTTGGTGTCTTTCCCCCAACACTCTAGCTCACCGGTCCCATTGTCTCCATACTTTCTCTTAAAACTGCTGACCCTGCCCTTCCAAAGGACACAGTCTCTCCTCTGTCTTCTTTCCTTGGACATCGTTCCTCCTACCCAGACCCCCCCCCCCACCCCCGGTGCCTCTCTCTCTCTCTCTCTCTCTCTCTCTCTCTGAAGCTCTTCCTCTCTGCTCCCTGTTTCAATTCCAGCTCAACGCCCTCCTGTTCCCACCTGTCCTAGAGCCCCAGGTGCAGATTCTCAAACAGCCCGAGGAAACTGCATTTTGAATGACAGCTCCGCATGCGGACAGAGCCTTGAGGCTCTCTGGGGACAAGAGGAAAGCAGAATGGGCATGGTTGTCCTAACCAGAGCAGGACTGCTTTAAACTGTTTCATACATTGGGGTTCCACATAAGCTTATTTTTGAAAGATAGGCTGTCCAGCATAAAAAGAAATTAAATTTCAACAAGACTTTCTTATACCGAAGTGCCCTGATGTCCTGTGCCTGCTTCTTGATTCAAAGCCCTCTTTGAAGCCTGCACTGTACAACATCCCAGAGCCTGTTTGGTACCTTCTGTCTCCCCTTCTCTTCCATCCGCTATTCCCACAGAGAGCTGTATGAATTTTAGTCCCTGCATCTTCTCTTTGGGTACAGCTCTCCCTCACTACTCAGTCACTCGCTTTTTTCAAGAGATGTTAACTGAGTGCCTACTGTGTGCAAGACCCTGTGTTTAATGCAGAAGATACAAAGCAAGATGAGAAATAGTTTCCTCCTCAAAAGCTCACAGTTTGGAGGGGGTATAAAACAGTCATAGCTGCTTTATTTTAGACAGCCCCTTAACAGTTAGAGAATGGCTTCATAAACGTTGTATGATAAACTCTGTGTGCTACTGAACCTTTTCTTGAGAAACAAGGAGTTTTATTTGGGCTCAGAAATTAAATCACTCACTCCACGATACAGGGACAGTGGTGGTGAGGCCGTGCTTAAACCCATGCTTCTAGAGTTCAAAGAAGTCCACTACTTTCTTTCTTTTGCCACATTATATTTATCCCTACAGCATCCTGAGTATAATTTGGCAAACAAGTTGTTACATCTACATTACCCTCCCCTTCTTAATTTTAAAGATCATAAACTCTTTGTCTTTGGAAATATTAAAACAAGATCAGGGAGCCATTTGTCAAGGATGGTGTAGCAGGGTTGGAGATTAGGCACCATTTAAGTAATCCCTTCTAATTCTCAGATTGTAAAACTTGAATTTACTCTGTTTCCACTCCATTTTCTTCTTAGTACTTCTTGGAAAAGAAAGAGGAATAAAATCTGTGGTTGGAAAAGTAGGTTCCTTAGAACTAGCCAGCCTGGAAAGGATTCAGAATTGAGAAGTGTGTTTTGTGTGTGTATTTGTTTTTGTTTTTTCATTAACTCTGACTAATCACTGGTGGAATGGCAGGAAGTTCATTTTTGCCCCAATTAATCATATCGCACAGTGGGAGACCAGACCCTAACTCTGCAGCAGAGCTTTTTGGCTTCGATTTCCAGGCTTTGGCCATTGGCCCTGGGGCCTAAATGCCCAGGCTTGGCGAAGCCAGAGGGAGCCGAGCTTCCCGCAGACAGGGGCTCGGCGGCCCCAGACAGCCCTGCTCTGAGCCGTCCGCACACTCTCTAAAATAAGATATAGACGGAGATTTGTCATGAAATCACAAACAGGGCTGTCACCAAAGCTGTCGCCAGAGCCCCTTAAAATGTCACTTCCCGGCATTAATTGCCACGATAGCAAAACAAACGGACATTCTCTGAACATTCACTCTTCGCCTCCTCTCTCGTGATCCTCTCTTTACCTCCTGTCTCCCCTTCTCCCAGCTCCCACAAAGAGCCCCTTCCTCTTTGTCTCCAGGGATCCTCAGGGCATTCTGACTTGATTAGACTGTGCCAGACAAGGCACCCCTCCACCCCTACCCCCACACACTGACAGGTGAGGGCGAAGGAGGCCTGATAAATGTCAGGGGCTGAAGACACCGTTCCCTGATTGATCAGAGCCGGAGCAATTTCCCAGCAGTCAGGGACTCTGTACCTCGCATCCTGGCCGCCCTTGAAATGGCTGGAAACCACCCAGTGGGGCCTGCCGGTGGCACCGAGCCCTGGCAGCTCAGCCTCGTGCCTCCCACAGCCAAGCAACCTGCCCCTGGTTTGCGTAGCCTCGTGCGCCTCGGGAATGCAAGAAATCTCTGTCCTCGCCCACAGAGATGCTCGGTCCATGTTGTCCTCTTACTTCCCAGTTCTGAGAGTGTATGCTCATTGTAGGAAACTTAAAAATAAAGTATAAAGTAGTATTTCTCAGAATGCCTCATCAAATAGGCACAGTAACTTTTACCCAATTTTTCTCTTCTTTCACATATTGAGAGTGAAAATGTTTTTTATTTCATGTCTTTATTCAGCATTATTCCATAAGTATTTCAAAATGTTTATTATTCCTAACTACCTCATAGTTAACTTATTAATGCATGTTTCAGTTGCTTCCCCCTCCCTGCCCTTTTTTTCCTGCTATGTTGTTTTCATCAGCAAGAAACATTTTGGGGCTTAAATTTGTTTTCTGCTATTCTGTATTATTTCCTCAGGGTATATTCCCAGGAGTGGAATTATTGGGTCAAATGGTCTGAATGTTTCAAAATTCTTGATGTATGTTTAATTCAACATTCCTGTGTCAGTAAGTCTGGGTAAATGTTTGTTAAATAAGAAAATATTTTTTCATTTATTTTTTATTCATTAATTTAATAAGCTTTAATTAAGTGTCTACTATGTATCAGGCACTATTTAGGGCACTGAGGATAAAGCAGTGAATAAAATATTTATAAGTCTATTTCTGTTGAGCTTACTTGCTAGTGGGAAAATACCATAAACAAATGAAGAAGAAAAAATTATATAAAAATATATAATTAAATATAAAAATAGATATTTTATAAATATATGAATAAAATACATAATTATATATAAAGTTATAAAGTTATGTAGCTATAATATCAAATCATGAGAATTACAGTGGAGTAGAAGTAAAAGAAGGAAGGGAATTAGAACTCTCAGGAAAGGCCTCCCTGATGAGATAATATTTGAGGACCAGTCTGCACATTTAGATACATGAGAAAAGAGTTTCAGGCAGAGGGAATAGCAAGCAAGTGCAAAGGCCCTGAGGTGTCAGTGCACTGGGAGCTCTAAGAAGTAAGAAGAGGCAGTATGAAGAAGAGGCAGTGGAATAAATTGGGTCACAGAGACATTGAAAAGAAGGTCACATAGGGCCTGATAGGTAAAGATAATTGACTTTTGCTGTGCATGAGATGAGAAACCATTGGAAAATAGGGAAGAAATTTTTTTAAAAGGTGGTAAGCAAATAGGGCCGAAGGAGGAGGAAGCATTTAGGCATGGAGTTGACATTCAGAAGGGAAGAGGCTGGGGAGACCAGGGAATAAGGGTTGCACTCTGGAATCTTACAGGTAGAATTTAGCCCCAGCTATGTTTGTTTAGGTTATGTTAAGAGTACATTTTACATTTTTCAATAAAGTCAGTGTTTATAAACCAGGAAACTTCATATCCCAATCCACATTTCCATCTCACTTGATTATTGAAGGATCTGGAAACCCTAGGTCTTCCAGCACTTGGAAGAGCTTCATGGTGGCACCTCCTCCAGAAGGGCTGCTCCCTCCATGTCAACACAGATGCCACCTTAACCTAAGCCTTCCCCGGTCCCTGTGAGCTCTTGGACCCCAGTGATCTCCCAGAAGAAGGAGGGACTGAGGTAGACGCTGGCGTCCGAGCAGTCAGAACAGAGGAGCCCGTGGGAGCAATCAGTCCACCTGCTACTTTGTATCAAGATGGGACGACATTACGACCTCTAGGACCTTCTAGAACGTATGAATATCTACCCTGCAGTGGAACAAGGAGAAGGGATGCCCAGGTTGGTGGCAGAAGAAGGCATCATTCTCTCTTCTTTCCACCTTCCTGAGTTTTGGGTTTCCAGCCAGGCAGAGGCAGCAGATGAGAGACAGGAGACCTCTGAGAGCTTTGGCAGCAGAGCAGAAAGTAGTGACGAAGCCCAGCTCTCAATTCAGGCACACCAGGGTCTGTCTCACTTCTGCAGCTTACAAAGTGTGGGAACCGGAGCAGCTCACTAACGCCTCTGAGATTCTGTCTCCTCATCTCTGAAAGGGGATTACTTTTTGTAGGATTCTTGTGAGAATTAAAGAAGTTTACGTAAAATATTTAGTGTAGTGCTTTGACTTAATGAACAAAAGTCGTCGCTGTTATTTGGTTTGAAATGCTTATTGTACTCAGCAAATAGATGCCCAGAGAGGGGAAGGGGTTTTTCTGAGGTTGCACAGCAAATTAATACTAGGTATTTGTGTGCATTAAGGAGATGGAGGTAGTGGAGATGGTGGCTCTAATATGGACTATCTACCTTCCAGTCAACGTCATCTTACCATTTCTACCACACCCCTTCTGAAGGGTTGCTTTTTTTCTATCTAATTTCTGGATGTGTACCTTGATTCTGACACGTTACAGATTACTAAATATGTATGGAATGAATGAATGAATGAATGAATGAACGAATGAACAAACGAACGAATTGCTGACCGGAAGGGCTCATGCTTGGCTCCGTATAGGAGAGTCGGACGGACAGTAGCTCTGCTGAGGTAGCTCTGCTGAGATAGCTCTGCCAATCCAACCCTGCAAATGGTTAGTTTTGTTTTCTTATGGCCCCTTGTTTTTGGTCTGCTCAGTCAGGCATTGCTCAGGAAGAGGAGGGCTCCTCTCTGTGAGGGTTAGAAGGTCTGGCTGACAAGATCTTTTTCCCCACTGTCTCAGGTGAAGGGCAGGGTGGACAGAGGGTGTAGGAAGCAGGGTGAGCCTTGAGGGCCAGCTCTGGGCTCCAGCCTCCTGGGGGAAGGGCATCCACAGCTGTTCAGTCATATGCAAGTGCAATGCTGCCCACTGAACATGGCCAGAGAGGCCAACGACCTGCATGTAAACAGATGATGCCCACCGGGCACCTGGCTCCTGTGTAACTCCTAAGACATGGCTGACCTTGTATGTGGCCCATAGAGTCACTGCTCCTTGGCTTTTCCAAGTTTGGCATTTATTGCATTACCTTTCTTCTCTGCATCTGGAAGTTACGCTACGTTAAACAGGTTGTTCACTCACTTCTGTGCACATGCCCTCGTCTGTGGAATGAGCACTAATGAAGGAACACCCCTGTACCTTGGCCAGGAGCCATTCTGAGTTAGGTGGTGTACATCCCTTGTAGGACAAGAGCCGGGCTTCTAAAGAGTCCTTGGCCACTAAGTTTCTAGCAATGACACTGGAGTGGGGATATAGGCATTTTCCTTCCTTGGCTTGGCTTTCTGTGCTAGAGTAGAGACCAGAAGTCAGGAAAGTGGAGAAGACTTCCCACTGTTCCTCTCCACCCCTACTCCCCCACCACCCCCCGCCCTACCCCAGATACACACATGGCACCCACACTGTATTGCTGAACACAGACTGACTTCAGAGACCTCTGCATGCTGTGGGAAGGGGGCTGGTCTATACTTCTCTTGATGAGGAGATCTGCGTTAGAATTAAGCCTTGCCTGCCTGTTCATTTTAAGTTCTTAGTCTAGTCACTTCTTTTTTCTAAATCAGGGCTTCTCAACCAGTGGTGACTTTTTCACTCTCCCACCCCAATTTTACTGGAGAATTTTTGTTTGTCAGGATTGGGGAGAGATGGGAGGTGCTTCTCACATTTAGTGGGCAGAGGACTGGGATGATGCTGAACACCCTACAGTGCACAGGACAGGCCCTCACAGTAAAGAATGACTCAAAATGTCTATAGTGCTAGGGTTTAGTTGTCACACTGGTGAAATGGAGATGCCGATTTCATAAGAAGGTGGGGCAACCATCCTGGCCAGGTGGCTCATTTGGTTGAAGCATCGTCCCATTGACTGAAAGGTCACGGGTTTGGTTCCCAGTCAGAGCATCTGTCCAGGTTGCTGGTTCAGTCCCCGGATCGGAGTGTGTACAAGAAAGTAACCAATTGATGGTTCTCTCTCACATCGATGTTTTTCTTTTTCTTTCTCTCTAAAAACGATGAAAAAATGTCCTCAGGTAAGGATTTTTAAAAAAGTGAGACAACCAAACTATTATGGAAGTGAATGCTTTTTTTGTAAACTGCTACACACACATAGGGTGGTGATGTTATTGTTGCATTGTTATTTTTTTAAAGCATCATCTATAAGGATCTATTTGGAGGGAGCTGCCTCAGGGCCTTCTGAACAGCTCTTTTCCCAGATACTTGCTTGGCTTATTCCTTATCTCTCTCCAGGTCTTTCCTCATAAGTCGCTTTGTCATTGAGGTCATCCTGACCCCCCGATAACAAACGGCACAATATACACAGTCACATGCACTCTCTATGCTTTTTTCTCCTCTTTTTCTTCATAGCCTTTATCACCATTTGACCCACTATACACATTTGTGCATCTATTTGTCTGTCTCCCCTTATGTATTTTCTCTGTTTTGTTCAGTGTTGTTTAAAACATTGCCTGGCACAGAGAAGACATCAAGTAAATACTTCGTGAATGAATGGATAAATTGAATGAGTAAATGACTCAGTGAATGACTGACACTGAGTGTTTTCATTCAGCTTGTTCAGGTTTCAAAGAACAGACTTGTTCCGTTGATGAGGATTTAATTTTAGTTGCAATAGGGGTAACATTAACTAGTCTGTATGGGCCCATCTCCATATTAGCACATAATAAGTATTGACACATTTAATCCAAAAAAAAAAAAAAAAGGGTATTGTCAGGATCTCTAATTGTTCCCTTTTTCAAATGAGGAAGCCGTAGCTGGGAAAACTCAAGTAGCTTGCCCAGGACCACGCACATGCTTTGTGTCAAAGCCAGGATTTGTACCTAGGGCCTCATGACCTTGAAGTGCTCCCTCTTCACCAGAACTCTGTTGCCTTTACTCTCAGAGAACACAGGGACCAGGGCTGATCATAAAACAGTCACATATTCATGGAGAAAGAGTCATTGCTAGGATGTAGCTCTGCTAAATCCATGAATCGGCATCTCTCTCTCGTCTTTTGCACCCCATCAGGAAATGATCTCTCTCCATCTTTTAGCCCGGCTCCTACCCCCTCATAGCTTCTGTTCCTGGCTTCCCTCTGTCCCTCAGGGTTATTCTCTCTCTGTCACAACTATCTTCTTGTGTTTCCTATTGATACTCTCCATGAGGACATTTGTCATATTCAATATGGGCAAATCCTCACAACAGGCCACATCGTCATCCGCAAGCTAATCTGTGGCCATCCTCTGTACGGACATGGAGCTCTGGTTCCACCAGCTTTGCCTGGATTGCAGAGTCTCGGAGCTCTCAGCAAGGCACCCTCTGGATTCTGAGGCACCTGCAGCGACTGTTCATTAACACAGGCATCTGTGGGTATGACAGTCCTCGAAGCCTCATATCCTGTCCAGAACAGTGGGGAGTCCATCCCCTCAGAGCCGGACTGGAGTACCTTGCCTAAAAGAACCTGGTTTGTGAATAGCTCAGTTTAGCAAAGAGATAAATCAGGGAGCGACAGATTATCTTCCCAAATCGTTCTTTATTTTACAGAAGCTTTCACCACAGGATTCCTTTCAATATCTAGCATCCCACCAGTACATGTAAAAGGGGGTGGCATTAAACAACTTTTAACTTACAAAAATGTTTAAAGATATTCTAGTCCAGAAACTCAAGCAAAACTGTGATAGCAGGGCATTCTGGGAGATGGCAAGCTATAGGTTGATGGGTGTGGAATGGGGCAGACTTGGGCATGAATGCTGTACCCACATAGCACCTCAATCTTAGATCAGGTAACTCATCTATTTAAATCTCTGATTCCTCATCTACAAAGCTGGTTTAGTAATAATGTCAGACTCCTGGGGTTGGTTTGAGAATGAAATTTAATAATATATGAAGAGCCTGGTGCAGAGGGCAACTGCCATAAATATTGATGATCATATGCCCTTACTGAGCCTCAATCTTTACAGGGCTAAACTATTACATTCTTCCGTTTCCAGCCCTTTCCCCAGACTTCTGGGGCTGTGGCTATCCATATGGCATAGGACCAGTGGAAGTGGAGCCAGAACACAGTGCCGTCTGCCTAGTGGCCATGACTAGTGAGGGTGTGTGTGTATGTGAATGTGTAGGGGAGAGAAGTTAGTAGAAAAACCAGGCCTTTAAAAGTAAGAGAGTAACTTTACCCTTGCAAGCCCTTAGCTCCTCATACCTCCTTTGACCTACAGAAATGCCAAAAGCAAAAAAAAAAAAAAAGCACCAGCAGCTACAATTATAACCAAACTAATACAATTCAGACGCCAGTCTCAAGCCTCTTTTTATAGACTCCTGGCTTCAGGTCTGTTCTGTAAGTGGCCCAAGGAGGTCCTCAGAGAGAGAGCTTACGTCCTCATCATTTCCCTCGGGAATGAAGCCTTTGGAGACCAGATGCATCCACTTCATTATGATTCTGTTAAGTGCAGTTTGATTGGCGCTGTTCATCATCCCAGGAGAGCAGCCTCGCCCACTGGACACACAGGCAGCTCAGCACAGCTCTGTCCCCGCCAGCTGTGGTCTTGGCAGTGGCTGTGGCTCGCCTCTGGGGAAGAGAGAGCAGTGGGAGACGGAGGGGAGGGGGCTGGGGAGGAGGAATGAGGGAGCCTGGGCTCTGCCACTGGAGTGCCACGTGGTGTCCTCTCCTTCCTGGACTGGAGCCTGACTGCTCATGCTCGGTCACATGCTCTGTGAGATCTCTACGTTCTTATTCAGCTCTTCACGTGTCAGTGTCTCAGGAGGGAGGTGACGTGGATTGTCTAAGAGTGCTCCTGGGTTGTAGGAGTCTTTGGTCCTGGGGTCTGAGTGTTTCCCTATAGGATCCCACAAAAAAAAAAAAAAAAAAAAAAAGCAATTTCCGTACTGTAAGAAATATTCCCTGTAAATGAGGGAACTTCCCTCACATCCTTAGAAAATGAGGTTTTCCTCCTCAGCAGCCAGCACCGTCATCATGGAAGGCAAGGAAACCCCGTCAAGAGTGAGCCTCCACCCAAACCGCCTGCATCCGCCCCGCCATCCATCCTGGTGAAACCAGAGAACTCCAGAAATGGCAGCGAAAAGCAAGTCAGAACCGTGAGATTTCAGAATTACAGCTGTCCTCCCTGTAAACACGGCACCTCCAGGACGTCTGACTAGCCAGCCACCCCCAAGGGGTCCCGGGCGGACACTGGCCCCCTGGGCCCAGAGGTGACCATCCTGTTGGCCCACCAAAGCGGCTGCCATTTGGGACAGCAGACAGACCCCCAGTGGCGGTCAGCCCTCAGCAAGACCGTGGCCCCCGCGTGCGCTGCCTCAGCCACACAGACCGTGTTTGCCAGCAAATCAGTCTATAGGTGGCTTTTCCCAGAGCCCAAAGAGGTGAATTGCATTTAAATACAGTCTGCCTACACTGGAAAAAGAAAAGAAAAAAAGAAAATCCTATAAAAGAGCCAGAGGTTGGTAGAGAATGTTCTGACCTAAGGGCTACATTTTGTCACCTTAATTTTCTACACATGAGTTTGGGGGAAGGGGATGTGGGTTTCCCAAAGTAAGAGGATGGGGTTGAGAAATGTGGGCAGAGAGCCTTCCACCAAGATATTGAGGAGCAAGAAAAATCCAAGAGGGAAGATGACTGGATGGAACTAAGAATTCTCCATAGCATGGCGATTAGGCGTGTGGGCTTTTGGGCTAGGCTGTCCCTGTTAACTGCTGGTATTTTCTGACATTTTCTAGCTGTGTATACCCTTGGACAAATGAGTAAATGGCCTTTTCTCTCACTGTCCTTACCTCAAAAATGGGGAAAATCAAAGCGTGCATTCCTGCATTGTTGAACTAAATGAGTTAAGACCTGTCACAGGGATCGGGAGTGCGTTTTGCAAAGGAAAGGCTCGGTCGGTGTTAGTTACTTATTATCATGTGCTGGGAGTCCTCTGCAAATGGACCAGGCACTTTCGGCGCTCCTTCACCTAATTCTCACAGTGACTCAGCAATTCGTTCATTCGCTCATTCACCAAACACTCCGAAGGACAGTGCAGTGAAAGTGACCAGCATGACCCCTGCCCACAGAGATGTCCCCCTGTAACGGGAAGACAGACTTGAGACCCTCACCCAATGACCACACAGTTACTAATTGAGCTAACACAACGTTGCCGGCAAGGACACGAACTGAGTGCTCTGGGAGAGGAAACGGGATACTGGGGTGCTCAGAAAGGGAAACAGGGATGCTGAGGAGGGAAGGTTGACGCTGCAGTCAAAAGGGCACACAATGTTCGGCCCAGTGAAGACTGAAGAACAGAGGATGTGATTTTTGCAAAGAAAAAGCTTGGCATGTTTGGTGACCCAGAAGGACAGTGTGACTAGACAGGCGAAGGGGGCTGGGCCAGAGCACTCTGTTGTCCCTGGATGGGGAAACTGAGGCAGTGACCTGAAGTGGCTTTCTGGGGTTACGTATCTGAGATGGAAGGGGCCAGTTCCGCTTGAGATGAAAGCATTTCTTCCAGCCCCACGAGGGGGCATGTCAGAGGAGCTGATCCTGGTTTGCTTTTCTGGGGAAGAGAGCGCCTCTGTGTCTGAGCTGAGAGACGCAGGAGCTGGAGGGCAGTGACCTCGGAGGTGGCGGGGCAGGCGCACAAGCCCACTGAGTTTGGACCTTATCTATTCTAATTCCCCTAGGGCTACAGGGTGGAACTGGATTGATTTCACAAAAACCCCATCCATGCTCCAGGGTTTAATATCTCCTGTGTTCCCTGGGTCACCCCTCGGCATGGGCACGCTTGGCTCAGATCCATGGAATGAAGTGTTTTTGGTTGTTCATATCTGTGTGTGTGTGTTGTTTTCTTCCCTGAGGCGTGCTGAGTTCACGGAGCAAAAAGCACGGACTTAGGTGAAGTCTTATTTATTTTTTCGAAGGCATGCAGTACAAAATCATTACTCTCCCTGCATAAATATGCATGAGGCTGGCCTGCTCTCTCCTCGTCAGGAGGCATGGCAGGGTGGGGGGGGGGGATGGGGAGAGCCCCCCGCAACTAGTGTCACGGCCCTGCCCGTGGCAGCTGGCACCCCATTAATCAGGGGGAACAGCAGTCTTGCGAACTGTGAAATTGGCAGGCCCTTGACAGCTCTGGGCCCAGTCGAGCAGGGACTCTTATTTCACAGCTGGGAGGTGGCCGTGTGGTTTGAGGAAAGAAGGCGCTGGGCTTAGTGGGCCAGAGCAGCCGCACTCCCCTCTTGGCCTTCCCTGGCCCCAGATGAGTCTTGCTGGGAGTGCCTGCCTCTTGATTAAGGTGAGACATGGGGAGAGAGAGAAACTGACCAGAGAAGGAAAACAGTGAGTGCTACTGGCCGTCATGGCCAATACTTATCGAACACCTGCTCTCTCTTGAGTTCCAGGCACTGTGCTCTGTACCATTTCTGCGTTTCTTCATTGAATCCTTGTGGTTCTTTGTACAGTGTCATCGTGAGCCCCATTTTACGGACCACCAAAAGTGGGACTCAGGGGCTGGGCCTGGGACCTGCGTCCCTGTCTCTGTCTCACTGCAGAGTCTGTGTTTTTAGCCACTACACCAGCCTCCTATCTAGCACGCTATGAAAACAAGGCAGCAAGAGAGGAGCGATTCATTCATTTAATGGCCATGTCCGGGCTGCACACTCCATGCGGAAACTCAGGTCACTGTGCCAAGTGCTGGGTTTCTGAGGGGATTACCGTCTTTGGCGTGTGAGAGAGGTTTTGGTGAATAGGCAATCACAGCAGGATGGCATATATTAGAGTGTGTGGTCAGTGTAAAATCTAAGCTCTGACATGCCCTGTTCTATGACCTGAGGCAAGTTATTTAGCCTTCCTGGGCCTCAGTTTCCCCATTTCTGAAATAGGTATGCTCCTATTAAAAGCATACCCAGATTAAAAATCGCCCTGGAGAGAAAGTGAGATACTCTGTGTAAGGTGTTTAGAACCCTGCTTGGTGCATAGTCCATAAATTATTGCTGGGAAAGTGTTGGAGTACGGACATGAACAGGTATTCTAGGAGTGCACAGAAAATAGCATTTAATTGTGCCTAGGATGCCAGGAAGGCCCCCTCAGGGGGCGACTTATGAGCTGAATCTTGACAATAAGAAGTTCATCAATTAATCCAAGCGGCAAGGGGAAGGGATGTGCAAAGGCCCTGAGGCATGCGAGAAAGAATGGCGTATTCTGGGGCCTGCAAGGAGCCCCATGTGCCTGGAGCAAGGGGATGGGGAGAGGAACAACAGAAGGAAGAGAAGGACAGGGGTCAGGTCACAGAAGCCGTGGACTTTATCAGTACCACTGGGCAGCTACTGAGAACTTCTGGAAAGGGAGTGCCATGCCCAGATATTTTTCTTCCCAGCAAGAATATTGAGGTGGCAGCACAAGCGTCCATTCGAGTGAGGGCAGGGAGGTCCCTGGGAGACCACCGCCATTGTCCAATGAGAGATGAGGAGCTGGCATGGCCCAGTGGACGCCACAGTATGTCTGGGAATGGGCCACCCTGCGTTTCATTCAAAGGTCTTCCACGGACATGCCATTTGATTTGACTGAGGCACCCTGCAGTGGACCTCGGTTCCCCCATCTGTCAAAGGAGACTCGGTGACCAGTGGGAGAACATTCACCTCTTACATCCTGTAGAACCTTAGGAGGAAAGGTAGAGAAGAAGGACAAGTCTGGGGTAAGGAGATGGCAAAGTAAATGCAGGAGGGAGTAAGATAAAGTCCCTAAACACTGACTTTCAACAAAACTGTGAATGAATGACAGATCTACAGTGAGGCAGGAAGGGAAACCTGGGGTTGGGGGTGTAAGGGAATAAGACAGGTCCTGCCACTGCCCTGGCCCTGCAAGCCTGGGACGCAGCAGGCGGGGGGTGGGGGCATCCCTGCTGTCCTTGTGTTGCACTTGACTTATTGAGAGAAACGAGAGAGACAGGGCAATGGAGAAGTGCGAGAAAGGGAGGCACCTGAGGAGAAGAAGAAGGGAGAGCCTTCCATTGAGGAGCAAGGAGAACATCCCTGGCCTCTTTCCTGTTGTTGCAAACCATGGGTCTCGTATTAGGATGGCATCTCACGCGGTGTGGTCCTTTTCATCTCTGCGTGACTGCTCTGCCACGTGGAAGATGGAAATGGCAATACGCTGGCTCACTTATCTCTTCTCCAGCTCATTATATACATACAAATATAATACTTAATATATGCATATTTTATATGTACAAAGTGTATAGTTGACCCATGAACAAGATGGTTTGAACTGCATGGGTCCACTGCAGGTTTTTAAAAATAAATACTGGGAACATATTTTTTCTTCCATGATGTTCTTAAGATTTTCTTTTCTTTAACTTATTTTATTGTATGAATACAGCATATAACACATATAACATACAAAATATGTGTTAATAGACTGTTATCAGTACAGCCTCTGGTCAACAACAGGCTCTTAGTACTTAATTTTTGGGGGAGTCAAAAGCTATGCACAAATGTTCAGGTGTGCATCGGGTTAACCCAAACCCCCATATTGTTCAAGAATCAACTGTATATGTCTTTCATATACACACACACACGAACATATATAGGGGGTGTGTGTATATGTGAGTGTGTGTGTGTGTGTGTACACACACATACCCATACATACGTACAGCATTACCCCTTCTGAAGTAGAAATAAGCTCCAAGAAAGATGGAATTTGAGATCTGTTCATAATCACTCTGTCCCCAGCACCTAGAATGTTTCCTGGCCTATAGTAAGTCCTCAAAACATTCTGGTTGAATAAATAAAAGAAGTGAGCTAATGGTGTGGAGTGTAGACTGTAAAGGGTGGTGCACATCTGAGTTATCTGTTACTATTCCTGTGGGGGAGTACCTGTCTTGCCTGTTATGTTACAAAAGAAAAAAGGGAGAAGGAGAAGGGAGCTGAGGGCTGTGGGAGGCCGGAGACGGCTCCGTTAGCGTCCACCACGTCAGCCTCTCCCAGAGCCAGCACCGTGTGTGGGCGGCCGGGCCCAGGAGCGCCCTGCCCGCAGCACTGTGTGTCTAGTAATTTAATTCAGGCCCAGGCAGCTCCGTGCAGCCCAGCTGGGCCCTGCCCTCTCTCTCTGCAGTTGTTGTTTGCAGTGCTTGGTGCTTTGCTTCCCTTGCCTGCTGCTTCTCTGGGGCCTTGTTAATTAGATGGGAACGCAAAGGGTCTGGTGCCAGGCTGAGCGGCCCCGAAGGAGCCGCCCTGTCCTGTCAGCCGGGATTGGGAACCTTGCCCTTTTGGTCTCATGCCTGCCAGGCATGTGTGGTCACGTTCCTGCCTTCCCCTGAGCAGTTAGTGAGGGGCTTTGGGGAAATTGTTGCCACTTTCTCTTTACAATGTCCCCTGGTGTTGGACACACATCTTTTCTTGTCCTTAAGTGCTGAGGGTAAAGCCTATCTACCCCATGATGCCATCAAGGTTGGGCACTTGGATGTGTCTAAAACAAGGTACAGGAATAGTGATTATAAAAACCAACGAATTTCTCTGTGTCCCTCATTTCCTTCTGTTCACGGGCAATCACTGAGCACCTGCTGTGTGCCAGGCACATTTCAGAGGGTGGGGACAGAGCAGAATCAAAATAGACCTGTGATTGTCTTCAAAGAGCTTATATTCTAAGGAGGTGGCAGAGGGAAAGACAGACATGAATCAGAGCAACCCATTCATAGAAACTTCAATGCAGGGTGGTAATAAGTGGATGATGGATGGGGGGTAAAGGGTGAGAAGAGATGTAACTCTCAAGACTTTGGAATGGGTACCAGCAACAAGGGATACCGTGGGGATGGAGCAGAGTGAGAGGAGGGGAGAATTAGAGGCAAGGAGGCTGGAGACCCAACATGGTCCAAGATCACACTGGTAATGGTGCAGAGCTGGGATTTTGCTCTTGGCGTGACTTGCAGCCCTTGGAAGGTGTCAGGCTAAGGAGTGGCAAGTTCAGGTTTATGTTTGCAAAGCGTTCCTCCTGCTGCGCAGGGGGTACACAGAGAGTGGAGGGAGCAAGTATGGAGGCTGAGAGAACTGCATATAACAAATCCCATAATCACTACTGTAAACACAACTGGTACTTGTATACTCTCTGTGAATTACATTCACATTCCTCTCAAAGTACGGCTACCCAGTGTTGAGAGTTTATATCCATGGTCCAGTAACTGAGACTATACATTTTGTTCTCTCCTCTTCAGAATAGAGGGTTTTTAATGGGGGGGGGGGACGCTCATATTTGAATTTTTCCCTAAAATTATTTGCAAAACTTGGGGCATCTTCAGTTGCTTGGCAGTCTGTAGCTTTGCCACTCAAAAAGTTCCCAGACCTAAGCAAGAGTACTGAGCACTGGTTTAGCTGTTCCAAAAATGTAGTTTCTGGAATAGTCAGATATTCAAACAGTCCACTCCAGACCTCTTTACTATGAGATCTACTCTTTTGAAACTATTATGTAGCGGGTTTTGCTATAGTGACATTACTACAGGATAATGGAAAGTCAAACTTTCTAAGTTCTATTCCATGTTTTTCTGCTTCATAGCCATAGGAACGTGGTAAGGTACTTACCTCGTTTTCCTCAATTTCCTCATACCTGAAATTGAATAATGAAATGAAGCTAGTTGGAAGTATTAAATAAGTTATAAGGCATACTACTGTTTACCTTATACTGGCGTGGCCTATATAGGTACTGTTTTTATCATTAGTTTCTGTTACAGGTTACCCTAACTCCTGAGAGGGTCTAATTGAGGATATTGTTTAATACCTTACACAGGGCACAAATTATGAACATCAGCCTCAGGAATCAGAACCAAGATTACTGTGTTCTCTGGCCAGATGGGTAGTTTAATTTAATGGCAATCTGAATCTTATAGCCAATTTCTCCTCTTTGCGCTGTCTGTTGAGATATCCAGAGTCTCACTTGAGGCAGAAATTCTAAGAAGGGTACTAGACTTTATAAGTTTAGACATTGATTTCGAGTACTACCCTTCCCCTTGGCTTCATCTTTTTATCCTTGTATCTATTATTCTTTCTTTTGAATTGCATCCTTTTAAAGAATCCTCTTAAACTTTATTTTATTTTAAATTACAAGCTACTTTAACCATGCAATAAATACAATGATATAATATATCCATTTTTACTGAAATAGAACAAATATATGTATGTCTAAATCAGATACCTTTTATAAATAAAATTTTTATTTACACAACTAAATCATCTCCTCCATTGATTCCACTCCTCATTACTCTAAAGTTGGCACTTTTCTCTTATTTGAATGCTTATACTTTTACTTCATGTATAATATCCATGATCATACCTTGGACAGTCCTCTGTGTTTTGTTTTGTTTTTTTTATCCTCACCGGAAGACAAGCTTATTGACTTTAGAGAGAGGAGAAGGTAGGAAGAAGAGAGGGAGAGAAACGTTGATGTGAGGGAGAAACACTGATCGGTTCCCTCTTGTATGCACCTCAACGAGGGACAGAACCCGCAATCTAGGCATGTGCCCTAACTTGGAATCGAACCCACAACCTTTTAGTTTATGGGATAACGCTCCAACCAACTGAGCCACACCAGCTATGGCTCCTCTGTGCTTTTAAGTGTAAGCTCTTCTAAGACTCTCACCAGCAATGTATAACTACCACTTTCCAAAATTCTCAGCACTTATCAGATGATTTACATTTTGCCCATCTGTAGGGTATAAAATTACAACTGCAATGCTGATTTGATTTGCATGCCAGAGATTACTAATGAGGTTAAATATCTTTTCTTTTATTAAGTTTTCTTCTGTCAACCTCCTGATTATAATCCATGGCACATTTTTCTAATGGGTTGTTTTTCTTTTTCTTAGTGATAATCATTTGAAAGTGTCTTCTTCCAATATATGACTTACATTTTATTTTGTTAAGAGATCATTTTCTCATTCTGAAGATTTTCATTTTAGTGCTACAAAATTATTTTTTCATTTCTAGTTTATACTTCATGTAATTTATGGAAGAAATCTCTCACTATCCTAATGTCTTAATGATGCTCCTGTGTTTTCTTCTAAATTCTTAAGATTTTGCTTGTTGCATTTAGGTCTTTAGCCTAAATGTGTATGAGATGATTTAGAGATCTAATTTGCTGTATTTTCTTTCACATGGGTAGCTAGTTGTTCTGTCCACTCTCTAAAGCTCCATCTTTATTCCACTGATTTACAATACCATATATGCAGAGGTCAGTTTCTCGGCTCTTACTTCGTTTTTATCGGTCTGTTTATTGAGCCCTACTTCAGTAACATACTGTTTTTAATTATTATAGTTTTATAATGTCTTGCTGTTGGATAGGTCAGCACCCCTTAATTGTTCTGGTTTAAGAGTCTTGGTTATTTTTTGTCTTCATTCTTCCATGTGAATTTTAAAATAAAGTTCTGCAATTTAAGGAAAAGCTCTGCTGTGATTGGGATTGGTGTCACATTGAATTTACACATGAATTTGCAAAATTCACAACACCAAGATTTCCCCATTCATGAAATAATATCTCTCTTACTTAAGCTTTCTTTTATGTCTTTGCATACATGTTTAAGATTTTCTCTGTTCACTTATCATACCCCTTTTATTATATCTAATTTCTGTGAGCAATGCCATTTCTGTTACTATTCCAAATTATATCTCTTTATTTTTATTATGTTTCTTAATTGTTGTTTTCTTGTGTATAGAAATATTAGCTTTCATTGGTCTTGAATCCAGAAAATGTGATTCATTATTTATTACTTTTTTGCCCCTAGATTTTTCTTAATTTCCCTGTGGAAAAAAAACATATAATTTACCGTTAACAGTTACTTTGCAAATCTGTGTATCTTGTATTTGTTTTTTCTTGTCTTATTGCTCTTAAAGGATAGGGCTTTTATTCAGTGCTGAATGGAAATGATGATAGAACATGCCATTTTTTTGTTGTTGTTAATGGGAAGAATCCTAAAATCCTGTCATTATGTATGATGTTTCTGTGGACTTTGGTCGATAATCAAGTAGTAAAATTTAGGAAGCTATTGAAAGCTAAGAAATTCTCCTATTTCTATGTATTAAGATGTAAAATCCTAATTTGGGGTTAAATTGTATTAAATTTTCTACATCAAGGAGATGGTCATGTTTTCTTCTTTAACCAGAGTGAATAGTGAATTTCAGTAATATACATTCTATTAGTAAGACAGCCTTACATTTTCTAATGTCTTCAATAAGATTCAATATCAACATTATCCTAGCTACTTAGAATATAAATTTATGCAGACTTTTAATATTTTTATGCCATTATGTAAAACTATATGTATAACTATTCTATGGTATAAGGGATATCTCATAAAGTTTGTTACAATTTTTGCCTAAGTATATCTGGGACTGATATTTTTGTTTGTTAGATGGTCATTTCTGTCTACCGGATTCAATTATTTATATAGCTATTTCAGTTTTCCGTTTTTTTCTTAGGTCAGTTTTAGATGCTTTTGATTAGAATCACTGATTTTTTTCCTCAGTTGTGCCATTTTTGGACATAATGCCATGTGTCTTTAATGTTATTTTTAAAATATTTAGCAGCCCTGGTTAGTGTGGCTCAGTTGGTTGGAGTGTTGTTCTGTAAATCAAAAGGTCATGAGTTTGATTCCTGGTCAGGGCACAGGCCTAAGTTGTAGGCTCGGTCTCCACTTGGGGCAGGTATGAGAGGCAATCAATCGATGTTTCTCTCCCTCTTTCTTTCCCTTCCATGCCCTTTTTCTAAAATCAATAGGCATGTCCTTGGATGAGGATAAAAAATATTAAAATAAAATATTTAGCAAATAGTATTATATATGTATTTGTGTATATATATGTGTGTATGTGATAAGTATGTGTAATTATATGCATGTCTATGTTTGTGTGTATATATATGTCTCATAAATAAATATTACAAATCTCTTTCATATCTATAATTATATCCTCATTTTAATTCCAGATATGGATTTATTTGGGTCTCTTCTCTCAATCTTGTTGGTGTTATATCTATTTTATTATTATTTTTCAATGAGGTTATGGTTTGTTGGTACTCCATGCTATTTCTTTTTTATGTCATACATTTCTGCTATCTTAATTATTTCTTTCTACATCCTTTGCTATTTGGTTATTTTTCAGATTCTTTCTAAAAAAATGTTATTTACTGATTGATTTTAGAGAGAGAGAGAGGAGAAAGAGAAACAAATGTCGCTTTGTTGTTCCACTGGTCAATGCATTCATTGGTTGCTTATTGTATGTGCCCTGACTGGGGATCAAAGCCACAACGTTGGTGTATGTGGATGACTCAGCTGTGTCCAGGATATATCCAACTGAGCAACCTGGCCAGGGCCTAAATTCTTGACTTAAAAGCCTACCTATTTAATTTTCAAACTTTCTTTTGTACTATATTTGCCTTAAATGCTTAACTTCTAAACATTGCTTATCTATAGACACCAAGTTTTACTATATTGTGTGTACATTGTTATTTAATTATAAATATTTTTAAAATTTATTTCTAACTTGAACAATTAATTATATCAAACATTTTTATTTAAAATCCTAAGCATACATCTTTTAAAGCTTTTTGTTATTTACACTAATTTTTACCATACTTTGTCATAGAATATGATCTGGATGCTATTAAATTCTTAGTTATTTGTGGAAGCTTGTTTTGTTCCCTGCAACATTGCTACTTTTTGTAAATAAATCCCATGTGTTTTAGAAACATAATATATTTTTTAATTATTAGACAAAAGATTTCATGTGCAGCCACTAAATTGTTCTTGTTAATTTTATTAACCAAAATTTCTGTATCTAAATATTTACATGCCAGGTTTTTTTTGTTACCATTATTGTTTCTGAGACAGATGTGCTAAGAGAATAATGTTTTAGATTGCTTTTTATGGGGGGGTGGGGATTGAGCTTTTACCATTAGATAATGAATATCTTTATTGCTAATAATGCTTTGTCTGTTTCTTTTCGTTAGTATTTTTCTAGCATGTTTCTTCTTCATCCCTTGTCTTATACATGAAAGAGCTAGCCCTCAGAAAAACAAGTAGGCTGTTTGGCTCAGAAAAGAATCAGGATTCAAAACTGATTATCTGACAGAAAATAAATACCCGATCGATGCTGAGTTGAGTCTGATTTCATGCAGTTTGGCCCATGGCCAAGTCAGCTCAGGGGAGGGACTCTGAAATGGTAGCAGCGGTGTGAGGTGTGCAGAGATTTCTCAGGTCAGCTTCATGAAAGATGGGGCTTTTCTCTGCTTTGTTTGCTGCTCCATTTCAAACACGTAGATCAGCGCCTGGCCCTTAGCGGGTGCTCACCAGATATGTCTTAATCAACTGACTTGTTGAACGGCGTCATCTCAGCAGATTACTGTGGGCTGCCTCTTTCTCATTTGTGAGAAGAGACTCAGATGGACTTTCTGCCCACCCTGCCACTTATTTGCAAGCTACGTGACCACTCGCAAGCCATGGCCACCTCCCTGAGCCTGAGTTTAGCTGCTGAAGAAGTGGACACAATAGGGATTGTCCTCCCTACATTGTCTCCTGCTCTTGAAGACCAGGGGAAGAATAATCCCAGCTTATTTTTGAAGGATAACATAGATACAATAAAGACTATAAGTTACACAAATCTTAAGTACATTCTTCATGGTTTTTTACATCTGTGTATATTTATGTTACCAGCATCCAGGCTGAGATTGACACCTGTGCCTCTTCAAGTAGTGGCCCCTTCAACCTAATTAAACTAAACTGAGAAGTTCAGTTATTTGGTCACACAAGCCGCATTTCAAACACTCAGTGGTCATATGCTTGTGCCTTTTGTATTGTACACTGCCGACTATGTAATATATAGAATATGAGCAATTTTGTCACATAGAAAGTTCTTGTGATAGAGTGCTTCCAGTGTCCCCAGGCTTCCTTCTTGGACCTTCAGACAATATCCACCTCTCAGAAGTAACCAGTATTCTGACTTTTACCTACAGTTGGTTTTTCCTATTTTTTTGTGTATACAGGATCTGGTGGTATGCACTCTTCTGTGTCTAGCTTCTTTTCACTCAACATTATCTGGGAGATTCATCCATCTTGTTACAGGTATCCATAATTCATTCTTTTATTGCGTATGTGTAGTGTTTCGTTACATGAATTTATCAAAATGTGTATGTATCCATTCTCCCAGACACTAACTTTTATGTCATTTACTCTAAACCAGGCATGGTGCCAAATATTTACCCAGATTAACTCACTTTACCATAACACCTCTAAGTCCTCTGAGATGAGCACTATTGTCATTTGCATTTTATGGGTGGAGAAATTCATGAGCAGACAGGTTAAGTCACAGGAGCCCAGAAAGGCTGGTTTCCCCTGAAGCCTTAACTTCTTGTGTATTACATGCGCCCTCTCAGGTGCACTTTGGCAAACATTGCATACCTGTGAGCATTTCAGTTAATGGGGCTACAAGAATTATTTCCATTCCACGCTCCTCTTTTTTCTTTTTCTGTTTTGTTTCTGGTCTCACTGTACTTAGTTTGAATCCCTTTGCAAAACCCTGATGTTGTCAGAGATTATTCCCAACTCTAAGCTATTGAATGTCGCTGAGAGCGGTGCTCAGGGCCTGAGAAGGGCGTGCTTGGTGGTGACAGTGCTGTCAGCCCCTGAGAGCCAAGCCCAGAGGCACACTCCCTCCTCCTGTGCAACCAGGAGCCTAGCACACGGCCAGACTCCTGTCCCTTTGTGAATAAATGTATTTGTGGAATCTAGTGTGGGCACGGGATGAATACCCCTGGTAAGGTATGCATTGCTTATATCAGGGTGTGAAAAAGCAGAGTGGTTTTGCAAAATCAAGTCACTCTGCCCCCTCTCCCTGGCCAGAGGCCAAAACGACAGAGGGTCTGAGGGCACACAGGAGCCCCACTCAGGGCTTGTTCGCCGGCTGTCCCCTCTTCCGGGTTTCTCTTCCCTTAGATACCCACCTGGCTGCTTAGTGACCTATACGCAGGGCTCTGCGCAGATGCTACTTTCTCCACAAGCTTCCCCAGGCCTCCTGGTTTTAAATAGCCTCCCCCTTTCCAGGCAGTTCCTGTTCCTATTCCTCATCTTACCTTCTCTTTAGTATTAGCACCATCTGACACAGCCTGTATTTTACCTATTGATGTGTTTATTGCCATCTTTTCCCCATGAGAAGGTTCAGGAAGGTGAGGGTTTTATCTCTCTTCTTTGAATCCCATGTGCTTACTTCAGTGTTGTCACATACCAGGTGCTCAGTCAATATTAATGACCCTTAGGTGCTGACTCAATGAATGAATGGACAAATTCTGAACCACATCAAGTCTGGGTCGGATGTGGGGGATACATTTACGGAGGATGGATGGATATCAGTGATATACGAGCATATTGCAGCTGGAGCGACCAGGAGGTGGGCGTGATTTGGAATCAAATGAGTACTCTCAAGCAAAGGAAAGGAAGAGGGGAAGGACTTTTTATTTCCTACTATGGGCTAAATATGTACTCACAGTATTACTATTAAATCTTTACTCTTTAATGAATGCTTACAATATAGCTAGCAAGTCACATGAATTTTTAAGTTTAATTAGCACAACGACCAGGGAAGTCCCACAATACTTGGGTCACAAGTGGGATGATTGTGACAGGCCCAAGACCACAGAACCAGGGCTGGAGCAGGGATCGGAACTTCACGTGGGCTGCTACCGAAGTTGTTCGTTCCCCGGAGCAGCTGCGTGTTCAGAGGGATTCCTTCTGTTCCGCCTTTCAGAGCTCACTTTATGCAGAGGCACAAGCCCCCTCCCTTGTAGTTTGGTGCTTTATGCCTCCTTGGCTGGGAGCTCGGCTCCATCGCTTTCCTGGGTGGTGAGTTGGAAACAGTCCAGTTTATCTTTGGCATCTTCTCCCCCTCCATGGCTGGGACAGCCCCCAAGTGTCAGTTGGTAGGCGCCCACCGAATGTTGGTTGAAGTGCGCTGTGCCTAAGGTTGGCTCTGTGGGCAAGCATGTGCTAGCAATTCTAAGCCCTGCTCTCCGGTAGCTCCCTTCTGCTGCCTCACCCTGTCATTGTTTGGGGGAGCAGCGTGGGCTCTTTTTTCCCTCATCTGTGTTTTAATAATTAATACCTTCTGCTTGGAAGTGAAGTTTATCCAAGAACAATCATAAGCAAATGAAAGCTAAACTGTGAAATTGCGGTGGAGAGGGATAACAGGGAGTCACTATAAATAAACCCTAAGCCCATGTGCCTTTTATTATTTTTTGACTCATACACAACTATGAATGTTTGATGAAGCATTTTAGTTATTTATGAAGCTTGTCACAGCAAACAGAGGCATTTGGACCCAGTTCCCCTCCCAGCAGCAAATAGCTACATTTGAAACACAGAAAGACCCCCTGGGTGGAATATGAATGACATTTTTTTTCTTCTTTCTTTCTTTTTTTTCCCACTGCAGGCAGGAGGTATTTAACTTCGCTCTAATTCTCCCATTAACAGCCTCTATTTATAATTACTACTGTTTATTGAACACCTAGTCAGTGCCCGCAAATCTGTACAGTGATTTCCCATGCTATTGCCTTCATTCTCTCAACTCTTGAAGTAAGCATTTATTGTTCCCATTTCACAGTTCAGAAGACTGAGGCTCAGAAAGGACGTGTATTGTCCCAGATCACACCAGCAATTAATAGACTGAGGCAAACTCAAAAATATGCTTGTCATTCTTTAAACAGCGTTTTTCAAACTGCAAGTCAGGTTCAGTTTATTGATTCACAGCATTTAAAAACACAAAGAAGCAAACTGCAATAAAATAAGATAGAGAACAATAAAGTAGGGGAAAATAGAAAACATTATAACATATCATATTGGTATTGCTTTATGCAACTTTTGTTCTCTTGGCCTAGCGATTTTCAACCCATGTGCTGCAAGAATTTTTATAACATGCAATACCTGATTAATTAGTCAAGGGCACTGACCTCTTTTCTTTTAAATTGTCAAATTTAAAAAAAAAATGACAACAGCCAACACAACAGGATGAATGAATCAAAATCATACCACTTTTTTTGTCAGATTGGCAAAAAATGTATTTTTTTGGTGTGCTGGAGAATTGTAGTAATTAGTTTATGTGGGCCATGAGATGAAAAAGGTTGAAAATTGCTGTCTTGGGCAGAAACATAAAGTGCGTATTTTATTATGGGTTTCAATCTGATGCGTTAGGGGGGAACGGCTGGAGTGCCACATGCCACCCTTGGACTTTATCTGATGTCTACAGAGGGACTTCAGGGTGGGGGGCCCCCTGGAGGCCAGCGGCAAGTGCAGAACATGGCCTTGCACTGAGCCTTTTTTTAAGGAAAGAGCTCTTCGATTAAATTCTCAAGGATGTTGAGTTCCAACCACCACGTAAAAGCGAAGGACCCCCTTATACTTTATCAGGTTCCCCTTGAGTGACTGTGAGCATAAGCCATTACACTATCCATTGCCTTGTGGAAATGAAGATATTGATAAAGCAACTTTCATTTCTGTTAATTTAATGTGCACAGCATTTTCAGGTTGTGAAGTGTTTGCATACTCATCGTTTTCTTAGCTCCTCCATCATCCCCAGCTTCTCCATTATTCTGGGCTCCTCCCACCATCACCTCAGCCCCTCCCACTCTCCTCTTAGCTCCTTCTGGCAACTTTGCAACAGAGGCAGAATTGTCGCCCCTATTTTAGAGATGAGGAAATCGACTTGGTTAGTGGCCACTGTTGGAGGTCCTTTGTTCTAAAAGCAAATCGAGCAAATCAGATAATAAATCTAGCACTTGCTGGTGTGGCTCAGTGGATTGAGCGCTGGACTGTTCAGTTCCCAGTCAGAGCTCATGCCTTGGTTGCGGGCTGGTCCCCAGTAGGGGGTGCTCGAGAGGCAACCACACATTGATGTTTCTCTCCCTCTGTTTTTTCCTCCCTCCCCCTCCCTAAAAATAAATGAATAAAACCTTTTAAAAAGGTAATATGTCTAAAAAGTAGTTAAGTTTGTACTACTCTCATGACTAAAAACCATTGTTTTAGGGTAAGGGCAAAGTCAGGTGCTAGCACAGACATTCTTTCCTCGGGAGTAAGTGTGCTACCTCCCAAGCCATCAGATTTCCGTTGAGTGCTCACAGGGCCTCCTACGCAGTGCAGTGCTGTTCATGGATTTGCTTTAGTTGATGTCTGTCTCTTTTTCTAGTCTGTAAGTTCCATCAGAAGAAGGTCAATGTATTCCTTGGTCAGAGCCTCATATAAGATAGGTGCTTAATACTTGCTGAATGAATGCTTTTATTTTTCTGACTTACAGTCTGTTTTGTCCACCACACTCAGGTTGATGAGAGACAGTAATATTTTCAGCCAAATTGTTAAACTTCCAGAAAGTCATTTCTTGGTTTATGAGTTCATGCCTCCACATTATTTTCAGCATTTATTACAATTTTATTTTGGGCATTGCTCCTTTACTTAACATGACATTGTATTTGGAAAGTGATTAAAATGAAAGAAAAAAAACCACAATGGTTTTAGAGGATTTATTTAAGTCACTTCTAAACCTCCTATACATTAAAATGTAGTAATTGCTAACTCATGTTTTAATGATTAGATAGATAGATGACTCAGAACTGTATAGATTTCATTTCTCCTTAAATTCACAAGAATTTAGCAACTTAAAGAGAATGCTTTCAGAAAAAAAAATTGTGGACAACACAATATAGATAGATAGATACATAGATAAATAGAGGTAGAGAAATAGATACAGATTATAGTGCATTTGTGAAATTTTGGGATTTTTCAGGGTCCAGCTGATGCTCTTTGTCTCTATTTGTCATACGTGTCCTTTTACCTTCCCATCAACCCAAGGCATCAAGAAGGATGGATGTTATCCCACATCATTTGGCCTGTGAGAAAACGGAGAATGAGAGACAGAAGGAGCCAGGCGTCATCTTAAATACCTGGTATTGGGCTGGGTTCTTAGACATGGACTTCCTTCTTTGATTCTGGGAGATTTTGCAATCTGTGGAGAAAAAGATACTGAACAATCAGCATATATATCGAGAGGAGAATTAGTTGGTATTATGGGCCATTTTAACAAGGAGTCCAGAGGGTCAGCAAGGATGTTTCTGAGTGGCAGACCTGATTGTCAGACAGGTAGCACTTAGTTAGGGGAAGATGGCAGGCTTGAGGATGCTATAAGAAGTTTGATTTGGCTGGGTGTGGTCTGCAAGGAAAGGGATAATGGCAAGTTATGGACCAGGTTATAAAGGATTTTCCTTGCCAGCCATGTGCAAGCTTTTGACTTTGTCCCTAGGGGAGTGGGAAACCCCTATTGGTCTTTAAACTTGTCAATCAAAAGATCCATTTGCATTTTTGGCAAATCAGATTGACTATAATGGGGATGATGGGTTAGAGAGCTGAGACTGGAGAGGAGAGAGACAGTGGAACCAAGCCACAGGACATCTAAGCTAAGAAAAAGCACCCCAAATGTCTGGGTTCTTCCTTGTGACTTGACTCACAGACTCCATATCTAGAAGCGTCTTTGGTTTTGGTCTCCTTGGCATTCTACTGTTATTAACTGAACACACTCTAAAGTTTTAGAGTGCTGTGTGCGTGCTTGCTATTATCATCGATATCATTACTAATATTATTAAGAAGACCCAATGCCTGTGTATTGGGTAATAAGTTAACTAAGTCAAGAACTGTTTGTTATAAATGTTAAAATAGATACTTTTTTTCTCCATGATTATGTTCCAGAGATTTAGACGCCTCAGATAATCAGAGTATTGCTTCAAGTGTAGATGTTTCTATAATAAATTTAAAAAACTGGACACTTTGTGTTAGGCATTATACTAGATATTTTACATCTAGTTTCTCATTTCGTCCTCCAAACAATTTCATGGGGAGGTGGTATTATCATCCCATTCTCTTAGGCATGGAGAGGAGAGTTCAAGAAGCAGAAGCAACTTGCTCAGCAACTCACAGCTGAATAGACGGAGAAAGGGGGTAAGGTTTTGTTTGCCACTAGAATTTCAAATATCTATAGTGAGCAGGTTGCTGGGCTTATAAGAGCTCATGGGGAATAAAGAGTAACCCCCTGACCCTTGCTCTCAGGAACCCACCACAATCTTCAGTCTTCCGGCATAAGTAGTTCATGAAATGAGTGACTGTTAAACTTTCATGCTGTGTGGTGCTATGTTCCGTGAGAGGAGCAGGGAGAGAGGAGTGGTAGCTGACAGGTAAGGGACTCCCTTGGAGCTGGGACAGCTGCGCAGAGCTATGCTGAGGCTCTGGCAAAGGAGCCCAGGCCTCCCACTCAATAGCTTCGCCTTGCTTCTTGCTGGCTAGACTGTTATTCCATTTGCCTGAACGTCCATTTGCTCTTCTGAAAGGCAGGGGTAGCAATGCCTGCCCTGCAGAGGTTGAAATAAAGTGTTGCATGTAATGTATTTAAGTCATACAAGACATGTGGTAAGTGTTCAGCAAATTCCATACACCCTCTACCTGAGTGCATTTGCATATGGCCAGGCAGACATGGAAGGGGCGGGGCAGCAGAGGGGAGGCCTTTGAGGAGGAGGTCATGACCTCTGGGGGTCAGGAACCTTAGTGGATGTCAGTGTGAGCTCTGAAATCACACTGTATGTTCCAGCACTTGGAGAGTTAGTTCAACTTCCTGAGCTGCAGTTTCTTCATCTGTGAAATAGCCATAGTAACAAGTTATTTAACTCACAGAATTATTGTGGGAAGTAAAAGAATCCAAAAATGTGCTGAGCGCAGTGCTGATGTAGGGAAGGCACTGAGTCAACCTTAACCATAACCATCTGTCCTCCTGCATACCTGCAGAGAATCAGATGCCCAGTGTGGGAAGGGAAACACTGCCAGCAGAGTTCATGCAAGAGATGGCGGGGGGGGGGTGGCAATTTTACCAAAGCCTGACACCTTATGGCAAAGTCAGAAACTTCTGTGTCTTGTGCTCACAGGAACCTCGCCTGTTTTGGTCCATACCCCGGCTTCATAAAGCTCTTTTATTAACAGCCTCAAGTTCAGCCATGAATAACACACTCAGGGCCCACTGGCTGCCTAGAGGGGGCACGTGTAGGGGTCTAGGGAGACTAGGCAGCTGAAGATCTGTTTTGACTTGATGGTTATTGATCTTTCCCCAGACTTCATGCAACATTAGGCTGGGATTCTGCCGTGTGTTCATTAATGCCAGAGTGGAAACTTCCTCCAGGCTTCTGTGCACTTTTCATTTATACTCAGTGACAGTCTCACCAGGTGACCAGGTGATGCCCTGGAGTGTGAATCCATAAAAACAATCAGTTATGTGAGGCCAGCTCTGTAGAGCAGAAAGAGCACTTGACTAAGAGGCGGGCGCCCGCCTGCCTTCCTGTCCTGACCCTGCCTCCGATGTCATACCCACTCTCTGGGACTCGGTTTTGCCATCTGTAAAGGACGGTTTTGAAGGTTCACTTAACTCTAAAAGGCGATACCTCTAAAACTGACTCTAAAAACTAACGGCAATGATTCGAGTTGAGAATGTATTTTAACACAGAACTTTATGCATTCAATAACTTACAACTTAATTGTCTACAAATAAAAATAGTTGCTTAACCCACAAAGGTCAGTGTTTTGGAACTCAGTGAAAGTGATGAGTCCCTGATAATTAATCCATTTATCCATTCACTTATCTGACATGTGCTGATTGCATCCTCTGCACCAGGCACTATATGCAAAGGAGAAAGACTGGAGAAGCAGTGGTACATTATGCAAACATGTTCTTTACCAATGTGAAAATCATTTTCAGTTGGGAGAGGTGGCAATCATGCATCATTGCAAATATGAGAACTTACAAGAACAAGGAGTCCGTGATAATATGGGCGTGTATAGAAAAAGTACCTAACCCACTGGGAAAAAGACTTAATGGCCAATCCAAGTGTGAGCTTTAAAAAAATACATTACTTAGACTCACAAATTCTATATATTGATTGAATCACAGTATGGAGATGGCTTATGAGTCACGAGATAGAAACTCAGGTCAAATTCTGACACTTTCCTGCTAAATAATTTTTTATTGGTATATGTTGTGATGATTCTATTCAATTAAAAAAAAAAAGACCCAGTTGGAATGGGAAAAGCTGTATTCATGTCATACAATAGTAAATGTGACAAAAATTGTAGAAAGCTGTAACATAGCATGTTGTCCAAATATGACCCATAGGATACAGTCATAAAGCATCTTTAGTTTTGTTTCTTATTATCCCTTTATATTTGTTGAGTAGTATTACGTTGTTAGCTTCCCCTCTGCTCCTGTATAAAAACAGAATGTCTTTTCTGATGAGCAGTAGGTAATGCAAATCCAACATTTACTTAATGTAGCAAAACACAATCTCAATTCAGGGATGTCTGATACCATGTAACAGCCAACTCTTTAGTCTCCATTCTAAAGAGCCTTCCCTTCTGCTACCCCTGCTAGGGCTGGAGTTGTCTCTGCAGCCCAGAAAGGTAGGTGAATCTCACTTTGCTTTCTCTTTCTCACTTACCTTTTCCCCTACTTTTCAGCTGTTGTTTCTAACCTCTCTGGGGCTGCAGTATGGATGAGGATGGAGGATAAACAAGAGGATCAGAAAAGGTCCGACTTGACTGGCCTTGCTATAACTTGACTGCAACTTCAGTGAGCCTGATAGGGTCATAGCTGGCTCTCTGAAGGAGCTTTTCTGATCTCAGAGACCAGCCCCCATCCAAATAACCTCCCATCTGAGGCCTCTTCATTTAGTGGGGTGCGTCCCTGCTTCCCTGTGTTCCTTCAGTTATTCTCTGACTCTAGTAATTTCTCCAGCTTCCCTCCAATGAGGTCTATTCACCCTTCTAGGCACTCATGTTTCTCAGAATGTCAGATTATTTTGGCAGCTAATACTTGGGTGACACTTACAAAGCACTAAATATTTTCCTCATTTAATCCTCACAATTTCCTATGTTAGTATGATTATCACCCTTATTTTTACAGATACAGAAACTGAGCCTTAGAAAGCTTAGGGAGGCCTGGCTGGGTAGCTCTGTTGGTTAGAACATTTTCCCAATAAGCCAAGGTTGCAGGTTTGATCCCCGGTCAGGGCACATACAATAATCAACCAATGAATGCATAAAGAAGTGGAACAACAAATTGATGTTTCTCTCTCTCTTTCTCTCTCTCTCAAATCAATAAATAACATAAAATATTAAAAAAAAAAAAGAAAGAAAAAGAAAGCTTAGGAAGCTTGTGTAAGAACTCATAGCTTAAATGGGGAGGACCTAAGATTTGAGCCCACACAGTCTAGCTTAGAGACCTTCTTTTAACAGCTCTTCTGCATTCAACTCCATGCTGGTTTTCTCTGGCTCAGCATCCTGCCTGGGCTACAGAGAACATTTTGGGGGTACAGGCTGGCCAACCCATCTGTCTTCCTTTGTATCTCAGGGTTGGGAGCTGGATGCCAGCCAGCTCACTGGGCAGAGGCCACACACAGAGCTCTCTGAGTCGTCCTGTGAGAGCCCCTCACAAGGCTTGCGGAGAGTGCAGGCACCCCTCTCTGCCACACCTGCATTCCCTCCCCCAGGAGGCAGGAGGTCGGGCTCCCTGGAATGCTGTTTCCCAAGAAATTACCTACTCTTTCTTCAAAGGTCATTTGTCATTTCCCCGGTGGGGCTGAGGGGTTTAGTAGTTTGCTCACTGGTTCTTAGCTGCCCACTTTTCACATGATCTCCTGGAGTGTGCTATCCTCAACTCATTTTGATGTCTGATATATGTCACTTTGGGGTCTGAGCTAAAATTTACATTTCTTATTGAATTGCAAAGTTAAATTCTGCACTGTCTTTGAGCCTCTGTTTCTTCATCTGTAACATAGAGATTACTCTGCTACATATCATACATGGTTGTTATAGGGATCAACTTATATAACATCTGGAATAGGTTAGATAAACCTAAAAGTTCTAAAAGAAGTGTGGAAGTCGTTTGGGCAGTTATAACTGTGACCTGTGCCCTTTTCTCCCTTTGGAAATTTTATTTTGTTTCCCCTTTCTGGAATCTTGCTCTCACTTCCTTATATATGAATTTCACATGGTCTTTGAGAGTCAGTCCAAAAGTCTCTTGCTCTGTGAAATTTTCTCCGACTTCTAACTCGGAGCCCTTTGCTGTACCTTTTATGAGGTTTTATATTCTGCTTGCTCTTTTAAGAGCTACCTTTATAAACCTTTCCCAAGAAAAATTACAAATATGGAGAATCATCATCATCATCATCATCATCATCGTCCTGGTACCTACTTATTTTGTGCAAGAGACTTAAACAGATTATCTTGGAGACTTGAGCTATTTTGGCAAAGTCTATAATGCTTAAACCAATTACATAGATGAGACTACTAAGAATTGCAGAGGTTAAGAGACCTTCCAAAGCTGGACAGCTGGAAAAATATGGAACTGAGTCATCAGTATTTTTTTGTTCAAATCCAGTAATTCATAAATAAATAAATAAAGTTAGTTTATTATTATTTTTAGTACCAACATCAAACTACCACCACCACTGTTCCTCCTCCTCCTCCTCCTCCTCATCATCATTTCAATGTATCTCTCAAAATCATTGTCCCTTCTTCAGAGCTCAAGAGAAGCCTAGATTGGTGCAGGTTTTTTGTGCTGCATGCATAGAGTATTTATAAACGGCAATTCACATACTTGTCATTTTATTTTTAAAAGAATCTTTATTGCATGCCTGCTACATTCCAGGCAATACTCTAGTTGCTGTGCTGATGATATAATAGTTAACAAAATAGACAAAATCTTTTTATTCATTTAACTTATATTTAGAAGGGTTGAGGGGGGCAAATAATAAATGAATATGTAGTATGTCAGGAGTGATATGTTTAATGAAGAAAAATAAAGCAGAAAAGGTGACAGAATGTGAGCATTCTGTGTTTTAAAACTCTGTTATAGACATCTCAGTCACCTTCCAGCAGCCTTCTTAGGAAGATGGGGTCAGTATTACGGTCATTTATACACAGATGAGAAAAGCTGCAGGTCATATAACTCACTACCATTCCTGTTTCATCAAAGCCACCTCCTGTTGACCTGACCCCTTACACTCTAGGAACTTCAACGTTAAGTGGTATTTTGCTTTCATGGTGTAGTGGAAGCTTGAAAGATTTATCGGTGTGATAGGTTAGATTATTGTTCAGCGAATATTCACTCTCCCTCAGCCACTGTGCGTCAGACATGCTTTCCTATCTCATTGATATTGGGCTTGACCATTTAACTTACTTTGATCATTGGCATGTTAGCAGGTGTGCCAGTGAAAGCTTGAAATGTGCTGGCACAGTGGAGTTTCCTTCTTGTACCTTGTCATATCTCTGTGGGAAGATGCCCCACATAGTCTGCTGGTCCAAAGAGCATGAGAGACTCGTGAAGCAGACCTGAGCCCAACCTGCAGCTTGCAGCAAGGGAAGCCCAGTCTGAACAATCTGCCCCTCAGTGGGCCCGCAGACACATGGATGAATACAGTATTGAATGAAAAAAAATACGCTGGTGTGCCACTTAATGGCAGTCACTGGCTAATACTAGAATCAAGGATTAAATAAATCTCTGCTTGCTCAATCTGGCTCTTTACTTTGGCAGACTTCTTTAATTTTTTAGACTCTAAGTTTCTTCATCTGTAAAATGGGAATAAAAAGGAAACATCATGGTTTTTGTCTTGATAAAGAGAACAGATGATATATATGAAGCACCTGACGTATGGTAGATGCTCAATAAATTTTTTCTCAATATCCAAAAGCTTTGAGCATGCCTCTAGGTTTCCCAAGCAAGCTCGGCTTCTCAGACATGGACTCTGATCCACTGTTCAGGACTGCTCTGGCTTCCTCCTGGCCACCTTCACCAGTCTCCATTCTTCTCTGCCCATGGTCATTTCGACACTTTTTCACTTCTGGAGAAATTTTAGTGAGTGCACAGCCTTAGTTGGATAGTCCATGCTGGCATTCAAGCTCCAATATGTGTTTATGATTATGCTCTATTATCTTAATTACAACAATGCGAGGGAAGGAGTGGGGTAGAAGGATTTAAAAAGAAAACTTCAGACAAATGCCCCATGAAAAATAACCCGTAGTTAGGGGAGGACAGGCCTGCGATTGTGGTTATAATTGGAAATGGTCCTATTAATAAAATACTTACTCATTCTATATAACAAAAAAATGGAAGCACTTTGCAATTACCCAGTTTCAAATGAAATTAACATTCCATGGCGTTCCCCATAAATGGTTGGTTCGCACACAGGGATGAAGACAATTAGCTTGGAAGTGAATGAGGGCTGTAACTGGAGAGAGGGTGAGGTAGGGAGGGTCAGGCACGTCCAAATTCATCAAGATGGTGAAAGGGATTTAGACTTTGCTGCAAATGGAAAACACTGAAGGTCAGAGTAGGCATTATGTTCAAGAAGAACAGTGAAACTTCAAGGACTGGCACCATCAGGCAAGCGATAGAGATATTCATAAGCTTCTTGAGCAGGTAACTCTAGCCATATGAAAAGAATTGGCATTTTTTGAACTGAAGATGACTTTGGACTTCTGCATCTTTATATATACCACCTAGGGAAACTCTCTTCTTCTCCTTTGCTATACCACACCCAGCATCCAAGTGTCGCTTAGGTCCTTGTGCTTTGCAGGTGATTGCTAAAGTCAGCCAGACAGGTAGACATCTCCCTCCCCTTGGCTTTCTGGATGTGGCATTCCACATCCTCCTCTTGACCTTTTCTCTAGTGGTTGAGTCACCAATTAACTGAAGAATTATTTTTCATGTTCGGCCTAACTCAATCCACTCTGTAATTTAACTTCTTCTTTGTATAATTCATTGCATCATTAGGCTTTTTTGAGAACTGCCTTGGAAATGCCACCTGGATGATACGGGCTTCCAGCAGGTTTCCTACTGTCTTGGATCCATGTGGCTTCTTCTTTTTTTTTTTTTTTTTTTTTTGTTCCAGTCTGTAATTGCTAGAGATGTTCATGTTTCCCCTCCACTTCCCTTTTCTGTATTCAAATACAGCTCAGGATATAGATGTTCCGGCCATAAAAAGAGGCAGGTGGGAGGTTGTGGGCTTTCTCTTGTCAGTGTCTTCCATTCTCAGACATCATTAACTTATCACACACCGGTGGAGACTTGCCAGTGTGCCACACTGCTGATGACTTGCTGCTGTATTGCAGCTTTCTTTCACCTAAAATCAGATAATGGATCAAGTCTTTCTAAGCCCAGGTGCATGGACGGGAGGGTTTGTGTCTGTGTGTGTATTGGAGGGATGAAGAAAGGGAGTTGGGAATGGTATCTACCTAATCTTGGACATACAAGAACAAGGTGAATTTCTTTGGGTTTCTGCTCACAAGAAGGCAATTCAAATTAAGACTTTCTTAATTCCTCTGTAATTACTGAAAGGCAATTAGAATAAAACTTAGAGCCTCCCTGGTCTTCCCCATCTTTAATACTTGAATTTCTTCTCTGTTATTTTTGGAATGTGACACCTCCACCTGATTACTTCCAGTTTCAGAGGACTTACCACCTCCACAAGCTCTTCTTTCCATATTTAGAAAGCTCTGCCAGGTAGGGGGCTCATAAAATAGTAAATGTTACTGCTCTGACTGTTACTGATATTATTAATTTTAAGGTCATGGATCTTGGTTCTAGAGAACCCTCCTGCTCACTGCCCAGGTAACCATAGTCCAGTGATTCTCAAGTAGGGCTGATTTTTTCCCCTCAAAGGGTATTGGGCAATATCGGAAAGACATTTTTGGTCATCACAGCTCAAGTAGGGGGACTACTAGCATCTAACTGGCAGAGGCCAGGGATGCTGCTAAACATCCTACAATACATAGGACAGTCCTCACAACAAATAATTATTCAGTTCCAAGTGTCAATAATGCTCAGATTGCAAAATCCTGCCTTAGTCAAGAACCTTAGCTGTCTCAGGGTGTTTTCCCTTATGTAAAAGAGATATAAATAAAGTTTGCTTCACAGTATCATTGAGAATTACATGAAATTATATTTGCCAAGCACTTTTTTTTATTTCAATTACATTTTACATACAATCTTATATTAGTTTCAGGTGTACAACATAGTGATTAGACATTTATGTAACTTATGAAGTGATCACTTCAATAAGTCTAGTACTCATCTGACACCATACATAGTTATTACAATATTATTGACTATATTCTCCATGCTGTACTTTACATCCTTGTCACTGTTTTTATAACTGGCAATTTGTACATCTTAATCCCTTCCCTTTTTTCACTCACTGTAGCAGGTGCCTGGCCCAATTTAAGCACTCAAAAAATTAGCTCTTGTAATTATCACATATATAACACATGTACCATGGTACATGGGATGTAGCTGCAGTAATAAGAATGTTAAACATCAGTATTAAACGTTGTGCTAGTACCACAACCATTCAAATGATTGAAGCTAGTTCATATTTACTCCCTCACAGTGTCTTATTTGTTCCTTATGATACCATTACAAGCCTTCATATCAGCCCACCTTCTCATACCTGGACCTGCTCTACTTTGCTAATAATATTCTTAATGTTACGCTCAGTTCTTAACACAGTCCTCTACGTGTGGTCTGAGCAATGCACAGTGGAGAGGTCCCCTTCTTGGTTCTAAGACTCTATGCTTTTATTAATGTAGCCTAAGACTATACATTACTTCCTCAGTGGTCACCTTACTGTTAACTCACATTGAGATCTCTGAGACCTAAGTTATTGAATGGATATTGCATAGTAAGGAGAGAAGGGAAGAACACCCAGCAAAATGTGTGTTTGTTACCTTATTGGAGAAGAGTCTCCCAAAATCTGCTTGGGCACCCATGTCTAATCCAAGCATGGAGTGTCCAAATTTGGAGGTGTAAATCAGGAGGTGACTGCAAGAAATAAAGGATGAGGAAGAAGAGGGGCCAGTCCTAGGGGGGAGGGAGAGAGAGAGAGAGAGAGAGAGAGAGAGAGAATGCTGTTTATAATCAGGGAACACACCTCTGAACAGCAGCTGGAGTGGGAGTCTCCTCGCAGGCCTATCACAGTCTCCAGTTGCTACCGGATGAGCTTGCCTTGGATGTGCTGTCTGTCCCTTGCTTTTTCTCACATCTCACTACCTTACTGTGCACCTCTAGCAAAATCAGAGTATTCCTCAAGCCCCACCTGCCCATGCACGCAGGCTCCCTGTACAAATGTCTTCCTGGGGTGGATCTCTATTATTTCACTAAAAACATCAGAGGAAGAATTTGTCCTGCTCCACTGAAGACACGATTACCTCTTCTCTACTGCCTTAGCTGAGTGTTTTGGCTGCTCCCTAGAAAAATGATAGAGAAATAAAGAAGGTATCCATAACTTAGCTGAGCCCATTTTAACCAGGACGAAATAAGAAAGGAAGGAGATAATTCAGGATTATCTAGTGAGGGAATAAAACTAATTCCTGGATGCCTATGTGACCCATATCCACGTGGCACCCACCCAGGCATGCTTGAGACAGCCCCGCCATCCCACAGGTTGACTGATCCTTTTTCTGTTCCTTCTACATCCTTCTTTTGCTCCTCTTCCCATTTGCACCATTTCAGCCATGGTTAAGGTCATAGGTGTCAGACCAGTTTAGACTTCAGGCCAAGCTCTGTCCCCATATGAGAATACTAATATCACCCACTTCCCAGGCTTGTGGTGAGTAGCATGTGAGGTCATGGTGCCTGGCATGGAGTAAACCCTCAATAAGTCAACAAATGTGACTTAAAGGTATCACTGGTGTGCTTATTTACGTCTTTCTTGTAGATGTCCTCCTCTGCATTAGTAAGTGAAGAACCACTGAGGCTCAGAGAGGCAGTGCCATAGCACTCAAGGGTGAGCAGATGCTAACAGGCAGATCCAGGATTTGAACCTCAGCATCCTGATAAAATAATTTCGCACCATATTTTTACTGTGTTGTTTTTTCTCACCTGTTTGTATGTGCACCGTCTATTGGATGAAGGAGGTGAAGAGCAGAATTTAGAAGCCCGGTCTTTATGGTAATAGTGAAGTGGCAATGTTGCAAACCTTATAGTACCCCAGCTTATCAAATGTTTTAACATGCATCTCACAGACATTTTTATTTACCAAGGTTCAGAGAGGCTTGGTGAGATGTCCCAAGTCACACAGCAGCTAGGCTAGAACTGAAGATCTGGTCTTCTTCCTCCAGACCTGCTGAGTTGCTCTTCAGGATTCTCTGCTTTCCCTCCCCCGATGTTGCTCCCTAGCTTTCTGCTTTCATTTCTGTGTGGCGGTGGCATGTAATCACAAATTATAAAGCAGGCCTGCTCTAGCTATCATGTAGAAATGGGAAATTGAAATTATAAGTCATTAAATGGAAAATCCTGAACCTTATAGTAACACCAACTCAGCCTCAATCCATTATTGTCTATATATTTAGCCAGTCTATTTTTAAGAGTTTAATATTGAGAAATAGGACATATAATGTAGCTGCATTAATTTCACTCCAAAATCTCTGCCATTTGCTATAGTTGACTTACGTGTGTTTAAATTTATAACCACCCTTTTGCACTGGGAAGATTTGTCCTTAATTTAAAGGAAGATGGGTGGAAAATCTGCCTGTTGAAGTAGTGAGAATTGTACACATTTTATAGCCTACTCTCTGGTCAACCCCTGCCCCTCACGAGCATGGGCCAGTCATGTACCTGAGTCACCATGCGTATTTTTCATATCCTCATTCAGTGCCCAGTTACATAGACTACAAGGCATTGGTTCATCCTTTCAGCAAGCATAGTTCGACCCAGAAAGCTCTGAATAGATGTCTCACGTCGATTGTAGATGGTTGTCATTTCTGCGATCGTTCTCCTAATTATCATTAATATGGTCTAAAGGGAAGCTGGCTGAGAGGGGTTCCTTTCATCTACTCCAGAGTCATTTCATTAAACCCTGCTTATTGGTCCCACTCCAAAATAAGCCATGAAGTAGTATTTGAAGGTATTTGTCCAACTCTGCTATTTATAGGCTACGTGACCCTTGAAAAATTAATTAACCTTGGTGTGCATCTCTTATCCATTTGTAAGCTGAATATAATGAAATGCATCTTGGAAGGTTGTGTATCAGTCAGCTCTTGCCATAAGAATGCTATATAACAAATAACTACAAAATCTCAGTGGCATCCAGTAATAAATGTCAATCTGTCAGGTATCTGAAGATGGGATGGAGTGTTGTGCTCATCTCAGATAGGTTTAGTCGCCTGCTGAAGGTTGGCTGGGGTCAGTGGCCTAGGCTGTAAGGGGTCAGGTGACTCTGTTCTATGCTGTAGAGCTGTGAATCTGCCATGAGTTGCTCATCTTCCTTGAACCAACAGGCTAGCTGGGAGAGGTCCTTCTCATACTGGTGGCAGATGTACATACATGTGTGAGCAGAAATATGTGATGCCTCTTGAAGCCCAGGCTTATAACTGGTGCATGCTGATTTCTACCACATACCATTGGCCAAAATACGTCACAAAGCCAGGCAGAAATCAAACATCAGTGAGTACACTCCATCTCTACTGAGGCTGTGTCAAGGCTATGGGTGCAGGGAGGGGTAAAGGAATGAGGCTAATGGTTCCATAGACTGCAGTCAGATATAAGAATGACATGAAATGATGTTAAATTATGGCTGTAGTTACCATAAAATAATACCTTTCACATTATAAAGATTCCATAAATGGTAAATGCGATTGTGACTAATGAGATAATCTTGGTAAATTGAAATAGTGTGTTTAGGTGAACCTTGAAATAAGATAAACCAGATCGTTGGCCAGATAGCTCGGTTGGTTAGAGCATCATCCTGTTGCGGGTTCAATCCCCATTCAGGGCACATACAAGAATCAACCAATGAATGCATAAAGAAGTGGAACAACAAATTGATGTCTCTCTCTCTCTTTCACTGTCTCTCTCAAATCAATAAATAAAAAAAAGTAAAATAAATAAATAAAAATAAAATACATCTTTTTTAAAAAAATATAAACCAGAGAAGTTCAAGCTACCTCTCTGGGGGGAAGAAGTGAAAACAAGACAAGTTTAAATTTCTGGGGAGGAAGGGAGCAGGCCTAAGAGCATGGAACTCTCTTGTCTCTGCCAACCAGGTGCCAGAAAAACAACTTCCTCCTTGGCTCATAATGATGGAGTTAGACCTTTGTCAGTAACTTCCCCAGCGTTTGCCACAATAGAGCTAAAATTTGTGACCTGGTGATTGATCTCTGAGAGGTCAAAGCACACACTTGACGAGCATGACACAGCAAGCAATGAAAGTAAACAGAGGCCCATGAGCCGTACTGTATTTTCAGGACTCAAGTTGCAGCCGTATCCAGGTCCCAGGTCATGGGCTAAATCCAAGGTATAACGGTGATGGGCACTGGCTGAAGTATAGTGGGGATGGAATCCCTGGATGTTACGGGGGCCGGGGGTGATAGTGAAGGTTATACGTGGGAGGACAGCAGGGAAGTCAGAGTCCAGTCTTCAGTCAAAGGCCATGAGTTACCCAGTAGGGAAATGGAGAGCTTAGCAAGTGCTAAGCCTTGACTTGTGCAAGGCCCCCCTGCAAGCTTATCTCATTTAAGCTGGATAACAATAATGATAATAAAGGCTTTACTTTATTGAGTGTTTAATCCATTTGGGGTACTGTGCTAAACACTTGGCATATATTATGGCATTGAATTAAATGAAAAAAAATCCCACAAAAACTCATGATGCTTGAGGGAGATTTATGCTCAAGGTTTTACAGATGAGGAATTAAGGCTTAGAGAAGTTGAGGAACATTTCCGATATCCAATATCACATAATGTATAAGTGATCGAACGGGACTTTAAACCCAAGTGTTTCCATGCACCCTGCGTATCCGAGGTAACAGTGATAGGTACAGGAGAGGGTGGTGAGGGCAGAGAGCAGGGCTCGCAAAATAGGTGGATTTCTGAGCTAGGATCTTGGAGAGTCAGCTCTTCTTCCTAGCTCGAAATAGTGTTTCTTGGTAATAAAATTGTGTCTTACTTTATGCTCTAGAAGAGACAAACTTGTGGAATTTTTTTCTACAGTCCGTGCCCCTCGGGTCTGCTGACACTGCTCTCCGTATCTCTGGCTTTACCTGGTGTGGCGTTCTTTCAGGCTTAGCAGAGTTGGAATCTCCTGTGGGAAATTTCCAAAGCCTTTTTGCTCATAGAAGGAATCAGAGGGCATGTTTTCAGTGTTCTCATCGCATGTCCCTTTTTATGTGGACATTTAGCACAATCTATTTTCATTGTCATGTTTCTTTCACTAAACAATGTCACGTTTTAAAGAAGGGACCATGTTCAGCTCATCAGCATGTCCCCGGTGTCCACCTCTGAAACGGTGCTCAGGAATGGTGTTGGATGAAGAATTCCAAGTGTATAACATAGGTGCCCTCCAGCGCCGAGTGCTCAACCACACGCGTGGTCTTCCTGTGCACTTACAGAAGGGATGGATCTAGCAGAGGAATCGGCCTAGTGACTGTGAGTCCTATCAGGTCCCGGGCATGCGCATTTCACCAGGTTGGGTGGAACATCCAAATTTGCTAGGATGGCTACTTTAAGACCTTTGGGCAATAATAATGGTATGCTTCATCCTGAAAATCCTTACTCTGTACCTGGCACTGTGATAAGCATTTTAGCATTTTATTTAATCCAAAAACAGCTTTATGAAGTTGGAATTATAAACCCCATTTTAATACTCGGAGAAGCCAAGGCTCTGAGTGGTTAAGTGATTTGCCCGTATCTCATAGCTGGAAAGAAACTTGGCTAACATTCCAAACTGTGGCTAAACCCACAGCCCTTGTCCATAGCTGTGCCTTGCCATCAAGGTGGTAATAAAGTGACTAGGAAGTCTTTGTCCCAGACTATCCAGTCGCTTACTCTTTCTTTCTTGAAGTGGGCTTTTTGGCTTGTCTTATCATCCCCAGCCTGACCTTTGAAAAATCTCCTTTGCTTTCGTGGCTGCATATAAGTGGGAGGTTGTAAGGACAGCATTCGTTGGGAGAGGTGAAAGCGCTTTGCAAACTGAAGAGCGCAGTTCCCTGTAGTTATTGCATCAATCTTACTGAAGGCTTATTTTATTTACATTTAGAATTACAGGGCCATGGAGCAGGAAGAATCTTAGAGACCATCTGTGTCCTGGTTAGGGAAAATGGAACCAATTCCAGAGAGCTTGGAAGGGATTGTGGGTTTTTTTTAACAGAACAGAGGAAAATATCACTAAATTTAATTCCATCTTTCAAACTCAGTGCAGTCCTCCAGCAGAAATTATGACCACCCCACAGGTCTGCAGTTTTCACTGGCAGGCCCACAATCGTATGTATAACAAAAGGCCATTTCTATGTTTTCCAATTTATATTTGTTGCCGTTTGTTCATTTGTCTTGTCTGCAGGCATTTGCTTGAAGATAAGCTGCACCAGGCATCAAAGGTTTAAGGAAATATAGGGGAGAAAAAACTACAAAGTGAGAAAATTCTATCCATCAACTTTTTATCCCTGAGGATTGAGAAGAGGTGGCCATTTAAAAAAAATATACATAGGTTTTAAATGTGTTCTCCTGGTGGAGTATTCTCATTTGGCTAAGGAACATTGTCTGTTTTCTTCCTCACTTTTTTTTTTCCATCACCATTTATTCCCCCATACTGCCTTCTACCTCCACCCACCTCCCTCCCTGCCCTGCAGTTACCACACTGTTGTCCCTGTCCCTGAGTTCTTTTTCTTTTTTTTTCCTTCTTTGCTCGATCCCGCCCCCCCCCCCCCCGTCCCACAACCCTCCCCAGATCTGTCAGCCTGTTCTGTATCTGTGAGTCTGTCTCTATTTTGCTTGTTAGTTCAGTTTGTTCATTAAATTCCGCATAGAGTGAAGTCATATGGTACCTGTCTTTCTCTGACTGACTTATTTCATACTTATTTTAATTTTTTTCTTTTCATGAAACGGTGACTCCTATATGAGATGAAATGTTGGGTTCAGTGACTGGACTCTCACAGTTTCCAGATTTCGTGTTTTCCTGCATTAATATCCAGTCTTCCCAGATAAGGAGTACTTTAGGACTGAGCCATCTTCTCTTATTTCTGTCCTTCTAGTCCTGGCATTTGACTGTGCCCAGTCTAGAGCCAGGGGATGCAAATTGACGTCTGTATTAAGGTTCTTCAGAGAAACAACCAATATGAGGTACACACATAGGATGGTTATATACATCCCATCTCTCTCTATAGAGTTGGCCCTTGAACAACATAGAGGTTAGGGATGCTGACCCCCTGCGCAGTAGAAAATCCACATACAACTTTTGACTCTGTATTAATTGAAAAAAAAAATCTGTGTATAAGTGGACCTGTGCAGTTCATACTGTGTTATTCAAGGGTCCACTCTATGTATTTATATATCTATATCATCTCTATATCTATATCTATCTATTGAGAGATTAATTGAAAAATTGATTGATTTTAAGAAATTGATTCGTATGATTGTAGAGGCTGATAAGTCCAAAATCTTCAGGGCAGGCTGGTACACTGGAGACCCAGGAAAGAGAAGATGTTGCCGCTCAAGTCTGAAGGTAGTCTGGTGGCAGAATTTCTTTTTTCCTTGAGGGAAGGGCTGTTTTTTTTTTTTTTCTGTTAAGACCCTCAACTAATTGGATGAAGCCCACCAACATTACGGAGAATAATCTGCCTTACTGAAAGTCTTACTAATTTAAATGTCAATCTCAGCTAAAAAATACCATCACAGAAAAGTCTAGAATAATGTTGGACCAAATGTCTGGGTTCCATGTCCTGGACAAGTTGATACATATATTAAACATCACAAGATCTGAGGCTAAAATTATCCTAGAATTTGGGAAAGCAGGGAAGAGTGGAAATAGGAGACGTGAATGTGAGACTTTGGTCTGCTTACTTGGATCATGACTTTGTCTCTTGGTGCTTCTAGTTTCACCTCTGAATAAAAGGGAGAATATTTACTCTCTAAAATAATTTCCAAAGTGGATCCGTTATAATGAAGATGGCTTTCAAAAATGAATGAATGAATGAACGAATGAATGGAGTGACCAATCACGGAGCTAAAGGGTGAGAGAAAGTTAGGTAATGACTCCTCTCTCTTGAGCAGTCACTAGTTCCTGAAGCTCTGTGGGACAGTTTATGGACATAGATACATCGAGTCCTCCCAATGACCCCGCAGACATTTGCAGAGGAGGAAACTACAGGTTGTAAAAGAGAAGGGAGTGACTGAAGGTTACACAATGGGCAGAGTTTACATTGGAACCCTTTTTTACTTGCAATAGGCAACATGGCCAGCTGTGCCTTGGTTCTCTGAACATAGTTCTGTAACAAGACAGAACTGGGAAAAGGGGCCATGAGCTGAGCTTAGCACCTCCAGGCTGGACAGTCTTAATCGTCAACCCTGAGCAAAGTTCTTCTGACATGGCTGGTCGGTCTCCAATCAAGATGAATCCCCCGGCTCCAGACAGGGCCAGGCTGCCTGGGGCTCCTTGCCCAGATGATTTAAGAGGGGCTGGGCTGTCAGAGTCACTTTGCAGGTGCCATCTGAACTCCAAGGCTGAGATACCCATTTCCATCTCCCAGGCAGGCCAGAAAGAGTACCTGTAGGGTGACGTAGGGGATGGATCCGTGTGATTCGTCACTGCAACCTGGATCTAAATCTTAGCTCTGCTGTTTCTAAGTTGTGTGACCCTAGGAGATGATCCAATTCTCTGAGTCTCAGTTTCCTCATTTCTGAACAGCAGCTAATGGTACTTCCATTTCGAGATTTTTAGGAGGAATACATGAGGAAACACAAGGAAATGCTAGACTGCTTGCTTGGCAGGGTTGATATTCAAGAATTGTGAATTTTCGCCCTGGTTGGTGTGGCTTAGTTGGTTGGAGCATTGTTCCATAGCCAAAAAGTTGCTGGTTCAATCCCTGGACTGAGTGCAAATGGAAGGCAACTTATTGATGCTTCTCTTTTGTATCAGTGTTTTTCTCCCTCTCCCTTCCCCTTTCCTTTCCTCTCTCTCTCTCTGAAAGTAATGAAAAAATGTCCTCTGGTGAGGATTAAAAAAAAAAAATCATGAATTTTCTTTCAGCATAGGCTGGGTGAGTCTAGAAAAATTACAGGGGATGATAAAGGTGATCCAGGAACTTGAATCTGAACTTGTACAAGTTTTAGTGATAAACCATCCCGGGCTATAAGGAGGGAGAGAGAAGCCAGTGAGAGTTTTATGCACAGTTGTTGAGTATCAGTGTGGACACAGTGTGCAGTATCTGTTCCGCAGAGTGGAGTATCAGACAGGAGCTTGCCTGGTATCTGGAAACTAACACATCCCTCATGCCTTGGCAAAGACACTCAGGGTCCAACTTCTTTTTTTCCTTCTCTTTCTTCTCGTGCCTTCTCTGTCTCCTCTGGTGTCCTTCCTAGCCCTCTTTTTCTTCTCTCTCTCTCTCTCCAGAGTTTTCCTGCCCTCTCCTCTCCTTTTCACTCCCCTTTGCCTCTTCTTTTCCTGTCTCTTACCCTTCATCATTAAACACAGTTTTACTTTCCATTCTTGCTTCCTCTTCCTCCTCCCTCTCCCCTTTTCCTCTCCTCTGCTCTCTCTCTGTCTTAGCTTGGGGACAAGAGCTTCTCTGCTCAAGCCCCAGTGGTTTATTTCATTAAACTTGACAATCTCTCACATGTCAATTAGAAGGAGACAGCTCCCCCCACCCTCTTCCCCTGCTTTCCTGGGCCCGCCGCGATGCTCAGATCAAGCACCATCTGTTGCATTCATCCAGGCGACAGGCGAGCATTTTGCTGCTCTAGGGAGGCAGAGCTCAGTGGGTACCAGGAGGTAACGTGGCTTGTTTGGACAACTTGATATATTGATATTGATAGAACTACCAAATGGAATTGGGAGGGCTGGAGTGGGAAGAAGAATGGTTCGCAGGATGAAGTAGGCCATGGAGGAGGGGTTTGCACGAGCACAACCCCCCTAAGCCTGCCTGGGCTTTGGCACTGTCGCCGAGGCAAGAGCCGCCAAGCAGATGGAAGGGATTTTCTGTAGTGAGGATCAGAAACCCTGCAGCTCAGGAGAGCAAACCTCCCCTCTCTGTGTGTCTTCCTCTTCTCCCAATAGCCAGCTCTGCATCTGCTTGGGAGAAAGTAAAGCAGAAATAACACGATGGGATGGCGCTGACCTTTAGGAATTGCTGAATGTCACAGCCACGATGAAAAGGAATGATGTATCGGTCGAGGTTCTAAAGGGACAAAGAAGACACCCTTCAAAGGGATCTTAAAAAAAAGTTCAATGAAATGACTATTTATAGAGGTGCAGGCAGAGTGAAGAGAATCTATATGGGGCCAGTGAGGAACTAGGGACAAGAATGACCAGGAAACTACTACCAACCCCATGAACTATGAAGGGGCAGGGAGAGGAACTGGTTTTATTGAAGCTCGTGAGAACAGGGTTTGTGGAGAAGGGCCAGAAGCTATAATGGTCAGGGGTCCCAGTCTCTATCAAAATATAACACAGAAACAAGAAAGGGCAAGGGAAGACATGCCCCCAAATCCTCTCCTTCCACATGCAGAGCATCCCACTGGGAAAAACCAACTAGTAGTCAGATAACAAGGAGCCACTAAGTGCCCCAGAGAAGATCTGCCTTCAGGACACAGAGTGGGGCAGAATGAACGTGGGAGTGGAGGACAGATCTTGGGGTGCAGATGGAGAACAGACATTATAGATCAGGAATGTTACCTATTACTGGGCCAGAATCTCCTGTTCTGAGCATTACAAACTCCCCCTCTCTAACTATTCAAAAGAATGCACGTGTAGAGTCTCCACAGAGTCCCTTTCTCTCTTGTGAGTGTGAGACCCACATAGCTACTATCTACTCAACACCTCCACATAGACATCTGATAGACACCACAAAGTTTTCCTATCTAAAACATATTTTCTTCCAGGGATTCTCCTCAAATTGAGAGGTACCATCATTCCAGGAGTGTCTGTGGTTTCCAGAAGATCAGGAGTCATCCTCCTTACCTTCCTTTCCCACGTCTACCTTTTCCAGTCACTCACCACATTCAGAGGGAGTTGTACCTAAGAAATTACTCTGATGTGCCCACTTCTCTTTCTGGACAAACCTACTATTTCTGTCTCCCCTCTCTGCTATGATCTCCACTTTTTTATTTCTACTTCCACTGCCCTATCCAAGCTACTGTCATCCCGTATGTGGACTCTGCACCATCTCCCCATTGATCTTACTTCCACTTCTGTTCTTTCTGCAACGAATTCTTCTCTGCTGTCAGCACAATCTGCCCTAAATGAAAATTGGATCAAGTCACTCTTCTATCTAAAACCTTCAGTGCATTCTATCCTTAACAAGGCCCAGAACAGTTAGGGTTAGGATCAGGGTCAGGGTCAGGGTCAGGGCTAGGATTAGGATTAAGATTTCTCTCTAACTTTATTTCAGGCCACTAACCAGTGTTTCAGGCCCAGTGGCCATTGTAGTTTCTTCTCATAATCCTTCTTTCTCCTGGGGTGGGTAGAAGAGTCATTGTTTAGATTCTTTCCTCTGCCTATTTTGCTCTTTTAACTTCACTCCCGCACCCCTACCACTTCCTTCACACTTAACACATTCTTTTCAGACCTTTGCTCTGCTTGCTTCCTCTAAAGAAGTTTCCATGATTTGCCTAGACTGGCTCATATTCCTCTAATAGGGTCTCTTATATCATCTTTCACATCTCTTTTATTATAGGTATCATTTATACATTTTACAATTATATGTCTGTCCTTCCATTAATATTAGCCTTCCTGTTCAGATGGTGGGCATCAAGAGGAGGTTTTGCTTGCTTGTTTTTCACCGGGGTACCTTGTAGTAGACTGCTCGTCTATGCCCTCTGCAAATTCATATGTAGAAGCCTTCACTTCCAGTGTGACTATGGGTTAGTCTACTTGGGCCGCCCTAACAAAATACCATAGACTGGGTGGCTTCAACAACAGAGTGATTCGCAAACAGTTCTAGAGGCTGGAAGTCCAGCATGGTTGGGGCCTGGCTTTTAGACAGCTGTCTTCTCTCCATGTGCTCACATGGCCTTTCCCTGGTGTGCATATCAGGGGAGTTGCTCTTCCTGTTTTCATAAAGACACCAGTCCTATTTGGCTAGGACCCCACTCTTAAGACAGCATTTAAGTTTATCTACTAAAAGCTCTATCTCCGAGTACAGTCACACTGTGGGGTAACGCTTCAAGGTAGGGAATTTGGGGACACGCAAGTCAATCCACAGCAGACTATATGCTAAGTTGCTCCAGACTTTTGACCACAGTATGGCACCACTCTTACAATTTTGGGCAAATCACCCTCCTGTCTGGGTTGAAAGTGTCAGGAGCGGGCATGACCGTGCCTCTCAGAACTGCTCTGCAGCCACTCGCTGGAGGGTTCTGCATCCCAGGTGTGGGGTTTGGGATCTCGGCTCCCCTTTAAGTAGACCTAACTGAGATCATCTGGGGAGAGAGATGGCAAGATAGGCAGGTGAGGAAGCTTTACCACCACCATATCATTGGTTTGTTTTGTGTTGTCATTTGTCTTTTCCATAGCAAACACAGATTCTCCACTATGTCCCCAAGATGGGGCTTCTCCCAGAGCCCAGTGCCCCAGGCTGCCTTCTGGGCAGGAGCTACCCTGCAGACACATCTGCCAGCGGACACACTTCCCTGGGAAAACAGGAGCTCCTTAGAAATTCATGTTGGGATGTTTAGAAACCTTCCGTGCCCTGTCTAGTGAAACCCCTTCAAAGAAACAGGGACCTTTGGCATGTCCCATCGCTTGGCTTCAGACAGCAGGTAGCTCAGACTGAAGAAAATCCCCAGCCTCTAAAGGCAGAGATGGAGGGTGGGCCGAGTTGGAAGGTTTCAAAGCTGGGGCTGTCTGTAGGACTTTCTCAGAACAAAAGCACAGAGGTCATTCAGCCTTGTTCCTTTTCTTCTTTCTCCTTTCCTCTCCTGGCCTTTTATGTAGTCCCTCTCCTTCCTTCTCAAGCTTTTCTGATTATTTTTCCTTTTATCTTCTTTTCCTCCCTGCACTACTGACCTCACTTTTTCTATCCTTTGGAAGTTTCTACTATTTTGAAATTTTATGAAAATATGGCCACGAACAAATCATGGGACAGGATTGGTAGCAATGGAACATTGGACTAGCAGTTAGAAGGCTCGACTCTGCCACGTGCAAGCTTGGAGTAAGTCGTATGCCATATTTGGTGGCCTCAATTTCCTGAAGTAAATTTACTGAAGCACAATGGGGAGATCATACCAAGTGATCTCGGTATCACAGCACCGTAGTTTTGTCTCCTAAAATGTGGTTTCAACTGTGTACGGCTGTCTCCCTTCACTGCCACTGTTCCTGTTCAAACCACCGTAGCCGCTGGCTGGCCGGCCACTGCCAAAGCCACTGGGCTGGCCTCTCCTGTCACCTGTGCTTGGGTTGCCGAGGCTGCTGTTCATAATTGTTATCAAAGGGACTTAACGTGAACATGCCAATTTCCTGTTGAAACCTTTCAGTGATCAACTTTCGTCACCAAGATACAATCCAGACTCTTTAATGTGACTGAAAAGGTGATCTGACCCCCTCAGTCTCGTCTTCTCACATGCTCTGCTGCAGCCACCCTCAGCTCTTTTCCTTTGCTTGGACACCGTGTTCTTTCTGCCTTCAGGTCTTTGCAGATGCACAGGGTGCTCTTATCCCAAGTTTCTTTAGTAACCCCACCCCGATCCCATGTTCTTTGCGCCTTCCTACTCATTATTAAAATTGCAGTGAAGGTATTGTCTCTTCCAGGAAGCCTGCCTGGACTCCCAGAGATGACCCTTCTTGGTACTTCTCTTACCCTCTGTACTCTCCTATGACAGAGGTTTTGCACAATGTTAGAAATTCCTACCAAGAAATGAATTCCTTGAATCATGGATAGTAGGCATTTTTCACTACCATATTGTAAGAGTTGGAGGCAGTACCTGGCTAACATGATAGGTATTCAATAAATAAGTGTGTAAGCCAGTACATAACTCTATACTGGCACCCGGAGCTTCTGTATCATCCCTGGGTCAAGGAGGGAACTCCAAGGACTCTGAGTCAAGCCCTAACCTCAGCCCCATTACCCACCCTGTAGCTGCAGCGGAGGCGACGCAGGAAACAGTGGAGTCCCTGATGCAGAAGTTCAAGGAGAGTTTCCGCGCTAACACGCCCATCGAGATCGGTCAGCTGCAGTCAACTCCACGCAGCACCTCGGCAGGAAAGCGGAAGCGGAGGAGCAAGTCTCGAGGTAGGATCTCCTACCACCTCTTGCCAGGGCCTCGGCAGGGTGTCCCCAGTCTGAAGATACCAGAAAGAGCTGTGCCCTCCTCCCTGGGCCCATAGAACTTGTGCTCCTCTCTTTCTGATGTATCATCTCAGCGGAGGCCTTGGAGACAGCCGACCTGTGCCGCTGGGGTAGCACTAGGGTTTCTAAGTGCTAGCTGCCTCATCTGAAAATGGGAATGCATCATCCATCTTTTAGAGTGGGTGAGAAGATTAGCAACAGTCTATGAAAAGTGCCTGTCATGGCACCTGAGCAGAGCAGATGCTCTTTAAATTGTAGCTGGTGTCATTTTGGAGATGGCAAGAGAGGCAGAATGTTCTCGCGGAAGGATCCTCAGGCTGGGATCCCAGCACAAGGTTCCCACTCATTCTTTAACAACCGGAATGATATGATAGTCAAGAGTAGGAGCATTGTACATTAGACAGAACTGGATTCAAACTTCTTTTCCAATGTGAATTGACATTTCTGTTCTAATTTCACATTAACTAACCATGTCACCTTGGCAGGTAACTCTGCTTTTCCAAGCTACTCCCATCTCACAGGGCTATTATATCTTAGCACACATACCACCGTGCAATGAAAAGTAGGTGTTTCCCTGATTTTCCTTTTCTTCCTCCTCCCTTTCTGTCCCCCACATCATCATCATCGTCGTCGTCGTCATCATCATCACCCCTTTCTTCTTCTTCCTCTTCCTCTTCCTCTTCCTCTGACCATCTGCGTGACTTTGTAGATGGGACAAATCCCTTTATCATTGGCTGATTTCCAAATATCATTTCTTTCAGTTCCCTCAGTAGTGTCCAACTGGTCTTTGCCACTTCTCTTTGCCTCTCCCTTCTCCAGGTCCCATTCACTTCATTCTTACCATGTCACTCCCCTTATTCAGGGCTTCAGCACCTTCAGAAGTGTTTGAGTTTATGAGGATGACATGCAAGGCTACCACAGAGCTCTGATCTCCCTGCTCTCTCTTCTAAATCCATGTTCTCCACTTTCATGTTTTTTCCCATACATTCTCTCTGCCTGAAATCTCCTATCTGTACCCTATGAATAATTGTTGCCATGTATTGACACTTCCTCCAAGCAGCAGGCCCAATGCTATCTGTATCTCACCTCATTTGATCCTCAGGAATCCTTAGAAGCGGGTACAATGATTATTTCCATTTTACCGATGGTATCACTAAGGCACACATTGCTGCTGTAATTTGCCCAAAGGGATACCCTAGTAAGTGCTAGAACCAAGGAGAACTAAGCAGTCTGAGTTCCAGACTATAGTTAAACCACCATGTTCCATATTAGTGAAGTCCTACCTGTCTTTCCAGGCTTAGCTTGAAGGCACGTTTCCATGAAGACATCACTGATTGTCACAGTCACAGATCACTCTGAATTTTCCCTTGTGTGGCTTCTCCCATTTCTTTATACCTGTGTAAAACGCTGATTTTCACTCTTTTGGTAATAGAATTTTCTTTTGTCTGGCTCTCTCCTTAGTTAGACAGAGTTCTTTGAAAGTGGGTATTATCTTATTGTTTGAATCATTTTCCCATTTCTGAGTCTAAATCAGTGCCTGCACCCATGGTGGACACTTGCTGTTTTTTACGAGAATGTCTAAGTGTTAATCCTTGAAAGGCTGTAGCCATTCAAAAACCGGTATCCGCATGTTAAGCTGAGGTCATAAACTGAGGCAGAAGTTGGTGATGAAGTTTTCTTTTCGGGTCTCATGTGGTCAACTCCAGTGTGAACCATTGAATGATAAGGAACAGTTTCTTTGAGATCAACAATGCCTGGGTGCTAATTCCAGCCAGGCCAATTTCAACTTACATGACTTTGGAAGAGTCACCCGATGTCTCCGAGCCTCGGTTTCCTCTTATGTAAAATGGGGATGCCAGTCCCTACATCAGAGGATTGCTCTTAAAATCTGATGAAATAATGGGTGTAGACTACCTTGGAATGCTCAACTGATGTTTATGAGGAACTGAATAAATGCCGTTATATTTGTTCCAGTTGGGACATTCAGGGTCACTTATAACTTTGTTCAGCCATATCTATCCATCTTTATTCTTCCACCATTCGCCAAAACTCACCCTCCTTTGCCTCTACCCAATACAGCTCTCACAAATGCATTTGATTCCGCGTCCGTAACCTCCCCTTTCTTACCAGCCTGTATTCATTTCCTTAGGGTTCTATCCTAAACGTTTTTTATGTCAGTGAATTCTTCCCTAAAAATTTTCCTTTTCTGCACCACAACTGTCTTAATGAGGCCCCTCTCATTTGGCATTTGGTCTGTTTGTAATGTTTCACCGTCATAAACAATACCACATGCAACTTCTTTTTTTTGGGGGGGGGGGGGGGGGGGGGCACAAAATTTGGCCTTCACTTTGGAATCTGTTTTCTTAGCAGAATTTCAGAATTAGATTATTAAAGAAAATCTGCTCTTTGACTTAGATTGTAATTAGATACCAAGTTATTTTAATTTTCAAGTTAAATGGGGCCTAAGAAAACACAGGAAGAAATTCATTCCCCCCGCCAAATGCATCTCAAATCTGTCCTCCCTTTCTTTGTGGCCATTATGACCACAGTTGCATCTCCCACTTGCAACTCTACCATCCTTGAGACTCAGTCTCCCTAAGGCAGCCAGAGTAATCTTTTTAGAAACATAAACCAGACAAGGTCGCTCTTCTGCTTACAATTGTCCAGTGGTTTCCTGCTATCCTTGGAATACAATCCAAGCTCCTTGCCGTGGCTTTGGCCCCTGTTCTCTCTGTGTCTGGCTCCTGTTCTCTTCACTTGATTGGCATTTCCTTGGGCTTCAGGCACAGAGCCATCTTCCTGTTGCAGAGACACAGAAATGCTTCTCCACTTTAGAGCCTGGGAACTGGTCTTCCTTCCCCTTGCTATGCCTCTTTTCACTCCCCAGCTGTTCTCCTGGCTAGTTCTTTCTCACCTGTCATCTTACAGCTCCAATGTTGACTCTGCAGATCTGTCTTCCATGACGACCCAACCTAATGTTTCTTCCTTCCCACCCTAAGTCTGCAACTGTGACATCACCCTTTTGTACTTCTCCCATAATATTACGGTCTAAAGTTATTTTTGTTTGCTTGTTTATTCTTTTCCTCTCTTAAATATGTTTCATATTCTTAAACCAAACATAAAAATATTTAATGAACATTTGTTGAATAAATGAGTGCATTAACCTTGAAGATCATTGGAAAGTGGCCCAGTTTTCTACTTTTCAAATTGATGTTGAAGGGGGGTCCAGGATAAACTAAAGCCTCCTGGTACGGACCTCCTGGGAATCCTGTTTCCCCCTGAGAGAGACTCACTGATGCACAGCATAGTAAATGTGTCTAAGTGGATGCTGTTAAAACAATTTTGAAAAAGGCTCAATAACATTGTGCTTGTGATTTTACTGCCACCATTGGATAAGGTTTTTGCAAGAGAGACTCCAAGGAGAGTATGCGCCGGCCCTGTACATCCCAACTCACTCACTTACCACTACAGGTCCTCAAGATTTTTTTGAACAAAAGATCGTCAAGATAAATGAAAGTTTGGGGAATTCTGCACATGTCCTCTTCCTCTTGGAAATTTCCAAATGCACCTTAGACTATTAGAGACCCTGGGGTGTCCTGTACTACAGAAAACAAGGTTTCTTTGTTTGCCTCAATGTCTGCAAAGCCATCTTGACCACAGACTCTAGTCCCCAGTCCCTCCACATCCCCGCCTCTGGAACATTTATTAACATCTTGAGGAACAGAAGCAAACGTAGAAGCACGATTGTGGAAGGGCTCTGTTAGCTTACACCGATCATCAAAAATCCAAAATATGACGGTCTAACTTCCTCAGCCTTTTGCTGTCTCTCTCCTCTGCCTGCCGCTGAGGTGGCTGTGGGCCTCCTGGCCCAGCGTGGGAGCACCTAGCCTCCCTCCGCTTCATTAGGCTTCGCGCCAGCCCACGGTGCCCAGAGGTATGCAGCAGAATGAGTAGCGGAAAGCCGTTGTCATGGAGTTGAACACATGGTAAGAGTAGCTCCCATGTGTTTTTGTAGTGATGGCTTCCTCCTGCGAGGCTTGGTGGATGCTGAAATGCATCCTTCAGCAGACAGGAAAGCAGTAGGGGACTTCTCTGCTGCCTTCTTATCCGTGGTGGAGTGTTATGGGGCAGCTGATGGGGGGGTCACCCCCCAAGTCCACGCGCATTGTAAAGAAGACTTTGGCATTCCAATGAAGCAGGGTAAGATTTCTTTGGATGTGAGGAAAGGGTTCCTGAAGTTCAGTGATCTTTAAAAGAAGGAATATGTATTTGAAATTCAGTTCAGCCATTGGCTAACTGAATGATCTTCAGCAAATGAAGAAGCTGTGTTTAACTTCAGTTTCCTCAGTGGTGTAGTTCAGTGCCTGGCATATAGGTGACTCTAGTGGCGCTTAGTCGTCTTTAACTTCATTCAAAACAATTTTGTTAGATTGTGTTGTGATAGCTATTATATCAGTATGCCTTTTTTAAAAACTTACCAAAATTGGTGAATTTTTGCGCGGCCATTTTAGTATTGAAGATGGAAGATACGCAACATTTTCTGGCACATTATGCTTTATTATTTCAAGAAAGGTAAAAATACAACTGAAACACCAAAAAAAAAAAAAAAGATTTGTACAGTGCATGGAGATGGTTCTATGACTGATTGAACTTGTCAAAAGTGGTTTGTGAAGTTTCATGCTAGAGATTGTCTTGCTGGACAATGCTCCACGGTTGGGTAGACCAGTTGAAGTTGATAGCGATCAAATTGAGACATTAATTGAGAACAATGTCCTACCATGCAAGAGTTCACCGACATACTCCAAAAATCCAAATCAATAAAAGTTATTGGTATAAATGAGACTGTGCCTTTTATTTTAGAGAAAAAAACTAAACGGACTTTTTGGCCAGCCCAATATTTTATAATACGTGCATACTTATTTTAGTCTAAGTTATGTTACATTATTTGTTAGTTAAGTTATTTAACCTTTTCTCAAGTCTGTAGGGAACACTGATATCCCAGGAAGAAGAAGCATCCTTATGCTGATTATTCCAGGGTGATAGCGTACCATCCTCGGAGTGTTCCTGCAGGGTCCAATGAGATGACGCCAGGGAAGCGCTGAGCACAGGGCCACATCGGAACTGTGTGCTCTATTACTGTATTGTTTACTGTTCTTATCACTAGTGTTTTATTAGGACTATTCATTTTGTCAGTACCATTACCCATTAGGCACATATATACAGGGTCTGGCACAAATAGCGTCCCTTTTTTATTACAAAATCTTTTATTATAAAATCATAAGCATGTAATTCTGCAACATAAAAATATCACAGGCGCACCATATGACATTTTAGATGGAATGTTCAAATTAAAACTATAAATTATTACACCCACATTATTACCCTACCAACCATACTCAAGCAGGTGTTACTTCTGCCGGACCCTGTATTTACCCAGTTTTAGAATCTGTAGGATGAAAGGCACACTGTGTAGTAGGATTAAAAAGTTGCCTTAGCCTGCTACCCAAAGCTCCTTTCTAGCCTGGATTCCAGCCTCCCTCTGTGCCCCTCTGAGCCTCGAGCACTGTGTTCTGTGGCCTTTAGCACGCTGGTCACTCTCCCCCTCCCAACATGCCTTCCCAGTGTGTGCACTGATCATGTTCTGCCTGAAATATGCTCCTCTTCTTCCCCCTCCCTTCTTCAGGCAATAAATTGATATTCACTTTTTCAAATTTAGTTTCAGCGTCTTCTCTGAATGCACCGCCCCCAGCCTGCCCTCAGCCCTAATTCACCTGAGTGAGTCACTCCTCTTCTGGGCCCTGGAAGCCCTGTGCTGCTTTCTGTCACAGCCTTTATCGGTCCCTTATAAAATCACATGAACACATCTGTCTCCCTCCTTACTTTGACAGTCCCGTGATGGAAAGGACAGTGATTTATGTCTCTCTTTAGCCCAAATGCTTAATACAGAACTAGCATAGAATAGTACTGCCTGAATGGAAGACGATGGATGGATGGATGGATGGATGGATGGAAGGAAGGAAGGAAGGAAGGAAATAGTTGAGATTTTCATGGCATACAAAGGGTTAACAAGATGTGGTGCAACTAGCATCTACTGAGCACGTAGTATGTTCTAGTCCTATGCTCATCAAGTGTATCTCATTTTAAAAACTCCCCCTAATTTCATTTTACAAAAGAGGAAATTCAAGCTTAGACAGGTTCATTGACTTGCCTAAGTGAATTCAAAGCCCTGACCGAGCCCACACTTCAGTTCTCAGATGACTTGGGCTTCAGTCTTAGCTAGCCAGCTGACGTTCTTTGAGCTGTGAAATTGTAAAAGCCTTGTCTAAGTACTGGAAAGGAGTTGTAGCTTTTCTTGCGGTGGCAGGTATTTCTGTATTATCTATGCTGCCGTAAGGGTGTTTAGGAGCTACAAGATTCTGCAAAGCGAGGCATCTCTCTCTGAGCAGACAGTCAGGACTGTCCCCTTGCAGGCTGTCTCTGGCCTCAGGAACCCATGCAATGTCCTCAGGAGCGGCAACCCCAGTGGTCATGCCACTGTCCGGTGCTCCGTGAGATTTTAGGGCACTCGCTTAACTTTTTTTGGTATAAGATGTGCCACCCAGATCTCTGATCAATAGCACTTTGTCTTTGGGAAGGGGCTGGGCATTTGCTATTCGCACTGCAATGGGATACAGGGATTGTGGTGAGGGCTGGCCTAGGGTGGTTACTAGACTGGGAGGATAATTCCAGAAGGCTTCACAGAGGAGGCGGGCTTTGGAGGGTGCATTCCTGCTAACTAGGGAGAGAGGTTGGGGAGGCATTGCTGGTGGAAGAAGGTCAATATAGGAAGGCTACGTGAAGGGCATTAGGGGAATATCTGGGAACACTGTGAACAATGAAGATGCCGGTGAGGCGGGCAGGCACCACATCCACCAGCAGAAACAGGCCCCCGAATTCCCTCCCACGATTCCCAGCTGAGCCCCACACTGGCAGGAGAGGTGCATTCTGGTTCCTTTATCCTTTCTGATAGGTAAGCCCTGATGTGTTTTTATTGTGAGACTCTGACCTCAGAATGCAGAATGATGTTAATATATTTTTTCCTGTTTATGAGTAAGTAACTGGCTATAAATTATTCACTTCGTTGCGAAAAAATTTGGAAACGTTAATGGCTTTAAATCATTTGCCTTATTGGGTTGTTGCTATGCTTAAATATTGAACAGGCAGCTGACAGAATCAGTCTTTTTTCCTTTGGTCCCCATCTTGGTCCCAACCCCCACCACCCCCAGCTCTGTGCCTCATCCGCAGCCTTCCCTTCCTGTCCAGGAGTTTGGGTGGCGCTTCCTGCTCCTTTAGCCAAAGGAAGTGTTGATACTGAATAATCAAAACAAAGTTCAACTTGAAAACCATGAGAGAGTTACAGGGATAGAAGGAAGTCTGGATAGACCCCAGATATCTGGAGTCTAGCCCTCAATCTGTGGGAAAAAAACCCTTTTCTCTACCTTCGTGACAGTTCTCCAGCTTGATATTCCTCCCTGTCTCCGTTGCTGAATGTCAAAAGTCTGCTCTTCCTTCAGAGCATTGACACTTTCTCCATGAAGTCTTTTCAAATTTTCCCCTGAAAGCTGTACATACTTCCTCCAATCTTCAATAACCTCTTCTCTATCTTCCTTATGATACTTGTCATTTATCACCTTTTATTAGAGTAATTTATGGCCACTTCTCCCTTGATTAATCTCAAGTATCGTAACTACTTCCAGGTCATGCCTTGCTTCCACATAGCAGCCTAGTTCCTGACAAATAGCAGATGCTCAATTAATGCTTGATGAGTTAATGGATAATTAACCAAACGGACTGTGTGATCTTGGACAAGACCTTCAATCTCCAGGCCTCAGTGTTCCCCTCTAAGAAGCTGTGTGGCTTTGTGACAATGAACTCAGGTTTGGGAGTCATATCCTAGCTCTACCTCTAACTTACTCAACTTTGGGAAACGACTTATTGTGCTAAATTGCCATCTTCCAATCTGCAGTTTGTGCAATCGGCCTCCTTATAAGGAGGCTGGAGTTAATGTATGCAAAGTGCTCCGCAGGCCATACTGAACACAGCAAGTACTAATATCCTGGTGGCTAATTTGGAAAGCAAAGGTGATGGGCTAGATCATTTCCACAGGTCTCCTCCAACTCAGATCGTCTTTGACTATAAATCTGATTGAAAACATTTATTGTCTCATGTGAAGTCTGGTATTTAGAGTCAGAAAACCTGGTCAGAACCCCAGCTCTTTAGTTCAATGGGTCCTCGAAGAAACTGCTTCATCTTCTTGGGATTCCATCCCAGATCCCTGGGGATGTGGTAACACCTGCCATTCTTGTTTCGAAGGGCTGCTATGAGAATGTGTTGGAATGCTTATGGAAATGCTCCTTTAAAACACCCTCTAGATTAGCCACATCCTGGAATCAGAGCCTTGGCATCTTCAAAGACTGGGAATGACATGCATATTTCACCTGGGAGCTTTCTTCCAGGGGCTCTGATTTTCCTTTTCTTGACCTCAGGCCCCTCCTAAGAGATGCTGCCAGGGCCGGTACCCCTACAACCCAGCCATCCCCTGGTCGCGTTGGACTGAGGCGTGGGAGAGCTGATTTGTAGTCAGAGCACACAGCTGCTCCCATAAATCTTCCCTGACGCGTCTTTCAGAGAAGTTTGCGTTCCTGAAAGTGTATGTCTCCTCCAGGCAGTTTTCTTTGTTCATCTGAAATATGTCAGGTGGCTGTCGGTTAATTCTGTCTGGCCTGCCTGGAGAGGCAACTGCACACAGTCTTAAACAGAAGGCTCTGGACCGGGTCCTGGTGGGGACACAATGCTGGGATATCGGACTTCATCCGAGTGGTTCAATACTACGTCACTGAAAGCTGTGGCAAATAATTACCCTGCGACTTTGTGACTTAATACAGCAACCATTTATCTGGCTCTTAATTCAGGCATTCGGATTGGGCTCAGCTGGGCAAGTCTTCTGGTCCGGGTGGAGCAGGCTCATCGGAGCTAGGCCGCCAACCTGTGGTCACCGCCAGCTGAGGCTGGGTCACAGGGGCAGGGCTCCACAATGAGCAGGAACAGGAGCTGCGGGGCCTCTGAGGTGGAAGCTCAGAAGGCACACATCACCCTTCCTGCTGCATTCTGTTGTTCAGGGAAAGTTGTGAGGCCATCTCAGATTCACAGAGTAGAGGAACAGACTTCATTTCATGAAGGAGAAAGTGACAAAATATTGGGGTGAACTTTGAAACCTACAAGTATTGATATTCCATGAAAGCCTCTCTGTTATGTTCAAACCTAGGCTGATCCTCTCAACCTCATGAGGGCATAATCATTCCCGCTTTTTTGACAGACAAACTGAGGCTCAACTATGTGACAAAACTAGAATGTTGTACAGCTGGTCAAGAAGGATGCAGTCTCTGATCCTAGTCCTTTTGTAGCTGATCTAAAGACTGCAGGCACACTTTGTTTAATTGCATGTTGCTTTATTGAACTCCACAGGCGTTGAGTATTTTACTTGTGAGAGGCGAGACCCTCCATCAGCAAAAAGGTTACAGCTTGCTTTACGGTGATGGTCTGGAACCGACCCTGCAACACCTCCAAGGTGCTTTGCTGGTTTTTTTTGTATCTGTGCTATCTTGTGTCTCTTTAAGAGTGCTAAAGAGGTTTTGATCTAAAGCCATTGTTAGCTAGACTCAGCCTGGTTTGTGGTGTAAGGAAGGACAATAGATTTGGATCCTGGCTCCATCTTTGCAAAGGCCTCTTGTCTAGTGCAGGATCATCAGCAAATGTTTTCAGTAAAGGGCCAGATAGAAAACATGTGAGGCCTTAACTGGCCAAGAGGCAAACTTGAGGGTAATATATAGGCATTTATACAATGAGAGAATGTTTTCTACAAATTTTTATTGATGAAACTCAATATATAATAATACTCTAGTACCATTTTTTTTGTAAAAAAAATTCTAATGAGAAAAGTGGAATTTATTTATGACACTAAATACCAATTTCATATGCTGTTCACATCTTGACATATTCTTCATTTGATTTGCTTTAACCACTTAAAGATGAAAACCCGTTCTTAGCTTGTGGACCACACAAAAACAGGCAGTGGGCCAGATTTGTCCTGCAACCCACCCGGTGTAAGGAGGTATCTCAGATTTGTACTTAGAGAATCCTAGATCTTAACCCCACATGACTGTTTAATTACTGTGTGACTTTAGGCAAAGCCTTGATGTCTCAAAAATTGTTGTCTCAGGCTCCCAAGCACATATTAGAGGGAAACAATTTCCACTGTTCTCTTAGTCCACCAGAGATGGAAATGAATTTCGAGGTCCTCTAACCTGACCTGGTTTTAGATCTCAAGAGTGGGGGAGGGGAGACCTTATCCATGCCAGACAGGGGCTAGAAGAGCCAGGAATGGAAGTCCCCTGATTGACCCAATCACCCTCCTTTCATGCCGTTTGAGAATGTAAACTCACGTAGGCTATATTACCTGCAATAGGATTGACTGTGGGGGAATTCGGATAAGACACACGGTTAGAAGCTGGCAGCTTAGGCTCTTTTCTAATTCAACTGTTATCAAATGGGTAGATCACTTACTTAGAAGATTACCCAGAGCAGCTCTGCCTTTTCGCACGGTGGACATGGTGAACCGTGCAGAGGATGGGGGGTGAGCGCAGGAGCCCCTAGCAGGAGTCTTCAAGCGGTGCCCCAAATGGACGCTCCGCGGGAGGGTGTGGGGGATGTTGCTGAGTAGTTGGGGCTCTTTCATGCAGCTCCTGTTCTGTTTTTGTATATTGGACTTCAATGATTTGGGGAAAAGTCCCAATTCTAGAATATATGGTTTTAAATACAGATTTTTTTTTTTTTTACTTGTAACAAAAGCTCCTATTCCTACATGAAGGGAAAGCTGGAAAATTGTGTAAACCTGCAACAGCACGGCACGCAGAGTCGATGGGCCCTGCCTCCTTTCTTTCACCGCCCCCACCGCCCCGCAAATATGCTGGGTGAAATGTAACTATTTTAAAAAATAAATGTAAGCTTATCTCAAAAATGAAGGAGGAGGACTCCTCAGGTGTAAGGAACGAGGGAGGAATGCAGAGCCTAGTCCCGAGTTTAGAAGTTGATGTCATGGCGACTTAGTGGGCAGCAGGTAGGATGGGATCAAAGTAAAGAGAAAGCACAAGGAAGGAGAAAGAATGGAAGGTAATGTTGTAGCAAGAAGCCCAGGGCATCAGTAATCACAGGAAATGTAATTTGCATGTTAAAGTTGAGAGATAGATTATATTAAACAAATCAGTTGTATGATGTTTAGAGATTTTCCTAAAATGTAGACACAAAAGTTTGACAGTGAAGGAAAAAGAAAACTATATAGTAGGGAGATACTAATCCAATGAAATCTGGGGAGGAAGTATAAATATATGGCAAAATACTTCTGTGAAAAATGCCTTTGGAATCTCGTTAGGAATTGCATTGACTCTATAGATGGCTATGGACATTTTAATAATATTAATTCTTCTAATTCTTGAAGATAGGATACCTTTCAACTTATTTGAGTCTTCTTTGATTTTTTTTTTTTCATTTTAAATGTGTGTCTTACAGTTTTCAGTGTAAAAATCTTTCACCTCTTTGGTTAAATTTATTTCTAAGTATTCTATTGTTTTTGTTGCTATTGTAAATGGGACCATATTCTTTATTTCCCTTTCAGATAATCCATTGTTAGTGTGTAGAAATGCTACAGATATTTGTATGCTAATGTTGTATCCTTCAACTTTATTGAATGTGTTGATTAGATCTAAGGGGTTTTTTTTGGTGGAGTCTTTAGGATTTTATATATTAAAATCATGTCATCTGCAAAATAAAGTGTTTTTTAGGAATAAGAGTGTCAGTAATTAATCACAAGAAAAGATGGATCACCAGGAGATAAATGAAATCTGTGCTTACGTGCAGGGACAACACAGCTTCAAATTATATAAAGATAACAATAGAGAGAAGTACAACAAGTTGATGAGTAGATAATCACAATGAAAGATTTTACAGAAATCTTCCTATTAGACCAAGTAGGCAAAATTATAATATAAATAGAACTGTAGTATTAAAAATAGGATTAAATGGACATGTATATAATTCTATCTTCAAGAATCAGAATTTAAAGATTTTTCTCAGGAAGTGAGAAATTCTCCTTATGGGTCTTGACATCTTATAACTTTAATTTTCTGGCTTTGGCCTCATTTCATGAAATTTTGTTTCCCATGACGACTCTGCGACATTTATGACTAAACGTAGCTTAATTTGTATCCCTCTGCAAGACATTTCTTTCATTTCGGGTGCGAAGGGAGGGAAGCAATCCAATGTGCCCTGAATTTATTTAGATTTTGCTTTCTGGGGGAGAAGGGGGTGAAGAGAGGGTGTGGCTGAAAGAAAAGACTTTCCAGGAAAATGGTCACTGTAAAGACAAAGTGCAAGCATTTGTTTCCATCCATATTCCTCATATTTCTCCTTCAGGCCATAGAAGCAGTCCATTTCATTTGGATAGCTTCTTTAAAAAGCCCTATGTATGATCCAGTTGTGAAGGTTCTGGGGAGTAGCTACAACACCCACCTTCTCCTAGCTCTGTCAGCCTGACTCCCTTGCCGAAGACGCTGGCTGAGAAGGGTCGGTGTGGTCCCCTGCAGTGGCCTGTTGGGACATTAGTAGCTATGTTCACAGATTCCAAGATGGGGAACGGTCTTGAAGAAAATCTGCTTTCAGGCAGGTCTACATGGAAATAACTCAACAAGATCTTGAGATAGGTAGTTCCCCTGACAATGACAGCATCTCAGAATGGTTAGGGTCTCTGATAGATTCTCTGACCTCATTCTAAGATCAGCTCCTGTGGTCCCAGTATGTCCCCTGCCATAGGGTGAGGCCTTCCTGGCTTCTCTCCCGCGCTGTTGCCAAGTTTCATTTCCCAGGTTCCAGCCCTTCCTGCTACAATCCGCTCCATGACCTCCAGCATGACTTTCATTCATTCTTTCAGCTGAGTGCTACCCTGCTAGGTCCTGAGATGGAAAACCAGACACAATGTCCCTGTCTCGGGACAGGACTCAAGGTAGGGAGGAGGAAATAGGCAGGCAATCAATCAAGCAAGGAAGCATTCAAGTGCAACAATTACAAATTGTTGTAAGTGTGTTGGAGGACATGACCTTGGTGTTGACCATTTAAGTTGTCCACCAGGCCTGCAGTGAAACCAGTCAGGCTTCCTCCCTATTCCTTGCCTTGCTGGAAACCATCACTGCCTACGACTCCTTCAGCCGAGATGACATTTCAGGAGGAATGGATGCCCAGGCTAGTGTGGTTTGTTCTATTCTAATCCTACTTCGGGTTAGATATCTGATAGGAAACAACAGCAATAATTGGCTGTCTGTTTTGTGCCAGTCACTGTTGTAGGTGTTTTCAAGTGTGTTATTGTAACCACTCTTCTATAGCCCTATTTTGTAAAAGAAATGGATATTCAGAGACAAGAGTTGAGTTGCTCAGTCTTACATGGTAAGTCAGTGGTGGAGCCGGGATATAAACTTAGATCTGTTTGCTCCCAGTGCGCTGTCCTTGGTCCTACATTGTAGCTGTGCCTTTTTGCAGTGCTTGCCTCCCAGACTTGCATTCACATCACCTGCACCGGGTCTCTGCCCGTGCGCGCGCCCGCGCGCGCGCACGCACACGCTCTCGCCTCATAGGTTAGACTGAAGTCTGGTAGAAATAAAGGGCCCTTTCCTGAATCCCTTAATTACCCTGGCGGGGATTTGCACTCATTTTTCTTCCCTAATTATTATTAAGAATATGCCATCTGTGTAAATTAGATTTTATGATTTTGCTGTAAACTTTTGTGCAATTTAGTTTAAAAAAATTCTAACCTTTATCTCTTTTTCTGATGGAAAATGTTGGTTTAATGTACAAGGTCTAATTGTCCCCACCACATGTTAGAAACCCAAATGTAACTAAACATTAAGGTTAAATGATTATATCACAACTTACTTGATTTGCATTTTATATCCAATTGAAAACACAAACCCCTCGCCTCATTAATCCTTTGCAATCCACTTCCCCCCACCCCCAAATGAAATGATACTTTTGGGACACATTTATATCCTTTTAACAGCCGCCTGACAGTTCTGCTGATGGAGTTTGTATCCAACTTTGTTACTGGATAGTGACAACTTGCCCTGATGGATATGTGTACCTAATTATGCTCTCACAGTTAGATTTAATTAATGCTTACCCTCATCATAATCTTGCAGCTAGCGAGCCCTCACTGCAGGAGCGGTTCATGGCGAGAGGATTTCTTTTTTAGCCAAGAGAGACTCCAAAAGGCTTTGTGAAAACTCTCCTACTTTTTTGAGAGGAAGAAAAATGCATCCAAGCCTGTTTCATTTCTTTCCCTCCCCACATTAATGCCACATGTGAATGGATTTGAGGCCACTATGGGCATGGGGTGGTTAAACCTAATTTCAGACTAAGTATCACTAATATGAGCAGCTCCGACAGACCCACAAGGAAGATGTATATTTTTTAATATCTTAGCATAGAATCGTGGATCCTTGCTTCATTTTGTTTATGTCCCAGTACCAAATATGTATTTGTGTATTTTTCTAACTAACTGTCTCCCCAAATGCTACACAGCATTTAGTAATAAATAGCTATGAAAGAGAGTACATATTAAGAAGAAATGACAGGGGAGACAAAGGGAATTTGAAGATAAGATTTGGAAAGAGATTATTAGGTAGATTGTAATAAGAGAGGGAATGTGTACTAATAAAACCCCATTAGATGGGAATACTTTACAAATAATCTGCCCCAGTCCATGCTTGTGAAATATTCATGTGCAGTTCAATGGCAATGCCTTTTGTTTGCAAAGAGCTTAATAGTTTACAACAAGTCTTCATGTGCATGACCTTTGCAACAACTCTGGGAGGTGAGCAGAGAAGCAGTCACAGATGAGGAGACTGAGACCCAGAGAGGTTGACTTACTTGCCCACAGTCACACAGCTAGAAAGTAAAAGAACGTGGCAGGGAAGCCACAGCTTCTAAAGCCAAATCCAATGCTGTCTTCGCTCTCTATGCCACCTCCCGTCAGGTCTGAAAATGCATGCAGGGAAGATTTAAGTGAATGGCTCAAATAGCCATCCCTCTCTGCCTTCATTCGTCTGGCTCTAAAGCATCAGCAGACTCTCAGCTAAAAGATACCATCTGACTTAACAGTAATACGATGCTACTTACTTTAATGATTATATGCAATATTAATGATCATTATTACTCTGTGTTATTATGGGAGAGTTCATCCAGTAAGATCCAAGAGGCCTCCGGTAAAATGTGGCCACTGCTTAAATGCCTTGACCTCAAACCCCAAAGAGGCCTAAAATAAAATACTCTAGTAATTCAGGACTGTGGAATGGGAAATGGGTACTTAGAAATCACCCCACAGTACAGGTGAGAAAACTGAGGCTATAGGGAGGACGAAGTGATTTCTCTTCCATGAGTTGACGAGCGATCTGGGCCCCCAGCCCTGGCTTACTGACTCCCAGTTTATGTCTCTGTCCACTACACTATAGCTGCAACCTTAAGCTGGAAGAGGCCTAAGAAATCTCCTTTTTGACAATGAGAAACTGAGGTCTTGACTAGCGCGGCGGTTTATCCAAGGCCACACACTGGCCCAGAGGCAACTGTGGGTCCGAAATTCTGTCTCCTTAATTTCGGCGACTTCAATTTGATTCAACAAATACTGTTTGAGTGAGTGTTATGTGCCAGGCATATATTATGTGGTGACAGCTGCCTACAAAGGCACAGGCAGCCTTGTTATAGAGACAGGAGGAAAGAGTGTGGCAACTCACCCTTATTTGACACTATGGGTAAGGAAAATAGGAAACTACTTCCCAGGGAAGTCCAAGTCCAAATTTCAACAAGATGACCTGGAGAAGACAGATGAGGAGAGGCGGAGAAGGGTGGGGGGAGGAGAGTCACTACCTTCACTACAAAAATCTCTTTTCTTTGTTTTTCTCCTAATGTTGTTACCTCTCTGTGTCCCAGAAGATGGAAATTTGAATTGAAGAATAAAGGCTAGATGCCTGTAGAATGAGGTCTCTTACATCTGGTCAGCACTTTAGAGTTTACAAAACACCAGCATCACCTGTTGTCATGGTATCCTTACTCACCGAGGGCTTACTGTGTACCAAACCTCAGGCCTGATATCCAGTATGTCTAATTAAATCTACACAACATCTCTCTAAGGTTGACATTACTGTGACTCTCATTTTACAGATAAGAAAACTGAGGCTCACAAGGCCAGGTCCCCTTGCCAAATGCACATAGCTGGTCATTGGCAGAGTCTGGCTTTGAACCAAGATCAGTTGAAACCCAAAGACCTCAGGTAGAACAAGGAGTGTTGGAGGCTAGAATGGTGCCCACAAGGTCAGCCTCTGAGTCCCTGTGGCTCTGGGAGAGTCACTGTCAAAGAGAGGTTCCTGAATGAGCAGCTTCTGCATCCTGGAGAACTTGGTAGAGATGCACCCTGCCATTCTGCACGGGCACCTAGCAACCTGCCATTCAGCTGCTTTCCAGGTGATTCAGCTGCAGGGCTGAGTGAGAGATCCCCTGCCCTAGGAAAAGACTGCCATCCTTGGCTCCTTTTCTGTGGCACCTCAGGGCCAGAGGGACCTGCTGGTTGCTGAGTCACGCCCCTTTGGAGCTTTGTTCACCTCACCTGGTCTGGTTTTTGGATTCTATTCTATTTTCCATGGGTAGTCAAAGCCAGTGTACATCAGGTCGAAGGCTGAAAACTTTTTTAAGCAGGTGGCAGGGACCTTGGGCATCTTTTGTGTGTCACATTGATCTGTGGCCTGTGTCTGAGCCACTAAAAGTGAAGGGACAAGTTCCATAGTTGCCTTTGTTTGCCTTCTCTCCTCAATAAATTCCCTTGTGGATAACCTCAGCCAGACATGTCTTGCTGACATATTAAGGCTTTTGTTTAAGTTGTTATTGAGCAAGCAAAGGGAAGAGATCCTATCTTCCTGTGCCAGGGGCACCCTTTCAAGTTCTGCCCATTGAGCAGAAGTGGTCTGTTTTTGGCCTGGATCTATTTATGGAGCCAGTGCCTCTCTGTGATATTAACTTGGCCTTCTATCCACGCCCTCTACCAGGTGGTCAAAAATGTAAAGTGAATGGCAGGTGCCGGTGGTGGATGATGTGGAATCTGGGCCACCTACTTGTGTAGTTTCCCTTTGTCCTCTGACCTTGCTTGGTCCTGAGCCTGGACGTGCCAGTTGTCATCTCTCCCACATGATTTGGTGTACCTGACAGAATCCAGCTCTTGATAGGCAGCTCTGGTTTCCTGGTCTCTTGACTGGTCCCAGCAACCTACCAGGAATGTCTCCCCCTGCCTGCAAATGCAGAACTTTATTCTGCAGACGGCATGGCCTTATTCCAGAAGCTTAGGGCTCTATGTTGTAAGTCTCCTAATTGGTGCTTGTGATGAACTGCACACAGTCTTTATGACCATCAATGGCTCTTATACTGTAGGGTCCACTGGATCATATGGTGCAAATGGCAGGGTCTGCACCCGAGCCTGACCTGCTGAAGAGCCTTTTCCTCTGTGATTCATTTGGAGCTGGCAGCCTTCCCTGCTGCTGGGAAGATGGTCGGGGCAATATCCCCAAGTGTTTAATATGCTGCCTTCAGAACCCAAAGAGGCCTCCCAAGCATTCTGCTTCCTTCTGGAAATATAAGATGCAGGGATTTCTAATTTATTTTGTAACAGATGTATGGCATGCCACAGACCACAGACGTCTAAACTCTTCACTGATGTGGCAAACCCCGATTCTTCATTGGATTTTCAATACCTTCTGGAGCACATATGTCTTACCAAGCTCTTTGAGGTACTTTCACTTTTATGCTCATCTGGTCCAATTATGATGCATCAATATAGTGGACCAGTGTGATATTCTGCAATATATCCAGGTGGTGCATGCCTCTTCAGACTGTTAGGACAGAGGACAAGGCAGTTACTGCAGCTCGGAGGCAAGACTGTCAATGTGTAATGCTGCCCACCCCATGAGAATGGAAATTGCTTCTGATCCTCCTTCCAGATAGAGATGGAAAAAAAAACCTTTTCCGGGATCCATAGCCACACACTATCAGCCCAAGGCTGTGTTAATTAACGGTAGCATAGACTCCATATCTGGCAGCCGCAATTGAGCCTACAATTTGTTTGAGTTTGTGGGTAGCTCACCACCATCCTCCTGGATCCACCCGAGTTTTTAAAGGACCCGGGTGGTGAATTCAGTTGGAAATATGATATAGACCACCACCCTGCCTCTTTACGGTCTTCAAGAGTATTGCCTATCACATCCATTAATCTTAGGAGAGATATTGGTTTTGGTGTCCTCTTTTGTTTGGGGCTGGAGATACATCTAACTTGCCTTTCCCACTATGATAGCTTATCCCAGAGACCAAGGAGACAATAGGCATAGGTTCCAGCAAGTATTACACTTGTCCATGTAAATTACACACTGGGGATGTGATCATCTCCCTGGCATTCTGCTCCCTGGCAATGCTTATATACCCCACTCTACGTATGCCTCGGGTCCCTGGGTATAAGCATCAACTTGTATTCCACTACCTTTGAAAAAGATGATGTTCCTCTTATTTGGGTGTGCAGTTTGGGTCCCAAGTAAATGGCAGTTAAGTCCCTCTGAGGAAGGCCTGGAGGAACCATTAGGTTGTATTGGGAACCATATGTATTGGGTTGGCCGAAAAGTCCATTTAGTTTTTTTCTGTGAAGTAAAAGATTCAGTTTTCATTTTCACCAGTAACTATTGATTTGGATATTTTGAGTATGTTGGTTATCTCTTGCTACTGACTTCTAGTGGGCATAGCCAGGCGTGCTGCTAAACATCTTCCAATGCATAACATAGTCCCACAGCAAAGAATTTATCTGGCCAAAAGGTCACTAGTACCAAGAAACTTCGCAGACCACTTTTGACACATTCAGTCAGTCACGGCACCTCCTCCATATGCTGCAGAAATCTTTTTGTGTGTGTCAGTTGCGTTTTTACCTTTCTTGAAATAATAAAGCATAATATGCCAGAAATGTTGCATATCTTCTTTCACCTTCAATATTAAGATGGCTGCCCAAAAATTCACCAATTTTGATGTTTTTTTTAAAAATCACACTGATAGCTGTCACAATGCAATCTAACAAAATCATTTCAAATGAAGTTAAAGACAGCTAAGCACCACTAGAGCCATCGTACAAAAAAGCTGAATGGACTTTTTGGCCGGCCCCTACACTTGCGGCCTTTCTCTTAGGGACTCAGGCTCCCCTGAGGCGGTGGATTCAAAAGAGTCTGAGACAGGTCTGAGGGCTGGGTCAGGTCTGGAGACTGGCCTCACTGTAGAGGCTCAGCAAATGCTTGTCATCAAAACACAGTGCCTCCTTTTGGGGGAAGTGTTCACAATGTGTGTGGGAAGGTGGAGTTTGCAGTCATTCACAAGCAGATATAGAAGCCACCAGCTTCTTCTCTTTCAGGGTTTTCCATCCGACCCCCTACCCAAGAGCAGCCAAAATATTTTGTAATTGTTCAGTGTTTTGCTGTTGCATAATCTTGGAATACAAATTTTCCTTTAATGTGAAGTAATGGCCATGCGGTGTTGTGGAATTAGCTTTTCATGATCCCATGCTGTTTTTCTCTTCACCTCTACCCAGCAAAGTCTACCCACAGGAAAACTTTTAAAGTCAGGCTCTCAGCTTCTGGGGAAATTCAGGGTAAACAGGTCACAGTGAAATTCCCTAGTATCTGTTACTCACAAATACTTTATCTCAAAGGAGATTTATGACACAGAAATCAGTGTCCCTATTTTTCATACTACAAAAAGTTTTTTAATTAAAAGTGTGTCAAAAACGTTATGTAATTTTCTCACCATCACAGAGCAAGGAAGAAGCTGAACTCAAATTGATTCCCCCATTATATGTTTTCTAGCACTTGGAAGAGTAGGCTTTATTACAAACTGTGGAGGGAGAAATTCTGGGACCAGCGGATGAGGGAGTGTGGGGAGGGAGGTGTTGAAGGAGGCAGGGACCCTGGAGGTCAGTCCCTGGTCTATCTTTTCCTCAGAACACAGCCCACCTGTTCCTAACAGTGGCCTTCTGGTTCTGTCTGCACCCAGCCCTGGTACTCTCAGTCCCTATGCCTGAAGCCATTTCCTGAGAAATCCAGACCAATTTGGGAAATAACACATCGTGCCTAGCAGAATGAAATTCATTTCTTTCCTTTCCTTCATTTCCCCAGAGTCCCTCACATACTTTCATAGGCGAGTTCCTGAACCATATCCAGTCAGGTGCCCCAGTTATCCTTTAGGGATTGGTTCTGGGACCCTCTCAGGATATCCAAGCCCATAGATGCTCAAGTCCTTTATGTGGAATGGCATTGTATTTGCATATGACCTATGCAGCCAGCCCTGTTGCCGGTTTCACATCCACAGAGTCAACCGACTGCAGATGGAAAATATTTGGGGAAAAAAAAAATCCCAGAAGGTCCCAAAAAGCAAAAATTTGAATTTGCCACGCACCAAGCACTATGTGTTGAAACCACATGAATGAAGTGATGTGTAGGCGTACCCTGCTGTAGCATATGCAAATATAGGTTATATGCAAATACTATGCCATTTTATATGAGGGACTTGAGCATCAGTGAATTTTGATATCCAGGGTGTGGGAGTCCTCTGGAACCCATCTCCTGTGGATACTAGGGGAGAACCGTATTTGTAATAGCCTACAACTGGATATGCCTTCCCATTACTTCATTCACATGAGCTCAGCATAGTGTTCAACATGTGACAAATTCCAATTTTGCTTTTTGAAGTTTTAGGGGATTTTTTTTCAAATATTTTCAACCTGCCGTTTGAAACCTGCAGATACAGAAGACTGACTGCATGTGTTTGCAAGAAATTTTTAAACCATGTAAATCTTCTCTTCTTTGGAGTGGGCAGGCAGAGTTGAGAATGTATAATCTTTCCGTCAGCTGTGCAGCTTTGAACTTTCCCACATACTTTCACATGCATTATCTAGTCATGCCTTCCCCAGATAATTATTGAGTGCCTACTGAATGCCAGGCATTTGACTAAGGTTAAAGAGCATGGTGATGGAAAGACAGATGGAAGAGAGAGACAATAGAGTATGTCATCATCTCAAATTGTAATAAATGTTATGAAGAAAAATAAAGCACAGGACAGGGTGTGCGAAAGTGGAAGAAGAGGGTAACTCCTGTAGCGGGGGTCAGGGAAGGCTTGTCAGAGGAGGTGGCTTTTAAGTAGAGGCCCACATGAACTGGAGAAAGAACATGGCAGGCTGGGAAAGAGCAGCGTCATGACTCTGAGGCAAGAACAAGGCCAGCGTGTTTGATGGCCAGCACAAAGGCCAGCGTAAATGGAGCACATGTGTAAGAGGGAGGACATGAAGAAATAAGGTTGGATTGGTCGTTCTCTGGGAGAGAAGGAAAGGGGCCATTGAAAGTTGCCACATTTTGGCTCGAGTAAGTGCAGGACTGGAGATCACTTTTTCTAGGAGGGGGAAAATGGGAGGTGTAGCATGTTGAGGAGGTGTCATCAAGGTCTACGATTTATAGCTTGGCCACATGAGAGTGTTTCATCGAAGTGAATAGTAGCCTTGCAAAATACATGGGGAAGATGGAATTATTTTTATAAGAGAACAGGGAAGTCACATGACAACATGGATAGAAACAGGATGAGAGCCTAGGATACCAAAGGCCACAAAACATGCCAGTGAATCCCTTTCTGAAAGACAGTAAAATTACCTGGCATTTTGTGGGGGAGGGGTGGCAGTGGGGAAAGTTTGAAAGTCATATGGTTTTTGTTGGTTTGTTTTTTGTTGATTTACATAACAGTATTTTTAAAGGGAAATTTTATCTGCATCGTACCTGCTGCCATAAGATTCAGGGACCTTTGAGTGTGATCTTAGACCCAGAGGGATGTGAAGTTCCCCCTGAGGCCGCCAGATTGGCACGTGCGGAGGAAGGTGCTGCGTGGTGGCAGCTTTGGAAAGATGCTGTTTCCTACGGGGATGGTAGTGTGGGAGGGCTGATGGCGACGGCTGTGAGGGGAAAGGAAAAAGCAGGCTCTCCACACGTGCCGGAGTATTTCTGTTTGAGATTAGCGGGCTAATAAATCAGCACACAGCATTAGTGTACGGAGCACCTCTTCAAAGCATTTGCAGCACCGTAGCTGGAGGGTGCTGCTAAGGACCACTTCTCCTACTGCATTCCCTCTGGCCAACAGGGGTAGACATGTCCTGTGCACCAGGCACCACCAAGGGAGGGTAAAGCCTCTTTTTCACATTTCGAGAGAGAGAGTGGGAGAAATTTGCCCGTCCACAACAAATTATTTCATTCTTTCCTAAAATCACTTTATGGGCACAACAGAGAGTATTAGAGCTGCTTTGTTTTTCTTTTTCCTTCTCCTCCTCCTCCTCCTTCTTCTTTTTTTTTTGACTTTTCTTTTTACCCCATATCCCTAAACTGTTTAAAACCCTAAACTGGTCCAAGGGAGAAAAGAAGGTGTGCAAATAGCAAATTGAATTTAGTTCATTCCACTTGGATCGGAGCTCATTAAACTTGGCATTTGTTTAGAGCCTTTCGCATATCTGCCACAGAGAATCACGGACCTTTCCCAACGAAGAGGATACTGAGGTTCCTCCTTCCAAATACGGTCGTTTTCTCTCTCCATCTGACAGAGACCTTGATTTCTCTGAAAACCTCCCTGTTATCACCACCTGTGTTAAACTCTTCTATTGTTCACAAGAGGTATAGGTGAAGAGCGCTGGGTATAGAGATTCAAGTGTTGATTTTGTGTCAGCTCCTTTACTGTTATCTAGACCCATGACCTTACACAGCAGTTATGTGACATTCTGCTTACTCTGCCTATATCATGGTGGTGGTAAATCATCCTACAAATGATGAATGGGAAAGTGCTTTCTTTTCTGATGCCTGGATTTTCCTTGACCCCAAACACACACACACACACACACGCACGCACGCACGAACGCACACGTGCACACATACACATCGTGCGAGTGATGGTTACGGTCATCTGGTAATTGGGATAACTGTTGGCCTCAGGACAGCCATTAGGTCATGGAAGGTAGGCAGATCCCTGTGTAAGTCTGACCCAAAAAGGGGTTTTGCAAAGACTTCGACCCAAGCTTTACTGGTGCCTCCCAGCACCTTTCCCTATCATGGCATTAAGCAGAATGAGACGTTTCAGATGAAATCTTAGACTTTAGCCCTGCATCACACTTTGATGGTCCAAAGTGACAGATTATTCAAGGTAGCAGTTCTTGAAGTTTGTTTTTCAGATTATTTGTTTGCATATTTATTTATTTTTATTAAACTTGTGTGCCCAGGAAGATGCAGGGAAGATGGATGCTGTAGTGCCTCCATGATGCTCAAAAATGTATTTCCCCCACAATTTACATCAGTCCGCAGCATTCTGCGTTCCTTTTTTAAGTTTCAACTCACTCACTACAGAGCTAAGCCTGGTGCTCCGTTTCTGTTGTGCACTGACCCTTCCTTCACTCTCATGCCTCCCCATCTCCACACATCTAATCTAGGATTCTGACCACCGCCTCTCCTCGCAGGAGGGTCAGAGGCAGCCCCTACTATGGTGTCCACAGTTCCCGCATGGACCTGCAGGGGAGGCCTTATCACACCTCATCCTATCACCTTATTCTTGACCACTTTCTCTGTCTGAATGTGACTTCCTTGATGTGAGGAGCCATATCTTATTAATCATTATACTTTTAGCTACTACACAAGTTTCACATACAGTAGGCATTCAATAAACATGTTGAGTAAACATATAAATTGAGTAAAATAAAATGACATATTTGCTCAAGTCTTGCAACTGTAGTAAAAGTAAACGATATTCCCATTAGACTGAAGAGTTTATTATTATTCTTTTTTTTAATTTTGAAGAGTTTAAAGAGGTTGACTCACCCAAGAGCATGGTTGTGGTTATTATTGTTGCATAATCACTGATCCCAAGACGTTGTGGCTAAAAAATTTTTATGACTTTGCCCAAATTTTTTGGTTTAGGAATTTGAGTAGGGCTCAGCTGGACAGTTCTCGCTTAGTCTCTCATGTGGTTACAGTCAAACACCAGATGGGGCCGCGGTCATCTGGAGACTCAGTAGGCTGGACATGCACTTGGCCCCCCAGCATGGCTGGCATGAGCTCCTGTTGGCTAGGAGCTCAGCTGGGGCTGTTGACTGGTGCTTCTGCACGTGGTCTCCCCAGTGTGGTAGCTCTGGGCAGTGAGACTTCTTGGATGGTGATTGGCTGACTCTGCGGCCCTCCCAGGAGAACCAGGTGAAGCTCATGGCCTCTCCTGACAGGGCATTGGAAGACAGACTCCACTCTGTTATTCTCTTTTAGTCCAGCAGTAACAAGCCCACCCAGATTCAAGTATAGGAGATCCCATCTCTCAGTGGGAGCTGTGTCAAAGATTTTGGGAGGGCTTATGCTTAAAACTACTATAGTAACAGAATTAAAGAACCAAACTTCAATTGTTTTTTGCTACCTCATGATAGATATTATTCTGCTGAAAATATCTTATAAGAAATATTGAGTTGTCTCTGTTCCAATGTTGTGCCTGAAATGTACAGGAGGAGCGAGAACTCTTATCTCTTTGTGATGACTTTCCTGCCGGTAAGTCTGACCAACAAGAGGAGGATTATTTGGAAACGATGTGTCTTAGACCAAAAAAAAAAAAAAAAAAAAAAAAAAAAAAATCTTAGTCATACATTTAACCAGGAAGAGGATACTGGCCTCAATCTAATAAATGCCATAGATGGCTTTATTTGTTTTAATTTAAAATGACTCATGTTCATTAAAAAGTTTGTAAAATTTCTAAAAGCACAACCAGAAAAATAAAAATTTCCTGTAATGCCATCATCTAACTACTACTACCAACAGTTTTGCTCTAATTTTTTTCCAAGGTGGATTTATAGGTTTCTATGTGCAATTTAAAAATCAACTTTATTATGGGTGTATTTTGTGTACAATAAAATGTATCAACTTAGAGTATAAAATTCAGTGAGTTTTAGAAGATGTATATACCAGTGAATATTTCCATCATCCTGAAAAGATTCCTTTTGTGGTATATCCTTTTCTACCATATCAGGCAAACAGTGATTTGCTTTTTGTCTCTATAACTTGGATTTGCCTTATCTAGAATGCATATAAGTGGAATTGCAGTCAGGCCTCAGTACTCACAGGCTTCAGAACTCATCAAACCCTGTACGCATCACATTTTGAGGAACAAAAAATGTTTTGGCACGAGACGCTTACTTGGGACCCGCTGCATTTCCTAGAACTTAGATGAGTCATGTTGCCATCCCGCAAGAGAAGGTGCTTCGTCGTTTGTTACTCATAGATTTTGGTACTTGTCATGAGATCTGGAACGAATAGTCGACTAGTACCAGGATACCACTGTATACAATATATAGTTTTTGTGTCTGGTAACATTCACGCAACTTAATGATTTTGAGATTCATCAATATTGTTGCACATATCAGAAGTCCCTTTTAAGGATGAATGGTATTCCATTATATGGATATGTTTTATTTTATGTATTCACATGTTGATGAACATTTGCATTGAGTCCAGTTTTGTGCTATTTTGCATAAATCTGCTATGGACTTTTATGTACAAGTTCTTGTATGGACATAAGTTTTCATTCCTCTTTAGTAAATAACTATGAATGGAATATCTGGGTCACATTTGTTGTAGGTTAAATTTTCAGAGAAACAGTTGTTTTTCAAAGTAGGTGCACAATGCACAATCTCATCAGAGGCATGTGTGGGTGTCATCTGTCCTAAAATCTTGTCAAAATTGGTTAAGGCCAATTGTTCTAAAAAATTTAGTCATTGTAATAGTTGTGTTGTGGTATCTCATTGTGGTTTAATTTGTATTTCCTTGATTACTAAAGACTTTTCAGTGCTTATTTACATTTTTGTATTTGTTTGTTGAAGTATTCTTCAAATTGTCATTTTTTTTTAATTGGGTCCCTTATCTTTTTTTTAGTAGAATTATCAGGAGACTTCATTTATTTTGGATACAAATCCTTTGTTGGATATATGTTACAGATATTTTTCTCCCATTGTGTGGCTTGCTTTTACTTTTTTTCACTGGTGCCCTTTAGAGAGCAAATTTTTTTTTGCATTTTTATAAAGTTCATTTTATGTATGTTTTTCTTTTGTGATTTATGCACTTGGTTTTCTATGTAAGATCTTTACCTATGGCAGGGTTACAAAGATTTTTCTCCTAGAAGGTTTATAGTTTTTGCATTTACATTTGGTTCTGTGATCCATTTTGTGTTCATATATGTGCATGGTATGAACTAAGGGCCTATGTTCATTTCTTTGAGCACATGGCTCTCCAGTTGTTCCAGCACCGTTTGTTGAATAGACTTTCTTTTGATAACGATCAAAAATCAGTTGTATATGTTTCTGAACTCTGTTCTGTTTCATTGATCTATATGTCTGTCCTTTAGTCAATAATATAGTCTTGGTTACTATAGTTTAATAGTAAGTCATGAAAACAGGTTGCATAGGTCCTTTACTTTTGTTTTATTTTAAAATTACTTGACTATTCTAGTTTATTTGCACTTCCATATAAATTTTAGAATTATCATGTCAATTTCTAAAAAGAAAATGCCTGCTGGGATTATAACTAGGACTGTATTTATAGATAAACATGATGGGGGAAATTACTTCGAAACAATATTTAGTCTTGAAATCCACAAACATGGTATGTATATCTCTTCATTTATATAGCTTTCTAAACAAATTTCTCGTAACAGTTTTCTGTTGTGCTTATTGAAGAGGTATTCCATGCCTTTTCTTAAACATATTAACTATTTATAATTTCTCGTACTTTTATAAATGTAAGTGGAAATTTTATTTTCCAATTGCCGATGCTATGTAAACATATAATTAACTTTTATATATTAATTTTTATCTTTCAACTAGTTATTTTAATAGTCATTTTGTAGATTCCTTGCAATTCTTTTTCTAAACAGTTATGTCATCTGCTAACAATAATAGTTTTATTCCTTCCGTTCTAATCTTTATGATTCAAAAAAATATGTTGCTCCCATAAATCCCTCAGACACTTTAAATTTTTCCAATCTTCTCTCTCTCATCAGATTAGAGAATTTCTATTCTGTCTTCAAGGCCAATGATTATTTCCTGTGTTATTTTCATTCTATTAAGCCCAACTCATGACTTTTACAAATATTCATCTATCTGTTTCATTTATAGTTCTAAAAATTGTTGCTATATGTACAGTGTGGTGTTCAAGTCCTTGTGCAACTGGGTCACCTTAGGTTGGCCTTTACTGCTTTTCTCTTGGGAGCGGATGAAAATTTTGTGGTTCATCACATGTTGGGTAATTTTGGATTGAATGCTAGAAGATGTGACTTTATCGTACAAGTATTTTTGGATTCTGTTTCTCCCAAGAATGTTGATGTTTTGGTTTTTGCAGGCAGTTGACTTGGTTAAACTCCAGCTGTCTTGCCTGGGGAGAGCAGAGGTTGTTGTGTTTTCTGAAGTTGAGCTGGTTGGAGTCTGCCTTGCACACAGGTGGTTCGGTGGTAGCCAGAGACATGGGTAGAGATTACACACAGATTGTGAGACGCCGCTCTGGATCTCTTCTTTTCTTCCTGACTGGTTGATCTGGGATCATCCTCTGGGTCCTCTTTCCAGAAGTGCAGCAGATTTTCTCTTGGTGCTTCAGTTGCCTGAGCCATATTGACATTAGAACCTACCCTCAGGACAAACTGATACATGGGAAGTTCATCCTATCTTGCCTGCTTTCTCCAAGTTTCAAATCCTTTCTAAAACATACCTGCTTTTATTTACTTACAGAGCCCTCAGGTAGTGTTTTTGGTTTGTTTTGTATTTTCTCCTGAATTTATTATTGTTGTCTGCAGGAGAGTTGGTCCATTAATATCCTTACTGTTCCATAGCAGAAGCAGAACCTTCACTATATTCAATAGTATTCATTTTACAATATAGAATTTATGTTTATAACTCCCTTTCTTAAAATTAGTATTGGATGCAAGTATTCTCTATAATATCTTATTATCTAGGCCCAGTTAATACTCCAACATAATTAACCAGCCCCCTCAAGTTGTCCATTAAGATTATTTTCCATTTTCTTATATTTATAAATAACATTGCAGTGAATATAATACTGCATAAATCTTTTTCTGTATTTAGGGTGGTTTCCTTAGGGTGAATTCCCAGAAGTGGGTCAAGAGGGATGGACATTTTTAAGGCTCTATTTTATATTGCCAAATTGCTTCCCAAAAGGGTCGTACAGATTTGCACTGCTAGCAGCAATTTAGGAAAATAGTCATTTCATAAAAATCCTGCCAACACTGGATATTATTAAATGAAGAAATAACATTTCTATTTTAAAAGATGAAAAATTATAACCAAGAATTTATGGACACATATACACATAATATTTTAATGCCAGAAGATAGATTTTTCTGGTTTTATGACTGGAGACTCTAAAATGAAATAGATGTATTAAGAGAGGAAGACTCTGAAAATTGAAATTCTGAAGAAATATTTAAAGAGAATAACAATGAAGGAGGAATTTGGGAAGTATGAGGGAGAAGATGGAGAAGATATGTTTGCACAGAAAACTAAAATATGAAAAAAGGCCAAAAATGTGTAACAATTTAGTCCAAACTTATGAAAATGTTCCCAAAATGGATGAGACTTCAAATTTGTCAGTGTACAGTGGCCAAATGAAAGAAAACAAAAAGAAAGCAAGCTTTTAAAATTGGTTTTGGAACAAAAAGAACAAGAAAATGATTGTCCCGTTGCATGGAACAACCGAAACCTTATTACAAGATGAAAGTACAAATCTAAATTCATTCTCAATCTGTCAGATCTGTCACTTTTATCAAGAAAAGAAAATCTAAAAAGTAGGAAAAGGAGAATAAAGACGTTTCATAGGAATGGAGTGCTAACACATAGAAAAGGTTCTAAGTATTTACTTTGAAGTGTCTGCCTCAATTTCAGTCTACAGATCCAAGGAAATGACTTTTCCTTGGCTAAAGTAGTTTGAAGATATGTTTTCAGAACCACAGAATTAGTTATACTCATGGAAGAATCACAGTTTCAAGTAGAGAAGATTCTAAAATTCTGAAGAAGAACAAATCTTACCCTGCTTTTGAGTAGTTGATGAAGCACTTTTGGAACTTTATTTCCATTCTTCAGAACAGTAAGGTCAGTGTACAAAGTGAACATGCAGGAAAGGAGCTTGAGATCTCTCTGGGTTCACTAAGAATAAATCATGAAAGGCAAAGTGCATTTCTGCTTCGAATAGTTTCTTTTCATAGGTAGATCAGGGAGATACTGCAGACAAAGGATATCTGAATGTCAGCAAGATATTTGACAGAGCTTCTCATAACTGTATTAATTTTTACTTGTATTCCTCTGAATATTCTATCTCGCCACATAAGTGCAAGCTCTGTGATTGTAGGAAGCATTTCTGTTTCATTTCCCATTGCATAATCACTTCCTGGCATGTTACAGACTCAAAACAGGTATTTACTGAATGAATAATGTAGTTTTTATTTCCAAAGGGGAAAACAAGAGACCACTTGGTAGAATAGTCAGATGGTTCATTTTTTATTTGATTACATGTTCCCAAAAGTTTTCTTTATGAGGCTGATGAGAGTTCTCCAGCCATGAGCTATCAGGTTCTATTCTCCATTCAGTTCTCTTCAACGTGGATGTTGTCGCCTGAGATCAGGGAAGACCTGACATGGTGGGATACTGGGATAGCAAGTACCCCAATTAGACTTCCCAACCCAATCCCTTCTCTTGACTGACTGGGTAGCCTTGCCCAAGGCAGAAAATCCTGGCGAACATCAACCTCTTAATATTAAAACAAAACTATCAGCATCAACCTAATTATACTCTTATGTATAATGTATGATTTTAACATATATAAACTTCTAGTCTGTGGCTGGATGTGTTGTAAACACTCATAAGTAACTAGTTGTTCTTTTTCTTACATTCTACTCCTTTTCAATTTACCCAGTTCTCAGGGGGCATGTAGTCAGGGAATAAGGAAAGCATGAGATCACAGGATTAGGACCAAAAAAATAGCTTGAGACACTAGAAGAAAAGGCCAAAAGATACAGATGCAATTTGGTAATACACAATGTTCTTTACTTTGGTTTAGAAAAATCAATTCTACAAATACAGGATGGGAAAGCCCAGATTTATTTGTAGTGCATATGAACAAAGAACCAAGAACACATTGAATACAGCCAGCTGCCAGTAAAGCAGAGGCAGTCCTGGGCTGTGGTATTCTAAGTCTCATGTTCACAGAGAGGCAGGTGATAGTCCATTTCTGCTCTGTATGGGTCAGATCGCACCTAGATTATCATGCCTAATCCCAGACATCAAAACTCAAAAAAGACTTGAGCCAGTTGGAGTTATGTTGAAAAGAATCCAACAAAATAAATTTGAAATATGGGATGCATATCAAAATTACTAAGTTTGTAAACAATGATGTAATTCCCAGGGTTGTAGGATATAGTGAAATAATCACTCATATAAACAGCTGATCAGGATAAAATTGGTTTAACCTTTCTGGAGGACATCTTGACATGGGTCAAAAACATTAAATGTGTCAATATCCTTTGGTCCAGCATTTTATTGTTCTACTCTCAAAAAATTCTACACATGGATGCACAACAATGTGTAGAAAGATGTATCTTTAGGAGCAATATTGTAAGTGAAAAATTGGAAACAATATAAAATTTAAACAGTAGGAAAATGATTAAATGATACCTTGATACAGTGGAATATTGCAGACATTAAATGTTATTTGGAGTCAATACTTAGTGACATGGGATAATGGGTAAGATATATTTTATTTAGCTTAATTTTAATTCTACAAGTGATCTCAGGTCATCTTTCAGAGAAAGAGAAAAAGGTAAACAAAAAGAAGAAAATCTCAGTATTCAGAGAAAAGCACTCTTAATAGTTTGGTGAATATAGGTATAGATATAGTTATAGATGGAGATATTGATATACATATAAATTTAACTATCGATCTAGATGTGTGCATATGCATACATATGTATGTAATTTATGTAACAGCAAAAGTACAAAGCATATAGTTTAGATCCCAATATGTATTTCTGAAATGAATGAATGAATAGATATATGCTTAGGTATTTTAAACAAAATTTACCAGATGTACTCACATTATAAGACAATAAAATCCAGTTGTAAAACTTGCATACAGATGCATGGTTAAAAACTAGGAATCAGGGAAGTCATTTGGAAGTAATAGTATTTGACTTTTTTATTTTCTTCTTTGTGCTTTTTTCTTTTCTCTAGTTTTCTACAATAAATATGCATTAACTTTATAATCCAAAAATAGTCATAGTTTTTATAAAGCATATGATATAAGGAATGTTGATGGTATTACTAGGAATACTCGGCTTGGAGGGAAAGATTATATTGGGCACATGAGCAGTCTTCAGCCAGCTGAAGTGTTGTTGTATGGGGTCCTGAAATCGCCTGAGCCTGGATTCCAACAGGCTGGCCATAGTCTAGGGTGGAAACTGCAGGAAGCTTGATTCTTGGCCAGCCTCATAGGCCCGTACCTGCTCTTTGAGTCTCTTGTACCTTCTGGATCTGCCTCTGTCTCCTAATCTCTGCCATTTATGAACTGTATGACCTTGAACATGTCACTTGTAGTGTCCCTGACCTTCAGTTTCCTCCTTTTTCAAATAGGAACAACATTTATCTCATACAATTATTATGAGGGTCAAATGAGTTGCTCTCTTTAAGAGGAAAGTAAAAGTGTGTTAAGTGTTATATCATATTTGCTCGATGTTAATGTCTTTTTCGGTCATACAGTGTGTTAGGAACAGGACAGGACTTGGGTCCCTGGACACAGAGTGTATTTTTCCATTGCCAGAGCTGCTACATGGGACAGATTGCGAGGAGTGTAGCTATTTTTATAGGACTGGAAAAGGGGAGTGTTCTGGTTGCCTTCTGCTGCGTAATACACCACCCCAAATGTAGTGCCTTAAAACAACAACAACAATCTTACTATGCTCATGGATTCTAGGAGTCAGGAATTGATAAATGAGAAGGGGAAGGATAGGTTGTCTCAGCTCCACAATGACCAGGATTCAGCTGGAAGTACTCAAGCATCCATGAGTGACTCAGATGGCTGGGGGCTGCAATCTGCTAGAAGCTTCTTCTTTCACATTGTTGCCACCTGGACTGGGATCTCTGAGAAGCAGGGCTCAGCTGGGACTGTTGACTGGACCACTCGCACTTGGCCTCTCCGTGTGGCTAAGCCTTCTCGCAGTGCGGTGGCAGAGTTCCAAAAAGGGAGTGAGCACCCACGGAGTCAGCATGTCAGGAGAGCCAGGCAGAAGCTGCATTACCTTCTGTGACCCAGGCCTACGGGCACTTCACTTGCAGCTTCTTAATTAGAAGCCTACCCCTTAAGGCAGCTCAGATTCAAGAGGTGGGAATTAATCCCCATCTTTGATGGGGAGTAGCTAAGGTGCCATTTCAAAAGAAAAGGTGGGAAGGGAGGTTTTGTTAGGGCCATCTTTGGAAAATGCGGCCTCCGAAGGGGAACAATGGGATAGTCCAAAAGGTGAAGCTGTACTTTCACGAGATACTGAGTTCAGTTCAATTGGTGAGCTGCTTCTCTACAGATAGTATTTTGGGCCAGAATTTGAGGATAAATTGAGGTATCTCCTTTCTTGGGTAGTGAGATGACCATCCCTGAGATGGGCATATGCAATAAAGGTCAAATACGGGATGAGCTTATACTGCAACACAATCTATTTAAAACAAAACAACAAGAAAAACAAAGGCAATCTATTTAAAAAATAAACATAACTTTGATTGTCTTTTTTATTACCAAGCATTATACATTCATTGGAGGAAAATTAAAAATGCAAATGAGAAACAGTAAGGAAAAAAATTTAAATACCCCAAATCTTACTATCCAGAGAATAATCACTAGAGCACCTTAATGTATTTATTTCTTTGTGTGTGTGTATGCATACATTTACATACTTTATGTGTGTGTATTTTTAAAACAGAACAGGGTTGTTTTGCCCTTACAGTTTTGCAATACGCTTCTTGAAAGTTCAGAATGCTGTATCATGAACATCTCAGAATAACTTTTACTTTTCTCTTACTTATTTTTCATATTAAAATGGATTTGTTTTTGTCACACATGCTCAGCGGGAATCACACCAAATATCTGCAATTGTGTATAAATTTACATGAGTGAAATCCCTCTTTGCATCCTTCTCTGTATACTTTTTCACTCAACAATATATCATGGTGAGTTTGCATGTCAATAAACATAGATCTATATCACTGTATTTAATAGTCTCATAAAAGTCTATTTTAGAGAAATGCCGTCATTTTTTTTTATTCAGTTCCCTGTAAGTGGGCTTCTGGTCATTTCCATTTTTTTTTTCCTGGAATTATAAACAGTCATGTTTAATTATATTTAACCATAAAGATTTTTTTTTAACCATAAAGATCAATTTTAAAAAATTCAATGTGAATCCCAAGAATGTTGCAGAATCTTCTTTCTTGGGAATCAGATAAACCAGCATCTGAATTCAGGCCTTCTGCTTGCTGGCTCTGTGACTGCAGATAAAGAGCTTCGCCACGCACAGCCTCTGTTTCCACATCTGGAGAAATAGGAACACATCTGGGCACCATGCCTGGCGCTGTGTCTGGTGTACACGAGTGCCCCGTGGCAGGTAGCAGCTGTGGTCAGAACATTCCAAGGGGCGGGTATGTACGAACCTCTGTGGTGTAGCCCTGGGGCCAGAACAATGGTGAGTTGTGTGGTTTGAGGGGTACTGGCAGTTGTAGCTACTTTTGTCTTCTTTCCAGGACTGGCACCATTTGCATTCCGTGGGTGGTTGAGGGTCGGATGGGTTTTACATTCCCAAGCTACATATTTCTCTATCTGGCGCAGTTCTGGGCAATCTAAAAATGCAATATCGCTGTCACCAGCTCAAGGAAGACACAGAGCCTGAATAATTTAACATGTCACCACCATCCATCATGATACCAAGAGTGCGGGAGGTGGAGTATGGAGGGGTTGGGCCTACCAGAGGCTGCAGAGCAGGTTTGTGGATCCCGTTAGAGAAGGCAGGCTTACAAAGAAGAACAATGAGTTAAGCCCACAGGTCCAGGAGAGACTGTGCAGGCTCGCTTCTGCCCCAGCCCTTCCCGTAATAGGGTTTTCTAGTTGTCTGGATGCTGTGGTTTGCTCCAAACTCTGGCCCAGGTTCCTAGTTTGCTATCAGATATCGATGTCATCTTGGGGCAGCTCTAAATACCTCTGAATATCTTGGTTTATTCATCAGCAAAATTGAGATAATTCCCTTAGGAAAAGGGCCATGCATGGGATATCTTAATTGTTTCATCACCAGAAAGCGCCAAAAAGTCAGGAAGTTTTTGTCCATTACTCACTGTTGTATTCTCAGTGTCTAAAACAGTGCTTGGTACAGAATGGATACTTACATGATAATTGCGAAATGAATGAACCAACCAAAAAGTGTTGCGATTCTTTTTTTTTTAGATGACTAGTTGGGTCCAAGACAGACTGAATGGTCACCCACTGCATTCTCAAACACTGGGTCAGGACTCAGGATACCTGGACTTGGCCCCTTTCAGCATGGCTCTTGAATGCCTCCTTTCTCTCTCTCTGTCTCTTGTCTGTCTGTCTGTCTGTCTGTCTCTCTCTCTCCCTGTGCAGTTCCCCCATTCTAAAGTTCTGTCATTAGTCTTGTGATGTTTCCCAGAGAATACAGGGTCTGTTCTTTTAAACATTTTATTTATTGAGGTAAGAGTCACATGACATAACATTAACCATTAACTATTTTAAAGTGTATAATTCATTGCCATTTAGTAGATTCACAAAATTGTGCAACAATCACCTCTATGTAGTTTTGGGCATCTCCATCACACCAGAGGGAAACTACACACTCATGATCGCTTTCTATTTCTCTTCTTCCCTTGCACAGCCTTGGCAACCACCACTTCCTGTCTCTATCGCTTCACTTATTTTGGACCTTTTATATAAACAGAATTGTATGGTATATGACCTTTTATGTCTGGCTTCTGTCACTTTGCAGACTGTTTGCATGGTATCCACATTATACCATGTCAACGTTGCCTTTTTTATGGCTGAATAATATTCCATTATATAGATCAACCCCATTTGGGTTATCCATTTTTCAGTTAATGAACATTTGGGGGTTTTTTCTCTACCTTTTCACTATTGTAAATTGTGCTGCTATGAAATTCATTTAAAAGCATCAATGTTTATTGAAATACCCTATCTTTAAGATATCCCTAGGGGCAAAATCGCTAGGTCCTATGATGATTTTGTGAGAACTGTCAAACTGTTTTCCACAGTGGCTGCACCAGTTTGCATCCCCACCAGCAATGTTTAAGGGCTCCAGTTTCTCTACATCCATTCCAATACCAATTATTTTCTCATTGAGTTAATTATGGTCAACCTAGTAGATACAAAGAGGTGGTTTTCGTGTGGCTTTGATTTGCATTTTCCCTAATGACTAATCTTTTCATAAGAACAGAGCGTTTTCAATGAGACAAAACTAGGTTCAAAGTTGGGGGCTGTGCCATTTGTAACTTGTGTGATCCTGGGTAAGCAGCATTGAGATCCTGAAGGTTGCTTTGCCCTCGATAAAATTGAGATGATTCTTACCTCTCAACCCCCTTGTGACATGTAGATAGGACACTGCATGTAAAGTGCCCGAGCAGTGCATAAAACATATCACACCGTGGTATGTGCTTAGCTCCTCTTCTTCATGGCTCCATCTCATACCATTCAGGACCAGAAGAACCAGGGTCTCATGGAACAAAGACCAGAAGATCTTGCGGTTCCTATTCTTTTTGCTTGCCAGTCTCTGACCGTTCTTACTTTGTCTCAGCTCCTAAATGGAAATACTTGAGCAGCCCTGATTAATTAATGGTTGTACTTCAGGTCACAAAATCAACAATTTCATACGGAAATGCCAGCAGAGGGGAGCCCTTTCCCATTCCACGGAATCATCTCCAAGTCAGTCTATAATTGGCCTGTGGCCCTTTCAGATTTTATGGACATTCAGAGGCTAGAAGCTCTGGGTGGCTGCCACCTCCCTAGGATATCACAGAAGGCAGGGAGCCACCACTGCCACCCATCAGTGCTTCCTTTTCTCCCAGCAAACTTGGGCAAGTGTTGAATAAATGAATGTGCCCTCGCCATCCCTTTTTCATTGTTTGTGTTAACTGTGTACGTGCACTGCACAGCTTTCCTCATCCTGACCCTGTGAGCTGAGTTACTGCCCCACTGTTAAAGATGAATTCAGAGAGGTTAGATGCCTTGCCCAAGCCCACTCAGCCAGTAGGCAAGACCAAGAATTAAAACACAGGTCTAACTTCAATTTTCTGATTTCTTTCTACAGAAATGCTTGACCTCTCATGGCGCATGGATTAAGCCGGTGTAGAAACCTGCTAGACGCTAAGTGCCTTAGGGCAGAGATAGTGGCTATTGTCTTTTAATGGAATCTGAGCTACACCATTTTTCATCCAAGTCACATTAAAAAAATGATTCAACACCTTAGTGGGGCCTGTGGCTTATTCATCTCTCTCCTGTGCCCAGATCTGGGTCCTTAATTTTGCTCAGTAATAATGGTAGTGTAAGTGCCACTGGAACTGCATTATCCGATATGGTGGGCACTGGACCTGTGGCTAGTCTCTATGGAGATGTGCTCAAGCATAAAATATACACTGGGTTTTGGAAACTTACTATACAGAATGCATAAAATATTTCAGTATAATAATTTTATATTAATTACATATTACAATGACAGTGTGTTACATATATTGGGTTAAATACAATATATTCTGAAAATTAATTTTTACTTTTTAATTGTTGCTACAAGAACATTTAAAATTGCGTGTGTGGCTTGCATATTTTTATTAGATAGGTGGCTGTAGAGGCGGCCTCGCTGAGCCTGTTTCCATTCTGAAAATGGTACCTTGGAACTTAAGGAGGGAGGCGAGGGTCAGAAGTATGGGAATGGAGGGAGAACTGGAGAAGCGTGCATGGTAGGCAGGGGCGTGATGTCTGTGTGCTCAGACATGTGGAATGGCAGAGGCTTCGCTAAGATCCAGCTAAGCCGGATTCGAGTTCCTACCAATAGCACAGGTTCAAGGGAGCAGCAGTGAGAAGTGGAGAATGCACCCTTGGCATTGGGAGCACATAACAGACCTGCTGGTCGTCTGAGGTCAAATCAAGCTTTGCCACCTCCACGCACTCTCACACACATGCGTGCACTCATGCGTTTTCAGGCTTTTTAGCGATGAGGCGGGCTTTGCAGGTAGGCAGGCTTGATTTCAATTCCAGCTCCCTCACTGACTACCTTGCCCGGTTTATTCATCTGTAAAACAAGGTTCTCATCATGCCTTCCTTACAGGGGGGTGGCTGTGGACAATGAGGCATTTACCGGTGTTTCACTCTAATCTGGCATAGAGACCAAGGGGAAGGGCTCTGCTGCCGCTGTCTGCATTTGGAGGGTGTTTCTGCTACTTGCAAGCTGTGCGACCCCAGGAAAATTACTTAATTTCCTTGTGCCTACCTTTCCTCATCCATTAACATGGGAATAAAAAGAGTAACTACTTCTTAGGGTTACTGTAAGGATTAAACAAGTCAATTCATGTAAAGGGTTCTGCCTGGCAGGGAGATAGTGCTATACAAGGGTTAGCTTTTCTTACTGTATCTGAATTGCCTAGTGACTTTATTACCCCCAGCAGGCTATCCCAATAAGGAATGCATCCCGTCTGACACATTCATCATGGCAGGGGCATAACAGGCCATTTGTTTGGGAGAGAGGATGGGAGGGAGGGAGCATGTAGCTGGAACATTTAGAAGTACTTGAGGTGGCATTAAAGGGGATGTGGGAAGGGCCTGGGACAGACTCCTAACAAGCGCCGGGCCCTCCCTCCTTCTCTGCTGCCAGCACACAGCAGGGAGAGTGACAGATGCTTCCTGTACCTAAGGCAGCTATTATATCAGATGCCTTTATTTCTCCTTGGCCAAGAATTATGTATAGATAAACAAAAACTCTCCCTCTCGCTCCCTCCTTCCCTCTCTCCCTCCTTCCCTTTACCCCCATCCTTCCTCTCTCCCTTTCCTCTCCCTTCCTTTTTCTGTAATAGTAAAATATTTTGATGGCAATTTAAAAAGCCCCACCGGCCTCCGAAGCGCGCTCTCTCCCACTGCACCCACCGCCTCCATGGGGCCTCTGCCAGCTCCATGTGAGGAAGGCCTTAAATGGGAGCTGCATCTGGTATAATCGGCACTGTCTCCTGTTATCCCCAGGCCCTGCCTTCGTTGCTGGGGATTGGGGAGGTTTGCACGGAGGGGAAGGAACAGACCATGACCAAAAACAAGGCGCATCTGGGGACAAAGTTCAGATATTGTACGTGTCCACTCATTGCAGCATGCTACCTTCAGGAAGGGGCAGGGCAGGTATCAATTTTTCCATTTTACAGAGCTTTAAACTGAGGGACAGCGTTACAGGTGGTGGAACACTTGCACCCGGCCACTGCTCACTATTAGCAAATCACTTCCCTTCTGAACCTTGGTTGTTTCATCTGTAAAGTGAGCCTCCAACGAGTCCCTCCAATGAGTGCTGTGAGTTCGGAATGAGATGATGTATGCAACGATCGTAACACAGTATTTGGCACCTTGATGTTACTTTCCCCAAGGTTCCCTTTTGAGTTGTTTCCGGGAGACTCGTTTTCATGCCTGAGAGCCCATATTTGGCGCTGGACAGACTAGCCCCGAATCTTAACCCTCCTTCTCATCTTCTGTGTGACTTTCAGCAAGTAACTTTGCCCACGCATGTCTTTGTCTTCGCTTTATTATCCAGTTCGTTAACTACACTTTCCTTGTGATGGTGATTTCCTTGTGATGTAAACACAGCGTCTAGGTACAGACCAGACTGCCCAGCAGGTTGCTGGGATGAGTGAGAGAACGAATGAACGACTGCAGGCACGATGGCAGCATTGGGGGAAGCGTGCCTGCGGGTTGGCTTTCCGGGCCCTGAGAACCATTGCAGTGCCTACCAGAGGAAATGACACAGTAAAAAACCCTTTCACCTAATGTATATTTTTCCTTTTTGCCAGTGAAATGTTTCAATGGGTTATAGGTTTAATTGACGCTTAATTCAAAAGATGCGAAACATTTATAGCGGAGAGAGGTCTCCCTCTGTCCCCATCCTTGAGCCACTGACTCATCCTTCCAGGGCAACCACTTTTGCCAGATTCTTTAATCTGCTCCCAGGAATAGCCTATTGATGTGGGTGTCTGAAGCGCCTTACGGAGCCCCTGTATCTCTCTGCCACCACGTGCCCCCGATGTACTCTGGAGCTCTGCCCTCGATGCTTCCTCTTCAGGGTAAAGAGTTCACCAATCCTTCGGTCCCTCTTTCTCCACAACCTGTGCTGTTGTCAAATAACAATTAAAAAATACAGAAAGCACAGAAATAAAAGTTATCCATATCCCTCCCTGCAGGGTTAACTATTAGAATTTGGCATGTATCTTTTTAGCCTTTTCTTAAAATCATCTTTGTAATCAACCTTCAGCTTATATATACATACATTGCCCTTTTCTCTCTGTGTTCCTCTGAGTTTGCCTCTGAAGCACCCTTTGCGCCCACTGCCTCCTCCCCACCCTCAGCACCCCTGGCTTCACGCAGACCCTGCCTCCTCTCACCCGGCGATCCCTGGGCCTCCTAGCTGCTTGCCCTCCCTAGCACCCATTCTGAGGCCTGCATGTCACTGCCGTGTCCTCCCTGGTATGCACAGCTATGAACTCATTCTCTTGCTCCGGAACTTTCCATGACATCCATCCTCGGTGTCTCACGGTGCGGCTCCAGCATACCCTCCCTAGTCGGCACTCGCCCGGCATGGCCTCCACCTGTCCCCACTCCCTAACCCCAGGGATGCTCCAGCTCTTGCCTCCCCTTAGAATTCCATTTCCTAGCACTGACGCGCCATCCTTCCTTCCAGCCCTGACTTAAATCTTCCTTCCTCCTTAAGCCTTACTGGGTCATCTGTGTTGTGATGGATTGTTCCCCCCCATATTCCAAGGGTCTCATTGTGTGGAAAGTACGGCCATGAATTAGGTTAAAGGCACCCTGGGAGCCCATTTGTCACCTCGACTAGCTTCTGATCCCGTGGTTGGCAAGGCCTAGGTTGTATCTCTGTGTGTCCAGTCTCTGGCTCTGGGCCTGGTAAGCACTTGACTGGAAGGTGTGTGAAATTAAGTTGCCTAGATGTTTTCTGAGAGGCAGACTTACGGTCCTGAGAAACAATATAGCTATCAATTATTTAGTAGCTGCCATAGGCCAGGCATTTTACATATTATATCTTCTATAATCTTTAAAGCAATCCTGCAAGGTTAATAGTTATTGTCCCTATTTTGGGAAGAAGGAACCCAGGGCCCAGAAAGGGCCCGCTTCCTCAAGGGCACACAGCCTGAGGCTGCCAAGCCCTGGTCAGAGCCCGGCCCACCTCACTGCAGGGCCCGAACTCCTCCCTAAACCATGGCGACTCTGTGGTCACTTGAGACCCACAGAAAGAAGTCGAGGGATGGGGTCGCTGATCTTTGGGATGGAGGAGGGATTTAATAAGCTTCTGAAGACCGGCGATGACTAATGGTGTGTGCTTCCTCGCAGGGGGAATCAGCTTTGGGAGAACCAAGGGGACCTCGGGGTCAGAGGCAGACGACGAAACACAGCTGACGTTCTACACGGAGCAGTACCGCAGCCGTCGCCGCAGCAAAGGTACCAGAGGCCTTAGGAAGGTTCCAGAACCAGGTTGGAGGAGGAAAACCTGGGAGGCAGATTTTGTACTTAATGACAGACCCTTAATCTTTTTCAGCCTGGCCCCAGTCCAGTTGACACTGAGCTTGGCATTGAACCCAGGCTACACTAGTGGCCATGATTATATCCTTTTTTTGTGTGCTTTCTGTACCACCAAGTTTTTTCAAAGGACTTAAAAGTGATTTTTTTTTTTAAGTTCATGCAGTTTTTTGGGTTTTGTTTGTGTTGTTTGTTGTTTTTTTTTAATCCAGAACAGGAAATCAAGTAACTAAGAGAATCAGATTGAAAGGAAACTAGGAAGAAGGAAAATTACTTAAATGGAGGTTAAATTGATGCAGGGTTGATCTCAGAATGAGCTGACAGTTGAACCTAAAGATTTTCAGCAATCAAAAGGCCAAAGAAAATGTATTCAGCAATAAAATGTACAGGGGCTATGGGACAGAACCAGAGTTTATTCAGAAAATTCTACTTACCTGACACCGAGATCAGAGGGAGAGTTCTCCAGTTGGTCCCTGTAAACATGACACCATGTGACCTGCGCGCCCCACCCCACCACCCAGGCCGTGCCTTCATGAGATGACATTAGCATCACTGCATGATTATTGCTCCCAAGGACACCCAGTCTAAGGAGATGTCAAAACACTGAGGCAGGACTCCGTAAAGGCCTGAGGTTCATGGTTCTCCATGATAAAATGTGCTCTGAAGGGGAAAAAGGGCATATTTCAGGCAATTGCCTGTGAGTGTAATTCCTCACCCTTGAGTGTTTTTATAAGGGTAGGAAATCAGCAAGTTCAAGGTTGCATTCCTGGAAAGAGAACTTGGGGTGCAAACATGCTGGTGATTAAAGACAGCTTGGTGGGCTAGGACAGGCCCTGGGAAGAAGCAAGAGTCCCCTGGCAAACATGAAGGCAGCTCATGGATACACAAGGCAGCCTGCAACCCTCCCGCCTTCCCAGAAGCAGGCTGGGGAAGTGCCTGTGATCGGGAAGAGGGGGAGAAGCTCCCCCTCAAAAAGGTTCTGCGTGCATCCCACCCACACGTGATGATGTTCAAAGAGCACTGATCCTGTAGCTTCTCTGGCTCATTTTGCTCTTAAGCAAGTTGTCTACTTACCCTACACCTCAGTTGTCTCATCTGTAAAGTGGTTCTTTTAACTGTCTCACACAGACTTGAAGATAAATTTTGGTTATGATAATTTTTAAAATGTATCACGGTGCCTGGTATGTATATTAAGGGCCAAAGAAGTAGATGCTATTAATGTCAGTTCAGTTCTCATTGTTTTCCATATCTTACTATTCCTGGTGCCTTTCAATGAAAAGGCCCCAGGTGGGGGATGTCTCTGTTGGCATATCAGCCGGGAAGGTTTTGCAGCCTCTCAGCCATTAGAGTAATTGGACTTGCCTTTCCCTCCTTCCCATGTCTCGGCTGCCTGGTATCTGCTGCATTGGAGATTTAAAAGTTGGTGATAGATGATTCTTGACCTGTCTTCTCCCTCCCCCCAAAACAGCTGCCAGAATTCAGGCGGGGGAAGGTGGTGGATCTCCTCTGCAGGACTGGGCTATTTATAGCTAATTGGATAAACATCCATCACTGAGTGTTCCCCTCTAAAGTCGGAGTTGAACTTAGAAAAACAAAAGCAAAAGCAAGCCGCAGGATGTGTGATAGAGGATTTGGCCCAGTGCCTCTGTGCACTTCAAAAGGCCAAGTGTGTTTCCCGGGTGGCCAGAGGGCCCAGGATGCGGTGCAGCCACGCCCCTTCCTCCTGGCCCTCTGGCCGGCTGAACGCCAGAGCCACTTGCTTCACCTCTGTCCTCCCCTTACTATCCACTAATGGCAAGTTCCTCTCCCTCCGCCTCTGGTTCCTCCACATCCCTCTCTTCCTCCTCGGTATCGTGGGTTTCTTTGCTTGCTTGCTTGCTTGCTTCCTTGCTGGGTTTGTATCCTGGGTTTGTTTGTTTTAATTTCTTATTTTTTTCCTGCCCTCCTTCGTCTCTTCTTCCCTCTATCCTCCATCATGACTTTCTTCTCTTTATTGTTCTGTGTGTTCTTTGTTCTCTTCTGTGTTCCCTCTTCTCCTCTCTCCTATTGTCTCTTCTTCTCTTCTCCTTTCCCACTAATCTCTGCTTTTTTCTCCAGCTATTTTTTAGTGAATCCAACCAACCTCCTTCCCCCGATCCTCTTCCTTCTCCCCTTCCCCCGCCCTCCCCCTCCACTTTCCCTTCCTTCTTCCCTCCCTCTACTACATCAAATATTTGTTAAGCATCAACCGTGTGTCTGACACTCTTTTAGGCATTGGGAACACAAAGCAAGCAAGAATTTTTTAAAAACTCTACCCTTGTGCAGCTTCTATAATATCAAAATATAAATATAGTAGATGGTGGCAAAGGCTAAGGAAAGAGAATATGACAAGGAAGGGCATTGAGAGAGGAGCGAAGGGATCATGAGCGTAGATTCTCTGAGGTCAAGTGACCAGGCCCCTTTTGCAGAATCACAGGGAACACATTCCTGACACTGTAGCTGATATTGTCAAGGTTATTGCTGTAGCTGATGCTGCTATTGTTGTTTGTTGAGCATAGAGAGTGGTCCTGGCAAAGCCTTGGCTCCAGCCAAATAATTGCTTACAGCCCAATGCCCAGTTCTGCAGATACTGCCTGCGAAGGGCTGTGGCCACTTGGCTGTTTCTTACATGTTGTGCAGGAGTCCAGGCATCTTTAGGGCTCACTGCCCTAATGGGCAAAGGACACAGTGCAACGGTGAGCTGGGGGAGCTTTGGGGATCCTTGGAGATAAAAGAGCAATGGAACAGAGAGTATTAAGAGCATGGATTTTTTTTAATCCTCACCCAAGGATATGTTTGTTGATTTTAGAGAGGGGAGGGAGGGAGGAAGAGAGAGAGGGAGAGAAACATTGATGTGAGAGAGAAACATCAATTGGTTGCCTCCCATACATGCCCTGACCAGGGATCAAATCCACAACATAGATATGTTCCCTAAGCAGGAATCGAACCTTTTGCTGAATGGGATGATGCTCCAACCATCCAAGCCACCCGGCTGGGGCAAGAGCACAGATGCTTGCAGTGGGCTGCCTGGGTTCAAATCCCGGTCCCACCACTTGCTAGCAGTGCCATCCTGAATATAAACCTTAAGCTCTCTATCGGCTTCCTAATTGAAAAATAAGGACAGTAAAATTAAAGCTCTTGGGGGTTGTTCTAAGAATGAAAATTAATTGGTATCTGTGAAGCACACAGGTGGGTCTAAGGAGGGAGAGAAGTCACAGTGAAGCTAAGCTCCCCGGGAAGAAGCCTAGGACCGAGTATGCGGGCGGACCTCAGATCTGTTGCCACGGTGCTGAGCGGCCTCTGTCAAGTCCCTCCAGTTATGCAGGCCTCTGTCTTCGCATCTAAAACCTGGGAGACTGGGGCCTCTGAGGTCGCGTTGCACTCAAGTCAGTGGGACTGGCTGTGCATCTGTGCGGAGGCCCTGCCCGTGAAGGTGCCTGGCGTCCAGCTCCTGTGCACCGTTGGTGTGTGTGCCCCCTGCATGCCTACGGCTTCTCTCCTTTCCTGGTTTTCCTCTTGGAGAGAGTACCTGCCCTGGCACGAGATTGGCTTCTGTCATCTTGTTTGGCTGTGCCAAAAATTTAAAATGGGGTAGCAGTACCTCCCTCTCAGGGTACTTGTGAGGATTAAATGGGAACATGAGCAACTCCTTTGTCACTAGAAGTCTTGCCAGTAAGTTATCCCTTTCCCGTCACCGCCATCCTAGTCCCTGCCACCTACGTTCTTCGCTAAAAAACTGCTAAAATCACCTTCTCAATGGTCTCATTTACCTGTATTCCAATCCACTAAAAACATAAATAGGGATCATGTTGCTGCTCTGCTTAGAAGGTGGGGTGTGAGCTTCTTACTGCCTATGAGCCGCTGAGCGGTCTGGCCTGCCCGTGCCCCCAGGGCTCTGTCTGTGGCTCCCACTCAGGCCTCTCCTCCAGTGCTCCCAGGGCTGTCCTGCCGGAACCGTCATCTCTGTTCTCTCCTGGAACTCTTTCTCCTGCCCTTTGTCTCACTCCCACGCGCTCTCACATCTTCACTCACATGGTATTTCTTCAGCTGAGCCATCCCACGCGGAATTTCCCTGTTTTGTTCCATACCAGCTCCTGTGTGCTTCCCCCTCTGTAGATTTCTTCGCTGGTATCATTTTACATTTACAGGTATGTTCTCTGGGCAATGTTTCTAGGCTCCACTGAACCAGAAGCTTCTCGAGGATGGATACATTGTCATCTGTGCCCAGCTTTCCATCGCTGGCACTAAACGCGAGGAGGGGTGGATAGTAGGAACAGGGTTAATATTTTTGAATAAATGAATGATTAATGAATGGATGAAAGACATTCATCCAGGTCCAGTGCCTGGATTTTTATAAGTGCTCAGGGTGAATGCTGCTCTTCTGTTGCCTCCTCTTGTTTTCTCTCGCTCAGTTGTCACTAGCTGGAAATGGGTCTACTCTCCTTTCCCTCCTCCCCACTGCTCCTAGGGAGCAGAACTCAGTCCTCCTCCTTCTTCCACCTCAAAGTTACCAGGGAAGGTCCTCGGGTGACATGCTGGGTAGTGGGAGGAGGGCCTGAGTACTGATGTTGAAAGCCCTCTCTGCCTGGGTTCTTCAAGCACATCGCAGTGTGTGAGATCTGAAGAGATGCAGCAGGTCCTGGAGGTTCCCTGGCAGAGAGAGACATATCCAAGGCTGATGGTAGGGAGGAGAGAGCATGTGGAATGGGAGAAGAGAAAAAACATCAAACAGGTTTTTCCTACCTAGCTCTCTCTCTTTAGCACATCCCATAAAAGAAATAGAAGTGGCATTAGGTGCAGCCAGACCTGGCTATGAATCCTGACTACTTCGTCTCCTTCATATGGCTGGACTTTTAACATCCAGGCACTTCCTTCTGTATAAAATAGAGCTGCTGACACCTACATCACTGAGTAAGCAAGTCCAGAGATAGACAGTTCCAGAACGTACCTAAAGGTGCTCGAGAAATTTTGTTTTTTCTCCTGAAATTCTCCTTTCCTTTAAAAAAATTCTGAACCCCAAACTAAATCAGCTATTACCTTATTCAGGGCAATAAAAGCCACTGGAAAAAAGATTTATGATATAGTCTGAGAATCAGCCCTAGCTTCTCTGAGCCCCAGGTTCTTGGTACGGAAAATGGGGATGTTACTCAAAGGTGTCTGGTGTGGCCAGGTGAAACCCCATCCCAAAGCAAAGAACTTTAGTCATTAACATGGTGGCATAAAGGAAGAGGGACAAAGGGACTGAGCAACAGACACTGAGAGACCAAGATGTATGTGTCTGGTGGGATTTCCTAAATCAGCAGCTTTTTTCTGCAAATGGCCAATTAGTAAACCATTTTTGGCTTTGCAGACAATATAGTCACTGTTGGCCCTGTTCAACTCCACTGTTGTACATTGGAAGCTGCCACAGACAACACATAAATGAATGGACCAAGCATGTCCTAATGAAACTTTATCCAAAAAACACAACAATACAAGAGTTTGCTGACCCGTGCCCTAAGTAAACCGTCTGTATCACACAGGTGGCTGTCACCTGTAGGACTGGTCCAGGAAGCATTAGTGAACTTTCACAATGATTTGTGAAATGAATCTGATCTCATATCATCCATGATCTTGCTGCCTAACGAGGTCTTTTTTTGTCCAGCAAAGACGTCTATGTTTGGTTAAGTAAATAACCATTTGATTCATCACTTGCTTGAGGTTGGCTCATTCTCATGGTGCTCTATAAAACGAATTAAGTGGTTGGACATGGCAGGTGCCCACTGGGCAGAGTTTTGCCCTTGTTAACCAGAGATCACACTACACACAGCAAAAGACACTGAACCCAGGGCTAGGATGTGCGTAGTGAAGTCGGTACCGCAGCCCTCACTCACTTAGCGACCCTGTGCAAACGTGCCTTCTTGGGGCCTCAGTCTTTCTATCTGTCAGATAAGGATATTTATGCCTCCTGTCATGAAATCTGAAGCTGATTCTAGTCTAACTTATATTTATGGAATAAACACCTTACTAAGCATGATGCTGGGCAGTGTGGGAAATGGGGCTGGGGAGCCCCAGCCGGAAGGTGGATATAATCTCCTCAGGGGCGATGCGGCTCACACAGATAAGCAGTGCTGAGCAGGATAAGCTAGTGCATAATTGAAGGTCCAGATGCAAAGTGCAGATGGCGTGTCCAGCCCCAGGCGCGTGCTGAGAAGGAGGCAGAGCAGAAACAGCTGCTGGATAATTCCAGCCGCGCAAGCACCCAGCAGGAGCATCCCTGCCCAGCTCTGCTGTGGACTCTGTGGCCTTGGGCTAGTCTCTCTTCCTCTCTGGCCCTCACTCTTCTCATCCACTGGCTGCTCAGCCAGTTCTAGAAACTGGCTAATGGAAATTGGGCTGTCGGGATAGGCAGGAGCCCTGCCTTGACCGCTGGGGTATCCACCCCATCCTTCATCCGTCACTTCCCGTCAAACCACAGGTCTTTTTCAGTCCTAAATCCATCTAGTCTTCTATTTTATACACATAAAAACCAAGGCTCAGAGAAGAGAAGCATTTTCCCCAAGGTTAAAATGTCGCCTTTTCAAGTGACAAAGCTAGTGGGGCAAAATGTTAAAATAATAGGTGAATCTGGGCAAAAACAACATATGGATGTTCTTTGTGCTCTTCTTATCCTTGCAGCTTTTTTATAAGTTTGAAATTATTTCCAGATTTAAACAGTAAGTAAATGGTAGTCCTTCTACATTGATTATAGGCTTCCAAATCAGCAGATGGGTTCAAATCCTTGCTTTGCTTTTTCCTAGCTGTGTGGCTTAGGACAAGGGACTTTCCTTCTTTGAGCCTCAATTTCTCCTGGGTAAAGGAGGATACATCTGGTATGAGTCCTTCTATTTTCTTCCTTCCTCTCGTTGTGAAGATTAAAGAAAATGCTGTTTGCAAAAGACATGCTTAGCTGAGTGCACCTGCCATGTGATCAATGTGCATTAAATGGTAACCAGTTCAGCACAGCAAGTCAGTGCCTGAGCCAGGCACAGCTCCATGACCTCTTGCCAGTGTGCTGGCCTGCAAATTGGTCTTGCTCTGGGGGAGGAAAAAAGGAGACATTCATTTTCAGTAAGAGCATGAATTTGGCGGGCTGGGCCTCTTGGGGACATTGTGAAATGGCTTTTCCCTTCACCACCCTTGTCCCTTGTCTGAGGACAGCCCCTTTCACAGGCACGTCTGCAGGCTGCCCTCTGCCTGTCTGTAGGGCTGGCCCCTAGGACCTGCTGCCCGAAGAGTAAACACTGAAGACAGGTCAGTTGGTATTTAATCATCCTCTAAGCCTTTGTCGTGAGAGTGACCTGGGAAGAACGACCCAAAGCCCAGGCTGTGGACCCGGGGGAGTGGTGTCAGGGATGTGGAGCAGGCAGCCCTCGTGTGGGGGATTTAGGAAAGAAGCAAGGCCCTCATTTCTCTTAACCTCCTCCTCCCACTGGCCTGCTGCTCCCTACCCAACAGGGATTCCTGCTGAGGATGGCATGACTGGAGTTCAAGACAAAGGGTTTGCTGGGGACCCCAGAGGTGAACGCATCGGCACTTTCAGGGTGGGCTCCTCAGGCCATCCTAGGGGGTGGACGTGGGCGTGGGCATGGGGAAAGCGGGAATAGGTCAGGGCAGGTGGAAGGCCAGGGAGAGCGAGTGCTGGGAGAGCTTTTGAGGAGAGGAAGGAATAGGGAGTAGTCATGGGACTGGGGGAAGGCCTAAGCCTTGGGTTCCAGTCAAGGGGGCACCCTGTTTGGCTTTAAGAATTGAACAAGCCTTTTGGCCTCGGTTTCCTGTCTCTCAACCAGTGAGGGAGAACTTGAGACTACGTTCTCTGCAACACCATTCCGTGAGTTCATGATAGAAACATAGCAAGGAAGGGAAAAGGAGAAAAGTCCAAAAGAAACCATATTTGATTTATTGAACTCTCTAAGCTGGTCTGTGTTCTTTAGATGAATCATATAGCATTCTAAACACTACTGTAAGAAGGGTTTGATGTCCATTTTACAGATGAGGAAACTGAGAGTTAGGTCACTGAGACTACTAGGAGGTAGAGGAGTTGGGATTTGAACTTAAGCTACTTGATTTCAAAATCTGGTCAGACCATTTATGATGGAGATAATGCATGTAAAAGGCATACCACAATACCTGGAAGATACCAATATCTGTGCTGGTACAGAAAACCTGATCAGATCACTGAGAAACTTCCTGCTATCAACTCTCTAACCCCTTCAGGAAGTATCAGCCTGGGAGGATTTAGACACAGAAATAAAGGTGGTCAGTCCCAGCTCAGGCATTGAGAAGTCAGTTCAGTCTGGACGGGGTGGGGGAAAGCAGCATCCATGGGAACCAAGCCTCCCAAGGCACCACCAAAGGTGGGGTTCCTGGATTTCGATCACTTAGGAAAACATATGACAGAGAAAATTCCCGATGCTGTGCTGGAGCCAACTCCTCTGAATTTTTAAGAGCCAGTTTGACTCATTGTTTCTGACTCTGCTGTGAGTGGTGTCAAGTTTGTAGCTTATAATCAAGAATGATGGGACTATTGACACCATGGGAATTGGCAAACACTGCGATGGGTGTTTCTCCTTCTTCTTCAGAAATCCCATTGTTAAATATGTACCAGCACACCCCTGAGAATAACTATCAATAAGAAGTAATGATTTAGCCACTGACCTTTTTCTAGAAATAGCCCAAGCAATCCAAAATCTTTCTTAGAGAATGATTTATTGGACTGGGGACAAAACGAGCTGCAAACTCAAAGGCTCCAGGCAGAAGATCTCTACCAGAAACAGAAGACAAGGTCAACTGAGGAGGCTAGATATTTAGGGCCTTAGAGCTAGGTAGTTCTCCAGCCTAAGTGAACCTCAGAATCACTTGGAAAGCTTTTTTAAAATAGCCAGCTCTAGCCGTGGCCAGTGTGGCTTAGTTGGTTGGAGCATTGCCCAGTAACCGAAGCGTTGCAGGTTTGATTCCCAGTCAGGGCACATACCTAGGTTGCAGGTTTAATCCACAGTCTGGGCATGGGCACGTATGATCCTCGATCCTGGCGCAGACCCCCAGCCTGGGCGGGTATGGGAGGCAACCAAACGATGCTTCTCTCTTACATTGATGTTTTTCTGTCTCCTTTCCTCTCGCTCTAAAAAGCAATGGAAAAAAAATGTTCTCGGGTAAGGATTAAAAATAAATAAAAAGAATTCCAAGTACCTGTCTCAGATTCATTACATGGGGTTGTCTGCCCAAAGGGTCTGGATATTGTTCTGCAATGCTTGCCAAATCCCAATTTCCAGCCAGAGGTGATAACCACCACTCTACAACTTCCTTGCCATGTTGACCAACAGCATCCCCCTGTTCCTATTTTGATGCTGGGCTCCCTTGGAGTACACCGTTGGTTTCCCAAGATAGCAACCTGAGAATGACAACAATGAGAGGAATAACAACATGCAACCACGATTCTTTGAGTGACACTTTTGTGCTAGGTCCATTGCATATTTACTGATCTTCCTGTATAACTCTGTGTATAACACAATGAAACTAAAATCAGACAGATAACTTCTCCAAGGTCATAGAATCAATAAGCTGCAGGACTGAGGTTTGAACCCAATTTCACTTGGCCCTGAAATCTATTGTCATAACACTCCAGGGCTGTCCCCAGGAGAATGTCATAGATTTGTACTCCTTCCCTCTTTATCGTAAGCCTTGCCCTGGTAGTTAGCCTCTTGTGATGTGCCATAGGTGAGTCTGTTCCTCCAGAGCTTTCCAGGAGCTCACTCAGGCTCTTCGGAGAGATTCTCTTTTCCCCCATGGGGAGATACGACTGGAGTTTGGGTTTGTCTTACTGAAGGAACAGGAAAATGCAGAACCCTAGCTTTGATCTATGCCTGCATTTGGCCCTACTTAACAAGATATTTGAGAAGAGAAAATTATGTATTCAGAAATTGTATTTGGCTAAAAAAAATGCTTTGTCTGATGTCTCTCTTATCTCCCTTTCAAACCTCAGAGGAAATAGACATTGGTTTCTGTTGTTGTGTTTTTTTTTTCTTTTTTTTCTCCTAAAGGTCCCTTTCCTGACTATTTCTTCCCAATCTGTAGAAACACCAAGTAGCCTTGGCAAGTGAAGATCCCTTGAATGCAGGGAGGGAGCCAGACAACTTCAAATGCTCCTTCCCAAGCCTAGGGCAGCTCCAAAATATTGTTTAAATTGTTTTCAGTTCTCCTCCTCCTTTGCCGTGAAAACCAGCTCAGCCTCTGACAGCCCAGCTTGGAAGGGAGGGAGACGGCTGTCAGGAATCAAATAGAAGACCAAAGGCGATAAAGCAAACATGTCATTTTTAGTTGCTTATACTAGCGAGAAGGAATAATCAGCCTCGCTCGCTTTCTTGCGTTCCAGCTGGGCTCAGCAGGGCTTTTCCCCCTTTTCCTTACACCGTGAGAGTCTGACCTTCCGTGTCCCAAGTGTGAATACTCTTTGCCATCCTGTAGGATAACCAGGATTCTCTTACCTGCAGAACCTATCCCCGAGATAGAGAACAAGCTGGGCACGGTCACCTGCGATGTGCCAGGCACTGTGAAGGTGCTTGTGCACATGACCTCATTTAGCCCTGACCCTTCATGTGGGTGGTCTTGGACAAGTTAGTTTATCTTTCAGGCCTCAGTTTCCTCCTCTCAAAAATGCAGGGGATGATGCTTTACAGGATTTATGTGGTGATTAAACAGAATCATGTGTCACAAAAGAACAAAGTGTATGGAGGAAGATAGTGAGAAAAAAGGCTGAGAAGGGTACCTTGACCCAGATTGGGAAAGGCTTTGAATGTGAAGTTCATTCTTTTCATTTACTAAATATATAACTCTGTTGAGACTCTATGCTAAGGACCAGATTCATAGTGGAAAAGAGACCCACAATGTGGCTCCCCTCATGGAGCTTTGAGTCTTGCCAGGGAGAAACGAGAGCCTGAGAGTGTTTCACAAACAAACACATAAATGAATACATCACTCAAAACTGTAAGAAGTGCCTCTGAAGGACTGCTAGAAAGAACTAAGTTGTGAGAGGTGTCTTGGAGGGAAACCAGTACTGAGGATGAATGGGGGGTGGCCAGGGGCCTCACCTAGGTATCTCCTAGGTGATACCTAGGGAGGCTCTGCACTTGAACCTGTGTGAATTGGGGCACCCAGGAAGGTTTTGTGAAGAACAGAGATCTGTCATCCTGTTTCTGTTTCAAGAAGATCACCCCTTCCACAGTGAAGAAAGAGCTGGAAGAAGGGGCGAGACTGGAGGAGGGGGGCCGGCTAGGAAGTCTGTATTGAGGTAGAAGGAGGTCACTCTGGGGAGCGAGGGAAGGGCTGGCTTGTCAGTGAGGCATTAACCTGCAGTTGGAACCTGGTGGCTCTAAGGAGGTGGAGGGTTGCTGAAGGGGAGCTCTCCTCTGGCACGGGAGCCGGAGAGGGTCACAGGGCCGGGGAAGGGAGGACCAGCAGATCTTCGGGAGAGAAAGGGCTGCGCTCAGTGTTAGAGCTGCCGTCTTTGAGGTACCTGTGGGGCGTCCCGGTGGAGACACTCCCAACCAGGTCTGAGTTCAGGAGAGGTCTGACGGTGAATGGACAGTAGGAGTCGCCACTCTGCGGTTTCGTGTTAGCTCTCTGTTTTGCAAACTTAACATCTCCAAACAATATACGTTTATTACTTGAAGTAGATCAGAAGTCCATTCCTGGCATAACTGGGTTCTCTGCTCAGGGTCTCAAATAAAGGAGTTGGCCGGGGCTTCAGTCTCAGATGAGGTTGGGGGCCCTCTTCCACGTGCATGGGATCATTGGCAGAATCCGTGTCTTGTAGCTGCTTGTTGGCATGAGGGTTTTCTGCCGCTGTCCGCCAGGGACCACTCCCAGGTATTAGGGGCCCCTCTCAGGCCCTTGCTCATGGGCCCTCGTGGTATGGCTGCGGTCTTCCCCAAGGCCAGCAGGAGAGCATCTTTTACATGTTGACTGTCAAGCCCGGCCTCTGTGAAGGGCTCACTGGCTCTGGCCAGACCTAGCCAGATACATTCATTTATGTTTAACTCAAAGTCAACTGATTTGAGACTGTCATTACATCGGGAAAAAAAATCCCTTCATCTTTGTCATAGAACATAACTTAATCACCAAATGATACTCCGTCATATTTACAGTCCTGCCCATGTTCAGGAAGAGAGGAATACACAGAGTGTGTGGAGCAGTTGAGGGGACACTCTTGAAACTTGAGGAGGAGACTGATTATCCAAAGGACAGGAGTAGACCAGACACTGAAGAGGCTGAGGCTGCGCCCCCTCAGTCATGGGTTCTGGGTTGCCAGCATCCTTCTTTCCACGTCTCAGGTACAATCAAACCACGTGGCTCTCCATGGAAGGAAGCAGATGCTGCAGCTCAGAGGCATTTGTCATGAGACCAACTAAGAGGCTGCAGGACATAGAAATTCAGGACAGATATATTGCTAACTCAAGCAAGACAATGAGCAGCGTCCCAGGTCGCTGAATCAAACCCCTTGTTTGTTGGACTGGTGAAGAACTTTGCGAGCCTGGCTCCCACTGAGCAAATTTGCTAACCACCTGCTCCTTCTCTTTAGAGTAGATTTTAGGAAAAAATGGGCTCAGCTGTGGCCCTTACACTCAAATGCTGGGAAGCCTTGGGCAAGTCTCTTTGGCTCTCCCTCCATTCAGGTGGGAGCCAGTGTTTGAATAAATTGTATCCACAGCCTCTTCAACCTCTGAAGTCTGTGGTTTAATTCAGTTAACACTCATTGTAGATTCCAGGAACAGTGTGGCTTCCTGGGGAAATTAGGGGTTAATAAGACATGGCTCCAACCTTTAAGAAGCTGGTTGTTGTCTGTCTGTGGAAGTTCCCACCAATGGCTCCTGAGGTCATCTTGCCACTCTCCAGACATCCAGGGAACTCACGTGTTTCACCCATTTTGGGGGGTGGCATGCATATTGTTTTTATCTTTTTTCACCAATGTAAAATAATGCGACAATACTATTGGAAGAAAATAGGAAAAAAAAAAAGAAACCAACAAGAACCTTCTAGACTAAAGAGCTCATTTGTTTTTTCCCTAATCCTCATTTACATATATATATACTTTCCCATCAACACATAACTGTAATCAACACACACATTCACACTTCGTTTTCATTTGACATTATGTCATGACCGTATTTTTTCCCATGGCAGTAACCAGTTTTCATGACACTCTCAACCTGAAGATAGTCATTGTGGCATAATCTGTAATACTGAAACATTAGAATGAGCCCAGATGTCCAAAAAAAGGAAGATGACTGATTAAATTACAACCTATAAGCCTCATGGGCTATACAGCCAGATAACTGTGAAGAATGATTTTTTTAAGAAGGGTTGAACTTAAATATCACCATGATTACTTTTGAGGACAAAAGGAAAAATTCATTTAAACAGCGTGTGTGGGTGAATCATGATATGTTATATATGTATACATTTATTTATCCTTCTGTCTAGCAACTATGCCCTGCCTCTTCCCAAAATGCATGTGAGGTGAGTGGGTTTGCTGGAGATAACCCAGTGTATGGTCTCATAACCACGCTGTTCCTGGAATCTGCAATGTGTGTTACCATGGTCTTTGTGACCAAACACAGCCAGGCACGAGCCTTAGCAGAGTAAAGGTCACTCTTACTACTGGTCCCTGCTTTCCTCAGCTGTGTAATGGCATCCTCATAGCTCCTTCCTCCAAGAGTGGTTTTGAGGCTGAAGTAAAATAAAACAAGTACAGCATTTAGCACAGTCCCTGGAAAGCAGTCAGTAGTGAGCGAGTGGTGAGCAAGTGGTGGCATCCAGTCCTGCCACTTCACTCTATACGTGGGGAGACTGTCTCAGTAGCTGGGTCAGGTTACCTTAAAGGTGTAGCATGTCTTTACATTGATTTGGAATCTTGACAAACATTGTCCATCCCTGCCTCATGGTTCACTCAAACCATTGTGTCTGGTCTTGGGAGCCCTGGAGGCATGAACGTATTTCATCTTTGCCTAATGTGGGAAAAATAAAAGAAAGGATGAAGAAGAATCAAAACCAAATATCCAAGTGGTTAGGGTCCTGGACCATGCAAATGATCATATAATTGGTCCTTGAATGATGTTTTGAGTAAAGGGTACTCTTCCCTTTTAGCATGGTCCCCCGCCCTATATGCATAGTAGATGTGCTTGGGCTTCACAGACAAATGTCTATCCTTGGACCTCAGTGCAGAGTTTGATTTAATAGGTTTGGGGTAGAGCCTGAGCATCTTCAATTCTTGTTTAAAGCTCTCCAGGTGCAGCCATGGTTGAGCAGTGCCGCCTTAGGAAAATACATCAAGATGGATAAGACTGGCGTTCCCTGCCCACAAGCATTTTCAAGCTAGAAGAGGGAGCAAGAAATAATGGGGAATACCAGATCAATCAAGTGGGGTGGCATCGGTCTCTTCTAATAAAATAGATGGTCGTTTTACAGTATCCTTCTTGGTCCTGCAATTCCGTGATCCTCACAGCAAGGTACTTAAAAACGAAGTAGTGTAAACCAGGTGCTAATTGCTGAGGCAGGTTGGAGCGAGGGTCTTGAGATATGTAGTTTGGCTGTCCAGCGGAGGAAAATTTTGAAACAGGTACTTGAAGAAATAATGGTGGAGAACTGGAAACAAGGAAAAGAGAGGCTCCTGAAGTCTCTGAAGGGGGTCTCCAGCAGGGGTACCACCCTTTCAGTCCAGGGTAATTTCAGTCTGTGACTCTTACTGGAAGCCTGCTATGTGGGCCCCGGGAATACAGACATCAGTGAAGCACAGCTCCTGCCCTGTGGGTTCCACAGTCTGCCCGGGGAAGACCTACAACAGGGCGGAGCGTGAGGAGGGCTCTGAGGGCGGTGGTGAATTCTGTGTCGGCAAAAAGGAGGAGCGCCTGCCTGGTTTGGTAGAATCATAGTAGGCACACTGGCACAGGAAATAGGGTGTTTTGAAGAACATGTTCGGATTGTTGAGGGAAAGAAGGCAGGAGGAGATTCTTGGAGACAGAGGGGACTGTGAATAGAGGGAGGTCAAGCAGAATGCCCGGCATATTGCAGGACCTCCAAATAATTTCTCTTGACTGAGGGAGAGAGGGAGGGATGGGTCTAGTTCATTTCACTGAAACATAAAATGTGAGAAGCAGAGAGCTGGAGATGACTCTAGCTAAGTGATTTGGACTTTATCACGATAACAATGGGAAGCCACCAAAGGGTTTCAACAAAGAAGTGTTTTCAGATTTCTGTGGTAGAAGGGTCACTCTAGCTTTCATGGAAGCCTGGATGGAGGGGAACAAGAGTGGGGTGACGGAAGCCAGGTAGGAGAATGATGTAATCATTCAGGTGAAAAATGATACCATCTGGCCTAAGGCAGGGGCAGTGGGGAGGAAGAGCATCTTTTTTATTACAAGATATAGTCACAGACCACACCCACCCACCTGCCTGATGTGGTCCAGCCCCATCACCATGGCAACAGCTTCTTTAATGTCCCTGGCCAGAGAGAGGATAGCAACTCTTACATCTGTTTCTGGAGGTTCTCTCTCTCTCTCTCTCTCTCTCTCTCTCTCTCTGTTTCTCCCCCCGCCCCCTTTGATTGTATCTGATACAGCCTCACTGGGTAATTGAGTGTTTGAGAGTGAAAAATTATCTCAGCAGCTTGGCCCTTATCTTGACAGCAAAGCCGCACTTTTAATTTAATTTTGTTCAGAGACTCGCTGGTAACAAATTTCACTAATCGCCTGGCTGTCGCCTTCCGCATGGTAAGGAGCCCAGCCGTTTGTTACGAGGCAGCCCCATGTAAATACATGTTGGGGAGCAGGCAGGGGACAGAGACAGGTTGGGGAGGAAGGAAAGGACAGCTGCAATCAATATGAGTCAAGTTGGGGCTCTGCCATCAGGTGTAGAATCAGAGATAGGAGGCCAGCTCAAAGCAAGGGGCTTAAGAGTTATAGTCACTGGAGTCCTGTCCTTGCTCTGCCTCCTTTTTCCTGGGTGCAGCCTTGAGCATGGGACTTCACTCTGCATCTTGAGGTCCCTGTCTGTAAAGCAGCGATGTTAATGCCCTCTGCCTCTCTGGGGTGTGAGAAATAAATGAGAGACAATATAGTAAGTTAATAACACACCTAAGCATTATGAAATATTTTCAGCACTTAACATCCTTAAAGGAAAAACTTGGGCACTCTATCCAATGTTTCTGTTTCATTCAGAACATCTGCTCCAGACCACTGTCCAGGTTCCACTTGCTTTCCTGCAGAGATGGGGAGCTCATTTGCTATCTAGGCAGACAATAGCTCTGACTCTCAGAGCTGCCTTGCTTACATTGGCAAAAAGTATGCATCCCTGAAGATTTTTATCCAGTCTTAGCCCAGCCTTGCCCTCTGGACCCCTACAAAGAGTGAATTTGCAACCACCTTCCTAATTGAGCCCCCCCACCCTTGATTTGGATATGGAAATAGCATCGTTTCTGACCACACCCAAGTCTTCTCATAGTCAGCCAAAAATATCCAGGGGGAATCAGTGCTAGAAAAGCTCATACAAGTCATGTAGCACAGCTTCACATTTTACATATGGGGAAACTAAGGCTCAGAGGGAGGAAAAGAAGTTTAAAAATAGCAGTTCTATATTGAGCATCCATTATGAGTCAGGCACTTTGTGTGTGCTCTCTCATTCAACCCTTGCAGCACAAGGTCTACTTCTATAGAGGAGGATACTGAGGAAGAGGGAGGGGAAGCAACTTGCCCAAGTCACAGGTTTAGTAAGGATCATGGAATAGGGACTTAAGCTCATGTCTAACTCCAGAGCCTGCAAGTTTTTGTGTTGTAGTTTGCCTCAAATGGCACAGCAACTTGGTAACAGAGGTGAAAGTAGAAATGAGGGTCCCTGACTTTTGGTCACATCACCAGGCTGGAAACAGGGGCATCCCAAGGGATTCCTAGGTAAAAGGTGCTGTGGATTCCTATCCTTTCTGTAGTATCTGCACCAGAAAGCAAGGATGACCACGAGAAAGAAAGAAAAAATAATCAACAGTGTGCCCACCCCCTCCCCCCACTGCCAGACTCCAGTCCAAGGATTCTTGCTTCTGGATTTATGAGCCTTCTTGGTGTCTGTCTCTCCTTCTTTCCATGTGAGAGGGCTTGACTCTTCCCTCTCTCAGCTAATTAAATACCCCAGCCTGGGCCGTCAGCCTTGGATCACAGGCTGCTGGGCAGAGGCGCTGATACCGTTCTGATGAATCACTTCCTGGCCTCAGGGAAGTCTGGAGCGTGTCTCAGGGGGCTGGGCCTGTGCTGTGCTCACTCCTCTGGGGGACTGGGGGCCTCCGATGGGCCGTGTCTGCCCCGCCTGACCGCAGCAGAGGCTTCATTAGGCATAGGAAGGTAGGAGTCGCCCGAAGCTGAGGGGGTACGAGGGACGCCAGAGTCATCTTCTGAAAGCAACTGTTGGGTTGTGCTATTCGCTCAGACACCTTTGATGGCTCCCCCTTGGCCTTTGTGATAAATTCTCCACTCCTTGGCCTGACACTTGGTGACATGTCGCATAGCATTTGGAAGCATTGCCTTTGGAGATGGACAGGCCTGACTGTAGACTCTGGCTTCACTTGTTTACTTACCTTGGACATGTTACTTAACCCCTCTGTGTGTCCTGTTCTTCACTTATGAAATGGAAATAAAAATGACATATTACTAAATACATGTACACGTGCACATATATGTGCATACATGTCTTCATGCACGTGTGCATAGAATTACTCAGAACTCAGTGAGGCATTGTATACACAGCCCCCAGCAGAGTTCTTGACTCTGTTCCATCAGGGCAGCTGCTACTGTGGCCTCTAATAGCTGCAGGCTTTTCCTCCTACCACTGCTACTTCTTCAGCTCCTACTGCTGTTACCTGTAGTTAACATTAGCCAAACCTGCCTCTCTAACCTTGACTTCCATCCCCTCTGCTGCTCAGACATCCACAAACACGCCCTGCACCTCTTTAGCTGCTAGTGTTTGCTGGTGCGGTTCCATCAGCCTGGAGTGCCATGTCACCGATTTCTGTCCAGCAAAGCCTGACTGTCCTCTAGATATGGTTGGAGTTAATGTCACTGCCTTTCTGAGGCTGATCCTTCCAGACAAAACATCACCGTGGCATGTTACCTGTGTCTCTTTTATCACTGAGTCTTTATCTCTCTTTTACAATCGCGATCCTGTGTGTCCGGGTGCCCCTCTGGAAACTGGAGACCAGAGGCGATGACTTGCTGGCACCTGTACTGTCAGTGTCTGAAGTCATGGTTGATGTCGTAGGGATGCAATAAATGTTGCCAATTAGAATAAGAAACCAAGATAACCTCACTCCGTGTTATCAAGGTACTTTTTTTCCCTAATAGATCAGAATGCATTATTGCTCATTCATCCTGCGATTCCTGGCAGGGGAGGGCCAGTGATGATAAAGGCCACCACCTGGGCTTAGCTGATAAGTAACTTCTCCAGGCCACCGAGCTAACCATTTCCAAAGACCAGAGTTCAATGCGTCTGACTTTCATTTTGGTCTTCAATCCACCAGGGCAGGCTTTGTTCCATTCTCAGCCTCACCTGGTAACGTCTGGGAGGATCTCTCCAGTTTTGAATGACTCTTGCTTTCTGTGTTTTGCGGAGGTGTCTGTTAGAGAGAAATTCGGCTCCCTCTGCTCCCCCAAGGGTCTGTGGCTGGAGTTACCCAGGAGCGCCCCCCAGTGGTTGTAGACATAATTTTTCACTCCTCTTGAGTGGAGGAAGCGCTTTGTCCATCATGCATTCACCAGTCCTGCCTTCATTAGTTATGCGTTGGGTGTGGATACATGTTTTCCTCCGTGGTAGGTGCTGGAGATAAAATATGACTCAAGCCTAGTTCATGGCCCTGGAAAATTTACAGCCCAGTGGGAGGAGGGTGTCGTAAAAACAGAGATTTAAAGTTCAGTGTGATACATAATATGATGGGCATAGGGGGTGTCATTGCAGTACAGAGAAGAGCCTCCCAACCCTGTGTGGAATGGAGGGTGCACAAGAGGAAGAGGGGAGAGACGGATTTCCTGAGGGAGAGGTAAGATGAGCCCAGCAATGTCCAGGAGTAGAGTGAAGAGAAAGGCCCGTCCAGACGGTAGGCGCTCCTGGAGGCAGAAAGCTGGGCTGTGGGAGTGGTGACCAAGGTCAGCCAGGCCCAGTCACAGAAGGTCGGGGACCGGGGAAGGAGCAAGCGCTTCGTGGACGCCAGCAGTGTTGGCGCGTTAAAAGCCCCTTCATCGGAGAGTGTCCGAACAGCTGCCTAACCCAGTACTTTCCTTTCTGTGGTCTCCTCTTTGCTGTGACTTTTTACTGTGCTATATTTATTGTCTTTGACTTTCTCTTTGTTCCCACACCTTCGCTGCCCTGTCTTCATGTTCCCCATCTCTGCCTTTCTCCTTTGCAGAGGTCTTTTTTTCCTACTTCCATCTCTCGAGTTCTTTCTTCTGTCATTTTTCTTTTTTTTAAGTCTTAACTCTGTTTTCCCTTCCCCGCAGAATTCCAATTGTCCCCATCTCCAGATTTCTATCGGGACCCTTGACCCTCTGTAGGCTGCAGGACACTGGATTAGAAGTCAGAGTTCCTGGTTCTGCCGTTACCGTGCTGACTAGTTGGTGAAGCCACTTAACTTCTCTGTACCTTAGTTTCATCCATGGGTTTAAAAAAAAAAAAAAAGTTGGACTGTGTCTCTGTCACCATATTTCACAACTCCAGGAGCCATTTTCAATTTGGACGCTGGCCCATAGATCCACCCGGACTGGGCCCCCAGAGCAGTGCTACCGGGGTTCTGAACTAGATGAGCTCTAAGCATCTGTTCACACTCCTGATTCCACTGCCTTTCTCCCTCCCTTCTCCCTGTCGCCTCTTCCCCCCGTGTCTTCTCCTCCCTAAGCTCCCTCTCTCCATTCTTCTCAATTCGAACTAGTGCCAGACTGCAAGATGTCTGTATCCAAAGGAAAGTGCTTACAAATACAGAGAATGATCTGTAATTGAAAGACGTTGGTTTGGGCAGAAGGCATTTGTTTTCATACTCCCAGCATCACAATTCACAGTGTCTCAAACCAGCTGAGACTTGAGAGACTGCATTAGATACAATCTAGAGGACTCCCAATGAGCCTGAGGACTGTAACGAAATAAATTCAAGGATGGGTGATATTCTGTGGATGCTCCATTCTCGGAAAGGATAGAAAAAAAATTTTATCACTCAGTAAATGGATTGGGGGCATCTTGTTCAGGTGTTAGAGACTCTGGGGTTCTATATGATGTATTGTTGAAGAACGTGAACTTGAACAGTCCTAAGTTCAAGTCCTCCAGTGGCACTTCCTGCCTATGATACCCCGAACAATTTACATCCTTTAGATTCAAGGTCTTAATCTGTACAATGGCAGTATAGTGTTACTGTGTTATTGAATTACTGTCAAGATTAATTGCATTAAGTCATTTAATTGTTTACTTAACATTTTAAAAATGACTTTATTTATTTATTTTTAGAGAGAGGAGAAAGGAGGGAAAAGAAGAGAGGAGAGACATCAATGTGTAGTTTGTCTCTCACATGTCTCCCACTGCGGACCTGGCCCACACCCCAGGCATGAGCCCTAGACTGGGAATCAAACCGGTGACCCTTTGGTTCACTGGCCGACACTCAATCCACTGAGCCACCCAGCTGGCCCTGGGAAATTTACAGGGGTCTTTTACTTACATTTTAAAGATGAGGCCTCTGAAGTTCAGAGAGGTTCAGTTACTTACCAGAAAGTAATAGAGTCAGGGCATACACCTAGGTATGTTTGACCCCAAAGCTGGTGCTTGGATGACATTTTACTGCCTCACATCTAGGCCTGAAAATCTCTGACATGTATGATTTAATATTCTTTAAGTTAGGGGAGGGGGAAGATTCATGGACAGGTATGGAGATGCAGTGAGTTTGGGTTTCTGTCAGTGGAAAGGAAGGAAGAGAACAAGCATCAAATTCTTCATGCATGCTCACATTAATTCCACAGACATTACTAAACACTAACAGGGGCACGATTGGTGTGGGGCTCAAAACTGAACCCCTGTGGTCTATGCTCGAGATGAATCCAGAATCGGAGAGGGGAGAGGGACAAGGAACCAAAATAATGGGTAACAGATGCAGAGGTGAGCTGTAGGGGTAAACACACTTAGGGACAGCGAGGAAGTTGGGACTGATTCTAGCAGGAGGCTCAGGTAGAAAGGCTCACACATAGGCTGGCAGGAATGTTAAAGATGAGCCTTAAAAGAAAAGTAGGTATCCACCCCAAGGAAGAAGTGAATAAGGATTTTCCAGGAATAGGCAAATATTAGTTTCCTGTGGCTGCTGTAACAAATTACATCAAACGTGGAGGCTGAAAGCCACAGAAACTTATTCTGTCACAGTTCTGGAGGCCAGAAGTTCAACATCAATGTGTTGGTAGAGATAGTTTCTTCTGGAAGCTGAGGCAGAGTCTGTTCCATGCTTTTCTGCTAGCTGCTGGCGGCTGATGGCCATTGACAATGCTTGGTCCTTCCTGTTGTGTCTTTTAGATGCATCATGCCAGTCTCTGCCTCTATCTTCACATGGACTTCCCCTCTGAGTGTCTCAAATCTCCTTTTATCTTTCTCTCATAAGGACCCAGTCATTGGATTTAGGGCCTTCCCTAAATCCAGGATGCTCTCATCTTGAGATCCTGAACTTATATACATTTACAAATACCCTTTTTCCAAATAAGATCAGTCTGAGGTTCCAAAGGGTTGTGTCTTTGGGGGACTATGATTCAATCAACTATAAGTGGAAAGCTGAGAAATTGTTCATAGGTGTTGGAAAGCAGCCAGATAAGGGGTCCTATGTCAGTGACAGGGGCACTTGGGAACATCTCAAGGAGTTTGGATTCTTGATGTTGGGTGATGTAGGAGCACCCTTTCTCTCTTGACCTCAGTTTCCCCATTTGAAACAACAGCGTTCAGCTGGAATGATCTTTAACATCTTTCCAATGTTAATATCCTGTGATCTTGAACTCGGGCAAAGATTGTTTTGCCCAGTAGATTTCAAAATACTAACCTGCACAGGAACTGGACCGCTGCTGCTTGGAGGAAACACCGGCTGTCCCAGTGGCCCTGGCTGGACCGTGATAATGGTTGTCTTACATTGCTGTTACTCGTTAATTGGAATTTGATTTGATTTAACATGATCTTCTGCTTGTAAAACACCTTGAGATGTTTCTGCGTTGCGAGCGCATCCTGGAAACACCAGTTTATTGTATTAACAAGTCTCGGCCTGAACATAAAGGGAGATAATTAGAAACAGCAAAGTCCCTTGACACGCTCAGGGCGGTCGAAAAGCTCTCGGGAAAACAATGCTTTCAGCCGCTTTCATGTCTCTGAAAGAGAAAGCTGTTGGAGCAGCCCCCGTGGAGAGAAGCGCGCGTGAGGGTCACCGGCACGCTATTTATAGCACTCCGCTAGCACTGCCTTTTTATCTGGCTCTGTGGTCCTGTGGCTCACAACACCCCCGTAAGTCTTTGCTACAACCTCTAGAAACCCAACCTAGGAGCCCACTGGGTTGCCAGAAATTTGTTTTTAAGATCTTTTGGCACACAAAATGTGCTTCCTCATAAAAACAAACATGTAAGCAGGGACAGAGTTCCCAGGTTTAGCCCATCAAAGTCGACCTTCTACCTACTGGGTCAGATATTACAGTGCTATGGAGATGCCCACCAGGTGCCCCGACACACCCAAAATGGTTCTTTAACCTGAAGAAATGTACTTTCAGGTTGAGAGGTCATAAGCTGTGGTTATTTCTAAGAATAGGTCTAGCGGGGGCTTTACTGTTTACTGGTCTTTGAATTAGAGCCATGCCCGACCTAGCAAGTTTATAATGAAAATCTTGGTTCATGTGGTTGGGCATCAAGATTATTTTGTAACAATTGTAGTTCTCTAGAATGCTCATGAAATAAGAGAATATAGTAGGGCGGATTCGCTTCTGAGGCTAAACACAGCATTCTGCTCGCCCTCTACTCTGGTGCGTTCCTGAGGCGTGGCAGAGTAAAGGTGGTGGTTTGGAGCCAAGACCAGCTCCTCAAAAGTTTTCTGAATCCATCGTCATCCTGCAAATCGATAGGGTTATGAATAAAAATTGAGTTTCCAGGCTCATCCACAAGCCTAATTAACCTGTTATATATGAGAAATATGACTAGTATTGCATTCCCTACACATAAATATCCTTTATAGAGTCAATTTTAAAGAAATACATCTTCAGTATTTCTGTGCAGTGGGCTAGAAGAGCATGCGTGAGTGTATGTACACAGCCGCACAGCATCGCCACTGCTCCGAAGGCATCAGCCTCCACAGTCATCGTGGAGCATGGCTTGGGGCCTGAGCGTGGATTCCATTGAATATATAGCTCATTGCTACACAGTTTTTAATCACCTTTTCTCTGAATTGCCATCTGCAGGGACAGTGGTTAACAGGTTTTCTTGTGGGGGCGGGGGGCAGAGTTTTAAAATCGTATTTCTCCTTTAGTAAGTGTTACGCAGGGCCCAGAGACTGTATTTCTGAAACTCACCTGAGAGGGGATCCTGAGCCAGGGGGCAAGCAAGGTTGTGTCTGCTTAGTAACGTGAAGGTACTCTTGAGAGCTACCTTTTAGGTGCGAGGTGTTACTGAGTTGGCTAAGAGTGGCTGTCCCGAGGCAGCGGTGGCCCCATGCTTACCCAAGGTGAAAAGATGCTCTAATGGAGACTGGATCAGCAGGTAGGGAGAGGTGGGGGCACCTTGAGAAATCCATGGACATGGTGTTGGAGGTAGGCTGGGCACTCAGCAGGCTCACTGGAGGGCCAGTCCTGCTGGATTGTGCCCAACCAGGGCCCACTCCTTGCTGGGTGGAGTTCAATGTGCTGCATGGGAGAGGGCTCATCCTTTGAACTCACACCTGGCTTCACGTCCCGGTTCTACCACTGACCAGCTACATGGTCTTGGGCAGATAACACAGCCTCATCCCTGAGCCCCTTGCCTTGCTCTGTAAAAGTACTGACACTACTGTAATGAGGTTTAAGCAAAATAACGAGGGTAAAAAGACTAGTTTACTATGTGGCACTGAGTACGTTTTCAAATATTTCCCTTCTTCCTCTCTTCCTTTTTTTCTTCTCCTCTTGCACAGGGGCAAGAAATCTGAAGACTGAACTGGAGGTCTTCTCTCTCCTTTTATTCTTCTGTTGAAAGTTTGAGAATGACAGTATTTATTTCCTTGTACAGAGAATGTAAACAAGTCATAGCCTTGCCCGGCATTAATAATTTATACAACAAATCACATAATGTGCATTTGTAATACACGATTTACAGCCTCCCACTAACTTCAGGATTTACCCACTTGACTCCCTTCTGCATGTCAAGGACTTAAGCTGGACCCTTAAGAATGCTTTTAAATTATCTGTGTGCAAAGATACCACCTAGAAACAGACAGGCAGCTTCTCCCCAATGAGTCTATGTAAATTTTTAAATAATAAAACTAGATGACAAATCAGCAAAGCGGATTTTGGAGGGCCTATTTTTTCATAAAGATAAAAGAAAAATAAATTGAATTGGAATTGGGCTGAATTTGAGTAAGCAAGAATTAATGCTTTGTAAAAGGGAAGGTACAGCTGAGGAAAGTCATCCACGTGAATATGGGCTGCTCTCAATCCACACTGCTCTGGGGACTCAGGAGAAGTCACATGTATTTATTCTCAAGCTAATAATTTGTCAAACACCTACGACGTGCCAGACCCTGTATCAGAAACATTATGAACGTTATTCCATGGAATCTCCACAGCAATCTAGGAGGTAGGGGCAGCTGTTGTCCTCAATTTGCAGGCGAGGGAATGGGGAAAGTAGGTTCTAGTGCTGAGCTGCAGTGGCTCTGAGTTTCGAACCCTGATGACGCTTTCTATGCACAGAACACATACTTCTTTTGGGCAAATGGGCTGCCGCCCTGGACCTTAGCTTCTTCCTTTAAAAATGGCAGCAGCCACTAAAGCACTTTGCCGTGCATAGCTGATTTGTGCAGTCTTGCTTCAGATTCATTTCTTTATGCCCCCAGTACCTACCACAAAGCATGCCAGGGACTCTCAGAAGCAGTGTTACCTCCTCTGTCTGTATCGTGAGGCATTTTCACCTTACATTTTTCAGATGCTACTCTAAGCAGGGAGAACATATTAATTAATCTTTTTTAAAGAAGATTTTATTTATTTATTTATTTATTTATTTATTTTTAGAGAGACGGAAGGGACAGAGGAAGAGGGGGAGAGGAACATAGATGTGGGAGAGAAACATCGATTGGTTGCCTATCACACACCCCCAACCGGCTCACAACCCAGGTATTTTCCCTGACTGGGAATCGAACTGGCGACCTTTCGGTTTTGGGGATGATGCCCAATCCGCTGAACTGCACCAGTAAGGGCTAATTAATTTAATCTTTGACAACAATCTTCAGAGAACAAATACACAAAGGAGGCCATTAAGTCTGAAGTCACTCAGCTAGTAAATGTTGAGCCGGAATTTAAACCCAGATCTTCCACTTCCAGAGCCAGTGTTCTCCTTGTACAAGGGCATCAATAAACACAATTTATATTGCATCATTGACTGCTTGAATAATTTAATGTGCCTGTAGCAAATATCTGCACTGCACACTATTAGATAAATAAAGACTATTGGTAGAAAGTATACTGTTTTCTGGTTTAAGAAGACCTTTCTCATACCCATAGCTGACTAGAGATGGAATGGGTTGCCTTGCAGGTGAGATCCCTGTCCTAGGAAGTGCGTAAGTGACAGCTGGATGCCACTAAGGATAAACAAGTGTGAAATGGGGCGACAAGGTAGACTAGAAAATAATAAGGAAAAGAAGAGCAATTATAATAACGTATATCATCCCTTGAGTGCTTACTAAGTATCAGGCACTGTGCAAAGCACATAACATCACAGTGTGCATACAGTATTTCCATTTTATAGGCAGGGGAGTGAGGATCAGGCGACTCAAGTAACTTGCCTGACCTGGATCCTCAGCAAATACTCACAGCAATAGAAACCCAGTTTTGTCTGATTCCAACCTCTGCCATCTGGCCCTGAGATTCTTAAGAGTTCTTAAAAAAGAGTCAGTGTGTAGTTGTAACTGTGGCCTAGGTTCCTGCACATATTTCTGACTTCTTTGAACTTGGAAGAGAAACCATCAGACTGCCTGCTTCACTGAGGTCACTTGGTCCAACCCAGTGGTATGCTGGCAAGCTGGCTCTCTGGGGAAGAAAAGGTAAAAAGCCTTCTTTGTAGCATTTTCCAACTTCCGTGGTATAAATTTTCCTACCATGTTCAAAGTCAAGCCACTGGCTTTAACAGCTGTGATGGAACAACCCTGAATGTTGAATGGTTCAGTCTAGTGAGCCAATAGGAACCCATCCCAGCATACTGTGGCCCCTGTCCCACCCACGAACCAAGGACGCATCTCTCACGAACTGCTGACTTGTCTTGCCTGTGCCTGCAGCTCACACAATTTGGCCCACAGGGAATACAACAACTCAGTAAATATTTGTTGATTAAATAATGAACAGATGGATGAGAAGTGAATAATGAAAATGTAAAAGAGAGTAGGAAATGTCTACAGCCCTGAATTAAGAAGGACACAACATCCTCTTACCAGGAGATTTTGTGTGCCTCTCTTCACTTCTCTGTGGCAACAGGCTGTCCCGTTGAAGAAATTCTGCCTGGGAGTAGAGTTTGGGTGTACATGTCGAAACACTACTTAACCCCTCTCCTTTCTATTTCCCAGAATATCTGATCCATCACAAACCAGCACCTCCATCTCCAAGTGCACCTTGCATTTGATGACCTATCATTATCCCTGGTATGGCCACCACAGTCAAGTCATGTCACCTCTTGCCCTTCACCACCACTCTGCTAATGATACTGTGTGTTCCCACAGCCAGCTCGAGCCTCATCATACCTTAACTTCGTCATGCGCCCTCCCTGCAGTGGTTCCCCTGTGCTCTTCTGGTTCAGAGCAAACTCCTTAACTCGGCGTTCCAACCGTGGCACGGCCCTGGCCCGTGTCCAGACTCTTCTCTGTCCGTCGTCACTTTTTCCACTTATCCCCCCCACCCCGCCGGAATGTCCACCCTGCAGCTCGGGACACCCTTCCTTTCCACCATCAGGATTGGGCTTAGCTGTCCCTTTGTACAAGAGGTAGTTTTGGTATATTTTTCTTTCCACTGAGTTCTTCTCTGTCCTTGCATGAAGAATCTGCATGTATATTGTATCTTCGCAAATGATAGAGCCGCGTTGGTGAAGTCCCACCCCCACTAGACTGACACATTCATGAGGGTGGGGCCGTGTCTGTCTCTGTTCCGGTTCCCTCTGCCCAGCAGTGTTGGAGACTCAGTGACGTTGGGAAGTTTCCTCTTCTGGGTCAGAAGGCTGTCACGTGGGAGGCAGTGTGGCAGAGTTTTGGAGACTGAACTCTGGAGGCAGCCATCCTGGGCTCAGCATTCATTAATCCTGTGATCCTAGGCAGGTGGTATCACTCATAGGCACTCAATTTTCTCCTCTGTAAAAGAGATGTAGTAAAAGTAATTCCATTAGTGGGTGTTATAAGGATAAGAGGGGATCATTTCATGTAAAGAAGAGTCCAGGGCTCAGCACAGAGAAGTATTTAACCATGGTAGATATTATTATTTCATTGGGAGACAAAGTGGTACCTCAGCTGCATTTCATGCCTACTTCATTCTCTGCACCGAGGAGGTAATGAGTAGGTTGTAGTTCTTTCTCCTTTGGAAATATCCCAGGAAGCCTGCTCCTTCTCTCTGAAATAGATGATTGGTTGAGGGCTCTGTCCATTCATTCATTTATCCATTTATTCATTAACCAAATATTGGTGTAGCTGCTACACAGTACTAGGCCCTGTGCTAGAGAAAAGGAGGCAGGGTCCAAGCCCTTGAAGAAGGTGGAATTGTGTGTGAAGAGAGGAGTGGTAGGTTTTATATCCCTCTCTCCCCGTGTGTAGGATTTTACTAAATAAGTTTTGCAAATAGTCATTTGGGAGGTTATCTGTAACTTTGCTATATCCTGCCCTTAGTAGTTTGGCATATGGAGGAAAGGAGACAACGAGGAAGTATCTAGCTCCTACAATAGACCAAGGTATTATCATACCCATTTTATCATTTGAAGAACCTGATGTTCCAAAATGTAATGACCAGCCAAGGTCATATAGCCAGAAACTGGTGAATCTGGGAACTTGAACCCTGCTGACTTTTCACAATGGCATTTTCTGTGCTTTGAGCTGCTGACTACTGGAAAACCAAGAAGGAAGCAACATTGCTAATGCTGATTCTGGTAGATGATTGAAATGGAAGGAGAAATTCATAGTTATGATTCCCAGGGCTGCTGTTACTTCTACTATAAGCCTACCTACGTCCTAATCTCAGTTCTTATACACTTGCACATATATTCACATTCTCACATATAGAAACATATGTAAGTTTCTATAAAATTGAGTAGGGCTTCTATTTCAGCTCTTCAGGCTGTTCAGATGTGGGCATTTTATAAATAAATACGTGCTAATGTTCTTACTATTGTGGCTGTACCGTAATTTAACAGCACATGCCGGAAGCTCCAGGTTGTGTGCAGCATCTGAATTCCCGTAACTTAGGGGACCACTGTTAGCCTGTCCCTGTCATCGCTACCTGAGTGATGCCTCCGCACAGCTGCTACTGCAGAAATAATCTGTGCCCTTTCATCCCAGCACAAGGAGCCAAGTGCTCCCAGGGGTGGGGTAAGGAGCATTTTTATAAATGCACAAGGATGTGTAACTTGGATGCATCGTTGCTGCCTAGCCCTTAGTCTAGGAAGAACTGTGACAATTCGCTGGGTCTGGGGGCTCTGTGGGTAATAAAAATAGGTGTAGCAGCTAACAGTCACTGAGCACTCAGTAAATACCAAACAAAGTGCTGAGGACTCTAATGCTTAATGAGACATGAAGAAATTAAGTAACTTCTCAGTGATACTAGCTAAAAATTAGCGAGTCTTTGAGATTATCAGCCACTGTGCTAAAAAGTTATTGCTTTAGCTCAGGTAATCATGTGAAGCAGGTATTTTAATGCTTCCTGTTTTACAAATGGGGACACTGAGACTTGGGAAGATGAAATTATTTGTACCAGCCCTCTCAATGAGATCTGGGCAGTGCTGGTGCTTGATTACAGCTCTGTGGGAACCGAAGGGACATGTTCTTAGCTCTGCCTTTATATTGATTTTCTAAGTCCACAGTGTTGAGAAATTATTGAGCTGGGTTTCAAGCCTAATTTGTCTGATTGCAGAGCTCACAAGCCTTCCATTTCACAAACTTAGCTTCCAGGATTGATGTGTAAACATCGAGCCTTCCAGAAAGAAATGACTTTGTAGAGATAAAAGGAACTTCCTGCTCCATGAAGCCACCCAGATTTTGTCAAGCGCACTTTGGTGGCCTCTTCCTCCCGGCTCTTACGAGGTTATGAAGTAGGAAGATAACCTGGTAGTTATCCTGGTACAACGACCCCTTTACCTCGCCTACCCAACCATGCTCCCTCCAGATTTGGGCTGTGCCTGGCTCCGTGGGAAATCCAACAACTTGCTCAGAGCATAGAACATGCCACGTGCTCAGGGGACCTTTGTTACATGAGTGGAGGTCTCTTCTAAACCTAAAGGTCTCTGGATATTTTACTAGGGATGAGGACTTTTCTTCCTCAGTTACTTATTTAAGTAGGTCCCAGTATTAGTTATCTACTGTTGTGTAACAACTCACCCTGAAATGAGAAGCTTAAAAGGACAAACATGGATTACCTCAGCAAACTTTTTTTATTGACATTTGTTATCACAACAAATGTTTCCTCCATGGGCCAGGCGCCCCAGCCCATGTAAGTAGCCCTCCAGCTCAGGGCTTCCCAGGAGGCCGCATGCAGTCGTCAACCCGGGCTCATCTCCAGGCTGGACCGCGGCAGGGTCTGCTTCCCAGATCCCGCGTGGGGTTGTTGTCAGGATTCATTTTCCTGAGAGCGGGTACCCAGGTGCTATGCTGTGGGCCTCTCCGTAGAGTGGCTCAAAACATGGCATCTGGCTTCATCAGAGCCCGAAAAGGAGAAGAAGCAGAGTAAGTGGGAGCAAAATGGAAGTCCTGGTCTGCTGGACCCTGGTCTTAGAAGTGACTTGTCACACTTTTGCTGTAGCCCATTTGACAGAGTCAAATTGTTAAAGGAGAGGATTGCACAGGGTGTGAATACCCGGGGGTGGGGACCGTGGGGAGTCATTCTAGCACTGCCTCCCTGGTCCCCTCAGCTCTTTCCTTTTCTCCCAGTCAGGTCTGTCTTTCATGTCAGGTGACTCGTGTTTGTTTGTCTCATGGATTTGAGGAATGGCTTCTCCCCAAGCCTCGGGTTCTCAAGTTCTGTCCAGGATGTCCTTCCGCTTCCTCGGGTGTAACATGCCTGCTGCGCTTACAGACTCTTTGCAGACTCAGATTTCTACCTCTAGCCTGAGGACCTACTGCCAAGGCCCAGTGGCAGATCTCATCGGTCTTTGGATCCCTCTCCTGGGAATTGTTGTTGCAGTGTCCCCAGCACCCACCACAATGTGTGACACGTAGTAGATGCCACATCCTTATTGACAAAGTGAATGAATGAGGGGTATTTCAGGCATACACAACGTGAAGAGGCTGCCCAGAAAGGACTGGAGACATCCTCTAGGATAAAGCCTTCTCTCCATGCAGCAGGCCATGACTTCCTGTGTGAGCTGTTCCCCACCCACCTCTCTGGCCTCTGCTGCCAATATTCTATTCCATGGAGCTGTTGTTCCCACCACTCTAGTGTATGGGCAGTGCTCTGTCTGCCCTTGCTCTTCCCTTCTCTTGGACCACAACTTCTTTTTTTTTTTTTCCTCATCCTTACTCTTATGTGACAAACCTCAGCTCTCAGGAATGGTTTCCTGGTTCTCAAACCTGAACCAAGGGCCCCCTCCTCTGCACTGACCTCTGTCATCATGGTGGTTCCCTTGCATTACATTTTTTGTTCAGAAGTCTGCTACCTCTCTGGACATTGAAACCCTTGATGGCTTGGATCTCTGGATTCCCAGATCACAGCACAGAGCTCAATGCAGAGTGGGCCCTCCACAAATACTGTTGAATGAATGGACTTCCTGCTGTTATAGATGGAGAGGCAGAGAAGTCTAGTGGGGGGCGGTTGCTCAAGGTCACACTGTGAGTAACGGCAGAGCTGGTAGGTATTCCAGTTAGGTCCACAGACTCTCAGAACAGAGCTCTTCCCATGGCCTCCCTACCGCTCGCCCCCTCCCCCCGCCCCGCACCTCCTCTAAAGAACAGGACAGAATGTGGGTCTGGCATGTCCCTTAGGCTAAGATCACTATTGTTCTTTTGGAGGTGGCATATTTAAACCAGCAAGCTTGAAAGGTTTAGGCCCAGAATGTCAGCCTGAAATGGCTAGAGGCCTCTGCGTGGAAATGCATTTAGGCAGAAATACTTTGCAGGAAGATTTTTTCCTTGCTTCTTTTTTCTTCTTTTATCCTCTTTTATATTCCCTACTCAAAGGTCTAAAGGCAAAGCTGTTTATCTCCAGATGGCTGTTTAAACACAATGCAAACGCACTTTTGCTGAAATGTTAGTGGCCTAAAGAGGGGGCAATGGATTGGAAAACCAGAGGGAAAAAATGCCCTCCTCGAATTAAAGAGCTGGAGACAGGTGTGCTTATTCTAGCAAAATCCTTAGGTATTTCGCAGCTAAACACCCACACTTAGGAAAAGGCAGGGTCCTCTGTCCCCCATGGGGCCCTAGTGCCTTTCTTTGCTAGAATGAGGATTTGGATACTAAGCAAGACCCTAGATCTTAGAATCCACTTCCTCAGGCTAAATGTCCTTCCAGTTCCTTAGACCTGCAAAGGAACTGATGGTAAACAAGCCTAGTAGGAAGCAAGAAGAACATAGATTTTTCCGGTCAAGCAGACCTCTGTTGAGTTCCAGCTTTACCTTTGGCTGTGCATCTTGAGAAGAGTGATCGCTCTGAGCTTTATTTTCCTCATTTGAAAATGGAGATCATGCTACTTAACTCAGAGGATTGCTTTAAGGACTAAGTGAAACGATGCATGTCAAACATCTAAGCCAGTGCCTTGGTTCCCAATGGTTTCTCATGCAGAACATCTGTTTCCTTTCCCCTTTTCTGTGTTTGGATGTCTTCTAAAACAGCCCTATCTGCAGGCCCCTCTGAGACTTCCTTGCTTCAAGGCTAAATGTCTCATATCCTCCCGCTGGTGTTCTCTCCTGACAAAATCACCCATCCAACACCGGTTACTGTCTTCAGAATGTGGACCCCTTGTCTATGTCTTGTTTAGAGCATCACACAGACCTGAACTATATTACCAGCTCTGCAGTATATTAGTTTTATGACCTTGAACACACCACTTCTCCCTGAGCTCAACTTTTCTGGTCCATAGAATGGGGACCCAAGGATTGTTGTGAGGAACTGACTGAGTAATGGATGCAAAGGGTCCACCAGAGGCTTAGCATGTGTGTGGACCTTCTCTTAGTGGAAACTCAGTATGCTTCTGTCCATATGGCCTTTCTCCCACTTATGATCCATCCTAAATTTATGCAGGCAGTTTCCTGAGTACAAAGGTCAGTCTCTATGTTTATTGGTCTTATATTTGATGATGATGATGATGATGATGATGATGATAAAAGCTACTCTTCATTGAGTACCTACTATGCGATGTATATTTTCCTATTTGATCTTTCTCACAGCCCTGTGGAGTAAATGTTATTCACATTTTACACATTAGGATAAGGAGACATGCCAAAGGTCAACTGGAAAACGACAGACCTGGTATTTGAATCCAAGATTCTCTACCTTCAAAGTCCATGTTCTTTCATTACTTTAATCCACTGTGCTTTAGACTTTATACCAATCTGCTGAGGTTGTTTTGTGGGAATATTTGGGCATGGTTCATTTCTATTGTGTATGGACATTGACCAAGTTATCCTTCTTGGACCCATATAACATGCAGGAATGCGTAGTGTACTGTGCCCAGTCCCACAGGGAATAGGAGAGGCAGAAGATGTGCTGTTTTTGTTCCAGAAGATAAGAAGCTATGACAACTATCCCAAGAGGTGAACTGGGAAACACTATTGTGGAATCTGAGACAGATGGGATCTAAGTCTGGCTCTGGGTGGTGTGTCTTTAGAAAGACTGCTCTCCTGTCCTCCTAACCGTGGCCTGATGGATTAGACTGCCTCACTGGTCTGAAGTGATTCCTCCAGAGCTGCCTTTCTGGCTCCATGATTGTTTCCTGCATGTGGGAATCCAATGACAGAATCTGTGTTTAGATCAAAAGAAGGCTGTGGGACCTGTTTTCCAACTTCAGAACTGAAAGGCTGCCTTCGACAAGAGGGATGGAGATTAGTTTGTGAACTCTTAAAGACAGGAACATGTTCAGCTGGTTATAGCTATAGCAGTAGATCTTCATTTCATACCGTCATGCTCCTTGGACTGAAGGTTAGCAATGATGGGACCCTACGGGTTAGTGACAAGAGCTTTGAGATCTAGATCAGGATGTGAATCCCAGCTTTGCCACTGGATAACCTTCTAGCCTTGGGCAAGACTCAGTTGCCTTATTTGTAAGATAAGGAGCTACCAAAACTTTATGATTGATTAAATAAAGTAATATCTATAAAATATTTAACACAATGTGTCATGAATAGTAAGTTCTCCAAAACAACAACAACAACAACAATATCATCATCATCAATGACAATATTTGTTTGTTTGTTTTTGGGGGGGACTCTAATCCACTCCCAGTTTAGGTATTCAAACACAGGTTGGATAACCATGAGAAGAAGCATTGTAGGGAACTGCCTGTATTGTATAATATGTCAGGGTCAAAGCCCTTTGTGTGTCCTGGAATTCTGAGATCCTGTGATTCAAATGAGAACAGATGATACTTGTGACAGGAGTTAAGAGTAATTTCTGGATCTTGAGAGTTAAAACATTCTGGGCAGATTTCCAGGAGATGGGAATTCTCTGAAAATCTGTTCTACCTTTGACATGTTGAGTAAAGTAGGAAGGACAACACGAGTATGGGGAGTGCGTGCAGTCTCTCACAAGGAAGGGGACGGGCAAATCTAACTCCAGCAGAAGGCTTTTGGGCCATCAGACAAAGCTTCATTTTCCACTCTTTCTTAGGTACAATCTGAGAACTGGGAGAAAGAGGTGAAGGGGAAGGAGCATGGACATCTGAGGAAGCCCTCTTTCTTTAGAAGAGATACAGTGTCATACAATGGAAGAAACTCTGAGTTTGGAGGTCAATACATCTTAGTTCCCTATCTGTCCCCTGCTAGTTCTGAGCCTGTGGGAAAGTCAGTTATACGCTCTCATTTTCTCTTTCCTTTAATGTCATGTAATGGCAGATTTGCTTAGAGTTGACAGTGGACATATGGAATAAAAGATTCTGTAGGTAAAGAGCACCACAGCAGACCTAGTTAATACTAAATGCACAGTAAACATTATGTCTCTCCTTCTGCTTTCACGAACCTTGGACCAAAGTCCAGTGATATTTCCTAGGAGAATGCAACAGTGAATTGGCGAGCTGAAAAAAAGCAGCTAGAAATGAGCCTTTCATGGAGATGGCAGGTGACTGGCCCTCAGCTTTGTTGGTAGCCCTGGAAACTTGGGGCTGCTTTTTGCTCTGTGCCTTTGGAACCACTGCTCGGTCCCCAACTTTTCTTTGCCACTCACCTCTCTATCAATGGTGTGGGTCGATGTCGGTGGTGCAGCTAAACAGAAGGGGGAATGCTGAATCAAGCATCTGTGTCTTAAGAAAAGTCAATACCAGCTGATGATTACCTGGGAATCTGAAACCCAAGCACCACCTTTCTTTCTTCCTTCTTTCCCAATTACTTCTGAGCCTTTCGAGAACTTCAGCTCATTTGAATTATCTTCTCTGTGGTTCCTAATTTGCACAGTGAAAATTCATCTATTGAGTACAGCATCTTTTTCCTTCCCCTAATGCATTCCATCAGCCTACTAAGTATCAGTTAAATAGTCTTATTGTCCTGAACTGGCCTCTTGTACTTGCCTCTTTTCCTTCCTTGGGCCTCTTTTCCTGTGACTGTAAAACTCCATTTTCTTTGAATACTTGGGAACCAGAGGAGTGCAGATATTGGAGTTAGACAGCACTGACCATGGACCTTTCCCCTATCACTTCCCCACAGTTAAGTCTTGGTTTTCCCTTGTGCAGATGGAGGCAGTTTTCCCTGCTTTGCAAGGCTGTTGAGGAGCTTAAATGCACGTAGACTCTTTAATACAGTACCTAGCATAGGGGGACTGGCTGATTTTGGGAGATGTTGATTTACTAACAGCAACCTTTGTATACATAGTTACACTAGCTCATTGTCTTCCCTACCTTGTTCTGAAGAATAATAGTTCGAAATATAATGAATACTTTTAGAAAACATCAGGTTAAATTCTGCTAAAGGGGATTGAGTGCAGTCCTTTCCAGAGGCGTTCAATACAGAATCTATGATATGCTTTAACACTTCAAGAGATGGATGTAAAATATCCAAACTATTTTTTTGAAAATAGAAGTTTCCTTTCCAGATACACTTTGTTTTGTGGCTAAAACTACACTGGCTCTTTGGGACATTTGGATACACTTGTGCGGTCAATGGGTCAGGAGGTAGCGGACCGAGATTTGACCCTTACTCTCAAACTTGGCCAGTGAGACCTGAAAATAGTGTCATGGAAAGCACACTTGGCCAAGGGCCAGGACACATGGCTCCCAGGCCCATTTATTCCTTTAATGTCTAAATATGAGTTCACCTCATATTAGGTGAATCACCTCATATTAAGTCTCTGGTTCCCCATTTGTATACTGGAGATAACAGCAATGCCTACTGCATAGGCTTTTGGTGAAAAGTGAATGAGATATTTGGGAATAATCCAAAAAGAATTGAAAAAATATAGCACTGTATGTGCCATTCTCACCGTTAACACCGCTGCCCTCATCTCTACTGTTTTCACCTTGAATTTCCCTTCATGTGCCCAGGCACAGCTGCCTGGAAGTGCCATAGAGAACCCCAAATAGCCAGCCTCTGTTACCAGTGGGCACCACAATCCAAGCCTGCACCATAGAAACCCTTCTTAGTCATGGAGCAGAACTAGCCAAACGTGTCCCCCGGTGACCTCACATATAATGATCTGGCTCCAAGTAGCACAGTGAACTAGTTGAGGCCACATAGTATTTTCTGGGGTCAAGAAGGAGGAGAAACACTGTCTAGCTAGCCCCTCTCACCTTCTGCCCTCTTGTAAAGTTCCTGTTGGTAATTAAGAGAGGCTCCTTTGAAAACCTGAGGTCAACTTCAGGTGGGGTGATGAGGCCGCTATGAGTCACCCATAGTCACCAGAGGACCACAGGGCGAACTGAGGTCTATAAGCAGCACGGCGGTGAAGGTTGATTATTCTGTGATCAGGCCACATCTAGCATGGTGATAGAGGAGTAAGCTATGAAGTCAAGTGTTTTTCCACTTCCGCCCTATTGTCTTTGAGTTGCATAGCCTTTGGCAAGTAGTGGCCTCAGTTTCTTCATGTGTAAACATGGCAGATAATAGAGAGTATCTCATGAAATTTCTGTGAAGGATAAGTGAAAGGTTACATGCAAATTTTTTAGTTCTATTGCCTAGCTCACACGTGTTATTATAAATGTTAATACTGATGGTGGTGATGATGATGATGATGATGATGGCATATCACTTACTATGAAAGCCATTGTAAAAAAAAAAAAAAGGTGTACTAAAGAAACTGAAAAAAATAACTTTAGCAAAATAAAGCCAGCAATGTTTGGTTTGGAGGAAGGAGGCCCAAGGCAACATAATTGCCGCCTTTAACTAACGAAAATAGCTGCCCTGAAGAGGAGGTATTAGGGAATCCTACTTGACATAGACAGTGGGAGTTGGTTCCTAGAGTGAGATTCTAGGGCTGTCTAGTGCAGTTGTCTGAGAGCAGAATTGTTGCTTGGTAAGGGCTGAGTTTGCTGTCTCTGCAGGCATGCAAAGACTGGATGAACATCTGACGTTTGATCAAGGAAAATCCTTTGGAATATGGGAGATAAAGGATATTATAAATGATTTAAAGGATACTATGGATTGGAGAGTGCCAAGGGCAGAGACCCAGAGAGCACAGGAACCTAGCCCATGGCAGAGATTGAGAGGAGACGAGGAAGGGAGACCTGACCCCAGGTGGGCAAGACGGGGGAAGGACGTTTCATTGGGCACCCCGCACTGAGGTGGAGTGTGCCGAATCCAGACATGAGTCAGACTGAGGAGAGGGGCCACCCTTCCTAGAGTTCTGAGAAAGCCCCAGTTTCGAATATTCTTTCCTCTTCCCTCCACTGGGACACTTGCGGTTGTCAGACGACGTGTCCCAATTTTAGTTTCCAGAAATAAGCAGAGAAGCACAGAGGTGCTGGACCTCAGGTGTGACAGGAATCCCATGAGGCACTCAGAGAGGTTAATGGGGCGCACCTGCGAACTGCTGTGGTCACCCTGATATACAGGATGATTGGCCTCTTCTTAAGGGCTCCTTGTATGTTTTCTGGGCTGAAGGAAGTGAATGAATACATATGACCAGAAAAAACCAACAGCAATATTCCAGTACTGGCACCTCTTGGTAGAATAGGGAACAGTTAAACACTCATTCATTCATTCATTCATTCACTCATTTAATAGAGATTTATTGAGCATGTAATATATTCAGATGTATTTGTAGTCACTGGAAATAACAGGAAGGGACAAAATAGGAGGCCTGGCACCTAGGAGACATACATTAATTAACTAGTTATTGAATGAATCAATTCCCAGGTAAGGGCGTTGAAGCATAGAGAAGTAAGGTGACCAACTTCTCCATGGAGGTTAGCAGCTACGTGTAAAAGCCAGAGTGCCAGCTTAAGCCAAAGTCCCATATGTCCTGCTGATGTCCATGGGTTGGGCAGTAAGGTTTTGAGGAACTGGGGTGAAAGGAGAGCTAGCAAGAGTGCATAGATCCATAAGTGTGTGTGCTTCATGTTGTAATTATCATTTCTCATTTAATCCACACACTTTCTTTGTGGGCTAGAGATTAGCATTGCTGTTTTATAGATTAGAGCTCAGAGATTCTGAGAGTGGGGGTAACATGCCAAAACTTAAACAGCTATTAAGTGGAAGAGTTTGGGTATTTCTATGTCTAGAACCAAGTTCCAGCCTATTCCTCCTGGGATCCTCCACCCTAATGTCCTAGAGTCCTGGAATCCCTGTCCCCTGCCCATCCTCCGCCTCACTCCCATATGCCATTTAAAGAAAGAAATTACTTCTTGGCATTGGACCTAGTCTCTTGTGCCCCAGAAATATCAGGAGGAAGGAATCAATGGGTGTGTGGCAGCTTTAAGTTTTCCACACACAGTGGTCTGATGGGGTTAGATCTATTTTCTTCATCATAAAGTGTGATTGATTTAATTCCAAATTTAACTTAAATTTGATTTTCTTCTCTCAACCTGGCATTTCCAAACAGAGAATCAATCAAACCCCAAATTATAGGCAGCACATGGATCAACAATGCTGAGTTATTTCCTGTTGAATTTCTCCAGCAGTGCATTTTTATGCCACCCTCTTCTGCTGGGAGAGGAGGTGAGGGGTAAGGGGGAGGGAGAATGAAAGGAAAATTAGGCTATTAACTTTCTCCAGTTCCAGCAATCAATATGCTCTGAATGACATTCTGTTCCTGTTCACTCCCCTGAAGGTGATAGGAAGGGAACCGCAAACCTGGGTGTAAATCAGGAACCACCGTGACCCTGTGCACCTAGGTTGCTCATGTCATGGTCTGGAATTCTCATTTAGCAAGCTCTTTTTTTTTTTTTAAATTACATGCATTATCCTATTTGGTCCTCACATCAGCTCTGAAATAAGACCATTGTTCCCATTTTTCAGATGGAGACGTTTTGTCTTATTAGAGTTAGATCAATTTTCAGATAGGGACAATTTGTCTTATTGGGGCAGGATCAATTAGTAACTGTCCTGTGGCAATTTTATTGTTTAGCCAGGATTTGAACATAGGCATGTCTGGCTCCAGAAGCCATGCTTCTTCTGCAACTACATGAAATAGGAGGCAGTATGATATGGTACAGAGAATGGAATGAACTGGTTATAATTCTGTCCCTGCCACATGCAATCTGGGTGGCCTGAAACAAGTCATTTCACAGTCCTGCTCCTCTGTTTGTAAAACAGGGGAGTAGTAACAGTTTGCTGTAAAGACTAAATGAGAGGATTCTTCTCCACTGATATATAAGCCTCAAGGATGCTGGCTGCTTTGTTCAGTAGCATTTCCCCTGTACCTAGGACAGTGCAGGGAGATAGTTGACATTCAATAAAAATTTGTTGATTGCATGGATGGATGGATGGATGGATGGATGGATGGATGGATGGATGGATGGTTGATTGCATGGATGGATGGATGGATGGATGGATGGAAATGCTAGCCATAGTGTCTGGATCACAAAAAACACTTGACAAAAGGAGGTTCTCTTCCCTGCCCCTGCTTCCTACAATGAGGTATAGAACCTAGATGAGGAGGGGGTCGATGTTATGAGGGAGGTAGTTTCCATCTTGCCGCTGTCTACAGCACATACTCAGAACTAAGAGCTGATGCTCAGTTCCCTGGGCCAGGAACTCCTAAAAAGTCACCTCTCGTAGAGTCCCACTGTGAAGTTTCTGCCAGGTCCAGTTGCCATGGAAACTCCTGAAGTCCCTGTGGCTACTCCACTGTCACTTGGCCTGAGTGGAGACTTCACCTGCGTGCTTTCTTCTCCCTGGACTTCAGAGACCACTGCGGTGATTGAGGCCCTGGCTGAGTAAATGGCTGCCCCAGGACACAGTTTATTCTCATTCTGCCCTCCCCACTCTCCCTCCCTCTGCTTACAACTCTCCCTTCAGTCTCCACTCTTTTTGTCTTCAGTTTCTGAAAAGAATAATTCAGTTCCTAATATGTTCTGATTACATGTTGGACGAAGAGGAAAGTCAGTCCTGATTTCTGCCATCAGTGATGAGAGGAACACCACTGTCTGGCTTTAAAATGGTCATTTGCTAGGGGCCTGCCATGTGCCAGAAACTGTGTGAGGCATGGAACGTTTACTGTCTTATTTAGTTCTTACAACCCCCGTGAAGGATTTGTCATTTTATACCTGATTTTTAGATGAGAAAACTGAGAGTCAAAAAGCTAATATGACTTTACTCCCCCACCTCGTTGTCTCTCTTTTTTTTAACATATACATTTTAATTTTTTAATTGAATTTTAAAGAGAGAGAGATTTGTTCTCCCACTTATTGATGCATTTATTGGTTGCTTTTTGTATGTGCCCCGACTAGGGATCGAACCCAAAGCCTTGGCATATCAGGATGATTCTCTAACCAACCGAGCTGCCCAACAAGGGCTTCCATTGAATCTTACAGACCCTGCATTACTGTGAAGGTTTAAATGACATAGGGGATGCAGTTAATGCAGTATGAGTCCAGTGAGAGAGTATGAGCAAACCCCATTCCTGCCCCAGAGCCCTCTTTCCTCACTTCAGAAACCACCCCTGTGAAGCCTCGGTGGGACGTCTGGTAGTTGGTTAATTAATGAAAGGAATGTCTTGATCACATCTGTTCCTGTGGTTGTATTGGCCAGGTCTGAGAGATGCCTTCTTGGATATGCTGTTGTCCATCCAGGGCATCTGCCTCACCAATGCCAGGAACTCCTGGATACATCCCACTTTCTGCCTGGACCTGGTTTACTTCCCAAGAACTTGTTCATGCTGGACTCATCCCAGCATCTTCTTCCCCTCAGAGTAGACTCCATAGAATCTAGAGCAAAAACTCAGTGCTGCTGCTGTTGGTGGTCATTCCAGACTTTCATTAAATAGCTAGACTCAAGGTAAGATGTTGACATTTTAAGGGAAATCCTGTGCAAGGCACCAGTCTGAGTCTACTCTTTTAGTTGAAAATATTGACGTTAGCTTGCTATGCTATCTAGTTTCTAAAATGTTTATGTTATCAGAGTTTGAAATAGCTTCTTGCAGCTCCCAGATGAGAGATAAAATTTGTTCTCTCTCTGTTTATTTGGTGCTCATTTTAGGTTTAGAAATTCTTCGTCTCCTGACACCAGAACCATCATTTTTATTTTACCTATTCTTTCATTTAGCAGATATAATGACCACAAATATAAGAAGAGTCTCTACCATAAGTTATGTATTTTACTAAGACTGGCAGTAAAGTTAAAGGTCGTTTTCTTAAATTAAGCAACTTCTAGGTTCCAGGCTGTGAGCTTGGCATGAGAGGCATCAAGAAGGCAATGATGGGATCTGTTCTCTCGATCAGCTCACTGTCTATTAAGAAAAGTAGATATCCTTACAGAAACTCCCAAAGTGGGCTGTCACATGGGCTCTTGTTCCTTTAGGGTCCATTAGCCTGGTAAGGTTGGTTGTTTTAGGTTGGCATGCTTTTTGATTGGTCAGCAACTCTGTCTGGTTACTAATACTGTTATTTTTATCTCTGGAAATTATGATGCATTTATTGACAGTCGCTGTGCTAGGCATTGGGATGCAATGGTGAGCAAAATACACAATGCCTGCCTTCAGGGAGTTTACCATCCAGTTACTAGACTCTCGTGTTTGAATAAGATGTTTTGGGAAACACATCAGCTTTAGACAGTTTGTCTGCCTGAAGGGAGAGGATTTTATATTTATTATTAATCTAAATGAATGATGGGCTTGGGGGGGCAGGCATGAAAACAAGTGGAAAGAAATGACATCTGTGCTAACATTATCAGGACAGCGAGTGTTGATGGTGGTGGCACTGTAGCAATGCAGCTACTCCTGGACCAGGTTGGGGAGAGCCACAGAAGGTCCAAGCATAAGGATCTGTCACGACAGGTCTCAGGTGCCAGACTGATGGACATGGGTCACATCCTGTAGCCAGATGCCATGGAAAAGCTCAAGGGATTCCAGCAGGAAATAGGATGGGAAGGCTTGTCTAGCACCCCATTCCACAAGCAAACAAAATAGAAGAGGGAGGGTGAAGAGGGGAAGGTGCTAAGGACATAGAATAAATAAGACAGTATGGCCGATTGGATGCTGTAAAGAGGAAGACAGGAGACTGAAAGATGACATATAGGTTTCTGACCAGTTTACATGGTGGTGCTTTCAATAAGTTGGACAGCCCCAGAGAAGGAGGAGGAGGCTTTCAGGAAAAGATAACATGTCTAGCTTTGAATGTGTTCTTTTTGTCATGCCCATGGGACATCCATAGAGAGATGTCCAGTAGGTTTGGGCATAAAGGTTTGCTCCAAAAAGAACCCAATGGATAATAGAAAATTGGGAGGCAGCCCTCTTAAATTGATAATCCAAACCTGGAAAGTAGATAGGAATAACAAAGCCTAAAGAATGAGACATAGTGGAGGCTCAGGACATAATCTCTGGATTTTCTTTGCTGCCCCAGTGGCCTCCTTGACATGAAGATTCAATCTACTCATTCCATTGAATCCATGAAATTGTCTTTAATTTTCCTAGGCAAAGCTCCCCTCCCATCCTATACCCTCTCTGCTAGTTCTTAACATGACTTTCTCTGAATTCCAATTAGCTGTGGAGAGGTCTACCTTTGCCCCTAGCCTATAAGCTCCTGAAGAGCAGGAACTATTCTTATTCTGCTATGTGTGTTTCTCCCATTGTAGGTGACCAATAAAGGCTTGAGAAAATGATTTGAACTGATCAGATTCCAACAGTTTCTAAAATGGAAATCCTTTTATGTAACAGACATTATATTCAATATAGACATGATGCCATTTAATCATTGCAACAACCTCGTTAGCTGTTTAATATTATCCTCACCCTACAAATATGAAAACTGAAGAAACAGGTCCCACAGGCAATGAAGGCTAAAGTCCAAATTTGAACCCAGGATGTCAGACTCTAAAGCCTATGCCCATTCTACCCTCTGAATTCAGCAATATAGTGACTTCCCACTGGCTCCCAAGGACAGTAGACAGTTTAACAATATCTAAATATTAGCAAGAATGACCATCTTAATTGCGAGTGGAGAAGTGAGAGTTGCCATGACTTTCAGGAAGGTTTATTTTTTTTTGTCTTTACCGAAGGAATAATAAACCCACTTTTCAGAAAGTTAAAACGAAGCCACACAAGGGGCATTGAGATGTCATCGCAAGCACAGACTTTGGAAAATATGCTCCCTTCTTCCATCTTCCCATTTGGAAAATAGCAAGATTTCCAGATTCATTGCTATCCCCCTTTTCTCACCTCATAGACTTAGGTGTCTTTGTGTGTCTTTGTGTTACTAGGTTTGCTGAAAAGCCCAGTGAACAAGACAGCCCTGACGCTGATTGCTGTGAGCTCCTGCATTCTGGCCATGGTGTGTGGCAGCCAGATGTCCTGTCCACTCACTGTGAAGGTGACTCTGCATGTGCCTGAGCACTTCATTGCAGATGGTAAGAGCTGAGCATTGGAGATGCCCTGCACCTACTGGGTTCCTTGCTCCCTTGGCTGGTCAAAGATCCTCCATGCATGACCCAACTTTAGAATTACATTACAGGGAAAAAGGAGCATTCAAAGGCCTTGAAAGAGGCCCTTATCATTTAGAATCCTGGGTTATTTCAATGCAACTGAAGACTGCTTTTATTCCATGGGCAAGGATATAGTTTGTTAAATAAAGAAAGGATTCCAATGTGAGTGCAGAAAGATTTTGAGCTTTATCATACAACCTATGGTTTCTTATCATGTGTGCGAATCCTATTCCAAGCTAAAAATGCCCCTCTGCAAAATTGTGTTTAGCAATTAAAAAATATGACAGAGAAGATTGTATGAGCTTTGTTGAAATTTCCTGAATGTCCTAAAGAATACTCATATCTCATTCCCTGTAAATGTTCTTTGTAAGTATCTCATATCCTGCCATTTACTCTTCACTCAATTAATTTGAATTAATGAGACACTGTAGTCACTATAATCATTTACAAAGCACGGTCCAAGAAACTGATTAAGGTGCTTGATATCTATTGCTAAAGTGCCCTCCAGAAAGTTCTCCTACTTAACATACTCCAAACCCTCGTTCTCACTTGGCATTACTATTTTCAAATATATTGAAATTTTCATAAGTGCAGTAAATAAGGCATATCTCAAGTATGCAGCTTAATGAATTCTCACACAGGAGTTGACCAAAATCAAACCGTAAAACATTTCCAGCACCTCAGCTTTCTTAGACCCCTTCCCAGTTAATGCCCTCCCAGTACCATGTTAGTACCTTTGTATCTTAAAAAATATTTTCTCATTGGGTATATATTGAATGTTTTTGAGATTCTAACACTATATTTGTAAGCTTTATTTCAATGTAACTCAATTTTATCTCCAATTTTTAAGTTTCCAGTGTTCAGAACTTAGCACCCATTCATTCAGTATTTTCTGTTCATAGTGGAACTTCCACCTCCTTTCTCTGAAACACCTGGACTTCTATTAATAAATCCTGTGATTGCTCCCACTTCATCACGGTTTATGCCTATCAAATCATAGGTGAACAAAAATATTAATGATGGACATAAAAAAATCATATGGAAACATAAGAAGCAAACATGTGAGTGGGAAATGGCAGAGAGAAAAAGAAGGAACAGTATTTACAGAAACTGCTACTCAAGCAGATCTCATGAATCTTGGGATTGAAAAAAATGACCAGAACCTGAGTGTGGCTGGAATATGAGGATGCAAGTGTAAGAGCAATGAGCAATGAGATTGAAAAATCAATAGGTCAAATTTTGACCACTACTGAAGGCATGTGACCTTATGTTTTATCCTCATTCATTACTACTCATTAACTGTAGAATGCCCTGGAGACATTCAGATTTTCAATATTTATTTTCATGAAGGTTTTAAGAAGCTAAGTAACTTGCTCAAGGTCTTGGTAAGTAGTTTAATGACTAAGAGCAGATCCTATAGAATAATACAAACATGGATTCAAATACTCGATCTATTGTCTACCACTGCTAGAGCCAAGTGAATGACTTACTTCTCTGAGATGGACCATGGCCAAGACAGCTTTTGCCTTTCTCACCTTCCCCTGTGAACCTTAAGCTAGCTTCAAAGCTGCCAGCCCAATCTTAGTAGAGAGCTCTCTGTCGGCCAGCTTTGTAAGTTGAGCTGTCCGTGGTGCTGAAGTATTGGATAGGGCTGAGTAATGGCTCTGGTCTTCAGGAAGAAAATGAATTCTGCCATTCTGCCCTTGTGTTACAACATAGTTATACTTGATACTTAATGCCCATTATAGGGAAAGGTCAGCACAATATAGCACTTGTTCAGAGCCCAGCTGGCAAGAACAATAAATACTTACACAGCCCCTATCCAAGCCCTTGGCAAGTAATACCCCTTCCTTTGTCTGAGCCTTCTCAAGGCCACTAGTGGCTTTTTGCTCTGCTAAGCACAGTGAAGAGATGGGCTGGGTTTGCTTCCAAACTTATTGAATGTAGCACTGTGTTTTCAGCTGTGGTCTATAAATCATCTGCATTTCGTTCATTCTGGGATGATGATCCCCGGAATAGTGAATCATATTCTCTAGGAGTGGAGCCCAAGCATTAATGTTTTCAACAAGAACTTCAGATGATCCCTTAACAGAAGTTTGAGAGCTGTATCAGTCTCTCTGTGTTACTTTCCTTCTATCCAACGGAGGTAATAACTCCTTAGGACCCTTTAGGACCCTGACAAGGGGCTTTGGTTTCTTCCATCTTAGGTTTTTATCAATGTCACATTAATGGACATTGTGCCTCATGGCACAACTGCAGTGGTTGCCCATAGCACTGAATACAATGTGAATGATCCACTATGAGTTTTATAATAAAGCAGCCCTGATCACATCGTTTTGGGCCTCATCCAAATTACCATGCAAGTAGCATTATTAATGAATGGTAATTGGTTAATATTAGAAACTCATGTTAGTTCATGCATCCCTTGAGGCACTCAATGTAGGTCAGGATATAGTCACCCAATATTCTGGCCAATAGCAAAGACAGCTTTTAAAGGAGTAAGTTACTCATATTAATTAGGTGAGATTATTCCATTCTAGTGTAGGCAGATAACATTATATCTAGAGTTCCCTAGTCTGTTCTTTTCAGTTCTCTTCTGTCCTGGGAGTTGTGCTTGGAGAAGGTGAATGATATATCTGAGTTATCCAAAAGAGAGGATTATAGTCAAGATACTGGAAAAACATTGCAGATATCTAGTGACCTCTTAAGGAAAGGGTGGAGGAGAACCATCCTGTACGAGTTCAGGGAATCTAAACAAAAAAAAAAAAAGTGAACTTAATATTATTGAGCATGTCTATTGTAAATATTGCAGTGCTCAGAATACATTATATGAAGTTAGTTATTCAGTTCTCATAGCAGAAGTGTGAGGCAGGATTCAGCATTCTCATTTTGCATACATGGAAGGCAGGTCCCAGAGACATTAAGTGATCATGCCAGATTAACACACAGAAATGAAGCATTGTATGAAAGCCCAGGTATACCTGAACCCCTGATCCAAGAACTTTCCATGCCCACACTTACACAAAAATGGCCATGAAAATTATTTGCCATGAAAAGGGTTCAGGTTTGTTCTGGAAGTCCCCAGGAAACAAAATTAGAACTATATGGGTGATGAGGGTGGTCAGAGATGGGAGAAGATTTAGCCTTAGTCTAAAAATATCTTTACCTCCTAAGCTTCAGCCTTATAATCTGTAAGGTAGGGATAATAGCGGTACTTATCTTATGGAGTTATTGTGATGAATAAATGAAATAATGCCCATAAAGCTTTTAGCTCAGTACCTGAGACCTAGTAATGGCTCCATAAATTGTATAAATGTTAGTAGTTGTTATAATATTTTTTTAATATAGGAAGGGGGTCATTGCAACGTAATGAGTTCCCCGTCATAGGGAATTTTTTGAGAATAGATGACCACATTTCTCTGAAGCTATAGAAGAAAAACGAAGGATGCATTGGGCTTGGGTACATGGTATTTCAATTCAGAGCCATTTTACCTGAGTATAAACTTTAAAAACACTTAATTTTTTAGGACCTGTAGACCATTTATTCTTTACTGCCTCTTCCATGAGTGTCACCCATTCTTTGCCTAAGATGAGAAATGGAGTAAAACTTAGGAATGAGTGAAGACCAGGGATGTCTCTTGAATACTTTACTTGACTAAACCACACTTACACACACAATGTTTTTTGTTTTTAATGTTGATATGCCCATTGCATCAAAATATCCATGACAAAACCTGTATTTTTTTAAGGTGAGTTAAATTGTTAGCACCATGTTTTGGGTTTTACTAAGGTGATATTCAGTTTTTCTTTGTTTCCTATGACTGAGGAATAGAGGTCTAAAGGTGCCTTATCATCGGGTCAAATCATCGAGAAATCATCGAGACAAAATGTTCATCATTAGATGGCCTCGTTTACTAGTATGTCACTCACGTAGCTGCTTTTGAACAAAAAATTGTATGTAGTGAACTTGGTTTACATTTATTTTCTTCCACCCCTTATTCATGTCTTTCAGCCAGGAGAGTGAGCTAATCTGTGGTTTTGTACCTTTCATGAAGATAAGGTTCATAATTGACTTCAGAGCTAATTTGCAGTGATTTGAATACATGGAAGGAGTACTTTCAAGTCTGAGAGGGGAGAATGACACCACATTGCAGGTGGTTGCTGAGTCACAAACTGCCAAGCAACTTGTCTAAAAACAATAGTTTCATGGACACCTTGCTCTCTGGAATCATCTGGGGCTTTGTTTTATTGTTTTATTTTATTTGTAAATTACAGTTGACATTTAACATTATTTTATGTTAGTTTCAAGTGTACAATGTAGTGGCTAGACAATTATATAATTTACCAAGTGATCCGCCTTATAATTCAAGTACACACCTGGCACCATACATAGTTATTACAATATTTTTGACTCTGTGCCCTATGATGTCCCTCACATTCCCAGTGTTGATTGAAGACCTTTGAGTACCATGAACCATGATTAGGAGTAAGTGTTCTCTATAGTATTACCTCTGCCTTTTTGTTGTTAACTCCTTTGCACACACTTAATGCTGTTTACACAAATAGGTTGTCTTACCTTGTGTCTGCCCCTTTATATACATTTGCCTAAGCATTGCTCCCCACCAAGCGTACCCTGCCTATTTCCATATATTGCATTCCTACCCATCTCTCAGGCCTTAATTTAATTTTCTCCTTTCTCTGGAAGCTATTCTTGAACAAAAACACAAAACTTCTTCAAAGAAAACTCCAGTCAGAAATAATTTCTTCTTCCTTGAAAATTATATAGAATTGTATTTCTAATGATCCCATGGTCTTCCTAGTCCTACAGACAGGGTCCTGCATTAAATCTTGCCTCCCTCCAATATTTTCTCAACACTGCAAAGTGATCTTTTAAAAAAAAAAAATCTCAACACGTTGCATCTTCCCATAAAACTGTTTAAATCCTTCTTATTGTACTTGCTATAGAGACTCAACTTCTTAACATGACCTTTAAGTTCCTGCAAGATCAGACTGCTGCCTACCTCTCTAGCCTCACCTTACCACTCTCCTTACACTGGTTCCTTAAATATCCCTAGGTGCTCCCTGCCTCAAGGCCTCTGCGAAGGTTGTTCTCACTGCCTGAAAAATTTCTCCCCACCTCTCCTATGCAGTTTCTCCTGGACAAATTTCGTACTACCCTACAATGATTGACCTCTTTTGTTCATATCCTAACCTCTATTAGGTCCCATACTAATCATTCCCCTGAAGCCCTGCTCTGCTCTTTGATTGCACTTATTTCAATTTGTAATTATATATTTATTTAGTTAATGTTGGAAACTTTCACCCTATTTTAAGCTCCATAAGGATTGGAATCATATTTGTTTGTTCTACCCATTACATGCCATACCTAGGACGGTGTGCACTTACAGTTAGTACCCCAAAAGAAATTATTTCGATAGCTTCACTTAAATTTCCTCAAGGACAAGGGCCGATGCTTATTCATGTCCTAACTACGGTGATACCTGACAGAGCTTCTGACTCAGTAGACATATAATAAATTTTGTCTGTGAAACAAATGAAGGTAAGGAGGGCAGGTAGGTGGACCAGATGCTCTAAGAAGATATAACCTAGGGAATGACATTGTGAGAAAGCTGATGCTGCCTCCTCTTCTATGATTGACTTCACTCCCTCAGGTTTTTGCTTCCATCCCGCAAGATGAGAATCTCCAATCAAAATCACATTTCTCCCCCAACATTAAAACGTAACAAGCTTTATCCCAGAGCCCAGGAAGAGGGGGAAATATAAATTGAGCTGAGATTCAGAGCACCCAGGTGGGAGGTGGAGATGAAATACCAATAAGCCATATTAATATGCTGAAATCAAGAAGAATAGGTTGAACTCCAACTCAGATTTAATAACTATTCACGAGAGACCACTGGGAGAAGGCAAGGCTAGGTTTCAGTCGGAATTAAAACGAGATCTGTCATGGAACTGGTAACATAATTATAAACGGTGAATACTTTTTTCTCTCTCCTTCTTCTTGTACTTAATGGACAGATTGCTCAGTGATGGCCTGGAGCCGGTGCAGGAAGCTATGGATACCCCCTTATGGTTTTATTGTTTTTTTTCTCAAACTTCTTCATTAGGAAAGTCTAAATCCACAAAATCGTAGAAGGGAAAACTGCTTCAAGCCATGTCTTCCTTAAATTCTACCTGATCCCCAGGTTAAAGTGACAAGGGCATTGAGGGAGAACAAACCCTGGAAACCCATCCAAAGCAGCTGAACATGTTCAAGCTTTTAAAGATATCACAGCAGCCAGCTTGGTTGGGATTTTTAATGACACTCTCTGCTAAGATGCTAGCTTGGCTTCCAACCAGGATGAATTGTTACTAATTTCCCTTGTTAACAATAGGAATAAGTGGGTTAACAATAGGAATAAGTGGGTTTGACGTCCAGAATTAGAGACTAATTTCTGTGTTTTGAGAGCAAATCGAGTCCAAAAATATGTTTCTAGAACTGGGGGCAGAAAATGGTTGAAAGAGGTAGGACGATGTTTTTTTTTCTCATTAATAATTCCATCCCGCTGTTGTGAAAGGAAGGGTACTTTGATTTTAAGACTGGGAGAAGAGAGTGGCTTTGATGGGATGGAGCACCCTAGCTCCCATTTGGTGATTCAGACTTTTCACTGACTTGAGTTAGGTGTTGCGTTATGATTGGCTTGCTATTTGCACGGTACTGTAGGGCTAAGTGAATGGTGCGGTGCTGAGAGAGAGAGAGGGTAACATGGTATACAGGTTGAATGCATTGATCTGTGACCTAGGAGATGTGAGTTCTGCTCCCAGATCTCCTTTTCAAGTTTTGTGGCCTTAGATATAATAATTCACTCCCGACCCCGAGCTCCAGTTTCTTCATCCAAAAGCAGTGTTAATACTTGTTGCCTCAAATGAGTGTTACTAGGCTGATGAGTGTGCATGACCTTGACTGACTGTGAGGGTATGATTATGACAACACTATCCTTTTCCCTTTCTGCCTGACCATAGCTTTATTATTTATGAAGACAGTAAAAAGGTTCTAAGGAGGTTGTAGTGGGTCTGGCCAAGTAAATAGAAGGTACAACTTCAGGGAGGTTTAGCTTGTTCAGCAGGAAAATTTACTAGTTAAAAATTCCTCAGTAATAATACTAATCCCTTGTCACATAGAGTGCCTGTTTTTTCCCCTTCCTTTTTCTCTCCCTTCCTGTGGTCAACAAATAGAGTCATGCTTAGCATAACGGTCAAGGATGGGGCCCAAATACAATGGTGGTATACCATATGACCTAGGTATGCAGTGGGCCATACCATCCATATTTGGGTGAGTGCACTCTATGATGTGTGCACAGTGATGAATCATCTAACGATGCATTTCTCAGAATGTATCCCTGTTGTTAAGTGGCATGTGACTCTATTACACATCGCCTTATCTGTGGCATGCTTAGATGTTAGGGAGGCAGAGGGGGTTAGAGCACAATCTCTGGCCTCCCCTCTTCGCCAAGCAGATGAAATATGAAATGCAGTGTGGCTGGAGTCTTGTGGACCCCACTGGGTACTGTGGGGACCATGGGGAGGGGTGGCCACTCCCCGACCCCAGGCTGGAGACAGGAAGTGATGCAAGGAGATGATGTCTTGAGGAAGCACTGCCTGAGCTGGGTCTTGGAGCCATTAACATTTACCTGGAGGCGGGTGAGGGGTTACAGTAGGCTTCTCGGGGAGGGGGGCGCGCACAGACACTCACCATGTTCATACAGACCCTGCTATTCAAACCTCCTGGTAACAGCACTAATAATTGATAACATTTACAAAACCTGGCTAAGTGACAGGCCCTGTGCTAAGTGCCTTGCAAAGTACTATCTTATTTAATTCTATTACCTTATGAAGTAGATCCAGGCATTATCCCCATTTTAAATTTAAAGGAAGTCAATCCCAATAAATTTGTGTGGCTTCCTCAACATCACACAGGCAGGAAGGGGTTGGGAAGAATGATTTTGAGTTAGCAGCTACAGGAAATGTGGTAGACAGAGAATTCGATGACTAAGATTGTTGTCTAGCTCTACCATGAATTCACCGTGACTTTTGGCCACATCTCTACTTCTCTAGCCCCTGTTTTGCTTTGTTTTTTGTTTTTGTTTTTAACTGTAAAATGTAGGAAGGAAGCAAGATGGTACTTAAAATTTCTCCCTGCCCTAACATTCTAAAAGTAGAATGAGACACTTCGGGGTTTAGAGTTACCCTTTACTCATCTCATTATGTGCGTGACCTTCGGAGTGTTTATGCAACCATTCCTTTAGCATTGCCCGCCCTCTCTCTTCCGACTCTTGTTTGTGCTGGTCTGTGGCCAGGAAGCCCCCTGAGCAAGGATCTTGGGAGCAGAGGCAGCTAAGAAAACCTTTTACAGCCCACAAGTTGCCATTTGAAGAAAGCTTAGAAGGATCACAGAAGGATCACAGCCAAGCTTGTGCAGGGACTGAAAGCTCCCAAGGCTGCTGGATGAAAAAGGAAGTGGTGGGTATCCAGACCATAGTGAGATAGCTGCTCTCCATCGCTAGCTTCGAGCATCAGCTGCAGAGGGACCTTGAACATCTCGGATGCCAGCAACAGTATGGGAGGGGGAGTATGCATCGTATTCAGAGGGGAAATGATGAGATGGGAGGAATAATTAAAACCTGCACATCCCTCCGGCCTCTCCACCCTCTCCCTGCACATCCTTCCCACTTCTCTGCCCCCTCTCTCCCCATCCTGGCTCTGCTGCACTTGCTGTTTGGCTTTCCTCCCTAGCCACTCCTCTGGATTACCTAAGCCAAGTGTATCTGCAGCTGCACAGCCTTGGGGCTTTTGGCAGCTGGTGGCGGCTTTCAGAGCCTCTGCTAAAGACCTGGGCATCTTACCCTCAGCTGGAATCATTCCTGAGGCCTGAATACCCCTGCACCCCTTATATCCCTCCATCTGCTTTAACCCTGGTTCCCACTTGGCTTTTATCTGTGAATCCATACATTAAGGCTTTCTGTTGCCTCTTGCTGAGTGCTGGGACCCATATTCCAAGACAAATTCAGACACTGTCAACCCTAAAGCAGTATGAAATTTAGAATCAGAAAACTCAGGTTCAAATCCGCATTCCTCCACTTACTAACTGAATCTTAGGCAAGTTGCCTCACTCCTTTGAACCATCAGCTTTGAACCTATAAAAGTACAGCTCTTAGCCCCTACGTCACAAGGTGGTGATGAGGATGAAATCGAGAGTGACATGAAAATATACCATGAAAGGTGCTCAGTAAGTGCTAATTATGAACTTGAAGGCTCACACGTGTTATTTTTAAAAGGCAGGGTAGCTATAAAGCAATAGACTACAATAGAAGACAAAGCATAATCTGCATCAGGTGGGGCATATCTAGACAAGCGTCAGCAAGGTTTCCAGGGAAGCCTGGAGCATTTCCCACTGCACAGATCTGGATAAAGCTTTAAGGTGCAAGAGGATTTGTCTCATTGGAGGAAGTTGGATGGTCAGGGATTGGGCGTGAGAGTGTTTGCTCTGTTGGACATGGTAGAAAAGAGTGGGGACAAGAAGGGAGGTCTTCAAGGCAAGGGGCGTTGCATGAGCAAAGGCGGAGCAGGAGCAGATAACACCCAGGGGCTCCATGTGGCGTGGACAGGACAAACGGGAGGAGCAGACAGGAAGAACAGGGGTCTCATGTTGGGCTTTTATTGTGGAGGTGGTTGTGGGTCATGAAACCACTGGAAGATTTTAAACAAGGGAGTTTCGGGGTCACAGTTGCTTGTTCAAAAAGCGGTGCAAGATGTTAATTAAAAGAGCAGGCTATAGAGTCAGATACATCTGGGTTCAAATGCCGGTTCTATGAATTCATAGCAGTTTGATGTTACATAACCATCCTGGCTTGTCTCTTAATCTGTACAGTGGGCGTAATAATAGTAGCTCCCTCTTTGGAAAATTGAATGAGATAATATTTGTCAAATATTAGCAGAATGTTTGGCAAACTGGAAGCACTCCGTGATATTAGTTTTTATTGGCATTATCATCATTATTACCCTTATAGTCTAAGTTAAGTCTTCCTGTTAAATGGTCCCGAACTTTTCCTTTGGCTCTTAGCTCACTGAAAATTGCTTACTCGATGTCTAAGAGTCTTAGCTGCAGAATCACATTCTGGGTCCAGTACCTCACTCAGATATTTCCTAGCTCTTTCACATTGAGTTAGTTATTTCATCCCTAAGCCTCGGTCTGCTCACCTGTGAAATAGGCACAATAACAGTAAGCCACATCAAAAGGCAATCGAATGACTGCCTAGGATACACTGGACCGGTGCTTGGCACTGGTCAATACTCAGTAAACAACAGCCCCAGCTAATGCTACTTTAAGCCCTTAAGGGCAGAGAGAGTCGCCATCTTGTTCCTATAAAATCTCCAGTACACATTCCATGTTCAATAAGGATTTGTAGGCTGACTGAGCGCAGTGTAGAAGGTGAGTTTGAGGGGACAGGCTGAAGGCAAGGAGCCTATACTAGGAGGCTGTTACATTTAGTCTATATGACAATCTATGAACCAGAGCATAGAAGTGAGAAGGAGGATAAGGGAGTTCCTGTAGAGCTAGAACCAGCGAAATTCAGCAACAGATTGGAAGGAGGGTCCAAGAGGAGGAACAGTCAGAGAGTACTTGGCTTTAGTCTTCTCAGATCCCTGACAAGGTCGTGACTCCAGACATCAAAATAAAAACACTTTTGCCCAGCGGTGAAGTGTGGTGGTTAAGAGCGTGAGCACCCACGACACCGGAGTACCGGTATGTAAATCCTGACTCCACCTTCCTAGCGATGCAACTTGATCTTCAGAAAAGCAGGGGGCCTGCTGCCCTCTGAATCAGTCTGATTGTGAAGATTCAATTGTTGTTATTTTTTTTTTTAGATTTTATTTATTTATTTTTAGAGAGAGGGAAAAGCAGGGAGAGGGAGAGAAACTTCAATCTGTGGTTATCTCTCTTGCGCCCTCCACTGAAGACCTGGCCTGCAGTGTGGGCATATGACCTGACTGGGAATCGAACCAGCAACCTTCTGGTTCGCAGGCCAGCACTCAGTCCACTGAGCCACACCAGCCAGGGCTCAGTTGTTAAATGCAGGAGGCTGGCCCATGGTAAACACACTCAAGGGCTAGCTATTATTACTCTTATTACTGTGTTGCTCGTGCACCAGCTTTCTTATGCACGATCAAGAATCAGCTGCCCACCTTTTGGCTATGTTTGTAGAAAAAAAATAAAAAATGCAAGCAACTTTGAGGAATACACAGGATTAGGACCTTTACAAATCCTGCTGGGATGAACATTATTAGTAAGAGATGCTACTGTATTCTGTGAGCAAAATTAATTCTCCAGACCTCTGAAGGCTGCTCTCTTGAATGTCTGAATCATTTGACTATTATTTCAGGTGATGTCTCACTGAAGTGTCAGGGCCTGGACAGAGGATAGAGAAAGTGATCTGTCCCCGCCCTCACACAGATGCTGATGTCGTCTGTGAGGGTGACGGCTCCAGGTGTGGCCATTTCCTGCAAAAACTCAAAGGTGGCATTAAAGGTCTCGGCACAGGACCTGCCGAGGAGGCAGAGCCCGGAGATCAGAAGTGATGCCACCTTTGAAATGTAGGGCCAATTGGCAATGGCAGCTCCTGCCACCTCAAGAGGAAGAGTGTGGGTACAGGGGTGCGGGCGCAGTGTAGGCATGTTGCATAGCAACCAGCTTGGCCAAATTTTTTAAATTGTAGAAGATGAGGGGCAGAATATGTTTTCGGTCTTGTCTTTTGCCATTTCCCTTTTTTCTGGCCAAATGATGAGGCCATTTCCCGAAGGTCTGGGTTCTGGTTTTGGTCCTTTACAAATATCCTTTTCTTTTGCCTAGATCCTCGTTTCCCCCCACTCTCCCTAGCCACTGCCTCTTGGTGCTTCAGGGTTCAGTTTTGATGTGGCTGTTCAGCAGAGGAGTTGGGGGCCCCTCTCTGTGCTCCCAAAGCTCCCCATTTCACCTCCATTACAACCTGACACTGCTCCACGGCACCTTAAAAAGCCCACCCCAAACCCTGGATTGAGGAGTTGGCGTCTTTCCTGCCCAAGCTGCTGCTCGTTCTCCATTTGCATAGCACCATACAGGAAAGACCACTTTCTTTCACTGGGAAAATAAACGAACAAACACTTCCAGCTGGTTGACACTCATGAAAAGTTTCAGCATCGCAGTAGCTTTAGCCTCTTCTCCCTCATCTTCTCTCCACCTGCCCCCTCACTGATTGCCCTCAGCTCATTTCCCGTGTATCTTCCTGGTTGTCCACATAGCTTTGCTGCTTTCCCTCTGACTGTCTCCATGCTGGCCTGAGAACCAGGGACAGACTGACCTCTTGCAGACCTGCGTCTCTGCTCTGTCTCAGACACAGCTGCACTGGCCACTCTGATTCCATCCGCGGAGACATCCCAGAAGCCAGCTCATTCAGACACCCTGGCACCCAATCCCCAATATGCAGCTGAACCTTGTTGGCTCATCAATTGAGCTCCATAATATAAGCAGGATTAGAATTTTACTTAGCAGCCTGAGTATTTGAAATTTCAAAGGCAAGGTAGACTTTCAGGCACTGAGTAACAATTATTTTTGTAAAGGAATTTACCCCCAACTTCTACTCATTTGGTTTACAAAACCAGTGTCCTCCTCTGTTGCCATAGAAAATGCTGCTTGGGGAATCTCAGGGCACTTTCCCATAATGAAAATGAGAAAGTCAAAAACACAACACACCAGCAAATAATGTTCCTTTTTGCCCTGGTATACTGTCAGTGATTATGTCTCAGAAGAGATCTTTAATTGTTCCATCTAAAGAGTATGCAACTTTGTTCCTCTGGACTGTCTCTTCATAGAGGCTTGTGAATTGGATCCAGCTATTAGCATCTCTTACTAATTTCCTCTGAGTCTTGCTGGCTGAAGCACCGGGCTTGGAACAACTTTTAATTTTGTTTTTAATTAAATTTCAGTTGTTTCAAATCACTCACTTTTAATGTCATTTCTTTGCAGCCATGAGAAGCAACAGGAGGCTGTGCGTTCTTGTTTATGTGCATACACAGTCTGATGCGTAGGTATCCATGGCGTGGCTAAAGACTGACTCCTGGCTGAGGTCCAGAGCAAGAGCAGGCAATTAAGAAAATAAAAGAGTCTCAGAATGAGCTTTTGTTTACACTGTGATATCCAAAGCTAATATGTTGCTTAAGCAGGAATCTTGGTCATTGTGTTTGTTTTTGCCAAACTGTATTTGCACAAGACAACATCCCCTTGTATTTCACAATAGGATTCTCAAATATGTGTAGGTAGAAATAGTCTAAGAATAACTAACACTTATTAAACATTTATTATGTGCTAGGTACTGTTTTAAATTTTATATATATGTATATATATCTCCCCATTTACATTGAAAGTGAGTAATTTGAAACAACAGAAATTTAATTTACATATATTGCCTCCCACATTCCCATGAGATTATTGTCCACAGTTTTGTAGCTGAGAAACCAAGGCCCATTTAACTGGATCATTATCACTTGGTTAGCTTGTGTCAGGGCCAGAACATGAATACAGGCTGCCCGACTCCATATTTTTGCTCTTAAACACTGTATTACACTCTCTTTCTGTAAAAAGACAAAAGGGCCTCATCATCTAAATGAATTTAACAACAGCAAACATAGAAAATTGACTAGTTATTTGAAAAAGTGAAATTATGTGAGTTTATGTTTGGGCTTTTATGTGGCCTCTGCTACTGCCCATTCCTGTTGTGTAAATTGTGAAAATGGCACCATGGGGTTTGGTTCAGATTCACAAAGTCATGATTTGAGTATTTAGCTGTGCTCTTTCAGATACTTAGCACCCCAGAAAGGACAATTAAGTTTGAAAGCAAAAGCATAAATATACACTCAATGACCTATGTATCCCCAGTTCAGTTAATGTTATGTTCTATACTGTTAGTTCCAACTGAAAACAGAACCCAACATATTTTTCATTTCAGAAATATCACATATACCATTTTATTTGCATATTTGCAAGGAATATTCTTCCACTGATACCACCACCCTGCCTTCTCCATGCTAACACACACGCACACACATACACTCACACACACACCCCACTGGGTACTCAAACAATTTGGTTCTTTCTCCACAGCAGCCCTTATTTGTAGTTATATAAGTGTTGGTGCATTTAGTTGTTTAATGATCATCTCCCACCTGACATTGTACACTCTCTACAGCCAAGTACTGTAGTGATGTGTCTTTTTTGTCCCCTGTGGAATATCATATTCTTATAACCAGGCCTGGCATATATATGGTGCTAATAAATGCTTCTAGACTATATAGATAAATACATTGAGCCTTAAACACAGCCACCAGCCTGCTGAAAAGTAAAGTGATAGTAAAAGAAGTACAATAGCCAGAGTCCAGATATCTGGACTCTGGTTCCCAAATTTGTAACTAAATAATTGTATGTGACTTGGACAACAAATGTTTTTACATCCTCAACATCTTCATTTATGAAGTGTAAATGATAATAACTCAATAGAACATACATATATACATATATACAGAATATAGTGTAATTAAATGCAAACCATTCGAAATATTTTACATTAATTGACTTACTTCTTCTTGACAATAACCCTAGAGGCAATAACTACTATTTTTCTCATTATTTTTTAAATTGGAAAACCGAATTCCAAAGAGGGTAATTAATTTGCACATCCTCACACAACTGCTGAACAAAATCTGCCTGACTCTAGAACCTATAATATCCTATGCCATGAGGATCAAGTGAGATTGGATATAAAGGTGTTACACAGTGTTTTGGAGTTGAACACAAATGGCCTGCTACGTTGACTCGTTAGTGAGTCTCCAGCGAAATTTGACGCACTGTTGGAGAGTGTGGGGAGAAAACCATGTGATTCTTTCTTTTGTTTCCATTGGATAACACTAAGGTAGTATTCTTCAAATAGCTGAAAGTACCATTTGTTATTCCATCCATCCATCCATCCTACTATACATCCATCCAAAATACTTACTCTTTGCCTACTAAATACATGATATTGTGCTAAGAAATGACAGATTGAAGAAGAGTTAGTCGTGGATTGCCCTCAGAAAACTCACCCTTTTCCAAGGTAGACAGATATCAGCACATCAGCACGTCCCAAACCTTGACACATGGGGGATACTCAGTAAGTGTGCACCAAACTCACATGCATTAGTAATGACACTAATGGAAGCAGAGAGATGCACATGCCAGGGCTTTGGGGGCAGAAGGACAGGCCACTTCCAGGTGAGAGGACCAGGGGAGGACAAGTTTGCCTTTTGCTGTCTGGGACTGGGAGGATAGGTATGGTGAAGAGGATGGTCCAGGAATATGGGAACAACCTGAGCAGAGGCCAAGAGGGTGACCCAGGAATGGCATGCCTGGGAGGAAGGAGCGGCAGCATTTAGTCCAGTGCTGCCTTCCTTCTACCACCACCTGTCATGTTCCGAGGGAGGGAGAACCCATTCCTTAGTCTCTAGGGGCAAAGAAAGAAATAACAAGCACATTTGGTTACCTAATACGTGTAAAGTACTATGATTATGTACACACACACACACACACACACACACACACACACACACACACATTCTGTCCTTTATTCCTCCCCAAACCTTCTGAAGGTGCTGGAATTATACTGCTGATACTACTAGTAGCAGTAGTACTAGTAGTAGTACCAGCAGCAGCAGAACATTTATTACCAAAGTAATACAGGAGTGAATGACATAAATATTAAATAGACTCTTTCTTATTCCCGGTCCTAGTCTGTTGGGTTGATGACTCAGTGTAAATTGTTCCAGAATTTTTTATTGTTGCTATTCCTACACACACACACGCGCCTGATTTCCTGTTGGTTGGTTGGTTGGTTGGTTGGTTGGTTGGTTGGTTGGTTGGTTGGTTTGTGTGGAACATGAGAAAAGACCTATATGATCTTGGGCAATGTGCTTTCTTCATGAACTATGTCCATGTGTCCTTGTACACAGGAGTGAGGAGTAGGTGTCATTATCCCCAATTTATTGAAAGGGAGCCCTAAAGCTCACAAAGTCAGGTAATGGGCATAAAGTCTATTAGCTGGTAAGTGGCAGGGTTAGGGTTTCAATCAGTCCTGTCTGGCTCTGAGGCCCAGTGCTTGCAAGCTACATCCCACCAACCCAATCTGGGGACAGAATGAAAAAATTCATCCTTCACATCCCAAGTAGCGGAAGTGTGGATTTCAGCCATCCTGTGTCCTGTTCATTTGGCCCTCAAATAAAAATTGTACCTTTCTCTCCCTAGCTTTCCCAGAATTCATAGTGGGCTTTGGCTGGTGAAGGGCTGATGGCTGCGAATGCTACACCCTGGCTAGGCTGCAAGTCTCCTTTATTATGTTGCTCCAAGTAGCTATATTATATTTTTAGGCAGCTGTTCTCATCTGCGCCCGGCAGTGAAATCTGTTCCATCAATATAACTTGAAACCTCTGATTTTTGGAAGCTTTGCCCCATGTAGCCCTTGGTAGCATCATAAAACAATTAGATTTAGGCTTAACATTAATTTGAATTATTGTCCAGTTTCCAGAAAATATCTTCTGAAAATGTCATGAGGATGTATGACATGTCTTTGGAGACATTAAGCATTGAATTACAATATTATGTCACCTTCTCTCTGCCATTTCTCTCTTTCTCTGTCACACACTCTCAACATGGTCTGATTTATGTTGCAGCCACTACAAGAAGCTGAGTAGGTAGAGAAATAGCCAGAGATGGATCTTGACAGACAACACACACACACACACACACACACACACACACACACACACACAGCCCTCACCCACCCCACCCCCTTCCCCTTACTAGAGTGGATAGTGGAGAGGAACAGGAGGCAACCTGGTGTTACAGGCAGAGCTCCAGACTGAGGAACAGGCAGACTTTCTTTTTTGGAATCCCCAACTTCCTAGCTATGCAATTTCTGAAGCACGCACCTTTAGCCTTGAAATTTCTTGTCTGTAAAATTGGGACTAAAAGTAACACCTGCCCTCCAGAATTATTTCTAGGGTCAATTAAATTAATAACAGCTGTAAAAAAAAAAAACACAATAACCAAAAAACATTTGGTGAGTATATCAAATAAGTCAGGTACTCACACAGTCACATTTCAATGCAAGTGCTGCAAGGTAAGTATTATTCATTCATTCTTAGATGAGGAAGCTGAGAGAAGAAGTATTAAGCATTTCTCAAGGTCATTCACACAGAGTTAGTGGTAAGCGCACTTTTGAGTCCAGGTGTGCCAATTCCAAGGTCTGTTTTTCCCACTTGATGTACTTCTGGACAAAAGAGAAGAAAATAGGAGGCCAGAAAGGAACACACACACATACACACAGACTCACAGTGGGAGCCGCAAAAGCAGGCAGGTGCCTGGGCCTAATTTGGCCATTGACGTTGAACGCACAATGTATTAATGAAATGGATCCTGGAGGCATTGCTAATGTGGGTATTATTAGGGCTCACAGTTGGGAGCTGTCTTTGCCAAATAGGACCTGATGTTTGTGCAGGTATTTTTGGACCAGTAAGAAGAGGTGTATTTTTAAAAGAGGGTGAACCCAAAGAAGTGGGAACTGGGCAGGGCACATGGTCCAGTGGGTAGATTTGGGAAGTCACCCAGTGTATTCACTCACCCGTTAACCCAGTCGGCCAGTCCTGTCTCAGCCACACATCATGTGTGTCCACTGTACACTGATGTACCAGACATCCTACGAGGGTCTCGCCAGTGTTTCCTCACACCTGCAGCACATCTTAAAGTAGCATCCCTCATCCCTGCCCTACCCAACTCACCCTGGGGATTGTGAAAATCAGAGGCGATGCTGCTGGGATAAGTTATGAATCAGCAGAGGGGAAAATGAGCATACTGGGTAGGCAGGAGAAAGGTGGGTTTGTTGTTGTCGTTGTTGTTTTTAATGAAACTCTTGTCTTACTGTGTTCTAAATGGGACTGCCACATTGCACAACTCTGGGAGGCACCATCCTCATACGATACAAATATTCCTAGAATTATCTTAGCTTATGTGTACATATATGTATGCATATATACATAAACCCACACACTTATCCAAATGTATATACATATATGAAATACATAATAATATATATGGTATAGATGGATAGACGTGCACTTATAAGTAGAATACGTTGTTGACTGTAAATTTTATCGCCTGGAATAGTGTCCCCTGGAACACAGGCATGTCCTCTATTTGGGCATCTCAAATGCATTTTATGTAATGGTTATAGAATCTCTATGAAGTATTTCCATTGTACAGATAAGGAAATGGAGGAGGCTCACCAAGGTCAAGTGATTTGTTCCAGGGTCACACAGCAACTCGGTGGGGGCTGGGGTCTAATCCATGCTTGTTTAACTCCAGAGTCCAGCTCTTTGCCTCCTATCTGAGCTCACGTCTTACTTGGCAGCTGACAGAGAGGGAAGTTTTTCAATATTAGCCAGTCAGAGCTATGGGACCTTTGAGGTTTGGGAGCAACTGTCCACCTTGTTCATTCAAAAATTACTGATCTTTGATCAAAACGCAATCCAGCACTGGGATTGGTTTGATGCACAGGTTCCCAATGAAGTAATGAAGGGAGTTGAAATAAAAAGAACATAAATTCTTAAATTAAAAGTCTATAGGTTCCTTCCTTTAACCACGATTCTTCTTTAAAAATGTAAATAAAGTAGAATGAGAAGCATCAGGACTTTGTTCTTTCTCCCCACTGCCTACCTTAGTACCACATTGTTATATCCCTGGGGAGAACAATAATTTTTTGAAATGTTAACACTTCCAACCTTTTTTCCCCCAGACCTAAACACTCCTAACTGAACTTGGAAGCAAGATCAGGGATAGAGGAAGGCGCGTGGAAGTCGGTGGCCATCTGTTTTAGCCAGGCTTTGATCACAGTTTGAGGTGGGGATGGCAGCAAACATGACAATTGCCTGGAGTAAATGCTTGTCTGGCTCTTTAGGGAAGCCTCCTTTTGGGGAGAGGAAATGCGGCTTTGATACAGCTCCATTTGGAAATCGCTGTTTTTCTAACACACAATGTGTTAAAACTACAAGGGGCCTGTCCCTGCCAGGCTCCTTTTTAGGGATGTCTAGTGACAAATGCCTCTAACCCTTAGGGGTATTATCATTTCACACCCCCGGTGAGGGAGCTCTAGTGGTGACAGACAGCTCACGTTTCTCCTCAGGATCCATTCTTGATCGTCAGCCAGAAACCCTGGGACAAACCCAGAGCTGGAAGTCACAGCACTTGAGTTCTGGTCCAGCGCCAGCACTCGCCAGCTCTGCTGCCGCGGAGAGTCAGGCCGCCTCTCTGACCCTCAGCTCCCTCACAGCGTGAAGAGGTCGGCAGCCATGAAGTATACAGTCTAGTTCAGTTACTTCACTAGCCCCAGTGGGATCCCTAATCTCAATGCGGACAATAATACTTCCTAAAATACGAAAATTGATTTTTGGGGTAGAGCACAAAAATTATTATCTCTCTATGTACAGCAAAAGCACAACACATACACAGATATGCAGTATCTCTGTGGTACTAAAATTACATGGGTGGCACGTAGTTAGGGGGAAAAAGTCTAAAAGTGCTCCTTAGTGGGTGTTACTGAGAAAAGAAAAAAAGCGGAGAAACTGAGCTAGAGGAACTCAAAGTTTTCTAATACTCTTGAACATTAGGTAGATGATGGAGCATCATAAAATTCTGATCTATTCTTCAGAGCTTTAAAAAATAGTGTTTCCATGTAATGAACAAAAAGAAAGAAGTTGACCCTCTTTAAAATAGCCACTGGAACGTCTCGGTGTGTTCTTAGTTTTCTTCTCCTCTTTGACATCTGCATCTCAATCACACACTTCAGCCTCCTAACCTTACTGCCGTATCCTCTGTTCATCCTGGAATGTTTGGAACCAGGTCAGGCCCCAGACTGGGCTTCTGCGGAATGGACAAAAATAGCTTAGCTCCAACTAGGGTTTTTATGCTGGGCTCCACAAGCCCCCGAGGGCTCCATGGATAGAACTGTATTTCAGTTTTTGGTTCAGATACTGGGTATTACATTTTATGCATTCAGAAACTTTTTTCTGAGAGAGGATTCGTAGGGATCTATGACACAAAATAAAGGTTAATGGAGAAAATAGCAGGCTTAAGTAATAGCTGTCAAATAAGATAGGTAGTATATTAGTGTGCTAGAGCTACCGTATCAGAGTACCACACACTGTGAGGCTTAAGCAACAGAAATTTATTTCTTAACAGTTCTGGAGGCTGAAAGTTCAATATCAAGGCGTTGGCAGAGTTGGTTTCTTCTGAGGACCTCTCTCCTTGACTTGTAAAGGGCATCTTCTCCTTGAGTCTTCCCTCTTTGTTTCTGTGTCCTAATTTCCCTTTCATATAAGGACATCTGTTATATTGGAGTAGGACCACTTTAATGACTTCGTTTAACATCATTTACCTTGTCAAACATCCCATCTCCAAATGCAGGCATGTTCTGAGCTCCCGGGGGTTGTGACTTTAGCATATAAATTTTCAGAGTGGACACTGTCAGCCCATAAGAAGGTAGAGATAGTACAGGAGAGTAGGTTGAAGTTCATCCAAGGAAAACAAGGACAGAAAATGGCAGAAAGGACAAGAGCTGAGAGGAGGCGAGGAGGTGAAGACATAGAGGTGTCTCAGAACTCAGAAGACAGTTGTAAGAGAACCCACTGCATCTCATGACCCTAGAGGCTTGCTGTGCTCAGAGACTGAGCGTTCCCAGCTGTCCAGGTTGTCTCTGCCCACTAACACAAACCCTCAAACTGTGGCTTTTAACCTCATGTTTGCGGAGTTTCAGTCACTCCTTAAAAAGCTTTCAGTCAGTAGTAAGGGATGGAATGAATTCAAGCCTGACTTAATTCTCTGTGGGTGTATGGGGTGGCAGGTAGATGGGTTCCTCATTTTTGCTTCCCCACACCTTGTTTTTTACCGTGTCTCCTGAAAAGGCAGTTCTCCCAGGTTCAAGACCCTTTTGGATGGAATCTGGGGGTGCACAATGTAACAGAAGACAGGAAATCTGTAATTATTTTGCACCCAGGAACAGAGCGAAGGAAAAGAGGGAGAAGTACCTTTGGCCCCCAAAATTTCCCTGAGCTTCATTGGTGAAGAACATCTTTTTGCCATGTATGGAACCTTTCAGCCCCCTGCCCCTGTTCTGCATGGTGTCCTGAGAATTTTTTTGAAACCTTCTGTTGATGGTTCTCAGGGGTCTGTCTCATGATTCAAGGTGTAATAAAGGGGGTTTGCCCCTGCTCTCTGGCTCTCCAGGCAGTTTTGTTCAGTGATACCTCCTCCTGTGGTATTTTTAGTTCTTATCCATAGCTTTCTCTTTCTTTGGGGGCCCATTTACTTCTGGCTTTTCTTAGAATATCACGGAATGGCCTGAGCTCCCCAGCTCACCCCTGATCTATGCTGCACAATTACAGAAGCAGGCTCATAATCAATGTAATTGAAGATCAGAGTTAATGAGGACCTCCGTGCCTGTGCAGTCCCCCGAGCAACGCCGAGCTTCAGATGCTAGATAAGGAAATGATTGGGCTGAACTGAAAATCCATTTGGCTAATTAGATGATGTATATTCCCACAAGCCAGTGGGAGAAATATATATATATATATATTCAAAAATAAGGAAACATGACATTTTGAAGTTGAGATTTTGGCAAAGATTCATTTCAGAGTCCTTACTCTCTGGGGGGATTGATTTGAGCACAACGAATCTCAGAGCACCCAGACAAGGGAGGGTACTTTTGACCTAAAGCCAAGAAAATAAAACAGGGATCCCCTGGAGAACTAGGGAAATATGAGACATGGGGAATATGCATTTTTATTCCTTGCCTATTAATTTATTTTTAAAATAATGCTAGAATTTAGCCAGAGAGTGTTTCTTGCCTGCCACTATTTGATCTTATTTGCCTGATCTCTCTCTCTCTCTGTCTCTCTCTTTCTCTCTCACTCTCACTCTATACACACTCAAACACACAGACACACAACCCCTCAACACCTTGTGAACTTCTGCTACACCCTAAGCACTATGGAGATGACAGAGTTAAATAAGGCATGGTCTTTACCTTCAAGAAATGTACTTGTTAGATGAGGTAGTAAGAAAGAGAAAATGAAAAGCACTGATGATTTACACTAGATTTGGCATCTCTGGACCCCATTCTTCAAGTTTAAGCTCTCATTTTGAGAGCTTTAAATACCATATAAAAATGTGGTATTTAAGATATCATATTTTACTCATCCAGTCATCCAGATCCTGGGACAGGGACTAACATAGTAGATGTTTTATGTTAGATGAAAAATAAATGAATGAATGAATGAATGAATCTATAACAGCATATATGAGGTCTGTCCAGAAGGTATCCAGCCATGTAATATGAAAAATAGAGACATTTATTAAAGAAGATGCAAAATACAAGAAACACTGTATATAGTCCAACGATGCCCCAGTCCCCTTCAAAGTAGGCACTTTGGGAGCTTACACAGTTCTCCCAGTCGTCATCAGCTGCTCTGTTTTATTTTCCTAAATTTCATCAAAGGTCTGAAACCTCTTCCCTTTCAAAGGTGATTTTAGTTTTGGGAAAAGCCAGAAGTCAAAGGGCACCAAATCTGAGCTGTAGGGGAGTGGAGCCACCCAGGTGATTTGATGTTTCGCCAAAATCTCTGCACAAGACATGATGCATGAGCAGGTGTGTTGTCTTGATGAAGCTGCCTGTCACCAGTTGCCCATAGCTTCGGCCTTCTGAATCACCTGAATATTTTCCGTGGAGGAATGTTCAAACTAAATGCAAAATTTGATGCATATTTGCTGCTGTACTTGCTCAGTCATTTTGAATGCGATGCCCGCACAGTACACATGCTCAGTCAACAGCGTCTACTACCTCCATTGACTAGTACAGTGAAGTCATCATTGTTCATGCATGCACATTCCAGTCTACTCTCCTTGGCTACCAGGTTATATCCATGTCACACAAACGGTTCTCATTATGTTAACAACGGCTGGACTTTTTCCAGATATACTTCTCATATAGCTACTAGTTGAGTGGAATACTTTCTAAGTATTAGAGATACTAAGCAGAGTATGAGCCAGGTTTGAAGGTGGGCCTTAAGGTACAAATGCCACTTCCACTTTTACATAGCTTGTTGTCCTCCTTCATGTCCTTCAAGGCCTAGCTTAATGACCAACATTTTAGTGATTCTTGTCTCACCCCTCCCCTCTTTTTTCTTCTCCTTATATCTAGACAAGCCCATCCCTTCCAGGCTGTTCTTAACCACATTCTAGGTTGGATTATAGCTATCTATTCACATATTCGATCTCCCTTGGTAGTCCATAATTTTCTTGATGGAGTCAGTCTATTTCTCATTCTCTCTGCCTAATCCTTATGCAAGGAGGTGTTTAGTAAATGTTGGTTACATGAACACATGAATTAAGTCTTGCTGATTACATTTGCACAGTTACTTCCTCTCACTATCTGATGAGCCATCTCTGTGCCATATATCCTTGCCTTGTCACCCTGAGTCCTGCCAGCATCTCCACTTTAATCATCCACATCACAAGCCCATGGGTTGAACAAGAGCTCAAGAGACATTACAGTGAAGTTCAAGTTTTGGTTGGAACTGGGGAGACTCTGAAGGGCTAATTTTGTATTCGAGCTCTCACAGGATGAAAAGAAGTTAAACTTTGGGATCCATGTGGAGGCATACCCGCTTCACAATCCCATGATGAAGTGAGCTGAACTTCCTTTTAGTCAAGCTTGGAACTTTGATTTCATTAATTCACTCCACAGACATTCACTGAATTTCCAGTATGTGCCAGACATTTTACTGAGGGCTTGATTGATAACGACTCATGAATAACTCATGACCTCTTCCCTGTAGGAAATCACAGTCTATCAGAGAAAGCAAAAGCCCTCCCACACGGCAGGATATGCGCTGAAGGAGACTGCACAGAGGAGTGGGAGGACCAGAGAAGACAAAAGATCCCAACCAAAGCCCCTGATTCTCAAGACGGCCTGAAATAATGGGCAGGTCCCAGCTTTGGATGCTGAAAAACCTGGGTCCAGTTTCTACTTTGGCCACATACTAGTTGTAGAAATCTGGTTAAATCAATTTCTCTATGAACCTCATGTTGTCTGATGTAAAAATGGGAAAATACTTATCCTTCAAGGCTCTTGTAAGGATTAGCAAGCAGGATATATAACATGTTCATCCCAGGAACCGCAACAGAGAGGGTGTTCGAAGGATAGCCACTCCCTCTGCCATTCAAGCAACTGATGACTTTGTTAGAATATCTTTTTAAAGAAGGTGAGAACAACCTGCTTTGTAGCTTGTCCCTTCCAAAGAGACCCACATATCATATAGTTGAGAGAAATATGTTAAGTGGTATTGTAGTCAGGGCTTCTGAGTCTGTAAGAAATCCAAAGTGTCAAAATAGCTCCTGTGAGCTGAGATTTCACAATGTGCTGGGAACTTCCCGTAGTGACTATTGTATGGAGATGTGTCGTGTCAAGATCTCTCCTCAGAATGTATGCACTCATTTTCCCAGCCCCAGCCGCCAGCATTTCTCCAAGTCTTTTTTTGGAGTAAGGTCCCGCATTGAAAGAGACCATTTCACTCAAGTTTGTGTCTCTTCCCCAGGGACAGCCCACAGCCTATGCCTGGCTAATACTGAGGCACAATGGCCTGACATTCTTGTTTTGATTTGGAAAGACTCTGAAGGACCACCCCAGTGCCAGAGCTCCCTAGGAGATGACCCAAGGTCTTTGCTGCAACTGTATGACAATTCGATTTCTCTCTCTGTCCAATATCACGTTGCTCATCCCCCTACAAGAGTGCACTTCCAAATCCTCCTGTATGCCACTCTCTGCCTTTGAGTCTGATTTCTGGGGAATCTGACCTAAGATGAATGCATTGTCTCACTTCATCTTTACGTTAACCATGTGAAGATGGAGCTGGAATTTACACATTTCATAGGAGATGACTGAGACTTTGTTTTCTTGCCCAAGTTTAAAGAGCTAGTAAGTAGCAGAGTGAAGTTCTGAATGCACGTCTTGCTGACTTTATTCTCTTTATCACTGCACTGTAGCTTTCCTGAAATAGTGGGATTAGACAAGCTCAACCCTGGGACAAAATTCAATCTTCAGTGAGAATAAGTACAAAAATTATCCATTTAAACAGCATGACTGTGCTTTTTAAAAGAAAAATCTGTAGTTGATACTGATGTTCGGTGCCTTACACAAGGACCCATGTGACATGTTTCTGCTCGGGCTTAGTTCCAAAGGGGAAAATAAATATGGCTTTGCAGATAGATTTGCATATCTTCCCTTGCCAGAAATGTGAAATATGGAATCCAGCAGACTTCTTCTTTTTTGTTTAGCTGCCAAAGATTTTAAGGCCAACTTCAAATACGGTCATTTTCTTCTCTCTGAGCCTGATGTTATCTACTTCTGTTGCTTTTCCTGTAGACTCCTCTTTCAAAGACCCCCAAATTGCATCGTCTGCTGTGCTTTCACTAAGAACTTACTCTGTAGGATGATCTACATCGTGGCATTTGAGTCAGAAAAGTAACATTGCCTGCCATGCCTACCTTTTCAGGGAGTCTTAGATTCTCAGCGCAGCCAGGTAAGGTGGCCCACCTCTCTGGCCATTGCCCATTAAGCCCCAGGGCACCAGAGCTGAGAGGAGCCCAACCATCGGCCTACCAGCAGCATCTGATGGGACCTGAGAGAAAGGTTGCTCTGAATCCCATATGATGCCTATTAACTGAGTCCTTCATTTGGAAACTTGAACTGCATACATAGAAAGATTTTGTTGGCTGTGAGTGAGGAAGAGAGAAGAAAATGCAGCAAGAGAAGCTGACTCATGTTCATAATTATGAAATAATTTAAGATCTCCTGCTGCTGAGGTCCTTCGATCTGCCATGAATCTAGAACAGCTCTCCAAACCCAGTTTTGTGGAGTCTGGTTCTATCTGAACCTTTTGTTCCCCCCTCTAAAATTCTACCTCTGGTTTATTACAAAAATATATACACTACCATTAACACCCTATATGCAGCCAACCTGAATGGGTGTCTGTTCTTTGCCCCCCAAGAATGTATGTATGTGCATGTATGTATATAATCCATGTATGTATGCACATATACATATATGTATGCATATATATGTGCATACACGTGTGTGTGTTAAAGAACATTTTAGAACATAAAGTACAAAGCTACAGTCTTTGGTTTACACAAGCTTTCAATAACAAGTTTAAGCCATTGCTTAAAAATGGATTGATTATAATAAAAATCTAAATTTTTAGTCTCTCCTGAAGCACATGTGAAGATCTGCCACTGCTGGCCTTTAGCCCCATGTAGCAGGGCTGGCTACGGTGAGGCTGCAGCTGCTCCCTTTTGATAGAACCTGCAGTGGCCAGTTCACCCCAAACTCCCACCTTCCCCTATTGTCTCCCAGCATGAAAGTGTTTTCCATGGCACAGGTGCTGCTTTTTCTTCTTAGAGGTGCTAGAGATTTCTTTCTCTCTCTAATGGAAAAAAAAAGAAAAAAAGACAAAAGCGCTAAGCCAGCAAGCCAGGAAGCTATGCGATTTTCCGTACCCTCAGCGGTCTTTCCCATTGACTCACCCGCCTGGCCCCTGTGGGCATTAGTGGCCCCTGTCCCAGAGGAGAGGCCTAGGTGACAAGGGTGTTAGCTTTCTTTTCCTTTTCAATTTTAATATGGAATCATTCTTTGCTAGGACATGTCAGACACTGGCTAAGCACTTGATGTACATTAATTGGTTTCATTCTCACAGTAACTGTAGGAGGTAGGTCCCATGTGCAGGTGGATGTAAACAAGGGCCAGAGGCATTGAATGACTTGCCCAAAATCAGTGGCCGGAAGGGCTGAATTGGGGATTTGAACCCAAGTCTCTTTCAGTCGTAAGGGCCTGACTCGTAATCACAAAGCGGAACTGTCTCTTGTGTCTAATTTATCTCTGTGTCTGCTGGCTGCTGAGTGCTCTGTAAATGTGTACTGACAAGTGAGAAGAGGGGACCTTGGGTGTATATAGGGGTGACTTGTATGTACCTGTCTGTGTTCCTGGCCTGCAATGTCAGCAGTGAGACACATCTGTACCCTAAAATCGGGGAGAAAGTAGCTGTCTTTCTCTCTGTTCATCCACAGGGAGCAGCTTTGTGGTGAGTGAAGGGAGCTACCTGGATATCTCCGACTGGTTAAACCCGGCCAAGCTGTCCCTGTATTACCAGATCAATGCCACCTCCCCATGGGTGAGAGACCTCTGTGGACAGAGGACAACAGATGCCTGTGAGCAGCTCTGTGACCCAGAAACCGGTGAGCCTGGGGCGGGGCTGGGGTTGGAGGGAGGGAGAGAGGATATGGGTTGAGGGATGGTCTGTACTCCTTCTTCCCGAAGAATCATGGCTTTCGAGTGATTGACAAGGGGCTTTATGTAAAGATCTGTCAATCCAATTGGTGCTTAAACTATGCACTGCCATTGACTGGCAAAGGAGAAAATTCTCATGAAACCATAGAATCTCAGAGATATAAAGGACCACAGAGAGCATCCAGTTACACTCTACCAAAGCAGAGTGTCCAAATGTCATCAGATATCCTTGAGCTCAGATCCTGTCTACCGCTCACTAGCTGTGTGTTCTTTATATCAGTTTTACAGCTTTGAGACATACTTGACACTCAGGGTCCAGAGGAAGAAAGGCTTGCTTGAGTGTGGTTGGTAGGATACGTGAATGTCTTGCATGAGATGAACAGCAATTTGAACATTTCACCTAAAATGTCATATGGTGTTTCTCAACTGTGATGTTGTTATGTTACAGAATTACATGCTTATGATTTTGTAATAAAAAAGGGGTGTTATTTGTGCTGGACCCTGTGTACCATTATGTAAGTTTAAGATGTACGTCTCACCTATAAGTGGAACCTAATCAACAAAGCAAGCAGGCAAGGAAAATATGACCAGCAACATTGAAAGAAAGAAGAAACCGACAGGGATGGCAGGGAGGGAGGGAAGGAGGCGGGTAGTGGGGAGGGGAAGGGGAAGGGGAAGGTCAGATCAAGGAGCAGGTGTGAAGGACAGACACATGGACGAAGCCAGGGTGGGGAGAGATTGATGGGGGGTGGGAGGGTGGGTGGGGCAGGGGAAAGTGGTGGCAGGTAAAGGGAGACAAATGTATTTGAAAAATGTTTTAAAAATTAATTAATTAATTTTTTAAAAAAAGAATAACCCGAAGCTCAAAGAGCTGAAATAACTGGTTTAAGGTCACATAACTTGTAATTTGGGACTTTGGGCCTATATGACCAAAGCCTATATTCAGAGCCTGTTGTGACTGAAAGTGATTTTTGCTTCAAAAAAAAAAATGTACAGCATGGTAATGTAATATGTGCATGTGTATATAGTATGAAATGATTACCATAGTAAAGTTAACACCTCCATCACCTCATGTACCACTTTTTGTGTGATGGCAGCATTTAAGGTCTTAGCACCTTTTTCAAATATATAATATACTGTTGTTAATTGTATTCACCATGCTGTACTTAGAGCCCCAGAGCTTACTCATCCTAAATGGGAAGACATTGGTCACAGCATACAGACTGCCTGCGTGGTCTTCAGTAGCTCACCTCCTCTCTCTGAGCCCCACCAAATGGAAACAGTATGGGTCCCACGAGCCTGTTGTTTGGATTAAATGAACTAACATGGAACACTCCTAGCATATTCATATATTTATCCATTCGACAGATATTTATTGAGTAGCCAGGCACTTTTCTAGGCCTTGGGGACACAGCAGTGAACAAACAAGGCAAAATCCTTGCCCTAATTAAGTTTAAGTTCTAGGGAGATATTAAATCTGCTCTAACATGGTAGCCATTAGCCACATGTGGCTCTTTAAATTTAACTTAATTAAAATTAAAATAAACATTCATTTCCCGTCACATTTTAAGTGCTCCATAACTACATGTGACTAGTGACTACCTCTTGGACAACTCAGATAGAAACGATTTCCATCGTTATAGAAAGTTCTGTTGGACAGTGTTGCAGTAGACCAACAGGTAAATGTGTGTATGCATGTGTGTATGTTCTGTCAGGTGATGATAAAGGCTGGGGGAGAACACAAAGTTCCCCCATGGATGCTAAGCTGGGGGCGGGAGTGGGGTTATTATCACATAGACAATGGTCAGGGAAGGCTTCTCTGAGAAGGTGACATTTGAGCAGGCACTTTGGAAGCGGGGGAAGCCATGCCACTATCAGGGGAAAGATCATCCCAGGCAGGTGGATGAGTGAGGGCCAGTGCTCTGTGGCAGGAGCACAGGATCTTGCCATCAGTTCAGCACTAGCAGGAGACCCGCATGGCTGGGGGGGAATGAGCGGGGAGGGGAGCAGGAGGCACACCTGAGACAAGGAAGGCAGTGGGTGGGAGGTTTCGGGGTCTTGATTTCTATAAGAGTAGAAGTGGGCACAGAAGCTCCCTGCATATATTTTCATGGGGCTTGACTCAGACCCACTTTGCAAAATTTACTCCAATTTATTAGATTCAATTCAAGAAAGATTTTCTTAATTCCAAAACTCATAAGTCTCTGCTGTTAAGTGCTATGAGAAATCGCAGACAAATTCGACAATGTTCCTGTCTTCATGGATTTCGCATTTTCACAGAAATAAAAAGAGCATGCTCATATACAGCTATTACAAAAGACACAATATGGTGTAAATCAAGAGCAAGCACTAATAAAGTACTTCATGCCTGGAGAACAGGGAGGAATGTCTTCAAGATGGAAATTTCAGGAAATACATCATGGAGAAGATGTCCTGTTTGCTGAGCCTTATGTAACTGGTAGGGAGCACAAGGAGGAAGGGTGCTTTAGCAGAGGGGACTTCATGATTGAAAAAAGAGGAGGGAAGTTTAGAATGATTCCAGAAACCAGAGAGCAGTGTAGCTGTGCCATTACCTAGAGAATATGCTGCACAGGAGTTGGAAAATGAGGACTAGGGGAGTGGCAGGAGATGACATTGGAAAGGTCAAATGAAGAGCCCTCATAGAGAGACAAGGATCTGAAGACTGTGAGAACCACCAAGGGACTTAGTAAAACTACGTAGGCCACTGAAATGGGGAAACTGCCCTTCAAATCTGCCTGATGGTTTGTGGGAACACCCCCTCCCAAGGGAACAGCTGGGCCTCCTCTCTTTTGCCTTCCATTAGGAATTAGGATTTGGGGGAATGTCATGAAAAAACTAAGTTGCCAAGCCCTGTACATATTCAAGCCTTAGACCTGTCAAAGGTGGCTTAGATTTCTGTAAATAAGCCCTTTCTGTGGGTAGGATATATAGGGTTGAACAAAGTCATGGAGCCCAAGTGTTGTTCATTGTGCCTTAAAAGTTTTATTGAATGTGTCAACTGGAAGGGTTGTACCTCCCAACTGAGTGGGGAATAGGAGGAAAATGGGGAGGTGCTGCTGCTGAACAATATATAATTGTGTTGCTGCATGGGTGGGCCTGGCCAGGTTTTCCTGGTTGTGGGCCATAGCCCTGCTCAGGTGTATTTTCCCAGGAATCTTAACAATTAGCACCACTCATAGGCCTGATTATGGAATTGGACCCATGGCGTGCTGGAGCGAGCTTGTACAGACTCATGAGAGTTGATTATGCTGATCTCTCCCCAATTCTTTGTTCAGTTATGTCATGTACATAGCTTGGAAATGGGCCAATGTGGGGGTATTTATACCAACAAAATTAGTAAATATTACGAATCTTGGCTTATTTTCTGTTGGAAAGCCAATCATTAAACGTTTACAATCAAACAGTGGATGGGATGAGAGCAGGCCAGTCAAGGGCCAAGGCAGAGAAGTGCCTTAGTGGAGGCTTAGTGGAGGCTTAGTGAAGGCTGTGGTGTCGCCAGAGTGTGGCATTATGCTCCTTTCCAGAGAAGACTTCCATCGCTCTTTATCTCTCTGAAGATGCAAAGTGAACACTCAAGGACTATTTGCTGTAGTCCCATAACATGCAGCACCAAACAGTTCAAATGATCAGGCTTTGTCTCTAAAGAATGTCATCATGAGTAAGTCTCATTGTGAAACATCTTTATTAAAGGTCTGCACATGTGTGGTGTCATGCTATATTCCATACACAAAACCTTTGATACTATGGCCCAAACCGCAGGAGACAAGAGCAGAACACTAATTAATTTAGTCATTAACCCATTCATCTATGTATTTCTTCATTCAAGCATTTCATGAACTAGAGTAGACCTGGAATATCCTTTGGAGTAAGACAGAACCAGGTTCAGATCCTTGCTTCTTTGTGTACTGGTTGGAGGGCCTTGGACCAGTCATTTAACATATACGAGCCTCATTTTTTTTGCACATGTAAAAAATTCATGAATAGTTCCTATTCTGCAGGGTTGCTGTGAGAATGAAAAATGAAATGTAAAATCCCCTTGCTGTAGTGCCTAATACACAGTACACACTCCAAACATAGCGCCTAATGTTATTTTTATAATCAGTTATTCAGTCATTTGTGTCTTCACTTAATTAATTTAATAAATTTTAAATAATGCAATAAATATTTTATGAGACACCTTTGATCCAGAAATGCACCATGATGTGAGATTATGTAAAAAAAAAAAGTTATAGTCCCTGTTCTGGCGGATCTGACTACCTAGCATGAAACTTACAATAACGTGCACATTCCCATCTGCCAGATTTTCATTTAGTCTGTATGTTACTTTTAAACTTGTTCAATGAAAAAGATCTAGTGCCAGCTTTGCCACAGATTCGCCATTTGACTTTGGGAGCGTCACATACTGTGAGCTTTATATTCCTTCTCTCCAAAAAAGAGCTGAGTGAACATATACTTCTAATGCAATCAAGGTCTGTAGAGACCATTTGGCCTTATCAAATGAGGAGACTGAGGGCCACCAGGGCTAAGCCAGTTGCCCAGTGTCACTCAGCAAGTTAGTTGCAAGATGCAAATTACAACCCTGAATAATTCCTGAGATATTTTCCAGCTCAAAATTCATGTTTCTATGACCTTCTAAGCACTAATAACTTAGAACATAAGTATGATTGAAACAATTTGTAAGTGGCATTCAAAGTAGATTGAATTTTCTTCTCAAATTGATATGAACTTCAGTCATGTTCACTATCAAATTCAGTTTATTTTCACGTCTTCAGCAGCCACTTTTCATTTGCAATAAGAATGAAATGAAAATACACCCTATGTAGTTATGTTATGTATGTCTTACATCCTACTAAATATTTGTAAGGTACACCTGTTGTTTCTATTATTTGCTGAGCCCCATATTATTAAATTTTGAAGGGTCACAAGGACTTTACAAAGTTGTAAAGTCCAATAATTCACAGAGATGGAGAATGTCTCTGCCTTGAAGGAGATTGTAACATGGGGGGCTTCTAGGTAATGTAGCAGTTGAGTAGGGTGTAAGTTGAGTAGTGCATAGGTGAGATGTGCAGTTAAATACACAAGAGAGAGTTAACTTTCTGTTGTATCAAAAAAGAGAGATTTGTGCATGAGAACATAAATTTTATAAGAACATGGCCTTTGTTCTTTTTATTAGTTGCTATATCACAGGGATTGAAACATTTCCTGTATCAGTGCATTTTTTGAATGAGTGAGTGAATGAATGAATGAATGAATGAATGAATGAATGAATGAGGAGCAAGTTTCAGTTCCTGAAATGTCAAGGCTTGGGCAATGGATTGGGTGCAGTGTTCTGGTGCCAGGACCACGGATAGCTCTTTGGACACTGACAGTGTCATTTAAGCTAAGTGTGTTTTTCTGAAGACTTTTATCTGGTACAGCTAATTCTCTTCTGAAAGTCACCTTCTCTCTCTCTTTTCTTAAAAAAAGGTTTTATTTATTTTTAGAGAGAGGGGAAGGGAGGTAGAAAGAGAGGAAGAGAAATGTCAATGTGTGGTTGCCTCTCGTGCGCCCTCTACTGGGGACCTGGCCCACAACGCAGGCATGTGCCCTGACTGGGAATTGAACCAGCCACCCTTTGGTTCTCAGGCCAGCACTCAATCCACTGAGCCACGCCAGCCAGGGCTGAAAGTCACCTTCTCTCTTGAGATGAGTACTAGTCTTTTTTAAATTAAATTAAAGTAAGCTCTATGTTTTATCTGTTCAGGACTGGTTTGTGTCCAACTATGCTGTTACTCCAGTGGGCCTCAACTAGGGAAATCAATCCTTCAGGAAGTGAGACACTGTGAGTCTCAGAATCCATAATGCTCTCTGTACCTCATCATTCCTTGGTCCTGAACTTGACTAGAACCTCATTTAAACAAAACTCGTCTAAGCTGATTGTGAGTTGGTGAACCTCATGTCTTATTTATTTAGACATGCAAGATAATGGAATCAAACTTTTAAAAATGATTTCTAACAAAAGCCATTTGAGCAATAACAATAAACCAAGGTTGTTCTGCTTAAAGTCCATGAAATTAATGTTTATTTTAAAAGCTCATTTATCTCACCAAATTGATCCATTTGGTGCAGGTTAATTCTCTATACGTAGCAGATGGGGGTGTTAGACAACAGCCAGATACAGCTTATAGTTAAGAGAATCATGGTGGAGTTTTGATGAGACATGAAGAGGTACATGAAAGCTGGAGTAACAACAACATCTACAATTTATTATGCACTTATTGCGTACCAAGCATCATGCTGAAACTTTATATAACTATCTTAGTTTCCATAACAACACATCCAGGTAGTTATTATTGCTTCCATTTTCCATAGAAGAAGCTGTGTCTTAAAGTAGATGATTGGCATTCCCAAGGTCATGCATTTACTAAGTATCACAGCTGGGATCTGGACCCAGGATGAGTGACAGGCTACTATTTGGAGGAGTCTGTGTGTAAGAGAGTTTGCTTAGCAAAGAGAGAGGCATCCCGGTATTCTTGGTTTGATAGGTATTTGTAGAGAATTCTCAGAGGCAGGTATGAATCTTTTGGACAAAGAATTTATAGAATAAGCTGACTTGAAAAAAAAGAAAATGACCCAATTAGATTGGGGACGAGGGAAAAGCGCAGAATTGAGCAGTAGAACTGTGCCAGCATGTATGAGTTGTAGGCAAACCGTTTTATATCTCTGTTTGGGAGTCTTGCTATATTTGGTTTAAATAGGTTGTAAAATGTTATGTTGTGGAAGAGGGTTGAGGGCCTTTGAAAAAGGACAATCTGTGTCAAAGATGAGGTCATAAAATTTCAGAGAGCCCACAATGGCAAGCAATAGGACTGACTGCTCAAACCTTGGGAAGGACAAGAAGGTTAGAAGGGGCTACAAAGCAGACTTTGAAAAATTGTTTCTTATTGGGAACTTGCCAATCCCACTGAAGGTTCAAGGCAACCTTTGCTTCTGAGCTTGAAAAAAAAGAGAGATTGTGAGAGATCTGAAATCTTACCAAGTTTCATATAGGAAGATAATTTTAGGTATCTCTGATTATTTTGGGGGTATTTCCCCCCTCAAAAGAAGGGAGGCTCTCTCAGCTTTTAAGAATATAATTTATCATAAAAAATAGTCTAATAGCATTTAAGTGAGAATATATTTAATTTTATTCAACAAGTGTATTACAAAAATATATTAGGACCTCCAAAAATGGTACATGCCCTACTATTTCAAAAAAAGATCCCAGGAAACTTCTAAATATATTTTGATAGCTTATGACCAATGATTATCAACAAACCAGGGTATGAAAAAAAGGAGATGGTGGTACAAGTATAGGTTGGAGTTGGGAGTGTAATTAGGATACACAATCCTTGTGGCGAAGTGTTCCACACGTGTTACTGGGGAGTTTTCAGTAGCCAGTCTGATAGGGTCTTGCAGGTGCTATTCTCTGTGTGCAAAATCTGCTCTCCACCTACTGCCACTTCTTATGAACTACATTTTTTCCTTTCTTCACTTCTCCTTTATGTTTCAGCTTAAATGTCACTTCCTCAAGGAGGTGTTCACTGACATTCGAGACTCGGCTGTTTCCCCATGTTTTATGCTCCATTCGTGTACTCGATTTTTCCTTTAATATAAATAATAATAATAATAATAATAACAATGTACATTATATAGTGCAAACTTACGTGTCAGGTACTCTTCCAAACACTGCACATATATGATCTCATAGTCCTCTCAAGAACCCCTTGCAGCAGATAGAGTCAGATTTTAACTAAACCAAGAAACAAATATATATATATATATATATATACACCAATATTTTATGTACCAGTAAGAGAAAAAGGCTGCCAATAATAACCGTAAGATACTATTAATTACCAGAGAAGGCCTCGAGAAAGGTATGTAATGTAATGCTCTATAATCACCACACAGAGATGAGGGATATAAATCACATGAATTCATGGATTTTCCCAAAGTCATACATCTAGGAAGTGGTGGAGTTTAGATTAGAATCCTAGAAGTCTGGCTTCAGAGTTTTAACTTCTTGACCACTAGCCTATATTATCAGTAGATAATTACAGCTTGTAATTATAAACTTATTTGGGTGATTCAGTGCTTAATTACTAGCTCTCTGAGCAACTTTATGCTGTGTAAAGGCAAGGGCTGTGTCTGTGTCAATCACTGCTTTGTCCCTGAAACCAGCCCATTGTCTAGCACGCTGTTCATGTTTGATAATAACTGATGGAATGAGTGAATGGAAAGAGAAATACTCCATTTGGAGACAAATTCCAAGGACTTCACTCCTAGATCTGCAATTTTTACTCATGGCGTGACCTTTCACATCTCACTTTGTTCCCTGGGCTCCATTTCTCCATTTATAATACAAAAGGGATTTATATTAGAATTTATCTAAGTGCTCTCAGATTCTCTGTACTGCAAAGTTCATTGAAAGTAGTGCTCTGCCCAACCCTGGCTTTGGAGAATGTAGAAAGAGGATGATCCATGCTTCCTGACTATTGAAGGATAGAACACACACACATAGGATGCTGGGACCGACCTAAGTTTCTACATTAATAAGCATGTTGTGGTGGTCAGAAACTTGAGCTCTGGGTTCAGAGAGACTAAGGTTCAAATCCCAGGACCTTCATCTTGGGCCTGCACAACTTTGGGCATTTTGCTGACCCTTCTGAACCTCTGTTTTTCTCAATGGTAAAATGATGCTAACAATATCAACATATCAGTCTTCAGAGGGTTATTATGAGGATTGACCTAGATAAAGCATATTAAGCAGTTAGCACAATGTTTGGTACACAAAGCTCTGCAAACATAAGCTATTATTATAGCAGTGATCAAAACACCGCTATAATGAGTACTATAGAATTTTTTTATCATCTTTATTTTTATTGTTGCTTATTGTATTATTATTATTTTAAGATTTGTATTGTTTTTCTATTAGAGTTGTCGCAGTGTTTCCCCCTTTGCCCTCCTCTGCCCATCCCACTCCCCCCCCACTCCCACCGTCAATTCCCACACTATTGTCCATGCTCCTGGGTCATTCATACGTACTCTTTAACTAGTCCCTTCTCCTTCTTTCCACCAGCATCTCCCTCTCCTCCCCTCACCCCTGGCCACTGTCAGTCTGTTCCTTGTTTCCATGCCTATGGTTCTATTTTGTTCATTAGATTCCTCATATGGGATGAGATCATATGGCATTTGTCTTTCATCGGCTGGCTTATTTGACTTAGCCAAGTGCTAAAAACAGCCTAAGTGCCCATCAGTAGAGGACTGCATCAAAAAACTGTAGTACATTCACCCAGTGGAATACTACATAGGAGAAAAAAAGAAGGAACTCCTACATTTTGTGACAGCATGGATGGAACTGGAGAATAGTGTGCTAAGTGAAATAGAATTATTTTTTATACTGTGAAGCTTAGCAATCAGGGAAGGCTTCCTGAAAGAACAGGGACTAGAGTTGAATTATGAAGCAAAAGAATGATTGTGATAGAGCTACACTGTCCAGTATGGTAACTATTAGCCATATGTAAATTAATTCATAGTTAACTCATTTTGGGTGCTCCATAGCTACATGTGGTGGCTGACATATCACAGAGCACAGATACAGACCCACTTACATTATTGCAGCAAGTTCAGGTACACAGTGCTGTGATGTAGAGAGTGAAGAGCATAACAATATTTAGTATGCATGTCATTTCATTCAAAACATGTATTGAGTAACACTGCTGGACTCTGCACTTTACTATGTGTTGGGATTCGACAGAGAGCAAAGCCAGACCCAGTGTCTAGCCAGATAGAGTTTAGTCGAGTGCAAGGGTCAGCAAATTATAGCCCAAAGGCCAATGGCTCTTTTTCATAAAGGTTTGTCAAAACACAGCTGTGCTGACTGGTTTACATAATGCCAGTGACTGTGTGCCACAACAGCAGAGGTGAGTGGTCATGACCCTATGGCTTGCAAAACCTAGAATGTTTACCAACTGGCCCTTTACAGGAAAAAAGAATTGTCGACTTCTGGTCTTATAGATTGCTTTAGTGCTTTGACATCCAAGTTAAAGAACTGGCTTCACTATTTATTCATTCATTCATGTATTTGTTCATTTAACATTCAGCCGGTATTTATCAAGCACCTAATGTAATCAGGATGTCAGGCACTGACAATGAACAGAACAGATAAAAATTGCCGCCATCGCGGAGCTCACGTTCTAGTGGGAGCAGGGGCAGACAGGTCATTAGAATATATGCAGTAACAAATACAGAAATTGTATCATATGTTAGAAGACGATGTGCTGGTTTTATTTAAAAAGGACTGCAAGAAGAGGGGGCGGTGAATACGGAAGAGAGGAGTGATTGTAAATTTAATTAGACTGTTCAAGAGAGATAAAGGGGACAGAGCTTGCTTGTGGATATCCGGGGACAGCATAGTCCAGGTGGATGGGACAGCCAGTACAAAGGCTCTGAGGGCAGATTGTGCTTCACGTATTTGAGGAAGATCATGGAGGGGAAGGTGGCTCAGCCTCATGGGATATTAGAACATAAGATGGGCTAAAGGGTCGGAGCCTGTGGGGTCTTGAGAACACTGTAAGGACATTGGCTTTCAGTCTGAATGCAGTGGTGTCTCAGGAGTTTCAGAGTTATGTCATCTAACTTCCTTTTTATGAGGCTCGCTCTGGCCACTCTATTGAGAAAAATATGTAGGGGCAGAGGGAAAAGTGGTAGGAGGGAGGCTGCCTAGAAGCCTGATGGTCAGAGATGAGGGTGGCCTGGGCCAGGATGATAGCCGTGGAGGTAGAAAGAGTGCTTGGAATCCAGATATTGTATTTGATTCTTTGCAATTATTTAGTGAGCACCAACTATAGGTCAGGCATTGTGCTCTCTGTATTGGGGGTAGTGAGCAAAAGTAGCTGCCCCCTCTGTCTGTTGGGACTTTCTGTCTAATGAGCTGGTTTCATGCTTTGACATCAGAGGAAGAATCAATGTCTTCCTTCTAGGCGTATGAACTCTGGGACAAATTTTCACACTGTCTTTTAAAAAAGGACCCAGGAGCCCTGGCCAGGTTGCTGAGTTGGTTGGGACATTGTCCCATACACCAAAATGTTGCAAGTTTGATTCCCGGTCAGGGCACATACCTAGGTTGTGGGTTTGATCTCCAGTTGGGGCGCGTGGGAGGCAACTGATTGATGTTTCTCACATCGATGTTATTATCTGTCTCTCTCTCTCTCTCCCCTTCTCTCTCTAAAAATCAATAAACATATCCTGGAAAAAGGAAAGGACCCAGGAGAGGATGACACTGTCTTAGTCTGCTTGGGCTCTCCCAACAAAATGTCATAGACTGGGTGACCTTAAGAACAGAAACTTACATCTTACAGTTCTGGAGACTAGACGTCCAAGATCATCATGCCATGGAATTGGTTCCCGTGAGGGTTCTCTTCCCGGATTGCAGATGGTCAACTTCTCACCTTCTCATTATGTCCTCATGTGGCCTTTCCTGTGTGTACGTGTGTGTGCGTGTGTGCAGTAAGAGAGGTCTCACGCTCTCTCTCTCTACAAGACCACTAATCCTATCATGAGGGCTCCACCCTCATGACCTCATCTAACCCTAATTTCCTCCCAAAGACCCCATCTCCAGATATCATCACATTGGGGGTTAGGGCTTCAACATATGAATTTAGGGGGACTACACATATTCAGTTCATAACAGATGCTAGTGACCTAGGAACGGGGAGGAGAGAAACACTGACACAAAAACATGATGCAGGTGGGAGGGTTGACTAGAGCTCTGCTGCACACTATTCCGACAGGGCTGGGACTGAAGCGAGGCAAGTGAGGAGTCTCAGGCACAGAATCCAGGGATGTGCTCATTCTTGGGTGTCAACCCTACACTCTCACAAGCCTGAGTGCCCCCTCAAACTTGAGGAGGAAAAATTGTTACTTCATGACAGTGGCTTCTCCAGTCTTCCTCCTAAGAAGCCTTTAAAGATTCTTCTGCAAGGGCGTGTTGAGGGGTCAAAGGACAGAGATCCAAGGCTGGGAAGAATCATGTAGACCATCTAGTCCAATCTGCTCCTTCTACAGATGACAAGGGTGAAGTTCAAGGCCTTGCCCAAGTCACTGGATAACTTAGCATCCTCGGGGAGGTCTCCTGACTACCACACTGAAGCTTGGTTTCCCTAATATTTGATAATGTTTTAAGCAGCCAAAATACTTTATCCTTGGGATGTAGGCTCCCAGCTGCAACTTGAGCCAATGGCTTCAGGAGTCTTTACAAGGTGTGAAGGTGGTATTGGCTTCTGGCAGATAAGACCCAGTCATTCATGCGAATAAGTGCCTTGGCACAGGACGTCTGGGGCAAGGCTGGTTCCCCAGAAGCTTCATGAATGTACGTCTTTTACAAATATGGAGCCCCAAGATTGAGTCAGTCACCAGGAGGGAAGCAGACAAGACACCGCCATGCCTTTAATTTGCTCACAGCCAAGCTGCCCCTTGGTGGGCCCTGTTTTGTTTTTGGAGAGGCAGTCAGAGCAAAATGGAGAGAGTCCAGGCATCGAATTCAGTCAGATCTCAGTTGAAATCTTGGCTCTGCCTCTAACTAGTGGTATGGTTTTGAGCAAATTGCTTAACTTCCTCCAAGCCTCAATTTCCTGTTCTTTTTCATCAGCAGAAAGGGCGTTCACCTTTGCTACGTTATTGTGATGGTTATAATCAACGCAAAGTACCTGCTACATTATGTGGCAAATATACATACTCAACCAATGGGAATTATTGAATTAGAGGCAAAAAGAATCTCCAATGTTGGCAATGCTTAACCCACAAAAGGCTTAACCATGATGGATTGGAAGATATGATGACAGATTCTGAGCACAAGGGTATTCCACAAAACCACTTAAAACATAGTGCTTAGCAATAGCAATAGCCTTTTCTGGTGGTTTGATACCATCTTTAGGGAGCCAGCCCAATACACCACACTGTCCTTTTTCCTCTCTCTTGACAGGAGGCCTCTGATGTGTGTGTGTGTGTTGTGTGTATTTCCAACCAAGCCTCTTGGTTACAGCATTAACTGTCTCTTAATTAACACTCACTAAATGGCTCTGTAGTTACCACAGGGATGGGGAGGTACACCAGGGTTCTCCTTCAGGACAGGGCATCCAGAATTCAAGCTGCTTCACACTTTTAGTGAGGTCAGATGGCCTCTCCCTGGATGGTGTGCACAGCCTTCTGCAAACTCTCTAATGACCAAAAATGCATGTAACAGCCAATACTGGTTCCCTAGTGAAGCCTGGTACAGGCCACTTGGACACATGCTGCTTAGTTTTTATGACTCAATGATTTTCCATCATATTCCAGTCAATGTGGTGCAAAAATGTTTTCTAAGAGAAACTGATGGAAGGAGACCTTGGTAGGGGTGGTAAACACACAATACAATACGCAGATGACATATTATAGAATTGTACGCATGAAACATAGGTAATTTTATTAACCGATGTCACCCCAATGAATTCACTTTTAAAAAAGAGCAACTGATGGGAACTTGTGCTGTTTTTCAGTTAAATCCTTGCCTTTGAGTGGGGGCAGGTCAGGGAGCAGGGTGAGGGGTGGGGCTTGAGTGTGCACGTGTGTGGGAGAGCAGGTGGAGCGAAAGGGAAGGGAAGAGAGAAGAAGAGGAGGATTATGGGAAGAATCAAGAAAAAGAGGAAGAAACAAGGGGAGATGGAATTAACAGGAGGTGAATGTAGTCTTTGTTCGAAGCACCTTTACAGGCCCTATTTTACGTCATCTTTGCATGAACTCCTGAAGCAGGCAGACTCTCCTTTTTGACTCCTTTTGTGGATGGAGGAATTTAAGGTGGGTTTGGGGGTTTAACCTGGGCTTCTGACTAAAGACTCACATTCTTTTCACTGGCAGCGCTGTAAAGGAAAGCAAGGCATAGAGAAAGACGGGCAGACAGCTAGGACTATAGAGACACACACAGAGGGGACGAGAAAAAACAGAGAAGCAGAGACCAAAGAGAGAAACTGAGGCAGCTACAAAAACACAAAGACTGAGCAAGAAAGAGACAGAGACAGGGATGGGGGATGGGGAGAGCCATGAGAGAGAAGAGAGGCACGGAGGAGGGGGAGGGCAAGAATAGGAAGGTGACTGTAATCAGGAGTGAGATTGGAAAAGGGGAAATTAGCTGGGTTCAGCTGAAGGTACACATTAGATAAAATGGTATAATATTCCAGATGGAAGGACCTGGAAATCACAAGTCTCCAGTTTCCGTGGAAGCTCGCCCTGACCCTGACCATCTGCCTATAGCTGAGGCTGAGGTCACTCTGAGTAAGGGACCTTCTGAAACAGAAGCAAAAGTCACATGCTATCCACAGGCTCTCTTGGTTTCCCAGTTCTTGACTAAACAAAGGCAAATGTCCCATCCTGGGGGTGTCTGGACCCCTCACTTAATGGCATTGAGTGCATGAGCAGGTCACTGCATGTGGCCCACTGTACTTTGTGCTCATCTGGAAAATAATTACTGCTTCTTCTGCTTTAATTTTATAAATGAATTTGGTTTTAAACTCATAAAGATAGCTGATGCTTGAAAAAGCCATCAATGCATCTCTTTTGTAAAGAACTCTTTTGCAAAATGAGTAATTACCCCCTGCTTAATTTATTTTGTATTTTTCACTTTGCTGTTTCAGGTTTTGTTCAAGCAGGGAACAAGTGCATGATAAATCAGCATGCGTTCTCAATAGACTAAGTCTATATTTTATCCTCACTGCATCCTTGTGAATGGGAGAGGACAGGGCTTATGTTCTCCATCTTCTAGGTAAGAAGGATGAGACTGAGACAGGAGAAGGGGCTTCAGAAAGCCCACTTATTAACTGGTAGGGTAGCAGCTGCAGGGTCCCATGGCATTGATGTGGACCGCGTAGCCTTGTCTCACCAATACCCCTGTAAGCTCCAGTAGAGGCATGGTATGTGGCCAGGTAGAGCCACCAAAGTGGGTCATTTTCTGTGAGACACAGCGTCATGCTGAACCTCCTTTATCTTACCTGGCCTGGCGTGGGCAGGTCTGACTCTAGAGTCGAGCAGATGTGAGTTTGAATCTCGACCCTGTTTCTTTCTTGCTGTGTGTCCTAGGGGCCAGTCATTTTTAACTCCTGGGGGCTTCCCTGTCTCATCTAGAAAATCAGGATGTCCTTAGCACCTGCTTCACAGAATGGTTGGGTGGATTAAAGGTGAGAAGTGGGATCAGACGTGTCAGCTTCAGATGATGCGTGAGCAGCTCTTGGCTTTTCCCTTTCACCCGGGTATAACCGAGGGGTCCAGGAGGAGGGCTGCAGTCAGGCACAGACAATGACACAACCAGCTCTCTAATCATAATCATAGCAAGGGCAGGCTATGCTTATGGAGCCCGTCCTAAGAATAGAGCATCATTCGTGTTGTTCAGTGACAGAGCGGGCATGATGAACCTCATGGTAGAACTGAGGAAACTGAGTCCTGGCCAGAGACAGGAAGTACAAAGTCATGGAGACTCTGAGAAACAAATGCAGAGTTCAGACCCTTTTCTGACTCCTGCGCCTGTCTGCTCTGCTGTAAACTGCCTCCTTCCGTGCACAATGCTTGGACTTGGCACTTGAGAATGACTGCGTTTGCAGAGGGATGTGGGGGTTCCCAGAGGCTGTTGACTCACCCCTGCAGAACTAGGGCAGGGCTCCTCAGTGCCTGTTAAACCCTCTGGCTCTGCTGATGTGGCTGATCCAGGGACCCTGCTGATCCGGAGAAACAAAAGGGCCCGCAATTTCCCATTCATGCTGTGACCTACTTTTGCACCTGTCGTTGCCTGTGTCTGGAAAACTCCTCCTTCCCCTGGAGAGGGGAAAAGTACAGCCTGGGCCTCTGACACCAGGCTGGCCGGATTCCAGTTCTGGCTGTGACAGTCTTAGCATTTTGACCTTAGGGAAGCAAGTTACTTAACCCCTCTGGGCCTCCATCTCCTCATCTGTAAGATGGGGTTGAAAATAGAACCTATTAACAACATAGGCTTGTCACGAGCGTCACATGAGTTGATATAAAGAAAGAACTTCCAACACCATCTGGCAGTTAGGAATCTCAGTGTCCCCTCATTATTACTATTCTTCCTCTTCACTGATGTGTCCTGACCTTGGGGCTCTTGGGGGCCTGCCCCAGGTCACACAGTACATTTGGCTGTGTAGACCTCTAAAGAAGTCATCATCACTTTATAAATGTCTGAATGGTATTCTCTTATTATTTCATCCCTGTCCTGTGTTTCTGCCTCCCCAGCTCCTCCTCGCCCTCCCACCCATGTCCTGTCCCCTCCTCCGGTCCCTAGGGAATCCTGACTTCAAAAGTTAAGACGAGTATGTTGGAGGAGGGAATGGGGGCTGGGACTTGAATAAGGGTTGGGCAGGTATTTGGGTGTCTCTGAGTATAAGCTACGCATTTAATAGATGAGGAGACTGATGCCAAGAAAAGGAAAGCGATTTGCCCAGGGTTGCCCAGGGGTCAGCATTATAAAATGTATTCCCTGATGATACTTCTTGCATTTAAAACGGCCCCAATGATCTCATTCCTTTACTAAGTAAGTAATTGTTCGGCCACTTAATTTCCCCCTCACCTCCCACTCGCTCTCAACCCATGGTCTCTCCTCAGCTGAACTGGCCCCTTTCTGGTTCACAGGCTCTGCTTTTCTCAGGGCAGACCTGCTGCCAGGAGCAGGCTAGTCTGCGGGTGGGTCTCAGATGGTGCTGTTTTGATGACTAAACCCAGAGGATGTGGGAGCAGGAGAGGCACAGGGAGGAAGAGTAATTGGTAAGGTTGGGAAGATTGGCAGGAGCCAGTCATGAAGGGCTTTGAATGTCAGGCTAGGGTATGTGAACTCTACTCTGAAAGCAGCTGGCAGCCACTGAGAGCGCCTCGGATGAGCTGCGGGTGCAGCTGTTCTTTGAGAAGATAACCGGCATCTAGTGAGATTAGATGGGGGCAATGAAAGCAGGTCCCCAGGGATAAAGCTTTTTCAGTCGTGCACGTGGACAGTGTCGGGGGCCTGCACCGGGGCAGCGGCAGTGTGGGGAGATGGAAAAGAGTGGATCTGAGTGACAACGGAGAGATAGAATCAGGGGGATTTGCTTACCATTTGCATGTTGAGGGTGAAACAATTAGAGTCCAGTCAAAGGTTTTTCTAAGGCTTCCAGTTTGGGAAGAAAGTGGGACCGTTATTCATGAAGAGGGCGATATATACATCTTAGGTGCATCAACAGCTTTGGCTACACCCATGCTGCCTAACAAACCACAACACGTTACTGCCAACAACTGTAAGCATTTTGCCATTTGATACATATCACACTGGGCTTGATCTAATCAGAACTCAGCTCCAAGCTCACGTGGTATCCAGCTCTGTTCCACGTGCCCCTTATCCTTCTTGGATCAGCTACTACTTGGAGCACAGTCTGCTCATGGCAAGAGGCAGTAATACAAGAGGGCAAGCCTAGCTGCACTGCACAAATTAAACCTTAGCTTACATCCCAACTGCTACATCCCGTTGGATAAATTAAGTCACATGGCAAGCCTGAACACAAAGGCTAGGGAAGAAGTTTTATTCTTCTCACCATCAGCTATGGCAAGGGTATGAAAACATTCTACTGCTATAGAGGAATGAAGACCTGACACCAATAATTCAATCTCCCATGGGGTAGATTTACCTTCAAAACCCCTGATTCCTTCTTCCTGTGCCCTTTTCCAACTTTTGTAAAGCATTCCCCCTAAGAGTCGTCCCATAGCTTGGGAAGGAAGAATCAGAAAGATGCTAGGCTGGGATGTTCACTCTTCTCTTCACAACCTTTGGCAGCTTACCCACCCTCTCCAGGCCTTAACTTAGTGTTATTTAAAGTGGAGCCAGTAAGCTTTCCTCCCCATCTTGATATGGATACCAGAAATTACTCGGCTAAAGCCAGCATATAGTAGATGTTCAGTTAGCAGAAGATATGATGTTACCCCTCTGTCTGACCCCTGCTAGTAGAAAATCAATCCAACAGCCCTTCATTATAGAGGTATTGTGAGTTCAGTACAACCCTGCATGAAGTATTTTTCTTTGAACAGTAGACATTTGGCAGAACAATTCTTAACTTTTAGATATAGTGCAATTTTAGAAATCAGCAGGATGTGATTGAAGGTTCCCTTCCTTTCTTACCCTTGTGGTCTAGCACATGATCATTGTCAAATTCAAGGCAGCTCTCTTTTCTCCTGCCCTTATGATTATGCCCATTGTTGTGATATTTTGCAATTATGTGAAAGAACATGAACTTTGAAGACCTGACTATGACCTTGGGCAAGTGACTAGTCAAATCTGAGCTTCCATTGTGTTATTTCACAATGGGGACAAGGAGTACCTTCCACCTTGTATTAGTCATGGGTGTGACCTGTGAGATGACATACAATAACTTATTTCAAGTATCTTCCACGAGTCCTAGCACAAAGCACGCCCCCAGTCACATTATGCCTAGCCCATGCCTCCCCCACTAATGCCTGGCCCTGAGCTGGACCCCAGCAGCCAGGAAGTAAAGAGGTTCAAGGCAGGTAGCCCACTCAGAGTCAGAACAGGAAAGGGTGCCATGCACACTTGATTATTGCTCTGAAGGCCTAGGGAGGTGTCCTTCCAAGCCACAGTGACAGGAAGAGTAAATAAAAGTGAACAGCAGCCAGTGTCCCTGGCCTGTGATGGTTAGTGATGACTGAGTTGGAAGCAAGTGAAAATAGAATCATAAGAGTATGACAGGGTGGGAGGAGAGGAGCCAGACAGGCGGGCCGACCTGGGAAGAAGGCTTTGCGCTTATCTAGCACCTTCGGGGCAGGTGACGAGCTTCCCTGAGCTGTGGGGGATGGAGTGGGCTGCACCCTCTCGCTGATGCCCTCGTCCTCCTGTGCCTCTGTCTCCGTGGGCAGGGAAACCATGAAAAAATGCAACAGGTGTTGCTGGTTCGGGCAACAGGGGACTAGCCTTATAGATTATATCGTTAAAGCTGCCCCAATTTTTAGATAAAGAAACTGAGGTCCCTTTGGCTTTGCAAAGGGCATGCACTGAAAGGGAGACCATCCTTCATCTAGAAAGCGTTTTCTCTTTCCACTGAAACAAGATACTAAATCAGCCCCTTTTATCCAAGAACAATAGTAACACAAACTCAAATAGTTAATGATGTTTTCAGCAATAAGAAATGTGCCAGAGAGACCTCAGAGGCCTTTTCAAGTATATCACAGATCTTTGCAGCAGATAGGTGATACCACTCCTTACAGACGAGGAAACAAACTCAGTCGGGGCGACTTGGTCAAGTTCATACAAAAACTATAAGTGCTAAGAGGAAGAACCCTGATTTAAATCCAAAGCCAGATGACTCCAGGGCCCAGAGTGTGCACCATTTCACCAGCCCGCCAGCCTTCCATGATTCCCACGAAGGCGCTGTTCGTTTAGAAGTGATTTAGGAGAATGTCGTACAAGACAAACTCAGATTACCCGTAATTGTTCGTAATTCTGTTGTTTTCTAACCTAAGTGTTTATGAAGTGAGAACGCAAGTAACAAAAAATGAGAATTCAATTAGAGGAACCTAGGAAGCATAAAGAGTAAATATTTTTAAACCATTGCAACTCATCTATAGCTGATAATACAGAGTTCTAGTCATTAGCATGATGAAAATCTATTTAATTGAATTCCCTTATGGGAACCACTTTAATGAAGAGATTAAACTCTTTTTGTAAGTTCTGTGTTATCAATCACATATAACTGTATGTTTTTAATCTGTTCAGAATATTTCAAATTCATTATATTAATATTAAAAAAATAATTCCAGTTTGTAAATACAACGCACTGTCATTATAGGAAGCTCGGACATGTCAGAGGAGTACCAAGGAGGGGGGAGAATTCCTAGAAAATCTTGCCAGTTATAACGTTGAAGGATTAAGACCACCAGTTCAGTGAAAGGATGCTGAAGTCGTGGCCAAGAGCACTGGGTTCTAATCCTGCCCAGTCCAGAGGCAAGTCCAGGGATTTGTCCAAATGCCTTCCCTCTCTGAGCTTGTGTTTCCCCTTCTGAAAAATAAAGCTAGGGCGATTTGATCTAGATGATCTTTAAGAGCTTTTTCTGCTCTGACGTGAAATAGAATTCTATTTTAGACATTTTATCAGCACTCAAGTTTACACTTTCCATTTCCTTGGCAAATACATGCCATGGATGTAAGAAAGTTCCTTTCAGTCTTCAGCAGATCTGTCATTATTCTAAATGAAGTCAGCCTGAATTTATGAAACTTAGAATATAAGTACGTATTCACTAATTCACCCATCTATTCATTCATTTAACAAGTGGATTGCCTACCCTTGATCAGGCACTATACTAATTTACTAGGATATGGAGATGATTAAGAAAAGGTTTCTGTGATCAAGAAACTCCCAGGCTAGCAGGGAAAACAGGCAAATAAAAAAACATGCTTCCCTATCCTACGAGCACAGGCATTACGATTGTGAAATACACCGCCCCCTTTATTTATGTGCCAGGCAGTGCGGCAGGTGCAGGATGCAGTGGTGAGCAAGATGGGTGTGATCCCTTCCTTGAAGAGGCTGTCATAGTGACAGGGGTACAGAGCATGGGAACCCTGGTCACCCTGAGCCCCTGGAGCTGGCTGGCTGCCCTGAGTAGGCAGAGGCAGGACTGTGGCAAGGCCCCACCCAGGGAAGGGTTTAATCCTCAGCCCTGGCTGTCAGAGGCTGGCATCTCAAAAGAAGGAAATGCTCAAATACAAATAGCGGAGAGTAGGCTGAGCCAGCGAAATGGGAAACAGAACTCAATAAAGCCAATAGCCATGGCATTGATGGAGACCTTGCTGCAGACACCTGGCCCAACTGCTTGGAGAGGTCAGAGCTAAGGCTAAAGCCAACAGTGTCCAGAAAGCAGAGGTTAGGGATTTGGGAAATCATCTCAAACAATGGACTCTCGTCGGTGCTTGGAACTGAGAAGCACTTACTCCAATTTTCTATTGTGCAGATGAGGAAACTAAGGCCCAGCAAAGAGCAAATTAGTTAGACAAAGTCCCTAGAGTTAATGTGTCAGCATATATCAGAATTCAGGGAAAGGGCAGGAAATGAATGTATCTACCTGAACCATGAGCTTCACCCTTCATTACTTCAGTGTATTCTTCCCTCAGCTCTGTGAGCATGACATTACTACCACCCCCATTCTATAGATGACAAAAGTGAGTCCTGAAAAGCACGGTAAATTTCCCAAGACCACACATCTAGGGAGAGAGAAAGGGAGAACTGGAGTCCAGGTCTGTCAGCTGCCAACATTCATGCACCTTTCCCTCTGCCTCACTCCGCGGCCTCCAGGCAGCCTAGGGGGACCTCCAGGGTGGCTGCCTCTCATTTGCAAAATACATATTTGTTGTATAATGAACGTCAGTAATTAATGATCCATTCAGAGGCAGGGGAAACTTGCCTAGTAAGCACATGAGGAAGAAAGAGAAAAATAGAGCAGCATCCTATATAGATTTTTCATTCTCATATACCGAAAAGGAGGGAGAGGAGGGAAAATGCCCTGTGCCCTTTCCTGCAGAGCTCCTGGTAGGAGAGACAGGGACCCCAGGCACTGCCCTTGCCCAGCAGCCTTCCTCGCGCACCCCAGCCTGACTCCCTGTCCCTGTGCCAGAGGTAACCCTCTTACCTCTCTCTCCCATTATGAATCATGAGGCCTGTGGCTTGTGGCAGATCATAAATCAGTCCTGGGAGTCTCGAGGACAAATCCCAGGACTTTTAATCTTTAATATTAGACATGTTTAAAGTGGTGAATATTTCATGAAGGGACTGTTGCATTTTAACACATCATTAGTGACTCCTACCCCTCCCACTTTGGTAAATTATTCTCATCCAAATCTCAAGGATTTCAGCCCTCTCTCCCATTATTTTACCTTCAGGAACAATCAGCCCGTTAGGTTGCACACACTTCCAGCACCCACATTCCGTGGAAGGCCCCGGCACGGTGCTGGAGGGGAGGGTTACAGAGATTGTGCCTGCCCACGGGCAGCTCTCTCCTGAATTCCCAGGTGTCCAGGGAAGGGGAAGGCAGGTCTCGTCCTCTCCTCATCTTTCCTGTCTTTTAGCAACCTTATTCTGGATATTTCGAACACTATCTCTGACTCCCTCTACACCCCATGTTCTGTCTTACTACCTTGTTCAACTAACATTTATTAAGCCCAGGCTGGTTGCCAGATATTTGCTAATGCTAGGGGCACAAAAATTAAGTGGCATTGTAATATATGAAACAAATGAGAGTGGGGGTTTTTTTAACGCTCAGAATGCTTTGTGTAAGGTCCCATGTGGAATGCTTATAGTGAATCAGTGAAAGCAATAAGGTTATTTGATGAATACAAACACTTTGAAATCAGGAGTAATGGGTGATAATTGTACAACTTGTGTGGCCCTAGTGTCATCGTCACTGCCATGTTTCGTTTGGGTGGCACAAGGTTGAGAAAATTCTAATTCATAAGACATGCACTTGTAAGCAGCATGGGTTCGTTAGCACCTCGGCTCACAGGCTCAGTATCCTCCTCAATGAAACAAAGGTGACAGGAGATTTGTTTTCTAATGAGGCCTGCATAAAACATAATGTGAGGATGCTCTCCAGTGTCCTAAATTCTTGCATGTAACAGCTGAGTGTTTAGCCTTTATTTTTGACTATTAAAGAGACTTAAAAATGATTTTTTAAATTAAAATCTGAAAGTTGCTAAGTCCCTAAATCTCTCCCACTGACCTATATACATTTCTGAGAAACATGGTTTGCAAACTCCCAAATCAGACCGAACAGAATGTCTGTAAGATTAAAGAATTGTGGGTTCATCTGGGGTGTGCATGAGCTTCATCAGAAGACCAGAAACAAGGCAACTTGACAGCAACAGTCTGGAAATTTACCAGAGCCATAATGTATTTATTTATTCAACTCACAGTGTTGAGCACCTACTCTGTTCTGGGCAGTGAGCTAAACCAGGGCCCTTCCTACCGGCATTTTCCAAGATGTGTTCCCCAGAATGCTAATCCTGTGACTTGTTTCCCCAGCAAGCTTCCCAGGGTGAAATAAGTGTAGGGAGAATGGCATATGCATTACCCCCATGCAGAATCATACTTCACTGCTTCTGAGTAATGTTACAGCGTTTTCCAAACATTTTTTAATACATAGAATCTTGGTAAAGCACCTGTGAACTTTCTACAAATATACCTTAGGAAGAAATAATAACTAATTCAATCAAAACCTTAAGGAGACAGTGAGCAGGACAGAGAGCTTCTGAAATCCCTTCCAGGATTCTGAACCCTAAAGATATGCTAGGAAATGAGACATCCATTGACCACCCCAAATGCGCTTGGCCAATGGGCGAATACGCATCAAGGTGAGCGGCGGGATGCTGGCAAGAATCCATGCCACCAAGCGTAGGACACAGCCAGAAAAAATGATGTGTGGACACATGGATGGATGAGGGGATGGGCGTGTTCCTGGGTAGATGGGTGGATGGACAGATGCAAGTGAATTAGAGGGGAAAGGAAGGGAGGCAAGGAGAGTAAAAACCAATTAGAGTAAGCAAACAACCACAACAATAAGATAAAACTCTGGAGATTGTAAATGAAAACAATTTTTCCCAAAGAGGAAATCAAAAATATTAGGAGGAGGTGTCACTTGATTTGGGGCTTATGAATGAACACGGATTGATTATTCACATGGAGAGGATTCAACTTTCTGATAACATATTTAGTACAAATGTACTTGATCTTAAATTAAATATTTGAATATAGGCCCTCCATTTGTGGCCACCAGGTTGCTTTCTGTTTCCCTCACTAAGTCATGAGCTCATTCAGCATCTGGGTTATAACTTGCTCTCTGTGTCTCCAGTGCCAATCAGAGAGCCTCGCTGGGCATTGTGGTCAGGACTTGTTGAACGAATGAGTGAATGAACAAATGAATAAACTCTTTATTAACCACTGTGGCAGGTAGACCAGAATACCCTCTTCCCATGGGCCTTTCCTAAAATGAGGCAGTTCACTTTATTTTCTAAGAAAGCAAGGAAACCAGTGGAGAAGATACTTTTGGGCAGGCGGTATTTCACAAGAATGTTTTCTCTTTTTGCTTACAGGGGAGTGTAGCTGTCATGAAGGCTATGCCCCTGACCCAGTTCACAGACATCTCTGTGTGCGCAGTGACTGGGGACAGAGTGAAGGGTGAGTGGCGAAGGACACTGGGGCAGGGACAGTGGATGGCCATCCCCGCCTTCTCTGTGGTGTTACCAGAGTCCCCACACAGCTCCACAATGAGGACTCTTTCTCTGTAACAGTTTTATTTCTGCAAAACCCGATGGAAAGTGAATCCTATTTCCCACTGAATCACATTTTAGTATTAACCGTTCATGACGACTCTTCTACAGAACAAATGCTGAAGTTTAACTCCCCCTCCCAAACCACTTCCTTAAGCGGACTGATAAAGAGAATCAGAATTTTATACATAACTCTAAAATGGACAAAGTGGAATTTAAAGTGCTGAGTCCTTCTATAAAATGGAGATATTCTTTTACAATACACAGTCTTACCCAATAATTACTTCTGCAAAATTTGGTTGTTTTATATCGCTACTCTTAAGCAATGTTCACACGTGAATTCTACCTACTTCTGACTAATATCATCTCCTGTCTCCTTTTCCTCCTTCTATTCTCCCTACAGACCTTGGCCTTACACCACACTTGAGAGAGGCTATGATTTGGTGACAGGGGAGCAAGCCCCTGAAAAGATTCTCAGGTGAGTTGCGAATCCTGTTGGGGCCTGACGCTGGGGAATGGAGAAGGGCCTGCTAGGGAAGTGTCGTCACACGCTCTTAGGTGACCGAACCTGGGCCCTCCTGAGCTGTAATGAGCACAGAGGAACTCTCATTGGCACAGAAGCACTGCCGTGGCCCAGGTTACTATGGAGATCTAATTCTTATCTGTCTGGACTCCAGACTTAAAGACTCAGGTACTTAAACTGGAAAAGGCATTATTGATCCTCTAGCAGTTTAAAAATATTCTATACAGAACCTGTTCCTGCTACCTCCATGAAATCTGGGGTGAAACGTCAATACTTAAGCTGATAAAGGCATACAGCAAATTAAGTGGCAGAGCTGGAAATCAGATTTTGGTTGAAACAGATTCAGAGTCCATGCTCATAACCTTTGTGCAGATACCCTGCTGACTAAGCAGTCACTTAGAGAACTCAGCTAGATGCCAGGACAGCTTGGGAGAGTGGAGCTGAAATGGTCCCTGTCATCGAGGAGCCCTCTGTGTACTGGGAGTCAGGACCTACACGCACATGGGCTGCATGATTAACAGGTTTAAGCGATGGGCATCCGAGTGTGAGCAAAGTTGGCCCAAACTGTGCCTTAGAGAATGCAGGAGACTCAGGTGGGTGGGGTAGTGAGAAAGGGGCTGAGAAGGGGTGGGAGGAGGGGACCCATGTCTTCCGTTTTCACTCTGCTTCCTAGGGAGTTCCCCAATGGAAACTCTTACATTGCAGGTCTACTTTCAGCTTGGGCCAAGGACTCTGGCTTCCGGTCAGCAAAAGCTTCGTGGTTCCGCCTGTGGAGCTGTCCATCAACCCGCTGGCCAGCTGCAAGACCGATGTGCTCGTCACTGAAGACCCTGCTGACGTCAGGTAGGGAAGTCATCTCCAGGATCCTCTAGCGGGGGACTTCTTGGGGCACTGGAAGCCCCTCTGTTTCAGGACCACAGGAACTCCTGTGAGGAAGTAGGCAGCTGCCTTGTAGATGATGCAAAGGACACTTAAATGGGCCCTGCTCCACACTCCTAAAAGTGCCTTCCACTGGTGGGCCTCGAGGCCTTGCGCTGCCATGCAATGACTCTCCTTGAGGCTTATCTAAAATATGAGAGAGGCTAACACATTATCTGACCCACCATGCGATCATGAGTGGCCTTACCTCCTAAAAGGCCGTTGCTTAATAGTACATTGGAGAGTCAGGAAAGGAAAGATTGGAGAATGAAATGCTTTCTATTGTGACTCGGGTCCTGGGAGCAGACATCGGGCTGCTTCATTCATTCTAACTACCCAGGTCAAATTTATTTGTTCTTTAGTCATGAGAGGATAGGGGCTCCATCTCTCCTTATGCATTTTACACCTTCTAGTTAACTTCATTATAGGCTTACTCTGCTATGTTCTAATTAGTTGCTTACGTATCATTCTGCCCCATTATGTGGATAATCTCTCAGGGTCAAAGAAAATAACTTATTTAGTTTTTTTAATCCCCGGTTCCCAGCACATATTGGTTATCTACTAAATGTTTATTGATTTAATTAAACCAGTGGTCTTAGATCTGATCCTAGCTCTATTTTGGAGTTTTCTACTGGAGTTTTGTTTGTTTGTTTTTTTCTCTATCTTCGGTCTCTCTCTTTTTCTCTTAATTTGATGAGGAGAGGCATATTAGAAATTGAAATGTTAACAAAAATGGACGCCGATCATACTTTTGGAACTGGTTTGTACACACTTACTGGCCCCTGAGCTGGACCTTGGGAGCCCCTGTGGCCAGTGATTGTTACTGACCCCATGAAGAGCCGCCCTCGGGTCGTTCTGGATCAAGATGTGGTCACGTGTCTATGGCGTCTGATAGGAAGGTCCTGGAACCCAACTCTCTTGCTTCACAATTTGGTTTTATTTTCATCTTCTCAACTTTTCATGGGGGAATGAACCTGACATGATTTCTCAGGCTGTTGGTATTTCCCGGAAGAGGCAGTCTTAAAAAAGGCTCAATTACGAAAGGGATAGCATTTAGGAAATGAAGTGGTAATTATTAAGAACTAAGATGGTTTCAGGCACACATAAATTAATTAACGGTAAGTTATTATTATTTCCATTTTTGACAGAGTTGAAGTAGATGCCACCTTAGTAAAGCATGTATTAAGGATTCTCTGCATTACATGTTTTAAAGATGGAGCAAAGACTGTCTGGTTGAAAGACTACTCTCAAAGAGACCCAATGACCTTGCCTGAAATCACCTGTCTCTACTAACTTTCCTCAGAGTTCTCTGCTGTTGACATTGAATTTGTGAATTCAGTGGCACTCAAGATGTCAGGCTGACTGATGGTAATTCTCACTCTAGGTTAGAATCCCATTGCTACCATGGATGAGCTATGTGATCCTGGTCACATTCAACTCGCCAAGCTTCCATTTCTTTGCAACATGGGATAATAAGTGTCTTACCAAGATCTCATTACATCCTTGCATCAACCCCATAAGTTATTGCTGTTATTATTTTCATTTAACAGAGTCAAATATAATCAGGGGTATAAAGGTGATGCCTTATACTAGTTAAGTGACAAAGTCAAGTTTCACCCCAGACCTCTCCAGCTCCAGGACCCATGTTCCTCATTATTCCATTGAAACACCTCCCAAGAGTTATAATGATTAAATAATGTAAGTAACTGCTGGTGCATGATCTACTCCCAAAGTTACATTATACCAATTTTAGATGAATTGAATTCCTGCTACAGTAAAGTTCAAGTAGAAACGGGTGATAAGGGGGAAGGCAGTGTTGGGAAGGTCATGTACTTTGTCATGCTGCTGAGAAAGACCATGATCTTCAGGGTAAAAAGGCTGATTTTCCTCCATCAATGTGAGTTATGTTAAATAGCAAGCCGGCCAAGGAGGGGCCCAGAATATCAACCTTCGGGGACTCTAAAACATCTCTGGAAATGTTGAAAAAAAAAAGTTTAAGTAGTAGAATGCATTTCAGGGAGACTCTTGGGTGTGGTTGGAAGAATATCGTAATGCATTGAAAGCAGTGAGACCTTTAAGGAGCATGGTCCAGAAACAGCTAGATGCTTCTGAGCTCCGGCTAAGGATGCTGTGCTTGGTTACATGGAGGGTGTGCTTTCTTCAAGTTGGGGCCAGAGCAGAGTTGCTCAGGACTGCAGAGCGGATGATAATATGCAGATATGGATGCTCCTTCTCAGCAAACCAGCCAGCATCGCCTTTAAAGAAAAGTTGTACAAATAGTTCAAGACTATTGGTTTGATTAGAGCACTAAACTACTGCTCTGTTTGGGGTGCCCATATGCCTTTGTCTGGGCCTGATGCAATCACAGACAGCCTTTTAAGTTTTATCTTCACTTTATCTTTCACATGCCCACTGGTTTCACTGCAAGGGTAGAAAAAAGATTGTGTGATCATCACCAGTCAAAAGAAATCTGTGCTGGGTAGGCTGTTTTTCAAACTGCACGAATAAACCTTGTTTGACATGCTATTGCCCAGACAAGCGTGTCATGGGCATGTAAAGAATTAATAAGTTCTAATCAGATATGTCAGAAATTAATAATAGATCATAATTATAGATAGCCAATAATATGCCATAGAATCACAACAGAGAGATTAGAAAAAAGGTTATGGAGAAGCAGAGTCAGAAAGAAAAAAAAAGGTAAGTGTTCCAGTGGGATGGGAAAGGAAAACTTAAAAGTGCTTTGCTAGCTGGTTTTTGTTTTTTAGTCTGTGACAGAGTATTATGTTAAGTACGGAATCTCACTCTATGGGAGGCAGAGTAATTTAACAGTCAAGTCTATAGGCTCTGCCTACCTGAGTGGCTAAATTTAAAACAACTGATGAGAACAAATGTTGGTGAGAATAGGGAACAACTGGAATTCTCATACCCTTACAGTGGGAATGTAAGTTGGAATGACCACTCTGTAAACCTGTTGGGTAATATCTACTTCTGTGGAATGTCCTCATATTCTATAACCCAGCAGTTCCACTCAGAATAATACACCTACAGAAATGTGTGTAATGCATTTAAGGATACTCATTTGCACTGCTAAAAAACTGGGAAAAAATCTACAAAAAAAAAGATGTATGAATTACAGAATAATCATACTGTACAGTGGAATACTATTCATGAGGAATAGTACACATAACACAACAACCACACCCATCACTCTTGATGAATGTCACAAATATCACATTGAATTATGGAAGCTGAACACCAAGAATAGAATTAATTTTAGGGGAGGGGAGTCAAAAGTTATATCCAGATTTTCAAATATGCTTGGGGGGTGGGGAGTGGCACCCCCAACTCCCGTGTTGTTCAAAGGTCAACTCTGTATGTTTATGTGAAGACAAAACCAGTGAAAACTAATCTATGAAGTTAGAAGAAAGGCTAGAGATTACCTGTGCATGACAGAGGGGCCAGTGACGTGGAGAAAGCATGAAAAGGTTTATGTGATGCGGCTAATAATTACTTCTTGATCTGGGCGGTGGTTGCATGGGTGTTTTCAATCTGTAAAAATGCATCAGGTTCTACAGATAGGATTTGAACTCTTTTCTCTATGCATGTTATATTTTGATGAAACACAAGTTTATTATGTGAGCTCGTTGATTGTTTTAAAGGTGTAGGCTGTGGAGCGCAAATAAACTGCCTGAGGTCAGACCCCAGCGCCACCACCTGTGTTCTGCATGAGCGTTTCCGCAGCTGTTTGCCCTTATGGAGAATGCAGATAGTACCCGTGCCTCATGGCGGGGGTGGTGAAGTGAAATGACATAATACATTGTAAAGCACTGAGTTTCGCAGGTGGTGAACTCTCTAGAAGCATTAGTTACTATGTTTGCTGTTAGTGTAGCATAGTGCAACTTTTTTTTTTTTGTTCTCTTCATCTTTTTAGTTCTCTTTTGTTTCTTTTGCTGAAAGGCTACCCCCCCCCCCCAATCTATGCTGAATCTTAAAATCAATAGTATCTTAGTACTGAGAGTTCACATCAATCCCTTTGTCATGGGGTTTCGTGGAGGCATCAATGAATATACAAAATCTAGTACAGTGTGATAAGTCTGGGAGCTTGATGTGTGTGGAGATACCTGCAGAATGAATGAGGCGCCGGTGTGGTACACACAGAGTACCTTAAGGGATTAGAAAAGGAAGAAAAAAAAATCCTGGCCAAGGAATTAGAAAAGTCTTTTCAGAAGACATAACATTGGCAATTAACCTGGGGTTGTGGATAGCATTTGGCTATGTGGAATCTAAGGCAGGAGGGAAGGCTTTCAAATCTGAAGAGTTGATGGGCCAAAGATGAGAACTCTCTCCTGGGCGACTCCCAGGCCCAGACTGCCCCAGCAGGAAGCTGCTGGGAATGAGATTTTTAGCACTGGAGACACTAATGATGTCAGCTACAAAGGTGGAAGAGCAGAGAGGACGCGGGTTAAATTGAATACAGTTCCTTTCAATTCTGAAAACTTTAGCTGGGCCCCTCCTGTGTGCCAGGCACTGTGCCATGGACTGTAACTAAACAGGGATGAATAAGGAATCTCATGGTGTAGCAAGGAGCATGGAACAAGAGACTGATTTGAGAGATGAAATAAAACATCCTCACGGAGAGAAAAGCATCACAGATAACACCCATTGCTACACACTGGGCCTTCTTCACAATTTCAGCTGGAGCTGGTTCTTCTTATAAGAGAGATGCGAGAATTGCTATTACAGTTGGAATAATAATCCTCCACAAAGCTCAGCTTTTGGAGCCCCTCAGTGACTTCCCTATGATCTCAAATCAATGAAAATGCAATGGTGAAATACCGTTGAATCCCTGCACATGGTGGAAAGAATTACAGGATGTCAGAATGCAAGCTAGCATTGCTCACTCGGAGACGATTTTCACCCTGAATTCATTCTGAACAGAATTAAGAGTGGCTTTTAGTTCCTTTGGTCTTTCAATTCCAAGCACTAAGAATTTATTGAACACCTACTGTGTGCCAGGCTAAGTATTGGAGATACGAAGGTGTTAGGACAGAGGTCTCCGTGCACTGAATGAGACAAATTGCAAACAAGAAGATGCCGTGCTTCGTGACGGCTGGAAAGGACAGGGGGAGTTTGAAACAGAGAAAGGACGTGAGGAGGAGGTGATTAAATTCACTTGGGGATCAGAGGGGAGACCTTGCAGAGGAGAGGGCTTCGGAGCCAACTTGTGAACTCTTAGCAGGACCCAGGCTAGGGCACTGGGTCTCGAAATGTGGTCCCTAGGCCAGTAGCATCAGCATCACCTGGGAACTTGCTCGAAAGGCAAATTCTCAGTGTCTCTCTGTGGCAGACTGATAATGACCCTCAAAGGTATCAGATTCCAATTCCAAGAACCTGGAAATGTAACCTTATTTTGAGAAAAGGTCTTTGCAGATGTGAATAAGTTAAGGATTTTAAGGTAGATTGACCATCCTGGATTATCTGGATGAGCCCAAAGTACTCTAACACGTACAGTTAGAAGGCTTGTTGAAATGAACTCATTTATCCTTCACCCATTATCAGCCTGGGGAAACTGAGGCACAGAGAGGTTATATAACTTGCCTAAGGTCACAGAGCCAGTAAACAGCAGACCCAGGATCTGAATCTGAGACTCCAACTCCTTGCTCCATATTCCTCATCTCTAGGATGCCTCTGCTGGGCCCCTTTTGGGGATGTTCACCAATATCCCAGTGCCTTCCGGGGGAAAGTGTCCTAATGAGCCAGATAGGGGTCACCATCCCACCGATGAAACCAGCAAGGCTGGAGGGACCTTTACCATGTGGACTGTAGGTAGGATAGTTCCCTGAGGGAAATAGGCTATGAAGGGATGTTAGACAAACAACAACAACAACAACTACTACTACCAAAAAGCCCCACGGATGTTCTCTCCATGGACGAGGCATAGCAAGTTGAAGTGCCTGACGAGAGAAGTTCCAGTTCAGCGTGTCTGGACTGTAGTGCCTGGGGGCACAGTGTCAGGAGGACAGGAAACAGAGCACAGAAGTTGTTTTCTCCCGCTTCCCTCTGTTTCTTCTTCTGTGGGCCACCTGGCCTGGCAGTCAGCAAAACCTCCGAGGACAGTGCGGTCACCCCCCCAGGGTCCCTAGCAGATGCTGTCTGCTCCAGATACCAGAGCCCAGCTTTGGTCCAGCAGCGCTCAGGCAGATACCGTATGTTCCGGAAGCATGGACCGTCGGACGTAAGGCGAAATCCTCCCCAGAAGCACTCTGGGTACATCCCTGTGCGATGGACACAGTTGCCATAAAGACCAGGAAGAGAAGATGGGGTAGGAAAGAGAGTGCAGGCCTGGGATCCTGCAGACCTGGGTGAGAATCCTGGCCCCAAGTGTGCTCCCTGAACTTCCGGTCAAGTCAGTTCACCTCTCCGAACTTGCATTTCCAAAACTGCAAAATACAGGCCGTTGTGCTTCCCTCAGATTTTGTTGTTAGGATTGCATTACATGTAGAGAATAGCTAGTACAATATCTTACATGTAATTGACGTTCAACAGGTGGGAAGTGTTAGGAGGGCACTGTGGTACAAATAAGGGAGTAACCGCACGGGGCAGTGGGGTCGGGTGATTCAAGTTCGAGCTCATGGTACAGAAGCCGTGCAGAGACGGGATGTGTCATCCTTCCTCACAGTCCCTTTAGACATCAGTGGCGAAGGCAGAGAAGGAAAGAACAGGAAGCCCTCAGAAGGTGTGCAGCAGTGAGGTCAGACCAAGGCAGATGATAACCTTACCGGGTAACGTGACCTGGCTGGGACGGCCTCGGGCAACAGATTCTCAGGGGAGGTATCTTGACAAAGGCCTTGCTTGGTTTAATGCTCCAGATGCCTCCCTCCTATTGGAGGCCAGTTAATGAGTGCGTGTGTGCGCGCGCGTGCGCGTGTGTGCACGCACACGTGGGCACACTCATGGCAGTCCGCCTAGAGGTGCTGTTCTCTTCTCAGCAGGGATGTTGAGATAGGGGCGAGCTTCTTCATTTCTCATTAGCGTCTCAGCCCCATCGTGCTTCTGCCACTTTCCCCTTCCTCACCAATTATTCATGCAGATGTGCACACGGACCTGGAGGGCAAAAGAACTTCCATAGGCAACCTGCCTACTTGCTGGAGACACAGGAGAGAGGGGTATCCGATAAAGGGAATAGTGAGGGTCCTGGAGCCAAACTGCCTGAGTTCAAATCCCAGCTCCACCACTTACTAACTGATCTTGGTTAAGTTACTCAAACTTTCTGAGGCTCAGTTTCCTGTCTGTAAGTGGGAATGGTGATTGCTCGTATATCTTTGGATGTTTTTGAGAATCAAATGAGATAAGTTTAAACTCTTAGCCCCAGGGTCACGAATAATAATGGCTAACATGTATTGAGCACTTTTTGTCAGGCCCTGTCTAAGCAATTTTCTTGCATTAGTTCTGACTCTGTATGACAAGTTAATGATGGAGTTACTCCTGTTTACAGATGAGGAAACCAAGGCCCAAAAGGTTTAAGTTATTTGCCCAACATATTACAGATAGTGTGTTGCAAAGTCAGGATTCGAACGCAAGCTGTTTGGTGCGTGGTCAGTAAACGCTGGCTGTTGTGGGGACAGGGTTCTCTGTAAGATTGAGGAGTCACTCATTGGACTTTCTGTCTTATCCACTGGGCTTGTCGGAGTGCGTCCCACGCTGGTGGAAGATGACGTATTACACAGGCAAAAGGGGAGCTTCTGGGGGAAGGGAGAGTCATCTGGCACACACGGCTGGGTTCATGGAATCTGGGGTCAGGATTAGCCCGGCACCACCGTGTCACTGCCTTCTGTCAGGAGAATGAAGCCCCTCTGAGAAGTATTACCAGAAAGAGCTCTACACGCTCAACCAAATGGGTCGACTGTATACCCACGTCTCTTCACAGCCTCGCTGCCTGTCACTTAGCCAGCGAGCCTGGAGACGTATATATTTTTCCCCATTTTAGTTTAGCGATCATAATAAAAGTGAAGTCTATTAGGATGAGTTTCTGCCCAGGCTCAGTAAATCTCTTCAAACGCTGTTCAGCCCCAGATTTCTGTTAGTCTTGGCCACTGGGGAGGCTGTGGCACACACCAACTGTCAGCCCCGGCGAAAGGCCCACGACACGGGCTCTGCTAAATGCAACTCAAATGGAAACTTTGGAATATAAATATTGAAGCGACCCAGGGTGAATACAGGGGAACCAGTTAGCTAAGCTCCTCTCTTACATGCAGGGGATGCTAAATTATTAAAACTTTAATAAATGTAATAATAAATATTTGATGTTGAATTATGGAAGGCTTTGCAGACACAGTAAAACTGAGAAATGACTTGTTATATCTGCATTAGAAGTTAAACCCTTTCAAATGGGACTTCTGATGTTGAAATGGGGCTGCATCTCTTCAGGAGAAAAGACAGAGAAGGGAGAGACAGAATGATTCTTTCGCAAGCAGAATGAGCTGGGAGTCAGGACACCTGGGTTTCGGTCCTGAGTCCGTACTAAAGACACTGATGAGTGGCATTTTGGGCATGCCTTACTGGACAGAGGCCTTCCACACAATTTCTCGTATGTGACCCTTATAGCCATCTTCCCAGGTCGATGGTATTTTTAACTCCCCCTTTTCACAGAGGAGACAGCTGACATTCTAAGACCTTAAGCAGCATTGGTGAGAAACAAGTCAGAATTTGACCATAGGTTTCTGATCTCAAGAGCCAACTTCATCCACCATCTCGCCATGCCTCCCTTGCCGTGTGGAAACCCTTTCTGGTCTTTATTCATCAGGGGACAGCAACCCAATTTAAATTAGCGAATGACAACTGTATTAGAAGGGTGCTGTGATCATGACTGGAAGAATAAGAAGTCAGCTTTGCCACAGAGATGAGGCGAGTGGAGGGAATTCCACGGTGTTAGGATGCTCTCTCTCTCTACCGCATTGTTCCAGTATAGCTGCCTGCTCTCTCTCCTCCCCGTTCCCAGCCCAGGGCACTGGTGTGGTAGTCACGGCTCCCCACGATCCTGTGCTCTTACCACTAGGGAGTGAATGCTTCTCTTCCTTGAGTTGCTGTTTGAAAAATCCTAGAGAAGGAGCCTTATTGGCCTGGCATGGGTTAAGCTCTCCCCTCTAGATTCATCAGCTGTCTGTGATTAGGGGGAAGGCTCCCAAAGTGCAGACACAGCCATGGGAGGAAGTGGGAGGACCATGAACGAAACATCTACTCCACCCATGCCTTCAAAACCCTCCCTGGGCTTCTGTTTATCCATTTTACCTTAGAGGCTGGACTAAATCAGAGATGGCAGATATCAGACATCTCATTTGCCAGCTCAGATAAATGAGTTGGGGCTGCCCAGGACATCACATTGGAAAGGTTTTTGAGGCTACAGACAGACTCAGCTGGGGGAAGTGTCATGATCAGTCCCTGGTGCCTGGTGCTTCAGTATCAGATGGCGGTTGTAAGAGAAGGGGCAGGTATTTGCCATCTCGGAACTTGGTGGTAGGGGTCCTTGCAGTTTTGCTTCTGATTACTTGGTGATTATATTCACCTGCAAAATGAAGAGATTTATGGTTGCTGAGATGCAGAAGGAAGCTAGTCAAGTGGATGGGACTATTGAGGATGAGTTAGAAACAGAGCTGTCTTACTCTATTTATCTGTTTTTATCCATTTATCTGTTCTCTCGGGGTATATTTCAATAAACTCATCTTGATGCCAATAAGTTTTCTGAAATAAATTTCTGGCTTGAGGCAGAGTTGAAGCCTCCATATAGGTGCTTCCTCGATACTGTCTGGCACTATCATTGTCACTTGTATTAAAAATGGAACACTCTAATTTAAGCTGTAAATAGACCACCCACAATACAAGGGACTTGAACTGCAGCTTAATGTTCCAGGGCGTGTTTAAACAATTGGTAAGCTCACTAGAAGTGAGCTGCCATCACATCAATGGTTCTGAGTTGATAGAATCCCCTCTGCCTGCATGGACTCATGATGTCCCCTTAGAAATCCTTGTCCTGGTCTCGCCTAGACAGGCCGAGCTTTAGATTATACAAGCCAGCAACTCAGGGACAGTGGTCACTAAGATAAGCTAAGATGAGCAATCCTTTTTCCTTCTAACGCTCACTCTTCCCTTGGTGTATCTCACTCTCCCAGGTAAGTACCACTCTGCTTTGCACCCAATGCACACACACACACACACACCCTCTCCCCAGTGCAGAGTCTGGTTACAAAGGTGATTTGGATATTTCAGTGACTAATTCATTGATCTGAGTATTAACCAAGGAAGCCAATATTAAAGGGGGTCCCAAGAGGAAGCCAATGGCATGCTCAAGATGGGAGAGGTTTACCAAGGGGCGATGTAGAGAGCTGGGGGGAGATTCTAGGAAAGCAGTAAGACATACGCTGTACACTGTGGGTCATGTCAGTGGGTCAAGGTGAAGGTGAGGTTACCAAAATCTGGAGAGGATTCCATGGAGAGTGCTGCCTGGCAGGATCTATGCCCTTTGGTTAAGGGACACAGACAAGAAAGAAGCCCAGGGAATCAGTGTTCCAGTCTCACTCATCTGCCTCCCACCAGACCTTCTGCTGGTGCCCCTGTGGGCTAACCCAGTGGGAACCCAGACAAGAGAGCCTATTGAGACATTCCATCAATGTCTGCCTCCTGAGGCACTAAACGAGGGAAGGGGGAGCCAAGGGTGGCTGTGGAGGGGCAAATGGAAGAGATCTAGTGCAAACATTAAGTCCATCCATCCTACCTTCAAAATGTCCATGCCCAGATGTCCTCTAAAGGCCATACACCTTCCTCTCTCCATGCCCTTGCCGGTGCTGTCCTCTGCTTAAAATGTCCTAATACTTACTTACAGGCTCTCACGTGAACCTGGCCCACTACCCCTCATCCATCACAGCCTTGCAGAAGCGTCACTTCCTCTGGGTAGTCTTTCCAGAATGTGTTCTTCTTCCATCCTCCCAGAAACAGAGGCCCGCGTTGCCTTGTTCATGCTGCTGGAATATGTATTCCTTAACTATGGACAGCACATTGCCTTGCCTTATAGTTCAGTTGTAGATGAGTACTCCCACTCTGCCCCCACGTGGTAACCTATATGTTCTTAGAGGTCAAGGATTGAATCTTCCCATTCCCAGTTCTAGGCACAGAGAAGGGATACAGAATGTTTTGATGACCCCACTTGGATGTGGCCATCTTGGCATGATTATGGGGATACTGTGAATTACTAATAAATTGTTCAACAAATATCTTTACACTGCCTCTGAGTATCACTCAATCCTCCTGCGTAAAAATGCCCTTAGCATACATAGCCCCATTAGCACTTCCTTCACAGTGCTTGTTGTATTATATTATAAAATCCATATTGTTTCAGAGTGGTCCAAATAACACCATTACTTTGGGGTTAGTAAATGTGACAAAATAAGTACAGAGAGGGTTCCCTACTTTGAAAGGTTTGAGAAATCCTGTTATAAATGAAGTTGCTACATTGATTTCTTGGTGGCAGTCTTCCCAAGGACATTAATACGTTAGTGAACATCATGAATCTTCAGGACGGGAAGTCTGCACACCGCAGCCTCCCCAACGCTGCTGGACGACATGCAGGCTCTGGACCAGCAGTCCCTGACGCTCACTTCAAGTAATACCATGTTAGTCAGTTGAGACTCAGAGGCTACACGTGTTAAACCAAACGTCCCAGAAAGAGGGTGCTGGTTCCCGGGGGGGTCTCTTTCAAAGCGCACACATTTGTGTGGGAAGGAGAGGTGGGGCCTGGCCTCTTCTGTTGGCTTGTTGTCAAGCCAGTGGGCCCCTGAGCTCCGTGTCTGTCTCACGGGGCTCTCATGGGGGGTGGGCGCAGGGTTTGGGTGGGATGGGCATGCTTGGGGATATCAGAGAGGGAACAAATCCTGGACAACTAGAACTGTGAGGTCACCTAGGTTGGCAGAGGAGGAAAAGGAACTAGCAAGGAGAAAAAAGTAGTGAGAGAGAAGGGAAACTTCATAGCAACCCAGCCTTTTCAAACTCTTAATTTCAGCCTTACGCAGTCATCAGTAGCACAAACGTCAGCACTGGATGCCCCACCTCAGACCCCAGCTCTGGCACTCGCTGTCTGCATAACTGTGGGCAAGTTATTTTACTCCCCCTCTGCCTCAGTTTCCATATTTGCAAAATAGAGCTGTCTGCACCTACCACATAGGATTGCTGTTGAAAATCAAGTGAGTTGATTCAGGATGTGTTTGGCACAAAAATGTTGGCTATTACTGTTATTACAATATTATGATGATTTAGCCCCAATCTGATTCAGTGCAGGAATCCTGATGAGGCTCTTTTTAAATCTTGCCTTTTCAAAAAGAATTGTGGTTTGTGCCCTTTGTATACTCTTCTTTCCCCTGTTGGGGTTTTGTATTCAGTAAGTACTCATTAAATGCATGATGATTGATGGATTGGATTGTGACTCGAAGATGATTGAGAAAAGAGAGTCTCATAGCAGCATTTCTCACAATAGATAAAATGTAGAAGCAACTCAAGTGTCCATTGAAGGCTGAGGGGATAAACAAAATGCGGTCTATCCATACAATGCAATCTTATTCAGCCTTAAAAAGGAACTGGATTCGGACATAGTCTACAGTATGACTAGACCTTGAGGACGTTATATGCTAAGTGAAATAAGCCATCGGACAACAAGGACAAATACTGTATGGTTCCACTTATAGAAGGTGTTTACAGAAATCACAGAGACGGAAAGTAAAATGGCAGTGTCCCAAAACTGGGAGAAATGGGGAATGAGGTTATTGTTAAATGGGTTCAGAGTTTTTGCTTTGCGAGGTGAAAGGTCCTGGAGGTGGGTGGTGGTGATGGTTGCACGACACTGTGAATGTACCGAGTGTCGCTGAACTGAAAAATGGTTAAGAGAGTGATTTTTGTTATGTATATTTTACCAAAATACCAAACTATCTTTAAATGGGGGTAAGAATAAGAAAATGGGAGAGAGAATGGATTGGGGGAAGCCTGCACATCTGTCCCAGCCAGTCCTAGCGAGCCCTGCTGGGCCTCTCCAAGGCATCCCAGGCGCAGAGGCCCTGCGCAGGGAGTGTGGCTCCATAGCCCATCGCTCCCTCCCTCCTCCCCCCAGGCACGCGTAGCCCTGTCCGCATCCCGCTCCGTACAACAAGACTGGGTTAACCACAGTGAAATGGAACAGCCTGAGAAGGTGTGGGGCGTGGATCCGGATGTGCACCCTGAGGACGCACAGGTGCCGGACGATGGATGAGTCCACTGTGAGGTGTGCAGTCCCAGCGGGTGAATACAGCATTTGGGAGGCATGATGGGAACTAGGGAAGCCCATGGTTGCACGTACTTCAGAAGGGCCAGGTTCCAGGGAAAGATGAGCTACTGTAGGTCAAGAGGAAAAGGCTCACTGTAAAATGGGCTTCAAAGGGGATGATTTTTTTTTTCCCTTAGAGGACATTGGGCAATCTCTGGGAACATTTTTGGTAGCCACAGCTGGGAAGGTGCTACTGGCATCTAGTGGGTAGAGGCCAGAGATGTTGCTAAACACCCTACAATGCACAGTGCACCCCCCCGTCCCCGTAAAGAATTTCCAACCCCACATTTCAGTACTCCCAAGATTGAGAAGCCCTATCTTAGATGATGTTATATTAGCCCCATTGAACAGATGAGGCAACTAAGGAGGTTTGATTTCCAATTTGTGTTCATTCTACTGCACCCTTTTAAATACTCAGTTCTAAAGGGGTTGGGGTGTGGGGCAGGTTAGTAAGCCAGGAGCTGAAGCATGAAGAGAACAGCTGGCACGCATACACTTAGCCTGGGGCGACAGGAATTGGTCTCAGGAATAAGGCCATGGCGTGGCCCACAAATGAGCTTTTGGAGCTCTTCCCTCTGGGTCCCATGGGTGCCCGGCAGAGCCAAGCTGGGCTGCTTGGGTCTGGCTCTGGGGTGTGGGGGCGAGTGGTAGCCTGGCAGGCAGGTCTGACAGCAGCTGCTTCTGCAAAGTGAGCCAGGCACCCGCCCTCCCTTGCTGTGACGGATTTTGAACATTAAAAAAAGTTTATAATCCCAGTCAGGCAGGCATAAATAACAGCGCCTCTGTGCAGAAGCAGCTGACGTGACTTATGACCCCATCACCATGGCAACAGGAACACAGCAGGCACAGGCACAAAAGCGCCAATCTAGCCTGACAGCCCTGCGTGGGGGCCCTGATGGAGAGGCAAGTGTTCTGGAGAAAGGATGTGTTCTCCGGAACTCACTGCCCATTCGTCTTCATTCTGCACCGGAGCGAGCCCCTGACTTCCTCCCCTCTGGCGCCATCCCCAGCTAACAGGTTGCATTCCCCACCATGTTCTGTGTGAGAAGGTGATTTCTTCGTTTAACCGGCCCTCCGGAAATTTGCAGAACAGACCCGTTAGAGCCTGGGAAGACCCCGCTGGGCCTGCCTGGCCATGCTACCTCCACCATGAGTTACGATGATAGCTCCCACGTCTTCAGCACCAATCCATACAGACGCTGGGCAGATATTTCTTCCACATCACTGGTCAGTTGGCCTCTTAGATTTTCTTCCTGCCTCCCGAAGCTCTACCCTAAGCCAACTTCTGCCTGCAGCTGAAGTGCATTCCTCAAGACTGCAAACCTGCTTTCAACCTTTCCATCTCTCCCCTCTGCCCATTGTCAGGAAGATGAAGCCTAAACTTCTCAGCAGGACACCCAGCCCTGTTTCTCTCTTCTGTCATGTCCCTAGGTCCCTCCTAGAGGCCCCAGCCTTCTTGAGTGCTTTTAGTTCTTCATTCCTTTTGTTCCTCCTGCCTAAATACAGGCATCATCTGCTGTTCATCTGGGTGCCTTCTACTCATCCGTCAGGGCCCAGAATACGGCACCTCCCCCAGGAAGCCTTGTCTAATCTTGAAGGCCAGTGTAGAAGCCCTATGTCTGCCTGTTCTCAGCACCTGCCATCTCCCCATTGCTGAACTCACCCTCACCACACAGTGCTGCTGCGCGTCAGGGCTACTGAGCTCCTTGACCCCTCCACTCCTACACAGTCACCATGTCCTCTCTCTAGGCACTGCTATCACCTCCTCACTGTACTTCCTGCCTTCCCTCTTGCCATCCTCAAATTTGTGCCTTAGATGGCAGTCAAAGGGATATTTTTGCCAACACAAAATCCTAGTCATGTCATTCCTGATCGAACCCATCCGGAGTCTCTCCCTGCCCTTATCAGAAGTCTAAACTCCTTGCCTACCCCTTGCCTGCATGTCTGGCCTCCATCCTACATTGCACTGTGTACCTGGCCATGTGGCCGTGGTTCATTTCAAGTATCTTGTATGCTTTCTTGTCACCAGGCCTATTGTGGATGCTCAACATTAAACACTGCCCCTGGTCTCCAATGAGTAAGGTCATTCTTGCTTGTCCTTTAGCTCTCAATTTAAATGTCTCCTCTTCTAGGAGGCCAGGTCTTATCTCCTTAGATGAGCTTAGGTGAGTGGTTCTCAAACTGGGCTACATATGTCTCACCTGGTGAGCTTTTAAGACTCATGGATGCCTGACAGAACTAGTGGGTAAAAGTTTGAATGGAACAGAATAGTCACATCACCTCAAATCCTCTCTCTAAAGCAACCTCCTGGTATGATGCACTGAGAAGGCCACAGCATCGCTTCTGGGGGATTTCTGCCAGAATCACATAACCCGGATCTCATCATCAGCAAATGTGAGGCAGACCCAGATTGAGGGGCACTCTATAAAATAGCTGACCTGTGTCTTTCAGAATGACAAGGTCACAATAGACAAAGCCATCCGAGGAGCTAGCCAAACTAAACGAGTCCAAAGAGACCGTGACAACGGAGGGCAGCATATAAGCTGGGACTCTTTTATTTTATTTTATTTTTTTCACTTTTACTGAGATATAATTCACAAATAAAATTGCAACATTTAAAGCGTGCAATATGATTTGATATACATATATAGTGAAAGTATTTCCACTGAGCTGGGATTTTCTTTGGCAATAAAACACATGAGCAGGGGCTGCTTGAAAAAATTTGTAGATTAGGTGATAGTCCTGTAGCAACGATAATCTCCTGATGTCAATAACTTTATATTAAAGTTATAAAAGATATCTTTGTTTTTAGAAGATGCACGCTGAAGTATTTCAAGGTTAGAGGGCATCACAGCTCTGAGTCTCAAATAGTTCAGAAAACAAATATGTGAGTCCCTATATTGTGTGCGCACACAGCACACACGTAACTACACACATGAGCTATTTCATGGTGGCGCTCGGCAGCAGTTTTTAAAAGCTGCCCATTTGTTCAGTGTGTGTGTGTGCGTGTGTACAGAGAGAAAATGAGATAAAGGAGATAGAAAATAAGAGAAATTGGAATGCATGATTTCTCTAATTTAGTTCTTCTTTGTCAAGATCGTTTTGCCGATTCTGGGTTCCTTGTTTTTCCATATGAATTTGAGGGTGAGCTTGCCAATTACTATTTTTTTTTTAAAAAAGTCTGGGATTTTGACAAGGACTGCATTGAATCTGTAGGTCAGTTCTGGGGAATATTGCCATCTTAACAATATTGAATCTTTTAATCCATGAACGTAGGATATCTTTCCATGTATTTAGATCTTAAGTTTTTTCAGCATTGTTTTACTTTTCAGGATAAAAGCCTTGTGTTGCCTTGTATTTCTAAGTATTTTATTATTTCTAATGTTATTATAAATGGATTCATTTTCTTAATTTCACTTTCAACTTGTTCATTGCTAGTATATATAAATATAGTTGATTTTCGGACACATAATTTTTATCCTGAAGCCTTTTAAAATTCATTTCTTAGTTCTAATTGTGTGTGTATATGTATATTCCTTAGAAATTTCTATATCTCAAATCATATCATCTGTGACTAGAGATAGTCATATTTCTTAACAATCTGGAGAGATTATATTTCTTCTTCTTGCCTAATTTCTCTTACTAGAGCTTCCAGAATAACATTAATAGATGAGGAAAAGTTTACACTTACTCTTACAGCTGTTCTGTAGGTCCAGTATTATGTTAAAATAAGAAGTTACCCTGGCCTGGTAGCTCAGTGGGTTAGAGCGTCATCCCAATACACCAAGGTTGCGGATTCAATCCCCAGTCAGGGCACATGCAAGATTCAACCAATGAACATATAAGTAAGTGGAACAACACATGGGTGCTTCTCTCTCTGTCCCTTCCTGTCTCTAAAATAAATAAATAGCACTGAAGGGCCTACCTTACAGAATTCTGATTTAGTCAGTCTGGGGTGGCACTTAGCCAGCAACTTTAATAAACCAACCAAAAAAGCTTACATTTGGTTCTAATGTACAGCCAGGGTTGACAAGCTCTAGATCAACCTCTCCGAAAAGCAGCCTCTTTCCTTCCCCATCTCAGCCACCAGGCAACACTGAGAACCCAGTGCAGGGCCTGGGACTCAGAACATGCTTAATACAGGGTACGAAGCATTTGTGTTAAGAAAAAGAAATATATCCTGTTGGCAGCAGCAATCCTGGAGGACACGGTAAAACCTTTCAACGTTCTTGCTGTCCAGCTACCTGGACTCCAGAACCAGGGGCTTGAAAATTCAAACTGGAAAGTGAGTGTGCAAAAATAACTAACTCACCTAGGCCCCTCTGGGCCTTCCCCGCCTTCCTCGGATTGGGCACCCGGCCCCAGCACCGTACCTGCAGAACTGTCAGGAAACTGGTGTGGTTACAGTGCCTTAATGGTCTGCTCTCTTGCCAGAATGGTTCCTAGGAGAAGGCGTAAGGGTTTTGGACTCAAGCAGATTCAGATTTAATTTTGACTTGAGTTCAGCCTCTTGATGTGTCATTGGGCATCTTGCATAACCTGGCTAGCCCTGAGTTTCTTTATGAGTAAAACAGGATCATTATATCTTATTTTCAGCTGTAAAAGGTCAATGAACTGATTCGTTGATGCCAAACAATCAGCAATTAATAAGTGCTGTTACTGCCTCGGTGAATGGGGGAGTTCAAATCACTAACAGGCCTTCTGCTATCAGATGTTTGTGGAGAAACTTCTGGGTCTGAGATGCAGGAGGTCAGAGAGACAGTCCCCTCCCGCCCTTCCTTTTAGAAGAGAGAAACAGGCATCGAGGTGACATGGGGCTGCCTATGGTCACACTGTGGGAGAGTGGGGCCGGCCACCTGGGTCCCCACCGAGGGGCCCTTCAGATTTTACAGGTGGCATCGCCATGGCCCAGCTCAGCACAGGTGACCATTCTTCTGGAGTCACGGGTGGCCGAGCAGGAATTGGGCCCCTGGTTGGAGGCTGTAATCAAAACAGGCGTGAGCCCTGGGGAGGCAGCTCTAAAAGCTGTTGCTCAGCCGCTGAGACAGAGGCTTGAGGCCAGTATCAGCGGCCCTTGGCTCCTGACAGCAGGTATGGATGATGAATGGGCAGCTTAACATGATGGAGCAAATTGATCATTGCATCACCGACCACAACTTATTCATTTCTGCAAAGAGGGCAATTCATTATCCAGCATGTCACACTGCCCATGTCATCGCCAGAGATAAAAGCCCGAGGCCTCACAGCCTGTGCTTCTCATCACATCACACCTCTTCTTAATGGGCAAGCAAGGATGCTGAGACGGAGTGCTGGGTGCTTCAGGCTGCTCCAGTGTCTCTCTCAGCTGGCCTGACACTGGGGGCTGTTTCTTCTTCACGGGGAAATGAATAGGAGCAAAACTCACGGGCTTTTAAGCTAATCAACAGCGAGTAGGATGCATCTTTCAACCCAGGCTTCTAGTCTCTGGAGCATGATGTTGAGAGGGATTCTGAGACTGCATGTGAGCACAATCAGAACGAAAGCCAGAATCGATTAGTGATGGTTGCAGCAGCTCTAGAAAAAGGAGTGAGTAATACATCATGTGCAATCCTCCATTCAGAGTTAGGGATGGTCGGACTCTTTTATACAACTCTCAAAGTCCTGTCAAATACTAAACAGCATTAAGAATAAACTAAAAAGCAGTTAAAATGGTGTGCAGTTATAAGACAGTGAGTGAACGCTGACATTTCCTTGTTATTTCAGTCAATACACTAGTTCTCGACTATAGTCGCACAACCCACAGGTTTGTCCAAAGAAGTTTTCAGGTACGTTGCAAGAAATGTAATGCTGAAAAAAAAATTTAGTTACTCTGGGTTTGTAATATGTGAAACTGCAGGGTCTCAACCCGGAGGATAGATAAGTTGCAGAAAATATAATACTAATATTATTACTCAAGTTTGAAACGATTTTCTTTTTTTAGAGGGATTTTTAGATATAGTGGATTCAAAGTAATGAGTAAAGTAGTAGTCCTCACTTGAATTCTGGAACGCTTTCCTGAGTGGAAGAAATAAAAGTGTGATCATAGAAAACCTGCTGGTGATAACTTGTGCGCTCATGTATCCTCACTGACCGAATCTGCAGTATCTCCCGGAATTTCTGTCTCGAAATAGACACCTGAGCTTCATCTACCTCTGCAGCTCTCTCACTGACCTCCAGGATGTGGCCCGGCCTTCTGTGGTCGAGGGAAATTCTTCTGGATCTCACGCACTCCAGTGTATTGAAGGACCTCACCCTGTTGCACTCTCACCCTCCTTCATTGTTGCAGTAGAAACCAGACTGTCTTCATAGGCAGTGACAAAAACCAACCCTAAGCAGCTCATGTATACATGGGAACCTGGTGGCGGTCCTGACTGGAGTTGACGGTGATGGCAATGTGTTTACTTACCCAGTATGTAGAAAACAGAGCTCTCTCTATCCCGTCCTTCCTTGTCTCAGCTCCCGTCTCTGTGTTGACCACATTATTTTCATGCTTTCCGTAAGGTGTAAGGTATGGGCACCAGGAAGTCTCAAGACATCTGTCTTACATCTTGAAATAAAGGAGCAGGGCATCCCGCTTCCTCCCCGTGTTGTGTAAAATCCCAGGGAAGGATTTATATTGGCCCAGCCAAGTGCACATGCCCTTCGCTGGGAGAAATGCTGATAAAGGGGGTCAGGTACTGTGATCGGTCAGGTCGGGCATATGCTGTGGCCAAGACGGCAGACTACTTTCATATTCGCTCCTGAATCTTCCCCCACCCATAGCCATGTGGAGCGATAAAATGATAACACTGGAAAAGAAAGGAAAAAAGGAAGAAAAAGAAAGTTGGGTGATGTTGCCAGAACAAGATGGAAAGAGATGCTTTTCAGATGAAAACAACTGCCCGTGACAATGTTTAATTTCTCCTTTAGTACTGGCCTTTTTATTTTGCAGTATTTAAACACATTCAACCATATCTCATTAAAAATAAATAATGATCATTGGAAATACAATAGTAATTCTCTCTTTTAATCATGCTTTCTCAGCTATCCACTTATCTCTTTCCCTTTCTTAACAGCCAAATTTATTAAACAAGCGGTTTATTTGTGTAAATTCCTATCCACTTTTTAGCTCACTTAGAAATAGCTCCCTTAACCCCAGTGGTTTTTGACCAGGGACAATTTTGCCCTCACCTCTGGACATATGGCAACATCTGGAAATAATTTTAGTCACTACAACTGGGAAGGTGCTACACGCTTCTAGGGGGTAGGGGTCAGGGATGCTGCTAAACATCCTACAATACACAGGACACCCCACACCCCTGCCCCAATAACAAAGAACTGAATAGTTCAAGACTGAGAAATCTTGGTTCCTTCTCATAAAGCTATCTCTTTACTCCTGATTGCCTTGCATATTCTTTTGTGGACCTCCCCAAGAGTTCATGCACACTCTGAGCTGATGCTGAAATAACCACCACCACCAAACAATGGAGAAAAAAACAACCTGCCATTTATTGAGCATTCGCCATATGCCAGGCAATGAGCTAAGTGTTTTTTTACGCAACTGCCATATCTAATTCTCACAAAGACATTCTAAGATAGGTACTATTACTGTATTTCAAGTCACACATCCTTCTTTCGTGGCAAGCCAAGATTTAAACTAAGACTATCTCTTCCAGAGGCTGTGCCTTTAACCACTAAGCAGTAAAGGCCCCGGAACCCCTGGAACCTTCACTGTATCCACCAAGATGCCATGAGGGGAGGCTCTATCCATCCTCCTCCTAGACTGGCCCCCTTGGACATTGACACATTGCAAAATTGGGCATACCCTGACCCTGCACCCGGCTCCCGGCAGGCTCTAGCACCTGCACTGGCCGTGGCCCATCTCAGCTCGTCATCTTTTTTTATTCTGCCAAAGGAGAAGATCTTGGCATTCCTTAAAGCTGAGATCTATGAGGAAGAGGCAGGGAGAGGGAGAGGAGGAGAGCGAGGAGGAGGAAATGGAGGGAGGGAGAGGGACAGAGAGATCTATAGACAGGGAGAGAGGAATCAGTATTTCTCTAGCAAATTTTCAAACAGTGATGACACATATGTTGTAGAGAACTCAAGTAAAACTTTAAAAATATATCAGTTTATATCACTTAGATGCAACAAATAATTCTAGCACTGGGGCTGACATATTATAAATAGACGCTGCATTCTGCATAGCCCTTTTGGATAGTCACCAAGCACAGAAGTATATTCAAGCCTCAGGTCCAGTGCTTGCCAAACTCAGTTGACCTTGGATCTCTTTTTCAGAGATTACTGATGAACAGTTTATTGAAATATATTTTGAGACGTGCTAATCTAATTGCTGTTGTGGTAGTACAAAAATAAACCAAAATACACATACTCCTCCCTCTCTGTCAAAATACATACACATATACACACTAGCAAGGAGCATACCTACTATCAACATCTTGGCTTCTAAATACCATGTTCGCTAAAAGGAATCCAGTTTCTTTGAAGAAATTATTGATTCCAGGACTAGGACAAGGAAAATAAAACATTTTGTCTCAGAAAGAAAGTCAGAAAGATGGAGGCATGTCAAAGGACACAAGAGTCAGCTTAGAGAAGCTTCCATTGGCCACATTTAATACAGTTTGGGCATCAATATAAATAGTTATAGTAACATATTATAACCCAGCCAAAAAGTAGGAAACCATCCTTCAATACTAATCTACTTAATAAATGAATATATTGAATGTTTGATAAAGAGATACATATTTTCAAAGTACCCCAAAAATAATTACAGAGGGGGGGAAGTGATTTTACAGTAGAGAAGACCAACTTGCAGACACCACCATAATTGAATGAATGAAGTGAAATCACTCTGAATGGGACAAATTAAAATCCTGTGCCACCTGATAGGGTGCCCTGACCAAGAAACATGACTGGGGTGACACCCTTTCCCAAAGATGCTTTACCTAAATTTGATAATAAGGAAACATCAGACAAACCCAAATTGAAAGAGGGTGGTAAGTCAAAAGCTTTGTCACTGTAAGAAACATCCACACCTATAGAGGATTTTTATGAAAATTTATTTGAGCCAGAGAGAAGATACACCTGAAACAAGATCTCAGCAGACTGAGATATAGGCTTCAGAGAATAACAGTTTTCCACTTCTTGTGTGCATTTGAGATTAAGGAGGGAGAGTAAGAAAGATTATCTGAAGGTGGGAAGTAGCAACACGGGGATGGGCTTGCAGGTTAGTTAAGATTCTGTGCTGTCTTGGGGGTGGGTGGTCACGGGGCGATTGGTTGACGGGGTAGTGAAGATTTTGTGCTCTCTTGAGGGAGGTCCAGGTTCATTTCAGAGGTGTGTTAATGCAGAGGCACAGAGACAAGAGACAGGGCTTGCTTAAGGCAGAGATAAACCTTTCACTAAAAATTGTAAGCCTACGGTGTGAATACCCACCATGGCCTCCCTAGTTAGAATTAATAATCAGGTCACCTGGGAGATTACTTTCCATAGAACCCCTTTTTTATCGTCTACAGCTTCAAGATTAGGAAAGAGAAAAAACAAAACAAAATGAGGATACATTCTAGGCCAAAAGACATGACAAATAAAGGCAATACATAATTAATTCTGACCTGGGTCCTTTTCCCTAAAGGATATTCTGGAACATTGCATAATTAATTCTGGCCTGGATCCTTTTCTTTAAAGGATATTCTGGAAAATTTGGCAAAACTTGAATGGAACTTGAGGATTCTGTAGTAGTAATGTATCAGTGTTAATTTCCCAATTTTGATAATTATAGTGTTGTTATGCATGAGACTGATTTTGTTTGTGGAAAATTCTGCAAAAGTGTTCGGACTCACGGGGAATCTGGTTGGCAACTCACTCTCCAGTGGTTCCTTGGAAAAGATTCTTGGGTCTGATCAGGAATCTAAAACTATTGCTTGAATCAAAATGTTATTCTTTGAGAATGAGTCCTTTTCTCTACTGGCCAAATCTGGATCAAAGAAACCTTTTCTTGGATATTTTCAAGAGGAATAAAAAAATGTAGCCTATCTCTGCCTCCTCTCTTCTTTTAGAAGAGTCTAGGGATGAGGGGATCCCCAGGAGCACAGGCGAGAGAAAGTCATTGAGATGGAAAATCAAAGTTGTTTACCCATTAATTACTCAGTGAAATCTGCAATGTGCTCCCTTTGGGAAACCAGAAGTATCTTCCCAGAAGGCATATCAACCTCATCAACTTAACTGAGACATCTCTATGGGACTTCCACATTCATTATCCCATTTGTTCCTCAAGCAGTCCATAGAGGCAGAATGCACATAAAACATGAATCTCATTCCACACCTTAAGAAACTAAGCTCCACCCCCTCCACCTCGAAGAAGTGAAGTGACTTCCCAACACCACACATCTGGCAGCTAATGGTTCAAAGAATCATACCTAGAACTGTCTCATTCCAGAGACCCTTTCAAGTTTACCCACTGCCTTCCAAGATACACATCAGATAGATTACCTGCAAGAAATAGCAATGGTCCGTCTATGTCTACCCGTATCTTCCTCTTCTCTCCCCATATCCTGCCTTAGCTTGTTGAAGAACTTCGTCCTGCTCTTTCCTATCTTGAAACGTAAAGGCGATCTCATTTTTGGCAAAGTGCATCCTTGTGGCCAATCACTCAAGCTAATTGAAGGCTGTGGTTCTAATTCCAGGTATGGAGGTGGGGAGTGGGGTGGGGAAAGCCTTCGCAGATAAAGGTGGTGCATTAATCCTCTGGTCTGCATCAGTCCTGGACCAGTCCCTGTTCTCCTGTACCCAACCCTCTTCCTGCCCCTCAGGGCCCCTACCTCAAATTCTTCAGATGATGAGACCCTTTTTCCTTTCTCAAAGCCTTGATTCCCAAGTCTTACTGAACGACAGTTCAAAGTAGACACATTTGACCCTCCCCACCCTGCCCTTACGTTACCTTCCTCTCCTTCCCTCCTTCTGTTTATTATCTTCATCCTTCATCCTGGCGCTAACAGTTGAAGATCATTATTAGATTTCAAGAAAGTTTTGCGGCTGAGGAATTTATTAATTTTGCCCTTCGGCTGCAGAAAACCAATAATCGTTATCAGAGAATTTTAAAAGAGAATGCAAGGAGAGGGGTTGAAGTTGGGGATGGGGGAAATAAATAGATGCTTTCCAGTTCAGATGCTTTTAGGGTCCAAAGACTCTCCAGTTTTCTCATACCAGGTTTCGCACAAATTGGCAAGCAGCCTCGGGGATGGGAGAAAACTGCTGTTAGGAGAGATTGCTGGGGCCTGAGGTGTTCATAAAAGGCTTTATGCAAGAAGGGGTGGACTAGAGTGAGTGGGAGGGAGACAGACACTCATGATCATTCACAGAAAATGCAGGAAGGAACTGTGTGTGTGTGGGGGGGGCGGGGCTCGGGACTGTAACTTCAGCACTAAGAATGGTATTGAAAACAACTAGAAACCTCAGCATATTTGTGTTTAACAGAAGGGAAGTGGAATGAGGAAAGGAAGGGTGGGAAGGAGGGAAAGAGGGGTCATGAATGTAGGCTAGTGTGGTAAAAATCAACAGAACTATAAATAAGATTGTTTCTAAATGTCAGTTTGGTTGTGTCTTAACTTGGAGCGCCTTGCGCTTCCCCACCTCTCACCAATAACACCCTCAGGAAAAAGATTACACTTCCTTTTGGAGACACTGACTCCCTACTTGGTGTTCACTCCCCCCTTTCTTTGCTAAGCAACCAGGGTTTGGTGCAGGTACATACCCTGCGACTCGGGGCAAGATGAGCCCCACCCCTTTCTAGGAGCGCCATCATGACCTGTCTATTCCAAGGTGGTAGACGCGCACTGGCGGTGATGGGCCAGGGTTGGTATGGGAACCTGTGTCCTGGCCAGTGAGGCCTATGAGGGAGGGTCTTCTGGAAAATTTCTCCTTGTTTTTGAAACGGAAACACCATGACGAGGCCTTGCTTCCCGATTTTGGACTTGGCCATGTGAGGCTAGGACACCTGAAAATGTTCTGTCTTCTTTTTTCTTTCTTTCTTTTTTTTCCATTTGGGTTTGTCTGTCTAACTAGACTAAAAATTCTCTGGAGGCAGGAGCAATATTCTTTCCATCTTTGTAGCTCCAAAACTAATCACCGTGGTAGGCGCTGAGCTAATGAACGACTCCAATACACATCTACAGTCACTCCACTAAACCGATGGTGCAGTAAGGGCAGTTCATATGTACCTATTGGTTGGTTAGTCCCAGAGCTGCCCGCTGGACACTGGGCCCAAGGCAAGTGTCTCACAATATACATTAATGCAGGGTAGGGCAAAAGTAGGTTTACAGTTAAGAGTAAAAAAAAGTTTATTCTGGTATTATTATTTGTTAATTATGGTTTTATTTTCCATACTTTCACTCCACCGTGTATTCAGAAAGGGAGGCAGAGCATGAGAGCATCTCTGCAACCTCAGTTTTACTGTTGGAAAGTGTAAGTGTTGTGTCCCACTCATAGTGCATCAGTGGTATCCCCTTTGGGTGAATGAGAAGTTACATGTTTATGTCATATCGTTACCAGAAAGGGGGCCTGGCCCAGGGCCCCCTTTCTGTGTGTGGGTACTTGACTGCATGCAGAAAAGATTTCACAGCCACAGTCCCGGTGATTTTTAGAGGATGTTGATAAAAGCTGGGACGGTGAGACAAGGAAAAGCCTGGGATGGAAGAAGCAATGGGAGAGGGACTAGGTGGGGAAATGAGCCTCGGCAGAGCTGCTTTGGCTCACTGAGAAGTCAGAGAAAAGGGGACTTTGAAGGGCAGGTTTAGAAGGTTAGCCTGGGATGAGCCACCAGTTGCAGGCCTGGTGGGGTCCCTTAGAGTTTAGGAGATGTGTGCCTGTGGGCGAAGAAGCGGGGGGGGGGAAAGGCTGCGCGGCACGCTCCTGGGAGGGAGACATGCCCCTTGTCTTCCCGAGACCGCAAAGTGAGTCGTCTGGGAGAATAAACACACACTGAGGGCACCCGAGAGTAGAGATGGAAAACCAGGCCCTTGCCGACACAGTGGGGCTGAATTGAACGACTCTGAAATCCTCCCCATCCCTAGACTATCTGATAAAAACAACAATCTCTGTTTTATGGATTAAGCCAATTTCAGTCATGCTTTTCTGCTTCTTCGAGGCAAAGACATCCTCGTTAACACAGGGCCTCCACCTGGTATAATCCAATCCCTCGCAACATCTCGGCTCTTATCTCCCACCAGCATTGCCGGCCCTCCCTCTATTTTTCAGCCACATCCCATTGCTGGCGATCCCTAAGCACATCCGCTGCATGTCTTTGGTCATACTTTTCATTCATTCTTTCTCCCATGTGTCTGGAGGGCAGATCACATCTCTCCCCAAATCGACTGAGATGCCACCTCCTCAGAAAACCTTTCTACCTTTGACGTGGGGGTCTGCAGTGTGGAGGTTGAGACAAGGACTCAGGAGCCAGGCTGTCTGGATCGGAATTCTGGCTCTGCCACCTACTTGCATTATGACCTTGAGCATTTTGCTCAATCCTTTCCTCCATTAGTTTCTTCCTTTGAAAAATGGAAATAATAATAATACCTCCTGCATAGAGTAGTTATAAAAATGAGATGCACTCTTACATGTAAAAGGGCTGAAAACAATGCCCAGCACACAGCAAGCACTACAATTAGGGTTCTGATGGCCTGATTTCCTGTCTGTCTTCACAATGAACGGGTGCGTCCGTGAGCTCTTGCAAGGCAGAGACTCTTCTTCATTTCTTATCCTCAACACTTACCACAGAGGCGTGCATTGCTAAAGGGAGCACTTAAAGCGAAGCAAATGCGGTCCTGTGGGTTGGGACGCCAGGGACTGAAGTAGGATGGAGAGAAATGGGGTACACGGGATGGGGCATGCAGGTCCCGTGGGAGCCAGCCCCCTGGAAGCCAAAGACCCTGCACAGAGCAAAGCTCCACTGCGTGTCGTGTTCTGAGTGCCAGGCGAAGGCATGGGCTGTACCCTGAAGAAGTTAGGGAAGCGCAGGCGAGCCCGATCTGCAGAACTGCACAATCACGAGTGTATCCAGAAGATGAATCTGCCTTTTTTGTAAGAGCTTTTTTGAGATTCAATTTCCATACCATAACACTCACCCAGTTTCAGTGTACATTTCAGTGAGTTTGGATAAGTTTACAGAGTTGTGTAAGTGCCGCCAGAATCCAGTTTTAGAACAGTGGAATCTGGCTTCTCTAGCGGTGTGGGCTGAACTGTAGACAGTCGTTCACGAGCAGGCCACAGAGGCTCAGTCTTTTTGGTTAGGCCGGAAACGAAGGTGGCAGCAGCAGGAGGGAGCATCTCTCTGTCCTTAGTCTAAGAGCCTCTTCCAGGGCAGTGTGCACCTGAACCTCTGACCTCCTAGCCCGTAGGTGTGCGGTGAGTCCTGGTCCCTACAGTCGTTCCTTTTCCCTCTCAGGCCCAAAATTGACACATGATTTATTATATAATTTTTCCACTCATCCTTCCCTCCAGTCTCTGAGCTCTTTGATATTTAAGATCAGGGCTGATTGACCTTTTCTCCCCAGTTCATACCTACTGGCAGCAGGACCTGGCACACTGTAGGTAAAGATTTAAGATGGTTATGTCACTCAAGCACGCCATTAGTTATAATGCTGGCTTTGACTCCATCGCAGGAATGAGCTAACATGCCTGTAGTTTATACCCATCCAGGAGAGGGTATGGAAATGGGACAATGGAGAGGAGAGTTATGAACATAAAGGCTTTGGGTCAAGTGCATCAGCCACCCGTTCTGCAATCGTTGCTGTTGAGCTGTTCCCTTTTTGCTTTGTGTTGGGCTGAACTTGGCCTCTCATTGTTTCAATCTTTTTCACTCTACGAGGCTTCTAGAAATGTTCTTTAAAAGTCATACCACTTGTCTCTGGCAGCTTCTTCAGTGCAGAAAGATCTGTTCAGGGAAGCCCTCACAAGCTGTCCCTGACAGGCAGACTGTGTGCACACACATATCTGAGTGCTAAAATCAGTGTCTCAGCTTGTGCAAGAAACACAGGTCATTCATTGCAATCACGGAGTCCTAAAATAAAACTGATGATGGGGTAAGCATTTGGGAGCTAGAGGCAGGGTAGGGCCAGTATAAGGCTAGTACCTGGGACCCCAGAGTGCTTTCTGGGTCTAGTACCCAAGAGGTCCAGAGCCAAGGACCAAGTTATGAAAACTGGTAAGGAGGATGAGAAACTATAAACCCTTAAGGGAGGTTGGAGGGTCAGGTGTCAGAGAAGAGGGAGGCCCAGCCAGAGGGGATGAGAGATATGAGTTCAGAGAATTTCAAGTTCAAAGTTAGCTGAGAGGGTCCTTAGCTAGGGCTACAAAAGGGCCAAGGCTTACACTGAACTCACCAGCACTGAGAGCTGAGGGCCTGAGCGCACACTCGACTGGAGTTGGCACCACAAGTGGCAGGACCACACTGGGTTAGTGTGTGTTTGTGTGTGTGTGTGTGTGTGTGTTATTCTTCTCAAGTTTTTAAAGTTTAAAGGGACTGATTTGATTTATTGAGTTACATTTTTTAAAAACAGAGAATCAGAAAGATGCTGCAATTTGCATGAGGACCTGTATGGAGACAATTAGTAGCAAAGACAGGATTGGGATCCAAGTAGTTCGTCTGCTAGGTCAGTGTTCTACTTGTCTGTTCATATTGTGTGGCTGAGTATCTCGCTCTCTTTTGGTAGTGCAGATCCAGTAGTCCCAACTGAGATGCCTAACTCTGACATCACTTGGTGTGACATAGAGGCTGCTTTGATGGAAAGGCAATTGACATCCACATAAAGCCTGTAGTCTGTTATTAGTATTGTTTCAATGTTAATTTCTTAGTTTTGATAAGTATATTGTGGTATATGATGATTAATTTTATGTCTCCACTTGACTGGAATGCGGAGTGTCCAGGTACTTGGTCAAGCATTACTCTGGGTGCTTCTGTGAGAGTGTTGTTGGATGAGATGAACACTTGAATCCACAGGCCGAGTGAAGTAGTGTGGGTGGGCATCATCCAGTCCGTTGAAGGATGGAACAGAACAAAAGGCTGACCCAGCCACATGAGAGAGAATTCCCCTTCCTGATGGTCTTCACACTGAGACACCAGCTCTGCCCACAGCAGCCTGCCAGCCTTGGACCTCAAACTGGGGCACTGGTTCTGCAGGTTTTGGCCTTGGAGCCTCCATAATCACATGAGCCAACTCTTCATCTTCAATCCCTTTCCATCTATCGCCTACTGGTGCTCTTTCTCTGGAGAACCCTGACTAATATATATCATTATACAAGATGCTAACATTCGGGGAAGTTGGGTGGATGGTATAGAAATTCTCTCTGTCTTTGCAACTCTTCTCTAAACCTAAAATTATTTCAGAATAAAGCACTTCAAAGAAAAAACAATCAGGTCAGAGTCGCAGTATCTAAGATTAACATAATTTCTTAAACAAAGGAACTTTAAAATCTTAAGAGAATGCAATGGTTAACTATAGTACTAAACAATGTGCTATTAGCAAGACTTTCTATCCCAGACTAATGGCCTCAGTGTTCTATGTGTTACCATTTTCTGGCTGAATCATTGGGAAGACTGACTGACTGACATGTTTCATTATTTCTCCCCTTCACCCTGGCACCTCGGTGCCATTACTGTCATGAGAACAGGCACAGAACATGGCTCTTCTCTCTGGCCTTCAGCACGGGGCCCACACATAGTAGGCTTCCACTAAAGATATTTTTTAATAAGTCAATTTGAAAAAAATATATAAAAGAATGACATGAATGATTTTATTTCCGTCTGTATGTCTAAAATACAGTTACCTAATTTTTTTAAAAAAAATGCTTTTTTTCTTTTTTTTTAAGAATTGAATGTGTGATGAGCCCTTTGCTAAATATGAGGATAACAAAAGAAAACCAGGCAATCCCCATCCTTAAAGGGCTGACAACCCTGCAGAGGGCCCACATGTTAGAAAATAATAACAGTAAAACATTCTTTGTGTTGAATATTTTGCTATGTGTTGGCTACTAAACAGGATTTTCTCATATGATCTCATGTCATCCTTAAATAAAGCATTGATGTTGGTACAGGCATTGTCTTTGTTATACCAGATGAGACAGTCGAGATGCTGTGAGGTTAACTCCCTGGCCCAATTACGCAATTCTAATTAAGTGGCAGAACTGGGATTTGAACTCATGACTGGCCTGCCAGCAAACCTGAACTTTTTACTACTGTGCTATATGATCTTTCTGAGCTAGAGCTACTTTTTCACACATCTGGGTTTTTTTTTTTTTAATTTTTTTAAATAGAGTTGTTACCCTAAGAGGAAAGATCCAAATTGTATTTCTTTTTGTTCCTTCGTATTTTAACACAGCTAGGTACACAGTAAAGAAAATAAATGCTCGTTGAATTAAGGAAATAAAGGTTTGAGAACAATGAGGACAGAAGGAATCCCTTCCTGGGAATTTTTTTTTTTAATACCAAGAACTATATCTCAGAGAGATGATCAGTTCTCTTCTGGAATTATCCCCCTGTGTACTTAAAAGTAATGAATTGCTATCAGTCTGAAGAAAACAATATTGTGATAAGATATGAAGGCCAGATAATGAGCTCTGGTTTGGGCTGATGGGCTGTCCTCAAATGGGGCCAAGAACTCGCCATGGTCTCCAGGGCCCTTTCCTCTGTCAGTTGAAAGGGGAGCAATGGATAAAGGCCTGAAAGCAAACTTACTGTAAGCACTGACTGGGGACAGGGTGGATTGTGGAGGGCCTCCGGAGTCTATAAAACTGCCATCATCAGCTTTAGGGCAGAGCTAGATATGAGAAAGAAGTGTTTGTGTCTCTTGTGGATGAAAGGAGTAACGTGTTTGGGGTGGGAGGGGCTTACTTTTGGAGGGCGTATTTGGAAAGAGCCAAGGAGAAGTCCCCACAATCATGAAACCTGAATTCTGTTCCTTTCTGCATTAATATATGACCTGGGAATTTGTGACCTAGTAACCTCCTGGGGTCTCCGTTTTCCTACCTGTAAATTAAGGATTGTAATCGCGTCCTTGTCTGCACCATAAGCAGTGTTTTGCGAGACTGAAGCAAGGTAATATGCATAAAAATGACAGCAAATGTACAAAGTGCTATTCAACTGTATTAACAGCACAGTGCAGTGTGAATTAAGTAACATAATAGGAAAGAATGCAGGTGTTAAGGGACATATTTCTGTTATTCCATTGCATGATCGAACAAAGGGAAGTTGCCTACTTAAATCTCCCTGAACTTCAGTTTCCTCATCTGTAAAAATAGGATCAATGCCTATTTTGTAAGTTGCAGGGGAAATTGCAAATGATGTATGAAAAGAACTTGGCACAGGGCATGATCTCAAAATGCTGACATGTATTTTGTGAGTTTCTTTTTGGTATAACTGCATCACACATTAGACTGTGACCTTTCTGAGGCCAAAAATATATATTTGTCTTTAAAATATGAGTCTAGGGAATTGTCGGACAATTCAGCATAAGCAAACAAGTATCTATAAAATGAATTTAGTACTAACATCAACTAGGAATTAGAGAAAAACAATTATTAATGTTTTCAAAAAATTTCGATTCCAGCCCTGGCCACAGTGGCTCAATTGGATGGGTGTCCTACTGCAAACTGAAAGGTTGGGGGTTTAATTCCTCGTCAGGTCACAATGCCGAGGCTGTGGATTCAGACCCTGGTGAGGGTGAGGAGGAAAGGCAGCAGTCCATGTTTCTCTGTCCTATCAGTGTTTCTCTTCTTCCCTTAACCTCTCTCTCTCTCTTAAAAAAAAATTCAGCCCCGGGGGGCGGGGCGGGTGGGGGAGTGCAGAGATTGAGGAAAAAGGACTCATGGACATGGACAATGCTGTGATAACTGCAGAGGGGGTGGAGTATAAGGAGACTAAGTAGTAATGGGGAAAAATGCCATTAAAATTTGATTTAAAAAAATAAAAAGAATAAAACATAAAAAAAAAATGTCAATTCCGTTTGCATCTTTATCTTGTCCTAAACTATAACTGTATTTCTTTCTATTCATCCTCCACAAAGTAAGGTAGTTGTTAATCATTGGAAATGCTCATTTATTTATTTATTCAACCAATAAATATTTATGGAGGGCCCACCTACGGGGTATCAGACTCTGAGCTGAGTGATGGGATAATAGATGGTGCTGGTAGACAAGGGATTAGAGGATGGGCAGATTTCAACAACCCAGGATGGCGTCTCAGGGAAAAGGAGAGCCCCAGCTGAGATCTGAAGGGGTTAGAGGCAGAAGGCAAAGGGGAAATAAAAGGTACCACATTCTGGGTACCTATGGGAAATGCAGGTTGTTTCGGACAACTGGAGTAAAGGTTGGCGGCAGGGAGTGAGGAAGATGGGGAAAGGAAGCGAGGAGAGAGGCCAACCATGAAGAGCCTAATAGATTATGTCTTTTTTTCCCTGAGGGCAATTGGACACCATGAAGGGATTGTAAGGAGGAGAAAGAATTACTGTAATTTCCTTCTAGAACCATTATTCTGGCTCAGTGTGGAAGATAGATACAGAAGGAAAGCAAGGTCACTGTCTTAGAATTGGCTGAACCCAGCCTTCTTCTGAGAGATGGTAATAGGCATATATTTATACAATTAAACCAGATTAGAAATCTGACACATACAATCCAAACAATGATGGGTCATTCACACCTCCTTTTATATTCAAGCTCCCTAGAGTCTTATGAATGTGTTCTCACTTCCAATGATTTGTCCAGCCCCTAAAGAGATAGGCAGGGCTAAACCACCCACCTCTGCTGATCATTCTCCTTTTCCAAAGATGTAAACCAGGTGCCAGGCCCCGGGCAGGGCTGTGCTAAATGATAGCTAGGAAGAGTTGTGTATGCGTCTATATGTTATCTGAAGCCCCCAGATTCACTCTTCAAATTAGACAGCAGGGAAAGATTGATACCAAAGTGCTCCAGGGCTCTCAGAAAATCCAACCGTTACCAGTTGAAAATTCCTGGAAGAGAGAAATGTCTTTTGGAGCATGTCGGTTTTGTGCCTGGTGATGTGCTGGGTGCATTTCCGCTTTCAACAGTCTAATGAAGTGACTGAGGGCATGGGCTTAGGGGCTAGAGAGACCTAAATCCAGCGTCAGCACTGGCACTTGCTAACTGGGTGACCTTGGGCAAGTCATTTAACCCGCCCCATAGGGTGGTTGTGAGAATGAAATGAAGCCATGCATGTAAAGTACTGATACTAGGTACCTAATCAGCACACAATAAATGTGGCCGTGATAGTGGTTGTCATGCTGCGGTTGTACGGTGGTAATCCTAGTGGCCCACAGCTTGGTGGCTAAGAAAGCACCAATCCTGAAGCCAGAATATATTGGGGTCAAATCCCAGGTCTGCCATTCATTAGCCATGTGAACTTGGGCCAGCTGCTCAACATCTTTCATTCAACTTCTGATCTGTAAAATAGAGATAATAGTAGTACTTATCTCAAAGGATTGATAAGAAGATTAAATTTAATGAATTACAGTTGCAAAGTGGGAACGCAGTTCCTGGAACATGGTAAGTATAGATAAGCCTTAAGTAAATATATAAGCTAACAAATGTTCAAAACAAAGGAGTAGAGCATGCATAACTCCAAATAAAAGAAGAATTGCTTCTTATCTTGCAGAGGAGGAAACCGGAACAGAGAAATAACACAAGTTGTCCCTGTCACACGTCCAGTAAAGGGTTGAGATGGAATTTTAATCCAGATGGCAAGACTAGTGCTGGTTTCCCTGGCTCATCAGTTGTGACCCAAAGAGGAACGTGCTTCTGCAAGAATGGGAATCTTAAAAAGCTCACAGTGGGTGTCTTCTATTTGCTAGGCTTACACATTACCTTATGTAATTCCCACAACAATCCTGTGAGCTAGCTGAGTTATTCTCATGTTAAAGATGAAGACAGTGAGGCTCAGAGAGGTTAAGTTACTCACCCAAGATCACACAGCTATTGTAAAATAGCAGGCACAGGACTCAAATTCAGGCATATGAAACTGAAACCCATGCTCTTGAGCAATGGACTTTCTCACCCTTAATCCCCAAATGTATTGAATGGTGAGATTACCATCTCGGAATTAAATTCAGCTTCTTGTTGTATTTAAGATGTGAGACCTGGAAGGGTACGTACAACCAGCACAGGCATGAAGATTGCTAAAGGAATTACCATTGATTGGCACCATTTGTAATTACTCTTAACCAAGCAGGATGAGTAGTATTCCCCAAACCTCATTACAGATGTGAAAAATAAAAGCTCAGAGAATTTAAGTAACTTCCCCAAGTTTGCACAAAAGAGTTCGATTGTGCATACAGAACAGCCTGAGTCTAGAAAACTCAATCTGTCTCTCCAGCAACTACTGTATTCGGGGGTGCATATAAATGTCAGCAGAAAATAATGGAACGGCCATCATTTGTCTGCACCGTGCTTCAGCCTGCGGACTTCAATGAATTCAAAAGCCATTTTTTTTAATAAGGCCATCACTTAGGTGTTTACCAGCCTGACTGACTTCATTATGCTCTGAGGCTCACTGGGGGCATTGCCTTCCTCATAAGGTTGTCTTAATAGCACTCTCAGCTCTGTTAATTGCAAAGCATTTTCTGTGCATCAGCTGCCGCTCGCATGGCTCCTGATGGGTACTCCAGGGTCCTTTAGGGGACTTGGAAGAAAACTTGCAGAACGTGGACACCTCTGAGGCTACTGAGAAAAGAAACAGGGCTTTTTTTTTTTTTATTCAAGGCATGAAGGTATCTCTTCGGAGCCATAGCTTCTCATTGCTGGAGGCAGGGCTGATACTCAGCAGATACGCCACAGCACACATGGTGGCTCTTAAAATACTGAAGTGCATCTGGACCAGTTCTTAAGTAGCAGCTTCCTGAGCCCCTGAGTGCCCCTGATCACCCTGGACCCTCTGCTGGGACTCCCCACATGTCCCCTTGATCCAGAAAAATAAAGGACTAACAACTAACACAACAGAGGACCCCACCATGTTCAGATCGATTGATGGGTGGTGTGGTTCAGGTTCGCGTACCCATTGTTCAATTCTTGACTGTTCCCTCTGCCTGAAGACATTATTTAGCAAGAGGATAGAACTGTTCAGAACAGTTCGACAGACCATTCATATTATCCTCTCAGCATTATTTTTTGCCCTGTGTCACATCTTGCACAGATTCATGTGGATTCCAGCATAATTAGGATGTTCTCCCTATTGTCTTTAAATGGCGGTTTTAGTCTATGCTGAATTTTTCTTGGCCTTTTCTTCTTCTTCTTTTTTTTCTTCCTTACTAAAATTCAGGAATGATCTTGGCCAATAAGTAATAGATTCAAAAACAGGCCACCTCCTGTTCTTTAGGTTCTCTTTCATCCGGTTCCCCTCCTGCCTTGTGAATTGAATGCTGTGGTTTAATTGCTTAAGTGCTCTTCTTTCTAATCCAAACTTGTCTTGGCCTGCCTGTCTCAAAATCATGAAAACGGAATGGCACAACCGCTCTGTGGAAAGGGACTGCCTCCCACTCACCTTCATCTGGCTCCTCTCCTGTCTGTCTGCCTAAAGTGGACCAGAGGGGAGGCAAGGAGGCACAGAGAAAACCACGCCGAGGTCTCAGAGAGCCAGTCCTTCCCAGCCCTGCAGCGGCAGGGAGCTGGGAGGAGCAGAGAGCAGGTAATGAGAAGAAACTAGGAGAGAAGCGCAGAGTAAATGGAGGCCATTTGTTTTAAAGGAGCTGGAATTAGTTCCTGTGTCTCTGAATGCCCATAAAAAATCCCTACCTCCTTTACTAGCACAGGTAGGATTCAGTTAGACTGTAGTGACAGAAACCCAAAATAAAACTTGCTTCTACACAAGGTGGAGGTGTGTATCTCTTGGGTAACGTGCAGAGGTAGGGATTCCAGGCTGGAAGGCTGCCCTTTGCTCCAGGAGTACTTAGAGCTGCAGGCTCTGGCCAGCTACGCACTCCTCCTTTCCTAAGGTCTGGCTCCCGGCAGCCAGCGTGCTCCAGGCTGGGACCGCAGCCACTGCAGCCAGGCTCTGGGCAGAAGGGTGGGCAGAACGCAAAACTGGCCATCTCCCAGGGAGGAACCCAGAGCAGCTCAAAGGTACCCCCACGTGTATCCTGTTAGCCACAAAGTAATCCGTTGGCCACCCCAAGCTTCCAGGAAGCTTGGGAATGTGATTTTGTTCAGCCATTGGGGCCCACTCTTGGTCTTTTTGTTTTGATGTTGTATCACATACGAGGCTGTGTGTCTGTCTCCACCATTAGGCTGAACTCTAAGAAGGCGGTGACTGTATGTAATTCATTGCTGGAACATCCACCACCTGGCACTGGGCTTCACCTAAAAGAGGTGCTTAATGGGAATCTTTAGAAAGCACCAGCACACAGTTATGTCGTGCCACAGCTTAAATCATACGACAGTGTCCCATTGACCTTGGCACCAAATCCAAGCTATCACCATGGCCTCTAAGGTTCTACCTCTCTCAACTCACATGCACTCCACCCCCCAGCCCACCTCATCGTTTTGATTCAGGCAGATGGTGTTATTTCTGTTTCTACAACTCCCCAAGCTGTTTCTTCTCAGCCCCTTTATTTTTTAATTGAATTTACTGGGGTGACATTGTTTATTAAAATACATAGGTCTCAGGTGGACAGTTCTATAATACATCATCTGTATGTTGTATTGTGTGTTAACCCCCCGAAGTCAAGTCTCTTTCTGTCACTATTTATCCCCCTTTTACTCTCTTCTACTCCCCCCCCCCCCACACCCTTTTCCCTCTCGTAATCACCCTGCTGTTGTTTGTGTCTGTGAGTTGTGTTTGTCTGTTTGTCCGCTTGCCTAACCCCGTCACCTTTTTCACCCTTTATACGTGCTGTTGCCTCTGCCTGGAATGCTCTCCCTGACCCATGTGCATTTAGTTTGTTTCTCTTCACTGAGATCTCAGTTCAAACCTACCTCTTGATAGAAGTTCCCTAACATTGCCCAGCCCCACATACACCTGTCGCACTATCACTCTCAAAGTCCCCTTATGCCATAAGAGATGTGGCCTTCATGTCCCTTATTATGATCTGAAATCGGTATTCGTATGGATGTAGGTAGGTAGGTAAGTATTGATTTACGTGTTGGCCCGTTGCCTCCCAAGTTAGAATATAAATAAGCTCCTAGTACCAGAGATCTTTCTTGTCTGTCACTAATGGCATCCTAGATGTCTAAAAAACAGTGTTTAGTAAGCTGTCAGTAAGCATTTGTGAAATCAGTTGTAAGTTAGCCAGTGGTCAGATTATATCTTCCAAAGTTAAATTCCATTATTATTTTTTTTAATTTGTGTTATTATATTCCCCCACAAATTTGCAAAGTAAAATATAGAAATCAGCCTTAAAATCTATGCCCATTCACAGACTTATTGCCTGCTGCCCCTCCCAGGGTAGGAATCTGCCTTCATCCAGCCTCCCATGAGACGGGAGGCAAGTCTTCATTTTAGGAATGAACTTCGCATGTATCACCAGCATTTGTAGACTTGCCGTGCCAGCCTGCCCATCCCCAAGTTCAGGCCATCATAAAATGATCAGAGAGCTGGGCAGATGTACCCAAGAGTAAAGATTAAACGTAGGTGGGAACAATACAACTTAGAGAAGAAGGGCTTAGGGAGATGGAAGCCAGGTGTGTTGACCAGATACCTTGCCCAATATACATCAGCAGGCTGACGCCTTGTTTCAGAGATGGCGAGGCAAAAACTTACAGGAGAAGCAGGGAGCCTGGGTGGTGTCTTTGAGGAGCAGAGTAAATTAGCAGGGGCTATAGGAGATGAGGTCAAAGAGGTCACAGCAGGAGAGGGTGGGAGAGTACTGACCCAGTAATAATCAGATTGTGTCAGTAACACAGTGAACAATGGACTAAGAAAGGAAAAAATGGGGATGGAAAAGAAAATGAATTCCCAAAGCATTGGTGAAAGAGAATCAGCCTTAGGAAGCAATCTAATGGAGAAAAGGAGGGGTGGGCTATTGTGAAATAGAAGTAAAGGTCAAAGATGATGCTCTGAAAATGTCTGCCCTGGGAGTTTGCACAGAGACCTTAAGTCTTTGTCATGCATACAAAGTGCTCAGTAAATATTTATTGAATCAAATCCAATTTTTCTCTCTTCTCTGTCCTTCTACTGAGCTTTCACTTTGTCCCAGACTAATTCCAGGGTTCTCTGACACCCAGCCTGGGATGACAGCCCCTCTTTGTCACCCCCAGTCCTGCTGAATAAAACCTGACATCTCTCAGGACCTGCAACATGACTGGTGCTGACGTCGAGACTAACTCCCAAGACGTCAGCCAGCCATCGCTGGAGCCTGAGGCTGGGTCATTGTGAGTCCAGATTGGCAGCCTTGAGATATGTCCCTTCTCCTGACTACTCAACAGCCAGTTCCTCATATCTGGTAGCTTCCGAAGACACAGTCTAGTTAGTAAGCTCTCCAAAGCCAGGCCAGCAGTGATAAATGCAGAACACTAACTAAGTGGGCCATCCCAGGGGTGCCCACCTGGTCCGTGAAGCCATTCTGGCTGCCCTCACCTCTATTTCACTGTCTACCCCTTTCTGCACTCACCACAAGTTCCCGTTAGCTTTAGCAACAGGAAGTCAGCAGCCTTCCAAGTACAGCCAGCAAACTGGACACCCTGGACCTCCAGCAAGCATTCTTCCCAATATATCCCATTGGCTCCATTAATATTCGGGGACTGACAGCTCAGATTGACTGCCTCATTAGCACGCGTCATGTGGAACTCTGACAATAATTAACAACTCAACAGTCTCATTTGCTGGCCTATCAGAGAAGTATTCAATCAAAAATGTAATTTGCCCGATGCTTCCATTTAGCTAGGAAGACTATTCCTTCAAAGTTTTAAATAGTCTAATTAAGAGGGAAGAAATAGAAAGGGGAAAATTATTAACAGTATAGGTTTAATGTGAAATTGCTGGAGCGAATTAATAATGCAATAACCATTTTTAGCAGCTGTCTATTAGTTTGTGGGCCAGAGTAATTCAATTAGTCAGCAAAGGGCTGTTCAGATCAGACAGTGGGGAACAAGTACCCTTTCATCTCCCAAAACCACTGTGAACTTTTTCCCCGGATTTGGGAGCGATCCCTAAAACTCCAAACAAAGAATTTCTACCTTGCTGACTTCTTGAGAAGATGATGGAGAGCATATGAAAAACCCGCAGTACGTAACAGGTGTTTAAAATGGCCACTATCGTCATCAACACGCAACTGCAGCATCAGGCGTATAGTAAATGTTGGCTGCTTTTCCTTCCTGACGCATTTCTTTAATCTCTACAAGTCTTTTGTCTCTCTAATAGTCAACTCTTTTAATATAGTTTCCTTTGTTCTTTTCTTGCTCATCTCTCTGATGCTTCATAAACTCACATACACTTTGCACCTGAGCAGTGCCCAGCCTTCAGCCTGCAGCCTTGCGCATGGGAGACCCGAGTATCTGTTACGGCTGGAAGTAGGCAGGAGGTTAGAAGAGGAAGAGCTGTTACCATGATGAATTGTGAATAAATGAAAGCTCAGGGGGGTGTGACTGCTCATTAGAACTCAAATCTGTATGTGCACTTTTCCTTGAATAGCTGATGAAGCCAGTCAGTGTTTCTATAGGAAGATATAAAATAGTGTAATGGTTAAATGTTGGACTTGGAGTCAGTCCCAATTAACTTTGCACTTCAGCTATCTCTCTTAGTCTTGTAAAATCCCCTCTCTGAGCCTCAGTTTTGACATCTGTAAAATGGGTAGGAATAGACCTACTTAATGGACTGTTGTGAGGATCCAGCGAGGCCTTGCACATAAAATATCTGCCATGCAGTGGGTGCTCAGTAAATAGTATCAGTTATTTCGCATCATTTGGAAGAGAGAGGCAGTTGGGAGACCTAGGCTAGTGATGGGCAGGGGAACTGGGATGGGCTGTGGAGTGTTAAGGGAAATGCTGAACTATAGCAAGTTGAAAGCAAGAAGATACAGTGCAGTAGTTGCTCCAGCATGAAAGGGTGTGTGGGGAGAACTGTGGAGCAGTGTGGTTTCTAGGGAGGGAAACGCACCACAGAGGGCTGTTGGCACTGACAGCCAGTTGTAGGTCTTATCAGTCACTCACTTGTTTATTCCAAGAACACTTCCTAAGCATCTGCCACAGGCATGATGCTGGGCTGCAAGGGAAACAAAGATACTTCAGAAATGACCCCTACCCTGAGATGCTATGTTCAGAAAGGGATACAGCACTTGGGTAGACACTGGGTTGGAGCCCAGTAGAGACCAGACACTGTTCCTAGGGAGCCAGCAGGTATTAGACGGATAGGTTGGTACAGAGATCTGTCATAACTATCTATATTCACTGTGGCCAAGACAATTCTACTAGAAGGATCCAGTCCATCCAAAGCAGTGTGCTCTAAGAATACTCATGCATGTGATGTTACATAACTGAGTGACCAGGCCTGGTGGAAGAAGGAACCCGAACACCAGTGAAGGCCAGGAAAACAAAATCCACCGGCTTCCTTTAGTAACAATGAATCTAAAAGTAATAAGGAGCTCCATGAATGTAAGGCTTAATGCCACATTTATTGCTGTTATGACCATGTGACAAAATTGCATGCTAAGGGCTCTGCATGAATTATATTTCTGAACCATAGAAATCCATCTTTTGAGAGATAAGAAGCCGTGTACCCTTGGGAGAGGTTCTGATGAGGCAAGTGGTAGAGATTTGGCCCAGCAAAAGTAAAGGTGCTGATGGAAGGGGACAGAAACACCCACCCCCTTATACTTCTCAGCTAAATGCTGCTCCAGGTTTTCCGAACTATCCACAAATAATGAAAATGAGTCTCTTTAGTACGTGCATTCAGTCTGCTCAAAGGTAGACTGCTCAGGCCGTCCTCTTTGCTATATTCCAACTAATTTATTTACCCCAAACTTGTTAAACCACAATTCACCATTCTTAGACTGCCTGCTTGGACTGTTCTCTCTTCTCTTCCCACTCTCTTATAAATCCTGGTTTTGCTTTTATTTCTAAATAATGGCCTAATGGCTGTCTCCCTCTTCTATAGTAAAGTGCATGGAACTAACTGAATATCTCTGAATTATTCTGTGATAAAGAGACTGGGCTTTTGAGTCAGCTATGCCTAGGCTCGTATGATTAGGAGAGCTGGCCAAACATGTCTTGTAACACTAATGAAAACTAATAGCAATGCTGAAGTACCTACACTTGTTTTGTGGAGGCAGAGCTGTTGACGTCATACCTGATGACACCAAGGCAGGAAAAAAAAAAGAAGGGGGAAGCATAAGTTCTTGCAAGAGCAGATAAAGTCACCAAAGCCATAGGAAGTACCAAAAAGGAATCTCCAATTTGTAGGGAGGGTGGGTAGTGGGTGGTAACAGATCAGTCACCTGCATAAATTATTGGGATCAATATGTGTTTTGAGATTTTTTTTTTTTTAATGATCCTAAGAGCTCTGCTAAGAGAGAGTTTTTTTATACCAGGAGTCCTAGGAACCTCATTGCTGGTTTCCTGAACAGTGTGGCATTTGAACTAGGTCTCCATGTTAGGACAGGGAATGGCATTCTAGCCCGGGGACAAAGGAGCATAGATCACCTTGGATGGAGAATGACAAAGAATGAAGGACGTAAGTTTTGGAAGGAGTGGGGCTTAATCATTAAGGACCTTACTTCCAGGCTAGGGAGTTTCAACTTGACTCTACAGACAATGAGGGGACCTTGGACACTTTTGAGTGTGTGTGTGTGTGTCCTTGTGTAGGGAGGGAGATAAGAGGATGGGTGCAGGGAAGGAGAGGTACCTATGATCCAACCTGGGCATCGGGAAGCATGGTCTTCCTTAATCATCAATCATGGCTTCAATGTGTACCAAAAAAAAAAAAAAAAAAAGAACAGTAATGCCAGGCTTGGGTCTGTCTGAGAAACCCAAACAAGTGCTCAGGGACTGTAGATAATTCCAAATGAGGAGGCAGTTCCTGGGGCACGCTCCTGGCTCCTTTCCATCAGGGCACCTGTATAAGCCCATGCGTGTTTGTACGCACACACGTGCCATCCACGTTTCCTTCCAAGCAAAGCCAAAGCAGCCTGACTATTGCATTGCTCTGAGACTATAAGCTACAGGTGATGAGATGTGGCAGGAAGAAGCACAGCTTCTGCTTCATTAAAAAGCTCCTTGAAAGGCAACTACCATGATAGGTGGCATTTCTTCTCTCCCTGGGAGATTCCTCACCCTTTCCCACGAGGTTCTTAAGAAGCAGCTGTTAATGTAAAACACTTAACAGAATGCCTAATACCTAGTAGACACAGAATATATAATCACTGTGAAAATGAATAAACGGAAACCTCACTTAAAATGAAGTCTGAAGGCTGGAAGAGAGAACTCTCACACATCACTCAATGCACTCTACTGATCCCAACAGGAAGAGGCATACCTCCCACCTCCCACAGTAAGGGATGTTACTGAACTGCCGCAGCAGGAGGAAGACTCTTCCTGGCCCAGTAACAGCTCAGCCAATGGGAGACTGCCACCACTCAGCCAATGGAAAGTCACTATGCTTTGAACTTTCAGCTTCCTCCAATGGACTCTGTTTATAGCAGCCCCTTTAAAGTCCATAAAAGAGTGTTCCAGGCCTTCGTTTCTGAGGACTTGTATGTGGTTCACTATTAGACTGCAATTCTTTGTTTCCGAATAAAGCTATTTTTTCTGGAGCAATATCTGGCTATCGGTTTTCTGTTGTTGTTGTTGTTGTTGTTTTTAAGGTTAACACCCCTATTACCACGATGATGATGAAGGGGCTGGTGCTGCTGGTGTTGGCAGCGATGCTGTGTGGTGTAGAGCTCTGAGTGGAGTGCTTAGAAATGCCCGATATTTTGGGAATTGAGATCAAGAAAGTGATTCCTTATTTTTTTAATATGAAGAAGCAAATTGGGTGCCTTTGCTTAGCATTCAACTGAGGATCAAGAGACTTGGATTTTAATCATCCAGTCACTTTTTTTCTCTATCTCTAAAGTGAGATATTAGATTTTAAGGATTCTCTAAGCTAAGGCCTCCTAAGTACCTTGGGCAACTTGTCCCAAGTCACACAATAGGCAGGGGTGAAGCTTCAGGTCCTTTCATCTCCGAGTCCTCCAGGTTTGGGGGCAGGCACGTCTCGGCACCACCAGCAAGTGCACGCTCCTCGTGAGAGCTGTTTGACGACAGAGGGCACTCCTCTGTGAGGTGGCGAGCTCCCTGTCCCTGGAGCCGAGCCTGCTGGCCACTCTGCTGGGATGACCCAGATAAATCCCTCACGTAAGTCAGAAGTTCAGTTAAGTCTCCTCTGCCAAAGTTCCTCTCAAGTCTGAGATATAAAGAGCCTAATTTTAATTCTCAGTGCCCACCCTCTGGCTCCTTTGGAGATGGCCCCACCGCCAGTGCAGACCAGCCCTGGGTTAGATGCCCTGAAACGATCGCCAACCCCAGGGGCTTGAGCTGATGGAAGGCTCTGCCACACCCGATCCATGAACACTGGCTAAAAATCACAAAACAGGGGCTGTTTCCTCCAGCTTCTTCTTGCTCACTCACCTTTTCTCAAAAAAAAAAAAAAAAAAAAAAAAAAATGCAGCTGGCACCCCTTTTCCATAGGCAGAAGTCTGATTTTGCCAGGCAAATCGCCTATGAAGACAAAAGGACAAGAGAAGTCATGTACATGCTGACTTGGACCGTCGATGGAGCAAGATCTCATTGTGGAAACACGATCAGCCCAGATCTGGGAGCAAAGAAACAAAATGCAAAGCCTTGCCCTTCAAAGAGTAAGTTGGCTGGTTGAGGCAGTAACCTCCAGATGTGGAAAGTAATTAGAGGGATGTATAATACAGGAGAGGCATGGCTGCTGACCTCCATCCAGCGCGGGGGTGCCCGCCTGGGCCTGCGTGTCTTCATCCACAGAATGGCCTTTGATTAGAATCATAGTGCTACAGTCTTGGAGAGGACATGCTGAAGATTTAGGCAGGCTGTGTTCGAGTCTGCACTTTCATGTCCTCATCAATAAGGTGGTATCGCTGACCCCCACCTCGTAGAGTTTGTCTTCAAGTGTAAGCAAGGGACATCTGCATCTCTGGAAGACAATGAACCCTCGGTGAACATAAACCCCCTTCCACGCCACCCCTGCCCACGTAACGTCTCTTCCTGTCTTCATGTCTCAGGACTCTATAAAGTTACCATTTTTTAAGAAACATTTTCAGAATCAAAAGGCAGAAATCCTTCATTCACCAAACTTACATTCCACCCTCAAAATATTCACTGCTTAGCAATTTGATGTACACACTTCCAGAACTGTCGACTTGCAGTTACATACGTAAATTTTAATCCAAATGGGATCACACTGTGCATTTTTTCTGAAACTTCTACCTTATACACAAGTTTCAAGATATCTCTATGTCAGTTCACACAAATCTACATTTCCTTTCACAGCTGAGTGATATTCCATACTACAGATGTATCATGATCTGCTTAACCACCCTCCAAAATGGGCCTTTAAGTTATTGCATTTGTTTTGCTCTTATAAACAGTGCTGTAATAAACAGCCTTATGCATATATTTCAGGCCAATGTTTGAGTATTTTTAAGTTCCTTCAAGTGGAATTATATGGTAAAAGGAAAGTTACTTAAATTTTGATAGGCACTGTCAAATTGCTCCCTGCAGCTATGATCCCAAGGGTTAAACTAGTCATTGTTGAATGTATATTGATTCGAAACCCACTGTGAGTCAAGCATGCTGGCAATACACAGAATGAATCAGACATAAAACCTTCATTGAGAAGCTTAAAATTTGTTATGGGCACAAGGTTTGTAAGCAATAACAGTTCCAGGTATAATCAGGCACAGCTCAGGGTAGATAAGGGGCCTCTGGGGAAGGTGGCTTTGGACTTGGTAAAGGACGGGAGGGCTGTGGATTACATCATTCGTAGGGGAGTCCCACCTTCCAAAGGGTGATCAAGGATGATTCTCAGAGGGAGGTGCTCCGATATAAAAGACAAAGAAGACCTAAACAGGGAAGTAGAGAAGGGCTGGTATTGCCCATGGCCATGGGGTCTGAAATAGGGCAGGCTTTGAGGTCAGAGAAACCTGACCCCTGGATCTGCTTCTTACTATCTGCATGACCCTGGGCAAGTAACTTAACCTTGAAGGACTCCTAGTGATCCCAGAGAGTCATCATCCATCATATTACCAAATACTTAAGTGAGCACATACAAGAGACCCTAGCATTGTCCTAGAAAATGAGGTGCAACTGTGAACACGCCACAAAAACACATCCTGCCCAAGTGGCAGGTATATAGCACTTTCTTATTGAGGGTACAGTAAGGCAATAGATGGTCAAAAGCATAACAGAGTGCTGAGAACACAGTAAAGCATGTTCTGAGGCAAGAAGGCATCATGAGTATGAAGAGCACTTGCCAGGGACAGGTAGCCTGTTAACCCAGAATCTTTTAAGAGATCCTGAAAGTTGTTCCCCATTCTTCCCTTTCTTTTTATCCTTTAGTTGGCCTCATTCATGTTCTCCCTTTTAAATTTATTTCCTGTTAATGTTGCCTCTTACAGGAGCTAAAGAGCAACCCTTCAGCTTTTATGCTGTTAAAATTACTTAGAGCTTCCTTGTAGACCCCAGCCAACTGGCCAGGCTTCTTTGAGCTTGAAAGATTGACCGGGGGGGTTGGGGGGATGGGGGGGAGAGGATAGGGCTGCCTCAGAGATGGAACCACGTGCTCAGGAAAACAGTCTTCTTTCATCCAGCAAAGCTGGTGCTGTCCCGGAGAGGAGGAGACTGAGCCCGAGGACTTTATAGAGAGCTCCTGATCCAGCCCCCACTTCCATTATACACTATTGGGAGAATAGGAGGCAATATTTGAAACGAGACCAGTGAATTTTAACAACTGAATTACAAAGAGCAAGGAGGGGTGTTCATGCCACCCACAAACTGGGTGGCACCATACCCTAATTCCTAACATGTCAAAATAGCTTTTTAAAAAAAATGACACAGTAACCTCCAAGAATTGTCTGTGGTCGGCAGGGCAGGAGAGGCCTTGTAGCTCTTAGGTAGCAAGTATGAGATGTCCCGACCTTCACAGAGATGGGCCTTTATTCACAGGTCAGCACTCCTCACAGGGTAAGAGACCGTTGGAAAAGGGTGTGGTATTCATCCCGTGAGATTTTTTTTTTAAGCCATTAAAGCATTCACAGGGTGAATTCCAGGGGAGCGGAAATATAATTTTTTAGCCACGTGGCAGGAAGTTTTGTTGATCATGAAGGCTGTGTTCCTCTTCAGCCTTTGGGGCACCAGAGCCCGGAGACTGGACAGGACTTACCAAGGTCACATAACTAATAAGAAACAAAATTAATTCCAATGTTCAGGACTTCTAAACCGTGACCTCCTGTCTCCAGCCTCCATCCCTACCATGTCAGACTTGTCCTGTTCTTTAATCCAAACTCAATTGAACAGATAAGCTGGGAACTGATCACAGTGATTAGAGCTGCTATAGATTTAGACTTTATTTAGTGCCAGACTCTCTGCCAAGCACTCTACGAACACAACCTCAAAACACCCCTTGTGGGAAACACAACTCTTAGCCCCATGTCAGAGCTGAGAGAAACCAAGAGTCAGAGAAATGAACTAACTTGCAGGGGAAAAAAATGGACATAGTGAATAAACAGCAGCAATTTTTAACTTGTGGTATTTATTTATTTTCCCATTTATAAAAGAAATCCCTAGTCATAAACAAAATTGAAAATAGAGAAATATAAAAAACCTGTTTTTAAGGCCCCATGCAAACATAAATATTGGTTGATAAATTCTGTAGTGTTGCTTTTTTTTTTTTTTACTATATATTGTGTTTTTATTTTTATAAGACTGTAATTACATGTCCAAACAATTTTGCATCTGGCTTCCTGTTATTATAACAGTAAGCATGCTCATGTTTTTATACCATCTCTGAAAACATCATTTCTAATGGCTGCATAATAGTCCATGCCATGTTGTGCCAGGGAGACGCTGGGAAGGGACGTGGTGGAACTTGGAAGAAAACATAGAGGGAGATGGAAGAATCTGGAAGATGGACATTTGGAGGCAAACTGTAAATAAGAAAAAAGCAAGAGAGACTGGGAGAAGCCCACAGGATTTGACTGTTACTGATTCACAGGGTATTTCAGGCAGGTTCTGTGGGGAGGCATCAGCATGCAGGGAAGAAGAGCTACAGGAGAGACTCTCCAGGGGACCAAAGGAGAGTTCGAATTTCTAGCCTGGATCGTTGCAGAAACCTCCTGACCTATTTGCTAGCCTCTAGCCTGGTCACATGTGACAAGAAATTCCACTGAGTGTGAGGCTGCCCCTCTCTACCTACCAGTCCCAGTCACCACCTGCAGGAAGCCCTCCCTGCTCCACAGGCCAGTGAGTGCCCTCTCCCTCCACCCCTGTAGCTCTGCACACCAGAGCCTCAGCACCCAGCGCAGCCCTAGGCACACAGTTAGTGCTCAGGTAATTTTACTGAATTAACAGGTTAACTAATTAACTGATTAATTAACAGGGACTACCTCACTCTTTCGTTCCACCTTCCTTCCTTCCTAGCAGTACTGATCATTCATTAATGTGCATAGGAGTCATCTGGGAACCATGTTAAAGTGCAGATTCTGATTCAGAGGGTTAGGAACGGAGCCTGAGGTTCTGCATTTCTCACAAGCTGAAAGGAGAAAGCTATGCCTCTTAGAAGCACAAGTTGGGAGAGGTGATTGCTGCCAGACCCAGGCATTTTAGTATTAGTATGTTAGTTCATTCATTCACACTCATTCATTTAGTAAATACAGCCTGAACACCTACTATGTTCTGAGCACTGCACTTAGAGCTAAGAACTCAGTCATAACGCAAGTAGATGTGATCCCTGCTGTCTTAGAGCTTATGATTGAGGGGGAGAGGCTGGCATTAATCCAACAACTCACCAATTAATCAATATTTGCAAACCGAGCTATGTGCCCGAGTGGAAAGTAGTGCAATGCTATGAGAAAGTTAATTGGTTTTGGCAGCGGGACCTCAGCAGGGGGTGTCAGACAAATTCTCTGCAAAAGTCACAATTGATCTGAGATCTAAAAGATGTACAGGGTTAAATAGGGCAAAGGGGCAAGGGAAAAGCATTTCAGGCAGAGTGAACAGCGTGTGCAAAGACTCTTGTGCGTGGCAAGAACACGTTAAGGTCACTGTGGTCTTGGCAATGCATAGGAGCTCACAAGAATTCCTTGTTACTTAAGGAAAGGAAGGAAATATGCTAGAGAAATTAGCACTTTTATTGCCCAAATGGCTGTAACAATGGCATTTCGTAAAATACTGAGAAAACTTGGGTCGGTGAGAAAGGTGAGGCTGGAGGTGCAAGAGAAGGGGGCCACATCTACTTTGTCCTAGTATAAGGGACATGTGGTATAGCCTAAAGGGTACAGGATTTCAAGGTAAGGAAGACCAAAGACTCAGATTCAAATCTTGCTTCTATCACTAACTGCTTATCTTGGACAAGATATTTAAACCTGTCTGAACTTAGGTCTGTTATCTGTAAAATGGATGTAATTATACAGGACCGACCTTGGAGGGCTGTGATTGGATATTTTCTAGGTAATTTGTATGAAGCAGCCACTCAGTCAATTTCTCCTCCTCTCTCCTGGACTTCTAGCATTTGATGCCCCCAAAGTGATGTCCAAAGGGCTTTGCCATCATTTTTTATTGATGGTGAGCCATCCATGGTTGGGGGAGGCACCAGCGTGAAATGTATAGAAATGAAGGGACCCTCTGAGGCGTAAATGGCGAAAAATCAACTTCTAAAGCTTGGGTTGTGTGCTAGTCTGCTGGTCAGAAGCCTTTTCCCAGGGAGAAGGCTGGTCACAGCCAAGGGAACTGCTTGGCCCTTCCACCGGTCTAAAGCTGCCACTAAAACCCTATTAAGATATCAGCCCAAGTGTTCACCTTGTAACAATGGCATTGACATGTCTGCAGGGTGAGTGCTCCCCCTGGCAGGAGAAGGCAGTCTGGAAGTCTGGCAAAAGCGAGCATCCTGAGAGAAAAGGTTTGCAAAGAACACCCCCTACTTTGGAAGGGGCTGTGGAGCTGCCCTGAATCCAGGGCTCCACCTGTGTGGATTTGAACACAAATATCCCAAGGCAGCTTTCAGAGTTTTGCTACCACACTGATCTGAAGCCAAAGCCCAGAGAGGCTATATGCTGGCTTTATGACTGCAGGCTGGTGAGTTCTTCTCAAAGAGCCTTAGGTGACTGACCTGCAAAACAGAGACCCCAGGATCTACCTTGAAGGGCAATGACAATGATTAAATTAACCAGGGGGTGTAAGCATCTCCACAGCACTCTGCCTGAGGCGGTGCTATGGCAATGGGACCAGAGAGCAGAGGACAGCTGCCAGTGAAGGCAGCCATGGCTCTTGACCCTGTCACTCAGCGCTTGGTGACAGGCACATCCTCCTACCTCTGTGAGCCTCAGATGTGGAGGATGTGACCACATCTCCATGATGGGCTTCTGACGATGATGAGGAAGATCCAAATATGTTAGAGAAGGGCTTTAAGGTGCCTGGAACATGTTGGCCCGCACTAAAGGGGAACTGTAATACTTTACGAATCTCCCTTTTCTTCTTATTAATTAAACAATAGGGACTAGCATTAGCTTAGTTTAAACCTGACCTGCTGGGCCAGAAAGAAAAAGACTCCAAATTTAGATGTATTTTTCTGAAGTTAAGAGCCGTTGTCCTGCAAGCTGCTGAAGATTTACTTGGATCATCCATTATATTCCCATTTTATAGATGAAGAACCAAGGCCCAGGAAGGATAAGTGCCCTCCCCACGTTCACGTAGCTAGTTACTAACAGCCTGGACTGGACCTGACTCGCTGCCCAGTGCTCTTTGTACTACATCCTAGCAATTCTCATTCAACAGCTTTTGCGCGGTTCAAGAATCTCATCACCAAGGCCCAAATTATTTCAGTCATATACCCCGCTTTTTCCCTAACAAGAACTCTGCCCCAACCAGGCTGCTCTACTTGCTATTAATTGAAAGCACCCTGTGTTTTTCAGCCCCTGCACCTTTGCCCGTGCTGTTCTTTCTATCCAGAATCCCCACCTTTCTCTTTGCCTTACAAACATTTCCACTGATCTGTTCCTTTTCTTTTCTTCGGGCCCTGGAGCTAGAGAGACACCACAGAGGTATGCTAGGAGAGAATGTGAATCTTCACATCTTACCAAGGCATGAGCCCCCCCTCCGCCCATAATTTCCATGAGGAATGGATATAAAGCAACTCAGTCCACGTGGCTCCACTCACCTTCTCGCACACGCCCGAGAGTTACGAGCAGTATAGATTATTTTAATGATAGTATTACTTCCAACTGCGTCTCTCCCATCTGTTCTTCCCCAATTATGAATGCAGAAACCCAGCATGTGTCTCCATTCTGGCAGTAGAGAATAAAATATAAGTGCTATAAAAGAGAGTGTATTTTTTGAACAATACAGTTGGCACCTGGGAAGCTTGCTTATGTTTCAGACTCTCCTGCATCTTCGAGAGGGAGCCTCTTTCAAGAAAATGCCACAGCATGCCCCAGAGGTCCTTCCCCTTTTCCCAAACCCAGGGCTACTAAGATAGGACAAAGCCAGTGGAATTTTGTCCAAGAAAGAGCCTGGGGTTCTTATGGAAATGGCCCAAACCAAGGTGAGAAGAATACAGAGTCAATGGGAAGTCTGTCTGCCACATCAAATGCACGAGGTGGGGTTTGAGGCTGAGGGAGGTTAGATCAAGCAGGTTTCACGAATATTGGCAGAATTTAAAGAAGCAGAAGCCTGGCATACAAAGTAACCTGAAAGTGTGTATGTTCTCATTTTTGTACATCAGGAAAACATGGCTCAGAAAGGTTAGGTTACCTGTGTGAGCTCACACAGCAATGAAGTAGCAGACCAAAGTTCAGACCCAACTCTGATAAGGAAATCAATGTTCTTAAGTACTGCACAGACTCTAAGAAAGTGACCCCGCCTCCCAAGGCATGGCCACAGGTGAACTGCTGTTGCGTTTGCACACCCATATCTGCAGAGAGAAACTCACGCTGGCTTCTCTCACCCCTGCCATAGGCAATAGTCAGAATTAGATGGAGAAAGGAAAAGAAAGAAAGGGCAGCCACATCCCCGATTTCAGAAAACAAGTCATTCCTCAGGCATAATACCCTTCGGGGGTGGGAGGAAAGGAATTCCTTAATGTTTTATTAGAGGAATTCAACAACTACAAATATTAACAGCAAAGCTATGAATTATTTAAACTCCAACTACCTAAACCAGCCTATAAATTAAAGATGAAAAGTTTTTGTCAGAAAGAAAGAGGCCAGATTTTCTCTTGTTTTGCTATTTGCTCTTAAGAAGAAAGAAGGCTGACCTTGGGTTTTTTGAATACCTACTGGGTGCCAAGTGCTACGGCTTTTTCTGTTTGGAGAAAACCTAGGAGAAGGCGAGATTATTGGTGGCTTTCGACAGATGCAGGAAACCAAAGGTTTGAGCTGGAAAGGGATTTCTCTACAGATACACGGTTAGTTCATAGGGGAACTGAGACCGAACCATCATTTGCCTGGATTCAAAGCCATCTTTCCACTGCACTAGGCTGCCTCTCGGCAGGAGGACACACGAAGGGGTAGAGCAGAGGCCACAGACACATCACATCAAGCACAGGATAATCACCTACAGACCCCAGGGCCCTGCTCACAGAAGCCGAGCTCCTGGAGTTAGGATGCCAGGAACTAGTCACACGGTTATTGTGTTGTTGTTGCTGTTATTATTTCTAGGTAAGTTTTCATTTTTAATTAATTTTAAATTTGCAAAAAAAAAAAAAAAGAAAAATACTAAGGCAATACAGAAAGTTCCTATTAGTACCTCACCTGTTTTCCTCTATTGTTAATTTCTTACCTTTCCACAATATGTTTGTCAGAACTAAGGAACCATTTCTGGTGCATTACTATTAACTAAACTCCAGGCGTTCTTGCATTTCACTCGTTTCCCCAGTAATACCCTCTTTCTGTTCCAGAATCCACTCCAAGATATGGCATTGCATTTAGGTATCATGTTTCTTCTGGCTGTAGATGGTTCCTCCACCTTATTTTTTCTGACCTTGACAATAATAAGGAATACTGGTTAGGCATTTTGTAGAATGTTTGTCAGTTTGGGTCATGCCATTTCTATCCACTGTGGGACAACGGATAAGTGACTTAAACTCTCCAGTCTTTTTGTGAATATTAAAATGAGATTGAACATGGAAAGCCCCACCCAAGGCCAAAGCTCTCAATCACCAGGACCATGATTTTGTGATTGAAGGTGCTGTGGAGTAGTTCTTCATGATACACTATAGGGCATCAGGTTGCTTTGCTATAAAATCAGAGTCCCAGAACAAAAATGACTAGTAAGCTCATTTGATGTGACCTGCCATTGCAGCTTGACCTGTTACTGGGAAGATTGCTCCAGCAGTGAGTCACTCACTGTGTTATAAGTCACTCATGCCATCCTCGAGCCTCAGGGGCTGGTCTTCTTTCTCTGTCCCACTTCTAGTCCATTGCAGGTCTCATAGGAATCCTCATCCACTCTTTTCCTCAACAAAGTGACTATTTTACTCCTCCCTTTTCTGCAATACTGTCCTGCAGCCTCCTACTCTCTCCTTCCCAATGGATGCCCTTGCTGTTTATTGCACAGAGAAACATAAGTAATGAGGAGATTCAGGCCTACCAGCTCACAGGTATTGTGTGTCCTATATGCTGCCTGCCCTATATGCAACACTCAACTCGGGCTGCAGTGGATTTACCAGAAGCGAAGGCCTCAGAGGCCTTCACTTGCCTGGCCCTTGTCAGTGTGGAGGCTACTGGGGGTTGTAGAATATTTGAGATGAAGATGGAAACCAGGAACATTAGCATGTAAGCATCTCAAGCAAATAACCTAATGCACGGTTCTCACGGTGATGCTGGGTAATGTCTCAAGACATTTTTATTTGTCACAGTTGCGGGGGAAGGGGGACTCCTGGCATGTAGTGGGTAGATGCCAGGGATCCTGCTGGAAGAAACCCTACGAGGCACAGGATGGCTCCTCACAACAGAATTATCTGGCCCAAAATGTTAATCTTGCAGAGACTAAGAAATCCTGGACTAAAGAGATCTCAGAAAAAAAAGTGTGCATCTTTAAAGTGCTTTCGATTTGTTATGATTTCCTTCCTTGTGCATTCACTTCCATACCTAATTTTGAATTCATGGGCTGGGATTCTTTTTCTCAAAGAGAAAAAGAGGCCTCTCCAAATTGCCTCGTCTCAGGCCCACACATTTTGAACTGTCCTTGCAGTGGGTCACCGGACTCCCTCTCTCCCATTACAGGCTTCGCGCCTGCAATTTCTCCTCTCTACTGCTCCATGCCAATCCATATAAGCGTGTTTTAAGGCCTCTCTTCTGACAAAACAAAACAATCAAAATTCCTTCCTTGACCCCCTCTTAATGAAATGGCCTCCACTCCATTCTTTCCCACATTGTGTAGCATCACCCCTCCAAAGAGTCACCTGTATTCACCACCTCACATCCTTCATTTTTCTTCTCTCGTGAACCCACTTCCACCAGACTTTCAACCCCCACCCTCCCAGTAACACACTGAACTTTTACTGTCAAAGTTCCCTCATCACTTCCATCTTGCCAAATTCCAGTGACCAATGCTCAGTCTCCATCTGCTGGACCCTTTGTCTTCTGTGACATAGCTGGTCACTGCTTTCTGATTGATAGAAACGTTTTCTTTATTGAGCTTCCACAACAACACTCTCCTGGCTCTCCGCCTACCTCCGCGGCAGCTGTGGCTCACTCCCTCCCTCCGGCTGGACCCTCCCTGCTTCCTGACTTCGAAATGTCAGAGGGCACCAAGGCGCGATCCTCAGACTTCTCACTCCCGCGGCAATTTCATTCAGCGTCCTGCTTTTAAATGCCAAATAACTCCAGCCCCAACCTCTCCTAAATGCCTCCATTTGAATGGCTAATGGGCATCTCAAACAGTCCATGTCTGAAACAGAACTCATTATTCCCTCAACTCACTCTGCCCACAGTCTGTCCCATCCTGGAAAAAGCACCATTACACCCTATTACTCAGGCCAAAACATTTGAAGTCATGCTTGACTAGTTCTGCCCTTCATACCCATCTCCAAACTGTTAGCAAATCCTGTCTGCTCTCCCTTGAAAACATATCCATTATTCGAAAACGCCTCAACCCCCTCAATCAGCCTTGTAGTTCAAGCCAGCATCACCCCTCACCTGGGCGATGGCCGTGGCCTGAAGACAGGGCCCAGCTTCCCCTCTGATGCATCCCCCCCCAAGTCCATTCTCCACACAATAGCTGGAATTCTCGTTTAAAATAAGAATCAGATCATGTCGCACACACCCCCTACCCCCGCCCAAATGCGAGCCCATTCCAGTGTGCTTAGAATGAATCCACTATCCTTTCCACTGCCCGGGTCCTGTCTGACCTGGCCCCTGCATACGTCTACCATTTCCGGCTACCCCTCGTGCACCGAGCTCGGCCTGCTTCCTGTCCTCCTAGGACTCCACACCCGGTTCAGCTTCACTGCTCTCTGTTCAGAGAACGCTCTTCTCCCAGCTGTTTAAGGAGCTGGTTCCACTGCTTCATCCAGGTCTCCTGATTCTACTTTATACCTGCCTTGGTTATTCGTGTATAATATATATGTTATTATAACGTCACGCATTATATACTTACGTTTTATTCAATTCTACATACCCAGCCCCTAAAATAATACACAGTGGCTGCTTCCAACAAACAAAATGGATATGCCAAATGCATGCTAGTTCTCACCTTGCCATCTCCTCTCTGTCGTTCGTGCCTGTTGATCCCAGCTTCCTTCTGGGGGCACACGAGAAACCACCAAACTAAGAAGACACAGCTTTCTTATGCAGGAGGAAGATAAAGAAGATAATGTAATGATGGTAGTGGCGATCGTGATGGTGATGTTGGGGATGGTGGGGGTGGGGGTGATGGGGATGATGGGGATAATGGGGGTGATGGGGGTGATGGGGATGGGGGTAATGGGGATTATGGGGATGATGGTGATGGGGGTGATGGGGATGATGGGGAAGGATGGGGTGATGGGGATGATGGGGGGATGGGGGTGATGGGGATGATGGGGAATGGGGATGGGGGTGATGGGGATGATGGGGGGATGGGGGTGATGGGGATGATGGGGATTATGGGGATGGGGGTGATGGGGATGATGAGGGGATGGGGGTGATGGGGATGATGGGGATTATGGGGATGGGGGTGATGGGGATGATGGGGGGATGGGGGTGATGGGGATGATGGGGATTATGGGGATGGGGGTGATGGGGATGATGAGGGGATGGGGGTGATGGGGATGATGGGGATTATGGGGATGGGGGTGATGGGGATGATGGGGGGATGGGGGTGATGGGGATGATGGGGATTATGGGGATGGGGGTGATGGGGATGATGAGGGGATGGGGGTGATGGGGATGATGGGGATTATGGGGATGGGGGTGATGGGGATGATGGGGGGATGGGGGTGATGGGGATGATGGGGATTATGGGGATGGGGGTGATGGGGATGATGAGGGGATGGGGGTGATGGGGATGATGGGGATTATGGGGATGGGGGTGATGGGGATGATGGGGGGATGGGGGTGATGGGGATGATGGGGATTATGGGGATGGGGGTGATGGGGATGATGAGGGGATGGGGGTGATGGGGATGATGGGGATTATGGGGATGGGGGTGATGGGGATGATGGGGGGATGGGGGTGATGGGGATGATGGGGATTATGGGGATGGGGGTAATGGGGATGATGGGGATTATGGGGATGGGGGTGATGGGGATGATGGAGGTGATGGGGATGATGGGGGGATGGGGGGGATGGGGATGATGGATATTTCTGATGGTGAGTAGAAGCCTGTACGAGGTAGTCTCTATGCATTGAGTCAATTGGATGCAAGGATCTGTGCTAAGAATTTATAAATCATTATTTTGTTCAATATTCAAAGTAGCTCAGTGAGATGGGCCTTGGTCCCCATTTCTCAGAGGACAAATAGGCCGACTCAGAAAACAATTCACCCACATTTACAGACCATGCACGTGGCAGAGCAGGTACCCACCCTGATCTGTTTAACTGTAAAGTCTGTTTCATCTTATACCAGGTTCTTTCCATTTTCTTTCCCTTTCTGAAAATGATGACTGAACATTTATTAACACCCAGAAACTGCAGAAGCACCGGGCTCTGGTTCGTTCAGCTGTGTAGTCTGCGTCCCTTCCATTATACCACACGTCTCAGTCTGGGTACCTTTATGCTTCCGTTTTGAGGTCCCATGGCCAGAGGTCCCTGCCTTTCAAAATGCGAGGGCTGAGGCCAGCAGCACCTGCCTTGACACTCCCTTCTGGGCACTCTTGGAGGCTGCTCTAGTCTTGATGGATGCAGTTGCCTCCAAACAGTACCCCCTAGAGCCTTTGGTCCCTGAGCAAGACAACGTCACTGAGGCTGCCAGCATCTGAGGTGTGGACTGAAGCCAGGGAGAGGGGCGACTTGTCCCAGCCCTCTCAGCCTGTTAGTGGCAGAGCTGGCCTTAGGACCCAGGCCTGTGGCTCCAGGGACCAAGCTCTTCCCACAACACAGCCTTTTCCTGCGGCGCCTGCCTTCTGTATTTCTCTGTCACCCTCTTCCCCCGACTCTGCTCCCACTCTTCACCACCTCCACCACGTTTTTCTTCTAGTTTAAATTGTAATGATCCTGTTCTTACATATGAGCAAATGGATCCCTGTGCATGGTACAGGTGTTGGTAACGGGTATTACCTGCCATTTGTCTTTCTTAATCACATTCTGCTCCTGAAATGCAGCCACTTCTAGGGTGAAATATGGCCTCCATGTAGCCATGCATAATGCCAGTGGGAGAGCCCACAAAGGCAGGCCTGCCTTTCCAGATGAAGATGCAACAAACTCCGAAACAGAGGTTGGAAGGCACCTCGGCCTGAGGCCTGGGCAGGCTGCCACTTCTCGGAGCCCACTCAGAGAGCTCTCTGGGGGGCCGCAGCATATGCTCCTATAGGCTTGGGGATTCCGACTGAAGATTGAGGTGTCTTGGCCCCAAGGAGAGCCAGGCTTCTAAGCTGCAGTTAGAGGAATGCATCACGCAGCCCTGCGACCACAGGCCAAGAGAATAGGGAACTGGCTCTCCAAGTGACTGAATCCATCACCTACTCTTGTTACGCAGTCAGTAAATACATACTATGAGTTCGAATGCATGTTTCACCTCTTCCTGGCTGAGTGATCTGGGGTAAGTCTCTCAGCCTTTCTGAGTTCCCGGTTTTCTCATTTGTGTAAAGGGAATCCTGATCCTACCTGAAAGGGTGGTTCTCAGCGTTAGATGAGGAAACTCATGCAACACTCTTAATAGACTACAATAATAGTTGTTCAGTGAATGTTAGCAGTTGTTACTGTCAGTCAGTAAGAGAATGAATGGAGAAATGCTAACTAGAGAAACAAAAGAGAAAAATACTACACAGAAATTTTAGAATTTTTAGGTGTTATATTTATTGCAATAATAATAGTAATAACATAAGGCTGTCTCTTAAAGGTCTTTTAAGCTATCTGACTGATCCTCTTTTTCTCCCTGGTTTCTGGTTTTTCCCAGACTCACCCATATTTCCCCTTGCTTTTCTGAAAAGTATTTCAAGCATCCTACTGTCTGGCTGAATGACCTCACATAAGTCCCTCCATATTTTGATTCTGGGCTGGCATCTCCCCTTTGATCTGTTTCAACTCACACTTCCTAATGGCCACTGTGTGCTGGACTCCAGAGAGCAAAAAGGTCCAAGCTGCATCTCCGAGAAGCTGATTGTCTACAGGGGGTAACGGGCACATAAACAACCCATTCTCCCATTCTCCCTCTAAATGAAGACCAAAAATATCAAACATGGGGTTGCCTAGACACCCAGCATTCTATCCATGGTGGGGGCTGGGGCTGTCCTCTGCCCACCGCAGGGAGGGGGCGGGGAGAGTCTGGAGGGCTGGAGCACCATGCCCTGCCCCCACTTGCTTCAACCCAGGAGAGCAGCTCCACTTTCTTCGGTTGCCAGATCCCACATAAAGTAACGTTTGGATAGATAGTTCTGCAGCTAATTTCTTCTAACATTGAACAAATGGTTCCTCTGGTCTCTTTCTGGGCTGACGGCCCAGGATTTGCTCCCCAGATGTGTCTGCTTTACACATCGTGCATTTGATCCTTACCACAGGTACTGTTTAGGGAGATCACCTGGGCCTGGCGTCCTGCCTTCCCCACCCCCACCCCCACCCCCACCCCCACCCCCACGCGGAGGGCCCCTGCAGCCTTCCCTGGTTATCTCCGGCCTCCAGCACCCGGCCTGGCACGCAGGAGGAGTCTCCCCGGACATTGGCAGAAATCTGAGGCTTGGCTGGTCAGTGGAGAACAGGGATCTGCTTCTTCTGTGTGGCCGTGAAGGGCATGCACAAAAAGGTAAAAAGTGTGAAAGAGAGCTCTAGAGAGACTGGTTTGGGCTTAAGGGCAGAAAACACTTCTTACCTGTCTCCTCATAGAGACCTGCGATTCCTAGGCTCTTAAAGCTAAAAAACTGGGGACTCAGCCCCATGCTTCCCCATGCCCATGCTTCTGGGTTCCCTGAGCACCGTGAATGTTGGGAGTCCACCCGAGGCCACCTGCCCTCCCATGGACACCCAAGGAAGCTGAATTTGAGCCTCACCTTCCAAGTTGTTATGAAGGGATACTTGGTGGTGGAGGAGGACAGACACATTTGCTGAGAGTCTTACTTTATTGTGGAACTTGTTAATGATACTTAGCCTGGGTTTCTATTTGTGTTCTCGCCCTGAGCACTGGGAATGTTAGGGGCGGGCCTGTCTGCTTAGGAAGAAAAGGCAAAGGCGGCCCAGAAACGAGACAGACCTGGCCTTGCGCACTTGCGTTCGTTCGGAGCTCCTTGCGTGCTGGAGTGGCCAGTGGCATCTGCAAAGGACAAAGACTGTATGTTGGGTTGTTGTGATGCGCCATCCTGCATTCAGGGCACGTTGCTTTCCTGGCGGATTCGTCCAGCCTTTCCCCTCCTTTTATATCCTCAGCATGTCTTGGTAAAGTGCTAAGTGTTTTGTGCCGTTACAAATGCCCCTTTTGTATCTCACCAATTCCTGCTGGTGGCCCTTCACAGCCCACCCATAGGTTGTACATTTATTTCCGCTGGGACTTTTCAAAAGGAACACACATTCTTCTGTACAAGAAAATCTGCCTCCCTACCCACCCCCGGGCCCTCCACAAGTGAAGCCCAAGATTAGCTCCCTGGGTTGGTTTTTTAAAATTTCCTAAAATAGCCAAGACTCGGAGGAAGGAGATAGTGTCAGGAGGCTTTTAAGGTAGGGGAGTTGGGGGAGGGGGCTTCTGAAGGCCGGGCTCTCTCCTTGTTCTCTGCAGAAGATAGGACCACAGAAGGGCCCTTAGAGGGCTTGGCGGGGGGGTGTGCTGGAGGCATTTGGCCAGGGCCTCGCAGCCCCAAACCGCACACGCAGAGCTTTGACACTGCCACCAGGTGAAGTTCTGGAGCATACAGTCGTAGGAGTTTACTTGGGACAGAAGGATGTTCATCACACAGCCTCAGCATGGAGTGTCTTTTTGTAATCCTGTTTGTCGTGTGATTTTTTTTTTTTTTTTAAAGAAATATAAGTGGCCCAGGCCTTCCTGCTATAGGGTACAGATTCCACTCACCACGGGGACTGATAATTGACACTTCAATAGCTCAGCTCTTCAACTCTGCCCAAAGAGACGGTGTTGTGAGTGCATTACACACACAAGTTCAAGTAATCCCTGCAATGCCAATGCTCTGGGCCAGGTGATGTCATTATTCCCATTTTACAGATAAGGAAAGTGAGATCCAAGAGGCTTCGTTGTTGGAGGTCCTACAGCTAGTTGCTGACATGGGCAAGATTGGAGAGGGCAGGCAGCCTGGCCCCCAGGCGAGGTCGTAACCACAGCATCTGGGAGTGCTGGACGTGAACAGCCTGACCGGGCTCTGAGTGGGCTCCTGCCATCCTGCCTATTACCTCGAGGATATGCCCTAGACAGTCTGTCCTGGAAGGAAGCTACCAGGTGGCCTGATGTGAGTGTGTGCCCACAACACAGAAGCCTCACTCAGCCTTAGCCCTTACTGCTCCTCCATCCTAGAGAGACACGCATTACCCTGAGTAATGACCTCGGCATTATGCCAGGCCCCGGGGTAGGCACTGGAGCTGCACCAAATGTGAGCGAGTTCCTGTTCCTGTCCTCACCATGTGCAGGCGAAAGAGAGGGACATGCCGCACTGGCACTCTGGTGTGATGCTCGCCAGGATGGTAGAGGGGCAGGTGCCCGGGGGGCACACAGCAGAAATCCCAAATGGGAGAGGCAGACTGAGGCTTCTAGGTGCAAGCAGTGATGAATCGGAGACTCAAACAATTAGCCAAAAACAGAGGGAGGGGCTGACCACTGTCCCCAGAAGAGCCCTGGAGGCAAGTGAGAGCAGGTCCCTTGCCTACAGTCGGCTGTGCCAGACCCTGTGAGCACATCCACAGGGGTCCCTGCTGCTCGGAGAGGTAAAGAGGGCTTTGCAGACACGTTTCCTTTGGGCTCCAGACCTGTGCATGGAAAGAAGGGAATGTCAAGCTACAGCCTTAATGACTGTCACATACCACACTCTAGTCGGAGCTGTTTAACTGTGTCTTTTTATTTAACCCTTCTCACAAGGAGCCTGAGGCCCAGAGAGGGAATTTGTCCCGTGTCCAGAAAGCAGGGGAGGTGGGCTCAGCCCCAGGGTTTGGAAGTTACCAAGCCTGGCCTCTCACACCAGCACCCTGATCTCAGACCCGCCTATGGGAGTGATTGGCGTGCTGCTAGCAAAGCCCCAACTATAGCGTTTAAGTTTAGGCCTGGTGGCCTGGCTGAAGCAACCCTATTCTCTCAATCATTTCTTTTGTTTATAAATCTCCAACTGGGCAGGGTTCCGCACACAGGGTTCATCTCAGTTCTGCTCAGGTCAGCCAGAGTGGTTCCCGGGGCTAGAGGGTCAACTTTCAAGATGGCACACCCCCAGTGGCTGGAGCTAGCTGCCAGCTGGGAGGGAGCTCATGTGGGGCTGCGGGCTGAGGGCCCAGTAGCTTTCCAGGTGGGCCTCTCCCTGCACTGCTTGGGTTCCCACACAGCATGGTGGCTGAGTTCCAAGGGAGCAAGGTGGAGTCCCATAGGATTCTTATCACCTCGCTGCAAGTCACAGAGCTTACGTCCACTGTACTATATTCAGTTGTACTTACGAACTCAGGAATCAACTCTTGGCTGTCCCTATTCTTAAAGAGGTGGGACTGGAAGCCATTGGGAGGGGAGGTCATGGATGGCTAGACCCTGGAAAGCTTTCTGGAATTGGTGCTATTCTGTCAAGGCCTCAGTAACTTGGGCAGTTTCCACAGGATCAAATTCCCCTGAATTAAACGGGATGGCCAATGAAAACTACATTGATTTTTCTGCTCAGGTCAATAAATAAGATAAATTGACCAGAGAGCTAAATAGTGATCAGGGTGAACCAAACATCAACATTTACTAAGAGCAGGGGGAGGAGAAACATATATATCAGAGAAATGGAGATGCCAATAGAGCATCGGAGCAGCTGCTTGGTTTCCAGTTAAGGTCTGTGTTGAAGGATTAATATTTTAGACAAATCTTTACAAAAAAAAAAAAGCAGTGGAATTAAGTTACTACAATAAATTTTCATTTAGTCATATTTACTACTGGGAAGATTGATTTTTTTTTTAAAGAATGTCATTGAATTAAAATGCACAGATATATAACAGAAAGTGCACTGCACTGGGAGTCAGAAGTCCTGGGTCCTGGCTTGTGCCTTGTTAAGAGCACAGAATAATCAAATATCACTAATTTTTTGTATCTTTATTGCCTGGCATGGACCCTGGCATACAGATGGAAGAGGCTTTCACTGAGTTTTATGAAACACAGACCTTAGGTCAAGGATTTGGGTACTGGTATTTGATTTGGGAGGGGATCCCAGGAAGCAGGAGAGGAACCGAGAAGTGACGAGGGAGGAAAACTAACAAGGGTGTGTTAATGAGTGGTCCACCACGTGGGAAACAGGCTCAGTCTCACTAGAGAAAGTGGGATGAACCCAGATTCTTCCCACCAAGGGGCAAGGATCCTGGGGTGTTTTTCCACCAACTCCTTGCCCTTCATTTGTTGATGGCTGGGCTATTCGTTGAGAGTATTACTCAAACAGGTTCAAGTTCAGACCACTGCCAAGAGCCAGTGGAGCTAGGGATGCAGGAATGCATGCATTGCTGGCTGAGGGACTGGACAAATGAGCTCTGGGCATGGTGACCAGCCCCTTCACGTCTCTGAGCATAGAAACTAACTCTAAAAAGTGGGCTTTGCATCGCCTCCAAGCCTGAGTGTCAATAACTCTGAAAACCAGATGGCCAAACCCAGAACCCGAGGATTAGAGGCCCTTCGGGAAACTGCTTCTCACACAGCTGAACATGATCTATAATGAGCATTCCACTTGTTAGCTTTTAAGTGTCACCTTTCCAAGTCCTCGAATATATCCACAGAGGTACACATGTACCAGGTGATCACTGAAGCATTGTTTGTAGTAGCAGAATGCTGGAAATAACCTAAATATCCTTCAATCAGGGCATAACTGAATAAAATTGGTATATTCGCATGCTGGAATGTTCTCCTGCAGTGAAAAGGAATGAGCTGAATCTTTATGTGTCAACATGGATAGAGCTCAAAAAATGTTTCTGAGGGGGAAAAAAAGCAAGATACAGAATGTTATATATATAGTATGGCACCATTTAAGAAAACATGCACACATTTTAGCTTTCCTATAGATAGGTTACATATATGGAAAAGTATTTTAAAGGACTGAAAAGTGGCAACACAAACTCATTTGAAGTTATTTTAGGAAGACTTGGAAAGATTCAAACCACATTTACATCGGTGGCTACTTTTGGGGAAGGGAAAGCAGAGACCAGAGAAGACCAGGACCAACCATGATGAATGCAAGTGGGATAGTCAAAGAGATTTTTGCTTTAGTGTCCTTGTTCTCATAAAAGCAGAACTGATTCGTGCATTTTTAAGTAAACTCAAAACAATAAGGGACTGTCTAGTACACAGCCTGGTATCACAAAAGACTACATGGCAATGTCGAAAGAATTCAGAAAATGGAATGGTACCTAGCTATCCTAGCAAAAATTTCTCTGCTAAGAGTCTATGACCCCCTAGTTGCAAAAAAAGACATGAGATACCGATTTTATAAAGCTGAGCACCAATTAAGTGACCTCCAGTGTCTTCTCTCTGGGGCTTAGTTTCCACTCACCTGCTGTTTGTTCCCTGCTCTTTTGAAAACAGGACATGCGTGTTCTGGCTGTGTTTCTTATACTTAAAAGAAAAAAATCTTTCCTTTTTTGTGTTGAAAGGTGAAGTTCCTACCTAATCTCCATGGAATCAGAAGTCTGCTTTAATGGACTTGGACTAATGAGGTTTTTAGTGTTGTCTTAATTGTCACAGTGTCAGTCAGCTCTGGAACTGAGCAATCTCAGCTGAACTTGAAGGTGCCCATTTGCCTAGCTTTGTGGGAGCCAATGAGTATGAAGGAGCCGCCACTCCACAATGAGAACACCGGGGGATGGGGTGGCCGTCCCAGAGCACTTGATGGCCCTGAGTTAGAACTGCAGGGGGTAGGTTAAACGGAGAAGCTGCCAAGGAAGAGGAGCGTCTTGTGTAACAACGCGCTCAGCTTTCAGGATCTCCTGTTTAGCAGGCTAGTCCCCTGCCTGGAATCCTCTCTACTCCTCCAGTGTTCGTGCTCACCTCCTATTTTTCTTTCGGTCATTTTCTCCATTACCCTTCGTGGATAACTAGCCCCCCATAGTAATGGTCATAGTGATGGCAACAGCTACTATTTATAGAAAGCAGCATTGGTTCCCAGGGTTCGTGTTGGGCTCTCATCTCACACAGAACTCTGAACTGAGCATCCGTATTCCCATTTTATGGGTGAAGGTACCAAGGCTCGGTGAATGTGGAAAGACTTGAACGGGGAGGGGGTCACCCTTTTCCAGAGTCTCTGCTTTGTGACACCTGCCCCCTTTTCGTATTCACGGCTTCCTGGACTCTGTAGTTTTGGTGTTATGTGATTTATAGAGAGAGGGACATCATTTTCAGAGACTGCTGAGTGCTGTACTCCTTGGGCATAACCCTCAGAAACAGAGCACATTTTAAAGGGAACGCACAGGTCAGAGAGGAGACCATCGAGCCCTGTGAAATGACCTCAAGTAAGATCCTTCTTCAAGGCAGGAGCTCACGATTCAGGCCAGCTGACCCTCCAGGGTGGGTGAGGAGGAGGGCCTGGCAGTGGCGGCCAGGGCAACGCAGCACAGCCGCGCACAGCAGGGCGGGGCCTCCAGCCGCTTCCTGGGGAGTGTGCAGCACCCAGTCCCATGGGCGCTTTCTCCGTCTGCCCTGTGAGTTCTCCAGGAGGAAAGACCTCTCGCCACCAGCCTGGGCCAGTCCCCACCTGCCCCCTCTCTCCTTCCTTCACTCTCCCTGGCCCCCCCGCCCCCCACACTCTCACACCTCCCTTTGGTCCTCAGTCTCCACAGGAAATAAGTCGGAGGGGGAAAAAATGTACTCTGTGAGAGAACCAGAATGCTGGTTCTTTTCTTTAGGGTTTCTTTGCCTTGGATTTGCTCCTTGCCTGCTGGTGGGTAGAACTATTTACTACAACAAAGAATTTTTTAACTGAATCTCTCAAAAACCAACATAGAGGTGTAAGAAAACGTGTCCAAGGTCAAACATAGTGGACATGGCTGCAATTGGAAGTGAGTTCTGAATCTAAAACCTTCTGGGGGGAGAGAGAGAGAGAGAGAGAGAGAGAGAGAGAGAGAGAGAGAGAGAGAGACAGAGACAGAGAGAGAGACAATGAGAATGAGAGAGAGTTTAAAGCTGCATTATTCTTACAGCAGTTTTACTTTCGCGCTCCTTTGATGATCACTGTGTGCATGACCCGTACTGAGAGCAGGCCCCAGCTTGGGTTTGCCTCTGTCTCTTCTAGCACACTTACCATTGAGCCAGGCGCGGGCTAAAGGCCAGGAAATGACTGGAGCAAATGGGAGAGTCAGGGACAACCTTGCTGCGCTGACCCCTAAGCCTGCCTTCGCATGCCGTCTCAGTGCAGACACTCATGTGGCTGGGATTGGCATTATTCCGGTAAAGGGCAGCAGCCGGAAGGCCAGGGGACTGTGTTCAAGGGCCCAGAAAGGCCAGAGCAGCCTCCGAAACAGGCTGAGGGAGGTGACTGCACATGGCCTGGACGACTGAGATGTGGCTGCTTTGGTGATTGCTCCTCGGGAGAAGGTCACTGAGGTAAGACCGGCCTTTCCTAGGTTGCTCTGAGGAAGCGCGCTAGCTGTAGAAGTCCCTGCAGTAAAATACGTTGGAGAGATGCTGTGTTGAACTAGGTTCAGTGAGGTCTTTTACTTCAGGACTTTCCAGAGCCAGGGGCATAGTGTAAATATTCAAAAGGGGGGAAAGGAAGGTGGCATTTCCCCCACTTCTATAACCATAGAAGCCATCGCCCCAGAGCACTGCTGTCCCACGGCCACTGTTCCACAGGCAAAGATGAGACACTCCATCCCGTTACTTAGAGGTTCAGTCAGGGGAAAAAGAAAAAAGAAAGTCCAGTGAAATTATCTGAAAGAGTCATTAAGAGCCATTTCTCAAAGAAGAGGGCCCGGGTGAGCCAAGGCAAGAAGCCCACCTTTTCTCCTTTGAGTAGCCAGTTTCACAGGCCAGATGAGGGGACCGAGTGGAGTCATGCTCGACACCTCTCTCTCCCTTTAAACCCTCGGAGAGCTGAACATCAAAGGGCTTCCTGCATCTAAACTCTTCTCCCCACGGCCCCCGCCCCCGCCCGGGCTGCTGCTGCAGTCTCCTGCCTGTCCTCCGTACTTCTGCCCTTGCTCCTCTATAGTTTATCCTCAACGAAGTGGCCACAGTGCTCCATTTGAAACTGAGGCCGGATCGAGCGCAGCCCTTTTTCTGAGGCCTCCAAGAGCTTTCCATTTCCTTCAGAGTAAAAGCTAAAGCCCTTCTGTGATAGGGACACCTATCACTTTTTTAACATTTCACCTCTTATTAGCGTCCCCACTTCCTGCCTCAGGAGCACCAACTTCCTCATTCTTCACGCGCCAGGGCTGTCTGTGCCTCAGGGCCTTTGCACATGTGGTTCCTTCTTCCTGGAAGGCTCATTCTCTCTCTCCTTCTTCAAATGTTTGTTCAAATGCCCTATTCATGGGAAGATCTCCCCTGGTTCTCTTATTTAAAACTGCCACTCTTGCCCCGCCCTCAGCAATCCAGACTCCCTTATCCTCTTGTTTTTTTTTATTTTTTAAAGGCACTTATCACCTCTCTCTTACCACATAATTTACTTACTTATCATTTTATTTGTCTGTTTTCTCCCGCTAGAATGTAGGTGCCATGGTGACAAGGTGGCACTTGCTGGATTTTATTTTCTGAAGCACACTTAGCACCTAGGGTGGGACCTAACCCCTGGTAGATGTTTGTGATTGGTTGTGTTTTCCAAAAGTAACTGCACCAGTATCCACCATCTGACGTGCAGTTCTTACAGTGTGACCTAGCCAGTCCCCCCGTTGAGTGTAAGGATCTTTTTCCCTTTTCTTTGAACCTGGCTTAATGTGTATGTCAGTTTCAACCAATAGTACCGATGCTGCTCGACTCAACGATAGGGTTATGCACCAATAAGCCCATTGTAAATTAAAAATATCGTAAATCAAAAATACATCAATACACCTACCCTCCAAAACATCATACCTTAACCTAAGCCATCTCAAACATGCTTAGAACACTTACATTAGCCTACAGCTGGGCACACAGTCTTCACGCAATGAATACCCTATAGTGTATCAGTCAGGTACCCTTACGGTCGCGGGCCATTTGGGCCTGTGGCTCGCTGAGATGCCGAGCATACAAGACAGTATCGTGCCCAGTGTATCGCTATCCTGGGAAAAGAACAACATTCAAAGTAGTTTCTACTGAATGCATATTGCTTTTGCTCCTCTGTGCAGTTGAAAAATTACAAGCCAGACCATCATAAATTGGGAACCGTCTATATTAACTTTGCTTTCAGAATGTGCTGGGTCTCCGAGAGCTCTGCCCAAACACTCCCTCTCCCAGGGCCACTTTCATAAATGCATGGGAAGTAAAATGCCTTGGCCATAAATGCATAACACATGCCGAACGCTTCTGAAAAGCCAGTTGCTTTCACATCCTAGCAACTGCTGGGGAGCCTCAAGCTATTACTTGCCTGGGAGTGTTCCTGTCAGACCTTGAACTCTAATCCCAGTTCTTCCCAGGCTAACTGAGATGTTGGGCAAATTACCTACCCTGTCTGAAGTTCTGTTTCTTACCCATAAAATGAGGATTCAGGGTTGTTGTGGGAATTACAGACGAAGCCGGTGAAGCACACAGCAGGGCACTGGATCCTACTGTTATGTGATTACTACCATTTGGCTTTTTTTGTTCCTTTTTACAATAGTCCCTCTTTATCCTCAGGGAACAATATCTGAGACCCCCGTGGATGTCTGAAACCACAGATAGTGCTGAACCCTATATATATGTTTTGTTCTAGACATATATTCCTATGATAAAGTTTATAAATTAGGCACAATAAGCGATTAACAACAATAATAATAAAATAGAACAGTTATAGTACTATACTGTAATAAAAGTTATGTACATGGCTTCGGGTCCATTATTAAGTAAAATAAGGATGACTTGTACGCAAGCACTGTGACATCCCCCAACAGCTGAACTCATCATCAATAAGAAGGCAGCTGAGTGACTCGCAGGCAGGTGGCCTGCGCCGTGTGGGTGTGTGGGACACAGGGACAGTTTGGCCCCCAGTGGGACAGGATGAGATTTCACCGCACCCCTCAGAGTGGCGCACCACTGAAAACTTATGAACGGTCTAATCATGGAACTTTTCATTTAATACTGTCCTACTGAGGTTGACGGCAGATAAAAGGGAAGACCATGGATAAGGAGAGAGTATTGTAATTGTGATGGAGTCATTATGTTTTTATTTATTTTTTAAAAATTTTCAATTAAATTTATTGGCGTGACATTGGTTAATAGCATCATATAGGTTTCAAGTATACATGTCTGTGATATAAGAGCTGTATATTACTACTATAATTGTGATGAAGTCATTGTGTATTTATTTATATTTTATTGATTATGTTACTACAGTTGCCCCATTTTTTTCTCCCCTTTATTCCCCTCTCCACCCTGCACTCCCCCTCCCTCCAGCACCCTTATATGTAGTTCATGTCCATGTATCCTACATATAAGTTCTATGGCTTCTCAATTTCCTATACTATTCTTAACCTCCCTCTGCCTATTTTGTACCTAGTATTTATGCTTCTTATTCCCTGTGCATTTTCTTCCATTCTACCCTTTTGCCCTCCCCTCTGATCTCTATTTCTGTGATTCCGTTCCTATTCCAGTTGTTCACTTAGTTTTTGTTTTTGTTTTAAATTCAGTTGTTGATAGTTGTGAGTTTGTTGTCATTTTACCGTTCATAGTTTTTTATCTTTTTTTTTTCTTAGATAAGTCCCTTGAACATTTCATGTAATAAGGGTTTGGTGATGATGAACGCCTTTAACTTGACCTTCTCTGGGAAGCACTTTATCTGCCTTTCCATTCTAAATGATAGCTTTGCTGGGTAGAGTAATCTTGTGTAAGTCCTTGCCTTTCTTGACTTTGAAGACTTCTTTCCAGCCCCTTCTTGCCTACAAGGTTTCTTTTGAGAAATGAGCTGATAGTTTTATGGGAACAACTTTGTAGATAACTGTCTCCTTTTCTCTTGCTGCTTTTAAGATTCTCTTGGGTAATGTAACTATCATGTGCCTTAGTGTGTGCTTCCTTGGGTCCAACTTCTTTGGGACTATTTGAGCTTCATGGTTCTCCTGGAAGTCTATTTCCTTCACCAGATTGGGAAAGTTCTCCTTCATTATTTGTTCAAAGAAGTTTTCAATTTCTTGCTCTTTCTCTTCTCCTTCTGGCACCCCTATGATTCGGATGTTGGAACATTTAAAGTGTCCTGGAGGTTCCTAAGCTTCTCATTTTTTTAAATTCTTTTTTTCTTCGTTCTATTCTCTTTGAATGATTATCTCTTCCTTCTCCAAATTGTTGATTTGAGTCCTGGTTTACTTCCCTTTACTGTTTGTTCCCTGCATATTTTTCTTCATTTCACTTTGCATAGCCTTCACTTTTACCTCCATTTTGTGACCAGAATCAACTATTTCTGTGAGCATCCTGATTGCTAGTGTTTTGAACTCTGCATCTGATAGGTTGGCTATCTCTTCATCGCTTAGTTCTATTTTTGGAGCTTTGATCCATTCTTTCATTTGGGCCATATCTCTTTGTCTCAGCACGCCTGTTACATTGGAAGGGGCGGAGCCTTAGGTGTTTGCCAGGGCAGAGCAACCCAGGTCGCTGTGTTGTGGGTGTATGTTGGTGAGGGGTCCGAGAAGGAACAATGACACTTGCTTGGCTCTCACCTCTCATCAGTCACTTCCCCCGTTACCTCCAAACAAATGGCCCCTCCTGGTGCTGATTCCCAGGTGGATGGATTTGTGTACATTCTAGGGCCCCGTGGGTCTCTCCAGCAAACTCTCCTGTGAGGCTGGGAGTTTCTCCTGCTGTCGCAGTCCCCACAGGTTTTTACAGCCAGAGGTTTTGAGTTCTTCTTTTCCCTCACTAGAACCCTCGGTCATGTGATCTGTCTCGCTCCCCAGTTGTAACTCCTGGTTCACCCCTCCTACCGGTCTGGATGAATGTTTCTTTAACTCCTTGGTTGTCAGACTTCCATACAGTTCAATTTTCCGGCAGTTCTGGTTATTTTTTTGTTTTTATATTTGTTGTTGTCCTTCCTTTGGTTGTGGGAGGAGGCAAAGTGTATCTACCTATGCCTCCATCTTGGCCGGAAGTCCCCTGAAGTCATTGCATTTTTTTAAAAAGAGCTATTTACAACACAAGAGCATTTGGTTACCTTCAAATATCAATTATCATTTATCCTGTGTTCAGACCCAACACTTTCCCATTTGAAGTTCTAGGATAAAAGCCAAGTTAGCCCCCGATCCAGGGTAGAAAGGGGACCCATATGATTTCTGTCCAGAACTGGTAGTTAACTGTCTGTTTGGTTTTGGGGTCCCCCTCTAGCCTACATCTGAGCAGGGCCAACAGTGAAGAGTCTCTTGGACACTATCTTCGGGAAGAGAAGTATGGATGGCCAGTTGTTACTGCCTAGAAGCTGAGAGAGAGAGGTGTAAGTTCCCGGCAAACTATGAATAATTGCAATATTTAGGGCACATTTATACTAAAAAAATACTTGCTGTTTATCTGGAATTTAAATTTAACTGGGTGTGTAGGTGGTGAAACAACACCAGATGTTAACTGGTGGAGTTAGTCCGGACCTCAGTTCAGCAACCTCGGTACTTGAGTTTGGCTAAGAGAATACAGAGCCAAGGAACTGAAATCATAGCGAAAGTTTATTTAGAAAGTCACAGAGGTAGGAAAAATGAGCCAGCTGGGTGTGGGCTCAAGTAATAGAGGCAAAAGAAGGGCCCTTGAAGCTTGGGAGAAAGAAAGCTAAGTGCACTCAAAAGGAAGATTCAAGTGGATGTGCTCTAGAGAGTGAGAGTGTTCTGGGCCCTTCTCTTGAAGGTTTCAAGTCAGGACTTTAGGGAGATTTCAGGAGAAGGGGATATCAGTAGAATGTTCATCAGTTTTCCAGGTGTGTCCTTTCAGGGTCGTGGACGCCAGGGCAAGAGGGTCATGAGTCAACGCAGCTGGTCCTGATGTCAGCCATGACATCCCTTGTCTGGTTTTGCTGCTTTTCTGGGTGTGGAGTTGAAACAACTGAGGCCTAGATGCATTTGATGCAGGTCAGAACCTCAGGGTCCTGGGAGCTTAATGCTTAAGAACTATTCTCCAACCCCCTTGTTGTTTCCCCTCTACGGGGGGGATAAGTCACATGACCAGCAATATGCCAGGGGAGGAAAGGGCACAGTCCTTATTTTTGCAGTTTTTCCCATTGTCAGTCCTACTCTTCCCATGCCTAACTGCCTACTACAAATGCCCTGTATTTGTTAACTCTGGATATTAGACAGTTGTTCGATGACTTGAGCAGGTGGCATTTGAGCTATAAGGCTGTCTAGGGAAAGAGCATTCATGCTTGGATCAAGGATAGCTCTCTTTTGGCAGGGGGATATATGGATTTGTTTTTCTTTTTACTTTTCAGTGTTGTCTGAATACCTTACAACAGCGATGTATGACTTCTCTAATAAAAAAGTAGAGTAAAAGTTGAACTAGATATAGTACTGCATGGTCTGACTAGGACTGACATTAGCTTCACTTATATTCTCTCTCTCTCTTTTTTTTAATCATCACCTGAGGATATGTTTATTGATTTTTAGAAGTGATGGGTAGGGGGACGGAGAGAAAAAACATTGATTGGTTGCCTCCTGGACATGCCTTTTGGTGTGCGGGGCGATGCTGCAACAAACTGAGCCACTTGGCCAGGGCTATCTTCAATCTTTTGCTTTTAGGAAGAGCTCCCAGAACACCAGTCTCCCAGCCGCCCTGCCCAGTTTAATGATCCCCCTTCCCCTTGCCTCATTAACACATTATCCACCCTCAGACCACAAACCATAAATGTTTGTATATAAGGGTGGCATTTACTCTGCAAAGCTACCCCCAGAAAAGAGGCTGTCATGTGGAATATGGCTTTCTCACACATCAAGGGTATTTTCTCAACTAATTTATTTTAAACAACTGCTTGGGGAAGATACATTAAACTAGATCAGGAATTATAAGAGTTGAAATAAAGTTTTTTTTCCAAACAAAAATACAGCAATAGCAGTATTTCTAAATTTACTATTTATTATCATGTATAATATGTGATTTTTAAATAAGTATGGGTATTACTAAAGTAATAAGTGAAATACTGAGAGTAAATATATGATTGGTTTATTTCTACTTCTAAGTTTTATATGTTTAGGGAGGTCAAATGACTGTTCAAATCTTCTCTGGAAGATCCGGGAGTGAGTAGCCTTGTCTGCCAGATTGCATGGGGAAGGGCACGCTAGACCCGCTCTCTGAGCACTGCAGGCTTTTCCATTTTAGATGATTCAATAAATAACAGCTAACCTATCCTGAACACAGTAGTCTCCCCGTCTCTGTGGGGCACGTTCCAAGACGCCCAGTGAATGCCTGAAATCATGGATAGTTCCAAATCTTATATAAACTGTCTTTTTCCTATGCATGCATAACCCATGATAAAGTTTAATTTATAATTAGCACAGTAAGAGACTGACAACAATTAGTAGAATGGGACAGTTGTAACAGTATAATGTAATAAAAGTTGTGTTGATGCTTTCTCTCGCTCTCTGTTTGATAACGGACCTGATAACCAAGACAGCTCTGTGTGACTCACCCGTGAGGAGCGTGTACAGCATGGATGAGCTGGGCTAAGGGACGGTTCCCATCCTGGGTGGGACTGAGTGGGGCGGCCTGAGATGTCGTCACGCTGCGCAGAACGACATTCAATTTAAACACTTACGAATTGTTTATTTCTGGCATTTTTCATTTAGTATTTTTGGACCTCAGTTGACCTCAGGTAACTGAAACCATGGAAAATAAAGCCACAGATAAAGGGGGGACCACTGTACTTATGATGCAGCCTGTTCTAAATGCTTTGTCTGTATCTATTTGTTTTATCTTCATAGCAAACCCCATGTCAATGGTGGTGCCGTTACCCCTGTTTCATAGTTAAAGCCTCAGGCTGTCTGGCTCCAGAGCCTGTGCTTTAAATTAAATATATATATATTCATATTGCAGCACAATTAACACCCCTTTGCCCCTTTTTACTACAAAAGCTTTTATTACAAAATCATAAGCATGCAATTTTGTAACATAACAATATCACACTCCAGCACACCATGTGACATTTGAGCTGACATGTTCAAATTAAAACTAAATCATCACACCCATATTGTTACCCTACCAACCACACTCACATGGGCGTTACTTCTGCCAGGCTGTGTGTGTGTGTGTGTGTGTGTGTGTGTGTGTGTGTGTGTGTGTACATATATATATAAATATATGTGTATGTATATAAATATATACATTTATATACATACACATATATATATTTATGGGAAATGTCAACTATATACAGAAATAGAAAGAATAGTGCAATGGATCCCCATGTGACCATGACCCAGTTGTCATAACCTCACCTGACCCAGAGCCTGTATCAGTCAAGTGATACCATCTGGCTCATTGCAGCCCATTGCCATAGAGCTGGCCCTTGTTCAAATGCTAAGTCCTCGGCTTGCACGCAGTGGGACGCTGTGCATATCCTTGTGCATATGCCTCCGTTTCCTCATCTATAAAATGGAGATAACACAGGTGCCACTTCAGGTTTATGGCAAGATAGCAGGTGTTAAGCACCACGCTCACTGTTTCCCACATAGGAAATGTGGCATTATTGGATTACTGTTCATCTTCCCTAGTCTAATGGAAGTTGCACACTGGCTACAGTGACTGAATACCATTGAGCAGTGGGTATTCAGTAACTGTCTATGAGTAAATGGAAGTGAAATGTCTTGTACTTCAGCCTAAAAGCTCCGCCACACAAGGCTCATTGTCTTTCAACAGAGAAATTTTCCTGCCCAAGTTAATAAGGAGAACTACTCAAAACCTTTTCAAAACAAACAGTCTTTAAGAGAAATTGTATACTAATGCAAATGTCAAGGTACCTCTGGCTACTGTTAGCAAAATAAACTGAACAATGAATACATTAGCTACATCAACTGCAGGCATTGGGATTCTAAGAATCTGGCTTTGATGACTGGGAGCCTGCAGCGTTATTTCTAGATGGACTGGAATCGCTTTGTTGCTGTAAAGGCTGGCAGAGAGCTGAGTACTTTTCATGTTAACCTTCAGGCCAGGGGCACAGGAGTAAGATCATGAAGAAAATTAATGAATTAATGATAAATTGTGAATGGCTGCCTCAGGCAGGCACACCCCTGCCACTTGCCAACCTGAAATAAGTCACTCCCCGTCTTGGGGACACTGTTTGTCTGTAACATGGAAATAGTAATTATGAGACCAGCTATGAAACAGTGAAATAAATCTCACAAATTTCACTTCCATGACCTCATGACTTTCTTATCAACAGTGACATTCATAATTTAGCCTCCTTTTTCAGACAAGAAAACTGAAGCTCAGAGAGGTTAAGTGACTGACTCAGAATCACACAGCTTTTGCAGGGCACTTAATTTTAGTAAGTTCTGCTTGCCAGCACACTACGTGATAGCTAACTGCATGGCTATCATTTATTTAAAGGTGGTGGGGGGGTTGATGAATGAAATCCTCTTTGGTTCTGTGCATGGAATTGAGACGCTTGAGCTGCCAGAGGAAGTGGGTCCTTTTGCTTATACTATGCAGTCACTGGAAGATTTCCTTTAACTACCATGTTGAGCTATTGCTAGCAATTTAAAATGTTTATGTGAGTCCCGAACGGCCAATCATCTGGGTGGCAGGTGCAGTTAGAAACATCGAATAAGAAGGGAGTTTATTTATAATGGGCCTGATGAATCCCCAAAATGAACTTGTCAGTCAGACCAAGAAATGTAACAGGGAAGGAACAGGAAATGAATGATCGTTCCCTCGGCACAGACAGGCGCTCCAGCTCGGAGCCTATGATTTGCTGGCTGTCAGCACATTTTTCTCTTCCCCAGCCTCGTTGGTAGTTACTGCTGTCAATAGAAACTCAGTTCAATACCTCAGAAATGTGGATCAATAAACTCAGCACTTGCTGGTTGAAATGAGCTTTATCATTATGTGGGAACGGAGGTGGTGGGGGGATGTGGAGCTCTTCCCCTCACTTCCTCCCGCGTCCTTTCCTTCCTCTCTTGCTCTCTTCCTCCTGCAGACATTATTACACTAGGCACATGTCAGACCCTGTGCTGATCACTGAAGATGCACAAAGGAAGGAAAGAAAGAAATGCCATGAACAAACAACCTGCTCACATGCCCTGCAATGGGCCTCACTAGAGATGAGTCCAGGATCCGGGAAGGTGGCCAGGCAGGTGACAGCAAGCCTAAGTGGCCACATGGAGGAGGCAGTGTGTGAGCCGGGCTCTGGAAGGTGAATAGGAGTCTACCAGCTAGTCATATGAGTGGAAGGTCCCATCCATGTGTTCAGAGATAGGGTGGGGAGAAGTGGCATGTCCCTGCTTCCTCCAGCATTATTTCCTCTTCTTCCTCTTCCTCTTTTTCTTTTTCTTTTGTTGCTTTCTGCAGGAATGAGCCTTCGGTGGATTCTACCTTTGTCACTTTGGGGCAAGGCAAATAAAAATGTGAATGCTGTGTTCTTCATATGATTATAAAAATATATAATCTATACCGCGCTGATAAAACTGTCAGAAGATCTCAGAGGACAAGAAGCAGTGGCTGTCTCTCCACTGCTCTGCGTAGTGGCCTGCACAGCGTAGGCATGTAATGAATATGTTTATTTTAGAACGAGTGTCAGAGACTTTGCACATGTTACCTCGGATCTCCAGATACATCAGGGGTGAAGGAGATGTTATATACTGTTACCTGCACGAAGCGGTCAGAGTTACCCTTTTAAACTGTAAATCGGATCATTACATTCTTTGCTCAAAACCCTCGACTGCTTTTGCTTTATACCTCTAATAAAACCGAAGGCCCTTACTGCCACCTCCAAGATCCTCAGGCCTCTGCTGCTCTTTGCAGAGGCAACTGCATCCCTGCCTCTGGGCCTTTGCACCTGTTGTTCCCTCTGCTTGTTTTGCGCTTCCCACAGCCTGGTTCTCCCCAGCACTTCCTTCTGCTGCTTCTCCCTGCCCCCACGCCCCTGGAATCTCTGTCTCATCCACTGCCTATGTTTCCTTCCTTCACTTAATCATTCTTTTATACTATGTATTTATACGTTTATTTATGCCTGTCTCCCTTGGCTCTCACTAATCACTTGTTGCATTTTATGTATTTCTAAGGTCAGCAGCTCTATGATATAGGCATTAATGTCCCTGAATTCACATAAGGAACTTAGAACATAATTAACAGTAACAAAATCAACAGCAATTTAGTGAACGCTTGCTCTACACCAGATGCTATGTTAACAGCTTTGCATGTATCATCCCGTTGAATTATCTTAATGACCCTACAGGCCTTGCCTGACCACCTCACTAAATCAACCCGCCACCCTGCAGCCCACCCCAAAACCCCCAGCCCCCTTCTCTCATTGTAACAGTTTAACACTTAGGCCACTTAACTCTTTAAGCCTTGTTCATTTGTTTGAAGCTTCTCTCCCTGCTAGAATATAAGCTTCAGGAGAGAAGGGACTCTTTTTTATACATTACAGTTTTTGTTGCCCCTGGGGCCATGCCTGACCTGTCGTAGATGCTCAATAAATATCTTTTGATATTTCTGAAATACCAAATTCTTTCCCCCACCAAACTAGAAAACCCAGCTTGCAGAAGGGGACAGTTTCCCACACTGCCTGTGTGCGGTGTGCATTTGGGCACCTCACTTGTTCATTTCACCCGGTTCCCCAGCCATTCTGCAAGGCAGCACTGTCATGATGCATGCACAGACGAGGAAACTGAGGCGCGGAGAGGGAGGTCCCTCCTGCGAGCCCATCCCCAGGAGAACTTAAAAAAAATATTTTTATTGTTGAACCCAAAAACTGTCCTTCTTTCACCACTGCACACATGTCTCTCCAGCAAAGAATGATTTGGGTGTGATCATAGCTGAATTTTAATTTCCTGTCTTTTCTTATCTAGACCCACGCTTCTGGTTATATTCATAGACGGACGGATATTCAGGGAGAGCTCTCTCCATCAAAAAGTCAGTGTAGGCAGGGCTCGCGACCTGGGGTCTATGCTGGAGGTCCATGCAATTACATGGGGAAATCATACCTTGTTACTTTGCCGGTCTCTCCTTGTAATCCAGCATTTCCTTCTATTTGTTTCATTAGATGCAGATGTCTTAAAATACAGTTTATGCTCATCACTACTTCCAACTTGTGGTTGTTGTTACCTCTGTTACTAGATCTTTTTATTTAATATGTCAATAAAGAAGCACATATATTATGATAGTACAGTTGGCTTTTTAAAAAACTGGTTTTGATAAGTGGTTTCCTTTGCAATGCTTTCTTCATTTGATTTTATGCATTTAAAAACATTATTCTAATATGTGGCTCGTTCGCTTTTCCAGGCTGACAAAGGGGTCCTGGGCACTGAGTTAGGAAGCCTGTCCTGTAGCCTCGAGTAATTTTTAGGACTGATGTCAAGCAGGCTGTTGGTAGTAACCACCACCACAGCATAAAAGCAAATGTGCTGTGAAGCGGTCCACACAAGTCTGCATTCATTCACTCCTTCCTTGATTAATTCATTCATCCAATAAACATGTGGGTGCCGTAATGTTCCAGACACTATTCCAGAGCTGCAGTGAGCATGAGAGAGCCCCTGCTTTCATGGACCTTTTATTATCTTATGTCATTGCCATGGTAACCTAAGAGTTAGGTGTTATTATCCATGATCCATGCATGAGGAAACTAAGGTTCAGAGGTTGAATGAGCTGTTTATGTTTTCTGAGCTGATAAGTGGCAGGACCTGGGTTTGAGCCCAGGGCTTCTTCATGATAACACAGTAGTAGTTACTTCTGATTTCCCTGCTGATCACTGAACTCCCTTGATTTCCTTAGATGCAAAACAACGGGTTCAATGGAAACAATGGATATTCTTTCCCCTCTCCCCCATGCTTACATTTCCTCCTTAGCCTTCTTGGGAAGCCACATACTGTTATTAGAAATCGGAGCTGGAAGGACCCTTAGAGTTCACCTCATCATTGTATAAATGTGAAACCTGAGACCCAGAGAGAGGAGAGGGTCACCTGGGGACACCCAAGCAGAGCCAGGCAGAGCTGGACCCCTCCAGCCAGAGGACATAGCCCTGTTTGTTCTCTAACGGTGGGCTCTTCTGGCTCCGTGCCATCCCCTCTGCCATCCTGAATCACCAGGGTCTCCACCCTCCCTGAGCAGTAGGCACGCCCCCTGCTGGGCTTTCTGAGCAGCTGCCCCTGAGAACCCACTGGCCTCCCATCTGGGCAGCCCATCTTAGAGAGTCTCCCTGAGAGACTAGAGCTATGCAGAGCACCCAGTGACTCCATGTGGGTATTTCATGAATAAATAATCCTCAAGCCTCAGCATTGGTCACTGAACCTATTGTTTTTTTCTTCTTAATATAATGATGGGATTTGCAAGGGGCAGGAAAAGGGTGGGGGGAGACGAGGAGGAGACTTTCTATGACTGAACAGTTGGAGGAAGTACAGGGAGGAGAGGATGGCTTTTTGCCAGGAATGATGGCCTCAGAGGTGAGAGGGACTCCAAGGTCACGGTGCACATGAGGGTAGGGGTGGGCGTGAGGGGTCACACTCCATCTGACACTCCTGGAAAGGTCTCTGGTGTGACACAACTTCATCAGGCCTCTGGCTGGTTGGCTTCAGGGCCTGCCACTCTCAAGGGAAACCTTCTCCCCCCGTGCCCAGCTCCCACCCCAATTCCCTAGATTCGCTTGGCCCCTCTGCAGTCTGCTCTCATGGTACCCTGTCTTATTAAAGCACCTGTAATACATATACCCGTATAGACATAGACACAGATATAGGTATAGGCGTACAGATCTGGATATAGAGACATAGATATACATATAGAAATAGACATAGGCATACATAGATACAGATAGAGGCACAGAGACAAATACTTGCTGGATGACTCAGTTCCATATACTGAACGGTAGGCTCCAGGAGAACAAAGCCCTTGTCTGTTTTGCTCTTTCCTATTTACCTCCAGCCCCCATGGCCAGTGATGAGTAAATGTTTGTGAAATGAGTAAATGCATTTCCAAAGGACACCAATCCCTTGTTAAGGTCCCCATTGGGGGTCTGATGATGATGACTGTCTTCTACGAAATCTTTTGTCTCATTGCGTGCCGACCATGACCCTGTGAGTTGAATGTTATTGTCCCCATTTCACAGATGGACAATGGACACTCTTAGTCATTTTCCCTTTGTCCCCAAGCCCACACAGCTGCTGGGTCTCATTCGTTCCTCCTCCTCTTCCTTCACCAGCTGTGGTTATTCAGTGAACAGCTGGGGTGTGCCCAGCGCGCAGGGAGAAACGAGCGAGGAGGGCTCTCGGCGCGCAGGAAGCCTGTGAGCCACTCAAAGGCACAGGCACTTGCAGGAAGCTGAGACCGCCCTGGGCAACGATATATATTCTTGACCTAAATTTGTGCAAACCATGCTTGCTAGAGGAAGGGAAATAGTAAGTGTCAGCTATAACATTAGTCCCCAAATGTCCAAGTGGGAAGGGCTCTTCTAGGGAGGGAGGGAGGACACCATCAGGATTGGAGTCAGACACCCCAGAGCAGAGCCCTGGCTCTGCCACTGTGACCCGCTGTTGACACAGGGCAGGCCCCCTCAGCTCCCTAAACGGCCAGGTCTTGCATGCAAGTGTATGTATTTCTTTTTTTAATCAATAAAATGGGGGTTTACAAACAGCACCACCTCATGGGGCTATGGCAAAAAATGAGATAACCCATGTTTAGTCAAAGTTCTCCTGTTGTCATTCTCAACAGATACTTGCCATTGTTGATCTTGTTACTGACACCATGCCATTGGACAGCGTCCCCTGGAAGCTTGACTCTCCTACACAACCACCCCAGAAAGTCACCTTCCCTCCTGAGCCGGCATTCCTGCAGTGGCCAGCAGCAGCAGGACCTTGGGAGAGAGAGGTCCCTTGCTCAGTAGCTCTGCGTTTAGGAGAGCCCCAACCTGCCTCCCAGTGCCTGCTCACCCCTGTCTGCAAACCTCTCACCACCTAAACTTTACAAAGTACTTGCCCTGTGCCAGCCACTGTCCCAATGCTGTACCTACAGCATCTTCAGCCCATTTCCAAACAGCTTTAATCCCCAAAATAGTGCCTCAGTATCTTCTTTAAAATGGGGATGATCCTATCATTTACATCATTGTGTGTTTATGAATATCACGTAAATAGACATGTAATGCTTGAACTATTCTGTGGCATATTATGAATGCTCAATAAGCATTAACTCATTGTTGTTGTTGCCATAATGATTTTTATAAAATAGTAATCTATGCTATTAGTCTAAATAAAAGCAGCATCTGCTTTTAGAACCTTTTGGTGGCCACCCATAGTCCACAGATCGAAGCCCAGAATCGCCAAGGCCTGGGACACAAAACCTTGTCTAGCCTGGCTGTCCCATTCTTGCCGTGCCTCACCTTCCCCTCAACACTCCAGTCTTTCTGCATGGCTTCAAGTTCCCGCAGTCAGGGTATATACTCGTATACTGTCTTTGACCTCCGGGCTTTATATTCTGCCCCTCTGCCCGGAATGCCTTTACCCTTCATTCGGCCTACCCCAAAAAACCTGTCTGCTCCCCCACTTCCAAGGTTGGGGGCAACTCTTCTTTATGGTCCTATGGCCTCCGTTATATTGCTGAGTTTATCTTTTTTCTGTTAGTTTGTTTTTTACTGCCTCTCCAGCATGCTATGTCAGACCTGTCCCTGTGTCCCCCAGGAACCAGCTAGCGCCCGCAACAAAGTAGGCATCAATGAAAAACTTTAAATGAGTAAGTGGACAATATGGGGCCCAGGTCCACCTTCCTGTCTCCTGCACTGAGCGCCTTACATTCTCAGGGCACAGTTCTTGCAATTTTGAGAGACATCCAGATGGCATTACTTACTACCAGTTATTGAGCACTTTTTATATGCAGGACATTTTATGTATGCCATCTAATTTATTTCTCATAGTAACTCTGACAGCTAGGTATTAATATTCCCATTTCTCAGATGGGAAAATGGAGGCTCAATGTTTAAGGGACTTGCCCCAGGGTCTCATTAACGAGTGAGTCTGGGAGACAAACCTGCCTCATCTCCACTATTCTACACTGCTGTTCATGCTCTTGTGGGGGGTGGGGGGCAGGCACGGGGGGGGTTCCGAAGGCTCCCTGAAACCCAAGGTGGGGCGGAATGGGAGAGAAGCTTGATTTTTATCAAGTTCTGTCCTCGGTTCCTCTTTCCCTAGAGACTCAGGAAACAAGGCTGCCAGTTGCTATCAAAGAATGATTAGTCTGCGCCGCGGAGGTCTTGTCACTCTCTGGGCTCTGTGTCATCCATCCACACCTCTCTGAGTGACACAGACCTTCTCTGGGGTTTATTAACAGCAGCCCATGTCGGCGTCTGTCCCCAGCCGCCCTGCCTAATGCTCACCCTGAGTGGGGTTCAGCTGACTCAGCCGAAGGGAACCCAGGTGATGCACTGGCACTGGAACCATCAGGCCAGGAGGGGATGGCGGCCTGAGTCAGCCTGGTGACGCCTGGCTGACCCAGTTCTGAAAGCAGTGTTATCAGAAAAAAAATTAGGTTGCCAGGGCTGCTTGGAAATATCTTGGCCAGTGTCTAGACTTCATAGACATAGAGAGAGGGGGAGGCCAAAGGAGAGCCGTAATCTTAATCAGCTCAGTCCCTGGCACGCAGTAGAGGCTCAGATGTTTGTTCAGTGAATGAACGATGAGTAGATTTGCACTGGGTTTCATGTTTCTTTGCACCATTGCAGTGCATAGTTTTGAGTCATTGCAGTCTCAAAACAATTCTACACAGTTGGGAGTGAAAAAGATGTTCCCACTTTACAGATGAGAAGACTGAGGTTCAGAAGAAACTTCGTGTAGGAGAAAGAATGTAGGTTCTGTACTTGGACCTACCTGGGTTCAAATCCTAACTCCAATACTAGCCTGCGGGTTTTCCCACCTGAAACAGGAAATAGCAATCCAGCCTGCTGTCTTTTTATAAATACAGTTTTACTGAAACAGAGTCACACTCATTCATTGCTTTTTGCATATTGTCATTGCATATTTTCTATGGCTGCTTATACGCTGTAAACGCAGAATTGAGTAGTTGGGACAGAGACTGTGAGGCTGGCAGAGCCTGAGATGCATCCTTTGGGTTCCTGTAGAGAAAAGCTTGCTGACCTCTGTTCCTCTCGGGGTGTATCAGGTACTTAATCAACATTGGTCTTTTCTTCTCTCAAATGAAGAAGTGGCTTCCTCGTGGTCCTTTTTCTAAGACTTTACAGGCCTTGTAGATGCCACCCTGTGACATTGGAGTCTGGAGTTAGAGGGGCTGGTGTCAGGGTAGGAGCACTGGAATAAGAACCAAGGCTCAGGTACTTCAGTCCTGACTCTGTCCTACTGGGTGAGCTTGAGGACTTCCTTCTGAGCAGTGGGCAATGGGTCCAACAGTGTCCTGACCCAGAATTTGTGTCTACCTGGAACCTCAGAATGTGACCTTACTTTGAAATAAGACCTTTGCAGATGTGATTAAGATGGGGTTGTATTGGATTCGGGTGGGAGCTAATACCTATGGATGGTGTCATTGAAAGAAGAGGAGTAGACACAAGCAAAAAGGCCATGTGACAACGGAGGCAGGAATTAGATCGGTGCAGCTACAAGCCAGAGAAAGCCAGCTGTAGCTGGGAGCTATGGGACGCTGTGGAAAGGCAAGGCGGGGTTCTCCCCGGGGCCTCCAGAGGAAGCACGGCCCTGCTGGCAGCTTGATTTGGACTTCCAACCTGCAGAGCTGCCAGAGAATAAGCTTCTGTTGTTTTAAGTCACCCAGTTTGTGGTACTTACTAGAGTAGTGTTAGGAAACAAATATACACCATGTCCCCCCTTTAATTCCTACATGGATTGAGGCCACTCCGGCAGGTACGCAAGTCAGTGGGCAGGTCTGGAAGGCATGTCATCAAGGGGGCACAGACTCTGCCCTTCCAGCCTTCCTCCTTTTAAGACACAGGGGGCTGCACACAGATTGGTACCAGCTTTCCTATAATACAAGCTCTGACTGGCCCGAAGGCCCAGAGCAAGCTGGACAGATGTAACCTTGGCTCGCAGGAAGCTTGGGACCTGATGCCAGGCAGACTTGCATGCATACCTGGCCTCTCTGCTTACATACCTTTGTGAACTAGGACAAGTGACATAACTCCCCAAGACCCAGCTCCTCCAGCTGCACAGAGGGAATAGAAATGTCCCCCTCATAGTGCTGTGGAGAGCATCAAAGGAGACAGCACAGGACCGAACCTTCCAGTTCTCTGCACAAGGCAGGTGCTCTGGGAATCACAGATGATGAAGGTGACGCTGGTGATGATGTGATTTCTGGCAAAGTGAGGAATCTCGCCCAGATCACCCTGTTGCCCCAGCTCTCCTCCACCCCCAGCGCCGTTCCCCTGAACCCTTTGCCCCCTGTGATTGGGTGGGGCAGCTGTAAGTGTGATTGGGGTCCAGCAGACCCCAAATCCAGCACTCAGCAGCCGGAGTGAGGGATTGAGTCCTGCGTTAAGAAAATGCCAGCATCTGCCCTGAGCGCCTTCTGTCACTTGTGCCCAGATACGTCATTCTCCCAGGCTGACACAATCACTCCTCTAGACAGCAGCAGCCCGGTGTCAGGTCTTTGTGTTTAAAATAATATTCCCCTCATGTAACTGATGTTTATGCAGAATCCATCCTTTTAATAGCTAACAGTCTCCTTATTTGTACGGCCTGAGCTGTTTCCAGGTTCCACTGGAAGATGTCATTTTTTTTGGTTCTTGTTTTTCTCTTCTTTTCCTGCATTTCTCTCTGGAGTTCTCTGTCTCTTCTCTCAGTGTTTCTCTCTGTTCTTTTCCACTCCTGCTGAGTTTTTATCTTTCTCTGCCTTCCTGTCTCCCTCTCCCTCCTCCTCTCCCTTGCTCCTCCCCCACACATGCACACATTTGTTCTATTTACCTTCATGTTTTCTCCTTTTCGAATCTCTATTTCTTTGGTTTCTCCCTCTGTCTTCTAATCTAGCAGTTATTTTTCTCTATCTTGTCACACACTTTCTCTGCCTCCATCTTCCTCTTTTAATCTCTTTGTGATACTCTTCTGGATCTCTCTATTCGCCTATCCATCCATATCTGTCTGTCTATCTATCCATCCATCCATCCATCCGAATAACCATTTATCCATCCATCCATCAATTCATTCATCCATCTACCTACCTATTAACCCACACACCCATTCATTCATTCATCAAAATATCCATCCATCCATTTATCCATCCATCCTCTTCTGGATGACCGTATTTCTACATCTTAGTTCCTCTTCTTTTTGTCTGCAGTTTCTCTTTTCTTGTTCGCACTTTCTCAGGTTGTCTCTCCTGTTTTTTCTCCTCCTCTTACTTCCCACTTATTCTTCTTCCTTGAAGGATATTAATATTTTAGTAGCATTAATGTGGTCTAAGGGCCCTCAACTCTTTCCATGATTCAAGAGTGACAAGTCTCCCAAGGGCTTCAGTCCAGGAACTGTTCATTCTTTTCCCCCAACCACCTGTCACCCTGAGCTCACACTGTACAAAGTTAGGACAGGAGGGATAATCCGGCAGCTCTCCCAGCATCATCTCCATTGTCCCTATACTGCAGCCCTGAACGTGGAGGATTTGGAATAGGAACCCAGAGGTGGGTGTGGGCAGAGCTGTTCTGTTGGAGAGACTCAATAAAACTACTGATTGGTGGGGCCTGCATCCATGCTTTCTGATGTTTTCTTTGTTTCATTTGACAAACACTTAGTACAAGTTCTTACCGGGCCTTATGCTGGCGGCTACAGAGGGATGAGTAAATTTTGAACTCTTCACTGCAAAAGCTTACAGCCTCTCTAGGAAACCATAGAGCTGATGATTAAGATCAGTAAGATAATAGAATAAACAGTGTTCTCAAAGGGAAAAGGAATTAATTCTGGTTGGGGGAAGCAGGGAAGTTTTCACCAAGGAGGTCAGACATAGTAAGCTCTGGGGAGGTGAGCTTTGCCCAGTGCCACTGCTGCATCCCCAGGACCTGGAATAGTCCTGGTACACAGCAAGCACTCAAAATTCAGTGCAATATATGAATGAATGAGTGAATGAATGAATGAATGAATTTGAACAGTTTTGAAGGTCTTAGGAATTTGTCGGGGAGAAAAGTTAGAGATGAGCATTTTGGACAGATGGCACAATTTAAGGATTCAGAGGTGAAGGCGCACACCGTATTCGGATCCCCCTGTTCAGAGCTGGCCCACCCATCCCTCGATCATGGCTGATGGCCCACAGTGGTGTCCCTTACTGGCCACTGCCTTCAGCCACAGGGAGCTGCCTCATCCAGGGATACCCCCTTCCAGATGGCAGCCCTTGGCCAATGACTGGCTGATGTGGTGATGCGGAGGCCTGGGCCCCTTGCCTCCATTAGGGACATTTCTAAAGAGTCATCCCAGCTGCTCCACAGCTGCCCTCAGGAGCAGCTGAGGCTTGTGATCTACAAAGCATCAACCGCACTGCAGGTCAGCCTCTCCCTTGCCCAACCCTGCCTTGCTCACTTCCTCCAAGCACCCCCCAGAGGTCTGCTTGAGAACGCCCCTCTCTGCAGTTCTCTGCTTCAGAGGCAGTTTCCAGAGAACCTGACCTAAGATTGAGTGTTTAGGGAATAAGGAGAGGCCTGTGGCTGGCAGATAGAGAATATGCGCATAGGGTAAATGTAGCAGGGACCAGATTATAGAGGACCTTGAGAGCCAAGGAAACTCATTTAGATTTCCTTCTGTAAGAAGTGGAGAGCTATTGATCAATGGGGTATCTAATTCGAGCTGGAAATTTAACAAATCCACTGGCAGTCAGTATGAAACATCAGGTAGAAGGCAGTAAGACTGGAGACAGGAAATAATCTAGGAGACCAAAGCCCGGAGCTCCAGGCTGGGAGAAGGCACAAAGGGTGGTCTGGAGACATCACCAATAGTGCTCAGTGACCTCCTCTTGCTACACGTACACATACGGGCATCCCTTCTCCACAATTCTGGATTCCACGAGTCACGTGTCATGGAGGAACATAGTACCTCTTCCCACTGCCTGGGGAGCTTCTTTATTATCTCCTGCAACTGTAGGCACCTTGGATATTACAGTGCTAGAATATTCCTTTTATGGGCCTTTCTCAGGAAAACAGACTCCAGTAACTTCCCTCTGTATCTCTCATCTAATAGAATGTTGAAGATCCATGAATCATGGAGTCTAGTCCAGTTCTATCTCTTGAGTACCTCACTGGGGAGGAATCATGCATTTGCTAAGAATCCCATGACCTTTCCACCCAGTCTTGACAGAGTTATTTGTGTGCAATATTTAGGGTGTTAGGGTCAGACAGTTCTGTGTTTGCATCTTGGCTCTTTATGGGCTGTGTACTTTGGGGTAAGTCCCACAACTTTCATAGTTTTGATTTATAGCCACAAAATAAGAATAGTAGAAATATGCTCATTTTGAAGAGTTGCTATGGCAAGTTCTGAAATCTGTAGAAACAAATAATGGAAGTTAAGAGGTGGACAGTAGGAAGAGCTCTGTAGACCCAGATGGAGCTTGGCACAAACTTCCATTCTGCCACATTACAAGCCGGGTGGCCTTCAGCAAGATGCTTCTTCACCTTTCTGAGCTACAGTTCCCTTGTTGGTCAAGTGGAATTTGGATGCCTACCTTCCAAAATTATGAAGATGAATGAAATAAAGAACATAGCCCTGGCCAGGTGGCTCAGTTGGTTGGAGCATTGTCCTCATACCAAAAGGTTTCAGGTTGGATCCCTGGTCAGGGCATACACCTAGGGTGTGGATCCAAAATTATGAAGATGAATGAAATAAAGAACATAGCCCTGGCCAGGTTGCTCAGTTGGTTGGAGCATCGTCCTTCATACCAAAAGGTTTCAGGTTGGATCCCCAGTCAGGACTCATACAGGAGGCAGCCAATGAATGTTTCTCTCACATTGGTGTTTCTCTCTCCCCCTCTCTCTCTCCCTTCCTCTCTCTCTAAAATTAATGAATATATCCTCAGGTGAGGATTAAAAGGAAAAAGAAAGGGTATAAAATTCCAAGTATAATCTTATTTATCACAACTAGACACGCACCATGTCATATGATAATAAACCGATTGAATTTTTGTTTTTCTTCTTTTTAAATATATTTTCTTGATTATAAATATAATAAATGATGCTATCAGATGTAATGAATGCCCATTTAAATTTTTCTTTTAAAAAATCAAATGACCCAGATGTCTCCAGGGTTTAACCATCCCCTTTCTCTCCAAGGGAAGAAGCGATGCTGTCCACATACTTTGAGACCATCAACGACCTGCTGTCCTCCTTTGGGCCAGTCCGCGACTGCTCTCGGAACAATGGGGGGTGCACGCGAAACTTCAAGTGCGTGTCTGACCGCCAGGTGGACTCCTCAGGATGTGTGGTAAGTGCCGTTGACTCATGAACAGGGCGCTGGTAGCCCAAGGAGCCGAGGCTGCTTGCAGGAGGCGCCTCCCTGCAAGGCGGTGCTGGCCCTGGAAGATCACACTACTCCCCACTCCTACATCTGTGGCGCTCAGCACTCCAGGCTGCCTTGGTGTCCTCATCTGTACAGTGGCACAACTAAACCTACCTTGTAGAATTGTTGAAGGAATGAACTTTAGTCCTCGGGATGCAGTTGGCCCTTGAGAGCTCCCGGCTTTGGGACTGGGGAGGACGTAGCATGTCTTATCTCTATCGATATAGTGTGTGTGGGTGGGGGCTGGGGGGGTGCCTGTCAATGCAGTGTCCAGAAGAGGGGCTTTGAGTTGAGACCTCAAGTTTGTTGAAGGCTTCCTGGGGAAGCTGGTGCTTCTGAAACTGGTTGCAGAAGGGGGGTCGCTCACTCTAGGGAAGGAGCAGGGGTGGCTGAAGTGTGAAGAGAGGATGGCGAACCTGTTCGTGTGGAGCTTCGTCCTCTCACGTGAGAGAAGGACGCAGAGGTAGACATGTGTTGCCTGTAGAAGAGATGCCAAACTGGGGGATTTTTCCCTCCATAGGAATGACCTAGGGTATGTATTTAAAATGCAGGCTTCGGGATCCACCCCAGAAATTTTGACTCTACAGAGGGGCTTAGGTCCCAGGAATCTGGCTTTGTAACAGTCAGTGAGTATGTATGCATGTGGGGGAGGCAGGGGCATCTTAGAAGCAGACTTGGGAAACACGGCCCTGCCGGCGAAACCCCTTACTCCGACGTTCCGTGCCTGTCTTGATTTTGTCCTCTTCACTTCATTTTTACGCTGGAACCAAATGGAGCTACTTAGAGCTCCTTCTCTGAACATACTTTCCTATTCACTGCCTCAGAGGTTTTGATCAGGCTGGGGTTTTTTTTGTTTTCTGTTTTTCTGTTTTTCTTTCCTGAAGTGCATTGCTCTCCCAGCCCAGGTAGCAGGCAGGTGGACCTCTTTCCAGACTCGTGTCCTTTCAGGAGCCTCTCCCAGCCCCCGCCTGGAGGAGCGGCCACGCTCTCCCGAGGGCCCTCAGTGTTCTCTGTGCCGACATCTGCCATGTCCCCTGTGATGATTTGCATCACAGCGTGGCTTTTTTCAAGTTTATCTCACCTGAGAAGCTGAGGGAGAACCCACAGACTCTGTTGATTCAGCGCTGCACCCCAAGAGGACCCATCTCATTAAATGAGGAAGAAAGAAAGAAGGGCGGGAAAGGAGGGACGGTCCGGGAAGGGGGATTCCTGCTCTGCACTAGGCTCCGGGGAAGCGGGTGCTTAAGGTGCCAGCACAACAGCTGGGAAAGAGACGATGGCCAGGAGACCAATACAAAGAAGCTTCTAGAGAATGAGGTAACACAGTGAAACTATACTTTAGACTCAATGATCAATGTATCGTCAAAGGTGGATAGGCAATAGAAGATTTTATTGACTAGGAATTTTAGGATTGGAAGTGACAGAACCTCAGTTCAAACTAGTTCAGGCAAAAAAAGGAAATATACTGGCTTAAATGGAAGTCTAGGCACAATGGGCTTGATAGGCTCAAACGGCATCATGGGGAGCTCTCTCCTCCTCTTAGCTCTTTCCTCAGCACCGTGGCCTTCTCTGGCCAGTTACGCCCTCTCCCCTCAGTGAGTCCTGCAGGATGAGAACATCTCTTTCCTGCCTCCTCCGAAAGTCACAGCATTCCATCTCAATGGGCCAACTTGGTTTTCAGGCCTGTTCTTGTACCAGTCCTCCTGGTCAGGGGGAAGGATGGGGCGCATCCCAGAACCAGTCGTCTCTGGGGCTTGGGCCAACTGGCAGCTGTGCCCAAAATACACGGTAGTGAGCTGGGGGAAGTTATGGGCTCTCAGGAGAAAGCAGGGTGCTAGCCACAGGAAAGGGGGCTGTGGGTGCGAGGTCGCTGTGCATCATCCGCTGTCCACTGCACAGTGTTGCAGGCCAACCCTCCATTTTGCATTTTGTAAAAGCGAGGCCGGGTGATGGGGAGGAGGGCTTGCCCAAGCCTTAGAGCTAGTCAGTGGCCAGACAACTCAAAAGGATGTCCCAGATCTTTGGTGTTGCCTCCAAGACATGAGGCTGATCTTTCTGAAATTCTCTTTTTCCATCAGTTCTCTTTTTCTGAACTAATTAAGCGCCTTCTTGAGGATAGACATCCCAGGAGAATGAAACCACAGAACTCGGCGGGGCGGGAAGGTGGTGTGTGTGTTTAGGCAAGAATTGTCTTGTCTCTCTTTCCTCTCATTAAATATGAACCGGGAAAATGAAGAGAAAGAGAAAAAAAAAAACTTTCAGTCTCTGGAGGTTAAGAGGAAATTCAACAGTGTGATGAGATTGTCAAAGACCTTCCTCCTAGATTAAGGAGCTAATGTTAAAGCTGCAACTTCAGGGCTTATGGATGTAAGGCAAGCCCTTCCCTCCATGACTTCAGAAGAGACAGATAAATACCAGTTTTTACACTGAAATTTAAAATCTCTGATGTCTCTGTAAGCTCTTCATCCTGTCTGCAAATAGAAACTTTTTCTTACAACCCCTCTTTTTAATAAACTCCATATGGCAAAAAATAATAATACCTGATATTTTTAGAACACTCTTAAGAGTCCTCAAGGCAAGTCCATGCCCAGTAACTAACTCATCTTCACACCAAACCTGGACAGCAGGTCCCCTCCCCGATGTGGCAAGCAAACTGACTTTTCAAGGTTTCACCACAAGGTGGCACGATGGAGGCCCAGGAACACTGCTTCAATAGTATTCTTAGTGCTGGAGTCACTTCGGGTCGCTCTCCTGTGGAGCTGAGAGGAGAGGGCAGCAAGGGCATTAGAAGGAAGGCTGGTCTGGTTGAATTGGGCTTAAGCCCTGATTTGGTCATTGGAGAGCTTTAAAATCCATGTTGGCCTCATTTGCCGCACTTTATTAATCTTTTAAAATGGAAGCAATTGCTCTGGAACTCACAAGTTTTCTGAATAATCAAGGTATGTAACTGTAAATTGATCTGGGATTTACAAAGCGCTATTCATGTGTGAGATGTTGGGGCCACAATTACTGATGTTTTTAAGCACTGGCTGTGGAATTTGGGGCTATACAGTTTCAGGAACACAGCATATTGAATGCTTTTCATGTTTCTGTAACTGAATGTCATTTCTGTTCTGCTCCATTCACGAATGCTGGAAGCTTCATTCTAGTCAGTTTAGGTTTTCTGCCTCCTCATTCTTCCCGGACATCTGTGTCCAGGGGCGGGGACGGGGGTGGGAGCGGGGGCGGGGGCGGGGGCGGAGGGCTGCTGTGTGCCGAAGGCACAGCAGTAGGGGCTGGATGTGTGATGGACCGCCCCTAACCAGTTCCAGTACCTGCTGACTCCTGTGGCTTTTGTCCACCACTCTTCTTTCTGGTGTGTGCTCTTTCTGTTCCCATGTAATGTGTAGGTGTGTGGTCCATCCCAGCATCTGCTGCCCTGTTCTTTGCATCCCTACCATAGGCCACTTGGGTCCCGCGGGCTCTATTCCTCAGATAGCTCTTCCACCCTATTCAGAGTTAGGAGGAATGTCCAACAACTCAGAATGTCGCACCGCGCCCTGGGGCTGTGAGGAGCTGAGGACCGCTGGCTGAAGCCATCTCGGCCTAGACAGGCCATGAAGCCACGTATAGGTGGCTGCTTCTATGCCGGGGAAGAGCCCATGATCATGCTTGCTGTCCACCAAATGCTACCTGGCAAGGAAGGCACCGACCCCTAACCAGTTCTAGGACCCTTTGCCTTCAGACCCCTCACACCCACCGGGTTTTCTGTAGCCCCCATCCTCCTCTCTGCCCCATGGGAATAGAGCCTGTTCACCAGCATTTATAAGGTCATCTTGTTTGACTTCCAACATCCTTCTCTTCCCCCAACTCAAGTGACCCTTGTAGGTGGGTGGAGGCCACTTGTCTAACAGATCGCAGATTCTTTTGTCTATTAGTATTATTATTACTATTATTTTACCTTCTAATTAGACCTCAAGTTCTGAAACCTAAAACTGAAAAAAGAGAGAGAGAGAGAGAGAGACTCCGTTGCTTGGACTACAGGTTCTGCTGTGCTTCTCTCTCCCCCTGGGATAACGCGGTCCTCAGGTGTGCAGTTGCCCAAACTGGGGACCGTCACAGGGGTGTATGATGGGCAGAATAATGGCTCCCTCAAAGACATCCACATCCTAGTGCCTGGGACCAGCGCGTATGTCAAAGTGGGCATTCAGTTCACATATGAATTCCCAGGGTGGGCCCCCTGTAATCACAGAGTCCTCACATGTGGAAGAGGGAGGAGCAGAGGAGTTCAGAAAGATGCCGCGTTGCTAGCTTGGAAGGGGGAGGGAGGGAGTACAAGCTAGGAAAGCCTCTAGAAGTCAAAGGCAAGGAAGTGGACCCCCACACTCCCGTGCAGCCTCCAGAAAAGGAATGCAGCCCTGCAGACACCTAAATTGCAGCCCAGACCCTAGAGAACTGTGAGATGATAAACTTGTGCTGTTTTAAACCAGCGGTTTGTGGTACTTTGTTACAACAGCAACAGAAAGCTAATGTAGGGCGAATGATCCTATGAAAAGGGAAGGTGGTCCGAGAGATACTGTATAAAGAATTACGCTGTTATTTTGGTTTCCAGTTAGTTCCAGGGAGATGCTCACCTCCTGACCAGGGACAGAGGAAGTGACAATGAGCGATCATGAGAAGGGGGAGGGAGACGTGCACTCTCCTTCAGTGCGCTGGGGAGTGAGAAATTGTTATCTATTAGGGACGGTGTAAATCTGACAAATACAATTATACCAATGTAATTATGTCAGTGAGGTGGTTTGAAGACTAAGCTATGTTTCTATTCCTTGTGGGAGGTAGTATAAACATTGCAAAATTTTAATCAAGGTAGAGGACGAAGCCCAAGAAAACTTAACTGTAAGCATTTAGTCATGATATTAGTGGAAGACCCTTCCACATTCTCCAAGCTGCTGTGGCTCCTGAAGCATTTCCCTCAAGCTGCTCCTTTGTGCTGTCCTGGTGTCCCCTGCTCAGGGAGGGGTCCTCTGATGGACTCAATCCCAGACAAGTAAATGATTGAAATGTATCCTCAGCCCCTTTTAAAACAAATGTCAATTCACAGTTCACCCTTACGTTCCAATGATCTGTTGTTGCTCAACAAACTGCCCCCAAATTCAGTGGCTTAAAACAGGACAGGTAGAGTATCTGATTCTGGAGGATTTGCTTCTAAGCAAGCCCCTTCACTTAACCTGTCTGGCTCTGGGGCTGGGAGAGCGGCCAGTTGATCGTGGCTAGGTCAGACCTCTGCTGGGGGCTATGGACTAGTGTGCATGCCCACGGCCTCTGTGTTGGGCGTGTTTCTCCCACCAGGAGGCTGGATTTGCAAAGCAAACCTCCAAGACTGAGTGTTCCAAGAACCTAGGCAGAAGCTGCAAGGCTTCTTAGCACCGAGTTTCAGGAGTCCCAGAACTTCATTTCTCCCATTTTCTATCAGTCAGACCTGTCCATGAAGTTCAGCTCAGATTCAAGGGGAGGGAACAGTACTTCGCCTGTCCATAAAAGGAGTAGCCAGCGTGATGTGGCCACCTTTACTCATTTACTGATAACATGAATTCACAGACCAGGGATGCCATAGCAGGAAGGGACCTGCAGAACTTCTAACCAGGCCAGCACCTCTACCATTATACAGAGAGAGAAAAACAAAGGCCTGGGAAGATGCAGGAGCCACTCAAGTTCACGTAGGAAGCAGTGATAGAATCGAGATATGACCCCAAGACTCCTTCCTCCCAGTTGTACCTTCCTGCAGTTACCTCCTTGTAGCATCAGCTTTGCCACCGCAGCAGTCCAGGGGCTTAATTGAGCAACACTCTTGCGTCCGGGACTGTGAATGGAACAGGAGAGACAAAGACAAGAGCCCTGCCTTGTTTTATAAGCCAGTTCACAAGACAAGACGCCCTTCAGCTGGGCTGCATTCGTGACCTTGAACAAATTCACTCTGTATTTCCGTAACAGGGCTGACGTGAGTAGTGGGGAGGAGGGAGGTGGTGACAGGAAAGACCTGGCACTCATTATGCACCGACTGTATGCCAGTTCCCTTATGTTCATGGCAGTGAATGCTTGTAACTATACTCCTCGATGGGTATCATTATATCCATTTTACAAAAGAGAAAAGCTAGTAATAGAAGAGCAATCATCCATATAGTGACTGTGCCAGGCATGATTGTAAGTGCACTGCTTATTTTAGCCAATTTAATTCTCACAGTCATCCTATGAGCTAGGTTTTATGACTGTCTCCACTTTACACATGAGAAAAACGAAACTGTCTGGTGGAAAAGGAGGAAACGTGAAGACGCACAGGGGAAGGAGGGCCACATCGTACCGCCCAGGGCCTTCAGAGAGGGTGAGGACTGAGGGAGGCGCAGGGGTCACAGGCGGGCTGGACACTAGGGGGTGACGGGACCTTTGGGGAGGGAGGGGAGTCTGGCACCAGTTCTAGCCCTGCCTCTGGATCCCAGACCAACCCTACTCTGCTCCTCCCCCTACAAGTCACGCTGCCACATCCTCACCGCCTCTGCCCCCTCATTTCTTTTTCTGTTTGACCTAAAATGCCATCTGGCCTCTAAAATAGTAGGAAGAACCATAGGACCCCTGATTGCCCGGAGATGTTGAAATGCAACAAAAAGTGCTGCCTTTTAAAAAGTCAAGATGAATAAAGATATGAATTTCTATTTATTATAGGTCAGGCACCTCTTGGCACTGCTTGGCAGGAGGGAAAACCTGGAATCTGGTTCCGTCAAGGGTGGAGAGGCTGCTTCCCTCCATTCCACATCTTCCCCCATTTCATGACTTAATTGGGCTCTAATCAAGGAAATGAAACTTGGTGAGGGAGGGGGGAGACATGCCAGGGCAGGCGCAGAGTGAGGGATCACATTGGAGCCCGACCCCATTGCCCCGGCAGCCTCCGGCCTCCCAGACAGGTGAGGGTCGGGGCTGAGCCCCTGTTGGTTGGGCCCCTGGGAAGTGCACCTCCCCACCCCACCCAGAAATGGACTCTCAAAGCTTAGTCCATCCCTGCAGATCAGCAACAGAGGGTGGGATCGAGTCACAACACAACCAGGTCAGGTTTTGCCAGAGTCAAAATAGGACTGATGCTTGCCACATTCTTCTTCTTCAAAAAAAAAGTTCTTCAGAAATATGCAAAGGCAAAAGCATCTTTAGGGTAATTCAGAGACTCTTGGGTTGGGAAACAGCACTTAAAGGTGGAACAACTCCCATGTGGTATCCTCAATCAGAGAATTCTCTGTGTGCACCTTCATCAGTAATCCTAGTACAGCTATTTTTATTGATAGCACTAGTGAGTTGATGCTATTGATGAACAAATCAATGCTACCAATGATATCAGTACAGTACTAATGATGGAGACAATAGATTTCTAACGCTATTACGTGCTAGGCCCTGGGTTAAATGCTTGAAAACAGCATCACATTGAATCCTCACAGCTACCTTATGAGACAGGTACTGTTATCATTCCTATGCTGCCCATGAGGAAACAGATTCAGAAACCATAAGAAACTTGCCCAAGTCCAATCAGCCAGGTAAAGGCGAGGCAGGTATTCAAAGTCATCTAATTCCAAAACCCACTCTTTTAACTCACCAGATGGCACTTCCAGAGGGTGAGGGTAATTCACCAGGATACACCCAATGTCCCTAATGGCAGGGACCACAAAGGAAGGGGGTGTTTCCTTCTCTCCACCCCGCTTCAATGTCCAGAATTCCTTCTTTCTCCTCTGCACCCAAGAATCTGGCAGAAGATAAAAGAGAATGAGGATGGGGAAAATGGGGGAGGGGATGGTCAGCAAAGAAGGAAATGGGAACTGTGCCCATTGACTTAGCGCTTGCACACGAGGCTCAAACTTTGCGGGGTGAAAAGGGAGTTTTCCCTCCACTGGGAGCTCTGAATTTTCTCTTTCTCTTCCCTTCCCTTCCTTTGTTCTTTCTTCCTTTCCTTCTTCCTTTCTTTCTTTTCTTTCTTTCTTTTTGTAAACTTCCAACAGAGCCTTCCTCCCTTCCAGAAGAGAGGAGTAAGGGGAGAGATGGGGTTTCCAAGATTATAACAGGTGGCGTTCTCACAAAGCCTACGCACCCTTTTATGACAGTACATATTTTGTTCTGTGTGACATTTGAAACCTTCTTTGTCGTCCCCCCCCCCCAAATTTTATCTCTTTGGGACTCGGATTTGCTGAGTTATGTTGGTATTTCTGCTAAGCTGGTTTTATTGTGTGGAAGTCATTATCTGTTCAAGTCAGGGAGCAGTCCCCACCCTTCCGAAGGGGTAGATTTCACCCTGTGATTCCTGGGAGAACAGCATGTCTTGTAGGAAAGGAGCCCCCTAGAGGCAGGCATGGGAGCTGCCACCCTGGTTCTGCCACCTGTCAGTGCGAGCATGGCGGGGAGTCACTTGGGGGGAAGTGTCAGCCATCCCTGTAGACCACCCTGGAACTAGACAAGCAGTTTGGGACCGGCCTCGGAAGGGTTCAAAGTCCCTTTCGGTCCCTGAAATCTATGATCTTGTGAATATACAGGATCTGGCAGAAGTAACGCCTGCTTGAGTGTGCTTGGTAGGGTAATAACATGGGTGTAATAATTTATAGTTTTAATTTGAACATTTCACCTAAAATGTCATATGGTGTGCCTGAGTGTGATATTGTTATGTTGCAGAGTTACATGCTTATGAGTTTGTAATAAAAGATTTTGTAATACAAAAGGGGTGTTATTTGCGCCAGACCCTATATATTTTCTAAGGGCAGAAGTTCTAATATTGGAAGGGCCCGAGGGCAGAAAAAGCAGCATGGGCCCTACCTTGTTGGCTGGTGGAAAAGTAAATCTACGGGGGAAAAACTCTCCATCCCTGTCGCAATCATCTCTGCCGTGATCATTGACATTTTAATTGTATTTCATGCACCAGCCTCAAACACCTTCTCAGCTTTGGAGAGGTGCCCCTCTGAGACAGTGCAGTTTCTCCCACCATTGCCTTCGCCTCCTGGAGGCCAGCATAGTGTTTAAGAGCACAGCGTCTGGCCTTAGAGAACCCTGGGCCAAAAACTCCCTCTGTCATTTACTAGCCATGTGGCTTTGGGACAAATCACTTAAGGCCCCTGAGTCTCGGGTCCCTCTTGAGTCCAATGGGGATAATAATGGCTGACAGACTGCAATTAGGACTGACTGAGATAATGCATACATAATGGGCCAGCACCTGGCCCTAAGTCGACAGGAAACGTGGCGGCTGTTATTACGTGATCCTTCATGCGGGGATCATGATGATGGTGGCTGTGGCGAGGAGAGCTGAAATCAGCTGAGTGCTCTTTACGTTCCAAAGCCTCTGGGATGGGTCTCATTGTTATCCCTGTTCTTACAAATGGGGAAACGGAGGCAGAGAGCGCTTAAGTAACGCACTGAGGTTCACATAGCTCCGAAGTTCTGGATTAGGGGCTGTGCGCCAAGCTTCCTGATGCCAGAACCCTTATTCTTAACCAGGGCAAATTCCTCATAACATCATCTGTAGTCGTTGCCTAATATTCTGTGGAGGGAAATACACCGTTGTTTACTTTGTCTTATCAATGGTATTGCGAGTGTTTCCAACTTTAGTCTATTATAAACAAGGTTGCTCCCAGCAGAAGGCTCTTTCTGTGCCTTGGATTAAGTATTTGGAATAGCAGTCTATAAGGACAGTTTTCAAACTGCATTGCGTTTCACAATTTGGCAGAAGGCATGGGATGGAATTTTTTTTTTTTTTTTTTTTTAAGAAAAGAAGCCACATTGCTTCCGGGTTTCCAAACGATCCTTGTTTTAGAGTGCAGGTGTTCTTTCAGGATGCAGCTCAAGGGCAGGCTAAGGAGTTTGGCCAAAGGGGCCCTTGGGCAGAGGAGCAATACAATAAAATAGTACTTCAGGGAGGAGAGCCTGGTGCTGTGTGCAAGACGCAAGGGAGAGCATCCAAAGGCAGAGCAGAGGATCAGCGCAGGGCAGGGTCAAGGAGGCGGCTGGGCTGTCGTCTCCCTGACAACGGGAGGACGTCAGAAACAGTGACTGAAAAGTTCTCAGCGGCTTCACCGGAGGGCCTGGGAGGACAGAATCCATAGCTGTTGGAATGCTGATAATGAGACACGTTTTTTTCTCAGCTATTTTTTGTTGTTGTTGTTGTTCAGTAACCCATGCTCATTGTCAAATAAAACAAAACAAATTCTAACACTGCTGAAATGTACAAACCAAGGTCCTCTTTTTCTACCACTCACTCACTTTAGAGATAATTTTGTCACACTCTTGTCTATATATATATATCTTCCTATATATTTCCCCCCTCTGCATATGCAAATATAAATAAGAATTTATTTATGTAAATTTAAAAATGGAAGCATAAAAAGCATACAGTTGTCGGTTTTGTAGGCAACTTTCTATATCAGAACTGCATTTCTTTATACATGCTTTTAAAAGAGCATTTCCCCCCTTTTCTTTTTAAGGCAACTGGCTCCCTGACTTGATCTTAGCAACATATAAACGTTTTTCCTTGTCTAAAAAATAAAGATGAGCAAATTGAGTCTAAAAGCGTAAGAGCCAAGCTTGGCTTGAGCCCAGGTGTCCTAAATTCTAGTCAAGGACTCAGTGTTTCATACAATGGAGCCTCCCTTTATCTTTCCTCATCATTCTATTTTTTTATTGTGGGTCTCGGAATACGTAGATGAGAAATGATATCATCGTCATTAATTGAAATACATCCTCTTCCTTATATTTTCCAGCTTCTCATGGGCTCTGTTTTAATAAGTCTTCACCTACCAGCCCAGATATTCTTGGGGACAATAAACGTTTTATGGGGTTGGCAAACAGTTCGTTTGGGGCACAGGTGAAAAAGAGTAACTGGGCTCTCACCATCAGTCACAATCTTGGAAACTTTAGCCTTGAGGTACCAAACAGTGAAAAGGCCTCATAAAACACTCACTCGTCTTTCTCTTCACTGGGTAAAGTTACATGTGTTCCTAGGGAGGTGGGCTAATAATTGGGATTCTGGTCCAGTGGAGAGAACAGACTTGGCTGTGTAGGGAGTGGGTTTAAACTCGATCCCTGTCCCTGGGAAGCGCAGTGCCTTTGGGAAAACTGCTAAATATATCTGAGCCTCTGTTATCTTGTCCGTAAACTGGGAATTATACCTGCGAGTTAAGTGTTATCGGCTAAACCAATAGCCGGGCACCAGCTGGACCCTATTTCATAACCCCCCTTTTCCAGGGCCAGTTCTTATCAGATAGAGAGGAGCTTGGTGACCCAGGACATCTGGGGTCCTTTTCTGGCTTTCATTGACCTTTCAGGATTTCCCTCACCATCATTGAAAGGAGAGGTGATTTTAGGAACCTACTATACTGGGGAGGATATGAGACCTAGGTACTAAAAGGACCCTGTGTCCCGCCCTGGCTGCGTGGTGCAGTTGGTCGGGGCATTGTCCCGTATACCAAAGGGTTGCAGGTCTGACCCCCAGTCAGGGCATATACCTGGGTTGTGGGTTCAATTCCCAATCCGTGCACATATGGGAGGCAACTGATTGATTTTATCACATAGATTTTTCTCCCTCTGTATATTTCTCTTCTCTTCCCCTCTCTCTAAAGAAATCAATAAACATATCCTTGGGTGAACTTGATTCTCTCTGGGGCCGCTTTCTGCCCCTCAGCAGTGCATGAGTCAAATCTCTGCTTGGGTCCCTCGAGGGAAGACCCTGGAGATCAGCCTGTGTGATGGCCAGGGGGACTTCGCCTGCTCCACTCTCCCGGGGGAGCTGTTCCTTCATGCACAGGAACCCTTAGGGAAAGACGGGGCTCTCCAGATGGTGGGATTTCAAGCAGGACTGTTGTAACCAACCTCCACGATTTTGTCGTTGCCTTGTTTAGATAAGGACGCACTTCAACTAAAAACATATTTGTTTCAATTATAAGATTATAAAATGTACTAAAAGAACATTTAGAATGCATAGAAAAAAGAATGAAGAAAAATAGGGTACATAGTTATGCCTCCTCCAGTAACTACCACTAACATATTGATATTTACTTTTAGTAGATTTTCTATATAATCCCTGTTTAGCAATATTATTGTGAAATATACATAGAAGAAATATGTAAAGTATTACATCCAGTTTCATCAGTAGAAAATAAGCGGTGCCCATCTAACCACCAGTTAAGTCAAGGATTAGAATAGTGCCTGCACTTGAGAAGCCCTTTGCCCAACTCACCCACTGCGCCCCCATTTCTCATGTTAGCCCTTTCTTCCTCTGTAGAAGTAGCCGTAGCCCAGACTTTCACACTAACCATGTCCCTTTTCTTTTCTCTATAGTTTCCCCACTTATGTACACATAGAACAAATTTTTTGTTGTTGTTGTTGTTGTTGTTGTTGTTGGTAGCAGGTTTGCCAGCATTTGGCACACCTCACTAAGCTTGGCAAACGGATCTTCTCCACTGGTCGAAGCAAAAGTTGGTGATCAGTTGGTCCGCGGTTTTATTTAAATTTTAGCTGCACTCAGAATGCAACTCTAAGTACCTACTATGTGTTGGGCACTCTGCGAGGCCCTGAAGTTACAGCCATGCACTGTGTCCAGGCTGGCAGAAAGCTCACAGTGTATCCGGGCCCTGCCACCATGAACTACACAGATACCTCCCTTCATCACATGTACAGGCGACATTCTCCTGTTGATCCCCGCTGGTGTAGAGTCTGGCCTGATCCACTGCTTTCCACCCTTTCAATCACTGGCGCCCACATGAGCGTATTATTTATTTTTTTCCAGCTGGTCCAAAATCTTGCAGGCTTTTTCTACGGCATATTTTAAAATGTTACATCCTGAGTTCATTCTGGGTGAGAGGAAAACCTTTCAGGCAGGGGGTGGGGGTAGAAAGAGAAATAGAACAAATGTCTCCTCATATGCGGCTAAGAGTGACTTGGATCTTGGATCCACACAGCACCCCAGCCCAATGGTATCGCTGTCCTTATACTGCGAGTGTGACAGGAAATGGTATGCACAGTGTCACTCAGATTCGGAGTGGCAGCATCAGATCAGAATCCAGCTCTGAAGGACTCCAGTACCTTGATGGAAATGATAGGAGCTCCGGTCTGGGGCAGGCGGGCTCCTGGAGCACAGGTCCCCATTGTACTAACTGATGACACTGAGCGATGAAGTGTCGATGTTCTCGTGTACACAACAGTACCTGGACATTGGTTCCCGGGAGAGTTCAGAGGGATGCTGAGCACTTAACTTATTTCAGCATCTGGCCGATATCTAGTCTCAGTAAATAGCAGATAGAGGACGTCGGACAGGCTGTTGACGAGGCATTGAAAATAAAGACGGGAAGCACGCGGCCCTGGGTGGGACTGGGTGGCTAGTGCTTGGCTGTGGGTGGCAGGGAGGTGAGAGGACCAGAGTCGACGCTGAATTCGCTGCCTACTTCTATTCACAGCCAATTGAGGAACCTGAGGGTTCAACATAGATGGCATTTGTCTCTATTCAGGGCCAGACTTTTTTCTTCTTGTTCTTTCTCTTAAATTGCTCTCTGCGACAAAAAAAAAAAAAAAAAGAAAAAAAGAAAGAAAGAAAAAAAAGAAATATGCGAACCGCCTAAAATTATACTCTGCATGCGCTGGATAAATATATACCCTCAGAAGCATATGTTCAATGGCTGCTGCTCCATGCTTTTCAAAGGCAGCGAACTTATAGAATCATTTCTCACGCAGAGTCCAACAGCCGATGGGAAGGTGTGGTGTGAGGACGCAGCCTCAAGCTGCAAATTAAGTTTTTAGTTACAAAGGATGAGGAAGGGGCACCAGCCAGTGGAACCCAGCAGGTAATGAGAAGTCCGCACCATGAGAAGCATAGTGGTACCTCCACCATCAGGCTGTGGTTAATATTCTGGGTTAATATTCTGAGTTAATATTCATAACACATTTAGAACAGTGCCTGGCACATGCTAAGCACTGTTAAGTGTTAGCTATTATTGTTATTAATGAGCTATACAAAGGCTATTTATTATCATCACCAGACAGTTATTGAATAGACATTCTTCAGGACTGCTGGCAGATTGGCTTGGGCAAGCGTTCCCTGGTCTCCCTTCTCCCAGCCCTCAGCGCTTATTTGTACCATATAAAAAATTCAAGGTCGGTAAGAACGTGCATGCTTACTTCTCTCCCTGTGCCCTCACCACCCCCACTTTGGGAGAGATGCTCCCTGAGAGCTGTAGCTAAGACTTCATAAACTTGGTGACATGGAGGACAACAGGCTTTGATGGGGCAGTTGCTGAACTGAACACCGGCTCCATGCAGGTCCTGGGAAGCTCCAGAGAGTTGCAGAAGGCTTGGTCACTCCCACCAGGAGGATGACCAGCCATCTGAAGAGGCTGTGGGGTTGACATACAAGCAGTGTTCTCAGTCACGCCCCCCTAGAGCAGCGGTCCCAGCCTTTTTTGGCACCAGGGACTGGTTTTTCCGTGGATGGGGTTGGGGGTCAGGAGGTGGAGCACAGACAAGCTACACTTGCGGCCTGGTTCCTAACAGGCCACCGACCAGTACCGTTTGGCGTCCCAGGCGTTGGGGACCTCTGCCCTAGAGCAACCTCTCTGCATGGTTCCCCAGCTCAGGTGCCACCTACTACCAGAACCTGCCACCTGACCTCCCTTGGAAGTCTGCCAGGCTCTCACAGAGAACCACAGGCTGTGCAAGCTCTAAGGCCCCGAGAGACCAGCCGCCACCTTCTTCACTGAACAGATGAGAAGGCGGAGGGCCGGAGAAGGGAAGGGAAGTGCCCAGAGCAGGAATCGCAGCCTGTGTCTCCTAGTGCCCTGAGTCCTGTCCTGGAAAAGTCGGGTGACCATGTATCCAGAAAGCTAGCCATGATGATCGCGTGTGTGAGCAAACCGAGCCACACGTTTGAGCACACTTGCCGTGTTAGCACTATTCTTGAGCATAAGCCATCTTGCACTATGACTTTCCTTCCTCTCAGGCTTTACCCAATGTCTCTGTTTGCTCTAGATCCCCCGGGAGGTGAGGAATAACCACGCATCGTACTTCTTTCTGTCTCCATAGGACAGAGGCAGTGTGGTGTAGGGGAGGGAGCATGGGTTTGGGGTCAGACACGCCATGGTTGCACCCCGCCTCTAGTCCTCAAAAGCTGAGTGACATGGGAAAGGCACTTCTGGCATCGATGTTGTTTCCTCTTCTGCAAAGTTCTCTGAAGAGGAGCAAGCTCACAGAACTGTGGGCCTTCACCACCAGAATAGGGAAGGCACCTAGTTTAGGGACTGGCCCACAGTAGGTGCTCAGAGCATTTGAGTTTCCTTTCTCACATCTTCAGCGTGTGTTGAATGCTGCCCAGATGGCTGGCATATGGGGGAGAATAGCTTGTTGGTATTTCACTGGAACTCAAGCCAGAACTAAGCAATGCAACCAGACATTTTATTACATTCCAAAAATATGCATCATGCATCAAATATTGAGTGGTAATAATCGCAATAGCTGAACTTTTATAACAATAGGCAGTTTACCATGTACTGGGCGCTATGCTAGGGACATCATTAATTGTCTAATTCTTTTTTTCCCCACAGCAATTCTGAGTAGGTATAATTAGACTCATTTTATATTGAGAAAATTGAGGCTCTGGGGTTAATGAAGTGACCGGCTAACATGTCACAGCTAGTCAGTGGCAAAACCAGGTCAGATTCAAGCCCAGGCTTGCCTGACCCCAAGGGCCAGCACCAGGTGACTCCCTGCCCCATGCTGGGCACTGGGGTGGTGCTGAGGAGAGGAAGCTGTGTGTGTTACACTCTCCTCAAATAGCCCAGAGACTCATGGGAAGACACGCTGTGAACCAGAAACCATCCCACCTGCTAGGAGAGTAATTAACAACAAAGAGAAGGAAAAATGATGCTTGCTGATTTGGGGCATCGAAAGGAAGTAGGAACTTCTGCACACGGATTCTTTGTCCTGTCCCTGATGGCCCTGAGTGTCCCCAGCAACCGCAGGAGGCAGCTATGCATTATGAAGTCCATTTTAAAATGGGGAAACCAAGGTCAGAAAGGTGTGGTGACTTGCCCGTTGTCACACAGCGAGGAAATAACAGTATCTAGATTAGGGTTCCTTTCTTTCTGTCTCCTCAGCATCCCTCTGCTTCTGAAAGTCAAAGGACCTGCAGAGGGGGCTCTTCGAGCTGTCTGTTGCAGAATGCATAGGAGTCTTACAGAAGACGAAGGCAGGCCCGGCCAAGGGCAGCGTGTGAAGAGAGGTGCTGAGGCCGGGCCCTGCGCACAGCAGGCACTGCTGGGTGTTTGCCTGGGTGACGGCGAGATGCAGGCCGAGGAACAGGCGAGACAGGTGGCTGGGGCTGTGTGCCTGGGAGCTCCCGCAGGGGCTGGGCTCTCCGCCTGAGCTCCCAGCCGGCTGCGGTGCCTGCAACTGCAGCCAGCGCAACACCACCAGGGACTATTGATCCCTTAATCCTTTTGTGCATGTCCACCCCTTCCCTCCCTGTCAGCATCACAGCCCAGCACAAATTGAGTGGCAGCTGAACTGGCATGAGTTGATTAAAACTCCTAGTAATAACGAGCTCTTGACTGTTCTGGTTGTCCAAATCAATGTCGGCAATAACAGACAGGCTCCGTGGCCTTGTTGACAGATTGAGGCCGTGGAGGGAGAGGGTGGGGGACTGAGAACTGGGGGGGCCTTCTCTACTCACCCCCATTCCATGAAGTACTGCAGAGGCCCTCCAGGACAAGGAGAGCCCAGCCATCTCAGACTCTAATCAAAGGGATGGTGCATAATGAAGGACCAGCAGCACTTACTTAGCCTGTGTGATCCTCTGTAACCTTGCCTGTACAACGGGTGTATCTTAGAGGTGCCTCTGAGCTTTGTTGTGGGGATTCAAAGAGAGAACACATGGAAAAATGTTCAGCACATGTTAGGTGCTCAAGAAATATCCATTTCTTTTCCTTCCTTGCTTCCTTCCCTTCCTTTTCTTCCCAAGATGCTACATCTGATCTGTCTCTGCAAGACCATTCTGCCAGCAGTCTCTCTGAGTCCCCCCATTACCCATCACAGTGACCTTCCCCCAGGGTTTTTAGACTTTTTGTGTAGTCCTGGCCAGTCTGAACCACTTGGGAGATTATAGCTTCCACCTCCTTGTGGATCAAAGGAAAGAGCACCTCACTGGCAATCAGGAAACCTTGACCGGTGGACATGAGCCTCTCCCTTGCTGTGTGACCTCGGGCAATTGACTTGGCCTCTTTAAGCTTTAGGTTCCTCACCTGCAAAGTGAACAGGATAACACTGGTCCTACCTTCATGTTATCAGAAAGAGTAAAAGCTGCTTATGATACTACGAGGTCCATCTGGAAAAAGTCCAGCTATTGTTAACATAATGAGAGTGGTTTGTGCAAAATTGAGGTAACCTGGCAGCCAAGGAGAGTGCACTGGAATGCACATGCGTGAACAATAATATCTTCACTGTACTAGTCAGTGGGGGAGGTCGATGCTGTTGAGTGAGCATGTGTACTGTGTGGCTGTTGTATTCAAAATGATTGAGTAGAGCAACTACTCAATCGAGTAGAGAATCTGCATCAGATTTTGCGTTAAGCTTGAACATTCCTCTGTGGAGGCCATTCGGATGATTCAGAAAGCTGCAGGTAACTTTCTGCAACTGGTGATTGGAAGTTTTAGCACGACAGCACACCTGTCCATGCATCATCATGTCTCGTGTAGAGTTTTTGTTGTTGTTGTTGTTTTTGTTTTTGTGAAACATCAAATCACCCAGGGCATCAGTACAGCCCAGATTTGGTGTCTTGAGACTTCTGGCGTTTCCCAAAACAAAAATCATCTTTGAAAGGGAAGAAATTTTAGACCATTGATGATTTCAGGAAAATACAACAGGGCCTCTGATGGCGATTGGGAGAACTGTGTGGAGACCCAAGGTGCCCACTTTGAAGGGGACTGAGATGTCATTGTCCTATGTACAGTGTTTCATATATCTTGTGTCTTCTTCAATAAATGTCTCTCTTTTTCATATTACGTGGCTGATACCTTTTGAGCAGACCTCGTATTCCTCCTACGCTCTGTATGTATCAGGTCCCCTCCCATTGCTCCTGAATGTATTCCTATTTGGGGGACTGTAACAAGGTGTCCGTGCCAGCAGTGATCATTTTTTGAGGCCCTGCCATTGTGGTAGGCACGGGTCAGGTTGGGGATGTGGTTGGTTCTCTCAGAAGCCCGGTGATATAGGAGTTCCGCCCTCCAGTGTAGAGATGTGCACACTGAGGCTCAGAGAAGCAAGGCACACAGGTCGGACGTGAGCCGACTCCCAGCGCAGTTGTGGGGTCCTATGTGACAGACAGTGAGCTCGGCCTTTTGTGCACGTCTAACCTCACCTTTGCAGCATTGTCTCGTTTCATCTTTATCATGGTCTTTGAGGCGGTGCTAGGAGACAAGACTGTTCTCAGGCAGTGCTGTCACCCGCATTTGTGATGAGAGAAATCAAATGCTCGCTGAGCCCGTAGAGGAGGGCTTTGCCCATAGTTAGGTTTAGAGGCATCCTTGTGATTTGTTAAAGCGTGCTCAGTTCATTCAAAGGAAAGACTTTAGAGCTACTTCTCTGCTTTTCACGATTCATAGTTGTTTTGACAAATACCCAGCAGCTCAGTTGTCCAATTCCTTCACTTTACAGTAGAGGAAACAGACTCAGAGAGTGGGGTGTGCCTGCCTGAAGCCACCCAGTTAGTTAGCGATGAGGCCAGGCAGACCTGGAACTCGGCCGTCTGAGAGTCGTTCCTGTGCCTTTGCCGAGGGCTTGCTAGGATCTGGCTTCTGATCTCCATCATCCCTTAGCCCGCCACACCTACTTTGAGGATGGTTTTGTCATTATCAGTTCTTCCAGATGGAGAAACTGAGGCTCAGAGGTGCTAAGTGACTAGCTCAGTCTGAGCCAGTAAGAGGCTGGGTTCAAGGCCAGGGTTCTTTCCATTACCCCACCCTCGCCCTCAGGCCCCAGGTGCCAGAGAAGGTCTACGCTAACGTCCCTCAGAGCCCTGTGAGAGGGACTGGGCCTTTCGTCTAGCACCTCAGGAAATCCTCCAAGCTTTGGAAGTTGGTGGTTTTTCCTTCTTCTCAGAACAGCTGGCCCACCTTCTAGACCTGGGGGCGGGGTAGCAGAACAGCTTATTACAAAATGTGCACTTGGAGCAATTTTCATTCCGTGATTAATGAACATTAAAATGCATAATTACAAACAGAAACAAATGGCTCGGTGCTGATGAAAAGTTGGGCTGGGAAAGAGGGAGAGCAGGCTCAGGGGATAGAAAAAGGGGCTGGGGGAGGGCCAGCCACTGACAGGAGCAGCAGGGAAGCCTCATGGCCTTCAGGCTCAGGGACCCAGGCCCAGGGTCTCCCTGCGGGTTCTTGTCTGAACTGGAGCAGAATGGGAACTGTGAAGCCCTGGAGCCCAGCTGATCAAGATTAGACGCCCCCCCGCCCCCACCAACTTGCGCCCCAGCTCTCTCATTTACTTACAGTAAAACCTCTGAGCAAAGGAGCAGCCCCCCAGAGGAGTGGGGTCTGTATCAGATAGACCTGCCCCCTTTTTATGCCCACTCCTAGTCCCAAAGGGCCTGCCTCCCAAGGCTCCTTTTATGAGCTCTAAAAAAGTGCTTACAGATAATTGAATTCACTAACCAGTAATCTCTTTAAAGTAGCAAATCAAATCACTTCACTCCTCTGCCAACAACCCTCCAATGCCTTCCAGCTGTACTTGGAATAAGCTCAAGATGCCTTCTCATGACAGAAGTCAGGTGAAAGCGGGGGTGGGGGGGGATCAGCAACTTTTTTGTATAAGGACCACGTAGGAAATATTCTAGGCATTGAAAGTCACGTGTTGTTTTGTTGTTTTTGTTTGTTTGGATTTTTGTTTGCTCTTCTATTCTTTCTTATAGAAAAGCAAAACTTTAAAAATGTAAGAAAACATTCTTAGCTCTAAGGCTGTACACAAGCAAGCTGTGGGGGAATAGATGTATTTTCTATATTTTTCCCGCCATATACAACTAAAAGCCCTGGAGGTTATATATAAAACAAACATAGAACTGTGAAAAGTGGAAAAAAGAAGGCAGACCAGCTAGGGATTTGGGGACCCAAAGAAAGATAGAGTGGTTAGTATCTTGGGTTTTCTTTTTGCCTCATATGTCCCAAATTTGGAGTTGAAAGGGCCAGCAACTCAAAAGCACAGTAGGTGAAGATCAAAATAAAACAAACAAACAAATGAAATACAATTCTAAAAGCCTGTTCTTTTTAGCCAAAGTACCAAAAACAAGGCAGCCTAACAAGATAGGATTTTTTTAGACAATAATCATTCTATTCCCCCTAAACATCACAAGAAAAAACAGAACAAACCTTACCCCTGCTAACAAAGGCCAAATAGGAGCTAGACTTCCATCTTTTTGAGGCTGTAATGACACAGTCCTCCCTTCTCAGTCCTGCCCTCCCTGCTGGGGAGGTATCAGAGAAGACCAAGTAAGGAGACAGAACTTTGATCCTCACTGAGAGGTAATGAGCGATCCCCACACCCCCATCCCAAGCTCATTCAGTGTCATTGGAGATTACGTGAAGAATCTGGAGTTTCTCTCCTAGCCTGAAGCAATGAGGCACCCTTCCTCTCCCTTCTGGAGTGTTGCCACAGGAGGCTTAGGAGAAAGCAAGGACAATTGACCATTGATCAGTAGTAGCAGAGCCACCACTCCCCACCCTGTGTGCTATCACTGGAGGTCCAGCAACTAGGCCCACCTGCCACTTTCATCCAGGATGATTGATCAGTGAACTCCTAGTAGGCAGTCAGATTCCCACCACTCCTCAGCAGAAGTGAGGACCCTTCCATCTTGGTCATGTGAGGAGGCCAAGTAGGGAAACTGGGATTCTACCTCCCATCAATAACAAGGTGGGCCTCCACATTTTTCCTGTTGGAGCATGTCAAAGGAAACTAGATTTGAAAAAAGGTTTCAGTGAGGTCCACAGTTAAGACATAATGCCCCAAATGCCCAGGTTTCCACCAAGAATCACTTATCATACCAAGAACTCAGGAGATCCATAACAGAATTTAAAAAAAAAAAAAAAAAAAAAGACAGCCAATAGATATCACCACCAAGATAACAGACATACTAGAATTAGCTGACAAATATGTTAGAATAGTCAACATAAAATGCTTAAACAAGCAATTATAAGCATAAAGTGAAAAAAGAATAGTCTCAGCAAATAAATAGAAGATACAAATGGAAGGCAAATGGAAATTATAAACTGAAAAGTACAATGATTGAAAAAAAAAAACACAGTGGATTGGCTCAACAGCAGATGGAAAGGACAGGGGAAATAATCAACGAACCTAAAGATAGAACAATAGAAATTACCCACTCTGAACGTCAACAGAATGAAAAAGAAAATGAGCACAGTTTCAAGATCCTGTGGAACTGTTAAAAAAAAATTTCACTGGTGTCCCAAAAGGAGAGAAGAGAGCACTCAAAGGAAAAATGTACTCAAGGAAAAAATGGCTAAAAACTTCTCAAGTTTCGCTAAATACACAAAAATACAGATTCAAAAAGCTGAATAAATTCCAACTAGGATAAACACAAAGAAATCCACACCAACACATCATAATCAAATTTCTGAAACTATTTTTAGTTTTTTAAGTAGAAAATCTTAAAAGCAAAGAGAGAGACACACTGGCCAGTGTAGTTCAGTTTGTTGGAGCATTGTCCTGTAAACCAAAAGGTTGCAGGTTCAGTTCCCAGTGAGGACACATGAGGTCGCTAGTTGCGGTGTGTACAAGAGGCAACCAGCTAATGTTTCTCTCTCACATCAATGTTTCTCTCCCTCTCTCCCTTCCTCCATTTCTTTCTCTCTAAAATCAATAAGCATGTCTTCGGGTGAGGATTAAAAATAAGTACATACATAAATATATAAATAAAGCCAAAGAAATATCATCTTATGTATGAAACACAGTTTGAATGACTGGAACTATGAAAAGTTATGGAAGTCAGATGAAAGTGGCAAAACATTTTTTCAGTGTTGAATAAAAAAAAACTGTCAACTCCGAACCCTATGTCCAATGAAATATCTTTAGTATTGAAAAAAATCAAAACATTCTCATCTGAAAGAAAACTAGAATTTGAGGCCAGCAGGCTTACTCTAAAAAAAACAAAACAAAAAAAAACAAAAAAACCCAGCTACCAAACTAAAAAGGAGTTTGCCAAAGAGAAAGGAAATAATAAAAGAAGGAATCTTAGAACATTAGGAAGGAAGAAAGAACAGTAAGCAAAAATATTGTCCAATGATGACACCAGTAGTCTGTGATAAGTTGCACAAACCTGCAACGACCACTACAAACCACATAGAGGCATATACTCAAAAACAGCAAATAAATCACAATGGAATCCTAAAAATGTTCAAGTAACCAAGTTTATGCTTTCTAAAAGAAATTTACTTCACACATAACTATTTAGGCAGGTTGGAAGTAAAGAGAGAGGAAAAGACATACATAAACAAAAGCAGGAGAAGCTATATTAATGTCAGGTAAATTAGGCATTAGAACAAAGAAAGTTACCGGAGGGGGGCATCGTATGATCATGAAGGGGGTCATCCACCAAGAATATATAGTTATCCTAAATGTCTATGCATTACACTACAGGGGTGCAAAATATGTGATGTAAAACCTAATAGAGCTTAAAGGAAAAAGTACACAAGTTCACATTAATAGCTGGATACTCAACAGTCCTCCTTCAACAGCTGACAGAACAATTAGACAGAAAATTAGCCACATTATGGAATAACTGAACAACACTATCAACCAAAGGGATCTAGTTAACATTTATAGAACACATTGCCCAGCAACAACAGAATACACATTCTTATTTTAAGTGCCTATGGAACACGTACCAAAATATCCTGGGCTATGAAAAGTCTCAACAAATTTTAGAATTCAAATCATACAGAGTGTTTTCCTGCCATAGTAGAATCGAACTAGAAAGCAATAATAGATAACAGAAAAATCTCTAAATACTTGGAAACCATACAACATACTTCTAAATAATTCATGGGTAGAAGTAGAAGTCTCAAGGGAAATAAATAAACGGCACTGAACTGAATGAAATAAAAAATATCAAAATTTGTGGGATACAGGTAGCATGGTGAACTATCCTTTTATTTATAACTTAAAAGGCAGGAAAAGGAAATAGAAGGCATGGAAAGCAGAAAGGAGGAAATAAATCTACCCCCATTGGCAGATCACATGATTGTCTAAACAGAACATCCCAAGAAGTAATGACTGAGTTCAGCAAGGTCTCAGAACATAGGAAGTATATGCAGCATATCAATTGTATTTCTGTATACCAACAATGAACATGTAGACACTGAGAGCAAAAACATAATGCCACTTGCAATCCCTTAAAAAAATGAAATACTTAGATGTAAATCTAACAAACTATGAATAGTACATGTATGCTGAAAACTACAAAATGCTAATGAAAGAAAGAAAAGAGATCAAAATAGGCACATGGTTTTCATGGATTGGAAGACTCAACATAGTGAAGATCTCCATTCCCTCCAAACATAAGGATTGAATATAATTCCTATCAAAACCTCAGCATGAATTTTCTTCTAGGTCAAGACAAGATTTTTCTGAAATTTATATGAAAGGGCAAAGGAATTAGAATAGGCAACACTTATTTTGAGAAGTAACAAAGTAGAAGGAGTCAGTCAACTCTATTTCCAGACTTACATAGTTTCAATAATCCAGACTGTGTGGGGTTAGTGGAAGAAAAGACAGACGGCTCCATGCAACAGCATAGAAGACCTAGAAATAACCTATGCAAATAAGCTGCTTTTTTTTTTTTTTAACAGAAATGCAAAAGCAATTGAATGGAGGAAACGGAGGTTTTTTTCAGAAAAGGGTACTGGGGAAAGTATACTCTCATGGGCAAAATACCAAACCTCAATGTAAGTCTCATGCCTCGTGCAAAAATTAACTCAAAATACATCACAGTATTAACTATAAAATATAATACCGTTAACATTTCTAGAACACATGTGTGTGCACAAAAGAAAAATCTTTAGGATTGGCAAAAATGTTCTTAGATTCCAAAGTACAATCTATAAAAGAGAGAATGGTAACTTGAATTTTATCAAAATTAAAAACATTTGCTCTGTGAGAGCTCACTTGAAGATAAGACAAGTTACAGAGTAGGGGAGAAAATATTTGCAAACCACATATCTGACAAAAGTCTGGTGTGTAGAAAATATGAGGCACTTTCAAAACTTAGTAGTAAAAAACCTCAATCCAATGAGAAAATGGGCAAAAGACATCAAGAGACATCTCACTGAAAAGGATATACAGACTGAAAATAAACACAAAAGATGTTCAGCATCATTAAACATTAGGGAAATGCAACTGCAGTGAGATATTACTGTACACCTACTGTGATAATGAAAATAAAAAATATTGTCATCAAATACTGATGAGGTTGTGGAGAAACTGGATTGCTTGTGCATTGCTGGAAGGGATTTAAATAGTACAACCATCCCAGACAAGTTTGGTAGCTTCCTGAAAAAATTAAACGTGTACCTGTCGTATTCATTTCTTGAGTGCTTAGTGTGTGCCGATTCTGAGCTAGGCACTTCAGGTGTTTTTTTCAAAAATGCCTCCAGGAAAGGCACTGAGATTCCCACAATGAGGCGCTGGCCTAGATGCTCAGTGTCATAAAGCCTCTCTGAAACTTAGGCCTGCTTTCAGCCCTCATATGCTTGTCTCTAGGATGCCTGCCCCATGTAAAGAGAGGAAACTAAGACTCCAAGGTCATAAGGCAAGTGTATGCTGGTGCGTGCTCCCTTGTTCTTTCTAGTGTCCTAGGACACCTCCCTTCTGCTCCAGTGTCACCCTCTTCCTCGAAGACATTCCTGGCCAAGGCTTCCCTCTTCTGATGTTCCCCAGTCATTCCTGGGAGCAGAGTTTTCATCTTCCCTTCCAAAATTTACTTCTTCATGCTTATTCTATAACTAGTCATTTTGCCCAACACATACAATATATTTCTTTTCTCAAACTTGATTATGATTTCCTTCAAAATATAGCAGCGACCATTTGCTGAGCACTTTGCTAAGCACGTGATACATTTACCTCACTGTATCAGTTATGTGTTGCTGCATAACAAAGGATTCCCAAATCAAGCAGCTTAAAGCAAAAAGCACTGTATTCATTTCTTAGGGCCACTGTACCAAATTACCATGAACTGGGTGGTGTAAGACAAGAGACATTTATTCTCTCACAGCCTGGGGTCTGGACGTCTGAGATCAGGCTCTCAGCAGCACTGTCCTCCCGCCAAGGGCTCTGAGGGAAAATCCCACCTTGCTTCTTCCAGCTTCTGGGGGCTGCAGCGTTCGTTGGGTTGTGGCCACATCAGTCCAGTCTCTGCTCTGCCGCCATGTGGTCCTCTCCTCTGTGTGTGTCGTCCCTTTCTTAGAAGGGCAGCTGTGACTGCTTTAGACCTACCTGGCTAATCCAGGGTGATCTCCTCATCTCAAGAGCCTTCATTAAATCACATGTGCAAAAAGTATACCGTAGAAGGTAAGACACACAGTTTTCAGGGGTCAGGACGGGAACATACCTTTGGGAGCATTATCAGCCCATCACACTACCTCATTGGTTTGCTATAGGGGTCAACTAAGTAAAAACAGGTGAAGTGTTTAGATTATACCTGGATCATAGAACATGCTTTTTTATTTTTTTTTAAAGATTTTATTTATTTTTCAGAGAGAGGGGAAGAGGGGAAGAAGGAGAGGAGAAACATCAGTGTGTGGTTGCCTCTCACGTGCCCCACACTGGGGACCTGGCCTGCCACCCAGGCATGCGCCCTGACTGGGAATCGAAGTGGCGATCCTTTGGCTCATGGGCCGGCACTCAATCCACTGAGCCACGCCAGCCAGGGCTAGAACATACTTTTTTAAAGAACAAAAGTGATAGGGAATAAGAGGGGGGATGGGGAAAACTGTGAGTAATACCCTGCCCCACATATTTGCTGTTACCTGGTGAGAAGGTCAGTTGTTCCTTCCAGCGCTCTCCCCTGAGTCTCTGCAGACAGCCAGCCCCAGACCCCGCATCAGCAAATGGCTCTGGACGACCCTATGACCAGGTGCCCTCCTGTCTAACAGTGACTGTTCCCAGACAAGCAGAGGCCTTCCCTGAGCTTGTATTAATATGTACAGCACTTCGCTCACATGGAAAATTGATTTTTCTTTTTAAGCACAAAATGTGGCCAGTTTTATAACCTTTCTGCAGTTTGACAAAGGCCATTTATAACCCGCTTTCTCCGTTACCCTCCCTGGCGCCAGTCTCAAATGTCTCGAAGAACTCTGTCTTGCATTTGTAATTATGAATTCTTCTTAAGCAAAATTTAATTTCCAAGAGGGCTGACCTTTTGTGTGTTACTGTGGGTTTTGTAAATTAATTTTTGTGTGAGTGTGTGTGTTGTTATTGATGTTGTTCGGGGCGGAGGGACTGGGAGCTAGTCGGGAGGGGGGTGTACATTGGGAGGGCGTTTTAATCAGCTGTGCTCAGTGATGGATGGGGAGGGCTGGACTCCGGGTGTTAATCTTTGTGGATGGGAAATGCCAGCAGGGTGACCGAAATGAAAACCTAGTACCTTGCTTTCTCTACCGAACACAGAAGAGTTGGAACAGCTTCCCCATCTGCTGGACTAGAGATGAGTTCAGCCTCATCTAATGATGGAAAACTAAATAAATAGCCAGTTGTCCCTACAGTGTGAGGTCTTCCTTTCACAGGGCACTTAGCAGGTGCCAGGCACACCAGTGAGAGCCTGTGCCTGAGGTCACTCAAGGTTGGACTCATTGAGGTTTCTTAGGGTCCAGGGGGCAGCCGTTTGGCTACGTGTGGGAACATGCACATCGCTGGGGTGAGGACCTTGACTATTAGCTTAGGGAAGATTCGAGTTCTTGTCGTAGTTTGAAAATCATTAAGCTGGGGAGTGATGCTGTTTAGAAATATCAGTTCAGTGGCCAGTAGGAGGATGGTATAGGGGAGGCCGGGCTGGAGGCCAGCAAACTGCTTAGGAGGCCTTTGAAGTCTCCTGGTGTGAGTCTGCAGGTATCTCATTTGGGGCTCCAGGCACAGGGATGGGGAATAGACACATTTATGACAGGAAGGAAGAAAATTCACATTTGATGGGTACCAAATGGGTGCCAAATTTTGAAGTAAGGTGGATACCTCCATGACCCAACTTTGGTTTCTGGGCGTAGGTGCTGTGCCCACTTCACAGATAAGGAAGTTGAGCCTCAGGCAGGGTGGGTATGTTGCCCTGGATCACACAGGGAGAAGGTGAAGAACTTGAATTTAAACTCCTATTGGGTAGGAGCTCTTTAAAATGTATTATCCGGCTGCCTCTCCCAGTGACCTCTGTAGAGCAGCAGACCTTATTCAACAATTATAATAAGTAAAATAATCAGGATGATCCCAGCAATGTCAGTATTAACAGCAGCTCATATTTGCTGCATGGTTGCCCCATGAGCCAGAGCATGCGAAGCACTTTGTGGACATTTGCTCTCATTATTCTCACAATTCTATGAGGCAGATACTGACACAAGTCCCATTTTACAGGTGGGTACACCAAGGTTTAGCGAGGTAAAGGGACTTGTCTAAGGTCACACAGCGATTAGTTGGCCAAAGGAAACTTTGAGCTTGTCTCATGGTTACCCAACACATGTACCTTTTCAGAAGGTGGGAAGAGAGGGTGTGATGGGACCTGCCACCTCCTCAGCCGTGACTCGCCTGTCACTTTCTCTCTGACCAGTGTCCCGAGGAGCTGAGGCCCATGAAGGACGGCTCCGGCTGCTACGACCACTCCAAGGGCATTGACTGCTCCGATGGCTTCAACGGCGGCTGCGAGCAGCTGTGCCTGCAGCAGACGCTGCCTTTGCCCTACGATGCCACCTCCAGCACCATCTTCATGTTCTGTGGGTGAGTGTCCCCGAGTCCCAGCCATTCCCTTCACAGGGGCGGGGGATGCAGAGCAAAGGTCAAGAATGACAGTTTGGCCAGGCTGGGCCTAACCGTCAATGGAATGGTTTTTTTGCCTCTGTTCTCACAGCTCAAGGGTCAGGAGGCAAGAATAAACACCCACCCACCCACCCCTCCTTTTAGATATTGGGAGGAAGAATAAATACTTGGTTAGTAATTACAATGAATGTAATGATTGTCCAGCCTGCATCCTAAGGTCAGTGCTAGTTTCTGCTGAAGCCTCCTGCCCCTTCTGCGCCCCCTGCAGGCCTGGTCAGCGTAGTTAGGAGACAAACACGGCACCATGAAGGCTTCACTAAGAAATCGGCAGGTGCGGTGTCAAGAACACAGGCTTGGCCCCGGCTTTCAGCCCTGGGTCTGCAGGAATTTAGCAGGGTCACGTTCAGGGCTTAGCCTCTCTGTGCCCTAATGCTTCTATGGCCCAGATAATTGACTGGAGCAGGGAACATGGAAAGGAAACAATGCAGACAAATGCTAAGGACTGAGTGGAGTTTTAAAGTCAGCGTGAGACAGAAAGAAGGGGCACGCACACTCCTACCAATTTGCTGAGTGGCCTGGGACAGGTCACCCTCTCTGGGCCACAGTTTGACCACCTATGAAATGAGAGTTTTGGACAATAATGCCTACCCTTTCTTCCGGTTTACCTTGTTTTCCGTGACCGAGGACTCAGCGGTTGTTACCCCGTCATACATAGCATCTAGCGCAGTGTTTGGTCCTCGGCAATCACTCAAGAAGATGGCAGCCTTTTTTCTTCTCTTTGTTCTCTTTCTGATGATGTCTTCATATTAGAAAATGCCCTTATCTTTTGACATTCTGTGACTCAGAAAAATAATCCTGTGCTCGGTGGGAATGTTTAGTCACTGACATATATGCTGAGTGCACTACTAAGACAGAAAAGCAGAATAAAGGCCTGGAACAATCTATTCCGTCTTACCTATTGCGAAAAGGGGCGGGGGTGGAGGGCTATGTATGGATTTAACTGAAAATTAATTTCACCCGCTTGTTTTTAATCTGCGGGGTCCAGTTTTCCTTGTGCCGCTGATTTCAGGGTCTCCCTCTCTGCCCCAGTTACACCTGGGGCTGCACGTGCCTTCCAGCAGGTGTTGGAGGAACTCACCTGAGGCCCTAGATATGTATCAGTAAAATAAATAAGAAATAAATTAGTGTATGCAGACCTGAATTTATAGTAGTCTCTCCTCAGCTTAAGTGACTGCAGAGCAGTACTGGGTAAATTATGCATGGGCTGAGATCGGAGGCTTGAATGAAGAATCAGTTGTGTTCTTATCACTGTTGTTTTTTTTCTCTGCGTGCTTTGGAGGATGTGGCCTTCTGTTGCAAATAACCACAGTGACAGCAATAGTGATTTTGACATAGAAACTATCGCCACCCTCTGTCCATAGCACACTGCCATGGTGAAGGGGAAGGAATCAACAGACATGGGTTCTGATCCTAGCTCTCCACCTCTGAACTTCTCAGACGCTGGACCTTAGACCTTCAGTTTCCTCATCTCTAAAATGTTCATAATATCTGCATCACCATAATGGTGGTTGTGAAGAGTGCAAAGTTACTTTACGTTTAATAAAACTCCATTAAGACTAAAGAATGTACCCAAAGTCATATGGTTGGTAATGTAGCGCACCACCTCTTTGCTGTGCAACCGTGAATAAGTTGCTTAATATCTCTGTACCTCAGTATCCTCATCTGTAAAAACAGGGATAATAATAGTTGTTATGAGGACTCAAACCACTCCATGAATACATCATACAGTACATGAATATTTGTAGAGTCCTGCGGGCCAGTGCCCTGCACAATTAGCACTATAGGTTTATTAAACACAAGTGAGTGATAGTAGTGACACTAGCCCCTCGCTTGCTCAGTGACCATAAGTGCTCATTTCTTGGTTTCCAGGTCTGCGACACAAGGGGAACCAACCTTCCTTATAGGGAAAGGTCTCTGCAAGTGGAGCTCAAACTGAGTGGGTGGGAGTGCGCCATGAACTGTAGAAGTCCATTCCAATGCTGATAAACAGGACGAAAAAGAAAATAAAACCCAGGTTTCCTAAAACCAACTGTACTGTTGACACATTTTGAAAATTGTCTATTAAGGATGCAAACGAGAAGTTAGCCACATTTGTTAGGAGTGCAATAAACAAACCAGTGAAAGCTATTATCAGGTACTTGTGCCAAAAGTTGGTGTGCCATCAGTAGGTGAGTGGATAAAAGAAGCTGTGGTAGCCCTGACCAGTGTGGCTCAGTTGGTTGGGTGTCATCCCACAAAGCAAAAGGTCACTGGTTTGATTCCCAGTCAGGGCACATGCCTGGGTTGTGGGTCTGGTCCCCAGTTGGGGGTATGTATGAGAGGCAACTGATTGATGTTTCTCTCTCATATCAATGTTTCTCTCCCCCTCTTTCTCCCTCCCTTCCCCGCTCTCTAAAAATAAATAAAAAAAATATTTTTCTTAAAAAGCTTTGGTGCATTTACACAATGGAATATTACTCTGCCAAAAAAAAAAAAAGAAGAAGAAGAAGAAATCTTACCTTTTGCGACAGCATAGAGGGATCAGGAGAGTATTATGTTAAGTGAAATAAGCCAGTCAGTGAAAGACAGATACCATATAATTTCTTTATATGTGAAATCTAATGAATAAGCTGAACTGCAAACAAAATAGAAACAGACTCAAATGCAGAAAACTGACAGCTGTCAGAGGGGAGGGGATTGAGGGGCTGGGTGGAAAAAGTGAAGGGATTAAGGGAAAAAAAGCTCATAGATACAGACAGTACAGTGAGTTCCAGAGGCAAAGCAGGGCAGAGGAGGTAGAAATGGGTAGAGGGGGATAAATAGTGTTGGAGGGAGACTTGACTTGGGGTGCTGGGCATGCAATACAATATACAAATGAGGTATTAAAGAATTGTATTCCTGACACCTATACAATTTTATTAACCAATGTCACCCCAATAAGTTCAATAAAATTGGTTTTCAAAGAAAATACTTTAAAGAGTGAAAAGAAAAAAGGAGGTGGCATGCTGTTGAATTAAGCAAGAAAAACAAATCCTCATTCAAAAGGACCTTCTCCACTTGCTTGAAGCCCTTTGACCTTGAGTTTTCTGGATGGACACAGGTTTCATAAACCCATTTGCAGCCAGGTTAACAATAGCAGATAACACTAAGTGCTACTGTGTGCCATGACTGTGCTATATGTGTTGTTTACATTAGCCCATGTTCTCACGACAGCTTTACAAGGGAGGTACCATGATGAGATCCCCTTTACTATTAAGAAAACCAGGCACAGAGAGGCTCAGTGACTGGCCCAAAGTCACATAGCTGGTAAGTGGGGGCATAGGATTCAAACCCAAGCTTGTGGCTTCAGACTCAGTCCAGACAGATTTGATGTCACTGCTGGCCGCAGGCCACTCCTAGCCCTTGGTTTTGAGCCATTACTAAACTTCTCCAAGCCTCTTCTTTCAAGTAGAATCAGTTGTGACTGTAGCATCGTTGTGAGGATTAAGTGCAATTAGATATGCAGAAGGGCTGGCACGCTTAAGCACTCAGTTAGTGGCAGTTATAATTAGCCTAATAGGTATGAAGCCATCTCATTTAATCATTCAGTGACTGAATTGTATGCCTTTACCTCCCTATCTCCAACACCGACAACAGTGCCTGGCACATAGTAGGCGCTCTCTTCGAAATTGTTAAATGAAGCTCCTTAGTTAATAGAGCTAGGGAAGTTCTCCCCAGTCCCACCTTTCCAGCTGTATATTTAGCCAGGTTCTTCTTTCCTGAATTAGGCCTCTTGGCTTTGGCTGCGGGGGTTTGGATAACATTCCCTCTGCGTCTTGCCCCCTGCCCTACCCCATGCCCTCACTATTTGTCTGCGGCTCCTTAGCTTGGACAACTCTGTCGTCTTCAAGTGTCTGTGCAGGTGTTACCTTCTCCAGCAGACTTCTCTGAGCCCCACAGCGGTGCAGGAGTGAGAGGTGCAGCTACCCTGGAGCGGGGTAATAGGGCACCTCCTCTGTTCAAGGGGGTGCTATTTCAATATTGGCTCAGTAATTATTGAATGGAGTTAGGGCACGCAAAGAGAGGACTTTTTATTGTCTTATTATGCTTTGTATTTTTTCATTTCTATCCACAAGACCCTCTTGCAAAGGAGAGGTCCATTTACATTTGACCTTGAGTTCTACTGTTCCCATGAAATCTTGACACCTCTTAGAGACTGGGCCTCTGGCTAGCTGCCCTGGTTATCAGCCCCGAGTCAGGTCAAGTTCCCTAACAGTGAGTCAAGAACCCTTCATCAGGGGTCACTTAGCACTCCTATCCCTGTGCTGCTTCTCCCTGGGGGAGCCCCACTGCTCTGTTGCCTTACCGGTTTTCCTGAATGGTCCCACTCACACTGTGAACACCCCGTGAGCAGAGACTGGGTCTTAGCTACCTGTGTGTCCCCATTGTCATTTTCCATTGCTTGTCCCAAAGATTTCTTCAAAGCCATAATTGCTGAATTAAGGAATCCATCTACCTAAGATTTCTCTCATCTATTCTATTCCCAGTCTTTTGTGGAACGTGGAGGATGCAGAGGAGTGTTGAGCACAAGCCTGTGCCCACCAAGAACAAAGCGGGCATTGGGGAAAGGTGGCCGAGCCACATTTGGTCCTGACTGATGTTGATGGAGCACAGGAACCTGTATGGTAGAGAGAAGCTGGTGAATTTGAGAAAGGTTGATAAGGTCATTGGATACTAAGCTGAGGCATTTAGAATGAAATCTTGCAGGTGAGGGAACATTACTTTCCTCTAAGACCTTGGCAAGTTACCTAGCAACCATGTTTGCTTCGTGGGTGTTTACAGTGTATACCGTGCATTCTTTCAAGAGAAGTTAATGTTATTCACATAAATCCAACCTGTAAAAAAATGTATAATATAAAGATAGGACCTATCAGAGCCATTTGTAAGGAGGGAAAGAGTGAGGGAGAAAATGGTTTCGGGAGCCTGAAATGGGAGAGTGTCTCAAGATGACATAAATTCAGCTCTATGCTAAATTTACATCGTTGTCCTTGCTTGAGAAAAGGAAGGTTGTGTTTGTTTGTTTTTTCCCAGAGGGTGTACACATTTTCCTGACTTAATTCGCTAAGAAAGATGTTTCCTATATGCCTGTAAAAGAAATAGTGAGCAATGTCATCAACGTTTTTTAAGTTTAAATATTTCTCAGATCACTTACAGGAAGTAACTGAAGGGTCTCACAGACAGCTAGGAGGTACAATTGGGATAGGAGGTATCCCTAGCTTCTTTCTTCTAATTTGAATGTTTAATGTAGTTAAGTATAATTTAACTGAAAATGTAATGAAAATGTATTTTAAAATATGGGCTCAAAAAGCGTGTCCAGCCTCAAATAGTCTTTATTAGCCTCTTTAGTGTCATTTTTAAGTGATTTTAGGAGAGGAGGAAAATATATGTATTTTATATTCATCATTAGAAGGAAATTGTTTCTTTTCTTTTTTTTATGTTTTTTTTATTATTGTTCAAGTACAGTTGTCTCCATTTTCCTGCCACCACTTTCCCCGCACCCACCCACCCCCACCTCCCACTCTCCATGCCACCGCCCTTTGGGAAAACCATTTTTTTTTCATTGCCAAAGCTAAGTCTGCTCTAATAGCAGAAAACAGAGCTTAGAGACAGCAATTTGAATTTTGACTCTTACTAACTAGATGCAGAGGTGCGGGGGCATTCCTTCAGTCACTTGTTTTATTTTGGTTTCCAGCCTTCGGGTTAGGCCTGAGCTCTCACCCCTCTGACTTCTCATGGACCGATGTGGAATTTCCCTCTCCTAGTTAACACAGAACAGTTTCCCTCTCATGGTTGACACAGAACATCCGCATGCCAGGTTCGTGTCAAACATGACCACCTTGTGCTCTTCGCTGTTTGAAATATTTTCAAAAGCTCAGTGGAAGACGTATTCACAGACAGTTGTTCAGGTAGGTGTTTTCTAGTGTGGGTTTTGTGCAACGGTAGTTCCATGAACTGCTTAAAAACAAAAAAGGGAAGCTCAGTGATGAAGTCCACGTGAGAAAGCTGAACTCTCAGGGGCTCTTGAAAGCTCACAGGGTACCTGGGGACTCTGACAAGTCCTGCAGTGGTGAAACATTTGTTTCATTGATTCTAAAGTTCCTACATTTTCCACATTTTCACATCTCTGAAATTATGATATCTTTTACTCTCAGTATTTTGGCAAAGTTTAATTCGTGACTTTTTTTTCATTGTCAGTGTTAGTGGAAATACTAGGGTTTCTTATACGTTTTGGAGGTCTTCGGGTAGGTAGCTGTAAGTTCCTCATGGAATTGTGTTTCTTCTTTTTCCTTCCCTTCCCTTTCCTTCCCTCTCTTCTAAAGAATGTCCTTGAGTACATTACCTTCAAAATGGCTCTTCTAGAAACTCTATATTTGCCCTGGCTTGGTGGCTCAGTTGGTTAGAGCATTGTCCTGATATACCAAAGCTGCAGGTTCGATCCCTGGTCAGGACACATACAGAAGCAACTAATGAATGCATACATCAGTAGAACAACAAATTGATGATTCTCTCTCTCCCTCCCTCTGTCTCTCCTCCACTTTCTCTCCGTCTCTCCCTCCCTTCCCCTCACTTTCCCCCTTTCTTTCCCTCTCTCTTTTTTCCTCTCACTAAAAAAAAAAATCAATAAATTAAAAAAATAAAAACAATAAATATTTGTGTACACAGCTGGGCAGCCATCTGTAATAGACAATAGAAGGGGAAAAGAAAAAAACTTAAGTTTTTCCCGTGAGTGAAGCCTTTCGTTGGAGCCCTCTCTGAGAACAGTTTGACTAAACTTCATTTTGGGTAATGTTGGGGTAATCCTGAGGACCTTCATGAGAAAGACTCCTATGACATTGGTTAGTGGGGTTGACGTGATATAAGGCCATAGCTGCTAGGATACAGAGGGTCCTGCTCCTGATTACGCCAGGGCGGGGGTGTATTTCTCATACATGTCAGGATCTCTAAAGCCCAGGAGCCTCCATTTCTCTCTTGCGTTGGTGACAGGGTATTTAGATTCGTCCCTAGCATTGGTCCAAGTCTAGATGCTGTGCAGTTACTTCAGCTCTTCTTGCCTTTCACTTCTCTCTCTCAATTTTTTCTAGGATCTGGTTCCCTTCCTTGTTTAAAAATAAATAGTTTCTAATCCAGGCATGTCAATAAATTATTGATCCCATAAGCCATTGAGGCGTGGATGAGTGAGTGAGTGCGTGTGACAGCGCAGATACACAAGTGAATAAATAAATATTCTGCTTTGGGAATTGGTATCAGTGCCATTCTCTGTAGGTCCCAGTTTCCTCTTTTGAAAAACAAGCAGATTGGAAGGAGTTATTTGTGCCCGAAGGGAACGCGCACTAGATTTGTAGTGAGAAGATCCAAGTCAAGACCCTGGCTTTTCTAAAATATTCATGGGATCTTGGTCAAGGAATTTAAAATTCCTGGTCTCCATTTTCCCACCTCAGAGTCCTCAGGGGCAAGGATGAAATGAAAATACCCATTTTGCAATGTTGCCGTAAGGATTAAGTAAAAGATGCTCTTGACTGAACACAAATAAGGTTTTATGGTACAGTCTCTCAAGTGCCATCTAGTTCTAGTATTGTCTGTACTGTGATGGGTATGTTAAGGGTAACACATTCGTTGTCTTCAGCGAAAATGCCCAGTTTGTATCTTTGTACTTATTTTATGTTTTTCATTTTGGCATATGTATAAATACAGTTTCATGCAGATATTGGCAGATTTCCTGTGAGCCAACACTCTTTAGAATTTCTGTAAGAAAATCTCCCAGACGACAGTGTTCTAAAGGAGCTCTATATTTATGTCGTTTGGTACAAAAATAAAATTTAAAAAAAAGAAACCAACAACTAAACAGACCTTTGCATAAATCATCTTGTGCCCTAAGGTGGCTTGAGGGAGCAAGTTGCTCACATTTCAAAACTGAGAGGAACATTGGCCTTTGTGAGTCCCCCTTTTTTTTTCTCCCTGCATCTCTTAGGATCTTACTGACTACCCCAGGCCTTTCATCCCCCTCCTTCCTCTCCTGCCAAGCCAGAATCCTTTCCTACCCCCAGGCAAAAGAAAATCACCATGAACCTACAGTTGTAATAGGGCTAAAAGCACACACACAACTCTCAAACACATTCATACACCCACACTCTGAAATATGAATTCGTAGGTGAAGTTCCTGCCACCGCTATTGACAAGACATAGCTCCTTGGGCAAGTCCCGTAAATTCTCTGCACCTTAGTTTTCTTACCTAAAATTGGAAGCTGAACCTCCCTGTGAAGGCTATGCATTAGTTTCCTAATGCCTCTGCAATAAATTACCACAAACATCATGGCTTGAAACAACACAGATTTATTATTTTGCAGCTTTGGCAGTCAGAATACCTAAAATCTAGGCATTGGCAAGACTTCAAGTCCAGAGACTCTGTGTGTGTGTGTGTGTGTGTGTGTGTGTGTGTGTGTGTGTGTGTCCCCAACCCCGTCCCCCTCTTCCTCCCTCCTGCCTCCAAGTTGCATCTCATTCTCTGAATCTGACACCCTTGTCTACCTCTTAAGCTCTTATAAGTCTCCTTATGATTACGTTGAGCTCACCAAGATAATTCAGGATAATCTTCCCATCTCCAAATTCTTAGTCATACCTAAAAGTTCCTTTTGCCATGTAGAGCAATGTATTCACAGGTTCTGGGGATTCGCACACAGGCAATTTTTGTGGACCATTCTTCTATTGACTACAGATTGTAATGAGCAAATCAGGTCATGTACAGAAAAAAATTATACTGGACTGTGGAATCATGAATGGAGAGCCGAGCTTTGCATGTGTGTGTGTATATACACATATGCATACATATGTGCATGTGTATATATTTAACGTATATGTAATAATTATGTGTATGTAAATTTGTATATTTATATATATATGTATATACATATCACTTATTTTCAGTGAATGGCCCATATAAGTTCCCAATTACATAGTTTGAATAAATTTTTTTAAAAAAGAAGAATCCGAGAAGGGTAGCTCTGCAGACTAAGAAACCTAGATCTAGAGAGAAGCCAGAAACCAAGATCTGAGAACCACTGGGAATAAATTTATGTTCCCTGGAAAGTGTCAGTGGACTAATAGATCAGATAATAAGCATAGATAATAATACCATTGTCAAAATAACACTAATAATAGCCATCACAATAGCTGATGCGTTCATTGGTTCCTACGTGATAAACACTATTTTATCCTTTATGTAAGTTATCTCAAATTCTCACATCAGCTCTATGATAAGGATTAATATTACTCCCTTTAACTAGATTATGACACTGAGGCCTAGGGTCTCATCAGATTTCATCAGGGCCATAGAGCTGGTAGGTGGTACAGCCTCTATTTAAGGGTAGGTTTAGTTAGATCCAAAATATGAACTTGACACCTGTGTCTTCCTTAAGTTAGGGGCATGAAATCTCAATAAATTCACTAAAGTAGAAATTGTACATGCTACATTCTCAGACTAGAATGCAGTACTATTCAATAGTAACAACATCTAGCTAGCGAGGGAATCTGTCTGCTTGTGAATTACAAAAAGATAACCCTCTAAGTAACACTTGGGTCGGGAAAAGCAGACTCAAACCCCAGTCTCTTGAGAAGGAGACCGTAGGGCCAGAAGGCTGCACACCCAACTCACTTCGTGGGCAAAGTCGTCTTTGGGGGGCCTTGTGACATTTATTGAGGAACAAGAAAGATTGAAAATAAGGAAGTAAAGGTTTCAACTCAAGAAGCCAAAAAGGAATTTCAAAACAAAGTCAAAGACAGCAGAAGGAAGGAATTAATACAAACGAAAGCCAAGATAAATGAATTAGGGGGGAAAAAAAAAGGAAAAGGAGCCTCATCAATAAAACGAAAAAGCCTGTTCAAAGGAGAGAGAAACAGAGAATGTAAATAAGCACATTAGAAAGGAACTGGGGACATAACCATAGAAGCACAGAAGATAAAACAGATTTAATGAGAGTACTGTATACAGCTCCATACTAATACATTTGAAAGCCTTGATGAAATGCAATATTTTCCTAGAAAATATAAATTACCAAATTTGAGTCATGATGTTATAGAAAATCTAAATAGACAGATAACATAAAATAAACTGGTAAGAGAGCTAAATAGCTACAATTGAAAAGAAGACAGCAAGCCCAGGGGATTTTAGACGGGTCCTACCAAAGCATCAAAGAACGGATAACCTCTATCTTATATAAAGTGACCCAGGGAAAGAAAATAAAAGGACAGTGTTCTAATATATTCAAAATGCTCACATAATTCTGACACCCAAACTGGACAAATATATACTTATCCATCTAGAAATATCTGTAGACATATTAGAACTGATGTGTTCCTTGTGTGGTAGGATGAAAAATCAACGCACAAAAATCAGTAATAGCTTTGCTCAATGTCAGCAATAACTCACTAGAAAATATAAGGGAAAATGTAAGAGAAAAACTGATCTTACTCCTGAAGTAGAAAAGACTGTAGTAATGGAAGCTATAAGTTTTTCACACTGTATTCCAAACATAACTCATTTAATCTTAAGAGTGACACTGTGAGGTTGAGGCTTTTTAATAGATGAATGAGAGAAGTACAGAGAGGTTGAGCATTTTGTCCAAGGTCACACAGTCAATAAGTGAGAGAACCAGGATTTGGATTCAGGTGGTCTGGTGGTCTGGGTCCAAAGCACATGTTCGTAATCTCTGGAGCATTGGGCATCACATAAATACCTGTGAAGGACCCTCCCCACAAGATATGTGCGAGACTTTTATGATCAAAAGTCAGTGCCTTCAGTGAAGAGTCTGAAGGAACATTTCATAAATGGAGGTGCAAACTGTGTTTTCTGAATTACGAGACTCACAACTGTAAAGATGCTGTATCAGTCAGGTAGGATAAGAGAAGCTGTAGTGTTCTAGCAAATGATCCTCCCAAACCAGAGGCTTGCACACAAAGGCTAGTGCATTGTCCACGCAAGGTCGGTCGTGATCAGGCAGCCTTCTTCACCCTGCCGCATGCACCTGGATCACCTGGTCTCCATGCTGGCCAGAGCAAGAGAAGAGAGGGCTGGAGAAACACACACAGGATGTTTGAAAGAGCTGGGTCTGCCAGTGACTTGTACCATTTCGGCACAGATTCCACCCGTCAGGGTCCTGTCACGTGGTCCCTCCAGCCCCACTGCAGGGGAGGCTCAGAACCGGAGTCTACAGTGCCTGCCCAGGAAGGGGGCCCCAAGTGGTGGCGCCACCTCTGCCACAGCTGTCAGCGGTGCCCAGCACTGAGCTGGCTCTCAATACATATTTCTTAAACAAAAAAAACCCCGAAGTGTTCCCCGTTGCGTCTGCAAATTCAATGCAGTACCACCCCACATTCCACTAGGGTTTTATATGGAACTTGACAAGCCAACTCTGAAATTCATCTGAAGGGAAAAATGGGCGAGAACAGTGAGAAAACATGGACTAGAAAATTAGTGTTCATGATGGGGAGACTGACTTTACTATATCCAAATCACAATATATAAAGCTATAGTAATTAAACCAGGATAGAATTATTGCAGGAATATATAGATCATCTAATAGGGAAAACACCAACCATGTATACATGGTATACATGGGGAGGTAGTATATGACAAAATCACATTTCAGATTAGTGAAAGGATGGACCCTTCAGATAATTATTATTTATTATAAAAATAAGTTGAAATAGCCACTTAAACTATGCACAAAATTTAATTCCACATAGATTAAATAACGAAAGAGGTAACAACTAGAGAAGAATATACAGAAAGATGTTTCATCGTTTTGTAGCTTCCTAAGCATTGCACCAAGGACTGAGGGTGGGAGGTGGCGGTGGATGGGGCATGGGGAAGTGGTGGCAGGAAAATGAAGACAACTATATTTGAACAATAAAATAATACTTTAAAAAAAAAAAGCAATAAAGGACCAGGCTAGGGAGGTGGTAAGATATCAAAAGCAAGATTAAAATACAAATGCCAACTGGAAAAAGAATTTCAATATAAATGAAAGGAAAAGGGTAACTTCACAAAATTTGCAAAACATATAAGCCAGTAAGAAAAAGGACAAGCATGACAATAGAAAAATGGTCAAAGCGCATGGTAGGGCAGTCTACAGAAGGAGCAATACACGTGACCGTGGCACGGAAAGACGGTGGACCTGTCAGCAATCAGGGAAATGCAAATCTGCACGTGAGTTATTTCCCTCCATCCTCAATTTGGCAATTATGAACATGGAAAATGTGGGAGATGGGCTCCCTCATTCATCAGGGACAGAACTGTAAACTCAGAGAGTCTCTGCAGACGGTCATCTTGGAAGATCCATCAAAATTTTGAAATTCCTAAATCATTGACCCAGCAATTCCTCTTCTAAGAATCTCTTTTACAGAAACACACACAAGTGCAGTGATATATGTACAAAAGTCTTTATTATGACATCGTTTGTAATAGCGAACAGCTATAAACAACCAAAATGCCGATCAATAAAGATTAGCTAAAAGCATTATGGTACATTTATACTGTGCAATGCCAAATAACCATTAAAAAGATAGATCTCTATGAATACTGATTTGAAAAGATGTTCAAGAAATAGTATTTAGGTACAAATGTTTGTCTCACAACATATATATAAAATTTGAATATCTGTGGAAGGAATACACACACATACATAAATGTGTGTATATATATGTGTATATATGTGTGTGTGTGTGTGTATGTGTGTGTGTGTGTGTGTGTGTGTATAGTCTGCCCAGGAAAAGTCCAACCACTGTTGATATAACAAGGATGGTTTGTGTAACATTAATGTAAATTGACAGTCAAGGAGAGTGGACTGGAATGCACATGCATGAACAATGATAACTTCACTGTACTGGTCAGTGGGGGCCGATAGACGCCATTGAGTGAGCATGTGTGCTGTGTGACCATTGTATTCAAAATGACTGAGCAAGTACAGCAATGAATCTGCATCAGATTTTGTGTTAAGCTTGAACATTCCTCCCCTGGAAATTATTCAGATGATTCAGAAGGCCGCAGCTATGGGCAGCTGGTGAATGGCAGCTTCATCACGACAATGTGTCCACTCATGCATCACGTCTTGTGCAGAGTTTTTTGACAAAATACCATATCACCCAGGTAACTCAGGCCTTGTACAGCCCAGATTTGGTGGCCTGCAGCTTCTGGCTTTTCTCAAAATTAAAATCATCTTTTTGAAAAGGAAGGGATTTCAGACCATGGATGCGATTCAGGAAAACAACAGGGCAGCTGATGGCGATGGGGAGAGCTGTGCGAGGTCCCAAGGTGCCTACTTTGAAGGGAACTGAGACATGACATTCTTATCCTATGTACAGTGTTTCTTATACCTTGTATATTCAATAAATGTCTGTTTTTCATATTACATGGTTGTATGTTTTCTGGACAGACTATTTTATCTACGTAATGTATTTAATGTGTATCTGTAAATGCATTAATAAAACTTTGGAAGAATTCATAATAGTTAACAGTGATGACCACTGGAATAAAAAGTTAGAATATATGTGGGGTAGGAAATGAAGAACTTCCACATTTTACTCTGTAGACTTTGATAATATTTAATCATTTACAACAAAATTGTAATTACGTGTGTGTGTGTGTGTGTGTGTGTGTGTGTGTGAAGATCGAGAGCCAACTCTATTTAATAAACCATTTCTCCTGTTCGCTGGAAACCACCTGGCATGAATGGATAGAATTAGACTTCATCAACCACTTGTCATGTACTCTGCACATTTATATAACTCACTTTGTCTGTACTGCAGCTTTACTAAAGGAGAGATATTTTCATGTAACAAATGCAAAAGAAAGGAAACTACACTTGACCATGGCACCAAGACAGGCCTTCTTCCAAGAATTTCCCCTTGCGCTTTGGGCAGGAGCATGGAAACATTAGAAAGACAATGACTGTGTCTGGGCAAGAAACTGGGGGTTAAAGAAGAGCGAGGAAAGAGTGACAGCTCGCTTCATGCAGGAGGTGCTCCTGGCTTTTCATTGGCATGCTCTTGGACCAGGCTTTCAGCTCTGCCTTAGTGGGGTTTCATATCTCTCATCCCGGCTACTGGTTCCAGCACCCTGGGAAGATTTTCCACCCAAATCTTCTCACAGAACCCCTCCCTTCTTTCATGTGAGTTCCTTGGTCTCTTTGGAGTCAGGTTCCGTAGATCTTTGCTCCACCTCATGGAAGAAAGGCAAGTAAGAGACTGCCTGCTTTCTACTGCCTCCAACCGGAACAGGCTGACCAGGGTCATAGCTTGCAAACAGAAACAGCTGGATTTGGAGAAACAAGAGTAGAAAAAGATGCCTTGGTTGTCACACAGACCTGAATTCGAATGCCAGCTTTGCCATGTATGGTGTGACATGCTTTATTTCTTGGCTCCTCATTTTGCTTCTGTGGAAAGCAGGAATGAGCAGAGCTGAGACCCTTTTTTATGGTTAGAAAATAGATAGGCTAATTACCCAGTGGCTGTTATATGCTCAATAAATAGGAACACCACCATTGTCACCATTACTACAGTTATTTTGTTAAATGCCTCACGATTTCTAATTATTTTTGCTACCAATGTAGCATGGGACCTTGTAGCACCCTAGTAAATTAAGGTAAAAGAGGAGTGTCTATCCCATTTTACAGAAGAGAAAATGAGATTGAATGGCTTGCTGGGGTTTAGATAGGTCCAAAGGATCAAAGATGATACTTACACAGATCTCTTCAGTTGTGCGGCTCTTATTTATTTTGTGCACCCTATCCCTAATGCCTAGCAAAGGACCATGAACATCTGGACAGTCAGAGTTCCTGTTCCTGGGTTGATTGTTTGGGGGCCAATTCTTCTGCTTCCTCCCTTTTCCCCCTGCCTCTCTGAGAGATTTCTTTCCCACTGCAAATGCCAAAATTGCAAGTATTATTTCCACATCCCATTCAGCTGCCTGTTTGGTCCATAGAGGAGCCCGCCCTGCTTCAAAGGGTGCTTCTGTCAGGCTTGGGTAGTTACAGACCAGCAGAAGCTGCTAACATTGCTAATTGAACAGAAACAACAGCAGCTGCTGCGTGCGCTGTCAGTGGTCCTGGAAGGGCCTTCTCAGAGCTACAAGGGCAATAAAAGCCTTGTTTTTGCAATTGTCTTCAACCTTCATCAACAGATACACTGGGAATAGATTCTAGTTTGAGAAACTAGTTGATAATTCCCAGTGAATTGGTGTGTCATGCTTTTTAAAGTCTGTGTGTTCATGGAAAACAGCTTTTAAATTTGCTTTGTGCGGGGATGTGCACTCTGGCTTCCCCCTCGACTCTGCCAAAATGTCACAAATGACTTTCCTCGAATTTACCAATTTGCAGGATTAATGTGCTTCTCTCAAGACACCTGTGCCCTAGATAGACTCCAGCCAGAATAGCTGTCTCCCTTTCTAAACTCTGACCTGTTTTGTAGGCAAAGGAGGCCTTGGTTTTAGGTCACCTCCGGTGGGGGCCGCCAGCATGCGGAGCTAACTCTCGCCTCTGTTTTCTCGCGCAGTTGTGTGGAGGAGTACAAGCTGGCTCCTGATGGGAAATCCTGCCTCATGCTGTCTGACGTCTGCGAGGGCCCCAAGTGCCTCAAGCATGACTCCAAATTCAACGACACCCTCTTTGGAGAGATGCTACATGGTTACAACAACCGGACCCAGCATGTGAACCAAGGCCAAGTCTTCCAGATGACCTTTAGGTACGGGGTAGACAGTTGCACTTCACTGGTTGAGTTACTGACCCAAAATATGGGAGGGGGGAGGGGCCCCATCGATAGAGTCCTCTTACACTGTCAGACATCTTCCACGCTCGTTCTCTGATGCTTACCGTGAGGTGCTGGAAGTCAGAACAATTCACTCCATGACAGTCCTTTGCCACTGACCTAGCCCTTATTTACCCCATTTTTCTAACTCCACGTATTTTAAATTTAATATGAAATCATCCTGTAAATACAGTTAATGGATTTTTTAAAAAAGAATCTTTCAGTCTATTACAAAATAGGTGTCCTGCATAGACTATTCAAGCAGTTCAAAAATAAAGACATTTAACGAAGTAGAAAATAAAATTACCATCACCCATAAATATACAGAATTAACATTTTCTTGAACATTCTTAGAACACCTCCCTCTTCCTCTCCCTCCCCCTCTTCCTCCCTGTCTGCACAGTCTGCAGGCACACACACGCACACCAAATCTCAGTAAAGCTGTTTAGATATTGCTTTTTTCCCCCTCAACAATATGTCAAAGACCTGTCTCCCTGTTAACAAATACAGAGGCATATGAGAAATTAAAAGATGAGATGACTCTCTTAGGAGAACAGACAGAACGGGGACTGGGTTGGCCAAATTATATGAAGATTAGACAGAGAGTCTAATTGCAAAAGGCTTCCTGGGAAAGCTGAAGAGGCTGGAGCTGTCCTATCTGGAGAAGAAAGACTTCGGGTGGGATGTACTTGTGCCTCAGCATCTGAAGAGCCATAAAATGGTAGAGTGAAAAAGAATTGTTCCATGTATAAGAAGTTACTATCTTTTTAAAAACAAAACCATACTTTTAGACAGTTTTACATGAATATATGACAGGATATTATCACAACGCAGGGTTCTCTCCACCATTGGAGGTTACATCAACAAAAGTCAGAACTAATAGGAAACATCACCATTATGATAATTGCCATTCTTATTCCATCATCGAATTAATCATAGTGGCAATTGCAGGAGGGGTGGTACCACTGGCTACTATTTATTAAGAATTACTATGTATCAAGCTTTTATAAGGACAACAACAACAATAGTGGCCACTTACATTTCTTCACAGCACTTGCCGAGGGAGTTCTGAGCACCTGGGATCCATTATTTTATGTGACCCTCACTGGGTCTCAGGAAGCAGGGGCTGTTGGTGCCCCCTTTGTACAGATAAGAAATGGAAATGTTAAGTGACCTTGTGAATCCCTCTTCCAGGAAGGGAGGGGGCTGGGAGAATGCCATTTTAACTTCATTAGTAAAACCCTTGAGGCACCATGACCTTCCTCTTACAACTGAAAAGTTAACACCACAGGGGCAAAGTGATTTTTCACAAGGTCACCATCTAGTGAGAGAGATGCGAGGCTGACTCCAAAGGCTTGCTCTTGTCCTCTAATTCAAAGTACCTTGTTATCTCCCATTTCTTAGAACTAGAAATGAACCGTGAATTCCCTAAAAATCATTTATCTATGTAGCTATCACATGCTGTTTGAGTACCTCATATGTCCCAGGTCCCCTGCTGATTAGTTGGGATACAATGGAAAATGAGATGAAAATGACTCCGTAGCTTGTGGTGCCGTGTGTGTGTGTGTGAGTGTGATCATGATCTTCTGCATTTACTTACTTTGTGGTAGGTACGATGAGGTTAAGTTACAGGGTTCGAGGAAGGCAGTTAATAGCGGGATCTAATTTAGTTCAGAGAGTGGAGGGAGCATATCTGTTGTATTAGAAAACAATAATAAGGCTTTGGGGTCTGCTTTGCCGATGAAGCGTCATTTAACTAACACCTGGAAGATGCGTGGGAGTTAGCCTTGGAAAAGGTTCTAAGCAGAGACAGATATTCTGAGAAGGTAAAAACAGACTGGTTGACTTCGGGGAATGAAGTCTGGTGAGGCTGCAGCTGAGCCAATGAGGGAAGCAAGGTAGGCGGCGAAACCAGAGCAGTAAGCAGAGGCTGGTTGTGGGGCCTTGCAAGCCAAGTCTTTATTCTCACAGCGAACGGGAGGACCCTTTAATGGTGAAGGGAGGAGAGCATGTCAGGATCGCATTGTGTTTTTCAGCCTCACGGTGGCTGCTTGGGACGGAGATCGTGGTGAGGGCGGGGTGGGAAAGAATGGAATGGGCGGGTCAATTAGGTATCTGTCCTTGAAGCCACATGAGACTCTTAGTCACTTCAAGCAGGATAATGGGAATAATATTGAAGATAAAAAAGAATATTGGGAAATAGTTGTGAATTATAATGGATGAAGTCCAGTGAGCAGTTGCAGGCGAAAGGGTAAGGTTGAAGAAGGAATCAAGGGTGACAGAGTGATTGGCAGCCACGTAGCAATTTCATGGCAGAGTCGAGCCCTCCAATTCCCAGCAAATTGCTTTGAACCACGCAGATGCTCAAGCAGAGGCGGAATGCTGCATTATTGGAAAAACCCGGGGAGAAATTTAAGAACAATCTAGATGAACTACTCAATACTGAGATTCTAAAAAACTGGTTTTCTACAGTTTTAATAAAATCTCTGAAACTGTCTTGAGCATGATGATGAGTGGAATAATGCTACATGGGACTCAAGAGAAAAAAATGAAGAAATTGGCCCTTGTCTTTGAGAAAGGAATTTACAAATTTGCAGATAATACACGGTACTGAAAAAGAGTATGAAAATTTAATTTGCAAAATGGTGTTCCAAGGAATGCCAATGGTTGCCAGAGAGTTCCTATTGGAAGCCTTTTGAGAGAAATTACAGGGAATAATTTGTGGTTCCATATAAATTTTTGGATTCTTTGTTCCAGTTCTGTGAAAAACACCATTGGTATTTTGATAGGAATTACCTTAAATCAGTAGATTGCTTTGGGTGGTATGGACATTTTTATGATGTTAGTTCTTATCCATGACCATGGTATATATGCTTCCATTTGTTTGTATTTATTTCAATTACTTTCCTCAGTGTCTTGGAATTTTTCTAATACAGATATTTTACCTCCTTGGTTAAATGTATTCCTAGGTATATTATTTTTTGGTGCAGTTGTAAATGGGATTGTTTCTTCTATTTTCTTTTTCTGAGAGTTCATTATTGGTATATAAAAGTGCAACCAATTTCTTGATAAAGGGCTTCTCAGAGAAAGAGACTTGTCATTTGGAGTTTGAAGACAGAGAAAAACCACAAAGGCATTGTCCTGTCCAGGAATGAGCCCACAGAAGCCCAGGCATACGGACAAGCGGGAGGGGGAGTCAGGAAAACTGATCTCCAGACAGACCCGGGTCCAAATCCTGGTCCCACACGTTGCAAGCATAGTCTTCCTGCCTCTTCTTTAAAAAGGGATATTTTATCAGATGCCAGCCACGGTGCTAGGCACAGTATGTTTTATGTAGTTTGATTTTTCACAGCAACTACCAGAGTGACTACCTGTGATAAATGATCAAATCACTAGCTCTCATTCTCTATTTGAAGATTAGCTTGGTCCAAAAGGACGGTCCACATTGGGTTGTGAGATGCTAGATCTTAAAGGAACTTCATGGAATCCCAGGATCTCATTTTGTGTACAGAGGGACTTGGTTAAGGCCACAAAGCAAGTTATTGCAGAGCAAGCCCATGGTTACGGATCTCCTGATGGCCTGGAGTGCTTGCTTCCCCACCACCAACGCAGTGCTCAGTAAGAGGGAGCTTGGCTCCTTGGCCATCCTGGGAGTCTCTAGGCTCAGACAGAATTTTATCCCATCAGGAGTTTTTATTCAGCCTCAAACACTCTGTTTCTTGTTCCCAACCATCCAGTTTAGCCAGGGTCTGTGTCTGCCCTCATTTGCCCATGGAGGGGAGTAGAGTGAACAGACCACACTTTCTCTTTGACAACAGCTTCAAGATTTAGAGAACTTCCCAGACTACCATTATATTACAGTGGCCCATTTCAATTAAGCGCTCTCATTCTTGGCTTCAGCTAAGTGTTCTTTGCAGTTATTTCCATCTCCAGACCATGTCACCTCTTGAAGCCACATACTAAGGCGGTTGACTTCCCCCAAGCAGCTTCTGATGAGTCTACATTTCTTTCTTTCACGTCTCCCTTCCGGGGCTCCAGACAGGGCCTGGGGGGTTGGGGGCTTGGGGGGTTTGCGGCTCCTTTGTCCTCCAAGTTTCAGAAATTAGTCCTGCACATTTTTTTGGCATCAAAGGCAGTTGTCACTTCTCCCCCTCTTTTCCTCCTTGCCCTCCCTCCTCCAAGTGCTCTCCTGCCCAGCCCTCCAGAGTAGCCGGCAGGCGCCCCACCGGCTGTCCTGCCATATGCCTCATTTCCTGACGACTTTCTGGCTTGGGATTTCAAACTCCCCACCAGCTAAAGAGCCTCCTGTGTGACAGCTACAATTCTGCTTTGTTCCTCTCCCTGCCCCTACCCAGAGCCCCTCACCCAGCAACTACTGAGGGAAGACGGGTCTGCATTCTCATATCCTCTCTTCAGTCTCCAAAAAAGTGACATGGATTTCTGCTTCTCAAAAAGTCTTACATTCCAAGTTTCCAAACCGGACAAGCACTTAAAGCTTAACTAGTTCAGAACTAACTTCCTGTGGTAGAGATGGAGAAGCTGAGCCCCAGGAAAGAATATAACTTGTCCAGTGCTCATCGTGATTTGGGGCCCCTCGGAGACTAAAAGGTGGCGTTCGTGACTCCCAAACCAGTTTTCTGGTTTCTGGTTGTGTCGTAAGGGATGCATGTCACTTCTAAATATCCCTTATTTGTGTATGGTGAGACGAGACACCTGGTTTATCCCTGCTCTCAGCAGAGAGGGCAGACCAAGTGCCCTAGAGAGACGTAAAATTCCTAACTAAGAAGGGATCTCAGGCCGAGGCCGTGGGCATGACTCTGCAGGAATGATCCCATCCCGCCCCGTGTAGGCTGCGGGCTGTCTCTGGAGATGAGAGTGTAGAGATGCTCAGAACCCTGACAAGTCCAGGAGTTACCGGCCCACCACCGTGCATGAAAATGAAGGATGGCAGTCACTAAGAAACCACACGGAAGGGTAGAGACGGGGAGAGTGACAGGAGAAGCAGTCAGAGAGACAACCCAGAGACATGGAGAAAGAGACTGAGAGAGGAGGTATTTGGCAAGAGTCTGAGCGACGGGGAGGCTTGGGGGAGGACAAGCACAGGAAGAATTAAAGCCATGCAGAGCGGGGACAGGGTTAAAGAGAAGAGGAGACAGATGGGGAAAGGTTTGGAAAGGAGTGGAACAGAGAAGGATTCGAGGAGAGACCTGCAGTGACAAAAAAGACACAGAGTTCATACTAAAGCCACAAGGGAATTTAGCTCCAGGAGGGAATGAGGATTATTGGAAGGGACAGGTTGGTGCCAGGAGAGAGCCCTGGATTAGGAATCAAGTTCAGATGGAGAGGAATGGGCATTAGTAAACTGTCAGGTTCTGTGGAAATGTGAAGAGTCAAATATCGCACTTCTGAATTGCCTCTGAGCCCAGTAAGGGATATTTGGCTTTGCAGGCACTACTCCGTTTCACTGCCCTGTGTTGGTCCGAGGGACTATGCAGGGTCACTCTCAGAATCTCCTCCCCTGAGATCTCGATCGGTGAGGGAATTGGCAAGCTGTTGGAGTGAGAGAAACTCATCAAAGTTTGGTGGTATTTGATGTTTTGTTGGTTTGTTTGATTTTTACCTCCTTCCGTCCCCATCCTCATCCATTCTTCCTCTTTCCTGTAAGAAAGAAAGGTCAACTTTGGTGATAGATTGCCTGAATTTAGATAAACATCAGTCAAGAACTGTTACTGAACCTGGAGTCTCAGAAATTGCAACGAGGAGATGTTGCTTGGGAATGGGGCTAAACAAATTACAATGGTAGATTTTGTGAAGTACTATCAAAACTAAGATAGGTCTTCCCGCAGCAGATATTTGCTCATGAGCCTTCAAGAATGACCTACAGAAAGCATGAGGAGCTCATGAAAGATTTGCTAGGACAGCACTTTGCAATCTGCTCTGCTCCTCAGATGTGCATATTGAAAAACATAAGAGGACAGGTTGGGGTAAGATGTACGATTTCAGGTGGAGGCCCCACCAACTCATACCTGGTAAGACAGAAGGGCCCTCTGAGGATCTAAGGAAGGCTGGCTTTTGGTAGTGATACCACCTGTTCCCTAGTTGCTGGTCCTGAGTCCCTTCTTATTCAGTGGCCTCCAAGTTTGGTTTTTCTCATGCCTTCCTGGGAGTTGGCCAGTTGTACTTGCTGCTTCTGGGTGCTTTTCTTCCCTCTCTTCTGTCTCTTTCCTTTCTCCCTCACCCCTTAACCATGTGTACATTTTTTTATGTGCCAGATCCTATACCTGTACTTTATTTTCTCATATAATCTTTCCAAAACCTATTGCAAAGTAGCCCTTCAAAACTTGGCTTTACAAAAAAGGAAAATAGATGTAGCAATGAGAATGTATTAGGTTGTGCCTGATAGCAAACCACATCAAAACCTCGATGGCTTCCCAGGTAAGGGCATGTGTTGTCCGTACCACACACCCCACTCATGGTATTTGGAAGTCTGGGCTCAGAAGATAATCAGCCTCGTGTGGTTCTATGGCCACTGTTATAACGGGAGGGAAATGTGGCTCTCCTCCCTTCCCCCTAGAGAGGACATTCTGCTCACAGTCCACTGGTCAAATGTAGCGCCATGGTCATAGCACCCCTCAAAAGGTCGAGCAGGGACATTGAATCCTATCATGTGCTGAGAAGCAGAGACCCAGAAGTGTGTGGGCCATCAATACTGTGTATTAAACACTGCTATCCCGTGGGTCTATCAGCAAAGCCCACTTAGCAGTGTGCCTCCCCAGCTCCCAGCATCCCCTCCTTCATATGGCCACCTCTGAAAGCTGTAGGAAGACCTTCTGTTCTGTTTTTGTCAATTTCCTTCACTGAATTCCCGAGTAACCATAGACTTTATAGATGGAAGAACCTTGGGGAATAATTTGTACAGAGCTCCCCAACCCATTTTGTAGATGAGATGCCTGCAGTTCACAATGTTTACGTTAATTGCCTAAAATCATATAACTAGTAAATGAATTAGCGAGGATTCCACCCCCTAGTCTGTGGGGCTGCACTAACGATATCCACACTGAATGGTTAGAGGCATAGGATCCAACCTCTGCACTACAAATGGTAACGCCAAGGCCAAGGTTCCATAAACAGCGGCAGAGCCTGACCTAGAAACTGGTTTTCTGCACTCTCAGGCCCGGGTTTTTTGCAGTATTCCATGATCTTATTGTAACAAGAGAAAGCAAAGGAGGCTGGTGGTAGAGAGATTATTAGTTAATAGTGGCATTAGCTTTCCATTTTCAAGACTATTCCCAAGCCACTCTCTGCAGCAATATTCTAGTTCTTGGCAAAATCCTTAACCTGCCACCTGGAGCCACAGCTACATGGCTCCTTTTAGGGGGAACATTGGCGAGATCTTAGAAGTAGACTGAGGACAGAAGTTGGAGGCTGAGTCACGGGAGTTAAGGGGCAACTTTCCCTGGGTTCCGACCCTTGGGCTGGCTGCAGAGGAATCTCTCCTTTGGGTCTTCACTTCTCCAAGGCTCCCTGACACCTCACGCAGGAGCATAGACCTATGTGTCTGGTGGCCCCGGAATCAGAAAGCTGAGTTTCCCTTCCTGTTCTGCCACTTCCAGCTGTAGTACCCTTGGCCATTCTCCCCTTCTGGTTTCTGTTGCCTTCTCTTTAAATTAGGGTTCAGGCAGAGCTTACACAAAAATGGAGGGTTTTTGGGATAGAATGCAACACTTTCTTCTGAACCTATGGCCAGGGGCATAGAGAAGCCTTTCCTACTCTGCTGATCACCTGGAGCTACACCAAGAGAGACCAATGATATTTTTTTTCCCCAGATGAGGAGACTAGGAAAGTGATTTTCACTGTATGTCCAGGAGGCTGACATTATCCAGTGAGGTGTGGATATACGGGCCTTGTGTCTAAGATACCCAGCATTAGAGTTTGAGTCCTAGTTTGCTACTTGTCCTCTATGACCTTACTCAGAGGTGCTACTTGTAACTCTGTGACATTAGACACGTTAGTTCATTAACTAGATTAAGAAAAGTAACCATAATTCCTGATTGCTGGTGGTGGCGTGATGATTCATTGAGACTGACACCTGCTGAGTCCCTGTTTTCAGCAGGCAGGAGGACCCAGGTGCCATAAGAGGCTGCCATATCAGTAACTTAGAAAGAATCGTAGGCCAAAGCCACCTCCGTGTGCATGATTCTGCAGGAACTTGACCCCTTTCACGACTGGGAACCAACTCAAGGTGTCAGGGTGCTGCCATGACAAGTAATAGGGTCCAAGTTACACATCGACCATTTCCTAGCTATGTGGCTTTGGACAAGTCTCTTCACCTCTCTGAACCTCAAGATCTCCAACTGTAAAGCTGGGTGTTACCTCAAAATATCCTTAGAAGGCTGTCGTGAAGATTTAACAGGCTAATAAGGAAGGTCCTAGACACAGTAGGCTCTCAGTAAATATTGTTTTCTCTTCCTTCAGTTGTATCCCCTCCCCCAACCCCACACCCCCATTTGCAGAAGTGTACAGGAGATGAAGACTTTTTGTTGTATTCCCCCAAAGCTCATGTCTGGACAGAAGCCCTGGTCGTCCTTACCACTTCCTCCAACCTGCACACGTTTGGGTGAAAACAGTACTTTGGTGAAATGCCCAGGGTAGGGACAAAAGCACAGCCCTTCATGCTCTGTGGGTCGGTGACAAGTGGGGTGCGAGCTGTACAGCTCAGTCAGCAGAGTGGAATGGGCAGCAGCCCAGGGTCACCTTCTCGTGGGGCAGTTATCCAGCCTTTGGAAAGACTTGATCTTGCCAATCGATGTGTTGTGTCACCTGGGTCCTAGAGGGTAGCCTCTTTGTTTGGTGTGAATGGCCCACAGTGAAATACATCTCATTAGAAACATGGGATTTAGATGCTCATGTGTCCTGTGTGACCTTCAGTAATGGCCCTGGGCCCAGATCCACAAGTTCCGGAAGTGTGTTAATGTCTCACCTCTGGGATGATATTTACCATATAGCCTAGCAGTGGCACATCTACATCAGCAGAATGAAGGTTAACCAGTAAGCCCTACTGGTCTGTCTGTACATCAGTCTTGCTCACTTCCTCCCTCTCCTGATTTCCTTTCTTTCTCATCAACTCATTGTATCTTCTGGGCATTTCTCAATAGCCTTCCACACAATTGATAGAGTAAAACTAGTTTTTCTTTATTTTTTCAAAGCCTGTCTTTGAAGAGTATAAGCAGCTATTTCTCCCATGACATATATGAACAGAGCAGGTCAACTATCACACTTTTTACATGAGAAAACTGAGGTTTAGAGAGGTGAGGTGTAGCATCCAAGGTCACACGGCTGGTAAAGTGGTGGAGCCAGGACTCAACATCTGCCCTCTTCCCCACTCTACAGCTTCCACACTACATGCTCGTACACATGGTCTCAAACCATGTGATCCCCAAAGCACAGGCGAGCAAGTAATAGCTACCACCATTATTATACATGAAAATCTTATCTAAAGGTAGGGATTTTCCATATGTCTATTTATAGCCAGAACTGGATACACATGAATCACACTGGTGCTTCTCAAACTCTCAAGTGCATACAGATCTCTAAGGGACCCTGTTAAAATACCGGCTGTGGTTCAGGGGGTTGTGGGTAAGGCCTGAGACTCTGCATTCCAAATGAACTCCTGGGTCTGAGAACCAGCTTTGAATAGTAAGGTGTTAAACTGAACTTGATGCTAGAGGTGAGCCCAGGTTATGCCTAGGACAGGAGAAGGACTTTTGCTCCTCCATTTGCTGCTTTGAAAGCAGGAACCAAATCCCAAGGCCAATGGTGTTGGAAGGCCATGGAGTCCCAAAGGAGTCTCCATCCGGAGTGACCAAGCACAGAGACTGTGTTTTTGTTTTCCACGCAGCAGCCAAGGCAGACAGTGCCAGCCTGCAGTCCAAGTGCATAATGTAGTGCATCAGTGCATAACATAGCACAATTTATCATGACGTCTGTCTGTCTGTCCGCTCTGCTCACTGATGGTACAAGGACACTCTGAGCATCAGTGCACGTGGGGAAGGCACTTGTCCTGACTGCCCTGTCCCGAAGCCACGGTTGGGTGCCCAGGTCAGAGCGCCCTCTGTGTGCCTGTAGCGCATTTCCAGCCGTGGTCTGGTGCAGCTGAAGGGACTTCCCCGGGTAGAGCTCGGCTGCTGTCGGCTCAGGTCAGAGGTGAAGACAGACTCCTGGGAAGGGAGGAGAACGTCCACTTGGGAGGGGACATTGACCTGACCAACTCCATCATTCCTCAGTGCTAAGAGAAAACTCTCCTACCATCCACACACATTAGTTTAATTGAGGACAAAAAGAAAATCATTAAATGAAGACCTAGTGAGAAATGCCTTGCCTTCTATTTTGGGGCATGGTGAGAGCAGGGAATTGAATTGCAATCCACAGTTAAATAAGACCTCCCTAATCTTTCTCAGTAATAATAGTAAGAGAAGAAAGTAAAATAGCCACTTCAATTTTTTACAGTTTTATTCTCAATATTCGCATCTCTGAACATACCAAACATGGTCATTTTATGAGGAAAACAAATTATACATAGTATATTCTGAATGTTCTCCAACTAACCTAAAAATATGTCTCTAGTCTGCAAAACTGGTAACACAACAAAAGCAACCAGGTCCATTTCACTTCTCCCCCACCTGCCTTTGTTTGTTTGTTTCTAATTTTCTGGCTTCGAAATCCCTGACTACGTTCTTTTTCAAGAGTGGGAAGAACTAGACTAAGTTCTTTTTCAAGAGTGGGAAGCCCATCTGAACCATTGAGACATCTGATGCAGAGACAATTTTTAAAGAGGTGCAATTTCATTACACTCACATGCAGGCTGTAACTCAGGCTGGTCTGAGCCTTAGAAAGAAAAGTCCAATGGGAAACTTACCAAACAGATAAGGATAGATTGTAATTAGCATAGTGATTGTAATTAGCAGAGCAATTGTAATTAGCACAGTGATTGTTTGGTCATAAAGGGTACTTCCAAAGTCACTCCAGGCAGTTGGTTCTTCTAAGTATCTTCTGCCTTTCCTGGTGGTCTTTTTTACACTGCTAATGTCCTAATGTGCTTAGCAATCCCTTTTTATAAATAAACACTCCAAAGGTACAAGGCAGCTCAACCCCTGGCCAAGCATTAGGAACCTTAATTAATGGAGGCCACGGCACTAAAATTTTATTCTATTTGCATTATGCTGAGGCAACCCTGGTATATTACTCTCTAAAGAAATCACAGCACCTCAGGAGTCATTTGTTACTGTTGCCGTTGTTTTGTTAATTACAGGAGGGAGTGGGGTGATGCCCAAGGACTGCACTTGAGGTCAGAAGGTCCAGTCTTGGCTTGTACCACTAATTCTCATTTAACAAGCTGTTGTCCAGTGCCTGTGCTGTCCTAAGCACTGGGGATGAAAAGATGAAAAGATCGTCAAGGTTTTTACTCTTACACAGGAGGGCCACTGGCCCAGATGTGGTATGGGCGAGAGGCAGGGGAGACCTCCCAAAAAGAGATGCTGGCTGCTGCCTAGAGGGTATGATTTATAGTCAGATAGGTAGAAAAGGGCTCCAGGCAAGTAAGAGCACAGGGCGCCTGCAGACATGAGCATCCAGGTGGACCATGGGCTTGCAGAGATGAACCATGGTAAAGGATGAGCATGCAATCAGGAAGGGTTACCTAAGTACCACAGTAATGGGACCATTTATGGTTAAATGACTGTGTACAGTCTTATAACCTTTCCAAGCCCAGTTTGCTCACCAGTAAATCAGGGAACATTATAATTCCAGTCCTAGAGGAGAATTATCACAGGGAGGGAGAGGTGGTGAGAAAAGTCAGGTTAAAATGCTTTGTAAAGTGTAAAGATGTGTGCAAATGTTAGTGACGTTTTCCTAACCTGAATGGAGGATCTGTGAGTTACCACTCACTTCGAATTCTTGGGCTGGAGTTGCATCCTGGCACACCGGAGGTCATGCGGGCGCAAATTCACCAGCATTGCTTTCTTTGTATTCCTTCCAGAGAAATGAAAAAGTGTGTCTGTTCGAAGATCACATTAATCAGCCCACACGTGTGTATCAAGAAAATTAATTTTTAGGGAAATATTTCCATTTCAGGAAGATGCCCTGAATAGAAATATACTTAGTAACAATTCTAATGAAAGCTATGATCATAGTTTATTGGATATGAATTAATACCAAGAGCTCCAAGGGCAGTGGCTGGGGTTTTATGTAACATCACCACTGAATAATTACTATTAATGATAATCTAGTGGAACACCTCAAAGGTGGCTCTTAAGAGTCCAACATGAGCATTTATTTTTATGCCTCCTAAGATCCCCAGAGGAGCCCATTAAGTATGCAATTAATTAGCAGGCGAAAGTTAGGAGTGGAAGCCACAGGCATGTGGGTAGCCCGGTCCTGTTTAATTCAGTACATCCCCGACCACTTTGGAAGAACTTTAACCCTCAAATCAGCCAGCCACTTCTCTGTGTTCTGCAAGGAGCCTGGCACTGGCTGTGACCTTGAAGCTGCTTCAATTTGTTTTGAAGGCTTTCTAGGATAGAAGGAAAGAAATATGATACAGAGCTTAGTCGTCCTTGCCATGTCATAGTTCAGAGAACAGAGTTACACCAAGAGATGCCCCTTCGAGTTTCTGTTCATTCCAAACTACATCTAAGGAGTTAGGGAGGACCCAGCCCCTGGGAATGTACAAGCCATGGGGCCGTGCAGGCGTGTTGCAGCTGTATTTGCAAAGGAGGTTGAAACCTAGCTTTGAAATTAAACTGCATTGCAATTACATTGTCTTTCAACCTTATGATTCAACCAATAAATATACGTTGAGTATTTGCTATGTGTTAGGTTCTGGAGATGTAAGCTGAAGAAGACTCATCTAGTCTTCTTTGGGGTACGACCTAGGTCTGTTAGATTGCAATAGCCCAACTGCAATAGCCTTGAGTAGAGTCAGTTATCCAGCTTACCTTAGTTTTTACCAAATTTTCTTTTTTTATCTCTTTTCTGATCCAGGATCTTACCTAGTACAACTGTCAAAGCAGAAAGTGCACCAAACAATGTCAAACAGGCAAAGAAGACTTTACTCAAGGCTATTGCAATGGGGGTGAGAGGTCTGAGCTCAATTTCATTGGAAAAGAAAAGGGCAGGAGAGTTTTCACAGCTGCCCTGAGCAAGAGGAAAAACATGGTAGGACTTGCCAATGGGACATGTCCTGTGCATGGGCAGTTCTTCCAGAATTTGCAAATGCACTTTTCTGCTATCCTCCTTGATGATTACATTTCAAAGTCGTGGCTCCCAGGCCCTTGAGAAAGGCATTGCTGGATTGTAACACTGGCAAGAGGCTTCTTAAAAGATTTACGTGTTAAAAGGGCAGAGAAAGCACTTACAGTGACACGTTGCTAAAGAAAATGTTCTAATAAAAGGAAGGGCAGGGAGCTAGAATCAGGACAAAGCTGTCTGAAGTTTGGTCAAGCAGGGAACACAAGGCTGGTTTTGTCACTCACTACCTTACCTTTATGTGTCTGTCTCTGCGTTCCTCTTGGCTGTGACAATTTGGTAGGCTTATTTTTTTTTAATAGACATTGAATTCACAAAATTAGGAAACAAAAAGTTTAAAACACATCCAGGGAGGAGAGTTACTCCTTTCCCTGTTTCCTTCCATCCTTTTCTCCTGCCCTCCACCCACTTCTATTACTTTCTGGGGTATCTTTCCACTGGGTTGGTTTTTTTTTTTTTGGTATGTAAAGCCAAGAAAATAAGATGAAATATTATTCTCCCCCCCATTTTTTTTCATAAGAGATACATAAAATATATGGGTTTTCACTTTGCCCTCACTTAGTGATACCTCCTAAAGATCTTCCCATAGACAAACTTTTTAGCAATGACACAGTCAGCGTTTTAATATAGGGATCCCATTGATGAATGCCCTCCCCCACTGACAGAGTAGGGGTCCCAGGGGAGTGGAGAGAACTAGGTTTGGAGACAGGTGATTCTATCTCTTGGGCTGTTGGGCCTCATGCAGGTGATTACATCATGTCTCCTCCTATGGAAGATAAGGCCCTTGATCTCAGTGTGTTGCTGTGAGACATCTAAGGTAATAAATGTCAGGAGTCTAGTACGCGTAAAAGTGATGGTGGTAGTAACAATGGTAATAAAACTAGTGATGACAAACATGCAATACTTACCTGCACCAGGGACCATTATATCTTTTATTCAATCAAAAACATTAACTGAGTGCCTATTATACAGGGTGGGCAAAAGTAGGTTTACAGTAGTTTGTATGGCAAACTATATAGTAAAAGTTTTGCCCACTTCTGTATGCCACTCATGAAAAAAACCAGAATACAACCGTGAATAAAACTCATAAAAAAACTCTTACTCTCCTGAATTATATTCTAGTGTAGGAGACAATCAACAAATAGATATATACTACGTCAAGGGTATGCATTATGGAGGAAAGCAGGATAAGAGGTCTAGGATATCTAGGCAGGGGATTCTATTTAATAGAGCTGGACAGCGAAGAGCTCTCTGATAAGGTAACATTTGCACAGGGCCCTTAATGGGTGAGACAGTGAGCCCTGAGGAGAGCCAGGGAAGAGCTTCCAGGCTGAGGGCACGGCAAGTTCACAGACCTTTGGCAAACGCTACAGACAAAAAGCAGCCCAGATGGATGGAACATAGTCAAAGAGAAGAGGCGAGTGGTGGGAGAAAAGGTTGTAAAGATAAGGGTAATGGGTGTCGAGTGGGGCACTGTGGCAATTTGTGTAGGAGTCCCGGGAGTCACGTCAGCACAGTACTTTGGATTTTACACTGAGAAGAGAAAAAAGCCAGCGTGTGGTTTGAGCTTCTCTGATTTTTAAGAGGCCTCTCCACCTGGGGTGTGAAGAATAGATGTCACTGGGCAAGGTGGAAGCAGAGAAAGACACTCCGAGGCTCTCGCGCTGGTTCAGGTGACAGAGAGTGGAGCACGGTTACAGGATTTGACACGGAAAGAGGAGGGCAGATTCGGGGTGTCCTCTCAAGGCCAAGTCACCAAATTTACCCGTGAGGAAGAGGAAGGGGGAAGCAAGGCTGGCCCCTTGTTTTTAGCTAGAGCAGTTGGACAGATAAAAGGGCCGTTGACCGAAACAAGAAAGGCCATGTGAGGAGCAAGCATACAAGAGGGGGTGATAAACAGAAATTCGTTTTTGACCATGTTAAACAAATGACGTGTGTGTGTGTGTGTGTGTGTGTGGAAAATTCCAAGTGTTTATAAAAGTAGATGACAGTGTAATAAAAGCTCAGGCACTCGTCACCCTGCTCTGTCACCATCATCTGGTCACATCTAACACGTCCCCGTGAGGGCGGTCTGGACCCCAGCTGGATATTCCCATCCAGAAGAGAAGCCAGGCTGGAAATGCGAATTTCGGATTATTTAGCATCTACATGATATAAAAGAAATGAGGGGAGACAGACTCCCCGGGGAGTAGAGGGGGAAGTGGAGAGCCCCAGCCCCGAGCCCAGGGGCACCCATCCTTACAGGTCAGACAGATGGACAGCCCGCAGCGAAGGAGGAGGAGAACCAGCTCCCAGGGACATAGAGGAGAAGCTGGAGAGCAGCTTCCTCTGTCAAAAGCCGTGCAGTTCTTAACAACGGTGTCATGCAGAGGTCTGACACTGGTGTTCTCAACGACGTCCAGCGGGTCAACGGTGGCGCCGGGATGGGGATCGAGGCAGTGTGCCCCGAAACCCATTCTCCAATGTCCGTTCCGCCCCTTCCTCCGCTCCATGGTCACACATTCCACTCCTGGGCATCACTGTGCTGGGCTGGGAGACTTGAGAGTGGTAGAGTAGCGGAGTGGGGGAATGTTAGAAAAACACGCCCACGTTAAAAGTGAGCTAACAGTGCCGTACATGACGCGTGTGATGGACCACCAGATTACCTTCGTCGGTCACTCCACACTCCCTAAGAGTATTATGGTGATGATAGTTGCTATTTACTGAGCCACGAAGCCGTGGGTCAGGCACTCAGCAAAGCGCTTCAAATGCTTCGATTTTCACAAGTTTGTGGAGATGAGCCAAGGTTATATCCACTCTGTATATAAAGACACTGAAGTTACAGAGTTTAGAAAGTGGTGGTGAGGGAGTTCTACTAAAGGCTTTGTGATCACATTGTTTGAAGGAAAGAGCAGGAGGAGGAGCAACCAAAGTTCTGGGGGCAAGTAGAATTGGGTTCCAATCTTAGGTCTCTGCAGTGTGAGCTTGATCATTTACCCACCCAGCCTCAGTTTCCCTTTCCATAAAAATAATGATGAAAAAAATCCTGTGTCTGGTCCTTGTGCTATTTTTCCCATGAAATATTTGTAAAAACCTAAATTAATATCTGTACGATTCTGTAATATCTACCTTCCCTACTGAAAAGAGACCCGTGGCCATCTTTGTTCATAATTGTGAGTCCCCAAGACCTAACAAAGTGTCTGCACAGCTAAGAGCTTGACAATTGCTGACTATGAGTCAGAAGTGGATTTTTTTTTTAAGTTTACAGATGAGGTGCATGGGATTTTGTGGGGCAGGGCAGCTTTTGCACCCAGCTACGGACTGGGGCCCACCCCTCGTCAAAGCACTTTACGTGCTGCCCTGCTTTCTATTTCACTTTCCCTCCACGAAGCTGAGGACGTTCATGCAGTTTAATGATGAGGCCGCGGCTTGGACTCAGGCAGACCTGGAACTGAATTCAGCCTCTGCTGCTCTGTGACCTTGGTCTCGTCACCTGCCCTCTCTGAACTTCATTGTTCTTATTTTTATGAGGTAAATGTATTAACTACCTCCTTGGTCTAGTAGCTAAATAGTAGTGTTTAAATCAATTAACCCATGGTAGATGCTCGGTATATTCTACTTATTTTCCCTTTCCATCATCCAAGTGAAAGCATGTTTATTTGTATAACCAGTGACAAAAATAGATAGGGCTTAATACATAGAAGGTGAGAAAACAAGCTGGAAGTCAGAAAGAAAGGAGGAAGAAAGGAAGACAGAAAGGTTCTATGAGCATATCTATAGGACTTAAAGAAACCAGTATGTTCGTTCATTGAACTAATATCCTGCATTTACTAAATTTTAATCACTGTGCAAAGTGATGGAGACACAAAGAGAACCAGGCAATTGTGGGATATGTCCATATTTGTAGGGTGACCATATAGTCCAGCGTGACCAGGACAGTTCTAGTTTATGCCTGTTGTGCCAGAGTCCTATCTGGTTTAGCATTTATCTCAGATAAAATTCACCTGGATTGCAACAAAAGATAGATGTTTATTCAAGTGAAATTTAATCAAGCAAGCTGTGCCAAGTGACATGTGGAAGTCAGGGTGCTCGAGGAACAAACATCAGAGACCCACATGGGTTTAGGGGTCCAGAAAGGTGGTCTTCAGGAAGAGCAAAGATGTCTAAGCAAAGATGTGAGAGGTTATTAGGTGAAGCCAAAAAAAAGGGACAGAGCTGGTAAGAGTTGGTACAGAGAGCATATTACTCCAAATGTAAAGACTAAAGGGAACTCAAGTCAGTGGTCAATGTCCAGAAAGCAGCAGCTGTAGGGGTCTCTTCGCTGGTCTTCATTCACTCAGTAGGTCCTTCAAGGGGAGAATCATCTTTCTGGGTCACTTTGTCACTCTGTTGTGAGTGGCAGCCCCCATAGAGATAGAAGAATGGAAGTTTATGAAACATGCGCTCCTGGGTTGGCCCAAAGGGACCTGTCACAGAAGTGCCAAAAAGGACGAGACAAGAATGCCTGCCACCCCAAAATTAGCTTCTCTTGAAAAGATAGAGGGGGGGATTTTGTTCCAACAAAGTTATGTTAATGTTGTCAAGTTGGTGCTCTGGGTCGCTGAACTGGTACTTGGGGACTGTCACAATATTGATGGTGAGTTTGGCAAGTTAATTTTGAATCTGTCACTTCACTCATCTACAACTCTTGCTCCTTAATAAAACTCCATGGTGATTGTGGGCTCAGCTGTCAGCTGGAGAGTAATCTTTTTTCTGAGCCTGAAACTAGCATGGAATTATTCTTTCTCCCCTCCCTTTCTCCCCCTGTCCTCTCCTCTCTCCCTGCCCCAAAACCTAGATTGCTAACCTGAAACCATAAACCGCCCTTTTATAAAATAGGTCCCATTGTTGGGGACAGTATGGAGCCCTGGAAAGGGGTATAGGCTTTGCAGTTAGACCAACTGCGAGTTGAATGATAATTCTCCTCCTAACTAACTGTGATATTATGGAAGTCACTTGAAGTATCTGATATTTTGCTTCCTCTGGTTGTTGTGATATAAAATAATACATGTCAAGGCACCTGCTACAATTCACCACCTGCCAGGCCCCTTCTTCCTTTCAACAATGGGCGGGATGTGAATTACAAGTGTCCGGCCCTGGACTCAAATGCCAAATGAGTCAGAAGCTATTCCTCCGTCCAGACCTTTAATAGGTCCAGTGCTCAGACAGCGTCAAGGAACCCATGGAGGAATCAGGAGGAATGTAATTATAAAAAATGTGTAACACTTCTAAGAGCCCCAATGAGTTTTTAATGAGCTTTTTGCTCAATAGACTAATAACAGTTCTCATAAAAAACCCACCTCTCTGAAGCTACAGCCATTTTCTCCACACCCGTAAGACGGTTTTCTCTGCTGGGGCTCCTGAACCGGTGCATGTTTCCAAGAAATTACGCAAACAACCAAACAATGTAAGATTGTGACATTTGCTTCTTGGGTTCATTTTCTATGGCCAGGGTTCCATCTACTCTAAGATAATCCTACACACCTACTCCAGTCCCCAGCTGTAATCCTGTGATTGTGCATGAATTCAGTTCTACCCTATGTAGAGTCAACTTGGACTTCACTTATTTTTCTGGCTCTTACAAGTCCCTCCCTCTGTATCACCAGCCTTCCAGGACCCAGTGTGTTATGTTGCCTGCTTCGTGGGCAGCCCCACTCAGCCGACCTGCTCCCCCCTCCTCTCTGTAAAGGGCAAGTCTGAGTAACGTGTGAATCCATTGTAGCACATTTGACATTCCTTCTGGAAATATTAATTTAGCTACTACATGTGGCAGGCTCTGTGTTAAGTCCAAGTATTTACAGAAGTAAATAAAACACAGTCATGGCAGGGGCAACAGAGATGAAGACAAATTAAGGGAAGTGAATGGAAGAAACCTGCGTTAATGGACATGCTCATGAAATTTTTTTTTAATTTTTTTTAATTTTATTTTTCAATTGTATATAGTTTACATTTAATATTATTTTGTATTAGTTTCAGGGATACAGCGTAATGGTTAGACAATCATAAACTTCACGGAGTATTCCCTCCAGTATTTCCAGGACCCACTTGGCGCCATACCTAGTTATTATAGTGTTATTGACTGTATTCTCGATGCTGTAGTTTACATCCTCATGACTATTTTGTAACTACCACTTTGTACTCCTTAATCCCTTCATCTTTTTCACCCAGTCCCCTAGCCTCTGTCCCCTCTGGCAGCCATCAACCTGTTCTCTGTATCAATGAGTCTGTTTCAATTTTGTTTGCTCATTTATTTTGTTCTTTAGATTCATAATTGAAATCATATGGCATTTGTCGTTCTCTGTTTTACTGCACATAATACCCTCAAGGTCCATCCATGCTGTTGCAGTAATAAGAATCCCATTGTATATATGGACCACAACTTTTTTATCTATTCATCTATGGATGGGCACTTGGGTTGCTATTGTAAATAATACTGCAATGAGCATGGGGGTGCATATGCCCTTCTGAATGAGTGTTTTGGATTCCTTTGGATATGTACTCAGAAGTGGATTGCTGGGTCATAGACAGTTTCATTTTTTTGAGGACCCTCCATTCTGTTTTCCATGTGGCTGCGCCACATGAGTTTCTTCTGATGCCCTGTCCAGGACTCAATCCTAAGCCCCTCTTCCGTGACAGCCTTCTCTTTCCACCTTTCGAATGACACATTCCTTAACAGAAACGTGTAACTTCTACTTTCTCTCTTTCCAGTTGCTTCTCAGACCTTTCTGATTTGATTTCTCCCATATCACTCCCCATAAATGCTGGTCTAAACTAGGGTCACCAAAGATAGTATCAGTGAGTCCAGCAGAGTGGTGAAGAGTGGAGGGAAGAGAATGCCTAGGTCCAGATCTCAGCTGAGGCTATTTACTAGGTAAATTTGGTTCATCATCTGTTAAAAGGATGGGGACAGTTAAGTCCTATAAAAGGACCGGGGACATAGCAGGTGTGTACTTTTTTTTAACTTTCTTTTCAACTTCCTGCCCCCTCTGCTCCACCCTGATCACACAACATTTGCAATTATATGTTTGTTTCTCTGTCTTTTTGACTGCTTGGTGAATTTCTTTTTTTAATTTCATTTTTCAATTACAGTTGACATTCCACATTATTTTGTATTAGTTCAGGTGTACAGCTTGGTGGTTAGACAGTCATATAGTTTACAAAGTGTTCCCCCCCAATATTTCAAGTACCCACCTGGCACTGTATTTAGTTATTACAACATTATTGACTATATTCCCTATGCTGTACTTTATTCCCCTATAGCTACCAAATTGTACTTTTTAATCCCTTCATCTATTACAAATTATGGTCTAAGTGAGATCCGGCCTTGGCACCCACTGAGCCTTGTGGAGTTCAGTGAATGAATGAATGTGTGAATGAGGGGATTGGTGGGAATGGAAAATGGAATGGAATATGAAGTAGATGGATATATATGAATATATGTTTGTTTTTAATTAATATGTAGATGAATATATATATGAGAATAGGTGCATGATTGAATGAACCTATGTATGGATTCATGAAGAGATGAATGAATGGTGGGATAGACGAGGGAGTGGCTGAGGGCAGGAATGTTATTGATGGAACAAAAAGAAACACTGAATGCAAAGGTAAATGAATGAATAAATTAAGCATTGCCTGCAGGTGGACATAGGAGGAACCGGGACCTGATGTTGGCCAAGGAGTTCCCTAAAAGGCACCTGGCTTTGGGAGAAATTTGTGTCACTCTGGGAAAATGGAAAAAAAGAGGCTGGGAGATGAGTAAAACTAGTGATATCTTCCCTGGAGTTTGAGGAACATTAAGAAGTAAAGCAATGCTTAGAATTTGCTGTTGTGCTAGGCACTGTGGTCAGGGAGTGCTAGAAAGCACAGGAAGTGGGGAGGGCACGCAGATTACAAGAAGGGTGGGAGGAATTAACTGAGGCAGGGAAATGGAGGTGGTGTTCTATTTGTTACAATATCCTTCAAGATTATGTTTAAAGTGTAACTGGCATTTTAGTGTATAGCAATTAGCACAATACTTAGGCATTTCATTCCTACTGTACCTAACAGTATAGAACAATCTCTCTTTGATTTCTGTCTTGAGATTCCCAAATTCTTCAGAAGGAGACTAGATGGGATCCCCCCCGCCCCACCCTCCTTTTATGTGCATTTGCTTAATCAACAGATTAAATTTGGCCCCCTTCTACTTTCCTAAAGGACTTTAGACAAGTAGCAATAAATCGTATACATATAACGAGAGATTTAAAGTAGAGGGGTAAACTTTAAGTTTGTTAATGAGCAACTCTAGAACTCTAATAAGGTCACTGTAAATGGGTCAAGGGAAATTTCCAACCACAGGGAGTATACTGGGTCCTGCTTGCTTTGGAAAGAGACAGAGCCAGTCCTTGAGGAGCCACATGTGAGCCCTGCACCCTAGGACTGTTTCACCCACGGCTCCCACACAAGCACGCTGGGTAATCACGGAGCATGACTTCAGGAATCATTTTGAGAAAGTCCCCAAATATTTTATCTATGGACATTTTTAAAGTTGACTGTCAAATAAAAGTCTTGCATCAAAGAATAATAGTCATTATTACAAGTATTGCACACTTTGAAAATAAGCAAGATGGTCCCTAAAGAAGTTAAAGGAATTCCCCTCATTACAAAGCGGATAAAAAGGAAAGCAGGGCCAAATTTAGAACTTGGATCTCCCAGATTATGTCCTTTCTGCAGCTTATTTTCCTCTTTGTTCTAAAAGTCTTTCCTCTACTTTGGATTCCAGAGGAGATTCTTAAGTTGTGGTGCTGTCTCTCTAGAGTCTCATTTCCCAACATAGATCTTTGCTGCTCAAGGCGTGGTGACAAGCCAGCGGCATGGCCTTCGCCCGGGAGCTTACTTGAAATGTGGAATCTGCCATCCCCCCAGAAGATCCACTGAATCAGAATCTGCATTTTAACAAGATCTCTAGGGGAGTCATAAGCAAATTAATATCCCAGGAGAACTGGGACACAGCAGTGCTTCTCAAGCTGCGATCCCTGGACTAGTGCGTCGTCATCACCTGGGGGCTTGTTGGAAATGCACATTCTCAGGCCCCACTCCAAACGTTTGGAATCAGAAACTGTGCAAGTGGGACCCAGTGATCTGTGCTTCAACAGTCATCCCTAACCCATTCTTCACTGCACCCCTGTCCCTTGTGATTTTGATGCACTTAAAGTTGGAGGATAACTGGTCATAGAGAAAAAGAACACGAGTCATTTAGAATCGGACACACCTGTGTTAGAACTCACATTCTTCCTCTTCCCACCTATGTGGTCAGCCACTCCCTCGGCGACTCTCAGCTCCTTATACACAAAACTATGATGATGAGGAAGATGCTGATGGTAATGATACCTACCCCATAGGGAGCCAGCGATCATCAAATTATCTGTGATCATCCTTTCTCCCCTGACATCACAGTGTCTTCTACTGTTATAAAGATGTCTACAGTTCTACTTGTGATCCCAGTGGTTCTTCTGACACTCCCGTCCAGGCCACAGAGAGGGTGAGAAGGTCTCTGCACCGGGCCCTTGAAGCAGTGCCATGCGTCAGCGGCCGTTGGCTCCATTCTTCAACCAGATTCAATAGCAGCTCTAAGCCACATCACACAGCTGGAGTCAGAGGTTGTTTGAATTAGTTTGGCAAGTTGGACGTCACGTGTAGCACTATTCAGTATTTCGCTGGAGCTCAGATCCATAACCTTTACTACATCCCCTTCAACCACTAATTTCATAAATTTGTCAGGAAAAGCTATCAAGTTGTCCAGAACGATTTGTTCTGCATGAACCTCCTGTGCTCCTCATCAGTCACTATTTCATTATCTCTCGAATGCTTACAGATTTTCTGTGGGTACATTTGTCCAATTATTTTACTAAATATTGACACCAGGCTTACTGGACAGTGATTTTCAGGATTACCTCTCATTAGCCTCCTTGGAAGACCAGTTCTGCATTTGGTCAATTTCACAGTTTCACTGCCACCACCGCCTGACCTTGTGCCTCCTTCTGCACAGACCCAGCATCTCCTGCTGGGCAACGTCCCCTGTTGCATGCAGACAGCACCAGTGTTCCTAGGCCTTCATCCCTCCAGGGGATGCTCCCATAACCAAGGCCATTTTACCTGCAGAGTTACAGGAAACTGCAAGTGGAAACAGTCGGGAGGAGGCATGTTGTGGGGAAAGAGCCCAGATATACTCGGCTTGTAAACCTGGTTCCCACCCAAGTGTTTTGTGACATGGGGCAGGTGGCCCCATCTCTCTTGAGTCTCACCTGTCTTTTATCCCATCTGGAAAATAGGACAAAGTAAACCTCAAGGGGATGACTGGAAGAATTAAATAAGACAAACGGTTCATGCTCTCAGCACTGTGCCTGCTGGGAAATCAGTGCCTTGTTAATGGTGGCCCCTCCCCTTCACCTTATCGAATGCCCTCCTTTTACAAAGGAGGGAACAGATCTAGGACGGAGACACATGGAAGATGGCATAGAACGGGAACCCATGGAAGGCATGTTGCTGAGTCCTTGCTCAGTGTATCTCCCTGCCCTGTTAATTAGACAGAAGTGGAGTTAACTGCACTTAAGGAGCAGTTGTCCAGCAGGCCATCAGCTGCATCTCAGTCCCCACTAACCCTCACGGGGCGCCCTTGCACAGCGTGCAACCGGCACCACTGTATGGAGAAGCCCTGCATCTTCCCCTATGCCACGAAAAATTAGATTTTAAAGCCTCTTCCAGCCCTGGGATTCTCTGATCTGTCTCCCTGAAGTCTTAGCTTTCTTTCCTTTGCTTTTGTAGATGAAGACAGTGGGAGAGGAAAGATGAGCAGGTCTCTAAGGGTATCTCATACAAGTGCTGTAGTAAAACAAACATAAAGAATGGGTCCATGTTAAATTAATTTCATTGATTCTTTTTTTTTCCTTCCCCTCCTTTGAAACCTCAGAGTGTGGAGGTTATAATTAGGCCATTTATTGTCCTCTGCGGAGGCACTTGGCAGAAATGCCATCCTGAGGGGCCTGGAGCTCCTTGTTTACATATCACCCTTCAGGACTGGATAACAGATAGTCCTCCTTTCCAGCCCGAGTCCTATTCCATTCCCTTTTATTATGTGTCCCCGCAATTCTATTGCCTGCTTGCGGTCTCAGTGACTCACCACAGTGGCTGCAGTAATGATGGCTTTCAGAGCTCAGCTAATGACGCAGGCACTGAGGTGTCTCCAGACCCAACAGCCGGCTGAATCTCAATTTAGCAGGATTTGAGGCCACGGCGTCATGCATTATGCATGAGCGCGCACCCGCCTGTGTGTACCCGTGCGTGTGAGTTTGTCAGAGGGAGGGTAGGGGATTCACGTTGATACCCAAGACCCTGCGTATTGGCAGTCACAGTGAGGAAAATGAGATGTCTGATCGGTCAGAGTGTTTCCTGGGAGATTGGCAGGAGGGGCCGGAAGGATATGTTTGGTAAATATGAACAAGTCTAGCCTTTATTAGGAAGACAGGATGGCTGACTCATTAAGAGCTGGGCTCTGGAGCAAGGTGACCAGGGATCAAATCCTTCAGAAGCCATTTACTAGCTGGGTAGCCTAGGGCTGAGGAATTAAGACTCAGCTTCCTTATCCTCTGTAGTGGAATCATAGTCTGCTGAGGGAATTAAATAGACTAATGCAAGCAAAGCTGTTTGCCCTGCACCTAGCATCATAGGAAGTACCCAGTTAGTGTTGGCCACTATAAGTAATGCTTACGCCCCTGTCAGGAGGAAATTTCTAGCCTCAGATTCCACACAAGTGTCTGCAAAGACCCAGGATACCGCCTCTGTTCTGATGTTTATGACTTGGCCTCTGTAGAACAGAGATTACTAGAAGCAACAGATACAGATTCTCAGGGTCATTGAGTAACTTTGGGCAAACCTCTTCCTGACCTTGATCCCTAGCCTCCTTTTCCATAAGTGAGGGGCCAGGCTGTGTTTCTTGGAGGGGCATGCGGTCTTCCAAAGAGCCTCAGGAGTCCCTTCCAGAGAGGCACAGACTGAGGCGGGAGGAGTTGGAGGGTGCTCCGCCTAAAATCTGTTCCACGTGTAGGAGTTCCAAACATAATTTCTGCTACAAACCCATGATTCTACAGCTTCCTGGTGGAAGGAGCCAGACAGGCAGAGGGGACAGCAACCTCTCTCTTAAACTATAAAAAATAGTTATGCTGGGGCTGTGGGGCTAGTTTGGGGACAAGCCATGCTTTAAAAGTGGAGGGTGACATCCTGAGTCTGTCTGTCTAAGCTAGAGATCTGTAGGATGGGAAATGCCTTTACAGTCAGACAGCTGAAACAGTCCAGGGTTGAACACCTGACTTGCTTGGTGGTATTGAACAAGATTCTTAACCTCTCTGCGCCTGAGTTTTCTCATCTGTGAAGTGGGGGCATGGCTCCTACTGCAGTGCTTGTTTTTTCTCCCCCTCTTCTCCACCTGAATTCTGGATTCCGTGTTTACTCCTACTCTTCAAGGCCTGTCCTTAACTGAAGCACTCCTCTATGAAAGGGACATGTTCCCACCGACCTTCCCTGTCATTGGCTGTCTTCTCTGTGATCCAGTTTCCTGACGACCTCCGCACTCAGCTACAGCATACCCTCCCTTGAATCCACAGGCCTCTGGGGCAAAGCTTTGGCTGGAGGCTTCCAGAAGGGGAGAAACTGCTGTAGTAGGCTGCAAAGTCAGGGCCCCTTGGGCAGTACAAGGATATGTTGGCTCTGAGTTAAGGCCCAGGACCTTGTGGTGGGAAGTACGTATATTCCAAAGACTAAGGGCCCCAGACCAGATATAGAGCAAAAAATTAGAGACAGTTCTAGCTCCTTGAGGGAAACTGTCAAGGATCAAAAGAACATGACTTCCTGGGCAGGTTAACAAGACAATTATTGTCCCAGTGGCCACCTGATTCCTGAAGTGAGCATAAACTCAGAAGCCAGCCTAGTTTCTTTCTCTTGCATTTCTTTCTTTATTTCTTTCTCCATTTTTTTTTTTAATTAAAAACCTTACTGCTTCTAGGAAAGCCTCAGGCTAGCAGGAAAGACACGTTGGTAAAGAAATAATGACTGTACCACTCGCTGTGTGCTTAACAGCCATGAGTACCAAGTGCTAACATGAAGCGAAGTCCCTGGAGCTGTGACCTGGAGGTTCATAAATTTCTTCTGACTGAAATTAGCTCCTGGTGACAGCAGCCAAGAGGAGGCCACTGTCTGGAGTCACGTGACTCTGGTGTAGGAAGAGGAGAGCTATGTTGGGGGGGGCTGGTGCGGCTTGGGGAGGGAAAGGGGGAACATACTCCTGAGAATGGGACTGATCATTTTAATCCGTGGTAAACTTCTGACTGATCGTCTTCTAAGGAGTAGCATATGTTCAAGGCTCAGATTGCTAATTCATTGACTCAACTAGATGGCTGGCTGGCCTTTGTCGGGCCTGAACACTGCTTGCTGCTTTGCCCTTAGCTTGTGGCCACCTGAAATCTAATTTTTGGGTTCGCAGTCCTTTAATCATGCTCTTCATCGCTTTCCCCAGATCTGCTGAGAACCTGAGATCCTGATGTTTCACAAAAAGGGTAATACTTAATCTATTTCATAAATGTAATGGCATGGATGCCAAACAATCAGAATGGACCCTGGAACTATTAGATTGACTCTCAGCCATTAGCAACAAGGAAGGATGTAGGCATGATTACTAGTGGAATGAAAGCTCTGATGCAGAACCCCCTCTACTCCATGTGACTTAGGTGTTTCCTGCCTGCCTGCACTCTTGGCTCCCTGGCCTCTTGTTCTTCACTACTTACAAAAGGGTGTGACTATATTCCAGTTGGGTAAGCCCACTACCACTGCCCCTGGTCCTTTATGGAGCTTGACACTACCCATAAATCACCCCATCATCCCATCATTCCTTGGGGAGGCCTCCTGCCCTTCGATGAAGAAGAAATATCCCTCCTCTTTTCTCATTTATATATATAATATGTAATTTAAGATAATATGATTACAAGGACAGTATACACTGTCGTGACTTAGATTCATTCATTCATTTATTTATTCGTGAGCCCCTACCAGCTGTCAGACTCTGAGCTAGGTCCCAGAGAGGGAAACATGAACCAGGTGCTATCCCTTGTCCTCTGGGTTACTCCTGGACTGGTGGGGGAGGTATCAGCATAAACTAAATACAAAGCACTCTGACATGTGTCATAGAAATAACCACCATTTATTATGTACAGAGCCCGGTGCCAAGAGCTTTAAGTGAATTAGCTTATTTCTTCTTCACAACAACCCTATGAGGTAGGTATACCCTATCCCCATTCCATAGATGAGAAAGTGGCAATATTGAGAGGTTAGGTGATGCAAGTAGTAAGTGCCTTGAACCAGGTCTTGTCTGGCCTGACTGACACACTCACTAGCCCACTTGCTTCATCACTGTCCTCTGCTTGCTCGGTGTTATTATAGAGGAAGCTCAGAAGAACAGAGGGCGTATGTGATATAGCCAGATCACCTGAAAACATTCCTAAATGGTGATAGTTGGGTTGAATCTTGAAGGGCGACTGGTTGTTAGGAAGAACAAAGGAATGGATATTTCGGGCAGAGAAATCAATAGATGAAGAAGCACTAAACTTGGGAAGAAAGCTTGTAAGACTCCAAGTGGTTTGGTGTTTGGGGAACAGTGAGGGTCAGTCTTTGGAGGGAGAGGCAGAGAGATGATCAAAATCATGTAATGGTTTCTTGAAGAAAACCTTAGTTGGAAAATTAGTTTAGGCCCCTGGCCAGGCTGGTTAGAGCATCATCCAGATACACCAAGGCTGAGGGCCCATGCAAGAATCAACCAATGAGTGCATAAATAAGTGGAACAACAAATTGATCTCCCCCGTCTCTCTCTCTCTCTCTCTCTCTCTCTCTCTCTCTCTCTCTCTCTCTCTCTCTCCCCCTCTCCCCCCCCTTCCTCTAAAAAAATCAATAAATAAAATTATTTACAGATAATTAGTTTAGGAAGGAAACAAGATTGAAGCACATGAAAGTGTCTATGGGGGAACCCCTCCGGAGGTGCTCTCTCAAGAACATTTTACTGAGGAGTCTTGTCTTTCCCATAGGGAACTCATTACACCCTGAAAAAAGTGCTTGCAAGTGCACATGTGTTTGCAAATGTGAAACTAACAAACTGGAGGGGCAGATCGGGGAATGAGGGGCCCAGAAACAAGGTCCCATAAGGAAACGTTTCAAGTCTGGAGCTGTTTCTCCTAGAGAAGCAAACTCTCAGGAGAAAAGAGAGAGCTGGCGTCAAGTCTCGAAGATTGTGACAATATGTAAAGGGGAGGGAAGAGCCCCAGCTTGGCGGTCAGAGAGGCTTGTGAAACCTTGGGGGACACGCCACCACCTCTGTGGAACGGAAGTTTTGAGGGTAAAAGGGGAACTCCAGAGTGGTTTTATGGCACTACCCTGAAAAGTAGAACTACTGTGTGCAAAGCACTTGACACAGAACCAGCACTCAACAAAATGATAGCCACTGGCATGATAATTGTTGTCCGGTGGAATATGTACATGAGGGAAGGACTAGTCTTGGAAAGATCCTCAATCGGCCGTATCCTTCCAACCAGAGGACAGCCTTGTGCCGTCTGCGTAACCTGCACGACAGGCACATCGACACCACTGCCCATGCATGGTCTCCCTCATCGGCAGGCCCTCAGCACGGGTAGGCAATTCCCTGGCTGTTCTCTTCCTTCTTAAGCTTTCAGAGCCCCTGTTTGAGCCTCTAACACAGCTGCAGCCTTTCTTTCTTTTCTACTTATTAAAGAAAAACTGTAAGACCATCAGGCAAGAAAGGGCATAATTTCCAAACTCCTTCACACGTACCTGCATGCACACCAGCTCCTGTCTTAGGAGAAGAGATGTGTCCTCAAGTGCCTACTACTTACTTCATCCCCTCAGTCTTTTCAATAACCCCACTTTTTCCTGAAATGTCTCCATCTCTCCTATCATTCCCCTGAGCCCGCAATTATGTGTGTTTCTCTCTCATCTCATCCTCTCTCCACACTCTGAGCCGCCTTCAGCTCCCACCTTATCTCTCCCCTTCACAGCCGCCTTCTCAGATGGGAAGTCTGTGCAAACGGTCTCCACGCCCCCACTCCCCACTTGTTTTCCACCCACCGCAGCCTGGCGTCTGCACCTGCCACCCAAAGAGAATGCTTTCCCTGAGGCCAAAAGTGCACCCGTTTGTGGTTATGTCTCACTTTTCTCCTCACGCCAACTCTTCTCTTTATTTAGACCTCGGTTCCCTCTCTCTTGAGAACGTCTTCCCTGGCCTCGGTGCCCAGCATCTCCTGGTTTCCTCTCACCTCCATGGGTGCACCCCGGCCTTTGTGAGCGTGGTCCCCCTCACTTTTGTCTTCTTTGCCGCTTCCCTCTCCGTGTTTGCTCGATTCTGAATCTAGATCCCCAGCCTGGGTCTGTCATCAGAGCTAGTCAGGTATCCCCAACTGCCCAGCTGTACTTTACAGCGACGGTTTTCAACCCGTGTGCCACAAGAATTTTTAAAACCTGCAATACCTGACTATTTAGTGAGGGGCACCGATATCGTTTTCCATTATCACATTTAAAAAAAAAAAATGACAGCAGCAAACAGTAGTTGTCCAGCATGGATGAATCATAATTATATCCAATTTTTTTGTCATATTGGTAAAAAAATACAATCTGTTTTTTGGTGCGCTGTGGAATTTTAGTAATTAGTTTATGTGTGCCACAAAATGGAAAAGGTTGAACATCGCTGCTCTACGTAATGAGCTAACAGCCCTCAGAGTTGAGAGTTCTAAACTAATCCATTTGGTAGTCACCAGCAGGTAGATAATTTAAAAAAATAATAATTTTAGATGAAGTTGTTTGGAGAGAGGACAGACCGTGAAAAGATCCAGGGCAGATTATACAGGGGTGGGGGCAAGAGAAGAGCCGGGCCAAGGCGACAGAGGAGGAAGGGCTGGGGAGGCAGGAGGAGGAGGAAACACCGGGCGGGGGGCCAAGGAGGGGGGTGTCGCAGTCCCCAGAACAGAATTCCTTAAGAGAGTTTGGTCATCTGCGTCACATGCTGCTCCGAGGACGCCTAACACGGAGATGGACAGCAGTGAGGTTGGCAAATTGGAGGTCATCGGTAACCATGGAGCATGTGGAATGCGTGTGACAAGGCTGCTAGGAATGGGTTAGGGGGATGCGCGTGGGAAATCAGAGTCAGCCGGGTAACCCCTTTTCAAAGAAGATTTCTGCTGGAAAGAGGAGACAGAACATTGGATTTGGGGAGTTTACAATTTATCATAATTGTCTTTTTACCTGTATGATTCTCCTACCAGGCCGCTGAGTGCTTGAAGACAGGATCATGTTTTTACGGCTGCATTGTGTTTTGCTTTCTTTTTCAGTATGTAGGGTTTGATACAACATAGGTATTTAGTAGCTTTTGTCTTGAAAAGAGAACAGGACCCAGCCACGTGACACAGGTTGTTTACAGTGGAGAGGTAATGAGCTCACTCTTACCCTAGGTGTGCAGTCAAGACGTGGGGCGTTTTCTTCCTCCTCTCCCTCCCTCCCTGCCTCCCTCCCTCCCTCCCTCGTTTTCTTCCTTCCAGAGATGTTTACTGGATGACTCCATTGTGCAGCGCTCCCCACCTTTGAACCCCAGGGGATTCTCAAGGTCATATTCGACAGTACCAGCTGCAGGGACCCAGATTACGGAGGGTATCTGAGCACATTTCACCAGGTTTCTAGCCCTCTCTGTTGTGATGTGTGAGGGTCAGAAGACACCAAGAAAAAGGCCTGTGCAGTACCAGCATGCCCTGGTCCTGTTGACAGCCCGCAGACACACTCTTTATTACTGTCTCCTTGTTACTGTGCTATTAGGAGCTGTCAGCTCCTCTGAGCCTAATGCGCTCCTTGGCTTTGAAATATTTTGTCAGGCTCACGCACACCTTGAGAACAGGGGTCCAAGTTCAGCAAAATGTCTCTTACCGTGTGTCTTCCAAGCCTGTCTCTGGGCATCATGTGTAATTAAACCTGAACAATCACCTGTGCCTCTTGAAGCCTCCCCTCCATCTCCTCTCAGGAGACGAGCTCTGGGAGCCGGCACAGAGCAGCCAGAGTCAGCGCAGTGGGGCTGGGGCGTGAGCGGCTGGGGGCAGGGAGGCGGACGGATGCCAACTCGGTCAGTTCTCCAGATGGGGAGGCCTCGTCTTCCCCATCTCCTGGCCATGCATGCTACTCGGTGCGTGTGTATGTAAATGTGTGTGAGGTAGGGGTGTGTGTGTGTGTGTAAATTTGCATGTGCCCTGTATGTGCCTTAGTATGAGGCCTGTCCGGAAAAGGTCCAGCTACTGTTCATATAAAGAGAATGGATTGCATGACATCGATGTAGCCTGGCAGCCAAGGAGAGTGGACTGGAATGCACATGTGTGAACAATGATGTACTATCAGTGGGTGTAGTAGACGCTGTTGAGTGGGTATGTGTACTGTGCGGCCATTGCATTCAAAATGACTGAGAGAGTAGAGCAACGGATCTGCATCAGATTTTGTTTTAAACTTGAACATTCCTCCACGGAAACTATTTGGATGGTTGAGAAGGTTTTTGGGGAATTATACAATGAGTGCAGTAAAAATAAAAGTGGCACAAACACTTCAAAGATGATCAAGAATCTGTTATAAGTGATCCACGTTCTGGAAGGCCTGTTGAACATGTACAGGCTACAATCAACAAAGATCAGTGACTGACAGTGCAAGAACTAGAAGCTGATCTGGGGATTCCAAAAACTACTTTGTCCGAGATTCTGATGCAGGATCTTGGCATGAAATGTGTTGTGGCAAAATTTGATCCACGGCTTCCGCTACAGAAGGAACATCGTGCTGCAGTTGCTAATGACTTGATTCAAACTGCTACTAATGAACCAGATTTCCTCAAGAAGATCATAGCTTTGAAGGGGACTGAGGTGTCACTCTCCTATGTACGGCATTTCTTGTATCTTATATTGTCAACAAATGTCTCTGTTTTTCATATTCCATGACTGGATACTTTCTGGACACACTTCATATGTGTGTGTCTATGTGTGCCTCAGTATACATGAGTGTGAATGTGTATTTGTGCATTTTATGTGTGAGTGTGAATGTGTTTGTGTGTGTTGAATGTGTATATGCGGTAAGTGTGCTCCTGAGCCTGCGCATATGGGAGAGGGAGGGATGAAGTTGGGCGCGGCGGGCTGACATCTGCGGGTCGCAGCCCGAGGCCACTTGTCCAGGATGTCTGCCCCACCCCGGGCAGTTGCCTGTACAGTAACTGGTACCAGTGAACATTGGTTGAGACGTGCCATATCTTACACCCTGTTTAAGCCATGTGGATACGTTTTTATGTAATATTTAATAGCCTTTTTAATAGGTATTATTAGGCCTCTTGTCACGAAGGAATGTAAGGGAAAATTATTTGCCCAAGACCACACATGCTTTATCTGCTCCCCCATAAAGTTAACATATATTTCTGTAGAAAATCCAAGCAATATTTTTTAAAAAATAAGAAGTTAAAAGTCACTAGAAGTCTCATCTGTGTGTGGCCACCTTCACATTTTAGTGAACCCCCTTCCAAATACCTTCCTTTGCTTGCAGCCACATGTTATGTATAGAACAACTTACATAACTAGGATGACACAGTATATATATGCTTGCCTTTTGTCACTTAAAAATATTTCCTAGAGATCTTTCTGTTCTAATTTATAAAGATCAGCTATATGTTTTTTTAAATGTCTGCACAGTATTCTATTACCTAGATACATAATTCATTTAATCAGTCTCTTATTGATAGACATTTAGATCTTTTCTAGCTTTGCACTATCATAAACTATGTTGTGATGAGCATCTTTGTAAATACAGCTGCGACCATTTGATTGTCTCCTCTGGATGAGTCCAGGATTAAAGCCTCTTTGGCAAGAGGTATGCACATTTAACAACGGTTGATACGCAATACCACATAGCTTCCAGAAAGGTCAGATCAGTTTGCACTCTAAGTCCCTGATGTCTGGCTTGGCAAGGCACTAAGCTAGCCAGAAGGGATGCACCTAGTGTTGTCTGGGATCCTGATTTAACTCCCAGAACTGTTGTGGGGGGTGGGCTTTGTGTTGCCTCAGGACCCCGGTTGGTCGGGGACTCAGGCCAGGGGGCTGTCTGGAGACGCTGCAGGCTGCCTGCAAGATGAACACAGGGGAGGCGGGAGAACGGGCCTTTCTCTGCTGGGAAAGGTTCATTAGGCTGCTCTGCCACTGCAGACGGTGCTCTCCGGTAGAACGGGGCCTCCACTCAGAAGCAACCCTCGTGGGCTAATGCACCCTAATTCAGCCCCATGCTGTCTTGGTCCTCAAATTTGTCATTAGCAAGTATAGTGCAGAGGCACTGCACTTCAGATAGCATCTCTGAAAGATAAGGAGGATTGTGACAGGACTGAGTGAGGGGAAAAGGTGGCCAAACCAGAAGCGGGGAGCTGGGTATGCAGGCACGTGCAGAGACAAAGGTGCAGAGAGGGACTTTCGGAAGAAATGAGGGTCAGATCAGTGCCTGTATTTGGCCGTTATTATGTTTTTAAAATAAATACTACCCCCGACTTTCAATTAAAATAACAGGAGGCAGTTAAAATGCTCAGATGCCTGAACTCGCATCAAGGTGGGGAGATGATGATGTCAGAAACAATAAATGTAAGTTTTGTACTCCACGCTTTTTGAATGGATGGATGAATGAATGAGTGAATGATTTGCATTGTGAAGTTATCACAGAAAGGTGGTTATAACTGAGAACTAAATGGGAGTGGTTTGAGTGTTAGCCCCATCAGTTATTAGCTGTCAACAACAAGTTGGGTTTGCTGGCTGTAGAACCTTAAGTTCAACAAGCAGAATGTTTATCCGGGCACGGCTATGGGAGGAATGCCTGTGGAAACAGGATCAGGAAGGAAACGTGCTTCCCTGCAGACTCAGTGACAGCCTCAGCTGACCCCATGGGGAACTTGGGACTAAAACGGTCCTTAAGTACTGGCTCCGAGTTGGGTGCAGATGTCTAAGCCTTTATATGCCCACACCGGGAGTCCTGGGTGTGGCCACCAGGGCAAGGTCAGGGTCTTGGGCAAGGTGGCTGGCCCTCTGCACCCGAGGCAGTCCCTGGAGACACGGTAGACTGGCAGCATACCCAGGGTCTGGGATGGCAAGTCCTTACTCAAAGACGGCTCTGGGTGGAGTATCACAGTGTCAGCCACACGAGATCTGTGACCTCTGACCAGTTCTGTAATTTCCCTGGTCAGCTTTCTTATCCATGTAATGAAGAGAATACTCCTTATATAATAGGAATGCGGAAAAGAGTAAGAGGTTCTGTAATTGGTCCCCAAGGGATCCTCAGTAAATTTCCACACTTGTTTCTCTTCCTTTAAGACCCCTCTGCAGCCTCTTACCTTGCCTGGTGCTGTAGTTACTTGGTGTATTTCCCTCCCTCACCCGCATCCCAACTTCCATACTCAAAGGCCCTTGTACAGCGCTTAGCATATCCTAGAAAAGGGAATGGCAGTAGAGCTTACTATCTAGTGTGAGCCAGACACTGCGAGGCACTTTCTCTGCCTAGTACATGCCCATTGTACGTATAGGGAAACTGAAACTCAGAGGTGAAGGATCTTGCCCTAGGTTACACAGCACATCAGAGCAAGAGTTAGGAGGAGATGAGAATCCAGGTCCATCTTTCCAACTCCATGCCCCCAAGCAAACCAGGCAGCGTTCCCTCTCAGCCATCCACTCCGGTGAGTATTCTCTTGCCTGTTTTCAGGAAGTCTGAGGAATGATGGTCGCCTGGAGAAGGAGAAATTCAGGATATTTGAATGTGGCCTTCAGGGGCCATGAGCTGCCAGCTAGCCGGAGAAATAGGTCGGTTGGTATTGATCCCAAGAGCTGTGTGCAGTGAAACATAGTGACCGCGGCTGCCAGCTCCCAGCAGGAAGCTGCGCGCAGTGGGCACGCGGCCACCCCCAGATCGCTGCACTCGCGGGCAAACTTACAGTCGTTTCCAAAGCAGAGAGGGAGTGAGTCTCACGGGTATGTATCTGTGGCTGATACCTGCGAAGGCTGGCGGGGGAAAGTGTGGTGGAGCAGAGTGACTGCCCCCGCCAGCCATGGGCATCCTAAGTAGCAACACTTTATCTGCTGCGTGTCAGACACCATGAAGGGCGCTGTGGGATGGTGCCCAAAGCAGCCTCAGTCTTGACTCTCACCTAGTTTATAATCTGGGAGGGAAGTCAGCCACTGAACCCATGATTGTGAGGTGTCTTCAGAGAAGGGGGGGAAATGGAGGACTACAATGAGGTAAAAAGAGAATGAGCTTTCAAGTAAAGTAGTCACGGGACCAAAGCAGTTTTCATTCTGTGTCTGCTTGTGCAAGTGATCTCATTTCTCTGAGCCTCCGTTTCATTATCTGTAACTGGAGAGGGTTCCAATAATCTAATACGTGAATATATCTAAAGTTGGGTCCATTGTGGGTATGATCTGATAAAACTTTACTTATAGACTCTTAAGTTTTGAATTTCATGTAGTTTTTATATGTCACAGAAATAATAGTCTCTCTTTGATCTTTTTTTTCCCCCTCTAGCCATTTAAGGGCATGAAAACCATTTTCGGTCTGTGGTCAGTTACAAAAACAGGCAGGGAGAAGGTCTGGCTCACGGATGGCAGGATGGCAGACGCAAACCCAAAATGCAGGAACCGTGGGGGTGCTCTGTGGGTTTGGGTTCACGCCACTCTCCATTCAAGTTGCTAACGATCTAGATTCGCCCTCCTGGCAGCCCTGAAAAATGGGCAAAGTGGAGAGTACTGTCCCCATTTTAGAGATGCATAAATGGAAGCACGGAGTCAGAGGACTGTCCAAGTTCAGAGGGTAAGTAACAAAACCAGAGCCTCACGGCTCCAATTTTGTACCATTTTCTGTTTCTGGACGTTAGCAACGGGAATGAAAGACAGCCGCGTGAAGTAGTGATTAGGCCTGCGAGTGCTGCTGTAATTAAATAACTGATAACTAATATTTCTATAGTGCCTTAGACCTTGTAGGTCACTTTGACACACATTATCTCATTTGTTCTTCACTAAAACTCCATGAAGGAGGCATTATTAGTAGCTCCTGATGCTCTGCAAAGTCATAGAGCTGGCAAAATGGCAAAGCCACATCACTGCACCTGCAAGTGTCTGCCAGGAGGCCCTAGAGAAACAGGCCTGCTGAATACTGCATAAGAGCCAGGCCCCCTCAAACTGGAATCCTCAGCGGCTCCCCCGGTCACCTCCCGGTCTTCCTTCTGAATCCATTTTCCATGCTGCAGCCAGAATGATCATCCCAAAGTGCAAATCTGATGTGTTACTCTTTTGCTCCAAGCTCGCCTGTAGTTTTCCACTGTGCCCAGGATAAAGTCCAGCCCCTGAGCATGATGGACAAGGCTCCAGGTAACTGGGCTCAAGCCCATCTCTCAGGCTCCCTCAGTCACTGCTCCTGGTCGCATCTGTTTCTGCTGAACTGTTTGTGGATTCCCTGACTTTGCTGGGGTTCCTCTTGCCTCCCTGGCTTTGCATGAGCCGTTCCCTCTGTTCAAAATGCTTTTCCAGTTTCTCTGACTAATATGCTTTAATTCATACTTGATTTGTATCAGAGGTCTATCACCTCCAGAGGTCTTCCTTGAACACCTCTTCTCCAGAAGGGTTAATCCTCTCTCCTTTCTTCCTTCTCAGAACCTTCCTTCAATAGGGGCCCGGTTAACATGCCTGTCTCTCCAAGTAGATTGTGAGTGCCCAGCATACAGTATGAACTTCATGGGTAGGCAGTTAATAAGTGGACAAATGAATGAATAACCTTCTTGAGGGCAAGGGGTATCTTTATTTCCTCTGTCCCGTAGAGTCTAGGTTCATGCCTGACACATAGTAGGATTCAGTAAATGTTTGTTGAATCGATAAGTGGGTGTCTGGATGCAGAAGCAGACAGAAAGGTCGATGGGGGCTGCACAGAGTCCACCCAGCGCCTCATGTTAACCCTGAGCAAGCAGTAGGCATAGTTTATAGTAAGTCGCTGTCTGCTTCCCACTCTGCCGTGAGCCGTGAGCCGTAGGCGCCTGCCAGAGCTCCCAGCTCCCTCTCCAGCATCTCAGCACATCTCCTCTTGCCTAAAATTGCTGAGAAGCTGCGCTTCCCCACCTCCGCGTCCTCCCCGCCTCCCCCCACCCTTGAGAGTAGGTTTGGTGTTCCTACAGATGTTTGTATTCTCAGCAGCTGATGAAAATATTCATTATCTTGTTAGCTGCCGCAGGGAAGGAAGTGCAGATTTGCATTTTCCCAGCTAATCAGGGTGGCACAAGCCTTGCCTGTCACCCAGGCCTGGTCTCTGCCACCCCCCAGTCCCTCTGCATGCACAGAATGGGGATTCCCTGCCCTGTAGACTTTACCTCTCTCCCCTTCTCTTTCGCAGGCTCCATCTAGAGCAGGAAAAAGAAACCTGGGAGGCCTGGCCTGTCTGGACACACTCCCAGACTCACTCCCCCAAAATGGTGTCTTAATGTATCTCCTCCTCCCGGCTCCAGATCCTCCATGGCTCCCTGCTCACAATCCAGTCTGAACTGCCCAGCCAGGCTTTTATCCTCTAAGATTAGGGCCTTACCTCTGTACCCTTCACAAAGTACTTTTAAACTCATTAGCTCATTCCGTTCTAGCAGCTACCCTCTAAGACTGGCACTGTCATTACTTTGGTTTTGTGTAACAGACAACAGAGGTGAAATGACTGACCCACTATTAGGTCATCACTAAGTGATGCTGCCCAAAAAAGTTGCCCCCTGCTTCCCTGTTTAAAAAAAGTCTTAACGTAGCACCAGCCTGTCTTAGTGGAGGTCCTTGTCCTGGACAAACACTGGGGCTTTGAGGTCAGGGTGTGTGTCCTAGACTTTGGCAGGGACCTGGGCATTTTCCACTTGGACAGGAGAAAAGAGCCGTGTGCATAAAATGTGTACACAGGTGTTTAATAATCTGTAATAATGTCTTCTACTGGGGTGAGCTTGTGAACTTGTCCTGATGGTCCTTCTCATATGTTCAGGGAGGTGTCAGCCCTGGCATCTGCGGCTTGTCTGACTGATGAAGAAACCAGAGGAAGCGAATGAGAACAGAAAGAGAATGTCAGACATTAAACGGACATTTAAATAACAGACCCAAGGTTATCCAGCCGTCTTCCCAGTCATTTCATAAATACATGTCAAGCACTTTTATATGTCAGGTACCATTCTGAATGTTGGCAGTAGCAGTTAACAAGACAGATAAGGTCCTTGCCCTCATAAAGCTAACCTTCTGGAAAGAGATGGGGATGTGGAGGCAGCCAAGAGAAAAATCAACATATATTTTTGCTGGTAGGAAGGGATAGGAAGAAAAATAAAGCAGGGTAAGGAATTGGAAAGTTTTGCTTTATACGAGGTGGTCATGGCAGGCTTCTTGGAGGAGGTGACAGTAGAGCAGAGGCCTGAATGAAATGAAGTGGGGGAGCACAATGCGAGCACAGGGACACAGCGTAGCAGACAGAGATAATGGGGAGTCTCCTGACATCTCACTGGCCAGCTCCCCTGCCCAACAGAGAAGGGCATGGTGGGTAAAAAGGGGGCGGGGGCAATGGAACACCATTTGTAATGTCAGCATTGCTTCTTTGGAGCCATGTGACCACAGGCAAATCCCTGAGCCTTATTAAGTCTCAGTGCCCTCATTTCTGCATCGTGAACACTCTCAGTGCCTTCCTCATAAGGCTGTTGTGACATTTGGGGGGAAAATGCATATATAGCTCTTTATACTATGCCTGGATGGAATCGCTGCTCAGTAAATTGGCTATTAATACTGTATAGGACTTAACGTCCAGGAAAACTGTTTTTCTCAGGCACACGTCTGCTGTTTCAGTCATACATTTATCCAGCACGCACTGAACCCGTACCACCCAGTAGGATCTATGATAGATATTAAGAATATGATGTCAGTCTCCTTTATTCAACATATATTTGCTTGAGTGTCCACTAGGTCAGGCACTGTTCCAGGCACTAGGGATGGAGAGAGGAGTAAGACTGACATTGGTCCTGCTCTTAGGAACCTCCGCCATGGTGTTCTGAGGCTTCAAGTTCTGTCCTCAGCTGTCCATGGACCCCAGGGAAAGCTACAAGGCCACAGCTGCCAGGAGCACACCTGCGTATGAAGAGGACGAAGGAGACCTCCCTGGGCAGGCACACCCTGTGTGGGCATCAAGCTGAGCGTGCAGAGCAAGGCTGGATTTCACCCTCCGCAGGGGCACAACCCGCAAAATCATATGCCGGGCCCCAAAGAGCCCCCCCTCTATGGACAAGACTCTTCTGTTGACATTGGTCAGAGTGTCCCTTGACTCTGACTGACTTCTTAGTCTAGTGTTCCTCAAAGCGGGCACACTGTCTCCCTCATTATACCAGTGACCTCTGAGAGCCAGCACGCATCCACCCAGTGAGCCCAGGACCTCTGAGCACGGCGCCAGTCCATGCCGCCCGGGAAACAGCAGTGTGGGCTCAGAGGAGGGATCCTGGGGTACAGTCCCGGGTGTACCACAAACTGGTCCTGTTTGCTCAAGGCCCTTCCCTCACTGGCAGTAAGTTTCCCCATTTCATTACTTTTCACAACAGTGTGAATGGTATTTGTTGAGTGCGTACTACATTCCAGGCAGTCTGCTAAAAAATCGACATAAGTGATTCCTTTGAATCCTCAAGCAACCCAAAAAGGGAGGTGATTTTATTGTCCCCATGTTACAGGTGAGGAAACTGAAGCATAGGGAGAGGACTGGGCTAGATTCTGGTCTCTCAGGCTCCCTCCAGTGCTGGCATTCAGTGGCTCTCTGATTCTGCTATTCATTCATTCATTCATTCAACCAATTCTTGTTGAACGCCTATCATTGTGTCAGGGACTGTGGCAGGAGCTACCTGTATTTTATTTCATTAAATCGTAACAGAAAGGTAGACTATAACATTTATGATCTAGTCCACAAATGAGGAAACAAAGGCTTAGAAAAGCTAGTTCATTCGTAGGGCCAGTCGACCTTCCTCGAACACCTTCTATGTTATAGGCCCCCTCTCATGTTCTGGGGAGACCGATATTCTGTGGAGTAACTGAGGATAGAATTTGAAGGGCAGTGGATAACCAGGGAATGAACCCTGCATTCTGCTGTGCAGGTAGGCTGGCCTCTGTTTATGGGCGCTTGCCAACATTCACAGATGGGGACCTTGTAACACAATGTATGCCAGAGTCAATGCAACCACCATAAACACCCCAACCTCGGATGGCCAGAAATGGCCCTCTCCACCCTCAATTTCTCAGGCCCTCACCCATGCCACTCCCTGACCCCTGGGAATGCCCTATGACCCCACCCTCACCACACTCCCCATGGGCCAGGAGCTTCCTGTGGCTTTAGTAATTAAGTTCGCACATGCCAAAAAGAAAAATAGCATCACAGATGCGGTCGCAAATTTTAGCTAATTAACCATATGGTCTGGATTGCTGACAGAGTGGGAAGGCACTCTGGGTAAGTGCTGGCTTCCTGGTTTCCTGGGGGGAGGAAGGATATTAGGTGAGTCACCACGTTCTCCAACATAAGGGCAGAGGCTCAAGGTTTCCCACCACCTGCCAGGAGTTGTCCCATCTGCCTCCAAACAAGGAGTTGCCCTGGAAAAGGAAGTCCCCACAAGATGCAAGGAGGGAGTCTAGCCTTAGGGACAGGAAGCACCTGTCCCTAGTTCAGGATGTGCTGTGAATGGGAACGCTCTGTTTACGGTGCAGAATTTGGAGAGACAGGCCTAGCAGGTGCAACACTATAGCGGCATAGTAGATGGCACACCGGGAACCTTGGTGTAAATTCCAGAGTTGTCACTTATAGCTGTGTGACCTTGGGCAAGTGGCTTAGCCTCTCTGAAGTTTAACCCCTCAGTCTCTCTTGTGGCAAGTAGCAGGACTGGAGTCAATAATGAACTTTTTATTTATTTTTTTATTCTAAACATCTCACAGTCAGAGATACTAGTGAATGAGAGAAGGAAGGAGTTGATAAACGATTATTAATGAAAGTCTGTCGTTTATACTCTGGGTTTTGACACATGTATCATGCCATGCATCCACCATGACAGTATCATACAGAATAGTTTCAGTGCCCTAAAAGTCTCCCACGCCACCCCTTCATCCCTCCCTGGACTCCCAGCAACCACTGGTCTTTTCACTGTCTCCACAGCTCTGCATTTTCCAGAATGCCATGTACTTGGAGTCATGTCATAGGTAGCTTTTTCAGCTCCTTTCACTTAGCAACATGCATTTATGTTTCATCCATGCCTTTCTGTGGCATGGATGATAGCTCATTCCCTTTTATTGCTGAAAAATATCCCATTCTATGGTTCTCTCTCAGTTTGTTTACCCAAGCAACCCATTGAAGCCTAAGTTGGCTGCTTCCAAGTTTTGGAATAAGGTCTCTATAAACATTCATGTGCAAGGATTTGTGTAGATGTAAGTTTTCCATTTTTTGCAGGTATAAGAAACTGCTAACCTTCCAAAGTGTCTGTACCATTTTATATTCCCACCAGCAATGAACTTTTCCAGTTATTTCATATACTCACCAGCATTTTGTGTTGTGTTTTCAAGTTTAGCCTTTCTAATAGTTACATAGTGGTAATTCATCGATTTGCAGTTTCAGAATGACAAGTGTTGTGCAGTATTCACGTGCTTACTTGTTATGTATCATCTTTGATGAGGTGTCTGTTCAGCTCTCTTGCTCCTTGTTAAAAATCTGGTTGTTTGTTTTCTTATTGTGGAATTTTAAGTGTTCTCTGTATAATTTGGATACACATCTTTTATCAGATAAGTGTTTTGCAAATATTTTCTTTCAATCTGTGGCTTGTCTTTTCATTTTCTTAACAGTGTCTTTCACAGCATAAGTTTTTGATTTTACTTAAGCCTGGCTTTTTTCTTTAATGTGTTTTGCTTTTGATGTCGTATCTAAAAAACACATCACCAAGCCCAATATCAGCAAGATTTCCTCCTATATTATCTTTTGGATGTTTTATAATTTTGTGTTTTACATTTAGGTTTATGATCATTTGGGATTAATTTGTGTGAAAAGTATGGGGCCTGTGTTTAGAGTCTTCCCTCCCCTCCCCCATCCACATGTGTGTGTGGTTGTTCCAGTCCCATTTGTTGAAAAAACTCTCCTCTCTCCATTGAATTGCCTTTGCTCTTTTGTCAGAAATTGGTTGACTAGTTTTGTGTGTGACTGCTTATGGGCTCTATGTTCTGTTCCATCAGCTATTTGGTTATTATTTTACTAATACACTGCCTTGATTACTGTAATGTTATAATGTCTTAAGGTCAGGTAATGTCCATTCTTTGCCTCTGTTTTTCTCCTTCAATTTCGTGCCAGCTGATTCTGGGTCTTTTGCTTTTCTATAGTAAACTTTAGAATGAGTTTGTCAGTCTTTACAAGATAAATTACTAGGATTTTATTATTCTAAAGATCAAATTAGGAGAACTGACATTTTAACAATATTGAACATGGATGTGGGATGTCTTTCCAGTTAGTTCGATCTTTCACTTTTTTCATCAAAGTTTTATAGTTTCTCTTATATAGGCCTTGTACATATTTTGCTGCATTTATACCTAAGTCTATAAATGTACATAAAACTATTCGGTGCCAGTGTAAGTGAGGTTGTGGTTTTTAAATGATATTATTTATTTATTTTAGAGAGAGGGAAGTGGAGGGAGAAAGCAAAGGAGAGAAACATCAATGTGAGAGAGAAACAATGTGGGAGCCTCCTGAACGCTCCTGACCGAGGACCAAACCCACAACCTAGGCATGTGCCCTGACCGGGAATCAAACCAGCAGCCTTTTGCTTTGCGGGATGAGGCCCACCCAACGGAGTCACGCCAGTCAGGGAGTGGTATTGTGTTTTTATTTGCAAATTCCTCTTGTTCTTTGCTGACATGTAGGAAAGAAATTGACTTTCATATATTCACCGTGTGTCCTGAAAGTTTGCCCTATCACTTACAAGTTCCGGGAGGTTTTGTTCTTGTTGATTACTTGGAATTTTCTACTGCATATTCTATTTTTAAAGCCTGCGTCACATTAATAATTAATAATAATAATAATAATTAACTTTTGCTGAGCACCTAATAGGCTGTGTCAGGTGTCATTCCACACACGTCATCTCCTTTCACTCCCCAACACTTCCAGTCGCCACTGTCGTTGGTACTCCGTCCCTGTTACAGATGAGAAAGCCGAAGCTCGGTAAGGTGCCGCAACTTATCCAAAGTTGCAAAAGGCAGAGGCAAGACTTACGCCTGGCCCTCCTTACTAGGAAATAAATAATGGCCATAATAATAGTAACCACCACATACTTAAGTATATGCCGGGCTGTTAAAATTCATTGCCCCTTTTGATCCTAATAATTGAGTCGATAAAAGTAGGTACTGTTAAGATCCTCATTCTACAAATGATGTAACAGGCTCCTGAAATTAAATAACTTGCTCGGAATAAAATACCCCGTGAGAGGTGCAGTTTAAGATCCACTCTCCGTGCGCGTGGGCAGAGTTATTACCGACAACCCCCAGGCTCAGCGTGACCCTGTGACTGCACCTGACAGCGAGACCAGGAACTAACAAGGCTGGATGGAAGCCAGGGTTTTAGAACCTGGGTGAAGTTACGTTTTGGTGTCCGGTTTTGAAAAGACCGCAAATTGTGTTCATTAATTGGATTTCTATTGTCCCAGATACTTTTTAAGTCTTGACATCCATTGGTTTTAAGGAGCACTTAAAAACCATTTCCAACTATCCATAACAATATGCCTACTTCACCTTGGTTATAATGTAAACTGGCTAATGGCCCCTCTCGCAGGGCTCTGGATGTGGCTGCAACTGATGTCAGGTCTGTGGGAATTAAAAAAGAAGGGGTATGAGAGATGGTCATGCTCCTCATTAGCACCGTGTTGCGGGAGGCACAAATATCGCTGCCTTTCTTCTGCCGGTGGGGGTTTTCTTTCTCTGTTGCTAATGACTAATAAAACAAAAAGAGAGAGAGAGAGAGAAGGAGAAAGAGGAGAGAGAGCAAACAAGAAAGCAATTGCTATTAGATTTCTTTTACTGCGGCAGGTTTCTCATTTTGCAAAGCTCATTAGAGGTAGCTATATGGAAAGACTTCCAAGGTGCCCTGGGGAGAATGGGAAAGACAAAAGGAAAGGAGAAACTTTCAGAGATGTGATCCAGCCACACATTTACACCAGAAGCAGCTGTCCCTGGGCCACGTGTTCTGATTCTAAAATGTACCTCATGGCTTGGTTTTAAATGTTAATACTTAAAAAAAAAAAAAAAAAGGTTCTTCCTCTCTAACTACTGTGTAGAATGAAGTTATTATAAATGCACAGATGCTGTGTGGTCAGTTAAAATGCAGCTTTGATACTTCCTATCTGTTGGTTTAAGTTAGGAGCTTTGAAACATCTTGTTCCTTTAATTTGGAGTCTGACCTACTTCAGGTTCAATTTCACAAACACTTTTGAGCATCTTGTATGTATCTGAAGCTTAGTTGGGAGCTGGAGACAGAGGACACAGTTATCTAGTCTGTACTCCCAGCGTAGGGAAGTCCACAACCACGCTGATTTTTCAGTGCGGGCTCTGGCAGGGCGCGGCGTTCCACCTGCGGTTGTGGGGTTTTGCCTTTAGCACTGATAACTCTCCTAGAGGTCAGGAGTAGGGTATGCGTTTAGGAAAGATACCAGTCCACCGGAAAAAAAAAATCTATGATATAAAGAGAGGATCTCCAAATTAGCAGCCACCCATCCAGGGTCCTCATTAAAGCTCTATCATGAGATTTGGACAGGCTGTATGTGCTTCTGGAAAGGTATAAAAGGAAAGAATTTGAGGTCCATTTCAGCTCTAAAATTTGATTTTTTTTAAATTCCTAATCAAGACAGACATTCTGAGTCCTGGCCAGGTAGGTTGGTTGGCTAGAGTATTCCCCGGAAAAGGCCAAGGTTGCGGGTTCAGTCCCTGGTGAGGGCACGTGTAAGAATCAACCAATGAATACATAAATGTTTAGAACCACAAGTCAATATTTCTCTCTGTCTTCCCCACCCTCCCTCCTTCTGTCCTTCTCTCCATTCCTCTCTCTAAAATCAATAAAAAAAAAATATGTATTTTAAAAGACAGACATTTTGAGAATGTTAAGTAAAGCTGCTAGAACTATGCTTTTCACCACAGCAAGAGCCACCATTTATTGAATCTGCTATTCTCAGTCCTCTGCTCAGCAACTCATATTATGGACGCTTTTAATCCTTACAGCAAGTATAAGAGGCAAGGAGGATTTGTTTTTCCCTTTACCTGATGAGCAGAGACCCAGAAAAAGTTCAAAGTTCAGGGTTTAACCAGAGCCTTATAGGGGAATGGGAGGTGGACCCACGGTATAAATCGAGGTGAGTCTGGCTGCAAAGGCTGCTTACAAAAAAGGTAACAAAACAGACACAGGGCTCACAGGCTGGGACCACTCACCCCTGGAGCACTTACATTAGTCAAAGAAATGACCCCACACTGAAAGGACCCCTCCCCTGGGAGCTGGGAAATGACTTGCTCAAGGCCACGCGGCAAGTTTGTGACGCAGCTTCACAGAAGGGCTCCCTGTCCAGGGCGGGGCCGAGGTGGCCTGAGGAAGGGTGAGCGCACTCCAGGACTCAAGGAGAGTTGGGAGCCTCAGGCCTTGTGCTCTTGTGGCACATGCCTTTGTCTCCTACCCAAGAGATACAGAGAGGAATGGTGGCATGGGGCGGAGGGTCCCTGAGAACAGAGTGTGCTGAACATGACAATATGAAGATCATAATTGGGCTTGAAATATTTTTAAAAGTTTGGAGATATTGGTTTCTGCTCTTGACTATGAGAAAATTAGCAGGGAGACCCCTCAGGGGTTGAGTGAGGCAAAGTGGAGCCTGCCGCCAGGGCTGGGGCTGGAGAGGGAGTGATTTGGGCTAAGCTAAGCCCCTCCCTCCGACCCTCAGCTGCCACCCCGGGCCAGGCGATCCCTCACTCAGACCCTGCAGATCTGTGCACAGAGGCAGCCGTTTTGCTTTCCGCTGCATCCAGACCGTGTGCTCAGGGGCAAGGTTTCCTTTCCTCTTCAAATCTGGCGTATAGCATCTGGTGAACAGCGATAATGGCAGTGCTCAGAAAAATGCAGAGGCTGGACCTTGTGATGCCGAACTTTCCCCACCGCCAGCTCTCAAGTTTTACATCCAGGTCTCAGGGCCTTTGAACTCTCCCCTTGAGAACTAGCAGAAGAAGTTCAGCAAGCTGCTCCGGAGACCCCAGTGGCAGCAGGTCAGCTTGTCCCCCCTGTTAGGACAGGACAAGGATTCCCGGCGCTGACACATGCAGGCAAGGAGACGCAGGATAGAGGTGCTGAGGAGAAGATGATGTTTCTCTAGCCTGCAGTTTCTTTCACTTTCAGAGATTGCAATTACCAGGACAGGAGTTAGTAACGGCCATGCCTGGAATGCTTAAGTGAGTTTGGTGCTACTTGTGAAAGCTGTTTTGCATTTAGAAAGGGAAGGCATGTGCAGTGGGTAACCCTGGCATCGTGTGTGTGCGCGCGCGCGCGCGCATGCACAGCAGCCTATGGATGAGGGTAGGGCAGGAGAGAGAAAGACAGGTGTGAGCATGGGGAGGTGGGTGGTGGAGTGAAGCTGACAGGCCTGATTTCATCGTACATGACCCTAGGAAAGTGACCTCACCTCTCTGAGCCCTAGTTTCCTCACCTTCATCACAGAGATAATACCTGATGTGTACGATTGTTGAGAAGTGCCTTCCTCTATTTGGGCTGCTAAAAAAAAAAAAAATACCATAGGCTTAAATGACAAGCATTTATTTCTCAGAGTTCTGGAGGCTGGGAAGTCCAAGATGAAGGCACTAGCAGATTCAGTGTCTAGTGAGGGGCGGATTCAGTGTCCTGGTTCACAGATGGCACCTTCTTGCTATGTCCTCCTTGGTGGAAGGGACAAGGTGTTCTCCGAGGTTTCATATAAGGGTGCTAACCCCATTTCTGACAGTGCCACCCTCATGATCTAAGCACCTCTCAAAGGCCCCACCTCTGAACACTACCACATGAAGGGTTAGGTTTTATCACATAAATTCTGGGGGGATGTGAACATTCCACCTATGGCAAGAAGGCTGGAAAGAGAAAGCCTGTGAAACAGTTCATGGCATGTATTCGATGAAGAGCAGTTACTATTATTAGTGAGGGCGTTTCTCTGTGACATTCTACCAGCGCTGGAATTTTCAATGAGGCAACCTTCACTTTTCAGCATTTCATTTAGGGGCAAAATAAAACATTGCTAGCATATTCTTGCATAGTTCATAAGGACATGGAATTAGACTTTTTAGCGTCCAGCTTACTAGTTCTGTGCACTTAACCTCCTTATACTTCTGCGCCCTCACTTTAACAGAGATTAGAATGCAAGTACTTACCTTGGACGGTCATTATGAGTGTGAAATGAAATATGTGCAAAGCCCTTAGAATAATGTCTAGGTCATTGGCAACAATTAATAGATATTAGCTTTAAAAATGATACTTGTTATTGTGCATGCTGGTTGTCTCGGGAGGAAGGGGAGAGATGGGAAGGGAGGAGGAAATGAATAAGGCGATGACCCAGGCTCCACAGGAGGGAGCTTGCAGGACCACAGCTGAACAGATTGCCTCCCTTACATTTCCATTCATTCATTCACTTAGTGAGCATGTACTGAGCCCCTAGTGTGTGCTTCAGTCACTGTACCAGGGCTGGATGCACAGTAGTGAATAAAGCAGACAGAGTCGTCGTCCTCTGGGCCTTTGATCCGTGAGAGAAACAGGGGGTGCCCAAGGACAACAGTCCAGTGTGAAAATGCTGGGATAGGGGAGACTAGCAGAAGCCCAGAGGAGGGGCATGAACGCCCGCATGAAGGGAGAGGCATCAACAACACCCTTCTGGAAAGAAAAATGGAGCTTGGCAAGCAAAGTAACGGACCCTGAGATATCCACGTTTTAATCCCTGGATCCTGTGAATAAATGACTCTAAATGGCAACAGGCGATTAAGAGTACGGGTGGGAATAAATTGCTAATCACCTGAGTTGAGATAGAGATCATTCTGGATTATCCAAATAACCCCAAGGATCCTGAAAGTAGGAGCGATGTGCTAAGGGAAGGACCTGATTTGCCTTGGCTGGCTTTGAAGACGGGGCCAGGGCATGTGGGCATCGTTAAAAAGCTGGAAAAGGCAAGGAAATGCATTCTCCCCTAGAGCGTCCAGAAAGCATCCAATCCCGCTGACACCTTGATTTTAGCCCAGAAACCCATTTCAGATGCCTGACCTACAGAACTATGAGATACTACGTTTACATTGTTGTAAGCCACCGAGGTTTCAGTGATTTGTTACGGCAGCAACAGGACACTAACACATGGCGCCAATGACATATTGGAGTTAGGATCACCATTTTAGGAAATCATTCTGGCGGTGGGATGGTAAATGAATTGGCAGGGCAAGACCGAATGCAGAGAGTCCTGATCAGGCTGCCGTGGTGGTCCCTGGGCGGGGGGATGGTCTAAATCAGAACAGACAGCTGCTAATGTGCTGTGTCTGTGCCAGGCCCTGGAATCAGGGCATGCAGATGAGGTGGGCTCGGAGGGAAACCCGGCAGAGAGACGCCCACAGGGGAGAGCTCCTGAATCTGGGGTGGGAGACACCTGCAGAGAAAAACCATACCTGGCAGACTCTGGCAATCTTGAGATCAGAGCCAAAGTCAAGCACTGTGGAAGCAAAAATGATATTTCTTCCTAAGAAAGGGCTCAGGAACAGCTTCCTGGAGGAGGGGACACCATGAGGTCTGTCTGGTCACAAAGAAGACTCAGACCCAGCCCTTGCTTTGAAGGAAGCCACGGTTCGGATGGGGTCCGGCAGGTGAAATAGCTGTTCCTGCTAACCTTTGAGAACATGCAGAGTGGAGGCCGCTCTGGGTGGGGAAGGAAAAATATGGATCAGTAGCCAACCTGATCCTGGAAACTCAGGAGCCTTTATATAAGTCAGTTCTCCGCCTTGCCTGCCTCTGTCTTCTCTCTCATCCTTTTCGTGAGTATTGGCTGAGAGGAGAATGGCCCTGTGTGTTGGCAGGGGCGGGGGTGGGGGGAGCACTGAGGGCCACTGTTTAGCCAGTGAAGCAACTTTGCATCTATGATCCTTGAAACAGCCTGGAAGGTAGGGATCATGAGCTGCATTCTGCCCAGGAAGAGATGGCCGCCCTGGGAGCCTCTGTCTGGAGGTGACCAGGCTTTCATGAAATGCTGGCGACTTTACTCAGCATTCAGCTGTCTTTCTGCAGGTCTCACACGTAGCAGTTCAGCTGAGATGGGCTGAGGCTGGTGGGAGCAGAAAGGAGGCAAGGATTTCTATGATGGGCCAAGGCACACTGGTCTGTTCTCAGGCCATGGGCAATGAAAACAATGTGCCCAGATGGCTCTGTGCTTAGAGATGGGGACTCAGGGGGAGCTGGAGTCAGCGCTGCCCAGCATACCCTGTGACTCCTTCTCCTACTCTCCACCGTGTGCAGTTGACGATATAGCCCTGCAGGTTCTCCTTTCCGAGTCTCTCTCTAAGCGGCACCTCTCCTCAATATTCTGTCATACAACATCTCCCTTGTGTCTTCCCTGGGTTGCTGCAAAACCTCAGAGCTGGCCTCTTTCCTCCAGTCTTGTTCCGCTTCCAGCCCAGCCTCCACAGCACATCCAAGCAGCCTTCCTAAAGCCTCAGACAGCATCGCTCTCCTGCTTAAAACCCTGTAACAGGCCTGCTGGCCCTCAGCATAAAACATGCATTCCTCAGCATCGCTTACAAGGCTTATAGGACCTGATCCCTACCTGCTCCTCTACAGCCTGTCTTTGCTTTGTGCTCAAAGCTTTTACATCTTAAACCTTACCTTCTTTCAGCGTCCAGAATGTGAATGTGCTACAGTACTATCTTCAGTTTCTCTCTCTCTCTCTCTCTCTCTCTCCCCCTCCCTCCCTCCCTCCCCCCATACACATGCACACATACCCCTTTGGATTTCTGCACATCCTGTTCTTTCTGCCTAGACCCCACCCACAACTCCCTTCCTTGATCTCTTCCTGGATAGTCCCTTCCAATCTGTGAAAATTCACCTCCTCCAAGGAGCCTTCCTGATCTCCCCCATCTATGTTAAGTGCCCCTCCTCTACACTCCCTTGGTCTTTAAACCTCCTCTATGAACCTTCAGTTGTATCACTCTGGCTTATGGCCGTGTGTTTAGTAAGTAAAGAGTTCAAACACTTTTCCACTCCAACTCAGTTATGCAAAACACCAATTGTCTCAGTTTTCTAAAGCTGACGTAATCTTTCCCTCAGTCCATTCCATTGATACCAAAAAAAAAAAAAAAAAAGTATTTCAACTTGCCAATTAAGGATACAGAATACCCTCTTTAAGGTAACTATTTAGTCCACTCAAAGTTGAATTCCCCGCCAGCCCGCCCTGTGTTGCCCTTTGCTGGCAGTGTCTCCACCCCGTCATCAGGGAGCAGATGGATACTGACGGGAGAATGTTGGCACACACATGGTCTACCAGACCCTCGCTGCCAGTCACGATCTAATTTCTTGTCTGAGCTAGACTCTGGACCCTTGCTTTGTCATCCATTGTGACATGGGCAGTCTCGGGCAGTCTTTTGAGCAGCATGCCAGAACCCACTGTCAAAGTCCAAAGTCACAAGGACCTCATACTCCGAAGCCCCTTGTTCTAATTTCACCCCCTTCCCCATCCCTCTCTCCATGATGAGGGGGATAAGCCAGGGTGTCTTACCAGCTCCTTTCTCTATCCTGTGGGTGCAGGGTTGGAGGGCTGATATTTGTTGGCCTTTTGCTCACCTGTGGCCACCCACTCAATGAAGCTACATTGACTTGTTAGATATAGGGTCTCCCAACCGCCCCTGCCGAGACTTTAACTTGATCTGGGGGAGCAAACCCCATTGCTCCTGGGATTTTCCCCAGAACCCTTATTAGTATCATAGAACTTTGTTGACACCGCCCTCAAGGTTGGAGTGAGTGGGGAGGGGCGTTGGCTCTCAGGTCTGAACTTTTAGTCCTGGTCATCTTCTCTCCTCAGCGATCTCTCCCAGCACTAATGGCAAAAAGAAGAGTGTTCTCCTTCCTTTTTCTCTCTGGTGGGAACTCCCCTGAGGTCATAGCTGGCACCATCTGTACATTAAAATAAGACCGTGATTGGAGTTGGCCAGGCTTGGCTTTGACGGATAGCAGAACCTTCACCCCTAGCACGGGCTGGCTTTCAAAACTATTATCTAGCTCAAGACACTCCAAAGCCAGCTTTGAGGTGCAGAGCTGGGCGATGACCCCCTTTTTGCCAGATGCTACCTGCTTTTCTACCTACGGGATGAATGCCTTTGATTTTGCAGGTAGGCGGTAGGGCCAAATATCATTTCTGAGAAATGAAAAATGCTTCATTTGAACACTTTCAAAACCATATTCACCTTGCACACATGCACACACATATGTAAGAAGCATTTGCATACATGTCTCCTGCCAGGCTCTGGGCAACTTGAGAATAGGGAATGTCTGTTTTATCATTGTATTCCCAATGTCCATGTTATAATAGTAGAGATTTGCTGAAAGAATGAATTGAGGAAAGGTTAAAGGAAAGAATAACTAAGCCTGGGGAGCATGACCAAGGAACTTAAATGAAGACCCATAATTGAGAAGCACACCCCGTGAGAACAGGCTTTGCAGTTATTCCCCAAGAAGGGCAGAGCTTGAGGGTGGGCTTTGTTTAAATACTACCAGACCCCACAGACTCCTGCACTTACAGAAGGGACACAATCTGGCCCAATGCCTTTCGGTCTGGGGTTCAGAGAAATCAAAATTGAACTCCAGCCTTCCACCCCGCCCAGTTCCAGCGGCAGGGAGTAGCAGCTTTCCCAAACCAGCCAGCCAGGCAGTGACAAAGCCACCATCAGAGCCTCCTAACTGCTTGGTCACATGGGAAATCACATCTCAGCCAAAGTCATCTACCGCACGGGGCAGAAAGGCTCACGTTTAGTTGGGGACGAGGGACAGGGGATGGTTTAAACCAGGGGAGATGTCTGCATTGGCGTTGAAAGTTCTTGGTGGCTTTGGGCAGCCTGGGGGGGAGCCAGGGAAGGTGGACCCCTCCCTGCAAACTCAACAGCTCCTAGTGTTCCTTCCACTAAGAAAAGGCTGCAGACAGTCTGGCTTCTCAGGCATGATTTACTTCCCTGAAATACCTCAATTTAAATGCTAATTTCCCCAGAACTGAGGGTTGATGGGCTCCAGCATGCTGGTGGCTGTGTATTAATGTATCCAAAACACTCACACATATTCTTAAAAGGGGGCAGCCAGAGGGAGGGAGAACCTGGGGGAGGGTGGGGGATGGTGGTGTTTGATCCCAGCATCCCTTACTGGTTATCGCTGTTAGCACGGCTGATCAGAGGGAAACAGACAAGGTGCATCTGCCGTGGACATGCTCCACAGGTCTGTGCCACTTAGAGGTCACGGGCAGGTGGAATGGAGGGTGAAGAGGCCTTCCCCTTACCTCCATGTACAATCCAACGGATACTTAGGAAGTTAAACTGGGAGCAGGTGTTGTGCTGGGCTCTCTGAGCCTCTGAGAATTCAGTATGGGGTCCAGGAAAAGGTACAAGCATCAAAGATAACTTTCCCTGAGTCCTCCTCCCAACCCCTTTAAGGTAAACTCATTATGCGCTTGGTACAGATGAAGTCACTAAGGCTCATAGAGTGTAAGTGGCCTCCCTGAGGTCACACCGCCAGAATGTGGATCCCTGTCTGTATGGCTTCTGAGCCCACGACCTTTCTACTACCAGACCCCGGGGCCACTTCTGGAATTCATACACAAGCGAGGCACATGAGGGAAAGTGACAGCAGGGACTTACTCCAGCTGAGGACAATGAAGTGGTTTCATGGAAGAGGTGGTATTTTCACGGGGCCTCTCGCCTCCTGCTGGCGTTCCTCACCCCACGCGTCCTCTGTACCTCCGCCCCAGCGTGCCGCGAATGCACACCCTTTCACGTGTGCACACCAAGAGCGGGAGGTCTGACCAGCCCTGGCTTAGAGAGACCCCTTTTCCTGTCTGGTCCCCACTAGCTCAGGGGCAGGGGCCGCTGGCCTCTATCTGAGCTCCATAGGAGCCAGGGTGACCTTGCACATAAGAAGTTAGAGGAAGAAAGTAGGTTTTTAAGCTGCATGTGGAAGAGCTGGAATTTTAGGCACAAATCCCCAACGTCCCTTGAATCCTGAAGCATGCTGGAACCCTATGATAAAACATCAGAAAGGACTCTATCAAAAGATGTAGGTCATACACACATTACTTGGATCTCTCGATTTCCTCCCTTTGTTTCCCTAACAAATGTTCGTTGAGCGACCCCTTTTATGCAATGCACACAGTGCTAGGCCCTGGGTGGGGGGCGGCAACAAATGGGGCAGGCACAGTCTTGGTCCCATGGAGCCAGAGTCCAACGGGACAGGTAAGTATCTAATAAGGTCCTCATGAGCGCTTCTACAGTTAGGAACTGTGAAGCTCTTTGCAGAACAAAATAGCAAGATGCTATGAAAGAACATAACAGGAGATCTGATCATGGGAAGATTTTCTCAAAGGCAGAGAATAATGTGTGGTCTGAATTGATAAGTGGAACTGACCAGGTGCAGGGGGTGGGGGGCTGGGGCTTTCCAGAGAGAGCGCGAAACCTCAGTCGGCTCATTCGTAGGAAGCGAGCGTGGCCCATGAAAGGACTTGAGGGACAATCAGTGCAGCTGGGGAAAGTGGGCGGGTGGCAGTGCTTATAAAATAAGGCGGGAGGAGGCGGCAGGGGCTGGGCTGTGCGGCCTCGGACACCTTGGGTGGTGCTTGCCTTCCCTCCTGGTCTTCATGCCTGGAGCTCCTCCCTGACTTCCCACCGCTGCCTCCCTCATGTGCAGAACCTTCTCTGAAACACAGAAGACCCCCCAAACTGTGGGGTGGATTAGGCCTCTCACTGCCAGAGCTGTTGAGTCCACAGAGCCCAGGAACTATTTTAAAAATTTAATGAATTGTTTCCATATACTATCAGCCAAGAAGGAAGTGTTTTTATAGCTATTTGGGAGAAAGGTTTGTCTAACGAAACAGTGGCCCCATGGCTATATGAAATGCAGTGTCCAGTTTAGCACACGCGCGTGTGCACACACACACATGCATACAGCCGCACCTACGGGCACAAAAGCACAGTCTGCTCTCACTGGTCTCAGGTTACCCCAGTGACCAAGAGCCCAGGCTCTGGATTGATGAACCACTGAATGCATGTTTACCAAGTGCCAGACACTAAGCGGGGAACCCGACTGGCTAGAGTGTGGGCTAGGTGCCGCTCCTAACTGCGGACCTCTGTCAGACAAAGTCCTTAACCTCTCTGGTCATCCATTTCTTCATCTACAAAATGGGAATAAAATAGTAGTTGTCCCCTAGAGTTCTCATGTGGTTAACATCACACACACTCTCTCTCCCTCCCTCCCTCCCTCCCTCCCTCCCTCCCTCCCTCCCTCCCTCCCTGGGTTGGCCAAAAAATTCATTTGTTTTTTTCTGTAAGATGGCTCTGGTGGTGCTGAGTTGTCTTTAACTTCATTCAGAACAATTTTGTTAGGTTGTATTGTGACAGCTGTCATATCAGTGTGCATTTAAAAAATACTTATCAAAATTGGTGAATTTTTGTGTAGCCATTTTAATATTGAAAATGGAAGAAAATACGCATTTTCAGCATATTATGCTTTATTATTTCAAGAAAGGTAAAGACGCAAGAGAAATACAAAAAATATTTGTGCCAGTGTATCGAGAAGGTGCTGTGACCGATCGTGTCAAAAGTGGTTTGCGAAGTTTCGTGCTGGAGATTTCTCTCTGGACGATGCTCCTTGGTCAGGTAGAACAGTTGAAGTCGATAGTGATGAAATCAAGACATTAATTGAGAGCAATCAATGTTCTACCACACAGGAGATGGCTGGCATACTCAAAATATCAAAATTAATAAAGTTATTGGTGAAAATGAAAACTATGTCTTTTACGGAAAAAAACTAAACAGACTCTTTGGCCAACCCACGATAGCTTGGCACATTACCTAGAATATAGCTGACGCTCAACAAATATGATTAATCAATAAATATTACTCAATCTTCCGATTATTAGGATTACCAGTTAATTGCCTGGTAGTTTTTAGCTATACACACAGACACTCTGTCCCTCACTCACTCGCAGGCTCTGAGCATCTGAACTTGGTGTCTGACTGAACTTCAGCCAGCACCTTGCCAGCGTCCCCATCACCTTTCCAGGCAGGTGGATTCAGAAGCTGCTGTCTGGGTTCCAGCTGAGTTTCTCAGCCCAGGGGAGCTTTCCCTGGCCCGGGTTCCCATCCCTGGGTTGCCTCCCGAGAGAGAGCCAATTGATGCGAAGGCCCTGGGCGCCCTCTGCTGGCAGAGGCCTCACAGGACGGCCTTCGCCCAGGTGGCCGTGAAGGGGCCCACTCCTGGGGGACCATCCTTGCTCTTTGCTGTTGCTGTCTTGTCCCTCTCTGCTTCATCCTTGCCTCCCTCTCAGCCTTCCACACCGGCCTGTGAACTCCCGCCCTTCCATCTTCCCCCTTTTTATCTGGTCCTTCCTCAAGGCCTTCCCTGATCTGGAAGCTCAGGGGGAAAGCCTTCCTCCAAGAAGGAGTATCAGGAGCCAGGTCCCCAGCCACCCTGAGGTCGCCCACTGTGCTCCTCCCATCGTGCCCTTGGGGTTGGGTTTGCGCACAGATCGAAGCCTGGCTTGACCAGAGGCAGGGGGTTGGAGGAGAGGTACATGGGAGACGATGACTCTGTTCTTCCCTCCTCTGGGATTATGAAAACAGCGCCAAGAGGATTTGAAATGAAGACTCAGGTTTGCAGGAAAATCAAGCCTAACAACAAACACACACCTAGCAGATGCCATGATCACAGGCACACCTACACAGGCACACAAAATAGCATACTTAAATATACACACACGGACCTAGAGACGCACCACGACGCACATGCGTGCCTGGCAGCTAGTCCCAGGCCCAGCCCTTACCTCACCGGGTTTGCAGTCAGACAGGCCTGGGTCCAAATCCCGACTCTGCTGCCTCTTAAATCTGAACCTCAGTCTTCCTCAGCCGTACAGTCAGGACAGTAACTACCGCACAGGCGAAGATTAAATGATGAAAAGGATGTAATGTGCTTAGCCAGATCCTAACAAGTTATAAGAATACGATAAATAAACGGTCAGAAATGACCATGATAATGGTGAAAACGAAGATGCTGGGGATGTTGAGATGGGGATAATATTTCCTCTTCTGGGCCCTGACCCGCTCAGGGGTCAGGCACCAGAGAAGGCGGTCACTAAATAAATGAATGGGTGGTGACATTTGCAGGTCCCTGGGGCTGGGTACGCAGGGATATGGGGTGCAGACAGAAAGGTAACCAGGCCGCCCCACCGCTTGCGCGGCTGCTTTTGAAGAGCCTGAGATCCAGGCTTCAAAGGCCCTGCTTTGGCATCACAGGTTTCTGTTTTCCTCTTTCTGATGCTCATTTCAAGGTTGCAAATGAAGTGATAAACATCCCCCTTCCCCCTCCTCCCTCTTCTCCTTCTCTCCGGGTTATAATCAGTGTCTCTAACTCTAAGGATCTCAAAAGTCAGGTTTGAATACAGAAATGCTCTCGATGTCATCGAAACCAGGTGGCCCTCAAATTTCCTGCTTGCATACTCCCAGAAACAGGAGGCTCATTCCTCCTCTTAGCAGGCGGTTCTGTTTTCAGGCAGGTCTGTGGTCTAGAAGATGAAAGTCTGCCTCCCTGTAGGGCGTTATTACTGAGACCCCCTAAGACTACCCTTGTTCAGGGTTCAATAACCCAAGGCCACCCAGAGGTCTGTCTCCTGTATCCCTTCCTCCAGGTGAGGGACAGAGGTGCCTGAACACAGGGCAGGAGGGTTACCAGCCTGGGGGCAGGGAGACCTGCATCTGAGTACAACCCGTTGGTGTGGAGTCACTGTGCTTCTCCAGGACGTGGCGTCCCCCTCTCTCAAAGGAGGAGTTTGATCCAAAAGATCTCTCAGAGTCCTTCTACTTTAACAAACACTCATTCTTTCAAGACCTCCTGTCTCCCACTTAACCTCTTCACCCCCTTTTTCTTCACCCACCCCATGCTGTCCTCCGCCCCCTCACCATCCGGTTCACCATCCTCACTGCTTATGCAAGGGGGCGTTGAGCAGCCAAAAACTCAGTTTAAAGAGCATCAACTGTGTCCTAAGTAATTGAGAGCTTTAGCCCATTAAAGGTGTATCAGTACCCTGAAGTCTCACTTTCTAGACAAGGAAACTGAGGCACTAAGAGGACCAGTAGCTCACTCAACACGGCACAGCTAGTGAGTGGCGGGCCAGCAGTTGAGCGCCAGCCTGATGGATTCAGAGCCTGTCATTAGCATCATGTTCTCAAAGCCCGGATTCAGGGAGCCAGAGGTAGCGCAGCAAAGCCACCTGCCACTCATGAGTCTCTATTCGGGCTAACCAGCTTCCTGCCCTGCAGCCCCTGGCAGCCTCCACTTCCTTCCTCGATTTGGCAGTCTCTCTGCTCCTCTCCACAGGGAGAACAACTTCATCAAGGACTTCCCGCAGCTGGCCGACGGGCTGCTGGTGATCCCGCTGCCGGTGGAAGAGCAGTGCCGGGGGGTCCTCTCCGAGCCCCTCCCGGACCTCCAGCTGCTCACTGGTAAGACACACGTGTGGACCCCTCCCCAGCCTCCCGGACCACACGCCTGGTCTCCAGATGCATATCAGTTCCTCAGCACCTCCAAGACAGGCTCGGCCAGGCCTCCCTCTTCGAGAGGGACGGGGTACAAAGGGGACCTGCCATTTCTGAGGCTCCTACAATGTGCTGTGCAGAACTAGGGCCTTGTCTGAGACTCCAGACTCTGAGCCCAGGCCAGGTCTCCTCTCTTAGCAAATTTAAAGTGTACACTAGACTATCATCAACTGTAGTCACCATGCCGTACAGTAGACCTTCAGAACTTACTCATCCTGCGTAACTGAACCTTCATACCCTTTGACCAACATCTCCCCATTTTCCCCACCCCCAAACCATTCTACTCTCTGCTTGTACGAGTTCAGCTTTTTTAGATTCTACATATAAATGGATCAGGTAGTATTTGTCTGTGTCTGTCTTATTTTATGAGGTTTGTTTTAAAATCATTCTAAAAGGAAATCAGCAGATACCCTTCTCCAACCACAGCCTCCCTCACTTGAAAGCGACTTGTTTTGAACATTGGTGCAGAGCCATCTTGCAGGGTGGGTATTATTTTTCCCGTTTTGCAGATGAAGAATCTAGACTCAGAGAGGAAAAGCGTCCAGCCCAAGGTCACACAGCAGATCGGCAGGGACTAGAACCTCGTGCCCTGGCTCTGGGTCATCTGTCCTTCCCACTCCACTCCGCACGCTCTCTCCCTTATTGACAAGCTGTCTGGTGCGGCCTCTCCCGAGGCTCCTCCCTATTCCTGTCCCACCTCGCGTTGGCTTTCTGCTCCTCGCCGCCTTGCCCCAGTTCCTCTCTGGCCCTTTACACAGGGACTCTCCTAAGGTGGAAGGGCCCTCAACCTGCCTTTTTGATACAGTAGTTGGTTATCTCAACCACTGCCCAGGGACAGGGGTCAGCCTGAGGGATGACTGAGCCATCTCACTGAGAGGGAAACTGTCCCCTGGGGACGATCCTGAAACAGGACAGATTTAGGTTTCATTCCCTCTGTCACTTGCAAGCTCTCAGAAACCTTGTACAAGTCACCGAATCTCAGACGGGGCAGAGCCCACACATGTTTAGAGTATCCTGGGGCCAGGCACTGTGCATGTGTTAATCTGTGCAACCCATAAGGGCGTAATCATCCCCTGTTAGACTGGTTAAAGAAGTCACTTAACTCATCCGAGGCCACATGGCTAGGCTTAAGCCGAGTCAGGATTTAAGCCCGATTGGTCGTGATGCTAAAGCTGACGCTATACCCACTATTCTACATCACCCCCCTGACCTGTCCTACTTCAATGGGGAGCCCAGATGTAGATCACAGGAAATCACGGATGTAAAAATGTTTTATAAACTGTGTCTAGAAACTTCTGTGCCTTCCTTAATTTTCATTGTTCATAAGATCACAGAATTTCAGAGCTGACATGGACTGTGAAGGGCTTCTAATCCGCTCCTCCTTGCTATGAGGAAATCAGGTCCACAATATTGCTGCTGAGTGATTGTCCCTCTTGCATGTGCCCAGTGACAGGGAGTTCACCACCTCCTGAAGCCACGTTGCCATGGCCCACGGGGAGGTGCTGTGCTCTCCTGGGAAGGACCCTGGATCTGTCACTGGTTGCTGTGTGTCCTCAGGCACTTTCCTTCTCTGAGCCTCAGTTTCTCCTTCTGAAAAAAATGGGGTATAATAATTATTTTTCAAGATTGTGGTGAGAATTAGAGGTCATAACTGTAAAATGTTTGGTACACTGTGGTTCCACATGAGTCATATGAATTTTTAAGATTGTTTGATTCAGGGGTCTTTGGAATTGTCCTAATAAAGGAACTGTTCCATTTTAAGAAGTATTTTTGTTTTGTTTTGTTTTGTTTTGTTTTGTTTTGTTAATTACCAGGAAAAAATATCTTCCCCCATCCCAGAGCTTCATTCTACCCCTCGTCCCTGGGTGGGGGTCTAGGACAGAATCAGGTAGGAGAGGGCTGAGGGATGGAGGAAGCCTGGGGATGGGCATATGGCTGTGAGTGGGCCAGTAAATCAGTATTTATTAAGAGCCTGCTATATTCCAGGCCCTGTTCTAGGCTCTGCAGCCGTGGGAAAATGCAGACCATAGCATCAACCTCAGGAAGCTGACATTCCGCTCAAGGAGTTCTATTCTGTGTTGGAATCCAGAAAGGACCAGGGGTGGGGGAAAGTGAGGGGTAAAGTGATGGCCACTTACAGGAGGCCCAGGGATGATGAGCTTAGAGGCAGAGAAGACGATTTTGGAAATTTCTTGATAACCAGGAGTGTTTTTTTTTTTCCTTTTGAGTGCATCGACAGTCTGCATTCACATTCTCGGCCTCCCTCTCCTGGGGGTGGGCCCCACTGGTCAGTATCTCCTCCAAGCTTGATCTGAACAAGGATGAGCATGAATAGGTGGGCAGAGGCTGCCTGGGCACTGGAGCCTGGTTTTCCTGCACAGACTGTTGTCTCTGCCCTGACCTGAATCATGACCCCTCCCCCCTCCCCTGGTTCTCCCCACCCCCCGACCTGCCTCTGCAGAAGGAGAGGATAGGTAGAGCAGATAAACAGAGAGGACATGTTTATAACAAAACAACCGCACTCCAGTGGACATATCTTTGGGGATCATGAATATTTTCCTTTAAAATGAAAACCTCTGGAAAAAAAATTGCATTTGAAAAGGCTAAGAAGGAAAAAAAAAAGTTGGCAGTAATGGACAACTTTAATACTGTGGTAATGTCCAAGAAGAAATCACTTGTTCCAATGAGATTCTCATTTTAATCTCAGTATCAAATATCTCTTTAAGTGCCTCCTCACCAGGGGGCAAAAGAAAAGGATAAAAAATGTGCCTGCCATTTGCAGAGGATATGTAACAATAATAATAACTGATGATGTGACTAGCCTTATTCATGTATTTCTTCTCTGATTATAAAAAAGAGTTAGAAACACTCAGAGTAGGAAATTTAGAAAATGGAGAAGAATATAAATCAGAAAACAAGATCTTTTATACAACCACCACCCAGAGCTAACAACTTGCTAACATTTTGTTGTGGGTTTCTTTCCTTTATTTTTTTGTCTATACTTTTGCTTCCCCAAAATGTGTTCTATGGGATATGAATTCTAGTGGACTCTCTGTAGAAAAGGGGTTCAGTGGTCAGAGAAGTGTGTAAAATGGTGCCCTCCACCTTCGTAGAACTTTTCCATGCACACTAATGTATTCAAAGCACCAAGAAACTACAGGTTTTCAAACAAAGTCTTTAGCTTTGTTTAGCCAGTGTTTCTCAGTCTTACTTGCAACGGGAACCTTGAATGTGCATGTGCATTTTGCATGATACCTATGACCAACTCATGTTTCTGTGTTAGGAAACAATGACGGCCTACCCAGGGGCCCGCAGACAGAAATGGTCAGACAGCAAACGGGGTAGGCTTTTCCATGATGTGCTACAGCTGCTCAGCTCTGCCACTGCCCTGGGAAGGCAGCCGTTGACCGTACACGGTGAACAGGCTGTACTTGAGTGACCCTGGTCCTTACATAAAGCATTTCTAGTTACCTGGCTTGAGTCTCCTAATGCGACTATGGAATAAGGTCAGCAGCAGGATCAGATGGGGAAACTGAGGCACTGAGAGGTCTTGTTTCCCATGGCAGGTTGCCAACAGGGTCAGACGAGACTGTAAACACGTACTTGTTTGTAGGGTAAATGGGCCTTGCAAGCTGTTGCACAGAGGCTGACGCAGGGTTGGGGCTGGACCCAGAGGCCAGGAAGAGATCCGGAGTTGGGCTCCAGATAAAGTTGTCAGCCCCAGCGAGAGCCCTCACATCGAGGCCTAGCCTCTGCCTATTTAGGAGAGGTGGCCAACACCCAGAGCCCAGGGCTGCAGGGTGGGGCGTGGGACCCGAGGCCTTTAAATGCTGGGCTCACGTGGCCTTCTCATTCCTCCCCCAGGAGACATCAGGTATGACGAAGCCATGGGTTACCCCATGGTGCAGCAGTGGAGGGTCCGGAGCAACCTCTACCGTGTGAAGCTCAGCACCATCACCCTCTCAGCAGGTGAGGACCGCTGCCCGGGGAAGCCAGGGGACTTGGCGTAATTGAGCACCTGTTTCCAAGGGCCTAGCGTGTGCCAGGCTCTGGGCTGGCACTGGGGAGCCCGCCATCCAGGAGCTCACAGGAGGGCAAATGGACAAGCAGACAGTGACGCCGACACACTGCGGCAGAGTCAAGACATTGATGGAACAGCCCTGGCGAGGAGTATCCATCCTGGGAAGTCAGAGAGGCTCCCTGGGGGAGGGAGTATCTGAGCAGAGCGTGGAAGGGTGAAGAGGAGCGAGGGGTAAATGACAGTCTATGTCACCTTTACGTTCTTGAAATAGCTCAAGTTTGTGGATTGTAAGTTCGCAGGCACTGACTCCTCTGGTCTCTCCCAGCTGGTTTCTCTTCCTGTCCCTCCTCTGTACAACAATAACACATATACTCCCCCAACACACACACACACACGCACGCACGCACGCACGCACGCACACACGCGTTGCCCACACTTTCCCATGGGGACCCTGAGCCCGAGCTGGTGGTGATAATTTGTAGTTCTTCAAATGGGACAGGTCCTTTCATGCCTCTCTGATTTTGCACATGCTGCTCTCTCTGCCTGGATCTCCTTGCCCAGAGAACCCTGCAATAGTTGGAGACACCTCCCACATTCTCCATTGTCCTCAGAATAACTCAAGAAATCCCTGTGAGCAACTACCTATATTAAAGCCCTAACTAGTGCTTGATTCCCACCTGAGTCCCTCATGTCTTGCTCACAGATCTGAGGCTGCAGAGAGAGCTCGGGTCCTATATTCCTTTGCTCTCTGTAAGAGAATCAGCACATGGTTGGTGCTGATGTTTCATGACAGAATAAAAAAATATATAAATGGAAACTGAGAAAGTAAAGAATGAGTGAAGGACTTTGGAAACATGGGGCCTGACCTAGGGTTTTCTACCCTGGCCTTTACAACTCTGCCACTGGGCTCTGGCCCCGGTGTCTCATTATTCACCGGCTTGTTTCTTACCTTTTCTTTTTCAATTTCACTTGTTCATGAACAACATGTTACCCATTTAGCCTGGGAATCGGAGGCCTTCACCCTCTAAGAAGTAGAAATAGTAATTATTGCTGACAGCGTCCAGAACTTTCTAACATTTTATGTCTTAGGACTTATATCAGCCCTGCAAGCAAGGCATTTTTGTTCCGGTGTTTTTCACATAAGGAAACAGAGGGTCAGAGAGGTTAGGTGACTTGCCCAAGACCACACAGCTAGCGAGCAGCGAAACAGGAGCAGAGCAGGGATTTGATTACAGTTCTGTCTGCCTGGAGAGAGCCACAGGGCATCTCCATGATGTTACTTCTTACTTAACAGACACCACCTCATCATTAACGCTGCTGTATTAGTTACCCGGGTGCATGAGTTAACAGGCTAATGGAGAGAGATTGTTATAATCAAGCACCTATTCTTTGAATACTGTTCTGTTTTCCCCACCACCCACACCTCCACATCACACTTGAGAATACGACTGCGATGTTCCTGTTAGAACTGCAAAGGTGGATCTCCTCTAATTAATCAATAATGACACTCCCAAGAACCCCCTTGTAAATAAAAATGTTGGCAAATTGGAGCTCATTTGTAACACTGAAAAGAGCTCGCTCGTTTACATTTTACTCTGATGTGGTGGAGTCGGTTGTTCTTGTAATAATGGTGATTGGTGTGCCTGCCATGTCCCGAACTGTGCCCTGTACCTGCTTGGGGTGGGGATGGGGAAGGACGCATGTGCAGGCTCAGAGGCCAGTGTGGGGAAGCTTATGTTTTCAAGGTGGAGCACGCTGAAGGTACAGAGGAAAGTTAAATTGGCCAGGATGCTGTGAAAGGCTCCTTAGAGGAGGGGCAATGTGCCAGGGCCTTGAAGTATAGGTAGGACTTAGGCAGGAAGTGGGGGGGGGGGGGGGGTGTGAGAGAGAGAGAGTGTGTGTGTGTGTGTGTGTGTGTGGTAAGACAAGGGATAGAAATGAAGAAAGGACAGTAGAAACCCTGGGTCATATTCAGGAGAAATAAGAAAACTGACTTAGCTGGAGATAAAGCCTGATACAGGTGGCTCATGGGAGATGCCCTTGGAGGCCTGGAATGCTCAGATGAGGCCACTGATGTTATACAGTAGCGGGAAGGAGCCCAGAAAGGCCTTCAGGCTCTGGGAAGAATAGACCTGGATGTTGGAGGGAGGCAAGGGAAGGGGAAAAGTAGTTGTTGAATGAGTGATTGCAGTGCCCCATGCTGGGCACTGAGACCTTAAGTCTCTTTGGCCATGGGCGAAGGACAACAGAGCAGCAAAGGGTCCCTTGGCAACGTGCAGGAGAACATACGGCTGTTTAGGGAGGCTGTGGCTGAGATAGGAAGGGAAGCAGCGTTACAGGGAGCCAAGCCAGGAGTCAGATAAGAGGATGCCGAGTATCTGCCAAGGCCCGGCCAGGGCAGCCCCAGGGCTCCAGCCGTGGACAGGTCAAGCCCAGGATGAGTGGGTACAGTGGAAAGTGCAAGCGCTTGGGAGTGGCAGCCTGGGTGGGCTGGAGCCCGAGCTCCCCCGGCCGGAGGACCAAGGCAGGTCCGTGCACGGCCTCCGAGCTCTGGCTCGCTCATCTACACCGTGGGGGCCACCGTGGTGGGATTGCAGAGGCTGACCGTAAGGTTAAATTAAACAAAGTAGGTGGGATGTTTCGCGGTGTGCCGGGTACATGTCCGTTGCTTAGTAGACATCAGCTTTGATTCCTGATTGTGGCTTTCAGGTCCCTGTGATCCAGGCCACCAAGCTTTAGTCCTTCCTCTCTTATCCATTCCCTTTTGATTAGTGTCTTGTGTGTCCAAAGAGCAGTCTTTGCCATGTTAAGTGAGGGAATGCTGTTCATGTTTGGACTAGTAGAGCCCTCAGGCTGACACCATGGTGAGGGCTAAGGCACCAAACCCACGCTGGCAGGAGCCCCCTGCCACTTATAATTTGCCAGCCACCAGCCTCCAAAACTCTGACCACCTTCCCATGCTCCTCCTCTGTCCAGGCTTCACCAACGTCCTAAAGATCCTGACCAAGGAGAGCAGTCGGGAGGAGCTGCTGACCTTCCTCCAGCACTACGGCTCCCACTACATCGCGGAGGCCCTCTACGGCTCCGAGCTCACCTGCATCATCCACTTCCCCAGCAAGAAGGTCCAGCAGCAGCTGTGGCTCCAGTACCAGAAAGGTAGGCCTGGAGCGCTTGCTGAGAGTAGCGGCCAGGCGGGGCGTGGCGGTTATACTGCCGGGGAGCTCCAAAGCCTGGCTCTGCAGCATATAAACTCTGTGGCCTTAGACAGGCCCCTGCCCATCCCTGGGCTTCATGTTCACCATGGGCAGGGTGAGGGGCCGCGTGATGGTTTCTCAGATTCTTCCAGTCAGGCGTTTTCTGACCCCACGGTGGTGGTCTGGACTCCAGAGCCCTGACCTCCTGCGGGCTCCTGTTTCCCACTCTCTTCCTGAAACACCTGTCCGGGGGAGGGCTCCATGGAGGGCCCCTTCTTCTCTCCAGGCCTTCTGGAAGAACCCAAGATGAGCTCCAACTCCTCCGGGAGCGACTGCCGCATGTCTGAGGGGGCAGTTTCAAGTCTTTCCCAAGGAGGGTCTTTTATCCTCAGGGCGGTCACCAGATCTCACTTTCCTTGGACTCTCAGCTATGACCAGAATTGGAATCTTCCAAACCAGATGGAGACCAGGCTGTGCCACTCCCCTGGGAAAGGCAGTCCCCTCCCACCTCAGTTTTCCCTTCCTGTGACGTGGGTACTAAGGCAGCTATTCTTGTCAACCTCCCACGTTAAGGGGATGTGGCGCACGTAATAGCATTTGGAGAAAGACGGAAATAGCACATGCGTGCGCTTTGCATTCATACCCCCATTTCACAGATGAGACAATGAGTCACTGATAAGCCAAGTCAAGTGCCTGTAGACAAACAGCTAATGAGTAACAGGACTAGGGCTGCTTCCTGGTATCGTTGTAACTGTTCTTATCAATTAGTTTAAAAAAGAAAGAGCCTGGATTGACGGAAAGGGTGAGGAGTGGTATTAAAAATGTGCTTGCATCTTGTTCACGTGGCTCCAGAAGAACTCGTAAAACCACAGAACGTAGAGCCGGAGGGGACCTGGCCAGTCGCACTGGGCTCAGCACTCCAGTTCCCTAGCTGGGAAAACTAGGGCCCAGAGCGGGGCGGGGGCTCGCTCCGAGTCACCCAGGGTCACACCGCCTGGCAGGGCCACGAGAGAGGGGGTGCTCCCCGCTCCCCGTCCGGCACCCCTTATGCCGCCCCTCATCCCTGACGGGGGGGAAGCCCCGGCCCACCAGCGTTTGCATCTCCAGAACCCTCCCTTTTGTCCTGGAGGGCTGGCACCCCCTGCTCTGGTGTCACCCTCCCTGCCTCCTGTGTGCAACTGTGTGGGGCGCGGGGTGGTTTATAGACGCAGGGGACATAATTGAGTTGTCTGGGAATAGCTCTGTTTTATGGCTGTGACAATGACGGTCTTTAAGGGAGTGCATTAAATCAATAGAAGTCTCGTCGTGCCACCCTATAAATAATGTGATACATCATTAAGCAGGGCAATAAGCTTCAGGACTTTGAGGTAATACAATTAGGTTATGTTTATAAAAGCCTTCGCTCACTCTGGCCACTGAACTAATTTGCCTCATCCTGCATGTGGGGCCTGGGACACCACTCTAATGCTAAGTCCCTCCCCATCGCCATCCACGGCTACAGCCTTTTCCGCTCCAGAAAATCTCACTTTTTGTATAGGGGGCCGTGGTCTCTGTTGCATGTAACAAGGGGAAGAGGGCAGAAAGAATGCAGCAGCAGCAGCTCAGGCCCCTTCAGGACTCAAAGAGCCTCCCCGTCTGCCGCTCGCTTGCTCGGGGAACTTGGCCTGGTAGCTTTTCTCTCTGGGCCTCGAGGGCGAAGGAGCTTTTCTTTCTTCCATGACCGGCGCCCACTCCCAAGAAGAGCATGGGGGTTCACTGAGGCCCGCGTAGCCATGCCTTGTGTTTCTTCCACTCTCTGGCCCCGCCTGCGGTGGCCACGGGGGTGACACATCAAATGCTATGGTTTGATTTTATTTTTCATTTGGGATTGATGCTGCGGAGTAGGGGGTGAGAAACCGGGAATTCTTTTTAAATTTAAATTATATTTTATTGTTTATATTCTTATAGTTGTCTGAATTCTTCCCACCGTGCCCCCTCCCCCCTACTCCCTCAGGCAATCCCATACTGTTGTCCATGTCCGTGGGTCATGCATATGTGTTCACATGTTCAGAGAAGCTGGGAATTTTCCCTTGAAGAATTTGAAAGACCTTGGGCCTCTGATAGAGTCGGTGACCCTTTTGTCTTTGCCATCAAGTATGCGTCGTTGGCATGCGCTAAACAAGGGCCCCATGGGAACCAGGTCTGACGAATCTGGGTTTGGAAGCTCATGGCTCTGGGGGCGGAGCTTGTAGGAAGAGCACGGGGAGAGGAGCAGTGTTGACATAGGGCAGACAGGACTTCATGTCCCAGTGGCTCTTCTACAACCCCTCCCCACCAGGCAGCCTGGGCTGAAGCAACTCCATTTCCTCCTGTGTTAAAGGAGGATAGTAATTCCCCGGCATGGCTTTCGGGAGAATGAAATGAGATCATGTAGGTAAGATGCCTGGCATAGTGGGTACATGAACAACAGTAGCTTAAAATAAAACAAAAATAGTGGCCATCTGCTGAGGATTCTGGTCCCGGCCGCAGCTCTTAGTTCTTCCTGTGAAGTATCTACCTCACAAAGAAGGACAACCCCTGCACATTTTCTTTCAGTCAGAGAGTCGGGGTTCTTTGAAATCAACCTTTAGCCCCACACAGTGGTCTCTCCTTGACCGGAAGGCCAAAGGTGGAAGAGGAGGTGGGGAGAAGAGACCAAAACAGGGCTTGGAGAACAACCACTGACATATGCACAGCACTTTACAGTGTATCATTCATTAATCCTTCAGTTCACTGCCGACCTGTGCCAGGTGCACCGTGATAGACACGACAGGAGCACTGTGCCCACGCTGCTCCTTACCAGCCTGGCTTAGCCTTCCAACAGTTCATCATTTTGTTAAAGACTCTTTGTAATCCACTGATAGAGAGCTCGGAAGAGGGACAGGGTGGCACATGGTCAGGAACCCGGTCACTATCTTGGGGTGGTTCCTAGCTTTCGATTTATGTGCTAATTCTGATTAGCACCTAAGTGGGCTTGTCTAGGCCACTGTATAGAGGTAATTGGGGTCACTGAGAAAGCTGTGATTGCTCAGCCATGTCTGTGCAGATACAGAAGGCAGGAGTGGTGGTCCATACCCCATGTTATGGTTTTCCGATTATAGGGCCAAATGAAAGCTAGACCAATAGCTCCCCCCTTCTGGTGCTGATTCCAGAGGGGCCCTGGGCATGCCAAGGAGGACTAGAAAGATCCAGGCAGAGAGGTGGGGCTTCCTACCACCAATTGGTATCCTGGGCACCCTGCTGGTCTGGAGCGGAGAGGTCAGTTAGAGGGTACCTGGCAGACACCAGGAAGAGCTGGGTCCTGGAAGGCAACTCGATGGGCACGGGGGTTGTCCCGCCTGCCGGGCTCCTTTAAGGGCCCCTCTGCTCCCAGCGCGTGCCCCCCAGCACCACGTGAAATTCTGAGCCTCTTGCCTCAGCTTAGTAGTTTCACTACATGCTTTCGTGTTCTGGATATACTTATGTTTTGAAAAGTTACCCTTCTCCCAGTCAGGGCTTCCTGTCACTCTGTGACTTGATATTCACATGCTCTCCCAACCTGTGATCTTGATACATGAAGCCTAGGTCGTGATTAAGATCCTCTGTATAAAGCGAGCCCTGCTCTGGCTCCCTTGGATAGTCCTCATTTGGAGATAAAGTGCATGTTTTGCAGTCGGATGGATCTTGGTTCAAATCCAAGTCCTACCTCTTAGCAGCTGTGTGATCTTGGGAAAACTGATTCACTAAGATCAGTTTCTCCATACGCAAAGTACCGGATCCATTGAGCGAATAGACAGACTGATGATGGATTCATATAGCACTGAGCAGGGCACCTAATTATTCTCTTGATTCAACCCATTTTTTCTGCCTGTAGTTGCCACACCCACTCAGGAAACCATGTTCCCAGGTGTGTGTGTGCGTGCGCACGCGTGTGTGCATGTGTGTGTAGGAGCAGGGGAAGTTTGATGGCTGCTGATTTACTCCCATCCCTTGTTACTTGACTGAGGACCAAGAACAGGGGCAGATTGTCCTGGGGGCGAGAGGGGCCTGGGTGAGTCCAGTGGCAGAGATGGAGTCGGTAGAGGGGTGGAGTTGTGGAGCTTTGCTAGGGAGAGGTCCGGAGGCCTTTGTGGCCTGACAGGTGTCTTGAATTTTCAGTTGCCTGTCTTTTTCATGCAGAAAGTGACTATGGAAGATGAAGGATGTGTGTTCGGGAAGGAATTGTTTGTTCTAGAGAATGTGTGTGTGTGTGTGTGTGTGTGTGTGTGTGTGTGAGAGAGAGAGAGAGAGAGAGAGACAGACAGACAGACAGACAGACAGACACCCAGAAACAGAGACAGGCAGAGACAGAAAGATTGACTGGGGAAGATTGAAGGAAACAGAAAAACAAAGAGATAAGTGAGATAAACACAGGGAAATCCACGAAGAGAAATGGAGAGACAAAGAACATGGAGAAGAGAGAATATATGTAATTAATACGCCTTTTTCAAATTTAGAGACTCGGCAATCCTGGTGAAGGGACGTTCTCCATGTGAAGGTTATACTGCTCTTGAGTTTCAATTGGGAGAGGTCATAGTATAGAGCTGTCCTGTCAGATAAGTGCCCATTGCCACCTTTAAAAGATGTTTTATCTCTATTATAATTTCCCAAAACTGTCCAAGAGAATGAATTTCTGTATTTCCATTTGCATTACAATGCACGTTTGAATGTCAGCTGCAACATTTATGGACTGCTCTTTAAAGGAATTTTGGCTGTTTGAAAAGCAGCCCAGGGGTTGGGGTGGGGAGAGGAGACCGGGAGAAGGGAAAATGTAGTCAAATGTCACCTCCTTTTGTGAGGAGAGGCGTGGCCACGGGAGCTGGTGTGAGCTGGAGAGCTCTCCTGGGCATTCAGCCTCCCCAGGGAACTTGCTTCAGAGACAGCAACCGACGGGACCTGAAAGGAGTGGGTGTCGCGCTGAGCCCTGCCTGGGTACTGATTTATTTCCCAGGGGACTTCACCCTCCGGGGGCCGTTTTCAAACCCCATTTGCTTGACCTTTCATTACCATTGGATGGCGTTGACTACTTCCAGCTCGAGGCACCTTATGAGTTGGCTCTGTGCTACCAAACCCTCCCCATGGCCCACCTCCACTCCTGCTGTTCCTTCCCTGTCCCCTTTGCAGCTTCATCCCCCTCCAGCCAACAGTGTGGCTTCACGGGCCCGCATCCCTGAGACCCCTCTCCCTGGACTGCATTTTCTGTGTGGGATCTCAGCGGTGCTCTCTGCTGCCACCCCAGGCCGATGACTCCCACTTCACCCCTCCGCCTCCAAGGGGTCCTCTGATCTTTGCCCCCATGCCCGCTCCCCTGACTGCCCAGGCTCTGCCCCACTGTACGTAGTCCGACTATTCTCGTGGAAAGCACCGTTCTGCTCAAAGGCAGAACCAGACGAGGACCAGGCATCTAGGAACCTAGGAGTGCTTCTCCACAACTCCCTCACTCCTCCCACTTCCAAACCACCCCAAGTCTTACCAATTCTAATTCCCAAATGGCTCTGGAAGTTGCCCACTTCTTTCCACTTAACTGCTGCCACTCTGTCCCAAGCGGTCGCCATGTCTTGCATGGACTCCAGCGCTGGCCTCCTACTGGTCTCCCTGTACCCACTCTTGTCCCTCATCAGCCCAAACCACGCAGCAGCCCTGGGACCAGCTAGGGTTCTCTGGTGAGACAGGACGAAACGACAGATCGATAGATGGACAGATGAATAGGTAGATGGGAATCTTTTTCTTTTTCTTGAAGATTTCACTTATTTATTTTTAGACAGAGGAGAAGGGAAGGAGAAAGAGACGGAGAAAAATATCAATGCGTGGTTGCCTCTCACACACCCCTTACTGGGGACCTGGCCTGCAACCCCGGCCTGTGCCCTGACTGGGAATCGAACTGGTGACCCTTTGGTTTGCAGGCCTGTGCTCATCTACTGAGGCACATTAGCCAGAGCAGGAATCTTTTTATTATATAAAATATTAATATATAGGATATATATAGTATATGCATACATCATACATGATTTATGTATGAAATATGTATTATACATATTTGGTTGTGTATGTATATGGAGAGAGAGAGAGATTTACTATGGAAAATTGGCTCCTGTGATTATGAAAGCTAAAAATTTCTAAGCCAAGATCCACTCAGCCAACTGGAGACCTAAGGGAGCCCGTGGTGTCAGTTCCAGTTACAAAGCTGGCAGGCTGGAGTCCCAAGAACCAATGTTTCAGTCTGAGTCCAAAGGAGAGAAAAGACTGATGCCCCAGCTTCAGTCAGGCAGAAGGAGTTCCTTCTTATTCACAGGAGGGCAGCCTTGTTGTTCTATCCAGGCCTTCACCTGATCTGGTGAGGCCCACCCCCATGAGGGAGGGCAATCTGCTTTATTCAGTCTGCTGATTATCTCATCTAAAACACCCCTCACAGATGCATCCAGAATAATCCTTGACCAATATCAGGACATTCCATGGCTCAGTCAAGTTCACACATAAAAGCAACTCTCGGGGGATGTCTAAAACATGATGGCGTGTTTCATCATGCCACTCCTTGGATGGGAACTCCAGGGTGCCTTGTTGCCCGTGAGGCTGATTTCCAGACTCCTCCCCGTGGCCCTCTCAGATCGGTTCTGTCCCCGGCCAACCTCTCCAGCCCCACCTGCCCCCACTCTCTCTGCCTTTCAGTCACACTGAGCCTCACAGTCCTTACCAAGAACACGGGTCAGAGACCTCTGCCTGGCTGCCCTTGTCTACGCAGGGTCCCGGCGAGGTGGTGGGAGGGGCCAAATACCGCTTCACCCTCCCTTCACACCTCAGCTCCTGGGCAGGTGCTTACAGGGGCGTCCCAGCTCTGGGGCAGTGTGTTGCCTTGCAAAGGGCAGGGATGCCAGAGGTTAAATGTGAACTGGACATTCTCTAACCTGCAGCATGCTGGGGGAGAGAGCCAACTCATTTCTCCTCAGAACTATGCAAAAAGACGATACAGGATGTGGTTCATTTAACACAAATAGGCCCATGAGAGTGTCGTTTCTACCAGATGAAATTACCAAAAAAAGCATTTGTTCTCCGGTTTAGATTGAGTCCATCTGGAACGGAACACCCTAGTCTTTTTCCTGTTGGTACGTACCAAGAATAATAATCCTTCGCGTGTGCTCAGCGCAGTACATTTCACAAAGCACTTTCACATACATTGTTTCATCCCATTTGCTCCTCATAACAAGGCTGCAGGTAGGCATTCTTACTTGCATTGCACACTTGAGGAAACTGAGGCTCAGAAGGGTGAGAGGGGTTGTGGGCATTGACCCCAGAGAACTTGGCAGAGCAGGGATTTGAACCCAAGTTGTTTTCATCACAAAGACTGTGTTCAGCCAACAGTACACCACAGCAGACTCGGAGCCCTTTAGAAATTGGCATCCAGCCCAAGGGAACCACCTGCCCTTCCAAGGAAAGACCCAGAGTTCAGACCCTCAGCTTCAGCAGGGGTTGAAATACTCTCTTAGCTCAGGGGTACCCCTGTGCACAACTTGCTTCTCTGTCCTAACTTTGGGGCAGCATTGCAAGGGAAAGCAAATCTTAACATGGCAGAGCTGGAAGAGGCCTCAGCCATCACCAGCCAGGCCTGAGTTCCTCCTTCTGTGCCAGCTATGATCAAACCATAGCACCTGCCTAAAATGCTACATTGAAAGAGGTTCCGGGTCAGGACTAAGCCTGGTGGGAAAGAACGCAGAGGTCACTTAGCAGTGTCTGCTTTGGGTGTGACTCCTGTATAAGGTGTTTTCCATCCCCATCTAGGCTAGCCAGACATTCCTCTTCTACAGGTGGGGATATGGAGGTCAGTTTTGGTAACCAATGAGAACCTACATTTATTTGCAATGGAGGAAATTTACTCACTACTTAGAAGAAGGATTTGGTCTTGCCCCTCCTGAAAACTCAGAGCAGATTCAGACTCCAGGTTGCCGAAGCCCCCGACAAGCCGTCTGGGGGCAGACCCATTGGTTGTCAGGCTGTCAGCTTCATGTTTCTGCGCATGCAAACACATTCATAAAGATAGTTGACCCTTGAACATCACCGGCTCAAACTGTGTGTTTAAACATCACAGGTTCATTTTATATGGGTTTTTTCCCAATAAATACTGTAAATGTTTTTTTTTCTTCCTAATGATTTTCTTAGTATCATTTTCTTTACTATAAAAATATAGTACGTATACATATGTAAATAATACAGAATATGTGTAAATTGAGTGTTATATTATCAATAAGGCTTCTGGTCAACAACAGGCTGTAAGCAGTTGCATTTGGGGGGAGTCCAAGCCACGCATGCGCAGGCATTCGGTGCCCTTAACCCCCGGATGGTTCAAGGGCCAACTGTGCTTCAGTACTGAAGCACTGGAGACTGTCCCCATTGTCCTTTTCCTTAGGCGAAGCACTGAAAGACGGACACTTTGTAAACGAGTGACCCCGATTCCACGTAGGCAGAGCCAAGCCACACTTGTCCCCGTCACAGTCCCATTCCCAGCAGGCGATGCAGGGACTGAGGGAGCAGCATCGTTGGGCCCTTCAGTCCGGCGCTAACAACGTGGACCTTCCCTGGAGAGGAGCACGGAGCTTTTGTTCTCTTTTGTTCTCTCTCCGCCTCCAGCCCCTGAGCCAGGACACAGTGGCCTGCAGGGAAGGCAGGTACACGGATGGGGACCCTTGCCCGCCCAGCTGATTATCAGCAGGGCAAACCCTCCAGCCTGAGAGCAGCCTCGCTCATCACGCTGCAAGGGTGCGTTCCCTCTCCTCCGCCTCCCTGTCCCCCTCCATCCCCCTCACCCACGCATCGGTCCGCAGCAGTGCGTGGAGCCCCGGTCTGTGCGTCTGTGACGGGCTCCGTGTCAGGTGCTGAGGATGCCGAGCTGCATGAGACACACGCCCTGCTCTCGGGGAGCTCATCGTCACTCGGGAAAGGCTTTCAACAGGGGAACAGGCGAATACAAGCCTTTTGATAAATGCTGTGACGGGAGTCTGTATATGAAGGGTCAGGAGTGAGTGGGGAAGGCTGGGAGAGGAGTCCCTAGGCACCTGGCGGCGGGGCGGGGCGCTGGAAACTTCCCTGGAGGAGAGATGTCAAAGCAGGGCCCCCTGCGGGTGGGGGCATTTGGCAGCTGGAGGGCTGGGCGGGGCTTCCAGGGGACAAGATGTAGAGCTGGACATGCGGGAAAGCCTGGCGAGTGCAGTCCTCTCAGGCCTTTGGCAGCACCTGCCTGAATGCCCTCCGGGGCCCCTGAGGGATGCTGTTGGCATCTGTGTTAGAGCTTTGCATGCTTTTGTGCCTGTCTCCCAGGTACTCAGAGAGACGGCTGTTGTCCCTGTCTGCGGCTGAGAGCTCAGGAATAGGATCTCCAAATGCCTGAAATAAATGAAAACAAGGGGCCTGTTTGGGAGGTACCGGGGGAATAGTTGAAAAAACATCTGGACCTTTCAGGGCTGTTAGGAGGATGATAGGAGACTATGTGATTCTTTGATAGGAGGAACTCAACACAACTCAGCCTTTTATTGCGTATTCCTTACCAAAGGTCTGCCCTTCAACATATCACAATCCACAAATCAAGCTATGCATGAGTCATCTGCCCCATTTGCCAAGTGTGTCACTTAGGGTTAACTGAGCCTCAATTTTTCCAAATTTGAATGGGTCTTCTAATGTTTGAGTCCTATTATGAGAATTAAATGAAACTATTTCTAAAGTGATGATCACGGCATCTGGCACATAAGCAATGCTCAGGAAATGCCACCTATTATTCTCAGCTGTTATTGTGAAACACATTTACGTTAGTGATGCTTATTATTACTATTACTTTTCCAAAACAAAAAGCCTAATGATGTAGCTCTTGCCAGTCCTGAGTCCAGCAGGCTAAGATATAAGCCCTCTTCCTTTCAGACCTAAAACCATGGCTATTTCCCCCTGGCTGATCCACCAGTTTGTGAATTTGAGTCATGCCTGAACCAGGAGATGGGAGGAGAAGTCAAAGTTAACAGAAAGCACAGCCCGGAGTCCAGCAGTAGGGATAGGAGAGCATGTTTGCACAGCTGAATACTGAGCTTGTTGTGGTCAAGAAGAATGTGTGTGTGTGGTGGGGGGGTGGGGCGGTGTGTGTGAGTGAATGTGTTGAGGGAGGGGTGAAAGGAGCAGGCAACAGTGACTGACCTATATTGAGTTCCTGCAATGGGCCAATTAATCACATGACCCCAGCTGTCTTCATAGCAACCCTATGAGGTCAAGAGAATTATTTCCGTCGTCCAAATGAGAAAAACTCATTTGCTCAAGGTCGCATGGCCAGTCATAGGCAGAGGCAGGATTCTATCCAGGACTGTCTGACTGCAAAGTCCGTACGCCCTCCTGTCTCCCTCGAACAGCACGCTGTGTACTGAGAACCGCCTTGTACCGGGAGGTACACTGGGCCCTTCTCAAACACCATCTCATTTGATCCTCACAACCACCTTCTAACCTGGTATCTTTATGCCTAGGAAGCTGAGACTCAGGGTGGGGTAGGATATATAATTCAAAGGCATAGCTGGCAAAAGATACTTTCTCTCGCCTTCTCTTCCATCTTGTCTTCCTCCGGGCCTCTCATGATACAATTTTGCTGCATTTTGCTATTACTTAACCACAGTGGGCACTCCAAAAAGAGCTCTCTCTGAGAGGCATCTCTCCTTCCCCTGAAATGATCAGAAGTCTTTGGTCAGGAGGAGTGAAAAAAGAGGCGGGCAGATTAGCAGGATTCCAGCGTGTGTGACCTGGGCCAGCTGGCTCCAGAGCCTCATCTCCTAGCAACACCTCAGCCTGGGTCAGGGTCCAGGCTCTGAGCCAGGCCTTCGATAGTGACTTGACCACGGATTGACTTGACCGGTGATCCATTGGGTTGGAGCTGGCCTTGATTGTCTTCATCTGTCACGCCAGTCCTAGACCCCAGGGGTTCCTCCTTAGGGTCCTTGGGGGTCTATCCTGCTGTTTCCTCCCATCCCATGGGTGCTCAGGGAGATGGAAGGCTCACTTTGGAGATCTTGGTCCAAGAAGTCCCTGAGGTTTGGGGCACCAAATCATTGAACCTTATAACTGGAAAGATCCTTAATTTACTAAATCTATTAATATGGATAGTGAAATAGAGCTTCTGGGAGAATAAGCAACTTGCTCAAAGGATGCTTTTATTGTGAAAGGATTAGAACTCAAATTAGCTCTCTCTCTCCTCTCCCTTATCCAAGAAAACTGCCCTGAAGGCAATTTAAGAGACAGTGTGTCCAGAAGTATCTCTTTGTTTGTAACAGTTTTACTGAGATACACAGCTGTTACACACAGTCCAAGGTATCTTTCTGAGCCTTGTCTTGCAGTGGTGACTTTGCACCAAGACAAAGATTTGATGGAATTTCCGGGAGGGAGGGAACACGTCTTTTAATGATTTTATAGCTGCGAAGAATCTCTAAGGAAAAGGCAGTCAGAGGGATGCGCTCCTCCCACCTTTCAGCCACGTCCGGCTTTGTGTTGCAGCTACAGTCAGCGATTCAGGGAGGCAGCTGGTGGGAGGAGCAGGAGGTGGCAGAGCAGCTGGTGCAAAATGCGACCCGAAGTGTTCATCTGTGTCAACATATGAGCTACGCTGACCCCCTGCCCTGGTTTTAGCCAGCAACAGTTATAGTGCCTGCTTATGTTTTGGGTACTGTGCTAGGGGTGGTAGATGCAACAGTAAATTAAATGTCACGCGGCCTTCACAGAGCCCTTGAGGCTTGGGGAGCGATGGGTAACGAGGACGTCACAGTGCCATGTGTACCCAGCAGGCCAGAAGGAAGAAACCCAAGGTGTGGCGTTGCCACCTGACTCCAACTGTGCGGTGGGTCAGGAAGGTCAGCCCAGAAAGCCTGGAGGAGGGAAGATTCAGTAGACATAGTCAGGTAGAGAGAAGGAAAGCGATTCTGGTAGCGAGCAAAGTTCGCACAAGGAGCCCTAACAGGAGCAGGGAGAGGGGGGCAGCGGGGGGCGTGTGGATCAGGCAGATCGCCCGAGAGGGAGGAAGCAGTGTTGAGATAAACCTAGACAGACGGTCAGCCGGGACCCAAACCCCGCTGATGTGTGGGCCATGTTAAGGAGCGCGTCCTTTTTCTTGGAGCAGTTTCAGGTCATTTGAAGGTTTTATGTATTATTATTAGCATTTGCATTTTAGAATTTGGCTCTGGCTGCTGTGTGACGGGCCTTGATTTGGGAAGGGAGGAAGTAGACACAGGATGCCAGATTAGGGGCGGGTAGATCAGTTAAGAGGTGGTAGCAGTGGTTCAGGAGGAGAAGAAGAGCAGCTTCTATTTTAATAATTGTGAGGATGAAGAAAAGAATAAATGCATGTGAAAAATATTAAGTCACTGGCTTGATGCGAACTCTGGTTGAACGGTGGGAGGTGAGAGGTGAGAAAAATGATTAGAAATGGGGACAAGGTTTCCGGCTTGTGTCCCTGAGCTGATGCTGCTGTTCCTTTAAGTGGAACAAAAGAAGAACAGGTATTGGAGAGTCAAGTTCAGTTTTAAATATGCTGAGGGTGTAAGGTTTCTAAGGGATATCTTCACATAACACATCAGCCCACAACTGGCATGGTACTTGGCCATATACAGTAAGCAGTTGGATACACGCACATGCTGGTGAACAAAAGAAAGGGTAAGACCTGAAAAAGTGCAGGTTTGGGACCTGGTTGTGTAGATAATTTAAGTCAGAGAAGAAGGCATCATCTTCCAGAATAAAAATAAATTCCCCCTTTCTCAACTCATTTCCTTGGGGAACGACTTCTCCCCTGTCACGCCCGGTATTGTTTCTGAAGTTTCATTTAGAGAGGCCTTAAGGCCATTCGGAGAGCCTGCCCCTGCTACTCCTTTGGGGCCAGCTTTTACTTGTGTAAAATGCTGCGGGCCAGTGAAGAATCGTCCTTGTACATACAAGTAAGCTGGAATTAAAACCCCCCGTTTCGGTGAGGAGAAAAACGGGCGTATTTGGCCATAGTCTCCAGAGCAGAAGGGAATAACACAGACTTTCAGGGTTTTTGCGTTATCATTTGTCCCTTTCATTTTTCTAGTAATTAATTAGCCTTCTGCAGAGGGTCCAGGGTCTGTGTGCCCATCCGTAGCTGTCGTTTCCTCCAGTGTGTCAGTCCTGGCCGGCTTTATGCTCCCAGCCCCAGCCCCCAGCCTTGGACCAGGTGAGGTGCTATACGTGCCTGCTCCGTGCGCTCTTTGAGCCATGCTATTTTTAGTTTAACTTTATTTCTACCACTTCTACGGAATCATTAAATCTGTCAAACACATTTCAGATCCTTGGGCCTGAGAGAGTTATTACTCTTTTAAGTGTAAATATTAAATGCCATTTCATAAAAATGCATGGTGTTGTTCATGAGGTTGCTCAGAAATGAAATTCACACCGTTTTCATTTATCATATTATGAAGTTGTTTCCGATGTTTAACTCTAAACATTTGTTGTCACTGAAATCGTCAGATGGGCTCCCACCTCATATGTGGCCCGGATGATGAAACCAATGATGCCACGCACATCAAGAGGGTATAAAAAGATGCATCGCCCTCCTGGTGAAGCTTGCTGGGGGGCGGGGGCAGAGGCCCAAGCCTGGCTGGATGGGGCGGAGGGAGGAGACCGGCTTGGCTGTTAGGGAACGGCTGTGGGGGTGGAGAGGGGGTGGAGGGGGGTGTCCCCACACGCCGGCTGGCATTTGCATGGTTTAACCTCTCTCTGCGGCATCAAAAGTGAGGGCACTAGGCTTCCTTATCAGCTTACCAGGATGCGGGGCAGAAGGAGGGGAGCCGTGGGGCTTGAAAGCTGTCAGCAGTCAGACGTCAAAGATGGAGTCAGAATCTCCATTACAACTCACCCTGAAAGCTTGACAACTGAAGCGTGCTGTGTGTGTCTCATTTGACTGAACTTGAACTTGTTTAAGTAAGCGATTGTGTCGCTCAATGAGGCCTGCAGCCTTGAGGGTGGGGGATAAGGGGGTGGAAATGCCCCTCAACTGTGCAAGGGCCCAATGTTGTGTATTCTGAGAAGTGAAATGAGTGCTTTGGTCACTGTCTGAAGGGGATAAGGTGTGTCTTCATGCAGCCTGTCATCGTGGAGACACTATGTATAGAGACGTGTGTGACCTTGATTTACATTTTTGGTATCTGTGAGATAAGAGGTTCCCAGAGTTCTTTGCCCCAAAGCAGCAACCAGGGATGGGGATGGCTGCTGCCATTGACTGGACCAGGCGAGCAGATCACTGGCAATGGCCTGAGAGAGGGTAGGAGCGTGCAGACGAGATGGGCTGACTGTTGCCCAGAGCGTCCAGCATGAAGTTCGCCCCAGGGTGCTGACTCTTGGGCCTTGTCTCTTTCTCAGAAATATCCCGGTTTAGGACTGCAAAGCAGCAGCTTCCCAGCAAACGCCATCACATGCAGTGGTGATGCCGGCTCTGAAGTGTATAAACTCCCCTTGTTGTTCACTTGGTTGACCGAAAGGGACTCCCCAGATAACCAGGGGACCTGGGAAAGGAGGCAGCCTTCCCCAGCACGGTGGCATCTGGCGAAGGACCGAGGGCGGGGGAACACTCCCTCTTACAGATGGGAGATGCCACGGGGCCCAGATTTGGCTCTTTCTGGCAGCCTGGAGGCCTCAGAGGCTGTGCGGAGCGTTCAGGGTGCTGCTTCCGTGATCCGAGGTGTAACAGGCGGCTGGGTACGTCAGGCCGGTGTGCAGCCAGCAATTGCACTTGAACGGCATCTGCGTAGGGTGGAGCCCAGGCGCGCAGCTCCTTGTACCGGAAGTCCATGGGCAAATGATGGCTGTTGTGTGTGGTCCAGGGACCCCAGGGGGCAGGAGCGGACGTTGCTAAAGACTCTGTAGTGACGCAGACCCTGGGTGGCACTAATTGGAGTGTGTGCTGCGTCGCAGTTTGGGGATTCTAGAGCCTTTTTTTTTTTTGCACAGGATCCTGGTCAAGTTGGGCCAATTTGTGAGTGACGGCATGAATGGACTTAATCTTTGTAAAAGAATTAGGTTGTCACCCAACCCCAAAACACTTAAAAGAAGTTGGATTTGTTTTAACATTGAAGATGCTGATTTTTTTGACAGTCGTGGATGGAATGGCCCTCAGCTAAATACTGTTTAGGACCTCCACCACGGTGGCGGGACCTTGTCTTCTAGGTGAGGCAAAGGCCCATCCCTTCCTGAGCTCTTTTGTGAGTGTGAGTGTGTCCTCAGTGAGTGTGTCACATGAATCCCCCTGGGAGGGATGTGATACATGTGATGTCATCACTGTGCTCCTGGAGAAAGCTGTGAAGACTGTGTGTGAAGGCGTAACGGTGTAGGTACCCATGGGTAGCCAGGTGAAAGGGTATGGTGCGCCTTTGAAGATAAAGGCAAACTGTGGTCGAGAGGCTGCCGGATTGGAAATGAACATCACATTTTAGCTAAAATCTATGACTGCAAAGTATTTACCGGTTGTTGAGTGGATGGCGTTAGCAATTTCAGTATTAGGTGTGGGAGCCTTCCTGGGTGGGACCTCAGCTTTAATGGATTGCTGTGTCCACCGTGAGATGTCACTCATTCTTTCCTGGCTTAAGCACAGGCTAAATTGGGCTATGAAATTATAAAACGGAGGGGATAATCACTTTTGCCTAAATAGGTCTTTTATATGGGTTTCAAACCTCAAAGGCCCTTGTTAAACTGGGCCATATTAACCTTGTTAACTAATGGGAGGAGAAGGTCCATGTGGTCCCATTTTGGCAAGCCAATTGTGACAGAAACTTAATTCGACTTTAACTTATTGCTCATTGGGTCAGAGCGCTCATGCCCACCGTGGGGTATTTTAGAGTAATGGGTGCTATAGCTATGGAGATATTAGGCGAGGCCATAGTTACGACGATTAAGGTGAGGCATACCTATTCATCTTCCTTACGTGTCCTGAAATATCTTCAGCAACTCACCTTGCGTGAAAGGGGCAATGGTGGGCTTTGAAATCTGTCCGCATCAAACACAGAAAAAGGGAGTGAGACTCTATTATAAAACTATATCGAGATTACAGGACTCATTTGGCTTAGGCTTTTGAGGGGAAGCAACTTGATATTATTGCAGGACTTTGAACAGGCAGGAAGTTTCTTTCCGAGACAAATGGCATCAGGGGTTCCTGTAAGGAGACAGGTGAAAATACGGGGAGGGAGGCATTGTCAAACTCCACCTTCTCCCTCGCCCTCGGCCCACTCAGGTCTCCAGGGCGGTTCTTATCCTTACCCTGCCACCGCCATGAAAACGGACCTCATTGCGCCGTGGCTACGGAGGGGAGTAAGGGATGTGGCTTAGGGCAGGAAAAAGAGAAACACTGGCATCATTACTTAAAGGAGGGCTCGTGGACAAATGGGTCACTTTAGACCCTGCGGTGCCTCCTCACTCTTGGGTGGTTTGAACTCCCTGCTGGTCCCAACTTCTCCCTTTTCCCTGTGTTGCTGTCCCTTTATTCGTGCTGTTCCCTGTACTTGCAAGGCCCTTCAGCACCCGGACCCTCTCAACTAGAAGTAGTCTTCTCTCAAACACTTAGCACTCCATTTCTGTCTTGTATCATTTATCTTGTTCTTCAGCATATGCGTATTGTTTTTTACATATCTTATCTCTCCAGGCAGACCACAAGCTCCCTGCCTGCAGGATTCATGATTGATTCACCTTGTCGTTCATTACGCATATAATTACTGCTAATAATAATAATAATAAATAGTAGATGTCTCATACGTGTTTAATGAGTAAATGAATAAATGAATGAATGGAATCTCAGATCTTAATATTCTGTGAAGAAATGCAATGGCATTATAACCAGGTAAACTGAGTCAATTGCTGAAAGAATGTCTTGGTTTTGTTTCTATAGGAAAGACATGCATTTGACTTATACCCACATTCATTCAAACTCTCCATCAGGATTTTTTAATCAGGATTTCAGTGAGTTACTAAATAATTTTCTTTTGAGGGAAACAGATAATTTTTCCTCCCCAGTTTTATGTAACCCTGTGTCACAAAAGTGGGGGTAACCTTGAGATACATTTCGTTTACTATAATACAAAAATATTTACCACTACTGAAAGTTTATGAAATGTCTGGAAGTCTACCACTTGCATCCATTATTTCTTCAGAATAATGCAGTAAACAGTATCATTTTATTACCAATGAGGAAACTGAGGCTACGAGGCTAAATGACTCAGTGGTCATGTTAATAAGTGGGGGACCCGGCACTAAACTCAGGACTTTAGCAAACTTGGGATTTCTAACTGGGTCAAATTGTGGGCCTCTGTTCCAGTTCTGTGTGTGTGTGTGTGTGTGTGTGTGTGTGTGTGTTTCCTCTTCCTGTATTCATGGTTGGTTTTTTTTTTTGTTTGTTTGTTTGTTTGGTGGTGACTGGATATAGTTTGACGGGCAGGGGGAGTTTTCTTTACGCTGCTTATATTTGTAAGTTTCTTCCTCCAGAGAGTTGCAAATTTTAAGCCACCATATATTATGTTACCTCCAACCTAACTGTGAGATGTAGGGTTTATTTTAATTTTTATAATTGTTTGAGTTAATGAATGTTGACCTGGAGGGAAAAAAAAAAACCCCTTTCATGCTAGTATCTATCTAGCCATTTACAGAAAGAGCTAAACATGCGTGTTTCAGTGTTTAAATCCTTGAATGAAATAATGAGCCTTTAGGCTTTACGTGCAGACTTCCTGCAGGGAAGCCTTGCTGTGGATGAGCTTGCTCCTCCCCCCGCACCCCACATCCCTGTCCCGCTCCCCCCCCCACCCCCCGCCCCGCTGCAACCCCGCTCTTCCTCGGACAGGCTTTTAAATCAAGAAACCAAGCAGTGCAGTCGCACCACCCAAGGGAATCAGAAGTCTCCCCCGTCGCTAAACTGAAAAATCTCCATCAGCTCCCCATGAGGAAAAGGAAGACTTTGCCCCCTGCAATGGAAGTCACATGTTCTGAACCCCTCAGGAAATTTTCTGAAATAGATACTTTTACATATACTATCCCGTTCTCTTTTAATTCTTGCAGCAACCCTTTAAAACATAAGCTGCCATTTCATTTTACCAGGTGAGGAAACTCGCTCAACAGAGTGGCGATAGCTAGTACGTGAGCCGAGGTCGCATTGGTTGGCGTCAAGTAAGCAGCTGGACCCAGGTGGGGCTGCCGGGGTCCTCCTCCTACTGTCATATAATAAACACAATCAAATTATAGCGGGGGAATGCAAAAACCGTGGGGGCAAAACTCCACCACAGTTCTGGTTAAGAAAGTAATTACAATCATAGAGCCCAAAGGGGATTTTCGTGATGATGAAGTCCAACCTCCTTATTTTAGAGAGAAACTGATGCACATGTGTGGTGATCACCGGAGGCCATATAGCTAGTTCAGAGGCAGAGCTGTGATTCAGACCCTGACCAAGTCCAGCGACTTTCCCGCTGGAGCATGCAGGGTGTCAATCCCCGAGCCGCCTCGCCGACTTCAGACTTAGCCAGAGTACCATGAATATTAATGGTATTGACAAGAGAAAGCCTTAGGTCTGGAGTCTTAAGTGTGTATTTTGCTAAAGAGCCTCCTAGCTCATCACTGCCATGCTTGTAAAATTCATCCAGGCATCTCCCGTTTCATAGCCGTAATTATCTGGAGCTCCCTTGAGGGGCTGCACATCCTGAGTGCAAATCAGCAGCCTCACCAGGTGCAAGGTGGAGAGCCCTGAGTTTCACATTAGGCTTTGCCTCCTGTTTTCCCTCCTGCAGAGCTGGGGAACCCTTCCCTTTTCAGAAGCCATTAATTAGTGCTAGATTAAAAGTACCACTATTTAAGCAGTGCTTGCCCTACCCACAGGAGCACTGTAAGACTTGAGCCACGTTTACCCTGCTTTCTGGAATAATGAAGAGCCCCTCTGTGGACTGCCTCCTGCTGGAACATACATTGGTACTGACCCTCACCATCCTTCAGACACTGCCTACGCCTGGCCTTTGAGGAAGTCCGGGGCAGTGGAACACCAGGATTCAAATACTTAAGACAGGAAAGACTGAAATCATTTATGAGGAAGTAGACACATTAATAATCATTTAACATTAAATGTTTCTTTTTTGAAACCTTGCATAGTGCCTGGCTCACAGTAGACACTCAATAAGTACTGAATGAATCATTGCTCCAAAACCTTAAATTCTATATAATTACTCAGAATGATAAAGGAATGCAGGGCCTTAACCAACCTGTAAATCATTTTTTAAACTAGACCTTATGAAAGGGCTTGCCTGGGGATATTTACCCAATGCAAGGGGGCTGTGCTAGGGAGACCCAGGTTACTGGAGGACCCTTCACCATCAAGTCAAGTAAATAACAGCCAGTTACAATCTGAGGACAAAGTCCAAATTAGACACCATGGTATGTGCTTGTAGCTAGATATTAAATTTAGCCCTCAGTAAAGTTCATATATATGGGCCAATAATTGCAACATAATTTTTTATACAGTATGAGAAACGTGAAATAGGTAGAACTATAGGAAAAAGGAACCAGTGATCAGATTTATTTGGAGACGTGTGGCTGCGGGAGGTGATGCCTGAGAAAGGTGCTGGTTGCCCAACAGGAATCTGTAAAATGGGAAGGAGGGGAAGTATTGCTTGGAGTGGTCAGGCATCTTCATGCCACTCTTCTGAACAACTCTAATAAAAGATAGTAATTGCTATCACTTATTGAGTATGCCACGAACTCTATTGGGTACTTTCACGTCTGTGATCTCACATCTTCCAGGGATGTCCAACCTGCGGCCCAATACAAAATCCTAAATTTACTTAAAACATTACAAGATTCTTTTTTTTTTTTTTTTTTTTTTTTTTTGTGATTACATGTCACAGTGTGTTTAATGTGTGGCCCAAGACAACTCTTCTTCCAGTGTGGCCCAGAGACGCCAAAAGGTTGGACACCCCTGCTACCCTTCCTGGAGGCAGGAATCGGTTCCATCATTTTCCAGGAGGAGGAAGGATTAAATGACTGGGCCACAGCCCCTTGGCTGAGATGGGACTGGAAGATAAGCAAAGCTGTAGCGCAGTGGTTTCCCGAAAATGTTATGCAGCTTCACCAGAGTTTTGCAGCGGCCCACAGGTTAGGTGAGGGTGGCTAAGGCCTGTTCTCCAGGTCCACAAACCTTCTTCAACTACAGCAGCCGCTCTTTGATCAATTTTACATAGAGCCTTGCATGGAAGACTTTATTTGAATAAGGGCACTGCTGTAATGAGCAAATGGTTCTTGGGGTTATACTCTACAATTTATTCAACAGGGTAGATAACTGAAAGTTGACTGTACTAAGCACAGCCTAACATATTCACGTCAAAGAAGGAAAAACATTCAGCCCACACTTATTTCCATTCTGAGCCAGCAGAAGCCTGCCCTACTTGAGGGCCGAGGCACGAGTGCAGTTCGGAGGTGGATAGACCTAAAAGGCTGACTGCCAACAGTGATAGCATTTCTTTCCAAAAGAGCAGCAGCTAGAGGATCCTGGGCCTCGTGTGCATCAAGCCAGCCCATTTCTTAGCTGAAACCATGTGCCAAAGGCTTCAGCCACTGTCATTGCCTCAGTAAGTCCCCCACTGAGAGCAAAGACGGATCTGCTGTCAGCCGCCAGCACAGATAAAAGTGGCTCTGTTACCTAGTGCAATCATTTGTGATGCACCTTTAATTAGATCAGTTTCCTCTCAAGTATACAGTCTCTGCAAGTCAGATGCAATTTCATAATCAGAACATGGGCCCTTTCTCCAGGTAAAAATGCACAAGACACACCAGTTCAATGTCACTTTATCTCCTTTCCTATCCTTTGGCAGTGATTACAACAGAAGCCAAAACAACAGCAGCCACCACCAAAAATACAATTTTGAGTAGCTCAGCTTAGCAAACTGTCTCTGTGAAGGCAAGATAATAGCTCTCTGGCTTGCCATCAGCTCTGTGCCTAAAGAGCACGATGTGCTGCTTAGTGAACACCAAAGCTTGAGGAACATTGTCACAGATTCCCTCACCTACTTCTGGTCTTAAAAGCAAAAGCCTTCTTTTTTTTTGAACTGTAATATAAAGACAGAGCAGATGGTGGAAGGCTCAGTTTAGAACAGGGTGTGGGGGACTGTAGACCTTGGGGGCTGGTTCTTTACACGTATACAGGAATAAGATTTGGATCATCTTCGCATTTTGTTTGTTTGTTTTTAGGGTGACATTGGTTCACAAAACCATATAGGTTTCAAGTATACAACTCAGTGAAGCATCATCTACACACAGCATCATGCACCCATGATCCCAACAAACTCTCTTTCCATCTCCCTTTTCTCCCCCTTTGCTCACTTCCGCCCACCCCCACCCCCTTCCCTCTGGCTATCACCACACTGCTGTCTGTGTCTATGTGTTTCATACATCTCTGTATGTGTGTGTATGTAGATGTATTTGTTTTTTTTTTTGCTTAATCCTGTCATCTTTCATCTAGCCCCCAACACCCCTCCTCTCTGATAGATCTTTACACAGTGGTGCATTGGCCTGAATTTACAGCTGGGCTCTCAAAGAAGGCAGTGTCAGACACAGAAGCAAACATCATGGTGCAGTTTATCCATCTCTTCACCTTAAAATTCCATATTTAATTAAAAGACGAACACCAGGGATGGAGAAACAGATATCAGTTATTTAATGCTTGACAGAGGAATGGAAAACCCGAAATGAAGTATTATATGTACACTCACTTGAGGAAAACACAGAATAAGGACCCAATAATTTTCTTTCACTAATGAAATGCGATGCATCCCCCTTCCCACTTTGCTGGTACTGGCCTATGTTGTACAGTCCCACCGACAGCGCTCAGCACAGGTCAGTGGAGAGAGGTAGTGTGAAAATGGTGAGCTCCAGAGATTATCCATGAGTGTTTGCTGTGACAACATTAGCATTTCTGATTGTTTATTCCCATCTGCCTATGCTTTGGCACAATTCCAATCCATATGATCCCTTAAAAGGCAAGCACCTTCCAGACTAAAGCCTTCAACACCAACCAACTAGGGTCAACCCATTCTCTGTCACATCGGCAATTAGAGGGCAACCAGAGAAGGATAGCACAAAACACCTTGGTGGCACTAAGTGAAATGAGCTTTGACACTGGTGAAGGTGATCAGACCTCAAACTCCATGCCACAAGGATATGATGTCTGAAATGTCACTGAAATATGGAGCCGTCCCCACGGCTGAGTGCAGCAGAGTTGAAGAGGAAGTGTCACGGATGAAGTGCATTGTAATAGGGGAGAAATAATGGACCAGGGTCTTCAAAGCCAAAAAAGAGGAAGATCAACAAGGGCGCATTCAACACAAGGGCAGATTTCAACTACAGGGCAAGAGGCTCTCTGCGGAAGCCTCGGAAGTACCTAAGTTCTCATCAGACTTTAGCTAACCCCGTCATGGGTCCTGTTTGAGGCAATGCATCTGATGAAGCTCTAAGTTTTTGCGGGGGAGGGGGGCAGGGAATAATGCAAATTAAAAAAAAAAACTAAACTAAAATAGCTTCTAAAATTCTAGGACTAGCCAGCTGGAATGAGGACATAGGCCTGGTCTACTCCACAGTACCACCACCAACCGAGGAATAAGGGAAGAGAGGTTGGCTGGGGTACAGAAGACATATGTATTTTCTCATTCCCTAAGGGGTGGAATATCTTCTCAGATGGTAGCTGTAAATCTTGATGCAATGATCCCAACAGTCTAAGACCAGCAGCTGCCCCTTAGGAGTGAGGGCAATGCCCACTGGACAGGTAAGCCCCTCTCGAATAAGGACGCTAAAGCCTCCACCCTTAGGAAAGTGGAGAATTTCCTTGCGACTACTATCAGCCACGATGAGATCGCCACGAGCATCCACACACATGCCAGCAATGCAGCGGAAGTCCTCGTTCTCCGAGAAGAAGTGGCTAATCTGGCGACCCAGGTGCCCATCAGGGCCCACGGAGCCAATGGAGAAGCCACCCTCCAGGTGGTGCTCATTCTGACGATTCTCCAAATTGAGGCCCAATCCCTGGGTGAAGTAGATGGTGCCCTCAGCATCACAGGTGACAAATTTGGGGCGAACGGCACTGCAGAGGCAGCTGTATTTGACCACCCCTGCTCCTCGGTCAACGGTGAAGCACCAGAGCTTTCCTCCTTCCACATCGGTCACCACGAACTGGCCAGATGGAAGGGCTGTGATGCCCCAGGGTTTGCTCAGCTGGCTCCTGTGACAGGCCACACAGTGGCCATCCAAGGTGTATACCTTGAAGGAGTTGTCATAGCTGTCAGTCACACCGATCAGCCCGTGGCAATTCATGGCCACTGAGAGAGGAGTGAGATTGGGCAAATCGGCCCCTAGGAAGCTCAGCACAAAGCTGTCGATGCCACTGGGGCTGCGGCGGATCTCCTTCAGAAAGCCTTTGCGGGTGAAGACTTGTATGCGGTAGTTGCCACGGTCAGCAACCAGCACCTCGCCTTGACTGGTCACGTAGAGGCTGACTGGCAGGTTGAACATGCCTGGAGTGCTGCCCTTGGCACCCATCTTCTTGAGAAAGAGACACTGCTGAATACTGGAGGCCGCCTCAGAACCCCGCTGCTTAGCAGGTGAGGCCCTGGGGCTGGCAACCACTTCCTCGGGGCTCATGTCCATGTCTCTAAACGTAACAGAGGTGGAGGCTGCAGAGGCTGCAGCCTCCATGGCCCAGGAATCTTCCATGTTGACTGTCCGGGGCTTCTTAACAGCCTGCCCAATTTGGAGGGGGCCCACGTGGCCGACCTTGAGGAGCTCCACATCCTGCAGGGTAAGCTCTCGCGGCAGGTTGGCAGTGAACTCTGGCTCCTCCTCGTCAGCTGTCTCTTCCAGCAGTGCTACATCTGCCTGCTTGATCTTGGCCAGGAAGTAGTCACAGCGAGACACAGCCTGCACCTCCGCAATGTTGAGCAGGTAACTCTGCTCCTCCACCGCCTGGCTGTTGCATTTCTCAGCCTCAGCCAAAGAGCCTGTGAAGAACTTCCGAGAGCGAGCCAGCTCTTCCTGGACCCTGCGCTCTTCGTGCCCATACTCCTGGAGGACAGCTTTGTACCTTGCCTGAAGGTCCTTGGACACTGCTTCCAAGGCTACCTTCCGCCGCTGCAGCTCCCCGACAAGTTCCCGCAGATGGGCCAACTTCTCAGCAAAGTCCCGACGCCGCTCCTCGGCTGCCTCTTTCACGGGGAGCGTGCAGTGGCCGGGAGGCTGGTGGTCTGCCTCCCGGCAGGGCTCACACAGCACCACGCCACAGGTCCGACAGAACTGCCGGGGCAACCGCCGCCCGCAGGACCGGCACAAGAGCAGCCCCACGGCCTCGCTGAGCCCAGCTGTGTCAATGATCTTCAGCACTGTCAGGTTGTCTGTCAGCTGGGTCAGGCTGGTGATGCGGGTGATCTTGCTGCAAAAGGGACAGCGGACACCGTTGATGCTACTGGCCAGCAGCTTCTCCAGGCACTGGCGGCAGATGGTATGGCCGCAGTGCAGGAGCTTGGGCCGCAGCTGCTCCTCCGTGAAGGACTCCATGCAGATGGGGCATTCCAGCACTTCCCGGAGGGCGTCCAGGTTCAGGTGAGAAGCTGCTGCTGTGGCCATGGCTCTTCCTGGGGAGGGTCCTGCTAGCACAGCCCAGAACTGAAGAGCTTCCTAGTCATGCTCCAGAAGGTCGGAAGCTGCTAAGGAGAAAAAGAAGCCGTTACTCCAGTGCCTATATAAATTCGCTCAAGAAACAATTAGAGAATAGCTACTGTCCCTCATCCAGTCATTCACTTATATAACAAATATTTATTGAGGTCTACTCTGTGTTAGGTGATGGTGATTCACAGGAAAACAAAACAGATGAGGCATCACAGAGTGGATAAAACTCAGGTTCTGGAGCCTCTGATACTTAATTGTGTGATCTGAAGGAAGTAACCAAAGCTTCCCAAAGCTCAGTTTCCCCATCACCCATCTGTAAAACGGCAACAATGATGATGCCTACTTAATATGGTTTTTGGAGGGGTTAAAGAACAAAACGAATACGGTGCCCTCAGTATAGCACCTGACAAGTAGTATCTTGATGAATGCTGGTGACCATTTTTCTATTTTGTTTACACTGGTTTACAACTCAGGGTTTATATTAGGAGCAAAGCATAGAAAAATTACATACAGAAAAGGCTCACACACACATTTCTGCCACAGCACAGTGGATGGTGTGACGGATTCAGCCGGGAGGAGACAGGGGAGGCTGCCCAGAAGCAGTGACACTCCTGGGATATGCCACGAAATAAACAAGGCAACAGGGCATAAAAGCCTTTTAAGCAAAGAAAACGGCGCGAGCAAAAGCGCGGAAGCTTTTTTTATTGTTACATAGAGTTTATCATGTCATGTTTGGGGATCTAGGAATCATCCAGAGAAACAAAGAATTACGATGAAGAAAATTATGATGATTAAGCAAAAACATTCGATTAGAAAAATACATGAATCTTTCACTCCTCTCTCCTCCCAACTACTCATTTTTCCACCCATCTAAGGCTAGGTACCATGCGCTGTACTAGATACTAAGGTTTTCAGAATATAAGTTCTGTCATTCAGATGCTCAAACTTCAGGAAAGGAGACAAGAATATAAGTAAATAATAATCAGGGCAGAAAGTTAGTATCATAAATGAGATACACACTAAATTTGATGGAAGCTAAAAGGAATTCACTCTAATTTGAAGGGAAAAGGGATTCTTTGGAGGGGAGATGGGGGAAAGGAGTTCCAGGCAAAGGGCACAGTCTTAAGAAAGGTTAGAAATCGTGGGGGAGGACAAAACTTCAGTAAATTAGAAAGAGAACAGAGAACACATAGCCACTCCAGGTCTGTGTCTTCATCTGTCCTTGTAAGGTCAAAGCAAGCATTAAGTGAGGTAATGTATGTAGTACTTGAAAGCTAAGACGTGGCTCAGCACCAAAAAAGTCTTAAATAAATTTGTTTTCTTTCTTCTCATCCTTGGGTTAAAATTGTGGGAGAATAAAAGGGGTTGATACTAACTGGTTTGGAAGTTGGGGAACAGGTAAAAGAAGTCTTCATAGCCAAAACGAGCCCTTTAACTTCATTTTGATGAGTATAAGGAAGGAATGCATGTTTTGGAGCAAGGAACCAATCGATACATGCGAAGTTTGAGTGGAACGGAGGAAGGGGCTGAGAAACTAGTCTGGAAGCTATTGCAAAGTGCCTGGTGGAAGGATTGGGGAGTCTGACATAGCGAGCTGGTGGTGGCAAGGGAAAGAAGGTGGCGTTTGAGCAGTATTCCAGACGTGCAGTCACTAAGATTTACAAACTGAGTGGATTAGGGTGGGGAAGTCATGGAGCTCTGATAGCCAGAGACTCAAGCCCAGATGCTTTTAAAAATGGTAGTGCTTTATCAAGACAATTTATTTGAGGCTTGGAACACCCCCGCTGCATGCAGTGCATGCCACAAATACTCCCACCCTCCTCGAGCCGCATATGCTCCTGAAGCCGAACCGCAGAATCTCAGTGCTCTGCAGCCTTATGTCACTGTCAATTTATAGCCCGAATTAGAATGACTAGATTTGGCAAGGTGAGGCACACAGGTAAACTCAGCTCTTCTTAAATGCAAATCCTACAGCGGCATCTGTGCAGTCTCTTGCGAGGCAGATGGTCAATCATCACAGAGGAGGAGGACAGGAAGGGCAAGTGCTAGCTTGGTTTTAAGGACAATGCAGTAAGCTGAAGAGAGCTTTGCAAATGTCACACACTCTTTTTCCAGGCATGCAGAAGGCGAGTCAGTGCAGAGATACATATTACAAAATCCCCCAGAGTTAGCTTTGCATTGCCATCTGACAAATGCACAATGTATCTAACAATCCCACCTCCCTGAAATATATTTCTCTTTTACTGGACAGGAAATAGTATACATCTAGTACCTACTAGCAAGATACTATGATACATGCTTCATATAATCTCATTTAATCCTCATACTGGCCCTTTGAAGTGGGTGCTATTATTATCATATTTTATAGACTAAGGCTCAAAAAAACTGGCTCAAGGTCACAAAGGTCAAACATGTGGAGCCTTGCAAAAGAGACATTTTTAATTTTGCTTAACCCAACATTACTTCAAGCTATATTTTTTAACTGTCGTGTAGTACTTGGTAACAAATGTTCTCTAGACTATACTCTGGAAAATGCAGCCTTATAGCATATAATTTTCTCCACAAGGAAAAAGAAACAATAATATTATGAGATTAGCTGCTATAGTGTGATTTATAAGCTGAGTGACCCACTCCCACAGAGCAGCCTTGCAAAGTGTTACGACTCAAATCCATGCCTCAAGAAAATAACACAACGCATTACCACATACCATGCACCTATAAGGTCTCATGTAAATATCCGAAACTATGAATGCTGAATTCTGAAATGCCAGAGGTTCGGGGCAACAGTATAGAAAAACTGATAGAAACCTAAACTCAGGATCCACTCAAACCTCAAGTCTACACCAATAAAATAGCTTCGGTCCTCCCATCATCTGGGACAACAGACTGAGGGCAACATTTGGTGTTTGGATCCAGAGCCTGTTACCTTACAAAGCACAGGGACATCTGTGCTTCCCAGAGCCGGCGTTACAGATCAGCTAATTAAACAAGTCTGCCAACTTGTAAAAATACCAACAAATTCATTCCCTAGGTTGCTGGAATATCATATCACTTCCATCAGTTAAAAGGCTTCCTGCCTCCCAGTCTAAGATAGCCACTGGAAAAAACAAACCTACTCTGCCCAGAGCCAAGCTCGGTGTCGCCTCAGCTGTCGGCACCTTCACGGGCTCTGCGGCAGCGGCTACGTCAAGGAGTCCTTCCCCAGAGCCTTCATGCTTTGCCAAGGAAACATGAGTTTCTATCACAAAAGCATCAGGCATGGGGACAGCCTCCCCCAGGCCTGGAAAAAGCCTGAACCACGTCTCCCGTTCCCATGACCTGGGGGTACGGGATGCTGGCCTTAATGAAGCTAGGGGAGAGACAGGTACAGCCCCCTCCTCCAGGAGGGTACATCTGGCCTTTATTGTTAATTCTGAGGAGGATCCCGAGGGAAAACTCCCTTTGAACTTAGTTTCCCTGAAAAGACTAGGCAGGTGAACGAAACTGTCTTAGCGCCCCAGGTCTTTTAAGTTAGCTGCCCATTTCTGCCAGTGGTAACATGTAAAACCAATCAAAATGAACCCCCCCCCCAACATGTTATTTATCATCTTGGCTGCCTTCAAGAAACTTCCTCCTCACTTTGTACTCTTCACTACTGACTCCTTGCCTCCTCTCACCTCAGTTTATCGTACTCCCGTGATCTCCCCACAACCACCGCGCATCCCATGTGAAGCTAGCCTAGCTCTTCAGCTCCGGGCGAGAATCTGCCCCTTAAGGTGTGTTTGCTGCAGCTGCCCTGAGTCAGGAAAAGTTCATAGTCCGACAGTGACCTGATTTAGCCCCTCCGGGCACCCTCAGGCTTTCCCCACTGCAGGGCATAAACAGCCAGAGGAGCAGACAGACCCGGGATCACATCAGCGCTGTCAGCTACAGGTCGCGGGACAGTAGGCAAGTTATTCAATTCCACTAAACGTGTTTTCTAATTTTAGAAAAACGCTACTACGCCAACTAGGGATAATGCATATAAAGTGCTTCGCCTGGAAACTTGTAGGTATGCCATGAAAGACTGTTTCTAAAATTATGATAAATAGCAGTCAGGAACAGTATTAACAATAATAGCTAATACTAGTATTAACGAGACATTCAGTTTACAAACTGCATTTTGAAAGAATGAAGACTCTTTCCTCTCATGGCATCTAAAGATTAAGCTTGGAAGGAATCTGGTCGAGGACACTAAATAGCCATGCTAGAAACTTTTGGGCAAATAAATCCAAAACTTCTCTTGCTTACAAAATAAGCGGCTGCCGGTCATTCTTGCAGGGACTAAATTTTGAATGCTCTAACTAGTAGTGATCTCAGAGAGTCATAAAGATGAGTAAACTGAAAACAGGAGAGAGAAATCTAGGCCTCATTGATCATACGGCAGAACTGGGAACCATGGGCTTAGGGATGAGGCTTTCTAGATTGGAATCCCAGCTGTACCACTTCCCGTGGAGCCCTGGGCAACTTACTTGACCTCCCTAGTTCTCAGCTTATCTAAGAAAAAGGGGCTTCAAAATAGTATTTTCATCACAAGGTTATTGTAAAAATTAAATGAGATTATGTCAATAAAGCGCTTAGTACAATACCAAACAAAGTATACAATCAACTGTGCAGTAAATGATAGTTTTTTAGTAGCGGTGGCAGTAGCAGCTGCAGCCACCATGCAGCCAGTAAGAAGAAACAAATAGGCGCTTTTCAACAGGCAGGCCATACCCAGGGTATCAGAAACACACATCAAAAATCAACATTCTGAGCGTTCCTTGGAGATTGTTTTAGTGGACCTCAGAATAAAAGGATTAGAGATGACCTACAATGTCAAATCTCCATCCAGTGCCTGAATTCCCACCATGGGGCAGTTTCCTAAATGTCTCTATTTCCTATACCTCTATCAGCCCCTTGGGAGCTTAAGCTGTGAGCAAAACTGGAGAATTCTGGCAATGAAATAAATCTTTACTGAGTACCTACTTTGAGTCAAGCCCCATGAAAACACTGGTGACATAATTTCGAGCAAAAGGAGACCTGAAGAGAGCTCCTCACAGAACAACTGACCTGAACACAGGGTATTTGACTGGGTTTTTTTGCAAGACTTAATCGTATTTCCTTTCATGACAGCTTCCTAAACTGCATTTATTCTTCCTGCATCTGAATGGAATGCTAATCAAGTGCAAAACCATCTCCAGGCCACCAATGGTCACTCCCTGGGAGTGGCGAGCAGGACTGAAGTTAAGGAAGTCAGTGAGGACCCCACCTGACACCCTGTCCTATGTGAAAAAAGGATTCTGCAGGGTTTTTTTTAGGGCACTTAAGGCCCCTTGTTAACAGCTAGGATAAACTCAACAAGTTTTAGGATTGATCTCAAAGCTGCGTCGGTCTGGGACACACAAAACCCAGAAGGAAATGCTTGTAGGAAAGGAAGCTTTAGCTAAAATATGACAAGGACAGGTTAAATCAATAATAGTTTGCTAGAAAAATGCTTGCTTGTTCTCTTTTCCTACAAAACTGACAGACCTACAAAGGTTCCCTTGCACCTTCCACAGACATTTGGGTAATTGTCAACCCTGCCAATGCGACTCCAAGAATATAGGACAAGGGAAAAAAGCAAAGGTCTTGTCTCAATGAGTTGGAATGGACCCCCAACTCATCTTGACCCACTCAACTTTCTTTCAGTTCCTTTCTCTGCATATAACACACATAACTTAATCCTGAAATTCCGAGGAACGGCTCAGGAAGCAGATCCTGGGAGAGGTACAAGAGGAGATGGAAGTTTGGGGGAGCCTAGTGCGGGTTTCTCAGAGTCACTGAAATTTGGCGAAGCGACACTCAGTTCTATTCCAGCGTTCCCTTCCTCTCATAATTGCTATCTGTCATACAGCTACCCTTTACTGAATGCCAGGCACCTTTTATACGTATCTCTTATTTTTGTAATAACTATTTGAAGTATGTATTATTCCTCTTTATAACTAAGGAAACCACAGCTCAGAGAAACGCAATCTGTCCAAGGTCTCAAAGCTGATAAACAATAGAACTGAAGTTCAAATCCAAGTATGTCCACTCCCAGCCATAAAACCATATCAACTCAAAAGATGTCGCAGCTCCCGAGCTGATGAGGCCCTGGGCAGTCTGGCTGAGAGGCGGTGAACTGCACCTGGGGATATTTTAAAATCTGCTTGTTTAACCCGAAGCGGACAGTGGAGGGAGGGCCACGGAGGCAGCACATCAGTGTGCGTCGGCAGTGATCCATTCAAGGGCCTTATAAACTTTTGACTACCAACCACTCTCCAGACATAAGTGTGCGGGTTCTTTAGTGTTGGAAAAGCCCATTACAGTAAAACTAGTAAAACGTAACTTAGGAGTCAGACAAAGCCAGGCTTGCATCCCTGCTTTGCCATCCACTGTTTGGCCTTGGTGAGTCATTTCATGTAACACTTTTCTCATCTGTAAAATGGGGAATAACGCCTGGACTATCCACCAGATAACTGACAGGATTAACAGAGATGAGTGCATAATCACGCATGGTTGCAGCTGATAAGGGCAGACACTTGCCCAAGATCAACTGGCAGCAGAGGAAGGAGTTTAGACCTCAAGCCTCTGATTCCCAGGCTGATTCAGCTTCCATTATATACTGTCCTTAAGGGTGTGTGTAAATATTCCAGCTAAGTCTAAGGGTGCATGTGAATGACTATTCTAGCTAAGTCTCTTTCCTTCTAATCCACTTCTATGTTTCTGGACTGGCTTCAGAATGCTATCGCTAGTCCTGGAGCTGAAAGAACAACTGCTGTTATTCTGTCCCAGGGGAAAGATGCCTAAAAGGGATCATTCAGAACAATGATTATGACTGTCTTCAGCTGTCACTCTATGCTATGAGGTTTTTGTTGTTTTTTTTTTTTTCAGGCCAATGACATCATACCTCACTTCCTAGTCTCTTACACTTCATCCTTTCTGCTAACCTGAAGCTCCTTCCCTTATCTACCCACTGGTCCAGGTCTAAGAGCAAATCAAGAACAAAGTTCAGGGCTCCTCCTTACCTAATCAGATAGATTATTTGATATTTAGCAAAACTCGCTGGGAAGACCTTTCATTAGAGGGGGATCAAGCTTAGATAATAAGACTAAGCAAGTCCAGCAAGGAGAGGGGGGAATATACAGGGTTTCAGAGATGTGAGTAGGAACCTAGCCCTGCCATCCTAGCTATGGAGCCTTAGACAAGTCACTTCCGATGCCTCTGTTTCCTTATGTGTAAAACTGGATATAGTAAAGCCTACTTAGTAGGGCCGTTATGAAAACTAAGTCAGGATCAAGTTCACCAAGTCAGGAAGCGATAGAGCTAGGATTTGAATCCATGGTACCCCACTCTAGGGCAGGGCTCCTCAGCTTTGGCACTACTGACATTGGGACAGACCATTCTTTGTTGTGGGGGCTGTGCAGTGCACTGAAGGATGTTTCACCGCATCCCTGGTGTCTACCCACTAGAGGCCAGCAGTATCCCACACCTCAACTGTAACAACCAAAAATGTCTCCAGCCATTGCCAAATGTCCCCTGGGGGACAACACTGCCCTGGTTAGGAACCACTGCTTCAGAACTTGGCACAGGACTGAATGCTCAATACGTATGAGTTCCCCTTGTCTCTCTCTCTGGCCCAAACACTTCATTCACAGAGCCACTGCCTCTTCTGAGCTGTAATGGACTTTATATAGGATTAATTCAATCTACTCACTTAACTGCTGAGGAAAATAAGGCCTGAGATCATGTTCCACTCACTCCCTGGAGGTCTCACGTACCATCTGCTATCACAGCTTGGAGGGCCGGGCAAACGAAGCTTAGGTAGATGACCTTGAATAGTTTCCTGCTTCAGTGCCCCTTTGACCGCTCTCTTCTCCCCCAATCCTACCACTTTCAGCAGCCCTGGGTTCACAGGGTTCAGGAAAAGAGATCTTTGATTAATGAGTGAGGGAGATTCAGCCTCTCACGGAGAAAGTCATGCTCCTTCAGGATTTAGGATCTGTTGCTGAACCCCTGAACATTGCTAAACTTCATACGCTCATGGTTTCATACATCACTTCCAGGTCCTAGAGTCCCCAGAACTCTCTTTGTTTCCCATGCAGACTTAAATTCCTTTAGCAGCCCAGGACACCAACTCACGCATCTATTCAGAGTACCCGAATTCTGTAGCCCAGCTATGACATCCCCCACCCCACCGTTCCGTCCACCCCAAATCCAGTTTCCAAACCCTCTTACAGTATAGAATTCAAATCTTTAGGCCTCGGTATTGTAACCCTCACCAATTCTTCACTCACGTGCCCCACATCCCTGACACAGATCCTTTAATCTGTTCTCACATCTGTGCAGCCTTCAACCCTGCATTCCAGCTTAACACCCCAATCCCACAGCCCGGATTTCTGCCCTCCCCCCGATCGGATCACTCAGTTCCATCAGGCACTGTGCCACCCCCAGACCTTGCGCCTTCCTCTTTTACCCACCCCCACCCATGTCATGTGTTGTCATCAAATCTTCACCAGCTCCCTTCTTGCAAATACGGCACTCCTTCCCACTGATTCCTCCCAGAACTCGCCCCCCCTCCCCCAGTTTTCCCCAGATCCCATCTAGAATATGCTTCCTCCTTATCAATTAGGATAGACCCTAACCCTGCTCCCTCTGATCTCAGATGTTGCAGCCCCAGAATCTTAGCGCCCCCAGGTACCCTCAAATCTCCTTAGATTCTGCACCCCAAATGTCATCAGGACTCACAAATTGCCTTCATGTTTCCAAAATTCTGCACCCTGACCCCTCAAGGGCCTTCAGATCCCCTCCCGTCTCCCAGATGCTGCACCGCATCTCTCCGTGGGGCCCCCACATTACCGCATACCTCCCAACATGCTGCACCGCGAAGCCTCTCAGAGACACCTGCTCCCCGCCCAGAACTGCACGTCCTCCGAGCTCCTCGGTCCCACCGAATCCCTCCCTCGCCTGCCCCCTCACAGCCCCACCCCCACCCTGGTCCTGCCCCTCAGATCCGGTCCCCATACTCTGCCATTCGGGAGTGAGACGGCCACTGTACATCCCCCACACCCTGCCTCTCACCCGAGGCCCGTGACTCAGGCAGTGGTCCCAGGTCCCCAGACCCTGCTTCCCGCCCCCTACCTGACCGCCGGCGGCTCCAACGCGTCAACTGCCTCCAGCCCACCCGTCTGCTGCCCTCTGCGCACGCGCAGCAGCAACTCCCTTGGCAGGCGCCAATTCGCAGAGCCACCTGTCTATCACTAGACCCCGCTTCCTGAGGCATGCTGGGGCTTGTAGTCCGCCAGCCCTGAGTGCTCTGAGCCCCAGCAATTAGACGGGTGCAAGCTCTCAGCTGAGACCTGTGGACCTTGGCGATACACAGGTGAGCTGTTTCCAATGTAGAGATAACGAAACTGAGGCGAAAGCCCGGGGCCTGCCTAAGTTTGCTCAGAGAGTCGGGAGTTAAACCCTACTCCAATTTGCATCTTAACCCCTTTGCTAAACCAGGACCTCCAGGAGTGGTCCTCAGCAAAGCCAGAGCACCTCGCAGGATGGCGTCTCTGAACCTCAGCGTTCCATCCTGAGAAATGGGCCGAGGGAAGAACACAACTTGACTGTGGGGAAGGACAGAACCTGGAGTCGCTTAGAAAGGTAGTGCTTCTGGGCCCCTATTTCTGTCTGCGATATGCCGCCGAAGCCTAGAGACAGGTTTATCCGATGAACAAATTGCTCTTTGGAAGGAGTTATTTTTGCCTACGCACTCGGGAGGCACCCTCGGCAGATGTAGTTATGGGAGCACCCTCTGTAGCTCCTGTCCATACAGACTGAAGCTACTCAGTAACCCAAACCCAAGTCTAGCTTTGGGGTACCAGGGAAAGGGTAGGGTCTTCCCAAGCGGGCAGTGGTGTGGCCTACTGGCTGAGGAGGACCCACGGCCCATTAGTTTGGGGCCAGTTACTGGTTTCTCTAGGTGGCCATATAGTTTAGCTAAGGAGCAGGAAGGGGTCTGATGTAGAATGGGCTGGGACTTGAAATGCATTGCAGGTGTGGGACCCTGCACAATGATAAAACAAACAGAAAACAGTAAGAAAGCTACTCTGTTTGAGCTCTTAGTAGCTGGCTGTCAGCTAAACACTTCACATGCATGGCTTACTTAATCCTCATAAAGACCCTATGAGACCAGCAGTTGTTGCCCAGGTGATTAAATGACAAAGCCATATGTTCATAAGTATAAAGCCCAGGTTGGAACCCAATTCTACCTGAATATCCACCCTCCTAGCCTTGTTTTATCTCTCTGCCAATTTCCCTATGACTAAATGGACATGCAGTTTGCTATAACGACTAAAATTATTAATATATAGTGGTTTGCATTTAATTAACGGTAAATATATATTTAATGGTAAACATATATATCATAATTAGCTCTTACAGTCTCCGAGCTGATGGTCCCAGGAGCCCCAGCTTCCAGAATTTCAGATATTCAGGATAACGAGAGGCTGGGTCAGTATATTTCCTGGCCCCCTTCTAGCACGCCTGGGGGCTCCGTGCGCTTGGACTAGCATAGAGCTCTGGGGCTACCTGAGGCTTCACGGACAGGCTTGCAGTCCGGATAGGATTTGACCAGACAGGCCAGGAATGATCTGAAGAGGAAACTCAGTCAGGGATTAAAAGGCCCTGGAATAGATTTTGCTGAAAATCAGCACAGCCAATGAGTGCAGAGAGAACTTTCCAGGAGAGCAGGGGTGCTTGCTTCTCCCACTTTTCTGGGTTCCTGGGAACTCCAGGGTGCTCACTGCCTGCTCAGCAAGTACCAGGACTTGTAATTTGATGATTTCTCACAAAGAACTTACCAGTTTGGGCTTTAATTCCCCACTTCCTTGTAATTTTCACCAGTGGACTGTGAAATCCCTGAAAGGCAACACCCGTTTCTCGTCATATCTATTAGCACAGTACTCAGCACATAAGAATTGTTGAGTGAGTCAGACTCAGAAATGTGACCTTAGGCAAATCACATTCCCTGTCTGACCTAGACTTATTCTAGCTGCAGAATAGCTCAGTGAGGTCAGTTGGGTAAGAGCTGACAACTTAGGGCGCACCAGCAATATACCAGGTACTTCAGAGATAGTGTCACAAGTCAGAACTAATGCCCTCGACAAATGATTGAAATCAGTATCAGTAGCTCCATCTTACCCTTGCCTCCTGGGAAGTGTAGGGCTATGGTGCAAATCCAGGCCAGTCAAGCCCATGACATGCTCTGAACCACCACCACCTAAAGACCACCCGCATTTTACAACACCAGCTCTCCTTTTTTTTGCAGTGAGATTTGCTGGTAAGACTCAAAAGAGAGAAGAGATGAAAATGCTTAGGAAGTTAAGAATACGGGTCAAATCATAGCTGTCATTATGGACCATACAGCATGCTCCTGCCAAGGCAAAGGCACTCAGATGAGTTGTTATGAGAAGCATCACCAGAGAAGAGCAGGGATTGTCCTCTGGGTTTCTGCCATGCTGGAGACTCAGTGTGGCCTGTGTCACCGGAAGTGGCCAGTAGCCACTTTAGACAGGGATCTAGGGTACTTCTACCATCCCCCATGTCAGGTGGGGAAGATGGGAGAGATGCTGTCAAGTATTTTCTTCCCAGCCTTGAGACCTGACTTATATCCTCTTCTCAGACAAGATAGGCAGGTTGCACCCTGTTTGCTGAAAACCACAGGTACCAGCCCAAAGTCTCAGTTCAGGGCTGATGATATTTTTATATTGCTTTTATCCCAATCACAGAGAGAAGCTAATGGTACTCCTAGTAGTCTCGGGATGTAGTTCAAGCATGCCTTTACACAGCAACAACAACAACAAAAATAACAGCAGTTCTTTTTTCTTTTCTTTTTAAAGATTTATTTATTTTTAGAGAGAGGGGAAGGGTGGGAGAAAGAGAGAGACATCAGTGTGTGGTTGCCTCTCATGCCTCCCCTACCGGGGACCTGACCCACAACCCAGGTATGTGCCCTGACTGGGAATGGAACCGGCGACCGTTTGGTTTGCAGGCCAGCACTCAGTCTACAGAGCCACACCATCCAGGGCTCGCTCTTTTCTCTTAAAAAAAAAAAAATCTGTGTCTGACTCTCTTTTCTTTTAATATTTAAGTTACTTAACATTTAAATTAATTACCATACTGACTGCAGAAATCTCAGAGTGAAGTAAACACCCTAGGAAAACACACTCATTTTAATTGTGTGACTTTGCATACCCTGGTACAATGTTAGCATTCCTCATACACAGAAACATTTTAAAAGTATTCTTCATGGAGCACTTGAAGTACAAGTATACCTCAGAGATATTGCGGATCCAGTTGCAGATCTCTGCAATAAAGCGAGTATCACAACAAAGCAAGCCATAGGAATTTTTTGTTTCCCAGTTAGTCTATTAAGTGTACAAGGTCACATGTGTAGTTGTTGACAGGATTCAGTTTTTTAAGGTATAAAAACATGTATATACCTTAATTAAAAAATACTTCATTGCTAAAAATGCTAACCATCATCTAAGCTTTCAGTGGTCATTATTACAATAGTAACATCAAAAATCACTGATCGCAGATTATCATAAATATGATAATTTAAAAGTTTGAAATAGTGCAAGAATTACCAAAATGCAACACAGAGACATGCAATAAGCAAATGTTTTTGAACAAATGGTACCCATAGGCTTGCTTCAGTTCCGGGTCGCAACAAACCTTTACTTTGTGAAAGAACACAGTATCTGCAAAGTGCAAAGTGAAGCACAATAAAATGAGGTATGCCTGTATTCTATTCAGCATTTTAATATAATAGCTTTTCATTTAACATTTAAACCACCTGAATCAGTTACTTAGGACTGTCATAACAAAGTATCACAAACTGATGGCTTAAAACATAAGAAATTTTCTCTGTCATAGTTTTGGAGGCTAGAAGTCTGAAATCGAGGTGTCAATGTGGCCTTTCTCTGAAATCTCTAAGGAAGGATCTTTCTGTGCCTCTTTTAGCTTCTGGCGGCTCCAGGTATTCCTTGGCTTGTGGTAGCATAATTCCAATTTTTGCCTAGCTTCATGTGGCCATTTTCTCTCCCTGTGTGTGTGTCTGTTTGTTTTGTGAAGATACCAGTCTTATTAGATTAAGTATGACCTTCATCTTAGCTAGTTAAAACTTCAGTATGACCTCGTCTGACTAATTGTATCTACAATGACCCAATTTCCAAATAAAGTTACATTCTGTTATGCTGGAGATTAAGATTTCAACATGTATTTTGGGGGACACAGTTCAAGAATAGCATTGCCATATGAGCTAAGTATTGTTTTCTCCATTTACAATGAAAATCTTTAGTTTAACCTTTCTTTTGTTCTTTTTAAAGTGGGATTAATACTAGCAAAGTCACAAGATTTGAAGGAGCAAAATAAAATATTGGATTTTAAGCACTTACATTTTAGCATGTTGCCTAACATCTATTAATGTTAATTGTGATTATTATTATTATGAAGTTTGTTTGTTAAGTCCATCATTATGTAGTAGAAAAGGTGAGACCTAAAGTCAGACCTGGGTCAGAAGCCCAGTTCCACCCACCTGCAAGGTTCTTTTGGAGAATGGGTTAGAAGATAATTTGAAGTAATGCTTGGTAACTTGTTGCAAGACAAGTTATTTAACCTTGGACAACTGATTTAGCCCCTCTGAACTTTACTTTCTACCTTTGCAAAATGGGAATACTAATAGCTATCTACCACATAGGGATGTTGTAAATGTTAGATAACTTAATAGAGCTAAAGTTTTTAGAGCGCTGCCTAATAAAGAATAAGTGGTCTATGAATGTTAGCTACTATTATGTTATTATTATTGTTATTATTACTCTTCTCAGCAAAAGATTGTCTCTCTCTTATTAGCAACTGAATTCTGATGAGGAAGTGGAATCTCTTGCTTACAGGATGCAGGAGAGAAAATTAAAACTCTAGTTCATCCTAAGCAATTTTATCTGAGTCTAGAGGTTTATAATTGCTTAAATTTTCATGAAATAATACAAACTTATATCTGTCTACCATCTGACTTACCTATCATTGTATAACAAATTACCTCTAAACTTTGTGGTTGAAAAATGGCATACACTTGTTATCTTACAGTTTCTCTGAGTCAGGAATCAGTACAGCTTAGCTAGAACCTCTGCTTCATGGTGTCTCACTAGACTGCATCCCAGTTGTTGGCCAGGGCTGGGTTCTCATTCCAAGGTTCGACTGGGGAAGGATTGGCTTCCAAGATCACGGATGTAGTTGTTGGCAGGACTCTGTTGTTTAAAGGCTGCTGGACTGAGGGCCTCAGTCCCTTGATGGCTTTGGGAGGAGGCTGTCCTCAGTTCCTTGCCCCGCAAGTCTCTCCACAACAGCTTGTTTCCTCAAAGCCATCGAGAGAGAGTCTGTGAGCAAGACAGAAGTCATAGTCTTTTGTAACCCGGTCGCAGAAGTGACATCCCCTCAACATCGCTGTATTCTGTTGTTTGACAGCAACCCCAAGTGAGAGTTAGGGTTGAGTTGTTGTTTAGGGTCACGGTTAGGGTTAGTGTTAGGGTTAGCGTTAGCTTTGAGGCTGAGGTTTTGGTTTGTGCTAGGGTTAAGGTTCTATTATGATAAGGGCTACTTTTAGATTTAGGGTTAGGGTAAGGGCTCGGTTAGGTTTTGAGTTAAATCTAGGGGGAGAAAAAGCAAGTTACTCAGGTGGAAGAGAGTATAAGAGGCAGCGCCTATCAGGAGGTGAGATGCTGAGTCAGGGGCTGCCTTCCTCTTGCGCATCTCCTCCCTCCCCCTCCCCTCCTCATTCCCTTCCTCCCTCAGTTCCTCTTCTTTTTCTTCCAACCTCAATTTCTTATTCTGTGTGCACATGTATGTACTGCACGTATGTACATGTTCACCTGTCTGTTACTAGTCTACTTTCTGCTGAAACTCTTGACTATAACCTCCAAATGCCATAGTCAGACCCTGTGTTTCTCAGTCTAGCCTAAATCTGGCATATGGTAAGTGTTCCATAGATGTTTGAATTCAATTTAAATCTTCAGCATGAAGGAGCATTTCAAAAGAGTGAGCTTTCTCCACCACTTTAATATAACATTATATCGCTTAGACTTAGATAAATATAAACATTTACAAAGTTCCCCTTTAACCTGTTCATGCATTTATGATGATGCTGAATATTTAACAAGTGTTTTTCTAATAAATATAAGTTTTTATATTTATTTACCATGGAAAAAAATGTTTGAAGAGTTTCTCTGGCCTTCATAAGTTGTCAACCTGATCACAGTTTGTCAAGTTGCCAAGCCTATCTTTGAACATTTAACCATCACAAAGAGACTGTGTAAATGTCCTTGTGCAGGGAGATTTTTTTGGTTTGTTCTTGTCATTTTGTTTTGTTTTTTTATTTCCTTGCACTTATATGGAAACAGGTGATTCAAAACTTTGAAACTTTATTTTAATATCACATATATTTGTGTACATTGGCCAGACCCAATTTGTAATGGTTTGCACTAGTGTGGATGGTCAAAGGTCCGCAGTAATCAAATCTTGGCTGAGTAGGTGCTTGACAAATGCTAGTAACAGTGAAGGCTTGCCCAGAGAACATTCCCTGTGTGGTGTTATCAATTTCAACTAAACCCAATGCTGGGAATCATCCCATGGGCCTTATTTCTGCCAAATCCCACCCCACAACCCACTCCAGACTTCCTGTCCTCTTGGCTCCAGGACCTCAGCCAGCTTTCTCTTTATGGCGGCTGCCACTACTCACTCCATCCATCGGTATCTGTAAGACTGGCTGGGAGCCAACAAAGAGAGAGTCTTTTCCCCCCACCCCATCCCTTCCTCTACCACGCGGATTCTCACGTCGCAGCTATTCATGATCCTAACTTATTTGTCTACAAATAGGAAAATTTGACTGCTATTTTTAAATTTTTAAACCTAATACAAGTGAAAATGCATTTGGGAGGTCCAACACAGTACATAATGCAGATGCGGAAAACCCCTCTTCATCCCACCCCTCAGCAATCGTTGCCTCTGGAGACTTTATGGGGCTCTTCTGGCAGCCCTCTTTTCTCAGTGTTTCATTGAGAAACGTGCACATGCACGGAGAGAGAACGGCAGCGGGGACCCCTGTGTGCTCATCACCCTGCAACACTTGTCAATATTTTGCCAATTTTGCTTCAGCGATCCCTCACCTCCGATTTGTTGTTTGTTGCTAGAATCTTTTAACGCAAATCCTAGATTTTGTGTCACTCTGTAAATGATATGATATCTCAGTATGTATCTAACAGATAACTATTTTTTAACAATCTCAACACCATCATTACATCTTGCAGTTCATATTCAAATTTCCTTTATTCAAAATAGCTTTCTATAGTAGATATGCTTAAATAAGGATCAAAATACTTGTTGTACTAGGTCTCCTTTAATCAGTAATAATTATACCTATAATTTTGCTATTATTTGTTAAGGACATTGGCTTCTTGTTTTTTAGGATGTTTTGTTTTGCAGAGTAGCTGATTGCTTTCTCTTGGTGTTTTTTAACTTGTTCCTCTCTCCTAGGGATTTATCACTTTGTTGTTTGTTTGTTTTGTTTTGTGGATCTTTTTGTGGAATGATGAAGACTACAGACCTCCTTTACAGAATAAACTTTTTAAATGGATAAAATTAAATACATGAGGACTACACAAGAAAGAAATTATATCAAGATATAGTTATCAAACTATAAAAAAAAAAAACCAAACCCAAATTTGTGGAGTAATATATGGACCCTTTTATTAATGGCAAGATTTAATGAAGTCTCATAGTTATAATTTCTAATTTGCGTTGAGCATAAATAATTAAAATATCTGTAACAACTCTATTGTAATAGAAATAGATGAGAATTTGATTGTGTCAAAGTCACAGGAAATGCTACACTTCTATAGCCCATTGCCTCCATGTATAATTTAAGGAAATGCTAAACTGCATTCAGAGGATACTGAAAATAAAGATGTATTTTTCTCTGCACAAGTTCACAGACCCTTGAATTCTGTCCATGGGCCTGAGAAGAGCCCGCTGAAGTAGACAAGCTGTGCCACGCCCTTCCTATGGCATCACCGCAAAGGCACTAATGTCTGGTTCACTACTTTTAGTTATGTTAAGATTAAGCCACTATAAGTCTGATCCATTGATTAAAAGTATTCTCATCAGCCTTTCTCTTAATGGCTTTAGGATTTTTTGACGATATCTGACTCGATTTTGTTAGATTACAAAATAGTCATTTTCTAATTCTGTCATTCTTCCCGCCTTTATAACCTGCAATATTTCCATGAATAAAAACGTGGTTACCCTGAAATCCATTTCATATGATGAAAGATTGACTAATATTTGAATCTTTTATTAATTTTCAAACTGCTGAGCTGGTTTCCTAGCTATCCCCAATGGGGACCAATGAGCTTTGCTTTTTTGTTTTATATTTGAAGAACATTATGAATTACAAGAAATTTATTTATTTGCTCTATTTCAACTCAATTGCAGTCATTATTCACTTTGATGTTCCATTTGTTCAATGTTAGGCCAGTGTGAGCCCTCCTAAACTGGCTTCTATGTCCTTTTGAAATGACCACATTAGTCTTTGGCAGCTATCTTGCTTTTGGCACAGCAAGGTACCCCAGGCTCAGCTTGTACCATGCCTATTCCATACTTGGGGTAAGGAAGTGTTCCAAGAATCTTTTGTTCCTTTTAGTGGGAAATGATATTTAAAAACAAGAGTCTGGGCATTAAGGGTATTTATTACTATTAGGTTGCCGTTACTACTAGGCCTTTTCAGTGGACAGAGCTATAAAATATTTATTTTTTTAAAAGAGAAAAACAGGTTATAAGTTTATGTGATTTCTGTTTGAAAGATCAATGTGCAGAATATTTCTTCTTTGATTTTATACCTGGGTTGGTTGCCTTTTATACTGATAATCTTAGTTCCTAAAGACAGTAATGTAATGGCTTGTTTGCTATAGCCCACAATATACACATAATAGTTTCAAAATAAACAATACCAATATTAGAACTAGCAATAAGTCCATTGCATCTAGTCTAAGATTTATTTTCAGATTATTTTTTCTTTGGAATATTTCTAACTGGGCATGTAAAATCAAAATACTGCATTTTAAAGTTACTCAAAATAATTATTTTCTCTTTCATAGCTAGGTTTTTCTTTTCAGTTTGCATGTAATTTGTAGAGACTAGTGCTTCTTTTATGATTTAAGATAGAAGAAGGATTTGTCCGTAGATTCTGATTTCTGATTTTAAGGGTTTTAGGACTAAGACACTAAGAAATAAATAATTTTTTGTAGTTCTGAAGCTAATACTTGTAGAACAACATATACTCCAAACACTCTGACTTTTGTCTTTGTCCCTTTGTTTTCTTGCTTCCTTTGTGGGTAATCATTTGTATTTGTTTTGGTTAATTGTTTCAGTGGTTTTAGTGAAAAATTATATCTATGTGTATAACCTCAATATCGATTTTTATGTAATATATTCATATAATATGTATATATTTATATTTCTTATTTCTTACATAAAAGAAAGTTCTATAAATGTTTCTGCACTTTGATTTTTCCATTTAATAAAACACATTTGCGATTACTCCATATCCCATGTAGGCTGCGCTAATTCCTTTTTAAGTATAGACTCCACTGTGTGGATGCACCCTAGTTTTTTGGCCAATTCCCTACTGATTGTCCGTAGATTCTGATTTTAAGGGTTTTGTGACTAAGACACTAAAATGAGCAGAAGTAACAGAGATTGCATATTCAATTTCCAGAATTTATAGCTGCCCAGGCCTGAATCTCCAGCACGATAGCAGATTGCAGGCAACTTAAAACAGTGGAAAAGTGCTTACAAGTGAGACAGGTCAAGGTGGAAGTTCAGTTCTCCTCGGCCTATGACTTCACTTCTGTGAGTTTCCATTTCTTCATCTTTAAAATGCAATAATGAAACATGGTTGTTAGGATTAATGCAGACCAAATGAGACGTAGTATACAAAGCAGGTAGCAGAGCGTCTGGCTTGGAATATATGCATGTAAACTCATAGTTATTAATACCGATTTTACTGATTTCCTCAGTGATGAGACATGGAATCCCTGAGGAGTCTTCGTCCTTTATTGTTATTTTATTTTAATTTAATTTTTTTTGATGGGTGGACTCATTCATCCCTCTCCCTGACCTGGGCAGCACAGCTACATGGAAGGGGGAAGCTAATGGACGAAGTAGGTCACTTTGAATATGTTTTCCAAAAATATTGCTTGTCAGCATAGGTGATCTTTTAACCTGGGTGTTGGTAAGATTTTGGTGGAAATAGTTGCAAGTGTGGCAGCCACACTGGAGTCCCCTTAGATAGTGATCAGAGGGTGGCCCTTTGTTTTCTGGTGGCTCTTCATAACAAAGCCTCCAAGTGACCCCACCCCAGGTTCATGCCCTCCTCAACCTCTCCATTGGCCCCACAGCAGCCTGATAATGCCCCGGGCCTGCACTCCTGCCTAATGGTCCTGTTCAAGCTGGAAAATCTGGGAATTTCCATGTAAAGTAAGTCATTAGCATCTCAGAGGCTTCCGTTTGCTAACCCGTCCAGGCATGATTCCTTTGGGCATTTCCTCCTTGATCCCTAGCCTCAGAAGCTACTGGAAGGAGGAGGAAGGAATTGAAGAGGAACTCTTGGACTCCTTCCTTAAGGGATACATTTTAGCACAGTTTTTAGAAAGGAGAAATGGGATCTCAGGAAGTAGAAGGCAAGCTTCAGATTAATAAAGCTTCTGTGCTCCATTGGATGGAAAAGAGTCTTCGGAGTCAGACCCAGAATGCCTGGTACAGCCTTTGGCTGCAGGCTGTCACCTCTCAGAACCTCGATTTCCTCAGTCGTAAAATACAGTTATAAAAATGGCGATATTCCTTGTCCAAATCACGATTATGAGGATTCAGTGAGATCCCTAATGTCTTGTGCTTGGCAAAGAAGAGAAGCTCAGCTAATGTGGATTTCCTTTCCACCCTCTCTCTTTTTTCATGGATTTGCCCTGTCATATCTTAAAAATAAAAGTACGTTGTCATGATAATACTAGTAGCAGTAAGAACTGAAATTCCTTGGGTGGCACGGGTATACATTATTTTAGATTCTAACAGCAACTTTGCCTCGTTGGGGACGTTATCCTTATTTCATGCATAGAAGAGCAGAGGCTCTGAGAGAGAGAGGAAGTCTGTCAAGCTTGGCTGTGGTTACCTTTTGGATGAATTAGGAAATGGTGCCGTCCCGTGGATTCCAGCCTGTGAGCTCGGGTGTGGCTTGCAGGGCTGCCTGAGGCTGGATTCAGTTTTCACTCCCTCGCCCTCCTGCCTTGTCAGGGTTGTGCAGTACACCCTGCACAGCTGTGCCCAGAGGCCCGGGATGCATGCATAGAAGTTCCAACCCAGCTGTGTCTCCCATTCAGACCACATCCTTTCCACTGCCACGTTGGCGTTTACTTCTTCCTAGTACCTTCAGGATCCCGCTCCATCGATGATCTCTTCTCTCTGGCTTATCTCCAGCCCCTCCCCTCTCCTCCCTTCTGGCTTCTCCTTCCTAGCTGATATTCTCAATCAAATCTGTACTCCTGGGTACCACCAGGACTGGAGCAAATCATTATGCACAATTTCACTGCTATCATCCCTTGCCAGTGCCTAGCTCCAGAGTGGCCCTGCATCGGCCTTTCTAAGCAAATGCTTGTCCAGAATCCTTGTACTTTCCACTAGACTTCCTTGGGTCAGAGCCCAGCCTTGACTGTCTTCCCTGCTGTCCTCAGTGCACACGCAGCAAGTTGCTTTGCACACAGTTATCATTCTTGGGCATCGAAGAACCTGTTTTTCCCAAGAGCAATCCCCTTAAGAAGGCACTAGAGGGCAGTAGGAGATCACACATGGTCTTCTTTAAAGCCTCCCGTTAAGTGCCATAGCCCACCTTGCCTCAAGAGGCTGGGGGAAATGCGAAGCTTCAATGCTGACTGAATGGCCGGAGGGATTTAAAAAAAAAAGTGGGAGAGGGGAGAGAAGCTGAGCACAACTTAGTCTGTGGGAAGGCCCACTTTTGGGTCCACTGAGCTGCTCTGGGATTCGTCACTGTGTCTCTTACTTTCTGTAGGACATAGAGCACAGCAGAACTGCATGGTATTTTTGTACTTACAAAAATATATATATATTTTGCAAACAAAAGACATCAGCCATCAACCACTACTGGGCTATTATTGGTCAGTGTCCAGGAGATCCTGTCCCACTAAAAGTATGACCATCCTCAGAGATTTAACCGCTTCCTCAGAGATTGAATTGCCTTCATTTGAAACAGGTATTTTCTTGTCAGGTGTCCTCCATGTCACGGTGAGCCTCAGATCCTTCATGTGTAAAAGGGGGCAGCGACCTCTACTCTGTAGGATGATAGGAAGGACATATGCGATCACAGGTGTGAATCAGCTAGGGCTGCCTCTCACGTTTGATGCTCAGAGCAGTTCAATGAGGAATTAGTATCCCCATTTTACAAATGAGGAAAGTAAATGAAAGAAGTGACTTACCCAGGTTCTCAATTCAGATCATCTAACTCAATAGCTTTAGATTTAAGCGTCCAATTTTATCCTTGTCTACTGTGTTCCACTACGTAGGAAGCAGGCATTTAAGGAAAAGTTCCTGACAGTGTGGTTAAAGCCCCAGCAGGTCACAAGGGAACATTTACAGTTTCAGACGTGCACAAAAATTGGATAATACTGAGGTGGTGGCCAAGGGCTAGACCAAATGACTCCGATGATGCTCTTGACAACCTAGAACTTGGAGATAAATTGCTGATTGGGTTCTGTTTGTTATTGATCCTCCCAATATTCTAAGATTTATGTGCTAACATTATGGATATTTTACAGATGAGAAAACAGAGCCTCAGGGAGGTTAAGCAAGTTGTCTGAGGTCACCCATCTGGAAATAGAAGAGCTGGAATTCAAACCCAAGCAAGTCACTGTGCTATAGTTGCCCCTCTGCAATTTATAGTTGCTCCCTGTGATAAGGTTTATTACTTGTGTATTTATGGAAGAAGCTGTGAATTAGGTTAGATTAGGAGATCAGTTGCCTTAGAAATTTGACAGTTTTATGGACCTGTCTTCTTTTTAGTCTCCACTATGGCTTCCCCTTCCATTCCTCAAATATGCACACTGCACACACACTCAAACATATCCACCTTATCAGAAGCCCTCAAGGCTGCCCCACAGTTCCTGGAATGGAGAGTTCTTCCACCCACCTAGCTGGCTGGTTGATTTTATTCTCACCACCCAGTACGGGCAGGCTTGAGTACCGCAGAGAAGGCATCCAAATAGCATAAAGTGGATAACTCGGGGTCTGGGCCTGATACTTAGGATGAGAAATGCAGTTCCTGGATGGGAAACCATCTAGATGTAACAGAGCTGTCCCATAATGGAACTGGAGGCCTGAAGAGATAATGAGTTCTGCATCATTAGAAGTTTCCAGAAGAAGTTGGCAGATGATTTGGTAGTGAATGACACATCAGATGGAAATTCTGACCAAGTGACCTTTAAAATGCCTTTTACTCATGAGATCCTTTAGCCCACGGAAAGAGGTGGGGAGCCTGGGGGTATTGGGGGGGGAGGTGGCAGGAATAGGCAAGGTCCAAGTGTTTGCAAAAGAGAAGACTTACTGTGCAGGAGTGAGAATTAGTGCTGCACAATAGAAGGAGTAGTAGAATCAGGTACAACACACAAGACTAGTTATTAGCTGTGTGACCTTGGACAAATTACCTTACCTCTCTGAGCTACCATTTGTACATCAATAAAGTAAGTTTAGACCATCTACCTTTGGGACTGTAATGATATGTACTGAGGTAATGGGTTTGAAGTCTGATAAGTGTTACATGAATGGAAGACATTAAAGGAAAAAGGGGTCAGATTATACATTCATCTATTCAATTATTCAGACATTGACCTGCAGTCTATACTACATCAGCGAGTGAACTCTGCACTGGGGATGCAAATGCTTGTTAAAACCAGCATGGTCCATACCCTGGCTGGTGTGGCTCAGTGGATTGAGCATCAGCCTATGAACCAAAAGGTCACTGGTTCCTGGTCAGGGCACATGCCTGGGTTGCAGGCTAGGTCCCCAGTTGGGGGCATGAAAGAGGCAATCAGTTGATGTTTCTTTCCCTCTCTGTTTTCCTCCCTCCCCTCTCTCTAAAAATAAATAAATAAAATCTTTTTTTAAAAAGCATGGTCCTCACTTGTATGGAGCTCACAGTTTAGTTGGGGAGACAGATATTAATTTAACTAGCACATTAATTAAAATTAAAAATACAATAAGCCCTGTAATGGCGATGATGGTATAAATGGTTCAGTTAATAATACAAATTGAGAATAATCAAAATATAGTTTATGAATATATATATTGTTCAAAAAGTCAGGCATACCTCAGAGATATCGCGGGTTCAGTTCCAGACCACTGCAATAAAGTGAGTCACACATTTTTTCCCCCCAGTAGATAAAAAAGTTACGTTTATGCTATACTATACCCTATTAAGTGTCCAATAGCATTATGTCTAAAAAACAACTTATATGCCTTAATTTAAAAATCATATATTACTAAAAAATGATGACCATCATCTGAGCTTTCAGTGAGTTATCTTTTTGCTGGCGGAAGGTCTTACCTTCCATGTGGAAAAAGCACAATATCTGAAAAGGCAATAAAGTGAAATTCAATAAAGTGAGGTTTGCCTGTATATGTGCGAGTCCCCACACTCCTTGTAATGTATTCAATGGGATAGTATTTGCTCCTCATGAAAATTTTAGCAGAGTACATCTACTCTATTATCACTTTTATGGAATGGACAATGCTAGAGGCATTTTTAAGTTGCTAACACAGTTTCAAATCAGGAATTAGGATGTGCAGTCCAAGATTTTAAACAAAGTTCTACACCTGACAAATCGAATCTCCTTTCCCTCCACAGCAGGGACCTGAAGAGGTGGAACAAGATTGGCCTCTCTTCTGTATCTCTACCTTGCGCTCCTTTGTCCTCTCCCTCCAAGGTCAAAGCAGGAGACAGAAGCAGCAAGGATGAGGAAGGTCGCCTTTGCCCTGGGACCCTTGTACCTGGCTCTGTGTTTTCTGGCCCTGACAGATTTTTAAAGCTCGCCTTTGTTCTTGGGGGCTTTTCAGTGATCCCCAGTGCCGGGACTTCTCCCAACACCTGTAATTTCTCTTCAGCTGGCTGCTGCTGATCCCCTCTACCTTCTGTTTCTCTGGCTGCCCACCAGGGATGCCTTGGAGATCCTCACTGTGGGGAACCCCCAACCTGTTACAGTTCTTCTTGGAGAGGACTCTAAACAGTTCTAGGATAGCTCTTTCTACTGTGGGTTCCACATCTGGTCCAGGGAAAATACTAAAGCATTTTTCACATTGGCAACCTCTGGATTTGGGGCTAATCCCTGTGCATCCCCTCCTGTTCTGTGGCCGCAGCCCGCTAAAGCTTTTGCAGGTGGATAAGATCCTAGCCCACTATCTTCCCAGTTGCCAAGGACACATAGCGAGTTCTCCAAGAGGCACGCTTCAGGCCCTTTCTCAAAAAACTTGGGATGAGAAGGTGGCACGTTCTACATGTCCCACCTGGGATGTTGGGAACACTAACCATCAGGTAGTAATCTCTCTCCGCAAAGTAAATCTCCCCTAAATCCGCCCTGTCTACTCTCTGGCCTTGTTTTATCTCCTTGTTCTGGCTGGGGTTTCTAGAGTTATGCAACAAGTTAGGATTCATCTCCTTTGTAAATTCTGCATATAGGGGCTTGGCTTTAGGGTTTCACCTCTGTTCTCTCTTGGTGTCTCAATAGAAATGTTAACGTTAACATCCTGTTGCAACAACAGTAGTGATAATTAGGACAACCACAGCAAAACAATGATACCAGCTAAACGGATTGAGCGCTTCACCTTTGCCAGGCACCTTATTTAATCCCCACAATAACTCTCTCAGATTGGGGCTGTTATTTATAATTGGCACACTCACGGCGCTGAACTTTAACTGTTGGGCGGAGAAGTTCGGACTGCACAGCACACAGGTTCAGGCCTTGTTGGTGGCAGTTCTGCTGGCTCCTTTCCCTTTGTTAAGGACATCTGTGTGGGTCCTTGAGTCAGGCCTCAGAGCCATCGCTTCCCTCCAACAGGAGTCAGTAACTCCGCCTAAGAAACGATCCCATTTCAGCAATTCCTGGGAGGCCATTGCTGGAATAGAGGCCATTCTCCGTAATATAAAAGTCTCAGCCTCTTTCTCCCACCCTGAATGTTTCTAATTTGAGCCCCTCTGGTCCCTGGGGAGCCTTTAAATGCTTCAAGTGCAAGCCTGCTGCCAAGCAAGCCTATCTGACTTGGGAGGCAGTGCCCCGAGCTGCTGCTGAATATTGAACAAACATTCGCACGACTTTGGCTCTCCCAGAAGCCCTCAGTCTGAGGCCTTTGTTTTGTTTTCTGGATGAGGGCAAGTGGTGCCATCACCTCCTGCCGAAAAGCCCTGGCTGCCCTCCCAACAAGGAGTTGTCACTTCAACTGAGGCTTTTTTTTTTTTTTTTTTGGTGGCAACAAAATAATACCCAGCAGGAATTTGGGAGGAGAAAAAAGAGAGTTCAGTTGGCAGGTTCTCAAATGAATGGGCTGTAGTGTCATTGGAACTGAATTGGGCTTGAAACCAGACATGATCCTATTTTGGAAGCATTGTTCAGAGGGATGGGAAATGTGAACAGAGGATAAGTCTCTTCAAAAATGCTCTTTATCCTTGCCTGTTAAAGGCAGCCTGTTTTAACTGAACTCTCCCATCCCCTCAAAGGCAAGGACCTGTGTGAAAACCTAGAGGGAGTCAAAACAACTGGCAAATTGATCAGTTATTCATCTGTTAACTTTTCTATTGAGAGAGCTAATTTTGCTTTGAGAACAGGTCACTGGATTAGGAGCCATCAAGTAATTATCAGTGGTAAAATTCACAAACCTTAGCTCTTAGACTCATCAGTACTTTGATAAGAGCATAATGATGACGGTATGTAAATATATTACATATTCAAGTATTTATTAAAATCATTATTGAACACCTACTGTGTGTCAGTACCGTCTAAAGTGAATATGAAAATCAGCAAGGTAAATACTGTTTTTGCCCTTATGGGACTTTTCATCTGGAGACAATAAGGGGTGATAGAGCAGGTGCTGTGAGGATCTTTAATGCGAAACCCTAATAAAGATGGGTGGCAGGGGGGTGGAATTTAGGGAAGGCTTTGCTGAGGAATTGCACTTGAACTAAGATCTGAAGGATGAGTGGGAGTTAGCCAGGAGAGGCCGGGGGCTAGGGGAGGAATAGGGGAAAGTGGTCTGTGCAGAGCAGGGCATTTGCGGAAACTGAGAAAGGTACAGCGTTTATGCAAGGAACTTAAAAGCCAGTGTAGCCGAAAGTAAGAGAATTAGGAGGAACAGAGTAAGAGACCTGATTGGAGAGGCAGACAGGTTGTCTAGATCCCGCATTGTCTATATATTGTCTTAAGACACTTGGTCCTCATCCTAAGAGCAGGGATTTGCCATGGAGGAGTTTTAAGCAGGAGGAGAATATAGGCTTCACCTTTTAAAAAGAAGACTTTAGCTACAGAGTGAAGTTGTATCAGAAGCAATTAGCTTTAGCCATTGTAATGTCTACAGAAGAGTAATTAATGGAATGGCTAATGGTCTTCCCTGTTGCAACTTTCATCCAGATCATAACTTAGGCTTGACACAATCTCTGTGAAGAGAATCATCGTTGATAAGTGTGCATGGGACTTAGACGTAAATCCTTTTCTCCATTTAGGTATTGGGTTTCTTACTTCTTCACTAATGGAGCTGGACCAGACGATACCCAAGTGCTCTCCCTTTGTAAAACCAGCCCTTAATTTGGGCTGTGAATTCTGTACTGCTATTTCAGTGCAGTTTTCGGCCCACACTTTGGGCTTTTAACCCCACTGGTTGACCTGATAGATGGAAAGAAGCTAACAATTTAATAGACAAAAGCAGACCAGCAAAGATCTATAGCTCGTTTTGTTGTAGATGGGTAGTTATATCTTTAACCCAAAGGTTATGAATGTTCATTCGATCCAGGGGATTTCTTACCCCCAGCACCTTATTATGTTCCTTCTCAATTAAATTATGTGCATATGGCAAGTGCTACGAGGGGCTTGCCCCTCGACGGTGTTTTAAAATGAGATAAAAACAATGGCTAAAGTGGTGAATTGATTATCAAACAGACCGGGGTAATGTGCTGAAAAAAATACTCACTGTGTGACCTTGGGAAGTTATTTTCCTTCCTTCGGACACAATTTCCTCTTGTTTAAAGTGGGAGAGTTGTGCTAGGTTAGTGTTTTTTCAAAGGTGTGCTTTTTAATAGATTTTGAAACATGTCTTATGGAGAAAAGATGTCCCATTTTATTTATTCTCCTTGGAGACCCACAATCTAAGCATATTCATGGTCTAATTAATTTCAAAGTTTTTATTTTAATGCATCCATCATTAAAGTAAAAACTTTAAAGTGGCCCTCTGTCCAAAACTCAGTTTCCCCATCTGTAAACCAAGGCTAGAGCAGAGGTTTCTGAACTTTTTCTGCAAAAGATCAGAGAGTAAATATTTTAAGCTTGAAGGCCATGCAGTCTTTGTTGTATCCACTCAATTCTGCCATTGTAGCCCTACACAATAGAGAGAATGAGGGTGGCTATGTTCCAATAAAACTTTATTTACAATAACAGGCAGAGGGCTGAATTTGACCCATGGGCCATAGTTTACTGACCTCTGGGTCAGCGTGTGTGCTAACTGCTTCCTAATGTCCTTGCAGCTCTAACACGCCCTCCCCCTTCTCTCCTGAGTGGTTATTCACTCCCAAGTTTGAAGTCATTATTCTCCAAAATTATCCCTCTGGCCTGCACTTCCAAAAGTCATCATCGTCTTCTTTCAATGTGTCTGTATATAAGCCTGTCTCCATCTCCCCAGCTGCTGAGATGCCTTCTTCACAGCTTTGTTTTGTTTATCTTAGTAACTACCCATCTTTAATCCCTCTGAAGGATTGGTTAGCTGGAATACGCCTTGTCTTCCTCCCCCGGAGCCTTTGATCTGATGTTCATAAGCATTTGCTGACAGCCAGACAGAAAAGGTGGAGCCCAGATCCCAGGCCCGAGGGCCCTGAGAGTAATGAATGGAGGCTGCATGTATTTGTATTTCTAATTGGCAAGCCCATTTCCAGTTCAGCTGCATGTCGCTGCAAGCCCAGAGCAAGAGTAGGAGACCACCCTTCTTTTTCTGCCAGGCTTTGGTGCCCAGGGCCCCTGGTTCCACTGAGGGAGGAGCTTGCCTTGACTTTACCAGGCTTGGCAGAAGCTGCCATCTGTAGTAACCTCTGCCCCCTAGTTCAGCGCCCCCCGCCCCCTGTTTTGCCACTCAGACTACGCATTGCACAACTTTGCAGATACCATTCATATAGTCTGTAACATAAGTAGAACCTTCTGGGTTGTACAGATCACTTTCCTTCTTCAAGCTTTTTATTTAAGTTTAGCCTTTAAAAAAAAAAGGATTTTATTTATTTATTTTTGAGAGAGGGGAAGGCAGGGTGGAAGAGGGAGAGAAACACCAATGTGTGGTTGCCTCTCCTGGGCCCCCTACTGGGGACCTGGCTATCAACCCTGGCATGTGCTCTGACTGGGAATCAAACCGGCGATCCTTTGGTTTTTCAGGCTGGCACTCAGTCCACTGAGCCACACCAGCCAGGGCTTTAAGCTTTTTGATAGAGCCACTGATCCCTCTCTTCTTATGAGATCTTATGTAGAAGGCCACTCTATAAAACAGAGGGAAGTGGAACTGCTCTGTTTGAAGTGGAAATGTGGGTTTAGAGTTCTTCCGCCTGCTTGGTTTTCCTCTTGCCCTTATCAAGTGGCTCCCGAGGAGTTCCCTGGGATCCCTAGAATTCCTTGGAAGAATTTCGGAGCCCTTAGACTTGATCATGAAGGTCATCCTAACCATTCAGAGTTTCCACTCTTCCCTCTTTGATTAAGTATCAAAAACGTCCTTAGCACCATGCTAGGCAGCGAAGATAAGGTGGGGACAGGACTGGGAGACATGGCCCCTGGTCTCTAAAAACTGACTAGAGTGTTGGAGAGGTCAGCAGAAAATGGGACGAGACAGTGAGCTTAAGAAGACAAGGTCTTAGAAGTAGAAATACTTATCTGGAGAAGAAGGACTAGGGCAAGGAGAGGCTTCCTGAGAAGTCTCTGGAATGCGGCATCGATGGATGGTAAAGAGCTGGAGAGGCAGAGGGACAGTAGGACAGGGCGAGCAAAGGCAGGGAAGTAGGAGATGCCAGCTGTATGGATCAAAAGAGACAGAAGAGAATGGAGTACATGTGAGTCAGATCTCAGTGTGCATGTGAAGAACAGACAGGAAAGGAGTTTGAACAAGGGAAGAGCTGAGCACAGAAGGGAGGGGAAAGTGATATCTAATCCAGGCAGGCCCACCTCCTTCTGTCACATTTATCACTCATAACAGTTGCAATTGGTATTACTAATCCCATTTTACAGAATTAATTACTACAATCTCCTGGAGATTAAGAGATTTTTCCAAGGTTGCATTGCTATTATCAAGTAGAATTCAGATTTAAACTGAAATTGACTTGACTCCAAAGCTTGTATTTTCCATATTACAAGGGACTTCATGAAAAATGTAGAACTGGAGATGGTTCTTAAAAGAAAGGTAGAAATCCTGTAAACGGACAGTAGACAGGGAGGATTTCTGGTTGGAAAAAATATCTTTGAATATTAACATCTTGCAAGGTCCTTGGAGAATCCTCTCGTCGAGGCAGCCTTCTTTTAATATGGAGAAAGTGAGGCCCAAAGAGAGCAAGGGCCATTTAATGTAAATGGTAGAACAGGACTCCATTCTGGTCTCTGAACCCTCAGGCCAGAGCTCTTAGTAAAGCATCATGAACAAACCACTCTACCATTTTTTCCTTTCCGCTTGATACCAGCTCCTCAACACCTCGGGCTCTTTATGGGTTCAAGAGTCTGACCTTTTGAACAATACTGAACGTATCTCTCTCTCCCCAGAGACCACGGAGTTGGGCAGCAAGAAGGAGCTCAAGTCCATGCCCTTCATCACCTACCTCTCAGGTCTGCTGACGGCACAGATGCTGTCAGATGACCAGCTCATCTCAGGTGTGGAGATCCGCTGTGAGGAGAAAGGCCGCTGTCCGTCGACCTGCCACCTTTGCCGCCGACCGGGCAAGGAGCAGCTGAGCCCCACCCCGGTGCTGCTGGAAATCAACCGTGTGGTCCCACTTTACACCCTCATCCAGGACAATGGCACCAAGGAGGTGAGCCCCCTGACGGAGCCTCTGAGTCAAATCTAAGTACCAACTCTCCTACCTCCTGCCCCGTGGGCCCTTCGTTTGTCAGGACTGTTGTCATTGTCGTCATCATCGCTGCAATGACTAGCATCTATTGATGCCTTACCCTGTTTTAAGTACGTAAGTAGCTTGGTAATAACACAAGCTACTTTGACCGACAAACTCTCTAATCGCAATGGCTTAATGCAGTAGAATTTATTTCTTGTTTGTGCAGAGTCCCAAACAGATTTTTTTTTCCTTTATGAATATCTTTCCTCTGAGGAATAGTTCAGGGATCCAGCCTGTTCCATCTTGTGAGGTTTCCAGTTAAGGTGGAAAAAGAAAGAACATCGGGGATTGCATGTGAGCATTTTAAATAGGCCAAGGCTGAAAGTGGCGAATGTCCCGTCTAGCTGGTTAGAGCCCAGCTGCAGGGCACACCTGTCTGCAGTGAGATAGGGAAGTTTGTTCTATCTGGGTATCTAGGAGAAGAGGTGGGTTTGGTGAACAGCTGGCAGTACCGGCCTCAGTACTGTACTTGGATTATCTTACTTAATTCACCCTTCAAAGCTATGTTTATTTTATAAGTATTGGGTGGACTCATATGAAATTGCAGATACTTGATCATCTTTTATTTGTAAAAATGGCAATTCCATATAGATTATTTTAATGTCATACCTCCTTTACAAGTGCAGAAACCTCAAAGAGCTTTATTCATTTCCTGAGAGTTGGTTTGCTTCCGAGACAGTAGGTTTAATTGTAAAATTATATTTCCTCCTTCCCCTCTTTCTGCATGTCTCACTTTGAATGACGGCATGTCAGGGCTTGAGGGGGCCGTATCCATGATTCGGTTCGCTGGTTTGCAAATTGGTGTTCGTGGCACACTTTTTCCAAGGGCAGCCTTCAGGAACCACAATCCATAAAACCAGGAACAGCGATGCCACTCCTTCCGTGAGGAAGAGGAAGGTGGCTAAAGCATTCCTACTTGGTCCTTGCTCTCCTCTCTGCAGAAACCCCTTGACAGCTTAGGACCTGCGAAGGAGAGAGTGGCAGACCACTGACCACACCCAGCAGGACGCTCTGAAAGTTGTGCCTCTCCCATAGCATCCCGTTGGGCTGAGCAAGTGCCAGAGGCTGGTGAGGGAGCAGGCAGGGCTTCGCAGGGGTCAACGAGGCGATGAGAACATGAATGAGGGGGAGAATCAGGTGGACAGTCTGAGGCAGAAAAGAACAGGGTCTGTAGGAGGACGGGAAGAAATTCCCCATGACTAAGACTAAGACATGGAAAGCAGAGATGTGGCCAGCGAGGTGAGGAGGAGCCTGGTCATTTAGGACGTTGAAGGTGGACCACGGAGTTTGGACCTGTCTGGAGGGCCTTGAGGTGCTGAAGATACATGATAAGCCGGAGGCTGATAGGGTTAGTTTGCGGGGTGGCAGGAGCCCTCTGGAAACAGTCCTGGCGGCCATCAATGGGATGGAGTTCAGGTGTGGAATATGCATACAACGGAACTCTGTACAACAGCCAAAATGAGTGACCTGTAGTGACAACATGAGGTGAATGAACATAGTATTAAATGAAGGAAACAAATCCCAAAGATACATTTTAAATAGCATGATACCCTTTCTACTACTTTAAGTTAAAAAAGATACACATACACACACATTCCTAGTACACTACCTTTGGGAAATAAATACAGATGCAATAAGCCATTTAAAAATGGAATCAAGGAAATGATGGCCATAGGATTCAAGATGATGGTAATCTTGAGTCAGGGGAAGTAGGCTGATGTCATGAGGGAGCACTGGTTACATTCAAGAAGGCAAGTCCCTCTCTGGTATTTTGGGTGGTGGATTTGTTGGGGTTTATTAGAATATTAAAACTCGTTAGTTAACTAACACTAACTGGAGGTTACATGAAACAGCCTTGCGTGGTGCAACAGTGAGCTTGCAAATAATCTAATTCTGTACATCAGAGGTCCCCAAAGTAACACCAATAGAAAAACCGAATACACATACACAAGAACAGTCTGGGAAGAGTCCAGCCATTGTTAATATAATGAGAACGGTTTGTGTGACATTGATATAGCCTGGCAGCCAAGGAGAGTGGACTGGAATGCATGTGCGTGATTAATGAGGACTTCACTGTACTAGTCAGTGGGGGTGGTACACACACTGGAGTGAATATATGTGCTGTGTGGATGTTGCATTCAAAATAACTGAGTAAGTAGAGCAGCAGATCTACATAAAACTTTGCATTAAGCTTGGATTTTCCTCTGTGAAAATTATTTGGATGATTCAGAAGGGCCACAGCTATGGGCAACTGGTGATTGGCAGCTTCATCACAACAATGTGCCTGCTCATGCATCACACTTTGTGCAGAGTTTTTTTGCAAAACATCAGATCACCAGGTGACTCAACCCTGCTACGGCCCAGATTTGGTACCCTGCGATTTCTGGCTTTTCTCAAAATTAAAATCATCTTTGAAAGGGCAGAGGTTTCAGGAAAATACAGCAGGGCAGCTGACAGTGACTGAGAGCTGTGTGAGGTTCCAAAGTGCCTACTTTGAAGGCGCCTGAGGTGTCATTGTTCTATGTACAGTGTTGTATCTTGTATCTTCTTCAGTAAATGCCTGTATTTTTCATGGCTGGACACCTCCTGGACAGACCTCATTTCTCGATGCCTCTCACTTTAGGGTGAGGGTACATTGTGGAAATGTAAGAGTGGAAGCAGGGAGACCCGTGGAGGCTGTTGAAGCTTCCAGTAAATGCCAAGGTTGGTCTGACAAGTGTTGTATGTGAGGTTGAAAAAAGCAGCACCTTGGTAGCTGTGCAGGGCTGAGCTCTCCCTAATCAGCTGCCAAGGTGAGTGGGGATACTGATAGCCCCGTGTACTGCTCTGTGAACTTGCCCAACGACCGCCATTCTGGGCCACACTCTCCTCATCTGTAATGTGGCACAACACTAGCTCAGTCCTGGGAATTTTGTGATATGTTCTTGGCACAGGTGGTAGTTCATTTCTTCTTTGCTTAGGAGTCAGATTACCCCATGTCTGAATTCAGTGCCAGCTTCCCTTAGCATTATTGCAATACTCCGCTGTGGAGATTCAGTCGGGTCTTCCTGAGGTCCATTCATGATAGGCTGTCAGAATGGGTGTGGAGAGTGGCCACTAGATGTCACTGTTCTCCTGTAAGGAGAACAGTGGAGCGCTAGTCAGTCACGGATTCTTTAATTCAGCAAGTCTTTTTGAGCACCGACTGTATGCAAGTACTGCGTCACACATCCTGAGAAGTGAAGAGTATGACAAGTAGACATGTCTTTATCTCCATGGAATTTACAAAATTGTGGAGGAGACAGATATTAATGAAACTATCACACAAATAAAGACAGGCTGTGCTAAGTACTAAGAGAGAGCCTGGGCCGTGGTCTGAAAGAGTGTAACAGGCCTTGTGGGGTCAGGAAAGGCTTCCTGGAGGAAGTGCATTGAAACTGAGTCTTCGGGGGCCAGGCGCATAAAGCGAATGCAGAGGAGAGGGTTTGGGAGAGGGGGAGAAGTCTGAGCACGTGCTCGGTTGAAGGCTCAGCTCCTGCAAACACCTGAAGAATGAGCAAACTGGGCGTGGCAAAGGCTGGGACTGAGGGACAGCTCCACAGGCAATGCTGAGCAAAGGTGCCAGGGCCAGACCAGGCAGAGCTGTGCAGGCTGTGGTGGCAAGGAGTTTGACCCTGGTGGTGGGAAGCCAGGGAGGAGACAGACACAGATGCTGGTTTTCAGCTCCAGGGGCTGCTCCTCTTGGTCATCCCTGCACAGAAATGTTAGCGCTAGTTGGCTGGAGCTGGCTTCCTCCGAATCTCCACTCCCTTTGCCCCCACCCTCAAACCCCAAGACAGGCCTGTTCAAAGTTGCGTGGTAGCCTAGGGGCTGTGGCGACTGAGGCATTTCCCAGGGAGCCAGGCTGCAGTGGGAGTGGGCGGGACAGCGTCCCCGACCCTGCAGGTCTGGAAATGGTGCTGAAGGTGGACGATGTGGCCCCTGAGGGAGGCTGGTGTGATGAGAGAGCAGCCGTTTTCACCATCTCCATCACCTGTTTTCTTAGCCCTCCCTCGAGCCCCATCACTGCATCGCCCCTGGTTTCTCCCTCCCTGCCCTTCTCTGCAGCTGGAGGCAGGCCGCACGCATAAAACACACAAACAGCCTGGACTCCGGCGCTGAATCGTAGCAGGGCTGAGGCAAGTCCTTTTTCTTTCTGGGCCTTTCTTTTCCCACCTGAAAAAAACAGGTAGGATGAGTGAGTTTCTTTCGGAGCTCCCTGCAAGAGACTTTGTCTAAGTGGAATCAGATAGTGTGGGCTCTGCGTTCCCCTCAGGTTGGGGTAGAATCTTGCCTTGATCCCCTTTTCTCTCTGTGATGCTGAATGGCCTCCCCAAACCTGTTTCCACATCTGTAAAATGTGCTTTCATGGTCCCTACTTCATGGGAATCACACAAGATAATGAATGTACAGTGCCTGGCTAATAGCAGGTAATGGGCAAAATTTTTTTTATAATGATAAAAAATATTGTTGGTCTAAACTGGCCCCTTCCTTTTCTCACGCTTCCTTTGGTACCTTCTTCCCTAGGTAGTAGTTGATACCTTTGCAGGTGCCCGAAGTGCTAGGGGCGTGACGTTTAGAGTGGGATCTGTATTTTGTATCGGATAAGTCACTGGTTAACCCAAAAGGGCGGATCACAAATGGAGGGAATTTAGAAGCATTTTCTCACTTTATAAACATTTCTGGAAATTATAGTCTGTAGGTAAGGAGTTAAACATGAGTAAAATGAGTTCCTTCTCCTATAGACCTCCCAAAGCAGGATGGAACCACTCTCCATGTGAGAACTTCCAACTCCATGAGTCACTGGAGGCGCTGAGTCAGTTCCTGAGTCCCATTTTATGACCCAGTCAGGGGTATCAGAACGGGGTTAGGACTCGCCTGAGGTTTGCGGGGCAGTTCTGGTCTCTGATTCTGGACCGGGACCAGGGTGTGCTGGGGGTAGCCTCAGGACCCTTGAGCGCCAGCTCCTTCGGTGGTCGGGGTGTCCCGGGGCCCATTGCTGTGGATGCTTGGGAAAGGATGGTGCCTTCTGTCCCAGCTGGAGAAGAACCCATCATTATACTTCATGTTGTGGTTTTGAACAAGCAGAGCAAGAAAAAATGTCTTTATGATTAAAGAGTTTGATTAATATGTAAATCTCCTCCCTCCACCTGTTAAATGACCCATGCATAGCCCAAAGCCACAGAGCTTGGCTAAGCATAACTAGTACTTAATGTACAAGACTTTGTGTGGCTGTTAATTTAGCCTTTGGGTGAAGGAGAGGAGACTCCAAGTGGTGGAGTCAGAACAATGTCATGGCGAAGAGCCAGGCAGAGCTGGATCTGAATTCCATCTCTGCCACTGACTATCTGGGTGACCTTACTGTTCCTGATGTGTGAAAAAGTAGGCATTATAGCATCTATCCCTATCTGTTTAGGGGTTAAGGGTTTTCTATGGAAGAACTAGAGAACTGGGACATGTGGATTCTGAGACACCTGGGACACCTATCCTCCATCCTTGATTCGTACATGACATTGGACATGAATGCTTCTGCTGCTTCGGCCTCTGTTTCTTTATGTGCGCGATAGGTACTGGGTAACGTCATCCACATGCCCCTCAGGCCTTGTGATAGGATCAGATCTAACTTTTACCCTGAAAATAAGGAAAATATTTTGAGGTTGGAAGAGGCATCCTGGGACCTGCAACTTATTTTTCATCTAGAGAAATTGCCAGTTCGACTTTTTCAGTTAATATTGGGGAGAGAAAGACAGGCTTATCTTGTACTCTACGCCACTGTCACAGCATTTATGAGTGGAGAGGGATATTAAAAATTGCATCCTGTTTATTTTCCAGATCAACCTCTTTACTTCACAAAGAGTAAAACTGAGGCTTAGAGATGAAGAATGACTTGTCCAGGTCACATGGCCAAGTCTGAATTCGAAATGGTCAGGCATGGCTTCTGACCTCAGAAATGTCATCTCTCTGAGACTCAGTTTCCCCATCAGTGAAGTGGGTGGTGCTAACTTCCCCACAGGACTCTCATGTAGAAAAAGCTAGGTGCCCATTTGCAATTGTTTTGAAGACTGTACAACATAGATCTGAATAATTCTTTTCTAGAGCTCAGGCCCCTGACTTTTGATAATGTGAGGGTTTTTGGGTTTTTTTTTCCCTTTCTTTTCATTCTGCCCAAGGGAGAGCCATGTGTAATTTTGGTCTTGTTGTGGTTATCTAACCTTCCAGCAGATCCTCCCTCTCTGCCAGAAAGACTTGTTTTCTCTATTTACATGTCTTGGCTCAAACTGAGAAGAGAATTCCAAATGGCTGCTCTTTGAAAAGAAATTAACAGCCAAGATCATGCCCCCCCCCACACACACACACCATTTTTATTGCCACCACTATCACTATCATTATCACAACCACCCTCACCAGCATTACCGTCACCTTGCATTGGGTGCTCGGTGTGTGCCAGATCCTATGCTGGGATATGGGCTACAGAGGGGAATAAGACAGACCGTGCCTTCAAGGAGCCCATAGTTGACTGGATGAGGCAGAAGAGCCACATAAGTAACTATAATTACTTGCATATGCTACATTAATGCATGATTTATTTTCAACAATACAATAGACATTCCAACAGTGTTAGAAAAGAAGAAGAAAGAAACACTGAAAGGGAGCATCTGAACAAGATTCTTGGGGCAGGGAAGGTGGATGTGGGCAGATGGTGGAATGGCTTGAGGGAAGTCTACTGCTGATAAAGATAACACTGTCTATTAGATATACATTATCTGCCAAAAGCTGTGCCAAGGGCTTTATTGCTTTATCTCATTTAATCTTTTGGCAACTTAAGAGGGAAGTACTACTATTATCCCTATGTAATAGATGAGGAGACTGAGCCCCAGAGAAGCTGGAACCCAGGGATGTAAAATTCCGAAACTAGCCTAGGCCAGAGCTGGAAAGCAAGCCTTCCACCTGTTTTTATAAATAAAATTTATGTCGCAAAACCACACTCATCTCTTTGTATATCAGCCATGGCTGCTTCCCTGCAACAATGGCAGAGTTGAGCAGTAGCCACAGAAGACAGTATGACATGCAAAGTCAAGTGTTTACTGTCTAAGTCCTTCACAAAAAAATGTTTGATAAACCTTGGTCTAGACCAAGGTACATTAGAAAAGAAGGGGAAAGAAAGCGATGTCAAATACGATGCGCCAAACAGAGAGAAGACTGAAACCCAACAATTATTTTGAAAATTTTTAGTACTAAATATATTAGGTTAACATCGGTTAATAACATAAATTTCAGGTATAGCACAACACCTGTATGCTCCATGGTGTTCTTACCACCCGAAGCCTAGTCTCCTTCTGTCACCTCGTAGTTGACCTCCTTTGCTTCCCCTCTTCACCTTCCGCCCACCATCCTTTCCCACTGGTAACCGTGCTGCTGTCTGTGTCTATGAGTTTGTTTGTTTGGTTTGTTGCTTTCTGCTTTATATCCCACATATGCATGAAATGATGCAGAAACCCAACTATTGTTGAGAACCAGTTATATCCTCGGCATTTTAAAGTGCTTCCTGTGTCTTACTATGTGTCCTCTCCTTTGTCCCGCCACAACACATTTGAAGTACATGCTGCTATGCTCATTTCACAGATTCAGAAGCAACAGCTTGAAGCTTTAAAGAGGTAAATAATTAATCTGAGATCACACCCCTAGGGACCTGTGGGGTCAGAATTCAAACCCCCATGTCCGTGTCTTGGGATAGGTCTGAAAGATTTGGGAGAGACAAAACTGGAGAAGTGACAGGCAGAAAGCTGAACTGAGGGCAAGTTTGAATACTGTGCTTAAGGATTTGGGTACCATGTAAACTCTAAGGAACACTTCAAGATTTGGGGTCAAGGGAAGGTCAGGACTTGGTGTAAGTTTTAGGCTAATAACTACAGCAGCAGTTGAATGGTGACCTACCGGGACCAGGGCTGCTTTATGGCAAAGGTTATTCATTTGGGCTCTTAAGATCCCTGATTTTAAAGGATGTTGGGATCTCCATTCCCAGAAAGTTTTTGCAGAATTATATGTTACCATAATGTTTTTCCTGGAACAAAGAGAAATGGCATCAGCACATTTTCTAAATGTTCTTGACCCACATGTAGAACAGTAAAGTAAGATAAAGTAAGGGCCAGATAAGCTGTCAGTGTCCACTGCAGAAGTAGAACCAGAAAAGCCAGCCTTTGTACTGCCTCCCACCTACCAGGCCCAATAAGTAGAGACAGGGATTGAATCTTTACGGGCACTTTATTCAGATGGTTGGTGATCTGAGAAAACGGCGGGTTATGCACCCTAACAAGCCATCTTAAATTCCATTTTAAAACGATCCTATTTATAAGGAGAAGAGAGGTGTAGGTAAGGGGTTTGGAATTCAGGGGAAGAGTTAATCAAATAAAGGCTGGAGCGTTCTTCATCAGTGTCCTGGGCGGCGGTCTTCATCTGTGTCCTGGACTGTGGACATCTCACCCTGGACCACAGTGGCTCAGGTACATCTTGATCGTTTGCAGTCCTCCTGAAGCACAAAGGCGGAACTGTTTATGGTCTTCTGGAGTCAAGGTGGGTCATACCTTCAGTTCCTGGAACAATAGCTTTTTACAGGCATTGATTACTAAGCTTATTAGCTATTACCTAACCTAAAATTTTCCAACTCTTGAGTCCCCCATCAGAAGTCCATATATATGATGTTTGGGAGACTCAATTCAAATAATTTTAACAAATATTTACTAAGGATTGCCTAAGGGCCAGGCCCCATTCTGGCCATTTGGGGTACATTAGGGAGCAAAACAGGCATATATTTCTACTATCTGTACACTTAATTTGTACCAGAGTATGTGTCGGATACATAAACAATCAGGATAGTAAATGATATAGTATAGTGTATTAGACAGTGAAGGGGGAGAAAGGAAAGCAGAACAAGAGAAGTTAGGAGTTCCTAGTGGAGTGTGGAAACCTGGATCTCAGAGTGTCTCAAAGTCCATCAGAATCACTTGGGAAGGGGATGGGTAAGCATTTGTTAAGAATGAAGATTCTTGGCTTCCTCTTGCTGATTCTGTTTCTCTGGGGAAGGAGTCCAGATTCTCCATCTTCACAAGCTTCCCGGTCATTCTGATGTACACTGAGCTTGAGAACCACTACCCGAAATCATTGTTCATATATCTTTGTCCTTTCTCATTCTGAAATTCCTTCAGGGAATTCCTTGCTTAAGGATTAAGAAAGTCAAGTGCGTCTTATGATCTGGCGTAAATCTTCTCTGCTGTTGTGGGCCACTTCCTCTTCATCTCTCTTGCATTCTGAGAAAGAGGTGAACTGGTCAGGAACCAGACTGTCAGGCAATCGTTGGCAAGAGGGAAGATCAAAGAAAAGAAGGGGGAAATAATCCCCGTATTACTCAACATGCTCACGGTCAATTACAAAAGAGGAACTTAAGGCTTGGCTTGCCTACTTGCAGAACTGGAAAACACAGCTATTTCGTGAGACCAGAAAACTACCAGATTCAGTAAGATATACAAGAGATACAGACTTAGCAAATGCAAACATTTTGCGTGTCAGAGATTAGAGAGTTTATGGGTTTTTCGCCCCACTGCATGGGACATTCAATTCAGTTAACAAATGTGATAAAAAAGACAACTGCGGAATGTCTTTCCCATGTACTTTTAAAAGAATAAACTCAGGTTTATATCTTATTTTTTATCATTAACACTATTTCAGATGTCCCGCATTTCCCTTCACCTCCCTCCACCCATCCCCTGCCCCACCCTCCACCCTTCACCACACTGTCGCCTGTGTCCATAGGCTATGCATATATGCATGTATGTTGTTTTGCTAATCTCTTCCAATCTCCCCAACCACTTCCCCTCTGAGATCTGTCTGTCTGTTCCATGTATCCATGCCTCTGGTTTTATTTTGTTCTTCAGTTTATTTTGTTCATTAGATTCCACATGTTTTAAAAATAACAACCACTTACTGAGCACTTCAGTGGTACCAGGAGCTCAGCTCAAGCTCTTTTATGTGCTTAGCTCCCCGAATCCTCTAACCCACCCTGCATGGTGGGTTCTCTCGTTATCTTTCTTTTCCCATTAGGAAAACAGAAGCACAGTGGAAAGTCAGATCACTTTGCCCCAAGGTCCTACCAGTAGGGACTGGTGGAGCCAAGGTTTTACCTGGGCGCCTGAGCTTTTTCTCACTTTGTTACTCTCTCTGTCCTAGCGGCCACCCTTCAACTTTTCAAATGAAGTGCGATAAATGAAAGCCTAATGTGTGCTATTGACACCATCACTGTACTAGATGACCTTCTCCATGACTGTCTTCATGTCTTTACTTAATGGCCACAACTTTTTTTTTAAAAAATTGACTATTGCTGCCCTCTGCACTGATTCACCCTTACTCATTCCAGTATCGGTTCCATGCATCCGTGGAAATACAATGGCTTCTCATCATTGGTCATAAATGACTTTCCCCATCTTTTGATCGTGTTTTCTGTCTCAGTTCTTGTAATCCCGAAAACATTAAGACATCCTGGATACCTCTCATGGCTTCTTGTCTTCACCCAAATCCCCAACACTACAACCCATTTATAAGTCCTATAGATTTTTCTTCTTAAGAACTTCTCAAATATGTTCACTTTTACCCAGTCTGGTCCAAGTCTTGCCTAAACTATTGCTGGAGCTTCCTAACTGACTAACAATGAACCTTGCCCCATCTAATCCAGTCTTTTCCTTCTAGCCAGAGTGACGTTTACAAAACTCAAACATATTCATATCACTTTCCTGATTAAAATCCTTAACTGGCTTCCAGTTGCTCTTGGGATCAAGCCTGAGGTGTCTACCATGACCTAAAAGGGGCTACTTGGACTGGACCTTCCAGGTCCTTAACACTCTTGTACCCCTGCTATCCTGGCTGCCTTGCTCCAGTCACGGTGATCTCACAGTTTCTGGAAACAGTGTCTTTTATTGTTCCAAAGAACCTGGGCACGTGCTGCCTGCTCTGCGTGGAATGGGTCTCGCCCCGGCACTGACTCGTGCCCACGGAGTGAGCTGCTGCTCGCCTGCCAGATTACAGAGGCATCTCGATTTGATAAGGCCCCCCTTTGGCTTGTTTACTTACTTTCTTGACTCTTTTTATCTTCCTTCCATAGCAGTTGTCATAATTTCTAATTATGCTTTTATGTTTTGTAATTGTTTGATTGATGTCTGTCTCCTCTTTCTCCTCCTCCACATTATGTGATTTTCATTAATGACGGCAACCGTGCCTACGTGGAGGGAAGAGCAGGTAAGCTCAGGAATGCGGGCCCCGAGCAGGCATCTAGTCAAACCCTCGTCTACGTCTTGATTCCTTTCTACCACACCTTGCAAATGTTATGGAGCCTGTGTTTGCACATTCTCGGTGACAGCTCACTCAGTGAACCCCGCACATCCTGTTTCCCTGACTTCTAGAATATCCTTCCTTATATTGAGTCAAAATATTTTCCTATTCTTCAGGGGGTAAACTCCATTGGTCCAGGGTCTGGATAAACTTTAGCTCAGCATTGCAGCAACAGCTTTTAGTACAGTGCCTGATCCAGAGTAGACATTCAAGAAATAGATTGTTGAGAATAAATGAATGGGTGAGTGAAAGACAGGTGAGTTTCCAGTTTGCTTTGGCGTGCTTACAGGTTGCTTTCGCACAGACTGGCGCCCTTCATCCTCTCACTAGGCCTGTGAAGGTTTCAGTGTTTATTTTACGAATGGGAAACTGAGGCTCAGAAAGGGTGGGTGCCACCCTCTGAAACTCCACAGGGCTAACACGTGGCAGAGCCAGGGCTGGAATCCCTCTTCTGGCTGTCCCCACAACCAGTCATTTATCACGCAGCCGTCATTTCTCTGAGGGTGTCCTGGAAAGACTGTCCCAGCCAGGGCAGCACTGGGCTTCCAGGAACAGAGTGAGCTGCAGGCGCAGCCCCGCTGGAGCCTAGCCCTGCTCACAGGGGGCTCCTCTTGGGTCCTTAGGCGACTTCAGTCAGCAGTGATGCTAAAGTCCTAGAGAGAATTCACAAACAATCCAGCTCTCTCTATTTCCCCCTAATCTAAGAAGAAAAAAAAAAGGTGTCCCAGATGCGCCTCACAATTCACCAGGCAGGTGCGGAGAGAGCGGCAAGCGTTTCTACCATCACACAGCTGGCTGGTCGGTGCAGAGCCCTCTCTGCTCATGAGAGTCATGGCACTCCTAGCCGTTCTGAGCAGTGTGGTTCCAGGCCACACATGCAAGTCCTGGGGGCGGGGGGCGGGGAATCCTCAAGAAACAGGGCTTCTCCCTGGACTAGGTGTTTCTTTTCATTTTTAGCCTCATCTCCAAATGTTCCCATTTTGGAGGAACACTGTTAAAGCCCTGGGTCTTCTGCACCCCAACCCCAAAACAACTGAGTGTAGCAAAGTAGAACATATATGGAGGTAGAGAAAACAGTGTAATAGTTTCTATTTCTAAAAGACAAGAACTAAAAAATCCTCAATACTTTTACCATGTTCTCCAAATTCACAATTTTTCTATACCATACTCTGTAGGAGCCTGTGTTTGAATATTCCCAATTAACAGCTTGTTCAGTGATGTCTAAGGAGCCTGTTCTCTCACTACTAGAACATCCTTTTTTTATCCTGAGTCAAATATTTTCCTATACACTTCCTATTCTTTTTGTGTCTAGTTTCGTCCATCAACGTGATCCTGAAACAGACTTAGCTATGGATTTACAGATAGAGCACATGTTTTGGAACCCAAGAAATGAGGGTGCAAATATCAGCTTTGCCAGGCACTTTCTGTGTGCCTTTGGGCACATTACTTAAGTTTTTCAGTTTCTGTTTTCTCATCAGTAAAATGGGATTAATAATGTCTACCTTTTATAATTGTCTTTTAAATTAACTAAGATGATCTATGTAAGGTGCTTAGTAACAGTGCTTGACGCATAGAAGCAGCTCAGTGAAAGGCAGTCCTCTCTCCTGGTTCTAAGTTACGGTCTTTCTGATGCTTGAAGATGTATCAGGTTTTGATTGGACTTTTCTTCCGGTGAACAGCCCTAGTTCTTTCCTTAGGTTTTCATCTCATGAGTTTGATTCTTACTTCCGAAGGAGTCTTACCCGCGCCGTCCCGGTTATCCCAGGCTCTGAAGGAACTCCCGTAGGATGTGTACTTCTTAATGATGTGTGGTTTATGAGGAAAGAAGAGTACACAGAGGCTGCTTTACTTGCCTACAGAATCAAAGGTAGACTCCAGGTCTTTTGCTTGCATACTTTGGATTTGTCTGGGATCACAACAGTTTCTAACTTTACTGCACATAGTAGGAATTCGAAACAGAAGCTTTGCTTGGCTATAGGAAACTGAAGCTTTGAAGGAAAAATCTCTCATCGATATCACACAGCCGGTAGGTATGGAAGCAGGATTTAAGCACATCTTTTTTGGTTTCATGGCCTGTGGTCTCAGCATGTAAGCGATAGAGATGACCTTGTCATTGGCTCCATCCTGTGCACTTTGACATGGGCAAACTGTTCTGTCAGCCAGTACCTTTCTTCCATTCTTGGTTCTTTCCTGTCACGATCTTTTTGCTTACTTTCCCTTGATGGTAAAACTCCTTGCTCTATTCTCACCTCATAGTGATTTCTCAGCCCTTTGGAAGCTGGGTTCTGTTTCACCATCTTTTTAGAGTTCCTGTCTCAAAACTCAACAAAGACTTTCTCTTAACTCAATCTAAAACCCTTTCTTCAACCCTGTTTTTGGATTAATCCACTTGTAAAAGAGCTTGGGCTTGGCCTCTTCAACTTGAACTTGTCCAATCTGACTCTTTTTCTGGAAAGTATTGCTTCCCTTCAAATAATCAGGGGGGATACCAGGAAATGGAAACACGGTAGCTGCTTGGAGGTGGGCAAGTACACATTCACGAGGCTCTGTTCATCCCTCCATGGTGCTTCTCCTGCAGTTGCTGTTTCTCAAATGTGCAGGTGCCTATTGGTAGGTACATAGGCCTATTAGTAGGTAAACTGATATACGGTAAGTCCTCATTTAATGTTGTCAACAGGTTCTGTGATAATAAACAAAATGATGTATAATTAAACCAATGTCACCATAGTGCAGTTGATAGAAACCAGAGTTAAATTCCTGTGGCATCTCATCAACATTATAACGAAACAAAGCTGAACGAAATGACACTGTTTGAAGACCTGATATATGTAATACTCATGTGTATTTATATAAGTATACATAGATTTACTTACTTTCTATTTTCAGAAGGTTATTAGTTACAATCAAGATAAACAGACTTATTAGTGACATTTTGAAATTTTGGAGTTTTAGTGAAATGCCATTTACAGGGCCCAAGTTTTGGAGTCAACCAGGTACAGACTTGAATTCCAGATTTTATGCTTATCTGTTAGATGGCATTGCACAGGTGACAGCCTATTTGAACTCCATTTTCTTATTGGTAAGATAGGGATAATAAGAAGACTTGCTTCCTAGGATGATTCTGGATATTATATAAGACGATAGTTGTCAAGAATAGGAGGTACAAGAATCGGATGGACCTAGACTTACATTCTCAACTTGCCACATGCTGTGGAGATATAACTTAGTTCCTTACAGTCTCAATGAGGATAATACTGAGTTTCTGTTCATTTAAATGGATTACGTGTGAAAAGCACTTAGCAATGCCTAGTATGATTAAGAAGTTGATCAATATTAGCTGCAGTTTGTTTCCTCTTCCTTCACTCTTTTTATCTTTCCTCTCCTTTTCTTTCCTCCTTTTCTCTTCTGCCTCTGCTCTTGCTTCTAATTAAAGCATCCAGCACAGAGTAGGTATGCAATAAATAGTGATTGCCTGATCCTCAGGCATCCATTGATTAAAAAACAAAAAGGGCAGTCAGTTCACAGACACTAAGAAAGGCATAGTTACCCAAAAGCAAAGAATCTTGTTTCTGACAGTTGGTTCTAATAATATATTTCCCCCCATTGGAAAAATATTAAAAATACTAAAAATAATTATGGTGGTAGATGTGTCAAGAATTACTTTTGTCTATAAATAATTATATGTAACAACTTTATTATGTTCATCAGTTTGAGTCCATCTAGGGAATACCCAAGTTCAGAACTTTGTAAATATAATCATTTAATTATCAAATATATATGTGTGTGGATACAGATACAGACCTATTATTACTTTATTTCAGACACTTTATAAATGATCCTTATAACATTCCTTATTGATGTAGATATTAGTATATCCCCATTTGACACATGTGGAATGTGAAACAGAGAGAGTCAGAGTCACTGCTGTCTGTTTGCTTCATGATAGCACGAAGATTTGAATACAGGAATTTGGTTCCAAAGATCGTACTCTCAGCCTCTTGGCTGTGCCCTCCCTCCAGCCTGTGTAACATCTGTTGCTGGGTGAAGGGATCTAGACTTCTCGTGTCCAACTTGCCATGGTGGAAGTGTGGCTACAATGAACCTGAAAGTGGAAATCTCTTTTTACACAACCTCCTCAGCCAGATATCCAAGGCTCCCTTCAAAGGCAAAGATAAGCTGAGTCTAGGTCTAGACTAAGTGTGTCCCCCTCCTATCCTCTGACCTTTCTTTCCCTGCCCCCACCCACAGGCCCAACCGAGGAAGCCCCACCAGCTGCAGAGACTGCCTCCCTCAGATGCTTCTGAAGGGAAAATTGGTGTACTGGAAATATGAAGTCACCAGTGGCCACAGAAGGGAAATTTTGCAGCCCTTTATTCAGGAACTCACCATTAACTTAAGCTAACATTTAACAACATAAGCTCCACAATCTGGGACAAATCCTCCACTTGAAACCTTCCCACCCGCCTCTCATCTCCAGATGTTCTTACCACGAGGAGAGGAGTTGCTATCTCTCAAAGGACAACAGGCCTTAAAAGACAGGTCTTGTCTATTGGGTGGGGCTGGGATCCTTGGCTAAAGGCTTCCCTTAGGAAAAGTGTGTGAGCTCGGTCCAGGTTTCTTCTTTCAGGGCTGAGTGGGCCAGAAACAACGCCTTGTAGAAGACAGGCTCTGGGAGGAGGAGCCATCCTCTGGAGAACTTGGATTCATGCAAGACTAAGAAGCCCTTGGCAGTTCAAGGTCACAGGGCAAGATGCCTTGGGAAGATGACTCACAGTTAGATGGATGAGGCTACTGATATGGCTGTGTCTTCTCCCTGGAGTTATAACTGATGTTTCCTATTGCTCGTAATTGGTCTGCTATTCATCACTTTCATAATTGCTATCAGCTCAGTGACAGGCAGGACAAATGGTCTGGAGATAGTTTGCAACAATGTAAGCACAATCTATTGCTCTGATGACTGAGCAGGTCTACTAGGATAACATAGATTGGACATCCAAAGAGCTCCCAGTCTTCTGTTCCTCGGAGTTTACCACTCATCCATGCAACACTTATTCATGCAACGGACATTTACGGAGTGCCTACTTTGGGTCAGGCCTTGAGCGAGGAGCTTATGATAAAATAAGGCAAGGAACTCTCAGTTCATTGGAGAGAAGGGACATCCAAATAAATAATTCAATAAAATATTGTAGTTCACTAACAGATATGGTGCCCAAGGTGCAATGGGGACCTTCTATTCTGCTGGGAAGTCAGAAAAGAGTTTCCAAAAATGATCGCAGTTGTAGTGTGCCTTAAAGAATGTGTATGATTTGATCAAAGGCAGAATGCAGGAAAGACCTCATAAGCCAAGGGAAACCACATGCAAAGCCATGGTGGCATAAAAGTTTGTTTCCCGTCTGGTCCATGACAAGTGGTTCAATGTAGTTGGTATGTAGGACTGGGGCCGACTGTGGTGGTGGGGTATGAGGCTAGAAAGATTGTTTGGCACCACTCATGAAGGGCCCTGTGTGCCAGGCTAAGGAGCAGAATGTTTATACGTATATTAGTCAAAGCTTTTAAGTGGTAAGAAACAGAAACCTACTAAAACTTTCTAAGCAAAAAAAGGGAGAAATTATTATAATGGTATGTTGATCTCATGTAACTCAAGGGCAGAGAGTACAGTTGAACTACCAACATGCAGGGAGCCACTCTTAGCAGTGATCCTGAGCCCGCCATCTCTGCTTCTCCCTGCACTTAAGTTTGTTGCCTCTTCCTCTTCTTCCTCCCCCTCTCCACCTCCCTTTCTTTCTCCCTCTCTCTCCTTTTCTGGTCTCCATGCATTTTCCTCAACATGATAAGCCCACCCTAGCCAAGTCCAGCTTTGTATTTCACACCAGTTGAATCACTCAGAGATGCCAATGAATACGCAATTCTAAATTTCTAGGGAAAAAAAAAAATCCGACTGGTCCAGTTTGAGCCAAATAATCAATTGTAACTCATGGGGCTCACTAGCTTTGGCCAAAGAAATGTTACTTAGTTCAGATGTGACCACTACACAGTCCCTTATATCTGATACTAGGAAGTTATCTGTTAACATGCTGGAGTTGTTTGTTTGTTTGTTTTAATTCTCAAACTGGAGTTCCCTAACTCAGGGGGGATACACTGAAAGCCACAGGATAAAGGGATCAGAGATTCTTGAAAGTGATAGTACGTAAGAATCACCTGGGACTATATTAAATCACAGATTCTGGAGCATCTCTCCTAGGATTTCAGTTCAGTGGCTCTGTGTTTGGCCTGGGAATCGGAATTTCTAACAAGTGCCTCAAGTCGTTAATGAAGCAAGAGGTCCAGAGAATCACATTATGAGAAACATTTGAGGTGACAGCTATTGTTTTAATATTAAAACCAACCCAAGTCTATTGTAGAGTGGAATATGCAATTTGCATAACTATTTAAGAAAAAGACTTCAAAGAAATTTTGTATTTGTCCTTTCTGACATTTGGGATGTTTTGTACCAAATGCTTAAAAGCCCTCCATATTTTGCTAGAGGATGTTGGAGTTTCTCCAGTGAAGGGCATTGGCTCTTAGTTTTCAGGAGGGAAGTTTGCATGGTGGGAGCAGGGCAGAGGTTCAGAGCACAGAATCACCGTGAGGCTCTGGGCAGGGAAGAGGTCTTTCATGCCTAGGCCAACGTAGGGTGAAGGAGCGGAGAGATACAACAGAATTGAGCTTCTTAACTTCAATTAATTTATGATGGACCAACTGATTAATCAATTACTGATCCCTTACTCTATGTCAGGCACTAGGGATTGAACAGTAAACAAAGTGAACAGGGCCCCAGCCTCAGTTTGTACACAGTCTATTAGGAGAGACAGAACAGCAGTGAAATAGACAAAATAACATACAACATAGTAAAATAAATTTTACTGTAATGAAAGGCGGGGGAAGATGTGTTATAAAGGAAGGCGGCTGTCCTGGCCTTAGAGGGTTAGGGAAGGCCGTCTATAAGAGGTGGTCTTCCAGCTGTGAGCTGATGGCTTAGTCATTGGGGAAATTATTGAGAGGGGGAAGTGTTCCAAGGTGAGGAAATAGCACGTGAAAGACAAGAGGTGAGAAAGCACTGCTTGAGAATAGAGTATAAAAAGGGTATTGGCAAGAGGTGATGCTGGAGGGAGAAGCAAAGACCAGGGATTTGGGGGTCCTGACCTTAACACAAAGGCATCCAAGTGACTCATCCAGTGAGAAGGGGCAGAAGTCTGTGGCCAGGTAGGCCAATCACAGTGGGCCCAGGTCATCAGGGTGACCCAGGGTCTTGTTGGAAGCCCAAGCAGGCACCTGAGCTGGCTGCCTGGGGAAGATTCAGCAGGACTTGGGTCAGCATCGGTGGGAGCTCTGTGTACTTCTTGCACTCCTGGTGTTGTGAGAAAGTCAGGGCCTCAGACCTAAGAACATTCAACACCCTTGTTTTACAGACGGGATAACCACGTCCCAGAGAGGAAGGCTGGCTTGGCCAGCATTGCCCAACTGCTGACAGAGCTGGGGTGAGCTCTCTTTCCTGAGTAGCCCTTGGCTGGCAGAGGACCTTGTGTCCAGCCTAGAATCTGGATTAACACAACCTAGAGAAGACTCTGCAGAGTGGCAGACCCACAGATGCCACGTGGGGCTGAAATTCCAGTGACAAGTACTCGTGTATTTGGGAAATGCTGGGTTTTCTCTGTTACCTTCTTAGGGCTTCTTGGTGACCATGATCATACAAAAGGCTCTGAAAGTTTTACCGAGAGCAATCTGTTTGGTTTTGTTTCATCCAGTCTTTCACGTTTATTTGACCACACAGAGACAGCCTTCCCCAAACTTAAATCAGTTAATATCCCATTGAACTCTTGTCCCTGAAAGCACTTTGCAGTATTGTTCTGGATAATAAGGACTTGGGACTGACCAGAACAATATTAAATGATCACTCTTTCTCCTCCTGAGAATATGCCATGCACCTCAACTCCTACCTGTCTTTGTCATACAGCAAAAATGACCAGGGCAGAGAAGAGGATTCAGCCTTTGGAATCAGACTTGTGTTAGAATCCTAACTCCGATTCACTGTAGATCATGACATAGCCTGGGTCAGTGGATCACACGAGTGCCAAACTTTTCTAAATTTTAAGTATTTCAAACATTGCATGGAGGCAGTGCAACCTAATTCATATACAGGCTTCCCATGAGGATTAAATTAGCTCATAGTGGTGAAGACTTTAGGCTTCGGAATTTGGAGAAACTGAGTTTGAATTTTGCTCTGCCAAGTACCGGCTATGTGGCATAAGAAAGGACTCCAAACTCACTGGAGACTCAGAGGGGCCCCAGTCTCATCCTCTGTATAATGGGAGCAATAGGAGTACCCAGTTCACAGTGTTGCTGTGGAAATGAGTTGACTCTCTTCATGGCAAAAACATTGAGCTTTGTGGCTGGCATATATATGCTAAAAAATGCTCATTGTTATTGTTAATGCATTAAAACCTAACACTTCATCTTCTCCATGAGATGGATGAGAACTGAAATATGGGGTGAACTGACAAGAAAAATAGCTCCTTGCCTGAGGATCATATAACCCTATCATCTTGTGTCTGTACATCTTGTGGAACAGACAGCTGACGGAGCCCTGTGCAGGAGTGTCTCAGTGGGTTGTATATTTATTTCTCTAATATTTTTTCATTAGCAGAGGTAAGTGTGGCAAGAGAGGGGGTTTGGCTGGCTCTAAATGTCTTCCCCCTGTCATCCAGATTAACAAGCTGTTCTGTCAGGTTCTCATCATTCAGGGAGAATGGCTTGAAAAGCCAAGTTCATCCTGACAGGGGAAATTAGGTGTCGTTTATGTGATTTATAGAGCCATAGATTAAGCGGCACAATATCTCATATAGGAAATGGGTCCCTGCCAGTTCATATTCCTTCGGTGTATGGCCTTGTGAATGGGGTTGTGGAGGGCGGGGAGGGTCTGACTCCAAGGCTGAAAATGGGAGGTGGGACAAGGGAGGCGAGGGAACAAAGCTTGGGCTTGGAGTTAGAGACTCTTTACTGCGTTGTGTCTGGGGGACCCTGGGCCAGGACCCTGTATTCTCTGACCCTGCACTTGGTCTTCTGTGAGCACTGCCGAGAGTGAGAGTTGCTGCTACACATGTTGTTGAGAGGCTCGTAGGGGCTCATAGACAGATGCCCTAGTACCAGGCCTAGAATAGGGGATGCTAATAAGTGTCTCATCTCTCCCTGCCACTCCTCCCTTTCTTCAAAACCAGCAGTGGCGTGCTTGTCATCTGTGTAACCTCCTCTGTAGAAAGGGTGGTAGCTGGCAGTTAAACAGGCTTTATTTTTTTAAAGCAGTTTTAGGTCCCCAGCAAAATTGAGTTTGTTTGTTTGTTTATTTGTTTACTTCTAAATTTTTGTGTTAAAGTATAGTTGGCATATGGTAGTATATGAGTTTCAGATGTATGACATAGTGTTTGGACTGTTTTATACCTTATGAAGGCTTAGGCTGTGAAATAAATAAAGGAGGAAAAAGAGGTGGGGGGAGAGAGAGAGAGAGAGAAAGAGAGACTGCTCCTTGAGTTAGAAGGCACCACTGTCCACTCTCTTGACTGCCACTGATGTTCCAAAAAGAAGAGATCAAAGGGTCAACCCTGTAGAAAAATTTGACTGTTAAGTATCTTACATACCCCCTGCACTCCCCACAGACACGCACACTGACCCTCCTCCACCATCAACATCCCACCCCAGAATTTGTTACAATCGATGATGCTACACCAACACATCTTTATCACTAAATGCCCATGGTTTACTTGAAGGTTCACTTTTGGTGTGTATTCTGTGAGTTCTGGCAAATGTATAATGATGTGTGTCCGCCACGACAGTATCATGCAGAATAGTTTAATCACCCTAAAATCCTTTGTGTCCCACCTGTTCATCCCTCCCTTCCCCCGGCCCTTGCCAGCCACTGATCCTTTTACTGATTCCATAGTTTTGCAGGACAGGAATATTTGAAGGATTCCAGGAGGGACTTTGCAGGCAGCTTTGAGAAAAAGCAAAACCTAGGACACATCAAAAAGTGATCAGAACCAGCAATGCTCTGGGCTAAATGTCCAAGCTGAGGAAATTACAGGTATCAATGAGGCCCAGAAATGGTAAGGGACTTACAGAGGTCAAACAGCAAGTTAGTGAGAAAATGTTTGAGTTTCCTGGGATTCTCTTATCTCATTCACTCTACACTTTTCATGCTCTATATCCTCCTCTTCTGGGATTTTATTCACTCCTGTGGCTTCTAGCATTTTGAACCATATGCAATTGCTGGCATTTGACCTACAAAAATGGCAATTAACTATGGCATTTTCAATGGTCCATCCCCATGGGCACAGCGAAAAATCACAATGCAAGCTAAAGGCAGGGGGAACCAGCAGTGTAAATTACATTTTGTAAAAATGAATTGTCTCTATCAGAGTGTTTATTTGGAGGTTTTATATTTCAGAGCAGAGCACAGGCTCTAGAGCCAGATCTAATCTAGAGCCTGGGTTCAAATCCTGGTGGTGCCACTTACTAGCTCTATGACCCTGGGCACAAATGTAAAGTGGACATCATACCCATGCCTACTTCACAGGCTGTTGGGAAGGTTAAATGAATTAATATATGTAAAGCACTTTGGGTTGTTGTCAGGAGTGGTGAACGCAGAGCATTGAGAGAACAGCGCCTAGCTTGCAGTGAGCACTCAGAGCAGCCTCCGTTCCTGCCTCTGCCTAAGCTCTGCTCTGACGCCCTCCTCGGTCCGTCCTGGGCTCCTCAACCCTAGTGCCCCCGGAGGGATCAACTATGCAGTTAAACGCTATTTCTGCTATCCTCTAGTTAGTGAGAATATTGCTCATGATGGGAGTGGTTGAGAGAATGGGCCTCAGGATCTAATGACCTGAGTTCAAGTCCGTGTTCTTCCACTTTTTCACTGGGTGACTTTGAGCAGGCTTTTTCACCCTCCGCACCTCAGTTTCTACATCTGTAAAATGGGGGTGGTTCCAGCAGCACCTGCCTTATAAGGTGTTGGCAGGATTTTACAAGATAACATATATTAGCATGCTTAGCACACTCTCAGTAAATGGTTTGATGTGTGTTTCCTGTCCAACAGCATAGCAGATTAGTGGCTTAAAGCCAGTCCAAAGGTAGGCAGCCTCATACAGTGAATGCTAGTTGGTATGAAAATTTTGGTTTGTTTCTGCCAGATTCTTATGGTGTAGACATGGACACAAGTCCCTTCACCTCTTTGGCTTCTTCACTTGTGAAGTTCTGAGGGGCAGTATTTGCTTTTCAGGACTCTTCCAGATCGAAATGCTAGGGACCTGGGACAGTGAGTGTGCATTTATGCATTTCAGAGCTCCCGTCTCCTGGGTTATGTGTGAGCTTGAGGATTTTACTTCGCTTTGCCCAGCTGCCCTTCCGTTGCTACGTCCTCCAAGCCATCTTTTAGCATTGTTCAGAGGTGGACAGCCTGCTGTTCCATGTATTTATTGCTATGTAATCCTCCCAAACCAACTCTATTAAAACAACAATGATCATTTTATTATTCTCTCTGATCATCCTGGGGGCTGAGTGGACTGAGTGGACTGAACAGGGCAGTTCTTACTCAGCTCTCTCATGTGGTTGCAGTCAGCTTGGTGGCTTTGGCTGGAGCCCTCTCAAAGCCTTCCCCGTTCACATGTCCAGCAGATGACCTGGTGGTTGGCTAGGACCTCAGCTGGGTCTGTTGGCTGGAATACCTACATGTGGCCTCGCCATGTGGCCTGGACTTCCTCGCAGCATGGTGTCTGGGTTCAAAGAACAAGTATCCCAAGAGACATGTGGAAGTTGCCAGTGTCTTAAGGTCTGGACCCAGAAATTAAAGTGGCAACACTTTTTTTTTTTTTTTTTTTAAATCAAGCAGTTATAGAGCCCAGACTCAAGGGGAGGGAACCTAGAATCCACCTCGTGATGAAAGACATGTCAAAAATATTTAAGGTTACGTTTTAAGGTCACCACTCCTGCCTCTCTGCTCTGTTTGGGAATAAGAAAACATAAGTCAATTAACATTACCTACTTCCGTCCCCAAATGTGTTCTCACACTGTTGCTTACTATGGAGGCATCAACCTGTGACAAGATGACCAGTTACAGTCTCCTCATTGTCAGGGCACATTGGCATTTCTTATTCCATTCCCAAAGAATGGGGGCTCCAGCCCCTGGTCTCCACCTCCTGTAACTACTAGGGAACTGAGTGACTGGCCTCTCCTGAAGCCATTACTGTGGGGTGTGCTGATGACGGAGTGGCAGATGGTCCGGGTAGGTCCTATCCCAGAGGTTAGGCCGGACTAAGTCTGCCTCTGCAAACTGCTGCTATCATGTCCTCGTCAGTCCTCCCTGTGCTCATCAATCCATGACCGATCAAACATGTGGTCATCATGGGCTCAGGAATTACTCTCCCTGCAAAGCTAGGATGTCAACCACTTTCTTCCCCTTCCATCTCTCTCTAGGGCCCTAGGAGCTTCTTATTTTAGACCCTCAAACACTTTCTTATCAAAAACTATCAACCCACTCTCCTAAGCAGTGAACTCAAATGTCTTAAAAAAAAAAAAAAAGGGATTCCACCCCTATACCCCACCCCAAACCCCATTTCAGTGGCTTCATGGAAATTTAGTCTTTTTATGGTGACCAGTTGCTTTTTTGGCATCATTTTTGCTAGAGGAGAAAAACAACAGCAAGTATATAAGTTGAATCCCTAGCAGAGCATCCTATTACATGTCTGGAATTCAACACATATTTTGGAGGCCCCACTATGTGTTGTCTCTTGCCTGGAGCTGGGGACATGGAGATAAAGCAATATAGTACCTTGGCCTGAAAGAGTTCATAGTATCATGAGCAAGAAGGACCCATCAACAAGGAAATTGCAAGGAAATCTGAAATGTGCGAAAATAGAATGAGAGGCAGGAGAGACAAAATCTTTCAAGCATGGCTGGGTCCTGGTGGACAAGAAGTTTCCTAGAGTTCAGCAAGGGGACTTAAGTGGAGAATAGACATTTTAGACTGGACGCCGAAAATGACAAAAGGCTTGGTATGAAACAATGCATTACTCTAGGAAGATGGTATGTCTGGATCAGAGCGTGCCCAGTGAGGAGAAGATGGGAGATGAGCCACAGGATGAACAACAAAGGACTTTGAAAGTCAGGGTAAAGAATCAGAGGTATTGTCCAGATGGCGGTGGAACTTTCGAAGGGGCCCGAGCAGGGGGGTGGAATAAGCGGGCAGTCATGCTTTAGAAAGCTGGGAAAGGTGGCCCCGGAGCTAGGAGGCCAGTCCAGAGGCTGTGACAATTGCCCTAGAGAAGAGGCATTGCTGACATGCACCAGGGAAACAGCTGTGGGATCAGGGAAGAGAAACTGGTTTTGAAACACACTAAGAAAAAGGAGGAGCCCAGGCTGACCCTCTGTTTTTGGCTGGAGGCACCAAATTGGTGGGTGTGCTATTTACTGACATTGGAGATGCAAGTAATTTGGGGGAAGAAGAGGATCTCTCTCGCACGCGCGCACCCACACACACACATATATTTTCCTTGCTTTGCATCCTTTATATATTACTTCGTTTCATTCATCATTCCATGTGAACTTTTAGTTCAACACATACTGACTGACTCATTTTATCTGCTAAGTAATGTGTTAGGCACTAAGAAGGAGCCAGGGGTAAGAAAGGTAGTAATTTTGTCTCTAGAAGGCCTTTCACCTCAATTGCAACGGGTCAGGCAGCCATAAGACCAATCTTGTAGAGATAATAAAATCCTTTAAGCAGTGAGTAAGGACTTCAGGCTATCGTTTTGGTCATACAGACCAGAGTCATCTTAATATCAAAAATAACTGACTCGGTGTCAACCATGAGTATATTTTTCAGTGTAAAAAAAATACACTTATTGTAAACACAGAGTATAGAATTTAATTCCTGACATTCTGTATAGATGGTCCCAAGTACCTTGATGAAATATGGAATGTTTACTCACAGTCTAAGATTCCTAAGACATTGTCAAAATTCTTAGAGCTGGAAGGGCCACTTCCTTTCTATCCCCCAACCTCCTGTGTGTATTACTTCATAGCACTTGAACCATATTAATTGTAATTGTGTTTGTCTTCACCATTAAACTATGAGCCCTTTGAAGTTAGCAACTGGGGCTTTTCATCTCCTTTCTTAGCATTTAGACAGCACGTGGTTTGGAGTGAATGTTTATTAAACTTAATTAAACCTTCAAAAATATGTCCTCTGTGTCCTCATTTTGCAGATGGAGAAATTGAGGCTTAAAGAAAGGAATAATTTATCCAAGTTCAAATATGAAAGTAACAATAGAGTGAAAAATAAATCCTAGTTTATTTTGATTGCTTAACATTTTTGTGGCTCTGTTCGCCTCCTGCCCAGCTTGGTTTGCTAGCTAATTAGCTAGAAGTTGGAAGCCTTTACAAGTAGTGGAAATGCAAACCTTCTTTGTTATGAAAACCAATGGCCATGCAAATATAGCCCTTAGCCCTGTATTAAGTACAGGATTTGTTTCTTAAGTCCCTTCACTTACTCAAAAGCCAGGAGTCGACAATGCCGCCAGTGTAAGGTTTCATCTCCCTCAGAGAACACACACAGACACACACACAAACAACACATAAGCACATGATTCAAGCAGAGCAGCTGAAAAGGATGTTTTGGATGAAATCTTGGCATTTATTGTTCCTGTGCGACCTGGGAAAGTCAAAAGTGCCAGGAATCAGATGGACTTCAGTTCAAGTTCTCACTCCTCCACACTCATCTGTGAATGGACATGACACCCATCTCAAAGGGTAATTTTGAGGATTAAAAGGAGAAAGAGGCATTTCATCATACAGCTGCTCTGTTACCTCGGACCAGCCATCTATTCTCTCTGAGCCACTGTATCTGCATCGGTAAAATGCATTAGATGAGATGATTTGCAGAGCCCTTGAAACTGGCACATTCGATGATTCTCTTCCCCTGAGAACTAATTGGATTCAGGATGGAGTGTTGCAAGGGCTGAAGACGTAAAGAAAGAGCGATCTTTCGCTGACACAGTGCTGGCCTCTGCTGCCTTGCTAGGACTTCCCGTTTGATGTAGGCCTGTTATCAGGGTGTGTTTGTGCTCTGTCCAGGGTTTGGCCTGGCCATCACAACAGTCCCCGTGCTGTTCCTCAAGATTTGGGGAAGAGCCAGTGGATGTGGAGACTCACAGACAGGGTTTCTTCCCAAGAGCTGCTTGGATGGTGAAACTCGCAAAGTCCAGAGAGATTTTCTGTTTTGTTTTCCACAAGCTCAAATGACTATTGATTACAGAACACACATACACACACATGCAAAACCAAAAACACATACACAAACAAAACAGGATGTTCTCTCTCCTCCCCTTGCCGGAGTCTAAGGCAATCACTTACCATCTGCGTCACTTTCACCGATGCCCCCCCCCCGCCCCCCCTCCCCCCCCCGCCCCCGATTGCACCATTATGGTAATTAAGCCCTTCCTGCTGGCTGGAGATGTTAGAGAATCCTGAGTCATGAGCAGTTGTGCATGCTAATTTCAGTAAGGGGGAACCTGCAGAGGGAGGGAGAAAAACAGCCTGTCAGTCACCATGACTTTATGGCGTCCCACCTGGTTTCTCTCCTCAGAAGAATGCCCCCTCTGATGCTGGTAGGAGAGCAGATATCTGTTCCCAGCATAGGTTCTGACTTGTAGTAGGAACAGTGCTGTTAACCAGGTGCCAGACCCTGGCTCACATACTTGGTATGCAAACATTGGGTGGGGTATATTTACACTAAAAAGGAAAGAAGTTGTTTATCTGAGATTCAGAGTTAACTGGCCATCCTATTTTTATTTACTGAATCTGGCATTCCTAATTGGGGTTAATCCAGTGGCCTGCAGGGTTAAAAGGAAGAGATCTGAGTGTAGAAGTAGCAGAGGTCTGGACTGGGATTCTGCTCCCACCAGGTACTTGCTGTGTGATCTGGGGAAAATTGCTTCATTGCCGTGATTCCTGGTTCTCTCAACCATAAATGAGAATCATAATATCTGTATCTCAGGACTGTTGGGAGGATTACATTTTTTTATGCCTTTAATGCACCTTTGTGTAATTAGGTGTTCTGTGGACATTAGCTTTTATTATAATTCTTTTTAGTTATTTGGATTACTACTCTTAATTCAAGAGAAAGTAAATCATTCAGTCATACCCTAGAAGAAGATAGGGGTAAGAATACAAGGCAGGAATAAGCGGAGCCTCCTCATCATTGGCTTGGGGAGGAATGTGATGGGACTTATAAGATAGCATTCTTGTGCATACCTGTTTTCTCTTTCTAGGTCTGTGTCCTGGGTAGCTAGGCAGGCAGACCCCAGACCCACTTTGTTCAAACATGTACTTGGGTCTTTGGAAAAAGGCAGAATGGAAAAACAGACACCTGGGTATTCAGGTGTCCTTGGGGATAGGCAGTGTGAAGTTTTCATTCAAAAAGTGTACAGACAGTAAAAGTTAAAAAAAAATAAAAAGAAAGCAAGCACATAGTTTGTTACCTGGCAAAGGTATGAGCTCAACATTCTCTGGAAGCCCTAAGTTTCACAAAGGAGCAGTGAAACATTCTGCATCCCCGGTGCCTTGAAATGTCAGTGTAAATGGAGTGACTGGAGCATGAAACGCCTCTGAGCCAGAGCCGCCTCCTGGTTAGTGTTCCAGTGCCCATTCATTTATTCAATGGATGTCGACTGAATAACTGTGTTCCATCCCATGGGAACACTAATAGGAATAAGGTGTGGCCCATGACCTTGGCAGGATTAGAATGTGTTGGGTGACACAAGCAAGGGAATGTGGTCATAGGTGTGGTCTAGTGTGTGATGGTGGCCAGGAGAGAAGCATGATCCCAGTCTTCAGAAAGCCAAGGTAGAGTTCCCAGAGAAAGGAATGTTCCACTTGAGACCAAAAGAGTGAATTGTTGGAGTACAGGGGGTTGGGATGGTGTGGGGCGGGGAGAGATTAGGCAGAATTCCAGCAGAGAGAAGAGAATGTTCAAAAAAAGGCCACGAAGCACATTGCAATTGAATAGGACATTAATCATCATTTAGAACAAGGGTCATCCAACAATGACACTCAGGCCAAATTTACCCAGCTGCCTGTCTTTGTAAATAAAGTTTTATTGGAACACAGTCACGCCCATTTATTTAAAGTATTGCCTGCATCGCTTTTGTGCTACAGAGACAGAGTTAAGTAATTGCGGCAGGGACTACCTAGCCACAAAGCCAAAAATATTTACTGTCTGGCCCTTTATAGAAACAATTTGCTGCCTCTTGATTTAGAGCACACTTTACACGAGCAGGAATTCGCTGCTGGTGCACAGTAGTGGTTGCGGGAGGTGGATGGTAGCGGGCAAAGGAATGTCAGAGGAGCGGTGACAGGTGAGCCAGGGCAGGTGCTCAGGAGCTGGAGCAAGGAGCTCTGACTTTATCCTGAGGGCCATGGGGAGCCCCTGGGGGTTTCTAAGCAGGGAGGTCAGAGTTCTACACAAAACAGTGTAGCAAGGCGTTTAAGAAGACAGGGTCTGGAGCCAGACTGCCTTGGAGCCAGCGCCTTCTCTTACTAGCTTTGAACCTCAGGCAAGTTACTTACCTCCTCTGTGACTCCGTTTTCCAATTTGCAGACTGTGAAACGATAATAATGATAATTATACTAATATAGAACTATCGTGTGTGGTGGTGAAGATGAAACACGTGAAGGCAGGCACTGTGCCAGGCCCAGAGGAGGTTCTCCGTGGACGCTGTTGCTGTCCTGTCTCAATGATCCTTCTGGTTTGCCGGGGAGAGAATGGGGAAGCTTGGTGGTAGAGTGCCCGGTAGGGACTTAGGTGCCAGATGGTGTCCTGTGCCTGGGAGGGTTGCTCTCGAATTTTGGCCGGCTACTCCCACAGCCACTGGCCTCTTCACCTTCGATCTCTCCACCATGGTCATCATCGTTTCTTCTGTCCTCCTCTATTGCAGGCCTTCAAGAGTGCACTGATGAGCTCCTACTGGTGTTCAGGGAAAGGGGACGTGATCGATGACTGGTGCAGGTGTGACCTCAGCGCCTTTGATGCCAGTGGGCTCCCCAATTGTAGCCCCCTCCCGCAGCCGGTGTACGTATGTATGGCCCCTCCTCCTTAGGCCGCCCCTTCCCATGGGCTCACACTCCTGTCCTGCCAGTCCAGGCTATGACTTGCTTCTGTTCCCTGGGTGCCTCATGAGATCCCTGAGGCCTGCCTCTTTCTTTAAGAAAGCAGGGAGCTTTGGCAGGACAGCAACTGGCTCAAGGGTAGACACCGATACTGCAGCCTTGTGCTGTTATAATGATGCCACTCAGTCCATCATTACTTCTTTGACTCTTCCGTTCAGCAGAGGTTCACTGGGCATTGACCGCTGCTTTGACGGGTCCTATGTGGGCCACTGGGGCTACTGAGATGCAGAAAGTGCAGAACCTTCTCTAGGCAACTTCATATTACTCATTCATTCCATAAATAATTTCTGAACACCTGCTGTATGTTGGACACTGGGGAATTCATCAATAAATGGATCACGCACAGCCCGTGAACCTGGGGAGCTGACTGTTTAGTGAGGGGGACAGACATCAAAGCCAAAACAGGAAAATAATATACAGTTTTAAAAAATTAAGTAATAAAAACAAAGAGGTGCTAATGGAGGGAGTCCCGTGGGGCTGCTTTCACTGGAGGGGAGGGAGGTCGTCAGGGGAGCCTGGATGGGAGACAGAAATTGGGTTTTGGGAAGGGAAAGAGTGCATGTGGATGCCTGATGCGGGAAGTCCACCCTGAGGAAGTCAAGGCAGGCCAGCGTCGGTGGGGGCTGCGAGTGGGAGCGAGCGTGGCACAAGGAGCAAGGCGAGCTGAGCAGGAGCTGGTATTGGGGAACCAGAGTCCCATAACACCCCTCGGTGGGGTGAGAAGAATCACATTGTAAGATGGTCCTTAAAGACACAGTGTGGTGTAGTGGCAAGATAGAAGGAAACTGGGCCAAGGACAAGCAAAGTTACCATCATGGTTCTGACCCCAACTAGCTGTGTGACTTGGCGCAAATCATTTCCCTTTTCTGGGCCTTACTCTCCCCCTCTGTCAAATGGGGGAATTATGCATTTACCTCTCTCTAAGGACTCTTCCAGTTCTAACCTTCAACCACTGTGTTATTATTTTATTTTATTTTATCTTATCTTATTTTTGCTTCGTAAAAGGACTCTCCAGAATTCCTGCCCTCAGTGAGGGAATATTGATTTCAGAATATTAAGGAGTTGACTGATGTACTGGAGGATTAAAAATGGCAGAAAGGTTGAAAGCTACTATGGCAGAAAGTTTGAAGGCACTGCCAATTGAATTGACAAGGAGGCATCGCTGAGAGTATAGTTTAAATAAATAGAAAACTAATCAACTTTCTGTTAGCACATTTTGTGTGCTCGGATTACTTTACTGGATTCCACATGGACTCTGAAAGGTAGCTCTCTTAGTACCATTTTATGGACCAGGAAACGAAGGTTGAAAGAGGCCTAAAAAATGCCTAAGTTCATACAAGGTGGTGGTGGTGGTTTGAATCAGGGTTTGAACCCACGCTGAATCCCATGCTTTTAATATTGACACATGCAGACTCTTTGGGGGCTCAGCCCGTTTTGGCTGACAAACAAACCACCTGCCCTGTCACCCCCTCTAGGCTGCGGCTGTCCCCAACAGTAGAGCCCTCCAGCACCGTGGTCTCCCTGGAATGGGTGGATGTTCAGCCGGCAATTGGGACCAAGGTGTCGGACTATATTCTGCAGCACAAGAAAGTGGATGAATACACAGATACCGACCTCTACACAGGTAAGGAGAAAGCTCATGACTTCCCCTCATGTTAGGAGAGTGTGACAGAGGAAACTGGGAATTTCTAATGCCTTTGGAGCTTGGTGTCATCTGACCTGAGAAGGCATTAGAAGGTTTCATCCTTTGGTGATTGTCACCTGGCACCCGCATCTGTGTGCTTTTTGGTATGAATTCAGAAAGAAAAGATGGCAAATTGTATTTGGAAAGATCTGATTCTCTGAGCTGGATCCTCAAAGTAATACATCAAATGGTTGGTTAATTCAGAAGAGGATTTGACTTCTTCTGTAAATATATTATTTTGGGACTGAGATAAAGAAATCCAAGGAATTGCCTTATCTAGTGAGAGTACTGAGACAGTTGTCTTTAGTGCTGGGGAGGAGGAATCTGAAAGAGTCAGACGTGTAGGGGAAGATGAGCTAAGTGGCCTTTAGGAGTGGTATCCTTGGCTGTAACTGAGAGTGCATTCTAAGCTTCTCTAAATGTCTGACATAGCCGAGGAGCTCTGTTACCCTATAGGTTGGGTCTGCCCAGGCAGGTCTGGCTCTAGGGCAAGTTGGGCGCCAGGCCTTTAGCTGGGGCCATGAGGGCAGGCTTGGTGCTCGGGTGTCAGGGTCTGGGTCTATGGGTGCTGGCCTGGTGCTGAGTTAGGTCAACAGCCTGGGTCTGTGGTAGTTAGCCGGGTGTTGGGCCCAGCCAAGAGCCTGGGCTTGAAGGTGCTTGTTTGGAGCCTGGATTTATGGGAACTGAGTAGGAGCCTGGGCCACAGGAGCCTGGATTTATGGGAACTGAGTAGGAGCTTGGGCCACAGGAGCCGCCTGAAGCTATGGGAGCTAGAAGTCACCAGGGTAGGTTGGGACCTACGTTCATGGGTCCGCTGGGAGCCTGGTACCATGGGAGCTGCGAGAGTCAGCAGCCTCTGGGGTGAGCCAGGCGCTTGGGTTCACAGGAGCCTACCCAATGTAGGAGCCACCTATAGCCATGGGGGTCAGCCTGGTGCTGGGGTGGGCTGCTCTGGGGTCTTCGGTGAAGATGGGTGCTCACTTCTCTCCCCTTTTCCCACAGGGAGGGCTTCTCTCCCTGCCCTGGGCTGCCCAAGCTTGGGGGAGGAGTCATGGAAGTAATGTCAATCTCCCTTTCCTACCCTCCTCAATGCATCTTTTCTTATTTTTGCACTTTACCTGGGTGCTATAGCCCTTCCCCTGGAATCCTTAGTTCTTGCGAAAGTATTTTTGGGCATGGATTGTGGTTCAAATGGACTTTTCTGGGCCATGGTGGGATGGTTGGATGAAGTGGGAAGTCGGGACGGGTGCTAGAAATGTCTATGCCGCCATTTTGCTAATACCGCCCTCTGAATGGTTGATTACCAGTATTGTTTTATGAGCAAAGAAATGAATCCCAGAGAGGTATGTGACTTTCCCGAGTTCCTACAACCAGGACGTGGCAGAGCCGGGCTTTACAGCCAGGTCTGTTGTACTCCCAGCCCAGGGCTCATTCTTTATGTAACATCATACTGAGGGCAGAAGACTAAATGCTAATTTGCTGTGAGGTTTTTATTTTGTGTTGTTTTAATTAGAAATGTTTATTTAGTTTTCTGTGTCTATTGAAATGATTGTAAGGACATAACAAAGATTAGAATAGAAATCAATGGCATAGAAAACAATAGAGAAAATAGTTGAAACCAAAGCTGATTCTTTGAGAACATAAAGTACATAACGCTTTAGCCGGATCCATCAGAAAGAGATGAGACAAATTACCAATGTCAAGAATGAGAGAGTGATATCACTATAAATTCCATAATAAATAATAATGGAATGTCATGAACAACTTTTTGCCAGTAAATTTTATAACTTATATGAAATGGACAAGTTCCTTGAAAACCGCAAGCTACCAATGATCACTAAATAAGGATTAGATAACCTGAAAAATCCTATGGCTACCAGAGACTTAAATTGGTAGTTAAAATCTTTAAGAAAAACTCGAAGTCCAGAATTAAAGATGGTCTCCAATTTATGATGGTTCAACTTACAATTTTTCACCTTTACAAAGGTGCAAAAGTGATGTGGATACTAGATTACATGAGATATCCAACACTTTATTATAAAATAGGTTTTGTGTTAGATGGTTTTGCCCAGCTCCCATCTAAGTGTTACAAGCATGTTGAAGGTAACACACCCCCGAAACGTACTCGGGTTTGGTGGAGGGGGATGGTGGGCCTGCTTCCTCTCCTCACTGGGAGGGGACTGTGGGGGGACGGGGATAGGCAAGAGAGGCAGGCCTCATTTTGCCCCAGACTGGAAAGGATAAAAAGGCTTTACTGGGGTGGAGGTAACCATCCTGCCCTTACTCCTGCCATCTACGTACTATCCATGTCCTGACTCGGGTACCGTGGGCTCTGTTGTTGGGTGTATAAACAGTAGAATTGTTACATCCTCTTGACGAATGGATCCCTTTATCATCCTGAAGTGGTCATCTGTGTTCCTGTGATGTTTTTTGCTCTAAAGTCTACTTTGTTTGATATTTATATAAATACTCCAGCTTCCTTCTGATTAGTGTTAGAATCATCTACCATTTCCCCTTCTTTTACTTTTATATCATTTATGACCTTGCATTTAAAATGTGTTTCTTGTAAGACAGCATGTAGTTGGGTCTTTAAAAATTTAACCTGATATCGTTGTCTTTAAATTGATATATTTCTGCCATTTATATTTAATGTGATGTTAAGGTTTAAATTGATCATCTTTGTTCTTTGTTTTCTATTGTCACATCTTTCTTTGTTCCCTTTTTTAAAAAAATTTTCTTTTGGATTGAGTAGTTTTAGGATTCCATTTTATCTCCTTTGTTGATTTATAAGCTATAACCCTCTTTTGTTATTTTAGTGGTTATTTTAGGTGTACATGTATATGTAACACATCACCTGCAAGTGCTATTATACAACTTTCACATACATCATAGGAACCGTACAATGGTATACTTTGATCTCTCCCCTTCGAGGCTTTTGCTCTGTTGTCATACATTTAACTGGTATTTATGTTATACATTCCATAATTCATTGTTATTCTTTTTCCACAATTGGTAAATTATCTTATAAATATATTCAAATTATAAGGAAAATAATTTTATATATTTTTAATGCATTTTTGATGCTCTTTATTTTTTTTATATCCGTATTTTCATCTGATTTCATTGTCCTTCTGCCTAAACATTGTCTTTTACTATTTCTTATGTTTCAGGTCTGTTGTGATAAATTATTCCTGCTTCTTTTTTTTTTTTTTTTTTTTTTGTAAGATAGTATTGCTGGGTACAGAATTCTTAATTGGCAAATTAAAAAAAATTTTTTTAAGTGTTTTTCCTCTTCTCTCATTTGCATTTTCCCAATGAGAAATCTGCCATTATTCTTATCTTTGTCCATCTGTTTGCTTCTAAGATTTTTCTCTTTGTTAGTAGTCTTGAGTAGATTTAACCATTTATTGTGCTTGAAATCCTTTGAGCTTCTTGAATCTGTGAGTGAGTTTATAGTTTCTTCGTATTTGGAAAATGTAGAGTTATTATTTTTTAAAAATACTTTTTTTTCTCTGTTCTTCCTTTTTCTTCTTCAGTGACTCCAATTGCATATGTAGTTAGCCACATGAAATTGACCTTTTTTCATTTGTAAAAATTCTTTCTTCTCTTTTTGTTTCATCTTTAGATAGTTTCTAGTGCTATATCTTCAATACCATCCTCAAAGTCTAATCTATTGTTAATCTCATTAGTAAATTGCAATTTTTAAAAAATTCAGACTTTGTCATTTTCATCTTTAATTCAGTTTGTGTCTTGTTATTATGTTGCATATCTTAACATTTTCAACATATGGAACAGAGTTATAACTGTATTAATGTTTACTCATCCTAACATCTGTGTCCATTCTGGATCAGTTTAAATGGATTGATTTCTCTCCTCATTATGGGTTGCATTTTCCTGCTTCTTTATATGCCAGGTGATTTTTGATTGAATGCCATTGTGATTTTTGTCTTGTTGGTTGAAGAGTATTTTTATTCCTATAAATACAGGGTGAGGCAAAAGCTTAGGTTTACAGTTGGTTGTAAGGAAAATAATAATACAAGAATAACTCACAACTGTACTCACAACTCACAACTGTAAACCTACTTTGCCCCACCCTGTATTTTTAAACTCTGTCTGGGGCACAGTTACTTGGAAACAGTTTGATCCTTTTGGGTCTTGCTTTTGAGATTTGTTAGGTAGAACCGAAGCAGAGCCGTGTTTAGTCTAGGGCCAATTATTCCTACTACCAAGGCCAGACCCTTCTATGTCCTCTATACAATGGCCCACAAATTATGAGATTTTCCAGTGTGGTTGGCAAGAATAGGCACTAAATCTGGCCCCTGTATGAGCATTAGGCACTGTTCCATCTAATCTTCTTAAGTTGGTAGGTTCCTCCTGTACATTGATCTATCACTGTTCTGCCGAATATGGAAAGAGGGGACCCTCCACAGATCTCTTTAATTTTCTCTCCATATAGCTCTCTCCTCTTCCTTACTCCACCCTATAGACTCTAGTCATTTGGGTCTCCTGGGACTGAAAACTCTGTCTTCTCAGTTAAAGGAAACTACCAGGCACCCTTCTCTACATTTACCTGGAAACTCTCCAAAGCAGTAATTTGAGGAAGTTTAAGGGCTCACATTATGTGTTTTTTATCATTCAGGATCTCTGTTTTTGCTGCTTTATTTCCAATCTGAAAACCTGTTTTATGCACATTCCTTTTATTTTTTAAATTTCTTAATGTTTTAGGCAGTAGAATAAATAATTCTAGTCTGTGTTTCTCCATCTAGTCCAGAAATGGAAATCCAAGATTCATCCTCTTGATAGTCCAACGACCAGTTGCTCTGATCCAAGAGTTCTTTTTCTTCTTTCTTTTTCTTTTTTTAACACAGGTAAAACTTACTCCCTTTTTTAGCTACTTGGCCTGGAGTCACCTCACATTAAGTTTCACCCCTTTTTTTCCTGCTACCAGTCAGAAGTTTGAGGGTATGACACAGTATTTGCCTCCATCTTTACAGCTTCTTTTAATCCTTCCTTGTGCAGCTTGACTTTCATTCTGCCCACTACCTGATATTTCAGGGGGCAATTGTCTTTAAAGAAATAAGATAGTGACCTTGTGTCCTTATAATTTGGGATTCTCCCACAGTGCCTAATGAACACAGATGTTCGATGGTCCCTGAATTGAATTTTATATGGGTAGTAGACGTCTACGTGCCTTAACTTTTCAACTCTGACATTAATTTCTTGAGTGCTCTATGGCCTTATGGGGTCTTATGTAGTTTTAGAGACTAGCCAAGTACATAGTAGGCCTTCTAAAATGTCATAATCAATTGATGCAGTGGGTGGAATATGAAGCAAAAAACTCATTTCCTTGCCTCTCTGTCACCTTTATATCTCAACCATCTGGAAACTGAACCTGGCCCGCAACTGAAGATTTCAGCTCACTTGATTGAGTTTTTTTCTTGGAGCATATAAACCTAATGGAGGAGTATGGACTTTAGAAAACCTGGTTCCTGCTTTCAGTTCACACCATATCTTGCTGAGAAATCTAGGGCCAGTCAGTGTCCTCTCCAGGCCTCAGTCTCCCTCTCCGTGGAACAGGGACAATACTACTCACTTCACAAGCCACTTTGAGAGTGAGATGTAGCACAGTTCTTGGCACGTAACAGTTACTAATAAATTTAATTGCTTCTCATTTTCATGAATTAAAAACAAATGAAAAGGAAAGTTACATGTTAGGAAGAAAACAACAAAATAAGGTTTTAAACTTGTTTTGGATACAGAATTAGGATTACTCACACATTTGGCCAGGTGAGGCCTGCGTAGGGAAATGCGGTCTTTCTCCTTTGATGTCTCTGGACTGTTGCTGGCAGCTGAATCCAGCACTGGAATTGTTTGTTTATTTGTGAGCTCACGCGTGTGTGTGCACAGATATACATGCATACACAATTCTCTCTTTCTCTCTTACACACACACACACACACACACGCACGCAGACCCACTTTATGGCTGCCATCTGTTCAACACCCTTTTGAACTAGCTGCTGAAGTGCTTACTCTCTCCCCCTGTACCCTTCCCCTGCCCCCAACCCCTTGGTTCAGTGCCCTTTTTGTTGCCTTCAGAGAAGCCAAGGCTCTGTTGGTTCTGGGACCCTAATGGGAAATTGAAGTATAAGAACCCTCTTGTTCCAGTTGTTTTGAGCAGAATGAGGCTTGTTTTGGGGGGTGGCTAAATTCTCCGCATGCTAATCTGTCATCAATATTAAAAACAGACGTTTGGTTCTTTTGCGTGGCCTCATCAGAGCAGTTGGCATGGATTTCTGCCTCTTGGGCAGGGGTAGGTGCAGGAAGGTGAGAATAAGAAGGGGGCTGAGGCACAAGCAGATTTAATGACTCCACATCTCCTGTCTGGCCTACGGAGAAAAAGGCTGAGGAAGGGGAGGGACTTGTCAGAGGTTACACACACACACGATGACTGAGTGACAGAGAAGGAGCTAGAAGAGGGCCGCTGGCTTCTTGACCTGCGCCCCCCACCCCCAAGTCCAAACTTCTTCCCACCTGTCCTATTACCCCTGATGTGGTTGGCGCTGGCTGAGAGTAAGCTGAGAGGCAGATGGAAATTAGGGGACAGGACGGGATATTGAGCTACCTGATGCCAGCTGAAGGGCTCTGACCTGATAAGGGACGTAGCCTTTCAGACTCCTTGCCCTTTTGTCATCGCTGCTTTTATACATGCCAGCCTCTGAGAACCCCCACGGCTCAGAATAGAAGGACCTTGAGATTTAATGACTCCAAATCTCCTGTCTGACCTATGCAGAAAAAGGCTGAGGAACGGGAAGGACTTGAGTACACTTTCCTCCTTGGAAAGACCAGAAGAGTGAAGACAGGGAAGGGGAGGGTCTCAGCCAGCATCATAATCTCCCCCTGCACACCTCAGCATTTTCTTGATCATCTGCTAGATTATTCTTAACCTTTTAAAACTCAGAGACGTCTCTCTCTCACCAAGGGATTCCAAGCTGTAGCTTGTTTGGTTCAGGGCTGGGCAGCCAGCTGCCTCTGGCGGCCTTCACAGAGGCAGCAGGCCCTCCCCGCCCTCCTCCCACCCTCCTCACGAAAGGCAGCGACATGTGGAGCTGGTCAGTGCCCCTTTCTGTCCTGGCATCTGGGAGCCGGACGGTCTGCTCCCCAGACGGTCAGTACCAGGATCTCCTGCTGCCAACTCTCCACTCTTGTCTGTTTCTTCCATTCTCTACCCTCTCCTGACTTTCCGCCACCTCCTTCTTTTTCTTTCTTTTTGTGTCTCTTCATATCTTTCCCTCTGTCTCTTCCACTCCATGACACCTTCTGCCCATGTGTCGCAGCCTATCCGTTCTTGTTTTTGTCTCTCCAGGCTGGCTCAGGTATAAGCTGCTCATTTAGATTCATTTAGATCTAGGTCAAGGGTAATGTCCAGAACGATCAGAAGACATCTCTACCCACCCCTATCCCCATTTTATAACCTCCTTCTTCTTGTTCCCATTAAGTCTAATTTCCAATTGAAAAGACACTCCCCTACCCCGCCTGCCCACCATCCTATCTTAGACCTTTGACTGAAGACCTTCTCAAGTGAAGGGGAGCAGTTATGGAGGGGAGTGTGTATGCAGAATAACTTAAGGTAAGGGACAGCAATGCCCCGCTTCCCCCAGGAGCTGAGAGGATGGTGGCAGCAGTGGCTGTGAGGGACCAATGACACTGGAGCTGTGCGTGAAATCCTGTGGAAATTACGCACAGCTCCTCAAGCAGCATGGGCCATGGCTGAACCCTACGCTTTGTCTAAGAAGCTGGAGAGGCCCGCACCCGCCTGCCGTCTGCCTGTGCTGGACCAGCGTGAGGGAGGTGATGTCATTGGAGACTGGGCCCCACTCCCTCAGCCAGAGTGAAGGGGGGTGGTGAGGAAAATATGTTTTACAGGGTGAGGTACAAACCGACATGACTGCAAACATCTGGAACTGATCTTAGGTCCTCAGAAAATGTTTCTGTCACTCCAGCTGCTCCTCGGGTGAGAGGCTCCTAAAGGCAAGGACCTCCAAAGGGAAAAGGTACTTGGAGGGTCTTAATTCTCTCCCTTCCCCCATGCCACCCAGCCTGCCCTCTCTGTCACAGAGTGGTTTTTTTATTACAGTTCACAGAGCACACTCATTCCTGCCATTGGTGTACATGGAGCTCTTACTATGGTCCTGACCCTGCAGGACATGCTGGGCAGGGCCTGGTAACAAGACAGGATTCCTCTCCTCAGGGAGCTTATGATCTAGTAGGAGAGAGACACAAGTTAGCAAGAAATCCCCCTCCAGCGTGATAGGTTTTGAGATAACTCAAATGCTGTAAGAGCACAGCATAGGGTCTTCCAGCTCAGCCCAGTGGGGTCAGTAAAGGCTACTTACAGGATGTGAGGTGATTATTCAAGATTCTGGTCCCAGTAGTTAATTATACCGATCAAGCCCTCATACTCAAGATCACCAGCCCCCATGTGGAGCTCACCCCTTCTGGAAAGCAATAGTGCTCTTCAGGTCTCACTTCCTTTCTGTTATCCCCTGTTGCCATGCTTGACCTCAGAGGCAGCTGCCCTTTACAGATGCCAAGAGAAGGAAAGTTCCCTTTTCCTCTGCACCCTCCGGAACCTCCTTGCATGCCAGGGGAAAATTACAGTAGGAGAGCGCCTGCCTTCCATCCAAAGACTTTGTCAACACTAAATCCATCTTGCTTTATGTTCATGAAACTCAGTCATTCCATGAAAGGTAATGTCGAGTAGCATCCAGACTTTATCTTCTCACCTCACCTGAAACTGATTCTCTAAGTACCTAAGCTGTTGGTTTGGGGCTTTCTCTCCATCTGTGCCCTTGTCATTACAACAGATGAGTTCAAGTCCACCTGAATGTCCTGTCCAACAATCCACTCTCATTTCCTTACCCTGCTCATCTCCAGGGCACTTTCCTTCATTCTACCCTGCCACTCAATCCCAGGTCACACCCTGGACTTGGTCCTCACATGATGTTGTCCCATCAAAAACTGTTAGTTCCGACATCCCACTCTCTGACCATAATCTTTTCTTTAACCTGTCAGTTGTATTGATCTCCCATTCTTGTCATTCATGTCTTTAAATTCAATAGGACTTCCAGTCCCTTGGTATCACCACCCAATATGGGCGGTTTTGTTACAGTGGCCCAAACAGACTAAGACAACACGCTTCATATTTTAATCACCGTTAACGACCTCCTGGTCTCCCTTGGCTTCCTGCCCTTCAGTTCCTCAGAAGCTGGTTCAGAACCCGGAGGAGCGTGGCTCTCCCTGTTCTCCTGCGCCCGCCCGTGCAGCTAGTCTGCTAGAGAAAAGCACGAGGCTGAGAGTATTTGACACCAGTCAGTTATCAGTCACCAGTCAACTAGGCTTTTCCAGTAATCCTATTAGATTTACGAATTTACTTTCTTCTTCATTGTCATTAAACTCCTAAAACCCTATCCTTCCTTCTTTCTCAGCAGATAGACTTGTCTTATTCACAGGGAAAGTAGTACACAGAGTAATTCAACTTCGCTATGTAACCATTTTTATCTGTATGCTTCTGTATGCACACTCTTCCCCTTCCCTTCTGATGTCCTGTAGGAGGTGCCCTGCCTTCTCTATAACATTAAATCCTCTCTTGCGCTGTTTTCTATACTTTCCTAAGTTCTCAGGATAACTTTGTGTATCAGTTATCTCCCTATACTGTATCTTTTTAATCTCTCCTTCTGTAGTAGATTATTTTTTACCATCATTTAAATATGTTCCTAAGTATGCCTTTTTAAAACAAAGAAAAAATAAAACATTTCATCTCCCATCACCGTAACGACTTCTCTCTCCTTTATGAACAACACACTTTCAAAAGTTGAGTCTTCAGTGGGTGACTTCCTGTCTTCACTTTCTACCCATTCCTCAGCTTGTGTTACTCTGTCTCCTGCTACCACCAAGTTACTGAAGCATTTTATCTCCGTAAACACATGCGACCTCCAGTGACTTTTTTTGTTACAAACGGACTCAATACCTTGAGGCATTCTCCAGGGCTGACCTTTGTCTTCCACAACCTCTGCTTCTCTTGGTTTCTTTGGCGCCGGCTCCCCAGGTTTGCCACCTGCCTCTCTGACGCCAGCTCAGCCTCCCTTGTTGGGTCTTTCAGTCTGTTCTTCGACTCTTAAAGCTCCTTAGATGTTAGCCTTGTATCTTCTTTTTGTCTCAATTTCAACTCTTTATGTGCCACTACATCTACTCGCAGGGTTGCAATCAATATATTCGCTGCCCTGACATTTATATTTCCACCTCATTCTTCTGAGCTCTCCACCCACATCCAACTGACTAGGAGCAGGTGCAATTTGATGGCTCACAAGCTATTCAAACTCAACACATCAAAAACTAAACTTGTTACCATCTGTTCATAAACATGCTTCTATCCAGGTGTTTATTTACTGTCTCTGTAACTGGTGCTCCTGTAAATTCTGTTCCTTGGAGCAAAACCCCAAAGTTTATTAGCTTTTTTCTCTTGTTCATCCTCATATTCAATTCATAACCAGGTTATTTTGCTTTGATCTCTATTATCTCTTCTTTTTTCAATTTTATCAAGATATAATTGACATATAACATTGTCTCGTAAATCTACTCCTTTCTTTCTGTTCTCATTTGTTTAGCCAGCATTCATCTCTTGCAATGGCTTGGTGGTTAGTTTTCACTCAACTACTTTCTACCCCTTTCAGTTCTCAGCTCTAAAGCCTTCAAAATACAACTTCTGATCATATCCAGTGCCTAGCACAGTGCCTGGAACACCTTGGCTACTCAATAAATATTTGATGAATATGTATCTGATTTATAAGTATCACTTTCCTAATTTAAACCTTTTGAGAGCTTTTTAGAAGTCTTCTGAGTGAAGAAAAATTGCAATGGCCTCCAAGGTTATGAATTATTGTCATTGCCGCCTTCTCTATCCTTTTATCTGCTCTTGATATCATCAGCTTGCTTTGTTGTGGGTCTATACACTATGGCCTCAGCTCAGATATCACTTATCTGAATCTTTAGATTAGATTTGGCCTCTCATTGACTATGTAAAATTATAGCATTTAACACTCACTTGGTAGCACTTATTATAATTTTAATGAATGCATTTTGATTTGGGGGGAGAGGGGTATAACATTTGCTGGACCCCTAAAATTATTAGCCCCTCCAAGGTGGAGCTGTGTTCATGCTTTTCATCACTTTATCCCCAGAACCCAGTACAATGCCAGCCGTGTAGTAGGCAACCAAGAAAGACATGCAATATGAGCAGGAACTAGCGAGATGGAGGAAGGTTGAGGGGTGGATGAGGATGGGGAGTATGTCAGGCAGAGGATGAGCATGTGCAGTTGCCTTGAGAAATAAAAGGACAGTAAGGCTGCCGTATAAATTTTGAGTGATAGAATTAAAAGAGAAAGGACTATAGTAGAAGGGATGAGATTATGGGGATGTTTAAGGAATGCTAAAGATTAAAACTTTTATCACCCTGGCTGTTCTATTGAAGATAATTGAAGGACCTTTGAACCTATTATCTCACTTTATTCACAAATTAATCCTTCCAACTAGGAGGTAATTATCATCTCCATTTTATAAATGAGGGAGCCAGTTTTGTGAAGTTTTTGGTTGAAGGTCACACTTCTAAGAAGAGTGGGGTCAAGAAATGAACTTGGATCCCCTGACTGTTGAATCCACATTATTTGCCATTTTTTATTGCCAGTGTAATGCCAGTCAGAGGCATGAAGCTTCGAGATTCAGGAATCTGGAATGGTCAAGTGGTCTTTTCTACAAAACTTCATTTCCCTAAGAAAGGATTCCATGCAGCGTCATGGGTTGGCCTGGGTAACCCAGTCTGTAGGATGAAGGTTCAGCTTCTGTTGCCCAGCTGAAAGGATGGCTGGCGTGGGGCAAAGCAGGGGCATCAGAGAGGCAGCCTAAAGGTGAAAAGTGAAGATAGGGAAAGGAGTAATGTTCCTCCCGGTTCCTCCTTATTTTATCAGTGGGATGAGTGGGAGGAGGGTTAGAGGGTTGGTTTCAGGACCCTTAGATACCCAAATCTACGATACTCAAGTCCCTTATGTAAAATGGTGTAGTATACACATAGAGCCTGTGCACATCCTCCCATATACTTGAAATCATTTCTAAATTACTTATACCTAATACAGTGTAAATATTTGTTAAACTGTAGTGTTTAGAGATTAAAGACAAGGAAAAAAAGCCTGCACATGTTCAGCAGGCATGACCATCATAGGCCGAACTATAGAGTACATGCCAGCAACAACGTGAAATTATTTTCCCCGGTATTTTCAGTCCATGGTTGGTTGACTCTGCGGGCGCGGAAAACATGGATATGGAGGGCTGATTATACAGTGGTAAGGTCCCTTGCTTCTCCAGCAGACATAGAAGCAGAGAGGGGAGTAGGCGTCCCCTCTAAGACATTACTGATGGGCTTTTTAAAGATCTTTGTCAATTACTTCTACCCCACACCTTGAATAGGTCCTCTTTTTCCTCCTCACTAAGGCCACTCTAGGTACTTCCAATATAACTTCTTTAGCAGGCTTCCCTGCCTCTAGTTCTGCTTCTCTATTTTATTTTCCTCATTCCGCCAGAATCTTACCTGCCTGTACCAGTGTTTCTCAAAACACATTCTCTATACGTGAATGTACTGGGGCAAGGGGGCGGGGGGAGGGAATCAGAACTAACCACCAATACTTTCCAGCATTGTTGTGAGCAATAAATGAAACAATGCATGATGCATGTGGAATGCCCGGCACATAGAGGACATGCAATAATCACTCATCCTTTTTCCTTTGTCTCTACCTTCCTCTTTGAAAATAGACACAATTACTTACCTGTTAGAATTGCTCTCAAGCTAGAGGTAGCAAACCATTGGGTACACAGTATGTTTAGTGTTTGAATAAGTTGCTGTAATTTGAAATGTGGATAATTTTTAAATGAAATTCTGGATCCCTGGCTGAAAAAGATTGGGTTATAGCAACTTCCCAATCTTTTGGACTCACATTCCCAGATGACGATAATAGGTAGCAGAGGTGAGTAGCAGTCGCCCACTTTAGAGGATACACGTGGGCTCTAGTTTGTCATAGTCCCCTTCTTCCAGGTTCTCTGGCATCTACTTCACTGCATTATTTTGTGTTATATGCTTCACCCCTAGAGACAGTTGAATGACGTGTCATCTCTCACCTTGGCCAGGGTCCGAGAACACCATCCCCGGAGAGTTTTTGTATTCGCCATGTCTTGGACCACCTTTGTCTGCTGTTTGCGCATCACATGGACAGGGATGTTGAGCTGACTGTTGAATAATAACAGAAATGTCTTATTAAAATTGCTTCCATTTTTGAGTGTTTGCTCTGTTCCCCCCAAGACTTCTAGCTCTGTGAGCATCTCTCTCTGGTTCATCACCGTATTCATTGGCGCACCCTCTGCTAGCAGAGTTTGGTGCAGAGCAGAAGCCTAACGGTAGCCACTAAAGGAGGACACTGAATGAACAAAGTAGTGGCGGCGTGATAAACTCATTGAATCCTCACAGTAGTTCTGTGGTGAAGTCACTGTTGTTATTCTCACTTTCACAAAAGCAAAAACTGAGGCTCAGCAGTAGCCTGTTGGGTTACATACTTCCAGAATCCTAAAATACCATCCTTACAAGACCCTTATAGATCAGTTAAGCCAGTCCCCTCAATTCAGATGAAGAACCTGAATCCCAGAAGTCAAGTCACCACCCCTCAGTCTGCTGGTGAGCGAGTGTGGGCCAGCACCAGGCAGGGTCTCCTGGCAGCCAGCCCAGCATTGGTGCCCGTACCGTGTGCCCTTAGGAGTATCCAGGGTGGATCTGTCCACGAATCCCGTCCCCCGTCTTCATAAACTTCTTGGAATGAACTTTCCTCTTCTTGAGTCATCCTGTCCTGCCTCCCAAGAGAGAGATTCTGGGTATATCCCTGGAGCCCAATGAGATGAGATTAAGGAGTTGTGTTTACTGGACCTCCGACTCCTCAGGGAGAACTTAATTGCCCTGCCCTTATCTGGCCGCACCTACCCCAGTAGGAAAAGGTAAGTGCGGAGCCCCCTGAAAAGAGGGAATTTGGTTATAACCAACAGTAAAGACCAGCTTAGAAGGAAACAGTATGGGCTCCGCTGTAATTGCCCTTTAATCCATAATGACCAGGTTGCACTCCAGCTCTTCTTTGGAGACCGTGGAGCCATTTAAAACCCTCAGGCACCAAGTCATCTACGACACAGGAGAGCTTTCCAGCACATCAGAGCGTTCACTTCATGATTGCAAAGGGCCTTTTAGAATCACAGGAAACCTGGAAGAATCATGCAGTTCACAGATAAACCCCTACCCAGTGCGCCTCCAACCCCTCACCCCTCACTTAGTCACTGATGAGGAATAAGACTCAGAAAAGTGTCTTGACTGAGGTCACTGGAAGTTCATGAATATAATTCTTTACGTCCGAGGAGACGTATCAGAAGCCCTGGAATAACTCCTGCCCTCGACACTGACAATGCAAGTGCTAGCAAGTTTGGTCACAAAACCAATGGATTTGGGCTCAGTCACTTCTTTCTTCAGACCCCTGGGCAACAGTCATCCTATGTGGGGGCCTGAGTTTTGAGGGAGATTAGCCTCTGAGAAAGGAGTGTGTCATTTTCAAAGTCCAGAAAGCCGTACATTCTTGTAGGTGAGAGACTAGATTTCTTAATCTAGCCATCCGTGAGAGGCATTTTCTTTATATTTGGAAAGGAGGACAATAAAACCCAAGCTGTTCCCTTTTTGAGCTGCCTTTTAGGAAGCTGATGACAACACCACAGAAGGGCAGTAACCACTTCAGTCTCTTTCTCCTCCTCAGACACCTTGAGCTGGTTACTTCCCACCCACTTCCCTCTGTTTAGAACTTCCTGCCCTCAGGTGCTGGGACGACTAGCCCCTCCCGAGCTTTCGGTTCCTACACCCCACTGTTACCATCACTTGGGAGCCTCCCTGGCCACCACCTCTGTGAGGTCGCTCCACTGCCACTCCTGCCCCTCCTGGGCACATCCTCCAGTACTACTGCCCTCACGTCACTTACTGTTCTCTGAAATAATATCATTATTTTTATGTTTTTGCCTGTTTATTTGTTGTCCTTCTGCTCTTGCATGTAAGCTCTATAAAAATGAGGACCCCGTCTGTCCATGCCATACTCCTAGTACCAAAAATATGAATTACAGGAGCCCCCCACCCTCATCTGTGGTTTCAATTTCTGCGGTTTCAGTTACCTGTGGTCAACCGCGGTCTGAAAATACTAAGGGGAAAATTCCAGAAACAAACAAGTCATAGGTTTTAGGTTTTGCATCGTTCTGCCTAGTGTGATGACACTTCATGATGTCCAGCTCCGTCCCACCTGGGATGTGACTCTTCCCTTAGTCAGGTGCATCCAGGCTGTATATATGCTTCCCTCCCATCAGCCTCTCAGCAGCTGTCTCAGTTATCAGGTCCTCTGGTGCCGGATCCCAGTGCTTGTGTGTAAGTCGTCCTTACTTTGCTTCTGAGTGGCCCCAGCGCACTAGAGTATTGATGCTGGCCGTTCAGCTCTGACAAAGAGAAGTCGTAAAGGGCTTCCTGTCAGTGAAAAGGTGAAAGTTCTCCACTTAATGAGGCATTTTATCATTGCATATCGTCACAGGAAGAAGGGTGAGTACAATACAATACTGTGTTTTGAGAAACAGACCACATTCAAAAAACTTTTATTATGTTATATTGTTATACATGTTTGATTTTACTGTTATTGTTGTTAATCTCTTACTGTGCCTAATTTATAAATTCAGCTTCATTATAAGTGTATATATATGGGGGGGAAACATAGTATATATAAAATTCAGTGCTGTTCGAGGTTTCCAGCGTCCACTAGGGATTTTGGAATGTATCCCCTGTGGATAAGGGGGACACAACTCTACGCTTTGGTCAGAGGTCATGAAACCTGGCAGTGAACCCACAAGCTAAGAAGCCAATCTAAAGAGCCAAAGTGCACCTGAAGCAAGAGGAGGAGTAGCTGTTGATTGCCTGCTCCCCACCAGAAACTTTGTAAACGTTATAGAAAGTGCAAAACTAATTAAAGGGAAAGCAAAGAGAACCATTGTTTATTGAGCACTTACATACCAGGCCTTCCATATAATATTTAATCATCAGTGTTATTCTGAAAAGTAGTTATTATTATCTTTATTTTACAGATGGGAAAGCTGAGGTTTAGAGAGGCAGTGTCACTTACCTAGGGACATGTAGTTATTAAGTGACAGAGTCAGGATTTGAAGCCAATTATTTCTCACTCAGAAGTCCATGTTCTCTACCCTTACTTCTGATGGCTTCCAAGGAATTCCTAAAGGGAAAAAGATTTTTTTTTTTGTTTTTAATGAAAGAAAGGAGAGGAGAATATAATGAAAAATAAATCAAATTTTAAGGGGTGTTTTTTGATTGGGAGCATGGGGGGAGCTGGGAATTGTGTTCACGGCAGAAATCATGGGGAAACTTAAGCTCTGAGCCACTTGGGTCATATCCTGGGCCAGGGACTGCACGTCTCTATGTTTCATGCATTGGGTACAGATGTGCTGTCATCATGTGCATGATGAATCACACCTTAGGAAGGTCAGATCTGGCTGTTCTGCAGCAGCTGAGCTTCTCAGGGGAGTTCCGGGCCCGTAGCAGAGGGAGGCCTAGTCAACGAGTATGCTCGACTGGCTGAACCTAAAGTGACAGAACAAAATCAAATGTCAGTGAGATTGGACTCTCCTAATGTTTCTCACCTAGAATCAGCTATGCCTGGAATGTCTGGACAACCGTCTTGATGATTATGTAGTTTATAAGCAGGGCTTTTCTCCACACACTAAGTTGAGACTAGTGGCTCATATTTTTTAAGCCATTTCGAGCTGACAAACAGTCACTGACTATGTACTCTGTGCCAGAGTTGGTTCCAGGCACTGGGGAAATGCAAGGGACAGCTGAATTATCTTATTGTAATTAAAAGTAGAGGACATGTGTTCATCCTGTTTGTGGTTTTGTTTGGAACGTTGATTAACTTAAAACAGAGCCTGAGCAAGGATCGGGAGCAGGTAATTTAGGTGGTAGGTAGACACAGGAAACAGTTGTGCGGGAGCTTGGGCAACGACACCCGGAGAGAAAGCCAATACAGAGGTTGTGCCCGCAAGGTCATTCCGGAGCTAATACAGGCTCGATTCCACTGGCACCAGCTGCGGAGGATATGAACGCCTCCAGCATTATTGCCCGAGTGCGCAAAGCTGGAGTGTGTCTGCTCTGGCTCCCTACCCCTGTTTGTGCACGGCCATTCCCCTCCACTTCTGGGCTGTGCTCGCCCGTGTGAGCTGAGAGCTCCCATGGCATCAGAGGAGGCCTCAGGGCTGAAAGCAGAGACATACCTGGCATGTGCTCGAGGTGGAGGTTACTGGAACAGCACAACGTGAGCCTTGGCTCACGCTGGAACTGTCCACTGCAATTGAGGCTGAAATCAGAAACTAGGTATGTGCGGCCACCCCAAGGATTCTCTTACATACTCATTAGAAAATGTGTACAGTATATGGAACAACTTACAACACATGCCAAGCGTATTGCTGTGTTCTTGGAAACTAATGGAGAGCATGATAAATACTATCCCTTCTCTCTTAGAGCACTCATTCTGGGGAGAGAGAAATGAAAAATAGACAACTACATGACAGTATAGTAAAAATGAAATATGACTCCAGAGATATAAAAACTTTCAATGGAAGAAAGATTAGTCTGGGTTGGGGGACTGGTGATCAAGGAGTCCTTCTTAAAGAAAGTGGCCTTTGACCTCAGCCTGGAAGGATGAGAAGAGTTTCATTAGCGGAAATGAGTAAGAGGAAATTCAGACAGAAAAAAGAGCGTCCACCAAGAAAGGCATGAAGAAGGAAGAGAAAAGTGCCTGGAGAAACACAACAGAAGAGAGACTGGAGTTGATGGTCAAGTGGACGAAAGCATTGGATGCCAGAATACGATATCTGGACCTGTTCTCTGGGCCATGGAGAGTCACGGAGCATATTTAGAGGCCTAGGCCGTGATGAGAATACACCTTCACATTCTGAATTCAGAGTGGCTAAATGCAAGTGAGTATCATGGGTGGTTGCAGTATGGAGCAGGCCCCACCAGTCTTGGCTGATACAGGGCCTTGGCAACAGAACAGAGGCTCTAATTTAGACAAGTGGGATCAAGGTAAAGATATAAAGCAGGTTAGCTCCCTCCAGACATTCTCTGCCTTTGACGTCCACATGGAGAATGGCATTAGCATTCTATTCCGCCAACCAGGACAGTTTGATAATTTTTAATTAATGTGTGGCCTAGTGAGTTTCCTCAGCCGTCATCCATCAAACACTGCATCATGCCTTCAACAGCGGCCCACACCCAGTGCCTCGGAAGCCCATATATCATGGTCGAGGCAGGGAAGCGGATTCCCTTTTATCTCCCTTGCAAGAGCACAGATGTTTGGAATGTCAGTAAATGTACCCAGCCTTCTCTGGGGTTCAGGCACAGCTTCTCCCTGGATGACCTCTTTGGAATCCTCATTCCCAATGCATTCCTGGCAGACAAGCTCTCCTTTTGTTCCTTTCGAGCTGCCTCTGCCTCCCTCCTCCAACGCATGTGTCATGGGCAACACATTTGTGTGGCCACATCTGCCTTGTCTCAGCTGCTCAGGCCATGTGCACGGCAGATTAATTGGTGTCTGAAAAAATTTTATACCTGGATATCCTGATGCATGGCTTATCTTTGGACTTCAGCACCATCTCCGCTTTATCACCTGAGGCAGGGAAGTGACATTAGGAAGGGCTGAGTTGCAGGAGTCCCACCCAGTGTGATCCTGCGATCCCCCTCTGTGGGACCTCAGTTTTTCTCTCTCCAGAATGAGGTGGTTGAAACTGATCGCCTCTGGGCTCTCCCTGTCTTCAAGGCTTTATGACTTCAAGCCTCTAGGATATTAAACATAGATACTATTCTTCCTCCTTTCATTCCTTTCTGGCAGAGTGCCTTAATTTTTTGAAGTTCTATGGAAATGTGACATTCATACACAAAAGGACAATAACCCTAAGTTTACGTCTTGATGAATTTTCACGAAGTGAACACAGCCCCATAAAGGTACCCGACTCAAGAGATGGGACGTCGCCCGCCTCCCAGGAGCTCGCCCTTGTGCTCCCGTTCAGGCACAGCCCCTTCCCCGAGGGCAAATCGCTATCCTGACTTCTACTAACATAGACTAATTTTACCTGTTTTTAAACTCTATGTAAATAAAAAAAAAAATACAATACACATTCTGTTGTGCCTGCGTTCTTTTGCACATCATATTGTGAGATTCCTTCATATTATAAGAAAGAGTTACAGGTTTCTATTATTATTCTTTCTCTGGTTCTAAGGGAAGCTCCCATTTAAAAAGGTGGTGGCCGTTTTTGTGTCTAGAGACAGCAAGTTAGCTTAGAGCTGAGCCTTTTTGTCTGAGAAAGTTCTTGTGAATGACCTCTCTTCGATATGTAAAGGTAAGGGCAGTAGGTAACCACTGATTCCTCTGGGGGAAGAATTTAATAGGGGCATTTTGTGGCCTGAGAAAGGCTCTCCCCTCAACATTTGTTATGTAGAACCCAAGGATAGCAGCTATGAAAATCTGATTTTAAGTGCAGGAGCTGCTGGAAACAAATGGGTGGAAGATCCCCATTGCCTTTCCTTTGTGAAGTGTAGAACCCCTCAGGGGGGTTAAGAGTGTGACTCATGTAGGGGACTCAGCATGAGGGAGGGAGAAGTTTGCCGGTGCCTCAGGCTCAAAGCCACAGTCTGCACGGCCACCTTGGCGCAGTGGGCACAACTGAGAGTGAGCAAGGAAATGTAATCTGCAGCTTTGCGAGCCTACGCGTGGGCCTCTTGGGGCTGCAAGAGCGGGATTGTCTGCCCTTGGAGAGCTGCGGTGGTCCGGGTAAGGCAATGTTCCAAAGCCTCCTGCTCCACCGTGACCTGGCGTAGCGCCATACACAACGCCTGTTTCCCATAGTGATGTCGTGTGGCAGTGACAGGGATGACAGGCAGAGAATTGGAAAGAGGGCCCATCGAGACCTGAGGTAATCCTCCTTTCTCTCCACGAGGCACTGGGAAGCCTTGACTGAGAAAACCTCTGGAATGCTTTCACAGTCCAAAGGGCGAGGCCTCAGCAATGTGTGCATGTGGGCTGAAGAGAACGATCATTCCAACAGTAAAAGGAGTGTTTGTAGTTCAGGTTGATGGAGTCGTCTATGGATTATACATTAATTCATTCAACAATTACTGAGTTTGTGTTAAGTGTATATTCAGTATCTGGCACTGCAACCTGTTCCTTCCTTCAGCATTCTTCCATTCCTTCTGTCTGTCTTAATGTAACTAGTATGGTGACCAGTGGTTAAAAGGCTCCTTGTGGCTGCACCCCTTTCAATATGGTTGATGATGAAGCATTCAGTACGGAGAGTTATCTTTCTGGGAGAAATTAAGCATGGAATAGATATTTGCAAATTATTAGGATCATTTTATCACTGTAGAAATCTTTTACCTTCCCTCACATCTACTTCCCCAAATCAATTCTCTAGGTTTGTTTTCCCACTGGGAGAAAAAGAGAAAATTGTTCTACCAGTTCATGTACAAGCACAGATCATATAGGACCATATTTCCCAGATCCCAGAGGGTTAACCTCTTTTCCTTTATTTATCCTGCCTAAGTGTCTAAGACCTGGGTCAGCCTCCTTTGTAAAAATAGAGAACGCAGCCATTTTTCAAAAACATTGAGATATAAAATATATATTTAAGACCTCTGCATTGTGTTGTACTTAAGTGCAATTCTTCAATTAATTAAAAAAAAGTCACAGTGAGATTTCAGAGAAAACCCATTTACTGACCCCTTGGCATAATAATGCTCAGTAGTACTAATGAAGTAGGAAGTGTATTGCCCATTTTATTAATGAAATGCTAAGTAGCATGTGCAAGGTCAGGTGGTGTCCAGTTTTCACCCATTGCCATTCCCAAGCAATTATAACTGGCTTTTCTCCGTGAGGGGTTTCCTGATTCCCACCCCAGGACACATTACAGTCCTAGGTTCGGAGATATCTTTGCTCCAGAAATCCTGGCACACGCACGACCTCATCCGTTGCTTCCGCCTCCACTGTCTCAACTTGGTGAATAAATAGAGACTTTGTGGTTCCCAAGGCTGTCAGTTGGCCCTATTTTATAAGTTCTAAATTTGCTGCTAAAGTGTTTTACAAGATACAACCAAACAAAAAGCACTCTTTTAACAGAAGGGCACAGTTTTGGAAGGGCCTCTTTGGGTTTTAACACTACTGCTGGGCATTAATTTTATCTTAAGCAGAGCTGAATTTTTCCTCTGGGTTATTGGGATGGGTTTTCAATGACCAGTGTCATTTGGGATCCTGGAAAGCGGAGGGTGGATATTTTTGGCATGGTTTAGGCCCAGTGCCTCATTCTTCAGTTGACTCAGGTTTCTGGGTGGAGTTTCAGTTTTGTAGTAAGACTCTGGACCTAGGACAATAGTCTGGACAATTTCCCCTCAGGTCACTCTAATGACAATTAAAAAAAAAATACTGGTAACCTTTTAAAAGGGCAGAGGTGAAAATGTGACCTTCAGGTTGTTATCTGCATGGAAGTACAATCACTTTAAGATGAGAAGAATGAGAGAGAGAGATGCTGGAATGCTTCTCTAAAAGAGCCTGAGCAAGGCATGAACATCCCTTGCCTTTGAGTAATGCCTTCTACTTTATAAAACCCCGTTCATACACTGTCTGTCTCATCAATGACTTTCAACAGTCCTATAATTTGGAGTATCCGTGGACTCATTTTCCAGGTCTGAAAATGGAGACCCAGAGAGGGATAGTGATTTAACCAAGGACACATAGCTAGTAAGAGGTGCAGGAGTACTAAGGACATACTGCCAACCAGCCACCCTGCAAGGATTTGAGGTTCCCACAGTCAATTCTTTCTGTAACTCCTAGATGCTAATATCATCATTCTTGCTGTAAAAATGGGAAAACTGAAACCTGGGCCTGGCGATGTGGGTGGCCTAAAATTAATTAGATGGCTTGGTCTCCAGCTGACATTATCCCAGATTGTCTAAACTTGAGTCCATATCAACATCCTTCTTAGTAACCCTCCACATTAAAAGAATAGTTCCCTCCAAAGCTGGCCTAAGATCTGGTTGTTCTGTAATTGTATTGCTTTTTAACATGGCCTATTGAGTTTAGGAAAGCAGGGTTCACCAGCTGTGAATCAGTGGTTCTAGGAGACATGCAAGTGTTAATGAATTAGCAGAATCTTTAACCTGAGACCATGGCTCCTTTTTAAACTCAATGATTTTTTTTAAAAGATTTTATTTATTTATTTCTAGGGAGAAGGGATGGGAAGGAGAAAGAGAGGGAAAGAAACACGCACGAGAGAAACATCGATCCATTGCCTCTCACACACCCTCATCTGGGGACTTGGCCTGCAACCCAGGCATGTGCCCTGATTGGGAATTGAACCTCCAACCTTCTAGTTTACAGGCTGGTGACACTCAATCTACTGAGCCGCACCAGCCAGGGATAAACTCAAAGGTTTTTATTCATAAAGTGCTCATTCTTGAAATCAGTCCTTAATTAGCCAAAGTCTGAAGACCTTCTCAGAGTGACCGCTATCATTTACTGCATATATTTGCATGTTGGACATGTTCTAAGAACATCAACTATACTTTCTCAAGTCCTTACAGCAATTCTGTGAGCTGTAAATTCTTACTCCCTTTTTAAAGAAGAGAAAACTGGTGATCGATCAGGCAAAATCACTTGTCCAAAGCAGAACTGGTATCTGAACAAGGTCTGTCAGAGTCTCTGCCCTTTCTGGTGAGCCAAATTGTCTTTCCATTGCTGAATTTAGATGTTGGAAGGGGCTTTACATATTATCCAACTTCCTTTTAAGGATTAAGTCCCAAGGAGGAAATGGATCGTTCATTAAGAGGCATTTTCCCATACTCTGCATTAGCCTAATCAAGTAGGCATGAAGATTGACACTTCCCCCTCGTACTCTCTGGGCCTTGGTATAAGCGCCTCGATGCCAGGCCAGTCGTCCAGAGAAGAATTAGAACACACCGAGAGATTACCCAGCGGTTCAGGGCAAGGGGAGAAGAGTCACCCTCTCCCTCGTGGCTCTTCTACAACCAGTACCTCGCCTTCAGCATTGTGTTGGGGACTAGAACATTAAAATTTAGAGGGGACACAGCACTCAAATTTCCCTGGAAAATCCCCTGTAATGAACAACCCACCCATCTCTCCCCACTCCTCTCCTTCCGAGTGAGACATAATCCTAGCAACTGGCTTATGTCACATCCCTTTGTTTGGAGAGGATAAAATTTTCCCTCCTCTTAATTGAGTGATTGAGCCATTGTGACCTCACAGATGTAATCTTGAGGTGCGAGTGGGTTACATTTGGCTATTGAGACAAAATAGGAAATAGTGTTTTTGGAGAGTTTGGGTTAGAGTGAGTGAGTGGATCTTCATCTCAGTTAAAGGCCCTGTTTGGAGGCAGGCTAGGGTCTCTCCCACACAGATGGACTCCACTGGCTCTGGAAGAACCCGCCCAATGACTGCCTCTGAAGGAAATGCCTGCGCAGCAAAGGCTGGGTGGACTGCATCTGCCCTCAGCAATGCACTGGTTTTCCCTGAGGCCATCTATTCCTGGCCATTCCAGACTCAAGGTTTATGAATGGGTGTGGTGGAGCAGGAGTTCTGGACATCTCGTTCTGACTTCATTAAGCTACCAACTTTCTCTGCATCCTTTGGAAAACTGCTCCTTTTTTTTTTTCTGGCTCTGTTTTCTCATCTGAGCCCCCCCAAAGAAAGAAAGAAAGAAAGAAAGAAAGAAAGAAAGAAAGAAAGAAAGAAAGAAAGAGGGGGATGGGGGGAGGGATAAGAATCTATGTCTGCCACAGCCTCCTTTTGAATGAAGCTTCTAAGACTCACTAAGGATGATTCAATCTATCCAACACATGTTCTGAATGTCTACAGTGTGCTAAGCACTGGGCTAAGTGCTGGGAATTTAGGGGTGAACCAGACTAGGCAAGAACTCAGCCTTCTTGAAATTTATAGTTGACTAGAGGAGCCAGAAAATAAGCAACTGACTTCAAGCACAGTGACTCCTGTAGAGGGGGAACGTGGCATTCATTCGATGGTAGTATGTAGCAAAAAGTTTTAACCTATTGTTGAAGCACTGTTTTGAAATAAAATAAAAATTTATTTGTGGAACCCCAAACATCTCCCTTATAAGCAGATATTTCTTCATGATTAGTAGGACAGATCACATTGCTAAAAGATCAACTGATTGCCAAAAGCATCCAAGGAGGAGAGGGTATCGTTGTCGGCTTACTGGGCTGAAAGCATCAAAGGGGATTGGAGACCCCGCAGATAGTGGAGCTGGACCACTGAAAGCTTAAGGGAATACCTCACTCTGTATTAATGTGATAATTTGATTAATATCTGTAAGCTCCAGGAGAGCAAGGCCCACGTCTTTGTCACTCAACATTGCATTCCGATATTCTAGTACAGTGTCTGGCACATGCTTAATATTTAACAAATGCTGTTGAACGAATGCGGTTGAGAGGAGACGAGACAGGAGCCAGATCACAGAGGGATTAGAAAACAGGCTAAGCTGTTTGGACTTCATCCTGTAGGCAAAGGGGAGCCTTGGAAGCCTTCTGAGGAGGATCAGAAACATGATCAGAGTGGCGCTTTGGAAAGGAAGATAACTTTTCTAAACCCCCTGATCATGGTGTCTTGTTTCTTTAGCCAATCTGTGAGCTTCCTGGTGGTTCTTTTCTCCTGCTTTCCTGTGTTTAGCACAGTTCCACACAGAGCATAAGTGCCCAGGAACATTTGTAGCATGAACGAAGGGTAAATGAACAAACAAAGGCGCACAACAACAGAGACAGCTGGATCGATGGAGAGTGGAGTGTCCAGCACAGGCCTGGAATAGTTGGTGTGTAGCCTGAAATCTCAGTTCTATCATTTATTAGCTATGGGAATATGCAAAGGAGAATCCTTGGACCCCTGTGTCATTCTCTGCATAGTTTATAACAAAGCCCTGCAAATCCCTGAGCTGCGAGAGCCCACATAAATCATCTAGTGTAACCCCTTCACTGTATAGATGTGAGGATCAAGGTCTGGGCGGTCGAAGGGGCTGATCCCAGTTTCTGCAGCCATTTAGAGGCAGAGCTGGGACTTAGCCCAGGTCCTCTGGTTCATTACTCTTCACTCTGGTCTGGACACTGCAATAATCAATGAAACTGGCTTTACGATTTCCAGTATTCTATAAGTAGAATGGAGTCTTAGGCCCTTAAATATTCACAAGGTCAAATGAAATTGTTCTTTCAGCTTACCTAGTATGTCCCTTTGGCCATTCCATTCCTTTACCCAAAGGGTGTTGTGATAAGTATATTTCTCTGTTTGTTTGTTTTTCCTTTCTCTTTTCTCTCCCCTCCTCCAGGGAGATGAATAGTCAGAAGGGATGGGATTAGCAGAGATAAAGATAAGATTCTAAGGAGAGGCTGCTCCTGCCGGGTCATGTATTGTATCAATAAACTTAAACTCCCCTAAGGGTTCCTAGGCCCAGGTTGTGAATGGATCCAGAATAAAAGAGGAGGGTGGGTGAAGGAAGATGATCACCACTGTGTCTTCACACAAAGTCAGAGCAAGGACATGCTCAGACACCATCTCACTCAACTTTCCCATTTTGCACACAGATGGGGCAAGACTGGCTCATGCCATGAGATGTCAATGCAAAGATAAAATCAACTGAACTTGGATCAGATACAGAAGGTAGAGGAGGATGAGGATCAAGAATAATATGTACATGGAGGGGGATGTTCTTCCCAGGGAAGTGGGCCTGATTAAGGTAGAAGATCCTGAGTTCAGCTTCGGTTGTGTTGAATCTGGGGTACCTGGGAACTTTCAGGTTAAGATGTAGCAAGACATTGGATATGAAGACAGGAACCAAGGGGGAAGTTTTGGCTGGGCAATAGAACTGTAAGAGTTAATCAGGTTGGAAGGTGAAACAATTCTTGCGGGTACATGTCTTGATAAAGTCAATTGATAGAAAGAAGCGGGCTTGAGTCTGAGTCTTGAGTGACCCCAGCAACTAACTTCTAGGTAGATGAGCCTGAACCTGCAAAAGAGACTAAGAAGGAGCAACCTGACAGGACAATGATATTAGGGGGCTTGGGCACCCTGGAAAAGAGAGGTTCAAGGGGTGAGGGAGTGGTCAGCAATTGCAGACTCAAGGTGCCCAGAGTCGCTGTGGTCATGGGTGGCAGAGCCCAAACTTGAACCGGGGCCTGTGATTCCAAAAGCCATGCCTCTTCCAAAATGCTATATTGTGACCCAGCTGTGAGACAAACCGGTCGGTAAAACGTCCCTGATTGCAAGCAGAACTGTCCTCCCCCTTCCTGACTCTGGCTCCCTAGACCCCAAATGCCCTCAGAAAAGACTGAGGCTTAACGGAAGGAAGGAAGGTCAACCAGAGCTTGAAACTGACTCCGAGAGCACTAAGGCTCCTTTCTGCCAAACTTTCTCCCCACCCCCATCCCCAGGGACAGGAGTCCAACAAAACTTCAATTCACTTGTAATTGCTCCACTCCCAGAATTAGAAGGATTTTTTTGTTGTTATTGGTCTCCTTCTAACACCCTCAACTGATGCCTTTACAAAACTGTTATTTTAGGGCTGTTTGGACTTGTTTTCTACATAGCTCTTGTTTTCTATTATTTCTCTCTTTTTCCAGGGTTCAGACTAATTAAAGGAAGTGTAAATCACACCTCGTTTGCACAAAATACCTTTCATGAGGTCTGGAAGCAATTTAGCTTCTGTTTGCCAAAGATCTTTAGGAAAGAAGAAAAAAAAAATCCCCTTGGTTTAAAAAAGATTAATTTCTTGGTGCCAAAAAAACCCATTAAGTGCACCTCCCATTTCTGGGATCTTTTATCGTTCTCATGTGAAAATGGCAGCCCCAGGGAAAAGGAGAGGAAGACCAGGCTGGCTCCGCAATTACCCCTGGCCCTCCCCTGCTACCAGCTCAGCTGTCCGGCCGCAAATAGGAGCTTTAGAGCACAGCCTGGTCTCCCAGGGCACTCAGAGTGAAGGGAGGATCTGTCATTGGCCATCTTCTGCTCCTCTTCCTCTGTCCTAAAGTCCAGTCAGTCTCCAGCTGGTGGTCTTCCCAAGGCCACGGGCCCTTGATTTAGGACAAAGCTCTCAGCGAGGCTCTGGAGAAGAGGGCAGAGTTGTCACCTTGGGCTCCCTCTTGCCCCCTGTATCAAATGCCTACTCTATTCAAGTTCCTATCCCCCCTCCCCCCGCCTCTTCTGTCCTGCATATGTCCACTTTGCTCAAAAAACTGACCCCCTGCATTGCCTCTGAGGTGTTAACATCCTGGAATGTGGAACCATGAGGGGGCTGCTCGTTGCCTTTTAACATTACATTTTACAGACGGTGGGACTTAGGGCCAGTTAAGGCATGGTTTATTCTTGACCCACAGACGCGGCCCAACAGAGCCAGGGTTAGACCTCAGGGCCAGACTCTTGGTTCAACGCCCTTACCACTCCTCCCAGAATATGACTCTCTACTGCAATTGCAGACAGCAAGGTGGCGGGGGATAAGGCTGCAGGCTCAGACTGCGCGTGCTCTGTTCATCACATTGTACCCTGGTGATGCTGGTGTCTGCTACCTTCTCTTAAAATCAGTCGTGGGGGTAGAAAGAAATGAGCTAAGCTAGCTAGCAAGGTAGATGTGGTAGAATGCAGTAGGGAGAGAAAAACCTTTGATTAGATCTGTATTCAGACCATAGCTCCTTCCATTTTCATCTGCATGACAATGGGCAAGTGACCACCTTTCTAGGCATCGGTTACCCCAACTATAAAATAGTGATGATAGTACTGCTCTCCTGGGATTGAGGGGACAATTAAATGAGCTCGTGAATATAATTGTCCCATATTTGAGGATCAATAATTGGAGGCTGTGGTTTTTCCAGGTGCCTGCCTTCTTAAGAGTGAATCAAAACCTGTGTATGCGGCTACTTCTTGGCCTCCACCTCCTCCACATGTGGAATTTACTTCGTAAGAAAATAAGTAAATAATAATACAAAAATATTTGGAACTTGTTAAAGCATGACATTTTCAGGCTGCTTTTCTGCTGATCTGAACCTTCTGTAATTCTTCCGTAGGGAAGCTTCATGGGCAAAAATAACTTTATCCAACAATGTATTACATACTTTATTTCCTCAGTCAGTATTTTTTCCATTCGAAAAACCCAACATTACAAAAAAGAAAATGTTGGAGAGGAGGGAGGTAGGGTGTGAGGAAGAAGCAATGGTTGTCTCGGAGTTTGTCATGATAGAGTAAGAGAAATACAGAGTTTGGGTTCAAGTCCCACCTCTGCTGCTTCCTATGTATATGACTTTTAGATGTAGTTGTTTTGTACTGTTTTTTTTTTGTTTGTTTGTTTGTTTTTTTTGGTTTTCTGAACTTGTGATTTCATAATTTCAAAACAAGAATCATCAAAGGCATACCTGGAGAATTAAAAATGTATTCACACTGTTGAAGAGTAGAAGTGAGGGAGAGAGAGAATTCTAGAAGAAAAAAATGGAAGCATTTCCGTAAAGGCCCCTCAGAGTCAGAATACCAGAGCGTTCAAGCCCCAGCTCTAACAATGATCAGGACTTACCCTCTGAGCCTCAGTTTCGCAATAATATAATTATCTTGTTACTGTCATCTCCGCAACTGCTCCCGTAGCCTCGGGCCCTGTCCTAATCATTGCTCTCCTGGGTTATTGTAATATTTTTCTAACTACACTCCCTGTCTTCATCCATCCTTCCCCTGTCTGTCAGCCCTCTGATTTTTACTTTGCAGTCAGGTGGATGATTCTAAAACCCGTCATAACTCTCTTTTGCCTTCAGAATAAGGCCCTCATTTCTTAGTGTGGTTTTTAAGATTCTCTGAGATCTCACTTGCCTGTCCCTCCAGCCTCATCTCCTCTCACCTTCCTGGCTCTGGCCTGCTACCCTTTCCTCTGCCCTCTGTGCATTGTAGTCCCTCTACCAAAGCACCCTGGCTTACCTACCCCTTGTCAAGAGCCCACCCTCTACTAAGACTGTCTTAAACGCTCGCCCCTAATTATTGGACTAATCATTCAGGTCAAGTGATAACCTCTACAAGCTCCAAAGTGCCCTTCTGTAAAATGGGGATGTTAATCTCCTCTCCACAGGGTTGAAAAAGGAATTAAACGAGACCGCCAGCATAAGGAACCTGGTTCGGCACGTGGTAGAGACTGATTACTTTTCACGGGGTTAGCCCTCCCCTTTTTTATTCTCATCACCTGCCTCCTAGAAAAAGTCTTCACACTCAGACTGTGTTCTCACAAGCCTAGTGCTCACCACAAACCTGGCCTTGTGCCTTCCTCTTTCACTGAGCTGCAAGTTAGTTCCTTGGGAGTCCTTGCGGCTCTGTGCTTGGGTTCTGATTTGAGATCCCAGTTTTGTCACTTGCCTGTGTTCATCTGAGCCTCCATGCCTTATCTGCAAAATGGGAACAATCACAGCATCTCTCTCCCAAGGTTGTTGTTAGGATTAAGAACATGCACATAAAGCACTTAGCGGTGAGTGCTCCTGGCACATAGAAAGAACGAGATAAATGTTTGCTGTTATTGCTGTCATTATCCCGAGTGCCTGGCCCAGAGATGATACAATGATTGTTGAAAAGATGAAAGTGCTTTTTAAGCAAGGGGGAGTGTGGGATAAGTTTTCTGATGGTTTTCAAAGGAGAGTTGGTAACAGATCTAGGGTGGGGCTTGCTTTGTATGATTATGGGATCAGGCCAGGGCACTCCTTTCCCCCCAAGCTCTACCCTCTCCCTCTTTTGTTTGAGTCTTGGGAAGGGGAGATGCCCAAATGTGCACTGTGGGGCAGGCGCGGGCACACGTACCGAGAACCGAGGACACGTGAGCCAGCAGGGCTGCCCTTGCCAATGTGCCATAATCCTGTCCCGGAGCATTTCCTGCACTCCTGCCCCGGCCTGGCCTCCTCTCACGGCCCTGCAGCCCCACCAACCAGCAGGGCCATCTCCTACTACCCTGACCTCTTTGGGGGCTCCCTAAATCATCGTGCCTTCTCTGGGTCTGACTGAAAGCCCTTTATTGGCTAAACTACCAGGGGCCCAGGTGGTAGACCACCCTGAGTTTGAATTACAGGTGCCCTCCTTACCAGATGTGTAATCAGGCCCAATGACTCAGTGTCCCGGAACCCCAGTTGCCTTGACTATAAAACAGGGGTATTAATCCCCATTCACAAGACTGTCAGGAGGGTTACATGGAAAAATGTAGGTAGTATGCTTCATCAACACCTGACATCAAGTAAGTGCTTCTTACGGGGATTAGTACCCCTTCCTCTTCTCGTTGTCTGCACTTGCATCCTAGACACTGCTCTGCACCAGCCTCCTGGATGTAGGATGAATTAGTTTCCTGTAACTGGGAGTGTTCAAGGTGGGGCCAGATGGCACCCAAATGTGGACAGAGGGGTCAGGCCCAGGGACCTGCAGGGCTCTTCCAAACTTATGGTTCTACTGCTCTGTAAAATACTCCCAAAGCTGAGAAAGTCGATATGTTCTCTTCCCGAGCAGCTCATGGAGGAACTTACCACATCCTCCCACTGAGCTTCAGCACACAGTTCCCTATAGAGAGGAGGCACTCACTTAGTGTTTTGAGGGGGGAAAGATTAAGGAATTAGTTTATGGGACCATCTGTATGAACCAGTCCCCAAGTTTTCTACTATAGACTCTCTCTCATTCTCTCTCTGTCTCTCTGTCTCTCTGTCTCTCTCTCTCTCTCTCTCAATGCCTTGCCTATAAGAACAATGTTAGGAAATCCAGTTAGAATGGTTTTCTCAGCCTGACTTCAAGGCCAACCTTACATTCACTGAGCACATATTTACTGACCACTGCAATGCATCAGGCTAGGTGCTTAGTGGGGATGTGTTATCTGTTTTCTTGCCTTTTGTCTGGCAATCTATAAATCAAGATGCGATGAAAGCTACAGAATGTAGGGCGCTTTGGCTCATGCCTTTTCTCAGCCACGCCAAACTGGCTGCATTTCCTGGAAGACTGTGCCCTGTGACCCCTCTTCACCTTTTCAGACATTGTTATCCTTCTTCTGAGTTTCTCTCTCTGCATTATAATTTCTAGAATGCTTTGGTCTTTTAAACCATGAATTTGTATTTTTTATAATCATTAAAATGTTCATTTCACTTTGGAAAACAAAGAAAAAAACTAGATTGGCTGGTGTGGCTCAGTGGATTGAGTGCTGGCCTGTGAACCAAAAGGTCACCTGTTCAATCCCCAGTCAGGGCACATCCCTGGGTTGTGGACCAGAGCCCCAGTTGGGGACGTGCAAGAGGCAACCAATTGATGTTTCTCTCATCTCTTGCATACCATTATTTCTCTCCCTGTCTTTTTTTCTCCCCTTCCCTCTCTCTAAAAATAAATAAAATCTTAAACAAACAAACAAACAAACAAAAAAGCCAAGAAAGAGAGTAATACTGTTCTTGAGAAACACAGTATCTGGGTTGTGGCGGTTTAGAGGGGAGAACAGGTGTTCCACCAAGCAAAAGGAATTCAGAATAGAGCCTTGCAGGTCAAGATAGGACTTGAAGGAGAGGAAGGAAGGAGGAGAACATTCCAGGTGCAAGTGCAAAGGCATGATGATTGGAAATTGTACCACGCCCAGGGACACAGAGACAAATGTAATTTAGCTGGGGTAGATGCTCAAGAGACCAAGGTTTGAGTTTTAGATTGAGCTCAGATGTCCAAGGCCTTGAACGCCAGGCTGGAGCACTTGACTTTGATTCTGTACCACGTGAAGTCTACTGAGGTTTAATGTGCAAAGATGAGAACCGTTGGGCCTTTGCCAGAGGTAGAAGAACAGAGAGTTTGCTGTGATGTATTAGGCTTGATGAGTATGGGGACTTCAATAGATTGGCTTGGCTACCTGCAAAGGGGCAGTTGGGCCATACCTTGTTTATAGAAACAGACAGGCATTTTAGCATTGGCCTTGACTTCTTAGAAGGAGAAAAGACCAGTTCCTTTTTCAAGAGGGGACTAGGTTCGTTGTCTTACTCTACCTTTCCAACAGACTAAATCCAGGCACATGTTCACAAGCACCCTCCACAGAGATTGGTGAGCTGTTTGTTCAGTTTATCTCAAAGGCAGGCAGTTTTCTCTTTGCATGGGGGCAGTCAGCTCACCCTCGGGGCTTAGAGCCCACCTGGGGTAGGATTGGGTGGAATGGGAGACAAAGGGAACAATTATGAGCAGACCTGGGGCCTGGTGCTGGCCTTTGAGTATACTGCTCATTGCATTTGTAAAAGAGATTCTTCAAGTCCAGAAAGGCCTCATTCCCCTTCTCACCCCATCTAACTCAGAAATTGGAAAACTAGGGGCCATAGACTGACCACCTATTTTATAAATAAAGTATTATTGAAACACAACTACAGCCATGTGTTTACTGTTGTCTCTGGCTGTTTTCATGCTACAATGGGAATGTCAGGTACTTAGAACAGAGACTGTGTGGCTCATATGCAGAAAATATGTACAATCTGGACTTCTACATTAAAAAGTCACTGATGCCTGAACTAACTAACTAAGCTTTCTCCATCCTTCAAAGTGTAGCTTAAATTCACCTCCTCCAGGAAGTTTTCCCTGACCTTCCCAGTTCTCACTTTTTTTAAAAAAAATTTATTTATTTTTAGAGAGAAGGGAAGAGAGGAAGAAAGACAGGGAGAGAAACATCGATGTATGAGAGAAACATCTATTGGTTGCCTCTCTCATGCCCCCAACCGGGGACCTGGCCCACACCCCAGCCATGTATCCTGACTGGGAATTGAACCAGTGACCTTCTGGTTCATGGGACGATGCCCAACCAACTGAGCCACACCGGTCAGGGATCACTGAGTGTTCTTATCTACTTTTATATGTGATTACCTACTAAGTTTCAGTACCATATTTTTTTCCCTCTTTCATGTACATGTTTCATTATATTTTATTGATTATGCTGTTACAGCTGTCCTTATTTTCTCCCCTTTGCCGCCTCTCCACCCAACACCCCCTACTCCCTCAGGCAATGCCCCCCACCATTGTTCATGTCTGTGGGTCACGCATATAAGTTCTTCAGCTGCTCCATTTCCTATACTGTATTTTACATCCCTATGGCTATTCTGTAACTACCTATTTGTATTTAATGCCCTCACCTCTTCACTCATTCCCCACACCCCTCTCCCATCTCGCAACCATCAAAATGCTCTCTGTATCCATAATTCTGTCTCTGTTCTTCTTGTTTGTTTTGTTTGTTTTATAGATTTAGTTGTTGACAGGTATATATGTAGTGCCATTTTATTGTCCATGGTTTTGATCTTTATCTTAAATAAGTCCCTTTACCATTTCATATAATAATGGTTTGGTGATGATGAACTCCTTCAGTACTTCTTTTTGTCTGCTTTTTCATGATTTTGAGTATTTCTTGACAATCCCTCCTAGCCTGCAAAGTTTCTTTTGAGAAATCAGCTGACTCTCTTATGGGAACTCCCCTACTGGCAACTAACTTTTTTCTCTTGCTGCTTTTAAAATTCTCTCTTTCTCTTTGAACTTCAGCATTTTAATTATGTTGTATCTTGGAGTGGGCCTCTTTATATCCATCCTGTTTGGGACTCTCTGTGCTTCCTGGACTTGCATGTCCATTTCCTTCACCAAATTAGGGAAGTTTTCTTTTGTTATTTTTTCAAGTAGATTTCTATTTTCTGGCTCTTTCTCTTCTCCTTCTGGCACCCTTATGATGTGAGTGTTGGATCTCTTGAAGTTGTCCCTGAGACTGCTTACACTATCTTTGTTTTCTTGGATTCATTTTCCTTGTTCTGATTCATTGTTTTTCTCTTCCTTATGTTCCAAATCATTGATCTGATTCTCATCTTTATCCACTTTACTCTTATTTCACTGTAAATTGTTCTTTATTTTTATTAATGTATCCTTCATTTCTGATTGGATCTTTTTTATGCTGCTGAGATCTTCACTAAGTTCCTTGAGCATCCTTATAACCAGTGTTTTGAACTCTGCTTCTTATAGATTGCTTATTTCCATTTCATTTAGCTCTTTTTCTGGAGTTTTGATCTGTTTCATTTGAGTCATGTTTCTTTGTTCCCTCATTTTGACAGCCTCCCTGTGTTTGTTTGTATGTATTAGGTAGAGCTGCTTTAACTCTGTGTCTTGGTAGTGTGGCCTAATGTAGTAGGTGTCCTGTAGGGTCCAGTTACACATTGAGCCTTGGTTGCTGTTGGCAGGTCAATGAGAGGGATTTACCCAGGCCAGTCAGCTGCAAGGATTGTCTGTGACCACTTAACCAGAAGCCTCTGCCCTCCGTGGAGGATCAGCTATGCAGGGGCAGAGTGGTGGTGCTCCGATGTGATCTGTAGCTGTCCACTGAGTGTGCTGGCCCTGGGTTTTTCGGGTAATGAAGGCCAAGTTCGGCCCCTACCTGTATTTTGCTTGGGGCCACCCTGCCTGAGCTATAAAGCAATCTGAGATGGCTGCTACTTGTGTTAGGCTTGGAGATTTCCAGGTGAAATCAAGCTGTGAATCTAGACTGGCCTCTGCTAGTGCCAGGCCTGGGACTCACTGAGGCCAGCTGTTGCTTGTTTGATAGGATTTAGGTAGTTGTGAGGCTTGCGCCAAGACCAGCCATTCATATGGAAAAGCAGCTGGGGTGGGCCCTTAAGTTGGGTGGGGTGGAGACTCTGGGGATCTCCAAGGCGGGTCAACCGCTATTAGCCAGGTTGATGGAATCTGAGATACGACACCAGCTTGCGGGCTCTGTGGTGGGAGGGTTTAGAAAAGAAACAATGGCCTCTGCTTGCCTTGATGCCAGACACGTCAGTTCCTCCCTGTACACCACTGGTGCCTTTCGAGCTGCTACCCAAGTGCTGGAGTGAGTCTGAGTAGGCGAGTCCGCATGTAGGTTCATTAAGAGGAACCGCTTGGGGGGCTCCAGAAATTTGTTCCACTGACTCAATCCCCACTGGTGTGTGCAGCCAGAAGTTGTGGGAACTTATCTTCCTGGCACTGGAACCCTGGACTGGGGAATCTGGTGTGGGGTTGGGGCTCCTCGCTCTTGAGATATCCCTCCTAAATTTTTATCCACCACATGTGGGTGAGGGACCAGCCCGTTCTGCATCTGCACCCCTCCTACCAGTCTGGATGGATGTGACTTCTTCAATTCCATAAAGAAATTACATTGACTTTCATTCAACTTGATTTCTGACAGTTCTGAGTGATGTTTATTCTATATTTTAGTTGTAATTTTGATGTGGTTGTGCAAAGAGGTGAGCCATGTCTCCTTACCCAGCCATCTTGACCTGAGGTCCCTCATGTATATTTTTAAAAGGTCCTCTCTAAGTACTGTGTATAGTTCCTGTGGTCAGAAACCCCATTTTAAACTTTTTTTCAAGTTATGCTGAGCAATAGTGAGCATAGTAGAAGTGTGTGTGTTTTGGAGAGAAACTTGCTTGGTGTCAAGTCTTGCTCTGTCACTGACCAAAATGCCATGAATGCGGGATAAGTCACCTCACCTCCCTGAGCCTTTCTTCTCATCTAGTTTGAGCATTTTAACATAGTACCTAGCTATCCATGTTACTATAAGATCCAAAGAGATAAATTGAAACAAACACACAAAGCAAAAACAAAATACACGACTGTTGTAAACAATGGGAATTTAATGGTAATTTTCTTATTAGTTGGGGCCTTGCTTTGTCAAGGTGTAAACTGAAATTTTCTCTCATAAATTTCTGGGAGAGAAAAAAATTCTATTATTCATGTGCTTCGAGAAATACTGTGTGCAGCCTCCCCCTTTCTCAGAAATTTATAAGACATCATATTAAAGACTCTGAGACATCCTGTGGGAAACATGTTTGTTTAACTTGATTTAACCTTGTATTTTAAAAATTCATTTGGCCACACCTTGAAATAACTAGTAATGTTTTATGAGAGCTGATATTCTGGAAAAAAAAAAAAAACAACCCAAAAAACAAAAAACACTTCAGACCTCCTGGACTAGGGGGTCCCTAAGTGGCCCTTGCAACCCGGTCATACCGAGCGTACGGAAACAGCCGTCGCTCATCAATGGCTATTTTTAATCACCTGCAGAAGGAATGCAATGAAAATCTCCTTTTCTGCATAAGATAGTGACACTTGGGTCTGTTTGATCTGTAAGTCAAGAAGTAGTAAATCACCTGCCCCCCAAAACTCATGGGTATTTGCCGTAGAGATTGTTGGAGAGCTCTGCATTTCGGGGCCAGTGTTGAGGCTCTGGGAATCGCAAAGGCGGGGCATCACAAGTCCTGGGTGCCTGCATGAGTATTCTCTTTTCTTCCACTAAGTGAAACCCCGTCACAAGGGCATCTTTGACTTCCTTATGTTAACCCACTGGAAATTTGTCAGTGGGCGTTTGTCCTCTTTCTGGAACTGAAACGCTTGGGCCTCAACCTTGGGCTCCCGGCGCAAAGAGGAAATTGAAGCCTGGGGGAATTATGCCGGGGGCGCGGGGGGCAGGGGGAGCATGAAGTCATCAGGTGAACGTGAGTTTGAGATTCACACTTGCTTGAATGTCAATGGGGAGTAGCTGTTCGGCAAGGGCCAGCACACGTTTTGCAGTCTCATTTCGGTGGGGCTGGGATCTGCGTAGAGGTCGGGGATGTCTTCCTTTACCACCTATTCAGGATGAATCTGGTATGTACTCCATGCCTCAGTGCACTTAATAACACGCTCTTTCCTTCAGAAGCGCGTCACTTTGCATGAGAAACTACTTGCTCACTTCCTTTTCTAAGGTCCTTTTCTAACCAAGCTGGTAGTCTCAAGGGGGATGTGAATGAAAAGGAAGCCCCAGTTATGAGGGCCGCTTGTGGTACACGTGGCCAACAGAGGGCGCTCCCACACCACACAAAACCGGCGCCTTGGTTCTGGGCAGGCCCAGGGAGAAGGCGGCCAGCTGACCTTTCTCCAGGCTGTTCTTCCGTTGCCAGAGCAGCAGAGGTGTCAGCTGAGAGCGGTCACAGCCTAGGGAGGAGAGGGGAAAGAGGGAGGGAGGCTGGGGCACCCGAAGGGGAGGAAGAGCTGGCAGGGGAAACACAGACAAACATTTCACAGAGACAGGGACACAGGAAGCAGGCGGCGTATGCACATTGTACCTACAAACAACAAATGCAGTACACCCAACACGGACACAGTAGACAACTAAGTGGTTTAAAAAAAAAAAGCACAGAATGTGGAACCACAACACGCGTGCCATCCATCGCACACGGATACACACGATGCAGTCAGCTGGCCCAGCTAAGCAACAACAAAGACAACATGCAGACACGCACACGTCAGTAAACACATCAGCCCACAGGGACATTCAAGCCATGTAAAATGTGCAAAGGCAAATAACAAAGACACACATAGCAAGCACACGGGCACACTCTATGGACCCACAACACATGCAGAGACACCCAGCTCTGGGGTAGCACACCATGCACAACAAGCACCTCCAGAGGCATATCATAGCAAGCAAGAGAAGCACAGATTCACCAGCTCTCCACAGGCATATGTACGGACATATGTTGCGTCCATATGTAAAGACGCCGCATTGATCTTCCCAACAAACAGGCACACACAACACATTAGATGTCATCCACTCCCACACCACACACCACACACCCCTCACACTCAGTGTAAGGGCACAGGTCCACATGCATCCAAAGCACTTGGAATTCAGCACATGCTTCTATGAGAGGAGAGAGAGGGAGGCCAGAAATAGGGTGGGAAAAGTAAAAGGGGGTTGAAGGATGGAAAAGAGGACAAGGAAACAAGGGAGAAAGAGGAACAGCCACAGGGAGGAGCCTGGAGACCAAATCAGCTGGCCTGGCCTCTCTCTGGTTTCGGGTGGTGTCCTTGGGGAGGTTTGGTGGCTCCGGCTGGGGCAGTGGTGCCACCAGGGAAGGGGGCCATCAGCCTGGGCCCAGGGCTTGGGCCTCTGCTGCAGCAGGGACCACGGCTCCCTCCCTGTGGGTCCCTGCACCTCGCGTCCACCCCCAGCTCAGGCCCTGCTCCACCTCACTTAATCCTCATCTCTGAGTTAACTTGTGGTCGGCGGCCTGACTCTCTCCAGGCAGCAGGATCGAAAGAAACGAACCCAAACTCTCAGGATATATTTTTCCCCCTTTAAAGTGTACTTTTTGAGAATAAAAAGGGTCCCTTGAGTGATCCTAAGAAGGGTGTTGTTCCAAAGGAGACAGGACAGGTCAGGATGGTAAAGGACTTGGCAAAGCTTGCTTATTATGTAACTGAACAAATAAAACTCACTTCCTGGAATCACAGGATTTTCAGTGCAACAGATTTGGATCAGCAAACCTTCTTGAGTAGCCATCCTGGTCCAGACCAATGCCGGGTGCTGGCATGTGCAAATAAGAGACTCAAAACCCACCTTCTAGAATGTACAGCCTAATGAGGGACTAGGGATGTGGAATGCAAAACTTACCAAAGGAGGGGCGAGGGGTTATGTAAACACAGGGGTGGGTAAAAGTAGGTTAATAATAATAATTAATACAATAATTCATAAGTAAGAGTGCAAGAATAAACTCTGTTTCATGTACTCACCCCTGTAAACCTACTTTTGCCCACCTTTGTATATAGAACTTGGTTCTTTTTATATTGATAGAGAAAGAGCGGGGCCAAAAGGGTGAACATTAATTGAAAGCATACAACATGCACTGTGTTGGGCACTGTCTATTCATTATCTGGGTTAAAGCTCATAAAACAAACTCTGGAACACAGGGATTAAAAGCTCCAAGGCTATAGGTGAAGAAACCAAGGCTGAAAATGCGCAGCCACCTTTCTAAGGCAACTCCGTTAGGAAGTCCAGATTCAAACCAAGCAGTCTGACTTCAAAGCCCCTTGTCTTTTCTACTACATGGTAATAATTAAGTATTTCCTGTGGCTTCTCAGATCTTGAGCACGAGCCAACCGAAAGGAGAGAGAGAGATTCCCTGCTAAGGGACTCTGAGTGGGGTGGCATACGGGCCTAGTTTGGCCTGCCCCACCTGCAAGAGGAAACCTGGGGTTGTGAAGTTGCCCGTCATTTCCTGAGGGCCCATGTCTCAGTCTCTGGGCCTGGCATCAGGTCCCACTGAGGCCCTGTATCCTGGTGCGGTTCAGCCCTCAGCTTCACTGTCGTGCTGCCTCATGTGGGAACTGGGGGTCGGGGACACATCTCTGGTTTTTTGGGTTTCTTAGGTGTGACAAGTTGAGAACAGAAATGGCAGGAAGACAGGTGAGCCTAAATGTGGATTGAGGCCGAAGAGATCTGAATTCTGTTCCTGTGGTCTGAAGCATATGTCCCTTTTCTGTATCACTGAGCGTCTGTTGTGGGTTATTAGATAAGGGTAGAGGTGGAAGAAATCTGATCATTTTACAGGTAAGAAAGCTGAGGTCCAATAGCATGCCTTAAGTCATGATTGTTATGTTTTGATTAATAGCCATATTAGTAACTGTTAATTAAATACTCAGCATCATGCCAGGAACTATGCAAAGTGCTTTGCATGTGTTATCTGTCAACGTTCACAGTGCTCTTGTAAGGCAGGCATTCTATATGCCATTTTCACACATGAAGAAACCTAGGCTCAGAGACATGCAGTGGCTTGCCGTGGGTTGCACAGCTAGTTAATGGCATCACAGAGATGCAAACCAGGCCTGTCTGACTCTCAGCAATCACTCCTAACAACTCTGGGCCATGGCCTCCCTGACCCATCTAAAGACTAGAGCAGGAGCTGGTACTCCCCGTTTAGAGAGAACTCAGGTCAGAGAAGAGGAGCATCTTGTTCCATGTCACAGAGCCAGCTACCAAAACCCAGAGACCCTGACTTCTCATCTGCTTTCCTTCCTGCTGCTCTCTGGACCCAGCCTGGCCTCATCACTTTTCTTTCTGAGTTGGTAGATCCGTTAATGTCAGGGTCAAAAAATGCCTGCCCTTACCGAGAAAGGATCCTTTTGGAATACTAGAGAGTGGTATTTCTCTGTCTTGGGCATCTTTATCATGTCACCCAATTGTCGTCTGTGTTCTGGTCGGTTCCTTTGTGAAGGGGAACCCTCTACCTCTCAATCCCTTGAATCTCAGCTGGCTCAGTTTGGTCAAGTTCTTGCTCCAACATAGGTGACAGTAGCTCCCTTTATTTCGGATCTGGCTCCATCCGTGTATGTGATAGTTGGCCCTAGGCTCAGAGAGGAGCTAGACTCATGCTGGTGAAATAACCTACCCAGAATCTCCCCACAAAAACGATCTGTATTGAGAATGGAGGGCAGTGTGGTCAAGCCAGGAGGCCACTGTGTTCAGATAATGCTGTTTGTTCCAGTGGGATCTGTCTCTCGCTCAGCAAGGGGATTTACGCTGGAATTATCCAGCTGTGTCTGCGGTGATTGGCCACAGTCTCAGAATCCCAGGATGGGGAAGTCAATGCTTGCTTTTGTTCTCAAATATAGTTAATTTTCTCCTTTACTCTTCTTGGTCTTGAGTCTGTTTAGCGTAAAACATCTCCAAATCTCCCATACTATGGGTTCACTGCGGCCTTGTCCATTGGTACAGTCCTGGGCTGCAATTCCAAGCCTCCTTGTACCAACGGGGAAGGCAGCCCAGATTTTCCACTGGGCATTCCTAATCTCTGTCCTCATTTGGGAAGGAGAAATTAAAAAAGAGTATTTCCTGTCTGTGGGGACTTAATCTGAGTTATTAGTGGCATCTAGAGCAGGATGCTTAGACCTTGGTCAAGAGACAAAGTACATGAATTATAGTTCCAGCTCCACCACTTGTTAATAGTTTAATTCCATCTTTAAAATGGGATGACGATGATAACTTCATGGGGTTGCTGGGAGATGCAGTATATAACAAAGTCTCATTGAAGGCTCGCTACTTCTTTTGCTACCTCTTTCATTTTTATTATTATTAAATGTGCAGTCTCTCTGAGGCTTAGTTTCCACGTCTGTAACAGGGAGACAATAATTCTCACCATGGTATTTGGGGGTGTGAAATGAGAAGGTATAGACTTGGTAGGTAGTCAAGGCTCAATAACTTGTAACTGTGTTCTTTATTCCCTCCCTCCTTTGCTTCCTTCCTTTCTTGAGATAGTCCCCATAGTGCCATCTTTCATTCAGGTGTTACCACTTCTTTTTAAACCCTCTCTTATTGGTCTTGCTCTCTTTTGCCTTATCTTCAATCCATCTTCCATGTCACAGCCAGAAAGTTCACCCAAGGCCATTTTGGTGTCACAGGTCTCTTCTAAGAATATAGCAAATGACCACTCTCACATAGCACAGCCTGTATTTCTAGGAACATGAGAGCCCCCACCCCCCTCCTGGACCCATTGAGAAGCCACTGACGCACAAGGAGTCCAGCCCAGTGGCCTGACAGAGACTTCGGGGGACAGGGCAGGTGCAGGGCACCCTCCTGAGAAGAGCACTCAGGAGTGAAGCAGGCAGCGGGGTGCTGTCAAGAGATGCCTAGCAGACAGACAGGAACCTAGGCTTGCAGCCTCACAGAGGTGTGCTGGAGCTACCTCACAGAGGTTGCCCTGGGTCCTGAGGGCAACTGGGCACCCCTCTCCCTAGGGCCATGCTCAGTAACGTCACCTCGGCGGTATAAAATTGGAAGTGGAATTGCGGTGGAAGTGTTCACACCGTGGAGATATCCAGTGCTGCAGATCAGCGCCCACCCCCTTTTTCTGTCTCCAGAGAGCCAGTTGTTAAACATTTGCCAGCGCGCCACTGAACCTCAGTCTCCTCAGTAGCTCACAAGTCATGTGAGCTCTTTGACCCTCAGTTCCCTCATAGATACATTGAAGATAGTGTGTTAGTTCACCTCCTCTGAAAAGCAGATGCTGAGATAGGATGAAACATTCAAGGGTTTTATTAGGGGAAACACCTATGTGAGGGGAAGCTGTGAGGTTGCTGTGAAGGCTGGGAGATCCATCAGACTGGGGTGCAGATCTTTCCCTTAGTGAAGGAGAGAGAGGAAGGGGGTTTACAGGAAGTTGGACAGGGCCATTGATGAGTTCTGAAGACGGTCTTCCATCCCAAGAGATAGTCCCAGGAGGCACCAGAAACGGGCCTGCCTCCCTGTCCCTGCCGAGTCCAGGCACAGGCTGGGAGGAGCCTGCCGGAAGCACGGCTGCAGGTGCAAATGTGGGGATGGGACCTGGGGCACTCAGACTTGGGCTTTTGGCTGACGGAGCCCCTAGAGTTGGATTCCCAAGATGCATTCTCTGCTCGCCAGAGATAACGCATCAAATTCCATTGGATGTATCATATCAAGATCACATTATACACGTTTGGAAGTATTTTCTAAGCACCTAAGTTGGTGCTGAGACCAGAGGATGAAGAGAGGTTCTAAACATGGTCCTTGACCTTAGGGGATCCCTACCACGGAGACTGACAAGTAAATGAACATGGTTGGGACCATGTGAAAAGTAACAGGATGGTGAAGAAGCCTGTCAGTAAAGACTGTGTAGAAAATTAAATGGTTTGATGATCCTTGAATGAGCCCAGTGTTGGTAGAATGAGAATTCTAGACAGGAAAATCTTCAGAGAGCAGGGGAGATTCAAGGGCTTACAAGTGATTCAACACAGTTTCAACATAAGATAACAAGAGTAGAATTAGTGAGAAATGACCCTGAAGAAGGAGTCAAGGCCAGACAAGGCTAAGGAACAGGATACATTCTTCCGTTTTGTGGACTAAAGATAAGTAAGGAGCATTAGAGACTTTTCTTCAAATACATATTTTAGGATGATCGCTGGCTGCAGTTTGGAGGGTGGACTGGATGAGTAAGAAAGGAGGCAGGAAGTCAGGCCAGGAAGCGAGGTCCATGTGGGAGGGAGATGGCAGGGACAGTGAGTATAGGGAGGAAAGCCAATCAAGAGGCATTTAAGAGAGCGAGTTTCCACGAGTAGATGGCTGTTGAATTTGAAAGGATGTGAGAGTGGAGAGTTTATGATAATGTCTAAGAAGCTAGCTTGTATAACACATACATGTAACTAGGTCTCTCTCAAGATGGTCTAGAGTCTAGATCACAGTTTTTGACCTTCAGCTCATAACACATGAGTGGGTCGTGAAATTAACTTACTGGATTGTGGCCAACATTCAGAAAAAATAGAATATATCAGGTTCTATTACATGTAACGAGGGTAAGTATTATTTCATAAAATTTGTTTTCAATCATATGTACATGATTGAATCACAGTAAAAAACATTTGAAAGACACTTTCTTAGGCTATGACCTTGTATAGGGCAGGGATTGTACCTTACAAATCTTCACTCAAGGAATTTTAGAATTGGAGGAGGTCTTTGGTTCTAAGTGGCTTAGAAGTTATGTGCCATTCAAAACCCCACACTCTGCCTCTTCAGTTGGAAAGTGATACCTGGAGAAGCTAAGTGATTTCTCCAAGATCAGGTAATTCTCATATAATCCTTTACACTACCTGGTTTGATTAAGAGAATGAGTGGATCAACGTATGCCTTCATGAATGAATACAGATTATAAATTAATGTAATAGCAGTACCTGAATAAGTGAATGAATGAAGAGATGAATTCATGAGTGAATAATTAAATGACTATATAACTCTATGAAAAACTGGGTGGACAAATTAACAAAGAGAAGAAAAATGAGAGGGAAAAAGGGGAGAAGGGAGGGAGGGAGGAAACTCTCAAATCCCCTCACAAACACTGAGTCTGTAGACTCCCAGCCAAGGAGTGAAGGATTTCTGAATGACCCCAGGCGGGGGACCATAGCCAGTTGGAATTAATCCTGTGGTCAGCACAGAGATCGGCCAAACTTGACCAAGTGATGACGGCCTTGCAGTAGACTTTGTTACGCGCCCGTTTATAGGGTGAGCTATTAACTGGCAGAGCATGGGGGTAGTCAGGCGCCTGACATCAGAGGATGAATGAGGTGTTTGGGGTGGGGAGAGATGGGCTCTTTTCCCCAGCTCTGGTCTGCTGAGTCATCCCCGGCTTTGAGGGCTGCTGTGCCATTATTTATTCGCCCCATGACTAGGAGCCAGCCAGTTCCATGCACTCTGGGGCCACCACAGAAAGCTGCACATCTAGTTCAGGGGAGAAGTGCACTAAAGTGAAGAGCAAGAACCCAGAAAGCCACCTGAGATCACTAAAAGTTAACCAAGCCTAAGTCATTTTAATCATTTTAACTATTTGAATCAGATCTAGGTTTGGATCTCAGCTGCTCTATTTATTTGCTGGATAAGTCACTTTACCTTCTGAGCTTCAGTTTCCTTACCTATAAAGTGGGCATAATGTTGATCATGTTTCTATGATCCATGTGCTTTGCAAAGAATTTATGCTACATAAATCTTTATTTTTTTTCTCCCTGCTTTGTCCTTCAGATTTCCTACATGTTTTATTCACTCGTTAATTCATTTATTCAATAAATACCCCTTGAATGCTCACTGTGTGCCAGGCACCAGGTGCTGGGGACACATGAGTGAAAGAGAGGGACAAAATCCTTGCTTTTATAGAGCCAACACTCTGGAGGGTGGGTTCGCAGCCTTGCGTAACTCCAGGGGCACGACTTAACATAGTGCTGAAGGCTACCTCTAGTAGAAGGCGGAAAGAGAGATTCAAAAACAAAACAAAACACATAAAGAAATGTTAGAACAGAAACCTGAAAGAGATGAGGGTCCTGGAGGAAGAGTATCCCTGGCAGGGGGACAAGCAAGTGCAAAGGCCCTGAGGTCAGAGTGTGCCTGCTGCATTTACAGGATGGCAAGGGAACCATTGTTCCTGTTGCGCGCTCTCTCTCACATTCCTTTCCCTCCTGCTCTGCTGGGAAATTTTTTTAAAAGGTTTTATGTATTTATTTTTAGAGAGAGGGTAAGAAGGGAGAAAGAGGGAGGGAAACATTGATGTATGAGAGGAACATCAACTGGTTGCCTTTTGCATGGCCCCCGCTGGAGACCTGGCCTACAACCCAGGCATTTGCCCTGATTGGGAATTGAACCAGCCACCTTTTGGTTCATAGGCCAATGCTCAAGCCACTGAACCACACCAGCCAGGGTGAGAATTCTTAATTAACCTGGAGGCCCAGCTCCTTTCCCCTGGGCATCTGGGCAGAGGAATTGCTCTGGTATGGTCTGCTTACATCTGTCCTCCCACTACAGAACAGAGATTCCATGAAGTCAAGGTCCGTGCCTTTCTGGGTCATCTCTGTGAGAATGGGCACCGAATGAATATTTATCAAATGCATTATTAAAGAAACAAATGAGCCTTCTGATCCCCTTTTCTCACGTCTGCCTTATCAGTGCCACCTCATCCTTCATCCTTCTAGGTCCTTCATAAGCCTGTGTCCTCTAAGAGTCACTCTCTAACTTAACAAGGTCACGCTTCCATCTTCTTGACCTGAACTCTCCAAAGTCTTCACAGAAAAACATTAGTCCTGTGGGATTCTAATATGTGAGCCATGGAACATAAAAAGAGTTCTGAGATCAGTTAACTTGGGAAACTGTTGGCTAATGAAATTTAAGTGGGTTTCTTTAGTCGGCAATTTTGCAGAGATTTTGATATGATAAAGGGCACTGTGAATCTCAGGGAGGGATTACTGGAGGATGTTTTGCAAATGCATTTGACTATGACTTACCTTTTCCCAAAGGAGCGACCTCTAGGAGCCCACTCTGGGAAATGCAGTGTTGCAACTCTGTTGGGACTCTCCCCACTTTTGGAATATTCTTTGGTTTAACCTCAACCCCGCAGTGGCATTCCAGCTGCATGGCCCAAGGCAGCACCTTGGCTTTGGTTTCTACCTCCTGACTGCCTGCTGAGAAAAAGGCTGCTCGTGAAGGAGAAATGACCTCAGACTTTAAAATTTTGCTGGCCAGTAGGGAACCCCTAATGAAACAGAAAGACTCACAATTTGGAGAATTGGGAGAAAGCCAAGAGAATGAAAAGGGGACACCCATGACGCAGGCCATGGAAGGAGAGGGCATGGCTTTTTCCTTCATACCCTCCATAGATGCCTCCTCGAGTAGTCTCAACAATTGAAGTTTGGCAGGTCAGTTCATGCCATAAAAATTGAATTAGTGGCGCTATGTAATGGATGCAGCTTGATACCCAGAGGGATGGGATCGTTATCTTCGCTCCCCGGCGCTTGTGGGAGACGCCAACAGGTCCCTCCAGATTTTGACAAGGAGGCTCTTATTTTTTTTCTTAGTCTCATTTTGTGTGTCTCCAAGTCATTCTTCGTTTCTGTTTTTCCCTTTGGTTGTCCTCTTTGTCTCATAAAGTTGCAGTGCCTTTTTCTGATGTGGAACCTGATGATCGAGCTCAACTTTAGGACGTGCAAGTTGATAACTGGGACAGTAGAGAGATGAGGAAAATGCAACTGATTGTGCCTCAGCTTATTTTATTTTACTTCAGTTCAGTTGAAGGCAATAAGCATTTCTTGAACTTCTACCAGGCCTCCTGTAATAGACAGCCATCACGAGCACTTTCCAGCCTGGTAGGGGAGACCAACCCAGAAAGGTGAGCAGATGCATCACCATGCACACTGTATTAGAGGCTCTCAGGTGAGAGGGGACCCAGGTGGGAAGGGCTGGAGAGTTTGTGCTCATGGGATGGATTTGAAGCAGAGGTCCTTTTTTTCTATTTTCTTTTTTTAAGAGCATTAGTTTTTTAACATGTGTCCTATCTCTAAACTTATTTCCCCCAAACTCTCTCAGCTTCATTTTTACAAACAGCCCAGGGTTCATGTAGACACTTCTATGTCCAGCCCTCCGAGCACACGCATGGATTGCTCTTCCCTCTAGTGGTCCCTTTCGAATACCTTTCATGGTGCTGAAGAGAAGCTTTCTCTGAGTAGCTTTCTTACTGTGTGCCTCCCATCCAGGCCCAAATAGTAATGTTTGTTAAGTTCTGCGCCTCAAAAACAATCTAAATTTCCATCCATGGATCCATGATAAAAGATACTGTGTGTGTGTCTGTGTGTGATTTGAATATTACTCAGCCATAAAAAGAAGGGAATCCTGCTTTTTGTGACAACATGGATGAACCTTGAAGGCATTATGCTAAGTGAAATAAGTGAGACAGAGAATGATTCGTATTGTATGTTCTCACTTAGATGTGAACTCAAAGAAATAGAGAGTAGAATAGTGGTTTCCAGAGTCTGGGGTTGGAAGAAATGGAGCCATGGTGGTAAAAAAGTATAAATTTCCAGCTATAAAATACATGAGTCATGGGGATCTCACGTACAACATGATGGCTATCATTAACAATAACGCATTATACGTTGGAAGGATTTTCAGAGAGGAGATCTTAAAAGTTATCAATGCGCGCGCGTTCAGATGCACACACCAAGGGGCAATTCTAGGAGGAAGCAGAGGTGTTAACTAACCTTCTTGTGGTGATTTCACAATCTCTATTAATGCATGTATCAAATCATCATGTTGTATACTTTAAAGTTATATAGGGCATATGTGAATAATATTTCAGTAAAGCTTGGCAGGAGGAGAAATAATCAGTAATTAACCCCAAGAAACTAAAAGTTGTACAAGAAAATAAATATTATAATAGTACACCACTGGCTTACCATTAGAGAAAACTGTGCTCTACCATAGGATTTATTTACATCTTCACTTACTCAAGAAGTATTTATGGAATGGCCCCTGGGTCCCAAAAACATTCTGTGGAGTTTGGAGGTATCTGTGTGAGCAAACAAAGGCCTAGAGGAAGACAAACACATTAACTGAATTATAAAATTAATTAATGTACAGTAGTTCCCCCCACCCCCTACCATTTTGCATTCTGTGGTTTCAGTAACCCACAATCACAGATCAAAAACATTTAATGGAAAATTCTAGAAATAAACAATTCATAAGTTTTCAAGTGTGTGCCATTCTGAGTAGCATGATGAAATCTTGAGCCATCCAGCTCTGTCCCGCCAGAATGTGACTCATCGCCTTCTCCAGCATATTCCCGCTGTAGACTCTCCCTGCTGATTAGTCACTTAGTAGCTGTCTTGGTTATCAGATCGACTATTGAGGTATCACACAGTGCTTGTGTTCAAGTCACCCTTATTTTATTTCATAATGGCCCAAAAGCCAAGAGTAGTGATGCTGGAAATTTGGATATGCCAAGAGAAGCTTTCCTTTAAGTGCTTTCCTTTAAGTGGAAAGGTATGCCTGGAGAGGGAAAAACATAGTATATAGAGAGTTTAATACTGTCTGTAGTTTCAGCATCCACTGGGGGTCTTGAAACCTATCCCCCATGGATAAAGGGGGACCACTTTATAAGGAAAACTACTTCTGGAAAAGGAATTCTCGTGTGCTAAGGACTCGAGGCTGTAGGGATGCTGGAATGATGGATGAACTCATCAAAAGTTGTTGTGATGGAGGAGAAAATGAGGAGGAAGGATGGGGAAGTTCAGGCCACCTGAGTCTATTGTTTGGGCTTTCAGTGTTTATTCTAAATAGAAAGGAAATCTGGAGGACTTTGATGCTCCATAAGGTGCTAGACTCCTTAAAAAAAAAAATCACTGCATTCTTGATGACCAGAAAAATGCCTGGCATGAAAGTACTCAAAAAATGTTTATTGAATGAATGAATGAGTTAGTGAATTAGTGATATGAACAGATTTTATTTTTACAAATATCATTGTGCTGTTATGTGGAGAATGAATTGTGAGAAGGGAAGAGAGGATGTACATAAGCTAAAGAAACATGTAAGTCAAATGTAATTGCAGCCCATTTTGGACCTCACTGGGATGCGGCAATGTATAGTACAGTAACTAAGGGTGAGGGCACTGGAGTCAGACAGCTCTGGGTTCAGATCTCAGCCCTGCTACCTATTAAGCAGCATAACCTTAAGTATGTTGATTTTGGCAGTTGTTTCTTTATCAACAAAATAGGGACTGTAATAGTAACCACTTGTTTGATTATTGTGAGGATTAAATTTTTTAAAAGAACATAAAGTACCTGGCACCCAGGAACTGTTCAGAGAGTAAGAAAGACAGAATAGTATAGAGGCCAAGAATTCAGGTTCTTAAGTCAGGTTTCCAAGGTTCAAATCATGATTCTGCTACTGACTGTGTAACCTTGAACAAGCTCCTTAAGTTCCCTGCAGCTCAACCCCCAATTCCTTATCCAAAATCCATGACACTAGGTGTGCTTCTGGATTTAGAATTTTTTTTGGGGGGGTGAGGGGTTTTAGGAAGATATGCAGTGCATATACCCTGTATTTTGTAACATTCCCATTGAGTTCTTGACCAGCACCCTCCATAATCAAACATTTTTTCTGCAGCTATATGTCTACTTACACAGTGACACTCAGTGGAATTAAAAAAAGACCACGGACAGCTCACAATGATTTGAGATCAGAATTTGCCTCTAAATAAGTTGTGAGAAAATTTGGGCATCTGCTCCATCTTGATTCTCTACACCAGTAACATAGGACCTGGTGCAGAGATGTATTTATTCAGCATGCACCTGTTGAATTTCCCCTCCCTGAATATGTTCTTGCCCATCTGGTCTGATGAGATTCCCAAGGTCTCAGCCTCCTGAATTGGTCCATCAGATGGAGTAAGGTTAGGGCAAAGGATTTACACTGTAGCAAAGGCTCTGCATGGAATTTCCAAGGGCTGTTGTGAGCGCCACATTTTGCACTTGGGGGAGGCGCCCGGCAGAGGTCCCCTCCAGCCCCAGAGGGCTTGGCCTTCCACAGGGATGTGCTCCATTGTCGTCCCTGGCTGACAAGGAAGAAGGCAATTTAGGTGGAGTGAGAACTGTTTCCTCTACTCCCCAAATGTAACCTCCACAAAGGCAACAGTCTATCATTTGTTTTGTTGTTCTGTTTGTTCATTTTGTTTGTTTTGTTGACTGGTCTCTTGTAAGCACAAGAATGACTGGCCCATATCAGGGTGAATACTTTGTAAAGTTTATGATTTTCTAACCACTATGCCGTACACTCGAAACTAATACAAAAAATATTGACTGTAAACTATAATTGGAAAAAAATGTAAAAAAGAATTACTAGCCTATAGTGGATAGTGAATATTAAGTGAATGAAAAAAATGAATATGAATGAACATTTATTAAATATCTACCAGGTACCAGGCAGTTTTACAGAATTTCTTCATTCCTCTTATGAATCTTATGTAGGAGGTAATGTCTGCATCTCTGTTTTATATCTGAGGATTTAAAGTGAGGCTCAGGCGAGCTTCCATCCGCAGAGTCCACATCTCGGCCTCAGCCTTGGCTCTTTCCCCTGTCCCCCAGCATATCAAGTGCCTAATGAACGAGAGGCCAGCCTGGTATCTGGCCGTCTTTCATCCAGAGCAGACCATGCTGGGACAGTTGGGCTCAAGACTGAGATGGATGCTAAGCTGGGTGATCTGAGAGAGTCTTGCCCAGTTAGAACCCGCGGCTCAACCGAGTCGAGCAGGTATGACTTTCTCAGATCTACTATTCCCGGGCTGCTTGGGTTCACGTCCCTGAGCTGAGTGCCCTGGGCCAACACAAGGCCAAGTCGTTGGCCTGTGACTGTGGGCTCTGATCCTGCAGAGAAATCGTCCATGTTCTTCCATAAGCTTTCTTGCACCTTGGAAGAGAAGGGGGAACCTTATGTAATTCAGGCTCAGCCACTCACTAACTGCATGACCTTAGGCACATTTTGCTTTTCTCATCAATACAGTAAAAAAATGGGTGGCCATGCTTACCTTGCAGGAGGTAGAGAGAGTCAGAGACAACAAATATAAAATGTTTAGCATAGATTCTGTTACATTAATAAGCCTTCCTAAGTGGTAGCTGCCACTACTGTTGCTGTTTGTATTGTTACTTTATCTGAAGGCCTCCAGCTGGTTTTCCACATCATGGGCTGAATTTGGGACCCAGAAGGAGTGGGGACTGTGTGGTGACAGTACCCTGAGAGCCCCATGAGGGTGGGGACAGTACCCTCCACCGCAGTCCTCATCAAAATAGGACGTGGCGCACAGTGAGAGCACAGTGCTCACTTGCTGAAAGGCTGATGAGCAGCAGGCTGGACATTCCGTTTCTGTGTTTATAGCTCCGTAGCCGGGCCTCTGCAGAAACAAAAACCCAACAATATATATTCAGTCAGAGCCTCTTGCAACATGGATAGTGCTTGAAACTAATGCAAGTTTAGAACAGTTGAGGAACCAAAGAACAAAATGAAAGTTGCGGGGCGGGGGGCGGTTTGTCCTAGTGTTTTATTTGTCTGTATTACCATTGTGCTTCTTTCATCCTGGGGATTTATAATTGCTTAGAGGCATAAAAAATATTACATCTGTTTATATATACTTAGTGTATACTTCCCATGCTTCTTTCTGAGATGCCAACAGTGGTTATTTTGAAGTGGAGTTTGATTGCAGGTAACTCTTTCCCCCTCTTTGCTTCCATATACTTTCCACTGTTCCGCTGCAGGCCCATGTTATTACATAGGTAATTTATGGAGAAATGTAAAGGGACTCAGCCTAAGATCTTCCAAATTATAGTTCTTTCACTTCTTCACCAACCTGTGTTTTCTTTAAGGACAATTTCCAAGTGGCAAGGTCCTGTCTGAATTAAGGGCAAGAAGGGCACAGAGAAAACAACCGTTGGCCATGCACACCTAGACATTTAGGAAGCAGCCAAAAGGGGGAAGAAAATGTTATTTATGGGCTCCTATTACTGGCCACCCACCATGCCGAGTGCCATAATTACACTCATATTTAATTCACCCCGAAATACTGCAAAGTTAGGCATCACGCTTCCCAATTCACAGAATGAGAGACTGAGACTTAGAGAAGTTAAGTCAGTACCCAACCCCCACTCACAAATCACTTATCCAAGAAATAGTAGTCGTGCAGACTGAGAACACTGTGCCTTTAGCCAGTACATCACTGACTGGAACAACCCTTAGTTCACACCCTGTGGTGCCTATATTAACATGTCTCTTCATCTACATTTTCTGTATATATTTATATATATATTATGCATACACTGTAACTATAATATATACATACACACTAATGACTTCAGCTCTCTAGGTGCTTACAGTAAAACCAATGGATAAAGTAGGAAAAAATTATCTCAACATGTAAATATGGTCATAGGTATATATTTTCTTGTGACCCAGAATTACTGGATTAAATTGGAGAGATTTATGGCTAGGACTGGGACACAGTTCTAGAAAGCCAAAGCTGGAAGGAATCTTGGTGTTCATTTAATAATTATCAACCTTCTTCTTTCTCTCCTTTCTCCATCCCTCCCTCTCTTTCTCTTCTCTCTCTCTCTTCTCTTTTACCTCTCTCCCTCCCTTTTCTCTCTCCCCCTTCTTTTTCTCCTCCTCCTCTTTTTCCTCCTCCTCCTTCTTCTTGATAAAGATTTTATTTATTTTTAGAGAGAGGGGAAAAGGAGGGAAAAAGAGAGAGAAAGAAACATCAGTGTCTGGTTGCCTCTCACACGCCCCCAACTGGGGACCTGGCCTGCAACCCAGGCATGTGCCCTGACTGGGAATCGAACCGGCAACCCTTTGGTTCGCAGGCTGGCACTCAGTCTGCTGAGCCACACCAGCCAGGGCTCCTTCTTTTAATACTAGCCAAATGCATTGTCAAACAATTTAGGAAAACAAGTGGCTCAGGGGTCTAGGCTGAAGCCTTCTTTTCAGCACTATGACTTAAAAACCATGCACCTAGGCCTCCACACTTGTCACCAATGAGGCAACACAAAACCAGGGATGCAAAGACACTTCTTCAAGTCTCTCAGAAACTTCTTAGCAGAGCTAAGGCAGGGTTCAAGCACTCATCTAAAAGCTCTCTTCATACTTTATTGTATTTATTCCAATTTTCTGCATTTACTGATGGAAAGTAAAGTACCTGTAGGGCAGAGACAGCATCAGAACAGTTCTCTGCTGTCCTTTAATTGCCCTGGCTGGTGTGAGTCAGTGGATTGAGTGCCAGCCTGCGAACCAAAGGGTCACCGGTTCGATTCTCAGTCTAAGCATATGCCTGGGTTGCAGGCCAGGTCCCCAGTAGGGGGTGCCATTAAGGGGTGCGTCCAGTAGGGGGTGCATGAAAGGCAACCACACACTGATGTTTCTCTCCCTCTCTTTCTCCCTCCCTTCCCCCCTCCCTTCCCCTCTCCCTAAAAATAAATAAATGCAATAAAATAATAACTAGCCTGAGCACCTGGTAGGTGTTGAATACAGTGTTGCTGAGTAGATGAGCAGATGGGTGAATGCAGTAGATTCTTTCTGCCTAGCCAGGTGCTGCCATGCTGTGAGTTTATGATGCATCCACAGAACTAGCTAGTACTCACAGAACTAGCAGCCCTAACTCAAGATGCTAATTATCTTGAATAATCATTGACTCTGCTGCCCCGCCTCTCCTCCCCCACCCCCATCTCTACTCCCTGAGGCCTTTCCTCAGTCCCCAGCCAGGAGCTCCTGTCATTTGGCTGTCAAGTTCACAGTTGAATTTTTGTTTTGTTTTTTAATTCAATTGCCTCCATTTATTGTTCAGTGAGTGTTGACTCCATGGGGACATGCATCTCCCTCCTTTTCTCCCTCCCCCTCTGCAGCTGGGGACCTCTTCCTCCCCAGTGCCCGCAGAGCACTGTGCAGTAGCTGTCCTTGAGGTCCGCTTCAGCCGAAGGTCTTGGTGAGCTCTGCTGGGCTGGGGGCTAGGGGGCAGGAGCTGGAGTGTAGTGAATGAAGAGAGGAAAGCCCACCCCATCCCACTTAAACCCTGCTGTTGGGGTTGTCCTGGTTTCACCCTTCTGATCTGCTCTGTTTCAAGCCGGGGTGGGGAGGCGGAGGCTGCCGGAGAAGGGGCCTGCATCGGGGCCCTGACTAACTTTGGCGTAGAGACTTCAGCTGCACATGAGTGGGCCGGCCTGTGCAGCTGGCCTCGCCTCTCTTCTTGGCCCGGGAGCAGAGAGGCCCGCGCTGGGGAGCTCAGAGAAATCATAGGGCCTCAGCTTCTTGCTGGGGTGGCCGCTGGGCAGCTGTGGGCTGTTTTCTGCGGCCTCTAAAGGTAAAGGGCACTAACTTTTCCCAGAGCCTCTGCAGACCTGCTTCTCATCTCTTTTGGGCAACTGGCTGAGGAGAATAAATACTCCTGAACATCTGGGGATCACTTTATACAAATTAGTTTTCCTGGAAACTAAAACCTGGTTTCCCTGAAACCAAAGTGTATTCGATCACCTTTAGAATATTCTGTCCGGCAGTCACAGTGTTTGAAGAGCTAACCCTGAAACCTCAGGGTTTCCTTCCCTGATGGACCCTGCAGAAACCTCAAGCACAGTTTCTCCCACCCCATGTTCCAGCACCAGCCTCACAATTTTGTCGTACCTGGGATGTTATTCACTTAATGTGTTCTTCTTGAAATCGACTCATTTCTTTTTTTATTATTTTTATTTTTGGTTAAATCAATGACTTCAAATGGAAATTTATATCACTACCAGTAAATGGAAAACCAGGATTACTTGTTATAATAGGAGACAGCTCTAAAAATCAATACAAACAAAACAGAACAATTTTATATAATTCTAGACCAATGCTTTTGCCTCTGGAAAGTTCAGAGCTGGAGCTTGGTTTTGTCTCTTTGAAAGAAGGAAGGTTGGCAAATGTGACAGAATTGTCAAGAATGTCAGCATTAAACTAAGCTGTTCTACATGACTGAATTTGAAGGACTGAAAGAAAAGTACACTGCTCTTCCTCCCCAATTGAATTATTTAATTCATATGTGTCCCACATTTTGGTAAACACCATGTAACCCAGTAGAATGCTTTTTACCAGGGCCTGGACCCCGCTCATGCTGTAACTTTGACGCAGTGGTAGGATTAGACCCAGGACACTGGACTTCAGAGCAGGTTCTCCCCTGCTCCTTAAACATCCATCCGCTGGCCTTTTTGCAGGAAACAATTCATTTTTCTGGACTGGGGTCTCACCTGGTAAAGATTTTGCCAGAAAAAAAAAGTTGTATTATTTTTGTGTACGATGACATTCTGTGTCTGTTGTTGTAAGATAGATGTTAGGCTTTCAGCATTGTAGTGACCACTTCATATTTTTATCCCCTGTGTAAGAATTGCATTCAAATTAAGTGACTATTATAATGGTAATGTGATTTGTGCAAAATTATAAAAATTTAAAGGTAAAACAGTCACAAGCATGCTGAAGTTGGACTATTAATAGTTTAATCATTCATTCAATGCTTACTTAGCAACTTACACCTTTACTTACATCCACCTGTTGCTAGTAGAAGGCCCTTTGGAGCCTGATATCACGTTTTTTGCTCAAGGTCAAATAATGCAGGGACAAGCTCACCTCAAATTTGACTTCTCCAGATTTTGTAAGAGAGGGAGGAGAGACTGTACCTTTGTTGAGTACCAATAATGTGCCCAGGGCTGTACTAGGGGGTGCTGTTATCCGGACCTCGCGTGGAGAGCAGAGGAGACTCAGCTGAAGAGCTTCGCCGAAGTCATAGCAGCGGGAACAGGTAGACCTTTGACTGGGGCTCATCTCTTTCTGATTCCAAAGCCAGCACTCTTTCCACTGCCTCTCAGAGCTGCACGCTCGCAAGCATTTTGAGGACGTATAATTGCACTCACATGTGGTTTCTATTCTATCACAGGGCCTAACACGGTGCCCTATCTAGCTGCTGAGTCAAAATATGTGCTGAGGATGACAGTGATTGACGGGTGGGGGAGTCTGAGGTCCAGAAGAGAAAAGTGAAGGAAGATAAGTGCTGACCTCTGGCCCAGTGCTCTCTGGACTCCACAGCCTCACCGAAGGCTCCTCGGAGCTGAATGCTCTAAACCTCTGCAGTTGCATCTTTTTATATATTTTTAATTTGGGAAGCAAAATGAAGTGAGGTGAGACTGGTTATCGATCAGTCTTGTTTTAGAGTCAAAGGCAGACTCTCCGGCAGCTTCCCTGGCGTGTCTGAAGATTCCAAGTACCTTCCTCGAACAGGCAGACTGTTAAAAAAAGAAAAAGAAAATTAAAAGAAAAGAAAAGAAAAGAAAAGAAACACACAGGCAAAGAGAGGGGGAAAAAAATACCTGCTCTTCAAGAAGAGATTTGCCTGAGTCAGACTCAGACATCTCTTAAAGACTCTCAGCCGGGGGATACCCTCCACGGTCTCAGCTGGCCACCGTCCCTGACGCTGCCTCTGTCTTCTCTGTGCTGGACCCGGTGCCTCCCACTCTGCTGCCCCTCTCCCTAACAGAAACGTTTCCATTCTCTCCATAATACTAATAATTCTGTGGGTTTTCAAATGAAGCCCTGAAGGGTCACCCGGGGCCCTTGGCCGTCCTGCAGAGGTTGGGATGCTCATTTGCTGTGCACGTGGCGGCTTGAACCACAGTGGCCGGACCCACACCTGGTCCCAGGTGATGCCAAGTTTCAGGGCACCAGGCATGGGATCTGTGTCTTTCCTTTGAGTCCCGGACTGGGTTTACCACCCCAGTGCCCAGAGCAGAGCCACTTAGTTTGAGGAACACTGATGCGGGAGTTAGGAATCAAGGGTTCAAATCCCAGTTCTACTACAGCTGCTGCATCAGCTCCAGCAAGTCTCCCGCTCTCCCTGGTTCTCAAAATAAGGAGTTTGGGCTAGATCAGTAGTTTACAAAACTATGTTATTAGAACCTGAGGGATCCCATAAGGCACCCCAAGAGCCATCAAGGGAGGGAAATTAGACGAGTCTCCATGTCCACTCACCACCTGCGACGAGCAGAGTGTCTTACCTCTTCCTGCTGGGTTTTTCTCATGAGAGCTTATTAGGAATAAGTGGTTCCCTGTTTAAATAAAAGGGTTTGAAAAATACATGTTTTCTTAGATCACTTTCAGCTGAGACACTCACTCACTCCCCATATACACGCACATCCAGAAAACAGACACACAAACACGGGCACGCACAGTGTTCCCTAAGAAAATAAGTGAAAATGAACAAAACATATTTTTTTCCTAGTAGGATGCCTGTTTTAGATGATAGATTAACTGACACATGGGAAGGAAGTTGACTAAAAAAATGCTTTTCTCACTTACCACGCCTTCACACATTCCATGAGGGAAGAATCTTAGAATTTTTGGTGTTATGAGAGTCCAGTGGGCCAAATCTGAGAGAACAGGAAGCAAAGTGTTCATGGATGCTTTGTCTTTCTGAAATTTATTACAACCAAGGATATGTATATAAATATGTATATGTGTATATGTATATGCATATATGTGTATATGTATGTGTAGGCATATATGTATATTGTATATGTGTATATTGTATATGGCAGACTGTTTCAAAATCTTTTGGCTTTATTATACGGATAGGGCTACAAACTTAGACGTCATCTTTGAGTTTTCTCTGGCTCCCCTCATTCTGCGCAGCTCTTCCTATTTCCTGAGAATCTGAGGTGGGAAGGCCCTGCTCCCTTCACCCTCAAACTGGTTTCTTAGCCCCTCATTTTCTACTCTTCAGCCTCATTTACCTGCAGTGGTCCAGGGAGAAGGGAGATCTAAACTAGAGGGATGGTAGCGAGGACGGAGTCGGAGGGATGCTGACAGGTAGATTCTATGGGAAAGTGGAGATGGTGATGGCGTGTGTATGTGTGTTTGCATGTATGTTATGCCTATGTCAGTGGTATGTCTGTGTGTTACATGGATGTGTGTGTGGCGTGTATGTTTTGTCTACGTGTGGGGGATAAGTGTGTGTGTGGGTTCGTGCACGTGTGCATGTTTGTGGCGTGCGTGTGTGTGTGGTGTACGGTGCGATGTGGGGTGTGCGTGTGTATGTGCGCTGGAGGGTTGCTGGAGAAGCCTGAATGGGCAGAGTGGGTATAGGCTCTGAGGGCTGAGCCAGGACCACTAACGATATGGCTGTTGGGGCCAGTTTCCCAAATGGAAACTCATAGAGGAGAAGAAGCAGTTCTGGAGGGAAGGAAACATAGTAACTGATAGAACTAAGTCCCAAAAGAGTTCAGAGAGCAGCTTCAAGGACCTGAGCCCCATGGGAGGGGCTGGCCTCATAGAAGTGGAAGGGTGCTGTTGTCGTCTTGGTCACTCCTCCCCCAGTCTAGGGCCCAGAGGCAACAGGACAGGAGGAAATGATGGGTGAGGGCAGGAGGAAGGGAGAAGACTGAGGAGAGGACTTTGATCAGGGACTGGGCCAAAGCATTTTGCAATGTGTGGTCCATTTACATAACAATCACCAGGGGGAGTATTTTAATAATGCACATTACTGGGTTGACCTTAAAGCTACTGAATCAGAATTTCTGGGAATCATTATTTTTTATACACTCCCCAAGTGATTCCATGTCTACTAACCTTTGAGAGTCACCGTGGTTGAGGATCTCCTTGGGATGATGAAACCAAATAAGCATTTTCCCAGAGGGCTCTGCAGGCCCATGGAGTGCCCCTTCTCTGCTCCCCACTGCACATCCCAGCTTTCTGTGAGGTTGCAGAGCGGCAGGTTTTCCCTGAGTGTGTTCCCCTTCCCTTATGCCCACAGTTGGGTCCCCTTGCACCCCAAGACTGCCATGTGCTCACAGTGGAGCCAAGCCTGTGTCTCTCCCTGCAGGCACAGAGCCCTAGAACAAGACCAGGCACCTAAAAGTCAGGAGGGTCCCAGTTTGAACCTACCCTGGCCTTGGCCCAAGCTACCCTACACGGGATAGGTTCGCCCTCCCATTTAATGGACAAGAAATTCTGTCTGGCGCACAGTGCTATGAGGAGGAGGAAATGAGATCTTGAATGTGAAATCACTTCAGAACTGCCAGCCTCAGTTTCCCGATCAGTGAAAGAGCATTAACAGCATGCTTGCAGCTGCAGCCTTGCAGGGTTCATTGTTGATTTCTCTTCTTTCTCTCCTGATCATCTCCTCACTCTCGCTGCTGGGGGTGATGCTGCAGCTACTCTAGGAGGTGAGAACTGATACCCATTTTGCAGGGGGGGACGCTGTGCCCTACAGCACATAGACAGCAGGTGACGGGGTCTTGATTAACACTCAGGTCTGCCCAGAGCCCACAGCTCTTGCCCAGAGATGTTACATAGATGTAACTCCGGTCGCCCAGGAACTTTCAATTCTGTGGTCTGGTACAGAAGTCCAGGATGCTCACTGTTGCAGAGGAGGGTCAGGGCATGGGATGCGGAATTACAGGAGAAGGGAATGACTCTGACTATGAAGAGCTGAGAGGGCCATTTGGAAGGAGGAGGTTTCACACAGGGAGGTTTCATGTGAGATTTTAAAGCTAAGGAGCGAAGGTGGGAGGTGCCCACTCACATTTGGGGAAGTGAATGGTCTTACCCCTAGTGTGAAAAGTATAGAGGGGAATGGAGAGGAAGGAGCTATTACGGGAGCAGATGTGGCCTCGAATGCCATGCTAGGTAGGTTGTCTGTGGGGAGCGACACAGCAGTAGCAGTGGGCATCAAACAGAGGCCTGTTTCGGAGTTGCCTGGCTGTTAAGTGGGGCGGGAGCACGGGGTCTCCTGCCCCATCTGCTCCCTCCCCCTGGCCAGAATCCTCCCGTAAACGTTGTAGGGTCCCCTCTGCTGGATCACCTTGCAAAAGAGCATCCATCCTGTCTGCTGCCTGGATTGAGCAAGAGGCTGGGAGTTGGGTGAGGAGGCAGCAGTGGTAAGTCAGACCGCCCCCACACAGGCTCCAGCCGGGGCCTGGGCCCCCGCTGGGATGGGAGCTCTTGCCCAGGTTCCTTTGGCCAAATAAGTGCTGTGCAGCCAAGAGTGGCTCAGAGCCGCCCTGACTCATGGGAACGATCCAGGTGGCGCATGCCCTTCTCGTGGCTTTTCTTCCTCCTCGATGTACCGCTCTTTTCTCCTCTTACCTCCCATTCTTTTCTTTTACTTCCTTTTCTTTGTCTTCCTTTTTATAATCTGCCCTGGTCTGCCTTTCCTTCCTTCTTTACTCTCAGCTTCTCCCTCTCCCTCCTTTGGATCCTTTTCTTGTCTACATTTTGTTATTTGTAATGTGACTCAGGCGACCCAGGTTTAGACCAGGCTACCAGTGACTCATTAAAAGGCTCTAGACTCACCCCTTCTCTCTTGGCCTTAATTTGCCTGTGTGTCCAGTGAGGCAGTCTGATCAGATGGTAGTTTGAAACAAAGAGCCATCAGGATTTCCCTCCTGCAATTCTCTGCTTCTACTCTTTTACTTCTTTCGTGGAATTATTAAATGACCGAGTCCACAAGGCTCTCAGGATTCATTTAGGGTCATGGATCTAGACCCTGGCTGGCTGCTGGAATCAACTAGTGAGCTAAAAACTGCTGTTGCCCAGACCCCGGACCAGAGCCATCCAAGGAGAATTTATGGGGGGTGGGACTCAGGCATTCCTTTTTTAAAGTTCCCCCGGTGATTCCCATGTGCAGCCAGGGTGGGGAATTACTGATTTAGAAACTGCCATAGTTTAAAAAAAAAAAAAAGGAAGAAGCAAACACTGACTTTGGGTAAAGGTGGAGGAAATGAGGCCCTGCATGGGGAAAGGAACATGCCCCGTGTCACAGGGTGTGTTAGTGCAGACAGAACCAGAACCAGGATGCCGCCATTGAGCAAATGTCACCGCCTGCCATGGGGCCAGACAGGAGAGCAGCCTCAGACTCTGCCAGAGCCTGGCTGAGAGGCAGGGCCCCGCCACGGCCCCATTAAGCCAGGCGTGCCTTACGGGAATCGCTTCTGGCTCCAGCTTAGAAAACAAACACAGTGCTTTGGTTTTCTTTGGCTGTATCCTGAGGTGGGAGAGCTAGGAGGAGAGCACCTGAGGACGCAGGTTTGCTGCTCTTCTCCCAGTCAAAGTGCGGCTGCCAGATGGGGAGAACTGGAGACAGGTGGGCAGGGCCACTTGAGAGGTGTAAGCTGGGGAGTGCATGTCCCGAGCAGCTGCCTATGGCTGCCTGAGAATGCATCCCACACAGGAGATGAGGCCGGAGGGGTGAATGGGGGCTTGGAACCTCAGCTGCAGATAAACCTTGCAGCTGGACCTGTCCCCAAGCATATTCTTTCAGGTGTATGCAAACCTCACTCCCTTGTCCCAGACGATGGTTGTAGTGGAAGAAGATCTCGGTTGGGATCTTTGTTATACCTTCTGTTTCTTGAGAGCTCTCTACATGCTAGCATTGTGATAAGTTCTTTATAGATGATACTCACGTGGAGTCTTCACATCTCACTGGGATAGGTATGATTAATTGGCCCACTTCACAGATGAAGAAACAAGATCGGAGAGACGAAGTCCACTGGTCCAGGCACACAGCCCTGCAGGTACATAGTAGATGCAGAACTCAAGCGCAGGTTTGCCTGGTCCAAAGCTCAGCCCATCCGCCACTGTGCAATTGCTTTCACATGGATGAGTAGACCTGGGTTTGATCTCCACTCCTCTAAGGATCGTCCAAGTGTCTGTAGGCAAATTAATTGACCTCCCTTGGCCTCAGTTTTCTCCTCTGTAAGTTAATGCCTGTTCTGCCTATTTCACATGACTGGGGTAAAGATCAAATGGCAGTTGGATACGAAAGTGGTTAGTAAACAATAAAGAAATATACAAGGTAAGGGATTATTGCTATTATAGCCAAACACAGCTGTGTCTACATGCAGGGAACCACCATCACACATACACCTGTCCATACTTGTGACCTTGGCCATCTCTGGCAACCTCTTTGGTTCCCAAGGACTCAGGTGGAGGAGTAGAAGGGAGGAAGGCAATAATAAGAACCTGTTTATAAAACACCACATCCCTCAGATGAAAGCTTCTAGATAAATATCATGGCACCACATAAATAAAACCTAAATGAAATAATATTATTCTTATCCTCTCCAGCCAGCATGGTTGCAGATGTTCTCATTGAAGCTAAGGGCAGCTGGGTGAAGTCCAAAGAGCAAGGGCTTCTGAGTTAGTGTGACTAGAGTTCAACTCCTGCTCCTTCCATGTGCTGGTTGCATGGACTGGAGGCTGGTGACTTAGCCTCTCTGAACCTTAGTTTTGTCCTCAGAAAGTTGCGAATAAAATGCATCTAATACATGGTTGGTACAAACAGTTCAACAAATGCCTGTACATATCTCTGGAATAGGACTCATTGCACAAGATACTGTTTACCTCTTGATATGCCTGTCTTCCCCATGCTTCTGTGAAATTCCAAAAGGCAATAACTGTGCTTCATTTTGAGTTCAATTTTATTTTTTTAATATTTTATTAATTTACTTTTAGAGAGAGGTTACGAGAGGGAGAAAGAAAGAGTAAAACATCAATGTGGAAGAGATACATCAGTCGGTTGCCCCTCACATGCCCCAACTGGGAACCTGGCCTGCAACCCAGGTTTCTGCCCCAACAGGGAATCAAACCAGCAACCTTTAGTTTCATGGGCAGGCACTCAGTCCACTGAGCCACACCAGCCAGGACACTATGCTTCATTTTGATATCATGGGATATAGTCAATCAATGTCACCTCCCGTTCTTCTTTAGTTCTCACAAAGTCACTCCGTCTTTACACTCCCAAGCCAAAGCTCAGACCCACGCCTGTCTCTAATTCAATATAGCAGTCAACTAGAGCAAGGAGCATGGAGCTCAGCACTCTGACTTGTTGAGATGTTCAGGCTCTGCTGCTTGTCACTTACCTGATATTGGGCAAATCAGCTCACATCTCTGAAACTCAGGTGCTCCATCTCTGAAATGGGCACAATGTCCCTCCTACACACCTAAATCCTTGCTAGAAGGATCAAATATGATCCTACCAGTGAAAATACTTTGTGAATTATAAAGCATTTGGAATGCAGAAGGGAATGTTAAATATAATGTGAACTCACTATCAGACTGATAGATCTGACAGTGTCATTTCTGCTAGACTGTGGGCACCCTACACCTGAAGTCCTTTCCCACCAACATCTAAGCCTCAATATCTTCAGCACTTTGGGTCGGAAGACTCCGGCATGAGCCCCATCCCTGCTGTTCCCCAGCCACTCTCATCAGTGTGTCCTTGCTGACCTCTCCCGCACTCTGCAGTCGTGGAATCTGAAACACAGCTCACCTGCAAAGCCAGGAAACCAGAAGTTGAGCCTGACATCGTACTCTGGAACTCAGCTTCTGGAAACTGGAGAGGTTCCAGATGACAACAGCCATGAGCATTCACACTGTGAGCACATTTCACTTCTCAAGGACAGAACAGGGACTCGGAGAGATGCAAGTGGCTTTTCTAAGGCCGCTCAGTAATAAGGTCTATTTGGCAACAGAGTTGTGTCTTATTTGTCTCTTCACCCCTACTGGCTAGCACTGTGCAAGGCCTGCACCCCGTATTCAGAAAACGCTTGCTGAATGCATCCTGACGCTGACTGCATGTGAATTTGCTTAAATTTCTTTCCCTGCTAAACATTGATGATTTTGAAATTGGACTTTAGGAAAGATTCCATTTGTTTATAAAAATCCTTAAACCATGGTTTTCACATATGTTACTCAGAGCGTAAGGGATCTGTGGCTAGAACTCAGGGGACAGGGAAAGCAAGCTGTGCAGTGGGCATAGCCGAGGGGGGGTGAAGAGAGGTGTTGGGTGCAATCTGATAGCCCCCCTGCCGTCCGTTCTCATAAGGATGTATATATAAGGGGTTTCAGAAAGGTGAGTTCTACTGCTTTGAAATGTTTGAAAAAATGACTGGTTGAAGATAATGAGAAAGAATTGGAATATTCCAGATTAGGCACTGAGGATGGCACGATGTGGTGTATGTGAAGACTCGCATTGGCAGTTCATTCACGTTTCGGTGGTAACACTTTCTATAGAAATCTTTAGGCACTTGCACAGGAACATGTGTGAAAGTTACAGACACTCACTGGCATCTAGCCACAGCGAGGGGTTGAAACTCCAGGCCCTCTCAAACTCTCTAGCCCACAGCCCCAGGCAGGCAGCCCCCTAGACCAGGTCTGGCATCCCTGGCTGAGAGTTGGCACGTCTGGAAAGTTGACCCGTCTCTGGCCCAGGAACTGCTGGGGCAATCCAAGAACATCGCTGTCCCAAAGGCTGCAGGGGAGCGGGGCCCGTCCGAGTTTGTTCAGGTACACAGGGAGCTGGTGGCTGGGCCAGGAGCAGGGTCCCCACCCAGGGTCTTCTGGCTCAGATTCCAAAACAAGCTAGGAGGGACATTTCTGCTCTGGAAAGGGAGATGGGGGAATCCTTCTGAGGCCTTTTTATACTTCATGACTTTTTATGTCCTTAAGACAGCCACAAAAAATGTCTCTCAGCTGCATCTTCTTTGCCACTTTTCCCACTGATTTGGCTTCTGGAAAATTGCTGGTGTATTTGCGTCTGTGGTCTAGAGGCCTGGCCCCTGGTGCCTAATCCAAAGTGCGACCTTTGGCATCAAAAGTATAAGAGGTCTGTGTGCCCTTACAGTGTTCCAGGGCAAACTTCTAATACTCCTAAAAAAACTAATCAACTGAACGAGCCGAGATCAGAAGTGTGTAACTATCAGGAATGTGGTAGATTTCATGTCGAAAGTACAGGAAATCTATGTAAAGAGAGGAGCCTAAATTATCCTTTCCTATTAGACCCGGAGGGCCTGTGGGTTGCCTCTGGTGTCCTCCCCCTCACTATCTAGGGGCACTCCATTCCTCATGCAGCTTTCTTACATCTCCCCGGGTGGTGCATATTCTTTAATGTGGTTGCCTCAGTGCAAGTTTCAGGGTTGATTCATCGTAGACTGCTAGAGTGTCAGCCAAAAAGTGCCCTTGGAGAGTTTTGAGTGCAACCACCTTAATTTAAAAACAAGGTCCTTTTTGGCACCTTCCCCCAAGTACCTCTGCATGGAATTTGATGTTGTTAACCCATTCCCTGTTCTCTCTGTAAGAACTAGACGCCATTGTGTTCTAATGGGGGAGACCACAGAGGAGGGATCAGTCAGTCATGCGCTCCAGGTCACATTGGCTTTGTGCAGGGAAGTGACAACGTCTGAACTCCAAGCCCTCATCAGTGCTTGTCCACTGGGCCCTGTGGTTCAGCAGAAGGTACCAAGAGGAATCTCAGAAGCATCATCTTGACGTCACAGATAGCTCTGGGGCCAACGGGTTTGTCAGCAGGTCCCACCAAGGAGTTGGGAAGCTTCTATCGGCTCCAAATTCACATGAGAGAAAAACAAAATTCCATCATAATGTTGACCATCTGTGGATGAGGAGGATTTTCAAGAGAGGCCACTGGAAAGGAGGGTGAGGAAAATAAAGGCTTAAGGGAGCATGATTTGAAAGGGATCGCTGGTCAGCTAAGTGACATAGGATACAGCGTAGCAGTATGTTATTCTAGCTCGCCGAACAATTTTAAGCTCCTTTGTTTTTAATCTTATTTTATTGTGGTAAGAACAGTTAACATGAGCTCTCCTCTCTTAGCAAATCTTTAAGTGTACAACACAGTATTGTTAACTGAAGGTACTTGCTGTACAGCAGATCTCTAAACCTTATTCACCTGGTAAACTTAAGACTTTAGGCCTGTTTATCAGTAACTCCCCATTTCCCCTTCCCCCAGCCCCTGGAAATGAACATTCTGTTCTCTGTTTCTATGAGGTTGACTATTTTGGATATCTCATGTAAGTCGAATCATGCAATATTTGTCCTTCTGTCACTGGCTTATTTCACTTAGCATAATGTCTTCGAGGTTCATCCATGTCGTCACGTTGCAGAATCTCCTTTTTAAACATTGAATAATGCCTCATTGTATATATAATCCACACTTTCTTTATCCATTCATCTGGTTATGGACATTTAGGTTGTTTCAATATCTTGGCTATTGTGACTCAAAACCACAATGAGGTATCAACTCACATATGTCAGAATGGATATTATCAAGAGAACAAAGAACAGTAAGTGTTGGCAAGGATGTGGAGAAACTGGAACCCTTGTACACTGTTGGTGGGAATGTTAAATGGTGTAGCCACTGTGGAAAACAATATGGAGGTTCCACAAAAAAACTAAAAATAGATCTGCCATATGATCCAACAATCCCACTTCAGGATGTTGAAGAAATATTAACACTCCTATGTTCCCTTAAGCTTCTTTTTCCTTTATAACAATCTGTTTCAAAACCATGTCATAATTAACTAAGGAGTGTATCAGCCTTCTTTTATTATGGTATAATCCTGAAACCCATGAGTATGAAAAGCTCCCCTCATTTCCTTCAAATCTTTCTTATGTACCAAGAAAAAAAAAGAAAGAAAAAAAAAAGGAAAAAATAAGAAAAAAAAATAATGGGATGGTCCTTAGGATGCATATTTAGTTGAACCAATAGTCAATCTAAATTAGTTCCAAAAAGCAATATTACTGCCCAATACAGATACTATATGACTTTTGGGGGGGACATTTGAAAGGTAAACATGAAGGTTATTTCAAAAAGAGTACTCGTAAAACAGCACTCTGATGAATGAGACTGATGATGGTCTTTAAGAATTTCAAAATGTTACCTTTTTTCCCCCGGAATCTGTAACTTGGCTTCGTTCATATTTTTCTAAGTTATTCTTACAGTTGACAATAAACTTACATTTTTCCAATGATCTCTAGCCCAAAATAATAAACATTAACTTGAAATGATCTCATTGTAAAACAACTTACTAAATTGAAATGACGGGACTTATTGTGCCCCCTTATAGACAATGGACCTTAGAGGATTTACCTTATAAACCACTAAAACTTTGTCATCTTCTTACTTTATTAGGAGTCATATAATAATGTGTATTAGCCTCTATTATAGTTTCTTTTATAATATAAATTAATAAAATTTTTTAAAAATTATTTTTACTTACAAGTTTCGAAAAATATACAGTTTTACAAGCATTGTGCAAAAATAGATTTAGAAGTGATAAATACACAAAAAGTGACAATGAAACATTTAGACAGAACACAAGCCTTGTTCCACACTGCTACTTAAATGTACTGTCTATTTAAAAGTGTAAGTATCCAAAGAAAGATCGCAAACATTGACTTTAAGGTCCTTATAATGTTGAAAGGGAAAAGGAAACTAAAGTATGCAGCATTATCTCAGGATTTGAGTGGGAAAGACTTTGCCACAGATATGCTCCTTTCATTGGGTTAATTAAAACTCTAAAAAATGAGGGAAGATTATAAATTTGTTCATCTAATGTAGCATGGCACCTTTAAAAAGATGAAAGGATCACCAACCTTTTCTACCTTAAAAATTAGTGATTGTTTGCATTCCTCTGCTCCCACACCTCTTTAAAAAGCAAAAACACAGAAGACTTCCAGTACAGTCCTCCCTAGGTATCCATCAGTACAGACACAACCATCAGAGGCATAACTACCAAGTACATGTCAGCCACAACACATCGTTTCCACACCCCTAACCCGGATATTTTAGCTCTGTGGTTGGTTGAATCTGTGGATGTGGAACCTGCGGATACAGTAAGTCCGAATCTTAGCCTGAGCGTGCCCAGTGAATATCTTGCAAGGAAAGGATGTGTCAGTTACTACAGCTGCTGTACTCCTTTGGCTGAGTCCTTTAACATTCTTCTTCCTACCAGTAAAAACCATCTTGTAATTCAAATTGGTGAATTTTAGCTTAGAGAAATAGCATTTTTAACTTTCATCTCTCTTTTAAATGGATGTTTACATGGATTTGTTTCCGTGTTTTCTATAGGCCATATTCCAAACATTTGTGGCTAAATCCAACACAAGTGTTTCAGCCAGGAAGAAGCATTTCAGCAACCATTTTGTTAAAAATAACATCCTGGTCATCAAGCTATGCAGAAGCACCACTTCTATAACAATTAATAAAGATTAGTGTAAAGTACAGTAACAAAATACTGCCCTAAAGCTGGAGATGAGATACAACAGAAGAGGAATTAAGCATTAGTAATTCTTGCACGTAACGTAAGGACAGTACATTTGATCTCATAGAGGGTGTTTTTTGATGTTCAAGGAGAAGATAGGAATAGGAAAAGCTTGGGGAGGGAAGATGGAAGCAGCATAATAAGTATTTGCTTTTAATGAAGTGAATGTAATGACACTGAAGAATAGGAAGGTGACAGACACATCAATATATATTTTTCTTATGCCCACTCTCTTCTTTTGCTGCACCCAAGTCAACAAACATTCTAGGTCTGCTCTACTGTCACAGAAACACGTTTTTCATATCCCTTCTTGTTCTCCTGGTACAGCGTAGCGGCCTGGCTGCTGGCTGGACTGTTGGGACTGGGATTATCCAACAGAGACTGTGAGGATGTTAAAGTGGAAGACACATCATAAGTCAGACTCCAATGATTCTGAAGTATGTCCAGACATATACTACTCTCTGTATAGACATTCAGATGCAACATCTTAGAGACAAATCCAATTGTAGGTGGTTTATTTGGGCATACCTCAGTGAATTCCATTGAGTTGGCCAAAAAGTATATATGGTTTTTTTCTGTAAAATAAAAGTCACCTTTTTCATTTTCACCAATTTTATTGATTTGGATATTTTGAGTATGTCAGCCATCTCCCATGTGGCATACTGTTGATCATTCTCAATTAATCTCTCAATTTGATGGCTATCAACTTCAACTGGTCTACCCAATCATGGAGCATTGTCCAGCCAGAAATCTTTAGCACAAAACTTCACAAACCACTTTTGACACGTTCAATCAATCCCAGCACCTTCTTTATTAATTGCACAAATCTTTTCTTGCATTCTAGCTGTGTTTTTTACCTTTCTTTAAATAATAAAGCATCATATGCCAAAATTATGGCTTGTTTTCTTCTATCTTCAATATTAAAATGCTACACAAAAATTTACCAATATTGATAAGGTTTTTTTTTTTAAAGTGTGCTGATATGACAGCTGTCACAATACCATCTAGCAAAAATTTTTTGAATGACGTTAAAGACAACGAAGTGCTATTAGAGCCATCTTACGGAAGAACCAAACGAACTTTTTGGCAAACCCAATATTATAAGCTTACATTGTCTATCCTCAAACGAGATCCCTTCAGGCCCCAAAATGACCGCATCCCAAACCATTATGTTCTTGGACTGAGCCCCACTGACTTCGGCTGGAGGATCCTCCTGTAACCTCCTGAAGTCCCACACGAAGCACCACTGAGACAGAGTAGACATACGAAGGGGATTCCAAAAATCCAGAATTATCTTCTGGAGAGCAGGTCCCTTGGAGTACAGGCTTTTCCCTGCTAGGTGAGTCATTTGGGAACCCATCTGTATCAGTGTACCAGCTGCCATTGTTGTGAGGAGCTGTATTCGGCTGAAGTTTTTTGAAGGCTCTTTCAATGTGTTTGCCCATTTCATGAGGGGTGATTTACCAGGGCACCTGCCTACACCGCACTGAGTGCTGAGCAGTTTTTGACCAAAAATGGCATGACACCCATGCTTCACCTTCCATATTCACTTGATTTTGCCCCAAGTGCCTTTTTTTTTTTGTTTCCCTGGATAAAAAAAGTACTTGAAATATTATGCCAATGTGGAATAGGTGAAAGAAAGAAAGAAACAAACAAACAAGAAAATAGCAGAAGTACTAAAAGACATCAAAATCGACAACTTCAAAAACTGTTTTGAGCAGTGGAAAAAAGTCTCGATAGTTCTGTTGCATCAAATGGAGAGTACTTTGAAGGTGACTGAAGCTCTAACATGTAAGAATAAATACACAACTTTTTATAAATAAATTCCGGTTTGGGGGGGTTCCCCCCTTGTATCTGGAGCAGAGTCAGGGTTGGGGCATCCGCCGAGGTATCAGGCCCCAGCCGAGGGCAAGGAGGTGGAGGAAGCTGAAGAAGCCGAAGAAGCCAGGGAGGAAGCATCCAGAGGCACCGTACTGCCCTTCTGAAATCGAGGGTCTAATAAAACTTTATTCCCTGGACCCATGGCTCAGTTGGTTTGAGCACCGTCCTGTGCACCATAAGTTTGCAGGTTGATCCCTGGGCAGGGCACATTCCTGGGTTGAGTGTTAGATCCTGGTCGGAGAAGGTACTGGAGGCAACTGATCTATGTTTCTCTTTCATATTGATGTTTCTCTCTCTCCTTCTTCTTGTCTCTTTAAAATCAATAAACATATCGGGCGAGGATTCAAAAAAATACTTTCTTAAAGGCAAATTATAAATGTTATCAAAAGACAAGGTATTTTAGGAAAAAATGTTTATAAAAATTTACATGTAAGGATGTTCACAACAAGGAAAGAAAAGAAAATCATTATGTATTACTGTTGAAGAAAGAGAGTTACAAAATAGTACATGGGATATCTTAATTAAAGCGCTTCTGGCTATAGCGGTGTGGATATCTTTACCAAGAAGGAGAAATCTCGTGAATCAAGGAGACACAGGAACAGGGGAGTTATTAGGAACCGCAGGTGCTATTCTGTCGATATTTTGGAGGTCCATCACCTCTTGCCTCGGTTTATGGAATAAAGCCACCACCTCCGGCCAGTGTTTCAGCCAGATGCTGATCTTCCTAGGATGTCGGTATTGCCAGCTTTAATTTCCAGGAGAAAAAAATATGATTGGGCCACCTGGGGTTACTTAGGGAAACCAAGGCTAAAACAGTCCAGTGCTAGGTGTATTGGGACCAGGGTCAGAAGTAGAGTTACAGGCTGGGCAGGATGGGTAGACTGCGCAGTGTCTCATCTACTGTGGATTTCGTGTGTGCATGCATGCATGTGTGCATGCATGCCATGTATTTACTCAAGCAGCAGTGAATGTAAGGTATATACCCAAATGCTCTCACGTTATTACAAGGTGTTTTCTTTGTGTTAGGTCTGGCAGATTTATATTTCCATCTTTTAAATTTTCTGTAATAAACATGATCTTATTTTTTAGAATAAGGAAAACATTTTAAATTATGTTTAGTAGAATTAATTTTCATGATGGAAAAGGGTATTGCACATTTATTATAGAATGGAAATGCAGAAACAGGAACAAATAACTCAGAATTACACCAGTATGAGACGAGCAGAATTTCTGGCATATTTCCTTCCCAGACAGTGCATATTCTTTATATAATGGAGAGCATAATATATTTTTAAATTTTTTCTACCTTTTTGTTGTTGTTGTTACATGGTAAAAGCCGAATCTTTCTTTATAGTGTTTGCAAACACTTTAGTGTCTGTGTAGTGTTTTATAGTCTAGGCTTTATTTACCATTTCTCCAGTGTTAACATTCAGGCATTTCTAATTTCTCACTTGCTTTGGAGACTGCTAAAGTAAACATGGGCCTTTGCATTTTAGACACAAATAATCTTTCATAAAGTCTGGTGACTAAAAGGAATCCTGGAACCTACTAAGAAAGATTTACTTTTCTGACGGAGCTTAGAAGCCAGTCTCTTCTCCCGTTGTATTTCTTTCTTTTCTCTTATCTCCTTCTGCGTTCCCGCTGAGGTTACTGCTGTAGATGTCCTGCTTGGTGCCCTGCACACTGAGCATCAGGAAGCCACCTACAAGCTGGACACTTACACCCCACGGAGAACTCATCCAGGGGCGAGCACTTTTGCCCAAGCAGCTGGCTGCGGTGGCAAAAACAATCTGACTACAGCCCCAGACTTTTCCCTCTTATTGAGTTATTCCTTTCACTCTCAGGTCTCTGGGGATCTGGGATCCAGAGAGGAGTAAGCAATGAAATGTACAGGTAATAAAAAGAAAGTTACAAGAAATCATTTTACCGTTCTCTCTCAGTGTATTTCTTTCAGTAGAAGGTACAGACAGATGTGACATTTTCCTTTTATCCTGATTTTTATCCTGTGATCTGGTGTAGGATCTAATGAATGGTGAATTTCCCACCAGACATGAATAGAAATTTAAAGTAGAAATGGGATATTTGAGAGCCAAGAGCATCCTTAGAAATAAATCCACTATAGAACTATGAAAGTTTAGGAATGGAGAAGGTATGTGTTATTTCATAGCTAGTCACTGACTGGAAAAAATCAGCCTGAAGTAGCTGAGACTTAAATACGTATTTCATTGCATCGAGATGCCATTGATTTTAAGAACTACTTTATTTTAAATGCCATTAAGAAAGAAAAGAAAATGCTGCCAACTGAACTATAACCCCAGGCTTTCTTAACCAATTAAATTTTTAGGTTTATTGAAATAGCTCATTTATTCTGATTACATTTTTGTAATACATCATTTTTGTGGTATAAAAGTAAAATAAATGTTCACATATTATGAAACTTCTTCACATCCAGCCTCTCCCTTTTCTGAATCACTTTTTGACTCAAGGTCATTGAATTCTGGGATTTTGCATATACCATTGTCCCCTTTGCTATCCAAAGGATTAGCTATACTGTACTTCTTTCTTCTCCTATCATAGTTTTCTTTTCTTTTTTTTTTTTGACAGCCTTACTGAGATATAATGTATGTACCATACAATTTGCCTGTTGATAGTATCATTTTTAGTACATTCATAGAGGTGTAACTATCACCACAATTAATTTTAGGACATATTTAACACCCTCAAAATAAACCCTTTCCCCATTAGCACCGACACCCTTATTCCTCTCATTTCCCCAATTCTAAACAGACAGTAGTAGTCAACTTCTGTCTCTATGGATTTGCCTATTCTTGACATTTCATAGAAATGGAATCTTACAATATGTGGTCCTTCGTGACTGGCTTTTTTCACTTAGCATAGTGTTTTTTGAGGTTCATCCATGTTGTACCATGTATTAATACATCATTCATTTTTATTACTGCATTTTTTAAAAGAAGACTCCATTATTACCTCTGGAATTTTTCTTCAAATTTTACTGCCAGTACTTTTCTGATCTTACCAGCAGTTGTCAGGGAAGGATGTCAGCATATGGGACTCATGTCCCTTTCACAATTAGTTCTTGAGTAGTTTGTATACTGAAAGATCAAGGGTTGTCTGTATCCAGCTGACCCACCAGGAATGACACCCAAGTTCACACACAGTGGTTTCTGCCACCTGGATAACCGAAGCTATTCCCACCTCATCATCACTTGTAGGACACATGTGAATTTCAGATATATCGAAAGTACATGTTTTAGGAGTAATAAAGCATGGGATATATCTTTAGTATTTTCCTTAGATCAGTGTGAAGTAAGTTTACTCTGAGTTCTAGCAGACACAGAGACCTGGACACTCAGACCAGGAACTGAAGGAATAGTTGAAGTAATTAAGTCAAACACCAGAGCCAGAGCCTAAGTCCCCTCCAGGTGCATAGTTCTCTGTCCTTGGGCGTGGGAATCACCTAGAGAGGGCTTTTCAATATGAAGTCACAGGTCATGACTCTGAAGATCCTTTTCCAGTAGGGCTGGTGTCAAGCCAGAATCTTTATTCCCCCTCCCTACCTCCCTCCCTCCTTCCCTTCATTTTAGACTCTAATTCAGGACTGGGAACCACAGGTCTAGCTCATGCCTGAGAGGTCAGCCAGAGGCATCCTAGTCACCAACCAGGAGGCATTGTCATAGGGTGAGGTCAGTAGAGAATTCGGAGCATACAGATCTTGTTTCCAGTTCTGATACGGCCACTTAGGAACACTGTGATCCTCGGTAAATTACTAAGCCTCTCTGAGCCTCAATTTCATCCTCTGTAAAATGATAGCAGCCTAGAAAGGTGGTGGGCGTAACTGCGGAATCACATGAGAGTGCCTCATGTTCACACATGACACTTCTCCCAGTCCTAGCTGCCCTGGTTCTGGCTTTCTCCAGCTTGGATCATGACCTCCGCCCCTCAGTACCTATGACTTGAAATTTAATTTTTTGATTCTTTCCTAGTAGGCTCTTTCCCCTGTGGCAGCTCCTTTGATTCTGTGGTAGTCAGATAGTCACAGGAGTTCTCTGCTTTTACTCATCTGCTGTGGACACTCTTTCCAAAGACTGAACTGTCTTTAAAACTGTTCACTGAGACTTTGCTGGTTTTTCTAGCCTCTGAGAACTTAAGGGCAGTGGGGTTCCATCAAAATTATTCACCCCCTCCCCCAGGGCTTCCCTGTGTGTTTGCAGTTCCTGATGTCCCCACCACACATGCATACTATACATGCCAGTCTGTCTCGCATGATGTACATAGGGGTCCCAGGCAGAGAGAAAATTTGCAGTTGTCTGAGATGTGGCAGAACTGTCATATGAATGTGGAGTCACCAATGTAAATGTGTGAAACCAAAATCTCAGTTATGTTTGTTTCAACATTGTGTAAATAAGGAGAAATGTTGGTGAAAAAAGAGTCTAGATAAAAGGAAAAAGCACCTAAGAGCAAGCGGAGTGGCCCTGAGCCACATGTCAGACAGAACTTCCACAGTTGTTGCTGTGTTTTAGCACAGGTGGCTTTGCATTTGGGACATAATACAACCAATGAAAAATGGTTCTTTTTGAAGACTAAAGTCTAGTAGGCAAGCAGACAAGGAAATAGATAAATGCAATACAGCATGATAAGTGTTTTCATGGGACAGAGTGTAAGAAGGAATGGGAACACAGATTATGCCCCTAACCCAGACTAGAGGATGGGGTTGAGGCGAGAAGGTGGCTCTTCTTATGTTAATAAGGAGTTATTGATCAAAACGCTGCCCTCTGTCTTAACCTTTCATCTGGGCATGATTCTGATTTTCTGGTTTTATAAATGAAATAAAAATACCTATGCATTCATTCATATATATGTATACATACACACACACATATGCACGCACGCATGCTTGTGTGTGCGTGTGGTGGCTGTGGCATGCCAGGTACTGTCCTGGGTGCTGGGTAGTCAATGGCCAAAAGAGAAGTGGTTCCCATCGCTGCGGGTGGAGATGGTCAAATGCAACTGAGAGACAAATCAATGTGCATACATAGACAATTCATGTTGTGACAGGCTCTATGAAGGGAACAAGTATATATTATGAAAAAATATCAAGAGAACCCTAATTGAGGCGATAGAGAAGGGGTCATTCTCATGCTGAAAGAAGTCTGCTGTCCTGTTTCCTAACTCCTGTTTAACTCGTTCATGTTTTTAATTATCATTATGCATTTATCAGACATTTTCTAATCACTTGTGATGGATCAGAATTGGATCTGAGAACCTGTTATATATGTGTCAAGGCCATGTTAACTGTGTTTTTTTAATTGGAAAGGTGTTGTTCATCATGAGTACTCCTCTCCAGGCCAGACAATTAAGAAGGGGTACTATCTCAATGTTCTTTGTTAGTTGAGAGATGCAATATGTTAAAAACAGCTGCAGCTATGGGCAACTGATGATTGGCAGCTTCATCATGACAATGCACCCGTTCATGCACATGTCTCTTGCAGAGTTTTTTGGCAAAACATCAAATTACCCAGTGACTCAGCCATCCTACAGCCCAGATTTGGCACCCTGTGACTTACGGCTTTTCCCCTAAATTAAAATCACCTTCGAAAAGGGAGAGATTTCAGACCATCAGTGAGATTCAGGGAAATATCATGGGGCAGCTGATGGTGATTACAACAAAGGATTCTATGGAGTGTTTTGAATACTGGAAGAGATGCTGGAAGAACTGTGTGAGGTCCAAGGTGCCTACTTTGAAGGGGACTGAGGCGTCATTGTCCTTTGTACAGTGTTTCTTTTGTATCTTCTTCCATAAATGTCTCTATTTTTCATACTACAAGGCTGCATGGCTGGGTACTTTCTAGACAGATCTCATGTAATTATTACTCTCATATTACAGATAAAGGAAGGAGGGGCTTTTAGAGTTGTCCACGATGTGGCACACATGCATGTGGGAGGTGCACTTATGCAAACCTGAGCCTTCTGATGCCTCCTCCGTTGTGTGAATGAAATTAGCACCTAGTAACAGGTCAAGAGAGGAGAAGGAATGCAGAGGGCTGTGGAGGGAGATTCCGATCCAGAGGAGCTTCCTAGAGAAGACGACATTGAGCTGGGCCTTGGAAATGAACGGGATTTCAGTGAGGGGGACTACGCTGGTGACAGGCAAGGGGCTGGGGTGAAGTGGTCCACCAAGTTGAGGGAACAAAAGCTGAGGTGTGAAATTGTGAGCTCTGTTTGCGGATGAATCCAGACAAAATGGTTTGTGGAGAGAAAGGGTCAGGAATAAGGGTTAGGTCTTCATTGTTGAGGGTGTCTCTAAAGAGATTTGGTTTTTTTTTTCTGAGGCCCATGATGAATAATTAAGGACATATCCACAGGGAAACTGTATGGGAAGAGCTTTCCTTAGGGTGGGCACCCTGAACAGGATAAAGGAAAAAGAAGCAAGAAAGCTCACTTGGCACATGGAAAATTCTCAGTTCTTCCTTCTGCCACAGCTGCTGAATGCGGGTGGCCTGCTTTAATAAATCTATTGTGCCTACTGCCCTGGGCTAACACTATCACTGAAACCCAAGGGCCAATGGTAGAGATGAGATGAATAGCTTTTGGATACATGTTTTAATCTGATGCTTGATTTATTAACATGTTACAGTGGCCATAGAGGGCAGAAAACATCGGTGGTGTTTAGTGTCTCATGCTGGACAAGGGTGGAGCAGGTGAGGAAACTCCACCCCTTGAGCTGGGAAGCCACCTACCCTGTGCTCTGCCACAGCCTCCTCCTCCCTCAGGCCTTCCACCTCATCCTTGCCCTCCATTGGGAGGGCCCCATGCAGGGGCATGATCTACCCCACATATTGTCCACATGTGTTGCAAACACTGCTCCCTCTCAGTTCTCTTTATCTTGGAGCTCATGCAGTCTGGAAGTTGAAGCTTTTGGAGCAGAGTCGCCTGGGCCACTTTGAGGCAGGAGCAGGCGCATCTCCACAGAGAGGCCGGGGACCTTGGCCATGGAGCCCTGAAGAGCGAACGCCTGCTTTCATGTAGCAGTTGTGTAGGGTGGCTCACATCCTAGCAGACTGGACAGTTACTGCCCACCCTTTAAAGCTGTACAGGGGTTGACAGCTTTCAAAGTGATTCTGCAAATGTTCTTTTTCCTTTAAGCTCAGAAGATCCCAAAGAAGTAGGGGTTTTCATGCGTGCTCGACCGATAAAGAAACTGAGCCTCAGGGAGTCCAAGGGTCATTCTACTAATACAGCAGGAAACCTGGGACTGGAACTGATGTCATCATGCTCTAAACATAGAGCTCTTTCCATGACACCACGCGGCCTCGCTGAGCCTAGTGCAAGGCGGTAAGGGAGAGGTGTTTCTGGCACCTCAGCACGGAAGGGAACTCTGACCACATTTTCCCATGGAAACATTTTCACCCGCGGTGGTTAAGATCAATGGCTCAAATAGTAGAGCCCTGTGTTTCAGCCATGCCCTTGCCTTCTGGTCAACTTAGTTATGTTTCATGAAGCGCCTACCAGGCAGGACTGTAACATAGTGAAAAGACACTTTTTCCTCTCTGGTGAAGAATGCAGACATTGGGGGAAGTCACTCAGAAGTAGGAACCTCACCCTTTCTCCCCAGAGGGAATCTCTTTTCTTCTGACCAGGCTGTACAACCTGTATTAGAGATATTCTGTCAATGAAACAGGGAGGCAGCATCCATGATAGTTAACGTTTGGAGTGAACAGACTTTAGTCCAGATCTAAGCTATGTGATTTTTAAAAGCATTTTGGCCTTTCTCTCCCTGCTGAAAATCCAGCTAGCACTGGCCAAAAATATATTCCATGCGTATGCTGCCCTGAGACAATGCTTTCCTCGTGGAGCTCGGCTCTGACTCTCTGCCTGCCTTGTGGAGGGCTGGTTCTCGTTATGGGAGGCTTTTGAAACAGCAAAGTAATAATTTGTGAAGTAAGGCCCATGAACTGCTTGGTTTAGCAAATTATTACTTTAGAAAATAATATTTGAAGCAGGCGTCAAAGGCCTGGTTAAAAAGGAAGGGCCATGTCTGCCCAAACCAAACCTGCCAGCCACCTCATCTGAACCTCTCTTCTGCCCCCGGCCTCCTATATGTTCACTCTTAGAACCCCCCTGAAGAATCATCATTATCAACATCATGAGCCTTCTGTTATTTAGGGTCTACTTTGGGCCAAGGACTGTTGAGGCCTCTCTTCATAATTATTGCCTTGAATTTTTTTTTTAAGATTTCATTTATTTATTTTTAGAGAGATGGAAAGGGAAGGAGGAAGAGGGAGAGAAACATGCCTGGCCCAAAAACCCAGGCAAGTGCCCTGACTGGGAATCGAACTGGTGACCCTTTGGTTCACAGACCAACACTCAATCCACTGAGCCACACAAGCTAGGGCAATTGCCTTGAATTTTAAAGCCATGGAGTTGGATTCTCAGAGAGGGTTAGTAACCCACCCAAGATCTCTGTGTTGTTTTTTTCTGTACCATGCCATTCGAGGAGGCTGTGTCTGCTCTGCTGGTGTCTATGAAACAAGAAATTAGCCTTCTTTTGGAAGTGAGATGCCCTAGAATTCATGAACTTGTTTTTTCTTACCCATTATTAATACCTGTACCAGCATAGCAAAAATATCATGGTTTAGTAGAGAGACAACAGAATTTAATGGAAGACAGAACTAAGTTAGCTCAGGACTTTACTTGCTATATGATGGGCAAGTCATTCAGCCTCAGTTTCCACATCTCTATGATGGGAGCCGTCCTTGTCATCCCAGGTCTTGTCCACTTCCTTCTCTCTCCTCTGCTTCCTCCTTCCTCATCCTGTTTATAGTCATAAGGCTCTTCCTCACGGTGTTGTTATGGAGATTAAATGAGATGGTAACTGTGAAAGAACTGATAAAACCTGTGGTGATGTTGATGGCATTTATAAGGACAATAGTTCCTTTTTGATCCGCAACTATATTAGCAGCTGCCTCCAGACAAGGTTTGAAGACAGGAGCCTCATTTTGTTTTATCACTCAATCCCTGTCCCTGCGTCTTAGGCTCTGTTGTCTGAGTCTGAAGGAATAGGCATCAGGAGCCTTGGATCGCAACTTCTGCTTCCACATGACTCTCAGGAAGGATGAAGTCAATGCAAGATTTACTGCCCTAGACATTTCCAGGAGCCTGACTACTAGTTATAGTTCCACTTCCTTTTCGTCCTGCCCAAGAAGTACTACTTCATTGCAAATAAGTATGAGGGACAGTATTATAAAATTGTCTATATCACTTTTTCTCAAAATGGGGTCCTCAGAGCAGCAGCAACATCAATGTCTGGGAAATTCTTAGAAATCTAAATTCTAAATTCATCACAGACTTGAATGAATTCATAACTCAAGAGGCGGGGCCTCGCCACCTGTGCTTTAACAAGAACCTCATTCTGGATTGTTGACACATGAGAAAATTTGAGGACCATTGGTCTAGATCAATGATTTTCAACCTGTGTTCCGCAGCACGTTGGTGTGCCGCAAGAATTTTTAAAACATGCAATGCCCGACTATTTAATGAGAGGCACTGACCTTTTTTCCCTTAGATTGTTGAATAAAAAGATGAGAACAGCCAACACAACAATAGCTGTCCAGTGTGAAGGAATCAAAATTATACCTATTCTTTTGGTCAGATCAGCAAAAAAATGTAATATTTTTTGGTGTGCTGCAGGATGTTAGTAAGTAGTTTATGTGTGCCTGGAGATGAAAAAGGTTGAAAATTGCTAGTCTCGATTATCTAAAAAGCCAAACATTCTTAAATATTTTATCATCATTATTTGTGAGTAATAACTTCTGATACCTGATGCAGAGGGTCACAGCACCGTGAGTGAGGACTGCACTGCGTCACAAAGTAAGCTGCACACATAAGAGCCACGAGGAGGACTCAGGTGGCCTTTGGCTGCAAGTAATAGTCACATCAATTCAAATCAATTCAAATAATAAGAAAATGTTTTATCTTGTGTAAAACAGAAGTCTGGAGATGGAGTGGGTCTAAAAGCAGCATTTCAGAGTTCCAGCTCTGGTTCTAGGTCACGCCCTTATTTCTGTCCCTAACCATATACCAGCACTTCCCTCATGCTGGCAGTGAGATGGTTGCCTGGTGCTGATCGCCAGATGGATGCAAGGCTTCCAAGCATTATAATCAGATGTGTCCATGAGAAGAAATGGACTCTGTCTCTGTGTTTCCATCTCACGAGGGAGAGGAGAGCTTTCTCGGAAGCCATCGCTCACACTTGCCCACACCTGGCTCAGGTACCCACCACCAAAGCACCATTGCCAGACAACCATTGCTTTACGATGTCAGCTTTGCCGTATTGGAGGGGTCAACCCCTCAACAAAATCTAAGTTCTCTCACAAGATATAAAGGGGGAAATTTAAGATTTATATTGATGTCCAAATGGGAACTGTGTGAAAAATCAGCTTCCCAGCAAATGTGTTTAAAGTGTCTGAGGCAGAGGAGAGAGGTTGGGGGAGGCACGATGCTGCCCGAGGCTGAGCCCCACACTTTCTCTCACTGCCTGGAAGACAGCACCTAGGAGATCTTCACAACTGTCCTACTCAGCTCTTGCACACCACCTCTCCCCAGTGCCACGGCTCTGCCTTTTGTTTTCCTCCCAGAGCTTCCTTCTTTAGAAGCAGCTCCGTCTTTGCTCTCCAATCTCCCCTTATCTCATGAGTGGCGATGCTGAGGAAGGGTCACTGGAGAGGAAGTTTGCGGAGCTGGCTCCATCCAGGCCCCAGATCCGTCATGACAGCGCTTACGCCTCACACTTCACGTTGTGGCAGGTCAGCCCGCCTTTCTGGTCCTTGGCTCTCCCCATCTGTAAAGTGAAAGTAAGATCATCTGCTCAGATGTGTGGCTGTTAAGAATCAAAAGAAAGTAAGAAAAGGAAAGGGCCCTGCAAACTGTAAAGTGCTGTGCCATAGGCAAGGGTGTCAAGGACGCTTCCATGATCAGGTCTTCCCAATGGGGGTCTTTGGCCTGCAGGAACACGCATGCGTGTGTGCACTCTCTCTTTCTCCCTCTCACTGAACATGTGCGCACATGTACACACACACACACACACACACACGCACGCACGTACCCCACTTTCCTACCTCACAGGTACTTTACTGCTCCTGCTGAAGGGACACATTAAAAGGGATTAGAGTTCTAGAAGAGCAAGTGGAGAGGAAGGCGACCTTGGCAATGCCATTCCCATGTACGAGTGGGTGGTATCTGCCTCGTTGAACTCACCTGACACCATGGGTCCCCACAGCAGCTCTCAGAAGACTCTGCTACCATCTGTGATGCATAGGTGAGAAAACTGGGGCCCAGAAGAGCTGTGAAACTTGCCCAGGTTTATATGCTAATGAGGTCCCTGGGAAGTGAGGTGGGACATGGGATGGGAAGGTGGTGGGGATGGGTGTGAGTGAGCGTTATGAGGGCGTATGGTGACTGAGTTTGCAGATGGACAGAAAGAACCTATCAGACAAGTACATCAGTGTGGACAAAAGTACCTCTGTGGGAAGGTGCCAAGAATGAGACAATGAGAGGAGTGACTCTGGCCTGGGAATTTATTCATTCGTGTATTCATCCCTTCATTCATTTATTCTAAAAATATCTTGAATATTTTCTAGGTGCCTACACTGTGGTAGGCCCTGGGAATATTATGTCCAGAGGGAGAAGTTTCAAGGGGTGCATTTCCTACCGTTGACATGGTCATTAACATTTAAGTTCCATAGAAAAGTCTGGCTCGGTTCTAATTAGGCTCTGCTTTGATCCTGCTCTGTGACCTCAGACAAGTAATTTTCTTTTCTGTGCCTGTTTCTCTGTCTGGGAAAGAGGAGATTCATGTTAATAGTTTCTAAGGCCCTGGCTCTGCTTCTAAGGACATCAGGTGACAGCACCCCAGCTCTGCATTTGAGATGGACAAATTATTAAGAGCCTGGATTGCTCCCGGCTCTGATCTCAGCACTGTTGTTCGCTGTCTCTATGAGTTTGAACATGAGCATTGACCTTGCACCTCCATTTCTTCAAGTGCAAAATGAGCACAATTAATTCCAACTTTAGGTGTCTCTGTGATGATTAAAGAGCTGCAGCACCAAGCGCAGTACCCGCAGAGGTCAGAGCACAGCCCAAGTTCAATGCCAGGTGCCTTTCCTCTCACTGACCTTAGAGTCAGTGAGTCCCTCCCTCCCCCAAAGGACTTGGCTGTCCCAGGAGGCAAGTGGAAACCTCGGGGTAATAACGTGAGCCATCACGTTATTTCCGCGGAATAATTGCTCTGAAAGGGTAATCGGACTTCTCCCCCCTGACTCTCCGGAGCCTTGCGATGGCGATCCCTTCCTGCCCTCTTCCCTCCTTCCCTCAACTTGATACCCATCCTTTCCTCCTTTGGACTGCTGGTAGCTGGTCTGGGATGCCAGTGCGCCGCTGCCTGCTCACAGCCCAGGGCCAGTGCTCTGGTTTGTATATAGGTTGGCCTTGGCAAACCTGTGTCTGGGTGAAGAACACAGGGGGAGATCACTCCGAACACCTCCATGCCCAGTGGCCTCTCACCTAAACAACAGAACCCCAGGTCACACCCATGGCCCCATGTAGACTTGGAAGTGAAGGGGAACAATAATTGGAAATACAACTTGGTGAGATAAAAAGAACTTTGGAATTGAGTCTGACAGCTCACCTTGCCAGTCGCTTACCAGTGGAAGGACTTTGGAGCTCTTTCTTTAACTTCCCAGGCCTCAGTTGATGCATGTGTAAAATGGGAACCGACCAGAATGCCAGCCTGCTAGCCTCTTGGTGTTTTGTGTGGAACTATGAGTTAACTCATTCAATACCTACTTATTGAGCACCTGCCATGCACCAAACACTATTAAAAGCCAAAGAGACAGCACTGAACAAAACAAAATCCCTCCTATCTGTGGAGCTTATGATCCAGTGGAAGTGGGGAGGAATGATGAAAAAAAAATACAATGAAAGGTCAGACAATGGTATGAGCTGGAAAGGAATTAAAAAGCAAGTATAGGAATAGAGGTCGGGGGATGGCATTTTATTTTTATTTTATTTTTTAAAGATTTTATTTATTTATTTTTAGGAAGAGGGGAAGGGAGAGAGAAAGAGAGTGAAGAGAAAGACTGATGGGTCGCCTCTGGTACACACCCTGATCAGAGATCGAACAAGCCAGGCATGTGCCTTGACCAGGAATTGATACAGTGACCTTTCACTTTTGTGACACGATGCCCAACCCCCTGAGCCACACGGGTCAGGGGCAAGGCAGGGGTGGCGGATGTCATTTCAGTTAGGGTGACCAGGGAATGCCTCTCTGATAACCTGACTTCAGAGTCATTGAGGAGGGGCCAGCAAGGCGCGAGCGCAGGGGGCTCGAGCTGCAGGGGTAGTGGGGCCCTGGCTCACTTAGGTCTGGTAGACCATGGTAAGGCATGGAGGGATATGAAATGCCCCGTGCACTGTAAAGTTCTAGCCCAACGTGAGCGCCCTTAGCCAGTAGTCAGTTCTCCTTGCACTGGAAACAACCTATTTTTACGCAAGGAGGGCAGCACTGGGCCAGATGGTTGACATCACATTAGGCCTTGACAACAGCCCGTCAGAGTGGGAATGCTGATTTCCCCTTGACACAAAGGATGCTGAAGACAGGATGTCCAAAGGCAGCACTTTGCCTGTTGTGGCAGACTCCTGGCTTTGACTTTGTTTTGCCTTGCCCCCCCGCCCCCATCTTTTTTCAATCTTGATGACTACCCGTATTTATTTTCATCCATTGGGTGGCTGGTAAGGGAGAGCTGGAAGCAGAGAGGCACACTGGGTACCAGGTTAAAACTCGGCTGCAGTTACCATAGAGTCCCCAGAGCAGAGACTTCATGAATAACTCATCCAGGTGGCTCCATTCATCAACCTCCGTGTGGTTAAAGGAATGAATAGACTAGATCCTGGAAAACACACAGAACGAGAAGTCAGAGAGCTGCTGTCATTCTTGGCTGGTGCTTCCTGTGATGCGACTTGAGTCAGACCCGTTCCCCTGGCTGCATATTGACGCCCTGTATACGAAGTTGGGTCTGTTGAGCTGGGATGGCCCGCAGTGAGGATGCAAAGCATTGCAGTCTTCTTCAGAGGATGGCAAGGCATCTCTGACCTCTGCCCCTTCCTTGTAAAACTCAAATCTCAGCTACACAATTGGCTGCATGACCGTGGGCAAGTTACTGCCGCTCCAGGAGCCTTGATAACTTCACCTGTAAATGTGGGGAAATAGCTCCTAGAGTTCTTGTGAAGCTGGAATATGATAAACTGCATGAAGTCCTGGGCACAGTACATAAGGGATTGTGAATGCTCAAATAGTAATAATAATTATAATGATAAATTACTGTTAATAATATTACTAGTTGAGAAAGCAAGGCCAAAATGCAAGCGGTAGTTAGAGATGTGTCCCACTTTTAAGGGTTACTGTCGCATCAGACACGATTAAGTACTTAATAAACACTAGTTATTATTATACTCCTGCTCTACTTTAAGTAGGATGGGTTGTCTTCTTAGACCCCAGCAGTCCAGGTTGCCGCTTCTCTCCTCTTTCCCTCCCTCCCCTCTCTCTCACCCTCCTCTCCGCCCCGACCTTGGCCGAGCTCCCTCCAAGGAAGGCCACATGCACGGGTTTTGCAGCGCAGAAGGCTGCCACATCCCACAGCGCACCGTTCCCACCACAGATGCCATCGCTATGTCTTCATCAGTGATTACGCGTCTTGTTCTAATAAATCAGAAGGCCTAATTTGCACAGAAATGCCATGCAGGCTAGCAGTGACGCCCCAAGCTTCAGGCTTCCACTCTGTAAAAGGAAACCCAGAACAGAGGGTGCCTCAGGCTCCCCTTGGCTTTGGGTCCTTGCAGGTTCACCTGTGGGCACTGACTGACCTGGAGTCACGAAATTAGCCTGCGTGACCTTGGACAGGAGAATTGTGATGTGGGCTGTGACCTCTTGGAGACCTGTGGGTCCCTGAGCCTCTGCCTTACACACAGGTACCCGCAAAGTGGAGGCGATAATCCTACCCTCCTACCTCCCTGGGGTATTGTGCAGGTCAAATGAGAGAGCGTTCTTTGTAAACCTGAATGAGCTGTACAATTTAGAGGGATTACTTATGCACACACAGACACTCGCACATGCATTTGTGTGTGTTTATGTGTGCACATATAAATATATATGTGTAAGTATATATACATACATATACATTTTATATATTATATACATATGAAGCTGTAAAACTCTCAGAACTATGTATGAATTAGAAACTTATAAACTGTGTTTACTCATTCAGTGTAACCTAACACATGTATTAAACAGTAGGAAAAACTGACCAGCCAAATTTTCCAAGTTTAAAAATCCTTTTATAGCTTTCATTGTGGATTGAAGAGAGAGCTTGTTTCCCCTTCTCTGTTTAAAGGAAAATTTTAATATAAATGGGGAAGCCAGGGAGTCATTTTTCTGGAGAGTGAAAGAAAAAAAATCTGTACATGTGTGGGAGGGATGGATGAGGGGATTTGGATGAAAATGGTCCCAAAAATTGCCCTGGTCAAATGCTCAAGGGCATTCATTTTTGGTGGAGGCCCTTCGGGCCTCTAAGCATCTCTAGAAAGTTCCCTCTGCCTGTAGGATTTAAATGAGACCCTGAGACTCTCCTCCAGCCAGGCTGTGGGGATATAGGGCCTTCCGCTGCCTGGGTTTTTGGTCCAAAACTGAAGAGGGAAGAGAGCAGCATCCACGCTGTAGGGCCGGGATCTCTCGCCTCTGTCCAGGGCACTAGGTAGGGCCATGCAGGATGGAATGAGAAGCAGCACTAGCCAGCCTCGGGGAGAGCCAAGGTGTGTACAGCGCTGGTCAGACATCGTCCTCTGTTCCTCCCCTTGCCGGGCGGGTCTTAGTGTCCAACCCCCACGTGCTCTACATCTCTCTGCTTCTGTCTCCTCTTTCTATTTTTGTCTTGCTGTTGTCCGTTCTCTTTTTGGATAATGTCCTTCTTCCTAACTAACTTTGTTTCCCTCCCTCGCTCTCCTTCCCTCCCTCCCTTTCTTCCTTTCTTCCTTCCTTCCTTCCAAACTTCCTGTTTCTCTTGGTCTCGGTCTCCTTCTGTCTCTGTTTTTCTGTTTTAATCTCTACCTGTATCTCTCTCTCTCCCGCCACCTCTCTCCCCCCTCCCTTCCTCCCTCTTCTTCCCCTTCCTCTGTCCTTGAATCCCTTCCTCCATCCCACCCTCCTTTCTTCCCTCTCTCTCTTTATCTCTAACTATCTCCATCTGTCTATGTCTGTCTGTCTTTCTCCCCCCCTTCCTCTTTCTCTTCCACTCCTTTCTAGTGTCATCTATTTCTACTTCAGTCACTCTGTCTCTGGGTATTTCCAAGCTATAGTTCTCCCTGACACTTTCTGTCTCTCTGACTCTCTCTCTCTCTCTCCCTCCTCTCTCTCTCTCTCTCTCTCTCTCTCTCTCTCTCTCTCTCTCGTTTGGAAGTCTACCTCTCTGCCACCTCCCAGACCCCAGCTCCTCCTCAGTTCACCTCAGCCTGGTGGGATAACGGTGTTGCTTGCACGACCAGAAAACCTGACTCATGGGTGCCAGCCTTCTCCCCTCCTGCTGTAGGGCGCGGGCACCGGGGTGGGATGAGGAGGGAGCGTGCGTTTGTCCGCGTGCATGTGCCAGTGTGGTATGCAAGTGGGTCGGGGCAACGGGATGTCCTCGGAATCTCACTCGAATCCTCTCCGGTGCCTCGATGGGCTCCTCAGAAGCTGCCTTTCAAGGTCCTGGCCAGATTTGGGTTTGAAGCTTGCACCCACCCTCGAGGGGAAGAAGAAAGACAAATGGCGGTCCCTTGTCTACTGAAGATGTCTCCGCTACCTGCTAACTATGGGCTTTGAGGTTTATATTTAGAAAAGGAAGGGATGCTGTGGACATTTCAGCAGTTTTTAATCTCTGGGCAGCCCTGGTTCGGGTGGAGGATGAGGTGCTAAGTGCACAGGATAATCCTCTTTTCCTTGATTTCTCTGTTGAATTTCTCCTCTCTACTTACCCCACAGCGAATGTTTCATGAATTGGTATTTTTCGTAAGAACAGTAATAATACCAACAAAGCTGCCATTTGTTGAATGTTTTACCATGGGCCGAGCACCGTGCTAAGTGCTGCATACATTGTCTAAGTTAATTCTCAGTTTGACCCCATCGGTTACGTTCAAATGGGCCTTTCCACATCCATTATACAAATGAAGGAAATGAGGCTCTAGGGAGATTAAGCAACTTGCTTAGGGGAGTCATTTGGCAAAGCCAGGATTTAAACCCAGGACTGAGCACAATATTGCCTTCAATACTTTTTTCTCTGCAAGCAGTATTTGAAAGCAGCGTCTTAATAAATGTAATTGTGTAAGTCAGTAAATGTGTGGAGGGCTCAGGAAAGGTGAGTGCCTCATGAGGCACTTCAGGGGGTGGCTGTCAAGCTGTCCTGGTCATGGCTGGGCTGCGAGTCTGCAGGAGGAGACAGGAGCAGGTGGTACAGCCGCCAGAGCCGCAGATTAGGAGGCAGGAGGGGCAGGCTTTAGCCAGGCACCTCTTCAGGTGGACGCACACCTTTCCTGAGCTTCAGCTTCTCCTGAAAATGGGAATTTGCACCTCCACCTCATCCCGCCCACCTCACCGAGCACTTACGAAGCTTTACTGTGATGTGCAGGTGAGGGTGTACCTTATGCACTGCAAAAGGTTTTACAGAAGGAGAGGGCTGTTGGAAGAGAAGGGCAATCCTCCCTGTAAAGAGAGGGTCTGGGCAGCCAGCGTGGGTGCTGAGGTGACGGGGCAGAGGTCTTGGCTGGGCAGGAGCGCCAGGGTCGGGCAGAGAACTGTTCTGGAAGCTCCAAGCCCAGGAAGCCAGCTGTGTATCTCTCTGCATTTAGCATCTTCATTCCCCCAACGCTTTGCTCCTTTCCTGTGATGCAGAAATTCCTCTGTGTCACCAGCGGGTATGTTTCCATACCTTTACCCTGGTGAGAGGTTCTTCACCCCCATGCTTTGCGTGTGTCCTGGTGTGCTGTTAGCTCTAAACACCCACAATATACACCTCAGTTCCTCGCAAAGCATGGCCTCCTCTCCCTCCAGAAGCACCCATCTGACGTTGTCCTCATCTTATCAACGCTCTGTGGATTTCCCTTAACACCTGCCCCTTATATATGCATCCTGCTTTCCAGATTATTAAGTACTTTTATAGTTTTATGGACTTAATTCACTCCTCCTGACCCCCTTGCAGAGTGGTTACTGACATCCTCATTTTAGAGACATGAAGACGGAGGCCCACTGAGACAAAAGCAATTAGGAAGTGCGTGTTGGGAAAAAAACAAAACAAACCACAGGCTCTGGAATTGGATCACCCTGGGTTCAAGGCCTAGCCTCACTATGCAGTAGCCGTGTGGTTGGGCAACCTGCCTCGGCTCTCCGAGCCTCTCTTGTCTTCTTGACAAACTGAGGATAATAAACCCAGCTCTGCAAGATTATATGCTGTTGCATCACATCTGTGGTCAGGGGGGCTGCTAGGGCCCACCGTCAGCACACACGGCGTCCGCCGTTTTGCACAGAGAGGGAGACGTTGAATGGTGTTCAGCCCAGAGAAAGCTGGAAGTATTAGAGGAGCCGAGACTATGATAAGCACATTCTGTACACTTGGTTCTTTCCACTTCACAATAGTGTAACACTTGGGATTGAGATTTTTAAAAAGAAAAGAAAGAAAAGAAAACCCTCTGTGGATGAGGGCTGTGGTGGCAGTAAACACACACTGTGGTCCTCAGAGAGTGGTGGCAAGGGGTGGGCCTTGGCTCTCCTCCTCTCTCCTCTCTCCTCCGCTTCCTCTGCAGTCCGGTCCCCAGGTCGGCCATCCTCACACATGTTAGCAATACCCTCTCCTTCTCTGGCCAAATGTATTAGCATCATTTGTCCTCGGGACGGTGGGGGTGACGAGGGCTTTTAATGCCCCCGACTAATCCAACCGTAGGAAAGGGCAGACTCCATTAGCCAAGTGCATGTGACTGCTAAGGTTAATGTTATTAAATTCTGTATTAATAATAAGTTGCAGGATTCCGGTGGGCCGCTCATAAAAGCAGCCACTGCAATTCTGCCTTGCTCCACTGTGAGCCCCACAGGGAAGGGAGGGGCTTTATGCTGTGTCTGTAGTGGGAGTCTTTTCCCTGGTACCCACTGGGTGTCCAGTAGCTGTTTGCGGACTGCTTCCCCAGTGGGGCTAACAGGTCTGTCCTAGACTTCGGTGAAGAAGGCCCACCGATCGCTTCTATAAGTGCCTTCAAGGCAGAGACTGGGTCTTTATAGCAGACCGCTCAGGGGCCATGCCATGCCCTCTTGGCCCACGGCCACTTCAGGCACAGGTGTGGTAGGCAAGTTTGTCCACAGCCAGGCTCACATTGTGCTGCTAGCGACATCAAATGCATGCTTCCACTTTGTGCCCATGGCCTTGTGCAGGACCAAGGGGGTGTCCTCTGGCCGTTCGCAAGCATAGAAAAAAAAATACAGTGTGGGGAAATTTACACCCCTGGGGAGGCTCTGTGGTCATCAGGAATCAGGGGGTGCATGCTTTAGCTCCCCAACGTTCAGCCAAACAATTCTGGGAGACATCTCATTCACATCTCAGAAGGTCCCTGTGGAACAGAGTCTCCTCACTCACAAGAGCAAACTTAATGACGCACCTCTATATTGACTTTACCTCTTCCCTATCTCATCCTTCCCTTTCCCCATGCCTGCTTCTTAGAATCACCTCCCAAATAAACCATGTGCACCTGAGCCCTTCGCTTAGGCTCTGCTTTCCAGGAATCAGGGACTAAGATGTTGTTCTTCATGTTGTTCCCAGCCATCAGCTCAGTTTATAGTACACACTAAATACATACACTCCCTAGAAAAATATTTATGGAGACCCTGCTGTGTACAGGCACCATGGCAAGTGAACAAAGTCCCTTTCTCATGGGGCTTACAGTAGGACATACGGACAGTATTTTAATTCTTCGAAATAAAACAAGGTAAGTTTAATGAAAAGAAATGAAGCGGGGAAAAGGGACAGAGCATGATGAAATGAGATTGAGGAAATGACATTTAAGCAGCAATCTGGGTGAAGAGAGGGGGTGAGCATGCAGAGACCTGGGGAGGAGCTCCGCAAGCATGGAGGCCTGGAGCAGGAACGTGCTTGGTGTGCTGGGGGTGGGGCGGGGGGTGCCAGCATGGCTGCCGTTCCCCCGGAGAAGGGAACACGGGCGATGAGGTCAGAAGCCGGGCCACAGGAAGCTGGGCATTGGAAATACTCAGTGATTTCTGTTCAATAATGGACTCTTTGTGTCCCTTGCCCTGGGTTGTGTTTTATGATGGGAAAGGCTCGGGTTCTGGAGTCTGACAGCTCTGGATTTGAAGTCAGCCTTGTTATTTAGATGGAGAGTGACCTTGGGCAACTTGTGTAAGACCTGTGAACATGTTTTGTTTGTTTGTTTGTTTGTTTGTTTCATGTATAAAGTGGTAATCATAAAACTGACCTCATAGAATTTATATCTGGTAGGATTCCTGTTTGCAAGGGATAGAAAACAAATGGAAACTAGCCTTGGCAGAAAAGGGAAAATATTAACACATGTATTTAAAATATCCACGGGTATATCTGGCCTCAGACACATGGATCCAAGCCTTCAAATGATGTCATCAGGACCTTGTCTGTTTGTCCCAAGAGTTAATCTCATTGATCAGGCCTCGGTCACTTGTTTATCTCTCTGGCCTCCAACATGGAATATCAGGCCACTGATTGCATGTTCATCTCTGGAGGAGGGAGGAGGCCTTAGCTACACATAAATAATAGTGACTGAAACTGGGGGAGAGATGACTCCCCAGTGGAAATCTAGGGTGCTATTAGTAAAAGGAGACATGGGTTTTTAGAGTCAGTCAAACCAACAGATGTCTACTTGGGGATTGGCATGGCAGTGAGCCAAAAGTCCCTTAGCACAATGCCTGGTACAGAGAAGCTCTCCGCAGACATTTGCTAGATCGCCATTGCCCTTTTTGGAGGACTTATTTTCCTGACAGGCCCTTCTTTCCCGGGCCATGTGAGTCCTACTCACTTTTGAAAGAAGTCACACCGGAGGCAACCTGCCTCTCCTAAAAGCATACTAATACCAGGTGCTACTGTTGGGGAAATGGGGGTTGAGGAAGAAGAGGCTTCAACCAGTGAAGTTCATTTTCCAGAATTCCACAAACATCTGCATGGCCAGCCTAGGCTGGGTACCGGTGTCCACAGACGTGCCCCAAACACAACTCCTGCCCAAAGCTTCTCACTGCCCGAGGGCCAGGGCACATTAGGGAAATCACAGACTGTCTCTCAGATGTCCTGGTCCTAGCCTTTACTCTTTCCTTTCTCGGGGGCTCTTGTTAGGCAAGTTTTTTAACCTACCTTGAACCTATTTCCTCATGTGTAAAAGCTCAATTAATCTAACTCATTAGGTTGTATTGAATGTTATTAGTCAACATGGGTTGTTTTGAATGTTTAACCACGACAATGTAAGTAAAAAAATGTCCAACACTTTTGATGCCATCTAGTAAGAATTAAATAAACATTTCCTTTCCCTTTCCTCCCTCCCTCCCTTTCTTTCTCCTTTCTTTAAAAACCTACTTCCTTTGCGGGGGTGAAAAAAAGGAAGTTCTAGGGAGTTAAGTTATCATTTGATGTAACTAAAAGCAGCCGAGTTTAACCACTAAAAATTTATGAGACAAACTGATGGGATGTGATGGGGAGGAGGTAGCAGCGTGTGGGGGCACTGACATGGCAAACCATCCATGTAGCGTGGATGCCGCATGTATTAGGTATTCCTGGCTCAGTTCTCCAATGGCCTCCTACTTTCCAGATGAAGAAGCAGTGTCTGAGAGTTTAATCACCCATCCCTAGGTAAAACAGTTCAAAAGTGGTAGAGCCTAGCTTCACACCAGCTCTCTTCTGGCCTTCAACCCACTCCCTTTGCCCTACCCCGCCCGGCCATCAGGCCTTCAGACCGTCAGGCCATCCGATGATGCCAAGTACCAGCACACACTGGTTTTTTCTAATTAGTACAGCGTCATGTATTGGAAGAAAAGAATCCATTACAGCTGAGAGGGCCTCAAGTGAGGCCCCCCAAGAAATATTCTGTCACTGACAAGGTCTCAGAATGCATTTCTCCATTTGCCCAAGTAAAGGAAAGGTGGGGAAAATACAGAGCCCCGCTCTTCCCTGTGCACCCAGCAAGGAGCAACTGCAGGTGAGGGAGAGACCAGCCCCGGGTGGCCTCTAAATCCCCGTGGCGTTTCCTGAAAAGAGCGTGGAGTCCTGAGCGGGGACCTTGTTCCCCACCTGGGCTAAATAACTCACCGCTCCCGCCCCTTCCATTTTGGAAATTCTTTGCTGTTTTTCTCCCAACCTGGTTTCAATTTGCTCTTGTGGCCAGCTTTGACGGTGACCTCAATCAGAGGGAGAGGGTGAGGGGAGAAAGAGAGGGAGAGGGAAAACCAAGGAGGAAGAGGGTTGAGGGAGTGATGAAAGGAGTGGGAGAGAGCGTGGAGGCAGGGGGCGGGGCCCACGGAACAACTGCGCTCTGCTTTCTTGGGTTGGTTCTGAAGCCTCAGCAGAATCGTGATTGACCCTTTCTGTGGATCGTAATGAGAGCAAGGCTTGAGTCTGAGTGGATAAAGAAATGTGTGGGGGTCTGGCCCAAGCCCACTCGGGTTACAGCCCCAGAAGAGCCATAATGGGGAACAGGCACATTCCTGTACAGCGACTCCCAACTCCCTATCTGTTTTCAAGGAAAGAAAAACAGAAAAAGAATGTTAGAGTCTTGGACAGGCATGGGTGAGGCGGCGGCGGCAGCCTGGGTCTTGGAGGGTTCTGCCATAACAATGTCCCATGGAGGAAGGGACAGAGGTGACCGAGGCAGAGCGTCCTAGTGGAAGGCACGTGGATGTCAGAGGCAAAAGAGCTGGTTATTATGGACTCTGCCCCAAGTGGCTGCAAAGCCCACTGGAAATGCAACATTCCTGAACTTCTGTATTTCTGTCAGGGAATGTGGCAGGGTTTTGGGATTCAAACATTTCAGGCAGTAAAACGTTTAAGCCAAGCTCTTTATTTTTTAAGTGATTTTTTCCCAACTTAAATAAAACATGGGCCATCATTACATAAAATAGATTAAACTGGAGTTAATCCAGTTGAAGGTTAATGTGGGTATAGAGGAGACAGACTTAGCCACCCCCACCCCTCGCAATTGCCTTTCCTTTTTACCCCAAGAGTTCTAGATACTCTAATTTGCAAACCACTGTTAGAGTATAATTCATATTGGAAAGCAGCCGAACTTCTGTCTTTTGAGACTTCTTCTGTCTTTTGTCTCTCTTGGGCTTTTTATCTTTCTCACAGGTTCCAAGTTTAAGAAGACAGCAGGGTGGAGCTGTGTGCCCAGCACACTGCCTGGCACACAGTAAATGCCCAGGAAATACAGCTCACATTCATGCTGAATGGAGTTGGTCAGAAGCTGAGGAGCAAGAGCTCCTGGACAGCCCAGGAAGCTCTCCAGTTCTCGCTGATGTTGCCACATAGGGTGGCTGCCATGGATTATCTGAGAGCATATGCATATGGGGGCTGAGAGCTTAAGTTTGGTTCCAAGTCTCCCTCCCACTTTGTGTATGGCCATGGGCAAACCACTCTCTTTCTCTGGGCTTCAGTTTTGTCACCTGGAAAAGGAGTGCATTGGATAAAAAATCACACCTAAGGGTCCTTCTCTCTCTTCTGGGTTATGGCAACCATAGTAACAAAAACCATAATGATAGTTGAAATAGTTTCTGAGCTCTTGCAATATATCAGGCATTGTGCTGATTGATTTCTAACAATATGCTATACCCATTTTACATATGAGAAAATAGAACCTGTCCAAGGCAAGGTGTAAGAGGGATGGACCAGGAGTTAATCTTAGGCAGCGTAAATTCAGAGCCCAGCCTCTTAACTGCTGCGCTGTGTTACTGCTCATTCGATTGTATGCTGCCAGATGCAGAGCATGTTATATTGTGGAACCACAATGTATGTGTTCAATTGCACTGAACTGCATTTGTGCATAGAGAAGCCCCAGGCCTTTCCTACCCCCGTTTACCCCCTACAAAGTGAGGAAGGACAGTGAGGGGTTGCGTCAGTCACCTGCCTCCATCTAGGTTACATTTAAACCTTCTGGAACAGAGTGCCAAGAAAAGCAATATTACAATTTACTTTATGGGTCAGTTCTTGTATTTAACAACCCTTCCTGTTGTCAGATTACAAGCTGTAGAAGGTCAGGGACCATTTCTTTTATTGTTTCATTCCTCAAGCCCATAGAGCTAAGAGAGTGGCATGAATTCAATGGCAAATTGAACAGAGCTGAGAAAACGTGCTTTCTAACACTGCCCCTTTTTAAACTTTCTCTAGGAGGCAGCATAGTATAAAAGAAAAGGTATGGGTTTGGAGTGAGGAGGATAAGGGTTCAAATCTCAGCTTTGGCCCTTCCTAAGTTTGTAAGCGTAACCTCAGCTTTACAATGGAGATACTAAAATATAACTCATTAGGATTGAATACTGTCACGATTAAATGGAAAAAAAGAAAGGTTGCTACTAAAAGTCAGTTTTCTTCTTTTTAATTCTTTTCACTTTAAAGTCCTTATGTATAAATAGTCCCAAATGGCACTGGAACCTAAATATGTCCTTGACGTGACTAGTTATATACTCCATATTAACCAGTTTCTTCATTGGAACTAAACCTACAAACCCTAGAACTGTGTGCCAGTACTTATGGGGCATTTGTCCATAGTCAAAATTACTCTGAAATGCATGGAAATATCTGGAAAGCTATGCCCATTTGAAAATGAATGTCAAGCATCTTTTGGCTTGAAGACAGTTAATTAATACAGGCCATAGTTTACTAAGTTCCCTCATGAGGGGCCAGCTTTTTCAATGGCTATCTGGAAACAAATTGAAAAGTAGACAGACATGGATCCAAGCTCAAAGAAAACAAAGGTAAGCAGCCAGACTTGGAATCCTAAGAAACTAAGAGAAAAAAGCTCTCACTCCATTCAGTAAATAATCCCATGTCTCCCGCCAACCCCTATTTTTTTCTTTTTTTTTTTTTTACCACATGCATTGCTTTGGTACCTGTTGTAAGAAACACATTGTTAGTTTATGATTTTGCTATGAAAGAGGCTGACATAAGAGGCCTAAAGGAGAAATAGGGATGCCAGAATCTGGGATGAAAAAAGGGTTTCATTTACCTCTTTATTTCCTAGCAAGACCTCTGGTTCTGGACAAAGAATTTCTTCCTAGACTCAGCTTTTCTTTCTAGACTCCAAAGTCATAAAAGAGTTATTGGTCCCTTGTTACAGAAAGGAAAACTGAGACTTTAAGAGGTTGAGGGATTTGCAATAAATGGTGGAAATAGAATTCAGTCCCAAGTCTGCCTGGCAACAGCCGCTGAACTTGCAGGCTGTCAGCGGCAGCCTGATCCAGACAGTTGCTCTCGCATCTATGTATCATGGCCATGAACTGTATGTTGTCTTTTTAAAAAGTGGAAAACAAAAAACAGTACCCATCAGATCCGTCGTATTGGACCACAGGGACCAATACGTCATAGAACTGTTGTTTACCTGCATCCCAGGCCCATCCAGACACTTCAGTCAGACAGGTCTGACATGATTTGCTTGTGAGTGGAGAGTGAACTTGTCTTTGAAAGACCAACCCGAAGCGATCTGCGTGTTCTGCCGACCCCGTTCCCTGGGGGAGAAGTGCCAGCTGGCTTCTCTGGGCCTCCGTCTGCCCAGATACTGTCCAATGAGGGTTCCATTAGCTTAGATTGTCCTTAAGCCCAAGTAGAGAAGGTAGAGTTGAATGGGCATCCTTCTCTTGTTTATTACTGAGAACAAAAGCAAGTAGAGTGTGTGGGGCCCTCTGTATCAGGCGGGAAGGAGGGCAAGGACTCAGCAGTTGGGAGGCCTCATGTCATTGCGTACTCTGTGGTATAAAATACCACACGTGCCTGCTTTCCTTCGAAGTCATCCATTTAGAATTGGAAGGGAACTCAGAGGCCATTTAGTCTGACTCATTTACTTTATCTATTTTTAAGTAAATGTTATTGATTTTTTCCTTGTTACAAAAGCAATACATTGTAGATTATTTAAAAAATAGAGATAAGCAACATTAAGACAGAAAAAGTACCCATTATCTCACTTCCCAGACAAAGCCACTATTATGCATTTGCTATATATTTTTTTCTCTTTCTAAATAAATACACATGTAAAATTTCCACCATAAATTAGATTATTCTGTATTAGTGTAACCTGTTTATAAACTTAATATATCATGAATATCCTTTCATATAACTCATATTATTCTACAATATTACTGTTAGAGGCTATAAAATATTCCATTGCATCATTGAACTGTAATTGATATTGCTGTTTCTATATTGTGAAACATTTAGTTCCTAAATTCTTGCTGGTTTAAATAGTGCTACTTATCTTCACAACTTAATCTTTGTGCACATCTACAAAAATCCTAATAGTGATTTTCTAGCACCTCCACTTTACAGAGGAAAAAACTATGGCTCAGGGATGGGAATTTAGTTGTCCAAAGCAATACAGCAAATTTTTAACAGAACTAAGACAAGATCTCAGGATTCCAAACGTTCAGTCATTCTTTCTAGTCTTTGTCAAATCTCTGCATTACTTCTATTTCTAGTAAACATCTGCTTTCTAAAATCCAATGGCTAGGTGACTTAAAAATCATGGCGTCCAGGACACTTGTTCTTCCACGGTCCCTTTCTGTCCCATGCCCCTTCATTGCTAATCAGTCATGGAATTCTTACCTCCTTAGCAGGACCAAGTCTCTGTCCATCACAACAGAAATCCATAAATCTAGGGCCAGTGCATTAAAGTGACCATGTGACATGAAACCCATTTTATATTCTCATCCAACTCCTTCATCATACAGGAAGGGAAATGCAATTCCAAAATGAACGGGACTTGCAGAAAGCACTGTCCCACCCTAGTCTTTTCATGCATTTTGATTACACAGTAATTTCCCTCAATTGAGCCTTGGTACAATATTGTAAAGGTAGGTATCAGTATCCCCACTTTACAGTTGTGAAAGTTCAGGCATCAGTTTAAACAAAGATTGACAGGGCTATGGACTGACCTCTGTCATTTTCATACCTTATGCTTCTTCTGTCCACTAATTCTTTTAATAATGGTATATGCAGATGTTTGATGGGATTGGACAATGGCAAGAATGTCTGCTCACCGAGGCCTGAGCTAGGGAGCTTATCTTTCTCTGTCTCCCTCCAGGAGAATTCCTGAGTTTTGCCGATGACTTACTCTCTGGCCTGGGGACATCTTGTGTAGCAGCTGGTCGAAGCCACGGAGAGGTCCCAGAAGTCAGTATCTACTCCGTCATCTTCAAGTGTCTGGAGCCTGATGGCCTCTACAAGTAAGACATGCCGGGTGTATGGGGAGAGGGAAGCAGACAGGATGGTTTTAAGTCTGGAAGACAAGGCATGGATTGTCTGTCCAGGTCAACCAAATGTCTTCTAGGCCAGCCTGTGTGCGCGCCTTGAGATGCTAAGGTTTAGAAGTGTCCATTGGAGAAGTGTGGCCATAATGAGTCACAGACTCATACATGTTGAGTGCTAATGGGCCCAGGGAGGCCAGAAACTCAAAATCATTCCTCCTACTGATGAAGAATCTGTTTCCCAAAGAGGGAAAGTGGCAAGCTGGCAAGGAGGTTTGTGACTGGTGTCCCCGCCTTGTGTTTTTTTTTTCCTCTCAGTTCGATGGTATCTCCTCTAAAAAATATTATATTAGCATACACCAAGTATATATACATGCTAGATATACACACACACACATACTTTCATACACACACACACACACACACACACACACATTTTTAGTAGCAGATCTAGCCATTCCCTTAGACATAGCATCATTATCACTCCTTCATAGAGGACATTAGGGTCATTGCATCCAAACTTCTGGAGGTGAAAAAGGACATCATTCTGCAACTCATCTGTTCATCTCAGAGGGAAAAGGCAATTATTTTTCTTTCGTTTCCCATCTCATTGAGTGTTACCACATGTGGATGCAGCCATCATAAGCTATAATATGAAGTTCTAGAGACGAGTTTTCTTCATGTACCCTAATTATAGAACTGTATACCACCTCTCTTGCCAACCTAGAAAGCTGCATTATTACCAAGGTGAGCATTATCACAATTGCTACAATTATTCAACTCATTTTTTTTTCTTTTATTCACATACTCAATGATTCATTCATATATCCATCTATCCCTTTCTTCCTTCTTCCTTTTATCCACCCATCCATCCATCCCATTCATCCGTCTTCTCATTTTATACTCTGTCATTCTTTCATGTATTTGTTCATTAATTATTTCATTATTTGCATTTTTGTTGACTCACCTATTACTCGTTTACTTATTTGCAGATATATTTTGAGGATTCCCAGTGTCCTGATACTGTGCTAGGCAATGCTGGAGTGAATGTGATTAAGATAAAGATTCTAAGCCCAGATAACTTATAATGTAATTATGGTAAGAAAGACCACCTACTGTGTATTCAAATCTGGCTTTGACATTTTTAGATAAGTGACCTTTGGATAGGTTGCTGTACCTCTATGAACTTCAATTAAAAAGTAAATCTTAGGTTGCAGAATTGCATGAAAATGAACAAGAAACATCCCAGCACAGTATCAAAGGATGTGCTCAATAAATATTAGTCCCTCTCCACCTGTGAATCTCCCTTACCTCCAAAACATTCTTTTCACTTCTTCTGGAAGACCATGGCTTTTCTAAAGACCATGGAGCTCTTTTCAACACTTGACATATTCAGGATCATTGGTAACACACAACACATCCATGCACCAAACTCAGGAATATCACTGTGAGCTGGAAACTGGGCCTCTCCCTCTGATTCTGCCACTGACTGTCTCATAGATGTGGGGGCCCTACTTTTATTTTACGCAGAATGACAAAAATTAGTCGGGGACAGGCACACGGTACCCGAAGTACAGTAGGCTATCAGACCTATTCCAGTGGGACATCTGGGCAGACCTCACAGAGGAGGTGGCATTTGCTCCAGTGACAAGTCAGGATCCAGATCTTGAGAGCATGTGTGACTCTATGGTTCAGTAAATGCTGACACAAACCCCTGCGGCTTTAGGGTGACTGCATCCCTGAAAAGCAAGTATGGGACTAGATTAAGAGCTATAAACTCCTCTCCAACTCTAAAAACTATGATTATAGATAGAAAGTAGCAGTTTTGAAAGATTTCCTGGTGGCTGCCCTCTGGTTCCTCTGTCCCTTATTAAGGGCCTAGACTGGAGGCAGATAGACCTGGGCTCAAATCTCTGCCCTGCACTCTGTCAGCTGTGTGGCGCCGAGGTAGCTTCTCAGCCTTCTGAGCCTCCATTTGCTCGTCTGTGAGCATGTGGATAACACCACGGCCAGCTCACCGGGACCCCAAGGGCCTTTGATGAGGTAAGGCACCAACGCCCTCCGCTTGGTGGTGAGCTCCCAGTAGCAGCATATGTGTTAGCAATTATCACTGTTGCTCCCATTTCCCTTGTTATGGTAATAATTAATTTCATCTCCCTTCCCCTCCATTCTCCAATTGCTGGGAGAAACAGTATTTAGCAGAGGGGGACAGAGTCCTGGCAGGCGGTTCCTGTAACAGAGACACAAGTAGAAGCCCCGTCTCTTTGACATGGTGGGGACTTGGCTTCAGCCGGGCTGGAATCCTACAGGGCGTTATGTAGAAAGCAGTGAAATGTTTTATGGCACCCCAAAAGCAATTAACACTGAGAGCTGACAAATCACCTGCCGTCCTTTAAAACTGAGGAATGTTTTTCCCTCATCTCTTCTTTTTCTCACTGCTTGGCACCCCCTGCCCTCTTTCCACCTCTTGAAGTAGGATCATCCTTTCTTTTTCTGTCCTACAAATGTGCTTGCGATGAGCTTGTCATGCCTCACTCTGAATACTTCCTTCTCTCTGACACTGATTGGATTAATGGCCCGGGACCTGGGCCACTCTGAGAGGGAGCCAGGGTATTGTTTGGACCCGTCTCTCATCCCACTGGCGGCCGGCCGTCCTCCCTGAAGTCTGACCGACTTGGTCTCGCGTTTAAAATAGTTTCAGTGTCCGTTCTTGGGGTTTCTCATTTTCTGCTTGCTTGTTCCTTACCAAAAGTAGTTTTATTCCTGTCGGGCCAAAGGGTTAGGGTTTGGAAAGAGCACAGGCTTCAAGGACAAGTTGAGCTGGGGGCAAATCTGGATTCTGCCCCCTTCGCCTCACCTGCCCTGGGGAAGGTCATTTTCCACTGTTCTATGCAGTAGTTGCTTCTTCTGCTAAGAGAAGGCTGGTGATTTTCCATGTCTCATAAGGTTATAGGGAAGAGCATTCTGTGAAAAACCCCATGAACAGGGTTTACCAGGTTGCCTGGCCTACAGGAGGCCTGCGACTTTCTTCCTCCTTTTGCTTCGTTGACCTTGACTTAATTGTCAGTTTTCTTTCATCCAAGGACAGACTAAAGGAGCTACACCCTATGAGGCAGGCGGAGGTCCCACTAGCGCTGGAAAGAATGACTATCGAGGATCTTTTGGGAAGAACGAGGATGAAAGAGAGCATGGGTCCAGACCCCCAGGTTTTCGTTAAGGACAGTTGTGCACCAAACCCCCACATCCACACTGCCAGGGGACGAGATGGAAGGATTCGGGGGGCCCAGGTGTGGAGGACCAGCCTCTTCGGCAAGAAGTCTGTGTTCACATCCCACTGCCACCACTTCTGCCTCTGGGGCCTTGGGCTAAACGTTCCTGTCCTTGTTTTGCAGGTTCAGCATCTTCAAACTGCAGGTGCCTGAGATAGGCCCCAGCTTGAGAGCTCTTGGAATATATAGTTTTGCCATCAGATTTTTTCTCATTTGCTCTCATCTCCTCCTCCTGTGCTCCAGCCTTTCTAACTCCTCTACCACCCAGAGACTCCTTGCTTTGGTTTTTCCCTCCTGCGCCTTTCCGCATCTCCATCTGTGTCTTCCTGCCGGTCAGTCCCTCTCTGTGTGTTTTCTGCATAGCGCACTGTCTCTGTCTGCCTGCCAGTCTCCCAAGTATTGCTTCTTTCTGTTCGTCAGTCTCTTAGTTTCAGTTTCTGGGTGTCTCAGTTTCTCTATTTCTTCTTTTGAGTGTTGCTCTCTTGTGCACGCGTGCACGCTCTCTCTCTTTCTCTGTCTCTCCGTCTGTCTCTCTCTCTGTCTCTGAATCTGGCCCCCCTCCATCCCCACTCCCTCGCTCCACCCCACCTAGAAAGGCAAATTGCTTTTGCAGCCCGTCCATCCATGCAATTTTACATAGCGCCACAGGGTTGAAACCAATTGGAAGAATGAAGGTCAAGGCAGATTTTCTGTCCTAAGCTCACCCTGGTGTAACAAAACAGAAACATCAGCACTCAGGCCCTGTGTAAATTGAATTTCCTTGTTTGTTTCATTTGTTTTGCTTTTGAATGAAAACAAACAAAGAGCAACAGAGGGAGAGGGTCCACAGCAGGTCTGACAGTGTGGCAGCTCCTGTACCCTCAGGCTCTTGGAATCCCACGGTGACCCTGAGCAGGAACCTCTACTCAGCATAGATGAGCCGGGCCAGGCTGGGCATTTGTGGTCCCTGCCCTTGCCTGGCCAGAGGCCTAGACACCCTTGTCGTTGCCGCTCCCCAATTTCCTATTAGCCGAGGTAATTAGCCTCTGTCTTGTCTTGGCTGCCTCGCCTTTCTCGAATCATGGATGACTGCCAAAGGGTCCGGAGCAAACACACAGTGGCAGCCAGGCCCGATTCCTGGGGTGGGGGGCTCATTCCCACACATTCGGAGGCTTGCCCCAGGCCCGCCCTCACCTCCCTGGCCTCAGCTCTGTGAAAGGAATGCCAAGGGAGCCTGGGTACTGCGACCTCGTGCCAACACCCGCGGTGGGACCAGAGACTCGAGGCGAACGCTCCTTTTTAGCAGTGGAGGGAGGAGTTGGGGGACAGCAGTGAATGTAATGCCAAGGCCCTGGAGAAGGGAAGGCATTGTGAAGAGAGAGCCTGAGGTCAGGGGTCAGACGACAGTTCCCACCCTTGCTTCCAGCGAGACCTGGGGCCAGTTCCGCCCCCTCCTCTGGCCGCGGTATTCTCATCTGTGAAATGGAAAGGCGAAACTCAGTGAGCTCGAAGACTCGCACACGGAGGCAGGGATGCAGACTCCACTGCAAAGCCTCCAGTCTCTGTGCCCCAGTGCTTCCTGGATGATAATGATAATTGTGATAATCAGTTCACTGGGCATTCACTACATGCCAGGAAACTGGAAAAGTATGTTACCCGTGCTGTCTCACTCTTCACCATAACTCTATGGATCTGGTGGTATCATCACCATCATCATCATCATAGTCTTCATCACCATATCCCATTTCATAAATGAGAACACTAGGGCTTAACAGAGTAAACATTTTTGCCCAAAGTTACATGACAGGAAGTGAGAAAGCTGAGATTCCTACCCAAGCAGACTCTTACACTCCCCCTACCTCCCCCCACGTGCTGTCTCTGTCCTGTTCACTCACACGTGTGCAGTCGTCGGAAGTACCTGATGAGGTATGACTGAAGAGTGGAAGAGGGCCTTCCGTCTGCAAGCATCCCTGTTTGCAATGGAAAAAAAAAAACACAAAACTTTTGGGACAGGAAGACCCAGACTGAAGCCTGCAGATCTGTGGAGAAGGCACTTCACACCTCACCTTCCTCATCTATAAAATGGAGCTAATTAATTTTACTCCCACAAGTCATTGCAAAGATTAAACTGGAGAGTATATGAGACAGGGCTTTGCCTTTTTCATCAGGTCATGAGCACATGAAGGGTAATCATGATCATTCTGTCTGTCAGAGAGCAGCACCCAGAGGCCAATAAATGTTTAAATCAACACGGCCCCCCCCCTCCCCACCACGCATACATATAGTTTAAGCAGGCCTTCGAACTCAGACCTCGGCCCCCACATCTACCGACCATGTGGCCTTGGACAAATTTCTTAACCTCTCTGAGTTTCAGTTTTTTTCATCTGTAAGAGGGAATCATACTTAGACTTACTTTATAAGATTGTGAGCCTTCAATGACCTGAAACATGCAAAGAGCACAAGGTAGAGTGTCTAACGCGTTGTCAGCACTTAGTACACTGTGGGGGGAGGGGGAGGAGCCGCTGCTAGGACTCTCCTTGATTGCGCACTTTACCCAGGCGGCTGTGCCTGGGGCTGCCGCTGGCTGTCGACACCCATCTCAGCAGGAGAGCAAGGTAACCCTGCCTCTGCAGTCCTGGCAACTGCCACATGAACGGTTACACCCTGAGTCTGTGTGAGCCCCGCTGCTCCCAGTGCCATTGCCGAGGGACCCAGGACCCTCAGCTCTTATCTGCTGACTGGCTTCCCAGGCTGCCATGTGTTTCTGCACGCAACCCCAGGCTCCTGGCCCACAGATGCTGCTCCAAAAGCCCAGGGGGCTTGGAGCGTCGGATGGAGCATTGCTGGGTTCCTCGTCACCCCCAGGGCACCCCACTCCCGGTGCCTGGGCAGCACATTGCAGAAGCAGCCAGGGCCACCACCGTGGATACTATAATTACATATTAGATGAAATCCCAAAGTTTCCCTTTGTTTACATTCCTACCCTACCCTCTTCATTTCCTCTCTTCGTGCCAAGAATCAGCACAGAATTTACTGGAAACAGCATGAAAGTCATCAGGAGCCCTCCAGGGCTGGGTTTTGAAAGCGCTTGCCCAGACGATGGGGGGCTGAGACCTGCAGACTGTGCTGTCTCTGGCCCAAAGCAGCTGCGTGGCCTTGGGCAAGGAGCGTCTCCTGTTCTCCATTTGTGGAAGAGGGATGGACCGGGACCATCCCACAGGGCTGGTTCATGATTTCAGAGTCTGTGCATCTTCAGAGATAATAGAAGCAAGAAGATGGACTCAGGCCGCTGGCAGTTACAGAGAGAAGAGTTTGCCTTGAGTGGGAGAGCTTCATTCAGCTCAAAGCACACTACTTATGCAGTTTCAGTGACCCAGTCTGCTTAGTGGGCCTCCTGAGCCAAGTCCCTGATGTAACCGGACCAGCTTCGGAGGGGACTTTCAGCTCCCAAGAGAAAGGAGATGTGCTCAGAGGAAGCCTTCCGTGCTGACCAGGGATCCTGGGCTGCGGCCTCTGGGCCCATGTGAGCTGAGACTGAGGCCAAGGTTGATCCAGGACACAGCAGGGAAAGGAGCCAGGACGGGCCTGACGATTCCTGCCCTGCTCTCCACTGGCTTTTTCTTCCCCCTGTGAAACTTCCCCTGTCCCTTTTCTCTCCGGTTCTCCCTCCCTGTCTTTTCGCCTGTCTTCCTCCCTCCCTCCCACTCTCCTTCCCTCCTTCCCTCCCTCCCTCCCTCCGTCCCTCCCTTCCTTCCTTCTCTCCCTCCCTCCCTCCCATTTTTCAAACATCTTTCTTTTCTTTCCCCTTTTGTTTATTTTTCACTATTGTTTCTCTCTGACTCTTCTCTTTTTTCCCTCTCTTTCTTTCCCTTTCCTTTCTTGTCCTCTCTCTGTCTTAGTCTTGGATGCTGCCTCTCTCTCTGTCACTCTGAATTCTATCTGTCTTTCTGGGTCCACTTGTTCTCTTTACATCTATCTCTGGCTCCTTATCACTTCTCAGTCTCTGGGTCCCTTAGTAGCTCAGTCCCTGGACCTCTCTTCTTCCATTCTCCTGTGCATTTTCCCTCTGCTTCTTCCCTCACCTCCCAGCCTAAGTACAAAGGTCTGGGCTATTATCTGATTCTGGGGTGAACAGCCAGTTGGGTGTGGCCAAGAGTCCTAGGGCTCAGCAGGGGCCTCTGATGTCCCCAGACCCCAGTGAAATGTGCGTTTTCCCTGGCTGTGGGGCCCTGTCTTATTGGTCGGGAGTGAGGGTAAAGGGGACAGCCTGGCCACTTAAGTCTCAATTCCATCTAGCATCAGGTCATGCTGACCTCTCCAAAGTGCACAGTTGGGGCCCTAGAGAGGGGAAGAGCTGTCCTCAAGCCAGAAGCAAACACAGCTGTGCGTCCCAAGCCAAGAGAGACTCGTAGAGGAAAAATAACCCTGTTTTTCAGCCGACAGACAGTGAGGCTCCTAAAACCTGCTGGGGACTCTCAGGCAGGCTGTTGCTTTCCTCAGACTGCGTCAGGATTTCATCCAGGAATGGGACGCCAGCCAGGGTTCTGGAGGGACAGGGCACAGACTGCCCGTGTGAGCGCGCGTGCAGGGCGGAGGGACGTGAGCTGAGGCCCTTCTGGAGAGCCAGGCCTTGAATGCCAGGCGGAGGAGCTGAACCTGGTCCTGCAGGCAATGGGGAGCCAGCAAAGGCTTTTGAGGACGAGTGGCCTATATTAAATCTGTGTTTTATGGTGACGATGCTGACCTTGGGGTGGGCCTCCACACATTTGGGGATCTAACGAATGGTGCCCTTCCCATGGGAGTTGGGCGTGTGCCGGGCCAAAGTGGGGCAGCGTGGGCTCAGCACAGTTCTGGAAACATCGGAAACAGCTTTTCCTATTCTTAGTAGCTGACTGCAGCACGGAGTGCTGAGGAAAAGGACATATTGGATGAGCATCTACAGTGTACCTCACACTAAGCTCTAGGTACTTGGGATTCAGAACTAATGAGTAAAATGGGGATAAATCGTGATGAAAGAAGCCTTGACTTGGGGTGGTAAGCACACAGGATAGACGATGTATTATAGAATTGGACACCTGAAACCTATGTAATTTTATTAAGCAATGTCACCCCAGTAAATTCAGTAAAAAAGGAACTAATGAAGCCAGACAAGGCTGATGTCCCCAGACCTCCTCCTCTGTCCTCCTGTTGCTCACAGTCTGGGCAGGGAGGCACAAGAGACCAGGCAGTTATATGGTGGTTCACTTCATGCTCTGATAGGAAAGTCAGGAGCTGAAGGAACATCAAGGAAGGGCTGCTAACCCAGCCAGGTCTACTGCAAAGTCTTCCTGAGGAAATTAGAGGAGGGGTGCACTGGGTTTAAGAGTGCCTCCTAAATTCCTGTGTGCCTGACACCTCAGCATATGACCTTATTTGGGAATGGCGTCATTGCAAATGTAATAAGTTCAGAATCAAGATGAGGCCATATCAGATTAGGGTGATCCCTACATCGAAGACGGTGACTGGTATCACTACTAGAAGCAGGGAGGGCACAGAAAGACACAGACAGAAGGCCAGGGGAAGGCAGGCAGAGATTGGAGTGATGCTCCCACAAGCCAAGGAGTGCCGCATGCCATCAGAAGCTGGGAGAGGCAGGGGAGGATTCTTTCTAAGAGCCTTCCGAGGGCGGGTGAAACTGACTCCTCGGTTTCAGACTTCTTGCCTCCAGAGCTGTGACAGGATACATTCCTATTGTTTTAAGCCACCACAGTTGTGGCAATTTGTTATGACAGCCCTAGGAGACTAATACAGGGGTGAGTTTCAGACAGAGGACAGATTGTGAGAATCTTGGAAGACGGAGACACAGCTTTCTGTGGCAGAGAGTGTAGCTGGAGTGTGGAGGGCAAGGGGAAGTGGAGCACTGGGGGTACCACCGTGGGCGAATGCCTAGTCAGCCATATGTAGGCCCCACGTAGGATGGCAAGAGTTCAGGGAAGGGTAAGAATGAACTTCCTGGCTGCAGGGGAGAGTTGACTTTCAAGAGAAAGGCCAAATATCTGAAAGAGGTCCAGAGGAGTGCAAGCAGACCAGCAAAGGCCCTAGAAATGATATCCCTAAGGACCATTTGAGGGACCTGGACTGTTTATTCAAGGTAAAGGAAGACACAGAGTAAGTTGGCTCCCACCTTCAACTTTCTGTAGAGCTATGCAGGTGTCAGAGGGCACAAGTGGGTTCCCTAGGACCCCAGAGAGCAGGAGGGGGCAAAAGGCTGTGAGGGAGGCAGGTTTCAGGTTACTATCAGGAAACACTCCAGGGCTGGCCTTCAGTGTGGCGGCAATGTCACCGGGCAGAGAGTGTCCCATGCTCAGGGCAAGCTCTCAGCTGGGCTTTATAAGGAGGACATGGAAAGTGATGGCTTTGGGACCGCATGGCCAGGTGCTCGATCATAGGGAGCAGTGGGGACTGTGATAAGTAGAAATGGAGCAAAGAATACTTAGCTCCAGCCAATCATTAATATGGGCAAATGTAGACCCAGTATTGAAAGTCTTTCCAAGCCATAAGTTTAGGTGTTCAGGGGAAATCTCCTGATTCGTACTTGCAGGCAACAGATGTAAAATTGGTCACATAAACCAATTGTGCAGTTCACAATTAGCCTGCAGGTCATTAATTTAGAATCACTCATCTAGATCAGCTCTGTCAGTGTATAGATGAGGAAGCTGAGGCTCTGAGAGACCCAGAGGCTTCACAGTCAGGGCAGAGCCAGGAGTAACACATAGGGGTTCTGACACCCAATCCAGGGCTCCTACCAGCAGGCCTTGACCCCCACCTTCTACCTGAGGGCCTCCTTGTTAGGGGAAAAGAACAGAGACCACTCATCATGTGCAGGGTTCCCGAGTGGGCTCATAAGCCACACTAGGCTCTGTCCCCAGCTTTGCTGCCCATCCACCAGGGGCCGTGGACAAAGAGCTTTCTCTTCTGAGGTTCAATTTCTTCCTCATTACAGTGAGGGGATTGGATGGAGAAGTCTGTTTCTTTGCTGACCTTCTAGGATGCTAGGAGCCCCGGAAGATAGGAACGAAACCAGGCTAGAAGCTCCGTCTCCTAACCTCTCCCTGCATCCTCTGTCTTAGCAGTGGGTCCATCACTGCACACCCTGGGGCTGCTGCCCACCCGCTCCTGTCTCCCACTTCAATCTGTGAAGGAGTCTGTTGCTGTTAATAGAGTTGAGTTCATCACTGGGAAGGTGTTCGCAGACTGTGGGAATCACCATCAGTGATATGTAGAAGCTTAGAGGCAAGACAGGATCTATATTTCTGGCATGTTTCTCCTGCTCTGTTCTCCTTCCTCTCAAGAACAGACTCTCCCATGTACCAACAACCCCCTTCTGCTTTCACATTTGAATCACAGCATTATAGAGCTTGAGGCCTCAGACATGATTGACCCAAACCTTCTATCTTTATAGGAGAAACTGAAGCTTAGGGAAGGCATGAGGCCTGCCCGAGGTCACTCCGGGAACCAGTGTCACAGCTGGGCTGACCTAGGGTCCTGGCTCTACTCTGGCCTGCCTGCTGTTCTCTTGTCCTAGACCTAATCACACAGGTGCCCTGACCTCGGGTGTCCGAGAGCCTAAGAGTCTAGGGCCTTTAGTCAGACTGTCCTAGGGTCAATTCAAATTTTAGATACTTTCTGGCTGTACAGGATACTTATTTTCCCGGGGTCTCTGATTTCTTATCTGTAAGGTGAGGATATTGATGCTTCCTCTTTGAGAGTTTTGTTGTGAAACAAATATAGAGTAGTTAACATATGCAGAGCTCCCAGGCATGACATGTCCAGCATGCATTAGGTACTCCATATCAAGAACATACCAAGGACATGTATTTCTTTAGTAGGTCTTCATCAGGGATGACCATGGGGGGGACTCATGCCCGCTATGGCTGCTCACATTTCTCTGTTCTCTCCAGGCATCTCCCAGGAGCCCTTTGGACCTGAGATGTGGCAAATTTGGGGTTGTTTTCCCCAAACATTTAACATAACAAGAGGTGTATCCCCTCATTCTTCTTTTCTTATACTTTCCCTGAACTCATCTCTAATACAGCTCCCATGATCATAGAGAACTAAGACTGTCAGTCGTCAGAGAGGTTCAGGCTTTAGAAACCATGTTTTAGGAATCCATGAATCCCCACCATATGGCCTGGCTTCTGTAGGTACTTGATTCAGCAAACACCGAAGGTCAATAATAGGTATCGCATGTTGAACAGATGGGGTCAGTCCTTCTTCAGCCAAGGACCTAACACTGGCATGCCCCTGCCTGCCTCTCACAATTATAATTGACCATTTATCAAGCTGTACTACCTGCCATGTAATGTGTCAAGATTTTCATGTCCACTAACGCTTTGAACCTTCACAATATGGTACCCTCTAAGGTAGATATTGTACTACAGTGTTCCCATTTTATATATAAAGAAGCAGAGACAGGAAAGCTAAGGTCGCCTAATCAGTACATGGCAGAGCCAGGAGTCTAATGCAAGAGCTCTGTCTCCAGAGCCCAGGCTTGTATCTTCTCAGGCATTCCTGGGCAGTCAGTGGTGTGGCTGAAATTTGAAATCTCATGGCTCAGATGGAAAGAGCTGTGTCCAGTGTTGGGGATAAACTTGTAAGCAGCTAACTCTCCTGGGGTCGAGGGTAACTTACCCCATAATGAAGGCATGGGAGTTCTGAGGGGGGCTCTAATCTCTTACAGCCAGTGTACCTCGGGGGAGGTGCAAATGCTGGGTCTGGAAGAATGGATAGCATTGACCTTTTAGGATCAGGGAAGTTACTGCCTCACAGTCAGAGGAAACAGCTGAAATAAGGACCAGCAGGTGGGAAGTTGAAGGGGCACATAAGGGACCAGCAGAAAGCCCAGGATAGTTGAGATATATAGTCTATGAGGGTGGAGAAACAGGACTTGCAAGGTGGTGTACTGCAGACTAATGAACCATTCATTCATTCTGAGCAGCAGCGAGCAGGGCATAGTCTGGGTTTTAGAATGGTCTCTGTGGAGCACGGGTTGGAGTAGGGAGGTTTAGGGGGCTGTTGCAGTAGTCCTGGGAAGGGGCAATGAATCCGCAAGTAGAACAACAGCAGAGGGGGACATGGAGGAGGAAGTGGATGAAGAGAGTCATAGAATGTGCGGTTGTTGTACTCACAGTTTTCTTTGGGAATCTATCAAAGGACAACCAATCTGAGTTCAAGTCCTGACTCCACCGTTTAGTAGTTGGGTAACCTTTGAAGGAAAAAAAAACCCTAACTTTTGAGACCAAGCCTTTTCCTGTATCCAAAAAGTGGGAGTAATACATTCTACTGTAGTGCGTGTGAAATTTTTTTAAAGTATGTGTCAATTTCTGGCACCTAGTAGGTCCTTTATTCCTATCAATTTCCTGCTATCCTTTCCATTTGCTCCAGTCTTACTGCAGTAAGCGTTCATATTCATTCTCTCCCTCCACCCCCTTACTGCCCAGCTTCCCTCTCTCTGTCCCTCTTCCCCCAGGATGCCAGAAATGAAATAACATTCTTTTCGTGTTTGTTCTAAAGCTCCTGGCAGCCTTCCCATAGACCCCTGGCTGGGTCAGGACTCATTTGCATTAGCATGTGTGAGGCCAGGCTGAAGGGGAGGGAGAGGCCCTGTTTTCAGAGAGTTTCTTCAGACATCCGTGCCAGAAAAAGGAGAAGTTACTATTTCTTTCTGGGAAACATTCACAGATCCATACAAGCGAGGAAGGCTGGGGAGCTGTCTCACTTGCGGAGAGGTTAGTTTGGGGGGAAACCGCGTGCCTGACTCCCACGACCTTCTCCAGCTCCTTCCTCTCCTCCTTATCACAAGGCTGGCCCCAGAAATCCCTCCTTCAGTGCGTGGAGTCATTTCAGACCCTGAATAGATTGTTCTTAATCCTATCTATGGCCTGGAACAGGGAGAGAGAAGACAGAGGCAAGAAAGGCAGTCAGAAGCTGCAGGCTAACTAAGCAGCAGTTTTGCTGGCTTCAGGATGGATATTAAACCAACAAAAACATCTTTTACAAAAAGAAAAAAAAAAAAGCGGAGGTAATCCCTAGAGGGTTTTTTTAAATTTGTTTGTTTTTGCTTTAATCCTGTGCATTTTTTTAATAATAGGCTGTCTTGGAGTTATACTTTCTTCCAGGAATCTCAGTAACCTTGTCCAAATCCAGATACCCAATGGCAGGCCAAAGGGAGTCCCCTGGAGGCGCCTCGGGAGCGCCACTGGCACCATGAAATGTGACACAGGATTGTGCTATTTACAGAGAGGCAAGCCGAGTTGCCTGGTATTTTATGAGACAACCTCTCATAATTTTCCGTTATTCTTTTTCTGTTCCTAGCCCAGCAATGTCTTCTTCATGCAAGACTTTTGCCTTCCCCTTCCCGATAGTATTCATATAAATACTTTATAGGAAAAAAACAGGAGAGTCATGATAGGAATGGCTATTACTTAAAGAGTGTTTTTGATATGCCAGGCACTGTGCTAAATGCTGTACGCACATTAACTCTTCCTCCTTCTCAATAACCCAATGAGGACGGCGTTTTATTGTCTCTGTTTTACAGATGAGAAAACCGAAGCCCAGGGAAGTTGAGAAATTTGCCTAATGTCATGCACTGGTCAGTAGCAGAGCCAGGGTTTAAATTCAGACAGACTGGCTCCAGAGCCCAAGGTCCACAATCATTAACAGGCCCGGGCCCCGCGGAAGCTGCATTAGCATGTAATGAGCCTCCCGCACTCCAGGCCTTGTGCTCTCACCCATCACAGGCCCTTGGCACATGCTGCATCGTTTCTTCATCCTCCAGGTCTCAGCCCAAATGCTGCTTCTGCAGAGTAGCCTCCCCAGAACCCGTCATCTAAATTAGGCTCCCATCCCTTTCCATTAGTACAACGTTTAAACTGTGCAGTGGCCTATCTAGTCTGTCCTCAAGTAGACTCGATGGGCTGTGAGGGTAAAGATGGTGTGTTTCCTTTCTGTGTACTCAACTGCACACGTGCAGAGGGCACTAAATATGTATTTATTGGATAAATAAATGAATATATGTAAAATACATAATCATAGCTATCCTCCCACATGACAGATAATTTTTGTTCATCCCTCACTGTAGAAAAAAAGAAATAAAGACCCCCAGAGGTTTCATAAATTGGGGAGAGTCACTGAGAGAATAAATGGCAGAGCCAATATTTGAAAGCGGGTCTTTTCTGACCTCAGAGCCCATGCTCTGAACCTCTGCACTCTATTTCCTGCTGCAAAGCCTGTTATACGGGGCCAGTAGGAGGAGTAAGACCCGGTGCCTGTCCTAAAGAGCTTCCTGTTTCACTAGGAGGGGACAGAAGTGTACACACTACCATACTGCGACCCAATTAAAGTTGGTGAACTGATGCTATAGCATCATGCAGATCAGCTATGGAAAAAGGTGGGGAAACAGGAATTTTTTGACAGGCAAGAAGGACCTCCTCCAGCCTTACTTTACTTATCCAGTGCACACTAATTCCTTAAGGGACTGCTCCCAGGTAGCGTCCTCTTGTAAGCATTGGTAGTTGTTTGTTCGTTTTGTTTTAGGGCGTTTGCTTCTTTCTCAGTATGGCTTTGCACTACCTTCTAGGGACCCAGAGGTAAACAGCACATCGTCCCTGGCACCATGGAGTTCATGATACAACGTGTCCCTGGACATGAGAGCTCTGAGGAAATAATGCCCCTCGGTCCAGTGAAAGCTGTCCAGAAAGGGTTACATTTTAGTTGAGTTTTAAAGGACGAATGGGATCAGTAAGGTGAAGACTAGGAGGGAAGGGGAAATGGTTTTCCAGGAAGAGGAAGCCATACGAACCAGGGAAAAGAGACTTGGTTGCATAACCAGGCAGTGGTAGAGGTTTTGTTGGCTGGTCATTAGGTTGAGCTGCAGAGCTGAGCAAGGGGCAAGAGTCCACTATAGATAGTCCTGTTAACAATAACAATTACCTTCTGAGGTGAGTCCACTGTAGTCCTGTGAATGATAACAATTACCTCCCCCAACCAGTTTGTAAGCACTCAACAATGTTAAGTGTATGATTAAACTAGGATCTTGTTTAATCTTCACAACAACTTTCTGAAGCACTTGCTGAAGGATGTATGAGTCTGGACTCTTGGATGTAAGTGATAGAAACTCATCACAGTTGCCTCTGGCCAAAATGGAACTTATCCACCAAGTGTGCTGACTTCAGCCCCAGCGGAATCCAGGAGCTCAGGTGATGTGCTAAGGACTCCGTCTCTGCTTCTCTGCTCCACTTCGCTCTGTGTTGGCTGCATTCTGAGGTCAGATTACCTTAGAGGGGAAGACGGGCATGGACCTTGGCAGCCGCAGGCTTAGGTGATCCTTCATGCCTGTGACCTCTGAGAGAGACACACATACCCTTTTCCTAACATCCCTGTCAATCCCGGTTGCCTGGCTCGGGTGATGTCACCCCTTCTGTGGTGGGAGGCGCGGACATCAGACTGACGGTCCTACCCAAATCACATTGAGAAGTGGGAACATGGTTCTGACGTGAACATAGGCACCAGGCTTCCAGAAGAAGGAGTAAGAAAGGCTGGGTAAGGGAAACAAACAAAAATTGTTGTCCTCAGAGTCTTGCCATCTTCACCCCGCAGATGGGGCCATGGAGGCTCACAGAGATGGAGCTCAGAGTGGGGTCCGTCCCCCTGGATCCCTAACCACTGCACTGCCCTGCCTCACCGCGCCGTCCCTGTTCTGCCCCAGGAAGGTGGAAGACCCCACAAGCACAAAAAGGAAAGAGGCAAGGAGGGTCACAGAGAAAATGGGCTGGGGTGACTCTGAAGCAGGGTGCTGTAGGGAGCTGCCCAGAAATCCCAGCCTCACATTCAGGCCGCAGGAAGCATTTACTGAACCAGCGATGCTGAGGCTCATTGTCGGCAGGGGAGTGACCTGAAGGCGGTGGGCTGGCCGAGAAGCTGGAGAGCAGGAGGGTCTCGGTTCTGCCTCACTGCCTGGCCCGATCCAAACCTCACGGAAATTTTTTCTGCAAGAGGAACAGTTTTGTCTTCAAAGTCAAGGTGAATGTTGCCCAGGGAGGCCTCGACCAAGCAGCTGATGAAGTGCCAGCTCTATCACTCTGCCACTGTGTGTCTGTCCTTGATTAACAAGCCCCCTCCTGACCCCCCCTGCAAACATCAAATTCTCTGAATGTAAAACGCGCGCAATAAACCCTGCTTTGTCTTGCTTTCAAGGTTATTTTCGTAATAAGCTCTGTGAAGTGTAAATTGATTGGCGTCAGGGATGCGTTCATTTGTTTGCTTTAATCATGAAAATGAAAATAAAATGCAGGAAGTACGGAGACACTACAATAAGCCGCCATGTGCCCACCATGCAGGATGGTAATATGTGTCAGGGCTCTGTCACGTTTGCTTCAGAGCTTGCTTTTCTCCCACCAGTTAAAACCAAACATACACTTGAAGGTGACTCTGAAGGTGACTCGTTACCGGTCTCATTCTGCTCCCCGCTTCCTCCTAAGACACAACCACCGTCCTAAATTTGCATCAGTCTAGTCCAAAGGGCAAAGGGAGTTTATATTTGCTTGTCTATGTGTTTGCTTGCTTTTTTGCTTTCTAATTTCCACCGTCATTCCTAGCCTCACAGGTTAGCTATTGAAACTGCAGCTGCTTCCAGCTGACACTTGCAGTTTTTATTATTTATTTAATTTCTGTAGCAACCATGTATTTAAAAGCCAGGCACAGAAAGTCCCACTGCGTCTTATCTCTCTTGGGAACCTCCCTGCCCCCACATACTTTTTATGTCAATACCTGTAAGAATATAAATAAATATTTTAATAATGTATTTTTCCAATCTCCTGCTTACGCAAAGTCTTACGTCTCTGAGAGCTTGTCCAGCCGTGGCGAGGTCTTATCAGGGCTGCATGCCCCAACCATGCCCAGCCAGCCTGCTGTCCTTACTCTAGTAGCTCAAGGTTTCTAAGGCCAATGTGTCCAGTCGACCAGAGAGCCTTATCTTCCTGGGGCAAAGGGAGCCGGATGGCGACATGGCTCTAAGATACTAGACAAAGGCTACATGGGGTCACTTGAGTTCACAGCAGTGATCAGACCTGCTGGCTGGAGCAAAGAGAGGCAGGACGGTGGCAAGTATGCAGCCTTGGTCATGGAGGCAGACAGACCCAGGCTACATCTCGGGCTATATCCTTCCGGAGTACCTGCCGGGCTCTGAGCCTGTTTCTGCAGCCTGCACCTGGGGAGGGAGAGGTACCTCCCTTGCAAGTTCCTTGCGAAAACAGAGGTCAGGCAGGTAGCATCTGAATGTCTGACACTTTCTTACCAGACATAATAGCTGACGAGAAGGAGTGGGAAGTTGGGTTCTATGGGAAAGCAGAGGACGGGACAGTGTAGCCTAGGGAGCAAGCATCCAAGGAGTGAGAGAGAGGAGAAATAAACGTTCAAAACACAGCAAAAATCGCCCAGTAGAAAAGCTCTCCGGGGAACCCACTGACAGTTCATGCTAAGTGGAGGGGAGGTAAGGTGACATTTTCAGGGAAGAGCACCCCGCTCTCAGCACTGTGGTTAGTCCTCACTGTGAATCTTCCCACTGTGCTCAGTGTCTATACAGCATAGCTCAGAGGCAGGGGGCCTGGGTTCACATCCTAGATTTGCTTTGAACTTACTGTGTGGCCTAGAACAAGTTGATGGCCCTCTCTGAGCCTTAGTTAAATGAAGGGGTAAATGCTCTACTTGACAAGACTACCCTGGGGCCCAGTTTCTCAGCTTGTGAGGATGCTTTGGGTTCGCTGTAGGAACTCAGGGCTGACATATACAAGGCTGTCCTTGGGGCTTTCTGGGCAGCTGCCTCCCGCTCCTCTTCAGGTCTTCCCCCAGTGGGAGTCCTAGCCTCATGTGCATTTATACTCATCAACTTTTTATTGGACAGTTGATCTTTAAGTCATACTAGTTGCGCCACTTGACTTTGCCTCCATTGCTTTGGCCTTGCCGAGTTGGGGAGGGGAACAGCCCCCTGCTCTCGCCTGAGGAGAGACTTGGCCAACCCCCTCACATCTACCCTGACCACTTTCACCAGCGCCTAATTTTGTCTCCTGTCTTGTTCACCATTCGTTCATGTGGATGCATCTTTCCTGCCCAGGTGTCTCTTGGATTAGCACAGAGGTGTTGTTAACTCACGGTGGGAGTACTGTGTAATACATACAGAGAATACAGACTCAGCGTCAGGTAGGCTCTGGGATTGGAACCTCCCCTGCAACTGATGACCCATGTGACTCAGGGATCTCATTTCATTTCTCTAAGACTCTACTTCTGTATCTGTAAGTATGAATAAGTATAGATAAATATTATCTACAACTAAGATTGTTGTAAGGAATAAATTAGATAATACATCGCCAATGACTGGCAAAGATGATATGTCTACAGGGGGTAGATGTATAAATATCTTGTCTAGTTAAGTAAAGCAGGAGCCCCTTGAGAAGCAGGGGCTGTGGTTTTTTATTTCCTTTTAACCTCTTCTCACGTAGTATCCGCTGGTGCATAGGGTTGCTGGGCTGCACCTGCTTTTATTATAGCTTCAGCCAAGGCACTTGGGTGCACATAGATTTCTAGAAACTCTGTAAAGTGAACAAACAGCTGTTTAAATAGACACAGAGGGGCTAGCCTTCCTACGTCTTTGAGCTTGTGAAAACCGTAATCCTCCTTCTCCTCCTCTTTCTCCGCCTCCTGCCGTCCCCAGCTTTCCCATGTTGAGTGTGGGGAAAAGAGCACCTTGCCCTGAGCAGGGCACATGCTATTTCTTACATTCTACCCCCAGTCCACACACACACATACACACATACACAGGCACACGGGCATTTACATCTATATCTTCATTTATTCCGTAAATATTTATTGAAGACTTACCAAGTGATCTAGCACAGTTTTTGCCACTAGGGATCTATCAGTGAATAAAACAGAGTATATCTTTGTTATTGTGAGTTTTATATTCAAGTGGGAATGACAGACAACATCAATAAATGTAACAAACAAGAATATTGCATAACATATTTGAAAATCCTAAATATTATAAACAAAATATAGAGCTGGGTAAATCGGTAGCCTAACGCGCTTCTAGGTGTAGCAGTTGGGATGTTGTCGAAAAATAAAAGGGAACCCCACCGAAAAGTGCATTGGCACCAAGATTTGAAGGAGGCAAGGAAAGGAACTGGAGAGAGAACGTCTCAGACAGAGAGAGAAAGCCATGCAGGTTGTTGAGAGTGTGCCAAAGGTTCAAGGTGAAGCCACACTAGATTGAAAACAGGTTTTTTTGTTTGTTTGTTTATTAAAGAGATAGGAAATGCAGATGAGGATCATTAAAAACACTAATTCTTACCATGGATGGAGCTGTTACCATCTGTCAAGAATTTGGCTAAGGGTGTATTCTCTACTCTGAGAAACCCTAACAACCCCCAGGAGGCAGGCAGAACTGTTCATTTTATTGACAAGGAAACCGAGGCTGGAGGAGGTGCTGTATGCCCCCGTCTCACAGAGCCCATAAGCAACAGAGAGGGTATTTGAACTCAAATGACATTTAAACACAGAGCTTTTTCCCTAAGCTCAGACTCCTACCTTTACATTTAAATCAAATCCATGACCATCCACTTTAGGTTTCTTTAAGGTCCTCTGATATCCCTTCAAGTAACCCTTTCTGCTTACAGGAGCAAGTAAGGGACAAGCGCTGGGGCAGCGGGTGTTCAAACTCAGAATTCAGAAAGCTACAGATACAAGAGACCAAGGCACCGAATTCCTGCCCTGACCAACCTATTGAGGCAGGGTCCTTCTAAACTGACATCATATTTTTTATGGAGCTTTTTATTTATTTCTTTTTAGATCTAATTCACATACCATGAAATTCACCTTTAAATTCAGCCTTTTAAAGTATACAATTTAGTGGGTTTAAGGATGTTCACAAAGTTGTGAAGCCATCACCGCTGATTTCAGAACATTTTAATCGTCTGAAAAAGGAACTCAATGCCCATTTCCAGTCACTCCCTTAGCCCCTGCCTTACAGCCTGGCAACCGCTAATCTACTTTCTGTCTCTAGGAAGTTGCCTATTGTGTGCATTTCATATTAATGAAATCATACAATGTATGGTCTTTTCAGCCTGGATCCTTTCACTTAGCATAATGTTTTCAAGGTTCAGTGGTATTGTAGTGTGAATAAGGACTTTATTGCATTTTATGGTTGAATAATATTCAATTGTATGAAAATATATCATTTTCTTCATCTATTCATCCGTTGATGGACATTTAAGTTGCTTTCCACTTTTCTTGGCCACTAAAAATAATTCAGCTATGCAAATTTGTGTACAGATTTTTCTATAGACATGTTTTCTTTTTTTAAAAAAAGTTTGTTTTAAAAAGATTTTGTTTGTTTATTTTTTGGAAAGAAGGGAAGGGAGAGAGAAAGCGAGGGAGGAAAAACATTGATGTGTGAGAGAAACATCGATCGGTTGCCTCTTGCATGTGCCCCAACCCGGGGTGGAGGGACCTGGCCTGCAACACAGGCGTGTACCCTGTCTGGGAATCGAACTGGTGACCTTTCAGTTTGCAGGATGGCACCCAACCCACTGAGCCACACCAGTCAGGACTATAGACATACATTTTCAACTCTCTTGGGTACATACCTAGGAATAGAATTTTTAAAGAGACTGTTCTTTCCCCATTGGATTATCTTGGCACTCTTACTGAAAGTCAGTTCATTATAAATGTATGAGATAATTTCTGCACTCAGTTTTACTCCATTGATCTATATCTATCCTTATATCAGTATCAGACAGTATTGACTACTGTGATTTTGTAGTAATTTTTGAAACCAGAAAGTGTGAGTCTTCCAACCTTGTTTTCTTTCCCAAGATGATTTTGGAGTAACTTGTCAATTTTTTGCAAAAAACAAACAAACAAACAAACAAACAAAAACAGCTAGAATTTTGATAGAGGTTATATTGAGTCTATAAATAAATTTGGGGTTCTTTTTTATTTTAATGATGCTAAGCCTTCCAATCCATGAATTTTTATTTAGGCCTTCTTTAATTTCTTTCAATGATGTTTTGTAGTTTTTAGTGTATATGTCTTACATTCCTTTTGTTAACTTTATTCTTAAGTGTTTGATTCATTTTGATGCTACAGAAAATGGAATTATTTTTTTAAATTTTATTTCCTGGTGGTTTATTGCTAGTATATTGAAATACAGTTGACTTTTGTATATTAATCTTTTAACATGTAACCTTACTGGACTTGTTTCTTTTTAGATCTACTTTTGAGAATTCCTTTGTTTTTCTATATGAAAGATCATGTCATCTTCAAATAGAGATAATTTTATATTTTCCTTTACTATTTCGATGACTTTTATTTCTCCTTCTTGCTTAATTGCCCTGTCTAGATCCTTCAGTACAATGTTGAATAGAAATAGTGAAAGTGGACATCCTAGTCTTATTCCTGATCTTAAGGGCAAAGCTTTCAGTCTTTACCATTAAGTGCGATGTTGGCTGTGGGTTTTCCACAAATGCCCTTTATCAAGTGTGGGAAGGTCCCTTTATTTATAGTTTGTTGAATGTTTTTTTTCCTGAAAGGGTGTTCGGTTTTGTAAAAGCCTTTTCTTTGTTTATAGAGATGATAGTGTAATTTTTATTCCTTATTCTACTAGTACAATGTGTTATATTGATTGACTTTCATAGGCTGAATCTTACTTTCATAGGATAAATCCTACTTGGTCATAGCATTTAATTTTTTATATGTTACTGGATTTTGCTCATATCTTGTTGTGTCTATATTTATAAGGGTTATTGGACTTTCCCCGTGGTGTCTTTGTCTGGTTTTGGTATCAGAGTAATCCTGGCTTCATACAATTTTATTGTTTTGAAAGAGTTTGTAAAAGATTGGTATTAATTGGTGTTCACATTTGGTAGAGTCACTGGTAAAGACATTCTGGCAACTCATTGTTTTATAGGAAAAGAAAGCATGATGCATGGGGAGAAACTCCACCCAAGCCCATAATATTTACCAGAGGCAAAGCCGGGGTAGCCCAGAGTTCAGACCTATCTCAGACAGTAGTTCAGAGTGTGCATTGTCTCTGATTCTCATAGTACTACTGAAAGCAGGTATTGTCAAAATGTAACAGGTGAAGAAACTGAGGCTCAGAAGCCTGCTGTGACTTGCCCACACACCAAGTGGCTGAGCTGAAGCTCTAATGGACATTATGAAAACAATGGCCTTATTGCTTATAGCACCCAACAGGAGCACTTTCTTTGCCCAGGGGGTTGATTTTCAAGAAGCGTTGTTCCCTTTGTATCTTACTTGGGTACTATGAATAAGCAAGACAAGCAAGATAACATTTACTGTACGGAGCACTATCCTAGGTGTTTTCCATATTCTTTCTTACAACAATCTTATGAGACAGCTATTGCTGATTTCATTTTACAGATATGGAAACCGAGGCTCTCAAAGATGATAGGAATAGGAAATAGAGACATGATACAAATTGATCCCTTCAGACTCCAAGTGCAGGGCTTGTCCTTTCTCCCCAAACCCATCCTTCCATCCGCCCACGGGAGAGCACAGCTCACACATAGGGTGGAGACTGAGCTTAGCTTGAACTAAATAAGAATCATCCCGCCTGAAGTGTTCCCTAACTTAATGTCCAAGACTGAATCCAAGTTGGTGGCCTCTGCTTGGCCTACTCTCCTCTGGACTTGGCTTTGGCAAAAAGCAATCTCAAAAGGCACCACGTGAGAAGAAAAAGACTTCAGATGTGGGAAGAGGAGCCATGTCATTGTTGAAAGGGGTGACCAGTGATGGTGTTCCTGTACTAAACTCCTTCTTGTCAAAAGTTGGGAACATGGAGTTCATCCTCCTAATAACTAACCTCCTCTGAACTGTGACTCAAGACCCAGTTGGGACCAATGAATATCTAATAACTCTATCTATTTGGAAACAGCACTGGACTTTGAGTTCAGAGACCTATGCCGGCGCCTGGCTGAACTATATCTGCACAGTCTTTGGAAAGTCAATTCAAATTTCCATGGCTCACTTGCCTCCTTGTAAAATGGATTTAATAACACACACCCCTTAGGCAGTTGTAAAGAGAACAGGAGACGACTGTATAAAAGCTCCCAGCACTGGGTCTGGTATGGGGTAGGTGCCCAGGAAATGGACATGGAACCTCTAAGGTACTTTCACATCCATAACAACCATTTGGTCCTCAGAGCATCCTTGTGGGTGTCGAGAGGTACCTGAAGCACGGAGAGATCAAAGAGTCTGGCCAAAGCCACATAGCTCATTAACAAGGTTAATCCTACAAATCATGGCCTCTCTCAATCCAACATACTTCCAAGTCATGCTTCCCTGCAGAACATTTCTTTAACTGAAGTCACTTAAAAATTATTGTTTTTTTAATCTCAGTTTCAGAGATAAACTCTGCCCACTATACAATAAAGATTTAAGAAAAAAAGGCCACGATTTGCTTTAAAGATCCCCTTTAAAGATCAAGCATTCATGCTTAATTCCTCTTGACTTGAAACCATAGAATTAGTCTGTGTCTGCTTTACCCCAAAACAACCTATCAGAAGATGAACAGCCTCCATCTAAGAACTGTGGTCGGTTCAACTATGTGTTATCATGTATTCCACTCCCTGAAAATAAAGAGGAAGAGAGGGGGGAAGAGAAGGGAAGGGACAGAAAAGAAAATGAAGGACAAGGACAAGAACTGCCGTGAAGCCAAGTCAAGTGCCAATCTGAATTTTTTCTTCACAAGGAGTCAGATTGTACTTGACAGGTGAATAAATTAGCTCCGACAGGTTGTTTGCATAGTATTTGTATATTAAAATCCCTTGACATATTCACTCCTCTAATGCTTTTTGGGTGGGGAGGATAAGGATCATCACCATTTATTTAAAAAGGAAAAAATGGGATTCTTGTAGGTGGTTGACATTCTGGGGTGGCGGGCACAGCTGACAGGATACCCAGGTGGCCTGCATGTCTACAGCTTCATCCAATCCAGTATTTTAAAGAAAGGAGGGACACACCTGAAGCCAGCTTGGGTCGGGGCCAGAATTCATTTCTATCCAAGTGCTCATAGCACTGCATCCCATTTCTTGTTACCCTGGCCACCTCCCTGTTCTCCTGTGAGCTCCCTGAAAGCAAAGACACCTCCATGAGCGTGTCTCCCCCACTGAGCAGAGTCCCAGCACCTCGCGGGTGTCCTGTTGGTGCAGACACGGACAGAGCGAAGCTGCTGTGAAGACCACCGGCTCCTCAGTCAGGTGTTGGAGATAAACGCCTCCTGCTTTAATTGTACATCCATTTATATTTATTTCATTTTAAATGTCAGCACTATAATCACCCATTTCTGAGTTCTGGTGTTCTTGGCACTGTGAACTTCAGGGTAATGCTCACATCCCGTTGAAGTTCGGGGACTTGGCAGACAGAGCAGTGGCTGTCCAGCACTGATTCTGGATTGCTGTAATCTCTGCCTGAGCTTCGCACCAACATCGGTTTCAGACTCGGCCTCCGATCTGAGCTCCCATTGCTGCCACCCCCACCCCAATTCTTTCCTTCTTAGCTCATGAACTTGGCGGGGTTGAAGGGAGTGCAAGGAGGGGGAGCTGATGTTTAGGGTCCAAACAGACTGCCTCACCTCTGTCCCAGGAAGAGTTTCCCAATCATGGGTTGTTTCCAAAGGAGAAACCAGGACTCTCCAGTCCTTAGCACCGTGATGGTCTCTCTGCTGGAATTCAATATTTATGTTGGTAGAAAGCATGGGTTGTATGCCTGAGCTGGGAGATAAGAAGGTTGTTTTTTGGTGCTGGGGAGTGGGAGGGCTACCTGTGGAGCAGGGCAGGGATCCATAGCAACCCCTGGCTGCCCGTTCTCAAATCTCACTTTATACTCCTGGATAAAAGGAGAACGGATGTATTTTGCCTGGTGACCAGCACCCAGCTGGGGGGAACTTCTCATATCTGAATTCTGGCAGCTGGTCCGCACCATCTTGCCCAATGTCCTCATTTCACAGGCTGGGAACCCCAGGGCACGGCACAGCGGTACTTGCCCAAGGCCACGCTGCTTATTCAGTGTCTGAACCCGAACTGGAGTTGAGATCTTCAGCAGGCAGCTCTGACATGAGACCTGGAGACAGAAGAGCTTGGTGACCTTGGATAGTCACCTGAACTCTTTGAGCCTATGCATGAAACAGGAATGATTTCTAACTCTGGGATCAAATGAAATAATGTACACAAATGATTTTATGTTGAGCACTGTCAAAGCTCTAGATCAGGGTCAACAAACTTTTCTCTAAAAGTCCAGCTAGTAACTATTTTAGGCCTTGTGGGCCATATGGTCTCCGTTGCAGTCCCTGAACTCTGCCACTGCAGTGTGAAAGCATCCACAGACAAGATGTTTTAAGTAAATGAGCGTGGCAGTGGTCCATTCAAACATTATTTACAAAAACAGGCAGCAGACCAGATTGGGCCCGTGGGCCGTAGGTTGCTGACCCCTGCTCTAGGTGCTTGGAAGTTGTTACAGTTACTGTTGATGACATACAAATGACCTTGAAATGTAGTGGCTTACAACAACCATTTAATTATGCAGAGAGGTTTTATGGGTCCAGCATTAAGACAGGCCACAGCAGGTTGGGCGGTCTTTGCTCCATGATGTCCGGGGCCTCAGTTTCAAGGATTTAAATATTGGGATGACTTGACGACTTGGGCTGAAATTCCCCGAAGGCTCCTTTACTCATCCATCCGGAGCCTAGGCTGGGATGCCTGAACCCCAGGGCCACTGAGGTACCCTCAGTGGCTGTTCCATGTGGCCTGGCTTCCTCACTCCAGGATGTCTTGCATGGAGGCTCAGGGCTCCAAGTGAGAGAGTTTCCATGAGCAAGGTGCAAGTCATGTAGCCTTTTATGGACCAGACTCAGAAATCACCCAGTGTTTCTTCCTCTGTGCTCTTAGTCAAAGTGCCCGTGAACCTGCCCACATTCAAGGTGAAGGGACATAGAACCTCCGCCCCTCAATGGCTGCAATGTCAAAGAATTTGCGGGGGTGAGGGAGCTCATTTTAAAACCATTATAGAAGAGATTAACAATGTAAACACATATACACATTGAATAATGGTGAAAGCTTACTTACCATTCACCATGTGCCAGGTACTGTTTGGAGTACTTCATCCTTCTAATATCCTTTTGAAGGTGGTAATAGTATCATTCACAGTGTAAAGATAAGAAACACTGAAGAACGGAGAGATTAATTAACTTGCCCAGGATAGTTAATAGTCCCTGTTGCCCAGGGACAGAGGTGAGGCAGTCTGTTTGGACCCTAAACATCAGCTCCCCCTCCTTGCACTCCCTTCAACCCCTCCAAGTTCATGAGCTAAGAGGGAAAGAAGGATATAAATCAGTAGATTGGAGAACCAACATCTGAACTTGGGTAGTCAAGCTCCAAAGACTGTTGTAACCACACATACTGCACGCTGCTTCATTGACGTCATGGAATGACAATGCTCTTTCTACTCCCCAAACAGAGCTGGATTAAGACTGCAAGTCTTTGGACTGCCACGTGTCTAGCAAGTTTTCCTGCCAATAATTAATTACAAACATTATTACACACCTGTTTGGGGTCCAGACAGTTCTGTGCACCATGGGTAATGAAAGGGAAGGGGGATGATATTTAATTATATTCATAAGAAACTTAAAATATAGGTAGGAGGATTGAATTCTGTTGTAATTCTCACAACCCCATGAGATGGAACCTTTGTCCCCACTTTACAGATAAGAAAACCAAGGCCCAATGGTTAAGTTGCTTCTTGCCTGATGGAGTGGATAGTCCAACCCAGAGCAGTCTGATATGGAAGCCCGTGTTCTTTGCCATACGCTCCAATAGAGAAAGATCTGGAATGGATATCACCATCTCTTCAGAAGGAAAGATCCCCAGTCTCTAGAATAATATCAGATCCAGCCTGTCCCTCAGAGGTGGTCTTGATTTAGTTCTCTCACTGCAGAGACGAAAGAATGCGACCCAGGGAAGGGCAGTTAGGTGCCCCTGGCCTTCCAGCTGCTTAGACCCAGAGCCGGAGCTGCCACATTGTGCTGGGAATGGCAGGGAGGGGAGTGATGGTAGTTGGAGGGAGGGGGGCAGCAAACTAAAGGGAAGTTGTTTGCCAAAGCTATGTGGAGGGAAGGAGCATTTTACAAGACCAGGGCTTCTGGCCTGGAAACATCTGTTTCCCTTCAAATCAGCGAGGAGACTTTTGCCTCCCCAAAATGCCTAAATCATGTGGCGGCTGGGGAAGAACAGGCGTTGGCCTGGAGACTTCAAACGCATTCTCCCGTACTCTCGGGGACCTGGTCCTGACTCGGGCCTCTGGGGCTCTGTCCCTGCTCTTACCCCCTGTCAGATCCGTGAGAAGCTCTCACCGCCAATTAACTTCTCAGTTTCATTCTCTCACCCCTGCTGCGAGGGGGCCTGGGGGTCTTAGATGGGACCAACAACAGCTTCCTCTCCACCCACCCTCCTCTGATCTCCACTAGGACAACTTACTCTGCTCGTGGGGGGCGGGGAGTCAGAGTCCTGGGTCAAGGCATGGTAATAATACCATCGAGAATAATACGCGCAGCAGTCTCTCATGGAGTGCTAGCCCATGTCAAGCATCATGGTGAACACTGCTATGCCACATTTCATTCATTCTAAAAGAGACCCTATGCAATGGGATTTAATGTTATGATTCCTGTTTTACAGGCGAGTACATTGAGGCAAGGCCTCACAACACGGGGGCCTGGAATTTAAAACCAAAATTACCTGATTCCAGAGCTACGTTTTCAGCTATTCCATTCTTTTGCCTCCTCTAGTAACCCTTCAATCTCATCATGTTTTGTTCATTTTACAGATGGAAAAACTGATTTTCAGAACTGATTTCCAGCTCATTGTTGACTGAGTTATTCACTCAGTCTGTCATTCATTCTGGAAAGTATTTGCTGGGCACCTCGTGATTTCGGTAGCTGAGCACCAGATGTAGGCAGAGAGAGATGGGCAGAGCTAAATTCTGGTCCTGAAGACACGCACGCACTCATGGGGGCAACAGAGAGGTGTATGGGCGCTGACCTACCTGTGCGACGTGTGCTGTAACAGGGTATCTCGCAGGGAGAAAGGCTTTCCAGAGGAGATGAGGTTTGACCGATGCTTCAAGGACAAGGTGGAGACGGTCCGGTGGAGAAGGGGGAGGGCGGCGCAGACAGAGGGTACAGCATGCACAAAGGCAAAGAGGCGGAATCCACGTTCTGGAAGTATTAGCAGCTGGATGTGGCCCTACTGTGAAAAAGGGTGGCGAGCAGGTTGGTAGACAAGGCTGGAGCCGTGGCCACAGTTCATGTGCGACTCAGTGATAGACAACTGTTCAATGAATGAACATCGAGACCCAGCGTTCAGGGCCCCTGGTAAGAAATTTGGGCTTTGTTCTGGGGATGTTGGAGAAACATTCAAAAAATACTTCGCATTCGAATCGTCAGTCCGAAGGCACTTCCCCACGTGTTGAAATCTCAATACACCAAGACCATATTGCTTTAGGCACGCAGGATCTCACAGCCCACAGTCTGTGGAAAAGCTGGGACAGGGACTCAGGTGTTTGGCCACCTTGGCCAGTGTTCTTTCCCCTGAAACAAGGTCAGAGGGAAAAATAGCAAGTATTCGAGTCTGGAGCTCCAGACTCCTAAGCAGCCAATCCCACTTCATCCTTGGAGCACCTCTTTGATAATAAAAGTACCCCATCCCACTTCATCCTTGGAGCATCTCTTATAATAAAAGTACCCCGCAGGTGTGGTAGAACCAAAGTCGGCCAGGTATACAGGAAGCAGGGTGATGCAGAGTAGAAGCACAAGGAGGAGTCAGAAAAGCCATTGTCTTAACCCTGAATTTATTGGCAATGGGTCCTTGCTCGTCTTTTTCATCTCTGGGTGCCAGTTTCCCCTCCTGGAACATGAGGATGTGGAGTTTGAGGATGGCTCAGGAGTTCTAGTTCAAATTTCAGTGGATCACAGCCTGTCTCAGTGGGCAAAGGAAAATGAAAGAAATGATCAGACATAGCTGGCACCCCTCTCGATCCCCTGAGGAACACAGCGCTCTGACTGGGACCTCTCTCAGTCCCTATGTCTCCCCCGTTCACCCTGCTTTATGGGCATGTACATGGGGCTGTCTCTCCATCTCTCCCTCTCCCTTTTCCTCTTCCTTCTCCACGTCAGGGGCCGCCACGCTGTTCCCCTCACAAAGAGCCCCCGCCAGGCCCTGCCTGGTCCCCTAACAGCTTTCAGATGTGTCTCTGGAACAGTTCTACAATTACAGCTGAGACAGGCAGAAAGCGTATGGCCTTGTGACTTTTGACCCAGGCCTGTGAGGTTGACATCTTCCTCTTTCTCCACCCCTCCGCCCCCACCGGCAGGGTGGCCTGAGGCCTCCTCCATCCTGAGGCCTCCACGGACACGTTTGGTTACTATCCTAATACAAGTAGAAGCTCCTTTTAGGGAGCAGAGATTGCACCAGGCCTGTTACGATCAAAATGCCATTGAGTCCCGATCCCCAACTTGTGAGGTAGATAATTTCACCCTATTTGACAGGTGCAGAGACTGAGGCTCAGAGAAGGTGAAGCGACTTCCCAGAGAATGCCCAGCCAGCAAATGGGGAAAACAAGGATTCTACCCACGCTTTATATCCTGAACACCTAAGACTGCTTCTTCCCCGAGTACTATTATTCACACTGCCTGGCTAAGCAGAGAGGTGACCTTGGACCCTGTTGGTGGAGGAAATGTATTGCAGAAGCACCATGGAAACCTAAGTAGCCAATGGGAAAGCAGTGTTTAAAAAAAAAGTCCGCCTCTTCATGTTTTGAGACTCATTCACATATTCCATTCACTCCAGCCTTTTATGTTTCCCTCAGTTGAAACGCATCCTCTTTTCTTCCACTCCAAGGAAAAAATTTTCTAATGTGTACTGCTGCACAAATAAGTGCTCTTATGTGGTCTTTATTAAAAGCTGTACCTTGCAAGCCACTTCTCCTGTGTCACTCCATGGAATCCTTGAGACAGCCATGTACTGTCTCCTCAAGTGTTCCCATATTGTTGATGCAGAAACTGAAATTGAGAAATGAGAGGTGATATGCTCAAGTTCATTTCTTTACTCTCATACTTACTCAGTATCTGCCATGTACACAGTACTGGGTTACATGCTGGGGATATAGCAGTACCCAAGCTGAAGTAGACACCCTTTGGGAGCTACAGGCTGGGGTTCGGATCCTGCCTCTGCCACTTTCTAGATGAGTCGTTGCACGGTAGTAAGTGCTTACGCAGTGCTCTCCTTACCTCCCCATTTTGCTACTCACTCGTTCTCACATCCTGGAGTTTCCTTGTGATCTTATTTTCGGCGCCTCTGCAAGACTGCCCAATCTGAACTCGCCTCAAGCAGCACTTCCGGTTCACACCCCTGCACCCTGACCTGCCACGGGTGCCTGATGCTGCAGGCACTCCCCGCTGGTTAGTCATGTAGCAGCCGTCTTGGTTAACGTCTCCTTTTGTGGTGTGCAGTGCTTGTGTTCATGTTGCCCTTATTTTACTTCATAAAGGCCCCAAAGCACAAGAGCATGATGTTGGCATAGTTTGGATACGTCAAACTATAAGGAGAAGCCGTAAAGTGCCCCCTTAAGTGGAAAGGTGGAAGTTCTCAACTTAATAAGGAAAGAAAAAAAGTGTGTATGTTGAGGTTGCTAAGAATGAGTCTTCTCTCCATGAAACTGCCTAAAAGTTCTTATTATAGGAAAAAAAACATTGTAGGTATAGAGTTGGGTCCTAGCTATGGTTTCCAGCATCCACCGAGGGTCAGAGAACATACCTTCCATGGATAAGGGGGGACTACTGTATACTGCGGTTAAGAGCATCATCTTTGGATTCAGGCAGACCTACGCTCAAATCCTCTTTAGCTACTTAATAAAAGGTCCATTCCGTGGCATCTTTGGAACCAATGTGTTTATCAGTAAAATGTACACAATCAGAGCGCCCAACTCCTACAGGATGAAGAGTAACCGGAATAGCGCACGCAAGTGACCCGGCATCTGCGAGCACGCTTCCGCTGCTGCCACGCCTGCCGTCACACCCAGGCCGCGTCCTGGGCTGCCTGGGCTTCAGCTGACAATTTTGCGAGGAGGGACTTGTTTCTCCTTTTCACATCTGGGGAGACTGAGGATCACAGAGGATGAGCAATTAGCCTACGGTCATACCCTTAGTGAACCGCAGAGCCAAGGTTTCTCAGATGCCCATGGGGCGACAAGGCTCCTTCGGCATCCGCACAGCATGCCGCCGGGGCTCTGGGTTACCTGATCCCTCTTTGACATGTGCCATCCCCCCCCCCCGCCCCCCCCCCTCCAAGTCCCCTTTGCAGCCAGAAGGCTCGGTGCTGACATTCCTGTAGAGCTAGGAGGTGTCTCTGGGGGGGGTGTCATGGCCCTAGTGACAGTGTCCCATTGCAGCAAAGAATGTGGAGCATATACGGTCATGGGGCTTGTTGTCAGCCTGGCTCATGGCATCACAAACACAGGGCTGGCCCGATCGATTGATGAATTCCTTTGTGTACCAACAACATGGACTTCCTATTGCTTGTTATTTCAACTAGGGAAGAAAAGACAGGCTGGTGCTACTGTGTTTCCTTAATTACAATGAAAGTCCCAATTAGTAGCAGGGAATAAGTTAGAAACATATCCTTGGGTTGGGTTAAGTACTTTTAGCAGTTCTTTAAAAGAGAAAAAAGAGAAGTCGAGCTATTTTAAAGAGATTTTACACACACACACACACACACACACACACACACAGACAAGTGGTCTTTTTTTTTTTTTTCCATAGAGATACTGGCTTCTGCTTACTTGTGACCCTTGTACCCAGAAGTTCTGATTCATGGGGTCTTTTGCAAAAACAACCATTGGGGCATCAGGGCATCAGGTATCCATGCTGGGGGGGCCCGTGTAGAGGACCAAGTACCGACCCTCGAAGCCAGTGAGGGTAGAGCTGGGGCAGCAATAGCAGCTGAGAGCAAAGGGTCCAGATTTAAAGTGGACAAACCACGGTGCAGATCTTGGCTCTTTTCATTTTCTAACTCTGTGACTTTGGACACATTGCTTAACTTTTTTTATCTTCAGTTTCCTGCCCTGAAAGGCAGAGATAATAAGAGTGATTATTTATAAAAACATATGAAATGGCTCTGTCTCATCATAGTTGGGCTTAAGCAAGTGTGCCTAATGAAATTGTATTTGTGCAGAGTTGATATTCACAGACCTTTGGCCAGAAGATGGAGATGCCAATTTTTAAATTCTTGGGCTTTGGAGTCAGACAAACCTAGGCTTAAACTGCCATTCCTAGTCATTATTATTATATAGTTCTAGGCAAGCTGCTTCCCCTTTCTGAGCCTCATATAAAATGAAGAGAGTAATAATAGTAGCTATCTTTTAGGATTGTGTGGGGGAAATAGTGATAATGCAGATAAAACTGCTTACCTCAGTGCTTAATACACAGTAAAGTCTTAGTACATATTAATTGAGTTTTACAGCCAACTCATATTTATTAAGTGTTCGATATGTGTAGTCAATCAGGGCTCAACATTCTGCAACTGAGAGACTATAGTGTTAGCCCATTGTATAACATGAGGTGAGTTGAGGTACTGGGGCAGGAGAAAAGGAAGAGGTCCCCTGGGGCCACAGTTTCTTCTGCTTAACTCAGGGAACCCTCTTCCCGTGCCACACTACTGCCTCTATCCTTGAAGACAAATGAAAGAGGACAACTTGACAAAGACAAGGCACTGAGATGCTTAACCCTTCTATTCAGATTGCTCCTGGCCTCCAAGGCTCACCTCCTCTTGGAGGCCTTCTATGCTCCTTAGGCTTTGTTTACACCACAGAACTTTGCAATCTGGGGATGGCAAGAATCAGCGCCTTCTCAAGGCAGAACTTAATCCACCAGGTCCAATCTGCAGTTTATGAGCTTGCTCTTTCTAATGCCACACTGTCTGTCTACTTCTCCAGTACCAAAGGGAGCCTCAAGTGACATCCTGGAAAGGTGGGGACATGTCTTGTATCTAAAATAACTCTGAGACTCCCTATCATGGCCCACAAGATTCCCACCGATTTCCCACGTCATGTCATTTTGCTACAGCCACATCAGCTGCCTATCCCTCCAACAGTCTGGGATCCTTCTCCCCCCCAAGGCCTTTGCAGTTGCCACCCTCCCTGCCTGGAAAGCTCTTGCCTGAGGTCTTCCTCCCATAAGGCAGTTCCTCCTCATTGTTCGGTTCTCAGCTCAAACCTTCTCTTCACAGCAAGGCCCTGATGGACAAACCCGTCTCAAGCACCCCCATTTCCCCTCCACATTAGTCTTCTTCACCTTATCCTATTATATTACTTCTCACATTTACTGTTATGCAATATTTTGTTTACTTTTTTATTCATTTGATACAAGCCGGGACCTTGAATCTCATGCTCATCGTTATGACTAGAGCCCCTAAAATAATCCTTGGTACATAGCTGAAGCTCAATAATGAAATAAGTGAATGGAATAATACAAGGGAGTACACTCAGCTATCCAGGATAGCCTTGGGGTTCACTTCTGAAGTGCCGGACTCAGATGGCTCTGTTCCTCAGTAACTATGAGCCCATGGAAAGATACACAGTCTAAGTGTCAGTTTCCTCATTGGTAAAATGTAGGTGATAATAATCCCTGTGTTCTAGGCTTGCTTGCTTTTAAATGAATAGATAAAGTGCAAAGTGCCGAGGAGGTAGTTGATGCTCAGTAAATGCTTTATAATTATCCCCCCCACAAATCATTTCTCCTATACCCTGAGTTTTCTTAACCACACCCGTGCTATGATTTTTTTGTTCCTCCTTGCACTAATTGCTCAGGGCTTCTCTGAAGTCACAGCCCAGTGCTCTGTTTTCTTGCTGTGCCATGTAGGTTCACTCTGTATGCTGTGGATACACGAGGGAGGCACTCGGAGCTCAGCACAGTGACCCTGAGGACAGCCTGTCCCCTGGTAGATGACAACAAGGCAGAAGGTAGGTGACTCAGATATTATCTCTAAGTTTTGTACCCACCAGTCACTAACCATCAGCCCTTTCCTGTCCCAACACATCTTAGCATGGGGAAGAGAAAGCGACAGAACTGAGGGAGGAGGAACGCTGAGCTAAGTTCTTCATCACCATGAAGGGTACCAACAGGGCCAACAATACCTTTGCCAGTGGGCAGACTTGCTCCTTTTTTTATGGACTCTGTCTATGTTTTGATTTAAGTCAAGGAGTGACAGAGGGCCAGAGCCCCAGGCCTGTGTCTGGACCCTCAGCCTAGTCTTCTCAGAAACCAATCACTTTCATTCATTTTGGTGTGTGCTGGAGCTAGCAAATCAGTGGCACCTAGAAGACCACTTCACCTGCTGTGCCCATGCTCACGCCATGGCACATGCCATGGCACACTTTCCCTTCTAGCTCTGGGCGGGGGGGGGGGGGGCTCAGAATCCTCAACATAGAGCTGCACTGAGCAACTGTCAGTCAGAGTTAGCGTGCAAGATGCAAGGTTTTTGCTGCTCCTTGTCCATGAGCCTGACAAAATAGAACCAAATGATCACCTCCACCATACACTTCATTCTTGGGCCATGTGTAGGTACAGTCTACCCTTCAGGACTGGCAAAGATGTGATAGTAGCTCGCAGGTCCTGGTGGCCCACTTCAAGGTGAGCAAGTACTTTCTAAGAGCCCTGGAACAAGATTGCAGAAGAAACACAGTCCCCACCTTCTAGGAGTTCACATTCCAGAGGGAGAAAGACGTTTCTACCAAAGGCTCGGTAACAAATTTTACATGCAAGTAGATGAGAGGAAATGGTGAGTTATTCAGTCACAAAGGCAAAGGGGTTTGAAATGTTTTCCTGATGATTTTATTATATTATTACTATTTAAAAATAGTAGATTCACATTGTTAACAAAGAAAAATAGCCCTGGCTGGTATGGCTCAAAGGATTGAGTGCCAGCCTGTGAGCCAAAGGATCATGTGTTTGATTTCCAGTCAAGGCACATGCCTGGGTTGTGGGCCAGGTCCCTGGTTGGAGGTGCATGAGAGGCAACCATACATCGATGTTTCTCTCCCTTTCTTTCTCCCTCCTTTCCCCTCTCTCTAGAAATAAGTAAATAAAATCTTTAAAAAATGAGAAAAATAAAAATCAGAGTAGGAAATAATGCAAAGTAAATGCTCCTTTTGTCCCAACTCCAAATCCCCCTGATTCTCCTAGAGGCAACTGTTGCTAGCAATGACTTGGTGACATATATAAATTTTGATTGGAGACTTCAAAGGTGAAATGATGTGCTTTCTACTCAGAGAGAAGCCCATGATGAATTGAAGCTACATCAATTAGTAGGAATAGCTGAAGGAATACGAATGGTCATGAATGGCAAGCGGAATTTTTTTTAATGGAGACCTATCAGAGCCGATCAGAGAAATATGTTAGAAAAATGGCAGAGGAAAGACAGAAGGAGACTGTTGAGATGAGCCCAACACAGTTTACTTAAGTCTCTGGACTTGTGTGAAACTTAATGTTAAATCATGGGCACAAAACTTATGTTAATAATAATTAAGCTTGCAATTGTGAACACTAATTGTGTGGCAGGCCCTGTGACAAGTACAGTACTTTATATCCAGTTTTTAAGTTAATCCTCCCAGTGCCTCTCAGAGTAGATATTATTATCACCAGTTTATAGGAAAACTGAACACAGCTAGTTTATGATATATTCAAGATAGAATTAAGGTTTTTCTGCCCCCCCCCCCCAAAAAAACATGCCCATCAACTCCTGCAGGAGTCTGCCTCCTTTGTTGCAAGGCATGTTTCCATCCCCACCTTTCCCTGCTGACCAGTGATCTGTGTCTGCACCCTTCTCCCTCAGAGATAGCTGACAAGATCTACAATCTGTACAATGGGTACACAAGTGGCAAGGAGCAGCAGACTGCCTACAACATGCTGATGGAGGTCTCAGCCTCAATGTTGTTCCGAGTCCAGCACCACTACAACTCTCACTATGAGAAGTTCGGCGACTTCGTCTGGAGGAGTGAGGATGAGCTGGGGCCCAGGTAAGAGCATGTGAGTGTGTCTGGAGGGGTAAATTCTTCTTGGTTTCACTTGACTTTACTGGACTCTTCCCCGTAGGCTGTGAATGGGCTTTATCAAATGAATGAGGGTTACGGTCGCCTGAGTCGTGTTGGGGCTAGAGATGGGACATGGGCAGGGAGAAAGAATCTTGGACTTTTAGCTTCTTGGACATCTGGAATATGAAAGAAGAGGAAACATCAGTGCCCTTTGGATTAATCAGTCACTCCCCTTGCCCAGCTTCCACCTCCAGGCTATGAGATGGGACTCTTTGGCTCCTTGCAAGGCTGTGTCCTAACCATGATTGGGGAGAAGCACAGTTGACAGGGTCATGGCCCCTCATCCAGGGCTCTTTCCACTCCTCCATAAGGATCTGAGTTTTTCTGGAGTGAAATCCAATAGAAACCATGACTAAAATTAGCATGTATGAAGGCATGATTTTTGTTATCAGCAGTTACTACGTCAACAACTGTTGTAAGTGCTATGGGGGATTCACACATAACTAAGACACAGTTGAAGGCCCTGACTGGGTAGCTCAGGAGTTTAGAGCATCATCCAGACACGCCAAAGTTGCAGGTCCAATCCCTGGTCAGGGTACCTACAAGAAGCAACCAATGAATGCATAAAGAAGTGGAACAAATCGATGTTTCTTTCTCCCTCTTTCTCTCTCTCCCACCAAAAAAAATTTTTCTAAAAAAATAAAAATAAAAAGACACAGTTGCCATCTTCTGAGGTTTAATAAAGTAGCATATGAGAGGGTGGCTGCATTTCATGCCCTGAACCTAATAATATCATTCATTCATTCATTCATTCATTTATTCAGCACATACTTATTAGCACATCTTACATTAGTTGTTGACCACGCAATGATAAAAAGGTGGAAGCGATCCCAGCCTACACGTAGCTCACTGCTGCAGGTAATTAAACAAGCCATAGCAAAGAATAGAATAATAAGTGTCATGATAGCAAAATAATAAGGGCCCTTTGGGCAGGAGAGGCATGTACGGCTGGTCTAGGTAACTCAGTGAAAGCTCCTTCCCAATGGCTGGGACTCAGAGACCTAAAGGGTGGGGAGGGGTCAGGTACGTGGAGGGAGGAGAGGACTGGAGGGTTTAGGGCAGAGGGACTCCCTGGGAAATGCTCCGAGGCAATAAAGTTACATTAGAGCAGGGTTTTTCTCTCAAATTTTGATCATTTGCCTGCCACAGATGTGATTTTTGTCCTATCACCCTACCATATGTGTTTTATATGAATTTTTATATTTTATATACATACCTTCTAACCTCAGTTGAAATTGAACCTTAACATTCAATGCAATGGGTGTGGGAGGGGGACGCCCAATGCTGTTCCTTCCATCGTGGAGGAACCCAAGGCTCTCCATTTACAAAGAAGATTGGCAAGTGTTAGAGAAGTACTAAAGGCACAGCCCCAAACCAGGACTTTTTAAGAGTAATCCAGAGAAGGCGAAGAGAATGAAAAAGGGAATCTGGCTGCTTTTCTCAGCGTGGCTCGCTGCTGTTTAATCCGGGGTCTGCAATCACCTCGATCACCTCGAGTGCCACCTCAAGTCCTCTCCCCTGCCCCGGGGGAGCTCCTTCTGCACTTTGGTAAACACTGTGCGAGCAGGAACTGGGCGAATTTCCAACTAGTTGGAGCGCAGTGCGTGACAGCAGGAGTGGTAAAAGATACGAAGGGCGAGGTCAGCAGGGGCCGGTCCTGAGTGCCAGCTAAGTAGGGTTAAAGAGTTTGAATTGTCTCCCTGAGGTAATGGGAAGCGTTTCAAGTGCTTTTCACGGTTGGGGGTGGGGATATTATTAGATCTTCAAGGGAGAAGATCCGCAGCCTGCATTTGGAAGCACAGACTAGAGAGGACCAGACAGGAGGGAGGCGGTGAGGCCCTAGAGGCCCCTGCAGTAACAGCCTGGGAGAGACAGTGTGGTGCTCTAGGCCAGGATAGCATCAGTGGCGCTGGAGAAAATTGCATGGCTTCCTGAAATATTTAATGGGCAGCACGTTGTGCTTTAAAAGGCTTTCAGATTACCTTCTAAGCAGGACAACATAGGACATCCTCCCCATTTCATAGATGAAAAGACATGGGAGGCCCCATGGAGTTCAGTGAGCTGCCCAGAGTGGCACAGTTTTTTATGGAGCCTGGCTCTGCCCTCAGCTCCCACCCTGAGTCCTCACAGCGATGGCAGTAACCTTCCCAGAATCTGAGGCCCTCAAGGGAAGAGATGAGAGCTCAGTCAAGGGAGGAAAGGGATCTCTCCCTGGGTTGGCCCTTATCTGTTCCATTGGGTCCTGACTATGATTTTCTCCCTTTCACATGACAGGAAAGTTCTTTAGATCGATGCTAACAGAGGGCAGATGGGCAGGCGCAGGTGAAACCTGCTGCTGTGCGAACCTGGGCTGCCATCTTGCCTGGGGACAGGGGACGGCAGTCCACTTCATGGGGCTTTCCCAAGGGTGCAGGGAGTTTGGGTGGAACCAGAGCCCCACTCCTGACTTGGGCTTTACAGCCTTGTGGAATCCTCTATGACCCCCCCAGGACATAAGTCTTTTGGAAAGGCCACCTGACTGCCCACAGACGCAGGACAGCTCACTTGGTAATGGACTGTGGTAACTCACTCACCCCTGGCCACACGGTCACCAGGCACTGTCTGCCAACCCCCACCAGTGTCACACAGGCCCCTCCTCCTTTGGTCGAACAACATTGCACACTGGCATGTCAGCGGGAATCAGGGTGGGTATACCCCCATCCACCCAGGCACTGCTGACGCACTCACGGTGTGGTCTTGGGCCCGGCCTGTGCTGGCCCTCAGTCTCCTAAACGAGGAGACCACTGAACTAGGATGAGCTAGTTTAGTGGTACTTACTAATTTTTTATCCATGGAAAATGTATTTCCTAAATAAATCTTACACAGAACCCCAGATATAAGCTAGAATGACGTCTCCTTACAGTATTCTTAATGCTTCTATTCATTCACTCTGTAACACCCTCATGTCTTAATTTTCTGCATCGTACCTTTTAGTTTTCCTATCCTGTATTGCATGTGTCTTTACTTATGTTAGCTTTCTTCCTCACTACAATGTCCGTTTGTGTAGCCAGAGATCCTCTATGTCCTATTCACCCTTGTAAGTAGGTGCTAAATCATTACTTGTTCAATAATTGGCTAATGGGACGAGCGGATGTGTGGACCAGAGGACTACAGAATTGTTCTGGTAGAAGCTAGAGTGGGTGGTTCGGAGCCCCACCTGCTGGGTCTCCTCTTCAACTCCCCACTGATACCAAGGGTCACACAGGTTTCTCTGAGCCATCAAGGATCTATAGATCACAGTTGCAAACGACTGAATTCCATGCGTTCTAAGGTCTTTGTAGCTCAAAAATAGCATTCTAAAAATTCATTTTTCTTGCACGTAATAAGAGACTTGAAGAGATCTCACTTCATTAATTTATTGATTCATTGATTCATTTAAGGCACCCACTGTGTGTCAGATTCTGTGCTGTGTGCTGGAAATACACAGGTGGAGAAGTCAGCATCTAGTGAGAAAAAGCTGCGAAGCCAGGGAAGCAGCAAGCCCCGAAGATCATTGTGACCAGAGAACAGGCACCACGAGTGTCCTTTCACTTCCAGCCCTGCACATCTTTTTTCCTCAGGGACCTAAGGTGACTAGGGTCCATAAGAGCGTTTCCTGGGAACGTCCTGAAGGCTGATAGCATGGGATGAGCTCTGGAGGAGTATATTGGTCTATGATCACCACCGCCACCCCCATAGCAATTTTTAATGACAAAGGACATCTCTTACCTCTGCCTAATAAATCTATCAGGCCAATGTCCTCCAGAGCCTGGTTCCCGTGGCAACTGCAGGTTACTTCAGACAGCTGCTCAGAGAAGACATGCTGACACCCAGCTGTCCCAGCCATACGGTTCCTATTAGGAGACTTGAAACACTGAGCTCATAGGTGGCCAGGGACCAGAATTTGCTCCAGTCTGAGCACCCTTGACCACCCTTGGGCCTCTCAGTTCTTTCAGATTTGACTAAAATGGTAGAGTAGGGAAAAGAGAATAGGCACTTGAAGAAGTTTTGTGTCTGTGAAATTCATCTCTCTAGACTATGATCTCAGTTCCACTTGCTTCCACGGCAGACATTGCCAATGGATCACAGAAATCATCACAGGCTTGGGTCGGCCTGGAAGCCTTCTCAGCATAGCCAAATACGAAGCTTTTCCCCTGTGAGGAGCTGGCACATTCTGTGAGCATATTTGCTCTGTCCTTAGTGAAAATAATCCAGCTGGGGATGTCCCTGTACATTCTTTCAGCCCAAGATTATATTAGCTCCTTCCTTAGATATTTTGGATTATTTCTCTTGGAATTTTTAGAGCATTTGGGAACAAAAAGCAAACTTGTGCTTCCAAGGCCATATTCCTATAATCTCGGATGTACATTTAATTTTTTTATTTTGACATTTCTGAAGTCAGGTTGGATTGTGCACATTCAATGTATTTTTTATTTTCTTGAAAGAAATAGCATCTATTATAATTGAAGATATCTTAGACTAGATAAATACAAACAGCATGTACAGTGACTTGAAAAAGTGTCCCATAGGTCAGATTCCCATTGATAATGTAGCAAAATTGGTTATTATCTTGACGTCTCTATCAGTCTCAAAATGAGATAGTTTGGGATTGGTTGAGACTCAAGTCATTCCTACCATCAGTTTAGGAATAAATTCTTGGGAAGGTCACATGGTTTCTTGTGACAGAATGAGGAAGAGACACAGCCAAATGCAGATATTTTCAGCAGTCCCCTTAAAAATCACATTTCAAACTTGGTGTTGAGGATATATATGCAAGGCCAATAAATACTTGGTTTTCTGTTTAGTGGGTGTGGTCTGAGGTTAAATTTGATGTGGATTTACTCTGCAAGTAAGCCTAGTGAACTACTGGGAGGCCATAAAACCATGGTTTCATTGTATAATTTATCACACCAGCTTTAAAATATACATGTATGGAAGCATGTTTTCAAAGTGGAAATACCTTTATTGTATTTTATTCTGAAAGTAATTCTTGCTCATTCTGTAACATTCAAACAATACAGATGTATATAAAATGTAAAGTGAAAAATTTCCACCTCTGAACCCTACAGTCCCAACCCAGAGATAAACACATTAACAGTGTGCACATCCTTTTCCAGATACAGATGTGGATATGACATGGACATGCATATGAATAGGGAAACTGATACAGGCTTAGGGATATGGCTACCTCCACAAAACCACAGCTCCATTTCCATCAACTCTGCTATGTTTAACAAATAGAGACATAGAGAACATATACTCTATGTTCTGTTATCTCTGTACATGTAACAATACAAGTCTCTTCCTGTGGACACATATGTAAATATGTTGTCTTTTCGGAGGGCCTGTTCATTAACCATGCAATTATATGAATTTACCCTATTAAAGACAGCATCTTCTTTGCTGTCCTAAACAGATTCATATAAACATTTTGCCCACTTGTCTGATTATTTCCCTAGGCCCATATCATGCTCTTGTGACGTTTAATTCCCTTTATCAACCCTGGCTAGAGTATTGCTATATTTTGAAAGCTAAGGACTGAAAACGTCCTCAGTTCAAGTCAGTGCATCCTTGTTAATCCGTTCTTCTTGCACAGTCAGGATCTGGACACCAGGGGAATTGTATGCCGCCCACGGAGCAGGTGGGAAATACAGGTTGAGTATCTATTCTGAGCCCACTCACTTATATTTCATTTCATCTCCTGAACAATCAGTTTTGAAGTTTAAGCAACAGATAATCAGCGGAGTTAAATGAATTGTTCAGGAATACACAGCTAGTAAGTGTCAGAGCCCAAATGCAAAGCATTTTCTTCCGACATCAAACCAGTGTCTCGGCCATTATAACATATTGTATCCCATGATATGTGCACAAATAAGGGAGAATGTACTATGAGTCTCAATAGAAAAATGAACAAAATGCTTCAGCAACAAAGGGAAAACATGATTTATATTTTCTGGGAAGATCTGGAAGACCTTCATTTTAGCATGACATCAATGCATGAATAGACCTCAGTGAATGCGGTTCCCTCATCTTAAGAACAGAATTCTTTGGCAGTTGAGTCACACCATGGTCTATTGTGATATGCTCATCAGATGCCAAGAAGATGGTATTTTCCTATGAATCAAGCCCCTAATTTGTTATTGATTAAAAACAAACAAACAACCTATTCCAACTTCCACTACCATTAGACTCTGTTCTGGTCTGTGTCTCCCCGAAATTTGTGTATTGAACTCTAATTTCCAACTTGATGGTATTAGGAAGTGGGGCCTTTGGGAGGAGATTAGATCATGAGGGTAAATCCCTCATGAAGGGATTAGTGCTGTTATAAAAGGGACCTCAGAGAGGGCCTTTGGCCCTTCCACCATGTGAAGGTTCAGTGAGAAAGTGCCATCAATCTACTAGGAAGCCGGCCGTCACCCACCATCAGTCTGTCTGCTGGTGCCATGTGCCTGAACTTCCTAGCCCCCAGAACTGTAAGAAAAAAAGTTTCTGTTTTTTTATAAGCCATCCCATCTGTGGTATCTTGTGATAGCAGCCCAAATACACTAAAGACAAACTCCTTTCTAAAACATTGGATTTGCTCATCTCCAGCGGGGGGAACCCGCTGGAAATACGGAAGGACTCATTATATATTTAGAAGACTCCAAATTTTAAGGGTTTTTTTTTTTTTTTAATTGAGTCAAACTTTGCCTACTGTCAATTTTAAAATTTCACGGGTAAAACTTGGGTGCCTTGCAGCAGACATCTGAGACCCTATTCTCTCACCCTGTTAACCCTGGTCTGGTCATATAACCAGCCCAAGGCTTGCTTTTACCATCTGAAGACTGGGAATAAAGTACACGTGTTAGGGATCATGGTGAGAATTATATTAAAGATGATGTTGTATAGGTTTCTGACACATAGAAGGTCCATAATCAGTTATGGCCATTATCATCCCTGACTCTAGTTTCCCACCACTCATCTTTAGTTGCCAGAAAAACATAACCACGTGCCTAAATCCCCCTTTCAGTGGACACATTCCACTTGCTTTCAACATTTCCTCAGAAGACTTGCTTTTGAGACAACCTTCAGCATCATGTTCTGGCTGCAGTTTGCATATGTCCCTCTTACCAGAAGTGACTGGGGTTCTCCAGATGACCAGGGCAGCATGAGTGAAGTCATGACTTCCCTTAATCTGCCCCCTTCACTTCTTGGAGGTTGTGTTCCAAGTTTCAGCGGCCACGCCATGCCCTCGACTCTCATTTGGTTGGAGGTCAGCTAACACAGTCATTTAAGCTCAACTCAAGGAGGCTGGAAGGACGGAGAGGGGCCAACAGGAATGTCTCCCTATTGCCTCCTCTCTTCCTCTCCACTCGAACACCCCCTTACAAATTAGGTCTCTGTCTGATAACTCTGTCAACAGTGGATTGGGTAATAGTCCTGGGAATAGAATATTTGGATAACGGTTCTACAGTTCCCGGAGAAGTGGCATCAGATCCCAGCCCCTGACTCTTTCACAAGCCAGCCCTGTCTCAATCTCGCCAGCTGATATAACCAATAAATTAATGTGTGGTGGCCCTTCTTCACCTCTTGCTTCCTATCCCAGAGGGCTTGAGTTCTGTTTGCATTGAGGAAGATATCATTTTCGGTATTTGGGAAAAGTGGTCACTCTGACCCATGACCTCTCCCTCCAGGGAAAGTTCGGAGCATGCCTGGCCTTTCCTTTATGAATCTCTATTGCCCACAGCTTATTATCCAGCATTTTTGCCTTTGGCCTCTTGCTCCCTTTCCTCTTCTCTAGACTTAGAGCACCTCCAACCCTTTTCTCTGTGGCTTCACCCTCTATTTCTTCTGTTTTTGTGGCCTAAATGCAAACCAACGTGCTGAGGCATTGCAAATGGTGAAGAAAGCAGGAGTCAGCTAAGCAAAATGACATATGGCAGTCATTTCATTGTTGCCTAACGACATCTCTACAAGGGAAGCATCTCTGTTCCACTTTACAAATGAGGAAGCTGAGGTTCCTAGAAGTGACTTGTGCTAATGCACTTCAACAGCTGTGTGCTTTCTCTTATAAGATCCTACCCTGAACCATGGCTAGCGTTTAGTGAGAGCTAAGCAAGTTACCCAGGTTGTCCTCTCCTCCCCCAAATGCTGTTATGATTCACATTTTCCTGATGTGATCACTACAAGTTAGTGGCATTGAAGAACTGCTCATGATTCACATGTCTAAGTTGTAGAGCTAAGATTTGAAACTGGGGCTTCAGAGTCAAATATTTCATCTCAGCTCTATGTGATCAGGAGCCTTCCTTCTAGCTTATCCTCTGTAACTAACGTAAGTCATTCCTTGAGTCACATTATTTTCTCACTCCAAACCTTGGTTTCCCCACTCATTCAAAAGGAAACTTGGTCCAGTTGAGCTCTAAGATTCTCTTGGAGGGACTGGCTGAGCCTATGAAGATAAAGCATTTGGGTATATGGTGACTCTCCATAGCCCCACAAATAAAATACATCACCGTGGCTTAGAAGAGTCTGGATGGTCTGATCTCTGCCAAACAGACTGTTCTTTTACCCATTCTCTGCACTGGTCACTTCAAATAATTAATGGTTTTATGCTGTCTCTAGTCTGTCTTTGGAAGGGCTAGCCACTATGCCTCTCTGTCTACCTGGAAAAAAGAGTTTAATCATTGAAGACCTAGCTTAGATATCATACTCTCTAGGAGGACTTCGCTGAGTCTCCAAACTAATGACTAGGTGTCCGTTTTACGTATTCTCATAGCACCTAGCATGTTCTTCAACCCAGGACTCTGTCCCTATATTAGAAGCTGTTATTGTTTTTGTCTGTTTGTCTCTTGCCACTGATTTATAAAAGATGCCCAAGGCTAAAATCAGTACATGAATAATAACGATGGTCGTGGTGGACGTGGTGATGATGGTGGTGAGACTTTCTAACACATGTGAGGGGCTTACTATGTGCCAAACAGTTTCCTAAGAGTTTTTTACATATTATCGAATCATCACTATAACCCTGTGAGGTAGGAAGATGTCATTCCCTTTTTTTAAATGAGGAAACAGAAAGAATAAGTAGGTTTTTTAAAGCACAGAGAGAAAAAGCAAACGAGCACCTGTAAGAACAACACCTGGATGTGTTCTCTACTTAATTCTGGCTACCAGTCTTGCTCCGCCACCCACCCCTCCCCTACCCCGAGTTCGATTCTCCTTGAGGCAGCAAGAAATGATTTTAAACACTGTGGCTCTGAACCTGTTCCTCTGCTGCTTGACACCCCTCAGTAACTTCCCTGCTTACCCTGAGACAATAATCATAGACAGCGTTAATTGAGGGCTTATTATTGATTGATTCATGTTTGTTTGTTTGTTTTTATTTTGAAAACCACCCTTGGTGATGGATACACTTATTATTCCCATTTGTATGGGTAAGGAAACTGAGGCAAAATTGGTTTTCTCAATATCACAGAACTAGTAAGTGGCTGAGCCAGGATTAGAACCCAAGCAGTCAGGCTCTAGGGCCTGGATGATGTACCATTACTTTATATACCTGATTTCTAAGCTTCGAAGGCCTGGCCTCTGCCCCTTCTCCAGTTTCCCACTGTGTCTCCACTAGCACCCTGGATTCCAGAAGTTCTCAGAGCGTCTCCGCAACCCCTCATCTCTGTGCCTTGGCCTATGCCCCCTGTTATGACTGCCCTCTTCACTGCCTGACCCCTCCTCGTTTATGAGACTTGACACAAGCTCCTCTCCTACTAAGATGTCTTTTTGGATGTCCCCAGTCCTACCTGTGCCCATTCCTCTGTTTTCCCACACGTCCTGTGCCTCTGTTTGTCATTTCTCTTGCCGCCTGTGGCGTGACTTTTAATTTGTCTGTCTTCCCCACTGAATGGGGAGTTCCACCATGTAATAAATGCTCAATAAATGAGCAACCAGTGACTTTATCCCCTTGGACTTCACAACAGCCCCATTTCTCAAGTGAAAAAACAGGCTCAGCGGCGTTAAGTAAGCTTCCCAAGGACATGGAGCTGTCAAGGAACAGAGCAAGAACTCCAGTGAGGAGGGGTGAGGAATGAGCTCCTCAGGCTGCTCCCCGGGAGGCGCCGGCCAGAGGGAGCGAGGACTGTGGGCGGCGCAGCCACTCGAGTGCGATTATGAAGCTATGAATTCTTGGCACCTCAGGAAATATTCCACCCAAGTGGTGAACTATACAAAGAAGACTTTTTGAAAGGCACCTCGTAAATTGTGCCCACAAAAACGTACACACATAAGTCCGGCCCTTTTCCAGCCGCCACGCAGGTGCCTGACACAGTCTCCCATTTGTGGGGTCTGGTGTCATAAAATGTCCTACCTCCTGGGGTCTCAGAGTGGCATGGAGAGGACAGCAGGAGGGAGCCTGCTATTTAGCTTCTCGGGATTCCCAAGCATCTGGAAGGTGATAGGACATAAAGAAAAGGGGATTCCACAGGAGACGGGCACGTTGACGGTGACGCTGACTGGTGGTGTGACCAGGGAAAAGGATATTTCTTTCCCTTTCTAAGCCTGTTTCCACATCTTTAATGAGAGCAAGTCAGACTGGGTCATTGGTTCTCAACTGGGAGTGCTCTTGGCATCTGACGGGCAGAGGTCCAGGGATGCTGCTAAACTTCCTACAAGACAGCCCCCACAACAATGAATGTTCCTGCCTTTGAGAAACCCCAGACCAGGTGATCTGAAAGATCCTTGCTAGTTTTAATTTTCTATGCAGCCATCACGTCTCCTCGGGGACTCTCACTCAGTGCTGGATGAAGGGCTCTGGATGAGGTACGAGTGATGAGCGCCTCGGTGCAGAGTGATTCTTGTTTAGACTGCTGTTCAGTGTGACCTTGGTCCGGAGACATCATCGTAATGATTCTTTATAACAGTAGCTGTCATTTCCTGGGTGCTTACTCTGTGCCAGGCTTTGCACATTTCTCATAGTTAATCTCACAACCAGTTTAAAAAGGTAAGACCGCCATCCCTGTTTTAGGGATGAAAAAAATGAGATACAGAGATGTTCTGATCTGGGGACATATGTGCTAGGCTGACATAAGATTCCCAAATTTCGTGATTGTGAGAAACGAATCTGAGGGAATTAGAGAAGAATGGAAGCACAGCTAGAGAGGGGCTTGTGGGTTTTTAAGGCCTAGACTCAAACACCCAACTCCAGCAGCCACCTTGATGTTTGACCTTGGCTAAGTAACGTCATTTCTCTGAGGCCTTGGGCTTCACGCTTACTAAGTGTGAATGCAAAGAACAATATATTCAGGGCGGTTGTAAAGATTAAGTAATTTTAAAAAATGTTTGTAAAGTACTTACTCAATTTCTAGAACATGGTATCAATACATTTTGGTTATTATAGTTGTTTGTTATTATAGTAATTTCTACCAGGATGGAGTCCCAAAGCTGGTGCTCTCATCCCTCTTTGGACTCTCCTATCTGAGTATTAAAAATGCTAGGTCAAAGACTGTCCCTTCTTTTTCATTTTTTGGAGGTTGCACAGTTGGAGAGGACAGGTAAAAGGTGATTTTTGAATAAATGTTTGAAATACTACACTCGCGTCAGGAACGGATAGGAAATTGCTGGGACAGGGAGTCCTCATTTGTCTATTGGTCTTTACTCAACCCTCAAAAGCCCCGCCTCTGACCTGGGCTCCGCCTTCCTCACTATCTCCTCCTCTCTTTCAGGAAGGCCCACCTGATCCTGCGTCGGCTAGAGAGGGTGAGCAGCCACTGCTCCAGCCTCCTGCAAAGCGCCTACATCCAGAGCCGCGTGGACACCGTGCCCTACCTTTTCTGCCGCAGCGAGGAGGTCCGGCCTGCGGGTATGGTGTGGTACAGCATCCTCAAGGACACCAAAATCACGTGCGAGGAGAAGATGGTGTCCATGGCCCGAAACACGTATGGGGAGTCCAAGGGCCGGTGAGGGAGGGCGCCACCCTCCATGAGCACAGAGACTCTCCGAGGGAGGGGGAGCAGTACTCTCGTGGATCCTGGGGCCTGGGGGGGCTGGGGACAGCTGAGGATGCGCTTGGCAATGAGGCTTGCCAGCAAGGCCAAAGCAAACTCTCTCTCTTGTGGATAGCTGACAGAGAACTCTGCAACCACTGGAATCGTCCATTTCCCTCTATCTTTTATTTTTTTCTAAGATATGATTTGACTCTCTCAAAGTCTCTCCTTTTTAAACATTTTCTGATGGATGGTGGTCAGTTCCGAGGCAGGAGCTTTCAGGTGGAGACCACGCGGCCTTTCCTCTTCTTCCTTCCTGCTGCCACTCTCAGCTTCCTTCCAGCCATGGACCCCTGGAGGAGACCTGGGGAGACACACTCAGACCTCTTCAGCATCTGGAAGGAGGCCCCGTGGATTGTTGCAGTGAGGGAGCTTGGGTCTTTAGAACTTTCTTTCCCAGATGGTGTTGAATTTGCAGGACCCCTGCCTCTTCCTGCGACCGGGGGGTCTGCCCAGAGTCCCTGCAGGACTTTCCATGCATTAAAAACTCCTGTTGTCTCTCTTTCTGCTTGGGTAGTGTTTCTTACCAATGGGGGACCTCTGTTTATTCCCTCAACAAATATGTATTGATTGTCTACTATATGCCAGGCCTGGGCATGGAACGGAAGGCAGAGGAACTCCCGGCTCTTGGGGAACTTATCGTCCAGTGGAAACAGAGAAGCGATCTGGTGATTTCAGGCTGGGATAGGGGAAGAACAGAGGTTCTTTGAACTTACTCTTGGGTCATTAGGTAATCTGGAGGGGTCGTGAAGTGCTTTTTTGAAAAAGTGATACGTGTGTTCAAAGGATGGGGAGGAATAAGCCAGACAGAGGGAAGAAGCCTGGGCTTTGCTCCAGTCAGATGGAACACCATGAGCAAAGCCTGGCGGTAAGAAAAAACATAACTCATTTGAGGGCTTAAAGCACTTTCATTAAGAACAGAGGTTAAAGTAGGAAGCAGCAAGGGGTAAGGCTGGGGGCTAGGCAGGGCTTGAGAAGCCTTGAACAAAATGTTTGACAGTATTCAGAGTAACTGAGAACGTTTGCAAAAGAGGGAAACAGCCTACTTGCTCTTTATGGCGGGGCAGGGGTGAGGAGCGTTCCTGCTACAGGGTGGGGGTGGGACTGGGCAAACTCCCAAAGAGGGTGACTTGTCATTTTCCAGGCAAGAGGTGATGGCACTTTGGATCCTGTGGTCGTGCGGGGACACAGTCCACCTTTGAAATCTTTTAAATGACACTCAAACTGCTTCCAGTGTGTTACCTGGGAGGATAAGGAGTACAAAGAGGTATTATAGTTTTCTAATGTTTTTGCATTAGCTCGGAAAAACTGGCTGACTAGAGGAAGCGGGATATAGGTGAGGCATTTTACAACGCAAGGATGACACCTATTAAAGAGAAGAGTCGGGCACTGGGGGGCTCAGAGAGACAGAGACAGAGTACCAGTAAAATACAAGTAGTTAAAAATACTCCTTACTTCTCAATATTAATGATGCTGATGAGATCAATGGTCCCCTTCCTGAAAATCTACATGCGGAGGTTATTTCCACGCACCCCACCCCCAGACTTTATTCCACATGGAGAGACAAAGCAGAAAGAGACCCTTCCAAATGACTCAGGTGCCTAGAGATCTGTTCAACTTCCAACAATCTAAGTTCAAAGGTGCTCTTTCAAGAGGTTGTGTGATTATTGGATTTACATTTCTGGAAGTATATAGGTGGTGTTCAGATGAGTAAATTCTGCCCATCCCGTTGATGGTTTTTCTCCCAGGAACAGTATATTCAGAGAGGAACCAACATCTTACCAAAAAAAAAAGTAATAGTTACCATTCATCGTGTGCTTACCTGTCTTTGTCAATTGCATGTTTCAGTTATGGTATAAAAGAATACCATGGACTGGGTGACTTTTAAACGATTTTGTTTCTCACAGCTCTGGCGGTTGGGAAGTCCAAGATCAAGGCGTCAGCAGGTTTGGTGTCTGGTGAGCACACTCTTCTTAGTTCATAGGTGGCGGTCTTCTCCCTGTATCCTCTCCTGGTGAAAGTGAAAAGGGAATTCTCCGAGGCTTCCTATCCAAGGGCACTAATCCATTCGCGAGGGCTCCACCCTCACAACCGAATCACCTCCCAAAGGCCCTACTTCCAAATACCATCACATTGGTCATTAGGTTTCAAAATACAAGTTTTGGGGGGACATAGGCCACATGCCCAACCCTGTTCTAAATTTCTCTCCAATATACCCTTTCTTAAACCCTAGGTCCCAAGCCTTTGCTGAGTCTTCTCATTGCTGTAGTTTTCCATTGTCTTGACCCAACCTGAAGACAAATTTAGCTCAACCGTTGCAGAAAATTAAACTTCCCAATGTGCTGGGGCTGTGGTCTGAACCCGATTAAGTCTGAATCTGACTGCTGCCACTCACCAGCTATTTGGGTGAGTAATTTGACATCTGAACCTCAGTTTCATTATCAACAAAATGGGGTCAGTGGTAGTCCAACCTGATGGGTTTGTTGTGAGGCCTGAGCTAGAGAGTAATAACTCCAGTGCACCCAACAAAATATAGAATAGTTTTTTCCTCCTAATAGAGACAGTATGCGTAATACTATGAATCTTGGGGAGATGGCTAGGAAACTTTGCCTGGGAAAGGTTCACAGAAGACTGATTAAGAGATGGAATTAGGAACTAACAGCCTTGGGATATATGAATTGTAAATAGTACAATTTAACTCACAAGTTTAACTCACAGAGGAATGGCCATGATGGTAGAGCTTAAAACAATAGCAGGAGCCCCAAGAAAAAGTCCGTGGTTTTCTCTGAGGCTCTCACAGACAGCTGCTCAGCTGGCCCCTGAGAATATGTGAAGTCCTGCTGTCCCCAGCCTGTTCTTCTGTCCCCACCCCTTTCTGGTTGCATTCTCTGTTTCCTGGCATTGTGGAGCCTACTACGCTTACCAGCCACCGTAAGGCTCTCCAGAGTGAGATTCCAGAAACCTGATGAGACAGGGGCGTGGCCGGGGGGGGAGGTGTTTGCCCTACCATGACGAGAAAGGAGGTTAGAGCAATATTTGTCAAGATGTTTCATTGGAAGAGAAAAATAAAAAATCTTGAAATGCAAACGAGGCTGCTGGGTCCAGCCCCCACCCTGGCCTCTGCACAGCCATGTGGATTCATGTGCTGCCACGGAAAATGCCAGGGGGCTCATGTCCCACTGTGCTGGCAGAGATGGGACTTTTCGTGTGGTCTCCACCATTGAATAAAGAAGTTGTGATCACACACAGGGGTGTGTGTGGGTGCACAGGAAATGGCCCCTAGATGACTCCCATCTTCTCAATGGTCAAAATGTGTCTTTTTCGGGTAGGCTTTATGATAAAGAGTGGACTGAATGGACAAATCCTGATAACTGCCATTTATGGTGTCCTCATCAGATCAACGATTCTGCATGCATATCTCACTGAACCAGGTACAAAACCACCATGTGCTGTTATGATGACCATTTTACAATGAAAGGGAGTGAGATTTAGGCAGGCTGAATAACCTGTTCCAGATCCGATAGCTGCAAGAGTAAGGAATGACGTTGAGATACAGAGATCTAAACTTGGGCAGACTAAGTATTTTAAATCGATGAACACTATGCTTACCACCTCCTTGGCCAAATGCAGCTAATGTCCCCTTCTTCATCTTAAGTCAAAAGCTAAGCCCCTCTAATTTTCAACCTATACCTCAGTACTAATTTCTAGGTGTGGGGTACTGAGATGAACAGGACCCAGACCCTTTCCGTAAGGGTCTCCCAGAACTTAGCTAACTAAATACAGTGTGATAAAATCAGCCATTTTGGAGTCATGCCAATGTGGGTTTAAATATTGGCTGTGCAATTTTTAGTAAAAAGGGGCAAGAACAACAGGTTCTGCTGAAAGGAGGCTCGAGGTAGTTGACATTAACTTATCCTCCCATAGCCTCACTTTCTTCACCTATAAAGGGGGTAAATACACAGCCTCAAAGGTTTGTTGGAAAGCTTAAATTAGGTAATATATAAGTTTAATATTTTTTATAGAGAGAGAGAGTCATTGGGAGCTTGGAAATAAAAGTTCTCAATAAATAGTTATTGCAGTGGCATATTTATGTGAGAAAGGGTGGACGTGATGAACTCTGCCATTGGAAGGCAGGCCTCAGGAAAGCTTTCACAGTCAAAGGATGCTCAGCTGGAGGGTCAGTAGGGAAAGGGCGTTAGGAGTAGAGAAACCAGCATATCAGTCTGAGGGATGGTGTGCAACTGGTGTGGACTGACACATGGAGGCTGTGTTTGGAGGGGTTGGCAGAGCCAGAACACCCTGGTCATTGAAAAGCATTGAATTGAACACAGGAATGTTACGTGCACAGATGTGCACTTTGACAATAATCTACCTGCTGCAGGTAGGAGAGTGGAGAGAAGGGAGAGAGCCAGTGGCATGGAGACTACATAGGATAGGATAGGTAGGATAATATAGGATGGGGTAGGATGGGATGGATAGGATAGGATAGGATAGGATAGGAGACTTGACAAGTGTTGTTTAAGAGGGAGATGATGATGCCAGAGCCAGAGCCATTGCAATGGTGCGGCTGGTTCTGAGTGGTATCAAGGAGGTTAACAGGACCTGCTAACTTCCCTTTGCCCTCTGGCTGTCTGAATGTTAGACTGGGCAGAACCAGTTGGGACATGAAGTGGATGATAAATCACATAGCTCAATGGACAGTGTGTGCATGAGCCATGATTTACATCATGCAGGTACAGTAACTGGAACATATTAGAGCCAAAAATATCATTTAACTTTATGTGGAAATCATGCATGGGCCTGTGTGTAACTATGCACCAATATGTTATATGACTTCCAAATAGGGCATGTGAACCACAGTGATGGGCTGTGTAGAATCTTGTGGAAGAGTAGATAGCAGACTTATGGAAAGAGTGCTAGGTTCTTCCTCATCATCATCTCCTCCTCCCCTCCCTTATCTTATTTTTCTTTTCCTCCTCCTCCTCCTCCATCATCATCATCACACCACATCCTCATTCCCAGTATCATTTAATTGATTGGTTGCTTACCATGTACCAGGTTCTTTACATATGTAATATTTTATATTCCTCAAAACAACTCTGTGTTGCATAAATTATCATTCCCACTTTATAGATGAGGGGATTGAACCCTACAAGGTTTAAGAAACTTCCCAGCCTCAGGCAGCTAGTAAGTGGCAGAACCAAAATTTCAACCCAGGTATCATCTGACCCCAGAATTGTAAGTGTCATACTCTGTTACCTTCTCAGGTGAGGAGCTCTGGGTTCTAGCCTTGCCTCTGTAGGAGAGTGGCAGGATGGCCTTGAGCAAGCCATTTACCTTCTGTGACCCTAGATTCTCCATGTGCCTCCACCACATGGGGAAGATGCATGTGCCATGCCATGAGGGATTGTATTAGATGGTGACCCATGTACAAGGGACATTTTTCATCTCTCCTTGCTTTGAGGTTGACAAACGCAGAATGAATGGTTCCACTTGGCCAGTCTAGAGAGCGTTAAGATCCAAGCAAGGCTGGAGCAGAGCCTGGACCCCCTGCCAACTGTACTGCCTGAGAGACAACCCTAGTCGCACACTCATGGTCATACAAGCCACTGGTTGCTAAAGGTCCAATAGCCTTGGACAAGTGGCCTCTCAATGTCTTGGTTTTCTGCCAATTGGGGGAAATAGTAGCACCCCTCAAAGGGTTTTAGTGAAGATGAAATGGGTCAACATGTCATATACTTAGAACAGTCTCTGGCAGACAACAAGTAAGTGTTAGTTGTCATTCTTGTACTTAACACTCTATTCTGTAGCCTCTCTGAAAAATCTCAAAGTGCCCTTGTACACCTTCCCTCTCAGCCTTGGCATGTGCTGCTCCCTCCACTGGGGTTGCCCTTCCAGCCTGGGCGGAATCAGCCGACATGTTGTTCACCGGTTCCCTGAGACCTTTGTTGCTCCCAGAAGTTGGTAACTCTCTCCTCTAGGATCTTATAGTGGGGACTCCTTGCCTCCTAGCATTTTTCTCACTCAATATCATTGTCCCAGTAGGACCACGAACAATGCAAGGTCATGGACTGGGTAAAAATCTCTCTCTTCTTGGAACCTTTCGTGGGACTTAGGTCATAATAAACTTGGCTCATCCAGTAAAACGGAGCTTGATGCCTAGAATGAGGAGACCCTGAGGGAGGATCCCTGGGAAGTACATGCAGACCTAGAATCCCTTGAGAAGAGTGGCCCTTCCACGTGCACCATCAACACAGCATACGTGGGGACTGGAGAGAAGGCTGCAGCCAGTCCACGGGCTTTGTATGGGGGTGTGCTTTTTAATTGCCCTCTGCCCGTAAAACTGCCAGACCCTGAAAGGCGCTCACTGTCTGTCTCCCTTTGGAAACTTCACTGCATATATTTGTACATGTTAACAGCTGAAGCCAGGCTGCTCTGTTTTCCTGTTTTACAGGACTTGGCAGCAGTGGAGGGCGAGGGGCTACAGGTGTGCTCTGATGGACAAGTGTGTGTGTGCACGTGTGTGTGTTTGTTAGAGAAAGAGAGAGAGAGAGACAGGGAAGAGACAGGGAGAGACGAGGAGGCCGGGCAGGAAGCTGTTCTGCTACCAGTGAGCCCCCCAAGTTGGGAGTTAAGATTCATATTCCGGTCCCAGCTCTAACCCTGACAGGCACTGGGACTCTGGGCCAGTTTCTCCCTCATGTCGCCCTCAGTGTTTCTTTATAAACCTGTTGGCTGGACTAGAAGGTCACTGAAGAATCCTTCATCTCGAACATTCCAGGATTTGCAAGCCCTCAGGGTGCACAACTGGAAGCAAAGGAGGTACACAATTCTATAGATTTGTAGAGGACCCTGAGGTTTATAAAGCAAACTCCCAGAAGAGAATTGTTATGTATTCCAGGAAAGCTGCCCTGACCACACACCCCCCCCCCCCAGTTTAGGATGGGGGCTCCTGCTTTGGGTTCTCTGTGATATTTCTGCCTTGCCCATTAAGTTTTCATTAACCCTTTAGGTATCTCTTTTATCCTAAGATGTAAACTCCTGGGTTGGGCCATGTTTAATTGTCTGCCCAAAATGGGTCAAAACATACCCTAGGTGGTCAGAAAATGTGTACTGATGTGGCTCTACATAGTCTCAGAACCACTGCCATCTGAGTCTTCCAGGACAGGGCTCATGATCGGTAGACAAGGAAACTGAGGCTGGGCTTGTGTTCATACAGGGTCTCCGGCACAGGCCCTTGGGCTTCCTTCTCTGGCCTGTAGAGCAGTCCCCTTTGGCAAAGGTTCATTGATAGGATTGCCACAGAGGCCCTGAGGGACCTCCTGTATAGGAACTGGAAAAATCTGCCGAGATATAAGATCTTGGCACTCTTTGCCTTGGCCAGAGAGGCAGGTGTCTTGGGATTCAGGTTAGAATGACAAACTTCAATAGCAATAGGAGCAATAATTACCATTCGTTGAGTACTTTCCAAGGCTGTGGTCTGTGCCAAGTGCACCGCTTGCAGTATCTCACTTAGTTGCCACTCGTACCCCATAACGGTCAACATTCCATTTCACAGAACCTGTCTGGAGGCACCGGGAGGTTAGGTGATGTGCCTAGTGTCACACCATTCGCAGGAGCTGGGATACAGTTCTAACTCAAGACACAGTGAAGCTACAGCTCTGTTCTCCAACTGTGGCAGAGGCCAGGGTTCCCATCTTAGACAAGGGAAGACTGAGGGCCAGAAGGAAAAAGAACCTGTCCGAGGTCATGCGGCTGGCAGAAGCAAGAGTGGAATATTCCCTGATTTTATCTCCAGCGCTTTCCTGACCTCTTGGTAACCCCAGGCCCATCCCCTCTCCTGACGTCTGGGCAGGTAGGGAGGGGCAGAGAAGAAAGCCTTACCTCTGTTCAGGAAGCGAGGCCCGTGCCAAGTCAGGCCAGCCTCCCCAGGTGGCTCTGCAGTACAAATACCAGCCTGGTTGCAGTTCACTAGGTTTTATGATCGGGGATGACGTAGTTTCTTCACTCAATTGCAGGCTATTCAACTCCACAGTCAACGAGCGGCCTTCCTGGTGCAGCACAAGAAAGAGGCATGTGTTTAGAGGGGCTGTCTGCGGGGATTAGCAAGGTTGGCCTTGCCTCATCGGAGAATAAAAACGTGACCGATTGGCTGTGTGGCCTTGGGCAAATGCCTTCTCCTCCTGAGAACTTGACCTCCCAAGGAATGTAATTTGGAGGCTTGAACTGAAACATCCTAATGATTTGGGAGCTTGGGGGAAATACAGATTTCTAAGCCCCACTCGCTAAGAGTTCTATGACTTGGGAGAGACGTGGGAATCTGTCTCCTTGCATGTTTCCCAGGTGACTTTGATGCATGTCCTGTGTAAGAACTACAGAACTAGATGATTTCCAGGGATCTTTCCAGCCAGATCACAGAGAGTTTGTGAGTGTACATGGAGAACACACCAAGGCCTGATCTCATCTCCAGATATATGTAGCTGAAGGAATAGACTCCTTGGTTGGGGTTCAAGAGAATAGAGTGGAAACAAGAGGTCTGCCCAGGGAGGCCAGTTTTGTCATCATGTAAAAGTTGTTTTGTATGTGTGAGGTTGTGAGCTTTCCATCAACAGAGAGGTACAAACTGAGAGTCAACCAAATTGAAGTTCAGGTCCCTGTGGCAAGGAACAAACTGCAGAAAGAACCGTTAAGGGATACAGTAATTCTGAGGCGTGATTACCAGTCTTTGGAGTCAGAAAAACTTGGGTGTAAATTCCAGCTTCCCCAAACATGGGAACTTTACAGACCTGGAATTCAATTTTCCCACCCCAAAAAATAGGAATCACCAAATTCGTCTACTTCACTGGGACACTGTAGGGAAGACATTATAAATAAATAAGAAAGGGCCTGGCATAGAGCCTTACACACAGTAGGTGCTTGTGGTTTGCTTTCTCTTAAGTTGTTACTTGCCCATCCCTTTGGCATCATTACAAGTTCCAGAAAAACCTAACTTCAGGGTGAAAGGTCTCACCCAACCACACATTTCTTACATAAGACACCAGGGCTTGTGCTAAAAACAAAATCAGCAAACACAAACAGAGCAAAGGACGCAGAAATTTCAGTGGTTGGCTGGGGGCATTGGCATGGGCCACAGATGAGAACTTTATGCACTTGTTCTTTTTAAGTGTTAAGTGAAGCTTCCAGTTGGGGATGGACCAAGCTCAGGGCTCGTTCTGCACCTCCATAATTAGGTTAGTGGTATTTGGACTTGTTTAATGTATTTGTCTCAGTGTCAGTTGGATGTATCAGTCACAGAGCACACTGCAGCCTTTGATACTGGGCAAAAACAACACATTTCCAGACAGCAGTGACACAGGCAAGGGTGGCACTGGATTCCATAGCCTCTTCATCATCATTCCAATCACTGCGCAGCTCAGGGTTAAGTGTAAGCCTCCCATGGTGTGCCCCTGTTCTCACCCAGTCACTTTTTGTGTCATACCTAACGCCCAAGTAATGCCAAATCGCTTGAAAGTCCCCACCCATTGCTTATTTTTCTAGATCTCCCTAACTGTGCTCATTCTGCTTTCATGAGCATGCATGCCCTCGCCATCTTCTTCTGTATAACTCTGTTAGACCATTGCAATGTCTTCTTTTGGCTGCTGAGCAACAGTGACTGCTTCTCAGCATCACCCCATTTTCTTGGAAGGAGAGGGTAGAGAAACCATTGGGGATGGTGTCGGTGGAACTTAACTCAAAAGTCTTTTCATCTGCCATTGAAGATGATTCTTCTTATAACCCAGGCATATGACCTGCTTGTGCCAACCAGTCTCACCTCCAGGACTCTGTGCCTTGATTAGAGTGAGGCAGAAAAGAAGCTGCTGGGTGTTTTTGGCTGTAGAGTCAGGAGGAGATATTTTAGCTCCTGATCCTGAGCCTCTGAAACAGCCTGGCTTTCTAGCTCCTTCAAGTCTTCTTCTCCAACCTTCTCTCACAGGTTGAGACCTGTGGGCCAAGCTCCCTCAAAAGCTTGCAGTGAGCTCTCTCTCTGCTAGCCATGTTGCTGCTGCGTGCAACCTATGAACCCTGGCACAGGTAGTCAACCATGATCCAAAAGTGTCGGGGCGGGGGCGGGGATGCAGGGCTTGGAAGCCTTCCTTGAACTCTCAGATAGAAGGCTCATTTATTCATTCATGTTATTCCCATGGAGGACTTACTATGTGCTTGGTCCTGGGCTGGAGTCAGGCAACACAGAGACTAGGTCCCGGCCATCACTTCTCAGATCCCCACGTGTCTATGTTAGGCCTAACAGAGCATATCAGGAGGCTCTGGGCCTGGGACTATTTCCCCCTAAGGCTGTGTGATTACCACTGAGTGCTCCATTCACCTCTGGGCCTCTCGTACCCAGCACAGTGCCTGACACATATTTAATGCTAAATAAATGTGTACTGAACTGAACTGACTTACGTTCGTGGACTCCCTGCAAATCAGCCCCAGCCTTAAATCCAAAACTGCTTTGAGGACTAACCCAGACAGTGTTGCATTTGGGAAAGCAGAGAGGGAAAAAAAAAATGGTTGGGAGAAAAAATCGCAATGGATATGTGCTTCAATTCAATGAAGCATTCTTTTGCTGTCGGCCTAGTTTTCAAAAATCACATTCTAGCAGTAGCCATTCCCCACTGAACATCTTGGTGACTAAATGGAAAGATTTCAACTAGGGACGCTAGTAAAAACCTTGGTGAAAGGGATTCCCATTCCCTCCCTCTCTCCATACCCTCGTCTCTTCCCATAAGGAGCCTTAATGGACCCTCAGTGCAACTCTGACATGATGGAAACTGCAAAGAGATGGAGTTTCCACACAGGGCAGAGAACAGAGGAATGTTATTCTTCTTGCTCCCACCCTGAAACCAGCAGGCTGCCCCCGGCTGGGAGGAGGGGCTGTGCAGAAGGGGGCGGGGGGCAGAGGTTGGAGGCTGGAATGCCAGGCCTCCAGATGTTTGCTTCTTGCAGATGGGTCCGTGGTGGCTTGGCCCACACGTCTGGGAGATAACCGTCACTGTGGCTTACGTCTGCAAAGTCCAGGTTATGAAGTTCTCTCACTGATGTCCCTAATCTGATGCTCACAGCAAAATGGGCAGAACAGATCTCACTTCCTTCTTTGGACCAGGTAGGTTCCCAAAGGTGTCATATGTCCTTGCTCAGACAGTGAAGACAATAGCAGTGATAATAATAATAATGATAAGCAACACTTATGAAGCGTTTGCTGTGGGCCAGGCACTGGCCCGGTGTGTTGCATATAGAGTGTTGGTCATTGAACCTACATGGCATTTCTACAAGATGGGAGTTTTTATCCTGACTTTGTAGATAAGAAGAACAAGTCACACAAGGGTCTAGCACTGTGCCCAGGATCCCAGAGAGAGCCCGTGGCAAAGCCAGGATCCAAGCCCAGGCAGTTTGCCTCCAAAAATCTATCTTTGTCACTATTATTTCATGCCTGCCTATTGAAACTGGGAACCAAAGCAGGCCTGACTCCTAAGTTCACTTCACTGCTTACAGCATTGTGTAAAGATGGAAATGTGATTGCAGTAGGAGACTTTCATCCATTCACTCAAACACGCACTGGGTAACTGCAACATGCCCGGCAGTCAGTGGGGCCAGAGAGTTGAGGGAGAGCAGTCTTACCACCCCACTCCACTTGGTTTAGTGCCTTGAGCACCGTGACCATTCTGGCTCCGGCTTCTGCAACAGTGCATGGTACACAGTGGGCACTTACTAGATATGTATTGAATGCAGGCACTGCCCCAGCTCTTGAGCAGCTCACAGTCTAGAGGACAAAGACTTATAAGTAGATATATTCATTTTTATTAGCTGTTAAAATAATTATTAGATGTCTATTAGGGAGTGTCGAGAGCTGTAAGGGCGGTTCGGAGATGGGATGGATGAGCATGTGTATGGGAGTTTTCTGGCCCTGTCAGAAGTCTGCCCCCCCTGGCGTGGAGGCATTATAGGTGGAGCTCCCCCAGAGAAGGCTGGGCAGGTGAGCAGCGATGTGTGAAGAGCTGGGCGTTTTCCGGTGGGGCAGGGGTCTCAGACTTTCTCTACAGTGAAAATGTTAGGCTATCTGGACTGCCCGGTCTCTGTTCCAGCTACTAACCTCTGCTTTACAAAAGCGGCCATACATGGTATGTAAGTGGATGAGCCTCGCTATGTTCCTATACAATTTTATTTACAGAAGTAGGCGATGGGCCAGGTCTGGCCTACGGGCTGCAGGTTGCCAGTCCCTGTTGTAGGGTGCCGGGTGCCGTTGATGCAGTGTGATCAGGTTAGTGTCCTTTGCTCATTCCTTGAAGGCATATTGAACACTTGCTGTGTACCAGGTAGAGCAGCAGTTTCTTCACTCTTGTTGCTTATAGTCTGTAGGGGCAGGAAGAGTCCATCAGATGGGCCTGACAAGCCCTGTGATGGATGGAAACGCGGGGTCAGTGGGTCACAGAGAGCGGCCCTTACCCCAGATTTGGAAGCTGAATGCACACCACTCTGCTCCAAGGGAATGATATGTGAACTCTGGCCCGAAGGATGAGAAAGAGTAAATGAAATGGGGAGTGATAGAGGGCTTGCCAGGTGGGAAGGTCTAAAAGAAATTCAGGGCACCTGGTGCATAGGTTGTGCTAGAAAGAGATACAGGAATGGAGGCTGAATGTTAAGTATTTGCTAGGTCAGTGCCTCCCAGAGGCAATATAGTGGGAGGGACAAAGGTAACTTAAAATTTTCTAGTAGCCGCATTTAAAAACTGGAAAAGAAATGAGTAAAATTATATTTAATAATATGTTTTACTTAACCCCAAGTATTCAAAATACTATTGTTTTCAACATGTGATCAATAGAAACAATTGTTAATGAAATTTTACTATTTTTTTTTTTTTTTGGACAAAGTCTTTGAAATCCTGTGTGTATTTTCATGTATAGCCCATCTCAATTCAATGTGCCAAGTGCTCAGTGGCTACATGTGGCTAGTGGTCACTGCCTTGGACAGTGCCCAGCTAGACCATTCCAGCCACATGGGCCATCTGGGCTGTACCTTAAGTGCGGTGGAATTTTTATGTATCATTCTGGTAGCAGGAGAGCCTGTTATCTTTGAGTTTATGACTTTCTTCTGTCAATCACCCCGGGGTAGGAAACTAAAAGAAGAAAAGCAAAAAGCAGAAGAAAGGAAGAAGAGAGAATGGCCAACTTTGGGTGGGGAAGGAGAAAGTCAGTGGCTTCACCAGAAAACCTGTGAAAATTGAAACTAACAGAACCAAATTTCTAACTGCCTTAGACGGTGGTTGCGAGGTCGGACGACGGGGCGATGCCGGTGACCTGATGGGGAAGAGTAAGGCCGGGTGCCCCAGGGCCATCAGCTCTGCAGGCGCGCGGAGCCGGCGGTCCTCTCGGTCCTCTCGTGCAGAGCCTGACTGTCTCAAGAGGGGGAGGGCAGGTCCATCGAGGCAGCCCCCTCGTTTTCCTTGCCACAAGTTGGAGGTTCAGCTTGCAGGACCCATCCGAGGCTGAGGCAGAGGCTTTGGCACATTCTCGCCTGAGTCTGGTCTGTCTTCCAGCTGAAACTCACTAGACCTCCTGGGTGGGTGAGCGCCTCTCGTTTACACCAGCCCCTGCTCAGGTGCTCAGCTGTCCTTCTGTCTGACCGGTTCCCTACCTGGCCCTGCAACTTTAAACGTAACTTTCCACTCGGTGAACCAAACTCTCATCCGTATTTGACTCTCTTTATCCAAATACAGGCAAAGGGGATGTGCTAAGTGTTGGAATTAGTGATGTTTTAAAATTCGTATTTTTCTATCTCTTACTACATGCTTTTAAGCCTTAGCTTTGGGGCTCCTTCTTTAATGAATACATGAAAAAGATTCATAATTGACATGATTTTTATGTTGGCAGACTTTACCAAAATGCTGAAAAATTTTGTTCCCATAATTGGTTTAGTTACAGCCTGGAGTTCATATCACTAATTGGATCAGCATGTGTTTTCTTCATGAATGGTATTTAACTCAGACTCTGTCCAAATTTGTTCATATCTCTGTCAAACAATCACAGAAGACCTACTGTGAGCCTAGGGATACTGGCTGAATGAAAAGCAGCTTCTGTGTATTTTTGAGGAATGGAAGAGGTAAACGAACAATGGCGGACATGGCAGAGCCTGGAAGAGGCTTCAAGGAGCATCATTAGGCCCAGTGATGTTCGGGGATTCAGAATCAGGTTGCTTGGGTTCAAATTCCGATTTCACCCCTCGCTAGTCACATGACCGTGGGAAAGTTCTTGAAAATGTCATGTCTCAGTTTCCTCATTTATAAAATGATAAATTACATCTATTTATCATTTTATACTGCTTTATTTTCATAGATATATTTATACTGATAAATTATATCAATTTCAATGGGCTATTGTGTATATTAAATATTAAATGCCTGAACAGTACTTTGTTTCATGGCAGGCATACAGCAAGCTTACAAACAATGAAAGCTATAATAATAATTATTAATATGCTTATGTGAGCTGAGACCTAAAGAAGGAATAGGAGTGAGTTATGCTTAGTTAAGGGAGGGTGTTCTGGGTAAAGGGCAGAGGCTGACTTCAAAGCTCAGAACTAAGAGAACACAGAATGCTATGGTAACTAAAGGCAGTTCAGTTTGTCTGTAGCATAAAGTTGATGGGGAAGTAGGTGGTGGTGGGAATCGTAGCTAAAGATAAATCTAGCAAGGTGGACAGAATCCACAGCGAAGGGTATAGGCAGGCTAAAACTTGGGGCAGCTGCGTTCTTGAGAACTGAGCCTGTTTACAAATCTCAGGCTCCGAAGACAACTTAAATTTACAGGTGAATGGAGTCTCAACAACCAACGCTTTGTATGTGTTAACATGAGTTACAGGGGAACTGCAGACGTTTGGGATGAAAGCATTTGGCAGGGAGCTTTGTGGAAAATAGTTTAAAAATATCAACACAGAGAAAAACTTGTAACAACTCAACAGAAAGCCATTCCCCTAGTGGAAGAGAAATAGCAAGGTTTGGGTTTAGGCCTTGGACGGTGCACTGAACGTCTGGAAACTAAGTTCTCGCTGGATCCTTGGAAAGAGGTTTTGAAATTAGTTCCTGGGAATTGCGCCTTCCGAGCCTGTGCTGGCAGAGAGGGTGTGTGCGTGCGTGCACGCGTGCACTTGCATGCACTCGAACGTGCCTGCGTGCACGTGCCGATTAATGGATGGACAGACGTATTATGTCTTTGTTTCAGGGACTGGAGAAAATGGGACACGTGGTCACTTTTCTTCTGACATGAGGTCTTTGCTACATGTATGTATTTTTAATCCTTGAAAGGAATGTGTTCTATTGAGTGCAAGTGTACCTAGAAGAGTGAGATTCTCCTTTTCTGTGCAAAATGGAGATGGGATCCTGGCAGGAGCTATAGGGGAGGACCCAACCTTCTGAACAAACTTGTCAAAGGCCACCCCCAGTACGCTCCTTCATTCACTGGAAGGAGGAAGAGGAAATGAGGGAGGTAACATAGAGTCCTTAAAGCCGATGGCCCCAAAGTTTTCTCAGCCAACTCCTCTTCCTTCGCTTTTCCAAAGCCCTCCTTGTTCTTCCAGGGCTCATCTCAAGCGCTCCCTCTTCTAAGAAGCCTTCTGGGTTCTTCTCCAACTCCACTTCCTGTGGCTGTTCGTGTGTACACAATGTTCTGTCCACACCTAACTGCTTGCACTTCTCTGAATTCGTCACTGTGCAATCTGCCACCAGCATTCTCTTGTCCAGGCTGTTCCCTCTGCCCGGAACAGATGTCTCTCCCTTTTTGATCTGGCTGACTCCTACTCATGTTCAAAATTCCATTTAATCATCCCATTCTTATCCTCATTCCTGAGTGCCTCTCAGGCTTGGCCTTTGACACGAGAATTCAAGTATTTGTGCACTCTGTTCTTCGCTCTTTTTCTTTTTTGTTCACTCTTTAGCAATGGCCAGGAAACTCCCTGAGGGCCGGCGCCATGTGGTGCTTATTCTCTCCATTTAGAATGCCTGTCCCCTAGCATGGTAGGTGTGTGAGTGCATGGATTGTTGCGGGACCAGCGTCTGTGGTTCTCAGAGGATGGCCCCCGGATCGGTAGCAACCATATCTTGTGGAAAGTTTCCAGAAAGCAAATTCTTGGGCCCCACTCCAAAACTACTGAATCAGAAACTTTGGAGGGAAGCCAAAAAAATCTTCACAAGCCTTTCAAGGGATTCTAACGCATGCTGAAGTCTGAACACCACTGGTCTAGAGAAAAGGGGGCGCCCAGTGCGGTGAGAATGCCACAGGCCCTAGGAGACTCTGCCGACAGTGGCTTCAGCAGAACTCCAGGACGTCACGAGCGGTGGACAGACGCTTCTTCACTGCGTGAGGAGGCGAGTCCTGGAGACTCAGTGGGCAGTTTTCTGTGGATTTAAATGGTTAAAAGGACTCATGCCACTGTTCCTTGCTGTCATGGTACATATCCCCAATGCTCAGTTCCCTTTTTTATGAAAAAAATGAATTGCTGTGGATTTGATCTGACTCCCCCACGGCCCTTAGATCCTTTTATATCTCCTTTTTTCGTCCCTAGACACCCTGGACTCTCCAGGTGTCCGTGGCAATATGTGGATTTTGAAGTAAATCACACCACCTCTTTGTCCCCCAGTCCTCAATCTCAAACCGATCTCTGATGCTGCCCTACGACTTTCTACAACTCTCTTGACCCCACTGAGTTTTCCCATTGTTGCCTGTCACCTGGTCCCTTCTCACCTGGGCCACTGCTCCAGCCTCCTGTTTGGTCTCAGTACATCCTGGTTCTCCCTCGAAACCCTTGTTCTGCACAAAGGGCTCTACCTCAAAACTGAAAGCCGTTCCTGACGTCCCTCTCTCTGAAAATGTCCATGTCTGCCTGTCACCCTCAGAATAGCGAGCAAACACTTTAGCACCGTAGCGTAGCCCACGAATCCCTGCCCGCTCCCCTTAGCCTGGCCACCCCAGAGGATGTCGGCCCCATAGTCAGTACCCGCGTCCTTGTGCCTGTGAGACTTTCCTGGTGAGCTGAGCCCCTTATTCCTGCCAGCATGAGATGTGAATGTTCTGGAGGAGATTATTGCCCCGGGGAGAGCCCTCAGGGGGAGTGAATGGGTAAAAGCCTCAGCTCCCTTGCATCTCGGGTGCGGTAACGCTGAGGAGTGTGCACTCCACGGGTTTGGAGTGCCCAGCGGGGTGGAGCGGCAGCGGTTCCCGGTAGTGACATGTTTGATTCCGCATCCCTGTGTTGCTACCTTGCCATCCTTGTTTCACACCCCCTCTCCTCTACCGGGAGTCGCTGGGATTGTCATCCAGATAAGCGACCTGCACTTGAATCCTTGCCTCAATGTTTGCTTCTGAAGGAACCCAATCTGAGACACACATTTACAAAGCTCCTGGCAATTTGTTGTCTACATACTCTTCTGGAATTAGCTGGCACTTTTCTTCCTTGTGGTTCCTAATTTGTTCTTATCCCGAATCTAGATCCCAGTGGTCTGAACACTGGCCTTTCCCCAAATAAGCCACATCCTTTTTCAACCTCTTGGCCTTCGCACATGCTGTTATCTTGGCCTGCAACACTTACAATTTTCCCTCTGGGATGGCATTCCCCAGTGACAATGCTGCAGGCCAGTGACCTAGTTTCTTGTCTCTGTAGCCGGATGGTAAACTCTGTGAGGGGCTGTGACTGTGACTGTCTGTCTTGGCCACCACTCTTACCAGAACTTAGTCTAATGCATTGCACATAGTAATACTATAAATGATTGTTCAGCATATAATTGAATAAGCAAATATATTTAAAAGTCAGTAAGTGTATCTGTTGAAGTGTTAAGTGGCATATGTATGAGAGGAAGGATGATTCCAGCAAACTGACACCCAGGCGTTGCTCAGGAGCCGTGGTCACCATCTCTGCAGCCTCCGGGAAGATTTATGCTTGGCTTAGAAAACTTGACGAAGGGAATGAAAGCACTCAGCTAGGCAGGTAGCCCGGGCTGGCCTGCGAATGGCGCAGCCTCAGAACAATATGGGGATAAGAAAGCCCCCACTGCTGGGGGTGAACCATGGCCAGGCTGCATGTCAGGAAGGGAGAAAGCAGAGACTGTCACAAAGAATTGTGGGCCTTGGCTGAATCATTTTATGTCTGGCCACGGAAGCCAGGCTCCCCAGACCTCGCAGTCATTTTCTCCCATCAAGACTGCAGTGGGGGAGAGCCCGGACCGCAGATCCCGGATCGCCACCAGATGGGTCCATCGGCAGTGTTACTCTCTCATCTACTCCGGGCGCTGAGCAAGTGACAAGGTCAAGTTCTGACTGAGTGTCTGTCAATTCCCCCGGCTGTAGATAGATGAGATTAGATCATTGCTTTTACATTTATGCCATTTACATTTTACACTCCCAAATCTCTGGGTAGTTGTAGCTGGGATGATCCTTAGTTGGTTAGAAAAGATAAAGATGGATGGGTCCCTCATCTCCTCTTAGATTAGATTTGATTGACAGTTTTAGGTATTATTGCCCTTGAAGAAGGGATTACAGGGCAGAAGTGTCTGGAATCTTTGAGGGGCCCGATTACATCTGGGGCAGCCTCCTGGAAACACGAAGCCCAGGGGAGGGAAAGGCAGGCATCAAAGTGGGCATTTACTGCATGGAAACTTGTTGGGTGAAGCAGATTAAAAACTGTTCTAGTTTAGGGTTGGACGAGGTTCCCAGGGAATGAGCCTCATGCTTTTTTCTTCTCACCTCCCTGTGGCATTTCCTGTGGGTCCACAATGGGACTCAATTTAAGAGCAGTAGACCCAGGCCAGCACATTTCGTCTCCCCTTGGCCGCCATTGTCCCCGGTGCCCCGATGAGGAATTGTGAGGCTGAGAGGTGAAGCGGAGTGCTCCACAGTCACAGTGCTGTTAAGCAGAACTGCAGAACTGGACCCCCAGAATCCTCTTTATTCTTCCAAAATATAAGCACAAATAGCTCCCCCTCCCCACCCTTTCTAGAGTCAAGTTTTGTGGTGTTTTAAGGAATTATTGCTAATTTGGGGGGAAATGTGTGTGCCAATTCCTTCTGCTGAACGGAAGTAGGGTCTTACTCTATCTTCAGTTGCTCTAGAAAAATGTCTTCTTTCTAATGAAGCATTTTTGCCAATGAATCTTTTTTTTAAAAAAGCTTTTGTATTGACATATAATCTACATACAGAAAAGTATGTGCATTTATGATAAGTGCTTCGTGAATTTTCATAAACTGATCCAACTTATGTAACCAGAACTTAATTCAAGAAACAGGATATTCCCAGCATTCTAGAAGCCCCCTTCTTGTCCTCTCCCAGTGGCAATCCTGTCTGTCTTTCTGAAGGGTCCCACTATGCTGACTTCCAATAGCATGGAAATTCCTCCTCCTCCTCCTCCTATTATTATTATTATTATTTTGCTATTTGTGCATGGGTTTGTTTTAGCCTATTTTTAAAAATCATTTGGGTGAAATTCACATAACAAAATTAACCACTTTAAAGTGAACAGTTCAGTGGCATTTAATGTATTCAGAGTTTTTTGCAAACATCACCTTCACCTGGTTTTGAAACAATTCCATTGCACTGTAATAAAACCCCTTACCCAGTAATTCCCTTCTCCCCATTTGCCCTTCCCCAAGTCCCTGGCAACCACTCATCTGTGTTCTGTTTATATGGATTTATCCATTCTGGAAAATTCATATAAATGGAATTGTATGATAAATTTAACATTTTATGTCTGGCTTCTTTCACTTAGCATAATGTTTTGGAGATTTATCTACTTTGCTGTATATATAAATACTTTATTATTTTTTTATGGCTGAATAATATCCCTTTGTCTGAGTATACCACAATTTGTTTATTCATTCATCTGTTGGTGGACATTTAATCTGTTTTACCTTTTGGCTATTGTCAATAGTGCTTCTATAAACATGTGTGTATGTGTACTTGTTTGAATATCTGTTTTGGATATATATCTTGGAGTGGAATTATGGAATTATGTGATAATTCTACGTTTAACTTTTTCGTGAACTGTTTTCCAGTGGCTGAACCACTTTCCTTTCCACCAGCAATGTACAAAGGTTGCAATTTCATCACATCTTTACAAACCCTTGTTATTTCCCATTTAAAAAAAAATATAGTCATCTTTTGTCTTTAATCTTCAGAGAAACACCTATTCAGGTTATCTGCCCATTTTTTATTGGCTTCCTTTGTGATTTTGTAATAGTTCTTTATATATTCTTGATAAATGATTTGGAAATATTTTCTTCAATTTATTGATAATGCCCTCTGATGCACAAGAGTTTTTCATTTTGATGCCATCTAAATTTTGTTGCTTATTCTTTTGGTGTCATATCTAAGGACCCATCACCAAGTTCAAGGCTTTAAGGATTTATTCCTATGTTTTATCTAAGAATTGTATGGTTTTACCGTGCATTTTTAGGTCATTGACCCATTTTGAGTTAATGTGAGTATATGGTGTGAGGTAGAGGTCCGACTTCGTTTTTTTGCTTGTGGAATCCAGTTGTCTCAGCACCATTAATGGCGCTATGCTGATTTTTGTACTTCATAAAACGGAAATCGCATAGTATGCATTTTTCGTGTCTTGCTTTTCTGTGCCCATGACAGAATCACGGAGGGGTCAGAAGGAATATTACTTGATATTATGCAAGTGAAAAAAAACACTGATGTTTTTATATTTTCCTAATAACTCATCTTAGAAAATAGCTAGATGTCCCCATCGCCACATTTTATCATTTGAAAGGAAATCTAATAACGCTGAGTTCTGCTCTATTTTTCCATAAACTCAAAATTTCTCTAAAAAAATAAAGTCTATTAATTAAAAAAGAAAATCTAAAATCAGTCACTAGCAGTGGTGCACAAGGAGTTTCTAGAATCCCAAAATGTTACACACCACAGATCCTTTTGTCCGATTTCACCACTTAATAGATGGAAAACAACCCTCTGGCCTCCCACTCTGACCGCTCCCACCCAAAGGGCCATCGTTTCTTTCGTGGACCACACACTGTCCCCCACCTCCCTCCATCTGCTCCGCCCTCCGTCGGTCTCCTCCTTCACAATGCTGGCCAAGGGATCTTTTCTCAACCACAAACCTGATCACAAAACTCTTTTGGGAAAAACCGCTTAACAGCTCCCCGTTACTGTTAAGATGATGCCTGCCATCCTCAATGTGGCTCATCCTCTCCCTGGTTCCCTATTACCCTCTCTATACATTTTCCAAGCCCATTGGCCTTTTATTCAGTTTCTTGAGAGTGCCATGTTTGTTTCTTACTCTGGATGCTGCACCTGTTGGTGTAAATATATCACTTTTTGTGTTTGTTTGGTTTTTTCCACATTGTTGACTCTATCTTAGAAAAGATAAGTGGCTTGCCCTAGGACACAAGGAGAAGATGGTACTTGAATCTGGTTCCCCTGATTCCTGACTTAGACCTCATTCCCTTAGAGAGCTTGAAACATTTACTCAAGGAAGCAAGGCTTCTCTGGGGCTGAAGGCTAGAGATGCTGTGCTTTCTGTCCTGGTTCCCATGGCTGCCACTAAAGGTGAGGACTGGATAGATTTGCCAGTGCCAGCATAGCACGACAGTATGCCACCCCTGTCTTTTTATTTTATTTAAAAAAAAAAAGACTTCAAAACCACTTTTATGGTTAGACCAACTCTAAACCTTGGAGAACAAATATGAAGTAGATCTGTTGCTGAACGTCTCTGCCTCTTTCAAAGTGAGAAGTCATTTTACCATTTGACAGATTAAACAGCTAGAGCCTAGTGGCCTTACCCATCACTGTATAGGTGTGTGTTTAAGAGAAATCTCTTTGTCCCATGACTTTCTGTCTCTGCAGACAAAACCAAGAAGTACACAAAAAAATCACATTAAGAATTTATCACTTAATCTATTTGGGAAATATTTGCCTGCTTTCATGAAGCTCTTCTTTAAATTCAGTTTTTCACAGTCCATTCAATAGAACCGAATACAACTTGAATCATTTCTCTTACTTTGGAAATAAGGTTATCTGGCAGAATTTAGCAAGATATTTTATTTTATGTTAGTGTTTTATATAGTGCCCTCCCTCATGTCTCCCAGTGGGTTGTGTCTGTAAAGAGCCCAGAACACCAGCTACGGGCAGTTCCCGACTTCCCTCCCTGTGCCCGCCTGTGCAATTCACATGGGTGTCCCCAGACCGCCCTTCTGTGCAGAATACAACATTACAGGTGTCACACACGTGGACCTGTCCTGTGGCCATACCGCCTGCCAGCGGCTCCTGTGCACAGTGCCAGGGCCTGGACTCCATGGCAATGCCTGTGGAAGACAATGCTTTCGTGCCTCTTTTTTATTCTTGTAAAAAATAAGCATATATCAGAAGAAATTAGTGTATCATTAATACTTGTCGTAAGCAGCCCGTCTCCTAACAATCAGAGCAAAAATTAACATCATGTCTGTCGCAGGTCTAGTAACTTCACATATTGATCTTTTTCTAGCAGCAACCTCATGACATGGCTACTTTTAGTAATTCCATTTTACAGACAGGGAAACTAGTTCTTAAAGCAACTAAATACCTTTCCAAAGATCACATTGCTACTAAATAGTGGTGAGATTCAAAAAATGAGATCCAATAGGCAGCTCGAAAACAGCAAGACTTGTCTCAGCTGCAGGTTTATTCAATGAACTGGATGGCAGAGTGTCCCATGATAGAAGGAAAAAAGTGAAAATAATGAATATGCTGGAAGTATATTGTTGAAGATAGCATTCAAGAGAGCAGACATGGTTGGAGGTGATATTTGTTTAGCTCCCTGAAAACTGAACTTTCTTAAAGAAAGTGTTTTTCATTGTTTGCACATGCAAAATGTAGATACTCTCTGGGAAATGTTTATGCAGAACATTGGCTGCGTATTGGATTCAGCCTCATGCTGCAACTGATTTCATTCTAGATCGTGGGGTTTTCTTCCACATTAGTGTGTATGTATGAGAGTCCAGTAGATTTCCACAGCAGACAAAAAAGCACACCACTACATACTGAAGCATACAAGCTATTATATATTTTCATAATATAGAACTTTAAAGTATAGTAATCAACAGTGGCAAAATATTTCTGTCTTTGACATTAGTTTTTTTTTTTCTTTTTCTTTTTTTGTGAGATCCAACCTGTAATTGAGACCAGAGAAAACAGTATGGAAAGACAAATCCATGAGAACAGGATAAAAATATCATGAACAGCAAAATATGTCTGAGTATTTAAAACCGTATAGAAAAAATAAATTAGATGAACAATTGTGTAAATATAAATTAAAAAAGATGACATTCTTAATAAATAAAGTTTCTATTTACATTTTTATATATTGCTAAAAGACTTAACTTAGATCCATAAAAATACATAAACAAGAGGAAAAAAAACCAAAATAGGAGCAGCAAATTTATGCGCGTGAGGTACAGAAAAAGGATTGGAATTGTGTTTTGGTTTTTAGATTGTTTTTTTTTCCTTTTCCATAGCAGGCCAGTAGAATTCTCATGAGAGCAGATCTTAAGCACTTCAGTGGAGAGTTGTTTTTTTTTTTTTTTTTTTTTGGTAGTTTCCAGAAGGTGCCAAACGGATTTCAGCATCATAATAATTAGAAATACCCATAATAATTATAACAATAATAAAAAGGTATAATGTGATACATAAATATGGAAGAGCAGTTTGTAATATGAATACATTTTCTCTAGATGAGATCACAGTTTTATTTTGTAAATATTACATTTAAGTATATATATACACACATATATGTACAACTATATATACATGTGCATATATATGTAAATTTATATTTATATATAATATCTTTATATAGATAGATATCTGTGGACAGGTTATTGATTATAGAGACCCAAAAAAGCAACTCAGTAATTGTTCAAAATCCTCCTCACTGACTGCTGGTGTATAGTGTAAGAAGCCCCGCATTGTTTGCACTCAGAAAGCCAGATCTTTTAATGGAACACTCAATGTTGAATTTTAAGTCTGAGGAGAAGAGATTCTAGGGACTCCCTTCCTCTATTAAGTTGGGAATGGCCTGGAAGTATTAAACAGACGACAGTATACTGACTTTTACTTTATAGGAAGTAATTGGCTTTTAGTCCAATTAGAGAACTGGAGAAGGCCAGAATGAGGGAGGAAAAGTCCAAATTATCTACGAACGAAATATTCCCCAATACAAGCCTCTCTCTTAACACAGATGATCATCCAGGAGCTCCAGCGTTACTCCTTGAACTATCCAATGGGCACTCGCTGTCTTTCCTTAAGGCCGACGGCCGGCGCCTTCTTGGAAGGGGACCTGCGGCCTTGGTGCCCAGCCTTGGCTCTCCCAGATCGCCGCAGCCCATTTAAAACCTCAGGGCCTCACAACTCCCTGGCCTCCCCCTGTGAGGTAGGTTAAGTAGTAGTATCCCCATTTTGCAGCTGGAGAAACTGAGGCAAATGGAGAGGCAATCTGATTACTTGTTCAAGATCCCCAAGCAAACTGCTGCCTGGAGTCAAGATGTCTAGGTTCTTATTCTAGGGATAAAATTCCTGTCTTGGCTAAACGTTTCCTTTAAAGCTCAAACAATAGGTAGGAATTTGGCAAAACCTGAAAGATCTTAAAACGAGCAGGCTCGTATTCATGTGCTATTTAGTTTTTATGTTTGTTGTTTGTGTGGTTTAGTTTTTGTTTTGTTTCCTAAAACCCGTGGGAATTACCTGTCTGGTCATGTAGCAGCTTTTTAGGAAAGCGGACTGTGCGGTGTGGTTCTAAGTGCAGCCTTGATAAAGCCCAGTGCTATACTGGTAGGTACACACATTTTATCATGTGAAAAACACGAAACAATATGTCCCCTTAATATTGGGTAAAACCAATTGCAAGCCCTCCCACTCCCTACTAATACAGACTGCCACCAAACAAGCAGACAAAACACTTCCCCAGCAACAACTACACATCAAGGGGAAGATGTCTTATTTCCTGGACCTACTACAATGTACAGAAAATAACAGATGGTGTTATAAAATCCCACCCTATGTCTCCTGCTACAGAAATTGTTATGCTTGTGTCTACCTACTCAGTCTGTGGAATAAACAATTTTCTTTAGGAAGCACAAAATAGTTAAAAAAAAATTCTTATTTTTAATCATGCATATTTATTTCCTTTTAATCTCCTTGTCTTCTATGAATTTCTATCTGTACAGTTTTGTTGCCTCAGTTTCTTCCTTTTATTTTTGTACTTGAAGTAGTTCCAGAAAAAAAAAAACACAAAACCTCAAAACTGGTAACTTGAAAGTATGGTTTGCCTGCCTTCCTGCCCTCCTGCCCGGCTGCCTAACACAGGTAAGACCTACAACAAATGGACAGTTACAACCAAGTTAAATCAAACCTGGAAGGGAGGTAGCTGAAATCTGTCTCTAAGAATTATTTTCAACAAATAGCATTTAAGCATTGGCCAAGGTGGGACTAGGGCCAAGAGAATCATCTAGGTAGTGACTCAGCATGCTGCAAACAGGAGTAGCAGCCGACACCTTGCACCTTCAAAGCCCCACTGTTTATGGCCACTGATCTCTCCCTTCCATTAATACCCAATCAGCCCCACAAATGGACTTCTCAAGGACTGTCTCTCCTAAGAGGTTGTTGGCACAGAATTGGGGATGGGGGCCATGCAAGTCCTCTGTGCAGGCAGTCAGGGTTGTGGCTTAAAAAAACTTCCCAAGACAGTGCTTAGAGGGCTGTCTACCTCATCTTTTCATTCTTGCTGCTAACAGGCTAATCCTTTTGCAGACCCAGAACCCTCAAGTGCTGAGCTGCCTCCTTGTGAGTATTCCATTGTCCTCAACAGGGGAGGATAGGAAGGATGAGACCATGAGGTTTGTTCCCAGAAAGAAAATGAAACTGGGTGTCAGTGCACTGCACAAATAGAGCAGACCCACCTCCACTACGGTTTGCAAAGGGCTATTAATTACACCTTCCATGTGGGCATGAGGCTGACCATCAATCAAGTAGCCTCTCTTGCCTCATAGCCTTGGCAAATATGAATTTGTGAGTCACAGGTTTGAATGATGATGCTAAGGAGACAGGGCGGATGTTTGCTCAGAGGGTTTAACTCAATCGGTGAATGTGAAGATAGAAGCCAGCCTTCTGGAAACTTTGCTCATCTGGAGAATGTGGGGATAGGCAAGGGTGAGAGTGAAGGAAGAAAGGGAATGAGGGTCGGTTTAAGAGACGCTGAGGAGGTTCTTCTGTGATTCCTGCAACCCCACCGTTAGTAAGGTCTCCAAGGCTGTCTGCATTGCCTAATGTTGTAATAAAGCAACAAGGAGGGATGTCAAAGTTAGAAGATAGGAACTAAGGTAACTAGCACCGCACAGTATGATAACTCAGCCAGAGCAAGAGTTGGGAAGAGCTCTTAGACACTGACTGGAGAAGGGTACAAAATGGGATGAAGTCTTCTATTATAATTCTTATTTTGCTAACAATTGGCCCTGGTCATTATAGAAAGAAAATGTCCTGAAGAAAAAGAGTTCTTAAGGAAGAAACAAAGGATTCGAGCCTGGCCTGAACAAGGGCGGCAGCCTCTCCATTCTGGAACTCAATTTCAGAGTTTGTAATCTAGTACAAACCACACAAAACTATTTCTGCACTGCATCCTTATTTGTGGGCACCAGTGCAAAAAGCACCTTGATAGATTTTTGTTAATAGACCACAGATGGCCACTAAATGTCTTCTCAAGTGTTCCTGGTCAGCAGGTAACTGCTGCTGGGAGTGATAGAGTAAGAAGCTTTCTGAAGCTAGTTTTGGTCCCCATAGGAAGAGGGGCTGTAGGTGATTAACAAAGCCTGCCTTGGAAGCAGGAATGAGGAGGGTCAAGCACATGTGCCTGGTATTTTCCATTCCTGTGCTAGACTTTGTTTTTGTTGGTTGTCTTCTCTAGGCTTGAGATGACTTGATTTATAGCAATCTTCAGATCATCCATCTAGTTTAGATTCCCATCGCCTCCCTTTCTTAGTGCCAGTTCTCAGAAATTATGGTCAAACTTAACCATTCTCTCCACCTCATTCTGTATTAATTTCTCCCCACATTAATCTAAAGGAGTGGACGATGACTGGCTGAAAAGAGACAAAGAGGGCCCCAAAGAGGTGGAGGCTTCCACGTGTGTTTGACTAACTTGCTATGAACTTTTGGAGGCTGAATGTGGGACAGAGGGAAGGGTTGCCCAGCCACAGGTGTGGGTAGGAGTACTGGCAGATGGAAGACTGTAGAACACATGATGGCCATGTCGGGTTGTTGGGGACTGAAGCCGAGAACTCTTGGACTTCCCTCTGATGGCCCTCTGGAACACACACAGTCTAGCTTGAGCCTATCCAAGATGATGCTCTGTTCTAGCAGTATAGCTACTTGGGGCCACGGTGAGGTCCTCAGGACCAAAGGCTGCTTTAGCCTGGAGGGGCAGGAAGGCTTGGTTAAGCGTAGTAACTCAGGAGTCCCTGCAACTCCCAACAGTCTCTGGATGGCCCCAACACCATAGAAATTTAACACTGTTCCACTTGAGTACCAAATCTAACACTGGCTTGGACATTGTGGACTCTCAGTGAGGGTTCCAGCATCTTAAGTCCCTCAACTCTCTGCCAGGGTGAGAAGCCCAACCGTACGGGACTTAACTTCTCACCATATGGCCAATGAGGGTTTTCCTCTTGCAGAAGGGCTAGAAGTGAGGAGCTGTGGGGAAATGCGGGTCACTTTTAAGGCAGACTGTTTGGTTGTGTGGGGCACTTCCTAACCTAGTCCTACCATCTTGGGGTACTCAATACATAGGCTAGAGCAGCAGGAAAAGTAGCAGCAAATGTGGTCCCAAGGCAAGATTTGGGGAATGGGTGGGTTCTGGAGGGATATTGGCCTCAAGCCTCAAGCAGGGGGCTCTTATAACACCTTGACATTGTAATCCTAAGCCATTTCCAGCTCGGCCTCAGACCCTGGAGTTGGGGTAAATCCCCCACGGCAGCGGAAAAATCGGGCGAGGGGAGGCTGTGTGTACTTTGGATTCTTTACCTCTTCCTGGGTCCTACTTTCCTAGAAGGTAGGTGATCAGAGGCCACTTCACTTCTGATCCCAAAGGACCACACCACTGTGCATGCCCTACATATTCCAAGCCTCAGGGAGTGAACTATCTTGGCATCTCAACATGTGGTCTTAGCAGTTTCTGCAACTTTCTTTCTCCCAAGGACAGTGTTGGCTAGGAGCTTGGGAAAGGAAAGATTGACTTTGTTCCAGTCTCTCTCTGCTCAGTCTCCAAAACTGCCCTCACACAGATGTTTGTATGGGTGCGTATGCATGCATGTGTACTAACCACAGATGTGCACGCTCCTGGATAGAGAACGTGTTCCTTGCTGTGGTCACGTGACAAATGGTTAGAGTTTTAGGAGGCTCTGGGACTGCACACAGTATATGTAATCCATCTAAGACTTTGGGATGGGATTCCATTCCATTAGTTAACATGGCGAGACTTGGTTCATGTGCCCCCACTATGAGTCCTTCCTGGGTGAAATTAAAGGCAGACCGGTTGGTTGGGTGCTAAGGATCCCTGGTGTGGAGAGGCCATTCCATTGAGCAGCTGACTGTGAAATCAATACCAAAGGGATGCGGGTCCTGGCGGTGGGAATTCTTTGACAACTCCTTGTCCTTCCTTAGCCATGGCTGTATCCCCGGAGATCTTTCCGGCTGTGTTCTCGGGCCTGGGGGTCCCGACAAGCACAGTCGCCTTGTAGGTCACAGGACATAGGGAAGGGGGTGACCTGCAGAGAGAAAAAGAGAAGAGGTGAACCAAATGGTTGCATCTGAAGCAATAATTTTCAGAGGGGCAGGACAGGGCAGGGGACAATTGCTGGACTGGGGGGACAGCAGATTCAAGTCATGGCTTTGCTTCTTTCTAGGCCTATGATAACTTTTATCATGATCACCATGGTTGTTATTGTGGCAGCTTTCATTTTCAGTGGCATTTATTATGGCTCAGGCAATGGCTAAACATTTTCCAAATACGGAAACATCGAACCCTCTGATAATGCCGAAAGAGTGGCACAAAAACAATCACCCTTTTATGGATGGAGAAACTGAGGCTCAGAAGGGGGCAGGCATTTGCCCAAAGCAATAAACGGCAAATCTTGCATTTAAAGAAGGATGAGCCACCTTTCCCTTAACCCTCAGATTCCTAGCTGTAGAGCAGGTAAGACCAACATTGCACTGTGAATTCTTGGGCCGAATGAAGTTATGGGTGAAAAAGTGAAATGTACTATCCCAGAGATGGGTCACAGGATGGCACAGTGCAGTATCTGCAGGTGGCGATCAAGTGAAATAAAGGGTATGAAATTCTCTGCACACATCAGCAGTTTTGATTTTTGGGAGGCAATGATAAAAACAAAGGCATGTCTAAGCAAGCTCAGAGCTAGGGAACCAGAAATCCTGCTGGGGAATATTTCACCTAGAGATTTTTGCATAAAATTTGGTTGAAGGACCTAGGGAACAGGTTTTACCATAAGAAAAAGGGAGCAGCATACAATGTGATTTGCTGTATGTAAATATTACAAAAGCTGGCGAAAATAAGAAATAAAAATCTAAATTAGAAAAAAACCCGAGTGGCTTGAGTTTCAGTTCACACTCCGTCCCTTCACATGCTCTGTGACCTTGGGCCACCTTTCCTTTCTAGAAAAAGAGAAAGAGCCCAGCAGAGTGAACGTCTCCCCGACGCAGCCGGTGCTCTGCCTTTCCAAAGAGCACTGTGCAGCCCTTGCCTGAGCCCAGGCTGGCCTGATGCAAGCCAAGTGGATTTCACCTCATTGCATCATGGCATTTGCATATCGCCTTCCCCAGAGGGTCCCCCATCTGCACAGATGGATTTAATGACCTCATTCGCCTCCTGCCTGCGTCTCCACTGCTCACAGAGCCTCAGAGAGCATCTCTGTCTCTAGCTTCTGGACTCATTCTCGCTCCTGTATCTAATTCTTTTCCCTCTGCCTATGTGCACCCCCTCCCTTCCCTCGTACCTTCTCGCCTTCCCTCCCAACTTCTCTCCCCCTCCTGTAATTACGCAACAAGTTAAAATGTAGGAATGAACAGGAATACTGAAGTATAAGCTCCAGAAGCTCCGACACCTCACTGAGGTGTGACCTGGAGCATGTGACAATTTCTGAGTCTTAGTTAACATTCATTAAGTGGGAAGAGTGAAAGCATACGTGTCCCTGAGGTTGTGATGAGGGATGAGTGAAGTAAGTAATGAAAAACACCTAGCACACAGTGCTTGACATGTGCTCAGAGCGCAACCATTACATATACATATGCATATCTATACATGCAGGGTCTGGCACAAATAATGCCCCTTTTTTATGAGCTGATAATCTATACCAAATCTTCTATTACACAATCATAAGCATGTAATTCTGTAACATAACAATATCACACTCAAGCACACCATATGACATTGCAGGTGAAATGTTCAAATTGCTGTCCATCTTGTGCAAGGCCCTTGTTCACGTACCCTACCAGCCACACTCAGCGGCGTTACTTCCGGCCAGACCCTGTCATTTCCTCCTCTCTCTCACCTGAAGAGACAGCGACCACTCTGGTCCTGTGCATTCTTACTTCCCAAGGCCCAGCGCACAGAACAGAAGAACGCATGTTCATTGCGCCCTGTCTCTGACTCACGGCACTCGAGGCCAGCACGTCTCTTGGTTTCTCCTTTCAATTTAAACACCTGGGTGCCCGCTGCCGGCCCATAAGCTCCTCACAGCTGCTGCTTCCATGCCGCGCCTGTCTTTCTCCTCCAACTACCTGCTGTTCCCTGCTTGGCACATTTTCTTCCCAGCCTCCATGCCTTTGTGGAGGCTGTGGCTTTCAATCTAGAATATTCTCCCACAACCTCTTCACCTCCAGGAGAAGCACAGGATGTTACAACTGGAAAAGACACAGAGAAAACCCTCCAGTCTAAGTGGGGACACTGAGGGCAGAGCCAAGTCCAAATCTAATAATGGACGTTGAGGGGGGACAGTACCAGCTGGGCCTAAGAGGCCTGGTGCGGCATCTTCACTTGCCTCACGCTTGTTGAACAATTCGGGGAAAGTCCCTTCACCGCCACATCCCTGAGTTTCTCCATCTATGAAAGTGTGATTTTAAAAGCTCATGTACTCTATATGGTTGTGAGGATCAAAGAAGAAGAAATATGCAAGAGCCCGAGCACATGACCTAACACCCAGGAGATGCTTAATACTAAATACATGTGTGCTGAGTCAAATTTCCCACCAGCTCCTATTTCACCATCCGTGACACCTTTCCTGCTATTGTCCCCTCTCCCCCACCTCCCAAGCTTGGGCCGCCTATTTGTCCTCAACTCACCCACCCCTTTATCTGTCCCCTTCTCTTGCCCTTGACCACATCCTAATATAGAATGATCAGTTACCGCTAATGTCTTCTGTACGATTCTCTCTAACTCTTTCCCATTGGGCTCTACGACCCATTAGGGACAGTTTCATATCTGATTTATCGCTCATGCTTCCTGCTGCACCTCACACAGGCAAAAATTCAACAGATTCTCTCTCTTAAAATAAGACCCAAGGTCCTTACCGTGAATTCACAACCTTGCAGGACCTGATCTCCGCACGCTTCTTATACCTCACCTGGCCCCCTCCTTCCCCTCACTCTCTGTGGCTTTTTTCATTTATTGACTGGTTCCTCAAATACTGAGTGCTTTCCTACTTTGGCCATTCATGTTCCTCCGCCCTGCTGATCCTTCCTGGCCAGCTCCTCTTCATTCTTTGCGTCTTATCTCAAGTATCACCTCCTCCCTGACTCGCCTGAGTAATGATACCGTCACCCTCATCCCCTCTCACAGCATCTTATTTCGATGCCCTCCTTGTTCTGAATCACCCCTGCACTTGCAAGCCAGCTCAGTCTAGGTGGGGACCATGTCTGCCTTTGAACTGAGTCTTTATGTACTAAGAGCAGGTGTTCAATGAACCCATGAGTGGAGGGACAGATGACTACATGGATACCCAGCCAGAATACAAATCAGAGAGCCTCTGCTCTTGCACTCCCTTGCTGGGTGACTTGGTACAAGTTCCTTCCCTTCACTGAGCTTCAGTTCCCCAATCTGTATGTGAAGGTTGGATTTTAATGGTCTGTACCTTTTCATTTGTCTGAAAGTCCTTCTCAGCCTGAGACAGGCAGAAGGTAACCCCCTGGCCAGAAAGGATCTATAAATGCATATTCTCTACAAACCCTGCCTTGCATGTTCCCCTTTCTGTCACTCTCAGTTCCACCAGCTTCTCCAAAATCACCAGTTGCCAAGGCCCTGCCTCCAGTTAGTTTCTCCGGTCGGTCTGGCCACCCTAGCTCTGTGGCTGTAAGTGACCCTCCTCTCTCCTCCCCAGGTCAACCCAGGCCACTTCAGCATTTTCCCAAACAAATGTGTCTGGCACCTAAGGAAAGGAACCCCAAGCAGAATATAACAAAGTCTAGAAGGTTTGATCTCAGGAGGCAGATCCGCAGCCAAAACAGCTACTTGTCTCCACCACACACTTGAAAATGCAGCTGTGTTCACTGAGCCCTCACAAGGAGTTTGGGAGCAGATACTCCTGGGTCCGGGGTAGGCTCCACACAGGCACTGTGTGACTTCCGACAAGTCCTTGGCCCCCCGTGGACTTCGCCTCCCCACCTGTAAGACAAGGGTCTTCAGAAAGACCCCGCAGTGTTCTGAGAAGGAGCCAATGACATAGTGTTGCCTCCACGTCCTCTCGCAGGGCGCCCGGTGCAGAGGAGATGCCTTGCGTACCCCGTTCCTTCCTCCCGTCCCTCCTCTCGCTTCTGCAGGCACTGCCTTTCCTGCCATATCAAGGGCCAACAACTGGACAGAGGAGGGTGCAGAGGGCCAGCTCCATCTGCTCTCCCAGGTGCTCCTGGGCCTGACCTGGAAGAGACTGGGGAAGCCTGTTCGTCCAGATTAACAGCAGTGAATGCCACCTTACATGCACGTGCGCACACACACATACACATGCATGCAGGCACACTAGCATTTCCTGAGGGTCTTCCATGGGTACATGATTTCCATGTGCTAGTGTGTTCACACTATACCACCTCGCAAGGCTATCGTTACTAGTTACCCATCCTGCAGATGAGAAAATAGAGGCTTCAGAATGTTTAAAACAAAACACACTTTCCCTGGGCTTCGCTACCAGTCAGCAACTAGATGACGCAGGCTTCTGAACCCCACTCCCACCATCGAGAGTTCCCAGCAAGTGAGAGTAAGGGCAAGACACCCTCTTCCCCACCCGGCCAGGCCGACCACTGCTTTGTCTGAGAGCCAATAGCCTCTTCTCCTTTATTATGTGCCTGCATCATTGCACTCACCCTCCTTAACACCCCCAATAAGGCAGCTATTCTCACTATCCCCGTTTTACCTCTTGGAGGAAACTAAGATGCAAAGAGGTGAGTCACTGAGCTGGCAAGTAGCCTGGGATCCGCGTCCCTGTTTGTGACCGTTCCTCCGTACTGTCCCCCCAAATGGCAGACAGTGTGGGAGCCAGGGTTCCCTCTTCACAGAGCAGAAAACTAAGCATCCTGATAAAGTCAGCTCTTAGCAGAACTCCCAGATGCCCTGACTGCCCAAGCAGCTTGCCACCTTCTCCCCCACGTGGCCTCCCAAGGAAACCTACCACCCACGGCACAAGCGCCTGCGGTGGCCAGTTTACATTTGGCATTCCCAGCACCGTGTGGCTAGGCTGTCCCATAAATGGCTTGGCCACCCACTCTGGGATTCTGTCAACAAGCCCAGGTCAATGACTAAAGGCCAGGATTCTCTCCTTTTTCCCCTCTAGGCTGAGGACATTGCTCGGGCCCAGGGGTTCCTTCCTCTGGGTGAGCTGCCCAGGCTGACACCTCCATCCACGCGTGGGAGCGGCTCAGGAACGCAGCCCAAGCAAATGCACCACAAGGCCCTGGCTGCAGGTCTCATCTGAGGCTGAGAGTCAGGCAGGGGCTGGACTCTGACTCAGCCTCAGCAGCCAGGTCACAAGTGGAGAGTGTGCAGTGGGGGGACCAAGAGGCTCCCTGTGCTGAAGGTCAGAAAGCCTTGACTGTCCGCCGCCCACTGTGGGTCCTCGGGCAAATCACTTGGCCACTCTGAGTCTCGGGGTGTTCAGAGTGTTGATGGAAGATTTAATGAGACCAAGTCGACGGAGGTGTGCCGTTCGGTATGAGGACTCCCCTGCAGGCTCCTTGGAGGTGGGGTGGGTCCGTGCCTGGCAGAGGGCATGGAACAGTCAGTGAATGCGAAGGTTTGTTTAAGTGTGAAGAAGCCAGGATAAAATGGAGGGAAGGGGTGGTAAAGTGGAGAAAAGCGCCACCGTAAACCAGAAGGAGACTTGGGTTTCGTTTTTCCCCCTCTTACTGACTTAGTGTGTGCTGTCAAACAAGTGACTTCCGTTTTGGGGGCTTCCGTTTCTCCATCTGGAAAACGGAGGTAATAACAATCCTGCCCCACGGAAGTATTTTGGATAAAGTATAAAATTCAAGCAAAGCCTTTAGCATGGCGCAAGGCAGGGAGTATGTGCGCGGTTGATGATGACGCTTGTGATGTGTCTTTGCCCTGGTGGTGGCGGCGGTGATGATGTGGTGGTAATGGCGGTGACGGTGGTACTGGCAATAGTTATGCTGTGTATTTTTCAGGATGGAAGTCTGATTCCTTCATAGGACACGAGATGAAACAAGTGTCTAATTCGTCCACATGAAAAAGTCAAAGCTGTACCCCAAATGAGGAAATCATAGCACTCTAGCAGCCAGTGATTTTTCACCATGGGGGAATTTATCTTATCTGTTTAGCCATTTGCCTGTAATCTTTACTGACCTTCCAAGCTAAACACATCTGTTACCTCTTCCAGGAAGCCTTCTGGGACCTTCCAGGCTGGCTCAGTGCTTAAAATGATGGAATATCCCATTGCTCTCTGGATAAAATTCAAATTCCCCGGTTTGACTTATAGAAGCCGTCGTCACCCCTCTATGCTCAGCTTCTACCCCTTCCCCTCTTACACTGGGCTCCAGCCCCATTCAGAGAGTCACAGCTTCCTCAGTGCTTCCTCCATGTCCGGGCGCATGCACAGGCGAGGCCCTCTGCCAGAAACCATCTTCTCTTTCTCATCCTTTGTCTGGTCATCACCCTCCTTCTGTGACTTGCAAAAGACCTACCACACCTTTCACGTCTCACCTCTGTTACTTACCCCTCTCTAGAAGCTTACTGCCTCTCCTCACTTGCTGTGTCTCCACTGGCATTTACTCTACTCTAAATGCCCGACAACCAGTCCACAAGACATGGACTCAGCATGGCTGAAGCCACGTCTGTCTTGCTCATGGCCTAGCACAGTAGTACCCATAGCATCAGGACCTGGGGTTCATCCGGAAACAAATGAGGACGCATGTTCTTGCCCTTATGAAATGTTCATTCTAGCAGCAAGAAGGGTAGGGGTTGCTAGATGATAAATAATACATACAGTTCACAGTCTGTGCCTAAGTGAGAAGTGTTGTGGGGGGAGAAAGACGTGGAAGCCAAGGCAAATGGGTGTGGGAGAGCCAGGCGTGCTATTAGGTGGGTGGTCAGGCTGGGGCTCATTGAGAGCATGACACTTGGGCAAAGACCTGGGGGAGGGGAGGGAGTGAGTCATGAGGATGAATGGAGAACGTTCTCAGCCAAAGGAACCGCCAGTGACAACAGCTGTAAGGTAGGAGAATGCCCAGCCTGTGCAAGGTGTCCACAGGGCAGGGGCAAAGTGGAGAGGGGGCACCCATAATGCAGGGTGAGGTCAGAGAGAGGGTGGGCGTGGGCAGTGCACAGGGCCTTCTAGGCCATCGGGAGGGCTGGTTTTACTCTGAGTGAGAAGGGGAAACACCGCAGGGCTTGGCACAGAGGTGTGACGCCATCTGACTTTGTTTTAAAAGGATTGTTCTGGTTGCTAAGTCAAGATGGAAAAGCCATTGATGGACACCCCTAACTCTGACACTCAACATCCAGCCCTTTATCTTGGCCTCTCTGCTAAGAAGGCTGCTTTCCATCTAATGGTTTTGATGAGCTTCCCACGTCTTGTGAGAATCATTAGCCTCCTTAGACCAATGGCTACATCTGGGTATAACATTGTATTTTCACTTAGATTTAGCAAATAAATACGGCAGTCCCACACTGAGTGCCGTCACCTGGGCCCGCTGTCCCATGCACAGACACGTCTCTAGGGTTGACAGCTCCTTACTCTCTCCTGATCCCAGGCCTGAGCAGCTTTCAAGTTCTCGCTCAATGACCACTGCACTCAGGAGTCCATGGAGAGAGTCGTGAGACATGAATCTAATCCAAACATTGAGAAATAAAAACCCAGGGCAAACCTGGCCTGCCTAAGGTCAGAGAGCTCAGTCGCAGAGCTGGAACTACACCCCCCTTCCCAGGCGTCTTCCAGACTCGGTCTCCTGCAGCTGCCTGAAACACGACCGTAACTGTTGTTCCAGGCCACCACACCTTAGCACGTGTTGAATGTGTTAAGGTGATTGTCCCCTCCTCCATTACACCCCCAACACACGCTTACTGAGAATGACTCCATTTCGAAAGGAATACTTTTTGTTGTGGTGATTATGAGGGGAAACTGTTAAAGCAACGATTCTGGAAATCTGCTCTGTACTGGAGACTCCTCCAGGCTCCAACAGGAAAATAATAAACTGACATGGTGGGAGGCTGAGTCCTGCCCCTTCCTGTCTGCCTCACGCTGCAGACAGGTGTCTGGGTGAGAAACTGGTCACCCCTGTCAGACGGAGTTTCCTGCACTGTCTTGCTCTTGTCTGTCAGCCGGGCCCAGGTCACACAAGGCAGATGTGGGAAACAGCTGGTGTCTGTAGAGACAAACAAGGGGTGGAAGGATGGAGGGAGTAGACAGACATCATTCTGGGCCAAGTGACTGGGAGGCCCCAGCCCTGGGGACTGGGAAGAGGTTTAGGTGGAGAGCTGGCAAGAAGGAAGTCTGGGAGAAGGTGCTGAGCGCTTAACCCTGGGCCCGAAGTTCACACTCAGGACGCAGTCCCGGAGGACTGGGAAGCAAGAAGCCCACCCACCGGGGGAAGGGCAAGGGGCAAGCCCATGGCAACAAGATGTCCAGAGCAGGGGCTAGAGGCAGGTGCTGTGTGGTTCAGTCACGGGTCTGCCTCTCAGCTCTACCACTTACTGGCTGTGTGACCTTAACCCTCCAAGCATCCGTTGCATCATGTATAAAACGAGGATGCAAAGACAACACCTACCACAGCGCTACTGCGCTGATGAAAGGACATGCCATGACGCGTGTGGGAGCGGTTAGCACCACGCTTGGCAGATAGCGAGCTCTCCATAAAGAGTAGCTGCATAATTTGTGTGGGGTCAGGAAAGGCTCTATCCTAACACAGCTCTGTCACCTCGTACCCCTCCGAACCTCAGCTCTCTACCTTGCTGGGTGGTTCTGGAGTCTAACTGAGATATTAGGCACAGAGAACCCAGCCCACGGCCAAGCACATACATGTGCTCCATTAGTGGAATTACTACACTTGGGAAGGTGCATGAAGCAAATCTGCCCTACCCATGGGTTTCTGGGTGACGGTCTGGGTGCTCACAGTCAGGGAATGTCCCATGATATGTGTCTGGGGCCAACAGCACAGGTGGCAGCAGCAGGTATGGGCCAGGGGGTGAGAGGGAGGCATCTGGCCCCTCGCCTGCTTGCGGAGGCTTCCTGCTGTGGAAACTGGAGACAGAAACCAGGACATTTTTCCACTCTGGGGAAACTCCTGTCTGGGATGTCAGGGATGACTGGCAAGGCTGGGAACCTCAGCTACTCCCCACCCTGTCTTTGCTGCTGGGAAAAGCTGCTTTCTCCCTCGCCAAGGGGAGGGTCCCGCACCCAAGGTTCCTTGGCAGTCTGGGCTGGCAGTGAACTGTCTCCAGCCGGAACGGAGAAGGTCATGCCCGGGCGCTCTGAGGACAAGGTCCTATCCCCACCTGTTTTCCTCTTCTGGGACTCAGCCCCGTGCCCAAGAAAGAGCTGGGCCTGTGAGTCAGACAGAACTGGATTCGGATGTGAGCCTTGGCACTCGCTGCCCGGGGAGCTCAACAAGTCCCATGGGCCCCTGAGCCAAAACCGGGTCACCTGCGCAACAGGAATAATAGCGACTTGGGATGAAAGGAGGATTAAAGGAGGTGATGGAGGACGAGTGTCTGACGGCGCGTGGCATATACGGCCGCTCACTTAGGGGGGGTTTCATATTCTTATGGATTTCTCCCACTTATTGTCTCTATAAACCAGTCTACTGCAGGGAGTAGCTGAGTGTTTACAACAGAAAGCAGGAGAGTTTCAAGAAGTTGGAGTTCATGTAAAAATTAAACTGGGAAAGGAAGAATGACCTTAATTTGAGACACCTTTTTTTCTCCACAAGAAAGACTTCCAGGAATCTCGAATCTGGAGAAAGCCCCAAACTCTTCCTAACAGCTAGTAACTAAGGCCAAGCCACATACACCAAAGAGAGGCCCGTAGGCTCTGAGCCACCCGGCACCTGTAGTTCTGACAGCTTTCTCCATCCTGCCCCGCCGCGGTCCCCCTTCCTCTGCAAAACTGCTACTCATGATCACTTCCTCGGGGAAGCCTTCTCTGCCTTTCACACCGTTCTCCGTTCTCCGTAAGAGCTCGCAAGTCCCTTTCACTGCCTCTTCCACAGCGGGAACTCAACGCATAATTGCACATCTCACTGCTCAGTGTGTGGCGGCCTTCGTAAGTCTCAAGCTCCGCAAGGGCCGGGGCCTGGCCTGCACATGCACGTGGCCTGGGCCGGTGCTGGGCTCCCAGTTGTGCTCGGTGAACAGGCGTCTCGTTCCAAGGAGCAAGCCCGGCCGTCTGCATTCTGTAGTCTTGGCTATCAGAAAGAACAACTTGAAGTGGAAGAAGGGAATCTTTTCTACACACAGGAAGCCAAAATGACATCTATGACGTGGGTGGGAAAGAGAAGAAAGAGGACGAGGAAGCGTATTCAGAACAGGCAAAGAAGTGCCTCTGGGTCCCTTAGTGAAGAAGTAACTCTCATCTCAGGGCCCTGAGCCTGAAATCGCTGCAGCAGAAGTCAGTATAGAAACAGAAAGTCCAATGCCTTTTGGGTGGGGTGTGTGTGCATATCCATCAGTGATACCTGTGATCAAATGATTTTTCAGCTCAGATGGTAGATGAGGATAAAAATAGAAATAGTTTCCCATTCACTCATTCATCACGAAACTACCTCTCAACTCAGGTTGCCCAGGTTGCCCACCTCTCTCCCAGCTCTTAGCTGGGGCCCCAAACTCTGGTCCCAGGTCTGGTTGGGAGGAAGGTGGACGTGGCGCTCTTCTGTGAGTGATCGACATGCATCTCAGTTTAATGTTTCAGTTTCACTATAAACACTTGAATTGCTCCTGTTGCATCCTGATATACAAAGGAAGAAAACCACAACCAAGACTGCACCCCTAACTCTGTAAGTGTGAAAAACAAGAGAGATTATAAAATGCTCGACAGCCATGACTGACCTTGCTGGGAATGCCCCATCTTCTCGCTTCCCCTCGACGTTAGCCATAGCCCCGGAAGTGCATATTCTCTGTAGGATTTTACATGCCAGCCTCCTGCCGCTGACACTCTTTTCCTGACCACTTTCCCGCTCCTTCCCCTCCTCCCTCACGTTGCAGCATCGAATGCTGATCCTTCTGCAGAACCTTCTCCCACCTCTTGCCCGAGCCTTCACAGCACTCTGTCCTTCCCTTCTAATATCAGGTACTGTGCTTCCATTTATTTGTCTAAGCTTTGATGGTTAGGGACCACATCCGCAAAAGTTATCCATGAGCCTCAAATCTCACTCAGGGCCAAAGCACGTGACATTAGCTCAACTCCTGGCTAGAAGAATAAAAAATGCAACGCAACGCAACACAACACAACACAACACAACACAGCTCATAGGCTAGTTGCCATCAGGTAGCAGGGATCCTGGGCCCAGTAAGCTTGAGAGGCCCGCAGGAGGGCTGCCAGGGGAGCGGGGCACTGCCTACCTTTTTGGTCTTCACCGTGGACGTGCAGCAATCCCCACCGTCGTAGTTGCAGAAGGCTCTGTTGTTGATGGCATCACAGTAATTATCTCCCATGAAGGGCTACAGAGGAGGAGAGAGGCAGGAGGAGAGGTGCCGAGTTAGCATCCTGGAGTGAGTTGGGTGTGGCCTCGGTCATCATTTAGCCGCCTCTCATCTTCTCACACACCTCTACTTGGCTTCAGATCCCAACATCCCTTTGAACAATGGTCTTATCCAGCCAAGATTTTCCCAACTAAAGATGCTAACTGTGGGAGACACACTCCTGTACACTGGGGAATGCAATGCCATGGATAGACCACTTACATCTTCCTAAAGCAAGGGGCTCATTTTAGTGCAAGAAATGATAAGAAAAATTGAGTCCCCTTGCCCCGCTTTTCCTGGTAGGAGGTAATGAAAAATAATTTATAATAAAATATATACAAATATATTAGGAAGCTAAATGTGAATTGCCCAAGAATTATAAAGATCCAATGCTGGAATTCACAGGAATTCGGCACAACGGTCTGTGTGTGACTGTGGGCCTCCTACTGCTCTCAGGTGCTTTACATGTTCGTTTTCTTCTTTTGTTCTCCAGCAACATGTGAGGTGGGCATCGCTAGTTTCATGTGGCAGATGAGGACTCTGAGACTCAGGGCAAGAAAGGGCATCAGCCAAGATCATGCAGGCAGCGGCAGAGGAGTGAATTGAACCTAAGCTGGCTCCATGTTTTCCTCTTTATCACTCTAGGCTCTGCCACGCACTGTTTTATTTCTTTTTTCCCTCTGTTCCTCTAACTCTGTGATGCTCCAAAGAGGAGGAAAAAATGAGGGAGTTAAGTCAGTACTGATCTGAACCCAAAGCCATCCTAGGGGAAGTCAGGAGCCTCTGCAACCTTCCACCCCCGCCCCCACCCCTATGCCTACGCCCAAGCACTTGTATCTCCCGATCTGAGCACTTAGCATGCTGTCCTGTATGGTCTGTGGATGTACCTCAGCCCCTCAAAGACATAGGCAAATATGAAGTTCATCTTTGTCTCCAAATCGCTGAGTTTAATGCTGGGTACAACTTTGGATCTCAGAGGTGTTTTCAAAATGGAATGTAATTGTACTGACAAAGCAAGAAGGCAGTTGTCAGTGGTTTAAAAAACCTGGATTCAAGGCTTTGAAATCTCAGCCAACTGGGTGGTTATTTGATGGTTTTGGCTGAGTGGCTTTTCTTCTCTAAGCCTCAGGACTCCCAGTACTGAAGAGGCAGGGCTAGTCCACTGATTTCTCAAAGCACTGAGCATCCCCTTCCTCCCATCAGAGGCAGTATTATGTGACTCTCCGATATACAGAAGGCAGATGAAAGTGAAAGCCCTGTGATGGAAGCTCTGGCTAGGGTCTCTAATGCTCAGTGACTCATGGGAGGGAAAGGTATCATCAGTTGGCTAAGACCACTGCATCCTAGCACAACCCCTGTGATTCAGTGGCTCCTCCTTCTAGCCTGACTTCTCCACCCCGTCCCAAGCGCACAAGGAGTCCACCCTAAATGGCATCCCTGGCTTTTGCATCTCTGCTACAAGTTCACAGAGTCTTTGTGCCCCATCTCACGGTGCCTGGTTCCATTTTAACACTGCCCTGTCAATGCTGAACAAAGATCTCAGCAAAATAGAGCCTATACTCAAGTGCATGTGTGTGTGCATGCACTTGCAGTTGACTGTGAGCGCGGGTGTGACTGCCATGTGACTGCCATAAGAAACGCATAATAGCATTTATATTAGGGTGGCACAGACGACAAACACATGATAAGCCCTATGTTTTTCTCTGTGCCTTGGGAGACCTGCCTGTGGGCTCAGTTTATGTTCTTCCTCATATTATAGGTAAGCAAATTAATGAAAGAAATGAAACGTCCCTTCCTTAGAATGAAAGGAATTGGCATGCTAAAGGGGTACCTCAGGAAAAAGATGAGGAAGAAGAGACAAAAATGAATGAAATGGTTCTATATTTTTTAATTTGGCCCTTGAAAAAATCCAGTCTCATCATTAGCTACTCTCCTCTATGTGCCTTTCTTGCAGCCACGTCTATCCATCCAACCATCCATTCCTCCATCCATCCATCCATCTGTCTTCTACTCAGTGCTATTTATTGAATGGCTACTTGTTACACATGCATTAAAGCAAAAAAAAAACACAAAAACATAATAGTGAGTCAGTATAGATAATACTCCTACTCCTCTAGACCTTACCCATTAGTGAGGAGGGAGACTTTAATCAACTAATCACACATCTAATTGGCCAATTTCAACTCTGATAAGAGCTACGGAAGAAAGTACATGATACTGTTTGAATAAAGAGGGGAAGGATTTGACCTAATCAGGGAGCTTTGTGAAGGTGTCACTGAGGAAAGGATGTTTCAACTGAGACCATAAGATGAGTGGGAGTTAATTAGATAGGGGTGGAGATGGGAGAATTTTCAGAGAAAGGGGCATGTGAAAGATATGCTACTTAGAGATTTCTCCGGTCTTTGGTAATTCGCATGCTGCTACTCCTAATAATGTAAACAATTCATTTTTCAAAATCTAGCTCAAACATCACGCCTCTGACATGCCTTCCCTAATATCCCCAAGATGTTCTGTGCTTCTGCAGTCTCCTGAACTCCTTTGGTTATAATCTCTGGACATATTTTAGAATGTACTCCTTAATTTTCTATTTCCTTTACTACACCGTGAGTTCCTTATGGGCAGGAATGTGTGCCATCAATTTTTATATTCTAGATTTCCCAGAAAACTGCCTGTCAACTTGAGCCACACTTTATCAAATAGATGTTCCTTAAGTGTTTATTTAGCAAGATGGTGGTTGATGGGTGGATGTGTGCAGGCATGGATAAGTGGATGCACGGATAGATGGGGAGCAAGAATGACTCAAGGGGAGCATAGTTACTGTTTTCACTTAGCTAAGATCATTTTATTCTTAGAACCTAGTGTAGTGTCGGGCACACAACAGGCACTCAGCGAAGCTGTGATGAGTGAGCGAACCACCACTTGGGACACAGCTTCGGGTAGAGGCCTGGGGGCTCAGGGTCCCAAACCCTTTCTGATCTTGGCTACCTCTAGACACTCTAGGTTGAAGGCCGCTCCCTAGACCCAATGTGAGTATCTCTTCTAAGCTTTTTTTTCAGCCCCAGACAAGAGACAAACTATTAGCTCTAAGCCAAGGAAGAAAGGAGACGAGGGGGCACCTGCAAGGACAGAGGCGATAAGCATCATTGGCAGGGCTCGGAGCCCGCAGGTGAGGGTCTCTGAGGCCTCAGCGCTGCGTCAAAGGAAGGATCGAATTCTGCTGTCACACTGGCTGCCCAGACCGCCGACTCAGCAGAACGAGCGCCCAGGTAACCCAAGCTTCCTCCTCCCGAAATGCTGGGCTGATTCACAGAGATGGGAGGAAGCGACAGCGACATGGCCTTGGCCTTGATTTCCCTGTTCCTGGCTGACTCTTGGAAGGATGGGGTCCTTAAAGACTCCTCTGTTAAGTGTCCTGAGAAGATGCCGCAAGAGGTCCCTAACCAAAACAAAGAAAAAAATGTGTGACCCAGGGACTGTCTTGTGACACTTCCAGGCCAGAGGAAGGTTCATGAGCAGCACGTGACCTAGTGGAGAAGAAAGGCACCTGCCTGGGAGTCAGGAGACCTGGATTCGTGCTTTGGCTCCGTGTCCACTATGCGGTGCCACCTTGGGCCAGCCCATCCCTTCTCGGACCCACCGTTCCCAGTCCAGGCCGCAAATGAATAGGATGAGATCACCCTGAGAACCCACCCAATTTTGGCATTGTGTCAAATTTTAGACCTGCCACTTTCTAGGGCTCAGTTTCCCCATCTTTAAAATAAAAAGTCTGATTTAGATCATGAAGAAGAGCATTTCTGGCTCTGACAGTCTAAGAAATACATCAAAAACGAAATTCTCTAGAACGCTGTCTAGTCCTTTTCACCTGCATTTTCCTGAGTGGGATCTTGGGGGACCACAGAGAACTGGACATCAGCCTGGGTGGGATTTGGGGCCTCCTTTTCACTGCCAGCTGAGAAAAACCACAGGGGCTTGTGGGTGCACAGAAATGCCATTCAGTTTTATGAGAAGCACCCCTTTGATAACACAGATGACATCCTAAGTAGCCTGCCCCCCCCGCCCCCAAGCTTGTCACTGTTACATAGAGACACAACTCCAGGGCATGGCTGTGAAGTCAGAGAGCTGAAGGAAGGGCCAGAGGGCATCTCCCACTTTCAGCCCAACAGTCGGGTCTCAGGTGTCCACATCACTGCTGGGGTCGAAGAGCATGTGAATGGCACACATGCGGCAGAGGAAGTGATCTCTCCGTGAGGCGCGCATCGGTAAAGCGGGAATTGACACAACCTGCCTTGTATGGTTCCATGACGCTTCAGTGTGATAATGTTGGTAAAGTTTCTGGTGTATCACAGATGCTAAATCAATATGGTCTCCCTCCCACCCTCACTCACAAGTGCAATATTATCCTGAGCACAGGCTTAGTGGATGGAAAAGCCTGACAGGAATCCTGATTCTGTTACCCATGAAACATATTTTTGAGTATGTTTGTTGATATTGCTGTGCCTCAATTCCACCATCTGTAACATAGGATTGCTGATTCCGGTCCAAGAAGTCTAGTGAAGGGGTATGTACAGCATCTATCTCGTGGAGTAAATGGTAGCCACGATTAATAGAATGGTAACAGTAATAACAGCAGGCACATTTCTAGGAACTCACCTCACAGCCTTTGACACAGTGGATCAGGGCAGGGTGAGGGTACCACTTGAGACCAGCTGTGCAGACAACTCTCTGTGGAGAGAGGGAGAGAGGTCAGAGGGGTTTGGTTCTGGCGGGGAACCATCTCTTTGTCAGCACCACGTTAAACCGCCCCACCTCTTTTTGGAGCTTCCTCTCTGACCTCAGCTTAGCATTTATGTGCAGGATTTGCCCAGGTACTTGCAATAACAGGAGCCATAATATTAAAATAACTTTTCTGTTTGCTGCAGGTGTCCTGATTCTGTATTTCCCTGGCAGGAACAAGGCCTGACAAGGAACAGAATGGAGAGATGAAGATGGGATCTGAAAGGACCTTTTGAAAATCCATGTCTGATCTTTGACCCATGGACAGAGTTGAGAATAAGGTGTGAGGAAGGGCAGAGAGAGTGGGCATGCATGTGTGTTCATGTACGTGTGCATGTGTGTATGTGTGTACATGCATGCCTGGTGCATGTGTATGTGCCTGCAGCAGGAAGGGGGGAGAACAGTGTGGAGAAGGGAGAATGAGAACACTGAGGGCCACTTTCCCAGGACCACTGTCAGAACACATTGAAGGGGCACATTCTTTGGTGCCATTTTGGATCTAATGAATCCACATCTCTAGGGTTCACGGCCTGGGACTCTACATTTTGAAAACAAGCCTCCACAGCTGGAGGACCAGGCAGTACCACATGTGTGTGCAGATAAACCGGGAGGAATAACTGGGGAGCGAGACAGACCATGCAACCCAGGGTTCACACGTGGGAAAAGAAAGCTCAGAACCTCTGGTTGTAAAAGCCTGTGGGGGTTGCGGCAGTGGGCGAAACTCCCAGCTTCACAGAAGAGTCCGTTGGAGAGACCCACAGGTCCTAGAACATACACAAACCCACCTACCGGGCAATCAGCACCAGAAGGGCCCAATTTGCTTGTGGGTAGCAGGGGAAGTGACTGAAAGGTGGCCAAAAACTGAACAAGCAGCATTGTTCCCTCTCTGACCCCTCTCCCACATACAGTGCCACAACGCAGCCACGTGGGTTGCCCTGCCCTGGTCAATACCTAAGGCTCTTCCCCTTCCAATGTAACAGGAGCACCAAAATGAAAAAATATGGCCCAAATGAAAGAACATATAGAAACTCCAGGAAAAATACAACTAAGTGATGAAGAGAGCGCCAACCTATCAGATGCAGAGTTCAAAACACTGGTAATCAGGATGCTCACAGAAATGGTTGACTATGGTCACAAAATAGAGGAAAAAGTAAAGGGTATGCCAAGTGAAATAAAGAAAAACACACAAGGAAACAACAGTGAAGGAAGGAAACTAGGACTCAAATCAATGATTTGGAGCAGAAGGTAGAAATAAGCATTCAACCAAAACAGAATAAAGAAAAACAAGAATTCAAAAAAATGAGAAGAGGCTTACGAACCTCCAGGACAACTTTAAACATTCCCACATTCAGATCATAGGGGTGCCAAAAGGAGAAGGGAAGAGAAGGAAATTGAAAACTTATTTGAAAGAATAATGAAGGAGGAATTCCCCACTCTGGCAAAAGAAATAAGACTTCCAGGACATCCAGGAAGCTCAGAGAGTCCCAAAGAAGTTGGACCCAGGGGAGCACACACCAGGGCACATCATAATTACATTACCCAAGATTTAAGAGGAGGAGAGAATCTTAAAAGGAGCAAGAGAAAAGGGGACAGTTACCTACAAAGTTGTTCCCATAAGACTATCAGCTCATTTCTCAAAAGAAACCTTACAGGCAGGAAGGGGCTGGAAAGAAGTATTCCAAGTCATGGAAAGCAAGGACCTACATCCAAGATGACTCTGTCCAGCAAAGCTCTCATTTAGAATGGAAGGGCAGATATAGTGCTTCCCAGAGAAGGTTGAGTTAAAGGAGTTCATCATCATCAAGCTCTTAATATATGAAATGTTAAAGGGACTTATCTAAGAAGAAAAAGATCAAAACTATGAACAGTAAAATGACAACAAACGCACTGCTATCAACAACTGAACCTAACAAACAAAAGCAAACTAAGCAAACAATGAGAACAGGAAAAAAAATTACAGAAATGGTGATCACATGGACAGTTATACCCAGGGAAGGGGACGGGGGAGAAAGAGTACAAGGTACAGGGAATAAGAAGCATAATTTGTAGGTACAAAATAGGCAGGGGGAGGTTAAGAATAGTAGAGGAAATGGAGAAGCCAAAGAACTTATATGTAGGATCCATGGGCATGAACTAAGGGGGGTGGGGAATGCTGGTGGAGGGGGTGCAGGGCAGAGGGGAATGAAGGGGAGAAAAAAATGGGACAACTGTAATAGCATAATCAATGAAATATAATTAAAAAAAACAAGCCTCCAGATGATTCTAATTCACAATGCAATTTGAGAGTTGGAGGATGAATGAAGTAACCTTTGATTTGGAACCTGTGGAGCCAGAGACCCTTCCAGCCTCCACCTGCCGCCATGCCATAGGGTCCGGCTCACACTTCCCTGAGGTGGCCCACACTTTCCAGCCCTATCCCTGCGACTTCATTCTTGCTGCTCTCCTTCACTGAACTGCCTTCCCCATCATTTCACCTGGAAACTATTCAGTTATCTTTGAAATTTCTGCTCAAGACTTCTTTCCTCTGTAGTGCTTTCCCCTCCCCCAGCCTCAGGCAGACCTTATAGTTATGCATGTATGTATTTATTTATAGCTTCTCTTCATAATAACAATTGTCATTACGATAATAACAACTGAAATGTATTGAGTGCATTTGTGGTGCTAACTGCTTAATGCATTATCTTATTTATTTCTTGCCATGCAGTGAGGTAGGCATTAATATCAGGTCATAAGGACAATAAGTCCCCCAAACTCCATAGCTGTTAGGTGGAGAAACCAGGATTTGAAAACTAGCAATTGTTTTGGAAAAGATTTAGGGCAACTCGTAACATCCAGCATGATGACAATTTTTAAGGTAGGTAAAAAAAGAAAGCTAAAACTAGGAATATGAGCTAGCATCAGGAATGGGGCTAAGGTGAGCTTCCTAGAAGCTCTCTTCTCTGTTCTGCCATAGGTGCCTTGCTTTTCATGCCAGATTACAATGGTTTCTTTTAAAAAGTAAAATAATAAAATAAAAATGACCTGGAGGCAAATGCTTAGATTTGCAATGAGAAGTAGCTGTGTCAGGGGCCAGCCACAAAAGTCCGTATCATCGGGGCTTGTTCTCCTGGCCGAGGGTCGGTTGTTTAATTTTAATTAAGAAATGAACAGTCACAAGGGCCAGAATGTGGAAAATCCATGTGACCAGCTCATTCTCCCCCTGAGGGCAGACCTATAGGGGGACCCAAGCTATAATTAGGTTTCTTGATGACAGGACTCTGAGGTCTGGCTAAGACTGGGTTGGGGGCTTTTCTTCTCTGCCCCACAGCATCTCTGGTTCACCCTTGGATCTTCCATGCCTAGAATGGTGCCTGGCATGTGGAGGATGCCCCACAAATGTTTATGTTACGAATAAATGAATGGCTCCATCTCGAGATAAGAGATTTTTGTCACTGGGCTATATTTTCTTGTCTTCCGTACTTCTAGAGCATCAGAAGAACATTAACTATGCCTAGCACAGTGTCTGGTTTAGAGAACCAGTTTAGTGTGTACTGCATTAAAGATCCTGGACAAATAATCTACTTTGAAAATCTGCCAACCAGTCTTGAAATGCAAAATCTACTATCTGGCCCCCTACTGCCTCCATTGACATGTCTACCTTCTCCCAAAAGACATACACAAGGTGATATATGGGAAAGACCTTGGGTGCTGAGGTAGGACAGGTGTAGTTGCAAGTCTGACTTAACATTGCTTTGTGATTTCCACTGAGACTTGGTTCTCCCATCTATCTGTTGAATGGGTACTGAAAACGCCAGAGGTTTCTTGTGATGATGCATTGAGATAGACGATATGGAAACGGTTAACCTAGGACTGGCTACTTAAGGTTCTCGAGGGCAGAGCCTGGATTTTAGACATCTCTGGTGCTCTCCAGGACCATGCAAGGAGCACAGCACACACCTGCGTGTTGACCAAATGAAGGACTGTGAGTACCGTCAGTGTTCCCCGCTTCCAGCTCAGCTGCTTTCTTGCCCATTGCTTCCCAGCCATGAGGCTAGAAGTACAGAATCACCTGCTTTCATTCTCTGGGAAACTTTAACCAGACATTCATTTCTGGGTCTGAGTATCTGTTCCCAGCCCAAATTCAGGGACGTTGGAGGGCTACTTGGTAATGGTTCAAGTAGTAGAAAACAGCAGGTTTAGGATCCACTAGGGATTTGATGCCCATCCCTCGCCCTGTTTATTTGGGAGCTAACTTAATCCATCTGTAGGAGAGTCTTGGTGTGGTAGTACAAATTTCTGTCAGTTGAGGTTTACCTGACGTGAGTTCAGAGAAAGGACTTTTATAATATCTGCATGAGCCTATTTATCTTTCCAAGGTGTTTGGATTTTCCACTATTTCTCAGGGCTGCACGCCCCACCTGTCTCACTACAGGGCCCCTGTGTGTGAGGAGAACTGGGAAAGGGGACAAGCAGCAGGAGATGAAGGAAAGGCTAGCTTGTTTACACCACGAGTTGCAAGATCCCGATGGGGCCCCTCAAATATCAGCCTTGTTCCTCCTGTGAGACCTCTCAGCCGGGGAGACCTCTGGCCCCTCAGAGTCTTTTCAGACCAGGTTTTGTAACATGGCTTTCATTTCCTGCCTTGGTGCATAGGAAGAATACACTGTCGCCCTAGCTGCAGTGACCGCCAGCATCGACGCCGCCACCATCATCACCGTCATCACTGTCAACCACATCAGAACTACCGCCATCATCATCTGTGCCACCAACACTGGTTTCGCCACCTCCACCCTCACCGCCATCAGCAATACCACCACCAGCGCTGTTCCCATCGCCTTCCGCAGCACCGCCGCCATCATCAACACCGGGGCTACCGCTGTCACGCCGCTGCCACCGCCTCCACCACCACCGCTACTATTAGCCTCTTCATCGTCACCAACCCCATCATCATTATCCATATCCTCACCAACACAGCGTCCTCTCTTAAGCACATAGTATGGTCCAAGCCCTGCACTCGGAACTTTTATCTATTTAATTCTTATCATCATTATGAGATAGGTACTAATTTTGACTTGGGTTTACCCAAGAGGAAACTGAAGAGCAGTTAAACAGCCTGCCCCAAATCATACACATGGGAGATGGCAGTCAAGAATGAAGCCGACATCTGTCTGATTTCTGTATCTATAGTTTAAACTTCACACTCTCCTTCAAAATCCCCTCTGCCCCTGAAGCTGTAAATATAACATGGCTTTCTGTATTGACTGATGGAAAGACCAAGGATCAAAAGGGTGGAAAGCCTTTGAGACAAATCTAGGAAAGGGAAGAATGTCCAAAAGATGAATTCCAGAAAAGGCAGGCCGCAGGCAGAAGCAGCCATGTAAGAGAGGGTGCTGAGAGCCCCTCATCCTGAGACGTGGGTCTGACACCCCTCCTCGTGTTTTCTAAGATGAGCTATCTCTTCTCCTTGACTTTTTCCTTGGTTTACAGGACCTTCTGTGAGTGAATTGCATCATTTAACTTCTCTTAAAAAAATTAACACACACCTCTTTTTGCCTTTTGTTATCAGTGACTGCGCTTCTGGCTTTCTCCTGGGTAAGCTTGAGAGCCTAGGCATTTTCCACCCTCTATCCCTTGTGCTAGAAGACTACCGGCCATTTCAAGTGAGGTGCACGATCAATGTGTTTGAATGAGGGAATGAAATAGTGAGCAGATGAGTGAATGTATGATTGTGCCCAGGGCTGAATGAGAAAGTCCTGGGTTCTGCATGCATCTCTCCATCTATGGGCTTCCCCTCCAGAGCATGTGATATCCCCTTCCACACATCAGATAAAGCGTCCAACCTTTCGACGCTTGGCAAGGTTTTCCATGGTGTGGCCTTCCCTTCAAGGAATGAATTCTGCATCCTTCATCTATAAGTATTGCATATGTTAGTGATTTATAATGCATAAGGTGGTTGCCTTGAAGGATGGATGCAGAATTAGCCTTGGGTTCAAATTCTGACTCAACCACATTTGTTATGTGAATTGGGCAATGACAACTTCTCAGAATGTGCAATGGAGACAAAATGCCTACATAGTACAGATATTCAATAAATGCTGATTTCTTTCCTTAATTCTCTCTCTCTCTCTTTTCCTTTCTTCCTCTTTTTCTCCCTTTCCTCCGTCCATCCCTTTTTCAGAAGCCATTATAGAATCCAAGGTCCCACCTACCTAGAGGACTTGTAAGCCTCTCAGGTTGTAAGCAACATTTTCTGTTGGGAAACTCTCCCGGCCCCCCTGAGCAAGCAGAAGTGCGAGGCAGACAGGAAGTGCTCCTGAGGAGCTGGAGGGAGCGAGCTTGAGCCCTGAAGTCTAGATGCCCAGGGCTAGGAGAGTCTATCTCATTCGACGGTTGTAAGCCAACAGCTTCCAGGCTACACAACCCACAGATATGTTTGGTTTGGCACACGGAGTTCTTAACAGAAGTTAACATTATTTGCCAAAATTTAAAAAAAAAAAGAGAGAGATTTCATATTTTTAAAACTCCAGATCTCTTGTACTCAAGGAAAAATAAAAGGAAAATCTGGCTACCCTAAGCCAACATTTCTACCCTGCCACACTCACCAGAGCCACCCCCCTTGCAAGCAGCCTGTTTCCTCGGGTTGCCACGGTCCCCACCACTCCTTGCAGTCCCTCCACGACTCAGCTGAGGGGCATTTCTATCTCTCCTTGACTTTGTATTGTATTGTCTCACTTATTAGGCTGGAAGAAGATTTCTCTGTGTCCTTATCCCTCTCAAAGTGCACGTGTTGAGAGGCAGGCTTCCATGGGGGAGTATTTAAAAAAAAGAAAAAAGATAGAGGATTTTGTTCTTTATGAAAGTTAAAATATTTTAGTATACCTGAAACTACTGTAATCTTATATGTCAATTATATATCAATTAAACAAATAATCGAAACCAACAGAGATTGCCTTGGTGGTGGGGGCATTGCCTGGTTTGGAGAGGGGAGGGCTGTGAGGACTGGGAAATGCCCCCAAACTGGCGTGGGTACTAGTTTCATTAGTGGACACAAACATAACCATTTACCAAGTCTTACGCTTAAGATGACTGTGTAAATTATAGCAACATTAGAAGTAAAGAAACTCAGCTGTATTTGAAAAGTGTTTTTTAAGTTGCATAGTATATACATGAGTGTTTCCTGCATTTTCTCTAGGTCTTTCTGAAATATGTATCATAAATACTGCTACTACTATGAATGATGTACCTAGGTATTTCACATAAAAAAAGAGATGTGCCAGGCCTGCCTCACCCGTTCAGCCCACTTGCCTGGTTCCTGCAGACATTTACGTTTGTGACTCCTGACCTCAGCCGACCTTTCATTTCACAGATGGGGGAAACTGTGGCCTAAAGAGTGATAGGATTTGTCCAAGGATACACAGCAGGAAGGTTCCTGGGCTTGAACTGGAACCTCAGTCATGTCACTTAGCAACCATAAATATTCAGTGAGCAACTACTGTGTGCTAGGACTGAGGGGCGCATCATGTAAGTAAGATGCTCACGGACTTGCCTTCACAGAGGCCACGGTTGTGATGTACTAGTCACAACAGATGATCTCAGCGGTGACACTGTACATGTCTAAGTAAATGTCATTCTCTCCATATGTGCTGGTAGGTGTAAAGTGTTTAAAATGGAGCCCGTCGTGTGATGGGCACCAGTGGGGAATGCCGCCAGCTTGCACAGGTTCATGAGAGGCAATAGGGTTTCTCTTCCTAACGTAGTGTGCAGCGACAGCAACTTGGGAAACTTGGCATCTGCCGAGGTGGAAATATTTACACCATAGGAAGTGGCAAATACTACAAAACAGAGTTCGTTTTTGTGGGGAAAGCCAGTCACTAACCATTTACCAGCACATCCCTGGTAAGCAGTTAGTAAATGTTTTGCTTGTATTACTACTGTACATTCAAAAGAGTACAGTAGTAAATGGGTAGCTAGAGTAAACTGCAGCATTAGACTGAGCTGGGAGCCCCTTCAATTCCTCTTAGGCATGAGGCTATGTCTCTGACACTCGTTTCCTCCACCAGAAAGACAAACAGCCACCTCATAGAGTGTGTGCGGGTGCACGTGTGTGTGCATTTGTGTGTGGGGGGGAATGGGAACAAATAAAGGGTGGAAAGTGCCTGACCCAGCGCCGACTCACAGTGGGCATCCAGGGACTGTCAGTCCTTGCCTCTCCCTTTCTTACCCTGGGACGACGGTGACAGGAGTGGGAGCACAGCCTTGCCCCCGACCGTCTGCCTCGCACTGGCCCTCACAGGCAGCCGGGCAGAAGGCAGAGCTGTCCAGGGCCTGCCGCGGCCTGGCGGCGCCCGCACCGCAGCTCTATTTCTGTAGCTCTCCCCACACAAGGGGCAAGTGTGCAGCCGAGGCCAGCTTTTCTGCTGTATTCCTGGAAATCATCAATCTCTGCCCTTCGCCCTCCTCCCTTTTTCTACCACATTTTTTTCCTCCTGGATAATGAGGCCTCCGGAGACCGGTGGAGGTCTGAACCTCGTTATGGCTCTCTCTGTAGGCCGGCATCAATAAAGGCCGGCAGACCAGGGAACTGGGTGGGGGCTGGGGCGGGCAGGCAGCGGGTGGGCAACTGGGGAGGGGGGCTTGCTGGCTTTCAAATCCCTGGATTTATTTCACAGTGAATTATAACTGAACTCTTTAGTGCCTGGGGCTCACAGAGGAGAAAGGGTGGGAATTCACCCGCAGGTGGGGGGCGGTTGTGGAGAAAAGGCCTGCGGGGAAGCTAGGCCAGGGGAACGAGGTCTGGATCAGGCAAAGGAGCCATGCGGGACTGAGTGTGAGTGCGGTCCACTGGGTCTGCCGTGTGCGCGCGACTGTATCCCCTGCCTTTGGGCCTGTGGGAGTCAGGGTAGGAGACAGAGAGGGAGGCAGGGTGAGGAAGAAGCTACGATCATGAGGATCTAGGCTCTGCTTCCTGTGGGACTCCGACCTAGTTCCCTCCTCTATGCTCCTCAGTTTCTCCATCTGTAGAACGAGGGGCTTGGGCTCAGTGATCACCAGGAACCTTGGGATTCCGAGGTAAGGGCTTTGTGCTGGTTTCTGAGTGTGTACAGCACGCGGGCATTCACTGGGTATGTGGTGAGAATCTACGCAGGACTCTGGGTCAGGGATGGGGAAGGCCTGTTGAGTGGAGAAAACAGGTGAAGGAGTGTGAGCTCGGGGAAACGGGGGCTGTCTGGTGGATGCGTGGGAGAGTCACAGGCAGTGAGAGAGGCGGGAGACAGAGGGGGTGCTCACAGGAGGGTAAAAAGTGGGCGGGGAGGCAGAGCAAGGTGGCAGTGGTATCAGGAGAGGGAAGAGAGAAACAATAAACAGAGGCAGGGAAAGGGAGCAGAGAGCAGCAGAAGCAGAAAAAGAGGGAGGAGAAAGGAGGGGAGAACACAGGGGTGCACGGGGCAGAGAGGGGCCAGGTCCAGCGCCAGGCGCGTGGGCCCCGAGTGCTGAGTAAGCCCTCGCAATCATGCCCCCGGCTCATTTGAGAAACAGAACACCCAGTATCGGGTTCTGCCCGGCTATCCGGGCGTGATCTGCAGCAGGCGGGCAGACAGCGAGGCCTCCCGGCCCCCCAGGCAGAAAGGCTGGGCCGGAGCCACAGCCGAACCTGGCCCTGCACTCACTGCCTCCTCCTCTCACTTTCTCTAGGGTGAGGAGCCAGTGCCCAGAAGTGGTACACGTGGCGTGGGATGCGTGTTGCTGAGGAGGATGAGAGCAGGCTCCCACTTCAGTGCTGGGGGGCCCTAACTGATCACATAAAGGAAAGCGGGCGTGGCCAGACCCAAAAATGCACCAGGCAATGGACACCGGCTGCCAGGAAGCCAGGTTTCCATGGTCTGGCCCGACAAGCCAGCCTGGCTCCTGGAGCAGAGCAGGGCACTTGGGCGCAGGCTTCTGTCTGAGCTCTCACTCTTGAGATCTTAAGTGTCCACAAGTCAAGAATGCAGACAATGCTGCCCGCCCCGCCCCATAAAACCATCCTGCAGTTTAACTGCAGTCTTGTGTGTGCTAAGTGCTGGGCACACGAACGTAATAGGTGCTTCTTAAACAGTAGGCGTTACTAGTTCCCCATATCACATATTAATTGCTTTCTACCAAATGAGTAAGTTATGGGGAAAGTTACCAGAAATCTAGGCTATGGAATGTGGAAGGCCTTCCAAGAACTTTTCTAATACTAGAGGAGCCCAGCAGCATCACTCTCATGAGCACGGGCTTTCCAGACAGACAGACACAGGTGTGCGACCTGACTCTGTGCTTCCTACTTATATGTTCGTCACCTGTGAACCAGAAACATTAGTTGTCTCTTTCTCAGGCTGTCTTAGGATTCAGTGGGACAGTAACTAGCAGGTCCTTTGCACAGGGCCTGACAGAGGAAAAGTATTAAATACTTCAGGACTAGAGAAATTATGGTGAACACATCCCCACCCCACAGGCAGGTGTGACAACCTGATAATGTAACATACGTAAAGGAATTAAAGCAGGACCAGGGCATAGTAAGGGTTCAACACGGTCATGTCCTTCCCCTCAGCCCCAGGCAGGCAGCCCCATCACTCACCTCCACCCGGGTGGGGTTCAGCCAGTGGGGGATGTCGCGCACGGTCACGTTCACTGGCAGGATGATGGGCTCGCTGTTGTGGTCCAGGCATGAGGTGGTGCACTCGGACCCTGAGGGGAAGCAGAGTGGGAGGTGGCACTTCAGCCCCCAGTCTCCTGATGCCTGTGGGCTGCTCTTGTATAGTGTGGGCCCTGCCATTCTCTGGTCCCCAGCGGACTGGGCTGTCCCCTCATGAGAAGAGTAAGAGGGAGTGAACTCCGCAGCAGGGCTGCCTCTGGTCTTCCTGACGGTTCTCTTGTCGCCAACCCAGCTGGCACTCACTGCTTACCGACCCTGAGCCTTGTTTGGTCTTGTTCCTCCCTTTGCTTGAAAACCTTTCCACGGTTCCCCACATTCAGGACAAAGTCCAGCCCCCTTTCCCTGGCATTCATGGCCTCACGTGACCTGGTCAACCTCATCTCCCACGAACCACCTTCAGCTCTGGTTGGCCCAACTGGCCTGCGCTTGCTCAGTTTTTCCTCTGAGCACCCCCGCTTCCTTGCCTCTGTCCGTCTGCTCTGCCTTGTTCCTCCTGAATCATCCCACCATCTGCCTTCTCACAGCCAAATGCTACTGGCTACGAGGCCCAGGGCAAATCCTTCAGGAAACCTGCCCTGCTGAGGGCAGCTGAGGGAGGGCGGTGTTCAGCACTGACGAGTCTCGCTCCAGTGTGGGCCGCCTGATGCCTCCTCTCCACAGTGATGCCAGAGCAGGGCAGGGATGGGGTAGGTTCCTCTCTGAGCTTAACCTGGGGCCTGACACACAGAGTCTACTGAGTAAGCCCAGGCCAGTGAATGGTGATTGCATGAATGCAACACCGGCTTCTCAGCCCCGGGCTTCCCCATGGCATAGAGTTTGCATTCGTGCCCTTCCCTGGGCCTTCCAGACCCTCCCCCCTCTTCTTCAACCCATGCATTACTACTGACCCTTCAGCTCTGCTCTGAGGAGACCTCCACGCTTTCCTGACAGGCCGAATCCCCCTCACAGGCACCCATGACAGCATTTGGCACATTACCCCTTCCCGTGGGCTTGGTGACCGTTACAGTATAGCAGTAGCTCTTTCACCCGCTGCACTGTAAACACCATGAGGTCAGCACCCTCTGCGGTCCCCATTCTGTGCCCAGAGCCTGGCACTGTGCATGGCCGATGGCAGGCACTCGGTGAGCATTCGTAAGATGAATGAAAGAGATGCTGAGTGAGGGCACAGATGGGAAGGGAAAGAGTGGGTGGGTGAGTGAGTGAATGGCACAAAGAGTGAATGAGGGCTAGGCGGGGAGGTACCTGACGAAGGAGGGGTGCGTATGTGAATGGGTGAGTGAATGAATAAATGACTGAGTACATGGAAAGTGAGACAAAGAACTGAAGAAACGAACCAGGTAATGAGTCAGCGAAGGTGGGGACGGCCAGTGGGGACAAGGTTAGTACACAGAAGCCCTCAGTCCAGGGACTTCTGCTTGAGGACAGCTGACTTTCCAGCTGTGGGTTGGCAGGTTGACTGTAAGTTGGCTCATTCATTTTCTGCCCTGGCATCACACATTCCAAGGGCTCCTGAAAAATCAAACCTATCCCATGAGATGTCCCCAGGACTCCAAAAAGGTGCTTATTCATGTGGGCAAAGAACTGAGGTGTTAGACTCTGACCAGAGCCCTGAGGAGGTCATTGAGGTGCCTTAGTGCCAAGACCACCCTTGAACACTGAGTGGCTCACAGGAGACAGTCAACTCTTTTTTTTTTAAAAAAAGAATTTTATTTTATGAGCCATTCTCAATGCTCCTTTCCAAATCAGTGTGTATAGGTATGTGTAAATGTGTGTCTATATTCAGGGTGGGGCAAAAGTACATTTATAGCTGTTCCTATGGAAAATAATATAATAATAAATAATAATACAAGAATAAATGCTGTGTTTACTCATAACTGTAAGCCTACTTTTTGCCCCACCCTGTATATATACATACATATACACATCTACCCAGTGTCCTTCCTGTTGCCAGTTTCTCATCCTCTTCAGTCTAAGAGACTCACCAGGACTGGAGGAGGCAAGGGAGGGTGGCAGGTGCAGGACAGTGTCTAGAGCCTCTTCACTTTGAGCACAGACGCTGAGCCAAAATGGGGAGATTCCTACCTTGCCCCATGGTTTCCATATGTTGCTCATTGTCCTGCAAGTGCTGCCCTGTGAGACAGGTGTCACCCATACCTACTTCACAGGTGACAGAGGGATGGGCCCGGAGCTCAGGTTCCAGAGCTGGCAAGTAGAGGGCCATGGATTAGAACCCTTGATCTCTGCCTTGCCAGCCCAGTGATGGGGATGATGGAGCCTCATGGAGGAGGAGAAGGGAGGGCAGCAGTGGAAGGGGACAGAGGTGGGTGGAGGGGCAGTGGAGGAGAAAGAACTGGTGGGGGGGGCATAAGATAAAGATGAGTGATGAGAATACGGGGGAAATTAGCTAGGCAGCTGGGGGGGGGCGGGGGGGAAGCTCAGTGCTGTGTGTTTGTCACGAGATCCGTTTGAGGGAGTTTTTAGGAAGCAATGACAAAATGATTCTGAAAAAAGAAGATGCAGCCTCTGAGAAACAGACAAAAGCTGAATCATCCCAGGAGGGAGAGCAAGGGGAAAGTCTGGTCAATGCAGGAGGCGTCGCTGCCCCTGCAGCAGGGCTGCCTTCATCCCTCTGTCTCTGAGCCGGCGCCCCCCCCCCCCCCGCCCGCTCCCCCCCGCCACTCCTGGGCAGCTCTGGGCTTCGGGACCAGGCTGCTGTGTTGTGATAGATGAGCCCTAATTGGCATCATTACAGAGCGGTGATCTCACCAGGCCCCCGCCCGCCTCTCCTTCTCAAGGAGCAGGGAGGGTGGCAGTGTTAGTGGCAGCAGCAACTTCCTGAGGGCTCCTAACTGCCCCAGAAGCCTCCCTGTCCCATTGGGGAGGGGCCCAAAGGAGCTCTTCTGGTTGGCTCAGATGTGCCCTCCAGCCCCCCCAACCTGACTCTGACACATTCCAACACGTACGTTGCCCCTGTTTACCAGACCTTTCCTTGGTGTCCCTCTCCTTGGTGAAGTGGGCTCTCCCCAGGGAGGGACCCAGCCATCCTGGGAGGGACATCCCAGTGGCCTTTGGGGGTGAAGAGGGAGAGGGAGCTGGGAGTCCAGAGGGAACACTGCTTGCCCTCTTCCTTCTCCCTCAGTGTCCCATGTCGCTTCTTCTCCCTGAGCTTTGCCACATGCCCCCGCCCTGGGTGACCGTATTCATAAACGGCATCCGCGTGGCAGTGTGAGCACGGCTCGCAGGTTCCGGTGTTATACAGACTCCTTTCCCTTTCTGCTTTGATGGTGACGAAGCTCATTGGGTAAAGGCATCTACGGCAACACCTCTGCCCACCTGGACACTGTGCTGAGGGCGTGCACAGAGCCAGGTGCTTTGGCTCACCCGTGCGTGGCTGGGACGTGGAGATGCAGTGTGTGTGCAAAGTGGGCACAGGATGTGTTTGTACACATGTGTGTGATCTATGCTTGCCTTTTGTGCATCTTTGTGTTTTGTATATCTTGGGGCATAGGATGTGTTTGTGCCTGTGCTGTATGTGTAATCATGTGTCACATGTGAGCATCTGCTATGAGTAGCTGCGTATGCATCTGTTTGTGTGGCTGGTGTATTTGTGTGGCATCTGGCTGATGTGCACATGGCTAGGCATGAGTTTGCTGAATGATGTGTGTGTGGGTCTACCTTTCATTATGAAGCATTTGTGCTTGTGCTTATCAATGCATGTGTGACTATATTTGAATGTGTCAGTGGATGTAGACATAAAGAAAGTCCAGTTTTATAGATTTTTAAAAACAGAAGTAACTTCATCAGTGTTTCTCTGCCATGGCTGCTCAATGCCAGTCATGATATTCCCTTGCATAGCCTGACTAAGTTAGGGGTGGGGACCCCCCCTGGTGGGGAGCCCCCCTCAGACACCAGTGCCCAGAGCCACGCACGCCCATTGGCAATGATGGAGAGAAATGTTAGCCTTGGGAAGGAGCAAGCAACTGGACTCGCTATTGCTGCACCTGTTGCCCCAACCTTCTAGAATGTCCGTACTGGTGGGCCCTACGAGGTCCCAGCCTCCTGCAGCCCTCCTGTCAGGGTCCTTTGAACTGGTGGCTCTGTAGGACCTTAAAGTACCTTCTGAATGATCACAGTGGACGCTGTGCGCTTGGGCCTTTCGTGGCCCTTGCAGGAGGGGCAGGTCCTCTGGGCTAAGGGGGCGGAGTGCTGATTTGTACTCGGCGCTTAGGTGGAGAGCTTCTGTGCTCTGAGGCTGTGTTTCTACCTCCAGGAGGAGAGGTCAGGCCCCTCCCACCACGAATCTCCAGCCACGGACCTCGTTTCTGGACGTGAAGTAGAAACTCATTTTGCTGGGTGCAGGACACATGGGCTCTGCGTGACTGGGAGTGAGTGTGTGTACCGATAACCTTCTGCTCCAGACATGCCTGGTGATTGTCCCATCAATCACGCTGGCCATGAGAAAGGACATTCAATTCCCTGGGCTTTTCATCATGGTCAATTAGGAATCAGCCCCAAAGGTCAGCACCACTGTCCTCGGCTGCGGTTAGGCTCAGTGTGCGCCCAGTTCCCCCGAAGACCTGGGAGCTTGTGATTAATGTGTCTGTCTAGGCTCTGGGCTTCAACCGGGCAAATCCCTGGCATCGAATTCCAGGTCATCTCCCAGCATTTTGCAAACTGGCCTATCACCACACAGATGGCATTTTGAAACTGCTATTTATTCATTCTCATTTTGGAGGCAACTGAGACACCATGGGAAGGACTCAGGTTTTGGAGCATGTTCTGTTATCCCTTCAAGTCTCAATTTTCTCAGTTGTTGAAGGTTATTGAGAGGGTAAGATATATTGCCTCTAAAGTGCTTGATGCAAGGCCTGGCCCACAGTAGGTCCTCATGAATGATTAGTGTTATGCAAATTTTAAGATTAATAATACAGGCAGCCACACTGAACCACTGCTGCTTTCTCATCTCCTTCCCCCTGCCACATGGTTCCTTTTGTCTGGAATATCATTTCTTGCCCAAGGAGCTCTTTTAAATCCTGTGTAAGTGCCCCTTCCTCTGAGAGCCCTTTTTGTGTCCCCTGGGACACCGATCAGCTCTTCGGGACTCCAGCGTGAGCACGTACACCTCCCACCCCCGCAGTGCTTTGATAACAGTCATGCCCTTGACTCTCTCTGAGAGGCAGAAGTCTGGTCTCATCCATCTCTGTTTGCCTTGGCCCTCACACAGGGCCTCACACGGTAGAGGCACCCAGCTACCCAGCGAGGCACCAGCCCTGGGTTCCCGGAAGGGGTTCCCGGAAGGGGTTCCCGGAAGCCCCTCCCACGTTGACCCCATGCACCCATCGTACCTATGGCATAGCCTTCAGGACACTGCAGCTTGAGGTTGCTGTTGAGCTGGTTCGGGGCCGAGCACTGGCCTTGCATCTCCGGGCAGACATGGAAGGAGCCGCTCCAGGTGCCATCCTTCCGGCAGTGGATGACATTGCTCCCCCGTCCCTGAATGCCACAAGAAGCACAGTCAGGACTGAGAGATGCCCCCACCCTCAAACTAAGCTTCTCAAAATTAAAAAAAAAAAACCAAAACCAAAAAACAAACCATCACCACCATTTCTCATCTCCCTAGAGTTCTATAAGTGTTCCAAGACAATTGCTTAACACCGGTGGAAACCCAACTGCCCTAAAATAGAGACATTGGTATTATGTCTACTTTACACATGGGGAAACTGAGGGACAACTCAGTGTGGAAGGAAACTGGCTCAAAGCTTCACAGAGAGCCTAATCCCCAGACTCCCTAAGTCCTAGCTTAGTGTTCTTTCAGAGATTTCAATCAGACGGATTTGTTCTGTTGGCTGGTTTTTTTTAACTGAGAAGGTAGGGGCCCAAAGGCACCCCAGCTCGCACAGGGAGAGCGCAGGTCCTGCAGCTGTCCGTGAGGAGGTGGGCACACGCCACAGCTTGTGTCCTCGTAGCCAGTGAGAGCGCCTGCCAGGCCAGGCCTCTGCCCTATGCCAGCTGGGCAACCTGGGCCTGGCTGAGGAGCGTTCTCTTCCCGGGCATTTCCTTTCTCTCCTTTCCCTTCCTTTCTTTCTCCTTCAGCATCCCATCCCAGCCCAGCCCAGCCCAGCCCATCCCATCTCAGCCCATCCCATCAATAATGGCACCAAGAGGGTGGTGCAGGGATACTTCTCTCTGTGTCCTCCCTCAACTCTCCAAAATAAGCAATGCAGAATTCCTCGGTCTTCCGCAATGTGGGAGACCAATGCAGCCTGCAGACACGCTCCTTTCCACAAACCCCCTTTCACTGTCTAAGGTTCTTATGGGAGTCCAGCTCTGTAGACACCTCAGAACTGCCTCTGAATTCAAGAACCATTTCTTGGTGCCCATTCTGTGCCCAGCTCCGAGGGGGTCCAAAAGGAAAGTGAGCCCGTATCAGTCCCAGTGATCTGGGGTGAAAGGCAGTCATGGGAGCAGTCACTGGTTGTGAGAGGGAAAGCAGGGAGGGCTTCATAGAGGGGGTGATGGGTAGAAACAAGTTTTCAAGGATGCATAAAATCCTAGGCAGAACAGGGATGGAAGGACATTTCTAGAAGGCCAAAGGGCAGGTGCAAATGCAAGGAAGTATAGTAAGCAGCAGAGGGTCCCCCAACCCCACCAGTCTTGTGACCCAAGGGAGCAAACAGTGGGGAGGCTGAGCTGGTAAGGCCAACAAGGTGTGGGGCCTTACATGCCAGCTCACATTTGGATTCTGCCCCTTGGGGATGGAGAACAATGGGGTTTTCTGCACAGGGTTTATGTCCATCTACCTGAGAACAAGCTGTTTATTCTCTCCCTCTATTCAAGCTTATGATTAGGAGAGAAAGTACAGGAGGCCAGGGGAGCTGACCACGCCCCTCCAGTGGCACGATCCGTGCAACAGCTGGCACGCCCCTCCGCTTCCACTGAAACTCTTGCGTCGGCCCCCAGAGTGCCCCCGAGCCTTAACTCCGTCTCATTCTCCTGCTTCTGGCTCCCTGCAGCACCAACACCAACCTTGAACTTCAGTTTAAATTGCCTGCATTCTTGAATGCAGCATAAGCTGGTTCACACTGTGGTGCTCACTGCCCCTTCTCTCTGTTGTTTCCTACCCTGCCCCCACCCGTGTATGTATCCCCTGGCACAAGCCATCCTGTCCGCATGGTGCCCCAATTCTGCAGAGCGCACTCCCTTCAGGTCTCTGACAGGCATCACCGCTTTGTGGTTTCTCTGTTTCCACCTAGATGATGAGCTCCTTGGGGGCCCAGGAAGCTGCCCTATTCTTGTGCACAGCCCCAGGGCCTTCTGCAATGTTTAATAGGTCCTGGCCACTCAGTTCATTCATTCATCATTCAATAGGTATTTTTATTCGTTTAAGAACTATTTGTTTAACGAAAGGTGAGATGAATAGGTAGAGGTTAGGAAATGAAATTGGTTAATAAGTGAAGACAAATGAATGCATGAATGAGGAAATAAATGAGCGGATGAGTAAAAGAAGAAATGAGGGAATGAATGAATGAGTGCAGGCACGGGGAAGTGAATAAATCCTTGAAAGGGCTGAGGCAGGCTGACGCTTTCCGGTCTGGGAAAACAGCTGCAGGGAGGCATGATTCAGAAAAGAAAGGGGGCCCCTCCCTTGGCCTCTCCTGGGCCACCAACTGCAGTGGAAACCTCTGTGTCCATGGATGAAGGCTGGCCCATTCCGAGCACATGGCCACGGGATGACTAGCATAGTCCACCCTGAGATTTTCTGTGTGAGCTCAAGGAGAGTTTAAGAGGCTTCGTGTGGTGACTTCAGAGAGCCCCAACTCTCCTTCCCAGAGCCCCAGGCCCCGTGATTCTGCCGGGCCCCCAGGGGAGTAGGGAATTGACCCCAATTTCCTGTAGCCTTGGCCTGAGGCTACGATGCATTTGGCCTCCAGCCTCTGAAGGGCTGCAGATCTCAGCACTGAGGGGGCCAGCGCTGGCTGGGCAGCTCGGTTTGCAGCAGAGAATGTATTAGAACTAGCTGGAATCTGCCCTGGGGAATTTCAAACTGGGAGGGCTGCACCATAAAAGGTGGGAGAATGAAGGCCTGGCCTTGCTGCCTCCAGTCTGTCTGTCTGTCCTGCCCAGGTCCTCTGGAACTTCGCGCTGTTGGCTAAATCTGCTTTAGAGACTCCTTCTGCTAAGATGCCTTAGCCTCCCGAACAAGGCCCGCTCGCAGGCTGTCAGGCTTCCCGGATGGAACCACACAGTGCATCCAGCCCCATCTTGTGCTGCGCGCACGGCCTTCCTCCGGGTCTTGCGGTCAGCCTGCCTCTCCCGCTTGCTCCCCTTGTTCCCCACTGCCACACCTTCGCTGTGCCCTCCGCACGGCAGACTTTCTGGGGGCTCTCTGGATCCCTGTACCCGCCTTCGGGACTAGACCTTGATGCCCGCAGGGCTTGCCTACCACCTGGTGAAGATCCTCAGAGTAGATCCTTGATGTTGAGTCTAGTTGGGGCACAGAAGACCGGACATGGAGAATCCAACAGGGGAAGCCCAGAGACCACTGGTGTATCTGGCTCTGAATGTGCAGTTCTGCCCACTGAGGTGAAATCTTTGACTAGAGGGCTGAGCATCCCTCAGCAAAACAGTTTGCCTCTTTGTGCCTGGGCATCTGTCTGCAAAAAGTGCACGTTGTGCTCTCTCAAACTCTTTAGCTACATAGGTCTACGAAGAGCCGATGGTTTATAATAAACACATAACGAAATACCTATTATGAGCCAGGGGCTTTCCACATGCTTAAAAATCCTTTTAACTATGCAGTTGAGTAGAGATCATGTCCCTTTTACAGATTTAGAAATGAAGGCTCCACTGGAAAATGAAAAAGTAAGTTTTGAAATGATGCTAGTGTAATGGTTAATAGTATGGACTTAAGCCAAACTGTCTAGGGCCAATCCGCCTCTACACAACATCCTCTCTGTGTCCCCTAACCTCTCCATGCCTCGGCTTCCTCAGCTGTTCAGTGGACATGGTGTTTGCTACCTGAGAGTCACTTTGAGGATCCTGTGCGTTAGCTTATGGGAAGCAATTCGAGCTTAACACACACACATTGGGCTTTCTAAGGGTCAGCGAAGGCTCTTAGCCACTCTGCATACTGCCTCTGCGGGTACATCAGTATCTACCCAACCAGTTCCCACATTTCAGAAACGCCAGTGGCAAGAATGAGGAGGCCACACACCCAGTCCTGCAGGTTGCCAATGCTGGGGCCGGGTGTCTCGACTGCAAGCCTCTGACACTTTCCTACCACGGAGGACAGAGGAGTGGGGAGCCTTGGCCTGAGGAGGGGAAGATGAGGGGAGTCTGAGAATTAGACTTCTACATGGTAGAAATAAAAGCAAACAAAACAATGGCAGAGAGAAATGCAGCCACATCAGGGCAAGGCAGGACCAGGAAACGCGGTACCGGATTTCGATGGCTGAGCTTTGGAGGCAGCCTGACTCTGTAACAGCAATCAGTTCTCTCACACCCGAGCTGTGTAGCTCGGGGCAAACCTCTTGATCTCATGCAATCACAGCTTCCTCATCTGTAAAATGGGATGGTAACGCCAGACAATGTGGGGCTTAAACGAAGTTGTCTCTGTAACGCACTTCCCAGCAACCAGTGTAAAGTCAATGCCCAATACATCGCAGCTGTTGTTAATTATTTGCCTCTGTTCCCAGTCAGTGCCCTCACATGCATGTGCTTCCTCCAAGTTAGGCACAGAGCGAGCGAGAAGAAAAATGTGGCTCGTGTGCTGACTTGGTTAAAAGAGTCCACTGGTAACTTGCTGTGTGACTTGGGGTAAGTCCCTTCCCCTCTCTGGGCTCCAGCATTACCATTTATAAAATAAGTGGGCTGCAGCAGGGATCTCTGAGATCCTGCCCACCTCTAACATTGCATGGGTCTGTGATGTTTCTGACTTCCTCTAGGAAGTCCTGAGGGCTTGGGCAAGCACCGTGAAACTGGATATGGCCCCTGCTTGCGGAGGCATTGTATCTGAGATCTATCCTGTGTCCATAAAGACAGGACCAGCTGCACGCCATCAGTGGCAGAAAGGCTTTTACAGCCACTCTCTGTGAGCCACGTCATGAACTGAGTTCATATTGATTCCACTCCCACCCTCCCTCTTTTGCTCCTGGTGAGTGGCCGAAACTCGCCATTAAGTGCCTGACTTCATGCACAAAGCAGCTTCAGCCTTGGTGTCTCCTGCTGCAGCCTCTGTGCATGCGTCTCACACCAGCCCTGTCCCCATCCCGAGATGGCCCCCTCCCCGAAACCCCCCCAGTCCTCCTTATGAGAACTGAGCCTGAATTATCACCTCAGACAGCTCAGGAGCACCTGAGCTCGGTTAATGCTGAGACAATTAGCACTTCTCCCCGTCAGCCCGCCCTGAAAACACAGCGGGAAGCGCAGGGCTGTGTGTACGTCCACACCACTTACTAACTCACAGCTGTGGGCAAGCGCTTAGCCTCCCAAACCTTCCTTCCCCATCTGTAAAATGGGCATATTGTTTCTTTTCCGAAGGTTTATAGTGAATTGTCAAAATAAGAGAAAGTCTGCAATGCCAATTTCACTTCCAGGAAACAGTTACAAACAAAAAAACCCTGTTCGTGTTAAGGTTCTTTGTCTCGATTTACAGGGATAATACCATAAATTCTAGAGTTGAACTGTCCAGCAGGGTAGCCACTGTACAAGTATGGCTGTTGACATTTAAATTCAAGCTATTCAAAACTGTATAAAAAATGTCACATTTTATTGCTCAGTCACTCTAGCCACACTTTAAGTGCTCCACAGCCCTGCATGGCTACTGGCCACCATATTGCGTAGCACAGACATGGAACATTTTATCATCCCACCAAGTCCCACCAGGCAGTGCTCACCTAGACAGTCACCATTCTGCAGGTTTATTTGAACAAGAGCTCAGGTCTCACTATGGCTCATACGCACGCATCCTCCCTCCTCACATCCTGGCCTCATGGATGCCCCTATCCCTGAATTTCTGGGGCTAACTTTCAAGCCACTGCCTTTGTGTTTCGGTTCTGTAGGAGCCCACAGGAAGCATCGGAGACGATCCCCACTAGAAGTGACCTTGAGGGCAGGCTAGTTCATGTGTCCCTTCCCCGGGGCTGCCGTGTGCGGGGCCGCAGGTTGTGTGCTGCACAATCCCAGGGGGTCCGCAGAGGCATACACGACCTTCACTACCTCATTTAATCCTCACCAACTACGGGGTAGGTGGCATTATTAACACCCCTCCCCCATTTTATATAGGAGGAAACTGAAGCTTCAAGAGTTAACTTGCCCAAGTTTTCCAGCTCGTCAGTGGTGGAGCCAGGATTCGAACTCAGACACCAACCAGATCCAGCATCATCCTGGCTCCCAAGGAATCAATAAAGTGGAGGTTTTATTTGTTAATTTGCTTTTAGTGGTGGTGGGAGACAGAATGTGAACCTCCCCTGCCATAGCCCCTGTCCTCTCTGCCAGGATCTGGAACTTGTTTGGAAGGCAAAGAATTCCCGCTCCATACAAGCTATTTGATTCAAGACGCTCTGGACTGTACATTTCTTCGTGTTTACAGGCAGCCAGAGGGGATCTGAGGTGAATACTAGATTTGGCTCTTAGTCCCCTGGTCTGAGGGTAGAGGAAATTCATTTGCAGTACAAACTAGAAACATCAATTGTATCAGGAGCCCATTTGGCACGCGCTCCCTCATTCTTTGAGCCGACAAGCAATACCCTGCTCCTCTGCGTCTCGCCTCTCCACCAGTTGCCAAACAGAACTGCTTGAGTCGTCTGATAAATTTGCATTTTCCTCTCCTTTAAATACAAACTGGCCATGAAAGGTACTTGGCAAGCCCCAGGCAGGCTGGGTTTCGGTTTGATATCATGACCACGGCCAGAATATTATTTGGCTCAGTAGTCGGGGTAACTGTTAGCAACGGTTTTGTGTCAGGGAGTGCGAGGGAAGTTGATCGGCCTGCGTGAGGCCGTGGTAATCTCTGGCCTTAGCTTGTTCCAGCACCGGCTCCCACTTCCCTGGCCGTCAAGGATGGGAATGACTCGCGGACACAGACAGCCATGAGTGGACACTACCAAGGATTTTTAGGTAGTGCCTATTGGATTCAGTCTGCCCACAGCTGGGGGGACCGGAGTCCTGATTCTGACTCCGCCAACCCCAGCTGTGTCACCTTGGGTGGTTGGTGACTTCTCTGCGTCTTAGCTTTCTGAACTAGAAAATGAGGAGATTGGCCTGGGTGTTTACTGCAGTTCTTTGTCCCACCCTGTCATTTCCTGAGCCCCTACTAGGTGCCTGGCACTGTCCCCAGTACTAAAAACAGGGACAATTAAAGATGTGGTCAAGGATTTCGCAGCCTGGGGCAGGAGGAGAGATGAGGGGTCGAGGGAGGAGGCATACAATGAATTTCAGTGCACTGTGCCCAATGCTGTGAAGGGGGAACCCTGAGGAGGGGCACTGACCCCCACAGTGGAAGGGACATCAGGAAAGGCTTCGTGGAGGAAGGGGTACAGCTGGGAGGGGTGAGTGATTGCAGAGGTGAGATCAGTCATCTGGGGATAGAGGAAAGGTCCTGAATGCCACCCTGAGGAGACGGGTTTTAACCAGGGGGACTGATTGAGGCTCCAAACAACCACTCTGGCTGAAACGTGGACACTACAGTGGACAGAGGCAAGGGCGTAGAAGCGGGGAGGAGATCAGGGAGCCACGTGGTGGCCCAGGAAAGAGATGGTAATGGCCTCGGTTGGGGTGGTGGCATTGGAGACGGATGAGAACTTCAGATGTCTTGGAGGAAGAATGGGTAGGATGGCGGTTGGGCAGTGCTTGGTATTTGGCAGCCAATAACAAAGACTAATAAGGACTGACTGAGGGTGAAAACTGCACGGGGGCCCAGCTGGCAGAGCTCTGGCCTCACCCAGATGAAGAGCCTCACACACGTGGGAGGCATGGTGTTTGGGGCGCTACCCTAAAGGGCTGGGTGTGGGTCAAGGTGGAGTCCCTTTTGGGCTTTGGGCTTTTGTGGAGCTAGCGTGGCCTATCATTTCCTTTCCCATTCTTGACTCCCTGCCTGTCTCACTGAGTGGTGTGTGGTGGGGGGTAGGTATGTGTAAGGATTAAGGAAAATTAAGTCAAAGAACCTCAGCAGAAGCAGGCAAGAGTATCAGGCTTTCTCGCAGTTACGTCTGGACTGAGAAAAAATTCAGCCCCTTCTATCTCCTTCTCTTCTCCCTTTCCCCATAGTTCTCAACAAAACTGTGCCTCTAGTCTAAATATGGTTCCTTTTCTTTATGCTTGAGGAGCCAACCGATGTCTTAAGACAATGGTAGTCTTGTGACTTTCAATACTTCAGGGATCACTATAGTGGTGATGGTGGCAGAAAGTTGGCCTCGGTCACTCCTATCACATAACTTAACTTTGATCAAATGTATTCACTGGGATTCCATATATGATGCCCTTCATAAGTGTCCCCCCAACACTATAATATTTTCCAAGCTAAGAATCTCTGAACAAATAAAATATGGCATGACAGGGAAGAAAACAAGTCCCAGAGAGGTTACAAAGAAAGACCATTAGAATCCAGTTTCTTAACTTCTGCTTTGGTGATATTGTATAATCTTGTTATATTTGTATAATATTGCTATTATACAAATCTGGCATCTGTAGTGAGTCTCCTGGAGGAAGTGGTTCTTAAAATATAGGCTGGTCTTTGGTAAGCAGACAGGAGATGGACCAAAGTATTGACCTCAAGTTCAAGGAGTCTTACCTGGGCAGCCTCACTGTCTTCACACTTGATCCTACACTCGCTGTTGAACTGAAAGCCATCTGTGCACTGGTAGAGCCCATGGAATTTCGGTGGAGGTGGGTCACAGGTCACGGGAACACAAGCTCCTTCCTGCCAGCTGCCATCTTGGGTACACTGAGTCTTGAAGGCCCGTCTTCAAGGAAGAGATAAAAGAAGAGACATCTCAAGGATCAAAGGACTAGACCTGTGCTCTCTCAAGACACCCAAGTTTCTCTGAAGCCAGCAGGCCTCTCATTTCCCTTTTCCATTCTTGGTTCCCTACCTGTCCTGTTGGGTAGAGGGGAGGCTTGTATAGGGATTAAGGGAAATTCACTCATAAAATTCCTTCAACAGGGGCAAGCAAGAGTTTCAGATTTTGTCATGGTTACATGTGAACTGAAATAAAATCCGAGCTGGACAAGTCCTTTGTCTTCTCCCTTCTTTCTGATTGGTTTTGACACTGATGATACTAACACCCACCATTTACCAAACAATTATTAGGTGCCAGGCATCTTGCAAGTACTTTACATATGCATCCTCATTGATCCTTCACAATAATCCTATGCAGAACTCTTATTATCACCTTCATCTTATTGTTGAAAAACAGAGACCCACGTAAGTGAAGTCACAGCCAGCAGGCAAGTTAATAACAACATCCTTCAAGATTCCCACCACACAGAATGGGTTTTGTCTCCGGCAAAGAAATGAGCACTTCTTTCTAATCAGAGAGCCAGACCCAGCTCTCCTGCTCCCCCACTTACTTCTTTGACTTCCGAGAAGAGCCGGGCACATGGTATCCAGGTTTGCACTTGTACTTGCAGAAAGAGCCCACCTTGTGCTTGTTCTCTCGGCACCGGGCGGTCTGGAGGTCTGCGTTGGGCACTGGGGGCGGAGCTAGGCACATGAGCTCGCACAGGGCCTCCGGGAAGGACCACAGCCCATCCTCCATACAGGTCAGGAGGCTGTTGTTGCCTGGAAACAACAGACAGGTGGGCTTAGCAGATGGGGGGGTCTCTGATAACCAAGTGAATTCACAAGCTGCCTGGACTCAAGCCAACCTGACAAACCAGGGAATCTTCCACATATAATTCCAGACCCTTCTGCTTACAACCTGGGAACCTAGGTAGATCAAGAGAGCTGCAACGAGGAAGAGGAGATCGACTTGGGGAGTGACTTACTCCATGTATACATTGAATTAAGAATCAAGGCTCCTGACTACTGCTCCTGAACCTCTTTACCGCAGAGGAAGGAGACCTTCACACTCCTCCTTGCTCTGCCTGGTGGACATCTGAGCCCAGAGATGCAAGCACTTGCCTTCTAATAATTGACACAGAAGCCCCTATCAGAATCTACTGGGAGCTCTGATGCCGCTCCTCGCTGGGCTCTGCACCCCTGTATTTACCCTAGATCCCTTCATGCCTGGAAGGGACAGCACCATGGTATCTGGAGGTCTGACTTCCTTGTCAGTCCCCAGGGTTCGTGAAGCTTTGCCAAAGCAGCCGAGAGAGCAGCACGTCCTCCGTAGCCCGTGCCAGCTCTGACAGCCGTGCTGATGGCCATTGGGAAGCAGGCCTGATGGGGAACATTGCACATGAAAGCAAAACCCGGGGAGTGAGGCTTTTCCCTGCCAGGTCGTATATTATCCACCCAGCCTTCCTCCAACCTCCCCAAGACAATGAGGGATAGACCTACAACTTGGGTTTCTCAATCAAACTCCCCTCTTCTGGGTGATCACTGAATGGTGTTGACAGCCAGGGCTGGAAGCATGAGGGAGGATCTGGGACTTGGAGACCGGAGGGTCTGATGTGAAGGCCGGAGGGGTGGAGGGATGGGATGAGCTGAAGGTTACTATGCACCGAGTGCTCTGATGTGCAATCTCATGCATTCTCACAGCAGTGCTCATCGTGTGATGCGTTGTATTTGGAAATAGAGACTCAGAGAGGGAAGTGGCTTGACCAAGTTCTCATAGTTAGTAAAAAGCAAAACTTAAGTTTAAAACCAACTTTGTGTAACTGTAAGACAGTTATTATTTTTAATGGGAAGTTGGCTATATATGCTCAGCAGAGCCCTTATTATCTGTTCTGAGAGGCAAATCCCAATATCCTATCTATAGAAAGAGAACAATTGCTCCTGCCTTTCTTTTTTTAAGATTTTATTATTTTATTTTTAGAGAGAGGGAAAGAGACGGAGGAAGACAGGGAGAGAAACATCAACGTGAGAGAGAAACATGGGTCAGTTGCTTCTCATACATGGCTCAACAGGGGACCAGGCCCACAACCCAGGCATGCACCTTAATCCACCAGGACTGGCAACCTTTTGTTTTGTGGGATGATGCCAGACCCACTGGGACACACCGGTCGGGGCACTCCTGCCCTTTCTCGGTGATGAGAAGATACAATGCAACTACATTTATAAAAAGTGCCCAGAAAAGTGCTGTCAATCCCTTATTTGCTTCTTTCACTCCCTCCATGCCTGCCTGCCTGCCTTCTTTCCTTTCTTCCTTCCCCTCCTTCCTCCTAACCTTTTGCTTACATTAGTAGCCCTGAAAAGACCATGTGAGTTGCACAGAGCCTTAATTTATTCAACAAGCATCTATGTAGCATTTACTATATGTCAGCTACAACGTTATAGGTTGGGACAAAGCAGTGGACAAAACTCAAAGAAAGAAACCTTAAACCCAGTCCTCTTGGAGCTCATATTCTCATTGGACGGGGAAGAACACAATAAACTGTATATACCAAGGAGTAAATTATTTAGTGTGCTAAAAGGTGGTAAGTACTATGGAGAGGAATAAAGCAGGAGAAGGAGAGGCTCCCTTTTATGTAGGCTCCCCTGCTTCTCCTACCCTTCCCCCACCATCATTGTCAGCGTGATTCATCTGGTGAGCACGAGACAATTTAGTGGCTGTAAACCCCCAGAGGATCCCACGTTGATAAACTGTGATACTGCAAAAACAAACTACAGATATTTCTACGGCAAGTCAAAGGAGTAAAGGGTGTGGAAGGATGATTCATTTGGCTTCCACAGAGGCAAAGGCTTCCAGAACACCAGGCAATGCTGCTTCCTGCATTGCCTCCGTGACTGGGGCAGTGGTGTGGGGTGCCCAGGCACAGCAAATGGTTGGGAGGAAGAGGAGTTATAAAAGGCCTGGGGAGAACACCCTCTCTAAATTCCCCAAGAAGGATAAAATGTCTGTGGGAAAACTGTTGGGACTCTTAAATGTACACCCTGTCTACTCTGCAAATCCTAGGAAAGGGACGGTTGCGGTTCTTTTGTGGCAAGACAACATAAAAATTGCAAAATGTTCATCAAGAGAGAAAAAGAATGCAAACCAGAGATGTAAATCCTGGGAGAGGGAGAACAGGCGTTAACCCTGTGCCACAGTCCTAAGAACCCCGCTAAAGCAGGGACTGGCGGTTCAGGACCATGGACATGCCCCCACCCCACCCCCCTCGTCAGACAAAACTAGGAGGTGCAGACACTGAACTGCGCAGAATCTTTTCCATGCCCAGCTGCAGCCGCTACTGTGCAGGTGGCTTTGAAGTCACATGATGTCCATACCTTGCCCGCATCCCCTCGGCCCCACCTCCATACTCTGAAGGATGTTTACAGGAGCTGCAACCCTGTCTATGCCGGAGGGCCTTTGTCCTGGTCATGGATGCACAGTCTGCCCGCACACAGGGCAAGTTCGCAGTCCTGAGGTGTCAGTGATCCTGTAAGTAGCACTCAACTGGTGATCGGGTTGGTGGATGCACGTGCCAGATTCCAGAGCTGCAGAAACTGAGGAACATTCTACCCTAGTTCCTCAGAGCTCTGGTTGCCCACAGCGGTGACTGGCTTTAGAAGAGACCCTTGACACTTCAGCCACTTCTGTGCCTCCCTCTTGCATTCCCCTACCTGAGTCTTCTAGGGGAACATGACATAGGATGAAGTGAAATGCTGGGTAAAGGCATTTGGGTAGGGAGTTCCGTGTGGAGGGGAAGAATTCTGATGTCAGAGACTTGCTTCCAAAAAGTCACGTGACCCTGACATTCGTTTGTCCATCTCTTAAAGTCAAGAAAGGAAAACTTGCTCAGCCTGTCTACAAATGTGCCTAAGGAAATTGCAATCTCCAATGAGTATTAAAATAATTATAAATATACTGTCAAAGAAGATGTGCCTATCTTTAGTATTTATAAGATTATACAGCAGACCAAATGTTTTTGGGATGGCCTTTAAGATTAAAATTAACCTAGAGCAGAATACAAAGAGGAAAGTGCCAGGAGGCCTAAGGTCTGGTTTTCTTTGTATCCCATACATAGACCTGGTATTGCCCACAGCCTAACAGCAGGGAAGGCAATCTCTTCATTCTTGTATTTCTAGAATATGGCCTGGTACCAAGCACATAGTAGGCCCTCAATATCCATCTGTTAAGTGTATGAAGTATTATGAATATATTTGTGACCTTGAACAAGTCAATTAACTTGCCTGGCCCTAAATCAAAGCTGTCTTTGAGTTCTTATCGAGCTCTAACATTTTAGGATGTGAAAGGCTATATATTGGCCACTGTATTGTTTTGAGAAAACAAAACTGCAGCTAGCAAGGACAAATAAACACTGAGGAGGCTGTGAAGGCTAATGCTGGTGGACTTGGGAAGAGATTGTTTTATTTTTCTTGGTAAGAAACAGAAGTCACAGTAGAAGAAGAGGAAGAAGGACAAAGAGCACAGCAGTGGTTTGGACCTCCTGACACCCTAGACTCTGCTATCTCCAAAATACTAGGGTGATAAGATAAAACATTCTTTTAGGAGTTGTATGGAAATTCCCCTTAGGAGGTGGTCCTGTTTGTGGGAAGATGCCTGATGAGACCAGACCAGAGGATCAAGCTGAAGCCTCCAGGCCCTGTCTATCTGTTTCTGAGAAAACAGACGGGCCTCTGCCTGAGCGAGGAGGGAGGACTTGGGATTCCTAAAGGGAGGGAGGCTGTGGCAGGACTGTGAAGGGAGGAGTTACCAGGTGAATACAGGAGCGGAGGGCAGGCCAGAAGGGTGATTTTGGGGCACTGTAGGATGTGGCCAGTCTCCCACACCCACCAGCTCAGTCCCTGTCTTCAGAAGGTGCTCAATGGTGTTGGGTATCTTATGGAAACTAGTGAATAGATTCAGTTTTAAATCTGAGGTTAGAGAGGCAAAGCGGAGATAGAAATAGCAACAAGAGCCAGAACAGAAAGCAAGTCTTTTAAAAAGATCTTTGTAAGATGTGGGCATGCTCACTTTAGACGCCGAACTCCAGAGTCAATTTCAAGTGCACCTACCACCTACCATGGTTGAGTTGAGGTGATGTCAGTGATGTTGCAGTTTAGGCCATTTCATTAAACATTTATGATTTTGACTTTTTTTTTTTAACCTTGAGAGTGTCTTTTCTCTTGTGCATTTCTGTAGGTTCTGTCTGTGCTTGTAGTGTTTATTTGATAAAGGACTTTGGCATACGTGGTTCTAAAGCTGTGAATTCTCAGGATACTTTGCATACATCTTGAAGAAACCTTGGAATTGAAGTGAAAGTCAAGAAAAATTCACCTGGAATATAAGGAGCAGGTGGGCTTGTGGCGCTACCTGTGTTACACCAGGTTCCCACGGTCTGCACTTGACTATGTGTGTCGCACAAAGCGACAGGAGAGCAGCCTGCACACAAGGCTTCACAAGGCGCCTCTTGGAGATGTGTGCTTACTAGGCATGGCCTCTCACTCTGGGACCGCACACATGCCATCTCTCCGAATTCCCAACCTGGCCCTTTAGGGGGCACTGCTCAGTCTGCTTCCCGAATGAGGGTATTGAGGTGCAGAGATGCAAAACTGCTCGCTCAGTTGGAAGCCAAGAACATTTATCCTCTTGACACTGCTAACTTGCTCTGTGATTTTGCACAAATTCTGTCCTCCTCACTGGACCTCAGTTTCGCCATTTTTCCAATAAGCAGTTAGTTGTTCCCGAGGAGCCCTAAGAGCCCTTCAAACCCCGACACTGTAGGGTACCCAGGCTAGCCTCTCACTCATTTCCAGATTGCAGCCTCTTCATCAGTGTGCCAGATGGTGTCTTATTCACATTCTAATACTCCAAGTGCCTATGTCAGAAGATGCTAGTAAACACTTCCTACCGAGCCCGCTCTTCTCTCCCCAGCTAGCCTTTCCTAAAGAGTAGTAGCAGCTGCCTTTGGAGAAAGAGAAGGCCCCGGCTCCAATATGAATCCCACCACTGATAAGGTGGCCTGGGAAAATCTCCTCCTCTGTGATAATGGAAATAATTATAATAAATATAATAATAGTAATACTTACCTCTTAGGCTTACTGGGCCCTAATCACATCCAGAGAACTAGTACATCAATCCAAATGTTACTCTTTCAATTTTTTTCCTCCCTCTTTCCCTCCTTACTTTCTTCTTGCAAAATTCATAATATCTTGGAGGGGATTCCATTGCCATGCTTACCCACGCTCTAAGTTTTCCTTAGCTGTCTAGCAGGGATGTTTACATAAGTACAATTAGTGGAAAGAAATCAGGGGTGCAGATAAAATCCATGCAACCCTTGGTGTCTGAGGCCCAGAAGAAGAGCCTGGAAGCCATCTCTGGGCTTCCCACACAAGACATAGGGCGAGCCTAGTCAAAGGGCCCTTCGTACCTTTCAGCTGTGCTGGATGACGACACTGGAAGGAGCATTTGCTGCCAAAGGTGGTGCCCTCAAGGCAGGAGAAGGAGGCAGCATAGACATGATGTTGGTCTGGGATGCCACAGTCCACAGGCTCACATGCCACCTGCTTGTTCCACTTGCTCTCAGTGCAGGTCACTGTGACGCTGGGTCCCGTCTGGAAGTCAGAGGCGGACACAGTGAGTGAGGGCAGACTGCATCCCAAATATGGGGAAACACCCTATTCCCCCAGGCTATATAGCTCGGAGTCTCTACAGGGCACCAGGAGACCAATGCTTAGCATTTGACTTTAGCTCACGTCTGATCCCAACAACGGTATGAATTAGGCGTTTCTGTTCCCATTTTACAGATGCAGAAACTGAGGCTCAGAGACATTAAGTGAGTATGCCCAAGTTACACAGCTGGAAAGAGGGTAAGTGGAAACTGGCCATGCTCCTAACTGCTACCTAGTTCTCCAGGTCATCATTTCCGTTGTACTAAGAATCTTGAGATTCGAGATGTCTGGGGCATGACAACTTCTTTGACTAAATAGCCTCTGGAAGACAGCACAAGTTAGGACATTGTCTGTTAATCTTTGTGTCTTCCTCTGGCTCCAGAGCAGGTTATAGGGAACCTGTTGTGGTTTCTGGCAGACAGATGTTTTTCCTCTGGGCAAGTCCCTTATTTCAGTTTTCTTGTTGCCACTGAACACAAGGGTTGCTCTAACAGCCACTCCCTCATCTAAAATTTGATGGTTCAATAATTGAGGGAGGTAGATGTGGAGAAGAGACAGGCTGGGAAAAGTCACAGGTGGACAGCGATTTGAACCGAGCTAGAAGGCGGAAGGGCGAGGCCACACTACACAGCCAAGGGAGGGACCGTCATCCACAGCCCTGGGGGCTTCCACTCAAGGAGGAAGCTGCCAAATCCCAGGGGATTAGGGATGCCAAATGTTGATCTGGGATTTTAAAAGCAAAGGACACTTTCCCGTGTAAGCACACATCAAAGAGAGTGGGGGTCCCTCGCTGCCAAAACAACCTAATTGTTTCCATAGGAATTCGACTGGCTGTGTCTGACACACGGAAGTAGGTGTCTAAGAAAAGCAATCTGGAGCTCCCAGGTTTGTACAAACAGGTGTTCCCAGCAATAAGGAACATGTCCTGTGTTGTACAGTGCTAAGGGGAAGTCTGCCAGCGGGGCCCTGGAAGAGGCTGTATCCAGCAACAGAGCTCTGAATCCTCAAATCCCAGGCTTCCCTGCCGCCGTGCCCCACTCTCCCACCACTCCCCGACCTACCCACCTGAGCCCCTCGGCAGCCTGTGGCTGCAGCAACATTCCACCATACCTCAAATCCGCTCCCCTCACGCAAGCCATGGCGCTCTTCCCTGGCCTCTTCTGATGGCTTCCTGAGGGCTCTCCCTGCGGCCAGTCTCACTGCCAGACTCTGGGCTGCACCCAAGTGGGCGGCCAGAAGGACCTTTGTCAACTGTGATGGGACCATGTCACTCCCTTCAACAGCTCCCTCTTGCCCTAAAGATAAACCCCAAACTTCCTGACCAAGCTAACAAGGCCTTCTACCAGCGGACCTTTCTTGCCCCTCTAGCCTCATTGCTTAGAGTTCGGAAAAAGAAAAACCCGTCTATGGCATGCTCTTTCTCCACGGCGGGCTTCCACACACCATTCCTGCCTGTGCCCGGAATGCATACTTCTCCCCTCTCCCCAACACGCACCACTTTGCCTAACTAATTCTCAGTTTCCATGTCCCTTCTTCCAGGTCGCTTTCCTTGAACTCTCCTGTGTTTCCAACAAGATTTCACACTTCTCTTTATGGTGTTTATCACACTGGCTGTTCACTCGTTTTGACTCATCGTTTGCTCCCAGTCACTAAGTGCCTTGAGAGGAGGAACTAGGTTTATCTTAGTGATTTCCCCCACCACTCACAGCATCTAGTTTAACCTTTGGTTCCCAGTGAACAGATGCTTGGTGATGAATGAATAAATGAATGAATGAACACCTCATAGTCAGAGGGTTGGTCTCTTTTAAAGCAGCCCATTCAATTATAGTGGAGTTGTGACTATAAAGGTTTCATTCACAATGCTCAGCCCCTGGTCCTCCAGATTTGCAGACTACACAGAGGCTCTGATACATGTAGCCTGGGACACCACTGTGTAAGGAACGATTACCATACACATTCCAAATTGATGACTGACTCATTTAATCACCACATAGTTATGAAGCATCTACTACGTGATAGCACTATTTTAAACGCTGGAGATCCAGAAGAGAATGTGTTTAGCACCCGGCCAGCCTTTCTGAATTGGAGAGGGGCTGCGAGCCCAGCACCTGCACACACCTGGCTCTTGATCAGCTCGTCATCCCGCTGTATCTGGAGCACGTAGCCCGTGCGGCAGCTCACGGTGCACTGGGCACCGTGGTTGCGGTCGCTGCTGGAGCAGTTGAGAGAGGCGTTCTCCACGGCCAGCTCTGGACAGTCAGTGGCCTCACATGCAAAGTGCACACAGCTGGAGGAGGAAGAAACAAGACATTGAGAGGGAGTTTCCCTGGAAGGCCTCCGCACTCCAGCTGGAAGACAAAGGCTGAAGGCCTCCCTCTCCAAAATTTCAGGAGGACAAGATGGAGAGGAAGAGGAGACTGAGGGAAGGAAGGGGAGCTGGCTTGGGTGAGGAAGACTCTGGAGGCACTGATCAAAATTTATTGTTAAGAGCACAAGTTATGGAAACAGACAAAGCAGGGTCCAAATCCTTGGAAGCTTTATAAGTTACTATGCTCCAGACCTTGAAGATCCTCAGTTTTTTCATCTGTGAAATGGGGATCATTATGATTATAGCAAGTAGTCACTGTGTTTCTCCTCTGCCACACAGAGAGTTGAATAAAAGCCTCTTTATATTTTACAATAGTACTGACTTCCAAGGGTTGTTGTGAGAATTGAATTGGATGGTTCAGGAAAAGCACAGAGCAGAACTCCTGGCACATAAAGGCATTCCCTAAATGGTAGCTAATGGTATAAATAAACCTGTGCCCTATTACCTAGAAGCTGGGTAACTTTGAGCAACGTACATCACCTCTGTGGGCTTCAGGATATCCTCACATTCGGGCCAACCCACAGAGCCATGAGACTCAACTGAGGTGTTGAATGGAGAGGTCTTTTATAAACTGTAATTTATGAATTGTTAGGAAAGCTGTACAGAGATCATGTCTTGTGTCTTGCTGCAGCTGCTGTTCCAATCTTTCTGCCAATTCCAATTCTACCCATTCTTCAAGTCCCCGGTACATGTACACTTCTACAGGACACTCTTGCTGTGTCCCCACGTGAGCTTTCTTAAGGCCACTCTGCCCTCCTTCCTCTAAGGCTGTCGTGCCTTGCTTCAGGCACCGAAAGCATGGCTGCTGGGTGCCCAGCAGGGCTGGAACGTGTGCTGATCCTCAGCTCGCAGATGGAAACGACACGGCCTCCCTGTGCCTGGTGACCTTTCCCCTTATAGTATAGCTACACCGACACTCAGTAACATTAATGGCTAGTCACTGATTGCTTATATACGTGAGCTCACTCTATCCTCACAACAACCCTATGAGCTAAGTGTTACTCATTTTACAGTTGGAAAAATCGGGGACCAGTGAGATTAAGTTACTTAAGTTCCCACCCAGATGTGTGGCTCCAAAGTCCTTGTGGTTAACCTCTCCCCACACCTGGACTAGAACTTCCCTGAGGGTAGAGACAATGCCCATTTCACCTTGGTACCATTCACAGTGGCAATAAAAATGCCTCACACACAGCAGACGTTCCCTAACTAGCAACAGACGATGGTGGCAGTGTCTTGCAATCTCTCCTAAGCATTTTATCAAGGCTGACATGTTGGCTCCTGACACCGAAAGCTTCTGGGGGGCACCTCTCTCTCAGTATTTATTACCTCTCGGACTCTGACTGCTCCAAGGCCAGGCACACAGTAGGCCCAGGGAGCAGGGTTTGCACCCAGAGCCTCAAGGCCTTCATTTTCCCATTTTTATCTAGGAGATTGGGAGCCTTTGGTGGTCAAACCAGCTTAAGAAGAAATTCCCCATTTTTTCCTTCCTTTTTGCCAGCTTCAGGATGCACTCCTGAGGGTTTTACCAGAACATGGCTACTGGCCACCACATGCCATCTCTTGCTCAGAGTTACGGTGAGAAATAAATAGGGGTGAGGGAGGCGGGGAAGCTAAAGTCTCCAAAACATATCACAAACGAATTCACCTTTGTGTTCAAGTTCACTTTGTAAAATACCAGGGAATGGGCGAGAGTTCGACTCAGGTCTCAGACCTCACGTTGACATGGGCTTTGCACTGTCCATAGAACCCCCTTCTGAAATGCAAGGCTAGCGGGATTCCCGGGCATTTCCCGAGATGTCTGACTCTCCGCGCTCCCTCCTGCTCCTGACAGCCTCAGCGCTGCGCCACACGGAGACCTCGAAGAGACTGTAACTGGGGAGCCAACACAAGGGCTTTGACACCAAACAATGCCTCTGTTCACGTTGTGTAAGTGCTGGGGGAAGGAGCCACATGGTTCCAATTTAAATAGACTTACTCTGTGAGCTACCAGCTTCCAAGCTAGTCTTCTAGCCTACGCCTTCCAGACTGGCCATTCTCTCTCTGCGCTTCCAGGACATCCCTGGGCTCATGTCTGATGATGACACAGGGGACTCTGGGAGCCCTTTCGAAAGACAAGGGATCTGGGCTTCTCTGGGCTGTAGGGCCAGCGAGGAAAAAGCAGCGCTCTCCCCAATTCTGTGCACATTAATGTTCTTTGCAGGAAATGGATAAATGGGAAAACTCGATTTTCTAGAATGGAAAGGGCACGGGGCTTAGCAATTGGGCAAATCTGGGCTCCAGCCCCAGTTCTGCCATTTCTCGGTTGTTTGACTTTGGAAAGTTAGTTACGGAACACCTTGGGCCTCAGTTTCCTCAGCTGTCAAGTGGAGGTAATAAAATGATTTCTCTTTCAAGATTGTCAACAACAGGTGATATTTATCCATCTATTCAACAGACCTTGCCTGGGAGCCTTGCTGCGTACAAGACCCTGTTCTAAACATTGGGGATACAGCAACGGAAGGGACAGGTCAGATTCCTGTCGCCTGCGTATGAGAGGAAGGACATGTGCCAAAGAAAAGTAATGCATAAGCCTGTTTTAGACAGTGACACAAGCAGTAAGGGCCATAAAACAAAGTAAAATTATAGAGGGTGACTGTTGGAGGGACAGGGCAGGACACTTGTAGAAAGGGGTCAAGGGACACCTCCATGAGCGGGGAGCTTCGGAACTTAGACCCTGATGAAATGAAGGGATTGGCCCTACAAGGATTTGGACACAGGGGATCCTGGGCAGACGGAAGAGTGTGCGCAAAGGTCCAGGACAGGATAGAGCTCAGCATGCTTGGAGAACAGAAGGGCCGATGCATGAAAAACGCGTTGGAAGCTGAAGCTCCACGAAAAAGGGGTCTCTCCACTCTGGCTCTTTCTGCTGTAGGAGGAAAATATTCCCTGAGTTACCTGACCACAAAGGTTTCATGGCCACATGAGTAAAGCAGCATTGCATTCATGAGACAGGCCAGCTTTCTTTATTGCAGGACGTCTGAGAACCTTGAATGTTCAAAAGCATATTGTGGGTTTCCAGAAGAGGCTAAGGTATGCATCATTTTCCATACTGTGATAACCTTTTTTCATGGGACATTTCTTAGGACTAGTGTCTTCCAGGACACTCTTTGGGGGTGGGCAGTGAGGCATCCCTGCTTTTCAGCACATCTGCCTACACCTGGTTTGCAGGCTTGAAAACTGGAAGAAAAGGGGAAGAGAGGTAAAGTGTGCTGGGCACTGGCCTCTGTGTTTTATCCACATCATCTTGCTTGTATTCTCACAGTAACTCCTTGAGGTAGGATCATTATTCCCACCTTCAAGAAGAGGAGACGGGAAATAAGCAAGTTAAAGTTGCTTGTCCAAAAGTATTCTGTGTATATAGAATTTGTGTGGATCTGCCTGTCTGTCCCCAAAGTCCCTGTCCCTTCCTTTGCTTTCCTGTTAGCTGGCAAGGGTTATGTGAACACATTATCTAAAAATGGTAAACATTACCCCAACCTCCCTCCCAAATAACTCCCTGACACAGCCCTGTCATTTCTGAAACACAAAAACAAAAATTAAAACAAGGAAAACAAAACAAAAGCAAAGCCTCTGGCTGCATTAAAAAAAAAAAAAAAGGGGGGGGGGAAGAATTGAATACCAGTAATGGACGGTCAATAAAAATAATTTTGAAAGGAAAATAAAGACACTTCTCAGAAGGAAGGAATGTGGCTGATCAGAGAAATGGGGGAAGGGACACAGGTAATTTATTGATGGAATTCTCACATCTGGGCAAAGGTAGAGAACTGCCCGCCTTCCCTAGATGCAGAAATGATCAGATACTCTCGAATTCTCTTTTCTTACCTATATTTTCACTTATTTACTTACAGACGCAGGTTCCAAATAGAGGTCAAACCTGAGGTGATGTGACAGCTAAGCCCCATCTGCCACCTCCACCACCACTTGAAGGGGCCCCACTGGTGTATTACCGAGGATGCCTGGGTCCCGCCGAAGCCAGGACAGAGAAGGCCAGCAGTTCAGGGGTGGGTGAGCCCTTCTCCTCTGGCTCCGTGCCCTTGACTCATGGCTTAACTCCTGTGCCCTGCCACTTAGCTGCAATTATGCCATGGGGAAGTGGAGATAATGACAGGCAGGTTGTTTATAAATCATTCTGGGTTGTTCATATGGGGACAGAAAAACAAAAACAAAAGCAAACAAAGAAAGCAAAACCCCAGCATGCTCAATGCTGGAAGAGGGGGAGGGGAAATGCCCTTGGCACCAATGCTACAGGGTCACCTGGCAAGGGGGTCCGATAAGGGGTTACCACAACAGGGCTCCTTTTCTGCCCAGACATAAGGTGATCAAACGAAGTGATCCTAGCTAGAAGGCTCTCCTGTCCTGGGATGCTGGAAGCCAGCGGTGTGGTGGGACAGAGGAGAGATTCTACAGACAATGAGAGGGGCAAGCTGAGCTGGGAGTGCCCAGCGGGTGGGCGCATGCCCAGCCAAAGTGGCAGTTCGCTCCAGTCCCAGGTTGCTGGCTGGGACTGGGGGTCCGTGGCCTCGGCTGGCCTATTGGACAGCAGTGCTGAAACCTCTGATGAAGAGGAAAGATCTTTGCCTTAGCAAACTGGACTCAAATGTTGGTTCTGCCCCTAACGGGCCAGGTAACTTTGGGGAACTCACTTCTCTTGCCTGGAGCTTAGGTTCCCATCCTCAAAGGGGAGGGCAGAACCACAGCATCTCCTGGAGCCCCCCGGCTTTCAGGGATCACAGTTTTATGAGGACAAAGGCGCAGAGGTATATCATTTCAGAGCCCTTTGGAATGGGAAAAAATAGACTGGTAATCCCGAGGACTGGCAAAGATGTGGAGGCGCAGGAACGCCGACGGGGGCAGGAGCTGGACAGCATTTTGGTGAAGGGTCAGGTACCACCCAGCACAGCTGAAGATAACAGATGTGAGGCACTGTGCTTCCCTTTGCAGGTATAATCCCCCAGACCAGCGACCCCTGGCAGGCGTCCTGAGAGGTGCTGATCCCCTGATAGGCTAGAGAAATTGGGTGAGCGTGTGGACAGCAATCTGAGGCCTGCGGTTTCTTGCCATGAACAGCTTCATTTGGGCTCTAAATCTTACATACGAATTCTTATATATTCAGCTGCGGGGTATCCCACACACGGGCCCCTCTCAGTGCACAGACTCTAGGAACTTCTGGCTCTCGCTTATGGGCATCTACCACCCCACTCTAACCACAAAGTCCGCCCTGGCTGGAAGGAGTTAATTTGACCACAGGAAGAATTTCTTTCCTTGTGGAGTTGGCCTTCTAAAAGTTAGTTCCCTCTCAAAGCTGCCTCTCCCTGGATTGGCTGGCAGGGAGGAGGTGGGAAGAGTTTGTGGTAGAGGAAGGAAGAATGCAAAAAATAAAAGGGGCAGGAGAAGGGAAGGAGGGAGGGAAGGAAGGAAGGAAGGAAGGAAGGAAGGAAGGAAGGAAGGAAGGGGAAAGGAAAAGAAAGGAAAGGAAAGGAAAGGAAAGGAAAGGAAAGGAAAGGAAAGGAAAGGAAAGGAAAGGAAAAGAAAGGGAGGTAACAAAGTTACTTGTCTAAGCACATGGCCTGCTGAATTTTGTTATAAATTGCTCAATCTCTGCTTAGAACCATAAGGATAAATAGAGGTGGTGGTGGTAGTGGTGGTGATGGTGGTGGCGGTGGCAGTGATGGCGGTGGAGGTGGTGGTGGTGGTGATGGTGGTGGTGGTGGTGGTGGTGGTGGTGGTGATGGTGGTGGCGGTGGCAGTGATGGCGGTGGTGGTGGTGGTGGTGGTGATGGTGGTGATGGTGGTGGCAGTGGCGGTGGTGGTGGTGATGGTGGTGGTGGTGGTGGTGGTGGTGATGGTGATGGTGGTGGTGATGGTGATGGTGGTGGTGGTGGTGATGGCGGTGATGGTGGTGATGGTGGTGATGGTGGTGGTGGTGGTGGTGGTGATGGTGGTGGCGGTGGCGGTGGTGGTGGTGATGGTGGTGATGGTGGTGGTGGTGGTGGTGGTGGTGGTGGTGGTGGTGATGGTGATGGTGGTGGTGATGGTGATGGTGGTGGTGATGGCGGTGATGGTGGTGATGGTGGTGATGGTGGTGGTGGTGGTGGTGGTGATGGTGGTGATGGTGGTGGTGATGGTGGTGATGGTGGTGATGGTGGTGGTGGTGGTGGTGGTGGTGGTGATGGTGATGGTGGTGGTGATGGTGATGGTGGTGGTGATGGCGGTGATGGTGGTGGTGGTGGTGGTGGTGGTGGTGGTGGTGATGGTGGTGATGGTGGTGGTGATGGTGGTGATGGTGGTGGTGGTGGTGGTGGTGGTGGTGGTGGTGGTGATGGTGGTGATGGTGGTGGTGATGGCGGTGATGGCGGTGATGGTGGTGGTGGTGGTGGTGGTGGTGGTGGTGGTGATGGTGGTGGTGATGGTGGTGATGGCGGTGATGGTGGTGGTGGTGGTGGTGGTGATGGTGGTGATGGCGGTGATGGCGGTGGTGGTGGTGGTGGTGGTGGTGATGGTGGTGATGGTGGTGGTGATGGTGGTGATGGCGGTGATGGTGGTGGTGGTGGTGGTGGTGGTGGTGGTGATGGTGGTGATGGTGGTGGTGATGGTGGTGGTGGTGGTGGTGGTGGTGGTGGTGGTGGTGATGGTGATGGTGGTGGTGATGGCGGTGATGGTGGTGGTGGTGGTGGTGGTGGTGGTGGTGGTGGTGATGGTGGTGGTGATGGCGGTGATGGTGGTGGTGGTGGTGGTGGTGGTGGTGGTGATGGTGGTGATGGTGGTGGTGATGGTGGTGATGGTGGTGGTGGTGGTGGTGATGGTGGTGATGGTGGTGGTGGTGGTGATGGTGGTGGTGGTGGTGGTGGTGGTGGTGGTGGTGGTGGTGGTGATGGTGGTGATGGTGGTGGTGGTGGTGGTGGTGGTTGGTGGTGGTGGTGGTGGTGGTGGTGATGGTGGTGGTGATGGTGGTGGTGGTGGTGGTGGTGGTGGTGGTGGTGGTGGTGGTGGTGGTGGTGGTGGTGGCGGTGGTGGTGGTGGTGGCGGTGGTGGTGGTGGTGGTGGTGGTGGTGGTGGTGGTGGTGGTGGTGGTGGTGGTGGTGGTGATGGTGGTGATGGTGGTGGTGGTGGTGGTGGTGGTGGTGGTGTGTGTGTCACACTAGAGCCTCCATTCGTGATTGTTGCTCTTCTCATTGAAAAAGCCTTTTAACTCGTCCACCACCATTACCACACACCCCCACCCTGTCCTTCCTCCTCCTCCTAACTCTGTGTGGAGCTGGGGTTTGGCCAGAATTCCAAAACTGGACCTCTCGTTTGAAACCTGATCCTATTTTCTTGGACCTCTGAATGTATTCCCAGGACTGCATGGGGCCTGGAGACCCTTGAATCTAGGTCGGCACACGTCACCTGCATTGATCTGCAGTAGTGATGTGTGCCCTGTGCCGGCCCACTGGGTACCACGCTGCTCAGGAGAAGGGACCGAAAAGGGAGAGGGAAAAGGGTGAGAGAGGAGGCAGGGGAGGGAGACAGAGAGGAGGGGGAACAAGGAGAGAAAGCAAGAAAGAGTAGATGATGAGGGAGGAGAAGAAGCGTTGTGGGTGGGAGGGGGTGGGGAAGGCCTTTGACTACCTGGAAAACAGCTGGGAGTAAAGTGGGATGTTTCTACTACAAGCTGAAATCTATAAAAAGTGATGCTATTTACCTCGGTGGTTTGAGAATGAAGGAAAACATCCCATGGCTTTTTACAGTTGTTGCTTATTTTTCTTTTCTCTCCTCCTCGTTTGTTTGTTTTCATGCATTTGCACATTTGCACAGTCCTGCCTATTTGGGTAAATGTCTCTTCAGCTCCCTGGGAGCAGCTGCTGTCCTCCACCCCCCACAGGCATTCAGTGGGGTGGGGGGGTCCTATATCCCCCTCAGCCTCAGCCTCAGCCTCAGCCTGCCCCAGCTCCATCCAAGCTAAGGGCCAAGCCAGCAGAGGCTCTCAGGGGTGTGCCTTCAGCACTTGACTGTTTCCCTGACTACATGCTCACAGGTGAGCAGCTGCGAGAAGTCCTTTTCTCCCCCAGATAGATGTCCCTGGCTCTGGTGTGCAGAGCATGGCTTTTAGGGGCTGAAAACACCAGGTTTCACCTCTGACTGCTGGGATGCCTTGACTCATTCTGCCCTACCTTCCAGGACAGAGGCAATAATGAAATAAAACAATACAACGATACAGGTCAGCCCTGTCCTCTTCCCTCTTGCCCCTCCTAGGCTTTGGGAATCAAAGGCTGTTAAGAGTTGGAAAGAACCACAGGAAACATCCAGTCCGCTACCAGAGAGAAGGAGTGACTGGTTCACAGCCCTATAGCCCATAAGAGGCAGGGCAGCGCTTTGCCCTGGTTCAGTGTTCTTCCACAAGTCGATTGATGTGTTTCTGAGGTTAAACACTTCCTACTGTTTACTTCAGGCCCAGGAACTGCTAATTAGGAATTCAAAGAAGTCACTGCTGGCCTCAGTCAGCCTGTGGATGGTGCGGGTATCTGGGTAAGAATAGAAAGCTCTGTGGAAAAGGTCCATGGATTTGCATTTTCCATCCACGTTGTTTCTCTGGGTTTTGAGAATGAACTTATTTTGATAGTCTGGAAAGCCGGGGATGAAAAAGCCCTCTTAGGTTGAAATTCAACAATGAGTGATATTTTGGAGCTCTGGCCTCCAAAGGATTGCAACAAACTTTGCACAACAGAAGCTAGAGACAGTGGGTGCAAAGCAATGTGGGTTTTGCAACCACTTTTTGCGTGCTATGCGGTAGCAGCGGCGTGGGAAAGGCCGAAGGCCCCCTCCCACCCCCTGTCCTCGCCTCGCTCCCAGGTATGGGGGGCAGGGCTGAATCGCCTTTCAGAGGGCCTCACTCCAGGGGTGTGCACTGAGACCCCAACTCTTCCTTTCTCCTTCTGGGTCTCATTAAACAAACATGAGAGACGCCGTGTGACTCTGGACCAGTCCTCCCCTTTTTGGGGTCCTCGAGTTATAGAGGGTACAGAAGTTTGGACACTTTTAAGTACTAGATAATCTCTGAGGCTTCTCCCAGCTCTCACTTGGAGAGCTCCATGCAGAATTCTGTGCTGAAAATCACAGTCATCATATGGAGGTAAGTGTCCTCTAGTAAAGCATCATCTTTGCATGGTGCCTCACAGCTTGTAAGAGCACCTTCGTCTGCAGCGCACCCTTGAACCCTCATGACCACCCTGCGGGGTAGGTATGATCACTTGTTTATTCCAGACAGAAAACTGCGACTTAGAAAAGTGAGGCGATGTATTCATGGACACACAGGCAGGGAGGGGTAGGTTCAGATCCAGGAAGAGGATCACCAAAGCTCCTATTCTGTCCAGGACACACCTTCCTCTTCTAGCCCTAAACTAGGTTCATTAACAGATGCCCAATGAGGAGCACTAAGGAACTGGAGTTATGCAGCGAAAACAAAGGCTCCTAGACCACGGCAGGGATCTCCAGAGCTGGGCTTCGAGGGGACATAGAGACTTCACCTGTCACTGAAACACACAGTGAGCTGGGATGAAAACAAACCACAGTCCCTCTCCTTCCTTCCAAATTTCAGAGGGTTATGCCTCCTGTCTGTGCCACTTAAGAAGCAGAATATTCTAGGACTTCAGAGCTGAAAGCAAGTTAATCCACCTATCTTCTCTTGGTTCAAATGAGGATGTTAAGGCCTGGAGAGAGAAAGCGATGTCCCCAGGGTCACTCTGCAAGCCGCTGTCAGCTCTGCGACTACAAGCCAGGGGAGGGAGGTCCTCTTTGCACAACCCGTCCCTGCTGCCCTTCCTCAGCCCTGGAATTCAGGCCCAAAGGCAGAGCCGACTGGAGCCCAGAAGATGGAGAGGGAGACACACACAGATTTCTACAGCAATGCACATGGCTACCCCGTTCCAGAGCTCCTCTATCTCCACTTGGCTATCAAGCGGCCCAGGGCGAGCAGGCCCAGGGCGCCTTACCTCTGCTCCGCGGAGCTGTAGGTCTCCCCTCTCTGGCAGCTGCTCAGGGTGACGGGGTCAAAGCTGTCGAAGGAGCGGAGGGCCACCCCCGAGATGGCGACCAGGGGTGAACTGAAGCTCACACGTACCGCCTGGCTGTGGTAGAAGGGCTGGCTGAGGTCATGGACCACAGGGATAATCAGGGGATTGTTCCTGCAGCTCAGGACATGGAGGCCTGTCAGGGGAGACAGAGGGCCGGGGGGCCGGGCTCATTACTCAAGGCCAGTCACGCCCTCCCCAACGGGCCCTTCCCGAAGCCCCCAGACCCTTTCATGTCACTGCACAAAAGCACCATTGGGTGGCCGGTGGGGATTTTGAGTTTGATTGAAAGTTTCTTTGTCTGCCTTTCTCTCTTGGTTCCAAATCTTTCCAACCCCCTTGCCTCCCTGCCCCCTAAGCTTTCCCTTCACCTAGCACCCAGGGCCCCTCTCCTCCCCCAAAGGGCCACCCCTCAGCCAAGCCTCACTGGCCCTCTCCTCCCTCCCACATTGCGTTAGGGCTTGATGGTCTGAGTTGCCAGTTTTCAGGCTGCCTTCCCAGAAATAATTCACAGCAACAGGCCATTCGGGGAGGTGGGAGGGGGGCTACTCTCATTTTTAATCTAGGAACTTGGAAGCAGCCCTATTGTTAGGTACGGGTCTCTGCAGCCGTTCTGTAGACAGGGGACTGAGAATCCTGAGCAGGACGTGGCTTTCCAGAGGGACACAAATCAGCCAAGTTGAAGTAGAATCCAAGCTCGCCTCACTCCAAATCCCCTGGTTCTTTCTAGAATGGGGAGCGTGCCCTCTGGCTTCAGGATGGAAGGGAGAGGGGCAGGGAGAAATGGTACATCCAGGCGGAGAGGGAAGAGAGTGATGGGTAGGGATGGAGGGGTGAACTGAAGCAGGCTTTGGTGTTGATGGAACTCAGCTCGATTCTGGCTTTAGCCACTTTCTTCCTACGTGACTCCGGCAAACCCTAACACTCAGTCTCTCTATCTACAAAACGGTATAACCCTAACCACGTCCGGGCAGTCCTGCTAGGCTGGGACATGAAGTTCCTGGTCTGGCAGCCCCTGTCCGCGGTCCACTCTCGGAGCCGCGAAGCCTCCGCAGGGCATGTCAGGATGCTGAGGACAGAGGACGAGGACCCGGTGGGGAGCAACAGGGACATGTGGAAATCTCAGGCATCAAGTAGCAGGATCTAAAGAGCTTCCCTGGAACCAGACTTTTCCCCACTGTGCCGAGAAACCTCTGCTTAGAGCCTGGCTGTGGTATGCTCTGCCAGGACAGCTATGAAAATATTTGCTTCCCACTTAGGGAAATTTACCAGGAATCCAGATAAGTCCAGAGGGGTTTTCTTTCTCTTCCTTATTAGTATGTTCCCCCATGCCTTTAAAGCTAACTAAATAAGTAAACATAAAAACAAAACACAAAAGCCCTCGCTGCTCCCTTGGCTTCTGCTTGACCCCGGAATGACCCCTTGCCGGCCTGCTTCCTAGGGGTCTTTGAAATGAGCTCCCTGTGGAACAGTGTGGGCACGGCTTTGAAGCCTGGACCTCAGGGCTGGCCTGGAATCCCAAACCCCTGGAATGGCTGTCCTGGAAATGGGGGAGCAGGCACCAGCGCTTCCTCAGCGCCAGGTCTTGTGCTACGCATGGGTCACAATAGTCTCAAGGCATATCTTATTTAACATGTTGCTCTGACTGTAAAATGGTATCATTGTCTCCGATGTGCGTAACAGGGAAGGCAGAACTGTTAATGAGGCACCGAGACGTGGAGAAAAGTGCTCGCATTTTCCAGGTGAGGGAGTGGCGGGACAGGATTCAAACTTTGGCTATCAGCTCTGGAGATGGGGCTCCCTCCTCCGTCCCACGGCTCACGGGGATATACAGAAGCAGAGTGGCACAAGCGACAACAGTAGCCCTTGTTCTGGGGCAGCTGACTTCTCACCTGTCTTCCTACTCTTGAATCAGACCCTTTCCTGTTCTCACTCCCGTAGAAAAGTCTGCAGCTCATGCTGGACCCACGGCCAGCACTCTGGAGGCATTCACAGGCACCTTTGGCTATACGGTGAGGAGCTACTGCAGTGCGACCCGGGGTCTCTTTGGGTCTCAGGTGCTGATATGTATGGTGGGAAACGGCCTTTGCTCAGTCTCCCTTCCAGCGTCTTTGGAAGATCCAATGGGAGGCTGAGGTTAAAGGTGCCTGGCAGAAGGCAGTGACTGCAGGGAGGACTTTTACAAGGACCCCCTCATCCCTGTACCTGTCAGATTCAGGCTCCGCTAGCTACACAAATAGAACCTGATTTGAAGTCAGTCAGAATGCCAGTAGAGAACAAGGAAAAGGAAAGGGGAAGGAAGAGTTCATTCTCAGCAGATCCTCACAGCCACGCATGGGAAAATGTGAAACCAGGTACCAAGAGCAAGTCAGGCCAGAGGGGACAGGCTCACCTAAATCGTGGCTCTGATCTTTGGTATCGAGCAGCTGGACACTGATGGTTTCCTGCCTTTGGTCCCCGTAATAGGTCCCATCAGTCACCAGGTGAACAATGACAGCGGCAGCAACCATCGGCTGAGAAAAGTATGCCTGAAATGCACATGACATAAGACGGTCACTCATGCCCTCTGTCCCATGATAGGGAAGCAGCCACAGGGCAGGGGTTTTGAGGAGAATCTTCAATTTCAGGAACTAGATCACTCATCATGGCTCCATGACAGGAACAGAGAGGCAGCAAAACCTGACAGTGAAAAGCACAGGCTCTGAGATAAGAGACTCTGTTCCAGTTCTGGCTCTGCTCCTTCTGAGATGCTCCTGCGGATGTGCAGTGGCGGCTGTGCTGCTCTGGGCCCGCGTTCTCTCTCCTCCAAGTGGCGGGTTGAGTAAAGAGCTGCATCATGGGGTGATGGGCAGGCCCAGTAACACAGTGGGAGTAAAGGGTCTGGTACATACTGAAACTGCACACAAACACACAAGGGTCCTGTTATCATCTGTCACTCCTCCATGCCAGCCGCTGTACAAGCTAAATAAGACATGGCTCTTACATCACTGCAGACTATGAAGTTCAACAGAGGTCAGTGGCATGCAAATCAAAACTCGATACAATCCACAGTCCTAGGAAGCTGGGCTCATAGACAGCTATGTAATGCCATGTGACAAGTGCCATCCAACAGATGACCAAAGATGTCCAGGACTAGAAGGGAGAGAATAGTCACGTTTCTCTGGGGGGGGTATCACTAAAATCTTCAGGGAAGAGAAGACAATTTTAAAAGGTCTTGAACAATGAATAGGAGGTTCCAGGCAGAGAAAGGTATCCAAACTCTGCCCAAACAAGCATGACTGGGGGGTATTTCACAGGCAAGTAAGGGACCCCATTTCAGGAAGCATCCCCACCATTAAATGTGTTCCCTGTCCTTACAATGAGTACCGTCAGTGGGTACACAAACCATCTTGAGGAAGGGTCATGGGAGGTTGTGCTTCCTGGGGGCCCCTGGAGGTTCTGAGGCTCTCCAGGCTTTGGCTTACCCGGAGCCAGAAGGTGGTCTGCGTCATCTGGGACTGCGGGTAGTTGATGGTGCAAGGATACCAGGCATGCTGGGAAATGCCCTCACTGAGATCGATCACCTTGGTTCGACAAACCTGGGGAGACATAAAGAAAAACAAGCGTTGTGGAGGGTCTCAGTGGTTGAATTAAATTTAATTTTATAAATCTTTGCTATGTACATATTTTGTCCTTGGCACGGCAGGAAGAAGCAGGGGATGAAGAGACAACACCCTATGCCAGAAGCCCATGTTCTCACATAGAAGAGGAAATCCTCACTGGTGTCAAAGAAAGAACAGGTAACACGTTTGGTGGTGGAGTTGACAGAATCATTCTTACAGGGACAAATCCTAGAGAAGCTGATATTTGAGTTGGGTCTGGAAGAACAGGGTAGAGATAAGGGAAGGGCATTGCAAGTAGAGGGAACAGAAGCAGAGGCTCAGAGGAAAGCAGAAACCCAGAAGGGTTAAGTTGTGATAAGCTCCCTGGTATTATTAGGCCTTGGGGAAGGTGGCAGAAAAGGCAGGTGGAGGGGCTGGATCTCATACAGACCCTGGAATGCAAAGTAGTCCGCTTTATAATAAATCTGTAAATTTTCTCAGGGCTATACAAACGACACAGCAAGACTATGATAGTATGAGCATTTGCTTCCCCCAAACAAAAGCAGCTCCACCACTTCCCATAAATATATGTAAATATACATACACAAACACATGCACACATCTGCATTCTCAATGATATTCTCAATGGTACTAAAAGAAACACACAGCGTGTATAAGCAAGTAGAATTCTTAAAAACTTAGGGGGTTTGTGTGTATCCAAATGTTTTTTCCTTCATTGGTTCATTCATTCGTTCAAATGACATTTATTGAGTAACTGCTGTTTGCTAAGCACTGTGAGGTGAGATGGTAGACAGGACAGATGGTGGGGAGCTTACAGTGACAACGTGTGCAGATTTTCATCAAGTAATCACATATGCATGCATACTGCAACTGTAGAACAGAAGAGGGCTCTGATGGAATAGGAAAGGAAAAGCTGGGCTGTTCTTGTGATTGGTCCGGATGTTAGCAGAAGGTCATCCTGCATCAGGGCTTTTCCTCTGAGTTCTAATGTGGCTCCTCTCTCAAAACCTCCCTGTGAATTTGGGCCTGTCCTTCCGCATCTATAGGTCAGTCTACTCATCTAAACCGTAAGGCTGACCTAGAGAGGATCAAAATATTCAAGGATCAAGACTATCTGTTCCATCAATATCTACAGTAGCAAAACTTTTGAAATAATTTACATGTTCATCTGTTAGGGAAGAAATGCATAAAATATAACATATTTACATGATGGGATCCTATAAGCAAAAGAATATATGAGGACTGAATGAGATTCATATGCCGGGCTGATATGAACAATATTTAACACTTGTTCTGTATGGGTCATGGCCAAGAAAATGGAAGCCCTCCTTATGAGTTCATAGACATCAACATGGAGAGACTGCAAAAACATACCAGTGAGTGAAATACAAAAAACAGGACCTAAGTGGATAGGCATATTTTGGTGTCACTTATTTTTTTAAAAATCAGACAGAACAAGACTATACCCAAAGATTCATATAGATAAGAGTAGAAGAACTGAAAATGGAGTAGAGAAGTCATACATCAAATTCACTAACCACAGTCAAGATAAAATACTTGACTGCATTATAACCTACAACTACAAGCATCAATACCTTTAAAAAAATAATAACCTTTGGTTTTGGAGTAATTTCTTTTTCTTTTTTTTTTTTAACAGAAAAGTTGCAAAGATAATACTGGGAGTTCCCTATGCCCTTTGTCTAGTTTTCCTTAATGTTAACATTTGCATCGATTCATTCTTGAAACATCAAATAAAGGAAGGAAGTTGCTTAACCAACTTTGGAGAATTACACATTGTCACCCAAGAGTTCTGCACTGGTGAGCTGGCTTTGGAAGAAGGCCTGGTTCTGGACCAAGCTCTCTCAAAACTTGACGTTGAACTGTGGACTAGTTATTTCTCCCTGCTCGCCCTTGGGTTTATCTTTCATGTTTGAATGCTGGATTGCATCATAGGCTTTCAAGGTATCACCTGTAAATTCCTAGGGTTCCTCAGACGTGTTGGCTTGGAGATCAGGACGGGGAAAATCTGCTTAGTTTCTGCTCCACCGTTTCAACCAGAGCATCATCTGAGCATCATCTGTTTTAGATATTGAGCTGCCTTGTAAATTTAATTTAAGAAAAGAGTCTCACTGCTTTAAAAACACTGAAAAGTATTGAAATATGTCCATTGCCAAAATTTCCCTCTCCCCTCCCCAAGGCATCAGTGGGTCCTGGAAATACAGTATTGGTTTCCGGAACGTCACAGGTAACTTCTTAAGGAGAGTGAGGGTCCCAAGAATCAACCATTTCATTGGCCAGGAATTAGGTGATGGCTTCAGTTTCTCAGATCTCTAGAAGCCTAACACCCAGGAGACTATGGGTAAAACACAGTCACATTATGGGCTGGAAGACGTTTTCAAGTTTATTTATTTTTCTCAAAAACAACTGGGACAGAGCTTCGGCAGATCTGCCAATGGATTGTGTTACATTTTACAACAGTGCAAGACTTTGCATAAACTATCTGTGGCATTTGAAATCCAGGCCAGCAATTCGACATGTATCATTTTGGAATTCTTTCCCCTTGTGTACTTAGCTGCCTGTCCCCCAGCAGAGCGTGGGGGAGCATATCTCCGGAGGGCTGGAGTGGGGTGGGGGGCTTATCTTCGCATCTAAAGCATTCACGGTCAGAGAAGTCTCCATGGACAAAACCCTATTACTGCTTAAATACAATTTCCTCTTATCTCGTCAGCCCTATCAGCACTAGACAGGGCTTTAGAAGAACATGCTGCTGTTAACTTTATTCTCCGGTTTTCCTATTTAGTTTTTGTGTTTGCTTCAGGCTGGCTGGGATCCTGACCAGGGACAGTCAAGCAGATCAGAGAGGAACAAACAAATCCAGCTGAACCTTTGCCCAAAGCCCCAGTTGATCTTGAAACCATCTACGTTCCTGGGGAGGTGGGAGGAGGCTGCAGGGGAGCAGACACTCACAGGCTTCCTGCTTTTATAGACCTTGCATGAATTTGTTCATTCAGCAGCCACTTCTTGAAGGTACATGGTTCAAGGGGCTCCAAAGCCCTGAAAGAAAAAGAGCCTTGCCCATCGCCTTAAGGCTGTCAGAAGGATGCAAGTGTGAACCCAAGGTAACCAATTCTATGGGGGATGCTCTGTTTTCATCCATGCCTCTTTTTGCACCTTTCAAAAATGCAAACCCAACTCTATAAGCATTACTGAGCAACGTTGACTTTGCTGAACAGCCTGTGGAGGAACAAGCAGGAGAGCTACATCACATACTCCACGTGGTCTCAAGGTCCCCCACCGGGACCCCAAGTTTCTTTCTCTTCACTCGTCGTCTCCCTTTCTCCAGTTTCTTCAGTGTCACTCAGTCCAGTGACCTTCCCAATCTCTCCCAACCTTGTCCCCCTTTCAATCTGCACCTCTCTTAAAACTCAGAGCCATTCTGCTTTCCCTTAGATCTCTGCTCGCAGGCCCACAGATCTTTCTGATGGTGCCAAGGGCTCCACCCAGCCCCCTAAGGCCAGAGACGTCAGGGGGTTGAACATAGTAACATTTTTACCCCCTTTGTCACACTGGTATGGACAAGATCTGGTCCCTCCCTTCACATCACTCACTATCTTATGGTACCCATCAAGGGAGTTCTAGAAACATCTGTAGCCTCTAGGCTTCAGGTTCCCCTCAACAGATAAAGAGGGGTTTCCTATAGCCAAAACCTACCTTTCTGCATTGCCCACTTCCATGTACACTGCAGTATCATTCACAACAGCCAAGAGGTGGAAATAACCTAGCAGCCCACCAAGAGACACACTGATAAACAAAATGTGGCATACGCATGCAGTTTAATATTATTCAGCCTTGGAAAGGGGAAATCCTGCCATTTAAGGCAATATAAATTAACCTTGAGGACATTATGCTAAGTAAAATAAGGCAGTCACAAAAAGGCAAGTACCACATGATTTCCCTTAAATGAGGTGTCTAAAATAGTCAAATTCAAAGAATCGAAGAGTGGAATGGTAGTAGCCAGGGGCTGGGGAAGGGAAAAAGGGAGTTGCTGATCAATGGGCATAAAGTGTCAATTAAAGAAGATGATTAAGTTCTAGAGGTCTGCTGTACAACATTGTACCTAGTGCCAACAATACTCTATTCTAAAAACTTCAGAGGGGAAATCTCTTGTTATGTGTTTCATCACAATAAAATGAAATAAAACAAATACTTTCAATGATTAAAATACTGATGTTCATTACATGAATGAATACACTAATAAATAAATGATCTAGCAAAGCAGGAAAGGACATTTACATAACATTGCTAGGGAATGAGTACATGTGGCGGGGGTGGGGGGGCAAGCACCCTCACTTGGGTTTTGTCAGGTTTGGAGGAGGGATTACCAGCATCTTCTTGATTACTTCATGGGCAGAGAACTTGGTTTTATTTGTAGACAGATCAGTTTACCTTTGGACAATTCTTCCCAACAGCCAGGGGAAGATACCTGGCTGTACTTTCTCCTACTCGTTCCGAGAACTTGAAGACAGGCTCTGTATTGAGAGGATTCCGTGTTCAGTGGTCAAGGGCGGTAGGTGTTTTGCACAGTACAACACAGTAAATACATGGCAAAATTGTTACAAAAATGCAAAATGTGATGCCCTTTCATTACCTGTGCTCTGCCCCCTATCAGTCCTACCTTGGCTGGGTAGAACCATCTCTAGCGAGAGCTCTCCCTTTTGCCCCAAGAATTTCTGGCACAAACAGCAGACAAGACTTCTGGTGTCCACGCCTCTCTCTTCTCCAACAGACCCAGCCCTGGGTCCCTGATGGAGTCCGAAAAGGCCAGTGCCTCTTATCCCCATCTTAGCTCCTGTAGGAACCAAGGGGCAAGCAACCATGTTCCCCCTTGGCCTTGAGGGGAGCCTCTTATTTTGAGCACCATCCCTTAGACCCTCCATCATCTTCAGAGACACCTGGTTACCTAAATGACCACCCATAGACCTGGGTCACTTCTGGCTGTGTCACTTATCAGCTGGCCATCAATTTTCCCACCTGTGAAATGTCGTGCTTGCATTAAATAATCTCTAAGTATATTGGCTACTTAAGGCCACCTGCAGTAGTAATGTTCACCAAGGGCCTCATGATCACAACATCATTTAATCTTCATAATCACTCTGTGAGGTTGAAATCATCATCCCATTTCTAGGATGAGGAAATGAGGCACAGACGCTTAAAATAACTCTTTCAAGGTCATACATCCAGCTGTGTATGGAACTTGATCCCTGTCATTTCTCGTTCTGTGGACTCAGTCACCAAGCACCACTGCTGTTGCTGGTCTTGGTCAAAACCTCCGCTTCCTCTGATGGAGAAGAGGGCGCCAATTACCACTCTGTGGGCCACCAGTCATTCCACACATAATAAGCAACTTCCCAAAGTAAAAAGCTAACCCTATCACCCTGCTACTTATCACCCCCACCCCCCATGTCTTCCCATGGACCGCAGGGTGGACAGTTTGGTAGACACAGCTGGTTCAGCACGTCTCTGCCTTGGCTGCCGGCGGGGTTCCCTGCACAAGCAGCAGGCAGGTGACCCCACAGGTACACAGCAGTGCTCCCTTCTCACTGAACAACACTTTCTCCCACATGCCGCACAGTCTGCCACCACGACGCATGTGCCCCGACTTCTCCCTGCACCCCCAGATCCCCCCTCCTGCACTGGACAGGATATTTGGTGAAACACTGCACACACTTCAAAGCCAGTCTCAAGTATCGCCCAACCCCACCCCTGAAAGCCTTTGCTCACCCCCAGGCAGAATTAACAGCTCTCTCTTATGTGTCCATATAGTTCTTTGTATATGCGTCAGTTACAGCACTTGTCAAGTTGGATTATGGTTATTTAGAGCCCAGTCTTGCCCCTTTAAACTCTGAAGACTTCCAAGGCAAGAACCGTGTTTTATTTACCTTCCAGTAGATCTTCGCAAACTGCCCAGCACATGGGACGCAACAGTTGCTCGGTGAACAAGAGGAACAACAGCAGAGCAGCAGCAGCGTGCACTGTGTGCCTGGTCAAGGCTGGCCCTGTTTTAAGGACTCCATGTGCGCTCAATCATGCAATCCCCACAACAGCTCTGTGAGGTAGGTATGATTATGATCCCCATTTTTATATTAGATGAGGACACTGAGGCCTGGTAATTTGCCTTAGGTCACACAACTAATTAGTAGAGCCAGGGTTCAAATCCAAGTACAAGCTCATGGGCCTGCCTCCATATCTCCCAGGGCTGTTATGGAGGAGGATGGACTTGGGATTTCTCCTGGGCTCCTGAGTAGAAGGAGCTTCAGCAGACGAAAGCAGGCCCTTACAGGTCTGCCCTGGGCAGGGCTATGTGGTTGTAAGAGCTCTGGATGGCCAGGCCAGGGACCTGCCTCCCAGCACTGACTCGATCACTGACTTCCGGCCCTCACCCTTCCCACCTGTAGAGGACAGAGCATGATGCATCCCCCAAGGGCTTTTCAGTTCTGACTGACTACCAGCGTTTGGCTTCCAGCCTCTTCCCAGGGACTGCCGCTGGAGAAAGCGTTGGCTCTCTGAGGCAGTGCGATTATGCTGTCGGCCTCTGTGTCGACTCACGGGTCCCAAGGCTCTGATACTCTGAGGTGGAAGGCTAATTTCACAGCCACCTCTTCCATTGGAGATACCTGGAGGCACAGCAAATGCTGACTGCATCCATTTCAGCAATGGGTTTTTTGTTTTGTTTTCTTTTAGGTCTTTCTTTTCTGTGTGTGCTGCAAAAGAGCTGGAAGATCCTCTCCAGAGCTTTGAGGATACTGGATGTTTGAGCTGGGATGGTCCTCAGAGATGTGATTCCAGCCACAGCATCCAATAGATAGATGGGGATGGAGCCCAGAGGGGAGAGACCGCCTTGAAGACAAGGTGTAAGCTCCTCTGGGATGGGCCAGGGTATCTGGTGGTGCCTGGGGGTGCCCAGAATGAGAGAAGGAGAGGCCTCTGCATCCCTAGGACTTGGGGACTCTTGTCCACTCCATGCACTGCCAGCCACTACATCCAGCACTCGCCTCTAAACCCCCTCCTTTGCCGAAGACTGCTTTCAATTAGAGGAGTTAACGATGCCTTGCTTTCAAAGGGTTTTTTAAATCCAGTTTATCTTCCACCCACACACGATGTACACAAAGGCGGGAAGACAGAGGGAGAACAGGGAAGCAGGAGTTCTGGTATTTTCCCACACAGGGGAGATGCCATGAGGTTTCTATTGAATTTCGCTTTTACAGATTTACATGCCCTTTTGTCAATCACAGGAGGGAGGAAGTGCTTGTCAAACTTCTAGCCCATCCTCTCCAATTTCCTCTTTCAACCCAAAGGGACTTGGGAATGGGCCTCATAGAAAAAAAGAGAAAAGGGAGTAGGGAGGGGTGAGTGTGGGGGTTCATGCTGACAGTAACAATACACATAAATGCACCACGGACGCACGCGTGCACACATGCACCAGGCAGTGTTTCCCAATATTTCTACTTAGGCTGCATTTTGACCTTAGGCTTGCAGGTCCAGTGCCAAGTGATTTTCCCAAGAGTTGCAAGGTTGCAAGAGGGGCAGAGTTGCTGGAAATGATGCCTGCAGGAGGGAAGGCCTACTAGGAGGCAGCCAGCAGTCCCTGGTTGTAAAGAGCCTTGGGAGAGAGGCAGATGAAGTGGTCCAGGTAAAATAAAGCCACCCTTCGTCAAGCCTGAACATGTTGCTCCCTCCTCAGCACCCCCATGTGGGAGGGAAAGGGCACCAAGTCTTAAAGACGGCCTACAAGCAAGGGCACTTCCCATGAAGAATCACACCTGGCCCTCATAATAACCCTGAAGAGTAAATAGTTTTGTCTCCACATTAGAAATAAAGACTGAGATTTTGAAGACATTGGTCACTCTCCCATCACTTAGGAGTCAAAGCCAAGTGGTCTGACTCAAAGTCCATTGTTTTCCCATCCTGCGGCTGGACTTCCTTGGTCATACCCTTTCTGCAATGCACTTGCACTGGCGTTTCTCATATGTCCACCTGTCTCTGTGTGTGAGCTTCAAGGACATGTGGCATCAGTGCGGGCATTCCCCATCTCTTGCCCAGGACAGGCGTCGTTAATTAAACAGTGCAGGCTCTTCCCCGGAGTGTAGACCTCCGACTCCACCTCAACAAAAGGCTACTGTGAGCCACTCATGATTGGTCAGGACTGGCCCAAGAAATGAACCTATTTGCAACCCTTGAACTGTTTGGCTGTTAGCTCACTGAGAAAAAGAATGAGGTCTTGCTTGCTATATCTCCAGTATTCACAGCAGAAGAAGGCCTAAAGTAGGCACTGAGCAAATATTAGCTGAGTGAAAGAAATGAACTAACAGCAATAACAATAATGTTATTGATCCTTTGCTGTCTGTATGTCAGGCTAACCAGTACTTCAGGTGCCTTATCTCAAATAGTGTGTAAATGAACACATGCAACCCAAGTGCTCCAATTCCAGGTTCAGGGCCTCCCTCATTGGCTGCAGAGTACTGGAGTCCTCTCCCGCCTGCGTTCTTCTCCCCGCTCTTAGGCCCACCCTGACCTCTTTCCTATGCCCCTTATTCCAAATTGACCCCCCTGAACATAGAAAACTTAAAGGGTAACTAGGGGTTTAAAGATACAGAACATCACACACACACACACACACACACACACACACACACACACACTCACACACACACACACCAATTCCCTTATCCAAGGCCCTTTTTACACACTTGATCATAAGGAAGAGAGATCCAAGAGAATGAGAGACAGATAGAAAGAGAGAGAGAGAGAGAGACAGGGACACCAGGCTTTCTTGTACCGACCATTAGAAACAATTATCACTTTCCCCAGGCCTCCAGAGCAGCTTTGCCCTTTGATGCCTGCCTTAAAGAGATAGAGGGAGGGGTGGGGGAGGGGTGGATCGCCTTTCTTTCAATTCCAGGATTTATTATTTGGCAGGCACTGACAATCAAGTCAAGAAGCATTTCCTGCTATTCATAGGGCCTGTGTGTGGAGAAGAGGATGCCTCCTTCCTCCCAGCCAGAGTCCTGGAAGTAGCAGCAGACCTCAGGGCCTCTACCCAGGAGACACTTCCAGATAAGATAACTTGGCATCCATGCCCTCCAGCCTTGGAGCTCTGCTCTAGGGTGATTAGCACCTCATTTCCCTCTGGGGCCTGTCCCTAACATACTCTGACACTCCTAAGGGGTCTAACATCCTCCAGGCCTGTTCCTCCGCACAGGTCTGGAATCTTGTGGTCTGGGGTGCACGCTATTGGCCTGATCAAATGATCACGCAGAAAAAGCCTAGGCTTTCAAAGGGAACCGAGCGAAGAAATCACCGCAGACATCACCATCCTACTGCGTACCAACGTTTGTACAGGAGGAGAAGCAACTTCTTAGAAAGGAGACGGTTTGGAATCCTAGAACTGATTCTTGGGGACTGCCCATGCTTAATTTCGCAGACAGAGGCTCTGGATTTCTAGGGGACAGAAATCGGATGTCCCAACCTTCTTCAAAGGGAAAAGGCCTTCTTCAATGCAAGAGGCCTGACAGACCATCCACGATAGGTGGCAAACCCATGCTTTCTGTGCCACCATTTCAACCAGCAACTATGACCAGCACCTGTGTTCCGAGTGCAGACCCTCACATCCTTGTGAGGCGGGGGGTGGAGAGCGCGCCAAAGCCACACCTGTCAGAAGTGCTCAAGTCTGGGTCTGCCGCCTGCGTGTGTTACTCCAAGTCTGTTCCTCTTGCACAGAGGAGGAAGCTGAGGCCCACGCGGTGAAAATGGAGACCGTAACGAGGATGGTGACAGTACTGGTGATGCTGACAAGCACCTAGCTGCTTTCTCCTCCCTTAGCGCCCTCCTTAATTCGCTGTGAAGGGGAGGTTTCATACTACCCAATTCCAGGTGGGGAGACCGAGACCAGGGCAGGGGAAGAAATCATCACCATACCAGGGACAGCAATTACTCCAATAAGGACACCGGCCACCAATTTACACCGTATGAAGTGTTAGTTCCCACAACTCCACCCCATGGGGTCAGCAGTGTCTCCCCATCTTCCAGAGAGGAGACCCAGAGACCCGTTCTGAGGAGGCGCTAGGCAGGGGGCTCGGGCTGCCTCAGCTAGTAAATCCTCTAACAAGGGAGAGTGATTAGTGTCGGATGTGGCGGCCGGCTTTTGTGCTGCTGACAGCTCCTCCCTTGAAAGGCCTGGCAGGGCTCATTTCACATGGGCCCTCCGCAGGCCTGCTCCAGTCTCTGTAATTATGCCATTCACCAGTCACCCAGACCCGCCTCTGAACTCCTGACCCAGCAGTGAAAGACTTGGGATCTCATTACTAATCTCTTAAGCCACCTAGTTCTTCCAAATACATCCATTTAAGTTGGAGGCCAAGGCTTTGGGGGTGGGAGCTGAGGAGAGAGGGAAAGCCCAGCACAGGGACTTCTCATGACATGGCCATGTTCCTTCTCTGGGGCCTGTGGCCCAAGTCACAGGGTAGCGGGCCTGGCTTTTCAGCTCAGAGCAGGGCAGGCCTTGCCAGAGGTCGGTCGCTCTGCTTAGAGACGAGGAGGCCTTTGAAGAGGGAAGGGCATCTGGGCCCACCTGTTTGTAATTTCAGGGGTGCGGGTAGGGGATGAGGCCTCTGTTTGTTTTAATTATTATTATTGTTGTTGAAAAGGGAGGAAAAAATGAGCAGAAACTGCTAACATCTGGAGGCTGCTGTCCAGCTTACGTAATCTCCTGTAGCAGAAGAGGAACACGGGATCCCCAGCCAGATGGTCCGTGGGTGACTTCATGGCAGACGTGCCTTCTCCAACAGTAAGATGCCGACGGGGTTAAGAGAGTGGGCTGTGGGACCTTCTTGAAATTCTTAGGGGATGAGAGGCTGAGGTTTGGGGGCTCCCAGAGATCTCTGTTTGCTTTTGGAAGACTCAGATTATTTTTCCCAGAAAAAGCTCCAATTTTTTTCTTATTAATTCATGCATTCACTCTTTCAATCTACATTCATATAGCACTTATTATGTGTTAGATTCTTTATTCCCCATGGTCTACATGAGAAAATGGACCCCAGAGGGAAAAAAGCAAGACAGAAATCTCTTCTGCCAAAGAGATCTCAGATCCATAGAGGGGTTTGGGGGAGGGTCAAAGATTATGTGCTCACATTGATAGAACAACACAGAAGGTTCTGTGTTTGAGGGGCACGGAGGAAGAAGCCACCTAGGTAACCTCTTCCTGAGGGCCAGGTCTGAAAGGTAGAGCCTCAATGCCAAGCAGGCTCTGGAGAGCAGGGGCTGGAGAAAAAAGAAAGGCAAGAGAAGGGGGAAACGGGGCCACAGCTGAGCCATGACAAAGCCAGCTTCCAAGATGATGTCAAGAGCAGAGGCATGAAGAATAAAGTTCGAGGTGCAGAATATGACTGCAAACAGATTTCTGAGCACATTGTTTTTTTTTAAAAACACATTGCTAACTTTCTGTGTTTCCAAATCTCTTTTCTTAACATTGACACTGAAAGCAATTAATGAAATTTCACGAATTCTAGATCAGGATAGAAAAGCAGTGTAGACTCTGGATCAGATTGAAAAGATGTCATTAATGTCAGCCAGAAGATTCACTCGATTCTAGGTCGGAACACAGGAATACTGCCAGCTCTGCATGGAAGCCCTGCGGCACTGCCAGCCTGAAGCGTCGTGATCTTTATTTCAGAGCCCAGAGGCACTGCCAGTTCTAGAGGAGTATGTTGAGCAATTGAAACACTTCCAGTTCTAGACCAGAATCCTGAGATACAGTGATTCTGGAGCAGGGACAGGAAATCATCTCCTGTAAATCCAGTGCTCCACAGCTGCCTGAGGAAAGAATAGATATCACAGACCAAGACCACAGATCCAGTTAGTTCAGACCCATAAATGCCCTCTCTACTGGCTCCAGAGTGGAACTGGGAAACAGCCAGATGTGGAGCCAAACTTTGAAACCTGGAAATCACTCAGCTCAGGACCACTCACATCAAAGCAGGATGTCTTAGAGAGCCTCCAGACTTCTTCTGGGCCTTTCTCTGGGAGCCCTGAGATATTCATGAGTTAATCAAGAAAGCAGTGACCATGCCCAAACTTTGTGCCTGGTCACCGAAACCCTTGGTTAGAAATAGCTGAGCAGCAGTTAATGGCAGTTTGACCACACTAGCTTATTGAAGAAAGGTCAGAGGAGTGATTTTTCACTTAAAAACATCTTGTGTTAAAAGAACAAGGCTTTCTCAAGTTCATAAAACTGGGGGTTTTTTGTTTTGTTCTGTTTTTCCTCCCATCTCCCCCCTTCCTTCTTTTCTCCAGCTTTCCTCATTAAGAGCTGTGTGTTCTGAGTTGTGTCCAAGACAAAGTAGGAGTCACTGTACCTGCAGGGAGCCCCACTCAATGCCAGGATGGCCACGCCGCATGCGTTGTCCCTGGGTTCCCCCTGTGGGTCTCAGGGTCTCTGATCTGCACCTGTAACTTTGGGAGCAAAGGCTGAAAAACCACTGAGCCATTGGCCCTCTCCTCTTTGCTTTTGAAGAGCAGGCTGTGCTCTGGCCAAAGCTGCCTCCAGCTTCATTTCTCCTCGGATGCAGTGCACTGATATACGCAAGGCACAAAAGGACGGCGACTGCCGTTGCTTTTAACCGTAGCCTGCTGGCTTTCCAACTCAAAGGACTCTGATTCGTAAGGACGAGGGTGACCTTTCCTGACCCTCTACAACTCAGAAGTAGGGCTAGTGATCATGTATGCAAACCAGGGCTTTGCCCACAAACTGTCCAATGGACACGGCTGACTTACGTGTCCACCACCTCATCAGCAGATTCCTGTGAGGGACAGAGAGCTCCCAGAGTGATGCTTTCCCCCAGTGGCGCTCTTGGCCCAGGCAGCCCACATCTGCACAAGAGCAGGGTGTTGCAGCAGCTGTTCTGAGATGAGGTCCCTGGGAACAACTGCAGCCTGATCTGAGATCCACAATGTGAACTCTTCAACGATCCCTACACCTGCCACTTTCCTGAACTTTCCTTTGAGCAGTGGAAGTCATGTACATTTTACAGTCAAAGGGATGTGGGCTGGGATCTAAGCTTTTGCCATTTACTGTCTGCATGACCTTGAACCCTTCACAAAACCTAAATTCTTCCACTGCTAATGAGACAGATGATAATGTTACTTTGGAGGGCAGTGCAGGATCAGAACTGCCCTCGCACAGGCAGGGACTCAGATGCAGCCCCACGCACTAGACACATACAACTGACATTTCCCTCCTTCATCCTTCCCTACTTCTTTCTTCTTGGCTCTAGAGGAAGACACTTGCGGGTTCAAATTCTAGATTTCCCTGCCCCATCCCCAAGCCAGCTGCAGAAACTTGGATAAGTTACTCAACCTTGCGAGTCTCAATTCATTTCTCTCTAATCCTGTGAAAGTGAGTCGCTACCTTATAGAGCAGCTAGCAGGTGTAAATGTGCTAAAACAGTGTGAAACTCTGGGTAGAGCTGTAAAGCAATTAGTCTGATAGCCAGGCCATTCACATCGCTCCTGTCATTATTATCAACTCTTGTTATTACAATGATGTTATTGTTCTTAATGTCATTTGTTATGTTTAGTCATTTCTTTCACTCTCTCTCAAATTCCTTTGCTCTTCTTCTCTCATCCTCCCTTCCTTCTTCTCTTGTACTTTCATACCCTCCTTGGCAGGGCCTCCCACTGGGAGACGTCTCTGAGGGTAAACCACAGTCTCAAGCCAGAAAAGCCACCCCCTAGGTTTCCATCAACCTCTGTAAAAATCTAGACACAGGGATGTCACTGAGATCCTACCCTTTCCCAAAAGAATAAGACACAAAGGGGTAGAGCCTTTATCCTGGGGCCCAGCTTCCAGAAGCTGTTTCCTACTTTCTGTGCAAAACTGTTAACAGAGCAAAGGGCAGCCAAGTCATAACTATCACAGGCCTACTATGTGCCAGACCACGTTCTTGATCCTGGGATACACAGCGGTGAACACAGGAAGACAACAACAAAACCCCTCCCTTCGGACAGCTGACATTCTGGAGTGGTGGGGGATCCCTGAAACCCCAGCAGCAGATGAGCCTCTCCATATGTCTTCTCCCCGCTGAACTCACACGGTGGCATGTGCCTCCTCTGTCACATAGGCACAAACCAGGCGCCTTAAGAAGGCCCTGCTCACTCTGATCACCTATTATAATAACAAGGGAATGTAACCTGGCTCATAAGGGAATCATGTAGAGACACTGATTTGTACACTGAAGTCAATCATAAAGTAGACATTACCAGCAGACTGTTTCCAAGAGCATCATCCAAAGAAACCATCAACATTCTCTGAGTATTTTGCAGTAGCCAACCCTGCGCTAAGTACTGGACATACCTAAATGAATAAGGAGCCCTGGTCCTCAGCTGTCACAGGCCACTTGGTATAAAAAGCCACGGACACAGGCAAATGCTAACTCAAAGGCAATGTGTGCTCTGGGCCACTGGATGCTTTCAGAGTGGAGATGTGCTATCATATGAGAGGGCAGCACATGGGCTGGGGTGGTCAGAGGAGACCACAGCGAAGAGGTGCCATTTGAGCTGGACCTTGAGGACAGTTATAAGAGGTGGAGAAGCTGTAATAACTATGTATGGTGTTAGATGGGTACTGGAAAAATCAGGAGAATACTTTGTAAATTCTATGATTGTCTAACCACTACACTGTACACCTGAAACTAACACAAAATAATATTGAATGCTATACACACACACACACATTTTTGGTTAAATTTTAAAAACCATTGAAAAGAAAAAAAAAAAAAACAGGTGGAGAAGTGAATGATGGATGTTCCAGGTAGGAGAAATGGAAACCTCAAAGCAAGTCCGAGGATTGCAAGTTGGCCCATTCTGCCTAGAATGCACCCATAAGGCCATGGGCTGTGAATGAACACTGGTATGGATTATGCAAGGCCCTGCCTGCTAAGGCTATTGGATTTTATTGGCCATGAGAAACAATACAGAAAGCTTCCCAGGTGAGAGATCACTGAGACCAATATTTATTGTGAATTATGGAAAATGTACTCCAAAGGCAAAAATCATTCATTGAGCACATATGCAGACTTAAAAGATTTAAGACATCATCTCACCAAAAGTTTAGTGTGTCCTATCTCACTCTGGGAAAGAGAGAAATATTGTTCTAAACAATGTTGAGAGAGGTGGTGCGGTGTACTAGAAAGTGCGTGGCCTAGCTAACGGGTTAAAATAACTGGATTTGCTCCTGTTCCACTGCTTGGAGTAGGGGATCCTTTGTGAACCTTGGCTTCCCCATCTGTGAAATGGGAACACAACTCCTACTACATAGGTTGGTTATAAGGATTTAATGAAACAACTGAATTGAATGAATTTAGATACCAGGTACTCTATACCAAGCACTGTTCCAAGTGCTTTCTATGTGCTATTTGCTGGAATCTCCACAATCACCACTTGATTTTCCTGTTTTACAGGTGAGGAAACTGAGGCCCAGAGAGGCTCTGTAACTTGCCTGAGATCTCCCTATGGTGGCAGCACTGGGGTGTAATGTACTCTTCCTGTCCGGCAGGAAGCCTGCTACTTCCATGTGGTTACTTAAATTTAAATTAATTAAAAGTTCAGTTCTTCAGCCCTGGCTGGGGAGCTCAGTTGGTTAGACATCATCTCAATAAGCCGCGGTTGTGGGTTCGATCCCTTATCAGAGTACATATAGGAATCAACCGTAAGTTAGAGGAACAGCAAATCAATGTTTCTCTCTCTCCTCCTTTCCTCTCTCTCTCTCTCTCTTCTTTTCCTCTCTCTCTCTAAAATCAATTTTAGGAAGTTTAGTTACTCGGTTTCAGGAGCCACATTTCATGGGTTCAACATAACAGGTGGCTAGAGGCTACTCTACAGGACAGCGCAGGCACAGAACACTTCCGTCCTCACCAGAAGTTCTATTGGACAGCTGACGTGGAGCCTGGGCACTTATTGATACAGTGCTGCCTTCTCTGGAGCATTAAATTCCTGCCCACAGCTCCTGGATGCATGTCAGTTTGTCTGCGTCTTAGCGTTGCACTGAATTGACACTCAACCCCTGGCCCCCTGGCCCCCTGGCCCCAGGCAGCTGGCTGCACTGCTGACCTGGGCATCACTCAGGTCTCATCCACACTCCATACTCCTGCAGGCAGTATCTGACCGGCAAACCAGACCCCTCCCAACCCTATGCCTGTGTCCCAGGATGGAGGAAATGCAGACATCAGCCAAGAGTTCCCTTCCACCAGCTGCATCGATGGGTCCAGGTCGGGAAAGGGTCCCAGGATGCGCAGGAGCCCCCGAGAAGTCTTTGTGGGACCACCCTGGCACAGAAGCATGCCTCTGGGCAGGGACACCTCTCACGTGCCTGCCAGGGCCCATCTCTCTCTGCAAAAGGAACATGCACGAATGTATCTGGGGCCTCCTAGCACTTGGATCTGGCTGAAGAACAAGGAGAGTCTGGAGAAACCCACGGCTGGGGCAGCAGAGAAGGCAGAAGGCCCTTTGTGGTCTGGTTCTATAGCTAACATATCCAGGCTAATATAAAAAGTAAAGATGGGAGCGGGTAGAGAGTGGGGATAGGGGCTTGAAACACACACACACATGCACGCACACACACACACAAACAATATCCCACGCACAGCCAAACCACAACTCCCCTCAAAATCCCATCCTTTGGGCCTGGCTTGAGAAAGTTTACTTGCAGACTTAGAGAAATTGAGCATGTGGTTCTGGGGAGAGAACTCAACACTGTAAAGCAGCGGGCTCAGCAGGCTTGACTGGCTCCCACTTCTTAAGTGCCTCCCGGCCTCAGCGAGCTAACGCTGTTTACATTTTTTACATGTTTCTTGGGTACAGAACATGAAACTAAATTATACAGCAAAGGCCGTGCTGGCTAAACACCAGTGCCCCCACTTGAAACAACAACAATAATTTAAAAAAAGAAAAGGGAAGCAAAGGAAAGAATGAAGAAGGGTCTTAAGGAAGCCCGAGGGAGTGGCAGGGTGGGAGGAAGGGGTCCGGCCCCGAACCTTAGAGAGAAGGGAAAGAAGATGTGGAGAAGAAAGACAGTGCAATGGCAGTAGGTCAGGCATGCGGAAGAGGGAAGACACAGGCCAAGGAATCTTCCCAGAGGGGCCCTGGAGTGGGCTGCGAGGTCTGGGGCTGCTCTCTGCGGGGAACAGGGAAGCAGCTCCAAACCGCAAAGCCTGGCTTCTTCTTGGGCTGCACGTCAGGAGTCAGCGGGCGAGAGAGGTGGAGGCCCTCCCTGCTCCACGTGGCCCCTACCCTGCTCCAGCAATGCATTTTTGCTGCATGACGGGGAATGCTAGGCCCCACCTTTTATCCAGGCTCTCCCTTCCTCTCAATGTACATCCCTCTAAGGTTAACTCCATTTGTCCACGTAGGACAGCGGGCGGCTGACATCTGTCTTTCCTTATTAGAGTACCTATGTCATGTCCCTGTTCCTCCATGCACACCATAGGCAGCTGGAGGGCAGTGGTTGAATTATTCATCTCAACCTCAGCCCACTGCTGAAAGCGATGCTTTGGACATATTGATTCTGAATCCAAATATCAGAACTATTTCATAACACACAGGAGAGGAAGAGGTTTAGGGAAGCTGTTGAACCAAAAGTCAAATCTTAATTAAGTGAAGACCAAGCGTCCCTCAGAGTCTTTCTCTCTGCTTAGATTTCTGTGACCAAAAGAGGATTTCTTTTAAAAAAATCATAGAAATAAAAACAAACGCTATCACTCCTAAGTGGATCTCTCAGTTGCTAAAATATCATAGGCAAAAAAAGCATTACTTTAAAAAAAAAAACCCTCTCATTTGCTATTAGGAGGAAGATGGCATTTCTGGCTCAACTGTCCCATCCTTGGCAAGCACCTGCCATGGAGGTGTTATCACTCCTATCTCATAGTTAAGGAATTGGATAGGGGCCAAGACAACTGGCCTGCCCAAAGTGAAAAGCTGGGGAGTGTGGACCCTAGAACTGAGAACTAGGTTGATCTGATCCTAAATCTTATTTTTGCTTTGAAACTTTCGTCACTCAAGGTTTTCAAGGTCAGCAAATGAATGAAGGAGAGAGGGAACAAGAGAGGGTTGGGAGGAGAGTCCTGTGTTGGGATTCTGAAAAATTTGATAGATTTAAAATCGCTCCCAGCCCAAGGCTCCCTGACAAGTTGAAGGTAGTTATACCAGCTCAGGGGGGCTCCTTTCCGATATGGGCACTATTGTTTTTCACTCTCCTGGAGGGATTTTTGGGTGCTCCACACCAATAAGACAGGCCGTAAGAGGCCATGGGACTTTCTGTTCTGTCTCCTTAGATGACTCGCACATGTGCTCTTGAAAAAATTTTCAGAAACCACCAGGAGAAAGCAGATCCCTTGGGCATTTGAGAAAACTGCTTGGAATCTTCTCTGGCATTTCAGCGTGTTCCCTTCGCCTCTCCTTCCTCCACCAAGGGCAGATGCTGTCCCATTTCACCAGCGAGAAGAGCTGCATGCTTTGCCGAAGACACTTGTGAGGAAGGGACAACCCTTGGAAGCAACCTCGGCATGAGGTGTTGAGTCCAAGAGTTCTCTCTGCCCTGTGCAAGTAACATCATCTACAGCACACTGGAGCATTGCTCATCCATACAAGATTTCTGTGCGTGGCTTTTTCAATGCAATACCAGCAGCGTGGTGTCAGGAAAGTAAATAGAAGACAGGGCTCCACAGAGATGGTTCATCTCCTTGAGACTTCGTTTCTTCGCTATGAGAGAGGGGAAGTGACACTTCTCAGTTCTATAAGGTGCCTCCAACCCCTCGGACAGGACCTGGCAGACAGAGGGTGTTCCGCAGATGCCACTCCTCTTCCTCAAATGAATGCCAGATCCTCCGAGCCCTCGGCTTTAAAGCTCTGAAAACTCCCCATCACATTCAGGAGACAGTCTAAATTAAAGCACTTGAAGGATGTCCCCATTTACCTTCCTAGCTTATGTCTTCTGACTTTCTCGCTATTTCGTATTGGCCTTTTTTTGAATGTCCGCCTGTCTCTCAATTTCTGCAGCCCCCATCTCTCTTTTCTTTCTCCTTCTCTGTATCTCTTGTGTTTCTGTTTCTCTGAGTCTGCCTCTTTCGGTCTCTCCTCTGTTTCTCTCTCTCCCCTCTGCCCCCTTCTTTTTCTGTTTCTCTCTGCCCCTCATCTCTTTCTGTCTCTGTGTTTTTCTCTGTTTCTTTCCCAGTCTGTCTGTCTGTCCCTTTGCCTTTGCTCTTCCATCTGCACTCCTCTCCTATCCCCTATCTTATCCTTCTAGTCCCAGCTTGGCAACCACTCCCATAGGAAATAACTTCCCACTCTCCTCTGGGCTCTCCTGTCCCCTCACTGACTGCACTGTAAGTGTTTCTGGAAGGATTTCTTACCCTTGTGTCCAGAGAACCCAGTGGGTATCTGCTCCCTTCCTCTGGACACGAGGGTGGAGATGACAAATAAACGGTCCTGCTCTCCTGGCTCAGGCTTGGTGGCCATCAAGGGGTACACACATCTTGCCATTTTCTTGCTGACATTTTCGGTTCCCTGTGCATAGCACACGGTTTGTGACAAACCTGTAAACTGAGTAAAGTTTGCTTTTCCCTCTACAATTGTCTTGTGTGTGCTTTTCTTCCCTTTTCTCCCATAACCCAGAAAGAATCAGGCATGCATACAAAATCGAAGAAATCTTTTTTACACTCAGGGGTTGACAACTTGAAACATTTCCGGTGTTTCTCCCGTATTTTCATGCACACACTTTAAGTGACTTTCCGAAGAGGCCACCACTTACCCTGCAAGGATGAGTGCCTACAGGCGGCGACCTAGGCAGCTTCGCAGGAACCGTGGGGAGACACTGAGGGGGCAGGGTGAAGGGGGCGCGTCACGCTTTCCTGGTGTTCCTTGAATGCACACTCTTTACAAAAAGAAGCAAAGTACAGCAGCTGTCCCAGCCTAGTCCCCTGCGTCAGTCACTGGAACAGGCGTGGGCTGCGGCGCCCTGCCCATCAGCCCTGTGTGAACAGGGCGGCCTGCGTCCTGGCTCAGCCCCTGGGAGGGTGAGCCCACAGCTAGTCACTCAGCTCAGAGCCTTGCTGTCCTAATCTGTCAAGTAAGAACAGTGACTCCTATTTTTGCAGCCGTTTTAGGAGGATTCAAAAAAAAAAAAAAAAAAAAAATTGTGGCAGAGCCTGGAGGAACGTGGTAAATGATATTTTTATCATTTGTCCAGGACCTTCTGAAAGTGGGCAAAGGAGTTTTCCGTCCCTGTGCACTGGCTCTCACCGCGGCTGGCCGAGTAAGCTGATAGCGGTGTGGCTTCTTCTTGGGGTAACTCCCTCTGCACCTCACTCTCCTGGGTCTTGGCTGGGATTTCGGGAGGGACACACCCCTCCGGTGAAACAGTAAGCTCTATGAGAGCAGCAAAGCGGCCAGAGCTTCTCTGCAGTTTCTCAGAAAGTCTGGCGGAGTCCGCAGGGACAGGTGCTGACACAACTGAGTTTAATTTCACCAAACATTGACAGAGTGTCTGTACTGAGCGGTCACTGCGGCCAGCTCCGGGGTGGGGGTGTGGAGGGGTGCCTACCATGAGTGACAGAGCGAATTAACCTTGGCACTACCCAATAAGGGGGAAAAGAAAAACAAAACACCCAGTGCTAAGTGTTTTCTTCCGATTTACTTTCTTAATCTCCATCAGGTAGATGCTATCCTTCCCTTTTTCCAGAGGAGGAAGCTGAGCTTCCCAGTCACTTGCTCAAGATGCCCAAGTGATAAGAGAGGCTAGGAGAGCACAGTCCCACGTGCACGGCTTCACCGGTCAGCGCCCCTGCTCCCCACCTGCTCACCTGTCTCACTGTAGGGTACCCATACATTTCTGTTTGATCAGATGAGGAAGTAAACTAAGGCAACACTGCTATAACACAAGACAAGTCATGATTTGTATTCTGCTAGAGGCACAATGTTTTATAGACATGCCAAGAAACAGGTAAAGCAACTCAAAATGAGGTGTCAAAGGACGGATGTACCCACTAATGGGTTGATGCAATATCAAGTCAGAGAATCAGTTAGAAGGAAGCAGAGGTGTCTTGGCCTCTAATGCAGGAATGTCCTGCTCAGACACCAGCTTGGCTGAATACCTCCGGTGGGGGAGCTTTCCCTGCCACAAGGCCTTCCATTCTGCTGTGGAGAGTTCTCATCCTTAGAAAGGTTTTCTTTACGTTGGCCCTGAAACTACTGCCCTGGAAATGCTTTGTCTAAGTTGTACCATTAAAGGATGCACTAAACAGATTGGTTGGGTTGACTGAAGGTCCCTCGTTCCTGGGAGAACACCGCACGTTCCTCTTAGTCTTAGCGTTTCCATTTCTTCCTGAGGCCATTGCAGAAGGAGGAGGGTGACCCCTGGGGGAAGAGGAGACGGGCTTTGGTGGGAGTTTGGGGGCGGGGGCAGAATGCGGGCACACCTGCAGCTCCCGTGGGCAGCCCCTGCAGTGCGGTGCCAGAGGGGCGTGAATCCCGGAGGCAAGAGAAGACCGTGATGAGACCTTTGTAAAAGCACGCTTCAATCAGTCCATTTCTGAGGCTCCCAGGAGAGACAGAACTCGACTCTTTGGGGTCACTGCTATTTTTGTTCTGTCTCAGGGAATTCTTGAATTCCAGCTGGGCCAGGAAGGTGCATGGCCAAAATATCCAAAGAATGTCTCTTATTATAGGATGTTCAGCCCAGTTTGCACAAACCGGGAAGTTCTGATACTCTTGATAACATTCAGGTATACGACGAAATGTTCAGGGGGGGAGTGACTTAGAGCCACCCCAATTTGGAGGCCTTGCTTAAAGAGAACGGAAGAGAGAAATCACAAACTGTAGGAAATGGAGGGCTTTTCCAAAATCAAAAATGAAATTTTAGTCGGTTTTCTAGACCTCCAGCACAACGAGTGTCGCTGCTTTGTTTCTTCCATCAACTCCAGAGCTAGGCACATAGCTCCAAGGGACACCTGTATTTATCATTTCTACAGTATCAGGGAATGACAGCGAGGGACAAAACTGTAGAGAGAAAGGGGGAACTGTCGTCCCCTTGTCACTGCCCAAGTTAATGGATGCCCTAGTAAGCATCAGGAGACCAGGCAATGGGGATGGAAGCAGCCTGACCTCAAAAATGTGGGCGGTGACCATGCATCTGGTAGAGGAAGATTCAAGTCCAGCCCGGGGTCTGCCCAGGGACGCTGACACTGAGATCTCTCCATTTATGATCCTGTCTGCTTGTTTCCCAGTGAGATTTTCCAGCAATCCTGTTCCTTCCGACTGCTGAACAGGACCACTTATTCCTGAGCTTCCACTGTCATCTTCCATGAGATCCTTCTAATCTTAGATTCTCTACTTACGGGCTCTGTGACCTTGAAGAAGCTGCTTTACCTTTCAGTTTCTGCAAGGCAGGTGATCATTCCTAGCTTGAGGAATGACAAGGGGCTTGGCTATGAGATGTATCTGAGTGTCCGGTATGGGGGGTGGTGGATCTGGGTAACCACTGGTCCCCTCCCCCACTGCCGGTATCTGCTTTGGTTCCTCCTCTCTGGAATCAGGCTCCTACAGTGCCTGTTCCTGTAGGGATGTGTCATGGGCGTGTGTGTATGTGTGTGTGTAAAACAGACAGAGACAGAGAGCGAGAAAGGAGGCGGAAGGAGGAGAGTTTAATTGTGTAGAGGGAAGTGCATCTAAGTACCTCCCAACTCCCTCTTTCAAGCTATCAACCACTTCACTGGAGCCCATGACAGGGTGAAAATGAACTATCAGCCTCCTCTAATCATTGCACAAGGTAATGAGGGCCATGGTTATCCTTCGTCCTCCTCGGCTCTGCTGTCGAAAGGAGCTAGTTTCCCCTCCACAAACAGCCTTACTCAGAATTACACAGGCTGTGTGTGTATGTGTACACGTGTGTGTGTGTCCATGACGGGGGCGCTGAGTGTGAATGGTTTCTCGGCATTTGCTTTCAGAGAGGGGCTTCAGGAGACTGCTCGGCAGCCCCTCCAGGCCGCCCTGCTTGGTCCTGCACCCAGCGTGCACGCCGCCGCCACCCCCTCCTGCCAGCGACCCTGTATTCTCTATTCTCCTGCGAGTTGATCTCATTATAGCAAATTTAGTTACAGCTGAAGTCTCCTTGTAACAAAGATTATGTCCAAGCCCAGAGTAATGGAACCTAGTCGATTTCATTAAAATAAAATTGGTTACAATGAATAATTCAATAGGATGATTTTGTTTCCTCATCTCCTCTTTGTAGTACTTATAATGATTTTTTTTAATTGGATTTTTGTTTAGGAAGAGATAATCACCCGTAACTCCTGACAGCCCCCACTCCTTACAAAAGTGGAATAATTGCCCCGTGAAGTCTTTTTCAAATGCTAAGACTGGATAAGTCTTTCTCTCCTTTTCTCACATTAGTAGCAATAACCTTTGGGTGATTTTTAAGCGCAGCTGCTACCTCACTTCTTGCTCATTTGAGTTTGTGAGTGTGTTGATAATTCCCTTGTTTGAATGATGTTTTTTAAACATTTCTAGGAATGGATGCCAATGTTGAATTTGGAATTCCTGGCTCTACTGCCATCCCGCCCTGCCATTCCTGAGCAGGACATTCTCTGTCATAGGGATGTGATCCTTGAACATCTCTTACTGTTGTTCATTTGTATGTAGCATTGTGTATGCATGCGTGTGTGTGCGTGCACATGTGAAGCTAGAGCCAATAAAACACACGTTTCCTGAGCACCTAGTCTTATCTAGTTCTTGTGCTCGAAGGTGAGGGGACAGAAATGGATAAAACTCAAACCAGTTATCAAAGAACCAGCAGCCTAAATGGAGGAGTCAGATACATGATCAGAGTTCATGCAACTGGGTGTGACCAAAGATGAATTCATCAAGTACAGGGGTGGCACAGGGGAGGATGAACCCAAAGCAAGCATGCATGCATGCATTCATTCATTCATTCATGCATTCATTTATTCACCAGCTGGCACTGTATATGAGAAGCATCAGGGAATACTGTGTCCCCATTTCTTTCCACTCTCCTCAAGGCACTTATAAACAAATGCAAATGAATAAATAAAGAATCTAATGAATGCAAACATCAGCAAATAGACAAATGAAAAATGATCAGATGAACGCTATAAAGTAAACATAATAAATGAAGTGTACCCACATCTTGTAACTCATACAATGAGTTTTTACTGGGCCTCAGGTGAAGGTCACATCTCTTTCACCTAGAAACCAGGTCTATTCCCCCTGACCCTGGGTCAGGAAAACAGTATTAGAGAGAAATGGCTAAGAACAGTGAATCATCTACAAGGTCAGCAGGCAGGCTGGCCTCAGAGATGGCCACGGGGCCAGGCGGTCAGAGGCACTGAGTTGTGTCTCAGGGAGATGAGAGTCTCGGAAGAAGGCAGGTGCTTGCTCAGCAGGATAATTGGAAAGAGGGCTCTGGGGACAACACAGCCATCCCTAGAATCACATAAGCTCTGGTGGCCCCAAAACTCTTTCTCCCTCAGCTAAGCCAAAAGTCCTTTGGGGAAGAACCTTGGAACGTAAATAGTGCATTAGGGGACTGGGGAATGAGTCACAGCTCTATAGAGGTGGGAAGGTCCTTGGAGATCATCAAGCTGAACAACTCTCTCATTTAAAGATGAGGGGAAAAAATGGGGCCCAGAGAGGTAGGGAGACTGGTCCAAGGCCACACAGAAAATTCACAGGAGGGTGCTCAAGGAGCGCACAACTTGACACCCCTCACAAAATGTAGGACTCTCCCCAAAGAATGTGTTTGTGTCTTGCCAATTTTCAGTGGTATGTCTAAAATGTAATTCTCTCCCCAAATATGAATTATAATAGGAAGGGACATAGGAGGACACTCGTTACACCTACTACACGGTTGTTCCCTGAGAACATGTCTAATCCCAGGGAAGTAGTACCCATGAGGTTCTAGCCAGATTATACATTTGGCTAGAGAGACGGTCATGTGGCCACATCCAGTGATGCTACCTTTGAGGTGGGAAGAGCAGAGTTAGAATATCTGTAGGAAGTGCCACCCATGGTGGGGGTCTTACCTGGGATGCTGCTGGCTGGCCGATGATGACCCAGCCTGGGCACTGCTGGTCTTGATGGGAAACTGAGACATTGGATGCCCACTGATCCAGGAAGCCCTGGGGTGTGTAGACACCACAGTCCTTGATGCTAGTTTTTTGTTCAAACTCCTCACATACTCCATCACCATCATGGAAATAGCACCGGCTGGGTTCATCTGCAGCAGGGAGACATAGGAGGGAGAGAACAGATAGATATTTACCCTTTGGTATCAGCTATCAGCAGCAGCTGTGGAACTGGACCAGCAGAATCATCAGCACGGTTAAGCCCGTCCTTGATCATCACAATGGATTACTATTCAGCCTTTAAAAAAGCCAGAAATCCTGCCATATGTAACAATATGAATGGACATGGAGGACTTTATCATAAGTGAAATAAGCCAGTCACAAAAGGATATATGCACACTCTATGATTCCACATATATGATAGGCATAAAATAGTCAAACTTACAGAAGGAGAAAGTAGAATGGCATTTGCCAGGGGCTGGGTGGACGGGAAATGAAGAATTACTCTTCAATGGATATAAAATTTCCATTATACAAGATGATTAAGTTCTAGAGATCTGCTGAACAACACTGTGCTTATTTAGTTAATAATGCTGTACTGTGCACCTAAAATTTTGTTAAGAGTGTAGATCTTATGTGTGTTTTACTACACACACACACACACACACACACACACACAGCTCACAAACACTTCTACTTTCATTACTGCAAATAAGCCCACAGCAACCTAGTGTGGAAGGTATTATTATTTTAATTTTAATTTTAGTCTTTCAGATTAGGAAAACAAGATCTCATGTGTTGTTAATAATTTGCCCAAGATCACACAGTGTGTTAACGCTGGATCCTGGTTTCAAACACAGGCTTTTACTTTCCAAGTTCTGGGTATCACACTTAACACGTATCACGCTACATAGTGTACATCCTTTGAAAGACCATGAGCTCCTCGAAATCTAGTCCTTATCCAGTGTCTTAGGTGACCAGATAATTTATCATCCACACTATTGTACTTTGAGAGTAATAGAGATTCCACGAGAGCTGTTCCAGGCAATAGGCACACACCCTGGGAAAAGCTGGGTTTCCCAGGCAAATCAGAGCATATGGTCACCCTAAGGACACTGCCTGATCTAGGACATCCTTCCCATCTTTCCTCTAGAATTATGGGGTGGAGCCCCATTTCAAACCAAGATTTGGCTCCTCTTGCTCATGATATTTGATTAACTTTGCATAATTATCTTCCCTGCTCAGCCTCTGGCCTCCCACCCATAATATCAAAATGACTGGCCCAGCCAGGACGACCTCTCAGGACAGCCATAGAACTCACACAGAAAATGGACATAAACAAGCTTTGCACACTCTAAAATAGTTACCTTAATCTTCTAGGGGGTGAACTTATTTCTAAGTGACAGAATCGAATCAGCTTGTGAAATAAGTACTCATTTGAAACACTTTCAAGAGGCATTTCCTACAACAGAAAGAGCCCGAGACAGATGGAAATAAGGCTTGGATTTCTAGGATACTGACTATCTGCAGAAGGAGTCACTGGATTTAGGGGCGGCAGAATGTTGAGCCCCTTCCAAGCTCCAAAATCCCTTGTTTATTTCTGCAAACAGTTTACATAGTGAAATACTATCAAAAGAGCCAGAATAAATCAATTCATTATAATTCAATTATTTAAGGATGAGTCGGAGCCAGCTGAGGACTCCAGTGACCAGTAGCATGCCTGGCAGTTCAACATGGAAAGAACACAGGCTCAGCACTCCTCAGGAGCTCCAGTGTCCTGGTGAACGTGGCCAACTGACATGTAATAAAAGTTAGGCCCAACCCAAGAGTGACCAGCCGTCAACCCAGACTTTACTCCTTAGAAACCAATAAAAGGAATTTTGAAGAAGCACAGGTTTTGGCATTAGACAAAGCCAGTTTCAAATCCAAACTCTCTCATATATAAGCTGTTATTTTATAACATTTTTTAAAATAAAATAACAGTTTATATATGATTGAAATAAAATAACGTAACTTGTCTGAACTTCATTTCCCTCATTCAAAAAATAAAAATAAAAATATACATGGAGAAAATATTTGCCCAGTGTTGTCGCAGTGGTGTCCTGAGACAGTGTGTACAACGCCAGCCCTGTGCCCATGTTATCTGGTGGAACACTAAAAGCCACTGGAGGTAAGGCATCTTCAGGGCCAGAAGTAGAAGCCTGGTCTTTCACACCTAGCAGAGAGGTTCTCCCTGGTGCGCCCCCACCTCCCCACCCCCCGCCCCGCCACATGCCATATCTACAGAATAATGAAAGCACAGCCTCTTGCTGATAAGATTACAGAGTTGCCTGACTTTTGGTAATACCTTTCTCCTCTTCCAATATGAAGACAAGCAGGCTAAGATTATAATAAGATCATAGAAGATCTATTCTCTGAGATGACTTAACTTACACCCTTATCAAAGAGACCTCAGGGTGTCAGGAACTGTGGCTAGAGTTGAGCTCTCATGAAGGCTAATTTATTCCCTGATTATGTTTAAGACTTTAGTGTATCTGTCTGCCTGGAATCAGCGAAACCTGGAAAAGGAGGAGAGAAAGAGGTAAATATAGATAGGTAAATAGGTACCTAAATAGATAGATGGTTAATATATAGAGAGACTGGTAGAGACAGAATTAAAAGAGAGATAGGAGATAGAGCTAAAGAGAAGGAGAAAGACAGAGAGGAGAGGGAAGATGCCTGGTTTCTGTCCCAAGATTTTGCTGACAAAGTTATTCTGAGCTCCTTTTTTTGAATAACATCCTTGGACTCTGCTCTTCAGTTTCTCTTGCTGGAGTCTAAGGGGCCCTTCGGCTCCATCTGCCAGTCTTCATCTGGGACTTCTCTGTCCTCTCTACTCCCATGTCCCACACACTGAAGGGAACATGGTGAGGAACGGAATACAAACGTGTGGTCAGGAAAAACAAAGACAGCGACAATGAAACAGTAGAACAAAACCGGCCTTCCTGTTTTCATTACATCCATTTGCTTGGTGCTTCTTGAATGCTTTATGCTTGGAGCCAAGTGGATGGTGGTGAAAAGAAGCTGAAATCCAATGATGGCCGCGCCACCTGCCTTCCGTGTAGTAGCTCCGTAACACTGATAATAACGCATCTCAGTTGGAGGGGTACTGTGAAAACCTGTTAGGGTCTCCATAAGTATCGGGTGAATGAACGAATGACTAAAAGCTGGCACCTCTGATGTATATTGTCTTGTCCAAATATAGTTTCAACACTTCACTCTTTGAAAAGTTTTGTGTTGTTTTGTTTTGTTTTACACTGGGTTAGGGCAAAGGGAACACTGTTGAGAGGTGAGTGGGGACTGATGTACAGTGGGGTTGCACTGGGCAGTTTGGTTTCTCCATCTCAGCCCATCCTCTCCTAACATAAGGGAACTCCTCAATTCAGTTTCCTTCCCTTTCATGTGGTGACACATTTAGAAATTTGCTCTATCCAGCCAGGAGTCTTCATGTTGTTTTATTCAGCAAGCCAAAACTTGTTATTGCTTCAGGAACTTGCACACGCTGTTTAGCAGGAATACTTTTTCCTTGGGTTTTCTCACAATCTCTTCCTTTCCATCATTTATGGTTCAGTTCAAACATAACTTCCTCAAAGAACAACCCCGTCTACTCACACAATAAGCTCACATCTCATTCCCCACCCCCATTAGAGAGCAGTGTACCCGCATATTTTATTCCCTTCACAGTATTTTTCACGGTCTAAAAATAAATTTTTATTTTTGATTGTTTCCTCCCCCAATATGACATAAGTTTTATGGAAGCATGTCTGAAAGTACGCCTCCTTCTTTAGGATCAAGAAAACTGCCTTGCCATATTGTGACTGATATTTAAGAATAAATGAATAAATGAATGAATATGTTCAGCTCTTAGACTGAGATATTTCTGGGCTGGACCCAGTCTTACCCCTATTTACATCCCTAATGCTTAGAACAATGCTAATCTCATAGCAGGTACTCAGTAAAAAATGACTTAACAAAGCTCTTTCGGCATTTCAGAATGTTACTGACTGTATTGAAGATGTCTTCAACCTGATATGAATCTGCTTCAGCAGATTGTACTATAGAAAAATTTTTAATGAAATTATTAATTAGAATCAGACCACATTACAAATTCAAGCACATATTAGGTGAAAAAATCCAATTCTATCTAAACTACCCTGTAATATTTTTTCCTGTGAGACATTGTGACTCACCATCTGTCCTAAATATTCTTTTATTTTCTTTCTTAACTGAATTTGCAAAGAAATGGAATATCTAGGTAAAAAAAATGTGCTGCATACTAGACTGAAATTTAATAAAGAGATTTGATGGTCTTATGAATTGGAACCTGAAATACATTTACCTCACCTTGAATTTAGTGTAGTTATTTGAATAGCCTAAAAAGATTATAAGCAAAGATAGTGATCCTAATAAATGACAATACATTCAATAGAAAAGAATGTTCAAAACCCTGATTGGTTTTTAGATGGGTCTCTTTTGGGCTCAGGTATAATCTCCTGATAGGGATGAGGGGGTAAAATTCAGCACCACAATGAATTCTATAGCGGCCACAAAACAAGACAGGCATTCCGAGCATGACCAGGAGGGAGAGCAATACCTAGGATGCAAAGGGCTTTAAAAGTATGAGCAGGAAATAAAAGGAGATTTGTCTTGGGTAATATAAGTTCGTAATATATGAAGATAAACAACTGAAACATTCATATGCAGAAGAGCATGTAAAAGTGACGAAAAGAGTGATAAAAGATAGCAAACCACATATAGAGCATCAGTGGTTTTAATGTGATCTCAATACCCTCAAAATAAATCAATATATAAATAGGTAGAAAGGAAGGAAGGAAGGAAGGAAGGGGAGAAAAAACAGTGAGACCCTGTCTCAAAGCAGCAGCTTGGTCAGGAGGACTGGAGTCTAGAGTAGATGCCCTCTAATCCATCCACGGCTTTGGACAAGTCATCTCCCTCTCTGGGCTGCAATTTCCCCTTCTGTAGACAAAGAGAGTTAAATCTGGTAGCTTTATGATCTCCTTCAATTAATTCACTCTAAACCATATTTGGTTCTTGGTGTATTTTTTTCCTTTAATCATTAAACCAGCCTTTTTTTTTGCCCCCAGTCAGGAGATGTGAAAACGTGATCAGCAAAATGAAGACTGAGAAGGATGCAGATGAAACCATTCTGAAAAACACAGGACTATAAAGAAAAGTAAACGGAACAGGAGGCAGGAAATCAAAATTTGAAGCTCAGCTCTGTCACTGACTTACTCTTTGTTACTGGGCAACACACATCATCATCATTCTGGGTTCCACTGTTTTTGTCTATTAAAAATATGACAAAGTTACCTTTCCTACCCACTTTAGAAAGTGGCTGTAAGGATCAAGTAAAATAATGTTATGGAACATACTCAAACATGGTGTTGTTTTTCACATATTTTTTTATCACAGCTACAATCTAAAACTCATCTCCCAAATCATCAAATGGCTTTTTCAACTCATTGTTAAGTCTCAGCTTAACCATCAGCTGCCTGGTGAGACCTTTTCTAACTGTACTATTTTCACTGCCGCCTCTCTCTCCCCCTCACTGGTCTATTTTACTTTTTACATAGCATTATATTGCTTCTTCAAAAGTTTATTTGAGCATTGCATTTGTTCTAAAACAAAATAGCAGCTTCATGAGAGCAGAAGCGTAGGCTATTTTGCTCAATATTGCATTCCAATTCCAGGACAGAGGAGACGATCAGAAAGTATTTGCTGAATGAGTGAATGAATGAGGGTTTAGTCCTGTGAGGGTTTTAGAATTGATCTAGTCCTCATGCTTCATTTTGCAAATATCACAACTGAGATTCAGAAAGGTTAAGTCGCTTGTTGAATGCTGCACAGTTAATGATTATAGGGCAAGGGTTTTGGTTGACTAAATAAGGCTCATTTTATAAATATTGGAAGTATGCAATATCAAATAGGAATAGGTCTGTGCAAAATACATGCATGTGAGCATAAAGAGAAACAGCACTTTCAGGGATAAGTCAGTGCACATACATGTGTGTATCTATTCTTCAGTTCAGTAAAGGCAAGCTGCCCATCCGTCTGCTAAGGCATCCTTAAGTTTCCAGAGACTTTTGGACAAGTGAGTGCTATGTTAAGAGTGGCCCAGGAGTCCAGGATGAATCAGGGCACCCTGTGAAAACCAAGCCAGTTACCCCTGTTTGGCATAGCTGGTTGCGACTAGGGTGACCGCAGTGTGGGGGAATCTTGGAAGGGTTTCTATGCAAGAAACTGGAGTGTCAAAATGGACCCCCCCACCCTGCACTCAGATTAGCAAGGCCCACCAGGAAGTCTGTCCTCCTGCCACATGGCTCAGACAAGTCCAAAGGATGAGGCATTCAAGCCACAGTGCCCTCCATCTCCACGTCGGCGGTACATGCTGCAGTGCTCTGAAGAGCAGGAGTCGAGTCCATGGGCAGGATGCACAGGACTCAGGGGAGTGTTCTGTCTCACATCATGAATGGGCTGCTCTTCTGTGCTCGAAGAGGATTTTATGTTCATTTGAATCCATGTGCCCTTTGATGTGTGTTGTTAAACTGTATTTTGTTCTTACATGAAGGTAAGCCTATGTCTCTCTCTTCCCAATAAGGAAAGAAGGTGAAGGAAAGCTAGAAGGAAGGGAGGAAGAAAAAGAGAAAGGAAAAAAAAAAAAAAGAAGAAAGGAAAGGAGGGAAAAATTGGTCTTAAATCTTAAGAGTTAACTTGGAACATCTGACATCAATCAGAACCACTATTTTAATCAGAGATGATAAGGGTGAATAAAAATTGTTCATATTTTTAAAAAAAAGTTCTAAGGATTGTGATCCATCTAAGTTGTTTCCACCAAGTGGAGGTGTTTGTCCAAACGAGAGCCTGAGATTGCAGACTGGATTACTGACTGTAGATGCCAGAATAGAGGTCCGAGGAGTGTCCCCTGGTCCTAGAGATGGCTGGGCAGATCATTTCTAAGCCTCTGATAACCTTTGGGGCCCAGGATGGGCACCGCCACTAAGCAATGCTCACAGAGGTACGGGAGTGCTTAACCTAAAGAAGAGGAGGCTAAGAGGAGGCTCAAAGGAACATGGTACAGAACTCTTCTACCAAACTACGGCTGGTCTGAAAATGGAATTGGTCTGAGTAAGTCAGAAGATAAGGGTTCTTCATTCAGCATTTTTCGACAGAGGCTTGATGACGGTTGACAAGAGCACATCTGGTCCCTGCCTGCTTCTGCAGCCTGCTCTTGCTCTTGCAATTCAGTCTCCGCTGCAGGGAGGCTGAAATTGTGTCCACTTCCTGAATGTACCTTATTCCCTCTCACCTCCCCACCTCTGCAGATGCTGCCCCCAAACTCCCAGCCCCGCTTTTCCTGAGATGAGCACTGCAGCATGTGCTCATCCTTTATCCACAGTTTTAATCAGACATTCCTCTGGAAAATCTCTCTGGCAATCTACCCCAAAAGGTCTACTTGCCCCTTTCTGTGTTTTCCCAAAGCATCATCTAATTCCCCAATTAAAATTATGGCTCCCATGTAATAAGTATATGCAAAATGAGTAACTGGATGATGTGGCCCATGCCAAGCACTATGATGAGTGCTTTCAGTATGTAATGTCATTTAATCCTATAAGAACACTATGTCTTTGGTTTTGTTATCCCCATTTAACAGACACGGAAAGTGATATTGAAAGAGGTTCATATATCGAAAATAAAATCCCGATCAGTTTGATTCTCAAATCCACTCCCTTCCATCCACCCATGCTGCCTATTTACATCTTTTGAGTGCGGATGTGGATACCGAGGGGGGATCTGGTGGGACAGCTGATCTGGTCCTCTCCAAGACACCCTGCAGTTCTGCAGTACTTGGGGGTTCCAGGGTCTGATGGAGCTGTGGTCACACCCCTGTTCTCCGCAAATGAGCGGGGTGTCCGTGAGCAGCTCCCTTTATCTCTGAGCCCCAGCTAGCTCTTCGGCAAGCTGGGGAAGGAATGACTGTCTTCCCAGATGTTAGAGGGATGAAATGAGAAGGTGTATAGAAAAGGCCTAGCACGGTGCCCAGTGTGAACAAAGGTTCTATAAAAGATACAGGAGTCTCCTTTTCCCTAAAGGAAGTCATCTGTCTCGGCTACCTTGTGCTGGTTAAACTGCACAGGCTCAGTAACTCACACTCCGGTGAAATGCTTTTCATTCTGTTAGAGTGGAATCCGAGTTTTTGTTGGCAAGTGATTGAATAGGCAGGGGCCCAGCCTCCAGGCCCACAGTCCATTAGGGGAGCTGCTAGGGGAGCTGGGGAACCTTCAGCTCAAGTACTCCCTTCAGAGGCAGTACTTACAAAGCCATCAATTTCCTTAACAAAGAGCAGTGGCTTAAATGCCCCTTAAAGCACTGTTATTTACACAGTTATCCACTTCCTTTTGAATTCTCTGCCTGGGGGGTGGCCTACCTGCCTTCCTTTCCAGCTAGCAGTTAATTAGGCTCTGTTCCCAAGAGGAAGCTAGCTGGGACTGGGACTTCATCTTGTAAGCAGCTCAATTTGGGGTTATCAGAGAGTTCTGTGGGATGATTTAAGCGGCCACCAGCGTCACTGGTTCTGCCCACCCATTCTGACATCGTAAAATGTTTGGACCATGTCAGAGTTGTGTCAATGGTCAGTATTGAGAAAGAGGAGGAGAGTTACCATTCGAGGCTATCTCCCCGTAACAGGAAGGTAAGATCAGACTAAAGGGGCCCCCCCACCCTGGTCCGTAGCAGAACTGGGATTTGAACACAAGCGACCCAGTTCAGAAGCCTGAGCAAGAAACCGGCACTCGCAGCCGCGGCTGGAATCAAGATGTCTGCCTGAGATGGCAGCTGAGGGGTGGAAAGTATGCGGTTCAAACTGAGGCTCCTCTGACTCTCAAGACCCACGGAGCCTGACTACATTTTGTTGCCTGAAAAGTAAAACTTAAGGAAGTTATCCTTAAGAAACACCCCTTTAGAAATATATCCTTCCTTCATTTGTAGTCTGTATTTATTGAGCCACAAATTATTTACCATGTCCTGGACTAAACCCTGGGAATCAGATGACTTAACGTGGGTCTCAGCCCGGCAAGGGGCTCCGGGTCTTGTGAGAGGGACACGTAAGAAAATGATTTGCTCTGAGGTACAAGATGCTGTGGGAGCACAGAGGAGGGACCGGGACCCACCCCCACCCCCACCCCCAACCCCAACTCAATCTTACCTAGAGCTGGATGGCTTCCTTTAGGAGGTAGAGGGGCTGAATCGCTGAGGAGGAAGAACTGGTGGGGTTACACCCCAGGCAGGAGAACTCAGAGAGCAAATGAAAGGAAGCTCCAAGCAGGTCGGCAGGTGTAATGCCCAGAAGATTCTGAAGCATAAGGTGCACATGACTTGATGCCATAGTAAGGAATTTAAATTTATCTCCAAGGCAACGTGGAGCCACTTTACACTTTCTAAGGGAGAGGGGCAAAATGACATCTGCATTTTCTGAAGCTTGTTGTGACTCTACAGGAGGACAGCAGGGACAAAAAAGAGGGGGGGACCATAACCTGTGTGAGTTCTCCTGCAATAGTCCAAGCAGGAGCTGAAACGGGGAAGGGGGCTCATGAAGAGCAATAAAGGCGGGGAGGGAGAAGAGGGACAGCTTCGTGGGGGAAATGTTTTCAAAGTGAAGTGGGACATGACAGAGATGGAAGAGTTAAGGATGTTTCCCAAGCTTCTCCTGCAAGTGTCTGGTTGGCTAGTGGCGCCACCAGTCGAGGCTGAGAAGAACAGGAGCTGCAGCCATCTGGGGAGAGAAGTGCTGAGCCTTCTACCAGACATGTTGCTTGTGAGCGCCTGTGGGGCGTCCCATGGACCGCCTAGATGAACAGGTCTGCGGGGCCTGCGAAGGGCCCCGGACTGAAGACCGAGATTTGGGAGCCTTTGGTTTTAAGTGATGGGTTCAGGGAGAGAGCGCGCGATGGAAAGCGGGCCCCGTATGGAATTTAGAAAAGAGCTAATATTGAAAGGACAGGCAGAAGGTCTGTGTAGGCGTGGCCAGGGAGGATAAGGAAATCTGGAAGAAGACAAGACTTCAGAGGTTCCGGAAGTTCGGAATTTCAAGAAAGAGCCAGGTAAGCTGAAGGAGAATAATATTAAAATCTGTGTATTGAATCATGCTGTTTAATAGAATGCCTTTTATGGCTTCCTGAATAATGTTTCTCAGCTTTCTGCTTGTTCTCTTTCCGAGACAGGGGGTTCTCTGCCTGTGAATAAGAACTACACTATTATTATTAAAATCAGTATTTCTTGGTTGCTTTCTGAAAGACAGACACTGTCCCAAGCACAGGAGATCTGCCATCCTCAATGCCTGGCATGGACCGATAAAAGACACTCACTACATATGTGATGAATAGATTCATAGGTGAAAGAATACATCGTAGCTATCCTATGGAGTAGAAAACATCACTCCCATTTCTCAGATGGAAAAAGGTGTTTGGGCGGCCAAGCCTGACCCCCTGAGCGTCTGGGTCCGGTTCATGGGCTTCTCTGCCTCTCGCCATTTAGGAGTTTTCTTGGCAAAAGGCACGAAGGCAAATGGGAAAGTCCAGGGCTTTCAGACTCTTGTGCAGCCTTCTCATTTGGCAATGAGGCTGACCTCGCGTTGTGCACATGGTTTTGGACTCCTGCGCTCAGAGACCAGCTCTAACCAGGACCTTTTACAGTCTTGCCAATGGCAGTTGAAAAATTGAGTTCCATCTTATGGAGAATTTGGGCTGGGTTTCTGATGGGTGTTGAAAGCCAACATCGCACCGATTTCTCTTCAGGTGGGTTTGCCAACAGTACTTTGTGGGCCCTTGAAGAGTACCCTGCTGCGGGGAGGTGGACATTCACACATTGCTCCTAGCCTGCGTGCCATCCTGGACCTTTATAGCGGCAGAGCGCAGCACTTGGTCTGACTGAGCCCAGCTGTCTAGGAAGCTGGCACAGACTCCCCCAGCCGCCACCAGGGGCTTCCCCACTCCTCCTGGTGTCCCCTCACACCAACCCCTGCGTATCCTTAGTGACCAATGACCTCTGAAGTCTCCAATGAAGGGCTTCTTCTGGTCCTGAGGACCTCTCCCATCTGCGTTCTGCCCAGCACGGAGCTCTGCATGCAGCAGGTGCTTCGAATGGACAGCTGGTGTGAGACTGGCCTCAGTTATCTTTGCAGGACCCCATCGCTGAGATCAGAGGACAGCGAGGGTAACCCTAGAGCTCGTGAGCAGGGCTGCAGGCACCTGGCATGGACTCTTTTACATTTCTGCCTGGCAAATTAAAATGGAAAGGCCTTAAAAATTATTATAATTTCAGATTTGCTTTATCTTAATTTCTCCTTGGTATTTAATCAGTAGCAGCGAAGAAAGAAGAAAAAGTCGCTTTTAGTTTCTCCCTCTGTTAAGTAGTTAATGATCTGTAAACAAACACTTCAGACAGTGTTTCTTAAAGAGACCCTGGGATCTTTTTGTTTTGTGGAGGTTCCTTTTGCACAGTCTATTGTTTCCCCTTCTCATTGTATGTTTAGCTCTGGAGAGTACACCTAAAAAAAAATTAGATAACCTTAATGATCAAGAGGTAGCATAAATTAGTAGTTCAGCTCGATGGTTTAAGAGCCAGACTTCTTGAGCCAGAATCCCTTACTGGGCACCTTGAGTAAATTACTTAACATCTCTGTGCTTTTTCTTTCCCTATAAAGCTGCAAAAATATTAAAACTACCTCATAAGGTCAATGCAATTAATCCAAAGAGTTAATAGCAAAAAAAAGGGGGGGGGATTAAATTAATTAGGCTAATAACAAGCTATTTCTACTACTCTGACTATTGTTTGTGATGATGAGATGGACGAGGGATAGAAATCGATATACATATCTCATCACTCCAACTTGCTCTGAAGGTCTGGTATTTGGGAGGACGACTCTGGCTCCTCCCATTTTGGAGTTAGGCAGATCTAAGTTCAGATCCCAGCTCTGCCACTCAATCACCTACTCTGAAAAAGCCATTTCATCTGTTCAAGTCTCAGTTTCTTCTTGTGTCGTAGGCAGGTAACAAGCCCCACCTTCCTGCAGTCTTGTCAAGGTCAAGAGAGGAGAGTCAACTGGCTATGGGCCCAGCATGGGACGTGGCAGTCACCAAGGTTTGTTTCCTCTTATGGTGGTTTCCCAGCTCCGTAAACATTTACTGAATGGAGGCTACTTTCTCAAAAGTTACTTAAGCATGTGGGGGCTCTGTTGTGTTATCTGGAAAGTGGTGCTACTAATGCCGGGTTGCCGGGGATGCTGTGAACTCAAAATGAGACAACGCAGCAGGTTCTCCATAAACATGAACACAATCTCTTCTACATGGGGTTGGGAGGTGGGGCAGGGTGCTTCCCCAGGCTGTAGGTGCTACGTTGCCTGGACTCCTCTGGCCACTCTTTTCTGCCACACAGTGCCATTTGGTTCAGTGCACCAGACAATGACTGGCTTGAGCTGGACGCTGGGGACACAGGGATGGACAGGATGACAGCTTCCCTCAAGGGCGAGGAAAGCTGGTGGGTAAACGGAAACTGTGGGGAGCCACCACCGTTCAGGCCGTGCTGCTCCCAGCCCAGGAGCGAGCTGGGTGAGGTGAGAGCCTCACCTCTGTCTCTCTCATCTGCCCTGATTGCTCCCTAACTGCACATTCTTTCACCCACCTCCATACTCACGCATCGCTGCCAGCAGCTAGTTAGCAACTTTTTCTGTCCAGGGCCAGAGAGTAAATATTCTGGCTTCGCAGGGCCATACAAGGTCTCTGCTGGAACCACTCAGCTCTGTCTTTGTAGTGGCCAACATCTAAATTAAGGGGTATAGTTCTCTTCCGATCAAACTTCCTCTACCCACACAGGCTGGGTTTGGCCAGGATAGTAGCTTTCTGCTCCCTGGTCTATGCAAAAGTGTACTTGCCTATTGTGCCCAGCACAGGGTTTGGCACTGAGTACAGAACGCACACGGAAAATTCACCTTCGTCTCCTTCCATACCGTGAGCAAGCCTCCCTGTGGCCTTCAAGGACCTGAAGGATTAGAGCCCACAAGGCTCCAGCCTCTTCCCTCTCTCTCCTTCACTACCATCCGGCCATGCTGACTTTCTTTGACCTCCTCAAAAGCCCCTTCCCGCCTGGAGGATTTAATGGTCTGAACTTCTTGCAGTCCTCACTCCGTCACCCTGCTCCACCTCTCTCTCATTTGTCCACTTCCTATTCAGCCTTCAAGCCTCAGGTTAAATGTCATGTCTTCAAAGAGGCCTGTCCTGACCCCTCAGTGTAAAGGAGGGCCTTCACTTCTACACCTCTGAGTAGTTCCACTTAGTGGCATTGTCAACGACTGTTTTTCAGTAATGACTAGTGTCATTTCCCTGGCCTCCCTGGCTCACCACTACTTTCCTTGTAGCTAGCACAGTGCTCGGCACCCAGCAGGCATCGATATCTGTGTGCATGGGTGACATGATGTGCCCCAGCAGCCAGTTTGCACCATCTTCCCTCTGGTTCTGAAGGCCTATGTTAGAGCACCAAGTGGATAGGTTCTGCAGGTTAGGGCAGTGGGGTTTCACATCATCCTGACTGCCTATCCATCATCTTATTTTAAGCATATTACTTTTCTCCAAAAAAAAAAAAAAAAAAAAAAAAGGATACAATTAGGTCTATATCCCTCACTTGCTTAATATTTCAATTTCCCTCAGGGCACACTCCCTTCAAGTGGAGATCACACTCATGAATATTAAATGTCTCTTCCAACCCAACATGGTCCCCAAGAAAGAGCGGAGAGCCAGGAGCGAGGAAAAGGCCCCAACACCTGGCACAGCAAGGCACACGCATGTGCAGGCAGGTTTCTGGTCAGTTTGAATGCCACAAAGAAGCCCTTGTTCTTGGCTACCCAGATTCACCTGCCTTGGACTGGAGCTGCCTTTCAAAGGCACACATCAAAGTTTGATCTCGATTCCTCGAATTCAGGCAAACTCCAAGTCCTTCTGAGGCTGACCCCTCCCTGAGAGTCAGGAAGCCGGCCCGGGCTGAAGGCTAGAATTGCTCCCTTCTGGCGTCAGAGGCCCTCCTGTTTCTTTTCATTCCAGCCTGGCCTCTCTGTGGGGTAGGCCTCCCGGGTTTCCAAAGGAGGTGGTAAGCCGAGGTCTGAGGCTGGATGGCAAGCTTGATCCTAACAGGGGCTGACTCGAGGGTGTTTGAATGCATCCACCAGACCTCCCGGTAGAGGACTTCAGATCTTTGGTCCTGCCCCGCATGGCAGTCTTCCACCCCATCGCCTCCTTTTCCTGCGCCTTTGTCCCCTCGGTGACCCCCTTTGACCCTCTGGGTTAAAGGAATTCCTTTCTCCTCCCCAAGCCCTCATTTCTTTTAAAATGCGCAGTTTAAAAACAATAATGATCTGGGATTTAAATTCTAGAAGTCAGAGCTGAAAGGGCCCTGGGAGCTCATCTAGTTTACCCCCATCCCTTTATATTTGGGGAAACCAAGATCAAGGGGTCTCAGTCACTTTGCATAAGGTCCAGCCACATTTTAATGGCAGGTTCCGGTTCAGGACCATTTTTGCCAGGAATGGAGTGGCACCTTGACTCACTCACAGTTGAGATGGTAAATGCAAATGGGGGAGATGAAGTGGTATTAACTCATGTTTCTGCGAGTGCACTAACTGCCATGCACGGTGCTAAACACTCTATAGAACTTATTTCCTTCTTTCTCTAAGCAGAACAAGGTATTACAATTATGTCCATTTTTTAGAAGAGAAGACTGACACAGATACCCAAGATGACACAGGAAGTAATGAATAGACATATCACTACCAACGGACACTTGAACTCCTCTGTCTCTACCTGATGCATTGTGATTAAGTGCCAGACTCCCCTTATGCTAAAAAACAATATGGCTACTGTCAGAGGAGGCTGAGCTGTTACAAATGAAAATACAGCCCAAAACACAGAAGGGCCTTATGTTGGGGGCATGGGCTTTATGCAGTGGAACATTTATGGGGTGATAATAACTGAAAGTTATCGTTTTCATGACTCATGAAAAAGGCACAGGAAGGACACGTGCATTCACTTTCGCTTCCTGCTGTGAGTCAATGGCACCAAAGCAGAAATACTGAAATAGAGGCTTTTGAGTACCTTTTCTTGGGGGTGGTGGGGGGTGGTGGTTCTTCTGGATATTGGCATGGTTTTTAGAGGCAGGCAGATGGGCTTTGAAGTCTCCTTCCCTGGCTTAGCTGGCTGTAGTGCTTAAGGCAATCCGCGTAACATCTCAGTACCTCAGCTGTCTCACCAGCAAAATGGGCGCTATTATTCTGATGACCCAGAGTTGCTGGGAGGATGAATAAAATCATTTGGTAAAAGGATTCTTAGCACAGAGGCTAATACAATTGGGTGCTTCATAAATGAAATAACTTCATGGTCAAGTGTGCAGACTCTGCTTAGGTACTGGGAATCTTACCTCTGCAGTTTCTAGCTGTATGACCTTGGACAAGTTACTTCACCTCTCTGAACCTCAGTTTCTTTCCTCTACAAAACTGGGATAATATTATTTATCTCATAAAGTTCCAAGGAGGGTTGCTACAACTTCTTCATTAATTATATTGATAACGTTATAGCAGCAGTACCAAACTCATGTATAACACCAGATGCCGCTGTTTTAAAATGTTTTACCTATATAACCTCATTTCATTCTCGAAACAACTGTAAGAAGTAGGAACTATTTGTAACTCACTTTACCGATGAGAAAACGGAGGCACAGATAAAAAGGGTCTGGCCTAGGCTTTTCACCCGAAATCCACATGGGCGAAGGGCCGCATCCATATTAGCCCATCATTAATCATCGCGCCATAGGTCACATGCCAGCGCTGAACAGGCCACCCCTCCTAGAGGACAGATATCACCATGATCACCTTCATCACCACCACCATGCCTGTCACTAACATCTTTCTTTTCTTCTTTTAAATGTCTGTCTTTCATCCATGGAAGCTTTATTTCAAGAAGGCATTTGGGTGAAAGTTACTACGCCATCCACAGAGCAGGGCTGAAGGAATACAGGCAGCCAGAAGTTTTAGTTTGCTTTTTCTAAATTTTTCATCTTTCTGTCAGGTGAGAGGTGGGCTGTCCATTGCAATTTCACGTCGTTGGAAAGAGAAATAATAATAACTGCGACTCCCAGCAGAGACCATTCTTCCCTCCCTCCCCCTACCAGATGCTGTTTTCCTTTTTAGTCATTGTTGTTCTACGGTCTCATCAGAACATCCACAGAGAAGATGTGGCGATTCATCTTCTTGTTTTCCTTTCTGCCCTTGGTCAGAGCAGGCTAGGGTGGCCTGACAGAGGGGCCAGAAGGCTGGGTGACCCCCGCACCTCCCAGTGACTGCTGGGGAGGTGCATTGATCCCTCCTCCGCCCCCTTATCTGCCTCACAGATAATTGAGTTATTGGCGCTGGCTGATGCTCTGTGGGGACCAGAGACAAAGTAATGCTAATGGCAGGGAATGGGGAGGGGATGAGAAAAAGAGATACACAGGGAATGTGCAAGTCTGGGAAAGACAACGTGGGGGTCCCTTTGCTTTGTTTTCTTAACTATATATCAGCATCAAGCAGAATTTGAAATCCCCAAGCCTTTAAATAGGTGTTGGACAAATCGAGCCTTCCTGAGTCAGAGAGGAAAAGAAGCCTCAGAGCCCTCAGCCCAACTGCTTTCATTTCACAAAGGGAGAAACTGAGGCTCCGCGATGCTCAAGTGCTGCCCAGACTTCCAAGTCGCAATGGGGACCTGGACCCAGCTGTCCTGAAGGCCCGGACAGGACTCCAAATGAAAACAGAGCATGAGGGGGCCTCCACCGGCACATGCCTCGTCAGGGATTAAATGTCATCGCAGAAGGCAGCACCATTCCAGCACCGGCTAAAGATATATGACTAAGTGTAACGCCTTTGGGTGATGCTTCCCATTTTGTCTGACTAATTTGACCATTACCTTCCCTCCTTCAGCTGTTATCTGCAGCCTGTCTGTGGTTTATGACTCAGTGCTTTAGAAACAGAATTCCCCACGCTGCTGAACAATGCCTGTAGCCACTGCCTGCTGGGGTTGGGGGAGGGCGTTATCATTGACTGATACCGCATTTTTTAACTGAAACCTCACGCCTGGTGTATGTTATATTTTAAAAAGTGTGTGTGTGGGGGGGGGGCAGGGTAGGGAAGGACAAGACAATTTCCACATTCTGGGGAAGTAGCATGCATTGCCTAAAAGGTCTTGTGGGTGGTGTTCCTTTTAACAAGCAACTTATTATGTGCAGGGGGGATAAGGATACTGGGGGTGGGAAAGTGGGGAAGGGAAGTCCCAGGCTGTTGCATAACAACACATTGGCACCTTGGGAATACTTCCGGATGTGTGGGCTTCTGAAAAGTGAATGGAAATGCCACCATAAATCTGTCACCCCCCTCACACTGGGGGGTACCAAACCCAGGGAAAACATTAGCCCTACTTAATGGTTGTGACAAAAAAATTAAAAAGAGAAAAAGGAAGGGAGGAAGAAACTCAGATGGGGAGGCAGCGTGGCTGAGTAGAAAAAGCAGGGGCTCTCAATTTTGTCTGGAGATAGGATCACACATCTGAGCTGTGTGACCTTGGGCAAGTTAAGGCATCACTGTAGGACTCAGATCCCTCATCTGGGTACCAGAGACGTCACATAGATTCAAATTAAACAAAGGTGCACGGCACAGGACATACCACCTAGCGGGTATCCATAAATGGTTGTTCTTGCTGATACTCACCCCTCCCCCGCACTTATACCCGCCCCTCCCCTAGAAACACACTGAGAAAAGGAATAGTTAATGTGTATCAAGCACATCCAACTTGCTAAGAATGGGGCTAAACCTCACAGTATCTTATGACAACAATTTTCGGTCAGGATTCTAAGTGACAATCAACAGAAACCAACTTTGGCTAACTTAAGCAAAACAAGCAAACGAACAAACTCTATTCAAAGAACACTGGATACTTAGGGAAGACTCACTGGGAGGGCTGGGGAGCCAGTGGCATGTTCCAAAGCCCCATCCCAAGCTGAAGATTAGGTCTGATGGCTGATCTCGTGAAGATACCTCAGAGGTGTTGCTACGCAGAACCTTCGGTACCGATGCTAGATGCTGTCACTGGAACTTCGGAAACGCAGGGGCGGTGGCCACTCCTACCATCTTTATCCAGAAGGACTCTGCAGGGTCCTTACATCATCTAATTCAAAGTCTTGGGTTGGTGTGTCAGATTGGGGGTCAGGGGGAGAATGCAGGTCTTGTGCCCACACACAGCGACGGGGCGGGGGAGCGGGGAGGGGTACTGGGAAAGGGAGTTGCTTGGGTTTCAACCTCCTTCCTGGAGACTGGGCTCTGCCTCATTATTATCATAGCAAGGACAGTTCTTTTCTAAATTGAGGGAACGGATTCAAAAAGTAAGTATCCAAAAATACTGGTAAATAACTTCCACAGTTGAGTCCCAAGGCTTTTGCCATTTTCTGGATGAGAACATTGCAGCTTAGCCGAGGTCGCACATCTCAACCATGGCCGGAGCCCAGGTCAGTCTCACTCAGACTGGTCTCCTGGCCACTATCTTGACCACTGTCTTGACAAATGTAATGATGAGGATGATGTCAGCCTCGGCAAAGCCTCCCATACTCCAGCCCCTGTTCTCTGACTCATTAAAGCGGAATCTCTGGGGAGCCAAAAATTCATGTCTATTCTTCAGCTGTTTTTCTGAGAGGAAGGTGGTTTTCTCGACTCCAAGCCATGGAGCTGCCCTTCAGCTGGAGCTCCCGAGACCTGGGATCGCTGGGGAGGCTTCTTTCTCCCAGGGCTGCCCTGGGTCTCTGTGAGTTTCTAAAATGGAACTGTAAATGGCGAGTGTGAGGGCATAATGGAGGCCGTTCCTCAAGCGCAAGCCACAATGCACACGACACATGGGGTAACAGAGAACCTTCCCCAGATACCGGTCATACCACTGACCGTTTTGTCTGCCATTCCATTCCTTTAATCAATGAATTGTTCTGTAGCAACATGTTCCTCGTTCATCCCTGATGCCCCAAAAGATCAAGAGCTGTCTCTGTCAAGTAGTTCACCACAGTGGGCTCAGGAGGCAGGCTCCCTGGGTTTGAGTCCCCAGTTCTTTCATTTAACTGCCTCTCCTTAGTTCACCTCCCTGTGCCTCGACTTCCCCTTTTGTAAAAGTATGACAATAAAAGAGTTATGAGAGTGAGAGTTTATAAATATGCTTGGTATATAATAGGTATTCGACAGGTATTATCAGCAGCAGCAGCAGAACACGTAGAATCTAGTAGAGAATAACAGTATATAAAAGGGACCTATTAGGGTCCAAGTCTCATTCTCTTACTAACTCCCTCACCTTTCCTCCTTTCCTCCTAAGCATTTCAGTTCACACAGTTTGCAAATCATTGAACCAGTGACCACACCAGTTATTCTGGCCAAAGTACAGGAGGGAAGTGAGGCCCAAGGTAGAGGAAGCAAGCTGGGATGGAACTCATCATCCAGTGCTATTTCTCAGAGAGGTGCCCAGGCCCCACCGCTGTATGCTTTCAACAGTCTGTTCTTTTTCTAAGAAATGATGAACCATGCCATAATTTCCACTCCCTATCTGCACCATGTTCCAACCACCAAGAACATCAAAGACTCCAAATCTATAGACCGGGGGTCAGTGAGTGCGGTCTGTAAAGGGCCAGATAGTAAATATGTAGGCTCTCCGTTGCAACCACTCCACTCTGTTGTTGCTGCAGGAAAGCACATGTAAGGCGCGTGTTTACAGCAGACAACAGGTAAAGGAAGGGTGTGCTGTGTTCCAGTGAGACAGTATTTACAAATATAAGTGGTAGGTCAATTCTGGTTCATGAACAGCGGTTTGTAGACTCTTTGAATGGATCTACCTTATTAAGGTAGCAAAGGGATTACCTTAATTTTGTTTATTGCTTCATAGTTCTAATGCAACACAGAATGTAGATGCCAGGACTCTGAGCCATCTTGAGTAGGCACCATGACCTACCTTCCCCACATCCTACCTTCCTCCCAGAGTTACATGATGTATTAGCGCAAGTAAAACGGGTAGATACTCTCAGCACGGCCTGAGAGTAATGATGGGTATCATGGCGGTGACAGCAAAGGCGACGTTTTGGTACACACAGAGCTTGTGACTATGAGAAGTAATAATCACACACCTTGGAAATGTCACAACAGTACAGGTAAGGCTCTTAAAGGCCACCTCACTCAGTCCTTTCAAGTTACAGGCCGTAAACTGAGGCCCAGGCGAGGAGACGTGATTTGGCCAGCTTCATGGAGCCAGTTCGCACCACAGCTAGGACCGAAGCCTGATTTTCTTAATCTTAGTCCAAAGCTATTTCCACCACAGCACTAGGCTAAAAACAAGTTTTCACCATGGATCATATGTAGTGAAATCAATAGAGGAGAGGAAAAGAACAAACCACTTTCTGCCTTTTCACAACCCAAGGCCTTGCCTAGAAACTCTCCTGTCCTCCCTCCCTCCGCATCTTTCCTTTCTTCTATCCACAAGCAGTAGCGTGATATCTCTATTGCGTTGTTCAGTCCCTACTTGTCGTCAAGGACATAGTAGGTGCTCAATAAATGTGTGTTTAGCCTGGAATAAAAGGGAAATAATTCATGGAAAAGACCTCACGGAGCTCACCATTTACCAGGAGACAGTCTAAACACGCCCCTGTAATGCACTGCAAATGTGACGACCCCATGACATTTCCTCCCCTTTAGTCCTAGAAAATTGCCTTTCAGTGAGAAATCTTCCCAGCAATGTTTTCATTCCCTCTCTAGCTGCCCCTTCCCTCTTCAGATAGAGCACCTCTGTCTTTTGTACTTGCAAATGATTTGTGATTAGTTTTCACCTCCAGCCCAGGGGATTAGCCAGGGGACCTTTGATCTTCAGGTATCGATTTGCATCTTAAAGGAAGTATGATCTCATCTGGGCCAGCTCAAAATTCCATCCCTGCCCCCCAACCCCTGTCTGTTTACCAGCCCCGGGCTGGCCAGGGCCTCCCAAGTGGGGCTGAAACAACAAGATCAGCCAGACTCCAAGAGAAGGCAGAGGGAAGGTGGGAAAAGGCAGTTTGCTTTCTAAACACAGGCTGGTCTGCTATTCCCCCTTCCTGGAGTCAGAGGAACTGCCCAAGGTTGTGAGTGCACAGAGGGGACACTGGCAGTCCCTGGGTCCTGGCGGGAAACGGTGTATCAAAATGAACTGAGCACATGCTTGGGGATCAGACAAAATGAGGTGCAAGCCCAGGTCTGTCTTGAATCACTTCTAGCCTGTGCGACTCTGGGCAAGTTTTATAATCTCTCTGGCTTTTGATTTTTCTCATCTGTAAAGTAAGAATAAAAGCCTTAAAAAATCTATACTAATAACCATCCTACACAGCTAGTGTGAAGGAAAGCAATAATGTGTGTAAGGCAAAGTTTTAGTCATTGCTGTCACCTGAGAACATAAGCGACCAAGGGAAGGGATGTACCTGCCCTTTGCTTGTTTCCATTTCTGTATCCCCTGGTGCCTAAAACTGCCTGGCTCATAGGAGACACTCAGTACATGTTGGTACTATGAAGGAGTGAATCATCATTTAGTCATAACTGCCGTTGTGACTGTAACTGGGCAAGGATTCCTCATGGCCCACTTCTCCAGCCAGGCCCAGGGAAATGGAAGAGACTTACCAATGCAATTGAAGGAAACTTCCTGGCGGCAGAAAAGGGAGCAGCCATCGCCATTGATCTTATTCATGTCATCGCATTCTTCGCCTTGGCTTCTGTGGAACAGATACAGATAGAGGAGAAAGGTGTCATACCAGCTTCCAAAGCACCGCTGGACATGGAAAAGTCCCTCCCTGGCCATGAACTTCCCATGAGGCCTCAGATAAGTCCCTTCCCCCATTTGAGTCTCTGTTTCTTCATTGTCAAACTGAGATGCCTAAAAGCTGTAAATTTGTAAGATCCTACTATGTTTGTCTTCTTTTTTTTGTTTCTGATGACAATTAGAATTTCTGCTTCAAACTCATTCTCTGAGATCTTGTCGGTTAAGTTAGCAAGTCAGACAAAAGTAAGAAATGGATGGATGAATGAATAAATGAACGAATAGACTTCGCAGCACTGTGTCTGGAAAATGTCACTGCTGTGTTAAAACAGTCGGTTTAAAGACAATTTTGGTGTTTCTATAGTATAAATTGCTGTTCTTCACACTGCCGTGTTTCAACGCCCTCCCCTTTTTTTTCCAGAAGCCCTTAAAGGCCAAGATATGTTCCCATTCACATGCTCAGGTTTGGTCTTCCTCTCATCAGGAAGTTTTGCCTGCTCCATGGGATGTGTCATTTCCTGGTGTCAAGAATGCTTAGGCTGTGGAACTATGCTTCCTGGAAATAAAAGTGCCTCCTCTTGTTTATTTTAGGAATGACTTGCATTACCTAAGGATGATTCTGCAGGGATTAGGGTGGAAAGAAAATGAACAATGCTTTCTGACTTGAACCTAAGAGAAGAGAAGGAGGAATAATAAAGGAAAGATTGGATGAATTGCTTCTTTAAAAAAAAAAAAAAAATCCCATCCTTTGAGAAACAGAAAACCTGGGTTTTGGTTCTCATGTTCCAAACCAGCTAAGTGATCTCCAGCAGGCCACTTGATCTGTCTGGTCTTTCTATCTTTCACAATCTCAATCAATTAAAATTAAAAATAATTTAGAATGCCATGTCTCAGTCACAGTAGCCACATTTCAAATTCTCAGCAGCTGCATGTAGCTAGTGACTACTGTGTCAAACAGCACAGAATATACGTCCATCATTGCAGAAAAATCCATTGGAAAGTGCTATTCAAGATGCTGATTTGCAGTTTCCTCACAGGTTAAAATGGGGATAATTAAACCTACTCCTTAGAGTGGGTGCAAGAATGGAACATCACTTCGTATGACTGGCACGGTGTGTGTCACATAGTAGATGCTCAGGGAATCCCAGTTCCCATTTCCACTGTGTCCTGGGAGGTCTCTGCAAAGTGTGTGGCAGCTGTCCCTCCCTTCCCAGAGACCAGCTGGGACCTGTCACAGCATGGAAGAGACCTCAGACTTTTCGTTTCACCCTGGCAATTAACACTGGGAAATGTTTGTTGCTTTTAAGAGGTGTCAGAGTAGCAGGATGGTGCCTTGCCATCAATCCTTAAGATGGCTAGGACGCTGCACTGATCTCTGAAGAGCCACCCAGGTTCTCTCCTGTCTGCAAACCCATGAGCAAAGAAGTCCAAATTCCCAGCTGGGCCCCTATTCCAGTCTCTGCCAGTTAATCTTGCACATTGGATATTGGTGATGGCCTTGTTCTTCTTAGTTATTTCATGGGTTATCTGGGGAGAGAATTTTTTTTAATCTGGGCTGGGTTCCCTAAGCCGCAAAGAATACTTCTAACCCTCCTTCCCTCACCACCCAAACAGTATGTTCTATTGGTTTAAGCATAAAATTAGGGTGACCACAAATATCTTCTAGGCATGAGAGATCTATCATTAGACAGAGAGGTTCTGAAAAACCTTCTGTGACCCCACAGGGCTAGAGTGGGTGGCCATCTTCTCTGTGACCAATACCAGGCTCAGTCTATCACAGCACTTGTTCAACTGTCTGCCTTTGTCTGTTACTTGAGAACCCCCGATACTAGGCTTTAAGATGCCAGAGGAAGTGACAGAGTCTTTGCCATCCTAGCACCCCAATGCTGGCACAGTGCCTGCATCACAGCTGGATGCGTGCAGCTACTCCTTCGCTTGTTGGTTTTGCAGGGCTGTCAGTCACACAGCAAGGCCATGGGGAATCCCGATGAAGACCTGGGCCCTGGTTTCACATCCTGGTTCTGCTCCTTACTGTGTCTGTAAGTTTGAGAAAACCACTTTAATCTTTGTGTGTTAGTTGTCTCTTTTGTAAAGTATATAGTAAGGTCTATCTCCTATGGTTGTTGGAAGAACCCAAAGAGATGACCATGTAGCACAGTCCTTCATGCACAGTAAAGGCTCAGTTAATATTTATGAATATTACTTTCACTGTCATAATATTCGTCCAGGGTTTTCATCCATTAGGAGCCTGATTGAGTACTGGGACTGTCTGTATGTCTTTGTAAATTCCCTTATATACATACACATATATGAGGTCTGTCTGCAAAAAGTCCAGCCATTGTTAATATAAAGAGAACAGTGTGTGCAACATTAATGTAACCTGGCAACCAAGGAGCATGGACTGGACTGTGCATGCATGAACAATGACAACTTCACTGTACTAGTCATTGGCGGCAGTGGATGTTACTGAGTGAGCATGTGTATAGTGTGGCCGTCGCATTCAAAATGACTCAGTGAGTAGAGCAACAAATCTTCATCAAATTTTTCATTAAGCTTGAACATTCTTCTCTGGAGACTATCTGGATGATTTAGAAGGCCACAGCTATAGGCAACTGGTGGTTAGCAGCTTTATCACAACAGCGTGCCAGCTCCTGTATCACGTCTCGTGCAGAGTTTCCTAGGGGAAAATCACCCAGGTGACTCAGCCTCACTACTGCCCAGATCTGGTGCCCGGTGACTTCTGGCTTTTCCCCAAACTAAAATCACCTTTGAAAGAGAAGAGATTTCAGGCTGTCGATGAGATTCAGGAAAATATGACGGGGCAGCTGGGAGAACTGTATGAAGTCCCAAGGTGCCTACTTTGAAGGGGACCGAGATGTCACTATCCTACGTACAATGTTTCTGGTATCTTGTATCTTCAATAAAGGCCTCTATTTTTCATAGGACATGGCTGGATATATTCTGGACAGACTTCGTATATAGCAAATTAGCATGTATTATCTCCTGAAAAATCCAATTAGCTAAGACGCCATACCTCATTTTCCTCAAAGTTGTGTTTTCTGTTTGTGTTTTATGTTCTTGTTTTATGGGCGCTTGTTTTGGCTTGGGTAACTATTCATTAACTGCATTCAGTTTCTACGAAACATGTCAACAATTATTAGGTAATTGCAGGTAACTTAACAAGTATTTGATGTCTATGTAGGATACCAATTCTAGGTAAAAACACTAAAAAACTTTTGTTGTTAAGAATATTACTTAAATTAATAATAACAACAATAAAGCTTTAGATCAGCGAGAAAAATGACATTGTTTGCAGTGTTTCACCAATGTGTCTATATCTGGCTCCAAAGTGGAGAGACTGAGCTGGAGATCAGGTTCCACGTCGAGGGAGTTTCCTTTTTTATTTTGTGCTAAATTAGAAAATCCCAAATCACAATTATGGGTTTTCAGCAATGACCGCAAGTGTTTCCTGGATATACTGGATACGCTGCTCCATCTTGGACCCACAATGATGGGGCACTTTTCCCTGGAGACGGTCTGTTCCGTTGCTCAGCGTTCCATCAGATGACATCTGCGTAAAAGCTAGATATCTTCATGTGAGAGAGAACAGTGAGTGGCCTCCCTGGTCCTGATGTTGGTGTATAAAACACTGGAAACTGTCTCTTCACGTTTGGTTGTTGCACCTGGATGTGGATCTTACCTATACCCAATAGCACATCATTGATTTCATCCTCTGACACATGAGGAACTTTATTTTCTCTGCTTGAGGAGTCAAATTCTCGACAATCGGGCAGTTTGCACCTTAATTCAACACTTAAAACTCCTTACATGATCTCCTCAAGATTAAAATATTGACAATTCAGCTTTGAAATCATAGTTGCAGGAACTTTATGGCATGAATATATATTCTTGAGGTAACACCACTTCAGCAATCCACTTGAAATCATGCAAGCAATCATTACTGGCCTTATCAGTGTCAATATTTGTTTAAAAATGTTATTCCTTATTTCAAAAACATGAATTAGTACCTTTCTTGTAACAGCCGGCACACTTCAGTGTGTGCCGTGTGGGCAGCAGAATCGTATTCACCCTACTGTCTTTTTGCACAGATGTACTGGATAAGTACAAATTACTGTATCCAGTAATTTGCACAAATTGAAAAGATGTAATTCACTGGCCCTCATCCGATCATATGCACCACATTCACTATTCCCTTCAACACCACGCCATAGGCAGTTGCTGGCCCGTAACTGATGTCTGTGTGGAGTTGTTATGTGCAAACTCTTGACTTGCATAACTGTGTCAGTCTTGCTCCTAGCTGGTCCTCTCATCCCAATGCAGGGTTCCAGTTTGCATTACATACTACAAAATCATCGGTGCCAAATGAACTTGCTCTGCCCCTCCAGGGCTGGTGTCAATGATGAACTGACAGAAATAGTCACCCAGTACTTCTGTGTCACATATGTGCTACACCTATGAGCTGATGCACGTTCCGCACATCAGTGGTTTCATCAACTGTGAAATAAGTTCTCTTTACGGCACCCCTCCCCCCACATAAATAGTCACTGCAATTCCACATTGCACAGATATTATGTGACACCCAGCAGTGCCATTTAATGAAGGTATTTTGCCAATAGCTTGTTTTGCCATCCCCGCACATAATGTTTATCATTATATTTGCCAATAGTTTTAAAAGTCTTAGCAAGAGTGTGACTTGCAACTATGTTAGCGACAAGAAACACAATTTTAGCAATAAGGCACTTAACAGTGAATGATTTTTGGTCTCTTCTTCACTTCTCGGGACAAACCTATTTGATTTTGTGCCAAAAAAACATTTTTGGGCTTGTTCTAGGGGAAAAACTCAAAGGTTTACCTTTTTAAAGAACAATGCAAAGGTCTTAGAGGCTCCTTGTCTCTGTTTTGTGATTGTATAACATCGTGCCCTGTGGACACGGGGAAACATGGCCTGATAATCCAATTAAATCCACTTTTTCCACGTCCAGCTTTATATTTTCTAATCACATTTTCTCTTTTTGGCTGCTCGTGTGGAACCTTTACACTTACTCATTTGCCTCCCGTACTCTTTACATATGTTCACATTCAATATTCACTCTGGAGTACAGTTTACTATTTATGGTTTTAACATGATAGTGAGTTATAATATTTTGGTATTTTTATGAGCCATTGACTCATTTTATAAATTGTTGACATAACATGATACAACAGAACACCAAATACATACCCAATTTTAACAGATGTAACTGGTAACCAGCAAAGAATGTAAATGTGCTTTGAGCTAGATGCACTGTGACCTGTTGACTGAATGTGGGCTGGGATGGAAAAGACTAATAGAACCCTTGTCGTATGCATACATGAACTAAGAACAAGAGCATACTGGTAGTGCATAATGGTAGCTCTGTCAGTCATATAATACATACTTGAGAAATGCATGTATTCAAAAAATTATCATTGTTTTTCTTCTGAGAGTAGCAAACTGCCTGCAGACAAATTGATAGACTGCTGGGAATGACTAGTTACTCACAGCTCACACGCTGAAGGTATCCTATTAACTCTTCTCTTTAGCACCCTGGCCATCCCTTGGCCTAATATGCACCACCCCCCGCGACTTTCTTTAGCTAAATTTACTTACTTCTGAATAATGCCATCGCCACAGTACCCGCTTCCATGAGTGTATACGGCAGCAGGTGACGGCTCACTTTCCTCACTTCCGGAGATGGTGATGACCCAGTACTGGTACACACTGCCAAGACTTAGGTCTCTGGAAAACATAAAGAAAGCTATTAGCTATACAGACACAATGCAGGGGGCAGGCAACACTGATCTCCCTGAGTACATTCTATCAGTCTTTCTTAATTTTGAAGTCACATTCAGTTACCCAGTAATTTTTATTGTCTACTGGGGTGAAGGCACTTTTCTACTCAGGAAGGATTACACTAAAATGCACAAGAATGAAAACCAGCATCAGCTAACTAACAGATGACCATGAATATTACTGATACCCTTTATTAAATTATTAATTTAACCTTTATAATAACTCTGGTGGGTAAGACTCAGAGGGTATGTGGGCCCTAAAGAAGATGTGGGAGAATGCCATCCAGGGAAAATATGTGGAATAACAAGCAAAGGCTCAGAGGTGGGTAAATACCATGACTGATTCCGTGGGCCTTGTCTGATCTTTCCTCGTTGTTTTGAGACCTGATCACAAACCCCATTAACCATGAGTGAGCTTTTCCTTACACTACACATCCAGTGATTTCCCCCTGCCCCCACCTCCCTATGTCTCTTACTTTTGACCAAAATAATAATAATAATAGCAGTATCCATTGATTGAATGTCAGGCCTGGGGCTAAGCACTTTCCATGTACTTTTTCATTTGAGAATCAAAACAACATTACACAGGTACTAGAATTTTCATTGTTATTTTACAGATGATGAATCTGAGGCCCAGAGAGGTTAGGCTTCCTGCTTATGATTCTGTGTTCTGCTGTTTTAATAATCTTATCCCTTGCAAGGAGGGATCTTGTCTAGGAATTGCCATTCCAGGCACTTGTCCCTGCAAGATTTCCAACTGGCCTCGACTGCATCTCTCCTCTGCTCTCAAGACCTCCTAGTTCAAGGCCTGTTCTGACCTCCTCACTCTTAACCTTATACCAGATCACCTCCCTCCCTTAGTTAGCCCCTTCCGCTCCCTGCTTGAATTCATCCTGCCATCAGACGAACCTGGCTACTGCCAATTATCCTCCAAGGCACAGATATATTTATGTCAATTGCACATGAACAAATCGCCATCCCCATTTCCTTTATGACCATTTTCAAAGGAAAATGTGATTCCTTTCTTTCATTTCCCTCTGCATCAATTATCTACTTATTAATAATAAAAAAGTGCCATGGGGAAAGAACACAAAATGATAATGAAGAGAATTCCTATCAGATTCCAGAGTTGGGGGAGGGGGGAGGGGGGATTTCATAAACAAAAGGACAATGTCAAAAAATCTCAAGTTCTCTTGCCCATCTGTTGTTTCAGCTGTTGTTAGGGCTGGTGCTGTTTGGCTAAGGCCAGTAAGATAACAGGTGTAGGGGCAATGGAGAGGCAATGTCTCATGACTCTCAACACAACAACCATGAGATGGAGTTTATGAGGACTGAAGGGTTCAGGAAGGGCTCTATACCCTTCCTGAGAAGGTTGGGCTTATTACCTGAAAAGAGAGTTTATGTTAGCAGTGCTGGTGCAGATAGCAATGTTGGGGGTAGACCAGAAGTCCCTGGAGATTCTATTAGTGCTCTGTTAATGAAAACTAAGCAGGTAAAATGCAGAAAAATCTTGAGATATTGAATGGCTGAATGTATAAATAATTGTTGCCTTATAAACCTCTGGAATGCTAATTTATTGGATAATTATACACTTTCTTTTTTTAGTTTAGTTTATTCAATATTGTATCTACCTCTAGACTAATGAATATATAGCTCTTCTGCCACTACTTCTAAAAATGCAATATTGTGGTGGGGGAGAGACTGTTTCTCCCAGGGGACCATGAAGACACAGATACAGATGACACGCATTCTACAGTACATTCTTTTTGCTTTAAACTATGCAGGCGTGCTTTATATTAAACAAATATAATCATATTATGGCATAAAATATATTTTCTTCAGGCTACATCCCAGGCCACTGGGGGCATGCGGTCACTCTCTGAAGCAAATGGAACACTTCTGTGAAAATGTGAGTGTGAACAGTACTTCTCTACATTGTGTCTTTCATTTTGTGGTGTGTGTCCCAAATGATTTATGGCTCATGATATTAAGGTACTGTGATAGTATTTGTGAATGTTTCCCTCCTCTTTCCTATCTTGCCCTTCCCTTGTCCCCTCTTCCTCCTCCTCCTTTTCAATAAATACAACTTGTAAGGCCAGCAAACATGTGTTTCTATCCTGACTTCATCACTTACTCCTGAGAAGTCACAGGCAGGGGTTCCACTGCTCTGGGCATATTTCACATGAATCACAGACCTGGCCTCACAGCATTTCCTACAGGTTAAATATGAGAACATAGATAAAGCACACATGTGCCCTGCCTATGATAAATAGCTAATAAATATTAACCCTTTACTATTAATTACCGACATTCTCACTCACTGGAGTTATGCTGTGTTCTCTTTACTAGAAGGACTGGAGTAACAGATGACTACATGTAACCTTGGTTAGATAAACCCAGGAACGTGGGACACCATCTATTATATGTTTCCAGGCTTGATGCAATGTCTTTTTCTACAAGAACATTTGCCTGGAACATCCTCAGTGTCTGCCTGCAACTTGCTTTCTCTCCAGGTGGTTGTTCTAACTTCTCAAAATTCTGGATCACAGGTTTGTCTTTTACCTGGGGAGAAATCTGCCTCCTGATAATTTCCATCCACTGCCCTCCTTCTTACCCACTAGCATCGCATGGCACACATGTGACTGGTAGAGAAACCTTAATCACCCTCCCTCTTCCAACTGTGTGTGTGTGGCTCATATGTCATTAACTCACTGACGCCTGGGGTCATTATCCCAAGTTTACAGATGGGAAAATAGAAGCCCAGGTCACCCCCTTCATAAAAAGGTAGAGAAGGGGTAACAGGGCACAACTGTGATTAAAAAGATTATGTTTTCCCACTGATGCATTCTTATGATAAAACAACATTTTCTCCAAGCCCAAGTCAAATGGATGCTGAACAAGGGCTCTTTTCTCAGGAACTCAGGTAAGAACAGAATTCCCTCAGGACCAGCTAGTGGCTTCTGAAGGCTTTGCTGGAGGTTAGGACCTATTTCATGGTTGGTTTAAAAGTTGGACGTTTATTTCAAGTTGTTCCTTTCAGCTGCTCCTAAAACCATCTGGAAAGTCTTATACTGTCACTCGAACTCCTTCCCATCCATGCCTCCCAGAGGCATGCAGGCCCTGGGCCCTGGCAATTCTTTGCACCCACCCGCCTCTGCATGCCGTCCGCCTCCAACATCTCCGCCTTGACGGCCGAAGCAGCCTCTGGCTTGCCCTCCCGCCTCTACATTTCGCCTTCCCAGTCTTGCCAACACCATGCGAGTACCTCAGATCCAAAGCCCCTCTCCCACCCCACATCTTCTCACTTTGTGCAGGGATGAGCGAGCTGAAAAACTGCCCACTTGTATTTTGTTTGGAACCAAAATTTTACCACTTCATCTGAAGCACAACTACTTTCATCACTTCTGATTTCTTTCATGGGATTCTAGGTGCCATTTTAGATTAAAGAGAAAAGCTAACCTCAATTTAATCATCCATTCTTTAAACTGCTCCTCATATTAATTTCACATTTCTAGCTAATAGATTTAAGTTGCAGTATTTCAATGTGATGAGATTATTTGTATTTTGAAGGATTGGTTTCGAAGGGTTATTTTGTGCGTCCTTTGTATGACTTTTTAAAAAATGTTTTCAACATTTAGCTATTGTCTTTCACAAATGCCTTAAATGACATATCTGTCTTAGTCTTGCATTTCTAGTGATTAGAAACAAAAATATTGGCATTCTTCACTGGTATGATTTTTCCATATTCCTCCTCAGAAATGTCATATTGATGGTAATGTGTATCGAATTTGGGGTATGATCTTATAGGAAAATTTAGTTACAGATTGTAAAATCTTAAGAATACTAATACATGCACCCTATGACTTAGCTTTTGGCAAACATTTATATTAAAGTGTTGATGTGTAGTTAATATGGCGCACCAACTAAATCCCATCTGAAATCTGTAGGCAAGTCACTTCATTTCTTTGGCTCTGTTTTTTCCCTTAATCCTCACCCAAGGATATATTTTTATTGATTTTAGAGAAGGAAGAAGGGGGGGGGGTAGAGAAAGAGAAGGGGCCATTGATATGAGAGAGAAACATTGATGTGAGAAGGAAAAATCAATCTGTTGCCTCTTGTATGCACCTCCACCGGGGATCGAACCCACAACCTAGGTATATGCCCTGACCAGGAAGCAAACCTGCAACCTTTTGGTGTATGGGATGACATTCCAACCAACTGCGCCACCCAGCCAGGGCTGGCTCTGTTTTTCTACCTTTCAATTGGAATATATTGTTCTTGTCCCATACCCATATAATGATAAAATGAGAAATAGGAAAGTGCAATAGAAGAAGGAGAGAGAGCCTCATCGCATGGTGGAAACACCCCACTTTGTCGCTTCCAGAAAACCCTGTCTGAGCCTCTTGATCACCTACTGGTGGTGTACTGTCTCCATATCAAGCACTCACTTATCCCACTCTGTCTCTACAAATAGCCAGTGTAACTGAACTATGTTATACTTTTTCGAAACTCTTTCTTGTGCAATAATAATAGCAACTGTAATCTCTATTTGTTGACAACCATACGCCAGGCACTATGTCTAGTATTTTCTATGAATAACCTCATTTAATCAAACAACACTTCCTTGAATAATTATTCTCTCACAGTTCAGATGAAAACAAAAACAAACAAACAGAAAAATAAAACCCAATACTTTGGAGACTGAAGCTACTGCCCATAGCCACAACTGCTTCTATCGTGGGGCAGAGACTTGAGTCAGTTCTAACTAACTTCACTCCCAAACCAGTTCTTTCTGGAGGCAGAAGCTGTTATGAACTGGGAAAAGAAAAAAGAAAAGAAAAAGAAAAAGAAAAGCAAAATAGAGATTAAAAGACCTAGTTTTTAACCAAGTACAATTCACATTCTAAGGCCTGTCAGAAAGTTCTAGAAGTCAGGAGAAACACACATTCTCTGAAACACTACTACAAGTCATTTCCCCCCTCCTTCTGACCATCCATTTCCTTTTCTCTCTATGAAATGGGAATCTGGAAAGAATGTGGTGATCAGCCCTGTAACCCAGAGTTCTAATTCAGTGAGAAAAGCATTGTCGCATCTTTCTGCTACAAACTCCTCCACAGGCTAGGAGTTGCCTCAGCAGTTAAAAGTCTGCACTGAGAATGGATACAGTTTTGGACCTCCCACCCCAATTGCCGAAGCTGGGAGCCAGGGTGTGAGGGCCCACTGGGATGCCCCTGGCTCAGGAAAGGCCCCATGTTCGAGTGCGGCTATGGGCTAAGCATCAGAGGGTAAGGCCTGGGCACCCTGCATGCCTGCTTCCAGCCAAGAATGGGAAGAGAAGGAAACAATCACCTGTAAGCCTAAGGCGATGTGCAAAGGGACTGTATACATACCATTATTGTTATTTTAATTGGAAAATGTTCCAATTACATAGAAAGGTATGGAGAACACAATAACAAGTGTCCTTGGACTTATACCCAACTGTGCCAAATTATACCATTTTGCTGTATTTTCTTATCTTTTACTTTTGATGTAAAAGAAACTAAATATACTGTTTTGTATATTTGTTTTCAATCCACCTGTGTGCTTTCCCTGCATCCCATTTCTCTTCTTCCTATGAATGGTTTTTGTACACATGCTTTGTTTCATATATTTTAAATGTGTTAATGCTATATTATTATGAAGTTGGCTTTTTTTTTGCCCAGCATTGTTTTTGACATCACATGTATTGATACATGCAGAACTAGCTCATTATTCATTGACATAGGTATTTTACTGTATGAATATAACACTTTTTTAACCATTCTTTTCTTGATAGACACCTAGGTTGTTTATATTATTATCGCTATCATTATTATTTAACCATTTTGATTGTTTTTCCAATAATGTTGTGTTTTGTGTTCATATTCCTTTGTACATAGAGCAAGAGTTGTCTAAAGAAAATACAGCTAAAATGGTACTGCCAGGTTGAAGATAATTGCACCTTTGAATTCATTAGATATTGCCAAATTATTTTCCAAAATGTTTGTATTAATTAACATGCCTATCAACAGACTTCCCATTGCTCTAGGCTCTTGCCAGAATTTGATTCTGTCAAACATTTAATTTTTTGCCAATTTGGTTAGTATTAAATGATATCTAATTATTGTTTTATTTTGCCTTTCCCTGATTATTAACAAGACTGGCTATCATTTCCTGTGTTTGTTTACCACATAGGTTTCCAGCTGTGTTGACTGCTTGTTCATCACCTTTGCATATTTTAAATTGGGATATTTTTCTTTATTGATATGTGAATGTATTCACACATATACAAAAATCCTTTGCAATTACAGGTACTGCAAAATACCACTGCCAAATCAGTGACTCCTATTCTTTATTTTGTTTACACTGCTTTATTGAATAGAATTTTTAATCATTTTCTTCATGATTTGTGCTTTTCATGTCTTGTTGAATAAATGTTTCTTTACTCCAAGGTCATAAAATAGTCTCTTCTATTTCCTCTGAATAGTTTTAAGGCTTTTATTTTCACATGTATGGCTTCAATCATGTACGACATAGTTTTTAAAATGATATGTGCTAAGGATTGTTTTCCCCCAGAATATGGATGAACCATTTGTCCAGCATTATGTCTGCAGTAGTTAATTCTTTCACTACTGAAGTGTAATACCTCCTTTGCTATATATCACTCAGGGCTTAGACAAGTTTATTTCTGCCTTATCTTGTTTCATTGGTCTATTTTTTTCTATGATCTTATCCATCACAGTCTATTTTAATTTCCATAGTTTTACCAAAGTCTTGATTTATGCTACAAGCCTATGCTACAGGGACCTCTTTGCTTTTTCATGTGAATTTTAAATTTCATTTCTTAAAACGCCTGTTGAGATTGTGATTCCAATTCCATTGACTTTATAGGGGTATTTGAAGAGCAAAGAATCTTTGTCACACTGCATTCTCCCATTTACACACACAGTTTATTTTTTTATTTATTTAGGTCATCTTTTATGGTTTCAGTAAAGTTTTAAAGCTTTCTTCGTAAAACTTGCAATGATTTTTTATTAGGAATACATTCTAACTCTAGGCATTTTATAGATGTCAATGCTATTGTAAATGGTAGCTTTAATCTATCTATTATCTGCACACATACACATGAACCTGTATATCTGTATTTGTAGTGTCATATTTTGGGGCTGATAAAAAATAATTGAGTTTTATAAGTTGATATTCTATTTAGAAGTCCTCATAGGTTATTTTATTAGTTCTGATAATTTGTTGATTCTTCTTAATGTTTCTATGTAGTGTCTTACAGATGAGACTAATGATAGTGTGTTTCTTTTTAATTCTCAGATTTTTATTTCTATTTCTTGTCCACTCAGTTGCCAAGACTTATGGCTTTCCCTTTAGGCAAACTACACAGATAAAACGTGAGGTTCAGGGCTACTTGTCTAGTTCTCAATTCCGTTTTATTTCTTGCTCCTGGTAACATGTTTCTCTGATCTCAGTCATTCATTTTAAGGGATGCTAGTTATATCAGTTATATTTTATCTAGAGTTTCCAGACAGGTATTTGTATTGGAAATATTTGTAAATTAGTTAGTTCACCAAATTGTACATACTATTTTTAATAGAAACCTGAAATGTAGAAACCATCTGCATTGTTCAGTTGATTCAATGTAGTTCAGTAATCTGCCCAAGGTCAGGGAGATAATAGTTATAATGCAGAATTTAAACCATGCTGTTTCACTCTAGAACCCTTGACCTTTCCATTACATTGAGCTGACTCCTTGGATAAGCACACACTAGTGAGCAATGAGTTAATATCCAATCAAACAATGCTAGTTTAGAACGCTAAAACTATCTGAAGAGAAGGCAACCTCCCCTTCATTGCCTTAAAGTCTTTTAGGAAGCGGTTACCCCAAATAAATTATATTTTATTTCTTACATAGAATTTTAGAGAAAAATAGCTTGAGCCCTAACATATCTTTAGAATAAAAGCTGATTTTTCCTCAATTGAGAAGTGATAGTACATTATAATTGCTTTATTATAATTTTTAACCATAAGGATCCCCCATGGCTGTTTTAACAACTTAGAGCACTATGTGAAAGAATTTAAAATAAAGCAAAGTCATCACAAATTCCATCTTGTTGTGACAATTACCAAGAATATTCTGGTCACCTTTTGAATCTCTGAAGAACTCTTATGTATCTTTTTATGTATAAATATACACACATGCAATTTTCCATGAATATAAGATCATAAATCTGTTAATATAATTTCAGTTTTAGAGATCACGAAAAAAAGAAAGAGTATAGAAAATTAAATCCAGCTAGTTAGCTTTATGTAAGTTAATTATACTATGACTTTGACCACTTCTCCAAATTCTGTATCAATATATGTATATCATTTCATTTGTTCATCCATTCATTCACCCAAATAGCATTCACCAAGTCATCCCAGCTTCTCTTAGGTTTCTGGGATTCAAAGATCAATAAAACAGAGTCCTGCCCTTAGGACAGTCATATGCTTGTAGAAAAGAAAAATAAATTTAAACGGATGGCTTTAGCACAATCTAAATAGTGTAGGGGAACAATATGTGACCCAGGCTGAGGAGGAGCCTCCGAGAAGTGGCTTGGCTGGAGAAGGAGCAAGAGAAGCCACGCCAGGTGAAGGAGAAGAGAACTGGCTCTCCTGGCAAAGACAGAATCACTTTTGTTTTGTGGAAGACCGTGTTGGTAGCGATGTAGATAATCAGCCTGTGGGGAAAGGTAGGGGACCATGTAGACCTTGTGGGATGGAAGATGTAGAAATGAACTGGGTACGTGCTACGATGTGTTGGCATTAGGCTAGATGTTTTCATATCCTGTTACATGGAAAGAGAACTAAAACTTAAAACAAAATATCCTTCCCCACTGAGTGATTCTGGAGCTGTGTCATCTTCTCAAAAGAATTTATTTCTTAACATTTACACATTAAGGTTACATATACTTAGTATGTCCTCTATCTGATAATATGTACTTGATTCTAATTTCATCTGTGTATCACCCTGAATTCTTTTTTCTTTCTTTCTATTCATGTGGTGCTTAAAAATTTTCTTTATTCACCCTGAATTCTTAAGAGAACATTTTACTTTTGTTTCAGGATGCGAGGTCCTCTGGCCTTGCTTTTCACTGAGGGAGGGTGGCTGTTTAGGATTTGGGACCGAGAGCACAGTTAGCCTTTGGGGAGGAGGTTCTTGAGAGGCAGTCTGCCATCGCAATGGGTGTCCCCTGGAGCGCATGTCAAGAGGAATGGTTATGGCTCTTCCATTGCCTTTGGTTGTGACTTGGGTGAACCAGCTCTCCTCTCTGGACCTCGCTCTCCTTGTGCCATTAAAAATACTGTACATATATGGAGTTTCTGGTAAGAATCACCCAAAGATGAAGAAGATACCATCATTGGTCTCAAAGAGTCAAAGGGCAAACAGGAGGATAAATGAAGTACAGCCTGGCTGTAATACAGGATAGAGTTTGAAGAGTGCCAACACAGAGGAAGACTAAATAGGGGTTAGAAGGATGAGGAAGGTTTTGGGAGACTTCTAACACCTGGATTAGGTTGACTCTTTCCCATGGTGTCTTTAGCACCCCATATTTTTTCTAAAATTTGCCATATTTTGATTGCAGTTAGATGTTGAATGCATGATATTGCCTGATGCCTGTTAAGTGCTTCAAGGACAGAGGACAGGTAAGCCTTTCTTTGCTATGTATCTGTGACTATCACAGTGCCTGACAGACATAGAATAGGTTTCCAACAATATCTGTTGAATGAATTGAAGTTTGACACAGTGCACATGGGAAAATGTTAACAGACATAAATTATGAGTATGGTATTCCAAGCAGTAGGAACAGCACAAAACAGAACATAGGGAAACTTTTTTAGATGAAGAAAGTTCATTTAGATGGAACTTCAGGGTAAGTCAAAGGAAGGGCTGAGATTTTCCTAGAATGGTCAGTTTAGAATGTACATGAATGTCAGAAGTCTCTGAGGCAAGATGCTGGGTCACCGAGTGCTGGAAAGCCACTGTTGTAAAAGCTGGGGGCCGGACACGATGACTTCCTAAGCCCCCCGCCCCCTCTCCAGCTGTAGAAGTCAGAATTAGATGTGCCAACAGTAAGTGAGCCACTAAACCAGTGTCCACGCCTTTAGACGGCCGGGGCCCCTTCCACCCCCATGGATCCCTCTTCCCAGGCCTGGCCACCCAGTAGACAGCAGCCCTCTCTGCCTCACGTGCCCTTTAATAAAGCAAAGTTGTGATGCTGAGGTCCTATTGACAAGAAAGAATCTTTGTTTGGGAAAATGGACTATTGTTTTGGAATATCCACCCACTTATTTCTTCTGGTGACCGCTGTGAGCTCCAACCTATGGTCTGGATTAAACGAGTGAAAATTTTGAGATGTCAGGGATCTGAGGATCTGTTGGGCATTTGGAGCCCTCTCAATGGGAGTAGGGTGGGCCCCTCTCACTCAGGTAACATAGAGCTCACTCTTTGCACACTGACAATGCTGCCCTCCTTCTGTGTAAGGCTCAGGAAGCAGCAAACTTATACATGCAACTGATTAATTCCAGAAGCCTTTGATAGACTTGTCCAAAGATTTGCCCTGGTACCAATTTAAAACACAGTAGCCAATTTAATGCAACTAACAGTTTGCAGCCAAGGCCTTTGTTATTTTGTTTTAATCATCTTTTACCATCAATTGAAATGATTTTCTACTTTCTTGGTGCAATGAAATAAAATACAAGGGAAGGAATGGAAGGACAATGTGGAAATTATAAAAGATCCAGAGCTTCAAATCCTTGGTTAAGATAACAGCAGTCCTGAGACTTAACTGGTTGTTTGAGTCATGAGGAGACTGGAAGGAAAGTTAGGGGGAAACGCCACACCTGGATAGCATTAAAGACAAGGAGAGCGGAAAAGATCTACAAGGGACTCTTGTTTTTCCTGAATGCAACCAAAGGCGATGTGTGACAGCTTCCCCAAACACCCCTACTGGTGATGGACAGGTCTCTTGATTACAGAGCAGGGGCTTGTGACAAGCTGACCGGTCGCCAAGGCCTCTGGGAGCCCAAACACCAGATACCGTTGGAGGTAAACAAGGCATGCGGCACAGTGTGAAAATCGAGGCCAAGCGGGGGCCAGGGAGTTGAGCTCAGGGACCCAGTGACAGCTGGTGATTGAGCGGCACTAACTGAACACAGTTGTTGAGACCAGGGGCCAGTGGGGAAAGCAATCTCCTTTCTCCTCCCTGTGGCCTCTCTGGGTGGCCAGCAATTTTATTACTGGCAGGGGGCGAGCCCAACGGCATTTTCAAATTTGGCACCACATCTAAAACCATTTGGGGGGCTGGGCTTCTCTTTCTTCTCTCCCCCGCCCCACCCCACGAATGCTTTGGGTTCCGTGAAAGCCCGTGTGCAGTTAGCAAACTCCACTTCCCCTCAAATTTTGAAACCCATGTGCACTTGGGGAAAATGTAATCCTTATGTTTCTGATTCATTTACACTTAACTCATCAAAACGCTATTTTGTAAGAGCCATTTGATGTCTGCGAAGTCTTCTGAGCTCTTTTGTAAGCTTTGCTTCTTAGAAGCAGGAAGTCACGTTTCTGACGAGAGGGAGAACTTGAACCTAAAAGGTTGAGTTTGTTTTGAAACGAGGGCTCTTGGAGGGTCACGTGGCTCCCGAGCTTGGCCAAATGTGATCTCTCATTTCCTATACCACCCCCCTCACCAGCACCAGCTGCCATGACATTACTGATGTCAGCTCTCTATGATTTCACTCCGAGCTTCCAACAGAGACTTCGCAGTGATCAGAGGGAGCCGAGCTCACGTTTGAGTCCCAAGGCCTGGCTAAACTCCAGCACTTGGTTTAGTGGGGGAAGGAGCACCTAGATGGGGATTGGGAACCCAGGGTTCCATCCCTTGTTCTGCCATTAAAGGGCTGTGTGGCTCTGACCGAGTAGCCTCCCCTCTCTGGGCTCAGTGCTTTCATTTGTAAAGTAGCAGTGCATCGATGCTTCTTCCAGGTCTGTGAGTTTTTCAGTCTAATTCCTAGAAAGCAGGAGGTTTGAACACCTCAAAATTGTCTCCGCTTAAAGATTCTGGAGACTGAGGTTGTATGCAAGGGGCTTAGCTCCAGAAAGAAACACAAGAAGGCAGAAACAGAGCTAGGCGGATTCAGGTATCACTACCCCATGTTTCTCATTGTGGGATGGATACTGCAGCACAGAGAATGGGAATAAATGGCCTCAAGTCATACAGAAAACTAATGGCCAAGTCCAGCTTTTTTTGACTAACATCCTTGGATGGAAGTTTCCAAACTTCTCAGTTCACAGGATATTGAAACTGGGTGGAGGGAACCTCCTTCCCACTGACAACAAGAATGTGAAAGCCAGCATTAGCATGGAAGTGGGGACTGGCATTTCTGCATGAGGCACAGCAAGGTGGCGTCTGGCTTGTATTAAGGCCCATGAGTGAATGATTAATCCTGGGTAGAAAACAAAGCCCATACCTTGTAACGTTATAGGTATTAGTGCTACGGAAGATTAACCCCAGGATCTCCCCCAGGGGACCTTTTCAGAACGTTGGACTACACTGAGAATCAGTGGATGATGAAAACAGGTGGTCGCACAGGTCCTGCCCACCCCAGTGCACACCCACTCACCCACGCACACACTCATCCGTGTTCACACATGTGCACAGCCTCAAGCTCACCTCGACTGCTCCCGCAGCTCTATGGAGGGAAGAAATGTCACTGTTCCAAGTGAACTGTAGTTATATGCACTCACTGACTCAGGCTGGCCATCGGAAGGTCATTTTTGAACTCATCTTGCTCCTCTCCTCCCAACTCAAACATGCCTCTACCTCCACATTTTCAGGTCGGTGATGCCAGTAATACAAGCGTTTTCCACAGCCCACTCACGTGCCTCCTCCCTCTGATCAGGCATCAGGTATTTCCAATCCTTTAGCCCTTCCCCCATCCCCATGGTGACTACCCTACACCAACGCCTTCATCTCTTACTGCAGTTTTGGCAACATTGCCTCACTCCCCTTACTGTTTACGATCTGAGCCTCCATACCCACATATGCCCAGAGAGCCACAAATAGACAAAGAGCTGTCTTAAACCCAAATCTAATCAGGCTCCCTACCACCCACGGGCTGAAGTGCAGACCCCATAGCACAGCAGCCTGGACCATCATGACTGGTCTCCTCTCAACCTCTCTGGTCTCTTTGCTCGACCTCTCCACATCTTACCCCTCAGCCACCATGAGCAAGCAGCCTCATCTCCCCACCCGACTACACCCCCTGGCCTTAGCTTGGATACCACCTTTTTCCAGAGGTTCTCACTGATGCTTTAGGATGAGTGACGAGCGCCTAGCCCATGAACTTCTCTTACCCTAATACCTTTCTCACTGTTTTGTTACTATTTGTTTGTCTGTTTCTTACATTAATTCGAGGAAGGTCCTACAGGGCTGGGTGGGCCTCCATTGCTGCCCAGGGTATTTATCTTTACTGCCTAGCGCAGGGACTGTTACAAAGGCAGTGTTCAATAAATGCCTGTTGAATGAACGGAAGACTGACTGACATCATCTTGACTAATCCCTTCATTTTAAGGAAGAGAAAACTGAGGCCCCAAGATGGAAGATGAGAAAGGACCTTGCTGTAAGATTCTCTATTGTTCTTTTGATTCTCCAGTGGTTACTAATCCATCTTAGAGGTTAAAAGGAAAGTCTCTAATATACCAGATAGCACCTGTATTATCATGGGTTTCTGCCTGCTTACTGACCTGCCACAGTGTTGACTTGCTCATTCATTCATGCATGCATTATTTACCTCCATCTACTTGATGTCTGACCTTGCACGAGAAGCTGGATAATGTGGCAAATACTACCTAGTCCTGCCTCTAGTCAAAATGCCACTGAACAGGAAAAACATACCAATACCTTCTGGAACTGTCACCAAGGGAGAACTTGACAAGCCCTGAGAGGGAGGAAGTATGTCAGGGGGGAGCTCTAAGAGACCCAGGGTGCCTGGAAGGCTTTCTTTAGAGGTAGCCGGTCTCTGAGCCCACCGTCCAGACTTCCTGCCAATGGGACATGTAACTTGCTCCCTGCACGCCAACAGAATCAGGCACACTCAGTGACCTGAACGAATGTCAGCACTGGGAATGCCCTTCAGAGCCAGCTACTTCTGCCTTCATGTTCCAGATGGGGACTCGGGCTCACAGATGGACATAGACCAAGGGACACAGCAAAATTTCACAATAGCACTGGAATTCAGGTGTCCTGATCCAGTGTGAGCATTTTGGTGGGTTTCCTCTTTTTTTCCCCCCCCTTTCACTCAGCTACAGAGATTAAAGTGCAATTACCTTTTATTTCTTCTAATCCAACACCAAACCATAGTAACTCTGGTTAGAGTTGAGGGGAAATGGTTTCACATGTGTATGCGCATGTCTGCATGTTTGCCTTTCACACATACACTCCAGCCAGGCCCTGGCCAAGAATAAGCCTAATGAAAACCAAGCAATAGAATCATAAACATTTAAATCTTCAGAGTTGCCCAGACTGTACCATGTTCTTGCAAGTCTACTACCCCATTAGCTTTTCAGGACACCACCGGTGAGACCATATGGCCGGGAATCATCACCCACTCTTTCCAGGGGAAGGAGCGGAGGCTCAGACTGCTGATGGGGTCTGGTCAAGGTCCCACAGCAAGGCAGTCAAGGGCGAGCCTGGGAATCAGCTCTCCTGATTCAGAACGCAGCATCTCCAAAGTGAGTGCCTGAGGTTTCTGTTTTAACAGACCCAACGGACACGCACTAAGAGCTGTGCTCAGGTTTCTCACCATCTCCAAGCATAGACTGAATGGATTGTGTCCACTTGTCTGGCCGGTGCCCAGTGTGAGGTAACTTCCTCCATTCTCCCCACCTCTGTAATTACTCTCATGGCTGTTATTGTCCCTCACTTTCCTATTCATTTGTTTTCTTAAAAATCAGAATTTGGAGCTTCACCATCAAGTCCAGGCTAATCTACCTGCCCCCAGAGCTAACAGCTAAAGAAGCAGCAGGTGACATCAAGGATACCACTGCCACCTAATTTCACTAACCCACTGTTTACTAAACTGAATCAGGTACTAAACTGAAATCCATTTCTCCATTGCAGGAAATGACATTTCCCTCATTCTAAGTTCTGAAACCAGAAACGGCAGCCATTGGACATCATCCAGTACATCGCCAAGTCCTCTTTCTGCCATCTTTGAAACATACCTCCAATTCATCCATTTCTCTATGCAAATAATCATAATCTCTGGTTTGGACTTTATCAATAAGCCCTGTGTGGACTCTCACTCTTCCTCAATCCTTTCTTCACGGAGCACCTGTAGCAATTTCATAAAAGCACAAATCGGACTGACTCAGTCCTCTATTTCCCAATGAATAAATCCAAACTCTGTAATAAGGGCCATTTTCCCTTCATTTAAGGAGTACTTATACCCTTTATAACCTCTCTTAATAATAATCTTTAGTTTTTATTTTTATTTTTATTTAGAATATTTTTCCATTCAGCTTTCCTGGGCTCAATCCACTGAGCCAGTTTTCCTATCCAATTAAAAGATTCAGAATTACAGTGCCAGCTTTGAGACTGACAGGTCCTAAGGACTTGTTACTGAATAAATGAATGAGATGAATGAACAAACAAATGAACGAACGAACGAATGAATTTATCAACAGCGTGCTAGGTCTACCATTTCACTTCTGTGGGTCTTATTCAACATCTGTAGAAGAGACACAGCTATAAAGTCCAGTAGTGCAGCAGCCTGATGCATAGACATTTTTAAGATAAGAAATTTCAGTGGTGCTGGCATCAAATGGATGCTTCATACTTTCAAAACTGTGAAGGTACTTGCAGACAGTCAGCACTTTTATTGCTGCTCCTGAATCCGTAGATCTGTTGATTTTACGAAACCCTCTTGTTTACCCTCATGTTCTCGGAACCTGTATTTCATTCTGAGAGGTAGTTGGCCTAAGACTGATAAGAGGGAGTTATAGGTGGATGATGCCCAGCTTCCAGAAATAGAGTAAGATTGTGCTGACTCTGTGCCCTGATAGCCTGGGCTAGGAACAGAAGTATGAGCTCTGGGCTTGGAGAAACAGGTCTCACTCCTGACACTATTTCCCTGTGATGGTGGGCAGAACATCGGCACACAGGCTTGACCATGTTGGGCAGGCCTGGGAGAAGGCCTGGCCCAGGAGGAGGTCTACCCTGGAGGACGCATCTCAGCAACAGGTTACTGGAAACCATGCTGGTCTATGTCCACACTTCATGAAGACTCTTCTTCTTCGTCTACTTAAATGTTCAAAAAACAAATGAGCAATGTGTTACCTCCTGTGCGTTTGTTCTATTGCTTCTTGAAAACCATGAAAGCTAGTTTGGACATCTACTTCCTCCATCCATCGAGATGTCACAACATCCTTTGCCTGTCCTCTTAACAATGGCTGATTGTGCTCTATAGTTTGCCAGGCACATCGTTTGGGGTCAGGCAAGATGTCAAACTGGACCCTAGCATCTAATAGTTGTGGGACTTAAGTGAATGGTATCTCTTTTAGTCTTAACTTCCCCATCTAAAAATAAGGCACACTGGTACCTACACCTAATTGGTAAGCTTATAAAAGGGATGGAGCATATGAGGGGGAACCCCCCCAAAATGGAATTTATTTATTAAAAAATTGTGCAGTTATTCTTATATGTTTAAACTTCAGTCCCCTTCAAAATACTCTCCATTTAATGCAATATACCTACTGAGACATTTTTCCACTGTTCAAAATGCTTTTGAACTTGTCAATTTTGATACCTATTAGTGGTTCTGCAGTTTTTTGTTTCACCCCTTCCACATCAGCAAAACGTTTCCCTTTGAGGCCTTTTTATTCATCCAGGAAACAGTAACAACTAAAAAAGTTGCTCGGGGATGAGATTGGGTGAATAGGGAGGGTGGGGCACAGGGGTCGTGCCATTTCTTGTCAAAAACTGCTGAACACTCAGCACAGTGTAGGCAGGTGCATTTATAAATCACCCATAATGAAATGGGCAAACACATTGAAAGAGTCTTCAAAAAAAATTCACTGGAGCCGAATGCAGCCTCTCACAACACCACCAGCTGGTACACTGATACAGATGGGTTCCCACTCACCTAGCAGGGGAAGCCTGTACTACAAGATCATTTGGTTTTTTTGTGGGGTCCTCCCTTGTATACAATGTATTCACTACATGACAGCTGTTATTCGTAGTGATGTTAGTACTACTAGTACTATTAGAGGATGCTACTAGTTTATGGGAGGGTGGTTAACACAATGATTAAATTTAGGCTCCCAACTGAGGGCAGAAACCTGATTAGTTTTGTTGCCTATTTTGTCTACAGAATGTGGCGTGTTTCCCAGCACAGAAAGCATGGTAAATATGATTACTCAGAGTAACTTCATAAATGATAGCACCCTCTGGACTACCTGCTTCACCCTAGATTCTAATAAGATTGATAAATAAGAAGGCTGCCATTAAAATCCCAATTTAACAGATGGCAAAACTGAGGTATTAAGAGACTGACAACCAAACATAAATGAAAGATATTAGCAAGTCACAGAAGAGGAAATGTAAATAACCAGTAAGTAGGTGAAAGAGGCTCACTCAAGATGTTTAGTCACAAAAAACAGTTTAGTTCTGTCAAGTCCTTACTTCTTAGAGAAGTCCAAAGATTCCATACAGGCCCAGGCAACATGGTGCCCAGTGCAGAAGCAAGTCGACAGTCAAGTTGAGAGACAGAATCGTTCCTGCTCTTTCTTCCCAGCCACGTGCATAAGGAACTGGCTGTGTAACTTGTGTTGCTGGACTCCAACACTGGGTCACAGGAACTGACTGTGGGTCAGAGGCCTGTGGCTTGTAGGCCTGCCTTCTACTTGCTCTGTCATGAACTTTTGCCAGCTGGGATGCATGTCTGAGCTCTAGAATTCTGTCTTTGCATTATTGCAACAGGAAGTGTTGGGATTGAGAAGGTGGAATTTGGAATTACCTGGCTCTGCCATCATCCAGCTAAGTAGTAGGTTGGAGGAGTAAATTTTCTGAGCTCTAGCTTTCTCTCTGAGCTTTACCAACTTCATAAATATTTGTAAGGCACTTAAAGCAGGGTGAGTATTTAGTAAGTGGTATTATTATAATTATATGATTATTGTCCACACAGTACATATTTCACTAGGGCATCCAGAACCAGTGAGGTCCACTCTGGGTACTAATTCTTATAGGCAATCTCAGCAGAGTCCCTTTTACTTAAAAAAAAAAAAAAAAAAAGAAGTGAATGAGTCACCTGTTACCTAAGAACAACATCAATCCACATCGAATTGCGTAACATGTTTTCCCTTCATTTTACACATAGGGAAATTGAAGCCGAAATAAGTGACGCAATGTGTCTTAATGTCACATGGTGAGTTAGTAGCAGAGCTGGCGCTGGTCCCCTTTTCCTCTGCTAGTGTCACTTCTCATTCAATGAAGGGATTTCTATTTAACAGGAACGTTCCACATTACTTCCTTGTCCTGGCCAAAAGCAATCTGTCTTCTGGAAGCATCCACGGGGAAAGCACAGAAGCCTGTCCCTTCATCAATGTCATACCTTGGGAAACTATCTCCAGTACAGATAACAGAAAGAATAAATATTTTTGCTGAGAGAAAAAAAATGAAGACAAAGGTCAAAGGGGATCATGTAATGGGTTGAGTCAGGGAAGGAAAAAAAACCACATTTTTTTTCTCCCTCCTCTTTTTCTCCAAAACAGTCTTTATATAGAACTTGTATATGAGCCAATTTATTTGATATGGAAAAAATGTGAAAGCAGCAAAATAAACACACACACATACACACACAGAGGTATTTGTGTTGGAGTTCAGAACTTGAATTACTAAGAGATAAAGGAGTTGAAATGGTAGGTTGACTTGGAATGATATTTCACTCTATTCAGAGCCTCAGAGAACATTCAGGTCAGGAAGCCCAGCCCAGCCCACACCAGGTCTCCAATGAATTCCTTGAGACTCCAGAAAGCAAAGAAAAAGACCAGCAAATGCCTCCTATTAGCCCTTGTGCTTATCACACAGTAGGGACTAAAGAAACATTTTCTGAATGAAAGAACAAATGGTGCACAAGAGCATGGACCTCGACAGCGGTGGTTTTGGAAGCAAATTGGCACAGGACTAGGCCTTTTCACTAAGTCATGAAGGTCTTTAGCATTAAACTGTGAGTGTCTATATGAAAGACATCCCTCTAATCTCCACCTCCCAGTACAGACTCCAGCACACAGGACATTCTCAATGCCTGTTTGTAGGTTAAATGAGTAGTTGTATGAGTGAAAGAGACCTTGCAGATTCCTGTGTCTTAGAGATGATTTAGGGCAGTGGCTATCAAACTTTAACCACAATCAGCCATCGGGAGAAGCCCCGTACTCAGCGTTTCTGATTCAGTCATCTGGGCCGGGGCCTAAGGACCCGGCTCTCTAAACACCCGCCTGATGTCCATGCTGCCGGTCGGGGGCCATACTTTGAGAACCTGATTTAGTACAGCAGTTCTTAAACTTGTCTGTACATTATAATTGCCTGGTAAAATTGTAAAAGTCCACTGATCAGGCCTTAGTCTTAGCAATTAAGTCAATACCTGGGAGGGGAGGGAAGGGTTGAGAGAGTATGCAAGTTGGATGCAAGTAATTTAAAAATGTCCCAAGTTTTCATGTTGTGCAACCAAATTTGAGAACCACTAATCCAATGCAACCTTCTTCTTGTAGAGGAGGCCTCTGAAGACCAGAAAGGGTAGGCAGCAAACCTGTGATCACACAGCAAGTTAGTGACTTAGCTGAAAAGAGAACTCAGGTGCTTTTACTTCCTCAGTTTAATTCCCACCATTCTATACTTATCAACCAATGCCAGCTCTCACAGGCTCATAACTTGAGGCAAAAAATGAAAGCTGTGTTTGAACTGAGGTTTTAAGACATGTATTATTTATTACTTCCATTGTTTTATAAAGAAATTTTAAGTGGATGCATATTTATGAAACTTTATTACTCTAGACAAGTTAGGAGATGGAAGAGACAGGGTTATGGAATATTTTCAAGGCAGGATGATTCTTTAAATTTTAAGTACATTCTCAAACACAAACCAAGTGCTCCCTCTGAGTTCTTAAACAGATGTTCTTCATCTCTGAGTCAATGAATGGGCAAGGGTTTGCTTGTGATGTGCACATTAATTGCTGGCATGTAAAAGGAAGTGCTGGTAAAGTGTTTGAAAGTGGTTCTGTCTCTTAAAAAGATTAAAAGTTTCCTCCAGAACTTGGTTTCTATTAATGATTGGCTTAGTAAATATTTTCAAGTAGACAGAGCACAGATTGTGTCTTATATCATCTTAGAATCAAAGAAAGAGCCACAAAAGGCCCATAGAAACCATCGACTTCAACATTTTCATCACACAGAAGAGGAAATTGAGGCTCAAAGAGATTGACTGATTTATCTAACATTAGTAAGTGAACCGGCTGGAATTAAACACAAGGCGTCTGACTCCTGAGCTATTGTTCTTTCCAAATACGCAAAGTACCGTATTCCCTACCAACCTCTGTTGCACATAATAAAACTTCAACAAATGTTTGGAGAGCAACTTCATAGGATCTTGGTACCCAAATGAGGTGGCTAAAGCTCCCTCACTTGTTAGGTTAAAGCAGAAGCTGGAATTGCATCATTCATTGAACACTGGTTAGGCACACTGGCTTAGGAGTCACCACTTCCTAACTGTGATATTGGACAAATGACCTCACATCTCTAAACTGCAGTTGTCTTCTTTGCAAAATGAGAGGGATAATAGGGCTGTGGATGCAGAGAGGATGAAACATGTAAAAGATGTAAAGACCTTAGCCTATTGTTTGGCATACAGGAAAAGCACTAATGACTTCATTATAATGTGGCCTCCCTCATAAAACCTAAATACTGAGGATGGTTGAGGAAGGTGTACTAGGGAGGTGCCTTAAGACATATACATATATTATGGAGAAACACTATGTCATATAAAAGCACTGGGTATTGAAAAGCATCATGGAGATCAAATGGGTTTCACCCTCCACTTCAGGAAACAAATCAAGGACCATGGCTGGTGATGTTCACCCTCCAGCAAAATTTTCATAAAAATACCCAGGAACGTGGCCAGTTCCCAGCCAATCTGCTCTAACTTCACCTTTCTCTCACCCACTGAAAAAGCAATCGGAATACATGAATCTCCTTCAATTTAACATAAAAAAGAAATCATTAGCAAACTTTAATTATTCTTTCCTTAGTAATAAATGACTTCCCCACTGCTAATCTCATACAACTGTTGGGAAAATTTACTTTCAGAAAGGTTGGGATGCTTAGAGTCACACATTAGAGCTATCACCAAAATCCAAGCCTCCTGGTTCCTTGTCCATTGCTCTTCCCGCCATATCAACTCTGCCTTGTTACGACCATTCTATACATAATGCCACATTATGAATCTCTACACAAGTCTGGCTGTGATGAACCTTCTTTGAGTCCAGGATTCTCTGAATTTCCTTTTATCCCTCCAGACTGTACCCACTTGGTCCTCTCCCTGTCCAGAAAGCACACTTACATGTCTGTGAATCTTCTATTGAGATGTAGCACGGAGGCCACGTCCATCTGGAGAGGAGGGTCCCGGACCACCTTGTACTGAAGGGGCTTACACTCAATGCAGAGTGGGCTGTCTGCAACGGAGGTCAGCATGGCAGCATCGATCTCCAGGTGCTCGTCCAACGTGTAGATCTGGATGCCGTACACCTCCTCGCCCACATCCCGGAGTTTGATGGTCAGTGGAACATCACAGAAGACATTCTGAGGGCCCAGGGAGATGTTCTTCCCCGTAGTAGTCAATAGTTTGATGTCATTGACAGCCCCACTAGAGTCCCAGTCAGTGGAGACAAAGGTCACCCAGATTGTCAGAGACTCGGGGACCAAAGGGTAGTGGAATTCCAGTTCAAGATAGCAGCCTTGTGGCTCAGGGCAGGCTGGAGGGACCGTGTGTGGGTTGACAGCTGAATTTGGGCTCCAGGTGCGGACACTGGACTTACAGGGCTGTTCAACATCTGGATGACCTACAGAGAAGAGATGAGGATATGAGTTCCTGAAGAATGGATCTTCAGTATGATCCTCAGAGCGGCCTGCAGACCTTAGGAGAGGTTGGCCTGACTAGGACTCAGACAGAGAGGAAAAGAAAGGGAAGATGCTCAGTGTTTCGGTGAATCAGCTGTAAGCACAGGATCCAGCTGACTCCCACCACTGCAACAGAGATCTGACATGAATCACCAGACATTTGGTCAATGTTATATTCAAGTAAGTGTTCTACAATTGAGTTAATACCCAAAGTTTTCTTGCTCATCTCCCACTTGATGGCTTCATGCCTAGGATGGAAAGAAGAAAGGGACAAATATTTGTCAAACACCTACTCTGTCCCATAAAATTGTTTAACTCTTATAAGGACTCATTTCAGAGGTGAGGAAATATGGAGTGAAATGACCCACGTCTTACAGCTTGAAGTGTAAAGGTCAGCATTAGAAGCCAAGTTGTCTCTTCTGGAAGTTCATACTCTTTATATTTACTAATGGCTGCAGGGGCCACTGAAATAAACTAGAAATTCCCATGGTGCTGCTTTTGGTGCAACTTGCTTAGAATAACAGAAGGGCCAGAAACCTTCAGCAAAGACGAGGTGAGCACGGATAGCTTCTGCCCCTCGGACTGGGGATTCTGGGAGGAAACTGTCTAGAACCATGAATGACAGGGCTGGAAGGCAGCCCTGGAGCCATCTTATCTCTCCTCCTCCCTGTGTCTACATGAGGTCATTCCATACCAAGCTCTGTCCAGTCTAACTCAGGAAAGGGAGGGTTGGGTGAGGAGCTGCAAGAAGGAGAGAATTTTCTGCTCTTTCCTCTTGGAGACTGCCTCATCCCCACTGATCTCAGACTGCAAGGACTTCTGAATTTTTCTCCACTGAGATCATTAGTCCTAGACCCTCAGAGAGCTCTCCTCTTCACTGCTGAGAATAGTAATCAGGACTCAATGTAGTGATTGGCTCTAATTTGTTTCAGGGAGTCTAGTAAGAGATAAACAGATCAGATGGTAAAAGCAGGATGGAGGATCTTAAGTGGTTCTATCTGCCACATTTTTTTCATGTTGAGCATCAGTGGCTGGTGGAGGGTGGGGATGCTGGACATTTCTAAAGCAAAAGGGAAAAAGCAGTATTTGTCAGAAAAGGCTTTTTGATGCTGTTACAGCATAACAGGAATCACTGCAATATAAACACTACGAAGTCATTTGCGGTGGTGAAGCTATTGCAGTGAAGTTGTTGTAAGTGCCACCAATCTCATCGCGTCTGGCCACCAAGAGGGAAGAGAGAAAACATGAAGTGGAGATGGAGTAGAGAAGAAAGATGGGGCAAGAAAAATTCATAGAGACGGATATAACACATCAGAACATGGAGAGATGGGCATAGCTCTAAGATTCCCTCCACCCCTCCTTGGCTAGGCTCATTCACCTACTGCAGCAAGTGCTGGCCAGAACTGATCAGGAATTTTGGTCAAAGGCACTCCCCACCTGAGCTGAAGCCTTTCTTGCTATCTACTCTGCACCCCATGGAGTTTCTGATTCTCTTGACTGTGTGCCATTGACATACATATATCACTTATTCATTCAATAAGCTGTACTGAGGGTAGCACTGTAATATATATGAAGCACATGCAACAGCCATTAATTAATTCACCTGCTTGCCACCAAAATCCTGCAGGATCATTATCATTTTTGTCTCTGTGCTGTAGTTCTGTTCCACTCAATACCCTACAGCCTTTTCCTGGTCCACAGATAGTGAACACAGTGGGTTCTCAGTATGTATATGTTAAACAAAGACTCTTCTGTCTTATTAATACAAAGTTAACAAGACAGAAGAAGTTAGTGCCCCATGGAATATTGGAATGTGCTGCATCATGGTGAGCACCAGGCGAATGCTCCACTCCCTCCATGGGCTTCCTCCTGGAACCGGCGGGGGCTGGAATGATCTTTCTCCCTTCCTTGGAGAAAACGACTGTCAGTGGTGGGAAGCCACAAGACAGCAAAGATGACAAATTTGTTTGGCTCAGGCTTTCTCCCTGGTTTCTGTTATTCAACAGAGGGACCCAACGCTTTTCAAAGGACAGGAAGGCGAGCCTGGTCATTATGCTCAAGTAAGTAGAACAGGAATGGAAATCTTAGCAAGGCGGGTTACCAGAGACAAACGTTCAGATGGAAAAAAAAGAGCCTCACATGTCACTGAGTCCAACCCATCACCAAGGCAGCAGTGCCTTTAACAGTATCAGGCTGCACAAATTGACCATCCGCTATGTGCCCGGCACGGTGCCAAGCATGTTACATGCCTCAGCTCTTGTCATCCTGGCAATAAGTGTATGATGCAGGTCTTATGACACTCATTTTCAAGAAGAGGAAACTGAGACTCCGATGGTTAAGTAATTAATTCCCTGATGGGGAGTAGAATATTATGTGATACTGTTGGTCCAGGCAGCGCGCCAGGCTTTGAAGCCCTGAAAGTTGGGTTAAAATATCAGCTATCCAGCTTCACACTGTGTCACCTACTGTAATATTACCTCACAGGCTTGCTGTACCGCTCAAATGGGATGAAATATTTAATAGATGCTTACACATCTCTTAGCTCTGTTCTCAAAAGTAAGGTGGGGTTAACAAGGAAAAGCTTGCGAGGAGGTGGCATTCCAAACAAAGAGAACAGTGCGCAGAGTCAGTGCAGATGACTATGGTTTTGAGAGCAAAGGGAGAGGAGCAAGGGATAAAGCTGGCAAATTAAACAGAACCCAGATTATGAAGGGCCTTGTGAGTCACTTTAAGTGAGCTGGACTTTATATTGAGAGAGATGGGGAGCTACTAAAGAATTTTAATCAAACAAATGAAAGTTATCTTTTAGAATAACCATTGTTTAGAGGCACAGATACTCTCTATCCATTTGTCCACCTAACCCACTCCTCTCTCCATCCACCCACCCATGCATTCAAAGAATAATTACTGAGTGCCTGGTTTGTGCCTGGGTTGACTAATGCCAGAGAAAACACGTTTCTAAAGACATGGCCTCCACCCTCATGGAGCTTCCTGTCTAGTGGAACCAGTTAGGACACTTTTGAACTAATTCCTACAATGTACAGCTGGACCATGGAGAAAGAATATTACAGGAGATGAGGAAAAATCAGAGTTCCTCCTAAGGAGAAACTGATTAAATTTATTGATTAAATGTATGGTTGAATGCCTTATTAAATTGATTAAATTGTATGGTGGTGAGGCAGGGAGAAAGGCTGAGAAAAGGAAAAAAAATCAAGGAGTTAAGGAAAGAAGGGAAAAATAAGAGGGAAAGGGGAAAAGGGAGGGGGAGAGAGAAAAGTGCAAAGGTACTTTTACTTCATTATTCATATATATCCTCTCTATATATGGTGACGTAATGAAAAATCACATGTTTATATAAGCTGTCCATTAGAAATGAGGCCAAATATGTGTGTAAAATATATTTATACATACTTATGCTGATTTAAATTTACATTTATGAAGATCTATACAGACATCTATTATATATTTATGTGTATATACACTGCAGCTGTTGACACAAATATAGTTATAAAAGCTTGGAGCCAAGTTTTTTCCAGATGAATACTTCAGCACACCTGAAATATTCTAGGCAGTAAATGGGGAAAGACTCAAATAAAGAAGAAAAAAATAGGAAACAGTGCCATGTGTTAATCTCTCATGGAAAACCCAATGCTTGTAACGTATTAGATGCTTGCGTAAGTGATCTTAATTGGGATTTGAGCCTGTCAGATCTAGCTATTTAATTACTGGGCTACCAATGTAGTGTGGTATTGAATACCTCAGAAAAAATTTATCTATGAAATATAGTTTTTGCTAAAGAGATAGGAAAACAGGGTTTCTTTTCATTACAACCACTTTCTGTGGACAAAGGCAAGAACTCCTGGAACCGCATTTACCTGAGGTTCATGGGATGGAGTTAATAAGACATTGTGGATATTCAATCAATATGTTAAATGAAGACTCTTCTATCCTGTAAATATGGAGTTAAAGAAGTTACAACCACCTGGAATATTAGAGCTAGAAAGGGCCCTCGTTCCGTGGAGGGGACGCTCTCTTCAGAGAAGCTAAGTGACTCCCCCGGGGGCACAGAGCACAGGCTGGAGCCAAGGTCGGTCCTCTTTATCCACCCCGCCCCCACGCTCTTTCACCAGCCCCGAAGACACGTCTGGCATTGCTCACGGATTTGAGAGTTTTATGTTAGTTTGGGAAGTCCAAAAACTTAAACACGCAAAGATAAATAGGATGAAAATGAGTTGAGAAATAAATTGCAGAGTTTGGCTCATGGAAAAGTTTATTTCTTCAAGGATATTAAAAAGAGTCTGAGCCAAAGGGATCACAGAGCTTGTAATAGGATGCTCTAAAAAAAGATTCACGTCTTTTCCTGGCCTGCACGCACTAAATTTACACATCCTGAAGGAGAACCCGGGGCTGCTGGGCTTCCTTGGAGGCCTGAGTCAGCTCAGAGAACCAGGGGGCTCGGCGTTTCCAGTTGAACTCACTTCTGCACATCATGCTTTAAGAGGGTCGGGGACAAACCAGGACCAGACGCAACCAATCAGCAGCTGGGTTGGATGGAGGTGTGGGGAGATGTCTGGAAATTATTTCATTCACACAAGTGGTAGAACAAACCAAGATGATTCCAACCAGAGGCGGCTCAGGGGAGAGTTCTGCTGATCCTACCTCCCAAATATCTCTCAATTTCGTTGACTCCTCTCCATTCTCATGACCACCAACCTCATCCAGGCCACCAGAATACCTGTCCTGGATTCCTGCAACGGCCACGCTGCTGCACCCTTTCCAGCACGCTCCCCACCACCCCACTCTCTTTCCCTCAGAGTAACCCAAGCCACCTTTACAACACGCACATCGCACCGAATCCCAGGCCCCTGCCAAGGCACGTGGTGTCTCCTTACGGCCCTGTGTGTAAACAGAAACCATTCCTCGCCTGGTCCTCATACCTCTCACCTAATCCAACCTCTCCCCACTCCACACCTTGCTCTTTCTGCTCGAATCCATTTAAGCTCCTCCAGCATTACTGAGGAGCCTTTGTTCCGGTGGGTCGTATCTATTAGTAGCTACCATATTGTAAGTTGAAACTGAGACATTTTAAAATACAAGAACACACAAGCATGTGTTCCGTAGGCTATCAGAGTAGTAATGACATCACATTTCATGGAGCTACTGAAAAGCTCTACTATACTTTCAGGAGAGAGTGACAGTGGAAAAGGTAAGCCTTTCGTGGTATTATTATGAAAATAATTTTAGACTTTGAGGACACCCTAAAATGTCTCCAGCAACCTCATAAGCCTCCTGGTCACACTGAGCAACCCACTGCTGCAAGCACAACGAACGTCTTTCGCATTCTCAAATGCACCTTGCTCACTGGGATGGTGCCATCTCCCAGAAAGCCTGAGTCTCCAATGCTGGGGGAAGTCCCTCTCTCCTGGTCCCCCGGCACTCCATACTTGTATTAGCACAGGCCTCACCACACCGAAGGGTGAGTGCCCATTTCCTGCTCGGACTCCAGTTACGGCCAGCGCAGCCTGGCGCATGGGCCCAGCACAGTGCCTGGCCCGCAGGTCCCATGGTGGTCACAGATGAGACTGGTTCGCTCTCTGCAAGCCCAGAAAGCGCTGTGCAGTAAGAGATACACACTCTCTTCTGTGAGAGCTCAACATGGGTGAGGTTTGGGGGAAAAACTCACAACCACAGATTTCAGGAAGGGCTTTCTAACAAATGGAGCTAGAACAGGAAGGCCAAGAAATATGCGCACTGGTGCTAGGAGAGCCTCCGTGAGGGAGGAGGGGCACGGGGGCTTCTGGCACCCGGGGGAGAACCGGAACTGGATGACCCCAAGCGTCCCATCCAAGCCTGACGGCCTGAGACTCTGTGAGGCTAGGCTGCGGATTTCTCCAGACACCCCTCTTGCTTCACATTCCAGACGGGCTTGTTTAGAGTTCCCGACTCTCATTTTTATTTGAAGCTACTTTAGAAGATGAACTATAGTGTTGTCATTTTTCTCCTTCACTTGTCTCTCTGATCCCTCTACTGTGCTTTTATTCTATCTCTGGCTTTTTCTTTTCAGACTTCTTTCTAAAAATACAGAGGAAAACAGAGGAGTTCTCACTGAACCTCAATGAGGAATCAGACCCTGCTCCCTCTGAGGGACAAGCGTCCTCACCCAGGGGCTGTTGGCCTGAGCTGACCTGCACAGGCGCAAAAGGCATGATGGGGCGCGAGGGGAGCGTTCTAAGTGTGTGTGTGTGTGAGGCAGAGTGAGGCAGAAGCCTGAGAAGAAAATGTGGGCTCTTTCTCTGTCAGCCTGGCTTCAGGAACTAGGTTGGAGCCCTAAAGCAAGAGACCTAGCAGAAGGAAACTGAATAGGCAATAGTCCATGAGATTCTCCAAGTCCCAAGCAGCCTTGTTTCAGGGACACAGTGCAGCAAATCACTGGGCAAAAGGCACTCTCTTAGTTTCTATAGAAAACCAGGTGCACCTGGTTTTCACCTGAACCAAGAGAGCGAGACTGTAAGAGAACGTAGGGGTCACTGGTCCCTGGGACACTTGGGAGACTCCCCCTGAGCCCAAAATAATGGCAATTATGAGGTGCATCCCTGAAGGGTCTTGCAGATAAATGGATCCCCAAAAGAAAGGCACATGGCAGAATCTGGGAGGAAAAGTTATGACATGTGATAATGCCCGGGTATTCCCAAAAATAACTAAAAAAGAATCAAAGACTATTGATGTCTTAAAGCCCCCAAATCTGTGTATTGATTCTAAGGTGACCTTGTTTGTACCCACAGCCTGTGAAGGCCTGGAGGTACATGTAACACACATACGTGCTGTGTCTTTGTCAGGTGTTGTGGCCTTGGCATGTATTTACTCTCCCAGTGCTTTTGTTTCCTTGTATGTAAAGTGGGATGATATACTTAGGACAGTGCAGACACTCAAAAGACACGTGCTGAAGAAAGGCATGAACACTGGCCTTGATGCTGGGCCAAGGGCACAAACTCCCAGTCATAAGATGAAAAGGTTCTGAGGTTCTAATCTGCAGCACGGTGACTCTAGTTAGCAATACTCTGCTGTTGCTAAGAGTAGCTCTTAAATGTTCTCACTCACAGAAATATGCCAGGTGATGTCTGTCTTGACGAACCTTATCGTGGTGATTGTTCTGTAATAGATACACGTATCAAATCATTATGTTGTATACCTCAAATTTACACAATGTTATATGTCAGTTATATTTCAATAAAGCTGGAAAAAAAACACAAAAATTTCAAAATACAGGCCTTGCAGTGCAATCTTAAGAACGAATGAGACGGAATGTGGAAGAGACCTCTGAAATCATAGAACCCAAGATGTATCAAAAGTGGGGTTTTGGGGTACCTAACCTGTACATAATCTTCCAGGCTGGCTTACCTTCTGCTTCCCGGGGACTCCAGTGTCCCGATGGGCCACAGGGCATCGGGGAGGAGGCATTGAAGGCGTACTGGACCAGGATTCTCCCTTCCAGGCAAAGGTCGCATGCTGATCCCAATTCTCTAGGAGGCCAAGGAAAGAAGGAAAATGCACTGACTTAGGAACAGTTGAGTGAGCCCCTGACTCCACCTGGCCAAAGGCAACAGGGCAGAGGGCATGACTACGTTGTTACCCCCTTTTCTCCCAACACATGCCAAAGCTTCCAGAATATGGTGAACTAAAATGTCTTCCCATTGCTCAGCAAGGACCTTGTTGGGACCTAAGTAGCTTCCATTCTATTGGTGGATACACTTCTTTAATTTCAAGCAGCACCAAGTCAATAAGCCAAAGACTCACTCACTACCTTCAGAATCTTAATTTCATCAGCCATTCAAACCTCCATTGAGAATTTGATGTGGGGTTGTGAGAAAACCTGTTGCCCCGTTGGACCTCAAATTTTATTCATTTACCAGAGTGTATCAGGTGCCTACCATGTGCCGGGCACCATCCTGCATCCCAGGTATTAAATAAGAAGAAGGCATGGTTTAGTTCCGCCATCTGCAAATATGAGGGCTAAACTAGAAAATGCCTAAAGAACCTCCCAACCCTGACATTCTGGGGATGGGTGAGGCGCTCCTTGACTTCACCGTCGAAAGCAGTCTCCTTACCAAGCCATGTTGTTCACCTCAGCAGCTTTCCAAGGGCCAAGCCAATCTCTCAGACGGACCAGCCCTGCAAGTGGAATATTGTGATGGCGGCCCCTGCCACCTACTGTCTTTTGTATCTGGATCCAAACTCCCTCTAGTCACACAACAGCTTCTGGGGTCCTACTTGTTTTCCAGACTTGACGTATGTTTTAGAGGCAGTTGCTGGGAGGAAAGAGGGATGAGTCCTCTGCTCATGTATAAGCATGGGCCCCAAACCCCTCAAATCTGAGTGACCACTGCAGGGGAACTGGCACTGGACTTCACTGAGTTCTTGACACATCCCAGGTATGCCCTCATATTCAATCACCAATTCACATTTTCACTCATTGCTTCACCTACACATTCAACAGATTGTCACTGAACAACCTTTGGTGGCTAGTGCTGCGCAAGTACTAGACATTGATCATCCAAAGGTGAGTTAATTAGATGTGAGGTTCCCATTTTACAGATTAGAAAACTGAGGTTCATGAGTACAAAGTAATTATCCCAAGGCCAGAGCTTGGAAAGTCATGCAGTCTATATTCCCTTTACCAAAATCAGGCAGTATCCTGCACATCCAGGGAGTGTATATAATATGTGTAAAACGTGCATTTATTTGATTTTTATGGGCAATTGTATCTGCACAGATACACACACACACACAGAAATCACAGGAATACAGGACACTAATGCTGAAAGAACTCCTCCTTCTGATCTGGGTAACGCGACAGTCAGTGTTTAAGCTCCAAGGCTATGCGGTCCAACCTGCTAGCCATCAGCCACCCGTGGCCGTTTAAACTTAAACTAATTGAAATTTAATAAATTTAGAAACCTGGTTTCTCAGTGACACTGGCCACATTTCAGGTGCTCCACAGCCATAGTTGGCTAATGGCTACCTTATTGACAGTGCAGATAAAGAATATATCCATTATTGCAGAAAGTCCCACTGGACAGTGCTTTGTGAAGGCATCCACTTTATATAATGAATTAACTTCTCTCCTGCACCTAGAATGGTACTAGTTATGCACCATCTTTGGGAGAATTCTCTGTATTCTGGGATTTGGGAATAGAACCTGGTTGAGGAAGTTAGAACTCCTTGGCTTACAGAACAGAACAGACCAGAACACAGGCTGAGGAAGAGGGCGTGGAGGAGGTTGTGAAGATTACAGGTCCAGGTCTCTCAGTTCCCCGTCCAGCGCTTTTTCCAATACCCCACAGCCGATTGTTCAGATAACTGAAACCATCCAGTCAACACATGTTTGCAAGGCAGATAAAAATGAGGGAGTTAGAAAAGCCGGGGGTGGCCTTGAATTATTTATTCAGTTGCCCATGTGTGAGGACACAGGCTGTGGGAGGATCTGAATCTGTTTTTTTAAGGAAAACCCTTGTATTCTCTGAGACCACAGATGTGAGGAACAGCAGGAGGACGTGAAGATGGCCAGGGGCGAGGGGTTGGCATTGATGGATGTAGTGGAAAACACCAGAGATTCTGCAGGGAAAGAACAGTTTCAAGTAGCTGAACAGTTCTGGAAAACATTGTACAATAGAGGAGCTAATATTTTTTGAGTATAGAGTGTGTGTCCTAGGCGTATGACGAGTGTCATCTTGTCGAATCCCAGGGGAAGCTGGCACGATTAGCACCTTTTGTGGAAGACCCAGGGTCAGACAGGATCCGAGGGGTGGATGGCTTGCTCTAGTTCCCACAGACCAGGAGTGGGGAAGCTGAGAATGGGACACACGCAGCCAGACATCAAGGCTTGTGTCCTCCGAACTAAGCCAACTTGCAGGAGTAGGAACTGTGTGCAGGGGAGAGGGATATACATAGTTTCATTTCTTTACAACAATTTATTGAACTTGTGGACCTACTTCCTTCAGCCACAGACTATGATCTACGTAGCTGTTAACCCTAATTAGACATGTTTCTAAAATGTCAGTTTTAATTTAACATATGATAACTCCATTATGAAATCTCAGACTGAACAGAATAGCTATTGTATGAGCCTCAACTACCAACTGACTATCGGTTATTAAAAACATATTGATTGAAGCTGAGGGCACTATGTAAGAGAGACATATCTCATTACACAACAATTAACCCTCCAATAGGTTTCCAACAATCAGATGGTATTTATTTAATGGACAATAACTGCTTTATGAAATACAAATTGAATGCATACACAGGAAACTTCATTTACAAAACTTCCATTTTTAAGTGGAATTGAGGCCAAAGCTTGACCAAAAGTCTGATACTTCTCATTGCCACAGAAAAAATAAATAAATCTACGGGCTGCTGGAAAGGCTGCTCTGAAGTGTCACATGAGGTTTCCCAAACCCAGCTCTGAGCTCCCAGTGAGGACGGCTGGGCCAGGGCGGGGGTTTCTACAGAGGGCTGAGGGAGCACACCTCCCTCCCGTGGCCGCATTCTCTCAGCTGCCACATGAAGGTTCTAGATCTAGGCACTGGTGGTAGAATGGAAAATCGGAGCCCAAATTTAATGTGGTACCATGATCTAATATACTTTTTATATATACACACACGCATACACACACACATACACACTTCCTTCATAATTTGAGTTTTGGAAGAATTTATGAACACTCACGGCAGTCTGAGGTCAGACACTGCAAAATGCGAGCCGCAGCCCAGCTCCCACCACCCTCTGTGGGCTCTTGGTCAAATCTCTCAGCCTTTTTTGGGCTCCAGTTCCCTTCTCCTCTGGCAAATGGGGAAGATGATCTCCCTTTATAGAGTTACGGGAAAGGTTAAATGAGACTCTGTCTATAAAGCATTTAGCACAGAATCCGGCAAAGAGTAAGCACTTGATAAGTAACCACAACCACAGAGTAATATTAATTAATGATTTGCTGGTTATTATGTTCAGCATCACCTATGTTCTATCACCATGATTGAATAAACATTTCCAAGAGAGCTGGGGGTGGCTGTGATATACTAATCTGTCCTAAATTATAGCTAAGTTACAAAAGAGATGTCAACATCTTAGTCTGTTTTCATGGCCCTTTAAAACCTGTTTCCCTTAAAGCTCAAGCTCCTCAATGGATCTCAATGCTAAAAGGCAGTACAAGAGACCATCTCCACCTCAGGCCACTGAGGCATCGTGAGACCCACTTTTCAGGGGAGAAGAATGAGGCTCAGGGAGGGGAAAGTGACTTGCTCAAGTCCACACAGCTAGTAAATGACAGGGAAGCAGAACAAGATATTCCGTGCCTCAGCTTCTCATTCCCTGGTCTTCTAAAAATTCTACCTTTCATTCTACAGAGAAACACTGGGCACAAAGATTGTATATAGATAGATATTTACTTCTGTATTATATATGTGCATGTACATTTGCATATAATGTGTGAATATACGAGGTCTGGAAAAAGTCTAGCCATTGTTGATATAACAAGAATGGTTTGCATGACATCGATGTAACCTGGCAGCCAAGGAGAGTGGACTGGACTGTGCATGCATGAACAATGACTACACTGTACTAGTCAGTGGGGACGGTAGATGCCATTGAGTGAGCATGTGTATTGTGTAGCTGTCACATTCAAAATGACTGAGTGAGTACAGCAATGATTCTGCATCAAATATTGTGTTAAGTTTGACCAGTCCTCTGCGGAAACTATGCAGATGACTCAGAAGGCCGCAGCGATGGGCAACTGGTCACTGGCAGCTTCATCACGACAATGTGCCTGCTTGTGCATCACGTCTCATGCAGGGTTTTTTTGTAAAACATCAAATCACTGAGGTGACTCAGCCCCCCCACCACCCCCTGCAAGCCCAGATTTTGCACCCTGCAACTTCTGGCTTTCCCCCAAACTAAAAATGATCTTTGAAAGGGAAGAGATTTCAGACCATCGATGAGTTCAGGAAAATATGGCAGGGCAGCTGATGGCGACTGGGAGAACCGTGTAAAGTCCTAAGGTGCCTACTTTGAAGGGGACTGAGGCGTCATTGTCTTATGTGCAAGGTTTCTGGTATCTTGTATCTTCTTCAATAAAGTTCTCTATTTTTCACATTACATGGCTGGATGCCTTCTGGACAGACCTCATATACATAAACACACATACATACCTTTACATATAATATATCTATGAAGGTGTTTGCCAATTTCAAGTCCTGAGCTCTTGGAGATGAGACCAGCACCGCCATCCCAGAGGAGATTCTGGACTTTCCAGGTTTTTAATAATAAAGCTAAATGGTCATTCATTCACTTAAAATGTTTTATTACTTATTAATTTCTATTATCCATCATTCATTTATCCCTCGACCCTCAAATGTATAATGTGCCTCTATGGACCAGTCACTGTGTTAAGTGCTGGGCACTCGCCTAACAACAGCAAAGACAAAGAACAGAGCAAAATCTCTCTCCAAGTTTTGCTTTCCTTCCAAGTTTCCCTCTTCTTGGCAGGAGGGAGAGAGGGGAATCAACACTTCACAGTCCATACTCACCTTTCAAAGAAGTGGCCATCGATGGGTGGGAACCATTCCAGCGTCACGGAGTCAGTCGTGTGGCCCACAATCTGGGGGGCGAGGGCGACAGGCGCCGGCTTCTTGGAGGGCTGCCAGCTCTGGTACACCAGGTCCAGGTAACAGTGCATTCTGGCGACTTGATTGGGCGTGAAGGAGTCAGTGCAGTCGTCATCTGTAAGGGGGAAGAGGTAGAGATAAGAACCTGGCTGCACAGGCAGGCATGCAAGAGAATCGTGACGTCTCCTGGAGGCCTGAGCGCCAGCACCCCAGCCCTTGCCAACTCCGAGCTGGCCTCTTCCAGCGCTCAAAAGTTAATGGTCTGTGAACAAATTAGTGTAGTCATCACTTCTGGAGACAGGTGAGGGGAAACAGGAGGAAGGGGAGGTTGGATGAAACTGAAAAAGTATGTCTGAGGCAGAGGGAACAGCCCAGAGGTCATGGCTAAGGACAAGGGCAAGACATGCTGCTTCCCATAGGCCCCAAATCCACATATTCCCTTATCTGTTCCCTCCCTCACCACTCACTCAGTATCTCCCACTCATTCATTCATCTACATGCTTATTCATTCACTTATTCCCTTGTTTCTTTATGCACTCACTTGTTCCTTCATTCTTTCCTTCACATTCACTCATCCACTCCTTCATTAATTCTGCTCTTCACTGATACAGTGATATTGTCCTTCAAGCAAACCTTGTGGTCCTCTATTACATATTCTCTGTTCAGTGCCAAGAGCCACAGAAAGGTAAAACATAAAACATTCCTGCCCTTGAGGAGCCACCAATCTAGTTCAATAAAGTGAAGGTCAGTTTGTTGTATCAGTCAAGGCTATTACAAGGCTACTAAAGTCTGTGGTGCCAATTGCCGATGAACAGAAGAAGAAAGCATGTTGGGGAAGGAGAGTGAAGCAAAGAGGCTTCTGAAGAAGCAGGTGTTTGAGGTCAACCAGACTGCACGGCTAAGGTTGGGAAAGAAACCTGAGGGACTGTAGGAGATGGAGCTGCAAGACCACAGAGGCCTGATGTCCATGCAGTGACACCTTCTGCACAGTGCCGACACGGAGACTTCATCATGTGTTCGGTATGAGCAAGGCATGGTGCGCTGTGCTTTGGACACATTGAACTCTCCTACTGCTCTTGTAATAAATACTATAATTTTCTCCATTTTGTTGAGGAGGAAATTGAGGCTGAGTGAGGTCAAGCAACTTTGTAAGGTCAGAGAGCTAGAGGCAAATCTGAGACTCGAACCCACACAATCTTTACTCCAAGGCCAGGCTTCTAATCAATATGAGAACTTCTGAGCATAGACGAGACTTTGTGTGGATAAAGTATCCTGCAGGTGCTTGATAAACTGGAGTTGAGCCTGAGTCTGAGGGGGCTGGAATACAATCCCTTAAATGTCTTTAGATGTAACGACCTTCAATCCTATTCTCCCTTTTCTAAGATGTGGACTGAAGGTGGTGACCCCAGACTCAGCCCCCAAGGAAGAAGCTTGCCTCCCGTCTCTTCCATCAGCAGCTTTATTCTGCTGCCCCAGGGGCAGGGCAAGGCACTGTTTTGGCTTGGTTTCCAAAAACACCACTTCCCAGAGGTGTCCGCCTGGTCAGGGTTTCCGCAGCTGGGCCCCAGACAGAGGAGCACGGGGCTCGCCAGATCTTAAAATAAACCCACCGCTGGGAATCCTGCCGCGTAAACTCACTTCCCTTATCAAACAAACAGAAAATAAGTTTGGGCAGGTGCTGGGCAGTTGGACAGTACCTTGAGAATCCAGTTTGGGGAAAGGACAGGGTAGGAGGGTGGTAATACACAGAAGCTGCCTCTGATCCCCTTAGTAATTTTTGACAGTCTCCTTTCCAGCACCCTGGAAGTCTTTCACAATCTGAAGGAAGCAGAAGAGCCTGAGGTCCTCTTAGGAAGCTCTGTAAATCTCTCTCAAGCTCCAGTGCCTCCTTGGATAGCAAACATTCAATGGCTCCCCACTGACTGGAGAATAGAGTTCAAACATCTCAGTCTGAGAGGAGCCAGAGCATCAGGCACAATTTTCTTTGTTACTAAGACCTTTGCTGTTCATCCTGGAAGCTGTGGGAAAGCCACTGGATAGGCTAGAGACAGGAGAAAGGCATGGTGGCTAAGGAAGCAGAGCTCCATAGTTGGAGTAATGCGCAAAGGATCTGGAGTCAAACGGGCCAGTGATTTCATACCCTCGGTGCCTTGGGTTCCTATCCATAAAGTGGAGATGATGATGGTTGAGTGCTTACTTCAGAACAGAGCTCAGGGCTAAGGGGAGTGGAGCACCAAGAACCATGACAAAGGCTCAGCAAAGGCTCACTGCTCCGTGACTGGGGATGGCGCCTATGTGTGTGGGCAAGTGTTGGAAAACTGGAGGAAGGAAATAAACAGAATGTAAAATAGTCATTCTCTTTGGTCTAGCGATATCACATCCAGGAATTCAATGGATAGATATTCATGAATAAATATGGGAAAACACAGGCACGGGGATTTTTAAGCAAGAAATATAACAGTAGAATGTTAGAAATAGCACATCTCTCTATTAATAAGGAAACGGCTGTGTACCTTAGGTACAGGCATAGAACAGAATACTAATCAATCGTTTCCAAATAAAGGAAGTAACGGTAAATCTCTGATCCTTTATGAGTAAGTCAGGGATATTTAAATCAATCCCACTGCGTAGAGTTGTGGTGAGCATTCAGTGAGCTGGAGCATACCAAGCATGTATCAAGATGAGTGGAGAAGAAAAACAGCATTTTTTCCCTCTATACACTCTGATTCATTTCTTTGACCCCCAAAGAAGCATTAACTAATTTTATAACCTAAAAATTAGTCATTCCCATGTTGGTCAGTAAGAAAAGAATTTGGAAAATGGATTGGTGCTGGAACCTGGAAGGGAAAGAGATGCATCTGAAATTTAAAGCTGACGTCAGAAAACAAAGGCTGTCCCAGGATACATAACTTAGAGCTGCTATCAGGATCTGGGGTGAGGTGCCCAAGGGTTTCTGTTTATCATGAATGCTCTGTCTCAATTAGCTAATGTCTGGCTTCCCGCCATCACAAGCTTCCCCTGCCGACATCTGTGGCCACTTTACCCTGGTCTCCAGGACTAGCCAGCACATCTTGTTCTGTCCCCATCTTGTCCCCCACCAGAAAGGAATTTGGGGATGTCAGCAAGCTGGTAGGCGGCACCAGTCCCATGATGCTGATGGAGTGCCCTGGGTTTGCTAACGCAACTTTGTTCTCAAGAACATATTTCCTTCTGTGGCTGGGAGGCCCCAGAGCACGGAGGTGCAGGACACGGATGTGGTTCCATCACTTCCTGTGGACTGTGGGCAAAATGCTGACCCCTGACAGCCTCATTTTTACCCACTGTAAAACAGAGAATGATGATGTTGGCTGCCTCCTGAAGCTGATGAGAGCATTTCACAAACTGACCCATGTCAAGTGCATGGATACCCAAGTTGCCCTTTGTAAAAGCCGCCCCCTCACTTTGTTAACAATAATAATGACAATGATAGCAATAAGAATAAATGAATATGAAAGTTAGATATTCACTGTAAGACATTTATAATATGTTACAGAAGAAATAAATGCCACCCTAAACTCATTGCCTAGAGATAATATAATTAATATTTCATTTACAGGTACACGTACGTGTATGTGGAGGTATAAAATTCTCATCATCACAAACATATACACAGAAGCTCACACACACACTAGGTTCATTCTAGACATAAGACTCTGTGCCTATGTGATGGTTTTCACATGAAATAACTCCTACTAATGATCCTACTAATTGTCATTGATTGAGCACTAGTTATGATATTAAGTCTGTCACCTGTATGATGACACCTACAATCACATACTTAAATGATTATTCTCCATGGTATCGATGAAGTAACTGAAGCTCAGAGAGGAGAAGTAACTTGCTTGGGTCAAAGGCTAGTGCATGAAGGATTCAAGTTTGGTCCCCGCACTCCAAACCTCAGGCTCTGAGCCACTATGCTGCTCTCCTTCCGTCTGTGCCCTCTATCATCTCCAACGGCATCGTCAGTGGCCACGTAAAGTTGTATCACATGGATGCCTTGTGATTTATTTCAGCAATCCATTCCCTTTGGACATGTAAGCTGTTCCTAATTTTTCACACATATGAGCATTTTTCTTCTATGCCTGGCAGACAGTAAGTGCCTAATTAATATTCAGAGAAAGAACCTTGCTAAGAACATTCTTATGACTAAATCTTTATACACATCAACTCGTTTACTCCCTTAGGATATATTCCTTAGATATGGGAAGGCTGGGTTAAAGCGTATGTGCACATTAAAAGGTCCTGACACACAGGAAGATGGTAACTACACAGTGGCTCCCATAGGCTGGCAAAAGCCTGGTTACCACACTCTCGAAGAGGCCCTGGAGCTTGATGGGCCCCTTATGGCCTATTATCTTGAGGAAACAGAGTCTGGGCTGCTGCCCTTCTGTCTGCCCCAGGCAATGTGAACCACTTTCCTGTCGCTCAACTAGGTTCACCCCCATCACCTGCCCAGTGCCTGCTTGATCTGGGCACTTTGGACCCTCTCAACCTTGCCTAATATCAGAAAGAAAGCCAGGTCATTATTGATTAATAACTCTGCAGTAAGAAAAGCTTGTCTTGGTTTTGCTGTGTGACTCTGGGGAAGCTACTTAAGCTCCCTAAGCCACGCTTTCTGCATCTGTAAAATGGGTGCAATAATAAGATCACTTACCTTCTTGGGTTATTCTGAAGATTCTGTGAGACAAACCTATAAAGTGTTTCACATAGTATCTGACAAATCCTAGGCACTCAGTAATTATTGTACACCTGTGCCCATCAATACGGTAGCCAGCAGCCATGTATGGTTAATTCCATTTAAATGAATTAAAGTTACGTAAGACTAACAATTCAGTTCCTCAGTCTCACTAGCCATATTCCAAGGGCTCAATAGCCACATGTGGCTAATGGCTAGCTTCCTGGGCAGTGCAGACATAGAATGTGGGCTTTTCTGTAGAAGGTTCTGCAGACAGCACTGCCCTGACCACCTTACCCAGCTAGCAACCAGGCCTGAGCCAGAGGCAGCCAGGAAGGATGGAACTCCAAGCAGCTGACCCTACAAGGCCCGCGCCCTCTGGCCTGGACCGCTCAGCCCCTGCGCATCGCTCTCCCAGCCCTGAGAACCCGATCCTTCTCTGCATTTGAATTTCATCCAGCTGCTTTTGTCACCTCATCTATCAGAGATCCTAAGGAAAACAAACATTGCAAAGCTCGTGGTCGCCTTGAATATGCTTTTGCGGGTGTAAGTTTGTTATCGTAGCTCAGTGAATTAGTTCTGCTGTTAATGGGTCACTGAGCTGAGGGGTTCCTTTAAAAAAACAACAGTAAATCAATCACCCTTTAGATCTGTACAAAGGGGAACAAAAAAAGATTTAGTTTATGGGGGTCTGGTAGCTAGTGGCAGCTCCTAGGCTCCTAAGAGGCCGGCAAACTTCCAAACTCATGTTATTGTTTATTTTCCATGTGCGTTGAGCTGGCCAAGAAAAGGTGCTACAGAAATGGAACGTAAGCAGGGCTGCGCGAGGGGACAGGGCACTGCATGTGGGATGTCAGCCTGGCTGGGAATGGGAGCCCAGTGGGAATCTGCTTTTGAGGAAATACCCAGCACTCTGGCCTCTTTTGGAAACCTAAACCTAAAGACTCTATGGTGCCAGGGTGGGCTATTGACTCTTCAAGGGACTGCAGGTTTGGACTGTACGAACCTGAGGCCCCCAAAGGTCATCGCCCAAATGGGAAAACTGAAGACTTTTGGGGGTCATCTAATGCATTGCATTTTACTAGCAAAATCATCTTTCTATATGCAGTCTGAAGCAAAGCCCCAGTAGAAATGAACAACACTTGGAAGGGGGCCTCTCCAATTCAAGTGGAAAGAGAAGCCTAGAGCCCCTCCCAGGGCATCCCCTCCCCCCACGAGGCATCCCTGTGGAGCAGAGTGCGAAACCCCCCAGGCCGCTCCATTTCCCACTCAGACATCACCCAGGTCTTTTGTGAAGAGCGGCCCCATTGTAGAAGGAAAAACATGTCTGGAGCCAGATGGGTGACCTGGGGCCAGTGACTGCAGGGACTCCCAGGGCTGTCATCTGTAAAATGTGGGTACTTCCTACTCCTGAGAATTGGGGTTAGAATTAAATGAGATGGTGTATAATAAAATCCTTTATGAACAATAAACTTTTATATAAGTTACTGATAAGAATCAATTTTATAGACTTATTATAAGAGAATTTATTCATTTTCTTCTGTTTCTGACTCTTTCTTCCTAAGAAACATTGAAGCATGCAGGCCTGGTTCTAGGTGCTGGAAACACAGTGATGGATTAGAGGCAATCTCTGTCATCACAGAACTCGCTTGTTCTAATGGGAGGAAGAGACGCCTACATTGAATATTACAATAGAGTTTTGCAGCTCTTGTCTCACACAAGGACTCTTGGCTTACTGGGCCAGGGGTGAGGTCTGTGACTGCTCTCAGGAAGAGCTGTCTTGTTCTAATTGGCTGAAGGTGTTATAAGGGCTAGATGTGGCCTTGCTATATGCTAGAAGAAGTGCAGGGCATCCTAGAACCCAACGAATGAATCCTTTATAATGTTACTGACTGTATAAAAAGGGCTTTGATAGGACATGTGCAGTTACATAAAGTACATATTGATCTCATGTAGTCATTCTGTATTTAAAAACTAAAAACATTCCTTTTTTTGGATAATAGTAAAGGAGGGTATGAGAGTTTTATGGTTTGTTTTTTTTTTTTTAAGTTTTAAAAAACTACCAGCTGAGAAAAAATACAGCTGCAAAACCAAGAGGATCCTTGGAGATAGTCTAAAGAATCCTTCCCCCACCCCCCGCCCCAGAAAAAAAGGGAGGATGTAGTAGACTGAGAGGTATTAGGTGACTTAGTGGTAGAGCCAGGTCTTCTGCTCAGGTTTCCTGACTATCAGCCCCCTGTCGGCATCCCAATGAGGACCTTTCAGATGTAACATCATCCGCATATAACTGAGGTCCTCACAGAAGGAGTCGTATTCTGATTATCTGGGATGAGGACTTGGCTGGGAAGAAGATACATAAGCATTGGTAAGCAGCCTGCTCAAAACTACTCGGAGTCAGGACTGGAGCCCATAGCTGACATCCAGCCCTGTGCACCCTACAGAGAGTAGGGCCCTACCTGCATAGCTCATGAAGTTGTTGTAAGGAGTGTTGAAGAAGCTATGAAAGCCACAGGTGTCATTTTCTGGCCCTGGGTCACCGCAGAACTTGTATTTTGGGGCTGGGTTGGTGTCGCTGCAGAGGTCTCCGGTCTCAAAGGAGGGCTCTGTCTCCATGCAGGGGTCACTGCAAGACTGGATTTCTGATATGCCTCGGAAGATATGGTAGAGGCCCAAGCTGTGCCCGATCTCATGGATCATCGTGTGGGTATGCCCAGGAATGCCGTAGAAAGAGGGGTTCAAGACAATGCCACCTGCAAGGGGGAAAACCAGAGTATTAGGCAAGCGGGACACCTGGCTTCCCGGTTCAGGGATCCACTGATAAATGGGGTGCTACCCAAAGTAACCACAGGTTTCTCCACCCTATTCCCCCATTGCTCTGGGAGCTGTTATGACTTGCAATATGAATCATTGATTCAGTAGGACAGCATCGCAAAAGTCATTTCATGCAATCTTTTCATTTTTAGGTGAAAGCATCAATATTTAAAGGAGTGAGGCAACTTACCCAAAGTGATTTCAAACTACTTAAAAGAGGTGGCATGATTGGCATTCAAGGACTGATTTCTGGGCCAGTAAGCATTTTTGCTGCAACTTCTTTCTTAGGAAGTAGTCATGCCCTGGTTTATAAACATTCTACACGCTTTTAAGTGGTGGCCTCAAGGTCAAACACCTTGGTTTCCATTCTCATTTTGCCTTCACTAACTCTGTGACACTGAGCAAGTCAATTACCACCTCTGAATCCCTTTCCTTCATCTCTATAGTCTGTGAGAGTAGACACGCATGAAGGCCAGCACCATGTTGCACTTACTATTATGACAGGGGCCATAAAGCCAGTATTTCTTGAGCATTATTATGTCTCCTTAGGCCCTGTGCAGAATGTTTCTGGTGTGTGGAATCATAGTCATTGACAACCCATTGAAACAGGCACTGATTCACAGAGAAGTGAAGTGACTGGCCCATGATCAAGAACTGGTGTGGAGTTGAAATTTGAACCATGATCCTTGGGCTTCAAAGCTTGGGCTCTTTATCTGAGTTCTACTGCTAATGCCTACCTCAGGGACAGAAATATGGCCTCTCCTTAAATGTGTCTTCAATATTTGCTGCATGCTGACCCAACAGAAGTTGTTTTGCTAGGTCTAATCACATGTGAGCAGCTAGTATAGCATTTGACATACAATGAGGGCCTTACTTACTGTCTAACTACTTGTTACTCAAAGTGTGGCTCACAAACAAACAGCATGAGCATCACCTGGAAGGTGAACAGAAATGCAGTCTCTCAGGTCCCACCCAAGACCTACAGAATCATAATCTGAATTTTAACAAGAGCCCCGGCTGACTTGTTTGTACATTCTAGTTTGAGAAGCAGTGGTCCACACAGTGTGTTTTAGAAGAGTGAGCATTGCTTTACTTGGGGAGACAAATGAACACGTCTCAGCAGAATCAATGGATAGCATCACTGCATGTTCACTTTTAGGCACTAGAGACACACATGTTGGCAGGCAAAAAGGCATTTAAACTTTACAATCTAAGTATGTCTAAAGGAAGGTTACACTTCAGGTCTGAGCTTCCTGTAAGTAGTAACTTTAAGTGCAGAACAGCGTCTTATAAAAGAATGGTAAGAAAGCAGAACCTTGTTGATTTGTCCTGACAAGCCTGGAGCTGGCATGCAGGGAGTTTTATCTCAGACTGCACTGAGGGTGAGCTCGCACAGTCTTCGGGCTCATGGAGTCTATTAATTCTGAACTGCTCAGAGCCTTCTTCTAGCACAAAGATAAAGGTGTATAAGGGTGTGTGCGTATATACGTGTATATGTGAGAAGGGGTAGGCAGAGACAAGGAGGAAGAGAAATTGAGACAGGAAATCTCTCTCAATTATTTCCTGTCAATCAAAATATAAAACAAAATCCCCTTCTCGCCCAAGACTTTTTCCAGGGATCATGGTGTAACAGGAGGAGAAGACGGTAAATGTATATATAAATTGAGTTTGATTGGGGTTACTGCTGAGAAATTGCCTATGATCAATAGCTCTCAGGATGAGGTGGTGGCAGCCTGACGGACAGCTGAAATCATCCTAACATGGGTTGCAATCCTCAATTTGCTTCATCGTGGATGTGGGATCTTGGGAAAGTGACTTTGCATCTCTGGTGAGTTCTAAAATAAACAGCCACAATAGTGGCGATGATTCTCTGTCTCTCCCTGAAGCTTTGACATTGAGGAAATGGTGGGAGGCCTCCCCACCAGTATATTCAGGGATATGAACACAATTGCAGACTTAATGTTCAGGATGGCTCTGTTGGTTTTACTCTAGTCCCTCCCAACTCAGCCCTTCCCATGAGCGACAGCACCGAGCCCGAGTCCTGTTTCATTGCTTCTCTTAAAAGGTGAAATAGCTTCAGCCTGACATCATCCTGAAATACTATAACATGCTATGGATTTATAGCCTTCTGTAGTCCTGGTCCTGAGCCAGTCCCTGAAATTCGTGGAATTATCAGGAGTATTTTTCTCTAACTTTAGAAGCCTGTTGCTCAACCCTTCTAAGATTCTACTCATGGCCTTTGCACTTGCTTTTCCAATAATACAAAATTTCTACACTGAGAAGGGTCCTTGGAGGCCATCTAGTGTAACCTGTTCATTTAAATTCTGAAGAAATTGAGATCTGGGAAGGGAAAGAGATTTGCCCAAGGCCATACTACTAAGTCAAGTCACAGCTGAGAACAACCATGGATTTGGACTCTGGACCAAATGATTCCCATACATCATACAAAGCACATGCTATAAGCTAATCACCCCACAGTTTGCCTAAGCTGCACTCTTTCTTCTGCCCAGCCCATATCTGTTTATGATTGTCTGTCCATCTGTCCATATATCTGTCCATCATCTGTCTCAGAGTTTCTCAATCTCAGCACTACTGGCATTTTGGACTAGACAATTCCTTTCCATGAATATTGCAGGAGATTTAGCAGTATCACTGCCCTCTACTCACTAGATGCCAGTAGCATCCCCCTGTTTGTAACAACCAAAAATATCTCTAAACATTGTGAAATATCTCGTAGGAGAGAAGATCCCCCCAAACTGAGAACCACTATGTATTTATCTTTGCATCTATTTCTATTTGCACAACCATACACATGTACACATATGAACACACACTGGTTTCATTCTCTTAAAAACAACTGTGAAATGACAGCTCTCTGGAATGAACTAAGTCTAATGTTTGATTCCATAGAACTTCATCATTTGAATTTGCAGAGTCCTTCATCTCCAGGATATCGTAGATTTGAAGGAGCTGCTGGCCTCTGGGTATATCCCTGGAGGAACAGGTAGCCTGAGGAAATACCCAGCACTGCCTCTCTGCTGAGCCCGGACATTCTCAGGGGAGGATGCTCACTGAGTCATCACTATTCACTGGTGTAGACAATGGGAACAGTCTACTAAGGTGAAAATGGTTAAATAAACTGTAGTGCCCTTACTCCACGGAATATTGTATGGTCATTACAAATCTCATCCTTACAGAGATGGAAATAACCTAGTAAGATGCTTCTCTCTTGTGATGTTAAATGAAAAAATGTTGGGCGGGGAGTAATTAAGAAGGTTGCTGAAACATGGAAAAATGTAGATAGCATATTAGGTGAAAAAAAACCAAAATTGCATCTATGCTATGGTTTCAAATGTGTACAAGTTAAAAAATGCATGTCTGCATATATCTGTGAACTGGAAGAGAGTATGGAAAAATAAAAATTGAATGGCTACAATGTTTGCTTGCAGGGCCTGGTTCAGAAACCATTGTCACTTCTGGCTTTGGTGACTGATTTGTATAAACATATGTCTTGTTTATGGATACGCATCATCTGAATGTAAGAAGAGTCCGTGGTGTTGCTGGTGGGTGGAACGTGAAGGAACAAGGAGTTCTTACAAAGGTACTTTCTCTTGCCTCTTTGGTGTCTTTCAAGCCAACCCACGTTTGGCTGTGGCAGCACAATGTGGTTACGAGGCTGAGAAAATGTTTGCCTGAACTAAGAATCAGTGAACAGAGTTATAAATTTGAATTCAATACATTGCTCTGCCACCTACTTGTAACATGCCTTTGGATAACCCCCACTCCCTTTCTAAATCTCAGTTTCCCCATTGGTAAAACAGGTTTAGTAATATTGTATGATTTTCTTCAGAGCATTTCTTGGTGGTTGAAATGAGGTCGGGAAAGCTGAAGAGTTTTGTGAATTAAAAAGTGATAAATAGACTGTTCTCCATCCCTGTACCCCCACCATCAGGACTGTGACCACTGTGACCACCATCATCATCATCACTAGGAAATATATTCCTGTACTAATCCAACTCCCTCCTGAAGACGTTTCTAATTCTCACCTAAGGGCATTAGGGCCTCCTTGTCCCATGGCCAAGTGGCTACTCCTGCCAATTCCTCCTCCGAGGAGTTTGCAAAGAAGATATTGAGATGTGTTGTTCCATCCAGTCTAAGAATGTTCTTCAGTTCATTGACATCCAAGTATGCTCTGTAATAGAAAAAGAACCTTGGCTGTCATCACCATCCACAAAAGTCACTCTTCACATAACAGGTACTGCTCATTAACTTAAGCTACTATGTGACAGGCACTTTGCTAAGCACTTTATAAACATCACCTCATTGACTTTTCTCAATATTTAAGTGATATGATCCCATGTTAGAGATAAGAAAGTTACAGTCTTATGAGTTTAAGAGACTTGATAAGGTTGCTCAGCTTACAAAGAGTGGAGTTCAGTTCAGAACCTAGATTTATCTAAAGACCACATCTGTGTCCCTTAGGATTCTGCTTACATTGACTGATGACAGGGTCACATAATGTGAGTACAGATCAAGAATGCAGACCATGGAAAAGATAGCCTATTTTCTCGTCTTGGCTTCTTTCTTCCTCATTCACTATGCACCTTGGACCATCCATTTGGTAAATACAGGGCTGTACTAGGAAGCCTTCTTTGCAGCTCCCTACCATCTCTACACAAACCATTGTTACTTGGTTTTCAAGACAAACAACATGTGGCCCAATGTTATCAAACTTGTTCAAAGTTGTAGAGTTGGATTTAAGGCCAATTCCATCTAGCTCGGAAACCTATGCTCCTTTGATTGGGGGCATGATGCTTCCTCCTGGAGCATATGATTCTCCATGCTGTAAGCCTCTATTTCTTTGTAAAACAGACTAGAGAAGGATACTGTACTGGAGGTAGCTGCCATGGTAGTCTGAAATATCTGGAATGTGAATTAACTCCCTATAATACAATCGTCAACTCTTTAATACATGGAACAAACACACATTGAAGAGAGAACGAGACAGTCTTTGGAAAGAGGCTGGCATGTCCTAGGCGCTCCATGCCCAAGAACTCTCCCCTTGCAGAGTAAGACTCTCGCATTGGGACAGAACCACTGAAGCTTTGGATCCATCACAGGCATGTCATTCAACGGCTCATTTCCTAAACTGAGAGAGGCATCCCACTCCCTGCCCATGCTTCTTTCAGCTCCTATTTTATGTCTGTCATCATGTATTTTAGGGGTCTTGGGAGCAGCTGATAATCATTTCTTGAGGAAGTTTGGAAATATATCAATGAATAAATGAATAAAAAACATAAATAAATAAGCAGGCAGGCAGCTGGATGTAGTAGTTGAGATGGAAGTCTATGAACAGTGATATTTCATGTTCACTGGGCCCTCCTCTGTGGACTGACTGTACGTGAATTATCTCCTTTAATCAACTTATTTACACAGAGGGATGCACTATTATTATCCCCATTTTCCAGAGGAGAAAACAGAGGCTTAAAGGACCTTCATACCTTGCTAAGGTCACACAGTTAATAGTGTGTTAGTTAATAGTCAGTTAATAGTGTTTCCTTTTTCATACTCTTGTCTCTCCATAGGGGCTGGCCATGTAGAGCACACAAGGATGGCTGCCTTGTCTTTCCCTCTGAGTCACAGAAGGGCCTCTGTATGGGAAAGAGTGAAGTCCAAGATCTCCAGCATGGCCTGCAAGAACTTGTCTCCACTGCCCGCCTCTTCTCTCTCTGTTCTCCCTCTTGAATTTCCCGGTGTGCCCTGGCAGCACTCACCATGAAGCATTAGCCCCAGTGCCTTTACTCAGGCTGTTCCCTCTGTCAGGGACTCTACACCCCCTTTTGTCCCCTGATAAACAAATCCAGGGTCCGTTCTGGTACTTCTCCTCCAGGAAGACTTTCCTGATTTCCATGTCAACTCCACTCTCTTTACTGTCTTTGTATTCATCTACCTCCTATTAGTATGTGCTCTAACACCATTCCAGTAATCACTTCACCTGTCTATGTCTGCCACTCTTTGTGGGTCCCTGGAGGGCAGGGAATGTGCCTTATTCATGTCTGTTTACTGAGTCCTCAGCAAGGACTTTACACCTGAGAAGCACTCAGTAAATGTGGATAGAGGTGAATTTACACTGGGAAAGAGAGAAGCTAAAATATTTAGTCTCAGTTTCAGCAATGTCTTCCTATAAGACCTCAGTTTACGTATCAGTACCCTGGGTGCTACACAGGGCATTTCTGTGGGTCACAAACCTACACATGTACTCGGACAGGAATGGGGTATGTCTGAGACCCCCGTGCCCTCCTGTCTACCCACATTTTCATGAGACCAAATATTCATGTGACCATAATTTTTATGGCTTTCCAGAAAACAAGTTAACATGAACTGGAGTTAGAGGCAGAGCCAAGAGAGGTTGCATCTACACTGACCAGAACTTGGTTGAAGTGACTAACTTTGAAGACAGCCATACAAGTTCAAATATTGATTCAAAGTACTGCGGCTGTGCCCTTTTCTCCCCCAAGATCCCATCTTTAGTTTGTTATACTGGAAGTCTCCTAGGGAATTCAAACCAGTCTGTTCTGTGATCAGAGAGGGAAAATCAACACTTACTAAGCACTTGCTGCATGCCAGCTGCACATGCTGTCTCGTCTCTGTGCAGTATCTGAAGCCACAGAGTGGGTAAGATGGCTCATTCTCAAGCCAGAGCCCTGGGTTTGAATCCAACTCTTCCACGTGATATTTGGGTCACCCTGAGCAATTTACTTAATTTCCTGCACCCCAGTTACCTTATTCACAAAACAAAAGTAATAATAGTACCTATGTCAGAGAGCTGTTGGATTTGAGACATTAATAAAGCAAGAGTAAAAGGCTTAGTGTAATACCTGGCATGTAGAACCTGAGTAAGTGTTTGCTATTCCTATTCCTTATCCCCATCTTATAGGTGAAGTAACAGGGGTTCAGAGATCACAGAAGGACATGGCCAAGTGTAACTCTAGATGTGGCCAATGCTTCCCACAACCTCACCCTCATTTCCAAGTACACTCAGGGCCATGGTGAAAAGGGAAACAACGTGTAGGAGGAGAATGAAAACACAGAGAAGCTGAGGTTTTCTTGGATCAGCCCTTTCCACATTATTTATTATTTTCTAATTGGTTTGTCCATTTCCATCAAGTGTTCTCTCAGGGAAAGAACACAAATGTTATTAGAGAAAGTCACCTCTTTGCCCCATTGCTCTGGGCTGAGAAAGCTTCAGGAGAAAAAAGAAGGGTGGGGTAGGGCCAGGGGAGACATTTTAATTGGTTGTTTATTCAGTTGTAATTACAGAAGCAATCTTTTCAGGGGGTGGTATTCTTTCTGGCCCAAGGCAGAGATGTGGGATGTTGGAGCCATTCCCTTGCTTGTATGTGGGCTATTTTTTTTTCATACTTTGAGAAGCCTCTGTTTCCCAAAAGAGAAAGAATCCACAATACCATCCTGGCTCCTGGCCCCACTGGCCTCTCTTCTCTCCATCTCTTTTGGTGGAACCACACAAAGGAAAAGAGCTCTGTGGCTGAAACTTTTCCTCTGCTGGCTAACCAAGCTGGGTATCTCCCAAATGCATCAAGGGAAAATCCTGGGGACCAGAATTCATGTGGGCATCTACCTCCTTCCTCCCATCTCTTTAAGATACTCTTTATTCCTTTCAGTCAATGGACGGAGAAGAAATAACAGAAGATCAAAGTGAGCAGGACTAAGAGAGTCTAGAGAGACTGAGACTGATGACAAGAAAAGGACAAGGACTTGCTTGGGACCACGTGTCTTTCTTTTTGGCCTTGTGTGTATAAGATAAATTGGTCATGTTTATTATTTTTTTTTAAAAGATCATGACCCCAGGAAAAAAATCAATCCAAATCTAAAACTCTGTGTGTTTATTAATTGTATAAGCCAGTGCTACTCAGAATTGGATGGACAGACCTAAGTCCACAGTTGCTTTATCTCCCTGAGTCACTTAGCTACAGGGACACCAACAGCCAGCATTCAACAAGACAGCTTAGCACAGTCCTGACAGCCCTCCCCTCCAGACCCTCATCTCCTATTGTCTCCCACCGGGGAAAAACCTAAACCGAGTCTGTCTCTGGGTGGTTCCCCCGGCTTAGCTCTCAGTGTCTCTTCCCCACCCCTCGACCTTCTTCTTCCTCGCACACCCTCCCACTCAAGTTCTCCTGATTTCCTCATCTGAGAACCTCCAGTTTCCCCCCAGTTATGCCCATTCCTTAAGCATGTCCATCATCCCCACTTCGGCCCCACAATCTCTCTTCCTGAATCTCAGCCTTCTAAAATCTTACCCTCCACACCAAGTTCAGCTTAATGTGCTGTAACTGCTCAGGACTGCCCACACCTGGAGAACAGGATAACGATGTCCACATAAAAGGGGTGTTCGAAGGACTAGAGGCAATGCTGAGGAAGTTCCCCGCACTGGGCTCGGTGCAAAGAAGGTGCTCATTAATTACCCTTGGCTATTTCTATTGCATTATTATTATTATTATTATTATTATTATTACAATGATGATGATTAAGAACATCAAAATCATCATCCTCATCTCTAGCTGAAAATGACTTCTCCCTCCTCAGAGCACCCCCTCCAACTTTTGATTCTGGCAATTCTATTATCACCCTACCTTGTGTCATCTTCACTGTATGAGAGCATCTCTCTTCCCCATTAGGCTATGAGCTTCAAACAGCTGGGGCCAAGTCTTTATCATGTTTGTGTCCCCTAAAACTTGCTTCAGGAGAGAGAGCTACCATTGCTGTAAGAGAGAGGTAAGAGCACCTCTCTCTTACACGGCATGATATCGGAACAGGATGAGACACCCAGGGCTCAGGGAAACGTGGTACCTTGCCCAAGAATGATAGAAGAGTCCGACAACAAACCTCTATTCACTAGGCTGTATGGCAGCACTTTTGTACCAATTAATAGTCATCTCTTCCTTCAGGGGACATAGTTTCCTGCAAGGGGCCATGGCTTTCCAAGTCCAGCATGGGAGAGATTGCAGTTTCTGTGCAGAACCTGCACTGCTTGAATTTCTGGCCCACTCCTCCCACTCCACGGCCTGGTCTGCGGCTCAGGCTCTCCATCTGTTCAGTGAGCTCGCGAATTAGTTCAGTGTTTTCCAAATCACAACCTGCAGAAGGCTAAAACCCACAAGAAGCAGATACATGCTTAAAGGAAAAAAAGTTTCCGAGTCAAACGGATTTAGGACATGCTCTGTGAAACAAGGTTAAATACATATATTTTTTAATTGCAAGAATTTTCAGAGTCTTTAATATGCAAAACAGGAGTTGGTCAGATAGTGTATGAAGTGCTCCCAAAGATATTTGACCATAATCTCTTCCCCCACCTTTTCTCTGCCTTTGCCAAAAACCAAATAAAAGCATAACCAACACAGTTTGGGAAATGTTGGGCTAAATTGGAAAGTCCCCCCTAACTTGGATCCTTTCCCTAATCTGTCTCCCAAGAGAGGTGTCTCAGTGTCTCCTTTCTTCCTGCACAGCCCGTGCACCTGGATCCTCCCGCGAAGGTTGCAGGGCCCCTGGAATGTCAGTTTCGAGGGGCCCAGGCCCAGAGTGCCAAGGCACCCAGACTGTACCCTGCTGCCAGAACTGCATTTCAAAGCCATGAGAGCAGTTCTGGAGAGAGATCAAAGCTCTCGCAACTCAACTGTCATTAGAATATTTTCTTTATGCATCTCACTCGCTGGTGAGTGCCAACAACATATTTCCTAAATGCACTGGCCTGAGATGGTACAACTCTGTAATAATCTCAATGAGAGAGCTGTCAGGGCCTGTTTTATTGAAAGAGAAGCAAAGGAGAACTACATTCGAAATACAGAACAACAACAACAAATCCCTGAAATGAATCATGGAAGGCTTGAGTTTTTCCCAGTCAAGAAACATAATACACGGGTGCTCCCATTTTAAAGATAGTCCGTCAGAGCTGTGGCTCACAGTGAGCCCAGGTCAAGACTGAGCAGTCTCAGGCTCTATTCTCACTAAAAGCAAACTGGCTTCCCCACTGCAGAAGCGAGAGCCGAAAAGATCTTTGAGAAGTGTCATTGCCCAGGTTCTGTTCCCTGGGCACTTGGTAAGTGCCCGTAGGTTACAAGGATGGAGCTGGCCATGTGTTGATGTCTTCAGTTTGCTGAGAGTGGGCCACTTCCAAGCTGGAGGCTAGTGAGAGCTCTTTCAGGTTAAGGGAAAAGGCAACAGAGTGCTAGACAAAAAGCCACGTCTTAAGAGAGAGACAGACTAGGGTTCAAATCCCCCCTTCCCTACTAAGGGGCAATGTGACCTAGGGGTAGTGACCTAATCTCTCTGAGCCTCAATTTCCTCATCTGTAAAATGACAATGATCAAATTCAACCTAGAGAGAACATAAAAATTCAAGGAAGCAATACCTAAGAAAGCATCTAGAAGAGTACCAAACCCATAAAAAAGCCCCAAGATGCCTCTTTTTAGCTTACTCATGGAGCCACAGAAAACAGGCCTTAGCTCCCAAGGCTGCTGTGTCTCCCTTCCATCAGTGACCTCTGGCTCCTATCACTGGGCCAATGTGTTTATCTTCCTCACCGGCAGTTGCCCTGTTTCTACAACTCATAGCGCATTGCCTATTTCCAAATTCTGATTGCAGCCTGTCATTCCCAAGGAGGATCTCAAGTCCGTGACCCACTACTCCGCTTTCAGAACACACTAGACCATTTGAAAGTGATTATCAAACGTAAAGATCAAAGCCACTCAAGACAAGTCATTAAAGCAAGATAAACCTCAGAATGTTTATTGCATCCATATCCCTTGTTCCAAATTACAAGCTTTCTCCAAGCTGTGACCAGTTCTAAAACCTGGATTTTGTACTTTTATCCCAAGGGCCCTAATGATCTGGACTTTATTCTCCTGCTTAGTTTCATTGTCAGAAACGCTTAAATATTTTAGCCTCTCTCATCTGCAAGGAGAGGCAAAAGAGAAAATAAAAAGTGCTTGGAGAGTTTATTAAGTTCTTGGATTCCTGGATGATTGGTTTCCAAAATAATAGCTTTTGTGGGGAAGCTTGACACACACTCTAAGAAAAATGTAACAGAGCCAATCAAAGATCAATTGAAAAATTAATTATTCTTTCATTTGTTTATTGAATGTCATTGTTTCCTTACTTTCCTCTTCCTTCCCACTCTCCCTCCCTTTCTCCTTTCTCCCTAACTCTCTTCCTGCCTGCTTATCATTCATTTAGTCTTTTCCTCTTTCAGTCACCAACATTTATTGAGATTCTATCATATACCATGCTTCATGCTAGAAACTGTGAATACAAACATAAAAGAGAAACAGTTTTTACTATCACAGAGTTAGCAGTTTTAGGACGGAAGCGAGAAATCATCAGATGATCACAACATAATGTGATAATACTAATAAAACCTACCATTTGGGGAATTTACTACACACTGGAGCTGTTAAAGTACTTTTTAAATATTATTTCTTTGAAGCTTTACAAAAGCCCTGTGTATGAGGTATGACTATCCCCAGTTTTCAGGGGAAGAAATCAGGGCTCCATTTTTCCAAAATGCCCCCTCCCACTCACAGGTGTCAGAGGTAAGATACAGCCCCAGTCTGCTGGCTGCTACAGACCATACCCTTTACCATCCGTCTCTTCTCTTCTCTTATGACACGTGTTCAAACAGAATGGGTGCTGAATGTGATGGACAGACCCCTTGCTGAAGGTGGGTCAGATATCAGTGAGGTTTTCATATAAAAAATAAACACCGATGGGATGTTGGACCAAGTCTGGGAGACAGGGCGAGTGACAGAAGCCCCAGGAAGCCGAGAGACACTGCTAGTCCTCTGGTGTCGTGGCAGAGTTGGGGACACGTGAACAGCTCCAGAAGGTGAGGCCGGAGGGGTCAGCCAGGGTACACCAGGAAGGCTCTTGTACAGGTTATGTAGGATGGAGCAGCCCAGAAGCCCTAAGCAGACCCCGGCAGATTTCATGGAAGACAGAAATGACCTGGTTCATGTTTTCCAAAGGGCTTTCTTTCCTTCCTGGGGGGGGGATGTGGAAGATGGACCAGAGGAGAGAAGTGGAGAAGAAGGCACTGGCAGTGGCTTGTGGAAACATTCCGGGAGTATCTAAGTAGGAGAGGTATTTATGCATGGGGGACAACGCAACGCCGAGGAGGGGTAGGAGGGAGAGGGGTGAAACCGTGGGGCTGGGTTCCGACTTGGTCCACTGGCTATTTCTATTTCTCCTTCATTGGTCTCGGGTCCTGTACATCAATGCTCCCCTCCCCGCCCTGCTGTCCTAAACTTTTGGCCCAGAAGAAGAGTTGCCACCTGGGGTTGTGCCCTCTGCCGAGTCACTGGCAGGTGAGCTCTTAGGAAAATCACCGGTCTGCGGCTCTCTGCTGGGCAGGGCCACAGTGAGACCAGGAGGTGGTGGCACTGGGAATCCTGAGGATTTGGATGCGAGGAGAAGAAGGTGCTGATTCACAGGTGCAGACCGGACCAATGGAGAGGTTCTCAGACCTTTGGATCATTTTTAAAAATTGAGGTGGAAGTAGCCATTTTTAACTTTGACAAATAAATAAAGCATTTGAAGATGACTTTCTCCTCCCCCAACACTATTCATGATATTTCTCACATAATAAAATAAAGGGTACTGGAGTAGTGCTCCAAAGGAAAGAATAAAATTATCTCAGAATAAAGGACACTAATTTAAAATGAATGCCCTTTACTAGGAGCTACTCAGCTCCTATTTTGCCCATTTGCTTTTTTTGAAGGTGACAGCTGGGGCAGAAGGCAAAGGGTCAGAGCACCTGGCTCCTGGCAAGCTCAGCTACCCCCACTTGCTGAACAGGACTCACCCCTGAGCACTCAGACTAGGAGTGACTCTGACCCCTCAGAAGTCAAGTACCCATTCTCTGTGTCTCCTCAGCACCTTGAACTTATCCACAGAGCGGTTATCCAATTAGCTACTTACCTACGGGCAAGAATTCCCATAAGGACAGAATCACACCTATTTTGTGAAATGTTCATTGCTGTTCCCCCAGCACCTAGCACAGTGCCTGCACACAGGAGGTACACACACACACACACACACACACACACACACACACACACACACACTCACACACACACACACGCGGTAATGGTCAGTCACTTCCCAAGATCTTTGCCTGGGGTACCATAATTTCTATTTTGATAGCTCCAGGGTTTCAGAATTGACCTATCTTCAGGGAAGCCATTAAACAAGAATACCCTGATAAGTAAAAAGAAGCAACAACTGAAGGGGAGGTGGTGTGTTAAAAGTACCAGAACAGTAACATAACGATCACGTCAAATGATTGCTTTCACAACAGTTCCAGGGCCTGCAGCTGTCTTTTCCCACCACCTCACTTTCTGCTTGGAAGATCAAAACCACAGGTGATAAATAATACAATGACCACATTGAGCAGAATATACACGCAGCTCACCGACAGCCCTGTGGTTTGACTTGCACTTGAAACACAATTAAATAAAGACAAATCACCTCTATTTCAAAAGCTGTAGCAGCCACAATGTTCTAGGTACAGGCGGTATTTCATTAGACTGTGTAGTTTGGCTCTAAGTTTGAGCCATGAAAACCATAGAACTGGTGTGAAGAGTGACTTGAACAATATTATGTTTGGAAAGAATAGGGCAAGAATTACAACATCATCACCAAAATGTGTTAATGTGGCAACTTCTAGATTTTAGTGTGCATTGTGGTCCCAAGCAAATCACAGAATGACCTAAAGTTAGAATTATATGGTCACTACAGTACATGACCTCTCCGGATGACCGGGAACAAGCCTAGTTAACTTCCCCAGATTTGGGGTTAAAAAAGAGATAGCTCAAAGGGCCTTGTGACAATCAAGAGTTCAAGGATGGGGAAATAATGCTGGAAAAAGCATGACATTGTGTGTCAGGCTGTTGAACGTAGACTTACGTGCAAATCGATTTTTGGAGAGAGGACACCATACTGAGGACATGACGGTCCTGAAGGCCCTGAATAAATAAAGTAGCAGACACACAGACTGTCCAAGGGGAGGCACCATCATGGGCTATGGCTGGGACTTGAGTGGTGGGAGGAGGGTTTTTTTTTCACTTGTCATAGAGCATAGTTGTTCCTCATTGCTACTCTGGATACATCGCACTCCGTTAAGATGTAGAGGCTGGTAAATACTTTGAAGGCAAGACTATCTCTTATTTCCCTGTATGTCCCTAGCGTCAATGTCTAGCATTATTTATATCTTTTAAATATTAACTTCCCCATTTATAATGTAGTCCCCCCCCCCAAGCCTGGGACCAGGGAGACAGCATCTGATTTGAAAACGTCTGAACAGGGAGAGATCTTGGAAATAGTCTACCCAAATCCTCCCAATTTAAAGATGAAGAATTTGGAGTAAAAGAAGTGACCTACTCCACGCTGTCCAGGAAGTTACTGGAAAGTTTTGCCAAGCCAGAGGCAAAGTGTGCTCTTGCACCATGACTCCTCCTGGGAAAGAGCTCTCTTGTGCCTCTCCTCCACTCTGTATGAGACGCTGAGATGCTTCAGGCTTTTTGGAGTTACAGTCGCCATTGTCCTCTATGGCCATAAAAATAGGTCAGCTGTCAGAAGTCAAGCTCAAGGCTAAAAGCTGCAGCTGGCTGTCTGAACTCAAGAAAGGCTGCAATCACCAGAACCAGAAGCTTGAAATGGAGACAGTAATCTCCTCACCCTCCACCCTTCGCCTCCCCAACTACCAAGCACCTAGAATGGGGTAAAAAGAAAGAGAAGCAGATAGGGAAAGAGAAAGGCAGAAAATGCCCCTGGGGGGCGGGGGGAACACTAAAAAAAACAAAAAAAGAAAAAACCCAAAGACAAAAACAGGGAAACGGACTCCTGTTCTACTTATGCCAACAAGTCTGTGAGCAATACCCACCGCTGTTTACACACTGGGGTTGCGTTTTCAGAGTGAGAGCAGAGGTGTGGAGGTTCCCTCTCAGAGGGTGCAACAGCAGCCAGCTGTGAGTTTTGAAGATACAAGCTGAGCTGTGATGAATGTGGGGGAAACGCCGTTCCCGAAAACAAAAGGTGCTGCCGCCTGTACTCTCCACCCTCCCTCACACCCCTGCCGCTTGGTTCCCAACCTGGAAGGGCGTCTGGCCGAGCGTGGAGGCTGTCATGAGTGGTCAGTGTCACCAGTGGATGGAGAAAGAAAAATGGGAGTGCTGACGGTGCCAAACCCAGGCTGGAAAAAACCCAGCGACCTCCTGCTGAGGCCCTCGGAAGGGCACCGAGTGTGCTCCCATCTGTCTAGGGAACTACAGATGGAAATGCGCATTGAGGAAAGGGGTCAGGGGGAGCCCCCGCAGATCCTGGCAAGTTGGGGGCCCCCTGGCATGTCCCCAAGAAAGGGTTCCAACTTGCATCAGGAAACTCTCAAAGATGGAGTGTGCTGTGGCAAGCCCCAGGCCATGGAGGTGGCTCGCCCCACCTCCTATGCTGCTCTGTGCAGTCCTGAGCGTGAAGGCACCCACCTTCCCTAGGACAGGTGTGAATCATCGGAGACCCCAGCCAAGCCTTTGCTTTGTGTTGGAAAGGCATTAACTTAGTGTGCTATGATGCTTATCTCTTGAGAAAATGGATACATTAGCATGTAATAGGAGCAGAGCTTTGGGGGTAATGAAACGCTTTTGAAAATGGCGTTTACAGGACCCCGAGTAAAAGGGCGCTTGGTGGTAAAGAGTGATTCAGTTGTCTCCAGCCCCCATGCCAGTCCCAAGGTTCCAGAGCGGGGGCTCAGGATCAAGGGGGGCTGGGAATTAAGAGACATGTATGCAAGAGGTCAGGAGGTTTCCTGGGGATGGAAAATCCCCAAACAAACCACCACTGTTATTTGGAGAGCTCACTAAGTGTCCGGCGCTGCTCTAAAGGGCTGACTATATATTTCACTGTATCCTCTAAACCCCTAAATGTGTTAGTTTCCCCCCAATTTTACAGAGGAGACAACTGAGTCTTTGATAAAGGAAGAGGCTTGTTCAAGATCACAAAAATGTTAAGGGGCTTGTTTGAAATATGCTCTTGTCTCCAAAACTAGAAGTCTCATGTATGTGCTAGTCTACACATCCCCTGCTGCTTCTCCGAGGTCATGGTTTTGAGCTACTTATCAACCTCACCTGTAGGAGCTATCAGCCTTCCTCCCTTGCTCTCCATTCTCCCCTCTATTCTGCTCTCAAATACCTGAGTCACATGTGCACCGGGGTCACAGATGGCACCTGTGAGTAAAGGTGGACTTTGTTCAGAAGAGAAGCATGAGGGTCGCCCAGGCATGATCTCAGAAACTGAGACCTTGTGCACAAGTGGCCTGGATGAGTGGGTGCTTGAATCATGCGGGCATGGGGGCTGGAGACGATGGAAAAATCTCGGAACTTCAACCCACTATAACCAACCCCAACGCTGCCTGGGATTATTCCATGTGGAAACATGTCCCCTAACACAGTTAGACATTTGGGTCGTTTTCAAGACAAACTAGTGTATAAGCTCCATGAGTTTGATACAAGCTATGTGGTCTTTATTTAAAAATGCCAATTCTGTGGACGGTGCTAAAAAAAAAAAAATGTGAGTATTTAAGAATGAAAGTAACCTGGGTAAAGCCCTCAGTGTGTGCACCGGTTCTGTTTAGGGCTTCTTTATGAGGCTACTGGAAGGCGTCTCTGAAAAACAATGCTGATGGGGAGGAATCTGCGTGTGCGATCCAAAAGGGAGAGAGCTTTCTCCAGCACCTACTATGTGCCAGACACTATGCCAGGCGTGTCACACAGATGACTCCATTTATGTTTCCTGATATGTCCTAGGAGAGCTGTTCCCACCCGATTTTTACAGATGAAAAGCCAGCGACTCACTGAGAAATGGACCAAGGTCGGATGAAGAGTGGAAGCCAGATTCAGGCCCTGGTCAGTCTCTAACACGCATCATTTTTCCACTACACAAGGCCTGACTCCAGTTACTGCTTCAATGAATATTAGTCACGTTAAATAAACTCGGATATTCTGATTATAAAACTCCAAGCAATTTCTCTTACATGATTACTGGAAAAGAAGAAAAAGGTTGCTGAAAAAATAACAATGCCCTCTTTCATCTGCATGCTGGTTAACTCTTCCCAGAACCCTTTCTGGGATATTATTCTATGTGACCCTCAAGGAAATCATGGGATCTAGGCAGTCGGATATTATTATTTCCTTTCAATAGATGTGGAAAGAGACACACAGGGAGATAAGAGACTTGCCCAATATTGCATAGCTAAGAAGCTGCCAAGCCAGGACTAGAATCTAGTGCCCCTGAATTCTTCTTTCATTCTGTAACACTCTGATTCTTTGGGCTCTACATCTTGGAGAACAAATTGGGGCATCTACCTGCATGAAGTCCCTCCCCACACCTTCCCACCTCGATCCCTTTGCTCTCACACACCTCTTTTCTATCACTACAGAGCCAACTAAACACTGGAAGGCTGTATAACTTCTCCAGCAGAAAAACCTTCCTAATTTCTCCAAACCACAGTGAGCCTGTCTTTTCTCAGAGTGCAAGTAAGCCTTATCATCTGTGCGGTTCATTTGGAAATTAATCATCTGCCTTCTTGCCATCACTTGAATGACTGTAACAAAAGGTCATTAAACCACAGCTTATAAGCACCTTCAGGACAGAGATTACATCTTGGATCCCCAGGGCATTTATCACACTGCCTTGTTTATTAAAGTGTCTTAACAAATGTATGGATGTTGGGTAAGAACATGACCATACTAAATAGAACTTTCCCATGTTTCCAACTGCCAGCTTCTAAGACACCGGGACAATGTAGGGGGACTGAAATGCCTCTAGACTAGAGGATGAGACTTGGGGTCTTGTTCTCAGCTGGGCTGCACTCTCGCTGTGAGGCCTGGGTCAGCGCTCCGCTCCTGGGTGCCCAGTCTCCTCATCTTCAGAAAGAGGGGCTGGACCTTCAGTTCAGAGAATCCCCAGGTCCACACAGCTTTTCTAGATTTGGGGAGAACTTGAGAGAAGGAAGTGTACTTTCCATGCAAGCATCCCAGAAAAAAAGGGAGACCCCTGGAAGTGAGGACAAACCTTGAATGGCCTCTGATGAAGTGGATGGGGAGAGGCTGAGGAGGAGCAGGTTCAGGGCTGCTACCAGGCTTAGTGCGCTATTTCCCTAGGCTTTCAGCAATGCCAGTTTAGGTCTAAAATAACAACAACAATAACAATAACATGGCCTCAGGGAATGCCCTTATTACATTAAAAATAATAATAATAATAAAGAGAGGACAAAATGTTTCCCTACAAGCCAACAGTATATAAGAGCAGCCTTTATTTTTCTGTCTGTCCTACTTCACGTGAAGAGAGATTCGTGGACAAAGGTGAAGTTCACCTAGCGGTGCCAGAGCTCGCTGACTGGAGGGTTCCAAACAGGAAGTCAGTGGGTTTGTTGAAGTCTCCTCTCGTAGTGGGGTGCATGCAGCCCGAAGAGTCAACTGCCCCTGGGCTTCCTGCTACTGGGGATTTCTATCCATATCCAGATTTTCCATTTTATTAATAAAAAAGCACGTGAAGTGCCTTCTAACTTGTTTGTAGACATTTCTATTGGCTTCAAATGAAGTTCTGCTGACCTGGCTGGTTTCCACCACAGCAGAGAATGCCAAGGTTCATTGGAATGTCTTTCTCTAACTGACCGGTCTGGTAGAAAGACTAGTGCCACCCACACAGATTGCTCCTCCTGGCTGACGCTGGGGTCCTGTGTTCACACCAGTGACTGCGATGGCTCATTTGCTTGTCTGTCTCATCCACTAGATGATGAGGTCCAAAGGGGCAGGGACTGGACAGGCACCCAGGGAACATTCAACAAATATATACTGAGAGAAGAAAGAAGGGGAGAAAGGAAGAAAGGAAATAAGAAGAGAAGATAATGAAGATAAAGAAAGGAAGGAAACAAGAAAAGAAGGAACTAAAGTAAGGGAAAGAGGCAGGGAGGAGGACCTTTGCCTGATATTAGAGCTTTCCACGAAATAAACTGCACCCTCCTCTGCTTATAGTTTGGGTCCCAGCCACACTGGATGGCTCCTTATTCTCCAAGTCCTTCCTCACCCAACCCCTCCCCTCCCCCTTGCTCACGCTGTGCCTTCTGCACCAGCCAGCCTTCTCCATGCTCTGGACCTGTTCTGTTTGCTCATCCACATCCACTCCCCAGGCCCCTCCACCCTGCTCCATGCCCTTGAGAGGTTGGCCCCTTTGGGCTGCAGAAACAGGTCCCTCTGCTTTGTGATTCCCAGTCTGGTTCCCCGATGGAAGACACTGGCAGGAGACTGGAAGGCAGAGGACAGGGATGTGTAGAATTGACTCTTCTGACTCCCTTCTGTCCAGGGCGCTGTCGGCTGGCTACTCCTCTCTCCTGAGAGTCACAGCTGAAGCCAGAAAGCCCTCTCCACACAGCCTCTCTATTTAGGTTCCATGCAGGCCAAAGATGGAAATAGCTCCCCACTGTTGCTGACCTTGGTCTTGCTGTTGTCCTAAACCCTGCAGACACTGTTGTAAATAGCCCCTCCTTCAAAAAAGCACGCCCCTCCCCGGCCCCCCGCCCCCACCAACTCTCCTTAATTATTCTGTTTGAATGTGCCATCTGTTCCCTGTCAGGCCCCTGACTGATGCAGGCTGCATCTCCACCTCTCAACGTGCCGCCTGTTTCCCGGTGCCTACTCAAACCATGTTTGTGCCAGCCAACTTGCCTTGTTTTCCCTGGACAAAATAAATCTCTGCTTTTTAGGTTTTCTGCCCCACTGTGTGCTATTAAAACCATGGATAAGGAGTTCTTATGTTTGCATGTGACTTCTCTACGAAAGTGGAAGCCCATCAATGATGAGGAACATGTCCCACTCATTGCAACATGCCAGTGAATTGCGGAGAGGCCAGTAGATGCAGACATGCCCGATAAATGCCTGTTTAGAGGACAGAAAGAGTCATCATTTGGTTCCATAAAATGACTTGTAATGAGATAGACGCAAAGAGTTGAGCTGCGTAGTACTCCACCCCAGGACCACCAAAGCCACCTTCTCTACCACTTCCCATAATCCTGGCTACAGCTTTTCTGCACAGCCTCTGGAGATGGGGAGCTCACTCGCCTGCAGAGAATCCCTCCTCCGGAAGGACCATTCTCATAAGAGGTGCATTATCAGTTACTCAGTTCAACGTGGCCTCCTTTTCCATGGGACAGGCCTTCTGATGCTTGAAGTGCATGTGTCATGGCCCTGTGAGATTTTCTCATCCAGGCCAAACGTCTTCAAGTGGCTATATGACACGGCCCCTGGCCCCCTCACTGTCGCAGTCTGTTTCTGTGTGCTCATCCTCAGTTGGCTGTCCTTACCATGGCTTCTTAATAAGGAAAACTCAGTGCCAGTGGAGCTCTAACAGTTCTGCGGTGGCCCCGAGAAACCCAAGGCCATTACCTAGTTCTCTCCCAAACTCACTCCCACAGCCCTTCATCATCCCAAGCTCTTGAGGACAGTTGGGAAGAAGAGAGCGAGGCTAGAAGGTTGAGGGGCAGGTCCCTGTGGCCTGTGAGGATGCCGGGGCAGTGCAGGGGTCGGGGGGGACTGTGCAGGGCCGAAACCCAGGGTGCAGAGATCTAGAGCACCCTTAAGCCCAGTGTGACCACTAAGAGGCTGTGTGAGCTTTGGCTTCAGTTTCCCTCTATGGAGGGTAAGGGCTTTGGACCATGATCTCCGAGGATGTTTGGAGACCTGACACTATTTTGATGTCTTCTGCAGCCCCAGATCTGCTAGGACTGGATGCTCACCTGTAACACAAGAATGCTTGAGAACACGGACCAAGGGGACCCAAGGACTGTTAGATAACAAATGAGTTTAAATGTGTTAAAAGAAGTGGTACTTCTCTGATGGAGCCTGCCAATGCACCCAGCTGCATTACTGGTAGATTTTACTTTACTCGAGGAAGCGCTATGTGAATTGTCAGATTGATGATTTTTCATCAGCGCTACTCAAAGTAGGCAACATACCAACTGTTTTTCCTAGTCTGTTGCACAGTGAGTATAAAAACAGGGAGTGGGCATTAAGAAACTCTGAAAGGACTCAAGGAACATGTATGGATCCATGGACAAAGACAACGGGAGTGGGGGAGGATTCAAAGTGGAAGTTGGAGGGTGAGTAGGGCAGGGGAGAGTAATGGGGGGGAATGGGGACAACTGTAATTGAACAACAATAAAAAATGTTTTAAAAAAGAAACTTTTATAGAACTGAGACACTGCTTCACTACTCTTGCGGTATTTCATTTTTATCAATTCATTTTTGCTTTATATTACAAAGGTATTGGTTTGCAACGTATAGAAAAAAGACCTGGTCTTTCACCATAGATTGAGAAGTAGTCATTTTAATATTGTCTTTACTCATTAAGAAAGAAAAAGAGAGAGAGAATCCCTTGGGGTTAGAATTAAGTTCAGCTCTTTGTTAAAAGTTGCCTAGATGATGTCAGTCTGATTTTTACTATTTCTATCACAGGTGTCTGTCTCCCTTCTTTCCCTCTGTCATTTCTTCCTCCCTCCTCCTCCGCCTTTTGTTAAAGTCACAAAGCAAGTACTTCTCTACCAACTTCTGCAGGTCTCTCTCTGCTGTCACACCCCCTGACCCCGTCGGGAGGTAACATGTTGCCTGGTGGGGCTCATCCAGGGCACATGACTTTCCCAGCCAGAAAACAAACAGGCCCTGGAGTGAGTGGCCACAGCGCTGGCCCAGAGCTGCTCACAGGCATTCTGGCCATGCAGTCCCATGTCTTAGAAAAGTGGAGGCCGCCAGTGCCTGCCAGCTCTGCCTGCTGATTGTGAGGTATCTGGGACCTGGGGCCCCGCAGCCCTCCACTCCAACACAGTGCACCTGCCACAATGGCCAGCTGCCCTCGGTCCTGACCCAGTCATACTTAACAGTTTTCTCCCAAGGCTTTAGTAAAGCCATTCTGCCCATCATCCCTGTCCTTTACCTCTTACTGTTCCTTGAACTTAAAAATACCCTCCTTCAGAGGGAGCTTTGACGCCCATACACTTGGGTTCAAATCCAAGCTTTCCGCTTATTAGCTGAGTGAACTTGGGTAAATCCCTTTCTTCATCATTCTGAATCCTAGATTTCCTTCAGCAAAAGTGGGCTCAGGTACTCACTTTCCTGGCCCTCGGTAAGTGCTAAATAAACATGTGTTGCATGAATGAACGAATGAATGAATGAACTAACGAACAAATGGGTGGATGACTTCTAGCTACTTCTGGCCCTTTGCCCTCCTCCATGCCCACTCTGCCTGGGTACATGGGCAACCCCTGGGAGTTTAGCTCAGCTGAGCACACACTGCATTAACCTCAGAAAACTTGCTTTTGTGATTTAACTAAATGACTTTCCTGACCCATGACCTTGGCCGAGTCATTTCACTCTTGAAGTTCCTCTATTTCCCTGTCCATCAAATGCAAACACTAACCTTAGTCCTTTCTTCTGTGCCAAATCCTGTCAAAGCACAAATGAGAGTAGAGAGGAAAGGGCATCATGACCTGGAAGGAACCGGCCACACACCAAGGCTTCTTCCCACTCGGGCGGCCCCTGTGACTGAGCCAAGGTGAGAGTCCAGGGGCCCGCCTGGTGCCAGGAGGCTGAGCTGACGTGCTCTCTGGCTTGCTGCCAGGCACGGCATTCTCCTGCCAGCATCGTCATTCCTTTGCACATAGGTATTTTGTCTGTACATGGGAGGCCCTTGCTCTTTTGAGACAGACATAAAGAGAAGAGTCAGCAGAAAACCTGCAGAGGTCTGCAAATGTACTCGGCCTATCAGCAAGTCCAGGGGCCTGAGTGCTGGACAGAATGGAAAAGTTCAGCATGAATCTGGGACATCCGGAAAGTGGATGCTGACTGCTTCTCTGGCTTGGAACGAGTTCCTCCCAGTGTCACGTCAAATATAAATCACCTTCGGGTTTTTCTTTTGTCGTTCCTGGGTAGAGTGGACAGCACAAGGCAGAGGCTAAGGGGGACGTTAGACTGAAACCCCTCCTTTCTACCATCTCTTCAGCAGTGCACAAAGAAGTTCCTCTGCCTGTAGTGTCTCCATTTCTCCCCCAGCGCGACCTCTGATGTCCAAGGTGTCCCTACTCCTTCCCCCAGACACTCATGCTACAAGTTGGTCTTCTCCCTGCAATCTCCTAGGGTACCCTCCAAACACGGCACGTGCTACCTTCTGCTACACAAATAACGACAAATCCACGGAGTGAGAGTATATTACCTGCTAGCCCCTAGAAGAGAGACTATGCTTTACGAAGTGGCGGGCAAAAGTACCTTTATAGTTGTGAGTACATGAAACAGTTTATTCTTGTATTATTATAATCATAAACTGTGGGTTTTTCCCCATACAAACTGCTGCAAACCTACCTTTGCCCACTCCTGGAGGCCCTCTCTCAATCCTCAGAGCAGCTCACCAAAGTGGGTACCATGATTATTCCTGTTATACAGGTGAGGAAATAGCTTCCAAGAGGTCACAAAGCAAGGAAATAGTATCGCTGCGACCTGAACTTGGGCTGTCTGACCCCAGCTGACCACAGCTTTACTCACACTGCCCAACAGACCACATGACTCTGTCCATTATGGTAGCCATTAGCCCCATAAGGTTACTGTGTACTTGAAATGTGGCTAGTGTGGCTTTGGAACTGGATTTTAAATTTCACTTCACCTTAAATAATTGTAATGTAAATGGTCACAGGGGGCTAGGGACAACGCATTGGATGGTGTAACTCTAGCCCACTCTACCACGTATGATTCAACAGCTATTTGTACTCAGCTCATGTCAGCCAATTTAAACTCTGAGCTCTTTGAGAAGATAGGGCTCTGAGTTTTCTCTCTTATTCCAGAGTAGGCAGTCAATAAATATTTTTGTAATGGACTATGCTCGATATGGTCCCCTTGATCGCCTGCATAACAGCTTGGTCTCCATCACAAATGCGGTGTTTAAACTGGAAAATTTCCATGACCCCCACAGGCCTTGGGGGACTTGTCTGTGAAATGTGGGAATAGCTCAGCTCTTAACTGGGCAGCATCTGCCCTGCGGGGCTTACCTGTGTGGAGAGTCCGGATCAAAGCAGGTCTTGGTGACGTCGGTGATCTCGGGGTCGCAGCACTCTCCGCCGTCGAAGCTGAACCGTTCGTAGTTACAGTCCATGTCACACACCCCATTCTGCTGCTTCTTCATGGAGGCAGGGTGGCGCAGGTGGCGGCAGTCCCCGCCGTCGTGGCCGGTGAGCGTGTGGTTGCACTCTGGGTCACAGTTCTCGTCCCCGATCTTGCTGATGTCGCAGTTGGCCAGGATGAGGCGTTGTCGCAAGGAGGAGTTGCTCACCTCCAGGACCTCCAGCTCCCAGGAGATGTTGTAGTGCTGGAAGGCCTCGGCCAGCTGCTGGTGCTGGAGCTCGATCTGTTGGTGGCTCACCGTGGGGTTCTCGTGGTTGTCGTCGTGGAGGTTGACCACGCGGTAGCGCACCACCTTGGGCCGGCGGAACCGTGGGAGCTGGTTGTAGCTGGCGATGACTTCTGCATTGTCACACAGCGTCTGCCCACACAGAGGGGGCTCCAAACTCGTATCCAGCAGGAAGCTGTGGGCACCGTTGAATTCCACTTGGGGGATGTTGCCATCCTTCATGGGGGACCAGGCACGCTTCACATTCTCCCAGTTCTCCTGGAGGAGGAGCTGAGGTAGGAGAGTGTGGAGGCCATGGGTTTCCATGTCCAGCAGCACCTCCCGCTGAGTCCTGGCCACCTTCCACAGACTGAAGCGTTCGATGTAGCCCCGGTAGTTGTGATTCAGGGTGCTGCCCCCCAACATGAGCACTTTACACTTCTGGGTCAGCGGGCTGAATATGCCGCCCACCTGCTCCCCAGAGGTTGCCACCTGTGCCCCGTTCACATAGAGCTTCATCAGCCGCCCATCGTAGGTGGCAGCTAGGAACACCCACTGGCCTGGGAGGTAGCTTTGGTGGGCATTGATGGTGGTTACTTGCCGGGCCCGGTCTGTCTTCAAGGAGAAAAAGTAGCGTGGGTCTCTGTTGCCTTGGTCACTGACGGTGTGAATGCCCACGACCCATCCTCGGTCACGTGAGGTATAAGAACACTTGTCATACAGCCCTATTTGGCCCCAAAAAAGAAAGATGAATAAATAAAAGATGAAAATAAAGGGGAGTAAGTTATTGCTTTCTGATAAAGTTTATACCAGGATGTCCTACAACAATGGTCTTCAAATTGTGCTCCGTTGGGTCCTGGCAGTTACTACAGGAGTGTCTGGGACAACCCCAAGGGTGCGGCAAGGGCTAGAGGAGCTGAGAGGACAAACGAGTGGGGCTTGAGGGGTTCTCACCACAACTGGAACCCAGTTTCACTTTTATTGCTCTGGCATATGGAACATACAGGAAAAATAATTTTGTTTGAAGAATGGGTACTTGAACTCAAGAAAACAATAACACTACCACCAATAATGATCATTCAAACCTGAAAACCTTTGATCTTGCAAAGCCGTTAGATGGGGAAGAGGACTTCCTAATTAAGAGGCTATTTTAAGTATAAAATGACATAGGAAGTAAAAAGAGAAACAGAGGGTGATGATAATAATAGAACATGTTCCTTTAGCAGGATAGCTCCTACTACGGTCACCATCACAGGGAGTGTGCACCAGACACTAGCAGTCATCAAACGTTCAGTGGTGGTGAACTGTCAGGGAAGTTGGCCTGAAGAACTGGGGACAAGGAAATCTATTGCTTCCATCTCAAATAGGAGTCCTGGCTAGCCCTGACGTTTATTCCCACAGAAAGGCAGGAATGCTTAATATCCAAGCTTGACAGGTTTTTAGAGATCACCACTTTCAACTTCTTCACTTGACAGGTCAGAGTACTGAGACCCAGAGAGTGGAAGGCATTTGTCAGGTTACACAGTCATTGACAATTTCCTGAGATCCAATTTAGCTTGTTTTTTTCTAACATTAAAGCTTATATTTAAAAAAAAAATGAGCAGCCTCTTAATATAAGCTGATGGTGGGGACTCCTACATAATAGTTAATAATAATAATAAGTAAAATTTACCTAGCCTCTAGGGCAGGCCAAGCATTGTGCTGCAGTCTGTGAATGCATTACTTCATTTAATCTGTATAATACTCCCAAGGTGGTGATACTAAGGTATCAGAGGAGGAAATGGAAATTAAAGAAGTAAAGAGATAAGTTTAAGGTCAACTGGTAATTAAGGTCAATTGGTAAGTAGATCCTAGATCCATCAGACCCTGGAATTCACTGTTGTTTTCACTAACTCTACAGCATCTCTGTTCCTCTTATCAATGCCACCAGGGATTCGGACCACACTCTTTGCCTGTGGATGTCATCACAAGCTTTAGTTGGGTGTTTGGGGAAGTTTCAAGCCAGACATCTCTAGCCTTACTCCGGGAACCCTAGGAAGCCACTTACGGATTCTCTCCGGATCTAATTATCTTTATACTCACCAACCCCTATTCCCCAGCCTTTCTGGAATATACCCAGTGTCTTTGGCACAGGCAGCCTGTTGGATGGGGAAGAGGTCTTTCTAATTAAGAGTGTATTTTAAGTGTCAGATGATGCATGAGGCCAGGTGGGAGGGGACAGAGAGGGATACGAGAATGAATAATAGAGGATCATATAGAAGGACAGTCCCTACTTTTGGCTGGAGAATCGCTGTGGTCACCATAGCTTTGCGCGTGCCTCTGCCATTAGCGCTCATCAAACGGGCATGGAGAGCTACCAGAAAAATCAATAGTGGAGGCCCACAGAGTCTTTACTCCTTTGTGTGCACTGGGGCCTCAGAATTTCTGTAAACCTCTCTGTTAGCAGCTGACATGAACGTCAGTTTTGGCGCCAGGCATCTAAGTCCGCCCACACCTCTCCTCCCACTCCCTGTCCAATCATCCTTCAGGAAACGGCCAGAATGTCCTCACGATGTCAGTTTACTCGCCAAGGCTGAGGAAACTTGGTGAGGAACCAAGTATCTTTTCTGTATCTTGGTTCTCCACCTGGTCAAGAAGAAGACTGAAGGAAGATGCCCTCATATGCTTGGTCCAAGTCTGCTTTTCTGTGATTATAAATTTCCCAATGGCTCAAAACAGAAACCACCTCTTCTAAGAAGCTCTCCCTGATAACCCTATGAGGAATGATCGTTCTTTTCTCTGAACTCACTTTACTTTTAGGAAGCTGGACACTGGCTCTCTGGTTTTAGAATCATCTTACCACACCCTCTCCCACCCCAGACTGGATGCTTTTTGAGACTGATGACTCTGTCTGGGTTGCCTGTACCCCGCCAGCAGCTCGCTCTATGCCTTGCCTACAGCAGCCACTTCCGTGTCTCATGAATGAGCACATGAATGATTACTGGGATGAGAGAAAAGGACAAACAATCAAAAGCACTAATTTACGTCTCTATGGATCAAGGACAGAGAAAATCAGAAGACAGAGTGTGTTCTTGATAGGGTAGAAAAAGCAGGGTCTTTGGACGTGGGGTAATTCTGATGACAGCGATTACTAGCTGTATATCTGGCGCAAATCACTTCACTTCTGTGGATCTCAATCCCCTCATCTGTATCTCTCTGTAAGTATGCTGTCATACTTTAAAGACACAGAAGATGAACCATTCTTGGCATACAGTGGCTCTCCAAATGGAAATTCATTTTTAAGATGCTGCAAGGTCTGGGAGTGATGTCAAGGATGAAGAGTAGAAAATGACAAGAAGGAAAACACAGAAAGGCTAGAGAGAGAAGGTACCCTGAGGGCATCTTGACCGATGTACCAAGAGCAGGTAGGATGAAGGCTCAAAAAAGCACTAGTTCTCCTCCACTCCACTGGCAAACCCTCCGAGAAATCATAAATCCCTGTGAGCTTAGCTGCTCGTAGGAGGCTTGCACCTCCCCAGTGACCCCTCCAGAGCCAAGGTTCTGACTCCAGATTTGGGATAAGTGACCCCGCTGTGGGAAACAAGGAGAGCAATGGTTCCAGGAGCCCCACCCTTGTGTCCCCCACCCCACCTCTAAACTCACCTTCTCCTCTGCCCCTGGCTGACTCTCACCTCCTATCCTTAAACAGAAAATTCTTCTAATGAGGAAATTAACATCTGAAACTGGATCCTCCCTCTCTCTCTCTCTCTCTCTCTCTCTCTCTCTCTCTCTCTTTCTCTCTCTCTGCAGGTTTTTATTTTGCCAGGGGCTCTCAGTCCCTGGTTTTCCTGTTGCCTTTGGAAGGCAGCTAGCAGGGTTAGCAAGGTAAGATGTTTACACATCTGTAGGGTGCCCTCAGTTCAGAACCTTCCTGGGGCTTGGGACCCTGGCTCAGGGCACCTCTGTCTGCAGTTGAGAGAGATGGAGGAAATAGTAAGAGGCCAGACTCTGCGACACTGAGCACACTGAGTGGAGGACTTGGAGGTGGCTTAGCCCCAGGAGGCAGGGGAAGGGCAAAGAGAGGGTTTGCAGTGGAACCAAGAGGAGGCACATTAAGGGAAATGAGAACCTTGAAGCAGTAGCTTCTGAAGTTCAGAGGGAAATATTTACCTGGAGTGTAAGTGGCAAAAGGAAACTACTGACTTCAATAGGGATGGGGTGGGGGATATAATGGCAACGGGAACTTATTTCTGTATGAAAATAACCTCATCAACAGTAGTGACATTTCAAGGGCTGGAGAGGGGACACTGTGCACCACCAGCCCAGGACCAGTGACCTGGAACCAGATATCTGGACTTGGCTTGCTAGATGAACTTGTCTGGGACAAGCCACGCCAGCCCCCTATTCTGCAGAGCCTTGTTTCCTTTCTCTGCAGAAGGCGGGGCTGGAATTAAAGGATCCCCCGCTGCAGTTTCAGAGCTCTTTTGTTCACTGCTGAAATGGTTCCTTGTAAGCAGAGGTAGTCAAAAATATGTGTTGATCGGAATCAGAAGCCCCATGCCATTCCCAATTCCTGCGTGCTTCGGTCCCCTCTCCTGCAGACATGGAATGGTGTTCTCGGGAGGACATGGGTGTACCCCCAACACCTCCACCCCATCGTCTGTCCCCGTGGTTCTCCAGGAAGATAGAGACATACTGAAAGAAATGGTGAGAACCAGTCTGAAGCCGGCGCCATCTGTGTGGAACTGGAGGTTGATCCCAGGGGACGTGTGCCCACCTGGCAAGATAGGAGCCTCCGGCAATCCCGCACACGCCCACATCTAATTAGCGCCAGCCTGCCTCCAGGCTACAATCATGCCGAAGCACACAGTGAGGGTGGGAGACAGCCTGTTCTTCCCAGACCCACTGCGCAGACGGAGAGGTGGAGGCCCAGGCCAGGTAGGGGCTTGCCCTGGGGCTCGTGGTAATCACTGGTCACTCAAACCCTGGGCAGCTGGCCTGGGCAAGCTTGTTGCAAAAAGGGCTTCATCCTGGCTGGTGTGGCTCAGTGGATGGAGTGCCAGCCTGCGAACCAAAGGGCTGCCAGATCGATTCCCAGTCAGGGCACATGCCTGGGTTGCAGGCCAGGTCCCCCGTGGCAGATGCACAAGAGGCAGTCACACATTAATGTTTCTCTCCCTCTCTTTCTCCCTCCCTCCCCTTCCCTCTAAAAAAATAAATACATAAAATCTTTTTTTAAAAAGGGGGATTCATATCCCTACCAAGAAGCTTGATGTTTATTGTCATTGTCCCTTTTTCTTCTCATCTATCCGCTAATCCTCGCCCCAGAGGTGAACAGCACCTATGAAGAAGCAAGTCCAATGGCAGAAGGCTTGGGGGGTATCTCCCAAAACCTTGGCCAGAGCTGGACTGGGAGAACCCTCTGGGCTTTGGGGTCACCCTCTAAGGATCACTTTAAAGATACCACCCTGGGGCAGCTTTGCCTGACCATTGCATTCCTCCCCAGATACAGACAAATCTTCCTTCCATACATTCATCATACTCCTCCCTGCCCAGAACTCACTGATTCTGTAATTACTCATCCAATGTCTTAAGTGTCTACTTGGTCCATTTTGAAATGCCCAGCATCGAGCACAGAGCCTGGTACCTTGTAGGTGCGCCACAGAGATTGTAATTGAAAGTAAACAATAAAGGAAGGGAGGAAGGGAAAGAGGGGTGCTACTCTATGGCTGGCTTCCTTGAAGAGCATCGTACCCCTTAGTTAGAACTTTCTAAGTCCCAAGTGCCCTGCATTAATCTTCTCACTCGATCTTCACAACAAAGTTCTCAGCACAGCCCCCCTCTCAGAGAAAACTGAGGCTCAGGAAGGAGAGGAGGCTTATCCAAGACAACAGAGCCTGGAAGACAGGCCCACAGGATTCCGGGGCTCAGGCTCTTAATCACGTCATTGCGCTACGCGCCAAGTGTGGGCTGTTTGAAGGCATGACCCCCTCCAAAAATATTTCTGTAAGTCCCACAGCGCCAACACAAGCAAGCTGAGTTGAACTGCAAGCCAGGAGGCGGCCGTCCACGTCATTCTTCTGCCTGGGCCTAAAAATCTGACTGAGAATCAGTGGTTCTTTGGGACTCGTGCTTAATCTGTTCTACTTGGCTCACTTCACAGGGACGCAGGACTGTGCTGGACCTGTTGTCTACCTGGAGTTAGGAATGCCTCCCTAGACTTGTCCTTCAGCATCTGCACTTGCAATGCTAGCCTCCTTGTCTCTTGGTGTCTATATGGAAATGTTCTTTTTCCCGAGGTTGCTGTCATACTCTCGGCTGCCTCCCACCGTCCTACCCATTTGTTGTGGGCTCAGTTGTAGCTTCCCAAAATTCCTATGTTGGAAATTTTGGGAAGACACACCCCTTGTACCACCCCAGGGCACAAGTCCTAACCCCTTGTACTTCAGAATGTGACCTTATTTGTAAACAGGGTCTTTACAGAGGCAATCAAGCTAAAATGGGTCCCTAGGGTGGACCCTAATCCAGTATGAGTGGTGTCCTTAGAAGAAGAGAGCATTAAGACACAAAAACGCACAGAAGAAAGATCATGTGAAGACACAGGGAAAAGATGGCCATCTACAAGCCAAGGAGAGAGGCCTCAGAAGAAACCTACCCTGTGGATGCCTGATCTCTGATGCCTGGCTTCAAGAATTGTAGGAAAATAAATTTTCGTTGTTTAAGCCACCCAATCTGTAGTTTTCTGTTATGGCAATCCTAGAGAACGCTAACACCGTCATTCAACAGGTTTGCTGAGCTTTCCTCCCCAAACTTCTCAAAGACCTACCCCATCTTGCAGTGTCTCATGCCCAGATCAGAATCCTTGTCTGGCTATGACCCATTGTCTCACCTTACTCAGTTCCCATGTGAGCAGAGCCAGGTGTACTATGAAGATGCAGAAGTTGCTGTGTGTGGTCACCACACACAGGAAACAGTCCTCACGTGGGAGTGGTCCTTCTGTGTTTCAGCCTCAATGTGCCTTTCTGAAGCACCTGCTCTATGCTGAGCGGGTAGACAGTTGCTTCTGCGCCAGGGTGTCTCATATCACCCTAATAGCAACTTTGTAAAATAGGTGCTATTTTCAGATGAGAAAACTGACAATCAGATAGGTGAGGATACCTGCCCAAGGTCACACAGCACTAAGCAGTAGGAAATACTGGAATTCAAGACTCCTGACTTCAAGTTCAGTCCCCCCACAGGTGAGTGGGGCCTCAGCTATGCCTCTATCCTGTGTTCTTCTCCCTAGAATGTTTCCCAGGTTGGGTTAACTCAACACAAAGTTCACTCTGATGACATCTGACTTTCTTCCATCACTGTCTAGGGAGGACAACTAGCAAAAACATGACAACTTATATCAAGTTTATATTATTATTTGTTTTCTCTTGTTGGGAAAGTAGAGGTAGAAGGAGGGAAAACTCTACCCGTGACGTTTCTGCCTGTGACAAAGCAGCATTTTCAAATAATGATAGTAATAATGAATATTTGCTGAGAGCCTCTATGTAGCAGTCTCTCTAAGAAGGAAGCACAGATATCTTAGTCAGTGCTCATGGACCCAGGGAGTAGGCTTTCCCGACACTGCTTTGACTGAAGGAAATTGACATGGAGAGAAGCTAAGTGATCTCTCCCCGACAAGGATGCCAGCTGGAGAGCGGGGCAATCACAGCTGGACTGACTCTAAGCCAGAGCTCCCCTCCAGATGCTTTCTTCCAGCGGGAGTAACTCTCAGCCCAAGGCCCAGGTTCTTTACCCCAGCTCTGCCACCACTCTGCTGTGTGTCACTAGGAAAACAGCTCCCCTCTCTGGACTCCCTTGTTGCCCCACCGATGAGATGAGAGGGTCACACCAGATGGCTGCAGATGTCCCATTCATCTCAGACTCCATGTGGCTCTGAGATCCCAAGTCCTTCGGCCACCCCAGCCTTGGTTCCCACCGTGGGAGATGTAAGGTCATGGAAAAAGGAGAGGAGGGAAAGGAAGCCAGTTTCAGGCCCTCCGATTTAGGGTTGTCCACTAGCTGTGGGACATCTGCCAGGATAATAAAAGCAGAGGTGAGGGGATGTGGGGATGAAAGGGGGGAATTTAGGTCAACAATATGGTTTCTTTCAGGAGGCTAAAAAGTATAAAAGCTAAAGGTTGGAGCTGGTCCCATTTTTGTTGTATTTTGTTTTGTTTTGTTTTCCCTTCTGTGATTTAATGGCTGATATCAAAGCTACAGAGGAATGCTTGAGAGAGCAATCCTATGGAAAGCTTTTATCTGTCCAGGACAGTGATTAAAAGAGACAGATTCGGGTTAAGCCTACCCAGGTCCCTGCATTTGCTTCAGTTGGGGGGCAGACTACCAACATGGCCCCGGAGGACTCAGGGCCCTTCAGAGAGAGGCTAGGATGTCACTGAGACAGGTCCCTTGTACCTGAGGGACTGCTCCTCAGCATCCTTCTCCCTTCAGGACCACCCTGACTCAGAGGATCGGTCTTAGGCTCAGTGGAAAGAAATGTGCAATAAATCACACCTGGCTGGAGACTTATCCCAAACTATACTGAGTTTTGGACACCCCGTCTCCTGGTGTAGGAAAGGCGGGAGCATCAAAAGTGACCCTTTGGAGCAATCTACAAGGTCCAGATGAGCTCAGGTGTCTCCTATGCGTTGCCCATGCAAGTGAATGTGTGGGGGCAGAAGAAAGTCTCCCCAGGGGCATGTGTGCCTGTTCTCTGCCTATATTGTGTTTCTTTGTTGGGAGCCATTATCTGAAATTCCCCTGGCTACATGAGTCTGCTTAGCTTTTTTACTAGCTGTGTGACCTTGGACGAGTTCATTCGGCTATCTGAGCCTCAGTTCTCCCGCTTGTACACCAGGGATTGAAAAGTCTTGCCCTGTAACTTTCATCGATTGTTTTTTTCAGAGAGAAGGGAGATAAAGGCATGCATATTTCCTCGTAAACTACTGAAGGCTATCCAGACATAAGACTAGATTGACAAGGGTATGCCAAGGGTCCCTAAAACCTACGAGCTTTATTAATACACAGATCTATACGGTGTGTTTGGGAGGGCAAAGTGGTCTTGAGAGCTCAAGGTTCACCTGTTTCCTTCTGGCTCGCTATTCTCCAGCCTGCTTTCTTTGCTTCTGTGTAAGCAGGCTGTGTGGACAGAGAAAGGTCAGGGTCTTACAGATCAACAAATGTGCCTTCAGAGGCTGGCTCTACTAGTCATTAGTTATGTAACTTGGAAAGTCGGGGCACCTCTCCTACTCTTAGTCTTCACATCTCTAAAATGGAGATGATACTATCTACTTCTGATGGCTGTAGGGAGGACTAACGAGATAATGAATGTACCAGGACTTGGCACATGGTCACTGGCAAGATGACAGGTGTTAAGCATGTGTGCTGTGGAGTCTGATCTGCTGGAATCCCGACCCTGCCACTTGCTAGCTATGTAGCCTTGGGCACAATCCCTTTAACTCCCCAACAGTTTCCTTGCCTGTGAACTGATAAATGCTAGCTACACAATATTAATCATAAATGTCTGTTGCTTTTTCTCAGAATTAGAACCAATTGTTTTTTACCTTTTATTGTGGTATTAAACTTTACCCTTTCTGACGTCCTCTCAACTAAAGAGACATGTCCCCTGCTCTCTTTTTCACACTGTCAATGAAATTGGTGCATATCAACTAAAAAACAGGAGAAGTGGGAGGAGGAGAGGAAGGAAAAGACAAAGATGAAAGAGGAGTGGGAGGAGGAGGAGGAAAGGAAGAGAAGGAGGAGGGGGATTTATGTTTTTTGTTATTGTTTGCTCTTCAGTGTTGCCATAGCACAAAGCTGACCCCCGCAGACTGAGTGGGGCTGATGCTGGAGCTGCCCTGGATAAGACAGCCTAGCTTAGGTCATTTTGATGATTTCAGGACCTATGAGCTATTCCCGCTCAGTCATCGAACCTCAGAGCCAAGGACAGCAGTTCCCAGCAATTTTTGAGGACCAGTGCATCCTGCTGTCTGCATTCTTCCCAGCAGCCTCAAGCCCTTGCCCTTCCTCATTCTTGGGATCAGGCACAGTCAGGAGATTCCCTTCAAGGTCACCAGATCATCTCCTTCATCACCCAACCTCCTGCTAGAACCACCAGTACCGCATCTCAACAAGTGACTGTTCATATTTTCAGAAGCGGAGAACACCTTGCAGTCTGAAGAAGGCCTTTGCACACATGGCATTTCTCACTGCTCTCCTAGAGGGACCCCAAATTGCCTTCCTCCCTTCCCCACCCAGTGGTCCAGGATCTGACCTTCAGGAACCCATGGAGTTGTTCTGTGCCCTTTACCCCAGGACAGCCCTGGAAATGTCTGAGGCTTTTGATAGAGTTATCCCTGCCTCTTCTATTCCCCAAATTAAAAACTCCAAGTCTTGCCTGATGTATCCATTCATCTATTCACTGATTCATTCTACACATGTTCATGGGGCATCTATGTATCAGGACCTAGCTGGATGTCCAGGGTAGGGACCAGACACAGGCTACACTCTCTGGCGAGAGACCTGCTATTTCCTAATTCTAGTGCCAGTCCTTCTGTTAATACAATGTACATACTATTTGAGTTGATGTTATGTAATTAGGAAGACCTGTTCCTACCATACCTGTCTCCTTACAGTATCCCTATGATCACTACTCTGTTTGTTCGTGCCATGTGACCCTACTGAGAAAGAAACAGAGCCACCGTTTATGGCATGCTGTGTACAAGGCCAAAGAACATTGTGTGCGTCATCTCTTTGAATTATTAAAACTACTCTGAGATAAGTTCTTTCAGTCCCATTTTATAGATGAGGAAACTGTGACTGAGAATGTTGCATTGACTTGGCAAGGGCCCCTTGATTTGTAGTAACATAAATAGGGTTAGAACCCAGCTCTCTTACTCTAAAGCCAAGTGTTTGGCCAATGCTTATGTTTCCGATGGGTAAACAGAAGTAAAAAAAATGTTTAATTCACTGAATATCTACTTATTCATATAGCCAATTTTTTATATCTTCCCCAAATTGATTACACACTGTGTTGATTATAACAAAACAAGAAGAATTCTTAAGTTTCCTTGGAGTTTTAAAGTGTACAAAGTATCTTAATTATTTCATTTGCTTCTTCCAGAACTCTCTAAAGGAGGCGGAATAGAAATTATGATTCTGCTCCCATACATGGGGAGAGTGAGTCTCCAAGAGGGTAAAAAGTACATGTCTGCTCACCATTTTGCATCTAGAGCCTCTTTTTTAGGTGCCTACAACAAAAATGCTCTATAAACTTTTGCTGAGTAGAGGGGTGAATGGATGGATGGATGGATGGATGGATGGATGGATGAACAGATGGATGAACAGATGGAAGAGAAATAAAGAAAGGAAGGCAGGGAGGCAGGAAGGAAAGAAGGAAGGGAGGGAGGGAGGGAGGGAGACAAGCAAGCCCAAGGCTTGAGGGAACCTGAACTGAGTAGATTCTGAATTTCCAAACCATCTTTACAATACTGGCAAAAAAGGCTTGACTTTGAGGCAGGAGTGGGCATCTTTGTGACACTGGATAAGCCCCTTCTACATCTTGGCCCTTAATTTCTTCATCCCTGTAGTGGGAGGTTGGCATGAGTGGTCACTAGTGTGGCTGTGCAAAGTACTAAATGGCAAGGAATCAGGGAGGCACAAGTAGGCTGAGTGCTAGCAGGACTAAGCTGTGTGACCTGAGGCATGTTGCAGCCTCTCTCCGGTCCCCTTTCTCATCTGTGAAAGGAAAAGACAACTGTGAAATAATTTCTAGGGACTTTTTTGAAAATGTGGGGGAAAGCTTTCTAAATTGAGAGTGATAAGCTATGAACTTTTGCCTTTGTTCACAGCTGATGTACTACTGATTTTGGGTAAATTCCTCTTCATCCAGGACCACATCACAATTGCCGTGGGCCCTGGCCACTTTTCTCTCTCCCACAGATATAATTATATTTTATGATTGCATTGCCATAAAGATTTATATAATCAGGAAGCTTGATTCATTATTACAAATAAAGTATTATTATATTGGCTTCTTTCTTCTAACTTTAAAAGAAATCAAGTCATTTTTATAGACCCTTAGAAGTGCTGTGGGCTTCAGGCACCATGCCAACTCTGCCTGGTAGATGAGTTGACTTTGGGTCCATCCCTGGATCTCAGATCCTCAACTGCACAGTAGCCTCAAGAGGGGCACTAAGCACCTGTAGCCGACGCAAGGCACTCAGAGGGATGGGGAAGGTTCCCACATGGGCGAGCCAAATGATGTAAATTTCATCACTGACGCAGGCCCACAGCAAGGTATGTAAAAACACGCCCCCGACAGTGTGGGCTGAGCTCTGGAAACAAAAGCTTCTCTCTGGGGTGAGCCTGCCATCACCTCATCCTGGCCCACACAGCCAGGGTGAGCCTTTCAGGGAGAGAGATGACAAAGGGAGATAAGAAAGGGATGCAGCCAGACAGGCAGATCCCTGCTTTGCAGGGCTGGTGCCATCCGGAATTACTCTCCGATGCAGGGAGAGCGATGATAGCTGGCGCCTGCCGAACCTTCCCTGCGTACCAGGCACTGTGCTAAACTCTCTGCACGGATTAGCTCAGATAGCTTTCACAATAATCCAAGCAGGACGTATTGCTATTATCTCCATTTTACAGAGGAAACTGAAACTCAGAGAAGCCCAAATAAAGTGCCTGAGCCTGAGTAACTTAACTGGCAAGAGACAGGGGTGGGATTCCAACCCAAGCAATCAGACTCTAGAATTCATATTCTTAACATTATGCTACCAAGCTGAGGGAACTGACCATGTCAGGCTGAGGGCTTGGTTGTAATTATAAATAAATAGAGCATGATAGAGTAAGTTCTAGCACAGGTACAGCAGAGTTACTTGATTCGGACAGGAAGGCTCAGGGAAGTTTTCCTGAATGAGTGAGTCAATAACTGAGCCTTGCATGAGGAACAGGAATGTGGTAGGGGGAAACTGGGCGAAGAGCTTCTAGCAAAGGGTGAAGCATGCACCAAGGGCAAGAGCTGTGACGTCTGCTTTCGATGGAACTGAGGATACACAGTAATAAAGAGAAATGAAATAGCAAGGGTGTCTGAGGCTAGATTGCAAAGGGCTGATATCTGAAGTTTATTCCACAGACAATGGGGACTCTTTGGTGGTTTTTCAGGAAGGGAATTCATGGGGTTGCAGATCACTTGCAAGGGATTTCATAATATTCTAACTGACAGGGTCACAGAGCTGAAAGAACTGGGACTCACGTCTTAGGACTCCCTGTCCAGTGCTTATTGGTAACCTGCCATCAGTCAGCCTTAAGACTTACAACAAAAAGTGTGGAATGTTAACAAAATTTTGAAGAGAGAGGGCTGAGACTTTTCAGGTATTCATTTTCTATTGTTTTACTATCTGCTAGAAAACTGTGAATTGTGACTCAACTCAAAGGAGCTCTTTAAAGGCTCCAGATAAAAAATGGTATTTAAGTGTTCATTGGGACTTCAGAATTTTTTGTTCCATAGGTGGAGGATGATCTAGCTTGGCCTTTAGCTTGGTCTCTAGTGGACCCTGATCAAATATAATCTACCTTCTGGGGCTTGGTTTCCCTATCTACGCAGCTGGGAGTGGGTGGGCAGTGGATCTCTAAGTTCCCTTCCAGGTCTGATAGTCTATCACATAAACTCCTGAAGTGCAGGTATGGTATCTTCTTGGACCTCATACTCTACATGCTTAGCTTGGGACCTGACTATAAAGGTAGACCCTGATAAGCAACTGCTGAACATATGAAATGAACTGAGCTTTTACCTTGAGACACCTGTGGAATCCTTAAGGGATTTTAAATGGAAAGTCTGCAATTGGTGACCATTTTTAAAAACAAAAAAGCATAAAAGCAAGCAGATCAGTAACCCAAACAGGCTAGCGTTTCATCTCTGGCTGTACAAGATGTTGAGTAACTGACAGACTCTGGAAGTCTTTTAGAGAAGACTGATGGGGAGGAGGTCGAGGACATTGGAAGGTCACAGGGGAAACCAAATGTGAAAAAGCACGGAGGCGGGAATGTGCTGTGGGAACACCAGCTAATCCCATGTAATAAGAAGAACCCACGTAAGTCAATGGTACTCAACCGGGGCACATTTGGTAATGGTTCTGCACATACTCTTAATCACCGAAACCAGGGAGGTGGGCTGCTACTGCATCTAGTGGGCAGAGGCCGGGGATGGCACTAAACATCCTACAGTGCACAGGACAAACTCCCCTGACAGAAAGCTATCTGTTCCAAGATGCCAAGAGGGCTGAGGTTGAGAAACTCTGATCTAAGAAACTAGGAAAGTTATGGTAGGGAATAATGTTTAGGGAGGAAGATGAATATGAAGCTGAGGAATCTGACCTGATCTAGGGAGTTTTGTGAAGTGACTGAACGTGAACTTTGGGGACTGAATCTACTATTTACTTGCTGTGTGACCTCAGGCAAGTCATTTCACCTTCTTATACCTCAGCTCTGTTTCCTGGAGAACTGGGATTATAATAGCACCTATTTCAGTAGGTCATTGTGAGGATTAAAGAGTGAATGCATGCATAGTATTCAGAACAGTGCCTGGCATATACTACATGCTACATGTGTTTATTCTTATTACCACGTGCAGGTAATAGGGAGCTACAGTAGACACAAGTTCAAGATGGTACGGAAGGAATCCCTTCAGTTGCTGAGAAACCTAGAAAAATGCTCTAGAGCTGCATGATCTCCATGTGACTACTATATCCACCCAATTAATAACCCTTCTTCCATCAGCTCCTGCTTCCTGATGTGTTTGGGTCTGTCTTGCTGTTTGCAAGCAACTCCCTGTCTAGGCTCTGTTTTCCAGATGCCCATGAGGCCCAGGCCAGCACCTGGCTGCTTCTTCTGTCCAGGCTGCACACAGTTTTAATGAATAAGCGGAGAGAGGCAGAGGAAGTCAGACATGAAGACAGATGGAGAGATGGAAAGGCAGGGAGCCTTCCACAAAAGCTGCTGCCAGTGATAGACACTGTTCACAAGGACTCCGAGGGCAGGGTTGGGGGGCATGTTTGAGAGGTTTGTTTGAGCTCCTGGTACTGTTCTCTTGGAGCCCTTGTTTGTAAACAGATACTTCTGCTGACACTGGGCTTTGTAAGGGCGGACAGACTGGGGTGAGGGGGAGGGTGTTGGAGAAAAAGGCAGGTTGTGTCCGCGAGCCTTAGACCATGTGTTTGTTGTTGAGAATACAAAGACCTCACTGTATTAAATGAAAATGCTTGTTTTACAAGGCGAGTGGGAATATGATAGGTACATGTCGAAAATGCTTCGGAAACTGAAACAACCCCATGCCATGAGGGCTTCCTGCTACATCATGCATCCAGGGGCACACATGGATCATGAAGGCTTAGAATCACTATACAAGGGCTTTGGGGGTTATGGGCACAGAGTCCCAGGAGCCAAGTGACTGTGAGCTCCCTTCTCTGCTCCCTTTATAAAGCCTGGCCTTTCTCCGAGAGCCCTGCTTCTGTTTCACTTTCTCTGTGGGTCTCCCACCACCTGCTGACTTAAGGGGAGAAGCTGCTATTGAAGTAAAATGTTAGGGTGGTAAAGGAGCCTCCGGTAGTCTAGACCCAGACTCAGAGCATACTGTAAATGCTTATAATTACATAACTATGCAGGCAGATCACTTTGGTTGTTTCCAAAGTAGTTTTCAACTCCTAAAGTGGGGTTTTCACACTGGAATAGTTCAGCACAGGGTTCTCAGGGGATTTTATTTCAAGGACACACAGTGGCACAAGAACAAGCATTGGGGTCTTCTAATTCTTGACCACCCCCGCCCTAGCACAGAACCTGGTAAACAGAAGATTACATGATGGAAGGGTAGATGGATGGGAGTACGGAGTGACAGAAGGGCTGGGAGATGAAAGGACGGATGGCTGGACGGATGGGTAGATGGGTGGAAGGGATGGAGAAAGGGGGAGGGCGGGTGGTTGGATGGAGAGAAACTGGATGGATATTTGGATTCATGGATTCACGGGTAAAGTCCACAGTGAATAATTATAGTCAGGACCACCTCAGGCCACATTTGAAGTGAACTTGCCTATTTTAAAACTCAGAGAAACTCAGAGACTAGAGTTTGAATAAACAAAGTTGTAGATTATATTTCTAAGGAATAAACTAACTTGTCCTTAGAGGGAAAGACGTCCCCAATTCTATTTACTCCAACAAGGGTACAGATGAAGGGAAGTGCAATTCCTCAGTCCGATATGACAATTCAACATCAACATTCGCATTTTCACAGATCTCCTGGTGTTTTCAGATTTTAGAGCTGGGAACGGGCTTCAGGAAATGACCTCTTATGCTCCCTGCTTTTCAGCATTTAAGTCAGCAGTTGGGGGCCACAGCCCCCTTTAAGAAACTGCTGAAAACTTTGGACCCTCTCCCCATAAAAAAGTGCACAGCCTCAAATTTTTATAGTAAATGTCTTGGGGTTCATAAATCTCTTCAAATCCTCTTGGACCAAAAAGCAAGAAACCCCCACTCCTCTGTTGATCTAAAATATTAGTGCTGGTCAGGTTATTCAGTTGGTAATGGTATTAGTTAGGAAATGGAGAGAAATGATATTAAACAAAATACTGTTATAAAAAAATAATAACATCAGCATTCAATTCACACTATGATAATGGCATGATTGAGGTTCTACTCATCCTCACGTCTTACATTCTCTATAAAGAAGTCAGAGTGATCTTTGGAAAACCTACACCAGATAAGGTAACTTTGTTTGAAAATTTCTGATAACTTCTCAGTTCTTCTAGGTTAAAATCCCGATTCCATGACCTAAGCTTCCTTCAGGTCCAGGTGCCCACATCTCCCAGTGGCTTGTGCACCTGCTCCTTCAACATCTGGAACGTCCTGAACTTACCCTGTGTCATGGTTTATATGTTCTCTCTCTCTTTCTCTCATTCTCCCATCTTCCATCTTCACTTGTCTTTCTCCTCCCATAAGAACATAGAGTCCATGAGGGCAGGAACCTGCCCTGTCTGCTCACTGTTGCATCTCTACCAGTGTCAGGCACATACTATCTATCTGTTAGCTACATGGAGACATGCAGAGGAAGGCGGAACATGGTGTTGCACTGGTGTTGTCACTACCTCACTGTGGCACCCGGGACAAACCTCTTTGTCTTTGGACTCCAGACTTCCCAGTCGTACAAGGATAGTTTTGGTCCTATCCAAATACAGGATCTAATGATCTGAAATCTTTGTGACCAAATTCAAGAGAGCTGAGCCCAAATTCCAGGACAATATGGCTGGACAGAACAAATAGTCAGGATAATAGTCTGGGCTCTGGACCTTTTCTGTCCCTAATTTGGGATAATTTCCTTGCCTCCTCTGGGGGATTGGATTCTCCATGTGTGAACTAAGGAGCCTGGATGAGATGCACCATCAGTTTATATCATTTATGCATCCAGAAATCCACCCACACGTGTTTGTTAACCCCCTGCCATGCGCCAGGCCCTGGGAAGGCGCACAGAGTGCGGCAGACGTGCTTCCTGCCAGCACGCTGCTCTCATTTTCTCTGGGAGGTCTCCATGGCACAGGTGAAGGCTGCAGGAGGATCATGGGTGCATCCCACACAGTTATACCTGGCTCTCCAGCAGCTCTCCAGGGGTGTGGTTAGAGATGCTGAGAGAAAACCGTGGGGAGAAGCACTTAAAGCCAACAGAATGGTACACTGGCTCAGCAGAAAGAAAGGGAGGCGGAGAGGGATGAGGAAATGTGGTGAGAATATACACAGTTAAATGCTCACCTCAGAGAGACCAGGCCCGTAGCTAACAGTTAATGCCATGCATAACATGTTTGCCTTCACTGCTTGGCACTTCCAAAGGCCCGTGAAATTTTATCTCAAAGCATCTTTGCTTCAGAGCACCCGCTTTTAGTCACCCTGTCTTCTTTATTTGGAGCCATCTCCAATTCATTTAACAAAGTTTGCTGAGCACCAGCCAGCGGGGCTGGTAATGTGCTAAAGGTAGCAATAAAGCAGAGAAGGACAGAAATGTTCTCTGCTCCTGAGGGGCTTGGAGAATAGTGGGGAGAGACAGATAGATTCAAAGGCAATCACAACAGAGTGATAAACGCAATGAGGAGGGACACAGGGGGCTGCTGGACTTGATTCGAATGGTGGTGGATTAATTGCCCAATCATTTTCTAGTGTCATATTCCTAAAAGCTACTCTGGGTCAATGTCCTCAGCTGAGACATGAATCAAAAAGCATACATTATTCTAATTTCATCTATGGCTCTGTATTTTAAATGATGTACATGACATATCCATATGAAAGGCAAGGCACGCACTCCACATACATACCCATGCCACCTGTTCCCGAAGAAAGTCCCCAACCCTACCAGGTAGAAAGGGTGGCTTATGCCTCTGAAATCTCAGAGCACTTTCTATCCCCATAATAAAAGCATGTCTTCAACAACACAGTGTTTTTGCCTCTGTGCTTGCCCAGGACCCTATTAATTGCTTAGTTATAGTAGTTACCATGATGTCATGTATCTGTTTACCAGTCTGCTTCCGCCACTAGGACTGGGAGCTCCTCGAGGGATGGAACTGTGCCCTGTTCTTCTTTTAAATCCACATATTCTAGCTCCATGTATAGTACACAAAGACTTCTAATACCTATCTAATTAAGTAAATGGGTAAATGAATGGATGAATAGATGGATGAACAGATGGACGGATGAATGAAGGAAGGACGGCTGGATGAATGAAAAGAGGAGGAGGGAGGGAGGGAAGGAGGGAGGAAGGAAGGAAAGAAGGAGGAAAAAAGGGATTTATCTTTACAAATATATTGCCATTTTCTACTTAACCTCACAGAAGGCCTAGGACAGAGGTTTGGCCCATAAGAAGTGCTTACAAAAAGCAACTCGACAGCTATATGATGTAGTCTGATAAACTCTCTGACAGAAACCCACAGATAGAACTGTCATCCCGTAACAAAAAACAAAGGGATCCCGTGGAAAGAGCACTGATGTGAGGGTCAAGAAGCCTGAATTCTAGTTTCAATTCTGCTGCCCATTTGTTACTTAAGTTTACTAAACTTAGTGTTTAACAAGTTAACTTGCCTGGACCTCAGGTTCACCATCTGTAAACTGAGCAGATTTCATAAAACATTCTAGCTTTAGGATCTGGCGGAGGGATGAACAAAACATTGCATTTGTTTGTTTTTAGCAGATCCCACCTAAGCAGCCCAGTGGGGCGGGTCTGAAAAGAAGTCATCCTGAGACCTTCACACCGGCCCTGCGGAAGCTCACTCAGCTCCCGCGAGAGCCCACCACTGGTCAGCCGCGCCGCGCCAGAGCCGCCTTCTCCGCAAAGCCCCGCAGATCAGGCAGCACGATTACTGCACGCATCTCAGATCTGGCTCAGAGTGAACCCAGGACCTCCTCAGAGGGCGACAGCACATCTCCACTGGGCATACAAGAGTATTTGGGAGAACACACCCCAGGCTCTGCTTCCCAAAAGAGAAATCCGGAAATGGTTTTGGCAGAGAGCATCTTTGAAATGTGTGTCTATCTCCCAGGAGACTACTTAAAAATGGGAAATGCACTCATGGATGTAAATGGTCTTTTCACTCAAAAGTCACCTGCAAATTAAATAAATTTTGCATATCAGAGATTTCTTAGCCAATCTCTTTTAATGTTCATTTAAATTTTTCCTCAGTCTCTCTGTCCCTTCCTTCCTCTCTCCCTCTATCCCTTCCCTTTTAATTCTACAATCTCTAAATATTTGCATTTAGCGACTGGGGACACTATAATTCATTCATTCATTCATTCATTCATTCATTCAATGTTCATCCTCCCATGGACTATTCACAGGACAACTACTGCATCCCAAGCAATGTTAGGCCCTGTGGATAGAGAAAGTAATAATGCCCTGGATTCGAACCCCACTTCCACTGCCCTTTAGTTGTGGGGCCTTCACTGAATCCTGTAACTTTGTAAATCAAATTCAGAGGGTTTAAAGTGTAGCATTCAGCACAGAGCCAGCACATAGTAAGTGCTCATTATGAGCTAGTTGCTGCTATTACTGTTATTATGGCTGGGACTGTGTACTCTCCCCCCAAGGGTATATAAACAGTGGATAGAGTATTCCAGATCCTGAGGTCACCCCAAGGTCTCACAAGATCAAGAGAAGCAGACGGAAAGGCCCCCCTATCAAGAATAAGGGAAATGGATGAACACCCAGGCAACAGATAGGACGCCAGGACACTTGAGGCCCCATGAGAACCTGATAAGGGGGTGGGAGGGTCTGAGAGGAGAGTGAGGCTGAGGATTCTGTGCTGCAGCGCACACAAAACAAATGCTTTGCAAACAGGGAAGGGGCTGAGAAGGGTAGACCAAGGCTAAAATGTGGCTTGGATTAAAAAGGCCGAAATGTGAGTTGAGGAGGCATTTAAATACACTGTCTCCTTCCCCCTTTGTTTTGGAAGACCAGATTTCTTTTCCCCTCTGACTTCTTTGCTCAAGGGGAAATGGAATTAACCACTGTGTAATGTTTTTGAGTGTGACCCACGGGGTAGGTCATGTGCTTTGGTTACGTAATGCAACATGCCTGAGGCTCCTGAGCTCTTTCTTCCAGAATCACTAGATATTTAGCTGGTTCTCTTTTGCAGTTATGCATTCATGGAGCAAAAATACATATGACTCCTTTATAAGCCAGGCACTGTGCTAGGCAGTGGAGAAATTGAGATGACCTCAAATATGCACACAATTAAATGTGATAGAAAGAATTCCAGGTCTTTTGACATATATGTGTGCAGATTGTACAGTGGAGACAGATAAATAAGGGAGGTTGTACTTGGAGAAGAATCAGGGAGGGCTCCTCAGAAGAGGGGAACCTTGAGCAGGATCCTCTAGAGGCTTAGATGTTCTGCAAAATGGTGCAGAGGATATGGAAGGCACATCAAATTTTAAAAATTGATGTAAAAAAAGCCTAAGTTATCTGGGGTATCTGAAGGACCTATAGCTAGAGTGAAATTTACGTTTTAGAAACATCTGACTATCAGATATTGAAGGGTAGACTGAAGGGGTATAGGGGTTGAAGCTCAGAAAAGTGGGCACCATAATACTAGGGAAAGAGTCAAAGCCAGACATGAAGAGAGCCTAAGCTAAAAAGAGGAGAGAAAGTTATAAAACTGTCAAAGAGGCAAGACAGATGGAATGATGACTTACTGAGTACGGTGGATGGCATATCTACAGTAGGTGACACTAGATGAGGACACAAGAATGCTGGAGGAAAGATGATTGAGCTTTGGACAGGCTCAATCTGAAGTGCATGTTTACATTCCTGGTGGATAGCTGGATCAATGGGTCTGGAGCCCAATAGAGTCTGGACGTAAAAGACGCTCATTAGCAGAGAGATGCTAATTACTACATGGGAAAGGGTGCAAAGTCAGGAGACAAGTAGACCTAGCTCTCGCCTAATGCTCAGAAAACAGAGGCTCTTGCGTAGCTTAGTCACTGATCTGGGCATGCCGCTTCTGTCACCAACCCTTAGTTCCTCATCTATGAAATAAATGGCTTAGATGAGTGCTTCTCACTCTCATACTCCTTGGTTCTTTGGACTTACATGAATGTCGTATCACAACCCAGAATACAATCTATATTTATTTCTTATGTTTTCTGTCTTATATTTTTGCATCTCATAAAACAAGGCCTACTTATACGTGATTGGTTTGTTATTCTATCTTTCTCTATTTTCTCATCAGTCTTTGTAGCTGAAAGATGTCCAATCTCACTGGGGGAAATAACCCCTTCCATACAAACACATTTGGTCATATTTTGCCCAGCCACATTTCATGTTTGAGAACAAAAGGAATTTTTTTAAAAAAAAAAAGAAGAAGAAGAAGGATATGGGACAGATACAGGAATTTCTTCTTGGCTACAAAAGTGATAGATATAGGTTAGAACACAAACTTCTTAAAGGCAAAAATGGCTGGACCAGGATTCTGCATTTAGTAGAACATGCTCCCCCTCACTCAGATACTTACATCTCAGCTGTGACCTCCTACCTATTAGACATCCTCTTTCTTAAAAATGGACTTGAACCTGAGACATCCTTACATTCTCTAAAACTGAAACAGGGTCATGTCTGTCTCCTAATCTTCCAGGTTCTATGGACCCTGGGTTTGTGGTAAGTAATACGGACAGACAATTTATCTTTCTCTTGTTTGAAGAAAAATTTAAGTGGTCAAAGTTAATGCAGTGATGATAAGGGATAGGAAGAAAGAGAGAAAAGAAGGAGGCAGAGGGAACAAGAGGTACTTCATGGATGACAGTACTGGGGATTCCCGGAAGGATAATAGGCTAACAGATGGCTACAGATTCTAGAGTTTCACTATTTTAATTCATGAAATGACTTGATTAAAATGATTAGCAAGACTGAAAGGGCAGTGTCCCATTCTGATGTCAAAAACTCCTCTGGAATGGCTTTTGTATAGTGAGAAATTATGAAATTTGAGTAGTCTAATCATTAGCCAAGTAAGTGATCACTGGAAAAGTCCCTCAGTGAGTTTTTTAGATATTTATGGCAGCTATTATTAGCAATAATATTGATGAGATGGCTTCCAGCCATTGGGGAGTACCAATATTCCCTAAATAATGTCTTCAGTCAGTCTTTGACTGAAATTCTACCCATTGGTGCTTTGCTTTTGGAGTCAAAATGTTTTGAGGGGAGATATTAAAGAATACATGTGTCCGGAAAAGTAACATTCTAAGTTGTTGCTAGTCCCTGATATCTTAGCAAGAAGGAATGCCATGTCCTTTTCTGCGAAGAGTTTTGCTGGGGGAGAGGAAGCAGAAAGTGTATGGGCACTTGGCCCCTGAGGGAGACAGGCACAGGCACCACCTAGTGGTGGAGAATGCACGAAAAAGAAGGAAGAAAGCTGGGAGCTGATGCCAACTTTGCAATTTTGTATTAGGACAGCATCGCTTAGAATGATCAAATCCTAGGAGACCTCTGCTAGAACGCTCCCCAGAAGAAAGATAAACTCCTCTCTACTCACATTGTTCAGATGAGGGAAACTGGCCCAAGACATAAAGTGAATTGTCCAAAGTCACACAGCAAGCTCAGGACTGACTTGTCTAGAACTGACATCTCCCAGCTCCTGACGTGCTGCTCATCCAGTGCACGGCGGGGGGGGGAGGGGGCCTTCTGCGGATGGCCTTGGGTCTGCTCACAGGGCTTTTCTTCAATGCCCCTGCTCCTGACCGCCTCCCCTGACAACCCGCTTAAACCTCACTCCTCATGTGCCCCCAGCCTCGCAGAGAGCTCTCTAGGATCTCTCCTCTATTCTTCTTCATAAACATTCACCTGACATTACGTGACATGTCTTTACATTCATTTATACTCTGTCTTCACCTTTCCCCTTCCATCCCTCACCTCCAAAATAAATTCCCAAAGACAGGGTCACTTCCTCTTCTGGTCGTTACTTTGTCCTCAGGGCCCAAAACTGTACCTGGCTTGTAGCAGTCATTCAATAAATAGTTGCCAAATGCCAGGGAAGGGATGGATAAATTTTACTTTGTCTCTTGTTTTTATCTATATTGCTTAGATCCTCTACAATAAGCACTTGCTGCTTTTGTAACATGCAATAAAGTGTTTATTCTGTTTGTCTTTTAAGTTTTGTTTTATGTTAAGATCACCTCCATAAATCTTTCCTGAGTGGCAAGGGAGGGAAAGGCAATTCCTGGCTGTGCCAAAGGAGGGAAGCCTGTGTAACGCAGAGAGTTATTGAGAGAATTTGAAATGACGTGTGGCGAGGGCTGGGCACACAGAATACCAATATGAGTTAACATTTACTAGGTGCTTACCCATGGTCTAGATTCCATTACTAAGCATTTTTCCACATGGAGGCTCAGTTAATCTTCAAAACAACCCAGGAAGTAGGAGCCAGTACTATCTGCATTTTATGGATGGGAAAAATGAAGCTTGAAGATATTAAGTAACTTGCTGAAGGTCATACAACTAGCAGGTGGGAGAGTCAGGAAATCAAATTCAGGCAGTCTGACTTTAAGTCCTATGACTCAAGTTAGTCCAACCAGTACAAAATACTTCCCCAGTAAACACAGGCTCCTTTCCTCTATTTCCTGATGGTGTCAGCTCTTGCTGAGATCAATCAATTGCAGGTTGTTCCCCTAGGGCTCGAGGTTTTAAGAGGCTCCTAAACCTATTGGAGATGGAGAGAAATAAGGAGCCAGTAATGAAAAATAGAGGTATGTGGAAATGTGATTTTGTGTGTGTGTGTGTGTGCACGTGCGCATGCGCGCACGCGCACGTGTGTATTGTCCCAATATGTTTTGTATTGTCACAATGACTAGCAGATCCTAGGGGGCTCGTATGCAGAGAACCAAGAATGCTACATGTTTCACAATGTGTGGGATGACTGCACACAGCAATGAATGTTCTCACTCAAAAGGTTCTTATTGCCCAGCAAGGCTGTCTCTACTTGGCCCTTCTACATGCCCTTCTTAAGGCTTCCTGCCTTTCTTTTCCCTTGAGCTTCCCCAGGATGGTGAGCCTCCTCAAATTCTGAAGCCTAGGCTGAGTTCTTTTAATTAATCTCTATGTAACCCTGGGAGTGTCCTGAACCCTCTCCAGGTGGCTGCCCCTGTATTTGGAAACCTATCACCCACTGACACTCACAGAGACCTACGACTTCCACTCCTCCTGTGGAAACTTTTAATTATGGAAGTCTTCAATCACACACAGAGGGATAGACAAAAATGTGTGGAAGCCTGACATTTCTGTCCCCTGGTTTCAATGATGTGATCAGGCTGCCCATCTTCTTTCATCTGCACCCCAACTCCCACCCTCTACATTTCTGTTTTCTGGGAAATTTTAAACAAACAAAACAGACATAGCATCATTTCACCCATCAATAATTTAGCATGCATTTCTAACAGATTAGGATTTTTGTTTACACTGTACTGGCATAGAATGGACCACCTCAGTAGCTTCTGAGGCTAAATATATTTCTATCACCACAATCGCTTTAGTAAACTTGGTTCCCTTCACTTCCGCCACATCATGTGAGTTAATGATCGCGTTTGCACAAGATTAGGATCTTCACTAATACACAATACCATTACCACTCCTGACAAAAGCCACAATAATTCCTAAGGCCAGTCCATGTCCACTCAAATTCTGTAACTATGGGACCTGCACATTCCTATAAATGGAATCTTGTAGACTCCCACAATTTAAGCACAATAATGTGCCGGGAAGGTCGGGGAGACAGAGGTGTCCCCTTCTGCCTCTTCCCTGGGGCTTGCTAAAATTGTGAGCACAATTTGAAAGTCCCTATTATATCCCTACGCCTCACTGTGCCCCTAGAGAACACGGAGGCCCAGGGAGGAGCAGGTAGTTAATTTATCAAGGTCACAAAGCAAGTAAGAGTTAGGATTTGGCAGACCTGTGAGGTCCCAACAGCAAAGAACTCCAGGGAGGCCACAAGTATCAAAAGATTTGCTAACTCAATCACTGTTTATCATTTGCAGTGTGAATAATAAAATGAAGGCACCACCCCAGGAATGCCCTTCATTGCTCAAATCCCTCACATCTCTCACCTTCTGCCTCCTCCTACTGTTGCTGACATGTTGACTGGGTTGTGACCTTGACTGACAGCTTCTGTCGTCATTGTCTCACCTGGTCCTGTGACAACCCGTGAAATAGGAATGTTGAACGTAACCACACCTGAACCCCTCTCTCCTGAGGCCCCAGGGATTGAGTCACAAGTTCCAAGTCACACAGCTCAGAGGAGACCAAGCCAGGACTTGAACCCAGAGCTCATGAGTCCCAGTTCCAGCTTTTCGAAGGAGCCAAGGTGCCAAGATTGACAGGTCAGTTCTCAGTATTTCCAGTAAGTGCATCAAGGCATGAAGCAAAGCCTTTAGTGCATCAAGAAAGATGAGGGAGCACTGAGGGAAAGAAATTAAAGTCCAGGGAAGTGTGGCGGCAGGTGAGGCGGGAAAAGGCATCTGCTGACTTTCTGAGCCTTTGGCAACAGGTAGACAAGTACGAGCTGCCTGTAGAGGGAGTCCTCCTAACTGGGGTACCTGGGGTACCTGGGGACCGCTTTCCTCATACGAGGCACCTGCTGCTAGTACTGGTTTCACAGCGATCACAGGTGAGGAGGGTTTGAAATAACAGGAACACACCCCTCCCTGCAGGACTACCCCAGGGCACAGCAGGAATCCCGCAGAGCTGAGCTTCCCTCTTTAACACTCCTTGTTCCTGCTCTGACAGGCTCCCCTTCCCAGCACTTGGAGAGATTCATTTAAAATCAGATGCACAGAAGTCAATGTGTTAACTCCCTACAGGAATGTTCACATGTTAAAGGCTACCCAGAAGGATGGAGTGTGGCTTCACACACAGGAATATCTCTGGAAAGATGGAATGTCAGGGCTAAGGCACCCAGAGGTTTGGGGTCAGCAGTGGAATTAAGAATGAAAGAAGGGTCTTTCCTGGCCAGGGTTTGGCAACTCAGAATCGGGACAGCTAAATTTCTCTGAAGGTTCAGCCACAAATTGGCTCCATGGGCAGGGACACATTTCTACCTTTGGGCCTCACTCTTCCCATCTGTAGAGGAGGGAGACATCAAACTGCATCAGTGATGCTCCCCACTGATGGTCCTTCCACATTACCTGAGAAGACTTTGAAAACCCCCAGTGCCCAGGCCAACCCCATACCTGTGACATCAGAAACCCTGGGCTGCAGCCTGGCCATCAGGATGCTTTGAAAGCTGGTGATCCCAGGCGCTGCCGGGCATAGGAACTACTGAACTGAGCCATCTCCCCCACTCATTTGAGAGGGAGTGGTTTGTGAACATAGCTTAATGCTTAGCTCCTATGTGACTCTGGCCCTCAGTCTCCCTGTTGCACAATGAGCCTTCTGACCGGGTCCATGCCTGGGCTGACTGTGCACAACCCATGCTTGTTCCTGAGCCCCACACCTCTAGCCTCAAGCCTGCCTTAGTCTGGGCAGAGGGGCAAGACTGACGCAGCCTCCATGACCCGGCTCTCCACGTGAATAGCGGTATGAGGCCAACGTGGAAGTTGGAGGACATCTGGGAAAGGAGTGAGAGGCATGTGACAATAGGTCTGCGACCTGGACTCCACTGTGACCACTGCCTGGCTTCTGTTCCTGGGGGTGCATGCTCCCCCTTGAGGCTAACAGGTTTTCCTGCTTACAGGTCCAGTGATCCTGGACCTCCTCTGGCTCTTACCACCACACGGTCATCCAAGTAGGTCACAGAAGAGGAAACCAAAGTGTAAAGAAGGGACTTGAGGGGGTCTAACCCTTCCTCAAGATATCCTGTCTATTCTAGGTAGACTCCCCAGCACCTCAGGAGGCAAAGCCCTACCAGAGCACAAACGGGCCCCACTTTCTGAAGGCCAGGCTAGCAAACTGGAAAAGGGAATGTGGTTACTTACTAGATGCAGTTACTGTTGACTGAGTCCCTAATGAGTTGGAACCATGCCAGGTACTTTCTGTGTAGTTGTTTTATTGCAGTATGCTGATCTTATTATGCCCATTTCACAGATGAGCAAACCAAGGTAGAGAGATGAAGAAAATTGATTCAAATCACACAGCAAGTAACTCTTAACAGAAAGTCCAAGCCCGGTCTGTCTGATAATTTGGCATGAAAAGAAAAATGGATCTGCTTGGTCGAACCCAGCGTTCCACATGAGAGTTATACTTATGTTTTATCCTCTTTAATTGGTAGGTGATGGTCAGCACACAGAGAGACAGGAAGGAATGAGGATATTCTGCAGCAGTCACCTCTTCTGTCTCCAAAGAGATGAAGAGGAAACAGGCACATGGTACTCAAGTTCATGTCTATGCTCTGCCCACCTGATGACCTATAGGGCTCTGGGTTAAGTTACTTCAACTCTCTTTGACTCTGTTTTCTTGTTGGTAAAGTAGAGGCAATGGTGCTCGTCTCCCAGGTGGTTGTGAGGGTGAAACACGCAGGCACAAAGCAAGCACCTGGCATTGTGCCTGGCACCTTGGCGGCACCCAGGAACAATTGCTTTCCTTCCTGTCTTTATGTGTCCTCCATCCATAAAATCAAGACTGGGATCTTTGGAAAATCATACCTAATAATAAGAGCGACTTTTATTGAGCATTTACTATATACCAAATCCTGTTCTGAGCACTTTTCACATATGAACTCATTTCATGGATAGGTACTCATACTATCCTAACTTCATAGATGAGGAAGCTGAAGCCCAAAGGAGTCAATTAGTTTGCCCAAGGTCACACAGCCAGTTAGGGACAGAGGTAGATTTCCACTTAGGTAATCTGACTACAGAAACTGGTTTCTCACCATTGCAGTATTCTAGATCCCTGTGACTACAAATGTTTGGGGAGAACAGTGTTAATGTATGGACTCCTTGAAACCTAGCTTTCCCATCAGAGCAATCTCCAAGTTGGGAAAATGCAGGTATTCTTTTTTGTGGGGTCAGGTGGGTAGTAGGAAGTAGGAACTATAGGAGGGAGGGACAAAAAAAAAAAAAAAGACTTCTGAGTAGCCAGCACATCCAACAGTCCAACATTTAGAACAAAAGAAAAAAGTGTGGCAACAGGGGGTGCTGGACGGAGTTCAGGTAAATCCCTTTCTCCTTCTGAGCATGCATTTGGGATCACCAAGGGGTGGGGGTGGGAGGAGGGCAGCACTTGTGGGGTCCACATTTCACTTATCTAACAGGTCAGGAGAAACTTTAACAAGATTAACTACTGCTCGGGGCCTCTGCTCGATGAAGCAAATTGAATCTATTGTTTTCTTTTTCTTTCTTTTTCAAACTGTTGGGCATGGGTGGGGGTTGGTGCTTGGGAATGAGGGGCAGGGGTCTGGATCCTGCCTGGTATGGTACAAAAACAAAGGGATGTGTCAAAAAGCTCCCCCCTCCCGACTTAAAAAGAGAGCCCAAATTGCCATGCATGAAAGCTGAAGGCTGTGCCTGGGTGGTAGGCCTGTGAGGGGTGAGAGGTGATGGTGTTTATTAGACACATTCTGTCAGAGGTGTAAGGGGTAAGGCCTGGAAGCCAGCATACTCAGGATTAAATCCTAGTTCCTGCCGCTGAGGACCTGTGTCACCCAGCACACAACCTTCCCCTGTCCCTGTCCCTGTCCCTGTTTCTGCCTCTGCCTCCCTATTTGGCCAAAGGGACAACTGGCCTAGGTAACCTCCCAGCACCCTTACCCCAGTAACCTTAAAGGATTCTTCAGTCCCAAAGACCACCCATTGTTGGTGGGTCATTCGGAGAATCCTGCATACGGGCACTTTCTAACTTTAGCTTCGTTTTTGCCTGCTCAAGCCTTTCCTTTTATATTTATTAATATATATCTGTGTGTGTGTGTGTATTTCTCCTTCCCTTCTGGAAAAATAAAAGGCATGTTTTCTGAGCTTCAGAAGCAAACTGCTTCTTCACTCCTTCCCTCTGCCTCTCCAAGCGCCTGTCTGAACTGGTGTCAGTGAAGTTTGAACCAGGGCAGAAATAGCATCCCAGGCGGATCTGGGAGCACAGCCCGCCTACCAGGAGCAGCGAGGCCTGCCTCTGCCAGACGACAGACCCGGTTAACAGCACCGTAAAATTAGACCTTTGCGAAACCCAGTCGAATCCTGCAGCAGAGAGTGATGTAAGGCAGCCTGGCCTGACAGCGAGGCAGCAATCCTCTGCCTGAAATAGCAGCGCGGTCCCTGCTGAGAGATGCCTGCTCTCTCAAGATAGGTGACCAGGGATTCCTACGAAAGTGGTGACGCCCAGCCTAAGAGAGCCAGCAGAGGTCAGGCAGCACACTGGGCACCCGAGGTCACAGGCAGCGGCGGGAGGACGTGGCTCGGCACCAGCATCCCGGCTGCCCACCTGGGTCCTGCCTTTCCCAGCCCAAACTTACACCAAGGAAGAACCTGAAAAAGTGCTTCTGCAAAGAACCTCTGTTTGTTTGCTTTTTAATTCAAGGAGAAGCAGGTTCCTTTTAGTCCAACAGTCTCTACCGTGTGGAGGATACGCAGAATGAGTCTTTTCTGGCTCAGGGCCAGGTGTTTACACACCGCCAAATCTGGCTCAGACTCAACTAGGGGAGGGAAAAAAATCCACCAGTATCCTCGGGAGAAAAGCTCCTGGCTTTCTGGTGCTACACTACAGCAGTGCTTTTTTTTTTTTTCTTTTTGAGAGGAATGTTATTTCCACACATAAAATGGACCAGGCATTCTATACAAGCAATAATAACCTAACGTCCCCCATCCAATTAAAGTATTTTACTGCACAATCTTTGTGTGAGAGAGTGAATGAGTGCTCAAGAGAACGCGTGTGAAGAGAGGTTCCTTGTCTGAATCACAGACATTTATAAAGCAAGCTCCTGTGGAATCCCAGGTGTCACACACACACACACACACACACACACACACACACACAATGAATTTACTACCTTTTCATTGATGATACCTATATAATCCCGGGCTCTCCTCTCTGGAAGGGAAGCCTTCCAAATCACTGGTTATGACAGGTAAATACTAGGAAAAACCAGATCTGCTCATTTAAAAAAAAAATCATCCCCAAGCAGCAGACTCTGTGCTTTTCTTACGTTCCGAAAGAGAAGTAAACATACCACAGCCCTGAATTAACATCATCATCATTATTATTATGAGTAACATCTCTCCTCTACTCTATTATACTGCACTCTGGGTGACGAGGGCTTGGGGGCTAGAAGTGAATGAGCTCACTTTCCCTCTTCTTCCTGGGGAAAAAGGAGGGAAAAAAATAGCATGTGATGACGTCAGATGTGGGGGAAAGTCACTCTCTTGCTTTTGGTTTGGTAGCGGAAGAGTGGGAGCTTTGGGGACACATTCTTGGCATGGCAGCTGAATTTGGGTCCCCCGAAATGGACTTCGTGTAAATAGGATCGAGTCAGCAGCTACATCGGAGTCAGTCCACGCCAAGACAGACCTGCCGAACCGCTCAGAGCTTTCCCTTCTATGAAAGTGTGTGTCAGGGGGTGGGATAGCAGAACGCCTCCTTAGGTCCTGGCTGCAGCGAAGGGGGTACCCCCTACTCTCACTTGAAGACGTCCTAGGACATGGCAAGACTGTTTGTACAGAAAGGGAATCTCCCAGCCAGAAGAGGCAAAACTTTCCTTCTCTCCTCCAGCGCTGCCCCCCTCTGTCCCCCCGTTTTATTAAAGGCATTGCCACAGATTCATTTAGAGGGGGGAAAATGGATGTTGGAGCATTTCTAAGGTTTGCAACCCTCACAAAGTGTCCGGTTTCACTATGAGCTTTGCTGTGGAACGGGGAAGGGGACAGAGGGAGGGTGAGGAGGGAGAACTCAAATTCATTACGGGCTATAAAAGTCCCAGATGAGAAAAGCGCCCCGTTTCGCAGCAGAGTCAGGGAAGACTGGCGGGGTGTGCGTTAGGAAGGTCTTGCCCCAGCCCGGAGTGACAGGCAACAGGCTTTAAAAGCGAGGACAGAGATGGCTGTGTGTGAGTGTGTGTTTGGCTGGGAGGAAGGACGTGAATCCCAGAAGCAGACATCAAGCAGAGAGCAACTTTGGGACACTTCAAGGACTTCTAAGTCCAGGAGATTACAACCACTTCGTCCTTGCAGGCTTTCAGGATAACCGGGTCAAGTGAAGGGGGATCACCTCGATTAAAAAGTCCAAGTAATCAAACGGTCCCCTAGCCTCTTTTCACATGCATCCCAATTAAGTCACCCTGTAGTCCATCCCAAACAGAGACTACTTCTGATCATCCCGTACACCGTTTAAGTGTTCGAGGCTCTCAGGGAGCAGCCCTTATTGATTGAGTGTCTCGGGACCGCCACGAGCGCTCCCTGAGATCCTCCCGGGGGACGGAGGTTGCGGGGTTAGGTGGCACTGCCTTCTGAGAACGCCCATTCCGCAGATGGGGTAAAGTGAGTCTGGAAGCTAGATCCGGAAGCCTCCGCGCCTCCGGCGGGGCGGCTCCAGCACAGACACACCCGCCAGCCCCAGACCAGCCCGCCACCCGCGCCCAGGCACCCGCGCGCCCCTGGGGCCGCGGGAACGGTGCAGCGCCCGCCAGGGCGCCCTCGCCTACCTGTGATCACCGCCGGAGACCTCTGGCCCCCCTCCGCTCGTAGCCACACTTGCAGCGTGAACGCGTCCCGGGGCAGCTCGAGGTCGGCCCGGAGGCGCAGCTGCTCGCTTCGCCCGCTGAAATAGAGCGCCCGGCTCGGCGGGCTCGGCTCCTCGGCGGCGCCCCGCGCCTCCCGCTGCTGCCGCCGCCGGGGGACGCGCACGGCTTCCCAGGCACCGCCCGGCGGCGGCGGCGGCGAGGCGCGGCGGCCGCGGGCCGCCCGGGTGGCGCAGGTGGCCGGGCCGGCGGCGGGGCGCGGGGGGCGGCCGGCCCGCGGGTCTCTCCGGGCCCGGCGGGGGCGCTCGGCCAGCCCGCAGCCCAGCGCGGCGCTCAGCAGCCCCAGGCGCAGCACCCAACTCCAGAGCCGCATGTCCGACGGTCCCCCCCCCCCCCCCTTCGCCCCTGCACCGCCGCCCGGAGCTGCCAGCTTTGGGAGCCTCGGCGCCTCGACTTTCTTCGCTTCTTCACCCTTCTTGGGCGAGCCCCCCCTTCCACTTGCTTTTTTCTTTTCTTTCTCGCTTTCCTCCTCAAGGTGTGTGCTCCACTCCCCCCACCTTTGAAAAATACAGCCCAACTCCTCCTGGTTGGCAATTAATTTCTCTCCCCGCTCCTTTATCTGCCTTATTTTTCCCCCTAACAGCTGGTTGCCTTCCTCGTTTTATTTCATTTTATTTTATATGATTTCTCGCTCTACCAAAAAAAAAAAGCTCCTCTAAGACACTGCTCCGCTGAATTCCCTCCCCCCAAAAGATGCTCTAATTTATTTATTTTTTGCGTCCTTTATAACACAAGCCACAGCCCCCTTTCTCCCCCCCAGTCCCCCCTCCCCTCCCTCCTTCTTCACAAAATGAAAGGAAAGAGGGGGGAAAAATCCCTCAGAAGATGAGTAAACAAGCGTATGCTAATCTGCTCCCGAGCGCTCCACCTTCCCAATTGAATGAGTCCCTGTTAAAACTGCGGGGATCATGACTAATCAATCAGTTTGGAGAGGCCGAGCTACCCAGCCTGCCTCCACTTTGCCGTTTGCCTCCTTTCCTTGCTCCCGCTTCTCCACCCCCTCCTTCTCTTTTCTTTCTTTCTTTCTTTCTTTTCTTTCTTTCTTTTCCTTCTTTCCTTTTTTTTTTTTTTTTTTTTAGGAAGACAATCTTAAAGTAACAATTTAATGAAATTCTGTACACACCCCCTTACGGTCCTCCCAGCTCTCCTCATTCCTGCTCAAAACACACATTCCTGTTTTTGTTTTGTTTTGCTTGCTTTTTTTCTCTCCTTCACCCCCTCCCCCTTATTATTATTTTTCCCCCTCCTGGCGGGAGAAAAAAAAAAATCTAGCTCTTCTCTCAGAATCTCCTTTGCACTTTGCTGGTAAACCTCATCCTTCTCTATAGCACATAAAGAGTCTTGAAACTTGATTCTCAGATTTTTTTTTAAATTGCTGTCTCTTTTTTCCCTTTCACTCTCCTCTCTTACCCTCACCCTCACTCTCCTCCCTCCCTCCCTCCCTTCTCTCTCTCTCTTTCTCTCTCCCCCCTCCCTTCTCCCCCTTTCTATCCTTCTTCCTCTCCTCCTTTCCCTTCTCTCCTGTCTTCTCTATCCTTCCCTCCCTTTCTCCTTTTTGCTCTCAGCGTTCTCTTAAAGTTATGCAATGGTGAAAGTCCTCCCTCTTCCCTGAGCCCCGGTGTTGCTGGCTTCAGCTGGTCCAAATGTTGTCCTCACCGAATCATTAGAAGAAACAAGAGGAAAGGCATTTGCCTTTCAGAAGCTGTGGACTCAGCACAACCAGGTCTCTGAATTCTCCTGAATACCCTTAAAAAATATTCTGTTGGTTGGAAATTATTTTAGCTTTATATTGAAAAATGAGAGAAAAATACTAATTTTGCCTGTTTTTAAAATCAATCTAAGAGATTCAGGTCCTCTGACATTGTTCAAGTCACGGTAAGGATCTGACCAATTTGCTGCTTTGTAGGTCTGTTTTGAACTTGGACATAGATGTAATATATTTTTGTTCTTTTCCCCCTCTTTATAGAACTCAAAAGCTCCCCCTTATGGCAAAACAGTTTTTTTTCCCTCCAAGTGTTTAATAAGTCAAAATGAGTTAGCAGTGGTGGATTACACATTATTATTACCAGTCTGTTCAAATAATGTAGTGATAAAAATATGCTGTGTGAGCTTTGCATGTGGGTGCTGTGCTGGGAGCCTGGGGTGAAATTAACTCCACTGATGTGCCACTTTCCTCCCAATGAGCTCCTGTCCTCAGGGCTGCTCCAGATGTTATCTGCGAGCTGGGATCATTCCTGCACTCTTCAGGGAGGGGGAACACCAGTGGAGAATAAGTGGTGGTAAAACTATGCAGATTTGTAGAATGAGCAAATGAGTCAGACATCCCCTCTATAAAAGCTGGAATGCAGTATGCAAGGATTATGGCACTGTTCTGAAAACAGGAGAGCCCAGATTCAGATTTTGGTTTGGGAAGAACATGCCATATAGTCTTGGGCCAAGAATGTTTGAACTCAGTTTCTCCAGTTATAAAATGAAAATGGCATCATATACTGCATGTGTTTCCAGAGACTGGATGGAAAGAAGAGGATCTTCAGTGCCGGGGATAAGGAATTTGCCTACGTAAATCTTTCAATTTCTGCAACTCCAAGTCATCTAGAAAGGCCATGAAGTTGCCATTCCATTGAAAAAAAACATAACCTAAGCTGAACTATATAAATTATACCCCACAAAATCTCCCACTTTCCCCAATAGAAGTTGGAAGACGACTACTAATCCACTTGTATTGTGGCAGTTAGGTTTTTTATTTCTTCCAGGGGCTTCTAAGTCATTGTATACAATAGTTTTGAATATTCCTAGATGTTGGGGACTTCCTTAACTCTCCCGGGAAGACTAGAACTATAGTTCTACGTTCCCATTCACTCCAACACATGTCAGTGCTATGCCCTGAGTTGAGTAGCTTTGCTAACCCTGAACTTTCTTGCCTTTAAAATGGGACTAGTATTTCATAGAAATTTTTGAGGACAAAATACACCCTTAAACTATAAAAATGCTGTATAAACACCATTTAATCTACTGTTGTAGTCAAGGACCAAGTGCTCTTTAGGTTCTTAAAGACAAAATATTCTGGGAGGCTGTTTTCATTTCTCTCCTTTGGCAGGCACAAAGAGGTAGGGACAGAGAGATTTCAAGTCTCAGAGCTCCTTGAGTTCCTTGACGTCAGTCCCTAAATGTATTGGGAGCAATTGGCAAAGCTTTGGACTCATCTTCCATTGAACATACATTTATTATTCTATCCCACCTGTCTTGGAAGCCACTCTCAGTTTTATGTATGTGTGTATGTATGTATATATGTATGTATGTGTTTGTTTTTGATTGAGTGAATAGAACAGGATAAATTATAACCCTTGGTTCATGATCCACCCTAATTATTGGCCTATGCATAACATTCTTATTTTTTGTATGTAATAAGTAGTGTATCATGTGCTGTTATCCCTCTTTTGCTCTATCCCTTGATCTTTTATGGATTTATCCCTTCTCCTTTCGTTGCCTGCAGTCAATGAGGAATCATCTGAGAGGTAGGAGACTTGGGCTCTAATTCTGACCTGTGTGAGATCTTTGACCTCAGTTGGCTCCTAAGTGAAATGGAATGAAAGAACAGGAGTTGGAGATTCCTAAGACTACTTCCAAGTCTGAAGTGGAATGGAGTCTTCAATTATTGCTGCATGGCAGTAACTCCCATCTAATCATCCCATACCAGGACAATTTCCTCTCACCCCCCAAGGAGTCCCTTCTTTCTGGGGATTTTTGTCCTGAAAGCTACTTTTTAGAATAAAAATACTTCTGTTCCTCCACTTTTAGGGTATGTTCCTTCAATATCCATTTTATTTGGTAATAAGTAAAAACAAGGTGTTTTGCAAGGGAGGGTGTAAGGGTCTACTGGAGGTTAGGAGAGTAACATCTAGGTGGAGCCCTAAATTTTGGGGAGGGTTTGATGGAGTGAGAGGTTCAAAGTACATGTTTCAGAGTCAACCTAACCTGGGTTCCTATGACCTTCAGCAAGGTCGCTTGATTTCTCCGAGTCTCAGTAACCTCATTATGGATGTGTTCTGAGTATAATGTGCTGTGTGACACATAGTAGGTGCTCAATAAATTAGTACCCTCTCTTTCTTTACAGGGATCTAAATTCTGTGGCCCTCTGGGCTTTTGTCAGTTTCTACCTAGAGTTGGAGTCCTGCCTACTTCTTACTCCAAGCCAGAAGGATTAGTCCTATCTCAGACTTCCTGGGCAAGTACTGTCTGCCTGTAGAATCTGGAACCCCCCTTAGATTGGATCTTGCCTTATTGGTGTCCTTTTAGGTTTTTCCACTACGATTAGAACGCTTCCCGGCCAGGTCTGTCACCACATCCTTCCTCCACCAGCCTGAAAGGCTCCCTCCTCTGGGCTGTCCTAGAACTTCCTCTGAATTTCTCTGGGCACATCCCCAAAGCAAACTATTGCATTAACTACACATTTGCTTGGCTCCCCTTTCTAAAGAGAGGGCAGAGATTCTGTTGCACTCATATTTGTTTATCATCAAATGCCTAGCCCAGAACTTTGCATATAGTTGCTGGTCCAGAATGATTAAAATTATATTTATATATATCATATATAAAAATTATGTATAATTTATATATGAATATATACACACATGCACATACAGACATTTGTAAATCTATATAGATATAGAAATGTATAAATATATATGTTTTTGCTTTAGTTTTTTCCTGCAATGCCAATGTGTTCAATGCTATGAACATACTAGGTTTTTAATAAATACTTAATTTTGCCAGCCTTTCCCAGATGATGTATCTGCAGACACCCAGGCAGATACATTGAAATTGAGGGTCACTAGAAAAAATGTGGACTTGAGAGGATTCAAATCCTGTCTTTGCTAAATAACAACTAATAACTGCTTACATTTATTGAGTATGCACCATGTTCCAAGCAATATTTACACGGTTTTTATAGGAATGATCCCGTTAATCCTCCCAACAAGTCTACAGAGGAGGTCCAATAATCATTCTAGTTTACAAGGGAAAAAAAAATCCAAAAACCATAAATAACAGAGACTAAATAAGTAGCGGAGAGCCCAGCCAATCTGGATCTAGCACTCACTCTGTGTTCTAGCTTCGGGGGCTAAGAAGAATCACTTAACCTTTTGAATACTCTTTTTCATTTTATGGATTTCACAAGGTTATCTGGGAGATTAAATGAGACGATGGATATCATGTTATGTAGTGACTAGTACATATGTCAGTGGGTGTCAGATAAACACTAGCTTCTTTACTTCCTCCTCAACAGTGGTTTAATTATATAAATTTAACACATGTAGTGGAATTGTCAATTGTAAAAATTGTGCCAGAGGAATAATGATCCACCTGCACTGAGCACCTACGATGTGTCAGATACTATACTAAGTTTTTAACTTTTCACAAGACTAGGAGATAGGTTAGAATTCAGTCTATATGAATTGCTCAGCAGTTTTCTGTATATCCTTTCATCTTCTTAACTCATATTTAAAAGTAAATTTATTTTCAGCCCCGAGTATTTTTTTTTTAGCATCTGCAAGCTCTGTCTGAAAAAGAAAAATTAAGCCCATGATTCAATAATTGCCTGTCTTCCAAAGCCATAAAGGAAAGAGAGCCAGTGATCACACTGTTTGCCTGAATTGGGGAGTTGGATGTTAGGAACTGCTCTGGCTGTATTTGTTGAACCTTTGTGTCCACAAGTGGGTGGCTCTAGAATGAACTGGAGTCCTCTCTTAGTCTTCCTGCAGGCTTATGACTAGGGAGCTGCAACAGCAGCGTCTAGATTCCAACCCTGGTCTTTTGATTCATGCCAAAGCGTGTTTTGTTTGTCTCAGGTACCTAAGGCATTTCTCAAATGTAGAATTTTTGCTGAAGAGGAAGATTGCTGCTTGACACTGCATGTGTTCCTTTGTAGAAAAACACATAGCTTTATCAATTTTATTATTTTATTTTTATTCTCTTTAGTAATAGTAATAATTAGCTATATTTTATTATGAGAGACACCATCTTGAATGGATACTGTATTATCTCATTTAATCCTCAAAACTATAATCTGTAGCTTTCTATATCCCCATCATGCAGATTTTTTAAAAAATGAGGCTCAGGAAACTGGATTTCAGGACACATTTGCACCCAAGTCTATGTCACTCCAAAATTAACATTGTCAACTGCTTGTTTGGCCTGCCTTTAATTTACCATTAATCTTTCTATCATTTTAATTGGAGTCAGGAACATATCTCCATAATCTTGTGGGAGAGGAAGCTTTGTGAGAAATCAGAAATGGGCAGTGGTCGGTGTTCTCTTCATTCCTTTCACCCTGTTTTGTTGAACAAAAAAATAAAAACAGTTGATAACCCCTTCCGCTTAATTCCAGGACAAATGTATCTTGTGGCTCATTTGGGAAGAGGCCTTGAGTCACATAATGGACAATGCTTTCAACTCTGGGTTTTTTGTTTTGTTTTGTTTTGTTTTTTACAGAACATGCAGAATCACTGTCCAATTAGCCACTTTTTATATCAATTGAGATTGGAGAAGTACAATGAATTGTTTTTCAGAAAAGTCCTTTCCATGGGAAACTGATCCAGCAATTGTTTCTGATGGAACTCGATCCGTACCAGTTAAGAATAATATAACTTGTTGAGCAACTTCTATATGCCATGCATGAACCTGAGGGCACATATTCTCACAACCACTCTATTAGGTCAGTTTTGCTCTGTTTGTTTTAAAAGATAAGGAAAGTCAAGTTTAGAAAGAGGGAGCAATTTACCCCACATCACCTAGCTAGAAAAGGTATGTCCAAACCAAAACTCTAACCTATACAATTTTCTCCATTCTACTGCAAATGTCACCTTCTCCATAACATTACTCTTTATTAAACATTAAAATAAATCATTCCCAGAGGATTATTTCAATTTCTTTGGTCTCCTGTATTATTGGATTTATGTCCTTGTCTTCCTTTCCATGCCAGATCTTAAGCTTCTCAAAGATGAGGCGTGAGTCTGTGAGTCTTCTGCCTTTTGATATTCCCTATGGAGTTAACCCTCTATGGTTTATGCTGAACAGAAGCTCAGTGAACATTTGATGAACTCTTAGAGACCCCTGTAACTTCTTGTTAGGTGTAACTTCCAGATAATGCCCTGTATTTTTCACTTTACCTTAGCTTGAGTTCTTTGAATTCTTAAAACCCAGCTGAATTCCCACCAACGGTGCACAAGCATTCCTTTTACTCCACATCCTTGCCAGCTCTTGTTGTTTGATGATTTACTGATAATAGCCATTCTGACAAGCTTGAGGTGATATCTCATTGTGGGTTTAATTTGTATCTCTCTGATGATTAGTGACCTTGAGCATTTTTTCGTGTTTATTGGCCATCTATGTATCGTCTTTGGAGGAGTGGTTATCAGATCCTTTTCCCATTTTAAAAAATTAGGTTGTTTGTCTTCTTGATGTTGAATTATCTAAGTTCTTTGCTGGTGGAAATGCAGACTGGTACAACCACTGTAGAAAATAGTATGGAGTTTCCTCAAAGACCCAGAGATCCCACTTCTGGGGACATATCTGAAGAAACCCAGAACACTAATTCAAAAGAATATATGCACCCTTATATTCTTTGCAGCATTATTTACAATAGCCAAGATATAGAAGCAGCTGAAGTGCCCATCGGTAGGTAAGTGGATAAAAAAGCTGCGGCACATTTATACAATGGAAAAGAAGGAAATCTTACCTTCTGTGAGAGCATGGATGGACTTGGAGATTTTTATGCTAAGTGAAATGAGCCAATCAAAGAAAAACAAATACCATATGATCTCACTTATATATGGAATCTAATGAACAAAATAATTTAACAAAATAGAAACAAAGGCATAGATACATGAAACAGACGGACAGCTGTCAGAGGGAAGGCGTTTTGGGGGACTGGGTGAAAAAAGATGAAGGGATTAAGGAAAAAACCCAAATACACACACACACACACACACACACTCGCACACAAAATAACCATAGACACAGACAACAATATAGTAACAGCCAAAAGGAAAGGGGGGAAAATGGGCATGGAAAGAGACTTTGCTTTTAGTGATGAGTGCATTATGCAGTATGCAGATAATATTTTATTGAGTTGGACACTCAAAACCTGCATGGTTCTATGAACCAATGTCTCCCCAATAAATTAAATTTAAAAATCCAGGTGAAGGAAGTCCTGGCTTTTTTAGAAAACCTTACTCATGCCCTCCACCAATCAAAATTATCTCCCCCTTTCTCTAAAAATCACATCATCAAGCCATTCAGCCAGCACTCATGCATAGCCTTGTATGGCTCCTTAGCTTGTCATGGGGACATAACCCTTCCTAGGTGGCACATGGAGATGATATTAGTATGTGCTCTACCAGCCCATTCTCTCTCTCTCTCTCTCACACACACACACTTTTTTTTTTAAAGTAGCAAGTGCTTCATGGCCTTTTAAACCTACAGATAAAGACTCACAGAGCAGAAGAGATTCTCCCAAAGTCACACATCCGAACCCTTTCAAAGTGAGGATTCCCCAGGATTCTGGATCCCAAGCCAATATTCTTTCTACTACAGTGATGCCTGTTTTTTTCTTAAAAGATTTTATTTATTTATTTTTAGAGAGAAGAGAAGGGAGGTAGAGGGGGAGAGAAACATCAATGTGTGGTTATCTCTCCAGCGCCCCCAGCTGGGGACCTGGCCTGCAACCCAGGTATGTGCCCTGACTGGGAATCGAACCAGTGACCTTTTGGTTCACAGGCCAGAGCTCAATCCAGTGAGCCGCACCAGCCAGGGCTACAATGATGCCTCTTTTATTGTAGGTGATGATAACTCATTTATTCATTTGACAATTATTTATCAGTTACCAATTTTTGTGCCTGGCATTGTGCCCAGGTCTGGCTAGCTGTCTAGCACAATTTTTCACTTTCGAATTATCATCATTGTCACTAACAGTTGAAATTTATTGTTTGCTTATATGTGGTGAGTGCTTATACATCATATCATGCAGTCTTTATAACACCCCTAAGAGGCAGGTGACATGACTGCTTCAATTTTGCAAAGGAAAAAAAAGAGCTTCAGAGCACTGCCCTCAAAGCCCATGTTCCTAAGCTTTAGGATAAACTATAGACAGGCTTCATCCAGATAATTGGAAATTCGCTGTGCAGTGTCCCAAGCTTGTCCTGAAACCCACGGATTTAGCAGTAGCCAGCTCCCCACAGTGAAGTCCATTGAATCCTTGAACACTGATAGAGAATGCAACTCATTCTGGGAGAATATGGGGCATTGACTGATGTGGACTACATCTGAAAACACTAATTTTAAACACTGAATTGATAACAACAATAACAATAGTCTTAGGCAATGGTCCTATTATACATGAAGAACTCTGTGCTCCTCAGAAGAAAGGGGCATTTAAACGTGCCATGTACAGTGTCATGTTGAGAAAGGACCAGTTTCCACTTGGATTTGTTCCTGTGGTGTTTAGTAAGGACCATGAGTTAGACCAGACTGATTGAGGAGCTCTTGTAGGTGCCTAGAGTTCAAGCTTCGCTCTTACTTCTGCCACTGAATTCCTGCGTTGTCTGAAACAAGCCCTTTCCCTTTCCCTTTGAGAATCTGTCAGATCTCTGGGAGTAGAACACTACCTAGCTCTTGCACTGATAGGCAACAGATACGCTCTGATAAGGCTATGCTCTGGGGCCACTGTCCACTCTGTTCTCTAAGGCCAATATCCTTCCTGATGGGACAGTGTCTGTGAACTACCAGTTGTTAAATGATTCTGAACATTACCCCATGTTGAAAATTCACTTCTGATTTTAGGAGGTGGTTCATCATCAACACAATTCCAATGGGAATTCTATTAAGACCCCTGAATGATGTGCCCCCCAGAGTTCTACTCATTCAATTCTTTTCTAATTCTCATCAGCACCTCAGAGTCATTCCACATTATTGTTTAACACAGTTCAGAATGGTGGGCTGCCTCTTGAAATCAAATGGACTCTAAGGTTAGAAGTGGTTCTTGGGCGAACCAGGCTTCAACCCAACAAGTGGTCTCAACATCTTCCTGAAACTGCCTGGGTCACAGGGCACATATATTCTTAAATGTGATATGAACTTATGTTCATGCCCCACATCATTATCTTTACCCCTAGAAGGGAGAGCAGCAAGCACTGTCAGCCCAGAAAGGTAAGTGGAAAACACACTGTGGTTGTTACTGACCCAAGTTATTCAGTGTCTTCATGCTAAACCAGTCACAGGACCCTTTGCAGATCGAGGCAAGTTTGGAGAAAAATGAGGAGTTGCCTGTGCTGGGCCCCCACTGGCTGGGTTTCAGCCAGTAACTCATGGTCCTTACTAAACACCACAGGAACAAATCCTGACTGTGTGACTGTGCAGGACACTTACCCTGTCCACGCCCCAGTTCCCTCACTAGCAAAGTGAGGGCAGTGATAATAAGACATATCTTTTAGGGTTTCTGTGAGAATTAAATATGTTGGTATTGCATTAAGCATACAGGACTTCTCTGTGAAGAGTTGATGCTCAGTTAGTACAAGCTTACTTTACTTTTTCTTACTTTAGTCGTCTTTCTATTAAGCTTTACCACTCCTTAGCATCCCAAGATAAAAAAGAATACAGCATTCTCATGGATTGAAGAAATATTTGTCAATTGGCCATGGGGTACCGGGTATTGGGCTAAGTGACAAGGACTCATCTATGACCCATGTCTTCATGAGCTGCCCTGTCTAATAATAATGCTAAAGAACAGGCATTGAGCAACACAGGTGCCAGGCTCTGGTTTGCTGCAGTAACCTTTTCAATTCTCACAAGTAAGTCCTGAGTTAGGTACCATTAGTGCCCTCATGTTACAGAGGAGGACATTAAGACCCAGAAAAGCTAAATAATGGACCCACAATGTTAAAACACGAAGGAGCCACAATTCCAACTCTGGCAGTTTGGGTTCTGAATCTAGTCTTCAACTATTTAACCACATATCTCATCGGAAAAGCAAACCATTAAAAAACTAGAATAACAAAACAAAACAAACCAAAAACAAATGTGATAGAAGCAGATTGGAATGGTACACACTTAGTACCTCTGGGGGAAAAGACGAAATCCCAGGGCAAGCGGAGTGAATCAAGGGGACTTTTACTTTGTAGTGTTTAATTGTCCATGAATTTTGATATTAAAAGGAAGAGAAGAATACTTAGAGGTGAATTAGCAGCACAGAATCTTTCTATACCCAACCCACTTTAGAATTTGTAAAAATGTTTTCTCTTCCATTGTTTCCTTTCAAATTCAGGACCTCCCTGATTAGTGGGGGAAACAGCAGGGATCTTGACCAGCTCCACTTTAGAGATGAGGAGATTGAAGCTCAAGGGTCCAGTGACTGACCTCAGGTAAACAGCCAGCAGGTGGGTGAGCCTGGGGTTTCTCTTGTGCACCTTGATGCATTAGCATACACCATCCGGGCTGGCTAATGCAGGTCCCTTTTGTTGCTAGACAAGAAAACGTGATGGTGATGATAATGATGTGATGAGTACAATTTCTAGGATGTTTTCTAAGACAATGCACTCTGCTGAGCTTTAACTCATCAAATCTTCTCAACGCCCATTTGACATAAGCACGATTCTTGGTCATACTTTCTGGATGGGTAGCCTGCAACTCACCGACTCATGGGAGGTTGTGCGAGGATTTCAGTCAAAGCCATTAAATAAAGAAATGCTGCTCGTAACTACTCCCTGTGAACGCTTCCACTGTTATCAGAAAGGAAAAAATAGACCTCCCCATTACTTCAATGTCAAGGCCAACTCCTGAGGAAAACTTCCTTGACTTCTTGAGCCATTATCCTTCTGACAATGTCTCTATCCGTCTGCACCTCAGTTTCACCGTCTGAGAAGTGGAAACAATACCCCCTCCACTTCACATAGTGTGATCATAAAAATGATATGACCCAATAAACCCAAGTGCCTGCACAAAGGAGGAGCCCTCATAGAAGCAGCTTCCCAGCTTTGCAGGCTTATGTCAATGCCCTCTCTGGCCAAGCAGGATGTAAGGATCTGAAGAAGGTTTGTGTCTTGGAAACAGGCTTTGGAGCATGACAATTAAGCATGAGTTTAATTTCTGGCATTACACGATGCATGCCCCTGAGCAAATTACCTCACCTCTCTCTTGGTCTCTGTTTCCTCATCTGTAAATAGGCTTAAAATCGCCTACTTTGCAGTGTTATTGTGAGGCACAAATGAGATAGGGCACTGAGGGCCCTGGCTCAGGCCTGACCCAGAGTACGTGCTTAGAGACGTGGCTGTCTACATTAGGTGTCTGTGTTTCATGCCGCACCAGCCAATTGCCAATACTCGAAACCCATGGAATGATAGACAGAGAGTTACACAACTTTTAAAGGAGCAATTCCAACCACAGATATTTGTTCCAAGGGATCCCATTCTATCCAAATGGACTCATTCATCCTCAGTCTATATTTCATAAGGGAAAAAGAAAAATGACATTCTTTATTTTCATTGGAACTTTTTCTTTCTCTCTCTCCTTTTTTTTTTTTTTTTCAAATCAGATTCCTGAGGGACTAAGGAAGGCAACCTGAGAAGCTAAGACTTGATGCAAATGAATATATAATTGCTGGATTTCGAGCTGTCATTTTCTCTGCCACATCATGTGTGTCTGCCATGCCAGGCAAGCGGAAAGGGAACTAAGACAACCCCTTAGCAAGCGCACTTGATTTGTGTACTTGCTTTGTCCACGAACATGACTTCTAAACTCCCTGCCCAGGCAACGTACTCTGTTATAAATAACTGTCCTTTTTTCCCCGTTACCAGGGTGGCTAAATATTAGTTTGATGATGACAATAGAACCTTTGCAGTAGGTGCTGACATTCAGATCTGAAGAATGAAACACTGCTTACTTGAGACTACAGGCAAGGAATGCTACTGAACTCAAGCCTTTCTTCCTTCCTTCCTTTTCTTTCTTTCTTTTTCTCTCTTTCCCCCGCCCTCCCTCTCCATCCCTCCCTCCTCCTTCCTTCCTCCCTCCCTTCCTTTTCTTTTTCTCTGTCTCTCTGTCTCTCTCTTTTCCCCTCCCTCCCTTTCATCCCTCCCTTCCCCTTCCTTTCTTCCTCTTCCCTCCCCCTTCCTCCCTCCCTTCCTTCCTCCCTCCTTTTTCTATTCCCTCCCCCTTCCTTCCTCCCTCCCTCCCTCTCTCCCTCCCTTCCTTTCTCTCTTCCTCCCTCCCTCCCTCCTTTTTCTATTCCCTCCCTTTACTCCTACCCTCCCTCCCTTCTCCCCCCTCCTTTCTTAACTTTTTTTTTTTTTAAAAATACACACACAAAACAGAGGCTCAGGAGTGAGGACAACTGGCCTCCGAAGCACAATGGTAAATGAGTCGGCGGGGACATGGGTCTTGCTATTCCTCCTCCTGCCTACCTCACAGGTCTCATGGACCAAGCACTCACCAAGTCAGACACCACGCTGTAAACTTCAGAGCCTCTTTCTGTGCAAGTCACACAGCTTGTTTCTGTCAAATGAGGACTCAATCCAAGTACCTTGCTATCTTTACTCACTAAGAAATGCCATGCATGAATTTAAAAGTTTTCTGACCACAGTATAAAGATGTATAGGAATTATTATCAACATTAACACTCTGAGCAACTGGTCTACTTAAGTACCATTAGTGACTTGATTTGATCCCTTACAGTCATGGTAGTAGTATGATGGGTATTTTCTATGACCTGCTTGATGTGGCTGCCATTACTTTTGGAACATTACAAAAACGTTAATGATCACTGAACCTCACCAAGGTTGATTATGGTGTATTCCTTATAAGTGCAATAGAACCCAGAGCTATATATCCCTGATATCACCAATGTGGAAATTTTGATGTTATAATGCATTTTCTCTGAAGTTTTTTTTTTTACAATATCCTATTATAGTGTCATTGTTGAGAAAGAGGCAGTGAGCTAATGAAGCCCATGGAAGCACAGACGTCAAGAGAGACAGAATTAGAAAGCAGCTTATTTTGTCCAATAGCTCCCATTCCCATTTTTGAGATGGAGGTACAGAGGGGGTATCAACTAATCCTGGCCTTTGCTGGAGCAAGAGCCTAGGTCCCCTGAGTCCTACAAAAGCACCCATCCACTCTATCCCAATTCCTGTGGATGGCACTGGTCCAGCTATATCTTTTTGGTCAAATATGCCAATGAAATGCTTTTAAAGCCTAAAAATGTTGGTAGGACAATGAAGAAACTCAAATGCCTGTCAATCATAATAATGACACTATTAGGAATTCCATGACTCCTGCAAATGATGCTCCCTGTTCTGGCTTGTTCCAATCCAAGGAGCTATATTTCTCTACAGTGCAGAAAAATAAGGTTGCCACACAGATAAACATGCTACTTTTAAAGTACTCATTAGTATTCCTTGTCCTTGAAGAATGACTATTTTACCCTTCACATTCCTAGGGAAGTTATGCATATGTAACAGCAACTCCCTCCTCACCCAGGTACATTTTTGATGTAATTATATACTTTTGTTATTGTTGTTTTTCTGGATTAATAAGCTTCAAACAACACCTTTATTGCCTGGGGGGGAAAAGTCTGACAGCTCCAGATGGCAACCCATCAAGACAGAATATGCTCCCTGAATCCTTCTACTTCATGGTAATGTCCCTCATGGGATAGCACTGACCACCACTGGCTTGCAGCTTCTGCAGAGGAGGATGGTAGCGCTGGCTACTGCCCATATTCCCACCCTCTGAACCTTGATGGGGAGAGCTAAGATTTTGGTAAAGATCAGCAGCTCATCCTTAGTCTGTGCCTTTATCCCACAGAAACATCAATGGGCCTATCTCTTCCTTGAAATATTTTGTTCATGATGTGACTTTTGAGAGTGATGCTGTCCATGTCCCCAGATGGCACAGGAAAATGAAAAATCTCACCTCACTTGATTATTCTTCAGATCTTCATGATGACACTAATTACATAGTTTAATTAGCAGGCTCCTGTCCTGAGATTGGGAGCTACTAAAAAAAGAGGGGAAATCTTGAAATATGCTTGATTGGATCTTTGACTCCATGCTCAGTGCCTTGAACTTTTTATTGAATTAAGGAGCTTGAGAATGAATATAAAATTTGCTGATTTTAAAAAATACCATGTAGTAGTTTGTTCAGTTTCAATTTTTTATTTTAAAAACACTATGTCAGGTAACTGGGATGCAGTCTTTGCCTTAAAAAAAAATTAGAGAGGAAAACAATCTTGCAAAGAAATGAGTGCAATAAAGTGTTCAAACTCCTCTGACAGAGGTGTTCAAGGAGTCATGGAGTACTATGGTGCCTAAAGGGTAAATGGTTAATTCTGACTTACATGAAGGGTAAAGAGCAAAAAGGTTAGGGAAAATTTCAAAGAGGAAGAAAACATAAGTTTAATCAGATAGGGAGAGAGTTACCATTTTCAGACAGAGAGAATAGCATGTGCAAAGGTCCTGTGGAAGGACTCAGATACTTTGAAAGATGTAGTTGGCTTGTTTGACCAGAGTGTAATGTGTACAATTATAAAAAAGCTGGAGAAGTGCCCCTCTTGGAAATTCAGCAAACTTGGACTTGACCCTAAGGCCCCTGGGAGATAATAAATGTCTTTATATAAGGGGCTGATACTATGAAATTTGCATTTTTAAAGGACTCCTCTGGCTATTGTTTGAAGAAAGAACTCTACTAGATGCTGCAGGTGAGGAAACAAGACTAGAGACCGGGACTTCTGGCCAAGATGGAGGCACAGGTAGATACACTTTGCCTCCTCACACAACCATAGAAGGACAACCACAAATTTAAAAACAAAAAAACCAACCACAACTGCCAGAAAATTGAGCTGTATGGAAGTCTGGCAACCAAGGAGTTAAATAAGAAACATTCATTCAGACCAGTAGGAGGGGCGGAGGCGGGCAGCTGAGGTGGAAAGGACACGTGGCAAGGCAGCCCATGGCAGATTGGGCAGTCCCACATTTGCATGCGGATAAACCAGGAGGAACAGCTGGGAAGTGAGACAGACCACACAACTCAGGATTCCAGCACAGGAAAAGAAAGACTCAAAATCTCTGGCTGTAAAAACCCGTGGGGGTTGTGGTGGTGGGAAAACATCCCAGCCTCACAGGAGAGTTCACTGGAGAGACCCACAGGGTCCCAGAACATACACAAACCCACCAACCCAGGAATTAGCACCAGAGGGGCCCACTTTGCCTGTGCATGGCAGGGGAAGTGACTGAAAGAGGGTTGAGAGCCAAGCAAACAGCATTGCTCCCTCTCAGACCCCTCTCCCACATAGTGTGTCACAATGCAGTGTCCAGGAAGTCCAGGAAGCACAGAGAGTCCCAAAGAAGTTAAACCCAAGGAAGCACACACCAAGGCACATCACAGTTACATTACCCAAGATTAAAGATAAGGAGAGAATCTTAAAAGCAGCAAGAAAAAAAGAAGGCAGTTACCTACAAAAGAGTTTCCATAAGACTATCAGCTGGTTTCTCCAAAGAAACCTTAAAGGCAAAAAGGGGCTGGAAGGAAGTTTTCAAAGTCATGAAAGGCAAGGACCTACATCCAAGATTACTCTATTCAGCAAAGCTCTCATTTAGAATGGAAGGGCAGATAAAGTGCTTCCCAGATAAGGTAAAGTTAAAGGAGTTCATCATCACCAAGCCCTTATTATATGAAATGTTAAAGGGATTTATCTAAGAAAAAGAAGAGGATCAAAACTATGAACAGTAAAATGACAACAAACTCACACTTATCAACAATTGAACCTAAAAAACAAAAACTAAAACTCAGTGAACTAGAAAAGGATCAGAATCACAGAAATGGAGACCACATGGAGGATTATCAGTGGGGAGTGGGAGGGGAAAGAATGAGGGAAAAGGTACAGGGAATAAGCATAAATGGTAGGTACAAAATAGACAGGGGGAGGTTAAGAATAGTATAGGAATTGGAGAAGCCAAAGAACTTACATGTATGATCCATGGACATGAACTAAGGGAGGGGGGAATGCTTATGGGGGGTACAGGGTGGAGGGGAATAAAAGGGAGAAAAAAATTGTACATCTGTAATAGCATAATCAATAAAATATACTTTAAAAAAAAAGGAAAAGGAACCTGCTGATAATGTGGCCAAAATGAAGAAAAAAAAAAAAGACTAGAAACCAAAGGTCAATGTGAGGTGGAGATGTTTGACCAAAGATAATCCTTAGAGGATTCATACAAATATGTTCAGGAAGTAAAATCAACAGGACTTGGTAATGGAAGAAGAATGGGGCATAAGGAATAGCTGAAAAATTTTAGAATAAGAAGCTCTGAAACTAGATCAAGGGGCACTGGAGAATGCAAAGGGAACTCCCCCTCATCCTTGATAGTATCTGAGGTTGACATATTCTTTTTTTTTCATTAAGATGTTATTTATTTATTTTAGAGGAATGGGAAGGGAGGGAGGGCGGGAGAAACATCAATGTGTGAGAGATACACTGGTTGCCCCTTGCACACGCCCAACTGGGGGCCTAGCCTGCAACCCAGGCATGCACCCTGGTCAGGAATCGAACCTGTAGTATTTTGGTTTGCAGGCCAGCACTCAATTCACTGAGCCACAGGGGCCAGGGCTGAAGTTGACATATTCTTAATGAGGAAACCAAGGTCAGGCCAGGGTCACGGTGGCCCTCTCAATCCCATTAGTAGGTGTAGATTATTCTTCAGTGCCAGAAGGCTGCCAGCTTCCTGACCTTGACACTCTATTCTAGAACAAGAACCAACTTCGCTAGTCTTATTTACAGCATGGCACTATGAATAAGAGACACTAAAACATGGATAGACCTCTCCCCAGTGCAGGAATTCTCCTTTAAACATTCCTTATCCTAGACACCATCTGGCTTCCTTAAATACTTTCAATGACCCGAAGGTCAATAATTGACATTATTGTCCTGTGTGAATTTGGGAAAGTTTAATGGCGGACACTAACACTGATAAGTCAATGTTTAGTCTACACAATGCTGTTGCCTATGTTAAATCCTCTTGGGCCCACTGCCATCATGCCAGGTAGGTTACAAGATTTGCTCCTGATCACTTCACCAGTAAGTGGTAGTACAAAAAAAAGACGCCCTGCTCCTCTGTTCTCATGATGCATATGTGCGCCATCACACGCAACCCTCGTATCACCATCATTGTCTGATTTTGTGTCAGTACCACACCCCCCAGTTGACTGTAATCCCTTTGAGAATAACAACTGTTTTATAACTGCTCATCCCATGCCCTGCTCAGGGACTGGCTCAGAATACGTAAGTGTTGGTTGAAAAACAAAAACAACAAAAGATTCAGTCCTTTTTTTTGAAAGGATAAAGTCTATAGTCATCTTCTCTGGAACTGTTCATCATAGCTTTACTCACTGAAGTCACAGAGAAGAATTATTTGTCTTTCACCTGAGGGTCCTCAATCATGCCTCGTTAGTCCAGCCTCTGTGGCCCAGTTTTACATATGGCTTCCAATTCTCCCTCCCAGTGGTAAACTTCCCTTTTTCCCTTTGCTTGTTGTGCTCTCTAAAATGTCACTAATTAATAGTGGGTGCAATAGATAGATCTCCCACCACAACCAGCTGCTCCCTGATTAGAGAAGCCTTGCCCACGTATACAAACCCTTGATGATTTCAAGAGACCAGATGAAAATTGTCACGGCATCAGGATTCAGTGCCCGACCTTCAGGCAGTGCCTTAGTAGTGCCAAACCATGTGGATGCAAAGAAAACCAAGATGAGTCAGTGGCCCAGATGTTTTGTTGTCTGGTCACCAAGGATCTGGAGGATTGGAGGCCTGGAAGCCAGAGTTTGTGTGGCCATGTGTAGCCACAGCTTCAAAGTGTACACAAGCCTAATAAAGCAAGGACTGATTCCAGAACTGATGGGAGGTAAAACAGAGAGACAGAAAGGTCTGGGTAGAAGAAAGGGTACAGGGGCGAGGAATCAGGCATTCAAGAGATCAGGGTAGGGGAGAGTGCTGGATCTCCAGAGATACTGATACTGGGGAACTCGTATTGTCTTGGGTCACCATTCCTAGAAGAAGGAGCATCGCATTAAACATTTTCTGAAGGCCAACTCAGAGGCAGAGACTGTGGAACATGCTAGGAGTACGTTCCACAGTGGTGGAACACAACACGCATGGCACTGCCCGATGTAGATTAGTGTTTAGACAAGGGATATTAGAATGCTTCATGGTAAGTATTCAATAAGGAAGTACAGGGCATGGAGAGGGCTCAGGGAAGGGTCACCTAATTTAGATGTGTGTGTGTGTGTGTGTGTCTTAGAGGGCATTCCAGAAGGCTTCCTGGCGGAAGTGAAATCTCAGCTGAGGGTTGCACCATGAGTAGGATTTAGCCAGGCTGTGTCAAGGAAAGCCCATTACCATCAAGGGAGCAATACTGTGAAAGTCTAGAGGTGAGATAATGAGAAATTCAAGCAGTGGAAGGAAGTTTGTTGATGAGGGGAGAGTGGCAAGAGTCAAGAGAAGTATGGCAAGGCCACCTGCTGTACTTGTAAGCCATGTTGACCCTACACAAGCTGTGGAGTGGTATGGGTTTGCATCATGTGTGCCATGAGAATGGGTTAAGACGGACAAGATGGGAGACAGAAAAGTCAGTTAGGAGGCTGTTGGAGAATTCAGGCTCAGACACATGCCAGCGGGCATTAATGGCCCCTTTTCAGTTCCACTTGGGTCCCTACCAATTTATTGTGTGTTAGCCCTTTGACTGCATCTTGATCCTTCATGTAGTCCTACATCTAGGACAATTCTAGGCACGTAAGACATGCTCACAAATGGTTGCTGAAAAAACAAAGTAGTTCTGGTCCTCCATTATGGAAATTCTCACCACTTTTCCCTTCCCTTCCCTTCCCTTCCCTTCCCTTCCCTTCCCTTCCCTTCCCTTCCCTTCCCTTCCCTTCCCTTCCCTTTCCCCTTCCCTTCCCCCTTCCCTTCGCTTCCCCTCCCCCTCCTTCTCCTCCTTCTCCCCCCCCCCCCCCCGTCCACCCCCGCCTTTCATATGAATAATTCTCAACTTAAAAGGATTAGGATCTTGTTAAAAGCAGGAATGGTAATGTCACCTATCATATATCCACTAAATAAATGAATTCCTGATCACTAGATTTGTTTTTAACTTTTTCATTTTTTTTCCTATCCTTTCATCTCCACTGCAAGTGTCAGTACAATGAGACCTTGAGATTTAATGATCTCTGTGGAATCCTATGTGTCCAGCATTGGAAGGGACTTTAAAGATCACTGAATTCAGCTGCCCTAATAGGTATACTAGTAAATACACTAACTATCACCAGGTACCAGACTTTGTTCTAAGCTCTTATTGGAATTTTACAATTCAGTCCTCAAAACAACCCTACATTTAGGGTTTACTCTTATGATTCCCATTTTGTGAGGAGAAAACTGAAGCACAGAGAAGATGAGTAACTTATTCAAGAACACACAGCTAGGAGTAAGTGGTAGCGCTAGGAATCACACTCCAGAGTCTGTGCTTCCGAAACTCCATCAGCTGGGACAGCATTTGGAATGCCATTTAGAGCCTGAGTTCCTCCAACACCATCCCCAATAACAGGCTTTCCGTTTCTTCAGTGTATTTAATGACAGCAAGGCTCGAACTAAACCAAGGAGGAATGCCTCTTCCTGAACACAAAGCTAGAATTTATTGAAATGCCACCCACTGGAATGGTCAAATGATAAATGCTGTTCTGTCATCCATCAATCCATCACCGCCCCCCGCCCCACCTTGGTAACAACTCCCTCCCTCCCTCAGGTCTGGAAGGCTTTTTGTGACTCCCAGGCAGGGTTAGGTTCCCCACCTCTGTGCTCTCCCCAAGATCCTTTCACACTGTTTTACAACTTTTTTAGGGCTTTCCTTCCCCTTCAGAGAGAGATGCCCGCCAGGGTGAGGGCTTTTCCTGCCTTGTTCCTCACTGGGTCCCCATTCCTAGTATTGGGTCAGCAGATTGCATTTGTCCGTGAAAATGTGTCGAGCTGATGAAGTTTTAAGAAAGGTATCCCGTTTTCTGTCACGGGGACTGTTTTGCTCCTTTAGTCTGAATGTGTTTCACCCTCCTTTTTTCATTTTCTTTTCACCTTTCTTGCTAAAGGGGATGAAGAAACCATCAGGGACACACAATGGGAGGTGTTGTGGAAAGATCTGGCTCAGCCTCGGATCTGAGTTCTCATTCCAGCTCTGCCAGGAGTGTTTGGTGCGACTCTGGACAATTGATTTGCATTTCCCAGATGTCTATCACAGGAGGGGTTTGGATGAAGTTAGAAATTGCAAAATGGTAGCCTATGGGCTGTGCCGACATGCTGTGTTTGGCTTACATAGTATTTTTTTTAAAACATTTGCATTTAGTGCCAACATTAATATTTTCAAAAAATTAACCGTTAACTCAGCAAAATCGGAAGGCATTAGAGCCTTCCTGTGATCACAGAAGACACCAGTCGTGGGGCCTCAGTGGCAACTTCCTCTTTAGATGATGGTTGGCCTCTCCAGGTCACTTTCCTGGCTGGTGTCACTCATTTGCCTTCCATTCCTGGCCTTTACGGACGTTTAAGCTCACCACCTCTGGACTGAATGATCTCAAAGATCTCCTCCACACTTAAAATCCTTGACGGCCAGTCCCTGGTTATGTGACATAATTGGAATACTGATTGCTTCCCCCCAATAGATAATAAAATGTACGTTTTTATTATCCTGTGAAGATAACACTGAAAAAAAAAAACTTTAAGGGGAAATTGGAATCATGTGGGGAAATTAAATGATCTTAGATTTTGTCTGCTAAGGGCCGGGCTATTCCCCCCACTCCATATGACCCTCCTCACCAGAAAACTGAGAGTAGTGAGCAGCATGACAACTTGACATACATGCCTAGTTGGGTACAAGTAAGAAAAGGAAGAGTTCTAGAGGACCTGAAAACATCATTTGGTATCACCTACCCCTAGCCAGGACTCCAAGAGCTATTCCTCCCCCAAGGTATTGTCTGAAACCTGCAAGACAAGATGAACTTAAAAGAAGTCAAAGGGAAGCCTTCAAAGCAATTCAAGCATCAGAAGTAAAGGCTCGAATGAGATCTACGATGTACATTCAGTACACTGTTTAGCACACACTGGACATTTAAAAGATGGTGATATACAAGGGAGAAACTGAATTATCTTTTGTAGAAGAGATGCACAAAGGGATATTGAGGACAGACCTGATGTAATTGTAGAACTAGAACACTTCTTGATACCATACCCAAAGGGGGGGAAAGGACATTTGTGGGTACCTGCAGCATACATATACCCTATATTTTGTCATCCCATTTACTATGTATGCACTGGAGCTCCATAGTGTACTATGTTCATTTCACATGTAAGGCTCCGGTGGCTCAGAGAGGTGAAGTCATGGAGCAGGACGCACACCCAGGCCATCTAGCTTTAATTTAGTGCTCTTTCTGTGCCACTTAGGCTGCTCTACCTTCCTCTGATTCTTCATTTTGCTTGCTTCTGATAGCATTTTCCATTTATTCAGTAGTTTGTTTCCTGGTCCCACCCCAGCAGGCACTAGGTTCCCGGCATCCTCTCTGATTTCTGACCAAGAGTGGGCAATTCAGGTCTCTGGGCTCACAGGTGTTCCCTCTTTCTTTCTTTGAATATACCTGAGCTCCTGTTCTCATGCCAAATACAAGGGAAGAGGTGAGAGACAGAGAGACTTCTGGCCAATTGTCCCTTTATCAGAAGCCCTAGAAGTATGATCACACACACAACGAGAGAGATGGTTTCCCTGATTCAGGAGGACAAAATGGACTTGAGTTGGCCCACATTTGTCTCCTGGTACAGACAGACACGTGGAACGGCAAACTGGACAGAAGACCGTGCTACCCCAGGACTCTGTCAGGGATGGGTTTGTGCTTTACCTCTTCCCTACATTTTACAGAGTTTTTTTAAGTGACAGTAAAATATACATAACAGAAAATGTGCCATTTCAATCATTTTAAAATGTCTAGTTCTGTGGCATTAAGTACATTCACACTATTGTGCAGCCATCCTGCCATCCATCTCCAGAATTTTTTTTATCTTCCCCAACTGAAACTTGGTATTTATTAAATAATGGCTCTCCATTTCTTCCCCTCCCCCCCCCCACTCCCAGCAACCACCATTCTCCTTTCTGTCTCTCCGAATTTGACTACTCTAGGTATATCATATATATAAATAGAATTATACCATATTTGTGTGTGTGTGTGTGTGTGTGTGTGTGTGTGTGTGACTGGCTTACTTCACTTAGCATAACGTCTTCAAGGTTCATCTATGTTGTAGCATATGTTAGAGTTTCCTTCCTTAGTAAGGCCTAATAATATTCCTGTCAATGGGTACTTGGGTTGCTTTCACTGTGGATATTGTGCATAATGCCACTCTACATATCAGAGGTGCAAATATTATAAAGATATTTTTTAATCACCTCTTATATACATTCTTTAAAAGCAAGAATTAGTAGCTAACATTATGCAGCCAAAAGAGAAGCCCACTGGACATATGCTAATGACAATAATTTAAAAATTGGATGCTGCTTCCCTGGCTGGGTGGCTCAGTTGGTTGGAGCATCGTCCTGTACACCAAAAGGTTGCAGGTTTGATCTCCAGCCAGGGCACATGCCCAGGTTGCTGATTTTGTTGGGATATGTACGGGAGGCAACTGATAGTGTTTCTTTCTCATGTCAATGTCTCCTTCTCTCTCTTTTTCTGTCTATCTCCCCCTCTCTAAAAGCAATAAATGTATCCTCGGGCAAGGGTTTAAAAAAAATGGATGACGCTAAGGGGATTATGGGAAATTGATTTTCCACATTTTACCAGAAGTCTTTTTCTAAAAATAAGATACATTCACGTCCTTTCCATTTTTTTAAAATATATCCCCAAATTCACATTGGTTTCAGAATAAAATACAAGTCCCTTCACATGGAATGCATGGTTTCAGCCAAATTTCCAAGCCCCATCTGCTGTCAGTTGGTCCATCCCTAAGCTCCTTGCGCAGTAATCGGACTGTATGTGGAGCATGTCCTATCCTGGATCCTCAGGGCTCTGAACTTCCTATTCTTTTAACCTTCACCTTAGAGAGCCTCTCACTCCAGCACTTATGCTACAGTATGGTATAGTGTTCTTTTCCCGTGTCAGTTCTCTCTGGACTACTAGAAGGTGAGGATTTTATCTTATTCACTTCTACAACACTTTCATTTAGCATGAGAGATACTCATATTTTTCAAGTGAAAGAAAGAATGAATGATTGAAAGTTTGAATTTTCATTGCCTAAGACACGATTTGAACATTTTGATTGGACCCTTATTTTGCAATTCAAATCCCTTTTTAAGACATAGTACAAAAGAAAATATTAGTCCCAGACACATCTTGAGTCTGAGGACTTTTACTTGAGGAGTCAGACAAGAACTTAAATTTCCACTTTTTTTCCCCCCAGCACATGGGCAGTGGGAGGAGGTCACTGTAAAGTTACCGTGAGCCAGAGTCTGCATCAGAGAGAAAAGGATCAAGGAAGGAATTTCAATTCCTGCAGATCTGCAACATGTTCTCTTTAGATAGTGTTCCCCATGGGTCTTTCATAATTCCATAAAACAAGAGTAATTTAAATGGAATTTCATTGTAGCAAAAAACTAAAGGTCATGTGACAAGTCTTGCTTTTGGGGCCTTGGTTTATTTCTTGGTAAATGAGAATGTTGGACCAGGGATTCTGAAGTGCTCCAACTTTGAACTATTTGGCAGTGCTCTCCCAACACAACATCCTCAGTTTAAGCATGTACCGAGGGCAGTCCTGAATACCTTTTATGGTTGCTTTTTTTTTTCTTTCCTGGACATTAAGCTGTCTAGATTATGGACCCATCAGGTTAAGTTCTCTTCTCTGGAACCAGAAGAAGTCCGTTTCCTGACCTCTTGGAGCGCCCCGCAGTCGTCTTTCTCCCCCAAGCACCTTCTCTTTGGGAACAACACCTCCCAGTTCTTCCATTGTCATAATTTTCAGACCCTTCTCCTCATTGAACACATCACTCTCTGTTCTTTCTATCTTCAGGTGTGGTTGCTGGAGAGGGTGCCAAGACTTTATGGGAAATCAACCTGGCAGAGCTAGAGCCTGTCTTTGGTGTCTCTGTGCAAAATGACATGTCAGTTATGTCAGCTGAGATTTCATCCAGAAGCTGGGAGTAATCTGAATCTTAGGATTTGTGTTACTCGAGAGAAGGATAAAAGATTCTAAGAGAGTTTGTAAACCAGGCTTAAGAAATGGAAGAATATTGGTAATCTCTTTCTTCATGGCGTCTTCCCAGATGAGTTTGGTCACTTGTTATATTAGTCTTTTATTGCTGTTATAAAAAATTACTGCCCCATTAGTGGCTTAAAAATAAAAAATGTATTATCACACAATTATCTAGGGCAGAAGTCCAGTTTGGCTTGGCTGGGGCTCCCACAAAGTCCAGTGGGCTCCGGTTAGAGTCTCACAATGCTGAAATCCAGGTGTCAGCAGCATAACGACTCTTCCTGGTTTTGGGAGGGGGGTGAGAATACACTTCCAAGCTCATTCAGATTGCTGGAAAAATTCAGTTCCATGTAGCTGTAAGACTGGAGTTCCTGTTTCCTTGCTGGTTGTCAGCGTGGGAAGGTTGAGGGAGATGAAGTTGATGAGGCAGGCAAGGGCCCGCTGTGCCTTGTAGCTGTTTGAATTCAAAGGTCAATGAAAAATGATTTGCTCTACAGAAGGAAGAGACCTGATCTAATTTTGTGTTTATAGACAATACTCTTGAATCAACTGCAGTGGTCCAGGCAAAAGATCATGGTGCCTTGCAGTCTGCTGATGGAGTCTAAGATCTAACCTCCCAAGCAATACAGCTTTGAGTTTTGTGGTACAATTTAAGAACCTCCAGATCAACTCATTTAGTTTTTGAAGCTAGAGTCCTAAAGAATACGTGATACAACTTTGCATTTCAAAGGCAAGTAAATAAGACTAAAATCCACCCTGGAGGGCTTTTGTTGAGTGGCCTCAGGCCTGGTTCTGGTGACAACCAGCCTTGGTTCTAAGGATGGCCTCTCTCATCTACCTGCAGGTCTAGCACTGGCAGCTACCAACCTTGGATTGCTTTGTAGCTCCTGACGGGTAGTTCCAGGCTGGTCATAGGCAGCAGCTGGCCTTGGTCTATACCAGACCCTTCCCTACACACATAATTACTGGCTTCAGACCACAAAAGAGAACCACCCTATTTGCTCCACAAGCAGCACACCTAAAGGATGGTCTTGGGAGGCAGCAGAACCCACTGGAGTGAATCCTACTCTGTGGGGTCAGCCCGCACACAATAGCTTGAACATTGTGATCATGGCCAATTCTCACAGCCAATCAACCTGATGGTCAATTCTACCCACTGACGTGATGACGGCACTATCAAGGCTCAGCCACAACAGGAGGGCACACATAACCCACAAAAAGGACACTCCTGGAGCACTTGGCTCAGGTGATCAGGGAGAATGTGCCACTAGGCCCCACAGGACATCTAGTGCATAAGACCACCCTATCAAGGCTGGGCGACACAGCAGATCTACCTAATAGATAGAAACAGGCACAAGGAGACAGTCAAAATGAGCAAAGAAACATAACCCAAATGAAAGAACAGGAAAAAAAAAAAAACCCTCCAAAAAAGAACTGAACAATACGGAGACCATCAATCTACCAGATACAGAGTTCAAAATACTGGTTATAAGGATGCTCAAAGAACTTATTAATAACATCAACAAAGAGATAGTAAACACGAAAAAGAACATACATCCAGCCTGGAGTGATGCGTCCAAGTTCCCAAAGTCAGCTGAATGCAGAGCTGTGATTAGAACCTGTGCTTCTTGACTTCTGGCCCAGTGCTCCTTTTACTCACTCACATGCTCAGAGTTGGTCCTTGTCAAGTATTTCACAAGCAGACAATTGTTCATGAAATACAGAATCCTTCCCTATTTTTTTTTTTTTGGGGGGCTGAGAGAAGACATGTTCTTGATGTTGAGGGTTGTAATAGGTAAAATAAAAGTATGGATCAAAGGAAAAGAGAGCCTGTCTGCAGGTGTCAAGGAGATAAAAAGAGTTTCTAGAATCATGCCAACAAGAGTAGGGCTGATTTATTCTGATGCTGCCGGGATGGCCTGGCAAAGCTGAGTCTGGTGCCCTACCAGGTACCAGAAATGGGTTCCCAAAAGGTCAAAACTCCTCATGCGTCCTTCGTACAATTGTAAGGTAGATCACAGGCTCAAAAACATTGTTAATTCATGTTCTGCTAATTTAGAATCTGCTGTAATTAAGAGATGGTGTGTGTAATGCTAATACATGGTAAAGGCCAAAGTAGTAATGGCATTTGCTCTTAGCAGTAGCAATATGTTTTTGCATAATGCAATATTCTTTACTTATTCTTATCCATTTAATCTTACTGTGTTTGTATAATTCACACAAGTCACATCTGTGTGCGTGTTATGATATGCTGTTGTATATCAACTACATTTATGTGTATTTCTTTTTTTTTCTGTAGTGAGATCTTAGCTTAATCTAAAGGGAATTTAGCCTTGTCTATGCATGCCTAATGAAACGATAGATTTGGTAGACCCATAGGCATGTATTTGCATGAGTGAATTTATATGAGAGCCTTGTGTTTAGTTTTTTCTCCTAGTGAAGGAGGAGAGATCAGATTGGTACCCTCGTGAATGAAGAGAGAGGGAACAGGGAGAAGGGAGAAGAGTTAGGGGCAGAAGAGTAGATTGGGTAACAAGTCATTTGCTTTTTGATAGCATCATAGGTTAGTTTTTGTGAGCAGATCTCTCAGGGAGAAGATAGAAAAGAGAAGGGGAATATCAGAGGTGTAAAGTAGAGGATCATGCTTCTTTCTCAGATGGGTCTGACCCTTTGGAGAGAAATGTTGGTGGCAAGAGCTAAAAAATTTGTTTTCATGAGATAATTTGTGAGATTTAACTTACAATAAATATATCAGATAGCTATAGCTATATAACAAACAATCCTCCCAAAAGTAGTTGCTTTAAACAGCTGTATGTCATTTTTCACAAGTCTAGAGGTCTTTGGGAAGTTCTTCGGAATTGGGCTGGTCTTGGTTGAGCAATTCTTTTGGTTTCCTAGGACTCAGGTCATCAGATGAGTGTCGGTGAATCTACAATAGTCTTAGCTAAGCCAACTACCTCTGCTTCAAATGTCTCATCCTCTAGCAGTCTGGTCCAGGCACGTTTTTGCAAGTACTTTTACAAGGCTCTGTTTACATACAGTTTGTTTTTATCTCCTTGGACAAAGTCAGTTACATGGCCCAAGCCCAGAGTCAGTGGGTTTACTATCAAAGGATATGGATTCAGGGAGGAGTGAAAACTTTTGCAGTAAATCAATTTGCATGAAGGCAAACTTCCTTCAGGCTCAGGTGATAGTCATGCAGAGCTGAAAAATGGAGCATTCTCCCCAGTTTAGACCAGAACACAGCATGGCTCTGATGTAATGTGTACTGTAGAAAAAACAGCAGGGTTTGGCATGGAGCTCTTTCTCTGCTCACTGCTGAGATGGTTGTGGAAGAATGTAATGAGTCAGTTGCTCCATGAGCAGAGCCTCCCTGATGTTCCACTTTGGGCCTGTAGTAGGAGTAGTACATAAATATTTGGTAGCATATTCTGGGGGACCCTGGGATGAATCATCCTTAGCAGGAGCACATTAGTCCCTTTCAGGGGGACTAATGTTTATGGTGAGAAACTGCCCCAAGTGACTGCAGAAGACAGCAACGAAGGGACCAGAATAGAACAACAAGTGTTAACTTACTGAGCATAGGTTGATAGAAAAAATAATTGGAAAGAGACGTTAGCTGGATGATGCTGAGGACCCACAATCATGCAAGTGAGAGCTTGGAACAATGAAGTGTGGGTGTTCAGGCAATGGAGACCTTAGGCTGGTATAACATGGAACATGCCAGCTTTATTTACATATTTATTTGTAAAGGTCCAGGCATTGCAAAATAGGTTACAACCTAGATTTCCTACCAATAAGGAAAAGATATCTTTTTTGAATTAGAAAGGTTTTAATCTCATCCACTTGAAAACCATACTTTGTAGGGTGTTGTTGTTTTTTTTTTTAACTTTTTATTTTTTGGAGAAAGCAGCATGGGAGAAAGAGCAAGAAAATATTCTGCATTAGCATCAGGCCGACCTGAATTAGCATCTTAATTTTACCTCTAAAAGGGTTTAACACTGGCAAATTGCTTAATCTCACTATGGCTCTGTTTCTCATCTATAAAATGGGAACAACCATATCTTTGTTATGAGGATGGAGGAATAATGAACAATAAAGCATGCAAAATAGCTGACATGTCATGGGTTTCTAATAAGTTGTTTCCATCATCAAATTTAATACATGTCAACTAGAGGCCAGTAATAGTCCTACATGCTATAGATTCAAAAATAGACAATGGTCTCAGAACCTCACATACAGATTTAATGAATAGACAAATGAGTAATGATATGCCTGTCTCCCTCTACATAGCAATGAGTTCTTGATGTCACAGTGTTATGTTCCTCTTTGTAGGTCCAGTATCTCCAGCATCTAGCCCAGAGCTTGATGAGTCAATGTTTTTTAATTGAATTGTATAGTATCTCAGAAGTCTGGTCTTTCTTATTGTAATTAACATAGAATCTCACGCAGAGTATCTGTTGAGTCAATTTTGGAAGACTGAATGGCTGAGTGATCAACAGAGAATGAAGAAAAGGAGAGGAGAAAGGAATAATGGAAGGCAGGAGGAAGGAAGGAAGGGAGGGAGGGAGGGAGGGAGGGAAGGAAGGAAAGAAGGAAAGGGAATAGGAAAAAAGGGAGAAAAGGAGAAATAAGAGGAGGAGCAATAAAAGAAATGAGACTGAAAGAAAGAAACAAAGTAAGAAGAAAAAGAAAACGCTCCTCTTCCTGTCTTTTCTACCAGAATTCTTGGCTGTTTGATGCAGAGACACACCACCACCTGCCTCTGAGGGCAATGCTGCAGAGGGTCAATGGACAGGCAACAAAACGTGATGACTCCCGGGGAACCTGGGGCCAGGGGGCAGAGGGGGCCTTCCAGTTCCCCAGGTCCCTATCTTCCTGGAATGAAGTTGCCTTTTTCTTTTTCTGTTTTTTTTTAAACCATCTGATGGACAGCCAATCTCCCCTGCCGCCAGTGCTCATGTGTGCTCATCTCAGATACCAAGCTCTCCCCCAGCCTTTTTCTCTCAACACCAACACCGGGGTAATTTATCTTCCCCTGGCTAAACTCCTCTGGGGAGCTCCAATCTCCCACTCGTCTCACCCCCTGCTATACCCTAACCTCTCACCACCCAACCATTGCCCCCCTCAGCCCTTGCTCCTACCCCTCAGTTGTCAGAATGTGTGGAAATTAATTGATTTGGGAAGGTAGAATTTGGGGTAGGGGCTGTCGTAAATCAAAACATTCCATTCATACTGGCCCAGCTTTCAAGGAGAACAAGGAGTCCTCAAAGAAATGAGGAGGAGAAACGAGCCCTGAGGGGGTGGGCTCTGGGAAGAAAAACCAGAGGAAGAGGAGGAGATCTGAAAAATTGGATTTAGGGTTCATGTATTAGAAATTTGGCCCACATGCTTCTCGGGGCGATGTCGCTCCATGAAATAAATACTGTCTTGGGCTTTCAGTGAAACTATTGCCATATGTTGTGGGGCTGGAAAGTTGCCCACCCCTTCTCTGCACCCCTAACTCTCCCCTTACCCCCCCACTGCCCTGTTGATTCACTTAAGGCTCTGATTAAGTTTGGTGAAATCCATATCTTTGCCGCCACTTTCCTATATGTTACAGATGGACTGGAGAGGGAAGGCTTGCTGCCAGCCACCGGAGAAGGGGGACCCCCTTGTTGCTGGGTGCCAGAAGTACAGGAGTTCATATGCTTGCAGTGGTTTTTGCCTGCTTGTGCGAGAACACTGGGAAACCCCAGTAAAGTCTGGAGGCTGCCCTGAAAAGTTAAGGAGACAAAGTCTCTCCTGGATAGAAGAGTGGAAGTTGCAGGGATGCAGATTTCAGCCGTGCAGGAGGAAAATACAGAAATCTCCATAGCAATTAGAAATACTCTGAAATAAAGCAGGCTTTTCCAGAAGTAAAAGCTTTCTTTAACTTGCCATGTTTAAGCACACATGTCAACATGCTGTTGAAGGAAATTGTGAATTGCATGAGGGTTTGACTCACATCTATAGTTTACCAACTTTTATGGCCTGGAAACTCCAGTATGTATATATAACAAAGCAGCTATGGATTTTTTCCTGGAAATTACTTAATATTTTTATTGCCTTTAAAAAAATGTTTACTGATTTTAGAGAGAGAGGAAGGGGGAAAAAGAGAGGGAGTAATGGGTGGGGAGGGGGGGGGAGAGAGAGAGAAAGAGAGACAAACATCAACTGTTCACCTACCATACATGCCCCAACTGGGGATTGGAACCTGCAACCTAGATATATGCTCTGACCAGTGATTGAACCTGAAGCCCTTTAATGTACAGGATGACGCGTCAACCAACTGAGCCACACCATCCAGGGCAATATTTTCACTGTCTTGATTAATATGAGAAAATAGGAATCTGGAGTTATTATATGATGACACAGTATTGACAAATTCCTGATTGACAAAGATGTGGTTGTCTATAAGAACATTTAAAAAAACACTTGTTTGAAGATTCTGGATATTTTAAATTAAGAGATGGTTGGAGAAATTGTGACGAGAGTTTTGTACCAAAAGCGATAACCTTAGCAACCCAAATCAGCTCATTGGAAATATTTCAATATCTAGTGTAGAACCAATTTATTTATCATGTTACACAAAGCAAACATCTTCAGAGTCCTCAAAACACTGGGGATCAATGGAACATAATTTTAGAACAGCTGCATAGGTCTGTGAGCTCCCGCTTACCTCTGAAGTTGCAAGAGTTTTGAGTATAGTAAGATAGGGGCATTTCTTTGTATGGCATGGGCTGAATGAATCCAATATTTTATTAGGAGTGTGGATTGTGTTCCTGGAGCTAATTAGTGTTTAGAAAGTTACTGCCACCATAATGTTCGTGGGAACAGATAATCTTTTGTAAAACTAAGTTTGAGAAGCAACTCAGTCCCACTAGTCAAGGTAGGTGTTGTCAGCAAGTGCTATAAGGATAAGGGCTAATCTCAAATCTATGTCTTAGTTCAAAATCCCCAGAAGCAGGCCCTGAGGCAAGAGTTTGAGTATAAGTAGTTTACTTGGGAGGGAATCAGAGGAAACACTGATAGTAGGGAAATTTCAAATGCAGACAAGGAAAAGCAGGAAGCCAATAATGCAAGTCACCACTGTGTGCTGGCAGCTGGAACTTTTATCCCACTGGTGAACTCTGGGAGTCAGTGTTAAACATGCACTAAATATCCTACAGAACCGGCTTGACACTAATTAGGATCCTATTATTAAAAACAAAATAGAAAATAATTGTTGATGAGGAAATGGAGAAATTGGGCCCCTTGTGTAATGTTAGTGGGAATGTAGAAATGATGTAGCCATAGTGGAAAAGAGTATAATTCCTAAAATAATTAAAAGTAGAATTACCATATGATTCAGTGATTCTACTTCTGGGTATATATCCAAAAGAATTAAAAAAATGGACCCAGATAGGTATCTGCACACTCATGTTCATAATCACATTATTCATAATAACCCCAAAGTGGAAGCAGTCCAAGTGTCCATCTACAGATAAATGGATAAAGAAAATGTGAATAATGCTGCAATGAATACAGGGGTACATATTATCTTTACAAATAAATGTTTTCAAATTTTGAAACATGTAATTTTTATTAACCAATGTCACCCCAATAGATTTAATTTAAAAATAAAATAAAAAGATGGAAATAAAAAATACAGAAAATGTGGTATATACATAAGATGGAATATTATTTAGCCTTTAAAAGGAAGGAGATCCTGACATCTGGGACAACATGGATGAACTTGAAAGGCATTTTGCTAAGTGAAATAAGCCAGACACACACACAAAGACACATCTGTATGACCTCACATATCTAGAACCTAAACCTAGTCCAACTCACAGAAGCACAGAGTAGAACGGTGGTTGCCAGGGGCTGGGCAGAGGGAAAACATGAGAAGTGGCAGTCAAAGGGCGCAACATTTCAGTTACGCTAGAGAAATAATTTCCGGAGACTTAATATACAACATAGTGTCTATAGCTAACAATAGTGTACTGTACACTTACAATGTCTAACAGTAGATTTTATGATTAGCATTCTTACCAATAATTACAATAACAATAGTTATATTATTAACTATAAGGAGGCAAGACGAAACCTCAGGGAGCGATAGATACGTTTATGGCTTTGCCGGTGGCGAGGATTTCACAGATGTACACTTATCCCCAAACTTGAGTTGTATTGGTTAATTATGTACAGCATTTTATAATTATGTCAATTATACCTCAATAAAGTGGTTTTTTTTTTTTTAAAGTAGCTATGGAATCTCAGGACAATTTTCATACTTTTCTGTGCCTTGATGTTTTCATCTATAAGACTGATATGGTAGTTCCTACAGTAGGTGATTGTTATTTGGTCTGCCATGAATATGGACTTGTTCCCAATTTTGGGAACCTCATTGTGAGTCCTAGAGAGAAGTAGGGAGTCCATGTGAAGAAATGCAGCCCTTTAGATATCCAGGTCCTGAAAGCATCACCTGGATCTGGCTGACTGGATGCTTCTGTCTTGGACTTTGAGGGTTGAGTGAGTGGTTTGGAGATGAAGGAATCAGGGAGACAGGGTTTTTCAGGTGGGAAAGAAGTGTCCATAAGTAGAGTCTGCATCCATAGGTGCTGGAGGCCAGCAGAGGCCCTTGTGTCTGCTGCTCAGAACTTCTGCTTAAGACAGGCAGAGGGGACTTCTGTTGTCGCTGGTACAATTCCCACCTCCTGGGGTTCTTGTGGGAATTAAACAAAATGAGATATGTAAAGTAGTCTGTATGGCCTCTGCCAGGAAATAATATGGTTGCTTCCACTCTTTGACAAAACAGAAACTTTTAAACAGAGCTGCAGGCTGACTTCTGAGTGCAAGCTATTGGCTTTTCCTTTTTCTTGCATCCATCCATCATGCCCTCTCTCCCACGTATACTTCAAGTATCCTTCCAGGAAAAACAGAAAAGGTGAGCATTCACAGAAGTTTGTTCCATGACTTAATTCTATCCAGAAGAAGGCAACGGATGATGAATGTTTAAAGTTTAGTTGTAGTTCATTGACACCATCTATCATAGTGGTTTTCAGACTTTTTTTTTGTCCTGTTTCTTACCAGCGGACACAGTTTTTTTTTTTTTTTTTCTCCTAGTGAAATTCTACACTGAATCCCAATATGTGAATTAAAAGTTAGATTGCACTTCGGTCTCTGTTTTGCAATATATTCCCATTTTCTGAGAATGACTTTCTGCCATGTATTATAAGAATTTGTCCTCTGTCTTGTCCCTGTTCCATACTTCTTCATCTGGATAACCCCCTCTCTATGTTCCTCCTCATCTTTGCACATGCTGTAACATCATGCACAGAGCAGCCATTCAGTGATGATCTATCAAAGGAAAGGATCCAGTCGTGGTTAGGAGTGATCTTTTCATGGTATGCTTAGCTGCTAATAAATTTTAATCCAAAGTAGTATGTTTCTGGTGGTGTTAGAAACATTCTCTATGATACTTTACAGGTAAAGGGGAGGAGGAACTCCTTTAATTAGAAGACAATTAGAAGATGGCAGCTTATGATCTCATGAGAGCAGAGAAATAAGAAAAAATACCATCAGAATGAACTCAAAATGGATAAAAGACTTAAATATAAGTCATGATATTATAAAAGTCCTAGTAGAAAACATAGGCAGTAAAATTTCAGATATCCTACGTAGCAATTTTTGCCAATATATCTCCTACGGCAAGGGAAGTAAAGGAAAAAAATAAACAAATGGGACTACATCTTATTAAAAAGCGTCTGCATGGCTAAAGAAACCATTATCAAAATGAAGAGGGAACTGACTATGTGGGAGAACATATTTGCCAATGATACATCGGAGAAGGGCTTAATCTCCAAAATATATAAAGAGCTCATATGACTCAACACGAGGGAGACAAACAGTCCAATTTAAAAAATGGGCAAAGGACCTGAACAGACACTTTTCCAAGGAGGACATACAGATGGTCCATAGACATATGAAAAGATGCTCAATATCACTAGCCATCAGAGAGATGCAAACTACTAATCACAATGAGATACCACCTCACACCTGTCAGAATGGCCATCCATCATTAATAAATCAACAAACAACAAGTGCAGGCAAGGATGTGGAGAAAAGGGAACCCTAGTACACTGTTGGTGGGAATGCAGACTGATGCAACCAGTATGGAAGATAGGGAATTTCCTCATAAAATAAAAAACTGAACTGCCTTTTGACCCAGCAATTCCATTGCTGGGAATATACCCTAAGAATCCTGAAACACTAATTCAAAAGAACTTATGCACCCCTATGTTCATAGTAGTGCTATTTACAATAGCCAAGTGCTGGAAACAGCCTAAGTGCCCTTCGGTAGATGAATGGGTCAAAAAACTGGTACATTTACACAATAGAATACTATGCAGCAGAAAGAATGAAGGAACTCCTACCTTCTGTGACAGCATGGATGGAACTGGAGAATATTACACTAAGTGAAATAAGCCAGTCAGTAAAAGACAAATACTGAATGATCTCACTTATAAGAGGACTATAATGAACAAAATGAACTAATGTGCAAAATATAACCAGAGGCATGGAAACATGGGACAGACCGACAGTGGCCAGAGGGGAGGGGAGAGGGGGGTAATGGTGGAAAGAAGGGGAAGGGACTAGTTAAAGAACATGTATGAATGACCCAGGGGCATGGACAACAGGGTGGGGATAGACTGTGGGAGTGAGGGGTGGGCTGGGAAGAGGAGAGCAAAGGGGGAAAATTTGAATAGAATAACAATAATAAGAATAAGTAAATTTCTGTCACCTAATCAGATAATAAAAAAAATCAGAGCTAAATAATGAGTAGGATATTGGAGTTTCTTTTATCCTTGTATTAAACAAGTTATTCAAATATTACAGAAAGTTCCAATATTCCATTCACCCAAGCTTCCCTCAATGATAACATCTCACATGACCATAGTACATTAAAATAACTAGGAAATTCAGAATAGCACAACGTTCCTAAACTGCTGAACTTTTCACAAGTTTTTCCATGCATCTTTTTGGTATACAGTTTTATAAAATTGTGTATGTGTAGATTTGTATGATTATAGCCATAATCAATTTACGGAACTGTTCCAGCACCTCCAAAATTCCCTCCTTCTACCCTTTAGTAGCTTCATCCCCCACCAACCTTCATGCCAGCCACCACTGACACGATGTCCCTTGCTAAGTCACTTTGAGAATATTATATAAATGGAATCAGAGAGTATGTAATCTTTGAAAGTTTTTAAGAAAACTCTGCCTAATGACTTTGAGATTCATCCAGATTGGTGGCTAGATCAATAGTTTGTGTCTTTTTGTTGCTGCGTTTCATTGTATAGATATACCATGGTTTATCAAAGGATATTTGGGTTGTTTCCAATGTTTTGAAATTGCAAATAAGGTGCTAGGAACATTCATATAAAGGCTTTTGGGTCATATTAAGACATCTCCCCAGGGCAGATACCCATACGTGCCATTATTGGGTTACATGGTAAGTGTATGTTTAACTCTACAAGAAACTGCTAAGCCATTTTCCAGAGTGGCTGTAACATTTTACATTCTCTCCAGCATTGTAAGATATATCCTCTTGCTTTGCATTCTCACCAACACTTACTATTACTTGACTTTTTATTTTAGCTATTTTATTAAGTATGCAGGAGCATCTCAAGGTAGCTTTACTTTGCATTTCTCTAATGGTGAATGATGTTGAACACCTTTTTATGTATCCTATTTAGTGAAGTGACTACAAATCTTTTGGCATCTTTTAATAAAATTGCTTGTTTTCTTACTGTTGAGTTTAGAGCATTCTTTATATATTCTGGGTACAAATTCATCAGATAAGTAAGTTGCATATATTTTCTCCTGCTCCATGGCTTATCTCCTCATTCTTTTATTAGTGGCTTTAACAGAATGAAAATTTTTAACTTTTAGGAAGTACAGTTTAATATTTTTTTGTCTTTCATGAATCATGCTTTTGATGTCACATCTAAGAACTCTTCATTTGACTTTAGATCACAAATATTTTCTCCTATGTAGTGTTTTAAGAGTTTTATAATTCATTGGTTTATATTTAGGTCTATGATCCATTTTGAATTAACTTTGGGTAAGATGCCAGGTTTAGTTCAAGGCTCACTTATTTTTGGTTTACGAATGTTCATTTGTTCTAAAACCATTTGCTGAAAAGGATATCTTTTCTCTATTGAATTGTGTTTGCATTTTTCTAAAAAAGATTTTATTTATTTACTTTTAGAGAGAAGGGAAAGGAGGGAGAAAGAGAGGGAGAGAAACATCAATGTGTGGCTGTCTCCCACATGCCCCTCACTGCGGACCCACAACCCAGGCATGTGCCCTGACCAGGATTCAGACCAGCGACCTCTCTGTTCGCAGGCTGGCACTCAATCCACTGAGCCACACCAGCCAGGGCTGTTTTTGCACTTTTGTTCAAAGTAAGGTGAACCTATTTGTGTGGATCTATTTCTAGATTCTTTATTCTGTTTCACTGATCTATGTGTTTGTCCTTCCTTCAGTGATACACTGTATAGGTTATTGAAAGTAAGTTTGAAAATCAAACAGTGTAATTTCTACAACCTTTTCTTTTTATTCTTAATTATTTTAGTTAGTGCAGTTCCTTTGGTTTTCCTTATAAATTTTAGAATCAGCTTGTCTATATCTACAAAAATCTCACTGGGAGTTGATAGGAATTACATTAAGCCTATAGATCAATTTGAGAAGAACTGACATTTTTTATTTTGTTGAACTTTCTAATTCATGAACATAGTATGTTTCTCCATTGAAGATATTTCTTAAGAAATTTAGTTTTCTATTAATAGGGATACTTTACATGTTTTGTTAGATTTATATCTAAGATTTATACCTAAAACTTCAAGTATTTTACAATTATTGTATATGGTATTGTGTTTTTAACTTGGGTTTATAATTGTTCATTATCAGAATATAGAAATAGGATTGACTCTTTTTCTGTTGACTTTGTATCCTACAACTTTGCTAAAATCGCCTAATAATCCTTGAAGTTCTTTTGTAGAGTCACTGGGATCATTTTATTCTTTTTTTAATGTTCGCAGTATATGAATTTCTTAGGGAAGTAAGAACTGAATCTGCTTGATGGTATTGCTACACATATCTTATTTAAGGAGAAGAGAAATGAGATTCAGAGTCTTAAAGTTCATATGGCAGAAAAAGAAAGAAATCTAGGGCTAGGAGAATACCTAACTACTAGCATATGCTTTTAATTTAAAAGATATAAGAAACATAAATGGAAACTACTATTATTGTTGTTGTTGTTGTTACTATTATTTTGGATATGGCTCCATCAGCAAGGGCAACTAAAGAAAAAATAAACAAATGGGACTATATGGTATTAAAAAGTTTTTGTACTGAGAAGGAAACCATCAACAAAATGAAAAGACAACTTACTGACTGGGAGAAAATATGCATATTTGCAAATGATACATTCGATAAGGGGTTGATATCCAAAATATATAAGAACTCATATAACTAAGCACCAAAATAAAAAGATCCAATTAAAAAATGGACAGAAGTCCTCAATAGATATTTCTACAAAAAGGACATACAGTTGGTTAACAGACATACGAAAAGATGCTTAATATCACTTATCGTCAGGGGAATGCATATTAAAACCACAATGAAATATCAGCTCACACCTGTTAGAATGGCTGTGATCTATATACCAACAAATAACAAGTACTGATGAGGATGTGCATTGTTGATTGGATTGTACATTAGTTTAACCACCACGGAACACAGTATGGAGATCCATCAAACAATTAAAAATAGAGATGCCATCTGATCTCCCAATTCTACTACTGGGTATTTATATGAAGAAAACAAGAACACTAATTTGAAAGTTACATGCACCCCTATGTTCACTGTAGCATTACTAGTAATAGGCAAGATGTGGCAGCAACCTAGATGTCCTTCCATAGATGAGTGGATAATGAAGATGTGCTATCGAGAATATACTTTTATTCAAAGTGAATATGAGAAAAGAACTAATAAAGGTCAGTAACACCTTAATTTAATGAATACATAAGTGCAACAAAATGAATTTTCTAGCTTTTATGATTGGCCTATTATAGTCAACGTGCTAGTTTCTAGACTGGGTTATATGAGACAAGCAGTTACCACACTGCATTTAAACACCACAACTTAAAGCCAATGAGGCTTATTGTTCTAAGAGAGACTACATTATATCACACTTTCTTGTTAAGTCTTCATTGCTAACTTACATTTAAAATGTCTTCATAGTGCATTACAGAGATTTATCGCACACAATGTGGATTCAAGAAGCCGTCCTCTGTAGACCTGGTTTTAGTCCTTACTGAGTGGCCTTGAGTCAATTGTTTGATCTCTGTATTGCAGTTTCCTTATTTGAAAAATGGGAACGGTCCAAAATATTTCACTTATATGTATATGTCATACATATTGTAACACAATGAGGTAAGTATCATTGTCCCAATTTTAAGACCCTTGACCTAGGGGCTTGCTCAAGATCATGCTATGAATAACAGGCCAAGTGGAGACTTCTATCTAAGGCCTATGGGACTTTGAAGCCCATGAGTTTAATATTAAATTATAGAAAGTCCCAAGTGGCAGAATAAAGAAGCTAATAAAGTGCAGTGAGACCAACAAGGAGAGATAAGAGGGACCATGCACTACAAGGTCATATTCTAGCCTTGCAGAAGGGAGAATTACCTGCCAGAACAAACTTACTGACTTACTGTGATTATATTTAATGTGACCCTTTACAGTGGAGCCATATGGAGGTAACTGAGTGCATTTAAAAAATAAGCATCATCAATGAATTTTAATATAAGAGTCACAGACAGAATTGGATTTTTCATTAGGGAGATGATTTCTCCAAACTACAGAAATTTTTACCAGAGAAGAATGGTGACAAACTCATGGATCCAGGAGAAATAAGAACATGAAAATTTCATTGTCTTTCTTTCAAAAATAGGTGTGGGGTTAAATTAAGAGACATTTCAATCACCTTACAATTTTTTTTTACCATATTATAAAAATAAGGAGAAACAAAAAAAAGGAAACATTAACTGAGTGAATAATGTATGTGGCCAAAAATCCTATCAAGTAGATGCTTGTCTCATTTTAAAGATAATGCTCACACAGGTGAGCGGGCTGGTTCATAGCTGCACAGTCAGTAAACCATAGAATTGGTACACAATTCCAGGCTTTCCTGACCTCTAAGACTTGCTCTGTCTGATGCTTCATGCTGCCTCTTGAAGAGTAAACAACACTTCTGATTTTGATTCTGAGGAGTGACTTACCAATATTCCGAAAGAACTAGGTAATGGATCCACTGTGTGGCGTTATTACTACTGACAGAACCAATGAATCATTAACATCTCTAACCCGGTGGTGTAACTGATTCTGCCACGGTTGTCTTGTCGGCTTTCCATCCAGAGTTTTGGATTAAATATTCATTCACCATTAAAATATTAATGTAGCCCTACTGTTTCTGTAACAAATATTAATTTCTTATGGCATTTCCAGGCAATGCATAAGTTATACATTTCATATCCCACAGGAAACTGCTCATCTTCTGGCCCCTTTTGTTCACTGTTCTGTTTACTTCTCTTAGCTGCAGAAGTCTAGAAGGGAGAAGGAGGGGAGAGGACATTGATTTACAAACCAAGCCCCTACCCAGTCACTGCTCTCCTCCCTTCTTGCTGCTGTGTTGTCTCTGGTCCAGGGAAAGCTCCAACCAGCACTTCAGGAAGCCCATGGTGCGAAGCCAGGGGAAATCATTGTGACCAGACCACTGTCTAAGTTAACCTTCTAGACATCACTGAGTGTCAGGACTTCAAGATGGATCATTTCATCCTCCTTCATGATCTCAACATCACTCAAACTTCCTCTCTCCATATATGGGTTCATTTTATTTCCAGTTTGCAGCTATTTTCTGATTAGAAGGACACCAAGTTCTCATTTAGGGGTGGGGGAAGACAAGTCTTACTAAGAGAGGTCTTTATTGATCATCTCAAAAAGTTTTCTTTGCAAATCTGGTGCTCAGAATTATCTGGCGGTACTTGTCAAGACATAAAGTTTTGGCCCACGGTAGACCCACTACATCAGAATTTGGACTAGGGTGCGTGTTGAAGACCTAGAAGATTACAATACCTTCCAAAGTCTGAGAAAGCTCAGGCTAAATGTCGAGTTAAGTAGGTTTTGATTTCAGACAGGCTTGGATTTAACTCCACTTCTTATTCACTCTGGGACTCTGGGTGAGTTAACTTTGTAGTTTCCCCACCGATAAAAAGGGGGACAATAATAATAATACTTAATACAATCAAGGTACTAAACGTATTCATCACCTCCAAAAGTTTTCTTCTGCCTTACTTCTTAACACGCTGTTTAAAATAATAAGACTTACTTCAAAATATGATATTTGACAACTGGATGAGGTATTGCATATGAAACACTGGCACAGTGCCTGGCACATAGAATTGTTCAATAAATAGTATCTATTAATAGTAATCAGGGTGTCAAATTCATAGGTGAATAACTCAGACAACTGCAACCTGTACACAGGAAATGATGCTGGCCAGCCCTGTTTAGCTCCTTCTCCATCAGGGCAGGGGCATCCCCAGGATCTGAGGAACTTACAAAATGCCATAAAAGAATTCCAGTTAGAACTGGAATTCAGGCAGCCTAACAGGGGGCCTCCAACATGTTCTCTGTAAGGCTTGTGGTTTTCAGGATTATTTTGTACTGGGGGTCTGAGAGTCGGTTCCTTTTTGCAGGCCTTGAAGGGACCAGCTCACTGGGCCATTACTTGGGACGACTTCAGGTCGTTTTCGGTGGCTCATTGCCTCGCGTGTCCCCATGGCACATCTCCAAAGGAGAGCTTGCTGGGCTTTGCTGCTCCATCTCGGCACCATTGGGATTCATTGAGGTTTTGAGGAAAAAGTCTTGGAATTACAGAATTCTAGAGCTTTAGGATTGAACATACCGAGGCAGAAATCTTTACGCCATAACTTATCAGCTGATTAGAACCAGACAAATCATTTAACCTCTCAAACTCTTATTTTCTGCTCTTTAAATACAGGGGACATAGTCTCTTTAATGTTTAAGGTTTAAAAAAGAAGATATATGCAAGGTATTGTCATAAAAGTTATACTTTCTTTTCTCATATTTAATTATTTTCTTTTGATCTATACTTTCAAGATTTTTATCTTTCTTGAAAATTTTGCCCAAATAATTACTATCATTCATTCTTTACTTTTCATTATGTAGCCCCCCTGTCCCCCACCCCCGCTCCTTCCCCTAGCCCGTTAGCTTGTCAGCTTCTCTGGGTAGAGAGATAGCTCTTTAAACCATGAGACCACAAAATTAAATATTCCTTTGGGGTTAGAGCTATACTGAACACAACTTCATAATCACTTATATGTCTGCTTTCTTCAAGAGTTGCCACCATCAACACCCTGCTCACCACCCTTCCAAAGAACCAGCTATTTATAAGGTTGAATCATTGTTAAGCACAGCTGGAGTTCCAGTGTGCTGAGGCTACAAAGACCAGTTGTTTCAAAGTAGTTATGTTGACAGAAATGGATGTTTACAGCAAGGGAAATGCTGGTTCTATCCCTGTCTGGGCTGGTCGGCCCACAGCTGGAATGGAGTGTCCAGTTCTGGGTATCACACTTTGATGTCTATACAGACCAATGGTGGCATATTAAAGGGAGAACCATTGCAAAGATGAGGGGAAAAAAAGGCAGATAAAAGCAGGTGAAGGAAAGACTTAGCTGTGACAAGTAGAGAAAAGATGAGGAGAGATGAGCTAATATGATTAGTGGCTTCAAAAATCTGAAGGGAATATTTTCCAAGATAGACATTTTAATTGAATTTTTTCAAGTTAGGTCTTTAATTAAATAAAAGATTTCTTTGCATAATTCCTCTAAAAAAACCCCACTGGTCTTAACATTTTCCTCATTAAGTAGATAGCTTTTAATAATATAATTGGGTAAGGTTAATTAATATTTTAAAATTACATACACATTCATATTTGAATTTATAGATAAATATGGAATGGGAATCAATATTATTGAGACTACACTTTGTATTTAAATGAGTTGCAGTAATAAATCCCAGATAGAATTTTGATCATCAGTGAATAAACACATTATATTTCTTAACAAGGGTTCAATAATTTAATTGTTCTGTTATGGTTTTTGCTTGAGGATGCATTTTTAGAAAAAGCAATGTGGTTTATTTGTACTGAAAAGTATATAAAGCATATTAGAAAATTTGAAAAAAAAAAAAACCCTGAAGGAAAAAGTGGGATTCGACCTACTCTGTGAAACTGCAAATGAGTAAGAGTCAGTGATTAAATCTCACAGGATTATGTGGTTGAATATGTACTAAACATTTTTCTAACAACAGGGGTATCCAAAGATGGGATTGGTGGGCCCATGATGTAGTGAGCCCTGTTACCGCAGATCCTCCAGCAAAGGCTGGCAGGTGGGATGTCAACCTCTGAGTGCAGATAGTGTTACAAGCAAATCTTTTAAAAAGCTCGAGAGCCTTTGAATGAGTCACAGAGATACTGTACAGAAAGGACAATATTTCTCAAAGTGTGATCCTCAGAATAGACATGTGTCAATTTAAGCATTCCACAATCAATTAAGTTTGAGAGAGATTTATTTGGCTTGGTTAAACATCTTTCCTGAGGATTTTCTTAATTAATGAGTATTGTGAATCTCTAAAAATATACAGATTATATAAAATGTTTCCCGGAACTGGTGTGGTCATAAAGCCCATTATTTACCATGTAGTTTTTCCTAGTACAACACCACATAATAACTAGCATACGGCAAACCCTTACATACTATTGAAGTGGTAGAGTAGGCTTTGGAGTATGAAAGAAAAGGCCTCAAATCCTCACTCTGCCACTTACTTCCCATGTATGTTTGAACAAGTTTTATCGCCCATAGGTTTGAAAGACACAGAGTGTAATACTTGGGACATTGTAAGAAAAACGATAAATGCTAACTATCACTGTCATCAACATCATCATCATTAATATTCCTGACAGGATCTGATAGGGGTTCTACTTTTACAATAGTCTTTAGTTATTTGATATTCAATATAATAAAATTTTCACATTAGCTTTTTATAGGTGAATTTGAAAATACAGATTTAATTTTTAAAATATACATGTGCCCTGACTCCTCCAATCTTCTTCAAGGAAGCTACCTTCAAAAATATTTTCAGAATATGCATAAATATACCAGTACACTAGAGCATCGTGCATCAAAAGACTAAAAATAACCTAAATGTCTATCGCTAGAGGGCTTGCTACCAAAACCAAACAGAACAAACGGAAACAAAACTTTTCACGGTGGGATTCATGTGGTCATTAAAAAGAAAGATATAGATCTGTTGACATGAAAGATTCTTCATGGCTGTGGTCCAGTGCCTGTATCAGAGTGCCTGGCACACTGCAGGCAATCACTAACTATTTTTTGAAATACAGTCAATCAATATTATGATATATTTTTGAGTAAAAAAAGCAAGTTACAAAATCATATATATTTGTGTGTGTATATATATATATAATGTGCACATATACATGGGCAGACATGCATATGCATGTATACATATATATCTGTATCTATGTCATATAGCATATAAAATATGTGTATATTTATCAGTAGCTGAGGACTTGAAGCATAGTTGACATTAGCCCAAATCTAAATTCCAGGTTTTAATATTAAAAGGCCTTCCCTATGATTTCTGTAAGTTCCAGAACTTTTCCCCCTTTGTTTTTCTCTGTGGAGCTGTTTATACACACACTCATGCTACTTCCATCAAACCCCATTTGAATTTGGGATGCAGAACTCCATCCTCTTACCTGTATCTCCAAGAATCAATTCACACCCAAGCCTTTTCTTATTTCTGTTGACATTGCTGAATTTTTGTAGAGTTACTGAGCATACAGGGTAACATTGAAACCAATACGACATTCTGCCGTCTTGCCAGCTTCAACATGACCTCCTTCCACCTTCTCCAGACCTCTCCTCTTCTCCTCCCTTCCAGGACAACAGCCTAATTCTTCTGTCTGTTTCCTCTGAAACCCTACTTTCTTAATTAAGAGCTCATTTTCTAACTCAAAGATATCCCCAGACAAATGCCCTTTATATAATGAATTCCACTGAATACATTTTTCCGTCTAATCACAATTATAAATTTATAGACAAAAACATGTAAGGATATACATTATACCATTAATAGTCACAATCTTTCAGGTATGAGCTCATAGATAATGGGATACATGGTTGACTAAGAAATTTTGTATTTTCATGAATGTATTTCTCTATTGCTTTAGTTTTCTTAGTGTGTTCTTACATTTGTAATCAAATAAGTTAAAGGAGATACACAGTTTCCGTTCATACTTCTACTGTCCAAATAAAAGGACATATGACAATGAGAAACTGAGCTTCTCTGGAGATAATGAGAATGAGAAGAGAAACCAGTCCAAGAGGGGACTTAACTCTGCTCCAACTGATTGAACTTTGAACCCTGTGTGTTGGGGAAGGGAGCTTGAATCTTCAGAGTGATCTAGCGGGGACATACAAGCAGCCGAAATCCAGCATTTCTATATTAAGCAGATGTGCCTGAAAGTAAAAGCCCTTCAGTTTAGTCATGAGAAGAGCCTGTTGTTCACACAAAGTCCCAGCTAATACCGCGGTTATACACCTGCCAGTGAGAGCTATGCTGAGAAGCTTTTCAGCAACTATCCATTATGCTAAATAGCTGTGGAATCACTGGATACCTGGCTGCTGAGATAATAACACCGATGGCATTGGAACATTTTACAGCTGTGACTAATCTTTGTTTTCTTCTTGTTTCTCATGCTTGAAATTAAATACTTCTCTTTCAGGGAGTTGATTTCCAGAGAAAATGTTACTAATTGATAGCCCACAGGATGTGAAGGAAGCATTTTTCTTAGAGGCCCAAGAAGTCCACAGGGATGTTATTTGGCTTTACATCTTGTTCTGGACTCAAAGGCTCATGGGGAAGCAGAAAAAGAATAAAACTTATAATGAAGACAATATTAAATAATGACAATGGCAGCTAAAATTTGAGTGCTACATGCTATAGTACTAAGAACTGACTGAACCTTTTCAGCAGTCTATGTGATAAGCATCATCTACTTATGCTTCTTTTAAAGGTGAATAAACTGAGGCTCAGTTAGGTTATGTGCCTAAGGTAGGTGAGACAACTAGACTGTCTCACACCAGTGAGCCCTGGCAAAAGCTGTACACTTTACTAAGTGACTCCAAACCATGGCATTTGGAAATGAAATGATGCTCAGGGACAAGAGTCCAATCTCCTTGTTTTACAGATGGGATGCTGATATCCAGAAGAGTACTCAACATCATGACATCACAGAGGACAGCTAGCTGTGACAAGGCGAGGAAACTATCCAGCACAGCACCACAGCTCTAGTGTATGATAATCTGTCCAATAGATGGGACATCCTCAAAATTCTTACCGCCTCACTTAGCCCCACCAGTATCTGTGCCGTCCAGCCTGGCATTCACCATGAGCTTCTCTCAAGAAGAGGGGCCCCCACCTTCTAGGAAGAACCCTCATTTGTCCCACAACGAAGCTTCCTGAATGGACCAGGCAGTCGGAGTGCTGGCTCTGTGGCATCTTGTTGGAGAATGGCAACAGATTGTTGGCGTGTTCTGCAAAGCCCATTAAATTTCACTGAATTATTCACTCCCTTCTTTGCTCCTTAGAGGATGCTCTGTGTTCTATGGTTCCATTCAGATCTTTCCAACTCTCCAATGCTCAAGAAGAAAGTCATGCTCTATAAGCTTTGCTGCATAGCTGAGTGTGGCTGGAAATGTCTTGATCAGACCAGCTTCGATCACATTTTATCTTATTCCAGCTCGCCAATGGGAAAATCAGTGGTGTTGGGGAATGTGCATTCAACTTTTTTTTTTTACAACTACTTTATTGAGGTATGATTGACAGTTCTCCCATTATTAACTCCAAGAACTTGGACATGCCACGTTACTCCTCTGAGCACAATTTCTTCACCTGTAGTTCTACAAATGAGCTATAACATCACTTTTACTTTTACTTTCACATTACTTTTTCATATGGGTGTTGAGAGCACTAAGCAGGAAGAAGTAAACACACAAACCTGCTTGTAAACAAAGATGCACAAAACAAACAAAGATATTGATTTACTATTATTATAGCATGTGGAACAAGAGATGCTAGACAGAGAGTCCTACAATATGTCTACATTTTGTCATTAACTTTTGTGGGTGTAATACATATCAAAAAATAAGAAAGATACAATATATGTAAAATTGCCTTCCAAGAATTTTGGATCATGAGGGTTTGACATGACCATTCTCATAAGCATTTTAAGCCAGGATTCTGTGTACACTACTCAGGGACTAAATCCCATGGGGTACAGAGATTAAGGACTCATTGTTTTGTCTTCCTGGATTTTTTTGATATCATTATTTTCCTAAGTTACCATTTCTTCCAGCTCATATACACCTTTGCATAAGGGGAAGAAGACAGTTAAAAATGTATATAGGTCATTTGTGTTTCAAATAACTCATCTGAGCTAGAAAGGTCATCCTGGAATTAGGCACATGAAACAAAAACGGTTTATAGCTTTAGTAGACAAACCACTTGTATTTTTGGCATACACACATGAATAACAGAGACATAAATGTGATGAAGGTTGAAAAGAAGACGGTTGAGCAATTGACTAACATGACTCATTCTTACCTCATTCATATTTAACAACAACAACAACAACAATAATAATAGCCTTTGGAATGGCTCCTATGTGTCAGAGTTTTATTTGCATCCTCTCATGTAATTTTCCTAATTAAACCTGTGGTGTGAAGTTAATACCCACTTCTAAGGGATGAAGAAACTGAGGATGAAACATATTATGCAATTTGCTCAAGATCACAAAATGAGCAAGGTATAGAAACTTGATCAGAAACCAGGACTGCATGCATATAAAACACTTCCATATACAACACACAGTGTTTCTTCTCCCTAGACAGACATGCCTTCAATTTTGGAATTGTGCTTGGCATATAGTCAATGATAATTAGATGTTTTTTGATTATATTGAGTTAGCATTGTTACACAACAGGCAGAAAGGCTGGAGAAATGTGAAAAATTTCAGAACAAATCAGGTTGAATGATAAGAGGATGGAATTATTACTGCCAATAAATCATAAATCCTGAGTTTTCCTTCTATCTTGAACATTGCTGTATTGTGTGATCTTGAGAAACCTACTGAATCTCTCCCTGCCTTGGTTTTGATGCTTGTCAATGGGGACTATTGTACCTGCCTCTCATACTATCAGGGCGGTTTCAGAAATCAAATGAGATGTCAGGACAAGTACTTGGCAATAGAAAGACATCGGTATTATTATTGGTCTTTATGACTAGTCACAAAGGTTTGTGGTATATCTCCCTCTGAAAAATAACTGTGATAAACTGACATAAGCAAAGGGCTAGAATGATTTTAGGCAAAGACACGAATCGAGGGAAGTAGGAGGTGTGTGGGTGAGGAAGATGAGTAATATGGGCACTTCAGGGCATGATAAATATTACAGGAGTTCATGGAAGACCGAATTCAACCCAGGATAACAAGTCTGTGGGGGTGAACTGGAGGTGAAACAGGTGGGTATTGGGAGAAGTCAGAGATGGGAATGATTTGACTCACCGTCTCGCTTCTGAATCCATCTAGAACCACAAAACAGGTATTAATCCCACAGAACAGCTTAGGACAAAACAAAAGGTTTATTTAATAGATTCTTACTGGGCACCTACTAAGTTCATGGGAATGGGAAAACAGTCAAGAGAAGCAATTATAAAGAAAATGGTTGTAGGGAAAAAGAGATGTATTGAAAAGTGACTAAAACAGAACCTGGAATAAATTTACCACTTAATGAATGGAGTGATGATAGTGGTGGTATTTATCTGATGCTCAAGAAATGTAGGATATAGAGATGTATAATATGTAGTCCCTGCTGTCAAGAAAGCTCGCAATCACTTGAGCCAGTGCTAAAGTAGGACAGGAAAGACTTGGGAGAGGAAAAAAGGAGGTGAGACTGGAGTAGATTGATTGCAGAAATGGCTCCAATGTCCTTCTCATTCCTGTATCAAAGCTTTTTGTAATGCTATTCAACAGCTTCCCCCATCAAGAGGTGGAGTCTATCTCACCAACCCTTGAGTTTGGGCTAGACTTGGGAACTGCTGTGCCAATAGGATGTGGCAGAAGTGACTTTCTGCCAGTTTTGAACGTAGGCCCAAAAGTGTGCAAACACACTTTTACTTTCTATCTTGGATTCCTGCCAACTGCTATGAGGACAGCACCAAGCTAGCCAGCTAGATGATGAAAGACACATTGTCAAATCACCCTGGTAGCCCAAATTTACAGCTGTGAAACACTGAGTGAAGCTGACCTGGACTACCCAGCCCCATTTGACCCCCCAGCAGACTGTAGGCACACGGGTGAGCCCAGCTGAGATTATCCAAGGCTGCCTGGATCAGAACCTCCCAGTGATTGCTCCTCTGAAGGTTTGAGAGCAATGACAATTTGTTTTGTTTTAGCCACTAAGTTTTTCAGTGGTTTAATATGCAGAACTGATATAGGAAGTGATAATCATGTACACCCATTTTCTCCTATAATTGTCATGACTGATCTATGAGGTTTTGGATCAATGGCCTCATTTTACAGATGAGAAAAGGAGAATTGAATGAGGTGAGAAGTAATTCGCCCAACATGAGAAGGCCAGAAGTAACAGTCAGGATTTTACTCTCTGTCTCACTCCAAATCCCATGTACAGTATTGTAGTACATCATATGGTCTTAACAAAGGTGAAAAAGTTGGTTTATGAATTGATCGGTGTAGTTTGCTTTGGGACAAGAGTTGAAACAGGAGGATGGGCTATCCACCACCCAGGGGCGGGGCTCCTTAAAGGCACGCACTGAAGTCTGAGCAAGAGAACACCAGGAGTGAAACCCACAAAGGTCAAATGGGATGATTCTCGTCTAACCTCCTTAAATCATGAGAGAAGGGAAAAGTTGGATCACCAACCAGAAGTAGGTCAGAAAACAGAAGGGATTTCAGGCAGGTAAGGGCTGGGGACATGGTAAGTCAATATCCCCATCCAAAAAAGATGTGACCTTAGATGGGTAAGAGGAGGAATGATGAAATATTAGAATATCATAGCCAAAGCCAAATTTAGGCCAGCACAGAATTTATGGTAAACCCTGTCAACCCCTCCAAGGAGAAAGAAAGTGAAGTCTAGAGTCTTTCAAAGTTCAGAACCCAGAAAAATCTGTGTCTTGAGTTATACTCTGAAATCCTCATCCATCTCTTTTTATTCCTTTTCAAGATTCTTTCTCTTGCTCCATAAGTGAAGAAATTCATTAGGATTTTCTCCTTGGGATCGATGTTACAGCTGCACGCCAAGTAACTCTGACCACATGGTAGGGTATGCCCTCTGGGCACCCAGCAGGGTGACACTTCCTGTCTCTCTAGTGGTTAAGCAGTCATGAGACCAGTCCTGGTAAAAGAGTTCTAAAGCTAGTAATATGTCTCTTTTCCATGCCAGGAAATTGAATAAATGAACTTGTGATGCATCAGGGGTCTCTTTCTCTCTGTTGCAGACATTGGTGACATTAAAGATGGTCGCTACTCCACCAATCGGGCTCCCTGAGTAGCAGCAATTAGTAAAGTTCCCCTGCCAACTGATGATGGATAAGAAATAAATAAACTGCTGTTATTTTAAGCCACTGAGAGTTGGAGGTTAGTTGTTACTGAAGGAAAATCCAATTTGTCTTAATCAATGGAGCCCTCTCCTGTTTGCTGGTCTAAATCAGAGTTTCTCAGAGTGTGTTCTCTGGGATACTAGTTCTGAGAGGCTGTCTGTTAAAAGGATTTTATGGTGAACAAACTCTGGGAAACACTTGCTACCCTGTTCTCATCTTAGAAAAATCCCAATAAACACTTCGGAGCAAATTGGAATATACTATTCTAGACACCACCCTTGGCAAACCTATTCACTCTTAAGGTTTCAAACACCAAAAACAGGAAGCTTATTTCTAATATATAATCCTACATCTAGATATTCCCCGCACAGAATGTTGTTGTTTTTTGGGGTTTTTTTTGCATTTCAACTTCAGTATGGCAGGTCCTAAACTCATGACCTTCCTGCAACTCAACCAATCTTTGTGATCCCCCTCTTTGTGACAAGTGTGGGGTAGATTTTTCGCCCAGTGTTCCATTTTCCATTTTCCATGCAGCACAGAGCTGAGTCAGCTCACCCTGACAGCTAGTGGTTGCACCTAAGACACGCCCGGAACTGCACATTCGCTCCTGAGAAGATGGCGCTGCTGCCAAGGTGCATGGTTTGTCTGGATGCTCTTCTTTTGAGTTCAGTCTTGTCAGTGTCTTACACAGGCACTGGTTTTCATGAGGGAGACCTTATTTGCAATCTGTTTTACACATATAAAGTAGGGAGCTCAGAACTTACCTGAATAATTCCATAGAAAAAGAGGAACAGGAAGAATTATAGTAAGTATAAAATTTAAGATAAGCCTTAATGAGTGCTGCCTCTGTACTAAACACAATACTAAAGGTTACCCATGGATTTTTGTCATGTACTCTTCCCATTCATCTGAAGGCATGTATCATTTTTAATCCAGTTTTACAGATAATAGAGTGACGGCTCAGAGAGGTTTAGAGACGTTCCAAATGTCCTCCAGTCAAAAAGTGGTGTATCTAGAACAAAAATGTGAGCAATATGACTTCAGAGCAGTGTCCTAGACTGCTACTTCCTTATACTATCTCCCCAAGGAACAAATGTGTTCTACGTCTCTCTGTCATGTTCAGTATTGTGCACTGGTAGCATTTTCACCTTTAACTCCTTAAATCTGTCTGGGGGTGGTAAATGTGCTCATTCACAAAAAACTCATGTCCAGAAAAAAGAATGGACTTGCTAAAGGTTCCCAAATGGTAGAGACTTTTTCTGTGGTTTCTTTCAACGGGGCTATTTCCTGTGGGGTCCCCTAATCTTCCTCTCTGTCCTACTGACCTGGCAGAAAATTTGTCTAATCCTTCTATGACCAACTCCAGACATTTTCCATACTCACAAAATTATGCTCCTTTGAAAGCCCATCTATTATTCCCTCACTCAACAAGCATGTATTGAGACTTCGCTATACCCGCACACCAGCTCCTGCTGAGATGATGATGTATAGCAGTGAGCAAAACAAAGACCCTGTCTTCATGCAGCTTACATGCTGCAGGAGGAGAGACAGTAAGTAAATACACCGAGAAGTGATATAAGTAAAGTAAGATAAAGTGAAACTAGAGATAAACAAAGCAGGATGGAGAAATGGAGACTAATGGTAGATGAGCTTTTGAATAGAAAGGGGTGAGAGACTCTTGAAGGGACTGACACTGGAGTGAAGATTTGAATCAAAGGAGCGAACCCTTGAATCAATCCTTAAACATAGGATTCTCTTTCCTCTTTTCTCCCCAGTATATTTTAGCATCACACCACACACCTGCTTGTGCTTCTACACACACACGCGCACGTGTGCATACACTGCATTCCTCCTCTGGCCTGAGCCATCAGTCTTGGCCATTTCTGCAGTCACTGCATGAAAACTGCCAGTTCTCGCCTTACTGTTACTTTCAGAAGGTGGTTTACAAGATCAGTGTTCGTGAGCATCGTCCTAAAAGCAAATTAAAAGATCATCTCTGGGACACAGCCCAGGACGTCCCAAACCAGCAGGTCTGGGGCAGAAGCCTGTGACTCTGAACCCCAAATGACGTGGATGCAGTGTCAGGGGCCCATTCTCTCTGCACTTGAAACAGCTCTGCCTCTGACACCTTGGACAGGCCATGTCCTCCTGCAGGCCAGTGGGGTAGCTCAAAGGTTTCCTTTCGGGTCAGCAAGACCTAGGTTTCAAATCCTTGTATTCAGTTCTCCGAAGCCTTGCTCATCTAACCTGTAAATTGGAGAGAATGATGCCTACTGCCTTGGGGGGCTGAAAAGATGAGATGGGATAAAACACGTGAAACATGTGGCACTAAGCTCCTGGGGAACCTCACTAAGTGCTATTTTAGTTCCTCTTCATCTCTCTCATGACATTATCTCACTGGTTCCACACCCACCCCTTCAGAGACCCTAAAAAAGCCCAGGAGCCCCCTTGAATGCTCTTTGCAGTTTGAGAATCCTGACAAGAGTGAACATCAAGAGAGAACGACTTGTCCCAGTTATGCAGAAATCTAGTTTCTGAACCAGAATAAGAGCTGAGGTTGCCTAACTCCCAGATATTTTTTTTCATGACTTAGTCATCTCTATTCTCTGTTTTTAAGTTATGCTTCCCTGACTTCCCAAGGAAAATGGGGTCCAGAGGATGTTCTATTTAGAGACATCACAGTAGCATGAATATAGGTTAGGCCTCTGCAGTCAGATCGCCTGGGTCAAATCTGTCTTCATTATCTAGTTATCTAGCTGCGGCATGGCCTTGGGCCAATATATGCTGGGTTATATAGATTTCTATGGTTAATATAGTTTTACTTTACATGTATTTATTGTGTATATGTATATATTTAATGTTATGTATTCTTTGAGATGTTAAGTTAAATAGTATAGCCTAGAAATTGTTACAATAAACAGCTAGTTTCAAATACCTGCTCACTCATTCTATTTTCCACCTCTAAAATGGGGATTATAATACCTGATTCTTAGGTTGTATGTGTGTGTTAAAAGAGATTATGTATGTTCAACATATAGCACCATATCCAACATAGAGTAGATATTGGACAAGAGTGACCACCTCTGTATCATAGATCTTTATCACAAGTTGAAAGCACCTTAGACCACCTGGGTTAACTTTGCCAGTGCAAGAGTTACCTAATAAGAGTCCGAATAAGAAGTCGACTGTTTATTTCATAAATCCTAGGGATGACAAACTTAATACCTTGCTGGTAGCACTTACTGTCCAGCCAGAAATGCAAACCTCTGCTTCCGAAGAGAAAACTCTGTTTTATTCTATGGCGTTCTCCCACAGGGCCTGTTTTCCATTGATGATAGCCACTTTATGACTGTTTGCTGTCCTGTGAGTCTGAACCCTGGCGCTGGATTGTCACCTCCATCCTGAGCTGAAATATTTCAACCTCCTCTCCAGCTCTAATAGCTAACTTATGTCCTGTATGAAACGGTTTCGCAGTTAAAGGTCAGTATTTTAACACTTGTCTCTCATAAAGAGAAGTGTCATTTGGGGCTTTCCTGCACGGGGACACCATTTCAGGTATTTAAAAATGTAATCTATTTTTCTATATTACTTTATTTAATCTTTGCAAAAAGCATCTGACGAAGATGCAGTTTTCACTGTTTTAAATATGAGGAAACGAAGGCTCCAAGATGGTGACAGGCCATGGGGCGGGAGGAAACCCAGCTAAAAACCACAGAACGAATACATGCTGTGAATCTAGGCACATGTGACTCTAAATTTCATGGAGGAATAAGGGGTTTGGAGGCAAAGGGATCTCAGTCCACATCCTATGCTCTACCACTTATGATATGGCTGGGTAATTTTGAGGAAACTCCTTAAAATATTTGAGCCTTATGTTCCTTGTTTATTAAATAGGAACGTGCCAATCTATTGCACAGGGTCATCATGACATTTAACAAGGCGAGATCTGTGAAGTGTGTGTCCTAGTGCTAGGCACAGAGCACGTGCTCCAAAGACGCTGCTTTCCCGCTTTCCCGCTTTCCTGACTTGACTCTCAGCAAATCTTAGAAAAGCCTTTATTTTTATTTTCATATCAAAAATGAATGGAATTGGAAGAATTAAGGTAAACGGACCCCTATAGCAATACTGCACTTAAAGGGTTATTGAAGAAGCAAACACACAAATAACTCAGTTCCCCGCCCCCGACCCCAGAAAGGTGAGAGGAGGTAGGAAGATGGAACTATTTTCTTAGGAGGCTCTGAAGGTGAGGCCACCAGAAATGAGTGAACACAAGATGCAAAGACAGGATGGCGCAGGCTTACACTGGAATCAGCGGCAGCTGGATGTGCTGTCGTCAAAGGTGGGTTTAAGGTAATAGGGGTAATTGAGGATGAAAAGCTAGATTTGGGGATGGGTGGAGGCACTGAGGTGACCCCGAGAAAGGATGACTAAGCTCTCAGTGGGCAATGACATGCCTGTATCTAAACATAAAACATTAAAAAAAAAATCAAACTAGGTGTTTGGTGACTCAAACACTGGTGAGAACAAAAACACCAAGGAAGGAAGAATATTTTGGGGAAGATTAATTATGTTTAAATACTGTTGTTTATTTTTATTGCTATAAAACTGCCTTACAATTCAGCTTTTTCTTTCTGGCAAACAGCATCTCCAGCAGGAAACACCCATGGATTTCTGTGCCCCACGCTGAGTGCCATCTGTTGCCATGTTACTCAATGGCAAATGGCACCCATATTTTCCCTTGTGGAGAATATATTTATTTCTTGGGATGTAAAAGCATATTTTGGTTTATTTGATGTCATAAAGGGACAATCACAGTGAACTCTGCATATTTGAAATCTAATTGATTCCTTCAACCACTGCTACAATGTTTTTATTGCGAAGAGATGCAGATGGATAAGAGTCCTATCGTTGGGATAGCCAGGAAACCACTCACAATGGAGTAGGCTGTGTATCTGCAGAGGAAGGTGCTGTGGGCTAGGAGTCAATGCTTTTGCAGTCTTCAGTGAGCTCAGTGGAAGGCTGGTTGTGTGACTTTTCGGAGGCTAGGTGGTCTGTGTGTTTAAAAGGGCACAGATCATGGAGACACACTGGCTCAGGCTAAATGTCTCACTTTTTCACTTACCAGTTATGCAAACTTGAAGCCTGCGCTGAGCATCAGGGTCCCCTCCGAAACGGTTTAGTACTGCTAGCTATGTGCATTACCAGGTATGAGGCACTTTGAACAAAGCACTTACTGGGCCATCGGGCCCACAGAAAATGTTCATACAAGAAGAGTTTTTCTTTCCTCCTAATTTTTCTCAATTTCTCTAGCTGAAAAATGAAGACAGTTCCTCCCTGACAGGTATAGAGAGTTGCAAAATTCAAATAAATATACTTCTTGTGCATAGATGAGAAGCTGTACAAATCGTAACAGTATTGCTATTTGAAAATGACCTTACTTTGACATATAATAGTGTTACATAAAAATACAAGCACTTACGGGGTGCTTCTTATGTGCCAGATACCATGCTCGCTGCATTTATCAGTTGCAGAAGTCAGGGCAAGTAATACTAGTTGTTAGAAGAAACAGTCCCCAAATAATCATGTATATTCTGCCCTTACTACAGTTTAATATGGCTGGAGCAGCTTTCCTTCCTCTGAGTGGCACCTTTCATCTCAGTCTTCCTTAGGACCTCAGAATATTCCACTGGAACATATGTACCTCCAGCTGGCAACTAGGAAAGAATCAGTGAGTAGCAGGTTCTGAGGTCCAGAGTTGGAAATGTCCTACTTCAGATTTAACCACCAATGTTCTCACTTGGAAATGAGGGGCGAGAAGACCACTTGTGTACACAGAAAGACAATGAAACATTTTACTGAACACATTGTTTTGCCTATTATACATAGTTTACACATGGAAAAACTGAGGCTTGGAGCTGCTAAGTCACTTGCCCAAAGTCACACAATTCACAATAGACAAGCCTGTGGGCCTTAAATTAACTTGAACTGCCCATGCTTTGAATTGGAAGCACTGAGAGATGAACTTGGAGGGAAGTCCATTTGCATATTCAGATGGAATAGATGGGGTGAGGATTACCCCAAGAAATATAAACCATTCGTGGCTGTGGACTTTCAATGCCCAATCTCCAACAGCCCCCAATAAATAGTTGCTTATTATGTATAATAAGCCCACTCTTGCAACTTGTTCGTGAAGATTAGATGACATAATAGAAAAGAGGCAAAACAATGTGCTCAGTAAAATGTTTTATTTTCCTCTGAGAACATAAGTGGTCTTCTTGCCCCTGTTCCTAAGTGAGGACATTGTTGCTTAAATCTAGCCAAAACAATGGGGCTATTGTGGTGTGAGATCATCTTCTCCACAAATAAATTTTCAGTAAAATTATAGAAATACTGAGATCCTTTATGTGCACATGGATATAGTCTCTGGCCTCCAAAGGTCTTGGCCAAGTGGAGAAAAATAAGACAAATGCTTCTGTAACACTTAATAAAATGACATCATTAGGATAAGAGAACATACCTGCAGATGGCCATGTAAGCTAATTTTGAAGAGGTCAGATCTTTGAGGGAGAATATCTAGGTTTAAGTCTTTCCTTATTCCACTTAGTAGGTGTGTGTTTTGAGTGAGTTATTTCCACTATCTAAGCTTCAGTTTCCTCACTTGTTAAAAGGGGGTTTTAACTCTAATTACACTGGAGGGTCATGAGAGGAAAAGGTGCGTGCGTGTGTGTGTGTGTGTGTATGTGTATAAAATTCAGTTTAAGGCAAATGTTCAGTAAATATTCATTTTATTCTTCCCTTTATGCAGGAATACTATGAAAATAATTTTAACAGTACTGTCATTTATTAGAAATCCATATGCCTCACTCGATGTGCTAGGTACTTACATTAATTATTCTGCTTAATTCTCACAAGCCTGTTCTTGAAGAGGTCAAGTCACGTGCCTGACAGCACATCAAATTGATAAAGATGCCGTTGGATCCCCAGTGCTCTGGTCCCAAATCCACTCATACCACCCAACACCACACCTAGGCTTCGGCAGTGTAGGTCGTCCAATCTAGTCGACAACCACATCTAGGAACTCAGAGACTTTCCTTGAATACGTCTAGTGCTAGAGAACTAACGCCTCTCTCCCAAACTTATACCGTCTGGTAGCTCCCTGGTCATAATTTGTTTTTTCTGTTGGGAAGAAATTTCCTTTCATATAACTGTCATCTATCAGTCATAGTTCCACCCTTTGGGGTTCACCCAGACCAAGTCTACTTCTTCTGCCTCAAGGTGGCAACTCAGTCATTTAAATACATGTAGAATGTGCCTTAAGATTTTCTTCCCTGGCAAAATATTCCTGGTTTCTTCAACTTCTCTAGGTCAACTTTTAGTGGCACCTGGGTTCTTCATCCATCAGTATAGTGACTCCAGGCACTTTCCAATTCGTTAATATTATTTTAAAAGTGCTGTGGCCAGAAGGAGTCATGGTTTCCATGTAGAGGCCAAAACATGGTATAGGTACAGCTGTCTCGGTCCTGGACTCGGCATGCTCGTACATACGAACCTGTGATCGCATTAGCTTTCTTGGCAGCCTTATTCCGTCACTGGCCCATGCTGCCCTTGCAGTCATCTTACATGCCAAAGCTGGTGAATCACAGGTCGTCGGTGATAGAAAGAACCTAAAACACCATTTTTGATAAGGGAAAATCAAGTCATTTAGTCACACATTAGTCATTTAGTGGGCAGAAAAACCACTCACACATTCTTCCAACTCAATAAACATATCTTGAGTGCCCACTGTATGTTTGTCCCTGTGCTGAATGTTGGGTGTACAGTTGTATGTAGAACACAAAAACTCCCTGCCCTCATGGGGCAAACAATCTAGAGGAGGAACCAGACTTAAGTCAGGTGATCTCCAGGGAAACATATTATAATACCTGGTGATGAGGACAATGCAAGAAAAGATGAGGGTGCTGTGAGAAAAGATAACTAATAAAGGACTGGATTTAGCCCAGAGATACAGCACTGTGCACCCCTCATTCAGTCTTTCTTATTGCACTAACACCACGTTTGTACTTTAATTCACTCTGCGATTAAATAAAGACGGCCACAAATTCACTGTTCCCGCCAAGATGCAGTGTGTGTTTCCCGACCCCAGGAACCTGGGCTGGCCTGTGACTGCTTTGACCAACGGAATACGGTGGGAATAATGCCAGGCCAGTTCCAAGCCTCACCCTGAAGATACGTCAGTCTCTTGGAGCCCTGAGCTACCATGTAGGAAGTTGATGAAGAGTGAGAGGGACCCAGCTGAACCCGGCCTTTCTGCCCTCCACACCAAGTTGTCATCCAGACCAGACCAGCCACAGCTGAGTACCACCAAGTGACCCCAGGTGATGCCACATGGAGTAGGGGACTGCCTGGCTAAACCCTACAGAATTTCTAACCCGCAAAATCATGAGCTATAAATAGGAAAGTTGTTTTGAAGTCTTGGTGGTAGTTTTACATGCAGCAATATATAACCAGAATGTAGTATTCCCATTTTCCTTTTCCTTTGCAAGGTTTTATTATTTCAGTATCTAGGAGTTCACATGGGTTTATTCATTCAATATGCATTTTATACCTACTCTAGAAGTACTGGGGATATAGAAACGGGAAAACAAAATTGCACATTAGGAGCACAAGCCTAAGGACAGATGCTTGATTTGGATCCTGTCTCTTCCATTTACCAGCTGAGTCATCTTTAGAAAATGTCTTGACCTCTCTGAGCCTTCTTTTCATCATCTTTAATGTGGAAATAAAAATACTTGATTTCACAAATTTGTTGTAAATAGTAAAAGATAACATATATATGTGAAAACCTTACTTTAGCATTTTGGCATATAGTGAGTGCTCAATACTAAAGTAAAAGATAAGATATATATGTGAAAACCTTACTTTAGCATTTTGGCATACAGTGAGTGCTCAATACTGCGGCTATTTTTAAGTTATATTTTTAAAAAGTATAGTCCTTACCCTAAAGCATCCTATTTACTGAAATTACTGAATAATGGCAGAGATAGAAAGGATAAGTGAGGGTAATAAATACCGTGATGGAAAACAAACATAAGACGCCATTGCGCTATTGGACAATGAAAGGACATGTATTCCAGTCTCGGATACAGTGATAAAGGAAGGCTTTCTAAAGCAAATGATATTGAGACCTAGGCCTGAAGGGTTAGCAGCAGTTGACCAGGGGAAGGTGAACAGTTCAGCAGGAAACTGTGACAAACTCTAAAGGGAGGAAAGCAATGGTCAAGTACAGTATACTGCTGGCAGCTTTTCACAGCAAGAACGTGCTATTTCTATTGTGCTGTATCTTGTTGAACTAGACTCAATGGATCTTCTAGTCCAGTGTATTAACTATGCTTCCAGTCCAATCACTATTTCAGAAACCTGGGAAACATTATCAATTATCTTCCTTTAAATTGTTGCTGGAAAGTTTGAGCAGGACTGGGCTTGACCTCTACGCCCTGAGTACTACCATTAGAATTCTCACCGACCACACGGACAAAAACCTCCACAGAGGGTGAGGTCAAACAGAATATTAAAAACTGTGTGCAGAAATGGCCCACGATAAAGGGTGGCAAACAGAAGAAATGATGACTCCAAGAGAGATAATGAAACGATCTAAGATATGTGTGTGTGTGTATCTTACTATAGAAAGCAAAAGAATTTTTCAAAAGAGAACTTAGAATCTGAAAATTAAACTTGTAATCTGAAATGTACATATAAAGTCAGCGAAGTTTTTAAAAGAAGTTTAGACACACCTGAAGAAAGAATTAGTAAAGCAGAAAATAAATTTTAGAATAAGGCTTAACATGTAGCCCAGAGTTTCAAAGACTTAGAAAATATGAAAGTAAAGTTGTAAGACAGGGAGCCTGATGGCTCGGTCCTTAAGAGGACATGTCTTCCTGGCACGTAACGAGCATGGGGATGCACTCCGAGGGTGGACTGTTCGATGCGCCCGGGCCGGCTTCATTAGGCTGCAGCCTTCCTTACCCAACGCGTACTTCCCTCCCTTTGCCATTCTTCTCACCTTAAAGTGTCTTCACTGCCCTCCTAGTCCATCCTTTCTGCCCAGAAGCGTCAGGCCCACAGGAGCCAAGGCAGTGGTTCTAAGGCCAGGAAAGCTGGGAGATTCCAGCAGCTACTTGAACAGCTCAAGTAATATGGCAAGCCCTAAGAAAGCACACCCGGGTGTTTCTGGAATATTCTGAACTACAGCTATAAATCTTTAACTTTAAAGTATTCCCAGTTCTGTCTTTACACTTAAAATATATTATGATTATTATTATATTTTTAACATAGTTATCTGTTATCCAAGTTAAAGATGATCCAAGCGCATAGTTCTGTCTCTTTCAACATGCCAGGATCCCCAGACGACCTCCACCAGTGAATTAAACATTTGGTGATCCATCAGTTAAAGTTATTTCTGGAGTTGTTATAATTTAAATCATTTTGACCAGAATTTATGGGCACTTAAACTTAGGTACTGTCTGTAACTGTGCTTTATGGGCAACATAAATGATTCTGGGCCTTTCTCCTCTTTCCCTGTCTGTTCACATCACAGAAAATCATAGATCATAACCAGAGATGTCTAGCACATAGTAAATTTTTTGCCTGATGTTTTAGGCAGGGATGTATATACAAGAACGTGCTGGCATGGTACAGGGATGGTGACAGGAAAAAGGGATCCTGTTATCTCTCGCAGGGGCAAGTACTGTTAAGTTGCATTGACCCTCCCCCTCTGCCCCCACCGGTACTGGCTTTTTATGAACACTGTTACTATTTGTATTACAAGTATCAATTTCCTAAGGTAAAAACCATCTTAAAGAGATCAAACAAGTTGTTAACTGTGGTGCTTGGGGGCTGTTATAAGCTGAGTTGTGTACCCTCTTCAAATTCGTATGTTGATATCCCAGCCCCTTAAGACCCTGAATGTGACAGTATTTGGAGATTGGGTCTTTAAAAAGGTAATTCGGTAAAATGAGGTCACACAGGTAGGCATTAATCAGTATGACTGGTGTTCTTTTAAGAAGAGGAGATTAGCATGCAGATAACACACAAACTGAGGGGCATCCACATAAAGACATAACAAGGAGGCAACCACCTGCAAGTCAAGGAGAGAGGCCTCAGGAACAAACCAACCTGCAGACACTGTCATATTGAACCTCTAGTCTCCAGAACTATGAGAAAATAAATGTCTATGGCTTAAGGCATCCAGTCTGTGGTACTTTGTTATGGCAGCCTGAGCTGACTAGTACTGGGGCCAACAACGTGCCCTGGACTGGGGCTGAAGCAAGAGAGCTCAAGGCAAGAGAGGCACTGACACATTCATTGCTAGGGCATCGTGGTGGCCTGCATGCCCCCGGGCATGAGTGCCTTCTGAAGTTTCTACCTCAGGCCCCTTAGTGCGACACCCTAGCGCTGCCTCAAACAGCTATCAAGAGAACTTCTAGCACCAAACTCCCCTTCGAACCTCACAATAGAGGTGTCTGGACTGAAGCTGTAAGTTTCTTGAAATTCCCTGGAGTTTGTAAGAAAGGAATCTGCATTTATCTGGTCAGGTCATTTTTTCATTAATTGACTGAAAAATTATATTGAATGCCTATCATAATTCAAGGTGTTATGTTAGTTTCTAAATTGGAACAACAATCAAAAGAATAGCAATAAAACTTTATGAACCACTAACTACAACCTACCATAATTCCAGGTGCCTATCATAATTCTGGGTGTTGTGTTAGCTTCTGAAAGGGAATAGCAATAAAAAGGCATTTATTAACCCCCAACTACATACCAGCATTGTGCCAGGCCATTACAAGGAAGATGCTTCAGTAGGTATTTGTTAGGTACCTTCCTTGGACAAGGTGCTGAGCTTGTCTCATGTGAGAGACACGGAGTGAAGATGACATGGGCTCTGCTCACCACTGGCTCACCTTCCTGTGGAATCAGGTAATTCAGCGGTAACTCTAGTACAAGGCTGGGGTTACGATGGAGGCGCAGAAATACTTCATAAAAGCACAAGTAAGGAAAAATATTTTAACTGAACAGATTTGAGAAAGCTTTTGTAAAAGACATGGGGTTTTGGTAAAACTTTGCATATTGAAGCAGAGCTTCACAGGAGAAGACGGGGAATGCGTTTTGGCTCTATGTCCTTAAAAAGTACCTACTTCATGTGCACCCCCATGTGATAACACGTGACAAAGAGGAGACGACTCCTGCCCTGAGGGTGGTAACAGTTTTGCTGGCAGAGGCAGCAATTTACAGTCCCAAGCACGTTGAGAGCTGTGTGAAGTGAGAGGCCTTACACAAGAGGGGAATGTTCCATAAACATGATGCTTGGGCGTCTACAGTTAGCATCCTTGAATCTTTGTCTTCTCTTCCACAAAAGTGGGAGTTGTACTAAACCCTAGTTTCCACACTTTCGGATTTCACAGTACGCTTTAGGAAATCAAGAGTGGATTGCAACATATTTCTAATCCTACCAAGCCAGGACAGTGAGATGCCCATTACATTCTGCTGTCATTTGACAAGCTACACCTAGGAACTACCTCCACGGTCCAAGGACTGCCCACTTCTGAGATGCGACCCTCTGGGAAGGCCAAGATATATTATTTTGGAAGATTCTAAAGTTTAAACCACAGCTTGTAAATTGGTGGTCCATGGGTTGAATTCAACCCGTGGCCGTGTTTGGTTTGGACAGCGATGTGTTTTAAAAAAATTGAATCAGATGTCAGCATTGAAAAGTGGTAAAATTCATATAAAAGTCCAGATTTCTCATTGTGGTTTTTTAAAAGATTGAGTATTTGGCAACCTTGCCTGCCAGCCATCGACAAGACTGCTCCTCGAAGCAACATGGGTTCTCCAGACCCCTCCCCGTGCATTGATGTATCCCACTCAGTTACTAGCCTGGCCTCCAAGGGCATTTCCCATGAAATGTCTGATTCAATTCACTTGAAGTGAGACATGGGTATGGGTACTCCACTTTTGTCAATGATTATCAATTCTTTTTATCAATGAAATGGATATAATGAAACATCAAACATGAACATTTTTGAAGCTCTAACAACCGGGCCAGTGCAAGGTTATAATCGTTTGTGATTGATGGCGAGTTCTGGTCCCTCTGACTCTATCTCACAGGGTTACTGAGGCAGGCACTTGCGGGTATTGGAGCAAATGTGGTTTCTGCATTCAGGGAACTCAGGGTCCACTCAATGGAGTGAGCTCAGGCAGGGAGGGGAGTCAGGATAGCACAGAACGAACGGTGGAAGCTCAGGCAGTGTTCGTCTCCGAAAATGAGGTAGGCAGAACTGGGAACTACAGGAGACCATGGCGCCACTGTGATAAACCTAAGTGGTGGCCAACCTTTATTATTATTGACAGTGATCTGTCTATGTGAAATTCTCCTGTAACACTGACACCCAACAATGCCACAAGCTCCATTTACTAAAGGCCTCTTCTGTGCCATGAATGTGCTAGGGGTATCTCCAACTTCATTCCAAATATTTACTGAGGCCCAGCCATGTGTCTGCAACTGGAGATACAGCAATGACCAAGGCAGGTGAGTCCCTTGCCTCCTAAGGCTGAGTGTGGGGGACAGACATTAAACAGCTGAACACTTGAAACTCTTTTATTATCATTGCAGTAAGAGCAGAAAGAGGCTATTCATAGGGTTATTGGGGTGCATAATAGGGATCTAGCCTAGTCTGGGAAGGTCAAAGAAAATATTCCTGAGGAAGCATCATTTAAAATTAAACCTTAAAGGTACAGAGGAGTTAGCCAGGCATCAGAGTATGAAGAGCTGTGTGGGTAGGAGAGAGCAGACTTATATGAATTACTGTTTTTTAAGGCCTTCCAAGGATTATTGCCATTTAACAGATCAAAACCTGTTAAGAAAGATGGAGTTAAACCGTAAGCCTCTATGTTGGGATTGAGCCCCAGGTCAGGCATCAAAGCCACGAGCTTTTTCCAACTCAGATTACTTCTCCTTAGTTTTGTCAGTCTTCTGTTCTCTACGGTTTACAGCATTTCTTATAATTAAGGAAAAGAATAAATAATTTTACTGTGACATTTCCCCCTTTCTCATTTCCCATTCAAGTACTACTTATCCTTATCCTGGCTCTAATCACATTCTATAAGAGTATTTAATTTGTATTAATCTTTCCCTCCTCCCCACACCCCAAACTATAAACTTTACCAAGGCTGGGTCAAGAATGCTTTTGTTCAATATTCTTCCTCATGACTAGCCCCATGCCTGGCACATAATAGGTGCTCAATAAATATTTGTGGGGGGAAAAAGTCAACAGATATGAAACACTTGCCAGGGCCTGTGAGCAAGGATTTGGACTTAAATTTTCCCCAGCAGAGACAAGAGGGAACTGTGTATAATTTCCCACAAACAGAAGATCAATTTTTGCTGTGACAGCACAAGCCCAGTGTAGTGGGGAAAATAAAGTCACATGTTTGCCACTGGTGTAAAATTGTTGATTTTTGGCAGATGCATTCTACCATTGTGTGTGTGTGTGTGTGTGTGTGTGTGTGTGTGTGTGTCTTCTCTGATGGTCTCCTTCTGTTTCCATGGAAAAAAGCCAAAGGAGTGTGGGGGAGGGGAGAATCAAAGAAAGAACTAAGTTTTCAGTTTCCATCAGAAGTATTCAAGGGATTTTCTCTATTAGAGGCAAAAGGCTTTAGGAGTTATAATAATAATCATAGCTATGGAAACAATAACAACAGTAATGGCAAGGATATAATGTCACTTAGTCCTGTCAACAGTAATTTACAGTTGCTAAGCATTCACTGAGTACCTGCTGTATGCTGGGCCCTGTATTACTAGGAACTTATTTTTTTTAACAAATCTATCCCGTTTAATTCTAGTGACCAACTTTGTCCATTTTACAGATGAAATCATTGAGATGAGAGAGAGGAAAAAACACAACATGATCAAGAACATCTGGTTTGAAAATGGAAAGAGCTATAATTTAAACTCAGACCAATAAGATATTATCTCCCTATACTATACTTTCCCTTCCAAAAAATAAGACTGGCCATTTCTAGGCTGTTATTCATCATTTTGAGGTTGAGTCTTTGGGAAGGATGATTTGATTTCCCTCTTGACTCGATTCTCCAATGATATTTCTATTTTATTTGGTTGAACTATATAGCAAGGACTAACATCCTAATTCTACAATTAGAATAGTATTAAAGTATTAAAATCAGACGCATCAAATATTTGGGTCTATATCTGATTAGCTAATGTTTTCCTGTTTACTGGTAAGTTCAAGAAAAGAAGTTGAAATTGAGTTCAAACTCACTTGCACCATTTTATAGCTGCATTAATTTCGGACTAATAATTTAATCCCTATAAGTGTCAGTTTCTCCTCTGTTTGAATAAAGCTAGTAATACTTTATCTCACAATAATACTATCAGGACTGAGAGAATCAATGTAGGTAAAATCCCTCATCTGCAGACAGGCAGCACCTGTTCATTTCTCCCCTCCTTTTTCCTTTGAATTCTGCCTCGAATTGTTTGTACTACTTTCCCTGACATCTCCCAAGAGCTACTCGTTAAACCTGCACACTTTCATGTTGTTTCCCTTGAGTCTTTGTCCAGCTATGCACTACATTGTTCCTTTAACCTTTCTTTTCTCGTAAATCAATCACCCCAGCCCTCTTTTCTCCGCAGAGTAATTTACTTTATTTCTTCCCCTTTGCAGGAAAAGCAGGATGTGAAACTTAGCCACTCATAGGGGTTGCAGGAGAAGAAAGATGTGGGCCCATGGGAAGATACGAGGAGCTGAACTGTCCCATCAGGGATGGGAGGGGTTTCGGGGTGACACTTCCCATGCCTCACCATCATCTTTCCTGATACTCCTGGCTTCAGGAAGAATGCCAGCAGGCCTGTTTCTGGATCAGCACAGGATATCATAGTACAGACGAAGGCACCTAATCGCTCACCTCCTTCTGTCATGCTGCCTTCAAACCTGGGGTGTTTTCCTCCCTACACTCTGTCAAATGTGGTTTTAATCAGCTGCGACCACAAAATAAAACAAACTTTAGGATTTTTTTTTCAATTTCCATGGCTGAATAACTTTGCAGGGACCTACAGGAGACTAGTCAGTCCCTCTGAGGTGCAAACGAGTAGATGGAAAACAGGTGGGTTGTGGACCAAGCGCTGGCCATGAGCATCACTTCTCACACAGGCCGGGAGCCCTCTGATGCCAAGGCAGACAGTGCACGTGGCCGCCCAGCTCCAAGCCCAAGCCCCAGCCCTTTCCCCTTGGCTGCCAACCTATGGCCCAACGGGCTGCCAGAGTGAGCATCTCTGAATATGCTAAGCTTCAAGCTCTCCCCAAATAAACTCCTTTACTGGCTCCTTCTTGCTTAATACAAATTCAAGCTTGACTGCACTACTTGGAAGTTCCCTAACTGCACCAAATTCTTGATTCTTTAGGCCTTGATCACTCCATTCTTGCTTTGCCCAAATGACTAAGCCTCACTCATCCTTCAAAATCCTGCTCAGACCCACCTGAGCCAGGAACCCCTCTGATCTCCTAGACTGGCCTCATTGTGTTTCCTCAGGATTTTCACAGCTTCTCCAGGTTTGCCTTAGGACACTGTTCATGTGCTGCTGTATTGTAATTATTTACATATTTCTCTATTCTATTAGACTGTGAGCAATTAGAGAATAGAAATGTGATTTTATTTATCTGAGTCCCCATTGTTAACATGGGCCTGACTCATGCTAAAACTACATGGTACATGGCAATAAAAACACAAGGATTTGGAGTTGAATAGGCTTGGATTTTTTCTTTCTTTTTTTAAAATTTAATCTTTTTTGTATTTTTTCCCCATTTACATTCAGTCCCCTTATACCCCCTTCTCCCCAGCAATCATCGCTCCATTGTCCATGTCCATGAGTCCTTTTTCCTTTTGGCTCGATCCCTCCACCCCCTCACCCATCCCTCACTAGCTGTCAGCCTGCTCCGTATCTATGAGTCTGTCCCCATTTTCCTTGTTAGTTCAGTTTGTTCATTAGATTCCACACATGAGTGAAACCATATGGTATTTGTCTTTCTCTGACTGGCTTATTTCACTTAGCATAACATTCTCCACTCACTGCCATTTACTCTCTTGGTCACTGCAGAAAAGTTACTTAACTTTGCTAAGCCTCAGTTTGCTCACCTGTAAAATAGGGATAATACATAAGACCACCCTCATGGCACTATTTTGAAGACTAAATGAGATAATGCCTGCACAGTGTTTAGCACAGTGCTTGGAACATGATGAACACTATGATACTTGTTATAAATATTAATTTTAGTGTTCTGCAAATGTTTCACGGGTGAGTGGTTCACATGAACCATGACGGTAAATGGTTCTAACAAAATGGACTGAATCCAGAATTTTGCCTTAAACACCACTGACCTAGGAATAACTCTGAGGCTTTGAGCTATTCATTAGACTTTATTAAAATTATTTTAACCTTTGGTGGTTGCCAGAGCCAGGCATGCTGGGGAGCTGAGGTTTCCCACAATGAGCTGTGTCTTCCCACGCATCCCCACCTCTGGCAGAGCCATAGAGGGGCCTGGGCTGAGGACCAAGGGAACATACTCCTCACTCCAACCTGTACACTGACGTGTGTCTTTTAAAAACTGGCAGAAAGGTTCAGCTGTTTGGATCTTTTGGTGACACCAAGTCTTGCAGCTTAAAAATATCTACACACACCCACCTGACTCCCAAAACCTGGTCTGAACTCAAGTACAGGCCAGTCTGACCTTGTATTGCCTTCCAGAGAAGGTATCCCTGACTTTCATTACCTGCTGTAGGTGGGGGGCACCGTCACAGCCACCACCGAGCCTACAGTCTGGTAAAAGAGATTTCCCTAGTATTCCCGCTGTAGCCATGAACATCACTGAGTATTCAACTGATACCTTCATGGGAGATTAGAGGTCTCCTGGCCCCACAGTGATTGCCTCAGGACCTTACCATAGGGTTCAGAGTTCTTTATTGTTCTATGAAAGGAATCCGATGATTCTACTTTTGAGGTAGTTTCCTCCTCTCTTCCCTTGTCCCTGCCTGCTGCCAAGTATTGTTTCTCCTACTTTATCACCCACAGTTCTGGTTGCCTTTTCTTCATGCATTGTGGGCCACAAAGTCAGCTTTTGCTGTGTTTCTGTAAGGTTGCTGGGACTTAACAATAAGCTCTGTGTGAGAACCAGAAGTATTAAAACCTGTGTGTACCTTTAAGGTATACACGAATTGAATATGACTGGTGTCCTTATTAGAAGAGAAAATTTGGGCAGAGACAGGTACAGAGAGAAGACCATGCCAAACACAAGGAAAAGATGACCATCTACAAACAAGAGAGAGATCTCAGGAAAAAAATAAAAATCAACCTGTCAACACCTCGATTTTAGACTTCTGGCCTCCAGAATTGTGAGATAATAAATTTCTGTGCTTGAAGCCACTTACTCTGCGGTGCTTTGTTATGTAGGCCTCGAGGAATAATACACCACCGAAGAGAAGAGCTACTCATGATGTGTTTAAAAAAAAAAAAAAAAAAAGACATGGAATTTGTTGTTAGAGTAGCTTTCTAAGGAAGTGAATAATTTCCTCAATCTCTCTGAATCTTACCTGGAAAAGGGAAAAAAAAACTTTTTCCTTCAGATTTTCTTAGTGCCCTGAAAATTCAAGTCTATTTATTCATGCATCTGTTTCTCTCTTCTAAAATCACACATGAATGAGGTACTTGCTCTGTGACCATGACTGTTACAGGTGTGGAGGTTGATCACTGAATATGATCAACAGGGTCCCCACTCCTGTGGTAGCTCTATTATAACACAAGGAAAAGACACAAGAAACGAATAAACAAGAAACATCAAACATCAAACAGTGAAAGACAAGGCAATGAAAATCAAGGAATGGCGTGACAGGATGTGACGGGGTGGCTTCTTGGGGTTGGTGAGTGATTTAATTTGCTATTGAAAAATTGCCATAAATGTAATCTTTATTAACAACTGTTAACAGCGCCCTCAAGCCAAGCTGTTTCCAGCAAAGCAAACAATTTAATTTTGTATTAGTGTACTATCTCACCATTGTGTTAACATTTCACAGTTTACCGAGCAGTTTTACAAACAGCATCTTGTTAAACCCTATAAATAGCTTTGAGAAGTATGAGTGAGATAGCAATCCATTTCCTAGGTGTGCCAACAGATATCTACAGGGTTTAACTTTCACACCTACCATCAATGGTCCACGAAGGATAAAGCTGGCATCAAAATCACTTAATGAACATCCAGTGACTAAAAGTGTGAACATTCTAGAAGAAAATATGGGGAAACATTTTTATGACATTGGTCTAAGCAATGATTTCCTGGAGATGATACCAAAAGCACAAGAAACAAAAGCATAAATAGACAAGCGGGGCTACATCAAATTTATAAACTTTTTCAAAGTGAGAAAACAATCAACATATTACAAAAGCAAACTATGGAATGGAGAAAATATTTGCAAATAATATATCTAAAAGGGGTTAATATCCAAAATATATAACAAACTCCAACAACTCAACAGCAAAAGAAACAAATACCTAAAAAAAAAAAAAAAAAAGACAAAGGACTGAATAAACAATTCTCCAAAGAAGACAGAGAAATGGCCAACAGGTATATGAAAAGATGTTCATTATCACGAATCATCAGAGAAATGCAAATCAAAACCACAATATGATATCATCTTACACCTGTCGGACAGCTATTATTAAAAACAATACAAGAATAAAAGATAAAAGTGGTGATAAGGATATGAAGAAACTGGAACCCCTGTGCACCATAAAATGGGAATACAAAAGGGTACAGCTTCTATGAAAAATAGTATGGTAGTTTCTCAAAATATTAAAAATAGAACTGCCATATAATCCAGAAATCCCACTTCTGGATATATATGCAGAAGAATTAAAATTAGGATCTCAATGAGGTAACTGTACTCTCATATGTGAGGTCTGTCCAGCAAAGATCAAGCCACTGTTAATATAATGAGAACAGTTTGCATGACATCAATGTAGTTTTGCAGCCAAGGAGAGTGGACTAGAATGCACATATGTGAACAATGACACCTTCACTGTACTAGTCAGTGGGGGCAGTAGAACCCATTGAATGAGCATGTGTGCTGTGTAGCCATCACATTCAAAATGACTGAGCAAGTAAGTAGAGCAATGGATCTGCATCAAATTTTGCATTAAGTGTGAACATTCCTCCACAGAAACTATTCTGATGATTCAGAAGGGCCACAACTATGGGCAACTGGTGATAGGCAGCTTCATCACAACAATGCACCCACTCACACATCATGTCTCGTGCTTAGTTTTTTGGCAAAATCTCAAATCACCCAGGTGACTCAGTCCTCCTACAGACCAGATATGTCTCCCTTCAACTTCTGGCTTTTCCCAAATAAAATCACCTTTGAAATGGTAGAGATTTCAGACAGTCAATGAGAGTCAGGAAAACATGATGGGGCAGCTGACGGCGATTGGGAGAGCTGTGTGAGGTCCCAAGGTGCCTGCCTTGAAGGGGACTGAAGTATCATTGTTCTATGTACAATGTTTCTTGTATCTTTGTCAATAAATGTCTCTATTTTTCATAGTACATGGCTGGATACCTTCTGGACAGACCTCGTATATGGTTCCATTATTTGAAATACCCAATACAGGGAAACAACTTACATGTCCATTGACAGATGGATAAAGAAAATGTGGCATATACATACAGTGGAATATTATTCAGTGCTAAAACAGATGGAAATTCTGCCATACACAACATTATGGATAAACCTGGAGGGCATGATGCTAGATGAAATAAGCCTGTCAGAGAAGGACAAATGCTACATGACTCCACAGATATGAAGTACCTAAAATAGTCAGTCATTGAAACAGAGTAGAATAATGGTTTTCAGGCTAGGATAATGATTTATTTGTCTGTAGATGACCCACAATCTTCAGCATTCTATGTTGAATTGACTTTTTTATTAGTAACATTAACAATAAAAATCACATTTTATTTATGCCATAAGAAAAAAAATTTTTTGGCTAAATTTATTTTTCATATCTTCTGATGATCAAAACACAGATTCAAGATACTTTTTGTAATACATTTTTTTCTGCCAAAGAATTGCAAACTTCCCTTTTTCTTAGAAGCAATGTGGATTTTATGCCAACACCATTCTAAAGAATGGGAGTGGTTTTGGGTGGGGAGACAGAAAGAATTAGAGGATTTTTTTTTTTTAGACAGGGCAATCCAAGGCCATTTCCCAACATGATTCAAACTGAGTTCTCCAAAGAGAACTATAATAAATACATCCAATAAAACAAATTATTTTTACCTAAATATCAGAAGTTTTTGAGATGATCTTGGCCAAGTGAGGTAGCCTAATAAGGTATATGAGGTCTGTCCAGCCATTGTTAACACAACAAGAATGGTTTGTACAATGATGATGTAACCTGGCAGCCAAGGAGCGTGGACTGGAATGAGCATGTATTAACAATGATGACTTCACTGTACTAGTCAATGGGGGCAGTAAATGCTGTTGAGTGAGCATGTGTACTGTGTACCTTCTGGACAGACCTCATATGTCAAAAAAATGTTTTAAGGGAAATTGGTCTGAGACAGTGCCAACTGCAAAGCTTTATTTATAACAAATTAAAAAGGCAGGACATTTTCCTCCTGGTGAAAAACCCTTCTCTAATCAATATCACGTAAAAAAGATTTTTTAAAATATAAAATTTACCCAAAGAATAATCAAAGGAATGGAAATAAAACTATTACATCCCATCATCTCAAGACAAAAATTGCTAGATACACACACACACACACACATTTTTCTCAATCAAAACTGCATTTTAAGCAATTTTTATGTCAGTGAATTTATATTATCATATTAAAAGTCTGAAAACTATTTCTCTGATTATAAGATTCTATTCTGAATATTTCAATTTTCATTTTGCTTAAATTTTTTTTTGTCCAAGATGCTGTGACAAAAGCCTTGAATATGTATTTCTGAATACTTGTTTTTTTCCTCTCATTTCAATCCCCCACCCCCATCTAAAATATTTATAAAATGAAGATAGCTTTGCTAAAGTACTTACTTGGCATTAGAATATCAGCGTATTTCATGGGAATTATTTTGTGGACTAATTCTCAAGCAACTACTTACTCTAGGTAAAGTTCTGTTCAGGTTGCTGGTGATAGTACATTAAAATTATACATTTCTCTTTACAAAACTAACATTCTAGTAGTGGTAAGATTTGTAAAAGACATTGAACATGCTTTAATATTTTTATTGTCTCTTATCTCTGCAAATGTTTCCAGAGGCCAAGAAGAAATATATTTTACAAAAAGTAAAATACAGAAACAAAAAACATTTCCTGAGTTGCTGAATGCAAAATTTGGCAGAGTATTTTAACATTCATTCTTTAAAGAGGGAGAAAGGTGAAGGCTTTCTTCTCTTTCCCTAAAGAATAAAGTCAAATGAACCATTTACAAGTTTGCAAAAACTCATTTTATTTACCCCAGAGCTTCCTGTGTAACCCATCATCTGAGTATCACTATAAAACATCCTGGCAGCTGAATAATCATAGCAATAATATTTGCTATATTTTATTTCACATGCTAAAATCACTCGATTATGCATCTCTAGGCGGGTGTGAGTTAGACTTAATCAGGTAGACGGCAAACCTTACAGCTCCTAGCCACATGGGACATCGGAAATGCCACAGGAGGGTAAAGTCTTAACAGGTATACTATGAAGAAGAACGCATCACACAGTGGAAGGGACTAGCATATATTGTGTACCTACTATGTGTTGGTTGCAGGGCTGAGCATTTTCACATCTCTGTACTTTTCAACAGGTAAACTAAGGTTCATTTTTAAGATAGAGATTTTTAAGGTTTGTTTTTAAGAACAAACAGAGAGGTGAACTGAAGTGGTTGCATTCTAACGACTAATGTATGATGGAAGCAGTGTTTCAACAGACAGCATTTAGTTCTAAACCTAGTACTGTTTCTTCAAAGTTGGAGTTGAAGCTTCATAATAGGAGATACTCAAGCAGAGATTGGAAGGCCACATGTAGTGAATTTTTTTACTAAGGAAATTAGAGCATTTGCTGGGGGTTAATGTAGATGAAGTTGAAATTCTGGTATAGTCTCAAGATTCCCTTTATTGTGATTGTCAAAAAAGAAAAAGAAAACCCCCGTAACAACAGCTCTTGCTACAAATACTTAGACTGTGATCATGTTTCCAGTTGTTACTACAGCAAGGATGCACTAATCTTGGGCATGGAAGAGCAACCTGTACTCAACCTTGAACAACTTTTGACAGCCAGTTACTGTCTCTGTGTCTCTTGGCTTTGTTTATCTGGAAAGCCACAATTCTTTATTAACCACAACTGTTCCCTCTATGCCCTCCTCTTCTTTTCAGCTTACCAATCATTATAGTTAGTTGTGCTCTTTTCTTCTTTTCTACATTGTGATACCTGAAGCAAAAGAAAGTGTCAGATCCTTTTTATTCAGGTGCCTAGCACAGTGCTTGACATGGAGGTGGGCTCAATAATCAATTAATGAATGATCTGAGAAAGTAGGTATGAAGGGAGTGACAGCGTAGGTGCTCCTGAAGAATGTCCCAAGGCAAAACCTCTGAATGGGCAAGCACGCCAGGCATGAAGAATGAAAATAGGTTGAGTATGTTTGTAGCAGAGTGCTTGTGGAAGGCAATGAGATCCTACAGATAGATGGGCCTGTACATGTTTTAAAAATGTCTTGAAATGCTCTTGAGGATAAGAAACTTCTCAGTGAAGAGTATTAATCTGTCACATGGCAGATTCAAATAGATGCTTAAGAATGATTGTTCTGATTTCTATGTAGAGCAAAATGGGCAAAACTGAGCACAGGACCAGTTAGGAGGTCATTGTTGCCCAGTGAGTGGTAAGAAAAGCCTAACTTCTGTAAGATGGAGTGGAGATGTCAGATGTGACACGCATGAAGAGGTAGCCTTACTCGGGTTCTGGAGAGGGCAGAGCTCAATGGGTAAGGGTTAATGGTGTGTGAAGAATAGCTTTCTGCTTTCTGGTTAAGTGGTTTATAGATAGTCCTGCTAGCCATCAAGAGAGTGAATAGAGGAGGAAGAAGATGATTTTAGTTTCAAGGCTTCAAGTTAGAGCTGTTTAATAAACAGTAGATGATGAAGTTATAGAACTCATAAAAAAGAGCAGAGTGAGAAATCTAGATTTGAAATGATATAAGGGCTCACTGAACTCAGTTTGGATTGAAGTATTTAAAACTTTCCTGTGATGTAACTGAATACATGAACATTGCAAGAGGTCATCTCTGGACATACTGAAAAACTATTGATAGCTATCACTGAGAATTATGTTGGAATTACCAATTTCTTTCACTGTTTTAAAAAGCCTGATGAGTACTCTAGACTAGAATCATATTGATTCATTGTAGTCTTATGGGTTACCTCCAGGGGAAAAATGACATATGTATTAAGTGCAGAGGGTATGAGAGAGAAAATTATTCAAGGCAGAAGGACCATCAGGAGGAAAAAATAATAAGTAAACTCATAATAGGGAATTAATGAATGAATGAATAAAACTTTATATAAAATTAATTTAAGTAATAGTAAAAGCAAGGTTAAAAGTATCAAGGATCAACTTTCTACAAAAATGCAAAAAGAGGAAAAATGAAAGACAGAGAGGCACAGCTTAGGATAATCTGACTTTTTTTTCAGCTAGATTAACTACACCTTCCCTACCTCAATTGTTTTTAAAAATACAAACGTGAAAAACAGTATAAAATACAAATTTGAAAAGAAATGGATTATAAAAAATTTAACCCGCAAAACCAAAAGTATCATAAATTTACTATGATGTACAAGGGATAAATGCAAAAGTAAATAGTATTAGGATGTTCATCAAAGAACAGGGAGGAGAAAATTGGGAACATGTGTCATAACAGATCGCCCCCACCAAGGTAAGGATAAAAGTGGAGGATGGCCTAGAGAGGTCCTTGGAAAACTGCAAAGTTGCACAAAATAGCTGAAGAATCCAGGTCTGTGACACGTGCAGACTGAAAGTTCAGAATTATTTAGGAAACCTACTCTTCCTTCTGTTACCCCTTTTCTCTCCAGCATCGACAGAAAGCCTGTACTTAGAAAATGTTGGCTTCTAAAACTGTGAGCCAAGCATATTACAGACACAGGACATTTGGTGAGCAATGGGTGCAGGAAGCTACTTTGACAAGTGGTGTTGAGCTGGGCCCCACAGGAGTGAGATTGGAAACGGTAGTTTTTGTTGGCAAACCTGTGTCTTAAGTTCTTTGTGTCTTGGATGCTAGGGGAGGCCGAGAGATTTCCCAATATGATAGAGTAATGTAAAAGAAACCATATACCTTGGCAGGCCCCAAGTATTTCATATTCCCCTTGAGGCCAACAAGCTTCTACAAACGCGCGTGCGTGCACGTTCTCTCTCTCTCTCTCTCTTCTCCCCCCTCCATGCCTAAGCTATTTACTTATCACTCTGAACTATTTTGGTTCCTCCTCTGTCTCTCCTCCTCCTCTTGTGTTAAGTCTGTAAAACACTTAAGTATGTGATCCTTTAGAATTTTGATTGTGTGGTCAATGGAAACCACTGTTTTAAATTCCTTGGAAACATGAGTCGTAGATACTATATTTAAATAACTTTCAGAGTCATCAGCTGGCTAGATATTTCCACCAATATTTTCGCCTTGTGTTGCATGATTCACATACACACCCCTCCTTTCTCCCAACCTTCTGTAAGCAAATGCATCACAGTCCCTACACTCTGGTCCACACACTGTCCATAATGATGTCAGAGGCCCATGAGTTTTCTTTTTTTTTTGAGAGACAGAATTTTCCATGTGGGTTGAAAAAAAGTAAAAGGTAAGGGAGCAGGGCAAGATGTAGTTACTCAGTCTCTCAGCATGGATGGTATAAGTTGAGACGTGGCTTTTAAATTATCATTGGGGTACAAGCCCAGCTTGACCAGCAATGTCATCAGCCAGAAGTGAGGGCTGGAGTAGAGGCCCGGTAGCCCCTAAAAGGACTTAGAAGGCAATACCCAGGATGTGACCATCCCTGATGGGGAGCATGTTGGATTTCCCTTGGGAACTGAAAGATGTGGTTTTCTTTCCATTTCAAAGCATCAGCAAAATATATTTTGTATTTAAGGAGAGGAACCACCACATGGGAATTGAGCTGTTCTTTTTGTCCCTTCCAGGATTCAGCTACCCAAGACTGTAGCTACGTGTGTTCCTGACAAGGTCCCAAGGGACAAGGGTTTTATGAGTCAAACCTCAGGTCACTCCCCTGTTACCACAGAAGAAAGTGAACACTCTGGTCTCCAATTCAGGAGTTTTTAAGGTTCTGTTTGTGGTTCAGCTGCTGAATCATCACCACCTTGGGCCTCATTACCTCACCTTCCTATGATCAAATCTATAATTCTTGGTAAAGGGCACTACATCGGACCTAGTTCTTACCTTTTAACTAAGGGCAATAAGGAAGAATGTTTTTCAAGTGCTCTGTCTACCCGCTTCCATACACAAAATAACTTAAAAGTACAACACCCCTTTAAATTCTTTCCTAGGACAGAGTGCAATAAAAGACTACTTTAAAAAATAACTTGCATAGGTAAAAAAAGCGCTTCTTCAGAAATCATATAAAAGGAGTCTTCTTTTACTTAAATTTGAACCATGGGAGCAGAGGTAAAAAAAAAAAAAAATTATTTCCCCAAGATTTTACAGAGATTCCGACTTCAAGCCAGAGTTAAGTGTGGTTAGGTGTGGAGAGAGCTACTGCCATGAGTACAGTCACCTGCTGGCCATGTGATGTGGAACAGATTATTTACAACCTTTGGGACATAAGTGATTCATCCATAAAACCCATATTAGGATTTATTGATTATTGTAAGGTATGAACATTATGTCACACTGCTTTAATCCTCTATGATAATCAGTATCACATAGTTACACCCAAATCTTCAAAGTCCTTCAGTTGTAACTCATTCATACAATCATGCAGGTAGAAATAATCTACGCTGTGTGCCGTTTTCAGCATCTCTTATTTTCAGCATCTCTAAAAGAGGTATGTTCAATGACAGGGAGCTTACCACCTCCCTAAGAAGTCTGGTTTATCTATCCATCCTTCCAGCCAGTTATTTACTCATTAAGTATTTATTGGACAATTGGTGTTGAGGATGTACCCTAAACAAGAGACAAAGACTGTTACCCATTCAACACTTATATTCTATGGGAAAGGTCAAGTAAAACACATAGCATGTTAATGTCAAAAAAACTAAGGAGAACAAAATAAAACAAGAAAGGAGGATAGGAATTGTTGGAAGTGTGGGAGATAAATAGCCATAATGGGTCAAAATGAGATGATGTCATTGAATCAATAACTGAAGGAATTGAGCCATGAAACTATTTGGAAGAAGAGCATCCAAAGTAGTTGGAATAAAAACTACAAACACTCAAAGGTGAGAGGATGCTTGATGTGTTGAGGATACTAATGTGGTTGGAGTGAAGAGAGAGAAAGAAAAATATTAGGAGAGACAATGGTGGTGGGCAGAACTTGTAGGATCCTATTGGCCATGGTTTATATACTGGTTTTCACACTCCAAGAGAGGTCGCCTTGGGAGGGCTCTAAGGAGATGTATGGTACAACAAGTTTAACAAGACTACCTTAGCTGAGAACTTTTTGAAGGGAAGAGTCATGGAGACAGGTTAAACAGATCATGGGATATTGAAATAATACAGGTGAAATGGTATGGAAGCTTGGACCCAGGAGATAACAGTGGAAGTGCTGAGAAGTAATCTCATGAGTATTCTTTAAAGGTAAAACCAAGAGGACTGATGGATTCCAGGGAAAAAGAGTGAAATCATAGGGTTATAAATGTTTTGGCCTTTGGAAAGAAAACAATGACATTTTCATGATTTATAATGCAAAAAATCATGTTATCAGTAGGGAAGGTGTGGTGTAAGTGAGGTGGGAAAATATTAAGAGTTCACTGCTGGACTTTCAGTTTTAAATACAAAATTAGATATGTGTGAGGAGACTTTGGGTTGACACTTTGTTATAAAAATCTTAGATTCATGGGTTCTATCACCTGACTGCAGGTAAAATCTGGGAGTTATTAGAGAGATGGCATTTTAAAGGCCTGGACTGGGACAGCCTTAACCAGTGAGTATAGGTAAAGAGAAACCATCCCAGATTTGAATTGTAGGTATTCAATATTTAGAAATGGAAAAGATTAGGAAGAATCTTCAAAGGAGACTAAGGAGTAGCTAGAGAGGAAGGAAGAAATCTAAGTGAATGGAATATGAGGGAGGACAATAAAGTGCTTCAAATAGGAAAGAGATCAGTGCTATCAGCTGCTGCTTGATAAACAGGTAAGATGAGGACAGGATCGATCACTGGAGTTAGCACCATGGCAATCACTGATCACTCTGATAAATGTGGTTTTGCTGGAGTAGTATGGGTAAAATTTTTTAAAAAAATGAATTTATTTAAATTGATTTTAGAGAGAAAGAGGAAAAGGGGGAGAGAGAGAGGCATCCATTTGTTGCTTCACTTATGGATTCATTCACTGGTTGATCTTGTATGTGCCCTGACTGAGTCTCAAACCTGCAAACTTGATAAATTGGGACGATGCTCTAACCAACTGAGACAACTGGCCAGGGCTTGGGTAAAAGTTTGGCTGAAGTGAAGAGAGAAGAGGAGAAGAGAAATTGGGAACTCAAGGCTTTCAAAAGGAGAAAGACAAATGTAGTTGATGGAAGGAAAAACAGGGCCAAACATTTTTGTTGTTGTTGTTAATGGGGGAAATAACAATTTTGCAAGTGTATCAGAAACATCCTGAAGAGAAGAGAATTGATGAAGCAGGAGAGAGGAGGGGGAATCACCTAAGAAATGACTAGACGAGAGAGAGAGGATAAGATCTATTGAGGAGGTGGAAATTTTGATTTTGGCCAAGACACTGAAAACATCTAGTCTATAGTAGTTCAGAAAAGAGATTTTTAGTATAGGGGTAGGGAGGTAGGAGAATGTGAAGGTGGAAGCTTGTTAAAATTATCACCTGATTGGTTCCACTTTCTTGGTGAAATATCAAGCAAGGCTGCCAGCTGAGAGTGAGGCTGGAGGAAGAAGTTCTGGCTATTTTAGAAGAGAGAAGAAAACAAGATCTGGAGAGAGAGAGAGAGAGAGAGAGTTTTGAATCAAAATCTGTCACTTAGGGAACCACTCAGTGGTTTTCCTACTTATTTAAAACAACACTATCCACACTGTTGTCCATGTCTGTGGGTCATTCATACATGTTCTCTAGTCCCTTCCCCTTCTTTTCACCCTTATCTCCCTCCCCACCGCCCTTGTTACTTGGGAGCTGGGGGCTGGGATGGGTTGAGGAGGACAAAGGGGGAAAATTGGGACAATGTAAAAGAGTAACAGTAAAAATGATTAAAGTAAAATTCTACAACTATTAACAAAAATCTGGTCTCGATCTGTGCAACTGTTAGACTGCACACAGATCTGATTCAGAAAGAAAATCATAGGAATATTAGATTCTAAGTAGTTTTGCTTAAAACATTCATAATTTATTTGTGGGGTTTTTTAATTGTAAAATAAAATAGGGAAGTTGTATATAGCAAATTTTTTCACAATTCTCTATAAATGTAATAAAGTGTTTAAATTATAAAAAGTAGAGCTTAAATAAATGTATCTTAATTGTAAATATCACATTAAAAATAAAATAACAAAGCACTTCCCAAATATCTGGACAGGGCTATCATGAACCTCATGAATACATCTGTTCTCCATGGTTAAAAACTTCTCCAGCAACTGTCTGATGGAAAAGATTTTCGGACTTTTTATGATTTAATTTAGTCTTCTTTGGGATTTTAGGTTGTCAATATCTCTCTTAAAATGAGATGTTTGGAATTAAAGCCAATACTCTAAGTGTGGTCTGACTACAAAAATGATGAACCACTCTGTTACACTAAGCAGGTACCATTAACTTTGGAAATGTGACTTTCACATGGACCTCTCATTCCTCATTCCACAAATCCATACCTACATCTAAAGAAGCATTCCAATACCATATGATCTCACCTGTAAGTGGAACCTAACCAACAATACAAAGATGCAAGGAAAATAAGACCAGCAACACTGAAAGGAAAAGAAATCAACAGAGACAAGAGGGAAGGAGGGAGGGGGGGGCAGGGAAAAGGAAGGGAAGGGGAAAGTCAAGGAACATATAGCAAGGACTCGGACAAATCCAAAGGGGAAGAGCTGAGGGAGGGAAGGAGGGAGGGGGCAAGGGAAAGTGGTGGGGGGTAGGCAGAGACAAATGTATTTGAAAAAATAAATTAAAATAAAATTTAAAAAAAAGAGAAGCATTCCAACCTTGAGCCATTGATTTGGTGCAAATTAAATTCAGTTGCATGCTAACTCATTTAAAATACTTCTTTGTTGTTTTCAGATCAACATTCTCATCTGTCAAGGTCACTTAGAATGTTAAAATTTTAGAAAAGAAAAACAGGTGCTGTTCAATAGCAAGTGTTAAACACAGGGGTAAGGTGTTTAAATTTCACTGATTGAATTCTCTACACAACGCTTGAGAGAGATGTGGTGTCCATTTTATAGACGAAGAAATTTAAGTACTGACAGATGAAGTCATTTGTCAAGTGTCACAGAGTTAAGGCACAGACCTGGGATTCAAAGTTAGGAAGTGAAGCACCAATGCCTCAGGTCTGTTTTGTGTTCCGCAGCAGAGAAACAAACGGTGTGTTTGGAAATCTAATGGATGAACTCAAAGCAGAATTTAAGTTTCTGGACTCTGAGAGTTCTTCCTGAAAATTTAGTTTGTTTCTTAGATATCCTAGCCTCCCAACCTCTCAAAGATGGCTAGATCTATAACTTTATATATCACTTCATATGTCTCATCTGTAAATGCTCATGTTCTACCACTCATTTCTGAAATATTAGTCATTTCCAGGTTTTATGCTATCTTCAAATTTAAACAGCATTTTATCCAAATTGACAGGGATTAGGGAGGGCTGAGACACCTGCTGAAAGCTCAAAGGCTATCCCATATGTATCAATTTTATCCATAATAAGCATGTCTTATTATCTTTTATTTTTTATATTTGATGATGTTCTTTTTTTCTACAATGACCACTGAAATTTAACTCTAATGGAAATTTCTCCTTCTCATCTTTCTCCCCATGATACATGTGCCATTTTAAGACAGTTTCTAAAAAAACAAAACAAAACATGTTTTAAGGGCAGTCCCTGGTTCCAAAGATGCTGACACCCTTAACAAGTTTTTTCAATTTTAAAGCCTTCCATGGCGTTCTCTACTGTCCAGGGATTTAACTTGTCAGTTTGCTGGAATCAAGTCACGCATACAAATTATCCCTTGACCTCCAACTGGCAGCCACAGCCTTCTTGGCAAAGAGTGACCCTTCTCCTGCTTGACAAACCAAACTGTCTGCTCACCGTTTGTGCACAGCTGTGACAGCTAAAGGCATCTGGAATGCAACACGTGGACTCTCATTTCTTGGTATTTACCTAGATTGGAACTGTTTTTGCTCCAGACTTTAGAGGATCTTTTGCATCACACCTTAAGGCAAAAGTTTTCAGACAGTTTCATGCCCACCTCCTAGACTCTCCTGCTGCAGTTCATTCAGGGAACAAGATGAGGAGTAGAATGCCAAGCTTGCCAGTGTCTGAGCATATTGAAAGATTAAGGGTCCTTTACTGATTGACTTTGCTGTGTGAGTAATTTATATAGATCCAGTTTTCAAAGTGGAAACTCAAGGTTTTAAAGTACATGTTTCCTTGGGAATTTTTAAAAATGCAGATTGATTTTATTTATTTATAATAACTTTTTAATTTTAGAACAGTTCTAGATTTACAGAAACATTGTAAAGATAGTACATATCTGTCATATATCCCCAGTGTTCCCTATTATTAACATTTTATACTGGTATGGTAAATTTGTTATAATGAATGAACCAATACTGATATACTAATATTAACAAAAGACCATGCTTCATTCCGATTTCCTTAGTTTTTATACAACGTGTCTTTTCTGTTCCAGGATCCCACCCAGGAAACAGTATTACATTTAGTCACCAGGTCTCCTTAGGCTCCTCTAGGCGGTGACAGTTTCTCAGTGACAGTGTCCTTACCTTTGACAACCTTGATAGTTTTAAGGAACACAGATCGGGCATTTTGTACAATGTCCCTAAACAGGGCTTTGTCAGAAGTTATTTTTCTCATTATTAGACAAGGGTTATGTATTTTCAGGAGGAAAATCACAGAGGTAAAGTGCCATTTTCATGCCATTATATTAAGGGTGTAATACTGTCACTATTAATATTAACCTTGATCACCAGGCTAAGGTCCTATTTGTCATGTCTCTTCACTGTAAATTCCCTTTATTACCCTCTTTCCACACTATGCTCATTGCAAAGAAGCCACTCTGAAAAGTCCACACTTAAGGAGTGGGAATTAGGCTCCTCCTTGACAGCAGAGTAATCCACACACCATATTTTGCCATGTATAAAGTACACTTTTTTGCCCAAATTTTTTGGGGAAAAATAATGATGCACATTATACATGGCTACTACCTGAAATATCTTGTCTCTGTTCTTGTATTTTGTAATTAGTTACATAAAATTTCTTGTACCATAATGTTAAAAAATAAATGCTAAAATTCCTTTATAATACAAAAAAAAGGTATCTAAATATAACAATAAAAAATTAAAAGATAAGTTTTAAACTTGCAGGAATAAGGTATTTAAGAAATTAAAATTAAAGATATTTTCTCCTGAAAGTTTGTGCCAAAAATGTGGGTACGTATTATACATGGTGAAATATGGTAAATTACTTAAAATTCCTCTGCATGGGAGATTCATCTCTCCTCCCTAATTTACTTATTCAATCATTTACCTACATCCGTATGGACTCATGGATATTCACTTTGTACTTGGAGTTATAATCCACTGCCACTCCATTCACTTTGCTGTGTGAACTGCTCCAGCTTTGGCCATTGGGAGCTCTTTTAGTTGGCTCCTGTGTCCCTTGGGCGTACTCTCAGTGTTGTGAGATGTGTCTGTCTGCCTAGTTTTTGAAAACTTCCTTATTTTCTGGCACTGAAAAATGTTCCAGGCTCATCTTGTGTATTTCCTGCCCCCATTCTAGAATCAGTCTTTATTTTTTTTTCCTTGGGATTTTGATATGAATTGAATAGTAAGAAAAATGCTCTCTCTGGGTATATAGTAATCATGGGTGGTAAAAATTGGGCCCAGAAAAAGCAGTTTAAGAGATAGGACACATCGTTATGGCTTTAATTATTTAGTATTGAAAATCTGTGCATCTTTTCAGCAGATATCTGTTGAACACTACTATGTTCCAAGCAGTGAGATAATTAGACATTGAAGATACAGTGGTTATGAGACCTGGTCCCTGCTCTCAAGAGAGCTCACAGACTAATGGAGGCCACTATGCAAGCAGGTAGCAGTGACACACTGAGGAAATGCTGTGGTGGAAAAGGACGTAGCCCCAGGTTTAGAGAGGAGTATAGGAGCAAGTCATCTCATCCAGGCTGAGAAGATTTTCCTGGAGGTAAATTTGATGACTGAATTGAGAAGTTCACTGCTATGGTAACACCTTTAAGTTTTCTGATTTAATAAACTCTGAGGTTTCTCCAAAGTATATGTCCTCATGGGTCTCTCTTGCAATTTGGGTCGTTCCTTTCATTCAGGAGCCATGGTCAGTAAGGAGAACCTTTTCATCATCCACTATGAATAAAGAGACAGAGCTCTTTAGTCCTTTTCTCAGGAAGGTGCTGTTAATGGCCAGGCTTGGAGTCTGCTCCTGAGGCACTCTGGATCTCAGAGCTACAGAATCTCTCAAACCTTCAGGGAGCTTCTGCACATGAGTAGCTGGTAAAGGTAAGGACAGTAAATATATTTTTCCATCTTTGAATATATAAAAAACAACATTGCTTTGATGTATGTTTAGACAGATTGTCTTTTCCAAAGATGGCTGCAACATTCTTTCCCATTCCACAAATTCCTCTCACACAGTGTAACTTTGACTCTCCTCTGATCCAGCGGTGGGGGTGGGTCCATGTGCTCTCCCTATAAATTTGAGTTGACTTGTCCTTGTGACAGAAGTAACATATGTGACTTCTGTGGCTAGGTCATAGAAGGCAAGTTCCCTAGTTTCTACCTAGTTCTCCTCTGAGATATTTACTCTTGGTATCTGGCTGCCATGCTGTGATGAAGCTCAAACAAGCCCATGTAGAGAAAGCACGTGGAGAGGTCCTGGGCAGGGTTGTGCCTGACAGCCCATTTGAGGGCTTGCCTGACACCAGCATCAAATGAAAGACATGTGAGTAAAGATGTCTCCAGATCTTTCCAACCTCTAGCTTTCAAGTGATCCTTGGCTTATGAGTTTGCTCAGCTGACACCCCAAACATCATAGAAAAGAGATAGATCATCCTCCCTTTGCCTTGTTCCACAGAATTCAAAACTATAATAACATTTTTTGCTTTATGCCACCATTTTTGTATAGGAGGATGAAAGGGAAGAGGTTGTTATAATGCAGTAATAGTAACTAAAGATGTAGCCACCTTTTCAGCACTCCAAGCAAATAGGAGAGCTAGCCCTGGCCTGTTGAAAGACGAACACTTTCTCTTATAAGCCCTTCTGTTATCTGGTTCTTCCCATTTTGTCATTTTATAGTTACTTGTTCAATATTGGTTCCCTCTTCTTAGTCATATTCAAGAACAGGAGATTGTGTTTCCTTGTTCACTGTTATAGCCTCAGTGTTTAATATAATGCTGGAAACTTAATAGACACTCATTAAATATTTATTGGATGAATGCAAAGAGACATGGTTGGATGAGTATATCGTCTTTTTTCAGCATTCTTGGGGATACAGTAAAACAAAACCTTTTCGTTAATTAAAGAAGAAATGCACGTATTTCTTTAGCTATATCAAATTGTGAATAAATAATAGTGACATTATTTTCTTACCTGAACATTTCAGGTTATTTTGTCTATTTATTACTATGCAATAATTTTTCCTAAAACTTGGTGGTTTAAACAAACGTTTTATTTGATTATGATGCTGGGCTTGGTTTGGCTGAGTGATTCTTTCGCTTCGCTTCTTACTGGCTGGGGTTGGTCCACAATGGGCTCACTCACATGACTGGCAGTCGGTGTCGGCTCGGGCCAGAAGCTTATCTAGGGCTCTCAGCCACGGGCCATGATTCTTCTCCATGTGGGTTGCTATATGGGGTGAATTAGTCTTCTTCACAGAAATTACACAGCATCAATTCGGCCACATTTTACTGGTCAAATTAAATAAAATCAAAGGACCAGTTAAGATTTAAATGAAAGGGAATAAGTGTTATCTCTTCATGAAGAAATGGCAAGGTTATATCACAAGACAGAATTTGGAATTGGAGATACTGTTGTGGCCAGAGGTGATTTGATTAATTAATTGATTGAATGGTTATATATTAATGTACTTGCTTGTGACCTGCCTATTTGGATTACAGCTGCTAATTTTCTAAAATTTCTAATATCCCAGAAATTTCCATTCTCTGTTCATGCACAAAAACTTGATGCCTCCCCCCATGTGCATTAAATACAACAGCATTAAGCTTCAGGTCAGAAGAAAGCAGTGTGAATTCTGGGTCTATCATGTAACCTATGTAACCTCTGCCTCTATTGGGTTTATTACTTAACCTCATAAAGCAAGAGATCTAATGCATAAAATAATAATAATTAATGTCAGCTATCCCAATTTTCTTGAAAATAAAATCAGTTACCACAAAAATGCTTTGGACTCTTTGATATGCTGTGCAATGATAAGATATCCTGTATATTCTAGTCCTCATATAAGCTCTGCACTGTGACATATACGATGTACATATTAGCTCTTTTAATCCCCACACCCTGAAGCTTCAGAATTAGTGATTCTACTTTACAAAGTTAAGTAACTGATTGAAGGCCAAAAAGCTAGCACTTGGAATCTTAGGCATTCAAACTCAGAACTGATTCCAAAGCTTCTGATCCCAAGAAATCATGATCCCCTTTCCTTTCAGCAGCTCACTGTATTAGAAAATATAAATATAGTATTTTCAAATACTATATCTGATAAGGGACAAATAATCTATTTTTGTATATTACATAAACATATATATTATATAAACTGTATATATACAACTCAATAGTAAAAAAGATAAATAACCCAATTAAAAACAGGTAAGAGATATAACTAGGTATTTCTCCAATGAAGATGTACAAGTAGCAAGTAAACACATAAAAGGATCCTCAACATCATTAGCCATTAAGGAAACACAGATCAAAACCACAATTAGTTACTAATTTACTCCTACTAAAATGGTTAAAATAAAAGAGGTAGACAATAACAAGTGTTAACAAGGATGTGTGGAAATTGAAGGTGCAGACATTGCTGGTAGAAATACAAAATGAAGCAGCTGCTTTGAAAACCAGTGTAGTGAGATTCTCGGCAAGTTAAGCAGTTAACATGAAACCCAGCAGTTCCCTTCCTGGGTATATATGCAAAAAAAAAAATAACAATGTCTGACTACAAAACTCGTACACAAATGTACAGAGCAGCATTATTCTCAGTAGCCAAAAAGTGCAAATAACTCAAATGTCCATTAACTGATGAAAGGATAAATAAAAAGTGTTCAATCTACACAATGGAACATTATTCAGCCATAAAAAGGAGTGAAGTACTGACACATGCTACAACATGGAGGAACCTTGAAAACATACTAAATGAAAGAAGCCAGACACAAAAGACCACATGTTGTATGATTCTGCTTTAATGAAACCTCCAGAAGAGGCCAATCGGTAGAGACAGAAACTAAAATAGTGGTTGGGGATAAATAGACAGTAACTGCTAACAGACACAGGGTTTCTTTTTAGGATGACGAAAATGTTCTTAGATTGATTGTAATGATGGTTTGACAACTCTGTGCATATACTAAAAACATTGAATTTTACACTTTTAATGTGTGAATTGTACAGTATATGATTATATATTAATGAACCTGTTAAAATAATACTAGCAGACATATGTATTATTTCTATGTGTTAGGCACTCTTCAAAGCTCTTTACAGATTGTAACTTACTTCATCTTCACTACAACCCTGTTAGGTAGCAATATTATTTTCTCTTTAAAGAGAAGGAGAAAGCATCAGATATTAGATAATTTTCCCAAGAGAGGGGTTGGGGCTGCGATTACAGTATTGATAGATTGCTGCAGATTGTCCCATCTTAGTTACTATGCTATGTGACCTCTTATCATTTATAAAAATACATGAAATACATCTGTATCTCCCCTCCTCCCTTCTTCAATTCCACTTTGCTTATATGTTTCCTCCCGCCAAAGGGATCTGTTATGGGAATCTTTATTTATGTTATCAATGCTATTCTGAAAGCTTGTCATAAGAACCTGTGTGTGTTGCCCCTCTCCTAAAAAGAAAAGACTGGGTAGTTGAAGATGAATGTCTCCTTTGAGGCACATTGGATTATTCTTTTTAAATTTTTCTTCAGGGATCCAGACAACATTTTAGGACAAGGGGTGGAGGTGCTAATGTTATGTGGTCTAAAAGGAAATGTTTATGCCATATAACCCAGGATTTGAAACATGGCTCCATCTTTACTAGTTGTGTAACCTCAGACTAGTTACTTTACCTTCCTGAGCGTCAGTTCCCTCAGCTTTAAAATGCAGATGAAGACAGTACCTACTGGTATTTCTGGGATGACATTGCTGTGGGAATTAACAGGTGAAAAGTGCTTGGAGTGCTACCCATCCTTAGTAAACAGGAGCCATTTTCCTTATTCACGCTTGAATCCACCAGCATCCCAACTTCCCCAGCACTGTTAGCAGAGAAGACTGGCAGAAAAAAGCCCTCTTCAAGCCCAGAAATCTCTCTTTTCTTCAAACTCATGGAGTTCTCTCCTCTCCAAATGACCAACTTAAACCAGATTGAAAATCTGGGGCAAAAACATGCTATGACTGGAGAGAGTGTGCAAGACGGGAGCTGGCTAGGTCTCCCAGCTTCTCTAGAGAAATCAAAGTGGCTAAGATGTTTAAATCCCCAGCCAGAACCCCTGATTTAATTTGCTTTTATAGTTCCAGGGGTTGCCTTGTTGTGGTTTCCCTATATCACATACAGAGCTGGCCTCTACGCCCTGTGGAGAGGAAAGGCAATTCTTGTGACCATGCTGGCACAGCGTTCAGTCTCCAAGGCTCTTCCTACGCTGCCACTTCTGCGTGGGGACCCAGACATAAGGACCAGAGACAGGACATGGGATCAATAGGGGGAGCTTTCTGTGGTCCCAGAAGGAGCCCCACATTGGTTTACATCCTGACTCCATGGTCATACTGTACAGCCTCAGCCAGGTCTCCTGCCTGAGCCTCCTTTATCTACAACAATCCACACTTCTCAGGGTTGATGGAAGGATGTGGGAGCTTATGAAGGGCACTGAATGAGCCTTCAATCAGTATTATTAGAGGCTCAGCAGGAAACAGAAGCAGATAAATAGCATGGACACGGTCTGAAACTAGCTCTGCTGACCTTAGTTTTACCAATCTGGGCAAAAAGAATTGAGTGAGCATAATAAAGCTACTTCTGTCTTGGTCTGAGAGGACACCCTGTGAGATTTCTTGAGATGTCCAATTCCCTCTATATTTAGCTCCAAAATCCTAGAATATTAGTGATGGAAAGAAGAGCAGAGATGACACTGCACTACCCACTCATTTTAACAACTAGAAGGTCTGAAGCTCAGAGAGGGAGCTTGATGTGCAGAAGGACACACAGCAAGGGAATTGCAGAATCTGGATTTGAAATTTGTGTTCTTTTTACTACATCAAACTGTTCCTGGGGAACCATCTGGGACAAACGCGCAATTGCAGTGGCTGTGAAGGACAAGAAGTGTCTGGAGAAGGACTTCTTTATTTGGCCAGAGGAAGTGTGAAGGTAGAGTGGAGGTAGCCTGCCAAGAGCCTCTTGGACCTCACTGGGGGTTTTGAGATTAGCCTGAATGGCCAATGGGAAGCCATTCTTACTGGAATATAAATGACTTGAAGGCATAATTCCAAATTTTTGTGAACAACTTCCTGGTATGTAATATCTGGCACATAGTAGGGATTGAGAAGTGGTTGCTTGATGACCCTAGATTTCCAACCTTGCTGGAGAAATTCCCAAATGCCTTTGGCATTTGGTCAAGTAGAAGAGACCTTGAAACCTATCAGTAATCATTCACTTTTCTAAGAATTCTTGAACATGGGAAAGTAAATACTGGAAAATCCTTCAGAAGGCTTCTTTCGGAAATGACTTGCCCCTGTTCACACAAGGAGCAGGTAATAAGTAACCTTTCCGGATAGCTAGTGTGTAGTGCATGACCCTGCATAATGCTGGCTCCAGTAAGTGAAGTAAGTCGACGCTACATAAACAAAAATTAATAGCCAGAGAGATTCTCCACCTGGTGTCTGCTGCAGCCTCAACTTCTACTCTGAATGTACCTATGTTCTGCTGCTCTTGGCATCGGTTCAAGAACATACGTGACCTTTGGTCATCCTCACTGTCTTTCTGACTTTGTAATGGGTCCTTTAAGAAAAAGAATTTGGGTTATGAAGACTGGGGTTTGGAACACTTTAGTAGCCCTTGGAAGTCTAAGGGCTTAATGGCAATACCAAAATCTGGATATGTCATTTCTCCAAGTAGGGAATCTGTTATTGAAAGGCTTAACTGAGCTGCATGAATACAGCACTAACTAAAAATAGAAAAAGACCTTGAGCTGGCCCCATAGATGACGGTTTCATAGATGACGGAAGTGGAAAGTGTTCAACATTCATTAGACTTTTTCCATGTACTGGCACTAAGCAAGGTGTTGTCTCTTATAATCTTATTTGGTCATTATAGCATCTTTACAGAATGAGATTTATTATCACTGTTTTGGGCCATAAATTTGAGCTTCATAGAGACAAGATTTCATGGAGATAATCACTCTGTTTTCCTCACTACTGTATGCCTGGCATTTATCAGTGGATTAAATGTCTTTCCTATCTATGGTCATCAAACTGTAAAGTTATAATACTGGAAACTGAATGGTAGTTAGTTGGTGGGGGCGTGCGTGATGCTGTAGAAAGCCCTTGCTTGGATGACGTCACTCCTTCATTAGTGAGCTTTCAATAACTCTCCATTCTACAGGCCCTATTCTCTCTGGTCCTTGTTGATGCCTTCATCTGCATCCCTGTCCCCTCTCCTTCTCATTGCCCGGCTTCCAGTTTCATCGGTTACAGCTCTATCACGCCAATGTGCTGAGTTTACTCTTGTTTTGCTGTTGTCCCTCATGCCTGAAACAGCCTTTGACTGACTAGCTCAGCTAGCTCTTCTCATGTTTTTCTGGCTCCAGCTCAAATGACATTTCCTCAAAGAAGCCTACTCTGACAACTCAATTTGTACTTCCTACCTAGCCACTTGCTGTCACATTAGTCTTTTAATTTTGCACTGTTACTTGTTTTTATCTGAAAAGAGCTCCTTTACTTATATATTTGCCCACTGGGTGTCAGATGCCTGTTAGAATGCTAGTTCTATGAAAATAGGAAAATTGCCTCTTTCTTATTCACTGTTGTAGGTCTAGCATCTACAACAATTATTGGCATGTAGTAGATGTTCAATAAATGTCTATTTAATGAATAAATTAGAGAATGAGTGAATGAATGGATGAATGAATGAATAAATAAATAAATAAAATAGCTAGCTGTCACCTTCTACTTGAAGTCCCAAGAAACCAGGCCCCATTTTATTTATTTATTTATTTATTTAGTTAGTTAGTTAGTTATTTATTTTTTTTTTTACCACTTTCTACATTAGGTCCTTCTATTGGCTCCTATCTGCTCCTCTCTACCTCAACCTTTTCTGTAATGGGCAGCCACTTGCTCAGTCAACATCCCCCACCCTACTTCCTTTTTGCCTCTGACTAGGATACTGACATTGCCATGATTCCCTTATCCCATGTCCCAGCAATGCTCAACTCCTTATTGTCACTCAAATGTACCATACGTTTCTGGGCATGAATGTGTGCTCTGAGACTTTGTTCTTGTTGTTCCCTCTACCTGAACCATCCTCTTCTCTCAGCAGCCTCTCCATCTTTTCCACTGCTCAAGGCTCACAGCACCTGCTTTACTCATCACAATGTCCCCTTCTCTGGGAGGCCATTTCTCATCTTTCTAAGTGGCATTGTCTCCCAGTGTTCCTTTAGCACCTGCTCCATATTAACATTGCACCATTTATGCCACAACTGTGTTTCCCTGTCATTTTCCTGTTGGAAACTGTTAACCAAGGGAAGAACAAATGTAAAACCTCTACCTCAATCTCAGCTGGAGAACTGTGATTAGTATGAGATGGCTGTTTATTGACCAGGTGAGAATGAAGGAATGAATGAATATAAAAGAATGAATTAACTGACTCCTAAGGAAACACATCTGTGAATGTCTGACCCAGGAGTCATTGTGTAGTTACATGGTTAGGGTGGCCAACTGTCCTGGTTTGCCTGGGACATAGGGCTTCTGGAATAAGGGACTTTTAGTGCTGTAAGTGGAAACGCATCCGGCAAAAAGGACATCGTTGGTTGCCTAGATGTACCCAACTTACTGAGATTGACAGTGACGGTGTGGAGAGATCCCTGCAGTGAGCTTTCTTAGCCTCAGGTAAAGGCTAACAGGCAGGAGCACAGAACTGCATGATACACACAGGACCAAAACTGAAGTCTAGCTGCAGGATCAGGCACCCAAGATCACAGCAGTATTCCCCCTAGTGAGTCCTGACATAGAACTATTGAACTTTGGGGAAAATATGGTGAATTACAGAAGAGCAAGGTGAAGACAGGTGCACCTGGCCCTCACTCTGACTGCCTTTCCCCTCTCTGTGATGCTGGTCAAGACACACAACCTTTCATTTTCTTATCTGTGAAGTACATTTTCCATTGCCCAGTGCAGGGTCATTACAGGCCCTGGTTCTGGGCTGGTCCATGGTGCTTTCCCAATAAGGCACTATTCTCTTTACTAAGTTAAGAACCAGGCTTTCTCCAGACTCTGGAGTGGGGTTGTCCCAACATGTAGGGTTAAGTAGCTATTACATTTTCCAACCATGAATTAGCAAGGCTTCTGGTCTGATGAACCATTGGCTTTATATATAATAAATATTTATATGCTATGTATGTGTTCAAATTCTGGTTTTGTGACTTTTAATAGCTCCCTTGTTCATAGTAGTATTCCCGATGTGGTGAGGTTATAAAAAGATTCCCTGTTTCTCAAAAATCAAAAAAAAAAAAGGCACCAATATCCACATAAAACATGTTACATCCTTTTGACTGTGCAATTCTTTTTCTAGGAATTTATCCAAAGGAAATAACCAGAGAATGAATGTACAATGATGTTCATCTCGGCATTGTTTATTACAGCAATAAAAATTAGAAACATCTGAAATGCATAACAATAGATATTTGGCTAAGTTAATTACATTTCAGACATTCAATTGAATACCATGCAGACATCAAAAAATTGTGTTCCCTAAAAGAATTTAATGACGTGGAAACATATTCAAGGCATATTGTTAATAAAGAAAGCAAATGACAAAACAATATGTGTAGTATGTTTCCAATTTTGTAAAATGATGATTATAAAAAAGAGTTGATGATGATAATAATAATAATAATAATAATACCAGAACTAGTAGTATTAATAGCTGCGGACATGAGCTGTGGAATTAGAAATCCTGGGTTCAAATCCCAGCTCTAATATGTTCTTACTAGGAGATTTTGAAAACTACCTCTCAGCCTCAGGTTCCTCATGAGTAAATTGGGGACAACATCTGTACTCACCTTATAGGGTTTGGGGGGAGGTTAAATGAATTTATATATGGAGTTTTAGAACAAGACTTGACACAGAGAAAATTTAGAAGTGTTGGCTATTTGGTTTATTTTTGAAGTGATATATCAGTCATAAGTTATTTATTTTTCAAAGTTCAAACAAACAAACAAAAAGATGATTTGATTCAATGCATATCTATTTGACTAATAATTGCCTGAAGTGAGATTTGAACGTAAGCCTGGCTTAAGTCTGGCTCCAGATTTTGAGCAGCCAACCATACTGTATTCAGGGAAAGGAACATTAGCCATGGTAGTCTCACATTTGCAGGATGACAGGTAACTTTTACCTTCTTCTTAGTAACTTTCTGAGTTTTCTAAAACTTTAACAATGAATTCATATTCTTTTCATAACTAGAAAATATTATTCATAGATTATATTTTAATTTACTTTTTTCTTTTTTTAAGTTATTTAAAATGAAGCAAAACTTCTCAACATTCAATTGATGCTTTTAACAGCCAATTAGCCAATAACCATATTTCTGCACCATGACTGGGTAAAGGATGAATTTCATGGGATATGCTTTACAGGCTGTCACAGCAGACGGGTCACAGGTACCATAAAGTGTTGGCACAGAAATCCAGAATCAGCGTCAGTTCCAGAACAAGACAGAACTGAGTTCATATCTCGAAGCTGTCAGCCACAGGCCTTTGGATAAATTTCTTAACTTCTCAGAGTATCAGTTTTCTCCCTATGAAACAGTATAATTAAAGCCCTCAAAGTGTCTAAAGGTGTTAGAGCTCTTTGTGCAGAGATCATCCCTCTTCCAAGTGGACAGGAAGTGCCTAACTATTGGTAGTCACAGATTACTGAATATTCAGATGTCTCTTGGTGCTCCTAAATAGTCTACGCTGACATGAGGTTGGGCGAGTCCTCAGTCCTAAACACTAACCTTAAATAGTGGCAGTAAATGCAAAGCTACCAACTTCTAGTTGGGTGACTAACATCAGGAATCTCCCTGTAACCTATTTCCCTCCAACCTATTTCTAGGTTGGAGGGAAAAGTTGCCATTGTTGTTGAGTGTGTATCCTGCTGTTACAGAACAAATAAAACACAAAATGCAACAGCATTTTATAAGATGTTAAAAATACATCAAGGATTAAATCCTGCCTGCCTGTTGCTGAGTTGGAAACAGACTTGAATGCATTCCTGACATCCAGATTAAATTCTTTGCAATACTCCCAGTATTTTTATTTTTATTATTATTATTACTAGGACTTGCTCTGAGTCCAGAGCAATAGAAATTATCCCTGGCAATTCTGCAGCTCACCAGTCCCTAAATCTCAACAAGCATTCTGAACTTCAGCTGGAATTGATTGGAAAATTGGCCTTATAACTCACAAGGGTTCAGATTTGAGATCAGTTAACACCAGACTTCTGGAAACATTGGCTGCCCCCTTGGGCCAGTGAGCGGTGAGGTTTTTCCTCCTTGAAAACAGAGCTGAAAGTCATTCCTTTTTTTCTCACTCCTACTTATTACAGACTTTGCATCCTGAGGACTACTTGGGGATGGGGAAGTGCATGCAGGCTCATGCAGGCTTTATACAGAACAAGAAACTTGTCCACAGAGAAGGGGATCTCAGGGCCCACATTCTCAATTTTCAGATGGTAAAGTTGAACCCTGGAAAGGAGGCAGAGCTTGCTAAGGTTAGATCAGGAATTTTGGAATACCAGAGTTCCTACCTCTTGAATCATAGGCTACAATGGATTTTTTCCCTTAGTTTGCCCTATCTCATTTATGAAAGTCTTTGATATAACTCTAAATGGGGGGGGGGGTCATGTATGGACTGATGAACCATACCACCTCCCAGATGTGGTCCAGGTCTCAGCAGCATATAACCCACCCAATTAATCAATGGGAAAACAAGGTATGCTTATCACCTTTCAAATTGTGGCTTCCCCATGAACTCTTTGGGGCCCTCACTGAGCCATTTTGCCATGCAGGGAAAATACAAATGCCTCTTCAAAATGATAAGTCAACTTTGGAATTTGGGTCCCTTGTTCCAATTGAACTGCCCTCAGAATGTGGACCTATTAAAAATCAGAACACCACTTTCCTGAAGGTGGGAGAAATGTATGAGAAGGTGCATGCTGGTGATATTTCCTGTAATGCAGGCTCTAACCCATCCTATAATCAGCCTTTCAAACCCAGAATTCAGTCTAAATATGATGGGTGATAATCTGAGAGGGGCATCTATCTGGAATTACAGATTGAAGCTAAAAACCAGGCAGCAAGAGCTTCATCCGAATTGGACTTCTGACACACATTGAGAGACCATTTAATTGCATGATCAATAAGATTTCAAAGAAAGCTTAGAAGGTCACCAACAGCACTGTGGGATGTAGTAAAATGTGATAGAAGAAAAACCTGAGAGCTCTGTGTCAAGAGGCCAATCGATAGCCACTAAGTTCTATCTGTGTTAAATTTAAGAACATTTGACGTCTGTGCCAGAGAAGTGCAAAGGCAGTTATGCAAACCTTCCAGCTGCTTCCCAGAACCCAGAAGTTCACTGAAGATCATTTGTAAAGGATACGTAGAAGACAGCCAGTGAAGGGACTCAACAATGCTACTCATAAAAGCTTGCAAACAAACAGAATTCCATGTGGGCAAGCCAAGTCCCAAATGTTGCTTACAGCTGGGTAAATGTGACCTTCCAAGTGTTTGCTCTTCTTTGTCACCCATTTTAAAAACAAGAGATTCAACCTCAGTTTACAGGGAGAAAATTTTAGCATGCTAGGTTTGATTAAGGAATGGGGCTGTGGAGTTTGACAGCCTTTGCTGGATCCCATCCCTGCTACATACTAACTATATGACCTTGGGCAAGCTGATTAGCAGGTTGATTGCTTCCTCATCTGTAAAATGGGGAAAATAACTGTGTCTACCTCATAGGGTGTGGTGAGGATTAAATGTGTTGATCTAAAGTACTCAGTGCAGGGCCTGGCACATAGCAAGGACTCAATAAATATAAGGTTATTATTGAAATAGTTTCTTGCTTCTTGCTAATGAAATGTTCTTCAAATAAAACAACCCACTAGATATATCTGGGCTTGTAGCAGGGAAGACAGTGTCCAGGAAGTGAGTAGGAGAAAAGAAAAGATTTCTTAGCATAATCATTGTAATTGCTACCTCTTACTGAGAGCTTATTAAGTGTGTGGCACTGTGTCAAGTATTTGGTGAATATTTCCTCATTTAATTACTCTGAAATATTATAAGGTAAGTAGTACTCCCCATTTTTTCATACAAATATTACAAGCACAGCAACATTTAGGAATTCTCCCAGAACAAGACATCCAAAAAATAGACTCGGATTTGGGACTTTCTGATTCTACAACGTTTGCTCTTCCAAAGTCCAAGGTGTTGGGTGATGTCTGTATTGTAGGTTGCGGCTCTGCAACATGCAATGTGTGCACTTTCATGAATGTGTGGGATGGAGGTTTCTATCTGCCCACCCATTTTCAGAAAAGTAGAATACAGCAAACACATGGACAAAAGCTAAGACAAATGGTCTCTTGTCCCTTGAAGTTTTCTTTTTCATGGTGAGGCAAATTGACAGGGCTAAGACTTAAATATATTCAAGTGCAGGTGAACAGAGCAAGCATTTATAAAAAGTGGCAAATCGTAGTTATTGTCTGAGAGGGTTAGCACAGAAAGATGAATCATATTGGGATCTCACACACGGAAAACTCATGAAAAATAAGTAAGAAACTATAAAACTGCATACGAAGGCATAGTGATGGAGAACCTGGGCTTTGGAAACAGAAGGACCTGGGTCTGAATCCTGATTCTAAGCTTACTCAGTATATGGACTCAAACAAACCATTTTACTTTTACATTTGTAAAGTGGGCCTACTGTGCAACCCCTACTGCACACGGCTACCAGGAAAATGAACAACTTAGTATCTGTGTATAACTCAACAGTGTTCATTGTTATGATGGAATTAGAGCACCTGCCTGAGTCTAGTCCTACATCTTCCACCCAGTGGCTTTGTGTTCCCAAGCACATTATTGAACCACTCTGTGCCTAAGTTGTGCTATATGTAAATTGGGATAATAATAGTACCTGCCTCATAGTGTGGTAAGAAAGATGAAATAAGTTAATATTTATAAAGCTCTTAGAAAACTGTCTGGCATATTGTAAAGATTCCATGTTAGCTACTACTATTATTGTTGTGATTATTTTTGAGTGAGGTAAGCACTGGATGCTGTAAACAGAACAAATCAACCCAAAGAGGCACTTCACTCAAGCTGTGGTGGGTGGGCAGAAGAACCTTTCCAGAACACAGAGAGCAAATGAGTCTCTTCCAATAGAGGGGTGAGGTAGGAGCAACAAGGGCAAAGGCAGGATTTAGAAACAGGATTCTTGAATTTCCTCTACATTTGGTTTTCAATGGGGATGGTGCCTCTCACATCTCCTGCTTTTGCCCATTACAGTTCATGGGTCCTGAAACTGGTTTGAAGGCAAATTCCAACCTAGCAAGGGAGTGGGAGGGGGTAAGAGGAGACTGGAAGTACCCCTTTTTGAAAAAGGGCTGTAACCATTTAGCCGATTATTTAACATTGTGGAATGCAGTAAGGTCAGAGACTGGCTCACCTTTCAGTGTAGCTACAGCTCCAAGGAGCAGTCTCTGAGATTGCCCGAAGTCATTTACAGTAGTGAATGCATATGCATCAGGGCCTGGTTAAAGATTTAGAGGATAAGCTGGTTAATAGAATTAATTTGATATATCCGGTATAATTCAGTAGAACATGTGAGTGCCCTTCAGAGCCCCAAACTATTGGGAGAGAAACAAATCTGTACCAGCCATTAGAAAAGGATTAGTTGGTCTCCAGAAGGAAGTAAGCTCATGACTTTCATTCTTCTCTAGCTTTATGAGAAATGGGTGCCTTGATAAATGGCTACACCATAAACAACTTACGAGAAACTTGGACTGTTCATTTTTTTGTTTTGTTTTTTGTTTTTGGCCATTCCAGATTTATTCCACAGTCATATCTGATCCCTTTGTCTTATTTCTGAAGCTGGAAGGGAATACATTGAAGACCGGGGTGCCATACACTGACCAGGATCCTTATCCCATGCGAGATAGATGGGTAGAAGACCACCTCCAACCTCCCCTGGATGCGCTGAGTGGGACCCTGGAGGGAACAATGGCTAGCTGCTTTGTATTAAAATATGGGCTGGCCCCGTACTGAGGCTGCTGGTGGGAGGTGAGAAGCAAGCCAGCTGAAAAAATCTAATATTTACTGCAGTTCACCAAGACGTCAACGTCCCATATTTTGCAGTTGAAACATGACTTTGTAGGACCAAATGTCTAGTTTTTTGAAGGTGATTCAAAACAGGAGTAGATCATATTTTTCTAGGAGAAATAAAAGCTTCCTCCTTCATTCCTGTTCGTTTTGTGATGCCAAATTAGAGAGAATTCCTAGCCCAGAAATAGAAAAAAAAAAAAAAACCAAAACCAAGATACTTTATGATGATGAGAGAGGTTCCTTATATGCCATTCTCAGTATATACGATTTTTTAAGGTGTCAAATTGGAACAGTGGTAAGCTTTTCCAATCCAGGAAAAAGAATTTGGGAGTACAGTGTTCATTATACTTCTAAGGCATGCCTGTGTACAGCCAGCATGACAATTAAAATATTTTGTCACTTAGAAAGGCATCGGAGGAGAGTTGTTTTTTTGTCTGTTTGTTTTCTTAATGAGAGGAAGTAAGTAAAGAGGGAAAGAAGAAGATATACATTTTCTATTTACATAAAAGTATTACATGGCAAGGTTGTTTTGACTTTTATGAATCATGCAGAGTGCAGAGCATAGTACCTGGTAGACAGGTATCATGTAAAAACAAGATACAGGAAATGTGCTTGAAGGCTATTCTGACCAAAACGGTACAGGTATTACACCTTACATAAATTCATGTTCTTAAATAAGTTACCTTTCTTAAATAATTTTTCCCTCCTCTTGGAAGACAATACCTGTTTTCCAGTTTCTCTCTTTATCCCTCATTGAAAAGCCGGCACGGGGAGGAAGGAAGGGCCTGAACTGATGCGCTGGTTCTGACTGATGCTGGGCAAGTCCCTTTGTCTCAATATGCCTTGCTGTCCTGAACTGTGAAATGGGGTAGTGATGCTGACCTCAAGGCGTGCTCATAAAGGATTCATGAGAATGTTTTGACAGCAATTGGTATGGAAATGTGCACCTCATAGTTTCAATCATTGTCCATCCCTTTCCCTTTATTCTTTGACAAAGATTCTGTCTTGCACATAGGACGTGACCAGCAAGCATGAGCTGTGCATCAAGCCAAGGTTCCTAATGCTGACGAAGCTGCCAGGTATTTCCACATCAGTTGCAGCAGCTCTGGTGTGCAGCACAAGTGGATGCTGAGAAAGCCGGGGTCAGCGCGGCGGCAGGGCATGTCGACCCTGCCCTGGCCGCAACAGTTCATTTTCATGCCACAACAGAGAAAGTTCACATTAAATCCAAGTAGGTCAAAGAAGAAATAAGGACAGAAAGAGAGAAAATAGGGGGCAACAGGGATAAAAAGAGAGATAGTGAAAATAAATGTGTTTTTGAAATACCCTTCTAATTCTTTTCGAAGAAAAACACAGCAGTGTTGAGCTAATGACACCAAAATAGATCTGAACAAACATTTGCCAAGGATCTGGAAAAGAAAAAAAAATCTTTCCTGCTTCTTCTCTTTAAGTAACAGTGGAACTTGGGACTCCAGGAAGGGAGGGTAGGACTGAGGCCAGGCCAGGTCTTGCCCACACTGCCGAGGGTTCTCTGGAAGTACCACCACCAAAATGCAGACCTGGCTTCTGAAAAGAAAACCTCTGAATGCTGTGGTTTGGATTTTGCTCGTGGCTGAGTTTTCATATGTGAGGTCTTCTCATACCCAAGAAACCAGGCCTTGCCTAATCGAAATCAGACGGAAAGGCCACACACAGCGGCAAGGATGTGTGCCACCTTTCCCTTCTTTACATTTTTCACAGAACACTCTAAGGAGAAAGGACAGGGAATGGTGGAAATGGGCATTAAAGGTGCTCCGTGTTTCTCCTTTACTTATGTGTGAGTAATCTGGGCATGGTAACTGACATTCACAAGAAAAATGTGGTTTGGACAAATACATTTGGGAACTGTGTTCATTAGATAAACTTAAAGGCACTCTTTCCTGCAAGGTGCACTGACATATTAAATGCATATTATATAATAGGCTCTCAGTCATTGTGCTCCATCTGCATCATGTGACACTGTTGCCCACTCTGTCTTTGAAGTACTTTCGCTAGTCTCTCTCTGTTTCCTCTACTTTCATTGGCCTCTCTTCCTCAGCATCCTTTACAGGATTCTTCTTCTTCTTCCAGGAGACTGGCCCTCAGTTTCAGGCCCTCCTCTAACTTCAGGAACACTCACTCCTTGTGTGGTCGCAAGGACTGTATGGGCCTTCAGTACCCTGCATACGCAGATGACTCCCACACCTTCTTTTCTCCTACTGTGGCCTCACCAATGATCTGCAGATTCAAGGTATAATTACAAAAATGACACCCACACTTGAGTATCTAATAGAGCTTTTCCATGCACTATTTATATGTATAAAAACTGAACTTCTGATTTCCACTGCCTCCCTCCATACCTCTCCTGTGATTCCTGCATAGTTTTCCAATTTCAGTGAACAGCACCACTGCTTTCCTTGTTGCTCAGGTTCAACACGGAGAAGTTATTCTTGGTTCCTCTCATTCTCTAACAATCTCCACCCAATTCCGCCCCGTGTCTTAACTGCATCACCATCAAAAGATGTTGGCTTTCACCTGGACTGCTGTGATCATCTGCTCACCAGTCTCCCTGAGACAGCCTCATTCTCTACAGCCCATTATTAGCACTGCATGATTAAAAAAAAAATAGAAATCAGATCATGTTACTCGCTTCTTCAAAAACCTCTAAAGACTTCTCCTCTTACTAAAAATGAACTATGAACTTTTCCCCTTATCCGGAAAGCCCCATTTAACCTGGCCCCTGCTTATCTCTCTGACCTCATCTTTTACCACTTACCCACTTCCCTAGAGACACACCAGTGACTGTGCTGCTCTGAGCAGGCCAGGGGGAGTCTCAGGGCCTTTGCACTTACTACTGCACAGTCGGCCAGTACTTCTCTGCCTCAGATCTTCAGTGGGCTTTCTGGTACTGGTTCACCAAATCAATCAGTATCTTTCTCCACTTCCACTGCAGTTTCTCTACAACTCCACTTCCCCCTCTATTCAGTGATCTTGAAGAAAATTTGATGTACTATTATTATACAAGGGAAGGGCTACTTGGACAAGGGTGGAGAGGACCAGGGTTTGCAGACTGCAAAGTGTCAGGACATGAGACAACATTCAGTCCCATATAGTATGATTGAGTCATACTATCAGTAACCAAACAAAAATTAAAGATACATTGGAAACTGAGCACTATAATTCACCATGACCTCTGTCATTTCAGTATAGAATATGTGAGTCATTTCAAAGTGAAGACATAATTTATTATAAATCTGGCTCAATTTCCATGTCCGTGATGTAGATGTTTCTTTTCCTTGGTTGGAGGCGGAACTTAAATGGAACAAATGAATCATTTATTTGAACAATAACATTTAAGAGCCTTTTTCAGGAAATTCATTTTTCAACAGATTTTCTCCTCATGACAACTCTCTAAGGGGAGTGTCATTACCTCAATTTTACAGAAGAAGAAACTGAGGCATGGTGAGTGAAGGTGACTTGCCCACACACAGAACAAGTGACATGGCTAATTTTTGTACCCAGTTTCTCCTACCAGTTCACCTCACTTGCTCATGAAACATTATGTTTAGCTTAGCTATGATCTTCTAAGAATATCGGCAAAGAAGACTCCCTAAGTAGTGAGAATATCTGCATTTATGTGGTTATGCTTGGAGGTCCTGGGGCTCAATATAAAGAAGGAAACTTTTTGTTTGCATTGTTTTTTGGTCTCTAAGTCTCTGAGAATTTTTATAAAAAAAAATTATGACATTATGGAAAGAATCAAAAGGTTAAACAAGAAGTGATGAGAGCACTTCTCAAAGAAGCTCCCCTCTGGTTAGATGATTTGCCTGAGGAGACAGTGGCTTCCCCATTCCCAGAAGTGAATGACCAGAGACTGGATAACCTCTCGTAAAATATTTTGTATACTGGAGGACCTTCCTGAATCATAAGAGCTGGACTGGGTATTATTTAGGATTCTTTCAAACATGAGACATGGTAATTCAGTCAATACCAAAGTCTTAGCTTGGATTCCTCCAAAGGCAGTCTGAGACCAGGCCTGGATACTAAGCAGTTCATTTGGGAGGTGACCTAGGAAGTAGGAGTGAGAGTGGGGAGAGAGACAGGGAATGTAGGAAAGCCAATCAATGGTGGGCTATGGAGCTGATGATGACTGTGGTCCTGCTGAGACCCTTCCAGGAACTCTGTGAACTGAGCCTCCGTGCACAGACTCCCAGAAGGCTGGGGCATTGATTCATCAGCACCCACCCAACCACTGAAGGCTGAGTCTGCACAGGAGCTAAGCAGGTCATTGTAGGTCGAGAAAAGGCCATCAGGAAAAGAAATGTGGAGAAACTGGTGATGTACCTTTGAGGTGGGTTCTAATCAAAATGCACAGAACAGCCCAACACAGCTACACTAAGTAAGAGGTGGAAGGTATACACGTATTACAGGGCGTTCTCAAAACACTTGCTGTACCTAGTCTTCAGTTTGCCTTAGTCTGTAGGATGCGTTCTGGAGGAATCATCAGGAGTCCTGTGCCAAATGCTTCTTTTGCTTTGGTCTTCCTATGACTATAGGATTAGGTATGTCCACCCCCTAATTCCTAAATGCTGTCCTACATTTTGCCCTCCATTCAGGATAAAATATAATTGCAAACATCCTTATAACAGGAAGATGCAGGCAGAAAAAGAGAATCTGTGAGCTGGCAGCATGTTGGGGATATTACTGTCTGTGAAGATGGAGCCGATGGAGCCATGAGCCAAGGAATGCAGGCAGCCTCTAGAAGCTGGAAAAGGCAAGGAAATGGATTCTTCCTCAGAGCCTCCTGGAGGAAGGCAGCCCTGCCAATACCTTGATTTGGGCCCACTGAGACTCACTTCAAACTTCTGACCTCCGGAATGATAAGATAATAAATGTGTGTTGTTTAAGCCACTAAGTTTGCAGTCATTTGTTTCGGCACCCATAGGAAACTAATTCAAACACCTATTCCACAGCTCTGCAGGGTAATCCGTGGAGTCCGCTCCACAGAGGATCACCACATCAGTTGTCTCTTGGCTGAAATAATTCTGCTGCATGACACCCCCCCCCCCCCCAATTCTCTGTGGCCTAACACACTGAGAAGTAACTCTAGGCTTACTTGGGGGATGGATAGGTTGCTGCTGAAATCAGTGGCAGTATATACATTAGTTCATATATTATCATGTGGTTGGGATTATCTGGGCTTGACTTGTCTATGCTGGGTTCTAGGCTTAAGGGTGGGCTTAGGTCAACTCCAAAATTTTTATTCTAGAACTCAGACTAGAGAAGCAATGTCTCTATGGGGCATCTGTTCTCCTGGCAGGAAGAAAAGGCTCCCAAAGGCTGACATATATTTGCCATGCCTCTAACAGTGTTACTTCTGCCCACATTCCATTTCCCCAAGTCAGTCATAAAGTGCTGCCCAAGTATGGGGACCAGGAAGGACATTCTGCCAGAGAAATATAGCAAAGGCAGAGAGGGAAGGAGGAATTGTAAACAAATAATGCAATTTACTCCATCACTGAGGGGGTGTCCTTGCCTGTAAAACTGTGGGCTCACCAGTCGCCTGCACAGACAGCACCGGCCATGGCCTGGACAGAATGGTTGTGTGTCCTAATGAACGGTCTAACTCTATAGAGATCTATTAGGCTGCAAACATGTCTAAACAGAGTTATAGATTCTTAAAGTTAAGAAGGACACAAGGAAGCATAATCCAATTACTATTTTTAATAAGGAAAAATGGGGTCTAGAGAAAGGAATGTGATTTTCCTAAGACTAGACAGTCAGTGGTACAGCTGATAATTGAACAAAAGCCTCCAAAAATCTCAGGCCAGGACACAACCCATAACATTCTTAATCCTGCCCCTGGGTACAGCCAAACCTTGTGACACTTCCAAGTCCTTTGGGGGGGTGGCGGTCTATATACTAATAGCACTACTGAATTGACAAAGGTGAGTTTGATTATTCTAGCATCAGATGCACAAAGTCTTCATTTTTCTCCTCTAACGCTTAGGTTTGAAAAAGGCTTTATTTTGGCCTGGGCTAGGGAAACCCAACGAGGTTCTGCTTGGGTGTTGTGGAGTAGTGATTCAGAGGGAAAGCACCTTCCAAAACCACACGGGTTCCTTCATTTTTTTCCCCTGCAGCAGTAATTTTTGGACTGGTGCAATATGCCCAGTTTGAGACTGCTGGAGACATAAGGGTTCTCTTTTTGGCTAGTGGTCATGGAGGGAATCTTCAGGGGCTTTTTCAGACTTTATTTCCCCAGGAAGCTTCAATCTCCCAGAGAAAGAAAGTTGGGTTTGTTCCCTATGCCTGCAAAGCTCTTTTGTTATCCTTTTGTTCCTCTTAACCATGGGATCCCCAGGCCAGTTATCATCTGCTCCAGGAAGCCTTCTTTGCTTTCTCTGGGCCGAGTTCATTGCTCACTTGTCTCTGCTCACATGGCACTTCACGCAGCCTCCGTTCTATCACTTATGTGTTGTATTACGCTTTTCTCTTTGCACAGCCACCTCCCCTCACCAGATGATGTTCTCTTTTGTAACCGAGACTCTATTTTATTTAGCTCACGTCCTGCGTATTTAGAACAATGTCTACCATATAGAAGGCATTCAGTAAACACTTGCTTGATTAATTAATTGTGTAAATAATTCTATTCCTTGTTTTACTTTAGCCAACACTTCATGATAATTTTACATAGTGAAATACAACAGTAATTTAATTAAATATCACTGAACAAATGTATGAATGAAAAAGTAAGAATTATTAAGTGTCTTTTAAGGATAATCGCTATTCTACATGCGTCATCTCTACACACAGGAACAGGCACACAAATTCACACACACCCATGTCTACACAATAAACAAAATGACAAAGCAGAGCTTCATGGACATCCTATCAGCCTCTTTTCTTACTAATGCAGACAAAAACGAATTAAAGAACACCTATGTGAAAGACATCTTTTCAGAGCTGTGGCTTCCAAATGATTTGTGTGCACCCAGCAGTCAACCAATGAGCTCCATTTTATTGATCTAAAAATAAATAGGGAGTACTACATTGCCAGAAATGATCTCAGCTCACCTATGGGAGGTAAAACCTCCGGTGGAGGCACTTTTGTTGCTCAGCTGCAGAGTGAAGGTAGGCCCTCTGCAGTCATTTCCAGTTAGCTATAGGAGTTTGGAGATGCTTTTGGCAAACCTGACCTAGCTTTGGGCATGAGTTTCTTTCATTCCTTACTGTGCACATCTTGCCATTTCTGAAGCTGTGAGTCAGGCTGATGTCAGCCAAGCAAGTAGCTGAAACAGCATGTCCAAGGAGATTAGAAGTGTCCTTGGCGACAGTCTTAGATGCTACCTACCGGGGGCAGATGTCCTAGAAGTGATGTCACTTTATTCCTATTCAGGTCACACTCTACGACAGGTTTTGATCAGAGATATCAGAGTGAAATTATGAGTGTCCTAAGTGTGGTTTCTTAGGGAATGATTTCAGTGTGCTTTCTTATGCGTATATCTCTGTATTTATATCTATGTAGTTACTAGAGACCCAAGAGATAAATTCTAGTTCTTGCTTGGTCACGATTCATTGTGCAATCTTGGGCAAGTCACTTCCCTTTTCTGGAGCTCTGTTTTTCCACCTGCATTGTTACTAGGTTGGAAAGGTAATCACTGAACCCCCATCCAGCAGCTTTGTCCTCTTAATTACTGGAGATCAGTGACATTTATTTTACTGTAGTTAAGGAACTGATGTATCCTTCAGAGGACGTTTTGCTACTAACTCAATGGTCTTGTTTTGTCTTTTAATACCACTGCCTCAGGCAGGTCTGAAATTTACCAAAGTTCAGCATTCTTGCCAGTCAGTAGTGGGAAGCTGCGTTGCTTTCTCCTGGCTGACTGCATCCAGGTTTAAGCAGCACGGAATTGGAGATCCGCTGGGCATAGTGGAGTTTTGAGAGTGATGAAGCCCCATAATTGCATTCTAGGCCTTAGATTGGAATCAAATTTTTGGAGACTGGACCTTGAATTTCTGGATAATTTTTAAAAGGGCTTAGCACCACTGATCTCTTTTAGACGAGCTTTCCTTAGCTTTATCACTTAATAACTGATGACCTTAGGAAAATTACTTCCCATCTCTAAGCCTGTAAAGTGTGCCTTTTGAATAAGCTTCTTCATGTTAACTTTTTTCCATTTGGAACTGTTGCAACATCTTCTGATACATTCCGTCAAGTATCACTATTAGTCTGAAGGAAGTGAACAGAAGAGAACAAAGTCAGAGGAATGAACTTTGATTGACTTTTCTGTTTACCAGGCCCGGTGCTCTGTGCTTCAAATATTTTATCTCCTCCAACCTCATATCAGCACTGTGGTTTAGGAATTTTATTGATGTGGAAACCTGAAACTCAAGTCACATACAAGTGGGCTATGTCAATTAGATTCATTGGTAGGAAAGCAAAGTACTCATGGGCGTTTAATGATAAAGTAATATTTTAGTCTTAAATTTGTTTTAAAATTCTATTTGTTTTTGTGTCTTTTGTTTTAAAATGAAAGCCTTAAATGTTTTTGCCTAGCTTTGATATTAGGAGCTGATAGCATTCAGTACATAAACTGTATTTAATCTTTTCATTATGAATCTTTCTTAATGTCTAAGGGTGGTTAAATGAATCAAGTCCAATGTATAAAAATTAAAAAAAAAACCAACAACAACAAACAGTCATTTGAGCAAGTGCCTTAGACATTAATTGGAAAGGAAATTGGATTTGGGAGAAATATTTCATTGGGAATGTTATTTCTCCTTTGCTTATGTTTCTACCTTCCCCTGACAGGGCCTTCCCAGTCTGTTTCCACTCGTGAAAGCTTGTTGCAGTAAAGGATAAATAGAACGTCCTTTTCGACCTGAGAGACATGTGTGTGGCTTGTGCTCAAGCTTCATGAGCTATATGGCCTGGGTCTTGTACAGTCACAACCCTGGGCTTCATAAGGTTAGGATGCAAATAACCAGGCCAACTGAAGGAGTTGCTGGTAGGAGTCAAGGAGGAAACGCACTGTGCATGTTTCAGTACCAGGAAAGGATTTTTCCCTCAAAATTGTGCCTCATGAAGGAGAACCACCTTTCATTCATGGGAGTATAATGGGGATGGAGAGGGTCAGGGGGTAAGGAGATAGAGGGAGAGAAAAGATGGCCTTACAATGGCAAAATGGGCACATGAGCAAGCCCTATACACAACACTTGAGAGAGTAATACACTAAGCGGTTCCACTGTGAAAACATCAAATAGTCATCTATAGAAAGGAAAAAAATGATCTTTCATGATCATACATAAATGAATGCTTAGATTTATGACAATAAAGTCCCAGTGAACAGAACTTTATATGGTGTACAAACCTCTGTGTCTGAAGCAACTTAAGACAGTAGAAATTTAAGGAGATGATCTATTAATGACTAAGCAATATTAAAAAAATGCATGTAGAAGTTTGAATAAGATTGTTTTAGTAAATAAAGGAGGAAGAAACATATTTCTAAATGTAATATTAGTGAGGTATAATTTTAAATATATTTAACTAAATGTATATACTATATAAGTAGATGTTTAACTATTTAATCAACATCACTAAAACAAATATTTTCAAGCTGGTATATATGTTTGAAGCTTCTCAGTGGGAATATGGAAAATTTATGTATATATAGAGTGCCTTTTTTTCTGATATAAAATTTATTGTATGCAGGGCAATTTCTGAACTATAATGAATTCCATTAACATGCATACATACATAGTCTGAATGTTGGTCAATTACATACATTAGCATCATAAGATCAGTAGTTATTATGATATTCATATGAGCTTACTAATTGCAGAATAAGTAAAAGGTTAAAAAATTTTAAAGTAAAATAAAGTCTACTGCAAGAGCATTATAACTATTTTCAGAAATGTTAAAAAATGTAAACTTCATGGAGAATTTTACAAGCTGAACCACAATACAGCTAACCATTTCTAGGCTGCCTAACCTACTAAATCTCTGTAGTGTCCTTACTGCTGGACGCATATAATATAAACTGCTTGCAAACAGTGGTCTCCAGAGAGAGGCAGTGATTGTGAAAGTAGTAGTAGTACCAGTGCTGTGAAAATCAACCTGCACGTGAAAAAGAACTCGGATCCCCCTGTAACTAGTTTTCTGAAGATAAATAAAATGCTGATTGGTGGTCCTTCTGTTTCATGACACAGAAACAGTTTTTAGTTCTCCTCACCCTTTACTGATTCATTCATACAACAACTACATATTTAATAACTGCTTAAATGCACAAGGCTCTTGGCTAGACACTGGAGATTCGGAGATGAAGCCCTAAAAGAGCCCTACATGAAGGATCTCATATTTTAGTGAATTCATATCAATATCTCTAGCAGTGTTTCCCAACCTCCATACTGTTGCTATTTTTGGTTGAATAACTCTCTTTTGTGGGGCCAAGAGGAATAACTTGCTGATGTGGGGGCAAGAGGAGCTGTCCTGGCCATTGTAGGATGTTGAACAGCATCCTGGCCTGTAACTGCGAGATGCCAGTAGCATCCTCCCTAGTTGTGACAACTAAAAATGTCCCTTGACATTGCCAAATGTTCTGGGGGTCAGGTGGGGAGCAAAATTACCACTGAGATATATGAGAGACAGAGAGAGACAGAGAGAGACACAGAGAGAGAGAGAGTCTGTGTCTTGCTTCCCTAACAAGAGTAAGTTCTTAAAAATTTAGAGACATACTTTTTTCTATCATGCCAGTACCTACACAGTGGTGTATGCAGAAGAGACATTTACTACTACGTTGCAATAAAATGTTTTTAAATGCTGTCCACTGTTGTTAGAAGCTAAAATAGTGACCTCTGAGATTCAATATGCAATTCCATTTTTTGTTATGTTGTTGCTATTGAGGTTGATTTTTCCTCTGAACACCTTCTCTTCTGAATCCAAGCCTTTGGTTACAGTAAGGAGAGTCATACATTAGAAACTGGGGCAGAGGGAAAAAAAAAGGCAGGGGAAAAAAAAAGAGAACAGAATCTTGAGATTCTGTGGCCTCTGAACGGACTTCCAAATAGAAGGCGTTATGTAAACATTGACGTTTTCCTAATTCTAATACCTATCAATTGGTATGTATCTGTGATGCTCTGAATTACACAAAGTTTTAAAATAAATGCAGATTATCTTTTAAAGAAGATATATTAATTCAATCTAGAGTTGCCAAGTAGGTGTCTCTAGGGACATACCTTAGTAAATAAAGAGAGGTGATTTGTAGTAAGCTTATCAGTAGTTGGTATGTAAAGTGCTTGAGAAGAGCTTGTTCTCTTTATCGTGTTTAAACATTCTTTCCAATGATATCAAAGTTATTTATTTGCTGAGCATATCCTTTCTTTTAAATGAGTGCAGTGGTAAGTTTCACTCATTCACATATATTTATTATTCATGCAATTTATGTACAATTTTTCAAACATTTAGAAAATTAAGAAACTAAATTCATGACATTCTTTTTAAAATGCATTAGAAAAATAGTAACAGGTGAAAAGAGGAAAACCATCACTGGAATTTTAAAATAATTATTTTCTTAGCCATTTTAGATATTTCCATAGGAAGAACTTCACTGAGGCTGGCGTAGGGGGTGGGTAGAGAAAACTGCAGATGTGGACAAAGTTTCACCAGATGTTCAACTGCAGTTAAACTTTTTTCCGCTAGCCATTTGGCAAAATCCTCAAAAGAGAGCAATCTGACTTTTTCTTACAATTTACACCCTATGTGCTAATATTTCTGTGCATTAGCACACCATCATCACTCAGTTTTACTGTCAAGAAAACATCAGTGTGCAACATTGTCACACCTCAGCCATGAGGAAACAAACTCCCCTGCACGCCATCACAGGTATCCCCTTCCTTCTGTGAAACGCTCCTCCTTGAGACTTTCTCTCCTTTGTCCATATGATCACGTCCCTGCCCTACATCCACAGAGTATGTCCTCTGACTTGTTGATTTATTCCCAGGCTGCAGAAAAATTATTTGTAAATTGTCAGAAAAAGAAGCCTGAAATAAACTGTAAAAGGAACAGATTATGTTGTTGGGCAGATCCAGCTTGAAGTTCAAGATCTGGCATTTTCTGTATGACCTCAGGCAGGGCATCTGATCCCTCTGAACCTCAGCTTTCTCAGCACTGTTGTGGGAGTTGAATTAGAAATATATAGAAACCTATTAGCTCAGGCTCCTATATTTATTGAGCCTTTAGCAAGAGCTCAATAAATAGTAGATTGTTGTCATCGCCATCATCACATTTGTTGTGGATTGTGGCCTGTAATGCCCTGAGGCCTCTCAGAATTGAACCCATGTCTTTGACTTTTTGGGGTCATGAAACCTAAGACGCATTTTCTTTTATTCATTTGACAAACGTAACTGATCATGTGCTATCCCCTAATCTCTGGAAATAAGCAATGCACTTAAAGTAAACAGTGCCCATCCACACCTTGCAACCAATTAAGCAATTGGTCATATAGACTAACACACAGTTATACATGGAAAAATGTTCTACTAAGTGAGACTGAATATCACTTTATGAGATGAGCTATTGTGTGTGTGTGTGCACTGATTTTCACTGAGGCAATGGGTTAAGAGGAGACTTCAGTGATGCAGTATCTTAAATGGAGACCTGAAGCATGAATTAGAATTAACCAGGTATAAGGGAGGAGATGGACATCCCAGATGGAAGGCACAGTAGGTATAATGTCCCGGAGATGAAAAGGATCAAGACATGTTCAAGAGAATTAAATGACAATGTGGCTGAAGAAAATGACCAAGGAGATCATGAGTCTTTAAGTAGAGATTGGAGAGGCGGGTGTACATCAGGTCACACAGACCTTTGTGGACCATCCATGGGAGGATCTTGGTCTTTATCTGAGGAGCAACAGGTAGCCATGTAAGTGTTTAGGCAAGGAAATAACAAAAAACAACTAATATCTTTGAACACCAAACTGGCACTGGAAAATGTGTGGGAGGGAAGCAAGTATGACCGCAGGCAAACGTATACAAGGTCACTCTAGTGGGCTGGGAGAGAAGTGACCAGCTTGGACAAAGATGGTAATAGAAGTAGATCTTACCAGAATGCCCTTCGTAAGTGCTCAGGTGAGATGACTGAATCATAGACATATGGACCCACTATCTCTCAATCTATCTTTGGGACTGCCAGAATTGAGATAAAAAAGGTGGTGGTATGTGTCTCACAAATAATTAAACAATCCTGGTGATTCTTATAACCTTACAGAAGAAGCCAACCCTATGCATTCATTCATTCATTCATTCATTTCCCTATCAAATATTTATAGTTATAAGTATCTATGAGATTCCCTAGATGATATATCCTATAAGACCTTAGGTCTAGATTTGCCACCCTTAACTGAGCTTGGTTCCATTCTAACAGTATACAGATGGAATGAAAAATATTTCAAAACAAGACACCTCGAGTAATGGAGAACATATGTGAAACAGCCACAATCAACATAAACTTTGCAAGGGACAACATATTCCAGACGAAATCCAGAAAGAAGTTACTATTAACAGATTTCAGGAGGAACAAGAAAGATGGTGAGGTCCCATATGGTTGAGAAAAACCTTCTCTGGGTTCACGCCTTACGTAGTATGCTAGGTGAGTGGGTTGACTTCTAGAAAAAGGCAATCAAATGTTCTCCCGTTTCTCCTCTTTCAAGCAATAAGGGCATGCATAGCCAACACAACAGAAAAGAGCCCATTTGCCACTCTGCCTGTTCTGAAGGATCCCGGGGCTAGAGCTCACTGTGGTTTCTACTTGCTCTTTGGATAATCTAATTACCCAGGGAATCGAAAAGTGTATGCCAGCCAGATTTTTAAAAATTCCTTCCTTTAGATTCTGCTGCCACCAGCTCCTGTGACTTATATTGAAATTTTGCCCCATCTCTTGTAGTCACGTTGTTACAAATTTATTGTCTGGAGTGATGATGACATCATCTGGAGAGGGACCAGGGCTGTGGTCATCCAGCTCCTCTTTCTGCATTACATAGGCAGCTTCTTCTCTCCCCTTTCAGATCATTAATTTTTTAAAAGAGGGCTTGCTTTAAATACGCAGAGTGGTGCTTTCAGCTGTGACACAGAGAAGGTTTCCCATTTCAGAGCCTGCAACACGTGCCTGCTTCTGATTGAAGGCTGTTTGCCTGAGTGGGCATTTGAGATCTCTCTGAGTGTCTCTCCAGAAGTCATTGGACAAAGTCATGCTAAAGGCACTTGTTAACTTTGTTTCCAGTTTGGAAAGAGCAGAATTGGGGTGTGGATAATGGGCTACAAATCAGGACATTAGACCAGCTTCTTCACAGATTCATCACAGGGTGCTGATGACTTCCCGTATGGCTCAGCATCCTTCTGTGTGAAATAGGAGTGTTCTTAACAGCCATCTCCAGCTTCCAGGATGCTAGGATGACTTGGAAGTAACAAGTTATGTAAAAGCACTTTGAACTTCATACATTCTATAAGTATATGTTGAGTGACAACTACATATCAAATACTGTGCTAAACACCAGGTGTACAGGGGTGAATGAAACAAGCCTCCGTGCAAATTATGAGGCTTATAGTTGTGGAGACAGATAATATGCAAATAATTATATTGTTACAAACTGAAAAATGCACTGAAAGGAGCAGTGGGATTTCAGTGCATGGAATGGTATACTGAGGAAAAGGTAGTCAATGCAGAGTGGTCAGTGAAGTCCTCTTTGAGCCGTTGACATTGTGATAAAGGCTGGAAGGCTGAGAAAGACCCAGCCATGTAGAAGGCGTGTGGGGTGTGGATGTCTGAGCGCATACACCATGTGCACATGCATGCGCACTGGGAGAGACTGGTGTTTCATGCAGAAGAACCAAAAATGTGTGAAGGACATTAAGTGGAAAAAGGACTTCATTGTGCTCGGAGTCAAATGGAAACTTGTATGACTGGAGGCCAATATGGAGGAGACTGAAGAGTATTAACCACAAAGAAGAAATAATAGTTCTACATTTTGTAAGCAACTGAGTAAAAATGGTTAAAGTAAAATGCATCCAAACGATATATTAAATTTTCCAATTAAAGTACAGAACACTAAGGATGTGTTGGCAGGTGTTGCAAAAATGAGTGAGTCCTGGTGCCTTGTCCTCAGATGGCTCAAAATATGCTGAGGGATGGAAAGACACAAGAAGGAGGCATAAATCACTATAAATGTAAGATAAAAAAATGCTTGAAAGGCAGATATTAATAATATTATGGAGAACAAAAAAGAGGGAGAGATCACACTTTTAGGAGTGGGTTTGTAATATAAAGGAAATCTTCCTGGAGAAGGTGACCTCTAAGTTTGTTTGAGAAATGGGCCATGTTTCCACCTGTGATTCTGCCATTTGTAACCACGTTATGATCCTTTTTTTCACTTTTTAGTGAGGCATCTAGTGCAATCAACTAGAACATAAGAGTAATTAAATTTCTGGAGGTCGAGACCACTTTCCTACTCTTGTTTTGACCTGTGATAAACCAAAGAGTAAGGAGGAAGGAGACCGGAACCCCTGAGTCTGCCTTTATGCTGTTGGTCATGTGACCCCTTTGGCCTGGAATGTTAAATCTCACCCCACAGTAGTGCCTGTCCATTATTCAAAATGATAAAGGTATCTCATGCATTCATGTATTTTTCTACTCATTACCATCCCATTATGCCAGCACAGAGTCTGAAGCATCATAGACACTGCATAAATACTTGCTAAATGAGTAAAAGGCAGGGGCTTTAAAAAGTTTTAGGCAGAGGCAACAGCCAAGTCACAGGGACATGAAACATATCACCAAAAATGAAAATTATCATACTTGGCTAAAAGAAGGAGAGCCCAGAGTAAGAGGACCTGATCATGATGGGACTTGGGTTCTAAGCTGAGGATTTTGAAGTCTGATCTCAAGACGATGAAGCATCCCATTGAGGGGCTTTACACATGGCTTACAATAACACCGCCACCCAGTGAGACAGCAAACAGAAAAGCACTGGGAGGAGCGACGCGATCTGTGTTTGAACCTTCCTCTGTGGCACCCCTGTGCAAGGCGCTCTTTCCTTCTGAACACACTGTTGACATATTGCAGAATGTACATAAAAGATGGTCAGATTTCATCTCTGAACACAAATATTTTATAGGTCCTGATATTTATACTAATTGAAAAAAAATCCCTTACTCATTCAAGGCCAATGAGTTAAGATTATTTTTTAATGGGGACCTTAAGTCTAAAACCCTTAGTTTGACCATGGCTGCTGGAAAAGAAACACCTTAAAGTAAGGTGACTTTGGACTCAATTTGCCTGGGACACTTGTTCTATTGTTCAGGTTTACCATTTGCCCATTTTTCATAATGTGTTACTATTTACTAGTTGCAATTAAGTCACCGAGGAAGGTGTGGAAGAGGTCCACATTGTGTCCTGGGTTTCACCCTGGACTCATGTCACAGAGTGTGAGACACTAAATGCTGAGGTCTTCCTGGAATTTAGGAGTTCAGTCTGAGTGGCAATCATTGCCCATTTTTCTTCTCAGGCTCTTTCTACAGTTAACATAACCACCCTTCCTTTTTAGACATGGAGCACAGACACATAGCGAGGAATAAACCACACCCTTTTCGTGTCCAGAGGTGTAGGAATACAATATTCATCAGGCTGCCCCTGGTGGCCACTTGGTGTGCCATGCAGTAATGCCATGGCCCCACCGCAGGCTCTGAGACGGAGGAAGTGGCCAGGCAGGTAGGCCAGTGAGAAGTAAAGGAGTGAGGTATGCATGAAATATGTGTGGGAAATACAGACTGGGTGGTCCTTAAGAGGGGTCCAGAATGAACTTGGTACAGGGTTTTTCACCATTTACTGTATGGTGTAGATCTACAACTATATGTGGCTTTTGTTGTTTTGTAATGCTTTTTAAATGTTCAATAAATCCTTTAATTATTAATAAAATTTAAAAATCCCTTTTAATAAAACAAAAATTAAGTATTGAATTTTTGAATCTTTCAAAAAATTTTTAAAGATTGTTTTGAGACAATTTTTAGATGATGATTGGATATGGGCAGAGACAAAAATGAGGTTAAACATCATTTTGAAGAATCTAGATTTTTAGCAACCATCTTTTGAAGGAGGTCCTATTGTTAATTAGATAAATTTATATTCTGTACTGTATGGGGATGAAATCGAGAAGGTGTACAATTTTTCAGTATCTAAATTCAGTATCACTTTTTTGATGAGTCTTTGTCTTGTGAAAATACTTGTTGAAAAAGCTATTTGGCTAAATAGAGGGGGAAAAAGACAGTACCTATAAAAATATTTGTGCTGAAGTATTTGCATATTTTAATGTAAAAATAATGGAGTTGATAATTTCCTCTATTTAGCAGAAATTGCTCTGAGCTTCCTAGTTACCTCAGTATACACAGAGCCCATTTTCTCAATGTTATAGTCTATGGAAAAGAGTTAACTGAAGATGTCAACAATTTTAAATTTCTTAGCTGTAACTTTGAGATATATTACAAGAAATTTAGTGAAAATCTCAAAACTAAAAAGACCATACTAAAAAAAAAAAAACCCAAAACATTCTTTAGAAAAATGGCAGTCACCAAATTAAATACAGATATGAGAAAGTCATGACATTATATAAATATTTACTGATAAAAATTTTTTCCTATTATAGATATCAATACGTGGAATTAAAAAAATTCCTGGAAGTGTAAGTAGAGCTGTTACTTAAAAAAAATTTAATTTTTGAAAATAGCTTTTGGATAATACTATTTTATAGGTCTACCAATATATAAAACTGATTTGTCAGGCAATACATAAATATTTTTTAAAAACCTATCATTATAAATGTATATTCATATATTAATATGACAAATACTTATGCAATTGTTTTAATACTTTTAGTGATCCTTTAGTGTCTTAGTGAGCACCGTGAATTATGTGGTTATTTCCTCTAGCAGGGGTGTCCAACCTTTTGGTGTCTCTGGGCCACACTGGAGGATGAAGAATTGTCTTGGGCCACACATTAAATATATTGCAACTCATAATCACAAAAAAACCTCATAATGTTTTAAGTAAATTTATGATTTTGTGTTGGGCCACATTCACAGCCATCCTGGGCTGCATGCGGCCTGTGGGCCATGGGTTGGACACCCCTGCAAAGCCTCTTTCCTTCTTTCTATGTCTTTGACCAGATGTAGGTTGTATCATAACGCCAGACCTATTTATGGTTTCTCTGCTTTAACAAATATTGCCTCCCACCCCATTTGAACAGTTGCTTATACTTGGAAATTCGTTGGGTGATCAGGGTCTCTGGAATGGGAGTCTCACTGGATGCTGCTTCAATGGTCCTACATAAATAACTTGCTATAGAGATTTCCTAATAGAAGAGACAGGGGTGCCTTTCCATAGTAATCCACCTTCTCACTCTGGCCATGAACCGAAAGTAGAAATAGTTTCAGATATCAGAAAACTACATGCCTTTCCTCTTATTTTTACCACAAGAGAACTACTGAAGTTTTGTTCTTCCATTCACATTCATGGTATAAGGAACCTAAGTTAGGTCTATACCTTAACTATATAACATTTTACTAATATCCTCTGCATCAGTTGTCTCTCACTGGAAAACCATGCTAAAATTTAGGGATATTTAGGGGTTCAGAACACTAATTATTGGGTTGGCCAAGAGGTCTGTTTAGTCTTTTCCATAAAATAGAAGACACGTTTTTCATTTTCACCAATAACTTCATTTGTTTGGATATTTTGAGTGTGTCCACTATCTCCTGCTATTGGCTTCTAGTGGGTAGAAGCCAGGGGTGCTGCTAAACACATTCTAATGCATAAGACAGCCCCAAAGCAAAGAATTACTTGGCCAAAATGTCAATAGTACCAAGAAAGTTTGCAAACCACTTTTGACACATTTAAGCAGTCACAGCAGCTTCTCCAAACACTAAACAAATCTTTTTTTGTTTGTTTCAGTGTTTTACCTTTCTTGAAATAACAAAGCATAATATGCCCAAAATGTTGCATATATCATCTTCCATCTTCAACATTAAAATGGTTGCACAAAAGCCACAATTTTGAGATTTTTTAAAATGTACATTGATATGAAAGCTGTCACAATACAATCTAACAAAATTGTTTCAAAAGAAGTTGAAGACGACTGAGCACTACTAGAGCCATTGTACGGAAAAGATGAAATGAACTTTTTGGTCAACCCAATAATTTGCTCATGATTCTATGGGTCAGAAATTCAGGCTGGATTTTTGTTGGAGTTCACTTTTGTTTCTTCTGCTGGTATCACTTAGGGTCACTTATAATGACCACAGTTGACTGGCAATCTGATTGGAGCTGGAGTGTCTTACGGAGCCTCACTCAGGCCTGGCAGCGGGCAGGCTGTTAACTGGGAGGACTCCAGCAGGACAGCTGGGCTCTTCCATAGCGTGGCCTTGGGGTTCCAGCAGAGACAAAAGATGGAACCTCTGATGCACAAGCACTTTTCAAGCCTCTGCTTTTGTCACATTTGCTGATGGTTCATTGTCCAAAGCAATTCACATGGCCAAGCCCACATTTAAAGATGGAGAAGTAAACCCAACATCTTAACAGGAGGAGTGGCACAGACACATTGACGAAGGTAGATATACAAGGACGATGAAATTGTTGTAACTGTCTTTGCAAACAATTTTCCACATTGTCTAATTTTTGCTCACATTTAAAACATCTTAGTAATCCAATAATGGCAAATGCTGATGTAAAAGCACAAATAATGCTGCAATGAGACACATCGATGGGTGAATTCTTTCAAGTCAGTTACCCCTATTTTAGTGGAGGTAATAAATAACCACTGCCCACGTTTCAGTTTGTTGAGAGCTAGATTGATAATGCAGATATAGAAACGTCTTCAGAATCGCCAAACAGATGAGAAGGATTACCATCAATCAAAATCTAGTGCAAACCCTACCCCACCGCACTTGGTATTCCATCCCTCGCTAATTTCTTGAGTTGGCATTTTATTGGCATTTGGAGTCTGAATCACATATTTTTGGCCCTTAATTCTCTGCTGCTTTGTGTAATCTGTCAATTGCCAGATTCAACAATTCAGGATACATATGCTAAGCATCATCTAAGTGTCAAGTTTAGCTAGTTATTCGAAAGACAGAAATGAATCAGGCATAATTTTTTATTTGTTGGAGTTTATACTCTACTTCTTGACTTTGGCTAGCTAAACAACCCCAAACACACTTTCAGGGAGTTTAAACTTAGGTGTCCAGACTGGGCAGCTGAGAAGCCAGCCAAGATTGGGGGACTTCTCTCCTGCCCTCACCCATGGTCCCTTCCCACTTCACAACTCTCCAGTCATTACAGACACTATGAACATACGAGTCAAACTTCCTTATTTTGTTTGGCAACTAATGCCCTCAGAACCACATTTGTAACCCACCTTGGCAGAAAGGAAGAGGCTGTCTTATTTAAACCTGCATTCCTAGTATCCAAAACAGGTAAATGGCAGATACGTAATGTATGCTGAGAAGATGAAATGATATATTGATCAGTATGCAATATTGACACTAAATCTTTTCTGGAATGTATTTGTCCCTCCCCCCCTCCACCAGATTTATTACTTTTGTTCTTCTCTCATGTTAGAGACTGATTTCAACCAAATATTTCTATTAATCACAACATTATAAACACTGGAAGCTTCAAGTGGGCACTAAGTTCTGTCATCGGAGGTATGCAAACAATGGTTAGGTGACCAACATGGTGCAGATGGTGGATTCCAGCCCAGGCCCTGCTGCAACCCAGCTGTAAATTTACACAAATCATTTCCCCCTCTGGACCCAGTTTTCTCATCGTTTAATCTGAAGACAAGGGAGTCATCTTAAGGGAGGCAGTGTCCCCTCAGAGTCCAGCAGCCTTTCCAGGGGTTGACAAGGGCAAAAGGGTTTCCATGGCTTAGGTGATCTCATACCTTCCAAATCACCATTGACAAAATTGACCAGAGAAGGCTATGTCAACTCTTCTCCTGATACCACTTCCAGTAATAAATTTGGAGATATCTCCAGTAATGGGTGTGAGCTCAGTTTACTGGACCTGTTTTCCTCAGAAAAGCTTTATGGAGAACTGCTCTTCACAAGCAGATCCTGCTTTTATCAAGCCATATATCAGTGAGTGAATGACTGTGAAATCCCTGCCTTGCTGTGCCAGCCAAATGGATAAACAGGAAAATACAATCGTCTCACAGCGAAATCACCACTGGCACTTATATTGCTTAAGGGGGAGAGGGACCACACACTTGCATATTGTTTCAGGATCCACTCATTCATCCATCAAGCATCTTTTTGCACGCTCCCTCCCTTCAGGTACTGTACCTGCGGGTCGGTGTACGGGTAGGGTGTAGTGGAGAAGGTGTGTGAGGAAAAAAGGATGAATTTTCTTCAGACCAAGTCTTGGAAGGGTTTAAACATAAGTGGGAGGGATAAGATGTGCACAGAGAGAGTTTATTTTGTCCTTTGGCAGAGTCATTTCCACATTGTTTGTTATTTAATTGTTAATTTATCAATTTATTCCTTTGGACAGCTATTAACTGTTTCAGGGCACACACAAAAAAAATGACTTGCTTATTTTCCTGGCCATCCTAGTCTAAGTTGGCTGCCTCTACTTCCCTGCCAGAACATTTCTGAGATCGGGTGTTGGAGTCAACCACATCCTCCTAGTGGTCCATGAGAAGAAACAAGAGGAAAAGACTAAGCATGTCTTTTTTAACTTTGTATTTATCGCTTTATTTATCAAACAGTGATAGGACTCCTATTCTGTATAAGGTACATTTCTAGGCATAAAGTGTCTAGCAATGAATAGAACAGCTAATATTCTAGTGACAGAATCAGACAGCCTATGAATAGAAAAATATGGAGCAAGTCCGAGGATGATAGGAGGAAAATAGATCAGGCAAAGGATAGAAGGAATCAGCATGGGCGGTGATTGCAATTTTATGTTATGTAGGGAGAGAAGGTCTGACAGAAAGGTGCATTGAAGCAAAAACCTGAAGCTGGTAAAGGGAGACGCAGGTTGCTATTCGAGAAAAATCAACTGGGCAGAAGGAGGAACAAGTACAAAACACAGAGGTGGGAACATGTTCAAGAAACAGAAAGTTCCATGTGGCTGGGTGGATGTGAGGGAAGGTAACAGCAGGGATGAGGATTCAACTCACATGGGACTTCAAGGCCATTGAGGGCCATGACCTTTCACTCTGCGGCAGATCCCCTAGTTGTAGCACAGCCCTTGGTGCTAAAAAAATATGTGTTGAATGGATGTGGAGTCATATTCCTGAGGCAGGAATAGCAGTCAAAATATCTGGTTTCCATACCCAGTTCACCCAACATTCAGTGGTTTTGGGCTGGGCGGGTGAGGAGCTGCTGCTGGATGAAGTGGTAAGGCACTCACAAGCTCAAACTTTCCACCCGAAGAGCTGTGAGAGAGGAACCAGCCAAGAAGATGGGTCCAGAGGACTGACAGATAGAAGCAGTGCAAGGGGCCATCTAAGAGTTAACACTGTACAGAGAGGTTCTGGAGAAAAAATGAAAATGAGAAGTGTAGGATGAGGAGAGGGACATCCCCAGGAAACAGAGTAGCATATGAAAGCATAAAGGGTAGAGAACTTTTCAATGAAACTGGAACAGTCTAGTAGGGATCAAAGGATAGGTAAAGGAGAAAAATAGGTGGATATGATGTGTGGACTGTAGGTTGTGGCGAGATAACAAAGACTTTGAGTACCAAGCTCAAATATCAGTAGGGAAAGAAGAACCATGGATAGTTTTGGACCAGGTAAGTGACAAAGCCAAAGACTCAATAGCAACCAGCTCTGGTCTAGTAAGGAAGGGGAAGCCAGTCAGGGCGATGTTGTGGTGAGATCTGATCTGTGCCTGTAGCTGAAGCAGCAAAGAAACTGAGCAAAGGGAACACAGGAAACAGAGAAGAAGGCAAATCCCTATGACTTAAGAACACATTATGTGGGGCAAAAGAATTCTCCCAGCCCACATTCTCTGCAGGTTTTCCTAATAATTGTTTATGTTCAAATATTAATCAGCATGACTTGTTCATTTCCTCGCCTTCTTCCCTTAGGGAAGTGATTTAGAATATTTCAAAAACTCCCACACTTTCAGAAAGGCACATCAAGTGTGTGCTGTGGCTCAAGTAGATGTTTCTTAAATGCAGACTCCAAGCAAGGATTATTCAAAAGTGACTGGAGTGTGAAGATTTATCAGAAAGGCCTGAAGTAGTGCAAATGTCAAGGCACTGAAAGGTGTTTTCTGATGTTAAATTACCTCTGATTTGTGATACACAAGAAAAAAGAATGAGGTGCTCCTGGGACATTTTTCTCAGGACAGGCTGTCGTACTAGGAGGAAGAGATGTGGAAATATGCAACCTGAGTTCAAATACCAGCTGCTACACTTACTAGCTGTGTGACTTCAGAAAAGTGCATTAATTTTTCTGGTCTCCACTAGCTGGTGAGTGAGAATAACCTCCAACAGGGTGTGCACACTCTCTCAGGCCCATACATCATGGTCACGACTGGCCACAATTTGGGTGGTCCACATATACAAACACACATGATTATTACTGCTAGTAAACAAACAGTGTGGTGGGTAGGACACAATCTCATTCATGGCAGCCTAAGGGCCACTGCCATGAGCACCTCCACATGCAGTGAACCGGGCTATGTAGTTGGCCTACCTTGCTAGGCAGGAGGACTAACTCTAGGACACAGGGCAATTAAGTGGCACAGGTGAGAGATGAAGCTCAATCAAGCTGTTGCCTCTACACAAGAGACACCTTGGAAATCACCTGGTTCAAACTCCTCCCTTAACAGAGGAAAAAGAAGTTCAAGTAGATAAAATGATTTGCTCACAAGCCCAAAAGTAATTACTGGTAGACCTGAAACTAGTATCAGGGGTACCTGAATTTCAGGTGAGGACACTTTCCATCCAACACCCTCTCCCTTACACGTTCTCACCAAAATGAACCCATATCTGAACTTATTTTCCATAATCTCTTCCCATTCACTATAAACCATGGCGTAATCTAAGAATCTACCTCTTTCTCTGCATGGTCATTTTCCCCCAAACAGACCCTGGGTTTTCATCCATGACTTCAGTGTGAACTTAGTGTACCACTGATGACAAAACCAAGACAGGAAGGTGCCTCAGGTTCCCCTTAAGATCCCACTGGACACGATTCATCAACAATAACATCCTTCCTCCCAGGATAAATGCCGCCTCTCAATTTCCACCTGAGGCCTGATTTCGCTGGGTAGGGTTTTCTGTGGGCAATGTGTGGGATGGATAGGGGAGGGTTAAAATAGCCAAGCCACAGGAGGTTACTCCTAAACTTCGCCTCCTAAGTTCTAATATCCTCATTCTTTTGTACTGAAAATCATGCCCTATCCAGAAAATTCTCAAGAAGAATTAGTTGCTAGGTTATGGGAGTAGTTAACCTTTCCAGAATTAACCTGAAGCTAGAAGATGCCTGGCTGGGAACTTGGCATATGATATATCCCTCTTAAATCTGAAGTCCAGCTCCCAAACTCAGAGAGTGATAGCTACTTGAACCGGATCTAGTCAGACCACATCTGAAGTGTTGCATTTCATTTCAAACTATGCATTTATTTTTCAAAAAGAAAGTATATTTATTGATTGCTTCTTAATATAAGAAGTAATTTGTGCTTATTTTAAGACTTTCAAGGAGCACCAAAATATATAAAGTAGAAACTAAATGTCCATCACCAATAATTCTCAATTCACCAGAAATAACAACAATTAATGGATTGAACTTAAAGACTTTTTCTGTGTGTGTTTGACTGTATTTTTTTCCTTAGGAAAATAAGATTATAAACAACTTGTGATTTTCAAATAGATTGTACTTCCCCTTCTACTTCAATATTTATGGATTCACTCTTATTTTTTAATAGATTCATTGATTTATTGCCTTTTGATTCATTCACTACTTAGTTAATTTTCAATAGTATTTACTGAACACCTACTATGTGCCTTGCATTTATAATCAGGGCTGATCTATTGCAAGTGACTGACAAAACTACCATGTTCACGGGACAGGGGTGAGATGTGGGGTATGGGTATCAAGTGATGTATCTGCTGATATTAAAAGAGGAAAATAGGAGTAATAGTAGCCTGGGTGATAATTAGACCAGGGACTAAAATCATTCTGCACAGGCTTTCCTTAAACGTTCAGGTCCAGTTTTTTGTTCTTTATTTTGGCTACATCTCATCTTACAGCTAGACTCTTTCCAGGTATGTGTTAGGAGTTGAGAGGTTTTGGCTACTGAATGGCTCCAAACATCTTCCTAGCATAGATTCCAAACAACAGAGCTCTCCTCTGTTGAGTACATACAAACTGCTGTGGCTTGTCTCTGGCCAATACTTGACCTTCAGCATCAATAGATCAATGTCAGCAGCAGCATCACTTTGAAACCTGTTGGGAATGAAAATCCTTGGGCACCACCCCAGGCACACTGAATCAGGAACTCTGAGGTGAAGCCCAGCAATCTATGTGTTCAGAAGCCCTCCAGGTCATTCTGATGCACACTCAAGTTAGTAAACCACTGTTTTAGACCAAGTCATTGTGTCAAAGGAGATGGAATACAGTATCTGATCATTTCCTTTTCACATGCTCACCCCTGTGGTCTAGAGGGCAAAGTCCTGTAATTGATAGAACCACTATAATCTCCCAAAATTTCTGGTTTGGAGGTGGTTTCCAAAGGCCAAGACAAGGAGTGTGGATTTCTACTATCAGAGCTGAGAAGAGGATCCCAGATGGACGAAAATCTCAGATGTTCACAGCACCATGAGAAATACTTGGGAATCCATCCTGAAAGCAAGGGGAACCTACTGAAGCGTTTTCAGCACGCTTCAACCCAATCAAATTTGTATTTAAATGACAACGATGACTGCAGTGCGACCTTATGACAGGGGAGTCAGGCAGAGAGAGCAGTTAGGAGACCACTGCAGTTATCTAGTAGTGACAGTGGACAAGTAGAAAGATTGAGAAATATTTAAGAAATATATACAGAGAGAGAGGTGGAGAAATATTTAGGAAATGGATTCAACAGCAGCCAGTGGTCCATTGGACTTGGGGCATGAGGGAGAAGAAAATGTGGGGCCTGGCTCCATCAGAAGGCCTGTGCGCAGACTGGGGCAAAAGGAGGTTTCCAGTCATGAGTATGGAAAAAGACATGCAGGTTATGCTCATTACAAATCTTTACTTACCGCCCCCTCCAAAATGTCACAATGGCACAGCAAACCTATTTTTGCCCCCTACTGTATATTGTTTCCTGTGCCTTGAAATTCCCTTCTCTGCTCTCTTTAACTGGCAAAATGTTACTCCCTTGTCAGATCTTAGCTTAAGTGTCTCTTTTCCTGGGAAACCTGATCCTCTAGTCTCTCTCCTAATGCTGTTTAATTTCCTTTCATATCACTTGTCCCAGTTTATTAAATTATTTTCATTCACATAATTATTTCTTTAATATTTTAGATCCTCTAAAATTCTGTATCATCACTGAAAGCAGGAGCTATTTCCTCTCAAGGGACAGAACAGCCCAGCCCTTAAGTACATGAAGTCTGGAGCCAGACTGCTTAGGTTTAAATCTTGATTCTGCTTCTGGCCACCTGTGTGACTGCATGCAAGGTACTTAACTTCTCCGGGCCTCAGTTTCTTCATCTCCTAAGTGAGTGTGCTACTAGTCTTACATAATGGACTTGTTGTGTAAAATAAATGAGGTAACACATGCAAGCCCTTAGAAGAGTACCATGTGTATAATAAGAACTAGCTTAGTGATAGTTGCTTTCATCGTTCTCTTCTTTGTCCCTAGCACCTATTCCAGTGTGTCATCTAGTAGGCACATGGCAAATGTTTTAAGATGAATGAAAAGTAAACAAAAGTCTTTCAGGTACGAGTACTGTATGAATGTGGGCCCTAAGGACTTAGTAGGAGGAGTGTTAAAAGGTGGGTGTGGTTAAGAGGGCAGGCAAGACATACTACCCAAAGCCGTCTGTAGATTTCAATGCAATCCCCTTCAAAATACCAAAGTCATTCTTCACAGATATAGAAGAAGCAATCTTAAAATTTGTATGGAACTGCAAAAGACACTGAGTAGTTAAATCTATGCTATGGACAAAAAGCCAAAAGTATCATGCTTCTGGATTTCAAACTATTCTAAAAAACTACAGTAATAAAAACAGTATGGTAATGGCACAAAGACACATACATCAATGCATCAGAATAGAGAGCCTAGGATTAAGTCTCAGCATATATAATCAAGTAATATTTGACAAGAGAGCCAAGAATAGCAAATAGGGACAGGACAGTCTCTCCAACAGTTGTTGGAGAGTTGTTGGTAAAACTAGAGGAACACATGCAGAATGATGAGATTGGACCCCTGTCTCACACCACTTACAAAAATTAACTTAAAATGGAAGAAAGACTTAAACATAAAACCTAGTACCATAAGACTCCGAGAAGAAAATATAGGGAAAAACTGCACCCATATTGGTCTTGGCAATGAGTTTTTTAACCTGAAGCCAAAAGCACAACGACAAAAGCAAAAATAAACAAATGGGAATACATGAAACTCAAAAGCATCTGTGCAGCAAAAGAAACAATTAAAAAACCTACCGAATGGAGAACTTTTTTGTAAACCATTTATCAGATAATAGGTTAATATCCAAAATATATAAAGAACTCAGTCAGTTTAATGACAACAACAAAAACAACCTGATTACAAAATGGGCAGAAGAGCTAAATAGACATGTTTTCTAAAGAGGACACCAAAATGGCCAACAGATATGTGAAGAGATGCTCAACATCTCTAATCATCAGGGAAATTCAAGTCAAAACAACAATGAGATCTTACCTCACACCTGTTAGAACGGCAATAATCAAGAAGACTAGAGACAAGAGGTGTTGGAAAGAATGTGCTGGAAAGAGAACATTGTTGGTAAGAATGTAAATTGGTTCAACCATGTTGGGAAACAATATGGGTTTTCCTCAAAAAATTTAAAAAAGATCTACCATACAATTCAGCAATTCCACTTCTGGGTATATATCCAAAGAAAGTGAAAACAGGATTTCCATGAGCTATACACACTCATATTTATTACAGCATTATCTGGAATAGCCAATGTATGGAAACAATCCATATGCCCATCAACAGATAAATGGATTTAAAAAAAGATGTGGTATGTTCTTGTATATGCAATGGAATATTATTCAGCCATGAGAAAGGAGGATAGCCTCCCATTTACAACAAAATGGATAGATCTTGAACACATTAAGGCAAGCAAGATAAGTCAAAGAAAAACAAGTACTATATGATATCACTCACATGTGGAATCAAAGAAAGTTAAACCTGTAAGAAACAGGGAGTAAAATGGTGGTTACCAGGGGATAGGAGTGGAGGGGTAAGAGTGATGATATTTAAGGGTACAGACTTACAATGAATAGTAAATAAGCCATAAAGACTTAATGCACATTATAATAAATGAAGTCAATAATATAATTATACAATGGGGTAAATATCACTATATTGGCAATGGCATGGCAATATAAAAATGTATCAAAGTAAGAGGCTGTACACCTTAAATTTATACAATGTCACATGTCAAATTTACTTAATTTATTTAAAAAAAGGAAGCAGGCAAGGTCATGAAGTTATTTCAAATGATGTCTGCTTAGGAGATAAAAAAAAAAAAGATGTTGAGAACTGTTGGAAATGTGAGTGTGAGGCAGGGACGAGAGCACTGAGGAGTTCTATTTGTTTTCCAGCACTGTTGTGAAAAGGTACTACAAACTGGCTGGATTAAAACAGCAGATATTAATTGTCTTATAGTTCTGGAGGCTGAAAGTCTGAAATCAAGGTATTGGCAGGGTTGTACTTCTTCAGAAGGCAACGGGGACGAACATTTCTTGCTGCTGCCAGCTTCTGATAGCCCCAGGTGTTCTGTGGCTGCAGCAGAACTCGAATCTTTGCCTCCTTCCTCTCATGGCCATCTCCTCTATGCTTGTGTCCAAATTCATTCTTCTTATAAGAATACACGTCATATTGGATTAAGGGTCTTCTCTACTCCAGTATGAACTTGTTTTAACTAATTACATGTGCAACAATCCTATTTCCAAATAAATCTGCATTCTTGGGAAATGGGAGGTTAGAGTTTCAACATATCTGTATAGGGGACGCAATTTAACACAAACAGGGGTGATATCCATTTGGGGAGTAACCAGCACTTAGATACTATTTAGAGCCATGGCAACAGAGATGAATATAGCCCAGTGGTTAAAAGTACAGGCTCTGTAGTCAGACAGACGTGGGATTGACTCTTGTCTCCACCACCTATTAGCGAAGACCTTCAGCAAGTTGCCTAAGCTTTCAAAGACTTACTTTCCTCACTTATAAAATAGAGATAATAAAAGTATATACCTCTGGGTTTCTTATAAATATTAAAGGAGGGAGTGACTATAAAGTGGTTAGTGTACTGCCTATCACAGGGTAAGTGTTCAGTAAATGGTGTCTGTTAGCTAAGATTTCCTTGGGAGAGAATCTTGTATAGAGAGGATGAGCAAGAAAGAGGAGGGAGAAATTAGTCCTTAACCAAAGGGAAGCACTCTGTCTTAGGTTAGAAGTAACAGGAAAGCAACTGAGATGGTAAAAATTACTAGAAACTATTTTTTTGGTGTGTAGGGTGTATTCATCCCAAGAATTTAACCCTGGGCCTGGCCTATGACAGGTGACTTAATATGGACATACTAAGTTGAATAAATAGGGAGGACATATTTAGCTGGCAGAAGAGGAGTATTAGGGTAGGTAGGTAAAAAGTTAGGGAAAGAAGACTGAAAATTACCTGTAACTCTCTGAAAGGTTCTCCTTCAGAAGACAAATTATGCCTGCTGTGAGTGCAGAACCAGAACTGAAGAACGGATATTATAGGGAGAACCACTTTTACTCAGTACTAGAAAACATTTGCTGAGGTTCTCACACCTTGGTGCCTGCAAACAGTGATGGATAGCACCTTCCAAATCATTTACAGGAGGTGTTACTGGACTGGGGAGATGGTGGGTTAGAGGCCTGATGAGTTTCTGTCTACCTACGATTCCAAATTAATAAAGAGGCCATAAATAAGGAACATTTATTAGATGAAAGGAACATAATAGAAACTATTTAAGAAAAGGAATTAAGCGATATGAAAATTCCTTCCTAATTTAGTTTTAAACCCAACCCTACTTCCAAAGGCCAAAGGTACCAGTCATTGATTTCATGTCATACTTAATTTCTTTTATGTTAGATTTTTATAGAGGAGAGCTAGCAGTCTTTGGGAAGCACCTCTGGATTAAAACAATAATCTTTAATTCTGTAAGTAAAAGCTAATGGTTATGTTAATATCCTTTAATAGAAAGAGAGACAAGTCAGGCTAGCAAAATAGATTTTACTTCCCATCCTTTCTGATAAGGCATAAAACAGAGACCAATTGGTGGCCAGTCACAAGGTGAAGTTAATGATTTTCAGAGCTGTGAGGACAGTCTTAGAGAGGCATGGAGAAGGCTGAGAGAAAGAAGTAGGGAGTCCCGTATTTTAAAGCTCCTTCTGAAGTGAATTCTACAATGTGCCGGTCAGATTCCTCTTTGGAAATGCAAGACTTATTCTTGAAGTTGCTGGGAATGTTGCTGACCAATAATTCTCAGTTGTCATGCCTCTTAAGAAATTACCCTGAGGGAGCAGGAACACTTCACACAAGGGTGTCCTCACTTCCTGAGGCAGCCCTCATCCAATGATTAGTCAATGAGTATATAAATAGGCCCGACTTCCCTTCTTTACCAAGGCCATCTCTGAAGGGCAGTCTCAGTTTCAGAGCTCTCCCTGGAGTTGGTTGAAGCTTTTGTTGAACTTGATTTCAGCTCTCCCTCTGTTTAATCTTGCCATCTCCAAGGAAGTTGAAAACATGACCTTAGTGAACATTCTGCATGCCAGTCTTCATCTCAAAGTCTGCTTCCTAGCAAATGAACCTGCTCTACTTTTTTGTGAAGTCTTGCCTCCTTTCAGTTATCACCCTATTTTTCTGTTTGTCTTTATAGCAAAGCTTAAAAGATTATTTATATCTATTATCTATTAATCTTTCAACGAACACTTAAGTTATTTCTGTGGCTTGCCTACTGTCGATAGAGCTGCAATGAATATGAGAGTGCAATTATCTCTTTGAGATCTGATTTTAATTCTTCTGGATGAATATCAAGAGGACCCTTCCATATAGCTTTCTGTAGTGGCTGGACCCTTTAAACCAACCTTGTGGCAATAGTTAACAACACTGTATTGTACATATAAACATTTGTTAAGAGGGTAGATCTCATTTTGTGTTCTTACCACACACATGCACTGTTTTCACTTCTCACCTTCCATTCTCTCTTGAACCCATTTCAGTCAGCCTTTTGCCACTAACACGCCTTATAAATTGTTCTTGTCAGGCTTACTACAAGTCATCTTGCCAAATCTAGTGGTCAAATCTCAACCTTCATCTTAGTTCATCCCTCAGCAACATCTGTCAAAGTTGAACACTTCCCTCTTCTTCTTAAGACACTGTCTTCAGTTGGTTTCTAGGATGTCATACTTACCTGGGTGTTCTCTCCTCACTGATTGCTTCTTCTGAGTGTTTTTTGGTGGATCACCTCATCTTCCCAATCTTTAAATGTTAGGAAACCCTAGAGCTTATCCTTGACCTTCTTTTCTTCTTTATCTATACTTATTCCCTACGTTAGGAGTTGGCAAGCTTTTTCAGTACAGGGCCAGATAGTAAATATTTTAGGCTTTGGTGCTCTATGATCTCCGATGCGAGTATTTCCTTCACTCTGCCAGTGTAGCACAAAAGTAGCCATAGACATTAAATAAAAAAAAAAAAAAAATCAGTGCAGTTGTGCTCCAGTACAATCTTATTTACAAAAGCAGTCAGCAATCAGACTTGGCCCAAAGGCTATAGTTTCATACCCTCTATTCTAGATAATCACACCTGTACTACAGCTTTAAATATCAGGTATAAATTCCCTACATTCAAGATTCTGTTATCTAAGTTGCCACTTGACAACTTCTCTCAAAAGTAACATGAAGTAAAAGAAATCTCTTGACTTTTATCCATTTATTATCCCTGAACCTATTTCTTGTAGGTGTTTTCCATCAGGAAATGGCATCACTATTTACTCAATACTGATATCACCTCACTACCTCCTTCCTCCATTACTGACTAACCTACCTGGATGACTTTAATCATGCTACACAGCCTTTCCACTTTACCTCTAACACCCCATAGAGTCTAGTTTTTGCATAACTAAAGCATACTTAAAAAAAATTACATCTTGACATTTTGTTACTTGATACTGTTCAACAGCATTCCATCTCATTCATAGTAAATTTCAAACCTCTTACCAAAGTCCAGAAGGTCCTAATGATACGGCCTCTCCTCACCTTCTTGGCCTTATGGCCTATTTTCTTTCTTCTTGCAAACTAAATTTCAATATGAAAATTATCTATAAAAGTTATTTGACATAAAAATATTTTTAGATATACATGCTCTTGAAGAATTTACCTCCTATTTTTTCAAGAATCTATTGCAGGATACGCTCCAAAAAATTGAGGAGGTAAGTCAGAAAAGAGGAAGACAAAAACTCAAGAACATTGGACCTAATACAGGAGAGGAAAATGGAATCATCAGGATGATGAAAATGAAAAACTTCAGGATGACAGATAAATAAACGACCCAGGGAATAACCAATTCAAATAGAAGCCAGAAGACAGAGACTTTTAGATGGGTTATATTCCAGTTTAAAAAACCAGAAATGATTGAAAAATGAAGTGTTTTTGTTCACACTGAAAGAAGTTTTGTGGTTCTATTGAAACTGTATGCTCAATAGAACCACAAAACTTCTTTCAGTGTGAACAAAAACACTTCATTTTTCAATCATTTCTGGTTATTCAAAAAATTATGGTACATATACACAATGGAATACTACGCAGCAGAAAGAAAAAAAGAAGTACTAAACTTTGCGACAGCATGGATGGAACTGGAGAGCATCATGCTAAGCGAAATAAGCCAGGGGGCGAAAGACAAATACCATATGATCTCACCTATAAGCGGAACCTAACCAACAATGCAAAGAAGCAAGGAAAATATGACCAGCAACACTGAAAGGAAAAGAAATCAACAGAGACAAGAGGGAAGGCGGGGGCAGGGAAAGGGAAGGGAAGGGGAAAGTCAAGGAACATATAGCAAGGACTCATGGACAAAACCAAAGGGGAAGAGCTGAGGGAGGGAAGGTGGGAGGGGGCAAGGGAAAGAGGTGGGGGGAAGGCAGAGACAAATGTATTTAAAAAGTAAATAAATTAATTAAAAAAAAAAGAAAGAAACTGTATGCTAATTTAATGGTAGACACTTTAAAAACTGATAAAATTGTAAGGAGACAATTATTAACTCCAACAAAAGCAAATAGAAATGATGCAAAAACAAAATATAATCATAGTATACATACTGGTGGCTCATGTGGGTCAAATAGTTACATAACTAAATAACTACATGATATGAATGCAATTTTAGCCAATAGAATTTTAAAAAGTTTGGTACAGCAGTAAGGTATTTAATGTAATTATATTACAGATCCATCAGAGTGTTTTAGGTATTACTGTGATATGATTACATTTAGAGTGTTTTAGGTATTAGGTGATATGATTATATTTAGGTCATGATTAGAACATGTATGTAAATCCATATGAGTTTGTGAGAAAAATATGAATTCTCATCTTTTGTAAGCAAGAAGTGAAAGGAAAACACCTACATCCATAAAACAATCCAAACTTAAAAGAAATTGAGTGTTAAAATTGAGTGTTAAAAGGAGATTACTGCCTCTTTTAAAAAATGTTTTGGTTTTTATAAAATACATAGTGTATTGATTTCATAAATATTCTTAAGAACTTAAAAAGAACAGAATAAATCTATCAAACATATAAGACAATTCTGACTTCTCTTGTGCCAGACTAAATTTGCCCCCCAACTTTCTTTTTTAAATTAGAATGAAATGACAACATGCAAAGTACCTGGTGCACAGTAAGCCATCACGAAACATATCTAATTCCTTCATTACCATAAATAAGGGGTAAAATACCAGGTTGGAATTTTAGTTTGGTTAATAGCATTCGGCTTGGTTATGAAAAAGAAATTAGTTTACAAAAATCTTCTTTTCATAAAAGAATTACTATACTTAAGGAGTGGTAACAGATCTTTTGCCAGCTTCAGTAAGACTGTGACTAGACTAACAGTAGATGTTCCTCTCCCCATTCTCAGTCATCAACTTTCTAGCCATTCATCATTTATTGTGCTGCTGAGAACCCTGCAGGAGTTCAGAAAACAATTGCCAACAGACTGTCTTGCTAGGATGAGCTATGGCACCAGAAGAGAGAAGGAAGTGAAACTGATTTGTAGAAGGCCAATTTTTACAAAGCACAGTTTCATAGGATTAGTTACAACAATTCAATTTCCCAAGTAAAGGTAAAGGGCTTACCAAGTAACAAATTACCCTTTCAAAGAAGGAGAAAATATCTAGCTGTTGGATGATAATACGATTTCACTTTTACACATTTATAGAGAGAGACTGTGTTTTCCAAGAAGCTATATTATGCTTCAGAAATATGTATCTTCTCTGATGGAATGTATTCTTTCATGAATTACAACCACTCTTCCAAAACTTATTGATGGTGAAGCCACTTGTGACTCACCAAAACATGATAATTTGTGACTGCTGCTCATAGAGACCCATATGTCTGAGAAACATGCTCTTCCAAATATAGCATATTTGAATTGTTTCTGCTACTGATGAACCTCTCTATTAAACCCAAAGATCAAAGGCTGTGGGTGGCCTTGCTTTAAATTTGTTTTTAAGAAAGGGGGCAATGAGGTCTAGTTGCATCTCCCCCCATGATAGAAATGACCTGACATTAGGGATCAATTATTTTATTCATTAAAAATATACCAAAGACCTTTTTGGTTCAGGCATTGGTATGCATGAGGATGAAATGCCATGAACCCTGGTGTAATGGGGGTGCAAGCACACAAACAGATAATCGTAAAACTCTGTGGAGAGAATCATGATAAAGAAAAGCAAAAGCTATAATGGGAAGACTAAGATGAGGGTCTAACCAAGCCTAGGAACATTGATGCATAAAGGAGAGAGAGAGAGAGAGTTAGTGGGAGCTTCCTAAAGGAGTACCTAGACCAAATCAGGTCCATGAAAGGCACATTAAACATTTCCTCACTAATTGCCCTCCCAAAAAATATCATCAAGTTATTATCAGCTGTAGTGGTGGCAATATTTTATTATCATTGTCATTTCATTTTTAAAATGTGAAAACGGATGGTTAAAGTGAAATCACTTACCGCATCGGTTACTTTCAAAGCATTAGAGAGCTTCTAGAAACACAGCTATAAAATCTCACATAACTGACCCAGAAAAAGTCTAACACAAATCCCTTTTGCTGTGACCTGAGCAATTTCCAAGGAGAAATAAGAAATACTTAATTCAGGACAGTAGTGTAATTAATTAGAATTAATTGTCTGGTTTCAATAAAGTTATTGTTATTTACTTGGTGCCCGGTTTAGGTTCTCAAGAATGTGTAATTAAATGAACATATCTCCAGCCTTTGAAAATATTATAGGTATTGATGGTAGAGCCTGGAACAATCATCAGGTCTTAATAATGTTACTTCCCTTCTCTTTGCTCTGTCTCCAATACCATCAGCCATCACATTCATATACATTTTTATAATGGTACCCTTATAGCTCCCCACCTCATCTTTTGCCTCCCTTTTCATCTGTTCAGTATAACTAGAATGATCTTTGAAAATACATAGGTTCACTCCGATTTTTAACAAGGAAAATTAAATGTATCCTTGATCCCATCTTCTTTCTAAAATCAACAGAATTCAATGAACACAGAAAGAGAAACAAACTATGTTTTCCTCTCATTTTTATACCCCTACACACAAGTGCACACACTACATATTGCATATTAGAAGGGATTAGACGGTGAGTTGGTTCCTGCTTGTGACACTTCTAATCACCACTAATTTTCCACAAAAAAAAAATGATAAATAAAGACAAAAAAACTAACCTTATTCCACGACGACAGCAATACAAGAAAGTCAGCATAGGATCTAAAACAATACCTGCAAGAATGAAAGGGAAAAGAAGCTTGCAAAGGAAAGACAATTGAAGAATGCCCTCCAAAATCATACCATAAATGAAGTAACATTTGTTACCAAACATTTTTGCAGCATTTATAAAACACATATACAAATACTTATGAATTAAGTGCTCAAAAATATTTATGGACTCAAGGAACGACAACAACAAGATAAATGAACTGAACAACAAGGCCAAGAATAAAACAAAAGTAAAAACTATAACTGTCACTGAAACTTGCAAAGTACCATCTGTACTGGTGGAAATTATGCTAGACCTATGGAACTCATGTATTTCATACTTGAGAAAAGTGACCTAAATGAATTAAAACCAGTTTTTAAAAATTAGGGAAAAATGTTTATAGAAGACCAACAAAAGTGACAAAACATACATATAACTGGTGTCACTAAGAGCACAATTAGGATAAACGAAAGAAAAGCAAAGTAAATATCTTATACATAACTCTTTTGTTTAAAACTTCAAAATACTTCCCATTCCTGTCAGAAGAAGCTCCATTGTGCTAACATATTTCTTCATGGCATATCATGGTAGATATGGCTGGAGAGGTTAAGTAGGGGCTCCATGAGGTAGGCCCTCGTAACTTAAATAGGAATTCATTACAGTGAGTGCGATGGGAAGCCATTGAGTGTTCTGCGAAAGGGCACGACATCTTTGTGTTTTAGGACAGTAATTCTGCCTGTTGGGATAGAGGGAGAGAAGGGAACTTATAGACGCCTTAGTGATTCTGCCTACCTTAGAGTAAAACACATAGTAGACATTCAAGACTGTATTGTGGACTTGAAGGCAGCTATCCCACCTTGAAATGTTTTCACAAAAGCCTTCCATTAGTCAAAAGGAGGAAAATTTCTCCACATTCCACGTGAAGCTTCTCCTAAGAAAATTATTTATTTCAGAATTCCAAGTTGGCCAAGGGTTTATTTGCTAATGTGGCTTTGACTTTGTATGACAAATATTTTTAAGATGCATTTTCAGAGTGTTAATAGAAAATTTCCATACATAGGACTCATCACTATAACCCAAGGCCCAACATCTAATTTTAGGAATCCATAGCCACTTGGTTAGAGTGTGCTTGCTCTCAAACTTTCAAAGAATTCTTCTCTTGAGTGCTACCAAAAATGTTCATACATGGAGATAGTGCCCCAATCTCAGTTGTATTTCTTGCATCCCACTTTTATATGTTATTATTTTAATGAAGACCAGTAGACTCTCGAATGCTTTCCTTATTGGCCTAAGCAGTGAATACACACTGATCTTGAATGAAATAAGAAGTATCATTTTCCCAGAAGCAACAAAAATTAGACCAGAAATGTGTAAACCTCCTCACTTCTATGATCTAGATTAACTAGTTTCTTGAGAATCAAGAGCACCAATTAAGTAATCAGACAGACTAATCCACTTAATAGCTGTATAACTTTGAGAAAAATTTTTATAAACTCTTTGGGTCTCAGAATCATCATCCATAAAATGGAGATAAAACTAACACAGTTTTTATAGGGCTATTAGCAGTATTAAATGAGAAAATAGTTTTAAATTACCCAATATAGTTTCTGATCCATATTTAAGGGTTCAATAAAAATAGGCATTACTGTTTACAAGATCATTACTGTTATTACTGTCTCCTGTGCTAATGTATAACTTGTCATCTTGCACTTAAAAGGCATTAATAAATGTTTGTGGGATTTAATTTTCTAGATACTAATTAAACTGAAAATATATTTTATTTAAAACAATACAAGCAATACAAAATAGGTCATATTTATAATAATGATGGCTAGTTAACATGAAATTCTGATAAATCAATAAATTGTTTATTTACTTTATAAACAAGATATTGGGCAAAGATATTTGTGTGGACAGAATCACAATCCTTAGAAGAGGTACTGGAGTTTTTCTAAAGGTTTTCTTTTTTCAGTATAATATTTATTTCTTTTATAAAGTTCTATTGGTGTCTATGTCTTCTTCTATGAATTTTATGGTTTCAGGTATAAGATTTAAGTCTTTATTTTGAATTTATTCTTGTGCCTGGTGTAAGAAAGTGATCTAGTTTCATTTTTCTGCATATATATGTCCAATTTCCCCAACACCATTTATTGAATAAACTATCTTTAGCCCATTTTTTGTGCTTTCTTCCTCTGTTGAGTAGTAGTTGACTCAAACTACTTTATATATATAAATATATAAAGGTGTATATTTATTTCTGGGCTATCTATTCTGTTCCACTGATCTTTGTGTCTGTTTTTATGTCAGTACCATGCTGTTTGATTACTATGGCCTTAGAGTATATTTTGATATTAGGTAGCATGATTCCTCCAACTTTGTTTTTCTTTCTCAGGATTGCAATTGTTATGCAGGACCTCTTGTAGTTACATATACATTTTTGAAATATTTGTTCTAGTTCTGTGAAATATGTCATTGGAATGTTGACAGGAATTTTTCTGACTCTATAGATTGCTCTGGGTAGCACGGACATTTTAATGATGTTAATTCTTCCTATCCATGAACACAGTATGTGCTTCCACTTAGTTGTATCTTCTTCAATTTCTTTCTTCAGTGCCTTATAATTTTCCAAGTACAGGTCTTTTACACCCTTGGTTAGGTTTACTCCTAGGTATATAAATACCTAGGAGTAAACCTAGGTGAATAAATGCTAACATAAATAATTGCTTTGTTTTGAAGAAATTTTGAATGGGATTGTTTTCTTAATTTCCCTTTCTGTTAGTTCATTATTGGTATATAAAAATGCAGTTGATTTCTGGATATTACTTTTGTATTATAATAATATTTTATCAGATATATCTCCCCAGGCAAGGTAAACAAAAGAACAAATAAACAAATGGGACTACATCACACTAAAAAGTTTTTGCACAGCAAAGAAAAACATCAACAAAATAAAAAGACAGCCCACAAAATGGGAGAACATATTCACTGATACATGTGATAAGGGGTTAATATCCAAAATTTATAAAGAACTTATAAAGCTCAACACCAAAAAAACCAAACAATCCAATTAAAAAATGAGCAAAAGACCTGAATAGACATTTCCCTAAAGAGAACATACAGATGGCCAATAGACATGAAAATCTTCTCAATGTCACTAATCATCAGAGAAATGCAAATTAAAACCACAATGAAATATCATCTCACACCTGTCAGAATGGCTATCATCAGTAAATCAACAAACAAGTACTGGTGAGGATGTAGAGAAAGGGGAATACCTTTTGCACTGTGGTATGGATGTAGATTGGTGTAGACACTGTGGAAAGCAGTATGGAGATACCTTAAAAAGTTACAAATGGATGTACCTTTTGACTCAGTGATCCCACTTCTGGGAATATATCCCATGAAACCCAAAATACTAATTCAAAAGAACATAAGAATCCCTATGTTCACTGCAGCATTATTTACAATCACCAAGATATGGAAGCAGCCCAAGTGTCCATCAGTAGATGAGTGAATAAAACAACTACAGGATATTTACACAATGGTATGCTACTCGTCCATTAAAAGAAGAAACCGTTAGCCTTTGTGACAGTATGGATGGACCTGGAGGATATTATGCTATGTGAAATAAGCCATCAGAGAAAGACGAAACCATATGATTTCACTCATATGTAGAATCTATGAACAAACTGAACTAACAAGGAAAATAGAGACAGACTCATAGATAGAGAGCAGGATAGCAGCTAAGGATGGGGGAAGGTTAGTGGGTAGAGGGACTAAGCAAAAAGGAAAAAGGACTCATGGACATGGGCAACAATGGGGTGATTGTGGGGGTGGGGAGGCGGTATAAGGGGACAAAATGGTAATGGAAATAATACAATTTAAAAAGTTCTATTGGTTAATGAATGTAGGAATATCTGATTCTTCAAAAGGACTCACCAAAGTCTTAAATATCCCAATGTGCCATATGATTCTCTAAGATGAGTCTATAATATGTATCATTTCCCAAATTTTTTGGCATAGCACTGTTTGTTACTCAGCATTTATTTATGTCTCTCAGAACAGATGTTCTGTGGAAGTTACTTTGGGAATCAGTATTTGAGAAAATAGAGTTATGCCCATTATTTTTATAAAGAACTATTCTTAGCTTCTGTTATGTTAAGGGGCCGTAAGGGGTACCTAAGAGGAGTAGAGATGGGGGATTTCTGCCAGTTCTACTCCTCTCCCTGTTGTAAAACTCAAAATGAAGCAAGTGAGAGAGAACTTAGGTCATGATGATTATTAGAGCTTGGAAGTCAATTATCAGCACTCTGTCTGGTGGTTATAAATTCCGGTATGAGGTCTCTAGTTCTGTAACCATTTCCATGTGAATAGGGCATGTTCTGCCATCCCTCTAGTTAGCACTGATGAACACGTGACCATGGACCAAATTTAAGGTTACCTGGAATCTTTGGAGGTGGTCCATGTTCTATAAAGCATTAAGATGATGCCCAGAGTGAAAAAGCAACATTTGTGAAATTTATTTCTGCAAAATTCCTTTCTACCAGCTGTCTTCTTATTGCCTTGTTCCAACTAAAGGTAAGCTTTCCTCTAGCCAGGTTCTTCTTTTGACTGTCCCCTGGTTGTTAATCTTGTTGAATCCTTTTCTAGGCTCAGCTTAAAACACTCCCTCTTGGAAAAATGCAGAAGCGCAGTCATCCTCCTCTTTGCAGAGTCTTACGACCTGTTGGATATGTCTAGGTTCTTGCCTACCAGCATCCTTATGTCCTGGGCCCTAGGCTGTACCTCATGAAAACACAAGCCTATGAAGTTAATGAATGCGCTCACATGTGTTCCTTTGAATAACTATGTAGACATGACTCCAGACCTAACAGAATATGCCCACACTAGTTCTTACTGTATTTCATATCAATATGTTAAAGTGTTAGTAAAATTGTTTATGAAAAATTTAACAAAAACTCACTGCTTACTGCCAACAGTTCTTACAGCCAATTTGTAAGTTATCAGTGAAAAGGGGTACCAGTCTCCGAGGTTCTTCAGGTTTTCAAGAGAAGTATTTAAGTATTTAATCTCCAGGAAATGATGAAGATCATTAAAGGTTTAACAGGGTGCCCTTGGGGGTCTCATTTATTAATTTAACAAAAATTTATTGAGTACTTAAAATATGTATGTCTGACATTGAACCAGGAATATAATGATAAAACACAAACCAGGTCTTTAGTTTCACAGAGCTTACAGTAAATGGGAGAAGGCAAATTAAACAGACGATTACAATAGAGCATGTTAAATGTTACAATAGGTGCCCAAACATCTAGAAGGCCGTGGTGAGGTTTCCTAGTCTTGCCAATGAGTGGCAGAGCAGTATTTAGGGAAGGCATTCTAGCAAAAGTAAGTGCTAATCTGAGATATGAAGAATGTGCAAAATTTAGCCAAGCAAGCACAGGAAGGGTTCGAGATGGAGGAGAAGGGGAGTCCTCCGTGTCCCCACTGACAGAAAGGGAGAAGCGTCAGAGATCACTGCAGTTTGCGGAAAGGGTATGGATGAAAATCTGAAGGGCATAACTGGGGTTGTGAACTGCAGGAGGTGGGTGTAGAAGAAGGGCAGATAAAGCTAGAGAGCAATGTGGGGACAGTGACATAAAACAGCTTGATACAGCAACAAGGACTTTAATGTGCATGGACCAGGAACTCATTGGGGTGTTTTAAGGCAAAAATGTGATGTAACTGGATTTACATTGTAGAAATTTCCCTCAGATTCTCTGGAAATCAGAAGTGAATGTTCAGTTTTCAAAGGATGATAACGAACCTGCAGGAGAGGCTTCCTGGGTTCTCTGTCAAGTTTCAGGTTTTCTGGACGCTGTATGATTTCCATCCTCTAGGCAGCTTTTGGCTGGCCCCTCCTGAGCGACCAGGCCCACCCACAAACCCAGCTGCACTGCCCTGGCTCTGTCCAGTGTGGAAGAGGCCTTGTCGGCGGCCAACAATTTATCTCTGTACTGTTCTCCAGTGTAGAAGTCAAAAGCCTTAAATCACCGGACACACCCCAGGAGGGAAGTTTGGAATCGCGTTATTTCATGAACAGGAGAAACATGAACTTTTCACTTGGGGAGTGGCACTAGCAGCTTTCTAGGCCCCAGAGGGATTCCATGGAGCAAGGAAGGTGGACACCTGTCTGGACTGAATGACTGATCCACGCAGGGGCCCTGTGACTGAAAAAGAAATGCCCTGCATATTAGCTGGCTCTGATCCAAGAGCTCCAAAGCCCTTTTCCAGCCCAGGGAGGCCACATCTCTCCCCAGGTTCAGTAATTTCCGATTAGTGTAGGAAGGAGAAGAAATAGGGGAAATTTCATGCAAAGACAAGCAGGCCCTTCTGGGAAGCTTGTCCTGAATGCTCCTCACCTCTGAGCTCCTGGTGCGCTGCCCACCCACAGGCTCCTTTATGAAGGTCAACCAACAGAGTCCCCAGCCTCCAAAGGGAAATGGCCTAATTAAAATTACACTTTGCCGCCAAACTGGATATGTGAATCTCAGCTCCAAGAATGTCTTGGAAAGGTATTTGGAGTTGAGTGAGTCTTTCCCAGAAGGGACTTTTTCTTGTAAAATATGGCAAATTCAGCAGAGAGAGAGAGAGAGAGAGAGAGAGAGAAGGAAGGTCAGTTTTAAAGTTTCTGCTGGTCTGTGGCTCATTCCTCTTGCTTTCCCTCTATGCCCCTGTTGTTTGATATATGTTTTGGGACTTCCATCTCCTCCCTTCACATGAATTTTGTAAGAATGACAAAAGGGAAAATTCATCCCCAAGCACCATGCCTTGGGTAATGCAGAGAGAAGGTAAGAACATCAGATACAGGGAGACTTTTGTTTGACTTCCAACGCTACCTTGTAATAACTGAGCAAGGTATTTTCATCACTTAACCATGATTTCCCTGTGTATGAAATAGGGATAGTAAATTCCTCAGGCAGGTGAAAAGTGCTTGACATATTCTCAGTATTAGAAAAATGATAGCTCTTATTATTATAACTATCAGATTCCTTTGCATTACAGGGATATGATTAATAGATTGTTGGAGTAAGACTTAAAGCAATTATAAATAATCCTTGAATGCCTGCCCAATAGCTGTTGGATCTTAGGAAAGTATTTTGCCTTCATGAGCCTCAATATGGTTTTCTATAAAAAAGGAATTTGGAACAGTAATATCTAAGATCTTTCCTAGCTCTAATATCCTAGAATTCTAGACTTACCACAGATTGACTTTCATTATTCATTTATCCTTTCATTCAACAAATATTTCAAGCAAAATCTAGTGCAGATTCAGTCCTTACTGTACAATATCATATATTGTATGTGTATATACAGTATATGAACATAGATTATCTCATGTAGCCCTCATAATAATATAACTTATTATCCAAAAATATTTTACCTTCTGTTTTAAGGTCTCATTCTCCCCTATTCAATCTATCTCCTTTGACAGAGAGATGATACTTTTAAATAAAGTTCTTAATTAAATAATGAAAGATAAACTAATAACTAATATTTATTAAGTTCCTTCTATGTGCTAGACACTGTGATCAATTATTTAGATATTTTATTGGATCCATCTTCTATACCAAATTGGATTCTGTCGGTGCTACATTCTTCTAGTCCTCAACTGCTGGTTCCACTTCAACTACCACAGCTCTTCCTCCAGGATCTGTCCACAAGCTTGTCTCTATGGCCAACCACCTCTGCTTGAATCTGCATGGTTCCTGCCTCTTGCAAGTGGCTGGAAGCTTCTCCAGGAGGGTCGGCTCCTACCTCTTGGTTGCCCATGTAAAGCCAGGCTGGCCAGCAGCACATGCTGAATTTCATGTTTTCCCTGCTACTTGCAGACTTGGATGAAATGCACAGGACAGGGTGGGGAATCACAGTCTTTCTGAGCACCTGTCCAAAGAGTCAGAGGCAGCAGTCCAGAAATGTGGGGTACTAATTGTGAGAAACAGAATGCAGGAGGGTGGATCCCATCTCCTTCTGTCACACGAATTGTTCTGAAGTGTGGATTCTCTATACTCACCATTGGGAGATAGCCCATATGACCAAATGGATCCGTCTCTTACGGTACATTTGTGTCTCTTCATGGTCGATCATAAAATAGTGGATGGCATAGTAATCAATCACCTTGCATTTAGGTTTATCCTTTCATGCTTCACTTTCTTTTTCCCATATTTCTTGCTACCCTGGGATTGCATCTGACAAAATTAATCATTAGCACTTAGTCCTTTCATCAAACTCTGTTTTCTGGGAAACCTGGGCTAAAACCATACAATATCATATTTATTTATCATAACCACTTTATGGCATAAGAGCTATTTTTCCCAATTTACATAAGAGTTCCAAGATGCAAAATAAATTGGCTAATATCATATGGCAAAAGTAAAAGGATGAGTTAACACTTAAACCAAGGACCGTCTTATTTCCAAGCCAGCGTTCTTAACCAATATCCCATACCTATGACAAAATAATTTGTAAATGAAATATACAACTAATAAATATTTATTGAGTACCTCTTATGAGTCAGGTGCTGTTTTACACATTAGAAAATTATGGGTGAATAAAACAAACACAATCCTGATCCATATTTTGTGAACATAGGTATTAGTTAAGATAAGTGACATTACTTGCTATAAACAATGTCATAATCTCAGTGATTTAATAAAATGAAATGTTATTTTCTTCACTCACATCACACTGTAATGAGGGTACTCCTAGTCATTAACCTTACAAAAATAATAGCTGAATCAAGGATAAGTTCCGGGTGGTATGAAACCATAGAGAGGAACAGAGACAAATCTGTTCTGTTTAAACAGATTCTGAAGAATGAGTTTCAACTGGTCAGGTAAAAGAGCTGCGTAAAAGTGTGATTATTTTAGGTTTTCTTAAAATTAATAGTTTTTTAGGGCAGTTTTAGGTTTACATAAAAATTGAGCAGAAAGTATAGGCAGTTCCCATCAACTTCCTCTTCCTCATCCCCCTCCCATGCTTTCTTCTATTATTAATATCTTACATTCCTGCAGTACAGTTGTTGCACCTGATGAAAAAATATTTATAAGCTACTATTAATTAAAGTTTATAGTTTATATTAGGGTTCATTCTTTGTTTGTAGGTATTCCATTTTAGTGGCCAGGTGCCCTGCATGGTATGCATAATTATGAAATAGTGTATTTTAGTCTCTGCTAGCTTTTAATGCTTCGGTGTATGTTACTCATTGCCAAACTTACTCTCCCACTGCACTGCTCTAACTATTATTAATTTTTACTCTTCAGAATCTATTCATAGCTGCCCATGGGTCTGAGGATCAAGTCCCAAATCCTTGGTTGCCTAGATTTGAAGATCCTCCCCAGGCTGCCTATTTCTCCAGGTTCATCTCCTGTGGCTTCCCCATTTTTACTTGATACTGTAGTAAAATTTCACTCTTTGGCAGCCACATAGTATAATTTATGTGAAACTATTTTCTTTTCCTTATCTTAAACCATTCCTCTATTTGGAACACCTGCCCCCCTCCCCCACAGGGACATATTCTGATATTCTGCCCATTCTTCAAGAGTCACCTCCAATGTCAATCCTTAGATTTTTGAAATTCCTCCAGTTGATGACCTTTCTTTCCTCTGGGCTCTCCTGTACTTCATCTTCCTGTTTCTTGTGAGACACTGAGTGTATACCATGTCTTGTATTTTATTAAGCCCTTTTCACTCATTCCCTTCCCAAAGGTGGGAGCCAAGCTTACATATCTTTGTTGCTTCCATAATACCAAGCATAGGACTGTTCACTTAGCAGGTTCACAATGTGTATGTGCTGTCTTGTGATCAGGACCTCCTGTGCCCTCTCCTTTCCCCCTTTTATTGGATTCTAAGGTCGAATTCTTGTTCTGATTACATTAGGATGTAGAATACAGATAAGTTCCTCTGTTTTTTATATCCCTGGTGTCTAGCAGTATCACCAGCAGAATAGATGCTCAATAAATGTAGAACAAAAGAATTAGTTTCTCTGTTCCTGAATGTACAGCATTCTGTGATTGTAACTTATGCCTCTACAGATTTCAATTCCTATAGAGTAGTTGTCAATGGTGCCCCCGCAGATCCCTTTTCATCCATCTGCAGTTGTGAGCCTTGGCTGCTAACAGCTCATAGCACTCCCAGCTACAGAATTCCCCTTGGCCAAGGGTGAGATAACTTACTCACATACCCTTGGAGGCAGCCCTTGCGTTCAAACCCCATGGAAATCCCTCAGCCAAGATGTAGCTGATTCAGGGTCATAAAATTGGATCTGTTTGCCTCAAGATGGAGCAACCCTAGGCCCCAGTGATGCTTCAGAGGTGCCCATTAGACCAGGATGAAGCTCTGCCTAGATTCATCCTTTGCTCTGTTAGTTGAGGTCCAAGGCCTCTACTCTTGTGGTATTTTAGAAAGCAAGGGAAATTACTAAGAAAATACATACATACGTACACATATCCATACACGCACAGCACTTCAGTGCACTTCAAACACCAACAAAAATGTCTGTCGCCGAAGTTTTGTATAATATCAACTTGTAAACCTCTTTTGCTTGCTATATCTCCAAATAACTAGCATATAGCATATTCCTTGATTTGTTCCAGCCAAGATTTCTCATTCCTCTTACAATCAAAAATTTAGTCTAAGTCATTGTCCACTGATTTGCAACCGAAGACCATAACACTATGCATTTTACATTTTTTCCAAGAGTTACTTCTTCGTATTATAGCTTTGATATTCCTTTCCTTTATACTCCCCCTCCCCGCCCCAAGATCACAGCTGAATCTCTACTGGCTCTCAGGGACCACGGAGCAATAATTCGAAGTGGCTGGGTAGAGAGCTCTGTGGCAGAGGGCCAGTTTTCCCTTCCAACAGCTCAACCCAAAGAGAATGGAAGGAAAAATATAGAGCACCCTGGAGGCAAGAATCCTTAAAAAGCCCCTTCTCACTTAGAATGAAAAAGTTTTATTCCTAACTTGTACCACCAGGTTTAGACCTCTGCTGAAAAACAACAAGGAATTTGGAATATCTGTTTAAAATGAGTGTAAATATTTACCCACATATGCTGAAATATTCTTGTGACATTTAGCCTCATGCACACTGCCAGGAGAGAAGCAAGCTTCTGAGCCAAACACAGGATTTTTTTTTTAATCTTCCTTGGGAGTAGAGCAAACATTTGCAATGATATAAAATGTATTAAATTCACTGATCCTGGAATTCATAATGGGGTATGCATCAAGTGCTATCGTCTTGTTCAGAACCCCAATGTTTGCAAACTCTACATTCTCTAGTCTTCTCATTATTCTTCAAGAACACGAACAGGGTTATTTATATTATATTCATTATTATAATTAAATAAGAAGTGGGTACACATATTTGTCTTAATATTGTATCAATCACATTATGATTATTAAATGTATGCCTCTATTTGTAGAGTGCTTAATTGTTGGCAAAGTATTTTTACATTCATGATCCAGGGCATAAGATGCACTCAAGAGTTTGTTGAGTTAATCATTCACTCATACTTACTGTATGAGAGGCTCTTTGTTAAGGGCTGTATGAAGGGAATTCTCCCCCAAAAGAGAATTTGCTTACAAAAAATTGTGTATTTATTCTTACCTCAGTCACCTTCAAAGTACTCTCCATTTGATGTAATACACCTATCAAGACATTTTTCTACCGCTCACAAGATATTCTGAACTCTTCAATTTTGATGCCGTTTAGTGCTTTTGTCATTTTTTGTTTTGCCTCTTCCACACTGCCAAAACATTTCCCTTTGAGGACATTTTTCATTGGGGGAAACAAAATAAAAGTCACTTGGGGTGAGATCAGGTGAATAGGAAGGTTGGGGCATAGGCACCATGCTGTTTTTTGTCAAAAAATGCTAAACACTCAGTGCAGTGTGGGCAGATGTGTTTGTAAATCATCCATCATGAAAAGGGTATACATACGGAAAGAGTCTTCAAAAAAAATTCACTGAAGCTGAATGCAGAATCTCACAACACCACCAGCTGGTACATGGATACAGATGGGTTCCTAGAACACTCACCTAGCAGGGGAAGCCTGTACTACAAGAAACCTGCCCTCCAGAAGATAAGTCCGGTTTTATTTTGGTCTCCCCTCTATGTGCATTTTCTCATTTAACAGGAGAATGGATGAACTAAGAAGGTGAAAAAAGTGAGTCTGAGGGAGGACAAATGACTAGAAAAATAATTTGATTAACAATCATGCATTAAATGCTCATTATGTGTCAGGCACTATACTAAGTGCTGGACAATACATAAATACATACATATATATACTAGTTGTCCATGCTATAGAATTTACATAGATTAATGAGAGAAGAAGGCACATAAATAATTAGATAATATCACAACAACTGCTACCAGTGGCTTAAGCATGGTGATGGGACCACAGGGAACGAGGTAAAAATAAGGCCAAGGAAAGTATGAAAGAAACAGAGATCCAAGTGAAGACTGGGTAGGAGCTGAGAAGAAGTGAGCACGTGGCAGAGGGTAGAGACAGAGGTGTGTGCTTGTGATGGTGGTAGATGTTCACATCTTGTATAAAATAACAGAGGCACAAGGGGCATGTTTAGGGCCTTAAATGCTTGCTCTGGCTGTGACAGAAGACACATGCAGGAAAGGATGGTGTAAGATGCTCAGCTCAAGGATTTTAGCATATTCCAAACCATGAGGGGCTTTGAATACGAATCTAAGGAGTTTGGGCCACGCAACCAGCAAATGGTAGAGCCAGGACCTGACATCCTCAGGTCTACTTACTGGTTCTCTTAGTCACCATCAGTGACTCCCCACTTCTCTGTGCATGTGTGAGCATATACATGTGCGTGCACAGATGTGTGTGTAGTTGTGTGCTTAGGAGTCCACAAAGGCACAATATTTTTGTTTACTTCATTTTTTAAAATTATTATTATTTTTGACATATAAAAAGCTGTACATAATTAACATACAGGGTGGGGTAAGGGTAGGTTTACACACACAGCTTAATAAGTTTGGAGATAAGTATACATACCCATAACAACATCCTTACCACAGCCTATGACATAAACCTAAATCTGTCTATCACCTCTGCAAGTTTCCTCCCAGTCTCTTGTTTATGATGATAATGATGCAATAAAAACATGACATAAGATTGTATTCCTCCATTTTGAGGATTATGGGGAAACTGGTTATTCAGCTAAGAGCAGACAAACCACAGAACTATTTCTACTCAAACAGATTGCTTGTCTTGAATCAAGCCAAGAAGTTATGTAGAGAAAGATTCATTGAAGATTCTAAAGAGGAGAAAAAGAATGTCTGTAATTAGATAAAAATATTTCTAAGGTCCTTGGAGCTGCTAATGGGTTTGGATGGTGCATATTCTTTGTAAGTTGCTACTGTCTTTGTGGACATATTTACCAGGATGCTTTTATTTACTTGTATTTTAAATTGATGATAATTTGGAATATTCCACGATGTCTGCTGTCCAAGCTGACTTATCCCCAGGACTGAGTTAGTGAGACTTGGAAGCAGCAGCAGCTCACGGCAGTTTCCTCTGCCTAAAATCACTTTCCTGCTTTATTTGGCCAATTGTTATTCATTCTTCAGGTCTCAGAAAAGCTCTTCTTGAAAATTATAGGACAAGTCAGTCTTCTAGCACTCAATACTTCTCTATACATAACTTAACACAATTATAATTTAAATAGTCCTTTATGTAATTGTCTGCATAGCGTGCATGCCCAATCTCTCCCTCATTTCAGGTAGTGCCTGAGTATAGGGAGAGTTAGGGTCACTGCTGGTGCCCAGTCTTAGCAGGCATTCGATAAGTATAAGTAGAATGGATTAATAAAAATTAAACTAGAATAAGGGTAGATCATTATGAAGCTGTTAGGTGTAGGTGTTTAAATAAATCATTAGCATCCAAAGAACTCTATGAGTGTTTACAAAGAATGAAATTAATCTTGTGGTTTTAAGAATAATGGCTCCAGTTAACAATTTTTTAAAAATATTTTTTAGTTTTTCTATTACGGTTGTCCCCCTTTGCCTTCCTCCACCCATCCCATCCTCTGCTACCACAGTCAGCTCCCTTCCCACACTGTTGTCCATGTCTGTGGGTCACTCATACATGTTCTTTGTCTAGTCTCTTCCCCTTCTCCCCAACATTATTTCCTTCTCCCCTCCCCGTGGTCACTTTCAGTCTGTTCCATGTTTTTGTGCTTGTGGTTCTATTTTGTTCATTAGTTTATTTTATTCTTCTTATAGGTGAGATCATATGCTACTTGTCTTTCACCAACTGGCTTATTTCATTTAGCATAATATTTTCCAGTTCCATCCATGCTGTTGCAAAAGGTAGAAGTTCATTCTTTCTTTATGCTGCATATTATTCCATTGTGTGAATGTACCAGTTTTATGATCCACTCATTTACTGATGGGTACTTAGGCTATTTACAGCACTAGACTATTGTAAATAACACTGCTATGAACATGGGTGTATAAGTTCTTTTGAAGGGGTGATTTGGGATTCTTAGGATATATTCCCAGTAGTGGAGTCACTGGGTCAAAAGGCAGTTCCATATATGTGCTATGTATTGAGCTCTGTGCTAAGCACTGATGTGTACTTCCTAATTTCATCTTCACAGTAACTTAATGAGTTAATAATGGTGGCTGAGACAGAGATTTGTGCTCTCCTTTTATAATGTAGAGTTGATGCTGGGAAGTGGCTGCCTGCCAGGGGCTTTATGTAGACCCCCTTGAATCCAGGTGGAGCAGTGTGATGATGTGTGTCACTTCTGGGTTGAGGCACTGGAGTCTCTGGCGTTCTCTCTCCAAGGTCTCCCTTCTCATTCTGCAGTCAACTTGGAGACAGTGTGTCGAGGTCGGAGCCACAGGATGGATAGAGACGGGGTCCCTGCATGAATAAAAGTCTCCCAAACCTGGTTCATTCACATTTGACTAAGGTGAGAGTAAACAAATAGTCTTTTGCTTTGATAAGGATGTCACTAGGATTTCAAGATTGATCTTTTACAATATTTAGCATGACTCCCCCTAACTGAGAGAGGTACAGTGACTGGCTGTTGTACAGAGGAGGAAAGTGAGGCTTAGAGGTAAAGTAACCTCTCCAAAATTACACAGATATTAAATGATAGGTAGTTTCTTTTGGGTGAGGAGGCTGATGTAACTATCTGTTTGGAAAGGGGTAGCCTAGGAACCTGAAGTTCAGCTTGCATAACACACTGCACACAGGAGAGAAAACTTCAGCTGCCCAATACCAGATAATGGGGGCATGACTAAGGAAGGTGAGGAGAGCCTTTAGCAGTTCCACTTCAAGCCAGCTTGTGGCATCGTCCGTGGCTTTATGTATTAATATTCATCCATAGCAAGTACATTACATAAGTACCTCAAATTAGTAACAATGAGAGGCAGATGGTTTATGCTCATTTTTCAGATGAAGATTAGAGTTTGAGGGATATTAAGTGATGGGTCTAAGCCTCTGTAGCTAATAAGCAATGAGACTGAGAATCAAATCCATGTCTCTCCAACTCTCTGTATGTCAGTCATCTTACTTTTGGGCTCAAAAATGTTTTTCTTTGTTAGTCTTAAGTGAAGGCATGTACAGTATCAAATCCCTCTTTTGCACTCTCCAAAGTTATGCATGTTTGAAGTGCACGACTAGTAATATCAAGTCTTTACCATGTCTTAAAATTTTTATATAGTGTCTAATCATTCGGGAACTTATAGTCTAGCCTGGTAGATTTTCTTTCATTTTACAAATGAAAAGAATGGGGTTTGGAGAAAGAAAGAAGACTTCGCCTAAAGCCACTGAGTGAGTAGGTGGCTGACCCACGTTGTGGATGCAGGCTGGCTAAACCCCATGGTCACAGGCATTTTCACTGTAACATAGAGGCAGGGGGCTTGGGAAGATCTCATGCAGTAGATGACAACTGACATTTGTAGCAGCAGTCCTCAAACATCACTGCGGGTAAGAATCAGCTAGGAATTTGTTAATAATATTGCACTAATAACTGGGCCCAGATTCAGAGATTCTGATTCAATATGTTTAAAGTGATAATTAGGAATCCATGTTTTTACCAGCTTTCCAGGTTAATGTGCTGCAGGTGAACTTCAGTTTAGACCTTACCAGCCATAAGGCTGGGGTTCCAGTCTGGCATTTAGTGAGGCCCCTCTTTGAAATTCTTTATTGTTCTTCCCAGCACTGAGGGAGAAAATGACACATCTCCTTCTGGAAGGAGGCGGAGGCCAGGAGCTTCCAGTCCTGAGCATTCTGCACTTGGCTTCCGTTCTCTGTGTCGATTAGGCCTTTCAAACCAATTACCATTATATATTGCTGAGATTTATAGTCCTCGGTATTTGAGGTTACAGGACTTCCGTTCTCAGGAAGAAGCTCCATGCCATCACTTCTAATCAGCTCAGCACACTGTCTGATTTCCCCTCTGTAAGAGGGCATGCTGTTCCATTAGAGTATTAATAGCCAGGCAGAGCAGCCTCAATTGCAGCACTTGGGGAAACATAAAAATTGGTTTTTTGGGAGGTCCAAATTTTTAAAGAACTGTCCTTCTTGTCAAAATCAATTATTCAAAAAAACTGACTAATGGAAAAAAATATCCCTGACTTCTAAAAGGTAAAGTGTATTACAGAGAAAGTTAGTCCCACCAGAGGGAGGGCAAATGGTCCTCCCTGGGCTAACTGTAAGGCCAAGAGTAGAATTCCTGTCAAGTTCAAGGCACAAACAGTATACAGCACAGTTTATAACATATCAGTTTAGGTAATATTTACTAAATACTGAATGAATGAATGAACAAACAGATGAGCACAAGACAGCTGGGTGCATATGTTCCATAATTATTATTTATGTGTCCATCCACCCATCTACCCACCCACCCACCCATCGACCATTTACTCAAGTAATTATTGCATGTTATTTGATAGCCATTATATTAAGATCATGAGAAGTTCAGGTATAAAACATCTGTCCATAGAGAAATTACCATCCACTCAAGAAAGATGTATAATGTTTCTCCATTGCTTAAAGGTCTTAGGATTTCTAAGACGTTGATGTGTCCTTTGTCTCCATTTTCAGTCTCCTTTCCTAGTTTTTTTGTTGCAAATTAACTAGTCTATATATCTTGGCCCTTCCTCCTTTCTCACACTACAACGGCTGTCCTTCCTTCTTCTGTGTGTATCCAAGCTCCATGCTTTCCATCCGGGGCTGTCACAAACTCCCCGTTTCATGAAGTCTGTCCTGACCCTCCCATTAGGTAAAATAATCCCCTTCTCTGAAAGGCCAAAACAGTTGTTAACATTAATGAATGTAATTACTCTTTGCTCTGTATCACACACTTTTTGTTAACTGCCTTCTTATTGCATAAATTGTGAGTTTCTGAGATTAAAAGGGAGCCTCAATACCCTTTGCAACCCTGTAATTCCTTGCCAATATTAAGAGCTCATCAAGTTCGGCGAATTGAACAGAGGCACCCTCCTTAAGTCCTGCTGTTGAATTTCTATTCCAACTCTGTTGGCAATAGCTGACTAATAATAACAGTATTGATATCAGCAATGTATTGACTACTAACTCTTGCTAAGTATTGGTCTGGTTATGGTGCAATTTTTATTTCACATGTCCTATTGTCCCCTTGTTGAGATAGTAATGGTCACCTTCCTTTCAAAGATGACTATCTGCTGTCTACAGTGATGTGTGGATTGCCTGAGGACCAGATGGATATGCTCAGGGGCTGGTGTTCTTCTTGACCATTAGGAGATATACTTGTTCTCCCTCACCTTCACGCACACATTTGTTGGATTTCACAGACTGTGAGCAATACCTAGAAAATAATTTTCTCTTTTGAGAGGCAGTTTTTGAGGTCATTCTCGTTCTAGAAGAGCAGATGAAAAAGTGCATCGTACAATGCTATGGGGACAATCTAGGCAACTAAGTTAACCATCTCTGTATTTCTCAATCTGAGCAAATGCCACCTATGAATAGAAAAATGCTCTGGGATCTATGCTGGATACAAAATATGCTGTCCTCCTATAGTGCTGTATTCCTTTCTCCCCAGCATAATTTTTATTCCATTTTGATTATGGAATGGCTCCAACAAGACAATAGCTGGTCTGGCTGAGATATAACATTTTATGTACAGCTCCAATAACCCACCAAAGTGTGTAAAGTCTGAGTCAATGAATTTAGAATATCCAGCACAGCAGTACTATTTATGTGCCATTCTACTTCACATACTATAAATGTCCCCATTTTTTAGAATCCTCAGAGTAGAAAATAAGGCATATTTATATTATGTGGCTTCCAATATGGTGAAGCCTATCAAAGAACCATATCAGTCTTTTCTACCATTTATTCCCCAACTACAATAATTTTTGGTTTCCTCTAGGGTTGTCTTACATGTTTATAAATCATTGTTGACTACCTAGCTTGAACCACTGGTGTCTACCATAAAGATCTGTGCTTAAGAATTGTCTCCAGGACTGCACTGTGAAATTTGCACAAAGTTGTCTACATGGGCATCTTCTTTGGCATAGATCTACAGTTAGTCCTCTGGTATACCATGCTCCCAATCCTATGTGACAGCTCGTAACTTTCCTGCAAAGGGGGGAGACTCTATATTCCTGTCCATGGGAAAGTCTCACCCTCAAAAGGCTGAGTGAAGCTCTAAGTGATACAAAAGGCTGATTGAGGCTCTAAGAGCTTACAACTCTTCCAATTCTACTGACCCTTTTACTCCTCAAGTACTCTCATCATTTCAAGCTCCTTCTTCTTTTATCATGCAAATCCCTGGTCCAATTCTTCCTTATAACCTAGTTTTCATCTTTTTGCTCATCCCTTCCACATACAGCATGTTATTAAATTTGTCTGTATGTCTGTACTTAAGTTATGGGTGCTACTTTTTCTAAGTATTCTCCTTAGTCCCTCAGCAAATAGGGACATGGAGCAAGCAGTGTGGTGTAACAACATCATATTCCAGACCTTAGGTCAGCTATCAGCATTCTTGCTATACTTACAAAGCACTTTCACACTTAACATCTCATCACATGTCTATAGAAGCCTTATATAAAGTATGGCTTGTATTAATATCCCCATTTTATTTATTTTACTTTATATTTTTCAGGTGTACAACATAGTGGTTAAACATTTATCAGGGGGATAACTTCATAAGTTATATAATTATTATACCTATTTAAAGATTAATAAAATCTGGCCAGCAAATATTAATTGAGTAGTTATGATATGCTAATGTCAATACTAGGAAATGAAGATATAGATGTGAGTATGCCACAGACGGTTCCTTAGGAATTAATAGGCTGATGATGATGGCATGATTAATACCATTTGCTTTGTCCAGCCACCTTTTCTTCTTCCCTTTCTCCCTATTCCTCCCTCTCCCTTTCCCTTCCTCCCTTCCTTCCTCCCTCCCTCTTTTCTTTCCTTCTTTTTTCTCTTCTCTTTCCTTTCCTCCCTCCCTTCTTTCCTCCCTCCCTTCCTTCCTTCTTTCCTTCCTTCCTTTCAACAGGCATTCATCAAGGTTATGCTAGATATTAAGGAAACCTAAGGGAAACTAAGAGTTCCTGAATCTTAAGATTCTACGTAGGTAGACATTTTCATGTGTGTTCCAATTTTTAATCTTCTAAAAAATCTTCATAAGTAGACATTATCATCACCATGTTTTACTCCCTTTATAAAACTAGGCATGGCTAAATGACTTGTTCAAGGTCATACACTTGAGGGAGTAGGTCCAGGATTTCAATACAAATCTACCTCTAAAACTTAGATTATCTCACCTCATAGTAGCAGACCAAGCACATAATCATGATCCAACGCAGCAGCAACAATCAGGCCATTGATGTGAATACAAGTCTCAGTAGGAGCAGTTGCTACTGGGGGACAAGGGGGCTGGAGGGCAGATAGAGCAAACAGAGGGGGAACCTAGGCCCAGAAAAGACAATAACTTGCCCAAGAACATGTGGGGGGGGGGGGGGGGGTGTGTGTGTGTGTGTGTGTGTGTGTGTGTGTGAGAGAGAGAGAGAGAGAGAGAGAGAGAGAGAGAGAACGCACACTACTGTTCAGATCTTCTAAAGTCCAGTTCAATCCATGTGGCACATTCCTGGGTTGCCCTCTCTCTACCATTTGAAGTTTATATTCTAAACGTTGAGGACTTCTTTTCATACAGGCCCAGGTGACACTAGAATCTTCCTAGGAATTGGAGTCACATCTCAGTTTTTTGTATTTTTTATATGTTTATTTCTGGGCATGCCTGTTTGTGGGGAGGTTTGTTTCCCCAGAAGCCTAAAATAGGCTCTGAATCTGTGGGCAAAGCTCAAAGTCATTTGGCTCAGAGCTTACTAAGCAATAAAATAGGATGAAAGACTGAGAGGCAGAAGGTATGGACAGCTCTTCGTCTGCTTGTGCCTCAGAAATACTAAGAATGATTTGTTTGGGTGGAATCAGCTGGAGGAATGAGAGAGTGGAGAGGATTCCGCTCCTCTACAGTCCCTCCTCTGCACATCTGTCCAACACTGCTCATGCCTGCTGGATCTTCTTCCCATGTGTTACAAGTATGTTTGGCCTGGCTGGTTCCACCAGGAATTAAGGCAGGGCTCCTTTCTAGAATTCTCCTTAATATAATATAGAACCTGGCAGGCTCAAGGAAAAGAAAAATAGCCTCATCCTCACAGATGAGTAAAAACCAGGGCCTTATTTATTCATTTTTGCAGAGAAGCATCAATTAAAGAAAGGCAAGAAGGACTGGGCTTTGCCTCCTATCTTGAGAACATCCATGAGGAATCCACAAGTTCTCCCTGTGGAGTGTGGCTGGAGTTGAGATACTGTGGACCAGCCCACATAAAAGTCTACAGGCCCCATCTGGGACATTTCTAAATAATGGGAGGAAGACTTATTTCACTAATAGTTTTGGTTTTGCTTCAAAGAATAAAATACTGCTGGGCTTGTAGTAAGTCTCCTCTTTATCAAACTGGGAGATACCAAGTCTGAAGTTAGCCTAGAACAATAAAAGTCATGGAAGTCAGAAAATGTAGGCTCTGCACCTGATTGATCTGTCCAGTCATTATCACTCTCTGACATTATAAAAGGATTGCATTAGGTCAGATCAGAAATGGCATATGTCTGACCTGTGTGCTGCCACCAATACCTCCTGTGTTCATGGCAAACATCACTAATCTATTCTGACCTTCTTTCATGATTTGCAAGAGTGTAGCCTCAGGATTCTCAACACATCCCATCCCAGTAGAGAACAGCTGTCTTAGGAGCTTAGTAGCCTCTTGCTCACCTCCAGAAGAGATTATCTTTTATAGCCTTTCTAGATTTTTAAAAAATGTTATTGCCAGAGGAGAATATTTCTTCTGATCATCCACTTACATATTTTCTTTCCCTTTTTTTTTTTGGAAAGTATGTCCCAACCCCACCCAATGAATGAAAACCCACTTCAGCTGCATCTTCTTCAGGCATGTATGAATCTATCCACAGTAAACTTTCAGCAACTTTATAAAATTTGGAATTAGTGTAGATAAGAAACCAAATGTTTGGATACTAAGCCGAAAAGCATTTGAAGTGTTGCGTGTGATCCATCTGAATCCAAACACTCTTTTGGCAACCTCACATCAGACTCTCAAAACACACTTTCTTCTGATATTTCTGATTTAGTCACATAAGTGAGCAAGGAACATGCTCCACACATGACGCAGGCCTTTTCAGTGTCATTGATCACTGTAAATTTTGGCACTAAAGTGATCAAGATTCAGGAGGTGGAAAATAAAAATATGTATATTTAAACAAACTTCCCTTTCACATACCCAGTTGGGGTTGGATGGAATGCAGTGAACTGGAGATGGATAGGATCTGGGGTACAGACAAAGCAGAGGTCCCAGAGTAGACTAGGAATCAGGGAACATCAATTTTGGTCCACATTCTACCCCTATCTTGTGATACTTTGGATCTCTCTCTTCTCTTCCTCAGATGTCCGGCCCTTGGATGCTGGGCACCCGACCTAGCACCTCTGCTCTGTAATTCCATGAATCTTTTTCTTGGCTTCTGAAGGGTGAATGGATGATCCTGGGACTCCCTAGAGCTACTCTTGTTTATATCTTCTGCATCTTCAATTATTTAGAATTTGGGGAGGAAGAGCAATGCTCCAAATTTCGCCCTTGTTTTCCTTTTACTACTCCAATAAATTTAATTTTTATTATGTATTCAGTTATACTCAGTTTTATAATTCTGAGCTTTCTGATTTTTTAACTGTATCCTTTTAATACATACTCTGGTAAATTTTCTAAGAAACTTGCTATGAGGTCTATAGACTTCAGGTTTTCCCAGTTCACTCTTTCCCACCAAAGGCTCACTGTCCAGAATATCCCCTTTCTATTCTTCTTATAGGTAAATCACACACATCACATCCTTCAAAACCCAGTACTTCATCTTCTCTACAAACTTTTCTAGATTAAATTCTTGTCATCTGTTACACACTTGATTGTGGACAATAATATTGCCTTTATTGTTATTTTACCCTTTTATCATCTGCCTGTTCATGCATTTATTCCCCACTTTCCAATAGGACTTGTAGAAGCACAAGTATACTTGAAAAAGGACTCCCTTCTTAAATTTCAAGCACTGCAGTAGGTATAACTATGTATATGTTTTTCACTTTTAATATTATAATCACATCTAGATGACATTATATTTTGTGGTTTTTGAGTTGAGATAACTGAATGTAGAGGCACCTCAGTTATTAATCTGGTAACGGACAGAGCTGACTTTGAAATTCAGTATCACAGGACCCTAAAATTCATGCTTCTTCTAATACCACACATTTCATTCTCTTTTTGTCCCAATCCTTTAACCAGTAGGTAGAAAAATCACATATTCAAAGCTAAAAAAGAGGTAGCAGAGCTAGTAATAGAAAAAGAAAATAAAATTATATTTTTAAAAATCTTGGCTGAGCAAAGTTATTGCAATTAAGTGCCAAAAGAAGCTTTCAGTTTCCTGGAAGTCTAAGCAAAGAGAAAAATATAATGAGTATCTATCTCTTGGCATCTAGTAGAAGAAAACATAGATAGATCCACATGTTGTCCTGGATTTTACTTCTGAGATGAAATTGTCACAAAAGATACTGAGAAATATATTGGAAGATGTTCTCAGTAGCACTTTGATCAAGATTCCAAAAGATGTTCTGCAAACATCTGTTTTTTATAACAGCAAGAGCCTGTATGAACATCAAGAGACTAGTGCTAAATCATAATTCCAAAAAGACAATTCGTTAGGGGGCCCAAAGAATGTGATCCAGCAATGTGACTTTCTCCTGTCTGGCTTAACATACGGATACACTGTAGAGAATTTTAAAGTTTAAGAAGGTAGCATCTCTTAGCCCAGTATTTTCTTGAGATGATTAAGATTTTGTTTTGTTTTTGCATGAAAAATGAAATGCATGATATTTTTCTTATTTTTTAGTATGGGAAAAATGTTAATTGTTTCATAGTTACATAAGGATGTGGTTGTTTTGCAAAATCTTGTTTATAAGACGCAATGAACTATATTTGTAAACAGGAAGAAGATACAGATGAAATAATTTGGTGTAGAAATGCAAGCTTTGGGGGCAGGGAGTAGTCAACAAAGCCTTCTCTAAGGAGGTGACATTTGAGCTGATAACTAATGAAAAATTAAGACAAACCATGAATAGCAGGTTCAAGGTACATATATTGCTCAGAAGATTAGGTGACCTCTGTCTGAGAATGGGTCACAGTAGAGGTGGCATTTGAAATAAATATTGAAGAGTGAGGTTTCCCAGGAGGTGAGGGAGGTTTCCCAGGAGGTGATTTTAAAATGAGGAAACTGCTTCCATGGAAAAGCATGGAAGCAAAAACATGAAATAGCAACTGCATATTCAGGTCATTTTAAGTTGCCTTATTTGGTCAGAGTCTGCCCTTGTAGGAAAGGGGCCAAAACATCAGGCTAGAGGTCAGCAGAGTCAGATAAGGAAAGGTCTTATATGGAGTTCTAAAGAGTACTGGTTTCATTCTGAACAGGATGGGGTTTGTATTTGGGCAAGACACTTGTGACTGATTGTGGTGAGCAGCTGGCAGGAGTGTGAATCTGGAACCTAGGGATATAGTGAAGATGCTGCTGTGGTGCTACAGCAAAACACGATGCAACTAGAAGCGAGGAGTTGGTGAGAGTGAGGTGGAGTGAAAAGGTAGAGCTGAGAGCTATTTAGGCAATAGAATCAATTGAATTTAGTAACTTATTGGCTGGAAAGGAAGGAATCCAAGATGACTCCGCAAATAATAAGAACCATGGGAGGATTAAACATATCTGTCATGGGGCCAGCATCTCCCAATAATTTGCACATTGCCTGACTCATAACAAGACCCCGATGACCCACTCTTCAATAAATAAACACTTCTGCCTTGGGTGACTGGGAGAACAGCAAATTTGCAGTCAGGATTCAACTAATGAAGCAGAATTAAGGACACTAGCAGATATAAATAAGGCTTCTCTAGGACTAGAACATATTTATCTAGTTATTATAATAGTGGAACATCAACTGAGCTCTTACAATGTGCTGGGCACGTGGTTAAACACTGTACATTACGGTATTATAATCAAAGGTCATGATGCCTCTATGAGCAATGAACAATTACTGTAATGGTCATCTCATAGATGAAGAAATTCAGGCTCTGAAAGGTTAAAAAAAATCATACAAGGTCACAAAACTAGTGAGTGGCAGAGTCGGGATTTGAACCCAGGTGAGTGTGATTCGAAGCCTGCACTCTCAATAAAGATACTTGGATGTTGAGAGAGAATAACTTGTTCAAGGTCACTTACTAAGCAAGGGTTTCCTAGGGACTAGAGCTATCTCTTTCTCTTATACCGTATGTTTGGACTGAGAAGGCAAGCTAAATCCTGGTGACGTTCTACTTTAAGACTTATGCTATAGATATATGCAAACCATTCTGAAGAAAAAATGCAAAACTATACAATTCACAGGGAGGATACCAGCAAATACTCTGTTTCTGTTAAGTCTTCACTGACTTCACTATTGAAGATGGCAATGGGTTAAAAGAAGAAAGAGAGGACTATTTATAAGGAATGTTGGGATTCATTTTCTCTCACAATTGCACATGAATGCCTAAAGCCAAGTTTCTATGTTAATGCAGGAGACTGTTGGGAGGCAAGGTCTTAGAGGACATAGGACAATTCGTCCTAATTATCTTTGTTAGTGACAGACAGAAGAGAGGTGCATTGACAGAGGAACATCAAGCATCAGTAACAGTTCAGGAGTGACATTACCCAGACTCAAATTTTACTTCCGACTGTCCTTCCAGCTTCTTCTTAAGGATTTCATGTGCACAGGAATCTCATTATTTGCTGAACAGTTCTAGTTTGTAAAGCCAAGTTCATTTATTGACCAGGGTCTATTAAGCTGTAATTTTAAGTCTTTCCTGAGTGAACTCTCTTCCTCCACAAAAATGCTTCTTCACATATTGGAGGACGGTTCTTATATCTCACAATGTCCTTTCTCTACAAGGTTTCAGAACGAATAGCTGAAGTCACCAATGTGACAAGAATGTGGATAAAAATAGTTTTCATTTATGGAGCACATTAGACCCTATTCTAGATGTGCTCAATAAAAGACCCTGCCTGGTATTTTATTTAATCTTAACTGCAACTAAGAAAGGGAAGTAATGATTATCTCCATATTATAGATGAGGAAATTCGTCTCATTAAAGTATCTTAAAATGTCCTCAGTTACTCTGAATAAACAGTGGTTCTAGAATTTGAAGTCAGATAGGTCTGATTCCAGATATTAAAATTATTTTCACATACCAAGTTTTCTTTTGAATTTTACCTGCTTTGACTTTTTTAACTTTTATTTGTCCCCTTTACACACATAGTGATTGACATGGAGAATAAAACTCCACTAGGGGTGGGGGCAGAATCTGCTTAATCTTCAGAGAGTTTTAGATCACACTTACTTTGAGTCATTTTCTAGGGAAAGTTATAAGTAGATGAAACATCTAACATGCATCTTTCTTAATCAGTGGAACTTTTCAAAAACATTATTTTGTGGTGATGTTAAAAAATAAACATGAAAATAATCTGGGCTAGTCAAATTAAAACTATCCCCTTTTAATTCTCTGCTTGTAGAGTAGAGGTAAGATACATCTAAAAATAAAAGTCTCCAAAAATAAAAGCCAATTTGGCATCAAAAGCTTTCATAGTCATCACATACTTTGACAGAACAATTCATTCATATTTTTATCTACACAGTCAATCTGTATTTTATTGAGCATCTACTAATGTAGGTATTTTCTAACTCTTGGGGGCACAGGGATGAAGGATTCATGAAGTTCTAGCGTGGTGAGGCAGAAAAGTACATTTGTAATATAATAAGAAAATGTTGTAGCGTGATGGACCAAGGGGAGGTAGACCAGGGCGATTGTGTGAGGGGACAGGAAGTAGGGAAGTGGAAGTGGAATTGGTAAGCAGTTCGGGGATTGGGACAAATTTGAAGTTGAGGCTGGCATGATTTGCCAAATGACCTACTATGGAGATCTGCAGCACTAATTACACTTCTAGAAATTTATTCTAAAGTAATAACCATAGATCTCCTCAAAGGACTATAAAATTATTCATGGTTTAAAATGCCAAAATGTTAGAAATAACTTGTATTCCTGAAACTTTCAACATAGTTAAATAAATTACAAAAGTCCTGGAATAGTACAAATCAAAATTAGCAGATACCTTGTCTGGATAGTGACTTCTTTTTAGTTATTATTTTTCTATTTTTTTTTTTTTGGTTGTCTGAATTTTTAAATCTGTTTAAAATGAGACTGTTATATTTTGTAAAACAAAAAAAGTCAAAGTTATGTTTTAAAGTAAACCTGTCCTTATTTGACTGTGCTTTTGCACAGCAGGGTCCACTGACTTTCCATTTAAAATGTATCCCAAGAACTCGATTCAGTTGGACATCCTGTGTGGACTCCACAAACACTCATGATAGATTTACTACTTAGCAGTATGAGTCCAAATGAGGCTGACACGAGGATTCATACATGTCTGGAGAGCTGGCCGGGTGCATGTTTATTTATGTGTGTAGTTTGCACTGGTTGGAGGGGGTGGAGTGGGGAAGGCTTCAGAGAAAGAGGGAAGAGGGGGATGGTGAGAACAACTGGGTGCCTATGATATGTCTGGCATGGTCCAGAAACTGAAGGAGCTCTTTATTCAAAAGGGCATGCTTGGTCCCCAGGAGATAAAACATGGCACTGAATGGGTGCAAACTAACCTTCTCACTCAGGGGAGAACACAGTCAAGGCTGAGCATTTTGAAGATACCTGAGGATTTGCAGGAAGAACCAGTTCTGAGAGCATCCTGAGATGCTCGTACCCTCAGAAGTGATGAGCGTCCCTCCCCAAGTGATTCATCATCATCTGACATAAAAGAGGGGGCACTGGGGAAATAAAGGAAGGGCATGGAGACACCACAAAGTACCTGCAGTGAACAGGCTTGTTTGTGAACCTGTGAATGACTTTTCTCTCCTGCAGTCTTCAGAGAGGTAACAAGTGGAGATCTAGAGTTGGGATTCTTTGTTATGCAGAAGAATGGGCTAACATCTATCATGTGACCCTGTCTACATGCAAAGGGCAATATAATGTTAGGGAACTGAGGTTACAACAGAAGATAGAGTTTGAGTCCTGAAATCCTAGAAATGAAGAGGATATTGGAGGTTTTCTATTGCCTTCATTCAACTCTGCAGCCATCAAGAGGGATGGTTTTAGTCCCTGAATAGCACCTTTGATGGGACCCACTGATTCCTTTTTGGAACAGCAAAGTAATCTCTTTGCTAAGTAAGGTTGGTTGGAAATATGACAGCATGGCTGAGAAGATGAGTATGAGTTGGGGATAAGGCTCAACCTGTGCTCTGTGCTCCAAGCTGTGTGCCTGGCCTTGGTGAAATGATGTTTTGCTGTTGTTGTTGTGTTTAATCTGCCAAGAGAGAGCAACTTCAAAAATTAATTTTCCCTAAAGAAAGCAATTTTTCTTTTAATTTACTCAAAGCCACCATGTGTGCTCAAGGCAGTGCCTGCCCATGGGCCAGGTTCAGTGACAACCCTCACCTCTGTTTTTTGGGGCATGTGGCTCCCTGCCAAACAATGTCAGCTCTGACAATTCCAGAAAAAAATCTCAATTCTTCTCATAGTCATCTCTACAGTTTTATAGAAAATTATCTTTGTAGCAATCCCTTCCAGCTCAAAGCTCTTGACTTTATCATTCAATTTCTCCACACATTCTAAGACATTTTAACAACTGCCCGACATAACTCTTTCCTCTTTTCCAAAAAGCCCTCTTTAATCCCTCCACTAGTGTATGTTCCTGGGTCTATCCAATACTTATTTACAGCCTCCTCTCTCCCCAGCAGTCCCAATGGAATCCTAGGAGCAGCTTTATTCTACATCTCTTTGGCAGACATGCACACAAACAAATTTACATGACTACAGAGAATTTTTGCTTGTTTCTCTCTCTACAGCTGTTCCCCAATTGTTTTTTTTTTTTTCATTTGTTTTCTTCCTTCAACTTGACTATAAATTCCTTGATGGTAATGCTGTATACACAGAAGACATACACAATAAGTGTGCTGATTGATTTAATTCTTTTGTCACTCCATGCCCCCTGCCTGCTCACGGCCTATCCCTTTCCTGGTCACCTGGTGAAACAGACTCTTGATTAAATACTTACTGAATGAAATAATGAACCGGCACCAACTAAATATAAGGTGTTATTGTAATAATTGGCTGGGCCCGACAGGTACTGGGACTCCACGTGGAACTCTGTGGTAGCACTGGAACGCCACTGGATATATGGAGGTCTGGCAGAGAGCAAACTGTGGTTGGATTTGGGCACAAGAGGGCGAGGGTGGAAGTGGGAAAAACTGAGGAGGAGTCATTATGTCTGGGATGAAATGGAAGGTCTGAGCAGGGAAGAAGGCAGCCGAACAGCAGATGGCCCTTGGCATTGAAAAACCAGGTGCAAAAAACAACAACATATAGTAACAACAACAATAAAGTGATAATATTAAAAGTAGACTATCCCATGGTTTGATGTTAGTTTATTTTCTGAGGTTGCCAAATCTTTCTCCCAAATCTGGAAACTGAAATGCATTTTGCAAAATAATCATAAAGTATATTAAATTATAATTAATAATATGCACACAGGAGAATTTGAGGACGGGATGGTGTTAACTGCAACTCATTTTGAAATGCATCACAAATAAGATGGATTAACAGGAGGACAGAGGTCTGGAGATGGTTAGATAAGTGATAAAGCTAGTATAGTAAAGTAGAATCTAGATTTTATAAATATATATACACATAGAGAGAGAGTGAGACAGGGGTTGACTGTAAAAATATTTCAACTTTTCTGTATGTTTAAAAATGTTCACAATGGGGGGTGGACAGGGCAGGGGGACAGTAATGGGAGGGAAAGAGGGACAACTGTAATTGCATAACAGTGAAAAACTTAAAAAAATTAAAAAATTAAAAAAATAATTTTCACAATAAAATGTTAGGAAAAAATGCATTGCGGAGCAACTGCTTTAGTTTCCTTTAAAACAATCATGTTGAATCCTACAATCATCAGAGCAAAATGAAGTTCATTAGGTAGCTTTCCAGAGTGACAATAATAAGTCTGCCTATTTACATAGGGCTTTATCATCAACCCAATACAAAGTGGAATGACTGAGAGGAAAGACTCTGGAGCCAGAGTAGCTGTTTTCTGACTGATAACTATATAGAGGAGTCATTTAACTTCTCTATCCCTAGGCTCCTTTATTTTTAAAATTTGTTATCAATATAACAATGCTTCCTAGAGAGGTTGTAAAGATTAAATAAAGTGGTAAATCTAAAATGCTTAGAAAGTGCTAGGAAACTAATAAGCTCCACATTAATGCTAGCTATTATGATTATTATTAGATCTTCCCATTTGCTTTTTGGTATGAGCATAAATACTTTGCTTCACAACAGAAGAAACTGAGTTTCAGAGGCATGTCTCTTGTCCAAGGCCATGTAGAACAGTCAGAGGTAATACTAGAACTAAACTCAAGTCTTCTTTGCCTCTTTCAGAACACGCTTCTCCAGATCTCCCAATTCCCATTAAAATGTTCAGCCAGCTCCAAGGCAGGAAGGAATACTAAGCGCCCAGCAGAGTGCTTGGCACATGGTAGGCACTTAAAAAGTAGATGGGTGATAAATGTTCACTTACAGCACTTACTGTGTCTGCTGCCCTGCTAAGCACTATACATTATCTCAAAGTATCCTCATAAAAGCTCTAAGAGTTTAGCTTTACTACCCTTACTTTCCAGATGAGAGCAGAGGCTTTAGAAAGGGTATATATTGCCCAAGATCCCACAGCGAGCAAGGATGAGCCATAGATCCATCTGATTCCAAAGCCCATGCATTTTAAACAACACTGAAACACTTTCATGAATGAAGGGGCGGCTGCTTCAAAGCTTAGTCAAATGATAGAAATTAGGAGACATGAGCCATTTTACCCTTAATCCACAGAGCTCCCTCTGGGTCCTTCTCATCATAGATGCATTGTATTACTAGCAAATGTGAATGTTTTGATGAATTAGGCAAACACTCGAATTGCCTCTGCATTGCAACATCTTCCCTTCAAAGGCCAGGGAATGTAGACTGTGCGTTCTTTGTCCAGCTTGTCTGAATGCGTCAACGCTGTCTGGGAGGCACAGAGGTGGATGCTTTCCTAGCAGGGGCGAGGCCTCTCCTGCATGTCCAGCTTCTGTATTTGTAACATTGCCATGTGCTGTACCACTGGGCCAAGGAATGAAGGGGCCCATGGTCCCAGCCACCTCAGATTACGCAAGCCAAGAAAAATGTGCAAATCGCATGAGAAAAGCAGGCAGCCCCCAAACATCTTTATTTATTCATGTCTGTGCCCTGACGCTTTGATTGCAGTCTTGCACTTAGAACTTCAAGATAAGTATCAGCAGCTGGACACTGGGTAAATCAGAGGCACAGACTCTGTGTAAATACTGAAGTTTCGAAAGCATGGACTTATGTCCAACAGCTTGGAGCACAGCACCCAGTGGGAAGGGAGGGGGAGTGGTGGCTCTGGCTTTGGCAAAGTCAACCTTCTGAGAAACTCGTGGACATGTCTGTACATGTCTGAACTTGTCTGACAAAGCCAAGCAGAGATTTCAGGATCTGCCAGAGCCAAATATAAGTGGCCTGCTCGCTCAGAACCAAAAAGGAATAGTCAGAGGAAGTGAAGGATTAGGATGAAGAAACAAAAGCTTACAGGGCTGAAATCTGTTAACAGAGCAGAGGTTCCAGGGTGTGTGATGACAAAGCTGCCATCTATGAATGGCTAACATTGACAGGATCCCCCGTTAGGCTTCTTACATCCCATTCACATAGTGAACGCTACCAGTAATCCTGAATTTGAGTGGAGTTTGCCCCACTTTATAAATAAATTTTTAAAAAGCAAACTGAGGTTGAGGGGCAGAGCAACTGTCTCAAGGTCAGGAACTAGAGAGTAAGAGGAAACAGGGCTCAACACTCACTCATCAGATGCGAACACTGTAGTGGGTGACCTTAAGGTGCACCCTGGCCAGTGAACATGGATCTAAACAAAGAAGAACCCTAGAACTTAAATTTCCCCGTAGTTAGAATAAGTAATAACCATTATATACCATTTTACAGTTTTCAAAGGGGTTATATAATCTATATGTGCTGGACACAGAAGCAATAAAACGGCCCAAAAGGGTTTTGCCTCTAGAACAATAGAGGCAAATACTAGCTATAAATTTCAGCTGGTAAATACAGTCCTTTCCCCCTCTCCACTGGAAGAGGGGAAATCTATTTGAAAAGAACAAAAGCTAAAATAACAACTAGTAAGAGGCAAAGAGAGAGAAAATTCAGGGGGTAAAATACCTTGAACCGCCCCCTTCCTAGCATAACATCATCAGAGACAAGAGTTTGCAGTAAGGACTGTCAAGGACAACGAGAAGATGGACTGGAAAAGCACGGACAGTCTGGGCGTGACAGTAACCTGGCCAGGTCACCTAAGAATGCGGATACATCAGTGAGTAAAATGAAAATAAGAGGTAACCTAAGGTTACTAATGCTGCAGCTATGCTGTAAAGCAAAGGTCCCCAACCTGTGGGCCACAGACCAGTATTGGTACAGGCCTGTTAGGAACCAGGCTGCACAGCAGGAGGTGACCTTGAATGTAATGCACTGGAATCATCCCGAAACCAACCCCCAGCCCTGTCTGTGGAACAACCGTCTTCCATCAACCATTCCCTGGTGCCAAAAAGATTGAGGACCACTGCTCTAAAGCTTAGTGTGCTATTTAGGATCCACTGGCGACAAAATACATAATCCAATTCAAGGTAGTACAAGCAAAAAAGAAAAAAATGTGAGAATTAATAAAAGCACGTATGGATCTCTCTTGGAATATGCAATTCATAACATAAGTATGGGGGGGAAATGAAAGGTGCTGGGAGAACAGGGAGATGCTGGGATACTGGAGAGGATGGCAGAATACAAGGTCTGCAGTTCGTTGCCGACCCCAGGAAGGCACCCAGATTCAACTCTAAATGCAACAAGGAGCCAAAAAAGAGGAGTAACATGGTCAAGAAAAAAAGAACATGGGATGATCAGATAGAACGGTCATTTGATCTGCTGTATGGGTTAAAGAAACGAAGGTGTCAAGGGCAGCTGCTAATTTCTTGGCTATGTGTATATATGGTAGGGTCATTCATTGTAATTGGTAACAAAGAAATGGCAGCCATGAGGTATGAGGAAAAGGTTAATGGCATACTTAATTTTGAACAGACTGGATTTGAAATGCCTATAGGTCCTCCAACAGATTATCAGCAGACACTTTGATGTATGAGGGTATTGTTCAGAGGAAATTATTTCAACTGGAATTACAAATAGAAAGTTGCCAGCACAGAGATGCTAACTGAACCGTGGCAACGGATCAAGGCATCCATTCTTTTATCATGACATGATAAAAGATGAGGGAGCTGAGAAGAGAGTCTTATACAGAACCCTAAAGAGCAAACACAAACAGTAGTTATGGGTCAGTCTTTAAGAGGCATGCCTTCCGATTTCATAAGTGTAGACAGAGAGAGAAGAGAAAATTGGAAGGAGGTCACGTCCAGAGTGGCAGAGTGTGGACATCTGAGAAGCTACGCCTCCATCAAAGCAAGGAAGACGTGGAAAAAGTTGCCAAAATCACCTTTTCCAGAATTCTAGAAATTAATCAATAGCTTGCAGTACTCTGAAGAGTGTTAGTTGGAGGAAAACAGCTGAATCTTAGTAAAAACAGTGGGCAGCTTTGTGGCATTTTAACATGCCCTAAAACTATTGCCTTCTTCCCCCAAAACTGCCATGAAAACCAACAGCCTCATAATCATGGTAGCTGTGAAAACCAGCAGCCTAGCAGGGACAGAGTTTACAGAACTCCTAAAAGCCCCATTCTTGTTTTTTTTTTAATCCTCACCCTAGGACATGTTTATTGATTTTAGAGAAACAGAAAGGGCAGTGGGGGGTAGGGGATGGGGGGGGGGGAGAGAGAAAGAAGCATCAGTTCAAGAGAGAAACATCCCTATGCGAGATAACATCAATCAGTTGCCTCCCATATGCACCCTGACTGGAGATCAAACGTGCAACCTGGATATGTACCCTGATCAGCCATCAAACCGTCAACCTTTTTGTTGTAAGGGAGGATGCCCCAGCAACAAACTAACCCACCCGGCCAGGGCCTAGAAGCCCCATTCTTAAAGAATTGTTACTATTTGATTTGCCTGGAAGCTTCCTGGAATACGCTATTCACAGGGCTTGTCTTTATTTGACCTGATTCAAAGACTCCATAAATATAAGATTGTTTGAATATTTAAAAATCAATCAGTATAATATACCATATTAAGGACAAAAACTACATGATCACCTCAATATACACATAAAAAGGACCAAGAGAATTCAATTACACTTTTATAATAAAATAACTCAACAAGCTATAAATAGAAAGGACCCTTTTCAACCTGACAAGAGGCATTTATGAAAAACCCACGGCTAACATCATGCTTAATGGTGAAAGACTAAAATCAGGATCAGGAATAAGAAAAGGATGCCATTCTCATCATTTCCATTTGACTTTTGCTGTAGGTTCTAATCAAGACAAGTAGTTAAGAAAAAATAAAGTCATCTGCAAAAATAGTATGAAACTATCTCTATTTGTAGATAACATGATTATTCATATAGAAAACACTAAGGAATCCACAAAAATGCATTAAAGCTAACATGTGAGTTCAGAAAGGTTATAGGATACAAGATCAATATGCAAAAATTGTATTTTATACATTTGGCAATAAACAATGCTAAAAGAAAATTAAGAAAAATTCCATTTACGATAGCATTAAAAAGAATAAATATCAGGATAAATTTTTTTAAATGTGTAACACTTATAGACGTAAACTATAAAACATTGTTGAAAACAATTAAAGAAGACCTAAATAAAGAGAAATATATTTCATGCTCATGAACTGGAAGACTTACTATTGTTAACATGTCAATATTCCCCATATTGAACTACTGGTACAATACAATCTCTTATCAAAATCTCTCTCAAAATTTATAGAAAAAAAGCTAATCTCAAAATTCATAGGGAAATACAAGGGAATGGAATAGCCAAAAAAAAAACTCTTGAAAAAGGAACAAAATTGCCCTGGCCAGGTAGTTCATTTGTTTAGACCATCATCCTGATATGTGAAAGTTGCAGGTTCTATCCCCACTCAGGGCACATACAAGAAGCAAAAAGTAAACTCATAAATAAGTGGAACAGCAAAATCAATCTCTCTCTTTCTCTCTCTCCCTCCCCACCCTTCTCAGTCTATAAAATCAATAAATAAAAATTTTAAAAGTGGAAAAGTTAAAGAACCCTCATTTCTTGACTTCATAACTTACAACAAGCATATAGTTTGCAAGACACTGTGGTACTGGCATATGACAAAGCATAGATCAATGAAACAGAACTGAGTCCAGACAGAAACACACATATATATATATATATATATATATATATATATATATATATGTATAGTTAATTGACATTTAACAAGATAGCCCAGAAAAACCAATAGGAAAAGATTAGTGTATTCGAGAAACGGTACTGGGAGAACTGGATAGCCACATGGGGAAATATGAAGTTGGGCCCTTCACAACACTAATATGGAAAAATTAACCTAACTGGGTTATAGACTTGAATACATTTATGCTTCACATAACAATGGGGACATGTTCTGAGAAATGTCTCTGTGGGTGATTTTTTCATTGTGTGAACTTCATAGACTGCACTTACACAAACATAGATGGTCTAGCCTACTAAACACCTATATTATATGGTATATCCTAGGTTACAAACCTGAACAGCATGTTATCCGTACTGAATACTGCAGGCAATTATGCTGATGGTATTTCTGTAGCTAAACATATGTAAACATAGAAAAGCTACAGTAAAAATATGGGATAAAAAATAAACAGTAGTGCATCTGTTTATGGCACTTACCATTGATGGAGCTTGTGGGACTAGAAATTGTTTCGGGTGAGTCAGTGAGTAAGTGGTAAGTAAATGTGAAGACCTAGAACATTACTGTATACTACTGAAGACTTTATAAACACTGCCCTACAAGCCCTACTGCTGCCTCCTTCTGACAAGGTCAGAAGTAGAATATTGAAGCTGTCAATATTGCTCCATAAAAAGGATGTCACTGAATGATTGGAAATAATGAGGAGAAACTGACTGGGTAAGGTATAGATCAAATAGTGACTGTAGGTAGGGAGTGAAAGGTGGCCTGAGGATCAGTAGGAATAAGAAATTAAGATGAAGAAATAAAGGAACATAGGGGATTGTCATGGCCATGTGGTTTTGGCTCTTGCATATTGGAGCAAAGGTCAGATTACGGAACTTTGCAATATTCATTAAAAAAAAAAAAGAGAGAGTGTGTGTGTGTGTTTAACATGGAGAAGGTATAAAACCGAGGATTCAGTGCTTTGTCTATGAAAATTTGTTTTTGGCTCCGTTGACCCTGTATGGCATAAAGGACTTCCTCTAATAGTCAATTGATTAAAGAAATAAAACTTCCCTATGCTTTACATGATTACAACCTGAAAATATTTTCAAAGTACAGGGCCAGGCTGAACCTACACTACCAGAGAAAGCTTTAAGTAAAGGTGTTGGCAGTACTTAATAATTGTGAAGGTGGCTCCTGTGGACCTGTGTCCTTGCCCAAGACCTTAAGTCCTCAACAAGGAATTTACAGCAGTGCACTCTGAAGGCCATGTGGCTGGGTCTGGGAGGGCTGTAGTGCCCTCTGAGTATACAGGGCTAAAGGGACGGCATCCTTTGTGCTGAAACAGGTCAGTGGCTGACTGACTTGGACGTAATATGTGCATTCCAAATCGAGGTGCAGTGTCTGAGAGAGATTTGATTGCCAAACCTTACAGGTATTGCTCCCTCAGAGAAAATCATAGCCCTCCCAAACCCCATATCCTTCCATTTCTTACAGGACATTCAGCTCTGTTATAATCCAATGGGACCACTATTGTGTATGCACTCTGTTGTAGATGCAAATGCTATCATGAAGCACGTGACTGTGTTAGAGATGAAACTACAAAATTCTTAGAAGTAAAAAACATGTTAGATGTGACACCAAAAATATAAATGAAAAGGGAATAAAGAGATGAACTAGACTTTATTAAATTTAAGTTATTTTTGCTTCAAAGACACCACCCAGAAAATAAAGAGACAACCCATAGGGTAGGAGAATATTTGCAATATTTGCAAATTGCATTTCTGATAAAGGACAAGTATCTAGAAAACATAAAGAACTATTATAACTCAACAGTAAAGAGACAAATAACAGTTTTTAAATGAGCAAAAAGACCTTAACAGACATTTACTTCTAAAGAACATATATAAGTGGCTAATAATCTTAAGATGCTCAACATCATCAGCCATGAGGAAAATGCAAATCAAAACCATGATGATATACTATTTCACACTCACTAGGAAGGTTAAAATTTAAAAAGACAGATAATAACAAGTTTGGCAAGAATATGGAAAAAAATGGAACCCTCATATATTGCTGGAGGGAATGTTAAATGGTACAGCATTTGGAAGTTCCTCAAAATGTTAAGCATATAGTTACTATATGACCCAGCTGTTCCACTCTTTGGAATATACCCCACCCAAAATAAAAACATATCCCATTTAAAAACTTATACACAAGTATTCATACCAGCATTAATTATAGTATCCCCAAATTAGAAACAACCCAAATATCCATCAACAGATGAATGGATAAACATAATGTGGTGTATCCATACAATGGAATATTATTCAACCATAAAAAGGCATGCTGTACTGATACATGCTATAACATGAGTGGATCTTTAAAATACTATCCTTTGTGAAAGAAGTCAGTCACCAAAGGCCGCATTGAATGATTTCACTTATATAAAATGTCCAGAATAGCCAAAAAAATACTCATATATTTGTGGTGGCCAGAAACTGGGTTAAGAAGGGGAATTAGAAATGACTGCTATAGGATATGGGGTTTCTTTGAAGTGATGTAAAGGCTTTGGAATTAGATAGTGGTTAGTGTTTCACAACTCTGTAAATATACTAAAAACCACTGAATTGTACACTTTGAAAAAGGTGAATTTTATGGTGTGTGAATTATAACTCAAGAGAACTATTACAGGAAAAAAAAGAGGAAATGAGGGGACATGGTGACAGCAGGGTCATATGCTGCCAATAAATGTATTTATATAAAAACTGAAGAATATTTATAGGATTTAGCAACAGTGAGGTCTTTGATAACTGAGCCAAAGATAGTGGAGAGGTAAGGCAAAGCAAGTTCAAGTCATCAACAAACATTTACGAATTGCTTATAGTACACTGGCATGTGCCGCTGGGATGAGGAATGAATAAAGGGGAGAAAGCCATGGGGCCATGGAGGGGGGATTAAAACTGGAGGATGAGGAAGGGAAGACTAGGAGTACAGATGGTTTTTACAGAAGTATAGCTGCAAAGGGCAGACAGCAAAAACCTTAGCTATCAGAAAGAGACCTACGTTGAGGTTTGTTTACAGTTTGTTAATGTGAGAGAACTCCAGTATCTATCTTAACATGAGTGAACTCCTTTCTCTTAGTGCAGATGGGAAAAGTCATGGGAGAAAGGAGGGTGGGGGTGATGAAACCTCATAGGGAGGGGATAGGTGAAAGAACAAAGTTCTGGAGACATTCACCAGAGCACTTACAAAGAAATTATCTTTAGATAGAAAGGAAGGGACATAAGCAAATTTTGTGTGTGTGAGAGATAGGAAAAACAGAGGAAAGATGGATGGAAATGCAGCTTATCTTCAAGGCTATGGGGAGAACATTGAAAGAATTTCCCTCTGCTGGCTTCTCTTATAAGGGAGGGTTTATCTGTGAAGAGCCACAGAGTAGTGGAGCTTGTAGACTTAAAGTGCAGGTGCTAAAATAGCTGCAAAGGAGGAAGCCTGAGATTAGCTGCAAGTATGGGAAGCAGGAAAGATTGCTCTCAGTGTTCAGGGCTCAAGTGAGGCTTGAAGACTACCAGTTTGCTGCAGCTTCAATCTGCAATGCTCGGCAATGTTTTTAGTTTTCCAGTGTTCAGAAGGCCATACCAATAAGGCAGATTTTTGCATTTTTTCGGGATAGTTTTCCCATATTTCCCAGTAAATGTTCTATGGTGAAGGAAATGAAAACACCTGATTGATAAAGGAGTCCTGTAATGTGTACACCCAGAATCTAAGCTGCGGGAAAGAAGCAAAGTCAGGGTATGACTGACGGATCAAAGAATTTGAAGTGCTTCCTCCCCCTTTCCTGATCTGTTTTTATGCCTATCCACCACTTTCCACTAGCTTTCTGTTTTGATTTCTCCTTCTTAAAGAGATGCTTGTTTAAAATTGCTTTTCTGCCCAGGTGGTTTTGTGCTTGATGGGTAAGTTCACGAGTTCTTGGAGAACTGTTAACTCACTTGTACTTTGATAAAAATTAGACCTATTTAGGAAAGGACATAGTCAACTCATGGTTCAGCTTTGACAAGAATTCTTATTTTATGTTCACAGGAAACCTGTCCTACAAGTGAGGCAAAGAGAAGAATCAATTCCAATGTGTTAGGGGAAATTTGGAGGAGATTCTGTGAGGTTTAGGGGTAACCTTGAACTATGAAGTACATGGTTAGAATCTAGGCCTTTATCTATTCCCTGCTGGCAGATAATTTAATTTATAAATGAGAGCACATTCATTTGGTTCAGTGAAGAGAGTCCTACTTATTAGGAGGGGTAATATTAATCATAGAAAACACTTAAAAATCATAATCTACCACACGCTTTACCTATAGTTATTACCCTATGGGTATATTCCTTTGTTTGTTTTCTAGTTCGTCTTTTTAATAGTCATTCATTGACACACTCTCCTCACAAGCATTTTCTTTAAATTAGGACCCAATTATGAGCTAGAAAACATCCTAACCTTGTTATGAGAAAGATCACTACTTGCAAGGGACTTGAAATCCAAGTGGGAATATAAAACATATCTGTATATACACGTATTTGATTATACAACATATGTTAAAAAGAGTTGATTACTTATGTTAACTTTTTAATTAACTTTTATGTGATGACACAGCTTTCCTAACAAATTCATTTGAACATCTGTTTCCTCTAGTAACTTAAAAATCAACAAAATTTTTATTAACGTTATTATATCTACCCAATACTTAGATTAAAATTTCTACTAGTCTCTGAAATTTTCATGGCAGGAATTGTATCATTTGGTTATCTTCAAACCTAATGCTGGTGCTAAATACATGTTTGCTAATTTTAACTGAAATGTTGAACCAAAATAAATACTAAATCTTAGTATGAATACATACTTGTATTGGCTTCTATATATCAGCTAATTTTTAGACGGTGAGACACAAAAATCCTTCCCTATTTAGTAACTCTGTGACTTTATGCAGGTTGTCATAGAACTTCCAGATATCAGTTTTTTCACTTATTAAATGGGGATGCTTTTCTCCTCTCCTTACCTTACAGAGGTGTTCTGAGGATCAACTAAGATAAGTGAAAATTCTATGAATCCTGGTAAATGTGCAAGAGTTGTAAGAGGTTGAGAAAAGTGTTATTTACCCAGAGAGAAACACAGCATAAAATATTATTCTACAGATTCATAGGCCTGCTATGACCTTTCAAAAACTCTTATTTTATAGATAAAATCACAAAATATTCAAAAGGGATGCTGAATACACACACATACACATACAGGTGCACACACACTTGTTCTTTAAAAAGCCATTAGATCAAGGAATCATATCTGTGCCCCTGATATGGGTGAATCTAAAGAAACTAAGAGATGACTCTAATCACTAATAGCTATTATTTATTGGTCAGGTAAAAAAAAATGTCCTTGAAAATTGCTATTCAGATACTAATTTTAAATGCTGGAGCAAACTTAACATATATCTACTTTTCAATGAAAATTTCTCAACCTCTGTAATTTGGGTCTGGATAATTCCTTGTTGGGAGATAAAGAAAAGATGCCCTATGTATTGTAGGACATTGAGCATCATCCTGGCCTCTACCTCCTAGATGCCAGTAGCACCTCTGACCAAGAATGACAAGCAAAATTGCCTCTAGCGTTTGCCAAATGTCCCTGAGCAGCACTGGGGAGATTGCCTCCAGTTGATAACTGCTGCTTTAAACAATGTGAACCAATGCATTCATAAAATATTTTGCAAAACAGGTTAAATGTTAAATTCTTTTAAAATAGGTTATATATTAAATTCCCCACAACGACTAAGGCTTTGAGAAAGTAAATTCCTTGCCTGAGACTACACAGCGGGGGATGGGGGAAGCCAGAATTCAAGCCCAGGCTTCTGGTGCCCCAAATTCAGGATGGCACCACTATTCATCCTTTCTCTGTGTATTATGTACTCCCAGGCAGGGACTTGTAAGAGCCATCATGTCCTAACCAAGCAATTACTTCCTAGTTCATCACAGATCCACAAAGAATCTTCTGGAAGAGAAAAGCAAGGAAGACCCTCTTCCTCTCTCTTACTCATTTGTCTCTTACCCATTCTTCCCTGATTAATGAGACAGTAAGAGTCCGGTTTTCAATGAGCCTTGTTATTCTATTAGACAATTCATGTTCAATGGTGTGGGTGAATGGCCACTGCTTCCATCCAGCCTGGAAGTCCCCCACTTCTTTTGGACTAACTTACTCTTAGGATGTGCTGTCTTTTTTTTTTGGCGTTCATTGCCACATAATAAGTTCTAAAAGGGTTTTTGTTCCCTATGGGACCCTTGAGTCTATTTCTTAATCTAGCTAAAGCTGAGAGGTAAAGTGACCAACTTGTTCCAGTTTGACTGGGACTTTCCTGATTTTATCACTGAAAGTCTCAATCCCAGGAACGTATGTCTGGAGGTAGAATTATTCTCTCCTCATAGCTGACAACTAGAAATTTCCATTATCTTAAGGTAATAGACAGCGATTAGTGTTCCTTAAATTTCTCTGAGGAGAAAAACAAGAGTCATTATTAGGTTTTCTCCTTAATTCAATTCACATTCAATTAATATTTATTGAGGGTCTTTAGTGGACTTGAAACTTGCACAGTATCCTTAATGAGGTAAAGTCTGAAAAGTTCAACCTTCCCTAGAATAAGAAACTTTGAAGTTTGTTTTTTTTTTTCTCCTTGCTTTTGAGAAATTCTCATCGCCTCAGTGCACATCAAAGAACATTCAAGGGCAAAAGGGCTTCTTTTCTGTTATCTAAAATACCTACGGTATTTTACGGTGGGGCTATTAATGCACTATTAATCCATCCAGCTCTAATACTTCCAGACAGATGTGTAGCATGCTTAAAGCACATCTGCTGAGTGTCCTACTGCAAGCAGACACTTTGGCTTCTGTATTTAGAAAGGAAGAGTCTATTAGGACTGTGGGAACATTAGTGACTTTGATGTGAGCTGCTATTCCCTCTTTGCTAGCCATTTTCATATTTCAAATTTCCAAGAACCTTTGGAGCACCAAAGAAACAGTAGCACTAGATTCGAATTTCTAGAATTTCCAAACTCTGAATTTCTCTCATCTGCTCCTTTATCCATTACTTTATTCATTTGGCAAATATAATGGAGCTACTGACAAAGGAAACGATGGTAAGGCACCGCCCTTGCTCTAATGGAGCTGACAACATGGTAAAGCAAATAAAGAAATAAAAATATGGACATAGGAGAGAAGGTGTAACAAGTGTCTGTGCAGCTGCAGTGGAAGCACAGAGGAAGGGCACCTAACCTGTAAGGAGAGTCAGAGCAGACATCCTGGAGAGGTGACACTGGTGGCAGCCTGCACGGAGGTGAGGAATAAAGGGGAACCAGTGGCGTGGGGGGTGCACTGGGGATGGGGCATGAACTGGTTGAAGGCCCAGGACATGCTGTGTTACGGAGTCAAGGGGAAATTATGCCATTCAACAGAATCAGCAGAAGCATATTCTGAGTAGAAAATAAAGTGTATTTTTTTTTTTAAGTGGCAAGGAGTGAACATGAGGGAGGACACAGGACCAGAACGTGAGATATGTTTTACGTTTAAAGGGAATAGGCCATTAAAGATTTTAGGGAAGGGTTAGATCTCGTGCCTGTGTTGGTTTTAAGAAATGTCCCACAGACTTCATTGTGGAAGATGGATGGGTAAGAGGCAACCTCAGACTGTCCAGTTTAGATGAGAGGCAAATGTACCTTGGACCAGGGCAACACTGGCAGGATGGAGAGAGGAAGGCAGATATAAAAGGATATATTTGGAGGGAAAGAGCCTTTTTTTTAGACAAAGAAACCAAGGCCAATGGGAAAAAAATTGACTCACTATACACAGATTTCATAGGAGGGATGTCATGTAGAACATCAGTGCAGGGCACAGGTTTAGGAGATAGATAAGGATTCGGTCTCAGCTTAGAGGTATGACCTTGGATGAGTTATGGCAACTCTTTGTGCCTTAGTTTCCTCACATGTAAAATTAGGATAATGATGTAACAACATCCTAGTGTTGTTTCCAGGATTCAGTGGAATTGTATGTAAAGCACTTAGTTCAGTACCTGGCACACTGTAACTACTCAATAAATAATCCTATTTTCATCACCACATAGTTCTCTTCTCTTGCCCTATCTTGGCCTCCAACATGAGAAGTGATGGTGTGGGTGATAGTTCTTTATTTCCATTCTGTAGTGCAGGGGACTGGGGAGAAAGACTGACTAGATTCTCTAATTTTTTAGAGTTGGGCACGTGTGGTACTGAACTAAATCGCTGGGCTATATTGAATCCAATGTATACTCCTTCCACCCCGCTCTTTCTCCCTCTTCCAGGAAGAAGCATGGAAGTGCCAACTTCCCTACCTCTGGTGGGGCTTCCCTTTGGAATTTTGGGAAGTATTTGCTTTCATATAGACAGAGCCAAAATTTGGCATTGCCACATTATGGTTTGCCTGGGCAAGACCAGGAACACACCTTGATCTCTTTGAAGCTGGTTTTAATTTTGACTAAAGAATGAAGTGAAGATAGTACCCAGGAGGACACGAGTGGTGTCATATCATCCAACAGATGGTTGAATCACTTCTCCGGGAAATGCCCTGGGATGGAAAGAAATCATGCAAAGGTAACATGGACACAGGGAGGTAGGGCTCTTCCTTACCATGCTGTGCCTCTTAATACCCAAAGCACTTCACAAACTCTCAATAATGAGTTATTGATTATTAATAATGGGGAAAAGGTGTGTCAATTAGAAAGCTGGCTCTCAGGCCACACGGAGTCCACATTAGAAGGGAGTATAGGGAGTATACCTGAGAATATCCTCTTAAAAGGAATCCAGAGCACCGCATTAATCACTTGACCCACATTATTTTATTTAAACCTTTTTGGGAATTTAGGAAGTCTCCCAAGTTCTGAAGATGTAACCAATTTACACAAAGGAGTTAGGAGGATAGAGAGCAAGGTGTTGACTTTATTACTGAATGAGCTGTTTGAGAATGTGCAATGGATTCATCTAGAATGAGACAGAAGTGTATACCTGGTCACAGCAGCCCTGGACATTCCCAGGCCTCTTAGGTATGTCCAGGGCCTTCACTGCCTAGTTTATTGCATGATGGAGGGGAGACCAGAGCTCAAGTTCTTAGAAGACAGGAAGATCCCAAAAAGAAAAGGATGGTGCTGAACTATGAATTCATTTCTTTTTCCTTGTTCTTTGCCCCAATTAGATCAAGGGGTGGACAGGACCTAGAGATGCTTGCCTACAGGTGTCCCTCCACATGCAAACATATAATCTTTCCCTCAACAATATTCTCAACTATCTTTGGAAAGAAGTCCAACTAATTATACCTTTTTCCCAATGAGAAAGCTGGGGCTCAGAGAGTAAGGAACTTGCTCTAAGTCACATGACACGTAAACTAGTCCTGGCTCAGATTTGAAAGCAGGTCTGCCAGCGGAACCCTCAAGTCTAAGCAATATGCTGTATTACCTCACTGCCTCTTTCTCTAAGGTGGTCACTCCAATTCCCAGTGTCAGTTAAAAGAAAATTCTTTAAAAGGATGCTGATTTATTAACTCACTACCTTTATCCGAAGGGTCATTTTGCTGGCATTTGAATGGAGATTGATGAGGGCAGAGAATGTGACAGCACTCTGCTGTTTGAAGTGCAGGGGGAGTTTTCTTTGTAGCTGAGGAGGGATGGAGGATGTAAATTGTGAGAGCAAGGAGATTGGTTGACAACGCTCCCCTGGAGAGGGTGTGCCCTTATTATGTGTTACAGAACCAGATGATCTAGGTGAAAATGCTTCCACTCAAAGACTTCTCCCACTGACTCACCTTAAAAATAAAATCACTGCTTTGTGCGGAAAGAACAAGTAGAAAGCAATATCATTTTTGATCACTTGGGGTCAGGAAGTTATAGCTAAACCGATCTGCTTGACATTTTCTATACTTCTCTGAAAATGTCCTTTGCCCACAAGAGAGCAGGAACATAAGAACCTCTGTTCACTGTTCCCGTCAACCAGTGTTGGATCTGACAGGGCAGAACATGATACAATTTTAGCCCAAAATGCCTGGGCATATGGCACCTTACATCAAAAGACTTGTGGGACCCTAGGACATTCATTTTACCTTTTGGAGTCTCTTTTCCCTCATAAAATTAGTTGACTTCTGCCTTACCCATGCACATTGGGAACTGTGCTTACAAAATAGGAGGTAAAACAATAGAGCAAAGTAGCATTAAAGACACAGACATTGGAGGTGAGTAGACTTGGTTTTAAATCCTGGCCATATGACTTATTGACATTAGGTGGTCACTCAGGCTTTTAGAACTGCAGAATCATTATATGGGAAACATGAATAATTAGATTTGCCTTCTCACTTCTTCTGGGGATGCATAAAAACAATGTAAACAAAGTACTTTGCACAGGGCTTGACATATAATAAATGCTTGCTAAATGGTGGCCGATTTTATTATTATGGTCATATTAGACACTATTATTATCATCAGGTCCCAAGTAAATAGGCATTTATGGGGTAGTGCAAACAGAGAGACGTTATGAGAAGGAGCCTCATAAAACTCATTTTTAAGAGCCCTTGAGATACTGAAGAAGAGACCTCTCATTATACCTCATGTTAATCCTTCAGTGAAGACCCAGGAAAGAAATTGATTTCAGCCTTAAAAACAGCAAAACTGTTTTCTCTTTAGAAGTGGTGTTTGAGCCTTGTAACTGATTGCATTTCCCTCTTTTTTTTTTTTAATGCTAGGAAGCTCGTATTAAAGAGGGACAATAAATTAGCCCACATAAACATCCTTTTAGCCAGGGGCTCATTATTCTAATGAGAACACTGGCCCACACTGATGTGTTTTACATGTTTGACACAATGAGTCTTTTCCTCATATTTTGAACTCTTTTGTTCTTGACAAACTACTCTCCTGAAATTTCTTTTTCCATTTTTTCTCTTCTGGCTTTTTGTACTCTGGTGCCTCTTATATTCCACATCATCATATTTAATTCTCCCAGAAATGCTCTGAAACATAATTTACTATTATCTTCACTTTTCAGAAAGGAAACAGAAACTTTTAATGATTTGCATCTACCTGAAATATTAGCCTTCCACACACTTCCTTCACTATACTCCCTCTCTGAGTGGTATGATGCATTGATGTGGCTTGAACAATAATGATACTAACCAGTACCAAATTTGTATCTACATATTTCTTGAATGCTGCAGTATTATTTCCAAGTGCCTACCAGACATTCTACAGACACTATAAATTGAAAATGAAACTTAGGATCCCTCATCTGGAAACCATTCCTTTTCCTGTAAACTCCTTCTTGCCTAATAGAATTAAACAATTAATACAATGATAGTTTTGAGCATTTGTTATGTTCTTGGTATTGTGCTATGTCTTTTAAATGCACTATCTCATTTAATCCTCACAGTAATCACAGTAGGTAAGTTTCACCGTTTTCCATAGCTGAGAAGTATGTCATTTGACCAAGGCTGCTCATCAAGTACCAGTTGTAGCCAATGTGATCCTATAGAAAAGATACTGAAACTACAGCCTTTTCCCAAGTCATGTGGTCTGGAAAATGATTTTTTCTTCTTTCCTGATCACATATAATTAGTCATCCATACCTGGAATTTGTAAAGTAAAGGTTCTCAAAGTTGGCTACACAATGGAATCATCTTTACAAACTTCTGATACCCTGCCAAGTTGCCCAGAAACTCTGATTCTATTGGTTTAAGCTGTGTCCTGGGTATCAGAATTGTTTAAAGCTCTTCAGGTCATTTAATGGACAGCTGTGCTTGAGGACAATTGACTTTAACAGGACAAAGATCCAGATTCACCTTTCTCTCCTTTTCGTACCTGCTGAGCTCTTTGTCCTGAATGGGTCCCACAGTGCCATGACTTTATCCTCCACTCCTACTGCAGCCCTGTCTGGAATGCCAAGTCTCCCTATCCTGAAGGATAAATTTAGATGTCTCTCTGAAGTCTTCCTTACCTTGATATAATCAATTTCATCCTGATAAAATCAATTATTCCCTCTGTGCTGCTAAAGCACAAAGCTCTTCAAACACTTATAATTTTATATTAATATCAGCTCTGTTATGTTGTGTGAGGACAAGTAATGTTCCATTCATTTTTCTTCCCTATAGATATAGCATATACTATACAGTACTCCCTCCCTTGTTTATTGGGGATATATTTAAAGATCCCCAGCAGGTACCTAAAACCAGAGAGAGTACCACCCCTGATATATATTATGTTTTCCCCCATATATATATATATATCTATGGCACAGAAAGAGATTAACAATAATAATAAAAAATTTATAACGACATAATGACATAATGTAAAAAAGTTATATTAATATGGGTGCTTGTGTTCTCCAAAAATATCTCATTGTATTGTACTCACCCTTCTTCTTGTGATGATGTGAACCGATAAAGTGCCAACCCTGTTCCTGAATCTGTAATCATCCCTCACTTGCAGTAATGACTTGGCGTCACTCTTTTCAAGGGACTCTTCTCTAAAGTGCTACCACAATAGCAGAGGGAAAACCAGCACAAAGCCTTGCCTTTAAGGAGCTTACTTTTCAGTGTAGAGAGACAGTAAGAGAGAACAAACAAAAACAAGTAAGATATATAGAATATAAGAGGGTGTAAGTGTCATGGAGAAAAATTAAAAATGGAGGGAGACAGAAAGTGCTAAGATAGGATTTCAATTTTAAGTAGAGTGATCAGCTGCAACCTCCATGAGAAAAATCACACTTAGATGAAGAACTGAAGGAGGTGGAGAAATCAGCCATGCGGATGTCTGGGGGACATAATTCCAGACAGGAAAGGCCAACAGCAAGAAGGCCAGTGGGGCCAGAGCAGAGTGAGCAGGGTAGGGGGTTGATGACTGGATGATGAGTTCAGGGGAGAACATGAGGGTAGATGTAGGAGGACCCTGCCGGTTGGTTTAAGGACTTTGGCTTTTACACTGAGTGAGATGAGAAGCCCTTGGGGTGCTATACAGGAGCAAACGGGTCAACCAGAACCATTCCGGCCAGAGTTGAGACCTTGCACATAGGGCAATGCAAAGGAAGGGAGAAAAGCTGGAGGCTTGTACCAGGCAAGTAACTGTAGATATGGCAAAGACTGGCTGGATCCAGGATATATTTTGAAGATAACTCAGGCCAAATGCCTTGTCAAATTGGGTGTAGAGTATGAGCAAAAGAGGCTTTTATGTGTGTTTGCTTGCTTGCTTGCTTGTTTGTTTTTCCTGAGCAATAGGAGTTGCCAAGAACTAAGGTTGGGAGTCCATCACAGGAATGGATTTGATGAGAAAAGAGTGGGAGTTTAATTCTGAAAGTGATAAGTCTGAGACATTTGAGAGCTAACAACCACTCTGTTGTATATACCAATCTGAAGTTCAGAGAAGTGGTCCAGAATGGAGGGCAAGAAGACCGTTGGTGTGCAGATGACATTTGGAACAGTGGGACAATGGGAATGGGATCACCCAGGGAGTGAATGTAGAGTAAGAGGTGGTCCAGGGACTGAGTTATGAGAATACTCCAATATCAGGACTTTAGGTTGATGAGCAGAAGTCAGTTAAGAGACTGAGAAAGATCTGGAAGTCAGGAGCCAGCAAAACCAGTATGTATGATGTCTTAGAAGCCAAGTGAAAGAAGTCTTTTAAGGAGGAGGAAGGAATGAACTCAATGAACAAAAGTAAGGACTGAGAATTGACTATTGGGTTTAGCCATGTGGGTGTTAATGATAGCCTCAATAAGAACAATTTTTTGGTGGAGAGGTGGAGATGAAAGCTTGGTTGGAAGTGATGAAGGAAAATGGATGAAAAGTCTATTCACCAGCTGTGGGGCATTCTGCAAGTCACAAAGCCTCAACTCATTCATCCATTCCTTTCTTTCTTCCCTCCTTCCCTGATCTGTTGAGTGGAATAATTCCATCTATTTCATGAGGATTACACTTCATATATATAAATTATGGCAATATGTGGCATGTCCCTAATAAAAGATAGATCCTACCTGCCCTTTCAGGACCCAAGTTTGTGCCTTTAGTGATTGGTATAAGATCCGCACAAGTCCTAGTAAGTAATCCCCAGGGATGGGGATTAATTAGGTCCATACTCTTCCTTCTGGCGCCAATACCTGGCTATTGGTTTATATCAAACAGGAAAGCATTTCTGTTAAAGGTGAGGAGGAATGCCAGAGGCCACGGCTGGCTTTTCAGGAAAGAAGGCTTTGGCTTTGGAACTCCATGGAGCTTCTGACTGTAAATAAAAATTGCAATGGCTTCTGCTTGGAAGTGGGGATAGGAGGTCTGAGAATAAGTGCACTCTGTCCAGGCCAGCCTCACACAGAAATGATTTCCGGAGCAGAGTGCCAAAGTGCTTTCGTAAATGACTCCTGCCTTGTATATGCAACATTTATAAAAATAAACATCTGCAGGAGGCATTTGGGAGGAGGCCAAGGTGCAGCACCCAGCAAAGGAAACAGATACACCAGAGAACTTAGAACTCCCAAGAAGACTATTCCTTTTCAGAAGAGGGAACAGAAGGAACAGTGGGTGTTAGAGAGTGTGTGGGAGGAGAGGCATGCACCAGCTTCAGAGCTTCAACTCTGCCTTCACTCAGCTTCTCCCTCTCATTCACTACCTAGTACCTCCCCATCTTGCTCCGCTGGAATGCATGATTCTTGAGGGGCGTACCATTTTTCATTCATTTTGAATTTGGATTATTTATTTAGAATGACACCTGTATGAGGCGCCCACGTGGTGCCAGGAACTCTGCTCCTACAATCATGTCTATCATATATTAGATGTTCTATAATTAAGGAAGCATTCCTTCATCCTTAAACATTGGTACTGATTTGTTCCACTCAGATTAGCAAAAAATGTCACCTCCTTATAGAAGCAATCTCTGAACCCCTACCCCAGGCAGAATGATGCTTTCTCTTGCATGTTTCATGTCTCTCCATGTCCCCTCACTTACAGCTCTGTAACAGAAGCTCACTGAGGGCAGGACTTTTAGTTTGCTCACCGGTATATCCCACTGCCTAGATCAGTGCCTGGAATATCCTAGGTATGCAATTAATATGAACAAATGATTAGCAACTCATTTCATGGTCATTTTAGTCAATTACTTTTCATCTGTCTCCATTACTAAACTATGATTTCTTGGTTGAAGGATGGCTCCATTTTCTTCTAGATTTCTCCATTTTCTAGCACTTAAAAGGTGCTCAGTAAATGTTACTGGTATAAACATTTAACCAAACCTCTCTCACATGTTTAGAGTCTTTGTTAAATTAGCCACTTAATTAATTAATAATAATTAAGTTTATTAAATATGTATTACAAAAATATGAAATAAAGCAGAGGATGGTAATACGAGACTATATAAAATAAGGGAGATATAACCATCATGTTCATCACTGTCAGCAACAAACACTTGCTACTATATTTACCAATTCAAATTATTTATTGCACACCTACTGTGTTTTAATACCCTGCAAGTCACTTCAGAAAGAATGGAGGTCAAAAGGTATATAGTTTTTGCACTCAAAGAAGTCAAAGGTTAGTGGCAAGATAAGCGTACTCATGGCAGCTGTGGAAAAACATGGTCCACTCAGACTGATGTCATCCAAGAAAAACTCCCAGAGGAAGGACCAGTAAAGCTGAAGAATGAGTTAGAATAAATCATGCATTAAAGTGATGAGTAGTCTGGGATTGGGCAAAGGACAGAGAATGAGGGGAGAAGGGGAGGAAGAAGTTTGCCCAGGCAGAGTGAACAGCAGTTATCACAGAATGTAAGTAACAGAACGAAAGAACATTTGGGAAAATGATGTAAGTTCAAAATGGCGAAACCCTAGAATGCCTGAGGGCAGGAACATCTGGAGGAGAGAGGAAAGCCTGTATCTTCTCACCTCTGGTTTTCATAGGCACATAGAGGCATAAACAAGGTAAGTAGTCCACCAGAAAGACTAGTGAAGTGATGCTCAGAGAAACTGTCCAATGAAGATCTCCAGTTGCTAGAAAAACTGGGGCTATATCTCAAATCTTCACACTCTCAAATCCAAATTGCTGGACTAGGATGAAAATTAGATCACATATCTTATACCAATTACAACTAACTGGCTGTGGACTTCTGACATCAGCATTTGTAAAAGGATTCTGCGGTTCCACCTGCCCCTATAGGAAAGACAGCTAGGATGCAGTCATGCTGTCTGCCTTGAATGGGTGAGGGAGGAACACAGCCCCACCTGTCAAGTATCAGGCATTTCCTGCAACGCATTGTGTAATTTCTCAGTTACATCAGCTAGGCCTCTATTTCTTGGTGAATTCTTTCTAAATGATCACGGTATTTTATTTACCTCTTTGCTTGAGCATTTTCTCACTATGAAACACATCAGAGGTTTTCCTAGAAGTCCAGAAAGCTGCTAGCACAAGCCAGTTGGAATGACAATTGTGAAAGCCTCCAAATTTAAAAATGGTCCACTTGAGTCCGACACACCAGAAGGAACTCTTATCATTGCTTCCACCACCCTGACAAACCCCAGATGTGGGAACTAAAGGGAATTAGGATGATTTAATAACAGATACCTCCGCAGTAATTACCATCATAAGATGATCGCTTGTTCATTGTCATAGGATACATTTTAATTAAACAAGCTTTAAATATTAAAAAGTATATGGAAGCTAAGGCGTCGACCCTCCCACGGTAGCATGTTGGTACATCTATATAAGTACTTATCACATATTTCCTTGTAATTTTGATACTATATTTTACTTAGTAGGTAATTTAGTAAATATTTATTGAATGAATGAAGGGATGAAATAATTGGTGAAATAGATAGGTAAACAAATGAAGGCAGAAATTATTGATCCTTATATGGTTCTAATTAAGTTTTTTGAGGAGAGGGATCATGTATTTTGCATCTTTGTGTTGCTACACAATCTATCATAATCTGACACATAATGGTTTCTCAGTACATGTATACAGATTAATTAGAACACTATCATCTCTAGTAGAGTATACAAGGTCTGTCCAGAAGGTATCCAGCCATGTAATATGAAAAACAGAAACATTTACTGAATAAGATAAACAATACAAGAAACATTGTACATAGGACAATGACACCTCAGTCCCCTTCAAAATAGGCACCTTGGAACCTCACACAGTTCTCACAATTGCCATCAGCTGCCCCATCATATTTTCCTGAATCTCATTGATAGTCTGAAATCTCTTCCCTTTCAAATGTGATTTTAATTGTAGGAAAAGCTAGAAGTTGCAGGTCATCAAATATGGGCTGGAGGGTGACTGAGTCACATGGGTGACTTGATGATTCGCCAAGAAACTATGCACAAGACATGATGTACGAGTGGACACACCGTCGTGATGAAGTTGCCAGTCACCAATGGCCCATAGCTGTGGCCTTCTGAATCATCTGAATAGATTCTGCAGAGGAATGTTCAAACTTAACGCAAAATTTGATGCAGATTCGTTGCTCAGTCATTTTTTATGTGATAGCCACACATTACACATGCTCACTTAATGGTGTCTTCCACCCCCACTGACTAGTACAGTGAAGTTGACATTGTTCACGCATGTGCATTCCAGTCCACTCTCCTTGGCTGCCAGGGTACATCAATGTTGTACAAACCATCCTTATATTAATAATGGCTGGACTTTTTCTGGACAGATCTTATATGCCTCTATATACTATGAATCATATTCAATAAGTTCAGAAAATATGAAACTTATAAATTATATAGTACATGCTATAATATATATTCTCCACAGAGCCTATTACAGAACCTGGTACTCAGTAAGATTAGATAAAGCAATGCATGTTTTATATTATCTGGAAGGATTCAAATTTCTCCACAAGTGGTTCATGGATATAAAAATTAAGTAGGAATAATCCCTGATACAACTAGGAATAGCCACTTGCATCAGAATATAAAAATTAAGTAGGATAAATCCTATTCCAAGACCAACAATGGCATTTTCTAACATGTTCTATGGGTGGTTCTGATGCACGCAAGTTAGAGAACCACCTTTTAAACTGAGAGCTATTTACTTGAGGGCAAGAGTAGGTTTGAGCTTGATTCTCTGGAGTGTAATGGAGCCCAATACCCAGCATATTGTAGCTCTCACTCACTGACTAGAACACTTTTCAGGGGGTAGTTTTTTGCATCTTTGAGTCCCTCAAGTATAATGAGCATAATGTCCAGCACATAGCGGGCCTTATTTATTGAATGGAGGAGTTTAAGTAACAGTTTCTTACACGCTTTGACGACTGTCAATCTGGTTTGATATTTCAAACTAAGCTAACCAAGGAAACAGATGATCTCACAAGGGTGAAACTGTATGTCATGGTTGTTTTTTTCAACATGGTTCTAGAAGTTAGGAGATAGTGCCTCAGACTTGGTAAAACAATGAGCTTCCAGCATTTCCTGCTGTTTGAGACCAGGTTTAAGGAATATGCTATGGGTGGTGTTATTGGAAATCTCTGAGCTCAACAATATTACCTAATAAGTTGACTCTAAGAAGACTTTGGAACAGAGATTTGCATGTCGGGAGTTTATTAGAAAGTGCTTTGGGGAGATTCACCTGTGAAGGTTGTAGAACTGGTCAGAGCGGGGAGCTAGGCTGTGACGCAGTCACAACAGAGGCCTCTGCTGATCCCACTTGAGGCTCTAGAGCTGGGATGGCTCTGCCAAGTCTTTCCACAGGAGGCAAAGGGCCAGGCCTTTGATCCCACATTGACGAGTCACCAGAAATGAGCTGACCCATGACCTTGGCTGAGGAAGTTTTCTACTATGCATGACAACTGGTAGCTGGAGAGCTGTGACCAGCAATCTCAACCTCTGGGCAAATGAGTCCTTTAGTCCTGAAAGACGGTATCTGCCTGGTACACTGCAGACAGAATCCAACACACAAACTGTCTATATAATTATTACCTCTACAGAATTTTTGGGTTGAGGGTGGTGCAGTATGTTGTGGTTAATCATAGGTTCTGGGGTCAGGATTAACAAATCTGAATCCTGATTCTTCTTTTTATTAGCTGTATGACCTGCATGTCATTTAATTTTTCTGAACCTCAGGTTTTCCTTTGTGAAATAGTGATTGACAATGCCTGGCTTCCCAGACATAACATATGCAAAGTATGTCTGTCTCCTCACCTTTCCCCCTTAATAGTAACTTACATCACTGTGACGTTCGTTCACTCATCATGTTTTGGTTAGTTTGACTAATTATATTATCTGTAAACTAAAATGACTTGGAAATCGGTATAGTCGTATCCCCTGAGCATATTCTCAAAATTAATTATCTTTAAAAAATACATGTTAATGGCAATATATTGACAGGTTTTACAAACATAATGAAAAGTAGTTAAAGGAAACAATATGAAATAAACAATTATTTCTTGTGCCAAACCTGTTCTGTGTGATTGGGATTTATTGGGAATAAAGTATGTGGAACTCTCTTTCAGAGTGCATCTTCTAAAAGGTGTTTATGCATTTATTTGCAATTTAAATAAAGGAATAAAGAAATTAGAAAGTTATACGTGCAATGGGGAAAAGCAAAGAAATTTTGAGGCAGAATGCAAGTTGCATTTTAAAATAAGATGGCCAGAGTGAGCTTCATTGAACAAATGATCTCTGAATAAGAGCTGAAGAAAGTATGGGACCCAGCTTAGAAGTAAAGAATTTCAAGTCAAGATAATAGCCAGTGCAAAGGTCCCGAGGCAGAAGCATGCCTGTCATATTTGAGGTGTAGCAAAGGGTCAGACTGTGAGACAAGTAGAGAAAGTAATCAAGGTGTGGCACTGTGACTGTCCTAGCCTCTGTACCAACTCAAAATACAGGGCCTTGCCTCCCCAAGCGCTTCCTTGAGCTCTGCTGGAATGGAGTGGCTCCATGCTTTTTTATGTCCCTCTTCACTTTCCACCTCCCCACATGCACAGCAAACTACATACACCACAGCATTTTACTCCAGCTATATTCCTGTGCTATAGAAACCACAATAGAGAATTTAGTCTGAAAAAAAAAATCACCAGGACAGAATAAAAAACATCACACACACACACAAATATAAGTTACAAATAAGTCCAGAACTGACAACCCAAATGAGCTTCCACAAGAAAGCTCAAGGCTAGTTCTTCATCTTGTTTTAGCCTATCAATGGAAGTTACTAAGAGGAACGGATTTCTTATATTTCCACAGCTTAAATGTTTGATTCTGGAAGGGAACTTATAAAGTGGAAAGAAAAAATAATTTGTGTTGTAAATAACGCTGCCTCTCAGACATCTTCCCCTATGACCTGGATACCATTTGGATTGAAAATTTTGGTAGATGTACTCACATGGAGTGGTTCCAGTTGTTTGAATTCACACTTATAACTCAGCTTTAACATCCTGAAAGGATTTGATGATGGATCTCAGATTCTTGTATAGAAAACAGTACAAGATTAAAATCTTGACTTTCATGTTTCCTGGGATCTCATTTCTGAGTATTCATAAGTAAGAGAAATTCTGGATCTTTCCCCTATGTCCAGCTGGACCTGAAAAATGTCAGTCTTTGATAAACACAATTTTATAATCTAGACCTTTGCTGATCGTGGTTTGGTATGTAACAGCATTTAGTTCCTCTTGAAAAGCACATTTCTGTTTCCTCTTGATTTTTACCCAGTGTCTCTAATGTGGATAAAAAAGGGACTCTGTACCAAACCCGACAAACTTAGGGGAAGTCAGCGTGATGGGCCCCACAAACTCAGAGACAAAGAGTAATCACATGGGATAGTTTGAACATAAAAATTCCCAACTAGGACTACAGCTTCCCTGACAAAAGTCAATCTTTACCTTAAGTGAGCCTGTCTATTGTCTTTTTTGCATCTAAGATAACATACCTCTAGTTAGGTTAAGCCCCCTGAGGCCCAAATCTGTGTCTTATGGCTCTGGAATTCACCATCCTATTCTTCACTAAGAGAATTGCTTTATGTTAATACTTAAGAACTCAGCCTCCAGGCCAGGAAGTTTCCTGACTCTTTTACTGACTAGTTGTGTGACCTTGGACAAATTCCTAAACTCCTCCAAATCCTAGTTCTGAAAAACAGGAGTGATAAATGTACTTTCTTAATAAAATATTGATTGAATTTAATGAAATAATGCATATACTTGTTTCATCATGTGTCTGGCACATAGCAAGTGCTTAAAGCTGATTATTACTATTATCATGGCTGTTGTGAATATTATATAACTATAACTACTATGTAACTATAGTATAACTATAGTTTTAAGGTTAGACATTAAACACCAGCCAGTCAAGGAAAATAGCTTCATGGGCCACTAAGGCTGTAATTTCAGAATGATTATTCTATTGTTAACACATTTTACTTGCAGATCATCCTTTTTATTTTTTTTAAAAGAAAGCCATTTCAATGCATTATTCTGATCTGTGTGTTAAAAAGAGGGTGGGAGTGGAGGATGGCAGAGAACTGAACCATCAGGCTTAACTCAACATCCATTGTAATTAAGGTGCCAATCTAAGAATAGAATGAAGGTATTTGGATTCTAATCAATAAGTACTTAAAAGAGAGGACTTTCAAGTGGAAGCTAAAAGAATTCTCGGCTGGCAACAACCCTACCACCACGCACACTGCTCCTTCCAATCTGCTAGCAAAACGCATGCACAGAAACCTCTGAATCCAGGTTGCTTTACTTGCTGTTCCTAGTCTGTCATGCCCTCATTACAGCCTGATGCTTTTTTACCCCCGAGGTGAAAAGACAAAAAGGCTTAAGGTGTATACAGGTACTTCGTGGCAATACAGAACCTTATGGAACTTATAGTCCTACAGACTCAAACCTCAGCTGTCATTTACATTTGCTATGTGACCTTGCAAAAATTTTTAATATATCTTAACATTTTTTTCCTCCAATCTGAGGTGATGATTAAATGAGACCATTGGAATCTACTCTCTTTTAAGCACCTACCATGCACCAGGCCAAGTTTAGAGATACTTGAGAGATACAGAGAAACATATACATGGAATATAACTTGGGGAGATTTTGTGGTGGTAAGATCTAGCACCATGAGTAAATAGCAGCAGCAGGGATGCAAACATTAAATGGTCAGATTCAGAGCAAGGATAGATGATTCAGAGACATCAAAATGAAAGTCTGTCCTCAGCCACTAATAGTTACATTATCACTTTGCTTCCATTGCCTCAGTTGCAATATCCATAAAGTGGGGGAAATAAAAAATTATCCACAGAACAATTATGAGGGCTGAGATATGTATGTAAATTATACTGAATTGTTTTTTTGCTCATAATGATTACTTAATAAGTGATAGCTGTTTTATTTTTTATTATTGTTACAGCAGTAATATGATCATGGTTTTCTGTTATTGAAGGGAATGGACACAAAAAGGTATGTAGGTTTTCAGGATAAGGGAGCAAATGTGTTTGGGCTGGAACCCAAGAAGTAATGGGGGTAGGGCACTGAATATGGATGCGAGCTGACAGCACTTTATCAATGGAAGAATCAGAAAGTAAATGTGAGTCTGGCCCCCACCTCCTGCCTCTATCCCTTAACCCACACTCCTGCACCAGTAAGGGCAAAACCAAATGTAGGAGGAGGTGCAGATCTTGATTTACCTCAAGGCAGCCCTCTTCCCTCCACTGCTATAGCTGGAACTGCGAGCTAATCCTCTCTCTGTGATAGAAGTTCTAGCAACCAAAAAAGGTGGGAGAAAAGAGGGTTGCAGAGAGCACCCTAAATATGATCCATTTAGCTCAAAATTTAGTTTTAATCTAATTTAAATGCTGACTACACCAAATGGAGAGAGCACCACTTGGGAAACAGTGGTTACTTGTTAGCCGACTTTGCCAAATGTCGCTAGTGTATGTTTGCAATATAGTCTTTCCTGTAAGTCAGCCTTCGGTCCCTGCCCTGATGGTCTTATCAAGGCCTTAAGAACTGAAAGTGCAGAGTGACCTGTACAACCACCAGTCTTACAGGTGACACTGGCACCGAGAAGCAACAGGGAGCCAACACAGGTGACTATGCTATTTATTCATTTTTTCTTATTGCAGATTCACTCAGCTTTTATTAATGCAGGTTTAATCCAAATCTATACTAACCTAATAACAATACTAATCAATTAGAAACAATCAGTAATAACATGAGAGAACTGAGGGATAACAAACTCGAGTACAGAGTCTCAGTCTGCAGGTCCAGGGGAGAGCACAGTGGGCAAGGGAGCCATCAGATTCTTGCAAGGAAGAATCTCTGGAGTCAGGTGGGCACAGAGAAGACAAGATCCTCAGTCCAGCAGCACAGAGCCTCCTGTGGCCGATGCCAAGGGAGATAAGTGTGGCATGGAGCAGTATCTTGGTGTATGGAGCGGAGCTGTATCAGCTGTGGTCTAAAGCCTCTCTCAGTTATAGCCTTGAAAGTGATATATTCCACCCGCCTGGGTCTCTTGATAAGTGTCATGACACCCCTGATGCAAGTGGAGAATTTCCCCAGGAGCCCACCTACATGGTGGTCCTGCTCTGCAGACTTGGCTGTTCTGGTCACATGTGCAGGTATCTTAGGTGTGTCTCCTTGTCAGATGTGTATAGTGTGACTTAAGTGGTTTCCCTCATGAACCAAGGTGTCAGGCCTGACTGGTAGCCATCTTGGTTGACACAGTGACTCCATTTTTTTTTTTTTTAACCGTATTTTGCTGTGTATAAAGAACACCAGCATTTTTGGTCCATGCTGTCAGGGGAAAAAAGTCTCTTGTTTTAATTTTTAATTCAGACGAGATCGGGTGCGTTCAGGGTGGTATGGCCGTAGATTAATTTTCAATTCAATTTTTCATTTATTTATATTTAGATACAAAACCAATTATTGTGTTCTGGGGTATTATTTTAAATACAGATATTGTTATTGCTTTCTAGAGTTACACTTTTTAATGTGTAAGTGTAAATAAAAGAATTAAAAACATTTATATAGATGTGGAATTAGTACTACCCATGTATAATGTGCACCCTTATTTTTTCCTCAAAACTTTGGGCAAAAATGTGCACATTTTACATGGCAAAATATGTATATACTTTATGCTATCATAACCAGACCAATACCATTCTATTGGTCCTGCTCTCCACAAGCTTCAAAGAAATCATCACTGAACACTGCTTGGGAGTTTGTTTCCATTGGTTTCTTTCTCCCTTGGTGTGAGAACTCATGGGGAATAGGATACAGCCTTCCTGTATGTAAATAAACAGGGCCGAGTGGAATAGGATGCCAGAACATCAAGAGAGCTCAGTGAGCTTGCTCAGTTCCTTCTTTATTTTACATCTTGGAAAAATGAGGATCAGAAAGGGGCAACCTGGGTCCAATCATACAGCTGGAAGTGAAACGACAAGAGATGAGAACCCAGGGTGTGTGGCTCCAAACTGGGTGCTGTTTTTCCCATAGCACACTGTTGTCCACCTCCACAGAGCATAATAATGGAGTATAACAAAAGAGCAGAACTTACAAAAAGATATCTTATAAACTCATGTCTCCTCACCTAATAGCTGGGAATTCTGAGCCCCAAGGGGAAAAAAAATTGACTTTCTCAGGTAGCAGCAAATGGGTAGCTGAATTAATATTCAAGTCTCCGCACTCAGTGTACTTTTGAGTGCTCACTGCCATCCTTGTACAGAAAGCCTGGGGGCTGGAGCATCGATGAAGAGATCTCTACTCCTCAAGGTTCTCTGTGTATAGACCAGGGGTCAGCTTGGGAAGCTTTAAGCTCATTTCTTGGGGTTAGGCATACCTTAGGTTGGCTTCATGTGTCTCCCAAGTGGTAATTCCCATGAAATATCTTACAAAAACATAGTGGAAAAGAATGAGGATTTTTATTAAATCTGTTTTAGGCTTGTTGCCTGCTGTCCTATCTTGGACAGTTCAACATCTTCCTCAATCTCTTAGCTCTTAAACATAAGGTACAGGTACTGAGCTTGGTTATCCAGGGCTCTGGAACAGGGGCTCCAGCGCTGACCACCACCCTGGTGCTTTTATCACCTAGAGCACATTTCATCTGTGTGTTCCTGGGCAGAGCTGCAAGGAGATGAGCCATTCAGCTCCTTGGCCAGGTAGTAGTGAAAGAGCCACAGCAAATAGCAGCATCTGGAAACATGTAATCAGAATTGGCACAATGGCAGGGGAAATGAAGGGTGGTGTATTAAATTATTTCTGAAACTGTGGCTCTGTCTTTAAAAGGGAAAAAATGTAATTACACACAATGCTTCACATTTCAATTTTAAAAGGAGGAGGCTCAATTTTTAATGTCAAACACATAGTTCAGAACAAGGCACACAGTGGGATTTGTAATTTATTTTCATGTGCTTATTTATTTATTTATGGTTAGCCAAGTTCCAAAAAGGATTTGAAGCAAAGGATTTGTCATTTTTCCTTTCCAAGTTTTTGAAACTTTTGGTCAGGTCAAACGTTTTCATTGAGTCGCTTATCAATGTGCTGGAAAGTTGGGGGGTAAGTAAAAGAAAAGGTGTGATCCTTGGCTTCAAGGTCTCAATCACACAAAACAAAGATGGAATGATAATAATGATAAATGATAATAATTTAGATGTACACATTTTTATAGTTTACCAAAAGATTATCACATGTTGTAACCTAAATCATTTCAGTTGACACAGTGAACAAATAGGATTTTCTCTAGCTGACTCATGATTTAACTGATCCTGGGAAAGGAAAGATGGTTTAATCAGGTTCACCTGGCTAGTAGTGCTTAGACCCAAACCTGGCCTCTCATAATGTCTGAATCTGAAATCAAGCCCTTGACTGACGAGCGTGGGCATGAAGAAGGAAGAGAGAAAGAAAGGCTGAAGTAGTTTGGGAAGGCTTTATGAAAGAGATGGCGCATGTAGACTGGGTATGGAAGACAGGAGTTTGGTTTGGGTGGAACTGAGAAAGGCACAGCAGTGCAATGGAGGACTTTCTATATTTTTACAAAATGTACTAACCCAGTTTATGAATATTCCTATCTACATGGTGCTGAAGACCTCTTGAAACTCAGACACTTGCCTTGCTTCCCGGCCAGAGTGTCCCTGCTGATGGCTCAGCATATCCTCATGGCTACATAGTCCAGCTTTCACCTCTTCCCAGGTGAGGGCTTGGCTTTGGCCATGGCTCCCCTTGAGCCAAGCATAGTTAGAACCACAAGCACTTCAGCTGTGATAGGATCCACAGATTCCTTGGCTCCATTGCCAAGTTGGATGTTATAACCCGGAAGCAATGCTGACAGGGAAGACTTTTGTCAATGGAAAAGAGAATATGGCAGGGACACCAGTAAATACATTTTCCCCCTGTATTTCCATCCTACCTTTGGCAGACTCTTCTGAGATGTACTGGTCCTACGTGGAACATCTCTGGTGAGGTCCTAAATAACCAAGCAACCAGCTGTGTTTTCATGAAAAACCATGGCCTGCTTGTTAACACACTATTTTATAAAGACTTCCCCCCATTGAAATACTTTCTTCTCTCTTTTTCCAGAATATCCAGCTCTCCTTACTTTTCTTGCTCTTCTTGTTCATAGCTTCTCAGTCGCCTTTACTAGTTTCTTCTTGATAGAACCTCTAAATATTTTAAATTTCTAGGTTTCAGTTTTTGAACCTTTTCTCATCCAGGCTCAATTTTCCTCCCTCCCTCCCTCCCTCCCTCCCTCCCTCCCTCCTTCCCTTTCTCTCTCTCTCTCTCTTTCTCTCTCTTTCTCTCTTTCTTTCTTTCTTTCTTTCTTTCTTTCTTTCTTTGGGACAGGAGAGGATATTCTTATTGCTGATGAATATCAAACATTTTCCTCCAGCCCAGACCTGTTCCCTAGGCTTCAGATTTGTGTGGTAAACACACTTCTAGATCAGTATCTTCACATGGACGTTCAATCGGTATCCCAAACTTAACATAACTAAACTGAACTATTATTCTTCTCCACATATACCTCACAAACAAACCTACTCTTCTGCAGTTTCCCCATCTTAGAATATGACTGTTTCAAACTGCTGTTGCTGGATTTGTCTTTGACAATTTTTTTCTCACCCACTCTCCCCATCCTACCCCCATTTCCAATCTATCAGCTAATACAGAATCAATGTGTTGAGTTGGCCAAAAAGTCTGTTGAGTTTTTTCCATAAAATAATAGACACATTTTTCATTTTCACCAATAACTTTATTTGTTTGGATATGTTGAGAATGTTGGCTATCTCCCACTATTGGCTTCTTGTGGGGAATGACCAGAGATACTGCTAACTATCTTCCAATGCATAAGACAGCCCCACAGCAATGAATTACTTGGCTAAAATGTCAATAGTTCCAAGAAACTTTGCAAACCACTTTTGACATAGTCAGTCACAGAACCTTCTCCATATACTGCACAAATCTTTTTTTGTGTTTCACTTGTGTTTTACCTTTTTATCTTTCTTGAAATAATAAAGCATAATATGCCCAAAATGTTGCATATTTTCTTCCATTTTCAATATTAAAATGGCAGCAAAAAATTCACCAATTTTGATAAGCTTCTTTTTAATTCACAATGATACAACAGCTATCACAATACCATCTAACAAAAATGTTTTGAATGAAATTAAAGACAACTAAGCACAACTAAAGCCATCTTACAAAAAAATCATAACAGACTCTTTGAGCCAACCCAGTATTTCATTTCCTTTTGTAGCTTTCATTCCGGAGCAAGGTGTCATTTTCTCTTGCTGGATTACTGCAGGAGCTCCCTAACTGGTTTCTTTGCTGCCACTCTGTCCCCTTATTTTCAACTTAGCAGACTGAGTGGTTCTTTTAGAACATAAATCAAAAGATACCTCTTTAAAAACACCTTAAATTTTCCATGTTATGCAAAGCAGAAGCCAGTCCTCAGAATGACCTGCAAAGCTCTCCTTGATCAGCCTCTCCAGGACTTCAACCACCCTTTCCTTTCTCTCCACACCAGCTCTGTTGGCCTCTTTGCTTGTTTTCAAACAGGCCATGCTTTCAGCTCCGGGCCTCTGCACCTACCTTTGTCAGCCTAGAGGGAGCATCTCTACATATATGCCTGCCTCACTTCCCAGTCACAGGACTTTTCTCAAAAGACATCTCAACAAGACCTATCCTGACCATCCTATTTAATAGTACCACACAGTGACTTCTGCCTTTCCCTGCATTATTTTTTCTGTATAACACTTTGCCCGTTCAACATGCTATACATTTTACTTATTTATTTGGTTTATAAGTCAACATTCACCCTCTAACAGTAAGCATCATGAGTCTGGGCCCTCTCTCACCCTCACAGTTCCAGCCCTTATAACAACATCTGATACATGGAAGGTGCATGATAGACATTCGTGGAATAAGTGAGCAGTCTGTTTATTCTGGGTGTTCTGGGATTGTCTTCCCTTTGGGATTAGTGTTTTCTACCTGCTGAGGTGACAGGAAGGGTGTGGCAAAATGCCTTTGTGGCCATTGCTTGTGGCTTCACGCCTAAGCAGAAGCTGCATCTCTCATGTGCAGGAAATGACAGCACATCCTTTCAGCATGGCCATGATTCTCACATTACCACAGAGGGAGCGAGGGCATTAACATGAGCACAGTCCAGGCTCGCAAAAGCCTCTCAGTCCCTTCCCTCAAGGATTCTGCAGGCTCATACGGTAGCTAAGACATTCCCAAGTAGCTGCTATAGTGTGCCAGCTGCAGTGAATTACAGTGTGCCATCTGTGCAAGCAAAAGGAAGGGGTAATAGTTGGAAAGGCTTGAATTTTTCATTTGAGCCATTTCTTAATGTGGTATTTCACTAAGCATAGATGAGATGGAAGGGGGGCATTCCATGTGAAAAATATAAATAAAACAATCATTACCGTGAGAGGATCAGACCCGGCAGGAATGGATTCTAGCAGTTGCGGCTGAGCATTGGGCTTTTTCTCAGCTTCTGATGGGCAGCGTTATGAATGGACCCCAGGATCAACAGAGGCTTCACAGCCTGAAGCACTGGGCCACGGCCATGGGATGATCACAATCCAAAATTCAACGTCTATTGGCTCCGTCAGTATCTCAGAAGTCCCTTCACCCTGAGAAAAAATTGTAGGGGTCAAAGTGTGTATTTGAGGGACGGGAACAGCTTTACTGGTTAGTAAAGAAGGGAGATAGCAACCCTTATTATTATTATATTATTATTATTAATTATAATAATAATTCATGTGGCTGTTTACTGAACAAGGATATCTTCTGTAAGTGCCCTTCAGTAGGTTAAGAAAACCTAACCAGGGTGTTACCAGTTGCTCAGCACTCTGAGGTATGCCTGCTTCATTCACTGAGATAAAAACAAAACATTTCAATAATAAACAACAGCATTTGTTCACATCACTTCAACTCTCCAGTTATTAAGGTGCATTTTAAAAGGATCATTTTCCATGTGTTAAATAGGACATTGGGTTCAGTGGCCTTTGAGATTCTTTGTGACTTTTTGGACCCTATGACTCCATTGCATTTCAAATGCTCTTTTGTTATTTTAAACACAGTATATGATGAAAGTCAGAGGACTGGTGGGGAGAAGTGGCAGAGCTGGGGAAAAGGGTGGGGGCAAGGGAGAGATCAAGTGTGTTGCAATCCTGTAAAAGCAGGCTTGAGTGCCAGGTGAAAGCTATAGAGGGTTTAAATATAGTATGTGCATAAAGGTAGAGTCGAAGCCTGTGTTTTGCTATAGCACATCAGTCTGTGCATCCGTCCAGCAGCCTGGGAGGGGGGCCCTGTAACCACTCTTAGTTGCAAATGTAGCACTTCTTCCAGAATCCCCTGGGAATCTGCCCCCAGAGTCCTCAACCATCCAGTCCCAACAATGAGCAGCCCCTCAAAGTCCTGTCTCCCTGATGTTAGAATGGATACCACCCGCAGAGCCAGGCTGTGGCGCCATGTACTCCGGCTTAGAAAGGGCTGCTGGAACACACATTTGGCTTTGTGTACATCCGGGGGTTGTGTCAGAGCCTTGGAGGGAAGGATCAAGGTTTTAGAAAATGGGATTATATCTGTGGCTCTTCCCCCAGCTTCCCAGAGAGTAGGAATGGGAACAGCAAGAGGGAAAACATGTCCAAAGCCAAGATTACTGAACTGGGAGTCAGCAGAATTTATTATCTTAATTAAAAAATGGAAATAACCAAAGTACCCATTAACAAAGTGATTTATTTTATTCAGAAATATTTATTTTTCTCCCATTATGTGCCAGGGACAGTTCTAGGCCCTGGAAATACCTCAATGAAACAAGACAGAAAGGTTACTCGTTTTTAATGAATTCAGGTTGTAGTGGGAAACAGAGGATGTGAGGCTAAGGAGATGGTTTATTTAAATGGTTCATTACTATTTTTGGTACACAGTAGTAGCTCAATACATGGTAGTTACTTAAAAATGCCTGCTGATAGGTAAACCCATGAGAGAAGGACTCTTCTGCATTCTCCTTACTTTTGTAGGCACTTAATAACTATCTGTTGAATAGCTGAATGAATTAATGAAAGCATCTAAATTCTAGACTTGGGTCTGCTAATTAAATAGATGAGGGACTTGGAGAAAACCACTTTCTCTTTCTGGGACTCAGCTTCCTTCTCTGTACAACACAAAAAAGAGATGGACACTACCAATTACATGGTTCCCAATTATCTCCCATCACAAGTCTAGAGAATTCAGACCTGATTCCAGAGTCTCTCAAGAGCTTTACTGGCCTCCTGTAAGACCTCTCTATGCTTGAGATAAATCAATCTAAATATAATCCTCTAAATTCCCCATGTGTTTCTGGCCTCTGGGCTATTGGCTCACAATACTTTCTCCAAGGGCTTTCTTCTCCTCATCAGCTGGCTTTAAAGGTTTTATTAGAGAATTTTCAAACTTATTCTTGTTATTCAAGTTTCAGCATCAATCCCCTTCTCCAGGGAATAGCCACTATCACCCTCCCCAAACCTGCATATTAAGGGTGGGGGTAGGGAATCCTCTATTGTACTGGCAATCCTCCATAGGCCTGCCACTAACTTGCCATTGGCCAGATTTAATTGTGATTCTCTGTTTTTTGTATAATTTCTTCCTTTTGTGATGTTTATTCCCCTCTATGTTTCTAAAGATCTCCCTGTGCCTTTATTATAATAGATGCTCAATATTTCTTGAATGAAACTGAAAAGCTATCCTCTCCATGCCACTGAAAGAGATCACCAGCAATTATTTTACAATGGGTTCACATGAACGTTCACAAAAATTATTTTTACAAAGATTAAATTTTTAGAAGACTTATCCAACATGCCTCATATATTGTTCAGCTGAAGAAAAACATAGGGAACATTTCAAATTATGGATGTTAAAAATAATCTTTCATTCCTTGGTAAATTGAAAGGATATTACAAAGATATGTCAATGCATTAAAGTGGAAAATCCATTATACTCTATATAAATGGGTCTTAAAACCAATCACTGTATTCTGATTTCATTCCCTGCCTTCTCTTAAGGGCAATACAATTTAGGAGAAATATTACTGGTTTTGGAATGATGTAAATCTGGATTCATTTTTTATGTGCTTCTTTTTATAAATCTGTAAACAGGTAAAATGTATTTATATTCTCTAAGATTCAGTTCTCTCATCTGTATCATGGACTAGTTAGATGTAACACATGGGGTGTTCTTAGTATTTTATGAAATGGCGTAAGTAAAGGACTAAGATAGCTTTTAACCCACTTGTATGCACACTGGCACCACCTCCTTATTTATAAAATGAAGATCTTGGGGCAGAATGCATCTAAGACCTTAGCCATGTTTATGAACATGGTATGCCAAATTTCTGGCCAGAGTTGATACTCAATATACATATATCTGTTAATACAATGAAAATAATGGCAGCACAATTGCCTTTCTGTTGACCATCAGCACTATCTCTTGAAATGTATATGACCCAGTTTAGCACCTAGTTTTCTGAAAAAGATGGTGACAAAAAGGGGGGAGGAAGAGGAGGAGGAGGAGGAGGAGGAGGAGGAGGAGGAGGAGAACAAGAACAAGAAGAAAGAAGAGGAGAAGGAAAAAAGGAGATGAAGAAGGATATAGAAATATGAAGAAAAAGGAAGAAAGAAAAAGGAGGGGTAATAGGAGGAAGAAGAGAGGAGAAGAGGATAAGAAGAATTAAATTGCTGTAGAAAGATGATAAAATGTAAAGATCTTTTTTAAAGGAGTGTAGAATATCATAGGCTTATTATTAGACAAAGAAAAGGTTATCACTGCAAAATATTTTTTAAAGCTTTCAGTCCAGAAAAGTCCTAGTAGATTTTGGTATCCACTGAAGGATACCATAAGAGAAAATTGGGTGAGGTTGCTTTCACCCTGATTTTAAAAACGCCTGTCCCCATCTCTTACGATGAATTGCTCTAAGATGGTCATGGCCTATGTTTCTGTGACCCAAGGCAGCATAATTGCAAAGGTCTAAACTGGATTTCCTGATTTAGGTTCAAAAGTCTGATTTTTAAAATAACTCACAGAAGTTAAAAATAGCCAAGACTTGACTTGAGGGAATTACCCTTTTAAAAATAATTTCTTTAGAAAGTGCCACATGTCTGGTTTTTTTCCATCTCATCATAGACCTGATCATTTTTGCAGGCTTAGTAATGATACTCCTTTTAAACTTTAGTCTCAGTGATGAGGCCCTTTTAGGAGAGAACCAAATGCCCTTATTTAACTCTAGTGAAAGAACATGAAGAAAAAGTTGAGCTTGGTATATCAACATGATTCAGAAACAGCTAATAATGCAGCAAAAACTAGCCTTGAGAGACAGTCAAGTCTGCCTGTACCATGGTCTTAGAATTGGGAAGTATGCACGACAACAAGTTAGGACTTGGTTTTCCCTTAACTATTTGGTTTAATATTTTCATCAGCCATTTTCTTTGTTTATTTGATCTCTTCTAATTCATTTTGTGTTTCTTTCATATGTTATGACATTAAAAACCAAAATAGCAAAATGAACTATAGCTGCCTTAGGCACAAATTTTCCTGATTATGAAAGGAATAGAGGCTCAATGAAAAAAATGTAAAAAATAAATACCAAAAACAGTATAAAACATCCATGTGCCACAAACCAGAGGGTGTGTGTGCATGTACACACACACACACACATACACAATATTATCAATATGTTGGCCTATTTTTTCCAGGTTTTTAATCTGTGCTTATTTTTTGGTCTTTACATACTACTTGTATAATTTTCTATTCAGCCTTATTATTTGTTTGCATTGAATTTTTTTGATTTCAGATAAGACATGTAATTGAGTCAATATTACTCTTTATTTTGTGGTAATTATCAGTGTTTCTTTCAAAGCTCCATATTTGTGTTATTTTATATTTTATTTCCATTTATTTCCTCTCCCTCCCCCTATTCCTGTCCTTCCCCAAAGCATCCAGACTATTGTATTTGATTATCCTTAGGTATATAGTTAATCTTAAAAAATATTTTACGTATGTATACTTTTTTATTTACAGAAATAAAACTATACATTTCTTGTTTATTTTCTTTTATTTCTTACTCAGTAAATAATGTTTTCCATATCTAACATTTTTTGTCTTCATACATCCAATTTACTTCTGACTATACCTTTAACCTGTTGGGAACATCCTTTTCTTAAACTTATCCAATCTTCTGGCAATGGATATTTAAGTTGACTCTATTTTCCCATAACCACATTGTTATGAATAAGTTTGTAATTCTTGGTTAGTCATAGTACTCTATATATACCTACTATTTATATGTTTGCAGTTATAAAAGTAGTTTTGATTATTTTTTAAGTCTACTTGATCTATTAAAGGAATGTTGCTCTATTATTTTGAATTGACCCTCTTAGTACGTATACATTTATGAACATTGTACCTTTTAGATCTGTTCTTTTAATTATGCTCTTCTTTTACTCATTTGCTACTTTCTTCCCAAATTATATTTATTTCTTTTGAAAATCACTACCTCAGAACTTCCAGTCAAGATGGCAGCACAGGTAAACATGGTTTGCCTCCTCACACAACCACATCAAAATTACAACTAAAATATAGAAAAGCCATCACTCAGAACCATCAGAAATAGGTTTGAATGGCAGCCTGACAACTATGAAATTAAAGAAACCACATCCATTCAGGCTGGTAGAAGCAGGGAGATGCAGAATGGGCTGGTCCCATATCCATGTGTGGTGGACGGAAATTCAGGAAGGAGAATTCCCAGCCCCATACAAGGCCCCCAGCCCAGGGTTCCAGTGCCAGGAAGATAAGTCCCCGTAACTTCTGGCTGCAAATCCAGCAGTAATTGAGTTGTTGGAAGACACTCCTGGAGTCCCAAGTAGCTCCCCTTAAAGAACCCACACACAGAATTACTCCCTCTGAGCTCCATCATTGAGGTATCAGCTTGAAAGGCACCCACGGCATACAGGGAGGAACTGAAGTGTCTGACATCAAGGCAGAAGCTGGGGGATAGTTTCTCCAAGGCAGAAAGGCAGGCAGAGGTCAATGTCTCTTTTCTGAGCCCTCCCCAGACAGAGCCACAGAGCTGGCAGGAAGGTGCCATATTTGTGACTCCATCGACCTGGCTAACACTGTTTGCCCACCCTGGAGATCCCCTGAGACTCTGTCCCACCAACTTGTAGGTGCACCCAAGGGTTAACCATGACTTTTTCATATGAATGGCTGGTCTTGGCTCATGCTTTACAACTTCCTAAATCCTTTCAGGCAAACAACAGCCAATGTGAGTAAGCCCCCAGCCCCCATACCTCTTGGTAAGTGGCTCCAGACTGGGCACTAGCAGCAGCCAGACTAGATCCACAAGCTTGGCTTTCCTGGGAATCTAAACCTAGCACAGGTAGCAGCCATCACATATTGCTTTATAGCACTTGCAGGGGGACTCTGGGCAGAACACAGGTGAGGATGACCTTGGTTTGCACCACCTGGGAAACCCGAGAGCCTGTGTACCCAGTGGACAGCTGCAGACCATACTGAAGCACCACCACCTTGCCCCTGCACAGCTGATCCACCACCAAGTGCAGAGGTTGGTGGTAAGCAGTCCCAGCCAGTCCTTGCAGCTTACTGACCTGGGTGAATCCCTCCCATCGATATGCCAACAACATTCAAGTCTCAACTATAAGAAGAGGGTGTACTCAGCTCACATGAAGGGCTCACCCTGAGTATACAGCTTGGGTGACAGGGGAAGCTGTGGCACTGGACCCTATACCTACCGCTGGCTAGGCCACTGGATATCTCCTACACTAGGCCATGCTACCAAGTCAGGGAGTCATAGCAGCTCTACCTAATACATAGAAAGAAACACAGGAAGTCTGCAAAAATGAGGAGACAAAGAAACATGGCCCAAACGAAAGAACAGAGCAAAACTCCAGAAAAAGAAATGAACAAAATGGACATAAGCAATCTATCAGATGCAGAGTTCAAAACACTAGTTATAAGGATGCTCAAGGAACTTAGTGAGAACCTCAATAGGATAAAAAAGATCCAGTCAGAAACAAAGGATACACTAATTGAGATAAAGAACAATTTATGGGGAAAAGATAGTAGAGTGGATGAAGCAGAAAATCAGATCAGTGATTTGGAACATAAGGAAGCAAAACACAATCAGAAAAACAAGAAGAAAAAAGAATCCAAAAACATGAGGCTAGTGTAAGCAATCTCTGAGACAACTTCAAGCTTTCTAACATTCACATCATAGGGGTGCCAGAAGGAGAAGAAAAAGAGCAAGAAATTGGAAATTTATTAGAAAACATAATGAAAGAAAACTTCCCTAATTTGGTGAAGGAAATAGACATGCAAGTCCAGGAAGCACAGAGTCCCAAACAAGATGGATGCAGAGAGACCCACTCCAAGGCACATCATAATTAAAATGTCAAAGGTTAAAGATAAAGAGAGTCAAAAACAGTAAGAGAAAAGCAGTTAGTTTCCTACAGGGGAGTTGTCATAAGACTGTCAGCTGATTTCTCAAAAGAAACTTTGCGGGCTAGAAGGGATTGGCAGGAAATAATCAGTCATGAAAAGCAGGGACCTACAGCCAAGATTGCTCTACCCAGCAACGCTATCATTTCAAAGTGAAGGGCAGATAAAGAGCTTCCCAGTCAAGAAAAAACTAAAGGGGTTCATCATCACCAAACCATTATTATGTGAAACGTTAAAAGGATTTAGTTAAGAAAAAGATGATCAAAACTATGAACAATAAAATGGCAATAAATACATATCAACAATTTATTCAAAAAAACTAAGCAAACAAGAAGAACAGAGATAGAATCATGGATACAAAGAGCGTTTTGATGGTTGTCAGATGGGAGGGGTATGGGGAGGAACAGGTGAAGAGGTAAGGAGATTAAGAAGTATGAATAAGTAGTTACAAAATAGCCATGCAGATGTAAAGTAAGTACAGCATAGGGATCAGAGTAGCCAAAGAACTTACATGTAAGTCCTCCTTGGAGAAGTGTCTGTTCAGGCCCTTTGCCCATTTTTTAATTGGATTGTCTTCTTGGAGTGGAGTCATGTGAGTTCTTTACAAATTTTGGAGATCAAACCCTTGTCTGAGGTAGCACTGGCAAATATATTTTCCCATACAGCTGGTTCCCTTTTCATTTTGCTGATGTTTTCTTTAGCTGTGCAGAAGTTTCTTATTTTGATAAAGTCCCATTTGTTTATTCTTTCCTTTATGTCCCTTGCTCTAGCAGACAAATCGGTGAAAATATTTCTGCATGGAATATCTGAGTTTCCTCCCTATGTTCTCCTCTAGGACTTTTACAGTGTTGCAACTTACATTTAAGTCTTTTATCCATCTTGAATTTATTTTTGTGTATGGTGTAAGTTGGTGGTCAGTTTTCATTTTTTGCATTTAGCTGTCCAGATCTCCCAACACTGTTTGTTGAAGAGGCTACTTTTACTCCATTTTATGCATTTTCCCCCTTTGTCAAATATTAACTGACCATAGAGACATGGGTTTATTTCTAGGCTCTCTATTCTGTTCCATTGATCTTTGTGTCTGTTCTTATGCCAGTACCAGATTGTTTTGATTACAGAGTCCTTGTAGTATAGTTTGATGTCAGGTACTGTGATCTCTCCTACTTTGTTCTTTCTCAAAATTGCTGAGCTATTCAGAGTCATTTATGATTCCATACCATATAAATTTTTGAAATGTTTGTTCTATATCTGTGAAATACATCATTGGCATTTTAATAGGGATTGTATCGAATCTATAAATTGCTTTGGGGTGTATGGACATTTTGATGATGTTAATTCTTCCAATCCATGAACATGGTATATGCTTCCATTTATTTCTGTCTCCCTTAATTTTTTTTCAGTGTTGTGTAGTTTTTTGAATACAGCTCTTTTACCTCTTTGGTTAAGTTCATTCCTAGGTATTTCATTTTTCTTGTTGCTATAGCAAATGGGATTGTTTTCCTGATTTCTGATTCTAGTATTTCATTGTTGGTATACAAAAATGCCTTCTATTTCTGAATATTGACTTTGTATCCTGCTGTTTTTCCAAATTCACTTATTAGGTTGAGTAGTTTTTTGGTGGTCTATGGGGTTTTCTATGTACACTTTCATGTCATCTGCAAACAATGACAGTTTTACTTCCTCCTTTCCAATTTGGATGCCTTTTATTTCTTTTTATTGTCTGATCACTGTGCCTAGGATTTCCAATGCTATGTTGAACAGTAGTGAAAGTGGACAACTTTATCTTGTTTCCGATCTTAGTGGGAAAGCTTTTAGTTTTTGTTCATTGAGTATGATGTTGGCTGTAGGTCTTTCATATGTGCCTGTATTATGTTGAGGTATTCCCCTTTTACTCCCACTTTGCTGAGTGGTTTTATCATAAATGGATGCTGTATCTTATCAAATGCTTTTCCTGCATCTACTGAGATGATCATCTGACTTTTGTCTTTTGTTTATGTGATGTATTACATTTATTGATCTGTGAAAGATAACAAATTAGTGGATCTTGGCATAAGAAATACAATGTGAAAATCTCTGGCTTTTCAGCAGTGAATTTAAATGATAAGCATTTAACACATCATTGTTTTACTGGTATGATGCCACTTATGTCTGTAACTTTATCTTGAACTTTCTATTTGCCATGTTCTCTTTCTCTTTATTTCTTCTTTTCTAATTTCCAATGGACAGAATAAATTTTGTTCTACTCTTCTGAAAGTTATGCATTCTATTGCATCCTTTCAGGTAGAATCAATTATTAAGAATTATCTTTTTTTTTTTCAATCAACTTTTAGGACTCAGAAAGTGTGTATTTACCTCTGATCAAGGACATTTCACACCCTCTATGTATACTAAATTTGGTCTGAATTCCTTTCCTTCCTTTTTTTAAAAATTAAATCTGTAGGAAAGTTATCCTTGATTAAGGTCCATAGATCTTCCCAGGTAAGTAATTATCTATTTTTGTGGTAATAATTCCTATAAAAATATCTTCAGACAGTATTTTTTGTAATTGAACTTCTGAGACTTTGCATGCTTAACACTGTTTATTTCAATCTTGCATGTGAACTTGATACACAAGAGCTTTTTAAATCTCTGAAAATATTTTTCCACTTTCCTCTTGAATCTAGTGATGCACACCAAGTGTTGATTTCAAACTGATTTTCCATTGCTTTGTAATCCTGTATTTTTCCTTTAGAATTGGGTTAAATTGTGTCTTATTTGTTTCTTTCTTTCTTTCTTGTGAGTTTTGTTTTCTTTGTCCCTATTATTTAGCACTTTGATACTTTTATATCTGAAATGCTACTTTTAAAAAAATGGTTTGGGGGACATTCTCAATTGTTATTTCTTCAAATATGACCTCTCCATTTTTTACTGTATTCTGGTACTTTTGTTGCATGGATATTAATACTTCTGCTTTTCTCCCCTATATTTCTTAACTTCAAAGAATATTTTTCATCTTTTTATCTCTTTGATGCCTTCTAGGAATCTTCTTTGACCTGATTTTCCAGTCTACTACTTTATTCTCTACTGTGTCCATTCTGTCATTCACTCTTGAGTGCTTTATGTCAATTTTTTTCATTTTGCCTTCCTGATCCCTTCATTTTTAAATAATTTATTTTCTTTCTAATAGAGTTTCTTATTACTCTGGGCATGACTTTTTAAGCTTATATCTATCTTCAAGCAGATCCAAGCTTCATGAAGGCAGATGTTGGGAACTGTCCCACTTGGTTTCAGGGACTGTAGCCTCGACAGGCGAGAGGACCCGAAGGCTGGAGCTAAGCAAGGAGGCCTTGGGAAAATAGGTCACTGAAGAGACAAAACCTGCCCCCGTGGCATCACTCTGCTTGGCCCTGGAGGATGGCTGGTTAATCAATGAGAGGTAAGACCCCCTCAATGGCAGGAGCAATGTAAGACAGGCACAGTCGCATAGGGGCCATCAGGGAAGGACTTGGGGGACACGGAGAAGGGGAAAAAGACCTTTACCCCTTGGTTTTGATATGGCCAGAGTCCTCATTCTATCTGAAAGAAGTCTCCTTATCTCTTGGCGGCTCTGCCCCACCTACCTGACTCAGGCTTGAAACAATATTAAAGGCAGGTACAGCCCTAAACTGGATCGGGTGGTTCCTGGGGGGAAACCAGGCCCAGAAGTAAGTTCCTTGAAGTATGCTTTGCTCTTCCCACAAAAGCTATGATAACCAGCTCATGCTGGGAAGGGAATTTACATTATTCACAGACCCTGACCTGAGGCAAATCTGTTGTGTTCCTTCAATTTTTATCTATGATCTCTTTGTTTTCTGTAAACATAGATTTTTGACATTGGTTGATGAGCTTTGCATCCATACCCCTGCACATATGGTTCTCAATAAAAGCCATTGAGCACAGGGGCTCAGAGCCTCCTCCACTGGAGGGAAGTGCCACCCCTCTCCTGGCAGAGAAGTGTCTAGGACGACTCATTTTATTTCCCCAATCCATGGTGACCCCGGCACAGGATCTGCATGATCAGAGTCCATGCTCCCACCTCTGCTGGTGCCTGAACAGGGACCCTCAGATCCAGAGTCTGCCATCCACCTCAGGCAGGGGCTGCATTTTATTTACCCACTGCCATATCCCAGTGCCTGATAAATAGAAGGAATTCAAATAACTCCTAAATTAACCAAGTTACTGAATGAAAAAAAATATAAATTGTACGCATTCAATAACTTTTCTAATGTTTTAATTTGAAAAGGATATTTACTGGCTAATGGCAGAGTTTTCTCAAGTTTATTCTTCCAAAATTTTATTTGTTGCTGAGTCTCTAGTACCTAGAAAAGTGCTTGGCCTATAGTAGTGGTTCAAAGATATCTGTTGAGTGATATTGGAAGGAATGAAAGATAAGTTCCATGAAATGTTTCCTTGGCACAGTGGGCTAAATGGTGGCCCCAAAAAGGATATGCCCACTGTCTAACCTCTGGGACCTGGGAATACTACCTTATATCACAAAAGATGTGACTAAATTAAATATTTGGAGAGAAGGACCTTGACCTGGGTTATTCAGGAGGGCCCTAAAATGCAGTGACAACTGAGTCAGAAGGAAATTCAACAGAGACACACAGAGGAGGAGACAATGTGGCCAAGAAGCCAGAGTTGGAGTGACACAACCATACACCAGGGAATGCCAAAGACACCAGAAGTTGGAAGAAGCAAAGAACAGGTTTTCTCTGAGACATACTATAGGAAAGATGGCTCTGCTGATACACTGGTTTTGGACTTTTAACTACCTCTGCTGTGAGACAATCATTTCTGTTGTTATAAGCCACCAAGTTTGTGGTTGTTTGTTACAGCAGCCACAGGACACTAATAACTATGGTAAAATGTTTTAGGGGTCTTTTATACAATGATCCCTCTCTCCACCATTTTAATATTTATAATACACACTTATATATTACAGTCTTTGTAAAGACTGTACAAAGTCCTTTGAATTTATTTAGGTCAATGTTTCTAAAATTTTTTGAAACTGGCATTCTTTCCTTTGCTCTGTCTCTTTATAGCCTGTGTAACTATGGTTTCGCAGAACACACTTGGAAGTATCCTAAATTAAATATTCTTTACCCTAAGATTAGGTCAAAAATAGTTGGAAAATCATGACATACTTCTTAGTACTCTTAAAACAATCAGTACATTGTTAGTGATGCTTTAATAACCATATTACAGAACTCATGTTTTTAACAGCAAAATGGACTTTGTAAGATATCACACGTAAGTTGGGATAAAATAAATCAAAATTCTGAAATTTTTACATGAATTTCATTATTGCTACCTCACATTTCATGAACATTAATAACATTCTATAGAGTATATGGATCAGGTCATTTCTTACAAACTGCTCCAAAACGTGTATTACTGCATTCACCTAAAGACATGGGACTGTTTCTCCAATAAACAGATAACTGAAAATTGTACTTGATACACACATATCCATTATAGTTCACAATAAACTAAGTAGGGGTGTATATTTAAGAATGGACAAGAAATTTTAATCCCTAGTGTATTGAATTTTGTAAAGAAGGAATTTTTTAAACCCAGGGATGTATAGGGTAAAATGAAGCAGAGTTCTGTTAAGCATCTCTTAAATCTGAGCAATTACTTAATCCATTTAACATTTTGGGGATAAATATGCGTTGAGACTTTCTTTTATATAACAGTCATTGTGCTAGGTGCTGGTCATAAACAATAGTGAAAAAAAATTTAAGGAAACATTGTCTAGTTAATACCAAACATTTACATTTGGGAAAACTGAAGTTCAGGGATAAAAATAAAGACGGCCGGTGGTCACATAGTGAGTCAATAGAATAACATGTTTTAACTGTATATTAATGCAGTAATTCTGATACAATGCACATACAGTCAGTTTAAGTTAAGGATGAGAACAGACCTTAATACTATCTTTGATTTTTTACCCAATCATTTAAAATTTATTGCTACCTTTTTAATGTCCAGTAAATGATTTATCTTGGTGAACAGTCTATGTAAATATGAAAGGAATGTGTTTTCTGCTGTTATTGGGTGGAGTATTCTATAAATGCCAATATAATAAGTTTGTTAGTAGTGTTGTTTGTGTCTTCTGCATTCATACTGTTTTTTTGGTCTACATGTTCTATCAGTTACTAAAAGAGGAGCACTGACATCTCCAACATGGATTTGAATATTTTCCTCTTTATGTCTATTAGTTTTTGCTCATGAATTTAAAACTCTGGTATTATGTGCATGCACATTTAGGACTATTAATTTATCCAGGCAAATTACACAACTACCTTTATTATTTATGGAATGTCCATTTTCATCACTAGAAATATTCATTTCTCTGATGCCTATTTTGACTGATATTAGTATAGCCCCTCTAGTTTTCTAATAGTCAATATTTGCATGATATATTTTTATACTTTTATGCCTTTTAATTTGTATTTATACTCTTTAGCCTATATTTGTTTTTAAACTTCAAGTGCATTGTTGTTGTCAGCAATTGGATCTTACTTTGCTTCCCATGTGATGATTTCTGATTTTTTTATTAGTGTTTTTATCTTTAGATCATTCACATTTAATGTTAACTATTGATACAGTTGGATTTAAATCTACCATGTTGAAATTTATCTAATTTGCTTTTTATTCATTTTTTTCATTTTCTGCCTTATCTTGTAGTAAGTATTATTTTTGGTATTACCTTTTATTTTCAATATTGACTACATTGTATTACTTTATTCTTTTTAGTCTTTGCTTGAAGATTTACAATATGCTTTTCTACTGCAGTATAGTTTACTATCAAATGATATTATACCAATTCAAAGTATGTAATATCCTTTCCCTTTTTTACCTGGATGATTCCTAATTTTCTTTGAAAACTCAGTTCGGGGATTACTTCTTTCTCCCAGGATAATATAGATATTTCTCCTCCTCTGGTTACCCAAAGCTTTTATTGTACTCATAATTCTAGTTTCATTATTTACTGGACATAACCTTGAGTAAATACTCAACCTCTACATTTCTGATTCCTCTCAAATATTTAAAACAAAGACAACTATTTATGGTGCCTGTCGGGTACTAGATTTATCAGAGGAGATCACTTAGTAAATCATATAAATGTCTAACCAGTGTACACCTTAAACAAATAGAATATTGAATATCAAGTGTGATTGAAAAACTAAAAAAATAAATAAAAATAAAGGACATATCCACCTCTTGGGGGTCATTATACGCATTAATATCCCAATCAATGTCTTGGCTATTATTATTATTTTATACAATTTTAGTTTTTTGCATAAATTTTATTAACTGTTCTTCTATTCAAACTGGAAAGCCAGTCCAAGACTTATTTTTGTTGTATCTGCAGTGCCATTAGTCAAAGACCATATATGTGATGGAGGCTCAGTAAATGTTCACAAACTAATGGAAAGAAAAGCGTCCTTAATAGGAATCAAAAGATCAAACTGTGTAGCTGATCTGCTGTGGGCTCTTGGGCAGGTGACTTACCACTCTACAAATGATTGAACTGGAAGATGGTTAAGGCCTCTTCTAATTATATGATACTACTAAACCTATCAAACTACAAGATCAAATACATCGGTGATTTTCATATTTTTATTGAAAGAGTTTACTCCAACTTCAGGTGCCACCCAAGTACAGGTTCTTCAAAGTTCCCTGGCAATTTTGGGAACCCCTATACTGGGTAGAGTGAATGGTAGTGAAGCTGATAACTCTTAACAGGTTAAGTCCTGACTACTTACCTGAGCAGTAGTCAGGCACACAAAAGTTGCCCTATCCAAGGGGAATATGTTCCAGTGCCCTAGTGGATGCCTGAAACTGTGGATATTACTGGACCCTATATATACAGTAAATGCTCACTTAATGTCCTTGACAGGTTCTTGGAAACTGCTCCTTTAAGTAAAAGAATGACTTATAACAAAACCAATTTTACGCTAATTGATATAAATAAGAGTTAAGTTCCATGGCATATTTCTCATTAATAAACCGCCACCAAACTTCTAAAGACTCAAAACACTTCTAATATTAAACACTGAAATAAATGTGAACTATACATACATTTAAGAAAGATGAATGAAAAGAAGATAATTTTTTTAATTCACTTGTTCCAGTTCCGGGTCCTGTGGAGAGAGGGAGAGGCGGGGATGGGAGCAGAGCCTCTCTGGGCAGCCGAGGGCACCAGGAAGGATGCACCCTGGACAGGCCACCCTTCCACCACAGGGTCACTCATCCCCACCCACACAGACTCAGACTGGGATGGTTGAGCCGCACCAATTCTCTTCACATGCACAGCTATGGGACATGGGAAGAAACCAGAATCCCCAGCAAAGACTCACTCAGACATGGGGAATGTGCAAACTTCACGCAGATAGTGGGACTGGCTTCGAATCAATTTTGTTTTTCTCATCAATGATATAATAAAATGAGGTTGACTGAAATGACATTATTCTAGGGCTTGTTGTATTATGTTTTATTTTTTTCCTATTCACACCTACCTATGAAGGAGTTTAATTTGTAAATTAGGCACAGTAAAAGATTAACAAAAATAATAATGAAATAGAACAATTATAATAGCGTACTGTAATAAAGGGTTAGTGAATGTGGGCTCTGTCTCTCTCAAACTATCCTACCCCTCCTTCTTAGGGTGATGTAACATGATAAAATGTCACTGTGGCCATAGCTTTTGCAGTCTGAGCTACGATGGCAAAATGAGCACGAATTTCTTTTTTCCTTCTCCACAATTCCATAAACAAAAGAGTCAGTCTTACCGTAGATACTGGCAACCTCGCATATGATTTTTCCTTCTTTTATTAAGTGGAGATCTTCCACTTTTTCACAGGAAGGAAGCACGGCACGGCTTCTCTTTGGCATATCCGAATTGCCGGCATCACTGCTCTTTTTAACAGCAGCACGTTGGGGCTGCTGTTAAATAAAATAAGGGTGACTTGAACACAAGCACTGCAATACCGCCACAGTCTCTCTAATAACCGACGGCGAGCGTGGCGAGCGTGGCGAGCGTGGCGAGCGTGGCGAGCGTGGCGAGCGTGGCGAGCGTGGCGAGCGTGGCGAGCGTGGCGAGCGTGGCGAGCGTGGCGAGCGTGGCGAGCGTGGCGAGCGTGGCGAGCGTGGCGAGCGTGGCGAGCGTGGCGAGCGTGGCGAGCGTGGCGAGCGTGGCATCACGTTTGGGGCGGGACCAAGCCGGTGCTCAAGATTTCGCCGCGCTACCCAGAATGGTGTGCAATTTAAAACTTATAAATTGTTTATTTCTGGAATTTTCCATTCAATATTTTCAGACCAAGTTTGACTGCAGGTAAGAGACACCATGACTGTGGAACCAAGGATAATCGGGAGGGACTGTATTGTGTTCCTGCTCTTTCAGAAGCATCTGAGAAGGTACGTTCGTTACTCAATGTACCAAAGTCACAGAGGGAAGCTGTTGTCTATAATGTTCACATGTTAAGGTGACTACAAGGTGAGCTGACAGGATGAATAAGGCCCCTTTTCTTACTTATTTTGTGTCCCATCTCCAGCAAACTAATTTAAAAAAATTAAGGCCTTCCCTGAACTACAGCTGTTGAGGCCTGGATAATGCTGGAAGAAGTATTTTCCAGTGACAGAGGAGCCAAATATGCTGTTGCACCTTCTGGAAAATTCCAAGAACTTGTGCTTGATGTTTTTAATCAAGCAGCCCTGAGTTCTGTGTGACTGAGGTCTATTATTCAATGGTTGGGAAATTTATGATCATCTCTATGCCTTAGTTTCTAGATCTATAATGTCTACCTTGTATGGTTACTGGAAGAATTACATAGAATAAATTCACAAGCTCTTGGTCAATTCTAAACTACCAGTAAACATAAGAGAAAGTCAAACTTTGATTTTGCATATTTAACATCTTTATAGACAACATATTTCCAGTTTTTATTCAGGGGATTATGTTGAAAATAATGTAAATTTAAACATTTTAGACTTTACAGGGCTTTGACAACATTTTTATGAATGGAAATTTTCACTGTTCTGGGATGAAGAAACATAAGGAATTGGGTTCACTCTGAATTTGTTCCACTGTTTTTTAGAACTTGAAGTGGGGAAGGAAGTTGTGTTGATTAAATACACACATGCACACACACAATTCCTTCCTTCAACAGCATATAATCATGTGTCTCCTAAATAGAAACATCAAAAAAAAAGAAAAGAAAAGAAAAAGGAAGGAAGGAAGGATGGACGGATGGACGAACCAAAGAAAGCTAGCTGTACACGTCGGCTATAAATCAGGGAAACTCGTTACAGTCTGATATGGTCGTATGAGGAATAATTGAGCTAGAGTTATATGACTAGAGCTTTCCAAACAGTCACATTATGCACAAAAGTGTATGTCGTGGAGGTAGCTGTGAAGAATCACCAAGGGCTCTGAGATCAAAATCCCTGATTTCAAGTTCAGCCTCTGCTTTTCTGCCTGGTTTTCCCTCCATGAGAGAAGACCCACCTCATAAATTCTCACAGTTTTGGTCTTTTTGTGTATAGACTCTGATACCCACACCTGCCTCCCAGGGCGGTTGTGAGAAGGAAGCAAGATAATAGACATGACTTTGCTCTGTAGCTGGCAGCATATTTTGCAAATGTATGGTAAAGAGTGGGTTCTACTCTAATTACAAGAAGAGAAGAGAGGCCTCCTTGTAGGTGGGGAATTACTTCCCCCTCCCCTGAAGACTTGAAGAGCCTGCTGTTGAGAACTCAGACACCAAGAGCGCAGAGAAAGAACTCATTACTAGGCAGCGTTCACACCCTGTCTCCAGAGCTCTATGTTTTTCAGCCTAATGATCTCACGTGTGCAATCAGCAACAAAGAAGAAACAAGCATTCCTGCAAAGACGAGTTCCTTTGCAAGAGAAGTACAGCCTGTTGGTTCATCCTAGGTTGGGTGCAAACATCATTCTCTCCCTGAGTCTCAGCTGTGTCAATTCGCACAAAAGGGATTAATGAAACAAAATTTCTGCTCTCAGTACTCAGCTATCCCTGATGTAAAAGAGGAAAGGAGGCAAACAAAAGGAAGGATGTAACTAGCCTGGCCTCTGGGAATGCATTTATTTCCCTTTAATATTCACATTGGTGACATTCATTGGCAATAAATGTAGATACCCATTTAATGAAATAATGAGAACAGAATAAGAACACCCAGAAACTTGAGAATACAAATTGATGTCCCAAGAACTCTATGTCTGCTACATGGGCTATTTTCTGTCCTACCCATGAAAGCTACTTTAAACTTCTTCCCTTTTGTTTTCGTTATTTTTGTGTGTTTACCTACAGTTCATAGCTTTGTCTTGTAGAATGAGCTCTTCAAAGACACAGGTCATGTCTTCTTCATGCCCTTATTGCCCTGCTTAGTACAGAAATGGGTACAGAGAAGTTGCATGGGGACATCTGGGGGGCCATGCTGTTTTCGTCACCATCCTTTAGATGTGGAAGGGTCTGGGCACCATCCCATGGGAGGACCTAGTGAAAGAATAGAAAAGGCTGTAATCTAGGAGAAAGGAAGGCAGGGTAGGGATGACATGGCAGTATGAGCACTGGTCAGCAAAAGCCCTCTATGGCTTGAGACCAATCCTTGAGAGCCCAGTTACAAGAAGGATTCTGGGCCCACACCCAAGTGTTTTAGGACCCCTCTCCAACACCAATGGTTTTGTGGGGAGTTTTACTTGTAGGGACTTAAACTTTTAAATCAGAAAAATCTGACCTATTCTTGCTCTGATCTACTCTAAAACATCACCCCAAGAAATTCAAGGTCCTGAGTGAGGCCATTTGGCCTACCTGAACATTAAAATATAAACCATTTACAAAACTTCATCTGGGCACACGATCTGTTTTTCCATTTTTCCTACTGAGAATCACTAGTTTTTTCATCCGATGGTAGAGAATTTTTCTAGAACAGCACGATGCTACTTCTTTTTCCCCTGAGGTCTCAACCTTAGAGCTTTCCAAAGAATACACATTCCAGAGGCAGTCATCAGGGGCCCCTCTTTGGACAGCACATGTTTTGGTGCAAACAGAAGTTGTGGGGAAGAAGTTTCAATTGCTAACGAGCTTCACCAGAGGAGGGTGTTAGGCTTTGAGGGAATTATAGACATGGCGAACTTGAAGTTCAAAGAAAAGCGACTTTCCCCAGGTGCCTCAGAGAGTGACAACCCTGGGGCGAGAGGTAATCCCTGTGCACTGTCCATCCTGACATTGCTCTTCTTTGGACTTCAGAGGCCTCTTGGCGTCCCTAAGATTCAGAAATAAAGCTTGCCCCTGCGCTTTGCGGAGGAGCCAGAGATGGAAAAGAGAGTAAAGAGCAAGGCTTTAGAAATATCTGTGCTTAATCTCCAGAAGTTCCTGAAGTCAGTGAGTGAGGTTGTAGTAAACCTGTCAGAGTAGGACCACTCCTCAGTGTCCCTTTGTCACCTCCTCGGCACCAAGTACAAGGCTAGGTCTAGTAGCACACAGACCAGTCCTTGCACTTGGTAGGGTCTCAGTAACTACTTGTCAGCTGAGAAAATGGGAAATAAAGGGGGAAGTAATGTTTGCCTTATTAACTTCCAGAAGTCTAGTCTGAATATAAAAAACTAAAGGGGAAGGAAGATAACATGGAGTAGAAACCATAAATCAATGCTCTCTAAACTGACCCCAGGATCTCCTACGGGGCCAGTGAAATTTGTTCAATTTCTGCCCTCATGGTATTCGCATTCTAATTTCATGTACCCCCTATATTAAAGGAAATTATTCTTTATAAAGCACATTGATATATTTCCCACTATGCTAAATTGAGGGACAAGTTCCATTACCTGGATACCTAATAATGAATGGGACGGTCTGGTTAGTACTTGGGAGATTTATATTCTACATCATAACTCCCTAGACAGGCTATGCCTTGTTTCTGAGCCTCAGTGTGGCCATCTGTAAAATGAGCAGATTGGCATAGATGTCCTTCTAATTCCCAGGTGTGGAATACATGAGCCTTACCTGGGCGCTGGAAGGTTTGCGGTATTTCACTTTAATCTGCAATGCCACCTTGTGGTTATCAACAAGTACCGCACTAGGGACAGAGGCTGTGTGGTGATCTGGAACACAGCAGCCAGGTCAGAAGATAACCAAAGGGAGTGTGTGCTTACCCTTCGCTCCTGGAGGCTGGATCCAGTGAATGGGTGCAGGAGTTTCCTTTCAAGTCCCTGTCCCACAGCCCTTGGAAGCCACATGGTGCTTAGACACTGAAAGTGTCTGTCCTTGGGTAACATAGTGTGGGGCTGCATGCAGGCTTGGAAAACGTGTCCACCCTCATCACTCCACACTTGCCTGCCCTTCCATAAGTCTTCTGGACAATGATAGATGAAAGGAAGCTGGAGCAAGACACTGGAGACAGAGACGGAAACAAGATGAGCCAGGTTTCCAGGCCAAAGTCCTCTCACTCAGGCTACGGGAAAAGTATGTTGTTTCCAGGGTCCAAGTGCTCTGAACATTTCCAAGCTTCTGATTCCATTATTTTTTCTTAGAACCACTTTCTTTTTCTCATGAATACATCATAAAAAGGAATGGTCACATCCTGGGGAGTCCATATAGGAGTCAGCCCTAAACCTGTGATAGTCCACTAAACCCCAAGCCACAGATTAGAATTTAGCACATTTGAAGCTCTCAACAGGGTGATTGCAAGTATATTTGCACTCTGATGGCCTGCAGGAGAAGAGAGCCAATGTGAAATAATGTCGTTCTTAAAATTAGGAACATTGAAAGTTCATTATTCTGGGACCGGGAGCAACCTGGCACAATCAGACAACAATGACGATGACAAAAATGTCAGCTAAGGAAGCCTCACTGGGTACCTGGCCCTGAGCAAAATGTAATATGCATTAATCCCCATAATGGCAGTATGAGGTAAACAGTTTTATTATTCTTATTTTTATAGTAAAAAACAAAACAAAACAAAACACGGCTTAATGAAAAAAAAGTAACTTAGCTAGGAGACTTCCCAGCTAAGGTAGAGCTTTCACCTCTCTCTAAGTCCCGGTCTCATGCTCTGACAACACCAGGAAGAACACCAGGAGAGGGATGCAAAGGCTTCTTTTCTGGTTCTCACTATCACCTTGCGAGCTTGGACCAGTACTCAGCATCTCCAGCTTCTGGTTTCCTGAGATCCAACAAGAAGGGAATACAACGAAAGCAGACTAACGGCAAAACTCTGGATCAGACCCTGTTGCTCAGATCCTGCTAAAATCTAGGACTGTGTTTCCAGATACAACAGCGGGGATTGAAGCTGCCACTTGTAAGCCAGCACGCTGTGAGGACACTCAGGTCACCAGTTTGTTTTGTTTGCTCCACTATCTGTTGAAAATTTGAATTTGATTGACTGGCCCTTCATTTTCTCCTGGCTTCCACTTCCCTGCCATATTGTGCTAGGTCCACTGCCTGCCTAGACATGGTGGCCATGAGAGTCTGCAACCTTGGTTTAAGCCAAACCCAAGGTTTGATAGGTTGGTCATGAGAATGTGGGGCATCATACGGGTTAACCTCACTGCCAAGCTGCCGCTAATATTGTTGTTAATAAGGTGTTGGTATCTCAAGCTCTGTTTTTGCTCTGGATACATTATGGGTAATCCAGGCTAAAATTATAATTGTAGAAAATATTCTAACCTAGATTTCAGAAGGCTTTAATTCTACTCTAAATTGTGTGATTCTGGGGAAATTTAGGAATTTCCCTGAGCTTCCACTTTCTCATCTACAGGAGGTTTAGAGTAAACCTTGCAACTTTCTGTGTCTTTGAAAAACCAAACCATTCTGATTGGTTAAGCAGTACTTTTTTTTTTATTTTTTTTATTTTATCCCAGCTATACTCCAGGTTGTATTTTTAAATACCTAGGTTGTACATATAGGTATTTATTATTGATTCATCCATCTGTTGTGTTTTAAAGCTCCCAAGGAGATTCTAATATGCAGCCAAAATTGAGAACCACTCCACTAAAGGATGAATTTTGAAACAGATGACCATTCTCATTAAGGACACAGATTAAAAAACTACTCCAAGTTGTTTTTTCTCTTTTTTTTTTTTTTAAATTAAGTGATATGTTTAAAGTCAAACCTACGATTAACTCCAAATCCAGATGTTTTTCCATTGTTCACCGGAATAATATATACACATCTAATAGTACTTAAAGAACCCTATCCCTCTTTCCTTACAACAAAAAAATTAAAAGTATTTTTTAAATGCTCAAGAAAAAAAATGTAAAATGGGCAGCTTGTAAAAACAGTTATACCATGGCTTTTCCTGAGTTCTCTAATTCCAGTAAAAGTATAGATATTCTCTAGGTGAGTCTTTCTAACCCACTGGGTCCCACAGCCTTATCCCCAATGTGCTGCAGTCCTCAAAGTGAAGAAACAAGCTAAGACTAAGTGGGAAGGGGAAGAAAAACTTGCCAAACTCCAACAGTTAGCTGATTCTAACATACAAACTGGAAAATCAAGCAGCACTTTTTTTAGATTTTCTAATCAGTTAAAAGCCCAGATTATCACCATCCAAGAACAGAGAAATGGCTCGGAAGTCAGTTTCTGCCGACACCTGCAGCTTTCAGCAACTCTGCTCCCCGCTTTGGGCTCCGAACCCATCTGTCAAGTCACACCAGCACATTCGCAAATGCTATCTGGCTTCCTAAGGACTCTTTTATTCATCACATTTATTAAGTAATAGAAAGTGAGTTATAGTCGTTAGAGAATATAAAAATTATTTTCATTCGGGTGTCCAAATGAGCCTCTTTGGCTAGAACATGAAAAAGGAACCCTGGCTGACTTCTCTCTGTGCCCAACAATTGTGCCAAGAAGTAGAGAGTGTTGGGCAGCCCTCTCTAGAAGATTAACTCAGCACTTAAACGAATTATTTCATTCCTTCAGATTTGTTTGCTGAGTGTCAAATATATACCTGGCCCTGTACTAGGACCAGGTGACTTTGGAACAGGTATTGAATTGATTTGAGTCTCTTTTTCCTCATCTCGAGATAAGCATAATAATGTCTATTACAATGTTATAAATAGCATAAAAACATTAAAGCTTTGTCAAAGGTAAAACAACATTGGCAAAGCTTTATTTTCTTATTATTACCTTTTAATTTCTAGAATTACATTAAAGATGGGGTCAGTTTTACACAAGGGACAATTACCTGTCTGATGCAACTTGAGGTTCCTAACTCACTTGCCCGGAATCTCAGATTTCCATTATTCCATTATTTTGATTGATGTCTTGTTCTATTTCCCTGATAAAGGCAGTTTAACTTCTGTTTTTTGACCCAGTCCCTCAAAATCTTGGCCTCTTCTCTTCATTTTGTTATGTTAATTCTCAGTGCAACATTAATGAACCTTAGGGATATAAATCTCTCCAAGAAAGTGATTTATATTCCCATAGAATTACAGATCTTCAACTTGGATGATTCCTTAAACTAGTATATTTTTCTACCTAGTCTGGAAGGAATTTGGACTACTTAGCTAGGGAAGAGGAGATCCAGAGAATCCACTGGAGTCATCTGAAGATATTTCAAGTTTTGATATGCGAGAGAGATAGCATATATTGTCTGAGATGAAAGGAAGACATAGATGGCAGATTGTCATAATGAGAACTATGCCACATTGGCATAGGCTGTCAGGAATTTGTTGAGTCCTGTGTCTCCATAAATACCTAAATAATAGCTATGTTAAATAATGTTGAGCATGTTATAGGCCAGGCTCAATCGATTCAGCTGTAATTCATAGTATTCAAACTAGAGGTGTGTTAGATATCTTTGGTTTGTCCCTCCGACTATACTTTCTATCCTTCCTCACCCTTCTGTTCTCTCCAGGTGTCTGATCTTGCTGAACTCCTTGCCTTCTAGCTTCAGGTTAGATTCGTTGGGTGGGAAACACTTTCAGAAGATTTGAGGGAGGGAGAAGCATGAGGTTAGAGAATTTATTCTGCCAGCTCCCTGCCTACAGGTTTGCCATGGGCTGGCTATGTATTTGGATGATGGTCACAGCTCCTTTCAGACAGCTCTCCCACTCTGGGTATCAGTGTCTCAAGGGTCCTGTAAGCACTTCTGCCTCTCACCACTTTATTGTAGGTGTGATACAGGCACCTTGCTGGCACTTAGACCTGGAAGGCTACACCAAAAGTTGGGGTTTCCCTTCATCCCACCCTTACCTTTGTTAATAGTTCCTTCATCACATTCTTATCTAATTTCCTCATCTTTCTACTGGGACTGACTGATACAGTGGGAAAAAATAAAATGTGATAATATATAATACAGTAGTTCTCCCCCTTATTCACAGGGGATATGTTCCAAGACCCCCAGCAGATGCCTGAAAACACTGATAATACCAAACTCTGCATGAATGATGTTTTCTCCTATACATCCCTACCTATGATAAAGTTCAGTTTATAAATTAGGCACAGTAAGAGATTAACAACCAGTAATAAAACAATGATAACAATATACTGAAATAAAAAATCATGTCAATGTGTTTTCTCTCCACTCTCTCTTTAACTATCTTATTCTACTGTATTCACCCTTCTTGTGATGACATGAGATGATGAAATGCAGACCTATTACTGAATCTGTGGAGCCATCCCTTACTTGCCGTAAAGAACTTGGTGTCACTCCTTTCAAGAGATCCCTTGCTGCCTGGTGCCATGCATTGCTGTCAGTTGGTACCCGTTTTCTGTTCATGTCTTTGACCCAAAGTGTAATGCCTTTTCCATCTTAACTAAGCACCTATCAAATTCTGTGGCTGTAAGTTGTGCAGTTTTACATGCGGCAGCAAAACTAGCATAAATTTCTTTTTCTTCCTTCATAATTTCACAGATCAGGGGTTCTTTCTTACCATAAATCTTAGCAACCTCAGTATATGATTTTTTTCCTTTCCTTATTAAGTCAGAACTTTCACCTTTTCATTTAAATTGGGCACTTTGCAGCTTCTCTTGGGCATGTCCAAATTGCCATCATCACTACCCTTGTGCTTTGAGGCCACTATGAAGTAAAATTAGTGTGACTTGATGACAAGCACTGTGATACCAAGCAGTGGATCTGATGACTCAGAGGCCCGCTAGGTAACTAACCGGTGGGAGGCATCTATAGGGTGGAGATACTAGACGTTGGGGATAAGACATGTTCCAGGCCTCATGAGATTTCATCATGCTGTCAACATGGCACATGATTTAAATGCACAAATTGATTATTTTTAACATTTTCATTTAATATTTTCAGATCAAAGTTGACCATGGGTACTGAAATCACAGATTGCAAAACTGCAGATAAGAGATGAGGGAGACTTCTGTGTAAGAAATAAGACCCCAGAAGATTTTTCCTTTTCCTTACAGTGTTTCCCCTGAACCTCATAGATATAGGTGAGACCTAGAGAGTAACATGACACAGGAAGTTAGTGGCAGGGCCAGGATTAAGAATTTATATTTCCTGACTTGAGATCAGACACCTCAAAACTTTTTTCCCTGTTGCCTCTCTGAATATGAAGGAGTTGGTTGAAAAGTAATCCATTTCCAACCGCGCAAACACTCCCACTGCCAGGTCATTAAGGTTAACACCCTCTGTGATGAATCATGTGGACAGCGTGTACCCCTGACGTGATGTGATGAGAATGACACTTCATCTCCGAGATCTTCTTCCCCCAAACTCCCAACCCCTGTGAGAAAAACATCAGACAGACCCATCCTGAGGGATGTTCTACAAAATACACAACTAATATTCCTCAAAACTGTCAAGGTCATCAAAAACAAGGAAAGTCTGAGAAATCATCATAGGACAGAGTCACCTAAAGAGACTTGCCAACTGAACATGATGTGGTATCCTGGATGGGATTCTGGAACAGGAAAAGTGTATTAAGGAAAATTGGTGAAATCCAAATAAAGTGCGACATTTAATTAATAGTAATGTGCCAATGTTAGCTCCTTAGTGGTGACAAATGTATCTTAGTAATGAAAGATGTTAATAATAGGAGAAAATAGGTAAGAGATGTACAGGACCTCTACTATTTTTGAAAGTTTTACATAAATCTAAAACTATTCTAAAAAATAATGTTTTTTTTAAAGTAACCTTCCACTGTCTCTGAAATAGAACCTGAGTGTGAAGTGCCTGAACTTCCCACCTCCAGCACCTAATCAATAATAGACTATACAGTAAAAAGCCAAAATCAAGGCCTAAACATAAAAAACAATTTAGAGCCCAAATTCTGAAATAAAAATCTAACTTAGAAACCTTCATGAAACATAAAGGAGCATAAAAAGACTTTTGAAAACAAAGTTTTACAAACCACAGATCTAAAATAATGTCACACGTAATCAATTCTCACTGTTAGTGGTATATTTTTTAACTGAAGATAGAGAGTCAGGGTGAAAGGGTAGAGAAATAAAACACATTTAAACCCAGATATCACATATGGCTGTACCTCAGCCTACAAAGTCCAAATGTATTTATCCATATTTTGAATTCAAAGAATTTTGGGTTTGTATTTTTTAGAAGTAAAATCTATCAACTCTCATCTTCTTATGTTTGAAAGAATAAAAATTAAAATATATATTCTCAAAGAAGATAGCAGATATCTTATGGAATATCACATTTTGTGAATCAAACTTAGGGATTAAGTGCTTAAATTGTTGTTGGGATTTGAAAAATAAAGAGACAGAGGGTGTGTTTGGGCAAATACATTTGGGATTGTTTTGAATTTGAAATGAAACAAAAAGTTCTTTAAAATGTAGACACAGATCTGAAACTAGACTGATCTCTCTTATTGCCTCTGAGCATGGGATGGTCTAACAGCCTCCCATTCACCTGCTTGTCAGGGCAAGGATGGAGATTTCTAAAAGTCAAAGGCATGGAAGAATGAGAAGAGGGAAGGGAAAGAAACATTAAAGGAAGGAGGAAGGGACCGAAAAGTATCCACGAGAAAGAGAATAAAACTCTAATGCCTGACTTGGCAATATGTTATCCAGATACTCTCTGCGCAGCTGATAAAGTCTAGAGACGTACTAAGTGGTGTGGCCATATAAGCTCTCACTAAGGTGGGACACTCGAGAATGAAAGGCAGTGCTATTAATAATCACACTAGTTCAAAGACATAAACCAAGACCTTCCGGGGCAAGACATACATAGTACTCCGCTTTGCCTGTAGTTTCCTGTTTCTTCAGTGTTGCTTTCTGCAGATTCAATGACCTGTGGTCCAAAAAATATTAAATGGGCTATTCCAGAAATAAACAATTCAAAAGTTTTAAATTGTGGGCAGTTCTGAGTAACACGGTCAGGTCTCACACATCCTGCCCCATTGCATTGGGATTGTGAATCACCCCTTTGTTCATCCTCTCCACGCTGTGGATGCTCCCTGCCCGTTAGTCACGTCACAGCCACCTGGCTTATCAGATGGACTCTCTCAATAGGGCAGTTCTTGTGGTCAAATCACCCTTATTTTACTTCACAATGGCCCCAAAACGCAGGATGGTGACAATTCAGATATGCCGAGAAGCTGAAAAGGGCTTCCTTTCTGTGAGAAGGCAACATTTCTCCATTCAGTGAGGAAAGGAAAATAATTGTATTTTGAGGTTGCTAAGGTCTATGGTAAGAATGAACCTTCTGTCCATGAAATTGTGAAGAAAGAAAAAGAAATTTGTGCTAGTTTTGCCATCGCACATCACACTGCAAAAGTTATGGCCACAGTGGCATTTTATCATCTCCTCGTCATGAGAAAGGGTGAATGCAGTACAAAAATATTTTGAGAGAGACTACAGTCACAAATTTAAACACAGTACATTGTTATAATTGTTTATTTGATTATTCTAATATTTGTACATATTTCTAAATATGTACAGGAAGGAGCATAGTTATGCAGGTCTTCAAATAATGTTGTTTTGATCAACATCAGTACCTTACAACATTGATGAGAAAAAAAAATATATATATATATATATGAAGGACCACCCCAAAAAACCTGGAACTTATAAAAAGCTGTGTATTTATTCTTCCATGTTTAAACTTTAGTTACCTTCAAAGTACCCTCCATTTGATGCAATACACCTATTGAGATGTTTTTTTCCCCTGCTCAAAACAGTTTTTAAACCCATCAATTTTGATGCCTTTTGTGATTCTGCAGTTTCTTATTTCGCCTCTCCCACATTGGCAAAACATTTCCTTTTGAGGACTTTTTTCAACTGGGGAAACAAAAAAGAGTTGCTCAAGGCGAGATTGGGTGAATAGGGAGAGTTTGGCATGAGGGGGATCACGCTGTTTTGGGTCAAAAACTGCTGAACATGCAGCATGATGAGGGCAGGCGCATTGGTAAATCACTAGCCATGAAAAGGGCAAATGCATTGAAAGAGTTCAAATGTTCACTGAAGCTGATGGCAACTTCTCACAACAGTGTCCGCTGGTGCACTGGTACCGATGGGTTCCTAGAACACTTGCCTACAGGGGGAGGCCTGTACTGCAAGGGACCCACTCTCCAGAGGATAATTCCATTTGGGGGGGATTCCCCCAACCTTGTATCTATGTCAGTTTCCAGCCAGGGTCACTGTCTGGGAGCCTGCATGGGTTTTCCTGGGTACTCCAGTTTCCTCCCACATCCCAAAGATGTGCATGTGAGGTGAATGAGCATGTCCACACTGTCCCAGTCTGAGCAGTCTGAGTAAGAGTGTGGGTAGGTATGAGGTGCCCTGTGATGGAGGAGTGTACCGTCCAGAGTGGATCCTGTCTGGCACCCTGAGCAGTAGGGACAGGCTCAGGCCACCTGTGACCCTGAACTGGAATCAGCAGGCTAGAAAATAATTTATCTTATTTGTGTTTATTTATCTTTCTGAAATGTATGTATAGCTCACTTTTTTTTTTAGTGTTTAATATTAGAACAGTTTGGGGTCTTTCCCCTCCATCCCGGCACCTCTCCCTGCTTATTCGCGGCTTCCTGGCACTCGCCCCATTCCCATTGGCGGCTGCCCATTCCCGCCCTCCCCGCCTGCCCCCAGAATGCGTTTCCAGGACAATCCCCACGGTGGAGTACTACAGGGGGCGGGGCCAGAGGGAGATTGTGGTCCTGGGGCCTGGGCCCAAACTTGGTCTGGCTCTCTGCAGGCAGTCACTTGGAGAGGTCAGGCCAGACCAGGCCCGCGATGTAGCCGAGGGGCAAAGTGGCCTTGGAGAAGTGACAGTGGAGCAGCTGCAATCTGAGTGCAAAAGAAGCACATATAGCAAGGACTCAGGGACAAAACCAAAGGGGAAGAGCTGAGGGAGGGAAGGAGGGAGGGGGCAAGGGAAAGTGGTGGGGGGTAGGCAGAGACAAATGTATTTGAAAAAATAAGTTAAAATAAAATTTTTAAAAAAAGGCACTTATGGCTCTAGTCCTACTTACTGTTTCAGACTCTCTATACTTACGGGAATATATATCGTGGTATATAGCCAGAAAGACTTTGATATGGGGTGTTTAGGTGTTTGGTGATGTTTTTGTGGCCAGAAAAATGGTGTAGATACTTAACTCTTGTTTATAACAATTAACCTATAGTAAAATCGGTTTTGTTACACGTTGTGTTGCCTAAAATTGCACTTTTAAAGTACCTGTTGACAATGCTAAGTGAGGATGTACTGTATATATAGGGTTCAGTACTGCTCATGGTTTCAGGAATCCCCAGGGACTCTTGAAACATACCCCCCAGAAGCAAGTGGGCACTATTGTAGCCTCTCTGGTTATGAGACAGTACACTATTATTCCTCAAAATTTGAAATAAAAGAGTGACCTTAAGTTTAAAAACACCATTTTCTCATACTCCTTACAGCAATATCCTAGTGGTTATCAGAAAACTTATTTTTTGATGATAAAATGATTTTGACAGCTCATTCTTGATCTTTTTTTATTGTTTATGCTTTTACAGTTGTTCCTGCTTTTTCTCCCTTTCCCTTCCACACAGCCCCACCTTCTCCCCTCCCCAAGCCAGTCCCCATATTGTCCTTGTCCCTGGGTTTTGCATAAATGTTGTTCTGTGGTTAATCCCTGCACCATCTTTCATCCTGTTTCTCCTCCTCCTTTCCAGCAGCTGTCAGCCTGTTTTATGTATTTAAGCTTCTGTTGCTCTTTAGTTCATTGGTTTATTGTGTTCAATAGATTCCACATATAAGTGAGATCATGTGATATTTTTCTTTCACTGACTGGTTTAAGTCACTTAGTATAATTTTCTCCAGATCCACCTATGCTGTTGCAAAATGTAAGACATTCTTCTTTCTTACTGCTGCATAGTGGCCCGTTGTATAGATGTACCACAGCTTTTCTATCCACTCTTCTTACGGTTGGGCACTTAGGCTGTGTCCAAATTTTAGCTATAGTAAATAGCGCTGCTATAAAATAGGGACACATATTTTTTGTAGTGGTGTTTTCAGATCCTTGGGGTATATTCCCAGAAGTGGAATCATTGGGTCACAAGGCAGTTCCATTTTTAATTTTTTTGAGGCAACTCCATACTGCTTTCCACATTAGCTGCACTAGTCTGTCTGCCCACCAACAATGCACTAGGCTTCCCTTTTCTCCACAGCCTTGCCAACACCTGTTGTTTGTTGACTTATTGATGGTAGTCATTCTGACATGTGTAAGGTGATATCTCATTGAGGTTTCAATTTCTCTGATGATTAGGGATGTTTTCATTTTTTCACATGTCTATGGGCCATCTGTATGTCTTCCTTGACAAGTGTCTATTTGGGTCTTTTGCCCCTTTCTTAATCTGGTTGTTTGTCTTTCTGGCATTGAGTTGTATTAGTTCTTTGAATATTTTGTAGATTAAACCCTTGTCAGGTATATCAGTGGCAAAAATGTTCTCCAATATAGTGGCTCCTTATTCATCTTGCTGATGTTTGGGGGTTTTTTTTATATGTACAAAAGCTTTTTAATTTGATGTAGTCCCGTTTATTTTCTGCTTTGTTTCCAGTGCCTTACATGTAAACTTGGATGGTTTGTGCCTCAATGTATATTGAGGAGTCTTGGTTTCTCCTGTAAGTTGGAAATACAAACTGCTCCCTCTCAGGATGACTCTGAGAACTAACAACAGTGTGTGAAAGCTTCAACATGATATTAGGAGTCATGTAAGAGTTCCTGAGGTGTTTGATAAAGTTGTCACTAAAATCAGTCTTTTTCACTCATGTTTTCATTCATTTATCCAATAATTCAATAAGTATTTATTAAACACATACTGTGTTTAAGGGACTATGGTAGGCTTTGGTGATGAAGCTGTGAGTGGTATAGAACAGTCTTTTTTTTTTGCTGGAGCTCACACTGTAGACTTTGATACAGTCATCAGTTACTCACTTCATGAGGCTATGAAGGGATATGAGAAAGCTGTGAGCCCTTTTATTTGAAGAGCCTGTTTTGAGAGAAGGCAATGAGAGAACTTGTATCCATTCATTCATTTATTCATACTTTCAACAAATATTTCTAGAGTACCTTCTTTGGGCCTCCAGGAAGAGAAGGCTAAACCTAGACCTGAAAGATAAGAAGGTCTTAGCTAGGTGAAGGGGATGCAAGGAGAGAGGGATTAGCTTGTCCGCAGGACCATATGGACAGACACATGCTGCTGCTCATTCCACCTGCAGAAAATTGTTGCCCTCCTCTATATTCAATCCCCTCCCTTTCTGGGCCAGTTATCTGGCTAAGAGCTAATTCTACTTTTATGAAAAGAGGATGAAGTCATAAAACTGTAGAATGACGAATTTTGCATTTCTGAAAGGGTATTATATGAAATTGACTTAATTTTTTTTTTAATCTTGACAAACCGAAATGTAATGGACAAGAAAATTGTTCGATGGCCATAACATTTTAGGAATACTTGTCTAATGGTGAAGTGGGACAGAGGTCAGGGGAGAATGATTTGCAGGCTGCTGTGAGAACCAGAGTATGAAGAGCGAAAGGTTCCATCTAGTTGTATGGCATTGAGAAGAAGAAGGCAACACAGGTAGAAATGTCTAAACTGAAGACTTAATGGGTCTTTGAAGTTAGTTAGTTATGGAGATGAGTCCAAATTTCTGGACTCACCATCCTAAAAGTACAGTGGGAAATAGTGGGGAGGAGGGTTTAAAAGAGTGCGTTCGGGAAGATAAAGATGAGTTTTCAATGAGCATTACATGCTGGTTGGACAATCATGTGGGAATGTTCAGGCAGGCAGGAACTTGGAGGACACCTTGGTACAGACACTTCTGAGCTTAAATTGAGATTCCTTAAGTGACCAATACAATCTTACGGATTTCCACTTAAGAGTTAGCCCTAAAGCTTGGAGAGTGGGCTTGCTTTACTTAGTTCTGTTGTAAAGCATCAAAGTAGTTTGGTCCCCTGACTCTAGCAGATGCAGGCTAAGCCCAATCCATGCTATACATTGCCTAGTGACCTCGAGCAAGTTACTCTGTATTCTCATTGTAAAGTGGGAATATCACCTCATAGGTTTTAATTTTTTGAGCATTCAATGAGATAACACAATGTAAACTGTCTAAAAAAACCCTCCTGACATCTAAAAGTTACCTAACTGTACTAGCAATTGCCATTTAATATTTTGTACAGGACATTATAATTTTTTCAAAAAAATTGCCTCACATGCTGTATGCATCATTTAATCTTCACTGTCAAAAGGACATTAGGTCATTTTACAGATGGGTAACATGAGGCTCGGGTAATGAGGAATGTATTTGCACAGTTTTTAAATGATATAGCTTACACCTGCAATTCCAAATCTTTTTCCACTATGCCATTCTGCCTTGCAGAGATCAAGGGTGCGGGAGCTGAGAATCCTCAAGAATGCCACCATATTATTGTATGTCCTCTGGGAGCTATATACAGTAATTTTACTTTTTAATCTGTATCAAATAATTTACATTATTTGTAGATAGTGTAGAATCAAATTTAATAATCTTTCCCCTTATGGTTTACATTTTTGTGACTTCAACAGTTTTACTGACGTATAATTTACATACCATAAAATTTGCCATTTTTTAAGTATACAATTAAATGATTATTAGTAAATTAATAATTTACTAATGATGCAACCATTACCATACTCCAGATTTATAACATTTTAGTCACTCCAGAAAGAGCCTTTGTGTCTGTCTCCATAGGCTTATTTTTTCTCCACATTCCATGTAAATGGAACATATAGTATGTTGCCTTTTGCATCTCGCTTTTTTCACATAGCAGAGTTTTTGAGGTATCCACTTAGTAGCATGTATCATGGTTCATTTCTTTTTATTTTTGAAAAAATATTCCATTATATGTATACATTACATTTTGTTTACCCATTCGTCATTTGGAAGACATTTCTATTTTCATGTTTGGACTATTATTAATAATCCTATTATAAACATTGATATGCGTGTCTGTGTAACAAATGTCTTTTTATTTCCTTCAGGTATATATCTCAGAGTAGAATTACTCGATCATATGGTAACTTTGGAAGAAACTGCTATATTGTTTTCCAAAGTGACTGTACCACTTTACATTTCCAGCAATGTAGGAAGATTCCCATTTATCCCCATCCTCCCAAACACTTAGTATCATCTGTCTTTTTGATTATGGACCTTGTGGTAGATGTGCAGTGGTATCTCATTTTTCTTTGTGTTTTTATTTCCCTAATGACTAACAGCGTTAAATAGCTTTTCATGTGTTTACTGGCCACTTGCTTATATTAGCTGATAAAATGTGTATTAATTGGTTTATTTCTCTTTTTATTTTTGAGTTACATGAGTTTTTAAAAATATATTCTGGATAAAAAGCCTTTATCAGATATAAGGTTTGTAACAGTTTTTCCGTTTTCTTTTTATTGTTCAAATACATTTGTCTCCATTTTCCTGCCATGTAACAATTTTTTCAAGTCTATAACTTGCATTTTCATTTTCATAATCTTTTTTGCAGTAAAGTATTTTAATTTTATGAAATCTATTATTTTTCTTTTATGTACCATGCTTTTGATGTTATATCTAAGAACTCCTTACTCAATCTAAGGTCATGAAAATTTTCTCTTTAGGTTTTCATTTAGAAGTTTTATAGTTTTAGTTCTTATATTTAGGTATATGATCTGTGTCATATTATTGTGTGTGGTTGTGAGAGTGTGTGTGAGTGAGATAAAGATTGGGCTAAAATTCATCATTTAGTTGTTACAGTTTTATCTATTTTTCTTTTTCTTCTTGAGTCAGTTTAGTTCTATTTTGTTCTTTCAAAACAAGGTCACATTAATTGCTTGTTTTCATTTTTTTATGCTCTGCTTTTATTTCTGTCCTATGTTTTTCTATTTCTAATTTCTTTAAATTCAATGTGTATCTCAATTACTTTTCAGTCTTATTGAGGTATAATTGACAAATAGAAATTGTATAATTTAAGGTCTGCAACTTAATGTTAGATACCTGTATACACTGTGAAATCATCCCCATAATGAAGTTAATTAACATATACATCAACACACACAGTTTTCTTTTCTCCCTCCCTACACACCATGGTGAGAACACTTCAGATCTACTCTCTTAGCAATTTTCAAGTCTGCAATACAGTATTGTTAACCATAGCAACCATGCTCCACATTAGAGCCCCAGAACTTGGTCATGTTATGATTGGAAGTTTGTGTTTTTTAACCAACATTTCCCCATTTCCTCAAACCCCCATCCCCTGGCAACCAACATTCTAGTCTCTGCTTCTATGTGTTTGAACACTTTAGACTCCACATATAAGTGAGATCATACAGTATTTGTTTTTCTGCATCTGGCTTATTTTACTTAGCATAACTTTCCTTTGGTGGTTTTCTCTCTTTATTTGGATTAGTGAAATTTTGTTTATTCTCTTTTATTTTCTCTACCAGTTTTGAAGGTATATGTATAAAAAGTTATATATGGCATATGTATATATGTATATGTATATAGCATTTCTGTTTTTTAGTGTTTACTTTTAAAATGTTAAGATGCATACATAACAACAAAGTCTAAGTTTTGCCAATACATCTAAACTCTCACCAAACAATTCGAAGAGCCTAGAATATTTATCTTGGTCATATCGCCAGCCCAATCTTTCATGTTTTTGTTTTGGAATACTTTCTACTTTATATTTATTTACCTCAATTTAGTTACTGTTTTTGTTTTAATTTTTAAAAGCTTATTAACATGTCTATTAATTTCTTTACTCACTATTACTTTTTGTGCATCTCCTAATTCCTTCTTGATACATTTTGCTCTTTTCTGACATACATTTGTTAATAACACCAATGATGATCTGTAAGTCTTCAGTCTTCCCTGAAAATTTATTCAACTTGCTATCAGTCTAGAATGACTTTGAGGTCTTATATAGTCATCAACTTAAAATTACTATCCTTTGGCTTATTGAATATATTGTTTCATTCTAGCCTCAATTTTTGCAGATAAGAAGACTACTGAACATCTAATTTCTTATTTTTGATATTGATTTTTTTCCTTTTTTAAGATTTTTATTATGTCTGTAGTTTCACTATGTTGTGTCTAAGTGTATGTATATTCTGACTTCATCTTTGGGACTTGCTGTATTTCTTTAAACTGATATTTCATATTTCCGATTTTGAAAAATTCAGAGATATTTTCTCTTTAATATTCATTTTTTTGCATTGCAACATCTGCTTTCTTTTTCTGGAACTTTTATCCATTCGTTCATTTATTCATACTTTCAACAAATATTTCTAGAGTACTTTTCTTTGGGCCACATATTCTTTTAGGTAACTACTAGTATATCACCAATCAGTATAAGCTACTGAAGCTCCTAAACTCTCTGCTCCATGACCCTTGACACCTTTTTTCTTTACTTATATCTATTTATATGTTAGCGCTGCAACTTAGACAACTTCACCCTTTTTATCTTGCGGTCTTTTACTTCTCTCTTCAGCTGTGACTAATTACTATTTAGCCCAATTATTTTTTTTAATATCAGATTATATATATTTCCCTTTATAATTTTTTTTCTAATTCTAATCATATTTAGTAATTTCTTATTTAATTTTAATTTGTTCTATATTCCCTTTAATCATTTGAAATGAATTTATAGCCTCTTTCTGTTCTATAATTTGAATTTCTTGGGGGTATCAATTTTCTGCTTTGTTGTTTTTTTGATCTCCCATGTGGTAGATCATTTCCTTAAGTAATTTGTATTTTGGGATTATGTGTTTATTTTCCATGGTGGCCTTTTCCACACATTCTATCCCCTCTGTTAATGGGAGACACATATTCCCTGGATTTTGGAAGTGTCTCCACAGCGTGGTTTCTCTCATTTGTTTCTGCCAAAACCGTGGGGTTTACAATGGTCTGAGAGTGTGTTTCATATTATTTTTCTCACTTTTGATCCCTACTTCATGTGAACAACATAAAATCTGACCTCACATGCATGTGTGGCACAGGATATTATTTTTCAGTTTCTCACTGTAGATGTACAATATTTTCTTTTTCTTTGTAAGCATAGGCAGAAGGAAAGCTTTCTTGCTACTTTATTGGACTTGTAGGAAGACTTTTCACAAATCTTCACACGGATACTGCAACCTTCTAGGGCCCTGGCTTGAAGTACAGCACCTACAGCTCCCAATTTCCCAAACTCACAACTTCATAGTCCCACCCTACAGAGTTCAATTATTATCTTTGTTACTATTTTAAGACACCATCATTAACGTGAAAACATACACATTGGCTTATCAGTCTCTTAATTCTCATACTTCAGAAATTGTGTTTCTTTGTTTTATTTTTAATCTTAGCTGTGTATTACTATATTATTGTTTTATAATTAAGACAACATTTCTATGTGTTCAGAATGAGACTGGGCCTGTGAGGCTTAGCCCATGATTTTGCTAGAGGTGGGAAGAAGTCAGTCTAGAAAGAAGAGGTGTCTAACGAACCATCTTTAGCATGCCCATCACAGACCCAGGGCTCCTGACTCTTGGCTTGGTCCTCATAATTCTACTGCAGAGCGGATGCTTTAAGTTATACTTCCTACCCCGCTAGTTTACCTTCATTGCTGCTTTACAGCTACTCTGCCTTCACCACTGTATCCTTTCCAAAGATCTTTTGAAATAAACCTTTCTTAAGCCAATTCTTCATGAAATGCAGTACATAACATTACTTCTTAAAAGTAGCGGTCACATCTCTGCAGGGTGCTATGTCATAACATAATAATAACATATACAGTGTGATAATAAATCCTCCAGCTCAGTTCTGTGCTGGCACTTGAATAAGCTAGGAGGATCAGTCTGCAGAGGGCATAAGCTATTTGGTGTGTAATTTTATAACAGGGGGACTGCATCGCTCAATGTAGGAGCCACTATTTGAATGCTGCAAGTGTAGCTTCTAAGACTGAGGAAGTGCATGTTACATGTTTAATTAATTTTAATTTTAATTTTAATTAATTTAAATGTAACATTGTAAATGGGTACTCAATTTAATTATTGAAATCTTTCAAGTATATTTGGAAGAACTTGATATGTGAATCTCCTTTTCCAACTAGGATTTGATGGAATCTAAATATAGATCAGTTCTTTCTGATGACAACTTAGTATTCAAATTAAGATGTGCTCTAAGAGTGGGGTAACCAGCCACCTCCATTTGCCCAGAGCTGACAGGTTTTTCATGGTGAGAGGCTTCCAGGGTTAAAACCTGGAAAGTCCTAAGAAAAGCAGATGTGACAGTCACCTTATTTAAGGGCAAACACAAACCTTTTTTTAAACAAATGCAAAATATTTCATTTATATTTTTATGCTAATGACATTGAAATGATAATATTTTAGGTGTATTGGATTAATGTATTATTAAAATTATTTTATCTGTTTATTTTTTGCTTTTATTGTGGTTACCAGGAAACTTAAAGTGAGTTATGTAATACACATTACATTTATATCAGACAGGTGTGATGTAGGACATAGACCACATGCTGATCTTTATTTATCATCTCTGTCCCTTGCTCCATCTCGCTCTTCTCTCTCTCACCATTTGTTTAACTGTGAGCACTCAACATTTAATACCTGCCCATATAAAATCTTTGAGCAGAGCCCTGGACACTGTGGATCAGTTGGTTGGAGCATTGTCCTGTAAGCTGAAGGGTTCTGGGTTGATTACCAGCTGGAGCTCATGCCTGGGTTGGGAGTTCAGTCCCAGTCAGGGCATGTGCCATGGTGGAGGATGGGCAGCCTATCCATGTTTCTCCCCTCTCTACCCCTCCCTTCTCCTCTCTCTAAAGTCAATAAGCATGTCCTCAGCTGAGAATTGAAAAAAAAAATTTTTGTTAAAAAATATCCTTAAGTATACAGTTCTTACTTGATTTTATATTCCCAGTCTCTAACAACTATTATTGTTCATAACTGTCATCTTATGAACAGTTATGTTCTAGCCACAGTGCTTTCCTCTACTTCTAAATTCTATGTATTCAAATAGAATTGAACCTTTAAAATAGTCACTGACATAGCCCAGGTGACATCTTCATTCTACGTATCTCCATTTTACACATAAGAAATCAAAACACATAATGGAAAATTCACTCCCTAGTGGTCACTTTTCTAGTCATTGATAGAGCCTAGGTCTCCAACCTTGAATGATAATTTTCACCAAGGTGGCTGACACACTTCAGCACAGGTGTGGTTACCTGGGCTGTCCATCGCCATTTATGGGAGTTTAGAGTGACGCGCAGGGACAGAAATGAGAACCAGGAGCATGGGGTCGTCTGGGTAGGTGCTTGCAACCAGTAAATGTTAATAATTAAAATAATGTCTTTTTAGTTTGAGTTTTGTATTTAGTGTCTGTGGTGACCTAGCTTGTGTCTAGAGAAGATGTTGGTCTTTCTAAGATGTTGGCTGCTTCCTGGCTCACGGTTTGCTGTAATCAAGACCAGAAATAGTTAAATATATTCCTGGTACATAATATATGCCAGAAACTATGCTAAGTGCTGAGCATGCATTATTTTATCTCATCTTGGCTTAAGGCTTGTGAGCAAAGATATTAATAGCTTCCTTTTATAGATCAGAATATTATGGGCCAGAGAAGTTAAGCAGTGTATTGAAGATTGTACCATTCTGAGTGGAGCCAGAATATTTATCTGTTTTTTTCCACTTCTTGAACAGAAATTCTCTGCCCTCTTACATAGTGAATATGTAGCTGATGCTCTCAAGATTTTGAGTCCAGTGAGTCTGAATCTTGTTTAACAGAGTCTAGCTCAATGTTAGCTTCGTAAGTTGCATTTCCTGGCTGGGTGGGAGATGTCACCCAGTGTTTTAAAGTTACACTGTATTAATTTCCTATTAATGTTGTTACAGATTACTTAAAGCCCAGTGGCTTAGAACAACACACATTTTTTAATTCTTTTACAATTCTGGAGGTCAGAAGTCTGAAATCAGTTTCCCTTGGCCAAAACCAAAGTGTCAGAGGGTTGTTTTCCTTTGGGCAGCTCTTGGGGGAGAATTTACTTCATTAGTTATTCCAACCTCTGCAGGAGTATCCAACATTTTGGCATCTCTGGGCCACACTGGAAGAAGAGTTGTCTTGGGCCACACATTAAATACATTGCAACACGTAATCACAAACCAACCAACAAAAAACCCCTCATGTTTTAAGTAAATTTACGATTTTGTATGGGGTTGCATTCATAGCCATCCTGGGCCACATGCAGCCTGCGGGCCACAGGTTGGGCACCCCTGCCGAGAACCGTGTTTCTTGCATTCCTTGGTTCAAGGCTCCTTCCTCCAGCTTCCAAGGCAGCATAGTATGTTCAAATCTCTCTGCTTTCTCATCACATTGCATTCTCCTTCTCTGTCTCTGTGGTCAAATCTCCTTCTGCTTCCCTTTTTGGAGGACAACTGTGATTGCATTTAGAGCCCACCTGCGTAATACAGAATAATCTCTCCAAGTTCAAATCCATACCTTAATCACATGTATAAAATCCCTGTTGCCTCATGAATTAACTTTCAAGGGTTCTGGGGCTTGGGGTATGAACTTTATTGGGGAGCCATTATTCAGCCTACAACATACACCTAGAAACAGAACCTACCTGTCCATGTCTATGATTTCAACAAGAGTCATAAAAGTGAACAGATGGGTCTTCTAGAAAATGTTAGATTCTAAGCAGCTGTATGGAAGTCTTTTCGTTAACAGGTCCAAAATTCTGCTAAATATCGATGCAAGGTTCAGTTTCACAGGGGAACTAGAGATGTTGACAATGTTAATTGTAAGTCTAATTGTTTCTTGTCAACTCTCTTTAATATATACAGGGTGGGGCAAAAGTAGATTTACATTTGTGAGCATGCAAAAACAGTTTATGCTTGTATTATTTATTTATTATTGCATTATTTTCCATATGCACAATGGTAAACCTCATTTGGCCCCACCCTCTATATTCCGAGATGTTGCATTTTGGCTTTCTTCATCATAAAATGTTTGAAAAAGTACATTACCTCAAAGAGTACATATGACAAACTAATAAAGAATGGATGAGACTAAAATGATTTAATGTGACAGTCTCATCTGCTCTTAGTGAAAATACTGTGCTTTTGTTCTGGTGAGCGGCTTTGATAAAAACCAATGAACACATATAATTTGAGAGTTCTTTAGCAGAGAAGCTTCTGTACTTGTAACAGTACACTTACAAGACTTACTGAAAAGATGCAGACTGCTCATAATATGTGAGATCTTGTCATGCAAATAAAACCCTTTTATGCTCACAGTCTACTGAAAAATGCATAATTTATCTTACATCGTCTTGCTTTCACATAGGACTTTTCTGCATGTTCCAGAGTGCAATTTTACTGTGCCCAAATGATCCTCATAGATACATTTCAGATAGGTGGAATTGGTATTATTACAGTTTGGGGTGGAGGTGGGGGAAAGCGAGAGACAGAGAAGTTCAGGTTCATTTTCACACAAGATTTCTAATGTAGTTACACCCAGAGAGTGACCAGAACATGGAATGAGATCTTGCAGCTCCCTAATTCTACATACTCTCTTTTAAACTATTTTCCTATTTAAGCCACACCAATGTGACTATTATTACATATTTTCTCTATCATAATTTAAACAATATTGTCTCAAAGGTTTTGAGAACCTCTGCAATTAGACAGGTGGAGAAACAAAGACAAATATATCAGTGTATTCAACACAGATACTCACTTGGACTTTCAGTGCATATCTTTATACATTCAGAGACTTGACACAGTTAAATCTTGGCTCAGATATTGCCTTCTCACGAAATCTTACTTTCTTCAGACTTTTTTTCTAAATACATATTGCTATACACTATGTGGTTTGAGATATATATATGTGTGTATATATTATATATGTTATGCATATAATTTATTTGTTGTCTGTAGCACTATGCTATAATGCAAGCTCCATGAAGGCAGTGACTTTTGTATCTTTGGTTCAATAATTTAACCCAAGTGCCTATAATTGGACTTGATCTACAACAAATACTCAATAAAATTTTGTTGGAAAAAATAAATTAAGACATTCAAATTCTTATTAAAATAATTGAATGTGCCTCTGACAGGAATAGCTATGAAAGTAATCTCTTAAATTTCAGAATATTTTACCTAAAAATATTCTGAATATTTGGAGTATTTTAAATACTTATTGTGACTTTCATATAACTTATTCTTATTGTACAAATCAGAGAACTCAGGCTCATAGAAATAAAGTGACTTTCCATGGTTAGATAGTTTGTATATAATATATATGTGTGAAATATTACATATTATATATCTTGATATAATACATATAATAATACATTTGGCTTTAAACATAAATGTTCCCTCTTTCTCCAACCCTACTTAAACAATGAATAGAAAATCCACAGATATAGAAGGGTCTTCTTCCCTATGCAGGATTCATGCTTTTATTGAAATCTAAGAGATAAAAGATAACAGTAGCCCAGCAGACTGATTTTAACAGATAGTAGAGGATGGTTATTTTTATTAATATGTTCCATGGAACCATATGTACTCACAAAATTTTTCTGGAGCACACTTACCTCCATTACCCAGCACTTTCTGTCTATGCTTAACTGTTTCGATTCTTTTTGGAGAATTATTTGAAATAGATCAGAGGTAATTCAGCCAGCTCTCATCTTTACCCCACTGTACAGCTGAAATGAGACTCAATATTAGACACTAATTCTTATTTCTCAGGAAGAATGGAATGAAATACTCTATTTGCCAACAGTGTCCACATTGATTAATTTGCACTCATGTTGTGGTTAGGTCTGGAGAAAAGCATGTGGCCATATTTGCATAATTGTTTGCAAACTCATCCTACTCGTCAGTGGGTGTATATTTACACATGGGCTGTATTCAGCAGAAATTAATGCTTTCCAGAGTGACAGTGAGACTGCACTCTTCCAGTAGGGCACTTGTGCTCCTCAAGGGGCATCAGAAACGCCTGGCTCCTGTACTTGACTTCATTCCAAATAAAGGCCATTATTGTGATATCTTGTGGTTAATGAAGAAAACAGGCATGTATTGAATGCCCAAGGATTTGATGAGCTTACTTATATCCTACAACAACTAAGCAGAAAAGCAAAGCTGGTATTATGTGTCTTATTGTACTACTGAGGCAATTGTGGCTCAAAGAGATTAAATAAATTGTCAGTGTCAAACAGTTACTATGTGTTGAATCACAACTCATGATCAGATCAAACTCCCAAATATTTATGCTACATCTCAAAGCTGACCTGCCCCCCCCCCCAAATCCATTCTTGCTTTTAAGGGAGGAAAGAGAATCTGAAGGAATTATCATATCCAGTCTGCCTAAGAGGGAGGATGTTTACAGAATAAATATTCAGAAAACAGCACTGAAAAGATTTTTAGAAGTTCAAATATGGGGAGTGCATATATTTATTAAACACTGACAGTGTTTCTATGCATTTCCTATAATATACTGCAGCAAATTGTCATTTCTCAATGCTGTTGTTGGGTTAAAAATACAAATAAACAAAACTAAACAAATATAAAAATACCAAAAATGATGTTTTTATTCTATCCAAGACATACCATGCAAGGGACAAGTTAGTCAGCTGGAACCCAGCTGCTGATGTTCACGTTAATATTCTAGAAACTTGCTAGGAATATTCTTCCTTTTCAGAGAATTCTTTGTTCAGATAATACTAAAGCTCTTAAAAAGGAAGGAGAAATTTCTTAAGTTCTCATTTTCAAATCAAGCCTGGAAAATGGCTTGACCCAGTGAGGGGAAGCCAGTGAATATGATCACGTCAAAATCAGAGATGAAGGGAAGAAGATATCTGAGGCCACATTCCCTTTATTGCCCACACTAATTTTTCTGATGATCATGGAGTTACTAAATTCAACCATGAGTAGGAGTAATGAAAACCTAGACCACAGGAAGACCATTATTGATTAGCTACTCCCTGCACCACCAATATCCGTGGCATCACCTATAAACTGCATTAATACCCGCATGCCAACGTTGACACCAATAAGCATGTAACACAACAAAAAAGTAAGGCAGATAAATGAGGTTGGTGAAAATTACTATGAAGAAAATACAGAGTGGAGCAAAAGTAGGTTTATAGTTTTTCACAGGAATATAATAAATAAATAGTTCAAGAATAAACTCTGTTTTGCATACTCACAACTGTAAACCTAGTTTTGCCCTACCCTGTGTAATGTGATGTGGCAGTAATTTGGGGTGGGGTAAAACTTACTTTAGCTGGCCTTGGGACTAGAATGATGAGAAGGAACTATTAATGAAATCTTCTGGGGGAAGAATTTCTAATAGAGGGCTTGGCATGTACAGTACAAAGTCCCTGAGATGAATATAAGTGCAAGATATATGAAAAACAGAAATAAGGTCATTGCAAGAAAGGGACACAATGATTGTAGATAAGTACAGAGAAACATCATGGGAGACTGGTAGGTCATAGTGATGGCTTAGGGTTTATTCCAATTGCTTTGGGCCATTCCTGGAGGGATTTAAACAAAGAAGATATAGGACATGATTCATACTGTTTAAAAAGGTTGCTAAATGCTAAGCGTAGGAAATTATTGCATATACTACGGGGCAAACAAGGAAGAACAGTGCCCATGACCAACAGAAAAAAGGGGAGCATTTATTTAGGAGACTTGGACCGTACTGATGGGAAGGGATGATGGAGACAGCTGGCTGACTGAGGAGTGAAGATTTTACAGTACCTCATCCCTAATAAAACATGTCAAATGAGCTTTACCAATGATGCTGTTACTTTTCTTTACATGTTGGGAAACATTTGTACCATGATAAATTTGTGCCTTTTACCTAGAAAGGATTCTACATGGAATTACAATGTGGCTATAATCCCCATGACCATGCACATGGAAAACAGGAGAGTGAGAGATATAAGGAGAAAATTTTAGCCATTTCTTTTAGGTTTGGAGGAGCTTTGGAAGGAATTAGTTCTGTTTGGAGGCCTTAGCCAGAAAAAATAATCAAAAGCAACTTAAGGTGGAAAAAAGAAGGAAGGAGTAAAAAAGAGAAAATAAAAAGAATGGCAAGGAGGAGGGGAAGATGGGTAGGAATAAGAGAGAAAAAAGTACAAAAATGTATGGATACCTATAGCAATGGATTTAGAAATTCCTTTCTAATCTTAGAATAGCATATTTCAAAGGAATCCTTTGAGGCCGAAGTTATGAATACTCATAACAATAACCACCATTTTTCATATATTTCTTATATAAAAGATACTGTGTTGTTTTATGTGCCAAATGGATAGACTGAGACTGAGAGATAATAAAACTTGTGTAAAGCTGAACAGCCATTAACTTGCAAATTCAAGATCCCAATCCAGATCTTTCTAACCCCAAACTACTGTTTCTTTCACAATTGATTACTTTTGGGACTATTTTTGAATTGTACACAGATGGCATCATATTGTACAAAATCTTCTGTGCCTGGCATATTTCCTCAACATGAGATTAACCCGTAGCTTTCCCTGTTCCTTTTCATTGATACAATATTTGTTGATAGACGCTTGAGAAATGACCAGTTTTTATTATTACAAGTCATGCTGCTATGAACTCTTGCATGTGTGTCCTTTGGTGCACACGTTCACTTATTTCTGTTGATGTATACTTACCAGTAGAATTGCTGGATCATCGATTATACATACATAGAATCAGCTGTAGGAGATACTGCCAAAGAATATTCTGAAGTGGTTGTACAAAATCCCTTCATTTTTATAAATGGAAAAAGTGAGATTTGGGAGAGGAAAGACTTAGCAAAAATAAGTGAGCTGAGCTTGGACTAGAACTCAGGTTGCCAACTTTCCAAAGCTTAGAGCTCTTTCCAGCACAATGGCCCACTCTCCATCGCTGTTCAAAGCCATTCAAATAAGAACTTACTCATTCATTTCTATCATGGGTCTTCTACCTAAAATGTTTTTTCCTCTTCTCTAAAAATCCAGGATAAAATTTTGTAAGCAGAATTAATTTAAAAGCAATGAAACAAAACCGTGTAGCTATTTGTGGAAAGGCTGTGTGATGGAAAAACCAGACAGTTACCGCCATAGGTCTTCAGTGTACCTTTGAGTCAGCTGGGATTCCTTAGTGAGTTTTGTTATAAAGATGAGTCATTGGCTTTTACCGCACTTGAGAGTAAGTATCATTGTATTAAAGAAGGAACGGCAGCATTTTTCAAAATTTTTATTCCCCCCACCACTCTTTTTTTCTGGACACTATCATTTCTGTACTTACCTAAATGTGAGAGAAGTAGCCATTCCACTAATTCCTATAATATGCCAAAACTTTTAGTTAAGTACATGGCAATATAATAAACATATACATTTCAAATCCTTACAAAAAGTAACAACACACAGTAGACAATTTCATTTCCTGGTGTTCTATGAATTATAGATAAAATACGTGCGAGATTCAAAGTGTGTGTGTGCATGTGTGTACTTTTGTTTTAGAAGCTATTCTAGAGGTTGTTCACTATTAAATATCCATATAAAGCATGTTGATTTTGTGGACAAGTAGGTAGAAAGAAGTTCTGTAGAATACCACCTCTGATGTTCAATGTCTGATGTTTTAATTTTGCTTCTAGTAAAAATTCCATGTATTGTTCTGCTTTTTTTTTCAGTCATAAACCTTGTCAAGTTGTTCCCTGTTTCTCTGAACCTCTGATGGCCTATCTGATCATTCATGTACCTTTTATATCTAAGATATTCTAGAAGAGTAACTGTTATTTGAGAAAACTGATCTAGCATTTACCACATTTATTTAGTTGTTTCAGTCATCCATTCAACAAATTACTCTTGGTCCCTGACTGTGTGTCAAGTTCAGAATGCATTGTTATACTAAATAGAAGTACATTGTGTGTGTGTGTGTGTGTGTGTGTGTGTGTGTATTTGCTTTGAAGGAGGACCTGTCTAATGGAGGGCCATCTCTTTGTGCCATGTTTGTGATAGCACCAGGATAGCATGGGAAGAGTTTTCTATGTGTGTTAACTGCTTAGAGGACTGTAACTTGCAGACTCAGTGAGGACAAGAGTCTCCGTTGATCAACATTATCTGCTACAAGTGACTGAGTGAATGCAAGTATGTATTTGTACCATCTTGAATTTTTGCAAAGAAGGATTCAAAAGATCACAGCAGATGGAGAGAGAAAAGCCACAACTGGTCAGTTCAGCAACCAGGGTTCACACTGCATGTGTCCAGAAATTCAGAAAAATTCTCAGCATGTAAAGATGCTGGGTGGGTCTTGGAAGAATTTGGGACATGTTTACCATCACTTTATTCTTCTTTTCAATTTTATTTTTCAATTACAGATGACATTCAGTATTGTTTATATTAGTTTCAGATGTATAGCATAATGGTTAGACAGTTCTACAATTTATGAAGTGATTCTCCCCAATAATTCAAGTACCCATTGCTCACCATCACTTCCATTTTATTCCCATCCTGTAACTCCCAAGGTAAAAAAAACAAAAACAAAACCTACAAAAACAAAAACACTTCAGCAAATGTCTTAATACATGGCAAAATAGCAATGTGTCTGATTTAAAAAAAGGGATCTGATATCTGCCTGGAAGATCTTGGGAAAGTCACATCCCCGTCCCCTCCCTGGAAGCAGTTTTTGGCTTTGCTGAAAGAGGGATGGGAGCCTGATGAACTCTAAAAATGCATGGAGAAACGTGTCTGCTCCTTTACAGCAGCCTACTAAATGACACGAGGGCTTTGCTTCACACACCTTAAGAGTGAACAGAGTTCCCTCTTTCCAAGAGAAGATCCTCCTGGGCTTCTTTTGGGCGGGGTGGCTGGTGCTGTTAGGCAGATGGACCCAAACTGCGGTCAGGGGGCGGTGAGTCATCTGCAACACACGTTAGTCATTCAGGTGCATTTGCATTGGATTCCGCAGCTAGGAAAGGCCCCAGACCCAGAGTGTGTTTATTTCCATGGACGATGGATGTCTCAGAGCTTGTTGTGAAATAAGAAATTTATAAATTGTTATGTTCTACTGCTGACAGCCTTCTCCCTTCTCTTGATGATTAGCAGCCTCTCAGGCAGTCCCTTGCTCCCTTCTAGAGCACTGTACACTGACCAGGTTGTCCTGCCCTGGACTGGGAGCTTAATATTGATTATCTCATTTTACCTTCTAACAGTTCTGTGAGTTATAATTATCCTTAGAGATGTAAAACTAAAGGCCAGCAAAGTGTAAGAGGGTGGCCGAAGTCCCACAGTTATAAAATGTGGAGTTAAGATTGAAACCCAGGATTTTCTTTTTCCACGCCATGCTTTCTATCCTGTATTTTACAGCTTTCATCCTGGAAAAGACCACACATTCATACGATGTTTCATTTTGGTTCTCTCAATTACCTTCTGAAATTAAGAGGCACTATGAAGTTACATCTGAAGACTGAAGAGATTGCAATGCAAGTTACCATTCACATTTTCTTTTCATTCTGTTCCTTTTTGTGGAGAGAGACCACAAAACTCTTCATATTTGTAACTTAGAGCCAAAAATATAGCAGAGCTTCATAAGTGGTTGTGGAACTGAATTAAGTTCACTTTGTGTCCAGAAAAAAGATTATTTTAGAGTTTCTGTTGATATCTATTATTGGGGTAAATTTGAATTGTGGGAATGTACAGAAGTAAGGATATGCTTAGGTGATAATTCAAAGACAGAAGAAATGAAAAAGGAAATAGAAAGTAATCATGTCATTGATGTTACATAATTAGAAAAAACAACACTCTACATTTTAAATCTCACATTTCCAATTATTTACAAAATAATAATGAAATCTTGAGCTAATATGTGAGAATTAAGTTCAATGGAAGACTTGCCAGGTGCTAGACATCATGGAATCCTTACTTGGCTCTAAGAAATGACAACTTTACAAACAACTAAATGCTATTATCCCAAGATAGATATTGTTATGGGTCTATCTGTCCATCATCTATCATCTATCTACCTAACGCTGAACTTATCTACAATGTTTTTTAGCATTTCCCTCAGTGGAAGAAAAGGACAATTTGAGGACAGGCAGTACTAGAACAAGGTTATACGTGTTTGGAGGCATGGAGTGTAACTCAGTGGCAGAAAACTGCTACTGAAGAGGCCCCTGAAGGGAAACAGATGTCTCCATGTCTCTGGCTCACATGGACTCAAAAGAAGTGAGCTCGGAGGCAAAGCGTAAGCAACATTTGCATTAAAAAAAAAAAATGCCAGTTTTATAACAACTCAATATCAAGTAGATACTGTCCTCCATATTTGTTCCCCCCCGCCAATTCTTTGGGCTGGTATTCTAGGCTTTTTGTATTCCCATTTGAATTTTAGAGTTTGTTAATTTCTACAAAAAAAAAAAAAAAAAAAAATCCCTGCTAGAGTTTTGATTAGGATTGCATTGGTTCTATAGGTCAATTTTGGAAGAATTATTGTCCTAACAATATTGAGCTCTGTATATTTTTAGAGCACTCTGTGAGTCTGTGGCCAACTCTCCTCTGTTATTTTATATTGCAAATTCTAGCCACCTTGGTGTGGGGTTCTCAACTCTATCTCTTCAACTATAGGAGTGCTTTATGTTCCATTTTCTTGCTGCGAGGTAAGGAAATTCCTTCAAGGCAGTAAGCTGTGATAATTATAGGGTTCACATTATTTGTTTTTGTCTCTGAAGAACCACTGTACTTCCTTGCCTGATATCTTCAAAACCATTGGTTCATATATTTTGCTTGTTTTTTGGTTTCAGTAGGGTAAGGCAAGTATGACCTCTGTTATTCCTTCTGGTGAGAAACCAGTCATATAATTATATTTTAATGAAATTTAATAAAAAGGATAAAAATATTTTATTATGTATTTTAATAATATATATTTACAATCTTCAATGTTGTCTATTCATACAAAGAAGAATTTCATTCTGGTATTTCTGTCTGCTTAAAGAATTTTAAACATTTCTTCTAGAGGTAGTTGGCAAGAGATGTTATTTCAGATTTCTGTTTGTAACATTTTTTATTTTGCTTTAAAATTTTAAATATATTTTTGCTGGTTATAAAATCCCAGATTAAAGATTGATTTTTTTTTCATTCAATACTTTAATAATGTTACTTTGTTGTGCTCTGAGTTCCATTTTTCCTGAGTAGTAGTTATTGTTATTCTTTTCTTTGAAACTCTGTGCATGCGTTTTTTACTTTATTATTCTTAAGGGTTTTTGACACTGGTTTAAGAAATTTTATTATGATTTGCCTTGATGTAGTTTTCCTCATGTCTCTTCTGCTTTCTGCTAAGATTTTATTGTGCTCCTTGGATGCGTGGGTTTAGTTTTCATCAAATGTAGATAATATTTGGTCATAATTTCTTCTTTTTATTATTCCTCTTCTAGGGGAACTCCATATATACACACATATATTTGCTTCTAGTTGTCCCACAGGTTACTATTTGATAGAGCAGTATCTGTGATGTTTATGTGTGTAAAGCTACTCCATTTGTAATTAGTAAGTATCATGTTGGGAGATACTTTGAAATCATTCAAATGTCCTGTTTCTCATTGTCCCTAATTGTGTTATTTGTTGACACAAAAGTTATATAATAATTGTTATGATAAAGTTTGCCAAATTGTAATTTTCTATTTACATCATTACTTTTACATTTATTAAGCATAATTCTATGTGATAGGCAGAATAATGACCCTTTCACTGAAGTCATTTACAGACTAAGCCCCAGACCCTATATAATATGTAATGTTACACACCAAAAAAGAAATGAGATGGCAGACGGATTTAGGGTGGCTAATCAGTTGACCTGAAATTATGGTGTTTACCCTGAATTATTTTGGTGATCCAATGTAAACCCAAAGGTCCTTTAAATGAGGAACAAGGAAGCAAGAGTTAGTGTCCGAGCGATGTGATGTAAGAAGGGTTTTACTGGACATCACTGGCTTTAGTGATGTTGGGGGTGTGAGTGGGGGTGGGGGAGAAGTTCCAGCCTAAGAATGCAGGAAGTCTCTAGAAGCCCGAAAAGACAAGAAAATGGGTTCTCCTACAGAACCTCCAGAAACGAATGCATTCCTGCCAATGTCTTGATTTTCGCCCACTGAAACCCATTTCAGACTTCTGGCCTCCAGAATTATAATTTGAAAATGTCTGTATTCTTTAATCCACTAAATTTGGGATAATTTGTTATAGTAGTGATAGAAAACTAATACATTCTACCATTAGAAAGAATGTCCCTTTCTCTCCATTTATCTCATTCATTTATCCACTTGTCCAGTTATTTTATCATAGTGGATTTATGGATATTTATTTTGTTTTATGGCTTATAATTCAATACTATCATTTTCTGCTTTATTTCTCAACTCATTCCAGATTTGGCCATTGGAATTTTCTTCTAATTGACTCCTGTATCCTTTCAACACATCTGCATTATTTTGATGGAGTTCTCCCCCATCCCTCAGTTCTTACTCGTACCCTCAACCCCATGTTATACTGACCTTCATGAATCAGACTTTAAATGTTTAGTTGCTTCTCAGGATTACTGGTGAAATAGACACTGCCAAAAATAGGGTAGTCCTGAAAAAAAAAAGAGATTAAGCATCATGTAAATTCTTATAGCTAAAAGCCTGATTAAAAATGCTTATAGTCATTCATCTGTAATGTTTGGAACTGACATAAAAAGCAACCATGAGTTGTTGAAATGCCCTTACTTCACAGTTGCTAAAAATGCCCTTAACACACAGTTGGAATTGACATCTTGCAGCAGAATGTTGTTTCATGATGCATTCATGTCAATATTTACTTATGACTTTATATATCCTGAAAGTGTCCAACGCTGATTAAAAAAATCATCATGGCCGAAGTGTGAAATTTCAAAACTAATGAATCAAAAATTATTACCATACAACCCAAAGTATTTTTTTGCCTCATTAAAATGTACCTTTAAAAGATTTAATTAAATATGTATTTACAGTTTATTAATGACTTGACAAGGAACTGAGATATTAGAGACTGAAAATTGAAAAACATTCAGTTCACCCCTACAATTACAATGTATGTAAATGAGAATATGACACTTGATATAGAAATGACCTGAGAAATCCAAAGGCTATGCAGATCAAGACTTACATACAAACGGGAGAAAAATATATATTGATACCTCAGGGGCAGGGCAATGACAAATTTTAACTTTTGTAGGCCATCTTCATTAGGTTTTTTATGCACTTAAGTAATACATCCTAGGCTATAAAGTTGTAATTTTTTTAATATTCCTTTAACAAAATAAGTAGCCTGCAGGTTTTCCAAAAGTCCAGCCCCCAAATATAACCCAGTAATATATTAGGTATTTAAATAAGACTGGTACTTTCTTTGATAAAAAAATGAACAGCAGAGGAAGCGGGTCCTTGAGTAAGATGAGAAAGGCACAAAGCAAGCAGGGCAGGCTTCCCCTGCCACTCCACGAGCAAGGGACAGCTGCGGAAGCCAGACCAAAGCCGATGGGGGCAACCTCAGTGTTTTTCACTCCGTGGCAGCTGACGAGAGAGACGGGACAATACAGGGTTCATGAGGAGGGAGCACTGGAGGCGTGTGAGAGTAGAGGGCAGTTAGGGTTTTCTGTAACGGAGAAGGGCGGGGTGGGAGAAGGAGCTGAGGCCCAGTGGCGGGAGCTTGGCACCCACCCAGAAAATCAATCTTGAGTAAAAGCACAGAAATGGAAACTTTGGGCAGTTAATTCAGCCCGATGAGAGTAATGTAAGAAGAGGAATGAGGGAAACTGGAATCATAGGTTAAAGCTAGGTTGTAAAAACCCTAGGATGATGTCCTCAGGGCAAGGGGATTGTTGCTTTCTTCCCCAGAATCTATTGCATCCTCCACAGCAGTTCAAGTTGTTTGGCTGGAAGTCCCTTCAACTCACACACCTGGGGTTTGCCCCAATTCCCCTAAACTAAGGAATTACATTTATCCCACATAACCTTTCACAGCATTTAACTCAGAGATGGCATTAAATACAAACCTAAGGCAGTCAACTCCTAACATCTCTGTAGATGCTATGATTGCTTTGGAGGTGGTCCACAGCTTAATGTGGAGCAATGAGAAGAAGCCCCTGGCTTGTGTTTGTCCCTCTGTGTCTGGATGGTGTGGTGTGGAGATGGGAGACTTACGACTGCTTTAAATATGCCAGAATAAGAGAGACCAGGTAGAGAATAAGGCTGACATTTGGAGGGGAACAAAGACAGGAACCAAGAAACAGAGCTAAAGCCCCAATCCAATTGTGCCTAAATCACCTTTGGATTTTTCAGGTAGGTAAAGCAATATATTCTCATTACCTTTTAACTTGATATGAGCTTGTTACTGTTTCTTTCAATGAAAAGTGTCCTGATAGACTTATTATTCAGGAAATAGCACATCTTTGAAAGTTTCCAGACATAGATATAAGGTGATCAGTGTGGTATGCTAGGAAGAACATTCTGATACCTTAGTGAACATTGGATTGGTGCAGGCAAGTTTAGAAGCAGGGAGAGAGAGAGAGAGAGAGAGAGAGAGAGAGAGAAAGAGAACAAACATGGGGGGTAATATCACAATAGTATGGATGGGTGATGAATCCTAACTTCAGGTACAGCAGCATGAATATGGAAATGCAGAGAAACTGAGAAACATTACCAGAGTTTAATTGTTGACAGTTAGGTGAGAAATAGTATTTTATTCATAGTTTGTGCTCTGTTTATCACCCCCTCCTAAGTGGTAAAGTAAGCTAACGTGAATTTCCAAGTGAGCTATATGTAGGAGTTATTCTGGACATGGCCCTGGCATGGAAGTAAGAATACCCAGGAGTCCGTTATTTTAAATCATCCACCATCTAGTTCCTGGGGCCCACGTTGGAGTGTCAACTGTAGGAGTGAGAGAGCAGGGAAAGGGAAAGGAAGATGAAGAGGGAAGGAGAGAAGATGAGTAGAGAGCTTATCCAGGGTTGGGTGGCTTACAGAAAGATGTTGATTCCAAGTGACCTAACTTCATTGGGGGGACAAAAATATGGAAAAGATAGTAAGGCTATGGTGAGGATGAGATAAAAAAATAATGATGATAATCATGACACTAATAAAGCAAATATGAGCTACTATGTATTGAGAAGTTACCTTGTGTCAGCCACTGGGTAAACAATTTATTTGCTTAACCTATTTGACTTTCACATTCCCCCTGTGAAATTGATGATGTCAGTCAGCTTTAGAAAGGTAAGTGACTCACTCAAGAGAAACAGCTAAGAAGATTTGCAGCCTGTGTTGAACACAAATATGTCTGACCATGCTGTTGTAGATAGAGGTTTTTTAAAGAAAAAAACACCATTCATATCCTCCCACCCTAGTTGAATCTCTTACCAAATGACATGCCAAACTCCAACACTCATTCCTCTATCCTCAGCTTGAATATGACCTTTCTTGACAATTTTCCACGGCTTTCTGGAACCTTGCAGCACCCCCTCCTATGGTATTCCCTTCCCTTTCCCTGTCCTGATGCTCACTGCTGAGCTATCTGCTTGAACTGTGGCGTCTGGGAGGGTAGAGCCCTGCCTGTTTTGCTCACTAATTGGCACACAAACGACCTGAATATTCAATAGTTGTGTTGAATAAATGAATGAGGTTAGCAGGGAGTGAGTTGAGAACAGAATGTTATATATAATAAGGAATATGTGTGTATGTTTATGAAAGAGGCTTGTTTTTAGAAATAAGATCTGGAGAACAGCAAGAATGTGCTGGGGCTTTCTTCCCAGCATCCTTGAAGACTGGCTAGGACGGGGAGATTTTTGCATTGGGAGGCAAGGTATGTTTACTTATCACTGTGATTCCTACACCTAGGTTTAGCATGAAGATTCCAACTTCAAATGATGTCCAAAGACATCTTTGGTGACCCATGCAAGAACTTTGTCAGTGAGAGGTAGTGAACAAAAGCAAGACAAGAAATGGTCAAGGAGAGGAAAGGCCAGACAAACCAATTTCTTTCCACAGGCACTCAAGTAATTAAAATAAAAACAATTACTCATATACATAGAGCAGGTCAGCACATTTTTTTACAGAATGAGGGAAATGCACAACTCCTAAGAGGCAGTGATATAAATATTTCAGCTGATAGTACATCCAGGACCAAGAAGGTAAAATAAACTAGATTTAAACAAACAATTTGACACAGAACTGCAAAAGGCATTGTGAAATTCTGCAAAATTGCAGATCCAATTTCCCTGGAATATACTTCTGCCTAGCAAATACTTGACAAGTATTCATGTTGGAGAACTAGGCAGAAATGCAGACAATGGGAAAACAAACATTCAATCATCAGGTTTCAGAATGTTGCAGTGTCCAGAAAATGCCTATGTTCGCCTCTTTTTCCCTGAAGCCTGGAACTGGCCTCCCGATTTCTATAACTCCCAATGTACAAATATATCTTGCTATTAGCAGTAAAATGTGAGTTCACGGTGAGAGGCTAGAAGGACTCACCAGTTGCAATGAGCTTTTGCCTTTCTGCTGGTAAGAGGGCCTCTGCATTTTTGGATCTCCTGAGTTGGCTTTCTGATTTTCTTTGTTAAGAAGTTACAACGTGCCAGGTTTCAACCACTCCATGTTTTCTTGTTTTTGTTTTTAATGAGATCCTGAGTCATGAAGCTGTGTTCTTGCCTGTGTACGAGCCACTCATTCAGATTATCTTTCTGAAATCTCAGATCTGATTCACTCCACTACTTGCCACCATTCTGTGGCCTCATGTTAGTGTTCAGGACAAAGTCCAAATTTCTGAGCCCAGCACAAGGAGGCCTTATGCTCTATCCTTGCTTAAATCTTCAAACTTATCTCTTAGAACTAAGTGGAGTTGTCACCTGGCTGGATCGTTGCTCACCTAAAGCATTGTTGGGACTGATTTCCCACCTATCATACCAGCTGTAACACCTTTCTGTTCCATCACCCTTGCCCATCCGGCCATATCTGTCTGATCCTTTAGTCAGAGCTCAAGAGGTACCTTTGTTGTTAAACCTTTTTCATTCTCATAGGTAGGCCTTGGAACTCTTCTATATAAACCCAACTTCAGGTTGTTCAGGCATCCACTGATCACTTGGGATACTCTCTCATCCCTTTTTACCTACAAATCAATTTCTTCCCCAGGGCTATGCATCCTAGGGCAAAGGCTGTGTGCTATTCTTTCCTGTGGTCCCATGGCTCAGCACCCTGCTTAATGCACAGTCAGGGCTCAGAAAATAGTTGTTGCCTCAGAGGCTGTCAGTCTGACTTCGCTTTTCTGATCATTGTAATTATTTTGTTCAGTTTTTATTCATTCATTGAAGAAATGTTTATTGGGCTTCCATCATGGGCCAGGCTTTGTGCTAGGCACTGGGGAAACAGTGGTGAGTGAAAATGGACAAAGCCCCTGTCCTTACGAAGTATACTGGCTGGAGGAGGAGTCAGAAATTACTCCACTGATCCCACTGATGAGCATGCAGCTACAAATGAAACCCTAAAGGAAAGGCTGCTACCACAGCACTGTGATTGGTGGATCAGTGAGGGCTCCTTGCAGGGAGCGATGATGACACATGGACACTAGAAACGATTAGACAATAAGGAGTTTGAGGTGAGGAGAGAGAGATGACTATTTTGGAGAAAGTAGGTGGAGAGTTCAGAAGTTGCCCATGTGCTGAAGTGATGAACAGGAACACGGTTCACTTGCATAAACATGGCACATGGAAAGGAAAGGTCTAGCTAGACTCATGGTCCTCAACCGGGGGGTAGTTTTGCTCCCTCAGGGGACATTTTGCAGACTGGAGAAATTTTTGGTTGTCATAACTGAGAATGAGTACTATGTAGTGGGTAGAGACCAGAAATTTTACCAAATATCCTAGGATGCTCAGGACAACCCTCTCCCCCAAGAATTGTGCAGTCCAGCAAGTCGAGACACTGTAATGTGGGAGATTCTGGCATCAAGTGGGGCTGAGGAGACAGACATGGGTGCACCATGAAAGCCTTTGTAGTCCATGTAAAATAGCTTGGTCGTTAAGAATAATAAAAGCTGTCAAAGTAGAGAGAGAGTCTCACATGGTGATCCTTTTATTAAAATCACCTGGGCCACAGTATGGAGACATTCTAGGTGTCTATGTGACCTCGGATCAGAGAGGAACAAGAATGGATGGAAGACAACAGTTAACAGGTTTTTTAGTATCTGGGCAGGATAAAATGTTTTGGACTAGCTATGCCTTCATTAAAACTGTTTCCATCCATTCAGGTACTATGTTCAACATCTTCCACTGCTTATTATCATTATTTACTTTAATTATTTTTATTAAATTTTTATCCACATTTCACCCTCAAGAAAGATGCCTGTTCTGAGGGGCTGCCATCTTAGATACTACAGAATATTGTATAGCTAGAAAAATATCTTTAATGTCATACAGTCTACATTCAAGTCCAGTGTTCAAGTACTTTAAATGCTAACAACCATGAGGAAGTTAATATCTCCCAAAGGAGCTTCATCCATTTAGAAGGGTACAATTTACACCACATTCTTTTTTATTATTTTCAATTGCAATTTACATTCAATATTATTTTGTACTAGTTTCAGGTGTACAGCATAGTGGTGATAATCATAGGCTTTACAAAGTGTCCCCCTGATATTTCCAGTACCCACCTGGCACCATACATGGTTATTACAATATTATTGACTATATTCACTGTGCTGTACTGTACACCCCTGTGCTTATTTTGTGGCTACCAATCTCTACTTCTCCATCCCTTCACCTTTTTCACTCAGACCCCCAAACCCCTTTCCCCCTGGCAACCATCCATCCATCCATCTGTTCTCTGTGTCTGTGAGTCTGTTTCTGTCTTGTTTATGTTGTTGTTCACACTCCACAAATAAGTGAAATCATATGGGATTTGTCTTTCTCTGATTGACTTACTTCACTTAGCATAACACCCTCTAGGTTCATCCACGTATACCACATTCTTGCCAGTGAGTGGTTTACAGGAAGCAGAGGAAATGTTCTCACATAGTTTTTAAGATGTTTCATAAAATATAACACAGCTACCTCCTTTCCATCTGCAACAATTTTCTTGTGCTTCAACTTCACCTTTGAGCGTAAGCCACGACATGGAGCTCCCTTGCCTGAATGGTGAACCACAAAAAATCCTCCACAGGGAAGCTCAGGCTCGGTCTCCTCTGAATACCTTCGCCAGAAATCTTCTGTTAATTAACCTCTAACATTGTCCTTTGCACATATCTATCAAAGCAGAATATAAGTTCTTTGAAAATCGTTTGATTGATTTTTTCTTTTCCATCTGTGGTTTAGTGCCATTCCCATAGGCTCAGTTGCCTGATAGCAACTAAGGAAGGGTCTTTCCTAGTTTAGTTCTTTTGACCCAGGAAATTTCTCCTAATCCTGCCTTTTAATCATACTTGCTTCTTTACTACTGGCCACAGGAATTGACCTCCCACTCCTATTGTAGCAGGCTGACTTGTCTTGTCATGTGGAACTTCATGCTCTGGATGGTCACTGTTTTCCAACATACGTGTGATCCAGGCCTTGGGCTTCAGCTCCCCTTTGGTTTATGTTAGTCTGCTCGCAGCTCCTACCTGGCTCCTGAGATCCCTGTAGAGCCCCAGGATCACCCTTAGCTTCTCAAGGAGTAAAACCAGGGAAGAAGCTAACACTGTCCTTAGGACAAAGTGCTCTGTGTATACCTGTAGACGTATACTAAACTCCCATTTATGCTTATTGCATATACATAGTATCCTAGGTTTTTCTGTGTCACTACATGATCTTAAGTGATCAGAACATCATGAGTCATGTGATAATTACAGTTCAAATTCTAGAGTCCCTTGAGCAATAGACTAAACTCGGAATTTTTAAAAGACTCACATCTCTCCTGCATTATTTTGCTACCTGTAAATTGGAAAAGAGGAGTGTGTGTTCCTGGACTGTTTCTTAATCACATCTATTCAAAAAGTTATTTGGTGAGAGTTTCTAAGGACATGTGCACAAGCCCATTGGGTTATAGTGACATGGAATTTTCATAGATTGGACTGAAGCCTTTGCATTTGGAGGAACATCTCCAAGTCGTGCTGGTGGTTGGCCAACCCTGGCACAAAGCCACTAAACCAGAGTATCTCCAAGGCATCTGTGTGATGGCCACATAAGCATGAAGTCCAAAAATTTTAGAACTGACTGATAAATAAAGCACTTCTTTTTATTTCCTTCCTTTTTTCCTTTCTCCCTTCCCTTCCCTTCCCTTCCCTCCCTCCCTCCCTCCCTCCCTCCCTCCTTTCCTCCCTCCCTCCCTTCCTTCCTTCCTTCCTTCCTTCCTTCCTTCCTTCCTTCCTTCCTTCCTTCCTTCCTTCCTTCCCTTCTTTCTCTTTTTCTTTCTTTCCTTCTTCCTTCCCTCCCCTCCCCTCCCCTCTTTTTCCCTTCCCTTCCTTTCCCTTCCCTTCCCTTCCACTTGTCAAAATTCCCCATTCCTCCAGTACACTCATATGGAGGGCCACTGGTGTGAAATTCTACACTGAGCCCTGTCCAGCCAGAAGTTGCAGAAGTGAGACTATGTTAGTCAACTGTTCTGGTTAATGCTTCAAGTTACTGCATGTGGCTTGGGTTACCTGTTAAAAAGTCTGTCATTAATTGATTATCATTTATTATTTGCTTCTCAGTTCCACAAATGTGGTGCTGTTTTAAAGTTCTCAGATTGAAAAAAAAAATATTTCCAGGAAATGGGAACCTATGAAAAAGAAAAAAGTTACAGATATGAAAATGGGTAAAGTGCAGCTAAAAAATTATTGAACTCAAACTCAGCTCAGATTTTGGATCCTGTGGTTATTTTCTAAGTGTTTTGTGAAAAGTCAATTTACCCCTCTGTGGGTTTCAACTTTCCATCTGTATACTAGATGGATTAACATCGCTTATACATTCTTAACTAACAGATGAGGTTTGAGGTATACATGAATTTAGTAAATGATTTAATGAATAGTGATGCATGTGCATGTTTCACTTCAATCCTATCTTCAGGAAAAGCTCCACAGGTAAAGCTAATTAAAATTAGGTCTCAATGGTGAAAATGACCAATAAGTAAATAAGTTTAAAGATCCCTTATTCTATTACAGTTTATAGTTTCATTGACCTATCTGACTGCTCATTCAGAAAAATTTAGTACTTTGAATACATGTTGCAGTTATACAGTGCATAATGATTGGAAAATTTGGAAATTGTATGAGTATAGTCATTTTAAGTAATTAAGTCATACAATTCAAACCAAAAGTCCTCTTTGGTCCTGAAAGTATTTTGTGCCCCCCCCCCTTTTTTTGGCTATCAATTTCTGTCACACCAAGTATATTGTTTTTAAGTTTTCACAGCTTTTGATGAATTGATGGTAACAGACCAGTGTCAACTCCATAACACAATGAAGAATAAGTCAAAATAGGAACCTCCCTTTTGACAATAATTCCACATTAAATTTTGAACATTCCCGATTCTCAGGACAACTTTAAAGACAGGGGGCATTAAGAATTGTTACTTCCTTTTTGAGTGAGGAACTCGGGGGTATGGAGAAAAGCTTGCTCAAAGATGCACCCAACAGCAACATGGAAACAGTTTCTGACTCCAAAGGACTGAGTCCAAAAGATCAGTGCCACAACGCCAGCTTCTGCATCTTGTCCCATCATACTAGTAATGTGTCTTAGAAAGAAAAAATGTAACACCATTTGATGATTCATTGTGTCACAGGCAGAAGAAGTAACTAATAAAAACACTCCACCCCTACTCCTTTCTTCTAGACAGACGCTCTTAGAAAATCCAGTTCTTTCTTCTTAGATGAATGACTTTATGCAAAATATTTAACCCCTCTGAAGTTCAGTTTTTCTTTTCTACATGAAGAATGGCTGTTAACTTCCTTATATGGCATAGGAAAGTTCATTTAGGGTAAAGTCAAGTCTTTCTACAGGTTTATCTCCAGCACCTAGTGTGACACCTGACACAGAGCAAGTGCCAAGTAAATGCCCTGCTCTGACAGACCCCTTCCCCATCCTCTCTGACCATTTGCCTTTCGGAGCCAATATCAACTCCAAAATGCCAGAAGATATCAAAAGGCATAAGAGAATATGCACGCACACCACTTTAAACATTCATCCCCAAATTGCTTTTTCCTCCTGATTCTCTCAATTGTGTTACTCCCCTAGAGAATTGCTCCACACCACCTCCCCAACACGCACACACGCACACGCACGCGATTCAACACCCTTCTCAGGTTCTCTTAGTACCTCCAGCCGTTTTTCTTCATTTCCTATTTGGTGTTCACATTCTCCATTGGACCTGAAATGCTCTCCAATTCACTGGTTATACAATTTCTCAGGTCATTAGTCCCAGTGTGTGAAGGGTTTCCCATCTAATCTGGCTTTTGAGAACCCACTCTTAACCTTACCTGGGATGAGCCCAGGTAGTTCTCATTAGACTCAGTCAGAAAGCTAGTAGGGGCAGAGGGAAAACACTTGAATTTCTTAAGCTTTTCCAGACCTGGCCCCAGTGAATATCCAATGAAACCACTTTCTAGCCACATAATTAGAAACTGTGAGTCCATTTCTCTCAAGGTATCACTAGCTATATGCTTAGAGTTGATCAATATCAAAGCTGTCATACATACTTAAATTTTTTTAACAGGAAAACTCATAATGGATGAGTAATAATGAGAAAAGGCCTTCTGTACCTTTCCAAGAAGCTGAAAAATATTACTCTGCTCCAAAATACCAGACACATGACTTCTTTTTCTACCTTGAACCTGATCCAATTTCTCTATCTTGATACATTCTTTTCATTTTTTATTGTTTATTTATTTGATCATAAAAAAAAATTGGGGGAAAGAGAGACATCTATTTAAACAGACACTGTACCAGGCCCTAGGCATTTACAAATAAATAAGAGTTTCTGTCTCCAAGGAGGACAGAGTTTATAGATAAAGAGAGACATGCACACAAAATAGCAACACAATGAAATAAGTGTTGTAAGAGGTGTATGCACCATATGAAGATGCATTAAGGCAAAAGTGTGCATTTCTTAAAACAGGCTGTAAGAAAGGGATTCTGATATAGGTGATTTGATTTACTTTTTGAAAAATGAAATAATCAAATAACAGAGGGAATTGTGCTGGAGAGGTCATCTGAGATGCTATTGTGAAACAGCACATTATGTAGTTTATATTTGATCTTCTAGGTAATGGGCAGCTATTGGGAAAAAAATTAAACAGGAAAGAAACGATTTAGAATGCTCACTCTGACAACCAGTTGGGGACACAGATTCATGGAAAAGACATAGGGAGCAACAAAAATAGTTAAGGAGTGGTAGCCCTAGTTCAGGTCAAGAATGATGGGTATCTGAACGAGGGAAATGAGAATGGGAATGAAGAAGATGGTGTATTTGAAAATCATTCAGGGGGTGAAATTACTAGAGTGTTGGTTAATATATATGTAAGGAGAGGTAAGGAAAAATAGAAAGTGCATCCCATAATGATGGAAATGTAGTTCTTAAATACAAACATGGCTCAATACTCATATTAAGCTGTTCAGTCTCTGAAAACATTCCCCAATGAACAAGGTAGTCTATTTTTTGATATATAATGCCGTATCTTTTCCTGCTTTTGTCATAAGTGGTCTCCCCAAAGTAAATAAAATAAATTCTTACAGTCAGAATCCTTCCACGTGTAAATTACTTCTTTGCCACTCCTTTGCTATCAGAATTAAGTCCAAACTCCTTAACATGGATTATACATTGCTTGATTTGGTGTCTGCTTGCCTTCCTAGCCTTGTTTCCCCACTATTTCCCCACTCCTAATTCCATTTCCCTGTACCCGACGATCTAACTATAGAGAACTTTCCTTTCATTTTTACCTATGTATCTTTGAAAATGCAGTTTTGTTTGCCAGGAACCGCTACCACCACCACACACATACACATCATTGCCTGGTAACTCCCTATGTATGTTTAAAGTACAGTTAAAATATCATGTCCTTTGTGCATCTTCATTGCTACCCACCCCTCAAATGCAAAGTTTATTCCACATCCTCTCTCCCTAGGCCCTTTGCATCTACTCAGTTACAACACTTGCCACTTTAATTTCTGCTTGAAAATATTCATTAAGTCAAACACTATGTCAGTGGTTAAGGATACATTGATAAATAGCACCATCTGAGTTGCTACCTAAACAATCACCACTGTGCAAGTTATTAAGAAGAGTACCTTGTACTCTTGAGAGTGCTATTCTTGAGTTTAACCAAGCCAGGGGTCATTTGTGCTGGATTATAACATATATTCTAATTATAAGCATGGAGGAGGAGCTAGAGTAAACATTCTTCTTATGACATAACTAAAGCTAAGGAAATACTAGAGACTTGTCAACTACACAGCCACCACCAAGGTCATGGTTAAGAACTGCTCATATGAGACAGTGGCATTGTGATTTGTTATAAGAAATATATATATTAGGTCTGCACCCCATTCCTGGCACAGAGCTCCTAAAATCCTTGGAATTTCCTGTGATAAGAGCCATAAAGATATCTTTTATTATGTTAATGAGGTAATTAGGCAAACCCTTAGGTAATCTAAGGGTGGAAGCTGGTTGTCAGGGGAACCAACCACGTGATTAGAGGGTTGAAACTTTCAGGAACTCCTTTCCCCTAACCACCAGGGGCTGGAGGTTGAATCAATACCAATGGCCACTGGTTTAATCATTCATGACTGTCTAATGAAGCCTCCATAAAAACCCAAAAGGGCTGGGTCTGAAGAGCTTCTAGGTTAGTGAACAAGTGCAGACTGGGGGAGAGGGGCTGGAGAAGACATGGAAGTTCCTCATCCTTTCCCCAGACCTTGCCCTATGCATCTCTTCCATCTGACTGTTCCTGAGTTATAGCTTCTTATAATAAACTGATAATCTGGTAAGGAAAATGTTTCTGTGACTTCTGTACGGTGCTCTTGTAAATTAGTCAAACCTGAGGAGGGGATATGGGAACTTCTGATTTTGGCCAGCCTGTTGGAAGCACATGTGATTTTCAGCTGGTGTCTGGGGGGAGAGAGAGAGAGTTGGTGGGGGCAGGGAGTAGTGGGCAGTCTTGTGGGACTGAGCTCTTAACCTGTGGGACTTAAAGCTCTCTCCTGTGGGATGTGAAGCTCTCCTGGAAGACAGTGGCAGAATCGAATTAAAATTGTAGGACATCTAGCTGCTATCTCAGAGAACTGCTTGGTTTGGGGAAAATCCTCCACGTACTTGGTGACCAGCTGTCAGAGGTGAGGTGTTATATGTGAGTGGTGAAGGAGTTTCTTGGGGAAGAAACACAGGGAAGAACTGGATTTTCCCTACATCAAAAGGAAAGCATCTGCCCTGGCTGGTGTGGCTCAGTGGATTGAGTACCAGCCTGTGAAGCAAAAGGTCACTAGTTCGATTCCCATTCAGTGCACATGCCTGGGCTGTGGGCCGGGTCCCCAGCAAGCGACATGTGAGAGGCAACCACACATCAATGTTTCTCTCCCTCTCTTCGTCCATCCCTTCCCCTCTCTAAAAATAAATAAAGTTAAAAAAAAGATGGAAAATATCTGAGGTTTTCCCTTTATAGAGCCCTAAAGATAGGTGGAAGTGCTTGGGCTGATTGAGGTCTGACTCTAGGAAACAGAATTGTGCTCCATGTCTGTCCTGTTCTCAGCATCTAGAAGCTGCTGTCAATTTTTTCCCTGTGTATGAACAAAGAATCTGGGTTGCAAGTGTAGGGCAGAATGGACTCTCCGGTGCATTCACAAGTTGAGATCTGGAAAAGACAAAGCCAAAAAGCCTTGAGAAGGAATTATGGGTGCATTGCCAATCTCTGCCTATGGCTCTAGCAGAGAAGCTTGCATGGAGGTTGTGTGTGTGTATTGAAAATAAATTAGTGAGTGAATAAATGAGTACATGGATTAGAGAATCACAGAGTGAGAAAACCATAACCATGAAATACAAGTAAGTGAATACATGAGTGATCAAGAGACAGATATTAATGAGTTATTGGCTGACAATAAAATAGGGGTAAGTTGATATAAGGCTATGTGAGTGAATTCATATGGGTGAGGAAGGGGAAGTGAATATGAGAATAAGCACATGATTGACTTAATATATACAACAAACGTTTAAAAATCAACTTTCCAGAATTAATCCCCCCCCCCCACAACTTTTGTATTTTGTAGGAACGGGTGCTCAGAGAAAGGGTTAGGTTTTTTTGCCTCTATCATTCATAAATTCTGAAGTAAACTCCCACCTGAAGAAGAGTTTAGTTCTGTGAGTATCTAAGGTGTGACTGGTTTGTAGCTTCTGAGACTGGGATTTTGGGGTTGCAACAAGATGGCCCTGATGTAAGGAAAAGACATCTCCTCATCTCTGCTGAAATGGGGCAACGGCAGGAACCGTGGGCTGGGTGTTGCCAGGAGACACCAGGCGGGCTGCCTTCCACCAGGTGGTAGACTCACGGACATGATTCGCTCACAAATGTACCGAGGTCTGTTATTTTTTTTAAGCCAAGAAGCTGGTTCTTTTTTTTTTTTTTTTCAGTGTGAAGAGTAATGCCCTATTAAAATGAATGCACACTTTTTAAAGAAATCTCTTTCCCTCAAACTCTTCCCAGAGATTAAGCATAAATCCAGTGATTTTGTATTCATTTGCATTGAAAATAGAACCGCCAAGCAGACTGTGCTGTCCTCAAACCTGTGGTCTTCAGGCTGCCCACCTCATTATCTTGTGGGATATATGATAAAAATGCCTGTGGCAACTCAGTACATCTGGAAGTATAATCTAGAGTCCTCGTATTGGTGTAGGTTGATCTCTTCGGCTACCTAAGTCTTAACTGGAACATTTACATTGGTTACATGGTAAGGGACTGTTCCTCAGCTAAGACAGCTTGGGAGCCTCACCAGACAGAATACTTTCAATGGGAGGAATCTGTTGTTTAATATACGATCTTCTTTGAAGGATTCTATAATGGGTAAGTTGCTCTCTCCAGGTTTCTATTCACAACCCAGCTTCCGTTCTTGCCTCACTCATTCTTTCTCTGGCCTGACAATATGACTTTCCTGTTTTGGTAGATTGTATTATTTATTGTTTGTTTTGTTTTGGGGATTTAAACATGTCTGCCCTAATTTAGTTCCCTCTCTCCAGTGTTTCAGTGGTTGTGCTACAAATTACATACAATAATTAATGAATCCAATTAACAGGTAGTTTTATTTCCATGCTGAACAAGAGCATGAACTTTGGAATGTTTTTACTCTTGCCACTCCTCCCTAATGTTCTTGTTATTGTTGTCTAATATTTAAGTTGCATCTTTGATGTTTTCTATTTTTCACCTCCATATTGAAAACTATTGATGTGTTTTGGACAGCCAGGGCTTGGAAATGCCCACATGTTTGCTGTTTCTTTGCATCATAGAGCTTATTACTGGTGTTATGTTTCTCCACAGTATATCCTCTATTCATTTCTTTTATGAAAATTAATTCATAATTCATTCACTGTTTATTTGTATAAAAATGTCATTATTTCAACCACATTCTTGAAAAAATAGTTTTGCTGGCAATGCAATCCAACCAAGTTTTTTCACATATTGACAGTATTTTTTATCTTCTTCAATTACTCTAGCCCTAGTTGATTTTTATTTTTTCATCATTATAATTGCCAGCATCCATACATTCATTTATTTTAATGTGCTTAAATTTTTTTTTATTGAAGCATTCTACCACATTAGGAAAAAAGGTTAGGATTTAATTATATAATCTCTCTGACCCTGTATACTGGACTTATTAATATCTTTCTGACAGAGTGTGAGTTAAATTAGTTGAGTTGGTATAGGTAAAGTGGGAACCATTGCTAGTTCCTCAACAAATTGTATTTACTATTAATAAAGAACCTTGCATATATCATTGTAATTGTTTCACAATGTCTCTGCAAGGGTGAGTTTATGCAGGGTGTTCAATAAACACTCAGTGATTTAATATTCAAGGAATCTTGGGTTAGTACAAAAATATAAGTCATTTCAACTCTGAAGTGGCTGGACATTCCAAATGCACAGACATAGAGCAAAGGACAGGCAAGAATGATCCGTAGAATGCTCAGAGTATGGTAGAAAGCTGGCCTTTTTGAGTAAAGACATCTGTCAGTTATTGGCTAACCTTTGGCATGGAAAATTACCCAGGAGTCCTCTCAAAAACACTACACGAATACATTAGGTTATGTTACAAATCGTAGATAAACAAGCTATTTTACCTCAGAAAGGTATTTTTCTGAGGTCCTTTTTTGTGTTTTTCTAAATCACAACATGCCTTTATTGTTTTTAAATTTATCAAGTGTAACTCCTCTTGGCTTTGGAGGATAATGATGCAATGGTTGTGATTAATACTATAATTTAGCTTAAATTTCTACAATTTCTTGTCCCCTATAGGTTTCTAAAACTTTGGCTTGCTATCACCTACAGATATTTTGACTACCACATACTTCAAAGAGCTATAAATGTAGAATCTGGCTGCTAATAATTGAGTGGTAGTAGGGGCCAGAGATGTAGAGTCAATGTATAAATTACCTTTGGACTCCCTGCCCAGCGCTCAATTTTCAGGAAGGATGATTCTCTGTGCCTGTAAAACATAGAACTGTGTATATATATTTATAGGTTGGAGAGAACCCATGGAAAAAATGTCATTCCAGTCCCTTCTTTTATAAATGGGGAAACTGAGCCTTAGTGGGAAAAAAAAAGGCTTTTCAAACTAGTGACAAAACTGGGAGGTGGAGCCTAGGTAATCCTATTATTTTCCTATTTAGGGTTCTTGATTACTCTGTTCTCTACAGAGAGCACCCCCCTTGCTGACTTACGCTCTTTGAAGACTAGTGCAAGGGATTAGAAAAATCATTTATTCAACTGACATTGATTGGCAGTTGCAGTATTAATCAGAAAATATATACGTGGGATCAGAGATGAACTGAACACAGACCCTACCCTAGAGGATTGAAATAGTAATAAATGAAATGTTTTGAGTGTTTACTATATGGTAAGCAGCATTTGTAGGGCACACACACATGCACACATATTCATTTAATGTTTACAACTACCCTGTAAATACAGTGTGCATACTGAGTATTCAATGCATATTTTCTGAGTTAAATAACATACCATTTTAATTACACTTTCTGAGCTCATTGTAGATCCACATGCACTTACAAGAAATAATGCAGAGAATCCATTAACTATGTAGTCTTCCTCAATGACAGCATCTTGAAATATCACAACCAAGAAACTGGCAGTGCTACAACCTACTTGCAGTGTTTAGATTTCCAAAGTTTTATATGAATTCATTTTTGCATGTGTTTAGTTTTGTTACCAATGAAACACCATCTGCTACCGGTGGAAGTAAGGCTCTTGTGGTATCTAAAGGAAAGAATTTTCTGAGACCCACAAGGGAGGATGTGGCTCTGTGGTATGGTTTTTTGATAATGTACAATTAAGGGGGTTCCCCTCCTGACTTCCCAGTGTCCTGTCTGTCCATCTTGCCATGGGAAAAGTCCAACCTCTTCTTCAGCAGGGCCAGAATGAAGGCCACTGCCCAGCGTGTATGTTCCATATCAAAGTCCAGGCCAGCCCAGCCCAGCATCCGGCTGGTTTAGCATGTGTGTCCAGCAGCAGTCCGTTTCAGGCCCCTTGCTCCTGGAGCCTGCCTGTGGAGCTGCACGGCTGTGGCAGCGCGGCTGCCAGCACCGCATGGCCATGGAGGAAGGATACACAAATGCATGGAGCGAGAGTGGGTCATTTGCGTGAGAGCGATCCAGAGCGTCTTTGTTCCCCTGGGATTATGATAGCTTGAGGGTGGGATCAAGTGCTTTCTCAAAATGACTAATCGACCTCCCAAATTTTCTGTGCTTCTGGTAGGTCCACCTCCCAACCAATCCCTTCTTTCCCTAGGCTAGATTGACAGGCCCCTCTGATCCAGGAGGTCCGCCACCTGCACCATTTTGACTTAAGAGCTGCAGACACTTGCCTTTCTTTGCCCTCCCTGGAGGGAGGAGGAGGGAGAGGTGTTAATCCCCTTGGAGAAATGCTCTAATCCCCTGGCATGTGAAGCTGCAACTTCCTGCCTAGCAAGCAGGTTTATGCTTCCCAGTTTACTAAACTCCACGTCTACTTCCCTTCGCTCTCTTTCCTAGCTAAATACCACCAGCAACAGTTTTTTGTAATTTTATCACTCATGTATGTTTGTGTATCCACCATCTAAGTCAAGAAACAGGAGTTTTCCCCACTGTAAGCGTCTCTTACGTTGTCATTTAATAAACACATTCACCTTCCTCCCTCCACTGCCTTCTTCATCCCTAATCCCTGGGTATCAGTAACCAGTTCTTCACCTCGAATGTTGCCATTCAAGAATATTAGAAAAGTAAAAATCACAGTGTATATTGCCTTTTGAGATGTTTTTCTTTATTTTGAGATTCATCTAGGTTGTAGCAAATTATTTTTTAAAAATTGCTGAATAATATTTCATGATATAGATGTATCATAGTGTGTTTAACCATTCCTCATTAAAGAGTATCTGGGTTTTTTTTTAGATTTTGGCTATTAAAAATAAAGCTGTTATTACTAATATTTGTGTGCAGTTTTTCATGTGAACATACATTTTCATTCTCAGTGATAAATGCTTAAAGGTAAAATTACTCAGTCAAATAATAATTGCATATCTAGTTTAATAAGAAACTAAATAAATTTAGTTTAATAAGAAACTCTCCCAAAGTGGCTGTGTCATTTTAAATTTTCCCCAGCAATATATGAATGATCAGTTTCTCCACATCCTGACCATTTGATTTTTATTATAGTGCTTTGACAACGTAACTGAGGTACAGGACAGCCTAGTAACTCCGAATATCCATTCAACAAATTTTTCTTGAGCCAAACACCTCTCTTGATGCCAAGACCCAGCAGCAAATTAAAAATTTCTGGCCTTGTGGAACAGAAATTCTAGTGAGGAAGATGGACAATTTATACAAAAAAGGCAAATGCTAAAAACCATAATATGTTACATGGTGACAATAATTGAGTGTGGAAAGAGGCATGGGATATTTTGGGGAGGTATTTAAATTTTAGAAAAGGTAGGATGTTTAGGTGACTTTTTGGTAAAGACCAGAGGCAGTAAGGGGGCCAGGCTTCGGGACATCGGAAGGAAGCCCGTTCAAGGCAGGCAGGAGCAAGCGCATGGCCCTGAGGCTGGAGCGCCCGTTGGTGAGTTGGAGGAGCACTGAAGGTTCCCGGTGCTGGAGCCAGGGGATAGGGTCTGCATGATAACTCCAACAGATCGCACTGGGCTGTGTGGGTTGGGGAACGACTTTGAGTTTTATCCTGACTGAGACTGAGAGCCACCAGTGGGTTTTCAGCTCAGAAATGACTTCATCTGACTGTGCTTTTGTAGGAAAATGGTACTATCTTTACCCAGGATTTTATAACTAAGAAACAGAAGAGCCTGGAAGACCTCAGGCTCCTGTAGAGAAGAGACAAAAAGCATTACCTAACAATACTGCATGGTAGAGGATGCTGGAGGTTTTATGAATAAGCTGAAGGGGAGAGAAGGAATGGAACCTTTCTGCCTGGAATGCTTCCCTCCCCTCCCATCTGCCTGCTCATCAGCTTTCAGGTGGAGACCAAAAGCAGCCAGAGATCATCACTGCTCTCTCCGCCAGCCCTCTCCAGCCTCCGACTTCTCTCTGCCTCTCTCCTCTACTCTTCTATCATTCCTCCACATCTTTTCTTTAAGAAAACAGTGTTAAGGGAAATCTGTAAATCTATACTCTAAAAGAGCCTCTCTTGGTTTTCTTCTTCTTATAATTTTGTTCAACTATTAACATGCACAAACCCCCAGCTTCTCCCACTGCCAACACTAAACACTCCAAACACACCTTCTCTTTAAGCTCAACTTTTCTCTATCAGTTATTCACTACAAAGACTCTTTCGCAACATACTCAGAAACTACCGTATTGTGAAATGAATCAATTGATAATTCCTTGTCTCATCTACGTTTCTAGGGCCTAGTGAACATCAAAGGAGATAACACATGTGAAATGTTACTAGATAACTACATGTAGCATAATTATCAGTATTTTAGAAATGATCTATTTTGCAACAATTTTAAACAGAAAAGTTGCAAGAATGATAGGAAGAACTGTGTCCTTTCACATGATGTATTAGTTTGCTAGGGAAGCTGTAACAAAGTATCACAGACTAGGCAATTTAAACAAGAGAAATGTGTTGTCTCAGTGTTCTGGAGACTGAAATCAAATATCAAGTCTGAAATGAAGGTGTAGGCAGGACTGTCCTCTCTCCTTGACTTGTATATAGAAGTCTTCTCCTTATGTCTCTTCACATTGTCTTCCTGCTATATGGGTCTCCACATCAACATTTCCTCTTTTTATGAGGACATCAGTCATACTGGGCTGTGGCACACACTTAACGACTTCACTTTAACTCTTCCTGTAAAGACACCATCTCCAAATAAGGTCACACTCTGAGTTACTGGGGGTTAGGGTTTCAACATACGAATTTGCAGGAGGGACAGGGACACATAATTCCACCCATAACACAGGGATTCCCCACATTGACTCTCTTCTTTCTTTCTCCTATCTCCCTACACTCATTGTCATTAGTCTTTTATTTTTGGAACCATTTGAGAACAGCAGCAGATATGATGTCACCAAGACTCCTTAATTCTCCAATGTGTATTTCATCCAGGCAAAGGCACTGTTACATAACCACGAAAGAGACCGCCAGATCCTAATGTCAACCTCGCTCCAGCACTGTCCTCCAGCCGACGTACCCCATGCCAGTTTCGCCAACTGTTCCAGCGGAGCCCCGCGTGCTTTGCTGGCTGAGGAACCTAGTTAGGAATATGTTGCTTTTGGTTGGTAGATATCATCATTCTGCTTCTCTCTGGAACAGTTGCTTGGGCTTTCTCTGTTCTTCATGTTCTTTACAGTTTTTAGGAGCATAATTCTTTTCTTTTGCAGGACAGCCTTCAACCAGAGTCTGGGTGAAGTGTCCTTATGACCTAACGCAGGCTGTGCCTTCTTGACAGAAACACCACAGAAATTACATTGTTCTCTTCCCAGTGACTCACATTAGGAGACATCATGCTGACTGATCCTGCCACTGGTCATGTCAGTCTTGATGCCCTGGTCACAGTGCTAACTGCCAGATTTCCCTACGGTGAGGTAACTGCCTTTCCATCATAGCAGACGAGTATTTGGGGGGTAGATATTCAGAAATTACCATTTTAACTTGTTTTTCCAGAACTCTACTCGAACTGCCTTAGTATCCATTGGGAAATTACGTCTAAATCAACTCTAACTATGATGATTGCCAACTGGTGATTTTTCTATTTCCATCACTTATTCTATGTTTATTAATTGGCATCTTACTACAAGAAGAAATATCCCTTCACTCTGTGTATTTATGTTTGTTTTCTTTTTGTGTGTTACCAGTATAGACTCATGAAAGCCACCTAACTCAATGGGTTGTTTTACAGGATGGGGCAGAAGTAGGTTTATACTGTAAACAAATCAGGGTTTATTCTTGTGTTATTATTTATTATTGTGTCATTTTCCATATGAACAACTGTAAACCTACTTTTGCCCCACCCTGTATGTTACTATGCTATTTATTTTGATGCTTAAACAGTTGGTCCCATCTTTGGTCATTGGGTGCACCTTTTAAGAGGCTCCTGTGCCTTTTTGAGAGGTTTCATTATTCTTTGAGCTTTTCCTTGCTTTATGGCAAAACAAGATAACCCTTGTTCATCTTATACTTTTCTTAGGCTTGGAATCAGCTATCTCATCAAAAACTTATTATCCCTTTTAATGAAGGACAATATTTAGAAGCCAAGATCCACTAGGGTTTCAGTGTATTCCTCTCTACTGCTTTGTCATTACTATGGGAACTCCCAAAATAATAGACATGCATGTATGTGTATGTGTATGCATATACATGTATTCATGTATATATACACACACACATTTATGTATAATTATATGCATGTATATGTACATATACCAGTACATGCCAATCCCTCTGGTTGTTTTTAAAAGACCACAAATTTGTTATCACTCTTCCCATCAGTGGATACATTTGGATCTCCTTCCCTTAAATCTGGGTAAACCTGAGACACACATGTAACCAGACGAAGATGGCAGAAATGATGTTCATGATTTCTGAGGCCAGGTTGGAAAAGGCTACGCGGCTTCTCCCTGGTTCACCTGCACACTGCCATGGGAGCCCCCGGCTGGCATGTGAGAAATGCACCCACCCTGGGATTTCTAGGTGATTCCAGCCCCGTGTGGTCAGGTCAACCCCAAGCCTTCCCCGCTGGGGCCCCAGGCGTTATGAAGCAGGGCCAGCTTCCACCCTCTGGTGCTTGCCTAGATTCTTGACCCACAGGATACACACACATAAAAAGTGATCTTTTCACACAACTCAATTTTACGATGATTTGTTATATAGCAATAAATAACCAGAACAACCTCCCATTCCAATACCTCAGGATTCTTTCTGGATTTCTCCCTTTTTATATTTGCAAAGTATTTTTCCAAGAGTGAAATAGCTAGCTCTCACTATTCTCTGACCATTTACTCATTCGCTTAGTCAACTTGATTTGTTTCATGCGAGCAATCTCCCAAGCCCGCCGGCTTCATCTTCTGTCCACCTTCTGCCCCCATGAACCCTGGGCACACCCCTGCCTTCATGCACCTGCCCCAGGGCACACACGCACCAGCACCTCTAGGAAGCCCGGCATAATGATCTCTGTGTCCTCATTCCCATCCTCACCCTGTGTCCTTGGCTGCAGGCCACACTCATACCTCTGTGAAGGAAAGCAGAGGGAAGATGAAAAGGAAGAGGAAAGAAGGATGGGGAGAGGGAGGGGAAATGATATTGTTATTTTAATTTTATTATAGCTGTAAGGAATCTCAAGGTCTGGATTTAGACGACAGTTGGCACATTACAGCTATAGACACTGGTATAGTGTCCACTCTGATCCAGCACATAAAAGACATTTAACTTTAAAACTCATCACAAGTGGGTTTCACAATACATCCCCTGGCTGGGTCCTCTGTCCTCTGCCCCAGCTCCTTGCTGATCTAACGGTCTGCTTTTTTTTATTTTACTTACATTCAGTCTCATTAGAGCTGCCTTTCATTATCTCCAGCGGGGGCGGGGGGGGGGTTCAGTTTGCTGGTCTGGTTTCAAACTGAGGGCAGGGAAGGCTGGTGAGGTGAACATAGCACACTTTTCTTGGACGGCCTCCAAAAGTACCTGGACGGGCCTCGGGGAGGGCCTGGGGATTGCACAACAGTGAGTGGGAGTGAGAGCCAGAGAATTCTTTTTATTGCGCACAAAATGATCCTGTTTTTACAACCTTGAGAGCCACTCATGTAATACATACGCACTTTGAAAAAGAGTGTTGTTTATCAAATGTGTCGTCCTTCTTTTTCAATGTAATAGAACTGGATTTGAATCCTGGTTTGCATTTCCCAACTCTGCAGTCTTAGTCAAATCATTTACTTCTTTTAGTCTCAGGTTCCGTTTGGACAAAATAAGGATAATAATTCTTACCTTACAGAATTGGCACCTAGAAAATTACAGAAGTGTTCTTAGACTTTCTAGCGAGTTTCTAAGAAAGAAAGGATCTTGATTAAACCTTTTTTATTTTTATTTTTGGTCATATGATCCTTGTAACTTCTGTGTTGTGTGGACTCCTAGTTGATGTTCGTGTGTTTTTCCAACTGGATGCTGCACCTAGAGATACAGGTTCTATCCTTATATAATAAACAAACAGAATAAAGACAAGTTCTCAGTGTTTGTATAAGACCTCTCCCAGCTGAGGCCCTCAGCTTCCCACATTTATAGTAAGAGACTGGGCTTAGATTACCAAGTCTGAATTCCTGTTAGAAACATTGGGTGAAATTTTCAAAATCACAGATTCCACTGGTGTCATCTAGACTTGATGATGCAAAATATGCATAATTAAGGCCTTCTTATCTGTTTCATTCAAAAGCTCTGATGTGGTTTATGATGCAGCCAGCCCAGCTAATCCCCACTGGATAATCCAGAGAATGATCTTAGATAACATGGCATGGTAACTAAGGGCTCTGATTCTGGGGACAGATGGGCACAGGGTCAAATATCAGTCCTTGCACATCCTCAGCTGGGTGACCTTGGACAAGTCATTTAAACATCTTCCAGCCTTATCTGTAAAATACTGTCTCTGGGTTAGCTTAGAGACCTCTGCCAAACATACACACATGCACACTGGACATGGATCAAGTTATTTCAAGCTCCCCAGTAGGCTTGTGGAAATCCAAGTCCTGCCCAAAGTTTCTATGAATCCCTGGAATATATTTAGTTTCTCTTGGAATCTGATGTTCTACTCACCACCTCTCCCCTCACTGCATTGATGCAGGCACCATGTTGCCTTTCAGTTTACAAAGCACTAACAACAAAATCACTTGCTCCAGCAGGTGTAAGTTTGGAAGACTTTACCTGAGCCTTTTGGGGGCTTCCCTGGAATGCTGCGCAGAGGCCTCTGTCATCATGAGGTTTCCTATTTCTGTTTCTCTTCTCTTTTTCCCACTCATCCCCTCCATCTTGCAAAGAAGTCCCAGGCACCTGAAAAATAGGGCATTGCCACTTTTCTCAGGCTTTAACAGCAGACATGCCTGTCCAAAGCCATCCAACCTTTCAAAAGAACAAAGCTCACTCCATCCGACAGTGTTGACCTCCTTTGCACGTAGTTGTGGTTTAGGGATAACAAGCAGATACGCTGGGTTTGCTGTCTGTCTTTGTTTTGTTCTTGTTCCACACGTAAAGCACTTAGCAGAGTCCTGGCATCTGTGGCTTTCTGCCCATGTGTGACACAGCTCTACAGACGCAGCCCAGATGTTCTCTCCTCCTGGAGACATCGCATCCTCCACACTCCCTCTACACCTACCTGCTCAGGCAGCTCCCAGTTCCTGTGGGAATCCCGCTGGCATCAGCTGCTTTCCTCAAATCCAACTTAGTGTGTAGATACAAGCATAACCAGAGAATATCTGAGTAGTAGGGATTCAAAAATTAAATCTGAATTAAGAAAACAAATGATTACTAACATTAAATGTGTGTCAACCTGCCACATCCTATACTTTTTTTTTTTAATCCTCACAAACATCTCCATTCCTTCCCCCACCCCCCCATGGAAGGAAATTGGAGTTCTAAGAGATTAAGTGGATGAGTCAGCATTTGAATTCAGAACATGTTGGTACAAAGCCTTAGCTTGTTCTACTGCATCATGTTGTCTTATAAATAATTAGCAGAGAGGTCTGAACTTTGTTACACTGCAAAGATATTAACTAATCTTAAAGAGGTTCCATCAATAGACATATGTCAATATACAGATCTAATGAAATAATTGTCATTTAATGATGATAATTCTTTTTGCCTTGATAGTTAATTGAACTTTATAGCCTTATAGCATGCCCTTGTAAAAAAACATAGACAATTTTTAAAAGAAAATAAAAGATTCAGCGTTTATCTATATCTTACTGTCTATTTAATAGAACTGATTAACTCTGTTTAGATTTATCAGAAAAATGGCAAAATGTAGTTGATTCACATATTTGAGACTTTGTGACTCAATGTGATACATACAGATATTTGTAGCAATTCCTATCTTAATAATTCTTAATATAAGATCACAAAGACTAGCATTGTGCTTAAATTTCTCACCTATGCCATTTGGGAAAATTATGGGTAGATGTAGGAATAAACTGGATATAATTCATAGGTAATATCAGAAAGACTTAGGTCACAGATACAACTGGCATTCATAAATTACTTAACATTCAGTCTATAAAAATACACATTTATTGGCTTATTCCCTCCTTATAACATGAGGAAAATCTTATTAACATCATTTAATGGATGAGAGAACTTAGGCTCAGAGAACTATCGCTCAAAATGACATGTCAGTAAAGGACAGAACCAGGAATTAAACCGGAGTCTTCTGTCACTAAATTTTATGGTCTTGGAATTATAATATTTTATAGAGAAGCAGCTCGATAAGCAAGTGTAAGGATTGGCTATAATCTATGCAATTTTTAGTAGGCTAAGCCTACTATTGATTAGTAGGTTAGTCAATAGCATAAAAATATCAATAGGAACTGTAGTTCAAATCCTCATCTAATTGCTATTTATTTAGCTCCCACAGTGTGCCAGGCAAATGGTGGTGGGTATCCAGGAAGGAGCAAGACACATGATCTCAAGATGCATCATGTAACTGACAGCAAGCAGAGAAGGTAACAAGTACGTACATGTAGGCACTGTCCAGGTTTTGATACATTAGAATGAGTAAAAAAAAAAAAATCGTTGTTCTCTGTTGATAGTAGTTTCTCAGTGTTTTTATCAGCAAATTCCAGGATGAGAGGCATGTGCGACCCCAGGCTGCCCTGTGCAAGCCTGCAGCGGTAGAATACGCATCAGTGGAATGTGGCAACCAGGTCCTCTTCTCCCGCCCTGTGGTTTCTGTGGTCCTGTGTCTGACAGTCGTACCTTTTGTGCAAACACAGCAAATACTGATTTACCCATGAAGGTTTACCAGAGACTGGTGTAATATAGACACCTGATGATTTACTGGGGGTTTTTTCATTTATTTTTAAACTAAGAAAAAGCATCTATTAGAGACTAAAGCCAACAGTCTCTAGATGCTGAGGGAACTTCATTTTCTTGTTTTCAAAAACTTCAACATTTAACACAGATGTGGTTTTCTGTTTTCAGGATATTCTTTTAATTTTTTTTTCTTTAAAAGATGATTATTTTTAAAAATATCTTCTTTGGTATTCAATGCATACAAAATAATATATGTAACACTGATGTATGCTATGAAGCATTGTAATAAAATCAACACTTCTGAACTCAGCATCCAAATAAAGAGAACAAAACCCTTGATTCCCATCTATCTGTGTGTTCCCATCTCATCCCACTGTTTCACTGTTTTTACAGAAATACTTGAAAAGTTCACACAATATTATTAGACTTTTAACAAAACAACAGCAATCTTTTGACCCTTCTCATCACTGAGTCTTCTCTAAGGCTCACAATTTCAACACTCTCAAAATATTTCTTTGGGTATTTTTCTAAATTTTGCACTATACAGTTTTGGTCTTAAATGTACACATTATCCATAGACTGAACTATGCATGGTGAAGATTTGGCTGCTCCCTCACAATGTGCTCCACTATCCATTGCATGTACCAGCACGCGAGCACACACAGTTCCTCTCTCTTAACTTTTCGAGATAGTTCTATCACGTTTCTAATTAAATCAGTGTTCAGTGCTTATATTAGTAGACTGTCAATATTTTCAGAGCTGAGCATGAAATATAGCATAATTCTTTCCTTTCCTTTTATAAATTTTCTTCTCTTTGGGTTTAAAATTGCCTTAATAATCCATTTGTTCAGGAAATATATCAATAGCCTCCAGATATTCACCAGAACAGTATCACTTATTTTAGTTAAAAACAAAACAAAGATTCTATTTATATATCTATCTACTTATTATCTATGCATCTATCATCTATGTGTGTATCTATCTGTCTATCTTTTCTCCCAACACATCTCTCTCCTGGAGCCGCTGTCTTTGGGCTCCATCTTAACTATTTACTAACTGCTCTCCAGAACTTTCACGCAGCTGTTTCCAAGGCCTTCCCTGCATCAGCATCCTGGGGACTTCTTTTGTTTCCTCTTTGGTGTAGAAGCCACTGTTTTCTGAATCTCAGCCTTTTCTGGTTTATATTTTGGTTCCTTCCTTTTTTGGGACACATGAACTTCCTATGTAATGTTAATTTTTCAAGTCTTTGCATATTTCAATCTGTATTTTAGTTTTACATTTGAACGAGGGTCTAGAAATTAGATGTTAAAAGTTCTTTACAATGGTAAAGGCCTTGTTTCATTTTCTTCTATTGCCCGGTGTTGTGTCCAGATTACCCTCAATGTTTTGTATATGAACTCTTTTCTTCTGCTCTGAAATTTCTTAGGATCTTCCTAACATCCTCAGTGTTCTCAGTTTTCACACCGACATGTCTTGATTTGTATTTGTATAATTACTACACACACAGACACACACATACTTTCCTACCCTCCACTCTCTGGTCCTTCTTCCTAAAACTACTACTAGTTATTTTATTTCTTGGACTTTCTAGTTGACCTTCTACTATTACCCCATTGTCCTCTCCTATTTTTTAAATATATCTATCTTTTTTTTCACTTTCTGAGATATTTTCTCAACATTTTTCAAATCAATTTGAAAATTGTTTTGAAATAAAATGATTTGTTTTTGTTCTCAGAACATTCCTTTTTATAGCCTTGTATTCTTGTTTTGTGGATGTAATATTTTTTTACAATTATTACAAAGCCTTGATTATAGTTTTACATTTTTAGTTTTGTCTTTTCATTTTACAGCCTATCCTTAAATGACTGGGAATACATGACTGCCAATTATACTAAGGAATGAAGAATAAAAACCTGGTGCCAGGGATGGGGGTTGCTGTTGTTGGTCGTTGGATGGATAATCACTCTGTATGGATCTCATAGTGACCCCATTGTTTCACTGGGATCCTGAAAAGTCCTTACTTTCTGTTTATTCCTCTGGGCCAATCAGGATCCCCAGGGAGGATACCTCCTGTCCCCTCCCCCCAATCTCCTGTCTGCATGGCGGGTTTTGTTACCATCTGGTATGTTCACTTAATTTCTTTATCTCCAAAGTGGCATCTCATCACTACCCTCTGCTTTACTGGCCTTCCCACTTTAAAGCATCCTTCATTCCACATCCTCACATCACAAAATTCTTGCCACCAAGGAGGGTCATGAAGGAACACTCACCTGGATGCAAAGGGCACTGAAGAGTGTCTGGAGTCAGAGGTCTAACTCCTTGCATAGATTCTTCATCAGTCTGAGCTTTTCACCCCATTCCTTTCAAGATATCTAGTACCTCCCATTTCTTTTAGCTCTTCCAGGGTTCTGTGATGCAGATCAGTTTGCTTTTTATTATGATCCTTTTTGAAAAGCACTTGGATTTCAGGATGTTTTAATTCATTAGTTCAGTTACTACTTAGTTTCCTGCTTTCTACCTTCTGTAACATGTGTTAATGCTACTTTTCCAGGTGCTCTGTTCTCTAGTTGTCTCCATCTTCATACATTCATACATTTTAATTACAATATTAGCATTTTCATGGTGATTCAGAAAAAAACATAAAGCACATACACTAGATTCGCATTGTAACTGAAATTTTTCTGTAGTATATTCACATAAAACAAATTTGTAAAATGCTAATTACATGAATACAGGTTATCTTACTATTATTATGAATATAGACTAAGAGAATATAAATGTATTATCTCCAGAATCTAAAATGCAACAGAAACCCTGGAATCCATTCCTTTGTTGTTATTTCTTACAAGAACTATTCTATATACACGTTGTAGGTTTTATGCACTTTTTAAAAAACACGTAACTCAAGCATATTGAAGAAGAAACACATGATTTTACAGAAATGCTTGTGGAAGATCGGGGGCATATGAGAATACATGGACAGGAACTGTAGGAGGGGAGGCTTTCCTGAGGAAGTGACTTTTAGTTGAGACATGGGGCACAAGTAAGAATTGGTCAGAATAACTGGGTTGAATATGTGTGCACATGTATGTGCAAGTGTATGCATATGTATGTTTCCAGGAGGTTTAGTGCCAGGATGACAGGGGAATAAACATGCTTCAGCCGAAGGCCAACATATTTTGAATAACTCTGAAATGTTAAGTGCAGTTGGAAAGCAAAAGCAACCACTGAAGGATCTTTAAAAACAAGACTGGGAAGACCAGATTTTAATTTTAGAAATACCTCTAGGTCTAGAATGCAGAATGGGCCATACAGGGGCAAGAGTAGAGGTTTGAAGTGTAGGTAGATGGCTGTTACTGACACCCTAGCAGGAAAAGATTGGCTCATGGTATGCTCATGGTGTGTTGGAGAGAAATGGGTAAATTCGGGAGTGTTAGGTACAGGATATGAATTAAAGTGTCTTTTGGATGGATGAGGCTTGAGATAAGACAGAAAAGTTGAGGACTACTATTCATTCATTCATTTGGCTTAGACTGAGTGAAATTTACTTTCAGAAGTGAACATACCTGATAAAGCATATTGAGATAGGAAATTAAAACTAATGTTGAGGTACTGGCAGGTCACTCAGTTTGAAATTGTATGTGAGAAATTAGATATGCTTTAAAGCCATGGGTTCTTTTAGGCCCTGTGTAGAATGGAATATTCAGCATAAAGGGCTGTAACTGAATCCACAAGAGTAAATGAGATCACTCAAGAAGCATGTGACTATTAAGAAGAATAGTCACAGAATCATCTTTGACGGAACCAGCATTTAGAGGACAGGTAGAGGAAGGAAAACCTCTAAGGGAGTCTGAGACAAAGTCTCTAGAGAAAGTAGAAGGAAAACAAGTCAAGTGAGTTGTTATTGAAGAAAAGGGAATGGCATGTTTTAAGAAGAAAGAAAGGGTTCATTAAAGAAAGAATTGATAGATGCCCAAAGGTTCAGCCATGAAGAAGAGGTCATTGATAACCTCTTGAAAGAGTTCCAGTAAAGTGTTCGGGAAAACCTAATTGGAGAGGTTTGAAAAGTGGTTGAAGAAGTGAAGGTATGTAGACAGCTATTGTAGATAAGATTTTCAAGAAGCTTGACTGAGAAGGAGTGGGAAGAAACAATGAGAAAAGAAAGGGGAGGAAAGATGAAGGGAAAGGATTGTTCTCTAAAGTTTGTAGGGAGAGAATTAAACATGTTAAAAATGGTTTGAAAAATCCAATGGGAAGGGACAAGTAGAGAATGAGGCAGGGATATGGATAAAGGGAGGAATTTGAGAAGTCAGGAAAGGATTGGAGTAGGTAGCACAGATGCAGAGATCCCTTCCCTTCCCTTCCCTTCCCTTCCCTTCCCTTCCCTTCCCTTCCCTTCCGTTTCCCTCCCCTCCCCTCCCCTCCCCTCCCTTCCCTTCCCTTCCCTTCCTATAAACAGAGGAGGTGAGAGGATGGGTACACATAATGCTACAGTTACAGGTCAAGTTAAGAGCAGTTGAGGACATTTATATCTAATATTTTCAGACACTTGGTTAAAAGAAAGTAAAATCTTCTGCAAGTGGAGTGGCAGAGAGAATGTAGAAATTTTGAAGTAGCTGTGGAGAAAAGAAAAAACAAGAAAATAATTGAACTTGCTTTGAAGAATGAAGAGCTAAGCTGAAACTGATGATCATAATTTTATGACATCACATGCCTGTTATAAAGAGTGTTGGTTTTAGAGATACAAAGATATGAATTTGAATTCTGCTCAACATTGTGACAGCAAGTAAATTAACTAAATCTCCATTTCATCATCTATACAGTGCAGTAATTTTACCTACTTTGCAGAATTGGATATTGGCAGCCCTTGGCACACAGTAGCTATTATTTTTATTAATATAATTTTTGATGAATATTCAAGATTTATTTTCTTCCAAGTTTTAAAAAAACATGTTCTTCAAAAATTACTGAGGGATTCACTTTTTTCATATAATTAAAAAAGTATTTTTGAAAGTGTTTTCCAGTGTGTATTCTTTAGAAATACTAATTCCTTATGATGCTACCAGTGACCCAGCCAAAAACAGTTTTGGTGGTTAAATATGTTTGAGAAATGTTTCCTTACATTTACATTACAGTAAAGAAATGGGCATTTTCTTCATAGGCTTATCAGTGTCTTTAATATAACCATGTGCATTAAGGATTTTCACAAGAAACAAGAGTGTACCCAAGGTTTTTATATCAAGATTCTCTTTTTCTTGTGTCAACACAAGGTACCAATGTTCTGTAGGAATCTCCAGTAAATATTCCTACTGGTCATGAACCTCTTTTAAGAGGATAGACAGGATTATTACAAATCTCAATAAATGGTAACAAAAAGACCTCTACACACCCTTCACTGCAGCATTATTCATAATAGCCAAAATATGGAAAGAACTGAAGTGTCCACCGTTGCATGAATGGATAAAGTAAATGTGAGATATGTATACACACATACACGCACGTGCACAGATAGATGCACACATATATATGAATATACATACTCATCATATATGAGGTCTGTCTGGAAAAAGTCCAGCCATTGTTAACATAATGAGAATGGATTGTGTACATTGATGTAACCTGGCAGTCCAGGAGAGTGGTATGGAATGTGCACGCATGAACAATGATGACTTCACTGTACTAGTCAGTAGCGGGATGGGAAATGCCATTGAGTATGTGTACTGTTTGGCTGTCACATTGAAAATGACTAAAAGAGTAGAGCAATGAATGTGCATCAAATTTTGCATTAAGCTTGAACATTCCTCCACGGAAACTATCATGATGACTTAGAAGGGTGCAGGTATGGGCAACTGGTGATTGGCATCTTCATCACGATAATGTCACCACTCATGCATTAGATCATTCATGCAGAGTTTTATGGTGAAACATCAGATCACCCGGGGGCTCAGTCTCCCTACAGACCAGATTTGGTGTCCTGCAACTTCTGGTTTTTCCCAAAACTAAAATCACTTTTTAAAGGCAAGAGATTTTAGACCATTGATGAGATTCAAGAAAATATGATGGGGTAGCTGATGACGATTGGGAGAACTCTGTGAGGTCCCAAGGTACCTACTTTGAAGGAGACTGAGGCATCATTGTTTGATGTACAATGTTTCTTGTATCTTGTGTCTTCTTCAATAAATGTCTTTTTTTCACAGTACATGGGTGGGTACTTTCTGGACAGACCCCATATTTTCATATATGAATATACATACTCATCCATATAAAGGAAATCGTAATATTTGTGATAAGGCAAATGAACCTGGAGGACATTATGCTAAGTAAATAATTTTTAAGTGAAAAATTTCTCAAAACAGTACTGCAGATGTTATTATCCTTGCATATATAACAAAGGAGGCGCAGAGAGCATAAATAATTATTTAGAAATTATGTAGTTAGTCGGTGGCACACTCAGAATCCTAACTCATGGTGTCAGATTCTAGCACCCCGGCCCCACGCATGTTTGTCACGTCTTCCATGCATGAAGACATAGTCAAGTAGAATAGCGGGGTATCTTTATGTGGGGAAGAGAGAGGACAGAGAGCTGCTGAAAATGGAAGCCTTTTGCCAATCCTTCATTTATGCTTCCAATGTGCAGACACAGCCCTCTTTCCCCACCTGCACTTCCTACACAGGCACAAAGGAGTGAGCTGAGGTGAACCATGTTATTAGAGGCTAAACTCCAATTGTCCTTCTCTCTGGCCTGAAGCCAGATCCCCTGCTTTAGTCCGTGTCGTTTTTCTCTGAGGTATGCACAAAGTAGAGGTTACTGGTGTCACATCTGTTCCTGCTTTGTGGGTCCATTGGAAAAAAAAAATCACTGACTTTATTTTCCAAGAGAGACCCTTTAAAAAAGGCCGGATGCAGGGTGGCCAGGAGGGAAACCTGTGTTCATCCTTAAAAACGATCCTTCCAGCTTTAGCATTCATAAAGCGTACCTTGGCCTACGTGTTCCAACTCTAAGGATTCCACTGACCCTATTTGGGTTTAGAATTTCAGAAACATCACAAAGCTGCATTCCTTCTCTGCAAAGTAAATTGGACCTCGATATCTATAGCACACACCCAAATGCACAGTCTTCACCGATAGGACTGGCTTTTCTATGGTTTTCCACCAGAACAGCTTCTAGCTTTAAAGCAGCCTTTCATTTTTTAGTCCTGAGTTTCTAACTGAAAGGCTTTCCTCCTGCTAAGAGCCTTTGTTTGAAATGAATAGTGTTTTTTAGAGAGCCTTATTTCTATGATTTTGTGAATATATCATCTTATATATTCTCTCTAAGCACTCGTGGTACACAGCTGGATATAGTTATTGGTAAATTCTGTGTCTACGTGGCAATTCATATTTGAAAGTCAACTGAAAAATGTGGACAATTTTCAGGCCGATGTATACCCAACTCCTTGAAATGGGACATCCTGTCTGGCTGTAGGGCTGATTTCAGAAAAACCTGGATATCCTTTCCCTCTTCTCTTATGATAGATTAGTAGTAATTCAATGAGTAGTTTCACGTGTAAAAAAACTCAAGGCTGTGCAGAGCAAAGTCCTTTATCCTTGAGGGACTAAGGAATCACTGAAGTACTAAACTGTGACGTATGATCTATATTTTCAGGAGACCTCTCTGATAACTGTGGAGAATGAGTTAGGTGGGGAGAGCCTGAAAGTAAAGGCCAGAGAAAGGATGAGGAAACAAGACATTACTCACATTCATCACCAAATTAATTCGAAATGCGGGGATGTTTTTTTCTTGGTCAACCTTAACTGCTCCTCCTAAAATAGGCTCTTGACTTTGAACTTACATTGGCAGGCGTGTAACATTCCTGACTCATTGCCCCGAGTAGCTAATTTTTTAAATGCACTTCTGTCTTGTCTCCTCAACATTATACTTGAAGTTCTTTGTAAATGCTTTGAAATTATACATGTCCTCCTGATTAGGCCAATGCTTTCTATTCAATATGTACATTAAAATTATTTAGTTTTGATGAATAAAAGATTTATATATTTAAGGTACATGACATGATGTTTTGATATATGTATGCATTATGAAGTGACCACAGTCAAACTAATTAACATGTCCATTACCACCTATAGCTATCATTATTTTTTTTTTGTGATGAACATTTGAGATTTACTCTTAGGAAATTTCAAGTATTCATTATTATTAACTATAGTCACTGTGCCATACATTAAATCTCCAGAATTTATTCATTTCATAACTAAAAATGTGTACCCCCAATCAGTATTTCCTTTTTACCCCCATGCCCCAGACTCCCCTTCTACTCTCTGTTATTATGGACTCTGCTTTTACCAAAAGATTCTACATGTAATTGAGATCAGTATTTGATCACACTATTACTGTAAATCCTCCCTCTCTTTCTCTGTATCAATGTATCTATCTCTATCTCTCTCTCTTCTCCTTCCCCTTTCTTACTCTTTGAACAATCTCTGCAACCCATTCTTGATAATTTGATATGCTGACTACCTCTCAGTTTTCTATATCCATTTATTTTTTGAGACAGATCCTCACATGAAAGAAACAATGTCTGAGCTTTTATATCCACCTTTGCAACCACTCTTGTAGGACTCATGACAAATCATTAGCCTTAGCTTTCTTGTCTATTAAATATAATTATGAAATTAAATATATGCTAGGAGCTTCAGACAGTGCCTGGCATATATTAGGCATTTAACACATTATTTCCTTTCCCTTCTCAAATTTTCCCTCCACCTTTTGGTCTGTCCATTGCCAGCTACCTCCTGACCTTTTGTCTTCACAGCTCTCACCCCTGCTTTCTTAAAATGAAACAAAATACATTAATACAAAGTAATTGTGATTTCATTGTTTGTAAAAAAGACGTGCTTGACTGGAAGAGAATGATGTTTTGTCATCTCACACCACCAAACTATTCATCATTCACTGGGCCAGTTCCGTAGATATTTTTTTGCCCTGCAGCAATTCCCTCGACAACAACCTGATCTTCACGAAGTGGGATACAGTTCCCAAAAGAAGAGGACAACTGAAATGAGGACTATGGGATGCCATTTGTTATGTATTCCTCAGTCAGAGGAATGAGTTTATATTTGGAACACTCATCTATTGACTGCCTTCAAGGCTCCAGACATGCAGTAGGTGCTATAGGCCTGTAAGGTGAAAGACAGCATCTTTGATCCAGAGGCATCCATCAAATAGGAAAGACAGATGCACTAAAGCTAAATGACAGTGCAGTGGAAGGGTGTTCTGCTGTGAACACAGGATCCTTTAGGAACACAGGGAGGAAAACGTAATATAAAGGAGGCTTCCTACTGGGTGTGGTGAGAATTTGAATGGAGAAAATAAAAGCTTGTCCAGTGCTAGCATGGGAAGAACCCTTAGAGATTATCTGGTCCAATCCACCCTGCTAAAAACAGTGGTTAAATGAAAGCTAGAGAAATATCTGAGCTCCTCTATCACATTCTAGGAAGCTGGAATAAGAAGCTTTTCCATTTACATTTGTGTCTGTGGGATATGGTCACATAGTACAGGTTGAGTTTTCCAGGAGCAGATACTGAGATGGAGTTTAGAACACAAGGTGTTTTTCAGGGATCAGTACCTGTGAAAGAAAGAGAAAAGCTGTGGGATTGAGGGAGATGTTTTACAGCCATGCAGGTCTGACCAAGGCTCAGCTGGTCCAGAAAGGAGCTTGTCAGAATGTCCCACATTAGGCCACATGGCTGAGACTTTATACCCTCCTCTCAGTGGTTGGTGCTGATGGTCCCAGGCAGGGTGCAAGCTCCATGAGGCAGTTCTGCGCAGCTGATCTGGACCTTGAGTTGCTGACAGTTGGAGGCTCTCTTCTGAGAGTGACTGGGTGGCCTGCCTTTTCCTTCAAAGGGATCTGGGTAGCACAACTCTGTGCCTACCAGAACAGAACTGGATTTAACTAATATTTATTGGAAACTTACCATGTGCCAGAGACTGTGTCCAGCAGTTTTGTATGCATTATCTTATTTGGCTCTCCTAGCCACCTTTCTGAGAAAGTGTCATGCCATCTGTAAGTTCACAAATTTACGGGCCAGTTTCTTCCAAGATGTGAAAATGTCAATAGCAAAACCACCTTTCAGGTGAGCATCTCAGGGGTCTGAATGCATTTAGTAGAATCATCTTTGTGTTCTGCAACAGGCTTTGCAACAATGACTTATCACAGGAGGGAGCTGAAACAGAATCAGTCTATGGTTTTGTTTAAGACGAACTGTGAAATCTGAGTTAAAGGGACCAATAATTGGGTTCATTCCACTTCCTCACTTTTGAGCTGTTTCCAGTGATCACTGAGCAAAAAGACCATTTTTATCATACAAACGTAGCCTCCAACTTTGAAAAGAGACCCCTAAAATTGACCATCCTAATCCCTCATCCAAATCAGGAGTCTTGTCTATAATGTTCTAGACAAGTGGCTTGACTAGTTCTTTTTTTAAAGTCGAACTTATCTGTTTACTTGATGTCCAAGAGAATCAACCAATATTCTGTTTAGTGGGTGGTAAGAAGATTTGCTGAATAACAATTCTTTCAAACCGTTTTATTCTAATTACTTTTTCACTATAACTTTTTTTATTGTTCAGTTACAGTTTTCCCTCCTTTCTCCCCATTGCTCTTCCCTCCCCCGCCCTCCCCCCACCCCAGCTCCCACAGTCAGTCCCACCCCGTTGTCCATGGTTTGACTATTTCTAATGACTGGGCGCTCATAGCTTCTCAGTGTTTCTCCTCTTGATTGTGTCACTGCTAGTCTTTGAAGTCACACAGAATAAAAGCAACTATTCCCTTTGGCTGTCATTTTAAATAACTGAGCATATTTCATGTAGGCTGCTCTCCTTTCCCCCAAATTCCTAACCGTGGCTCTGGCACTAATTCTGACTTTGGTTCACTCACCCAACCTCTCTCAGATTTTGTTTCTCATTCATATTGTGGATATAAGTATATCCATCTAATAGGATTATGAGGCTTAAATGAAACGCTGCATTTACATGATAAACACTCAATAAACAATAGTCATCTGATCAATGTCATCAGTCTTACACTTACACTCATGGTAATTTTGATGGGTAATGAAAATACTTTAGTTACAATGATTATTGATGTTCCTAAATTCCTTCTGCTTGTGGATTTTTCTCCCAAATGGAATGTGTAGTGGATCCATCTACAGTGCCCCGGTTTCTGTGTATCGGGATTGCTTATGGGATACAGGAATTTTCTGAATTCTGTACCTTTCTTCTGAACATGTTTAAACACATTAGCTAGTTTGAATTCACATGCCCTAATTGTGTAGAAGTAAAATGAAACTTGTAATGTTAGCCTTATCCCAGATCACATACATGTACAAGTCAGAGCCAGTACTTGAATTTAAGTAGTGTTCCTTCTTACAAACCAGAGGCACTTTATAATGCACAGGTTATGGCCTTTTCAGAAAATCTCATGAATTCTCCCTCTGGAGGGAAGGGGACTTTGAAAACACACACACACACATATGTTTAATTGCGGGAGGTATAGACACCATAAAATGAGAACTCACTTAAAGACGCCATAGTTAATAGTCTCAATAATTCATAAATCAAGCTGGTTTGGAATCGTGTGTGTGTGTGTGTGTGTGTGTGAGAGAGAGAGAGAGAGAGACAGAGACAGAGACAGAGACAGAAAGAGAGAGAAAGAGAGATCCAACTCCTGGGTAGAGAGAATAGAATTGGCGGAAGAAAAGGCTAAATGAGTTGCAGAGCCATTGTAAGAGAGTCAGTGAAACTTGTATGAAAATTTCACATCTATTCTATATTAGGAGAGGCTAATCTTCCTGGAATAAAGAATGAAATCATGGGCACTGAAAACAGAGCTCCTAATTTTAAAGCTAATTCATGTCCTATTAGCTGCATATGTCAGAATGCTCTGATTCATAATTCCATGAGACCCAGAGCTGTCTGTCCCAGAGGACAGCAGAAATAGAAGGGGGGGGTTGGGAAGGAGGATGTTTTGTTATGCCTTTGGCCAGGCCTAGATGCATGGAAATATTTGTTACTTTCCTATAATTTGCAGTTATTTTAGCTCTCTTACCCTCTACATACCTGCTATTATTACCTAAAGCTAACACATCATCTTTTCCTTTTCTTTTATGAGAATTCAGTTCTGATTGTCTCTCTACCTCCCTGCCTCCAAATCTCCCCACTTCCTTATATATCCTCTGTATAAATCTTTTCCAAATTATGACCTTCAACATGGAGAATTGGTTACAGATTCCTGGGCCACGCCATTATACCCAGTGTAACGTAAGGCTTGACATCAAGCCTGGGCATCTGCAGTTATGATTAGTTGCCTCATTGATACTGTAGCTCTACCCTCTCAGTGGAAATTCTCCAATGTGATGACCCCAGCCAGCACTTTTCATTTCTTAGATATTTTACTGAAGATAATGAGGTCCTGAGGAAGAGCAATGTAGTATTGTAACAATATTTTACTTGAAATAAACCCATTAGATGTGTCTCCTCTCCCAAGGGCCTTCTCCCCACCTTCAGTCCCATCGAAGTCACTCCCTTCTCTTCCTCCGAGCACCGCCAGTCTTTGCTCTGCCTTCCCGCTCATCTCAATTATGCAGAGTGGACTCTTTCTTCCTTATGATTCCCGGCCAGGAACCAGGGCTAGCTTCCGTTAGAAAGGACACTCTTTAAGTGGAGGGATCTCTCCAAACCAATTCATACATCATTTGTCAAGAGTACGTGTCTCTCCAACTCAATTCAAGACTATTAGGATGATATCCTTCACCAGCCTCACACCTTACATGGCCTCATCATAACTCACATGATTGATTCTCACTGTAGCTGCATGTTACAGTTATCTGGGGGGTTAAAAAAATACTGATGCCTGGGCTCCAATACACACCATTAAATAAATGTCTGAGGCTGGCTCCCAGCATAGCTATTTTTTAAATGTTCCCCAGGTGATGTTGATGTAAAGGCAGGGTTTGTGCCTACTAATTTAAAAATGTTCCGGACTCCTACACCTGACCCTGGGTCATGATTCATGATTCAGCCTTAACTTTCATTTCCAGTGTTATGCCCTTGCTTGTTTTCATCACACTCTACATATTAGTCATAACTCTAGAAAATCACCTTATTGGAAATCAACCAAAACCCCAAAACACAGATTCTTCAGGTATCAATGAAAATGCTGCTGCTTCCATCAAGTCATGCTTGATTTTCAACATGTGAAAGCAATCTCCTCTTCTGAACCCTCCGCCCTTTTTGTTTTATCTAGGCCACACTCATCACAGCAAGACCATTTTACCTCATATGAAAGCTCATATTCATGTACCATCTTCTTCATTCGCCCATCAGCTTTCCCTATCATAATGCATTAAAATTAGTATTTATTCTGTTTTAGTTGCTATCTTACTACAACTTGTATTTTATGAATAGTCTTAATGGAAAATTTAAACATCCATCACAGTACAGTTATAACACATAGCTTTCCATGCCTTACAGGAGACAGCAGAATTAGATGTAAAAATGGTAAAACAAAAAATAGGTGATTTGGGGATTGACAGAGATCTTTAAATTTTTTGAGCTAAGAGGATGTTAGAGATCACTTACTACTAAAAACATACTATACAAACCAACAGAACAAAGACCAATGAGGGAAAGAAATTTACTAAGTTCACACAGTTAATGGAGATCTAGGATGACCTTGGTAAGCTCTGTGGTCCTCTCTCTACCAGGTCAAATAATTCCCATTAAAAACATCCATAGACACAAAGTGTGGAGTCCAAACACCTGAAAGGGCCTGGCGTGATCCCTGAGATACTTTCAGAGGGACTGTGAGGTCAAAGTTATCTTCATAATGACACTAAAACATTACTTGCTCTTTTCAATGAGTTGACATTTTCATTGATGGTACAGAGGCAACAAGGAGCAAAATGGCTGGTGTCTCACCATCAATCAAGGCCATGCCACCAAGCTGGACCAGGAGGCGGCATGTTCTTCATAGCCATGCACTCATGGCTAAAGAAAATGCCAGTTTCCCCGCAAAGTTCCTTGATGGAACACTAAACAGGATTATTTTTATTAAACCTTGATGCCTGAGTAAACATCTTTTTTAATAGACTGTGTGAGGGAAGGGGAAGTAAGCAGAAAGCACTTTGCCACATCCGCAGGTACGGGAGTCACCTTTAGAACGAGCATTTGTGTGACTGAGTCGCAAGCTGCACCTGCTACTTTTTCTACAGAGCACCATTTTTGCTTGACAGAATAACTAAACCAACTATGGCTGTTCAGACTTGTGTATCTAGTAGACACTTTGTCAAAAGCAAACAAAATGATGCTGACACTTTTTGGAAAACACCTGACAATACTTATTGTTAATGATGCAATTTGAGCTTTCAAACCAAAACTAGAGTTTTGTAAAACATTTTGTATCAGTGTAATCAAAAGTCTGACTCCATTTTTATATTTGACATTCTGTCCCCCTTTCCCTGTTGTTCCACATCCGGGCAAGCTGATGAGAAAGCCCCAGTGCTCCCTCCCTGGGTGTCAGCAGAGAAATACAAACCACACGAGCCCTGACCATGCACAAGAACTCACTCTGCTCCAGGATGCTCACTACAATAGAAACCAGATCCACTACCCCTTGTTTCACTCAAGTCATTTCAGTCCAGTCTGGGTGTATGCCCCTGTTATTTCCTGAAAACTTCAATACATAAGTAACGAATTTTTTATACCCTCAAAAAAATCCATAGAGTTATTTTATTGCCCAAGACAGTTTACTCTGAAAGCAACTCGATGGCATCATTCTTGGCCATGTGAGGATAGAGAAAAGTCAATTTCAATACAGGGAACAGTTACAGGTTCTCTGTCCCTGTTGTAACCATGATGAAACATCCCAATGCCCTTTGCACGAAGTCCTGCCGTCACTATAAATGAATTCATCACAAACGCATCTGAATACATGAAGTAAACATGAATTAAAAGTCCGACTTAGCCTGATTTTCAGAAACCTTTTTTAGGAACCCAGATGAGTTTTCATGGGTTGTGATCTAAGAACATGATTTAGCATAGAGAAAATAAGATCAATTAGAGCTCTCTATAGGCCAAGCATGATGCTACATGCTTTAAAGGAAACTGAGATATCTATGCCATTGTGCGTTTTAAAACTTCTAATCACCAATATTCAGTTGCTCTAAAATAAGGCTCACTGCTAAGTATATGAATAGATGATCTATGGATGTGTGGTAAAGAAAAACCTTTGTTATTTAAATTCAAAATTGCCTGCTCAAGAAGGCCTGCCAAAAGGAAACATTTTAATCACCTAGATCATTTCATTAGGTTTAGTTTCACTAGCAGGGCCTGGAGCTGAGTTTAGGGCTAGGGACTGTGAAGACCCAGTTCACTCTGTCTTCCTGGGGATCAATGTTCTCCTCTAAACCTCTTCAGTTTCCTTTTCTAGGAGGCTTGTCACAAGTCAGAGAATCTGCTTTTTGTTCTCCTTTAAGTAATTGTCGTGTGAACCAAGAAGAGTAAGGTGGAAGCATTAATTCAGGCCTTAAACAAAACATGAACTTTACAGATGAGATTGGCTCTATATTATGGATCCCATGCACCAAATTATTGCTTGAATTGCCCTTTGCCGTAAGGATATTTCAGGCATACTAACAATGTCTCTTACAAGGAAAGGCCTTTCTTCCTCGCATGCCATTTGTCCTTCCTGACACTTGTTGGGTTTATGACGCATTACGTGTTATGATCGCGCAATAAAAGGCTCTGCTTCCTACACTGGGCTTTAGTTATGTCCGAAATCATTATGAAAATTGTTTTCCCCCCTCCCATTATCGTTTATCTTTTCCGTTACTGTCCTAAAGAAGTGCTAACATGACTCTTAGCAGTGAAGGGCCGTTTTCTTATCTGAGCCCAGATTTCAGCACACTAATATATGATATGAGAGTGGTGTTAAATCATCCCATTTCTTTTTTAAAATGACACATAAAAGGTATTTCAATGGCAGCACCAACCAAATCATATCGGATCCACCCTGCTGGTGACATTTACGGAGAAAAAGGGCTCTTGCTGGCCGGTTGCAGAGAGGAAAGTGTCTTTGTTATATAATTGATATTTCCAAATCCTATAAAATCATGCTCTCTAGAGAGCTATATTTTAGAGTCAAGTGAGCTCATGTTTTGTTCACAAATTTTCGGGACTTTGCAAAAGGATCTGGAGCTGTGGATGTGAGGCAGGCTTTTGAATACCAAATATGCAGAAACGGATGTTTGATTTTCTGTGTCTTTGTGAATGCAACTTCAAATGACAAGATTTGAATCAGATATATCAGAAGGGTAGTTTCAACTCCTCAAATGATATAGAACAGTAGTTCTTAATCTGTAGTGTGCATGAGAATCACCCAAATGGATTATTGAAACTCATATTCGTGGACCCTCAACCAATAAGATTCTAATCCAGTGGGTCTGGGGGGTGGGAGCTGAAAATTTGTATTTCTCAAGGCCCCTAGATGATGCAAGTGTGCTCGTTCATATATCCAAATAACGACATAGACTAAGTTAGGTGGCAGAATATCAGATGACCCTTCTTTCAGATGCATGTTGTTTATTTTCATAATTTCCACCCAAGCTAGAACTCCTTTGCAAGAGTTGCCTTTTTTTTTCAGTTGCTCAAACTAGTTAATCAAAGCCTCTAGGGTCTTGCATCTGTACTATCTGTCTGGAACCTCTTTCATTATCTGTTTATGTGACTAATTTTTCAAACCTCCTTTTAAGGAACATTTCAAATGAAAAGGCTTTCCTCACTTCTTTGTATTGCTTTGTTTTGCTGAGTTTCTGTAGTATCTTGGACTTTTTCTATTAGTTACCACATTTTCATAGTATTGATTTAATTATGTGTCTAACCATTTAGGTTGTAATCCTCACGAAGTTCTAGGCTTTTTCTAGCAAGCTCACTATTTTGTTTTCAAGCAATATGATTAACGTGGTAGTTGCACTATAACTATTTGTTAAATGCATGAAATAGCTCAAAATTTCATTTAAGTAACATAGGAGGGCAATTGATGAAGTCCCTTAGAAGAAATACAGCATTGTAGAGAGAGAGCCACACAACCTTTCAGAAATTATCTGGTTCAACTGATGTATTGTATTGGTGGGAAATGGAGACCCAGAGAGAAAAATAGGACTGGTCAAGTATGTTCCAACTAGTGTGCCCTCCATTCTTGTCCCTTTCCCCTGGTCCCAATTTTATTAAATTTGAACATCCTTAAAGAGGAGGCAAGAGTTGTATGTCCATATAGAAACTGAATTAAATCCATGTGCCGTAGAAGCTATTTAACACCCGTAATCTTCCGATCTCTCTGCCGCAATAGAGCATAAAATGAGGGCCCATTGCTATTATTACCTGAAATTGGCTAGCTCATAGCTCCTGCTAACAAGACTCAACTCACCTGCCTCCTCCCAAATCCCTGTGGTATTTGAGTGCCGTTGATTGAGTGCCCTGAAAACTAGTCTCTCTCTCTCTGGAAATTTGCATTCTGGTGGTATAATGGGGAGCGCTCTCAGTAACACTTACAAAGGGGTGAGGGCAGCAGAACTGGATGGAGAGAAGTCACACTGCAACTTGGTAATGTATAACAAACCAGGCTAGACTCAATTTTCTGAAAGTCGTCAGAAATAGAGGGATAAATCATTTCTCTTGATAAGGCCCTCTCTTTTTACCTATTAGCCAAATATTCAAAAGATAGCCCCAAATGATGCTTCTTTGGAATAGATTCCTTCAAGTTAGTAAGGTTCTGGGAATGAAGGTGCCAAGGCTAAAATATATTGAATAGTACAAATCATACATGCATTCTCATTTATTTATCATTATAGTTTTGTGGGGTTGATTTTGCCAGTTAGATAAGCAATAGATGCCTCTTATTAGTTAGGTTAAAAAAAATGAGATGAATAAAGGTCATGCATTTTTCAAGACTCTCACACTTTTACCAAGTGGAGTAGTTAAAAATTGGACCTAGATTTGTTTAATTGTATTAGAGCCCATGGTTTTAACTGAAATCATTGGCCAGAATGGTGTGACACTTGAAACCATGCTATAAAAAGAATTGGGGAATGTTTAACAAGGAGACATTCAGGCTTATGAGGAAGGAGAGAAATGACCAGTGTTTTCAAATCTTTGTAAGACTATCTATCACGTGTATAGAGGGAAGGGCAGTATTGAGGAGGCCTAGGATTGCAGAAAGGCAATTGGAGCCGAATATTAGGATTGGCATTCTGATGACTGGAATTGCTGAAAAATGTGGCAGGGGTGCCTATGGGAGCAATGAACACATAATCATGAAGCCCTTGTTTTCATGCACAGGAAACCCAACTGGGAACGAATCACGGTCATCTGCTCAAAGAACTTACAGTTTGATGAGGACATAGACAATCAGGTAAGTGCCTCATTACTGTAGACATTCAAGCTGAACAGCTATGTGGTGTCCCTGTTCATGGGAAAACCAAGTATCCAGTGAGAATGGTCAAACCCAGCCCTTCCAAACTATTTTCTGCAAAGTTCAAGTATTTCCCAGCTTGCCAATAGGTGGACAGAAGAAAATGGTTCTGTAGTCAAATGAGTTTGGGAAACAATTACAATTGAATAAGTTTATTTTCTGTGAGATTTCTTAGAGCTTCAGAAATGGGCATTGTGGATTTCTAAGAAATTAATACAGTAGGCACTAATTCATAAACTTAACTAATATCCTGTTGGGAGATTGCTGATGAGGTGATGATTTCCAAAGTTCTGTCTCATTCTGAAATTTTGTAATTCCTTAAGCACCAAATGAGTCAAAGAACTTAGAAGTTAGTACTAATCTTGGAACAAAGTTACTGTGTTTTCTTAAACAATTTTCTCAGCCTCAGTTTAGTGTCCCTGGCTGAAAAAATTATTGCTGAGACTTTTCACCACTATTATTTTGTGGTTTTACGGAGGCTTGAGGGCATCAAAGAGGAGTTTCAACTATTTGACAGTTTTCAGGGACCTGCCTTCTTCTAATGCTAGCAAGTTTCCGACCTGGTGGCTTTGAGTGAGTGTGTATTGTTTTCTGGTTCCTGTTCTGCTGGATAGCAGCTTGAGGATAGGAAGCCAAAAGGACCTCCTATTCTGAAGGTTTCCAAATTAGTTTTGCAGACCTCAGCAGTTTTGAGTGTTCGAAGACACTGCAGAGATGTGCAGTTCTGCAGTTGACCCCTCTCAAACAGTACATAATTCTGAAAAACTTGGAGCTCCTCCATAAAGCCATATTTCAGTTGCACATTTTAGGCATGAGATTTCAGCCAAAAGCCATAATATAACACTGCTGAGGAATTTTTTTTTCTTGCAAAAATATGCATTCAGACAAAACTTAGGAACCTAAAATTACCGGAATTGAATGCACCTTCTGTGTTACCCAAGTGCTACAGATCAAATGATAAATCATAGAAATGTAGGGTTTAACGTTTTTAAGAAATTTCTCAGTCGAAAGTCCCATGTAAGACTCCATCTTCCCTGTATCTCTGTGAAGTCATTGGTTAGCTCTTTGATAACACTTATTTTGAAACCATGCAACCTCTGAGGCAGACAAATCAAAATTATATATCTCATAACCAGGAGGGCCTCTCTTTTGAAAAATGTCTCCTGTTATACCCATCTATATGTTCTGCTCAGAATTCTGAAGATATAATGGGGAAAAAAATCTTTTCTCTCTTCTCCAAAGTGAACTTGAGTATTGGAGACAAAAAGCATCTGTTTTACCATCTCTAAACAGAATTTCAATCTTTCAACATAAATAATCCCCTGTTCCTTCACTGGAAATAATATGAACAATGAAAATAAAGCACAGTCTTTGAATTCAGAAAGTCCCAGATTTCTAAAACCCAGTCTGCTACTGGCAAACTTAGAACCTTTCACTCTCTCTATAATGTCAGTGAACCTCAGCTTCCAGCTTCCTTATTTGAAAATAATAGTCTATAATAGCTATATCACAAGATTGTTTTGAGGAACAAATGAGGCAAAGTATATGAAGACTTCTCCACAGTAAGCAGTCAGTACCCTTTACTTCTTCCTACTCTGCATCGGGTTCCCCTCCTTCTTTATGTAAAGCTGGTATGATGTGGTATGACTTCCTACCCCTTTATTATGCAGAGCTCCTTACTGACTCCCAGGAAGCCCAGGATCTTGAGATACACATAATTTCAGACAAATTATAGAGCTGGAGTCTCACCTCCATGATTTTGGCCATTACACTTCTATTAAATGAAACCACTCTGTAATATTAAAACATCTCATTTCTCCTCAAACATTGTAATGCAGACCAAAGAAAGAAGACCTTGACTATCTTTCAATATTAATATTGGTGAGAGTGCATTTGAGGAGTCAAAGCAGCCAGTGTGCTGGGACAATAACTAATTTCTTTAAGGATTATTTTATTATGCACTCACTGTTCTGAAATGCCAATATCTGCAGATGCAGTGTGATTGCTTTGCCTTTTTGATTTCGATTATTCTTTAAGAAGAGTGATCATTTTTCATTATGGAGAAAATAACTTGTATGCTCTGGACTAACATAATAAAACAAAACAAAACATCATCTTTCCATGAGGTCTGACATCAGATTTAATCATGCTGGAGACAATGCAGGTCACTGGATTGAGATGAGGGGCCCTGGGTCTGGTCCCCGCTCTACACTTAATTGACATGTGAATTTGGCAAGATGAAGCTTGGCCTTTTGTGGTCCTCAGTGTTTCTCATCTGATATGGCCATTAAGGGACAGGACTAAGTGGTGTTTAAGGACAAATTTACCTCTGTATGTCCACTGTTTACAATAGAAAAGAACCTAATCGTTGGAGCTACACCTAGTTGTCAGTTCAAAGAGCTTCTCACGTAAGAGCACAGAAAACATGCATTTAATCCTAGAGAAATTATGGTAACTGCAGGTAGGGGCTGGATGCCAGAAAGGCAAATGTTACCTTTTTTTTTTTCATCTGAGAGAGGGAAAAACAACTTGCCCAAGATCTTTACAAAACAAATTACCTGTCAGTCAGGGATCTCTTGCCTTCCTGTCTTTCTGTCCTATGCCTATTCCCTGGGAACCACTCAGGTATGGGCTCCCTCATTTTTCTTGTCTCATCTGTCTACACTTTTCTTGCATCAATAAGAAATAAAGATGTATGAAATGTTGGCATGGCATTTATAGCATGTCATCTTGTCTTAGGGTGTAATGCTAAAACAGGGAATGATGACTTGAAATTTAGCTCTTGGTTTAGGTAATTTTTATATTTAAAAGCTTTTCTTGCTCTCTTAAGATTATTCTATAACACTATGAGAGTTCTGTCCTGAAATAGTTTTCTGAATCATATTATATAAGCTGCAAATTCATACTTTGAATTTCTCTTAATAAAATCTGTTTGATTAGAAATATGGAATAGTGTTTTATAACTATTCAGAGTTTGTTGATTCTGAAGGTTAGGAGTTCTGTGAATGTGAGGAAAAATTTCACCAGAATAAACCTGCTTCCATGTACAATAAGAATGTAAAATCCTCAGTTTCCTGATACAATAGGGTAAAGTTTCCACCTCACTGAGTTGTTGTAAGCTTTCAATTAGATTGATATTAACATTTGTTGTATAGTGTCCAGCATACAGAGGATCTCAATAAACGCACAACAGGTATAGTGAGATTTGAACCCAAGCAAATTTCATACTATTACTTCCCAAGCCCTTCAGTGAGGTTTATTTTAATCATCTTCAAGTAGAGCCCGTAATTCCAAAGATGTATCTGAAAATAATCTTTTAATGACTTGGATTTATATTTAAAAATGTGAACTATCATTAGGCTATAAAGCAGGTTCATCCATTCTTTCTACTTTAAGGTTCTTTTATGTGATATTTCAATTCCATATCAATTTGATATATTTTCTTTAATCCATGAAAAGAAAATTGTAAAAACTCTACATGTCAACAACAATAGATTTATTCTTTAAATCCACAAAATAGACATCCGCAGGGAGAGTAGATAAGGGCATGGTAAAATCTAATTCATATCACATCAGTTTTTGGGCCAATAGAGAAAAGATATTCCTCATAGTCCTAAGTATAAGCCAATCAAAGCCATGTCAATACTTGAGCAAGGACTTGAATATATACCTGTGACAATGGAATTAAACAGGTGGGTGGTGGCTTGCAACTTTTGGGGACATTTGTACAATGTAGGGGGTTATTCAAAGCAAAACAGCTACTGCTTCTTCCTGCTTAGTGCCAGAAAGTAGCAAGAAGGTGAAAAAAAAAAGTTAGAGAGCTCCACCTCTTCGTCGGGCACTACGTCCAGTTCGTTACAATCATCATCTCATTAAATCATCCCAAGAACTCAGTGAGTTAGGTATTAATGATGCCCATTTTATAGAGGAGAAAGCTGGGACTCAGTGAAGGAAATCACTTCTATTTTTTTTTTTTTTTAATTCTCATAGCTTGAAAATTTAAATCTGTCCTAAGCTTGAAAGAGTTCTAGTAAGATTTGAAATCACAAATTTTTTTTTTGTTTTCTTGACTGGAATTCCATTATTTACAGATTTATTTTAGTACCCATGTTGCTATTTAGCTGTTTCATGTGCCATGATTGTCATGTTCCTGCTATTGCCAGCTGCCGAAGTTTCTTCAGCTCTTTGCTTAAATGCCACCTCCACAAGGCCCACAGTGTCCACCATAACATTACCCTTCCAGCTAGCACAGCCCACTAACCCTGTCTATATTGTCTCATTTTACTGCAGTATTTTTAATGTCTAGCAAACTATATCCTTTTATTTTTAATATTGTTCCTTGCATCTCCTTTTAGAATGTCTGCAGCAGAAGGACAGGGACCAATGTTCACGTTTGTTTACCAATGTATCCCGCTTATTTAAAACAATTCATGGAACATATAAAGAGGTCAATAATATTTGTTGTATGCATTCCTAATTAAGCATTTCATTCTGTCCATTGTCATCAAATGTGACTTTAGAATCCTCAACATGCCCTATGGTTAGCTGCTATCATTGATCTGAGTTGTAATTTTAACTGAGATTTAAATATTGTGTCCCTGTCTTCTTTTCTGCAAAACAAAAATGGAGCTGGTACTCTCTACCATATGCTGTTGGGAGGAGTAGGTGAGTTGTGCTTAGCACAAGTATGTGAATTGTAGTAGTCACTCAGCAATTCTTTCTCTCTTGTTTATTGCCTTTCATTTATCTGGCCTATAGCACCCGTATCTACATAGTTCTAGTTAAAGCACATTTAAGAATCTATATTGTCAAGAGAGTCATCTTGATTTTCCACATCATTCTGATACGTGAAATCTTATTACAACCTCATTAAAAAAGTCTTTCTCAATCCTTCAAGGCAAAACCATTTGTTTTCTCATTTTAATTTGCATGGAACCTGGTGTATACAAGCTCTTCCATCTTGTTTTATGTCTTTATTAGCTGCTATGTTTACAAAATGTGAATTCTTCCAGGGCAGCATCTATGTCTTACTGCTTTCTTTACTCCATTTCTTGAGGGGATATCTGTCTTACAGTATACAGTTAGTACATATTTATTATACAGTTAACATCACTATAGTGTGTGGGTACAGGAGGTGAACATGGAAATTACTAAATGCAGTCTTCATAGTGTGTATAGGAATACTGATGCTCAGAGAAGGGAAATGAACCAAAGAAATCATGTAGCTATTTAGTGTCCAAATTAATCCTAAAACCCAATTTTACAATGTCTAAGTCCCTTCTGGTATAAAATTTCTACTTTTCAATTAGATGTTCTTTGACATAATTTATTAACTTGCTTTTCTTTAATTTCATGATTAACCTTTAGAATACACCTCTGTTAAAAGTCAAGTTTGTATGACTACTTTCTATTGGAAACAAATTCCAACTGAATAATTCTCCATGAAAGGATCAGAATTAAGTAGTACACAGAGTTGACAATTTACAATATCTAGCCTGTGATTGAACTGACTAACCCTTGGAGAAGGCTGAGTCACTTAGTCTATCCTAGAATCAAAGAATCTAGAGTAGGCTGTGTGTGCTTAAGAGGACAGACACTTTTTTCTTGGAATCTGTTTCTCTCCCAGATTGCAGCCTTACATGTACTAGACCCTCATTACATATTCGATGCCTTGAATTGCATCTAATCCAACCTCCCACCAAGTGTGGGTATCTGCACTCCTTGCGTAATTGTCCAGAGTATGGAAGCCTCAGCTTCCATACATCCAGTAACAGAGTACTTTGTTCCTCCAAAGAGTCAGTTGAGCTAAGAAATGCCTCATGGTAATTTTGACCTATTGGCCAGAGTTCTCATGTCTGGACCACAAAGCACACCACTTTTTTTTTCCCTGGAGAAGACCATCTGATATTTGGAAATGGTGACCACTGCTTCACCCTCCCTCCCGAAACCCTACTCTCTCCGCATACATACCAATCGAAGTCATCTCTCCTCCAGGCAAAATGTCCTTCTGGCTCAAGCATTTTCAATGGGTAATAAATAAAAAATGTTTGGTCCCTTTCTTTTCTTTGATGGTGAAATCCCTTTGATTTACCATGAAAGATTGTTTTTGGACTCCCAAAATGAAAGGGTGAGTTGACCAATAACAAACATATCATTCAGTGGTGTCTTTCAGAGACAGTCTCATTCCACACCATTTAAGTGGCATGTGGGAAAGGGAAAGGAAATAGCATTTATGGAATATCTACTATGTTTTGGCCACATTACAGTGATTAAGTCCTGGGACCTTTACAACAATCCTTTGAAGTACATGTTATTATACCCCATTTTATAGGTGAGAAAACTGAGACTAGACAGTTTTAAGTAACATACTCCAAACCAAACATCTAGAAAGTGGTAAAGCTGGAATTTGAACCCAAGCCTGTAGAATTCCTCAGGCTGTTCTCCTGGCAACCTGCCCAGCTGTCTTCTGTCTCACAGTGCACAACTGTGGTCAAAATTCTGCTTTTTTTTACTTGCCTTGAATACCTCCCACGATCTATAAACAATGTGGTCTTCCAGTAAATCCAATATAAATGTGTTAAAAAGGGCCATAACTGACCAGTTGAATGATGCATCTTGCCTAGTGTGAACATGGTCCCAAGGGGCAGAACCGTGTGATCACTGCCTGGTGTCCTGTACAGGCGCACAAGAGAAAACCCAAAACTAAATACCTTACTCAACATTTTAAACTGATTTCTCTGGCATAGTTTTTCTTTGAATGACACAAGTATTGTCACACTCATCTTTGGCTACACTTCCTCCACATACCTAAACTCTCACTGCCCATTCTGCCTATAAAAGACTTCTCATATTTGCACTCTTCTCTTCATCTTTAGGGCAACCATCTTTATTAAGACCACCCTCCTGATTACTAGTTTGTCCTTATTTCTATACCTCCCCTTACAAGTTCAATCTAACTATACTCATATATACTCCAGTCCATCAAGAGAGATACTTCAGAAAAATATACAAGCATGTCACCTCCCTCTTCAAAAAGTCTTCAGGGCTGTTGGGGGAGCAGTCATGATATTTCCTTTTTCAGGAGACTCCACCAACATAACAGACTTTGTCATTTCGCCAAACTTGACTCTCTTGTTCCATAGAGTGGGAGTGAGTCAACCTATTTCTGGGTAATAGAACTTGGCCTTCATTTCTTGAGGCCAGTGGAGTGAATCTATTCCAAGACCATGAACACTAAGAATTTGCCCTTTCTTCCCTTCTTGCCAGGGACAAGTGTGATAGAGCACACTAAGGTAAGAATGTATAATTTGAAAACTAGAGTTTTTATTTATCTGGTGCATATCAGTCAACATGAGCAGGTTTTGCTGCAATAATAAAAGACCCCCACATGTCAGTGACATAAAACCGTAGGAATTTATTTCTTGCTTGTGTGGTATGTCCATGAAAGCTAAGTAATAACACAGTTTTGTGCCGTCTTCTCCCAACCTCCAGGGCTCAGACTAGTGGATTGGCTTTCCTTGGGACCATAGCTGACCACCAGGACAGAGGGGAAGAAAACGCAGGTGCAACAAACATCTCACTGGTTCTCAAAGTCTCTCCTTAGACACTTGTCACTTCTGCTTATATCTCACTGGACAAACAAGTATTGTGACCACAACTGAGTTAACAAGTGTGGGATATTATATTCTGTTACAGATAGGGATACCCCAGAGAAGGGCACGAAGCGTGAGTGAATGGTGATACACAATACCACACCTGGAACTTTCCCAAAGTCTAGAGCGAAGGGTGGAACAGACAGCATTGGCAAGCTCATTTATTCCTATACCTCAGCCAAATCATCTAATTTAGCATTTAGTCATTAAAAAGGAAAAGCTAACATTTGAGCTGATGCTCAGAAAGGGGAAGCAATCTGCCTCCCTCTGCAAAGCTTGTGAGCCTCAAACAAGAAGTAGAAGCTAAAGCTCCTTCCGCTAAATCAGATTGCTTCTCAAGCTTCATTGCCCATGTCTGGCACAAAGGAGGTGTCTAGTACACGCTTGTAGGATTGAATCAGATTTATATGACCCACTGGTCAATCTCTCCCTGACATACATTTTTTTCTATTCAATAAACACAGTTTCCACCTGTGTTCTATAAGCTAGGAAACTCCACCACACTCTTAATGCACAATTTCCACAGTAAATAAATCCCCTACGCTTCATCCAGCCTGTCCAGACACACATTTTGATTCCTCTACTGGTGTCATATCACTAGACCCCCAAAACAATAAATTAAAAGCAGACAAAAGTCTTAGGAACAGGAAAAGCCTCCACGTGCCACCCTTCATACTTGGTTTAATGTTAATCCCATTTCCCTGCTCCTAGGCCAAGAATCTCCTCCCTCAAGCCCCAATCTCATCCCTCTCTGGAAGAAAGACTAGGTATTTCTTGAATTCATTTAGTGTGTTTTCCTTCTCTTCAGTCATCTTCCCTAGTAACGTCTTCCATATGTCTGTGAGCCATTGTGTTAAAGAGCTCTGCCCAAACTCCTTATTTATTCTGAACGGATCAGGATGGCAGTCTTAAGTCTGGTATTTCCTCACATTTGACAGCTTGAATTACAGACCTTGGGTACATTTAACGTAATCCATTCATGTGGAATGGCTGTTGTTCCTCTCATAGTAGTTTGAAAATATAAATATTTACAAACCCCTAAGACAAAAGCTCTTACTGACAAAGTCTCTAAAGCAACAGCTCCATGGACAAGAACCTTTCCACTTAGAGTTTTCCACTGACAGAGTCTCAGTTCTCTTGGGTCATGTGCACTCCATTTAATGCTAATGGAATCTTGGTGAAATCACTGGAACATATCTCTCTATGTGTCTAAAGAGGGAGGGGAACAGAGTGAGGAAATGGGGGACAGGTTTTCTTAGCAGGATACATTCAGCTAGCTCCTATAACCTAGTCAGAAATGAAGTTCTGGGAATTAAAGAGTGTCTGACCCTTTGGGAATTTCTATTGCTTGGGTGCCTTCTCTGTTCCAGGCACTATGATAAACACTTTGCATACCCTAATTTATTAATAACTCATAATCTATCTTATTGACGTAGAATAATGCTTTGTGAGATAAATGAGTTTACTCAATATCAAACACCTAGCAAGTGAAGATTCTGGGGATTTGCTCACAGACTTTGTCCTTTCAGTATTGGAAGGACTAGGACAGTATAATGTATAAATTATCTGAATGCAGATAGAACAGGTAATATTGTGTGAATCTACATTGCTGAGCTATTTTCTCTAGTTCACGTATTTGCATAATAGCAACATCTGGTAGCCTGTATTCATGTCAATTTTCTTTATCAATATGTAACTTTATTTGTTAGATCTATCCATCAATATTAGTTGAGATTGGTTTCAGCTGTATATGAGGGAAATAAATAATAACACCTTAAAGTAAAATTTAAAAATTAGCTCTCCTCGATTTCAAGTTAAGGAGGTATGGATTTGGTATGGTGGCTCTGTTTATGTCAATAACAAAGAATCCTTTCCTCTCTTCACTCCACTGTCCCTTGAGCATGTACTTCACTCATATGAACTAAATTGGCTGCTACAGTGGCACCCATTAACACCTTGTTCCAAGTATTAGGAAATAGAAGTAGAGAGAAAAGCACATTGCTTCACTTTCAAGACTACCTGAAAGTACCCTTTAGAGACTCCTTCAGCTTACATCTCTTTAGCCAGTGCATCCTTGCTTGATGACACCTAGTTGCACAAAATGAAAAGATGAGAAATGTAATCTTATGGGTGGGTGGTAATGTGCTCAGCTGAAAATTGTGACCTGGTGTTACTGGGAATGGGTCTATGAAAATTGGCCCAGTTGACAGATATAACCAGAAGTAGAAATCCTAACTATTACTCTATAATTTTTGTCTTGACTGAAGAGAACTTTGGCAGAATAGACATTGCAAAAGCAATGAGAAGTTTGTGACTCACAATATTTCAAACCCCAGCTTAAGTATGACCATGAGGTGGTGGAAAGTGTGATGGCTTTGGCATCAGACCTGGGTTTCATCCTGTTCCTCTCTAGGTAGGAAGTTATTGCATAGACAGGGATATAGCTATAAATGAGCTACTTGAAGAGTAGAGTCACATACGAAACCTATACACATACAAATCTTATCATAATACATGGTAGATAGCAAGAAAACAACACTTTTAAAATTCAAGTGAATCAAATGGTTTAAGTGACACAGTATGTTAGACTGGATTTAGAGTCTCAGAGAACCAAAATTTCAGGGCAGAAGACCCCAGAGAAAGTGAAAATGTGAGAGCAAAGACTGAGTCAGTGTTTGCCTTGCTCTAGATCCAAGACACTAACTCGAGGTAGAAAAAGATGATGAGCTTGCAGATAAGCCCTGTATTGAGGAAAGGCAGGAAGGAAAGTAGATTCTTTGGAGAAAGTGAAAGAGCTTTATATTTTTAAAGTATTCATGTAAAAACTGGGCAAAAGTGGCCCCAGCCAGGGACATGGACTAAATGTCCTATCTCTAGATATGGAGCCCAAGGCCACTCAAGGAGATTATCCCTGAGCCCTGGCACTCGAAGGTCCTGAGGGGCACCAGACAGGATGGGGAGAGATGGCAAACAATTGAGGAACCAAAGTTTGGCCACATCCTGGATAATCTGTGGTCAGTGATACATTAACCAGCCTTGGCCCTCACAAAGTTTTAATTGGAGTCATTTCCCATGATTGTGGCCAAGGAAACTGTAAAAGAAAAGAAAGAGATGAAAACGAAAAACCAAAACCATTCAGTGGGGTCCCAATGAATTCCAAGACCAGAACTGACAGAATGAAAGCCCAGGGGATTTTAACTCTTTCTCTACTCGGATTCTGGAGTCAGAGGAATTCTATCATGTCTCTGATCCTCAGTTTGGGGATATTTTTAAAAGAATACCTGCCTCACTCGGTTGTATGCATTAAATGACATGAGAGATATGAAAGATTTTTGTAAGCTAAAAACACAATAGTCATGTGAGCATCAAATGCACAGGAGTTTCATAATAGCGTTCCTTCTAATTCTGATGATTCTATATCCAATCACTTTCTATAACTTGTCCTCACTCTATTATGGTCAATTCATATTTTGAATTTTTGGTGGTTTCATAAAGCTAACTTTTTTTTTTTTAGCTAGCATAGTCAAATTATAATGTCTTATAGCTTTAACACCTATCCTGTTGAACAACTTTTATGGGAATGTATTGTGGAAGCTGGTCAAGATGACAACCATTCAGACAAAAATTAGAATACTATTATTCTACACTTGCTGTCATAGAGAAAAAGAGCTTTAGGGGACTCTGCCAAACTTGACTATGAAATGCAACAGAGCATTTCTACATATGACCACAATTTATCAATAATAGAATTCAGAAGTCTTAATCCTGATTAGAACCTGAGTTTGTAATCAGTAAGCATTTCCTATATTAGAGGAAAAATAATAATATACTAATGATTTAAGACATTAATTTGGTCATGAATGTAGTAAATTAAAAAGCATAGTAAACTTCAGAGTGTAATTATAGATTACATTTTTAAATTGATATACAATTAAGTAAAAATAACGTGTGTATACCTAAGTTCTTTGAACTATTTTCTTGTAAGTAGCGTGGGTTTATACTCTATCTAGTTATCTGCGATTTATCTAATACTTGACCTGATTTGTATGTCACTTAGCACTAGCTCTGGACAAGGATGAAAATGTAATTTAAAGAAAGAATGAAATGGAAAGCTTTGAAATGGAGAGAAGTGATACATGAGAAAAAATGCTATGGGAATTAAAAGATTTGTAAAAATGTAGTTAAGTTTTAAGTCTAGGCTCTTTTATTAGTTACCTGAGCAACCCTGAGAAAATTGTATATATTCAGTAATCCTTAAGTTTCTTAACTGAAAAATGGTATCCACCATACCCAGCTCTCAGTGCTGTTAGGGAGAGTAAAAGTGATAGGATATATGAAGAATAGACTGCCTCCTTTTTAATTCTTTGCTCTGCCATGTTAGCTTGGGCAAACTCTTCATATTTCCAAGCCTCAATGTTTTTCATCTATAAAATGGTAGTAATTTTACTACCTATATTATTTGAATTGTGTATTAAGTATGTTAATGCACATCAATACTTACTTAGTACATAAATATTATGGCTTCTAATGTCTAAAATACAGCACCTGACATATATTGGAAGGACAGTCAGTTGCAAATATTATTATATTTATTCAAGGTCATTTTCCCTTCTATACTCATAAGCTAAAATAGAAAGATTAAACCCATTTCATAGATGACAAGACTAAGGTTTAGCGGCTGGGATTTATGGAGATTCCACAAATACCTAGAACCATGACCTAAGCTTCTTTAAATTCCAAAATTATGTATCATTCCACATAAAATATTTCAGAAGTTAAGTAGACCCTCTGGTTTCTCTAAAAACATGCTATTTCCATTAGAGCTTTCTCACCCCGAATATCAATCTCCTAATTGAAAAGGAAAGTTACCACTATGAACTGACAGTTTAGAATTCATTCCAATTGTCTGAGTTCTTAAGTTTCATTCATATATATATGAAATTTATATATATATATATTTATGAAAGTTAAATATATTTTCTTAAATATGATTTATGAGTGCTTTCTGACAAAGTTCAACAGGATCACTTATACCCTGGACTACATGCCATAATCTAAACACTGGAAGAAAAGTTTAGGAAAGCAATTCCCCAGTCTCACAATAGATGAAATCATAGTACCTTGTATTTGAAGCACTGGCCTCAATGATTCAACTTGCCTTAGAATTGAAATTCACTAAAGTTGTCATAAGTTTGTGGCTTATCTGGTTTACGTTAAATATCCAAAGAGAAATGGATACAACTGTGGAATCAATGGAAGAGAGAAAAATGGTGTCAGGCTCCAAGCCCAGGAGAGGTAGCACTTCTCAAGGACAGACTTAAGTAAAATCATTCACTCCCTTCCCCCTTGTGGGAGACAAAGGCAGAAGTCAAGTGTCTAGGCAGAGGATAAGAGCAAAACAAGACTGATCTCAGCTTAGAAGACTGGCTGACTTTCACTGGCCTCTGTTGGACCTCCTTGACTGATTGGTGGTCTGCATTGGCCAGTACCATGAGATTAACTTTCCAGATTATGGCAGTCTTAGAGCCAAAAACATCACTAGATCCTGTTTGCCAACCAAAACCTTAATGTGCCTTCCAAGGATTCTGTATCAAGGTGCTTTTAATGGCAAGAAACAGCAAACTCAAGTCAAACGGATTCAAACAGTCTTTGCTGGTTCATGTAATACAAAAACCCAGAAAGAGCACTGCTGTCATGTGAGCTTTAATCTGCTGGCTCAAAAGAAAATTTTAAGACACATTTTTTCTCCCTCTTCATTTTTCAGCCGTACTTTCTCAGTGCCAACTTGCTGATTGATGGATTGATTGATTGATTGATTGATTGAATGACTTGCTTTCCCTCTGGCGCCAAGGTGACTGTCAGAAGTTCCAAGAGTTTCAGGTTTCTTTGTCCATATCCAGTGGGGAAAAGGAGAGTATTATCCCACAGTGCACACTGAAGATAGAGAGATTTCTTCTCATAAATCCAGCAGCAGAGTATCTTTTTTTTAACTTCCACCATCTAACATCCCTGAACCACTCATTTTGAATAAGGGAATAGGATACACTCATAGGTTTAATCTAATTAGGAGCAAATCCCATAAACTGGGAGTGCAGCTAATCCCATTGAATCTTAAAGGCTCAGAAATGTGAAGGTTGGCAGACTAGATAGTCTAGAAGCATTTCTTCAACTTCTGGACTCAACCTGTTTTCTTCAGCATGTATGGAATTTTTTTTCCACGCATAATGAATTCTAGTTTGGCAAGCATGCCTTGATCTTGCAGCCTCTGTTCCATTCTGCTTTCCTCCTAAAATGCCCTTCTCTTTCCATGTGTTCTAAATTATATCCATTCATTAATGCTAATTCAGTTCAGTTCCATATTGTTCTCAGCTGTAGGTTCTCCCTCTGTCATCTTATGTCCAACAGCAATGAATACTCCTGGCTTTCTGACTCGGATAGCTTTCAACCTTGTATTCTATTGTACTGTACTGTGATTCTTCTGGATGCTGCAAGTTTTTTGAGAAAGGAGATTGTACCTCACTTGTCATTGATTCCCCTTAAAGTACCAAGTACCTGCCCTGAATATTTTAGGAAAATTACCCAGTGGGTTTTGGAGACCATTCTCCTGGTGACACAGTTTGTATATTTCTGGTACTATCAATAACCCAACTCCTGCTTCTTTGAGAAGGTCTAAGTGTTCAGCATTCTGGCAATTTTCTTCTCTAGTAGCTGATGCTTCATCATTCCCAGCTAGATAGATCAGGGAACTTGTCAGCTGGCAGCAGGAAAACAACAACAACAACAACAATAAACAGCAGCAAAAAGCAGGGGCTTAGCAAGTGTTTTCTTTTCACTTTTCAAAATCACCCCTAATACAACAGCCATGGGCCATAAGTCAATGATTCATGGATCAGAATAAAGCAATCTTTTCTTTCTTTATACTGTCGTCTTTCTCATAATATCATTTTATTTACATGGCAAGTACAGGAGAGGGGAAAAAAGTATTGCATGTTTTCAGAAATGAACACTTTATAAAAAAGGGACTGTCTGTAGTGTTGGAGCACAGGCTAAGTAGAGGTGACATACCACAGAGAGTCTTGAATACCAGGCTAGAATCAAAATCCTCATCCAGGAGGTAAAGTGGAGCCAAAGACAAGCTTAAACTAACAAGTGACCAGGTCACATTTTTATTCACTTTGTTGGGAGTCCTATCTTTTTCTTACTACAGGGAGTTCAAAAACTCTTACATTTTCCTTTTTTTTTTTTTTTTAAATCTTTGACTACATCATTCACAGGTATCTTGGACTTAGCCCATATAAAATAAAATTGTAGATTTTCTTTCCAAAACATGATGCTTCCCTTGTGTCCTCTTTATTTCAGCAAATGGTTCCACCATTCACCTTATTTCTCAAACAAAAAAAGAACTGGAGAGACATCCCTGATTCTGCCCTCTCTTTACCTGATCCATAGACAAGTTCTATAAATTCTCTCTTCACATGTCTTACCAAATTTACCCATCTCTCTCCCTCTTTCTCCCCCTTCCTCCCCCTCCCTCCCACTAAGATCTTCAGTGTCTTAGTCCAGCAGCTCCTGGATGGCTGTGATAGTCACCCCACGGTAATTTCCAGGTCAGTTATTGTCCATCTTTAATCCATTATCCACACAAGGCCACAATCTGGCCCCTGATTTCTCCCATTTCAACTCTCTCTGCTCTTTTTCTCATTTAGCCAGCTCTGAGAACTTGTCCAGCTTTTGCCTCCCTCAGAGCCTTTGTCTATGCCATTCTCTTTGCTGGAGATGTTCTTTCTTCAGCCTCTTCCAAATGCTGCATTTTTTCATCTTTCAGGCCTCAGCTAAAATGATATCTCTTCGGAATGGCCTTCCCCTCTGACTCCCTCTAAACAGTGGGCTCATGTTATTCCCTATTTGAATTCTGTGTTCACAAAATTTATCACATACTCTATATGTGTGCTTTTTATAGTATTTGTGTTTGTTATGTGTTTCTCCTGTCAGAATGTAAATTCACAAGATAAGGGTTGTCAACTTTGTCCTTCATTTTAACCCAGACCCTAACTCTCTTGCACCGTAAGTGCTAGATTAAATGTCTGCCAAATGGGAGGAATTTCTGTTAATTTCTGCCCATCTATTGTATTTCATAGAGTGTTTATAAAGTCTAAGCTTTCCTTGTATATTAAACAGTTGGTTAATTTAAACTTCTTTACTATCTAAATAACCAGTGTCTTAAAAAATAAAAGTCTTAAGGCTTTGTGGGATTTATGATTCCCCCACCACAAGGAAGCATCCTTGATGAAATTGATGAATGCACTTGAGGCCTGTCTTGAAGAAGAGAAGGTTGGAATCTGTGAAAAATGACAATTTGTGCCCTTATAAGGAAAACCAGGCTTTGCCAAACAAAGTTTCTCAAATCCACAGAGTCCTTGTGGTCTGCAGTATGCCACTGCGATTCACTCAGTGACAATGAACAATGTTTTCCAGGGGATGAAAACATAAGTTTCCAGTTCCTTTTCTAGGTCCTTTTACTCCAAACCCTTCTCCCTAGTGGGGGTTTCGCCAAGATCTAAGCCTGTTCTAAAGCTGTGCTCTATTTCCGGGAGACAAATTACTCAAGCTCCTGCCTCCCAGCTCTCAAATTTCTATTGACAGATCTTAAACCCAAGTCTCTAATCTTAATCTCATCTTCTAATGAAATCTGTTTTGCCATCAGCCCGCATCATGGATTCCTAATTACCCTGCAGACTGAATTCAAATCCGAGCCTAACAAATCAGAATGTAGTAACCATGCCTCTAAGCCTATACAGTTGGCTACTCTCTCTCATCAATGTTTCCTTTGCACACAGTCTTGCATTTGCACCTTATTAATTCCTGTTGTTAATATACAAGAATGTGGAAGTGGGAAATATGTCTTAGTCTCATCTTCCACAGTGGTAAAGCTTGCACACTGCATAACTCTAAAGGGCGCCATTTGTACTGTAGTTTTGGGAATGGTGCCCTCTGCAGTTGTGTCTTGAAGTACATCTGATTCTCTCCTACTTTTTTCCATCTCCTATGCCAAACATAAGCCCCTCTACATTATGGGCAACAAGAAAACACTGTTGAAAGACTACTTTCACCAATGGTCAGGAGCTGAAAGTGTCAAAGAATGTCACATCCACACCTGAAATCTTTGTTCACTGGATTCTGTGAAACACTTGTCATGACTCTCTCTTCATGTAGGTTGATAATTCTGAAAAGAACATGTTTATGCTAAGTGTTGTCAATCTGTTTCTTACTTCCTTGTATAATCTTCCTGTTGTGAGGGCATCAAGCTCAGCAAAGAAATGTGAAGCTGTGGAGCAGTTATTTCCTCATGTCTCTGCATGGAGATGGGTCATGGGGGTTACCCAATCAAACCGTTGGAACATGGGTTCCTGAAGCTGAACACTTAGATGATATATTTAGAGTAGTGATGGCAGAGGGCTGTCCACCAGTCTCACAATGAGGAAACTCAAAAATAACCTATGTGTTTTGTTGTCTAGCCCACCCAGGACCTGGCACTTTGCAGGCATCTTCTGTATGCTGAATGAAGGGGTTAAAGTTAACCTTTGCAATGGTGGGATGTCCTTGGATAATTGCCCCACATTTAGTGTGGTTTAATAAAAGATATGGCCCAGAGACTAGATATATGACAATGAGCATGTCATATAAGGTTTCTTTAGGTACAGTTTACATCCACTTAGATTTTACACACTTAGATTTGTGCCTTTTCACAATTGGAATCTTATAAATCTGTACTTATCACAAATGTTTAAGGATATTTTCGGTAAAAACGGTGGATCTGTTTGAGCACTTATCATAACCAGTTTTTGAAATAAGTTGTATATGTACACGATTTATTATCAATAGATGTGTACCATTCAATAAACTATTAAAAAGAATGTATACTGAAAACCTTTTTAATTTTTATATCTTTTTCTTCCTTAGTACTCCTGGTAAAGATTCTAACACATGACAGATATTCAGCAACTTCATGAGTTAATGAATGATTCAATGAGTAAAATTGCATGACTCATTACTGACCAGAGCTCTTTGAGACATAATGTACAGCCCTCACAGAGCTTAGAATAGCCTGTAAGCTACTGTGGCTGTTCTGGATGCCTTGACAAGAAAGGAAGATATGGATGTAACTGGAACCTGATAGGTAACAGTTACTGCAATTGCATATTAAATTAAGCTATGAGCTGCCTAAAGGTCAAAACAGACGCAACTGCATAATGGATTAAGTGGATCTACTTGTCTTCTAAAAACAAAGTAAAAAAGTAAGCATATGAGGTCATATGGAGAGACCAAGAAGAGGAGAAGTTCATACTGGAACATATCCAGGATTACTTCTTGAATAACTTTCTAGGCTAACTGACTCAATAAATTAGAGTGTGTCTGCATCTATAATGAGGTCAAACTAGAGTAGTCCTATGTTTCAGGATGTTTGACTTTAACTCCTCTCAATTTTCCCAAAGAGAATAGCCTCAATTCCTTTAGAAACTCTCAGAGATTTTCAGTGTTGGTCAACCACTGCCTGCATTTCAGCTGTGCTGCCAGACTTGTGTCTTCCTATTCCATTTTCTTTTCCTTCTTACCTCCTCTGTTTTTTCTCTCCATTTTTTTTAAACAAAATTTCTTGAACATCATCCATGCATCTGGTTCTACATCATGCAACATGACAGGCATTGATGATATAAAAGTCAACAAGACATTCCCCCTTGCTCCAAGATCTACCCCAGCCTTTCGCATCTGCTGCTAAATGTTCATGCTTATAGGGTACACATTCCAGATGTGAGCTGCATGAGAATAGGACAGTGGCTGTGTGTTAACAGCAGATCTCCAATACCCTGCAGAAATGCCTGAGACATCAAAGGTGCTCGATGCCTATTTGTTAAACAAATCTAAGCTAGTGTCTTAATCTAGTATGGTCTCAATCATTCTGTAAAACAGTAGTCTGGGAATATATTCTTTCAAAAAAAAGTCTGTTGGTCTAATGTTTTGGGGCAACACAACATCCTCTATCTTTACTAAAGAGTCACAGTGATAAAGAATTGTTAAAGGCTCTGAGAAGTTCTGTAGGAATGAACTATGTTTAATCAAGCATATGCCAATTTTCCCAAGCTTATTTGACCACAGAAATGTATATTTTTAATATAATATCACATGGAACTAGTAATCTGGGGAAAAGGACTTCAGAGTTCCTTTCTTTTCAGAAGTAAAGCAAACAATGGGAAACTGATGGTGGACAGAGAGTGCTAAACCAGATCAAAGTCATTCAAAGAGTTTCACTTGTATATTTCCAGCTCCTTATCATTTGTTTCCCTCCTAACACACCATATTCCAGCCACTTCTCCAGGACCAAGCCACAGTTCCTATCTTCAGTCTTCATTCCTTCATCTCTGTTGTTTCCTCCTGAAAGAACCCCCTTTCTCCCTCATCTTGCTCCTGACTTCCACTTGCCACTTCCTTTTTAACAGTCATCACAATAAAAATATCCTGTTGCTGAGGCCTGTATCAATACTTCCACTTTTTGAATATGTGCAACAGCCATTTGCCTTTAGGAAAGCTCCCACCCCTGCCCAGTGCCCCCAAGAGGAAATCATTCCACCCTAAGCAGGTGATTCAGCAGTTTTTATTTCTATTTTTAAATATTCCCATGGCAAACATCAGTGTAGCTCTTTGTATAGTGGCTTGCAAATTGTCAATAATGTGGATTTTGGATTGAAATCAGCATTTTATTGTTATTACATCACAGCTGCCTTGTATCCTTCACAATTCCTTAGACAATTCCCTTCTTATAGCATAACTAAAAATTGGATGGTTGTATCACATTGTGATCAGAAACCAAAGTTTGAAAACTGACCTAAATCATCTCCCAAGTTGTTTACTGCATATATATATTCAGTCACTGTGTATATTCTGGTGTGGCATTTTTAAGTATACTCTTATTCTGCTCTAATTTACTGTTTTGCAAATAGCAAAAACAGCACATGTCACCCATTCATTTTACTTAGCACAAATGTGCTTCCAAAATTAAAGGGCACTTTCCTTTGTTGACCCCTGAGTTTATGGCTTAAAGTTATTACTTAAATGTATAACATATAGGGAGAAGCCATCTGTGGAATATATATGATATATCTATTTCAAGTTAAAATTCTTCACAGATTAAAAATGGCTTTTGCAACTTATAACTTCATATGTTTGTTTATTCTAATTGTTTTTCTAACTTTGGAAGGAGGAAATATTTAAAATAATGTATTAAAAAACCCAAGTCTGCAAAGTGATCCCAGCAAAAGACATTTTGAGGAAAGTTTCCTATAAAGTTAACTTTGAAAAAAATCCCAGAAGAAAATTATGTCCCATAAATGGTATGAATAGGTCTTTGAATTTCTTAGCTTATGATCCCAAAAGGATTTTAGAACAAGAGGGCACATTTTCCCCCAGTTTTAGAGAGAAAAAAAGTGTACTCATTTCACTAAGTCTTTATTTTCCATTAATACTTTAAAGTTTACAAACGGTTCTTACTTGATCCTCTCAGGAGCTGAGTAATTGGCACAGAGGTAAAAATAGCTACCATGTACGAGAGACACTGTTCTCAGAGATTTGCCTCATGGATGCGCCAGCTGTCCCATGAGACATAAATACTATTATTTTTGTTTGCAGGTGGGGAGAGTGAGGGATGGGGGAAGGTAAGCAACTTTCCTAAGGACACACAGCTAGTTTGGGGGTGGAACTGAGGTCCAAACAGAGGCAGTCTGGCCCCATAGGCTGTGTTCTTAAACAGCGCACCAGACTGTCTCCTGAGACCACAGCACTGTTCTCTCTTCACAATGCGCACAAAGGTATGCTGACCACTAACTAGCTTCCCAGGGTGGCTTCTTGATGAGTAAAACACAATGTAGAAGACCGAATCCCTAACAGTTCAGAAAATGTAGGGCCTCTTAGCTTAGGAGTATGGGACCTCCACTAGGGGCATAGTACACCAAATTATGTGATTTCTTAAGGAGTCTTTTCTTTTTTAAGTGCGTGTGTCCCTAGAAATCCCATGTGTAGATCTATAAGTAGCAAATAAAAGCCTGGAAAACCAACTGGTTTACATAAGACCACTGACCTACTAGCTGGGAGAGCTGGGACAGAAAGTAAGCCTGCAGGTCTCCAAGTCTGGTGTACTCACTGCACCTTTCCCAAGGCTTTCCCTTCCAGCGTTCACCTGACTGTGCGCAGGGGTAAGTTCTCACACTGTCCTGGCTAGACTTGGTCTCTTCCAGATCTAAGTTTTCGGATCAGAAAAATGGGGTGAACCCAGCTCATTCTATTGAGTAAGTTTTGAGAATTAATGATGCAGAAAAAAATAGTGTATGATAAAGCTATGAAAACATCCACACAGCAGTACTTTATTTTTTCCAGATTCATGGTGGTTTACTATTTTCCATCTAAGTAGATTTTCCAAGTGACTGAGCTATTTATCTCATACACACACACATCCCAACATTTCCTAAAATATTTTATTTACCATCTTTCTGAACTATACCTCTCTAGTCCTAAGAATAGATTCCCCACCTTTGGAAGGTTACCAGTTAATGAGTAGCTGAAGCAGGTTACTAAGAAAATAAGTTTAAAAGTGCAATATAAAGACAAAAGAGGAATTATGAATTCTCAGCTGGCAGATTTGGGGAGGTTTTCAAAGAAGAGGTAGCACTTAAATAGGTGTGAAAGGATTTCAGCTGGCTGAGATGAGGTGGAAGAATCTATGTGCAGGAAGGCAGGGCAGTGAGAAATGTCAAGCATGTTCAGGAACAAATATTAATTTAATAAAAAAGGACCGAGGGTAGCTGTAGTGTCCAGTGACAATGGGCTCAAAAGCCAGACTGCAGAAGACCTTGTATGACAGGTTAAAACCCAAGGACTATCGTTCACAGGCAGATATTGAGGACTGAGTGCACATGTTTTGTAGAGCAGAGCAGGGAGACCAGGTACATAGGACTGTATGCAAGTAACTGTGGGCAAGACTAGGGCAAAGGGAGCAGGCTTGGGAATGAAGGGAGAGGTGAATGGGTCTGACATTCAGGATACCCTGAATGGATAAATAACAATATGATAAGTCTCTTGTCTGAGAGGGGATCTCAATAAACAGATGTGTGTGTGTTGGGTGGAGTGTGTATAAAGGAAAAAGAGGAGGGCAGCTTGAAGTTCATTTTGGTAAAATGACCATTTCATGGGAAATACCTAGACATTTCAGAGCATCATGAAGTATTCACCTGGTTTCTGAGAACCTTTCAAAACATCTTACAGGTTTGTACAGGGTGGGGCACAAGTGGATTTACAGTTATGAGTACATGAAGCACAGTTTATTCTTGTATTAGTATTTGTTAAGTACTGTGTTATTTTCCATATGAATAGCTATAAACCTACTTTTGCCCCAATCTGTATATTATTTATCCTTTGCCCAAATGCATTTTTCTTCCTCTGTTTTCCCTACTTCAATCCTGAAATAAAACAAAACTCTGATTAATTTTATAGCATGTACACAAATAAAGTTCAGAGAAACGTTCCTCATTTCCTGGAGGGTGACGACTCTCAACTGCCTGAAGAAATGGAAAATGATTTTTACCATCTTAGGGAGAAGAAAAACAGCAATTTTCAATTAAGCTGTTTGCTCTCTGTGTCCAGAAGGAGGAATGGACTGGTTTGGGCTTCTTTCTATAAAATAGAATTAAAATTATGGTACAAAGTGGAGGACACAAAAAAGGCAAGACGTAAATCAAGTGGCTAGCACAGGGCTGGGCACAGTGTGGGTTGCTGTTTTGTTGTTTTTGTACCCCAAGATTCTGAGTATGAATTTATTAGTTCTGGAATTCTGAGGAGGTCAGACAGATAATCCCATTGGGTTAGAGGGGCAACAAAATACTCTCTCAGGATTCTGGCAACAGAGCTTATGACTACTTTTTTCTAAATTCAGGGACCTGGTAGCATGAATGAAGCATCTATTTTTTTTTAATTCGAAAAAAAATTAAGCTCACAAGAAAAGATTAAAACAGTACAAATTGTTCCCGTATACCTTTCAGCAGGCTTTTCCAGATGTTAACATCTTATATAACCATGGTAAAATTATTAAACCTATGAAATTAACATGGCTATAATTCTATTAACTGATCTACTGATTTATATGAAGTATACAGTTCTTTTTTGTCATTAACTTTACAATTTGTAGTCAAAATACTGTTTTCCAAAATTATTTAGTTTAGTTCTTATCTTTCTCATCTCTTTATTTGCAATGTCATTTATTTTTAATGCAGTTAGTTCATTTTTTGTTGTTTGTATTCTACTTGAGGTTTACCTCCCTCACAACTCCTGGTATGTATGTATGTACATATGTATATATGTATGCATTTGGTATGTGATATTCTATCTTGTTCTAAAAGTCAGGACTTTACAAAGAGGTATACTCATGAAAATGTCACTTGCCCTTTATGCCTTCCAACCCATTTCCATTTTCTCATTCCTTTCTATCCACCCTTTACCCAGTCAGTCTCAGTAGTTTCTAGTTTATTTTCCTGTACTCCTTTTTTAATAAATGTGCAGTTATGTGTATTAATTTATATGCTTATTACATAAAGTATGTGCACTAGAGATATAATAGAACAAATCCCCTAATTTTTAAGCTCTCACCCAAGGATATGTTCTTATTGATTGTTTTTAAGAGAAAGAAAGAGCGAGTGAGAGAGAGAGAGAAACATTGGTGTAAGAGAGAAACATAGGTTGGTTGCCTCTCATGAACACCCTGATATGGAAAAACAAGGAAACATTGTCACTCTGAGAATTGAACCTGCAACCTAGGTATGTGCCCTAACGAGGGTTTGAACCCACAAGCTTTCAGCATATGGGATGGTGCTCCAACCAACTGAGCCACCTGGCCAGGGTAAAACCCGTTCTTAATGTGTTCAAGCACTGAGTTACCTGAAGATATAGAATTAGAGAATGAGAGTAAGCAATTATTGAAGCCACATAAACATAAGTTTATATGAATGAAAAGCAATAGCTTAAAAATGAAATTACTGAAATTTCAGCTTAAACACCTTCTGACAGCATAGATAACAAGGTTTCTATACATTCTTGAATGATCAAAAATCCAGATAAACTGGAATAGAGAACCAACTTCTGCAAAATTTTAACTTAACTTACCTATGAATAATATGTTATAACTTACAAAGCATTTTTGGATGCATTATTTTACTGGGCATTCCCATTATCCTGTGAAGTAGTGGGAAAAGCTTTTCTAAGCTCAATTTTACATATAGACACACTGAGTTTCAGTAACTTGCACATATGTCTGTTATCCTGACCCAAGAGTGAGGCTCCTGGGAAGCAGTGCATTGTGTCTTATTCACTCCTCTGGTGCCTAGCCCATCCACCTGGTCCATATGGAAAGATAAGGAAACAGTTTCACTTTGAGAATTGCCCCCTTGTGATCCATGAATCCTTTCACCTGACCTCCCCATTTTTTCTTCTAGATTGTGGCTCAGTGTGTCTTCTACCTCTCGCCAGAAAATCTGATTCCAGTATTCTACTTAGGTCATCTCTGTTCTATTACCCTGGCCATGAGGCCAATGGAAATGTAGACCTGATTAAATTGGAGCATCCTTTGGATTTTGATAGCAAGTTTTTATGCCAAAAGGAACACAAATACCAATCTATTCATCTCAGATCTCCGGAATATCAGAGTGGGAAGGAATCCAGGGAGAAAACCTCATTTGACAGATGGAAAAAAGCTGAGGTCATAAAGCAGATCAGTAATATTACCAAGATTAGAACTCAATCTGTTCTCTCCAAAGATTGAATTCTTTCCGACCCATAAATGGGCACATGGAAAGAATAAGTCAGACCACTGAATTTACCCTTTTCAGATAAATTAGTCCAAATTCTCTCTTAGTATATAGATATGGAAATCCTTGGAAAATATGAGCCCAATTTGTCTTCTCTTTTGGAACCTGTCTCTGAGTATTGAGAAATTAAATATTAAATAATGAAAATTTGGGAAAACCTTATGCTAAAAACTGAACTGTGTTCCCCTCCACCCAGCCAAAATCTATGTGTTAAAGCCCTACTTCTCAATGTCATTATACTGGAGATGGGGTCTTTTAGGAGGTAGTTAACGTTATTACCTCTAATCTGATAGGACTGTCACCTTATAAGAATAGGAAAAGATCTCTCTCTCTCTCTCTCTCTCTCTGCCCCCTCCCTTTTCTTTCTCTCTCTGTCTCCCCTATACCACCATGTGAAGACACAGTGAGAAGGCAGCTGTCTGCAAGCCAGGAAAAGGTCTCTCACCAGCACCTGACACCCAACCATGTTAGTGCCCTGACTTTGGACGTCCAGCGTACAGAGATGTGAGAAAATAGAGGCACATTATTTAAGCCACCCAGCCTATGGCATTTTGTTTGGCAGCTTGAGCAGACTGATATACCCCTAGATTACATTTTACATGCAGTGTGGGTACATTTTAAATCTTCAACAAATACAATCTATAGTTGACTTCTTAGAGACTGAGGTATCTGGCATGAATTCGCAACGACATATTTTTTTCAGTAAGTGCTCTCCTGCTAGAATTGATATCAATGAATTTTGAATGAAAATGCTAATTGAGAGGTGGAAGAGGAAAGGGGGATGTCAGAATGAATATTATATTGTGTTCTCTTTGAAAGGGTCTGTGCTTGAAATGACAATCATCAGAATTGGGGAGTCATGAGGCAGTGATGGAGAGCCCTTGTTGTATTTCAGCAACAAATGGGCTCTCTGCCCTCCTACACTCCCATCAGTATAGAGCTGCTCCCAGTGGGACACTGGGATTCTTCACTCTGGTCTAATTTTAAGAGAATCAAATGAGGTGGCACTCTGCCACAACCCTCTGGAAACTATTCGAAAATCGAGCAGATCTCATCTTTTGAAAATGTTCCCTGAGTAATGGAAACATGAGGAAGGGGAATATACTACAGACCCCGGATGCATCTTTCAACCACAGTGGAATGCGATATGCCAAACACACTCTTATAGTGGTCAGGATGGACGTGGGAAAGAGTTGGGGTAATAGAACAATAAGCTCTGCTGTCATCTTAAATCACTTTCACTGTGAGATGCTCTCAAGGATTAAATGACACAGTGCTGGGCACGTTGGGAGGGGCTCAATCCAATTATAATCCAAGACATGTAGATATGGTTACATGGCAGCTATCATCTATGTAACAGTCTAGAGTTTTTAATGTCTAATTAAAGTAAGAAGAATTGAATTCAGCTAGGAATCATCCTACCCATCAACTTGTGTAGAATTATACCTGAGATATCAGCAGGACTTTTTCTGGATCTTGAAATTTCGATCATATTTATTTTAGCCCTTGGATTTATACTCAAACCCAAAGTTGATTTCAAGATTTCTGTGAGTTCCTAGTAAGAACTTGTTCTCAGTATTATCTCTATCTCCAGGTTTCTTCATCTATGGGTGCCTTTTTGCTCCCCATCTTGTTAACTCAATTAATTTCTATTTACCCGCAAACCTCATTATATAGGTCCTTCCAAAGATGGTACATAACTTTCTAGGGGAATGGAAAAATGTAATCAAAAGGCACCAAAGTGAATGATTTCCAAAAGTATTACATTTTACAGTTTGCTCAAAATGTTTTCAGTTGTTCTACCACCCAAATATTTTAACACATCCTCTACCTTATAATCCAAGCCTATTTTTATCTTTCTGACTCTTATCTCTAACTCTAACCCAGAAGCCCACCTCCAGTTCTTACTTTCACAGTGAAATAAAAATGTATCTTGGTTTAATTCAGTATACTGAGGAATTGTCTATTGTTTCATTGAAATCATTGCCTTTGGGTTTTTCCCTCCATTGGCCCATTCTACTAGGGCTTTTCATAAAAAAGAAAAGATAATCTTATTCCTAAGAGGAATTCTAACATCTGAATCCAAGATAAGGTAACCATTCTAGTCTGCTGTATTTTCAACTGCTTCTCTACCCTCTGATCTCCACAGACATGCAATTATCTGCACCTGTGAATAGGCTGTGTACCAAGGCTAGAGCTTCACTGAAATGCAGCCATAGATAATAAACATCTTTCTCCTTTGTCGGGCTGTGCAGCCTAACCTGGATTACTCCTTGTTTTGAAGAGAAGTTTCAAAGTTCTCTGTGAAATGCAACTTGGGTTGGAACTCTTTTATGGTACATGGAAAGGCATGTCCCTGTTTATTGAGGACATTTGCCATTTTAATTCTATCCCTAATAAATGGGCAAGGACCTCTCTCAAACTCTTTTTTTCTTTTTGCATCTGAAAAGTAGGATTAATAAAATTTATTTTGTAGGACTATATGATAAATGCTTTGTAAATATTTAATTCTACATTTCTAATGCTATTTATTATGACTTTATTGTCAATTGTTACTATCATCTTAAATTGGAATTGCAACTGAATGTTGCAGATTGAAGGTTCTTCTGGACAGGTACAGTGTGTGTGTGTGTGTGTGTGTGTGTGTGTGTGTGTGTGTGTGTGTGTTGGAGGTGCAGGAAGGGGAATGCCAAGAAATTAAGAGCATGAATTCTGTATGGGTATCTGTATTAGTCAGGGTTCCCCCCAAAGGAACAGATTCAACAGAATGGGTATAGAAATCTTTAAGTAAAGATATTCATATATATGGAAAGATTTATTATAAAGATTCGACTCACACAATTATGGAGGTTGAAAAGTCCCAAGATCTTCAGGATGAGCCAGCAAGCTGGAGACAAAAGATGAGCAAATGTTTCAGTTCAACCCCAAAGGCAGGAAAAATGTCACCATCCCAGGTAAGACTGTCCGGCAGGAAAAGTTCTCTCTTGCTTTAAGGAGGGCCAACCTTTTTGTTCTAGTCAGGCTTTCAGCTGATTGGATGAGGCCCACCATATTGTGGAGGATAATCTGCTTTACTCAGTCTATTTGAATGCTACTGTTATCCAAAAACACCCTTGATCAAATATCCAGCATAATGTTTGAGCAAGTAACTGGGAACCCCATGGCTCATTCAAGTTGACATGTATCATAGGGAATGCAGAATAATGTAAGAAAGGGTCTGGAAGAGAGAGAGATGAGGGAGTGAATCCTACCAGACTAGAAAAGCTCTAAGAGTTTTCTTAGTTCTAGGTTAACTTGATCATTTAAAAGATGAGAAAAGGAAGTCCCTGTAAGGGTCTACCATGGGTCCTCTCACAGGTTGAGAGGGCCAGCGCCCCGATGAGAATATATAACACTTAACCTACACCCCAGCTCCCTCTTTACATCTGTGCTTCTTCTTTTCTAAGGAGACTTCAAGTAGGGAATTAGTTCTTCAGAGTAAGAGTTTGTTTTTTAATAAGTAGATACTGGATGGACTGAAACATCAGTGGAAAATGTAAAACTTTTAGATTTGAGATTTCATATTTCTATTCGAAAAGTTTGGGCAACACTTTATGACTTCTCTCTCTCTGATGACTCTGAGGTTGGAGTAAGATCCCTGAGCAGGGAGGCAAGCAGGGCATGCCCCTTCATCCTCAGCAAGTGACTCACAGAATCACGAAAGCCCCAGCTTGGAAGGCATTAGAAAGGTCATCTTATTCACCACCACACCCCACATACTCGGAGGGGAGCAGCGCCCTTTTAAATATCAACACAGTAGCTGCCCAACTTGAATATCTGCAGAAAGGGAAACTGCCACCCATTTTCTGAACACTAGGCTCTTCACATACTAACACCAGCATTTCAATATGTTAGTAATTTAATTCCAACAACCATTATTGTTATCTATACTTTAGAGGTGAGCAGATTGAACCTGTGATATGAGATCTTTTACCCGAAATTCAGAACAATTTAGTTACAGAACTGCTCTACAACCCAGGTGTGCCTATTTTCAGTCTGTCTGTAGATAGTAGAGGCACAGATTTTGGTATTGTTTGGAATTGAGTTTGAATCTTCATCCTTCATTTTTTAACTCTTTAACCCTGGCCTTACACCCTGTGTCCTCATCAGGAAAAAGAATAAATTAATTAAGAAATAAAAATAATACCGAACTTTGAAAGATGTCATGAGAATCAAGTCTTTGTGGAGTGCTTTGCATGTTGCCTAACATAGTAAATGCTCAGAACATGATGGATGTTATTAGTAATGTTATATCAACCTATTCATCTGGGCCATGAATGAATGAAATTTCTGGACTAGAAGTCTCCAGACTTTCCAGCGCTGATAGTCTGTGGCTGCAAGCTCAATTCTCATAACTGCATCAGTACAGCTATAAAGCTTAAATCTAAGGCAGCGATGTTCACTGCTTAGCATCTACAGCCTTCATTCACTTTGAGAGCTCATGATAGGAGCAGGTCTGTCTTTCTTTCATTTATACACCCTCCCATGGAAGCACAGACAAAATCCATGCTACAGTGCCTCAAAGACAGCCCAAGCTTTAGGAAAACAAACAGAGCTTTAGAGTGTTCAACTCATCAAGATTTCTACCACTCCTGTATCTTGTGGGATAGATGTTCCTAATCAGAGTGAGTGACAGGCACATCCATTCAGTGCATGAGAAAAGCAAGCTAGCTCCATCTGGTGCATCTCATTCATTCACCTTCAAGAAGAGAATCCCAGTCAAAGGTAAAAACAATTCTGCCTCTAGTTGTACCTAATTATCCAGCAGCAGAAAGACACGTGACAGAGGCACTTGCCCAGTGTCCAAAAGCAGAGCAGATGTTTTCAATTGCTCCTTCCTTTGTAATTCTAGCCTGGAAATAAGAATTTAAAATATAGAAAATAATAAGAATACATGAACCTCACAAAGGGACATACCCAGCAGCAGAAGACAAACAGTGTAGGATAAGAGAGTAAACGCATTGAAAGTCATCTCATGGGAGCCTTTAGGAATTATTTTTCCAATCAGGTCAGTATCAGGGGACACAAAGTAGATTTACAGTTGTAAGTATGTGAAACAGTTTATTCCTGTATTATTATTTAATAATTAAATCACATTATTTTCCATACAAACAACTGTAAACCTACTTTTGCCCTACCCTGTATAGTAAATGGTCAGTACATCAAAGAAATAGAATTTTGATTAAAGTGCCGTCTTTTACTTCCTTTGGCCTTGTCATGGCATAATATTGAGAAAACATTCAGCCTAAAATGAATCTTAAGTCAGATAAGAATTAGCACCTTTGGGAAAAAAAAGTTACCTCTGAAAATAAATGCCACTTAACAACTGTCCTTTAGATATTGGAGACCAGAGATCATGTGCTCCCTAAGTTTTCTTGTTTCCAAACCGTCAAACATCTTGGAAATCCTCAACAGTATTTGGTGTTATAGTGGTTAATTTTATGTGTCATCTTAGCTAGGCTCTGGTACCTTTTTTTTTTTTTTTTTTTTTTGTCAACACCAGTCTCCATGTGAATGCCTATGAAGGTATTTTTTAGATGTAACATTTAAATCACTAGACTTTCAATAATGCAAATTATCTTCCATAATGTGAATTGGCCTCCTCCACCCAGTTGATGACCTTAAGAACAAAGACTTATGTTCTCCAAATTAGAAGGAATTCTCCAGAATGCAGCATAGACATCCTTCCTGAGTTTCCGGTTTGCACTTGTGCAGAATCTGGACTTATGACTGGAGCACCAATGTTACCTCTTACCTGAATTCACAGCCTGCCAGCTTGCCCTGTGGATTTCAGACCCCAAGGCCCCCATATTCCCACGAGCCAAATCCTTAAAATAAATCTCTCTCTTTCTCATTTTCCCTCCCTCTCTTTTTCTCTCTCTGCAATGCAAAATGTTTGTATAGTTGTTCTTGACCTGTTGCCCGTGTTGTGGCTAAGACAATATTAGAATTGACACTAGGCTGAAAGATGATGGAGCCTGTTTTGTTTCTCTTGTGATGAAAATGGCAAAAATAAAAAGCCCCCAGGGTAAAAAGATTTAACATTTCTAAACTATTCTCACAAATATTTTCTCAGGGGATCCCAACTTCGATCCCATAAGCTAGACGTTGACTCCATGTGATAGATGAGAAATGAAGGCCTGGGGATATAAACTAATTTACCCAAGAGACCTAAGCTCACAAGCAGTAGAACTCCAGGTCTGATATTCACCCTACCACCCCTTTCCATGACTTCCTCTCAATAAGGAGACAGAGGATCTATGGATGAAATTATTCTGTGAATATGCTCCTCAGTCATGGGAATCCCACCCACTGCCATCAGGAAAGGCCAAGGGAAAAAGCTCCCAAGGTCAGCTTATGCATTGCCTGCGGTTATTGTTCTCCACTCCAGCCTTAAGAACTCTAAGAGATCAATGGAAGCATACGTTGGGAAATAGAAGAGCCATGAGGAAATTTCACAAATTGGCTAGTTTTCGTTTCCTGTTGGCTTTTCCAGCACATTCTTGGCACCAAATGAAAGTAATGTGGTAATGCGGTAAAATGTCTCCATAAGAGACTATCCATTTAGAGATGAGGGCAGTGTATGCCCTGGCCCTTGATGCCCTGAGGGATCATCTGGACATCCTGAGGTTTTCATAGTAACCAATGTGGTCAACTTTTTGTCATATCAAATAGGTTTGCAGATTCGAGAATCTCAAAGCCTCAACATTATGACACTAACTATATTTCTGCTGCTGGCTCTCATTTGGAAATGCCACTAAAGAGGTTGTTTCATGCTTACTTGACATCTAAAGAAAATATGCAAGCTCAGCCTTGTCTTGTCCCAACCAGTATAGTTATCCATTGTGGTATGTGTTTCACAGGATTGGAATTAATAACAAGAAGTCACATCGTACCTTATTTTAAAGAAAGTGAGTGTCCAGTTTCCAAACGAGAAGACAGATTTAATAAGCTAACCCCCACATTTGCAAAGGATTCTCATGTTATGATATAACAGCAGCTATGATTTATTGAGCACCTACTATGAGCCAGGTATTTTATAGACATTATATACAATTATCAATTCTCATGACAACACTGGAAGGCATATAGGAGAAAGTTGATACTTGGTGAAGGGAAGTAACTTGCTGAAGGTCACATAGCTAGAAAATATCTAACCAGGCAAGCAAGTCATTTGCCTTCAGATCATATATAAAACACACTATTTACTATTTGAGAGGCAGCAATCCCTGTATCTAACACACACACACACACACACACACACACACACACACAGTGCAGCAATCCCTGTTTCTAACACACACACACACACACACACACACACACACACACAGACGGAGAAAGCCTTCATATTGAAATGGAATTTAAATGAAACACTGACAAAAACAGCTATTCCATCAAACAAACTATACTTTTCTTTCAGGACATAGAAATTGGCTACAGGTAGGCTGTGTTCAATTAATATTTATGAAATAAAAAAATGCACATCTATTCCAATTGATCCAAAACATTTCATCTAAGACCTTCTCTCCTTGCCACCCATCAGATATATTTCTAAAAAGTAAGTCACTAATTTTTTCAATAAGAGAGCACAGAGCACATACTCTGGTAGGAGATGTAGTTCTAGGAACTACGTACAGATGTACAGGGCACAGCAGGCTGCTTTCTAAAGGAGCAACAGTTACTAGGTGACACAGACTTTTAAAGTGACAACATCAGGTGGTGTCATTAGCTCCAGGGGAGTGCCCATGGGGCCTATGGCAGCAGAGAGGAGGGCCATGTAGTCAGCCATAGGAAGAGGAGGAAACCCGAAGCACTTCCAGAGCTTGGCCAAATGCAGGGTCCCCTTGTTCTCTCATCCTTATTCTCATTCAAGGAGGCCTTGAATTGCTTGTGGTTCTAGGTTCTTCTCAGAACCATAGGGCCATAGGATTTGACAACTGTGTGGATCATTTCAAAATCAGATTTCTGCTTTTGGTCATAGGATGAGCTAGAGAATGGAAAAGCTCTGCAACTACACAACACTTAGAAACCCTAGATGTAATAAGAGAGGTCTGTTTAAATACATGGCTGAATTCAGAAGAAAATAAGAGAAATTTATAAGCACCAAAACACCAGAGAAGGAATTGAGATCCAGATAATGAGCAAATAGGAAGGTGGGCCCCAGGGTCTGGAAGGATGTGAGGGGCTGTCGTTGGGGTCTTGGTAATGCAGGGGTTGGGATGCAATACCCCCAGCAGATGCGGGGAGAAGAGTGTGAGCCTGCTTACAGATGGAAGTTGAAATTGAGACTTCTGCATCAGGCCACGGCTCTCAAAATTCTATACTTCCATTAAAGGTGGATTCTGTTTGAACTTTACCTCCCGACTAATGGTATCAAATCTGACACTGTGGAGCCAGAGAAGTTACAACTCAGCCTAAAGTATGTTGTTATCTCCTTTTCATGTAAATACCTCTACATGTTCTGAATCATTTTCCATTAAAGAAACCTTATCGTTCTTATCCTTGGCTCTTAGATGAAAAAACAAAAAATTGAGAGATTTCATAATGATATGAAATGCTTTTTGATAAACTTGTCCAAATGCTCATTACAAAGGTTTGTTCCAATTTACAGTCTCTCCAACTGTGTTTGACAAAGTCCATTGCTATGCTTCCTTATCAACCTCTGGTAAAAATACAAAAAATATTTTAATCTTTGCCAATCTGATAGAAACTGGAAAAAAAAGTATCCTTTTAAATTTAAGGTGCATGTAATTGTCTTTCTGTGAAGCCAAACATCCCTCCACGTGTTTCAGCTGTGGCTGTCTCACTTGTGAATTAGCCCTACATGTCTATGTTTCAAACCCCACTCTTCAGTCTGGATACCTTTCTTTTTTCCTTGTTGATAGTTCATTATACTCAATATTGATGCAGCATGCATGTTTCAGTGTCTGATACCATTTTCAAAGCTTGACTTGCTATTATCCTTTTAATCTTTACAGTGAATCCTATAGGGTATGTATTATTGTTCCCTTTAAATGGATTCAGAGAGGTTGACTAACTGGTAGAGCCAGAATAAAGATCTTGGGGACTTAACCCTGGTGTTTGATACGTCTGCTGATTCTCCCTCATGTTAAATTATTTCATGGTGTGCTTTGCAATCAAAGATTGTGAGCTCGTCTTCAGTGAGGTTTTACCTGAGAGAATCCAGTGGGAACCGAAACAAAGACACGTCCTCCCAGAGATTTTGATTTGCCTATATTAGACATTTTGGATGTTTCATTGGTGATTTTAAATAATATTATTGAGATATAATTTAGATGCTAAAAAGCTTACCTGTTTAAAATGTACAAAGCAATGGTTTTTAGTATATTTAGAGTTGTGCAGCCATCACCATAATCTAATTTTAGAACATGTTGTTCACACCCAAAAGAAGACTCACATCCATTAGTGGTCACTTCCCATTCCTCCCCAACCCACTAATCTACTTGCTGTCTCTATAGATTTGCCTACTTGGAACATTTCATATAAATGGCATCATACAGCATGTATTTTTGTGATTGTCTTCTTTAATTTAAAATATTTTGTATTTCTCAAAATGAGGATTAATGGACAATGCCAGTTATTTAAATTTAAACCTCAAACCCACATGATGCTCAAGTCTGTATTTATGGAGTCTGGGGTTGTTTCTAGTTCCAGTTTCTTATTCCTAGTGGGAAGCCTATTGCTTAGCCAAGTATCAAAAGGCACTTGGAGGTCACAAAACCCCATAAAAATAGAAAAGGGACTTACACTTGCAGTCATCCTCATTCTAACCAGTGTATCATTAATAGCAATTTGTTTCTGTGGGAAACTTGGGGACTGGGAAATTACACCCTAGTCTAGGGTATAGTGTGTTATCTCCTTCTTTAAGGAAATATCTCTGCATGTTTCTGTCATTTTTTATTAAAATAACTTTACATTCTCTGGGTCCACTGGTATCTTCCTAATGATTACAGCAATATGATATGTGTGACGAGCACATTGTAAGAATACAGAATATGTCAATGATATAATTAGCAGATTAATTACAGTGATATGATAGTCCTGAATACAACCCTTATCCAACAATTGGTGAATACCCATTTGTTTCTCATTCCTTCCTTTGTTAGATAGTCATTTATCTTCTTTTACAACAAGTCACTCTTGCAGGAGTATGAACTACGTTACTGAGTGAAATCAAGATCCTTAGCCCAACAATCTTAAGGTCCAGTGGGAAGTATTTACTTTTTTTTTCAATTACATGTGGAGCATTACACAAATTATAGCTGTAGAATCTAGCTGACCAATTAAAGATAGGGCAATAGAATATTAAAGTGTAATGTCACACGCAGAATCTTGGAATGCTCCACCCAGATCTTCCTAGGCCTGTCTCACCCTTGGCCACTGCCCAGCACAAGCAGAGAGCCAGAAGGACCTGGGCCTTTATTTCTTGGGGCAGCACTTACCGATGACAAATGGGTGTAGCTATGTGCAAACCGAGCTCCCTTGCCTTGCAGTACAAACTCTGAGGGGTAACATGGTCCAGAGCTCTCTGTGGGATCAGACTGAAATGGGGACTTCACTTGAAGTCATATCTTTGATTTCATCCCACCCCTCTCCTGCTTCTCCCTTATCAGTCTCTCCTGGGAGCATTTCTTTAATAAATACCATGTGTATGAATCCTCATTCCAGACATTGCTTTTGGGAAAGGTAGACTAAGAAGAGCATTGGTAAATGGTGGGGCCAGAATTTCTTTCTCTGATTTCTGTATCCAAATTTCATCTCCTTCCTTTTATATCATGGAGGGAGGGAAAATAAGACTCAGAGAAGTTCAAATATTTTCGTAAAGCCATGTGTCTTGCAAGGGACTCAAATCCAGTATTCTAAAATCCAGTGATGTGGGCTGTACCACATTTTGACTTTTAAAACTTATCAGAGGGAAGTAAGTTTATATCAATGAACTGCAAATTTATGTCAATGAACTGCAAAGGTTTCTCACAGTTTTGCAATTAATATTGTATTTATATTTGGAATCTCAGGTTCTCCACCTATGAAATTAGTACACTCCTGCTTTCTTCAACATCTTTTTTCTTTCTCTTGTATTAAAAATTAAATGGAATAACACATGCAACAAGAACAGGGCTTGGCACATAGCTAGATGCTCAGGGTACATTGTCTTTTATTAGAGAGCCAGGGAAAAGATAATTAAACCAAATAAGGAGTCCTGTAACCAGAACTGTTTTGACCAACCACAGGATTCTCTTGAAGCAAAGCCTCCGTTTCTGGAAAAATACTAAAAAAAAAAACAAAAAAAAAAACACCACAAATAATCCTGTCAGTTCCCCATACATAATGGACTCCATGACGTCTCTGTGGACCTGGTGGATAAATAATGGAGGCTGTTGTGTTCAAAAGATTTCTTAATAAAGTCCAGCCCCTTCCAAGAGAAGAAACACCATGGAAGATGAGCATGCCACATTAAACCTGCAGTGAAACAGCCAGCCCTTCTAACTGCTAACTAGGCAATTCTCAGGGGCCGGCAAGGAAATCCAGAAGGACATAAACAAGAAGTGAACCAAGTACGCAATTGGTTTTTCTGTTCTTTTTTTCCTTCTGTTTTGTTTTGATGTGTGTGTGTGATATTTATTTATTTTTATTTTTATCATCTTCAGGACATTTGTACGCAGAGGGAGGAAAATACCTCTTGAATGAGATGTTTGTAGGGAAATTGCAAGGGAGAGGATGCTGGCTTTGACCTAAAAATGCCCTCTGAGGATTGGGGTGGTTCAGACTGGTTTCTCATGTTTTTTCTGCTCCCCTAATGGAAGTAAAATAACAACATGAAATAGAGGGGATGGAACAGCCAGCAGGAGGATAAATACCAAGGAAGCGATGTAAACACAGCCCCCAATTTCCCCAGCGAGTAAGAGAATGAGGAATGTGTTATTTATCTGTCTTTGCAATCTGCAAAGCAGAGTATGGAGCTGCCCTCCTTTGGGAATATCTTCTATAAATAATCAAACAATTGCAGGATGGGAGTTTGGGATGAGTGAAAGGAACCCAGGAGACAGGGGATTTCTTCAGGCTCCAGGTCCTCAGGCAGCTCTTCCAGGAATCCTCTCTGGATCCTCCCAGGCAGTGAAAAAACAGGAAGCACGAGCACTTTAAAACAGAGACACTTGAGGAGTAACTGACTGCTCCCACTCCCCTTTCATTTAGGTTTAGAAAAATTGATGCAACTTACAGCTAATTGACTTATTAAGATGGTCCTGTACTTGCAGGTGAGGATGTAGTGTGGGTTTTGAAATTAAACCATGCAGGCTGAACTCTGCCTTTATTACTCACTGTGTTACTGTAACTTCCCCAAGCCTCAGTTTCCTCATCTGTAAAACTAATAATAATTTCTACTTTAATAGGATTACTATAAGAAACAGATGTGGTAATGCACATGCGTTCTTAGTGCAGTGCCTAGTGTATATTAAGAGCTCCACAAAGCCCTGAGATTAGTGTGTTTGTTGGCATTGTTGTTAGTCATGAAATAGAAGTAAACTCTAAATTAATGTTTTCAAATCCACACTTCTCTCTGTCATTTCTAATCTCTTAAGATTGCATTTTTTTCCATAAATTTCATTATTCCAATATATAATACACGATGACACATATGTCATGCAATTACGTAATAGGTTGTGTGTGGTGCTTCTCACACTAGGCCTCGGATCACACAAATCCAATATAGTTCAATCAGTGTTCGCCAGGTAAACAGGGACCTATTTCACCAGATATAAAGAAGACAAATGGATTTGCCTTGGCCTGTGGAGTCAACCCTCTTTGATAAAGTGTTTGTTGAATATGAATTGAACAAACCTTAATCTTTTTTTAGAAGAGACAGGGCTAAGATGATAAGGGAGGGACTTGAGAGGGTTTTGCAGGTGGGCTGACCACATGAGCAATGGTGGACTAGCTGAACTTATTCATGGAATAATCTTTAATCTTTAGGCTTCCTCTGGAAAGTCACTTCTTCAAAGATACTTTCCTCAGTGTCCCAGTTCAATAGAGCCCACCTTTTTATCCTCTTTTGTAGCATCCCACAGTTTTCCTTTGAAGTCCATTATTATTTAAACTAAATATCTAATCATGTAAGTTGTTGGGAGTGGAGTGGGATGTACGTGTTTTCAATTAACAGCAGTCTCCTCCGATTAGGCAGTAGTTTGTCCTCTGAGGGTAGAAATCAAGGCTGTTTTTACTTGCAGTGGTCCTCAGTGCTTAGCACCATGCCTATGTGACACATTGTGTGTGTCATTTAAATATTTCTTCAGTGAGTCCCTGGATGAATGAATGAATACATGAAGAGGACAATCAGGAGACCCACTTGCATGAGGAAAATGTTGTGATGGAGACAAAGGGAGATGGGTGAAGAGTAAGACAGGCCTCTCTGCCCCTGTCCCCACAAGGACCATCAATAAGTTCCTACTCTTCTCTGGGCCTCCTTTGTCTTTTCTGTAAAAGGATTAGAACTAAGGCTACTATATGTGTTATTCTAGGTTTTTATGCTTCTCTAATTCTTTGGTTGGAAGTTTGGCATTATACTAACTAGTACCCATTTGCAAGAACACAGATGTGGCAGTAGTGCTTATAATATGCAGAAAAAGGATAGTAGAAGGATTTCTTTCTTTCTTCATTGTATAAATGCCCATTGAGCACCTGCTGTGTACAAGGTTTTAGGGGAGGCAGAGATGAGTAACATATAGCCTCTAACTTGGAGCAGCAGAAATGGACAATGAAATAGAAAGAAAAGGATGAGAACTGAGAAGGACAAGGAGAAAGAGGAAATGGAAGAGACATAGAAGAAGAAAAAGAACAAGGAGGAGGAAGAGGCATAGGAAAAGGCATTTTATTGAATGTGGTACCAAGTATTTCGCACATCATATCCCATTTACAAATGCTGAAGCTGAGGTTCCAACAAATTAACTATAAAGCTATTGGTGGGACCTGAATTATTCTGAGTCTGACTGCTTATGGTCTTGACAAAGGGGTCCAGAAAGCCCCCAGGCTGCTGAAAACACACAGGTGAAGAGGCAGTTGCAATGAGGTGGTGAGCGCCTTGACTGTACAGTTTGCATTTCCAGTCTGGGTCCAAAGGTCTGCGCTTGTATTCCCCTGGGCCTCCCTCTCAGTGTCTCAGTCTGCTCATCCTTGCCTTGCCCTTGTTGATACCAAAAAAAAAAAAAAGGAAAGAAAGAAAGAAAGAAAGAATGAAAGAAAGAAAGGAAGGAAGGAAGGAAGGAAGGAAGGAATGTAACTGTAGAAAGAAAGACTATTTTCCCCAAAAGGTACAGACAGAGAAGAAGCTTGCAGAGGCATGGGCCAAAGACAGGGTGGGGAGGTGGCAGAGAGGGATCAAACCGAAGCCTGAAGCATTTTGGCTCCTCTTCTTCATTCCTCTTCCCCTTGTAGCTTTTAAGTTTCATTCACTATTTCAGTGGGATTTGGGGATTGGATTGAAGTTGCAGTAAAAGAGGTGCTGGAGGCAAACTGATTTTTCAGCTTCCAAGGAAAACAATGATCCTAATCTGGCCTGCCATAAGCCTTCCCCCACAGTGGAAATTCACTGGGTTCAGTGAGCATTCTGTGGAGGAGACACATCGCTTTCTGTGACTACACCTTGCCCAAACTTCTCTCATTTTATTTCCCACTGGTTTATGAAGCATCTACCCATCCTTTACACACCCTGCATTCATAGAGCCCTTACTAGGAGTCCAGTGCTCAGCCAAGGGCATTAGATACATTATTTCATTTAGTCTTCCCAATGACCCACAAGGTATATGCCATCATAATCCTTATTTATCCTGGAGAGTTACATAACCTGCTCAAAGTCACAGCTGTGGAGAAGAGGAACAAACATCTGAACACAGGTGTCCAACTTCAGAGCCTGTGCTCTTAACACCATATTACACAATCTCTCAACCACAACCCCTGTGTGTTCATTACCATTCTGTCCTTTTTATAAATCTTGAAACCAAGGCACAGAGACCTGAAACCATCGGGCCCAGGTTACACAGCTTGAAGGTGGCAGAGGAACAATTTGAATTCCAGCCCATGCGATGCCACCACACCAAGCTCTGCATGGAGGGCACTGTGCCAGGGTTGAAGGTGACCAGTGGAGGTTTGCGTATCAAAAAGAACACCCTGGCTGGCAGGTGGGGCGCCACCCTGTGCAGGCGGTGTGGACTCTGGGAGGTCAGGGCTTGTCGCAGCCACAGTGGGGCAGTGTGGCTAGTTTCCCTTTGCCACTTCTTTCTCCTTTCAGAATGCCTCCATGTTTTCAGTGCAGTCTGACTTCCATAGTCCGATCAGGAGGTGAAAATGTGCAATTTGCCTGCAAATACTGTATTTCCCTAGGGAACACCAGAACCTACATTTTTAAGGGCTCTGAAGTAGAAATCATGATCAGGCATGGACTCTTCATCTTCACAATTGCTACCAAATCACATTTGACTTTTAGAGAGGCTACTTCCTCTTGCTGGGTGTTAGTTTCTAAGAAGTATTAGGTAAGGGGATTAGATCAGACTTGAGCAACTTTTCAGAGTGTGTACCAGAATCACCAGGTATGTCTGTGTGTGTGTGTGTGTGTGTGTGTGTGTGTGTGTATGTATGTGTTTATTTGTGTACGTTTTCTTTTTCCTAGGTTTTTCCTCTCTTTTTAAATTTTAAAAAAAATTTTTCAATTAGTTCATGTTCAATATTATTTTGTATTTGTTTCAGGTGTACAGCATAGTGGTTAGACAATCATTATTTGTGTATGTTTCCAATGCACCTTCCTACAGCCCCTACCCAGACCTATTGATCTGAACTTAGAGTTGATGTGTAAAAATGTGGGTTTAAAATAAGCAGCCCCGTGATGCCCACCAAAATTGGACTAGTGGATCTACGATTCATTGATCCTCATTAAAGTTAGCAAAAAGGAAGAAAGAAAAGGAGGAAGGAATCAAGCAAGTGAGCAAAAGGAAAGAAAGGAAGGGAGAGGAAGAAAGGAAGTTAAACTTCCAAAAACTAAATTTTTTTCTTTTGAAGATATGGAGAAATAAATAAGGTAGATGATGGGTGAAGAGGCAACAAGTAAGTGGTCATGGATTAGTGAAATGTCATGTGTGTGTATATACATTGATATATAAGACAAATTCATATATGTGTGTGTTCATACATATAGGAATATATAGTAATTGGCATGATATCCAAAGCATAGGAGGGCACTGTAAACCCTGCTTACTGGCTGTTTCACTATGATTTCTCAGTGACCGTACACTTGGAGCCTCCACTGCTGATTGCCCCCTGCTCTCTCACCCCTCTGCAGGACTGGTTACATAAATTGCACGCCCCATTGCTAAATGAAAACATGGGGCTTCTTGTTCAAAAATGATCAAGAATTTTCAAGATGGCAGTGGCAAAGCACTAAATGAAGCACAAAGCCCTAATCAATGCAGGTCCTCACTGCACGGGTTGTACATCCCAGATGCTGGCCCTGCCCCTGTTAGGATCGGTCATGCCCTCCTTTGTCTTGTCATAGCCTTAGATTATAACAATAGCAATAAGAAAAATGTCCTTCACACCACTGTTTACTCCTCATGTATAGAACTCTGGTCCTTCTTTTAGATTATTAACTACGTGAGAACAGAGGTGGTTTGCTGTCTTGGTTGTAGACCCTCACACAATGCAAAGATTCACATCACCACTGATGAATGGTGTTTGCTGGATTGACTCACAGGAACAAGGAGAGGAGAGAATTACAGGTGGACAGATGCATTTGAACCAGATTCTAGAAAGGGTTCAAGGCTAGGTCTGGGAGTCTAGACTATATCCAGTGGTCAGTGAAGGTCCATTAAGGATTACTGTTTTCCTTCATGTGGCTTGAACAGAGTGTGGGCACTTTTTTTTTCTCCAGTGACTCTTGTGATATTGTGATTTATAATAATAAATATATATTTGGTCTTTGTCCCTTTTCTGGCACAGAACTCCTAAAACCCTTGGAATATTTTTAAATTTTGTCTTTTGTTTCCTGTTGTTTTTATTATTATTTTATTGTTCAAATACATTTGTCTCCACCTTCCTGCCACCACTTTCCCCACTCCCACCTACCTCCCTCAATCCTTTCCCACTTTGGCTTTGTCCGTGGGTCCTTTATACCTGTTCCTTGACTTGACCCTTCCCTTCCCTTTCCCCGCCACCCCTCTTCATTCTGTTGGTTTATTTTTTCTTTCTAAGTTGCTGGTTATATTTTCCTTAGTTCTTTGTTTTGTTGTAAAACCCTTGGAATTTTTTAAGTGACAAGAGCAACAAAGACATCTTTTATGTTAATGAGGTGGCTTTTGGACAGAAATTAAGAATGGAGCTGATTGCCTGGAGAATCAATCCTGTGATTAGAGAATTAGAACTTTTAGTCTCACTTCTGGTCTCATCCCCTGACCTCAGGGGAGGAGAGAGGAGCTGCAGATTGAGTTCAATCCTTAATGGCCAGTGATTTAATCAATTATGCATATGTCATGAATTCTCCATAAAAACCCATAAAAAGAATTGGGTTTAGAGAGCTTCTGGGCTGGTGAACACCTGAAGATTTAGGGAGAATGGTACACTCCAAGAGGGCATGAAAGCTCCCAACCTTTTCCCAGTACCTTGTTCAATGCGTCTCTTCCATCTGGCTGTTCCTGAGTTATATCATTTTAAAATAAACTGGAAATCTAGTATGTAAAATGTTTCTCTATGTTCTGTGAGTTGCTCTAGTGTTTAACAAACCCAAGGAGGGGTTTGTGGGAACCTTCAGTCTATAACAGGTTGGTCAGAAACACAGGTAATAATCTGGGCTTTCTGTTGGCATCTGAAGGGGGAAAGGTGGCAATCTTGAGGGACTGAGCCCCTAACCCTTGGAATGTGTTGCTATCTTCAGGTAGATAATATCAAAATTGTGTTGACTTATAGAACACCAAGCTGGTGTTGAAAGCATTGCTTGGATGTATTGAGAAGTCCTCCCTTTACACACTGGAAAATGGGTCCAGGGACCCCAAAACACTCTGATAATTCTCTCTTCCCTTCTCCTCTCCTCTCTCTTTCTCTCTCTCTCAATAAGTATGTAATGCATGCATTATTTATTTTTGTCTGATTCTAACTGGCATAGGGGTCACTTGAAAAAAGTATAGGATAGAACAAGTGCAAAGAAGAATATAAAAATTGCCCATAATCCCATATGAGAACTGTTAATATGTTAGAATATTATCTTAAAAATCGTAAATACATATACTATTATATTGGACTCATTCCAGAGATTTCTTAACATCCATTAAGTTAATAAGCCCCTGCTGCTATTAATCCTGAAATATATAACACAATGCTGGCCAAATAAGGAGCAGCTGGATCCCCAGTCTACTTTGCAATGTTGAGTGTCCTCCCTTGTGAGTTTTTAAAAACACTTATGTAGCAGTTACCATGAGCCAGCACTGTTCTCAGCATTATTAACACATTTAACACTAATAACAATTATAAGGCAGCTACTGTTATTATCTTTATTTTATGCATGAAGAAACTGAGAGTACAAAAGGCTTAAGTAATTTACCCAAGTTCACATGTTAAAGTGCTCATATTTGTTACCATTTTCCATTTTCTTTATAGCCTCCGTTAAGGATAGTGTGGGTATTTAGCATAATAGTCCTTCATGAAAGATGCCCATCTTCTAATTCCTGGTGCCTGTAAATAAATTACCTTTCACAGCAACAGGGACTTCTCAGATGTGATTAACAAGGACCTTGAGATGGGACATTTACCCTCATAATTTGGGTAAGTCCCGTGAAATCACGGGAATACTTATAAGAGGGAAGCAGGAATGTCAAGGTCAGGGAAAAGATTTAATGAGAGAGGCTGGGGTTAGAGTGATATGGGGCCATGAGCCAAGGAATGCTGGCAGCTTCTAGAAACTATAAAAAGCAAAGAAACAACTTCTCTCCTATAGGATCTAGAAGGAATTATAGTTCTTCTGACACTTGATTTTAGCCCTGTAAGACCCTTTCTCAGATTTCTGACCTCCAGAACATTTAGATAACAAACCTGTCTGTTTTAAGCCAGTATGTTGGTGATGATTTGTTATAGCAGCAATGGGAAATGAATACAGGTGTCATTTAGGATTTATATCCTATGTGTCTGAGTGTTAAGCAGGGCCCCGAAGTAAACTTCACAGGTGCTACATTTTAAATGAGAGGCTATCTAACATCACTCTATCACCTCATCTGGTACTAAAACACACATACACACACACACACACACGTTCAAGTTTTTGTGTTTTTTTTTGCTTTCCATTTATTATTGCTTGAGAATTTACACATGTCATTGAATATTATATACCAAGACCTTTCCTGATGTCTTTGAGTCTCAGCAGATGTTCCAAAGGCCCAGATTACCAGTCACCACCTGTTAATATAGCACAGAGTAAGAGCTGAGGGACTGGTTTTCTGAGAGGATGGTAAGAAGCTAGGAAAATTTCTGGGCAAGTGGAATAAGGAAACCGCAACAAGAAAATTAAAACAGGGCCAAACAGTTTAAGCAACTCAACAGCCAGCTGGTGAATCACAAGACCTGATAAAGGTCTCCTTTAACCGACGACACTTGAAAGCAAATGGTTTGTATCTCTCCTCCCTTACCAGAGAATTTGTAGCTTAAATCTCCCTGGTCTGGAAGACAGAGAACAGAGACCCAATTAATGCTGTTTGTGCCAGCTAAACCCAAGGACAAATGAAGTCAGGGGAACAAATAACAAAAACCCCATTAAAAGCCAGACAGACCCAAGATAGAAGTAAAACAGTATAGCAGACCAAAGAATATCTCCAAACCCCACTATGAGCTCATTTTGACACATCAGCATATTAAAAATATACCTAGAAAGCTGATGAATATTCTACTGAAACCCTCCCCTGAGATTCTCATCTGCAGACAAAAAGATAAAAGGCCCCCAGGAGAAAGACTCAGAACAGGCTCCCCCTAGAGCATGCCCATGCTCCTTCCTAGCATGAACTTTTTAATTCCTCCCAAACTCTAAGGGTCTCAAAGAGACTTGCAGCCAGGGGAGCAGCGGGCAGCAGCAGCTTGACCTGGGCTTACCCCCTGATCCTGTCTCCCGAGCCCCCTTTTCTCTGACTTCCAGGTGAGCTAACAGCAGCCTAGCCTTGGCTCACTCTCTTCCTATAACTTTTCTAGGGAGCCAAAGTAGAGCACTGCCTAGGCCCCCTCCTGTTAGTTCTTCCACCCCAAGCCCTTCCTTTGTTTCACTGTCCTCAGCTTTAATAAACACCCTCTCAAAATCACCTGGACTTGTGTTGTGAAATCCTTCCAATATGAAATGAAGAACCCATGTACTACGGGTTGGCCTGAGGCAGACTCGCTCCGGGCCAGTCCCTGCCCAGTAGCAGTTTTGCAACTTTGCTTATTCCCATGTTGTGGATAGAGGAGATACTAGAGGATAGATTCAGAGATAGGAGGAAAAATCATAATTATACCCTGGACATAGTAAACTTGGAGAGAGAAACTTGACTAATGCCTGAAAGGGCCTACCTGAGAGAGACTAGCTGAAGGAGTCTTTGGCAGGTGGGAGTAAAGGTGGATTTTGGATTCTCACTTCCCACCATGATGTTCTCTGGGTCCCACAAGGCAGTAAACCTCCAGGTGTCTCTATTCAAAGAGTGCCTGCAGGGAGAGGAAACCCAACAGGGACGATCTAAGTGGGATAGAGGGATGGATCGCAGGGCTGAAGTTTGGTAAGAAAGATTCAGCAAGAAGGGCATTGGAATCAGAGATTGCCGAAAGGGAGAGTCCTGGTGATGATGGGTCTGGAGAGGGAGAAAGCCTAATAACTTCTGAAGTACCTTGCAAAGGAAAGAGCCAGGCTTTGAACATCTGCCACATTTAGCCCAATGTCAACTTTAAATTGCGCAGGTCAACAGGGCTGCCTCTATCCCTAGATTACCTTGTAAAAAGTTTGCTGAAAGGCACACCCTCCTTTTGGAGGTAGCACAGGGCTAGGTAATAATTTACAAAAGTGCTCCCTTCCCCTAGGTGGATGCAGCATCATACCCAAAGTACACAGCTTCCCAAGTAGAGTGAACAAGATTCCTTGCTCCTTTGGCTTCATGTCCTTGTTCATTATATAACCTACACAACTGTACGTGGCAACCCTGGTGGGCAAGTAAGACATCCTTATCCTCTTGCCTCTATAACGTCAGCCTGCTCCCCTCTCCATTCTGGTAAGAGTCAAAGGGAATGAGTAGGGGAAGAGAAATGGATGGGGAAATAGACGGGGGAAGAGCATGGTGGGGAAGTGAGAGGCTGATGAGAAGTCTCTTTATTCGGTCTAGGTTTTTCAGTTATGTTGACCAAAGATTGGGAAAGGAATTTTCTTCAATTGGCTAAGATTGCCTTTAGTTCTACACTGAGCTGGAAGATGAGATATATGCATTAATATTTGAGAAGAACCAGAGAAACAATGGGATTGCCCTGAGATACAAACCAGCAGTATGGAAAAACTTTGTCTACAGTGTAAGTCAAAGAGGTATTGATGAAAAAAGAAGAGAGTTACTTTCTATTTGTACCTACAGATCAGTGCATTCAATAAGCCAGTTACAACTATTGTGAAATTGTGACCTTTAAACATATGATGAAGAACTCTATCAGAAATTACAATGTGTTCATAAGACGGTGGGAGGAGAGGTGCTTGCTTAATGAAGAGGTCGCCACATCTCTTCTTCCTCCTTTAGTCACAGCAGGTCCCCTGTCATATGCTTTATTCACTGGGCTTCTTGTGATATTTCACTGAAATGAAGATTGCAGAGTTAAAAATATTGAAATACCACTAGTTTAAGATATAATTTTTAACAACTACATATAACTAAATAAACCTTTTATTATAGTTGACTGTGTACACATTTAACTATCGCTGCTAGACTGTGAGATTCTTTTAAGAGTTGAAACTTCAATTTATTTATTTTTATATCCACAAGAGTGCCTAGAACATAGGAGTTCTCTATATGCTCACCAATGAGGGAATGATTTTCTCTGACCTGCTCTGTTGGCATTACAAACTCAATGACAATTTATTTTTTGTCTTCAGGTGGTGATAAGATTCCAGCATGATAGGAAGATGGGCTATATTTTAATCTTTGTATTTAATCACAGGAAAATAGAGCTTAGATCTGCATTCTCTCGAAATACAAGGTTCGGTTGTACTCAGGTAAATAGCCAACAGCCTAGGCGATGATAACTCATGACTCCAAGTGTCCGCCAGCACTGTCACTTGTAGCAGAAAATTGGTGATTTCTGACATGAGGTGGAAAGTTATTTTACGTGAATTGATGCTGGATGGCTCCATGTTTACTAAGCAAATGCAGAAAGGCTCGGCGCACAGGAAACATTTAGCGCTAAGTGAGCTGACATCGACTGGGCTGCAGGGCAGAGGTTCGCAGAGGAATGTGGAAACAGAACATGCCAGCGGAAGACCAAGGTTGTCACGTCAGAGGAAGCCGGGAGGCCTGCCTTTTAGCCTTTAATTCCTGTGGGATGCCTTGGTAGAGGGGGATCAAGAGGCTCAGCCCCTGGGCTGGTTGTGGAAAGCAGGTGTGGAATTTTGTTCTTGTAATTGCTTTCCCTCCAGATTCTCCGGCCATTGTGTAATGTGGCCTGAGGTTTGCCACCAACCCACTCTATGACCTCGTGCCAATTGTTCCTCCTCTTTAGGCCTCCTTTTTTCATCTGCGCAATGTAAAGAATCAGACTGGCACTTTTAGTGATTTTTGAAAAATATAAATGCTAAGCTTAGTGCTCAAGAAATGTTTCCTTAAATCCTCACTAAATCCCTGCAATGTGGATCCTATTCATTCCATAGATAGGAAAAGGGTGGCTGAGGGAGAAAGACTGACATTCTCAAAGTTGAGCGACTATGGCATGAAGAAATAAGCTTCAAAATCTATGTGTGCCTTACATTCTACTATTAGGAGAGACCCTAACTTATACTTGAGATGCACTCATTTTTTTAAAGAGTGAAAAACATATGAAGTTATAAATCTAATGCCTGAATTCAAATTTAAACTGATGTTTATTTATCACGGACGAGGCATGGGAATCTTCTGGGCCTTAATTTTCTCAACTGTGGGCAGCAGAGTAATGTCCAGGCCCTAACTCCCAGAACCTATAAATGTATTTCAAGGTAGTATGGTGAAAGAGGCTTTACTGGTGTGGTTAAAGTTAAAGGCTATTAAATGGGGAGGCTATTCTAGATTAACTGTGTGGGCTCAATCTAATCTCATGAGTTTTCAAGAGGGAAAGAGGAAGGTAGAAGAGTAGGCAAGAGAGATACAGTGAGAGAAGGATTTTAACACTCGGTTACTGCTTCTGAGATGTGGAGGTCTAAGGGAGGTCCCTAGCAAGTAAACAGAGATCCAGTGCTACAGCCACACGGGGCTGAATTGGAGTCTCACCTAGACTGTCCAGGAAGGAACAGAGGCTTCCAAAACCTTCATTTTAGCTCTGTGACTCATACTAAGCTTCTGACCTATACACTGTAGGATAGTAAATATGAGCTGTTTTAAGCTACTAAATTTATTGTAACTGTTACAGCAATAGAAAATTAATGCATCACCTCTACAGTGAAAATACCTAACCAGGCAGCGCCAGAGTGTTTTTTATTACTAGGGAAAAAGCGAGACAGGCTGTGATAGTGAGAGAAGGTGAACTCAGGAGAGACAGAGAGACCAAAGCAAGTGACTGTTCTGCCTGCAGAAGAGGAGGGTTCTGAGAACATCCTGAGAATACAAAGCCCTAAAGCAACATGGGGCTGCAGCGTTTCTTGAAGCTTGTATTATAAGAGCACTTTCTGCTGGACACAGTCTAAGAAAAGGGCATCATACCTTATTTTGGAACTGATTTAAAAGAAAAAAGTTCAGAAATAAACTCAAAATCCCTGGCCAGAGACAAATTAAATGTGACAAGGAATCTCTCAATTGCTTAAAATCCATCCTAGTCTCTTGGGTAGTGACACGAAGCCTGAATGGAATTACACTGGATGAGGTTGCCAGACTTGGGAAAAGACAGACACTAATGAATTCAACATTATTCAGGGGAAAAAAAGTAATTTTCTCTAGTTTTTGGGAAAAAGAAATAATCTGTAGCATCTATTATTATCCTTAAGCTAACTACTCTTAGCAGTAATCCTTTATTGGCTTTGAACCTAAGTGTCTGGGGATCTAAAATTACTAGTGGATGTTTCTAGACAGTGCCGCTCTTACAGAGAGTAATATTCAGTGTTCTGAGGTCAGGCAGGGAGAGCCCAGTGGACCTTGGCCTGACCACTGCAGCTCCCTGCCTTTTCTCACTCAGTCCCTTCGCATTTACTCCCCTTGGCCACCTTCTCAACTGGTAAAACTCTACTCATCCTACAAGAATCAGTTCAAATAGTACCCTTCTCTGTAGCTTACTGAGTATAATCTAAGTGCTTACCACCCTCAAATTTCATCTTAAATTTAGCCAAGTTCATATACTCGACATTCTGTTTGATATCTGCATTTAAAAGCTGGAAAATGTTGATGTTCAAAATGCTGACCCCCATTCCACCTCCAACATATTCTACTCACAGTAAAGGGGAGTCACTGCCATCTCAGTAATTGGGAACAAAACCAACTCAGCTGTTAAAGCCAGAATCGTTGAATCATACATTCCATCCTTCTCTTCAGTAGCATCAAGCCTTTGGTCAGTTCTTAGTGATTCCCCATTCATTATCTGTTTTAAATTGGCTGCATTCCTAATGCCATCACCATAGTCCAATCCACCATTATATCTTACCTGGACTGTTGATTAGCCTCCCAGCCACCCCATCCCCTGCTTCCTTTACTGTCCACTATAAATCATTGTCTACACAGAAGCTAGGGAGATCTCATAACATAAAATCCAGGTTCTTTCACTCTTCTGCATAAATATTTTTGTGAATGAATAAACCCACCAAGCAGGATTAAGTGATCCCTCCTCTGTTTCTTCTATAGCACTTTCATTTTATTGACTGCCTAGCCTTTGTGTAGAAAGCTGACTCTTGGTAATTTCTTTGAAATTTCTATGCCAATTGCATATCCCTGTATCTTTACACTAAGCCTTTCTAAGGTGATAGATCTAGCTTAGTGAAAACAATACTCAGGTGGGAAGGGCATATAGTATGAGTAAAAAATCCAACAAAGTGAATGGAAAGAGATATACACAGAGTCAAACAGAGAGGCAGCAGTGACAACAGGACTGGAATCTAGGCCTCCTGACTCCTGGTCCAGTGCTCTCTGTACCACACTTCACTAATCCTTGGTCATAAAGGCATCAGGCAACAGAATCTTCATCTTAGTGAGTGACATCACTTCGCAGTTCTAAGAGGGCCACATGTCATTTCCTTTACCAAACACCCAATTCTGTGCTAGTTTCCATTCCAATTAGACACTGTCTGGAAAACATGAAAGGGTGGAATGTCTTCACACAAGACCAGAATTCCATGTTGGTTAAAGAGAAAGTGCGTTCAAAGCATGTAGGTTGTCTGTAAAACACACACAGGTGCTCAAAAGGGTGTGTTCTGATGGAGAAGGATGGAGGTTTTGGAAGTTTGTTTAGTACAATGGACATTTTTTCAAAAAATGTTTGTAGAAGGTGATCTATGAAGTATGAGAATGAGGTCCAGGAAGAAATATGTCTTATAAGACCTTTGGTAATAAAGGAGTACTAATTTTGTGTGTTTCTCAATGATCATATTATGATGTTTCCAGTGGTGAAACCTGTCACTGAGGTTCTGACAGGACACCCCCCCATGCCTGTTACATGTCATCTCCACATGACCCTACCTTTGCGCTGTTCCACCGTTGTGGAATCCTGCAGAATGGATTGAGTATGAAAAATGTGAATAGAGACAGAACTCAAGGAACTTAGAATAGCAGGAAAAATAATGCTCCTATGGCATGTGTTGTTAAAAGATAAACTGAGGTATATTATAATTTTTAAGAGTATATTTGAGCAAAAATTGATTCAAATCAAGCAGTGCCAAACAAGAAGCAGTCAAGAGCATTGTATCAACAGGAGCCTAGGGATAGACTTGAACAGAGAAAAGGTGGAGGCAAAGTAAAGCTTACAACCTAGTTGGCTGTTTGTAATTGGTTGTCCTCAATGATTTTTCTTTCTTAACCATGAGGCATTTACAGGCTTAGATTTTCGTTGGCTTTTTTAGGCCACTCTGGCATTAAAGTCCATCAATCTAACAGCTTCCTTGTTTAATTACTTTAACAATTTCCCCCTTTTGGTCATCCAGTCCCATGGGAGAGATCAAGATCAACCAACAATTTGGTATTCATGCCACTTTCAGTCACCATCAGAGTTAAGTTACTCTGGCTTCATTGTGAAACTCATAGGTGATGATGTCAGTTCCTTGAAAGAACTGTTTTTGCCACTCATCTCATTGTTCGTCTTGTTTCTGTTTTTCCAAGCACAGTCTGATGTATAGCTGATGGATGTGATCATGAATTTAAGGCCTTTGAGAGAACATAGCACACCAGAAACACCGCATGATAACTCTTAGCAGGATAATACCACAATATGAAAGCATACTCCTTAGCCAGGGACCCCATGAGCCAAAACAACTGGTATTGGATAAATCAAAGAGTGTAACCAAAGGGCCATCAACCTGTTTTATCCAGGAGCTTGTTTGTTAATTTCTTGTATTTAATACACTACCAGAGGTATTGATCCAGGTACAGCAGGAAGTGTTTTCTCTGACACAGACTCTTTCTTGTTCAGCCAATAAGTAATCTAATGCAATTCCATGATCTAAGGTTACTTTAGCCAAAAAAAAAAAAAAAAAAAAAAAACCCAGAGAATTTTTGGGTATAGTTATGGCCTTATCAGTAGATTTAGCAATAATTGCCAGAATTAAGGAGAACTGGCTTCTTCTGTATGAACAGAGACAAAGCGAGTAGCAAAAGGCAAAAGGAATGAAATTTTCCTGTTAGAGATGAAGATCTAGATCCATGATCCTGGGAGAACTGTTCACCACAAGATGCCGTCTGCTTCTGTAGAGGAACCTCCCTACTCAATGTTAATTTTATATCTCCGGCTGGTGTACAGACTCTGAGTCTAGAGGAACCCTTTTCCTTGGAGGATGTGGGCCTCCCTGGAGCCTGGCTGCCATTTGGGGAGGAGGACCTGGTGTGGTCCATTGCAAGGAGATTCAAAGGCAGTATTTGTTCTTAGCGATTTCAAGTTGGAAGTGTGCGGGGAACTGGTAACATTAGCCTCGAGAGCTGTTGCCAAATATTTGTGGAAACTAGAAGAATTCAGGATCCATTTCAGATTATAGATGTATAACAAAACCTCAGAGACAATGAACAGGACTACAGTCTGATAATCTACAAGGTTGCGTTATAATTTTCTCCTGAAATACAATTTTTTCCTCTACAATCACCCTCATTTCTATCAAAGATAATCACAGCAGGACTAATTTGTTTGCAAAATAAGTACAGTCTCAGTAAACTTGGCCTGATTATTTACATTAAGTGTAGCAAAAATAGTGATTAACCATACAGGCTCTTTAAAAATCTGCTTTGTTGAAATTTTCATAAAAAAATCTTAGATTGGATTTTTAAAAACCTCTCTAGGCTGAAAAGCCAAACCAAGAACTCAACATCAGACTTTGCCTGGAATATTTATAGATTCGGGTGAATTTCTCTCTTCTTCAGGTCCCTGGGATGTCCAGGTTCCTGGGCCTGCCAGGAGGTGATGTTAATTTACTTATCTGGTGAGGCTGCCTGGAACCCTGAGAGCAAGGTACCCCACCAGTTTTTCTGAGGGGCTTTTATTGGCTCAATAAAGTCAACCTTACTTCCTTAATACCATCTGATCATATCTGATTTTATGAACATTCTCAAATGTGACATTCTAGGCAAAGCCTTGGTAATGTTCCCAATGTTCCCAATTGTGTCCTATTAACTAAGGACAACAGATTGTTATTGAACATTTCTGTAAACAACTATTTTGTGATGAAAATGAGAATACTCAATACATTTCTGAAGGGCTCAGCTAGGGAAAATAAGTGTCTCAATTCTGTTTATAGAGACATTCATTACAAAATTACGTTAAGTCAAAAACCATCTAAGAGAAAAGAGAAAAAAAAGACTTTCTTAAATCTGGGAAAATAAAACATTAAGAAACCAGTAAAGTTTCAAAACTGAAAACAATCATAATCACCCTCATTAGCTTATTCAGTCCCATATTTTTAATTCTTATTCTGCTTAAATTCAGTTTTCCCATTAGTCTGGGAATTCTTATCCAGTTCAGTTTTACAATATTAAAGTCAGAAACCTGTATTTGAGAGTACTTGTCAGAGTTCTTTCTATAAATCTTTCTGAAGATGAAGAACCTTTGCAAATGTGTCAGAGTAAAACAATAATTGTCTGTAAATGACAAAATAATTTTAAAATGGTCATTGTTAAATATCTGATCAAAGTTCATTTGATAAGAAAATGTATTTATTTCAATGGCATACAATATATTAGGATAATAATTAGACAAAGAGAGTATTGACAAATTTCTAATATTTTTAACTAATTTATCTAATCTGTATATTAATAATATATATCCATATACTTTATCCCATTTCTTATTTGTCAATGTTTCCCATATAATTTAACATAGCAAATAAACTTAATTATTTTAACATCTCTCTTTTACAAGGCGAGAAAGAAATCCTTTCAGCTTTTCCAAGGACCCTCTGGGACACATCAAAGTTACTTTAATCTCCAAAAGGCTCTATTTAGAATTTGATTTGGGGAAGTTGTCAAAATGTCAAAAGGTTTGAACATTTGACTAAATGGGATCTCAGCTCATTATGAATATTAAATTATCTACTTATTAAGTACAATAGCAATAGAAGATTTTAAAGGCAAATACAGAAAGCTGGCTACATAGCTGTGAACACAAGTTAGCTCTTTTAATATGAGAAGACTAAGTTTTTGTAAGTAATCAAAGACCTGATAAGTACCACATGAAGCACACAGTCAATTATTTTGGTAGGACATACAGTCTTTGCTTCCCAGGTACATTACCCAAAGGGTTGGGGGGAAGGGGAACACACACAAAAAAACCCCAGAATAACATTTTTCAGTGTCTAACCAAAAGCAGGCCAATAGTTCAGGAAAACATTGCCTTCTTAACAGAGAGAAAACCAACTATAATTTTGTACCACTGTACTTTTGATATTAAAACTTTCTTCAAAATCTTAAATAAATTCATTCTGATTTTAGTCAGCTTGGCCCCACAGGAAAAAAAAATCCTTTTCCAAAATCTTTTACAACATTTTTTAAACATTTGAGGTTGGTCCCATGTTTTTCTCTCTCCTTCTGAAACAGTCATTCAGCTTTCCTTAACCACTTTTTCATACATAGTTATTTCCTTTTGCCCATATTATTTTTAAGTAGCTTTAATTACATATATTGATTAGAATTCCTAACCATTAGCATGTCTTATTCCTAGTAAACACTAAGTAGTAAGCAATTGTGAATTGTCTGTTTCAGTAACACTCTGTGGATCGGCAAATTTATATACACTTTACAATTTCTAGAAGTCTGTTCTTTCTCAGAGTAAATTTTTCAATGTGACACAAAACATATTTACTGATAGACCCAAATGCCTTTAGAACATCTATAAAAGGAAGCTCAAACTATATATACCTATACCTAAGTTCAGTAATTAATGTTTCAGTATTTTATTTGTAAATAATATAGATATTCACTGATTACCTATCATTTAACTTATCTCAGTGTAACTTTAAGGTTTCAAGTTACCATAAAGGTTTTTGACAGTATATTTTTAGATATATGTTTAACTTTTAGTGAACCTTCAAATGTGTTTTCCAAAGTCATTTACTAACTTGTATTCCCACCGTTAGTTCATGAGCATTCTATTTCTTCCACATTCTCGCCAACACTTGGTATGGTGGTCATTGTATTAGCCGATCAGATGAGTGTATAGAGGCAACTTGTGATTTTAATTTGCATTTTCCTGGTGACCAATGATACTAAATATCTTTACAGTTACTTATTGTCCATTCCTATATCTCCTTTTGTAAAACATCTGCTCAGATGTTTCACCCACTTATTAAATTGGGTTGTTTTATTTTGCTTATTGGTATATAAGAGTTCTTTATATATTCTTTTATTTTTTATTAAATTTATTGGGTTAACATTGGTTAGTATGATTATATAGGTTTCAAGTGTACGCAACTGTGCTACATGATCTGTATATTGCATTGTGTGCCCTTCAAAGTCAAATCACCTTCAATCCCTGTATATTTAGCCCCCTAACCCTTTACTACTCCTTCACCCCTTTCAATCTTACAACCACCGTTCAGTTGTCTGTGTCTATGAGTTTCAGTCTCATATCCCACATATGAGTGAAATCCTATGGTTCTTAGCTCTTTCTGACTGTCTTTGCTTAGCGCAATATTTTCAAGGTCCATCCATGTTGTCACAAATGGCAATATTTCATCTTTTCTAATGACTGAGTAGTATTCCATAGTATATATATACCACATCTTCTTTATTCAGTTGTCTATCTAAGGACACTTTAGTTGTCTCCATGTCTTGGCTACTGTGAATAATGCTGCAATGAACATAGAGGTGCATATATCTTTGTGAATAAATGTTTTCAGGTTTTTCAGGCAGATAACAAAAGAGGGGTTGCTGGATCACATGGTAACTCTATTCTTAATTTTTTGAGAAACCATCATACTGTTTTCCATAGTGGCTATACCAGTTTATACTCCCAACTGGAAGGTGTTTTTAAGTATAATTATTGTTTAAAAGTTCATCTATAAATTTTTATTTTACTCACTTCATTTAATTTACTGTGGTTAATTATTATGCTTGGATTTATCATAAAAATTCCATGAGACATTAAATAGCTAACCATAATCTTAAATTATCTTTTTTGCTGACAAATTCTGTAGCAGAGATAACATAAAATTATTTGACTTTTAGGAAACCCTGAATCAAAGTACATTTAAAACATATAACTCTAAAGACATGCTTGTTTTAATTAAACCAACAAATTTAAATAAATTTTTATTTACCAAATATTATCCAAGTTCAAATGAATTTGAAAAACAATTGGATTAGTTTCTATATTTCTAAAGTATACTTGATTTACATAAATATTTGCCTTTAAGCCAATTAAAGTTTTACAAATTAATTTTTGCAATGCTATCTTGAGGTATAAAAATACCACATGTATTCATAGACATACATGAACATAAAGATAAATTCAGAGATCTTAGAGCTTTTGTTATAAATTTTTAGTCATAATACAGGTACAATAATGCAACATTTTTTTTGCCCTCTGGGTACATAGTTTCATTTTAGCTTAGGGGAGAAGGCCTTTCAAGAGTTTCTATCAGGCTCTAAATATTAGCTTCCAATTTGGCCAAATTCTGAACACAGAGCTACTTAAAAAAAAAAAAAAAGTCCTTTTGAATATCTTGTAGTGTCTGCCTGGATAAACAGTACATATTCCTGGCATAAATGAACAACCCCATGAACACAAGTAGGATCTCCCCAGAGGGTGTAAAAGATACCATCCTCACAAGATCAAGGGCCATGCCCAAAGATAACCAAAAGAAAGGCAGACTTAGACATTTCCTCTGAGAACTGGCAATAGTTGGGAGGACCTTAGCTGCAAACTGCATGCAACCTACATTTCTGCCCAGCCATGTCTAGCCCCATGTGGGGTGCTACCTACATTTCTGTCCAGTGTTATTTTGGGGGCCACCAACCTGATAGTTGCCAAGACAGTGTCTAAGGACAGAAAATGAGGCAAGTAGGCAAGAGCTGTCCTTAGGGGAAAAAAAAGATCAATAACCAATGATTTTCCTGTCAATCTGGATTTGGAATGTGAAGTTATTCCTTCCTATCCCAACTAGGCACAACTTTGTTAATATTCCAGGGTGACATTTGCAGGCTCTGGAGCAAGTGAGGTGTCCCAGCAGGTCTCATCCTAGTCACCAGAAACTGTAGAGGAGGAAAAATAATTTTTTCATTATGCTTTGTGGTATTTGCCCAAGACCCCCTTTCCTCTAGGGCACCTGGTAAAGAGATAAGTTTATCTAAAGTGGTTAAAAGTTCTCCGCTGTGGCCACCGTAGATTATCTTTGGTATGGTTTACCTACTTATTAAGCCTTGAAAAACTTTTATGCACCTGAGGCTTCACACTGGACCCAATCCTGTTTAACTTGGATCCACTGCGGTTCCTAAACTGGCCCCATTCCGACCCCAAAACCCATTTGGTTTTTAAGTTGGATTCAATCTGACATGGACCAGCACGAATTTGAGGTCAGACCCAGTCCAACTCTGCCAGTTTCCAGACCCAGAAAAAGGAATGCTCAGACTTTGTCTGAGTGCTCACGACGGAAAAGCCGAGGAGCAAGGATCGGAGAGGGACTCACGCGCCAGCCCCAGCAGCCATGAGAAAGCAACGAGCCCGCGCTCCACAGGTACCTGTGCCTTGTCCCTTTTTGCTCCTGAGCACCATTGGGATCTCTTTAAGTTTTCTCTTCTGTCACCAAACTTTTAAAAGATAGACTGGAAACAGGGACATATTACAATTTCTAAGTGTATTTGAGCAAAAACCAATTTGAATCGGGCAGCGCCAATCCAGAAGGGGTTAGGGGTGACTGTCAACAGGAACCGGACAGAGACTTCTATCCAGAAAAAGTAGAAGCAGCATAGGGCAGCTGTCGATGGGCTGTTAGCTTAGAGTCTCGTTGGCTGTTTATGATTGCTTGACTGGAGCATTTTATTTCTTAACTTTGAGCCATTGACAGGCTTAGATTTTTATTTGCTGGTGAAGGCTACCATGGCATTAAAGCACCTCAGACTAATGGCCTCCTTGTTGAATTACTTTAAGTGTCCGTACCTCAGCCAGATAGAGGATAATAGAACTTTGGGCTACAAACTTGGAGACAGTTCCCAAGTTCTCCTCCTGCTTACCTCAAGCGAGTGACTCAAATTCTCTGAGTGTCTGAGTCTTCACTTTCAAAATGAGAAGCTCAAACTAGACCAGAACGCCACAGAACATGTTCCATGAAACATTGTTTCTCACATGCCGAAGTACAGCATCTGTGGTAAAGTGAGTTTGGTAGATATGACGACACACATAACATTGGATGATTCATGATGCCTGTTAGCTATCAAGAGCCCTGATGAATCCTTGAGCAGTGAAACTCATTTTTCCATGAGTCACTTAAAAGCATCCTGTAGAAACAAAGTCTTACAGAATGCTTGGGGGAAAGACTGGCTGAAATACTTTCCGACATCTCCTTGGGACTTAATCCATAGTGCTGTGGAGAGTACACCATGCCTTGTAGACTTGAAGTTCCAGATAATTAACTCACATTCAGCATTGACACTTTTCCAGGATTTTTTTGTTTCTTTTTTAACCTTAACTTTCCTCTCTTAGTGAACTGTTCCATATATTCACTTCTTTTATGTGTATTAGTCAGGACCCTGTTAGTCTAGTAACAGGAACCTAATACAAACTATTAAAAGAAAGTAATGGGTTGAGAATAATAACTCTTACAGCTTCAAAGAAAAGTTCAAGCATAGTATAGCAGAGCAGATTATCTGCAAAGATAGGCATCCGGGTCTCTTATTTCTGTGTCCTCCTGACACTCTAAAATCAGGGAGTAGATTCTATTTCTCCTACCTTTGATTCTGACCCAAACTTGTGATTTGCTTTGTCTAATAAAATGTGGCAGAAGTGACACTGTTTCACTATGGGCTTAGCCCTTAAGAGTTGTGATCACTTCCTTTTTGTCTCTTCTGGTATGTAGCCACCATGTAAATAAGCTGGAGCTAGACTACCAAATGGTGAGAAAACACTGATGGAGAAAAGAAGAAAAGAGAGAGGGAGAAAGGGGCCCCTCCCTTCTCATGGATGAGAACCGAGGCTGTGAGTGAGGCCCCTGCGCCATGCTAGCCCCAGCCAAGTTCCCAATTGATCAGATCTCCCTTACCAAACCCAGCCAACACCACATCGAGCAGACGAACCACCAACTGATCTAAAAATTTAAGAAATTTTAAAAAATGTAAAAGATCCCATCCTCACAAGATCCAGGGTCACACCCAAAGACAACCAAAAGAAAGACAGACTTCAACAATTCCTCTGAGAACTGGCAATAGTTGGTAGGACCCGAGCTGCAAACTGCATGCAACCCACATTTCTGTCCAGCCATATCTAGCCACATGTGGGGTGCTGCCCACATTTCTGTCCAAGTTATTTTGGGGGCCACCAACCTGACAGTTGCCAAGATACCTTCTAAGGACAGAAATGCCATGCTCTATGCCATCTGTGTTAGAAGGTATATTATGTAGCACTAGATAATTTTAAAAAAAATTAGTACAACCATTACAAAAAATATAAAATACATGGAATTAGCCCCAGGCAGAGGTTAGGAGGGTGTTGAAGAAACTGTTAGTGGAAGATGTTGGAAAAGTGTGAAAATTGCTATTGGAGACTGGAAAAGGGTAACCTAATGGAAATGTTATCACTTACAGTAAAATAGAAAATTTAAGGAAAAAATGGATCTAATGAACTTGTCGATCTTGCCAAGGAAATTTTCAGGAAGAATATTGACAATAATTGGCTTCTTCTACCTGCTAAGGTAAATTAAGAAAATGGAGAAATAAATTAAAACCTATTTAGTGTCCAAGCAGAATCCAGAGAAAATATCCCCAACCTAGGATTCACTGGGTTGGAAAATAACACCATTTCTCACTCCCACCTACTCCAGCTCAACTAGGCTTAGAAAAGGTAAGAAATGGTCTCAGGGAAAATATCAAATCCTGGGCACTGCCAGTGAAATGTGAGGATGGGGTCACAATAAAATCAAAGCTGCTGTTGTAAGACCCATTACTAAAACATCAGAAATTCTTAAATAATTACATTTAAATTTTAGATAGTTCATAGTTATAAGAATCTTTAAAGTATTCTTATACTTTATTCTTAGACTGTGGGATTATCTAATGGAACAGATTATAACTTGGTACATAGAGAATCCACAAATTTATTTATTTGCATTAGTCTAATTGACTCAATCTTCTTGTAAAAAAATTCTATTGTATGTAAATTAACATACAATAAGATTTGTCAATTTTAGGTGTACAGTTTATTGAGTTTTGACAAAGGAATATAGCTACCTATCCACCACTAAAACCAGATATAGAACATTTTAACAGCCGCTTAATAGTCAAAACCCTCTGCCCAAAAAATATTTGTGACAACTATGGATTTGCTGTCAGTTGCTATAGCTCTGCCTTTTCTAGAACTTCTTACAAATTGTAAAAGTATATAGCATGTAGGAATTCCTGCCTGGCTGCTCTTCCTTAGAATAAACTCTTAAAAATTCATCAATGTAATATATTGATAGTTTGTTCCCCTTTATGGCTGATTGGGATTCCACTGGTATGAATGCACCGTAATTTCTTTACCAATTTACCAATTAATGGGCATGAGTTATGAGTTATTTCTACATTTTGACTATTAAGCACAATGCTGCTGTGAACATTTGAGTATAGGTTTTTGTGCAAACTTAGGTTTTCATTTTTCTTGGATAAATATTTAAGAGTGGGTTTTCTGGAGTATGTGATAAGTATATATTTAATTTTATAAGAAATTGCCAAACTCCTTTTCAAAATAGCTCACCATTTTGCATTTTGTATTCCCACAAGCAATGACTACGAGTTCCATTTACTCCATATCCTCACCAATACTTGGTATTGTCAGTTAAACTAATAATAATGATTCTGTATCTATATAGTGGTATCTCCTTGTTTTGATTTACATTTCTCTAATGACTAAAGATGTTAAACATCTTTTCATGTGCTATTGGCCATTCTACTTTTTTAAACATTAGGCTGTTAGTTTTGTTATTCATTTGTGAGAAAGGATATAATTTATATAAATCCTTTATCCAGATGTATATTTTGCCAATATTTTCACCCTGTTTATTCTGATTTACCTTCTTTGTTTCTTAATAATGTCTTTCAAAGAGTAAGTTTTTAAATGTTGATAAAACCCAATTTAATTTTCTTACTTTTGGTTAATATTACTTGTCCTACCCAAGAGATATTTGACTAAACAAATGTCAGAGACTTTTCTCCTATGTTTTCTGTGAGAAGTTTTATAGCTATAGCTTTTATGTTTAATTCTATAATATAATATATTTCAGGCTAATATTTGTATAAATATTTATATACTTATATAAATATTTTAATTTTTATATATTAAATAAATGGATTTAATTAAGGTCAGAATTTTTTAATCATATATCTCCAATTCTTCTAATATTGTATATGCAACAATTATTTACTTATTGAATTTCCTTGATACCCTTTCAAAAACATATTGACCATGTATGTGGTCAATATGTTTATAGGTATAGGTTTTTGTGCAAACTTAGGTTTTCATTTTGAGTATGTTTATTCATGAAATTTTAATTCTGTTGCATGATCTATATTTCTTATGCCAACACTACACTGTCCTATGTCTTTATCTATGTTCTTTTTCTAATAACATTTTGGCTCTTCCAGGTCATTTGCATTTTTATATAGATTTTATAATTAGCCTATCTATTTTTATAACAAATCCTGCTGAGATTTTGATTGTGATTGCTCTAAATCTGTTCAATGAGAAATATTGTCATGATGAATTGTGTCTTCTCATTTATGAACATGATATAACTCTCTTATTACTTAGGTCTTCTTTAATTTATCTCAGCAATATTTTGTTGATTTCAGTGTATAGTTCTTGCATATATTTTATTAAATATAGCCCTAAATATTTTATAATATTGATGCTATTGTAAATGGTAAATGATGCTTTAAATTTTTTAATTTTCAGTTTTTATTGTTTAAACATACAAGTAAATTGTTTTTCAGAAAGTAAAATACCGAATTGAAATTCACACAACATAAAATCATTTTAAAGTTAACAATTCAGTAGCATTTAATACATTCACAATGTAGTGCAACCATCAGTTCTATCAAGTTTCAAAACATTTCCATTATTCCAAGGTAAAATCTGTTACCCATTAATTAGTTTCTCCCTATTCCCTTCCTCCCCCAACACTGGCAACCATCAATCTGTGTTCTGTCTCTATGGATGTATTTATTCTGAGTATTTCATATAAGTGAAATTATACAGCATGTAACTTTTTGTGTCTGGATTTATTTTTACTTAGAATAATATTTTCAAGACTTACCAACATTGTAATACTTCATTATTTTTTATTAATAAATAATATTTCATTGTATATATATATACCAGAGTGTTTTAAATCCATTTATCTATTGATGGGTATTTGATCAGATAGTTGTACTTTTTGGCTTTTATGATCAGTGTTGCTATAAACACATGTGTATAAATACTTATTTAAATACTTCTTTTCAATCTTTTTGGGTTTACAGCTAGGAATGAACTTTTGTGTTTAAATTTTTGAGGAACCACCAAATTACAGTGGCTGAACCACTTTTCATTCCCATAAGACATGTACTATGGTTTCAGTTTCTCCATATCCTTGCCAGTGCTGGTATTCATTCTTGTTCTCTCTTTCCTTGTAACTCTGTCTCTTCCTCTGTCTCCCCTTTCCCCCCCCCCACCTCTCTTACAGCTATCCTAGTGAGTATAAAGTGGTATCTCATTATGGTTTTGATTTCCATTTCCCTAGTGACTAAAGATGTTGAGTGTCTTTTCATATATTTATTGTTTATTTGTATATTTTTGTATACTATATATATTTGATGTGATAGTTTTTAAATAAAGAGACACTTTAGAAAAGACAGATCAAAGTCCAAGTGGGATAATACTCTGTCATCTCTCTAACATGAGCTCAATGGTAGAACAAAATGTAAATTTGGGGGCAGTCAAATACATAAATTATGCAGAAGTAGAAAATGTCTCAAACAGGTCTTGCATTCTGGACATAACATTCCTTCATACACTTGGTCACTTGGAAAATATTTACTAAGTAGAATTAAAAAAAAATACAGTTTGTATTTAGAATGATGGATTCAAATTCCACCTCTGGGATTTGTAAACTGTTTGATTTTGAGTAGATCAGTAACTTCCTCTGGCCCCAACATTATTTTCCTTGAGGTGAGAATATTTATACCTCTTAATAGAATTGCAATCAAAATAAAATGAAATCATGTTTGTAAGGTTTGTAAGGGGCTAGTTCAAGAATAGGAACACATGAAATTGTTTGAGCTCATCTTATATGAAAAGAAAGTTTGGATGCAAAGATGGAAATGATACTTCCTTTGTCTTTGAGTACCATATACAATTGGGGTAGGAGAAATCTTAAATCATTAGAATACTGAACAGAAACACCCAGATAAGCAGAAAGTTTAGGTTGCAGCCAGGATCTAGGGCTGACTTCACTTTCTTCAGAGGGAGAAAGATGAGTGCTGTTACAGTAGGAGGTCGCAATTACATGTAGATTACAGTGTGCTTTACCCATGGACAGATGGCCAAGGGTGAGTTGTCACTATGACATGATTGGAGTGCATCAGGCATGTAAGAGTTAGTCTTCAAATGAGAAACTGGGATTAAAAGAAGGAGAACCGTTGAATTAAGGTACAGTCAACAAGTATGTTTTGGCAGATATCACTATGAAACCATAGCTTTCTTTACTGTTGAGTCAAGAAGCAGCTTCAAGCTCTTCAATGACTTCAGGATCAAATAGAAACTTAAAAAAATAAACATTGAGGTCTGTCCAGAAAGTATCTAGGCATGTAATATGAAAAATAGAGACATTTATTAGAAGAAGATACAAGATACAAGAAACATACATAGGACAATGACACCTCAGTCCCTTTCAAAGTAGGCACCTTGAGACCTCATACAGTTCTCCCAGTTGAGATCAGCTGCCCTGCTGTGTTTTCCTGAACCTCACCAACATTCTAAAATCTCTTCCCTCTCAAAGGTGATTTTAGTTTTAGGAAGAGAGAGAAGCCACAGGGCACCAAATCTGGGCTGTAGGGGGGCTGAGTCACCTGGGTGATTTGATGTTTCACCAAAAAATTCTGCATGAGATGTGATGCATGAGCAGGCATATTGTCATGGTGAATCTGCCAGTCACCAGGTGTTCATAGCTGCAGCCTTCTGAATCATCTGAATAGTTTCTGTGGAGGGATCTTCAAGCTTAATTCACAATTTGATGCAAATTTGTTGCTCTACTGGCTCAGTCATTTTGAGTACGACAGCCACACAGTACACCTCACTCAATGACATCTACCGCCCCCACTGACTAGTACAGTGAAGTTGTCATTGTTCACGCATGTGCATTCCAGTCCACTCACCATGTCTGTCAGCTTACACCAATGTTGTACAAACTGTTCTTGTTACATTAACAATGGCTGGACTTTTTCCAGACAAACCTCATATTTTACCTTTTGTTTTAGATATAGATGGGGGTGGTAAGTAAAATTCCCACTTAGTTACAAACTTCAGATAAATGACAGTGGCCACATCATTCTGTAGAGGAGGTTTCTGAAGTTTTCTTCAGGCTCTCAAGAGAGAGTACCATTAGCGGTGCCTGGTCTGATGTATTTTTAGAGGACCTGGAAAAGCATTTTTGTCCTTAACTTATCTCTCACAAAGCCTAACATCAATATAATTTATATATTCAAAATGACATGCACAGTGCTAAATTTATAGAAAGAATACCCAATTTATTGAGTAACCATAGATATGAGGATGAACTGTCATAAAAGAAATAAAGAGTAATATCTCAGTTTGTAAGAAGACTGTCACAGGGTACTCTAAGGGAGTAACAAATGAACTGAGCCTTGGAGAAGGAGAAAGAGTTTAGGAGATGAAGAAGAACGAAAGGCATAGTAGTCTAGACAGAGGGATTGTCTGAGTAAAGACTATAAGCCAGAAATACCAGATGTATGAGAGATGCCTGGAAAGGCCAGATCTGCTGGTACATAAAGGGAAAAGCAAGAAGTAGGATGGATGAAGCTGGACAAGTAAGTCAGCTAGGGTCTTGATTGTCATGCTAAAGGGTTTGTACCATTCCATAAAGATAGGCAGAGACAAATATACTTGGAAAAATAAATAAATAAATTTTAAAAAATAAAAGAAAAAAATGGAAGTGAAATGATCAGAATTGTGTTAGGAAAAAGATAGCACTAGTCACAACACCCACTGATGCACTGATTAGAAGGAATAATTCAGGGGTGTCCAACCTGTGGCCCGCAGGCCACATGTAGCACAAGATGGCTATGAATGTGGCCCAATACAAAATTGTAAATTTGCTTAAAACATTATGAGATTTTTTTTGTGTGATTACATGTTGCAATGTATTTAATGTGTAGTCCAAGACAACTCTTCTTCAAGTGCAGCCCAAAATGTTGGACACCCCTGGAATAATAGGTTTGGAAGCAGTAATCTGGGTTTCCAGTTCTTCCTTTGGGCCGAAATCATTGCACAGTGCTGAGAAGACAGTTTCCTCTTTCTGGGTCTGAGCCTCTTAAAATGGGAAATGATTGAGTTGGACAAGATTATTTCATTGTGTTCTTACAGATACGATGTTTTATACCAATCCTTTGGTAACTGATTTATTTAATTATCTGTCCCTCAATTGCATCATATAAATGATAGCCTCATCTCTGGGTTTCCTACCATTTACAAAGAAAGTGCATGGTTTAAATGGTTACAAACCATTCTGGAGAATAAGAAAATACTCAAGTAAAGATGGCAAGTCATTAGTTTGTTTTTGAAATAAATACCCAATGTAAAGTGGGGTAACTGTGTAATATGGCAAAAAGATAGTGAGGATAGAATTTTGTCATGCTTTTCTCAATTTACAGGTCTAGATCTAAAGAGGTGTGAGACATTTTCTAGATCTCTAGTCTCAGGTTTTTATTTTTTTTCTTCATAACTTATGTGTTCTATGAAGGTATCTGAGGGATACGTACTGCCTGGTAAGAGGATGAGTCTTTTTCCCCCTCCAATCAGAGCAATTCCAGTTTTATTTATTTTTTTAGTCTTGGACATCTCTTCTTTCTCCCATTCATTCTTCTTCCCTTTCATCCTTCTGTCCTTCCTTTCTCTTGTTTCATGTGATATATCCCCTTATTAGTCCATGTTACTCTTATACAACTGGCAAGAATGCAGCCTCATCTCTTTAACAACAGAGGTATACTATTTCATTGGCCTTTCTTAGAGTATAAGAAATGTGGAGTAGGGATGGTAGAGAGAATTGCTCTCTCTTCTTCTATCTCTCTTAGATCCATCTTACTATCTCACATTTGGGCCGGCCTGACAATGAAGCTAACTAGATAAAGGCACATGGATAGTGAAAGGCTGGATCTCGGATGACAGCTTTTGATCTCTGAACCAGCCATGTCTGACGCGTTTTATTTCCCCCCTGTTTTATTTGTAAGCTTGTTTGAATTACATGTCTGCCACTTGTAAAGAGTTGTGAGGAGTATTTATACATGAGGGTTTCATGTATGACTTTATTTAAGGAAATATTTTCCTTTGTTTTTAACGGACAAAATATAAATTTGGGAAACCACTGATCTCATCCAATGTAATTGTTTACAGAGGAGGTAAGTGAAGGAAAATGCAGAAACACTTTCCCAATGTTGCACAGCAAATACATGGCAGATGCAAGGTCCATATCTTTTTTTCCTCCATGGCATTTGGAGCTGCATGCCTTGCTCTGATGTATCTGCCACATGAATAATTCTACCACCCACCTCCACCCACCATCACTGTGTCTTACCAAAGATTGAGAAAGAGATTATTTCTACTGTTCAATAGGAAAATATTTGAGAAAGAAGGCTTATCTATTCCAACAGAGACCCAGCAATGACTTCCCACATTAGCCACACACAGAGTTGTGTTTAGCAATAGAGGAGAAAAATGTGCCGAAGCAACCAGACAGTGTGGAAATGACCCTCCAGGATTCCTGGAAGCCGTTATCCCCAACAGGGGTAGTGCCGCTTGGACACTGTGAGTGGTTGTATCATCATGGTACTGGAGCACCACCTCCTGGCTATCTTGAAAGTTCAATTTGCCTTTTTTAGTCCCAGAAGGTCCAATATTTACCAGCCTTACAGCTAGAAGGGACTTTAGGGATGACCTAGCCCACCATTTCTATTTTTATAGATGAGGAGACAGGCTCAGAGAGGAAAGGTATTCTTCTCAGGACCATAATGGTCAATTAAGAGCAAAGATAGGATGAGAATTCACATATCTTGACTCCCTTCCTGGTACCTAATTCTGTGATTGCAAAAGGTAAGTGTTTTTGAGTATAAGATACTGAAACTAGTCCTGAGGGGTGGGGTGTGTAAGATGAAAGTATGTGAGAGCAACTTAGAGAATTGAGAGTTCAATTGAACAACTTGCTCAGAAACAAGATATAATTGGGGGTCTGGACAGAAGGAGCTATAGGTGTTCTTTTTAGGACACCATCCCAATTTGAAATGAATCAGTTTCAAATGTGATTTAAATGCCAAGGAGACAAAGGCTGAGTAGCCCAGCTTAAGATACTTGCCAACGCATGGCAAAGAAGTATAAGAATCCCTGACTGATAGTTCCATCAAGACTTTATAGGAAATATCCCTGTAGGGAGAAGTATTTTCCCAAAGGAAAATTGAGTGCTGTTCCCAAAAGAAGAGAGAAGGGATGCTAGAGAAACAAAAACAACAGATGTCCACTCCAGCAACAAAGCCAAGGATGTGACTCAGGAATTTCCAAAGTAGGGTAATGCAGCATCTACTCATAGATCAGAGCACGTACTCATATTTGGGGAGCTTCCTATGCATTGCAGATGACTTTGCCTCAAAGCATGGAAGCCTGTAATGAAGCGCATCTGAGAATATGATGTATGTCTTCCTCAGTAGTGTTTGCTCCACTGTTGGTTGATCTCCAAATAAAGGCTTTTCCACTTTCAAGTATTGCAGAACCCAGAAACCAAGTATTATATACAAGACTATAAAATTAATACCCGAACTCTGCTACTAAAGGGAAAGGTGAAAGGCTCAGTGGAAATGTTCCAAAATCACATCATTTACAGTTTTTTTAATTTTTATTTTTTAAGTTTATTTTTATTGTTGGCACTATTACACGTATCCCCTTTTTCCCCACATTTGCCCACCTCCACCCAGCAGCTCCTCCGTACCTCTGGCCATCATCCGCAGAATTTTTTTCTCCTCTAGCAAAGGGAAGTTTATCTACTGCGGAAGGACTCCTTTTTAGGTCATGGCTTCTCTACTTTTGACAGTGTTGATATTTTTGGATAGATAATTCTTTGTTACCAGGGGCTATTCTGTCCGCTGTAGGATATTCAGCAGCATTCCTGGCTTCTACCCACTAGATGCCAGTAGCAACACCCTAAGTTATGACAGCTAAAAAAGTCTCCAGACTTTGCCAGTTGTACCCTGGCTGGAGGAGGGATGGGTCCTGGTTAATAACTACTGATCTATCTGTTTGGAGATGACTCTAGGGATTCAGGAAATCAATTTAATTTCTGCCTCAGAGAGAGCCAAATGAGACTTGGTTTAACTCAAGGAAAGGTGTACAGGTATACAAGAACTGGAAAAAAGAAGTAATGAAAAACCAAGGTATTTTTATAGAATCCTATACTCCCTCCATTTCTCTCTTTTCCTCAGGGAGCTCACACTTGGTGAATCTAAGTATTTTTGTTTAATAAAAATAAAACCAAACCAATCCAAGCAAACAAGGAGCCCACTTATTTAATGTCCCTCTTCTCTCTACAGCATCTCTAACCATTATGTACTCAGTCTCTGCTTGATATATCTAAATGTGGAGTGAACTCCCTTCTTTTCAGGACAAATTCTCCCATTGTTGAATGGTACTAACTGATAAAATGCTCCCTCTAAGTCTTAAACAATAAGGAATATCTATCATCTACTTATAAGAAGTCTGATGTAAGGCCTCTCCTGAGTCATGTAATTCAGTATTTCACAGATGACACAAGGGTCTGGGTTCCTCACATCAGCCTGTGTTGCTGTCCTTGGCACGTTGGATTTGCTCTAAGGCTAGTTGCCCCTCATGGTGATTGTTGCAGCCAATCTAAGCATCTCATCCAAACATGGCAAGATCCTGTGTAAGAAGACATAGAGTTTTTCTTCTTAAGAATGAAGAAACTTTTTCCAGAAGTTCACCAAGAGATTACCCCATATCAACCTCATATTTCATTAACTGGAATTATGACACATGCTATGCATAAACCCAATGCTGGCAAAGGGAAGGAGATTACTATGATTGGCTAAGGTTTTACTTCTGAGCAGGAGAGAGTCAACTTTCCTGGATGATTAATACTAATCTGTACAAACATTACATTGTATTATCAAGGGAAAGGTAGAATTGGATGTTGTTGGTAATAATGTCTGATTCATTTGGCTTTGGATTGAATAGCCACTTCTAGTCCTTTCTTCTCCAGCCAGGGAAGACTATATCCCATGGCACAGCCTTGCTATCTAGTTAACTTATGGATTTGTCTGCCCTTACATATGGTACCCATTCTGAATTGTGATCAGTGGTACCCATGGGAAAAATGGAAGCTTCCTATGTGGTAAGGATTGGGCTGGAGGAGCTACTGGTACCATGATCTTGTGCCCAATACAAAAAGAATTCTCTCCCTTTCATCTTATATATGTCCTCATCTTCCTCATTTATTGAATCTTTTGTTTATCAAGACTATATTGAATGGCATGTGTCAAACCCTTTGGACACAGAGATGACTATGACATAGGGCAGAAATTGAAGAGTCCATGGTCTTGGTTGGGAGTAGAGTAGTGTAAGGAAAAGTTCACAAGGCATGTTAGGGCACTTGTGTAGAAGTATGTCAAAGTACACGCACAGCTGAGTTAGTCATCTCTTCCACAGGAGCAGAACCTAGGCAGTGGAGCAGGAGAGAGACAAAGGCACCTGGACTTCTTACGTCAGGAGGTTTCCAACAGAGCTTGCAATGGTTACTACTAGTGTACTGCAGCTCCCCCTCCAAGAAAAGTGCAATTCCAACCAAGAGTCTGTTACCAATACAGTGCCAAGCAGTGGCATTTCTGGAAAATATAATGAGTTGGTTTATGAAAGATGGTCTTTTCTTTTTGCTTCAGTTTTGATTGAGTCTTTCATAATATGAAAAACATAATTGCTTTGCAGTTTGATACTACCTTGCGGTACATAGTGCACTTTCATATCTGTTAGCCAAGCTTATCTCTGTGAATTCTACAGCACCATTTGCTTTATCCCCTTTTGAGATAGTTCTAGGGAGGAGATTAATTCCCACTTAACCTAAATACGCGCAAGGTACCATATTAATAAACATGCACACAGGGACTTGAACCCAAGACCCCTAGTTTCATATTCACTCTTTTTGTTCCTACTCCTTATGTCCCATGTTTCTTTCTGGATAGAAATAAAGTCATAGGGTATTAAATGAAACTAATTATGGCACTCAGGGCCTGTCTAAGTTAGTATCAATATTATAAAAGTTTGATGATTATAAAATAAGTGCAAATTTACTTCTTTCAGGAACACATACATTGGGTCAAACTAAGCTAGGTCTCCCAGGTAGAAATCATCAGGAACTTGCTATAATAAAGAGATAAGAATAATCTGTAACTAGCATGTCATCTCTGTATGTATAAATTGTGTTGTAAAGATATCAGGAGAAAGTTTGCCCTCTTAAAGAGGTTAAATATTGCTGCCTGCCATCCTGCTTACACTGTTAATTTGCTTTCCAAATCCTTTTAGCCGGATAAAGCAAAGGTAAACTTCAGAATAGGCCCCATACAAATTATCACCAATTCTAAATTAATGAGCTTTTTGCTTTATCTGAGTTGCAGAAAAGCTAAACAAATGTGCTGGAATCAAGCATTTTCTTTCCATCTGGAAGGCTGTATTCCCCTATTAGCACTATTTCCTCTCCCAGGAAATCCAAGAGGTCCGCCAGTTTAAAAAGTTCAGCATTTCAGTCTGAAAGGGACAGTCAGGCCTGGCCCACTGACTTTCTTGCTTCCACCCCCTGACTTTCTTTGTTTGACCCAGTAAGTGGCTAAGATCAATGTCTGGTTTAATCTAATTTTCCCATTTTCAAATTCACATTTAACATCTAATTACATTAACTAATATAATTGTGTGTGAGGTTTTCTTTTCTTTATAATTTGTAGGATGAAGGAACAACTCTTGTCAGCGGGAGTGGGCACCCTTCGTAGTTGAACTAGGACAGCAGTGGCTAACTGTGCTCCCTTCCCCACCTCCTGGCCCCGTGGAGGCCAACTTAATCCGGTCGTATTCTGTTCTTCACCCCCATTTATGCTGGGACTTTGGACCCACTCTTCCCAATTCCGGAACTTTGTAATCGAGAGCACTAGGTCCAGACAGACCCTGCTTTGATTCTATCTCTGCACCTTCAGGCATATTACTTTCTTTCATTAGACTCATTTTCCCCATATGTAAAATGAGAGTATCTGATGTGATTAAGATCTCTTCAAAATATTCAAAATGTTTTACTTCCACTTCGCTAAATTTCTGTCAAAGCAGTATTCTTTAATTGCCCACATCATCACAACTCCTCAAATATTGCTCAAGCATTTCCAAAGCACTTTGGAGAATCCCAGCAGGAATGGTTATCTGCTAAACCCAAGGCCACAGGCACAGAACCCAATTTACGGTGCCCTTTTTCAAAATGTCTAATGGTAGCCATAGCTAGAAAGCAAACATTGGTTTTGTGGCAGAAAGCAGTATTAACCCTTCTACTTGGATACATTTGCCAGGAGGAAAAAAAAGTGTTGATTTTTGAAAATGATACTTACTTTCCATGATGACCAGATTGAATGGATATGTTTCTGACCCAGACACGTTGCCTGCCACCTCCAAAAACTTTGTTATTTACCATTCCATCTGTACCATAAACATCAAGATTTTGAAACTTAATTAAACCTACATGTAAGTTTGACTTACTTCCCCCCTCAGAAAAAAGCAAAAATAACAAAAAAAAAAATTACAAGTAGTACATTTTGTAAAGAAAACTTGCTCTCTCTTTTTAAAAATGCTTTTGCAACAATGATTGCCAAGTAAGTAAATATTAAAAAATAAAGAAAACCAACAAAACAAAAGCAAAATTTTAGAAACAATTAATCAAACAAGCAACCAAGAAACTGATCATCCAACCAACCATCACCACGATCACCAACGACAACAGAGAACACATGGCTTCAATCACTTGCTATTGAAAAGAACTTTGAATTCCATAGATCCTGGCCCAATCTCTCTCCTCCTGGGCTTTGCGTGCTCGGTGCCTCCCAGACATTTCTGCCTGCATACTGTAAGGACTTCTGATCAAAATCCTCAAAATGGAACCATTTTTAATCAAACCTGCTCCATTATCTGTGTTAGCCTATATCAGTGAATGGCAAAACCAAGATCAAAATGTGAAGCATTGTTCTTGACTCTTTTTCCTGCCACAGCTTTCACAACAGATCATTTCCCAAGTCTTTATGATTTTAACATCTAATATTTCTCAATTCTTTCTACTTTTCTTCCATTTCTTGTCACACACACACACACACACACACACGCGCGCGTGTGTGCTCGCCCCCAACATCATCTTCTTTGCTGTTGTCTGAATGGTGTCGCTACTTGCTGACCCACAAGTTCTCCATATAACAGCTTTAAATGAGAATGGGATTCTGCTACTTCTCTGCTTAAAACTCTTCCATGGTTCCCTGTGCCCTTCACATACAGCCCAACTCATTTACATGGCTTGCGGGTGTTGATAAAGTCAGGATGCTGATGACTGTTCTCATAGCACTTTACTCTGTTCACTGCCCTCCCCTTAGTGTCTATTGCAGTGTTGTCAAACCTGACTGCACCTTAAAATCACCTGAAGACGTTTGAAAAAAATTTCACACATGCCTCCTCTTCCATGTACGGAAATGATGACTTAGTTGGTCTTGCACAGCCAGGATTGAAAACACTTCTTGAGACCCAGCCTTCCCACAGTAGTTTTAGTTACCCAACATACTCAGTGTTCTCTTGTCTCTGCATGTTCTTTCTCCCAAGAATCCTCTTTTTATTTGACTCGCTCCTCATGTCTGCCTTTTGGGTGGAGACTTTGAATGAATACAGATGGGTTGGCAGGTAGGGAGGATGGTGGGGTATGGTGAGAAACAGGGCAGTGTGTTGAAGGAGAAGGAAATATCTGGTTTTGAACTCCATCTTGCCAGGTAGTTAGGTATGTTAGGAACAATACTTAAACACACCGAACTTTGGGTTTATTATTTGTAAAACAGAGAATACTATCAGCTGCACAGAGTTTCTGCGGTAATTTAATTGGATAGAATGTGTACATTTAACGAAACAGAGACAGGAAGACAACTGTGGTAAAGAGCACTGGCTTTGAATCATCCAACATATGCAATAAAATTTCAAGCCATACACTTAACAGCAGTAGCACCTACTAAGCAAGTGGCTTAAAGTCTCTCAATCTTAGTACCTATAACCTCAATTAGGGATAACACTATTCAAACTTGAAGTTCGCAACAAGAATTCAAATATTCATGGAAAATATTTATAATATATAAGAATGCTACCACCTTTGGTATATATACTTCACCAAAAGTTGAAAAGAATATATAAATGTTAGGTATTAGAATGATTATAATAGAACCCATTATTGTTATTGTTATACCTCTATTTGCATAACTTACCCCCACTTTTAAATTATCCTCAGTCATCTCATCATAAGTTCCTATAAAATATTAATTATTTATTTTATGTTAAGCTTCCCATTATGAAAGGAAGTATTTATCCAGCAACTAGTGTTTTAACTTGATCTTAAAGGAAGCTCCAAGCAGCAATTCTGATGATCAATACTAGGCTCTGTGTCAGCCTCCTTCTGAAGCCTTTTCCTTTCTCTTTTTATCTGACTACTCAAACTGGCAATTGAAGACCTTTGCAACATCAATCTGATATTAATACCATCTAGAAATCATATCGGCTCATAAAATGCAAGTCATTTTTTAAATTGCCCTGTGCCGAAAGATGCTTCTATATTGGTTCTGATATCACATGTGAAATCAGCTGGCTATATTTTCTGGGTATGAAGTGATACATTGCTCACGCCCTTGACACATAATGAGTGGTCTTTTTTCCTGGATTTATAGTTTTTAGAAACTATAAATGCTGACATTGTTTATGCCTTTTATCAGAATATGTGAGAAAATTGAGATGTTGAAGTGTTTATTGCAAAATAGTACTTCAAGATGGAAAGTTACACTTTAGAGGGAAGGCATGCTTAGCCAATTTGTGACAGTTTTGTTTGAAAGATACAGAGAAAATGATTAGCCATCAGAGTCAATATCCAGAAAAATAAGAATGGAATGAGACAAAGATAAATTGTTTCTCACAGAATAATATTGAGCAGAAAAAGGTTTGAATTCCTGCTGTCAAGTCCAAGTAACTGATTCCACAAGAGCTGCATAAGTAGTTCTCTTCAAGCTGGGACGCTGATGGAGAGGGCTGTTTTTCGTTGACATAGCTCAGCCAACCAACTGTACAATGTCCCACATTGAAAACAGGAGCAGCCCTATATTGTGCACTTCGTTGGATTATTACCACCACTTTGTTGAGTCTTCATACCAACCATCTCAGGCAAGTTTTATTTTCTCCATTTTTTAGTTGGACAATTGAAGACCTGAAAGGAAAAACAAAATTATAAGTTTACAGAGCAAATGGAAAAATCAGGAATAATTTCTGATTTCTAAATTCTTTCATTCTCCTTGGTTTTCTTCTTCTGAGAGTCTGCTCCACTTCCAACCAAGGTGAAGTATCAGAGACAACTTTCCTCTTCACCTAGAACAACAATCAAAATGCATGAAATACTAGTTCTTAAGACACTGGACATTAGGCCAAAAATGAGAGTTATGCCTGAGAGATGACACAAAGATTAGCCGAGGCTTACCATTGTCTCAGCTTACTGTCTTGAGAAATTTTCTATGTCATAACACAAAGGAGGAAGTAGGACTTTCTGAATTGAATGAATCCAGGGAGAACAAAGTGAGGAGTGTTCATGGAAAAGAATATTCATGGAGAGAGGGCAGTGCATAGAAAGAAATTAATTGATAATTAATCATTTAAACAAAAAAAAATAATGTTATGTGGAATTTATGGCATGTAGAATTTAAATGTATACCAACAATAAACAAAATTCACTCTGAGAAAAGTGGTACAATATTACTTAAAGATAGGCTTATATGTTGAAAATGTAAATTAAAGCTTCTAAAGGAAACACTAAAATGACAAATTAAGAATAATAATTAACAAACCAACAAAAGAAATAAAATGAAATCACACAAATATTCAGTTAATTCAAACTAAGGCAAAAACAGAGGGAAATGAGAGCAAAGAACAGTTGTGACAAATAGAAAACATACCAATTTACCAAGCAATAATAAAGTTGAGTAAATCACAGTGCTGTTAAATCTCAGAAATCAGACTTCCACCATTGCAGCACCAGGATGCCCTTAACATGTCATATTTGAGCAGAAACTTGAATGTGTTGAAGGAATGAGCCATGAGACTCTTGTGGGAACAGCCTTCCATTCAGTCACAAAGGGAACGGCAATTTCGATGACCACGAGTCAGAGGGTGCTTGGCACGCACTAGGATCAGGGTCTGGAGTAGCTTCTCTGGGAATGACTGCTGCAGGCAATGATAGAAGACAGCGGTATAGCCAAGGGTAAGGTCATGAATGGCCTTGGATGACACTAAAAGGCACAAGGATTACATTTTATTTGTGAGAAGTGAGCTTTTGGAGAGTATGAGCAGGGAAGTAAACATAAAGTGCTTTGAGAAAAAACATGAGGATGAGAGGTAACAATGAAAGCAGGGAGATCCACTGAGAACCTATTTCTATAATTGTTTCATTTCCTTGAAAGGAGAGTGTACAGTGTACCCTGGTGGGTTGTAGTAAGTGTCCCAATTTGAATGGTTCTCATGACATAGACAGCCTCATGTCCCGTGTACACTTCCTTTAATTTCTGAACTGAAATTTGGATGTTGGCATGTGTCAGGGTCATTAAACATACTGATCTCAGGGGGCAGACGCTAACTACCCTCAGAATTTCTTTTGCAGCATCCGAAGCTGTAGGCTCATTAGACTCAAAACATGTGAACCACCACCACAAGTCAACTTTGATTTAGAGCAAAGGAGCTGGCATTGCTTGAAGGTGAGGTCACTGGAATCGGAGCCTCGATGAAGTCTTTCAGAAAGAAAACATTGTGCTGTGTTTGTGTCTCCCTCACATTCCTCCTTCCCTCTTGCCTTGCTTCCCACCACATGTGGGTTGGCTGTTCCTGAGGCCCCAGGGATTGAAGGAAAGTTGTTGAGTTTGAAGCATATCAAAGACTCTACACAAAACCAGAGAGAAGGCCCCTCAACCTGGGCAATTTTTCCAAGGGAAAATATTCTACATTTAATGGAAGAAGGAGACTGGGAGAGGAAGCTACTTTAGCCTGTTACAGAAAACAACACTTGGTGTGTACTCATGGAATTCACTACATAATAAAGAGGCTGATTCTTCAGCTGTGAGTCAGAGTCTGGCTGATGTAAAGTAATGGAGGGAAAAGCTCCTGGAGGTTTATACACAGGGAGTTTTCAGAACTCTGTCTCATCAGTACAGGCTGGGACTGGCCTGTCAGGATGCCTGCATTTCAGGACAGCCTCATCCAGAGAAGTCATGCAAGCCTGCCCTGTCTCCCTTTGGCTCTAGTTTTCCCTTCTGTAGAGCAAGAGTAGTAATAGCATGTCTCCTGTAGAGTTAATATGAAGGTCAGAAGTTATATAGATGGGGAAGTGCTTTGTAGACCACAACATTGTTACCAGTGTAAGTTTGTTTTACTATCAGACCATTCAACTAATATTTATTAGTTGACCCACTCTGTGATTGGACCTCTTCTAAGTCTAGGAATTGAACCACAGTGAGTTATCTGGTAGAGACAGAAACTTAAAATTGTTTTGTTTGCTTAAAAAGTTGGTAATATTGGTACTTTTTAAGGTATAAACAGGTTTCCTGGTTCACTGAGGTGAGTTTGAACTCCCCTGAGGAGGAGCTGTTCATTATCTATCCAAACTCCTTCCTCCTACGGTCTTTCTATCTCAGAAGATGCTGTCACATGACACCCACCCAGTTGTTCAAGCCAAAAGTGTAGGAGTCACCTTTGATCCCTCTTTTCTTTTGTCCTTCTGCATCTAATCTGTCAGTGAGTCTTACTTCTTGCACCTGCAGAAAATATCCTGAAAGTCCCTCCTCCACTGTCCATCTCTACTGCTACCATCCAGATACCAGCTGTACTCATCTCTCATCCTGCCTATCACAATGGTTTACCAGCTTCTTTCTCTGTTTCCACTATTATCACCTACCCCACCTTTTCTCCAAATCAGTCAAAAGGAACTTTAAAAAATATCACACCATTTCCTTGCTTAAAATGTCTGGATTACAAATTCCTTCGCCTGACTGTCCATGTTCGGCATTGATTCGAGCTCTTTCCTCTTCGAGTGCCAGCCATACCTCTCTCTGCTGGTTTATTCTGCTCTAGTCACACCCACATTCATTCTGCCCCACCTCAGCATTTCTATAGTTGTTTGCTCGCCTGAAGAGCTTTGATCCCAGATCTTCAGCTGCTTTCCTTTCTCACTTAAGTCACAGTCAATATCTTGACCTTACACATGTGTCTCTGACTGCCCAATCTAAGGACTACCAGCCCGGTCACTTTCTCACTATGTTACCTTTTGTTTTTTCAGTATTTGCCCTGATTTGAAATTACCTTGTTCATTTATTTATATCTCTGTTGTTTGTCTTGCCTGTACTTCAAACTCCATTAAAACTAGAATCTCCCTTATCTATCTAGTTCAGTACTGTACCTGGCTGCCCATCTCCTCATGGCACATGGATGGAATAGCAACTAGTACATAAGAATCCCACAATCAATATATTTAGAGTGGATGAAATGAACCCTTTTGTTTTGAGAAAACCACATTATTAGTGCTGTTAGGCATAAATACAAAACAATTCCCCTCCCCCCCAAAAATAAACCTACCCCTAATTATTCAGGAAGATCTGAGTTTAACACCGAAGATAAATTCCTCAGCTGTAGATGATAAATTAATAAGTGCTTTGTTCAAATCTATCTACCTATCTATCTATCATCAGAGATATCTATCTAATCAGCCTTCAGAAAATTACCTGTTTGTAAAAAAAAAAATTTTCATAAATTGTGGAGTGTTTTTATAAAATTACAAGTAGCTGCATACAGGAGGTTGAGAGTAGATAGAAAGGAATTATAAGTAGGTTGTGTGTAGATCTGATATGTTGATCATCTCAATCTAGTTGGAAAGCTTGTCAAAAATAAAAAAAAAAAAGAACTGAACATGAATGGAGCTCTGTGTTAGGAAGAACATAGTCTGAATGCCCTTCACTTATCAGAAGGATGCTGTCCCCAAAGTTTCACTTTAGCCCACTCACTGCACTTTCTAGAAATGAGTGGGCGGAGCTCCTAACTAAAATCTATCCTTTAAAACAAATCTCTAGAACTGTGTGAAATCAAGAGAATGGGTGGAGATTTTCTTTCATGTTGGACTTTTAGGAAATGTTAGGTGCTTATTTATTTTTTCTGTACCCATTTACTCTCAAAACAATCTTAAATGTTATGCTTGGGAAACTTCAGAATGTCAGAGAGGGGGACAAAATCAAAGATTATCTAGTTCAACCATACCATTTAAAAATGGAGAGACCAAGATCTGCTCCACTGAGTGGGACAGAACTGTTCAAAAGTGGTTGAATGATTTGGTACTGGTAGATTTTGGAAAAGAACTGCTGAGACCCATCCAGGGTGGTTTCCACTAAATCTTAGTATTTCTTTCTTCCATTGAGTTGGCCTTCATTTTCATGAATATTAAATGTGCCAAAGCCAGCATTTACTTTACAAAAGTATCAAGTGCCTACTGTATGACAAGAACACAATGTTCATGGTTTCTTTTAAGATCACAAAAATCCTCTGTTATCATAGCCCCATTTTATAAGTGAGTATGTGAAGGCACAAAGTAGTTTTATATATGAGCAGTGAGCCTATGAGCTGGGATTCAAATCCAGCTTAATAAAACTCTGAGCCTCTTGTAGTGGGTGGAATGGAACCCAAAATGTAAGTCTACCTGGAACCCATGAATGTGACCTTATTTGGAAAAAGAGCCATTGTAGATGTAATTAAATTAAGGGTCTTGAGATGAAATCATCCTGGATTACCTGGTCGGTGCTAAATCTAATGACAAGAGTTTTTTTTTTTTTTTTTTTTAATAAGAGACAAAAGCGAAGACACAGGAGAGGAGGTGATATGAAGATGGAGGCAGAAGTTGGAGTGATGTGTCTATAAGGCAAGAAATGCCAAGGATTGCTGGCAGCCATTGGAAGCTACAAAAAAAACATGGAATGGATTCTCCCTCAATCTGCAGAAGAATTCAATACTGCCAACATATTGGTGTCAGCTTTCTGGCCTCAAAATCTGCAGGGAATGCATTTCTGATTGTTTAAGCCACCAAGTTTGTCATAATTTGTTTCAGCAGCCCTGAGAAATGACTATACCTGCACTTTTTTCCCCCACATCTTAGTTTCTTCTGTATCCTCTTCTTTCTTTAGTTTACCTCTTACTCTCAAGATGCAGCTCACCAGGGAGATTCAGTAGAGAGTAGACAGAAAAGGAATTAAAAGAAATTGGCTCATATCTGATTGCTATGGGGCAGGCTACTTCTAGATCAGTTGATTCCATTACACAAGCAAGCATTCTTAAAATAAGTTTTCTTGGAAAAGTAAAGGGAAGAACCTACAGTGAACTGAAAACCATTGTTCCATTTGTATTTTGGAAAAAATAAAAAGACACAGGTCACTGAAATGGTTCACAAAACTTGTGATTTTAATACGGATGACACCATACAGAACTTCTTTGTTTACCAGGAACTGTCTTTCACATGCATGATATCATTTTATTCTCACGTCAAGTCTATATTTTTTTTGGTGTATTATTGTATTCATGAGAAGACAGTTCTTCAGCAAGTTACCTACCCAAGGTACCATAGTTAATATGTGTCGGAACAAGGACCTAAGCCCTGCTTACATGCTAAAATGCTTTTACCTCTATGCAATAAAGGAACCACTGGCCTTTTATGGTATAGCTGCCTCGTTTTATGATGGAGAAACGACTTGTCATTTAGTTGTTTAGTAGAAGCAACTCCAGGCTCTTGCTTTCTTATCTGATCTGATTCAAAGTATTATTTGGATAAAGAAAAATTATTGTGTGAGGCATTGTGGAATTCAGAATCTGGATTAAAGTAATAAAACAACCAGATATTTTGAGGCAAAGGATCCAAACATGCTTGAGAATGTACAGTGATAACCACAGCTCAGCCACATTTGAGGCAGATTTGGAAGAGGACCTTCACTTTTCTAATTTTTTCCAATAGCCATACTTAGGGTAACAACTAAAGTGGGAGTGAGGGTATATTGTTAAAGTTTTTTAACATTTGTAACATTGTTTCCTTCTTTTATATCTTTGCATCTCTTTGGCCCTGAGACATAGAAGACATTGCCACCGTTTTGCATATGAGGAAACCAAAGCTTAGACAGGTCCAGTAACTTGCTCAAGATGATGCAGCAGGAAAGGCTTAGTGACTAGGATTCTAACCCAGGGTTTACATACCCCAGCTTTCCATCGAACTTCATAATGAAATCACACTGAGAGGTAAACTTGATTCTTGTCAGTGGACCAGAAGTGTCATCTGCAGTGGTGGACAGTGGGTGAAAGAGATTTTGAATGCCCCCAAGGAATTCACAGTCAAGTTCGGGAAAGGCAGAAAGGAAACTCAATACAGAACCTAAATTGCAACTACCATTACAAATACTTATAATCTTAAAAGTACTCACTTGAGCCTTCGCCCTGAGCTCTTCACAATTAGGCACTTATTCTGTACCCTCTGGGAATCCAATTAGAAACAAGTCAATCCTGACTAATAGTTAAAACTATACAGATGTTCATTAATTGGTTTTTTAAGAAGGCTAATAATTGACAATTTCAGGACTGGTTCTGTAGCTCAATGATGCCATCAAGGATCCAGGTTTCCATCTCTGTGCTCGTCACTGCATGATTTCAGCATTGCTTCTGTGGCACCAGATTCCATGTGCTCGAACTAGCAACCTAAGGCAAGGTCAAGTATTCTGTAAAAGGCTCTCCTTGTTTGTTTTGTTTTTTTTTTTTAAATCAGAGATTTACTCTGTGCCAGGCATTGTGTTTATCACATTTAAATTTTATACGCACACATACTCAGCATGAAGAAAGTTATATCATCTATACCCTACAGGTAAGGCAACTGATGGGTTATTTAATTTGCCCAAAATATGGAGCCAGAATGAAAAAGGTCTGAAACATTCCAAAAGGTGGGCTTTTAACTACTGTAAATCCTGCTTTACTGAAAGTTTTAATCCCCCCATAGGGAAATGTACACAGCAGTCAAGGATTTATAGGCTTATGACATGGCAGTCCAAAGTATTTCATTTAATAGGTGAGGAAATGACAGCCAAGAAGAAAGGGAGTCTTCCAAGTTCATACCACTTCTTAGGGGTGCTCCAGGCCCCAGGCTCCAACCCGGGTCTCCTTCTATGCTGTAGAGAGAGCTTTCTCCTTTTCTCCCCCAAGATTTTATCCTATTTCAGTCTAGGAAAGGACAAGCCTAATATGAGCATATGCTTTGAATACATCACTGAGCAGGTGGGGCGACAGGGTAGAGTGGATTATGCATTGCTGTCGTATCTCAGGCAAGGCCAAAACACCAAGAATTTTCCTTCCTTTTTCTCATAAAAAAAAATGCTAGGAAAGCAACCACTTCAAGATGCTGTGTGTTGTCTTGCTGCGCAGGAGTGAGGTTGGAGTTGGGGAGGTAAGAAAAAGGAAAGAAAAGAAAGTAAAAGATTAATATGTCTTTCAATCTACATTAAGAAGGAAATTCCACCACTCCCTCACTTCTAACCACTACTTACATCAGATGAGAGACTATTTATCACGTATCTTCCCTTCTTTCAAAAAGACCTTCACCTCTCGAGGTCTAAGGCAGCGCTGCTGGCTGGGTGAGGGCGAATGGGCCAGAGCAATGTGCTGAGGTGGTTTCTGGCTGGAAGAATTCTTTCTCTAATGTTCCTTCAGTTTCCTTTCATTTTTATTTCATTCTTGGCTATGCTGTTGTCACTTTCTCTGAATCAGATTTTAATATCGTTGGAGCTCATGAGCCCTTTGATTTCATAGCAATATTTAATTAGGTTGGCCCCGGTGGTCCTCTTCAAAGTCCTGTCTTGGTGTTTCATAAAATGCAATTTAGGAATTAGGATAGGGGAAGGGTAAAATCTAATAAAGAATTATACCTCCATGATGGAAAACTAAAGCCAATATTTTCACACAAGTTCTGGAAATTTTAAAATATGGAGAGAAGATTGTAGTAGGACCTTAAATCAACCTAATTTGCCAGACAAATTAGATCATTAACAAATATCCTTTTAAAGAGTCATTAGCAAAGTAAGATGGGATACATGTGACAATTACAGTATGTGTTTTTCTTATAAAACAGCCAACACATGACTAGTAATTAACCTGGGAACTGACAGAGAATGATTCCTTTTGTTTCTTTCCCAAGTTGAATTGTGCCACCATGAGAAGGACAGCCCAGGAAAGTTTTGATTTGATTTGTTTAGTATCTATTAATTTCCTGTATTATTTATACGGTATATTTGTCCAAACAAAATCTATCTGGCGTTTCAATGGTGGTAATGTCAGTAATTTGAAATTTTATTTATTTCTCAAAATCTATGGTTAGATGATTCTAAATAATGTGGCCTAGTTATAGAGAAAATGTCTAGATTTTTTTCATATGGCAGGAGGTATAAATAATTGTTTTATTAAATAAATAACTAGTGTGTATTGAGCATGTACACTGTATGAGGAATAGGATGCGTTACTTTCATTTACACCACTTGATTCTCCCAACAACATTATGCAGCAGCTTTTATCAATCCCATTGCATGGATGAAAACTGGGAAGCTTAGAGAAGTAAAATGATTTGAATCAGATCTATGTGATTCCCAATCCTATCCTTTTTCTTCTACAGTACAGTGCATATGTGCACACACACACTTGCATACATATGAATCAATTTATATTTGCTCTAAAGTTCTTCTGACTTGACCTAAGGGCACATGAGAGCTGACTCCTTCAGTGTGTGCCCTTCTAGGCTCCCACATCCATGCATCACCACACATAAACCACACCATTTTAATTGGGGATGCTTCCTGAATATCCAGATGTATATATGAGGCACATAATTTCTTTCTCTTTCTCAATAAAATGTCAACTTCATAAGTTTACAGAACTTGATAAAGGAGAGGTTATGTAGTTCTGGGGGTTAGGAAGCGTGTCTCCGTATGGCTTTGCCCTAAGAAGACAAATTTCAGGGAACATTCTAAGGTCTTGCTAGAGCTGAGGAAATCATCAAACTCCTGTTACACAACAGAACTTTTCTACCTGGGATTTATATTTCCATCCTGAAAGACCAGCCGCTCTTAGGATATGCATTTTCTTCAAGTGAAATTGAGGAGTAAAACATGTACATTTTTAAGGTGAACAACATGATGATTTGTTATTCATATACACAGTGAAATAGCCAAGCTAATGAAGTAATGAACATATCTCTCATAGTCACCTTTTTGGGGGGGTGTGTATGTTTTGTGTTTTGTGTGTGTGTGTGTGTGTGTGTGTGTGTGTGTGTGAGAGAGAGAGAGAGAGAGACAGAGAGACAGAGAGAGAGAAAGTACCTGAAATCTACTCTTAGCAGATTTCCAGTGTTCAGTACAGTATTATTAACTATATTCATCATGTTCTATGCTAAATCTTTAGATTTATTCATCTTACAAAATTGCAACTTATACCCTCTGTCTAACACCTCCCCATTTTCCTCACCTCTCTGCCTCTATTAACAATCATTGTTCTCTCTTGCTTCTGCTCTATGTATTCTACTTTTAAAGATTCTACATATAAGTGAGATCATGCAGTTTATTTTTTCTTTCTTTCTTTGCCTGGTTTATTTCAGTTACCATAATGTCATCCAAATTCATCCAGTTGTCACAAGTGACAGGCTTTTCTTTTTTTAAAGGCTGAATAAAATTATATTGTTGCTAGTTAGCCAGCCAGCCAAATTTAGATCTAGATTATCTATCTATCTGTCTGAAACACTTCCTTTTCTGTTCCTCAACCTAAAGGCCACTTTAGGTTGTAGTAATGCAGAAAAACCTTCAATATAGTGATTTTTTTCCCCTTTGGATATATACTGAAAAATGGGCTTGTGGGATCATATAGTAGTTCTAGTTTTAAGTTGTTCAGGAACCTCCATGCATTTCTTCTTAATGCCTGTACCAGTTTGCAGTCCCATCAAGAGTATCCCATGGTTCCCTTTTCTTTACATCTTCTCCAACACCTGTTAACCTTTATGGTTTGTTGTTGTTGTTGTTGTTGTTGTTGTTTTTAGAATAGCCATCCTAACAGGTGTGAGGTGATATTTCACTGTGGTTTTGATTTGCATTTCCTTGATGATTACTGGTAATGAGTGTCATTCTACATATCTGTTGGCCATTTGTGTGAATTCTTTGAAAAAAAGTTTTTTCAGGTCTTTTGTTCATTCTTAATTTATTTTTCCATTGAGTTGTATGAGTTTATTATATATTTTAGATATAGTTTGCATATATTTTTCCCAATCATAGTTTCCTTTTAATTTTATTGACTGTTGTTTTTTTTCTGTGAAGAATCTTTTTAGTTTGAAATAGTCTCATTTGTTTATTTTTGTTTTTGTTGGCTGAGCTTTTAGTGTCATATCCCCTTAAAAATATTACTGCCAAGCCATATATTAAAGAGATATTACTGTTTCTTTTTTTTGTAGTGTTATGGTTTCAAGCCTTATATTTAACTGTTTAAACCATTTTAGTTGATTTTTGTGTATTATATAAGATAAGCACCCAATTTCATTCTTTTGCATGTGGATATCTACTTTTTCCAACACTGTTTATTGAACAGACTATCCTTTTCTCATTGTATATTTTTGGTACCATTGTTGAAAATTAGTTGACCATACATATATGTTTATTCTTGCTCTATTTTCTGTTACGTTGATCTATATGTCTTTTTTTATGTCAGTACCATATTGATTTAATTACTATACCTTTGTAATATAATTTGAAATATGAAAGCATGATACCTCCAACTCTGTTCTTTATCAAGTTTAATTTGGCTACTTGGTGTCTTTTGTGGTTTTATTGCGGTATTTTGTGGTAGAATTGAGTGTGTGTGTGTGTGTGTGTGTGTGTGTGTGTGAGAAAAATGCCACTGGAATTGAAAAGCATTGTATTGAGTCTATAGCTCTTTGAGTAATGTAGACATTTTAACAAAATTAGTTCTTCCAATCCATAATGTGGTATATCCCTCCATTTATGTGTGTTTTCTTCAATTTCCTTCCTCTATGTTTATAGTAAACAGATCTTTTATCTACTTGGTTAAATTTATCCCTATGTATATTACTCTTTTAGATGCTATTGTTAATGGAATTATTTTTTTAGTTCCTTTTTGGATACGTCATTATTGGTGTAAAGAAACAGAACTCTTTTTTGCATGTTAATTTTCTGAAACCTTTACTAAATTTTTTTATTAGGTCTAACAGCTTTTTTGTGGATTCTTTGGGGCTTTCTAGGTATAGAATCATGTCATCTGCAAAAAGAGACAATTTTAGTTCTTTCTTTTGGATTTGGATACATTTTATTTCCTTTTCTTATCTTATTGCTCAGGCTGACTTCCAGTATTATGTTGAATAGAAGTGGTAAAAGTGAGCATTCTTGCCCTATTTTGGATGTTGAGGGAAATATCTGAGTTTTTCATCATCATGATGTTATTTGTGGGCTTTTTATAAATGGTTTTTCTTATGTTGACAAGGTTTTACATCTATTTTATTGAGAATTTTTTTTTATCATGAATGGATATTGAAGTTTGTCAGATGTTTTTGTGTGTAAGATGATTGTGGTTTTTATTATTCATTTTATTAATGTGTTGCATCACATTGATTGATTATGTTAAGACAAGTTTGTATCCCAGGAATAAATCCCACTTTGTCATCATTTATAATGTGTTTGATGTGTTGTTAAATCTGGTTTACTAGTATTTTATTGATTATTTTTGCATCTGTGTTCATCAGATATATTATCCTGTAGTTTTCTTTTCTTGTGATATCTTTGTCTGACTTGGATATCAGGATGATGCTGGCCTCATAAAATATGTTTAGAAGTATCCTTCCTACTTTTATTTTTTTGGATAAGTTTAAGAAGCTTTGGTATTTTTCTTCTTTGAATGTTTGGTAGAATTCAGCTGTGAAGCCATCTGGTGTGGGCTCTCTCTCTCTCTCCTTTTTTTTTGGAACATTTTAAATTACTACTTCAGTTTTGATGTTTGTTTTTGGTCTGTTCAGGCTTTCTATTTCTTCTTCATTTAATTTTGGTAGGTTGTATGTTTTTAGGAAATTATCCACATGTTGTTCTAGGTTATCCAATTTGTTCTCATATACTGCTCATTGTAATCTCCAATAATCTTTATTTCTGAAGCATCTATTGTAATGTCTTTTCTTTCATTTCTGATTTTATTGTTTTCTAGCCTGGTGGTCATCACTGTATGGCCTAGTTGTGAACCCCTCTAAAGAAGTTGAGAAGAAATGTCAAACAAAGCATGACCTGTGTTCTATCCACTTTTTTGGTTTCCTTCATTATTATTCCCCCAGAAACCATTCCAGACACAAGCTGGATGAGATTTCTTTTCTCTGTAAATTCCCACTTTTAGAACAGTGTTGCTCCAACATTCATTTGCATATAAATCACTTGGAAATGTATTAAAATTCAGTAGGTCTGGGGTGGGAACTGTGGTGGGACCTGTGGTCCTGCATTGTCATTAAGCTCCCAGGTGGTGCTGATGCTGATGGTAGCAAGTATATGAAGCACTGGCCACTTCTTGACTTTTATTTACTTGTTTGTGTGTCTGAATTCCTTAGTTGGATTATAGCAATTTTCTTGACAATCTTATGGGTCATACATTCTTTCTTAGGAACTTCTCTGACCAATCTAAACAGATACTCAGTGACACTCTATCACGTAAGCTTCTTTTAATGGCCTGTATAGGATTCATCCTCTTTGTTTGTCTATCCCATTTATCATAAAGCAGGAGCATGAGCCTTGAAGCTGGGACACAAGAATCAAAATGTGACCTAGTATAGAGTAGGTATTTGGTAAAAGTTTACGGAAGCAATGAGGAAACCCTTTTATCTTATTTTCAAATTCATTCTTTCAAGTTGTTTTTCCTTATAGTTAATGGCAGATAAACCATTATCAGGTTGGGGTAACTGTGATGGTTACTTTTCTGTGTTAGAATTCATCATTTCTTGCAGTTTGTAGGGACTACAGGAAGATAGTAATGCTGAACTGTAGGTTACTAACAAGGTACCATTTTAAAACAAAAGCCTTTGTGTATTGGTACAAATATGTAATATAAAAATGCAAAATAAATAATATTTGTTTTCCTTTTTCCACTTGGATCCCTACCCCACCTGTGTTTTTTAAGGTTAAATTTAAGAATCTTGATTAAAATCAGGTAAAGTACAATCTGTTTCCTGGGTAGAAAAAAGAAAACCCGTATTGCTTTTTCTTTATTGACCAATCGTACATTGCTGTATAAATATTTATGATGGCTTCGCATAATAAAAAAATAAGTTAAATACCACAGAGGAAAATGAAATGTAAATGGGAAAGGATTTCTCATGGGTAATATATCACTTTATAGCCTTACGTTACTCTGAGAAGCACCCAACGGCTTTCTAGAATCAATGCTCAAATTACAAGACCTCCATCATCATAAACAGACATTTGCAATTTGGTCTTGTATCCTCTTGGGGCTCACTCGTGTCAGGTTTATTTGGCGATTTAGCAAGTGAAATACAATATATATGCAAAGCTCTTCTAAAGTGGCCAGGTGTTTAAATGGAACTCCTCTAATATCTTGGAGAATCGTAGATCCTCCAAATGTCAGAGTTGAAAGGAGCCATAGAGATCATTATTCCAAGGCTCTTCTTTTATGGAAAAAGGAACTGAGGTGCAGAGAGGAAAAGTGCTGGCCTGAGGTCACACAGCATGTTGCTAGTTAAGCAAAAGTTTCACACAGCCCCTATCTAGCTCAGCAATCTCTCCCAAATATGTCTCCACTACTTCCGGAGAGTAAGGGTGGTTTGAAGAGGGCGGGCAGGCAGGGATGCAGTAGGAAGAGAATGTGGGGAGATAAGATTATATAAAAATATTTTTACTTAAATATTGTACTTAGCCTGACAGTTTTAAAATAGTAAACATCAGCTTACTCTCTTCTGGAGTTGTCACTGATTTAGTTAGAATATATGCAGGCAAGTCATTGGTTTGACAGCAATTTCTGTTTTATCTACTTTAGGATGGCAGCTAATACTGAATGGTTTGAGGTCAAAAGGGTCCTAAGTGTTAGTGACAAAGATCTTTAAGGAAAAGTAAATCCTCCCCATCACCTTTTCCCCTTTTCTTAAGTCTCTCTGAGGCAAGTAGCTTCCACTTTTGTAGACACAGACCATTTTTTTGATAATTTGGGATAGTAGAAGATGGGAAATGCCAATAAATAACATAGACAGTTACTAAATATGCAATATGTATGTGTGCTTGAGTGTACAATATTAGTAAACAAACTTATTGTATACAACTAAAAACAAACTATGTCTTTTCCTCCTATATCACTCTTTGTGGGAAAGAAGAAAAAAGCATAGGAGTTTCTCTATGTATCATTACTTGTTTTTTATTATCCTTCAGTCTCCTCACAATTATTATAGCAGGAGGTATACAATATTCTCTTCCCTGCCATCAACCATCCCCAAAACACCTACTGAACATCCTTGCCAAATGTTAAATGGGTATGAAAAGGTCCCAGTTAGGGAATCTCAGGGATCATACATACATCTAGACTGGGTAGAAATTTCAACCCCCTTGTTCAAAACTGCTCTGTTTTTCCTCCAAAAGAAATACCTTTTCAATGAAATATGTATATATGTATGTGGATGTATATATGCATTTGTGGTTTTTTTTAAGGAAAGGGCAAAAGAAAGTAACAACTGTTATGCCCCGAAAATGCAGTTATTCAGAGTAACTCCAGTATTCATAACAGATCAGCAACCCAGTGCAGTTTGAGATTTGACAAAACTCCCTCAATAGCTCTAAAACCAGAGTTTGGATGATGAGAAGTATACCTGATATATGAATTGCCTTTGCAACTACATATTTTAGGGCTTTCAAATCACTGCCTGCTAACATTTACAGTTCTCTGCAGCCATAATATACCACCACGGGGTTTGGGAGGAAATCAAAAAAGCAAGAAAGAAATTGTTATTCCCAATTCTTACCAGTAAAAGATCTATGCATGTCAAATAGCTTTTAATGTCCACGAACCCAATGTGGTATACACACAAGGCCATTTCCAGTAGTAAAACCTACACTTTCTTAATCAAAAAACAGTTCAACTCCAAAGAGGAAAGAAACACTGATATAAATCTTTCCTCTAATCAAAGTTAAGAAATTTCTGGCATTGGCTTCAAACTAATCCAATAGTGTATGTTTGTATGGGAGGTAGAAGAAGGAGAGCAGGTAGGATGAAGGAAACAATATTAACAGTATATTAAAACTTATTAAAGATGAATTTTTTTACATTAATATTTCTATCTTTGCATATGTTTGAATAGTCCCATGATAAAAAGTTTAAAACATGAATGGCCATGATAAACAGATCAACAAACAACAGGTGCTGGCGAGGCTGTGGAGAAAAGGGAACCCTAGTGCACTGTTGGTGGGAATGCAGACTGGTGCAGCCACTGTGGAAAGCAGTGTGGAATTTCCTCAAAAAGCTGAAAATGGAACTGCCTTTGGATCCAGTGATTCCCCTGCTGGGACTATACCCTGAGAACACCAAAACGCCAATACAAAAGAACCTATGCACCCCAATGTTCATAGCAGCACAATTTACAATAGCCAAGTGTTGGAAGCAACCTAAATGCCCACCAGTAGATGATTGGATCAAAAATTATGGTACATATACACAATGGAATACTACGCAGCAGAAAGAAAAAAAGAACTACTAAACTTTGCGACAGCATGGATGGAACTGGAGAGCATTATGCTAAGCGAAATAAGCCAGGGGGCGAAAGACAAATACCATATGATCTCACCTATAAGTGGAACCTAACCAACAATACAAAGATGCAAGGAAAATAAGACCAGCAACACTGAAAGGAAAAGAAACCAACAGAGACAAGAGGGAAGGAGGGACGGGGGTGGGCGGGGAAAAGGAAGGAAGGGGAAAGTCAAGGAACATATAGCAAGGACTCATGGACAAAACCAAAGGGGAAGAGCTGAGGGAGGGAAGGAGGGAGGGGGCAAGAGAAAGTGGTGGGAGGTAGGCAGAGACAAATGTATTTGAAAAAATAAAATAAAATTTAAAAAAAAGAAAGGAAAAAAATAATAAAACATGCTAAAATTTGGGTTAACTCAAACTCTTTAAAATATTAAATTACATCACAATATTAGTACTTTTTAGAGAAAATGACAGAAACTTACTCAAACAAGTTTAACAAAATAAAAAGGAAATGTTCTTGTTTATATTACTGAAGATTCCAGAGACGGAGCTGGCCCAGAAACTCTGAATTGTCTACATGTCCCATTTCTTCCCCCTCTCTCCCCTCCTCCCACTTCCCCTTCTGCTGTATCGTCATCTTTCCTGTTTCACCCATTCCCTCTCTCCTCTAATGAGCATCGCTCTGTTTCCATCTCATTTCTCCTTTCTACAGACAGTATTATTCCATGAGAAGAAGGTAGAGAAGATTGGCTGGAGAGAATGACAGTATTTTACAATCCCGGTTTAGCCACCCCTGGAAAAAATACTTCCTCCCAATGAAAGTCTTACTGGTTTCAGTGGCAGGAATCTGAACTGAGTTTATCACCATTCCCAGTCATGGAGAATCACCTCCAGTCTATTAAAGGGGGCTCTCTAGTTGGCTTTATCCTAATTTCTATCTCTTTCATCCCTAATCTCTACTAGTATTTACTTCTCCTAATCCTCACCAAAACTATTGATTCAACTTTTCCCCTATAGGTCCTTTTATATATGAGTATTTTTGTAAAATCCATATTGTGCTTTTTAATTCATATATGCATGGCTCTATATTGCATCTGAAAGTAATCATTTTGCCTTTAAAACTTTTTTAAAATAACAAATTCTACTGAGGTATATTTACATATAGTGAAATATACAGATCTTGAGTATACAGCTAAATGAATTTGACAAATATATATTCCTATGTAATGGACACCCTAATCAAAACATAGAATATTTCCATCACCCCCGAAAGTTTGCTTCTGCCCCCTTACAGAAAATTCCCCAATGAGATGCAACTCCTCTTCTGATTTCTATTACCATAAATGAGTTTGCATGTTCAATAAACTTCATAAAGATGGAATCATACAGTATATACTCTCCTATGTTTGGTATCTTTTACCCAACTTAATACCTGTAAGACTTGTCCAAGTTTTTACATGTATTTGTACTTTTTAAGTTATCTAACTGCCAAGTAATGTTCCATAGTAAGGCCATGCCCCTATGTTTCTTAAGAAAGGTATGTGTGCTTTTTGTCATTTGCGTCTGACTGCTGCACAGTATTCCGCAGCACACGCCTTCTGTATCTTGCTCTTCTCGTCCCCTGGTCATGAACACTTAGGTTGTCTCCAATAGCCTGCTAACACAAATAATGCTATGGTAGATATCCTTGAGTGTGTTCCTTTTAAGAGCTGGGCGAGAGTTCCCTGGAGCTTATAAACATACCTAATTTCTTTAAGAATTGTTTCACTGTAGAAAAATTGTGTCAGCTCACCTTCCCTTCAGCTGTACTTGCAGACACCATTTCCCCATATAATGGCCACAAACAGCATTGCAATAAGGTAAATAATGTTAACCGGTATTCAACATTTATAGCACAGCTTTCCATTAGTAATTTTTCTAACGAAGGAAATAATCTCTACTTTCCTTGTCCAAAATGGTGGCTACTAATTGCACGTGGCTTTTGATCACTTGAAATGTGGCTAGTGTGAATGAGGAATGCCATTTTAAATCTAATATATATTTTTATGAATTTAAATGTGCATTAAATAGCCACATATAGTTAGCGGTTACTACATTGGTCTGTACAGATTTAGAGTCAACCAGGATGATGAGATTGGATTTAGTTTCTGAGGCTGGTGGGGAGTCTCTGGAAGGGGATTCAAGAGAATGACATGATGTAATTTGTGTCTTAGAAGGATCATTCCAGCTGGGGTGAGGTACAGGTGGAATGGGGTTCGACGGCAGTCGGGGAGTATGAGTTGGGAGGATGCTGCAGTGATCCTAGCTAAAAAGGATGGTGGCTTCTTGTGTAAGAGCAGTGGAGATTGAGAGAGCAGACAAGGACACGTGCTTAAGTAGGTATCCTAATAGGATTTGGAGACTGACTTGAAATGATGAATCAGGAAAAAGAATAAATGAGTTTCATGTATGTAGTATGGACAACAAGATGTACAACTGTACACAGTTTCTGACAAAGGAGATCCCAGAAAATTCACATGGAAAATGACCCATCAATTAAGAGGGGTGACAGAAACTCAAGGTCTTTTGATTCATGGAAAGATTGTGTATATAGCCAGATTGTCTGAGGGCCTGAAACCCCATCTGTTACTGCTCTGGCTTCACCAAGGCTTATGCCAAAGGTCACCTAGATCTGTCTATACCATCTCTTGCTCCGACATAGGCTGACAGAGTTTAGCATAAGAGAAATGAAGCTGCCTGGAGAAATGTGTAAATATCTGGAAACCCTGAGGTTGACACAGAAGGAAGAGTCTGGGAACTGATTTGCATCCATTGTTTAATGTTGCAGGCAATTAGTGATCAGGAGCAGCTGCTATAGTTAAACTGTTAAAAATGCCAAAATAAGGGAAACAGAACATATGGGATAGGTTTTATCTCTAAAATATTGCTTTGAGGATAATATTGACATAATTTGCCTATCGTATTTCCCCCCTTTGAAATGATTTGCCTAACACTTCCTAGAAATAGGCTCCATATGCGTGTTAGTAATTCAGTGGAAGAAGTGCAAACGCAGGCTCATTGAAGGAGAGCCAGCTACAACAGGAGTCATAAATCCACAATTGGAGCCAGGCAGCATCTCTCATCATGAGAAAGGCACATTGTAACTGGAAATTCAAAAAAAGAGAAAAGGAGCTAAAAAGTGGATAGTCAGTGAGCCCTTCCTGCATGCCCACCACTGTACTAGGCACATTATGTCTTTAGTAAACTCCCTAGGTACTTCTTAGAAGCTCCATTCGATAGATTTGATAAGTGAGACTTAATAGAGAGTTAATATATACAAGTCACACAGATAGAAAGTGCCAGACCCAGGATATAAACCAATTTTACTTAACTAAAAAATGGCTCTTCTCAGACGGAAAAAAAAAAAAAAAATCCACCTCTGGATTTGGACAAGTGTAGTGATTCTCAAAGTGTGGTCTCTGGACTAGTTACATAGACCTCACCTGGGAGTATTTTATAAATATGAACCACTTTAGACCTACTGCATCAGAATATCGGGGGGTGAGGCCCACAAATCTGGGTTTTGACAAGCCTTCTGGGTAATTCTAATGCAGGCTACTGTTTTGGAAGCCCCGGATAAGTGAGATTTAATTAATCATATAAGAAGCAGACACCCCGGAATGCTACAATGGGAGGTTATAGCTGGGAGGATGCAAAGAAATATAACACATGTTTTCTACACAAAGATTAATTGCAGAACATGTGCGGAAATGTGCATAACTGAAACATTAACAATTCAGTTTAGTGGAGAGAATGCTAAATAAGTATTTTGAAATCTTAGTTCCAGATCTGATACTAACATGCAGGTTGGCTTTGGAGAAATCAATTTAAATTTTATATATTTCTTTTTGATCTCAATTAAAATGACAGTGGTGGTGGTGGTAGTAGCAAGTGAATTTTCATAGTCCTTTAGAGTTTACAATGCCTGTATATTATTTTAGAGGAATGTGGAATAGTGATTAACCAAAAATGAAAGGTCTTAAGCTTACAAAATCTCCACTACTCCTTCTAGATCAACATTCTAATGGCCTTTTAATATAAGTAAGCTGAAATATTAAAAAGCTATCAATGGCCAGTCTATTCAGATGGTTCTGAAACATGACTGCACTTCAGAATCACCTAGGAGAGTCACAGAACATAAAAAAATAAAATAAAAAAATCCAGACCTTTTTCCAGAGCAATATACTCTGCTCACATCCCATTTATATGTCATATAGAGAGAGAGAAGTGATTATAACCCCCTTCAGGCAATTCTAATATGCTTCTAAAGTTGAGAATTATGCCACTGAATATTAAATGAATCTAGATGAAGGAGAAATCACAGAGGCCAACAGTAGTTTGGGGAAGAGGTAGGGTGATATTCTAGCCATCTATCTTCAGTGACTCTCTATCACCTATGGGGAAAATCTAGTTTACTTAGCCTGGAATTTAATGCAAAGTCTTCCATGCTCTACTTCCTGAATATACTTCCTGCTTCCTGTTTCATTAATCACTCCCGTGCACCCTACCTTTAGCCCAGTTTTCTCCAGCTATACCCAGAGCTGTATGTCCTCAGTAGTTTCACTGGTGCTATTTCCTATGCCCAGTTTTGTCTATTGAAAGCATTTCCTTCCTCCATAGTGCAGATCAGGTGTTTGGTCCTCTGTGAAGCTTACCATCATCTGGTGAGCATCTGTCCTTCCTCTGAAGGCATTCACATTGACATATTGTATTCATTGGGATGTTATTGACTACATAACAGAATGTCCCTTCTCAAATAGCCCCAATAATAAAAACACTGTATTATCTCACAAACCCTGAGATCAGTTCATTTACTACTTCAACAAAATTATAAAAGACTCATCTTCCAGCCTAACTTCAGTTCCCTTGGAAAGCCTAATGTAGTCACCATGGTTCTAAGTGCCACTTACAGACACAAACATGTCCAGTGGGTAAGAAGAGTGTCTGTTGATGTTGGTTTCTTTTTAAGAACACGGAAGCCTTTCCAAGAATCTGACCACCAAACCTCTTCTCATATTTCATTGGCCAAAATTATGTCACATGCTCATTCCTAAACCATTCATTGGCAAGGGGAGTGCAGTTTTGGTGACTGGCTTATTGAAGCACATGTTTAATGGAAGAATTTCCTGAACAAAATTGAAGTGCTCTTAGAAAAAAAAAAAAAAGTAATGGTAAATACTGAATGGTGCTTGGCTGAACTGCAGTTTCTCTCAAGCAAGCAGACCCTTTCACTTTATGTCATAAGATCCTTTCACTTTTCCCATATTTTAACTTCCCTATTAGAACTCAAGTCTCCTTGAGGACAAGTTTTTGTTTTATGTTTAAAAGCATGAGCTTTGGAGTCAGATACACTTCAGTTGAAATTAAGATGCCAGACTCATCCCAATTTGCCCAAGGGCTTGATGATCTTAGCACTTGAAGTCACACGTCCTCAGAAGCCCTTAGCCTAGGCAAGCCGGAAGAATTACTTGCTCTAATTCAAGTGTTGCCTCTAATATGTACTGGATGCATGCTTTGGAAGTGAAGTCATTTAACCCTTCAGTGTTTCATTCAAGAGCTAGTCTTTGAATACCCACTATGTGCTAGACACTGTTTTAGAAAGTTCTTGTTTTTCTGGTCACTCTGGCATTAGTTTTCTAATTTCCTGCAATCCTGCTGAAGCTGCCCTGGGCCTGCCTTGTGCGTGACCCCCTCTCCGTACCCCATCACTCACAGATGATGTCAGAGGAAGCCTGGCCGCCTGACGAATGGGGCTTGGGAAATCCCCAGGAGTTTTCAGACACTGTTTCTGGCCTGAAAAACAAAAACACCCGTGCAACAGCCAAGGGTCCCAATCTGCTCAGGGAACATGCTGTCCTCTCCTGTTTTTTAGGGCCATTTCTTGGACAAGCAGCAGCTCTGTTTGCTGGACTTTTGGCCCCGTGCAGTCACTGTGAGGGAAGGCACATCTCACACAAATGGGCCAGTGAAATGAGGTAATTGCGGCTTTCGATGAATGCTATTTCTGTCTCCTGGGTGCTGCTAGCTGGATTGTGAGGAACAAGAGCTAGTGCATCTGACATTGTGGCTCTCCCCACAAAGTGGAGATAGATAGCACGGGAGTGGGAAAGCCCCTCCTTGTTTTCTCCTTCTAACGATGAGGACCATTTTCAGGCAAGACCTACTCCATCCTGGAAGTCCTTTCCAATAGCCAGAGCTTTACTGCTGGGGTACCACACTTTTCCTTAAATGTGATTTCATATAGCTGTATTGAACATAATCTATGAGCCAAGCATATCCCCTGTTTCCTCTTCCCAAGGACATTCCAAAACAGATACAGTTAGTATTTCCATTATGGAGAAGAACAAAGTATGACTCAGAATGGTGAGGTCCCAGGTCCCAGGACTAATATGTGCAAGGCCAGGAAGAGCACATAAGCCTCCTCTCGTCACAGCTAGAGCGATTTCAGCCCACACTGTTCATTTTAGCCATTTATGTTGGATTATTCTCCAATGAAATATATTTTATTCTTTCATGTTATTATAAATAGAAAATACAATAATATTATTTCCTTTTAACACTCTTTACAGAAATATTCTCTACTGAAATACAATGACAACTCCAAATGCTAAGCCTAGAATTCGGTTTTCTAAATTTGATTGTTTCCATTTGTTTGGGTTGTGGTTTTTTGTTTGTCTCACTTTTGTCCTTTTGTCCTCGCTCATTGATATTTAGTTTCCCAACACTTGTTGAAGTTGTCAACAGACCTATCTCTCAAATTCCCTTACCACTATTCCTCATTCAATTTTTAGTTTTGAATGTTTTACTAAAACCAATCCTGTAGTAACACATCATTAATTTATTATATAAAGTAAGAGTAAATAAGCCCTACTCTTGAACCCAAGGGACTATTTTATGGCTAAAAGATGGAGATTTGTTTTAGCAGATACCTTTGATTATCCATAAGAAGATACTTTTCGGTTAAGACTGTTTGGTGAAGAATATGCTTTTCAGAATCCGAGCGCTAGTGCAGGCCCTATTATATTCTAACTCAGAGATCTTCGGCATCCACTTAGCCTTCTAACATTCAGTTTCTTTATCAAGAACATGAGAAATATGCTCATGATGTTTGCAAATATTGCAAGACATAATATATGAGGAAAAACTCTTAACAAAGTAGCTGGTACCTTTTGCAAGCTCTGTCAATGATAGCTATGCATTCTTACTGGGGGTTGCTATTTATATTTTTTATGTCAGCTACTTTAGGAAGCCTTTCATTGTCTATCCCTAGGTCACAGGCTGTGTTAAAAATAGTTATTTTTGGATAAGTGAGATATTGTGCTTATAAATAGGTCTGCATGTTCACAGTGCCATTTCTGTAAAGACCTCTCATGCCCTTTCTTGTCCAGCAAGAGGTAGAGGACTACAGCTGTGCTATAAATTACTCAGATTCAGATCACCTGAGTCAAGCTTCAAACATGCCAGAGATTTGGTCTCCAGTCCTTGCCATGTTGCCCGTTTTCCTTCATTTCTCTGCTTTCTTCTATCCTTCAATTTCACTGATTTTTCCCCTACTGGGCAATACATGCATCCCTTTTATTTCTTGGTTCTCTCCAACCATGACCTCTGGGTCTCACCTTCCACCCCAAGGTGTTAATCAAGGTACTTTCATAGAAAAAACATTTTCCATACTGAGAGGAATTTTTGTGCCAGTTGTTAGGTTAATGTATACTGTGTCTTCCCTCTGCAATTAGAACAGAAGTGTGTGCATAATCCAGAATGTTACTAACAGCCTGAGCCCCATTTAGAGGCAGGTAGGGAAGCTATAGAGGGCTTCACTAAGCATATATTATTGGAGCTATTTGAGCTGAACCTTGAAGGATGAGAGAGCCAGGTAGTTAGGCCTAGGTCGCTGCTCTCCTAAGTACTATTTCAGGCCACAATGAGGTAGACCCAATTAGGTAAACTCCCAGCATGCTCAGAGGGAACATTCACCAGCAGCAAGGACCCATTATAGTTAATAGAAGTTGCAAAATCAGTGAAGGGCTCATAAAGGGTGAGGATGGGGTATGTTCTTGGACATTTGCTCTGGGCTAGAAAATAGTGTTATGTGCTCATTAAAACCTCATCAAAACCAAAGACCCTCCAGGAAGTCCCAGTAACTAAGGTCATCAGTATTAAGGAAGCAGAGCCCTAGTCCCTGGGCAGATGTTCTGTCTGCAAAAGCCTCATTTAGAAATGTTGATGAATTGATCTATACCTTTTTTAATGCTTAATGCACTGGTGGTTGTGCTTATGTAATTGGAAAGAGGAAGCAGGGAATGGAGGGAAGACATATTATTCATCCAGAAAGAGCTTTTGGACAAGCAAAGCGAGGGTGAACCCATGGCAGAGGGGGGCCCACGAGCTGTGTGCCTGGAAGCACCAGACTGGGAAGAACAGGTATTATACTTGAGAGGGAGATCAAAGTAAAGCTCAAGGGTATCACGGCTAAGGACTGACATATTCCTGTAAGCCTGTCATTGTATCCATGCCAGCCAAAGCAGCAGACACCAGGACCACTTCGCGTCCAGGTCTTCTCCTAACCAGCCATTCATCCACGCTCTAACTTTTGGACCATCTTTGATTCACTTTATCTCCCATCACTCTCAGACTTAGTTCAAAAGTCACCTCTTCTAAATGTCTCTATTCTGTTAAATTCACTCTCTCCCAATTGTTACTACCCTAGCACAAGCCCCATTTATATTTTTGCCTTACTGTCCTGATTCATTCCTTACATTTTGTCTTGCATTCATACCCCAGAGGATCTTGTTAAACTGCATCTTCTGATTCAGTAGGTCTTGGATGAGGCCCAGGATTCTGCATTGTTAACAGGCTCCCAAGATGTCTATACTGCTGGTCAAAGAACCACAGTTATAGTGAAGCACTAGGGGCAGAACCAGGTCTTGAACCCCCGACGGCCCATGTTCCTATACTATTCCCGGCAGCCTTCTAAAGGGTTTGGGGAGTAGGTTTTCTCTATGGGACCCCAGAAGATGAACTAAGGACCACTGAATGGAAGTAGAGAAAAATCTCATTATCTGGAACATGATTTTGACACGAAGAGCTGATGAATAATAGTGGCTGTCTTATAAGAAGAGTACCCCATTATTATAATTGTTCCAGCAGAGCCCAAGCAGTATTTTTTGAACACTTTGCTATAAATATTTCAAACATAAAGGAGCATTGTAAAAACTGTACAGGTAATACGCATATCCCTATGTTCTAGATCCTAAAATTGGCATATTAGTGTACTTGCTTCATTCTATATCTGGCTATCTATTCTACCCTCTATTTATGTGACAAGTGTCTTTTTCAATGCATTTCAAAGTGAGTTGCAGATGGTACACTTTGAATATTTTAGTCTTCTTATAATGAACTAGAGTTCACTCTTTTTCTTCTTTTAGTGGAGTGAAATTTAGATAAAATGGATACATACATGCTAAGTGTACTGTGGATTTGACAAGTGCATGCAACTGTACCAATATACCAAAGGGTTTTCTCATGTCACTCTGCAGTCAGTCTCCGTGCCCACTCTAAAAGCAACTACTCTTCTGATCTGTTTCCATCGTAATTTTATTTGGCCTCTTCTTAGACTTTCATGTCAGTAGAATGATCTAAAAAAGTATCTATTCTTTTGTGTAAAGTTTATTTCATGTTGCATATATTTGTGAAATTCACCTAGGTTGTTTCACATGTCCATAATTTGTTCCTTTCTCTTTTTTGCTGCTTAAAAAAAAAGAGAGAGATATAATTGATATAATTATATACCACAAATCTGCACTTTTAAAGTTACAAATTGGTGGTTTTTAGTATATTCACAAGGTTACCAACCATCATCACTACCAAAATCCCAAACACTTCATCACCACCAAAAGAAACTCTGTACCCATTAGCAGTCCATTCCCCTTCCCCTGTTTTCCCCCAGCCTCTGGTGACACTATTTTATTTTATGTCTCTATGGATTTTTTTATTTTGGACATTTTATATACTGTTCTATAGCATGTGAATATTACAGTTTATTTTTTCATTCTCCCTGTTGATGTCAACCTGGGATAGTTTTAGTTTTGTGCCACGTCTATGACTAGGATTACTGGTTCACAGTACAGGTGTATGCTAAATTCTATAAGAAACTGCCACAGATATTTTCAAAGTCATCATGACATTTTATATTCCCATGGACAATATATGAGAGTTCCAGTTGCACTACATGCTCACCAACATGTGGTGCTGTCATTTTTTTTGGAGGGGAGATGCTATTCTGGTGAGGCCAACAACATTTAACAGGAATACAGTAGCAAGGAATCTTGTAGAATGAGGAATGTCTCTACAGAGCTCAAGGCTTCTGGGGTTTCAATTCAAGTTACATGTGCCTCTGTATTAGTGTTATGTTGCTGCCATAACAACCTACCACAAACTCAGTAGATTAAAACAATACACATGTATGTAATACAGTATTATTAACTATAGTTACTATTCTGTACATTATGTCCTGATGACTTATTTATTTTATAACTGTAAGTTGGTGATTTTTGACTTTCAGTCATTATTAACTAAAGTCAGTTTTACTATGCATATTTGAAAGTTGCTAAGAGAGTAAATATTGAGAGTACTCATCAAAAGAAAAAATGTGTAATTATGTATAATGACATATAAACTAGACTTATTGTAGTGATCATTTTACAATATATACACATAAGGTATAGGTTAGTTATACCTCAATAAAAGAACACACACACACAGATACACATTTCAGACTCATTCAGGTTGTTGGCAGAATCCAGGTCCTCGGCATTCCTTCCTGGCTGTCATCTGGTGGCCCCCTTTGGCGCTTCAAGGTCTCTTTCTAGCTCTTGCACAAGGCCCCTCCGTGGCAAGCCCAGTGACTGCTTTGCGAGTGCTCTCCTGCTTGCAGTCTCGCTGACTTACCCTTCTGCTACAACCTTTCTGCTTCCAGCTGGAGAAAGTTCTCTACTCTTGTGGTCTCACGTCATAAAGACATGCCAGGATAATTGTCCTATCTGAAGATCTGTAACCTTAGTCACATTTGTAAAGCCTCTTTTGGCATGAAATAGAACATATTCGCATGAGCCAGGGATTAGGACATAGACATCTTCGGGGAGCCATTATTCTGTCTACCACGACTCTCTTAGGTGACTAATGCCCCGACTTCTCGTAGATGAAGAGGTTTGGAATTTCGGGTTTCATCCTCCACACAGTCCCCTCTAGTTTTTCCCCTTCTGTCAACATTTTGTCAACTCTGATTACATGTTCCTGGCATTTTATGTAACTAGATCAAGAACAACTTAATACGGAATATTTCAGTTTCAGTTGGGGGTTAAAAGAGTACTAGTTCATAGGATTGTAAGAATTCAATAAGTTAATTAGTGCAAGTAAAAGCATGTGGCATTAGGCCTGACACAAAGTAACTGCTCTGTAAAAGCAGTAGTTGTCATCTCAACTCTGCTAATGAACCTTCATGTGGGCAAGTCACCCGTCCTCCCCCAGCCTCAGTTCTCTCTGTCAGGATGCCCGTGTTGACTACTCTTCATTTGCACCACCATCCCTTTGCCTTTGCCCGTCTAACCGGCTGACCTCTGGGTACTGCACCAGTGAGACCTCTTGTGCACTGATGTTCAGTCCAGTTCGCCAGTGGGAGGCACTGACAAGAGGTTGAAAGGAGGGAGAAAACTGAGATTGAGATTTTTATTCTCTGCTCCCCATCCGGCCACAAGTGAGCAGTATAGTCCTTTACAGAAAACTACAGCTCTTGTTACAGCTCACATCCTACAACCGTGCTTTGCTCTCTCTTGGTTCCAGAAAGGGTGCCCTTCTGTGTGCCCCACCAGACCAGAGGATGCTAGGAGTTCCTGGCCCTTGCTAGCCTTGTGGTGCCACGCCATCTCTCAGTGGTTCCTTTGACTCTGGTCCTGCTTTCATCAATCACCTCTTCATTAGTCTTTCCTGAATTATCCCTTTTAAGTGCGCTGTGTTGATCCTGCTTCCAAAAGAAAAACGGGGAGGTACTGGCGCATTTCTGTGGATCCTTACCTATCTAAAATGTTGTAATTCCCTGATTCTCAAAATGTATCAACTCTCCATGATTCAAAATGTATTGAATGGTTTATTTTTGTTCATTGTAGAAGTGTTGAAGAATAAAAAGAAGTAAAGGCAATTTAAGGGCCTTTGAGACTCTCATTCTTTCAATCACGCATTCAAAAATAATTACTTGTGCACTTGCCAGTGGAACCAGGCGCATGGGAGCAGTTGAGATAGTTGGGATAAATGAATGACTGATTGAAGCAATGCATGAATGAACAAACAACTTTTTGCAGCTGAATTTCACTTTGATGAAAAGTCAGAGGCAGAAACAGGTTGACAGAAAAGGTGGCCAGAGCCAGGGGCCAGGATATCATCTGGAATTCTGGGCGGCAGTGCTTCCAGGAAGAAGAGGTACTTGATGCAAGCAGCGTTTGACAAGTCTCCACTGCCACTCTCTAAGCCCTTTCCTCCTGCCAGGCACTGAATGTTCCCATGCAGGAAATGTACCTGTGTTTCAACATTCTTCAGGATTACATCTGTTAGTAAGCGGATTGGCAGGGATTATGCGTGTTGTCCTATGACTGTGGAGAGGGTGCCTGGACAAAGCACAGTTCTCACCTAGGAAGACAGCACGGCAGAACCAAACCTGACTTTATCCCAGAAATGCAAGGAGGTTCTCACAGATAATGTTTCTCCCTCCCTTCATAATGGTCATATTAACATGTACTATGTTTTCCATAGAATATTATATTCAAGCTTCATAACTGTTCTACAAGGCTGGTATTAGTAACCCCACTTATGGGTTGAAAAACTGAGCCTCCAAGTTCACATGATTCAAGGTCACAGAAAAGTAGCTGATCTGGCACTGAGAAGCAGGCATCTCTGACTTCACGTATCTTCCTCTTTACACTATCAAAGTAGACATTAGTAGTTATCTGCATCCATCTAGTGTTTCGGACAAACATTATGTTTTGTCGATTATTTAGCAAATTTTATATGAACTTAAGTCCCTTTCTGGATAATTAACAGTTTAACAACTGTTGTAATTTCTCCCTGTCTCTTTTCTCACTGTTTTAGTTGAAATTTATATTTTTTCTCTGAATTCCAAAAATGCACCTAACTTGCATTTTGTATTAGCAATTAAAATATAAAAATAGCAGCCATAGCCCCAACCCACGGTTTACCTGGGTAAGCTTGGATGAATAATTTCAGTCATCTGATTATCAATTTAATTACTCATCAGGTGGGGTAACTGTCCCACCAAACTCAAGGAACACTGGGATCAAATTACAGTATGGATGTGAAAGTACTTTGTACATTAATGAAGATGTCATAGGCCTGTAGGTTATTTTTGTGATTTTACTGTTCAGCATATTGTGGGTGGGTTTTCTTCTCTCCATCTCCAATCTATCGCATGAAGTAGGCAGGGCAAGTTTGCTTATCTCAGATTTCTTCTTTCTTTCCTTCATTCCCTTTCTTCCCTTGCATTTTTCAACCTCCCTACCTCCTTTCTTCCTTCTCTCCATTTAGTTAAAAAACCCTTTTTTAGACATTACCGAGGACTTGGCACTGTGACCCGCATACATGGCCAAATACGTCATAGCCACAGCCATGAGGAAGCCTATAACTGATCCATGAGGGATCAAGAGAGAAGTGGATTAACTAAAACCCAAGCAAGGCGACTGCAGAGAGAAGCTGGAACCCTCAACTTCCTACTCCAAGACAGTATTCTTTCTATCCTTTTACAAGCTTCCTCTGGGAAAAAAATACCACTTCTAAGCCAATGTTTCCAAGGGCAGAATCTGGCTTAAAGGAGAAGGAGGCCAATGAGTGTTTATTTTCATGCTATCTTTTCATACTTTCTTTTCTTGTTCCTCCGCATACCCTTATCCCACAGAGGAGAAAAGAGGGTCCAGGAAGATGAAATACTTTGTCTCAGTCCTAGAGCTAGAACATGGTGGAGCTGTTTTCATGCCAGACCAACTGAACTTAAAAAATGTCAAGGCAGAGGCATCTTTAAGCACTAAATAGAGTTAAGCAAAAGCAACAGGCTCGATTTTATAAGCTAGGAGGGTCTGTTACAGTTGTAGGGCCTCAAGCACTCTAGGTCGGCTCCTTTAAAACAGCCATGTATCACTGTTAACATGGGCATTTTCATCAATGTTTCCCTGCTTCAGAGCTCTTCCATTTGGTGCCTGTCTGGGGATGCAATTACACAGGCCTGAGGATGTCCTCTGAAACTGCCTGAAGCCTCCCCTTCAAGTGGAACAGAAACCGAGCCCAGCTCACAGAGTCAGAGCAGCCTATGGAAAATTCCTGACACTGTATGTTCTCGTAATTTTTGGAACTCTGTAAATATTTGAGTCAGTAGATCTTAATCCATAAACACAGCTGTACTTAAAAAACCCTGATGGGGAGTTATTATAATTTAAACAATTGGGTAACAAAACAAATCAATGTTAATCATTTTCGTTTTCTAAGGACAATGGACCCAGACTTCTCATAAAACTGACATAATGAGCTTCACAACTGCATCCACAAATAAACTTACAAATGCTAAGATAAACCATTCTCAACTTTTTAAGAACATTGTAAAAAGAAAGTGAGGTGGGGGAGGGCCAGGGAAAAGAAGAAAAACAAAACAATTTGAGCAAGGCCAAGACTCTCAGAGCCCTAATGCACATGAGGCCCCCAGAGATAAACATTACGGGAGAAAACCCTCTCTGGGTTTGGCGTTCCCGTGTCTAACTTACGTTATGAATTACCATTATTCAGGGATTATTCTTGTTTCTATCAGAGCTACCTTTAGCTCTCTTGCCAGACTTTCTCTTTGCTGCAGTTTACATAAAGGCTCAGAATAACCCATTCATTCCCATGAGGTATATTGGGCTCTTGTGTGTCGAGCACCATGCTAGACACTGGAGATAATGTAACAACTCAGGTAGAGCCCCTACCCAAAAAGAAATCACAGCATAAAATCAGAGACAAGAAATTTGCCACAAATGAATTTCTAAATAAGTAAATAGTGGTTTATGTGAGAAAGAACAAGAGAATGGAGTCCTAACATGCTGGAGGGCATTTCTAGTTAGAAAGTTGAAGATGGTGTCTTGGGGTGAGGGTGGATAATCGTCGGGGTCTCTGTGGAAAAAGAGACATTTGAGCTGAGAATATAAACAAGCAGAGATTGAGGATGGGAGCGGAGAGATTCTAGGCAGAGGGGACTGTTTCATCCAAAACACAAAGGTAATAGACTCAGGCTTGGGAAAAGTAAGGGAGACCAGTTCCTGCTAAGATTGGCGGAGCAAACATGAACCATTGTGAAAGGCCTGGTATTTTAGGTCTTTTCTATTATTCATAGATAACCTCTTGTTATTCACTTCCTATGAATAACCTCTTCTACTGTTGATTGGGAATAGAAGAGGTTGCTATTGGTGGTTTATAACCTCTTGTATTATTGATTGGGAAGCATGGCCTAATTTTGGTAAAGACTTGATCAGACTTGGGATGTGAAAGATTTGTCTGGCAAAGTATAGAAGTAGATTGAGATGGGAAAAATAGGAAGTGGAGTAAACTAGGTCATAAGATCTTGGATCATGACAATAGCAAATGGGTGTTGAGGAGAAAGATTGATGTGAGAAGTATTTGAAGGGTAAAATAATAATAATTTGCTGAGCAACTAGATATGGGGAAAACCAGATTTTATAGACCAAAATGATTTCAATTAGAAGAGGCCATTAGGATTAAAATATGTAGTTTAGAATTCAGTTCAAAGCACTATTAGAGTGCTAAGTTATTCTTTTTCTACATATAAGTGACAAAATCTTACTTCCCCTGAGGTTTTAATAAATGTCCTTTGTCTTCCTTCCACTCTCCTGCTTCGCCTGGAGGACCATGCAACACAGAAATTATAGCCATAGCTCCCTAGTCATTCACAGTGGAGTGAGGCTAGTATAGTCTCTCACTAGCTTTATTTCGTGTGACCACCTTAGCCAATAAGAGGAGAAACATGGATATGGTCTTCCTGTCTTCACTTTATAGAAGATACAACAGAGGTGCACCAAAGGCCCCCAGACGACTAGCATTGAGTCACACGATTTGAAGCAGAATGGGAATTAAGCATCGGTGTGAGTGCTGGGGATGAAAGAGGATTGAAGATGAAGAGTTGAGGATGAGAGGGCCTGCAGAGGAAGAGGCCAAGACCAGTAAGGAGAGTTGGGTTCTTGTCGCAGTATTATCAGTAGATAGGTAAGTGACAATTGGGTCACTCCAACATTCTGAGCCTCAGCTTTCTAACATCAAAGTGCTTTGTAAATGATAGACCACACAATGTATATAATTATTAGTAATAGCGCTATTTAATTTTGACATTCTGCCTGAGGATATTCTAGTGTATATACCTTATCTAAAAATTAGGGTAATTTTTACTTTATATGTCAGGATTAGTGATTATCCAAATTTAAAAGTATAGGAAAGAAGCAAAGATTAAGATCTTTTACTCAAGATACACTAGGAACTGAGTGCTTTTTATGCCCTGCCTTGTGTTATCTTAATTCCCCATTTGACAGATGAGTAAACTGAAGTTCAGGTATATGAAGTTTCTATTCCCCATAATATCTCTCTTACAATAACGGTGTCTGTGGGAGGAGTGAACAAGGAACAACATTTCAGTGGATTCTTCTGGGTCCACTGCTGCATCACACAGCCCATTTAACTTTGCATTGATTAAGGAGCTCCTATGTGCAAGGCTCTAATAACCACAAGACCCATAAAGGCAAGTACATCACTAGATTTCAGCCTAACATCCTTTACCTATGCAGCCTACCTACCTGGGTGATCTGGACTTTGCCTAGTTGTTCTGCCTCAACTCTCACCACTCCCCTGACCCTGCCCTGATATTCCCTACAATAGCTGAAGTTCCTCCAAAGTTCTCTTTAATTTGTGGGGCTTGCTCATTGCTTTTCTGGCCTTCCTAGAAATTTTTTTTTCTTTTTTCACCTGGCTGAAATCTACTCATCCTTTGTCTCTCAGCTTATATGTGACTACACAGAAAAAGCCATCCTAACTCTCCTAATCAGGTTAGGTCCCCAATTATAAATATCTCTGTGCTTCTTTTTCACAGTGCTTGGGGCACTTATAATTTTTCTAATTGTTCATTATTATTTGACTTCCTCTTCCAACTGTGGTCTAATCATTAGGGGGAGTAAACCATGGCTCACTCCCTTTCTTCCCTCATCTCCCCCTCCCTCTTCTTTCCCTCCTTTCTTCATTTCCATCTCTATTACTTTCTTTCTCTCTATATATTGGCAGAGTAGTGTTATAAAAATATGTGTTGGCTTTCTGAACAACAAATTCAATGTTTGATACAAAATCTTCCTAAGGCCCAAAGGACTGAGACAGAATTTGGTAGTGGTGAATTGAGAAACCAATACATTTTCCTGAATAAAAGGTTGATGTTGGATGAACAAACATGGGCCAGAATGTAGTAATCACAGCTGATTGAGCTGTTAGTAACTGCAATATTTCAGAAGACTCAAAAGCAATATGAGTACTTGTGTGTAGACCTTGTTTTCTTCATCCCATGAGTATTCTAGATCCAAGTCCTGGCCTTCTGTCTCTAAGTTTGGTGGTGTTTCTACTACATCCTCTGTCATTAATATTCAAATAGAAGTAGAGAAGTGAGAGATCACTGTGAGATAGATCGCGTATCCACAGTAAATCTAGAGTAAGCAATTAAACCTTGATCTTAACCTCAATTGGGATGCCAGCATCCAGAGGAATGGGCACATTAAAAAGGCTGAATGCAGAGGGAGTCATGCATGACCCAGAATTTACAAAAAGAAGAGGGGTAGGTTGTTGTCAAAATTTTGTAACCTGCCAGTAGAATGTCTCAGAAATGTAGCCAGAGGCTCCATGGCCACTCTCCCTGTTCAATTCCCAGAAGCCCCAGATCTAAACTCGTTTCAATCCATGGCAGTTTTGCTCCCTCCTTTCGCAGACCTGGCAGTGCCTCACCTGAGGAAGGAAGCCATTCAGAAGCAACAAACCATTTCATCCCTCAAATATGCAACTAATCCATGTCACTCAAGCCCAAACCTCTTCCCACCAGTGAGATTAAAGGGGACTCTCCAAATCCACTTCTGCCCTCTGGTGTTGCTGTTTTTCATTTCTCTGCTTCAGTGCCTCTCCATTTGTGTAAATCATGCTGTAAGACGTTATCTTTTCTCCCTAGTTATGGACTCAGAATTCTTTCTTTTTGGCTGCTGAGCAGTGGTCTGGGCCACTAAGTGATGCCTCCATGTTCATTCCAAGATAGCACATTCAACTCCTCAAGTAAATGGGATATGTTCAAGTGAATAAAAATAAAATATTTATTAATTATCAAGTTAATTTTGGGGTTTTGGGAAGAAGGAAAATCATTCTTATAACCTTTTAAGTTTTTTTTTCCCTGTGGCTCTGTGCTCATTTTCTTTGGTATAGTATTTGGTGAATACATGCATGTATGAGATGCTATAAAATGCACAACGAGAAAAATATAAAGATAATATCAGAGTATAGAGGGAAAGTATCTGTGTAGCACAGTAAACATTGTCCTGATTTAAGAGACAGAGCAAGATTTGGGCCATCCCCTACCTCTCATCTTCAATTTTTTTTCCTGCTTGTATAGTATGAGAGTTGAGTTAACAGACATCTGAATTCACTTGGTGCTTATATTCAATGTTTCTATCTTTCCCAGCATCTATCAGTTGAGTAATTTGGGGAAAATTGATTAATTTCTTCACATTTAGGTATATATATATATATATATAATGAGAGATTGATTACTGTATGTGGGATGTTTTGTACACTTGTTGGCTCTCTGTAAAAGCTAGTTCTTAGTGTTTTATTGGTGTGGTGTGTTGACACTGATGGTAGTGGGGAGATGGTTGTTTAGTTTTACTGTTGGGTTGATGGTATTGGTGGTAATAGTCATGTTAGTGCAAAGTTTATTGGTGATGGTGACCTGGTGCTCCTGGTAGTGTTGAGCTTTTGATGCCGCTAAGTGGCAGCTGGGCGTGATGATGGGGTGATAATGAGAGTGGTCATGGTGTTATTCCACAAAAGGAGAGGGAATCAACCCACAAAGGATGGATTTAACCTTTGTCATGGTTCCCAGTTCTGCTTGCTTTGCCACAGGACTGCAACTGAAATAGAATATTTAAGGATATTCTATAAAATGCCCTACTCTCCTCTAGGAAATGTAAATTAGATTTTCAGAAGTTATGAAAATAATTAAGGACCCTTTGAATAAATGAGTATCTATTTAGTGAGAAACTCCTTCACTGGTTCCATAAATGGCAACCGGCTCTGAGCTGGGATATTAACATATATCTGCAAGATTAATAAAGGAAAAAAAGCATAGACTAAAGTAAACTAACTTAGTAAGGAAGCTCCTTTACTGTCTACTATTTAAGATTAAGGGCATTCTAGGCCCAATCAACAACATGTGCAAAAGCACAAAAAGATAAAATGGTATGGCATATTGTGAGAAAGGTGAGGAACAAAGGGAGCCAGAGCAGAAGAGACTGAAGAAGGTGCCTATGGCCAAATCATGGATGGTCTTACAATTCAGGCTAAGGAACATCTGTTCTTTCCTTGACTGCAAGCTGGAGATTTTTTGTGTGTTTCAGGAGGTGATCTTCACATTTTCAAAACATTATTTAATCTGTAGTGTGGAAAAGGGGTGCAGGGTTGGGAGCCAGGGAAACTGGAAAGAGCAAAACCAAAATGTCATAGTGGTTTAAATGATACGTGATGCAGGTATGAGTGACCCATGGACATGGACAACAAGGTGGGTATTAAGTGTGGGAGCAGTGGGGGGAGAACGGGGGTGGGGCAGGGGAGAGCAGCAGGGGAAAATTGTGACAACTGTAATAGAACAACAATTTAAAAAAAAAAAAAAAACTTAGGAAGAAGAAGAAGCGATGCATCCCAAACTGGGAAAAGACCATGAAAGGAGATTTGAGAGACGTTTTGGAGCTGAAACCAGCAAACTTTGGAAACAGGGAATGAAGTTGGAAGAGGGTGTAGGAAATAAGAGAAAGAGAGGGACCAAAGAAATTGCTTCTATTTTTATTTTAGGCATCTGCTGCAATTAATAATAAGAAAGTTGAGGAGCACTGTGATGCAAGATATCTGGCAGCACACCCGTAGGAGCTCCTGATGGCCAAAGCCGAACAAGTTGAGCAATGAAATAGAAAATGATAGTACCGGATTATAATCCACAGGATGATATGAATATCCATGAGTTCATGAGGATATAACAATGTTTGGTTAACAAGGTAGATGGGAGTGAATGAGCAGTCCTTTCTTATAATGGCATTCACATTAATACAAACAGGAGGAACGAGAGCAATTGAATCTCAGTAAAGAAACAACAGGATATTTGTGGCATGCACGTTTTACTAATGGATGCTAAAATCAGTAAGTGAAACTGTGAGGAGAAATGGAGAGATACATCCTCAAAGTAACTTACCAAATATATTTGCTAACTGCAGATGTGAGGGAGACAGCAGATTTTTATAGTACATCAACCCAGCACAGGCCACATTCCCCAAGAGATCAAAAGTGACATGACCAATAATAAGGCACACGGATATCACAAACCCAGGGATATGATGCACTAAGAAGGGAACAACGTCTCATCTGTGATATTCTTGCCCCAAGTGCATAACCTCAGTCCAGGCATATGAAGAGATTAGACAAACACAGAATGAGGGACCGTCTACAAAATAATTGACTAATACTATTCAAAGATGTCAATCTTATGAAAGAGAAAGGCTGAAGGACTGTTACAGACAGTAAGAGGCTAAGAAGGAATAGTTAAATATAATGTGAGATCCTGATAGGATTCTGAAAAAGATAAAGAACATAAGTGGAAAAATTGGTAAAATTTTGGTAAGGCCTTTAGTTTATTTGATGGTGTAATACCAGTGTTACCAGTGTTAATGTTCTGGTTCTAATCAGTGCATTACAATTATATGAGATGTTAACATTGGGGAAGGTTGGGTAAAGAGTGTATATAAACTCTGTGTCCTATTTTTGCAGCTTTTTCATAAGTTTAAAGTAGTTCAAAATACCAAATTTTAAAGATACAGATAGCTGACAGCAAACTGGCTGTTTATTCTGGAAACAATTTTTTTTTTTTTTTTGAGGAAGGCACCCTTATTTCAGTAGTTGCTCTTCTACTCACTTCTTGCCAGATTTCGGGCACACTGCTAATACTTTATCTCAACATCAGTAGCAGACCAGCTCAGGTGGCCTCTGAAGGCACTTCCCCGTGCATAGGGATCTATGCTGGACTATTCAGTTTGATTTAATATTGGACTCAAGTCTAGACTCTCTTACTGGCTAGCCGTGAGGCATTGCGCAAGTTATTTAAGCACTTGAAAATTATGGTTTTTTCCCAATCTTTAGAAGGACACTAATAATAGAACTTATTTCGTGGGGTTGCAGTGAGGATTAAATGAGATAACACATAGAGAATGCTTAGCCAAGTGCCTTGTACATAAGGAATGCTTAAAATAGCAATTACTAATATTTTCCAAATTGTATGCCCCTAATAGAAGTTAAGGAAAGGAGTACTGAATCGTGCTTAGGCAAAGAGACCCTGAAATAGTAGTTTTGTTAAATTCTGTTTAAAGAAAGCAACTTGCCTATAGTCAGTCACTGTTGACCGAGTGAGGTTGCAGGGCGGAGGGTTGAGTTGGGAGTTTACGCACTAATCAGATTGGCTGTAGGAGCTACTTGTATTTTCTTCTGCCAGGCCGTTGGCTGTCATCACCCGCATCCCTCCCTGGCACACCCTGACATTATACATTTTGGGTAGAAAACAACCTCAGACAAGGTACCGTGCCCAAACGTGGTTAAGGAGTTAAATTTAGAACAGACGGACAGCCTGACTTCACTTGGCTGCCGAGCTCCGCGTCTCACATCCAAACCACAGTGGTTCTCTATGCATTCCCGAAATCAGGGGTGGAGGAGAACAAGCTTTTGAGAAACTCCTACCTGTCATGCCTGTTCTCCTTCTGCGAGTGCAGTGGTCCCCAGAGGCTCTGGAGCTGAGCTCATTGTTCTTCACGTCGTGCTGGGCCTAGGGTCTACAGAGCAGCCCTGGGGTAGGCAAACGTCTCCACAGTCAGATTTCTGTACTGAAGGATGAAGGCCAGGCTGGTGGCAAGGCTTGAGAGAGGTCGCCCTTCCAACCTCAAAGAGGCTTGGGACTTCGTCATTCCACATGCGCAGAGCCACTGCCTGAGTCCTGCTCACAGCATCTCTCAAGAGATCACCACAGAAGCTTCTGTACAGCCCAGGGCCCAGTTTCTTTCTTCCCTTTAAAGCCTGCCAGTGGAGGTGCCAAGAAGTGGTTTTGGGAGAGCCCCCAGGATACCTCATCACTCATTCAAGCCCAGCCTCCCAAATCATTCCCAAATCAACACACATTCTAAATAAAACCAGCTCATTAGCTGAGCATGTGCTCTGTGGAAGTATGTACATCGCCACTGCTCTTCACTTTATAATACGAACCTGACCTTGACACTCCTCCAGTCCCCACCACACTCAGAATACAGCCCTCCCTCAGTAACCCGCCATCTTGGCCTCTCCATGACTCTCCCCTGCCTGTCTGCCCAGTCTCTTTTTCTCACTCAGCCCCTACCCAACACCATGCACACATACCCAAAGCTCCAGCCATAGGAGGCTATTTTTACTTCCCAACACATTTACTCTTGCTCCCATCCCATTTACATGCTGTGCTCTCCTCTAAGAATGCTCTTCCCCAATTTATGACTAGGTTTATGTCTTCAGGTTCAAAACCTGTATGCAGAATCCAGTCTTAAATTACACCAGTGAGGGTTTCTTAGAAATCAACCAGTCTGCACATATTAGTCATAAGTACTTTTGCCGTGAGAATACTCATAGGAGTAAGATACTTCACCAAGCATCATGCAATCATTTTGCATGTGTTAGGTCACTGAATACAAAACTTCTGCAGGGGACTAAGTTATATTATTCCCATATTATAGCTAAAATGATTGAGTTTGAGTGAGGTTAAGTAACTTGCAAAAGACATACATCTGGAAAGGAGGTGCTTAGGCTTCAAACTAAGCAGCAGAGCCACTGTGTACTCTTATCCAAGGCACCATGCTGCCTCAGGTCGATGCCATCTCTCCCCACCATTATGCACAGTTGGGGCAACTGTGATATAAGCTGATAACTGTGCAGAGTTCATTACTGTGAAGAGCCTATGAAGGCATTCCTACAAGAGAGCCATCTCAAGATTTACAACAAAGGAATATGATCAGAACTTCATTTTTCTCTGAGCTCCTGACCTTCGTCATAAAATGGAAAAGTGCCCTCTTTCAGGGTTGCTATGGGGGTTGAATGAGATATTGCACATAAAGCCTTTAGCATGAACCCTGACAACACACCCTCAACAAATAGTAGCTACCATTCCCTCGGGTGTCTTCTTTCCAAAGCATTGACCTAAGTAGTCACGGGAAAAAGACAACAGAGAAGATTTCAAAACCGACGAAACCGTAAAGATTTTTTATTCTGAACTCTTCCACTCACAAGAGCACAACAAAGGCTATAAAAGTAAAAGATTGACTAGGTCCAGGTCCACTATAAATGGTGCCAGAACTCAAAGGACAGGGAACCTGGTCTCTTTCTCGAGGACAGTATGCTTTGTAGCACAGCACTCTGCTTCTCAGAGCCCATAGACTGCTTCACCTCACTAACTGGGCAGGGACAAAAACAATTCTCATGAATCTAAGTGTGAAACTTAGGAAGTTTCCAGCAGATACCACCACCTCTAATTTATATTTGAAGATTTAAAAATGTGTGTGTGCATTCGTGTACATCTATGTATGCATATATGTGAGAGAAAACAGCTGTTTAAACCCTGAGGGAAGAAAAAAAGGCACCTACTAAGTGAAACTTTTGGTGGCTAACTAGGCTCAAATAAAAAAGGCAGAACCTGGCAGCCATTTCTGTACAGGGGCCTCTCAGGCACGCTGCTCTTCCTAGAGAAGCCTCTGTGCTGAACAGTCTGCCTGCACTGATCTTTCCCTCTGAGTCAGCGCTTACAAAGGTTTCCTGGAATCCTACTTCAGCGAATAGGATTGAGGCTTTCCCCATCCAATCACAGCTGCATAGCTCCAGTCAATCAGAGCAGCTATATTCTGACCAATAAGGACAGTGCCTTTAGACTCATCAAACTATAAGGATTTGGAGCCTTCATCTGCATGAAGAAGGACCAATCAGGAACCGGGGTGGAGACTTCTGTGTTTATAAGCCATCTTCCCTCTACCTCTGAGAGCACACTTTCCCCTGTAGACTGAAGGCTGTGTTTCCCTGGAGAGAGCTGAACCGCTAAAGAGGTTTCACTGGAGCAGAGCAGAGCTGACCATCACAGAGTGGACTGCAGCGGAGCAGAGCTGGCTAGCCAGAGAGGGGCCTGGTCCCTAGACGCCCTGGCTCTAGAGCTGGTCTGCGGCCATGCTGTTTTCACAGCCATGCTGTATCACTGTTGAATTGCTTGTACTGAGTAAATTCACCGTCTTCACTGCACCCCAAACTGGGGATTCCTGTGGGCATTGAATTGACAGACCATCAGTTGACAGCAATAAGCTGACGGGCATCTGTGTAAATTCGGCATGAATTTGCAGTAAGGCCTGAAATCAGAAGTCTTTGTCATGTACTCCACTGAACATGTCACAAATACTTCTATTGTTAATTAAGTTTTGAAACTTTGTCTTGTTCCTTTTGCATTCCAAGGCTCATTTGCATCACAGCTCCTTGTGTATACTCTTCAGAAGATGAAATTTAGAGACAAAAATCTTATTTCTTTCTTCTTCTTTTTTTCCCTCCTCTTTCTTCCTCTTCCTCCTTCACATATCCCCTCCTGCTCCTTTTTGTCTCCCCACCCCCTCCTTTCCTCCCTCCTCTTCATTTCATCAAAAAGATTGAAAGTCCGGCCTTATCTTTCTCTATGGTTGATTACCCAAGGACGTGCCTAGCAGGCAGCAAATGAAGCGGTGATTCCTTCGTGCCTTCCTGGTTGTTTTGGTTTTTTTTTTAAGATTTTGAAATAGTAGCTAGAATTCATTCAACAAGCATTTACTGAGTCTCTACTACACACCAGACATAGCGTAATTTGCTTGGGCTGTAAGAATGAATAAGACTCAGTCTTACCATTAACATTTAGAATCTAGTTGGGAAAATCACTATACTATTTTCATGGATTGATTAATCTGTACATTTTTTCCACCATTTAAACTTTTATTTTGTCCATCGAAAGGTATGACAATTGATGAGCACTGTAAATCCATGAATAATGAACTCTGAAGAACTTCACAATATAGCAAAAAGGGATCACACCCTTTGCACCAATGAGTTCATTTTGTTAAAATCCACAGCAAAAACAAACAAATAAAAAACACACAAGAGTAGTGCCCCACCACAAATGGGGAAGTCATCTGTGGTACCCTAAAAATGTCCTATTTCTTTCAATTGCAAAAACAGTAGGATTCCAGAGTAAGCATAACATTGGTTAAGCTGTGAAAAGGGTTTTGGACTATGTAAACCAGGATTAGCCGCTTTCTTTTATTTTTTTCTTGTATAAATTAAAGATAACAAAGTAAACACATTCTATTGAACTCCTGGGATTACAATAAGGATCTTTAAAGAGACCAACCTGCGGTCCTGAGAGGGAAGCAAGCCTGGAGTCAGAGTGCCTGGAGCGTAGGCTCTTTCTCCCCGTAGGTGATCTTGACTTAACTGCCCTGCGTCACAGTCCTCTTAACTATAATGGTGACACCAACATTCACTCCACTGACAGAGCCATCCCCTGGCACTCAGTGCTGTTCTGAAGAGTATGTGCATTGTCCTTTCTTAATCCACCTGACGAACCCCTAAGATAGTCACACAGTATCTCCATATAATAGATGAAGGTTTTGAATATTTGATGAAATTAAATAAATTACTAGCCTCAAACTATCCAGCAAGTAAGTGATGGAACTGAGGTTCAATATGCAAAACCATAGGTTGATTTACATGAACTTTCAAATATGAGTTTTTAGCATTAGCAAACTCTCATGCTTATTAATCCATGTAACATAAAATACAATGAGTAAAAAATCCAAGGCAAATAAAAGCCAGCTTATATGTTCTTTTTATGAAAAATACATAAACACATGAAAATTTTTTTCACATTTTCAAAATTGAAACATTGCATTATCATAAGAATAATATTGTATATGAGTATACTGAAAGCTATACAAAGAAAAACTGCTCTTCTCCCACCCCTTCACCCTTCCTTTATTCCCTCACTACCCTTGATGTAACTTGCTTTAACAATCTGGTGTTTGTCTGTATTTTTAACATGTAGCATTCCTTGTTCACATAAGTTACCACTTAGGAACTCCAAAAAGTTACAACCTGTTAGGGATGATTCAAGTTACAGTCTGCGAATGACTTGGGTACAACCAGCAAAGTAGGAAGCAAATCGTTCATGAAAAACAAGAGAGGGCCTACAAAACGAGGGCCTCATTGTCTGCACTGGAGCCTGCTAAGGATCCTTAATCTTTCCAGCAGGGAGTGTGATGTGGCCATTGCCAGATGGTGTGGCCTGGCTTCAGGGCAGTCTGAAGGATCGTGTCCAGGGAGGCCGTGTGTCTAGGGCTGCTCAGGAGCATTCACACTTGCTTACTTGAACTGTGCAAAGCTCCAGAGAGCTGGTAACCAGAATGATAGAACACAATCTTCATTGCCTCCCTGTATCCCAATTCCTGCAACAGGGGTAGCATGATTTATTTAAATAACTATTTTCTACTTCATTTCCCTGCTCTGGCAGCTTCATGTCTTTTCCTAGGGTGTTTGTTAATATTAACCTATATGTTGCTGTTTTTATTATACCATACTAACTGATTTCCAGGTTAGATCCCATGAGCTACCATACTTGCTGGGAATAAGTTATAGACATGTTAGCATCGCCAAGCCTGAGAAAGTGTCTCTGGTTGCAGTCAGTTTCCCACCAGGGTGGTAGACAGCTCTCAAAGAGTTAATGGGCCCCATTCCTAATGGGACAATCAGGGGCTTGTTTGATCCCAATTCTAATCACTTCCTAAGTCTCTATCCCAGCACAGAGACAGATGAATGTGTTGGGGCCTGAAGTTTGCTGTGGAGGGCAAGTGAGTCATAGACAAACTTCCTCTCTGAAAGGTTCATTGAGAGAGCCAATTAGCCAGGGAGGAGGTGCTTCTCTGCATGCTCTAATTACCCGAGGATGCCAAGGGTCAGATCGCAAGCCTGACCCCCACAAGTAACCACACAAAGTGCCTCAATAGAGTTTTCGAGGTGGGAAAACTTAAAAGCCAGCCTTGTGTCTGCCTTAGCAGCCCTTTCTCAAGAATCCAACAAAGGTTGCAGCCTCAGACAATGACCTGGGTCCTCCCATGGACCACTGCAGGGACAAAGGAGGAATGCAGTTGCTAAGATCCGAGAAGCCGAAGCTGCCGAAGCACCCTCTGAGGGAGGGTGGGGAAAGTGTGGCAAATTCTATAAACCTGCTTTTTCTCTTGGTCCTAAAGAGGAGCCTTTGATCTCTAAAAAAGGGGCTGGGGTAAGGAACACCATCAGTGAAAATACAAAGGTTTCCAAGTGGAATGTAACATGAATTCATTAGCTTTATTTATTTTAATTTCTCCAAGGCATTTGATTCTGGGACTTCAAAACTTTAAAAAAAAATGCCATCACAATTCTGCAAATATTAGATTCGAGCTTCCTAAAATGAACTTCTACTACCTGATTATACCTCCTATTGGTGGCCAGCTTGGTTTGTACATTTGATAATCCATGTGTCAGATTGGAAAAGAGAGCTCTCACAAATACAGCAACCAACTCAGAGGCACTCTGGACTTCTAAGGAAAGATGACAACTTGGTGTAATCCAACCAAACTGCCTCGTTCTTACGGGCTCACAATCTGAGAAAGAAAATGTGAACCTACTTGTCCAATGTTCCCAAGCAAGTCCATTGCTGATAGGAATTATTGTGGAATACATGTGCACACATGCGTCTAAAGCATATGCACAGATACTAGTCGTATAAGGCTGGCACATATTTGTTTTCAGTTGACTTCCCTCAGTTGAGTCCTTATTGGGGAATGCTTCAGGGCTGAAATTTAAGATTGGAAAAACAGAGTAACTGGTGTCTGTGGAAAGTCAGACGGTTTTGAAATGGATAAAGAAAGATTGATGAGTATTTTTTGGAACTCCCAAGTCAAGAACTTGAGGGTAAGAAGAACAGAGACAAAAGTGACAATTCAAAATCCCTGAGGTCACTGTGATGTATCTCCAAGCAGAAAATGAAATAGAGATTGAGGCATAAGAGTATATCAAAATGAAACTGACAGCCAGAAAAACCTTTGCCTCTACTCCCTGGTGGTGGAAATCCCTTGCCTTGTGCCTTAGTTTCCTCATCTGTAAAATAGGCCAATTATACTAGTTGACATTTAAGGCCCTCCTACTCAATTTGGTTTAGCTTTTAGGAATTCCATTCAATGCTCACAGTTCAGGAAGCTAAATTTGGATAATTCTGGGTAACTCTGTGCAACCTACCCCACTCCATTATATTCTCTCTGAATGGAGCTCCCCTCTTCCACATAAACATGACCAGTTACATCCAACCTCCTGACCACTGCTTCCCTGCCTCTACAACCCACCTTCCTCAAGATGAGGATGTGTTTAGAGATAAGAGAGGGCAAGAAGGTTTTATACAAATGGACAAGGGGCCCACGTAAGAAGTTGAAGGGAGAGGGTGTAACTGAAGGGAAGACAAAGGAGGAAGAACCTTGTTTATGAATGTTTTTCTCATTCATTCCTACTATGGTTTCAGAAGCACATGGTGAAGTTCTGAAGTGTCAACTTCATGACCACAAATCAAAACACACATCAACACATGCAATTCAGGGAGAAAGTGGTGTCATATTTCTTCTTCCCTCTCTCCCCTTCTCTGCTTTAGCACACCCCTTCCTTCTTTCTTTCCTTTCTTCCTTCCTCCCTCCCTCTCCTCATTCCTTCCCTCCTTTTTTCCTAAGATGCACCATAAAATAAGATGAAGTTGATAACTTTAATAGTTACCATTTTTAATGTGCTGATTTCTTGCTAAGGACTGTTCGCTTTGAGTAAAAGCATCAAAAGCATCCAACACTCCATTTTTAGAGATGAAGAAGTAGAGGCTCTGCCAGGTTAAGTAACGCATCCAAGATAACTTAGCAAAGAAGTGTCAGAGTCAGGGATGATGAAAGGAGTTCATACTCTAGATCTCAGAAGACCTGCTGGAGACACAGGCTCTCTGCAACTTGCCAGCTGTATGAATTTGCGCAAGTTATTGAAACTCTTGCAATCTCACTTAATTCCCTCACTTGGAATACTGGGTTAATAATCGCTCCCCCTCAGGACTTAAGCAGGTAAATATGGATAAATGTACTAGCACGTGCCTGGCACGTATTAAGTGTCAATAAACACGAGCTCCTCCTTTCTCTTTGCCCTTCACTCTCTGAAGGCTAGTTTCTAAAATGATTGACTTTTATATTTTTGACCCTGAAATTCTATATTTGGAATACTTTCCTGGTGCTGAATCCACACCCAACAAGCCTCATTTCCCCCAAGCCTCTGCCTCTACAGACATTCAATCAGACAATACACACTCTTTCCAGTCATTGAAAGGGATATGGCTTTGGAGTAATAGGGGGAAAATATATCATGAGTAATATTAACAAGAAACCTCCATAAAAGTTGGCCCATAGCTTCTCAAATTCTTGTGGTTTATCATCTAAATGGAAACTTGGTCTCCCTATAGTAGATGGCAGCATTTAGGGCCATCTTCTACAAGTCACTAAGTATTATTGATGGAAAAAATTATAAGATACATCATTTCAGCTGAGGATAGAGACGCTTAAAGAAATTTACCCAAAGAACATCAAGAAACAATATAATACCAGCAGGACCTCAAAGAACTCATAATTCCTGTTTGTGAGACTGGAATATGGAACTGAGAGAGGTTTCCAAGTGTCTATTAATTCAGTACATTCTGAACTGAAAGGTAAGGTGGCATGAATTGCCATTATCTGCCTGAGAATCTTTTATCTCAGCTGGCTCTTGAGAGGAATACATTCTGCCCTGAAAAAGTAAAAAATTAGGATCCTCTGTCAACATCATTGTTTCTTTTTCAGACATCTTATTATTTTTTTCTTTTCCTGCTGCTGCTGTTAGAAAATGAAGAAAAGCAATTGGCAGTTTGGTTCTTAGTTGTGAGATACTTGGTGCCTGCCTCCTTTGGAAGCCAAGCCTTTGCTCTCATTCTCTGATGCTAATGCCTAGAGTTTCTGATCTGGAGAAGAATGGGTGACCCTTTTGTCTGATACCCGTCCAGACTTCTCTCTTGCAGGTGGTTAGATGAAGACATAAAGTTAACTGTCAAGGCGGTATTAGAACTCAGGTTTTCTGACTCCCAGCTCCATGTCTTTTCTAGGTACCATACTGATCTCCTAGAGACTAAATGATTTAGCTTAGTATTCGAGAGCATAGAGCCAGTTTATAGGAAAGCCACTCTCACCACTCAGAGCCTATGAATTCAGTCCACCAGAGCCCTAAGTCATTTTCTCGTGGGCAACTTGTTATACCTTATTCTACATGAATGGGAGCAAGAGTAGACTTGGTTGATCAACACAGCATGCTTTTTTGAAGGGTCTAATTAATATGACTCACGAGCCCTGGCCTGGTGGCTCAGGTGGTTGGAGTGTCACCCTGTATACCAGAAAGGTTGTGGGCTTGATTCTCCATCAGGGCAGTGTCTAGGTTGCGGGCTCAATCCCCAGTCGGTGAGTGTATGGCAAACAACCAATTGATGTTTCTCTCTTCTCTCTCTTTCTCTCTCAAAATCAATACACATATCCTCAGGTGAGGATTTAAATAAATTAATCTGACTCATGATATATTTTATTTATCAACATGTTCAAGGCCATATCCCTATAGATGACTGAAAATGGTACAAGAAAGGAAAGTTGGTCCTGAGGCAGCCAGCTCCTTCTTCTGCAACGCTGTTGCTTTAGTGCTGGCTCAGGTTAGTAAGTGCCTGGGCTCATTCTGCAATGCTGCACCTCTGTCCCCCATCATGTAGCCAGTCATTCATTTGTTCATGTTTTGGGTTCAAGAGGTGTGTTCATATCCAAACTCTCCCCCTTTCTTCTCCTTGGCTCCCTGATTTATGGAGCACTCAGAAGGAACAATAACCTGATCATTAAAAAAAATACTGCTTTAGTAGTTGTTCAATGAGTGATCCGCTGAAGCTCCGTACATGCAGAACTTGACTCAGTACATGAGAGAACCTTTCACTTTATAGCCACTTAAAATGGGAAAGGAGAGCCACCTTGTGAAGTAAAGGACTCCAAGCACACGGAAGCATTCAAGTAGAGACTGGAGAACCATCAACTCTGGTGGTGTGGAGGTGTACTTTGTTAGTGTACTAAGAGCTTACTCTTTCAAGTCAGGCAGAAGAGGCTTTAGATCTGCCACGGCCCTACCTTCAGACTTTGTATTATTTCTCTAGGCTGTGCTGGCATCACCTGGGAGCTGCTTTCCTGTTGGAAATACAGAAACTTGTGCTTCACCCCAAACCTACTGAATCAGAACCTGGACCTTAACAAGGTTCAGGCCATTCCTATGCACATTAACATTTGAGAAGAACTGACCTAGGCTTTCTGATCTTTGGCTTGGTTATTTATTTATTTTAAAAGTCATAATAATATGTACCCCTAAGGTGTGCTTTAGCAATAAATCAGGTCGCTTAAGTAAGTGTTTCAGCAGAGCGCCTAGCAGTTGACACTCAAGTTAGGTGCTATTATTAGCCTCTTCATAGATGAATCCAGCATTGGGTTGGAAATTGGACGAAGTTACTTCTGCAGTTTCTCTATTACTTTAAGACAATATAATTCTATACTTTCATTTCATATATTTTGACATTTTGGGGTCAAATTATTACTCCAACTCCTACACCAAGAATATAAATGTATGTGGAAAAAAAAATGTTATATTATGACAACGTCTGGTAGGCAGATGTTCTTCCTGTCCCCCCACACTCACATTGTAAAGAGACTACATTTAACATGCTTGACAGCAGGCATTTCAATTTGCTCATCCATAAATATGGGTTTGGTAGGGAGTGGGAGCATGTTGGAGCTGTAGTTCATCAATTTCACTTAGTCTTGGAACCAGAAATCCTTGCTTTCTGCTGCTACTGAGAGATCCTACACTGTCTACACTCAATCATTCTCCAGTTGAAATTTACATTTGTCATGCCTAAGGCAAAGCACTGTGTCCAGCATCATTCAAGAAAGAGAAATTTAAGGACACAGTTACTCTCAAAGGATCCCCAGGAATGTAAACCCGATGATATCATTCCTCTGCTTAAAGCTGGTCAATGATGCAGTGTTATTCTAAAAGTTCCAACATCTTATCAGAGCCTACAAATCTCTACATGAGTTGACCCATGCCTACTTCCCCAGTCTTAGTACATACTCCCTTTCCTCTTGTAGCAGTTTCCTATTGCTGTATAACAAATTACCCCCAAAGTATATTGCTTGGAATCATGAATATTTATTATCTCACACAGTTTCTGTGGATTAGGAATCTGGAGCAGATCAGCTAGGAGGGTCAGAGTCAGGATTCTCATGAAGTTGCAGTCAAAACATCACCTGGGGTTGCAGCTATTGGAATGCTTGACTGGGACTGGAGAATCCCCTTCCAGTGGAGTGGACTGATGCACTTGGAAACTGAACATGCATTGCTGGCAGGAGGTCTCAGTTCTTCTCTATGTGGTCCTCTCTGTAAGAATACTTAAATGTCCTCATGACATGGCAGCTGGCCTTCCTCCAGACTGAGTGACCCAAGAAAGGGCATAGTACAAGCTATAATGTCTTTTTGCCCTGGCCTTGGAAGTCACACACTATCATTTCCAAAATATCTTAGTGATTATACAGATGCACTCTATTTAATGCAGGAGGAAACTACACAAGAGTGTAAATAAGTAGACTAGATTAGAACCATCAGGGATCTTTGAAGCTGACTACTACACCTCTCATGCTATAAGTATTTCAGCGGGTCGATTCATACTGAGGTCTCAGAAGTATGATGCTCTCTCTTACCTCCCAACCATTGCATGTAGTTTCCTCTGCAGGGATCTAGGCTAATCCTGTCTCATCCTTCATATATGTTAGATGCCATTTTTCCTGAGGAGTCTTTCCTAAATCTTTTCCCAAACAGTTCAGGGGCCCCTCCTGTAGGTACCCAGGATCCCCCACATCCCAGCACTTTTCACAGTAGACTGTAATTTCCTGCTTTTGACAGTTCTTGCTGGACTTAAATAATATTAGAATACCATTCTATTCCCAGAAACTTGCCCTGTACCTAGAATTCAGTAAATGCTCAACAACTATGCAGCATCTCATAAATGGAAGCATGAGTGAAAAACAGAGGTGATGAAATTAGGTGTGTCTTGAGAATGGGTAGGACTCAGATTAGAAGGGAGCAAGGAATGGAACTGTAGTATAGGGTGTAGTATAGTATAGGGTGTTGGTAAGGATTACTTGGAGCAAAAGTACAGCACCATTCTTCAGTAGGGGTAGTTCAAGCTCCTAAACTTGGTTTTCAAGACACTCTAAAACCTACCCTCAGTCTCTCTCTTCAAACTTTTTTTTTTTTTCAGTTTTTGCAGTGGGGTTGGGGGGGTGGTGTCAATCCATCTTTAATAACTAAGGTTGAGAAGTTTTATCTAAGGTGATAGAAATACAGAGGAGAGAGAAAAGAGAGGAGGAGAATGAGAGAAGGACAGAGAGAGAGCTGAACAGAAGGACTGAAATGTGGATACAGAGTTGACTCATGTATTTTGGCAAAGCATAGGATTCAAACAAAAATAATTTCTCAAGGCCTCTTTTTAAATTTGAATTCTGACCTTCTCCATCTGAGATATGCAGAAGCTTCTAACTGTAGTTCTCACATCTCAGATCTGCTTGAGATAGCGATCTGAGCTAGTATTTCTTGGATCTTTCTGTCACCTCATTCCCTGACACCTGACTGCCTGCACCTTCTTCAGGGGCAAGGACCAGGAAACCGCATGGCCTCTGTCACCCTCACTGTGATGTGGGCACCAGCAGCTTCGGCATCCATCTTGCTCACCGCCAGTCCTTAGGCGCTCTGACCACCACCGTGGTCTCTGGAGGTGTCAGGAGATGCTAAGTAGAAATGTTGGAGCACTAGCTTCTTTAGGGAACATTATGACCAAGGAGATAGAGCAGAAGGTAAAGACTAGACAGATATACTCTTTCTCTTTGCTCAACCTGGAATAATGGTTCTAATACACAGTAATTCTATACTGCTTTTCCAGAGACACCCCTTGAGCTAGCCATCAGCTGTATGTTCCTGTGAAGCCGTGGATAGCTCAGTAATTTAATCATGCTGTGTTCGCTTTTCCTTTGCCCCTGACTCTCTTCCCTTTCCCCACTCCTCCTTTGGTGTGGAAGTCCTGAGATAACATTAGAATAGAAGCATTGACACAGGCTCTCGTGTTTGAAGAAAAGAGACTTTTCAGTGACACAAGTAAGTGCCAACTATGTGAAGAAAGCCCCAGGAAAGTAGGGGAAGTTGCAGTCATTGTGAAGAAAGGCCAGAGCCAAGAGGCAGACCCTAGGAGAGTGGCCATAACAGGAGAGTTAACTTCAAAATGCCATAGAGATTATACTTAGGTATGGAAAACAATGAAAGAAAAATGACTAAGCCCTGTTTTGTCTATAGGGCTTTTGTAATCACTATAGTGACATGCTGTGCTTCCAGGGCTCCTTGTCATTAGTAGAACTTAGGTAAGAAATAGGGATAGCCGTCCTTGATTTGTTGATAACTCACTATGTACCCTTGCAACAAGTCACTTCCCTGCTCTGCATTTTAAACTTCTCCTTAAAAAAAAGAAGAAGAAGAAGAAGAAGAAGAAGAAGAAGAAGAAGAAGAAGAAAGAAAGAGGAGAGAAAAGAAAGAGAAAGAGAAGAAGAGAGAAGAAGAGAAGAGAGGAGAGAAGAAGAAGAAGAAGAAGAAGAAGAAGAAGAAGAGAGAGAGATTGGGCTAAATCAGAAATAACATTCCTTGTAGCCTAAATTTTCTTTCCCGATATGTTTAAAGCCTCCAAATGCCCAAGATTAACATCTGCACCACCAGGTTTTAGATGTGTTGCAACTAATCACACAGAGGCAATGAGTAATTTCTTCTTCAGAGCATAATGGCCTTTCAGTAGGGTCAAATGCACAGCACTCCTTTTCATCCTGGTGTGCCATTCAGGAACACCCAAGGAAATAAAAGTATGAAAGGTCCTATGTGGAGACCTAATTTCACTCCCATTTAAGATTCAACAGGAATACACTTCAGAGGCAAAGCACTGGAAATCTGAGCCAGCAACTGACAAATTTAAACCAGCCCATCGATTTTGCCACAGCCAAACACATGCATTGAGCCACTCATCCAGCTGCTGACTCCCTTCCTTCCTTCCTTCTTTCCTTCCTTCCTTCCTTCCTTCCTTCCTTCCTTCCTTCCTTCCTTCCCTCCTCCCTCCCTCCCTCCCTCCCTCCTTCCCTCCCTCCCTTCCTTCCCCTCCTTCTTCTTCCTCTCCTCCTCTCTCTCTCTCCCCTTTCCCCCCTCTGAGAGGTTGGAATTATGAATGTAATGGAAAATAGTGGACATTGAGTGTTGGCTCTGAAAAAAATTGGTCAAATGAAGGCATATTATTGGTTTCCATGATTAATGGAACATTTCATCCCTCAAAATGCAGTCAATTTTCCACACTCCTCAAAAATCTTACTGAGATGCTAACTACCTCAGGACCCCGAGTAAATGGGATTCATTTTTCTGGCTTTTCCACCTTGAGTATCCTCAGAGTTCTTAGAACAGCTGAAAGTGCAGAGAATAGAGAATCCACAGACCTAGATTCCAGTTTTGTGGCTTTCTTACTGAGTGGCCTTAGGCCAATTCTTTCACCCTCTGGCCTCAGTTTTCTTCCTACAGAAATGGGAAACTTCTTCACAACAATCTTTAGATTTAGTACCAGACTTGTTGGCAGTGGCTTTCTTTGTGGGATTCTCCTGTGCTCCCTGGGGCATGAAAGCTGTTTTAGTTATGTTAAAATGTCTGGCAAAGTAAACACTGGTGGAAGCATTTGAGGAGGGTGAAAAGAAATGTTCCAAGCCTTTGGTTTTACACACAGAGTAACCTCTAATTTATTTACATTTCTTTGGGCGGGGCAGGGGTCTTCATGAGGGATAGGAAAGAGTGAGCCTAGCAAGCCAGACCCACATTTCTTTCACCTTTCCAGAAAAAAAAAAAAAAAAAAAAAAAGCAAGAACCCAAAAAAACTTCTTGGGAACTCCCATCTCTTCTTCCAAGAGAGTTAACGACAACACGGGGTGCAGAGTGGGTCATCAAGGGAGCAGCTAAAGAAGGTAGTGAAGAGATCATGGAGACAGAGTGAAGGCTAGAAAAGCTTTCCTCATAGAAGGCATTTAGCCCAACTACATTTCATTATATTCTAAATAAGTGCTATATTACATCTATCTAATAAAAGCAGAAAGAATTCTTATCATCCCTGCAGTGTGGCGTCTTGAATGTTTTCCTCCTCCATGCAGTACTTGACTGGGAGAAACAAGGTTCACATTAGAGTAGCAGCTTGCTCACTCTGAGTGGAGGACCTCAGGCCGGTTACTGCCCCTCTCTCTATTATCCATCGCGGACTGACGATGTGCGAGCCAGCCAGCCACAAGACCCTTCAGAAGGAGGCCGAATAAGACTCAGACAGTGCTCAAAAAGGAAGCAGAGAAAATAAAAAGTAAACAATGCAAAAATAAAACTGCAATGAAATCAGTGCCATAGTGCAAGGGAGCATAAAATACAAAGCAAACCTAAAGGAGACAACACGGAAAGGCAGTCAAGGAAGACTTCCTGGCAGAGGTAGTGTGAAACCTGGAAGCTGACAAGCGTTGGCCAGAGAAGTGGGCACACAGCTGAGTAAGGCATGGGAGAAGTGAAGAGAAGGTTCAGCCTGGATCTTGTGGCTTGGGATGAGGTATAAAATGGCCTAACATGGGACTCGAATGAAAAATAAAATTAGACTAGGATAACTTCTACCAATATTCAGATCACAAATCTTAATAGTGACATCACCAATAATCAGCTGTATGAATTTACTGTACAGGTCCCTGAAACCATTGAAAATTTCAACACTCCGGAGGGGGAAAGTGCTATGATCAGACTTTTATGTTACAAAGAACTCTCAGTCTGTTCTGTAAAGAAAGGACTGGGTGGGACCAAAGTCACTGTACAGAGGCTGGTTAGGAGGCTGGCGATGATGTTGGCTTTACCTGGGGTGGAAGAGGTGCAGGTGGATTTTTGAGGTTATGGAAGGAAGAATCTACAAGATATGGTAAGTGATCAGATATGGGGCTACAGAGAGAAGGAAAAATCTGTCTCAGAGGAAAGAATGAACAGCAGGTTACCACTGAACCAGACTACCCAGGAAAACTTGGAGTGGGGAAAGCGGCAAGTCCAGCCTAAGAATTGCTGAGTTTGAAAGACCTGTGTAGTAGGGTATTATGGTAAAAATGTCAAGCAGGTAAATATATGTCTCAGGCTAAAGTTCAAAGCAAAACGTGGCCTCAGCTGGGTAGCTCAGTTTGAGTGTCACCCAATATACCAAGGTTGTAGGTTCGATCCTCGGTCAGGGCACATGCAAGAATTAACCAAATGTTTCTCTCTTTCTCTCTCCCCTCCTCCCCACTTCCTCTCTCTCCCTAAAAGCCAGTAAATAAAATTTTTAAAAAATAAATAAATAAAATTCAAACCAGAATAAAATAAAAAAGATTCAGAAGAAAATATTTGGGGAATCATCAGCTCATAGCTGTTCTTGGGTCTCAGCTTTAGTAAAATAGGATATTATTATTTACCTATTTATTTTATGAAGTTGAAGTGAAGAAGGAATGATGTAGTGAAACTGAAAATATTTAATGAAATGAATGATGCAATACAACAGCAAGGTGTTTCTTACTAACCGAGAGCCCAGGGGCATCATTATGAATTGATTAGAGTCATTGCATGATCTGCACCAACAGCCCACTTCTCATTTTTGACCTTTGTCTAAAGGAAGTTCTCTGGAACTTAGTCTGGGTTTGCAAATAGAATCAGAGGGATGGAACTGGGTAGGGAGGAGAGAAGAAAAAGGAAGGCAAAAAACAGAAGGTACCTATATAAAGATATGAAGCACTCGTTACCTGCCAAGCATTTGCTGGGTACCTACAGAGGTATTTGCTCAGCTGTGAAAGAGATCCTGGTGAGTAGAAGGAACATTGCTGCCTTATTTGCTGCCCAGATAGATTCCCCTCTCCTACCCTCACCCAAAGAAAACCTAAGTCATCTAGTCAGCTACATATGGACTATTGTTTTCCTGCTCAGTTGCTAAGTGCAGGTCCCTTCTGGAATTCGCTTAGGGAGACCAGCCATAACCTCCAGCACCACTACCACCCTAAAATGGAGTGAGACTGCTCAATAAACACCTTTCTTCTGCATACTCATAACATTTTGATGAGAAGGAGGGGGTGACTCAGCCATAAACTAAGAAACAAGCAAGTATCGCCAGCCCCACTCAATTATGGGGCCAGAGGGAAAGGCAGTGTCTGCAAAAGTCAAAACAGATTTTCGAAACAGTTTCTCTTCCAGCCTCTGAAAAACCTGCTCATTCAATTCGCTTTCTGTTGATGACTTTGGCTTCTGAGACAGGGCCTCTCTCTGGCTGCCCAAAGCTCTGACAAACCCCCAAATGTCAGGGGCTTGGAGAGCTCCTTGGGGTAAGGTGTCCAAGAAGACAAGGCTCCCAAGCCTCAGAATCTTTGCTGAGCTCCAGAGTTTCCAAAGCCCCAGTCTCCTACAGAGACACTGAGCTGCAAATGTTAATTGTTGGAACTCTTCAACCACAGCCTCCTGGGGGTTCTAATAGCTTGGGCTCCTTTTAACTGTCTTATAGTGACGAATTACAACCAGCCATCCAGGCTGCATGGGACCCCACTACCACAGCAGCCCCAACTGGCTTAACTTGGTCATTTGGAACCCAGGCTGTGGGCGCCCTTCACTAGCCCACCACAGAAGGAGGTTTTCTTAAAGAAAAGGCATGCCCACCTCCTTCTCTCTTCTATTTAGGATAGACGGATGAGAAGAGGTATGGTGAGGCAGGAAGTGTACTGACAGGCCCATTTGGTCCAGGCCATAGTTACAGTCCTGGTTCCGACCCCAATTGCTGTATGGTCTGGTCAGGCAGCTCCTCTTGTCTGAGCTCTAGCAACCCTCAGAGGGGTTATGGGGAGAGATTCGTCTTCTATTACATGTTAGACAAAAGGCAAGATGCTTGACAAAGCACCGTTGGCTTCCTCTTCTCTGGAGCTATGTGTAGCATTACATAAAGTAAGCAACAGTTTATCACAGGGCCTTTGGGCTAGCAAGCATATTGCAAGATTGGTAGTTCCCCACACATGTATGCATTACCCATCTCTTTGTTTTTTGCTCAGGCTCTTTCCTCTGCCTGGGGGTCCTCCTTCCAAACAGACCTGCAGCATCACCTCTTTCACCTGAAAGCTGAATGTCATCAGGAAGTGTCCCTTCTCTGTGTTCCAAAAACATCTTCCACTTACCCCAAGTAGGTCCCTCATTACTTACTGCTTCAGTTTACCATTATCTCTTAATCTGTTTCTTTCTCTGGCATAGAGAAAACATTCAGTTAATGCTGTTTATTTGAATAAGCTTGGCTAATTTCAAGAATAGACCACTGTATAATCATAAAACAGCTAACCTGAGTAACCCTATAGTGTTTACAAAGCACATTGACCTATATTTCCTCATGTGAGTCTAATGGCACCTCTATAAAACAGATAGTATTAACCCCCTTTAATAGATACAGATACTAAGCTTCTTAATGAAACTTATTGGCAAACACATGACAGGATGGAAATACAAACACAAGCATGTCTGCCCCTAGTGGTAGAGACATTCCTTCAACAACTGCTCAGAAGCACTCCTAAAGGGCAAATGATTGTAGCAAAGGTTTATCGAGTGTCTACTATACACAAGGTACTTGCTAGGTGTGGGGAGCAAAGATGAGTATGACTTGGGTCTCTGTCCACAAAGAACTCACAGCTGAGTGGATAAAACTAATTCAAGTAGAACATATTCCCCTATTCAACTCACCTTTCCTGAGAGCCTGCAATGTTCAAGCTACATGCCTGTTATAAAGGAGCTGACACTATTGTGAGAGAATGAGAATTAAATCTTGGTGCAACCCAAGGCATATCATATGGATTCTACATTGGGACAAGGATGACTTTTATTAAATAAACATATATTTATTTGTAATCAGGGAAGACAAGTTGGGGAGGAAGCATGAGATAGAATACATTGCTCACCTTTTAATCTGTTTTTACATCTGTCATTTGCCATTAGTTTATCATCTTTAACCTATAAGCCAAAGAGCAATAAAGATAAATTAATGTAGGATTTCAAAAGAGATAGAGGGTATACCCATCTGGCCAATCAGTGAAATCCTCATTTTACTTGGAATTCATGATGATAACTGTTGGAGTAGTTCTTGGGAAAGGAACTCCTAAGGTGATCTCTGCAAAGCCATAATTCCAAAGGGTGTGATCAGATAGTTCTGGTGAAGACACTTTTGTTTAAAAGATTTAAATAGGAGAAAAAGCATATTGGTGATACAGAAGTACTTTTTTATTTGTTTTTAGTTTTTGTTTGTTTTCCTGAAGGACACTTCGGAATCCTCAGTAAGCACTTTCTTTTATTTTTTTTTTATTTTATTGTTGTTCTATTACAGTTGTCCCAATTTTTCTCCCATTTTGAAGCAACAAGTAGAGATAGGAAGGGGGAGAATATTTAGGGTTTCTCAGAAAGTATTTTCTGAAAGTAGGCATTGAGACTAGTGTTCCGAAGGGCGGGGGGGGGGGGGGCATTTTTGGCAAGTGTTTCCCTTCTAGACTCTTAATATCGCTTTAGCTCCATTTATGAAATGTTAATGATTGCTTGGGTGTGACAGGGCAAGGGTGAGAAAACAGAGTCTCTGATGACACAGCAGTTAAGCAAATGCAGGTCAACTCCACCTTAACATTGCCTCTTCTGCGGACTGTAGTGACATCCCCAAATATATATACAAAACAGTTCTATCTTGTTTGCAGCCAGGAAACCTTCCTCAGAAGTCTAATTCACAACTGGGATTTGAGAACCATCTTCTCCGTTCCCATCTGGCTTTCACAATGGAGATCATGTGACAGTGTCTTCCTAGTCACACGGTCACTTTGAGGGACTACAGACCTATCTCCCATGAACCATGGGGGAACCAGGCTTAGTACTGGAAATAGCATGGTGTTTGGAGTCAGTTTCCCCATCCAGTAAATGGAGATAATAATGTGTCTTGCCCGGTAGGTGGGAGGATTATGTGGGCCACTTCATGAACGGAATCTAACAATGCTAGGCACATTGTAGGCACTCAGGAGCAGAGGCCATTGTTAGCTGCTACTTCCACTCGAGTTGAGACTCCCATAATGTTTCTCAAGATGAAGCACCATCCTCTGACCCGACCGAGCAATACAATTTAAAAGCCCCTGCTGAGCATGGAGGTCCAGCATTCATCTTCAGTCATTAATACATGCCCTGGGGGATGCTTGGGACTGGAGATGGGAGGGAGGGGGACTGTTTCTCCTTCTTGATTGAGTGTCTTTTTAATCCTAACCTATTCTGAATGTCATGGAGAGTTAATGAAGACATGTTGTACACCCACTGCAAATGCAATAAAAGAGAAAATGCAACCAATTCTACCACTGTCTGAGTAGATTAAATCCTCAGCTACACTGTGAGTGCAGGGGAGGAATTGGGAGCTGTGTTAGGAGACGGAAGGGGATGCTGCTGGTTACAAAGGCAGAAAGGACAGAGGGGGATCCTCCTCCATCTCTCCACATTTTCCCTGCGACTTTTCCTTCTTCAACTACCATCTCTCCCACTGGCTAGGGACAGGGGGAGGGCACAAGGGGTCTGCGCCAGATCATAAAGTCAGCACAATTCAGTCTTAATAACATGTACAGAGCGATGATCTCAGTGTTTTTCTGACCCCTACCTAACAAGCTTGCCATGGATAATCTAAAAAATAAACGCAATACCTGTTCCTTCAATATCTCTTGATCCTCAAGCCTGGCCTCAAGTAACAGATGTAATGTTATTCAGTTTAGCGACCATTCACAACACTTGAGATACCCAACTGAGAACAATCTTCCAGTGTTGGGACAAATCATGTGATCTAATGCTGAGGGTCCCCTCACTCCCCTGCACCTCATGCATATGACACACCTGAGAAATGGTTGAATGTTTGCTCCCCACAAGGCTAGGTAGGGCGCTCCTTCTTTCATGACAGCAGTTTGGAGGGACCCCAAGAGGGTGGCTGAGGATGTTAAGAAACTGTGCAAAATTGTTTGGCATCCTCTAGAGAAGAGTTTACTGCATAAATCTTAGCAATTACGACTCTCTCTTAATGAAGGAAACAAAGAAGAAAAGATAAATAAAATGAACCCTAGAGTGATTTCTACAGTGTGGCTATAAAATGAGATTTTTTTTTTCCAGAGGAACAAAGTGATCTCCATTTTTAGGGAATATTGAGTTCCCCTCCACTCTTCTAGAAAGGATCTGGTATACTTCAAGACCAGAGTAGACTGAGTCATTAAAAGTGATGGCTGAGCTTCATGCCCAAAGCAATTCCCAAACTGAGCACTGCAGTTAAATCAGACAAGGAAGTTCTCTTCAGAAGAAGAATGTGTGTACAGTTATAATCTAGTGCTTTTCTGCACAGGTTCAGGAGTCAAATAAAACTGAGGTAAAATCTTGGCTCCTTCCTCATGCAACTTAACCTCTCTGAACCTCTGCTCCTTCTTTCATCAAGCGGCGAAGATAAAAATAACAAATAGCCTTTCCCTTATGTGAGCTTATTCATTTGATATTATTTTAAAGAGGACTTTAATCATTAATTTACTACATCCATGTTGACATACAGTATTCAGTGCTTAACTACTCCAATTCGACATGGTAACAAAAGTATAGGGGTCATTTCCGTGTCAGTTATTCCACATGCATTGTTCCAATGAACTCTCTCCCTTGTCTTGATGTGCATTTAATCACACAATAAGAAGCAGATCCCATAAAAATCAACTATCATATATATAAGATCCCCGAGTCAGTAAAATGCAGAAAAAGAAATCAAACCTAGTTCCATCTAATCTAATCTCTCTATGATTTCCATCTCACACAGTTGCTGCCCTAAGCTGGAAATGTACTTTCACTGGAAATATACTCTTTCTCCCTCCCTCCCTCTCTCCCTCTCTCATTCTTTCCTTCCTTCCTCCCTCCCTCCCTCCCTCCCTCCCTCTCTCATTCTTCTTCCTTCCTTCCTTCCTTCCTTCTTTCCTTCCTTCCTTCCTTCCTTCTTTCCTTCCTTCCTTTCTTTCCTTCTTTCTTTATTTCTTTCATTCAAAAAGTATTTATTGAACAGAATTTGGGGGCCAGATTTAATATATGAAAGTATTTTAAAAAGTTAAAGTTCTGTGTGAATGTAAGATTCTGAAAGTCTGTTTGCTTTCCCTGGTACTGAGTAGAAACGCAAGCAGATTCCACGTCCCTGATTTCCCCATCCTATGTCAAACAAAACAAAACAAAAACAAAAAACCCCTGCATTACCCCCCCCCCCCGTTAGTACTTCAGCACCCTTAGATCTTCGGCGGATTCAAAAATGTAACCTCTTGGGTTAACTGTATCACAGAAAACATAAAAATTGAGGCAAATGTCAGGAAAGCCAAACAAACCTCCTCTTCAGGTGCTGCCAAATCCCACCCCTTCCCCTTCTCCCCCCTCACGAGACTGGCATAGGCTCCTGCTGGCTGAGATCGTTATCTCCTGGACATCTGGGGCAGGTTGATAGAGAAGCAGTGCCCAAGTAGAGTCTAGATAGAGAATGGAAGAAAGAACTCAGAGAGGGCAGAAACTATAGTTTTTATAAAGTACCATTGCACTTGAGCCAGGTAATCAATGCCAACATCAACAGCATGAATCATTTTGATTCTGTACATCCTTACTGTGATGTGATGAGGATGGCATATTACCTTCTCCAAACTGGTAACTCCAATCTACACATGAAAAAAATGCCAGATACTAATTTATGGACCTTCTACAACATGCCTGACCAGTGCTTTTCAAAATTGTCAAGGTTATTACAAACTAGGGGAGTCTGAGAAATTGTCACAGCGGAGAGGAGCCTAAGGAGACCTAATAATTACATGTAATGTGGTGTCCTGGATGAGGTCCTATAGCAGAAAAAAAGACATTAGGTAAAGCCTAAGATAATGTGAATCAAGTATGGATGTTAGTTTATAATAATGTACCAATATTCTCTTGTTATTTACAATGAATGTACCATATTAAGTGTTTAATAGTTAATAATAGAGGAAACTGATTCTCTACTACCTTTGCATTTTTTTCTGTAATTCTAAAATGGTTTTGAAAAGTAAAATTTGTTTTTATAAAAAAGGTACTGTTGAGATGCAAAGGAAAATGGAAGCCAGAAAAGATTTGATTTAAGGATAACCAACTCTTTCATTATCCTTTTAGATACTATTGTGCCTTATTGTCTCTGGACACTGATAGGATTTACTTCATTTTGACTTGTGGCTTATCTGGATCCAGAAAGTACTTCAAGTAATTTATAAGAATATATAAAAATTAAAACTCAAGCAGCTGTTATGGGGTGGGAATCACATGGGGAGCAGTCTGGCTTGCGGACAAGCTTTGGAAGTCGGATGGGTCTGTGGTTATGCTCTGCTCCTCGGTGAAGTTACTGCACATTTTGTAGTTCATTCCCTCATTGGCAATGTGTGTTTAATACATTCAAGATGCTGTATGCAATGTTGTAAGCATCTTAACAGGTGGATATGTAACAAATATTTCGGGCATAGTGGCATTTCAGTGGCTGAACATCTCAGAGATATTGCAGGACCCAATGAAGGGATCCAAATTAGAGTAAATTTAGCCAAAAAATTTTTATGGAATATTTGGAGTCCCACCAAAATGTCTTTAGAACAAAACGAAGTTTTCTACATGCAAAAGCTTTTCTTCAATTTTAATGTAAATTCCTTCATTTTTTTAGACCATACAACTGAAACCTATAAAGAGAGGTGATTTGCCCAAGATCACACAGGGAATTACAGGCAGAATAGGGACTTAAATATCTGTCCCATCTGCTAGTTTGTAATTTTTTCCCACAGGAGTTGCATTTGTTTTCTTCCAAATATACTTACTGCATAGTCTTTAAAACAAAGGAGGGAAAAGAGGTGTTCAATTTAATATCCCAGTGTTAGAGAGTAAAGATTTCTTCAAGCACAAAAGTGCTGATTTGGCTGAGAATTACCACTCTTTGTGAATCTGTATTAATCAAAAAAGATCCTTTATGACATATTCTTACAACAAATTTGAAGTAATAAAGAAACATTCCCTAGGTTTGTTTTGTTTCTCTTTTATCCTAGCAACAATTAACACAATAATTAAGAGAATGGACTTTGGGCCAGACAGATAAGAATTAAGTCCAGGCTCTTCTATTTACTAGTGATGTGACCTTGCTCATGTCAGAAAACATTTCTGAGCTTCACTTTTGTCATCTTTAAAATTAGATTCAAAATGCATAAGGTTTATGGGAATATAAAATTACATACCACATATAAACTTCATAACACAGAGCTTGGCCATAATAAACACTTACTGAACTATAGTTACTGTTATCATTGCTGCTATTGCTGTTGAAGTCTATTCTTGAGAAGTCAATAATGTGCGACTCCCAGAGAGGAAGTCATCATAGCAAAAAAGGCATTGTTGGGTTCCTTTGACTGGGCATCAAGAGACCTGGTTCCTTTTATATCATACTTGCAACTTGCTCATCATATGATCGAGTAAGCATATTCCTTCTCTGGCCCCAAATTGTCCCATATTTCATAAAGAGCATTTTCTATTGCAATGGCACAGCAATCTGGTCTCCAAGAGTCTTAAACCAAAAGTGGAGGTTACAGGTTTAGGTAATTAAAACCTCCACAGGTATTCTCTCCTTTAGGCTCAGATTGATTGGGGACTTAAAATCCTGTACAAAGAAATCTGGTCTTTTTCCCCTCTGTTGCTCAAAATTGTTCTCCATGTTGGCTTCATTCCCAAACTTCACATTGGCTGCAATATGGTTGACATCAGCACCAGAACTAAATGCCCTCAGCTTCAATTTCAGTGAAAAAAGAGAATCCTTTTCTTTCCTATACAGATCCAATGAAAAAAATTGGCTTACATGACAATCTTAGCTAATTGCTATGGACAGAAGGGTTGAATAGTGCTCAGCTGAAGACTGGGTCTCATGCCATGCTATAGATGGAGGTGAAGATAGTCCTATTCAAATAGCCAACAACAAAGGAATGGGCCCTGCGTTACTTTCTATTGCTTCAAAACAAAATACCACAAACATAGCAGTACAACAATGTGATTTAATTATCTCATAGTTTCTGTAAGTCAGAAGTCTAGGCATGGAACAGCTAGGCTCTCTGCTTAGGGCATCAACAGGCTGAAATCATCGAGTCAGCCAGGGCCTCTGGTGAGACCAAGAGTTCTCTTTCAAGCTCATGAGGCTGTTGGCAGAATTCAGGTCCTTTTGGCTGTATGACCGAAGCTCCTACTCTCCTGCTGGCTCTTGGCCAAAGATCACTCTCAGCTCCTAAAGACCAGCCTCAGGTTCTTGCCACATGGTCCTATCCTCTCACAATGTGGCAGTTTTCTATTTATTCAGGGTCAACAGGAGCATCTTTCCGACACTGCACCTTCTCTTAAAGGCTCATATGATTAGATCAGGCTAATCCAGGATATTCTCCCTATTGAGTTGACTGATTGCTAATTTAATTATGAGAGTGATATGTCATTATATTCCATCTGTTCTGCTGCATGGGGAATGTATACAGGAGCAGGGATCTTAGGGACCATCTTTAAATTCTAACACCATGGGAATGTGAGAGTCTGGTTAACAAGAGGACATTAAATACTGGGCAGCCAGAAAAACAAAATCCCCTATTTCCCTTCAGAAAAACAAAGGCTCTGGGATTGGCTCAGATTATCTCTAATATCCCTTCCAATTCAAATCATGCTTAATTTTTTGAAATCAAATATGAAATCTAAGTATTTCCAATGCAGTTGGGGGAGTCAACAGTAACTAGAAATAGAGGGTAAACTCTTTAGAAATGTCATCCTTCTCAGTGTTTTCTCAGTGATTCCTGCAATCCTTCCCCTTTGGGGGCATCTCTTGCCCACCTCATTAATATTTTCTGACTCGCTGTTGACAGCCCATTTTTTATGACTGGAAGGACACAGTCTAATCTAAGACTCAAGGGAGTTGAAGGAGCCTTCCTAAAATATGGCCCTGACCCAGCAAGCGAGTCACCTTCCCCGAATTCTTGGAGCTTGAGCTATGGTTTATCTCTAGCCTCTTGTTTTTGGCAAAGGAAGAAGAGGATGTGGTCAGGATCTCAAAGGCATTACTCAGAGTCAGTTTGGTTCAGAGGAAAGGAATAAGGCTGAGATCTATTCCTGCATGGCTCCATTCCTCTCTGCCAAAGATTCCCAGAGGACCACCTTTAGGACCTTGGTCTTAGTTAGGCACTAACTGACCAGCAGAATTTGAACCCAGATCTCCCAATCCTGGCCTTTTCCCATGGATGACTGCAAGAGAAGACAGTAGGAAATAAGCAACTTCCTCCCTGGGAACACAGTTTACTACAGTGTCTCAGGTTCACTGGGGTAGAACTTTATAAATGATTGAGCATCTACTCTGGGTCAAAGCATGCACCTATATACTCTATATCCTGACTATATATAGCAGAGGATCAGAGACAGCCTCTGAATGGAAGAACTAATAGTCTACTGATCGAGATTCAGATATGTCCTTGGAAAATTCTAGCCAAATGTGAAGTGTAATGATAGAGGGAAATACAAGGACTAGAGCCTAATATAAACCAATGCAACAGGATCACAGAAGGTTTCCTGAAGAAGGTAGTACCTGAGTTGAGTGAGCTTAAGGAATAAGATGGATGCTAGCTAGGTGAAGGATGAAGGTAAGAAAGGTATTCTCAGATAAACAAACAGTATAAGAAAAGGGTCTGATGTGTAAAACCTCCACTTGCATGCAGAGGGAAATACAGTAAGATTGATGGCATTGGGAGATGAAGTTGGCTATGGTGGGTGAAAGGGGGAGAGGAGAGCTATGAAAGCAGATGAATCTGGGGAGATAGGCAGGAACAAGGTCATAGAGCGACTTACACGCTAAGTTGAGGATCTTGATCTTTGTCCCGTGGATGGTAGAGAATCCCTGATAGGTTTTGAACTGAGGTGATATTTGCTTGTTGTAAATTCTTCTACCCATGGTATATAAAACAGATCTAAAGGTACTAGTCTGGTGGTGTAGAGCCCTTAGCTCATGACTGTTGCAATTCTTCTGGCAGGGGATGGTAAAAATGAACACTAGCAGTGAGACTGGAGAGAAAAAGAAAGCAGACTTAAGAAATATTTGGGGTATAGTATCTGCAAGATTGGTGATAGACTGACTGAGAATAGCATCAAGAAAAATGCCCACAAAACTCACTCAAATTTTTTGTTTTGTTCTATTTTGGTTTTGTGACTCAGATTGTAGTTCAACCTACATTTATTGAACACCTATTATGTTCTTGTGCCTGTTCTAAACATTTAAGTATGTATAATCACATTTTACTTCTCAATAAATAACCCTGTGAGACAACAGATAAGGTAATGAAATCTTGGACTGAGAACCAACTGGTTTAAGATGAGCCAGTAGCAGAGACTGAAGTCTTTTGCATTTGTTTCACTGAAGAGATGGACTTTGCTTGAGTTCTAAACCATTGAGATGAGGATTTGATCAATTTGAAAGACGTATTTGTAGTTATTCCAAGGAGAAGCATTGTGGAATGAAGATGGTAACTTTACATCAACCACTGTCTTTATGTCACCAGTCCTCCTAGTTAAGTTTGGAGCCTTCCAGGTCGTTGTTTTTCAACCTAAGCTGCACGTTGGAATGACCTGAATAACCTCAGGAGACACTGCTGCCTATGCCCCATTCCAAGAGACCCTGACTGAACTGTCTTGGGATAGGGCGTGGGCATAAGGGTGTGTAAAAACTGCAGGTGATTACAATGTATAGCCAAGACTCAGAATCAGGAGTCTTGTCCCAAAACGAGCAGCCAGTGATCCTCAGCTGAACCCTGACCTTATCTCCCTTCTTCTGCCTTCACTAGTCTGACTCTCACATGAACATAAGAGCATCTATCTTCCCCAGCATGGCCCCCCTTCCCTGCTGCAGCCTCCCCGTTGCTGGTGGTCTCATGTTCTTGGCACAGGCGGATCTGCTACCTAATTGCCTGCTTATTTGTCAAGTGGTTGTCCCCGGCAGATGTTCCCATGTGGGAATCTGGAGGCCGGCATCTGTATCCAAACAGCTGATTGCATCACTGTGCTGCTTTTGATCCAGTCACGATGGGGCACCACCCAGGCCATAAATGATCCTCAAAGCAGACCCGAGGATGAATTTTCTAATTTTTTTTTTACACCAAACTTTTCTTTCTGTCATCTCAGTGGTCTTAGAAATTCTGCCTATGTACTTTTGGAGTTCTGTCTCCCTCAGTTGTTCTTTCATTGTGATTGTTGCTGTTGCCTTTGATCTTTCTCTCAGAGTCACACAGAGTATGACAGGAGCCTCAGTACCTGCACGGCACAAACATGCTCCTGGGGCCCAAAGAGGAAGAGAACTTATTCCGGGTCAGGATATAGCCATTCGAGGACAGAGCTGAGATTTAGTTCTTCTGTTTCCTATCTCCACTATTGTATGTTCATTACCGTACTGACTCACAGAAATATCCATGGGTTCTGTGCCTGGTTATGAAAATTCTACCTTAATTTGCAAGAGAGTAATCATCTGTGCCTCTTAGCACCATTGTGAAGTTTAAAAGTACTGTGTATGAAGTATATAGCACAATGTTAAAAGGCTAGTTAAAAAAGCTATGCAGACATAATGGGAAATTGGTGATGATGTTTAGCACAATGATTAGGTGCACAGGCATGTGAATTAGATATTCTCAAGTTTTAATGAGTGTGGCTACTCATTAGTAGAGTTTCCTTGGTCAAGTTACTTCAGTTATTTCAGTTTCCTCATTTTAATTTTAAAAATGAGAATAGAAGTAACATCAGTCTCACATGGCTGTAATAATATCAGGTGCTTATTACACAGCCTGGCACATAATGAGCTTTAAAGGTAACGATGAACACGAGGAATGATGAGGAGAAAGAAGAAGAAAAAAGTAAAAGAACACCATAACGTGCGCTATCATTAAAAAAGAGCACTGCATGAGGAGTCAGGATGCCTAATTTGTAATCATAGCTCTGAAACTAACCTGCTGTGTGATCCAGTAAATTCCTTTCTATCTCTGTATTTCAGGGGTATTACCAGGATGACTAGACGGTCTTTGAATCTTCTTCCATACTGTGACCGATGTCTCAGCCAAGTTATCCGCTTATCTCAGAGTTCCCTACTCAGTCTAGGGATACAATATGCCAGAGTCCTTCTGGCTTCATAAAATCAGCTGCCTATGCTAGCCGCTTCCCTGGCTCCCTTGCCTTTGTGGTGTGGCCTCATTCCCACTATCTTTTAGTCTTTATATGAGGAGGCAGGCTCACCCTCTCCTAAGACTCCTTTCTCAGATGTGGGGAGAAAGACCCAGGAACCCAGCCTTGGGGACGAACCACAAGCACTTTCAGAGATAAGCTGTGAGCTCCTTCTGAGAAGGCAGGGCTGTCAAGTGGAAACACTGACAGCAGCCTCAGTCCCAGCCATGTAAATAGTATTACTGCAAAGACATATATTTAGCATCTATGACATCAGCTTGATTTACCTTGATTAATGGAGCAATTTGCTGTACATTTTTCCAAATGCTGTAATCAATTAGAACTCAAAATAGATTAGAAAACCCTCTATGGTGTGGCCACAGTCCAAAAAGGCTAATCCATCTTCAAATATATGTATATATCATTTCCCAACCATGCAGTGGATAAAGATTTGTGTCTCAGAGAAACTCAGAGTGCTTCAGGTTTGTACAGTTGGGCACCAGGCACTTTTCCCATCAGATATTACTTAAAGGCAAATCACAAGGAAAGGAGCTTTGCGATTGCTCCTCCAAGTTTTGTAGCTTCTCAACATCTCCCTGCTCCTGGGCTCTTCCCTGCCTGTCCACACAATGTGTTTATTAAAGACTCAAATGGTTATAGACTGTAGCCACAGGATAGACCCTAACCCCTTAAAATGGCATTACTCTTTCAGCTTCATCTCATCCTGTATCCTTATGCATATACGTGATCTTCCCCAAAGTTCCCCCCAAATATGTGCTGTATTTCCTTACCACTCTGCAGTTTCTCCTATAGTTCCCTCAGCTTGTCACGTTAGAATAAAGAACTGGCATTATTTATTGTAGATGCGGCACGGTGCTAAAAGGCTCTCCATATGTTATGGCCCTTTCTACTCTTAACCAGCCTGTAAGGCCTGAGTTAAAATGGCTGCCCAAAGGTGTACACAGGTAAGTGGCAATGCAAAGATCAAACCCAATTCTATCTGGACCCAAAGTCCTTGATCTTTCTTCTTCTCTCTCTATCATTCCTTCATCTTTCACTCTTTTCCTACTTCTCATTCCTTCCCCATACCTAAAACTCTCATGGTGATCTGTTTAGGAGGAAAACTATTTCTTAGACTTTCTGACAGTTAGATGTTAGGGGCTAAATGTGTAACCCATTCACACATGAAATCAATCCACGTCCAATCCACTCATTCTATAACAATTAGGTGAATTGTTAGCCTAGGTTAAGCACTCTCCTAGGCCGTATTACAGCACAGTGAGATGGAGTATTGTCTAAGGAATGGGCATAACAAAATACTAGTTGACAAATAACTTAGGATGTTTAATTTGGGGTCTTTCAGAATGTACACTTCATTGTCAATCAACAGGAATAATGTTATGTACATTGCTGCCAATATCAATTGAATTGATGCAAATATATGAAAATGCCTTATCAAATGTTGTTCACCCCACCTTGTGTCTTACCACAAGAAACTCATGTTCTAGTAGCTCATACTTAAAATTGCATGTAAAACTCTAAGCCACAAAACAGCATGAGTTCCTGTGAATTTTGGGCAAGAGTTAGAGAAGGGTTGACTATAAAACCACTGAGATTACTGCCTTGTTCTCCATGACTTCCCCCAGGACTTTGCCAAATGCCTGCGCAATAGGTGGCCCTCAAAACACACTTACCAATGTATAAATACTGTGGTTGCTGCAGAAGCAGCACCAGGTCAGAGCCCCAGCTCTATTCCTCACACACGTTAGCAAGTAAATTCAACCACTTGTGGCCTCCGCTTCTTCAGCTTTAAAAAGAGGATGTTAAACCGCTGACTTCATAAGGTTGTTATGTGAAGCAAATAAAACTGTCCACATGGAAGTGCCTTGTAAACAATAAAGAAATGTGTATGTATAAGGGGATAAAGACAATTGACTTGCATTCTTAAAGAAAGACATAGGGATGTAAGTACTGTGCTTTGAGGCTCTCAGGGGACTCCCATCCAAAATTCTGCAATTCAAAGTCCAGTGGTATATTCCATATTTACAAATGACCATTCATCTTCTTGACCTGACACTTAGCAAAGGAACTGCAAAATCATTCAATCCACTGCTAGCACATTTTTGGCAGAAAGAACACAAGAGACCAATGAATCCGCCCAAAAAACATCATTGTATTGATGAGCAGCCTGACCAACAGAGGGTGGGGACTGTATCTTTCCCCCTTACCCAGCACCTAGCTCAAAGCCTCCTCTATTATATAGTCATTAACTGTTTGGTGAATTAGATGACAGATTAAGTGATTTGTTCAAGAACTCCTCAGTACCTACCATGGTACCTGATCCGTAGTAAGAGCTTGATTGTTTTTTTGTTTGTTTATCAAATGAGTGAATGGTCATCTGCCAAGGAGGAAGCAGCTCTAGGACTAAGATGCCTTACCCTGCAATCAATTTCCCAATATATCCCAAGTTAGTATTCAACCTCACTTGCATTTTATTAATTGATTTAATAAGTTTGTGCATTTTGCCTCTACATCTACAACGTTAAATCCTTAGAAGAAGCAAGGGACCATGTCTTCTGCCATTGCGTCTCTTGGATCATGCAGCTTGGGATTGGTCACATAGTAGGTAATCAGTAAATATATCTTGATCATCTAAATCTGGGCAAATTAAAGAGGCTATTTGGACTGTGACTTCTGAGGAAGAGACCGGGTAGGAAGTGCTTTGTGTGGTCTGATAATGTATTTATTTATGAGACTAAATGTTTATCTAAGCCTCCAGAAGATCTCTGGCTTCATTTTGGTGTCTCTATGCATGTGTGTTATTTTCCATGGTCACAACAGCCCCATCCTTCTGGGGTCCAGCTGGGCTCCATAGCAATAAACAGACACAAAAGTTGGCTCACTCCTTGACAAGAAGTGGGAGCAACCCAAAGCCTTTAAGAAATTCTTCTCTGAGTGGTGACTGCACCAGCATCCATCTAGTTCAAGTAGGGTTCAAGTAAGCACTCTTAACTTTGTGAAAGTTATTTATGACCAACACAATGAAGCCTCTCTACCCATTCAGTCACTGAGCATTGGAGATCAAGCTGTTTTCATTTCCATCTGTCCTAAGACAGCATTCAACAACATCAGTTGACTTGGACAACTTCAATCATTAATTCAGGATATGAGCAACTCTCCCCTTTTGTTTCCTGAGTAATACCCCTTTGCCATTTAAGTATTCAACAGGAGCTAATACAAATAAATGGTCATACTTTATTCCGAATGGTGGAACTAAGTTCAAAATGACTATCTAAAATACCTTTCTGGATGTTTTGAAGAGGCCAAATCGCTTTCCAGGGTTCACTGCATCTCATTGCTCATGACACTTCCTCCATATAGTCAGAATCTCATACAGTGCAGAAAATCATTATACTGTAACAAGGGAACTGCAGCTGGTGGACCAACCTGTTTATTTCAAGAGCATTGAATAATCAACCTGGGCTGAGAGAGACAGAGTAGAAGAGAGAGAGAGAGCTCGCACCCTAGCATAAAATACGAACCCTGAGTGTCGGTTCTAAGGCTCCAGTGTGACAGTGCTTACCGACACAGAAGAGGACGCATAGTGTTCCAGCAGCCCAGAGGAAGAGGTGGCCACTACTAGAAGTACACAGGAGGAAGGAAATGAGATAGGGAAGGCTTTGTGAAGCAGGTAACACTTGAGCTGGGCCAGAAGCGTGCATGCAGTACTAATCAGTTACAAATGAGGGACAGAGGTGGGAGCACAACGCCGGCAGGAGGAAAAGCATGGTCCACGCCAGCCCCTCCCCCACGCCCTCTTGCTTTATTACATCCCATGGTGCTAAGTGTTTGCCTCTTGGGGCCACTCTTGGGAAGACAGTAGCAGCCAAATTTACTGTGTGCCAGAGATCACTGGAAGCACTTCACACTTGCTAGCTCCTCACCACAAACATATAGAGACATACACACTGACAAGGTAGGTATTATCCCCACCTTTGTGGACGTGAAAACTGAGACGTAGGTAAAATTTGCATCATCTGTCCAACATCACAGAGCTGATCAAGTGGAGCAGCAGCTGGGCTCCATCCCAATTGTCTCCTACTCTATAACCTACCTTCTTAAACGCCATGCTGACCACCTCCTTGGTCAGGTGGTTTAATCATTCCATGGCAGAAAGGGGGTCAGGGGTGAAGTGAGGTGGAAGCAGCTGGGGAGATGTCCCTTTGGAACCCCCCCAGGGCCATGCATAGGCTCCACAAACATGCTCGCGTGAGACAGAGCTCCCCTTCCACTTCCTCTGAAGCAGCGGTCAAAGGAGACTGCAGAAGCTCACATTTGTGGAGTGCCCGTTCTGTCCAGATTGCTCTGTGGTGTTTTAATGCACTCCTCCAGGTTGTCTTTACAAGAAGCCTTTGGACAAGTGATTATTTCCTCCAATTTGTGGGTGAAAAATCCGAGTCTGGTGTAGTCTCAGGATTTGCTCAATTTCCCACACCAGTTACAACCAAGGCCAGGATTCACAAGTAAAATATTTCCCCAAAGTCCATTTTCTTTTTACTCCCTTCCTCTGTAGACTATTAAGTATCCGAGAGCATATGGCATAATGATCACGATGAAATGGGAAACTAAGAAAGAGGGGGGTGGGGAAGAAAACAAGATACAGAGGAAAAGGAGAAGGATGAGAAGGAGGAAGATGGGGGGAAAGGGCAAAGGTAATCAGAATGTGCCTACACATGTTACTTACATACTTTGAAGAAGCTCTGTATATTGCAGGACATGCCTGTGTTTAAGGACACAGACCTAAACATTCAGGGGATATGTTCTGACCTGGAACGAGAGTGGGGACACAGTATGGGACGGAGTGGGGTTTGCAGTGCCGTGAGGTGCCAGATTGGACCCAGGAGGAAAGGCTGCATGACTGACCTGGAGTGGCAATGGGCTTGGTTACTGCACAGCAATTTGCTGAAATATCCCGCGCATGACTACATAGTCCTCTCACCCTGACTGCCCACTCCCTTTGTTTATTAAGTTAAATGATGAAAAAAGGTTCGGTCTTTTTCTACAAGCCTAGGGGATTTATTAATCAAATAATAATTGCCCTCACCTCAAGTTATGTTTTCATTGTATTTGTTACATGTCTTCTGAGCTCCGGCTCCATTGGAATGAGCTTCGCATCTCTGCAAGATCCGTTAAATCCCTCTACTTTGCTGACAGCGAGCAACTCAGAAACAACAACAACAAAAAACCTCCTTGAATCTATAGCATATCTCCCTGCCCCCTTCCTTCCTTTTCCTCTTTTCTCTAACCCCTCCCCTAGAGAACACCAGAGAAATAAAAATAAAGCCGTAATTAAGAAAAGGACTAAGAATAAATTCCATGCATTTAACCAAAGTTCCATCTCTATACCCAGGAGGATTGGCGCATAGCTGTGGTTGTGCAAGAGGAAGCGCTCAGGGAACTCATGCTGTGCTTTCAACACAAATACAGCTCATAAGGAATAGTTTATCACTTAAACCATCTCTTTAATTCTGCAGAGTAAAGGCAAGACCTCAAAAAGGGCTCAGATACCACCACTGCCACCACTGGGGTCTCCCATCTCTGAAATCCCTCTGGCCCAGATAGCTCAAAGCAATTCACAAATATTTATTGATGGAACCCCATGACCCATACCCCAAGTGAATACTTTAATATCCCATTCTGCAGAGGGCAAAATGGTAACATGGAGAAGTTCAAGGCTCTTGGCTGCCTGCCATATGGAGAAAACGAAATAGTGGCTGGATTCTGAAAGCAAAGCATCACCAGGTGCACAGTGGATTACTCAAAAACTGCGGTGAAGAGAGCACCGGCTGGAAGTCAGGAGACCCGGGCTCTGGCTCCAGCTCAGCCGTTCACGTGCTAGGGGATGGTGGCCAAGTCAACCTCCTGCCTCTGGTCCTCAGTCTCCCTAGCTGGAAAACGGAAGGTTGAACTAGAGGACCGTAAAGCCTCTTGTCCCTCTGAAGACGATGGACCTCTGCATCTGGCGAGCCAGAGCGTGAGGCAGGCTATCCTATCGCTGAGACTCCTGGAGCACCGAGCTCTCCTCCTGCCAGAGGGGCCCTCTGTGCCTCCCCAGCCCGGCCGCCAGCCCAGGCCTGGCTCCCCACCCCACTCCTGCAGGGCGTGTCTCCTGATTTGTGGCAGTTCGTAGGAATTTTGCAGTCTTGAGAACTCTTGATTACTTGCTTGTCCATATGGAAGAAGTTTAGTAAATATTTAATAAATTACCAGATCCTGTGCAGCTTAATCTCCAATTCATCTGCCTTCATCTGACCGACAAGACTGTAAGGATCTTGGGGACAGAATAGGGAATATGCTTGTTAAACCTTAAAAGTTGCAATACATCCCTAACCTTAAATATCTATTAATAGGTGCCTTTTTCTCTATCCTTCTGGATTTTAAAACCCTCATGATACATGATCAGGGAGCTGGTTTGTAATGTGTAGGTCCAATTTAATGCAGCGTAATTCAATTCAACAATTAATTATTGATCATGTACTCTTTGCCAAAAACTACACTAGCATCTTGAATATGTTCTGCTCCATGGGGAAATCGGGCAAGGGGAGAGACGACCTTGATACATTAAGTTTCATTCAACACCAATAAGGGTATGAGACAAATGAAAAATAAAAAGGCCAATTATAGCTCAGGTTTCTGGTGAACTTGCTTTATCTCAGACCCTAAAGTAAGAAAGTTTTGGCATGAGATTTCATGTCACAAAGTTTCTTTGGTTTTTATGTATGTGCGTTTGTGGGTGGAGGACATAGCTGCATTACTGGAAAACTTAGACACTATTTTAAGGGCAATGCAATTGGCATAAACCTAGTTTCCAAACTAATGGATACCAAGGTGTAGACCAGCCTTAAAGAAAAGTAGGTCATTTGAGATAATCCCATGGCTTCACATATAGGAATATTTCTCCTCCTTCCTGGCTGCTTTCCTTATGTATAGAAGTGTGGCTAGATGAGATAATTCTAATGATCCTTTCCAGCTCTGGCGTTCTCTACATGGAGCACAGACCGTGTCTTCTCTCTGTTATCTCCCGCAACATTTACTGTTGGGCTGGGCACCAGGCTGGAAGACCGGGGACGATGGGGGGCAGGGGGAGGCAGAGAGTGAGGAAGGGGGATGGGAGGGAGGGAGGGTATCGTTTTCCTTCCAGGGACTCTGAATTTGGGGGACAGGTAAAATTCAGGAACAATTAGATAAAAAGAGGAGCAGTAGAGGAACTGTCATTATAAATGGCCTGCTTGGGATGTATTACAAGGTATTATGAAGTCTTGAGTCCAAGTTTTAGCCTTTTAGGTGAACAACTTACAGGTTCTTAGGAATTCTCTTACTGTTTTACTCTCAATTTCTCCTCTGTAAAATAGAGTAAGTAATTCTGTTTCTGTTAAATTGGATGTGTTAAATAAAATAACTGAGAGAGACATTCTTTGTAAACTATATAAAACTTTACAGAGGTTGGTTGTTATTATAAGGGGGTGCAATGCCTTAACCAATGATGTATCATAGACATTTGCAACAGGCTAGAAGGGGAAGAATTTGGAGTAAGGAAGTCATCAAATCTCCTCTTCTATCAGCTGTGAGCTTAGCTTGTGTACTGTGTCTCTGTTCACAGAGCAGTCAGCTGAAGCCATAAACTACTGGTGGGCTCTCGCAGGCCCATCCATCCGGTGCAGTCAGAGAAAAAGCTGCTAGTAATTTCCAGTTCACCCCGGAGCAGAGAGACACATAGCCCTGTGATTGCTCATGGCCATCCAGGGGCCTCAGCCAGTGAATTTATAGAGGGTCGAGCTGCGTTTTGAAGCAAAATAACTAAGCCTCCAGAGTTCACCCTGAACAGTGAAAGAAAAAAAATTTTTACGAATATATGAGTCGCCCAAGCTGGGATTCATGTAGAGATTTAGGTCTGTTGATGTAGAAGGTAAATTTTTAGTTCACACAGATCAAACCACCGTAAACCAAAGCTAGGATATTAGCACCATCTAGTGGGCCTATGTAGCCAATGCAGACACTAGAGGAGAAAAGGATGGGCAAAGGAAAGATGTACGCAGTAAGGTTTGGGGAAGGCCTTGTAAAGGCAAAAGCGCCAGTAAAAGGGAACCAGAGTCAGTAGCTCAGGCAAGTTAGGGTGTGTCAGCACGTCTAAGCCACAGATACTGGCATCATGAGACATTAGATCAAGGAAATAATCCTGTCAGCAACCAGACACTGTCTACTTTCGAATTAAACTCTCTAATTCTCAGTGTCTTGGCCTGTGCAATGGGGATGACAATGTGTGCTTTATAAGGTTGATTGTGACATTATTGCATTAGAGTGTTAATGTACAGGCATTTCAAAATTTCCAAAATGTGTCCCATATGGAAAATGTATCGGGTAATTGCAGACTTGTTGCAGCTACTTCACATCCCTGAACATCTCCCTAAGATCTCATCGTGAGAAGCCATCAGTACCTTCAGTTTCCACCTAAGACAACAGGGCCCAATCTGGGTTAGTGACAAGCCCAAGGCCATGCAGCCCATAGGTGGCAGAACTAGGATTTGCACGCAACTTTGATATACTCCTAAACTCTCATTTATTCCACAGGACCAGAGAGTAGACACTCAAAGTTTACTCTTCCTTCCCCTCTCTTCTTTTTCTTCAGATGAACATTTAGGTGCTGTAATATACCCTGCTTTGTGCATATGCTATTTTATTCAACTTTGAAATATTGGTATTGTTAGTTTTTTTGTACAGACAAAAAAGCTAAAGTCAAAGAAACTAATTAGCGTACCAGATATCAATAGTTCATGAGAAAACTGGGATCTGGACTTTCTTATTACAAAACTACTGCTTTAATCCACAATCTACTGCTACATTCACTCATTATTCATCTCTAATTATGAAGTATGCTTCTGTTTATGTTTACATCCCAAGAATTACTTGTTTATTTAAGTAAAGACATCTGCATTTATTAAGGTCTCTGGCTCATCCAATTGTGATCTATTCCTCTGCCCAAAGGGAAGCAGGGGGTCAGCTTTAATGTGCAGAAAAGTTCCCCACAGCTTGGCGACTGTGATCTATCTCCTGAGGTGCTGGAGGACACGCCGGCTGCATAGAGATAAGTTCAGCTCTGAGCCCATGAAGCAGCTGTTGCTCCATAGTTAGTTTTAAAAATGAAGACTGAAGGGCCTTACAAAGGCAGCTACTGGGAATGGATAGGAAACACACACACACACACACACACACACACACACACGCCATCGCAATGAGTCTAGGGGATGTACTAGATACTGTACTGACTGCCAAGGGGACCCAGGGACACAGAAAGCCTGCAAATGATTTGCTGAAACTCTGTGAAAGAGCTTCACAAAAATCAGCTTCCTTCGCTCCACAGCCCCTGGCAGAACTAGATATATTTTTCTTGAACCCTTCGAGTCTGACCCAGAGAGATGAATTTGGCCATGATGTCAAGAAAAGGTTCTAACAGTTGCTTCCCTCTAGTGGTCACATTGCCTTCGAGCAAGAAGATGCATCTGATCACATCTCAGAATGAAAAATCAAAACATAAAAAAGTAAGACGCTATTTGAGCAAGGCCTAGGGCCTGTCTGATGTGCACACCCAGACAGACTCAGAGGAGTGTGATAACCATAGAAACAGCAACACAGAATACTGGGGGTTGCTTGCATTCCTATCTTTGCAGAAGTGTGTGGTCTGAAATACACGTTAGAGGGGAAACTGGAATTTAGTAATTCCCAAACTGAGATATGCACACACACACACGTGGGCTCCTTGGAATACAATTTGAAAAATGCTACCTAGTGTTCTTTTTCCTGCAAAATAACATTCATTTCCATTCTAAAGATGGGATAGTTGAGGCCCATAGGACTGTCGTCATACAGTGGTCCAATGTACTGCTTATGCAATAACAATGTCTTTTAGAAGTTGTATCAAGACAGAGCTTCCATCAGCCTCTGTGCCTGCATGAGCCGTGATGACTGTGCCAACTCATAATGGACTAGAGTGAGAACAAGGGATAAACTTCGTTAGGTCCTTGAGATCTTTGGTTATTGTCTACTGCAGCACAATCTCACCCACCCTAAGTAATACACCACACCTTCTGTCAGCTAGCTTCTGTCTTTCTCCCCGCTGGGTTAAAGGTGGCAAAGGACAAGGAGACTGGCCATTTCTCATGTCTAATTGACTTGTCAGTCTCCTGTTCTAGTAGAGAATTAGGACTGTTTTTTTGTGTGCTTGTTTGTTTTGTTTCTCTCTCAAAGGTAATTTCCTGCACTCCTCAGAGGTCCATGTTGAGCACCTCTCCCCTGTAGTTTCCTTAACTCCAGGTTGTTCCAGCTCCATTCCAGGATGTCTGTGGAAACCTGCCCTCATCCCGTGGGCCTTCAGAGGTACACCACCCGCCTCTTTTTGCTGAGTTCTCCTGGTTCGTTCATGCTGACCTGTAGGGCAGGGTCCCCCAACGCCCTGCCTGGCTCTGTTTCTGACTTTGGCCTCATACCGTTCCTTGGGAATTGTAGCTTCTTTACCCCACAAGCTGTCACCTCGGGTCAGTCACGATGCAGTAGCCTCCTCCCCTGGCTCCGGTCCACAGTTAGTCATTTCTTCATTTCCTGCATTGAATCCAGGCCATATTTTCGATAAAATTTGTTGAAAAGTTTTGTGGACTTTCTTCTTTGTTTAAATTTCATTCCTTTTTGTTCATATCATTATTATCTATTTAACTCATTAATTCTATTTTCTTTAGTCTTATTATTTTCTAACTTGCCCAATGCTTGCAGTATTGATCTGTAGACATTTATCTTTAGTAATATGATTATTTGAGGTTAATATGTCCCTTAGAATACTGTTTTCACCAGAGTTTTGATAGGCTGGTGTTTCATTACACTAATAGCTTAACTTGAATAAAATTTTCCATTATTTTTCATGTGATTGTGTTTTTTAATTCACAAATACATGGGATGGTGTCGATAATATTTTTGTTATTTATTATTAACTTAATGGTTCGTTGTAGTCAAGGGACACATGCTGCATGAAATATGTTGAATATTGCTTTATAACCTAGTATGTATATAGTGTGCAAGGTCTGTCTAGAATGTATCCAGCCATGTAATATGAAAAATAAAGACATTTATTGAAAAAGATACAAGAAACAAGAAACATTTTGTACATAGGGCAATGACACCTCAGTCCCCTTCAAAGTAGACACCTCAGGACCTCACCCAGTTCTCCCAAGCACCATCATCTACCCCATCGTATTTTCCTGAATCTCATTAGTGACCTGAAATCGCTTCCCTTTCAAAGGTTATTTTAATTTGGAAAAAAGCCATAAGCCACAGGGCACCAAATCTGATCTGTAGGGAGGCTGAGTCACCGGGGTGATTTGATGTTTTACCAAAAAACTCTGCATGAGGTGTAATACATGAGCAGGTGTGTTGTCTTGATGAAGCTACCAATCACCGGTTGCCCATAGCTTTGGCCTTCTGACTAGTCCAAATAGTTTCTGCAGAGAAATGTTCAAACTTAACACAAAATTTGATGCAGGTTCATCACTCTACTTGCTTAGTTATTTTGAATGTGACGACCACACAGTACACATGCCCACCAACGGATTTACTGACTAGTACAGTGAAGTCATCATTGTCTACTCATGCTCATTCCAGTCCACTCTCCTTGGTTGCCAGGTTACATGGATGTCACACAAGCTGTTCTTGTTATGTTAACAATGGCTGGATTTTTTCCTTTTTCTAAACAGATTTTGTATATTTGGTTGAAAAAAATGTGCATTCTCTAATGTTGGATATATGGTTGGCATGCAAAATACTAGAACAATTAAGAGTGCAGATTCTAACACCAGAATGCTGGGTTTCACATCCCAACTCTGCCTACTAGCTGTGTCAGTAGATGCCAGGAAACCTGGGCAGATAAATTAAATTGTTCATGCCTGAGTTTAAGCAACTACAGGTTAGGATTTATGCTAGTATCTATCTCATACTGTAGTTGAGGGGATTAAATTAGTTATTATTTAAAACAGTGCCTGACGCTGTGGTTTTATTTTCATTAAATCAACTTTACTGATTTTGTTGATCAAATCTTCCATTTCTTTATTTCTTCTGTTTATACATATAGTGAGAAAATTATTAAAATCCTTCACAATGATAAAAAGTCTGACTTTTGTCAAATTTCTCTGTTTCTGCAAAATATTATTTACTTTATTTTGATGCTTATTTTATTAGGCGGATACAATTTTATATTGGAATATTTTCCTGGTAAGGTAAACTCTGTGTAATTACTTAATAATTCTCTTTTTCCCTGAAGATGCTTATTGTTTTAAGGTTTCTTTTATCAGTTATTAATAAAATTATGTAACCTTCTTTGGATTAATATTTTTCTAGTTATATTTTTTATCCTTCTATTTTCATTGTTACATTGTTCTTATGTTTTAAGTATGTCATTTGTATAGAACATACAGCTTTCAAAAAATCCAATCTAACAGTCACTACCTTGAAACTGGTGAATTTAAACTACTTACATGTATTATGGTTACTTCTATCTTTCTATATACTCAGTTTATGTTGTGATTTTTAATGTGTTTTTAAAATTCTTTTTCTCTATTCTTTTATTTTTTGGATTCCTTGATATCTTCTTACTTTGTTGGATTCTATATTTTACCTCTTTAGTCTGGAAGTTAAATGCTTTATTTCTAGTCACTAAATGTTTACCCTCAAAAATTTACTATGCACACTTAGCAAAGTGAAAAGTCAATCAGTATCTCCACTGGCATTGTGAATTCAGGGGTCTGAGATTACTATAAATCTGGCACTCAATCCCCAAATCATGTGATTTCATCAATGTGAGTTTTGGTACTTTGTTCTAACCACAAATTAATTATGATTGTAATTATTGTTTTATACAGATCATGCTTCTGTATCTCAGACATTACTTTGGAAATAATTTTCTTATTCCTCTAGTTAATCTTTTAGTTACTGATTAATAATACCTCTTAGTTATTAACACTCCATTTATGTTTATCTGATTAGTTTTCTATCTCATCCTCTTTCTTGAAAGATAATTTAGTAGGTAAACAATTATACACATTTGAGTGCGTATTTGGTATGCATTGTTTTTCCAGTACATTGAAGTTACTTCATTACTGTCCTTTGATTTGTTGTTGTTGTTGTTGTTGTTGTTGAAAAGTCTACCATTAGACCATTTGCTATTCCTTTGTAGATATGTGGCTTTTCTGTATGGCTGCTTTAAGGATGTGTTTTGTATCATGTGATGGTGGTATTCTTCAGTTACAAAACAATGTGTCTTATAGACCATTCTGTTCCATTTCAACTTCTATGTTCCTTGAACTTCTTTCTGGTATATTATATCTCCCTATTCCTTTGTGCTGTACTCAGAACTATCACATAATAACTTTCTCTTGAGTTATGCCTAACATGCTGTTTAATTCATCTACTAATTTAATGGCTTTATTTTCCATTTCTTAGAGTTCTGATTTGTAGACTAGACTTTTAAAAAGTGTATCTAGTCATTTTTTTTCTATATGTTTTGTGGAAGGGGGAGGAGGTAATTGATAATTTTTAATCATTTGTTGCAATATGAGTAAATTTTTTCTATATGGAATAAGGTAGATATCCAAATTTATTCTTTCCATGTAGATATTTAGTTGTCTCAGCATTATTTGTTAAAGAGATTATTCTTTCCCATACTGAAAGATTTTTACACCCTTGTCCAAAATCAGTGGGCCATGGATGTTCTGGTTTATTACTGGACTCTCAATTCTGTTCCATTTGTATATATGTTTATCCTATGCCAGTGCCATGCTGTTTTGATCATTGTAGCACTATATTGCAGTAAGCTTTGAGATTGGGAAGCGCACATCCTCTAGATTTTTTTTTTCTTCAATATAATTTTGGTTATTCTGAGCTCTTAGTGGTTCCATATAAATTTGAGACACAGCGTTTTCTTTTCTTCAAAAAATGTTTTTAATTTTAATGGGGATTGAGTTGAATATGTAGTTAACTCTGGGCCTTATTGCAATCTTAACAATATTAAGTTTTGCAGTCCATGAACACAGACAGAATCTTCCGCCCACACATTCAGTCTTTTAAAAACTTCTTTTAGCAAAGTTTTGTAGGTTTCAGCATACAAGTATTTCACTTCCTTAGTTAAATTTGTCCCTAGTTATTTTATCCTTTTGGATGCTTTTGTAAATGGAATTGGTTTTATAATTCCTTTTGGGATTGTTCATTGCTAGTTTAGAGAAATACCACAATTTTGTTCATTTATCTTGTACCCTCTCCCCAAATCTTGAAGGTCAGCTTTTGTCATTAGAGGTACTTCTGGTGAAAAGAAGATTAGGAAAAATCTTATGGTTTGTAGCCTTGAAATAAATGTCTCTAATTTAAGATGATTCTTAAATTAACTAGTATAACTGAGCAAGGCTTGGTTCCCAAGCAAAAGAGGAAGATGGGAAAAGGAGGGGAACTGTTATAGAGGCCTTGCAGGTCTAAATCATGTGCACTTCTGTGCTATCAGTAGAGGTATCCAAGGAAAACCTACAGGATGGGGAATTGCATCAGATCCTGCATGGTCAGAGGTCAACCATCTCAGGATTTGGAAGACTTATTAACAACAAATATGTTTCTGTTCCCTCTTTCTTGGAAAGGGTCCTTTTCTTTGAAAAGAGTTCTCATTGCCAAGTAGTAGCTTGTAAGCTTTTTAAGGTCATTTTCTCCTTTGAAAGTCCATGAAAAAAAATTACAGCCAGATTTTCAGATTTCAGATATATAGACATAAAAAGTACACAATTCCATATAGAAGAATTTTAATTAATAAATGCAGAAGAAGCAGAGAAATGGAAAATCAACATAAGAACACTACAGCAACAACTACTACAGACAAGATCCATCAAAAGATGCTAAAACGGGTCAGAAAAAATGAAACAAAAAGTGGATCTGCCAAATGTCATGGTATCTACCAAAATATCACATGGTTATATGGTGAAATTACTAAGTTTGTCATGAAGAGTTCCATCTGTCACTCAGCCAATTGGGCAAGGCTAACATAACCAGTGATGCATATTGATATCGTCTGCCCTGATATGAAGCAGGAAGAGCCTAGTACAATGAAACTGTGTGTATTCCACTGCCATCAGTAGAGGTGACTGAGGAAAGCCTCACAAGACAGAAAATGTCACCAGAGCCTGCCTTCACGGCCAGAGGTAAACTTAACTCAAGGCTTGGAAGACTTAGGAAAACCAAAAATGCCTTTGTCCCTTTTTATCCCTGGATAGGGCCATTTTCCTTAATATGTCATTTATAATACTATCCAAAAGAATGAAATATCTAGGAATAATCTAAGCAAAAACAGGAAAGACATGTGCACCAAACAGGGGCAGACACTTCTGTGGTTTCTTTCTCAGTACTGTACAACCTCAATGTAATTGAGGAAAATATAAGGAAACCCAAAATGAGGGATGCACTACAAAGTGACTGACCATTGCTCTTTTAAAAGTATTAAGGTCATAAAGACAAGCAGAAGGCTGAGAAACTGATAAGATTAGAGAATTCTATAGAGGCAGAGCAATTGGATGCAATATGAGATCTTGGATTGAATGCTCGAGCAGAAAAAAGGATATCAGTGTAAAAATTAGTGAAATCTAATAAGCTCTCTACTTTAGTGAATACCATTGTATCAAGGTTAATTTCTTAGTGTTGGCAACATCTTTAAATAATGTAAGACACTAACATAAGGGAAAGCTGGGTGAAGGGCATATGAAAGTTTTGCTGTTTTTGCAACTCTGCTGGAAGTCTACAATTACCACAAAATTTAAAAACTAGCTATTAAACAAATATTGTATATGTACTTCATAGGGTTCCCCTTATCCTTTGTAATCCACTTCTGGTGGCCGTGCCAAGAAATCCCTAATGAGTGAAAGAAAGGTATCTATTGGGGTAGAATTTGACTAAAAGGGATTAGTTATAGCTCTATTTGGGCAAGGTGTGGCAGGCCATTGATAACCTTCTCATTACCCGCCTTAAAAATCGGGAGAGCAATATGTCAAAAGATGGTGTAGATGACGAGAATGACAAGAATGGGATGGTCATTGTTGTCAGTGCTGTTGCTCATATACTGAGTGGACAGGAGATGAGGTAGGGAGGTTACAGTGCCGCATTTAACAGAGGTGCTGAAATCAGGAAGAAGCGGACTATCTTCTTTTGCGTTTTCTGTGTGTCTCAATAACACTAACTTAAACTGAATTTTTAATCTTTCATTTCAAGATGTGCAGCTTTGGGGAAACTATCTACTATTATTCAGTTTCCTCAAATGAAAAATGCAGTAAACAATGCAAGATCTTTCAGGATTATTGGAAGAATTGTATGAATACACAGGTACTTAATTACTGATTATTATTATCAACTCTAAAGACATGAAGAGAGCATATAGTACTTTCATGAAAATTTGAGATCTCTCATGAGAGAGGCAGCCAGGGGTGCTTGTCTCAGAGAGTGAGAAACCAGCTGGATTTTCATACACTCTTTCTTCCTTGGTAAGAGTCACCCTTTTCAGAACTTATCTGAACAATTGTACACAGTTAACAATAAAGGAAATAATTTGGATAGACTCTAAGCTCAAGGTGAAACTGAAATTCAAAGGCTTTGGCTCAAAATAAAAAACAAAGGGACACAAGGAAGGTTTTAGAGGTGAAGATATATTTATTCCTTGATTGTGGTGATAGATTCACAGATGTATACATATGCCCAAACTCATCTAATTGTGTACATTCAGTTAGTGCAGTTTGTAAACACACACACACACACACACACACACACACACACACACACACAACAATAAACCTGAGAAAAACTAGAGGTGCTGTATTTGAACCTAATTCTATCAATAATTAGATTAAAAGTAAATTGCCTAAACACCTCAATAAAGATGCGAAGTCTGGCGATTTAGACAAAGTTAAGGAAGACCCAACTACTTAAGCTGTAGGTTCTACTGTCTGATGCACAAGTACATTAAAAAAGGAGACTTTTGACAGTCTTGACCCTGTGTTTCAAACTGTATATTCTATGGTGCTCTTTTAAAGTGAGGTCATTTGGAAGGGAAGAAACTGTTGTAATTAAGAGGTTTGGCTCTGAAGTCATAAATACCCGGGCTGAATTCTAATTCTGCCTGCTGTTAGCTGTGTGTCTTAGGAAAAATTCCTTAATTACTCTGTGTTTTGTAATCCTTATCAATGAGGTGGATATACAACAGTTTATGACATAGCTTGATGTGGTTGTTTAATGAGTGTCTCAAGCAGTTAGGACAGTACCAGGAATAGAGTGAGGGCACAATCAGTTATTTATTATCACATTTTAGGGGACTGTGCTTGGGGAAGTTCAGCTTCCAGTCCATCCATAGACTGATGGTACACGGGTCTGGATCATATCAAGTCTTGATCATATCATGAATCTGCTGGGCTTATGTTGTATCAGCCCTTTGAACTTCTCTGCCAGTTTCAACTGGGAAGACTCATTATGAATAACCCATATCAGCAAGCAAGACTTAAGGAGTTTATTTTGATAGGCCAAATAAATGGTAATGTTGTTATTCATTTATGCCATTACACCTAATCATAACTCCAAGAGAATTTCCTTAACCTTCAGTATTTGGTTCCTAAAATATGAACTAATCAACCATCTGCAACCCAACCTTGAATGTTAATTTTTTTTAAACAAATGTGCTCATTTTCTGTTATATTCTTGCCAATCTGCACTGGCTGACAGTTTCTGTACAGTTCAATAAATTTTTTAAAATATATGTTGGTACTAATTTCCTCACTGGACAGAGAAGAATATTACTTACAACATCATATATAGTTGTTTTGCTTAAATTTCTTCTTAAAATAAGTTTTCATCAAAATTTAAGTCTAATAATGTATGTACAGAGAAAAGTAAAGAACCATCTCTATGTTTCTATTCAGTTATAGTTACTCAATATTTTCCCATGTATTTCCAGTTGTTTGGTTGGTTTGTTTTTTTCTGTCATTATACGGGGTGGGACAAAAGTAAGTTTAGAGTTGTGGGTACGTGAAACACAGAGTTTATTCTTGTATTATTATTGATTAATTATTGCATTATTTTCCACACAAATAACTGTAAACCTACTTCTGTTCACCCCTGTATGTATCTTTTAAAATAAGCATATTTCATTCATACGGCAGACACTGCTCCAAATAACCATTCGTTGCAATCCCAAAATTTGCCCCTACTACCTCTCACCTAGCAGCATATCATTTTAGCTCAGGTCAGGAGAATGCCCACTGGGCAGTTTCATTCCCACCCTTTTTTCTCTCCAGGGACTACTATATTTGGGGCCACCCCAACTGTGTGCCACATGGAGGGAGAGAAGAGAAGGGCTGGCTTTCCAAAATAAATTTGGGGTACTGATCCAAAGTAAGAGGGAATGAATACAGGGAAGAAAGAATAGTAAGTGTTTACCTTCCTCTGTGGATTGTGACTTACAACTTTTCACTGACCTCCATTCCATCTACAGGATGCAAAGTGCTCTCAGAAATACTTGTTTCTGATCAATTGATTCCAATCAATAAGCAGAGTAGGGGCCACACAGATATGAGTGACATTTAGATAACATAATGTAACTTCTGCTTCCTTTTTTCACCCCTGCCAGGTATCCTGACCCATGCTTTGCAACTCTTAACTAGTTAGAAAATTTCAATGAATATCAGTGGTTCCTAAATGCAAATATAGTTAGAGTCTTTAGGGAGGTCATTTTTGAGTGCAAGTCAAGCAGCTCCCTAAGCCCAGCTTAAGCCTAGCCTTGAAAAAAAGCAAGAAAGAAAAAAAGCAAAAACAGAAATAGATGAAACAGGAGTATCTAGAGTTCTTCTAATTCTTGACTCTCCCCCGCTTTGGTAAACATTTTAACTTAATTATAACAAAAATGTAGAACAGTACACAAATTCTAAGTGTGTGATGCTCAGTGAATTTTTCCAAAGTGACTTCGTACATGTAGTCTAAACCAGGCGGAGAAGCAGGATATTTTTCAAGGAACCTCCATGTGCTCCCATCTATCATTACCATCTTCCTTCCAAGAATAACCACTATCCTAATGTATAACACTATTAATTTGTTTTGCCTGTTTTTGAAATTATATATTCTTTTTAACTCCTGTTTCTTTCATTAAAAATTATGTCTGCGAGAACCATGCATGTGTGATTTGACTGCATAGAATGCCATTGTTTGAATGTGTGTTTTTCCATTCTTCTATTGCTGGACATAGATTGTTTCCACTTGGAATCTATTCAAAATAGTGCTTCTGTGAACATTTTTGTACATGTCTTTGGGTTTAAATAGCTACCCAGGTTCTCAGTCATAGCATATACATATGTTCAGGTTTGTTAGATAATATGGAGGTGGATATACAAGTTTACATTTCTACCATCAGTGCATATAGTGGTCAATGAGGAGGGGCGGTCTTGCTCTCTTGGGAAATGCCTGGAAGAATTTTTGGTTGTCATAACTGAAAGGGTGGAGCGAGTGGAGGGGGCGAGTGCTATTGGCATCTGGTGGGCAGAGGCCAAGGGCGCTGCTAACCATCCTGCAGTGTGCAGGGCAGTCCTCTACCATAAATAGTTGTGTGACTCAAAGTTTCAAGGGTGCTGAGGCTGAGAAGCCCCTCCCAATGCCAGCGTTGTTAGTGCCTGTTCTCTTGTGGTTTTTTCCCCAATAAATTGGTTGTGTTGTAATATCTCATAGTTTTGACTGTATTTCTGCGATGATGGGTGAAATTGTGCACCTATTAATATGGATATTTGGTTCTTCTTTTGAGAAGTACCTGTTCAAATATTTTACTTATTGTTCTCTAGCTTTCTCTACTTTTGCCTTATTGATTTAAAGTCCCACATAAAATTGTTCATAAACCTATACGTTATTTTGATGAACCCATAGATTAACTTGGGGAAAATTTATATCTTAACACTATTAAGGCCTCCAGTTCATGAATTTAGTATATCTGTTCATTTATTTAGGTTTAATTTACTTTCAGATGTGTTTTGTTATTTATGTTTTGATGTCTTAGACATGTTATATTTATTTCTTGTTGTTTGTTGTTTTTATTTAATCCAACTTATTGATATATACTTTAACACCATTGTTGAGGTTTAATTGAACAATAATAAGCTATCCATATTTAGAGTGTACTATTTCACAAGTTCTGACATATATATATGTGTGTGTATATATATATAACCAGAAAACCATCATTACGTTCAAGATAATGAACATATGTGTCTTCTCCCAGAAGCTTTCTAATGTCTCATTATAAGATATACGTTCCTCTTGTTCTTCTCCTCCCTGTCCTCATCCCTCACACCACTGATCTGTTTTCTGTCACTGCGCATTAGTTTGTGTTGTCTTCAGAATTACATAAATGGAATCATATTATATGCTGATTTTGGCCTTGCTTTTATTCATTCATTACATTTTTAGATTTATCTGTGTTTCAGTATGTGCCAATAGTTTATTCCTTTATATTGCTAAAAATATTCTGTAGCATGGATATACCACAATTTATTTATTCATTCACTCTTTGATGAACTATTTGAGTTGTTTCTACTTTGGACTATAACAAACACAGTTATTAAGAATATTTGTATATAAGTCTTCGTATGTACCTATGCTTTCATTTTTCATGGATAATACCTAGAAGTGGAAAGGACAGGTCTTATGACAGGTGGTATATGTTTAAATTTTTAAGAAATTGACAAACTGTTTTCCAAAGTGTATGTACCATTTTACATTCTCACCAGAGTTTTACTAAAGTTATTCCATTTCATTATCAACACTTCATATGATCAATTGTTTTCATTTTAGCCATTGTAATACATGTAGTGGTATTCAATGTGGTTTTATTTTTCATTTCTTTAAGGATTAATATTTATGAGCATCTTTTTGTGTACTTATTTATAAGATACTTACGTTCTTTGATAAAGTGTCTTTTGAAGCTGTTATTTTTTGTTTTATTGTTATCGTTCAAATACATTTGTCTCCAATTACCCGCCACCACTTTCCTCTGCCCCGCCCACCCCCACCTCCCTCCCTCAATCCTTCCCCACTTTGGCTTTGACCATGGGTCTTTTATACATGTTCCTTGACTTGACTCTTCCCCTTCCTTTTCCCGTTACCCACCTCCCTCCTTCCCTCTCGTTCCTGTTCGTTTCTTTTTCTTTCAGTGTTGCTGATTATATTTTCCTTGCTTCAAAGCTGTTATATTTTTAAAATTTGGGTAGATTATTTTAACTCTTATTCAGTTTTAAAAGTTTGTTATACATTATGAATTAAAAACCCTTTATCACATATATGATTTGAAGTTATTTTCTGTAAGTCCACATTTTGTCTTTTTTATTCTTTTAACAATTCCTTTCAAAGGTAGAACTTAATATGATAAAATTCAATTTGCTTGCTTTTTTTTTATTCCATTGTATCTAAGAAATATTTGCATAACCAAGTCCACAAAGATTTCCTTCTATGTTTTCTACTAGAAAATTTATTTTTTTTAGGTTTTACATATAGGTCTATGATACATTATAAGTTAATTTTAGTATATGGCCAAGATTGGTAATGTATCTTTACATTTTCCACATCATTCTGACTGGAGGTTTATATATTTTATCACCTCAAAAAACAGCTTTTGGTTTCTTTGGGGTTTTTTTTTTCCTGTTGATTTTTTTGTTTTTTTATTACATATGTTTCTCTAAAGTTTTCATTATTTTCAAAGGTATTTATTGCTATAAAAATTTCCCTAAGTACTATTTTTAACTGTATCCCACAAATTTAGATGTTATACCTTTATTAATTTCAAAATACTTACAAAACTTCCTTTTGATTTCTTGTTTGATCTACTTTTTACTTATAAAAATCTTATTTAGTTTCCTAATATTTGGGAATTTTCCAGATATATTCCTCTTATTAAGTACTGTCATTATTAATGTGACCACTTAATTTAAATTGAACTTGATTTATGGTCCTGAGTATGGCCTGTCTTGTTAAATGTTCTTTGTACACTTGGAAAAAAATATTTTTCTGATGTTGGGTGGTATGATTATCAATTAGGTCAAGTTGGTTAATAGACTCATTCACATTTTATCTATCCTTATTTATTTATCTTAATGTATTTATCCTGACTGATTTTGTGTCTACTTGTTCTATTGATAAGGAAGGGAGGAGTAATGAAATATACAACTATAATTGTGTGACAATTGTATTGCAGCATTTATCTGTTATTTGGTGCTAATTTTTAAAGAATTTTTATGTTTTCTTTCTAAATTGACCATTTTTATCAGTATCAAATGAGCAACTTCATCCCTAGTAATATTCCTTGCTCTGAAATGTATTCAAGTTAACACTAATTTTAGTCATTCCATCTTTGCTTTCATTAGTGTTAGCGTGATATATCAATTTTTATCCTTTGTAATTTAACCTTTTTTGTCTTTCTGTGTTTGACATGGTGTTCTTGTAATCAACAGGTAGTTGGATCCTGCCTTTTTAACCAATCTGACAAGCTCTAACTTTTGATTAGGATATTTAAACCACTTACACTTAATGTGATTATTAACAATAACAGGTTTAAATCTATCTGTTCTTGACGTTTGTCTTATTTTTACTCAATCTGTTTTTGTTTCCTTGTCCTCCAATTCTGCTTTCAGTTAGATATTTTATATGATTTCATTTTGTCTCCTTTCTGCTTATTAGTTGTAACTCTTCACTGTATTATTTTGGTAGTTGTTTTAGGGCTTATAGTACTCAACTTTATTTCGTCATAGTCTGCCTTCAAGTGATGTTATTCTACCTCATGGAGAGCATAAGAATCTTGAAATAACATACTTCAACTTCTCCCCTGCCAAACTTGGTGCTATTGTTGTCATGAATTTTAATAATACTATATTACATATGATATAAATACCACAATGTTCTCATTGCATTATAGAGTCAAACATTCTTTTTTATATTTACCCATGTAGTTACTCTTTCTAGGGATCTTCATTTCTTTCTGTAGATTATATTTCCATTTAGTATAATTTTTGATTAGCCTGAACGACTTCCTCTAACATTTTGTGTAGTATGGATCTGATGTTGACACATTCTTTAACTTTGTTAATGTCTGAAAAAGTCTATTTTATCTTCAAATTTGAAAGATTTTCTCTGAGTAAATCTGGATTAAAAAGTGTCTCTTCAGTGCTTTAAAGCTACTTAGTCACTGTTTTCTCTCTTGCAGTGCTTCCAGTGAGAAATTAGCAGTCATCCTTATTGTTGTTTCTTCCTATGTATTTTTTTTTTAACTCTCTGGCTTTTAAGAATTTCTCCTTATCACATTTTAAGGAATTATGGCCCTGGCTGGTATGACTCAGTGGATTGAGTGCCAGACTACGTTCTATTCCCAGTGCAGGGCACATACCTGGATTGCAGGCCAGGTCCCCAGTAGGGGACACTCGAGAGGCAATCACAAATTAATGTTTCTCTCCCTCACCTTCTCCCTCCCTTCCCCTCTCTATAATTTAAAAAAAACAAAACAAAACAAAAAAAAAAACCTTAGAAAAAGAATTAAATTTTAATTTACTTTGTACACTTCATGTTTTTTGTATTAGAGGTTGTGAGCCTCTTGGATCTCTTCATTGATCATTTTCATCATATTTACAAAAACTTTGGTCTTTATCTTTTTCAAACATTTCTTCACCATTTCTTCACCTTCAGAGACTTCAGTTACTTGCATATTAAGCTACCTGAAGACTTCCTAAAGCTCACTGATTCTTTGCTTATTTCTTAACTATTTTTCCCTGTATTTTATTTGTGGTATTTTGTCATCACTATATCTTCAAATTTATTTATATTTTTATCTGCACTGTTTAACTTGCTGTTAATCCCGCTCAGTATATTTTTCACACTCAAACATTGTAGTTTTAATCTCTAGAAGTTGATTTGGAATGCTTTACAAAGAACTCCCAAGAGAATGAAAAAACAAGGCACAGACTAGAAGAAAATATTTGCAAAAAACTTATCTGATGAAAGACTGATATCCAAAATATACAAAGAGCTCTAAGATTCAATAACAAAAAGAAAACAAACAACTATAATAAAACGTAGGCAAACGCTAACAGAATTCTCAAATTTGACCAAAAAAATAGGATTTCAAAGGCTGAGCAAACCACAAATAAAAAAAGAACCCCACACCCAAGATACATTATGAATACATTTCTGAAAACTAATGATAATGGAAAAAAATTCTGAAAGCAGACAAATAAAAATGACATATTACCGATAGAGGAGCACCAGTTCTAATGACAGTGGATTTCTCATCTGAAACCATGGAGGTCAGAGGGAGGTAACACATTTTCCAAGGATTAAAAAGAAAACAAACTGTCAACCACTAATTCTATATCTGACATAAAGGAAATGATCAAAGAAGGAATTTTATAGCATCAAGGAGGAAGAAATAACAATGGAAAAGGCAGAAATATGTGTTGATACCATAGAAATTATTTCTCCCCATAAGCTAGTATGGGCATGGTGAGGTTTGGCCCGCTTCAAGAATTTCGTTCCCTTAACACTAATTGTGCCATGCTGAATGAGTGAGACATCTTCTGATTGTCCCCATAAGGATCATTGAGATCAGCATTCACCACTTTCACAGTGTTCTGCAGAGATGACTCTTTTAACTTTTATTATTCAGAGAACTGTTCAGTAAGGTGTCATTCATATTCCAATATTCATTGTCCTTTTTAAGTTATGAATCCACAGGAGGTAAGGGTGTATATGTAATGTTAAACTATAAAGCATCATAAGATTAAGTGTAGACACAGGGAAATCATAGGTCTGAGTTTGCTCTATGGGATAATTATAAATTGTGCTCCTTTTAACTCTCAAAAGCATCCCAGTTTGGATGTTAAAATATGACTGTCTTGTTTAGATGCTGCAAAACCCAAATATCAGGCAGGAGTCTGGGTAGGTAGGTAGTCAGTGATATGAGACAGGCAGGCAATGGTAACTGTAAACTGACAAGGCTCTATCTCAGCAGGACTGTTGTCCCCAGTTAGTGTCCATGAAAGTTCAGACCCAGTAATATATTATGATTTTTCAAAAGAAACAAGTCATCTGCCATTATAGAAAAAAGTGGATTTTTTTAGAAGACAAGTCTAATAAAAACTCATGGTAAAATAGAAGGCTGAAACCTTATAGTGTTTAAAGAGTAGAGGCATACCCATGAAATAATAGGATTACATAAAGAGAAAAAGAAGCCAAGTTGAATGTATAACTTTTATGACAAGAATACCAAAGATTTTGATAAGTATACTGTGGTTATATACAAGGTCTGTTCAGAAAACTCCAGCCACTGTGAATATAATGAAAATGGTTTGTGCCACATCAATGTAACCTGGCAACCAAGGGGAGTGGACTGGAATGCACATGCATGAACAATGACAACTTCACTGTACTAGTCAGTAGGGGCGGTTGACACAGTTGAGGGAGCATGTGTACTGTATGGTCATTGCATTCAAAATGACTGAGTGAGTAGAACAATGAATCTGCATCAAATTTTGCACTAAGCTTGAACATTCCTCTGCAGAAACTATTCAGATGGTTCAGAAGGATTTTGGGGATGATGCAATGAGCGCAGCACAAATAAAAGTGCAGCACAAATGCTTCAAAGGTGGTCAGGAATCTGTTGAAAGTGATCCACATTCTGGAAGGCCTACCACAAGCAGAACACCTGAGAATGTGGAAGGTGTACAGGCTGCAGTCAACAAAGATCGGCAACTGACAGTGCAAGAACTAGAAGCTGATCTGAGGATTCCAGAAACTATTGTGTCTGAGATTTTGACTCAGGATCTTGGCATAAAATGTGTCATAGCAAAATTTGTTGTGTTTTCTGCTACCAGAGCAGAAGGAACATCGTGTTTCAGTTGCTAATGACTTGATTCAAGCTGTTACCAATGAACCAGGTTTCCTAAAAAAGGTCACAACTGGAGGTGAATCATGTGTTTATGCCTATGATCTGGAAACAAAGACCCAGTCATACCAGTGGAAGTGTCCTGGTTCTCCATGCCTGAAGAAGTCACAGCAGAGTCAGAGCAAGATCAAGCCCATATTAACTGTGTGTTGTTTTTTTTTTTTAATTGAGAAGGTTTTGTCCATCAAGAGTATGCTTCTCCAGGCCACATGATTAATAAGGGCTACTACCTCAACGTTCTTTGTCAGGTGAGAGATGCAATACGATGAAAACAGCCACAGCTATGGGCAACTGTAATTGGCAGCTTCATCATGACAACATCCCTGTTCATGCATCATGTCTTGTGCAGAGTTTTTGGATGAAACATCAAATCACCCAGGTGACTCAGTCCCACTACAGCCCAGATTTGGTGCCCTGTGACTTATGACTTTTCCCAAAACTCAAATCACCCTTGAAAGGGAAGAGATTTCAGACCACCAATGAGATTCAGGAATATAGGACAGGGCAGCTGATGGTGAATGGGAGAACTGTGTGAGGTCCCCAAGGTGCCTACTATGAAGGGGACTGAGGAGTCATTGTCCTATGTACAATGTTTCTTCTATCTAGTATCTTCTTCAATAAATGTCTCTATTTTTCATATTATATGATTGGATACTTTCTAGACAGACCTTGTATATGGCTTTCCCTGTTCTATGGAAATACACTGAAATAATGAAAAGAGCATGATATCTCCAGTTATTCTCAAATGGTTCACAGATAACATAACCATTAGTGAGTTTCATATTTGGCAGTCCCTTGTGCTATCCTTGCAACTTTTATATAAGACTGACATCCAAAAAAAAAGTTATCAAAAAACTTGGAAAAAAAGAAAACAAACAAAAAACTAATCAAACAACCTAAACCATACATTAAAGTCTGCAGACCATGTTTCTCCTGTGTATCCAGAATGCAACCTCTCATGTAGTTCCATATTCTTATTTTTTTAAGAGAAAACTTGAGACCTTTACTATGTAAGAAGCCCAGAATGCATAAAGGAATTGTCCAAAAATGATTCAGCCAGTCAGTACTTTTCCTTCTTTATATGCTTTTGTTACATGGCCAGCCCCCCTTTTATTCTCTTTTGGTTTCCTCCATTCTACATCATTGTAAATATTCAATTCTGGAATAAATACTAGCATTTAAAAAAAGCATGTGAAGAGTTCATCTGCCAATAAAAGTCATTTTCTAAATTCTTTTATCCTGGTGCACATTTAGAACCAAACAAGACCCACTGACATTAACTGGGATCAGTATTTGACTCCCGCATAAGATATTAATTGGTGTTGGATTTCTGAGACCATTTCTGATCAAGATAATGGCCTCCCCCAGGAATTCAAATACTGAGAAACTGGAGCCAAGTTAAGGGAATGGAATACTGAAAGCTGCCAGTAATGCATGCTTCAGTTGGGGAGAAAACATGTTTAAGATGACTATGGTATGACATTGAATATTGTGTTCCTTTTTCTTCATAAATTACTCAGCGTGTGGATGAGAAATTATTTGCTGAAAGCATTTGGAACATTTTACCTACCTTGGAATCAATCTTGAGGCTCCAGAAGGGAGACTTGGCTAGTCAGGATGGTTTTGTTTGGTCTTAGCTAATCACTGAAATATGAAGAAACAAAACAGAAGGAAAGGTTTGGAACTATTGGAGCTTCTCAATTGAAAATCTCGTGTTCATGGATGTTGAAAATGAATGACTTCCCTAATCTTTTGCAAAAGGAAGCAGGTATTTATCATTTCCACTCTAACTGAAACTTTCCATATCTGAAAATCTAATCTTATAATTTCTGTAAGGTATTAAACCAGGTATCATTTTTTAAAAAATATGATTCAGGACCTGAACAGAGAATAAGTACCCTTTCCCAACGGATTGCACAGTACTTGAAGAGCATTCTTTGGAAAGACTTCATTAACTACTTGTCATCTGCCTAGCAATGAAGAGCTGCCCTGCATTGTTTCTTCCCATGCCTATTTAAAGTTAATTTATATTTTGAGTCCTTGCTAGGGCCCAAGTGTTATACTAGGTGTTCTCTATTTTCCCAGTCTTCTCTTTCTTATTGCCTGTCTGTCTCCTTCAGAGCGCTGATTACAAGCTGTAAAGACTTAGTGATTTATGTATTCACTTGATGATTGTCTGTATTCTGCATTAGAGGGTAATGTCTGTTGAGATCAGTCCTCCGTTCTGTCATCGCTGCTCTGTGCTGGGCATCTAGCACCAGGCACACCTGAGGGACTTAGTGAGGCTTTGTTGAACAAAAGCTGCACCGAGCCAGAGACTGCCTGCCGGCAGGGCTGTGCAGTGCAATGCTTCAAAACATTGGCTCGAAGCTGCATCTGCCTGGAGCCACACTCTGACTGCACCCCTTATTAGATTAGAAAACTTGGGTGAGTTTGTTGTTGAAAAATTTTCTGCGCCTTAATTTATTTATCTCTGTACGTTGGTAATAATGATAGTACCTTCTTTTTTTCCTCAGTTTTTGAGATATAACCGACATAGAACGTTGTGTAAGTTTAAGGTGTACAAAGTGTTGATTTGATATACATTGCTTCAGCTAACACCTCCATCACATTACATAATTGTTTTTTTCTTTTTTTGCAATGAGAACATTTAAGATTTACTCACTTGGCAACTTTCAAGTATATGCATATAGAGAGAGAAAAGAGAGCCCTTGTGCACTGTTGATGGGAATGTGAACTTGTGCAGTCACTATGGAAAACAGTATGAAGCTTTCTCAAAAAATCCCACTTCTGGGGGTATATCCAAAGGAAATTAAAGTAGGATCTTAAAGAGATAGCTACTCTCCCATGTTCATTGCAGCATTATTCATAAGAGCCAAGATATAGAAACAACCTCAGTGTTCATCAGTGGATGAATGGACAAAGTTGTGTTAAAAATGCAATGGAATATTATTCAGCCATGAGAAAGAAGGAAATCTTGTCATTTGCAACAACTTGTTTGAAGCTTGAAGACATTAAGATAAGTGAAATAAAACAGAGAAAATACCATATATCACTTACATGTTGAACCTAAAAAGCCAAACTCATAAAAAAAGAAAGTAGAGTGGTGATTACCAGAGGTTGGGTGTGGGGAAAATAGGGAGATGTTGGTCAAAATGTACAGACATCCAGCTATAATATTGTGTTACATACTTCATAATACCTTTCTCATGGAGGGAGGTGAGGCATTACCTTAAACAGACTGAGTAGTTGATAAATGATGGCCATTATAATAAGAAAGGTGTTACTAGGTCAGGTTCACAGATGAAGGGACTAAAACCCAGAGAGACTGTTCAAGAACACACACTGGTGAGAAGCAGAAGCAGTATTTGGGCTCATTTAAGTCTGATTTTAAAGCCTGGGCTGCTTGAGCTAACCTGTGCTGTCCGCCCATTATGGAACACTGCGAACTCTGGCCCCAGCAGCCCAGCCTAGGGAGAGGTCATGCACACAGATAAATGACCCTGTCAAAGGACAAACTGACCTCCCTGCTGCCAAGGAGAAGTTCCAGGGCTCCTGGTGTGTAAGGCAGAGAGGATAACCCCAATGCAGGTGCCCTGGGAGCTTCCTGGAAAGGGAGAGATTTGAACTGGGCCAGGGGAGAACCCTGGCAAATGTCTTTTTAAAATCAAGATTCTCTGCTTCCAAAGCCGCCCCCAATCCACCAGTCTAGTAACTTTATCAAAAAAAGGAAACGGGGCTGTCTGGATAATGGTTTCCACATGCTCCCTTTATATATAGTTATAGGCTCCAAACCACCACAGGCATAGACAAGCAGAATGAGGTCACCATTTTCATTTGGTCTTTTTTTATCTTTGCCTCTGGACTCTGCATCTACTTTGTCTACCAGGGCCTAGGCTGAATAGGTGATAATGCCCATTTTTATTAAGCCCCTACTATGTGCCAAGCATGATTATAAGATCTTTATATGCAGTACCTCACTGACCCCCTCCTAACTACTAAATAAAGAGGCATTCCTCATATCAAAAATGAGGAGACTGAGGTATAGGGAGATTAAGTGGCTTGCGGAGATCAAACAGCTAGACAATGAGAAACCAGGGAATTCAGCTGGCTGCCGGAGCCTGCGTGCTCAACCCCAGAATCTTGAAAAGAATTAACAAGTATTCCTGGAGGTAGAGGCAGGGCAAATTGAAGAAAAGTTAAGTCCCCTTGAAACTTTCTTGTTGACAAGGCAATGCCTCTCATTCCTTTTGATCCCCCCTTCTTGACCCCGGCGTCCTGAGCATCAGCACGCTGACCACCACTGTGAGTGCCGGAGGAACAGATTGCCTTTACATGCTACACAAACTGTCATCTTAAATATCACTAGGATTTGTCCCCATTGTCTCCCTCATGTCACACAGGAATCCTGCAATGACCAACCCACCTGTCTTATCCAGCGTTACCCTCTTATTCATCCTCTGCTCTTCAGTTGGGTTGCAGCGGGGGGCGGTTGGCACCCCAAAAAGCAAGTTGAGAGGGTTGAATGAGGCAAGTGTTTACAGAGAGAAGCCATCATACCCCAAGACCTGAAGGGGAAGGAGGACACAGCAAGGCTACCAGAACCTGCTCAGAGCTGTGATTGCGGGAGAGAGTTAGCCATCATAAAGCTGTGGCCATAGCAGCAAAATATAACCGCTATCAAAACCAGCAGCTGCAGGGAGCAGGAGCGGCATGAGGGGCAAATACACGTGCCTCTCTCCCCTCTCATCTTCTCACACCTGCTGGAAACGGGAGGGCCAGGGCCCCGTGGGGCGTAGTCAGCAGAGGCTGAGAAAGGAGCTAGCAGTCAAAAGAGGTTAATCAACAGAGATGACCCCTCTCTATTGTTTTGTTTTGTTCAGCTTTCTATAAATACCACTACAATAAATAGCATTGGTATGTCCTTGCATAAGGGACCTTAAATTCTGTTGGGTAAATGTCTAGTTGTGGGACTGTCAACTCAAAGGGTTATGAAAGTTTAAAATGTTAACAGATGCTACCAAATAACTTATCTCCCCCCTCAAAACTGTAGCAATTTCACCAACACCCTGTGTGTGTGTGTATAAATATGTATATACCCAATAACTTACATCCCCACCCCACAAACTACAGCAATTTCACCAGCACTCATCAATACCCTCATCATATACCCTCATCAGTAGTAGATGTTTCTAATGTCTTAAATGGTGTTTTATTTTGCATTTTCTGGATGATCAGTGAGATTGAGCCTCATTCCTTGAGTGTATGATAAGATCACTTCTGTAAATTTCCTGTTCCTATTAGGGATATTTAGTACCTTTATTGAAAATCTTTCTTTCACTTGTCTTTCTTCTTTGTTTACATAGTCTTGCTATACATAAATTTTGGATGTTGTCATTCTTAGTGTCGGATTTCCAGAACATTAATCTGACCTTCATCTTAGCACCCTTCTGTGGCTGTCCCTTGCCTTCAGGATAAAGTCTAAATTCCCTTGCTGACTTAAAGGGCTCTTTCACGAAGTGGGTCCCAGCAGGCTTCTCAGCGTCACCTCCTGGTCCGCCTCACCAACTCTCTGTCCACACCTCTGGTCCAGGCATGAACCGGCCATCCTCCCGCTTTCATCCTCTGTGCACGCCCATATGCATTCGCCTCCTAAAATGACTCTCTTCCCTTCCATTCGCCCATTAACTCCCGCCCCCTCTTGAAGATTAATTTCAATGACGACTCCTCTGCAAGGCCATGCGTGTTCCAGCCTCCCCGGTCTTCCCAGACTGAGTATCAAACGGCAGTCAAGCATGGTGAACAGGATTCAAGGCAAACCACAAACAATATGCTGTGGGTGGGAACTACCTAGGTGAATAAGACCTAATACCTGTGTCCCAGAGGCACCATCTGCTGGCGGAGTTACACTGCCCACACTGAATAGCACAAGCATCAGTAAAATGTTAGCAATCCCCACTTTGATTTTTCCTGCCAGGAGTCTTTCAAGAAAAGAATCAAGGAGGTGATTGTTCCTAGAAAAGCCAAATATCATTTGTCAAAGTCCCTTCACAGGGACTTCAGTAGGCCAGCTGCAACATTCTAAGGTTACGCCAGAGAATAATACAACTGAAATGAAATGTTCTCCAACCACCACTACCAAATATTGTTGTCCTGTGGCCCCAGGGATCCCCTGTGACATAAGGAATGAGGATTCCCTGCATAAAGAAGTACTATTCTCACACGCCGTTTTCTCAGCAGGCCCCTTTCCCCAGGGCAAAGTATGTAAATATGCGTTGGACTTTTTATCCCTATTGAAACAACCTTCAATAACCCAATACCAGCACTTTGTGCCACCTCCCCTTTATACAGACCTCATCATGTCTTATTCTTTCTAAAATAATTCAAATAAAAATTTAGTTGCCAAAAAATCCTGCAAATTGCTAGTTGTCTATTACACTAAAATTTGCAAGGCACCATGTCAGAGCACAAAGCTGGGAAAGCACAGTCTCCCAGGAAGACCCAGAGAGGCAAAGGGCTCCACCACTGTCCTGAACAAGGGGGCATCCCTAAAAAAAATTCACTTACACGTGTTTGTCTCTCCACAATGCCAGGGTTACTAGGGGAGACCTCCCCAAAAAGCCATTAGAGCCACACACAGGTTACACAGAGAGGGGGAGCTTACATGATAGAAAAGAGAAACGCAAACGCCCAGCCAGAAGTGCTGCTGACTGGTAGCATCTGCAGGTGGGCAAGCAGGCGTCAGTTCAAGCCAGGTGTTGCAGTGGTGACGTGCATCCGGTAGATTAGAAAGGGAGCAAAACTGTTGGATTTAAATGGCATCTTTTCTACTTAGGGGTTGTCATACTTTGGGCAAGTTATTTAACTTCTGAGCCTCAGTTTTATCATATATAAAATGAAAATGATGTTCTCTCTCTTGCAGAATAATTGTAATTGTAAAGTGCTTGCCACAACACAGCATTCGAAGACAGGTTTCCTGAAGCATTGCTCTTTCCCCCTCTCATCCTCCCTTCCCTGACTCCCAGAAGCCCCTTCTTGCTAGAGACTAAAGGCTCAAGTCTTTATTTGGATGTCAAGATGGTTCATATTCTGACCTTGGCCTGTTTTTTGTCAGGATTCTTCCTTTATGGGCCCTACATGTACCCAAAATGAACTGCTCACTGTTTGCTTCACACACCCCATAAGGTCCTTGCTTTTGTTATCTTCTCTGAGAATCATGTTCTATCTAGCATATCAAAATTTTGTCCAGCTTTTAAGATTTAAGTTCAAATGTTTCTACTTTCTTGACATGTTGAAATTTACCCTGACATCCTCAGTCTGGAAATGCCTCCCTTTCTCCTCTCCATCTTCACAAAACTCAAGTCAACATTCATGTATCCTGTGCCAACTTTATGTCCAGCTCTGTGTTGAATACTGGATTTATAAAGAGGAATACGACAAAATTCTTCTCCACTAATGACTAAAATACAACCTCACATAGAAGAACATAACAGGAAGATCTTACAACAATAACATATCAAATTCTCCCTTTTCTTTTATTATAAATAACTGCAATTTACTCTCTGGCCTGAGACAGACATATTATAGGAGCTAGCCTCTACATTATTAGTATTATTCCCATCTTACCAATGACTCCAATAAAAATCCAAATTTCAGAGAGGTTAGAAAACTTAACATTTATGTTTTAAAACTTCTCCAAGGAGGATATACTGGGGGCCCATAGAGATATGAAAGGATGCTCAGCATCACTAGCCATCAGAGAAATGAATATTAAAACCACAATGAGATACCATTTTACACCAGTCAGAATGCCCATCATAAACAAAGCAACAAATAACAAGTGCTGGTGAGGTCGTAGAGAAAAGGGAACCCTAGTGCACTGTTGGTGGGAATGCAGACTGTGCAGCCACTGTAGAAAACAGTTTGGAGTTTCCTCAAAAAATTAAAAATGGAACTGCCTTTTGACCCAGCAATGCTACTACTGGGATTATACCCTAAGAATCCTGAAACACCAATTCAAAAGAACCTATGCACCCCAATGTTCATAGCAGCATTATTTACAATAGCCAAGTACTAGAAACAGCCTAGGTGCCCATCAGAAAATGAGTGGATCAAAAAACTGGTACATTTACACAATGGAATACTATGCAGCATAAAGAAAGAAGGAACTCCTACCCTTTGTGACAGCATGGATGGAGCTGGAGAGCATTATGCGAAGTGAAACAAGCCAGGTGATGAAAGACAAATACTATGTGATCCCACCTGTAAGTGGAACTTATTCAACAAAAAAAAACAAGCAAGCAAAATAGAAGTGAAGTCATGGAAATAAAGGACAAACTGACAGTGACCAGAGGAGACAGGTGAGGGAGATAATGGGGGAAAGAAGAAGAAAGGTCAAGTCAAGGAACAAGTATAAAGGACCCATGGACAAGGCCAATGGGAAGGAGGTTTGAATGTGAGGGTGGTAGGCAGGGCAGGGAAGAGTAATGGGGGAAAATAGGGACAACTGTAATTGAACAATAAAAATTTTTTTTAAAAGTGAGATAAATCTGACTTAACTTACAACTACATTATTCACATTGAAGTTATATTAAGTATGAAGAAGTCATACCTTCTGAATTTAAACAGTCCTGTGGAATTGTAAGGTGCAGCTGTTCAGGGGCCACATTTAATTACTGTGCATGTACCTCCATAGCATTCAGGGCACATTTGATACTGGGTTAGTTAGCAGATATAAATTTGGGCTGTAACCACGGTATCAACTGGGGTGAATTGTTAGGTTGCTATCACAAAAAAAACCCAAAACCCCAAATCTTAGCACAGTTAAATGGCACAGGTTTAATTTTGCTCACAATGCATGCATGCCCATTGTAGGCTTCTTCTAATCAGTGTCTTAGCTGATAGAGGGTCCAAACCAGCTACACATTGTAGTTTGGGTAACAGAAGTAAAGAACTCTGAAACGGTCAACACTGAAAATCATTGGTCCCTCAAGACTTAGCTCATTCTTCGCTGTGGTTGTTGTTGCTGCTGCTGTTTAATAAGAACCTTTGATCATCTGCTGTGTACCAAGTCACATGGCAATCACTGGGAATAAAGCCAAGACTAAAACAAACAAGGTACCTACACCCCAGCAGACAAGCTTAATGTCAGACAAATAATTACCCCAAAGTTATTTAATTACAATTGTGATAAATCTTATGAAGAAAATTACATGGTGCCATGAAAGTATATAACAAGGATACCTCATACTCTGAGAATTCAGAAAAGATGTCTCTAAAAATACGACATTTAATCTGAAATCTGAAATAAAATGAAATAAACCAAGTGAAGATGGAGGTGATGGGAGGGAAAGGGAAGGAGAGCGGAGAAGAATTCTGGAAACTTGCTGAATATACTTCCCCGGCATTGGGTTCACTGCCACTTACAATTATACCACAAGCCCACTGTTCCTATGTATTAACATTTACCAAATCCTATTAAAATTACTATTGTTAAGTATCTTTGACCCCTTGTCCAGACTTTACTTATTGAGTAGAATTGTTTTCATCTCTGTTTTTGCAAGGGCTTGGATTCTATACATTTTCAGAAATCTTTGTTGAAGTGTAGAACATTATAGCTTGCTAGGCATGCAAAGCCAAGCACATTTTGAATATAATTCCAATTTTAAAAATATATAATGTATAATATTTTAATATTAACCAACACCAAAATTTTCACTAGAATTTTATTTACTTCTCATTTTGTTCTATTCTCCAACATATTCAATATTTTATATGTTAGATAATAGTGTCCTCATTTGTATATTTATCCAACTGAGGACACACACAGGTGACTCCAGGTGCATTTTCCTGCTAAGCAATGTTAAGATAAAAGGAAGGGTAAGTTTGGAGAATTGATTAGAAGGAAAATATAAGCTAAACTAAATATCTCTTTAATTTCCAGGGAAAAGGAGATTTATTTTTAGAAATGAGTAACTCCACTAGTCAAAGACTACATGCATGAAAACAGTTAATGATGTTGGAAAGCTGGGGCGTTGAGCTATCAGGAAACTAGTGTTCCACTCATTCATTTTCATAAACAGTTGGTAGGGCTTATTCCATTTATTGAGAGAGGAAAAGAATTCTTACACATTTCTGGCAAGAAAATGGCTTCCCAAGTTGCAGATAAATATTACTATTGGCTTAAAGACAGCAAAAACCGCACACAAAATCAAATACAGTAGACATGTGGAAGACTTTGCGGAGCCTTACAATGCTGAATTCAGTATCTGGCCCTTTAGGGTAGACTTTAATCAACATTTTGTTATTGAACATCGACCAAGCCAGGAATTTGGCTGTCAATTCAAAGAAGCATACAGACTTTTTAAAATACAGTTTATTAAAAGATAAAATTAAATTCTGGGAGATGCAGAATCTTTCGTTCCAATTCCATTAGGTTTGACAAACACATCTACCCATGCAACCCACATACCTATCAATAGACTGTAACTATCAACCTAGAATTTTCCTCCAGCCACTTTCCAGTTAAAGTATTCCCCAAAGGCATGGCTGCTCCAATTTTTTTTCAACACAGACTAGTTTTGCCTATGTTAGGAATTAAACTAAATGGACTCATACGGCGTGTTGTGTCACTGGCTGCTTGTGCTCAGCAGCATCCCACTATACTGCTGAGTGTGTAAGAAAGTTGTTTTTCTTATTAATTAATGTTATTCCATTATGTGAATATACCACAGTTTGCTTATCCATTCTAGTTTTAGGGTGTGATGAATAAGGTTCCTTTGACCATTTTTGTAAGTCATTTCGTAAATGTAGATTTCTTTTGCCCTTGGCCAAACACCTAGAATTGCCAGGTCACACAGCACAAGTGTGTTTAATTTTATTTTTTAAAAAAATGTATGTGTATATATATCAATTCCTCCCACCCCAAGAAAAGTGTGCAATTTTACACTTCCACCAGAAATGTATTAGAGTCTGGTCACACCCCAATCTCAGTAGTATTTGATATTACCATTCTCTCAGTGGTACCTCATCATTATTGTAGAACTTGTATGTGCTTCTTGACTATTCATGGTTTATTGTAGATGCTTTTATCATTGATAAATTTTTCTTTCTATCCCTTGTTTGTTAAAAGTTTTTTTTATCATAAAAAGATAATGAACATTTTCAAATGATTTTTTTGAAATATATTAAGACATTTTTCTCTTTTACTCTGTTAATATAATTAATTTCATTGCTGGATTTTTAAAATATAAAAATGAACCTTACTTCCTTGGACAAAGGTCACTTAATCATTTTTATATATTATTGGATTTAATTTGTTAATATTTTGTTCAAGATTATTCTCCTAGGATTATGAGAAATATTGGTCTGTTATTTTTTTTTTTACTTAGATATTTTTTCAGGTTTCCATCACAAGGTAATGGCTTCATAAAAGTAGCAGAGTGATGTAGTCTTTGTCCCAATTTCCTGAAAGATTGTTATTACTATTATTGATTCCTTAAATATCTGATAGCATTCACCAGTAATAGCAGCTGGGACTGGAGATTTTTATGGAACTATTTTTGACAGTAAATTCAGTTTCTTTAAAAGAGTAATTGTCAAAGATTGGCATGCATCAGATCTGCCTAGAGGGCTTTCAAACACAAATTGTTGAACATCATTTTTGGAGTTTCTGGTTCAGTACTTTTAAAATGAGGTAATTTTTGGTTTATTCAGCTTCCCAATGTATAAATTTAGGTAGTTGATTTTGAAGCTTTTTTTATTTTCTAATATAGGCATTTGAATGTTTCCCCTCTAAAACCCCACAAAAACAGAGAGTAAAATGGCAGTTACTAGGGAATAGAGAAGTAAATGCAATGGTGTTTAAGGGTACAAACTTGAAGTGAGTAGTAAGTAAACCATAGAGATCCAATGACCAGTGTAATAAATATAGACAGTAATACTGTACTATAATTAGGTAATGTGATAAATATCACTATATCAGCAATGTAATATGAAAAATAGAGACATTTATTGAAGAAGATGCAAGATACAAGACACATTGTACATAGGACAGTGACACCTCAGTCCCCTTCAAAGTAGGCACCTTGGGATCTCACACAGTTCTCCCAGTCACCATCAGCTGCCCCATCATATTTTACTGAATCTCATCAATGGTCTGAAATCTCTTCCCTTTCAAAGATGATTTTAGTTTTGGAAAAAGCCAGAAGTTGCAGGGCGGAAATCTGGGCTGTAGGTTGGCTGAGTCACCTGGGTGCTTTGATGTTTCACAAAAAAAAACCTCTGCACTAGACATGATGTGTGAACAGGCTTGTTGCTGTGATGAAGCTGCCAATCACCAATTGCCCATAGCTGTGGCCTTCCAAATCATCTGAATAGTTTCCATGGAGGAATGTTCAAACTTAATGTAAAATTTGATGCAGATTTGGTACTCTACTTGGTCAGTAATTTTGAATGTGATAGCCACACAGTACACATACTCATTCAGTGGGTCTACTGCTCCCACTGCGTAGTACAGTGAATTTGTCATTGTTCATGCATGTGCATTCCAGTCCACTCTCCTTGGCTGCCAGGTTACATTGATGTCATGCAAACCGTTGCTGTTACATTAACAGTGGTTGAACTTTTTCTGGACAGACCTTGTATAAATGTATGTATCAAAGTAACATACTATACAGCTTAAATTTACACAATGTTTCATGTCAAATTTATTCAACAAAAATATAAATAAACTATTTTTCTCTACACACAGCTTTAGATGTATTCCAACTATTTAATATGTGTTTTTTCAATATCATTCAGTTGATAATTTCTAGATTTCCCAATTATAGTTTCACTGACTTATAAATTATGTAGAAGTTTACTTTCCATATATAATATATTGCAAGATACCTTATTTTTATCATGTTCAAATTTAGTTTTGAGATTAATAAGTAAAATCTGTGAGAGAACAATATTTTTCTAGGTCACTGAGATTTGCTATAACCTAACATACTGTTTATCTCTGTGAACATTCCAAGTGACGTTGAATAAAAACTGTATTGTGCAGTTGTTGGATGTAGTTTTCTATGTCAGTTAAACCAGTGGTGATTGAGAGTGTTGAAATCTTTTCTAGCTCTACTGATTTTTTGTCTCAATTTTTTGGATACTGAGAGCACAGAAATAATATTTTCAATTCTGCTTATGAATTTTTTATTACTTCTTTTACTTAGGTGCACACACAAATACTAGTTCATTTCTTTCTAATGAATTGACCCTTTTGTTATTATGAAATATCTCTCTATTCCTCTGGTAATACTCTACCTTAAAGTCTTTTTTACTAATATTTATATGACTACTCCAGCTTTCTTATATTAATTAGTGTTTCTAAGTTTGTTATTTTTTTCCTTTATTACATCATTAGACAGTGATTTAAACCTTAGTTTATATCTTTAGGTGTATATACTTGAGTAAAATGATATGGACATTTTACATCTATAAGCAAAGGTGTTGTCTCCGATAGAGTGGAATAGCATATTCTGCAAGTTAATTCTTTGAAAAGAATTGCAATGATTTCCTTAGAATACATTGCCATCCTTCACCAATGCAACTATACAACCATTCACAGATCATTAGAGTGTATTTAGTACTGCTCTTATCAGTTAAAATCTATTGAATAGTTGTGACAGTTGACGCTGTATTAAATTTTTTTAATCCCTACGTCAACCCTGTGAAATAAAAACTACAATTTCCCTTAATTCCCAACTGAGGAACCTGAGGCATGGAGAGGCTTAAGAAATTTACCCAACATCGCACAGTTTGGAAATGGCACAGCGAGCTTTATACCCAAACATTCTGGCTCCAGAACCTTCAATCAAGAGTTGGGCAGGAGCATATTGCAGAATTTTTTTATTAATAAGAAAGATTAGAAGCATATGGGAAGAAAGGAAAGAGCAGATGGAAGGAAACCAAACCAAAAGAGTGTGAGGGCAGAGGGAAGAATGAAGAGGAGCAAAGACAACAGAGAGACTCATCGACTATTTACAGAACATAAGGACTGGGTTTGGCAATTTATAGGCGACTTTCATTAGAAGGTCTTGGCCGTGTACAGGACACAGATGTATATAACAAAAGAATGGGAAATAAAGTGGAGGTGATGAAGTCTGGAGTGCAAATTTCTTCTGAGTCATGTGTATGGAAATGTATGTGAGGGTGAAAGAAGGTGGGAAAGGGCGTTGTGGTTTGCGATCTTTTTGTTTGGGAGCAACTTGTCTGTTTCGTGTTTTAGGCTGAGGGAAATGTGAGTGTCTTTGTGGGCCAACAAAAAGGAGCCGGCAGAAAGTTAAGGGTTTGTGTATAAGTCTGATTACGAAATAGCCATGAAGACCAACAGAGCTGCCTAAAATAAATAGAAAACAAAGCAGAGGGGTGTGCATCTTGGAATGGGAGGTGTGAAGCCTGCTTTTCTATATGGTTCTCACAAGCCACCTTGCCTGGCCTTTCATGCAGACCCTGATTCCGTAGTAAAATGCTGGAGGCACATCGGAACCGCTTTCTCCGATGGATCTGTCTGCTGATGAATTAAGTGTGAATGAATAAGATACAGATGGACTGAATTTCACTGAAAATAAACAAAAATTTAAAATTGGAGAAGAAAAATGCCCACGGAAAGTCACTTTGTGCCAAATGAAAATTGTTTGAAAGGTTAATTTTCCAGCCTGGCTCAATATTCCCATCCATCCTCTTGGCCTCCTTCAACCTGCTCCCAATTTATCTGCATAGATGACATTTATCAGTCCTTTGGGGCCTTTGGAAGAGGTCTGGGGAAACCAGGAGGGCAGGAGCTGCTGGGAAGCGGTGATACAGGATTTGCATTGGCTTTTATTAGTCAGCATGGGGTCTGAGGGCATGCTGGTGAGAAATGATTCCAGCATGGCTCAAGGACTTTCCTCCTCCTCAGCTACACAGACTCAAACATGGCAACATATCTGAATGGAAAACTCCACGGGCTTTAGAGTCAGAATGGCCTGTGTTCAAATCCTGGAAGTATCATACATTAGTTGTGTGCTCTTAGTCAAGTGACTCTACCTCAAACGCCTCATTGCCTTATCTGGAAAATGGGACTAAAAGTGCTGTCTCACACAAATATTGGACTCCAATGAGGCTGTGCGTTCACAGAGCAATGAAAATGTACCTGACATAGCCTACGTATCCAGAAAACACAAGCCAGTGTCCATGCAAAGGGGATCATAGATTGCAAAGCCCCATAAAAAGCAGAGCAGTTGTTTCTAGTCTAAGTCTCCTGTATGGCATTCAGGATGGGATTCTGGATGGGATTCAGAATAATATCTTTTGACAAGTTCTGAGCTGATTCTGATGGTTGGTTACCAAATTTAGTAACTGCCGAATATAAGGTAAGGTAGAAAGAAAGGACACAAACCTGCTCATTGCCAGTGTGAAATCAGCTTTCCAAAGCTTGCTCACATACTCTAGGCTGTGCTCTGCTTCCCTTTGTCCTCAGCTTTGTGGGAGCATGTGGTTCCATGGTGGGGGGACTAATTCTAGCATAATTAAATTGCTGGTCTCAAATGGTGATGTGGTCTTCCAGCAAAGACCTTCTCAAAGAGAGGAGAAAGGGAGTATTTGGGGGGGAAAATACAATAAAGGTTAAGTTAAAAAAAGAAAGAAAGAAAGACTGCTGCAATAGGCAGTGTTTATCTCAACTTAAAACCCAGCTCATCACTCATAGCTCTAGAAAATAGACAACTTAGCTTCTACTTACAATTTATAATGTATTCTTAAAGGGGGCTGTTCTGGTGGGTAAGTGAAATAATATAGAAAGGACATTTTGACATTCAGTAGATAACTGTTTAGGGGTGACTATTAATAGCCCAACCAACTGGGAGTGGCCTTGTGACTAGGTTCTAGCCAATCAGACATAAGCAGAATGGTTGGTAGAGTTTCAGAGAATGGCATTTAAAAGGGTCTATTCAGCTATCATATACCTTTCATTCCATACGCTTCCCCTACTTCTTTTCTAGGCCGTGGCTGTAATACTAGAAGTGGCTCAGCCATTGTGGTTGCAAGCATGTTAAAGAAGGGCTAAGCGTAAGAGACAAGAAGATCCTGGGTTCTTATTGGCATCTTGAAATAGGTATAGAAGTCCTACATTGCTTACCTGTAGATTCTTTTTAAATATGACTTTTAAAAACTCCTAATTTATTTGTGAAACATGGTTTGGGGTTTCTGCTACTAGGAGCCAAAGCCATTCTTGATATGAGAGCTATAAAACATCATAGAGAACTTTGAGTTCAAAACATATAGGATGAATACTGTATGATTTCACTTATGTGTGGAGCCTAAAAAGGCTGAATTTATAGAACCAGAAATTAGGATGGTGGTTCCCACAGGCTGGAGGTGGAGTGGGGAAAATCTGGAGCTATGGTCCAAGAGTACAAACCTTCAGCTGTAAGATAAAGAAGTTCTAGTGATCTAGTGTACTGCGTGGTGATTATAGTTAATAATACTGCATTATTAAGGCAGCATCAGCAAGAAAAGGGAGGAATCAGAGGCTAACATGGTCAATTAGTGAGGCCATTTTTAGGGTGACATCAGCAATTCGATTGTCCTGCACATGTAGTAGAAAAAGAGCTGGTGTTGGAACACGCCCTTATTCACATCAGTCTAGGACGTGTCTGTACTCAGTAGTTAAACATTTCCCAGCACACTACAGGGCACGTAGCCGCTCTCTCTGATTCATAGTGTCTCCGTCTGTAAAAGAGGAAAAGGATGAATTTTTTATTGAAATATATTTGATATATAACATTATATAAATTTAAGGTGTGCAACATGTTGATTCAATATATTTATATATTGTAACATGGTTGCCCTTGTAGCAACAGTTGACACCTCTATCACATCACATAATTACCACATCTTTTGTGTTGGGAATAATTCAGGTCTCGTCATTTAGCAAGTTTGATGACTGCTGCAATATTATTTTCTATATTCTACTGGCCATTACATCTCCAGGACATTTTCATCTATGTACTAGTTTCAAATGTATACCCTTAAATAGTATCTCTCCTATTTCCCTACTCCTCAGCCCATGGTAACCACCATTTTACTCTCCATTTTTATGAATTTGTGTTTTTAGATTTTACATATCAGTAAGAATATATAATATTCTGTCTGTCTGACATCTCATTTCATATAACATCCTCAAGGTCCATCCATGTTGTTGTAAATGACAGGTTTCCCTTCTTTCTCATGGCTGAATGGTATTCCCTGTTTATATAATTTTAAAGCCCCTATAAGCCTGAACGATGTATCAGGATGGGCCATGGTTTGGAGCAGAGCACACTTAGATTAAATCCTAGATGCCAGCCGGACACACTTTCTCTATGGGACATTGAGCTAGTTATTTGCCTTTCTGAGCCTCAGTTTCCTTCTGTGTAGAATAAAGCTACTAACTCCTATATCATTAGGTTTTTCTGTGCATTAAATGTAATAAAATTTATAAAGCATGGGACATGAAGAAGCTAGTAAGTGTCAGACTTTCCCTATTTCTTTCACCACCATGAACTATAAAGGAAAGAAGGAATGAATATATAAACATACATTATTTTTTCCAGTTTATTTACCTCTTTTTTTTTTTTTGCTTGGATCCCTTTTAATTTTTTGGTGTTATTTTATAAATATCCTCTGTTTACTGTTGTTTTTGTTATTATTATATATTCTAAGTTTTTACTTTACAGCTTTAATACTTCTAAAAGGTCTTCTAAACACAACATTCGAAAGTCAGTTTCCTTTGGGAGAGACAGGAGAATGTGCATTTATTCAACAGCTACTTGGTAGCAGGCCTTGTGTTGGCATGTTGTGTATTTCACTCCTTAAGCCTTCCCGTAAGATGAGAGTGGGGTCTGCATCTCAGAGAGACGTTTGCGTTGGGTGTCTGCAGAAGCCTCTTTGAACCACCAGGGAGCAGTAAATAGCCACTGTTCAGGGTTTTGAAAACTCCAAGTACCCACTATCAACTGTATTTCTCTGGGGATACAAAATTCTGGCAAATATTTACTAAGTCTCCCCTGGCCAAGTTGTCACCTGAGGGTGAATGATGAAAGGAGAGACATGTGAGCCAGAACAACATATCCCCTCCAATTTTAGATAGCAATGTATAAGAGCTTCAAGAAATTGCATAAACAGAGATATAACTTTCCAAGTGAGCATGGAGATGATATATTCATGCCACTGCTTTTTAGAGAAGGGAGGCCTAAGGCTCAAAGAGAGACAGACACAGTACAAGTTTACTCAGTGAGTTGGTGGCAGAGATGGAGCCAGGACCTGTGGACACTGTTCACACAAGGTCACCTGTTGACAAGTGGATACTTATGTGTGAAAGGTCACTCTTATCCAGCATTGTTAAATAGGATACTACAGCTTTTCTTCATGGTGGGTCTTTCCATCCTGGGACTCTGTAGAGGTCTTTGCTCATAGTATTTCCATTTATATTGTTATTAGACAACTCCGGGTTTATTGCTTCTGAATAGAAGATAGCCAGAATACTAGATAATATGCAGTAAACTTAACAAAGAAAAACTTCAAAGTCTTTTTCAGGAATATATTGAATATTTCTGGTGGTCACAGACAAAGGGTCTTTTTCATTTTAAACATGGCACCCAGAAAAGACTCTAGTAGGTCATTATATTCATTCATTCTTCTTTCTTTCCTTAAACAATAAGTAAAGCCTTCAGTCCAGTGCTGAATTAGGCTTTATCTTAGAAAGGATGAGAATGAATAGAGTTAAGATGTAATACTTATGGATATAAATAAGATATAATCCCTGCTCTGAGTAGATCTACAATTTAATGACACATCCTGGCAAAGAGCTGGATAATTGTAATACAGAATCATAAATACCACATCCACTCTCAAATCTAGCCCTGCAACTTCAGCATAATATATCTCTTAATCCACAGAAAAGTTTTCTTCCATCCTTATTCTTATTACTGAGAGACTTCCCATTTCTTCCTCAAGTCTTGGCTGAGGAACCACTTCCTCCAGAAAATCTTCCCTAGCTCGCATGGAATAGTTTGTGTCCTCTTTGTGTTTTCATAGCATACTTCCTTCTTCCACAGCTCTATCACAATGTACTGGAATTGCCTGGCCATCCATCTGTGATCCTCACCAGAAATTTAGGGACTCTAGCAACTAGTAAGAAGAGTTATCTTACTCTCCATCATCTCTAACACCAAGTATGGCACTTGTCAAATGAGGCATGCTGAAAAAGTATATTTATTGAATACATAAATGAATGACTCAACAAACTAGTCCAGATAACTTGTGAGAACTTAAAGGGAAAGATGAAGGAAGGTGTGCTAATGCACCTAACACCTGCCCATGTTTCCATAACAGCTTAGGGCTGCTCAGTTCTCTCTCAGCCATATTCCCACATTCAGCCCTTGATCAAGAGGTCAAGCAAGGTCTGCAATAGCAAGGAGCCCATTTTCCTCTGGAAAGTATTCACTGCTTCTATTTTGCATTCTTTTGTCTCTGGTGTTGTCAGTGAAGCCAGGAGCTTCTGGGATCTCCATTAGCACCAGGCTGTGTGCACAGACTCTCAGCCAGAGTTGCAGCTGGGAAGAATGCCCCTGGTGTTCTGAATGCATGCGCCGAATTCAGGCAGAATTCGCCCGTCATCTGTAAAGCAGAATGAATAAGAGTAAAAAATTGTGTTGAGTCTCTCAAAGATAATGGGACACTATAGAAAAATGAGCTTAAAATTTGGAAGCACACATCCCATAATTATACTGCAGGTCTGACGCTATCTGTAGGATCTAAGACACGGTATTTGTTTTCTAATTGCAGCTTCTTGTCTGTTAAATTAGGCTAATAGCAATATCTAACTCTTAGGCATGTTTTAAGGATGAGATGAAGTATTTCTCATGTACTTAGATGAGTTCTTGGTATTTTGTTCTCTCTTTTTTCCTCCCTCCCTGAATCAAGGTTCTCCAGAAAAATAGGACCAATAGAAAGGGGCGGGGGGGGGGGAGGGGGAGAATGAGAGAGAGAGAGAATTGATTTTAAAAAATTAGCTCATGAGATTTTGGAGGCTGGTAAGTCCAAACTCTTAAGAGTGAACTAACAGGTCAGAGACTCAGGGAAGGGTTGGTGTTGCAGCTCAAGTTCAAATGCAGTCTGCTGGCAGAATCCTGTCTTTCTTGGGAAAACTTTGTCTTTTTCCTAAGGCCTTCAACTGAAGACCCACCCACTTTATAGAGAATAACCTGCTTTATTCAATGTCTACTGATTTTATCGTTAAACTCTTCTGAAAAAAAGAAAAAAAACTTTCACAGAAACATCTAGAATAATGCTTGACCAAATATCTAGGCACTGTGACCTAGTCAAGTTGACATATAAAATTAACCATGACACTCTCTCTCTCTCACATTTATCACATTAAATGCATGAATGATTGGGGATTCCCCACCCTTTAACTATTCCATGACTCTGCACTTCCTATAATTAACACAGCATCAGGAACATTCTTTCGACTTTAATCTCCCACTATAAATGCCCAGAAAACAATGACGTAAGAATATAGGCCTGTACCAAGAACCCATTGTACGATATTAAAGGGGGCTATGTATTACCAGTTATCTGCATCAAAAAAATGTATAGCATCGTCCGTTAAAAAAATAACCTGGTTATTGAAAAATGTGGACCTGTTCAGTAATTGTACCAATTAAGGACTGCCTGTTACCAGAAATGGTGATACGAGAGAAACTGATCGTTTGTCCTTCCCACTCCTTCCTTCATCCAATCTAGGCTGACATGTCCTGAGACAGCAGGCTCTAATGAGTTAGGAGAATCAGGCATATGGCAGCTCAGTGGCCAGCTAGAAGGTCTGGATGCATGTCTCCAGGAGACAAGCTCAGACTCCCACGCCTGTTGGCCCATCAGTATACAAGGAAGCCATTCCTGTGCTGAGCCTTGTCCAGCGCCAGTGCTGGGGGTGCTGCCCTGGGTTGGCTAACAGACCTGGGTTTTAGTCCGGCAGCACACGGCTCACCGCCTTCTCTCAATAGATATAATGGGGCCATGCTTAACTTCCTAGCCAATCAAATTTGAGTCATGCCAAACTCTCTGTAAATCCTGCTAAAAATGTGTTTACACCAAATAGGAAACCTCCCTCAGATCTAGACATTAGCTGTAGAACTGACTGAAAGTTTCTGTTTCTTGCTCATTGTGTTATTGTTATATGATCCAAGCTAAGACATCATCTGTAGACAGGCTATTATGTGCACTGAGTATGGTATACTCTGGTGTCCATATTTTTATCCGACCCAACCTGATCATACAGCCTCATGTTTTTTGGTAACAGCATCCTGTTTCGATGACATTGTCTCTCAATCTTTACATTCTTTTAGCTTCCAGTTATCCAACCACAGGAAGATCTAGGTTGGACCTTCCTGATGCTGGATCTCACTAAACAGAGAATAGCACTGGGTGGGTGGGTGGGGGGTGGGTGTGTGTGTGTGTGTGTGTGTGTGTGTGTGTGTGTGTAAGAGAGAGAGAGAGAGAGAAAAGGAGGAGACCCTGTAGAATCTACCACAACTGAAGTCAGTTCCACTCTCCAGACAACATAGATATATGTGTGTGGGCAAGGGGTAGGGGTTATTCTAGATAATTTATGTTTTCTGTGATTTTACCTTATTTTCTTCTAAACAAAAAGAGAAAAATCCAAACAATAGAAAAAAGATAACTATTCTAACAGAAGGAATTTAACGTTGCAGTTCAATAAATACTATTTTTAGTATGATGTTAATAATATTAAATAATAATAATGATAATAGTAAATCAGAGTAATGATTAGGAATCTCATGAACATGTTGAGCTAAGGAAGCCAAGCCCCAAAGAGTGCAGGGTACACGATTGCATCAATGTGAAATTCAGCAGCAGGGGAAGTCGATCTCTCAGAAGCTGTCAGAAGCCAGGAGAGCGGGGCCCCTTGGCAGAGGGCACTGGGAGGGCAGAGGAGGAGGGCTTCTGGGCAAAGCGCAATGTTCTGTCCCTCATCCAGCTGCTGGTTACAGGTATGCATTCAACCTGTGAACATCTGTGGAGGCATGTGCTTGTGATTTGTGCACTTATCCTTACATATACATTATACTTCTTTCTTTAACTGTATGATTACATTTATTTGCTTCTCAGCAGTCTTTATTTTGTTATTGTTGTTCCATTACAGTTGTCCCCGTTCCCCCATTGCTCTCCCCTGCCCTACCCACCTCTAATCTTCCACTTTCAGTCCTTCCCCCACTCCATTGTCTTTGTCTATGTGCCCTTTATATACGTCCCTTGACCCTTTCCCTTCTTTCCCCCATTCAATGAAATATTAAAAATATTTTTAATATTGTCTTGAATGATCTACATCAATTGTTCAGGAGAGATGGCTAAGTTGTTCCCGGTGCTTGGGGGGAATACCCCATAAATCCGTTTTGTTGTACTTGATATCTTTTTTTTTTAAATTCCAAACATGTCCCTACGGGTCTGAAAATTAATGACGTTTGCACTTGCATTCCACCATGCTTTTTTTTTTCTGCGATTCTCAGCAAAATCTTTCTGAATTTGCCCTTTTCACAAATTACTGTGGCAATAAAGGCATGTTTCCTGGATCTTGTCCATGAAAGAGAAATCAGATCTGCTTTCTCAGGATGCCCCGTGGTCATGGAAGAAGAGAGCAGTAATTATGTGCTGCATGTTTGTTTACAAAACCGAACTGAACTGCACATATGTACAATGTCCCCAGATTTCAGATGTAATATTTACTGTTTTAACAACCAATACTAGTTTCCTCTTTGGGAGAAAGTTATCTTTTTTTATGACAATATTTAATTTCTTTATTGATGCTAACATTTGAAATTAAAAATTTCCACCTGCCCAGGGCATTTTATTTATTTATTTTTTATTGTTTTTTCAATTACAGTTGTCCCCAAGGGACTTGATGGTGGCTAATTTCAGGACTTCAGAGAAAAAAATGCAAGTAGGAGCTCTTCATTAGAATGGGGGAGGAATGGATTTGTGGTTTGTGGAGAAAGGGAAGATAAGAGAATAAAGAATATTCAGGAAAAATGAGTGGAAGCCCTTGGTGGAAGGATATTTTAAAATGGAGATACTATTGCACTTCATTTTGTTACTTGAATTAATCTGATAAGAATCCTACTTTAAACCCCACTGAGTCGATGACTGCCTTGTGTGAACGGGGTTCTTTGGACCCAGAGGACAGGGCTATGTTTCTCATTGAGACTGACACCATGCATGTTGTCCAAGAAAGAGAGACCAGAGAAAGCAGCAGCTCAGGAGGCAGAGGAGGCCTTGAGGAATGAGCTGCTGGGTACCTGTTGAGCCTTTGCTTAGGCTTGATGTTCACAGCGAAGGAAATGCACAGTTACAGAATCGGGAAGTGGAGGCAGAAGCAATGAAACAAATTATTACACAAGGGTTCTGTTCCATGAAGGAAGTCAGGATCCTATCAGATGGAGTCTGTAATAAAAAGTGCAAATTTCATATGGGAAAAAAAAAATTGCGGCGTCTCAGGAAAGAAGATAAAGAAGGCAGGCTATGGACATTGAGTTGCTTTAAAGATCAATAAAGAGGTATAAAAAAATAGAGGCACTCAGGTTATATAAAAACCCAAACTGGTTCATCCCAATCCATTTTAGGCTGCTATTCAATAACTCTTCATAATCCATCAGATTCCCTTATAGATCTGTCTTCATGAAAAACATAATATAAAAATCATTCTTAAAGAATATTATATTTAATTAGATGTTTTAAAGTGTTCTAACATTTTGCAAGTAATTTTTCATGAAAAGTTACTCAAACCATTGGCTCTTTCTTTCTAGAATCAAAATGTTATTTAAAAAGTGGTAAGGCTTCTGCCTGATTGAACACAAATGTCAAAGAAATAAAATTCTATTATTGTACACATTATGCATCTAATCTTTTTATAAATAGGTAACATGAATGTGCTCTTTAAATGATAAGTTTATGTTTTAAAGAGCTAAAAATAAAACAGCGTAATGAGAGATTTTCCCCATCAGGCTGGCAATATTTAACAATATGAAAAACAATCATGGCAAGATAATTTCGAAAGAGGAATACTTGCTGAAAATTTAAGTAAGTATTCTTTGGGGAAAATTTATACAAAATTTAAATTTTATCTAATCTTTTATCCAACAATTTTATTTTTTATATGCTCACATTTATTTTCATGCTTGCATACAAATATATGTATAAGAATTATACAGTAGCATTCTTGTAATTGTTCAGAATGAGAACATTAAATTCCAATAGTGGAAAAAAGGTTATGTGGTTCTGCAAGAGTTCTTGTGAGAACAATGCAGCCTTTACCAGAAATAGAAAATTTGTAAGAGAATCTCCAAATTATGTGATATAAACATACATACTGTGTATTGCGTGTGCTTATGTATATGTATCTATACATATGTGTTTGCGCCTGAGTGTACTTTTGTTCACCAAAAAAAGCCTAGAAGGATAGGTATTCAAGATAGCGAGTACCAAGTAATATTTATGCTTTTTCACCTATGTACTTTAATAAAGTCTAGATTTTTTTAATGAGCATGTTTTCATGATTTATTATTTATTTTTTAAAAGGAAAGGAAACAATGCCTGGTGCCTCCCCTGGTTGTCCTCACCTGCCTCTGGCTGTCACAGTGCATCCTGTTATTGGGGGACCGTCTCTGTTTGGAGAGCGAAGAGAGCTTTTCATCCTTCCCAATCCTGGTCCTATAGCACCTATTAGGTGCTCAGGAAATCCTTGAGGACTGGATCAGTGGCTTGTCAGCATAGACTACCTATTTCAGAAATGTAAGGAAACCTAGAGACCACCTCATTTCCCATCAGTTTCTATCTCTTTGTTCTTCAAACCTTGGTACCTGCTTCCTATAGTTCCTTTTTGTTACCTCTTTTTTTTTTTTAAAATTTCGCTGTTAAAAATATTCATGTGGTTTCTGTTTCCTTGATTTGATCCTTGCTGATACAAACTGAAACTTGGGCTGAGGAGTGAGGCTACTGTGTCAAACTTTGGAAATAGGCAGTCACCTTTCTCTGTCTCATATATTCCAAGGAAGAGCTTGGGTTTCTCTGGTTTTCCTGCTTCCAGATGCTAAGAGAACCTGGAGATATGCTCAAGGTCAGTCAGCTCCTAGCGGTGAGCCCGAAGTTGCACCATTGACCCTTTTTATCTCTGCTTTCCATTCTTTGTCTGTGAGGCAAGCACCATTTTCCATGCAGCTAACTAAGCGAGTCCAGTCAAGAGTAATTCTCCCCAGAGCAGATCTGGGGGCTGAGGTTCCTTGATGAGAGGACCCCTCTTTGACATTCGATCTCAGCCATCTCTTCCTACCTTATAGGGGAACTCCCCAAGTTAGAAATGATTAACCCTCTCTTTTTATTGGCTCCACATTTGACTCACTGTGCTTTTTCCCAGTGCTTATTATTACCTGGAAAGCAAGACTATGTAGTGAGTTGTACCTTTAATTTCCAAAAGGCAAAATAATTGTAAAAATCAAACAGAGACTAGAGTAGTATTTCCCAAGATACATGTAACAATGGCTATCTCTGGAAGATTTTTATAGCTTTTTCCTCTTTCATATTGCTCTGAATGAGTTTCATTACAATGAACCTGCATTATATAGGGTGGGGCAAAAGCAGGTTTACAGCTGTGAGTATGCAAAACAGAGTTTATTCTTGTATTATTTATTATTGTAAACCTACATATGAACAACTGTAAACCTACTTTTGCCCCACCCTGTATTTCTGTTAAAAATTATAATTAAATTAAAAAATGACAAGACACTAAATCTACTTGAACTCTCAAAGGCATGAAATTTATTAATCAAGCCATGTTGCCTCAACATGCCCCCAGTTTCTTGTGTGTCCTCCTGGCCAAGAGGTGAAATATGGGCCCAAAGAGAACAAGAAGAAATTACCCAAAGCAGAGGCACAGAAAAGGCTCATTTAGGAAACATAAGCCAAACAGAATGACCAGGTAGAGGATGGAATGCAATGTGAGCTGGAGAAATAACAGGGAAAGAGAGGGGAAGACAGAGCACAAAGTTTGCACGCAGCGGAGTCTGACCCGCCACCATCTATGGAGGTTTCCTCAGAGAAAGAGGTTGGCTTCTGGCCCCAGCTGGCAGCGCCTCCAATCTCGCTCCATGTCAGACATCTGTCAGCACTCTGCGAGGACCATTGGAAATCAAGGCCATTCACAGTTTGTCTTGGACCTTTACAAGTATTCCCACCCCTACCAGCTACTGAAAAGGAAAGGGGAAAAAGTTATGAAGTTTTTCTAGCCATGGTGAGAATAGCCAAAAAAAGAAAAGAGAACAAGACACCATGAACAAAGGAGACATGCTCCCAGGGCTCCTCATTGCCAAAGACTCCATTTATTCATTTATCCTCCCAGATATTTACCGGGCACACTGTGCGCCAAGCGCTGCGGTAAGCACCAACAGCACGCGATTAATGCCAACCTGCGGAAGCTGTTCTGTATCTTGCTCTTTCACCCCCAACAAGCTATGGCTTTGGGGCCTTAGACTTCTTCCACATCTCTGAACAGGGCCCCCTTGCCCTGAGAGCAGAATCTGGCTTATACCTAACAGGCGCCTAGGTAATTTGGAAAGGGAAGCAAGGCGAGGGGACCCATCTTCTATTTACTACCCGAAAGGGGCACATATGCAAACAGCAACATTTCCACTTGCTTTCAGTGGACTCTGAAACATTTTTTAACCTCAAGGAAACATACTTGAGTTAGGTGTCATTCTACAAAAGTCCATTCATGCATAGTACATGCTTTTCACGTGTTGGTGCCTTTATCCTTGTTGTTTTCTCTGGATTTTCCTTTACCTTTTTTCTATCTGCTGGAAAGCTCCTACTCCATTTTTTATTTTTTTTCTTGTGAAATATTATATGTCATGTATACAAAAATATATTTAATGTGTGTAGATAGGCAGGCAGATGAGATGGATGGACAGATAGATAGATAGATAGATAGATGAATACTAAGAAAACAAAGAACCAAGCATACTTCACCCAGCTTCAGAAATAAAACACTACAGGACCTTTGAAGGTGCTTTTATGCCCTTCTGATATGTCCGTCCCATTATGCCCTCTCTCAGCCTTCAGAGGTGACCAGTATTCTGAATTTTGTGTTAACTACCCCTTGTTTTCCTGTACATATTTTTTCACAAATATATCTCTGTTTATTATGCCTGTTTTATACCTTTACATAAAAATGAATATTACATGCATCTCCTTGTGAATTAGTACTATCATTTAATCTTAAATTTAGAATGTAATCTATGCTAAATTTCGTACTGTAGGTCATTAGTTTCCCTTCTGCTATAGAGTATTTCATTATAGTAATTGTACTTCAATGTGTCCATTCTATTAATTATGGAAATTTCAGGTTTTTCAAGATTTCAGGTAAAATCAGCATTGCTAGAAACACTTTTATAGATTGTCTCCTGGTGGATATGTGCAAATTTCTCTAGGCTATATTCCTAGGATCATAATTGCTGAATTCAGGGTTTTTGACATTTAATACCTAATACATTTTCAGTGTATTTCGATCAATTTATATTCCATTAGCAGGATATGAGAGATGCTGTTGGTTTACAGCATTTACACTAATCAGAATGGTCAGACTTTCTTTTTCATGAGTCTCAAGGCTATGAACTTGTTATCTTATGCCATTTTACTTGACATTTCCTTTATAACTGATGAAAGTGAACATTTATTTTCAAATGTTTATTGGTTATTTGTGTTTCAGCTTTCATAAAATGTCTCTGTACACTTTTATATATGGTTGCATGCTCTGTACTTTGTATATTCTAGGTACTAACATTTTTAAATTGGTAAATGTTATAGATACCTTCTTAAAATTTGTATCTTATATTTTCACTCTCTTTATGATAACTGCTGATGAACAGAGATTCTACTATTAAAAATATACTTAGATTTGTCAGTCTTTTCCTTTTTGATTTGTACTTATGTATCTTCTCTTATTTCTATATTTCAAGAACACATATATGTTTCTCTTTCCTCAAATTTTAAAGAAACATGTAGTTTTATTTTCCAGTGGAAAGCCTCATTTATTTAGTGTCCATCCTTTCCTCCATTGCCCCAAAAGTCATTTTTGTCATACATGTTAAATACATTCGATTCCATTAAGCTATGTAACTGTATCCACAGCAATCTGCGGTGCCTAATTACTGTAGCTTCCAACAGGTCATACTTTGTGCCTGGGCCAGTTCCCCTGTCTTGTCTGTCTTTTTCAGGAGTGTCTTAGATTGTCTTATACTTTTAACATAAATGTGAGAACTAGTAATCAGTTCCACAGAAAAGGAAAATCTTGCAGAGATGTTGATTACTAGTACATTAAATCTCCCTGTTAATTTGGGGAAATTAATATCTTTCATGGATTGAGTATTTATGTCTATCAATATATCATGTTTCTCCTTTATTTAGTCCTTTTAAAAACATTTTCAATATAATTTTTCAAAAACTTTCTGCATAAAATGTCTTGCACATCATTTGCTAGATTCATTTCTAGGGATCTCATCTATTTGTTAATAGAAAATAACATTTTAGCTGAATTGTGTAACTGTCCCTGACATAAGAGAGCACTTGAGTATTGTACATTAATTTTATATACAAGCAAGCTTTTAATACTTTCTTAATAGTTTAAAACATATCTGTCTATTTATTTTGGATTTTGTATGTAGAGTAAGTATATGATGAACATTTTTATTCTTATTAGTTTAATTTGATTAAGTAATTAATTAGTTAATGTTGTCTTTCTGAGATGGCTAGGATCTCTAGTTTTATTACTGAATCCTTTCTGCTTCTTGGCTTCATAGGAAAAGTTATAATCTGATGTTTTTCCATTAACTATGAAGGTAGCAGTACAATTTTTATAGATTCATGCATGGTTACTTAGTGCTTTTTGCCATATATATATAGAGCTCTTCATCTTCTGAGTTCCTGGTGGGATAACTTCCTGGCCTCCTCTTATTGCATAGGGTCCTATGACTAGTTCTGGCTAATGAGTAGTGAGCAGAAAAATGTGTGTCCCTACTCCGTCAGAGCGTTTATTTGCCTATTTAGACTCTCCAGAGCTGTTTCTCTCTAGCATGGTGACTTCTAATGTCAAAAAAATGCTGCTTCTTTAGCCTGAGTCCCCAGTCTTACTGTGAATGATAAATAAATCCCTGTTGTTCTGAGGAAAGGAGATTTTGTTTGTCACCATGCTGTGTATAGTCTACCTGTGCTGACTGATAGAAGTCCTATCAGGCTAAGAGGATTTTCTTCTCAGGAAAGCTCCACACAGCAGGGGAAACTAAGCAACTAAGTGAAAAGGGAACCTATGGAATGGGAAAAAGTAATTGTAAACCTGATATCTGAAAGGGGGTAATTTCCAAAATACAGAAAGGACTCATATAACTCAATAGCAAACAAACAAAGAGACAAACCAAATAATTAACCCAATTTAAAAAATGGGCAAAGGTCCTGAATAACCCAAACAATTTTTTTCCAGAGAAGGCATACAAATGACCAACAGATACATGAAAAATTGTTTATATCTGAAAGGGGATAATTTCCAAAATACAGAAAGGACTCATATAACTCAATAGCAAACAAACAAAGAGACAAACCAAATAATTAACCCAATTTAAAAAATGGGCAAAGGTCCTGAATAACCCAAACAATTTTTTTCCAAAGAAGGCATACAAATGACCAACAGATACATGAAAAATTGTTTACCACCACTAATCATCAGGGAAATGAAAATGAAAACCACTGTGAGAAATCACCAAATGCCTGTTAGGATGGCTTTTATTTAAAATAAATAAATAAATAAATATTGGTGAGGATGTAAATAAAATAGAACCCCTGTGCATTTTCAGTGGGAATATAAATTTATACAGTCATTTTAGGCATTATAGAAAACAGTGTGGACAGTTCTCAAAAAATTAAAAGTAGAAGTATTACATGATCCAGCAATCCCATTTCTGGATCTGTCTAAAAGAAACAAAATCAGTATTGTGAAGATATATCTGTACTTGCATGTTCATTGAAACATTATTTACAATAATCAAGATGTAGATACAATCTAAGTGTTCAGACATGGATTAATGATACATTATGTATGTAATATAATTTACACATAATATATCTTATAATTTATGTATACAGTATATAATTACATATTAATACAATACAATATAATATGTTATTATAACTAATTTAATACACAATACATATCATACATATAATGGAATATTATTCAGCCACGAAAAAGAAGGAAATCCTGCCATTTGCAACACCGTAAATGAATCTAGAGGACATTATGCTAAATTAAATAAGCGAGAACAAGAAAGATAATTACCATATGATCTCGTCCATATGTTGACTCTAAAAAAAACAATTGAACTCAGAAAAATAGGGAGTAAAATGGCGGTTGCTGCGGGATAGGGTGTGGGGCAATTGAGAAGAGGTTAGTCACAGGATTTACACTTCCAGTTAAAGATTAATGAGTTCTGGGGGCCTAATGTACAGCATTGTGACTGTAGTCAAAAGTGCTGTATTGTATACTTGAAATTAGTTAAGATGGTATATCTAACTGTTCTCACCACACTCCAAAAAATGGGTAACTACATGAAGTGATAGATGTGGTAATTAACTTGATTGTTGTAATTGTTTCACAATGTATATCAAGTAATCGCATCGTACACTTTAAATATATTCAGTTTTATTTGTCAGTTACACCTCAATAAAGATGGGGGCCTATAGAAAAAAATAAGAAAGTACTGCTGTCTTAAGAACTGACATTGTTATTTACAAATAAAGGTTAACTGCAATACTTTTTTCTGCATCTATTGAGATTTACCTTTATTCTTAAATATGTCAATGTGATAAAGTATCTTAATAGGTTTTGTAATATTGAATCAACTTTGCTGTCTGGATTACAATGATAATAGATTAAAACTGGGTTTAGATTTTGACTCCCTCGCATAGTGCATTTGAATGTTTACTTACTTACTAATTTTTCTAAAGTTTTTTTTGTTTACTCCCCCAAACCACCTTGTGCACCACTAGCAGTACACATACCTCACTTTATGAAACACTAGGCTGGATGGTCTTCCAGCCCAATCTAGAATTTAAGGGTCCAGAGGATGGTACAGAGGAACATTGAGTTCAAAGAAGAAAAGAGGGCTTCCCAGTGGCGTTGGGAATTCTTAGGGAAGCCATGTCCTGGGAATGGTAAAGAGATGAACTTTAGATTGTCTGGTACTGTGTAGCTCATGTCTAGCACGTGGACTGACAGAGCATTAACTCAATATTTATGATATAATTAAGTTTGCCAGGAGGCTAGACTTAAGTTAGATGTCCCTGAGATTCATTTTATCAATCATGGGCCACTAGAAACAACTGAGTAATCAGTTTCTAAATTCTTAGTATCAGTGGGCATCTGCCAAGGAATTCAGCATGAACCAATTGTGTGCCTGCTGTTGACTGTTACTATCTCACTGGTATCAATGTTGCTTATGAGAATTCAGTCAGGATTTTATGGTAGAGTCATTAGGGACAAGGGCATCTCTCTTAATGTAATGTATTACCTACAAAAGAGAGGAAAATATTTCCTAAATAGCCTTAGTGTTTGATTACCCAATAGACAAAATGTTCAGAAGTCCAATGAGCCACTATTATAGTCCCCTGTGAATGGGGAACAGTTTGCATGGTTAGGTTTTCCCAGGAACTGAGGACAGCTTGCTTTTTTCTAGTTCCTGTTTATTTTGTAGCAACTGAAGTCTTTCCAAACAGCAGTTAATGAGAGTTTCAGAGACACTTGACTGTCTTGAAAAAGTTGTATAATTCCACAGGCCACCTGAGTCAAAATTTCCAGCCCACAAGTGACTGTTACAGTTTTTGAGGTATGCCCACCCTCTCCAAGATGACCCGGGCAGTTTCTTTCCGTGTTTCAGAGTAAGAGACACATGACAGGAGACCTGGTCTTCTCATATTCTTGGCTATTAAGGCATAGAGGAATTTTTCTTTTATAAGTGGTTATCTGTTCATCCAAAAATATATCTGGCTATTGAAGGTGCTGCTTTAAGAACCAAAAAAAAAAAAAAAAAAAAAAAAAAAAAAAGAGATGTTCTGGATATCAACTATTTACTTTTTAGAAATATAATGTTTCTTGTTTAAGGTAATGGAACTCTACTCCTCCATTTGCTATTAATTTACTGCATGATCTTGGGCTACTGATTGATTCATTTGGACCTCAGTGTAATTATGATAAAAAGAAATAAAAATGATTAACAACAGCACAAAACAAAAATGGAACTCAGTAATCAGTAGGGTTGCTTTTGTTTTACAGATATGTGGTTCTGGAGTGTGAGTGACATCCAACAAGAATTTTATCAGCTATAACTATCTACTGTAAAAAAGGCCTTTTATCATATAAACAGACATTAAATGGGATGGTAGGGCAGGTAAAAATTAAGAGACATGGGAGTTTTGGAGGAGCAGAAATTGTGGCTTAAATTTTAGATGGCTGAATACTAACCAGTGACTCTACCATTTACTACCTTTGTGACACTGGGTGAGTTGCTTAACCAGGGTCAGCTCATGGGCATGTGACCAGCATAGTCACATAAGGCCATGCATTAAGTGCCCCACTTGGTGTAATATTCTGCTGCTGCTATCTTCACATCTCCAATAGTATTTGAATAAGAATTATGTATTTTCATTTCTCACTGGGTCCAGTAATTATTTACCAGTCTGGAGCTTAACCTTTCTGAAACTTGGTTTCTGCCTCTCTAAATTGAGAATAGTAATACTTGTTGTTCCAGATCATTGTAAAGATTGAGATATTTATGTAAGTTCCTAATGAGCTCAGTACGTGATGTTTGCTAAATAAATTGTCTTGTTCTCTACTTTGATCCATTTCTAGACTCAATTCTAACTGTTCTTTAAAAAGATACATAAGTCTCAGGGTTTTTTTATTTCTTCCTCACTCTATTTTCACAGACTGGTACAGTCCAAATGTGGAAGCATAAAACCATCTTGAAAAATAAAAGCTGTTTTTAGCCAGCTCAGAAATAGTAAATACAATAAAGTCTCTTGTGTTTATAGTTGGTCTGGGCTTCACATGGATTGATAAGGCTTTTGAGAGTTTCAGCAGTGCTCTGCATTTAAAACAGTGCAGTGTACCCCCATCAATAATTAACATTGAACTTGACCACTTGCATGTCAGTCCTTCCTAGACAAATAGGCCCTTTTATGGCCAATATCTTACTTCAATAAATCTTCTTAAGTTATGGGGAAAATGTGAGTTGTTACTATGGAGAAGTTACATCAATATTTCCCTTGAATTCTCCATTCTCAACTCATAATTAATTTCCAAAGAATGTGAGTATTTCGATTTTAGAAGAGGTCTTCTCTCTTCACCCCCTGCTGAAGAGATTTTGATGAACATCTTTTGTTGTTTGATTTTGTTTTCACTTACACATTATCTTTATTTCAAAATAATCTGACATTACAGTTGTATAATTGCATTCTTACCTAGAAAGGAGTGAAATTGGATGATAGTTGAGGGATTTCTAACAAAATAAAACAATAAAATCATAATAATAGCTCACATTGAATGAACTATGTACCAATACTCTCAAGAATTTAGCAGGCCTCTTATTTTATCCTCATAACAACCATATGAGATACGTATTATTATTTTCCATGTACAAATATAGAAAACGAAGTTTAACAAAGTGAAGTAATTGCATCGTGGTCACATTAGTTGTGTAGCTAAACTTAAGTCCATGTCTGCTAAATTCCAAAGCCTGGTTTCTTAACCACTACGAAATCTAAAGCAGAAATATCAGATATAAGAAGGACTTACCGTAAGTTAGGAGAAATGTATGTAAACTGACACTCTCTCATTCATTCAGAAATCCAATGTATAGTCGCTGAACATTCTATGAGTCAAACATCATCCTAGGTAATGGGGAAACAATGCCTAGACTAGATATGATCCTCACCTGAAGGAGTGAAAAAGTGAAAGGCATATCTACCCAAGTAAATCTATTATTTGGAGTGTGCTAAATGGTGTGAAGAGGTATAGAACGCTTGGTGAGTATAGAACAAGAGAATGGGTCCAAGAAGATGGTTTTCAATCCAGTGTGGCCAAAATAAAGGTCTCCTGAGGAAGTGGTAGGAAGGCTAGGACCTGGAGGATAAATTGGGGTAGGTGGAAAATGGGGTGCACTGCTTTCCAGTCATGATGTCAATGGAGACATAAATACTGGGATGGGAGACACAATAAAAGCTGCAGGACACAGACAGGGAGGGGAGTGGGAAATAGATTCCCCAACTTGTATCCTAAGCCTGAAATTCTTGTGATACAACTAAGCAGAAGTCTCAAATAGGCCATCTTATATACAGGTCTGGAACTAAAAAGGAGAGCCTAGGCTGAAGATACAGATGTAGGGCCAGTTGACAGAGGTATTACAGAAGGGTAGCACAGGATGGGATGCAGCATAGAGGTGGAAAAATTGGGTCTTAGAAAGGTAGGTGGATGTATTGTCTCTTGACAAGTGGGAGAGTGAAAAATATGTGAAGGATCCAGGTAGATACCTTTGTTGTTATGTTGTAACAGATCATGCAAGCACTATAATGGTAGTATAGGCAAAATACCAAGATAAACAGAAAAAAAAGATTACTAAACTCCATGGAAAGGGGAGAAGGAACGTGACTGGGTCGGGGGGGCAGCATGGACGATGAGACATTTGACCTACTATGTTTTAACAGATGAGTGAGCACTAACCAGGCTAATACCATTGCCAGAATTAGCAAAAAGAAACACAGTGTGTCTTCTGCAATATTTAAGACAAACTGATACCAAAATATTTCATGTTGTCCTGGTTATCCTGTATTATTGGGCACTCCTTTAGGCAGAGGAAGTTAGGTAAAAGCACTCCTGCACAGGGTACAGCAAGGACAAAAGTGTGAGCCCTGATGGTGCCTGGCGTATTTAGAGAATCATGGGTAGCTTGTAGTAAGCAAACAAAGAAGTTGTCTCAAATGAAAAGGCCACAGAGGTATCCGGGGGCCACAATATGAAGGGATTTATTTATTTGTTTGTTTGTTGAGGACTAATAATAGGTGAAGAGTTCTGCCTGAAGCTCACCAGATAGGTGAACTAGTTCAGCTTGTAAGTAGGTATCACATGCCTCATGGTTAAATATAAGGAAAGAAAACATTTATTGAATATCTGTGTCTAATGTGCTAGTCTCTTTTCTCATCTTGGATGTGAGTTTTCTCTCTCTCTCTCTCTCAATATAATATAAATATTTATAACTTATTATTATATGAATATTATAAACATATAACCATAGAATTATACAAAAATTATAGATAAGGAAATTGAGGTCCGGAGGATAAAACCAATCTCAAGATCCCACAGAAGGTCCCTGGAACATTTGACACTTCCAGCCCCTAGGCCCCTAATCCAGGCTCTGTCCTCTGTATGAGTCTTTCCACAACCGTAATGAGTTGCAGCTTCTCTCAATGAAATCACGGGGCTCTCCGCAGACATGATAAATGCTTTTTGCTCATGAGAACTCCTGTCCAGAGCAGCAGTCTTGTGAACATCTGAGTCTCCTTTCATACCTCTCGGCTCACTTCAGAGAACGCTATCACGTCCCCTAAAACACAAACAAGCACATCTGCTTCTCTCAATGTTCACCTCTGTCTGAACAGTCCTATCCTGTTTACCATAAAAGCAAACAACTCAGGAGATCTAAATATGTGTAAGTTCTTTAGAGGTTTAAACATGATTCTTTTCCTTGAGATTTATGTGTGTGTACACTCAGGGCTTCCTAGCCAAGGCCATTGCCACAGGGAATAAGACAGCTTGTCTTGGCTACTGGTTGGGAACAGCACAATTGAAACATTGCTTAGATAAATGTTACAACCCCCTCAGTGATGTCATGGTTTTGCCATGGTGTTGTTGCAAAGGAGTCCATTTATGTTATTGAAAGAGAATACTTGAAGGGCTGCCCTTTAATCTTGGGCTTTTGAGAAACTGGACCTTTATTATAACCTCATTGTTTTAGATAACTTAACTATGACTGTAGTTCAGATACTTTCAGAAACATGTAGTTCAGATATATTTAGTGTCTCATGTGTATCAGACACTATGGAGTTTGGTGCTAATAATCTCAGAATGAATTAAATATCATCCCTCATATTCAAGATCTCTCCTTTCTCTCCTGCTGTTTTTTGCTCTACTGTTTTATTCTTAATTTTTTGTTGCCTTAGCCACCAAAAGGCAATGCGTAGGAGAGGATGTATCCCTTAAGCACCATATCACATGATCTCCAAGAAAGTTCCAGTTCAGTTCTAAACTTCCTTGAAGATGCTGAGTAAAGAGCTGGGTGAAGAGGTAATTTCAAGATAATACTTTTAAAACGCTGTGCCAAAAATGGATTGAAAGAATTTTTTAATTGAGTGGTAGCTGATTATGTAACTATTACCTTAATGGCTTTTTGAATGTCTATAATATTTTATAAAGTGCCGTGGTCAAGGTGATGGTCAGCACAAGGTGGTGAGGGGACCTAAAGAGGAGCTCTTGATTCAGGTGGGAACAGGGAGCGGGGTGAGGCTGCATGGCAGGGAGGAGAAAATTCCTTGGGGAATCATAAAGATGACTTAAAGAAAGGGGGAAGAAGAGTGATATTCCGAGCAAAAAGAGTATTTTGGATAAATGCTTGAGGGTATAAAGCAGCAGGATGTTTACAAGGTTCTCCAAGGCCAACCTCGTCATGTTACAGATAGAATTCCTGGCCTCTAGAGAGGAGCTATGGATGTGGGGTACTTGCCTAATATTTTAGAGGAAGTGTCAGGACAGGGACCAGAACACCAGTTTCTGACTCCAAATCGCTGATTTCTATGCCACTGTGAGATCTTTGTTCTGCATGTTTAGACTATATTCCAAGACTTCACCATTAGTCCAAGTTCCTATAAACATTCCAGTTATCCCAAGCAAAATTCCTCACCCCAGGTTTCAGGGCGTGTCCAAGACCACCCTCTTTGCTAGACAAAGTTTGTTATCGGATGAAAAAGTCACGGACTGTCTCTAACTTTTTAATGGGGGTGAGTCTTAATTATTATTTTGAAAAATTCTTTCAAGAAACTTTAAATTGATCCAAGTGGGAAGTTTGAATTTGACCCAGCCTCCTCATCCTTCTCTCTGTTTTCATCCTCAAGATTATGTTGCTATAATCACTGAGAGACAATTAATGTTTCCGGAGAATACATCATTTAATTACCATATTGCACTCACTTCAAGAGAGTTCCATCTGAGTTCTAGCTAAAAGCTCAGGTTAAGAATGCAGAAGGTAGGCTATTTGATCTTGAGCAAACCATTTCTTTGGTTTTGTTCTTCTCATCTGTCCAGTGACAGGGATTGAACTGGCTGTCTTTTCAGAGTCCTCTGGGCCTTTAATATATATATTTTCAAGTTTCTAGCAGAAATATTGAGCTTCTTTCCACTTTTTTCCAAAAACTAAATATTTTCTTGGAGTTTGATCTAAGGAAGAGACAATTTCCCAAGCATGAACCTGTCAAGGGTTTGCACAATTTTCCCCTGGTTCTTTTAGCCAAAGAACATCACTGCCTTTTCCTGCCCCTTGAAGTTCTCTTTATTCTTCAAGCAAGGCATCCCATTCTTCTGCTTGGATGATTTTCCATGATGCTCCTATGGCCAAAGAAAAACAAAAACAAAACAAACCCGAAACAGCAGTCCAACAGTTTTGTGGAGGAGAGCCATTTGAAGCACAACTATTAATGTTTTGGTGCTCTAAACAACTTCTCAGTTCCCCAAAAAGAATTTGTCCTGGTACCCCCTTTTCTACCATCTGAGGAAAAGTATCCCAAGTAAGTACAAAGCTAAAGAAATAAGAGTGGTACTAATTTCTCTTTGGGGATTGTCATAAAATGGGAAGTTTTTTTCTTTTCATCTCTAAATGTGGCAACAAAATGTTTCAGCAAATCTAGGTGGAAAGAATGTTGACGTCTCTTCATTCCTTAGCTATTAGATCACCAACAATCTTTGAAGAACTGATAACCACTGAAATTAGTTGCCTCACATGGAAAGAACCCTCCTTGTCCCAATGGGACAGTTGGAAGCTTCTGGCCAAGAATTCACAGAAATCTGCCTTACATGCACGCTGCAGTGCGGTCATGACTGGTCCCCTCATCTCATTGCCCCAACTTCTTTCCTTTTCCTTATCTTCTTGTAAGTTCTGCTTGGAGTTCCCCAAAAAACCAATGATGCGCCATGTCTTTGTCCAAATCACTCCATGTTTGAGGGATGACTTTTCACTATGTAGTCAATCCTGGCACTTCCTAGAAGTGTCCCTTAGATCACTCTTCTTGAGATTCCTGTCCTAACAGCCACGAGTCATGTTGTCATCCTGACTCCAATTCTTCTATCGTGACAGCTCTTAAATTGAACTCTAATTACTTCTGAGCATCTAGCATGCGTGGAGGATAAGGGCTGTAGGGGGCTGCTTTGACTGTTATCAGGGACTGTGGTCCCACACAAACTGGGACCTGGGAGAGGACCCATAAAACTTGGCCAGAGCCCAGGTAATGCGGTTGATAGGCAAGAACCGATAATAGCTCTGAGGGCCCCCGGGGGAAATCAGGCCTAGAACTAAATTACACTCCTTGAAGCATGCTTTGTTTCTCCCTTAAACTCTGTTAATCTTATACCAGATAACCAGCTCAAGGCTGGGAAAGAAATTTACGAAATTCCTGGACCCTAACCCAAATCCCACCTGGTGCCATACTGTTTGCTCATCTCGGACCCAAGCAATTTGGTGTGTTCCTGCCATTGTCTTCTTTAAACATCACCTATTCTCTGTAAACTTAAGTTACTGATGAAATTAGATTACCTATACATTCCTGCTACCCATCCCCCTGCTTGTAACTCTCTCAATAAAAGCCATTGAGCGCAGTGCCTTGGGGCAGTCTCCATTAGAGAGAATCACCTTCCCCTTTCCTTGACAGGCAGATGGTGTCTGGCATGACTCTTTCATTTGTGGTGAACCAGGGATCTTCGTGGGCTGGAGTCTCCCATAAGGACTTTATTTAATTCATCTCAAAACACTCAGTATGTGCCCAGCGAACCTCTGAAGAGCAATGGACAAGTAAACTGTGATAAATATATTTTTCAAATACAGAGATAAGCACACAGTAGACCTTCAATGTATGTACTGAAATGATTAACAAATTCGTTTTAACTAGAAAAAGCTAAAATACATCATTTCATAAGAATTCATCTTTTCCATTTGATAAGTTAAGAAAGTATAGATTTTCCTCCATTCAAGTGTCAGAGTTGGCCTCTGTCTAGTTAAAGATGGATTCTTCCATGGGTATAGGTTTCCTGATATGCAGGATGATTAAGTACTAGAGATCTGCTGTACAACTTAATACCTATGGCTATCCATAGGTATGACACACTTTAAAATATGCTAAGACTGTAGATCTCATCTTAAGTATTCTTACCAAGAAACACACACGTACACACATATGCTGACACAAATGCACAAACACACAAGAACACAAGGCAGTTTTTGGAAGTGATGGATTTGTTTAAGTATCTTGGCTGTGGTGAAGGTATCAAGAGTGTATGCGTATAAGCCCCAATTCATCAATATGTATACACTAAATGTGTGTAATTTTTGATGTATCAATGATACCTCAATAAAGCTAATTAAAAATATGTCTCAGGGTAAAGAAATAAGGATAATATCCTCTTGCTGACTCCCAGATGACTTATACTGAGTAGGAAGAAGAGAGCTTTGGAGCAAGAGTTAATAGTCAGGTGTAAATCCTAGCTCTACTACTTAATGCTGTTTGACTCAGCTTCCCTTCTAGTACAGAGGAAATAAATCACCTGAGAGTGTTGTTATGACAATTAAATGAGGTAACACTTATGGGAACATTTTGTAAATGTTAAAGCAATTTGCAAATATGAAGTCAAAGAAGAGTTCCTGTTTTTCTACTGAAGTGCCCAATTTATTATTATTTTTCTTAACCAGAGGAAACTGGAGGATATGAGTAGCAGAAAAAGTACCACTTCTTTCTCTTTTATTCCCAAACCTTGCCTATGGCTGACTTTTATCCCCCAGCTTTATTGAGAGGTATGATTGAAAAATAAGATTGCATGCATTTAAAGTGTATGATGTGATGATTTGACATACATATACTTTGTGAAATGATACCACAATCAGGTTAATAAACATATTCATCACCTCACAAAGTTATTTTGTTTTTTAAAAATGTGTTAAGAACACGTAAGTTCTACTCTTTTAGCAAATTTTCCTATGGCTAAATTTTTAAGACGCAAGAGTCATGATGAGCAGTTAGTTCATGATTACACCACAAGGCTTTGGCACATTGTTGGGCATTTTAGAAATGATTTACTGGAATTTGACTTAAACCAATTATTAATTGGAATAAGTTTACTATCTAGTTACACATGAGTATTTGATCTTGTGTCTTTCCTTGAAGCATAGAAAAAATAATCCATCTTCTACAAGCCTCCCTATTTATTCTTTTTATTTTTAAAGTTTGTATTTATTTGTTTTTAGAGAAAGGGGAAGCAAGGGAGAAAGAGACGGTGAGAAACATCAAAGTGAGAGGGAAACATCAATGTGAGAGAGAAACATCAATCTGTTGCCTCTCATACATGCCACAACTGGGGACTGAACCCACAACCCAGGCATGTGCCCTGACTGGGAATCAAACCAGCAACCTTTCCCTCTGTGGGATGATGCCCAACCAACTGAACCATGCCAGCCAGGACCCTCCCTATGTATTCTTTAAGATTCCTCATGATTCACAGTTCTGAGTACTCAGTATATTGAAATTAGGTTGGTATATTGTAGATATTCCTCAAGTTGCACACAAGCCTACATTTATTAGTGTTTTCATGTTAACAGTGAGTAGTGGAAGGCAGAGGACCTAAGTATGAGTCCTGGACCTCCTCCCTTCTGGCTGCGCAACATTACTTAGCTAGTATTAATCCCTTAAGTGGAAATATTTGCACTAACCCAAATATTGAAGCAGGGAAATACTATATAAAATATCTTCAAGTTAACCCATTAATCATTTATTGACACATCCTTTCATTAAGCAAACATTTATGATATAGTAAGCCCTATAGTGGTATGCTATCATGAACAAAGCACACATGTTCCCTGGAATATACCTAACACCTACCCTATGTCCTGGGGACTCATACTTAGGTCCTCTGCCTTGGAGACTAAACAGGTTTTTGGATTAAAAGAAGTTTGTGATTGAGAGACACCCTAAAGGAGGGGTGTCCCACCTGCGGCCCGTAGGCCACACGTGACCTGGGATGGGTATGAATGCAGCCCAACACAAAACCATAAATTTACTTAAAATATTACGAAAATTTTTTGTGATTACATGTTGCACTGTATTTAATGTGAGGCCCAAGACAACTCTTCTTCTTCCGGTGTGGCCCACAGACACCAAAAGGTTGGACACGCCTGCGGGCCTGAAGTATCCCTTCCAATGATGAACTGAGATCTGCTTAAATACCTTCGACGATGAGTAACCCATTCCTCATGTTTGCTGAGGAATCACTTCATTTCAGATAATTCTTTCATTTTGTGAGATCAGTCTCCCAGGGACTTTCTTCATTTTGTCAAAATCATAGCTCTTGTTGTCCCACAGAACGAAGTCTCCACTTGACTGTATGTCACTTATTAGGTAACTCTTAATTCTGCGGTAAAATTGAAACAAGAGAAACAAGAAGATCCAGAAAGTCAGCAAAAATTCTAGCACAAAGCAAGTTTGTTTTTGAAAATATCCTGTCATGTTAAATTCTGTATGTCCATTTGACTGGATCATGGGAAGCCTAGACATTTGGTCAGACATTATCCTGGGTGTGTCCGTGAGGCTGTATCTGGATGAAATTAATATTTCAATTGGCAAAGCAGATTGCCTTCCTAATGTGGGTGGGACGTACCCCATCAGTGGAAGGCCTGGGGAATAAAAAGGCTAAGAGGGAACTCCTGCCTGACTGCTTTGAGTTGGGACAACATTCTTTTTCTGCCTGAACATCAACTCTTGGGTTTCAAAGCCTGCTGACTTTCGGACTGGAACTTATGCCATCTGCTCTCCTGGTTCTCAGGCCTTCCACTCTGGAACTACACCATTGGCTACCTCAGTCTCCAGATTGCCAGTTACAGATCTTGAGCTTCATAGTCTCCATAATTATGTGGTTCAATTTCTTATAATATCTAATATATATGTGTACACACAGGCATATGGCAAGAATATTGGCAGTGGGCCACTGCCATACTATTTAGGAACAGTATTTACTGCGCAGAAATGTCCACACTTGGCAGGAGAAGGTCTATTTGGATGGGAAACTTAGGGGCTTGACACTAAGTTAAGATATCTGGACTATCTCCTTAAAGCATGGGAAGGCTTTGGAGGGTGTTAATCAAGGAGTAGATGTGTCTGGTTTGTATTTAGAAACATTACTCTGACAATTGTGTGGATTATGGGTTGTAGGGGACTAGACCAGAGGTATTTGTCATTCCACCTTCAATACATAGATTGATTCGATATATCCTGAACATCTGTTATGTGATAGGCATGTTGCTGAGTGTTAAGGTTGGGACAAGGACAAAGAATGAAAGCACAGGAGTAAGTAAGGTGATTTTTCTGTCCCATATGGATCCATCATTCAAAGTGGTAAAATAGGGTTCAAATTCCATAAAGAACTTGGTGAGTAAACTTTACCAAAACTACTTATCATCTCCAAACTTTAGTTTGCTCATATGAAATATAAAGAAAATGTTAACTTTACGGGATGGTTGGGGGTATTAATGTAAAAAATAAAAGGCTATTAAAAGCAAAATCATTATTGTGTGATAGACCCTATCCTGCTTATAATTTCTAATTGATTCATGACAGATCATTTGATGAGAGCTGAGACTGAAGGATGATACATAACTTTCCTGAAGGTGGAAACCACATAAACAGTGGAATCCAGAATTCAATGTCAAACCTGGTGTGTCTGATGCTACACCCCTGCCTGTCAGCTGGGTGGTATATAATCTGTGTGCTCTCCTCTTCTGCTGTTTTGTTATCCTCCCCCCACTCTTTTTCTCTACCTCTTCTTTCTTTATCAGTGAAAATTATCAATTGTCACGTTTACAGATGAGGACACCTCGGCTGCTTGTCTATACCCAATGCAACAGACACCGGTGTTCTGTGGTCTTCCTACTACCACCCAAGTCACATCACACATTCATCAACCAGTAAGTGTTCATCTTTATTTCTCTACAATTGATGCCAAAGTGAAAGCATATCTGAGACTTCCCCCTTGGATACCAGCAGCTATGACTGTGAGGATGGAGAGGATAAGCAAGTCCTGGAAAATGTGGCTGCAGGAGGTTAGATGGTATCTAGAATGCTCACTGCAGTTGCCATGTGTGCATCTGGCGGTGGCACTTGTTATCTGCTCTTTCTTCTCCAGGTTTGGTTCAATGGCTTGCAGAGGTCCGGGCAAGCACACATATGGGTCTGCCCTTCATGCAACTATAAACCAGAAGTGATAGAGACCCAATGTCCACCCCTGCCAGCACGTAAGGCAGCAATAGGAAACCTGTCAGAGGTGGGGAACTCTCTGGGGACAGCTCCTTCAGCAGAGAGACTATGATGGCCCTTCACGTCTATTGTAACTCTGCTGACAAACCCTCAGGACTGTGCTCTTGATGCTTTTCCAATACCCCTGACTCTCCAGGGAAGCCTTTCCCAGAACGTGAACCACCAGTCCTTAGCATGTTTACTCGCCCCACCTAAGAGACTGATTTTGAATCATTTCATCATCATTCTATGAATCCAGACTCACAACGTGAGAGTGTAAGGATGGATAGGTTGTATTAGCGATGATGGTAGCCTGCAAGGACTGGACATGGCCTCCGTCAGAACCAGGCACCTGGGGTCCACAGTTTCCATCCTATAGGCCTTCGCATGTGCTGCTTCCTACGTCTAGAATACTACTTATTTTTTCATTTACTAATTTTATTCATCTATCTATCATTTGCATTTAGGATATTTACATGACATACGATTACAGTCTAATCACTGGTAGGTTAATTTCCAATGTAAGCTGAAGGGTGGTCCTTCACACAAGGGAATTCTGTATCATTCACAGCATATCATATGATGGTACTAACTGCCACAAGGTTTAACATGCTAAAATTCAAAATAGCAGAAACCCGATTGGTGCCTGTGTGGCCCAAGTACATTTAAAATGCTACTGTGATGTGAGAAAATGTGAAGAGGGTGTCAAATTTTATAGACAGAAATTTAATCCTTGGCCAGCAATTTCAGCTTTAAAATTCTCAGGAAGCTCTGTGAATACCCTTCTCTTCTGGGGGGATAAATGTGTGACAATTTATCTACAGAAGAAATATTTCAACATCTTCACTGTAAATGAATACAGGGATTAATGAAAATACATACACTGTAGAAAGAAAAAAAAGAGCCAATTATTGGGTAAAGCATGGATTCAGGTGTTTGTAAGCACAACCTCATTTAGCATTCATGATAATGTCTGAGAAAAATATTGTTTCCTCTACCAATGCAGAAAGAGTCACAAAAACAATTCAATCTACTGTTTGAAATAACACTGCTCTGAATGTATAAATGCCAAATCTGAAAACATATTCTCCTGTCATTTAATAAAATCCAATGATGATGGCTTTTCTCAAGGCCCTTTGCTTTTTCAAAGCCCTTGAATATGTAGCTCCTTGTAGAGAACAAAAGGGGAGGCAGAGAACTGAGCGGATTTCCAGATGAATACTCTCAGAAAAAGAAGTTGCCAGCCAGGTTTGGAAAGAGATATCTGCTTGTCTCAAGCAGGCCCACCTCTTGGGCAAAGTCCAGAAGTCTGATTCATTGTATTCTCTGGTGGTTTCCACCCCTCTGATACCTGGTTATGTCCTACCTTGTCAAAGAGACATTTGGGCACCATGGGTGCTTGATGTCGTTGTCTTGGGAGCCTGAGCAGCATGCCTCAGTGGTGACTCTGGAAGGAGCTCCAGAGGCGGGTGGGGTGGGGGGTGCCTCCTGGATGTAAAGGAAGATAGTGTGCCCACTATCCTGCCATGCCCCTCCCTTCCGTGTCAGCCAGCATACTCACGTACCCGGTTTCCCGCAGGCAGGGGGACCCTGAAAGTTAACCTCCTGGGGGACCGCCCAAGGAGATGCAGCAGGTCTTGCCTCGTCCTTCGTTGCTAGGAAATTGAATCTTGTCCCTTCACAACCATGCGGTCTTTCTCTCTCTGAATTTTGGAAACAGTATTATTAACTTTAGACTGTTTTTATGTTTATATGTTGGACAATGTTTATACCCCTGTTCAAAACCAAATGACTCCAGAGGTTTTACATGTGGCCCAGATTTTTTATTTTTTATTTATATTTTATTGTTTACACTATTACGGATGTCCCCCATTGCCCTCCCCTTCGTCCCTTCTACCAAGCCCCACCCTGGCCCTCACCGCATTGTTGTCTGTGTCCATGGGCTATGCATATATGCATATATATATTCTTCAGATAATCTCTCTCAGTCCCCCTGTGGCCTAGATTTTTAATTTGGAGTTTAAAAGCCATTATCATCTTCACCCTGTGTATAAGAGGGTAAGTAGAGGAAGGTGTAAATATGGTTTCCAATTGCATGTAAATCAGACAAGGGAGGTGCCAGGAAGCAGTAATCTATGCTAGATTCTGTCCAAAGATCAGAGTCAGAAGAGACCCTTATCCAAGAAACCTGGCTCCTACCTCTGCCTGGTATCAGTGGAAGAGTCAGTTTTGCTGGCCAAAGGAGTTCACGCTCTTACTATGGAGAAGAGCAAGGTCAAGTGCACATGTGTGCTAGTTCTAGAAGTGAAGGGGCAGGAGTGTTGTGTAAAGTCTCTCTGGGGACCTTAGAGACTAGGAAATTCAGCATCCCTATTTTACAAATGAAATAACTAAGAAGCTACAATAAGACACAAAGAAAATGATCTTAAAAAGTCATACACATACATGTGAGAATTTTAATATGCCCCCTTCATTAACACATTCATTCACTCAACCTAATATATGTTAGTGGATAAAGCATTGATCTAAGTACTGCTGAGGATCCAACAGTGAACGAGATAGACACAGTTCTTAAAGTTTAGTAAGGGTAACAGACAAATAAAAGTAGACAAATGGATAATAATCTATTGTAGTAATCACTGTGAAAAAAAAATAAAACCAGGGTGCTGAGAGAGAATATTTGGGATGAAGGAAATTTCCCTAGACAGAGGCGAAGTTGAGAACTAAGGATGGGTGGCAGGGGGAAACCAGTTCAACTTGCCTATTCATTGACAGCCTAATGCTCTCTGCCTATATTCTCAGATGTGCCAGGAGGTGAGCACTCTCAGGGAGGGCTCCTTTGAGGTTGTTCTAGGCTAGGCCCTATGGTCTGTACTGGGTATTCAGAGATGATTGGGACACTGTTTTTTGCCATGTCGACATAAGCTATAGTGAGAAAAGTCTCATTAGTATACAAATGTAATCTTTCCTTAAAGAATTCAAGAAAGTTATTTATTCATTCTTCAAAACTTTATTGAATATCTACTGAGGTTCATACTCTGGTCCAGCACAGGAAATTGACTAGTGTTGGAAAACAAAACAATTAAAATCCTAGCAACATATAAGGAAGTGCTTACCAGTGGTACCTAATAGACTTCAATAACTGAGAGCTGAATCTTTCAGAAAGTTATTAAATTTGTTTAAAATTATGGTAAGTGCTGGAACTTATTCTCCAAAAGTATCCAAACAGATGTAGAATGTCCCCATTCTGTAGGAGAGATACATGGGTTGAATTGGGTCACTCAACTGAAAATTCTGAGACAAGGATTGACCTGACTTTTCTATCATACCATTTCTATACCCCAGTAAGTTATCTACTAACTATAGGTATGTATAGTAGATAATCAATAATTATGAATAGAATGGGTGAAAGTGTTCAAAACTTTAAATTTATTTGATGTCTTTGACTTTCCTAACTTTTATTCCCCTAAAATATGATTCCTAAATGACTTTACATTTTCCTTGAGCTAGCACTTGGCAAAATGAGTGATTCTACAACTCAGAAATCAGGCAGTGTCTCTGCTAAACATTTACCCTTGGGAAGCACTGCTGGACACCTCATACCTCTCAACACCTGTTCTGAACGCAGAGATGCATGTGTCCCAGTCCAGGTCCTACCAGCTTCTAAAGGCCTCGGGAGGATTAGATATTGGTTAAGATGAACTCATAGCATATCTTAGGGCTCTTGTTTAGCATGCCCAGGAGCACATGAAAACAATTAATGGAATATATACAAAGCCTGACCTACTCTAGGGATTGGATGTTCTCCAAGAAAGAATTTCAGATGGTTAGTTTGGGATCATTTCTGTTCACTTTCTGTAGAGGAGAAGTACTCTTACTCTAGTGTTATTTGTTCTCTGAGAGGTAAAGGCTGGCCAAGCACTGTTCTCAGAGAGGAGACTTGTGCACACAATTTAAAGAGCACCAAAAATGCAAAGTTGTCCTCAGTCACCATATATTTCAGTACCTTGATGCTCAGAGCTTTCTTGTATATTTTCTTAAAAAGGAAAATATTAAGAGGTGGTCTCTGAACAGAAGTAGGAGTGTTTCCCCCATAAACTTCATACAACTTTTCATAAATGTCATATTGAAATAGCAGAGCCACCCCAAAATTCAGGTGGCCTTGCAGAAGGACTTGCTGGAGGCTGTGTTTATTTATTTTACTTTTAGTCTCTCTACAGAAACAATATTGTGAGTGTAGAGAAGCACTGGACATATTTTGCCAAGTTTACTCTGTGGGGTTCAGTGCTGCTCTTCAAAATCATTATTTACGTTGGCAGTGTGGTTTGGTGATTGAAATTAAAATGTGCAATGGCTACTGCTGTCTGAAGAGACTAGACACCTGGAGACTGAAGGCTTGGGATCTCGGCCTGGCATCTCCACTCCAAGCCCTTAGACCCTGGACATACCTCCTCATCTCTCTGAGATGCCATGTCCCCTCTTTATCATGGGCATGATTATATCCACACCCCAAAACTATAAAAATTAACTGATTAATAATGATGTAAGAACCTTAACACATCTGAAATAAACATCAAAGCTACTCATGCAGTTATTTAAGAATTTTTAATTATGGCTCGCAGCTAGCTGTTATTTGCTCAGGACTCATAAATTTAATCAAATCAGTATGCATACTATTTTCTCCCTCTTCCATATTCTATTTTTCTTCAGACCATAATCATACCTTTTCTTTTCCATCCCCCTATACTGTGATCACCCAGAATCTGAGAACTCTGTTTTTTTTTTCATCTTGGTGACTTCTGCAGTCATAGGCACCAATAAGTGTTCTATAAATGTGTGTTAAGTTTTAATCTGCCATTGGCCAACATCATAGACAAGCTAGTAAAAATGTAGAGCCCAGATCTGAGCCCAGCTCTGGTTCTCTTTGCATTTCGGCTTGAAATTTGACTGACTACTATTTTGAACTTGAGTGAAGACATCGCTCCTGTCCCTGGATAATACAAGCCAGCAGTGTATGGCTTGATAAAGGATAATATCATCCTCGCTTGTCCTGGGATCTTGGGAGGTCTCACATCGCAGTCCCAACCGCAAAGTCCAAATACTCCATGTGTGAGTCCATCTGGCATTTTGAAATCCATAAATGTCTTTGTCAGCCCAAACTTCTGGACTAAACACAGTTTCCACGCCATACCAAGTTGCTCCTCTAATCCCACCCATCAAGTTCCCAGAATAGTCATGTAGCAATAATTGTTTCACCCATTGCCTGTCAACATCTGAGATTTAATCATGCCCAGTGAGGAGGACCACGCACAGAGAGACACACAAAGGCAACGAGATACAAGACAGAAAGACACATACACCCATGCCCAGCCCTTCTGACTCAAGTGCTCAAGCATCAGAAACTCTCATAAGTTTTCATCCTTCCCTTCAGAGCTGTAGTGGGATGTTGACATGAATCACTTGCAATTTGAAGTGAAAATCTCTGCAGATTCTAACGGGAATCCTGTTGGACTTGCCTAAGACAAATGGGAAATAGCCACCCTTCTCCATGGTCATAGCCCTAATGTTTGAGCTTCCTTGGCTTTGGTGGCTGGCTAATGGCAGGTTTGAAAATATTTATATAAGGTCCTTAGGATCTTCTGCCTCTGGACAAACCTGGAAGAAGCTCTTTCACTGTCTAACATGTGGCTCCCCATGGAATGTTAACAGGTGTTTTGAAAAGAAAAGTAATGATACCAAATATATTTGTGAAACCCTAGGTTCAGCCAAGTTTAACCGTCCTTGCTGTTGCATTTTAACTGAGGAAAGCCTTTATTAAGATAATATACCCTGTAATTACCCCAGAGGACAGACTATATGGCTTATTTGACTATTAAAACACTCTTTTCAGATCTTTCAACTGTCTTCAAAGCAGTCTCATCATTTAATTCCCTGTTTTGTATAAATATGATGATGATTCACTTCGGGCACTGTGGTGTAAAGCCATGTAGTCAGACACAGTGGTTAATGGCATGATGTCAATAATGGAGTCACAATAATACAGTCAATTCCTCAGGTGATCAGTTGAAACACTTCAGGTATATTCAAAACTAGCGAAGGTCCAGGCTCTGACTGGGACTCTGCTTGCTTGGGGCTGAGGCTTAAGCATCATGCTTCACTGGGGAATGAGATGAGAAGACCTGTAAAACCCTTTAGACATTGAGATAGATTTTATAAGTCCACTCCAACATTTGGCTAACTGCTTGACCTCAAGCTTTGGAGTCTCTCCTTTTCCCAGTTTATAACTCAGAAAGAAAGACTGGAGCCTGAGTGGGAAGTTGAGGTCTAACAGGCAGACTAAGAAAAAGTTAAAATTTCAGGGAAACAAGGAAGTGGCTAAAGGGTTCTCTGGTTCTTGCGGCTTGGTTCGGGTCAAGGGTTTGAGAACCAGAAAGGTCTAAATTAAAACCCCACCTCCAGGCCTATCCCTGAGCCCTGGTTATCCGTGCACTATAATGAGACGGTGACATGAGCGACCCTGATGATAAATGCGGAAAGTATTTTGCAAATGGTAACGTGCTGTGAACATGTGAATCATTGTATTCTACTAGTCTGGATGCAGAAGACTGGTTTGGACAAATGGAAACTGAGCCAAAGAGGCAGCTTTTCCAGCTCAGGCCTTGCTTCTGGCCCCCTGCCTTTACCATTTCCCCATTCTCACATCGGGGCTCACACCAAGGGGAAGAGGCCCTAGGGACCGGTGGTTTCCATTAGAACTCGAGCTCCATGTTCCACAGCGAGAGTCCTGGCCTCAGCACACGCTGGCCCAGGCTCCGCAACCCCCGCCCCCGGCTCACCCCCACCAAATTGCTGTCAGTCCCCATGGGAAGGCTTCTTGCAAAGTGTTGTTTTGTCTGTCCCCTTCTGCTGCAGCAATCCAAAAGAGATTGTGTTTCCAGTTCTCTAAAACGGAGACATCTGCATGCAATTTTGAAAATCATTGTCAGGGTTCTCATTTACTGTTTTGATCAGCTCTCTCTGACATGTGGACCGTCCCCAGAGCAGTTCAAAAGGAAAAGACCCCTCCAGGCAAACAAGTGCTTCCCATAAGGGCAGCCAGCCTGGACTCCTGTCCACTGTGGAATGAAAGCAAAGGCAAAGCCATGAATGCTCAGAGCTTCATACCCCACCCCGGCTCAAGAGGGAGGGCGGTCAGTGCGGAAGGCTCAGGTTAGGACCCCCTCAAAGCTCACTTAAGTGTTGGAGGTTATCCCCTACATATTTCATGTGAGTCCATGTGATTTCTAAAAATTCTGCCCCTTACACGTGCCCCATTTTGAGAGGCATCAGGGGTAACATTGCTTAATATTAGACAGCAGGAATCGGGTTTTGCTGCTCATTGTAATTAACCATATGGGCTTAGGTGTAAGAATCATATTTGGGTTTCAGTTTGCTCCTGTGTAGAATGAGTCCATTTGATGTCAGTGGCCTCTTATGAGTCAAAAATAAGTCTGTGCATCAAGATTAGTCAGGAGAGGGGTTCCTATGCACCTGCTAACCCCCAGCAAAAGTTTACCACTTTGATCACTGGACTATCTCTGGGATAATGTTAAGAAGGAATATTTGTCCTCTTTACAATAGAGAAGACTCACCTACATCTTAAAGTCAGATAGACCTAAGCTCAAACACTGTTATGCCACTCTAGGGGAGTATAAGCTGGGACCATTTATGTAAGGCTTGTAGGATATTAGCAGCAACTTTATGGATAATTTGTGAGAAGCAGGTAAAGTAATGTATGCAAACTATAGTGTATAATACATGGAACAAAGCCACATTTAAGTCATTTCCCATGTTTCTCCATTTTTGCAACCTATCAACTTTCTTCATTCACAGTATCTCAAATCCAAGCATAAAGGGACATTTAAAGACCTTCGTGCATATCTGTATACGTGGGCTGACGTGCACAGTACAGATGAAAAGTCACCCGAGCCACACTCGCAGCGGGGCTTCTTGCTTATGTAGGGTTCAACTTTGGAGAAACACAGTTTTTAAATGAAATTTAACTATTATTTTCCCAGGGGACCTTATAAAATATATTCAATTCTTTCCTGAGTACTTGAGTGGGCTAAACCTATTTCTTCCTTGGATTTTCAAAAATAGCATTTACGATATTTTTTATTCCTTTCCATATGTATAGCGTGGCGACACTCCCGTAAGTGCAGGGCAGCTGTTTGCTCCTGAACCGGACACCCCTGCAGGGCCGAGCCCTGGGAGCGGCCCCACAGCCCTCGCACCTGCCCCTGCTCGGAGGCTGAGGGCTGCCTCGCCTTTCACTGCTATCTGGTTCCTTTTCTTGAACAACTTCCCCTGCCCCTGCCTTTCTAATCTGATGCTTTTCATTGGGGGCAGGCCAAATGGGTGAAATTTTTGTTAAAATAGCAATGCTTGGACTCTAGAACCATAAATGTATGGGGGATTTAGTTTAGTTGATAAATAACACCTGTTTAAACGGTTCTCAAGCCTTGTGTTTCTTTTCTCCTTAGCTGTGTTCCAGATTTATGAAATTGTTTTTTAAAAAACCCAGTCTTGGATGGGTACATTTTCATCATAATTATGACTCAAAGCCCATGATTTTTTCAGGGTTACTGTGTTAGTTTTCTTTTGCTGCTGTAACTTCTGACCACAAACTATGTCTCTTAAAACAACACATTTATTCTTATAGTTCAGAAGTCTAAAATGAATCTCACTGGGTGAAAATCAAGATGTCCATATTTGTTTAGGAGGCTCTAGAGGAGAGTCTTGTTTCCTTGCCTTTTCCAGCTTCTAGAGGCTGCCTGCATTCCTTGACTCATGATCTCTTTCTCTATTTTCAAAGCCAGCCAGCTGCATGCATATTCAAGCCTCTCTTCTCTCTCTCTCTCTCTCTCTCTCTCTCTCTCTGGTTCTCTCTCATCTCAGCTTCCATTTTTATATCTCATTCTATGACTTTAAACCTCCTGCCTCTCCCTCTCATAATAATCCTTACAAGTACATTGGGTCCACTAAGAGAGAACTGATAACCTTCCCTTTTCTACTGGGCCAACCAAGAAGACATGTCTGTTGCCTCTCCAGCCATAACAGTATGGGGGCCTGACTTCCTTTGGCCCAAGGTCCCAAACTGTATCTTTTCCTTCCAGTCCATGTTAAAAAACAAGCAATTTTCCCATTGGGATCCATTCCTGGCCTTTGTAGATATGATATCTGCATCTGGAAAGTACAAAACAGAAGGGCAAATGCAGTGCCTAGCTTTGTGCCTGGACTAAGTGGGCAGAAAAAGATACTCATCTTTCCTATATTAGGAAAACTGAGCAACACCCTGAATTGGAGGCTTCCTTACTCTAGGTGACTGATCCAGTAACATATCTATAAAGGAGAGAATAATACAATTGCTAACATTTACTCAGTTCTTACTTTTTGCAGATATAGTGCTAAATATGGATACATATTATCCCAGTTATTTTTTATATCCACTCTATGAAATTTGTACTGTTATTAGTCTCTTTTTGTATGTAATCAAACAAAGACTTTAAACAAAGGAGTTGACCACATTCAGACAACTAGCAAGATTCATTTTTAAGATCCCCAACTAGCCCCCAGCTGGGTAGCTCAACTTACTTAGAGCATCATCTTCCAATATTGCAGGTTCAATCCCTGGTCAGGGCACATACAAGAGTCAACAAATGAATTCATAAATAAGTGGAACAACAAATTTCTCTATCTCTCATAATCAATAATTTTTTTTAAGAAAACACACCCCCGACCGCCCAACTATTTCCTAATCTTCCAAAAGATTGACTTCTCCAGTCAGGTTTTGGTCAATAAACTTCTTTCTTATGCTCACTTCTTAGGTGATGGTCCCCAGTCCAATAGATTTAAAAACTATTTGTGTACTAAACACCTTGAAACATAAATCTCTAGCCTCTGATTTCTGGATCTCTCCAGGGAATTCAGAATCATATATATAACCACCCATTCATCACCTTGATTTTAATGTCCATTAGGTATCTCCAACTTGTAAAACCAAATTCTACTTTCCATCCTCCCCAACATGCTTGCCCCATCTCCAGTGATTTTCATCTTAGAAAATGTCACCATCATTCAGCGGTTACCTTTTGTGCCCCTAGATATTATATCCCTCGTTAAATCCTATCCTCTGTACTTTCATACATGCAGAAGCTAGGCTTTTCACCATGTGAGTCTAAACCAGTGTGTCCAATAGAAATACGATGTGAGCCACACATGTTATTTAGAATGTTCTGGTAGCCACAGTAAACAAGTAAAAAGAAACTGCTGAATAACATTTTAATAACATATTTAATAATGTTTATTTGAGCAATATTTGAGTAAAATATTATCATTTAAGCATGCAATCAATACAATATAAATATTAGTGAGATACTTTACAATTTTCATTTCCTACTTAGCCTTTGAAGTCTGATGCCTACTTTACACTTAGAGCACATCACAGTTTGAATGAGCCACATTCCAAGTGCTCAGTAACAGTATTTGGCCAGTGGCTTCTGTGTGGGACAATGCAGATTCAAAGTAATCCCTTGAATTCTACAACAGCTTCCTACCAAGTCTTGGTGCTTCTGCTCTTATTCCTCAGAGTCTAAGATTCAGATAATAGTTCAGCTGAACCTTTTAAAATGTAAATTAGATCATGCCACTGCCTTGCCCCAAAAGGCTCCAAGGCTTCCCATTACCAATAAAGTAAAACTCCAAAGTCGTTCTTTGCTCTGATCCCTGGTCACATCCTCGGCATGGTTTTCTACCCCTCCACTCTTTCCAGTATGGTGAGTCTAGCAGGCACAGCGACCTGCCACCCCGATCTCTGAGCTCCTCCTCTTGTCTTTAGGAGCCACACCCTGTAATGGCAGGTCCCTGAGACCTTCTTTAAGTATTGCTCTTGGAGCCTGAAACTAGCCCTCTAGCCTCCCCTGACAGAGTCTAGGGGACTTGACTTCTCCCCTGGTTCCCTGAATTGTAGTCTCATCTCCAAAAAAGATCAGGCGAAGGCCAGGACTTTGCCTGAATTCTCGCCCTTTCCTGTCCTACCTCCCCTGTTCCCTTAGAGCTCCCCCCTGAGAGCAGTTCCTTACTGAATCGCTTGTGAGGGAATCTGGGTCCCCCAACCTAAGCCACTGGCCTTAGGCACGCTCCTAGGTCAGGGCTTCCCTGGTGTTTGTTATTGTTCAGCCTGGAAGTGTCTCCTACCCGAGGAAACGTGGCCTGCTTCTCTCACCTCATTCAGGCGTCCACTGAAACATCACCACCTTCTGAGAAGCCGTCTCGGATGTACCTGTCCATTTCTCCCTGCCTCCTTCTCTCCTTTATTTTTTCACGTAATACCTAACAAACCTGAGATGTGTTATATAAATGGGTTTTGTTGTTGCTGCTGCTGTTGTTTCAACCTGTTTCCTTCACTGGAACATAACCTTCATGAAAGAAACAACTTTGTTTTGTGGACAGAAGCCCAAATACTCAGAGGTGTGCTCACAGATGCTAATGAAAGTTTGTTAATAGATGGATGCATGAATAAACTGAGGAAGAGGGGATCCAATTAGCCAGTCCAATTCTGGAGTTCACACTCCATGTATTTAACAAGTCTAATCGTCAGTGTTTTAGGTGGAGTGTTTGCCACTATTAGTTTGTACACATGCTCTTGAGCTAACCTTCAGCATCATTCATGAGATAAGCCTAGTGCAGCACACTTGCCCAGCCCCTACCTCTGGAACAGGGAAATGGCTTTCTGTCTTGGGGAAAAGAGAGCAGGAGTAGGCATTATTATCCCCAAACCCCACCAGCTATTAGGAACCTTAGCTTCTTACTTTCCAAGCCCAGGTGGGACTCCAACCAGCAGTGCAAACAGCATTTACCAAATGTCAGGCTGAATACCTGAAAACTCAAGTTAAACAAACAAAATAAATACAAAATGCCTAGCACAGCTCCTGGCACATAAGATGCCCTCTTTTGCCAGTAGCTATAATTATCATGGTCATTATTTGCACTCTGACATCTTACTTAACACCTGAGTCTGTAACTCAGTTATATCAATGTGAAAGAATGAGGTCTGGTGGGAAACAGCAGTGAAACTCAGAGGGAAGCTGATAAAATATGCAGCGCCACGTTTCCCTGTGCTAAGAATGGACCACTATATCCTGCCCAGCAGAGGCGAGAAGTAACAATGAAGGGGAACATATGATTTCTCTGGAGGAAAAGAATTATCATCTCTGTGGCTTTTGTAACAAGGCTGTTCAATAAGCTTTGCTGGTAGTTTGCAGCCTGTCCGAAAATACTAGCACATTCTTCCAGTGCCCCAGCCAATATTGCTTTTGGAATAGAGATTATTGGCCAATGTGAAAAGACGACTGAAATAGCTTAGAAATGAGCTTTCTGCTGTGCTAATCTCCCCAACCTTTTCCTGTTTAATGTAGGGAGCTTACACTCTGTCTTTAAATGTCAATTAGCTTGGGAGTCATTGGTCCACTAAGGAAATGCAAGCAAATAATAAAATGATGATTGCACTAAAATCGTTAATATTAATATGAAAACCACAAGCAACATAGCAAATGTCATGACATTCCTGGGGAAATGAACATCAACCGTGTTCCTGCCCTACCAAGAAATTATGCTTCTGGGAATAAATTCCAGGGCACACACTTTCCTTCAGCCCCTTGGATATCATAGCCCTCGATGTGGTGCCAGAGCCTGGGAGGAACGGTGAAATGGGCAGCTAGAGAGCCATATTTATTGTCCTGTGCTGTCCTATTGCTGCTATAACAAATGACTACAAACAAAAACACATTTCAATGGCTTAACATAAAACAGTTTAATTATCTGACCGTTCTGAATGTGGTAAGTCCAAAATGGGTCATACAGGGTGAAACCTAGGTGTTAGCCAGGCTCTTCTGTAGGCCCGAGGGTCTGGGGACATTTAAGCTTTTTCCCTGCCTCATAGGTCAGCAGCATCTCCAGATGTCTCTCTGTCTGTCTGTCTCTCTCCCCCCTTCTCACTCTCTCCTCCCCTCTTCCCCTCTCTCTCTCTCTTTCTGTCTCTGTCCCTGTGTCTCTCTCTGACTCTCTGTCCCTCTCTGTCTCCTCACCTCTGCTCTGTCATCACCTCCCTTTCTCTGACACTCCCTCTTATGAGGCCTAACTAGATAATCTAAACTAATCTTCTCATCCCAGAGTCCTTAACTTAATCACATCTACACAGTCCCTTTTTCCCAGGAAGGTAACACGTTCACAGGTTCCAGCAATTACAGGATTTGGACTTACCCGGGAACTTTATTCCATCTACCATGTTCTCTCTTATTCCTTCTGCATTTTCTGCTCGCTCTTCTGTGAACTCCCATGCAACACAAAGGAGTCGCCCAAACACCATGCTAAGATACTTTACCAAATTTTAGTTTGGTTTCCATCCGCACTAGGCCGTGTCCCTGCAGATAATCCCAGCCCCAGTGCTGAACCTTTGATCAAGAAAATGCAAGCCTATCAAATCTCAAAACCCGCATTGGCCCAGCTCACCTCGCCAAACCATTTTCAGTAATCTTCCACTAACCACCCCCTTTTTAATTTTCCATTTCCACATATTCCCCTAGTCCCTTTTTCATGTTCCCCTTTTTACTTCTCCATGGTCCCTTTTGTTCCCTCTCTGTTCTCTCTTTTAAAAACCTTACTTACCTTTGTCTCAGTGGGAGTTGAGCTCAATCTATGCTTGAGTCTCTCTCCTTTATTACACTAATCTGAAATCTGAATAAAATCGGTCTTTCCACATTTAACAATTATCCAGCTCAGTTTTTACTCTGGCACTTCTGTCACAGCAAACATCAGGAAAGAAGCTGCTATAAGCCCTTTTTACCTTTGTGTAATTTGGAGTCTCTGTGCTTTTTTATAGAAATATGGGTCAGAGTCTTTGAGATACTGAGAGGTCAGGAAAGCTTACCAGCCTGGCACATTCAGCAGGGGACAGAGTGCTCATACACTTGGCCTCTGCGCCAGGCAAGGGCATGATGTGAGCGAGGTCTTGCAGCAGAATGTCAGAGAAGCTCCATGGAAAAGATGGGGTGTGAGTGGACCCTTGAAAAATTATCAAAATCTTCTTGGTGGGGGCGGGGGGGAATGAAAACAAAGGAAGGACAGAGGAAAGGAAAGACAGGAGAGGTTTTCACAGTGCTCTGGTTCTGCCCATGCACTGAGACAAGAGAACCAGGAAGCAGACGATAAACCTCCTCTAAGCAGATGCCTGAAAAGTCCTCATTTTTCTTTCAAGCATCATTTCCTGTGCTGGTCAGTTACTTTTAGAATCTGCCTCCCCTTATTCTCCTCTGTGCTGTTGCTTACTCTTACTTTATAATGCAATTCTTACAAGGCTACAACAAACGAAGTTGCTTATACTCTTCACCAAGGTACACTGTCTAGGGGCGCTGCCACCACACACAGGGACTAGTGTCTGGGCTCTAGGTCCTTGGCTTTCTTCCTTACAGCATGTGACCAAACACCCTAGGCTCCTAATTACCTCAGTTAAGAACCCAGCACAGCTTTGTTTTGATTGTTAATAGTGTTCGTTACACCTGAAACTCCAGGAATAGAAGGCATGATTGACTCTTGGCCTGTCTTATTCTGCATATATATTTCTTCCATGGCCAGAAACAGAGTAGAATAATAAATATTACAAATGTAGGCATGACTCTCTTCCAAACAAGATTTCCACGGGAGCAAGGTTTACTAACAACCTTCATCCACAAGCAGCACAGAATCAACCTTCAAATAAAACTTTTATAATCCCTTGCAGTTGTACAACCTGACCATCAACAAAGGTCCTAATCATGGGCTGTTGCCTTCTTAATGGGCCAAAGTTACTTCTCTCAAATGCTCTCACATCCAAATGAGAGCTGGCTGTTCATAAAAAGATATGTATTTATGAAGTTTCTTAGAATGTTAACATAGAACCAGATCTGTAAAAAGAGGAAAGATTGTTTATTTTCTTCTAGTACCCAGAGTCTATAAGGGAAAATAATTAAATAAATATAATATCAAACATTTATAAACACACAATGAGCACATAGGAAAATAGTTGCCCAGGTAATCAGGGAAGGTGTTTCAGAAAATGTTACAGTGAAAGTGATTCTTCATGGTTATGTGGTATGAGTTTGCTAGGTATGGAATTTTGAGGGAAGGGTCATCACAGCCAAAGGGAATAGAATTACAAAAGAATAAAAGAGTATGACCTATTTATGTAATGCTAGTGGTTCAGCACTTTGCATTTTGGGTGCGAAGTGTTCTTAATGAGAAATAAAATTAACAAAGGAGAACAGGATGGATTATGAGAAACCCTGTACTGCATATGGGGTTTAAACTTTGTCCTATAGGTGACGGAAAGCTACTGAGAAACTTGACACAAGGAATGACTGTGCCTGGATTTATAACTAACAATGATTGCATTGTCGAGTAGTGTGAAGGATATTGAACAAAGTGAGGCTGAATAATGAAGCAAAGAGACAGAATTCTGGGCTTGTATAATAGTCCCAGCTAAAGCAACTGGACATGGAGACGAATTGATTGTGAAGAATGAAGGAATGGGGAAGATCTTGGATTGAGCTGCTTAGAAACATTGATGCCTCAAGCTGAATGAGAAGTAAAGGTTTCTCCAAAGATGTATTCTACCCCTAACTTATAGAGTTGTTTGGCGTAAGCTCTTATGACTGGCCCTCCCTCAGAGCTATCAGAAGGCTATAACTTCTTATAGATCCCTTGTAAGAGTCAGTCACCTTCTTGATGCTGAAATGGATGGAAATGTTCAGAAAGATTGTCTGGAAAATATTTCATCATTGGAAGTGATCTAACTGTGAAAGTGGCTATTTGGAACCAGCCTCAGTTCTCAAACTCCTTGAAGCCTTTTTCTCTCAAGAAGAAAATGAAATAAGCAATACTAACTTCTTCCCACAGGGTCAAGAATTTTGCAAGAAGAAATGTTGGGAATAGCTAATTCACCTAAGAAAGTGAAGAATAGCAGAGATGGCGGTGATGCATGAAACCATGACTTCTAAAACTGAAACAAGATTGGAATGGAATCTGACTGGAGTGCAGTCTTCCAGTGGCCTGAAAATGTGAAATCCTCTGATTTTCTGGTGATGGAGACAGACAAAGGGGAGAAAAGAGATTGGCCAACTGAGAGATACAAAGACTTTTCCTGACCCCTTTAAGTTATGTGTGTTTATTTCAAAATGGTAAATAACTAAATCTCAGAGCTAGGTCATCGCTTAGAGATGGGCTTCTCTAAATATCATTTTGTAACAGAGAAAATAGGAATCTAGAAGACATTAAGAGATTTGCCAAAGATCAAACAGCAATTTGAAGGTAGAAACTGGTTGACTCACATGATGGCCAGAGTTTGAAAGACTTGAGTTAGCATATAACTGAATGAAATTGAGTAGTATTCGTTGTATACTTGCTCTATGCAGGGATGTTTCCCAAGCATAAGACATCTCAAGTATCAATAATAAGTTCAGGTCAGCCCTAGAATAATAAAATATTCATGGATAGGTTGAGTATAGTAAAATTTTTATTACTTATATTGGTCTTTGTTAAGACTCTATTAATCAGTTCCTCACCTATTTTCTCTGCAACAATAACTTAAACCCTTCAAACATTCTGCAGTACCTTCTGAAATTACAATATTATTATTACTATCATCACTGCTAATGTTTATTTAGAGCTTTCTACATGGCAGGCACAGCACTAAACATTTTTAACTCACTATCTTATCCTCACAATCATCTTATGAGACTGGTATTCTTATTATCTCCAGGCTATAGAACAGAAAAGTTAAGCTCAGAAATAAGTAATGAAACTCTCAATCTTGCAAATCAACACAGACCAAATGGAGAAACCAAAATTTTCCTTCCATCTGGCAGTTACAAGGTGGTACTATCACACCCCCTGCCAGAGCAGTCTCTGAGAAAGCCAATTCTTATTTAAATAAGGCCCAGAGTTTAAAACATATTCTCTGGATTTTAACTGAAAATTGCTCATCATACCAAGAACCAGGATGATCTCAAACTGAATAAAAACCAATAATGAAGGGATGCCAAAATTGAGATGATAGAAATGTTAGCATTGTGTAACTGTTAAAGCAGTACTAATAAAAATATTAATGGGCAATTACAGTCTTGAAACAAATGATAAAAGATAAGGTCTCAGCAAAGAAATAGAAAGTCTTCACAAATAAATAGAAGATTTAAATGATAATTTTAGAACTGAAAAATACAATAAGTGAAACAAAAAATTCAGTGGATAGACTCAGTAGAATGAAGGAGACAGAGGAAAGAATAAATGAATGGAAGACAGATTAACAGAAATTATCCAGTCTAAACAATAATCTAAAAAATTGTAAATAGAACCTCAGGGATTGTGGAACTATAATAAAAGATTGGACATTTGTAATTTTTGATATTTCAGGCTTAAATCTGCTATTTTATTTTCTTTTGTTTTTACTTTGTTTTAGCTTCTCTGTTTTCTTTTTCTTGCTTTCATGTGGATTACTGAACATTTCTTAGGATTACAATTTGATTTATCTATAGTGTATTCAATTATATCTCTTAGTGGTTTCCCTAGGTATTATATTACATAAATATAAGTTATTACGGTATAGTAGTGTCATTATTTTACCAGCTTAAGTGAAGTATGGAAAGCTTATCTCCACTTAAGTCACATTACCTTCTTTTTACAATTGTTCTGAATTTTTTTCTACCTAAGTTTAGAAACACAGCAGACAGTGTTAAAATTTTTGCTTCAACCGTCAAACTTAATTTAGAAAATGTAATGGGAGAAAAACTTTTGTCTTTACCCATATTTTTCCAAATGCCTGGAAAATCTCCAAACAGCTGGGACATAAACAACACACACATAAATAGTCCATGGGTCAAATAGGGACTCAAAGACATTTAAAAAGTACATTGAACAAATAAAAATGAAAACACAATATATCAAAATTGTGGGACACAGCCAGCCAAAAAAAAAAAACTAAGAAGGAAATTGATAGCATCAAATGCATATTAGAAAAGAGGAAAAGTTAAACTAAACCCATGAAAGCAGAAAGGAAAAAATAAAAAGTAATAGCTGAAGTCAATGAAATTGAAAACAGAAAAAAAATACAGAAATCAATTAAACAAAGAGCTGGTTTTTTTAAGATCAATAAAATTTGCAAACTTCTAGCAAGACTGACAAAGGAAAAAAGAAAGAAGACAAAAAATTACTAATATAAAAAATAAAATAAGGACATATCTAAGGAATATGTAGACATCATCAAGATAATAAAGAAAGACTACAAACAACTCTAGACACATAAATTTGATATCTTAGACAAAATGAGCTGCTTCCTTGAAAAACATAAATTATCCAGTATGAAATAGATAATTTGTAGAACTCTATACATATTCAGGAAATTACTTGTACAATCTAAGAGCTCACCAAAAATAATTCTGTGCACTCATTTGGTTTCCTGGAGAATTCTACAGAACATTTAATGAAGAAATAACACAAAGTCTACATAATCTCTTTAAGAGAATAAGATAGGAGGAAACACTCTCAATTGATCTTATGTAACTGATATTGCCTTCAATGAAGGAAAGATAGACTTTTCAAAAAAAAACCATGCTGTACAATTTTGTATCTAGAAGCAACAAATATACCTCAATCTAAGTCTTACATTTTGTACAAAAATTAACCTAAAATAGATCATGGAATTTAATAGAAAATGTAAAATTATACAATATTTAGGAAAACAATAGGAGACAATCTTTATAAATTAATCAATGTGATCCATCATACTAATAGGTTACACAGAAAAATCACATGATCATATCAATGCAGAAAAATATTTGACAAAACTCAAAACCCATTCATGTTTGTAAAAACATCTCAAAAAATTGGAATACAGAACTTTCCCTATTTGATAAAAAGCATCTATAAGGAAACCTATAACGAATAGTATACTTAATTCTGAAATACTGAAAGTTTTCCCCCATAAGCTTAGCAGCAAGGCAAGGATAGTTGCTCTCCCAAAGCCAGAAATACTAGCCAGTAGAATAAAACAATAAAAAATAAAAAGCATGTAGATTAGAAAAAAAAAAGTACAGAATGGGGGGAAAATATTTACAAGCTACATATACAATAGTGTATCTAGAATATATAATGAACTCTCAAAACTCAATAGTAAAAAAGGAAACAGTCCAATTAGAACATGAGAAAAAGTCATGAAGAGACATTATTTTTTTTAAAAAGATATTTGGGTGGCAAATAAGTACATGAAAAAATTCAAAATCATTAATAATTAGGGAAATGAAAATTAAAACCACAATTAGATATCAACTAAATCCTGTAAGAATAGCTTTAAAAATAGTGACATCAAGGAGTGGATGGGCTACAAGACGTTGAATTAGTCTTATATTGCTCTTGAAAATGTAAAATAGTATAGTCACTCTGGAAAAATTCGGCAGTGTTCTTAAAAAAAAAATTCAACTACCATATGACACAGCTTTTGCACTCATAGTCATTAAACCAAAGAAATAAAGGCTTGTTTTCATACAAAAACAGGTACGCTAATGCTTATAGCAGTTTAATTCATAATGGCCTAAAACTGGAAATAACCCAAATGTCCCTCAACAGGTTAATGCTTAAAAAATAGTGGTGCATCCATGTCATGGAATACTACACAGTAATATGAAGGAACAAACTACTGATACATGCAACACTCTGAATATGGTTGAATTATACCCAGGAAAAAAAAAGCCAATATGAAAAGATTATATACTGTATTATTCCATTCATAATTTTTTGAAATTCTAGAAATAGAGAACAGAGTAATGGTTACCGGGGGTTAAAGTGAAAGTAGTAGATCTACTCTATATCTTTACCATATGAACTCAATATCTTGGCTGTGATACTGTCATATAGTTTTGCAAGATGTTATGATTGGGAGAAATTAGAAAAAGGGTACATGATGTCTCTATTATTTCCTATGATTTCATGCTACAGCTACAATTATCTCAAGCTAGCAACAATAATTAAAATTTTTTTATAAGAATGTGTATCATAATTCCATGAAAATTCATAATCTGCTTGCAACATATGTTCTATATTAACATGGACAGGTGTTTCCCACTGTGATCTGCAGGGTGTTAGTAGCTCTTATGTAGGAGAAGGAATTTGTCATCATGTGCATCTGGAAGATGCAGGCTTAAGTATATTTTTTCCAGGAATTCTCAGAACCTTTATTATACTTATCTTATGGTTTTTCAAGTAATTGATAGAATAAACATCATTCTTCCTAATTTCTTGTTCATTGAGTCTTAGCTTTTATCCTTCTCCCAAAAACACATGCTCAATATCAAAATAAAATTTATGACACTGGTTCCATGGAATGTACTTAATAAAAAGCCATTGTCTACAGAATATGCTATTTGTTATTCTTGTTTAATAATGGAAGTGAGAACATTCTAAGCAGAGGCAGTTACTTATGAGAAGACACAAAAACACAAAATAGTATAGATTTCTGAGGGCAAGACCGAGGGCATGGGAATGTGCAGAGGGCTTGAGGGAGGTACATCTGGAAGAGTGTCAAGTGGCCAGATGGTGAAGGGATTTGAGTGCCAAGCCAGGGAATTTGAACTTGTCCTTGGAAGCCATGGAGTCTCTACCTAGACCCACAGGCCCATCCTTTTTGTTCTTCAAATGAGACCATTGATGCTGAATAATAGCAATGACCCATTTAACTATAGCTGCCTAGATTTGACTCCATGAATTCTAAAAATGGAAGTAGAATTTACAGACTATAACATTAACCTTTGACTTCAGTAATTATGAAGCATATGTAGATAAACTTAAATTCAAACCCTGCTTCGCACTTATTTACAGGATCGTATGTGGACCAGTAGCTGTGAAGTCATTCTTCCTCAAAGCTCCTTATTTTGCAGATGGGCCAACCACTCCAGAATAACAGAAAGAAGGGGAAAAAAAAATCCAGTCTTCTGTCTCCCAGCACAAATTTATTTGCATTCTCCATCCTAGCTTGGCCTGCACACAAACGTAACCCCTAGAGGAAGATAGCCTTGCACCTGAACTTCTGGGAGAAGAGGCAACTCTGGGGTTAATTAAAATCCTACACACTGATTAAAAGCACCCCTTGCACTTCAGGCTCAGTTATGAAAGCTTTTCATCACACGACCTCCGTTAGAAAAATTCAGTGCGCAGCTCCCATTTGCAACCTGTAGTTTGAGAACAAAAGAACAGATCTGTCAGGAGGGGGGAAAGATGGGGACTGGCAGCAGAGATTGTTTTTCTGTGGCTTCAGTGTAAAATAATCTGGTTTGAATTGTCGTAAAGTACAAAAACAAATGGCATTCGGCCGTAGATCTTAACTCACAATGTCAAAAAAAATGTTATTTTCCCTTACAACTCAACAGAGCATTATGTTGGCAGCTGGGCCCCATTACTGGAGTCCCCACAAGGGAAATGTCAGGTCAGGCATTATTTACAGTCCCAAGTTTACTTTTTTGCAAAGGACTTTCCATGGCCCTGTCCACATTGCAAGTGACAGGCCTTCAAACTAAAGTCATTTACACTCTGTCCTATCACATTCTAATCTTGTAAGCTTTTCTATCTTAGCATTCCCAATATCAGAGACCATGATAATTCTTCTCAACCAAAACTGCACTTAGAGTATTGGAGATTGCTGTTAATGTAGTCCCTGACAAGGAACAATGTGCACGGGCTAATATTAATTTATCCAATATTATTATTAATGTTCAAAAACATATAGGAATAATTGCAAACTGGTCCCTGCCAAATAATGGCACCAGATGATTTCAAACAAGCCAGAAAGGAGACATACACTTTACAGGCTATGGCACCCTCATGTCTGCCCACAAGACTGTCTGGACATACAAAGTCTGAGAGTTTTCTTTGCTCTGTTTTTATCCAAGTTTGACCTCCTTAGATAATGAGGCTGATTGATAAGCTTCTCCTAGGAGAGCCAAGTTTCTGACATAGGCTATGTCTTTATGAGAATGTTAGAACTAGGTTTTCTTGAATGTCATCTCTCTCTCTCTCTAAGGTCTTAATTCCACATAGCCCAGATATAGTGGGGAAAATATGATTAGTGATCAGAAACAGCTACGTTCAAGTCCTTGCCTGTAGCAATGGTTATCTTGAGACAGCTATTTTAAACCTTTTAAAGCTATTTCCTCAGTCATGCAATTGAGATAAGAAATGACAATTTTGGTAAATTTTTGTAAATATATGAAGTTATGTTTGTAAAACTCTGACTTTACAGGGAATGCTCAATAAATATCCAGTGTTTTTCCTCCATCCATATTACCCTGAAGGAAACACTTTCAAGCCGTTTTGCCTGTAATTCTTCTTATATCTATATTGTTTATATGCATTATTTAGGTAGTACATCATGAGCTTCTTGAAGACAAGCGGTTCCTTGGTAAATGATGCAGTGGATGTAAATATGTTGTTCCTGCTTAAAACTCAATGAGTCTCCTATAGTAGAAGCTCAATAAATCAACTAATTGAAGGAATTAGAACTATTCCATTTCTATTCTGTGCTTTGAGTTCTGAGATCTCTGAAGGTAGAGACAGTGTCTTTTGTATCTTTGTACTCCCTATTCCTAGCACAATGGTTTGCATATCCTTGGTGGTGAATAAATGTATTGCCATGAATAAAACTTACTTGATATCTTTTAGTTCACTTCCACAATCTCTGGTTCTGTGTGGGATATACAGAAAGTGCTGAAGAAAGCTCAGAAAATCACTTTATTTAATGAAACTGACAGAAATTCTCTGGGAAGCCACAAAGCTTATTACCCAAGTAGTGTGTCATTTGAGAGTTATGTGGACGCACCACCTTCATTTCTCCTATCTTCAAACATACTCAGCTTATGTTGCTTTAATTTTATAGACTAGAAGACAGCAAGGCCAAAATACACACTCGGAGTCGCAAGTAAAGCCTTCTTCACGTGGCTTGCCACACTCTTCCTTATTGTTCTCCCAGTGGCTTCATCTCCCAGAGCAGCTACTTTAAACTGCCCTGCATTCCAGCCACACTATTTGCTCTTGAACCTATGAACCTGTAGAAGCAATGTCAGCGGCCTGCAGTACACTTGTCATCTCTGCCTTCCAGAGAGCCCTGCTCCTCCTGCAGAACTCAGTAGGAGCTGCATTTCTGTGAAATAGTTCCCCAGATTCCTAAGCAGAGTCAGACAGGGTCCCTCCTCTCTCTATCCGTCATGACCCCACATCACACTTATAAGCTCTTGTCACTTCATAACCTGCTCTGGAATAAAATCATGAACTAATAACAAACTTTATTTCTCGGGCATAGCAGTTCCTAGTACATAGAAGATGCTTGGTAAGAATTTCCCCAGTTCCGTGAGGACGCCTAAGTAAGCAGGCAGAGGAGGAAAGAGAAGCTGTCTCAATAAGAAAAAGAACATGTAAATAAGGGATACATTTTAAAGTGATGAATTTCCCAAATGCTTTAATTCATTACATTGGCCCTGTATTGATGTGAAATAATGAGATAAATATATACTACTTATCAATAGATTCACTTTTCCAAGTAATGACCTCATTATTCTTCAATAAACTCCTTAATTTAGGGAAAAAATTCTTAAACTTGATTTCCTAGCAAATTTCATACTTTGAAATTAAAGTTCCTTTTCCAGAAAAGCTTCCTAGCCTGCTTGTAAATATTTTACCATGGCAAGATGGAAACCAGAAAGCTTTTTTTAAAAAAAGGTTTTATTTATTTATTTTTAGAGAAAGAGGAAGAGAAGGAGAAAGAGAAAGAGAGAAACATCAGTGTGTGGTTGCCTCTCATGTGCCCCCTACAGGGGATCTGGCCCGCAGTCCAGGCACGTGCCCTGACTGGGAATCGAACCAGTGACCCTTTGCTTCAGTCTGGTACTCTACCCATTGAGTCACACCAGCCAAGGCAGAAAGGTTTCTTTAAAAAAATGCCATATAAAGGAATCCACCCAAAAAAAGAAGGAAAGAAAGAATAAGGAACAATAGGAAGAAAGAAAGAAAAAGGAAACAAAGGAGGAAAGAAAGAAAGAGAAACCGTTGTGTCCGTAGTTAACTTTTACTCCCGTACATGGTTTTAAAAAAATCTCCAAACCACTCAAAGAGAACTCAATCATACTGTAATTTCCAAGTTCCTAGGGCTAGTGCTTTGTCAATGATCTGAGGTCCTCTCTCTCACACCCCCGTTCCGTGCGTCATCTTCAGCTCGGAGCACAGGAGCAATGGGATAGCACTTTTTTTCCTGTCTTTGACATTTCACTTCTCAACTTTAGAAACCTGACTGTAGTTGGATTAAGTTTAAAGATGATGTCAGCTTTTCCACGACTTCATGAGAAAAACATGTCTCTCCTGAGTTTAAATAAGCTTAATTGTGGTTACCCTTGTGTTAATTTGGGAAATTCCTGGATTCTTTTGCAGACAGAGGGAAACAGCAGTGTCCTACTGTAGATGATAAGGAGGGGAATACTGAGTGCTGTGTGTCAGCTGGCAGCGGTACGTCTTCATAAGGGAATTAAGATATGTTAGAGAACGAAAAGTTGAACTGGAGATTGCAGAGATGTTTTAGACTGTATTTTTGTTGGAAAAATGAAAAGATAGTCATTTTAGTGGGTACTCTATCCTTAGCATCTAAAATACTGCATATAGTAATTGCTCAACAAATATTTGTTGAAAAAATAAGTGGATAGGTGATACTGTCTCACCAGGTAGAGGTTAGTATATACGACCGGTAGGAACTTCATAAAAAGGGAACCTTGTATAACAATGGAAGGTGTCCTTTCATTTTAACACCAGAAAAAAAAAAAAGCTTTTGATGAGTTCAAAGATGAACTATATCTCTTCTCCCATAACATAAAATTGCTAGAAGTATTGAAGAAGGCTTAATGCAAAGATCAATAAAGGTCATTGCCCTCCTTGCCCACCCCTCCTCTGCTCATAAACATCACTTGCCCCACTAAATAGCTCTGTGACCTTAGGCATATTCCTTAAAATCACTGAACCTTAGTTCTCTTTTTGTATGTGGGAATATAGGGCTCTTTCTCTCTGCACCATTTGCTTCTCCCCAATCTCTCTTTGTGAGATTTTGAAGGTAGTGACACATCAGTGCTATGTTATGAGACATTATTAATCTAGTACCAGAGTTTCATTTATACTCTCATCGAGCCAGGCTAAAGAAGAGAAGACCACTGTGAGAACGAAAATGTCTTTGCTCAGTAAATTTCAGTACGCTATGCACAGATCAAAATACTTACAGTAGGTAATAGCTAATTAACATTAAATATTTTATGATTACTATAACCTAGAATGAAGGATAAAAGTAAATAATTGACAAATATACTTAGTTTTTGGGTAATCTTATCCTATGGAAGACAAAGAGGATCAAAAAAGTAAGAAAGAAAGTCTGTAGAGGATTCTGGTTATGATCCACCTTAAAAGAAAGTTTCAAAAGAAGGTAGCAGCTGCCTCGCTATTGATGTCCCATTGGCCAAGTCCAATATTGACATTACATAGTTAAGAATACAGCTCTAAAGACTGAATTATATTTAGGCAATTAAAACCAGACCAGCTGAGTGATGTGAATGAATATTGTCCTCTAGGGCCAAGATGTAGTTGTCATCAATCATAAACAGACATATAAGCCCAGGATAGAGTGAACCTTTGCAAAAAATATTTATGTCGGTTACTATGTGCTTGGGTTTGTGGGATATGTCTATTTTTTTCCAACAGTTAATGACATGTATTAATGTGCTTGTTAACTCTTTACTGGTTTTTTCTTTTCTTTTCTTCTCTCTCTCTCTACCTCCCTTCCTTATGATGACCTGTTCCCATATGTTTTTCCTACCTATCCCCAGTTAACATGCTTAGATTTCTACCTTATTTTCATTCCTGGATTTGGATTTTAAAAACTTTATAAAAAATCAGGATAATCCTTAACTGCTTAGTTGTTTGACTTCACTGTTCTTTGTTGGTATTCAATTCTAGCCCTGGATTTCAAAATAACTTTTTAAATTTTATCTTCAACTGATATGCTAGAAATAGTGAATAAAAATCTTTGGAAAGATTTCAGAGTTCTGGCACCCAATCCAGGGAATATCAAAGTTGTTTGTCCTTTAGTGAATCAGTCTGCGCCATCTAGTTCTCAAGTTAAATACAAGTGGGGAAGGCAGTTTCTCAATAGTTCTCCGTGGGGCTAGGAGGAAGGATTGCACCCCCACTCCTCCCAGGGACACAGACATCTTCAGTTGTAATTTTGGGAAGGAGTGTTACTGGAATATGGTAAGTAGAGGCTAGGGATACCACTTAACATCCTACAATGCACAAGGGGGCCCCCACAACAAAGAATTATACAACCCAAAATGTCAACAGTGCCAAGAGTGGGTCTCGCCTGTGCCTCGCCTAACTACAGCAGTAAGGAAAGCCCCAAGTTCAACCCGCAGCTCTGCTGTTCCTACAACAGATGAGGAATCTGAGATCCGTTTCATTTGACCCAGGGCAACTGAACTGACACAGCTAAGACTCATCCCAATCCCAGCATTCCAATGACCCCATTTCTAATCATAATGAGCCATACCTACATCTCCTATGGGGTAAAAAAGGGGTCCCCAAACCCTGGGGGGAGGAACAGGGCTGCACAACAGGAGGTACACTGTGGGCCAGCCAGCAAAGCTTCGCTCTCTGGCATTACTGCCTGAGCTCCGCCTCCTGTCCTCCCTCCACCTCCTGGTCTGTGGAAAAATTGTCTTCAACGAAATTGGTCCCTAGTGCCAAAAAGGTTGGGGACTACTGGGGTAAAACATGGTTAAAAGGCACAGGCATCGAGCAATTTAAGAAACATTGTTTCTTGATTCACTTTTCCAAGTAATGACCTCATAATTCTTCAACTTAATACCTTTTCCAGGCTAAAAAGAAACTCCCTTGGGATTTTTCAGTGCTTTATATCTCAGCATGATTTCATTTGTGATAATCTCATAAGAATATTCCTAGATGGGGAAAGAGCAGAAGAGGAAAGAGAAAGTAACAGAACCAAGTCTCTGAGAAGAAAGAAGAAATACTAACAGTGAACTTTATCAACTTTTGCCTAGAGCCAACCTAACACATTTAACAGCCATATTTATATTCGCTTTTATTTATTTATCAAACTCTTTTCCTACTAAGTGAAAATCACTCTCCTAGGTACCAGAAGTAAAACAGAGTGGATTAAGGAATGATTACAAGCGTCTGGGACTTTACAGCTAAGAAGGCAGCCTGTGTCATGTCATTTAACTAACACGATGATAAGACAGGAAAAAGAATGCTTGCAAGTGACATGTACTCAACACTCCCAGGGAGTAGAGAGATTGACTTAATGGGGAAATGGTGGGAATGAGAAAGAATTCTTTCAAGATATTACCTTTAAACTGGATCTTTTAAACTTAAGCAGCAAAGAAAAGGAATTTTGAAGCCAAAGGAGTACCATACCTAACCATCCATTCAGCATCTTACTAACATTCTGTGTGCTCTTTTTTGAGCCCCAAGGATATAGCAAAGAAGACATAGTCCCTGACTCAAGGACTTTTCTGCCTCATAGAAGCCATTGGAGAAAACAGTAATTGACTATGAAATGGCGAGAAGGGAACAAAAATACTAGGTTAGCTTATTTAGCTCTATTCAAATGGCCCATCAAGTCTATTCTCTATAGATGCTACTTCTTAGGTTATATTTTCATTTTTTTTCAATAAAGTTAAATAAAGAAGGAAGCCTACACAGGCATCCTTTCTTATTCAGATACTTTTTCTCTTCCTCTGCTCTTTCCACTTTATGTTTGGGCTACAGAGGTGAAGACCCCTCTAGAGAATGTTTTCTAATCCTTCTTTGTCCAGATGCTATCCACCATACACTCTTATGATTTAACCTGGAGAAACTATGTTCTTTGGAGTACCCCACATCAGGCTCCTGTTGTGTGGGTACTACTCCCGAGTAGCAGCTTCTGACTGCGTTGGTTCATGGCTTGTTTCCTTGAGATCTCCTCTCTCCTAATGCTTGGCAACATCACAGAAGTCACCATATCGCTCTTTGAACTTTAGTTTTCCTACCGATGAAGTGAAGAGAACTAGATGTCCTTCAGAGGAAAGGGAATTGTTTTCTCTTACGTGAGCATGTGTGTGTGCATGTGGAGGAATAGTGGTTGCTCCAAAAATTAGAAAACATCAACGCTGACCCTGGCTGTACTGTTACTTTGTGTTGGGCGAATTATGTTATGCCTTGTAACGCCTGGGTCTTCAACTTAAGGGAAAATACATGAAGATTAAATGTAAAACTGGCCAATTATATAATCAAATAAGCTAACTTGGTTAAGGGAGAAGAGTAGAAACAGGTCAGTTGACTATTTGACTGAATGACTGATTATGTGACTCATTTGACCAAACTAATCAGAACCATGCATCTAGTAGCCAAGGGTGTGTGCACATATCAAAACAACTTCAGAAAAGGACTCAGAAACATCTGCACATTTGGGTTAATGTAGGCAAAATACGGTTGACTAAATGCTTTGATATCTTTTAATCCCAGTTGAAATTCTTAGGAAAAAAAAAGAAAAACAGTACATATAATGAACTCCATGGGCTTTATTAAGCTTTGGAGAGGAGACAAAATTGTCTCTACATATTTATTTAAAATTTTTGATGTCCTTTCCATGATCCAAATATGAACTCAGTCATTCGTGTTCTTGTTTTTGTCTTTATATGAGAGCAAAGGGACCGTGACAATAATAAAGACAATGAGGAAGAAGCAAAGAGAGAGAAGCCCCCTCCTTTTCTTTCTGCTCCACTTAGCATGTCTTATCTCATTCTCATTACTTTGTTTTCTCTCTCCCCACCCCTTCTTCAGACTAACTTTCGGGATTGCATTTCTTGTGGAAAAAAAATAATCATCTCTCTCTTTAGACACTTTTGTCACGAGCATGTGTTCATGATATAGTCTTTCTTGTAAATCAGCCAGGCTCGGCTAGCTGCCTGCTGAGCAGCCCAGCACCAAGGAATAGACAAGAGTCACACACTGTAACTATGCTATTCACTCAGCTTTTATTGAATGCAGGTTCACTCAAAGCAGAACATCACCATACATTAATATCCTACTCCCACTCTAACAATCTAAGAGAAACATAACACACACACATAGCAATCAATAGCAGATAATGAACCCAAGTCCCAAAGGCACAGTCTGCAGGTCCAGGAGACAGCATGGTGGGCTAGGGCGTTGTCACCATCTTGCAAGGAAGGATCTCTGGAGCCAGGTAGCAGCAGGGCAGGAGAAGTCCTCAGTCCAGCAGCACAGAGCCTCCAGCGGCTGATGCGAAGGGAGATCAGCATGGCATAAGGCAGCATTCTACTGCGTGGAGCTCAGTTGTCTCAGCAGTGGTTTGGTACCTGCCTCAGTTATATCTTGAAACTGGTATGCTCCACCCTTCTGGGTCTCTTGATAAGTGTCTTGGCTTCCCTGATGGCAAGTAGGGAATTTCCCCAAGAGCCTACCTATGGGTGGTCCTGCTCTGCAGACATGGCCATTCTGACCACATGTGCAGATATCTTGGGTGTGTCTCCTTGCCAGATGTGTCTGGCATGACTTAGGTAGTTCCCCTCTTGAACCAAAGTGTCATGGCTGACTGGCAGCCATCTTGTTAACATGACTGACTCTATTTTGTTTTATATACTTTATACTATCTTTATCAGACAATGCCATTTTATTGGTTCTGCTCTCCACAATTTTCTAAATTCTCACAAAGGCCCTCTGATGGTTCAGCTTGCATTACATCCTCAACATTGATTTAATGATCTCTAATGTTCAACTAGTTTACAGCGTCTGTGACTCTACACATTGTGGTAGAGAAGAGAAGGAAGACTGAGCAGACAACCTAAGATGTTTCTACTACACGTCATTTGGTTACAATGCAAACTCACCATTGAAAAAGAATTTGATCTCCAGTCTTCCTGGCTCTGAAGTATAAGATGCCTTTACCACAAAATGAAGCCATCATGTTTAGCAGTTTGAAGAAAGACCATAGCAGTTTATTTTACATAAGGAGTACCTAGATTTTTTTCAATTAGGAAGACTCAAGATAAATCAAATTTAACAGGCTAGGTATTTACTCAGATTACATGTGTTTGGTTTTCACTTCATGATTGGCATGCTGGTAAGCATGATAATAATGATGATGATATTAATAATGGCAACAATCCACACTTATACAACCCCTACTATGTGTCAGACATTCTCCTAAATTTTTTGCATGCGTCCTCTCAACAGCCCTATCAGGACAGTGTAATCATGTGATCTTTATTTTACAGCAGGGAATACTGAGACACAGCAAAGAAAGAAAAAGCTCTCAGGCATTTTCATCTCAATCATTTTTTGTAGCTCTTAAAAAGAACACTTAATAAAATAATTGTAAACAAGACAAAGTAAAATATGAATATGAATTATTATGGCATAAAAGAAGGCTCTAACAATTACCTCATATACAGGGCTTACAGTTCACAATGTGCTTTATTAAAAACAAAAATCCAACAATCTCAGGAGGATCAGAAAGAATATCCTACCCCCCTCCTTCAATAACATCACTGAACACTGAAGTCACTGTCCCCACATTTGTGAAGGCAATTCTCAAGCCTGTAGTATTGGTTTCTAATGATTTCAGAAGAGGGAAGACATTGAGCATCTGAGTAGTATATTAGTTTTCTATGGCTGCCATAACAAACTACCACAAATTTGGGGGCTGAAATCTATCCCATCACAGTATGGCATCTAAGAGTCTGAAATAATGAACAGCAGGATCACACTCTGAAAGATTGAGGGAAGAAGGCTTCCTTGCCTCTTCCAGCTTCTGCAGGCTCCAGGCATCTTTTGTATTGTGGCTGCATGGGTTTTTCCCTCTCATCGTTGCAAGAGGATCCACTCCTTTACTTTAGGATGATTTTATCTCACAGTCTTTAACTTAAGTACGTCTACGAAGACCTTTTTTCCAAATAAGGTCACATATACAGATTTGGGGTGTTAGGACATGAACATTTGTTTTGGGGACCACCACTCAACCCACTGTAAGTAACCAGGGAAGTTCTTTCAGGTTTTTACAAGAAACTTAGTGGTGTTGAAAACACCATACTAAATAGTTTACTGGTAATGGAGGTAATTCCAGTGTTCTTCACAAAGAATGGCCAGGGGCCATTACCAAATAAAGGACACTGACCTAGGGAAATACAAGATTTTGAGCTAGGAGGAGGCTTATTTCAACCTAATGGAGCGAGAATTGAATAATAGACTTGTAAACTTCCACTTTCCTTCTCTAAAATAAAATACTAACTTTCTTAACTGCAACTTGGAATTGGCAAAACCCTTATTCAAATTAGTTAAAGTCATATGTTTTTGGTTTTCCTTCTTTGACATGCTTTAAAATGTCATTCAGATATGTTGACCGGGCACTAAGAAAAAAAATAAAACTGGGGAAAATGAGTAAAAAGATTTTTAAATGAAAAAAGTGAAATACATTTTAAGGATAAAGACAGATTTGTTTATTACTTTTAATATCAGAACATGCGTTCTCACTTATTGCCTACATTTTTTAGATCATACATTTCTGAGTACCAGAGATCTTAAAATCTTAAAAAATTTTGAATTTAAATCTCAAAATAGCTTGAGTCCTTAGAGGAAACATGGGGTTGTGCTTGGGGGAATATAATAAGACCTTTGAGAAAAGACCTAAAGATTTATCTGAATAGCTCTTGTTCTAAACTAAATGTTTGTGTTCCCCTAAAACTCATAGTTTGAAATCCTAACCCACAATATGATTGTATTCAAAGGTGGGGCCTTAAGAAGCTGATTAGGTCATGAGGGTACAGCTCCCATGAATGTGATCAGTGACCTTATAAAAGACATCCCAAGAGATCCCTCCCTTCTTCCACCCTGTGAAGACACAAGAAGAAGCTTGCCATTTATGAATCAGGGAGTGAACCCTCATCTGCCAACACCTTGATCTTAGACTTCCCAGATTCCAGAAATGTGTGAAATAGATGTCTGTTGTTCATAGACTACCCAGTGTATGGTAATTTGCTATGCAGCTTGAAGGGAGTAAGGCATGTGTAAATATTGAATTAGAATAGTTACATAGTAGTGAGAATTTAGCAAGATGGGAGGGCATTTTGTTCCTTGTCCTAGGGAAAGAGCATTTCCCAAAGTGTGGTATGTAAAACAGCTTCAAAATATTCAGCTTCTTAATTCTAACATTTACACTCCTCTCACTTTACTGTCTCTGAAACTGGGCTACATGTCACACAATGTTAAATGATCATTTGTTAGCCACTAGGCCTTGCTTGGGCAAATTTAGATGTGCATCAATAAGTCATTTTTATTTGATGATTACGTCAGTGGAGCTATTTGCATTTGTTGTACCTCATGTGGCTAAATTTAACTTGGGTCCTCAATTTTTGCTTATAAAGGTTATTCTTCGATGTTACATTGACATGGAACATTTTTATGAAGGCAGAAGACTAAGAGTCACAAGACAACCCAATTTAAGGTGGTAGACATTGCCAAATCTCCTGAAGTAGGCCATAAAATGTTGAAAGCTAAAAGAACTGGTGTGATTTATTTATGCATTGACCTGTCAGAGGCTTCCAGCTCAATTTCAAGAGAAGCTGTTTAACTTCTAGAGATACACACTTAAGTATAAAACAGAAAACGCGGATAAAACTCTAAATGTCTTTCACAGAATATAGAATTATGATATCAATTATGCAGGTGCTAGAGAAGTCAACATGATGAGCACGATTTATGGAATGCAATATGCCAGTGTGATGTTATATTGAATCCCTTAGGATAACGGAAATCTTCCTTTTAGGATTTCCGAAGGTTTATTACCTTATCAAAAGCTCTTAAAGATTTTATAGTAAAAAAAAATCTGTTTAGCTCTGATTTTACCATTGTTTCTAAACATATATGAAATAGTTCACCCCCACTGCTCCCACACTCACGCACTCACATATGCACACTGCTATCGCTCACACTCTCAGACACACACACCAGCCGCTATTGACCAGTGAACATGCCTTAAGGCATGATGCCACAGGAACGGATTATGATAATCTACCTGTTCCTCAAAGTCCCAGATACAATTGGAGGTGAAAAAAATAGACTAAGTCAGAAGACCAGACTACTCTATTTTCATTTTTGCTTTATAGCCATAAGCAGGTCCCTTCCCCTTCTTTTAGTTAATCCCCATCTCTTCAGGAAATAGGTTGTACAAAATAGTCCACAGTTCCCTTCTTACCCTGCCTTTCAATGCCTCCCTTTCAATACCTTTCTATTAGATGGGAAATAGAATATCAGCTTTGGTTTAAAAAAAAACAACTTTCCTCATTTATACATCTTTTCATAAAACTTAAAACCACAACTTATTCTGTGGATTTTAAGAATAATACATAAATATATTTGATACTTATTTGCTTTTAGACCCTTAACCCTGCCAATGCCGCATTCGGAGAGTACCATGCCAGCTGTCGTAAGGAGAGCTGCGAAATCCAACGTACCACCTGGTGTTCATTTCTCAAGTTCCTTTCACGAGCTGACCTTATGCTTTTCATTGAGTAGAGTCACCTGAGGCCACAGAAGGGCTCTTGAATTCCTGGACCCATATTCCTCATTTGTGGTAGTGGTTTGGATGGTGGTGGTCCTCCTTTTTCTTTGTTTTATCATCATCATTACCATCTTATCTCACCTCCAACCCATGTATTGCTTCTTGTAAGATTTGATCTCCTATTCCCCTGCTAAATACTTAAGGTGCTTCCTATACGTCCAGAGATGAAGTCCAATCTTTTTGCATGGTGTATCAAACCGTCTGTGATTTGTCAGACCCTTTATAGTTTAGCGGGCCTTTTTTCCTCTCCATCCTCACCTCTTACCATTTTCTCACCAACCACTACACATTTCAACAGTGAATGATCTTTGTTCAGTTCTTTGAATGCGCCATGCTCTTTTTTATCTCTGTGCTCTGCACCTGCTGTTCCTTTATCCAAGGAAGTTGACTTCCCCCACCTCCCTCCTCCCATTGCCTCCATTTGGTTACAGTTTTAATATGGCATCATTATTATCCTAGACGTAAACCGTCTGGGAAGATGCACGTTGCCTTGACAGCCAACACTGCATTTGGTGGCCCTCCTGTCAGCTCCCACAGCTTCCCGTGCTTTCCCTGGCACAGCCCTGTCAGCAGTTGGCTGTAATTGCCTTCCTTTCTGTGTATCTCCCACTGAACTTCAACCTCTGAATGGCTTTTGCAGCTGGATAATTTCAAATGGTATAAGGGTCTCACGAAACTCCAGAGCTCTGTTCAGCCATGTGGCCAGGCCTGAAGCCCACTGTCCGAAGCACAGATAGGAGAAAATGAGGGATACAACCTGTTCGGCATCATTATGAGTGGCATGGTCTTTTCCATTCCACCAATCCAGCGTGATAGCAAAACAGAGGTACAATAACGCACTGGACCCAAAGCCCAAACGGCCATGGCAAATGTCATTTTTGGGAAATGACACCCAGTTGCCCAAGGAATGGTTACACTCCAGAATACTCTTATCTAGCCTGGAGATCTAAATTTCTCTTTACTGCACTAGCTTTCCTCTTGCTCACATGTCGGCCGACCACCTGTTTGCTGGCCTGGACAGTGAGTTTCTCCCTCAAACACAGCTTTCTTCTTCCTTTTGAGCCTGTGAATGAAGATAAATTTCTGACACTCTCTAATTTCACAACCATAAGGCACCACGTATGAAGGTTACTTGATTTAGAAAGCAAAAATTTTTTTTGTAACTACAGCTTATTAATTTACTCATGTAAAAGTAATGATACAAATTGTGACTCTGAGTTCACTACAATGTAGGCACCTTGAATATGCTACAAAAGTTAATTCTTTCAAAAGCCCTGGCAGTAGCTATTATTGTCCCCATTTCAAAGATGAAGAGACGGAGGCCCTCGGTTGCTTAATGGCTTGCCCATGGCCACGCAGCTGGTAAGTACCAGAGCTGGCGTTAGAAAGCACATCTCTGATTCCAAAGCCTGTGGTCTTGCCACTCCACGATCTTTCTTAATGTTTCAGAACAGGGTATTCAGTACTTGCAGAATCAAGAAAGAAAAATAATTTGTTTGGAAATAGGCTTTTCATCTGCAGTGGAGTAAAGTAAAAAAGACTCTCTCTAAGCCAACTGTTCTCACCGATCCTTAAAGTTAGAGGACTGGCCAGCAATACCATCAATCCAGGTACATCTGTGGTCCTGGGGTCAGGGGGGCTCACTGTCCCCACTTCTGAGGAACATCCTCTGAATAGCCCCACCCCCACCCAGGCAGTTCTTTCACCGTCACATTCTAGGGGCTGCAGAGCAATGGACCTGCGGTTAGGCTGACCCGAGTTTGAGTCCTGACTCTGCCTCTTAACGCTCAAGTGAATCGGATGACAGCTAAGTCACTCCATCTTATGAGGAGGAGGTGGGGCTCTCATAGGTTAGAGACAGAGCCACATTAGTGAAATCGTGCCTGTGAGAGACCCTAGAAACTCAAAGTTCTGAGCATACATAAGGCGGTATTATTGTACCTTCCAAACCAGTAGTCAATAAAAATTTAAGACACTAGGATGCCACGTAGACATGTCGTATAAATTGTGAGCTCTTTAGGGAGGGAGGCATGGTCTCATGGTGTCTCTATGCTCCGCCTGAGACCCAGGGCCTTAAACAGAAGAGCAATTTCACAGTGATTTGCTCCTCAAGACCTGCCTGGTAATGACACAGCCCCCACCTCCCAAGCTGGAAGGGAGCCATCTCTCACTGCTCTGGAAGTTCTTGCTGTCTGAAATCCTCATCTGCACTTGGAATGTGCTGCTTAGTTTGTTTTAATGTTATTTTCTATGACGTGCATACTAATATTAACAGTGAACATTTATTGTGTTTAATTTGTGCCAAGCAAGTTATAGTGTACAGACATGATCTAATTTAATTTTTATAGCTACCTCATATCTTATTATACAATAGATGTTGCCAATTTTCTGTGTTGGTAAACTGAGAATCAGAGATGGCAACCCTCCTCTGGGGGGTTCATCAGGACTCACTGACAGAGAAGGACCTGAATTCAGGTCTCCCGGTCCCATCATACCTCATGCTGGTGACTTTGCTAAATTTTGACTTTCAAGGGAGAGAACATCGCTTAGCCTTGATTGTCTTCTCTAAGGAACCAGAACCTTGCATGCAGTAGTTCTTAAATTATTATTCTCAGATTTTCCATCTACAAAAGAGAGATAAGTAAGAGTCCCTACTTCATGAGGTTGTATGAAGCCACAATGATACTATGTATACACAAGAGGCCTAACAAAGTACCTACCACAGATAAATATTCAATAAGTCAGTGGCTATTACTACGTATTCTCTCTGCTGTCATTTTCCTCATTCCCTCCTTTTTCTGGAGCATAACATCCTCAAGCCCAGGGTCAGAACCAGCATTTCCTTTACTTTTGGCCCACATAGATACCAAGAACAGATCTGTAGCTTACAGAACATGTGAATGGACAGGATGGAAGGTCCAGGAGGTCTGCTGGATGGCATGCACAGGGTAATCAGTGTGGGGATCAGAACAATGTCCAAGTGGGAACAGTTCCTCAAAGGTGAACAGCACTCTACAGTTTAGAGTGAGCAATCTGCACAGTGTTTGGTGACATGGATTTTGGAGTCAGCCTCAATTAAAAAGCAAAAGCTGGTACTTTTAATGAATCAGTACGTGCAAAATGAGTACTCCCTATGTAACAAGGACTAGGAAAGAAATTTCCCACTCACTAGCTTTGTGAACTCATGTAGGTCATTAAAGTCCCCAAGCCTGTTTCCTCATCTGTAAAATAATATAACACAGTCTCTTTCACAGCGACGCCAGCTTTATAGGAAACAGTATATTGACATTTCTGAGAGCAGTGCCTGGTGATCGATGGCAGCTGTAACTCTTTGGCCTCTATGTGTGACCTCTTTATCTCACTTGATTCTCATAACAGTCTTGAGTTGTATTTTTATTACCATCATACCCATTTGGGAGGGAGTGAGGGAATAAAAGGAGGATACTCACTTACTCTCTGCACCTTTTTTTACGGATGACACTAGCAACCTAATAGGCAAGAGCAGATGGCAACAGGTATTCATCAATCCTTCCTGAAGGGGCCTTAGACATAACTGAACTATGAAGGTTTCTAAGCAGCTGTAGGGGAGAATATTACCCCAGTTGTTTCTCAGTCTTCCCACCAGTGAGTCCTAGAGCACTAGACAAGGCCACGTGCATTTGCTAGGCTTTCAGGAGCTGCATTCGAGACAGGAAACCTGCCAGCCTTGGCCTCATCCCTAGGAAAGTTCTGCCACTCCTTGCTGCCAACTCAGCCACTTGTCATATTATTCACACATGTGGTATCTTCCCCAAGAAGCTGTTGGCTCCCTAAAGGCTGGCATGGGTTGGCAGGCATGGGAAACCCAGAAATCCAGAGCAGCAGTGGGAGAGTCTGGCATGAATTCCAAGGCATGCTGGGCTCATCAGTGTGTGTCGATACTGGGCAAACCAAGGATGATCTCCTAGGGCAGCAGCCTAAGGGCCAGTGTGTCAATCACACCGCAAAAGCCAAGCACCATGCTAGACTCTGTGTCGGGAGTGGGAGGGAGGCGTCTTGTTCTGCTCGGTCTGCCATAACAAAACACCAGGTGGCTTAAGCAACAGAAACTTTTTTTTTCATACTTCTGGAAATTGAAAGTCCAAGTTCAGGGTGTCAGCATGGTCGGTTCCTAGTGATAGCACTCTTTCTGACTTGCAGGTGGCTGCCCTCTTGCTCTGTTACCACATAGTGAAGAGAGAGTGAGCAAGCTCTTGGTGTTTCTTCTAATTAATCACTAATCCTGCCCTCATGACCTCATCTACACCTAAGTACCATTCAAGGGTCCCATCTCCCAATACCATCACATTGTGGAGTTAGGGCTTCAACATAAGAATTTGGAGAAGGATACAATTCAGTCCATAGCAAAGGTTAGCATTTGATTGCATTTGGAGTCTGGTCAATTTTGGCAGATGTATTTAAGAGGATCAATGACAAACTAGGAAGTACAGAGAAGAGATACCGTAATAGTAAAGGATCTTAAAATTATACAAAAAAAAAAAAAAAAAGGAACATAACTCAGCCATAAAATAATGCTGGAGACTTGCATTAGTGTAAAAAAAGAAACAGTTACAAAAGTACAAATTATTAAGGTGCTAACAGAAAGATACTAGGGTCCTAATTATAAAATTTTAGGATAGTTACAATTTAAGATGGTATTTACAAACATTAAGTACTTGTATTATAACATTAAGGTACAAGTTACATGGTCAGAGTGTCAATTGCAAATGGTACCATTGGATGATCATTGCCAATGATTAATACACTCATTTAGTATTTAGCACATTAAAATTCAACCCTTCTGGCCAACCCTTGTAGTAATAGTCAAATGATTTGGGCAGAACTTTCTATTTAGCCTGCACTTACAGGTGAGTAGCCTTATAATACCGCTATTCAATATTGACCTTTCATGGCAAATATCTCAAACCCCAAGTGAATCCTTACACCAAGGACTTACTCATTTGATTAGGGTTAGGAACCAATTTGAGTAGCTGAGGAAAGCTACTCAACACTTTCCTCAGAAAAATTGCAATAATGGGCAAATCTTGACATATCGTTTCAGAAACTTGGTAGTGTCATAGCTGGTGCTCAGTGATTATTTGTTGAATGACTTAATGCATGACTGAGTGAATAAATATCAAGACCCATTTTTTTCCTGAGGTAAGGCTATTTCACAGGCATAGTTGGGTACTGCTTTTTCTTTCTGAGGCAGAAGCTCTTCTCCCAAGTTTTCCAAGCATACCTTGTGACATCGATTGGGCTCTGTTGGGCTGTGTTGACTTGAACTTCCAGTTTGGGGTCTAAGCCATACCTGCTCTTTTTGTCTCATTCTGAAGCCCAGGCTAAAGGGGCAGTGGACACCCAGGCCATGTGTTCATGGCCTCTCATGCCATGTTGATGACAAGGCAACAGCTTGAAGCCACGGAATGGAGCATACATTTCAGCTCCCTTGAGGCCGTAGCAAGGGTGTGGATGGTTAATACTATGACAGGGAAATGAAGAATCGAGACCAATAATTCAATCTGCCAAACTCCCTCCATTCTGTTCAAGTTCCTTCCGTGGAACGTCACAGAAATAGTTTTGAAGGACAAATTGAAGGGGGTGAAAAAAGGTCAGGCAAATAAAACAAAGATGAAGAATTAGAAATAAATGAATAAACAAAGGAAACAAGAGAGGGAATGAGAGAGGGAATATTAAAGAATACACTGGTGGGAAATTTTGATAAATATTGATGTTTGAGGCCAGTTTTTTGTTTGTTGTTTGAAATGCCCTTGAAGTTCTGAGACCTGAATAGGAAGCCAGAAAACCTGGATTTAGTCTCAGTTCTAATATTGTGGGTACTTAGTCCAAGTCCTTTCCCTCTCAGTCTTGTTTCTCCATTTGCAAAGATAAAGGATTCAGCCAGGAAGATGAAAGGCCCTTGTAGCTTTGACAGTGCTCATGTTCCAGTCCATCTGGAACCAAATGAGACTACCCTGGAATTCCCCTGTAGGACCAGGAGAGGGGCAAAGAAGGAGCAATGAACTGGTCGAGCACCTGCCAGCACTGCAATGGGGACAGGTTGTAAATTCAATGATTCTTTGCAAAAGAGAGGACAGCCAGTCTGGGAAACCCATGCTGGAATGTTCCTTCCAGGATGGCCCTGGAAATTCCTGAGAGTAGAATATTCTTAACTCCAAAATGAGGAGGCCAAGGCTATAGCTGATGCCAGATACATGGAGGCCATTTCAGTTAGTTAATAGAATCCACAGCTTAAAAGAGAGTAACTTGTTTTTGCGAGAAGCATTTCTAGGGAGCCAGCTCCTCTGTTTCCCTTCATACCAAATGACCTCAGGTCAACAGAATATGAAAAGGACAAACTTGGTGAGGTCTCCAATAGCCGAAGCTAAGCAGGCTCTATGGGAAAGCTTTCAAAGAGTCCACCGATATTACTTACTATGCCTGCCAATAAAATTTTTGACAAACAAAGCAGGATTGCCAGGTCGAGTCAGGGAGGTGTGCAAATGCCGCACTGATGGCCACCAACTATGAACACTTCTACAAGGTGGTCTGGTTTAGCTGAGGGGCTGGACCAGGAAAAGCCACTTCTGCCTAACTTCTCTGAAGACTTAGAGAGGCTGCAAAGTTGACAAGATGCTTGCCAACACCCAGCAACAGGTACACAGGAAGACACCTGGGTTCTGGCTGAACCAGTGCCCCCGGCAACCCCTCCGCTCCTGGGTGATCTTGTATAAGTTACCCTCCCTCTCTGGGCTTTAGTGCTCTTACTGTTAAAATAAAGGATCGTGGGTTATCACTGATGCTTTGGGAATATAGAGAAGTGAGTTTTGCTTTAAGCCACTAATATGTGGCTGGAAATTTACTTTAGGCTACTTTGTGTGTGTGTAGCATTTTCTAGGGCCAGTTCAGTTGGGTAAATATGGTTAGACATATTGGTGGGAGAATAGACCTGTGAAAAGAGAACCACAAGGCAGTGTGATAGTGTAATGATAGAAAACTGCCAGGATGGGAAAATATAACCCACCCCGCCATTCTGCTAACATTGTGCCTGTAAGTGCTGGCTCTGACTAATATATAGCTTATAGATGAACAACATGTTTGTTTAAGAATCCTAGGAGCTAGCTTCAGAAGATACAGACTTCAACCTTCAGGCATCCTGGCTCTGGGACATTTGCTGACCTTTAACTGTGGAGCCAGGATGACTAAATCAGGATGATGCACACAGGACCATCACTTGCTTTATCAGAATGAACTGTGCTCGTCTGCACATAGAGAACTTTGCAACTCCCTCCTTTGATCTCTTTGTTCTCTTCTCTCCTTCCTTATAAAAATGTCTGCCTCCACTGAGAGGTGGAGATGGGCTTTGAGACGTGAGTCTCCCACCTTCCCAGGGGATGGGCTCTGAGACAAGAAACCCCATCTTCCAGGTGGCCGGCACCTGAAAGTGAACCACTTTGCTTTGCATCAGCACCTGCCTCTCGCCTGTTAGCTTTTGTAGCAGCAGGCAGTTGGACCTGCTTCCAGTTACAGAGGGAGCAACAGGGGCCCTAATGCAGCTGATTGAGAGAGAGAGAAATAAGGCAGAGGCAGAAGTAGATACTCCTCCAGAAAGAGGTGGGAGGGGAGACTGAAAGAGAAGCCTTGCTAGTAGGAAAAGAATTCCTCAACTGTCTTCAGTGATGATTAGGGGTTGTCTTTAAAAATGAAGTGAGTCAGAGTGGCTGAAGGAAAGGCTAAGGGAAGGCTTTCCAAGACAAAAGACAAAGAATAAGGCATGGAAATATAAAGGAAGAAGTATAGCATGAAATGGAACTGAAAACCATCTCATTAACTCACTGTTGTTGGAGTGGAAAATAGAAGTAAATGAAACAGTGGCTAATCTGGACTCAAGCATATACCTTTTAAAAGCAAATCCATTCTTCATCCATGAAACCACTCTGCCTTTTATTTCACTTTGTTTGGAAATACCTTGTAGAATATTGATATGCAGAGTGTTACAAAAATACAATAATTAGCACCCATACACATACAATTCAGTTTAAGAAATTAAAACATGGCCTATAGTATTGCATAGCCTTGCATTCCCCACCCTGAGCATACACACAGAGGGCAGATTCATCTCTCAAGGTTGGCATCACGGGACTAAATTCTTAGGAATGGGTTTAAAATTGAAACTTTATTAATTTATATTGCAAAATCTGTCACACAAACTGGAATAAGACTGTCCCTGAAGTCAGTACATTCCTTCCCTGTACCAGGCTACAGGGTACACCGCACTTAGTCAAAAGCCAATTTGTAAATTAACAGTAAGAAATTCCAGGCAGTCTGACCAGTTTATTCTTTCTTAGTGGCTAGTTCCTCATGAAATGTCAAATTATAGACAGATGTTCTCTTGGTAAATCCGGAGTCAGATGAATAAAAATTTAATGGAACAAACTTAAGATAATCTGATTCCTATCTTCTTCCCACCTTGGCCTGTCTTCCTCCCTCCCTCCCTCCCTCCCTCCCTTCCTTCTTTCCTTCCTTCCTCTTCCCTCCCTCCTTCCTTCCTAGCATTGCAAGATAAAATACAGGACATTCAGTTAAATTTGAATTTCATATAAACAACAAATAAATTGTTAGTGTATGCCCCAAATATTGCATGAGACATAGTTGTATTAAAAAAATAATCCATTGCTCATCTGAGATTTAAAATGAACTTAGCATTTTATATTTTTATTTGCTAAGTCTGGCAATCCTCTGATCCTTCCTTCTTTTGACAGATATTTACTGAGAATCAACCATGTGTTAGTGAATCAGTTATTTTTCATATTTTCTTCCTACACAGCACCTTTTGAATTCCCATATCATGTTTTCAGGGATATCAAGCTTTCTGAGTTCTGTCTTACAAAGGTAGCGGGGAAAGAACTCAATTCCCCAGGTCCCTCTGAGACTGAGTCACAAGCAGGTCACCTGCTCTACCAATGAGGTTCAACCTTACTAAACTTTGGGAGGTACACAACTATGGAAGGAAGCACCACTCTGAATCTCTTTTGTTGGCAAGAGTGGTGTCAAAGGCATCCAGCTTTTGATGGTGGAAGTATGGTTAAGGTCAAGTGTGGAGGTTTTCTCTATAGAGCACTCACTAGGGCAGCAGCCTAGTTTGGAGCATTATTCTCTGGAAGGTCAGGACTCATCATGACGCTCCATCAAAGTTACTCTCAATGATATGATGAATGGTGGCCTCCTATTCTTTTAACAGCTCATTTTAGCTAGTGTCCAGAGTTGGCTTCTGTTACCTATGTATAAGAACCCTGTTTGTGCTATGAGCTGTCTACCTAATGATCATAAACAGGCTTTGACCACATCATACTTAGAGACTCATGGAGGAGGCAGACATTAATTAAATAAATACAGAATTATTAATTGTGGTAATTTATAGTTATCTCTATGAATAAAAACTCTGCCTATGAGAAATGAAAATAGGAGAAACCTACCATCCATTTCAGAGGCTCTGCAGCAGTTTCCAGATGGGTGAAACAGGATGAATATTTCTCCTGAGGACAGTGAGAAGTCACTGAAAGGTGTTCAGAAAGAATGTTTCTTGTTTGTTTATTTTTAAGTACATTCAGTGTATACAAGTATAATGAAGTTGCATTTGAGTCAAAAGTAAGAAAAGGAGATTCCTCTTCCAATTTTTACTCCTACCCCAGTCCCCTTGAGGGTGATCTGTACTTAATGATTCATATCCAAAAAGTAGAGTGTGGAAAAGGGAAACACAGTAATTTTAAAGAGAAGAAACCTGGCAAATATGTCCTTAACCAAATGGTCAAGGTTAATGTCACTATTTGCTGTAGATGAAAATATTTGTGTCTCCCCCCACTCCTAAAAAAATTATATGTTAAAACCTAATCCTCAACGTAGTCTAGTAGTATCTGGAAGTGAGGCCTTTAGGAGGTAATTAGGTCATAAGGGTAGAGCTCTCATGAAAGGGGTTAGTGCTCTTATAAAAGAAACCCCAGGAAGATCCCTTCCACATGAGGAGACAGCTGTCTAGGAACCAGGAAGTGGGCCCTAACCATGCCCTGAATTTCCCAGAATCTTGATCTTGTACATCCAGCCTCCAGACTATACCCAATAGATTTCTGTTGTTTATAAACCATCCAGTCTACTGTCTTTTGTTATAGAAGCCTGAACAGACTGAGACATCAGCAATAGGCTGTGCTGATAATAAGTAACTCCTGCTATAATATGGTATGGTATGATATGATATGATGTGATATGATGTGACCTGACATGATGTAAAGGAAACTTCACCTCTATGGACTTCTTCCCCTAAATCTAGAACCTTAGTCTAAGCATGAGGCAAACAACAGGCAAACTCGAATTAAGGAACAACCTACAAAGTACCTGGCCTCGGATACTCCTCAAAGCTATCAAGGCCTGAAAATTAAGAAGAAAAAACTTAGACACTGTCACACATCAGAGGGGACTAAGGAGACATGATGACTAAATGCAATGGGATATCCTGGATTTGATTCTGAAACAGAAAAAAGACTTCAGTGTAAAAATTGGTCAAATGTAAACAAAAGTCCAAAGTTTAGTTAATAGTGATATGTCAATAGTAGTTTCTTAATCTTGACAATAGTAATGGAAGATGTCAACATTAGGGGAAACGAAGTCAGGGACCTATAGGAACTCTCCATAGTAATCTTGCAACTGTTTGATAGTTTTAACATTATTCTATAATGTTAGAATAGTTATAGAATTCTATAGTTCAATAGTTTTAGCATCATTCTATAACATTAGAATGTTGTTGTTTTTTTTTTTTAAAGTAGAACCAGGCAAACCTGTTAACTGATTATTGCAGGCAGTTGCCTAGACAATATAGTGGGCTGCAGAGAGGGCATGGAGATAGAAAGACCTTTATTTTGGAGGTAGAACTGGCAGTTCCAACATGCCCTTCTGACATTAGAGGAAAGACTTTCCAATGGCAGGAGAGCAAGGCCCATAAACAAAGCCCCAGCAACACAGACCAGATGTGTACACATCCCAAGTCCTGATAGATTTCCAATCCACTGTTTCCATGAAGAATAAAATCTTTTTTTTCCAAGTCCCAGAAGCTCTCCCCCTAAGCTTCTTGTTTAGCTGATTTATAAATGTTTGGTTTTTCATTTGCATCAAGTAAATTGTTCCCAATAGTGAGCTAGTGACTCCTCCTGGGTGGGAAGCTCCCTCCTGTCCTAGGGCCATGTGCTTGCTAATTTGTCATGCTGCGTTTATGGCCTTAGCCATCCTTTTATTTATTCTACAGTTAACTACGGTAGTTTCATGTTCAATTGTTAAAAGGCTGGATGGAACTGAAGTGTTTGTCTTGTTTTTCAATGCAATATGGTTTTGATGGGTAACTGTGGAAGGAGACCAAAGACAGGGTGTGTGCTTGGGCAGAGGTGGGGGGTGGTGAGAAGGGGTGAGGACATGTACTTAGCACGCTTTCCTTAAACCCATGGTTACTTCTTTAAGGGTTTTTAGGTCATCGTAGTGTTTTATCCATAAAATCTAGCATGTTTACTAGATTAAAAAAATATAATAAGGGGCTTGATGGCCAGGAACACGGAGATATTTGGAAGTATAATCCAATAACAAAAGATAAGGTGGAGGTCCTAGATTTTGGCCTTTTTTTCCCTTTCTTACCCTTATGCTATAAGGTTTGGGTGAGGCTGATCCCAGCCATGGGTAATTGAGAGCATTCCATCCTCCTGTCCACAGTCAAGGATGTGCTGTGTCTTAGGATGGGCCAAGGAGGGTCATACCTGGAAATTTTACTGAAGATATTGGAAAAGACAGACTTTCCCCTGAGGTTGTCAATGTTCAGAGCACCAATTCAATATCAGAAGGACATAGGTGGTGAGACAGTTAATAAATGCTGAGCTTGAGGCTGGAGCCTTGATGTTGAAACAGTTAACAGGTTGTAGCCTAGCAGGTTGTAGCCTGACACTTCCAGCACCCAGCTTTACTGTTCCAGCGTCTCACATGATCAAGTTCAAGTCTGTCTGATGAGAAAACCAACAAACCTGAAAGCAGAGTGAGACAGGAAGACAACTTGAACTCTGATAACCCTGAATCCAGCCAAGCCTAAAGCCAAATATGTATTTCTTTAATATATATTTTAGTTGTTGTGAGTTAATCAGTTTTATTTATTGTATTTTATTGGATTTTGAAGCTTCTTAACTCAATAGAAAGAGAAATGACATCTTCCAAATGTTTGTGACAGGTATCTGACACTTTGATATATTGATTGTTTCTTAGTTGAAAAAATTGAGAAGAAACAGATGCAATAAAAATTCTCTACCCTTTCTCTATTTGCCTAAAAACAAGGCATAAATGTGTAAAGGTGTCCCCCTTTCCTCTGTCGCAGGAAAGACAGAAGTTAATCACCAAAGACAGCTCTAGACTCTCACCATCCAGAAGTGGTCTCAGAGGAATATACATAAGAATCCTTGCTAAAACTACCCCTTTTTTTTCTCCCTTGTAGCAAATATAGCCTCCCCCTATATTTGCCTTACTACAATTCATTAACCCTAGAAGCTCAAAATCCTTTTCCTTTGTCTTACCACATCTCTACAAATATTGTACTCCACCCTCTGAGTCTCTTGATAAGTGTCTTGGCACCCTTAATGGCAAATGAGGAATTTCCCCAGGAGCCTATGTGTGATCCCTCTCTGCAGACATGGCTATTCTGATCAGGTGTGCAGATACCTCCTTAGGTGTGCCTCCCTGCCAGATATGTCTAGTGTGACTTATGTAGTTTCCCTCTTGAATGAAAGTGATATGGGTAACTGGCAGCCATCTTGGTTGACATGAGTGACTCCATTTTGTTTTATATACTTTTTGCAGTCTTGACCTGACCAATGCCATTCTATTGGGCTTGCTGTCCACAGCAATGTATTTGTTAATAGCTTCTGTTTGTTTTTCTCCTATTAATCTGTCTTTTGTCAGTCTCATTTGTAGAGCCCTAGCCAATGAACCTAAAATGAACAGAGATAAAAGGAAAAATTTTCTCCCCTACATTCCACACCAACCCTGCTAGGTGCTTAGGTATAATTTCCCCTTTAATCCTCAAAAAAAAAAAAAAAAAATTGTGAAGCATTCTTTATCTCATTCACAGGTAAGGAAACTGAGAAATAGAAAAGTTAAAAATCTACCCGAGCTTACAAATGGGTTAAGAAGCAGGTCTGGGATCATATCTGAAATCAGTCCTATGAGCTGCAACCTCACCCTGCTGACTTTTTCTTTAAGCACCAAAACTGCTTTCATGTCTTTGGAGTGAAGTGTTTTGGTGGAACTAAACAATTACCCAGTTCTGTGGGTTACAGACCTCTTTAGTGTCTCCCAGACCTTTTTTCCATCTCCACTGCCAAAGCCAAACTTAAGGCACGGCAGCAGCCTGCTAAAGTCACCACTCCCAGTTGACCCTCCCACTGTGTTTTCTCCTCTGCATCCAGAATTCACTCTAAGGCAGTTCCGATCATTATTTTGTATAATATTGTTTTATTTATTTATTTTTATTTTATTGGGAAGTTTTTTGAGGACAAAGATTTGGTGTAGTTTTCTCTGTGGTGGATGCCCAATGCCTACCAAGGTTCGATGCCACTCACTCAGTGTTCTCATTTATTTTTTCTATTTCTCAATATTTTTTATAGGCTAAATATAATCAAATTTATATGTCCAGACCACATCTTCTGCATGGGGCTTGGCTCATGGAAATGCATCCTTCCAGGTGCTCAAGCCAAAGATGTGAAGTCGTCCTCTAGACTCTCCACCTGCTCTGCATGCCGCTTCCAATTGATCAGAAAATATTACTGGGTCTCACTACAGCTTCTGACCATCCTCACTGCTCTTGTTATATGCCAAGTCACCACCTTTTCTTCTTCCTGGGTTCCTATATTAGGATTCTAACTAGTTTCCCTGCTCTATCCTTGCCCCATCCTGACTCCCAGGAATCCTTTTAAACCAGTAGCCTGAACACTTCATGTCTCTGCCCAGAAAATCCCCCGGCTTCCCTTCTGACTCAGGGTAAAAGTCAAAGCCCATTCAGCGGACCACAAGGCCTATCATTTCTCTGAATTCCCTTCTACGCCAGCCCCTGGACTTCTTCGGTGTTCTTCCAATATGCCAATTCCCTTGCTACCAGACCTTGGCCCTGGCTTTTCCCTTTGCCTGGAATGCTCTTCTCTTGGATATCCATGTGACTTATCTCTTGCCCTTCAGATTTCTGCCCAATTACCACTTTCTCAGTGAGGTTTTTGCTCACTCTATCTAAAAATCCCACCTGCTCCATCAAGGCAGTATGTTCTTTCCATTGTTTTTGATTTGTTTGTTTCTTTTCTGCTTTATGTCCAGTGCCTGTATGTGCTCAATAAATATTTGTTTAATAAAAAGTACCAGATGGTAAATATTTAATGAATGAATGCGCAAATAAATAAATGTCACCTAATTGTTGATGGCTCCCTTTTCCCTGGGATTAAGTTTACATTTATTAGAGCGTGAGGCTTTCCAGAATCTCATCCTTGACTCTCTTGAGCTTTATCTCTCAAGTCGCCACACCACAGCCATCCTACACTCACATGCCTGGTGCCCCAGCCGCACTTAAATATCTCCTGAAAGTGCATTCAAAACTTTTTCTGTCTTTGCAGCCCATTGTGAAGTCTTCCTTGGCCCATCACATTGCCCCCAGCCAAGGGAAGGTGAATGGCCTTCATAGGGCTCCTCCCATCCCTCACTCGTCTCCCTTGTTACACTTACCATACTATGTTACTCTGCTATAGTTTTCTGCTTCTGAGTGGTCTCTGCAATGAGAATCTGACGTCCCTGGGGACAAAGGACATATTTTTTCTGGCCACTCTGCCTCCAAGCCCAGCACAGTAGCCAAATATGTCTGAATGCTTGCTACCAATACTTTTATTCACTGCAAAACACTGCCTCCATCTCCTCTAACCTAGAATGACCCCACTTTTGTCTCATTTCAAGCCTGGGGTTCATCTGATTCTCATTTTGTTCATATGTCAAGTGAGAGTGGTAACCATAAAAACAAATGAACGTTTCTATCCTTACAAGCAAAGCAAAACTCCAAAAGTTTAAGGAACTGTAATGTAAAATTTTAAATTTACTATGTACTGCTCTGTTTGCTTGAAAGCTGAGTTGATTAGTCATTACCCACATTAAAAGTCTGTACATAACAGTCATATGAATAATCATGGTTTTACTTAAAGGAATTAAAACACTGAAACATAACAAAATGACAAGTTGGCTAAGCCCCATTAACAGAAGTCATGCAAGATGCAAATGATATTAACTGGCTCCATCAGATTAAGTCTTGAGAAGAAATTACCTTTTCCTCCCACATAGGATTCCCCTCACCCTGGCCTGGCCTCTCCTCTCAAAGCCTTTGATCTGTTCTCTTCCTTGAGTGTTTAGGACATTGGAGACACCATCTCAGATCACACACAAAGGAGGCAGCACACTTGAGAGTGGGGCACCCAGAGATGACAGAGCTCTGTTGGCACACAGTGGGGAGGAAATGGCTTTCTCTGGTGGGACCTGTCTGTTGGCCACTGGGTGCTACATCAATTAAAGAGGGGGTGGCAGAGGATGTCAAGGAAGCAGGTTGGTATTCAGAGGCCTCAGTTTTTGCTCTGGAAATCCTATTAGGTGATCCATCAATTGCTTCCTTTTCTCATTCAGATCCTTGGCTTTCTCACAGACAATTCTGTGATGGGGTGGGAGGGGGCGGTACATAGCAATAATCACAGATGTTTATGGGAAAGAAGATTCTCAGTGGGCTTGTTCATTTGCCCCTGCTTCTCCAAGTCTTGGGTTTACCTATATCAGCCTAAGAGACATGTGCCTATGGCTGGCCCCTCATTTTTGTCTGAAATTTTCTGTCAGTTGACATTTCCAATCATGGTTTCAAGTTGGTCATATATCGAAATATCTTTTTGGGATGTCTGCAATTTGTCCTCAGAAATGCATGAAAATTGTTCAGTCATTTTCATAATTGATGCAAAGAGCAGGCCTGGTCTGTGAGAATAGTTCTATAATCACAGTTTTGATTTTTCCAAGCTGATGCATTGTTGTATTTTAATGAAATTGTCATGAGTACAGGATTCAGTAAACTTCTTTTCTCAAAGACACTTTAGTTTTGTGCAGGATTTACCCTACATTGTATATTTGGGAATATCAAATCATATCATTGTTGAAAAGATATAAAAATTTGGGAATAATAAAGAATTCAGTCACTTGTGGTTATTACATGCCTGACAGACATCTTCCCAGTTGTCTTTATCCTACAGGAAATAAATTTCATAAACCAAGGGTAAACCATATGTCCCTAAGTTCTCCATTTTGGGGTCAGCTTTCTCTTTCATATCCAAATGACATGATCCAAGCCCCAGCATTGAATGTACGCTGGAAGAATTCGCTTATTTTCTAAGCATCTCTAAGAATCTCTAAGTGGTTATATGTCCTATAAATTACCTTAGTTGGGCCATCTCTCATTCCAAGGCAATGCCCTCAGCTTCTCCTCCATCATCTGTGATCATTTTGCCACCATTCCTCTCTGGTGCTGTAGTTCTCTCTTTCCTTCCACCTATGGAAAAAGATAACTCACTTTGTGTCCTTAAGCACAACTGAAACAGTGCAGTAAACTGGATCCAACTTTACTAAGGCTTGAGCAGGATGAAGAGGAATGACAATGCCCAAAAAGGAAACCCAGAGCCAATACCAAACACATCTCCCCTTCAGTGCACAACATTTCTCTTTAGGAGACATCCCTTATTACCATCTTTCTCTCTAGCAGATGCTTTAGTCCCTCTTTGAGGTGTCGTGAAAACCAGTCCCTTTTTTCAAGTCACCTTTCTATGACTCTAAGGCCTCAGCCTGTGGTCTCCTGACCTCATTAGAAGAATGAAAAAATTAAATCAATGAACATCATCATAGTCACCAGGAGATGTACCCTGCTTACAAGAAATGCCATTTCTTTGAGAAACTTAACAGTCTACACTAAGCACAACACTTTCATATTACTACCTCAGTCTAAACTTTCCCTGGGATGAGAAGTAAAAATGCGCATTGCTAAAGCAACAAAGACTATCCCCAGAGCCTCCTCCAAGAGACAGATTTCATCTTTCTACACAGAACTCAGAAACCACCCACCAAATTTTGTGAACCAGCTTAATGGGGGTTGGAGGAAGGGTGGCATCCTAAATCTAACGTTAGCATTTTGAGGGCTTTCTGATCTTATGAAAAAACAAACTGATGAAGCTGAGTGTTTAGGTTCTGAGGATTCAGCGGTTAACAAGACAGACTCAGATTTCAGCCTAATGAGACCTCTACACAAGAAACCAAGCTGCTTTAAGAAGCCATGATAGTACCCCCACAGAGCATCACATGGGGCTGCGAGGTCTCAGGGGAGTGGTGCTATTTCTTATAAAGTGCCAAATGCACTCGAAGGCTGTGGCTTGGAGGTTAAATTTCAATTAAACCTCTTGAGTTTTGACACTTGGCAATCCAAGAATTCCTTTACAAAAATAAACAACCACACCACCAGAAAACCACATACTCTACCTCTGCAAGGTCCATGGCATGTTGAATACCAAATAATTCTTGTGAAACAATTTTTCTCAGGAGTTAAGGAAACTTGAAACAATATTTATTTTAAGTTCTATTGAAAGGTATGCTATTAGAAATGTAAGTCATCATTTCAGAAGTTGTGTTTTATTCCATTGTATGGTGATAAAATATAATGCTTTTATAATACTTTACTGATATTATTTAAGATATTTACATTTGTACTCTATACTATTTTAAGTGTTATTTTTATAAGCACACATGATGGGGATCACTGTGTATATGCATTTTTAGTATCTGTCCCATTACTTATAGAAATAGAATAGAACTGGTTTGTCAAGTGATACATTCCTGTATTTGATAACCATTATCAAAGTGCCTCCAGAATGTACATTTTCCACAGGCAATACAAAAATGTCTGGAGAATTGGAAGCTGGGAACATGCCTGAGCACAGGGACTCCATGCCCTGATGTCCTGGAGGTTCAGAACACTACTTCTGACTGTACAGAGCTTGGTGCAGCTAGATACCTTGCCTGCATTAGTGGCTATCTAGCCAAGTCAGAGTTTCTACCAGATGTGTGATTCTAGGTAAGCTTCTTAAAATTTCTTGGCCTCAGTCCCTTTAGTTTTAAAATGGGGATGAAATACACACCATGGAAGGGAAAATTAAGAGGTAATATAACAATATATAGTGCCTGATTCTTCATAGGCATTTAATAATTATGTGCTGTTTTTCTCCATTCTTTTGCAAACTGCAAGGTTTTAATGCCATGGTGCCTTGTAAATAGTAGATGCTCATAAACTTGTGTTGCTATTTTGAATTCTTCTTTACTCCTGAAAAGGAAATTTTGAAATAATGAGTCAAAGAGGATATTTAGGGATTTAGCTAGTCTTACAGTGTGGAAGAAGATGGGTGATGGCAGTGTAGAAAGAGGAAGAGGAGGAGGAGGAGGGAATGGTGAAGGAAGGATGGAGGTAGGACTGAATTTTGAAGACAAGTAGATCTAAGGTGGAATTTTAGCACTTACTAGCTATTGAGTTGCAGTTTTGAGTGAACCTCCTTGAACCTCAGTTTCCTGGTCAACAATGACTTCTTTCTCAAGGTGTGCTTGTGAGGATTAATTGAGAGAGTGCAAATAAAGTGTTCAGAGTACTTTCAGACAAACACCAGATGCCCAATAGAAGGCAACTCTTATCTACTATTGCCATCATTATATCAAGGGTTAACACTATTATTTTATCATTATGTCCATTGTTGACATTAAACATTGCTTCTTGTGATTAACTCTCCAAGAAACCCTTATAGCTTAGCCCCCACTTGAGTGGCATTTAGCCATTAATTTATTAGATTAGAGCCACACATTGAATTTATGTCTCAGTCAGTAACAGGGCTTTGCAGGTGGACAGTGACTGATCAATTAAACTTTGTTATCGACTTAGGACTCAAGAAGAGTTCAGCATGGAAACAGAGTCTTTCTGTCTTTTGTATTCCACAGAGAATTTTCTCATTCATTGCTTACAATGAATCATTCTAAATCTGCAGTATCTAAATCTATATACACACATATATATACTTATATATAAGTCAATGTCCCTTTATTTTTGGTACTGTTTGTTTGTTGGTTTGTTTTTTGTTCTTGTGTTTTGTTTGTCACAAAAGGACAAAAGGAATGTGAGACCAAATTTTGAAGCCCAAATGGATCATGGCAAAACTATTCCTTTCACCATAAGAGCTGGTGATAAAGGAAATCTTTGTGGCAAGTGTTGTCTGACAGTTTATACCATAACAGACTTGCAGAACTGAGATCAAAAAGAGTTGTTTTTTATTTTGTGTTCTTTTGCATTACCTCTGACTTCATATTCACCAGCCTATCTGGAATAGAAAAGAAGCACAGGTATCAAGTACGCTGGAGAGACAATATACATGGGTCTTCAAGGTCATGGTTGTCCATAGCTACAAGTTGTACACACTCTATAAGGAAGCCAGTCAAACACTCAGAAAACTCATCTGTACTTTCTCATCAAAAGAGGCCTTTCTAATAAGTGGTAACTAAGGCTCAATGCCCTCTTTAAAGTGTCAGAACATTTTGAAGTAAACTGTTGTGGGTGAAATTCACTCTAAAATAGTCTGGGCACATCTCTGATGATCCTAAACTTACTGAGTTTTTGTTGGTTCAGGAACTCGATGCTTTATTGTGGGGAGGGTAAATCTCTTTGCTTTGCTTTTATTTTTTCCTCCTCTATTCTCAAGCTGTCAAGTCTTCTATTGATATTTTCACTGTTCCTGACAACTCTTCTTCCTTTTCCAAGTCATTTATGTATAATCTGCTTTGGGGTGAGGATAAAAAAAGAAAAAAGCAAATAACCAAGTTCACTAAACAAAGTGTGTTTAATAAGATTTCCTGAGACCGGCAGGAGAGCCAGAGGGTTTGTGCCCTCATTGAATTCCATCTACAGATATCCATTGGCTTCCTCAGTGCAATGCCTTGTGATAATCCGTGGGATATGACTTTTTCTAGGCAGTAAGGCACATTGTTTGGGGGCTGTAACTTTTGAAACATACATTTCCATTTTTAGAGCCCTTTTCAAATATCTGAGTTTATGGCTAAATTGTGAATGGTTAATACTCTTAACTTCTGAAGATTAATTACAGAACCACCCTGCCTTTATATTGTGGATTCCCATGTTTCCCAAAACATCAACACATATAATCTTTTGTTTTGATCCCGGGTTTGAGGTAAGCAAGGTCATAATGTTTATCCAATTCTTAGAACACAGGGAAATGAGGTTCATAAACTGTGAATCATTTCAAAGCCTTTAAAATATCAGACCAAAATTGACTCTCCACTTAGGCAAAAGCCCACACCCCAAACTTTTGACCAAACCTCAAAGAACGAAGAGTTTTTGGATCTCTTATTGCCACACCTAAGATCCCATGTTGGAAAGGGCATTGGCCCATTAGTCAAAAACCTGGAGATCCTACTCTAAAATCTGCAAGGAATTCCCAAGCAAGCTACTCTGGGTGCCAGGTTTGTCTCTTTCCTCTGTAAAATGAGGATAATCATATCTGCCTCATAGAATGAAATAATGGCATAATTTGAAATACTATATTAAGCCAGGTGTATAACCAAGCTCCTCTGAAGCCTTTGACCTAACCAGAGACAGAGCAAAATCCTTTTCTCCGTTGCATCAGCTTCCTGCCTGAGAGTTTACAGACCTCCCTCCATGCAGAAAGCATCAGCAAAAGCCCAAAGATAATAGAGACACAAAAAAAATCTGTATAGACTATCTCTCTGGCCCCAACACTCAACTCATTCCTTCCACACGAGGCTGGGCAGGAGGAGCAATTCCGGGAAAGACTACAGACAGTCACGGAGGCCTCCCTGGGAACCTCAGTGTGTTTCTCTCTTGCTGGCTGCTGGCTGGCCTGAGGTCATACACAGGGAAGAACACCAGCTCCAACAGGACTCCTTGCAAGAATTTCAGTGATGCGAGCTGAAGACTAACAGATGTGTGCTTTCTCCTCCTTTGGAGTCTGAGGCCAGCCCTCTGAATACAGGGCCTCTCTCAGGGGTCCTAACAGCAAGCATCCAGCCATCCCTTGGTAGGGTAGGACCATATGGTACAGGCTTTGTCTTAAATCTAGAAATGTAACAGAGAGAGCGGTTAAGAGACCGAAGTAGACAAACCTGGGTAGAGTCTGGGCTCTCACACCTTCTAGCTATGTAGTTGTTGTAAATGTACTTCCCTTATCTCTAAAAAGGGGATAGCCACCTTTTGTAAAGATTTAATGAAATAATATAAGATGCACATTAGTGTGTGGCACAAAGTGCATACATATAATTTATTAGTTTCTCTTCTCCCACCAACTGACCTAGCAAATCCCGTGAAATCAGTCTATTTCCCATTGAAGTGGTGATACATGAAATCTTCAGGGCAAGTTTCTTTTGACAGTTGCACCATAAAGAGCTTACAGAGATAACGATGAAAGCGAAAGATGAAAAACAGTGAGGTTTTTTTATTTTGTTTTCTTGTTCTTTGAAGGGTTTTTTTTTTGGTTTGTTTGTTTTTTGTGGGGTTGGGGGGGTTTGTTGTGGGGGTTTTTTTTTGGATTTTTTTTTTTTTTGCTTGTCTCTGGCTGCAAACACATGGGACCACCTAGAATGGGTGCCTGGCCAGTGTCAGTCATATTTCCTGCTGCCCTGGTCCTCACATGCCTGTCCTGCCATCTGTCACTCCCTGCCCATGCATGGCAAGAGCAGAAGAGGGATGTGTGGAGAGGACAAGGCTGCTGCTCTCTCCTGCCCACAGAGCACTCACTTATGTTAAAGAAGGCAAGCAAGGACAAGAGGCAGCCAGCAGTGGTTCCTTCCATGCCTTCAGCAACCTGCCCACCCTTCTTGTCTGAATCTCCACAAGCCCCTCCTTGCCTAGCTTGGTCCTGACCTCCAGGAGGGAGGACTCCCACTCATTGCCTATTGAGAGCACTTAGCAGACACTGGGGTTTTAAGCGTGATGTTTAACGGATCTACAAATGGACTTAGCAATGCTCTTGGGATGCTCCCTTCTGAATCAGGAGGCCTTTTAGTGGCACTAGAATAACCGCAGTGATTACAATATGAGCATTCATCATAAGCCAGAGCATTGTGCTAAATGTTTTATGGCCACGGCTCATATTTAAGGACACCAAGAGTAAGAGAGATTAGAGATTAAGCAACATTGTCAAATTACATCTAGTAAGTGACAAAAGCAGGATTCACAGCCATTTCTGGCTGAATCCAAAGTGGTTTCCTAAACCGCTAGCTAGACTGTTGTGCTTCTGCAGACTGGTCAGTGTCAGATTTGTAGTTTCTCAGCTTCTGGTCTTGCTGGCTTACAAAGCAGCAGAATCTGCAGCGATGTGGAGATTTCTTGGTAATGCCTTCTGTGCCTCACATCAGAGAGGCTCTGCCTGGTGGTGTGGCGTGGGGACAGACATGTCGCCTCTCTGTCTATTCACCCGTTACTCAGGGGGAGATGACACTAGTACCAGCTCCCTCCACTTTAATCTCCAACCTGCTGGGAGTGACCCTGGAAAGATAATGAGCATTTCCGGTACATAATGTTCCCAGTGCAGTACCTGGCATGTAGAAAGCGTATTTATCACCTTCCCCATTTCCTGTCTGAGGGGAGAATTATTCCGGTTTCACTGAGAAATGTCCACCTTCTGTGTGTCATTAGACCAGTTAGGTTTCTGACATTGAGGATTTTCTAATAAATGATGATTGATTAAACATCACAAAATTGATGGAAGATAAAAGGAGATAGATAGGATGGATGGAACGATAGATGATAGGTAGATAGACAGATGCGATGGACACACAGACAGAGACAGACAGATATATATATATATAGATAATAGTATAGTGATGGGGAGTATAAATATTTTTCATGGATTAGTGTAGTGAATGGTGAATAATATTCTATTTAACAGACAATTCCAACAAATCGTAAAAATGCTGATATGTTTGAGTAAACCTTGCCACAAATTTAATCTTTTTAGGAAGAAATAAAAAGAAAATTTGTTCCAATTTCATTAGTTGTTGTTGTTGTATTGTCTTATTTTCCACACCCAGCCTCGTAGTTCCTCAAAGATTCCCTGCCATAGTGTCTCTGACATGTGCTGTGATGCTGAAAAGTGGGGCGGTATGTAAGTGCCATTGTGAGCAGCCATTCATGAGATGGGGAGAACAGGGGCCGCCAGCCTGTGCACTGCTCTCCTGGCTTTGGAAAAGCAAAATAGGAAGTTATTCTCAACCATCATTGGCAACAAGGTTTAAAGAAGTGGAATGGGATAGGGAATTTTTTAAATGCTCTTCTTCATTCTTTTTTCATAGTTTCCAAACACACTCAAGTCACAGGGCAGTGCGGTTGGTGTGGAAGGAAACTGCCATTCTCCACGCTGATATTGAGAACCCAGGCTGCTCCTGTCTTACAAGGCTTCCTCCCACCCTCAGCATGGCTTTTCCGTGGGTGCTGCAGGAGGGAGAAAACATCACAAGGCAGGATTAGGGTTAGACCTGGAAGCAGAGCCATCACTTCTGGAAAAATTCAGTCATGTTGTACTAACCCCATTGCAAAAACAGAATGGGAAATGTCTTCTTGTGTGCCCAAGATTGACTTGAAGGATTTCATGAAGATGTTTCATTGTCTTGGCCACATACCTTCTTTGGATTTTTGGCTTGTACCTTGTCTGCTTCAGCCTAATCTTAATCCAGGAGCCAATGGAATCACTTGAAAACATAACAGACTATGCTACTTGAATGCTTGAAGCTCTGCAGAAGCTCCATGACTGTTGCAGTATAGGAGCTACGGTCATCACAGTGACCGGCATGGCCCCCGTGACTACTACGCTCCCCCTCACTCACATGCTGCAGCCTGTGGGCTCCTTAGAGTCTCTTTCCTTTGCTGTATAATCTGCCTGGAAAGCTCTTACCCAACCCTTACCTCCTCCAAAATCAATTTCACCTTTTTAATGAGGTCTCCCATGATCATCCTATTGAAAAATTTAATTGTTCTTCTACCCAATACTTTTAATCCCCTTTACCCTGTGCTCTTTCTTCCAGATCACTTATTACCACTTATTTAGTTTTTGTACTAGCATTATAATGATCATCTTTTGTCTTTTTCCCCTGCACCGCATATCCTTTGAGTTGGATGCCATATTGCACAAGATGACAGATGGCGGTGACAGAGACATTATACATATTTTATTCTGTATGTAGCTACAAGGAAATATATTTCTGTCTGTCTTTTCTATGACATTACCCAAGTGCCTAGAACAGTGCTTGCAATATGGCAGGCACTGAATTCATATTTGGTGAAGGAAGGAATGAAGGAAGGAAGGAATGAGAAAATTATGTTACTGAATGGAATCAATGAGTACTGTGAAAAGGCCCTGAGATTTTGTTCATTTTTCAAAACAGATTCAAGTCCTGGTATTTGCACTTAATAGTTCAGGACATTGGTAGATTCACTTTGCCTTTGTAATGCTCCATTTTTTCCCCCTGCAAAATAAGAATGTTCACCATATCTATTACATCTGCCTCTCTAGTTCTTTATAAACATTGAAACATTGATTAAGAAATTATGTGAAGGAAAATAAATTTAACAACAGAAACACTAATCAACATTAGTAGCTAGGGATATGAGTAGGTTTCTCTGCTTTGTGCATAAGGAATATTTGTCACCCTGATCTGACGGAAGGAAGATTGGAGATTGGTAGGAGTCCTTGAGACAGCCCCCCAAGAGCCTGCCACCAGTCCATTGCCTGGCTACTCCTGATAAGAGCCAGACAGAACCTAGCTGGTCCTGTAGGCAAGTCTATAGAGGAGCATTGCGGGCTCTCTTGAAACAGCCAAGTCAACTGAAAACACACCAGGCCAGTGCTACTGTCCTTGCACCTGCTGGACATTCTGTTAAAAAAAGTTATCTCCTCTTTGGTCAAGAAACAAAGAATCCTTAGCTTGTGTGACATCTCCACTTACCCTGTCCCCTCAATGCAAACAGCTTGAACTGCAAAGTGGACTTCTGTCTGGACTGATACAAAGTAAGACATGGTCGTCCTTGAGGCCTCCTTTTGGCCAAGAACCCTCCACTTTCCTTCCTGTGGGATCCCAGGTCAGGTCTAGAAAGTGGCGTTGGAGATGGGAGCTTTCGTGTGCTTCATCCATGCTTGGTGGGCTTGTGTCTCATGTAAAAAAAGTCTGCTCAACCAGGGGAGGACAAACTTACTTGCTTCACCTCTACCCTGGCACTAAATGTCAACCCTTAACTGAAGGACACTAATGTCAAGGATAGTTATTGGTGAGCAGTATATGGCTATTTTCCATAAACAGATGAAGACTGTTTGGAACTGAACAGATATGGATTGTTTATAGCTGCTTAAAACTGAATGAGTACTTAAACATGCTTGAAAAAATGTGTTCTTTTTTTTTTTCCAGAGCTTAAAAATTCTAATTTATTTCTAACAAGCACCACTCAATGTTTGATTTTCAAACAAGGCTATTTTCCCCATATGGGTTTTATCAATATGAGTTATTTTTTGATGTGAGAAAATGATCATTATCATGAAAGAGTCAATCTAAACCACATTTTGTCTCAGTGTTCATCTACTCTTTCATTTATGAACTTAAAATTAGAAAATTTTCCTAAGCAGACTGCTATCCCCAAATTCCCACTTTTACTGTGATTTTTATCTATAGTCTTTTCATTTTTTGACCCTATCCATTTGCCTTTAAAAATTTATCTTTATTTTTCCCTTGCAATGTTTCCTTATTAAGGAGAGTTTAAAAGTCCTAAGGGAAGTTTCAAAAAGGGTTTCCAGAAGCTATTTCTAAGCCTTATAGGGTCTAATCAGTTGGTTGATTTAGAATATTGGCTTCTTGCCTATGGTGGGAGTAAGATAAACTTGGACACAGTGGAAGGGATAGATGCCCATGAGGAGCAAGTTCTAGCCTGAAGATCCCTTCTAGTTCCTCTGGAGCTCTGAGAGCATCCAAAGAGGAAGACTCCCAAAGAAATAAATGTTCCCATCTGTGAGTGCCTCATTTCTGATGCCTTGGAACCTCTGAGCTTGTCACAGAAATCTCTGGAGAGTCTATCTGGAACTGTGAATAAACTAATTTCAGGGGGTTTCCTTGTTACCAGAGTGACATCTGAGAAACAATAGACAATTTACTCAAGGACATGCCCCTTTTTCTGTTATCTTCACCCCTCTGTTTTCTCAGATGAAACCGAGTGTGGGAACAGACAGAATAAATCACTTCCTCAGCTCCCTCCAGCATTGTCTCTACCTCACAAACCCAGTTGTTTCCTCTCTTCACACTTCTGACCTGATAGGCCTTTAATACAGCTCCTTCCTATGTATTGAGTTCCTACTGAGAACCAGGCTGTGTACTCAGGCTTGTATGCATAGCATCATTTCATCCTTATATGCCCCGTGGAATAGGTTCTATTATTACCACCACTTAACATAGAAAGAAGCTGAGAGTCAGAAAGAAGTTAAGAGACTTATTTGAGTCTGCACAGCTAGATAGTGGCAGAATTTGCCTCATGATTATGCTTACTTCTTTTTTCTTCTCCATGAACTTCCTTTATCAGCCTACTTCATCATTTCTTGGAGGACACTGAGGGATCTAGAATGTGTCAAAACAGCTAACTCTCAGTTTCTCTGTCTGTAAAATCATATGATGAGGGTAAGCTTTGTTCATGCTTCAACATCCTTGGACTCTAAGGATTCAAACGCTGGCAGCATGTGACTTGCTGAAACATCCCAATTTGTAAGACTCCACATACCTGCTTTTACTGCCTGTTGAGAAGTTATCCCAATTCTATGTGGCTCAGAAAGAGGAGAAACTGAGGGCATCTCAGCCCACAGGACAAGGGAAATAAGGCCAGATTCAGAGTTTGGTAACTAAACATTTTTCTGACTTTTGAAAAATTGAAAAAGAACATTGACTTCTCAACTGTGGTTTAGACTCTGGAATTTGGGAGCCTCTACTTCATGTTCTGGCTCTGTCAGTAGATTATTGTGTGATATTGGGAAAGTCACCGAACTCCTTGGGAATCTGTTTCCCCATCTGTGAAATGGAGATGCTAGTAATGGTGCTTTCTTCCCAGATCAGTGAGAGGAGCAAACGGGCCCCACAGACAGTGCTACCCTCTGATGGGCCCATCACTGCCCATGCATGTAAACGTTCACAGTTGCGTAACCAATGTGCTCCCTTATTTTAAGCCATAGAGGGTTGACCTCTTATGGGCATAACTCTAGACAACAGAAATAGTCAGAAAAGGATGGGAGTTTATTAGCTTTCTCCCCCAACAGCCTGACCATTAATGGAATTAAATGAAAACAGAATCTCTCATCCCTTAACACTTGCTCTTCTGAGCCAGTGAGACCCAGGAAGTGACGCTCATTTGAAGACACTAATTCTGGTTTTTTGGAGGGAGGGGTGATGGTTGGCCCAGTGATTTTCAATTCTTATTTAATCATGTGTTTCTTAGTTTTGGACTGAACATTGCTTGAAAACTCCAATTAAATTTGCTACTCTCTCCACTCTTGAAGCAGATTCGTCTTTGGATAACCTTGAATAAGAGTGGCAAACAAAAACGTATTCAAAAGCCCTGCTTTATTTTACAAAGCAATGGCCCCTGGTGGGACAGTAGTCTTGACTTTTATTTGAATCTCTGTCTCTAGGCACAGAGGGAACATGCACCCAGAAATGTGCTTTCCCAGCATGCTTTGCTCCAGGGTCATGCCCTCTTGGGTATTAGTCATTCTTAACTCATAAGATCAAAACTAGAGCTACATAAAAGCTAAAAAAGGATGATTTGTCACCCAGCAAGAACCAATAAAATGTAACCACATGGAAAGATGCGTTAAGCCAAGCTCGTCTTTCTCTTAAAGATAGTTCCCTCTGATGTCTCACAAGTTACCGTGTTTGTTTTCCTACAAATCCTTTCTGACCCAGAGAGTCAAGCCCTGCCCTTCATTCCTCCTTTATGAGCCCACTGGGCTCTCTCTACACAGGAAAATATTGTTGCATTTTTTTTTCCAATCTGTTTGTGAAGAATTGTACTTTCTGACTTGGCAGGTGGCATGAATCTGAGTGGACCAGGGCTGGCACTGCTCACCTGCAGCTGCCCACACGTAGATGGCATATTTGATAAAAATGTCAGTCCTCTTTCTAGTCCCTTGCCCCTAACAAGACTTCCCAGATGATTTCTACTGCAACAGCATGTTCAAGTCTGGTTTCATGAGAATTGGCCTTGAACAGAAGAGAAAACTCAGTCCTGGTTCATCTTTTCAGAAGATTATGTCACCCTGACTGGTGTAGCTCAGCTGATTGATCATCATTCTGCATAGCAAAAGGTCATTGGTTTGATTTCCGGGAGGGCACATGCCTAGGTTGCAGGTTCAGTCCTGCAGTTGGAGTATATATGAGAGGCAACCAATCAATGTTTCTCTCTCACATTGATATTTATCTCCCCCTTTTTCCCCTTCCCTTCCCTCCTCTCTAAAAATAAATTAATAAAATCTTTAAAGAAAAAATATTATCTCATCTTGCCCAGCTATGGGTCTTCACCATAGGAACTACGGCCCATGTATGGGCTTTGACTATGGGTATTTTTAATTTCTGTATTACTTAATAATATGGATAGAAATAATAAGAACACAAAATAAAACAAAGCAATTATTAACACTAAACTATTGTTAAATAAACTAATATTAAATTCATGTTTCTATTAGTAATAGCCGTGACACCCGTACTATTAAAAAATAATACAACATTAATAAGAATAACAATATACCATATGTTGAAAGCTTACTCCATATCAACACTGTGCTACACATTTCTCTTTCAATATCTGTAGGTGTGGATCTTATAATCTTCTTTTTACACATAAAAAAACTAAGGTTCCAAAAGGTTAAGTAACTTGCCTCTACCACATTGCTCATAAAGCCAGGGCCAGGATGAAGGAGGCCCAGAGCTGACTAGGAAGACCATGCGTTTAACAAGTGTGCTCCTCTTCTCTACACAGTCAGGTAAAATCATACCTGAGAACAGGGTGGGGCCTGATCCTCAGCCTTCATGGAAGAATCAACATAAGGGAAGATTTGAGTTGAACCTACAGCCTCCAGTTCTACTGGGTTTCAATATCTTCTCTCCACTCTTACCAATGTGCACCTGAATCATCCTGTTGTGAACAGTTCTCGTTCAATGAATCAATATCTAGACACATTTTGAGTCAAATATATAATGTACCATTATTATACATGTAAAGAAAATGGAAAAGCTTGGGATGCATGACTTTTTGAATCTCATCTTTGTTAGTCTAGGAATTAAAGGAAGGAAGAAAGAAAATAAAGGGACAGAAGGAGGAAGAGGAAGAAAAAGTAGCATTTGTTTGTATTAGTTAACATTGATTGAATTGCACTAGTTAGTGAACTGCACTAAAAGCTCTGCATATATAACCTTATTTGACTCTTTCAACAACCCTAACGTGAATGAGAAAGATGGCCCCTGCTAAGGTTAAGAAATTTCTCCAGGTCACATGGCTGGTAAGTGGTAGAGATGGGATTCAAACCCAGACCTGGGTATGCAGGGGACCTGCATGTTTTACTACAAGGCTATAACACCTCATAGGCGACAGGTAATATGCTAGATGATTAGCATTATACAACACACACTACCGCAGCACTTAATACAGTATGTAGTGTGTCCTTCTTTCCCCTTTAAACCCTCATTACCCTCATTCATTCTGACTCTTTAGCATGACATATAAGGGCCTGTACAATGTGTTCCTTGCCTAAATCTCCAGCCTTGGCTCCTACCACCTACCCCTCTCATTCTATCATCTGCCATGTTCGACACCATACAGACTAGCTCACCTTTGGCTCATTGTCACATGTGTTATCTCTTTGAAACAACTCTTCCTTCCCATTCACTTCACTCATTCCTTCTATGCTTTCATGATTGGGCTGAGGAGTTGCCTCATCAAAGAAATCTTTCCCAGGGCTGCTCTAGCTTAGCTTAGCTGACACTTTTATGTATTTCTTCCACATCCACTCACTGCACCACACTGTGCTTTGTGTGTTGGGGGGTTAGGGGGCTCTGCCTCCCCCGCCCCCTCAGACTTTGGAGCCTTTGAGCACAGAGACTGTATCCTATCCTGTACTGCATCCCCGCCACTGTACACAATGTCTGGTGCACAATAGACATTCTAAGGCTTTTTTTGAAATGAACAAATGGCCATATGGCTTGCTAGATGGATAGTTGGATGAAACAATTTTGCAACAAGTTACTGCACATGCTAAAGCTTAGGCAATGTAATAAGCCACCACCCTGACAGCCCTAAAGACCACAAAGAGGAAAACAGTAATAAGCAAGCAAGTTAGGAAACAAGAGAAGCACATTCGAGAAAACCAACAAAGAAACGTTAACCTCGCAGCTCCTCAAGTTCAACTCTTGTATTTTACAAACAGAGAAACAGGGCCACAGAGAATAGGAGTGGTCAGACAATGAGTTATGTCGAGTGGAGACTAGGACCAGGTCTCTCAACTTCCAACTCCACGTTCTCTATCTTTTCCTTGTCTTGGGATGCATGGAATGGAAGTCCACCCACATGAAATATTTGTTCTAATGAGGAGTCTGGGGTTGAAAAAAATTCCTCATAATAAGAGAAAGTGTGTGGAGTGCCAAAGCCAGCAGAGTTTGGCCAATAAAAGGCAATAATGAGAGCTGCAGTTAGAGTTAGACTGGGGTGACAGGGAGTGCATCTAATTTCCTAGAGAAGGGGTAAGATGAGGAAGCTGCCCAAACACAGGATACAACATCACGAGATGCCCAGAACTCTGGGTGACCTACCCTCTGATGATTCTTGGTTGTAACCCATGTATATAATTTCAGATGTGAATAAGAAGATGTGTGAAGTTAACAAGGAAGGTTTGGCACAGAAAGTTCAATGAGTTGGGTTTGAAAATGGTGAACTCTGATGTACATGTCTCATAACATTGAGATCACTCTACCCTAGACCCAGGTCTCAAGACTGGTACCCAAGGAATGCTACCCTACAAAGTTAGTCGTAGTCTCAATATCAATAGGACTTTCTCCCCGTGTATGTTCTCCACAAAGAATTAAAAAATGATCTTATTATCTATAAATCAGATCTATGTCACTTTGCTGTTGAGGATCTTTCATCTGTCACGCTTGAATACAACTTGAACTCCTCAGTGGCTTGCAAGGCCCTTAATGATCTGACACCACCCCCCACCCGCACCCCATTCCTCTGCTCTCCTCCTTCCTGACTAGGCTCGACTTCCTGGCCTGGATTCTTTTTCCCCCAAACCCCCAATTCTTTCTTGCCTCCAAGTTTTTTTTACTCACTGTTCTCTCAACCTAGAATATTCTTCTATCTAATTATTCACAAAACTGATTTATTTTTCATGTCTAAGACCAAATGTTAAGCATCTCCCTTTGGCCCATCCCCAATAATTACCCTCTGCTTCTTTCCTTTGTGATATTCTTCATTATCCAAACTCACAGTACCTAAGCCAAGGTAAGATCTCAAAGGGTAGGGGCCTTGCCAGTCTTGTTCACCACTCAATCTCCTGATTTCCAGAGGAACATTTGTCACCTAGAATGTTATGCATCATATTCCTTCATTTTGGTTAATGAATACATTAACAAATTTTTAAAATAGAGGCTTATTGAGTGTTTACTATGTGCAAAACATTGTAATGGGTATCCTGGGGAGCAAAGGGATGAGTTCGTCACAGCATCTGCTAAGAAGGTTTATTGATGGGAGTACCCCATTCCCACAGAGTCTCCCCAGGTCACCACGGATGGTGAAAATAAAATAGGTCATTCCAGACACTTCTCAGTCTGCCAGGAAAAGGGGGTGGTGATTCCCTCTAGTGGAGAATGTCCCAAGCCCTTTTCTTGAACTGGCTTTTATTGAGAACAATATGCGCTGGAGTATACAGCATGGATGCAAAGCTCATCAATCAATGTCAAAAGGCTATATTTATAGAAAACAGATAGAGATCATAGATAAAAACTGAAGGAACACAAGAGATTTGCCTCAAGTTGGGGTCTGATAGATAGCGTGGTGCCCATTCAGCCCTGAAACCTGGGAAACGGATCATATTCTATGCTTGACCCCAAACATTAGTACTCATTAACTTAAGGGCATTCTTAGCAAGGTAAGTTTCATAAGATTTAATGCATTCATTCTTCAGGCCTAATTGTCCCTGGGAACTGTCCGATCCAGTTTAGGGCTGTACCTGCTTTAGTATCGTTCCAAGCCAGGCGGGTAGAGCAGAGCAGCCAAGAGATAAGGAGACTTCTTTCAGATAGAATGAGGACTCCAGCCGTGACAAAGCCGAGGGGTGAGGGTCTTTTGCCCCTTCTCCGTGTACCCCAAGTCCTTCCCTAATGGGCTCTATGCGACTACCTGTCTCAAGTTGTCCCTGCCTTTAAGGGGTCTTACCCATCATTGACTAACCAGCCATCCTCCAGGGCCAAGCAGGGTGACGTGAGGGAGGCAGAGGCCACGCCCTTGCCAGGGGGACAGGTTTTGTCTCCTCAGTGGCCTATTTTCCCAAGGCCTCCTTGCTCAGCTCCAGCCTAGGGGGACAGACGCACCTGTTGGCGAAGTTATAGTCCTTGAAACCAGGCAGGACAATTCCCAACAGTTTATAGACTTATAGAGAAGGTGATTCTAGTAAATGTTAATAAATATAACGGTAGGGCAATCTAGAGAGCAGTAAGTAAAATGATGTGGGTGGTGACACGGGACAGGTTACCTGCAAATAGAGTCAAAGCCTGGCAGAATAGGTAGGATTTTCCGAAAGATGGAAGGAAGAAGGTAAGGTTACCTGCTGGGCTGTCAGCTCTAGAGGACGGGGGCACAGACTGTGGTGTTCATTGTTTTATTTCCAGAGTTAAGAAAGGTGCCTGGCACATAACAGGGATATGATGAATATAAGTTGAATGAATAAACAAATACATAAATGAGCTTATTGCAATAACCATTTCTGCAATATATTAAAATATGGTTGTGTCTACTTAATGGGAAAAACAGTCTCTGTTCTTGCTTTCATTTCTGTTAAAACAAGAAAGCACCCTCTTTCACTTACACCCACTCAAATTCCAGGCTTATTATTTTGGCAATGAATTAGCATCGAAGGAGAAGTCAGCACTCATCCCTCCATGGTCTATCATCAAAGAAGTCATGGAAGCTAAACTCTCTGGGTGAGGAGGGACCTTCCTGTGCTCAGATCTGACTGTGGCTATAAAGAAAAGTGAGAATTCCCACATGAGAGGAGTACTGGTGAAGGTGAAGAAAAGCCTTTACAATTCTGCACTCCATGATTAATTTTTAACAGCTTCATTGAGGTTTAATTTACATACCACACAACTCACTAATTTCAAGTAAAACAATCAGTGGCTTGTAGTAAATTTATAAAGTTGTGCAACCATCACACAGTGCAATTTTAGAACAGGCCCATCACGCCAAGAATATCTCTCTTTGTCACCGAGTCTCTCTCCACACCCACCCCCCAGGCTCAGGCCACCACTTCTCAGCTCTCTATAGTTTTATCTTCTCTGGACATTTCATATAAATGGAATAATACAAGCCCCTATCATTAATGTCTATGTCAAAATTTTGTCACTATTCGTTAATCTGGGGGGAGAATTTAGGCATAATCCTTTTATTCCATGACTTGCCACCCTTTTTGTGCCTCAGTCTCCTCATCTGTAAAATGGAATTTGCCACGCTTCCACCCATGATTAGGTTATGTAGTGCAATACCTGGTAAATGGTGCATGCTCCATAAACTGCAGCTGTTGCTGTTGTTTATGTTAATATTAGTACCCAGCCTAATTTAGCAAGGCCAGGGTAAAGAAATTAGAAAAAAGAAATCCATGGAAACTCCCACAAATAACACATTAAAGGAGAGGAAATATTTCCATTTAGATTTTAGCAGGAAAAAAAGCTTCTTCCTGCTCCAGGGCTTTCTGCTCACATTTGTTTGGGGATCAGACGTGGATAGATGTGCACAGCCATCTCATTTGCTGCTGATTTACTGCCAAAGAAACGATTCTGGAATCTGAGTAGATGTGAGTCGACAGAGAGGGTGTTTTTCTGTTTCACTAGAAATGAAAGAAGACCTTTAATATGAGAGCCAAGTGACAAGGACAGGGAGCTGGTATTTCCATTAAGCAGACATAGTAGTGTTTTCATGTCTGACTATGGCTTATCCATTAACAGAAAGGTTAAAAATATCCATTTCTGTATTAAAACCCTTGTAGAAATAAAGGATTTCTTTTCACTTCTGAAGGAAATTATTTCTTCCTCTTTTTAAGCTGAAGAGAGAAAATATATAGTCCCTGATTTAGAGTCACGGCCAAGGTTCTGGTGCTGGCCCCATTGCTGGAGCAGTTGACTTTGAGGAAATCAGTTCTTCTCTCTGGGCCTTAGTTTACCTTACCTGTAAAAATGAGAGGTTGGACCTCAGAAACCTTTCTCCAAGATAAGACTAGTGTTCTAAGGCTTTGGGGCTCTTAAAGCAAAGGCATGGCTGATGATAGATGAGGAAGAGCAAAGAGCTTCAAACTTTCCTGCAATATCATACACTTTATGAACCAAAGGTTTGCGTTGGGTGGAACTAAACTTAAACTTCCTCATAAATCACAGATCATTTACAGTTTCTTTAGTTTAAGTCAGAGGTGAGCAAACTATGGCCTTCAGGCCAAATTCAGCCACCTCCTTTTTTTTTTTTTTTTTTTTTTTTTTGGTAAATAACGCTTTATTGGAACACAAGCACATCTATTTGTTTACATACTGTCTATGGCAAAACTTAAAATATTTACTGTCTAGCGCTTTACAGAAAACAATTGTGTGATAGGTTTCATGAGCCACTCTAAATACAATTTAAAAATAAGTTCAGTAGATATTTGAGCAGTTTCAGAAAGCTCTGAGTTGTGGCTAACGTGAGGGTTGTGTAGTCCCAAAGGTAATAAAAGAAGTGTAAGAACAAAAATCCAGTAAATGATGATAATGATGATGAGGATAATAATGAAGACACTGAGTGCTTAAGGAAACAAGATAATAACTGAAATACTTTATACTGTGTTTAATTCTCACCATGGTTATTGTAACTTTATAATAAGGAAAATAAGGCATAGGAGTTAAGGCCAAGGTCATAATGCTAGTAAGTCATGACTTGGAATATGGGAATTTATGGCCTTGTATAACTTTTATAATCAGAGGAGAAAAGGGGTTTGTGCAAAATCCTTTATGGCAAAGGAAAGGCGACCCAGGTCCCTGACTCCATAACCAGAATTCCATGCACTAGTGTGTCTGCTAACTCCTGGGAGATTTACGTACCTACCTACTTATTCAATAAATTCTACAACCATTTTCAGGCTATTAGTTCTAAGAAGAATCATGTCTTCCATTTCTTTTCCTAGAGCCCTAGTATATGATAGGCAGACAATAAATGCCTGCTTATAATGATAGCAGACATTTACTGATATAACATGGTGTTTCACGAAATGATTTTAGCACTGTGCATGGATTACCATGGCATCTACCACTATTGGGTCCTTAAAACAGTCCTGTATTTTAACACTCTCATTCTCTGTAAACATTATATATAAATGTTTAAAGTGAGGAAATGGAGACTTAGAAGTTCATTAATGTTTCCATGATCTCATAGCTCATGAGTGGTAAAGCTTGGAGGTGAACTTGAGCAAATAACCATAATCTTAAGACTTGGTTGCTTGGTATGATCTACTGACCAGCGAGTGTGAAACCACCTGGGAGCTGGTTAATAATGCAGAATCTCAGGCCTCCAGAATCATGATGTGCATTTTAACAAGGTCCTCAGGTGATTTGCATGCATATTAAAGTTTGAGAAATTTTGCTCTCAATCAGCATATTATGTTTTAAAAAAAAAATCAGTGAATGAGTGATTGCTTTCTGTGCAATGACAAGAAACAGATTGGTCAGATGAAAACTGGACTCCATTGGAAGGAATTGCAATGTCTATTCTATAAATCAAACCTATTCCTAAAATGATTTTTTTGCAGATTCTGTACTGATTTTGCTGCCCCTGAAGACTTCTTAAACCATTTCACTACAAATGTCTAAGACCTATATTTATACTCTCAGCTGCATGACAAATACAGAGGCAAATGCTTCCGGACTGAGTAATAGAGCTATAACCAGGCTGGCTTTTGCTTGTGACGCAACCAGTATGCATATTTAGGCAAGAACCATAGAGGAAAGCGCCATCTGCTCGGTAGCCTGTGAGTTACTATTTCCCAAAAATCTAAGCCGTTCCCAATTCCTTTAACATGAATAAATATATATATATACACTTAGGCAATAGACAGTTTTGCCCCTGGAAAATGCCTCTGACTTTTTTGATATGTTCGAGAGGTGGCAGGGGCTATATGGACTCATTCAAGGTGATAGGTTATTTTGGGCATGGTTATCTTTTTTTTTTTTTTTCAGATTTTGTAACACACATTTTCACCAAATTATCAAAGTAAGTTTTGGGGACTCAATTCTCTCTCTTCCCCAGGCCCTGGACATGCCCCCCACTGCTTCAGGGAGATGGGAATCTGGGCATCGTCCTTGCACTTCCGTGGGAAGGTGACAATGAACAAGTATCTCTCTCTTTTGTAACCATATCCTTTGGGTTTTTTGCTGATTAAATTCCTCTGACTCTCACTTTTCTTCATGGTCAGAGAGTGACACCTACCATTACTGGGTCTTGATGAAGATTATTTTCCTTCATTACACTGATGTTCATAAAGCCTCTAACCTAGTGGTTTCTCAACATGCATGAGCTTATAACCTTGTAAGCTTATAAATTTTTAGATCCCATTCCCAAGTAGTATAATTGGGTAAGTTCTAGTTAAGGATAAGACTCAGAAATGAATATTTTAAAGGTGTTTTCCAAATGATTTTAATACACATGGTCTCTAAACCATAATTTGATGTCTCTCTCCAGTGATTCTTTTCATGTCTCTAATACAACTTTCAACTCCCTAGGCAAACATGTGTTCCCAAATAGGCTAAGCCTAAATGTGAAGTCATGCCTTAGCAGTTGAGGAACTATCCCATGGTGTGCTGCTCTTGCCCTGGAATGTCGAACTGGGCTGAGACTTAAAGGGGAAAAAAAAACCCCACAGAGTCAGAACCAAAGCTTGAAAAGCTTTGCCTTGGGCTGCAGTGGTCACAAGTTAAATGTATTCATTGGAGTCCCAGGCCACAATCCTGCCACCACACTGGTTAGGACACCCAGACAGGTCCCACTGTACCTTTGTCAGAGACTTTGCTCAGCATACTCACCTTTTATTAAAATAGCAGCAGATCTCACTCAGTTTGTTTTACCTTGACTTGTTGCCATGGACAATTGGATTTGGTTGGATTCCTTTTCACTTACAGTGGAAGCTGCTCTACCTCTGCCATTGCTCACAGGTGACAGTGGTACTAACTTCTCCATGACTGCCTGCCTCATCCCCATTCCCTGCCTGTTTTGCAGTGGGATGGTAGCAGGTCCATTTACTTATTGTGTAAAGGCAGATGTCAGGGCAAGTGAACATCTTATCACACATTCTAATGCGTAGGTTGCATTCACTTTTTTTCTTTTGTCTTTCCCACATCCAAAATCCTTCCTGTCCTAATAAAAATAAGATAATTTGAGGACCAATTCATACTGTGTCTGTATATCAAGATCCAAGATGAAGAGTTTGTTACGGTTATTCCCACAGTTCAAATTCACCAATGCATACTATCTACTAGGTTTTAGATGTGGATAATTGCAGTGACATAAAAATATTTTTTGCTAGTAATATTAATAAATGCTCTCAATTATTGAGTAGCAATAAATTATGTTACAGTTTTCACAGGTTACGTGATTAAATTTTACAGCAATCTGTTTAGACCATATATTATTCTCATTCAACTTGAAATTAAGGGGTAACTATTATAGATTAATTGACAAAGTCACAGTTTGAACCAAGGGCCATCAGAGACCAGATACTGGGTGATTTTTCACCTCTTTGCCTTCCCTGGAGGGGAACAACATGACATCAGAACTTGATGGGGAGGTCAAGCTCCAGTTGGCATTGGCAGCAGCATAGACCTCAGCTCACTGGATGTGCTGCAACAATCCCCTCCCCTCCTTGGGTCCCAGAAGGTTATTCTGGTCGACCGCCAAACCCCTCACAGCTCTAATATTGTATAAGCAATCTTTAATTTAACTCTAGGGTCATGGCTGGAAAGGTTGGATAGTTTCTGGTCTTTTTTATGCCTTTAGAAAAGGATAAAGTTCTGCTATGACTAATGAGCCTACATATTTTCCAAACTGAGAAAATTTGAGAACAACAACAAAAAAAGATACTATTAATAATTACACCTGGATATTACCCAGAAACCATGACTGTTCTGGAAAACAAAGAATTGTGCCCGTCATCGCTGTGATATACTTCTTTCTTTAAATTCGCAGCTACTAGTGGAATGTGTTCAATAAAAGATGGTGTCTCTAGAGAAAAGACAAGTGTGAGGGTAGGGAAAAGAGCCCATTTCATAGGCTAAAGGTAGCATTACTGCCAGATCAAGATGGGAGGGGTGTGGAAAAGAGATGTGGCAGTAAGAAAAGATACATGCAGAGGAGTATAAGTAAAAAATGTCTCACTTCCCCATTGTGCACTAAAGCTGACCCTGGACCATGCCGCCTCTATATATCATGATGACACACATTCAGAGCAAGAGTTTTCAGGTTTCTTGTAATTCTATCCCTTTGAACACAAACTCTGTGCTATGAGCAGGTCATATCTTATCCCAGAAATAGAAGGCGAACCCTATTCCAAACAGTCCCCCAAGCAATGAGGTCACACAGAACATGCTTCTACCAGATTCAGCAGCTGGAATGCAATGAGCTTGATCATTAACTGTGGCTTATGGATTGCTCTCCTGACCTTTCTCTATGTAAGGTGACAGCTCCCTTTTTTGAGAAAATGTGAATTCTTAGGAGAAAGGACACACACTCAGATGCCCTCTGCCTCTTTCCTCTCCTCTCAGCCATTTTTTAAAGAATTAAGCACACATATTAAAATAATAAAGTGGGTCAAACCCTGTTTTAGGCTTTGAGAATTTAATGATAAACAAGACATGGTTTCTGCTTTTGAAGAAATTAATCCTTATTAAAGAAACAGACATATAGGAAAATCAACTTACCACTCTTTTTATAGAAGTTATTCTGTGCCAGACATTATACATATACCTCATTTACTCTTCATACCAATGTAGCAAAGTAGGTTTTATTATCCCAATTTGTAGTGTCTTAACACACAAGCTATAAGTCATAGAACTAAGATCTCAGCAAGTCTATTTCCTTCCACATTCACTCTTCTATTTATACTCTGCAATATCTTCTCATTTTTCTTAAGGGAAAAGCCAAAGCCCCTACTGTGACCTAAACACCCCTATTATTGTTTGCCAAATTTATAGGTACTACCCAATCAGGACACATGATAGGACTGTACCTCCTGATTCTTAATTTGAGTCAACCCAAGTAATCAATTCAACCCAATGAGTCATGTCCATAAATAATATGTGTAACTTCCAGGCTGTGTATTGCATTGCCAAGGTGAGACCCAGCAGGGATCTCTTTTTATTTTTATGCCAAGGCTTCCAGCATTATTACAGAGATTGGTGGCCTCATCAGTCTGGGGCCTAGGGTGAGGATGTTGGAGCAGAGGCCCCTCCTGGGCCATGAGGAACATCAGGCCTGTGGGAGAAGTCACTGAGATCCCACAGGTTTTGATTATGACATCATAACCTAGCCTCTTTTGATGGATTCAGATGCTTTTTTAAACCTTAGTATATCAAAATTTATCTTATATGGCTTACATAATTATCATGGTGTGTCCTCTCACCCGCACTAAAATGTTACCTCTATGACAGTCAAGAGTTTTGCCACTTTTGTTCATGAAAGTATTTCCCATGCCAAGAATAGTGCATGGCTCATTGTAGAAGATCAATAAACCTTTGTTGAACTAATGTCAGAACAAAGCTATCTCATTACCCCAATTGGTGTGAGAGAGTTAAGTTCAGGGTTCTATTAGAACAAAGAGAATAGACTGATCTAAAATGAGGTTGGCTTCATGTTTCCCCCGTCTGACCCAGTTCTTGGTGATTGCCTGCAGAATTGTGGGAAATCAGCATAGGATTGTCAAGCTGTTACAGTAAAAGACTTCCACTGTGGTTTTCATAACCAACTGGCTCACCATGCACACATGCATTAGTAATTGCTCCACTCTCCTGGTGGTGAGCCCTTCATCCATCACCCTGAAGGCCTTAGTCATGCCTTAGTCATGCCCACTGACTCAGCTCCATTCAGCTTTTCCCCCAAGGACACTTCTCTTCTTTCTCTACGTTCATTCTCTTCTCTTTTAATTCACACCCCACTCAGGTGTGTCTTGGACATTGCTGTCCAAATGACTCCTCCCTCCTTTAAGGCAAAGCAGCCCTTTTTGTCCTATGCCCCTGGAGGCATTTTCCCCAGATTTTAGTCTCAGGAAACTGTTATGGACAAATAAATATATCTGTCAATAGATTCTAAAGGAGAGGCATGCCCTTCCTGCCAAAATATTGTTTTGTACTGGAAATAATGCTGACATTCATTTACCTCTAATGAACGTGCTTTTAATGGCTGTCCACTTAGTCGCCTTTCTGATATCTACAACACAAAATTCCAAATCAAAACTCAACTCTTTCTCCTCCCGAATTCCTTTCCCATTTCAGTGTGACACCACTTCCAGGGACACAAGCTTTCTTTATCCAACTTGCTACCTTCACCTAAGGCAAGGAAGTGGAATGCCATTTGCTGCTGTGACTCCTGTGTCAGTCAGAGCTCTCAGAGAAACAGAGCAATAAGAGAGAGAGAGAGATAATGGTTCACATGCCTGGGGGCCTATGAGTCTGAAATTTGTAGGGCAGGCCAGCAGGCTGGAAGTGCAGGTAAGAGCTGATATTGCAGCCTTGGGTCTACAATCTATACAGCAGGCCATTAAGGTGGAAACTGAGGCAGGATTTATATGCTAGAGTCCTGAGGTACAATTCTTGCTATTCTACTCAGTTTTGCTTCTAAGGCCTTCGACTCATTGGATGAAACACATTATCAAAGGTAATATCCTTTATTTAATGTCGCTGATTGTAAATTTTCATCTACAAAATACCTTCAACCACCAGCTAGACTATTGTTTGCCCAAACAGCTAGGTATGCTGGCCTAACCAAGTTGACATATAAAATTGCCCTCCACACCCCTATATTCTTTAATCCATAGCAGACATTATTAATGAATCTCTGCACTTTCCCAGATAAGTTCAGATGAAGCTTCGCGATTTCTCTTCTAAGAACACTGTTGCCAGCCATTACCAATGGACTGGCTTTGACAAGTGAGTTGAAATTCATCTCTGGCTTACATGTTGAAAAACACTTTTAATCATTTTTCTCTCCTGCTGAAATGCCTTCTGTCATTGCTTAAGATTCCTTATGCAAAACATGTTTCACAAAATGTTAATAGTACAAGGTATTCTGTGAAAGAGATTCTGTGTTCAGAAAGGTCTATTACAATAGGCACAATGACTCTGTCCAAAAATCTCCAAGAACTCCTCTAGGAATCAAAACAATTACATTTTGATAGCCCAGCTTTTCCAAAATTTATTTGACTACTCAAATTATCCTTAACGCTAAACTCATGAACATGAGGAAAACATATTTTGGGAAATGTTTATCACTCAAGGTCTTTCCGTATCTGATATCACCTATTTTTCCAAACCAAAATTCTTTAAATCAAGGTGTTCTTTGAACATCCCCTACACTATCTACATCCTGCCTGTCCCTCAACTTGTTCAATGAAAACATTTCCACAAGATCTACGTCAATATCTCTTGTGGCAGCAACAATGCTGTGTGTTCAGCGAAACTTCTGTCCCAGGCACACAGAAAGAACAGATTTTCCAGCCCACTTCCCAGTTACCTTGGGGCCACGTTATTGAGTCTGTCGACTGGCATATGAGTGAAATGAAGTAAGTCATTGCCAGATCTGGCTTCTCAAGCTCGCACTCCATCCCATGTTTGTTCTCCCTATTCCCTGATCACATGGCTAGACACATAGGACTCTCCAACGGTAGATCCCCATGATGCAAGAAGCTGATATCCAGTGTCACCACTTAGAATAGAGTACTACCTAACACCAGGAGAAATTGAGGAAGACAATTATGTTAAGCCAATGCTATTTGGGGGGCCATATGTCACAGCAGCTGATATTCTCTTCGCTGTTCCATAAAGCCTAATCTATGCCTTGACTGGAATGGACTTTTTCTCTCTCAGGCTCCCATAATACTTTGGCCCACCCATCACACTTATCACTTTCTATCTCTCATTAGAATCATTTATGTTGCTGTTTTATCTCTATCCTAGACTTTGAGCTTCTTGAAGGCGAGATTCATAACCATTTTATCTCTGCATCCCCTGCCTCGCTTGGAGAGCAGGTAGCATGTGGTCATCATCAATGATTGTGGAGTGAAAGATCACACAAAGGGCATTCACATTCTAACAGAAAATCTCATCATAGCACAACAAAGCTGCATGCTTTCAGGGAACTTAGGGCCTATAGCGTTTGGCAGGGACCTTCCGTTGCCAGCTTTGATATGCTGATCGAATTGACTCACATCTATCCTTATATAATTCTTCAGTACCTCTTGATGTAGGAAGCCAGACTGAAAAGTAGAAAACGCTCAGGTTTTGGAATTAGAGAGCCCTTGGCTGAATCCCAATTCTCTCACTCGTTCCTCTAACTTTAGACAAATGACACTCCTAAGCCTCAATTCCCTTGTCTTTAAATCCGACAATAATCCCTACCTCATGGGACTGCAAGGTGGATTAAATGGAATCTTGAATGTGCAGCACCCACAGAGGCAGAGGCCCAGAAAATGGCAGCTCTCCCTGCCAGGGCAGCTGCTGCTGACATGTCAGCAGGGGCCATCCTGGCCCGGAGCAGCGTGCCAGACCCTGAAGGAAATTGGACGGCTTTTAAAGCAGAGTTGATTAAATATGATTTTGCAGCTCCTGCTGAGAGACGAGCTGCAAGAGAACAGCTGTGTTGTTTTACTGGGGAATCAAGGATTGAGTGTCATATGAAGTCCTCTTAAAAAGGATCTAAAACTCGTTATTGACGCTACTGAGCAGTTTGTTTAGTAAATGAAGTCCTGTCTCAAAGAGCTATGGCTAAATGGCGAGGTCCAAACAAAAAGTAAATAACACTTTTCTTTCCTCATTGATCCTGACAGATTAAAACACATGTATCGGTGTGCCTGCCTCAGGCTGAGCTAAGGCAACGTTGATGCAACTCTTATTCTCAGTGGAAAAATGAGCAATTAGAGTAAAGAGTAGCCTGATGTTTGTGACATAAACATAGCAGAGATGGGAGTCCCTAGCTGGCCATTTAAAATGGCAAAGAAACAATGTATTCCTGTAACTGCAATCATTCTTCATTTAGAAGTTGTTATGGGGAAGAGATGGTTGATAAAATGGAGACATAACTTTTTGAGATCTGTTTTTCCTCTAGAAGTATCAGAGAAATGTGGCAGAAAGTAGATTAAAGACACCTGGGTCCAAGTTCTGGTTTGTCCACTCTGTCATCTGAAGTAAATCCTCCTCGCTCTCTGGGCCTCAGTTTCCCTGACATAGGGGCAACCTCTAAGCCTTCCTGCAATTCGACTAAGTTTAACTTCCTAGTATTCCCTTTTATACATTTCTTGGGCTGATGGGGAAAAATAAAATGGTTACATATGAGATGGAATCTAGAGATTTAGTTTAAGAAGGAATCTTTGGTCTGGAAGGAAAATAATGAGAACCTTTGATTCAGTTCTCCATTAAAAGATAACTGTCAAATTTTAAGCAAATGGAACAAATACATGATTTTTAGTTTATTGAACTTCCCTGTGCCCATTAAAGTTGCTAATCACAATTTCCTATATCTGCAAACACCGTGGCAGGAAAGATTCAGAACCAAATGCAACAAATCTTATCTCCTCAGAGGAGTGAGAGCCAGCACGTACTGAGTATACACAATGTACAAGCGCTATGCTAAGTGATTTACAGACTTTATTTCATTTTTCCTCACCACAGCTCTGAGGAAGTAGAAATAGTATTCTCACTTCACTAATTAGAGACAGGAAATCAAATGCCCAACTTCATGAAACCGGGGACTGCGCTAGAATGCAAAAGCCAGCTACTTCAGTTGCTCTAAGAGATTAGCTGTCCTCCTATTCTGCCCCCTGGTGTCCTCTCATTCATTCCTTCAACAAACTCTTGCCAAAGGCCGGCAGCTGACCCAGCGCTAGGGGCCAGTTCTGTGGTGAGACAGCAGGAAGGACTCCTGTTCTTAGAGGACTTGCATTCTAGCTGAGGGCACAGTAAATAAACAAAATTTTCAACAGATATATTTATGCAGACAATAATCATAAATAATATGCAGACAGTAATCTTAGAGTAAATGTAAAGAGGGAGCTTTGGCTGATTTATATTGAGTAGTTTGAGGATGTGACATTTCAGCTGAGACCTTGGGAAAAGCATTTGACTACGCTGAGCTTCAGGTTTCCCATCAGTCATGGGAGTTTGGAGAGGAACAAATGGGACTGTGAAGGTTAATGGCTTAGTATGCTGTAAAACTCTTGCAAATGCAAGACGTTAACACCCAAGTCCTGACTTGCTATCTGAGGCAATTCTGCACTTGACAATTTAGTGTTCCTCAGCATGTGACTGAACAACAGTAGTGGTAGTACAACTACTACCAATAAAAATAACAAAAGTTTACTGAGTGCTTACTGTGTGCGAGGCAGTGTTCTCAATACTTTGCATGTATTAAATGATTTAATCCTCTCAACACCCTTAGAAAGAAAACACTGTGATTAGTTTTATTTTAAAGATGCCAAATCCAAGGCTCTTGGAGGTTAAGTTAGTTGGCCAACTTTACACAGATAGCAAGTAGTAGAGCTGGACTTTGACCCCAGGTGCTCTGGATCCTGAGGCCATGTCCTCAACCATCACACTTTGCTGCTTCATATATAATTGTCTTTCAACCCAGATCTCAAAAATCCTGCCAGAGTGAGTAAAAATGCTTGTGGACCCCATGCAGCCCCTACACTATTCAGTGTTGGTGATATGGAGACCTCAGTGTGGAAGGAAGGTAATCTCTCTGGAGGGCAAATGCACAGCGTTGCCTTCTTTCCCAGTGATTTGAGATCCTCCGAGCACGCGTGGGCTCTAAGACTATGCTCCATGATGAGAAGCACCTGATGGCAGTGGCAAGGTTCCTAAATTAGTGAGTACCCCACCACCAGAGGAGTTCAAATACAGGTTCGACTATCCTTTGTCAGGAGCGTTGCATAATGAACATTGACCATTAACTAGAGCATTGGTATAACTCTCTCTCGGATGCTAAACTTCCACCTTCCCACAGAAATTATGCAGTAAAGGGCTCCTCTGCCTTTCTGTGCCCATGGATGGGGTAGGAGGCTGCCTATGAAATAACACCGTAGTGCCTGGCCACTTCCCAAGCACATAGCCCACACATGTCCGTTACTCTCTGGATATTGATGCTCCTCTGATTGAAGGCAGAAAAGGCTTCCGTGAGAATGGAATTGTGATCTTTGGAAGGAGGTGATTTATTAATAATAAATAGCAGAGCTGCCAGCTCCTACATCATGTGTTTCCTGGAGGAATTAAACAGAATACAAGGAAGACTTTCTGGGGTAGTGAAAGGGGCAAGGGTGAGGTGAAGGTCCAGATTGGAAACTAAGGGTAGAAATTAAGAAGTTGAAAGTTAAAAATTTCAGAGTATTTTATATTTTGCCTAAGTCTAGCCTCATACCTCTAAAAATATCTCTAAACCATAGGAAATGTTTTCAGATATAAATTATAATCTGGAAAAAAAAAAGCAGAGTCAGGAAAAAAAATGAAAGCTCCTTATAGACATTCCTGCCCATTCTAAAAGAAAGATCCTTGTATTCACAGTCCAAGAGGGTGGGGAAAAAAAACAGCAGTTATATTTTCCACACATCCAGGAAAGAGTCCAATATATAGACTCGGACATGTGGTTCAGAACCAGTTTTTTATTTTCTTTTATCTGTGTCAATTCACAAGTGTCAGTCTGTGCAGGGCCATCAGAAAGAAAAATGAAGGTTGAAATAAATTCCTGGAGCCCCAGGAGAAAGGGCCGGCTCAGCAGTCTGAAGGGCTAAGCAGAGAGGCTCCTTTTCCCTAAAAAAGGAGTCAGACCAAAGGCGATCTTGGAAGAGCTGGCTTCATGCGGGGGCATGAATGAGCAGGTTCACAGAGCCCCAGAGGAGAAAAGAGGGACCCCAAGACTATAAGTTCCAACTCAGCCCTGAGGGTGGTACTCAGTAGAAACTCAGAGTTCTGAACTCCCATTTCCTTGAATGAGTTGGAGATTTTATGTGTAGGTTATTTCCACCAGAGAGATCAATTTATCAAGTCTGCAGCAGGACATCAGGAACCTGACTTACACCTGAAACACACACACACACACACACACACACACAAGCAGCGTTATAGACTGGTAAAAACAAATAAAACAGACAGGTTCTAATTTCTCCTCTACTATTCGGTCAAGTTACTTCTATTTTGTGAGCCACCTACACCATCTATAAATGTAAAATAACAGTGCAAACTTTATTCTTGTGGTGTCTGGATGAGATAATGTAAATAGTACAAAATGTCTAATACACTATAAACTTTTAGTTAATGTTATAATTATTAGTGTTGTTTTTATAATACATATATAAACGTATATTTATGGCTAGGAGAGATGCTTCTTGCAAATAGCCATTCTATCTTCTTTGTACCTTTGAATCCAGATGTTAGAGATAGTCTGTCTGAATGGATTAATTAGGAAATGTCACCTTTGGATCATCAGTCAGTGGCTCAATATCTACTAACAGTTCAATCAGAAGCACAAGGACAACTTGCAGAGGCTTTCATGAATTAACACTGTGGACATGACATCCCACAGAGAGGAGGCCTTGGGTTGATTTGTCCAACTCATTATCTGAACCAACAATATACCTCACAAAAAATCTTAAAAGAAACCCTAGGCATACCTGGACTCCCTACATAGCTTGGGATCTAATCAGTAACATGAAACCAAGAGTTAATAAATATTCCAAATGAGGTGGTCATCATTAGCTATTGGATATCATCTTTATCATAGGTTATTAATGCTGTATCAAAGCCATTTTGCCCTGCCCTTTTATTTTCATATGGAAAGTCAAAGTTCAGAGGGAAGAAGTGACTTTGGAAAGTCATACAACAATTTCTTCTTATTACCCAAAGCACTCCCAGCTTCAAAGTTCAATTCTGAACTTCCTCTGTACAGACATTCTTGCATGGAAATAATGTTCATGTCCTCTCCTTTGTGGTTCCATCATTCTCAGTATCTGTGATATTCATTTGGGGCTTAATTATATTCACCTACTTTATGCAGAGAAGTATTCTTCAACCTCCAATGGGCCAGATTCTATATGCCGAGTCTAACAAGAAAGACACTACTCTTACCTTTAAGGAGCTCGCAGTCTAGATTATTGCTGTCCAAATGAAATAATGAGAGCCACAAACCTCATTTTAAATTCTCAAGAAGACACTTTTAAAGAAAAAAGAAAAAAAAAGAAAAAAGATGGAATTAATTTTAATATTTGTACTTCCCTCAATGTACCCAAAATATTTTCATTTCAACATTGCCTTTGTCACTAAGGCAATGAAAACCCATTAAAATGGTTTGGTTGTGAAAGTGGTAAGAACAGACAGGGACCGTTGTAGGAACAGGAGGAGGCAAGCTCAACGGCAGGCAGGCTTAGCACTGACAGCTTAATTTATTTTGAGAAAGCAACTGCTATTTGGTCTGTCTTGTATTTTAGCAAACGGTACATTTCTGTGTTGTATCAAATAGTGTGGGGTCTCCCAAGGGAACTGAGCATTTTATTATGTCTTTTTGTTCCGTTTTCTTGGTCACTCTCATTCCTTTAGATGTTTTTCTGCTCTAATCTGCACTGTGACCAGAACAAGAAAGCCTTAATTCATACCATCTTCTGAGGACAAAAGTAAAGCAAGTTTGTAATTTAATAAATGCAGTCAAAGCTGACCTTTGAGATGAACATCAAATATCTTGTAGCGTAAAATTTAGTCCTAGAAACTTGCCAGGGACATTGAATAATATGATACCTTGATTATTCTGCACATAAAGTCCTGGGCATACAATTTCAAAATGCATATCCCAAGTCTTTCCATAAAAGATGCATTGTGGAGGCCTTCCTTCTAAGATGCTAAGATCATTAGAATGATGTCTCACACAAAGCCATGGCTTGTCAAGCTAGGCTCAATATATTGGAAGCTAGCTTCTAAAATGATGAATTATATGAAAAGTAATGTGGGACTGGCCAGATGGAAGCTGTCACCTAATGCTATTATGGTTGTGGAAGAGCTGCCTAAAGGGAGAAATGCAGTGAGCAAATCATGGAAAACTTAAACCAGAGTAAAACTCCAGCTCCAGTTTGATAAATAGCAATACAACATGTCTCTTGGATACTAAGCCCTGTAAACAAATAATAGCACGAGCATACTGCCCCTCATATGCATGTCTAAAGTGCATGTGTGTGCCTCTAACACACTCTTGTCCTGCCTCATTTTTGAGTTAGTGTTTAAAATAATCAGGGGAATTAGCTAAGTTGTTTGGGTAATCTCTTGAATTGTTTGGTTCTTGTCATGACTAGCTGAAATTTGTCTTGTTTATCTCTGGGCTCTTAAAAAGATAGCAGGAAACTGTGGTGTACTCATGCCGGCTTTGTGTTTACCAGTTTGGAGAATTTAGACAAGGCACTTTCTCTCCCAAAGAATCAATTTTTCTATCTGGGAAATAAAACATTCACACTTTACTATTCCTTTAGCTCTGAGCATGATCTCTAGAGAGTTATGGGTCAGATGATCCAGTCATGCTGAGAGACCTCAGATTTATTTGATCTGATAAATGAAAAGTTTGTTCTTTTTTTTATTGTATTTTTTCCATTACCATTTATCCCCCTATGCCTCCTCCCCCAAAAGTCATCACATTGTTGTCCATGTCCATGAGTCCTTTTTCCTTTTTGCTCTATCCCTCTATTCCCTAACCCCCTTCCCAGGTAAATGTTGATTGGATCTACAGACTGTTCCTTCAAGACAATGACATTTGAACTTAGACTCTCTCCTCCTAGAAAGAATGGTGGTATAAAGCTCAGTTTATTGCTTACCTTCCTTCCTTTGGAGAACAAACTCTCTGCCATTCTTAGCTGTGCACTGTACGAAAGATTGATTCACACTCAGTTCCTGAAGCAGGCCTTGACCGACATGCTAATCAGTAAAGCTCCTCTACTGGCCACATGGTTGATTTAGAAATGGGCATTGACTCAGTTTAAGCCAATGGCATGCAAGGAGGACTCCTGGGAATGAAGCTTCCTCACGCTTTGAAGAGAGCTAATGAGAATGAAGTTCTTTTTATCCCTGCTTCTGAATAAACATGCAGGCCTAGATCATCTGGTTGCTATCTTATATCCATTTTATATTCTAAGATGATAACAGAAAGGCAGAAAGCATAGAGAAGAAACAGACAGCAAACAGGCCTTTGGCCATAATGACGAGCCACTGGAATGAGCTTTATGGAAAGTCTGCCCTACCTCTCAGCTTTGGATACTACCATCAATAAATTCCCTTAATTATCTAAACAAGTTTGACTTATTTCTATTACATACAACCAAACAGTCCAATGAGTCCAGTAGTGAGGACTACTTCATACCTGAATTTCCTTTCCTGCTTGTCAAACTCCATGGCACCAAATATCTTCTCTGTTAGGAAAAATTGTCTCATGAACATATCCCAGACATTTTAGCAAGTCTCTTCACGTCAGACAGAGCTCTGTTTTTCTTTGTATATAGAAGGCGATTCTTAGCTAGATAATAAAAAATGATTAGGCAATACCACAACTTACTCCAGCTAAATCTGTGTGACTCAGCAGAGGCTTAGACAAAACTGTGGTTTGTTTATTGGTAATTGTCTAACAATCTACACAAAATAAGATTGTTTCTGATCTGCATATTGGGGGACCAAATAAGGTAATCTAAGATTTTTCCAAAAGGCAACTTCACTGAGATTTCAGCTCATGACCCTGTGCCATATCAGGTCAGGGTTGCCAGATTCAGAGGCTTCCCATGTGATGTTTTGATTTTTTTTATTATATGGCTAATTATGTTTGATACCATCAGAGAGCATTTTGATCCCATGCTCTCAAACTGGCAGCCTGGGTTTGAATTCCAGGTCTCCCATGTCTGGCGAAACATCCTCACATGAACTCAGTTTTCCCTCTGTGTTCTGTTTTCTCCTTTGTAAAGTGAGGATAATAGAAATCCCCCATCTCAAAGGGTCTTTGGATGACCTACAAGGCTGTCAAGAGTTTCCTTTGGTTTGCTTTCCCAACATCCGCTCTTGCTACACCCAACCTTTTATACCAGCCTGCACGCATTTCTGGCCATTTCCTGCATGTGCCAGGCTCTTGCTAATCCCAGGCCTATATATGCCGTTACCTCTAGCTGAGAGGCACGTCTGCCTGGCTGACGTTTACGTGTCCTTCAGACAGTCCGTCCTCTGTGTTCTGCTTCCCAAAAAAAAGATAGGAGCCTTACTTTATATTCCTCTCCTGTCCCCGTGCCACATCCCATCTGCTATCATCTACAGAAATTTCCTGCCTCCTTATCTAACTCTCCACTGGCAGACAGTGTTCATAGCTCAGGGATGATCATTTGTTCATATCTAAATCCTTAGCACTTAGCATAGAACTTGATATACAGTGCCAGCTCAAAAAATATTTGATTAGTGAAGAAATCAGCTCTGGGATCTTTAAACCAGTGAAGGTGGGATTGAGAAGAAAGGAAGATACTGTTGAGAGTCACCAGCTACCTCTGGTCACAGAGGCTGGGGAGAACCTAAAAGATACAAGTTTCAAGGGAATCCCAGTAATCAGGTCATCAAAACTGAATCCTGATGTTTGAGTGCCCGACTTAGCACCGTAATTCTCTTGACCATCACTTCCTATGAAACCATGTGCTCAATCGCAAACTCAAGAAAAAGGCTTGGCTTAGGGTGTCCTAATTTAATAATCTGTCTCTCTGGCCAAATTCCATACCAATGAAAGAAAGTGGAAACTTGGGGGGAAAATTTAGTCTTCAGGGTGACAAGTTGAAAGAATGAGTAAAATGTTCCAAATTTCCATGAGTTGTGTAGTGCTTTTTAAGGTATTTGTTGGAAACAAACCTCTCAAACTTAGTTGTTTTAGAAAAGTCACAATCTAAATAGCAAACCAGCCTACCTACATCACAGAATTTTATTTTCTTCTGGCTTCAGTGAAGTATATCAACAAAATTTAATTGAGTATTTACTATGTACCCAAGAAATAGCATCATTGAGTACTTTATTCTATACACAGTGCTTTTCATAATTTATCTAATTATTCCCTTACAACAACCGTATGAAGGAAATATCATTTTCCTCACATTACCAAGAAGGAAAATGAGATAGAACAAGGTTTAGTAGCTTAGATCAGGGATTCAAACCTGGGCATTATGGCTTCAGAGATGCCCTCTTAACCAGTTGGCCATGTTCCCTCACTTTCATACATATATGTCACTTAACTACCCTAGTAGTTATAACTTCCCTAGTAGTTATTTTATTTTCATTTTATAAATGAAGAAATTATAACTTACCAAAGAAGATTGATAGATGGCACATGAACATATTAAAAATGATCCACATCATATGTCATCAGGGGAATGAAAAATGAAATAACAAGGTCCCACTATACACCTATTAATTAGAATGGCCCAAATCCAAAACACTGACACCACCAAATGCTGGCGAGGCTGTGGAGCAGCAGGAACTCTCATTCATTACTGGTTGGAATGCAAAATAGTATAGTCACTTTGCAAAAAAGTTTTGCATCACAGTTTCTTACAAAACTAAACAACTCTTACCATAAAATCCAGCAATCATAATACAGAAAGATCTGATCAGATCACTGAGGAGAAATGGAGAAGGGCTGTAGGGGGAGTTTGCAGAGGCCATGGTAAGCTACCTCGGACAGGATTAGCTGAGAAGCCGAATGCCTCCAGAGTGCATGGAATTATGGGCAAGAAGATCTGAAATAAAAGAAGCATGCTCTCAGGCTCTCAGAGGGGTGTGGGCTCTGGCTCTCTTCTTCCTCGAGGATGCCTGGATGATGGAGCTTCAGCTGCCTGCATTTCCCAATGGATAGTATTTTGGATGGGAAGGAACTCCAGGCACAGCCTAGGATCAGCCTGGCCTGGGGTAGCAAGTTTATTTTTGGGGTGTTCTAGAGGGGACAAGCTCTGAGGCAGAAGCCTGCCATTCTTCCAAAATTGTGTAACTTTTGTATCTTATGTTGTTTTAGTTTGTAAACTATCCATATAGAAGTAAGATAACTAAAAACAGAGGGGCTGCTAGGAGAGCCCAGGTGTTAAAGTTTAGCCTTAGTTAATAGGTTTAAGTGGTTAAAGCTGTAACTAAGGAGTTAGCGTTTAGCCTTAACTGATAGGCTTAAGTGACTAATGCACGTGGAAAGTTGTTACTCCAAAATTGTAAGGTTTTTAAATAAAGATTCCTTTATCACCAAACTTTGGCCTCTGGAATTTTGCCTAGAGGGTGGTGGCGGGCAGCCTGACCCCACCTTGCTGTTCGGTGACAGCAATGACGGCTCCGGTGGGATCTTAGCTGTTCATGGCTGGCTGACCCCAAAAGTGGGACCGTGGGTTTCCCAGCCTCCGAGAGTTCCTCCTCGTGCCCACTCGAGGTGCTGGCTGCCTAAACACGCCTGGCTGGTGAAGGGGAAACGGGTCTGGGAAAAGGCTGTGAAATGAGATCCAGGTAAAGACTACATAGGGAAAGCCATTGTGTGGGGACCGTGCTGTGTGAGATTGGCCGGCTGATTTGCTTGTGAGTATACTCTTTGGAATAATGGAGTTGTGGACACCAGTGTTCTTTCTATGTTCTCATGCTTGGGTTTTTCTGGTTATAGCTTTTGGCCTATACATTGGGGGCCACGAAGGCAGCTCTGTGCTGGCTCCTAGAGGGAGCCCACAGGAAGGATTTTGATTAATTACTGTAATGCTTTGTGGCCTACATACATTATGGATTATGAGGAAGGGTGGCCTGTGCATGGTTCCCTAAGTTACTGTGCCATCAAGCAACTGAAACAGTATTGCCAACAGTTAGACAGATGGGATGAAATCTGTTATGTCAACGCATTATGTAGTTGCCTAACAGGGTTTTGCCAGGGCCAGAGAATTGCTTTATGGTACAGAGAAGGGAGCAGGCCTCAAAACCCCTTCCCAAAAGTAAGACACAGCAAGAAAGAACGAATGACATGATAAACATCATCAATGTCCTGAACCCGGGGGACCCAGAGTTGGTAAGAGGAGGAGCTCTCTTGCCACCACCCCCTTCACAAGCTGTCCCTAAGTAGAAACCCTGGAGCCAATGGCTCCACACCTGTATGAGGAGGGTTGGGTCTCCCCGTCAAAGATCTGTCAGAGCACCCAATTTGGCCAGGGAACCTCCCTATCCAGAGCAAGGCAGTGTCCTTTGAGGCAATGCCCAATAGGTAGAGTAAATGAGCAAGGCCAGCCTGCTGGCTACTATTGGGCCCATACTCTGTTCTCTACTTCAGACTTACTGAATTGGAAGAACTCCAACTCCTCCAATAGGGATGATCCTGAGAGAATGGCAGATCTTATTGCCTCCATTTGGCCACTCACCATCCAAACTGGGCAGGTGTACACACTCTCCTAAATATCTTATTAACTGTAGATGATAGATGGCTGGTTATACATTGGGCTAATGAAGAGGCCCAAAGTCTCCACCAAGAGAATCCTGATGGGACCCCCAAACAAGCGGGGACAATTCCCTGGACAGAGCCTGGCTGGAACCCAAATCCTGGGGGCCTAGCCTCCCTGGAAAATTACAGAAAGTGTGTACTGGAAGGGCTTCAGAAGGGGGTCCCCAAACAAAAGAGCCTAATTATGATACTGGCTGTTCAACAGAGACCAGGCGAGGACCCTTCTGAATTTTTACAGAGGATCTATCAGGCTCTAGAAATCACTCGGAGGCTGGCCCAGAGCACCAGGAAATGTGAGGGTGGTGAACATGACTTTTACTGGGCAAAGTGCCCTGATTATTAGAAGGAAACTCTGCAAGTTCGATGGGGCATTGGGAATGAATCCCTCTCAGCTGGTATACATAGCCTTTAAAGTTTACAATACCCAGGAAACAAGGAAGATAAAGCAGGCCACAATGTTCTCAGAAATAGGGTGCTTAGGCCAAAGGAGGGAGCAGGACCCTACAGAAAGGTGGAGAGGCATAACAGTGCCAACCAATGTGCCTATTGCAAGGAGGAGGACCATTGGAGAAGGGAATGCCCAAAACTAAAAAAAAAAAAAAAAAAAAAAAAAAAAAAGAAAAAAATAGAATAATAGTTTACAGCCACCTAGTAAACTGTAAAATCCTATCTTCCCTAAACCATGGATACTTAAGAGTCAATGGTACCCCTCTACCACCAGAGGATAAATAGCTTAAATCACCCTACTCAGGGAAATAGATAGCTGAAATCCAATTAGTGACATTTGTACTAACCACACCCAAAGACAGATGGAAGACCTAGAAGACCCAAGGTTTTGAACAGCAGCTAGCCAAACAATGGACTGGTCCCTATGACATCCTGTTGACAACGCATCCTTCCCTAAAGCTGATGGGAATCAAGCCCTGGACCCACCACATGGATCTGAAAGGGCAGCTGGACCTGCACTCCAGAAGGAGATTTGAAATTTCTCTTCCTGAAAAGGACAGTGATCCCCAATACAGGATGACAATGTTTCTTTTACTTTATTCATGTGCTTGCAAAGCTGTGGACTTTTTAGCAGCCAGATACTCGAGTATGGTCCTTCCCAGTGTGGAAAAGAACAATAATTAAAAGTGAGTTATAGTTAAATCTGAAGGAGTGAAGGCATATAGAAAAGTTGTGGAAGTTTTAAACCTGGAGGAAAGGAAACCTCACTCTTGGGTATGGTTATTCTTTGTTTGCTTGGTTTCTGATCTTATGAGGACATGGTTTGAACTTGGCTGTTTTGGGGACATCAGAAATCCTCTGTCTCTGCTGTTTAGCCATGGGGACCTTGGAGAGGTCATTTGTGAAGCTAGTGGAGAGAATGCCTTTGCCATTTGGGACTAAGAATGGTCATTTGATGCCAGTGGGATCCAGCTTGGGCAAGAAAGCACCTCTCTGCCATGAGACCGAGTGGTGAAAGGTCATGTCCTGCTGAGGGACCGGTGGACCCACTGGTAGGCAAGAGAGTGCCTCTACAATTGATGCACGGGGCCATGGAATGCTTGCCAGTATACCAGCTGGGGGTAAGAGGGGGCAGCTTACATGCATGTTACTAAGTGAACAAAGCCAATATTAAAAGGCTACATACTATGTGATTCCAATATAAGATATTCTGAAAAAGACAAAACTATGGAGACAGTAAAGAGATCAGTGTTGCAAAGAGTTGGAGGAGAGAGAAAGAGATAAATAGGTGGAGCACAGATGATTTTTAGGGCAATAAAAATACTTTGTATGATTGTATAGCGATAGATAGCTGCCATTGTCAATCTGTCCAAACGCATAAGATGTATAATACAGAGAGTGAGTCCTAATGTAAACTGTGGCCTTTGGGTGATTATGATGTGTCAGTGTAGGATCCATTGTTATAAATGGACAACCCTAATGGGGGATGTTGATAATGGGGGGGGGTATGCATGTGTGGCATCAGGGAGTACATGGGAACTCTCTGTATCTTCCTCTTAATTTTGCTGTGAACCATAAATTGCTCTAAAATAATAAAGTTTTGCTTTTATAAAATACCCAAATTCATGAATTTATAACAAATTAATAGGAAGGTATCTCGGAATGAGCAAGGACTGTGTGGTTTTTTTCTCTGCTATAATTTTAGCTCCCAGCACTGAGTCTGCCATATGACAGACTCTCTGTACACTTTCCTGGAATGAGTAGGAAATGCTTCATTACTATATGGTCTTTGATTTAGTCTCAGTCAAGGTCATGGCAATCGCTCACTGGAGCTATCCAGTGTCTCATCATGGGAGTTAAGCAGGTCAAAATTTTATTAAAAGAAAACCTTATATGAGTACTTAAAAGTGGACTTTTAGAGAGAAATGAAAAATAAAGATAGCACTTCTGTCTCTATATTGAAAACATCTGGTCAATGAGACTTCTCAAATTTTGAAAAAAAAATGACATAATTCTAGAAAGCTGTAGGGTTGGTGACATCTGGAGACGTGTCTGAACCTTGTTCTTTTCCACTGGAAAGTGTGAGAGTACTTGCATGTCTTTCTGCACACATAGCCATAGTAAATTTAAAAAAATAAATAAGAGGGAAGGAAGGAGGGAGGAAGGAAAGGGCATGGTTTCTAGTTCCAAAATGCAAAACATGCTTCATTCTGCTCCCAGAGCTCTAGTAAGGCTAAGGTCAGCCTAGAAGGGATATGCCTGTCACAGATTCCTTTAACCAAATCCAAGTCTGGAAATTCAGCCACCTCCATTCCTAGAGGGACTTTCAAAGCCCCACTATTTCAGCAAACTGTCCTCCCATGAACAGACAGCCCTGTTCCTGCTATTTCTAAGTAAATCCCTGCTTTGAAATAAGAGATTAAAGAGTAACCTCAACCCAGAGTCGGCCCTTATATCATAAAACTAACACCTCAGCCCAGACAGGGAAGGACAGAGTTTTACAGGTAGATGAATAATGGAATGGCTTTGTGTACCCAGCACAGTAACTGTCTGCCCAACTGGTGAACGTAAAGGCCTCCCGACGTGGAGACTCTAGAGAGGCATTCTTTGAGTCTCAGACGGTCTTTTAATTAAGTTTAAGAAAGCTACCAACCTATTCTCCCCCTCTGACAGCAGAGTCACAGAGATGAAATAAATCCCAGTTAGGGGAGGGAGCAAAAATAGATCACATCCTTGGAGAGTACTCTGGGGCCTCCAGGATCCAGGCGATCCTGGCTGATGTACCTCCCTTCCCTCTTCCAGCAAGGGAAGCTGGAGAACTTACATGTATTAAATTATATATAAGTTATATATGTGCCAACTTATTTACACTCATTACAGACCTACTGGAGACATATCGTTCACCCCATTTGATAGGACGTTCAAACCCAGGGAGGAATCTATTCACGGTCACAGAGGAAGTCAGTGGTAGAGCCTGGATCTGAACCAAGGTCAACTTGCTTCCAAATCGACACTCTCCCCAACACACCCTAAAGCAAGAAGAAAATAGAATTAGAAGCAAGAGTCTGAATGTAGCATTGGAATCTATAATGTCTAGTGGCAAGATGAGCAGAACAGGCATTATAAATAAGCCCCAGCTCTGGCTTTGCCCCTAGCGCACCGTAACCTTGGGCCAGCAGGGAATCCCTCCCCGCTTCAGTTTCTGACTTTGAAAGGTGTGAAGGTTGGGTTTGCATGAAGTCTATAGATCTCATGAAGAATAGTGGGTAGTTGAGGGACAATAATTACTGGATAATTCCTTTGCTAACATAAGATGGTGTTCTAATTATCTCATTTTCGGTATGCTTAAATCCAAATTACTGTGCCTCTTATGTAATAGAATATATTGGCAAGTTCTTAGGTTTTGCTGTAGGACATCTAAAGAAACAAATTTGTGCTGGACCACTTCCTACTCTTCCTACAGCTTTCTCACCTGTAAAATGGTGTTTTGTGAAACTGATCTCACACGCTAGTGGCTTAAATGGGGTAATATAAGTAAATGCTTGTGAAAGTGCCTGGCACAAAGTAGAAGCTCCTTAAACATCAGCTGAGTGGAGGATATGGGAGGATTGTAAAACTGGAGCAGCTATGAGTCGGAAATGGAAAGTCTTTTCAGACCAGAGTTGTAAAAAAAAAAAAAAAAAAAAGTAAAGGTATTTAAGAAGAGGAAAATATGTGCATTGGAAATACATTTTCCTCTATGCATTGTAGAATTGATACTGTGACCCAATTTCTCCAGGAAGAACTTCTGTAGTTACACACCCTCTTCCCACAAGGAGCCTTCCTTTCCTCACTGCCCCTCACCGGCTCATTCTGTTGCCCTCAGGCTGTTCTGGGGAAAGTAGAGGAGACACCTTTGTGACTGATCTCAGGTTGCTTCCTTTCAGCACTGGCATCTCACAGCACAGAAATCAGAGCCTGACTTCTGTTACATATTTAATAAGATCCTTGAAGGAGGGAATTTATCTTATTCATTTCTATCCACATTCTTCAGAATGGTAGCACACTGAATAGTCTTCCAGCTGTGCTCCACTATCAACACACATGTGCTCTCACCTCCAGTGACGAGTTCAAGTGCCCAGAGCGAGCATGTGAACCGTTCCATGATCTAGCTCACCGTGGACCTCTTCAGTCTCACCATGGCCATGCCTCTGAGCCAACCCCGTGCCCGAGGCAGACCAAGCTATGGGCAGTTGCCGAACACATAGTTGTATTTCACAGCTCCTTTTCTGTTCCCTCTGCTCGCATTGCTCCCTCCATCGGCATTTCCTTCCCCACAGCCACATACCACCTTGCACACCTGACAGGAGCCTTCTTACTGTGGAAGGCACCCACCATGCCTCCTCTCCTCTAGAAAAACATTTCCTGAAAACCATCCCCTGGTAAAATTGTCTGTTTCTGTCCTTGTCCCTCCCAGGGACTCCACTGAGCTCTCAGCAGTAGCACTTCAGGAGTACCTTTTCCCCATGTGGCTATTGGTCCCTTTAAAACAGTGACCACGTATAAATTTTCTCTGTATCCAGAGTCCAGCAGAGGGCCCAAAGCACAGTAAATGAACAATAAAAGGATCTAACAGACTCTCTTGTTAAGTACTTACCGGCAGCCTATTATGTGCCAGGGGCTATTCAGAGGCTGGGGAAACAATAGCAATCCAGTCCAGACATGTGCCTTGCCTCTAGGGAAGTGGTCAACTAATCACCCAAAAATGTTCAAGAAGAAGTAGAAACAAACTTATAAGAGACCACTTGACCTAGTGAGGGAAATAAGAGCCTCCCCTAAAAAAAAAAGGTATTTGAAGTGAAGTATAATTAAAAGTCATCAGGTAGGCACAGGATCAGGAGAGGGCATAAATAAATAAGGTCTCCAGGAGCACAGGGCAGGGTGCCTTCCCCCTGCATCCCCTGAGATTCTGTCTCAGTTTCCCCATCAGCATCACTGGGGAACAATCCTTAACCGAATGTGTGTTTTCTGAGGATGAAATGAAGAAATGTATTTGATGTGCTCTGGACAGTCCTTAGCATAGAGTTCCTGCTCAATAAATGCCCCTCTCTAATCATTCTCTCAGTAATGCTGGAAGCAGAACATACGGTGACTTGGTGGACTAACCCAATGCACTGACTTGCACTGACACGCAATAAACTCAATATTCCCTCCAAGTAGGAGAGTTGACCCCTTTCTGAATATGCCCTCTAGATTTATTGTGTTTATTTGTCTGTTTATTTTATTAGATTGAGATTCAGGAGCTCTAGATGTTAGCCTTCAGTTCTTCCAGTGTCTTACAGATAAGTCCAGAAGTTGAACATGGGGCAGTATTTTTTTCATGTAGACTTCTCTCTTCTTCCTTCTTCCTTCCTCTCTTCCTTCCTTTCTTCCTTTTCTTCATCCTTTTCACCCTTTTTCTCTCCTTCATCACTTCCTACTTGGTGATACATTCAGCCATACTTACTATGGGCCAAAAGCTAGGCTAAATACAGGAAATACAGGGACAACAAATGTAGATATGTCCTCGCCCTCGAGGGGCTCACAGGTGTGCAACTGCAGTTGGGATAACTGCAATAAAGAAGACCCGGTTACTGTGGAATCATGTAACAGAGTCTCAGTCCAGTCTGGGAGTTCAAGGAAGTCACATTCCAACCACATCCTAAGGATGAATAGGAGTTTTCAGGAGAAGGGAGAATGAGCAAACCCTTCCAAGATGAAGGAATGGCATTTGCAAAGACTTCGAGGAGAAGAGAGTGCTCTATCAGAGGGGCTAAAAGGTAGAGATCAGCCTGGCTGGAGAAGGTAAGAGTAGTCTCAGAGGAGGCCAGTGAGATAGGCCTGCTTGTGCCAGCCTAGTCGGCCACAGTAGGTCACTTTAACTCATGCTAAGAGCAATGGGGGTGGCATGTTCCTGAGAGCCCTCCATCTGCTCCTCAAAATCATGTTTTCACTCCTCAAAAGGCCTAGCAAAAATCCACAGAAACAATTTCCTTCTTTTTCCTGTCCTCTCCCACCCATGCCTGGAGTGACCAACCCTAGTTTTTCCCCTGCCTCCATCAACAGGGCATGATTGTTAGGAGGCCAAGCTTGGAACGTTGCCCTTGGAGCCTGGGGTTGCAACTGACACTGCCCACCACATCCCTGACCCAAGTGTAAACCAACCACAAATTACTGAGTGAAGCTCATCCACTGGCGGTGCGCTGGCTACGCTGTCACAGTGGGAGAACTGGCCCCTGAAAGCAATCACGCCTGCTCCTCAAGGAAGAGCTGAGTCAATGGCCTCATTCATGGGCCTGCCCACCCCTTCCAGGTCTCCTTCTCTCCAGAGATATATGGCAGGATGTCCATATATGCGGCTGTCAGTGGAAAACCATGGAGTGGGTAGGGTGGATGGAAAATATCTTTCTTTTTGCAAATTTATGGAAAGTAAACATTGCAGTCCTCCCTCAAGATGCTAAATATAGCAGGTAACACATCCTCTTTTAAAACTAAAAATGCACATTGATTTTCTTCATACAGAAGGAACAGCAAAAACACAGGTGACAGACAAATCTGCTATAATCATTGAGTATTGATTCAAACACCAATTCTTCCTAGCTAGATCCAGAAACCACCCATGCAAAGGATAGATGGCACGTAGTCTTAACCCAGAAGTTAGTATTAACAATGACAGGTTCATGTGCAGCACATCCCTCCTAGGGCTCTAAATCTCTCCCCAAAGTATATTACTCTTTCCCTTCTTCCCTAATGACAAATCCATTCCCTTTTGTACTTGCAGCCTTTAATCTCAGTCTCTCCAGGCATAATGGTGCTATTTGATATTAATGAGATAAAAATATAACTTTAGTAAAGATTAGTAACATTATTCCATTCCAGGATTTCGGTGTCAGCATTACTGACATTTTGGGCCAAGTAACTAATGTGGGGGCTACCCTGTCCATTGCAGGGTGTTTTCTGCAGCATCTCTGGCCTCTACCCACTAAATGTCGCTAACATCCCTTCCCCTTCCTGCCCATCAGCTGTGACAAAACCAAAAATGTCTCCAGATATTGCCAGATATCCCCTGGGGAACAAAATTGCCGTAGGTTGAAAACCACTGGTCAATTCTCAGGCTATAAACAGTTCCTTCTAGCCCCCTAGTGCTGTGCAGACCACCTTCCTGCTCCACGCTGCTGGGACATTAATCCCTAGTGCCCCCAGTTTCAGCCTTCCAACTAGATCCAGGAGTCTTATATTCTCTTGAGCCCTTCTATATTAGAGATTTTTTGGGGGTTTTCTTTCTTTGCTTGCTTGTTTTCAACACCCTCTTTCAGATTCTTTCTCACTTAGGAGGCTTGTAGCTGAGTGGTTAAGGCATGATAGACTTTGAAATTAAAAAAGAAACCATGTGTGAATCGTGAAGGAACTTAATCATTTTAAGACCTGTAGCAAGTGATTTAAGATCTGCAAGCCTCAGTTTTCTCAGTCACATGAGGAAAAGAATATTTAACGTTTAATGTTGTGTCAAGAATTGTATAATATAATGTAGGTGCCGCACTTTTCCGCTTTTGGAATGTAGTAATTACTTACTAAATGGCAGTTGTCATTAACCAGGCTCACTGTTATTCATCTCCATCATTTAGATGCCTCCATCCCCTTTATCTTTCTTTATTCTTTATCCTTCTTCACAAATTTTGTCTTCCTTTCCTGCTTACCTTTCTTTTTGTATTCACATGTTTACCTAAAATCAATGCATCTCTAAATTGAGAACTGGCAAAAAGTTGCTCTCTCATTAATATTCACCATGAAGTCTTGCCCTCCTTGTCTAAATGTCTAGAAAGCTGCTCCTTGAATGTCATGAGATTACTTGTCAAAAAGCAGACAAGCTCAAATGTATCAGGGAAGAATTAAAAGATCACTAAGAAGGAAGGCAGAAGCATGAACTGTTTAAATGATACAAATGAGGTCATTATTCTCAGCAAAATAAAGCAGATATTAAACCTCTTGAGGGGTAAAGTCAAGATTTAATATAATCGGAGCAGTTTTAGAGATACCTTAACAAACTGTTGGGAATCTAAAATACAGAATCCTGATTAAAGAAGGGCATGATGAGACTAACAGAAGTCTTTATCACAAGTCTCTTCTCAACATCTTAAAATATAGGAAGTGGAGTCATGCTTCATAGGTGAAGCTTTTGAGTTGGCTAGAGTTTTGCTGAAACCTGGACTCTGCCACTCACTAGTCATGTGATATTGGTTAAAGTGCTTTCCCTAACTTAGCCTGTTTTCTAACCTGTAATAAGAGACGGTGATGCCTACCTCCTTGGGATGGTTAATAACAAGTTAAATTAGTTAACTTTCAGTCTGGTCAAGATGGAGGCATAGATAAACACAGGTTGCCTCCTTGCACAACTCCAGAAAAAATTACAGCTAGACTACAAAACAAATATCACCCAAAACCATCAGAAAACCAAGCTATATGGAAGTCTGACAACCAAGGATTTAAAGAAGCCACATTCATGCAGAGAGGCAGAGAGACAGAGAGAGGCAGAGAGGCGCAGAGACGTGTGGAGCTGTGAAGTGGCCCAGAGGGATGGTGGAACAGGCAGTCCCACAGTCACATGTCATGGATAAAAATCAGGAGGGATATCTCAGGAGCAAGTGATCCCAGCCCCAAACCAGACCACCCAGCTGCCCAGGGTCCAGTACCGTGAAAATAAATCCCCATAACTTCTGCTGTAGAAACCAGTGGGGGCTGGAGCCGTGGAAGAAACTGCTGGATTCTCAGGAGACTCTTCTTAAAGGTCCTACGTAGCCTTAGGACTTACACAGACCCACCTCCCTCCAGGATTCGGCACCAGGGCAATAGCTGGAAGGGTACAAGTGGCATACAGGGAAAAAGTGAAGTGACTGGAAACAGCGGGAGACAGCTCCCCACTCAGCCAAACCTCCAGAAGCCAGGTAGCAGCATTGTCCCCTCTCTGAGCACCCCCCACCCCCCGCCACTTAAGAGCCACAAAGTGGTGAAGCAGGTTGTCCCACCCTAGTGATCACCTCCGGCCCCCGCACAATTCACTTTTCTACAATAGACCATGCTACTAAGACAGGGTGTCAAAGCAGCTCTCCCTAACATGCAGAAACAAATACAAGGAAGCGGCCAAATTGAGGAGACAAAGAAATATGGCCCAAATGAAAGAACAGAACAAAACTCCAGAAAAAGAATGAAATAAAACTGAGATAAGCAACCTATCAGATGCAGAGTTCAAAACTCTGGTTATCAGGATGCTCAAAAAACTCAGTGAGTATGGCAACAGCATAAAAACGACCCAGGCAGAAATGAAGGCTACATTAAATGAAATAAAGAAAAATCTATGGAAAACAACAGTGGAGGGGATGAAGCTGAGAACCAAATCAACAATTTGGAACATAACGAAGAAAAAAAGCATTCAATCAGAAGAACAATAAGAAAAAAGAATTTAAAAAAAAAGAACAAAGATAGACTAAAGAGCCTCTGGGACATCTCCAAACGTACCAACATCCAACTCATAGAGATGCCAGAAGGAGAAGAGGAAGAACAAGAAATTGAACACTTATTTGAAAAATGAATGAAAGAAAAGTCTCCTAATTTGTTGAAGAGAATAGACATACAAGTCCAGGAAGTACAGAGAATCCCAAACAAGTTGGACCCAATGAGACACATCATAATTAAAATGCCAAAGGTTAAAGAAAGAATCTTAAAAGCAGCAAGAAAAAAGCAAAGAGTTACCTACAAAGGAGTTCCCATAAGACTGTCAGCTGATTTCTCAAAAGAAACTTTGCAGGCTAGAAGGGGCTGGCAAGAAGTATACCAAGCCATTATTATATGAAATGTTAAAGGAACTTATTTTAAGAAAGAAGATCAAAACTATGAACATCAAAATGGCAACAAATTCACAATAATCAACAACTGACTCTAAAAAAAAAAACAAACCCCAAAAACAAATTAAAAAAAACACACCCCAAGCAAACAACCAGAACAGGAACAGAATCATAGATATGGAGATCACTTGGAGGATTGTCAGCTGGGAGGGGGATGGGGGAAAATGGGAGAAAAGACGCAGGGATTAAGAAACATAAATTGGTAGGTACAAAATAGACAGGCAGATGTTAGGTATAGTATAGGAAATGGAGAAGACAAAGAACTTATATGTATGATCCACAAACATGAACTAAAGGGGAGGATTGCTGGAGGTAATGGGGGTAATGGGTAGAGAGGGGCAAAGGGGGAAAATTGAGACAACAGTAACAGTATAATCAATAAAATATTTTTAAAAATTAGTTCATTTTCATAAAACACTTGGCATAGTATGCGGAATACACCAAATGCTCTGTAACTGATATTAGTTGTTTTAATTATATTAGTGGGAAATCTTGCATAGTGTAGGGTTGGACTAGGAGAGTAGATGGAATTCAAATCCCACTGAGCTTCATACCCTCCAGCTCCCTCCTGCAAACAATAAAAGTATAACCAAGGCATTGAAAGACCGGGACTCCAAATGACACGGCAGTGGGAGGGGGAGAGCGGGGAATCATTCTATTCTTTTTCCCTGTTGCCTATTCAGTCATATTCTGGATGTTAGTTCTCCTGTGACAGGATGTAATACTGAGTTGGCTCAATGTTATAGTCTGGTTGCTCTCCAATAATAACAACATCCCCTGAACAGCCTCAGTTCAATGATTAATATGTCCAAGTCCATGGAATTATCACAATTGTAACTTGATTTACAGTTTAAGTTTCTTTCCCGAGATCAGGCCTATAGCAGGTGTGGTGCTCATAGTTGCTCTCCCTTTTCCCCCCACCCCCTCAGGCTGCCCCTGGCTCCTCCAGGATCAAAGTGGGGGACAGGGAAAAGAAAAAGACCAAGAAAGTTCTCCCTCTATCAGTGCTGATATAATCTGGTATTAGTTTCCTTTGGGCATATGGGTGATAAAAACTAAGTTCAGTGGATTTTCAAAACTGATGCTTTCTTGTGACGTGTTTACAAGTTCCTTATACAAAGCCCACTATAGCTTCTGGATAGTCTGTAACCTCCATTTGAGCCACCGACAGCTTCTTGGGCCTCCAGTTGTCTCACTGAGACTCTCTTTACTGGGGTCCCGAGACCCATTCAGAAGTCCATTTTGCGAGTAGCCTTTTCAGGATGACTCCTGTCCTGCTCTTTTCTGGTGACCACCATCTCGCTCATAGAAGCATGTACTTGTGTTCAGTGAACTCCAGCAGGAGAACAGGTCATTCCCAATAAAACTGCTCCTTTCCATCTATCATCAGAACAGATACCAGGCACGATTCTTCTCCATTAGACTTTAACAGGCATGCATCCAGAATCAGCCATTGTGGAATGAGCCCTTGTCTCCCACCACGTACAAGTGGCCCCATCTCTAACAATGTTTTCCAATTAAAGTTTTTCTCACTTTTTATATCGTCTCTTCATTCACATTTATGCCCTGCAGGTGACTATTACTCTAACGGTCACATAACCTTTGACCTCATCCTTTCCAAGTCTGGCACTAGTCATCTAACACCACACTCCAGACTATGGAAGTTGGCAGCACTATATTTTCTGAAACTAGTTCATGAAAAGTGCATTTTAAATATCTCATCACAGAAGGCAATCTTCCAAAATACCAAAGTCATCACTGCACTGAAGTCCTATAGCGCCCCCTAAAGTTGTGCAAGGGGACAGCACCGTTGGAGGGCAGAATGCCAGCCCTCCCACCTCCTGGCAGGTTGAAGGGAGAGCTGAGTGGAGAGTGTGTGGAGAGCTCTTTCCAACCTGTGAGTCTTTTATCAAAGGGTGAATGGCTGAAGATCTCAGATCATAATCTTTTATTTTTTGTATTTGCAAAAGTAATCTCTTCTAATATTTTTTTCTTCTTTTCTGGAAATACATAACTTAACACAAGGCCAATCATCTGTGGGAGTCCCACAGTCCAATGTGGGCTGCCAAAGTGTCACTTGGCGCTTACCACAGGGTTTCATGATAAGAGTTTCTGCTCTTCCTTTCTCCAGAGCTTAGGAAAGGAAGGACTGTGTAGCAAAGAGCAGAGGGACTTGGGAGTTAGGCAAGCCAAGGGTCAAATTCCAGTTCTTTCGCTCCCTTGCTAGTTGACCTTGGGAACTGAGCTTAATATTTATTCATACATTATTAATTCATTTATTCTATTCCCAAATATTTACTAAGTACTACTATTGCCAAGTACTCTGTCAGATTCTGAACGATGGTGAATTAATGTACAAAAACACATACTCCATATTCTTCACAGAGCTTATAGTTACCATAGCAAGATAACAGAATCTGGAGACCAATGATAGAGTTACTTTTGAAAGAGTAACATAATTCTCCTTAGTTACATATTACTAAGAAATATCAGAATATTTCTTATATATGTGTATGTGTGTGTGCATATATACATATATATATACTTAGAAATACCAGAAGATAGAAGAATATCCCACCAAATGCGACTCTTGGTGACTGGCTGATGACCTCTGAAAAAGTTAAACACATAGGAAGTTGTTGCAGTTTGAATGCTCAGGGCACATTAGTATCAGATATAACGAGACCTATAGAGTATGAGAGTTGTTAAGCTCTGCAGAACGCACAGTTGTAACATGTTTCTTACAACATGCTCCTTTAATATTGATTATGGCTTATTATTGTGCAGAGTATTCTAAAACCATAATATATGTTTCCTAATTTCTAATTACCCTCTCTTTTTCTTTATTCTTTTTCCTTCTTCCCTTTCATAGATTTTCATTTTAATCTAATTCTACTTGATTGCTAGTCTGTTATTTCATTTAGCATGTCTTCTTTGATTTAAAATGTCACAGATGAATAGATCTTTGAAACCAGTTATTCCCCACATGTCACATCTCAGTGAAACCACAGTCATCCAATGCAGGCCATTTAAAATATAAAGAATATTATTATTATTCTTGAATTTAATAGAACCCACTCTGACACTAAAGGAACTACTGAACTATAAATAAAAATTTCTTTACAAAAATAGATCCCACTTATTAAAATCCCCTCTAAAGTTAAAGGAAATAAAATATTATTGAAAACATTGAGAATGGAGACATTTTTAAAAATTATGTGTTTCCACCCTAAATACTATCTCTTGATTCCTTGCTTTCTCCATTTCCTAACTTTAAATATTATTATTCATTGTCAAGTTTTATAATACATTTTTCACTAGGTAAATATAACAGTCATTAATATTAATTATATATTTAAATGGATTTAATGTTCACCACCAATCATTTTTACTATGACTTGTTACTCCTAAGTTTTTTATTTCATCTCTTCATTGGGTGCATTTTTTGTCTAGCACCTGTTCTTTTAATTCCAGGGGAGGTTTATGCTATAGGTTGAATTTCTGCATGTTTGAGGATGTAGGGCTGTTAGCATAATACTCCAATGACAAACTATAGCTGGATACAAGATTAATGAGTCCAATTTCCTTTCTTCCAAACTTCATGGAAACTCCTTCACTGTCATCTGGCATTACATGTTGCTGTGGAAAAATGCAAGGCAAGCCTGAACTTTTTGTTTCTATATTATTTGTAGTAGTAGTAGTAACAGTAGTAGTATTGGAATATAATACATTTACTACAATCTGTGCTCATTATTTCAGATAATAATTTCTTGGCATAGGATACAGTGATATTTCTTTCTAGTAAATCATCTTCATTTTATAAAACACTTATATAATCTTTTTTAAGCACAATCTTATATTTGACTATGTTTTTGGCTGAATTTACTATACTTTTGGGACTCTTTATGTGGCTTTCGCCTCAGTGATACTTTAAATTTTTTCTTTGCTTATTTCTCAGGCTCTTCTCACCTTCTATGATTTAATATTTACTAAAAGTCTTGTTTTTCAGATTACAAATCATTATTTTTTAAGCATGAGCCGTATCAAGGTAACTAATTGTCTTGATGCTATTGGGAACTGGAAAATTATTTGCTTGACTCTTCCTCTAGAAATGTATGTTCTTTTTGTGCTTCATTCCTTGACTATTAATTATCTTTGCCTAGACTTTCATGCTCATTTATTTCTGAGTTTTTTGAATCTAACAAAGTATCAGTTAAACAATACATGGTGAGGGGTGCAGGAGTAAAAGATGGGAGAAAAACTCTTTGAAGGTGGTAGACATCTTTATTTTATTGGTTTTTCCAGAACACTCACCAAATTTAACATTTCCACTGCTGCGAGCGTGCGTTCATCCTTCTGTTTCGGTTGTTTGGGAGGTCAATTTGGCTCTTGTACAAATTCTGTATGTCAGAAGTCTTCTGATTTGTGATCTGATGATCACTGTTTTCATTCTCTACTTCAATTCCCTTTTTTTTCCAGAGATGGAAGGACGAGACTAGGTAGAGAAGAAAAAATGGTTAGGCTCTACCATAAATACTTAAAAATGTCATTGTAGAGAAACTTCCCGTAGGCCAGTGGCTTCCTACGATATTATCTCTCTCTCTCCCTCTCTCTTTCTCTCTCTCTCTTTCTCTCTCTCTCTTTCCCTCTCTCTGCTTCCAGGGCCACCCACCACCACAGATTCTACATGGATTCCACAGTCTTAGATTTCCAAGCATCACTCAATAGTCTTTTCAGGATTGTGACACTTCTAGGAAAATCTGTTCCCGGGTCCAGGTCTAGGGAGTCACACTTAGGTTCTCAGCATCCAACCCCTTGCTATGGACAAGATTTCACAGTCTCGTGTAAGAATATATCAAAGTTTGTAGTTTGGGATTGTAACTATTTCACTTTTACTCAAGATAGAGTAAATTCTCCTCCTCCTCCTGTTTGTCCTTCTTTTTATTTTTATCATTTTCAGAAGATTTAAAGGAAAGATTCTCTAATCATCAAACCAACTTATTTATTTCAAATGTTATGTTGCCTTTACAATTTGCATTGCTGTGTTTCGAACTAGAGAAAAGCCAGAATGAATATGTAAAGGAACAGGGGAGTGAAAGCTTCACCTGTGGTAACAGAGGAGAAAATGAAGGCTTGAACATGTCAACTTGGTTCACTCCTTCTTCTTGCTATGAAGTTTTATATTTGCTCAGCCTCCTTTCGTAAAAGCTAATCACTTTAAAACACATATCCCCCCCCCCACCTCATTTAAAATAAGGCTTGAAAGAGGAGAAAGTTGGCCTAGAGTTAGTTCAAAAGGCCTCCTCCATACTTAGACAAACTCTAGTATCATATCTCTTAGAAACTGTAATTTCCACTACTGTAGGAGACCCTCCAGTGCCTAGCACAAGGCATAGCTCCCAAGACCCTTCAAACCAAAGGCAATTGATGAAACAATTTAAGAAACTCATTGTAAGAGAGAAATCCCATCTTTCAAAGCTAAAGCCATCTCTTTCCAAACCTCTCTCTCCCTCCCTACAGCTTTCCCATATAGGTCCCCTTTTCCGGAAATACACAGGGCAGTAGAATCTGGTTTGCTCTGTAGCATCCTGTAAAACAGGCACAGAAAAATGTTTTCCTTAGATTTGCAGTTTAAAGCCTTTCTTTCTTTCTCCCATTTTTTGTTTAAGACTCAACAGTCCAGCCTCACCAGGGCCTGAAGCAAGCAAGAAAAATTGAGTGAGAAGTTTAAAAGTGCTATGTTCAGAATCTCCATTCCATCCTGGAGTCAGCCCCTGGAAAATGTGTGTTGCCTTTTTGAATAAAGCCATCTCTCCTTCCCCTCTTTCTTTTTTCCTTCCTCCAAGCCTCTGGAGCAAGCTTTGGGTGTGGCCCCTTCACCCCCAAGAAATGCAACCTGCTATTTTAGGGACTTCATGCTTCAAAGCATCTAATTCTAATTGGGTTACATGGTAACTAGAAACTTAGCCATAGGTTGTGACTGAAGGTCAAGGGGGCAGCTTGTATTTGACTGGGTATCAGAAAGACAACTAACACACACTTTTCCATCAAGAAAGCTGATTTAAATCTGCTATTTTCTAGGTATGTTACTTAAGACAAATTACTTGATCTCTCTGAAACTTTTTTTTTCTTCTGTAAAATGGGTTTAATAGAACTCATTTCACAGGATCGTGCACTCATTATAATTACTGTAGTTTCTACCATAGAGATTAAGCACTCAGTAAGAGCTAACTCTTATGCAAAAACTCTCCCCCTCTCTCCCCCTCCCTCCCCCCAATCTCTGGTGCAGGCACATGTGCCCACACAAACAATGGTTATTCACTGGGTACCAGCCAGCTCTGTGAAGCTCGTTATCTAGTACTGTTATTGCAGATGATGAAAGGGAGGCCCAGATGTTAAGTAACTTTCCCGAGATAACACAACTAGTAAGTAAAGCTGTGAAGTTTGTATCTGAACCTAGACCTCTGACTCTAAAGCTCATGTTCTTAAATGCTCTGTCATTTCAGTGAGCCGAGGTATCCCAAGTCCTCTTCCAATCTCAAACCAAAGTCCACAAAATGACTTCACATAGGGTCAATAAAGGGCCATTGCTAGGAGCCCCCTGTTGATTGAGTCACTGGATAGCTCTGTGGCCTCACGCAGATAGGTCCCTGCCCTTGGATTCTCAAGCCAGGAACTCCAACTGGTTACTCCCTCTGTGAAGGACCCCCAGACTCCCTCTCTCCCACAACTCAGAAACAGTCCTGTTCTCTTCTGTCGTCCCAAGGCTCTTTGTCATTTCTTAATCTCAATAAGTACTTCTAATTCATAAGATTCTTGTTTTCATGTGTCTGTCACCACTCAGGAACCAGTTCCTGAGAGCAAGGACTGTGAGTTCTTTGTACATTTCCCACCTGGCATCCAGAAGATCAGAGCAAATGCATGTTGAATGAAATATCATACAAACAGCTCCGTTTTGGCAGAAGGCAGCCACAGAACAGATGTTGGGCCAAGCACTTTACATATATTCCCGGATTTCATTCTCACAATCATCCCATAGAGTAGGTTCTCTTGTTGAGCTCAATTTACAGAGGAGGAAACTGAGCCTGAAGGTGATAAAGCAGTTTGCCATGATCTTATTTAAATGGTAGAATGAGGAAATACACCCTGTTGTGCCCCTCTCTAAGGGCATGGCCTTTCCCTTGCTCAAAAGTGAATGAAGAAACAAGCTTTGTAACAGACGCCATCTCTTCACTTCAAATACCACTCACACACTTACAGAGGCACAACCACGCTCAATGGCACCTCACAATGAGGGCTTCGCTTCTTAGCCTCACTGACGTTTCCAGGCAACATCACCTTTCTTAATACACAAATTTCCCTTCTCTGCACCTCTATAGGGGCATCTGTGTAAACCTTTGTCAGCTATTTCTCCCACCAAAACTAGGAGGAAAAAAATGAGGTCTGAGATGGGTTCTGGGAAGAGAAATTGCCAGGATTGGAGAGAGAGGACTGGAAGGAAGGCAGAGGGCCCTGGAAGGTTTGAGGATGGAGGGCAGCTCCGGCCACCCCCTGCTGTCTGCGAGCAGCCCCGGGGGCTCTGACGGTCAGCAGCCAAGTGAGCAGGGCCAGGGCCCTCCCCGTCCGTCTCTGAGATCATTCCCCAAGCACACCACGCCCCCGCCCCGGCTCTCCAGGGATTAATCCTGTCTCTCTAGGAGGCACTGCCCCTGCCTGGCTCTGTGTCCCAGGTCCCAAATGCTGAGCCAACCTCAGAGCTGACTCAGTTGCCCCTTCCTTTGAATTCCTTCCACGCTGGGTATGAGCTGGTTCTGTGTACTTTTTCCCTTTACATCTCACTGCAGGCTTGAGTTCATCTTTGCAGCCTAAGCACACAGCACAGTGCCCGACTCAGAGGCGGTGCTTAGCAAATGCCTATTAGCTTAAGAGGCACCAGCCTACGGGGAAGAAAGCACATTCTTCAGGGTTAAATACCTATTAATTTGGTTACTAACTCTGCCACTTAGTCTCTATGACATCTTGGGCATTGACACCATCTCCCCAAGCGTCCTTTTTCTTATTTGCAGTTGAGAATGATTATTTATCTGAGTCAGCAGTCCCATGTGGATTATATGAAAGAATCCAAGTAAAAATAGTTTATAAATTGTGAAGGGCTGACCAAGAAGTAATTCTCATTACAATCAAGTAGTCTGATATTCCACTACCAGGGCTGCTATTCTTAGATCATTCTAACCAGAGACCCATTTTACAGGGTTTGGGTACACAAACCTCCAAAGTATACGTGACAAAGACTTGACTTCTGTCTTCTGAGTGCTTGGAGGTGGCCCCTTGGGTCATCATTGTAATCTACTGTATTCATTCACTATTCATTTATTTATTTATATTACTGCATTCAGAGAAGATTTATCATTTACTGTTTTTCAGGCTGTGACAAGTTGAAGAGATACACAGTGAGCAAAGCAGTTCTTGTTTTTGTCTCTCAATGCTTATAGAGACAGGCATTACACAAATAATCATTAAAACATTTTATCGTAGGTTGTGACAGTGCTGAAAAAATGGGAAGGACAGGAAATCAGGGAAATACATAATGGGGAATGACTTATGTGAGCGTGTGTGTGTGTGTGTGTGTGTGTGTGTGTGTGTGTGTGTCCATATGAGTGGGGTTGGGAGGCAATGCCTGGAAACAGTGAAGACTTTCCTGAGGAAAAGTCCGTTAAAGAGCCTGAAGAAGGAGGAGGACATAAGCAGGCTATGAAGGCCTGGGGGTGGGGAGGGAGCAGGGGCAGATGAACAAAAGCCTTCTCAAAAGAGGGATCTGGTCTGCAAGGACAAGAACAGTAGTTTGGAAAGCACCTGACACTTTGAAAGCCCTTTAGGGGACAGACAGGAAAAGATGCTTTCTGAAAAGTCTGAAATCTCTCTTACTTTTTCCTAGTTGTTTATACTGATTTTCCCAGTTCTATGAAAGAAAGGGAAAAATAGAGGAAGGAAGGGAGAGGAAGATGGACAAGGCAGAAAAGGAGATGAAGAAGAGGAGAAGAGGAAGGGGAAGGAGAGATAAACGGAGAGAAGGAGGGGAAGGAGCGATGTGGAGGAGGTAGAAGAAGAAAAGGGGAAGGAGGAGAATTTTTACAAGTACTTTCAATTAAGCAACATTATTCCTTATGGAATTTTCTGCCCCTGACACGACCTGGGGTCCCTGTCTCATTGGTGGCCCTGCTTCACTGTATCTTTTGAGCTAAAGAAAGATGGGAATTATCCTAATCTCTCAGCTTTTTACATTCAGCATCCAATTACTGCTGCTTCTATTCACTAAGTCTAGCAAGTCTGATGCTTCCTATAATTGCCCTTCCTGCTGTAGGCCACACACTCAGCACCCTCCACCCTCGCTTGTTAAAACAGCTTCTCCACTGACCTCCCAGTCATTATTCTCCCAGGAACAACTTGTGACTGATATTTCTAAAACCCAAGTCTGATCACGTTCTTCCCTATTTAAAATCCTTTAATAGGAGGTTCTCATCCTTACGAAAAAGTGTAAATTCTTTTCCTTGGCACCTGGACTAGCTACAACATTTGCAGGGCTCAGTGCAAAATGAAAATGTAGAACGCCGTGTTCAAATATTACTAGGAATTTCAAGACAGCCATTAAACAAAACACAAGGCCTTTCTCACTGCAGGGTGTGTGCAACAGCACAGACCGCATGTCCAGGAAACAGACTTCCTCTGGCACTATTGGCCCCATGTGAACCAACCCCTGGCATCTCTTTTTGGTGCTACTCAGACTCCCTATTACTCCCCAGTAAGCCTCGCACTCTCTCATGCTCCTTTTTTGCACATGCTGCCCTACCTGGACTCTCTTTTCCTTCTGGTTTAACTACTTATCTACTGAGATTCCAGATACCATTTCCTTCCTATTCTGTAGGATATATGACCCAATTCTGAGTACCCACAGTTCTGACCTTCCCTTGCTAATAGCAGTTATTGAACTCCATTGAAATTATTATTTCACATTTTCGGAACCAGATCTTGAGCTCTCCAATGAAAGAGGCAAGGGCTTCTAACTCTAAACCATGAATGCTTGATATTGATAATTTCTGGTATGTCTTGAGCATTTACTTAATACCCTGAACTAACTGCTACGTAATTTCTATGTAGCAGTATGATCTCAGGTGATCCATATTACCATAGCAGAAGTAGCTTACTCAAGATCACAGCTAGGAAGTGGCAGACACAGTACCCGGGAATAAATCCTTCTGATTCCAAAACCCATATTATTAATTCATATGTTTTATCTACCCTCAAATTTCCAGACAAACACAAGATGTTGTAGTCTTATTAATAGTCCTGTAAAAGAATATCCTAATACTTAGAGCTTGTGAATGTTACCTTCTATGGCAAAAATAAGTTTTGTATATGTAATTAAGTTAAGGATCTTGAGGTGGAGAAATTATCCTGTATTATTTGGGTGGGCCCTAAAGGCAATCACAAGTATCCTTAGAAGAGGGGACAAAAGGACATTTCAAGCAGAAGAGGAGAGGGCAATGTGACCACAGGACATAGATTGGAGTGATGTAGCCACAAGCCAAAGAATGCTGGCAGCCACCAGAAGCTGGAAGAAGCCAGGAGCTGATTTTTTCCGTAGAGACTTCAAAGTCCTGACCCCTTGATTTCAGCCCACCGACATAATTTTGGACTTCTGGTCTCCAAAACTGTAAGAGAATAAATTTCTGTTTTTAACCAAGTTTGTGATAATTTCTTACAATAGCCACAAGAAACTAACATAAGAGAAATGAATTTTTATATAGAAGAATGACTAAATATGTGGTGATTGTATAGAAAAATGAATGAATCGTACAGTGGATGATTCTTGTCAAACATTCACACATACACATATACACACGTGCACACTTACACACACACACACACACACACACACACACACCCTGTTTTCAACTTCCAAGTTAAGCGTTGCCCTCATTTTACCTGTGAAGAAATTGGGGTTAAAAGTTTAAATGATTTTTATAAACTCTCCAGCTAATGGGTAAAGGACCTGGGGGCAGATACCAGGCCTTCTGATTCCTATGTTAACCCATTTATTACTTCCATAGTAAAGTAAAAAAAAGAAAAAAAATCACCTTAAGAGAGAGAACCCATCGGTAGATTTTCCACCTCAAATTTTGAATGTTTGTTTTACTCCACACCTACGTCCACCTCAGGTACACTCAGTGGGAGCACAGCCCACAGGTCTCCAGGAGCTGCAGCTGCGAAGCCCTGAGGATGAGGAACACCCCGTCTTCATGCTCCTGGCCCCCAGCACAGCATCTGGCACATAGCAGTATTCAGTGAATGTTTGAAGAAAAAAAAATCAACAAAATCCAATGCTTGACTCAGTAAAAATTGTGATTTAGTGCCTTTTTTTCCCCATTTTACTGTGACTTTGGATGCCCAAGACACTAAAATATTAGTAAAAATAATTTCCAAACAAGTGGGAAATATTAGCTTGTAGTAGTAGAGTCATGGCTGTGTCCGTCTTCATTACTAGCCAAGAGTGCCTTGAGAGGAGAAAATGCATTGCCATCTCTCTGTATCTCTCATCCGATGGGAGGTGTTCAATAAACCAATATTTACTGTAACTAAAGATGTGATAAGACCCCTTTCTCTATCCTGAGCAGGCAAGACTTTTGTGTTTTGGGGACAAAAATCTGGCTGTCTTCTTCCTGTAACTTGGTGTGAAGCTTCCAGCTTGAATATAAGTAGCATCGCCATCATTGTATGTAATTGAGAGCTAACTTCGGCTTCCTTGGGGAGAAGTTACATATGGAAGATTCATGACTTTCGGGTGTGAAGTTCCTAGTGGAAAGGCCTCTGTTAATTTATAGGAGGTCATAAATCAGCAGGAAAAGAAACATTGGCTCACAATCCATGGAAGGAAAAGGCATCCTCCAGGCACAGATGCAAACCAGGCCACAAGCCTAATGATGATTTAAGACCCTGGGCTCAATGATCTGTCCCTGGCTGATTTGGATTCCTTGAGACTTCTCTGCTTAGGCCAGAAGGGAAGGTTTTGCACTGACTACTGATCATAAATGACAGGGATACAAAATGTTCAGCTAACTATACGTCACCGAGTGCCATGTCTGCTCAAAGAGTAATGCCATGCATTGCATCATTGGCAGTGATCCTGCCAATTGGCTGCCGCCATCCTCGTCCCGCGGGCCAACCTTTGTACTTGTAAAGGACGGCTTCCATTTAGATATTGATTTAAAACTGGGCATTCTTAGCCTTGGCCAAGATGTTTAGACCACTGTTCTTGTGGTCAACAAGCAAGAACAAAAACAGGTGGAAATAGTCCACGACTTGGTGGTTACCCAGGTGGATAGAAAAGCCAAAACTAATCTCACTGAATATTTCAGAACTGCATATTTATTATATGTGAAATTATAAGAAAAGCCAGTGAAATTATTTCTGGAAGTAAAAAAATAGTTATTTAATTATTAGAAACTAATTGCCTGGAAATATCACCAATAGAGTTTGCGATACCTGATCACGGAAAGAAATCATTCCTGACCACCTGTTACTGTAAGTCAAGATCTATGTCAAATACCAAAGATAAGAAGTCCTTGCCCTCTCAGGGCTTCTGAGCCAGAGGAAGGGGTAAGGCAGGTGAACAGACAAACACAGTCAGAAGTTGCTGCGATGGGTGAAACATAGAAAGAGGCCGTGGGAGCAGAGGTGACCCACTCAACCCACTTGGAAGTGTAGGGTAGATTTCTGAGGCTTGAAGGATGAGTAGAAGTTTTCCAGTCAAAGGTTGGGGTGGGCAATTGGAATAGGGGAAAAAAGCTTTAGAAAAAAAGAGCAGATTGTAGTATGAAGTAGCAGTTTTGTGTTTTATGTTTTGTGTTTTTGTTTTTTTTAAATCATGAGTGGTTTGGGTAAGACAGGGTTGTTGGATCAAAAAGCAGGAGGTTGGGAAGGGCAGTCAATGAGACTGGAAATGTTAAGAAACAAATTTTTTCCAGATGATACTTTGTCTCAGCTGAGCTAAGGGAAAGCAGTCTAGAGGCTTATCCACATGGGAACAGGGAATGTTATTTTGTTCTATTTACCCATTGACTTGACAGAATAAAAAAGAAGATAATAAAGAAAGCCTTGAATAGGGGTAAATGAGCTAGATGGAAACTGGGGGACTTGTATTCCAGACCCTTCTCTTTTATGGAACTTACTGTGTGACTTTAGGCAGATCTACACCTCTCTGAGCCTCTTCCCTCACTAGTCAGTTGAGGGTAATGATAGCTACTTCCAAAAATTAGAATGATATTAGAAAAATATTGAGACAAGCAATTTGGATAGTATAAAGAGCTCTTTAATAAATAAATAAATTTCTTCATAAAATTGATGAGATCAGGAAGAAGTTTACATATAAAAAGGAGTCTAAATATATGAAGTTTTTCTAACTTTACATTTGATGAACCTGGCAGATGACCCTGTGAGTGGCCCATTGGAAGACGTTAATGGACATGTGACTGCCGGAGTGGAGGCACAGGTACGTCAAGCTAGATTTTCAGGAAAGAATACTGTGAACACTCTTGGGAAAAAAGAGGTGGCACTGGGAAATGTGAGCTGCTCAAGGGCAAGGGCAGGGAATGTTTTGTGGACTTCATGAGTATTGTGAACTCTCTGCAAGGTTCTTAAAAATTTCCCCAGTGTGGTGGGACAGTGAAACCGTGTCCCGTTCCCTGTTCTAGGGCCTTCACAGAAAGCGGGAGGCAGGGCTATAATTCCCTGGGCACAGTCCAGGAGCGGGCATAGCATTTGGCAGCGCTAAGCCACCCACAGGCTGTTAAGAGACTTTGAGTGCCTCCCCTGTGCCTTCACTGACCCGTCTTAATGCTCTGTTGAGACTCAGATCCTGTTTGTAAATGGAAGATCCCCAACCCTCGCAGGGGTCCCCCACTGCTGTTCTGTGGGAGCCATCCAGTCCCGTCCAAGTGATTGATTTCTCCGGATACGCCAAGGGTGGTCCTGGGGGAAGGGGGTCTTGGCAGGATATCTCCTCATATTCTCAGTTCATTTGCCACTGTGCCTTTGCCAAGTTTTGCTTCCCGTTGCATTTCATCAGATCATTCCATAGTCTGTCTCCTTAAGGCACATTCAGAGAATCTGAATTAAGCTTCAATCAACCCCTGACTTCCCCCAGAATGCGTTGTTAGGGACTTGCTTCAAAGGCAGCCCGGGCTCTGTCCCAGACTCCAATCACCCTTTCCCCTCTCCTCATCCTCTTCTTCATCATTCAATGAATCCTCAGTAGCCCCTACTTTCCTGGTCACTGGGCAAGCCCTTGTATACCCTGAACAGCTATGCCAAGAATCTGCCCATCGCAGGCCTTCTTTTCTGCTCCCTGCAGCCGTGAGACTTTTGTCTAATTATCTTTGGACTTGGCAGCAGTTTCATATTTTAGAGAAGAACATGCGAGCTCCGGCCTTCGGCTTCCCCTGTACCAAAGGCAGGACCCTCAGATAACAGGGCTGCTATAATATCTCCTGTCCAGGGCCCCTACCCACCCAAAATAAACCCTTCTCTAAGACAAAGGAGAAAATTAACTTGCAATATCTTGCCCACACGTCATACATCAAAGTGAGTGAGTACAGCCCTTGCCTGTTTCCACAGCTTTCTCTAGGCTGAGAGGTTGTTAACAAACATTCTCTGAAACATCAACAAGAGCTTTCATAATGTGTCTATTTGAGCAGGGGGGGCGGGGGGCATCTGCCTATCAGAAGCAACCAAAATAAACCCCATCTCTCATGAGCTAGCTCCATCCCCACGGCTATCGCTGTGCTCTAGACCACCATTAGGTCTTACCTGACCTGCAGAGCAGCGTCCACATGGTCTCCAGTCACCGCGTTCATACCCCTGTAATCCTTCTTTACCTGGCAGCCAGAGGGACAGATGCTGCAAAAATGTAGATCACATTCTCCTTCTTCCACCTGCATTTCAGATAAACTATTCAGTTCTGCCTACAAAGCCCAGTGGTTCCGTACTTGTCTTCCTACACCAACTTGGCTCCTAACACTGTATGTCCCATCCCCTCTGCCCCCACTGGCATCATACCCTTGTACTGTAGTCTTTCAAATTCCCAAACTGCTTCCCTCCTGGGAGCTGAAAGCAGAAGCTCCCCTTTTAATGGGATATTCTCCCTTCTGAGTTTTATATACCAGGCTCCCTTTTGTCATTCAAATCAGAGACCTCTAGACAGGCCTTCCTTAGTCACTTAATTTAGATTATCCGACATTTAGGTTGAGCCATCTGAAATTGCTGTTTTGTAGGTTGAACATTGAAAGTTTGAAAACTTTCAACGTAATAAAAGCTCTGGACCTATTTGTCTTGCCTGGATAGTGAGATTTTTCCTACATGTTTGTGTTGTTCAGCTGGTTTGTATATAGTGTGCAGTATTGTCTTAGACATAGTACGTTTTTAATAAAAGGTAGTTGTGGTTGTTATCACTGTTGTTATAGTCGTGGTTGTCACCCATCGTCATCATCATCATAACCCTAGACCACAAGGGAAAGCATAAAGATGAGGCAAGTGTACAGACAGAGGAAACCTGAACGTGAAGCTGATTTGAGACAAAGCACACAGGAGGCCTGAGATCAGATCTTCCATTGCTGGCAAACTCTTTGATCTTAGATAAAACAATATTCTTTTTGGAGTTAATACAAGGGTTGGATTTTCAAAGTAGACCCACAAGAAACAAATAGCTTACCAAGTAGCAAGCTTTATCAATAATTTCAAGGCTACAAATGGCCCCAAGGCACAGGGAAGGCAGGGAGGGCCCAGGACTGCCCATGCTCCTTCCCAGGCCCTTTCTCACCTTGTTAGGACTTGCCTTCACCCAGGTTTCACATATAGGTTTCTAAACTATGGATAAAAGCATGTCACTTACATGAGAGGCAGATATTTTGGTCACGAAACATCCTTGTTTTATATTCCAATAATTACATAGCTTACGTGACATTTTTGGAGGAACCAAGCCCCATGAATCTGCAGATTCCAGGTTTATTTATCATAAATAATTGTAAGCTGATAAGGTACATACCCTAAAATTACCCCAAAGATAAAGATTCACCACTAATAAATACCATCCATAGTTTTCCCTAGAATTCATAATAGCATATTTACAAGGAGATTTACTGGGTCACATTTCTTCCCCCCCCCCTCACCCATCCTCAGGAAAGAGAAAGAATGTATTACAGGCCTGTGTAACCCTTTCCCTCCCACTTCCCTAGGCTACAGTTCCCTCATCTGTAAAATGAATATTTTGATCACCATATCTGAGGACTTAAAAGGTCCTAAATCTCGTGAATCCATGACAAGTAAGGTTATTTCCTATCACTACATGGACCAAGCAGAAGCTACATTCATAACATGTAGCAAAAGGGACGGTGTACCAGGGGGATTGTTAAACTTAACCCCAAAACTTCCTTCCTATTTGGATTACTGAGCAAGCAGGGTATAACGGAAGAGGATTGCACTCTGGAGTCAGAGAGGCCTGGGTTCGAGCCTCAACTCTAGAATTTAGTGGCTATAGGTCTTTGAGAAAGTAGCACAATGTGTCTAAACCTCTGTTTCTTCACCCATGATGTAACAATCATGCATTTTAAATGAGATGATGCGTATCAACACCATGTACAGTGACTGGTATAAAGTCATTGGCAGGGATGAAGTCATTCATTCATTTATGTCATTGCCTACATCTGCTCTTGCACAGGGCCTTGCTATCTGTCATATCCACAGCATACAAAAAAAAATAGTCTAAGATGATAGATGTTAGGTCTATTCTAGTGGGCAGCACAGACAAACCAGTAGCCATGCACACTTCTTTCCTTTCCTACCATCTTGCCTCTGCCTTCAACTCATCGCTTACATAGCATCCAGAGGGAACTTCCTAAACTACAGATCTGAGCCACACTTTTGCTTAAAATTCTCTAATACCTCCCAACTGCTTTAAGGATCAACCCTATGCTCTTCAACCACTTGAGCAAGGCTCTCAGTGATGAGCCTGTTGTTTTCTTCTCATTGGCCCCCAGGATTAGTCAGGGCAAACTAAGTGCTGGAACAAACATTGCCAACACTTAAGCAGAATAACTCTCTAAAAGTGTGTTTCTCATTTACGCCTCCATCTAATTTGGGTTAGCTGAGAGACAGCTGATGATCATGGGCAATAGTGGAGAATCCTCCTTTCCTTTGGTCTTGTGGATCAACCCTCTGCCTCTGGGTTCTTGGAGTTCTGTCTGCCAGAATATGGGGGGAGAGAAAAGATAATTCATGGAAAAGTTGATGGTTCAGGCCAGGAAAACATGTGTATCACTCCCTTTCTCATTCTATTGGCCATAAATGAATTCTGAGTACTGCTTTACCTAACCAAAAATGAGGATGAGATATTAGATATTCCTGATCATTCACTTTTTTTGTCCTATTCCCTTACAGCCATCACTGGAACAAATCTAGACCGCCACACCAGAAGGCGCCTCTGTGCTTTTGACCCGGGTGGTCTCTCTGTCAATAACACACTTGGGAAACTCCTTTTTATCCTTCTGCTCTGTTCTAGCATTATCTTCTCTTTAATTCTTCCTTTACTGGGCCCATTCCTTCCCCAGAGATAAAGCTAATTGCTCATCCTTCGTAGTACCTCTAGATTTTGTCCACATTGTCACTGTCGTACAGCTTTTTCACGTGCTTCTCTCACCTTTAGAATGTCAGCTCCTGAGCAGAGGCCTGTGTTGTTGCATCACTGTGTTCGCACCGTTCTGCACACAGCCCAGCACTGAGCGAGCTGCCCAGGGGGACACTGCAATGATACCCAATGTTATCAGATAAACAGACCTGAGTGTTAACAAGCCGAGTTTAAAGTCAGACCACCCGGTTTTGAGGAATAACTGGGTTGAATAACCTTGATTAAGTTGCTTACCCTCTGAATATCAGGTACCTCATCTGCACAGCCAGAAGAATATTAGCTCTTTGCATCACATTGCCATGAAGAACTCGTGAATTAATGGATATAAAGCTCTCAGTATGGTGCTTGATGCACACAAGGAACACTCAATAAAATACTGACATTGGTATTGTCCTATCCTTCTAACCCATATTGTGAATGGGAACAGAAATGCTCTCCCCTGACTTTGTGCAGCCTTAAATGAGGGCAGAAAACCTTGCACGATGAACACGTGGCCCACACAGAGTGACTCAGGCAAGCCGAGGCCTTGGGGAGCTCCCGTGGCCCTGGAAGCGTCCCTTGAATGAGGCCTGGCAAGGGCAAAGAGAAGCTGACAGCGTAAATGATTTAGTCCGCTCAGCAAAGTAAATGTGGCTCCAGAAAGTTAGAAGGAACTCAGAACGAAAGCTCCAACTGCCACTGGGTAGAGGAAAGCTTTTTTCCAAATTCAATTTGTTTTCACTTGAGTTGCTTCATTTCATCAACACAGCTCTTTGGAACATTGGCTAAATCCCCCCCAAAAGACTCCCTTTTTAAGTGTTTTTTATTCCCTCTCCCTTTACTCTCGTTCCTCAAATGCAATAAAAATTAAACACTTGGAAACCTAGAGAAAGCCCCCCAAAATACCAGGTCAGCGTAGGTGCACCAGGTATGTGCTTTCAGATTGATTGGAAAAGATGGGACTGTAGGTTTGGATATAGAGTTGCTGTGAGCAGCACAGTGACTGCTGTTAAATCATTCCCCCAAATGGCCCTGCCATTGATAAATGGCCTTCTCTTGACAAAGACCCTTTTATCCTGGTCGGTCTTGAGTGAGGCCCTCAGGGCCTCCCCATTTCAGCTTCAGGAGGAAGGAAAAAGAAGGAAGTAGACCCTTGTCTACAGCAGCACAGAAGGTTTCTCAATCAAGAGTCCAGGTTGCAGTCCATTCTCTGTTTATGCATCCAAGTAATGGACAGTCACTCCATTGCTTCACCAACAGAACAAGGCCAGGGGCCCAAAGCCAGAATGTGTCGGGGCAGTATCTTTCTTTATTATATGGCACTTCTTCAAAAATTAAACAATAAACCAGAGATTGCTGCTTGTGCTGACCCATGCAAGATTCTGAAGTGCTTCCAGCTTAGAACCAGCTAATTCCAGACCAACACTGGTACCTTCTGAGTATGAACTACCCAGTTTTAAAGTTTTAGTCCTCTCTGTTGGACAGGAAATATATAATGTCAACAGCAAAAGACTACATAAAGGATACTTTTTTTCCTTTGCTGTCTCCTCACCTTTTTTGTTTTTGTAAGAACTTGGCAGAGCTGATAAATTAAGCAGATTTTTCCATACAAGCAACATAAGGACTCTTTGTAAACTGTGTGCAAGTTACATGACTATGGTGGCCTCATTTAGGAAGATAATTTGCTTCATTTTTCTCTCTAAATTATTAGGTATTTAATGCCTATAGATATGAAAAAATCTACAAAGAAATAACAAAAGAATGACACCACTATTTTATTGGTATTTGCCGAGAGACCAGTATGCTATTCTAATCCTTGCACAATCCTGTCAGGTCTCTGTTCAGAGAAAATTGAAGCTCCTAGAGGTTAAGGACTTTACTCAAGATCCTACAGATAGGGGTACGGCAGAGCCATACATCAATCAAAAAGCCCACTTGTACTTGTAACTATGAATCTCCTTGCCTCGCTGTCCCGTTCTTCAAAATGGCAGCAAACTGGCTGCCTCTTGAGGTGGTTAGAAGACTTAAATAAAATCTATTTGAATGAACCTATCTATCTATACCTTTTATGTGGTTGTGTATGAGGTTCTACCAGCAGAGTCCGCAGCCTCAGTTGTCTTGAGACCAGAAAGTCAGCATTCATGCTGCTTGTCAATACTCAGCCAATACGTAGAAACAAGGATTGAATCTTTGTGCATGTTTATTCAGATGGCTGGTGATCTGAGAAGATGGCAGCTTATGTACCCTAAAACCCATCTTAACCTCCCATCTCAAGCCAACCTTTTTAGAAGAAGAAATGGGCAGATAAGAGGTTTGTAGAAAAGGTTAATTGGATAAGAGTTGCAGTTTGGCTGAGATTTTCCTAGTAGTTCTTTATCTGCTGATCACCAATTCTTGTCTTGGAAGTTTCCTCCCTTGAATGCAGTGGCTCAAATACCATCTCCATTGGTTGCAGACCCCCTGAGGTGCAGAGGTTGAATTGCTTGTCAGCCTCCTGGAGTGGCTGCAGTACAAGTTTGAAGCAGTGCAAGGCAATGGAGCACGGGGAGCTAGGCCAAGGGGGGAAGCAGAGTTGCCCCTGGTTTTCCAAACGCACCGCTGTCACCCTGATTAGGCTGGAAATTAGCCCTCTCACTGCGCTAACCTTGTTTGCAGGACTAGACACAGGCTTTGATTCTTGGACCTCTTCCAGGGGCTACTACATAACTGCTTGCTCCTTAAATGAAATAAATGAGAGATGAGTAGTAGTTTGAGATGTCAAAGGTATCTTTCTGACCTTTGAGATCGCAGCAAAATTAGCTTGATGTATTCCCAAACTGTGTAACCAATGGACATCCAAAACTTTCTCCAATACTCTAGCAAATTCCCAGAAGTCCAGGAGTCTCTTGTCTCTGAGGGTTATCTTTTTAGATGGATATCTCTGTTCTAGTCCATTAAGACCCAGCTGGGGAAAACAAAACAAGACTCTTTTTTAAATTTCTAAACTGTCCACTCACATGTTTGTGAGAAGAGTAGATTTATTCAATACTGGGGAGAGGAGCCTCAAAGGAGAAATCTCTACCACCACCATGAAAACAAGGAACAGAATATCACCCATCAAGAAATATCCTTTGGCCACCTCAGTTTTAAGGTATTTCACAAATTTCAGAGCAGCCTTTCTCCATTTGACTGACTGCTCCATTCCCTTCTCCCCACCCCCTGCATTTTTTTTTTTTTTTTTTTTTGCATTACTCATCTCTCATTTATTTCATTTAAGGAGCAAAATTGATAAATCACACTCCTATCCCATGGAAAGCTGATGCTCTCATCCATGACCCTCTGGCATCTATCAACACCCACACCTTAAAGATCTCACCAACTTCCAAAGGATTATTGAGCTCCACCCACCCCTTTTCCCAGGAGGCATTCCAGTGCTGGTGCTAAGATCATTAGATAAATACAAACAAAAACTCTCTATAGCACTTCTGTTGCACCAGGCACTGTTTAAAGCACGTTATATATATTTATATTTATGAACTAATTAATCCTCACAACAACTCCATGAAATTGTTATTATTACATTTCCATTTCATAGGTGGGGACTGAGATGCAGAGAGGTAAAGCAACTAGCTCAAGGTCACACAGGTAGTGGTAGAGCCCTGGTTACATTTCTGACAGTCTGATTCCAGAGTCTGTGCTGGTCTCTTCTAGGCACTCATCACATAGAAAGATGGGAAGCCAGATGTTTTTCCCTCCCAACTCACAGCAAAATAAAGGAATGCATTTATTTACCAAATAAATGCATGAGTAGAATATGAAGCAAAACTGGGGTTTTGGAAAATGTATAAAATGAAAACAACAAAAAGTAGTCCAGAAGCTATTAGGTTTTGTTGTTTTGGTTTTTTTTTTAAATAGGAAGCTGTAAGAGGGTAATCTCAAAAGGAGCGGATGGAGCCCTGGGGCGAGCAGTCCTGCGGCCCAGGCTCTGGGAAGTTACAAGCAGGGGTTAAGCTGGGTCAGGGAAAGGCTGCATTTTACATCCTATACTCTATCTCCCAAACCTGCAGGAAAAAGAGCATGGCCACTAAACAGCCTGCTTCACTTTGAAGTCCCTGGGGAGGAGATGAAGATTGTAAAGAGGCGGGAGGAGAGAGCTCTCAGTTACAAGAAGACTCCTGTTGCTGAAGGGATGGGCCCCTATCAGAGGAGCTAAGTCAGGGAAGTTTCCTCTTCCAAGCAATCTTGTTTCCTACTTCAAAACCACCATAGTGTGTCTACATCTGGACAATGACATCAGTTACAAGCATACAACTCTGTCATCAAAATTCAGGGGTGGGGCTTCTTGATGAATTGACGGAGTTAGCTGTCTTCCCCAGCTCCCCTTTCTGAACATTTTGCTCGTGGAAAAAAAAAAGTTAAATCATCCTGAATTTCCAGACCCATTCTTACAGAAGAGTAAGAAAATCACTCTTGATGATTAGATTCATTGACATTTGACATCATTTAAAGATCTATCTTGAGAATTAAAGGTCTCATTCACTGAGTGACTTCACCTTTTCCATTTGGCAAATTCTCATACCTTCACCTTTCCTCCCATCCCGACTAATTGAAAGGTTCTCTCATGAAGCACAATACTTTCTTTTTCGGCTCCTGCATCACATATATGCAGAATGATGATAATAACAATACTGTTTACTAAGAACTTACTATTTGACTACACCATGCTAACTGTTTGACAAGCACAGCCTTACTGAAGTTTTAAGATGACTCTGAGTTATGTAATATTATCTTCATTTTATAGTTGAAGAAATCGAGGCTCAGAGAGGGTCCCATGAACGAAGCACTTGGGCTCAACCCAGGTCCAACTGATTTCAAAACTTTAATTACCTCACTATTTCCCTAGTTGAGATGTGGCCACTAGCATTGGTGGAAAATGCAGAGGAGCTCACAGCCTCCACCATCATCCATCCTAAAAGGCTTCCTCTTGCCCCAAAGTCTCTACTTCTCCATATAAGCAGCACTGAGACCAGGAACTCAAGAGACCACTTAGGTGGGAGCTCTTCTGACTCCCAACTCCCAGGTCATTTGCTTCTAACAACCACTTCTGGATTCAGTTTCTTCAGTCCATCTATACAGTTTTGACTCATGTGAAGTATTTGGCTTGTGGTCCTGCCTTACTATACTCCTTCTTTATACATCCATCTAAAGGACCTCCTGACCTGGTCACTCCTCCTTATTCTTTCAAGATTCACCTCTGCCGTTCAGTCTTTCTTCACACCCCATGTATTGCTTTCATCTTTGGTGAGTTCAGCCTTGGATAATCCTTCCCACAACCTGGCTTTTCAGATTCCTTACGTTCTTTATTTCCTATGATCTTCTTCACCTCTCCACTCCTGCCACGTAATCTCTGTTCAACTATCTCCAATATACAGGCATACCTCATTTTACTGAGCTTTGCTTTATTGAACTTCACAGATGTTGCATTTTTTACAAACTGAAGACAAGACCCTCGACCAGCAAAAAGATTACAACCTACTGTGGTATCTGCTTTATTGCAATACTTGTTTTATTGCAGTGGTCTGGAACTGACCGCACAATAGCTCCAAGGTATGCCTGTACCATTTTACAGGTCTTCTGGAAGCTCCCAGCTAACAGACCCATCTACTTTCTCCTCATCTCCCAGAACCCTTTTGTTTAACTTCATTATCCAGCAAAGATGTCATTAACCATCACAGCAACCCCTTTTCTCAAAATCCTCAACTTCTTGTTTTGCACTGATCTTATTGTGAGTCTTACATGAAATCAAAATCTGAATATGTTCAATTTACTATCTTCTCTATGCCGGCACTTGGGTTGCTGGGTAATTTGGGGGTAAAAATCACTCTGAATTGGAAACAGCCTTCATTCATGCTCCCTAACTTTAAAACCAGGTCTTTCATGATGCCTGGGAGTCCCATTGTGTCTCTGTAAGTAGCACTTTCCCTTGCTCTGAGGGAGCCATTTCAGACCATCTCCTCTGTTCTCAGGCACATGCCCCCCTCTTCTCTCTTAGTCTCTATATGACCTTGCCTCCCACAAAATGAAAGACATCAGTCAAACCTCCCTCAAATTCCTGCCATAAAGCTTACATATTTGTATCTTCCTTCACCCCTTCCTCTTTCCTGTGTGATGGACTGAAAGGAATATCCTTTATCTTACAGAAAACTCTATCCCATTCCTTGGATCCTATCTCTTCTTGCCTCCTCAGGAATGTTACTCCATCGCTTTCTTTCTCTCCACTGTCTGCGTCCCATGAGAACATGTCACTGCCTCCCATTCCCAGGTCCTCCTCCACATTCCACACACAGTCGCTCCTCTCATTCAAGGAGAAGTTCCCCTGAAGCATCTGCATTAAACATCTGCATGTCATCACTCCCCACTCACTCCTCAGACCCGTGTCTGGCTTCCCCACCTTCACCCTGCTGAAGCTACACTTGAAAATTTGACTGATTATTTTTCTCTGGCTACCTGGCACGTGCATTTTCCTTTTACTTGATTTCTCTGCAACTTAGTACTGTTGGTCACTCAAAACATCTTCTTTCCTTGGCTTCTGGGATATCGTATTCTGGTTATCTTCCTAACCCTGTCTGTTAATTCCTTTCTCTGCCTTGGGCCATCTTGTTTTCTGCTGTTTGTCTTCCTGGTGGATCTCACCCTCTCTTGTGATGCCTCCAATGTCTTCCTACCTCCTAACCCTGAACCTCTATTTCTGGATTTCTGGTCAGTTTTCAGTGCTCCAGAGTTTTATACTCAATGATCTGCACTGGGATGTCTCAGAGGTACTTCACATTCAACATTCACAAAACAAGCCCCCATCTTTTACTTAACCATTCCTGAATATATATCCTGACATCTGGTTTCAGTTTCACTCATAGGCTACCAGTTACCTGCTTATTACAAGTTCCATACATATATGATCCTTCCTCCCTGGGGATTGTTGCCCACATTCCCCCATTTACTTAACTTATGTTCTTCCATCAGATTTGCACTCTGGTGTTACCTTTAAGAAAACCTTTTTTGACCCCAAGATCAGGTTGGGTACCCCTTCTCTGTGCACCTACAGCATCTTGTGATTATCTATATTGTATCAATTACACTGTATTTTAATTGTTTACTTAACTGTTTTATCCACGGTCTAGTTCATAACTTTGTCTTGAGCACCTAGCCTGGCCTTTGGGATGTAAAAAAATGATCACCCAATATTTGTTGAATGAGTGATCTATTTATAAACTATAACTTTGTTTTCTGTGAGTTGTGTAGTGACATACAAACACATATCATTCAATGAGCTTATAATGGTTCTCTTAAAAGTCAGCTTTATTGAATTATTACTTTCATACAATAAAATTCATGAAAATTTCAATGAATTTTGACAAATATGCATTAACAAACATAGTATCTTAATATAGAAAAGTTCTCTCCCTGCAGAGTACCCTGTGTCCTTCTGAAGTGAATCCCTGCACCTCCCCCTGAAGCTCCCAGAAGTGACTTACCTGTTTCTATCACTATAGTTTTGCCTTTTCTAAAATTTCACAAAATTTGAATCATACAGTGTGTAGTCCTCTCAGTCTGATTTTTGTTCACTTAGCATAATGTTTCTAAGATATGTTCATGATGTTGTACATATTAGTAGTTCATTCATTTTTTACTGCATTGTAGTGGTCCATAGTATGCATACACCACCATTGCCTATCCATTTACCAATTAAAAGATATTTAGCTTATTTTCCATTTGAGTCTCTTATGAAGAAAGCTGCTATGAATATTCAAGTACAAATCTTTGTGTGTACACATTTACATTTTTCTAGGGTAAATAGCTAGGAGTAGAATTGCTAGATAATATGATAAGCGTATATTTTACTTTATAAGAAACTGCCAAACTCTTTTCCAAAATGTTATGCCTTTCCACTAGCAACATTTGAGATTCCAGAGACTGCACTAGTCAGTGGAGAGTTATATCATGTTAATAGATCAGACATCTTACTAAGATGTGAATTCTCCTCAATCCCTGGAATTCTCCTTTTGGAAGGCATTGACTAGTGCCAACCAAAACTTGGTGTCAGTGTTTTTAGTGGTCGCCATTATAATGGTTGGGTAGCCGTATCTCTTTGTGGTTTTCATTTGTATTTGCCTGACAACTACTGATCATGGGCATGTTTCTATAAGCTTATTGACTATTTGTGTCTTCTATTGTGAAGTGTCTTTTAAAAATATCCGCCTTTCTTTATGGAGCTATTTATGTTTTTATATTTCAATTGTTAAAGTTCTTTATATTTTTTTAAGTTTTTCATTAGCCATATGTATGTGCATATATTTTCTCCCAATCCATAGCTTTTCTTTCCATTTTATTAACTATCTTTTAAAGAGAAGAAATCTTTAAATTTGATGAAGTATAAACCTTTTTGTGTAGTACATTAGAAAATTTTTTCTACCTCTACTTCTTACTATAGGAGATTTTACTTCTATATTGCCTTCTAAAAGTTTTGTACTTCGAGCTACTACGTTTAGGTTAATTTTTGTTTAAGTTGTGAAATAGGGAGTTAATCATTGTTTTTTATGTGGATATCCAGTTGACCCAGCCTTATCTGTTTAAAGTCTGTTGTTTCCCTTATTGAATTACCTTAGTACCATTTTCAAAAATCAATTGACCTATATAAGTGGTTTTATTTGGGGGATCAATTCTGCCCCCCAAATCTATTGATCTCTATCTCTTTCTTTATGCCAATACTTTAATATATTAATTAGCGTATTTGAGAGTAGGAATTGAAATCAGGTAAAATCCATCACCATTGGGTTTTTTTTTTTCAGAATTATTATGCTATTATTCTAGGCTTTCTAGTTTTTTATCAATTTTAGAATAGTTGTGTTAAATTCTATTAAAAAAACCCTACAGGACATTGCTTGATACTGTATTTATCGATCAGTTTGAGGAGAATTCACATCTTATTAAGATGTCTGATCTATTAACATAATATAACTCTCCATTGACTAGTGTCTTTTAATGGGAAACTTTATGTGATTTTAGTATACAGGTAATGCACACATTTGGTTATATTTATTCTTAAGTATTTTGTGGTTTTAATTATTTCATAATGAGAGTTTTTGCATTTCAAATTCTAATTACTCACTGATGGTATATAGAAATACAATTTACTTTTTGCATACTGACCTGTTATAGCATTATTAAATCTTTTTAGTTCTAGTACTGCTTGTTATGAATTTCTTAAAATACTAATGTATTCAATTATGTTGCCCCAAAATAAAAGTAATATTTTCTATTTTTTGATAAGGACAATCTTGTGTTGTAAGGAATAAGTAGGTTAATGAAAAGGGGCTTTTCTTGATGATCCGTCAGGTGGGGACACAGAATAATAGCACAAAAAGGTTTGTGAAATTACAGGATTTATTACTCACAGATCCTGGAAGAGGGGGCATGGGTTGCCACTGAGCGGGCCACGGGGGAGAAGCTCCAAGGGAGTGGGCTCAACCAAGTAGGTGGGGGTCAGAGAAAGAGTAAATACCCATGAGCCATGTGGGTCAGGGTGGAGTACAAAAGCAAAAGGCACAAAAGGGGCTCTGTTGTGACATTTAAATGCCCTTAGGTCACCGGGGAGAGCAAGAAACAGAGCTTGTGGCAAGGACAGATGTATCATGATGGTTCACTTAGTCACCTTGGTGAGGTGCTCACAGCCTGGTTATGGGGGTGTCATCAAGGCATCAGGAAAATGCGACGTTTTAAAAATTTACAGTTCAAACATTTATACTTTCCTTGCCTATTGCATCGGACTTCCAGAACAATATTGAAAACATGAAATAAAAGTCATCAAAGTAAACGATCTTGTTTTGTTCCTGACTTTATGGAGAAGGCATTCAGACTTTCACCATTAAATATGAGGCTAGCCATAGGTGTTTTTTGTAAATGCTTTTTAAGAGGTTGCGAGAGAGCATCCTTCTACTGTTAGTGTTTTGAGGACTCTTTTTTAATCAAAAATACATGTTGAGTTTGTTCAAATGCTTATTTTTAATCCATTGAGTTAATTCTTTATTTTTTTCTTTTACTCTGTAAATATAGTAAATTTAGTTGTTATTTAGTGTGTTATTTTGACTAAAAATAATCATTGAATTTCTGGGGTAAATCTCATTTGGTCAGGCTATAATTCTTTTTATAAATTGCTCTATTAAATTTATTAATATTTGTCAAAGATTTCTGCATATTTGTTCATAAGGAATATTGGTCTTTTTTTAAATCAAAATAATGTTAGCCTTGTAGAATTAGCTTGGAATAACTCTTACACTTCCAAACTTAATAAATTGCCCTCAAATTTAGCAGCTAATTCGGGATTAGCTTAGATGGGTGTTTCTGGTCAGGATCTCTTAAGAAGTTGTAGTCAAACTGTCCACCAGGCATGAAGTCACCTGGGTCTGGAAAATTCACTTCCAAACTTATTCGCATCCCCAGCTCATTCACATATGAAAGAGAGAGAGAAGTGGGGGGGAGGAATGTGTGTCCTAAAGTCTTTGCTTTGTAGGATGAAAGATCACCTAGTGTGCACTGTCAAATTCCCCTTTTTCCCTACGCAAAGTCAACAGGCCTTTCATGATAAAGGGGGTAGGACTAAGAAGGTCCCTAAGCAAAAGCTGTAGAATAAAAGCCTAAATTGTGATCCAGATGGAGACCATAAAAGATTCTCAGAGGAGAAATCATACAGTAAGAGCTAAGAAGCAGCAGTCATCAGGGAGGATTGATCTGACTCTGAGTCAAGAAAGAGATCACCAGACAGGGGAACAAGCCGGGAATAGCAGAATACCCATGAGAAGGCTCCCAAATGTGATGGATCAACTGTGCCTCGGTGGATACTAGCCCGGACACTACTAAAAAGCACATTGAGGCCAGGAAAACTCATCCCTCCAAAGCCATTAGCTTTTATTTCCCACAAGCCCAAATGAGAGAGGTGTGTAGGGAAAATGGAGGAACTAAAAGACAGTAAATACAGAGAAACTGACTAAAAAATTACAAAACGACAGTTTAAACTATTATACCAAACCAAATTTTCAACTAATATGAATTAGATTCATTTAATTTTGGTGGAGGGAGGGTGCTGGAAAACAACAAGAAGAGGAATCAGTGTGATGAAATAAACTAACTTTATTTTCTTTTTATGTCTGAATTGTGATGTGAGTAAATTTGCAGTCTCTCCCATCCCAAGTATATATTCTCTATGGCCCTCTTGGAAGGCAGCGTTATGACCCACATTTCACACGTGAGAAATAGGGACTCAGAAGCTGGCTCACATAAATTTATACAGCTGGAGGATTCTGTAAACTGCCTCAGTGTCCTTATAGTTTCACCCCCAAAGCACATGAAAATACCTGTCTCCCTGGCCCATCCACTTTTCTGGTTTTACTCTGGGGCACCGTTGTTGCCCCACTAACTCATAATTAGATTCAAATCTCTTCTCCGTACTCATGCTTTAGTTTGAACGTCTTTTTCGGATTGTGATTTTATCTCTGAATGCTATATTTTGGGCTATGCCTAGCACTACAACCTATATCCCATTGGTAAGCACTGTTCTAATTCCTTTCTCCACGTTACTCAGCCCCTCGGTCTTGGTCTCAGTCCACGTCCAGAAGCTGCCAATCACAGTATTCCATCTGTGAGGATCCAGACCTTGAGCCAGGAGATGTCTGACCTCTATGCCCTTAATTTCCCTTTTTTGCTCTGATTCATAGAAACTTTCTTTGTCCCCAATTACTGTATTCATTTAAGCAACCAAAACTTACCTGCTAGGATCTTACATGCTTTGATATGTGTCATTTCAACCAAAAGGCACAAGGTGAGAATTCTCTTACAGCCCCAAATCCAGTCGCAGATGAAACCTTAAGGTATGCAGGTGCTGAGGTAAAGATGTGTGCCAGACTGTTAAAACAGAGCAGTGAAGACAAAGGAGCTCAGGTTTTCTAAGCAGAGCTCAGTATCTACACTTTCTCATGTTTTCCTGTTGCTGCCTTAAGTAGTGCTACACTGCAGACAACTTCACAATGTAACCATGTTTAGAATTCTTCTTACCTATGCCATGCCCCTATGAGGTATTGTGATTTACAAGAACTATATATATATTCTATAGTTCTTATTCAAATATATATACACATATGTATGGTCATTCAGATGACCAAATAATTATATTTTTCTCATATCTATGGCCTCATATATCCTGCTCACAGTTCCCCAAATTCTTGGAATCTTCTGAGCAATAAGAATATTGGGAGCATCTTTTGTTATTATTTTTGGACTCTTGTCCTCAGTTCCTGAAAATGCATCAGAGACATAAAGGCAAAATGAGTGTCTTGTTATTCATAACAAATCTCTTCCCACCACAATGGGTTTTATGTTAATGGGGTGACTTTCAGAAAGCACCTAAGAATGGGGGCTGGTTGCCAGGGGAGCCAACCACAACCAACTTTTATCGCAACCCCTGATTTTCAGGGGAAGGACAGAGGCTGGAGGTTGAATCAATTACCAATGCTCAATGAGCTAATCAGTCATGCCTCCGTGATGAAGCCGTCATGGAGACACCAAGGAAGAGGGTTCGGAGAGCGTCCAGGTTAGGAAAACAGAATGCTTTTATGTGGCCCCACGCTGGGCCCCCAGGTCCATGAAATGAGAGGCGCCTTTATTCAGGATCTCACCTCTTCACTGGGTGTTATCTCCCATCCTTGAATATCCTTTATAAAAACTTGGTAATCTAGTAAGTAAATGGGTTTCCTGAGCTCTGTGAGCCATTTTGTACATTCATTGAACGCAATGAGGGGGGTCAGGAGAAACTGATGTATAGCCAGTCACTCAGAAATATAAGTAACAACCTGGACTTGTGATCGGCATCCTGAGGTGGACAGCATTGTTAAAACCTCCAACGTGCTTGTAGTCAGTCAGAAGCATGACCTGGGTTTGCAGTTGGTGTCTGAAGTGGAGGGCGCTTTTGTGAGACTGAGCCCTTTTCCTATGGAATCTGATGCTATCTCTGGGTAGATACAGTCTGAATTGAGTTGAATTCTCAGACACCCTCTTGGTGTCAAGGAATTGTTTATGGGTTTGGCAAAACCTACACACACGCACATGTGCGCTGGAATTGGGTCCAGAAACCCAAAAAGACCCTACCAGTTAAGAATGATACAAGAGCCAATCAAAAACAGTGTTTCTCTGAGGCCAACAGCCAGATTTTTTTGCAGCCCAGTTAATTTCTTTTAGGACTATTTTTTTCCACAAAGGAGTGTGCTGAAGATTAGCTGAGACTGCATATGTAAAACTCAGAGCACAGTTTTGTCACAAATTACGTACTCTGAATATGGAAGTTTCTTTTCCTTTGAGTCTGTGTCTAAGTTGTGGTCTTCTTTTGTTCTAAAAGAATATGGAACAGATAAGCAACACTAGATTAATCTGTGATAGCAGCCCTTGAGGGGAAGTCACTCCGAGTACCTAGTTTTTCACAACACAGTCCTCAGCAATTTGGAGACTCTTGCATTAGAACTCGTGACATGATCTGTGCCTTCAAGATGAAGTTTAAAAAAGACTCTAACTTTGCAGGAAATGAATCTTCTCTGCCCATACTTTCCACAAACACTCAATTTCTGCCTCCCTAAAGCTTCCAGAGACCCCCAATGCATCCCAATGTTTCTGCCTGTCTTGCCTTCGTCTAAGTGATGCCCTCAGTAGCACTACTACTATAAACCCCATTTCCAGTCACCACTTACAGAAAAATTCACTGACTTTGAATCAGGACTATGTGTCCTACCTTTGTAATTCTATAGTTGTACATCTTCACCACAACATCTACCACATCATGCTGTAATTATGTATTTACTTATTTCTTTCTCTCACTGGACCATGAACACCAGGAGAGCAGGGACCGTATTTTGCTCATTTTTGTATTCCTAGTTCTCAGAGGGATGGCACACATTTGGGGTTTAAAACATGAGTTAGGGAAACCAAGATGAACAAGAGAATGATATAGCTGCAGATGGGAAGAGAAATGAAGATGAAAAGAAGTTAAGGGAGAGAAAAAATAAAGAATGGAATAATGAAAACAGGATAGAAGGAAGGGAAGGAAAGAAGAAAAAGGAAAAGGAGGAAATAAGGAAGAGAAACAGTAAGGAAGGAAGGTTGATCTTTCATCTTCCTTGTTAGAAAAAGCCAACTTCAGGAGCCTACATTTCTGAAGTCCTTCTTTACCAGTTAAAAATACCATTAGATGAGTTTATTGGCATTGGATAGGTAACTTTCTGAAAGCTGGAAATGCAGAGTTGGAATAAAAAATAATAACGGTGGTATGGAGGAATGAAATAATAAACTCAGATGTTCCAAAGGCACCCTTCCAGAGACAGAAGTTTTATGCTATTTCTCTAGTCTCTCTATGGAAGTGGGGTATGGGAAGGTGGATTTACCTAGGGTTCAAAGCCTTGATTTTCTCAGACATTTATCAAAAACTGATTTCTGCAACCAATTTTCATCCATTTCATGTCAATACCACTTGGTAGAATATGTTTTGGCCTCTGGGTGCTATCAGTCAATACAAACCTACTTGGGAACTAATCCAAACTACAAAGATAAAGAACCCCAGAGAGTGTTGCATAACAGAAGCTATAATATTTGCCTGTATTTATGAACCATGTGGGATTTTCAGAAATAAAAGACAACTCTTTTTAAATTAAATTTTCAAAAACTCTGAGTAATTCCAGCAGAGTTTGGGTTTTCCATTCATACCAAATAGTTTTATTCATTTTTTTGTTGCATCTGGTGTTTTCTTTAAAAACACAGATTCAAATCTTTTTTTCCCCTTGCTTAAAAATCTATTCTTGGATCCCAAGCCTGTAAGATAAAATGCAAAACAAACCCCTTTTGACACTAATTTCTGTTTTAGGCTTTACCTCATACTTTTTTTTTCCTGCACTATCCATTCTCAAAGTGGCCTCTCTCTCTTACATATTATAAGAAACATCTATATGCTTTTTTTCATATTCTTTTTCTTAGAATGTTCTCCTTTTCTTTCTCTATCTACCTAATATTTCAAAATGTCCCTTCCCAGAAGACACTCTGGCCTAGTGTGCATAGGAGCATGAACAATGGAATCAGTTTACCCAGGTTTTGAATCTTCTACCTAATCTCTGAATATTGGTGGGGAATTTGTGGCCACTTTTAACAATAAATTGTTCCTCTCCAAAATGGTGATAATAATACTGACCCCAGAGAGCTGCTGGCATGATCCTATAAAATAACATGTTTAAAGGACCAATGTAGTATCTTAAAAAGTGTTTAGTATTATATTCCTCATGGTATTATTCATATCATCACCATCATCATCATCATCATCAGTATCTCAAGGTTGTTGAATTAAATAGAATAATTCAAGTACAGGTGTTAGCACTGGAATTAGCACTGACAGATCAATGGTGGTAGTTATAATCACCATTATAATAATTCTCATTATTATTATACTTAATAAACTCCACTTGTTTTTAATCAACACCCTTCCTCTGTTATTGTGATCCTTACCTACCTTTAGCATGGTACTTACCATAACATTTCAAAATTCTGTTTATGTATTCCCCCTTAGTCTGCACTTTACTCAATGGCAGTTCTTGTTGAAGTTGACTATGTATCACTAGAGCTTAGTACTACTTGAACTCTTAATAAATTCATTTTCAATGAACAAAGAGAGTTAATGGTACATACTAAGCCATCCCTGCTGTTGCTATTTTGCTTTGTTTTTGTCTGTTTACATCCTATACCATTTATTTGTTGCATGGCTGTCTAGAGTGAGGAAATGTGGCTATGAGAACTAGAACTGGACAGAGAGCTCAAACCATTGTCCAAAATAGCATGATATTCTCCATATGAACTAAGTAAGCTTCCTTAAAAGCCATCTAGAACTTGTAATACCCCCAGAAAGTCCTTGATTGCAACTAGAAGGATCATTGTGGAAGGGCTTGAAGCCTACCCCTGAGTCTTCTCCAAATACTCATTACCAATTCTGGGATGAGTTCATAGGAGCTCACCACAAGTCATTAAATGATCCCCTCAGTGTTTCAGACTTTGGAACTACCATCCTGCTCCATGGAAAATTTTAGAGGGAATTAGATTATGGTTGGGAACATTGGCCAAACAGATGAAAGGGAAATAAGTGTATTTAATAAATACTCAGCTTTGTGGCTTCTAGCAGTAGTCCACGTTTCATCTTCTATCAAAAGGGAAAAGTATTAACTCCTTCAAAACCTTATTGAAGCTAGCCTCAGAGCCAGGATTTAGGTCCATATTCCATAACCAAATTTAAAAATTAGGCCCCAAGATAATGCATAATAAGCCATTTTAAAAATACCCCCAAATAAGTTAAATACCACAAAATCTTAAATTTTACCTCTTGCCTAAACTCAATATATTGTTTTCAACAAGTACTCTATAGGAATTAGTAAGGGATTTGGCATCAATCAGACCTGATTTTGAACTTTGGCTTTTATACTTTCATAGGCTACCCATATGAAACTAATTTTCCTGACCAATAAAATGGGAACAATGGTTTTCATAACATTGTGATAAGGAATAATTGTGATATGTTGGTGACGTTGATGAAAATGCTTTCTACAATGCTAAGCATACATGTAAACATTACTGTCCTTCTCCTTTTCCCTTGGCTCTTAGAGTATTTCTAAAAATAGCCTTATGAGTTTGTGTTGTGAAAAATCCAAATATATACCAACCTATCTCTATATTAATTCATAAAAATGTAGAAGTATACTCTATAAAATACAGGACCATTATTCATGTATACTCATCCCTGGCTTTGGTGGTATGTTGTTGTTGTTGTTGTTGCAGAAGTATAATATTGTACAGAGTACTTGATGCACATGAATTGGCTCAAATAAAGCCTACTAGGTTGGCTGTGTCAAAAAAGCCATGCCAGGTGATGAGGCAGATTTTCCTAATGACAAGCTTTTAGGCTGCATGATTAGTGTTATGGAAAAATAGACTCATCCTTTCTACAAGTGTTCTTTACATGCACTGATGGTGGAGATAAAGTCAAAACATGGAGAAATCATAGTTACTGATTATCTCTCCTGTGTTCCAAGTCTAATATATGTATGACCTCACTGAATTCTTCTAACAACCAGATAAGGCAGGTATCCTTATCATCATTATGTTGAATATTATCATTTTATAGGAAATGAAATTATTGAGATGCCAAGATCACCCAGCTAGTGAATACCTGTCCCAGGGTTCAAACACATCTCTGTCCTGCTCCAGTGCTTGTACCCTCTCCTCTACCACGTTGCATCTCATTGCACGGGATCAAATGAAATAGTTCAAATACAAGATCTCTACGTGTGCAGATGATGGATGTATTATTGTAAGTTGGGAATTAAGGAAAGATATGTAGGGATGTGGCATCTGAGCTGGCCTGAAAAGAAAGGGGAAACATAAAAACACAATTTTTAAATTTCCAAGCATACTCCAAGGAGCCAATTCAGGTGAGATTACAGATCCTGAACTTCAACCAACAAAAATCTAGATTCATTACCTGGATTTCATCCCAGGGATATTCCAAGACTATCAAATAAAAATAATCACTTTTGAGGGAAACATCAGTTTAGTAGTTTAGTAGCAAATTAATCTGTTAAAACATAAGAAGGAAAGTGCAGCATGTAAACAATTCATTTTTACTGGCCTGTGTTAGCCCTTGAAGTTTTCCGTTTCTCCAGAAATTATTCTCTTCTTATTCAGATGTGTTGGCAGTAATATTAAGTCTTTAGCCAAAGAAAAGGGACTGGCCAGACCCCATTAGGCTGAGATTTCAATGAAACATCATGAAGGAAAAGAGAGGTTTGACAGCAAGTAGGTTACAGAAACAGGAAAACATTCACCACTGGGCATGCAGCTCAGTCTTCAGGTCTGTCTTATGCCTGGCTAATCAAAGGGTAACATAGTCAATGGGTAACACTGACAACGTTGAAGCACATTGCCAATCAGAGAGGCCCAGGTTAAGAAAGCGTCCAAGTTAGTTTAGGAGAATGTTGACCTGCTGTCAGCTTAAGCTGCCAGCCAGGACTCCTGGGCATCTGGCAATCCAGCATCAGCTTCCTGCCTTGGAGGCACAACAGTCCAATGTAGGACAACACATTTTCTTATATTTTTAATTATTTCAACTTTTTTAAAATTCTTTTTTTATTGTTGTTCAAGTACAGTTGTCTCCATTTCCCCCCCACCATTCTCCCTGCCCCACCCACCTGAGATAATACCCTAAGAATCCTGAAACACCAATTCAAAAGAACCTATGCACCCCAATGTTCATATTTTCTTATATTTTTAAATCTCTTTCTTGACTTCACTTTTTTCCTAGTGTAAAAATAAAGAAAAATCAATGGGTATTAATAAGAATTATGAGAAAGTGAAACCGAACATAAGAAATGGGAAATAGAAGATAAAAGTTGTCAATGCATGATTAGGCATTCCTTTGATACAGTGTAAGAGGAAATAAAGGAAAATGACAAATAAATGAGACAAAACAAAACAAAATGCATATGCTCTAGAACAGAATTCTGATCTGTTAATTAAAGAGCTAAGATATAAGGCATATGCTAACCAGGAAACATTGTTGGATGGAACTCTCTTATGCTCTGGAGTAAAGTTATCATGGAAGGCATTAGTCTCCAAACCTTGCTGTAGACACAGTGCAGGAAAATGCTTAAGAGTATGTGATTTGGCATCAGAAGGGACTGGATAAAAATCACCATTTAACACCTATGCATACTTAAATTACTTAAAACTCATAAAATTAAGTTTTCTTATCTCTAAACTGAATAGCACTATCTATTCTATATCATTTCTGTAAATATTATATAATATCATGTATATAAATTGCTTAGCACAATGTCTAGCACATAGTAAGCTACCAATTTAATTAATTATCATTAATGAATTGTTATTATGGAAGGTGGTTGAGGTATTTCCTTGATTTATCTGCAAACTTCAGTATTAGCCACTGCTAAGGTGAGTAATCTGAATGAAGGATACCTAGTTTTTTTCTGCTTAAGAATCACACAGCAAACCAGTATCAAAAATAATAATAATAAATAAGTTTGTTTTAAATTGGAAAAATGCACATATAGGCAATATCATTGGAGTGTAGACCATGATAGGATATGATTTCCAAGTTTTTGTATGTATGGGAGAAATAATAGGAAGAACAGTGTAGTAGAGAAGAGTTATATAGAGTGAAATTAGGGTATCAGAAAAGATAGTAACATTAGACACAAACCTTTTCCCCTAAAAAAGTATTTTAAATACAAAAAAAGTATAGGCTGAAAAATTTAATTTTTAAAAATATTAAGTAAAATACTAGCATATTAGACCTGACACTGTTCTAAGACTAACAAACATCATGGCCTAGAAGAGTTTATCATAAAAGGCAGGTATAATTCACTAAGAAAAAAATTTACCAAGCATGATTAGTCAATAGATGAGAAAATGGAAAGAGAAAACCAACAGACCTCTCAACAGATACATAAAACTTGCAATAAAAACTCAACATGCATTCAAGATAAAACTCTTAGAAAAAACCACAACAAACTTCATTAATCTAGTAATAAGCAACTACCCAAAACCTACTACAAGTATAATATTTAATGATAAAGCATTAGAACCTTTTCTATTAAAGCAAAAATAATAATAATAATGGTATAGTTCCCATAATAACCATTACCAGTCAACTGAATGTCCTAACTAAGCAATAAGACAAGAAAAAGAAAGAAGACATTAGAATTGGAAGTTGTCATTACATATTTAGAGACTATAAGATTATCAACAAGATAAATCAAAAAAACTATAAATGAGCTAATTGAGCAACTATGAGATCTCAGAAGGGGTGAATAATATAGAATAATGCAACATTAAGTATAGTGATAATAGGAAAAAGTTTCTAAGATGTTTGTATATTTTAAAATACATGTGTGCAAAACCTTAAGGAGAACATTATAAAATGTTCTTATGAAACAAACAAAAGAACAAAGAAAAAACACAAAATGTATGGCGAGCTGTGCCATTTCCATGTATAGAGATGTTAAAAATCGCAAAGCTATTAACTTGATTCAAATCATTGATATAGACAATGATATTTCAAATAAAATTCAAACAAGACATTTTTCCTACAACTCTATACATATTTTAAAATTTGTTTTCCCCCAATCTAGATATGGAAGCTTCAAGGTTAGCCTAGTAGTTCTGGGAGGAAAAAAGGGAAAAAAATTCTAGGTAGCACTTAACTACCTATTTATTAAGAATATATATGTGTGATGTGTGTGTATGTATTATAACTATAGAAATTAAAATAGAGTGATATCGAAACAGGAATGAAAGTTCAATCGAATAGAATTTGAAGCCATTAAATAAGCTCAAATAAATGTAAGAAATTGGCATATGGCAAGGTGGCATTATAAATCAGTGGAGGAAAAAGGAAAACTCAATAAGTGACATGATTTTCCATTTAGAACTTACATCATACATGAAAATAATTAAATAAAATGTAAATTAAAAATTTAATTAGTAGAAATTCTAGGATAAATTTTGACCATGAAATAAGAATGAGATTTTTTAAAATCCCTTCAATCAGTAGTTTATAGGAAAGCATTGATATAACTGACTACATCAGAATTAGACTGTTCTCTATAAAATACTCTATGAAACATACTGCAGTGAAAAAATGGCAGACTTAGCAAAGATATTTGTAATATATCTTTTAGAATCAACACAGTTTAGAATCCTAAATAGAGAGAGAAATTACATGCCAGTTTAAACAAACCAACAGTATAACCTAAAAGTGGGCAGATGATGCGAGCAGACAATTCAGAAGAGTCAATAAACATATGAAAGAATAATTATCCTCACCAGTGATAAAGGAAATGCAAATTAAAACCAGAGTGAAACACCATTTCGCATCAAATAGTTTGACAGGCATTAAGCTATCTGTCAACACCAACTATCAGTAAAGACGTGAGAAAACTGAACACTCACACCCTGCTGGTGGGAGTATAAATTAGCACAATCACTTTGGAGAGCAATTTTGCTGTAGTTAAAGAAACTTAAAATGTGCATACCTGGTGACTTAGCAATTTTACTTTAGAGAATGCCTTGCTCAACTACACCAGGATACCCAGGATATTTGTTGTAGCATTGTCATTTGAAATGGGGAACAAAAATTGGAAATAACCTTTATGTTTTCAACAGAGAACAGGCAAATAAATATTCATTCATTTACTATAATAAAAAATCAAAATGAGTTAATTAGGCCTATATACGAAGACATGAATGAATCTCAAAAATGCAATATTGAATAGAAAAAAAAGGGGAAAGGAAGGTGTCAAAAAGTATGCTGAACAAAATAATTATATAAATATATTTTAAAACAGCAACTACATATACTACCTATGGATACATTTCATAATAAATATAGAAAGTTGGGCTGCAAAATGTAGGCTGGTGATTGTCTATAGGGAAGGATGGAAATAGAAGAAAAAAAGAGCTTCAACTTTATCTGTAATGTTCTATACCTTTTAAATAAATCAATTGTATGGTGAATAGGTTTTAACAATTATAGTTGGAGAAGGCTTCCAAGAGACTATGACTCTGCCACCAGAACGTAAGCAATAGGAAGAAAAGATTTTGTTTGTTTTTCTTTCTGTCCACAGATTCTAGAAAGCACTTAATCACCGGTGGTTCTCCTCTCACTGTATTGAAACCCAGGGTGTCACCCCCACAGAGGGAAATGCAGAGGTGAACCAGATACCACCCAAATTTCAAGAAAGCTCAAAATACCTCAAGGTAATAGACATTAGACATCACATGCACGCATGCACACATGTGCGTGCATGGGTGGGCACACACATACACACTACTTATAACCACAGCACGAAATTGCCGCAAGCGATACAGCTAAGGTTCTTCTGAGGCTGGAGGGATATCACCATCCTCCTCCCATCAGGAGCCACTTTGCGTGTCTGCTCAACCCGCTCAAGCCAGCACTGTCCAAGGCAAATCAACACTTCAAGTGACTCTACTTACCTGTCTCCTAGAGCCTACCCAAATGCTCTCTGCAGCTTCGCTTAGCTCCTCATTCAGCAAACATTTATTAAATTTACCAGGCTCATTACTAGGTATTTTAGGTATACACACTCTCTCTTAATCCTCAAAATAGCCCTGTATGGTCAGTATTTTAACTTCATTTTATAGGTAGAAACATTATCACACACAGTTTTAAAGTGCCTTTTCCAAAGTTACGCAGTTTGTAATTGATGTAACTGGAATTCAAACCTAGGCTTGAATGACCCCAAAGCTAAGCTCTGGGAAGAGACCTGAGAAGACAGTTGCTGAACCAGCTTTCCTCCACAACCACTTCACTCGGAGCTTTATACCAGACGCCACAAAAAGAACTCAAAATATATAAGATGCGGTCTCTGCTGCAGAACAACGTGGGACCCAGTAGTGGGCTTACCTCATCAGAGATACAAGAACCCTCTGTATACAGGGAGGTTATAATTAAGCCATTCTGCAGTCTCCTCCAAGCTGAAAAAGCCTGCTGCCTTTCATCTTTGCACATAAGACTTATATTCCAGGCTTTTGCAGTTCCCACCAGATTCCCACATCCCTTCTGGGTTTGGGGGCCAAGGATTGATCACAGCCCTATAGTGAGGAAAAGACCAGTTACTGTCTCACTGCAGCCAAAAGCTCTCGGCATGGTATCAGGGAATCCCCTTCTCTGTCCAGCTTAGAGGTCTCAGTGCAATTAAGGTTGTTTGAGACTTGCAAGAAGTAACACCTAAAGCCTGCCTGTCGATGGCCAAGCCCCAATGAATTTTTCAGATGTGTTCAGATGTGTTGGATTATTTTTCCTCATGTGTTCACATGCATGCCTGCTGAGCTCATCTGTAGCAGGAAGTGGGATCAGCAAAAACAACTAAGAGGAAGGGTAGGGAACATGTCCTCTAAGCAGAGCTGGAAGAATAAAACTCAATTTCTGGATGTACTTTGTCTACTAAAACTCTGAGTTTAAGAAAGGGTTTGTTTTGTTTGTTTTGTTTTATTTTTTTTGCATTGACCACCACACTTGGAAAAAAAAATAACCAACCCCTTCATCCCAATGAACCACAGAAGCAATTTATTATAGAATACCCTGGTGTGATGTTAACTATATGTTCTTTTAAAAAACATAACAGGGAGTTGCCTCAGTGCCAGTTGTGTGAGATGCAATCATCTTGTCTTCTTCTGCCTGCCCGACCTGGGGTTTGGGGTGGGGGTGGGCTGGGAGGGGTAGTGAGGCACAGCGTGGTTACTGGCAGACAGTGGTAGGGACTGTGGAGGCCACAGTGTGTCAGGAGCCAGCTTACATCTGCATAGTCAGCAGAGAGGAGAAAGAACCAGGGGAAAAGTGCACCCAGAGAGGTTTGAGCTATTAGAATCCTCAGGCACCTCCTGGACAGGTTTCCAAACCTATTCAATAGCTGAAAAACTTTTCAAAATGCTGATTCCTGAAGTACCCACCAACACCGCTGAACCAGAGTCTACAATTGTGAGGCTGCAGACACATGTTTGGGGACCAGTCTTGAGTCTGATACCTTCATGATAGAACTGGAGAAACTAAAGCTAACGAGGGATCATGATTTGACCACAGACAATGGCAAAGCACATCAAAAGCCAGAGCACCCAGGTCCCAGCCGAGAACTGCTCGAAGTCTCTATTGTTCTCTCTGAACTTAGCATTTCCACCTCCTCCACTGCTCCAGTCTCAAAGAACAGTCCCACCAACCACATAGCTCAATTCAGATACTTCAGAGTTGTCTCTTCTTCTACCCTTTACACAGAACTCGTGTTCTCTTGCTAATTTTTAATATTGGCAAAATTGGATACCCTTCCCCTTCCTCACTGCACTTCCCAGTCCAGCTACCCCTATCTTTCGCATGAACTACTGCAGTAGCTTCCTAAGTAGTGTCTTGGCCTCTGGTCTGGCTGCCCTGTCCATTCTCCACACTGAAGCCAAGAAGATCTTTGTAAAGCATTAAAACATGATCTGCTCTCGTCACTCACTGCATCATATCCTTCAATATCTTCCAAAAAAACAAAGACTTTGACCAACCTCTTATAACTGACCACATTTTTTTCATTATTCTCCAACTATCACTTTTCATCTCAATGAACACAAAACTTCCATTCCCTTATATGTATCATTCAGTTTCATGCCTTCACTCATGAATTTCCTCTCGTGAGTCTTTCTCCTCTCTCTCTCTCTCTCTCTCTCTCTCTCACACACACACACACACACACGCACACACGCGCACACATTTTTATCTATAAGACTTAAACTCTGTGCCCCTTATAAGAAGCCTTCCCTAATCCCAGCCGTCTTTATTAGGTAGTTTTTCTCTTTGCCTCTGTAACATTCAACAATTTCCCCCATTAATCACTTCATTAGATTATATTCAAACTGTTTTATGTGAATTTACTCTATTTGCCTCTATGATGTGAAACTCACTAGTACTGATTCCTGGTTCATTCCTATATTCCAAGAATAAAACACAAGACTTGGCATTATAAATATTTCAAGTGTTTGTTGGGCCAAATCAGCATCTCCTGAAATAAGCTGATGGGCCTAATTCCTGATTACACTGCAAGCAGGTGTTTCCTTCTTTTTCATGGCCTGGTAGTATTCCATTGTATAAATGTACCATCGCTGTTTTATCCACTCATCTACTGATGGGCACTTGGGTTGCTTCCAGTTCTTGGCTATTGTAAATAATGCTGCAATGAACATAGGGATGCATATGTTCTTTCGATTCACTCTTTCGTGTTTCTTCAGATATATTTCCAGAATAGAATTGCTGGGACATAAGGCAGTTCCATTTTTAATTTTTTGAAGAATCTCCACACATTTCCTCACAGCTATTTGTCACTTTCTTGCTTTGTGATCTTTGCTGAGAAAAGGAAATTAACATTTTACCTAACATTTTTCATACACAAAATTATGGTACACGTATTTTCCTTAGCTCTTTTAAAAGTAAATATGCTGAATATTGAGGACCATGGAGGGAAGTCATTGCTTTCATGCATGGATGGTAAGGATTAAGTACAACCCTCTGGAGGGTAATTTGGTAACATAGAAAAATCTAGAAAAGTGTGTATGCTTTGACCTAGCCATTCTACTTTGGGGACTTCCCTAAGTTAATAATCATCAATCAAACCATGGCCCACCAGCCAAATCCAGCCTGTGTAAACTTTATTTTTGAATCACAGTTACACCCATTCTGCTATATAATACCTATTGGCTGCTTGTATGTTACAAGGGCAGAGTGGAGTCTTTGCAAAAGAGACCACATAGCCCACAAAACCCAAAATATTTATTATCTGGACCATTCTGGAAAAAGTTTGCCAATCCCCACTAGAGAGTTATGAAAATGTCACTAGCTGATGATGGTTCGGGTCTCTTGCATGGGCCATCCGTGTTCTTCTTCAAAGGACAAGGCTTCCACTCCCTTGACCCCAAGCCTGTGACCATGCCATCCTTAAGTGTTCAGGCCCAGAGATCTCCAAGCTCAGACATTTCAGCTCCTTCTGGAGCCGAAGGCCTCCCAGGGGCGCTGTGGCAGCAGCAGCGGCTCAGGCACCGACTGGCCCATAATGCAGTCTTCATTCCACCCTAGGGTTCTTCACCAGGGGCTTGTTTGTTTCTCCGATTCAAATACTCAAAAGTGAAAGTTCTCAATTTCTTTTCTTCCCTGAATTCTTTGAGAGAATCCAGATCCCTATAACAGAGACAATTAAGATTTGCGAAGCTCATTTTCCCTAACTCAGGACACCCATTGCCCCTGGCAGGAGGCCTCTTTTTCCATTTGAGGAAAGGGAACCACATGGCCTCAAAAGTAAATCATTCTTCCAAGAATGACTTTGGTAATTTGGGGATCTTTTTCCACTAAGAAAAAAAAAAAGTTAAATATTTAACAAGACACCCTGCTATACATGTATTTATTTTATAATTGAAAAAGCTAATAAAGCTATTTCAAAAATAATAACAAAAGATAGAAAGTTTAGTTCACAGGTGGATTTGAGGACCAGTTAAGATTATGCCAACAACCAGCTCTTATAAACTCTAGCATGCTTCATAGATATAAGATGGAATTATTATTAATAAAATGTTATATTCTAAGGCAAGTGAGGGTTATTATTTAAATTGCAAAACTTATCTTTATAACCTGCAATTATTTAGTTTAAATAATTAAGTTCACTCAAAAGCAAACCCCAGAAAAAGAAGAAAGTACACGTACAAATAAATGTGTGTGTATGCATCGTCTCCCCCCAAAATGTCCTGAATCTTTAATGAATCTCTAAAACCAATAAAAAGAGAGCTGCTCTTTTGAACACGACCCTACCCATGAGGGATTCCCACACTTGCTAAACTGACCCACAGGGCATCCCAGAAAGACCCCTGAGTGCTGCAGAATTAACAAAAAGAGAAAACTGCCAGCTCTATAAATTATGGAAAGTTAACACTGGAAGAAAACTTAGGAAACATTTTGAACTCATTCCTCATTTTCCGTATCAGGAACTGTTTGCAAAAGAAAAGAAATACTTTGCCCAGAGTCACAGAGAGCTCATGGATGAATGGATGTAGTTTCAAACTCAGATTATCTGCCTCCAAAAGCAAACTCTTCTCTACCCCCTCACCCACCACCCTCCAAAAGAAACCAGAAACATTGCTGAGATGTGCCGTGAGAGCCACCTGAAGAAGGCACGGAACATTTTAGGTTCACAAAGGGAAGGGGCCCACCTGACCCTCCTGAGAGCCTTTAAGAAGGCAGGTCACCCTCCGCGGAGCAGGAGGCACCCGCCCACACACGGCCGCCAGGCCCCCCGCACCATTCATCACTCGCCCCTGAGCCACTTTCCAGACCTGCACTGGGTTCCACTTCCTGACAGGTTGTATATCGCTTCCGTCTTGGAGCTCAGGGTTCATTTTTCTCCCATTTATGGTCCTGCCTTACCCTTTGGCTGAACACTAGTCACCCTTCTGCTTTGCCTGATCCAAACCAGGCTACAAGCATCAGCACACTCATCCCCTCTGGCTGCCCCGCCATAAGACGTCTTCCCTGCCAGTGGGGCTCCGGAAGACTGATGGTGGCCCTTTCCTGTAAGACCAAAGCCTTACACTGTGGGAGGGAGATGCTCAGATTCCTCTTGCCTCCCACCACCGCACTAGCACCCACTTACTGAATTTTGGCCTCACAATTGTAGGAGCGGCACCCAACATCAGCAGCAGATGATTCACCCACACACAGGTAAATTTGGGTACCTCTTATTCTGCTAGTAGGATGTGCCCTTATAATTAATATCACTTGGCAGTCAAAAAAAGATCTTTCAGCTTTGAAAAAGCCTCACAAGCATATATTAATTGACCAGACTTGCCAGCTCCAAATATTTCCACTCTACCTCCCAAGCCTCTGGGTGTTTACCCAAGTTACACCCATACTCCATACAGAACTTCCATCATCAACTCTGTGTTGGGAAACTGAGCTTAGGGAATCCCAGCTTATCCATGTTGCCATCTGGGCCCCAAGAGATTTTCTAGACCACATGACTCCCTGTAGTAGAGTATCACAGGAGCCCTATTTCAGGACTTTCAGAGAAGTAGAGATGATATACATAGAATTTTAAATTTAGAAAGACAGCTATTTAAAATCCAGAATGCCCCCTGGGAAAAATACCCAACCTCTGAGACCCAGGTATTTCACAGATAACACCTGCATGCGCTGTTATCAGGATGAAAGATGAAGAATTGGATGGTTTCAGGGTGATATCTGGCACACAGGGGTTTTATTGATTGTTTGATATTTTATATGGTATAACTTAAAAAACCTTATGACTTAGTTCTAATTGCTACCATCAGTTTAAAGATGGGGAAACAGAGGCACAGAGAGAATGAGTAACATGTACCAGACCACAGGGTGAGTAGGTCTGAGACCTGAGTCTGGACACCCTGGCTCCAGACCCTGACCTCTGATGTCCACACTGCCCCCGTCTTGGTAGCATTTCTCTGTGGACAGCAGTTTCACTATTGCCATCATACCAAGGAGGGTGGTCCAGCTCTTCTGAGTTAGAGACCCAGGGGAGGACTCGTCTCTACTCTCTGCTTCCCTGTGTCTAACCCCCGTGTGGTCAATTCACTTTGGACAAATAAAATCTATGGGCTTTACACTTTCTGGGAATAATAATAATAATAATAATACCTAATCAGAAAGTGTTTTGCACATATTTTTTTTCTTTTCCAGTAGCTTTGGGCCCTTTGTGGAAGGAGAACATCTCTGGAAACAAGCTGTCTGAGTTGAGTTCCTGCTCCCTTCTCCTCTTTTCCTGTCTTCTCTGTCAGAAACTGTTTTCTCACCTGTAAAAATAGGATCATAGCCTCTTAACTCAAGGGAGTGCTGGAAAGGCAAAGACGATGTTAAGGTTCTCTGTTAATTCACAAGTCTCTCACTGTGCTGTGGGTGACAACCTCTAACAGAGTGATTTGCTGAGATGAAGGTCCGTTTGGAAGGAAATAGGCATGAGCATTCCATCAACTGTCAGCCCCACAAGGTTCTGAATTCACCTATGCCCCTGAAACGTGGCCCTTCCCTCTCTTTCTTCTCTTTAGCAGAAATATTACCGCCTTTAACTTGCTCAGTGAACCTGTTTGGCCGTACTGACTATTGCCAGATCCTGCACGAGGCTGCAAAAACATGGAGATGAATAAAACACCAACCCTGGGAGGGAACCCCCCACCATATGATAAATGCAACGATGCCAGAACAGCTGCTTAGGGAATAGGCGACTAACAGTTAGGGGAGTCGGGAAACCTTTTAAGGAGAAGGCAAACTTCTGGGCTGGATTTTAATGATTGAATAGGTGGTCCGAGGGTTTGGGGTGGTGGTGAATGTCCAGGGCTTGGAGAGGCCTTCCTAGCAGGAGGAACAGAGTGTGGGAGGGTATGTGGCATGAAGCATCATGATGTGATGGGTCAGCTGCTAGTACTCCTGTTTATCGGACCTACTTATCCCTGGGAGGGACAATGCTGGGCGGACAGAGCTAGATCTGGAAGGGCCTTGGACGCCAAAACTCAGGAGTCTGGAATTACACTTCCTTCTGTATTTAGAGCGTGCAGAAATGTGACGTTGCCTGGGTCATATCCCTCTGGACCCTATGAGTCGCTGGCCCGCTTGCACCTGGTCCTCTAACAAGACAAGACGCTGCCCCGCTTCACCGAGCAACCCCGTCGAGGCCCTGAGTCGGTTCTGCCCGCCCCTCCAGCACTCCCACCACCACCCACAAGGCACCCGAAGTGCTTACAGCGGCAGAAAGTGGGAGCGACTCCCCAGAGCAGTGGAAAAATAAGCTGCTGAAAGGTTTATTTCCCTGCTCAGAATATTTTTACAAAGCAAACCCACAAGGCTTGTCACCACACACTCAACTATTTTTAAGCTTCCTGACCAGATCTTCAGGATAGGCCTTTGGGGACGGTGAGCGGCAGCAGGGAGGTGGGAGTCGCTCTTGGCTTTGGGTAAGCTGGGTCTTCTGGGAGTCCTGAGATTTGGTTTGGCCAAAGAACACTTCTGGGGGAGGACGTAGGGGTGAAGTGGAAGCAATTAGCCCCCTTGTCTGTGTGGCTCATTCATCTCCTGTGACCAACAGAAACTCCAGCCCCTTGCCTTCCACGAGCACAGAGGCTGCCAGGGGAAGCAAAGCAGGGATTTCACCTCCCTCAAAGCCACTATGTCATGGATTCCGGCCATAGACAAAGGGCCCTTCACTGACTTTGTAGCATGTGCTAGGCCTGTGTCATGACTCAGCCAAACAGATTCCTCTCTCTTCTCCCACACTGACCGGAGCCCCAGCCAGCTGGGGCTGGTGGGCGGAGGGCTGAAAAGCCAGCAACGGCAAAGCTGTGTGGGTGACAGGGCATTCTCAGAGTTTCCGACGATGACGGTGCTGAGCCCCTGCGGTCCCATGGCCAGTCCGAATACACAGTCAAGTGAAAGTGGCCCGGGTTTTCCTGGGAACGAAGGTTTACTTTGTCATGTTTTATCCAAATAATGGTGAAGGGCAGCACTTTATAGAAGAAAGTAACATACCCGCACATTTATCATGCAAAGGAGAGGTCCCCAAATTGAACTAGTGCAATGATTTTTTTAAAGGAAAAACTAATACCTGATTGATATTTTTTGGGTGGATTAATAATTAGTAGTAGCATATGGGCATGGTCTTACAGGGTTTATGAGACATGTATCACATTTGTTCCTCCAAATAACTTGGTAGGGTACAAGGGCATCTTCTTCATTTTACAAATGAGACAAGTTATGCGAACATCTAAATCTGGCAGAGTAAATATCAATATGTAGATCTTCTGAATACTAGGCAAGATTTTGTAAATATACAGAGTCCAGCACAAATAACACCCCTTTTTTATTACAAAATCATAAGCATGTAATTCTGAAACATAGCAGTATCACACTCAAGCATACCATATGACATTTTAGGTGAAATGTTAAAATTAAAACTATAAATTATTACACCCATATTATTACCCTACCAACCTCACTCAAGCAGGCATTACTTTTGCCTGACTCTATATATGGTACAAAACATGCTGAAAAGTTTTAAAGAACATTTAATTGCCAGAAGTGCAAGGACTAAGATTTCTCTGAAGCTCAGAGAGGTGAAATAAATGGCCAAATGAAACAAAATCTGTAAATGACAAAGCCAAGATTTCAAACAAAGTCTGTCTGGCACCAACCATGTGGTTTTTCCTCCTATTTATAGTCTTCTCTTATACTCCCTCTTTTTTTAAACATTCAAATTTAATATTGTGTTCCCCATCAGACACAGTTTTGAGGATAGCAAGAATGCAGGGTGCTTACCTGCTCTCTCTGGGTGGATTTCTTTTCAATTCTTGTTTTTCATTCTGGTTTCCAGCTTTTCCTCAATGGCTCCGGCCACCTTGTCAAGCTTGCTCTGATCTCTTCCCTTTCACTCCCTGAGCTCCTGTCACTCAAACCTGTTGTGTACACAGAGCTCCACAGTAATAGAAGGACATGACCACACAGGAAGGAGCTTGAATCAGGGGTCAGATATTACTTTTCTGAAAGGTCATAAGCCATTGCCCTCCTCAAGGGCTATTTCTCTGCATAGCCTATGTTGACCACAGCACTCTAGGACCCTCCTAGTCCTTGGCTTTAGGGCCTTCATCAACTATATTCAGTCATCTCAGCTGGACAATGAAATTCACACTACTAAGCACATCACATGGGCTTGCTTTGTCAATATCACCCCTCCCCCTAACCCTCCACCTCTAATCAGAAAGGGAAAGTATCAATCTTTGGCTCCTTCTTAAGAACAAGGAAATATTTTCAAAGGACCCCAGAAGGCTTTACAATCTGACCCCATGTCCACCCCTAAGCCACTGGCAAAGGGAGTGAGCAAAAAAAAAAAAAAAAAAAAAAAACCAGTGGGATTTTTTTTAATTGAATTTATTGAGGTTACACTGGTTCGCAAAACCATCCAGGTTTCAAGTGTACAATGCTAAAACATCATCTGCACACTGGGATTTTTCTTTTAGGGCAAGAGAAAGGATATTCCTCCCTGAGCCTTAAGGGGGTGGGGCAGCACCTGAAAAAGATCTGAGCTATAGGTACAAGAAAATGAGGAGAATGAATTTAGTGCACCTGTGTTTGACATTAGCTACTATAACAACCCACACATCTTAGCTGCTCCTTTTCACAAAAGTTTCTTTCTCACTTATTCTGAGTCTTATGTAAGTCTGGCGTAGGCCTGGTGGCTCTCCCCTCTGGTGATGCACATATCTGGACACATTTCATCCTGTGTTTCCATGAGCTCAAAGCCTCTCTTCCAGCTGCAGAGGTGAGGAGTTGAGTGGAGGCACATTTGGGACTTAACCACCTCTCCTGGAACTGATTGCATTACTTCCACACACATTCTGCTGGTCAGAAATAGCCACATGGCCAGCCCAAGCACAAAGGAGGCTGAGAAATGTCAAAGAGAACGTGGGTAGCAGGTTATGGCACAATGGGCAATTCACAGACCCATGAATATGTCTCCTTCAACAAGAGAGTCATCTAATGCAGGTCTTCACTCTTTAAGAAAAGAAAAATGGTCAGAAGTTCTGATGTTACAATCTCTTCTTAACTCAGCAACTGTCCACACCAATCTTTTACATCAGGTTCAGCATATAATACCTGTGCTGCCTTCCTGGCCAGGCCATTTCCTCCAGCGTTTACTTAAAATGTAAATAATAGTATAGTGTGCAGAGATTTTTCTTCCATTGCCCAAAGAAAACACCAAGGATTAAAAGCTTATTTGTTTTCTTATTTTTTTTTATCTGCTTTGATTTAATATATCTATATAAGTTATACTCTAACTGACTCCTCTTTTTCTTTTTTTAAAAAAATCCTCACCTGAGGATATGTTTATTGATTTTAGAGAGAGGAAGGGGTAGTGAGAGAGAGAAACAGAAAAACATTGATGTGAGAGAGAGAAACATCAATCGATTGCCTCCTGTACACACCCTGACTGGGGATGAAACCCGCAAACTAGATATGTGTCCTAATCAGGAATCACACTGAAAACCTTTTGGTGTATGGGGCAATGCTCTAACCAACTGAGCCACCCTGCTGACATTATACTCTAATGGATCTTAATCTCAGCATTCAGCTTCCCTAAGTTAAGAGAAAGTATAATTCTCCATCTGTCTTTTTTCAAATAAAACTCTTCTTCCTCATCATTTTCTGTTTTGGCAGACAAACAAGAATTATGTCATAGCCTTGTGGTCTGTGTCTCCTGGACTAGGCTTGTTGGAGATGGAGTTAAGAATGAGGAAATTTGGATGATTTCCAGTTGAATTCTATGGTTTCCTTCCTGTGATAGCCTTTCGCTTCCAGAAAATTCTAGAAAGTCTAATGTGGTCCATGGCTGACCGGAAATTAAAAGTTCCAGTTCTGTCCCCAGTATAGAGCAGGGCATGTTACTTATTAGCCTTTGTTAGTGGAGAGGAATAGGTCCCTCTGCTTGGGTCAAAGACCCCAAGACATTATCAAGCTCTGAGTGTACATGGGAGGCCTAAGATTACAAATTAAAAATAAGAAATTATAGGAAACGGTCTAATTCAAAGAGGTTTTCCTCCTGGATTTTGAATTTTCCAAAATGATATTTTTTAATACTTGCCAGTTATAACTGAAGGTACCTTTTCCCTCAATATCAGGCTAAAGTTAATCAGACTTGCATTTGTACCCAGCTTTGCTAGGAACTAGCTCCTAGATCTAGACTAGAGCAAAATAGTCCCCTCTGTGAGTCTGTTCCCTCTCTGAACATTAGTTGCATTGAGAGTCCTGTCCAATGTGAGGGACAATGTCTTGTTTGCCTCTGTGTCCTAGCGCTTAGCACATGGTCTGATTCTTGAAAATATAGTCACTGGGGAATGATTAATGAATGAGATTGTATTAGTCTTCTCAGGCTGTCATAATAAAATACTACAGAATATGTGGCTTAAACAACAGAAATTTATTTTCTCACAGGTCTGGAGGATAGAGATTCAAGATCAATGCGTTGTTAGGGTTGCTTTCTGGCTTGTGGATGACCATCTTCTCACTGTGTCCTCATTTGGCCTTTTCTTTTTGCATGTGGAGCAAAAAATAGAGAGAGAGGGGGAGGAAGGGAGGGAGAGGGAGAGAGAGAGAGAGAGACATCTGATTTTTTTTCCTCTTCTTATAAGAACTCCAGTGCTATCTGATTAGAGCCCTACCCTTATGACCTTGTATGACTTCACCTGCTTCCCTACAAATACAATCACATGGGTGTTAGGTCTTCAACATTTGAATTTGGGAGGGGGTGGGGAGAGGACAATTCAGTCTGTAATAGAGATCTATCATTTTTTTTCTTTAAACCTTATAATGAAGCAACATTATCTTAATTCATTAAATCACTATTGTAGAAATTTAGGTGGACTCTACATGCTATTCTCATATGGTTTATTATCATCAGCCTTTTCTATCGTAAGTAACTATCACTGCAGTTAATTCAGAAATATTTGGATAGTTGAGCTTTAAAGACAATTTTAGCCTGATTTGCACTGTAGAGAGTATCTCTAGTTCTGCTGGCCTCAGAGTATGACAAACTATCTCACACTAACTTTGTCACAGAATTTAAACCTAGATCCCTTGGTGAGCATACTGACAAAAGCTGTTCTATCCTTGAAATAATGTGTCTTAAAATATGTACATATTGTTTGTTTGATACCTATAATTTACTTATGAAAGCTTATAAAGAATTTATGACTTTACTAACATTAAAATGTGTCAACTTTATGCAGGAGGACCTTACAGTGTTTCAGTTCCATTCACATTCTATTCAGGTCTGTGTTCAAGGTTCAGGTCACAGACCGATGTTGGATATAGAGGAAGAGAGAGTGCAGAGGAAGTAGAGAGAGAGAGACAGAGAGAGACAGAGACTGAGATGAGACAGGAACAAGATACATTATCCTTCCTATTATAAAAACTGCCTATAAAAATTTAAATTCAGGTCTCACATCCTTAGAAACGTGTTCTGATATTGATCAAAGTTGCTCATATTACTTGTATTGTGGAATCATTTACATTCAAGTGAGATACAGGTGCAAAATGTGATAGAAGACCTTCCTTCATTAGAAAATGAAGGTTGTCAGGTAATTATATTAACATAAAATATATATTTATTGCATCAGGATTAATATAATATATTGAAATCTTTGACATTTATGTGAGTAATTTATATTATCATCATTACAAATCCATTTTGATAGTCTGCTGCCTTTCCTGAAAATCTACCACATCTCGCATGCATTTCATGTCATCAGAAACTCTAACTAAAACTGCCCTCCAGTGTTTTTGGCATACTATATTTTATTTTAATGGTAAATTTATTAATTTGCAAGTTTATTTAAAAGCAAACATTCAAATTCATCTTTGGGGGCTGACTGTGCACTTTAATGAAATTTTGGTTTCTCAGAGATAAAGTCAAAATCCCATATTAAAACAACAAGAAAATAAACTGTTCGATGCATAATAGAATGAAGTTGGTCATCATTGTGGGTAGATGTACAGCTCTGCAGATTATGTTTCTTTTTATGAAAGCTGTTCTGTGCTTCTGTCTTTCTTGGCGAGGTTCAGATGAGTTCTGAACTAGACACAGGGAGAGTCCTGGTGGTAGTAATATAACCTTATATGACGATTCTTTGGGCCAGACAGTTTGTAAATTGTTTTTGCACATTTTAACCCGATTAATTTTGTAGCAACCTAATGAGACAAGAACTGCTAGTATCCCCTCTCTATGGAGGAAGTAAACTAAGACATGAGAAGGAACTCGCTCAGGATCATGCAGCTATGAGTAGCAGGACCTGGATTCAAACTCAGGCATCTTGATGGGCACTCTCACTGGGAAGAGAAAAGCTGGCCTTTCCGTTACACTGACCCACCGAGGGTGAGTGAGCAGGGTGGTAGAGGAAGGGAGGGGGTAAGAAAACAGCCAACTGGGAACCCAATCAGAGGGATTTCCAGCCATAAAGGATCTCAGGTAGGGTTTAAGATAAGTCTATATTTTACTAAAAGCCATCCTGAGGCTAGTGGCATTTATTATTCATTCTTCTGTGTATTGAGTGCTTAGCCCACGCTAAGTTCTTTACATGCATTATCTCACGTATTCCTTAGAGAAGTGTGAAGCAACATTACAGGAGGATATCAGATATCAACATGTGATAACCTATGTAAGGCTTAGGCCTGAGGGCTTAGCGCAAGAGGAAAGGACTGAGTGAATTCAGACGCGGGCTGAAAATCGGTACGGTGAAGAGAGATGAAAGGGTCACGATGCAGGTTAGGAAAGAGGTGAATGGATTCTTGTCAGATCCTGGCAGCATGGGTCACTGTGGTCTTGACACAGTTTAAGGACAGGATTGAGCCTCCAAAATTGATGACATGTTTTGACCACATGTGTCATGTCAAAATGGAGTAGGTTTGGCCCACTCCATGGAATAGGAAAATACTTTCAGGGACAGTCATCATGGGAAGTTTTGCTGTCAGCATTACCAGAGGTGACAATAGACAATTTCATTGTATCACCCCCTAATAAAGAGGCTTACTTTAAGTATCATGAAAGAAAAGGCACACAGAAAGGAACATAAGACAACCCCTATTTAAAATTAAGGAACTTAAAGAAGGATAGGAAGATTATAAGATTATAAGAATTCTATTTTCCACTCCTCCATTAAAATAAAAGCCTAGTTTAATTTCATGTCAGGATATCAGAGCACTACCTGGTACCCTTATTGGAAGGGCCTTACTAAATCTGATTTTGAGTTAGTATGTATTTTAGTGTATATATGTATATGCATGTACATATGTGTAGATAGACAGATATAAATAGGTAGATAGATAGCTAGATAGATAGATAAAGTATATTGGCATAGTACCCACAGGGGGAGAAAATAATTATATTTGTCTCTTTTCAATTATGTGTAAAAAGTATGGTCCAGTAAAAGAATTATTTGAGAGCAATTGATGTTTACTTTAACTTCCTATTTTATTCTATCTTTTTTTTTTTTTTTACTGTAATTCATAGGTTACTAAGGAGACAAAGTGGGTTATATTCTGGACATCAGGGTCTAAGAAGGGGGACAACTTAAATTGTAATGAAGCTTGTCATTTGACCACTGAAGGGGATTGGATTCTGATTACTGAAATGAGACTGTACTGTGGTTTAAAAAGTATAAAGTTACATCTTCTCTATGGGGGAGGAGATCAGCTGTTGGCCTACCAGAGATTTTGATCCAAGAGATGAGGGATAGAAGAGTACACATGAGGTCCCCAGGGGCAGCTATGAAAATAAAATGCAGTCATTTTCTGATTGCACCCTACCTATTCTGCTCACAAAACATTAAAATGGAAGAAAGCATGGGAGAGAGAGAAAGTGTTTCAAGATAGATGTTGTCCCATTAGGATAAACACACAAGTTTGGGGGTTATTTTGGTTTTCTTGTTTTTTTGTTTGTTTGTTTTTTAGTTTGGTCCCTACCCTGGAGAAGGTCAACCAGAAAATCGTGACTCTTTCACATTAGCCAGAAAGAGCCTTGGGTTGACCCATTTTCTACTCTGTACCTTCTAATCATCTTCTTCCTCATAGAGACTAACTTCTCTTGTAAACATTTCTATGTCCACTGGAAAGAATTTAGCTGACCAATTATCATGAGCACGGAAGCCCACAGCATAGTCATAGTGTTTTTCTGAGTACAAAGTTCTGCTTTAGATTTTAGGCACTTGCAGACTTGTTGGGTATGAGTGTGCTCAGTTAGTCACTCCTACCGTGACAAAATGGCACAGGCATAGAAAAGCCGTGCCAAAGTTCAGAACTCTATTGCTTCATTTCAATGGGCATCTTTCTTTGTCTTGATGTGTCCATTTTTAGATAGCGCTCCCTCTAAACTCCCCCAAAATTATTTTACAACCTGATAGTTCTTTAAAATATTACTGCCATTTTTAAGCTCTCTCATTTGTCATGGGCTTTGCCTGTCATCTCATGTTTGAGCATTGCAATCTTGTAAATTGCATATCACTGTCTCTGTTTTACAGGTGAAAGCTAAAGAGGGTCAAGCAACTTCTCCACGAGCTCAGTGAGCAAAGAATAAAGCCAGTGGCCAACCCCAAGTCCACTACACCCCATTGCCTTTCTTCCCTGGATTGTCTCATTGGCAAGAAGGGGAAGGAAATTTTCTGAACTCTGAAAAACCTCTTTCCTTAACTCTGGGCTGTAGAAAACTTATATGTACCTAGTCATAAGAAGGATCCTCCTCCCACTCTGTTCTACCCAGATCAGCAACATGCCCAGTGCTATTTCAGCATTTGGATGGGAAGCTGTGAGGTCTCCAACCTCAGTCAGTTCCAACATCCCATTTTACTGCTCAGTAGACAGGCAGCTGCTAGAATCAGCTGAGCCTAGCGAGTTACCCTTACAATCCAACTCTGGTGTAAGGCATTAGAGATGCCCAAAATATCCTGGCCCTGTCCACCTGGACACAGAGTTTTCCAAAGGAGAGCCAACTTGCCCTGTTCGATAAGCGGGGATAAGAGTGCAAGAGCTCTTACCATGTCCCAAATAATTCAGACTCCAGTTGCCAAGAACATTGACATCATACAAATCCCAAGGGATATAATTACACTTCAAGGAATCCCCTGTGCTGAGGAAGATACAAGGTCAGCAAGACACTTTATTCAAGAAACTACATGTTTCTTATCTAAATTAATTTTCCTAATGTTATAGATTCTCCTTGTGGCACAAATCCCAATGAATCATAATTGCTTTTGACGTTTCTCCTCCTTCCAGTAGATTTAGACTGAGTAACTAATATTCTCTTTTGGCAAAGGTTGCTTTCTGGAAGCACAAAAAAGCTTCTGAAGAAAAGTTAGTGTGAGGTCCCATCAGAGAAAAAAGGTGAAACTACTTTCCAAGTCACAGATTTGAGAGATAGAAAAGATTATTTAATGGCTCTTTAATAAGCTGTTCATGTCCAGGCTGGAGTAAGCATAATCCTCAGTGCCCCTTGGAAAAAGATTAGATATGTAGTATGATCTTCCTGTGGGGTAATGTTTTTATAATCCAAAGAGTCATGGAAACATAAATCTATGCATGTAATGCCCAATTATTTGTAATTTATCGCATGCTAAGCCAAATATCTACATTAAACAGAGCTGCTTCCAGGAGAAAAGAATCCTGAGGCTAAGGGTCTGTAAAAAACAAACAAATAAACATATTAGTTTTTTAGGAAGAGTCCCAAAATGGTAGTGCACTTCATGAATTTCTCCCTTTATGGACTGTTCTCCCCAACTCATCAAGATCTAAATTAGGCTGCCCTTCTATAGAAGTCCTCCCTAAACATCCCCTCTCGAGCCCCATCTGCAGAGGCCCTTACAGGGTTTTCAGTTGTTGCTATTTTGGGTTTTTTTAGCAGTGTTATACATGGTGACGTGTTGCTTTGCAAATCATTTCATATGTCAGTGAAACCATAAGCTTCCTGAGAGCAGAGAAAGGGAAAAGCACTGAACTATGAGTGAGGTTCCAGCTTTCTCACTGGCTTTCCATGTAGTTTCAAATACAGCATCCAGCAGAAGTCAGGCCTGCTTGAGTGTGGCTGGTAGCATAATAATATGGGTGTAATAATTTATAGTTTTAATTGAACATTTCACCTAAAACCTCATATGGTATGCTTGAGTGTGATATCGTTATGTTACAGAATTACATGCTTATGATTTTGTAATAGAAGATTTTGTAATAAAATAGAGGCGATATTTGTGCCGGACCCTGTAGATTATTTCTTGGCTATACCATTTGCTCTCATTTAAGATTATTTGGTCTCCAAGGCCCCATAAAACTTGAATATTCAATGGTTTTATGATGCACTATGATCACACTGGTCATTTCCCCAACTGCCCTTATCCGATGTGTAGAGCATAGGTTCATCAGACTATAATCATTGCCATAAAAGTCATGATGCTGTATCTGACTTTCTTATTCAAATGCTTCACACTGTGTGTGCCACAAAGAAAGAGCTCAGAAGATATCCCATCAAATGAATGAGTACATACTTTATAAGTTAATTGACATTTAAGAAGCACAGAGAATATTCCAGGTATACATAAGAATGTAGACACAGTTATTCCAATTTAATTAAGAAAGAGGATGGAAGCTCAGAACAAGTCAGTGATCCCTTCGAGATGCTACTGCTGCATTGTGGTATGGCCAGTGGGCTACCTAGTCTGTCTGGCCCCTATGGCTGAGCTTGCTTTCTGCTACTTACCCCTCAGTTCTCTAAGCCTGTCTGAGAACTGACACACATACCCACGCTGCTATATTTTATGCTACAGTAAAGAAAGGGCTTATTTCTGCTGATCTGATCTGGATGGCAGCAGTCCTCAGCCCTAATCTGAGGAACAAAGACATAGGCAAGAGGTCGGGTTTCCCACCAAAGCCTCCCCAGGCAGACGGACAAGCAGAATGAAGTTGCAGAAGGAGCTGGGAAACAGCAAGCATGATGCGAGGCTCTTTAGGTTTGTGACCAGGAAGGCCTGAGGCTCCTGCTTCAGCTGCCAGGCCTGCAGATTAAGCTTCTTTCTTTCTTCAAAAGCAAGAATGCTGAGACCTTAAAGTCGTTTCTTTTAAACGCTGTAAGCCTTTCAGGAAACAGCTTTCTCTGGGAACCTGCTCATCAGAGAAAGCCCCTTGAAGAAGTGCCAAAATGTAGTTAGCAGGGAGGGCGAAGGGGAGGGGAAGATGCTGGGCTGATTCAGTGCAGCCATTTGATGGTGAAAGTGCCTTTATCAAGGGAGCAGAGAATGGCTGGGCGCCTTCTCACCCGTGCCAAGCACACAGACTCCTGGGGAAGAAACTCACATTTGGGTGAAATGTGACTGGAAACAGAGGTTCCTGAAACCCTGGGGATATTGAACTTCATAATTACAATAATAGCTCTCAGACACTAAGGACTCCAAGAACCGGGCTAGGAGCTCTCTGTTGTCTTTAACCTTACTGCCACCTGTGGATAAATGTGATTACCCTTATAAAGACAAAAAAAATGATGCTTAGAGAACAAAAAAGACTTGCAAATTTCACACCAGGAGACTGGCCCAGCCCCCACTGCAACAAAATTCACATTACACTGTCTCATCTTTCAGTGTCCAACTATACTCTTAGATCTGTGAGGCTACTTTAAAACAAAGTGGTATCCAGGATGGAAAAAATGGAAGAGCATATTCACGAGTTAGGACTTATATGTGAAAACCATGAAATTATTCCCTTTTAACAGTGAAAAAGAAAGACCTGGAGCCCTCGGATACATAACTATTGCCATACCCATATGTTAGAGCTTATAGCACATTAACAGCAAAGGTACCACTTCTTTCTGAGCATCACCTGTGTATGTAAGCATCAAGGCCTGAAAATTTGTCCTGAGAACAATCTCTGAATAGTTACTTGAGAAATAAAAGGGAGGGTATGAGCTGTTAGTGGAAAAGTGAAAAACTTAGACTTTTGAAGTAGGCAATTCTAGCTGTACATCCTGGCTCTGACATACATTGGTTCTCTGACTATGGGCAAGTGGCTGAACTTTTCAGAATCTTGATTTCCTCATTTGTGAAATGATCTAAGAAGCATTTACTTTGGGGGCTACTGTGAGATCAGAGAATATTCTAAAACAGTGGCTAAACAGAGTGATCATTGAAAAGTGGTTCTGTGATTATTGGTCAGTTTCATGGTTGTTACTGATGATATTGATATTAGTCTGTGTATGGTTGTTATTCCTCTTCTTCTTCTTATTATTATTATTGAAGGGGAGAAGATACATAGATACACTGGCATGAATTGATTCCTCAGACTAAATAATAATTGATGGCTTAATTTAAAACCATAACAATAATCAAAACAATGACATGTAATATTTACTGGGTTATTGCTATATGGCAGGCATGTTTCTAAGTTTTTCTCACATCAGATAATCCTCACAGCAACTCTATTAAGCTGTAAACAAAGCATTAGTCACTTAGAAAGTGAGTAAAGTGAAGCAGACTGAAGTTAAGTAATATTTTCCAAAGTTATAGAGAGATTGAGAGTTTGAGCTGGGATTGAAACCCAGGAAGTCTGACTCAGGCAAGTTTCCCATGCACACGTATGAGTGAGTTGCCAACATCACATATTTTCAAACTAGGTTCTGCTGATCCCTAGAACCTGTCAAATGCGATGAGAGATAATCTATGGGAGATAGACTTCATGGTTTCTATAATCACGTCAGTAGAATTGCGCTTATTCATTTAATATGTAGAATTTTCACAAAAATATCTCACTTAAATAAAGGATTTTGTGACTGGTGAGCATTAAATAAACTGATCTAGACAGAGTGTGCTTCATGGGGTAGAAGTTCATGAGGTTCTGGCACAGCTGAGCAAAGTGGGGACCCAGAGTGATGGGTAACAACCACATTTAATACAATGTTGGCTTTCATAACTTGTATACGGTATGGTCCTATTCATGATGGTAGTGACAGGTAACTCTTCTCGATTAGGAAGGAGTATATGACGACTGTTAGAAAAACCTCACCCCCTCAAGTGGGCACTAGTGAGCCTAAGAGTTTCAGCACTCTTTTCATGAACAGCAGCCCTGCAGCTAAGTTCCTGGAGGCCTTCCTCTGATTATTGGAAAGATAGCTTGGGCTCCAAAGATGTTTGGTTGGCAGGCCTTGTTGGTGTAGCCAGTTGATATGAGTTAGAACAAATCATCATTCTAATCATAAACAGTTACTATTCTCTTTTAAACGCATTTAATTTAATAGTACTTTTAGATACTTCTGTACTTCTTGATAATTTCCCCCTAAATATCTATTGTTTAAGGAAGAAAAAACAGGATAAGGATGAATTCTGAAGCAATGGAAGAGAATGGAGAGATCCCTGAAGCAGTAGCCTCAAAAGTTCTTTGCTGTCTCATGTCATTTCTTAAAAAGTCAAAATGACTACCAAACACATCTGAGATCAAACTTTTGAGGAATCCATTTTTTTCTTCCTTTCATATTTAATAGTTTCAAAGTAGGCTTTAAAGAGAATTAGTTTTAGTCTATTTATTATTTCATGATGGATTTCTTAGTGTTTGCTGTAATTTTGTTTTAATTTTACTAATCTTATCATTATGTGTTCCCATGAGCACAAAACAATGAGAAGTCTCAAATGGCCAAATGACTGGGAAGCCCCTCCCCCACAAAGAGTTCATCAAGGCCAGATACCCCTTCATTTCCGATTTATTGTAATTTTTTCAAATAGTTTTGTCAACAAGTTTTTCCATTGATGTCCCAACTATGAATCAATTAATGAAAACCAATTTCATACCAGGTGACATTGTCCCTAGAACACCATTAGTAAATTCAGTGGCCAGTGCTTCTTCAAGGGGTGGGGAGGGGAGGACTCTAGACATCACACCTTGATTAGTTTACTAAGAGAAGGAAACATTGACTTTCCTTCTCATTGGGTCCTGAGGACAAAGGACACTTTGCTGGGATGATTCATACTACTTGAGTTTCCAAGAAGAGGTAGGGACTGGGGGTCTTCTCTAAACTGTTATAGCTCCTTCCCAACTCTGCTGCCCCATAGTATAGGAAATGGGGCCTCAGGTGCTGTTCATTTAGTCATTAAATGGATGAATCACTATCTCCCAAATAAAAAGTCTGCAATAGGTAGAGCCTCCACAATCTTTTATTTGTCAACCACCCAAATTCAACTGGTTATCCAGTCCATCCTCTTCCTCTGACCTGCTCTACATCATCCACTGACTGGGTGATGGTTGAAGCATCAAGGTTATTTTCTTTGCCTAGAGGCTTGTTCTTCCTAGTCATTCTCCAGGCTGCAGTCATAATAAGGTTATCCAAGTATTAATGTGATAACTCATTTCCCTACTTTAATGACTCTCCATTACCCAATGCAAGGCTTTCCAAACATTTTAAACAGTGGAACCTTTTCTTCAAGTGAAAGTTACAATACAGGACAGAAAAGAGGTAAAATTGGAACTGCTCTGGTCTAAGTTAAGGAAGAGAAGCAAAGTACTGAAGCATCCCTATGACAGAAACATACACACACACACACACATGCACGCACATACACACAACGGACCTGGGCCAGAAGCAGCTCCTAGAACCCCTAGGGAACCAAAGGAGCCCAGTTTTAAAATTACTGTCCTGTGCATAATAGCTGAGCTTTCAAAGGTCTTAAATAAGACATGACATAGCAGGCTTCTGGTGCCTGCCTTATCATCTCAGCTCACCTGTAATTGGAGCTCTCACCATAGTGGACCATTCCCACGCACCTGACATTGCTAAGGCCCCCCATCAAATGCTATACAATAGATCTTTCCTAACCTTGCCCGTGAACTTTCTGTGACTCACCAGAAGCTGGCTCGTGGCTCAGGCAGGCACAGCCTGGAGGTGCCTCTGGAGTTAGCACCTCTGGGACCAACTCCCAGCTGATGAAGAAAGGAGCTACTGGATACTTGCTGCAGACACCTGTGTCTTGGCTGAACAATTCGGAAGGGAATTCTGCATGTTGCTCAGAGGCCCTGATGAAATGGAACTCTGTTGCTTCATGCTGCACCCTCCCACTGGCTGTTTTTCCTCGCCTCTCTCTTCTCTAGACGACAGTCCCAGCTTTAAAGCTGACACTCCTCCAAACCTTTCCATTGTTGGCAAACCTGGATGGCTGGTCACCCTATGATTCCCTTCCAAATATTCTTACATAAGTCATTGTTTTGTGCTCTACTCTTGGGGAAACCTCAGGTAGGCTACATGAGTAATGTTGGAGAGGAAGTCCTACTGTTAGAACTGGAATCAGTGACATCTCAGGCATTTATAGCTATGTTGCCATAGGCAAGTTACCTTGTTTCTCCCAACCTCAATTTCTTTATCTGGAAAAGAGGGATTACACATCTCAAGCTTTCTAGTTACAGCTATTCATTCATCCCTTTCCACATCATCAACTGAGCACAATGCTGCCCAGAATTAATGCTCTATCTCCTAGCATCTTGCACAGCTAGGGGTGGCCATGTGACTAACTTCTGGACAACAAAATGCAAGCAGAAATATTGTGAGGTGGCTTCCAGAAAGCTTTCTTAGAACACCTCTGGTGTAGTCCCAAAACCCGCTTTACTTCACCCCTTCCTCCTTGCTGCTGACGAGAATGCAGACGAGACAACAAGAACTAGAGGAGCCATGTCCGGGCTATGACATGGCAGGGGGCATGGAGGTGGAGAAGCAGCAAACCAGAAAAAGCCCGGGCACCTGAGACCTTCTTGAACCAGAGTCCCTTTATGTCACTGAACTCTAGACTTGTACATGAAAGAAAAACAGACGTGTATCATGTTTACATCACTATTGCTCAGGAATGAGGAAGTGCAAATATTATCCTTAGCCGCATTTACTTCTAGCTGAACACTCCCTTTTGTGATAATTAGAAGAGATTTACCGTGTAAACCTTTTAGTATGATACACAGCACATGTCTGGGACTGTTTTCAGTTACAATGGCTAGAGTGATGAGGTTGGGGTAGTGGAGCACATTGAGGGTACTCAACTGAGAGCACTTTTCCATTGTCTTCCTTTCCCCAAGTCTGCCCCAGGCTAGTCTGACACTCTTTACCAGATACATCAGACCACTCACATCTCATGATGCCTGAAGTGTATGACAAACACCTGTTCTTCCAGGTATTTGCAATCCTATTTTCTCCGCCCAGACTATCCTTTCTCACTCTTCTACCTAGTGGCTCTGCTTCAGCTTCATGACTCTGATACCTCTGCTCCCCGGGAAAGACTAAAGACTGAGATCGGTGCTCCCCTCGACACACACAGCACACCACCTCCTCCTCCCCGACAGCATCCGCCACACTGGGTTCCCCTGAGCTATAAGCTAGAATCATTTCCTCTCCACACAGCTTTCTGGACACTGCCCCAACTTCTGTCCATTTTCTCCATCTGCTTAGAATTCAAGTTCTGAGTATGATGTGCATCTAGCAAGGGTGCACCTCATCCAAACTGGACTCATATCAGAAAATGCTATAGACCATGATAATATTGTGGTATTGCTCTGAATACAGTGAGACTTCCAAAACCTAATGAGCAGTGATTCTGAGCCCCTAATGGGATGTTCTGAAAGGACCACAATTTTGGAAATGCCACTTATTCAAATGATTTGCTTTTGGAACGAAACTTAGTGGGTGAAGATACGTAGCTCTGACCTGTTTTTTACTTACACCACTTTTGACACCAAATGCACGTCTTTCCCAACACCATTTTGCCAACTCTCCAACAGGTGGGTGTCCTGCAGTGCGATTTAATTCTGACACTGTCTTCCTGGAGTTAGCATCAGATCTCATACCTTAAGGACTCAGTCCTATAAGCTTGCCCCCAATTCAGATAAATGTCAGTCAAGTCCCAGGTTGTCACTAGTGCTCTGAGCAACTAGCTGTAGATTCAGATTTCTACAAACAACCCCTTCCTCAGGTTTGATAATTGGCCTGAGTGATTCACAGAACGCAGAAAAGCATTTTATTTATTATTACTGTTTTATCACAAAGTATGCAACTCAGTCATGGCCCAATGGAGGAGTTGCATGAGGCAAAATCTATGTGTGTGTGAGAGGTCAGAGTGGGTGGTGCAGAAATGTTCATGCCCCCTCCAGGTACAGCACCCTCCCAGCCCCTTGTGTGTTCACCAACCCAGAAGCTTTTCAAACTCATTCTTTAGAGGTATTTATGCAGGTTCAATGCATAGGTATGATTGATTAAATCATTGACCATTGGTGATTAATTTAATCTCCAGCGCCTGTGTCCTCCCCAGGGGTTGGGAGTGGGGCTGAAAGTTCCAACCTACAATCATGTGTTGGTCTTTCTGGAGACCAGCACCCACACCCACTCTGAAGCTATGTAGGGGCCCCCAGCTATCAGTCATCACATCAGCATAGAAAAGACATTCTTACCACTCCAGAGATTTCAAGAAGTTTAGGATCTGTGTACCAAGAACCAAGGACAAAGAGCAAATATGTATTTGTTATTCATTACAGTGGCTTTCCTCTTCACGTTACTTAACTAGTATAAATTACTTCAGAACAGTGAAGATTCTGCCCAAGGACACAGAGGTAGTAAAATCTGGAGCTAAATTTATAGCCAGAGCTTTCTGATGCCAATGAAAATACCACATCACAAGTCTGCCTACAAGGCAGCTCATGTCATCACCACATAATAATAATAATGATAAGAGTGACAACCAGAGGTAATATTTATTGAGCACACATCAGATGCCAGAGAAGATGCTAAGCGCTTTATAATGATTATTTCATTGTGTTCTCACTTTGTATATGTGTGTATGACATGAATGTTTTCTCTCCCCATTTTATAGATAAAGAAACAGATCTAGAAATTTTAGTGACTTGCCTAAGGTCACAAAGTAAGTAGGAAAGGGGAAACTTGAGCTTATGTCAAGTCTGGCTGGCAAAGCCAAAGTTCTCACCTCTCTGCCAGAATGCATTTCTCTGCATAAAATGGCCAGCTTAAATTTAGCTTTCATTTTCAACCTCCTCCAGGAAGAATTAACTGCCCCCTCCTCTGTGCTTACACAGCACTGAGGTGGAGAGCAGAGCCCAAAGCCATGCTTAGAGCTGGCACCGTGCAGCATGGTAAACAACATGTGTTTATCTGAAGGATAACATCAGCTCCCTCAGAGAGCCGAGGTAAACATGTGCCTATCAGAGCTGATGTGTATGACATGTGCCTATCAGAGCCCAAGTACACCACATGTGCCTATCTGAGGAAAACAACATGTGCTTATCAAATTTAAGAAAAACATGTTTATGAGAAAGTATGCAAGATCAACATGACTTTGCAACCAAAAGAAACATAAAAGCAGAGGACTTCAGACCATGGACGACGCATCCAGAGAGCGAGTCACTTTGAGACATCCTACATGTTCCTTGTGCCTCGTGAGAGAAAGAGCTCCGCTGCACTTCCATCCCTCTGACGACTCCTTATATGACGTAGACCATCCTCTGTTGCCTCCCAGACCTGGACCTGATTGGACTCTTCGGACTCGGGTTCATTATCCCCCAATTCTGTTCTGTGATATTATTGCTGAGTATTTCTGAGTGATTATTATTGTTAGTGGGTTAATATAGATTTGGATTAAATCTGCATTAATAAAAGCTGAGTGAAAAGCATAGTCACCTGTGTGGACTCACTGTTATGCCTGGGCACTGGCATCACCTGTAGGGCTGGCGGCCATTAGGTGGCCTGGCACTTTTGGTTCCTAAAGCCTGGGTCAGACAACTGAGGGGGATCGAGGACTAACTTATAGGAAAGACTATATCATGAAACATCCACTTGCAATAATTGGGTGCACTACTATTAGGCTACACACCATGTTGTGATACAGTTATTAGCATAAATATCTGTCTCCTCTACTTTTCTGAGTGTCTGTTGAGTCACATTGTACATTATTTATTTGTATTTGTCCAGAGCCTTGTAGAATGGATTATACAAAATAGTCATTCATTCAACTTAACAAATAATTATGGGCACATAATAAACAATTCCTGAGTCAGAATGGGCCTTGGTCTCTCCACCTGTAGAATGTGGACTGTTCTCTCCTGTAAATAGAGACGATATTCATTCTTTGATGCCAAGAATTGCTCAAGGCTTCATAAGCCAATCCGTGTGTGCAACTGGCAAGGAACACCCTGGAAAAATGCTACCCTATTATTAGAAGGCACTATTGAAAAGGGACCAGAAGAGAAAATTCCTACTGTCCTAACATGATCCAGCTGCAAGAAACAGTTGTCATTACACCAGCAGAGAGTTATTGCCTCTAGACTCAAAACCAGCAAATTGGCCTGAAGGCACAGGGTACAACCTGTATTGCATATCTCTGTAAATTATAGCTGCACTGTGCAAACACATACCATCTCTATGTGAGGGAAGCTACCTGTGCCTCCTCACCAGGTGAGCAATCAATGTCTGGCGGGCAGACGGCCAGGCTGGCCATCTGTGTTGTGCTTGGTTGCTAGGGCACAGGCAAGGAGCTATGCAGAGTCTTGCTTTCACCCTAGCCACAGAGGCCTGGAGCAATGACAAAGCCTCCTCAAAGTGCTGCAGCTCCAAGAATATATACATATTTGGCTTAATTGATGGAACTTCTGTTGAAGGCCAGTTCAGAAGACTGGGATTTTTGCGCAGGCCCTGCTGCTGGAGGACCCTGGGTAGGACATGTACTCTCCTAGCCTGTAATGCTCCTTGTAAATGAGTAGGACCCAAAGCTCAGTGTTTCCCGGAGAGGGCCTGTTTACCGCTGGTGTACTACATGGCAACCCTGTAAACAATTTAACAACTGTGAATTACTGTAATGTGCAGTAGAAAATAATTATCATATCAAATACTTGACATCGTATAAATAATTGATTAGAATGAGTGTAAAGTAAATAGTTCAGTTTCTTAAAAAGAATCGTTAGGAAATATGAATACTAGTAGAGGGCATATGTGGATATGACAGAAACCGTGAAAGTGGAACACAAAAGCTAGTTAGATGTGCTGATCAGGTTAGCTCAGTCTAGCATTTGACCCTGCAATTCCATCACCAATGGCTAACTGGGAAAATTACCTGGATAATGCAGACATAAGTAAACTTATTCTGGAAAATGACACCATTTATAAAAGCCAAGTCTATCAAAACAAACATTTTATAACGCCTACAAGACATTAGGCAAGGTGCTCTAGATATGAAGATGAAGAAGACAGGGTCTTGGCAGAGTCTAATGAGGGACACACCTGGGAAAATATTTAATTTAATGTGATGTTTATAATAATGTGAAGTAACCCGGGATCCAGACCACCAACTCTCCTTGGGAGAGAGGAGTACCCAAAGAAGTCTCCCCAGGGTTGGTGAACATTGAGCTAAGAAGTCTTGAAGCCTAGGTAAACATTCTCTGAGCATATGAGAAGACATTCCAGGCAGAAGGAAAGCATGTGAAAAAGTACTGAGTGGTAAATCTAATAGGAAAATTATTTTCTTACTCTCTATTCCCAGTGTAAACAAAAGCAGTCACGTAGCTATTTAGTGCACTTCATAAGTGAGAGAACCAGGTGTTGAATGGAGTTATACACAATTCCACACCCATATACTTTCTACTATATCATATCATATTTGCCATTCCTATCTGAGACCTCACCAATGTATAACTATTAGTGGTATTTCCGGCTTATTTACTCTTAACCAACCAAATGTGAAATGCTAATCAACATAAGAAGAAATAATGAGATCTGCTTCTTAAAAGTTAGGATCCCCATCTACAGGAAATTTCTGGACTTCACATGACTTTTCCTTTTAAAAAAATTCTCTATAGAATAATTCCACCAGATACCTTGCGTGAGTTATTTCAGGCAAAAAACAGGAAGTTTCAGAAAAATCCTCCATGTTCTTCCAGTTTACACAGAGGCACGTTTCTCAGAAGCAAGGCTAGGCTAATGGAAAGAATCCATTCCTCGGGTAAATTTCGTTAGCGACGAGGCAGGAAAGATGCTGAACTATGGCATTGATTAACGAGGCCCTGGCTTTTGGGGACGCTCCATGAGACCTTCACACTAGCAAGGACACTTAATTCAATCAAGTTAGAGAAATAGGATCTCTACAATTCCTTCTACTCTTTCAAGTTTTAATTTGAACAGCCCAGACAAAAGGCCACAAATTCGCTACATTCTGACTTTTAAAACAAAAGGGCTGATTGGAAGTGAATAGGGAGAGCTCAGGCTCTTTTTTTTGTATTCAAATGCCAGCAGCCATTCTAAATCAAACCCGATATGGCTAATGACTTCAGTTAGGTACATTTGCCTTTGACAAAGGGGTCGGGGGCGTGGCGGGGGGGGGGGCGGGGAGGAAATTGCTTAGAAGCCAAATGCAAAAGGAAAATAAACGTTGGCCTGGGGGTCTGAAAGAGCCAGGGAGGAAAAGAGAAGTTGAGGGTCTCCCCATAAAAAGGAACTTCTTCAGCTTAAGGAGAGAGTTCTACAACAGAGGACTCCACCTAATGGCATGTTTTGGTGACAATAGTGAAACAACTGTGAATTTTGGAGAGAAGGAGAGAGGCTTTAGTTCGACTGCGCCCTTTATCAACTGTGTGACCCTGAGGCTCTCTCCGTCTGTTTTCTCATGTACGAGATAAGGCTCAGCAAGTAGCATAGGAATTGCTGCGAGGATCGTGGTGCCAGATGAGAGGGCAGAGACAAGATCTGGCAACAAGTAGAGGCATGGTATGTCCTAATAAATGGGGGGATCCCTATGCTCAATTCTAGTTAATTGGCATGACATTTAGTTGTCTGGTAGAAGGCAAGGCTGCTGGGTATTCTGAATCTCTTTATCAATGTTTTTTTGCTTTTGTTGTTTGGTTAGTGTATATAGTAAAATTTTCTATCTCCTTAATGCTTATATTTTTAAGATTATTAGTATGTATATTTATTCTGTCTGTATCTGGCTAACTTTCTAAATTATCTTATCTGCTCTAACATTATTTTTGCTAATTATCTTTGATTCTCCAGATATAAAATCCCATACTCTACAATAATAATTATTGTATGTCTCCGATACTTATTTTATCACCTCTTTTCATTGTTTTAATCGAGTCATTGTCCTCTTGTTAAATTTTAATTAACTCACATAAGACAAATTAAATTTTCTTTGGAATGAGGCACATGACATAGTGACTTGATTGATGCTGTGGGTTTTAGTTGGTGACAGAGAAAGAGGAGAGATTTCTAGCGCCCTTTCCCCAAAGGTGTATCGACATCACAGCAAAACTGCACCAGAACTGTGTCACTGGGTAAAGGCCAATTCTGGAGCCATAGAAAGGAGCCACAAAACAGATGCTGCGTAGGAGCAGGGTTGGGCTTTGCTCCAGGGTTTTTGTTTCACAATCTCATTGAAGAAAATTTATATGAAGGTATATCTATCACCTTGGATTAGAGGCCTGACCAGCCTCCGGTATTGAAATGGACAGCTTCCTGGCCTCTACTTTCAGGTCCATGAAATTCAGGGTTATCAGTAAAATAAAGAAAATTCAAGTTTGCAGATCAAAATCAGTATACCTTTCACGGAAGTAGGGTCCACCCCACAATCTATTCTTATAAGAAGAGGCGTTTCAGAGGAATCAATCAATAATTTATAATTGCCCTGGAAACATTTCGTTCCCCACAACCTCTGCACATACTTATTTTCCTTTGCTCAGCAGAGATGTCTTTATAACACCCATATGCAACCCACACATATTTCTTTATTAAATCAACAATAGCTCATTCTTTTTATTCTAATATTAACACCCCATCACCACCCTCCCTCAGCGTTCCGTGTTTTGTGCCTTCGCACTGAGTATTTTGTCTATAATGGTCTTTATTCCCTTTATGTCTGCTATGCACAGTAAACTTCTGGTTAGTGAAGGCAATAACTCATCCAGACTTCCTCTGAGCTCTTATGTTCTACATCTTTTTAGCATAGCTCTTATATTTAGATTGAGTTCTTTGAAATTGGACATATTTCTTATTTCTCTCTGTATTCTCACCGCCAAGGGCTGAGCCTGATACATACTATTATTGTCTGCATCTGTCAGGTTGCTTTTCGCAGCAAATAACATAAAATTGAATTCGAATTGGCTTAGTTAATAAGAAAATGTACCAATTCAAATACTAGAGGGTCAAAAGGTGGGGCTGACTGTCGTTTGCATTCAGTGCTGCAGTTCTGCCTCAGGTTCCTCCCGGCATGCCTTCTTTCGTCTTCTTGCGTGTAGCTAGATGGCCACAGCCCTCATGAGCCGTATGCCCGTGCCGAGTAATTTACTGAGGAAGAGAGAGACTGATTCTTCCCATGGCCAACTTTGTGTCCATCATCATTTCCAGAATCGGGTCACATGCCCATCCCCGAGTCAACTGTTGGGACGTGGAGTGGGACTGATCCCTGAGATCAGTCAGACCTAAACCTGGAGCCAGAGCTGGGATCCCTTACACCTGCGACGGAGACAGCGGTCAAGCTAGTGTTGTGCTGAAATTATATTGAGCTAAAAGAAACTACTAGAGCTGCAGCCATAAGTTAATACTTTACTTCTCTCATATAACAAGAGCTAGGTCCCTGATATTATCAGTTCTGCCACCTGAAGGTATTAGGACCAGCAACTGGGAGATGCTCTTAGTCTTTCTCTCATGCATGTTTCACTATGGGTTATAAACAGGAGGGATTAGAAAAATAAGTACATTGAAAATGCTGCAAGTTTTATTTTCTATTGATGGAGAAAGGATTTGCAAATATGGAGAGAGCTAAGACCAGAATAAATCCTGTGGTGTGGTGTAGATTGAAATGGAAATGAAATTGAAATGGATGAGGTAAACTCATGGTTTTAAATATACAGGAAGATAGATGATAAATAGACAGATAGATATAGGTAGATAGATAGATAGATAGATAGATAGATAATAGAGATTATGTGTGTTTGAGTTGCTATGTGCATGTATGTGTGTTTTATATCTGTCCATTAAAAGTACCTAGAAACATTAGCACCCTTTTACAATAAGCATGTATAGTTCTTGGTTTCTATGTATTATTCTCCACCAAAGAAGCGAAGACCCCTAAGAGTAATGGCATATCCAGTGCTGGAGAAGGAAAAATTCAAAATAGGTCCAGGACATCTTGTATCATGAAACAAGGAATTGCTGGCAGAATGATGGAGACAGGTCAAAGCATCACTGGAGTCAGTTTGAAGGGGCTCCACTGGCTGAATCCAGGACAATCTGTGCATCAAAATAAATAATGGCACTTACAGATTATAATCCCTTGAGTAAAATAGAAATCCATTAAACTATACTAATATAAATAAATAGAGGAGAAGGAAATTTGCCATATAGAGTAGAAGACTTAAAGTATCAGTCCCCAAAATACATGTTTATGAATCATTTCTTGATGAGTACAAAATACTTATTAAGAAACATTACAGTAGAATAACCTTATAGACACCCCTAGCCAAATGATAAAAGTTAATATCACCAGTGATGAGACAGACTAGCATCTGGTATCTGACAATATGATGCTGTGAGATGGATATTTGGCAGATACCACTGCTCAAAGCTCTTAAATCATAAGGAAACTTAGAAACTCAAACTGAGGGGCATGCTACAAAGTGATTGGCCTGTCTTATTCAAAAATGTCAAAGTCATTCATGATAAAGGAAGACTAAGGAATTGTTTCAAATTGAAGGAAAATAAAAATACATGACACCTTAGTGAGTATATGTTCCCATATTTCAATTAAGTATTAGAAAACAATATTGGGTCAGTGCTAACTTCTTGATTTTAAGGGTCATACTATCATTATGTGGGAGAATATCCTTATTTTTAAGAAATACAAACTGATGCAACTTATTGGCAAATGGTTCAGAAACAATAGTGTATATGAGTGTATATTGTGTGTATGGGTGTGTGTGTAAGAAGGCCAAGTAAGAAGTAGTGTAAAAATGCCAATGACTGAGGAATCTGGGTGACGTAAATATGGGAGCTTTGTGTGCTATTGTGTAACTTTTCTGAAGATTTTCAATTATTTCAAAATAGAGCGTTCAAAAGAAGAGGAAGAAGAGGCATATGGAGGTTGCTTGGCAACCACAAATGTTGAGGAAAACATACATCTCAGGCCTCATAAGGCAACCCCCTACCAAATACGCTACACTTCTTTGTATTTCCAAATGAAAGGGCATTATCCTTCAAGCTAATCAAATATAGAAAAGTCATTCTTTTACCTTCCTCCACCCCTTGTCTCTGGGAATCTCCAGGAAATGTTCTGTAAATCTGTCTGGTTGTCACTCTTTGTATAAACTACACATTTGTCTCCAGACTGCCATCTGTTCTTGTGCAGCTCACCCCTTTCTCAGCTGAGATGATTTCACCCAAATTGCAGCTGCTACCCTTCTTCATCTTCCCGGTATGGCCTCCTCACCTGCCCATGAGATCACTGAAGTCACAGCTCGGCTGAGCCCAGCTGTCCTCCATAGAGCAGTAATGGGTCCTGGAGTCTAGAAGGCTTTTCCTTCAGGTGCTCCTTCCAAACATAGCAAGTACTTATTTTGAAAGCCCAGCCTCAGGGGTAGTTTTCTCCACTAGAAATCTTCAGAGACCCGCACAACTCTGAGTGCAGCCCCCAACTGACTTGCAAGGGGGAGGAATCATTTTTGCTAAGAAAATGAGTAGGTGCTTGCTTTATACCCAGTGGGAGAGGGGCAAACAATGCTCCAAAGGTCAAATCTAGCCCGCTGCCCATTTTTATATGGTCTGCAAACCAAGAATGATTTATGCATTTTTAAATGGTTGAAAAAGGTAAAAAAAGAAAAAAAAAAAAGGATATTTTATGACCCATGAAAATAATATAAAATTCAAATTTCAGGGTCCATAAATAAAGTTTATTGGAATAAAGCCATGCTCATAGGTTTACATACGGTCTAGGTCTCCTTTTATGCTATAATGGCAGCATTGAGCAATTTTGACGGAGACCACCTGACCTGCAAAGCCTAATATTTACTACCTGGCCTTTTACAGAGAAAATTAGTCAATCCCTGGCCTGTATGACTGAAAGAACCTTTCAACATGGTCCTTCCTCAAACAAGAACAAAAGACATCATCGGCTCCTCCTAAGGCAAGTCCACATCTCTACCCCAGGAAAGCATAAACTATGGATAACTGCTTAAATGACAGCTTTTTCATCTTAAAAATGATCTGGAGTTTCCAAGTAAACACGTAGGGAGCTGAATGGAGCCTTTGGGAAATGGGACGCTGGGATCTGGCTCCCAGCTGAGTCTCCAGTGCTTTTCAAATAATTAATACAGGTCAGTCTAGGAGCAAAGTGAATGACACCCAAGCAGCAGTGGCCCCTCAGTGGTGGGAAGAAAAGAGCTGTAGAGGTGGACGGAGAAGACTTTATAATACGGGGATTTCTAATTGAGCTCAAGAAGCTCTCCTGCTCTCAGTGCAACTGCTGTACCCACACCATCAAGAAAACATTATTAAGACACTTTCATTCTATTTTGATCATTGGTTCAACGGAGTAAATGTCTGGCACTTGTGTCGTTTGGGCTGAATTTAATAGTGAGTTCTCTATTTCAAAATTAATGCCCATATGATGATTTTTGAGTAAATTTTAGTTCTTTCACAGAGTAATACTTACGTTGTTTTTATTAAAATAGAAATGGAAATTAACCCAGAGAGAAGAAATTTACATCTGCTGACAGCCACCAAAAGGCTGGGAATGAAATCCACAAGGAAATGAATTCTGCCAACAAACTGAAAGAGCTTGGAAGTGAATTCCTCCCCAGTCAAACCCCTAGGGGTAAACACAGCCCAGACAACACTTTGATTGCAACTCTCCCAGCCCCAGTTAAGCCATGCCAGGACTCCTGACCTACAAAAGCTGTGAGATAAGATCGGTGTGCTGTTTTTTAGCTGATACATTTGTGGCAATTTGTTAGATAACAATAGAAAAGTAATACCCTGGGCAATATTCCTATTCCTTTTTTCCCTGTCTTTAAGAAGTCAAGTTTCTGCTGCTATGACCAAGGTTACACTATCAAGAGCCAACTATGCAAGAAAGAGCTCATGGATGAGCACACATGTGTCCCTTCCTCCAGCCTTGCTCACTGCCCGCCCTGCACAAACATAAGAGACCCATGGAAGACCAACCTGTGGATCTGGGTCGCTGGTATGAAAAAACACATGGCTTTACATGTGTGTAAAATCTGGAAAAAAAATATTTTCACAAAACATCCCACCAATATGGTACAGAAGGAGAAAATGTGGTGTTTGGTGTCTGAACATGTAGTTATTTCAAGACTTGTCTCTGCCATTTACTGCCTGATAAAGCCCTCATCATGTGACATTTCTGAGTCTCTTTCTCCCACCTATAAAATGGGCATCCAATACCTGAAATCTTTCTTCCACAAAATATTTAGTGTGCGTTGTCAGTGTATACTAGGCCTCATACTAGAAGCCGGGGGTATAGAAATAGATGAAATGTGGCGCCTTCCCCCAAGACTTGTGTTAAAGGAAGGAATTGTGTTAAAAAATTACGCTATGTGAGGGAAGTAAAAATCTTTCCTTTTTCAGCCCTGTAGTCAGCAGGGCATAGGGTGTCTCACAGGGGTGCCCACCACGTGTCTACCGAGTTAATGTGTCATGCACAAGGTTGTCAGTTTGCAAGCTGGTGATTAAATTGCACTTAGGGGACAGGGCAACTTTTAAGTAGTAAAATCTTGCGGGTAATTTTGTCATTAAGAAGTAGCACTGGTCAGGGGTAGGATAAAATGGCTAAACTGTTCTACTCAAGAAATCAACCAGAATATCAGAGGGGGAGGTTTACAGCACTAGATAGGAGGAGGGGAGGAAGGAAGAGGAATGACAAGACTGAATTCTGAATTGAAATATTTCTCCTGAGCTGTAAGGTTACACACGTATCCACACACACGTGCGCGCACATACACACACACACACACACTTAATGTAGATTGTCAGTAAAAACCTGCTACCCACAACTCCCATGGTTAAAGTTACACATATATCCACACACACCCTTGATGTGGATTGTCAGTACAAATCTGCTATCCGCAGCTCCCATGGGTGAGTTTGGGGGAGATGAATTGAGAGGAGCTATTTTCTAAGCATTGATGAATGGCAGAGGGTAGGAACGGCTGGTGGGAAGATCCAAAGAGATGGACAATGTGAGAGGCATAACACCTGGGCCAGAGGTGACAATGTAAACAAAGGCTCACCTGCCTGACTCTCTGGAGGTCATTAGAGGACACTTGGGATCCCCCCATCTGTGGAAGGGGGCTTTGAGCCAATGTGGACCTTAATCTTAACAGACAAGGCGACCCCTGCAAGCCGAAGAGCTTGAGAGCATGTGGGGGCTGCTGCGGAAGAAATGAGAAAATGAATGGACAAACGGTCAGGAGCATGACAGGAAGGTGGTCCTGACTCTGAGGGGGAGGGAAGAATTTACATTTATACTCTGTTGTCAGCAATGAATTACTTTGTGGAGTAGAAAGAAAAGCTGACAAAGAGCATCAATCTCCATGTCATTTCCTCCCCAGAAAATAGACATGGAAAAGGAGAGCCGTTAGGGGAACGTGAAGGGGTCAGAATTTCTGGAATCAGGTCAGGACCGCAGTCAGCAGGAAGAACTCAGTGGACCCTGCATCCCTGGCTCCCAGACCAGAAACAGCCTGGAGGCTGGGGGCTGAGGGGCTGCCGCTCCTTCCAGACAGACTTGCCTTCTCTCCAGACAGGTATTTGTTTCACTCCCCCGCCTTTTTTTTTTTTTTTTTCCAATTTTTACCTGATGCCTGAGAGTTGACTTTTCTATTAATTCTTTTTACTAAAACACCAAGGAAATTTTAAAAATAAGAAGGAAAGAAAGTTTGGGGGAAAAAAGAAAAAGCAAGCAGAACATTCATGTACGCGTGAGCATGTTTGCAGGGGCGCATACGTATCTTGGAAAATGATTCTTTGCAAAAGAACTTTGGTGCCAAATACTTGAGTGGCTGCCAGTCATTTATGACTCCTTCTTTATCATTTCCTTTCTGATGAGGCAGATCAAGACAAATCCACATTCCTTCCCTGCGTCTGGGGCCTGCTCTTAGCCTTTGCCAGCTGCTGGTTTGCTGAGGCTCTTGGGTTTGAGAAAACCTGCCTGGCAGCTCCATGTTTGTTTGCAGCAGCACTTGTGCAGATGGGGTGTCATCTGGGAGCCATGGCAGCAGGGACACAACAAACAAAAGCAAGCACTGCTTCCAGGGTGAACAGTGAAGTTCTCCTAGTTCTGCAGCACTGTTTATGGAGTAGCTGAGTGGCCATATATCCCCGGTCCCCCAAAGCCAGATAGTGGGCAGCTGTTGTGGATTCTTCCTGAAGAACTTACAATAAAATAATTCAGGCTGAGCTTGACCTTGGGACTGTGAATGTCTCCTGCTGCCATTTAGTGGTGACTATCCCACTATACCCTCTAATATTTTTCCTTCCTTCCTTCCTTCCTTCCTTCCTTCCTTCCTTCCTTCCTTCCTTCCTTCCTTCCTTCCTTCCTTCCTTCCTTCCTTCCTTCCTTCCTTCCTTCCTTCTTTCCTTCTTTCTCTTTCTTTCTTTTTGTTTCTTTCTTTCTGCTCTTTCCTCCGTCCCTCCCTCCCTCCCTCCCTCCCTTCCTTCCTTCCTTCCTTCCTTCCTTCCTTCCTTCCTTCCTTCCTTCCTTCCTTCCTTCCTTCTTTTCTTTGTGTCTTTCACTCAACAGTTGAGCAATGGATGGATGCTAGATCCTAGGAGTAGAACAAGAACATAACAGAGAAGGGGCACATAGTCTCCATCCTCATGGAGCTCAGAAGCGATTTGGAGAAACACAAACACATGTTGCCTTTGGTGTGATTAAGTAATACGACAGGCTGTTGGGAAAAAGAATGGTGAATCCCTAATCAACCAAGGGCCTTCAGAGAAGGCACTACAGTCTAAGCTGGGCTTTGAAATGCCAGCTAACTGAATGAAGAGCGGAGGGCAAGCATCTTTCTGAGAAGTAGCACAGCAGGCGCAGACAGGGGGATCCAGAAAGTACGAGGCTCTCTGAGGGACCCTGCAGCAGCTTGAGTGCGGGGCACATGTCGCTGAGTGTGAGAGAAGGGGCTGTAGGCCCAGGGGGGGGCAAGAGCATACGATGGTGTGCAGACAGGGAATTTTTAGACGATGATCCAACCTGCATTTCAGAAAGATCCCATAGCCAGCAGCATGGAGAAAGATGGAGTGGATGAGAGGGAGGCTGTGAGGAGAAAGGTCATGTATGCAGACATCTACTCAGTGACCAGCAGAAATACTTCAGCCGGGTCGTCTTGGGCGCTGATGGTCATAGGAGCCCTTGAGCGCTCTCTAGCACACAAGAAGGGGACTGCCCACTTCATTTGCATTAAATTCTGATCCGTTTTCTCAGATGTGAAGAGAATCTATAATGCCCGTCTCATTCGATCCTTCAAATTCGCTCAATTTAATTCTCATTTGCTGGTTACCCAATTGATGCCAAACCCTTTTAGAGACAATGGGATATCAAGATAAAATGGTTCATACTTTCTACTTTCATGACTAATAATAAGTGGCTATTTGTGGTATTCAAATACAGCAATCTATAACTTAGTCATTTCCCCAATTGCCCTCATTTTATAATTTGTTTTTATTTGCAATATCGGATTACAAGGAAAAAAGAAAATTAAGAAGTTTGCTGAATGAGTTGCAGATTAAGTTAGCGATGTAAATATGCATGATTTCTCCGGGGTCCAAAGCTGCTAAGAGGAAGGCTAACGAGGACCCGTCTGGGTGTTCAGTGAGAAAGGCCCTGTGCCCGGGCTCTGCTTGCTGGTGTCCAGTAGTCAGGTTTGGGTGGCGTTCTGGGCTGCGGGCAGACGGTGATGCTGGCCCAGCTTGCTCCCATGCACAGCCCGGGTGACCCAGGCTCTACAGTCAGCCCTGGAACACCCAGGTAGCCCCCCCCCCAAAAATAACGCTGCCTTCAAAATGGTGGCACCAGAGAATTCTGTTGGATTTTCATCTATCTGTTGGTTTGCCATTCAAGCCCACAGACTCTGAGCTTTAGAGAATGTTTCATTCTAAATCTCTTCCCCTCTGCCTGATGAACATGCATTCATTTTCTAACACTTTTACCTGTAGGACCTCCCCCGAAGCCAAGAAGAAAATCACTAAAGTATTTAGTACGTCTCCCTTGTGATATGTAAGATAGTGCATATTATAAAGTGATATGCAACGTATATAATAAAATGTGTATTCTCTGTACTTCATTGCAGAGTATGCATTATATACCATATGACACGACATAACATGGCGCACTGCAATTCTTTGTTTCCTTGGCTGTGTTGCGATGAGACTATGAGCTATTTGACTGCTGAGTAGTGGCTTATTCATCCTTGTCTCCTCAGAACTAGAAGTGTCTGGCAATTAGTAGGAGCTCAGGCTGCATTTCTGATGAAGGAAGAAAAGGAAAGGGTAAAGCAAAGGAGGAAGTAGAGGAAAGGAACAAAGGAAAAAATTAGCTTGCAAAAAACCAAGGCTTCTTTTTAAAATGGGTTCCCTATCTCTCTAACACAGGCTGTCTCCCTTTAAGAGCTCTAGCATTTTTTTATATGAAATACAAGAAAAAAGTGAACATGCAGATTCCCTGATCTCATACCATCTCAAAGAAGGTCTCAATTCCCCAAATTTGTTTACTCACTGTAGAGGAGTAAGCTAAGGAAAGTTATAATTACACATGCAGATAAGTGTCATCATCCAAGTGTGTACAAGGTGAGGTGTTTGAGGAAGAGAGAGGAAGGAAGAGTTAGTCCTGCCCAAGAAGATTGGGCCAGGAGGACTATTTGAGGTGGGATTTCAAGGCTAAACAGGAGTACAGCCTGGGCGAGAAGAGTATTTCAGGGCAGGATTCACTGGAGTGAATCAAAACTTCGCAGCACTCGTGTCCTGTTTCACCAACTGAGCAGTGGTGGGGAGAGTTTGTATATTTTCTGCGGCAATTATTCTTGTAGAGATGGCATCATTTCTTCAAAAACTATGTCCCGGAGAGTTGATGTCAATGAGAGGTTTGGTTCATACACTGAGAGCTCCAAGTCCCACTTGCTCATTTCAGTTGGAAAATCTGAGAAACAAGAGGTAAAACAGACTTATTAAAACACATTCACAGCTACACAGAGACAGGGCTGGAGCTGAAGATTTGAGTCAAGATTCTTTTCAATCAGCAAGAGGGTTAACAATTGGGTCAAAGAGAGAGCACCCCTCCCACCAAACACGCCCAACTGGTGGGTTGGTACACTTGTCCTCCATAGATGCTGCTTCCTATTCTGCAGGTTCATTCTAAAATAAATGTATTAGTAACAAAATCCAATGCAACTAAGCTCTTAGAAGAAAGATCCGGCATTGTGGGGTAGAATACAGACTCAATGAACAACACCTGAGTGTGCACCCTGCCTCTGCCACTTTCTCCCTCTGTACCTTTTACACATTCACTGCTGTTTCTCCACCTCATCTGTAAAATGGGAATGTTCGTCCATAACCCAGACACCTGTAGAAAGTCCATGAAATAGGTGTAAAGACAATTAGCACAGTTTCTAGACGTAGTGGGTTAAATGATTGTGCCCCAAACCATACATCCATCCCTCTCCCAATGTCCAGAGCCTGTGAGCATGGCCTTACCTGGAAAAAGAGTCTCTGCAGATGTGATTAAGTTAAGGGCATTGAGAGGAGGAGATCACCTGAGGTTATTCAGACAGACCCTAAATCCAGGGTCAAACGTCCTTATATGAGACACACCGGGAAGAGGTGAAGGAAAGGTGACCTCAGAGGTAGAGACTGCAATGATCCAGCCATGAGCCAAAGCCTGGAACCGTCAGGAGCTGGAAAAGACAAGGATCTGCCCTTGAGCCTCTGAAGGGGGCACGGCCCTGCCGACACCTTGATTTCACACTTCAGTCCCCCAGAACTGTGAGAAAATACGTTTCCATTGTTTTAAGCCACCAAGTGTGTGATCGTTAGTTAGGGCAGCCACGGGAAACCATATTAGTAACTAAACACTAGAAAATAGTGAAGTATTGAAAAACTGTGTATGAGTCCTCACCTCCTTCTGCCAGAAAGGTTGTTTTGAAAGCACAGCTGATGCTTTTATTCCTTTCCTTTTGTTTTTTCTTGAGCTGGGTCGGAAGGGGTATGGGACTATGCGATTTTGTCCCACGAGTTCTGGTCTGAGCCCCAGTGTGAGCTCTGAGGTGCTTCTAGCTAGGAACAAGTGGCGAGAATAAGACTGAAATCCTTATGAAACACTCGCCCAAGAACTGGAGGAGAGGACGATGGAAAAAACAGCATCAACATGACTTTCTTTACTGAACTCTAATATTAGCGAGGGATGGGTGTTTTACACATTTTTTTCCACAGGGCCTTTTCCCTGAGGATGATATGGTAGACACGTCCCTAGGCTGGCTGTCCTTTTAGACTTGGCCACAAACTCACAGAGTCACTGCTCATAACTCTCCCCTTTTTAAGCTTCAGGTTTGGGGGAGGTTTTGTAGATTAAGTAAATATTTTGTGCCATAAAATTTCGATGGGAAAAATATAGAGGCAACAATCTACTGCCTACTCCAAACTGCATCTAGCTAATTTCACTGTACCATCTATCTAAGCCTCAGACATAAAGCCAGGAAACAGTTCTCTCAGTTGTATAGATGCTTGTATTATTTTGCATTCTACCTCCCCACACTTTGGGTAACAGAACTGTGCCCATTCCTCCAGCATTCAAGGCCATGCAGCATCTCTGCATTCATTTCTTCACAAACATTGTGCATCAGCCTCACTGAATGATGTTTCGCTGATACCATTTTCCTATGCAGAAGGTGGTCTCTTTTGAGACACCCCAAAACAAAACATCAAGTAGCAGCAAAGATTCTGACCTCGGTCTGTGCTCACCTTAGCCAAACTCCCCGTACATCCCAAGGAACACAATGCAGCCTTCCCCAGGAAACAGAAGAGAGGCTCATGGGTGGGAAATTTAAGGTCTCAGGCACAAATTATAGTGATTTCCCATTTCATAGTTCAAGTCTGATCAATTTGTGTCATAAAATGTTAGAGTAACATGAAAATATCGCCAACATAAAAAGCCAAGGCCTGGGGAAAAAAGAGATGTCCAGCCAAACACCAAGTCATTGACAGAGGAGGGACTAGATCCCCAAATATCTTGATCCATATAACCTGCCATTTTTTTGGACAGTATGACTCTTCAGTCCCCCAGTGGTGGGGAGCTTCGATGTAATGGGGTGCACAGAAGGGTAAGAGGGGAATTCTAAAGTTGTATAACCAGCCAAGCCAGGCAGCATTCCCTCCACCCTTTGGGATAAAGGGTGAAGGAAAGAGAGGTATGAATTACTACTTAGCTGAGCTCTATGAGCATAGTTATTTTCAGCTGGGGATTTGCGGGGAGGCTATGTTCCCCAGAGAACATTTGACGATGTTGGGAGACATTTTTGATTGTCACAAGGTAGAGAGTAAGGACAGGGGGTTGGGTGCTACTGGCATCGAGTGGGTAGAAATCAAGAATGCTGTGAACATCCTACAAGGCACAGGACAGTCCCCCACAACAAAGAATTTTCCAGCCCAAAGGTCAGTACTGCCAGGCCCTTCTGTAGAGAGGGAGAGAATGCAGCCACCAGAAATGATATACTCGCATAAGCTGTGTGTTCAAATTACAATGAGCCTCAGTCTGGGCTCCCAAAGATCTGGTTCTTAACATTTGCCTTTAGGATTGTGAGCTATGAGCTACCCCAAAATCCAGTTGCAAGAGCCAGTAAATCCTTTTCTTTTCTTTTTTTTTTTCTTTTTTTGGCATTTGCTGATTTGAGTTGGGTTTTTGTCACTTGGAGTGGAAAGAGTTCAACTAATAAACTCACATTTATGGAGCACTTGAGAATTAGCTAAGTGTTTTCACATTTGTGGTCTTATTTGAGTCTCACAAAAACCTATGCTGTATATGGAGAGAGAGAAGGGACGTGGAGCCTCATCTCATTGACATGTGTGAAAACTGAAACCCGAAGTCGCTGAGGGTAAAGGACCATCCGAACACCACCCCCAAGATGTTGAATGCTCTGGAACCTCCCCTGAGGAAAAAAAATACATAAATAAACCGTAGATCCTTAGAATCTGTGTAGCACAAGCAGAGGTAGTATAATTAAAATAATAGAATGCTAGTTGACACAGTGCTTACCATAGGCCACGCTCCACTTTAAGGGCTCTGCACGTATTCACTCGTAAATCCTTGCCACAAATTTATGTCAATAGGTACAATTATTTTCTGTTTTACAGGCGAGGAAATCAAGGTATTCAAGTAAGTTGCTGAGGTCCCCGAGATAGTAAGGGACACGATCAGAATTCAAGCCCAGAATCCCCATGTTCAACTGCTGTACCTTATTGAGTTACAGAGAGGTTATGAAATTTGACCCAGATCATCCCCTGACATAGCTAGGAAGGTGAGGAATCAGGGTCCAAATTCTGCTCTAACTGACTTAAAGTTCTTTATTCTAAACTGTCACCCAGCGCTCATTCTCATGCCAGATAGCACCCTGCGATGCCAGGATTTAAACCCAGACTTCACCGTCTGAGGCCGGTGCTAATGTCTTCTCATACACTCATTTAATGCCTATTTAATGCACACTTACTACATGTTAAGCCCTTAAGAGATTTTGTTTGGAATGAGAAATAGGAGTGATGCACATTGCAACTTACTGAATTACAAATCTATTCTTATCCTTGAAGAAAATGAGATTCATATCCCAACACAGCTCTGGGGATTTGGGAGCTTGGGAAGGAGAGCCATCTGCATTTTATTAGAGAAAGACAAGAAATCTCCTCTCATAAACCTCAGAAGCCAAGTTGAAAATATGCTAGTTCACAGTTCATAGCAAAAATTGGACCCGTCACACCAAAATCACTTCGGTGCCAGGAGCACATGCGGTTGGGATGGTGAGACAGTCTACTCCATGGCTTCTCCGTAGCAAATGTGAGTTGAGGGTTCTGTCCCCCTTCCTGATGTTGGGGAGAAGGAAAACAACGATCTTTAGGTCCAAAACAGATGGCTTTTATAAAGATGAAAAAATTACATGTCATTGTTTTGACAGGCAAAGACACAATATTTAAGGGTGAAATGAATTTCAAAATCTTTGGAAATAGAATATGGGCGAAATAAACATAAAAGAAAGATTATTTCAAAAGCTCTCATGAACTTCAAAATCCTTTCTGGATCACCTTTATTTCTCAAGACTTCTGGATTTTTTAATATGTATTCTCAGCAGGAATATGTCTGCCTCTGGGACTTTCATGTTGTAATCTCTCACTTTGATACCAAGGCTGAGCAGAAAGAACATCACACATGGACTTACAGAGCCCAAGGGCCCATCCTACAGAGTGGCGATTTTCCAAGGCCTAAATTGACCAACAGAAGCAGAACCTTGGCTCAGACAGAAGCATTTGTCAATTGTAAGGACAGCAGTTTATTTCTTTATAGTTAATGTAAAGAAGATGCTAATGAAAAGTTTGGTAAAAGCAACACCTTCAGTTCCTTGGTCAAATTAGTCTTTCTCTGAACACCACATGTTATTCCCCTTTTCTTAAATGAGATGAGGAAGTTGATTAAACTCCGGATTAAATTTACCAAAAGTCAAACCCCTAGTAATTGGTACAGCTGAGAGGACGAGTTTTTTGCATATCCTCAAGGAGCATCGAGTTCATTGATTCTAAAGCTGTGTATGTTGTCTTCCCTCAGTGTGGCGCCCCTTCCTCGTGTGTTCCCCATTTAGTGACTGGCAGCCAAGTCCGCCAGCCATCACAGCTGGACATCTGGATGTCTCATCTCCTGTTTCAGTCAGTCACCAGCTCCCCTGATTCTGTTTCTGCGCTCGCCCTGGCACCTCCTACAGCCCTCCCATGCCCACCTGGGGTACTGCTGACGCTTCCCATCTGGTCCCTCTGCGGCCATCTCGATCCCTTCTCCACGCAGCCACTAGAACAGATTAAATGTCAGCTCGCCAGTGTCACTCTCCACACTCAGAGCCCCATCCCATACCCTCACCACTACAGGATGAGGTGCAGGTTCCTTGGCTGAGCACACATGACCCCAGCTCCTGTTCCTTCTGGCCCTGCCTCACCTTCTCCGCTCCCGTCTCTGCATCCCCCTCCAAACTCACTAGCTTCCAAGGTCACAAACGGCTTGTGGCCTCCCCTCAGATACCATGATGTTTCTCACCCCTCTGCGTTTCTCCACAGGACCGCTCTGCCTCCTGCTCTTCCTCCCCACAGTTCACTCCTTCTCACCTTTTCGATTCAGTTTAGTCATCCCTTTCTGTTGTGTGTGTGCCACAAAGGTTTCCCGAAAGCCCTACAGCCCTACGAGCCGAGCCACACCTTGAGAGTCCAGTCCTCGCTTGTGCTTCTTATTGTGAGGGCCATAACGATTCTCTTGATCTTCACATCTGTCTCCTCCACCAGAACGTTAACTCCTTCAAGGCTGCAGTGGTCCTGCTTTAGATGAACTGTTTCTGACAGATTAATCCATGGTGAGATTCTGTCATTGTTCTCATGTAAAACTGCAGCTGAACCACGGGTGAAATCTTTCCTGTTTGACGCAGTGGCGGCGAGGTGTGTTCTATGTGAATGGATAAAAGTGAAATAAACTTGCAGGCGCACCTCAGCCTCTAGCGCTCACTTTACATATGTCTGTCCTAAAGTCACTTAGGAGGAAAACAAAAGAATTGCTAAAGATGAATCTCCCTGGATCTTGCATTTTCCTGAATTTCATTGCCTCTCCTTCCTTAAGTAAGAGCTTCTATATATAAAACTCAAATCCATTCTAAAGGCCTTGTTTTACTCTTTCTGGTTTTGACTTTCTTTTTAAAATGTAAACTGTAATATTTTTTTTTTTACTTTTTTATTAATCAGGGTGACATTGGTTAATAAAATTATATATAGGCTGCAGGCGTACACTTCTATAATATGCCCTCTGTCTGTTGTATGTAGTGTTCACCACTCTAAGGTGGTTTTGACTTTCTGTTGCCTAAGAATGAAATACAGGGCTTCTTAGTCGGGCGTTCGAGGGTCTGCATAGTGTGATTCAAACACCTTTTTACTCCCAGAACCTGCCAACCTTTCCCGAAGGATACCCCATATTGTCCCAGCCCTCTCCTCTTTATTTCTCCTCTTACACATACACAAATAACAGATGTATAAAGAGGTAAAATTGAGGGAGGAAGCCAGTCCATAGTTAGAACTCACCTGATGATATCACTCCTGTCTTCCTATAAGAATAGAGAAATAACTCTCCTCCACATAGCATTGCTCAGATTTTTCTCTTAAATCCTTTTTCATTGTAAAATCCATGCTGGCTCAGGCCAGACATAGAATGCTTTGTCCCCCTCCCCCATAGGTGTATGCAAACAACACGTACTCTCGCTTAGGGAAATAGAGCTAAGGTTTATCTTGTCCTACAATGTGCTACACGCATGCAGCACGCAGCTTACATCCTTTAATATTCTTAGAAAACTTAAAAAGTAGATATTCGTCCTCTTTCAAAGAGAGGAAACTAAGTATCAGAGGAATTAAGTAGCTAAAGTTATTTAAGTTAAATTAGAGTCAGGATTTAAACATGAGTCCTTGAATCCAAAATACCTATTTCCCTTCCTAACTGTGGGTTAATGATACTGCAGATTTAAAAAAAAAATGGTGTCTGTATGAAGCTCTGGTTGCCAAAATTTCACTGTCACTGTTTAACAGGGTTCTCTTTACATAGTAGGACCCGAGTAGAAGAACAGGATAGTTTAGAGAGATTCAGGGACTTCCACTCACCACCAGACTTAAGGGATGAGCAAAAGCAGTGGAAAATGAAGGAGAAGAAAAGTTGAGTCTGGAGATGGGAGGCGTCCAGTTACTGTGTTGTCCTCCGAGGAAACGGGTGGTGCCACAGGGAAGATGAACGCCTGAGGGAACAGGGTGTGGCTGCACAGCCAGGACTTTGGCAGGGTGGTGGGAGCAGCAGCAAGCTTTGTAGTAAGCGGCTGTGTTTCCAAGTGTCTGAGCCACGGGGGCATCTGGCCCAGAAGATGTTCTTGGAACCAGGGACTGCAGAAGGAAGCAAAAATAAGGAGAGGCTTAAATAAATCACGGGCTCCATGTGGCCAGGCTTGCAGGAATGCTTGGACTTGGGAGCCACTTTTTCTATTGGCACTGGAATTTTCCAGAAATCTTATCCCAAACTGCAATTTCTTACTTGAGAGTTATTGGGAATCCCGGTAGAAATGGGCTACAAAATAGGGAGACTATTTCACCACATTACTTTGGAGGCCAACTCTCCTTACCCTCCTTCACCAGCAGAGTATATGTCAGCTCTTTGCCCAGTGCCTCTCAGCCTCCGGGTTCCCCACACTCCCATCTCTTCTCTTAGGTTGCTAGAGCTAGAAACTTGCAAACTGCATTTCCCAGACTCCCGGCTGACTTGCTCCCCATGAGAGTCCCTCAACAGGAGGAAATGACAAGAGACTAGAATGGCGGCAAGATGAGGAAGACTCTTCCTATTTCCAGATCCTGGCAGACACCTTCCAAAAGCGAGACAGCTGTGGTTCCAGCCTCCAGCTTCCTGTAGCATTCCTGGTGCCCACCATGACATGCCTCATTAGAGGTACCAGTTCTAGCTGGCCCACCGTGTCTCAGCTTAAGCATTCACTTCACATACTCAGAATTTTGGCACTGGCCACAGCGTACCTCCCCAAGAGGCTGAAGCATCAGCTGTGATACATACAAACAGAGAAGTACGAGAATTGGCCATGTAGAATTCTTCTCCGAGTTCCTAAGCTATCCTAATACCGCCGTCCCATTTGTGTTCTCCCTGCCTGAGGAATAGTCTGTGTTTCCTGCAGTTACTAGTGTCTGGATTACTCAGCATCCCGTCTTTGCAACGCCAGCTTTCTAACACATATGTAGTCAATTTCCTACATTAAATCCCCTCTATTTGAAATTCCTGATGTGCTTTCCATTTTTCCTGGCTGGAACGTGATGTTATCAAATCTCTTACAAGGACAATTAAATAAAAATAAAATTTAACTTCTTTGAAAAGGGAACAGCCCTGTCAAGTCATCAGCAGCTCTGTCAATAAGAAGAGATGTACACTAGCCCTGCAGGTACAGAAGTTCTGCTGCTTCATTCAGCCTTGAACAAACCTGGCCTGGACCCCAGCAATATGCCAGGTAGAAGTGTCCTGGGCTCTAGGCACACAGCTTTAAGTGGGGTGTCATCTCTACCACCAGGGAGCCTATAAGGGGAGGAGAGGTCAGTTATGCTGCCCTGGGGGAGGAAGCTCCCAGAGCAGCCAGAGGCCAAGCAAGGACAAAGGAGGAAGCCTATGAACTTTGTGGGAAGGACACTGCTTATCTGAGTCTTGTTGTTATGGTTGTTTTTCCCTTAAGAGGAGCTGAAACCAATTTGGGGGTAACTTAACCCCCTCAAAAAAAAGATTTGTCAGGAGTGTAAGACTAAATTCTGAGGTCAGAGAAGTAGGTTAAGGAAGGAAAATGGAATAGATGGAAGTCAGACAGCTCTAGACAGTATTGTTGGCTGAAATTGACTGATATCAGGACCCGGACCCATTGCTGGAATGAAAGAATTCATGTGTTTCATGTGTTCACCTAGAAAAAGTCCAGGTGGCCTAACTTAGGTCAATGTCCATTCTATGACTATACCAAATAGGTGAGATGAAGGGTCCAGCAGGGCATCTCTGCCCACGAGAGGGGAAATATAATCCCCAAAGGGACATCCAGGAAGAGGGAATGGAGGAAAACTAAACCGAACAAGAATGGGGAGACCAAGACAGAAAGGGGTTTGCTGCAAAGACTAGTAGGAATTTTCTAGTTGGGCTAGAGGACAATGTCTGTTCCAGGCAGGGAGAGCAGTGTGCATAAAGGCATGATGGTGAGAAAGACACAATAATGGAACATAAATAATCCTGAGACAGCAAAGTGGAGATGAAACTGCCAACATAGACAGGGACGAGAGGATGACAGGTCACATGCACAGTGCTAGAGATCCCACCGTGCAGTCTGCAGTATCCAGGAGGGTCTGCACAATCAGGTGGGTCTCAGCCAGCCATTTGCTTCCTGACAGCGTTGCAGATGTGCATTTTTGCCTCTGCATGTGAGTGTGTGAGTATGTGCGTGTGCGTAATGAAGCCTGTACCTGATTGCAACCGTCACATGAAACTTTCAATGGAATGGAGGGGACAAAGCTGGATTGGCGTGAGCTAAGGGGGAAATGGGTGTGAGCAGGTAGAAATAGGGGAAGAAGATGCTGTATGATTAAGGGCTAAATTTTGGGCATAACTAAACTATGGGTAGAAGTTCAGGAAGGGCAAATTCATTGGAAGCACTAAAGAGAGGACGTGGCCCTGAAGAGAACATGAACAATATAGGCTTTGTCATAAGGAAAGGTCTATCAGTGTCCTTTCTACTATTTATCAGTCATGGGAGCGAGCCTGCCTCAACTGCAGAGCAAAGACTTTGTAAAAATCTTTTTAAAATAAATCATAAGCCCTCATAAACTCCCTAGACTTAAAACTCCTCCAAGGACAACAACCCTGTTTTATTCATTTCTCTATCCCAACTGTCTTATATCAAGTAGACATGCAAAGCAGCCTTTGGAATACATTGATTAATTTATTGGGATGATAAACTTATAAAACATTGCTTGCAATATTTTGATAATTATTTTAAATTACCAAAACAATACACAGTATGAAGACATATGTCTTTAAACAAATGTGGAATGCTTTGATGACTGGTCTGCAACTTCCTTCTTCTACTTCATATATTATGGGCAGCATTGTATCAGCTCAGTCTGGTTTTAAATGACAAATTTTTTAAAAAGATTCATAAGCCAGAGGAGGCTCTTGAAATAAGATTACACTTCGTTTCACCATGTAGCAGAATCACTCAGTTAATGGCTCAGTAAGTCAATGCCCCAAAAGTGAAATGAGTCTCCCAAAGTTATGCAATGAGTTTACAGCAAGACTGGGTCTTCCAGCTGGGTATCCTCACTTCCCCCAGGGCCTCTGACATCTGTCCCCATCAAGACTGGGAAAGGAAGGGTCACCACTTGTAATCACCCAAGGGCCAGACCCCGTGGTGTGAGAAAGGCCCTTCCCAATGGTGTGTGGGAACATGCATGCTAAGGCAGGCGTCTCCACACAGAGATTTTCAGAGACAGAGCCACTGGTTATGCACTGCAGTTCAGCTCTTATCTGTCTGAAATGTGAAGCTTTCATTTGCCCAAATAATTTTGGCTGCTTTGTCCCCTGATCCTAGGGCAGTGAGCTCTGAGGATGCTAAGAGAGGATAGCGGGTGACTCAGCAAGGCTGGGCAGGATGTCAAGGAGCAAGAGGGGACTAACTAACCCAGCGGGTAACCCCTGGACTGGACGTGACTGCCTACAAAGATGAGTCGTCAGCCCTGCCAGCTGCCTCCCAATGCCAGGGAGGAAAGAACCTGGCACCAGTGCTCTCGGGATTTTGTCCAGTACCCATTCTTCCAAACAACAAATCACCACCAGCCAGCCATGAATGCCCCTCTGCTTCCTCCTCTCGCCTAACTTTTGGCAGAATGGAGTTGTTGTCAGAAATCACTGCTGGGGTCAGATGTGGGACACCTTGCAGGAGGGGGCAGATCAACACTGAGGCTTAGCCAGGTAATGGCCCTGGCTTCCATCCTCTACTTCTTCAGAGGGTGCCTGGAACAGAGCCCCTGGTTCTCCTCCACTTATGAAACTAGATCTCTGATCATGGCTTCCTAGCTGAGGGGCCAGAGGGAAATTACTTTGAGGATAGCTAATAAAATCACTGGGGTATGTCTGCTGCAAGTTCCCCACTATGTGGAGTGCAGGTGTTGAAAAAGAGGAAAATAGAGAGTTAAGACAGAAGACGACTTCTGCCCTCTAGCTGGGCCAAGTCATTGCTCCTCCTGCACCGCACTCCTACACCCATTAAGTGGAGTCACCATTTACTCCTACTGAGGGATTTTGTGAGAACAAGAGGAGAAAATTTAAGACAAACACCAACACTTAGCAGACACTTGACTTTATGGTCCCTGCGATATTGTGTTTTATAATAAGAAATATGTATTTAGTCTCATCCCGTTTCTGAAACAGAGCTCTTAAAACGCTTGGAATTTCCTAAATGATGAGAACAGAAGATATCTTTTGTTATGTTGGTGAGGTGACTTTTGGAAATCATGTAAGGTTGGGGACTGGATGCCAGGAGAAACAACCATGTGATTAGAGGGCTGGAACTTTCAGTCTCCCCGCCTCAACTCCTGGGAGGAGAGGGGCTGGAGACTGAGTTTACTCCCCAGGGGTCCGTGATTTAATCAATCACACCTAGGTAATGAAGCCTCCGGAAAAATCTAAAAAGGGCAGGGTTCAAAAAGCTTAGGCTGGTGAGCCTGTGGAGAATTGGGCTTGGAAGCTCTGTGCCCTTTCCCCATACCTTGTTCTGTGGGTCTCTTCCATATGGTTGTTTCTGAGCTATATATCCTTTTATAATAAACCAATGATCTAATAAGTAAAATGTTACTCCAAGTTCTATGAGCACCCATAACAAACTAATTGAACCTGACGAGGAGGCTGTGGGAAGCTCTGATTTATAGCCAATCAGTCCCAAGTTCAGATAACAACCTGGATTTGCAACTGACCTCTGAAGTCCAAGAAGGGGGTCATGGGAACCTCCAATCTGCAGCTGCTCTATCATAAGCACAGGTGACAACCTTGGCTTGTGACTGGCATGTGAAGGGAGGGTGGCTTTGTAAGAATGAACCCTTAATGTGTAGAATCTGATGTTATCTCTGTGTAGATAGTGTCAGAATTGAGTTGAACTCTTAGACACTTTGCTGGTGTGTGAGAACTGCTTAGGATTGTATGGTCTGCCTCCCCTACACATGTACACATGTTGGAATTGGGTTCAGAAACCCAAAATAGTTCCCCATTTTTCTCCTTGTGTGAATTAACCCAAAGAATAGCAGAATGACTACTTTAGGAAGCATCTTGTATTTTTAGCAAAAATAGTAGTTTATTCTATTTTTGAAATTTTTTTTAAATTATTGAACTCTTCAAAACTAAGCTTAGCACTGGGAATGTGGCAATGTACAGATTAAAGATTTTGCCCATACGAACAAAGTCAGTCGAGGGGAGCCTGACAAGTTAAGAGACAATGAGACTTCAGCCTCATAAGTACTTTGTTTCTGAAAGTAGCAACTGCTAAGGGAGCACAGATGAGGGTCACCTAGCACATCTTCCAAAGACAGAGAAGGCATCCTGGAGGAAATGATGTCTAAGTGAGGGACTTAGGGATACACAGAAGTTAGACATGTGAAAGGAGGAAAATGATGATGAAAGATGTTCATTCATTCATTCAACAAACGAACTCTGAGTACCTAATGTGTTAAAGGAATTATTATAGACACAGGGTACAGACTTGAAGGTGACAGAAAAGGTCTTTCATCTTATAGGGTCAGTCTTTCTGCTGGTTGATCAATAATATAATTCACACAATTTCAGGAGCAATCCATGACATGTAGAAAATAAAGCAGAGTGCTGTGCAAAGGAACTATGTTAGACTTGGTGGTCATATAAGACCAGTCCAAAGAAATTCCACTCTGGGGGAAACCCGAGAGAGGAGGGGAGGCCAGCATGCAACCATGTGAACGACTAATGGGCAGAGGTAAGTGTTCATGTCTGGGTCGTATCTTTAGGTCAAGCTCAGCACACTGTAGGCACAAAAAGATGCCGGTCATGGCTGTCATGGGATCACCAAGAAAACATGAAAGAAGGGCCAGCTCTTGTAAAACCACCTATGAACAGTAACATGTTTATTCTATTCTAAGCATGATGGGAGGCAGTTGGAGATTTTAAGCAGGGGAGAGCTGTGATCTGATATTGAAAGATCATCCTAGTTCTTTTAAGAGCGTACAGCACAAGATATGCAGAGGCTCCAGGTGAGAGAGCACATGACCTATGTGAGGAAAACATAGAAGAAGAAAGAAAACCGCCTAGTCTAATTCAGGGTGGCAACAGCCAAGGATGGTGATCCTGGAGAGGTTGTCTGGGACCCCATGTTCCAGGGTCTTGGGTGTTGTGACAAGGATTTGGACCTTAACCCAATGCAATGCATGCTGTGGAAGGATTTACCGGGGGAGGTCAGATTTCTGTCTTAGAAACACACTGGTGACAGTGATGGCTCCAGAAACCAGGGTGTGGCTGAAAGACTTCCTGCCTCAATGTCAGCATCCTTGTCGTGCGGGTAACATGTGTTCCACAGGAGAGCATGCATGAGCAGAGGAGAGCTCAGCACATGGAAAGAGGAGAAAGCCGGATTCACAGGGCTGCTCAACAAAGTCAGGAAACCCCCAACAGGACCCCCATGGCAGCCTAGGCCGTGGGTGCTCTGGGATTCCACATCTCCCTCAACAGGGTTTCTCAAAGAAACCACGGGTCAGAGCTGGGAGACATGAGAGTGATTATTATCTCGTCCAGGCCTATCATTTACAGATGAAATTAGTCTCCTTATTCCCATCAGCCAGATGGCTCTGAGGTTAGTTTCTCCAGGGTTCAACCACAAAGACTGGCTAGTTTTGTCCTTTTTTTTTATTCTGGAGATATTGGCTAAAATGACTGTCTCTGTCCCCACCACAAATAATCTGCTTTTGTCCCTCCGTTTGTAAAAAGCCACAGATTGTGTATTTGATTTCCCATTGCATGACTTTCTCAGGCAGTCACCCAGATCCTTGAAGGTTAGGTCCCTGAAAGACCTCGCCATTGTTCAGTGGGGGCACAGTCTGTCTGCATGAGCCATTCTCTTTTCCAGGAAGTTAGGCTGGGAAACAGGTCATGTCTACAAGGCACAATGTCCTTCAATAGATCTACTTCAATTTACTATTGTTGTATTTGTTTATGGGTGAAATCTATGGAGCACTGGGTTTAAATGTTCACAATGAGCCTGGAGATTAGTTTTGACACCTTTTTATATCACATACGGTCTCTTTAGTCACCTGCAAAACATTAATGAAGTACCCGCTAAATGGCAACCCCTCTGCTTGTCACTGTAGGCATGACGCTTAAGGCATAGCCCTGACTCAGGAAGCTTGAGATGTAGTGGCTTTTATTAAAATTAGGAAGTCACGAAACAAACATTGAAATCCTGAAAAACATGAACCTCGACCTTTCCTCAGAGACCCATAACACCTCAGAATTCATTTCATACTATCTAAGAGAACAACGATAGTTTTAGCTCCAAAAGAACTGGAATTCACCTTAATGCAAAGAAATTCTTGAGCGGTGGGCCTTTTACTCTTCATTACTAGTTCTGAGTTACCAGTGCGTGTCTCAAAGACCCAGTGGTTGTCTGTTGTTATGATGTATAGGGCAGGCCTGGCAAAGGGGGTTGCAATGAGAAATTATGTTTTCATATAGGAATAAATACCATATCCCTTATCTCATTTTAATCATCACTATTAGCCCCATTTTATTAACAAGGGAAGTGAAATCTAGAGGGAATCAGAAATTTAACCAAGCTTAGTCAAGCAGTAATAATGCAGTAGTCAATAGTTGCATATTATTATGGTAGTCATTATTCATTTATTGAACAAACATTCATCTAATACCTGTTATGTACAAAACTTTGAATAAGAAAAATTTCTGCCATCAGGGAGCTCCCAGCTCCAAAAATTTAAAAATCCATTTATTATATACGATTATCTGACCACTATGCTATATACCTAAAACTGATACAGAATATTGAATGTCAATTGTATTTGAAAATAAAATATAAAGTAAGAAGCAAAATAATTTTTTCACCAATTGTAAAACATTGGGTTGTTTCACCTTTTAGTTGCTGTGAGTAATGCTATGTTATGAACAGCTGTATACAAGTTTTTATGCGGACATATCTTTTCATATGATGGAATATTATTCAGCTATGAAAAATGGCTGAAGTATTATGCATTCTACAACATGAATGACCCTTGAAAATATCATGGTAAGTTAAAGAATACAAACACTAACAGGCACATTCGAGTGTTGTCTGATTCCATTTATATAAAATATCCAAAATGGACAAAACCCATATTAAGAGAAAGTGGATTAGGTTTTCAGGGGCTGGGAGAAGGGTAAGTAGAAGTGACTGCTAGTGAGTACAGAATTTCTTTTGTGGCAGTGTAAATGTTCTAGAACTTAGATAGCAACAAGATGGTTCCACAACTTTGTGAATATACTAAAAAATCACTGAATTTTACACTTAAAGAGGAAGAATTTTGTAGTCTGTGTATTATATCTAAATAAAACATGTAAATACACTCTAAAAAATAGTGTGCTATTCAGCTGAGCTTCTTAAATTTTTGGCTATTAAAATCTTATCTGATATATGGTTTGCAAATTTTTTCTTTCATTTTGTACATTGTCTCTTCATTCCGTTCACTGTTTTCTTTGCTGTGCAAAGCTTTTTAGTTTGATTCAATCCCAAGTGCCTAAAAATAAAAAATCCCACCTGTCTATATTTACTTTTATTGCCTATGCTTTTGGGGTTATAACCAAAAATAATAATAATAATAATAATAATAATTGCCCAGAACAATGTTTTCCCTGTTGTTTTTTTTTAAATGATAGTTTTATGGTTTCAGCTCTTCCATTTAAGGTTTTAACCCATTATAAGGTGATTTTTGTATATGGTGTGATATGAGTCCGATTTTATTTTTCTATGTATGGATACCCACTAATTTTTCCTACACCTTTTATTTAAGAGGCTATCATTTCCCCATTGGCTGTTCTTGGTACCCTTGTCGAAGACAGGTTGACTGTAGATGTGTGGATTTATTTCTGGGCTCTCTATGCTGTTCCATTGGACTTTGTCTGCTTTTCTTCCAGTATCATACTGTTTTGACCACTGTAGTTCTGTAGTGTATTTTGAAATCAGGTGATATAATGTTACTAGCTTTGTTCTTGGCTAAGGTTGCTTTGACTATCTGGGTCTTTTTTGGTTCCACATGGTTTTTAGGACCTTTTTTTTTTTCTATTTCTGTAATGAATGTTGGTTGAGATTGTATTAAATAAATTGTATAATTATTTTAACAATATTAATTTTTCCAATGCATAAACATAGGATGGCTTTCTGTTTATCCATATCTTCTTTAATTTTCTTCATCAATGTATTTTAGCTTTCAGTACACAAATCTTTTACCTCATTGGTTAAGTTTATTTCTAAATATTTTACTCTTTTTATTGCTATTGAAATGGAGATTGTTTTCTTAATTCCATTTCAGAAGTATATTGTTTGTATATACAAACACCACTGACTTTCGCATGTTGATTTTGTATCCTGCATCTTTACTAAATTTGTTTATTAGTTCTAATAGCTTTTTGTTGAGTGTTTAGAGTTTTCTATATATGTGTTATATAATTTGAAAACAGAAATATGTTTACTTCTTTTTAAAAAAAATGTGGTTGCCTTTTATTTCTTTTTCTCATTCAATTGCTCTAGCTAAGACTTTCAGTATTATGTTGAATTTGAGTTATCCAGAAATTATTAAACCCACTTTATAGATAAACTAAGGCCTTCAGATATTTGGTAAGCTCAAAGAGGTAATATATGTTTAAACAGTAAGTTTATGCTGGTTTCTCTGACTCAAACTCCAGGGCTATCAACTTAATCAGTCTTCTACTTCAACCCCATAAATAGATGGGACTGCAACCCCCAGCTTCAACCCGGGCTGGCTCCCCAGTTCGCTCACTGGGCAGATCCATTCCTGCTCTCTTCCTCCTCAGGTACACAGGGCTGCTGCCTGCCCTCTGTTGTTGCGGCAAACCATGGGCCACGCGGCCACACAAGCAAAGGGCTGCTATGCCCCCTGACTAACTCCTGTTCACAAAGTCTGATTCCCTCATGCACATCCAGGTTGGAAAAATTCTCTGAAAAATCAGCTAGATGTCTTCATCAGTAAAGCTTCTTATTCCTTTAACGTTTTTTTGTTTTTTGTTTTCCAGTCCGTAAAAGCGGATGCCTATTTACATATTCTGATCCTCCCTGGGACTCTCTTAGAGATTATGCTTTCCTTAGCTCTGTTCTCACTCCCCACAATCTACTTTCCTGGTCACATGGTACCAACCCCCTTCATCCTCCCTAGCTCCCTTCTGTGGCTTAGGAAAAACACCAAGATGGCTTACTTAGAGAGATAGGGAAGTAACAGGAGTTAGTAAGATGTAGTCAGTTCAGGATATAGATTTCTGGTAGAGCTGCCAGGTCCTATTGATGGAGTGGTTGTGGGTCTTGGAGAAAGTGAACAACTAGGAGGAGAGAGTTGCAGGTCCCTATAATGGAAAGAAGGTGGAAGAAGCAGCTTGGGGCAGATGAAAATGAAGTGGTCTATTCTGTACAGGCTACATCTGTCCTACTCATTAGATATCCAAGTAGAAAGGGAGAATAGACATCCTAGATGTCTAGCACTGACATCATCATGTGAAATAAAAACAGTCATGAAACTTCGAAGGATTAGAAATATTTCGGTATGCCTAAAATGTAGCATGTAAAACAGGAATTTAGGAGAAACAAAGCAGAAACCAGGTTACCAACGATTCTCCATGGTTAATGGAAATCTACCGAAGGTTAATTTTCAGTCAGTTTTTAATTACCTATGTAATTTACAATAACATTTTTAAGGGGTCTAAAACATTGTGTCTTTTTGACATCCATCTTTTGATTCTGATCTCTCCTTTGTCTACCTAGCGCAGTAGGGCTTCTCAACCTTGGTGCTATTCACATTTGAGGCTGGATAATACTTTGCTAGAGGTGGCTGTCTTATGCACTGTAGGATGTTTAGCAGCATTTCTGACCGCCACGTACTACATGCAAGTACCATCATCCCCACCTCCCCAAATTGTAACAACCAAATATGTCTCTGAAGACTGCTAAATGTCCCCTGGGTCACCCAGAGTCACCCAGAGTTGAGAACTACTGACCTAGCAGTAACCAGTGCCATACAGTTGCTGTAGAAGTTCATGGACCTAATTTTATACATTTACTGTATATATATTTACCAATAAAACATGTTCTTTTTCACATATGGATTATGTTATATGCACCAATTTTTAACTTGTTTATTTCACATGCCTAAATGTTTTGGGTATCTAAACATACTGTACATAGGAAACTGTCAGTTTTTTTCAAAAATATGGTATTATATTCTGTAGTATCTATATGTCACATTACATCTATATTAGACCTTGAGTTTGTTTGTATTTCAAACAAATTTGCAAGGAGTACCCTAACATATATTTCCTTATGTGTGTATGTAAATGTTCTCTCAAGTAGTAAAGGAGGCTAGAAGAAATATTCTTTTGAAATATGATGTTGCAGGAAAGCTCTAAGGATACCCTGGCTGCCAGAAAGATGAATAAGTGGGTCCTAGAACAAATTAAGCCTGAAACATTGCTAGAAGCAAAAATGACAAAACTGAAATTGTCCTCCTCTGGGCACATCTTGAAAAAGCAGGGCTCTTTGGAAAAAACAATTATGCTGGGGAAAAGAGAAGGCAGCAGGAAAAGACCGAACTTGAGATGATGGATTGACTTCATACAAGAAGCCGTAAGAATGAGTCTAGCATAGGAGCTGAGCAGGGCTGCTGAGGACAGGACCCTGTGGATGCCACTCATCCATAGGGTCGCTGGGAGTCAGAGCTGACTCAATGGCATAGAGCACACAGACAGAAACGTGGAGTCATTCTGTCACAGAGTAAATGAATTTTTAATTTTAATAAAACTGCTGCCTGTAGATTTGTTTATAAAATTGCTGAAATAATTTTCTTCCTGTCCCAGCCCTTTGGATATGACTTTGTGGCCCCTTCCATTGTGAGGTGGTGCCCTTTTCTGCACCCCTTAGCCTAGGCTGGCTCTATGACTCACTGAGGAATGGAATGCTGCTGTGGGCAAAGTCAGGAACATGGGGCTGCCTTACACAGTCTTGCGCTTGAGGTATTGCAGTTTTGACCCAAGGGATAGTTTGGTGCTTAGGAGAAAGAGACTTAGAGGCTTTAAGGTGGTATTGTAATATGTCCACAAAGTCTTACAGTGGGAGTGAGGAAGGGTGAGGCTTGGGAGCAGGCGGTGTGGAGAGGCATCAAGGACGTGAGTCAGGAGAGCAACGGGGTTCAAATATTTCCCAGAGAAAGGCAGGTCTCGGAGGATGGGAGGGAGACTGCTGATGAGGCATATCAAGGACCCATGCAAAATGGGAACCTTTAGTTTCAGCTTCTCCCAGGATGGAGCTGATTAATCCCGAAGGCTCTGGCCCTCCTCCTTGTGGATACGTTATGGGGAAGGCTTGCAGATACTGAACACCGCTAGCGCAGAGAGATGAACAAGAGTGACGTTATAAACTAATTTCCCATAGAGGAGTCCAGCTCTGTGTCAACCAAGAAGGAAGGGGGGGAGGGTGGACTATGGAAGTATATGATTTTTTTCCCCAAAACATAAAACATATCTCAGATAATTGGCTTAAGCAGGAATTAAAGAGGCACATTTCTGTGGGACAAGGGATTTGGAAGCTGGTTGTTCTGGGCCGTGGGACAAATAAGAAGGCGGGGGCAATGCTCTGAGAAGCTTTGGGAAACAAATCTGGAAACTTCATCCTTCTCTCTCCCTCCTGTTGTGCCAGGATGTCTCCTTTGACATCTGAAATACCCTGTCGTGCTATTCATCTCCTCATCGAAACGACTTTTTTTCTGAACTATTGCTCAGCAACACGACGGTTCCAATCAGCGCAGTGGCTGCTAAACCCTTCTTTGTTTTCTTCATTCCCACTCTCTCCTCTGCCCTTCTCTTCCTTGCCCTCCCCCTTTTTGTTCCCCTTTAGGGTTGTTTTCAATAGGAAAGAAGCATTTCTCTAAGAAGCACAAAGAATCTAGTTAATGGGTTAGTCATTTTGGAGATGAATAATAGCAAGGCAGCCTCGTATTCCTGGTGCGGACGGCTGTGTGCATGAGGAACTATGGGTTAGGATGTTCTCTGCAAAATTGTTTGAAATACCAAAAGAAAAAAATCCTAAACTAAAGGTTCAAATAACAGAGGATGTGTAAATAAACTGTGATTTATTGCTACTATGGAATATTATGTCACTAAAAAGAAATAAAACAGAACAAAAACCTGATAGCTTTTTACGTACCAGCTTGTTTAGATATCCCAAACACATAGGTATGTGAAATAAGTTAAAAACTGATGCACAACATAATAGTACATATGTAAAAAAGACAAACAGAACAGGTTCTATTGGTAAATATATGTACAGGTAAATGTATAGAAGTAGGTCCTTGAGCTTCTACACCAAATATGTGGTACTAATTACTACTAGGTCAGTAGTTTTGAGCAGAGGGCAAATTTTGCAATGTCCAGAGAACGCTGGTGCTTATCAAACTGCTGGGAGGCAGAAATGTGCTGCTGACATTCAGCAGGTAGAATCCCAGGGATGCTGCTAACATCCTACAATGCAAAGGACAGTCACTCCCAGCAAAGAATCCTCTAGCCCAGAATATCAATAGCATGCTCTAGGTAGGCAAAGGCGGTGTAAGGATTAGAATTTCAAAAAGAAGTTTATCACTGATATTTTAGATCTTTCCAATAAAATGTAAGTGTATGTTTCTTAGATAATTACAGATTAATTACAAATCAACCTACACTAGGTTTCCACTGACTACAGGGGACCCTTTGTTACCTGGCTCCTGCTTCATCTATCCCAGGTCTCTGCTACACATCCTACATTTTACACATATCAGAATATTTATCATCTTTTGAAGTTTTATGGGCTTCATAATTGCCATCTTTTCCCTAATTATAATTTTTCATAAAGTGCCTTTCCTTCTTCTTTACCTGGTAAAATCCTATTCTTTCTCCAGAACCCAACTCAGCACCGTTTTCTCTGTCTTCCCAAGTTGGAGGGGTTCTCCCCCTCCTCTCTGACATATCCAGAGCCTAACAGCTGGTTGGCGCTATAATTAGACCTCAGCACACTGACGTGAGAGGTGGATTGGCAGAGCGGGCCCTAACCCAGGCAGCCATGGGAGACACCCTGGCTTCCCACACCCCCCACTGAAACACGTTGAAGAACAGGGAACACATGACTCAGACATTAACATGTGAACCGTGTAGGGAATCAGGCACAGACCTCATGTTGGTAGAGGTCACACACTCAGACATGCACTGGAGTGTTAGGTACAGTAACCATGGGCTGTGGGCACGGAAGGCACTCTGGGAAACTGGAGAGCACAGCCCCATCAGGACGGGCAGAGCTGGCAATCCTGTGTCTCCTGCTACTCAGCCATGTAGAGCCCAGGCTGCCAGGTCTTCCAAGACAAATTACAAATTCGGAATGTTATTTGCAATTTCCCAATTCTTAAAGTTTAATATCTCTATCAAAATTTTATAATCGATTGGCAAGTGAAACAATAATGCTTCCATCGATCAGATCTGTGCTAAGGGCTACTGATTTTTAACCCTGAAATACAATTATTCATAAATAAATTTCCTGAACTGAAATTCATTGTCTAGTATGGAAGAAACCAAGACTCATGAGAACTCAAAACAGCCATGGGTCACATAATCTTTAACATGCAGGCCCACCCTACAGAGATATATGGACAAATGAAAATTAGACCCTTGTCACCATTAGACAAGTGACCCCTTGTCCTGTAGTGGGGATGAGTAAGTGAAGGGGCTAGAAAGAAGAACCAATTCTTTCTCCCTGAAACTTCTCAGATGATAGAGGGTCCTATTTCATAAACTGAGATGGGTAGAAACGGGAGAATAAGAGAAAGGATCTTTTCTCCTACTATAATAACGGTAACCTACAATCCACTTGAATAGGATTCTATGGTTCCATGAACTGTTTGCAAACACCCAACCCTTAGGTTTGCCAAATGACCAACAGACAGGCATCACAGAGGACAAATATTCTAGGCTCACACCTGAAGTTCTCTCATTGGTACCAGCTGCCTCACACACTGCGCTCCTTAGACCAGAATCACAATGGGCAATGTCTTTTCTTCTCAAAACCCAGCTGCGGCCAGGAGCCAAGTGAAAGCAGGACAGAGGCTTCAATTTCCCATCGACCACAGCTGTGCCAAGTGTCTTTGAAGCAGATTCCATTCTCCTACATATCCTTTGAGATCCATGGTTTCAGGATTGGAGATGCTGGCCTCGGGCATCTCCATGTGTAGATAACTAGGAAGGAAGTGGCACAAGATTCCATTTTCCTGACAAGGCGAAATTGTGAACTACAGCCCCTCCGCATGTAACACCCTGAAACATGCACCTGTTGCCATGGAAACCCCACAATGCAGTGTGAGCAAAGGCAGCCTGAGTATATCCCATCCAAATGCTCCCTGAGGCCCACTGCTTTCAGTCCCTTTCATCGCCTGAGCCAGAGTCTAACTGGAGCCAGAATTAGTGATGGGCAAAGAGCTCAAAAGGCTGCTGGTCCCCTTCCAGGCCATCTCCGACTTATACAAAGTCTCTCGGGTTTGGAAGACTTGAGTGGCCGAGCTGTCCTATGGGAGTCACGGCTCCTCTTTCTCTCATCCTGGGCCACAAACTAGCATCTCACTCTGTGTTGAGGGAGTGGTGTGACAGCTAATCAAAGCAGCTTTTAAAAGGCTTTTTGGGTTTGCAAAAAAGGGTGTTTTGAGTAAAGACCAGAACACAGTTTTGGTCCCAGCCTGTTTCCACTTCTTTCTTAAATACACACAGATTGAGCTAGCTGGACTCTACAGCAACACGGTGGGAACAAGCAAAAACCTTTAAACAAGGCTATTAAACACGCTTTTCCTTCTCCAGGGAGAAGCAGAAACTATGCACCATATATAAATCCAGAAGAGCCAAATTTCAATTCTGAAGATTTTACATTGATTAGAGTAAATAAAAGCCTTTCCCTCACCTCCTTTCTACAGATGCGTCCAATCAAGTTATATGAAGACTGTAATAGCTAACAAGAGCCCACCTACCTAGCTGAACCCTATCTCTAGGCTCCTAGGATAAAGTAAATAAATATAAAAGTGGAGAGGCCATTTAACAGGAAATATCTCAGGAGAGTTTATGGACCACATGGAATGATCCATCCCATGAGGACAACTAATGTGTCAGATCAACTGGACTCAGAGAAAAGTGAGTTTGTAAAAACTTTATTTGCCTCAAAACTCTAATGGCTTCCCACATCCTCTCCCTTAAATGCTGTTATGCTCCTCACACAACACTTGCTGCTCTGGTCCATCTGGTTGGGGTACGAGAAAGAGGCACGGCGTAAGAGGTAACTATCAGAAAGTCAACAATCATTTCCTTTCTCCTGAGATGTGTTATAAAACCTAAACTTATATAACAGATGCAAGAAAGGAAGTATTCTTCACTTTTTCCATTTAGAGTCTTAGGGAAGGGATTGTTAAGTTCTGGAGGTGTGTTTGTTTAATGAGGCCTTCCAACTCAAAAACCTAGGAAGAAAATGGGGGGAAATACAAAATCAAGCCAGTGTGTAGACACATGGCTTTTCGTAGACTTTTGCCTTGAACATCATGGCACCAAATGCAGGAGGGACACAGGGCACTTCACTTTTACTTCATAGATGAGGAGACTGAGGTTCAGTGGTGGAAGTACCTCTGTGAAAACCAACACCAATTCCTTTTTCAGCTACTTCCCACGTGGGCCCAAACACAGGACAGCATCCAAGAAGGGTATCCAATAAGAGAGAAGTTATTTGACCAATTTATATATTTAAACATTAGAGATGGGTGAAATAATAAAACATCTACTTATGATATTTAATTGTCAAGTTACCACATATAAAGTCATCAAATTATAAATACATTTAATTGTTGACTCTTCTTTCACTTCTCAATTTACATGAACTTCTTTTACACAAATCCCTGACATTAAGATCCACCCATCATAAGTCATAAAACAGTTTTCCAGAGCTCATCACCCTTGCATTTATCTGATTCATTTGAGTTCTAGTTCTTTTTAGAGCCACAATAATGAATTTGCCTAGCAATAAGAACACTTTATTTCTTTTTAAATTCATTCTGGAGACATCTATATTCTCGAATACCACAATGCAGTCCATCAGAAAAAATTTCAAAGGGTAATAAATTTCTTTGCCTCCTGCTTTACAATGTTGTTAGGTGACCTCTATACATAATTCAAACCTTGCATTGATTTTAATGGATTCATTTGTTTTCCCTGAATAATATTTTTGCTATTAAAAATAAAGCAATTGAGAGATTGCCTATAAACCTGTAAGACTTGTCATAACTTGATTATGATATGTCCCTTTGCCAAGTTAAAATTTTTGTGGACAAAAAGCTATTTTCTTTTATGCTGGCATACACAGCCCTGTGGGACAGCAGAAAAGGGATGGAGATCCGTGGGCTTCTAGTCGGGAGTTAATGCCACTGCTCCATCCCACTGTTGGACTGCAGGTCTCTGAAGGGCACAGCTGTGTCTTATTTATCTTATCCCTATCCTAGCACAGTGCCTCACACAGAACCTGTTTACTCAATAACTGTTGAGTAAATGCATGAATGAATTGAATAATTATTCAAAGCATCACATATTCTTCAACACTTAAGAAATGGAGAGGTGCTTTACGATTCTAAACAACAGAGGTTTGAACGGTGTAGATCCACTTATACACAGGTTTTTTCAATAAATATACAGTTGGCCCTCTGTATCCTGGGCTTCACATCCACAGATTCAACCAAGAGTATTTTCATTCTGTGGTTGGGAACACACGGATGTGGAGGGCCAGCTGTGTGCATTATTATTTTATATGAGGGACTTGAGCATCTGTGATGGTAGATAAGTTTGGTGAACGTCAAACTTATCGGCAGCTTTTCAACTGGTTGGGGAGTTGGTGCACTAACCTGTGCATCATTCTAGTGTCAACCGTAGAACCAAGTCATTCTTTAAACTGAAGGCGCCCATTGTTTTCTTTCTTGTGACAATCCTATATGGTTTTATTAGGCCAAACCTATATTGCAACATCTCAGAGCCCAGGCTCACCAACCCAGCTCACTAAATAGCAGAAGCCAATCCGCACAGAGCCAGTCCAACACTGGCCATTCATAACGGGTCCAGGAAGGCTGCTGCCCAGAATGGAGCGTGAGAGTTCCTGGTGTCATGGACACATTTCCCCAGGAGACAGACCCTTGTTCTGGTTCACTGTCAATTACAACCCTGCTTTCCAGCCTGCAAAGCCCCCAAGCATCCAGTCATCTTCCTACCCTGGAGCTGGCTCTGTCTATGTAAAAGCCTACAATTGTGGCATTTTCTTGGCTTCACTCAAATGCAATAATGCAGGGCTGGGTGGGGAGGGGTGGCACACACAGGAAGTAAGGCAGGAAGGGAGCTTAGTGGGGGACAGTTTCTGAGAATAAAGCTTCTGCCTGCTGAAGTTGTTTGGACTTAAGCGTCAGAAAAGCCATTCTGGGATCATATTGCTGGGATCTGAGAGGGAGGCGGAGGAGCAGGGAGCAAACCCTGCTCGGGGCAGTTGTGAAAAAGGCTAAGTTCATAAGCAGTGCTTTCTCCTCTCCCCTTAGGGATAACTCCCAGCTCCCACAGCTGCCCCATGATTGTCCTTGCTGCCAGAAACAGGAAGGGATGAAACCTGCCTATGCATCCCTTCTGCTTCTCCACGGGGCCTGCGTGTCTCTCTCTCTCTCTCTCTCTCTCTCTCTCTCTCCTGAACCAGGACCTGACAAGTAGGAGATGCCAAGTAGGTTCCAGTTCTCTTTCTTCCTTTGCATAATTAGCTAATTCACACCTCGTTCAAAGCCCTTTCACAGCCATTTTAGTGAGAGACCTTCACCATAGTCTTTTAAGATAGGCAGGGATGAGGATGCTCATTTTCAATGTGGAGAAATCATTCCTTGTTGTTCTCTCAAAACTTCCAGAATAACATTCCTTTTGTTAGGATAACCGTCTAGCCACCTGGTCTGGTCTCTGCCTCCCTGTCCTGTGTCTCTGTCCTTGACTCCATCCCCCATGCTCTGCTGAAGTCACGCTCAACTACTTGTCGTTCCTCAAACCTGCCACACACCATGCCTTGATTCATGCTTCCCATGATCCCTGCAGTGCCGCCCTCCCATTCTCTGGCAGGCAGACACGTCCTGTCAACCGCTCCAAGCCTCAAGATTCAGACCAGTCTTTTTCCTCGCCCGCGCCGATCACAGGTGCCTGACGTTTACCTGAATTGCACCAGCTATCTCCTTTTACAGCCTGTGCCTGTTCACGGGTCAAATTTTCCTCACCTGACTCTGAGTTTCTAAAAATTCAGGAATATCTTGTTGCAAATGATAATAAATTCAAGTCAACTTGACCATAATTTTTTGAAAATAGGAGCAGGGATGTACTGGCTCGATAATCCAGAACAGTGCTTGGGGCGCAGCTGGGTTTAGCTACTGGATCAATATCAGCGAATTCCACCTCCCCTAGTATCCAAGCTCTACTCCCTCCTCCCCAGCTTTTATTCTCAAGAAATGTTTCTCTTTCCACAGTGGCTCTTAGAATAAGCAAGGGTAGAAAGGGTACAAAAGTTTGGAGAAAAAACCAAAGGCTCCATCAAGCAGAGCCCAGTGGTTGTGTTAAAGATTTTGTTAAGTATTTACAAATGAATCAGGAAGCCTTGGGGGATATAAACACACACACACACACACACACACACACGGATATATGCCTTTACTTTCATTTCTACTGAAGGAAATTAATGGGAGAGGCAAGAAAGGGGGTTGGGGGGTCATCAGCAATGAGGCTGTTATAAAAATCCAGAGAGCAAGAGTGGAGACTGGAACTAAGATGATGGCAATAAAGATGAAGACAGTAAAAAGAGACATGTGGTGGAAATGGAAGATTTTTTATCATAGACTGGATGGGGAAAGTGATTATGGAAAGGTAGAAACCAAGGATGACTTCTATATTTAGGACTTGAGTAACTGGTGATACCATTTTCTGGATTGAGAGACAGATTGGGGGAAAGAGCGGAGGGGGGCAAGTTTCAAGAGCAGAGTGAACCATTCCATTTGGGGCATTGATTGTTCTTGAGACATCCAGGTGAGCTGCCGTTTGGTTTATGGACAGACATGAATGCCCAGGTCTGGATCTGAAATAGGGGATCTAGTGTCTGGCCAGGGAAGAAAAAAGATATGGAAGTATTTGGGAATACAGACACTAGTGTTGGCAAATACAGGTCACCTTTTAAATTTTGTAGGTTTTATTGGAGCGATTTGGATGTAAAGATAACCAGATAACCAGAGAGATAACCAGATCCAGGTTCTCTCATCAGTTCTCTGGCACTCTGGCTGCATGATTTTGGCCAATCCACGTTCCCTCTCTGAACCTCACTGTCCTCAGCTGTCAATGGGGATAATTCTACTTCCCTCGCTTTCAAAGCTTTTGGGAAGATCTTCATGTTAGAAGGTATTGCAAACTGTAGAGCAATTAATATCTATAAATCAGAAGTACGATTGTTTTAATATATACCCCGATGTCAAAAGCAAAAAAATTTTCAAATGAAAGCAAGCAACGTAAGAGAAATGGGGTACATTCTTTCTTCAGGCTCTAAACCTTTGAAACTCTCCCAAAAACAACTTCTGCCTTCTGGTGTCAATGAAACACATTGCTTACTTTGTTTTTTAAACACTCCCATCCCCTCACACCCCAGTTAGTTGCTCACAGCTTGTCTCCTGTGGTTGATGCTGAATGTATTTCTCCCCCTGTACGTTCTAGTTTCTCAGACTAAATCCATTCCATTTGGCTGAAGGAACAGACCAAACAATATCCAATATGACTTTCCTCCCCTTAGCCACCAGAGAGCTGAAAGATGAGTTGTAGTATCTTGCCAACAAACAACAGAGGGTTAAAACAACCACCTGTAAACTGAACATGATAGGGTTTATTTTTATATATATATTTTTAATTTTTTAACAGCAAAGCCTGGGAATGCCCAGGAAGCAGATGAGGTCATCTGTCTGGTCTGTGAGCAGCATGTTCTGCAGGTCTTCTCATTCCACATTACGTCATGCTGGAAAGAGAAAGCGTCTGGACATTCCGTACGCAGTCTGCAGGGGTGCTAAGTGAGGGAGGAGGCACTGGCTTGCTGGAGAGGCATGATCCCACAGTTCTGTTCACGCGTGAGTAGGAACACTCATTAATTCTGCCAACAGTTAGGGGAGACCCATGATGAGTCTGTGATTTTTGATGTGAAAATAACCTTACACATTCATTAACTTATTCATTTAACAAATGGTTATTTTGAGTGCTTGCCCTGTGACAGGTGCTGTACTAGGGGCTGGGGATACCAAGGTGAACAGAGCAGATGAAAGCCCCTGTCTTCCTGAACCTGCTATTCTATAGCGAGAGATGGCCAAGTCACAAATCAACATGCTAATATATGATACAATGTCAGATAAATGCTCCAAAGTAAAAATTAACCAGGATAAGGAGCTAGAGAGATAGGATGGCTGGTCCGGATAAGATAATCAAGGAAATTCCCTCTAAAAAGGTGATGTTTGAGTGGAAGCCAAAATGAATGGAAGGTTATGCCAACAAATATCTCTAAAGAAGGGGAAGGGACCTCTGGACAGAGAGACAGTCTAAGTGCTAAGGTCCTGAGACTAGAAAGTGGTTTAGTAGAGAGGCAACTATTTTTCACATCCTTTATCTTGGATCATCCCTGTAACCCCAGGCTAAACCCGGGAGTGAGTTTTCCCCATTATCCTGTGTTCAAGAGGCTGTCAATTCCCCTTCTGTTTAAACAAGGTGGTTCAAAAACACAAAACAAACCAAAACAAACAGATTCAGCATTTATTCCCATTTGCTTTCCTTTAATTCTCACATGTGCTTTCTGTTAGGCTTTCTTTCTATAGAAGGAAAATTAAACCAAGAGTTATATCTTGAGCTTAATAGCAAGGAAAAGGAAGAGGAAAAGCTTCTCCCACTTCCTCTCTGGTTTGTGTAAGAATATTGAATGCGCTACTTATAACAAATTCTAGGAATGACTGTCTAGCTCTGTCTTCAGTCATGTGTAATGCTCCAATCTTTTGAGACTGAGTCCATTCTGGTGCCGAGGATGTCGTGAAACCACCCTTCTTTCTGTGGACCAAAGTGGCAGGCTGGTTGCTGACAGATGCATTTGCATTCAGTGCAAAGAATTTGCTCCAGACAGACTGGTCTCACTTTTGTCTTGACCCTTCATGATCATGAAGAGATCTTATCACTGAGGCCATCATTGAAAGTCACTTTCAAAAGATGCTTTTACAAAAAGACATTGGGGAAACCTTCAAACTCATGCATTTTGCTAATAATCAGAACTCGGTTTCATGAAGTTTAATATACTGGGGCTCTGGTTAGGTTTACAGGAAAAAGTAGGAAATGGCAGAAAAAGATAAAAATTAAAAAAGCTAAGGAGAGTTAAAACAAAGGAAATAGGAAAATGAGTTAACATTAATTATGTACCGGGCACAGTATAACCTTATAAGGTAGAGATCATTATCATTATTTAAAGACGATGTTAAGTGTAGAGATTATGGAACCAGCTGAAGATCAGAGAGCTAATAGATGCCTCAGTTGGGATCCAAACCCAGGTTCAGCTTCTCTATACTATCTGCCTCTGCCTCAGTTTTTGCTTTAAAAAGGCAGACATAATCAAAAAGTTCATGATTTCTGCGGCCTACAGCTCTATTAAAATCTTTCCAATCATTAAAAGTCCAAGGGACTGAAATTTTTGTTCAGTACTCCCAAATATCCAGCAATTTCATATTTAAACGGAGGATAATATCCCTTTAAAATGGTCCTTCCAAAAACCTGGGCCCAAATGCCTGACTCCCATTCGAGGTTGCACAATGGAGACCCTATAATAGGTATAAATAGCACTGGGTAACCCTCAAGGCTCCTTGCTGAGTGACCACTGATGCAGCCTGAGGTTTGGATGACACTGTTATGAGAAGTATTGGAATGGACTGGTGCTGTGCTTCTTAGAATGGTGGCTTCCTTACAGAGGAGGCCAACTCTTCCCTTAAGTGGGCTTTCATGGGCTACTTTGATTAATCATGTAACTTGCCAGTGCATATTTGTCTACCTGTCTGATTTTCCATTTGGAACCCAGACCATAACTGACTTCCCATTCAGAACAGGGACCATACCTTCCTCGCCCCTATGTCCCCATGCTGCGCCACAATGTTGGCACTCAGTTGTATTTTGGTAAATGAATGTCAGTTATCTTCTGCTGAAAAACAAACCGCTCCAAAACTTTGTGGTTTAAAGCAACCACCATTTATTTAACTCACAATTCTGCAGGTCAGCAATTTAAGGGGCAGGGCTGGGTGGCTCTTTGGGTTTCTGCTGGGCTACGTCATGAGAATGGGGTGAGCTGTGTTTAGTTCGGCAGCTCCGTCTTGGAGCGTGGCTGTCCCCATGTGTCTCTCTTCCTCCTGCACTCTGGCCTCCTTGTGTTCCCATGGCATGGCAGGTAGGTGAGAGAGACAGAATCATGCAAAACTTCCTACAGTCTAGACTCAGAAGTGGCACATTATAATCTCTGCCACACTCTGTTAGAAAAATCAAGATGTGAGGGCACCTGGAATAAAAGCATGACAAAATAGAGTACCTCTTGTTTAAAGAGCTGCAACATCACATTTCAATGGATGCAACTTGAGTAGAGAATCAGGGCCATTTTTTAACCTACCACGAAATATTTGTAATGAATGAAATGCTCAACACACCAAATTATGACACATGATCGCCTTGCTCACTAAAATCAACGCCCCCTTTATAAATAACTTACTTTCTAACCTGGAAGAAGGAGATAGAGGTGACCAACCAACTGAGAGCATGAGAGGGCGCCAAACATGGGACTCAAAAAGGGTAATGTTCCAAACTGGAATATTGAAGTTCATGGCTTTGGTTTTGTTTTGGTTTTTCCCTTGAGGAGGGGGTGTCTCCTGACGTAGCTCTGGCACATCTTTAAATTAACAGTGCCAGTTCTCTTTTTACCCTAAGAGACAGTGTTGTGTGGTTTAGTGAGAGAGCATGTGTTCTGAGGTCAGACAGACTTGGTTTCAAACTCTGGCTCCTGCATTTTTTAGCCATGAGACCTGGTATAATTTAGCTCGCCTTTCTGGTTGGTTTCTTCATCCGTTAAATGGGGATTAGTAATAACAACTGTGCATGTCTGTTGTACTATTAAATGAGATGATATATGCATAACACTTAACACAGTGCCTGACCCAACACATGCGACAAGTATCTGTCAGTCCCCTTCAGACTTTTCCTCTGCATTGCTGGATGGTATCTTCCCATAAATCCGAGGTATAGGATGATGTTTCTTGAACATTGATATAAAACTCAGTACTTGGGAATACTCAAATCCAATGATAACCATCGAGCATTACTCTTACTTGATAATTAGGGTTAAGAAATAGAATTGAACAGCATTTTAAACCAGTATTTCATATTAAAACAAACATAAGTGTGAATTCAGATCTGGCAGGTATTTGATTAATAAAATGTGTGGCTTCAAAGGAAGTTCCAGGGAGCAGGAGTCCGCTTAGGCTTCTCTATAACGTATGTCTCCATAGTCGCAGAGACACTGAAGGAGAAAGTTTGAGAATCAAACATCAGCTGATACCTCCCTGGAGCCCAGCTTGCCACTAGGGATTCTTCTGGACATTGGTTTCTCTATTTCTATGCCTGCAATGAAAGAAATAGTCCCTCTATGTTTTCTTCTACCTTGCCTTGCCCTTCATTCCTGAAAAGAAAACTGGCTGTACTATCTCCCTTTTGTCCTATTCATGCTCCGCCTTCCAGCCGAACCTCTCCTAATCACATCCATACTTATTTTTCTTCTCTTTCAACATTTCAGAAGATTCCAGTGGGATTTTTCTCCAGTGTTTAGATCAGCTTTGGCCACATGAACACTGTTTATAAAGGAGCCCGATGGCAGGGGAATCTGCCACAGTCCGCGATGATTACTCTTGCTTAGCAGATCTCCAGCTTTCCAGCAGAGCTGGGTATTTCTTGCAGGTCACCTTTGTATGTCATTAACATTCAACCCAAACTCCCAAACGTAGGAACAGATCTGTCTCAATAACTACAATCACCACTGACACAGCATGCATCGAGTTGTCTTTTTGACACAATGAGGTCACCAGAGACTGAACGAACTAGAGAGGTAGTACAGTTTTAAATCCACTCTCATAAACACCTGTATGGAGAAAAGAGTCTCTGAAACCAGAAAGCCAGACAGTGTGCAGGTGTGGTTACAAGCTCTGAGTTGGGACCCAGGGCTGCACTGACTCATGTTCTACACTGCCTCCACACACCTGACTGACTCGCTGTGTGACCTTCCGTGGCCATTGCACATCTCTGTGCCTTAGTTTCCTTGCTTGTGCAATGCAGATAATAATGCTCTTTTCCTTACAGGATTGTTGGAGCTGAATGAGTTAACTGTGCAAAATGTTTCAAAGTTTCTGGCATATATTGTACATAGGCTTGTTTTCCTTAATATCTCCAATTAATGGATTGCAGTGTGACGCCGGGCAGGATAACAAACCTTTTTGCTGTTTACAAATCTATGCAATGGTGCTAATAATATTTGCCTCAAGAAATTATTGTAAGAAGTCAAGTGAAGTGAAGTGAGTAGTACGACATTCAAAAAATAGTAGCTTCATATTATTGGCTGTAGCAAATAATTGTTGTCATCATGAAGTCAGTAATCAGGGTAATGATTGCCTGAAGCAAATGAGTTATTTTAAGTATTAAATTATATTTGAAAATGAAGTGTTAGGTGTCTATTATGTATAGAGACAGGCATGAGAAGTGAGGGCATTGGAGTTGACAAACTGGATTTGAGTTACTAAATATATCACTTAGGAAGAGCAAAGCAGTGAACATATTATTTGATTTCTCTTTGTTTCTCTTTCCTCATTGAAAAGACTGGAAAAATACCACCTACCTTGCAAGATTGTTGTAGGATTAAACAGGATACTACGTAAAGCACTTGGCATACTATTAGAGCTCAGTAAATGGCAGCTATTCTAAATCAAAAGTCTAAGACAGAAAAATGACCTGAAATTTCTTTTTATTAATAGAAAGTGAATTTTAAGAAAACTTGATTTATCCTTGTGAGCTGGATTCCAGCGAAGTTAATGACAATAGGCAGAAGAGAGGAATGAGGGTTAGGAGGACTAAATACACGGAATGTGTAGGGCCTTTTGCTGAGGTTAGCTATAAGGAATTTGTGGTTTGATTCAAAAGACTTCAGTTTTATGAGGTTTGAGGGCCTTTTCAAAAGGGAAACCAGATGTATCAATGGAAATTTTATGCAAACAGTGCTATCTTCAGCAAATGCTGTTTTGAGTCAGTCTGTTAGATTGGGTAGGGGTAGACTGGAGACAGAGCCTGGGGTGTTTTGGGTTTTTTAAAACTTATTTGGTCCTGTCTCACAGACCCTCAGTGGTATTCTCTAATGGGTCATGAGAGCAGTACTTGTAAGCAAAAAACCCCAGAACCACAAGCAGAGAAAAGATTCTGCTATAGTCCAGAAAGCAAAAGGGCTTCTCACGTCAGACTCCTGCTTTCAATCTTTGAAGAAAACAGGGTTGATTTTTATTTTTCCAGGGAGTCCTGCATCTTCATGCCCAATGCTGGCAGCAGGCAAGAGAGATGAGTCGCTTCCCTAAGTCCCCCCCGCCACTCGGCCATTCAGCTCTAGGAGCCCTGGAGGTAAAGGTGATTCGGAAGACAATAAACAGCACTGAGGTTAACTTGCTTTGCCAGCTAAACTGCAAAGACAATGAATTTTCTAGTACGATTATGAGCATTAACTGACAGACCTTATGAGAAGGCTTGGAAAGACTTAGAATATATAAGGAAAAAGCATCACAGGATCAATGATGTAAGTGCCCGTAGCTCGGGTGCTTGCTATGAGATACGTGAGCAAGCTGGGGAAGCCAGGACTATGGAAGACAGGGGGGCACATGGCATTAGCAGGAAAGGTGAGGTACAGAGTGAGGGCACATGGTTTGGGGATGATGAGGCCTGGGTGAGCCAACATTGGGCATATATTGGGCTATTTCTTCTAGGGGACCTTAGACACGCTTGCTGGGACAGGAGTTGATTTTTAAAGGGCTGCATGGAAGTGGATAGCCAGCTGAGTGCCCTCAGGGCCCACGACATCATGTTTATCTGTTTGAGACTGTTCTTCTGCCACCACCTCCTAGGGACACTCACCTAGGCTACTGTGATGACTTCCTTCATCTTACTTGAAGGCAAGCATTTTAGGGAAGGGGAAAATTAAGCAGAAAGCCAGAGGGCAGGCAATATGGCAGGATGACTGAGAAGAATGACTCTGAAATCAGATGGCCTGAGGTGAGGACCATAGCTGAGTTTTGAATTTATATTTTTTGGGGTGCTAAAGCCCATGCTGCTAACTGATTAACTCTGTGAATATCCAAAAGACAAAATGTGTTAATCCTGCTGAACTGAATGACATGTATATAAACATTTTTTTTTCTTACCTTGGCTCTGTCAATGATCAGAATAAGAAATCTGATATATCTCTTTGAGGTCAGAAGTACAATGAGCAGACTTTTAAGTCAATGAAGGATGCAGTCCAAGCCAGGTTCATCTTTGGTCCATTCTGCATATCCAAACAGGTTTGCCCAACCTTGAACATGAGTCATTTGCTGAAGGAGACCTGTAGCTTTCTTTTACTCAATAGTGGGGAAACAAAAGTAGAAGAGCAATTTCCTTACCTGGGCAAAGCCTGAGTCATCGGGGGTGAGAGGGGAGGCATCGCCCAAACCCGTGGATGCCAGCAGCCTTAGTTGAATATCCTTAGTCACTTCCCTGTACACTTGTCCGTCTACTGCAAGGATATCGTGTGATCTCTAACTTTCAGACCTCCATGTGGCATAGATTACCAACTTTCCTCAATATTCATTCTCCAGTTCTGGTAGAGAAACATAAAACCTGACTTTTACGGGGACCCATGGCTATCCATGTAAAGAGTACATTTTTCAATCTTCTTTGTAGCTTGATAAGAACACATTGTTTCTTTCTGATAAATGGAATAAAACCAGAAGTGCCTTATGCAAGCATCTGAGACTCTTCATGAAGAGAGAACAGAAGCCTTCCTGTCATGATCTGAATGTGTGCGTCCACCCAAAAGTCATGTGTTGCAATCCTAATGCCCAATGTGATCGTACCAGGAGGTGGGGTCTTTGGAAAGTACTGAGGTCATGAAAGTCGAGCCCTCATGAAAATTAGTCCTCTTATAAAAGAGATATCACAGAGCTTCTTCACCCTTCCGCCATGCGAGCGGGGGGCACAGTGAGAGGGTGGCCAGTCTGCAACCTGGAGGAGGGCTCTCACAAGGGCCCGGACACACTGGCGCCCTGATCTTGGACCTCCAGCCTCCAGAACAGGGAGAAATAAGTGTTTGTTGTTTAGAAGGCAGCCAGTCTCTGGCATTTTGTTATAGCAGCTCAGACAGACCAAAGCACTTCCCATAGGCTTCTCAGTTATCGCTGCTCCCATCTTCTTGGCTGGACTATGAGTTTGGAACATGAATTTGAAGACCACAGGTAAAGATGGTTGGAAAGAGTCACTGTATTAATTCTAGACTATGTAACTCCAGACTTTTATATGACAAACAAACTTCTATTGTGTTAAAACCGGTATTTGGAGTTTTTCATTACTAGCAATCAAACCTAATCCTAATGATATGCCGATCATGCCACTCTTTGCTTCAAACCTAACCATTGTTCCCAGCCCCCTTCGCAAAACATTCAATGTCCTTATAACCCGCATATTTGATATCATACTTTAAGCTTCCCATTTATGTTTTAACAAACTGGCAGTGCCTCATGATTTGTATTTCCTTAAGTGTTCACAATTTGTCCCGTTTCCCTCTTCCTACACATATTGTCAACTTCTGCTTTAAATGCCATCTTCGCTTACTTAAAAGGAAAGTGTCACTTTCTCCAACAAACCCTCTCTTACCTCTTGGGAAAGCTTGTGAGTCCCTTCTACTCTATCCCAGTGCCACCAGTAGCAATCACTTGAACACAGAGAGACCGTTTGTGTGTGTTTCTGGTTTCACCCAGACTGATTCCCCAGAGGGATGCAATAGTGCCGTTGTTATATTTAAGCCATACATGCTGCCAGGTATAAAATAGATGCTCAAAATTCCCTTTTAAGTGAATAAGTGCTCATCCAGCCATCTTCCTTTGCTAATCAATAGAATGCTTCAATATGACTTTATTGATTCCTTCAAACAAAGTCTCTGGAGTGCATCTTGGTGTGAACTGTGTCCTTGGGAAACTCTTATTTCTGAAGATCAGTTTGCTCTCCTTTTAAAATTGGAGAAGAAAAGGCCTGCTTCATGGCTTGAGGGGTTATTCAGTATAATACAGTACACAGACCACTCTCTCCTGCCTGACCTATTATTTCCCCTCATTAAATGGCAGTCATTATCATTATTCTGTAGGAAAGTTTACTGAGTTCAGAGAAGTCACCCCCAAAGCCACCAGCATCCAAAGAGACGGGAAGATCTTACATGAAGAAGCCCACCAGAAAACAGTGACACAGGCAGCTTTACACAATGGAATGAGTACTGGGCTGAGCATTTTGATCTCTGGTAAAGTCCTGGCTGACTCTCAAGATACTATGAGACCATAAGGAAGTCACCTCCACCCCCAGACCTTAGTGCCTCCATGTGTGCAGAGCTGAAAGTGTTCAGGTGATGTCAAGGACCAGTCTGAGTGGTCCTATCATAACTTGGAACAGCACTCCCTTCGGCTCAGTGTCACCATTCTTAGCCCATTGAACCATGCAAATTTTGCCCTTAGGTGACTGCTCTGACCAGTCTCCCCACACTCCCATCCCCCTCCTCACCCACTGTCTTATGGGAACTGGGGTGAGTTGGTTGCACCTTTAGACTTTGGACTGATGCTACATGTTTGCACAGAGCTGGTGATTGGTTTCATATGGCCACACGATCCGGCAGCTGGGGACATCTGCTTACACTTAACACACAGGCAAACTTCCCACAGTCAGGAGTCAGCGTGCTCCTGGCTGAGAAGGGGTTGGCCTTCTGGGCTGCATAAGCGGGGGACTTAGACTTGTATTCTAGACTTGGACGTCAGGAAGAATAACTAGACATGAAATAATCGGAGTAAGAATCATCCCTCTGGCATCTCTGGATGTATAAATTGCCTATGGAAATGGGACAGTTGGACAGAAAGCAACAAATTACATTGATGAAGATAATTAAGGGAGACTTTGAAGGGTGCTTTGTTCCCAGAAAGAAGTCCAGGCTTTGGGGATATTGACCCACATAGAGAGGAAGAACGCCTGCCCCAGCAACAGCCTCAGCATGTGGTCCATGCTCACCAGGAGAAGGGGCTGCCCTCTCTGTGTGACACTCGCCCCGACAGAGGCCTGGATTTTTGCTCCATTGCAGTAGACGACATGCACAGAGGGAGGAGCTCTGCCCCGCAATCATTTGACCAGATCTCTCTCCCGGGTCTCCCATTCACTCTGTGTGTCTTTGGGCAGGTCATGCAGCTTCTCTGAGCAGCAGCTACTTCATCCCAGAAAGGATACCACTTGGGACAAATAAGATGCTCAGTACAAGTATTTTGTCTAATGTGAAATATTATCCAGATGTCATGAACTTTTGTTACTATCCAAAGAATATCTCAAGATCATGAAGATAGAAGTAAATATATTTTATTCTCCCGGCCAGAATAGAAGTTATTCTACAGACACCTCAAGATACGGTTGTCTACTTTTCACATCAAGGTCTCATCTCCAGGGATAGGAGGCCTCAGCCTTGTAGAGGAGTCAGTTCTGTTCCCTGAGAGCTGCGGTGGCCAGGAAGTCCTGCCAGCGCCCTCCTCCTTCCCAGCACGGCAGATCTCCTGGTCTGCTTTCTCTCCTCAACAGCAGGGGAGCACATGTGCTTCCTCTTTCATAAGAAACACCTGGAAATATTTGGTAACAGCGATAGGAGAGAAAAGGCATAGACTTGCTGCCAAGTAGTCATCGGCTCATGTTCTGCTCTTCTGTTCTTTATCTGCAAGCGCAAACTCAGTCAACCTCAGTGTTTCCATCTGCGAAGGTGGATGGTAATACTGAGCAGTGGAGAGGATGGAGAGGATCAAGTCACATGATATGTGGACAGCCTGACCCTGTGCCTTAGCTTTGGGTCGGTCCCCAGTGAATTTTAACTATGAAGCTATTGCTAAATTGCTAGTATTGACCCCTGTTTGCCTTTATTGCTGGTATTCCTCATATTTAACACTAAATGTTTATATTGACCCTTCCATAACTTGGTTTGGATCATTAGAAAATCAAATCCTTGTGCATTTACTGAGTATCTTCTCTGTCCCATACACTGTGTCAGGCACTGTTGAGGATTCAAAACAGAAGAGTTCCTTTCATGAATGAGAAATAATGTTAGACTATGGCCATGTTTTCAGAATAATCAATACATGATAAAAATTTATGCAAAAGATGGAAGTACAATTGGGAGCTTTTAGCTTTGTTCTTTCCTTTCCTTTTAAAATTATCTGTAAGATTTTATGGTAAGATTATTTGCTTGAGCTAGAAAAAAATCTATGAAAGTACCACTTATACTGTTATGACCAGCAAACAAAGAATTAAGTGGCTTCCTCACACTCCATTACCTGTGATAATTTACTCTATGTTTCATTCTACTGAGACACTCATTGCAAAAAAAAAAAAAAATGACATAAAATAATAATGCAAATTCTAAAATGTTAGGCAGTTACTTTCAATTTAAAATATGGTCAAAGTTCTTCATAGCTACTAACATCAAATCCAAGTTCACTCTACTGGTTCCAGGCCCCTCACAACCTAGTCCTTGAGTACTTCTCAGCTTCACTGCTGACTACTCTTTCCTCTTCTATACTCACCCTCAGCACCTGACAGAACACATAGTCTGGACCCCAGCTACGCCAGCTCCCTGTAGCTCCCTGAGTAAGATTTGATCTTCTACTCCCCTGGGCCTATGCACTGGCTCACACAGTTTCCGTTTCTTGGAAACCTCTTCTCACTTCCTCTGTCTGCACAGCTCCAGCACATTCTTCTCAAGGACAAGCACAGTCATTAATATTTATGAGAAATTATCCCCAAGCACCCTGATCGTATTTGAGGTCCTTTTCCTCAATGCCAGAAATGTCTGATCTCTACCACTGTCTTTTACTTACTCCACTTTTTTTTTTGTAATTCCCTCTGCTTATTTGTCACTGAACTATGGGCTTTTTGGAAATAGAGGTCAGGCCTTATTTCTTTCTGTGTCATTCATGAAATTCCATAAAGCCTTTGGGATGGATGGACAGAAGCATGGGTATTTGCATGAGCAGTTTCCAGAACAATAGGTCAAAAGCACATCATTTTTCTTCTCTGAATAATAATTGCATAAGACCCAACAAATCACCTTGTTCGCTCTAAAATATCTTGGACATAGCCCTAAAGAAGCCCAAAATGGTTGGATCGACCTGTAAATTGTCAAATTTAATCCTGAGTATTTTAATCCACTTGACAGCCATAAAAAAAAAGAACAATTATGCCTTTTAATTTTTCATTCATGTTTAGACATTCCAAATACTCAGTATGACAAATGGTCCTTCACCACTCACCATATACAGCTAATCCTAACCATGTTCAGAATTCTGCTGTAGATTTCCAAGCAATAGAAATTCTGTTGGGAAAATAAATAGGGGAGGGGAGAAAGATAATTAAATGGGGAGGGGTATGGCTTAATCTTCAGTCTTTTATGAGGATGTCATGCAGTTGTCCAGACCCAGCAGTAACTGAACTCCAGCATTTGGCCTAACCCATGAATTCTTATTGGCTGTTGCTGGGCTATCAGTCTCCCTTACTCTTTGATGGAAGTCTGCTCTTGAATGAGCCAAAAGAATGTTCTACTGAAAATGACATAGTGGTCTCCCCAGGTGGAACTGATTCCTGGTGCGTAGATACAAAAGGCTGTATTTCTCTACATCTCAAAAGCACACACGCTTTCACATGGCAAAGTCCTTTCTCAGCATGAACACTGCCTCCTTAACTCTCCAAATCTAGCAGAACTTTATTAACCTGATCCCTCCAAAGCCTCCTTGTTCACACAACCTAGGCTAACCTTTTCTTGCTGTCCCTGGCTTGGGAAAGTATTTGACAAACACCCACACACACACAACAGTCATGGTGAGTCTCTACCTCATGAGGACATTTTTCTCCACTTTGAAATTGCTAATCACAAAGCTCTCTTAGCTGCGGAGCAGAGTCGATGGCTGCCTTCTCATTAGTTCATGCCTCTGCTTAGAGGTCTAAGGCACTTAACCTAAAAGAGCCTCCTTTTCTCTCCCCTTTTCCCTGCTTTAGTTTATATTACTGCACTTACTAAAGGAAGATCCATAAGAGCAGGAACTTTGACAATGGTGTTTATTGTCATGTATCTTGAGTGTAGAATTCCTGATATACAGTAGCTGATAGACAGATATAGATATAGATATATTAAATAGATAGGTAGAGAGATATATATTTCTATTTATATATTTATTGGATGGATGGATGGATGGAAAGATAGATAGATATCCCCACATGGCTCTGCTATGCTTAGTTCTTACCAGCTGTGTGGCTTTGGAAAAGAGACTTAATGGCTCCATGCCTCAGATTCCCCTTATGAACTCTCTCCACGCTTCAGGGCTCCATATTGGGTACCAGGAGGAGCAGAAGGACTCAGAGAAGCAATCTGAATTTCCCTAGTCAACCTGGCCCCTGCTGACCTCCTCAACGTCACCTCTAATCACTCTCTCTACCATCACCAGCACAGAGTCATTCTTTCGCTTCTGGAACACACTAACATCTTGCTCACCTCTGAGTTTGACCTGAAACAGTGTTAACACCTATTTTCATCTGGCAAATGCACTGTTCAAAAAGAGAGGCCTTCCTGGGATCTGAAGACTTCCGTTCCCTCAGTATTCTCTCTCCCTACTTTGTATCCTTCCTAACAATCATGTTGTGGTTCATGTTTTCTCCCCACAAGACTGTAAACATCAGGATAGGAGGCATATGTGCCTTATCCCATTTTCTGGGATGCCAAGGGCCTAGAATGATGCCAGGAACATAATAGACACTTGATAAATATCTGTAGAATTAACAAATGTTCCTGAAGATGATCTTAACTACCTTATGAATTTCCTGAAATTTAAAACAAAATTATTTAGAGTTGAGAGAGCCATGAAGGTAGGTAGCATCCATAAAAAATAAATTTCTAAGTAATGTGGCTAGAACATAGCACAGTATGTGCTTAATAAATGCTAACTGTTTTAAGTAAATTATTATTGTAGATATTATCATCTCTTCATAAATGTCTCTGGTTAGATTTAGCTATTTAGATCAAATAATTGTTTATACATACTTGAAATATAAAATATTACATTAATTTGCATTTCTATGATGATTAGTGACATCAAACATCTTTTCATCTTTTCATATGTTTATTGGCTGTCTGACTGTCCTCTTTGGAAAAGTGTCTATTCAAGTCCTTTGTCCATTTTTTTAATTGGATTTTTTGGTTCTTTGGTATTGAGTTGTATAAGTTCTTTATAAATTTTGGATATTAACCCCTTATCAAGTGTATCATTGATGAATATGTTCTCCCATTCAGTGGGTTGTCTTTTCATTTTGTAGGTGGTTTCCTTTGCTGTGGAAAAGCTTTTTAGTTTGATGTGGTCGCATTTGTTTATTTTTTTCTTTTGTTTCCCTTGCCTGGGGAGAAATATCAGGAAAAAACCCTCATGCACTGTGGGTGGGAATGCAGTTTGGTACAGCTGTTGTGGAAAACATTATGGAGTTTCCTCAAAAAATTAAAAATGGAACTGCCTTTTGACACAGAGATCCCCCTTCTGAGAATATATCCAAAGAAACCCAAAACACTAATTTGAAAGAATGTATGTACCTTTATGTTCATTGCAGCATTATTTACAATAGCCAAGACTTGGCGGAAGCCCAAGTGCCCATCAGTAGATGAGTAGATAAAAAAGCTGTGGTGCATTCACACAATAGAATAATACTTAGCCATAAAAAAGAAGGAAATCTTACCTTTGGAGACAGCATAGATGAGCCTGGAGAGTGTTATGCTAAGTGAAATAAGCCAGTCAGAGAAAGACTAATAGCATATGATTTCACTCATACATGAAATCTGATGAACAAAATAAACTAACACCAACATAAAAACAGACTCACAGATACAGAAAACAGACTGACAGTTGTCAGAGGGGAAGGGGATTGGAGGACTATATGAAAAAGCTGTAGGGATTAAGCAAAAAAGAATAATAAACATAAAATAAAATATTACATTAAAATTGTATTCTCAAAAGATTTTTATTTTAAAGTTTGATGGCTATTGACAAAAGCCATTTTTCTGGATATAGTTTGTGGAGTTGACTAGTTGAATAAGACCCACACTTTAGGTTTTGACCTAAAGTTAATGACTTAAACTTTACTCTGATCTACATTGAAATAAATTTCTATTCCAAATTGGTAAATATGTGTGTGTGTGTGTGTGTGTGTGTGTGTGTGTGTGTGTGTGTGTGTGTATTGGGTAAATACACATATATATATATATATATATATATATATATATATATATATATATATATATATATATCTATTACAAGGAACAGACCCATTTTCATACCCTGTTCTAAACCCTTAACTCATGAAGCATCAGATGAAATGATTAAAGAATACCAGAAGCAGAAGCAGCCTATGGAATGATGTCCCTGAGTCTTTGTCTCTAATGTGGGTTCTGGGGTACATGTGTTGGAACACCACATTTTAGCCTCTCCGTGGTTCTGCATGCTCCCACTCCCCGGCTACTGGCCCGTGAGCCCTGCATCTGCTCCTGGAGGCTGACACTGTCTTGGCCCAGCTGCTTTGCTTTGCTGACTTACTGGGCCTGACACCTGGCAGCGCAAATCCATGTGCTGGCTTCAGAAAGTAAGGAAGAGACTACGGCTATGAGGAAAGACCTGGGCCAGTGGGTGTCATAGGAAGGACACAGATCTGAATGTCCCTCTCATTGTACCATTTACCATTTGACAGCATTAGCCTTTCCACTCTCAGACCAGCCTGCAGAGTTTTATAAGCAGGCTGTAAAATGAACTCATCTCTGAAACTTGAAGCAAGTCCTTTATCACCAGATCTCTGCTTCCCTGGAATGTAATTGGTTTCCAAACTTGAAGGGAGTAGAGTGGTGGGAAGAATACATTTAACAATTTAAAACTAATAAAAGAAGAGAAAGACATCAAAATGTGCTTTCTTTGAAAAATCTGACTTTATGCAATCAACTAGTCATCTATCTGCCAATGACTCACCAATGTCCCTTGCACCATATCCTGGTCTCTCCTGTGCCTAGATATCTTCTCTGATGGAATGAGAGGATCAGAACCTTCCAGCACTGCAGTCTTGTGTTCCAAGACCTATAAAATGTCTTAGGAAAATACAATTAATTACTAGCTCTGGTGGTCAGTGTTCAAATAGGACAAAGAACAGAACTGAGAAAGTGGAGTGTTTTTAGATCTAGAAATAGCTACCAAATGATTTCATCAAAATGCTTTAACTTGTTTGCTTTCCATCTGTTCTGAACACTTTGTCACCCAATACCAATAAAAAATTCTACTCTGCTCAATAAAGAATCACGATACTCTGTGCTTTCCTATACATCAAAATACAATTTTCTCTCATCAATCCTGGATAAATATGAGATGTATGAAGTCTCACACATATTTTCAATAGAAATTGAAAAACACTGAGTAGTCAAGTAGGGAGATAGTGGCTGGGGAGTTGTCCACAAGGCACAAGAGACTGAAATGTATGTTGTTCATTAAGTACTCAGAGCATTGTCTGAGGTGCATTTGGTATCACTGGGGTATTGGAGTCTGTACACCAGTATGTGTGTGCTCTTCCCGTTGGGAAGCTGCAGATTTGATCTGTGAGCTGAGATAGCCTACAGGATGCAGAGGCACCTGCCTCTCCAGTCTTGTTTGTCCCAGTAGGTACTCCTTGGCTGGCCTGTCTTCTCAGCTTGTCAGATTCCTCAAAGATACTTGTCTGATGACGGTTTGCCAGGCCTCCAAGCCATCGCTCACACTGGCATGCCAGACTCTCCTCAGGCCCTGATGTGCTGCAGCTTCTCAGGGATCCAGCTGGGATGCTAACCCTACGTGACGAGGCCAAGGGATTGATTCCATGTGGGCGGCAAAGAGAAGAATCCAAGGAGCTGGGGCACCCAGGTTCTAACCCCTGCTCTGCTAACTACTGAGGTGCAACATGTCCTTCCTCAGTGCTCCAGCTTCCTGAACTGTCAATTTAGGGATGATTATCCTTAGGCCTACTCTTCTGGTTGTTACAAGAGACCAATGAATGGGGTAAGGCTTTATACAGGGGTGAGCAAAAGTAGGCTTACATTTTTGAGTGCATGAAACACAGAGTTTATTCACGTACTATGATTTGTAAACTATTGTATTACTTTCTATGTGAACAACTATAAATCTCTTTTGCTCACCCCTGTAAATGGTGAATCTTTTAATAACTGAAAGACATTACCTTAGTAGTAACACCAAAAACTGGTGAAGATTATTTTATAAGACTTTATAATAAGTGATCTTACTCTATAAAAATAGACATTTGTGTTATCTTACGATGTTTTAAAACTAGAAAAAAAGACACATAGATCTTATGCAATCACCCCTCCCCCGCCCCACAAAAAAATGATACCAACATTCCTTTGGGACAGCAGATTAGTCTAGAGGCATAGATGGGCATTTAAATGCCAAATCTCATTGTGATAAAGCAATTCCCTGTCTAGTTTCCTTTTTAATTCATTTGTTTATTTCACGAAGAAAGTTTCAGTTTGGTCTCAGTTTGCCTTTAACATCCCTTAAACTCTGTTCATCTTCCTTATTAGCAAAGAAACAAGATGGCTTAGGCTTAGAGCTTTCTGCAAGCAATATTATCTAGACAGGAATTAGACTGACAAGGAAATTAAATATTGAGTTATCTTTATTTTTGTCTAATGATGTTTATTGTCCATTTACAGCATGAACATTCTTATATTAAGACAATTTATTTAAATTAAAAGAATAAACCATTTAACAAAATATATTAATATGCAATAGACATTTGCCACAATACTGATGGAACTTCAGGGAATTATGCTCAGTGAAGCAAGTCAGGCAGAGCAAGACAAACACTGTGTGGTATTCCTCGTATGTGAAATCTAAAAAATAGACATACTAGATCAAAATCATGAAAACAGAGAGTAGGAAACTAGTTTTCAGAAGCTGAGGGGAATGGGAATTAGAAAGAGGTTGGTAAAAGCGTACAAACATTCATCTATAAAATGAATAAAGTTTGAGGATCCAATGTAAAACTCTGTGACTATAGTTTATAACACTGTATTTGTATAATTAAAATTTGCTACAAAAGTAGAACTTAAAAGTTCTCACCAAAAACAAACGAAAAAACATAAATGTGTAAGGTAATGGTTTTATTAATTAACTGAATGGTGGGAATCCTTTCACAACATACCCATATAGCAAATCACCAGGAAGTACATTTTCAATATCTTACAATTTTATTAGTCAATTATGCCTCAGTAAAGCCAAAAAATGTGTAATAAAATTGATGATAGACAGATATGGCACTAATCATGACTTTGGGTTAGTTATCCATTGTTATATAATAAAATCCTACAAAACTTGGTTGGTTAAGTGATGACAAAAGTTTTTCTCTCTGAGTTTGGTAGGTTAGCAATTTGAGGTGGTTCTGGCTCAGGGCCTCCCATGAGGTTGCAGTCAAAATGCTGAGCAGAACTACAGCCGTCTGAAAGTTCATGTGGCCAACAAGTTGGTGCTGGCTGTTCCTCACCACATGGACCTCACCACGTGGGCATCTCCACAGTGCAGCTAGAGTGTCCTCGTGACACGGCCACTTGTGTACCCCTGGAGCAAGTGACATGAGAGATCCAGGGACAAATGGCAATGTCCTTTTTGACCTAGCCTCATAAATCACATCTGTCACTTCCACAATATCTAATTAGTCATATAAATCAGCTCTACTCAGTATGGGAGGGAATAACACAAGGGGGCAAAGATGAGGAAATAAGACTGGCTACCGTGCTGTGATACACCATTGAGATACAGGGCTCAGACCTAAAGTTTCAACTCTGCAGAGAGGACCACTGAGCATCAGAGCAGGAAGGTGATGTAACCAAGTCCAGTCAAGTGTTTCTGGCAGAGACAGGGTTAGGATTAGGAGCGCCTGGTCCCGAGCACAGTGTAATTCCCACCATATTGCAAATGCTGACGCCGTCTTTGGCCTCTCCAACTCCAGGAGAAATCCAGCCCTCTCTCTGGACAACAGCCTCTAACAGAAAGCTAACGCTTTAGCCAATTACCAGGCTTTCCAGAATCCCCATCTGGGACTGGGTCCAGGCATCAGAGATGATTTTGAAGACAGTAAACCTGGAGTGGAAGACTATCTACACTCGCACCCCCAGGGTTGCCAAATGACTGTCCACCGGCTGTGTTTAGCCCACAGATGTGTCTGCTTGGCCTAAACAGGACACTGCTAGTTTGTTTGTTTGTTTTTAATGAGTTGCTAATTAGATGTGAAATCAGGGTATTTCATAAAAATCAAGATACGAGGTTTCCCTTGAAATCATCAGAGTTGCTGACAGTGTCTGGTCTGTTTTTCTGCTCAGTAACCATGTGCTAGTTTCTGTTTTGGCTCCATGTGATCTCTTGTTGTCCATGGTGCCTGCCCCTTCTCTTCTTTCTTAAATACCCTTCTTATTTCCCACAAGCCATTGAAATGACTGCTCTTGACTTAACCCAACTCTCCCATTTACAGATGGGTAAACTGAGGCTTTGGCAAGTTGGCAAGCTTGCATTCTATCAAATGGCTTTCCCAAGACCACATGGCTGGTAGGTGGTAGGGCAAAGACTATGGTGGGCGATGCTACCTAAGCTGACACTCTTCCCAAAATACTCCTCTGCTGTTTTAACAAGTAGGCTTCAAAACAACCACTGGATGTTCTGAATTGTTCAGCTAATGTGGTTGCCTTCCCCTCACTGCATTTTTTGCCTGCAAAGTAGCTTCATGTCACACAGAAGAACAGGGGATATTTCAGGAAGGAGGAACTGTATAGCTCAATTCCAACCCATTGCCACAGTTGGAAAATAGATAATTTAAAGGTTTATACATGTATCTCCATTCTAAAGGAAGGATAGCAGATAGAGAAAATGTAAGTACAAAACCACTCAAGTCCTAGGAAAAGATTGGCAACAATCCCAAACATCACAGATTTCAGCCCATCCAACTACCAGGCTCTTCATCTTAAATCTTTCAATTTACCATTCCTCATTACTAAAAATAATTTATTTAAAATCTTTCAAGGAAGTGTCTTGCTTCCCCATTTCCTGACCTTTATGAAGTCATCATTTTGGCCTACACATGAAAGGCAAGTGTTTTAACTAAACTGCATATAAAAATGGTGGAGGAAGGGAGTGAGAGAGATTTTGGCACACCAGAGGCTCCCCGCAAGGGATGATCTTGAAAGCCAGGCTCAACAGCTGCTCTGGTGATCAATATGTAGAACTCAGATTCCCCAGCACCAACTGGCTTCAGCCAAGGTCACAGGCTTATGTCCAAATGCACTGAGCCACGTCTGCTTCAGAGTGGGGAAGAGAGTGGCTTTGCTTCCCCTAGGCCCCTGAGCTCAGATCAGCTTTCACTTATAAATCTGCAAGAATCAGTGAGTTCAAGAGGTTGGGATACACTCTAATAACCACCGAGAGCCACAAGCCATGGCAGACCTGGAAGGTCTGTGTCCCGCTCCCCAGCAGCATGAAGGGGTGGTAAAGGGATGCCTTTGTCACAGAGCACTGGGTATTCTGACTCGCCTCCTCTGGACCCTCCCAGTCCACGCTGGAATCTCACCATCTTCCCTTCCATCACGCCACGAAGCTCTGGATTTCCTCGATGGAATTCACGGCTGAGCTCTGGGGCCTTATCAGCTCTCTGGTGATACAGATAGAATGATTCTTTCCTCCATGTCTCATGTGTGCCAGGGCTCTCTCTGGACACCAGGAAAGAAATGAGATGAATGAGAGAATTGCACTTCCTTTCATTTACTAATTTTTTCTTACATTTGCTAAGTGTTTATGATGTGCTAGGTGCAGGGGTTAAGGACTGAATGAGCAAGACATGAGCCCTACTCACAGGGAGCTTCAGTCTAGGAGGAAAGATTGATGAAAAAGTGGTTACAAGGAAATGAGATAAGTGTGATCATAGAGGAAGTGGGAGAATGAAAGTACATGGAACAGGGTATAGGGGAGGAAGTGACGTTAGGTGGAGATGAGAAAGATCAGGGGGTTGAGTACAAACAAGACAGAGGAGCAGGAGTCTATCAGATGGAAAAGGAGCCTGGGGTAAAGCCTGGTGGTAAGAGAAAGCAAGGTGTACTCACAGTTAAAAGCTGCTCCAAGTAAATAAGGGACAGAAGCCAGGTAAATAAAGATCTTAATGTGTCTGATACTGTGTTTTTTATGCTTTCTAAGTTCAATGGGGCACAATGACATAAACAAGGGCCAACATGCACAGAATTGGAGTCTCGGGGATTCCATTAATCCTGCCAGGCAGGAAACAAAATTATAAAACACATGGAGAAGCTAATTCTAATTTTTTTAAAAAGCCCACAATTCAAACAAACAAACTAAAAACAACACATTAAAATAACATCAAAACAATGTAAAAATCAGATCAAAACAATAATCAGGAGATATATCAATGACAATAGAAAATTTTCCAATCTAATAAATGACTTTAGTAAGTAAAACTGTAATTCTCAAAAAGATAATGAGGAACAATAAATTGTGAACCAAAATTAGGTAAAATGACAGTAGAAATAGTGAATAGAAAAAGAATCCATAGAAAATTCATAAATAAAAATAACAATTAAAATTATTTTTAAAAACTCACTGTAGGAAAAATCTACATTAGACCAGAAGAATAAGAAAAAGGAAGAGAGAAAAAAAGTTAATTATAAGATAATGTCTTTTATCAAACTTAAGATATCATCAGTTTGAGTTATTTCATGTACTCTGTAAATATATATGCACATATACATATATACATGTATATGGGGTCAGTTTAGAAGGTATCCAGCCATGTAATATGAAAAAGAGAGACATTTATTGATGAAGATACTAGATACAAGAAACATTGTGCATAGGACAACAACACCTCTGTTTCCTTCAAAGTAGGCACCTTGGGACTTCATACAGTTCTCCTAGTCACCGTCAACCACCCTGTCGTATTTTCCTGAATCTCACTGATGGCCTGAAATTTCCCTTTCAAAGGTGATTTTAGTTTGGGGAAAAGCCAGAAGTTGCAGGGGGACATATCTGGTCTGTAGGGGGGCTGAGTTACCAGGGTGATTTGATGTTTCTCAAAAAAACTCTACATGAGACGTGATGCATGAGTGGGCCTGTTGCGGGAGGAAGCTGCCAATCATCAGTTGCCCATGGCTGCAGCCTTCTGAATTAGCCAAACAGTTTCCATGGAGGAATGTTTCAAGCTGAACACAAAATTTGATGCAGATTCATTGCTCTACTCGCTCAGTCATTTTGAATGTGACACCCACATAGTACACATGCTTACTAAGCAGTACTACTGCCCCCACTGACTAGTGCAGTGAAGTCATCATTGTTCACACATGCACATTCCAGTCCACTCTCCTTGGCTGCCAGGTTACATCGATGTCACGCAAACTGTTCTTGTTATATTAACAATGGTTGGACTTTTTCCAGACAGACCTCATATGTATATCTCCTAGCGATTCTGTTTCTTTGTTTAGACACTTACTGATGCAGCTGCTATTTAAACTGTAGTATAATGCTTTCTTAACACTTTCTTATTAGTCTTCTTACAATAAGAATATATATAAATAATATTCTTTCTTTCTATTCAGATAGATAAGAATATCTATATCCATACCTGTCTGTATGCCTGTCTTCCTGGCTTTCTATCTCCACATCCAGATAAATATATGACTGGCGACATATATTTAGATAGATAGGTAGATAGCAATGACTCGCCTTACACAATTGTGGGCATTGGCTAAGCAAGTCTGAAATTCACAGAAAGGGAATATCACGAGCAAGTTCCAACCTCACAGTCACAGGCTATTTTGACTAAGCTCTTTTTTAAGGAGTTCACTTGATTAGGTCAGGCCCACCCAAGATAATCTCCTTTATGATTACAAGCAACTGATTAGGGACTTTAATCACATCTGCAAAATCCTTCACAACAGTCTCTATATCAGGATTTGATTTACTACCTGGAGACTCTATTTCAGCCTAGTTGAACTGACACTTTAAAATATTCTCACCACAACATTTTTTTTACAAAGCCAAACACTTGAAAATCAGATTTTTTAAATAAACCTCATAGGTAGATAAAACCTCCGTGAGAATGACCTAGACAAAAAAGAGATCACCAAAAAACATCATATGACATTTTAAGTGAAATGTTCAAATTATAGAGAGATATATACTTTTTCCAATTCACACAGCTTTTAGGTGACAGAGCCTAAATTCCAAGCCCCTTGATCCCGGGTCTTGTGTTTTGAACCACCATGCTGCATGGTCCCTCGGACCGAGCACTGAAAACATTCCCTTTAAAGTCTAGCGTAGGCCAAGGAGGCACGGTGTCAGCCCTACTATTGAACACTGCTCAAGAGCCCTGGCTAATGCAATAAGAAAAATAAACAGGTGACTTTAAAAAGAGATAAAATGACCTTTACTAACAAATGAGAGGATTAGAAAACCCCAAGGAATATACAGAAAAAAATATTAGAAAGGAGAATTCTCTAAGTTGCAAGATCAGTTTACAGATTCATTCATGTTCCCAGAAAACAGCTCTACCAAATAAAAAAATATAGTATAAATTAAAGATACTTACCTAATGGCAAGAAAAACATCAGGATTATTACAAATAATTTTAACCAAAAATGTAAATGAACTTTTAGGAGAAAATGTAAAGACATTTTTAAAGGACATTAAAGAAAGCCTGAATAAATATTTGCTAAAGACAACATTTGGTATTAAAGAGGCCCCTATTCTCCCCCCAAAATGATCTATACATTTGTTGCAATTTCAGTGAAAATTTCAATAACATTTTCATTGAAATTCACCAGCCAGAGCTTATGCTCTTCCTATAGAGGAATACAGAAATTTTTAAAATGTAGAAAAAATAATTAAGATTACCAAAACGAAATATCAAGCCTTATTCTAACAGCATAATAGTCAAAACAATGTGTTATTGATTTGAGAAGACCAATCAATTTAATAGAATCAAGCACATTGAAACAGATGCATGGAAACTTGGCAGCATCCGCTATGCCATTATAAATAAACAGAGTAAGGACAGACTACATAATAAAAAAGGACAAGGACAATTGGCTTCCCATGTGGTAAGAAAACTAAATTAGAACTCTACTTTAGAGCAAAATACATTTCAGGTAAATTGAAGATCACAGTTTAAGAACTAAAACTTTTCTAAGAAAATGATTGAAAAATAACTCTGACCTCAGATTTGAGGATTTGTTGAACCAGACATGAAAACTCAGAGCATAAAATGTTTGATCAATCTGAGTAGGTGTAGAACCAAAAACATTCTGCATGATAATTTCAATAAGATGTTCACCACAGAAAAAGTGAACAGTATGCAACAGACTTGGATAATTTATTTGCAAGGGTTTTTTTGTTGTTGTCTCTTTTAACTGACAAAGTATCAAAATGGAGATTATACAGGGTAAAAATTTCTCCAAATCAATCATATAAATACTAAAATGCAAGACAAAAATAGAGGACAAAAACAAGCAGGTTATTAGAGAGAGAAAATCCCATCAGCCACTAAGTACATAAAAATTATTCTAATAAATACAAATTAAAATGTGAAAAATTATTCTCATTTACAAATGCAAACTTGGAAAATGAGACACTTTGTCAAAGCCACAAGATTGTCAAATATCTGACAGTATCAATTACTGGTAAGATAGGGAAATAGAAACTATTCTTCATAAAGTACTGTTGAGAAGGTAAGTTGGTACAACAGTTTTGGAGAGCAATTTGTTTCATAATATCTAGTATACAGAAACATGGGCATGTTATGACCTGAAATTCCATATTTAGGTACTCACTGTTAAAGGGACTTCTGCAAATACAAAGAAATATGTGTAAGGGGGCATATGGCTGTGCTGTTTGTACTTAGGAACAACTGAAACCAACATAAATGTACAATAGGAGTGTGGATAAACTAAATTGTGAGATATTTGCACAAGAGTACCCACAGAGAAGTTCAAAATGAATACATTTATCTACATGTAACAACAGCAGGACTAATTCTTAAAACACAATTTTGCATTGGAAAAAGCAACTCACAAAAGAACATGTGTAGTGTGATGAAATTTATGCCAAGTTTAAATGTATGTAGAACAGTATCATATATTGCTTTTACGGATGCATTTGTGTAATTGTAAAAGTTGCTATCTCTAAGTACTATCTCAAGCACTTAGATACTTGATACTTTTCCATCGGCTTGTATTATTTTATACTACAAAAATCTTTCAATGGATGAAATGAATTAGAGGAGACAAGGATCTAGGCAGAGAGAACAATTAGGTCATTCAGTATTTTAGGTAAATCCCAGGGGCAATTTGCATCCGGATGAATGGATGGGGGATGGGAATGTGGGGGTGAGTGCCACAGCTTAGGGAATGTCCCCAAACTTTGGGCCTAAGATCACACTGGTGGCAATAGTCAATGTATGAAGTCAGTTGTAAATATTTCTGCTCCTCCCTCTATCAAAACCAGGAAAATAAAAGCTCAACAAATAGTGTAGCAATTTAAAAACTTGTCCTGTGCTTTGCTTGTACTGAGACTTTTGCATGTATTTGGCCAAAGAGGAAATTTACTCTAGTAAACAGGCAGGCAAGTAATTACTGAATGGACAAAATCCATGCTGTGCTTTTGAGAGAAGTCAGTCATTAGAAGGGATCCATAGATCAAGAATGCAGAGTAGCTTACTTGGAAATATTTGTGTGAGATGCGCAACATATTCGATCCAGAAAAATAAAGGGAGTCTCAGATTCCTCGAATCTTTGATGTCCAAAACATGATTCGGTTCATTGCTCAGCCTTCAAGCAGATCAATGGCTGAAATAATTCTACTAAATGTTATCCGTCTCCTCTAACACTTTCATAAAATAACCCCACATCAAATAGACCTGTATTCAGATTCCGGATTTGCTTTATGAGCTATCTGACTCTGAGCAAGTTATGTAAACTCTCTGAGTCTCAATCTCCTTATCTGGAAAATGGGTATAATAATACTTCCTTTACATTTTGTTATAAGATGCACATTATATACAATACAAAGCAATCTAACGCATTACAATTCCTTGATAAATGTTAGTTAGTTGACATGATTATTATCGCCTCTGTGCCAGGTAGAAAGGACTGAAGTCCAAAGCAAGATCCAATCTAACCTGCCCTTGGCATCTCTCTGTCCCATATATTCCCACTTGCCCTAAGCCTTCTGAATTTTGGGGTGCAACTCAAAGAACCAAGAGTCGAGCTTAGTCAACTGCTACCTGATTCTACTCTCAAGGTCAGTCCAGGCCAGAAACCAGGACACATGGCCACGTCTGCAGTCCTTTCCACACAGAAGCAATTGCTCCAAAAAATTTTTTTTTAAGTAGGCCCAATGCCAGAAGTCTTGGATACATCTTTTAACACCATATGTCCAAGTCCTTAATAGGTCCTTTGAAGTTCATAGCAGCTCGCTGGGTTCATCCTTTCGGTTTTCTAAATTAAATGTTTAAGATGCATTTGGGTGGCCAACTGTTAACCTCCTGTCTGCATAATTACTTGCAGACATTGAGGCTACATGGGGAGGGGTAGAGGGTCCTGGAAAAATCTGTGCCACTTGTTCTGCATCAGGACATAGTTTAATACACACATTTACAAGTGTGTGAGCTCAATGTAAAAGTTTCACTTTGTCCAAAATATCAAATTATGTTTCCTGACGCCTTAGAAAATGGAATTAAACTCAAAGCAGCCTAGAAATGCTCATCACACAAGAGGAGGATGACTTTCAAAGGGAGCCAACACTTTCTTTATGCCAAGACGCTCCGCTAAGAACGTCCGTGTACGTTTTACTAATCTTCATCCCCCCACCGCAAAGTGGCCATTGTCGTCATTACCTCCATTTGACAGATGAGAAATCCTGAGGATCAGCAGGTTGAATGGAGTTGCCTGAGGTCATGCAGCTAACAAATAGCCTAATAAAAAAGCCAGGTGATTCTAGACTCAACCTTCCTTTTTCCCCTGGAGCTTCAAGAAGAATAAACAGGGAGACCTGAGAGGAACATTTGCATGGGACTGAACGGCTGCCAGCACTGTTCTAACCTGTGTGCAATCCTCGCAACAACCCTATGAGGAGAACATTATGACTGTCATTAGCCTGTGTTACAAATGGAGAAAGACAGGCTTGCCCACAATGATCCAGCCCGTAGAGGCGGAGCTGGAATCCAGGTCCAGGTTCCTAGCCACTCTCCCGTCCTGCACGTTGAGAAAGTACAGCACATGGCAAAGTTATCTCCAGACACACAGCATCCAGAGTCTTTCTGATATTTTCCTTTCCGCTGAGAATGGTACCCTTGGCTCGGCAGTGATACTCTCCATTATACAAGAAGAAAAGGCCCAGAAATTTTAGTCCAGATCAGATCCAAGGCTCAGAGACAGGAGCGGCTCACCCAAGGTCAAAGGACCAGTCAGTGGTAACACTGATACAAGCCTCCAGGTCCCCTGGCCTCCAGGATGGGGCTTTCTCCAGTGTCCCGTTTACTCTGCTGCTAACCCCAGCTGTTGCCTGAGGCTCTGTTGTCATGGAGCAGAGGATCAAAGGACAGAATTGCTGCTCTGGCAGAAATACTGTAATGGAAATCATTTCACAGGCTAGGGCAGCAAGAGCCTTCTCTCCTCATCACATTTAGCTCTGGGCAGAGTCCATGACTCATCTAGGGCATTTGGGTGTGTCTCCCCCACAGAGCCAGGGTATCCTGGGCAGAGTCCCAGAAGAAAGACAGAAGGACTCTGGGACGTCCCCTGCTCCAGGGACAAGAGAAAATGGCTCTCTATCCAGAAGCACTGTAAGGCCCCTCTGGGGACCGTGGACATGAAATTTCTTGGCATCTATCATCCATTCATTTCAATCATGAGAAAATAATAGCTCCGGAGATGGACTGTTTGAAGTTGTAGGGAAAGAGTGAGTTTCTAAGCCAAACCAATTTGCACTCAAATCCTATTTCCATCTCTTACAAAACAAATGAGCAGTTTAACTTGGGCACCCCTCGGCTTCCTCGTTTATAGAATGGCTATAATAAACACCTCTCTTGCACAGTCACCCTGCAGGGTCACTGAAGTGAAGTATGGAACGTTTCTAACAGAGGGAAGCCTTACAATAGACATTTAATAAAGGTTGACTTGTCTATTCCTGCACCAAATACAATGAAAACTAGTTGGAGGGCTAAATATATGGCGAAAGGGAGTCTGCCTGTGCGGTTAAGCTAAGGAGCTTGAGGTGAAGGTATTTTCACAAGGGTCCTTATGACGGGGGGGGCAGGGACATCAGCGTCAGGAGAAAGAGACTGAAAGGTGCTACGCTGTTGGCTTTGATGATGAAGGAAAGGCCATGAGCCTAGAAATGCAGGTGAAGACCAGATCCAGAAAATATACAAGGAAATGGACTTTCCTTGCAGGGGTGTCCAGCCTTCTGGCGTCTCTGGACCACACCAGGAGAAGAGTTGTCCTGGGCCACATGTTAAATATACAAACATTAATGAAAACTGATGAGCCAAAAAAAACAAAACAAAAACAAAAAACCTTTTAGGGAAGTTCACGATTTTTTTGTAGGGCCACACTCACAGCCATCCTGGGCCACTTGCGGCCTGCGGACCACAGGTGGGACACCCCTGCTAGAGCCTTCAGAAGACCCTTCCTTCTGACACTTTGACTTTAGCCCTGTGAGATTGATCTTGGTCTTCGGACCACCAGAATTATAATAAATTGTGGGTGTTTCAGCCACTGCATTTGTGCTCATATGTCACATCGCCAATAGGAAATTAATACAGTGGAGTCTATCACAAGAGGGACAGGGACCCCAGTATTGAGGGCTTGTCTGCACCCCAGGGCATTCGGTATGACCCAGTGTGCCAGGGTCCAGCTTCCTGGGAATACAGGTGACGTCACAGGTTCATCAATGGGTAAGTGATAAAGATTCTTCACTACTCTCCAGTATCACCATCAGTTCCCAATAACTTAGCTTTATTTTGCTGCTGTTTTCTCCTGTTACCTCAAACATTCTCAGGAACGAGCTCACCGAGTCTCATTTTGAAATTCTCTATGAACAGTTTTAGGAGGAAACTACCAGTGCCACAAAGTCCGTTGCCTTTGGTGAGAGCCCGCTTCTCACTCTGGCCCTCCTCTTGTCACCATCTTGTCCCAAAAGCCCTGCCAAATGCTGTCACTGAGCTCTGGAATTAGCAGGAAGAGAAATGTTTTTGAACAAATTGCCAAGTTTGCAGCCTATTCCCAAAGTTGCACTGCTTCCTCCCAGAAGCTTACAGCTTTTTTGGCTTCAGGTATCACCCCTGCGCTCTCTCGTGGGGCCAGGCTGAGTAGAAATAAATCGTGTCCTCTCCTCTCTCACCTTTGCCTCCCCTCTCTGTCCCAACCCTTTCCCGCCCTGGAAGCAGAATGTCTCCTCTCTTCCTCCAGCTAATAACTGAAGCCCTTTCAATGCATAACAGCTTATGCAAATAGATGCTCAGCAGGGGCGGGTGTCACCGACTTCACTTGCCACGTAGAATCCCAGGGTGGCCTCTGCAAAACACCCATTAAGTGAAAAATAGACATGATCCAATTTGAACACATCCCCTCTGAGGGACCCTGTAGCTGGGTGCTATGTTGTACTAGCCAAGATCAATGTGAAGATTTAGGTGTCAGGATTTTTCAGGAGGGTGTGCTTTGAACTTTTTTTTTTTTGAAGTGTTCACCACAGATGTTCCCACATGTCCATTTTCTATTGTGCTCTGATTTCTGATTGTAAAGGAACCAAGCTGGCCCAGGATGAACACAGCATCTTTTGTAAAAGATGACCCTGGTACACAAAGCAGCATGCTAGATACTGTGCTTCAGAATATTAATCTTTCTCTTGCACTTGGAAAAGTTTTTAAGTGAAACAATCCTGGCAGTAGCAGCATTGAAGCTTCTCTTCCTGCCTCTGAGAATAAACACATCATTATCAGAATCTGCTGTTTTTGTGAACTCTGGTATTGAGGTACGAGAGGGGTCTCAAAAAGCTATACCCTCTTCTTCACCCACAATCAAAACCCATGGGGAAATAAGAGAAATAAGGTGAAGGAAGGCCGAAACATCTTGTACCTTATGCATTGGCTTCTCCCAATGAAGAAAGACCTAGAACATTACGCCACTGGAGCCTCACACAGAGCATTTCTCCCTCTGTAACAGATTATGTTCTTGTCAAAATACCCACTGCCTCTCTCTATGGGGCCCGTCCCCTCCCCGTATCTTTCCTATGTCACTAAGACTTGTTTCGATCAACAAATATGAATAGAAACAGCGTGAGCCCTTTCCCCCAGATGCGTTGGGAACCACTGCATGCCTCCCCCACGTTTCCTTTTCTTCTGCCCTAGACTGTCACATTCCAGACTGGGCTTCTCCATCAGTCTTGGTCCAAAAATGAAGAGAGAATTTGGAGTAGAATTGTTGTTACCCCACGAAGGGCATAGTTTGAATAAGAAATACATTTCTGTTGTCAGGAGCTCATAAGATTTTGTAGTCAAGCTATCTCAGTCTAACTTACCTTATAGTTAGAGCGACAAGGAGGCCTTCCCCACCACACACCTACAATAGCCAGCAACTTCCCTGTCTGCCTGGGTGCCTAGTCTCCCATTTATCCACCCATTTACACAGTGTTGACTGGGCTTCAAGCTTTGTGAGAGGTATTAGAGCTGTAATAATGGGTAAGACATGCCCAGAGGGAGCTGGTCATGTCAAGAAATAACTGGAACGGAAAGCGGTGAGTGTTAGAGGAATGAATGTTCAAAGTGCCAAGAGGGCCCAGAGGAAGGCTGATTCAGACCAGCTGAGGGCTGCAGGAAAAGCCCAGGCAAGCTCTGCAGGAGCCGCGCACATCAGGGGCCCCCTAGCACGTGGCTGACCCAGCAGGCATAGCTCATGACTGTCCGTATTCTCTGGAGCATAGACCCAGCTGAAAGGCAACCAAGACATTGAGTGAATTGCCCAACACATCAAGATGTATGTGAAATTCCAAGAAACACTACAGGAACTCAAAGGAAGGCAGGAGTCTCTCCCACTTGTGTCTGCACAGGAGGTCTTTGGGAAGGAGGCTGGATTTCAGCTGAGCAGTGAAAGGTGGGTTGAATTCTTCCTGGTGGAAGTTGGGGGCAGGTCACTTCAACAGAAGGAAAAAAAAATGTGCAAAACACCCAAGGCAGGAGACCGGGCTCTGTTCCAGAGACAGTGTGTGGAGCAGGGAGCCATGGCTCGCACGGGGAGCGGAGGAAAGCTGGGCTAGAAGTCGGGCCTCAGAGCCACATCCTAAACACAAGACAAGGTCTGTAGCCCTGATGTGGCAGGAGCCATGGACATTTTCTGATTATGGAAACTGCATGATTAGAAAAGACATTTTAGAATGAGGAGGAATAGCCCTGGCATCGTGGAAGGCGAAATGGAAGGACTAACTGGAGATGGAACAACTAATGAGGCGGCTGCTAAATGTCCCAGGCAAGAAGTCAGGGGTCCTGAGTGAGGGTGGGGGGAGTCGGAAGGAGAGAAGGGAACCAAAGTGAGAGGGTCTTGTGAAGGAGAGATCCATAATTAAAGGGGTGGGGTGCTGAGAGCAGCTCAGATGTCATGACGCTGGCGCCGAGGAGGCCCTGGAGCTGAGCCTTAAATAACGAACAAGCTCGGATGAACTGAAGGGAAGGCGGGAAACAGTAAGAGGAGGGCAGCACTTCAAGATGAGGAGACTAGTTGGACTAAGCAGAGGTCTTCTACAGAGGTATGACTGAAGACGAGGCCAGCAAGTTGAAAACCACAGTCCTGTTCAACATACACAGCCGCCTCGCCTTTATTCTACACAATAACCCCATTTTACAGATGAGGAGATGGAGACTCAAAGAGATCCTATGCAGGCTGGCTACCTAATGCATGGGGCCTGTTGAAAGGGGAAAATGTGGGGCTGCGTCTTTGATCATTATTAAGAATTTGAAGGCAGTGACAGCAGAGCCGTGAGCCAAGCCCACGACCCTCTGTGCACCGAACACTGTGTGACTGCACAGGCCACCCAGCCACACCACAGGGCCCAGTGCAGTGACTGCCCTGGGTTCATACAGCAGAAAAGGGTCGTGGCCGGAGGTCAGATTGCTCTCACAGCCACTGGGCGGGTGGTTGACACGGAAGCTCCGGCAGCTTGGGTCACTGAGTCACTACAATGAGTGGAGCCCCCAAAGGAAATGAAAATGAAAGATCTTGTTTTAAGCCACTGAAATTCTGGGGTGGTTTACTACTAAAGCGTAATGTGGCCTCACAAAAGCTCCGAAAACACTCACAAACCTTAAGCTGGAGAGCTAGGTCTTGAATCGAGACCCCCAAGACCCCATGGTTCTTCCTGTACCTGCATGTTTTCCAGCTGCAGATCATAGCCATTTAGAGAGTCGTGAAACCACCGTATTGGGTCACAAGCAGATTTTTACAATAACATAACAAATAAAATATACTAGAAACTACCCTTTTGTATTACACATTGTAGTGCTATTTTTCGTGATTTTTTTTTTTTTTTTTTTTTTTTGCAGTACCTGTGTATAGTCAAAGTCACAATATAAAATGCACTTCTTCCTGTGGATCATTGTCAATAAAAAATTTTTAAAGCCACTGCTCTGCACAGGACAGGAAAACAAGTCCACCCCAATGATTTGGAGACTCATAATTTCTTTCAAAATTAGCAAAATCAGAGCACACTCAGATGCATATTGCCAACATGGTTAATGCTTGGGGCTTCACCATTTCCCAGCAAGGAAGCATTCCAGATTTCTTCCAGAGCGAAACTCAAACTTTGTAACATGCCCCTTTAACTCCGTTAATCCCCCACCCTCTCCGTCCTAATTCTTATTCTGTCTTAAAAGAACCATGAAATCATCGTTTTGGAAACAAGCAACAAAACTTCATTGTCTTTGTGCACAAGTCGACAAAGGCTGGGCACACATGTGCCCACTGGAGCAGCTACTAAAAAGTCAGGCAAGAAGCCACTGTGTCACCAGCGCTAGGTCTGAGGCCGGGCCTCTTCCTTTCTTCAAACCCATGACAGGGCTGAGCCCGTCAGAAGCGAGTCATCGAGGAGTGCCAGCATCCGCCCACCGAGGGAGACCTATTCACTCCGGGGGGAAGAAACCTGCAGACAATTCTTGTGCTTTGCTGTGCCAGAAGCTGTCAGGCCTGCTTCTCACCATTGCAACTGTGGGACCGAACCCCCGCTTACAAAAATAAGAACGCACAAGAGAACTGAAAATAGTTTATTTCCAATGACTTCCTGCAAATTCCCAGATGTGAGCTGCCGTGGCTGCGAGGGGCACACATTTGGGGCCGGTGTGTGGATATTCTCTCTAAATTCTCTCTCCAAACCCAGCAAATTGGGACAGCAAGGATGTTATCAATCATTTAAATGAAGTTGAGTTTCTGCTCCACCCCTCTTTCATAGGCCCTGACTTCTGGGGGCTGGGGGTCTGAGGGATGCTGTTGCGACTTTTTTCTATGCAGAAGTCACCTTCCCCTGGTGTAAGATGGCTGCAGCAAACTTGTCGAGTTTCTCTCTCTACAATGTGATTTACATCCAGCTACCTCTTGTGTTTTCAAACCACCCTTGTTTCAGGTCAGGATGTGTTTCCATATTCTCAGCATAGTCTCCAGGCTTCCGCTGCTGCCCCTGCTCACTTCTTTTGCCCTTGTCTAAAACAGCCAGAGCATTGTCTTAAATGCAGATCTTATCAGCCACTTTCTCCCTTAAACTCCATATTTTTAATGACTCCCCCCAGAATAAAGACCAAGCCTTACCAAGGTCAACAAGACTTGGGGTTGGGGGTTGGTCTGGTCCTTCCCACCCCCAGGGCTCTTCTCAGACTCCTCTCCCCTTTGCTCTCTGAGGCCCGCACTGCCACGCTGTCCTTCCTGACATTTCTGGAATGCATCTGGCTCTTCCCTGCCTCGGGACCTTTGCACCTGCTGTTCTTGCTGAACAGAATGTCCCTTCTTCCACGTACTCCATACTGTTAAAACCTACTCACCCCTCTTTTCCTAGCCAAAATAACACTTTCTCAAGAGACTTTCCAGAACTCCCAAAAGGAACCAAGTCACTCCACTCCCTCCATATTGTCTTCCACTATCGTATGCTTTTCTGTTATTGCTCTTATTATAACATATAAAAGAGTATGATTTTGAATGTCTCTCCCCCACTAGACTACACTTCATGAGGTCAATAATGGTTCACTCTCTGTACCATGTCTTAACATGGTGCCTGATATCCAGAACCTAGTAAATAAATAGTTGTTGAATAAATTCTAAAGCCCCTTGAAAAGACTTCTTTGAGATCTTGCAAAAGATTTCTTTGGCTCAGGAACTGCTATTCTCCTAAGAGCAAATGTCTACATCTGTTTCCCCTTTCTTTTTCTTTGGATGCTGGCGAACTCAGAGCCATGAATAAAAATCCAATATGTTAATTCTGTGGATACATGGGGTTTGCATATTAATTTTTTTCTTCACTTTGTCTTGATTTCCTACTTTTCATTACTATTATTTTATTTAAGTATAGTTGACATACAATGTCGGGGGGAGGCTTGTATTCAAGATCATTTTTATTAGTTTCAGATGCACAGCGTAGCGGTTAGACAATCATGTATTTTACGAAGCGTTCCCCCCGATATTTCAGGTACCTGCCTGGCACCATTCATAGTTATTGCAGCTTTTAATTACACTTTCTCGGGGTGGGTGTTTGTCATCTTATTCCATGAGAAGGAACACCACATGATACTGCAATGAAATTCCATTGCAAACTTCATGGTGAAATTCAAGGCAGTAGCGCAGGTTGAACTCTAACGAAAGAGGTGGAGATAAATATTTATCTCTCAGGTGTCGGAAGACCTTTCAGATTGAAGGAATGAAAAGGGAACAGAGCAGCTGCCGTGAGGGTCAGAAGGCCTGGGACATATGTCCTCACTGTAGCACTTGGGCGGATTGCTCCCCAAACCCTAGACTCCTCATTTTGTGAATGAGAGAAACCCTCTTGTACTTAACACACAAGCCTGTTGAAACACTGCATGACAGCCCTTTGCAGTCTAAAAAGCAGACCCACGCATGCACGCGTGCATAAACTCACACACACACATGACTATATGGCTATGCTCAAGGGGGCGGAGGGTGAGCTTTGATGAGATCACATTTGATTTCGGGACTGGCTCATGGACAAATTTTCAAGTGAGTAAAGTTTTCCATTGGTGCATTCCTTCTTTCCAGCCTCTCGTCCTGGGTCTTACTCATTCTTTCCAGCCTCCCCTCCTGGGTCTCACTAACGGGGCTGCTCGACACTGTCAGGCTCAGAGACCCCCACCGAGGCACAGCTAGAGACTGCCCAGAGGTGTTACTCCTCCTTCCTGTTGTCCTCCATCAAAACCCATCAGCCCTGTGGAAGGATTCCCTTACCTCTCCAAAGTCCTTAGCTGATAATTTCGTCTGGTAAACTAATTAAAACTAAAGATGACTGACAATGTAGAAAGATAATTGAACTATTACTCTATAGCCTGATGAGGGGTCTAATGAGGGGAGGCCCAAAGAGGGATATGTAAGGGTACAAAGGCTTCCCAAAGGAAAAGGACTCACACTGAGCCCAAAAGGTCAGGCGGGGTTTTTGAAGTGGAGGAAGAGAAGGAGAGTCTGTGAGCAAAAGAAAACAGTATATCCTGAAACCTGAAGGATGGGTGTTAACCGTGGCTGATGTGTCTACCTGCTTGTTCTGAGCCACCCTGAAGTCTGTATCCCTGATAGCCCCCAAAACACTGCAGGATGGGAATGGTCCCTCAGGAGGCCACCAGGAGCTTCCCGAGGCAAAGCGCTCCCTGGCTGCCCAAGGAAACATCCCCCAGGAAGCCTGACAAGTCCTCGTGAATGAGATTAGTGCCCTCATAAAAGAGACCTCAGAGCGTTCTCTTCCCCTCCTAACACATAAGAAGAGAGAGAAGACTGTGTTCCAAGTATGAACCAGTAACCAGATCTTCACCAGATATGGAATCTGCTGGCTCTTTGGTTTGGGGACTTCCTAGGGTCAAGAGCCGTGAGAAATACAAGTTTGTTGTAAAACCCCTCAGTCCAGGGTATTGTCATCGCAATAGCCCAAACTAACTGGGACGCTGCCCGGGACCGTGGGAGCCTCTGGGTCCCGCACACTCACGCCCTGCTTAGTGCTCCCATTAGTCCTGCTGTCTCACCTCCTCGAAGAAACAGTAACCTCTGTGTACCGAACATGGGCAATGCTCAGCAAGCATCCATTTCTAATAATGATGGTAGCAAAAGAAGGTTAATGCCTTGGCATATCCCAGGCAGTTGGGTAAAGCATTTTACATACATTTTCTCACTTATTCCTCATATTGGCCCTGCAATGCTAAACCAGCTCTCATGCCCATTTAATGCAAGGGAAAACCGAGGCTCCGAGAGGTCACGCGATATGCTGAACGTCACACACGGGTGTGTGGGAAGCTGCACACTAAGCCTGATTCTCTCCCACGTCAGAGTTGAAGCTCTAACCGTGATCTTCAGCTGCCTCACAGATGGTCTCCAGATCTTTCCACGGCAGGGAACGCCAAGATCATGCAAAGTTGTATGACTTACTCAAGGTTGCACCACAGAACACTGGCCACCGTGCCATGATGAGAAATGCATTCTGGTAAAGTGCCTTCTCACCATGGTTAGGCAACGAACGTGACGTGACACCTCCACTCCTTTTTCTAACCAGAAATGATGTGTATTTCAAATCCATGGAAAAGTCTCAACAATGCCTGACACCACCTGTTTCTATTGCCAGTGACTTAGCTTTTCCATTAAGACCCACAAAGGAGGGAGAGCCACAAAAGCCCAACATGTCCCAGCACCCAGCACAGAAAGCTCGTCCCCAGGAAGCGTCCGAGGTGTGAGAAAATGCATTTGGGCTTTGCAGTTGGCTTGAGAATAAAGTGATGTGTGGTCTGGTTCTTGTCTCACCACATTCTGTCAAAGTACATAATTTGCAGGTCATGCCCATGAGGGACATCTGGACTGTGTCACCACCCCCAGAATCTATGCCAGTCTCGACCAGCTGTCAGAGTTAAGGAATTTTTGAATGAAAGTGTGTGCGACTTAGCAGTAACAAATTGATGGAATGATGATGGATAGTACAGTATTATCATCACTAAAATTTGCTGAAGTTTGTTACACGACAGTGCCTTGGTGAAGAACTGTGTATTCATTCTCTTATTTAGTAACCACAACACCCTTACTGAAAACACAATGTTTCAATTTTATCTATGAAAACAATGAGACTTAATAATGTGCCCAATAATTCCAAGAGTAATATGAAACTTTTCTTTAGTCAGTGGTTTCAACTCCCTACCTTCTAGCAGATACTATCCACTTACTGTTATTTACAGTTTCCCTCCTGTCTCCTTAAAGTTTCACCCTGGCAGGGTGGGTGTTGAGTGAAAGGCACAGGTAGACACGAGTTTGGAGAATCCATTATTCACCAAGGACTATGTCAGGTATTCATTAACATTTTCTGAATAGCCCTCACAAGACTATGTATTATCATTTTCTTTTCATAGATAAGGACAGTGAGAGTAAATGACTTGCCCAAAGGACACATCTTGTAAGTGGGAGCACCTGGGCCCCTCCGATTCCATGCCTTTGTTTTTCCTGCTACCCAGGAGAACAAGAAGACAAAAAAAAAAAAAAAAAAGCCAAATAATAAGATGGATCAAGAGTCTGAGTGGTTCACCAAGTAGAGGATATATCTTAGAAAAATGTGGTAGTCTATATCTACTAAGCTATGTCTCTGTCAGAGAGCAAAACCAGAAAAAGAATAGCAATGTGTCAAAGAGCAAAGGTTAAAAATGATGTTGATCTTGAACCTTTAAATGTCATTAGGTGGGAGAGAGGACTGGGCCTGTTTGCACTGGACCTTTCATTCATTGGGTGGTCCATTCCACCACTCATATTTATGTTTGCTTGTTTTGTGTCAGGTACCTGTTAGGCCTAAAGACGTGAGAATCTTCAAATTACTGTCCCTGCCCCAAAGTAGAAACTCACACGCTACATAAGGAGGAAAAGGGGTGAGAGAAAGAGAAAACAAATGAGACTCAGACCCTGTCTTCATAGAGCTCAGAGTCTAGTGTCAACCTGAAAAGGAAACAATTGATGCATAATAGCAAATATAAACAATTATCAGAGGTCAGTTGTGATACAGGCTATGAAGGAAGATGAAAAAGAAAGATGTCATGCAAGGCTACCCGAGGAAGTGAAGCAACATTCAAGCTGTGATCTTGTAGCTGACATTGTAGTTGTAGTTCCCTACAATGCAGTTCACACTGTAGTTGAACCTAAGCTAGAACAGAGATGTTCTAGATGGAAGTATGCCATGCTTCAAGGCATGGGACCTCTTCGAGGCTCTAGAATCTCAGAAAGTCTGCAGTAGAGAATACATAGGACAGCATTGTTGCGTAGGAATAAATGTGTCAATAAATGGACTGGAGAGACTGACAGAGGCCAGGCCAGGTTTAAATGAAGATGGAAAGAGAATCTAAAAACATGGACCTCTTGGCCAAGCAGAAAGCTGTGAAAAGTGCAATGTCTTTAGATTTGTCTGCTGTACATAGAATGAATTGGAGCAGCTGAGACTGGGAGCAGAGAGACGAGATAAACGGCTACTTCCATAATCCAGGTGGGAAATGTTAGCAACTTAACTTAAGCCAATTTCAGGTCCAGAAGGTTCATGGTCCAAATTGGACAACTGGAGATTGTTCAGAGTATCCTGAAGCCTTAAGCAGAGATTATGATGCCAGATTTAACATACCTCCCAGAATTATATACCTTTATAGACCCAACTTTAATTTTTTTGGACACAATAACTACAACAATAAAAATTCCTTATACTTACATAAATATTTTAAATGGCAATGTGTTCCTACTTATACCCAGATAAGACTGCTATTTAGGAGGTATTCAGTAAATAAAGGCTGTCACTAGATTCCACAAATAGTCCTATGAATAGCAGCTCCAGTTTTCAGACAGGCAAACTAAGGCTCAGAGAAGTTAATGAGTACCCGAGGGTCCAAGGAAAATCCAGAGCCAGGAATAAAACTAAATTCTATGTGGTTTTAGCCAGGTGTTCTATCCACCTCCACACTGGAGTCCAAGGGCACATTTCTTAGTGTCTACAGACAGGAATCCAAGTTTGTGAGTAACTTAATAACCATTGATCTTAAAACATATTTTCCAGAGAGGGTTTTAAAGGAACATTTGAAAGCAACAAATTCAAACACAACTGGGAGCCAGAAAGAAGGCAAGGGAGCGTGAAATATGTTAAGGAGACAAAAAGAAAAAAAAAAAACAAAAAAAAAACCTAAGATGGTCTGTTCCCCAAAGCTCCAAATAGTCAGATCAAGCTGAGTCTTAACCTGGCTCTTTGTGTGCTAAATCTCTATTTGTAAATGTTTATTCCCACTGACAAGAAATAAGGATCTTGTCATTGTCCCTGTCCAGTGCTCACTCCCCGAGTGGCCTCTGCAGATGCCAAGCCCCACACACGCCAGAAGTCCATCCTCACACCTGGCATGTGCTGAACTAGTGCTGACTGACAACAACACTTTCTCAGGAGTCTGGGCTGCCAGCGTCTATATCCTGGGAGAACTCCCTTTCGACAGCATGAAGAAAGACACAGATGGCGAAATCTGTCTTTGTACCACATCCTGCTGGGATCCTCTTGGCTCTGGATCCAGACTCCTTCCCTCAGTCTCCCTTCTTGGATCAGGTGGAGGTGGAGTCAGCTTCCTGGCTCCTCCAGTTCATCTCTAGTGACTCAGTTTAGCCCACAGCTCTCCCACACTAAGCAAGGTTGTTGACTGGGCACTGGGGAGAGGAGAAATTAGAGGAGGATGAAAATGAGAGGAGGACCAGGTGGAACAGGGAGTGCAGTTAGACCCTGCCCTGGTTCCTTGGGGTAGACAATACTGTTCACCATGCCAGTGCCCCTCACATGCAAAAGTATATGCCTTTACCCTGTTAACTTTGACAGACTCATATGACTTTTTTTTTGGCCAAGGAAGCAGAAGCAGAAATGACACATGTCCTTTGTAAGAAGAAGCTTCTAAAAGTCCATGTATGATTTCTGAGTTCTCTATTCTCTGTGTCAATGCTCCAGATAGAGGCTGCTCATTTGCCTTGGGTCCCAGGCTGAGGCTGAGGTGAGCAAAGCCACAGCTTTGTCCACATAGCATGATAGAGAAATAAACCCTGTGGTGGCACAGGGAGATTCAGGGGTCGTTTGTTACTTAAGCATAACCCAAATTATCCTGATTACCTCTGGCTCCCTTTGGCCCTCCTTCTCTACCCCACTAAGGTGGGCCATGTGCTAGCATCTAGGTTCCCTAAAATAGCCCCCTATGTGTTTCTATATTCTAGCATGTCCCATAGCATGTTGGAATGTGTATATCTGAGGGTCCATCCACCAGCCTTCATGTTCTCGGCTTCTCGATCTATACCTACACAGCTCCTAAGCATATGGGCTTCGCTTAAAAATGTCCATTGAAATACACAAATTTACTTATTTCTGAAATCAATGTTTCATGTTATCCCTTCTTTGGGCATAGTACTGCTATTGGCTAAAAATAAAGAGAAGATAAAAACCAATGGTGCCTTCATAGCGCTCCAGGGAGAGCAGGAATGACGTGAAAACACTGTCAGCTGGCTCACCTAATGCACCGCACAGTTCTGGTGCATTTCTCCCTTACTTATTTCCTCTATAAAAGCTGGAAAAGCAACCAAGAGTGGTCATGTAATTTGGTCCTTGACAATGAAGTATAAGTGGAAATGTGTGGGTATTCTAGGAAAATGTTTGCTTTTCTGATATAAAGAACTAAAAAGGACTGAGTAGAGATAATGTCACCCATCCCCCGTCTTCCTGATCAGAAGACCAATGAGATGCCTGGGACTGGGACCACTGACATGAGAGCGTTGGTTATGGAGGAAGAAATGCACATGCCAGCCTCTCATTAAGACCGGGTTTCCTAATTAAGTGAAAAAGTAAATTTAGAGTTGTTTTTCCCATTATTAGGCTTTCTGTTACTGGCAACCAAATATGATACAGGAAACAAGTTTTTTTGTTTTGTTTTGTTTTGTTTTTGGAACATCACCTTTGCCATTTGCCTTTATGGTCTAGCCCCTAATAATACTTTAAGACTTAGCTCAGTAACTGTGTCTAGATGTTGCCAACTAATCCATTCTCTCCAGATTACACAGAACTTGAGTATCCCTTCTGTAGACTTCCAGAGACCTGGCTGTAATCTGGGGCCAACCTGGGATACTGGGCCAGCAGTAAAATTTCCAGGATCTATTACATATTTTAGGTTGCTGGATATATTCAGACATAAACACATCTGCGAGGATGGGTCTTACTGTATACCCTTGCTGAATTTATGAATAGCTCCCCCAAATTATCTTTTTCCAGTTCTTCCCCTTGTCATCAGAGTTGGACTAAATACACCCTCTGCTTCTGCAAAGGCTGCCAATTACAATGCCTTCTACTGAGGCAAACCCTCCCCAAGCTGGGTCATCAGAAAACCATCCCATGTCTCATGGTGCAAAATGGTCTTGGGAACTCGGGACTTCCTCTCCAACCTCTAGCACAGTCTTAGATACAGAGTAAAGAAAGGAATGGCACATCAAGAAGGGGAAGGAATTGTTAAGACATTTTTCAGAACCTTGTGCAGGGAGATCCTGGTGCAACCCAGAGCTAATGGGCAACCTATGGACTCGGATAACAAAGGCCTAAATGTTGGCTGCCCATTTATTAGCTGTGCAACCTTGGAAAATTTAAATAACCTCATGGTGCTTCAGTTTCTCATCTGAAAAGTAGAGATTATAATAGTACCTACCTAACAGGTTGCAGTGAGAGTCAGTTAAGGCAACACATGTAAAATGCTTAGCACATTGTCTGGCACGTGCTAGTTGCTCAGTAAATTTTAACCAGCACTATCAAGCTATAAAGATAGAGGTAAATTGGTTGGTCTCTAGCACCAAAGCTGGGAGCTGCTGTGAACTTTGGAACATGACAATTGCACGCAAGTAGACAATCGAGATGAGGAATCAGAGAAGAGGGAAGCATAATGTCAAAAATATTAGACTGGTTGAAATGCAATTATGAAAGCCAGATTTGTTAACTCATAGGAAATGTCTCTGGAAGGGGATCAAATAACTCATTTTGGAGAAATAGACTGCAGACTGGAAAGAAAAATGACTAAAAGGAAAAGAAGGTGAGATCAGCGCCACATCGAGAACCCTCTCTCATTGCACGACTTGTTTTTCCCCGAGAAGAGCTTGGTTTAGGATGAAGAATTGTCCCCTCCACAGAGATGTTCAACAGCTGCAATTCATTTGCAATTCCTGTCAAGGAAGTTGGATACAAGAAGCTGAGGCAGGAATGCAAGGAAGTGACATTGAGAGAGGCCATATTCCCCAGGGGGCCATGGAAATGAGGTCCGTACAGAGACATCCATGATTCCAAGGCTGAACTATAAATCTGGAAGTCTTCACCTTGATGAGATGAACTAATCTGAATATGCTTTTCCTCTGTTGCAACTTGGATCTGGTTAAGGGTGATCATGGTCGGGTTGGCTGGATGTGTGGGTCTCAGCCCAGGGCTAGGGGTCTGCTATCTCCAGTTCACTTGGTAAGTGACCTCTTACAATTCTTGTCTTTGAAATTACAGCAACATTGAATGAGATATTACCCTGGACCTTACACTTGTGCTACCCTCCCCTCTCTGGACTTCAGTTGTCCCCAGTGTGAAGTGAGTGCGGCCACTCCAAATCTTCCTCCAGCTTTAGATGGGCATAGTATGTGGTCAAAAGAAAAATAAATAACTGACTACTGTCCGGAGACTCTCGCAGATACCTCTCCATACGGGGTGAGGGATGAGTGCTCCTCTAACACCAAGTGAGACATTCAGGTAGTACACACTGATTTACTGACCAAAAAATAATAACAAAACATGACAAGTGTATGCAAGTAGATAACCAAGAAGAGAAGTCAGAAAAATAGTACTATTATAGCTGCGCTTTAGTATATGAACTATAAGAATTAATTTATGAGAATATCAGTATAATTCCTAAGGGTTATTATATTACTCTTAAAATTAAAAATAAAGTGAAATAATTTTCAGTGTATTAACCTACAGTGAAACAGCATAGTAAACAGATGTCCAGGGAGAGAAAGCTTAGAATACTTGTCTTTGAAATTACAGCAATGTTGAATGAGATATTACCCTGGACCTTACACTTATGCTACTGATTGAAATGGTTTGCAATCTGCATTAAAGAAACATCAACGGGTTATTACCTTCTGGTACATTGTATGCTGACAAAAGTCATCGTACTAGGAAGATCGGGCTTGTAGGACCTTCTTGCCTGTTTTTTAGTTGGGTGACCTTGGGCACATCACATCCCCTTTCTGATCTCTTGTTCATCTGTAAGAATCACAGCTGCTAATACCTGTAAACAGCTGAAAGGTCTGTGAACTCTCGCCCTTCTCTCTTCAGCCTTGAGTACTTTCTATGTTTGCCTTGAGTACTTTCTATGTTTGCCTCTGCATGCTCTACGTTCATTTGGTGCTTGTTGATTGAGAGCCCTTAAAATCAAGAGACTTGTCTCATTCAGTAAAGCAGAGAAAAATCATGGATGCTCAGAGAAGTGGAATGCTAGTGAAATGTTGTCAACTTGGCCTACTTTTCAGCCTAAAATAGTTTGATTAAAGGAGATGATAAGAGTCCCTCTCTCCCCCAGGTCTCAGGAGAGCTCTTTATGCTAAACAGGCAGCTTGAAGGAGTTTAAACATTCCTCCAGCTTGAGAGTTTCTCACAAGGTTGAACAAGCAAAATCAAATCAAAATCTTCCATCATCAAACACTTGAGAAGAATAATTTGCATCATGCAGTTACTAGGCAGGTATGGCCTTTCTGCCTTATTAAGGAAATATCTACTAGACAAATTTGGAAACAGGCAAACAAGAACCAGTACATGGGTCTGCGTTTATCTAATGAGCTGACATTTAGATTCTCTTGTTTAAATGTGACCCTAATTTCAATTATGCAGCTGATTGTGAATTTTGGGAGAGGGATGGGCTGTTACTTATTGGGAGTCTTAAAACCACAACAGTAGTCAGTTATTTACTTATTGTTCTTTATGGTCACATTTCTTATTTATCTACTGCTGGAAGGAACTTTGGACAGGCCCAGCTCACTTGCTTTATTTACACTTGGGGCAACTAAAGCCACAAACTGAAAGGCCTTTACTGGAGTTCACTTAACGAGTTCTCTGGAGGTAGAAGGCTCCTAGCCCTGGAATAGAAATAAGGAGGTACATCAAGGGTCACTTTAAAACCCATTAATCAGGTGAGAGTGCGGGGTTGGCTGAAACTTAATATTCCAAGTCCACAGATGGGAGCCAGTGATGAAGTCTAAGCAGAGCATAGAGGGTTAGAAGCTATTAGAGTCGGAGCCCAGGCACGGAAGAGGGCATGGTTGTGAGTGAGAATGGAGCAAGAAATTGAAGAGAGTCAAAGACACAACCCAGGGGAAGCCAAACATTTAAGAGACTGAGAAAGGATAGTCAGAGCTGTCCAAAACAGAAACAGAAGAATATTGCAAACAGATGCCAAAAGAAATGTGAGTTTCTATAAGGACCAATTAACATTATTCATTTCAGTGATGAGGTCTAGTAAGCTAAGAACTAGAAAGATGGACACTGGGTCTAGTAATACGAAGACTGGATTGACCTCCAGGGAACCCACTCAGGGAAGGGGGCTGGAGGGAGACAGCTGGTTAAAATAAACTGACAGGTGACTATGAGACGAGAGGCAGTGGAAACAGGCTCTGCAGGGATAAAAGTATCAAAGCCTGACACACAGTATGTGATCAGAATCATGGGAATATAGAAGAAAGAAAGAGATTACAAGAAAAAAAAAAAAACCCTAAAGGAATGTATATCCCAGGATGAGAAGAAAATGTCGTGCAGGGCACAACAGAAGGATGAAGAGGCTAAAGTTTCTGTAGAACTCTTTTAGGTAAATTGATACACAGTTATGTATTATTCAAAGACACATATCCATGAATTAAATTACAAGCCTGATGAGACAATAGAGAGGTCTCTTCTCCCTCTGGACAGATTCTTTGCATCTTTGGCACATTTTCTATTCAGTCTAAATATTTATGGAGACAGCTTTACTTGGAGCTGCACCATACTTCCAAATGATGTGAGCAACATGACAAAGACCAGAGGGAAATGATGATGAATGTAGGATGCATGGGACGTGGGTGGGAGAGCCAGGGCCAGGGATACTGAGCACGACATTTTCCAGGGAGATGTTTTGATGGAATCTGACCCTATGGATAGGAATGCATTAGTCATAATCCATAGCAACCTTTCAAGATAGACAATCAGAATGATTCATTTGCTATTAGCTTTATCATTGTCTAAGTATTGATGTCGTGGTATTTTCAATGATGTCTATAAGGAAGGAAAAGATCGGAAAGCCCTTCTCCATCCCACTGCCGTCTACTTACCTGTGACCTACGTGGCCTGTAATCTGGTCCTTGCCTATATCACCACGTCCATCTCTTCCCACAGTAATCCTCAGTCACTCAACTCTACTTGAACAGGTTTTTGCTCTCATTCAAATATACCAAATTGGTTCTGACTCTAAGTCCCTGGTCCTATTTTTTCTTTTTCCTGGGAAGCAGTTATTGAGGATACTTTCAAGTTTCTTCTCCATTAATTCTCTGATCAAAAGACATTTCTTTGAAGGGGTCTTCCCTGGCTACTCTTTTAATAATAAAACCTCAAACCTATATCATTCTCTAAAACTTTGCCTTGTTATAGTATCCTTGAATGGTGCTTCTGTGAATATTTTATTTGTATTTATAAATATTTATTTACTTATGTATGTAATATGCATGCATGTATGTGTGTATGTATAGATGAGATCTGTCCAGAAAAAGTCCAGCCATTGTTACTATAACAAGAACAGTTTACACAACATTGATGTAACCTGGCAGCCAAGGAGAGTGGACTGGAATACACATGCGTGAACAATGATGACTTCACTGTACTAGTCAGTGGGGGTGGTACGCATCTTTGAGTGAGCATATGTACTGTGTGGATGTCGCATTCAAAATGCTGAGAGAGTAGAGCATCAGATCTGCATCAAATTTTGCATTAAGCTTGAACATTCCTCTGCAGAAACTATTCGGATGATTCAGAAGACTTCTGGGGATGATACAATGAGTGCAATGCAAATAAAAGTGTGGCACAAATGCTCCAAAGATGGTCAAAATCTGTTGAAGGTGATCCACATTCTGGAAGGCCTGAAGCAAGCAGAACACCTGAGAATGTTGAACATGTATGGGCTGCAATCAACAAAGATTAGCTACTGATATTGTGAAAAACAAGCTGATCTGGGAATTCCAAAAATCTCAGATCTGTGTCTGAGATTTTGATGCAGGATCTTGGCATGAAATGTATGGTGGCAAAATTCGTTCCATGGCTTCTGCTACCAGAGCAGAAGGAACATCGTGTTACAGTTGCTAATGATTTGCTTCAAGCTGCTACCAATGAACCAGACTTCCTCAAGAAGGTCATAACTTTGACCTTCTTGAATCAAAGTCCTACATATAATGGTTCTTGTATCTTGTATCTTCTTCAATAAATGTATCTATTTTTCATATTACTTGACTAGATATTTCCTCTATGTGTATATGTTTTATCTCACCAAATAGACAGAGAAATACTTTACTTTCTTAGTGCTATATCCCCTGCTATCCGGAAAAGTACCTAGCATAGAAGAGGTAGCCAATAAATATCATTAATCAATTTACTTTGTTAATCCTCTAAAAAGGCCCCTAATCTCTGCTTTTATATCCCTATGCATGTATTTCATATGTATGATAATAAGCTGCTCTCCTGTTTGGCTCTCCTACTGGTTGGTAAGTTCTTGAAGCTTATGAACCATGACTGATTTATCTTTGCATCTCCATTGTCTCACACCACATTGCTGTTCACTGAGTGAAAGAGAAGTTCTGCACATCAAATGCCTATAACCAGCAGCCAGAAAAACAGCAGTGGAACTAAAGGTGAACTCTTGGGATTCAGCAGTGACTTACCTAGAAAAAGGAGAGACAATGCTGCCAAACTGCACTTAAAAAAAGAAAATCAGCCAGCAAAATATGGGAAATACTCATTCAGAGCAATACGCCCAGTCAGAAGAGAGCACTTTGAGCTGAAATTCAGCCAGCCTTTATGCTGGTCCTGTCCTGTGTGTGAGTCTGAGGAAGGCCCTTCCCTCTCTCAGCCCATTCTCACCTGTACAGTGAAATTACACCTTGGGACATCTAAGGCCCTTCAAACCCTGATGTTCTGACATCACACTTACCCAGGACAGAGAATGCAATGGGCTAAAAGAAATATGTGAATGCATAACCTTGCTCTCAAGAAAGGCAACCATGCAAGATTTGAGGTCAAGAACCCTTGAATTTAAAACCATACTTTGGAACTTACTTTGTGAATTTAGGAAAATTCATTAATCAGCATATGCCTCTGTAAAATAGAAACAGGAATTCCTAGCTCCATGCTCAGTAAATGGTAGCTTGCTTTGAACTCCTTCCTCCTATAACCCACAGCTAGCCTTTTAAGTCAAGCTGACATAAGAACCAGAAGATTCTTTTATAAACATGATGCTAGCAGTCAGGTTACCTCAAGTGCCACTACAGCCCCAGCTGAGCCCAATGAGGGCAGGGATGGCCTCCCTGGCCAGCCAGGCTGATGTTTCCCAGGACTCCCCTCTGGGGCCTCTGAGCAGGCTCCATTTGTGTCACCAGGAAGTTTCTCGTGCCTTTTCTTTTGCTAGAACTCCATGATAAACATTCTTACAGATGACTTACCGCCTGTCACAATACTCTGCAGCTCCCTTTCCAGAAGGAATTCCTCCAGAATGAGGTCAGTCACTTACTAACCATGAATTCCATTTTTTTTTCACCCCTTTTGGTCTTGCTGTTAAGATGCTGAGCAACTGCCTCTGGCTACATCAATGGGTTGCTTCCAACAGCTGTAGGAGCAAAATGTTCCAGCAGCCTAAGACAGAACCCCAAGGATCCAGGCAGATGAAGCACAGACACCAAATCCAATCACAGGGCCATAAGGAAGTTCCACATTAGTAGGCCCATGCAGTAGAGTTAATGAGGAGTTCTTAGATATGCTTCTAGGACATTTGGAAATGGACAATGTGTAAAGGTGCCTGTCACAGACATCCTTTATTAAACAGTGTCTCCTTGATGCCAGGAACAATGCTTTCTTTTCGTTGTGCATCCAAAAATATTAGAAACTCTTAAAAGAATTGAACTATACACACTATAGCGTTCATGTAACTCCTTAGTTGACAGAATGGCAGCAACTCCCCCTTGCTAGGCACGTGGGAGCACAAGCCAGGGTCTTCGGTTGCACGCTTCTCCCACTCTCTTCAAGAGAACTGGGAATGTCTCAGGGAAGCTCATACTGTATGCAGAGGCATCCGCTTGCCTCATGGTCTCCTGCTGCTGGGTTATGCATAAATCTGATAAATCACTTCACCCTTCATGTCATAAGCTAATGCTTGACACATGATGGATGGTGCAGGGTGAATAGATTGTACTAATGACTCTCAGCCAACTTGACTCAGGAAACTTTTCCTATTTCTATCTCCAGTAGATCATAATTTCCCTGTGACTTCTTATTAAAATAACAGTTCAGAAAAAGCAACAGAGGAATTGAGTTTTATTCAGTATCTATCTTCTATTCAGTTACTCAGAGACAGGCTTTTATAGAGTCCCTGAGAAAGGCATAGCTCTGAAGTCTTATTACCTGAATTTCAATTTTAGCCTCTTGAGCAAGTTACATAACCTCTCTGAGCCTCAATCTTCTAAATCATAAAATGGTGATAATAACAGAACCTTTCTCCTAGGTTAATCGTAAAGACTAAGAGTCAATATATGTAAAATAGTACATAACATTGAATAGGATCTCAATCAACATTAGGTATTATTTCTGGCAGTAGTAAGAGTAGTAGTATAGAAATAGTGGTTGTACAGCAGTAATGATAGCACTAGTAGTATAATGGTACAGTAATAGAGTACTATAATAGCATAGTAGTATTGTATCAGTAATAATACTGTGGTAATACAAGTAGTGGTCATGTAGCAATAATAGCAGCAGTAGCAGTATATTGGTAGCAATGTTACAGTATATGGTAATAGTAAGAATGATATAGTAATACAACAGTAATGGTCGAAGTAATAGCATGCAGGTATTGTATAACACTAGAAATGCCACCATTCTAGTTGTAGAAGTATTAATAACAGTATCAAAGTACGATAGTAACAGTAGTAGTATTTGCCAGGTGCCAGGCACAAGGCCCTTCCCCGAAAGGAAATCTCACTCTCCCCTGATTCCCTGCATGTCCAAGATAAAAGAGGGTTTAGGGATCACCTAGTGCATGGCACACGTTACAGGTAGGGGGTAAGAAAGCTATGGTCAAAAAAAGTGAAGTGTCCCACACAAGACCATCTGAAGAGTTAATGTCAGAGTTTGGGCTCAAATTCTAGTCCCTTTATTCTCCATCCAACACTCCCTCCACTGGACTGTAGGGCAATCTGTAATCCATCTACAAATCTTTTCCTGCCATCCACCCACTCACACCCAGATCCATTCTCCTTAACCACACGAAAAAGCTAAATACGTCCCCCACACACTTTTCCTATGCGCCCTTCACAATAACTCCTATTCATCCTTCAAGACTCATCTACTCTTTCAAATGTCTCCTACGTCCTCCCTCCATCTGGTTTGCAGGCTGTGTTAGGGCAGCTGTCTTCGTTCATACAGAATCCCTTATGAGGTTTATCCTGGCATTTACTACACAGAGTTGGAATCCATTCCTTAGGTGCAGGCATTATTCTAAGTACTTTACAAATAGTGATTCATTTAATTCTTATAAGAACCACTATGAGGTTCTTAAGATTGACTTGTCTTATCTGTTTTCCAGGCCATGTGTTGGTTCCAAAAATAATTATGGAGCACCCACTGTGGTCGTGCATTTGGTGCATACTTGTGAACAAGGAGACTCTGTCCCTGTCCTCAAGACACTTACAGTCTAGTAGCAGAGACAGACAAGGAAGCAGCTGGTTATAATACAATATATTGAGTCTTCGAGCAGGAGGAGCCTCTGAAATCACATAGGAGGGACACAAAAGCAACTGGGGAAAGGGTGTTAGAGAAAGCTTCCTGGCATTGTGACATCCAGGTTTGGACTTAAAGAACAAATTAGTTGGAAGGAGAGAAAGTAGAAAAATGTTTTAGGATATAGAGAAGTGCATGATCAGAAAACAGAAGGAGAAGAACATAGGTAGGAAGAGTTGGGGGAGTTAGATGAGGAGAACACTAGTGCTGGGAGAAAAGAGCTGTCAGACACAGACTTGAGAGGGAGGTCAGCAATGCAGTGCTCTGCAAGCCGTATCACTCCGCTGGCTGGTATCATAGACCATGAACTCCCTGAGAAAGAGAGTCTATCTGACTTGCTACTTTGTTCTTCATACAATGTCTAATCATTAAGCAGAGCAAACGCTTAATGATTGCTTAAATGAACAAACAATGCATAAAGACAAGAATGCTTTGGAGAAACTCTCCTTCCTCCCTCCCGCCCTTCCTTTTCTTCCTTCCTCCCTTCCTCCCTTCCTCCCTTCCTTCCTTTTCTTCCTTCCTTCCCTCTTTTTTTTTCCTCAGAGGGACAATTTCATCCCCAAATACTGACGTTACAACCTCATTGGGGCTTGCTGTGTCCAAAGCACAATTTATACGATGTTTTTCTAATGAGTTCCACCAAAATTTTCCGTTTCATGGAGCTAGACTGACGCCATGTGTTTGGCATTGTGTAGATGGAAGAAAAAAAGGTGATTTTAGAGATGCAACAAGCTGAGCCCAAGTGATAAGAGAAACTTAGAGAAGGAACAATATCTTTAAAAAAAAAACTTTTTTTGAAAATACAAGTACATAAATCATTCTGTGGCCATGCTGTCCTGATTAGAAACGCAAAATAGGAAAAATAATTTTTTCTTCTGTGCTAATATTTTATCATCACTGACAGCTCAAAACCCCTGGGAGCCTGGAGTTTGTGGATCTTTCAGTTGGGAGCTGGAAAGACTGATCTCAGAGAATTACCTTATAGCCAGTTCTCGGGGAAAACCACAGCACTGAGTGTGGGCTTCTGGAACCCTGTGGACACCTCTCATTCCAGCACGTGGTTTCCGAGAGGAGACAGGGCTCCCTCAGGGGGTTGGCCAACAAAAGAAACAGTTAAAGGATAAAGGCATACCAGGCATGATGCCAGACCTCAAGGAGCCATGGGGGTCACTGGCCTAGGACCAGGCTGTCTGGGGTCTGCCAAATGGTCATTAATACAGCACCCTCTGTGCCTATAGCTGTACAGAGTCAACTGAGACCACCATCCCTGCTCATCACTCAGTGGTTGCATGGTGGGTAGAGAGAGAAGAGGTTCTACAGGTATATAGATATAGATTCAAATGCTGGCTCTACCACTATGTATTACTAACCAAACTAAACTTTCAAATTCTTGTCTGGAAATTAAGAAGGAAAGAGAGAAAGAGAGAGAGAAGGGAAGAAAGTAAAGAAAGAAGGGATGAAGTAAGGAAGGAAAAAGAAGGAAAAAAAGAAAGGAAGGAACTGTTGTAAAAACTAAGTGAAAACATTTATTCAAAACATGGTTCTTTGCACAGAACATGACTTTATTAAATATTAGCGTTCCTCCTTACACTCACTGTCAGTACAAGGCTCTTTAAGAATCCCCTTGTTACCCAGTTTAGAGGTCCCAAAATTTGTGCAAATGCATATAAATTATTCCTTGCCCCCAAATGAATAAGGATTTAATAAACACATTTTGGAAATTCTGGAAGGCTGGCGAGAAATATGCTTGTCTGGAAATGTCTTTGATCACCACGTCCCTTGTTACTTTCTAAAGTCTTTAATCTTTTTTAATTTAAACTTTAAACAATCAGAATTCTAGAGGATAAGTTTGGGGTCAGTCAGGCCTAAATGAAAATCTCAGTTCTAGCAATTACCATTTATGTGTTTCTGGAAGTATTATTTTATCTCTGAGACCCAATTTCCTTAGCCATAAATGAAAATACCTCATTTCATACACCTATACCTCAAAAAAGTTTAAATATTAAATGGCATTACATACAAGATATTGTGCGACATAAGAGGTGCTCGATAACTTCATTCATTCATTCCTTCAACAAATGTGTATCAAGCATCTGCAATGTACCAGGAGGTACCTTAGGGACTGATGATAAAGTTGTAAATGGAACACTGTCTCTGCCCTTCTGGAGCCTTTATTCTAGTAGGTGAGGCAGGCAATGAACAGATAAATAGATTTCTCTTGGCTGGAATGAGCGCTGTGAAGAAAAAGAAGCAGATAAGAGGTAAGAGTAGTGGTGCTAGGGAAAAAAAGCACTAGATTCTTTTCCCCTTTGCTCACACAGTTCCTTTTATTTTGTATCCTAGTTTCTCCCACCTCTTGACCATGGGCCTCCAGGAAGGATGAAAAAAAGGTTATAGTCTGTTGAAGTGAGTCATCTGACACCCTTTAAATAAAGCTGTGAACACCAATAGAAGAGTATATGGTCATCAGCAGGATGGACTGTTTGAGTGTCGCTTTGGAGACCCCTGCAGACACACAGCTATGCTGTCCCCAGGCTTGTCATCATTGACATTGCAGAGGCAGTTCTTGGAGAATGTACCTCCCCCCAACCCAAAGAAGCAGTCCTCAATAATGCCATCTTTGTTTCAGCAGAACATCAATGACCTTGTTCTGTGCCAGGTCCAAGTTGAGGGGAAAGGAGGGAACGGCCAGCTGTGAAAAGATCAATTTGTTTCGAATCCATTCTTTCTTACCATCCAGAGGCTGGCTCTCCACCTTGGCTACTTCCATCAGGGACAGATGCCAAGTAGGGCATAGACTAAGGAAACGCCCCCAGTTCCCATGAAGCAAGAGCATTCAGCCTTCTGCCCAGAGCCTGCAGCGTAGCCATCACCCAGCTGTACTGCTTCGGGGAGACACAGGTTGGGGTAGCCAAGAGGGATGCCTGAGTCTAATTCAAGACTATATTCAAATTCCCCTCTAATCTGCATTTGAATATACCCAGTGTTGGCCTGATGTGGGAGAGCCAGCACTCCCATATGCCATAATTGGGAGTGTAAATTGGTGAAACCTCTTCGGAGCCCATTTGGCAGTATCTGAGGGAATTGGAAGCTTTGTTGTAGCCAGTCCACTTCTCGAAATGCACCCTTTAGGTAAATTCTCAGAAGTACACCAACATGAATGCATGAGGTTCTTTATTGCAGCACTGTTTGCATTAGCAAAGGTCTGGAATCAACTGAATATTATGCTGTAGCTAAAAAAGAAAGAGAGAAAGAAAGAAAGAAAGAAAGGAAGGAAGGAAGGAAGAAAAGTGAGGCACATGTGTGTAGATAAAAACAGAATACACAGAAAGATGTCCAAAAGAAAAAGGAGGAAAAACAATATGCAACTTTGTTCATGTGGCAAAATCCACCTGTTATGTATAAAGTTAACTCTCTATCAATGTACGTGTCTTGCTGTACTTCTACTGACACCTCTATCCAGTCCTACTCTAGTACCAAGATTCAATAATACTCACATGACAAAAGGGTTCATATAGGGCCCTAGAGGTATGAAGATGCTAGGAATGAATGGGTACCAATGGGAAGAGAATGAAGCCTTCAAAGCCTCTACTAACGCCAGTCTGTAGATCTGTTTTCCTGGGCCAGGATGAGGTAGAATCAATAACCAGATGAGTACTGAGTTGCATACCCAGTCTATGATTTTTCCTGAGCTCCATCTGAATAGGAAACTAAGACCATCCTCCTAGTGGTTTCAGTTTTTCAGTCTCTTACTAATGGATGACCCATTTCTTTCTTTCAGCAAATAGCACAGAGAGCAAATGTGAAGGAGCCTAAAAGCTCCCTAAAAGAAAGGACAGTTTATATTTCCATAGTCAGAATTCGCTTCCTTTCAACTCTAAAAAAAACACCCCAAAATTTTCAGGAGTAAATGTTATCAAATGTACAATGAACACCAAATGTTTAAGAAAAATAAGTAATTCTTCCCAACCTGCCACTAATGAGCTGTGGAATTTTGATTGAGCTTCTTGTTCTCCCTGTGGTCCATGTGATATGGACTCTGTGTGCTTGGACTAGCTCAAAAATGGCAGATACAAACACCTGTGCCATTTCTCTCCCTGCATCCCCTGGCAGTCATGACTAATCAATCACAACACTATTTCCCACAGACCCCCGGTGATTCTTCTCTGAATCTTTCTTCCTATAGAACTCTAAGAGGCAACTAATAATGAATCCAAGTTGATATAAAAGATAACACTTGTCTTCTCCAGATGAGATGATCTCTGAAGTTTATTCCCCATTGAACATTCTGTTTCCATAATTCAAGGATTCACCTGAATCCCAGCTCATTCATGAAGTCAACCTGAAAAAAAAAAAAAAGAATATTTTCCATTTCTGAGTTGTACGATCTAGTCCCTGTAAGTCAACATGAACTTGATTGACTTCTGGCCACTTTGCAGTGTTCTGTCATTGTCATTACCTGTACAACCATTCCGCCTCTCTAGGGAGACAATTTAATTACAGCAATTTTCAAACTGCTGTGCAATGAACACCCAGAGGTACTCAAGAGTGTTTAAAGGGATCCAGTTGGGAGGGAGTTTTAAGGGAACTTTCAGATTCTCAAGTTTCATCTGCACTGTTCCGAAATGTAAGCGTAAAGACTGTCCTCTTCATAAATGCCTTTCTCCCACTTTACAAGAGGAAGCCATAACTCTCACTCCTCTTGAGTTCCTTGGGGTATAGAAATCTCCTGGGGATCAGAGTTACAATTCAAAATTTTATTGTAACTGTTGAGAAAGTGAGTGACTAATGATCCAGTAACAGATGACTCTGCCAGTGAGATGACTTCTGATGCTTTGGTTACAACAAAACTGAAAGGGAACCTAATTTAAAATGTCAATTGAGAAATCATTAAAAATGCTGTTTTGGATGATTATCCCTCTGTGATTTTGTCAAGCAACATGGGAGGAAATTATAGGAAAAGTCCTTTTTTTCTCATTCAGTTGTTTCTGTGAATGAATTTCTCAGTGCTTACAACCAAAAAAATGAAAACAGGACAAAGAATTTATATAATACCATCTCATGCTAGCAACAATAAGTATTCCTCTACAGACCTAATTGAAAAAAATATCTCATTCAGAGAAGAATTTTCAATAAAACTTTGTTTTATGTCATATTTATCAAAATTATAGTAAATGTATAGTAGATTGATCAGTTGACATACTAACAATTGTTATGATAATTCAGTTCAGAAGAAATTGTTTTATGCTAGAACTTCATACTTACAGAACATTAAAGAAATTTTATTATGAATTTATATGCATGTTTTGTTTCAGAGGAATGTGATAATATCAATAAAAGACTTTCAAGTATAAAAATATACCATATTAGGATAAGCTCCTATGGAGGAAACAGAATGGAAATACACATTTAATGAGAAAAAGGAACTATGTAAGTTTTCTACTGTTAAAGAAAGATCTTATTCATACATTTCTTAATGGGTAAATGGTGGTATTAAATCACTGTGGAATTTAGACTTCATTAAAAAAGTGATCAGACCGTTTTATTTTTAAATCACTATATTTTCAATATACCTGAAGTTATATGTATATGCTTTGTAACTATTTAAACACACAATAAAACACTTGTCAATTTACAAAGGTATATAGTTTTTCTGAGATGACTTTAGAGGATACAAAAGCAAACTCTTGAAGACCACTGTATTTTACCAGTGAATTCTCTTCAACAAATACAATAGGCGAGACCAAAGGGTAGGTGTTCAAGGCAATCACATGTGCTGATAAAATAACCTGTGTAAAGGATAACCCATTTTCTAAGCATAAATGTTATCTGTCAAGTTGGGCTGAGATTAGACTAGGCTTGGTGCTTGTCAGCCCCACCCCAGTATCCCTAACCCTGAACCCAGGCTACCCTTTGTAACATGGTGCCCTGACTTGCAAAAGGAAACTGAAAGATTTTTAAATCTTGGATCTTTATTGAGAAGATAAAAAAAAAAAACCCCTCTGATTTTAAATTACAGTGCACAATGCTGGTGCCTTGGAATCAATGCCTTATCAAGGGAAAACAAGCAAAGCAATCAATATTTGTATCATTGCCTGAGATACACTATTCTTGTTGGTCAATTCCAGATGCTCTTCATTTTGGACAGTTTGCTGAGCTAGGGTAAAGGCAAGGAGAGGGTAAGAGGTGGGAGGAAGCAGTTGTCTACCTACTGTTGCTTCAGTTTTCAGTGGGGTCTATTCATCCATTGACTCCTTACCTACTCTGTGCCAAGTTCTAGTTTAGGATGTGGGATTTCTGAGGCCAACAAGACACAGGTTCTGCTCTTGAAAATCTCATTGTTTACTAAAGTAAAGACAAACTCATGAACAAATAATTCAGATACTCTGTAATAAGTGTCATATTAGAAGAACTACCAAGAGAAGATGGGGTGACCAGTTCTTCAAGAGAGAAGAAGTAAGTGAGAAGTAGGGGCAACCCCAGCAGAAGGCACAGCACACACTTTGACATAGAAACATGTATAATCATGATAGTTGAAGAAAGGAAAGTATATTGGGGCTAAGTCAGAGGGAAGAATCAGAATTTAAGAGGTGGGACAGGAGATAAACCAGTTGGGGATAGAGCATAGGAGCCTTGAAAGTCCTACTGAGGCATTTAGAGTTTGAACTTGATACTTAGAGCAATGGGAAAAAGCATGACTAAATCAAAATTTTAGGATGATTTTTCTGAATGGCCATAGGTTAGGAGATGTGAAAAATGTCTAGCCCCACACCCGGCACTGAATACAAACAGATTCTTTAAAAAAAAAAAAAAAAAAGCAAACAAAAAAAAACATAGTTGACCTCGCAACTCTTTTTTCTCCCTTGAAAAAAAGAAGGCTCTGAATCCATGACACACAGTGCATCCAGGAAATATTTTATACTGACATGAAGAGGAAATGAACCAAGAATAAGGTAAGAATTATTCATTTGTTTAATCAGTATTTATCAGGGGCTTATTCCCTTGTATATGAGTCTACCTATTTTTTTTTCCTCTATAACAAATTTGTCAGGTAGAAACTATGAACCCCACTTACTAATGAGGACACTGAGTCACAGATGGGTTAAGTAACTTGCCCAAGGTTGTACAGTAATAAGACTTAGATTATCTACCAACCCAGGCAGTCTGGCATATGTGCGCTTAACCAGTGTGCCGTCCCCCTTTAAGTAGCAAGAGTACTCTTTTACTGTTCAGGACTGTGAGAATAAAAACACACCAAACCAATGGGGAGAGCTCCCCTAGAGAAGAATTTGGCCTCTCCTTGGCTCCATTTCAAGTGATGGGGTTGCAGGTGCGTGCGTGCTCATGGGCCAAATCTGGAGATGAATGGAACGTGGTCGCCGTGTCCTGCTGCAGCCAGGCTCACTGAGGAGTCCTTTTGCTGCCTCCGCCTCTATTCCTGAGCTGGAACTCTCAGGCCCAGAAAGTGGTCAGCCCTCCTCATTCTTCCCCTAATCCCATTTCAGTGAGTGCTTCTCCATCTCTGTGCACCCCTCCATTCAGGATACGGCTTCAATGCCCACATCTGGTCAGTCACCAAACCCTGGCAAACAGGTCTCTAATATCACTAAAACCTTCCCACTCCTCTCCATCCCCTCAGCTCCCACCCTGGCCCAGACCACCGTCAACTCCTGTTGAAATGACAACAACGACAGGCCCTCACTGGACCGACTCCGGTTTGCCTTCTTCTTAACTCTGCTTCCCGCTGCAGCCAGGATGATATTTCCAAAGCATGAATCTATCCTTGTCTCTGCCCTCTGGACGCCCCGGAATGGCCTCCCTTCACCTACCTAGAGGAGAAGAGTTTGAAATCCTGCCCATGGCTCGCGAGGTCCTGAGTGAGAACCTGCCCACCTGGCCCCTCTCACCAGCCCGACCCCCAGCACTCCCTCTGCCCCCCACCCTCACTCCACTGACATTCCCAAAATGCCGTGTGCTCTTTCTCATCTCCCACTCCCGCTCCCCGCCCCCCGCTTTCCCTTTCCTCCATAACTCTAAATCATACACGAAATTCTGTTCAGGTGTGACTCTCTCTAGCAAGACTTTCCCCCCACTCCTACCTGTCTAGGTCCTCTACTCGCTCTGTGATGGCACTTGTCCCACTGGACTATAATTGTCATTTTACTTGTCTTCTCTTGCGGGCTATAGGCCTCATCAGGGCAAGCCTCCCAGTTCACCCAAATTCTTCACTGCCCAGAACAGTGCTAAACACAAGCAATCAGTAAATATGTATTAAGTAAATGAATAAGTGTCCTCATTATTTTCTTCACCTCCTAATGGAGGCAATATATGCTCTCATAATAGATGCCGTGTGTTTGCAAAGAGACTGACTACAAAGTTAAATAAACTTGAACATTGTCTCTAACTCCTCAGGGCCACCCCAGCCTCCATCTCCCAGGGACAGTAAAGATGGCTTCACCCTCTCTGTGGGAGCACATTCGCGTCCAGAGGGGCACCAATTCATCCAGCTAATTGGGAACAGGAGCTAACAAACTCCCTCTGCAGTTTTAAAGGTCTGAACCGGCCTCCTGACCATGTCTGAGAACATGATGAATTTTTCACACAGCTTTTCCAAAAACAGAAAGGAATCCACTCCAAGATCTGCAAAAGAAGAATTCCTGTAACATTTCCTTTTGCGGGAGGGAGGGTTCCAATACAGTGGGCCCCACACTGCTGAGTGGAAACCATTCTCTCACTCACTTCTCCTTCTCCCTACCACACACACACGCACATACACTTAAAAGCAGATGTTTGAAGACTTTCTAAAATCAAGGAATGACCCAAAAAAAGGTTGTGTTTCATAAGATGTTTCTAGGGAAAGAGACATAGGGCTCGCTAAAGGTCAAGAAACAAGATGAAAAGGGGCAGATGCCCAGGCCCTTCCCATGTTGTGACATATGACCATCTGGGAGAAGTTTTTACAAATCTGATCCTAAAATATACGCAGACGTCACTGCGCATTCTTTCTCTCATGATGAAGCACAGAACAATACAAGTCCTATGGTAAATGCCTGTGGCAGAATCCCAAGATATTTAATGCTGCGGCTCCTTGGTTACATCACTGCAGAGCTTTCCTAAGATTTTATTTCTTATACATAAAATGAGCCTTGGATGAATATTGCATTCGTTGGGTAGGGCAGGAAAGAATTCCAAAGATCTCAAGAAAAAAAACTTATTTTGTTTCTACCGTTTTCAGGGAATGATTATGTCATGCTGGTGGAGTACATGGAGCTAGACAAAGGCACATTTTTTAAGCCCGCCAGGAGCTTAACATCTAGGAATTTTTATTAACTCATTTTTAATATGGAACTAGTAATATCTGCCCCCAGTCAATTTGAGAAGATTCCATGAAATAGAATGTGTAAGACGGTTATAACCCAGTGCCTGGCACATGTAGGCTCATAATAAATGTCATTCATTTTATAGTCTCATGAGAAAGGCACATATGGAAGCAATTATTTAAGACCCAAGGCAAAGAGGGCAATCAAGGAATAGAGGCACAACTGAAATATTTAGAGGCATTCTGAGCTAAATACTGAGGAATGAGCAGGTGGCATTTGGGTTGTGCATTAGAGGATGAAGTGGCATTTTAGATAAGATGAAAAGGCTGTTTTCCCAGAAGTTCGTGTAACTGAAGTGTATCACTTGAGTGTGGAAGGAAACACTTCCTGGCTCATTGAGTTACTATTGTGTCATTTGTTAACATTATCAAATCTTTTCCATGTGGCTCTGCTTCCTATCCAAAAATAGATCACAAACAAGAAACTGAGATTCTAGTTCCCATCACATCCTCATAATCTGTCTCTTTTTCACACTCAACTGTAAGCTTTTCAAGAGCCGGGACTGGCTGCTTAGGCTCCCGCTGACTAGCATTATATATAGGATTCTCAAATAAGTGATGTGATATAAATAAATCAATGAATTGCTTACAACATGGGCAGATTCACGTGGACCAGATATCTCTTATTTCAGCACCCAGGCAAGTACTGCTCACCACCTTGTCCCTAGCGCCTCATTGTCACCAGGTAGAAAGAATTGGTCATCAACTGAAAAGTGAGATCTGAGAAACACAGTCAGACCTGTTACTCACCAAAATTTTCCTCCCATCTCTGACCATCTCCACCAAATTCAAGCACAAGCTTCAGAGATCCCCAGTGTGGAAGGGACTATCTAGCTATTCCTAAAACTCATTTTCTCACTTCCTGAGGTGCGCCCAGATAAACTGTGTTTCCTCGCTTTCCTTGCAGTAGAGTGTGACCGTGCAGTTGGGTTCTAGCCAGTGGACTATCACCACTACATTTGTCTATAATCCCACCCATGCATCCCTCCTTGCTCTCTGCTTCCGCTGGTTTTTTGCAGGTAAACCCAGTCTCTATGGAGTCCAAGATGGTAGAGCCATCAGATGGAAAAATTCTCGTATCATTGGTTGAAGGAGAGCCAACCCCCTAGCAAGGCTTTACATGAGCAAGATACAACCTATTCTGTTACGCCACCAAAATTTTGCATGTGTGTTTTCTATTACAACAACTATTGCTACCCCAATAAATATACCTTCGATTTCCACATGTGTCACCCTTGATCCCATGACACTATTCAAAGGATTCTGAGAGGATGGCCACAATGAGAACAGGCAACACCTGGAGCTTGAGGCCGATGGCGGCAACAGCATGGCCAAGTGAAAAATCCATGCCCAGGTGAGAGGCGGGAGGCACTAGGAACTAATTTCACCTGTTTGCTAAATAGCAATGCTAAGAGAAGATTTAGATCCTTCCATCATTCCTCAGTGCCTGGGAGGTCTTAGATTACCCATGCTTTCCACAAAGGATTAGCTCTCTGCTCTCCGGTGAAAGGCATCTAGATTAGTGGTTAAGACCCAGACCTCAAAAGAAAGTAAGACATGGGTTGGAATCCTGGCTTTGCCACTTAGTAGCTCTTGCTCTTGGGTGATCCAGCTTCGCTCACCCTCTATTATATCAGCTCTCACGTGGAGATGCTAATCTATATGTCACTGTTTTAGAGTTAGTGAGATAATACTTGTTAAACACACAATACGCCGCTTTAATAATATAAACATTCAGTAATTAGTACTTATTCTTACTCTTTCATATGAAATATTACACCCTCAAGATTTCTATCATTTCTATGTTCCTCTTTTTAAAAAATTACCGACGTCTTACCACTTGACCTGATAAGCACAAGAAATACACACAAAAAAACATCTAGTCTCTGCCCTCAGAAGAAGATACCAACATCCTTTTGGCTTTTTTCTATTTCTCAGGTTTCTTAGAACTACAAACAAACCCCTCTCCTGGCCTGTCTTGAGATGAGCTTGGGTTCTGGAAGGTGAAAGTCCAGCCCAGAGAGCTCCAGGCAACTGCAGGTCCCTCAGAGCCAGAGCTGCTGTCTGTGTAATTGGATCTGACCGCAGAGAATGTGACTAAGCGAAAGCCCATCTGCTGTGAGGTTTCCCTGTATTCTCGGTGGGGACTCGGGCAGGATATGAGGTGGCGGCGACGGCGAGGTGATGGTCTGCACGGAAATGGTGAGCTTCCCCACATGTAATGTGTCTCACCGCAGACCTGTGTGGGTCTCCCCCAGCATGACATCATCCTGGAGCTCACCCGAGCACAGGTCCACCTACACTGCTCCCTGCACGTGGCAGGGGACTAGGGCGGTATGCGTGTGCGAGCATGTAGGTGTGTGGTGTGCCTGTGTGTGCATGCGTGTGCATGTGTGTGAACGGCTGGAAGATGTACACCAGGGTTTCTCAGTCTCAGCACTACTGACATATTTGTGCTGGGTAATTTTTTGTAATGGGAGCTGTCCTGTGCATTGTAGGGTATTCTGCAACATCCCTGGCCCCTCCCTACTAGTTACCAGAAGCATCTTCTCCCCTACCAAATTGTGACAGCCAAAAGTGATTCTTTTCATTTCCAAATGCCCCCTGGGGAAAGAAATCCCCACCCCACCCCCCTGTGGAGAACCACTGGCGTAAACCCCAAGTGAAATGAATGAGACCTCTTTTTATTAAAGGCAGGGGAGTTAAATCAGGGGAAAAATAAAATACAGTAACTCTCCAACTTCTTATCTAGTTTGAAAAATGAAGTAAAAGCTGGAGACATAGTTTGTTTGATCGTTTGGATGATATTTGTTCAATTAATAGGAAAATCTAGAAGTAACAATGATCACTAACTATTTGGCACTTTATAGGTCCTAAGCACGGTACTAAGCGCTTTATCTCACTAACTACTAACAGACCTGAATGTAGGCATTCCAGTCCCCGTTTCAGAGACGAAGACACTGAGGATTATAGAGGCAAACAGTCATGCCTAGGAGCCTGCAGTTCATAAGTAACAGGGCTGGGATTTTAACCCAGGTCCTCACGAGTTCAAACTCAGAGCCATTGGGTTATCTTAGTCTGCTATTTTGGAGTTCATATGAAACATTATAAAAATTTCAAAGTCTCTGGCTTAAACCAATGACTATTTAATGAGACTATATGCAACAACAGCCAAGACAGAAGGCGAGTGGGTTTGTGTGGAAGAATCAGACTTTCCATGCCATTACTTAAACAAAACTAACTCACATTTATAAATTAACATGAGATAGTACACAATTAACCCCTAAATTGGTGGTATGTGTTAAAGACATATCGAGTAAATAGTATGCTGAACAGAAAGACTATATTTTAATGACCGCATTTCTAATCATCTGTTCCTGAATGGGGTGGTCAATATACCGTGAGGTTCCTCAGTGAGGACTTGGAGTTGAAAGCATGCTCTTGACATTGGATGCGCCTGATTCTAATCCCAGCTCTGACATTTACGAGCTCTGTGCCTTTCAGCAAAGCACTTTACAGTTGAGAGCCTTAGCTAACCCCTCTGCAAAAAGGAGAGGTAAATACTCACCGGGTAATGGGAACCAATGTAGAGTGTCTCAAAGCCACTTGCCTTTTCTTCCATCACACTCACCACTGTTTGTGACATGCACTTATTTGTGTATTTATGAGTTTAAATGATGTGTCACCCATGAGTCTGAAAGTCCTATGAGACCAGGGACTGCATCTCTTTCATTCACTCCTTCTGCAGCACCTAACATAGCACTTGGCATATAGTAGACACTCATTTAAAATATGCTGAGTGAATATAAAATATTAATGTGCTCCCCCCCACCACCCCAATCTTGGCATTTTCTTCTAAGATAATGAGTTTCCTGACACTGGAAGTATTTGAGCAATGGAAAAATTAGATTCTCTGTCCCTCTGTGTCCCTATCACATTGTCCTCTCTCACAGTGATTTTTACTATAGCATATGTCACATTGTTTTGCAATTACCTGTTTCTGTGTCTCTCTCCCCTATGGAGCTATAAACTCCTTCAGAGCTGACAAATCACCTTTTAATCCTTGTGATTTGGTCCCATTTCCTGTACCCAAGCTCTGATACAAGCCTGAGTCCAATAAATATTTGTAAAAACATGAATGATTTAGAGGGCATGCACTGACCAAATTAGAACTCAGACAAAATTGCCACCCTGGTATCTTCCAACTCATCAGATCTAGGCTTCAGCGTCTAATTGCTGCCAATTCTGCTCACACAACCTTTAACAACCAGGAACAAAGGATCACGAGTGTTATTTTTATTGCTCCAGACAGATGTGGACAATCCATAATTCTGAATTGAATTAAATTGACTGTTTATAAAAAAGAAAAATGGTGAGCCAGATTTTTCACATCCAAGCTTGCACTTGAAAGATGATTAGGTTCAACCATTCACGAAACCAATATCTATAGAGTGCTTACTATGTGCCAGCCGTAGTAATGACAGTAAGATGTGGCTGTGCTCCCAGCATCTGCTAGTACAGTATCTGTGTATTCCATCCATATTTATGGAATGAAGAAATGAATAAATATTTGAGTGAAAGAGTTAGTGAAAGTATTATGATGCCCTTTTCCTTGTTCCCCACCCCCACTTTATTAAACAAGGAAAGCAAAGTGGTACAATGTGCTCTTCCAGAAAACACAGTGAAGAAGATCCTGCACAAAATGAAAAGAGGTCTGGGTTCTAATCCCACAAATGATACCAGGCCTCATTTGAGAATAATAATATCAATAGTATCTAGCCATAGTTTTGTTATGAAGGTTAAATGAAGTTAGCATGTGTACATGGTATCCAATACACAGTAAATGCTCAGTTAACACTAGTGATCACCGTTTATAGGACAACCCCAGTGGCAGAAATAAAACTCTCCTCTATGAAGGACCCTTTAGAAAGCAGTCATCCACTCACACTTGCCCACATGTGGACTCAAGAACACCATCCCTTTGCCCCTGCTTCCTGCTCACCTCCCTGGCCCTCTCTCTGAGCCTGAATCTGCACTATGATAGTCAATGTCAGTTTATGACATCTCCTTGAGTGGGTGTCTTCCTGATACACCTAGATTCTACACATAGCTTTAATATCAGCAGAATACCCACAGAAAGGAGAAAGGGATACATTGTTCAACTGTGGCTCCCAGAACTACAGGACTGGGCTACCTCGCTGACCTTCACAAAGACCCTCCCCTACACCAAATGGCCAGTCTATCCATCACAAGAGTGACAGTGGGTGAAGCCACATTATATTTAGCCAAGTTTTGATCTGGAGTTTATCTTTGTCACAGCTTCGGTGATAGTGCTTGGAATGTACTAAGTTGAATTAATATGTAATTGCCGTTTTTATAAGTCAAGTGTAGTCAGTTATCAGCAATTTCATATTAATCACCTATTAGGTTCACGGTGCAAACAAAATCGCAACTTGCTGAAGAGCTAAAGTACTTCCACATCTTTTAAAATCAACCATTTCCTGCTGATTTCTGCTCATTAAACCAGGCTCCCAGAAGGTCTCTCATTGGCAATACTACACTAGCTTACAGGAGTTACTGGCAGAATATACTTCAAAGTGAGTGCTCCTCAGCTGGTCTCCTCCAATGCAGCTGTCTCACTGATTCATCCTGGCCCCTACCCGCTCCTGTCCACAGGGATTATAAAGGCTTCACCATCATTTCCTTATAAAGTATTTCCATGGTTTGGGGAAGGGGGGAGATGGAATCATCTAGCAAGGGCCTCAAACAATGAGTCATGTATCTATACTGAGAGTAGTCCCCATATACCATTCAGCTGCAAGTTGAGTCCAATCCTGGCCTGGACAGGTGTTCCAAAGAATTTAGAAAGCTTTTGACCTTCCCCTACAGAGGCCATTCTCTGAGACAGTCTCTGTAGACTTGTTTGGCAGCTCACTATGGGGCTTCTTTGGTCCCCAGATACAACAGCTCCATCTGATGAGATCAGAGAGCAAAAAGGAAACCAAAAGAAAGCTGAAAAGAGAGGCAGGACTTGTGGATCTTGCACAGAAGCAGGGAGGGAGCGGGGAGCCTGGCGTGTGTCTGCTTACTCTTTTCTGTCACCTTTTCATGTCTGTTCTACCTGAGCAGGAGAACTTCAATCTGTGCGGAGGATTTTCTAAGCAACAAACTCCTCTGATTCTGTGGGTCTTACAGAAATCTAGACAAGTTGCTTCCCCTGTGTGAAACATTGTTCCAAGAATATGCAGAGCTGGAGTTTAGCCTCTGCTGGCCATGATTTTCAGTGTGTGGGCAAAGCAGGCAACTGCTCTGAGCCTCCTTTTCTTATCTCTCATTTGAGCACAATGATCAATGAGCTCTTTTCACTCGACAAAGTGTGCCATGGATGAATCCTTGGAATTATAGATGAGCAGCTACCCAGATAAGCCTGACACTCATTAGGGCCAGGCTGACTGTGGAATGATAAGGATGTAATGTTGAAGTCCAGTTTTACTTCTTTCTCTGGGCCCTATCACTCATCACTGCAAAGCTCCCATATCAAGAGGCCACTTCAAACCAGTCAGGCCAATGGTGGGGGATACAGCTCCCTCTAATTTTTGTTTCTTTCCCTGTCTTCCAGCCAATACCTAAAAGCCATATTAAAGAACCCTCAACAAAAAGGGATTTGGAAATCTAAAGAGATAAAATTACCATTTTAAGGCCCTGTTGTACACAAGACGAAGACATCATCCCATATTTTTTTTCCTTGTATTAGTTTTCCTATAATAAATTACCACAAACTCAGTGGCTTAAAGCAACAGAAATTTATTTTCCTACAGTTCCAAAGAGCAGAATCTGAAATGAGTTTTATTGGGCTAAATTCAAGTTGTCTACTGGGCTGCTTCCTTCTGAAGACTCCAGGGGAGAATTTATTCTTTATCTCTTTCAACTTCTATTAACTGCCTGCATTCCTTGGCTTGCGGCCACATCACTTCAATCTCTGTTCCCGAATCACAGTGCCCTCCCCTCTTCTGCAGTGAAATCTCCCTCTGCCTCCCTCTCATAAGGTCATTTGTGATTGTACTGAGGATGAGCTCCTCATGTCACAGCCCTTAACTTATCACATCTGAAAAGTCTCTTTTGCCATATAACGTGTTCATAGATTCTGAGGGATTGGGATATGGCTAGTCATGCGTAGAGGGCTGTTATTCAGCCTGCCACAGTCCTGTCAACGCTACGGAAGTGAGTGCGCTCACCTTCGTTACACAGAGGGCATTTGAAACATTTCACACACTCACAAATGGCATTGCTGGAATTAAACTGCAGTCTGCCTCGTTTCACATCATGGGCTTCTTTTTTTATACCATTATACCCCATAACCCTGATAAAGTAACACTCTTTATAAATGGTTTCTTTAGTGGAAGCCAAACAGCCCAGTGTTTGACATGTGGAGACTTTCTCCCAAACCATGCACTGGTTACGTGACTTTAAGCAAGTTTCTTGACCTTTCCTCATCTCAGTTTCCTCACCTGTTATATGGGCATAGTCTAAGGTGTGAGGACTAAAATAATATTCATGCTTTGTAATGTTATTAGCAATTATAAGTGTTATATTTGCCACCCTGCTGTTGGAAGTCTGTGAGTAAAGAAGAAGTAGGGGTAAGCCTGCCCAGTCAGGACCAAGGCCAGCCCAGGGTACTTCCCAAGGAGCAAAGTGATACCCATGCCTCTATGATAACAGTCAATCTCTAGGCCCTGCGGTGGGAACTTCTAGCTCTGTGGCAAGTGGTACCATCAAGCTGACTCTGAATAGGAGAGAAATTTCTAGCATCACCTGAAGAAAGAGAATATGGTAAGACTTGGAAAAGAGTGGCAGAACAGGGTCCTGAGAGCCTTCTATTGAAGGGGTAGGCAAACGTAGTTCCCCTTTTCAAAGATTGTTACTGCAATGTCACCCAGATAAATAATCTGTCAACACTAAACAGTCCTTTAGGAAAATATGCATTTCAGTGAGCTCGTACGGGGCGGGGGGGCAGGAGGGAAAAGGGGGAGACATCATGTGCATACCAGGATGGAGGGGAGGAGACTTATGAAGGTTATTTGAGTAATGGAGTAATTGCTACACTCAGTTCCCTCAACCTGGGAATTTCATGCACTGTAACAAAAGGAGTGATATATTCATTATCTGCTTATGCACTTTTATTAACCCTTCTTTTTTTTAGCGAGAATATTTCTGGAACATATCTGAGATTACCACTTTCCATCATTTAAAGATGAGATAATAAATGCCCAGAGTAGAATAAGTGGCCACCATTTTGAGATTACTTAGATGTTGCAAGTATAAACATTTGACTGTCTTTTCTTTGATCCCAAGGAGGACTCCAGGAAGTATTAGTAATTATTGTACCCATTTTAGAAATGAGGACCTATAACAGAGAAGTTAAGTAATTTGCCTAAGATCCCACTCCTTTTCATAACTAGTTAGTGGTTGAATTAGAATGGAAACCATATCCGTGCCAGACAGCTTCACAGTTTCAGCGTGAGCACAGACAGATGTGGACTTTTCACTAAATCCTGCGGACCTAGCGCCCAAAGAAACAAAACCAGAGCCTTTCTTGCTTCAGTAGGTATTTATGCACAAATTCCATAATCATTCAGTGAAGTCTATCTGAGTTCAAAAATGCCATCTTTGCCTTAGGGTAATTGTTGAATTAAATACATAAGGAAGCGCCCACCATAACAAGAAGCAGGGTCTAGAGTCTACAACCTGGGTTTGGATCCTCTTGCTGCCATTTATTAATCATGTGTCTAGGAAAATTGACTTAGTCTCTCTATGTCTCACCACCCCCATCTGAAAAATGGGAATACTATATGGTATAGATAGTGTCTATCCTATGGGCTCATTGTAATGGACTGAAAATACATGCAAACTACTTACTGTGAGTCACTGTTACCTGTCATTGTTCACAAAAAAAAAATCTAAGAAAAACCAAGGAGAGACATCAGAAAAAGGATAAATTATACTTCCTCTCAAGTATCTAACTCAGCTATGGCAAATCGGTCAAAGAAATTCGATCTGCATTGGCTTCAAAGCTTGTGTTCCCTCTCTGACCTGCACTCAGCCCAAGGTGGTTTGATTCACTAGTATTCGTCACTGTGGACCAGTAAATATGACCAAAACTACTTTCTCAGCCCTCTGTAGGGAACGCACAACTCCAGATTTTCTCACTTAGCGTTGGCCGATACTCGTCTTTTGAATTCCCTTTCTTCCCCTTGGCTTCCAGATAAGAAGCAGTCTTTAGAAAGTGTTAGCAGACAAGACAGCCAGGTGGCTTCAACTTCCTTCTCTCCCCTGTTATCCCTGCAGAGCCCAGAAATACTTTACATAGAAGCTGGGACTCCTGCCTTCATAAGCACAGTATGGCTATGCGAAGTGTGAGGTTTCAACTGAGATTTGGTGGGGGCAGGAGGGATCATAATTCATTATTTTAAAAATCTGCATAGGGCATCAGTTTGCTGGGCACTTTCTCTTCCACTCTCTCACTTGGTCTTCGCACCAACTCTGCATGGTACTGGAGGCAGGGATTTTTATCTGTTTCATTAAAGAGAAATCTGAGTTTCAGAGAAGGGACATGATTTTCTCAAGGTAATTCACTTTATAAGCGGTCAAGCTGATTAAACCCAAACTACTTGTGTGTATCTTATGCCTCTTTCACCTTTTCCATCATTCATTCAATCAGCTGGCTGGTCAGTGATCTCATGGGGACATCAATTGACTTCCCAGTGCTTTGGGATGGAAAGTACAGCCCTCATCCTCAAGGAGCGCTCATGGTCCCATTGGGGAAATGGCTGAGTAAATCAGTGATAACGATAAATACTCTAGCCATCTAATCAGTAATTTCAAGAAAGTTTTATTGTTTGCCTCTACAACAGATCTAGGCCATTCTAAAAAACCGTGATATGCCAAAATAACACTCAAAATAATTAACAAGTGGCATGTGAGGAAGTAGATAAAAAGGTACAGTGCCTACCTTCAAAGGGTTTACAATCTAATGAGGTAAACAGGCAGTTTATGCAATGTGCTAAAAATGAAAGTCTGGTACCCTGGCTGGGTGACTCCGTTGGTTGGAGCACTCTCCCATAAACGAAAAGGTTGCTGGTTCAATCCTTGGTCAGAGCATATACCTAGGTCATAGAATCAATTGGTGTTTCTCTCTCACATCGATGTTTCTCTCCCTCTCTCTTCCTCTCACTCTAAAATCAATAAAAACATATCCTAAGGTGAGGATTAAAAAAAAGAGAGTCTGGATAAGCATGGAGGAGAGGCCCTTCTCTCTGAATATAAGGTCATGGAAACTTTCTTAGAACTACTCTGAAGTAAATTGTGAAAAAATAGTATAAAATTAGCCATGTGATGAAGTGGGGGAGGGTTATTTTAAAGACAGTGTATTGAATGTGCAAAGGTTCAGAGGCCTCTGAATTACTTCTTTGAATTTTCTATTTGAAATGTTTAAGTTGCTAAGATCCTTACAGATTGCTCATTCGGTGACCAGGACACTGAGCCAGGCAAGGGAGTGATCTGATGGAAGTCACACAGTCCGTGGACGCAGCATCAGGACTCGACCCAACGTGAAACCAAAGCTCTTTCCATTCTGCCATGCTGACCAGAAAAATCTAATTATTGGTTGATTACACAGCTGATTTGTTTTATTCTATCAGACAGGGAAGCTCCTCTATGTCTTGCCACTCATTCAATGGCCATTGTCATCTTTGAGATTTTTTTTGTTGTTGATGCAAGAAAAGTGAGGAGAGATGGAGAAAAAGAGCACTGAAGAAAGACTAGGGGAACATTCACTCTAAAAAAATGTGTCTGATTGAATGACTAGCCCATTTTGTTGGACCAGAGCTCCTTCACTGCTTTGGGCGAAATTTCTGGCCAATATGGAATCATGTAGGACTTTTGGATGAGAGTTGGCATTAGATGAGTTTCCCAGAAGAAAAGGAGGAGTAGGAGGAGAAGGTTGGGAACAGTGAGGGAGTGGGTAAGCAGAGATGGGAAGCAAGAGGTCCTGTGGAAAGTGATTGACAGGCTTCTCAAAGAAATGACCACTCATCTTTCTCAGAGAGTGCTAGTCCTGGCCAACATGCCACCTACTGGCTGATCTATCTGGGGAAAAAAATGTATGACATTTAAAAGATCTTCAAGGAAATGGAAATGATCTCACCTGAGGTGAACCCCTACACTCCCTCTGGCCTCCAAACCATAGCCTCCACCAGCAACCTGGGAATGAGGATTACAAACAAGCAGCAACAAAACCAGACTTTGGCTGAGAACTCCGTGCAGAGGTGGTGTTTACAAGCATTTACTTTGCTCTCTTACATGGAAAAACACCCTTGCAGTCCTAAGAAGGATGCAACAGAAGAGATCGAAGCCAAGATGTGTGGCCTCTGCCAAACAGGAGGATGAACGGGTATTAATCTCATAAACATTCTTTGTTGTAATGTCTAGTATGATTGGCTTGCTCAGGTCTGACTGTGGTGACTGTCGGCATGAAAAGCAGCCATGGTCACTCTGGGTAAGCCACTTCGCTGGGCCCTCTTTTCTCATCATCTGTGCAATGGATATGTTGGGTACAATAATTTAATTTCCTTCTGATGTTCTGTGGGTAAAAAGAAAGGATTTAATGATAAAGCACAGCATGTCAAACATGTACCCATTCCTCCATTACTTCCTTCATTCAATAAACACTTACTGAGCTTCTGTAATGCCCAAGGCTCTGTGCTAGGCACAGACAAAGCAGGTGTGGTCACTGCCCTCTGGGAGCCTAGAGTGGAGAAGGCAAACTAGACATACATAGGCAATTATACCATCTAGACGCAATAAATGTCCTATCGGAGCTACAAAGTGCTGTGGTGCATGGAAGCGTTCCTTGTGGGAGAAATCTAAGAAGCTCCATGGTGAGGTCAGGTCAGAATTGAATAATAAGGCAGAGGTGGGGGGGGGGTGGATTTTAGGGAGCGTACAGCACTAGCAAAGGTTCAGGTATTAGAGGACACAAGGTAGATGCAGACCCATTTGCCTGGGGCAGCGGCTGCAAATGGTCCAGGAATGGATAGAAACAAGTCCTTGTCTGGGACCCCTTACTCAAAAGCCAAAGTATGACTTAAGATTTCACAGAGGTTTTAGAGAAAAATTCTTTTTATAAGTGGCCTCTTTTAAAGATACATAAATAAAGCTAGTCATCTCTTATGTACGTTACTGAAATATACTTTTGTAATAGTTAATGCTTAACTATATTCTTGTTTGTTTGTTCTATTGGGCTATGTCCTGCTTTGGGGGCCAGCCTGGTCGGTGGCTTTGCTTTCCCTGTGACTGGCTAAGACCTGGTAGCAGGCCCTAATCAATGATTGTGGAATACTACAAGGGCGGAGGGTCCGGGTTGGGACATTCCCAGAGGAGACTATATCTACCACTCAAGTTGTCCAACGTGCTTTTTATCTCATTTAAAACACACATAGTTGTAAATACATATTGATTGTATAATATGTATAGATGTATTCTATGTGCCATGTGACATAGTTTATATTTCTAATAATTTATTTTTATTGTATTTTTCCATTACCATTTATCCCCCTTACACCCTCTCCCACCTCTACCCATCCCCCTCACCCCACAAAATCACCACATTGTTGTCCCAGTCCTTGAGTTCTTTTTCTTTTTTGCTTGATCCTCCCATGCCCCCAACCACCCACCAGAGCAGTCAGCCTGCTCTGTATCTACGACTGTCTCTATTTTGCACATTCAGTTTGTTCATTACATTCCACATATGAGTGAAATCATATAGTACTTGCCTTTCTCTAACTGGCTTACTTCACTTAACATAATGTTCTCCAGGTCCATCCTCCCTCCAGGTCCACTCTCTTCTCCCTCTGTCAGAACCCAGGGGAGTGGCTGCAAGTGAAATTTTGTTCATTATCCCTTTAAGCGGGGGCGGGGGCGGGGTGGGGGTGGGGGTCTGTGTCTCTAACCATTTCTCCCTGGCAGACAGGAACCTCACTGCTTTGCACCACTGGATGTTAAGTGGGTTCCTTTTCCAGTTCAGTACTCCATGCTAGGGAGCCCGGCTTGGGGTTTAGACCCCATACTTCTCAGGGTGATCCCCGCCCCCCGGCTGCTGAAATATCCCTCTGGGACAGCTGCCACCTTCTTGGGAACCCAGGCAGCCCTCTCGTGCCTCTGCACTCCCTACCAGTCTAAGTATAGTGACATGGTTTCTTCAGTAAGTCCCTGTATATAAGCCTTCTTTCCAGCTAGTCTTCAGTTGCTTATTAAGGATGCTTTTCCCATAATTTAGTTGTAATTCCAGTTGTTCCTGGGAGGAGGTTAATGTAGCTTCTACCTACTCCACCACCATCTTGGATCTATAGATACAATTCCAGTATTTTATTACTTAATCCAGGAGATCAACTTGATGGACACTGGAAAGCCGAGAGGCATTCACCGCTGGTTCAAAGACACAGCCTTGTGCTACTGCAATATGCTTGGCTAAAACACAGAATTAAAAACTTCCAAAACAAATAACATTTGAATTAGCCAAAATGGTTCAAAAGTTCAAGTGAGCTCTTTTTATGACATGACTATGTATGGGCTTTTTTGCTGTCTGGGATGGTCACTGAAGCAGAGAATCCTAGAATTCTAGAGACAGAATGACCACAGAGATAATGTTGCCCCGCTTTTTTCAGATGGGGAAACTGAGGTCCACAGCAATTAAAAATCACAGGTGTGAAGATGATATCATTCAATATTTAAAATAGGTGGCTAACTATAACTTCTGCTATTAATAGTCAATAAAAAAAATCAAGGATCTCTGCATTTGCTCTATGAAATAAAGACATATCTTCCGTATTCAAATAGGGCAGTGATTTTTATACAAAGTGTTATAATCTAATAGGGCATAAAACATCATTTAAATATCAGTTTACTGCGTTCCTGGGCATTGAAGTATAACAGTAAGATTAGGGAGCCCAGCCCTGGCTGTTGTGGCTCAGTGGACTGCATACCGGCCAATGACCCTAAAAGTTACTGGTTTGGTTCCTGGGCAGGGCCCACGCTTGGGTTGCAGGCCAGTCCCCAGCTGGGGCATGCAAGAGGCAACCAGTTGATGTTTCTCTCCCTCTCTTTCTCCCTCCCTCCCCTCTCTAAAAATAAACAAATAAAATCTTTTTTAAAAAATTAGGGAGTCCAGTGTTACAATCTGACTGCTACCCAGACGCATTCCCTTAGCGGAGTCCCATTACTTTTCTGAACCTCAGTTTCTTTGTCCATGAAAAGGGTCAGACAGCACTTGTGCCTACATGGTGCTTGGAAGGATGTCATGAAACAATGTCAATAAGGCACCTTGCACAGCACCTAACATAGACCTAACAAAAGAGGGCCCAGCGGTAGCTACAGGTCCCATGATGCATTATTTTCCTCCACTGTCACAAAACTACTATGTGTCGTGACAAGCTCAAGCCTGAGTGCTGTGCCCTGGCTCCTTCCCCACTCCCTCAGACGCCTGTGTGTGCCCTGAGGACACTCGGTGCATGCTAACCAACACTCTCAGGGCTGACTCACAGCCTGGAAGCCACCCATGGCAGGCAGCAAACATGCAGCTCATGATGTCTCAGAGGCTAAGCTGTTACTGGAGGGAGCAGGATTTTGCCACCCAAAATACGTCTCTTTAGCATGAGGAATATTTTAGGCTGATTATTTTTAAGAAACAAAAGGCTCAGGAAGGGCTTTTTTTTTTTTCTTTCTTTTCGTTACCTCCCCCTTAATTACCTAAAAGAATTTAAAGGACCTGGCCCAGGAGAAGCACCATCACCAGAGATACCTGTGAAGAATATGGGGGCAGGGCTTGGAGACCAAAGTTCTCTCTGTGTCCCATTGTCTCTGTGTGGCCCAGGAAATATCTGTATTTTCACCTCCACGTGATTTGCTGTCCTCTCTTTGGAAGCCCCACTCCTGCCCCTTCGCCTTAGTTCAGAACGGCACAGACTCCCCACTGCCTGACCATCTGCGGGACTCGAACCCCCGTATATACAAAATTAAATTTTATTTTCTCCTGTTAATCCAGCTCATGCCAATTTAATTCTAAAGCCAGGCAGAAAAACCTGGGGGTAGAGAGAATTTTTCCTCCCCTGACATTCCCATTTATTTATTTATTTATTTATTTATTTATTTGTTTATTTATTTATTTTTGCCTTTCAGCATGGAGAAGAACCTCAGAGAATGTCCCCCAGGGGATACAGCTTAGAAGCCAGGACCAGGCTCAGGGCACAACAGTGTCAAAAAGCTGCTCCCTGTAGGGCACTAGGAGCGAGGACAAAGCAGCCTCCAGGCAGCTGGGCATGGACGGCTGTGTCCCACAGGAGAGAAGAGGGACCAATCTGTGCTCCCTGCACTGTCCCCACCTGCTGAGGACTAATCCCTGGTTATCTGTCTGCTGGCCCAGAGAAACCCAAAACTCCCCAGGCCTTTGAAAGGCTTTATCTCCTCTTTCCAGGAACTCATTTGCTTTCTCAAAGGTGCCACTGAGCAGCTGCTGCCCAGAGCCCAGGCGAGCCCCAGTCACGTTTCCAGGCTGCCTAGGTGCAGAGCCAGCCCCGCGATCCTGCTCCCTCTCCCTCCCTGGGCTTCTGTCTCATAATTAGAAAATCCGTTTGGGGAGCAAAGCAAAAATCACACATCACAAACAGCTGCTCTGAGTCGGGGGTGGAGGCGGGGGTGGGGGGAGCGGGAAGTCCGACTTTCGCCATAAATTGTATGCAAATAGGTTCTTTTCCTGGAAGAGAGCAGGCAGTGAGAGCGTCTGTCATGAGCTAACCCTGTACCTCCGCTGGGAGGGCTGTTCCTTTAATTCGCCAACTGAAAAAGTGGGAAAGGATGTCTGGAGGCGAGGCGTCCCATTACAGAGGAAGGAGCTCACTATATAAGCCAGCCAAAGCTGGCTGCACTGGCCACAGCCTGCCTACTGTCCCACGCTCTCCCGCGCAGACACACACACACAGCCCCTCCTCCGGGACAGACAGCGCGGGGTGGTGTGTCTCCGGGGGGCAGTGCACCTGGGAGTCCCGCTGCTGTTGCCGCTCACTTCCAGGTACTGAGTCCATGGAGCTGGTTCATTCAAGGATCTAGGGCTTTTCCAACTCCGGAAAGGTAAGTCTGTTTCACCCCGATCACGAGAGATCATTATAACATACTGTTAGCCTTCCTAGTACCAAAATGGGTTGCATTTTCATTAAGCACAAAACTTTTACTTGGTCTGCGCCGCTAGGATCTGGGTGCACCTGGACTGTTTTCTTTTTGCTCCCTCCCAGTCTTGGAGAGTTTTGTCTGTTTGTTCTAGTTCTATGAATAGTTACACATGCAAGGAACTTTCTGTAAAAACAAAAAAGAAAGTTTTTATCTGTGCCGTTCTTCAGAGGGAAAAATAAGAATATTCGCTTAACTCCCTGCCTGGCTGATTCACCTGTGAATCTTTTTGCAAGGGTTAGGGAAGTGGAGTTTGCAAAGTGCAGTGTGCTCGGAGCCTCACTCTGGGTGGGATGGGGGACCCCGACAGAGGATTGTCCTGGAGAGGACAGCAAAAATTTACATCTAAACCGCCCTTACCTTACAGTTTTCAATGTGGTTATCTATCCCCTCATTTCACAACATCCACTTTGTGGTCAGACATAGAAAGGGATGAGGGCTGGGGACAGGAATCAGAAGGTGACACCTAGGGCCAGGTGACGACCGCAGGCTACGAGGCCGGAGCGAGGCCAGAGCACTGGACACCAGCCTATCCTGTAGGGCGGGGTCTCCCTGTGGATGCCTCCTGATTCACTGATCCTTGCGCTGAGTACCTGGGCATGTTTGCGGTGCTTAGAGCCAGCAGGATCTCATGTCTTTCTAGAACCATCTCTCCCTCCTCACCTCTCAATGCAGAAAGCCCTAGGAAGCAAATGTTCCCAGGGATGGGAATTCTAAATCCCTCGGCTGACTGTGGAAGGAACACAGGGGTTCCCCTCTCTCATGGGAGCTGCAGGGGATTAAGAGTTTAGGTTTTGAAGCTGGGGATCCCTTTATTATCCCCGCCACTGCCACGAAACCTGTGACCCTGATGAAAACACACAACCACAACCTCTAATGAGCCTCAGTTCCCACTTCTCCAAAATGGGCACAATAACTTCTGGTGTCTTTATAAAGCGAAAACGAGTGATTGCTCAACAACTGAAAGTTTGGATCGTTATTGGCACTGCCAAAAACTGCCAGCACCTTGGAAGTTAAAAGAGGCACTTAGCCAACTTTGGATCGTTTCTTGTGCGATCCTCACCCACCTGTCCCACTCCCTGTTATTTCATCTTGCCAGGGCTGAGGTGTCTCACCAGGCTGGCAGGTCAGAGTCTTGGCTGCGTTTTGCCAGCAGGAGGTTGTGTTGGCACAGGTTGGGAGAGTAGGGAGCGCTTAGGGCTGGATGTAAATACCGGGTTCTGACTCTGGAGTGCACAAGGTTTTGAGGTTGGGCGTTTGCAGATTCTAAAGCTGTCAGCCGTGAGGTACGATGCTGCCGGGTAGCGCGGGTGTCTTTGGAAATGCTTTCCATCCAGGGGGAGAGCAAGGCAGGGCGCTCCACTTGAAGAAGGAATACTTTTTTCTCAGGTTTTTGTGGACTCCCCCCTCACTTTCTATGGAGCTTTCCCGTGTGTGCTTGAGAAATGCAACCTGCTGCCCACCCAGCCAGCTTTCCGCCTTGTCCTGCAACAGGACAAGCCCAGCACAGGACTGGGGAGAGGTTTGTTCAGGGCTAGAGAAACCTGCGGAAGTTTGCTGGATTAGGGTGTGTGGAGCCTTTGCGGCAGTTGTGAGTGAGTGCACTTTGACCCTGTGAGTTGCAGGGAGGTGATGGTGTTTGGAGGAAGAAGAGGGCGCATGCTACAAATATTCTCCGATTGGCTTGCACAGTGTGAAATAGATAAAGATTGAAAGGGGTGCCCCCAAACCTAACAGTTGCTAAAGTTTTTTATGCTGCAATTGAAAAGCCTAGTTTCCTTATCTCATTTCCCACTAACTGTTTCTCTAACTCCCAAGAAGTGACTGACCTTTTAGCCCTCATCTTTGCCGTCCATATAAAGAGGGGGACAATCTCAATCTCATACAGCTCTTGCGACACTCAGATGAGATACTACATGGCAAATCCCTAGCACAGCCCCTGGCACATAGTAAGAGCTCAATAAATTGGAGGCTTCTCTTGGTTTTATTGCTTATCAACTTACAAAGACTTGTCAAGACCAATTAATGTTCTAAAATGGTGGTTTCCAAACCTTTTTAGCAGTGAAAATATCCATTAAATGAAACTGAGGGCAAAACCCCAACATGTGGCAGGTAAATATGGGACCGATGGGGTTGCAATTGGGGTGGGGGATCCAAAGCTCACCTTACACCCCTCAGCCTCTGGAGCATTTCCACAGAATCTTGAACTCACAAAACACAATTAAACATCATGAAGCCGGGCGCTGCGTATGTAGGGTGAAAGCCTACACTTTGACAAGGACCTGTGCCCCTCCAAATTGCCAGCTCTGACGGAAGTCAGAGCAGCTTCCCAAGTAGTAAAATTGACAAGAATATATGTGGGAAGTTTAAAATGCTAAATGAAGGATGATCGTTCTAATTAACTTAATGATAACAATAGCTAAAACATGAAGACCCTACTCTCTAACTTAGAGGTCTTTTGTGTATACCATCTCACTAAATAGCCACATGTCTCTGAGAAAGGGACCGTACCTATTAGACAAAGACATAGCTTGAAAAGCAGAGAGAATGAGTGAATTTTCCTGAGTTCTAGGATTCAGAGGGATGGAGCCACTTTTCAGACCCATGTCCCTCTAATCCCCACATCAGAAGCATATTTTGCCATGTACCTGCTGAATGCAGCTGCTTCTTGAACTACCTTTAGAAGAAATAAACTTCCTCTCTGACTAAATCTGCCCCTCCAGCCAGACTGTGGCCACCCATAAATACAGCGGTAGCCTGATCATATAACCAGAATGGAATTTGGAAAGGGAATTCAAGCTGACAGAATGAAAAACACATCCCTCTTAATCCTACCCTTTCTAACGCTCACAAAGAACTCAGCACACGTATTCTCCCCTACCCCGGGGTTTCTCTAGACACACAATCATGCTTTCTCACAAGGAAAAAAAAATCCAGCCAGCTCAAAACACAAGTCCCTCCACGCTGAAGTCATGTCAGTTTGGAATGCTGAAAGTAGGTAACAAATATTTAGTTGACTCTTAATACGCAATCCCTTTGTGATGGTAAAACACTCAAAATAGTTCATGATGCGGATTACATATCACATGTGTGATAGAAGGGTTTGCCTATGGTTTCACATACTTCACAGCCTAATGCTGTAAGTTATGAATGACTAGCTCCATTTTATGACCCCTCCCCCACAAAAAATGAAACTCAGGGAAGTTAAGTGACTCATCTGAGGGTTTTCCATAAGTGAGGAGCAGAGTTGGCTTTAAACCCAAAGCTTCTGACTAAAACCCTCTCCTTTCCACTATGTTGCCTGTCTCCTGGAGTCACTCTGGGCTTACCTCTTACAGAGCCTTAACCGATGCTTGTCTCTCAGTAATTGGCCAAGACAGTAGAGAAGCCCCTGACCAGCATTGCTGTCTATTGATTTTACAGAATAGCCCAGCATATATCATTTTCCATGGTGCTCAGAAAAGGTCAACTCATGGCAGGGTACTTCTCTGCCTGGAAACAGAAAAGTTCAAATTTCAGCCCCGGGAGAGAGAAGAATGACAGGAGAGGTAGCGATGAGGTCATTACTGCTCATTTTCATTGCAGAAAAGTTGGCACACATATTGCCATGTACTACAGGTGGGAGCTGATTGGGAAAGCAGGGCTGTCCCTGTCCCTGTGCCCTCTCTGAAAGCCAGGTGAAACGAGCACCTGCTTCTAAAGGGGCTAATTGGTGTGCAGCCTTGGGGTAGTACACCCCCGCACCATCAGGGAAGGGCTGTAGGCTCTGAGCCACAAACTCTCTTGTAGCCTCAGAGATAAGGGTTAGGGTTCAATCACTTCTCACTTTGAGAAGTTTATAGGGAATCCCCTTGAATCTAATCCCATGCTAGGATGAACACCTTCAACACTTGGAAAACATTAGATGGTGTCTCCTTTCCAAGGAGGAAAACCCCTTCAAATTCCACGCAATAATTGCATCCAAGGCAAAAACAGCAGTGGCCCCCCCTGGGAGAAAAGTCTGTGTTCCTACCAAGTCATAACCTTGGTGACCAGACCTCTTTTTTTTTCAAGTTAAGCCTAGAAATTATTTTTCTGTTTCTTCTTCCCTTATCTCCTAATGCCAGCCTCTCCTTAACTTTAGCAACAACCTAATTCGGCACTTAATTACTCTCTTTGACCCTCCATTAGTGAATAAAAGGAAAATACTCATGCCAAAAGTAGATTATGAATGGAAAATCTCTTCCATGTGTATTTTTAGTCCATTTGTTAGTGAAAATGATAAATAATTATTTTGTGCCAAGTTAGCTCAAATTTTTGAAATTTCCTGAAATTCATAGGCCCTTAAATATGCAGCCATAGTAACACAAATAGCTTTGGTTGGCCCTTTAACCCTCTCCAAACACCCTGTGTCAAGAGCCAGAAACATTTCATAGGCTCTGAGCAGATGGCTTTGCTTCAGAACTACCCACTGATCCACTCTTACCCTGCAGGAGGTGAGTTGGCTGCTACTAACTTCTTACATGAATGAGTCCAAAAAGTTCTTCTAGGAGGGGCCTCAGAGATGATCGTAACAGCTAATGTTTACTGAGTAATCTTCAGGCATTATGCCATTTAATCACCCACCATTGTTTCTGCAAGTATAATTGCCCCTCTCAGTTTAAACATGGGGAATCTGAGGCTGTAAGGATTTAAGTGGCTGCCCCAACACCACACAGATAGTCTGGCTGGAACCAGAACTCAGAGCCAGTTCCAAGTCCCGAGCAAGTGTTTATAACCAGTATGGTAAGCAAGTCATGCTCAGCACCATAATTCTATTCATCTTCTGACACCAGACAGGGCTAGGCACAGCAAAGCTAAGAAAGAGTCAAAAGCTTGTTTTCCAGACCCTAGAATTCTCTTCAGCAGGATGGCCCCTGCTGCGATCTCCAACTTGTTCCTTCAGATTTCGCTTCCTGCGAAAACTAATTAAACAGTGTATGGCGTAATGTGTTTCCTCTTCTGAGCTCTGAGCTGGAGGAGAGTGAAGCCTGGTTCACACTTCATCCGTCCTCCCAGCCTGAGACCGAAAGCAGGGACGCTCATACTAAGCACGTGCTGCCTCAGTGAAGCTGCGTGCCTGGCAGGCGGGCTTCCACACCCGTTTCCTGGTTCCCACAGAGTTCTCTGCCTCTCCGACTGATCCCCATGCATCAGAATTGAGAACGGGCCCCCCCTCCACCTGACTGCATGCTGTTGAGCTCAAATACATCAGCGAGGCAGGAACTGTGTCTGCTGAAGCTCTTCATCTCCAAAGCTACCCGCTGGCAGGTATCAGGCTCTGGGGAGGGTGTTGTCAAAGGACTCTCTGCTGTCCCAGAGGAAATGGAGCCATAGTACAGCACCACTTTGCTTCTTAAGTGAGTTCTGTGATTTATGGAGCATGTACAGGTGCCAGATAAATTTTAACAAAGATACTCATAAATTTATAGATGTATAAAGTAACATTTCTGTGCCTCACTCTCTGATTCTCCAGCAACCATGTATTATTTTACAATGAGTGAACTGAGGCCTAGAAATGCCGTCACCTGCATAAAGTAGAAAGTGGTGGATTAGGGTCCCCCCCAGGGCCTGACTTCTCAAATTGTGCTTTTTTTCACTTGTGCCACTCAACACTCAGGTATGATTCCCATTTTTTCCATAAGAGGTTAGATGCTATGTGTGTGTGTGCGTGTGTGTGTGTGTAAATAAAAAACCTACTGATAGTGACCAGAGCGGGGGAGAGAAGGGAGAGGGAAATAATTCCCCTGGGACAAGGGGCAAGAGAAGGAACACAAATAGAGGACTCCTGGGCATGGACAGTGGGGAGGATTGGCTGTGGGAGTGGGCGTGGGACGGGACAGGTCAGGGGTGGGCGATGGGGAAAACGTGGGACAGCTATAACTGAACAAAAATTTTAAAAAAGAAAGGAGGTTTGAGACAGCAGGCGACTTGCTAGAAAAATATTTACATTTTTAAAGGGTAGTTTGGTACTGAGAGCAAATACTTAACACAAATAAGGGACTTTCCTACAGTGGACTTTCGGTAAAGGGATACTTTGGAAGAATAGGAGCTCAAATTTCATCCCCCAGGTGGGTTCAGAGATAAAACCGTACTAGGTGATGAGGAAAAAAGACAGCAGAGAGTGAATCTGAGTGCAAGACAGTATATTTTTGTTCAAAACTCAGCCTACAATTGCAGCGTAGGGGAACCCTGGCTCATAGCGGTGCACTGGGGAACTTTGCTAGACCTGCCATGCAACACGGACACACGTCACCTCACTGCAGAAGCGACACACTACAGGCTGAACAAGAGAGCCCAGAGCAACAGTGGGCTCCCTGCCAGCCAGAGTGTAGGCACCAAGATACAAAATCCCAACGACAACATCAGTACTCAAATGTGTGAGTGCTTCCAGACAAGGAAGCCAGGACTTTCCACCCAGGGAAGAGGGGCTTGGAGCGACAGAGAGAGGCCACCAGATGGGGTGCTCAGGAAGTCAAATGGGCCCATGTTGGGCAGATGTACCTGCAGTGCTTCCCCAGAGGGGACTGGCCTGCTCTCTGAGGTACCTTTGCTCTGCATCCTGGGATGGTCACACCGAGGTAGCTCGATTCAGAGCTGTCACAGAACAGTGATCTAACTCAGTGATTTCTAACTCATCTCCTGGCACACATAAACTAATCACTAAAATTCTGCAGCACACCAAAAAAAGTGTATTTTTTGCCAATCCTACAAAAAAAAAGTAGATATAATTTTGATTCATTCACACAAGAGGGCTACTGTTGTGTTGACTGTTGTCATTTTTATCTGACAATGACTAAATAGTCAGGTATTGCGCGTTTTAAAAATTCTTGTAGCACACTGGTTGAAAATCACTGATCTGACTTACATGTAGGTTGTTTTAAAAAATCTACCTCAAATGCATAGAGAGTTGAAACCCAAGGGATCATCAATAATCTCTAAGCCAGGGACTTGGGAACTTGTTTAAAAGGTCCCCCTAAGGTGGTTTCTGTGCTGCCATGGAGAGATGGGGAGGCTCAGCCTTGTTTCAGCTACAACACCTCTACTTTTATCTGTTTTGTACACTGAACCTTCTCGTAAAGTGCCATTTAATAAAAGAGTTCTGTAACAACAAAAAAAGGGTTTTGTAAATTGGTGGCCTCATTTAATTCCTCTTATTTTAAGGATGGTGAAACTGAGACATATAGAAAGGAAAAGTTTAAGATTTCATGCTAGTTGGCAACAGGGTCAGGATTGAATCCTAGGTGTTTTGACTCTTGCTCTTAGAAGCCATAGACAATATAAAAATTGTCAGAGTTAATAGATTGTTTAAAAAGGAAACATTAACAGAGTTTTATTGTTTGAATAACTTTGGCACATATGGAGCCAGGAGTCCTCTTTATTAGTTACTTGCTGCTATATAACAAATTACCACAAAACACGGTAGCTTCAGACAACACACATTTTTTGTGTTACAGTTCCTGTAGGTCAAGATTCCAAGCACAGCTCACATGGCTTTTCTACATCATGGTCTCTCATGAGGCTACAATCACAGGGTTGGCCAGGATTGAGGTCTTATCTGAAAGTTCAAGTGGGGAATGATTAGCTTTCAAGCTCACTCATGAGGCTGTTGGGCTGATTCAGTTCCTTCAGGGCTGTTGGATTAAGGGCCTTAGTTCCTTGCTGGCTGTGGGCCCAAGGCGACGCTCACCTCCTTCCACATGAGGCTCTCCAACATTGAATTGCTTCCTCAAAGCCAACAAGAAAGCGAGAGAACCTGCAAGCAAGATGGGTATCACAGTCTCGTGTAGCCTAATAATGCAAGTGACATGCCATCACCTTAGCCATATTTTATATTGGTTATAAGCAAGCCACTAGACCATCCCACACTCAAGGAGCGAGAATTACATGGGATGTGAAAAGTAGGAAGTTTATCATTGGGAACCATCTCAGAATTTGCCTGCCACTGCTACCAACACTCCAATGATTTCTGTCAACTTATCAATGACAAATTTGTCCAACACACCGGCACTTCTGTTGTAAGCAATCAATAATATGGCAGCCACTAAAGGAGGCTGTGTCTTATTTAAGCTTCCTATCCATTTATAAGGGGAAGCCAGGTGTTTTGTATTAAATGTTATAGTTCATTAGGGAACCACGATTCCTCTTGAATATCATGCCAGGGCACAATCTTCCAAGGCAAGGACTTCAATGTATTTCATTCAAAGGCATGACATGCAAAGTGACCAAAACTGAAACTGATCCAGTGTCCTTCTCCCTAACCTATTCCTCTCTTAGCAGATATAATGAAGACTATACTCCAGGATTAATTCTGTCTCCCTTTCCACATTTTTTTCCTACCCTACCATACGCCAAACCTTGTGGACTCTTCTGTCTTGACAACTAAATCACTGCCTCTTCATCCCCTCCATCATCACCCCAATTGGGCTGTGGCATCTCACAGATGAACCACTGCAGCAGTTTCCCCACTGGCTCCCATCTACCAGCCTTGGGCTGTAGAAGGCACATTCCTCCCAAACCTGAAGGTTTTCAAATGGTTCTCTTCTGGCCACAGGAAAAATTCAAATTCTCAGTCTGGTGTTCAGTGTTTTCACTGATATGGCTCCTGGTCTCCAAACAGACCTGTACGTCAGCTATAATTCATGCTCTCCGTACCAACCAACGATTTCATGCTTTGTGTGCCCTCCCAGATGCTATTTCCTCTTTGCTAGAAGGCCCTTTCCTATGCTTTTCACTTACTTACAATCTCCTTTCAAAATTCAGCTCAGGAATCACCTTCTCCAGGTAGACAAGATGACCCTTTGCTGCCATCCCATTCCACCCCATGTATTTCTCTATGATTACTATGTCATTCTGGAATTGCCTGTTCACTCATAAGTCAATGTCTCCTGCCAATGATGTTCTTGAAATGAGAGTTCTATATCCTTTCTATCTGTAATTGAGTACAACTGGAATAAAATTAATTTTCAATAACAGACAGCAGTCTTTGCTGTTTTCCAGATTTGGACTTCTCCTTCCTCACCAGAGTTTGTTTGGAAAGCCCAGACTTTGAAGTTGTTTTCATGCTTGCTTTGCCCTCTAGGCTCTCAGCCGTGTACAGTGATATCACAATATGTGACAGGAGGAAGCCAGCACAGTCTTGGGACAGGAAACCATCTCAGGATACAGATTTCAAGGAATGTCCTTGCTTTCAGAGGTGGCCCCCAGAATCAAAGCAAACCCTGCCTGGGAGTTTGAAAAACCAGGACCAAGGACAGAGGAGACCTGTCTGGGGATTTGAGGCTGAGTCACAAGAGAAAAATCTGGACTTTATGAGAAGGGTCAGTCTACAACTAGTGGAAGGAAGGAAAGGGCTCAAGAAAGGAATGCAGGCAGATATCTCTATCTTAGGACATAGAGAAATTAACAACCCAGAGGAAGGACTGGCTAATAACTAAAAGTATGGCTTTAGCATAAAAAAGTTCTGGGTTCAAGATCTTGCTGTCTGCTTGTTATCTGATCTTGGCCAAGTTACTTCTCCAAGATGTCTCATTTTTCTCCTCTATGTGAAAGGGAAAAGAGTAGCACCTGCTTCATAAGGTTATTGTGACTGTTAAACAATGTAGTGCAAGCGCATTGTGTAGCACAGAAACTGGCACTCAATATAAATGTTGTATTGTCATTGTTGTTACCAGTTGTTGAAATGGTTCTTGGGAGTAACACTCCACTGGACAAGCAGTTCCCAAAAGTGCATACTGTGGAACAGCACACTCATGAGATGCACCTTAAAAAGTGTTCTGTGACCAAAAGAGTTTGAAGAATACTTGACATTGTGTCCTGTTCTTGGAAATTCATAGTTCCTATGTCCACTCAATATATAGCTCTAAGAGCTGGAGACACAGTACAAAACAAGATATGTAAGATATTTTTATTTGTGGAGCTTACCTTATGGTGGAACAAGGTAGACAATGAAGAGGAATCAAATGAAGTTATAGTACAATTTCAGGTAGATATTTGCTAAGAAGAAACATAAAAAACCATAAGGGAATGGGCAATGACGGTGGTATGAGGAGCCCTCTTTTAGACAGTGTGGGACGTGGAGGTAGCATTGAGCAGAGATCTGAATGAAATGAAGAAATGAGTTCTTTAAGCAGTGGCAAGGAATTAGGATTGTATCCTGAGAGTGATTAAAAGCCAATGGGAGTTTTTGGGTAGAAGAATTCATGATCTGAGAAATCCCATAGCTGTTAATCTATTCAGCTTTGTTTTACCCATTATGCCCTCACTTTTTTGACCATAAATAACCTTTTCCACAGGACATCTACCTAATGACATCTTAGGATATAGTCTGGTAAATTCTGCCCTGGAGCACAAGGCTTTGTAGATTTTAAAAGGACTGTAAATTTGCTCCCCTTCATCTAGACCTCCAGTAATAAGCCAAACAAACCATTTGGGCCAAAACAGGCATGCCCAGAGCAGGAAAACCCAGCACTGGAGGTAGAGACAAGCAGGCTGTCACCCTAATTAACATCTCTTTTTGGCTAAGATAATCAATGAGTAGAGCCAGGCTTCAGTAGACTCTGGAACCCCATCTCAGGCCAAAAGAAACTTGCCAACATCTTCCTAGAAGCTAATAAGCACTTGCAAATAGTACGCCTTGGCTTAAGCCTTCTCCAAAGGGGAAGTGTATAAAACTTGAGCTCCCACCAGAAGCTCTGGGAGGAAGACAGAGGTCAAATATTTCAGTGCTTACATGTGGACAGCCACCAGATTGCTGCTGAAGGTCTAGGAAATGCAAGGTGGAGGGGTCTGGGAGGGCTCTAATCCTTCATTTTACCAATCAGTGCTGATTTAAGTTTTCACCTGATATAAACTGCAGGCAGTTGCTTGATGAGTCAACCCAGTGTTGTAGTTAAAACTCCAAAAGCTGGCTCTCCCTCTAAGACCAGTTGCTAATCCTCCCCGAATATCAATTTAACTTCTAATTAGGCATAATAATACCTTTCTCACCAGGTTGCCATGACAAATGACAAGATAAATGATGGCATATATAACAAAAACATCTAGCGTAAGGCTTGGCACAATACAGGTGTATAGTAGGCTCTAACAAAAGGTTACTTTCATTTTTGTCTCGTTCAATCTACATTTGGTTTTATACTAAAGACGAGTTGTCATTTATTAACTAACTACTAGATTCGAGCAAGGGTCACCATGTAATGTGTAGTGGCCTATTTTTGTAAATAAAGTTTTATTGGAACACAGGCTTGCTCATTCATTTATGTTGTGTCAATGGGTACTTCCTCTACGATAGGAAAATTGAGTTGTGACAGAGACCATCTGACTGAAACTTAATATTTGGTATCTGGTCACTTAAAAAAAGTTTACTGACTCCTGCCAGTCAGTGTACTGAATTTATATACACAATTTTCAATCACCAGAACCTAGCAAGTTGGGTATTACTATGCTTATACATATAAAGAGATTGAAATAGAAATATGCATCTAGCAAGTCCTTCTCCAAAAACATGCCAAACTATATACCTGAAGGAAGCATAGAAGAATACTAGAACCATTATTCATTTGTGTGACTCCTCCCACTTTGTCCTTCACTATCTCTCTCAGGCCAAATTTCTTGATTTTCTGCCATATGCTAAATTGAATGAACCTGTCTTATAGGGACTTTCCCCCTTCCATATTTATTTGTTGATTTGTTTTTCTTTTTAATAGTTTATTTTATTATATTTTTCCCATTATCATTTATTCCACTTATACCCTCTTCTACCTCCACCCATCCTCCTCACCTCCACAATTACCACATTATTGTCTGTGTCCATGTGTTCTTCTTTTTTACTCCTTCTACCTCCCAACCCACCCCTAAGAGCTGTCAGCCTTTTTATCTATGAGTCTGCCTATATTTTGCTTGCTAGTTCCATTTGTTCATTAGATTCCACATATGAGTGAAATCATATGGTATTTGTCTTTCTCTGATTGGCTTATTTCACTTATCATAATGTTCTCCAGGTCCTTCCATGCTGTTACAAGGGTTAAAACTCTTCCTTTAAAAAAAAAAAAAAAAACAACCCAACATTTTATTTATTTATTTTTAGAGAGAGGGGAAAGGAGGGTGAAAAAGGAAGAGAACCATCAATGGGTGGTTGCTTCTCATGCACCCCCTACTGGGGACCTGACCTGCCACCCAGGCATGTGCCCTAGACTGGGAATCAAACCAGCAACCCTGGGAATCAAAGCTGCAATGATCTGGCGCTCAATCCACTGAGCCACACCAGCTGAGGCAAAATTTTCTTCTTTATTAAGGCTAAGTAGTATTCCATTGTATAAATGTACTGTAATTGTTTTATCCACTCATGTACTGGTGGACACTCAGGCTGCTTCCAAATCTTGGCTATTGTAAATAATGCTGCAATGAATATATGGTGCATATATTCTTTTGAGTTAGTGTTTCAGTTTTCTTTGGATAAATTCCTAGATGTGCTGGGTCATAAGGCAGTTATATTCCTAATTTTTTGAGGTAACTCCATAGTGTTTTCTACAGTGGCTACACCAATCTGCATTCCACCAATGGTGCAAAAGTGTTCCCCTTTCTCAGGATCCTCATCACCACTTGTTGTTTGTTGATTTATTGGTGACAGCCATTCTGGTAGTTAAGAGGTGATATTCCATTATGGTTTTAATTTGTATTTCTCTGATAATTAGTGACATTGAGCATCTTTTCATATGTCTATTGGCCATCTATATGTCCTTTTTGGAGAAGTACCTATTCAGGTCCTTTGCCCTTTTTTTCATTGAACTGTTTGTGTTTTTTTGTTGGGGTTTTTTTTTGGTGTTCAGTTTTATAAGTTTTTTATAAATTTTGGATACTATGTTTAGCAAATATGTTCTCCCATTCAGTGGGTTGTTTTTATTTTTACTTTGTGGATGGTTTCCTTTGTTGTGCAAAAACTTTTTAGTTTGATGTAGTCCCATTTGTTTATTTTTTATTTTGTTTTCATTGCCTGAGGAGATAATCCATTGCTAAATAACATGTTATTTAGCTGCTGAAATATGCCTCCAGAACTTCAGCTGCCACCCATGGGAGCCCAGCCAGCCCTCTGCACTTCCTACGAGTCTCAATGTGGTGGTGTGGTTTCTTCTGTAAGTCCTTGGTTGTAAGGCTTCTCTCTAGGTAGTCTTCAGCTGGTTATTCAGGATGATTTTTCCATTTAGTTCTAACTTCTGTTTGTTCCTGGGAGAAGGTTATTGTAGCTTCCACCTATTTTACTGCCATCTTGGATCTTATTTATTTGTTCTTATAAATCCATTCTTTCAGAAATCAAAGTTGTAATGTCTAGCCCCTCAGAAATGCTATCGTGCTTTGACTAATTTCTTGAAAGCCATAGGGTTGTTTTTTTTTCCAGACAGTATATAGAATGAGGCCCAATTTTCTAGAAAGAAGAGTAGGTTAAGCTCCCCTGTCTGCTACTTCTTACTTTATCTTTCTCTCACTTACTCACTTTCTCTCCAGGCCAGACACAAGGAGATTTAGCTGTTTCCAGGGACTTTAAAGATTTGCCCAAGACATATAGTACATTTGGCTTTGTGCCTCCCTTCAAGTTAAAAATGTAAATAAAACAGTCATGTACACATCAACTCCCCAACACTATTCTTCCAAGAGGTCTCATTTGAGGAATCTAACAAATCTAACAACTCTACGTACATCAATGATGTTGTATTTACTCTCTGATATTTATTGTATAAATATTTATTGTATAAATATTAGTTCTTTAAATTGAACAATGACTTTTCTTCATAAGTTTGGTATCCCAACTAAATGGCATTTGTGAAGTGTCAGTCACAGGTAAATGTTAAACTCTTTGCTTCAATCTTACTTTAAATTACTAGAGATCCTCCATCCTGAAGCTTCACACTTAGCCACAGACCCCTCATAGGCATATCATTACTACTGTCAATATACAGGGCTGAGCAAGAGTGGATTTACTGTTATAAGTATGCAAAACACCATTTATTTCTGCATTATTATTTATTATTGTATTATTTTCCATATGAATAGCTATAAACCTACTTTTGCCCCACCCTGTATAAGGAGATGAAAAGAGAAAGGATCTAGGGGTTGTTCTCCATTGTGTGCTATCAAACCTAATCCTGTGACATACTTCAAACACAAAATAACCAAGTAAGTTTGGAAAACACTCTATAAACCCTCCCTTTCTTGGAGATTTCCAATGAACACAAACACTTTAAGACCCTGCAAAACCCCAAAAGCTGTGTAATTTGTTTGGTTTCAAAGAGCATTTGGTTTTAAAATAGCAATTGCCAAGGATGTTTAATTAGGAAATTGTTTCCCTTCCATTAATACCTGTCAGCAGGTTGTAGATTACACTTTAGAAAATGCCACTTAAAAAGCTAAATTAATTCAAAGTCAAGAGTTAGAAATATCTCTATATTTCAGGCTTATGTGCAGCTCTTCCTGCTCTCTTTGCAAGTCATGGCTAATATTTATTCTGGACCCTGATCACGGGGTCCTTTTGAAGTTAGTCCTAACTTGGTCACACAAAACCACCCGTTAACATCATTAAAGGACAGCAGCAAGGCTGGTGGGTAGGAAAGAGGCCTCTGGCTCATGAATCAATCCACCAGAATTCCATTCCTCTTCCCCCTTTCTAGACACATGACCTTGGGCTGTGTGAGCCTCCATTTCCTCATCTGTAAACTGGGAAAAGTAAAGGCAGCTCCCTCAGAGGTCTCGGAGAGGATTCAATGAGATAATCCACGTTAGATCCCTGGCACAGGTGTGTTCAATCAATGTTAGCTATTACTGCAGCATTCAAATGGCCTCCTTTTGCAAAAGAAAATGTAGATGATGAAAGTATGGCTGCCTTGCCTGGGATCACACAAATCAGTTACTGGCGTAGTCTTAGCTTTCCCCAAAAGTCCAGTTTCCCTCTTCCAGTCAGCTTTTATCAAAATGCATCATACTTTATTGAACTTGATCCATACAGGCCTTTATAATTGTTGATGACTCCATCTGGCTCCCTCTGACAGAGGCCTCAGTCAAGCAGCATTCCATTCACTGGAATAACAGCGCATTCAGTTGGAAACGATTGCCAAAGCTATCTAATTTTGCTATGCTGAATATTTGGCACACACATCAACCCTCCCAGCTTCTGTACCCATGGCAGACATTGCTAATCCATCACAACATTTCCCCCTCTGGAGTCCAAACATGGACAAAGAATCTTTCTGAACAAAGCTCTAGGAGCCATATCAGCTAAGTGAAGTTGATACATGAACTGAAACTTAATTGTCATCCTTAACCAACCTAACCTCTTAACCAATACATGAACCTCTACAATATTATGGTCTATTTTTAAAAATGTAGTTGATGTTGCAGAGCATCCTCATAGGGGAGGACAAGAAGGGAAAGGAGAGAAAAAGAAAATAGACACTAATGTTTAGTTAGCATTCGTTGTTAATATTCCAGGCTTATATAATCCATCATCCCATTCACTGTTTCCAGCAACCCTGGAGAGATCTCTATTTTACAGGTGAAGAAGCCATAGTTCAGAAAAGTCACAGGACTTTGTCCAAGGGAGGTAAACAGAATTTAATCTCAGGTCTTCCTGTAAAAGCTATGTTCTTCTCTCTCCCGTTACAGTGCCTCTTTAAGGCTTTTCAAAGTCTTTTCAGGTCTACATCTTCGGCACTGGGCGACTGACGGATAACAGCTTAAAAGGCCACTGTGTCACAGAGCTGTTTTCAGAAAATCTCTAGAGTTATGTGTCCATGTAATCTGTCCTACCTAGATAAATCTGTTTAGTTTTTTACTGTTGGCTGAAGAACCCACTTTCTAATACTTGTGAGAGGGCTGACTAGATTTCTTACAATTCTGGATGAAGGCCAAAACAGAGGAGGTCATTGTTCCACTGGGAAATGAATTAAAATCTATTTTTGAAGATTTTTCCAGAATTTTTCAGGAACCCATATTGTTGCCACTTGGTCAGAACCCTTTTTATTTTCTTTTCTGTCTCGGCAAGAAATAGACGAGGAAAAGCAAGTGCTCTGAAGAATTTTTATTTCAAATATTGAAACCAGACCATACCAGGGCATTTTTGTGGTCTGAATGTATCAATGGGTCTAGTCATATTCCATCTGAGCTTTTCTTAGGTGCACTAAACCACAAATATGAATCTCGGTATTGTGTCTGGATGGAACTATTTCATGAATTAAGATTTGTGGGCTTAATTTGCATGGTAATGAAACTTCTTTTGGGTGGGTGGGAGAGAGGAAGCCACGAATCACTGCCAATGCATAATCCAAACAACTGAGAAAGATACACTCAGTATTGGGGGATGGGGCTTGTACTTAGTATTGACCATTGCACATGGGTCTAAAATAAAATCCAAAATTAAGTTGGGCAGAAATATTACTGAATTAGCAATGGACCGCAGGTAACTAGAACCAAAGGGATGCTAGAATTGGAGGCACACAAAAAATTGCTTATTTTACAGAGGAGTGGATGTGACTAGCCCCAAGTCACCTGAGTGATTGATTGGCAGAACCATAACTATTGCTCAAGAACCCTTGGGATATTGACTAGAATCTCATGGTAAGGAGCCTGGTCTGTCTTGCCTTCTTTTATAACCCCTGTGTTTCAAATGGTGTCTGGCACATAGCACATGGTCATCGAATAGCTGAAGGAGTAAAAATGAACTAATTCTAAGCCCTGGCCAGTCAGTTGATTGGAGCATCATCCCAAACACCAAACTGAAAGGTTGCAGGTTCGATCCCCAGTCAGGTCCCTTACCTAAGTTGTGAGTTCAATCCCAGTTTAGGGAGCATAGAGGGGGCAACCAATTGATGTTCCTCTCTTCCATCAATCTCTCTCTATATATGTATATCTCACTTCCTACCTTCCTGCTTCCCTCCCTCCCTTCCTCTCTAAGAGTAATTAAAAAAAAAAAAAAAAGTCCTTGGGTAAGGATAAAAAAAAAAAGAACTAATTCCAGGAGCATGGCTATGATGAATTCCTTGATGTGTCTTGCTTTAAAAGAAATCACAGAAGAACTAATTACTATTAGGGCCATTAGGAAAATAAAAGTATGTGTTCCTTCATTAATTTCATGAATATGAGCACCTGCTGTATATAATTTCAAATCAAGAAATATATTCAGCTTTATATTATTCAATATCAGTATATGTGAATTTACTATGTTCTAGACATAGGCTGGGTGTTGGGTATTGAGAGATGAATGACTCAGATATAGTTCCTGCTTTTATGGAGTTTACAGTCTACAAATAGCCTAACTGTATGCATTCTAACTATATAAGGACTAACTGTACACACACTAACTGCTTAGTCTAACATAAATACAAGATAGTTTGCTTCTTTTCTAAAAGAGGAAGATATACATCCATAATAAAGAAATGACTCAGATGAGTCTGCATTCAAATCTCAACTCTGCTGCTTAATAGATACCTGAACTTGCACAAGGTACTTAATTATTCTATGCCTCAGTTTTCTCATTTATAAAATTAGAATAAAGACCCTGCTTTATATCATTTTGTGAGAATTTGAAATGGAAAATTTAAAGTGCTTACCATAGACTCTGGTCATTCAGACCAGCACTGAATGTTGCTGAAACTTGCTTGCGTATGTCCTAGTTTCTGAGATTTCTGGAATCAGACAACAGGTCTTTACTGGCCCAGTCTCCCCAGCACCCAGCATACTGTGCGGCACATAGTAAGTCAATAGCAAGTCACTCTTAAAATAATCTTAACATTTTAACTCATGTTGCCGGCTTGGGAGCGTGCACCATGCTCCCCATCTATAGTGACCCTTAAGAATATCACAAACATGAAATCCAAAATATGTGGATTTAAAAACAATTTGATTTTGTCAGCTTTCAGAAGAAAACTGTAAGCTTTATGATTATAGAGAATATGCCTATTTTTATTGTTGTATCCCTCATACCTAATGTGGGACTTGGCACATGGTAAGTATTAAATAAATATGTACTGAAATGATGGATAGTTAGGTAGGTGAGCAGATGGAGGGGTGGATGACAGATGGAAAATTGAAGAAATGCTATAGGACTAAGAAATCTGGAAATCTCTCAACACAGATGTTCTCTGAAATCCCACTGCTCACATTTCTCTCTGGGGACCCTTAAATTGACCTCAGACTAAGAATTACTAGAAGCCTTTCACATGCACTTAATTTTGAAGCTTTCTCAGTGATCTGGGGAAAGAGATAAACCTCAATCATATTTCTTGGTCAAAAGGCAGTGTCTATGGCTTTCATATCAGCTTTACCACTAATTAGCTGGTGGCCCTCTCTGGGTGTTTCAGTTCTGCTCTTTCCTGTCCTGTACTCCCTCTACTCTACTGGGTGTGGCTGCCTGGAGCAATGCACTCCTACCAGTTCTGAAGTGGGGCTCCGCAGAAGCACGTTGGTGTGGATTAGAAATCTCTAACCCCTGGAAGCACGTGTGTGGGTGCCCCAGCTCTGCCACTCCTGGGGTCAGTGACCTCCTACAGTTGCTTCTAAGCCCTGCTCCAGTCTGATTTTGATTCTACTGTATGACCTGATGTCTGTCTGTGTCTGTGGAAAGTGCTGAAAATCTGAGCCAAATGTTTCCCGTCAGGAGCAATGTCTTGAAAGATTAAACCACAGGCAGCCTATTCTGGAGAAAGCCCTGGCCGAGTGGCAGGGACAGCCATCCCAGGAGCAGAGCTGTTGCTTGGCCAGGGGCTAACCTCCCTTGCGAAAGAGCTCCACCCCGGGCTTCTGGGCTGGATTTTCTTGCTACTGAATTAGAATAGATAGGCTAGAGGAAACTTGGACTGTGGCCATAGCCTCTTTCCTCTCCTCAGGATTTCAGGTTCTCCCTGGTCTTAAGGACTTCCCCGAAATCTCCTTAGGAATTCCTCATCCTCCAGAGACTAGCCTTCAATGTCTTCTGCAAACAAAAGGCACAGCTCACGCAATAACACCAGACACCGGTTACTAAGATCAACTTCCAATTGGGCACTGTCCTAAATATTCCCGTGGATAATCTCATTTTCTCTCACTTGCCGTTGAAAGAACTTTATTGTGGAATTGCTATTAGTGTTGCCATTTTACAAATTAAAAAAATTGAGGCTCAGGGAAGCAATGTTACATAGCCTCTAATTCGAGCCATATGAAGTAGCCCCTATCCAACCATTTTTACCTACAACAAGGGCTGTTCCACATGGTTCAACCACTAGCAAATAGCAGAACCAAGGTCTGATAGTATTTGACTGGCTCTAGGGCAGATATTCTCAAACACTGCATAGAATACTCTTGGTTATTTTTCCAGTGTAGCATTTATCAGTCTTCCCTATACATATCTATTCACATGCCTGTTTCCTTTACTGGACTCACTGAGAACAAGTACATCTCAGAGCCTGGTCTTAACACTCATTCAATTCATCTCTGTTGAATGCAAGAATGAATGATTTTTAAAATAAATTCATTGTCAGGCGTCTGGGAAGATTGTTGGCTCCACTAGCCTCCTAACTGGGCATCCGTTAAGCTGCTGTGCTACCTCAGTGGATAAATGCTTTTCAGTGCTGGGATCCAAACACCTAGGGCTTGGAAGGGTTTTGGTCTGGCAATCAGAGTTTTTGCAATTCTTTTAAGACACAGATTGTGCTGGACTCAGTCAGATATAAAGATCAGATGTCCTTGGAAAAAAATCCACATTAAGGCTCTTTCCTGGCTCCTCTCTTCCTGACACACTCCAAGAAGGAATTTATGAATGTTGGGAAGGACAGGGGGTGAGGAATTTCTAGAACCTTTAAGAATGCCCATGTAAGCAACTCCGTGCTTAACTGACTGCGCATAAAGAAATCCTCTTGGTGTGAGCTGTCTCATGCGTTGCCAAAATGATTGGAAAGAAATTAATCTGAATTGCTAAACAGTAAGAATCTTTCTTGTTCCCCCAAAGCAAGGATATTTCACATATGTACCTAAATCAGCAAGATAAATACACTCTTCAAACTGCTAAGAATGAAGTTAACAGTAACTAATTCTGAAATACGATTCTAGCCTGTTGGAAGTTTTCTCTTTATCTAAAAATGAAATTGTTTATTCTCCAGCTGTTACTAAGAAAACAATCCAAAGATTGTTGACTCCTTCAGCTAGCAATGGTTTTTATCCTGTGGTGAGGAGCCCCAAAATAACCCTTAGTTTATTCCACGCTGCTTCTAAAAAATTAGCTACCAAAACAGTTCTACTGGGTGGGGGGGAGGCGGGAGGGGAGAATGAAAAATTTGATAACAAGCCAAGAGGCATCTTAGAGTATAAAATTATTAACCAAAAAGCCCCAGGGACATGGCGGCCCTGCTGTGGTTTCCCTGTTAAATGAAGTAACTCAGAGTAATGTTCTGAATAAAAATCTGTAATGCCAGAATCTGGAGAATCAGCACCTATAGCCGTCTCCTATATCAGTTATTTAGTATCCTAATACTAAAGAACTGATTTTTATCTTTCATCAGTAATGAAGTTTTAATACTTTAATACCCCTCTTCCCACCCCCCCAAAAAAACCTTTAGGACAATTGTTTTTATATAGATTTTTGTGTTCATGTTGTTTTTTTATTTTGAGTTTGTGTGTGTGCATGCGTGTGTGTGTTTGTGTGTGTGTGTGTGTGTCTATGTGTGTTTGTATAGAATAAGCACCATAAGTGTGCCAGGTATTTGGAAACCAAGGAACTAAATAGAGAAGTCTATGTTTTTTCAACAGATGACACTGTGAGCAGTTAGGCACATAGCCTTAGAGAAGCACAGCCAAGCTTCACAGCCTCAGCACCAGCTCCTCACATTGACCCTCCATGTCCTCCTCACTATGGCTCTTCTGACTCAAGTGCCCTCTCCTTTCCACTCCCCTAGATGTTTTATACCCCAGTAGTATTCCATATTGCTAACTGACCTTTGCCTGTGTCAGCAGCCACAAAGAGAAGCTGTTGTTATTATTGTCATCTTCTGGACTCCATTGCCTTTACTCATGCTGTTCCCTCTTTCTAGATTTCCATAGCCTTAAAATAATACCCCCTACTACAGTTGTATCCATCTATGTTTTAGAATCTCACCATCATTAAGGTCCATCTCTTTCAAAGTGTCTTTCTTGAGCACCTCAAAAGAAAGTAGCCTCCTTGCACTTTGAACTTTAATAGGCTTAGGTTGGTCAGTCCCTTTTGTTACCTGTTTATTACTGTTGTAGTCAGGATGGAGCTCCCTGGATTGTTCCATCCCTTCTATATGCAAAGTTTCCTTTCTGATCTATTCTCTAATTGACCAACATTATTATTATTGATTCTACTGTCATTAGCTACCATATATTAAGCACCTATTATATGTCAGGTACTGTGTTAGTACCTTAATATACATCTTCTCATTTTATCCCATCCTCCCACAAAACTAGGAACTAGACATATGAGGTCTGTCTGGAAAAAGTCCAGCCATTGTTAATATAATGGTAATAGTTTGTGTGACATCGATGTAACTGATAACCAAGGAGAGTGGACTGGAATGTGCATCCGTGAACAATGATGATTTCACTGTACTAGTCAGTAGGGGCGGTAGATGCTGTTGAGTGAGCCTGTGTACTGTTTGGCCATCACATTCAAAATGACTAAGAAGGTAGAGCAATGAATCTGCATCAAATTTTATGTTAAGCTTGAACATTCCTCCATGGAAACTATTCAGATGATTCAGAAGGCTTTTGGAGACAATATGATGTGTGCAGTGCAAATAAAAGTGTGGCACAAATGCTTCAAAAATGGTTGAGAATCTGTTGAAAGTGATCCACATTCTGGAAGGCCTGCCACAAGCAAAACACCGGAGAATGTTTAACATATACAGGCTGCAATCAACAAAGATCTTTGAGTGACAGTGCAAGAACTAGAAGACGATGTGGGGATTCCAAAATCTACTGTGTCCAGGATTTTGATACAGGATCTTGGCATGAAACATGTCATAGCAAAATTTGTTCTGCAACTTCTGCTACCAGAGCAGGAGGAACATCATGCTGCAGTTGCTAATGACTTGATTCAAACTGCTACCAATGAACTAGATTTACTTAAGAAGGTCATAACCAGAGAAGAATCATGGGTCTATGGTTATGATCCAGTTGTCCCAATGGAATCTGCCTGGTTCTCCATAACCAAAGATGGTGTGGCAAAGTCACAGAAAGATCAAGACCATGTTAAGTGTGTTTTTTGATTGGGAAAGTGTTGTCCACTATGAGTACTCCCTTCCAGGCCAGACATTTAATAAGGAGCACCACCTCAATGTTCTTCATCAGCTGGAGGATGCAATACAATGAAAATGGCCACAGCTTTGGGCAGCTGGTCATTGAAGCGTCATCACAACAATGCGCCCACTCACACATTGTATCTGTACAGAGTTTCTTGGTGAAACATCAAATCACCCGGGTGACTCAGGCCCCCTACAACCCAGATTTGGCACCCTGTAGCTTCTGGCTTTTCCCAAAACTAAAATCACCTTTGAAATGGAAAAGTTCTCAGACTGTTGATGAGATTCAGGAAAGTATGATGGGGCAGTTGATGGCGATTCCATCAAAGGATTTTGCAGTGTTTTGAACAGAGAGACACTGGAAGAACTGTGTGAGGACCCACGGTGCCTACTTTGAAGGGGACTGAGGCATCATTGTCCTTTGTACAGTGTCGCTTGTATCATATCTTCTTCAATAAATGTCTATTTTTTCCATAGCGCATGGCTGGATACTTTCTGGACAGGCCTCATCTATATACCCATGTATGAGAGGAGGAAAGTGAGACATGGATGGGGAAAGAGAATGTCTACAGGTAGCAGCTACTAAGTGGAAGAGCTGGATTCTATCACAGGTCTATTTCGCCCCAGAGACAAGGCTGTTTCTTCCATATCCTGCTGTTCATCCACAGAATTGTTAAGACTTCTACAGGACTGAGTTCCTTTAAAAATTCTGGAGCAAAGTTGTACAGGGTCAACAGATAAAGAAGAGTCATGAGTTATCTTTTACAAGCTTTATCAGTCTCCAAGAGAAGGGAGAGGCAGAGCAGGACAAGATGTTAGGTGCTCTAGAAAGTGGTCTCCAAAACAGCTTATTTGGGGTTTGATTTGAGAAGAATCTCCTGAAGAACTGGAGGCTTTAAGGTATACAGAGAGAGGAAAAAGAAAAAAAAAAAACTTTTCTATCCCTGGGGTAGGATATGGAAAAAAGATGCTGACCTGGGGCAAGATGGAGTTCCTTAAGATTTGAGTGCAGTAGCCATAAAGACTATTTCTCACTTTCACCTGGATATGTTTGGACATGCCAGGTATGGAGATTATAGTGCATATACAGGCTTGCTTGTGTGTAGGTGAGTTACTGAAAAGAACTCCCTAGTCTTCTGGTATCTCTCTCTGTGGTACTCACCCATTTTCATTAGACAGGAGACTTAATAATGTCATAAGTTTCTTAAAGACTCTCTTTGACCTCTCTGTGCCTCAGTTTCCTCATTTGTACTATGGGCTTAACATCACCCAGCAGTTTCTCTAAACCCTTAATGCTCAATAGAACTCCTACAATGATTGAAATGTTCTTTACCTGCACTGTCTGATATTATAGACACTAGCTACATCCCTATTAAGTACTTAAATGTAGGTAGTATAGTTGAGGATGGAATTTTTTAATTGTATTTAATTTTAATTCATTGTAATTTTAATAACCATTTGTGAATGGTGGCTAACACATATTGGACAGCACAGGTGTAGACGAATGAATTCAAAGTTTTCTACCTCTTCTTAAGCCTTCTCTCTTGTGGGAAAATTTTTATGGTAAATTTCTTTGCTCCAGATTAATTGTGTTTTTAGTAGCTCATAGAAAAAGAGACACCTAAAGAGTTTCACTGAAACAATTCACAGCAGTTCATTTGCTTCTAAAAATTTATTTTGATAAAGATAGAAAGCAAAGTCTGGTCCACAGATGTATTCTTCTGCATTTAGCATAAATATGTGCTGAGACAGGATACAGGTCAAGGCAACATGCATGGATATCCACTTTGTCCTGGATATGTGACCCCAACAATCTGTGTACTGAGCCCATCCAAAAGCTGTGTCTCTTCCTGCTGCCTTCCTTTGCAAACATTGACTCACTGGATCCTTTAATCTTTAATTTCACTATGAAGGATAGGTATGTAGGTAGATAGATGGGTAGAGAGAAAAAGAGATGGGAGGGGAAGTTGGGGGCGAGGGGAGGGAAGGGAAGGGAAAGGAAGGGAACAGAAGGGAAAGAAAGGGAAGAACCTCCCAGGGTATGTTTGCCTGGGAATTTTGAGGGAGAGAAGTCTCTACTTCACTGTAGGACTTTTATCCCTGCTAAAAAATAAATAAATAAAATTTTAAAAACCCACAGATCTGCATACGACAAAGAAGTTTCAAGAGTTAGAAAAAAAAAATTCCAGGAAAAATATTAAGTGAAGTCCATTTTTTTACTACAAAGCTTCCCTTTATTGAGTTATTGCTGCTGTCAAAGACTATACCATTTCTATTACATGTGTTATCTCCTGTACTTTTCACAGCAGTCCTGTGAGGTACAAATAATGTCTCACTCAAGGAAGAGGAAGTGCTTGAACAGTGACTCAAACCCAAGAGTCTGTTTACAAAACCTGTGCTCTTCAACACTATTCTATCTCTTCACTACGATCCCAGCACCTTGGAGCTTGCTATACTCTCAAGGAAGCCCTTTCAACTGGTTAATTCCAACTAGAAAAATATTTCTCCTGTGGGGCTGAAATTTGTCTCATAACCAACTCTCTTCTGCATCCTCAACATATGCATGTGTCATTGCTTGTTCTGTCCTTTGGGGCAACAGGGACAAGCCAGCTCCTGCTCCCCCAGGATTTAGACATGGTAACCCTGTCCCTCTCAATCTTGGCTTTTTCAGCTACAGGATGAACACACACAGGCTCATTCTCCTTCCTCCTACAAGATATTTTCTAGACTTCCCATTGCCTGATCACTTAATAGAAAGATAAGAGTCTTGTGCTTTAAAGAGTCTCTGTAGATTAAGTTGTTCATTCTCAAATTTTAAAAACCCTATTGTCAGAACATGATCCTTTATGTCTAACCTCAGTATCACAAACTGCAGCCTACAGTAATTTTCCCTAGGTCCATCCTCAAAGGGGACACTAACCAGCCAGTTCTCTGCATGTGACATTTTTAAAGGTTACTATTTGCTCCCTATCATTTGCCTCTCTGGTGTAAATATGTCCAGTTGTAGTACATTTGTCTTCATAAGATTTACCCCAACCCTTTAGTGATTTCAGCAGCTCCTCTTTGTTCTAGATTCAACTTGCTGCAGGGTTTAGGACCAGGTTCAATGAGGAAGTCAGGCTTAAGCAAAAGGAGGCTATGGGCCTGGACTCAGACTAGGTTTTGTCCCTAGACGTGCAACAACATTGCAGGTACATTTTAATGTGTGTCTACTATGGTCCTGACATGCTGAGCTAATGTATTAATTCCCTCATTAAGAATTTTGACCACCATTTCACAAAAGAGGTCATGGCTTAGAGAGGATAAATAGCTTGTCCCAAGCAATAGAACTAGTAAGTGGCTTTTGAACCCAGTTGTGTCTAATTCCAAAACTGAGGCATTTTCTACCACATTGAAGATATTACAGGTCTTTCCCTAAGTACAAAAACATAGCTCAGCCCACCATGAGCCAATGAGAAACACATAGCCCTGAAGAAACCCATTTCCTTCCTCCAAACAATGTAGCCTTTGGCTGTGCCAACATACATCTCTTACATGCACAGTGAAAAATCCTCTTTCAGCCCATACTCTGATCATTATTACCCTAGACTCATTGCCTCATAGCCCCAACCAGCAACTCTAATGGCTTTTTAGATGGAAATTTAAGTCATTTAGCAACACACAAAAGCGTTGGCTAAAAGTCCAAAAACATTTCAAACTGGCCCATGGCCCTTTCTCATTAAAAAAAAAAAAAAAAAAAAAAAGGCTAAGAATTGATGGGAAGAGGGTGGGAAGAAAGGAAGGACTTTGTGGAAGGCACAGAAAGTTGCAATAGAGTAGGCAACCAATAAATATTTGCCCAGTAAACAAATAAGATGGGCTATGTTGGTTTGAGAGAAGAGAAGTCGCCAAGTTCTCCTCTTCATAATAATTTTTATTCAGTGGCTTGCCTACATCACAGATCCACCAATTCTTATTTAGGAAACTAATTTGAATTAAAAAGCATACTGAAAAGAAGATTTTTATATCTCTTTTGTCTTTATTTTATTTTGTTATTGTTTTTGTTTTAAGCAAGGAGTAAGAGCCCTAAGTAGATATTATATGATAGTTGGTGAAATATCAAATATGAATATAATTAGGATGTGGTATGGATAGGAAGTTCTTGATTCTACACACAGCTGGTACTTTCTAAGTCCCCAGTTCCCTGCTCAGTCCTGCAGAAATGCTTTTGGTTCAACTTCCCCTGCCACCACCATCCCTGTCCAGGTTTTGCAATGACTTTCTATTATCCTGGAAGAAATGATGACTTGGGATCATTTTGATGTATTTTATCATTGGGATAACATCTTCCTAGAAAAACAAAAGTTGTAAAACCTTTCATAGGATAAGCCATCCAAATACCACATCTAACTGACATAAATAACTAACTTGGAATGTGCAAGTCTAAGAATAGCATGGGCAAAGGAGAATGTCAACTTGTGAAAAAACAAATAGCCTCAATTATTCTCTTGAACTACACCCAGCTCTATTTCCTAGTAAAAGAGAACTATAAATGACATTATACCATGTATAGATCATTCTCATATGCATCTGAGGCATATTTTAATCACTATTATAACCATGTAAAATTTAACCTTGTCTTCCCATCTTTACTCAATAATTTCTCAACCCCCTTTGAAAATTCCCCTGTCCTCTGTTGCCCAATTACCCACACAGGTGAAGAGCTATCACACAGATGAATAAGACAACTAAGAAGAGAAAGAATTGTCTCATGTTAGCATGTCTCCTCCAACCTCTCTCTGTATTTAATCCTCTTTACTCTTTTAGAGACTCTTGTATATCTGCACTACAGTAACTGTCGAATGAATTCCAAGAGAGCTTCAAATAGAGGAGACATGAAGTAAAAATTCACTTACAATTGCAAATAGTCAATAGAGTCAATTAGCAGAAAATACTAATAAGCTTGTTGTTTTTCTTTATTTACTTGTAGAAGAGAGTTCTTTCAAGAAGATCAGGAACAACTGATTTAGATCCAACTCTGTGCTTCCAAGTCCCCATCTCTGCCTGAGAGTGAGACACCGTAGGATCCTAGAACCTGAGAAACATCCAGCCAAACCCACCTCCACCATGGGGGCCGTGACTCGGTTCTTGGCAGGGATCTGTTTAGCTTTGCTCACCATCACAGCTGAAGGAGGAGTCCTCAAGAAAGTCATTCGGCATAAGCGACAGAGTGGGGTGAACATCACTCTGCCGGAGGAAAACCAGCCAGTGGTGTTTAATCACATCTACAACATCAAGCTGCCTGTAGGTGCCCAGTGCTCTGTGGATCTAGAATCAGCCAGTGGGGAGAAAGAGCTGGCCCCACCATCAGAGCCCAGGGAAAGCTTCCAGGAACACACGCTGGACAGGGAAAACCAGATCGTCTTCACACACCGCATCAACATCCCCCGCCGGGCCTGTGGGTGTGCTGCTGCTCCTGATGTCAAGGAGCTTCTGAACAGACTGGAGGAGCTGGAGAACCTGGTGTCTTCCCTGCGGGAACAGTGCACCATGGGAATAGGTTGCTGTCCCCAGCCTGCTGAAGGTATGAGGTGGGGACGGGCCCAGCTCCTCAATGCACAAATGGGAGAAATGATGAGCATGGCATGATCTATCCATTGTCTCCAAAGTGGGTTCCTGGGCAAACTAGCCTCCCAAGGTGTTCATTACACAGAGATTTACTGGTCAAATAAACAGAGAATGTAACCATCTCTATTCTGCTCTTGGTGACAAATGTTTCTCAGAGGAATTTGCAGGCCATGGAAGTCTTCCTTCAAAAACACCTACTTTAATTACTAGTTTCTAAAACTTATTTGACCGTGAAATATACACATTCTCTCCTTCAAAACCTATACACACATTATGAAACTCCTGACCCAAAGGTCATACTCTGAAAGATACTGATATAGCCCCATAACCCCATTGTACAAATAGGAAACTATGACCCAGAAGTAGGATGGGATTCCTCAAGCCTCTGTGATAAGTGGCCAACTTAAGACTTAAACCACAGGATTTCACACCCTGGTGCTATTACAAACACACAGTGCTTCCTATGGCAGCACTCATTGAGTGGCAACACTGAGGATGATCACAACTATGGTTGACTCCTTTTCTGTACATGGCACTGTAATTCATCATCTAATCTAATCCTCCCAACGACCTTTTAAGATAAGGTTGGGTAGTCCCATTATACAGATGTAAGAACTGAGACTCAGAGAAGTTACCCCGCTGACACAAAGGGTAGCAAGAGATTGGAGCTTTGAACATGTCTGTGTGTCTCCAGAACTCACAGTCTTCCAGTAGTACATGCCTGCATCCTTTTTCAAAAAATGTTGCCACTTTGAAATTATGTCTTCATCTCCAATCCCTAAAGTTGATAAAACTGCAGGAGTCTCAACAGCTTTAAATCAGAGATGAAAATCTCTATTTATGCCACTCAGAAAAAAATTACTATAAATTACTGGAACAAATTATTTTAAGAGTAGACCTAATCACCGTAAGTGGAGAGTACTAAAGACATGCTCTAGGATTCTAAGGAAAAAAAAAAAAAAATTTCCCTTCATGCATAAATTAGGTTGTCTTCCAACTCTCAACTCCTTGGCAAAATAGATGGGAATTTATACAATAGAAGTAATTCTAAAAAGAGGGTTGAAATCATTGTCTAGAGAAGTGCTATCCAATAGAAATATAACATAAGCCATATATGTAACCTTAGATTTTCCGGTAGCCAAATTAAAGAAATAAAAAGAAACAGGTAAGGATAATTTGAATCATCTATTTTATTTCACCCAATAGAACTAACATATCTATGTTTCAGCCTGTAATAAATACAAAAGTGATTAATGGATATGTTATATTATTTTTATTTTATACTGAGCCCTTGGAATCAGTATCTATGTTATACTTCCAGCACATCTCAATTCAGATCAGCCACAGTTCAATCGCTTAATAGCCACATGTATCCAGTGGCCACCATACTACACAACACAGGCATAGATTCTCACTTTTCAAATCAACTTTTTTTAAAAAATTGCCTTCCTGCCTGCTGTCGGGAAGAGGATAAAATATATTAATTCAACTGTATTTAGATGCAGAGAAAATAGAGTGAGTTTTATTGCTTCTCCTTGGGTTCCACAGAGATCATGCCAGTTACTACTATAAAGTGGAGCTGAGACATTATATAGACTTTAAAGAGCTGAAGTCATGTCAGCGCCAACCTGTATTCCTCAGACTCACCACTGCAGCCTCTGGGAAAGAGAGGGGAAAAAAATGATAGAGGCTCATGAGTTTTGTGGGGGCAGAGCCAAATTGCAAGTTGTGCTGACAGAATTAGAAAGCCACTACTTAGCTGCCTCATTTCAGTTATGGAAAGTTGGAAAGTTTTGGTCACGTAAACCCATATGCCAATGGGGGTCAACCCAAAAAGCTCTTAAGAGAGACTTAAACCCAAAAAGAGAACATCATCATGAGCATAACAGTCAGCTCTTAATGTCCCCCTGTAACCTTGATAAACCCCAGGGAAGTGGTCTATTGGTCCCACTTGACCAATGAAGAAACTAAGCTCCAGAAAGAGTCTAAAGCCCTTCACAAATGCAGCACAGCTATTGAGTCAAAGAATCAGAACTGGGTTCAGTTCAACAATTTTTTCTTGGACATCTCCTAAATGCCTGACCTTAGTTAGACACCAAAGTAGCAACATAGCCCTACATGACACATTCTACAAGGCAGTGATCCATAACTGCTGGAGTTGTGGGACTACATGAAAATTTGGTGAAAACTATGGATTCTCTCCCCAGGGGTGGAAACACACAAACACACACATACTTACAAACCTAAGCCCATTGCCTTTGTATATACGTCTACAAAATTCAGAAAATTCAAGTGAAGAATTCCTACCATCTGACTTCCTACACTAAGCAACTAGCTTTCAAGCCAGAGGGGGCCCACGGGTGCAACCATGCTCTTGCAGAATTTGATTCTGGGTTTTGCGGGTAGAAACCAAGAAGTTGGGCTGAGCACCTCTGTTCTCTTCGTTGCAGGCCGCCTGGACACCAGGCCCTTCTGCAGCGGCCATGGGAACTTCAGCACGGAAGGATGTGGCTGTGTTTGTGAACCTGGCTGGAAAGGCCCCAACTGCTCTGAGCCCGAATGTCCAGGCAACTGCCACCTGCAAGGCCAGTGTCTCGAAGGGCAGTGCATCTGCGATGAGGGCTTCACTGGGGAGGACTGCAGCCAGCTGGCCTGCCCCAGCGACTGTAATGACCAGGGCAAGTGCATGAATGGGATCTGCATCTGTTTCGAAGGCTATACCGGGGCTGACTGCAGCCAGGAGGTCTGCCCAGTGCCCTGCAGCAAGGAGCACGGCAGATGTGTGGACGGCCAGTGTGTGTGCCAGGACGGCTTTGCTGGCGACGACTGCAATGAGCCCTTGTGCCTCAACAACTGCTACAACCGTGGGCGCTGCGTGGAGAACGAGTGTGTATGTGATGAGGGCTTCACCGGTGAAGACTGCAGTGAGCTCATCTGCCCCAACGACTGTTTTGACCGGGGCCGCTGCATCAACGGCACCTGCTATTGTGAAGAAGGCTTCACAGGAGAGGACTGTGGCCAGCTCACCTGCCCGAACGCCTGCCACGGCCAGGGCCGGTGCGAGGCAGGGCAGTGCGTGTGCCATGAGGGCTTCGCTGGCGCGGACTGCAGCGAGAAAAGGTGTCCCGCCGACTGTCACAACCACGGCCGCTGCCTCGACGGGCAGTGTGAGTGTGATGATGGCTTCACGGGAGCCGACTGCAGCGAGCTCAAATGTCCCAACGGCTGTAGCGGCCACGGCCACTGCGTCAACGGGCAGTGCGTGTGTGACGCGGGCTACACTGGGGAGGACTGTAGCCAGCTGCGGTGCCCCAGTGACTGTAACAGCCGGGGCCGCTGCATCAAGGGGAAGTGCGTTTGCGAACAAGGCTTCCAGGGCTACGACTGCAGTGAAATGAGCTGTCCCAACGACTGTCACCAGCACGGCCGCTGCGTGAACGGCATGTGTGTCTGTGATGACGGCTATATGGGCGAAGACTGCCGGGATCTGCGGTGCCCCAAGGACTGCAGCCACCGGGGCCGCTGTGTGGACGGGCGGTGTGTCTGTGAGGACGGCTTTGCCGGCCGAGACTGTGCAGAACTCTCCTGTCCCAGTGACTGCCATGGCCAGGGCCGCTGCATGAATGGGCAGTGTGTGTGCCACGAAGGCTTCATGGGCAAAGACTGCAAGGAGCGAAGGTGTCCCAGTGACTGTAATGGCCGAGGCCAATGTGTGGACGGCCAGTGCGTCTGTCATGAGGGCTTCACGGGCCTGGACTGTGGTCAGCGCTCCTGCCCCAATGACTGCAGTAACTTGGGACAGTGCGTGGCAGGCCACTGCATCTGCAATGAGGGGTACACTGGAGAAGACTGCTCAGAGGGTGAGTACCAGGGCTCAAACTAGCAAGATAAAGGCCACAACATCTGGTATGTGTTGGAGAACTAAGTGTTATATTAAAACACACACACACAAACTCTTTGAAGGGGCCCTGGTCATTCACCTCTTACAGGGCTACCTATTTGAAGTTAAAGAGGCTCAGAGAGGTCATGGAACTGTCCCAAGGACACACAGTGAATATGTCACAGAGCTGATACTTGAGTCTGCCTAACTCAACGGCACTAAGTTTAACACCCAGGAGCCAGTATGAAGTAGATGAAATGATAACCTCCCTTTTGCTAAGAATCAACCTCCTTTCCTACTTCCCACTGACATCGAACCAGTAGTAAACCAGATCCCTCTGTTCGGATGGAAGTAAAAATTCAGCTAAATTGAATGGGCACGAGATTATACAAAACAAACTGCTTTACATGCACACTCAGCTAAAGACTGAGTGCTGATCACTTATGAGGCAGGCCTGTCTCTTAATTCATCTTTTTTATGCTGTCTTTGGTCCGAAGAATTGTGAGCTCCTTAAAGGAGCACTACCCCTGCAGTTAGCATAAGGCATGGTCTACAGTAATTGCTCAGTAAACACTGGTTGAATTAAAAGACAATGAAGACTGACAGTGTTCATGCTTAATGAGGGCCTTCTTCATACTTCTCTCATCCACCCATATTATAATTGTCATAATGGAGAATTGCTACCTTGATTAAAACTATTGATAAATAAGAATAAATACATGGCTGTGTGTTTAATGTGGCCAAGGCAGAGAGGCTGTGGGGGAAGAACCCCAGGCTGGCAGGGAGATGTGAGTCCCAAATTTGATGAGATGTGCTAAGCCGGGCATGTGCCTCCACCTCACTCACATCTAGAAACTGAAGAAGTTGGGCCAGGTGAGCCCCAAATGCCTTCCCAATGCTGCGCATTCCCAGTGCTGAGGAGGTGGGACTTGAAGTGCAGAGCAGGGAGCTAAGCTCAGGCTGCTCCTTCCCATGCAGATGGCCTGAATCTGCAGTAGGGTCCAGGGAATGGAGAAGTCGGAGGAACCAGGTCACAAAGGGCCCTCAAGGTCCCACGGAAGACCTGGAACTTCAGCCTGATGGCAATGGATGGCCGCCGAAGCGTTTAAAGATGGGTCACAGCAAGGGTTCCTTTATGAGTTCTACATTTTAAAAGATGGAAGCTGGATTTCAGTCTTCTGTGACTGCCAGTGGAAGAGAGAATTTATAGGACACATTACTGACCTCAGCTGTCCTTTCTCATTCCCATCAGTGTCGCCTCCCAAAGACCTCATCGTGACAGAAGTGACAGAAGAGACTGTAAACCTGGCCTGGGAGAATGAGATGCGGGTCACAGAGTACCTTGTTGTGTACACACCAACCCATGAGGGTGGCCTGGAAATGCAGTTCCGGGTCCCTGGGGACCAGACGTCCGCCACGATCCGGGAGCTGGAGCCTGGCGTGGAGTACTTTATCCGAGTGTTCGCCATCTTGGAGAACAAGAAGAGCATTCCCGTCAGCGCAAGGGTGGCCACTTGTGAGTGAGCAAACCACCTTCGGAAGCCTCAGCTGCCCACCCTTCACCTACTGCATAACAGTTCCCATGAGTTAGCACCTTGCCTTTGCCCCCAAAGCTCTGTAGCTGTCCTTTCATAGTTACACCAATTAAGACCCTGGAAGCCCACTGAATATTTTCTTAAAGAAACTCCTCATATACTAACCCATTTAACTCACAATAACCCTAAAAGATAGGAGCTATTGTTAATCCATTTTACAGATGAGGAAACTGAGACCCTGTGGTTGAGCATCTCATCCCAAATCACACAGTTAATAAGTGGCAGAGATGGGATTTGCACCCGGGCAGTCTGGTCACAGATTTATGCTCTTAACTGCTAGATTCTACTACTACATTCCTATGAAGCTCACTGTCTCTCTCTATATTTTTAACAGAGAAAATACTAGGATTCAAGTAATTCCTTTAAGAATCCAACACCAATATAATTTGCTTCATACCTGAAAAGCAAGTTGGACTAGAAAGTGGTCTTTTTTTGCTTAATTGTAATAACATTGGCTGCCACGTTAAACTCATGCTACATGCCAGGAACCAGGCCCAGTAGTCTACATGCAATATATCAGCCCCCAAAATATTTCCAAGGGAGAGGCATGCTTATCTCCTTCTCCCAAGTGAAGGAACTGAAGCTTGGGGCATTTTGTGCAACTGGCCCAACTACACAAAATTTGTAATTGAAGAACTTAAATTCTAGCCTAAGTCTGTCTGATTCCAAAGCCTGTGCGTGTTTTAGGTTTAACCATATGAAATTGCCAAATACTAATCATGTGGTTTGCCCTAATACTCTTTTTCATACTGCCTCGCAGTAGACAGCATCCCAGAAAAACCCTTAAATAGACTTCCGCTTAGATGATCAGCCCCTGACTGTGGCAGACACCCACGCTTGGGGTCAGGGGAACAGGGTTGTGTCACCTCCACCACACATGGCACCACCCTTACCTCCTCTCTGTGTTCTCCTTGACAGACCTGCCTGCACCCGAAGGCCTCAAATTCAAATCCATCAAGGAGACATCTGTGGAAGTGGAATGGGATCCCCTGGACATTGCTTTTGAAACATGGGAGATCATCTTCCGGAATATGGTAGGGGGCACAAAGCAGCAGGCATGCAAGAGTCTAAAAGATGGTCAAAGGCCTCTGCAGACTTTTGTATCAACTCTAGTTCCTTGGCTTTTGGTGAGGGACAAGACTCTAATTGTCCCTTGTGTGTTCGCATAGACATTTTAAGTGATTTTAAAAAGTAAGTAAGCATAGCACTTAGGGCTGAGAGCTTAGACAAACAGACATTATCTTTAGGTTTCAGTTATTTCTCATAGTCTTGAATAATCTCTACTCAGAGACAAAGAAGAGAAGAAATGGTCTCTGTCTCAAAACGCCTCTGGGCCAAAAGTACGTGAGAGGCAGGGAAGTGGGTTCCTGAATTCGAGCCCAGGCTCTGCCACTAACTAGCTATGTGACTACAGGACAATCACCCAACTTCTGTGATGCTGGCTTCTTATTCTAGCAAAAGAGGGATTAAGCCTGTGACTCCAGAATTGCGTTGGCTCTCACATTCTGTCACTTGAGTGTCAAAGGGGTGAGTAGGAAAGTTTATGAGAGAAACACACTTAAGAAATGTCTTTATCATTTCTGTATCCTCAGCACCTACCAAATCGATCAGATGCCTAATAAGTGCTTAGTGAATAGAGGAAAGAATAAAAGGGGAATGAATGGATGTGCAATGAATGAATTGCATTAATGAAGAGGCTGGCACCTTTTATAGGTCTTACCAAAGGTTCTCTATCTTTCAGAATAAAGAAGATGAGGAAGAGATCACCAAAAGCTTGAGGAGGCCCGAGACCACGTACCGGCAAACTGGCCTGGCTCCAGGACAAGAATATGAGATATCTCTGCACATCGTGAAAAACAATACTCGGGGCCCAGGACTGAAGAGAGTGACAACCACCCGTGAGTATCACCTTTAATATCACTGACACCATGGTAAAGCTGATTGTAACTCATAGCCTTTCTGGTTAATAATATGCCCTCTTATATAGCCCTTGTGTCAATTAGATTTTGCTACGGAAAAACCAAGCCTGAATCTTAGCAGCTTACGACAACAATTCTACACATTGATGATTTGGGGTTGGGCTCAACAGGACATTTTTTTTGTGTTCTTAGCTGGGCTCACTTATGCATCTGTGTGGGTTGGAGGCCGGTTGATCCAGGATGGCCTCATCCTGATGCTTTTCTGCTCCTCTGGTCTCTCAGCCTCCAGGATGCTACCCTGGCCCTGCCCTGATTGTAGCTAACCAGGTTGAAAACTGGCACTAATATTGCTTCTGCCAGCCCAGATCTCAAAGCCAGTCCAAGTTTAAGGGGGAGAGAAACAGATCTCTTGAGGAGTGAAGCTTCAATATGACATTTCAAAGTGGCCAGGATGCAGGAAGTTGAGATCATTACAAACCATCTACCACATCATCTAATTTAATACTAACACCAGGCCTGTGAAAGAGGTAGGGCAAATATTAATGTTATTATTTTTTCAAGAGCAGAAACTGAGGCTTAGAGAAACTAAATTCATTTAACCAATACCGCATGGTTGATACGGTCAGGACCACAATTTTAAGCCAAGGTCTCATTTTATCACTTGAACCCCATTACCACTAGCATTGACTAAGCTCTGGTTTATGTAGAATGTTGACTCCATGTCTTCAACAGGAATCTAAATAAAATGTCAGTCCGTACTAATGATGTCAGAACCTCTTGGGAGTAGAACAGGATTCAGCACTGGAGATCATTTGATGGGGGGGTGTGGGGGCGGAATCCAAATTTGGAGTTGTTTCACCAGAAAGCAAAGTTTTAATAAATAAACAAACAAAATTATTTTTCATTACCATTTGATAAAAACTGTTTATCTTTTTCAAAATCATGTATGTGCCATCTGCTTAAGGAATTGACTTTTCTTGGCTAGAGGTTGTTGGAAAGCTATGTCTGTTAACTAATGACAAGAAAGAACATCTTGCATTTAAATACTTGCATACTTTGTCTAACTCAGAGCCAATTCACAGTATTGTCTCCCTTATAAGCAAGCATTTCCATCATCCTGACAACATCTCTCTGTGGTAGGTAGAAGGCAGGTACCAACAGGAAAAAATCATTAGATCATCAGAAAGGCATAAAAAAAATCATGTAAATGCTCAGAAGACACACTGAGAATATAAAAGACCTTTCTTTCCTCAGGTCTTTTCTTGTAATCTAAATGTGGAGATTGGTTGCTTTATTTTCTTCTTACTGAAGGACAAACATCCTAGCATTTGATGTTCCATAATCACATAAATATCAACATTGAGAGACAGATATTTACTTGTTCATTTTGCTGCTATCTGAATGATTTCTTTCATTTAAAGAACCTTAAAATCTTGGTGCCAGAACATTTTGACTCTTTCCCTCTGATCTGTATAGAGGTTGTATTACAACCATTTTGGCACTTGAATGTTTTTGAGAGGCCTTCACGTTTAGAGGAGAAAAAGCATGGGCCTTGGATCCAAACAGTCCTGAATTTGAATTCCAGGTTCACCCCTCACCATGACCTTGAGCAGATTCACTTCTTTAAACCTCTGACCCATGATATGGAAAATGGGTTTATAGTCTCCTACTTGTGGAATTATCATGAGAGTTAAGACATAAATGATAAAGCACTGTGGCTGGCACATGATAAGCAGTCTCCCTTCTTCAAGTGTCCCAAATATAAAGAGAGATAAGAGTCCTTGGGTGAATCCCACCTCCTTTAATAAAGGACCTTCTAAGGTAGGTAGCAGGTATGGTGAGGCTGCTTGCTAGCCCCTGTAATAACACAGGACAAGCAGCTTCACTATTGAATTACAGCATCATTTTCATTGTGCATTTTATGGGTTTGTTATCTATAAGCTGAGACTAAGATATCAAAACCTGGAATTAAAAAAAAAATAGATTGTAGGTTTCTCATAATCAGCTATGAGTAATTCCTTCTTCTCATTCCCTTTATAAAACCAAGCTTCTTTCATTTGCTATTGTTTCCTCAACCAATACTGAAAACACAAACTTCACTACTTTTAAAAATGAAGAAAGAAGGAAACATTGACTGAACGCTTAGCAAGCCTTCATTTTAGGCACTTACTGAATGCCTGGAATGTTTTAGTGTTTGCACTGCAATTGTTTATGTAATTTTAAAAAATAGAGTAAGACATAAATGACAGAGCCTGACTCTATGCTGGGGACTAAGAAAAATCAAAGACCCTTTGTCTGAATGAATGAATGACCCTATCTAAATTGAACAATAAGTATACTTTGAATAAACTCTATAGAAATCTGTTGCAAAACAGAAAGAAAATTACAATATTAGGATATTCTTTTTAATTGTGGTAAGAACACTTAGTATGAGATTTGCCCTCTAGACAAGTTTTTAAGTATATAATACAGTATTGTTAAGTATAGGTACAATAATATCATACAGCAAATCTCTGGAACTTAATCACCTGGATTTACTGAAACTTTTTACCCATTGGAGGAAACTTTTTACCCAAGGACTACCTGTTTACCTGATTGCAACAGGGTCGATGAAGTCTTCTCATTAGGAAGTGACCTATAAATGAGATTCTGAAGGGTGAGTAGGAGATGGTTAGATGGAGAGCAGGCAATCGTGGGAAGAAGAAACAAAAGAACAGCCAGTATAGAGGCCTGGAGGGGAGAAAGAGCAAGAATTGCTCTCAGAGCCCTGAGTAGCCTGCTGTCGGAGCTGCAAAACCAAAGGGTGGATAGAGAGGAGGTGAGTAACTGGGCAGAGGAAAGCCATGCTGAGGAGACAAGGATAAGCAGCCATGGCTTTCCTTCCTGAATCCTTTTCATCAAAAATAACTTTGCATTCGCTGCCAAGACAGTCATTGCCTCACTTTCTGGCACCTTAATTCTAATGGAGACGTTATCAACCATCCAGAGTTTTGCCTAGTTAAGAAAGCAAAAGAGACTAAGTCAATGTTTTTTAAATGAAGTTGCTCCTAAGCTTGTTTCTTCAACTTATGAAAATAGTAATGAGAATACTAACAGAGTGACAATCATCCATGGTGTGGCTGCCGTGTCCCAGACTCCCGGCAGGATGCTTTGCAAGCATTGTCTCCTTTACTTTGAGAAAAACAACAAACCCTACCAGATAGCAGTCATCGTCCCTGTTTACAGCTTGTCCAACAGGTAATTGAGGCTCAGAAAGAGAAAGCAAGGCCAAGCGGTCAGTATCACACTTGACTGCGCAGAGGTGGGTGCAGACAGCTGCCTGTCTGCGCAGCCCTGGCACCCCTACCCGCTCCCCGCCCCAGATCTCTGGAGCAGCTCTGTCCTCTGCCGCTCACAGGCTTGGACGCTCCCAGCCAGATGGAGGTGAAAGACGTCACGGACACCACGGCGCTGGTCACCTGGTTCAAGCCCCTGGCTGAGATCGACGGCATCGAGCTCTCCTACGGGATCAAAGACGTCCCGGGTGACCGCACCACGATCGATCTCACAGCCGATGAGAACCAGTACTCCATCGGGAACCTGAAGCCCGACACCGAGTACGAGGTGTCCCTCATCTCCCGCAGGGTTGACATGTCCAGCAACCCTGCCAAAGAGACCTTCACAACAGGTAGCGACACTTCCATACCCCTCTGCGCTGGGGTGTCTTCCAGGCTCCTTTCACAGCAGGAAAGTACAAAGGGAATTTTCATTTCTTTACATTTTATTTTCAGATATTGTACTGGTTGATTGATTAATTTTCCAAAGGAAAAGGATATCCAAAATAACCTTTCAAAGCTATATATCTATAGAGATCTATAGATAGATATAGGTCTATAAATATATATATATACATACTCACACACACAATTGCATACATGGAAAGTGCTCGTCTGACATTCTCAGACAAAAGTTCTAGTAAAAAACATTTTAATAGAATTTTTAATAATAAAATATAGTATATGGAGAACATGAATGACAAAGATGCCTCCTAACCCTTAGCCTATGCCATCTTTTTTAATGTACCAAAGTGTCAATCAGTCGTTCAATACATATTTTTTCAGAGCTCAGTAAGCACTATGTGAGTTATTAGAAATACATTGATGAACTCAGCAGACCAGTTCTTACACTCATATAGTTTATTTGTAAGTTTCTGTATAGTTTTTTTAAGCACAAAATCTGAGGAAAGCATGAATGACTAAAGTATCACATGCATTAATAATGCGGAAAGGTGCCAAATATGTAGCATTTGTTTGGATTTGTGCATCAGCTATTGAGACAGCTGTGGGGCTGATTTTGTCATTTTTCTCCAACAGTGAGAACCTTTCATATCTCAGCTTGAATTGTCAGACTTCCACCCTCCGGGTACCTGGCATTTCCAGTAAAAATATCCCTCCCTCTCCCACACAGGGCTGGATGCTCCCAGAAACCTCCGCCGCGTCTCCCAGACAGACAGTAGCATCACCCTGGAATGGAGGAATGGCAAGGCGGCCATCGACAGCTACAGAATCAAGTACGCACCCATCTCCGGAGGCGACCACGCAGAGGTTGAAGTTCCAAGGAGCCAACAAGCCACAACCAAGACCACGCTCACAGGTGAGCTCCATATCCTAGATCCAGCCGGCTCCGGAGACGTGGCCCCAGGCTGCAACCTTGCAGTGAGAGAAAACAATACGATTGCCAACCAGCCCCTGCCTTGGCTGTCAGTCAGTCTTTAGAACATCCCAAACACTGAAAAATCATAGCCTCCGGGGAAGGAGGGGGAGTTTTCATGATCTGAAAGTCTTGCTGATATGAAGCTGAATTTCAACCTGTACGTTCTCTCTTAGGACTGAGGCCAGGAACTGAATATGGGATTGGCGTGTCTGCCGTGAAGGGGGACACAGAAAGCAATCCGGCCACCATCAATGCAGCCACAGGTGAGGCGCACCTGGACTCCCACACCCCCTGCCCCAGGCGGGCGCTCACAGACACAGGGCTCAGGAGGCAGAAAACCTGCTGTAGGAGAGACAGAGAGACAGGAGATGACCCAATGAAAAAGGGAAGCCTAGGATCGTCTAGCCCAGATGTCTCGTTCAAAAGCAACAACGTGATTGAGCACACCACACCTAAAGGATGCTGACACCGCTCTCTCAGGAAACTGAGCAGCAGATTTGTTTTAAGGAAAAATTGGAACCAGACTTTATAAGAAATATGAACTTTTTAAAGTTTGTAACCCATTCCATGTGTGTTTTTTTTTTTAAATATCATTGACTAATCAAAACACATCTGCAGGGTTTCTCTTAGAACGTCTCTACCTCCTATTACGTACCCTGGTCATACAAATTTTAAGTGGCAGGAGCATAGGTTAAGTCGGAATTTGCTCTTACCTGTTGCATCCTGAGGCTCTAACTTCTCGGTGAGGTTGGTGAGAAGCTACCTGATTTGAAGCCTTTGCTTCTTTCCTCAAGGTTTCTTTCTTTCTTTCTTTCTTTTTCTGGAAAACTTGTAAAAAAGAAAACACTTTCCTCTCTCCACAAGCCTCCTCCTGATGTACCCCCAGCTACTGTGAAGAAAAGGGAGGCCGGATTGCAGGGGGACATAACTCAGGCTTACTGAGCTTCCTCATTATGCAGGAGCCAGTGCTGGGGGCTTACATATTCTTTTTGATCTTTTCATTTTAAGGTAATTGTAGATTCACATGCTGTGAAATAATACATAAGCTCCTCCCCCAGTTTCCCCAATGGTAACAATTGTTTAATTATAGAACAACATCAGAACCAAGCAACTGACATTGATACAATCTGTCAGCTTTATTCAGATGTCATCAGTTTTACATGCACTCATCTGTGAGTGTGTATTTAGTTCTATGCAATTTTATCACATGCAGATGTTCGAATGCCCCACTACAGTCAAGACCCAGAATATTTCCATCATTGGGATCTCTTTTCCTTTCTTATAGCTACAACACCTCCCTCCACATCCCTAACCCTTGGCAATCACTAATCTGTTCTTTATCTCCATAATTTTTTCATTTCAAGAATGCTACATACAAGGAATCATCTAGTAAGCAACCTCTAGAAATTGACATTTTCATTCAACATAATTATCTTAAGATCCATCCAAGTTGTTTCTTATATCAATAATCAGTTCCTTATAAATGCTTTTAATTGAGTAGCATTTTGTGGTGTGGGCATACCACTCTATTCTTTTCAGTCTTCCATACATCTGATAAGGTAATGTACAACAGCATTTACAAAAGTAAAAACGGAGACCCAGTTAGGTGAGTCTCCTGAAGCCACCCAGCCGGTCTACTGGAGACCTGAGGATGCAGCCAAGAGCCAGCTGACTTTCAGTTCGCGATTAGCCTGCCTCACAGCCTGAGGAAGGTTCATCTCTGTGTCTTCCTCCCAGAGATGGACGCACCCAAGGACCTTCGGGTTTCTGAGACAACGGAGACCACCCTAACCCTGTTCTGGAAGTCACCGTTAGCCAAGTTTGACCATTACCGCCTCAACTACAGCATTCCCTCGGGCCAGCCAGTGGAGGTGCAGCTTCCCAGAGACACCACCTCCTATGTCCTGAGTGGCCTGGAACCTGGGAAGGAATATGCCATCCTCCTGAGAGCAGAGAAGGGCAGGCACAGGAGCAAGCCGGCGCGGGTAAAGGCATCCACAGGTGAGGTCAGCCCCTGAGCTCCCCGCAGACACTCTGTTGACCGTGAGGTCTGCAGACCCAGCAGATAGGCTGTCTTCACACAGGAACACCAGATGGGGAGTCCTGCTACTTTCCCTACTCATGAAGCCTCTACAGGCCACTTTGAAAGAGCTACGCACTTATCTTTTCCTTTCGTCAACTGATTCAGCAAAATTTCCTTGCTGGGTGATCAATAGTGGTTTTCAACTATTTCATCCTAGGAAAACTGGAAGCATCAGGACTTTTGCTTGTCTTTGGGTTTTTTGTTGTTGTTTTTTTTGTACCTTATACAGAGTCTTCCAAATTGTTTGTTGCCCCCCCATGCCCTTTAGCCTAACAATTAATTTACTTTTCATTTTATTTCTTTTCAAGATGACCAGGATGTTAGTAATAATTCTTTGGCTATTTCTCATTAAATATTTCCATTACAGGTCTTTTGCTTTCCTCTAAGGTTACCTGCAAATTTGCAAACAGTCCTTGGAAACTTCCAAAGTGCCCTTCTTATTTTCTCTTTTCTCTTAGTCATTAAGAGGTGAACTTTTTGGTCCCATCGCAGCTACTGACCTCCAGTGTCCCTTCTAGCCCAATCATTCTGTACTTTGTGCCTGCTGCCACATTTTCTCAGTGGCTAAAAAAAAAAAAAACAACAAACAATCAATCAATCAATTCTTCGTATATGAAAAATATGCACATATAACTTTGACCCCAAAATATAAAAGATGTGAAGTTGGAAAATGTTAATTCTTCACAGTGTGATAAGTGATAGTCTGTACCTTGAACTTAGTTATTTATGGAGACCCCACTGAACACATTGTAGTGTGCTGATATTTGAGGGACAAGTGGGTCCTTCATTTAGTGTTGTCATTCTGGCTCCCATTCTCCTGCTTACAGACCTCAGGGGAGGCTAGATATTCAGAACGTTAGACAAAACTCAACCAAGAAAACGGAGTGATTGGGAGGATCAGGAGCAGCCAGAGAAAGTGTCATGGCAGAGCTGTTACTCCGGCTGACTCTCCATAAACCGAAAAGAGGTTGTAATGGACAAATTTGGAAAAGCCTCTGAGCTTTTGTCATTTACAAATACCATCACTAGCATATTTATAAATTTCAAATAACAGTCACTTAAGCAAGATAAAGTTGGTTTCCTCTCTCATAATGTCAATCGGAGGTTAGGTGATTCAGGGGTCATTCCAAATTAGCAGTGACTCCAGCTCCTTCTCTTCTTGTTTCACTACTCTTGGCTTCCATTCCCAAAGTCCATGTCACAATATGGCTGCTGCAGTACAGCCTTCACATCTGTGTTCTAGGCAGCATAAAGGAGGAAAAAAACAAAACCAAAAAGGAGTCCCTGCTAGGTGAGTCTTTCTGGAAGCCTCACTAATGACTTCTACCCGCATTTTATCAGCCACTCCTAGCTGTCTAAGAAAGGTAGTCTTCTAGCTGAGCATGTTGCTGCCCACATTAAAATGTGGCTGTTTATGAGAAAGAAAAAGTCTAAAGTAAGCTCTGGTGGTCAGTTCTACGGTCTTTGTAAGGACTGCTTCCCTCCCAGCTCTGAGAGGATCATCAAGGATGCTCTGGTGAGGAAGAGTATCATAGATGAGGGAGGGGCAGAACAGAACCGGGAAGGACTGAATCCATGGTAAAGAGGTGAATGTTTCAGCCTGTTATAAGGTTATCAAGGGATAACAAAGAACCAGAAAAACAAAAAAAAGAGGAAATTCCTCCTCCTCCTCCTCCTCCTTCTTCTCCTCTTCCCCCTCTTCCTCTTTCTCTTCTCTTTCTGCCTCTTTGCTTTTCTCTGAGTTTAACAAATGCTGAATCAAAGAGAGCTTCCTAGCTCCATTCAATCATGTTACCCTCTCCGCACATTATCTCCTGTCTCCAGTGGGGAAGCCCAGGCCTCAGCAGCTCAGAGGGGTGAAAGCTTCCAAGGGAACCACAGGCTGGGACTACTTTGTCACTGACTGAGAGCCCAGTTCCCGCATCCCAAAAACTCATGATTTCATTTCCCAGGCATGCCTCCTTAACATTGTTTCACAGAAATCACCCTGGATATTTAAAGATATTATTCATTACAGAAAAAAAAGATGCACAGTCCCTCTTATTGGTTCTTTACCCACTGACTCCATAATATTTCTCTATAACATTCTCCATAGAATTATTTTATTTTATTAAAAGTGAGGTGGACATTTCTTTCTTTCTCCTGAATTCTGCCTTCCCAAGTCTCTTACATTTACTACAGTCAATAATATACTACAAGGGTGCTCCCTGCTAAGTTCTGGGGACCCTAGATCATTTGGGATAGGTCTGTGCCCTGAGGAACTTACAATCTACTGAACAGAAAATGCAACGCCCCACTTGCTACAATTGGGGTGCAGAGCATGCAGCAGGAGCACTGAATGCCTTTGAGTACGCGCCCTGAAATGGGATTGAGCTTTTGGAAAGACACTTAGAGGCAAACAGGACTGTGCTGTAGACTATGTAAAGAAATAGGAGTCCAGGCTCTTGGCCTTTATAAGCATGTGGGAAGAAAAAAAAAGAAACAGGAAAAGTGGGAACTCTTGGGTAGGTGTACTATGTGGCTATGAGCCCTGAAATGTCAAAGGGCTGTAGGTTCAACCTCAGAAGAAAGGGACTCCCAGTTCTGCATCACTAGATTCTTAAAAGCAGAAGTCTGCAAAGTGCCACTCATCGTCTGTGGGTTTTACTCAGAAGATGTGGAATTGGCTGCCCCAAAGCATTTTTTCCCAGGGAATTCCAGGGCTCTAGCTGTGGAATTGAACCAAAGTGCAAGCTTGTTCCTTGATGGGGCACCAAATTAAAAGTATGCATGACATAGCTGTCTCTCACACCTGCAATAAAATCCAAAGGCCCCACCACAGGCTGCACAACCCAACAGACTCTGGCCCTTCCCAGCTCTCTGATCCTACTCCCACCATTTTCCCCTTCCTGGTTTCCCCATGGTCGCCTTGGCCTTCACTGGTCCTTAAGTGTGCCAAGCCTGTTCCTATCTTAACACCTTTACACATGCTCTCCTTGCGAATTTTTCCCATGGCATCTTCCTCATTGCATTCAGCTCCTGTGTTAGCTCAAAAGACTTTTCTGGCCACTGATATAAAATGGTGCCCCCATCCTGAGTTACCCCTCCACAAACTCCAGAGTTCCTCATGACACTTATCTGGCCTGATATTATCCAGTAATTGGTTTATTCACCTATTTTCTGCCTCCTACTACCAACCAAAATGTAAGGACCCTGCCTCTATCCACAGTGCCTTGGACAGAGCCAAGCACAAGGCATGTGCTTTATGAGCATTTGCAGACCTCTGTTGTTTAAGCAGCCAGAGAAAAGTTCAAAGCTTCTTCTTGAGTCTTTTGTTTCTTAAAAATAACCAGCTTAAAATTTTCCAAAAAGATTCATTTTAAGGTGGCAAACCGCTTACCCCTCTACCATCTACAAGATATTGGGAATCTAAAGATTTAAAGTTGGCACAGCCAGAAATTCCTTCACGCAAGCTGGTCAACACACCATCAGCCTAGAAATGGGGTTTCGAAATTCTGATTTCCCAGGCCCACTGACATTGTTCAGAGGGTAGATGCCAGTGCACAGCTGGAAGAAGAAGACAACAGCCTTTTCATAAAGAAATGCCAAGAAATTGAGTGTGGAACTCTACAGCAGAAATACTGGGCTTCCTGGGCAGGGAGCCCACAGTGTGTCATTAGCTATTGAAATGTAGAGTCAGCATTTACTGCGGGAAGCCTCTTCGTCCCCACCTCAACTATTGTCTGCTGAATTTTAATTAATATCATTCTCTCTCTTTTTATTATTCCTACCCCTCTTCTTTTAATTTATCTAGTGACAGTATTCTTTGAAGACACAGCTTTTACTTATCTGACTGGCATTTGTTCAGTGGAGGGGTCTGGGTGGGGTACCAAGGGCATCCACTACAGAAACAGTCATAGCATCGCTCACTAAGTATTAACTGATGCTCTTTCTTGATTTACATACCTCCCCGCTCAAAAGACAAAAAGATGGAAGAACAGCCAGAAATTTGGGTGGAAGTACCTTTACCATGATTATTAGTGTTCACCAAGGAACATAACATTAGGTGAAATTACTCTCTCAACTCTATGGGCAGATGAAGCAGGATGGTGGGCAGAGCACTGTATAATATAGTAGCAAAGAAAACACTGATTCACAGAGAAAGGGTGGTTCTCATCAGGAAGGGACATTTTCCACTGTGGGTCTCCTCCCCTTGCTCCATCCATCTTTACTGCAACAGTTTAATAGATAATCCATAATCCCCTTCTCCCTGCCCAGTTAGGTCACTCTTGGCTCTCTTACAACCTGGTACCTGAACTTTCTTTCACTGGAAAAACAAACAAAACAAACATGTTTTATGTCAGAATTAGAGAGAAAGCTTTAAAAGCTAGAGAGGAAAGAGTGACTTAATTCACATAAAAGGGGGAAATCAATGTCAGGTAAGTTGCTGACCAGCAGTTTTGATGGAAGGAAGAGAAAAGAAAAGAACATGGGATAAGAAGGAGAGTTAATGAGCCACTGGATCAATTTCCTTAACCTTAAGGTTTTGGTGAGGTTAGATTTGTCCCATGTCTCTTTACGCAAGAGGACTGCTGGAATATTGTAAAAGACGTGCTCCTGAGTGTAACTGTGCTGAAATCCCAAGGTCAAGGAGACGCCTATCATGCCTGGATCTCTGCTGCTGGCCTCACGAGGGCCAGTGGGTTTAAGGATGGTTTGAGCAGCCATCCACAATATAGAAATGAACAACCATGGCTACATTCCAATGAAATTTTGACTTCATATGTTCTCATGTATTAGGAAGTATTCTTCTTCTTTGAGTTTTCCCCCAACCATTTAAAAAAAATATAAAAACTATGTCAGCGTGCCCATTACCAAAAGAGGCAGCAAACCAGATTTGACCTTTGGGTCATAGTTTGCAGACTCCTATTCTAGATCAAACAAGATTTGAAGGAGTGTAACTTTGCCAAAATGAAACAATTAGAAAGAGCATTCCCAAGAACTTGGAAAAGTCTGCATTCAATAGATTCTTGAAAAGAAACATTTTCCCGTCTGAAAGGATGTCTTCAATCCAATTGCAACCCAAGATCTTCAAGTTAGAAGCCTGCCATAATGGACAGAGCTCATTTGAAATTAGCAAACAGTATAAGACATAAATAGAGGTAAAAAAAAGATCTTTTAAATGAACTCAAAGCAGTTCTTACTCTGTTTACAGGATCCATTTCCAGAGAAAGCTCTTTCTTCCTAGGTCATGGAAAGCCCATTTAAGTTCAGTGCTGGGCATATTATAACTCTGAAGGCACATTCAGACCAGAGAGTTTTACTGCACTTTGTGTGTGCGCTCAGGAGGTGAAACGCGATGGCACACTCCGTTTTAACCCTTCCTCCCAGGGCCTTAGTCTTTCTTTCTACCAGTAAGGGACAGTTTTGCACGGACACACTGCTTTGCTCAGTTCAGCCTTACTTGCACTGTATTAATTTCTCTCTCATCTTCCTGAAGTGATTTATGTAAACTGAGCTGAGCCCCGGAAATTGACAAAAATTCCAACACAAAGAGGCAATGATATAGAGGAGATGAAGGAAGCGTGAAAGGGAAGGAAATCTAAGAGGAGCCAATTTCCTAAAAATACAAGAGTCTGGACAGCTCAGTCCAAGAATCTGAGGAATAACCAAAGGCTGTTCCATCTGATCCCATCCCCAGGATGACAGACACTTTCCAGAACGGAGACTGAAACCAAGAGCAGTAATAACATAGACTGCAGGTCAATAAGTTTTCCTTCCAAAAACAAACTTCCAAAAAACAAACCCAAGCATGCAATAAGGCAAAATAAGTATTACATTGATGTTTCTGTTGTTTTTTTGCAACAGCACTTTCTGGGGACACGTTCGGGGACGCAGTCGGTGACACACAGCACTCAGGCCCTGTGGCCTTTCGGTACTAGCAGCCGGGGTGCCATTTTGGGGTTCCCAGGAAGAAAGCATTTGAGGCACGGTTTAACTGACCCCATCTTTGTCATTATTCAGACCACACCCCTGAACTGGAAAACCTCACCGTGACCAAGGTTGGCTGGGATGGCCTCAAACTCAACTGGACCGCACCTGACCAGGCCTATGAGCACTTTGTCATTCAGGTGCAGGAGGCCAACAAGGCGGAGGCAGCTCAGAACCTCACGGTGCCCGGCAGCCTGCGGGCTGTGGACATCCCGGGCCTCCAGGCCGGCACCCCTTATAGAGTTACCATCTACGGGGTGATCCGGGGCCAGAGAACGCCAGTGCTCTCTGCTGAGGCCTCCACAGGTACCTCTCACCTTTCTGTCTATAGCTTCTGTTTTTCCCAACAGGAAACTGCCCAAAGATAATCAGACGCAACTTGCTTTTGAATGGACTTGTTCTGCCCCAAGTTATAGCACCATGGTGTGTAAGAGTGGGGAGCAACTGGGCTGCATGGTCCCAGGGGCAGCTTTCACACTGCACCCTGTTTGGACAACACTCTTTGGAGCTCTGCAGAGCCCAGCCTGGGGATCACACCCCAGCCCCAATGGCAGGCACCATTAGCTTCACAAACCAGCTCCCTCCTGCTAAACGGAGTTAAGGCATTTTATTTCAAAGAAAAAAACTAATCTTATCTACTGGAGGTTAGGGCTATTCCTTAATGAAATAAGATAACAAATATTTTCCTACACCTTAACCCCTTCGCCCTATTTCACAAATTTAGGAAGCTGCATGAAGCACATTTATCTAAAGAAAATCACATTTTTTAAACTCACATAATGCCTGTTCTTGTGTTACAGAGTCCCTGGATCTCGTGTGATTTGATTATTGAACTGATTCTTTGTCCTTCTCCAGGGGAAATTCCTAGTTTGGGAGAGGTCACCGTGTCCGAGGTGGGCTGGAACACCCTCAAGCTCAACTGGAGTGCTCCGGAAGGAGCCTATGAGCAGTTTTTCATTCAGGTGCAGGAGACTGGCTCAGTAGAGGCAGCCCAGAACCTCACAGTCCCGGGAGGACTGAGGTCCGTGGACCTTCCTGGGCTCAAAGCAGCCACTCCTTATACCATCACCATCCGCGGGGTCACTCAGGACTTCAGCACAACCCCTCTCTCTGTTGAAGTCTTGACAGGTATTCTAAACTAATTCATTAATTTGCTTCCTCCCATTGTCTCTGCTCAGGAGGGATCAAAGCTCTCCCCTGCTCTAAACTGGGTTCAGCTCCCACCACCTTGTGGAAAACCTGTGAAACCTGCTTCCACTCAGATGTCAATTCCTTATATGGCCAAGTCCTAGTTGTAGCATGATAGCCAGTTCTATGGGAAATTCCACGTACTTTTCCTTTACAAAAGTGAGAGGTGACTTTTCTTTCAAAGCGAGTTTCAGTGATAATATTTAAGAAGTTGGAAAGCACAATTTGCATGGAAAAAAATTTGAGTTCATTTTAAGAACATACCAAAAGACTCCCCAATGCCCCATTTGTATGTCAAAAATAGAAATTGTGAACAATTCCTGGAACTGTCTTTCATCCTCAAAACCTGTAGAGAAAAACCCTGGCTTTAGTGCCAACTCTAAGAGTGTGCTCAACAGCCGCTGTAAATAAATTATGCATCTGTTATCAGCACTCTCTAGACAACTCATCCCAACCTTCGCCAGAATGCCATCGCACCTGAATCCCAATGTGCAACTGGCTTTTCTAGTAATTCAGCAAATCTGTGTCCTTATGCAGAAGAGGTTCCAGACCTGGGAAACCTTACAGTGACCGAGGTTAGCTGGGATGCGCTCAGGCTGCACTGGACCACCCCAGATGGGATCTATGAGCAGTTTGTCATTGAGGTCCAGGAGGCCAGCCAGGCCAAAGAAGTTCACAGTCTCACCGTTCCCGGTAGCCTGCACTCCGTGGAAATCCCAGGCCTGAGGGCTGGCACCCCTTACACAATCACCCTGCACGGCGAGGTTGGGGGCCGCAGCTCTCGACCCCTTGCTGCGGAGGTCACCACAGGTATATGACCCTCCAGTCTGACTGGGAGTATGACTGAGCCAGCCTGTCTCTGGAACGGAGAAAACTCCCCGCGTGGCAGAGCCCATCTCGGTGTTGCTGAGAGGCAGCGTGAACACAAACTGTAACTCAGGAGGCTCTGGGTTGGAATTCCACCTTTACTGGTTGAATATTCTTGGGGCGAGGGTATCATTGCACATCTCTGAGCCTGCTTTTCTCACCTTCAAACTGGAAGTAACACCTCTACTGCAGAACACTGTCATGAACAGTAAATGAGATCATGAAAGTGCTCAGCAAAGCGCCCATCCTCTAACAAATGTTGACTAGCAAATAGCTAAATTTATCAGCAATATATAATAAAAACAACATAAATGATAGCACTGTGGCACAAGATTAAGGTCAGAACTTTCTAGAGAAATCTGATCATTAATGGCCTCAGTCATCCAGCTTGTAGTCAGACCTCTACAGAAAAACCTTAGAAATGACAGTCATCTTCTAAAATTACCAAGTCTCTCTTCTTAACAGCCACTCAAGGCAGTAACATTTCCCCAAAAGGACAGCCATATGTGACTTCAGTGTTTTGGAGGAAGAAAAACAATCCATCTCAGTTTGGACCCTGAAAATATGCTACTCCATCTGTTATAGAAAACTTCATGCTGGTCATGAGGTTTCTAGAAACAACTTTAAAAAGAGCTATGGGAAAATGGGCCAGGTATTTGCTAGGAGGGGTTTTTTTTGCAGGTCCTTAGGCCCATGATAGTTTCTAGACTACACAGCCTGTTTTGAAAGCACCATCCAAATAATCTAATTTTAAAAATTGTTTTTCTTTGCACATAAATGACAAATATATTTAGTCTTTGCTAGAAACTACATGCAATTCCTAAAATAAGAAAGGTAATGCCGCAGTCCACCTGAGCTGGCTAGGTTGCCCCTGTCCTGTATTTCCTCAAGTAACTTCCCACCAAATGAGTGTGAAAGGGGCCTTTAAGACATGTGTAATCTGGGGGCAGGATGTTAAGGGTCTCCATCTGTAGTTTGTAAACCTGTGCTTTTAGCAGAACTTCTTTGCACAGCAAATCGTACAAGGAACCCTGTTTATGACAACTAGATGACCAGCTGATCTTGGTGAGCTGGGATGGAGCGGGTAGCCCTGGACCCAGAACCCCCAACCCAGTTCTTTCAAAACAACACCAGGTCTATGTGGAACACAGTTTAAAAACAACCTGTCCAAATGGACAAGTTTGCTCAGACTCTCACAGTAAAATTCCTGCAGTTATTTTCATTTCTAACTTCAGCCTTAAAAAGAGAGACAGAGATTTCATTTAACCCAAGAAACAGGCTCCCCCCCATATTTGAATCTAAGCTTTCTAAATCAGCTATAATATCTACATTAAATTCCTTTTATACATTGTAGAAAAATAAATAGTGGGATCTGCTCTGCACCATTTACCAAGCAATAATCACTTTGAAGTTAAAGTGGGCCCTCACTTCACACAAAGAGCCTTGCTTCATGATGCAGGCATCCTTCATTTAGACACAGTACTAGCAGAAGAGAGTAGAAGGGAAAGAACCAGTCCAAGAACCCAGTACAGAATGTTTGATCAATGAAAGCTGAGCAAAATCCAGAGAGGAAACGTCAGACTGGTCCAAACCTGAAACTTTAAAAACCCAGTCAGCCCATGGCCAGCAATGAGATGATCCCTTCAAGCTCAAGTAATGAAATAAAGCAGGGAGTTCTCTCCAATATAACCGAGAATTTGCAATGGGAAATACTGTTACCGAACTGAAGGCATTTGCTTTCCTGCGCACCAAAGCCCACTAAGACCCAAATGGGGGATCGCAGCAAAGAAAGCCAAGGTTTATTTAAGGAAATGGCACCAAGTCCATGAGCTAATGCTCTGAAACCTGGCTCCCCGATGGCTTGTAAGGGATGGGTTATATAGGGGGGAATCATTAATCATAGTGACTAAGGGAATTAGGGTGGTGGGCTCTACTGATTGGTCAGGGCCAAGGTAGGGAGCAGTTGATCATTGCATCTGGCCCTGATGTCAGCCATGGTGTTGTTCTGTCTGATTTTGAAAGGATGTGGTCAGTAGGTTTGTTCTACATGCATGGGCCTGGGGCTGACACTGAGGTCAAGCTGAGGTCAAGATGTTATCTTGAGCAGAAACTCTGTTCTGATCAACAAACCTGAGGCTTTGTTCTTTAAGGAAGTTTGATGCTGACCAGAACCTAACTGACCTGAGGGCTTTATGGGAAGAGAATGGATGGGCAGTATGTGCAAAGGTGGAAGATCTGCTCAAAAGGAGGTAAATGAGTCACAGTGCTATTAGGGCAAAGCTGGCCTGAATTAGGGAAAAAGTCATATTAAAGAAATGAAGTTCCTGTGCCGTTACAACATCAAAACAATGATGTGTTTGTTAGGCTGCCACTTTCCAGGCACTTGGTATGTGTCACGTAGGACACTCAGAGGTTTATAAATAGCATCGTTTAATCACCCCACAATCCAGTGAAGTGGTACGGTCAGCTCCTTTTAAAGGTGAGGAGAGCAAGGCTCAGAGATGGCTGGCGACAGGCCAAGATTACGCAGCTAGCAAACAGCAGCGTCGGAATTCTACCCAGCGGCCTCCAAAGCCTGCACTTTTAACTGTTCCTATTTCCTTCATCCTGACCCACAGTCCCTCCTTTTCCAATTGTCCTTTAAGCTCTGTATGTGCCTGCTCAGAGATGCACAGATGGGTTGTGCAGTGGTCCACATGGCATTGTCGTCTCAGGGATGGACAGTGCAGATGTTCCCCTTTCTCATCATTTTCAACCCCTGAAAAAAAGCTGTGGCCAGGTACCACAGTTCTAATTGGAAATACCCAGAGACCAAGAATGACTACACACAGGCAATTCTCTCACCTTTTTCTCTCTCTCCTGGGCTGTGGAACGTTTGGTTTCTTCATGTTTGGTTGACAGAACTGACAAATACCTCTCTGTCCTTCTTCAGAGGAGCTCCCTGAGCTGGGAGACTTAGCCGTGACCGAGGTTGGCTGGGATGGCCTCAAACTCAACTGGACCGCACCTGACCAGGCCTATGAGCACTTTGTCATTCAGGTGCAGGAGGCCAACAAGGTGGAGGCAGCTCAGAACCTCACGGTGCCCGGCAGCCTGCGGGCTGTGGACATCCCGGGCCTCCAGGCCGGCACCCCTTATAGAGTTACCATCTACGGGGTGATCCGGGGCCAGAGAACGCCAGTGCTCTCTGCTGAGGCCTCCACAGGTACCTTCCTCTCCATGTTGATGCCCTCTCCCCAGGTCCCCTGCTTTCTCTCCAAGATATCAGGGAGTCAGCCTCTCGCCCTGTCTGAATCCTTTCCATGTGCCCCGTAGCTGCCGGCCATGCATGGTCAGAGACCTCCCCATGGGCTGTGCCTTGGTCCAGATGCCTTTGCCATCTCAGGAATGAACAACGCAGACATTGCCTTTTCTGAGCTTCAGCTTCCAGCCTCTCCCAGACTTTCTCTAATTCTACAACTACATCTCTCATCTCTATTGAATGATGCCTTTCTGTTTTAGAAGACAGCCTGAAGGTTTTAATTCTCCTCTCCAGTGCTTGGATATAACTAAAAGCCAACCCTTCCCACATGTGAGTGCTGGTGGAGCACAGATTATTTACATTAGAGAGTCTTTTTGGTGGTTGGAAATGGTGCTTTACTATCTCAAATCCCTCAAGGGTAGGAGCTCTGTCATTCTTGCACTGAAAAAAAAAGTTTTAATTCAAATGTTTCTTTCAAATGCACTGAGTTAGAGAACTGAATTACCCTCTTCTGGGCAATTCTCTCAGTTACTGAGTCATTGTTAGAACAGCAAATTAGCAAATAGCTAGAGCAACGAGGGGGGAAAATCACACAATTATGACTAGAGACAGTACCAAAGAAAAAGCCATTCATTAACAGAAGTACACGCAGCAACATTTGAAGCAAGGAATGTCCCAGGCTATGAATGTCAGAGATCCGATGTCCTTTTTGCTCTTTCAATCAAGAGGTGCGCCCTGGCATGCTGGCATTTGGGTGGCACACTCCCAGCTCAGACTCAGGACAGCGCCTCGTAATTTACTCATCCCTCTGCTGAGAGACACGGCATCCATCGTTTCCCTGGAACCCTGCAATAGTGAGCAGTCTTCCAGCACTGTCTGCCATGGTCCATCTTCCTCTGGGCCGCCTTTGGTCTGAAGCTCAGGAGAGGCCGTGTTGTTGGTTCTACATACGCCTACCCCATTTTGAGATGATTATCACAAATAAGCTTTCATGCAAATCTCTATGTCCTAGATGGTTCTACCAAAAACATAGCTCCACTTTTTGGCTTCAATCATGTAAGTAACTCTCACTGAGATAAACATACTTCACAGGCAGCCAGTGCATGAATGGGGACCTTGAAATGCCACACGGCTGCCGCTGAGGCTTCCCTGGATGTACCCAGGGCTCATTCCATCTCTTATCCACAAACCATCCCTTCTCAGAAGGCAGGGAAATCACCCTCCACTTCTGATCTTTCCTGCAGATCTTGTGGTTTGGGTGTTCTTAGTAGTTTTATGGGGTGCGGTGGGGAGGAGTATCCATGTACTGATAGCAACACGCCTGCTTCTGATGAGTCAATGTGAGGGGAGGCAGGGCTATAATCCCATCTGATCTGCATTTCACCAAATCCGTGGGGATGGGAAGGCTTTCTCTTTCTGAGAGAGAGAGAATTAGCTTTTCAAACGCTGCTTCTGCCTGCCCTCTGCATGTATTATTCCTGCTGCTCAGAAAAGCCCGGTAGGACCATCTCCAAGGCAAAATGTCATTTCTTGGCTGAACAGAGTTGCCAGGCTGCCTTGTCCTGGCTCAGCTCTCCTGGTTGGCAATGCAAATACTAGCCTTCTTGGCCCACAGAGAAAGCAGTGAAGAGAGGACAAGCAATTTTAAGAGTATGAGAACGGCTGGCCCTTGTCAGAAGTTTAAAGAAAATACCAAGAGTTACACTGACAAGTTGCCAACTTCCTTCAAGTCACAAAGTGAGAAGCCCATAGGTACCATCTTGGGAGGGTATTGGCATCAGAATGATTTAGTCTTCATTTGAATAGATGGGAGCTCCCTCAAAGCAAAGGATGTCTGCAGGAGGGAGCCAAGTAATCTTGGTCTCGTGAGTGCAATTCGGGAGACTGGAAGCTGCCAGGAGTCACATCTCTTGACTGGTGGCCAGCACCCTTGAGGTGGGGCTCCCAGAAGCATCTGGCGTAGACGCAGCCGGTCCAGCCGGCGTCATTCAGCACATCTTCTCACACGCCCGTCCCGGCCAGCTCGATCCTGTGCGGCAGCTCCTGAGCAGAGAATCTAACTGCTGTACCCGCCTTTCTGTTTTTCTTTTAACAAATCCCCTTTTCCTCCCTCATTGGCATTGATTGATAACATCACTTCATTTCACCATAACTCTCAGATATCAGATCTTTCTCCCCAGCTACAATTCTATTAACAACTTCAACTTTAAATACAGCCAAATGATTAACTCAAATTTATTTGTTTCTTTTCCCCTATCCATTTTTTTTCCAGCCAGAGAACCTGAAATCGGAAACTTAAATGTTTCCAACATAACCCCTGGGAGCTTCAATCTCTCCTGGACAGCTACCGATGGAGCCTTCGAGACCTTTACCATTGAAATTATTGATTCCAATAGGTTACTGGAGACGATGCAATACAAAATCCCTGGTGCTGAACGAACTGCCCACATCACAGGGCTGCGCCCCAGTAATGATTTTATTGTCTACCTCTCTGGACTTGCTCCCAGCATCCGGACCAAAACCATCAATATCACAGCTACCACAGGTACACGTGCCCCTCCCGTTTCTAACGCGCTCTCTCTCCAGGGTCTTCCTTGCAGGGTGAAGCCACCCCTTCTCACCCCCCGAAGCACAGGCCACAGTGCAGTAACTCCTCAGCGATGCCAGCCTCGAGCACTGTATCACATTCCTCTCCTCTCACAGTGGCCCATGCGGTGGCTCTCCACTAAGCCCCTCGCCTGATTTGCCACTGATCAGGGCATTTGTGGCAGAAGGTGTAGTTTGGTCCAGGTTGCCACAGGGAATCTGGAGAAAAGCACCCTCCCCTTCAGTAACAACAACAACAACAAAAAGCCATAAGCCCTAATGAGCATTGTCCCTGAGTGAGAAAGACATCTATATCGGTCAAAGAGGTATCAGAACTCCTATTTTTTGTTACCCTAGTATCGTCATCTTCCTAGTGCCTTTGACCTCCTAATACCCAAATATCCTGATAATCTCATGAAATTGTGTTGGTTCTCTTTTTTAAATTGGGAAAGCAATGACAAAGGGCATATTCCTCTTCAGAGGAGTGCAGAAAGACACCATGCCATCCAGAACACCCCAATTCCAATGCTACCTTGGAGAGAAAAGACCAGAACATGCTGTCTTGCCCCCAGAACAGCGAGTGGTAGATGGTAAACACAGAAATAAAACAGCTGTGTTCCAACAAGTAGCTTGGTTAGCAGAAGAGTAAATGGCTCTCCCTTTAAATTTGTAGCACCTGTGACACACATCCCATGGCAGGTGTTCTGTGGCGTGCAGCAGAAGGGAATGCTCTGTATCCATTTAGAAAGGAGAGCCTTTTCCATTCAAAATAACATTTGTAGCACATTTGGGGCGATGCCTTCTCTTGACAGAGAAAGTCAGACATCACAAACTGAAAAAAATAGTTACTTATGGAATGACACAGGAGAATTTCTTCTTCTAGTTCACAGTCTCATATTCTGGGGAATTCAGGAAAAGGTTGGATATTGTAGCATCAAAATTATCTAAGTTGCCCAAGGTCAACGGAGGGTCTGTCTTCATTCTTCATTATCAGGGTGGTCCACAGAAAAGTCTGAGGGCCAGCATTCTCTAGTTCTCATCTCAGCCACACTAAAGAATAACAAAACCTAGGGGAGAAAATTAGTCAACCATATATATTTGTTTCTGAAGGCTCAGATCAGTTTCCGAGAAAGGACAAGAGCATACCCTTACCAGAGTGTAAAGTCTAAAACTTTATGGATTTAGTCTTATGTGTTTTGATTTTGAACCTATAACGGTTTTAAATGGACACACTTTCCTATTTTTTTCTCCTTGCTTTAGTAGCTGAACCTCTCCTTAGCCACCTCACTGTCTCAAATGTGACCTGGGGCACTGTGTCCATCTCGTGGAAAGCGCGAGAGTCTGCCTTTGATAGCTTTCTTATAGAAGTTAGGAATTCTGACCACCTCCGGGAGATGCTGGTGCGTTCAGTGCCGGTGGTGTCCCGCAGTTCTGTCTTCACCAACCTCAAACCTTCTTCTGATTACACCGCCCACCTTCATGGGCTGATTGGTGGGCAGCGCGCTCAGACCCTGATGGTCCAAACAACCACAGGTATTTCCCAGGAGGGGGTCTTCACTCTCCATTGAACTTCCTTTGAGGAGCATTCCAAAAATCCCTTGCTCCCCATTTTTCATCCTCCCAGTTCCTCCAGATCTTTCTCAAATTTGATACAGCCACCCAAATCAGAGCTTTAAAGATTAAAAAAATATATTCTCACCCCAAATTAAGTAACTTCAATGTCAACCTCTTTTTCCTAAATATTCCTCCACATCTGGAGTTGCTCTGTTTGTATAGAGTTAACCTGACTTGCTTTGGTTGAATTTCTAAACCATCCTTTCATCTGATCTTTCATAATTGCTTCCAGTTCCTCTCATTATCATCTGCCTGCGGTCTTTCTAATCAAAGTTTGCCTCTGTCACATTCAAAGAGGTGTGTGCATGCTGTTTTTGGTTCCTTGGTCAGAATGCTCAACATTCGCTTTCCTCATGAAGATTTTAAAAGTGGTGCCACTAACATGTAGAGAAAAGATTCTAAAACACACCCCAAAAACCACATGGTCTCATCTTATCCTTGAGACTTTCATTTGCCTGCATTCCCTACCAAGAGACTGCTCCTTTTATAACATTTACCCTATCAAGCATGTTTTATCATCCACTGGAATCTGCTACAAAGGGTTAGAGTCTTCCTTTCATCTATCATTTTGTCCAAATCTTGGTGCATGTGATGAATATTCAGAGCATTAACTTTTTGAGAAAACGTCTGTCATTCCTGGAAGCAGGCAGCATGTCAAGAAAGTGTTTCAGAGGGTTAAAAGTGGTGGGAGAAAAATGTTCCTAGCTTGCATGGAACACTAACTACCATTCTCTTCCCGAGTTTTTTCTTGCATCTCACTTTTCAGCTTGGTTGCACCCTTTGGGCGACAGCTGGCAGTCAACCTGACCTTGAGAAGCCTGGTCTCATCCAGCATGGCGAATGTGTTGGCACTGCCGGTCTCTGTCTGGTAGCATGACAAGAGTCCTGACGTGCATCCTTAATTCTGGAGATTGCCTCCACAGCCAAATACAGGACAAACAGAGTGCCATTTGGAGGATTTTACCTTTTGTGGGGTTGAGGTAATTTGCCACTGCTGTGGCTGAAAATTATACCATCAAACTGACTGCTAAGTAGGAAATCCCATGCCATTATTTAGGCCTCTATTCTGCTTTGAGCCAGATCCTTTTTGTCCCGAGAGATTTTATAGCATTGAGTTATGCTGTGCAATCATCCAGCTAAAGTTTATCCAGAAGAGTCCTCTCCTTCTTGCAAACACAGTAGCTGCAGCAAAACAACTCCTAAGTCCTTGGGAGGATTAGTCTGCTTCTTCCCAACCCTAAATCCTCAGCCTCGTATCTCTGCCCTCTGGGACTGTTGCCTCTCTCTAAAGGACAGTCTGGGTTGAACTTACATTATAGTTAGTATTATTTGGTTAATGTGCATTTAGGAAGCCTGATCATATAGTACATCCCAGCTGAAAGTAGCATATAGGTCCCCTGCTTTAAAAACGAGTTGTTCTCATCACTGATTGTCTAGACTTCAAGGGACAAGAGAAACTTAACCTCCCTGGAATCCATCTTTCCAAGTTACCCAAAAGGTGAATTTCCTGTTCAGAAAAATGCAACACCCAACTTCAAGTTTTTCTGTAACATCTTCATACACCAGGAATTTTTTTAATGAAAGCCATTTTCACATTTACAGTATTGGGGGTGAGAAGTAGGTTTTCCTATAGCATATACATTTGGGTTTCTAAATATTATCAAGAATTTCTCTTGTATAGGCATTAGCCTTTAATTGGGACAATCCATATAGATATTAAGAAAACTAAGTAAGGAAATGTCAGAGTAACTTTTCTAAGTTGCTCAGTGGCTCCTTGAGATGTTCAAAGAATATCCCTCATAAAGGGTATCCATTGACTAAACAGTTTATGAAATGCTAGGATAAATAAAATTAAGTAGGTTTCTTTATAGGAACCAGCATTTCAGAGTCTTTAAAATGCTAGCATGTTTTTTGACTCTCCAGGATGTGATAGAGCCTTCCATGTTTACCATACATGTTCAATAAGAAGCTGTCTTTTCTTTGAACATCTTACAGAGCTAAGGCGCCATTACAAACCTTAGATAATGTACCCTTAATGCCCTTTGCATTAATTCTGCTGCTCTCGTGGCTTGTTTACTTTTCTTCATACATGACTAGCACATGGTCATGTCTACACATAAAAAGAATGCAAACCAACCCATGCCTGCAGACAAAGCAATGGAGCCTAATATACCCCCTTTCAGCAAAGATTTGGAGGGGCTGATGCTTTCATGTTCTATGGCTACATGCTGGAGAGATCCACACTGCTTCCTCTAATAATGTCTCTCTCTTTCTCCCTGCCTATGTTCCTCCTTCTTCAGAGCCAGAGCCACAGTTGGGCATGCTAATCCTTAGCAATATTACTTCTGACAGCTTCAACGTGTCATGGACCACTCGAGCTGGGCCTTTTGCAAAGATTGTTATCAATGTTAGCGACTCTCGTGCGCTGCATGAGCCCCAGCAATTCACAGTCTCAGGAGATGCACAGCATGCTCACGTCACCGGCTTGGTGGAGAACACTGGCTATGACGTTAGTGTGACAGGGACCACCTGGGCTGGGGACCCCACCCGACCCCTCACTGCCTTTGTCGTGACAGGTACTCTTTCAAAGGTTCTCACTCATCTGCTTAGAATTCTGAGACTGGAAAGGGGGGGAAAGGTGATAGACATTCTAAAGAGAAATGGAGCCCAAAATACAGTCTTCGCTCCATATATAAACATCTAAGTGAAGAGGGAGCAGATGCTACTGCAAAGAGGAACCCTCTGCAGCCACTTTTTGGAACTGGAGACAATGTAGTCAATAGTTGTATAAAACTTGCAGGGATTTCTATGCTCAAGTTTATAGGCTGTCTGATTCACCGTTTGGAGATTCTGGCTAAAGAGTGAGTTCTAAGTTAATAATGGCCTAGGATAGGAATTTTGTCCATAAATCATGCTACAAAAGGCAGTCAGTCCATAAACTACCTGCTCCAGAAATAAAATAATTTATCTTTTTCTTCTAAATAAATTGACTTTAGAACAGATTAATGAAGTCTCAACTTAGGACAGCAGATAAATCCCTAGCTAATTTAACCTTGCCCATTCCTTAAACTTGACTTCTAACTTCTCTTTGAATTACGTGAAAAAATGATTTTCTATTTTCTTTCCTGAGATCATCCTAAATCAATGACAAAAGCAGCAAGTAGTGTTCATTTACCAAATATCTAGTCTTAAAAACAGGAGAACCAACTCTGCCATCTGATTTTCACATTAAACCAGGACTCTCCTAGGACCTAAACTGCTGTAAATAAGACACATTAATAAGTCCAAGTGGCTACTGGAGGCAGCAGTGTCCCCCAAGAGGGAGGACTGTGAGACCAGGCCTGAGTGGCTTCTCACCCGGTCCCACATTCTTTTCAGTTACATAACCTTGTCCGGTTCTTAACTGCTCTGAACGCCAATTTCCTTATTATGAGGAGATGATGCGCAGAGCTCCCTCTGGCAGCCTTGTCACAGGAACTAAGTGGATACGGTGAAATGTAACTGCCCAGCATCCAGCTGGCATTTGACGGATGCTGCTGGGTCCTCCCTGCCTTCCCCCAGCGCCATGAGGAAAGCGGTGCACTTCAAAATTCGCAGCAAGCCTGCGTAGAATCAACAGACCTACGGAGCTGTGGCTTTCCTATTATTTTTAAAAGACTCCTGGGCAGGTTTCAATGTGAGATCAAAAAGCGGTTATATTTTCTGTCTCGTTATCTAATGTAAATTCAATCATTCACAGTCTTCAAACACAGACCATGGCAATTCCTTAGGGGGCATGAGGTAGCCATGACCTGAGACTCTTACTGCCCAGGAGGACAGGAATGGCCAGCCACAGAGCCCATCAGGCCCTGACTTGTAGCCGCCTGCAGAACCGCCCACAGCACAGAGAGAAGAAAAGGAGGTCAGGAGAGCTGGTTTGAGGAAGGCTGGATCCAGTTACAGCATTGTCTCAGCTAATCCTTGAAGAGAAAAGGCTGCATTTTAAAAGAAGCATATTTTAAAAAGAGAGGGGGAAAATGAACAGGAGGGACTACAAATAACAGACCCTTGATTCACTAATTAGCCTGAATGCCCTCCTTTTCATCAGAATGTGCTGCTTTGATGGCATGGAAGCGCAACGAAGCTAGCTCTCCAAGCGAGGCGCCGCTTATCTAAACAAAGTTCAGCAGCAGAATTTGAGACTCTTGTCTTACAGACAAGGAAGCCTGTTTGCACAGTACATGAGATTTCATCTTTGCCTTTGATAGAGTTATGATTCTGGGGAGATCTGTACATGGCAAAAAAAAAAAACCCCTCAAAATAAACACCAAGTGTTTCAACAAAAGTACGAAAAGTCCAAGCCACAGTAAAATTTAAACCTCTGCTTAGGGAATGAGAACATTCATTTACTTGTTCATTCAGTCACCAAACACTTCTTTTTGAAACATTTTTCTTTACATCTCGTGGATTAGACTGTGGGCATTAGTGTACGGTCATTTATCTCTTTGAAAGTTTCCATTTAGTTGCAATGACAAAAGAAGTTTCTAAACTAGATGCAGCTAAAGCAGTCTTGGCCATGGAATTCCCATCCCCCTGCCCCCTCTGATAAACAAAATAAATACATTCACCATTACTATTTTGTTTTGCAAGAGAGGAGGCTTTGGACCTTCACTAATCCTGCTTCTGCCTCAGGACCTGCCAACACTGGTGGGGCTGACTAATGAGTTGTTGGCTAAGGGTGTGGAGAGAACATTGAACTTGGAGTCTGATGACCTGGGTTGGATCTCCGTCTAGCCATCTCGTAGATTTGTGATCTGGGACAAGCCATTGACCTCTGTTTCTTTAGATGGGATGGGGGAGGGAACTACTGACAGCTCTTCTAAGCTCCCTCCTCTTGGAATGTGTGAAAAGACCCTTTGGCACCTAACAAGTAAGAGTGCCTGCGTTACAGATGTTTGGTGAATGAATGAACAAATGAGGACGGCAAAACTTAGAGAAGATCCAGACGTGTCCTTAGCCCCTAAGTTTATCCAGGAAAAAACAAACATCAAAAGAATTAGCAAATCTAAGTATCCTTTACTGGCCATAGCCATAATTTGTTAATTTTGACACGTGAAAAATATTCTTCCCTTTTTCTCAACTTGTGACCACGTGTCACTAGTTGACTTGATTCAAAGTATGAACTAGAAGTGGGGTAGAAACATGGAAATTATAGCAAAAGGGGAGTATATTTGAAGGGGGAGGGGAGCTGATTGGCTTTAAGACCAGAATAGAGTGGGATGTAGGGAAAGGGCCCAAATCCAACACGAAATATCCAATATAAGAAATTCTTGGCCAGTGGAGTCAGGCCCTGCTAAAAAAAACCTTGCTCTATCACATACTAGCTTTGTGACTTTGGCCAAATTAATTAATCTCTTTGAAGCTCAGTTCTCTTACCTATGTAATGTGATAATATCTATCTCATAGGCTTATTACAAGATTTACACAAGATACCATTGTCCGGCACCTGACAAACTCTCACTAATCTGCTGAGCATAGAACACATTCGATGGTCAATCGGGTATCTGTCCGTGTTTGTGGAGACTTGTGCTATCCCGGCAGAGTCAGTGCTGCTAACCTGAGTTCTTTTCACTCCTCCCTTCTTTCAGAGGCTCTGCCCCTTCTGGAAAACCTAACCATTTCCGACATTAGTCCCTACGGGTTCACAGTTTCCTGGATGGCATCGGAGAATGCCTTTGACAGCTTCCTAGTAACGGTGGTGGATTCAGGGAGGCTGCTGGATCCCCAGGAATTCACACTTTCAGGAACCCAGAGGAAGCTGGAGCTCAGAGGCCTCATAACCGGCATTGGCTATGAGGTTATGGTCTCTGGCTTTACCCAAGGGCACCAAACGAAGCCCTTGAGGGCTGAGATTGTTACAGGTATTTTGATTCAAGTGAGCCATTTTCTTCTCTTCCTGGTTTCCTACCATGTAATCCATTTACCATATCACCATGGTTTTAACATCTTTGTCCATGTTCTCTACTTAATCCATAGATGTGGCTTGTTCTTTTATGCTCCCCCCACCACGTTCTCCCTTGTCTTATGTCTCTAATGAGCACTCCCCTTCTCCCACGTCACAAACGAGAAGGTCGAAATGTTTCCATTTGGTGTTCCAAATCCATTAGACCATGTCTTTTCCGTAGCTCTTGTGTGTTTAGTGCACATCACCTTCCCCTGTGTTCATCCTGGCTGGTCCCCAGCTACATTTCAGCCTTCTCAGAAGAAATATAACAATATGTTTGAAAAACTTACAACATTCACCATCTCAAAGTTTCAACCGTAATCTTGACAAACTTACCAGGTGGGCTCATCATTGCAGAACAAAGAATCCACTTATTATATTGGTAATCACTAATATCATGGATATTCTTCAACACAGACTAAATCCATAATTTTCTCAAGACTAGTAATTCCTAGAGAAATAGAGCATTAACAACGTGAACCATCCAAAATCTGTGTTTTCCAAAGTCTTTCTAGAGATTGAGACTTCTGAGAAATATTCAGAAGTCCTACATGGTGAAAAAGTCCCATGCTCAAATGTTTTGGGAACACTGACTTCAATATAGTTTAAAAGGATCCTTCACCACAAGACTTTAAAGAACATCCTAATATGCATGTGTCTCTCCAAGAGGGATTTACCCAGGCAGTATTTCCCAAACTTACTGGACAATGGATACCTTTTAAGGAAGAAGATCAAACAGGAATAGTTTGCTGTGAGTACACTTTGGGAAACACAGCTGTAAATTTATGTTGACGTTGAGTTTTGTCTAGTTCAGGCAATCCAAGATAGTACCTTGAGTCCAAGTATTTAGTCCAAAGAGGTTCCAAGCCTCAGTTCTACCATCTTAACACTTATGTAATGGTTAAAAAAAGCAAGCAAGTCAAGAGTAGGAGCCTTCTTTAGTAAAACAGCTCCAAGAAAAAAGCAAAAAGATCATAACATTTATATCATTTTAAAAGCCATTTTGCTCATGATCAAGGGAAATATAATCAGCAGTATCATCATGGGCAGCTCTACAGATCGTTAATGCTGGTTTATTTGTTTTTTCAAAAAGAAAAGAAAAAGATCTCACAGAGGATGGGCACTCAGCCACTGGAAGACAGAGAGCAAATGTAAACAAGTTACTGGCTTTGAACTTGTTTAATAATGCAAGGGAGGGCCAATGCTGAGTCCAGATGTGGATTTATAGAATTGCTTTTAGACAAAACTCACTTATGCAAGTACCCCCTCGGTTTGTATTAAATGTGTCAACACCATCCTCCCCCTATCCTAGGCCTGCTAGACTTGTTCACGTTGAATAATTTTACTTTCCGTATCTCAGGACACTCGTATATCTGAGAGCACGGGCATCACTGCATATTGCTATCCCGCTGGAGAGAAGCTTGCGCACGTTGATAATTGATGTTGTCTTTCCTCCTTCCACCATTTTCTCCCCTTCTAGAAGCCGAGCCAGAGGTTGACAACCTTCTGGTTTCAGATGCCACCCCAGACGGTTTCCGTCTGTCCTGGACTGCTGATGAAGGGGTCTTCGACAGTTTTGTTCTCAAAATCAGAGATACCAAAAAGCAGTCTGAGCCACTGGAAATAACCCTCCCTGCCCCCGAACGTACCAGAGACATAACAGGTCTCAGAGAGGCCACCGAATATGAAATCGAACTCTATGGAATAAGCAGTGGAAGGCGCTCCCAGCCAGTCAGTGCCCTAGCCACAACAGGTACTGTACAGAAGCAGGAAAGAAGGGAGAGATGTCACTATTGGGGGTCGTCTTCCTGCAGGGCTAGGACCTTACAGGAGCTTTGGGCGCAGACTTCAGATCCTGGCTCTTTCGGTTACAGACGGGGAGACCGCGGACAATTTGGCCGAGTCTCTGCACAAAGAAAAAGTATTATGCCATTTATTTAGTAGTGTTGTGAGGATTAAATGAGGTAATTCGCAGAAAGCGCGTAACAGGACTGGCACACAGTGAGGGCTCGGCAAATGAGATATATTTACATATTCATTGTCATCATTAATACATCATCATCATTTCAATTATCACATGTTTTTTCATTCCAAAAATTTTTCCTTCTACCAATTATTTCATCATTTTTTATCCAGAGATATACCTCCTTGTTCTTTGGTCAAATGCTTGAATTATATTGTGCAGAGGTAATGGGGAAGTAGTACCTCCACCTATAAAAATTGGTATTTATAAAATGCTATGTGTGAATAAACCGTACCATGATCAGGAAGGAAAACAAGGAAGCAGACTTGGTGAACTCTTGCCTTTCTGGATGCTCGCTAATTTTACTCGGTACTTACAGCAACTCTTCAAAGGCACTAGAGGAGGAAATGAAAACCCTTTTCCATATGAGTTGTTGCAAGGAGAATAAAGGAAGATGGTTAAAAACATGGCTAATGATAATAATATTATGAAAACTGAGATGACTCTTTAGAAGGAAAAGGAAAGACCTACAACAGGTGGGGTGAGTTTCTTTACAAAATTGAGAGAAATGGAGCCATATAGCCTTAGCTAGAGGTGGCTGCTTCAAAGAGGAACCAGAGGAAAGAATCACAAAATCATAGGAAGAGGTAGAGGGATCAGAGAAAGGATGCAGCCCAGCCTCTTCTGTTTGTGTATGAAGAACCTGAGGCCCAGAAAGGTAAAGTAACTTGCCTAAGGTCACACAGCTAGATTTAGGGTAGAACTCAAATGCCAACTTATTTTAATACTACTAAATATAAGCATGCTGGATGACAGATAACCAATGACTATACGGGGTGAGGCAAAAGGAGGTTCACAGTTGCGAGTACACAAAATACACGTTATTCTTGTATTATTATTTATTTATTATTGCATTATTTGCTGTACAAACAACTGTCAATGGACTTTTGCACATCCCTGTACGTGCCACCTCCGGCAAGCATAGCGCACACCTCTAGCCAAAACCTCTTTGTCCAGAGATGGGTATCTCATTATGTCCCATTCCAGGGCTTAATGAGCTCCAAAAAGCCACCTGTAGAAATCACAATCTGTATTTGCAGAGGTGGAGGGAATGCTGAGATCCAGGCAGTGACTCAGGGGAAAACCCTCTTCCGCACGAACAAGGACACCCCCCGGGGGTGCAGCCCCTGGTCTCCTCCCCCTGTGGCTGCCCAGAACTCAACTGCAGATCAGAGGCAGAGCCTGATTTTGACCTTGGTTTATAAACACTGGTTTTCAAAGTTTACTTCTAGTTACTGATTTTGTTTTGTTGATCTTTTCTTCTAGAGGCCCTGCAGCTCCAAAGCCAAAAGGAGAATGGGGCGGGGGGGTTGTTGTTGTTTTTTAGGAACAAAAGAAAAGATAGACCCTACTTTTTGAGAAAGCCCTTTCTTTGATTTTTTTTTTCCTCTGGGCCCTTGTAGTTCACAAAGAGATGTATGTGAGTGTGTGTGTGTGAGAGAGAGAGAGAGAGTGTGTGTGTGTGTTTGTACGCCTGTGCTCTGGTACTTAGAGAAAACAGGAGAGGTAACTCTGTCTTCAACCTTGTAAAGTTTCCCTTTTTGTTTTCTCATCCGTTCTCTGTCCTGTCTTCCCTTGCACCATTGTAAACCTTCTCTGTGATGCTCCGTTCTTCTTTTTTCTTATGAAGCTTCTGCAGGTCTTCCTCTTACCCCCCTGCACACCAGCGGCCAGCCCTGAGCGCCCTGGTGGCAGAGATAGTGGTTAGAGGCCACGTAGCATAGGGGTTAGTTAGCCTGCAGTCTCTGGGTGGGTTTCTTAGGAGTCTGATCCGGGCTCTATGTCTTACCAGCCGAGTGGCCTTGGGCAAGTCTCCTTTTCTCTCTGAGCCTCAGTCCCCTCACCTGGCAGATAGAATTTACCTCAAACGTCAGCCATGAAGTTTAAGTAAGAGCACGAATACAGAGTTATTAAGCAGAGTTCCCTTGCCTCTGTAACAAAATGAGCTATTAATGCATTATTATTATTTAATATAATATAACAAAACATAATATTGAGTGATTTAATATAAATCTTATTTTTATTGAGCCACTTGGTTCAAAATTCAAAAATTAAGAAAGGATTAGAGTGACGTTCTTCTTCTGCCATGTCCCTTCCCCCAGGTGCTCTATCCAGAGGCGGTCAGTATTACCACTTTTTTCTGCATCAGCCCGGAAATACTCTGTACAAGCAGAAAAAATTAGACATAAATCTTCATTCTCTTCTACCCTTTTTCAGCACAGCAGTTAACACGCCCACTGTTCCACACCTTGTTGATGTTGGTGTGTGTTGTCTGTGTTCCTTGCTTATTAACAGATCTCAGATCATTGCATACACATTATTTATTTAACCATTTCCCTACTCATGAACACTTAGTTTATGATTTTTTTTTTTTTTGCTCCTTTTATCTGTCATTCTCTGCATTTATAATGGCACCTCTTCCCTTCTGTGGTTTTGTGGTTTGAGCCACTTCTTCACAGTAGCCTTGGACCCTCTGGGGGGGGGGGGGCCTGGAGTTGCCAGGAGCTTCTTTTGCCTCTGGGAAGTTCAATGCCGACAGGCCTCTGACTACCCTCAGGAGGGCCCGCGGAGTAGACAGAAAATAGTTCGAAATCCAGCAACAGAGTAAGATGATTTTTTCATTCTCTTCTAGAGGTTCCTTAACCTGTCCCCCTTGGGAGTCCCAGACATGCACCCCCGAGGTTGATGGGGATAATCAATGCCCTTTTCCCTCTCAGAACATGCCCCGCCTCCCTTGCCAGTCAAACAGCCTCTTTACCCCTCTGCTCAATTCCAGTTCAGGTGCATTTGAACCACACACCACAGTGCTGCGGTGTCATTGTGTCTTGGGGCCTAGGTCAACGAGTCTGCAGAGACGTGTGGCAATCCTCCTTTCCATATGAAGCAGACTCTTCATGCCGAACGAGATGTGCTCAAATAACAAGTAGTCTCCCACACTTAGCTAGGTCTGTGGTCCAAAAATATCATGCACATGGACCCTGAAATTCCACTGCTACTGTACCATTCAGGAGTGCATGATGGATGAGGCTCCTGATTCCTATGGTTGCTTAGACAGTACAGACAACATTGCCATTTTGCAGATGAGAAAACTGGGATTCAGAGAAGATAGCTGTGGCCTCAAGATAACACCTTCTAGAATGGGCCAGGACCTGCATCAACAAAGTTTGCAGAAGAGCCTGAGTTTACATACCTCCCTGGGGTTTTTTTCCCTCAGCGGGCCTCATCTAGACCTTTCCTGGGGGCTACGTCAAAATGCAAAGTTGCCCATGGCGGAAAGAGTCACATGGGAAATAAAAGAGAGAGAAGGCGAATCACATGTACTGAATTCTTACCTCCTGCCAGATTCTGCGCTGGGGCTTTATACCCATTATCTCTGCTAATCCTCAGAACACTCCTTCCTGAGAGTCGGCGCCATGTATCGCTGGACAGCTGGAGCAGCTGAGGCTCGTGGCAGTGAAGGGAGGAGCTGCCCCAGGTTGCACAGGCTCTCCGTGGTATTTGGACAATCAAGATCTTGCAGGCCCCAGAGCCTTTGTGGTTCCCAAAGCTCTCCCAGGAGAGGACAAAACCCCACGCAGCCACAGAGTCTGGGGTTGGCTACCAGGATGCAAGAGAAAGCTGTAGGAGGGGAGAAAAAAGATAGAAATGAAGAGGAAAAAAACCCTCTCCAAAGTGGTCTGTGGGTTTCAGAACTTAATGATCAACGTGGGTTGGAGAAGGGAAAAGATGAAGCGAGGTCCCTAGAGACCTGAAAATTGTTTCCTGAATTCTCTGGTTAAGCATGGTCAGCTAAAGAGGGCAGAAAGCTGTGCCAAAACATACAGAGAGAAAGCCAAAGGACACTGGGTTTGCAGGAGGAGGTATTTATGTAGCAGGAACCGGTCCCTGGGCGTGGCTTTCTCCGCAGGTAGACCCTCTGTCCGTGCTGTGTTTACTTTGGTGATGGGCCCAAGGTTACTCCCCTGGCTCTGGACCTCCATCCAGTTCTGGGAATGGGTTTGCCGAGGTCAATTTCCATGTGAACATTATTTTGAGGATGCCGGGGTTGTACTCAGTTCTAATGCCCAGTCTGGGACCCAGAAAGGTCACACCACAAGAATGTTCATTGGAAAACTGACCAAGCCTCAGTTTACTCCTCTGTCAAATGGCTAATGATACCTTCTTCTCAGGGTTTTCTAAATGAGGATTAATCCTTATAAATTGCAAAGAATTATGCTATTGTCAAGTCTTGGTATCATTTAAGGAAAGCAACTAGAAAGCCAAAGTTTGAAAACAAATGCTAAAAATACCGAATCAAATGAGAGTGTATTTCAAGCTGAGAATCCACTTACCCACACTCGCTTAGATGTCAGCTGAGGCGCTCATGTTCTCCCTGAATGAAACCAAATGGCAGCTCCACAGCCCGGGACCCTGCACCTGAATGAAACAATGGTTGTTTCCATCAAGTCAGTAACTTGACCACAGATTGTCACGTTCTCCATCCTGAATCTGGAGACAGGCTAGGAGCAGAGCTGAATTTTCCTGGATAAGGAACCCAGGAAGAATCTTTGATGAGCAAGATAGTCACCTAACTGTTTCTGGGTTTCTCCTGTGTTTTCTCCTTGACAGCCATGGGCTCCCCGAAGGAAGTGGTCTTCTCAGACATCACGGAAAACTCGGCTACTGTCAGCTGGATGGCACCCACTACCCAGGTGGAGAGCTTTCGGGTCACCTATGTGCCCATTGCCGGAGGTAGGAGACTCAGGGAGGAGGCCGTGAGGTAGACGGGGTCTGCCTGGGGGGTTTGGGTAGAATAGTGAGGAGACCCTGACCATTCCTGTCCTCCCAACCACATTAATATTGGAGACCATCTGGGTCGACGTCATCTGTAAAGTGCCATGAGGTCCTGGGAAGAAACTACCTAGGGAAGGTGATTTTATGAAGACCTTTTTCAGCCCTGAAATTCTAAACATCTATGAAAAAGAGATCCCCAATATTGTGTCCCCACAATGACAGAAGACATGAAATACATTGGCCTTTTCTCTTGGAGCACATTCATCTGAAAAGCTGGTCTTGGCCTGGGTGTATCTGAGGTTTGTGACCTTGGGTCCCCACAAAATGTCTGCCTCAGCAAAGAATGGGAAGGTGTGACTTAGTAGAACTGGGAGTTCTAGTTCAGAGCACATGGGCTGTAATAAAAATGACCACGGAGGAAGCACAGTCAAATCTGTCTAAAAACATTTGGGAAGGTAGTGAGCTCCTTGTGAGGGGTCGTGTGTCCAGAGAGAAGGCTTGGCTACTTCCTCAGAAGAATGCTGTAACGTCTCTACATGGAGTCTAACCAGCTGATGTCCAGGTTCCTCACCAGCTCCCAAATTCTAAGAAATATAAATTTTGGACTTTTTAATAACTGGAAGAGTACAGACTTGATTATGACCATCTTCTCTTCTTAAAGGGTAGAATCCCTGCTGGTAAGGCAGCCTATATATTCCTAACCCAAAAGAATGAGTTAAATATGTTAGATATACATCATAGTAAGCTCCCCACGTTCTTTGTGAGAAAAACAAATAAGATCTGCACATGACAGCTCTCAACTGAACGGAAATTTGCCATTTTTAGCACATTGTGACTTCATGTTTTTTTCCTTCCCTGGCTTGGATTTTGGCATCTGCCTGGATGGAAAAATATATTACACAAAAAGTAAGACCTCTTCTCTTATGCCAGACGGCAGGAGCAAATAACAAGTCAAGAAAATGGTATTGGATGTGGTGTCATTTCCGAATCAGACACGCCCATTCTTGGGGCAACGGTGAGGGCGTTTCCAGGAGGCTCCCCAGTCCCCATGTTGCTTTACTGTGTCCCAGGTACACCTCAAGTGGTCACTGTGGACGGCGCCAAGACTCAGGCCAGGCTGGTGAAACTCTTGCCCGGAGCCGAGTACCTCGTCAGCGTCACCGCCGCCAAGGGCTTCGAGGAAAGCGAACCCGTCTCGGGAACCTTCACCACAGGTGTGGCTCTCACTGATAGCATTTTTGCTCAAGACTCAGCAGCTGGGAAAATGTTTCTGTTTAGGAAATCTTAGTGGGAAGAGATTTGAAGCATCACATGCTTCATTTCGGGCCCGTCCCTATCCTCCTATGAGCTGGGGAACCTTGATATTTATCCTTGAACACCCTGGGCCTCCGTTTCCTGGGGCCATATGGAAGAAAAAGCCCAAGTTGCGGGGTCACACTGACTTGGGTTGAAATCCCAGATTTACCACTTCTAGATACATGAGCAGTCAATTCATTTCTTCCGGCTCTAGTTTCCTTCTCCGTGAAATGGGTACAATCCTGCTTCCTCGGCTATAAGAATCACATGAAACAATATAGGCAAAGCATCTGTGTATGAGATGACTGTGCACGATCAGCCTCCTCCCCCGTCCCCACCTGGTACCAGCAAATCACCAGGGGCCTTTCAAGGCAGGTGCTTCACACAGATATGTTACGGCGACAGCTGCAAAGTTATTGCTCTCAACTGAGCAGCCTGCTGTCTTCCAGGCAGTTACTAATCCCTTTGCACTGAAACCATTAAAATGGCTGTTGTCATTCCCATTTTACAAAGGAAACAACTGAGACCCAGGGCCCTGTAACTAGTAAATGCTGGAAGCACATTTCAGCTGAGGTCAGTCTCACTCCGAACTCTGTGCTCTTCTCAAATAAAGGATTATTTTCCTATTATAACCTGATTTAGACAGCACACAGTAAGGAGGGGGAAATAATGAATTGCATTGAAGGAGAATGAATTGGAAAATTTCTCTTCAGGCAGCCATGTCTCTAAACAATTTATCCTTTGATTTATGAGCAATTACCCAGTCTAATCCATTCAAGGATGCAAAGAATGGGTCTTGTGGAAATTTTAAAAATACCCTAATAGTCTCAAAGAGTTTATAACATGCAATTAAAACATCCCATCTGAACTCAGAGTCCTATCCACCCTGCCACACAGGCCCTTATTTCCCCCATAGAAATCTTTCATCCATGGATCCTCCACGGCAGCAGACAGCGAAAGCTGGATGGACGCCTTTCTTCCCAAGGCACCAGTGTCCTCGTCAGTTAAGGGGGGTTCTGCGCAGGCATGATGACGCAGGATGGGACCTGGAGCAGATGATGTGGGCCCCCAGAGTCACCCTGCCACTCCCGACTGTCAGGCCAATCACTGCCTCTCTTGGGGTTCAGGCATGTCCCCTGCAAAATGAGCTCCCGACAGCTGCCCTCCACCCTCTGGGGGCTGTCATCCTGAAATGGTTGAGTAGTAAATGGGAACACAAGAGGAAAATAGTCGTATGTAGCTTGGTGTCTAAGAAGGCGGTGTTGGGTAGCAGCCGTAGTCAGTTAAATGGGCCAGGGCCCTGTGAATATTCACCCTTTCTCAGAACACGTTGTTTGGAAACCATATCTATGACTCCAGATAACTTAAATAGTCTATCAATAACACCAGCAATTGCTCAGCGCTGCCCCTAGCACGTGTCACACACACACACCGTCCAGTTCATTCTTACAACAACCCCTCTTTGACAACTGAAGAAAGTGAGGTTTGGAGAAGGGAAATGACACAGCTCACACAGACCCTAGACAGAGAGGCCAAGGCGGAACCCGGTCCCCAGGCCCCCCGAGCCCAGGTCCATGTCATCTACAAGCCACCTAACCAGAGCTCTCACTCAAAACCCAGAAAAGCTTCAGGCAGCCTTCACCCCAAAAGTTTCCTCTAAGTTCTTTCCCTTGGGAAAGTGATATGAACTATAATGATAACCTTGTCATGTGTTCAGGCCTTTCCATTTTGTACAGCATCTTTCCACCTATAATATCATGTGACCATCAGAGGAACTGAGGATACTGCCAGACAGAATGAGTGTGCCCATTTTACAGATGGGGAAATGGAGACCCTGAGTAACCTGGCCACCAGGGGAGGAAGCCTTGACTCAAACCCCGGTCATCCTGGCTCCCAGGCCAGGACTCTAAACCTCCCATGGGGCTGATACTGTGTCCCAAACCAGGAGTCCAGGAGCAGTGAGTCCAGCAGAACAGCTGTGGTCTGAGGTCCTACCCCATGATTGCCTATCTCTCCAACACATCACCATCTTTCTTTGCAGCTCTGGACAGCCCCTCTGGGCTGGTGACAGCCAACATCACCGACTCAGAAGCCTTGGCCATGTGGCAGCCGGCCATTGCCCCTGTGGACAGTTACGTCATCTCCTACACAGGGGAGAAAGGTGAAGTTCTGTCCAAGACCCTTCCCACCGTGAGGGTTGCCTGTTCTTCTGTAAACTCTCCACACTCTCCCTCCTCTGGCTACATTTGGTAAAGGATGACAGAAATGCATGGGGAGGCTGGGAGGCCAGCGGTGTCCCCGTGGCCCTCAACTTCCATCTCAGAACAAGGGCTGGGTGCGTGCGGTGTGGTGGGGCCTGACCGGCGGGTGGCAAGGAGGCCCTGTCCATAAGCCACTGCTTGTTGTCAGGAGAAAGAGTTTCCGTGCTGTAGTTTTGTCAAGGAAGTCCAGTCGCCCATTTGAAGAAAAAAGGGAACGTCCCCAGCCTGCTCCTCATCTCCCGCAGGGGTCTCCACCTGCTGGCAGGAGCCACCTTCTCTAAGCGGCAGCTCTTGTCTCTTACAAAGAGGGAGTTCAGGACCCTAATCTTTTTTTTTTTAATTTATTTTTTCAAATACATTTGTCTCTGCCTACTCCCCACCACTTTCCCTTGCCCCCTCCCTCCTTCCCTCCCTCAGCTCTTCCCCTTTGGTTTTGTCCATGAGTCCTTGCTATATGTTCCTTGACTTTCCCCTTCCCTTTCTTTTCCCCGCCCCCCCCCCTCCTTCCCTCTTGTCTCTGTGGATTTCTTTTCCTTTCAGTGTTGCTGGTCTTATTTTCCTTGCATCTTTGCATTGTTGGTTAGGTTCCGCTTATAGGTGAGATCATATGGTATTTGTCTTTCGCCCCCTGGCTTATTTCGCTTAGTATAATGTTCTCCAGTTCCATCCATGCTGTCGCAAAATTTAGTAGTTCTTTTTTGGACCTTAATCTTAAACAGGCTACTTCAGGTGACTCTGGGAGCCTGGGCTTCTCAGGGGCCACAGAGGAGGCCAGCGGTAGCAAGTTTGATAGAGAAGTCAGACATTATTGTTTCTTGTCTTTGCAAGCATCTTTGCTAAGGTGTTTGGTTGGCAAATTAAACACCTCTTTTATTAAATTCAAATGCAAATAAGAGAGGGGAGAAAGAGAGATTCCTTTCCAATGAATGAGCCCATACTTTTATAATGAGCTCCTCTAGGGGAAAAAAAGTGTTACTATATTAATCTCAAAGCATGTGCAAGTTTCATATTTGATGGTTCAGTGGTGTTTTACTTTCAGTGACAAGGAGAAGGCTCCATGATCTGTGTCCTGGGGCCTCTGAACATCTGAACTCAGACCTGGCACCCACCGGAGAGTTCTTTGTGAAGACAGGGCCCGGGGGAGGGAGTGGAGAGGGGGAGAGGTGTTTGTGTTTATTCTTTTTATTCTTCAATTCATAAATATTCTCTATACACAAACTCTTCCAAGTCTGAGAAGGTGGTGTTGTCTCACCTAAAATGTGTCAGAATATAGTTCACGGGAATCATGGAAATTCTGGGTGCCTAGGAAAGGGCTTGGTCTGGGGTTGGGAAGGGGGGGTTCACAGATGATGTGGTAGGGTGACCGATCCGTCCCAATTTGCCCAAGATTTTCTGGTTTTTTCACTCAAAGTGCCACACCCTGAGAAACTCCTCAGTCCCTGGCAGGCCAGGATGGTTGGTCACCAGCAATTAGGAAATGAACACATACACTTGGGCACTGGTGTTTGGTTCCCACAGTTGGACCTGGCCCAGTGGTGTCTGTCACCCTATCGTTGTGGTCCCCTAGCCTAACAACTCGACAACATCTGTCAAAGCATAAAAGGACATGTCAGTAAGTGGAAAGGAGAGGGACAACAAGCCCCAGGACAGATTACATGTGGGTGGCCCGAGGCTTGAGGACGCTACAGCACAGCTCCTCCAGCTGTGCCTGCACCGTCTGGAAAATTCTCCTAACCCCCGGTTCCCCTTTCTTCTGATTTGGTGCCTGGAAAAATTCAGTCTCCATATGATAATCCTTTGTATATGAGGTGAATGCTCAAGAGAAAGAAAGGGGCGTGAGTCATTTCAGGAGATCAAACCTGCTTGTCTTCAGGGTCACTGAAAGTGTCTGTGTTAGAAGGAGGTGTGTGCACTGTTGGCCGAGTCTGCTACTGGCTCAGACCAGCAGAGGTAACTGCCTCGGTGTGTGTATTTCACGTTTAGTGCCAGAAATTACACGAACCGTGTCCGGGAACACGGTGGAGTACGTGCTGACCAACCTCGAGCCGGCCACGGAGTACACGCTGAGGATCTTTGCAGAAAAAGGGCCCCAGAAAAGCTCGACCATCAGTACCAAGTTCACAACAGGTACAAAGCCACCAAGAGCCTCTACCTTAAACAGTCACCTCTCCAACTTCTCTCTTAAGTCACATCTGTGCAATGTGATAACGTCTGCCATTAGCTAAATTCACCAGTGCCCACCCAATCAGCACCTGAAGAAACACACCATTTCCTTTTGAACTGAAATGACCTGTTCTCCTGGTGGACTAGAAAACCATTTTAAAAGAAGAGCCTTTAAGTAGAAAACCAGTCCCCACTGGCCCTAAATCCAGTATTTAATGATTCATGTTCTAGGCAGGGAAATATTGTAAGAGAAAGATATTTCAGGCAAGTTTGCCTAGATGTCCATTGGTTTTTTTATACATTGAGATCTTTTAACACATTGTAGCAAGCAGGGAAATGGAGGAAACATCTTCTCAGTAGGGGTGAGCAGCAATATCAGTGCCCAGCTGTTCTCTTGTTTAGGAACAAGGGACATTGGTAATATGTCTTTCTCTCCCAGTCCAACCAAGGTCAATCAAGGCTGTGCAGGGCTCAGGAAAACATGATCCTTAGGATGAGATGAAGCCCAGAGGATGTGCGTCTTTGGAGAGTATATGGCTCAACCTCCTCATTTATAGATGGGGAAGGTTCCATCCAAGTTCATATGGGACAATGGTTTAGGACTTGGACCTATGCTTCCTGATACCCTGCCGGCGATTTTTGTCTTACACTTGCTGACTTATTTGCTATTGAATGTCTTATCTTCTCTAGACCTTGATTCTCCAAGAGACTTGACTGCTACTGAGGTTCAGTCGGAAACTGCCCTCCTCACCTGGCGACCCCCGCGGGCACCTGTCACCGGTTACCTATTGGTGTATGAATCTGTGGATGGTACAGTCAAGGTATCTTGAAGTGTATAAACAAGCCTCTACTGCTAGTTGAAACTGTCATGTTATCCTCAAAGTAGGGAATAATTATCTGGGTGTGTTTCTCTATCCCAGTGCAACTGAGAAACTGAAAAAAATATATATTAATAAGGACTGGACATTACTTCTGAATCATATCCTCCAGCCTCTCATTTTCATCAGACTCCGGTTGTAGTAGCCAGCCAAGGTCAAGAGCCACTGTGCATAAGACTGGAGAACAGTTTAGAAGCTGGGTTTTTTGGTCCTTTAATACGTTATTGAGCAAAGGCCAAAGGTTTCTTCTTCATCTTTGCCACATATAGTATATTACCTCCCAGGCGGCATCACTCCGTTACATGTCTGAAATGCCTATCACCATGGTCTTATGACAAGAATGGTTAGTGCTGTTTACAGAAGTGGTTCGTACTATTTATTTCTCTACCCAGGAACTTTTTTCTTTTCCTTTTTACTTTGAAATAACTTTAGACCTTCACACAAGTGAGATTTTCCCAACTTAACCTTCTAAAACTTATTATTGAGTTTTTAATTTCAGTCATCATACTTTATATTTCCAGGATCTCTTACTTATTCTCTGCACATTCTTCTGTTTCTAGCATATTGTTTGCATTTTGTACGCCACCTTCTCTTTATCTATGAGAATATGTTATTGTTATTTTATTCAACAACCTGCATAGTGTTTCTCCCAAGTTCTTTCATGTTTCACTGCTGTTGGTTTGGTTTAGGTCTCCATCTTTCATGTTGGAGACTTCCACCCAATGTCTGTTGGTTCTTTTGTACCGGAGCCAAGAATGAAACAGCTGATTGGGAATTCCAGTCACGCAGACAGGGCTTGTCAACTATGGGGCAAGTACCTAACAATTTCTTTAAACACTTTTTTTAAAAGATTTTATTTATTTATTTTAGACAGAGGGGAAGGGAGGGAGAAAGAAAGGGAGAGAAACATCAATGTGTGGTTGCCTCTTGTGCGCCCCCTACTGGGGACCTGACCTGACCCAACCCGCAACCCAGGCATGTGCCCTAACTGGGAATCGAACCGGAGACCCTTTGATTCGCAGGCCAGCACTCAATCCACTGAGGCACTTCAGCCAGGGCAAGTACCCAAAAATTTTTATGAGAGACTCCCAAGTATCAGTACTGTAAGCCCTTTCTCTTGAGCTACTCAGTCTCTCCAAAGGATCCTCCAACTCCTACAAACCAGGCTGCCGGCAGTCCAGCTGGAGAAAGAGGGCCCCCACTGTGCACAAATCTTCTGTCACTAGCGTGATACCTCAGCCTGCCCCGCAGCTAGCCCTGCTGGATTTGGATCCGGAGACTCTTCTCTGGCTCAGTCTTTCCGGAAACGAGACCTCAGCTTTCCGCCTGGACTGGGGAGGACCGTCGCGTGGTCTGTTAGAGCTGGGGGGTCTGTTTCTCACACAAAGCTTTTAAACAAAGTTTCGTTCAGCCATGACCCACACTGACCTTCAAAGGCGTCTCTGCTCTTGCATGCATTCCATTCCTGAACTCGCTGGGTGCTCGGGCATTCATCACCGAGCCTCTGACTGGCTCCGCCCACTTAGCCCCCAGTGTTCTCCGTTCAGTCCCTCAGCTATCCCTCCTCCGCACACTTTCCATTTACCAGGATTCCGTTGACACCACATGCCTGGGGCTGTCTCCTCTGCCATGTCCCTCACTTTGTGGGTTTACACTTTATATCCTTTCATTCTCATTTTAGTGGGCATCAGGGGCCAGTAGAGAGAAACTGGCATGACCAGCCTGCCATGTTTAACCGGAAGGGGGCACACATTTCTAGTTACCATCATGGCCCTGCTTGGAGTTGGTGTAACAACCAACTCACTCCCCATGTGAACAGAGGCAGGTCCCTTACTGTCTCTGGGTGGCAGTGTTCACATACCTATAAAATGATTGCGTTGGACCCACCAGTCTCTAAGGTCCCTTCCTGGTCAGGCAGTCTACGATTTGGTATTCACCTAAAGTCATGGGTCTCATTTCAATCTATCCTAATTGCCTAGAAAATGACTTTGCACAGCAGCTGAGAGAGCTTATAGGTAATTGTATCCCCAAGTAATTCAATGAACCCAGCTTTGTACCGGATCCTTCCCCAAGGACCAGACCTGGGAGCCACACCAAGGTCACTGGGTCACTGGTATCAAATGAGCACTCACCACTCACCTGGTTTACTTCCCTTCATGTCCAATTCCCAGCTTTATGTGGGTCACACCAGAAAATCAGCCTGGTACAGGACAGAAGAATCGTGGACAGGATATTGGGGGACCATTCTCTGCCACCAATAAATTATAGAGTGAGAGCAAACTTCTTAGCTTCTCCGAGGCTCCACCCCTATTGGAAGAATCAGGATAACTTCACCTGCTGAGTGTGAGGATGGAAGAGAACCTTCCAAGGGCCTCCAACTGACTCATGACCACCCAACCCCAGCCGGCTGTGTCCGCAGACTGTAGAGAGCACTACTGTGCTTAGTTAGCTAGGAATGCAGGTTGAATTCCAATCCCACACACAAAGGTCATTTGCTAAAAGATGACTTCACAGGCATGGGAAGCTAAAAAGGAGATTTGAAAAGAAAGAGAGTTTCCTGCAAATTGAAACTGATCACCTCCTCTGGACAGCAGCACAGTGACCAGTCACAAACTGCAAGCGTACTTAGCTTGCAGGTGTGTGCCACAGCCACACACGCCTTCCTCTCCCGGATGCCTTTGTTCTAGAGGAGAGGCGTGCTGGGTCAGCTCAAGTCTTCACATGCCCTGCCTACTGAGCGCTGTAATCACCTCCTGACTGAAGAGAGCCCCAGACTGACGGGGCTTCAGAATCCTCTGGGGAGTTTCTTAAATATGCACCTGGCCAGGCCCCACTTTCGGCCCTTATGATCCAGTCAGCCTGGGATGGAGCTCCGGTGTTGCATTATAGTAAAGCTTTCCAGAGGGCTGTGAAAAAGAGCCATATTTCGGGACCACTGATATAACTGTCTCAAAGTCTAAACCGTTTGTCATTTGTGTAATTCACCTTGCTCCCAGATTAATTGGGTCCATGTCATAAACATTTTAGGAATCTCTATTTCTTATAATAATAAACTTTAAATTCCATAGAGTGGCATTTAAGGCCCTTTGTCATCTGGTCTTTTCCCACCTTTCCTGTCACTCCCCCACCAAACACCAAGGGTGGCTGAGGTAGGCCGTTGCCTTTTCACATTATTTTAATTAGCACTGCCTCTTCCGGCCCCAGGACCTTTGCTCATGCTGCATTCTCCCTGTCTCCGACATCTGAGAAGCAAGCATGGAGCTGGCACAGATTGGGACTCAGTGGATTCTTGTTGAAAAAAGAAATAATTGGAAAAAAAAGCAATAGATGGATGGGTGAATAAACTAATGCATCGTCTGTATCTTAAGGATTTACGTGGCCAGAAGTTATATCCTTTCTTCTGCCCTTAGGAAGTTATTGTGGGTCCAGAGACCACCTCCTACAGCCTGGCGGAGCTGAGCCCATCCACTCACTACACAGCAAAGATCCAGGCACTGAACGGGCCCCTGAGGAGCAAGCTGGTCCAGACCATCTTCACCACAAGTAAGGAGCTCAGGGATCAAACGTTGTTAGCAGAACCAACCCTCCTCTCCTCCTCTGACTGCTCCATTAAACTTTTCTATCAACTCTCTAAAAAGGATCAGTTCCCTGCCACTACCTGGAAGCTCAAGGAATGTGGGTGCACGGGATAACAGGGCTGGTGGTGAGAGGGACGGAGAGTCAGTAGTGAGAACATCTGGATTCCTCATCTCCACCACTTGCTCTGTGTGACTCAGGAAAGTCACTGCCATTCTACAAGCCTCAGTTATTCCATCTATACAATGGGATTAATAACCATCCCTTCTTTACAAGAACTGTGTGAGGATCCTTGTATTGTATTTGACTTCTAGCCCACTGTGTGGTCCATTCTCAGGGCTCATTATAAGCTTAGGGTCCCTCTCTTTCTTTCTCAGCATGTCAGCATTTACAAACCCTGTCCAGAGTCAAAATCACACACCATCCTCCCACCAAACTGGTGCAGTGGGCCAGGAATGCCATGCCCAGTTTTGGGCGGGGAAACAGAGGCTCCCAGAGACTCAATGACCTGCTCAAGACTACACCATGGGTTAGAGTCAGACTTGGGCTCAAGTGTTCCGGGATCAGGAAACCACCTCTGCATCCTGCCACTGGGCACCTTCTGTGGATGGCAGATGTGCAAAGTGTTCCACTGGCAAATAAGAGGAAGCAGCCATTCCTGGGAAGGGAGGAGTTGTCCTTTGGGGGGCCTTGAACCTGCCCTTCACACTTCACTCTGGTCGCTCCACACACACCTGCTGATGGAAGTGCACAGGCAAAGGTACCTCTTTGCCAGAACTTAAACCAGGTGCTGGGACCACAATATGAGTGTACCCTAAAGATGACCTAAGACAAGGGCAGTGAAATAGGCAAGAACACAGCTGATGCTGCAACCTCAGGTAAAGGTAAAGTACAGTGGTACAGTGAGGAGTCACGTCAGAAAAAAGAACTGCTCTGGCCATCAATTCTCTGTGCCACCTGCTAAGCACAGACCCAAGACTGTATCTATCATGGTTTTAATTTTTTGCATCACATTGTTGTACCTGGAAATTCCCTAGGCATTCTTGTTTCCCCCATCTAAGATTTCCAGGCTCAGGGCAGCTAAGTGACTTCTCTGGCACCCCAAGACAAGGAAGTAGCAAGTTAAGGACTGGAACCCTTGTCTTCGGTTTCTGAGTTGTTTGATGGCGCTGCGTGCTTCCAGCCTAATAGCGTGTCCCGATGCACCGTGAGCCACCCGCAGGGTGCTAGGAACCCCGCTGTACTGGCCAGTACCCAAGTGCTCATCTGGTGCTACCTGACTGCTCCAGGCAGACCAAGGCCAACCGCACACATGCCCGTCACGGTGGCTTAGCCCTCCTCCCCCTGACATCGCTGATGACTTCCGTCAGCATGAGGGGCTGAGATGGATGTCATCCATAAACTCTATGCCTCACTGCACCCTCACAAGATAGGTCTTGTCCCCCTCTTGCGCATGAGGGAGCACCGTCTCAGAGCGGGTACGTCATCCAGCCAATAAAGAGCAGGGCTGAAGTGCGCCAGCTCCTGCCCCCGTCCCCCTGCTCTGACAGTCCCGCTTTCCTCTCATCCCGCAGCTGGACTCCTGTACCCACTCCCCAGGGACTGCTCCCAAGCAATGCTGAACGGAGACACGACCTCCGGCCTCTACACCATTTATCTAGACGGCGATAAGGCCCAGCCTCTGGAAGTCTTCTGTGACATGACCTCTGACGGGGGCGGATGGATCGTGAGTATCCCTGAAACCTCAGGCATGAGGGATTGGGGCAGAGGGCACATGGGGGCAGGAGGGGTGGGCGTCCTCTCCCTGCACTCTGACCCCGAGGTGCATGAGGTTTGTCAGATAGTGCCTGTCACACAGAGACATTCAGGGATTATCTCTTAAACCAAGGAATGGGAAAGAAGCTGGGGAGTAAAGAACAGAAGAAAATCATTTTCTTGCATTTTTACCTCACCTGATCCTCAGCTCTGTGATACATAAAAATGACAGTGGTCATAAACTCACTATGTGTGTTAATTAGCACATGCTATCTACTAGGCACTGTGCCACGAGTTTTATATGAATTATTTCAGTCTCTACCATGCGATCTGGGCAGTATTTATAATTAATAAACTTTATTTTTTATTGTTGTTCAATTACAGCCGTCCCAATTTTCCCCCCATTGCTCTCCCCTGCCACACCCACCCTCTGCTCCCTCTGTCAATCCCCACCCTGTTGTCCAAAGACTTAAATAAACTTTATTTTTTAGAGCAGTTTTACGTTTGCAACAAAAGTGAGCATGTGGTACAGTGAGCGCCCAATACCCTGGTCTCGCACGCACAGCCGCTCCCACTATCACCATCCTGCCCCAGGATGATGCATCTGGAACAAGGGATGGCCCTACATTGACACACCATTAGCACTTAGAACTGAGTGGTATTTTTAGTCCCTCTCCTTCAAGGGAGGACACCATGGCTCAGAGAGGGGAGGTGACCTGTCCAGAGTTACCTGGCAAATTAGTGACGGACAGAGCTGGGGACTGGTGCTTTTCCCGCAGTCCAATGTCCCCCCTCTCAAGAAGATGCCCTCCCCCTCCTTCAATAGCTCACGTGCACCCAGGTTCACTGGTTATGTTTATAGGTGTTCCTGAGACGCAAAAATGGGCATGAGGATTTCTATCGAAACTGGAAGGCCTATGCTGCTGGGTTTGGAGACCGCAGAGAAGAATTCTGGCTCGGTAATGCAGCCATGCCCGTCTGTGTCCCAAATGTCCACGTCTGCCCTCCTTGTCATGTCCCACAGCCACCTATGGGAGAAAAATGGAAGAGGAGGGAACAGTTCTCTTAGTAGACTCAGAATCTCAACTTCTCAGTGGAAAATACTTTAAATTCTCTGGGTCATTAAAAATAAAAATCTGGTCAACGGAGAGCCAACAGCCGGGCCTTAAGAATGAGCCCAGCCTTCGGTCATGCCCTGAACCACGTATAGGATCGTCTTCTCTGACACCATTAACTGCTTCTGTTCTGGGCTCCCAGGGCTGAGATGGGCTCTTTATAACCATCACCTCTAAGCACCCCTGCAAGGTACAAAATTCCCATCTTGCCCAGGAATCTAGCCAACACTGTAAGCATTTGAGCTGCACTTTGAAATCTCCCAGACCAACACTACAAAGGCACTGTCTATTTATCCCCACAACTGACACTGTCCCACAACCTCCCTGCAGAGGGCACTGTCCTGTGCACCAGCGCCCGGGTGGGGAAGGTGGATCCTACTATTATTACCCATTGCCTTACACTTGCAAGGAGCTTTTGAGTTTATAAGGAGCTTTTTTCCACCTTATCTCCTTTGATCTTCACAATACCCTGGTGGTTGGCAGGGCAAAGCTGTCAGCTTGGTATTACCTGAGGCTCAGAAACATCACCTGTTTGGCCTGGTGTTGCACCTGAAAGGAGCAAACCAAGCTGCAAGCCCAGGTCTGTGTGTGACACGACCGTCCTTAGTGTACACAGCCCCGCTCTGACATGGTGGAGTAGAAGTAATGGCCTCGGTCACTTGGGCTTCCGCATCAAGCCCTGCCTGTCATCCACAGGGCTGGACAACCTGAACAAAATCACGTCCCAAGGGCAGTACGAGCTCCGCGTGGACCTGCGGGACCACGGGAAGACAGCCTACGCCGTCTACGACAAGTTCAGTGTGGGGGACGCCAAGACTCGCTACAAGCTGAAGGTCGAGGGATACAGCGGCACAGCAGGTAAAAAACTGCAGGACCGGGTTGTGTTTTTAGCTGATTCCTCCACTCTTCATCCCCTCCTTCATGAATCCATCCATAAATTGGATCAACAGATATGGGAATCCCTACTGGGTGCTAATCTGGAATAACTGCTATGGTGTGTATCCAACCTCTCTTAGCCCTCCAAAAAGACACCTATAATGGGGGTGGGGGGTGGGGAGTCTGCTGGTAAAGGTTGCCAAAAGCCAAGCACAGTGAAAGGAGAGGAGCTCTTTAGAAAAGAGGAAGACCTAGGGGCAATGCATCCCTCAAAGAATTCTGACATTTTTATTACCTGGCAATAAATACCTCTCTGGTAGAGTTAGCTTCCGGCAAAAGGGGCCTAGTAACAGGGCAAACAAAGACACTGACTGAGCAGCAGGAATGAATGCTCCCCATCCCTGCCGCCCCTGCCCCCCAGAGGAGCTGGGATGTGTCCCTGCATAAAGACAACCTTTACAGGGAGCATCTCGCTCATCAACGCCTACCTGCCACGCTCAAGCTCTTGGCAGCTTAAAAGCGTGTCTGAGCCCTCTGACAACTTGCTCCAAAGAATCAAGCTTGTATGCCGTGGCTTCTGATATTCTTATGCACAGCATTGACAGGGTGGAGAGCGAGGGTACACAGAAAGGGCACTTAAATCTTCCTAAAATTTAATGTATTAAATTACAAAGTAGATTCCCAAAAAGCACTATCTTTAAATGGGCTTTTTTGTCTAAGAATCAGGGAATGCTGGTCCCATAAACACTTTGAAAAATAACTATATGATACATATCATATTTTAGTTATTTTAGGCTATTTGCTGACATCTAATATCTGAAGGGTTTGGTTCTAGGTATGGCTCTAAATATTTGTATTTGGGGGAAAGCATTCATAAATGCAGATTTCTCATGTTACTCAGTGGGCTCCTTTATGGAAAGGGAATGCAAAAAAATCATAAAAATAACAACAATCTTAACTATTTGCTCAACACTCTACCTTTCTAGCATACACCTTCATATATGGTCCCAACAGCACTCTTAGGTGGATAGAATCAATATGCTGGTTTCATTTTATAGATGGGAAAACTGAGGTTCAGCAAGAGGCTTGACTTGTGCAAGGTCATGGCTATGGAATGGAGGAGAAGGGACTTGAAGCTGGACCCTCCAAAGCCACCCACAGCCCTCTTTCTACCACATTACGCTGCATCCATCAAATGGGTATCCTTGGGTGATACTCATATCCCATCCAGTCTTATATGTGATCCTAAATCTGGGTCCGATGTTCAAGGCAGGCCTGCCCCAGGGCCTTTCCATTGTCACTGCTGGTTCTGCCCTTCACAGACCGCAGGAAACTCCAACTGGGACCTCTCAAGTACATACTTTCTCTCTCCCAGGTGACTCGATGGCCTATCACAATGGCCGATCCTTCTCCACCTTCGACAAGGACACGGACTCAGCCATCACCAACTGTGCTCTGTCCTATAAGGGCGCCTTCTGGTATAAGAACTGTCACCGTGTGAACCTGATGGGCAGATACGGAGACAATAACCACAGTCAGGTGAGTGGGTTGTGAAGGCCCAGGGCCAGGCTGGGGAAGCTGGCTGGGGGTGAGACTAGGAGGCAGGAACCTCAGGTAGATGGCGTGTCTTCCCCAGCAAGACACGCAAGGAGAAACCTCAGTGGCACTGCAGGTCAGGTACAATCATAGACATAGCACGTGTCAACTCTCAAAGATCCTGATGGGAACCCCTGGTCGAGTGGACTCCAAAACAGACAGCTTTTCTCAGACAAAGTCTTTGAACCCCCCAAAGGACAGCAGATTCAGTGGAGGCCATCCAGGTGGAGCGGGGCAAGAGCAGGTGTTTTCTCCATCTCATTACGTTGCCGGTTAAACTTCCACTCTGTGCATTATGGTATCGCCTTCACTGCTTTCCCCCTAACATCGGTGTAGTACAGTCTTCCTGGAAAATCAAAAGCCACATGCCCAAAGGAAACCACTTTTTCACCCCCCCCAATCAATTTTGGAAGAAGAAGGAGATCACGTAAAAGGCCACCGAGGAGGGACGGGAGCCCGGTCCCAACTCCAAATCTGCCTCAGCAGCTCTGACAGGCCCTTCACAAATTCACTTCCTTTCACGGCATCCTTTCAAGGCTGACATTACCAGGCCTTAAGAAAAATAATAAAACTGAGGCCCAGAAATATTTGATAACTTGGTCGAGACTTTATGTCTCAAGCAAGAGCACTAAGATTTAACCCTATATGCCAGTTTCCAAAATGGACATTGCGCCTATGGTCTTTCTGCCATTCCATACCAACCCCTACTAAAGTACTTTGTAGGAAGCTTGTGAACTATAGTCTCCCCTGCATGGAGTTACTCAATCCTGTAATCTCCACTCAGGATCTCAATTCCTTTAGCACCTTTTCTAATGATAGTAAGTTTCATCAGCCATCACTTTGTTTAAAGATGGCAGATCAAACCTCAGGTGGCTTGTAACGAAAGTCGAACAACTGAGTCAGATCCTGCCAGCCCCTTTGAAAGTTTTCACTGCACAGATTAAACAGACAGAGAGGCAAGAGACAGCTGTGAACTACCAAATAGCGACGATGAAACAGAACTCGTTACGTCAACCAAATAGCAACCCTTGCCTAATGAAAACCAACCTGGAGGCCTTCTCTTTTTTGCAGGGTGTTAACTGGTTCCACTGGAAGGGCCACGAACATTCAATCCAGTTTGCTGAGATGAAGATGAGACCCAGCAACTTCCGAAATCTCGAAGGCAGGCGCAAACGGGCGTAAAATTCAGGGACAACTGGGTGAGAGAAGTGTAGGGCCCAGAGGAAGACAAGAATTTTACCAAAGTATCAATACAACCCATCCAACCGTCATCAAACCACACCTGGGCACTTGGCAGGAGCTAACGTTGACCATGGAGCATCGGGGCCAATGGCGGGAGCTCTGGCCTCCGCACTCCGCGATTCCTTCCTTCGCACCAAAGACAACAGTCTCCAACAGGTTTCTGTTTTGTTGTTCAAAATCAGCAAAACTCTTCTAGGGACAACAGCACAATGGTTTCCCTTCTCTCGGGTGGCTCTGGGAATGGAAGAGGGGTGGGCTGTACAGTGGTAGTTTGTTTTAGGACCAGCTGTATTTTACACAAAGCTGTATAATTAATTATCACTATTTTTGTTAGCAGTGATTCAATGTGTGTCATTGGGAGCCATGCCAGTTTTTTACATTTCATACTACAGACCCCAGAAAAGCAATGCCGTTTCCATTTTAAGGATATAATTAATGTTATTAATATAATAATGATGATGATGATGAAAAACTAAGGATTTTTAAAGAGATCTTCCTTTCCAAAACACACGTGGACAGTACCTGATTGTATTTTTTGTAATAAAAGCACAAGTACTTTTAAATTGAGCTGTTGTTTTGCCTTTTGTTGTTGAGCTTGAATTCCACGAAGCCATTGCGTCTGAACAAACGGAGGATACTGGAAAGCAAAGGTGAGGCGAGGGGTTGGGGCGGCGGCGGGGTGGGGGCGCAGGGTGGTCAAGTGGGAGGCAAAGGGTCGGAAAGGAGAGAAACACATTTTTGGACAAAGTTGAACATGATCAGAAAAAGCTCACAACTTAAAATTCGGCTTCTCGTTCAGTATTTCCAAGACAAATTGTTTATGGTTTAAAAGATGTTTTTACACCCATTCTCTAATGTAATATAACAATTTTATGACATAGATGAGGTGAGAATTGATATCATCCAAGAGTTAAAATTCCCAGAAGCAGAACTGCCTGAGTTCAAATCTTGGCTCCACCCTCATTCCCTAACCTCTCTGTGCCTCAGTTTCCTCATCAGTGAAGTGGGGATGCTCACACTTCTTAATTTCAAAGCATTTCTGCAAAAAATAAATGATATTATCCATAGGAAGCCCCTAGCATAGTGCCTGACATATATTAAGTGCTAATAAGCATTAGTTATCATACTATTGCTTTTTAAAATTTATTGATTGATTTTAGAAAAGAAATGGGAAGGGAAAGAGAGAAGAGAAATGTCAATTTTTTTGTTCCACATATTTATTTATTCATTGGTTGATTCTTACATGTGCTCTGACCAGGGATCGAACGCACAACATTGGCACATCAGAACGATACTCTAACCAACTGAGCTGTCCGACCAGGGCATATTATTACTTTGTATATGATGGATTGGGGTTCCTAGAAGTGCAATGACTTGTCTGTGGCTACAAATCCAATTAATTACAGGACTGGGATTTAAACTCTGGCCCCTTGGCCCCAATGTCCCTGCTCTCCCTGAAGCCCCTGATAAAAATCTCTCCTTCCCTAGGAAAAGGGCGGCCACGGTGACAACATACAGGTTGCAGAATGGGGAAGGTCACCTGGATCCTTCACCAAGATCCTACAATCCCCAAGTCTTAGAACTGAAAAGAATGCCTGTTAGAAATATCTCCTTCTCCTCTACTCAAAGCCTCCTGAAAAGGAAGGCCCAGTGTCCCCCAGCCTCATCCTGACTACATCTAGTGATGGGGGGGTCTAGTAATGGGCGGAGCTCAGTACCCCCAAACAGCAGATCTGTTGGTGCTCAGTGAATAGAGTCCAAACCACACATTATGTATCTCTCTTCTAAAACAAAGGTGTTGGGGGGATGGGGAAAGCAATTGCCAGTTCATTCCCTTAGGAACTTTCAGCAAATTGACTTAGTTAATGAAACTGTTTGGGCCAATAAGCCTCATTCAAATGGAATGCGATGGCTCAGAAGTGAGGATCAGAGGAATTTATGGCTCTGGCCAGACTCCTTGCTGCTGAGTTTATCATGCTTTAATAAGCACTGTCATGTTAGATACACAATTTGCTGTTCCAGATCATAAGACTTGTTGCCTGCAATTCAGCCATAGCAACACTCGCCTTGCTCCATAAACCCAAACAAACTGGTGCCCTGCAACCCCCTGGCCTTAATGGGAGCTTACCCTCTCCTGCCTGCTGCCTTGGAGGTCTCTGAACTCCAGTCCCCTCCCCTCCTGGGAAAGACAGATACAGCTCAGCTGATAAGGTGTTCCCCAGAAGCCGCACAAGAATCACATTCTGATTGGTGAAGAAGTCACATGGAACAGGAATCTTTCATCATGGCCCTGGGAAAGTTGTAGATGCGCCCAGAAGAGCCCAAGGCCATGACTCCCCATGCTTCACAGCTGGTTTCAAAGCCTACACACACCAGGCTCTGGTTGAAAAGCTCTGGTGGAAAGTTCGAGGTCACCATGTCTCAAACGCAGTCCAGTCCAGTCGCTGACTCTGGTATCACTCAAGCAACCTCCTCCATCCTGAAAGGTCTCCTGAAATTCTACTCCACCCTCACAGTCCCAGGCCTCATCCACCCCGACCCTCCCTGAAGCCCTCGTAGCTCTCCACTGAGAATTACTTCCCAGGGTGTTTGGCCTTTCCTTTGCCCCTCCCCATCTACTAGCCTCCTCCTCCTGCATTGTATCCTCCAACAGCCCCACGTTTGAATTACATCAGTGCACTTCCCTCCCCGGGGGTGGGGGGGTCAGGGTATTCATTTTCCAGCTATATCTCTCCAGCATCCTGGTGGGCTGACACGTGCCCTCGTAACAGAGATGTAGGGCCAGTTAACCGAGCGTCTCCACGCAAGGCTCCCATCAGGTTTCAGAGAACTGCGCTTGCACGTGCCCCTCAGGCCCAGGACCGTCTCTGCACCTCAGCTGCTGCTGGACCCGGGGACCCGTGCTAGCCCGCGGGGCCCTCCCCCACCCTGCCCACACCACCCCCGACTCAAACTCTTCTCAGGGCACGCCCACTCCCATGGGTACTTCACCCACAGCACCACTCACAAGGCTGCCGCCTGCCTTGCCTCGCTATGTCCATTCACGCCTCTCTTTCCACTGCAGACATCAGCCATCAAGTGCCTTCCCAGAATCCAAACTCCTTTCTAATTCTGGAGCATTTCCCATTGGGCGAAGACCATGCTTCCCACCATGGAAGCCAAACAGAAGAATACACTTTCCTCTTTCCCAGGACAGCCGGTGTAGGCGCACAATGGAGGCTTGGATAACTGCAGAGGGACTTCTATTTAGCCTTGAGCGGGGAATGTAAACCAAGGAGCCTATGAGGATGGCTTGCCCTCTACCACCATCACAGTATCTACCATGCAGCTCTGTCCTCTGGGGCTATGACCTCTCCCACCTTCTCCCCTTCTCAGCTTGCCCTCTCCCAAAGCCACCCTCCTTCCCACCATGCCTTGCCCACCCCAGAGTATCCACAGCTCCTTGTGGGCTGTGCTGATTGATCTCTCCTTCCAAGTTTCCTAATTTCCTTTCCATTTAAAGTTAGTAATGAGCACCCCATATGCCCAGCACTAAATGAACAAAATAACCACATCCCCCGCCTTGTGCAGCCTCCATACCGGGGACAAGATGGCAACAGGCAGGAGAGGTAGAGGGCAGAGTCTCTCTCTCTTCAAGCCTTGAGGCCACCAGGCTGCACAGAAAGAAAGCCAAACATCCAGAAGGAACAGGGCCACCCACTCCTGGAGGTTCCCTTAGTCCAGAATAACGATTTCAGTCTTTTTCATAAGTGCAAAAGGAAGCTACTAAGGAATTTTAAGCAGGGAAGGGTTATGATCATGTTTTGGTTTTTTAAACCATCTTTTTGTGAGAGTTTGGGTTTGGGCTAAGAGGTACAAGAGGGGAGAGGCCTACCAGGAGGCCACTGCAGGGGTCCTGGGGAAAAGGTCTGTGTACCCATGGGGTCCTGGAGGTGGAGAGTGGGATTCCGAGAGAGGCTTAGAAGGTGAAAACCATAGGTCTTGGGGGATCCAGGGAGCTTCTCCACATCCACACCCCTGTTCCTGTGCTGCCCTCCATTCCTACACAGCATCTGTCCTAGACATGCATGTCATTTCAGTAAGGCCAGATCAATTAGGGATCCGGGGAGCTAGAGTAAAGGCCCTGTTAACTCCAGGGGCAGGAGGGCCGCAGTGGCCTGGAGCACCAGGGCATCGCTCCTCGGATATTTGGGTGAGGTGGGAGGGGAACTCAGGGGAGCTTCCCTCGAGGCTACGGCGCTTCGAATGAGGACGAGGCTGTGGCTGGATGCAAAGGCTGAACATGGTGCAGGACCTTGCTGGAAGGCTTTGTGTCCTCGGAGCACAGCTGAGAATTTCTGGAGACATTTATGGAGTGACATAATTGGCATTGCTCTTTAGAAAGCTCATTCTTGCACTAGAAGGGCAACCTCCCCCCATGCGTCCCCTGGCCTCAGTAGGTGCTGGGATCCTCCAAGCGCACGGTCAGGGTGTGAACGCATGTGATATATCAGTGGCCAGCAGAGGGCTCACTCTCCTCATCCTTTTCCCTCCCCAGTGGAAGCTCAGAAAGGAAGAGGGAAAAGGATATGTCCTTGATAATCGCTCCAATCCCAAGACTAGAAAATAGATTTCAGAATATTATAGGAAACACACACACACACACACACACACACACACACACACACACGGTGAAAATAAGTAGCTGCCATATTGTCCCAATATATTTGTAGTTATAGGTTAAGAAATGTATAAAGGACTCATAGACAAAGTCAAAGGGGAGTAGGGTTGAGGGTGGGAGGTGGGGGTGGGTGGGGGTGGGGAAAGTGGTGGCAGGAAAATGGAGACAACTGTACTTGAACAACGATAAAAAATGTTAACATTAAAAAAAAAAAAAAGAAATGTGTTTCAGAGCAGTAAAATGACTTCCAAGTATACTTGGCCAAGTGTACAAGTGCCAGAGCAAGTACTAAAAGCTAGGTCTTCTGAGCCCACCGGCCTCAGAGCCCAGAGGAGCGCCACCTGCAGACGTATTCCTCGGTCCGTTCTCCCCCTCGGCATACACAGAGCACCCGCCGTGTGCCTGCTCCCCCAAAACACTTTACAGTTTGCAAAGCAGGTGTGATCCTAACAACTTCTCACCGTAATCCTCTTTGTAGGCAGCGCTGAGCTTGGATCCCAACTTTCCCAATTATCCAATGATCTTGGTCTACTCGCCTAATTTTTCTGAGTATCCCTAAAAATGAGAGTGAGGAGGGCCTACAGTGAAGAGAATTTGTGATGATTTAAAAGAGAAAATGGACAGGGCCTGGCCGGGAGAAAAATGCTAACACAGGTTTGTCTCTGAAGTTAGACCTTTCTTTGCTCAAAGCTGAGCGTCTGGGTACAATTCTCAAGTCTTCCACCAGATGGCGGTGGCCCCTGGCTTTAGGAAGGCTCTAAAGGCGGAGCTCCTTGGGAAAGTGTTATGCGGACATGGGATGTCAACTAGGTTCCTAGACTCACACTTTCAAGGAACACGTTCACTTCCACTCGAATCCCTCTTTCCATAAGTGGCTAAAACTCTGTCCGAGGCATGGCAGGTCGCTTCTTCTGTTCTTGTCTCCTCTGCACAAACTCTGCTTTATCACCTCTTGTGAATCTACATTGGGGTGGGGAGATAGGAATATGGGGGCGGAGGGAGGACAGGGACTGGGTTTCTGGCCCCTGTGTCCAATCCCCACTCAGATTCCTGGCCAGGTGCACCAACCCCCTTCCCTGCCATGTTTAATGGCCCCATTATGTTAATGTCCTCGCACTAATTTACTTTTGCTTTCTACTCCCTTACTATTGATTGTGAAGGCCAAGCTCACACTTTCCTTCTGTCTATGTTTATTCCTGTGGCTTGTCCCTGGGCCTCAGAGACAAAACTCCTTTCCTGCAGCTCAACTTTCTAGCCCAGAGTGAGGCACACCTGGAGGAAGGGACTACATCCTATTGCCCTTGATGGTTTTTACTTTCTCTTCACCTCTAAAACCTGGTTAGATGGTGATCCACCCTGGATTATCCTGAGCAGCTTGGGAAGCACTGAAAACAAAGTCAAGGGCCCTGTGTCCCAACGCTTGTCCCCTAGAGCCAGTCTATACCCTCAAAGAATTATAGAGTGATCCTCTCGCAATGCTGAGTTGAGCCGCCTCATCCCGCTGCGTGAAACCCTCCAGAGCTTGCCGTGTGGCTTAGAGTAAAGTCTAAGGTGTTACAGTGGCCCCGAAGCCCTTGGCCATCTGCCCCCTCATACTTCCGGGACCTCAGCCCCTCTCTCATGAGGCTCTAGGCACACTGGCCTGCCTGCTCTCCTTCAAACCCGGCAAGCCCTCTCCCACAGCCACCCCCACCTGGATGCTTTTCCCTCGGCATGTGCATGGCTCACGTTCACTTCCTGCAGGTGTCCTTCCAGGCTCACCTCTCACCACCCTACAGAAGCACACACACAAAAGGCACACACACACACACACAAGCCCAGTACCCTTCTCTGTTTTTCTCCACAGCACGTGTATCTACCAGATATACCACTGGTTTACTTATCTGTGTGTATGTTTTCTAGAAATCAAGCTCCGTGATGACAGGAACTTGACATGTGTTTCTTCACTGCCATGCCTCCTCCAGCACCTGAATAGAGCCTACTCTATGGTTTCTCAGTCATTGCATGTTAACTGACCACACGGCCAGACCTGGGAGGAGAGGCGAGCAGTCCTGATTAGCCTCAGTTTTCTATGTAATTTGTTGAGTGTAAGCTCTGTTCCCAGATCATCATTCTAAGGAGAAACAAACTCAGAGAGGACACAATTTTCCCAAAGCTGCCAAGCAATGGGTGTGGATTTGAATTCAGTTCCCACTCAGCTACATCATTACCTTAACAGGTCAGAACCTACCAGTGTGGTTTAATGGAAAAGCAAAGGAGCTGCTCTCTGGGAAGCCCCAGACAGCAGCCTTTCCTAGGACAGGCCAGGGGCAGAGACTGCCTTACAGCTAAGGAGGGAGAAATCCAGCAGGACACTCAGAGTGGGAAACACCATAAACATAGTCATCTGAAAGACAGAACGTGGTATATGTCCAACCAAAATCACTTCTTTGGGGACTTTCCACTCACGTAGTCTTTTGGAGTGCATCTTTCCAATTTTGGAAAGAGGCCCTGCCACCCCACCGTACTGAAAACCATCATTTCTCAAGGACTTATGGGAAGTGAACAGAATTAGCTGACCTCCCAAGCCTTTTATTTACATGCACTAATTTTAAAAAGCTCCCTAAAAATGGTAGGGACAGAGACACTGAAAGAGCATTTCCAGGTATAGAAGGAGCATCACTACACTGGGTTAGTTGTGGGTTCAGGAGCTTCTCCCCAAAGCGCCTCTGCCTCTCAATATGAAATGAGGCTGGATCATCCCCAGTGACCTTCAGCATCTCTCTGTAGAGCAGGGTCCAGCAAAAATAACGCCCCTGGGTTTTTTTTATTACAAAATCTTTTATTACAAAATCATAAGCATGTAATTCTGTAACATAACACTATTACGCTCAAGCATACCACATGACATTTTAGGTGAAATGTTCAAATTAAAACTATAACTTATTACAGACACATTATTACCCTACCAACCACAGTCAAGCAGGAGTTCCTTCTGCCAGACCCTGTATTTCTGTGCAAAGCCCTCTAAGCAGTTAGCAGAGGCGTGCAGCAGGTCCCAGGTACGTGCAAGGGAGTGGGGAGAGACACACGGTGGACTCAGCTCAGGGGAGGCTGAGGACCGCACTCCGCCTGGACAACTTGCCAGTGAGCCTCAGAATCGGGTTGGGAAAGGCATCTATCACCACCCAAAAGCCCAGCTCCGAGGTGGTGCAGAACTTTTAATTCAGTGCAGCACAAGGTAGCTCCAGAGCAGGCTGCAAACACCACGAGGGTTCAGATGGTTCTGCTGTGCTCACGCTGCTGTGCCAGGGCTGCCCGCAGGGCATGGCCCTCCCACATGGTAGCTGCACAATCAGGGTTCCTTTATTAAGAAGTCAATTTATAGTAACTGCCTGCAAGTTACTGCAAAAGATTCTGAGGTCACAACCAAGCCCAGTGAAAAGAGAGAGAAAGAGAGAGTTGTACTCAATTAATAGATGTCTTAATAATGTACTTGTAATATATTTGTTATTCTTAGAATGGTCCATTCTTTGACAACCAGGATAGTGAGAAGACTAGAAATAACACCTCTCTGGAGAGAATAAAGTGAGACAATAAGCAGGGACAAAATCTCTGAAGGTCGATCACAGAAAGAAAAGAGAAGACATATTCTGTTGGGTGACAGAAAGAAGAGCTTGGATTCAATGGTGAAATGTATCCAGGGACAAACTGCTCTCAAGTAAGAAAAGAACTAATGGCCGAAACCATCCAAAGGACAAACAGGCTCTCGTAGGAGCAGGGAGCACCTGGTACTGGAGGGGTCCTCAGTGTTGGTGATTTAAGTGGCACTGTCTTAACATCCCTTCCAGCCCTAAGACTGACATGCTCTGCACCTCCTTCAGTTGGTTGTTTCATACGAAGTGTCCAAAATGTTTCTGCTCCGGCTTTTCAGTCTCCAGCCTGAGACTCAAAGACAACAAGCAAAAGGAAAGTAAATCATGAAGGAGTTAAGACACCACAAAATGCAGATGTTATTCTTAAGAAGAAGGTGAGCCCCTGAGGAGACAGGCAGGAGGCGAAATCAAAGTACTGAATGTTCCTCTGCCCAGAGAGGGCCCTTCCTCCAGGGAGTGTGCAAGGGCGGCGCCGTGGCGGCAAGCTGGCAAAACCCTGAACCTCCTAAAAATTGTAGGTCTAATTAGTTTCTCTGAAGCAAGCTCCTTACAGAAAAAGAAATCTGCAGCCCCAGCTGTGACTTACTGCCAGAGAATCTCACTGCCTCCTGGGCACCAGAACCAAATTTCGCTTTCCAACCTTCCTTTGGGCAGCTGCCGGAGGATCTAGAAAGGAGATCTCAAGCGTGAAAAGAGACGCTCTTGTCACTCAGCTTCAGTCTCAGCCACCCCTTAATTCTTTTTTCCCCTCTTCATCTAAATAGCAAGAGCATTCACATGGAATTCAAATGGCTTTATGTACAGCATGTAATACATGTTTTAATACTAAGGTTTGAGGTTGATGATAACAAGACCACTAGACATGGAGTCAGGAAACTGACTCTCCAACCGGATGGTAGGGGTGCTGGGGGCAGGAGTAATTTCTCAGCAAATTCTGCATCAGCAGCACCTAGCAAGGAAGACAGCAACGTGCTGAATCAATGATCGAATCCACTGCTCGGTGGTTCTGAGCTCTGGCTCTGCTCCAGAACCAGTGGTGCTGCCTTGGTTCAGCTACAGGACTTCTCCGAGCATCAGACTGTTTCCACTATAAATAGGAAATAATAATAGCTCCTGCATATGATTGCAGTAATTGCAGTAAAGTATGTAAAGTGTCCCAGAGGGTGTCTGGCATAGAATAGTGCTGAGTGAGTCGTGTGCCCTTTCTACTCTCTAAAACCATAATTCACACAAAGTAAATGATCAGTAAACATTTGCCTAGATGATCAATAGGTAGAACTACGATGGCTGCTCTCAGTTAATTTAGAGAAGCACAGACAGGTGAATTCATGAGCCTTGTGTTCAGGTAGCTGCTCCAAGGAAGAGTTGGGGGAGAAGGGAGGAAAGGAATCTAAAATTGAGGTATATTTCTGCTAACTGTGAGAGTCAGCCAACACTCTTGTTTGTCTTTTGTGGTTCACACCACAATTTCTGCATTGACATTTCAGCTCCAGAAAGCAAAGCACCAGATCTCCTAGCGGAGTCACAGAAATCACACCTTTAATAGCTTTTCATTAGTAGAGCTGGACGTATAGACACAGTAAACTGCACCCAAAGTGATTTATGCCTCAAGTAACCCCATATTGCATTCTTATGGCGTCCAGCCCCACTTCCTGCAGCTCATTGCTGCAAATGAATGTGTACTAGATGCTGCGATCAGGAAGCAAAATATATGTCATTGATACGTTCTGTCGCTGCCTTCAATGCAAGGAGAGTAAGGACAAATTCATTGCCCACTTTCTCCAGACATCACGGCTCAGGTCCGAGGCACAATCTATTCCTTCTAGCTCCTTCCACCTTTCTCTGCTCTCGTTTTCATCCCACGGGTTCGGTTTTACTTTGAGTTTAATCCATAAACCAAACCAAAGCTTTCTACAGAAAGGTAAGACCATAGAACTTTAAGAACCAGAACTTGCACACAGATTCTCACTTTGGACTCACCTAGTTTGAAAACAATAACTGACTTCCCTCCCTCAGATTCACTATCTTTAAATGGGTCATGATGTTAAAAATAACAACATGAAGCACTTACGACAGCTCCAGATACAGGCCAGGTGCTGTTACAAGTGGTTCCTGTGTAGAAACTCACTTAACCCTCACAAAAACGTTACGGTGGAAGTATTATCATATATGCATTATTCAGAGAAGGAACTGAAGCACAGGAAAGCTAGGTAACTTCAAAGCCCGCTATTGAGGAGGTGCTTTATTTAATGCAGCTAGGATTAAAGTGAAATGTTTTATTTAGAACCCTATCATATGGGAACCATGAAGACGGCTGCACATATAATTAATACACTGCAAATGCTGGCAGCAGATCCAACCACCCCGTACAGACACCGGTTTTAATGATAAGGAATAAATCCAATTTTCCTTCCATCACTAAAGTTCTACTATCAGGAACTACAGAACCTGACTATAGAAACAATGGAAGCCAAGAGGTTTTTTTATTGTTGCAACCGGGCTTGTGGAGAACAGACCCGTAAGGCAAAGGGGCACACACACTGTTTTCTCTGACTACAAGGCAGACATTTCCCTGGGCTGGCTCTCCCTCTCCTAGTGCGTGGAGAACAGAGACAGGGGTCATGAGGACCTTGCAAAGGAAAAGCCTGCAGCCCCAGCTCTGGACTGCAGCCTGGAAGGTGACTCACACTGTATTCAGACAAGCTGGTCCTGCTGAGCCGGTCTGATGGAGAAGTGGCTGCTCTCACCCGTGGCTTGAAAAACTATGGTCAGCGGAAGGTACTGCCCAGCTGTTTTCGTTCCAGAGTCTCCGGAATTCCAGCATCCACTGCAGGCTACTTCCCCTTTGGACCCAGACTCATAAAAGACGCTCTTCTAAGTCCTAAAATCCCTTCACCGTAAGTTTTGGAATGAGACGCAGCCAGGTAAAAATGCACCATTATTGAGGCACGCACTAAAATCGTCCCTTCTCCCAGCTTTAATGGCATCGTCAGTGTGGCCACAGTGAGGGAGTGGAAACCAGATACAGAGAAGTACCTGGAAATGCGAAAACAGGACCAAGGTGTGTGTCTTGTCCATTCCCAAGAGAGACTCCTGCCAGCCTAACATTGCCTGCAGCAATCACACTGGACCTTCTGGCCCGCTCCCAAGGCCCACATCCTGCTGCTTGCTTAACTTCTGCTAGAGGCTCACCTTGCCCGCTGCGCCTGACCCTGACGTTGTCCACCCCAACAGCTGATAGCCACCCCAAGCTTTGGCGCTCCTTTGGCACCTGTTTCCTGGACTGGTATTGGAATCTGACCCTCTTTGTCTGCAATGATCCCATGCCAAGTCTGACGCATGTCTTGTTTGAACAAATCCTGACACCCGGACACACCCATGGACTGCTAGGTCTTAAGCTACACTGGTGAGGCTGCGGGGGAGGGTCATGGGGAGGAAACATCATGGGATGCAGTACCCGCAGGCCGGCTCCTTCAGATAAGACACCAGGAAAGCCCCATCTAAGACGGCGGCATTTGGACCTAGACCTTTCATGTTCTCCAGGGCACAACCCAAGGTGGGAAGCAGCTCCCTCAGTAAAATGGCTTCCACAGACCTCATCCCCAGCTACGGTGCAGCTTCAGGGGACACATTCTCCTTCAAGTACATGTGCCTAAGTCTCTCCCCTCTCAGCCTCAGGGCTTTCTTCCGAGCTTGGGAAGCCCACTCAGATCTAACCCAGGGATGTTTTCAAAGCACAGGGTGTCGGGGGCTGTGGGGAGGTCCCTGAGGACCCTCGACCAGTGAGGGGCAGGAGCTGTGTGTGTGTGTCCCAGGCTCCTCCTCTTCCCCAGGACAACCCCGCAGCATGTTGGCCATGCCTTCCCACAGGAGCCTGGCGGGAACCTGAACATAGCACATACTGGCCTTTCCTCCTCCCTGTCTCCCCCTGCCCATGCCCTCCCTCCTGCATCCTGGGATCATCTCCCAAGCCCTCGTCTCAGCTTCTGCTTCAGGCCTGATAAGCCGCAGAGGAAGCTTACTGTGATTATAGTGAGAATTAGGAGCACTGCATAAGGTCAAGTCCATGGTATAAATACCAGCCGGACAGTGAACAGTCATGGATAAGCTTTGGCAGTCAGAGTTCACTGCCTAGGTGCTCAAGATGGTAGAGCCCAGTCTGTAATCCAGTCCATGCCTTGAGGAGACAGTGGTAGCTAGAGAGCTGGCCTCACCAGGGCTTCATGGAGCTTCTGAGCCTCTGCTAAACAGAGGAAGGAATTGGGATGGACAGGAAAGGGACAATGAGACAAAGACTGCTCATCGAAATGGGGCCACCAGGGAAGCCACAGGGGAAGTTCTGACTCAACCCTTATGCAAGTGCCCAGAAGTCATCTCTAGAACATTGGATATGGCATGAAAATAACCGCAGCTTTCCTGAGTGCTGCTTATTTTCAATCTGCTAAGCAGTTTTCATAATGAGCTCATTTAATTGTCAAAACAACCACATAAGTCATTCTCCCCATTTTATAGAGGAGGAAAGTGAACCCACGAAGCACTAGAACTAAGACTCAAATCCACAGTCATTGGATTCCAAATTCCATGCTCTGGACAACTTACTACCCTACTGGGGCCCAAGGGTACTGCAGCCCAAGTGCAAGTTCAAGATCAATAATTGACCTTGCAGATGGGCGCTTGTTGGCTACTGGCATGAGGGTCTGGGAGAGACAGGAAATGATTCTTGGTGTCAAAATGCACCCATAGCCTGGGTTCACCAGCATCGCCTAGAGAGAGATGCTTTCTGTGCCTGAGCCTCAGAGCAGCGGTGACCATGTCCTGTGCAGTCACATTGCAGATATCCTTCCATTCCTGAAGAGCATGGCTCAGATTTATTGTCTGCCTTCAAGGTCTGAAGGGGAAGGAGTTCAGGTCAGGGTGCGCAGTCTGCAGGGCACGCTCCCCACTTACAAAACATATTCCAGGGCTTGAAGTCACGATGCTGAGGACGGGCAGAGCAGGTTGTGTGACTCGCATTTCAGAGAGGATCACACAGGGTCAGAGATGCTGAGAGGCAGGAAGGGCAGTGCAGTAGAAATCCCAGCTACTGGCCGTGGAGCCAAGAATGCCTGCCCTAGCCCAAGCTCTGCCCCTGACTCACCTCGGCTTAGCATGAGTTCCCTCTCGAGCCTGGATGCTGACTTTGCAGGCTGCCTGTTGGAGAGGGGAGATATCAAAGCTGGAAGGAAACTGACTCCCTGAACAACCCCAGAGAGCAGAGATCAGACTCACCAGTGGCAGCACTGGATGGCAATGTGGGCAAGCAGTTAATTTTTAGCATTTTTCCACGGAGCACATGGAGTTGTCTGTTCCAGCAGTCAGCCAACCCTGGTCAGGACAGTCCCTCTGCAGTCACAGCGACTTTCTCCTCTGACATCAGTCCAACAGAGTCAGCATCCCTTGGAGCTTCCTCCTGCTGCTTTGCAAGCTGGACTTCACTGAATGCACGTCTTGGTTTTGGGGATGTCCCTTCCTGGTTCGAGTCTTGCCAGTGTCCTTCTTCATTAGCCCTGAAATCAGTGAGACGGTCAAGCCACACTTTCCTCCCTGTTGGAGAAGAACCAGTCCCCTCAGATAATCCAAAACCAGATCGAAGAGCACCAGACCTGCTCACAGGAGACCTGGTACCGACCTTGACCTGGTACTGACATTAGCTTGGCTCCCACTTCACTATGGCACCTTGCGTACATGTCTTCAGCCCCTTGGTCTAGCTTTCCCATCTCTAGAATCACGGGGCTGGCTTCACTGACACAAGGCATCCTGCTCATGCTTCAGGATTCTAACGTATAGACTCAAGGCCCACGAGAGAAAGATTTCAGTTATTTAGTCAAAGCTGTGGGATAATTAATGAAGGTGATTTCCCCAGACTCTGAGAGAAAAAAAGATTTTATTGAAGGTGAGAGAACTGTCAAAGCTGATGTCATGTTTATGAAGCCAAAACATCAGGTTGTTGCATAGTAGCAAAACTCACTGTGTGAGATGTAGCAGAATAGAGTGGAGTGGCCACAGGCTCTGGATTCGCACTGACCTGCGCTCAAATTCCCCCTTGACTCCTAACTGACTGTGTGATGACAGCAATTCATTTCACCTTTCTAAGCCTCGTTCTACCGCTTGTAAAATGTTATGTCTCAGAAGGCTGTGGTAATTAAACAAGAAATGCGGGTAACGTGCATTGTAGGTTGTGGTAGGAAATTCCCTTGACTCTCATCATGCTGGGCTGAGGGAGGAAGCCAGCTTGGGAAAGCAGGGGGAGGAATGAAGGCATGTCATTCATCGATGTATCTATTCATTTATCTCAACATTATGTGTCAGGCACTGGCAATACGGAGATGAATAAAACATAGCCCCTGACCTCAAGGAATTCAGCGTCTGGGCGGAAAGATTCCCTAGCGTGATAACTACCTCAATGCAAGTACAACACTCCCACTTTTACAAGCTCATGGAAACATGCACAGAGGTAACCAATGAAATGATGGCTATAAATGTTAAAATTAGGAGGGGAAATTAAATATCCATCAATAGGAGGGCAAATAAATTAAAGTATGCAGTTTCATTAAGATTAAGCAAAAAATGCACGTATCAAATTATATATACAGTTGGCTATATTTGATTAGATTTTAAAACACACACAAAATAATTTGTACTTTTCATGGATGTGTGCATTTGTGTATATAAAAGTATTTTTTTAGGTGGTCTAGAAGAATCCACATCAGATTCATGAACCTGGCTACTTCTGGGGAAGACAGGAAGAAAACATGCCTGGGGGTAATGAGCAGAGGGACAGCAATTTCACCTGCAACATTTCATTCATGTTAAAAAGACTGGAAACGAATGTGACAAGTTAACTTGGATAGTGGTATTATATGTGATATTATTCTTAGTATTATTCTGAAATTTTTGAATTTATCATAATAAAAGTATAGCAATGTGGTATACAAAGAATGATGAAAGTGCCCTTCTCTTAATTGCCTCAGTTGACCTTACAGTAAATGTCCGCAGATCATGGTCAGAGGGGGGCACTGAAGCTGGTAGGAGTTAACCAGTGTGGGTGGAGGATCAGAGAACACGTCAGTTAATCACATTGACACTATCTGGGAGCCCGTATGAAACTTTGAAGAAATGAAAGCCTGGTTTTCCCTCCTGGATTCACCACTTACTAACAGAACAAACATAATTACACAATAGCTCTGAAATGTACTGCTTTCTCTAATGAGTCCAGTTCTCCATGCTAATTAGTAGATAAAATGTGGACTTTAAATTCTATGTAATTTATACTTAATATGCGCCAATAATTGCCAGAGACCCTTTAGGAATGTCTCAGTCACTCTAGAAGAAAAGGTCCAGCAGGATAGCTTCCTGTTTGCCACCCCCAACTCCAACCCAAGACAGTGCCTGGGTGTGGTTTATGCAACCTTATAATGGGAGTAAAACACTGAAGGACCTGAGACACAAAGCTAGTTGGATGTTGATGTCAAAAGTAACACCTGGATCTACCTAACTGCAGACTGAGCTGCTGGTCTTTCAAGTGAAGCCTGCAACAGATAAAACTGGAGGCCTACTGAGTTTCTCTCTCTCTTTCTCTCTCTGCTTCGGCAAAATCCAGGGGTCCTTTGGCTAACTCAGCCCCACCACTTCTAAACCTTTCTGAGGGCTGCTATGAATCCATTCAGGTTCAGCCCAAATGGTTTGTTATTGCTGCAGCCCTCTCTACAGAACCACCTTTGTCCTGCTGTGATGGGCCTCCTAACCAATACCTCACCCCAGCACCCAGCTATCCAGAGCACACAGGAACCAAAGGCAACCTGAGAGGACCATACCTCCAAGCCTCCCTTAGCCTCATAGATGCTACACTGCCACATTTATTTAGAGATAGCTGCCCGGACAGTAATGTGACATCCTCTGATGTAGCTCTGCCTGGCAGCTCCCCAAGGAGAGAGTTGAGGCAGTAACCACCTTCTGTTCTGGATGTTTCTTTCATTTATCTAAAGTACTCCCCTTTCTTAGTCAACTGCCTTCACAGGATGATTCAAACCTCGCTCCTTCTTCCCTCCCAGTCTTCTCCTTTTCATAAAACTCTAGGCTGGTGAAATGGTTAAATTTATGTCTCAACTTGGCTAAGCCATGGTACCCAGATATTTGATCAAATGTGTCTGCATGCTGCTGCAGAAGTTTTTTAGTTGAGGTTAACATTTAAGTCAGTAGACTTTGAATAAAGCAGATTGCCCTCCATTATGTGGGTGGGCCTCACCCAATCAGTTGAAGGTCTGAAGGAAAAGACTGACCTCCCTTCAAAGAAGAGAAAACTGGCTTCAGATTCGAGTTACAACATTAACTCTTCCTTGGGTCTCTAGCCTGCTGGCCATCCTTTTCTTCTTTGTAAGGCCCAGTTAGCAAGGCTATGGTCTTATTTAGGAAGTCAAGTACCTGTCCTCTGGGAAAATAAACTTGAAGAAAGTAGGAGGCTACAGGGAAAGCATGGCTAAGGGGAAGAAATTTAAATAGGTTATTAAAAATGTTTATCATGATTATCGTGATCTTGGACAAATCTTTTCACTTCTCTGAGCTTCTATTTATCCCACAAAGTTGCTCAACTAATCAAGATATCATTATTATCATTAATAGTAGCACTCGCTTCTAGATATTCTACTGCACGCCAGTCACAATGAAAAGTTTAACTGGGATTGTAAGTGGTGGTGTTTGAGGTTTTGCAGAGGTGGGTTTTGAATAAACCAGAGTTCAGGGGCCACAGTTGAGGTTGTTTGCAGTGGGTGTGCAGAAAGTAAGTTTCAGATGGCCCAATGATGGCTGGGTTATAAGATTCAGGTGGAGGGTAGAGCTTGGACTAGCATGTTGTCAGTTATGCCAAGACCGGTGATTTGGGGGCAGTGGGATGACAGTTGAAAGACAAAGTGTAAAGAGAGCTACTTCTTCCCATATCTCTGTCCCAAAGGATGTGATCCTAGTAAGTTTGGCTTTGATTAAAAAAAAAAAATCTGTGCTGAAACCAGATTTACCTTCTGCCCCACCAGGTAAGAAACAAATGTTCTAGCAATTTCACCCATATCATCCGAAGAGGATGGGAAATTCCCCTGGAAGCCCAGAATAAACTGAGGCCAAACTCTGGGCTTTTTCTGAGCAAACCCTTAGAGAGAAACCAAAGTGATGATGCTGTAGAAGAGCCAGTGGGGCTGTCCCCTTGCACAGAGGCAAGGCTGATGAAAACACAGGGATTAGTACAGATGAATCATTGCCAGTCCTCTCCTGAGAGCACCTGCTGGTGGCAACCCAATAAATACTAGCTCTCTGAAAGCGCTGACAAGTCACCCACCAGGCCTGGGAGTTAGAGACATGGCTTCAGAACTTGGTGGGAGGACAAAGCAGGCAGTAGAGACACGGAGGCGTAGCCCCCTTCCAGAATTCATGTTCCTCCTTTGGTAAGATAATTTCCTACTCTTTCTGAAGTGTGGGTGATTCTAGAATCTAGATGAGTGGTGCCCACAATCTTGACCTTCCGCCCCTCCTGTGTGGGTGGGAATTCATGTCCTTCTCTAACTTCTGCCCTTGACAGCAAGGAGCAGTATGCCCTACCTACCGGACAACTTAGGAGGCAGGAAGGGCAGCTGCCTTGCTTTTGGTTATTGACAGTGAGGATAAACTAAAGGTCTCTGGTGCGCTGCCTTAGGCAGAATCTAGGGTGAACAGAGCTTTAGGAAATGATATTCCATTCAGTATCTTGACCAGGGCGTTGCATATACAAACCTGCACATGTAATAAAACATACAGAACTAAATACATAAATATACACAGCAAATGAGAATGAGCAAAATTGGGAAAACCTAAACATGAATGCATTCTATCAATCTTAAAATCCTGGTCTTAATATTCTATCATACTATAATTTTGCAAACTATTACCATTAGGGGAAACTGGGTATACAGAATCTCTCCATAGTGTTTTATTAAAAAAAACAGGTTTATTGAGATATGATGCATATATCATACAATTCAGTCATGTAAAGGGTGCAATTCAGTGACCTTTAGTATATTCACAGAATTATGTATCCACCACAATTTTAGAACATATTAATTATCCCATAAAAGAAACCTCACATCTTTTACCCATCACTCCTAAATTTCCTCATACCCCAAACCCTAGGTAACCACTAATCTTTCTATCTCTCTAGATTTGCTGTTTTGGATAGTTTATATACATGAAATTATATAATAGGTTGTCTTTTGTGACTAGCTTCTTTCACTTAGCATTTATTCTAGCATGTATCAATATTTCATTTCTTTTCATTGATGAACAATATTCTCTTGTATGGATATACTATGTTTTATTTATCTATTAATCAGTTGATGGACTTTTGAGTTGTTTCTACCTTTTTGGCCCTTATGGAAAATGTTTTCAATTCTCTTGCGTGTATACCTAGCAATGAACTTGCTGAATTCTATGGTAACTCTATGTTTAAGTTTTTGACAAACTGCCAGGCTGTTTTTTTAAAGTTTATTTTTGTTGTATTTTTTCCATTACCATTTATCCCCCTGTACCTCCCCCACCGTCACCCACACCCCTCCCCGTCGCAATCCCCACACTGTTGCCCATGTCCATGAGTCCCTCTTCTTTGCTTGACCCCTCCACCTGCCAACCCCTCCCACCAGAGCTGCCAGCCTGCTCTCTGTCCATGAGTCTGTCTTTATTTTGCTGTTAGTTCAGTTTGTTAGTTAGATTTCACACATAAGTGAAATTATATAGTATGTGTCTTTCTCTGACTGGCTTATTTCACTTAGCATAATGTTCTCCAGGTCCTTCCATGCTGTCGCAAAGGGTAAAAATATGTTTATGGCCAAGTAGTATTCCACTGTGTAAAGGTACCATAGCTGTTTTATCCATTCATCTACTGATAGACACTTATAACTTGAGCTGCTTCCAAGTCTTAGCTATTGTAAATAATGCTGCAATGAACACAGGATGCATATATTCTTTGGAACTGGTATTTTGGGTTTCTTTAGATAAATTTCCAGAAGTGGAATCACTAGGTCATAAGGCAGTTCCATTTCAAATTGTCCGAGGAAACTCCATACTGCCTTCTACAGCGGCTGTACCGATGTGCATTCCCAGCAACAGTGCAGAAGTGCCAGGCTGTTTTTTAAAGCAGGTACATCTTTTCACATTTCCTCCAGCAGTATGTGAGGGTTACACTTCCTCCACATCCTCACCAACACTTATTATCTTTCTTTTAAATTATAACCATTCTAGTGGAGGTGAGGTGGTATCTCATTGTGGTTTCAATTTGCGTTTCCCCGATGGCTACTGAGGCCAAACATCTTTTCATATGTTCATTGGTCATTTGTGTGTTTTCTTCAGAGAAATAATGTCAGTCCAAGTTCTTGCATACTTTTTAAAGAGATTATTCATCTTTTTATTATTGATCTCTGTGTTATAGCTTACAATTTCATATGAGTCTACTACAATGATCTCAATTCAAATTTCAACTTTTAAAAAAAGGACATTGGGGAAAACTAAAAGGAAATTCAGAAAAAAGAATGAAGCAGCATTTCACCAAAGAGGATATACAGAGGGCAACCAAATACATGAAAAGATGTTCAATAACATTAGCGATTAGGGAAAAGCAAATTAAAACCACAGTGAGATATAACTACACACCTATCAAAATGGCCGAAATAAAAATTAGAGGTAAAAGCAAACATTGGTGAGGATGCACAGAAACCAGATTACTCATATATTCCTGGTGGGGGTTGTCAAATAGTACAATCACTCTGGAAAACAGTCTGGTAGTTTCTTATAAAAATAAACATGAAACTAAAACACAACCCAGCAATTACACATTTGGGCATTTACCCCAGGGCAATGAAGACTTAGTTTACATAAAAGCTTGTCCTTGATCATTCGCAGAAGCTTTATTTGTAAGAGCCCCACTGTGGAACAACGCAGATGTCCTTCAATACCATGGAGGACTACTCATCAATAAAACGGAGCTAACCTCTGATACACTGAACAACCTGCATGAGTCTCTAAAGAATTAAGTTGAGGAAGAAAAAAAAGTATCAGAAAGTTAAACACTATATGGTTCCACTTATGCAATTTTTTTAAAACGACAAAATTAGAGAGATGGAGAACAGATTAGAGGTAGCGAGGGTCAGGGATTGGGTGGGGGGCAGGTGACAGAGGGGGTGTGACTGTAAACGGGCAACACCAGGGATAGATCTACAGAACAGTCTGCACCTTGATTGTGCTGATGTCAGCATCCTCGTCATGATTCGGCACTATGGTTTTGCAAGGTGTTACCGATGCACGACTACACCAGATCTCTTGCATCTCCCTACAGTATTTCTTACAATAGTGAATCTATAATCATATTAAAATAAAAGTTTAATTTTAAAAAAAGAAAAAGGCAGTGGCTTCATAGACCTACTTACAGCTTTACCAATTATTAATTGTGTGATTTGGGACAAATTAACATTGTCCATTTTCTACCTATAAAATGGGGATAATATCTACTCATATGATTGTGATAAAGGACAAATGAAAATAAAAGTGAAAGAGCTTATGACTAACAAAACAATTACTGTTACTACTACAACTATTAATAGAGCATTCTCTGCCCTCAATTTATATCTCTTTGTGGGTGCCATGATGTCAGAAATGTTCGCTCACCATTATTTGATTTTTCCATTGCTAATGTAGCCACTGTGAAAAAGGTAGCAGAATACGTTAATTCCTACTCAGGCAGCTTGGTAGGTGGCTGCTGACATGAGTGCTTTAAAATGCTCAAGATCAGAAGGACAGGACAGGAACTGGGTGCTCCTCAAAGCCTCTCGGACAGAAGGAGCAGGAGACAGGCCATGCTGGACTCAGGTCCCAAGTTTTACGGACTTTTGGCACCGGGAAGTGGGGAGTTTTGACCTATCTACCTGAGTATAACTTTACTCTTCACCTCGTGGTCTAAGGAGGGTCACTTCTGCCTGCCTTCTGCCAGGGAATCAGCACACCTCCCTTACAGAGCTGGCGAGAGGGCCACCCACACGAGGTAACTCAAGTGTCTCCCAAACTCTAGCCACTCCCGCTCCAGTGTCCTTGTTTCTACCAAGTTCACTTAAACATCAAAATTGTCACTTATTTACTACTTTGTCATTAAACTAACTCTCTTCTTTACTCAAATAACCTTCGTTGTTAAAGGAAACAAAAGCAGGTAAACATTCATTCACATCTTCACATCTTTGAAAGCAACAAGCTTCTTACAATCAATGGTGTATGATGGTTTGATTAGTAAATTATTTTTCTGTCCTACTAGAACATACAAAATGTTTTACAATCGGTAATATTTTAGATTCTATTAAATATGGTATGTCATCTCTTTGAGTAGAAAACTAGGGCTGTTTATTAAAAATAGAAGGAACCATTTAAATACCGTATTTGATCAAATTACATTTTAATTACATTTCCAACATAATTAGATTTCAGCTAGTGTGCTGCCTGCAAATATGTTACCCTAAATCCCACTCCTAATCTATTAAAGAAGGGAAATTTAGTGAGCAAACAGGGTTAGCAATGATTTACTAGCACCAAACTGATAGGATATTAATGATGCAATATATACAGTAGTATATCATTCCATTTTAGTAAGAGTCACACTACGTACACCTACAACTATCTCCATTAGCAGCCAGTGCCTGCTTTAAGAAGCACCAGGGAAGGACAGTGAGTCCCCAGCAGACAGACCTGCATCATTGCTTCTGGGTATTGGAGGCGATACACTTACCCCTTCTAGGAGAATGGAGGATGACAGCATGCTGGTTCCACATTGAGACATGGGTAGCAGTTACAAATGTTAACCAGAAGTGCATCCATCCATGTGGATAAAGTCTTAAAATAAAATGCTGAGTGAAGGAAAAAGAAACTGAATAAGAGATATATCGCAGCATCATACATGTAAATTAAGAGCATACACATTCACCACAAACACTACACATTTAAAAAAATACATATATATCCTTATGATGGGGAGGGTGGGAGAAGGGACCAAGTGTGCAGGGAAGAAAAGTAATATTCATAAACTAAAATAAAATGAGAGACTACTGGGAACAATGATGATTCTGTGCCCTGAGATGAAGTATTTGAGTAAGTCAAATATCTGTATAAAAATATGAATATAAATGTAAAGCTCCTATCAGTATCTCATAGGTATACAGTAGGCACTCAGTGAATGCCAATTGCTTGCCTTCAGGGTTATCTACAAATGCTATCAGGAATATCGTCAAGAATTCTGAGTGGTACCGAATTCCCAGTGACTCTCCCTGGTTAGATGTCACATTCCCCTTAGCAGTCCCCTGCAGCGGTCCTGGTCCCCCACCCGTACACACACACACACACACACACACGCACGCACGCACACACGCACACACACACCTCTCAGACTACTCCAGCTCAGGATGACCCATCACCAATAACCATCCATCCTCCATCACCGAAGGGCATCTGAAGCCCAGCTGACTGCCCTGAAACAAGGCTCACAGACCCTAAGAGTTGATCCAAGGGGACACTGACTGGAAATTGAGTCTCACCATCCCATTGGACAGATAGGCAACTGAGGCTGGGGAGGGGCAGAAACTAGATGGAATCACACAATGAGTAAGAGGCAGCTCCTTAACTTTAACTAGAACCAGGCTGCGTTCCTTTCACATGCAAGTACTTCCTCTCCCTCCCCCTGCACGGTCTGCAATGCCCTTTACCTGACCTACCAATATAAACTGACAACAAGGACTCTGAGACAGAATTTCCATCCCTGAAACGGCAGATATCTGTGCCTAGGGCGCAGCTCACCAGCCCCTGGGGGATGGGGACATTTGGAGGTCAGGATATTATGAGGAGGGCGATGAGTACCCTAGTAGGTAAGACAAGTGGTAACAGCCAATGGTGTAATTTCTTAATGCCATTACCACTAAAGATGATTTATTCCCTGGCAGATAAATAATAGAGAGTCAGGCTCTCTAGGCTGCCTGGCATCTCTACCCCAGAGAAGGTGGGCTGCAGATGTAACAAAAGTGATGGTCAGGGCGGGGACAGACGCATAAGCCATTTTATAAGAATTGTCTCATATTCCCAAAGTGTATACTCTTATGTCTGTTTTTACAGATACTAAGAAACTCAATGGCTAGGTAGCTTGCCAAAATCCAGAAAGCTAGTAAGGGCCTGAATACGGGTTTCCACAGAGCATGTCTCCAATGCCTTAGTCCCTTCCCACTTCCACCCTCTCCCCACCAAGGCTTTCTTGTAAATCAAGAAAATACGAAGGTTTAGAGAAGAGAGAGCTAAGCTTTGAAAGGGGGTTGAATCGAGGAGGATTTCCTGTGCTTCTATCCCCTGACATGAGTCTTAAATGAAGGCTAAGATTTCCTCAGGTGGACGGGGCAGGGCAGTCCAGGTGGGGTAGATGCATGTAGAGCAAAGGCTTCTGGCTAGGAAAGCACATCTCATGCTCGGTGTGCGCCATGCGGATGGTTGGGTGAGAAACTCGGCATGTGAAGTGGAACACAGACAGGTCAGGGTGCAGCTCAGCACTGTACAGACAAGGGGAGCGCCAATCATTGGGTGGGAGGGGTCTGCGGGCACCACAGTGGGCACTGCAGAGTTCCTGGGAGGATTTTAAGGTGGGGCATGGCCAGAGGCATTCTCCAAGCTCTCCAGAACCTCCAGATGAGGGAGGGAAAAAGGGGTCAAGAACATAGGTTTCAGGCCAAACTGACTTGAATTTGAGTCATAACCCTGCCATGAATTAGTTGTTATGTTGGGCAAGGGCTTATCCCCACAGACGACACTCAGAACAGGCCTGACACATAGGAAATGCTCAATATGCTTTACTGGTGATGGTGAAGGAGATAATGATGATACCACTGAAGGTGGAAGGGGGGGAGGCAAAGGAGGAGGGAGAGGGAGGAGGAGGAAAAGGATGAGGAGGAGGAGGAAGAGAATTTGTGGTCAGTAGAGGAGAGGGTGACTCCATGAGTCAGGACTTACTGAAGAATAAGGACTCACTAAGTCTGTCCAGCTAGAAGGATTAGGACAAAAGTTCTGAAGACATGGTCAGGAATCTCTCCACGGCCAAGACACTTCTTTCCTGCTTTGTCTGTTTTGTAATCATTCTGGCACCTTGCTGAATCTATTAAAAAAACAAAAACAGAAACAAAAAACCAACCCTAACATGTATCAAGAAACCCCATGTGCTAATCACTATGCTAGGCACTAGAGGCCCCAAAATGTATTAGACCCGCCCCTACCCTCAAAAAGCTTATGGTCTAGTGGGTGGTGGGGCAGGGCAGAGCACAGACATATAAGCAATTTATGTCTGACCTAAACCAGAAAAGCCCACCAATCTGAGTGCTAGGTTGAGGTTCAGCAAAGAGCTGGGTGCCAGGGGTTGGGATTGTGGGTGGGGTGGAGGTGGGGGGTGGGGGTGAGAGCACTTCTGAGGTGAAGCTTTGACTCACTGAACCTGAGAGAAGATGACAAAACTAAGTTTGAAAAGAACAGAAACCAGGCAGTTCCATAGTACAAGGTAGTAGGAAATAACCAGTAGTTTTTGTCCATGCCTTGGAATGAATGCCCTCCAACTCTTTTTACATCTTTGTCTCTTTTGCTCAGTATTCAAATTTCTGAAGTTTCATGAAGGCAGGACATCAGGATCTTCCATGCTAGGAAGTTTGTTTCCAGAGAGAAAATTCATGCGGTGTTTTCAAACACAGGGAAAAGATATAAATTACCAGAAAGATATATATTACCAGAAAGAAATAAATGTCGACTCCAGCATATACAGCTAGTTTACCACCCAGTCTCTTCTAATCTGGTTCAAAGAGACAAAGTGCCCAAGTTAGAAACTACTACTCCCTCCCCTCAGACATCCTTTCAACTAGGAGTAGATCCTAGAGTAAGAACCAGTTCAGGCCCATGAGATGCAGGCAGAATCCAGTGAGTGCAGCTCTAGGTAAGCCCTTGGAAAGGAAATGTCCATTTGGCTGCTGGTCCTCCCCTTCTTTGCACCTGAACATAGCGGGATGCCTGGAGGAGCAGCAGCCACTCGAAGACCTGACACTGAAAGCAGTCTTCTAGGGCTGGAATGGCAGGGTAGCAGGAAGGTGCCTGCTTTTCAATGACTTCGTAACACTCTTACTTCATAGGGAGGCAGATTGAAACTCAAGCAGTTGGACCCAAATTACAATTAGTTTGATAAGTGTTTGTGGTAAGGGCTTGAGGAAGGGTGGTCTCCTTTCACTGGAGGTTAGCTCTCAACTGACTCTATGCAGGAAGCCTCTCCTGACTCCCAGGATAAAATCAGGATTTGCCCATTTTATAGCTTTGTGGTTCGTCAGTCTTTTCCCTCTGGGCTGTTACCCCAGTTATTTTTGCCACTCTTTGTATAATGCCTGTGTCTCTTACCAGACCGTGAGCTTTGCAAGGTTCCAGGAAATCCCGTATCTGTGTCTATGTTTATATCTATATCTATATATTTATCTATATTCATATCCACATTTCTATCCACTTAACCTATCTATCTGTCTTTCTATCTATCATCTAGGTATCTAAATCATTGTATCCTTCATGTCCAGCAGAGTGCCTTGCGTGACACAAGTCCTCAAATCTTTGCCAGGTAAGTGAATGCATAAATTCATGAATCATGAATAAATGACTTGAATGAAAGCCATTAGTTGAGACTGTACCTTCAGGTTCTTCCATCACCTTTATTTCTGCTGAGAAAAGCAAGGCATGAATAAACAGATTGGGGATCCTTCAGAACTTTCTAAGAGGGCAGACACCTCTAAAGCTTTGGGAGCTGACTATGTATCATCTCCAGGGATTTCTCCAGAACACTGCCTGGCTTCTCAGGGTGCACATGGATTCTAAGGGCCTGTTTTCCTCTTCAGCAGAGCTTTGGTGGAGAAGAGGTTGGTCTCGCCTAATGCCTGGGCATCTGGGAGGTGTGCTGATTGAGGTTCACATTCTGTGCCATTTCCCCAGGGCACCTTTCTGACTGTCCCCCAGTACCTCTGTTTGGTCCCTTCCCACAGCTCTGAGTCAGGACCACTTGCATATCATGCATGTCAAAGCCACATCAGAGGCCAGAGCTGAGTTGCCGGGTCTACAATGAAAGTCCTCAGGAGGCACAGGGCTCCTGAGGCCGCCACTAGCTCCCTGGTGGACCAGGTACTTTCCTAAAGACAACACATCATTCAGCTCTTCCTGTGCTTTTACTGTAAACTCTTGGTTTATTACGTACCTAAGAGGAAGGACAGAGGGGAAGGAGAGAATGAGACAGACACAAGGGAGGTTTGATCTGAAAGAAGCAGAGCAAATAGCTACAGATTACTATCTATTCAGAGCTGTGAGGGACAAGCCCCCATTAAAGAGGCAGAGATTGAGGCCCAGAAAGGGAAAGTGGTCCAGGAAGTGGCCCATGGTCTAGGAAGCCAGGAGGACAGGGATGAAAATCCAAATGTCCTGATGTTCTGTCCAGAGCTCCTTCCACACATCTGGACTGCCATTCACTGTGACCTGTCTGGAATCCAGGCCTTTGGGACTAAGGAGACCTTCTGGAAGGAAGGAGGCAGCTCTATGCATTGAGGACCAAGCATGCTCATGGCATAAAGGTGCACTTAGATGTCATCCACTCTACTGAGTGCCTGTCACTGTGATGGGCATCTGAGGGAACACAGAAATGAAAAAGCCTCAGACTCTGCCCTCGCACGGCTCCCAGTCCAGTTGCAAGACAGATATATGGGCTGCTTGATCCAGCCTCATGTGGACGGGAGAAGGGTTAGAGTTGCCCAGAGGAAGGATCCAAGGGTCAGAATGGAAATCCACAAAGGTTTCTTGGCTTTGGGGTAAGCAGTGTGCACTAGAGGGAGGAAGGTCACCACAAGCAGAGGGACTGTAAAGGCTTCGAGATGGGGCAGTCCATGGTGTAATCCTGGTGAGTCACCCTGTGACTGAGGCTTAGCCTGTTCGTAGGGAACAGTTGCATGGAACTGACTAGGAAGGCAATGCCAATCAGCCCTGAAACCCTCAAGGCCTGGCCTCATTCACGCCTGAGTGCCCAGCACAGGAAAAGCCAGGTATTCAGTGAATGGAAGTGGGGCCTCACTCTGAAACCTATGGGCCTTAAGGAAGTGTAAAAACAAGTTACCAACATTTTCTCTCACTACCTGGGAGTTTGTGCAGAAATCTCTCCCAGAAAAACCACCTCCAAAGAAGTACCTATCAAATACCCCATATTCGGAAGCATTGAAATTCTACACCAAGACATGAGTGAGGACAGGTGGCCAATATGACCTCATCACTCACCCACTGGGTTTATGAAAGGGCTTACAATGGATTCGTCCAGAGGATACAGAGATCGAAGAACTGGAGCACTGTTAGAGAAAGAATTCCCTGGAGTGTCTGATTTTCCTCACCCAAGTGAAATGATGTGGGCAAAAATGCCCAGGCTCGTGGGTATAATTGAAGAGAACAATCACTCTGTAGACCGAGTATGATTTTCAGCCCGGACCAGGACCCGGACCAGGACCTGGACCAGCAAGCGTATTACTGCACTTGAGAAAAACCGTCACAGGGCTCTGCAAGGCCAAGTCACAACAGGGCCCCCCCGTGCGGCAGGGAGAAGCTGGCACTCCGAATTCTGCTTTCTCTCCAGGCTCCACGTTTAGAAAAGGACTGATGATCCCCATTGAACTTAGCAAGCAGCTGAGGTTCGTGGGAAATCTGGAGGAGTGCAGGAAGTTGGAAAAAAAATAATAAAAAGGAAATAGGGCATTTCTTTCTAGTGGGCATGTGAGTCTGCAAGCAATAGTGTGTGACCTGACTCATATTCTGAGGAGGTCAGAGGAATTGTACAAAAATCTTTTCCTCGCCCTGTCAAACTGTTCTCACATACTCTCCCCAGTTTGTATTTCAAAAGTGAGGAAAAAAAAAAAAGATGTCATTGTTTAAAGTCATCCCTGCCCAGCACACAAAAAGTTTTAAAAAAGAGAGATACAAGGATACTTAGTTATTTCTGTGAAATTTCATGCATCACTTAATTAACATTGGATTATGACATTCTTGGATTTGATTCTTGAAATCAAAATGTGGAGAGTGGCAGAGGTGAAAAAAATCGAAAGCCCTTAGGCCTAGGCACCGCTTGATATTAAATGTAACTCACTTCTACGACGATTTGTATACTTAAGCATTTTGCATAGTTAGGTATGAATTCTGCTCATTTCTTCTTGCCTTGTTTGCCCTCTGCCTTCTTGCCACCTGCACTTGATATAAAGAATTTACAGCAGGAACCCTGGCACTGGTGTTGTCCTACCCTGCTGGGGCAGACCTACAAATCCCAAACGCCTTTCCTTACTCAGAGTAAGGGCCCATGGAATTTATGCGGCTGGCTGTCAGTTCTTGCCCTGCTGTTGAATTGTGTAACCTGAAGCAAATTATTTACACCCTCGGAGCTTGTAAATGGGTGCCACTGCATAGACACTATACTGTGTCTCTTTGGGCATTATATGAGATAACTCTACTGGAACACAGTGGGCACACAATAAATAAATAGTGGATGCAGGAGATGGGCACTTATCTATTTACTCTTCCTCATTCCTCTGACTCCTCCATGGAAAATCCAATTTGTGGTTTACATGTTAGGCATGAAATGTTAATGAGGCATAGTGGCAGCTGCCAAAAACTTTCCTAAACATCCCTCCTAGGAATGCTCTTGATGGGCATACCGAGCACCCACACAGCCCTGGGGGACCCAGGCTCCCAGGTTGGGGGCCTCTAGCCAGGTGTCTGGTGCTATGCCAGGTCCTGGTGTTCCAAGATAAAATGGAGATCCCCAAATGCCTTTCCCTCTGCCTCAGACAATCCCATAGAGCTAAACAACCCCAGCATTTAAATTGGGTGTTGGCTGATAATTCATGTTGTCAGTCGAAGAGACATTTGAACTCTTTCTTAAAAATGTTTATCTCCATTATATCCTTTGGTCTTTACAACAAACTCGAGGGGTTCATTAGGCTGGTATAAGTATCTCACCTTTGTAGGTATAGTGTAGTCAAAAGTAAAGTATTTTGCTCATTATCTCAAAACACAGAGTGTTCTTTACAGTGACCCATTGGATCAAGGGCAACTCAACTTTGACATCTGCCCATGTCCCTGGAGATCGGTGGTAACATAAATTTTAGTGCCTAGTCATTACACTCTGTCATATACCCCTAGTTTATCCATCCCATCTCACTGCTGAGTGCATTTACTAGTAGCCACAAGATTATTAGAGAAACATGGCGGTGGGGGAGAAGTAATATAATCGTTTTCATTCATACTTCAGATTAATAGTAGGTACAAATGACATACTCCCAACTCTGTAGCAGTGTGTGCTAGTCTTTCTGAACCACGCAGAAGAGGGAGGGTCCCAATGTGTAAGTCTTTGACTTTGGCACTTCCTTGAAGACCATACCCCAGATATCCCCATATAAGGTAGAAGAGAATCACAGTAACATATTATTTCATCTAGAATTATAACAGCAATTACTTTAATCAGTAGGAAGACATCTTTATTAAGAAAAATTTAAATATGGATATATATAGAAATGAAATAACCCATAACTTCACCGTGTGTGTGTTTCTTTCTTTTCCAATCCAATATGTTTGTTAATATGTGTGTGTATGTGTGTCTGTGCTTTTCTTTTCTCTGTCCTTATGAAACCTTTGGTCCTGACTCTACTCCACTTGCACTCACACTCCTTGGGCAGGAGAATTATAAACTCTCCTGCTGCCTCCCTTTTACATAGACAGTGCAGAGTGGGCACAGCATGACCAGGAATCTTATCTAGCCGAAACTGCAAGAAAAGCAGTTCTTTCAAAATTTCCTCCTGGTTGTTTTCTAACCAACATTGGATCCACGCTTCATGATGAGAGCCCCTTTCTTTAAAAATGCACAGGCACTGGGGGACTGCCAGTTTCCCACAGAGACCTCTACTTACCAGGCAAAGTGGAGTTTCTACTAACTCTTTGAAAGAGTCAGTGTGTCTCAGAAACAGGAGGTCAAGGGTGCCATTGATAGTGCCCGAGGACCTGGATTTAAGTGTCTCAGGCAGGTCTTTGTCCTAGTAGTTTAGGATTGGAGACTCGAAAGGCTGGAGTCCTGAGGGGAGTGTTAATAAGTCCTTCGATAAGTGAGAGGGTTTGCCCAGCTGAGCAATCTACTGTCCCAAGAAGGGGAGTGTTTGCCCAGATGAGTACCCAGTTGTCCCAAAGCAGGACAAATGGGTTCCATGAGGTGCCTGAGGTTATTGATGAACTTATTCGCTGGTTAGAGCTTTATCTTCCTGGGAAAGAATTTTCTGGAACAACTGATGAAGTCATGTGGAGCCTCAGCTCCCGTTCTTGAGCAGTGAGCTCTCGGACTACAGGTATCTCCATTCAACAGGAAAGCAGAGGATGGGCCAAGAGAGGAGGGATGGGGCTGTGTACTCACAGTGCCCAGCTCCCATGGTGGGAAGATATTCATGCCAAGAATGTTCCAAGGAGGGAAATGTTTTCTGTTCATATAGACTGAGTTGTCCTAGAGAATTAATATTTGTGTTAATATGAAAGTATGAGGATATGTTTGAGTAGAGCACCCGCGCGTGTATGTATGTGTGTGTGTGTGTGAAAGAGAAGTTGAAAGGAAAACTGTAAAGAATCCTCAATTTCCTCTCTTACTAACAATAATAACATAATCACCAAACTTGGCTAATCACCAAACTGAAGGAGGGGATGAATGGTTTATCCCCCAAGGGGACACTTGGCAACATCTGGAGACATGCTTGTCTCAGCTGGAGAAGGGTCCTATTGGCTCTGGTGAACAGAGGCCTGGGATGCTGCTCAGCATCTCACAAAGGACAGGACAGCCCTGCCCCCATCTGCAACAAAGGATCATCCAGCCCACAGTATCAAGAGTGTTGAGGTTAAGAAACCCTCTTCACCTCAAAGACTCACTCTTCCTATGAAGGAGGAGGAGACAACAGGGACTAGAAGGCAAGTTAGGAAGCATGAGAGGGCTCTCTGGGAGAGAGTCAATGTAAAAAGGCAGTTGGAACCAAGCTGTACACATTGTTAGTGATTTACGGTTCAATATTGTAGTGTAATGTTACCCTCTATCATTAAATATTTTTTGAAAACGTGGCTTTTAGTGGTTTAATAGTATTACACATATGCCTGTACTGTAACATTTTTTTTGTAGCATAACTTTTTTATAATTTCCTTTTTTTACAATCAGAGTATTTCTAATTTTCTAGTGGTATCAATAACAAAGTAATGAAATCTTGAATAAACATATCTTTGTGAATGTCAGATTGTTTCCTTCAATGCTTAAACATAAAATTATTACATAAAAGGAATTGGATTCCAGAAGGATGCCTTCATATGCACTTTCACCAGCAAGGATAGCAAGCTCCTAGAGGTTTTTTCAACATTTCCACTAAAGGCTCAGTCACTACCATAAGAGATATTTCTATCCAATTCTTCCCATTCCTTCTTTCAAGGAATGTGTGTATTTACAAACTTTGTATTACTAAGCATGTCTCAACCCTTCAGATTTCAATTCCCTCTTTTATTTACTAGTAGCCATGAGGTTATTTAAGACATATGAGAGGGAAAGAGAAGTAATGACAATTTTTTTTCATTCGTACTTCAGATTAATTCTTGGTACAAATGAAACACTCCCAGCAATGTAGTAAGTAGTTTGTGCTAGCCTTTCCCGAGACTAGGAGGCTCCCAATGTCTAAGACTTTGACTTCTTTGGCACTTCCTTGAAGACGATATCCCAGACCTCCCTGTATAAACCACAACATAACCATATTCATATATTTCATCTAAAATTATAACAGTAATTACTCTGATGAGTAGGAAGATATCTCATTAATATTTTGAATATGGGAATGTGTAAAAATAAAATAATGTATAGCTTTACTGTGTGTGTTTCTTTTGTTCTGCTATCCAGTATATTTATTAATATGTGTGTTTCTATCCTTTTCTTTTCCTTCTGCTTATAAAATTTGTGGCCCTGACTCTATTCTTTTGTGAAATTAGGGGAAGAAGATGAAAGTTGAGAAAGTAATCACCTCCTAATGATATCCTAGAAATGTGAATATTTTAGATTTACTTTAATGTTCAATGATCAATATACCACCCCAACCTCCAGCTTTCAAAATAGGAAAAGTCAGGTCCAAAGAATGGGCAAGATTATTAGTTTCCCAATCTGGAGACCTACAATACAAATCCTTTATGCTTGGTCCAGTGCTTTGTCTGCTGAGTTCACCTTTCAAAATATAATTATTTTCAAAGATACCTTCACATGTTACATTTTTATAGATAAGGAACTGGGGCTCAGAGGAATTAAGCATCTTACTCCCAGTAACATCACTGGTAAGTGACAGAGCTGGGTTCCAACCAGTTCCGCCCAACTTGGCTGGTGGGTATGTGTATACTAAGAGCATTTTCAGACATCTTTCTAAATTCCAATTTGGCAACATGTATCCAAAGACATCTGGTTAAAACTCTGATGACCCAGAAAGTGAGTGGCCTATTGTCAGTTATCTGTAGGAATGCCTCAGGGGCAAAGGTAATCTCTCATACTCATGTAGATTATAATCCTGAGTTAAACCTGTATTAATTAATTAGCAGAGCCCCTTTATAATAAGTAATGTGTGTGCACACAATGGTGCTATTTTTCTAGTAGATACAATCTATAACTGTATTGTCTTATGGGCAGTGCCCGTGTGTGGTTACTGAGCACAGGAAATGTGGCTAGTTCAAACTGAGGTAGGCTGTAAGTGAAAACTACAAACTGAATTTTGAAGACTTGGTATGAAAACAAATGTAAAATATCTCATTAATACCTTTTGACATTGGTTACATGGCTGGGTTAAGTAAAATATACTATTAAATATATATTATTAAAATACATATATTAAAATTAATTTTACCTGTTTCTTTTGCTCTCTTTCCTGTGGCTACCAGAAATTTTAAATTCTCTATGTGGCTCACATTATATTTCTATGAGACAGCCATGGTCTACTCTACTTGCTAATTCTGTGATCAAGGCATCTTGGCTCTCATGCAGTGAATAAGGCCCTATAAATAGAGGATGATTTGACATCTGATCATCCAAATTAAGGATGAGACCTAGAACCCTAGATTGTTAAGTCTGGAAGAAGCCCTTGGCAGAGGCTTCTAATCATTCTGTGATATGCATTCTCCTCTCCTCTCACAGTGATGGAACCCCAGGTTTTTGCTGACACTGGAGCAGCTAATAATAAAAACTATAATCTCCAGTCCACTTTGCAGCTTGGTAAAGGCATACAACAAAGTTGTAGCCAATGGGATGTGAATCGAAATGCTATATGCAGCTTCCAGGTTATATAGTTAATCATTAGAGCTGGTAGTTCTTAGCTCTTCCTACCTCCCTGTTTTCTGGAAAAAATGAAATGATCTTAGACTTTGAGTATTTCTTAGAGTAGTGAACCTATAGCCCATCTTGAGAACTCATTTTTATCCTATTTAAGTCACTGTTTCACACAACTAATTTAGTCTTAGTTAATACAGATGCTGAAGACCATTTTTTTTTTTTAACACTCCTATATCACAGAACACTTATATATCAGAGAGGGCTAAAAAGTATCCAAATTTCCACAGCAACTTAGCATGAAAGTTGGGTCTCGAACCCAGGACTTCAAACTGTTTACCCTTCCATACCATGCATTACACTGAACTAGCTCATCTCATTACAGAGTACATAAAAATACATTCCAAAGGGCATGGCAGGTAAACGAACTATTCTCCTTTGTATCCCGAAGATAAGAATCTCCATTTGCTCATATAATTGGCATTTTAATCTGCTTCCTTGAAACCTCAGTAATTTGTATAAACTACCCATGACACAATAGCAGTTCACTTGAGCAAGACACAGCCAGCCATAAAATACTTATCAGTGACTTATAGCTGGAGGCACCAAAACAATGAAATGTAATCCTGATGTTACTGGCTTCCTCCCTGCCCTATAAAATCCAGATAAAGTTGGCTGAAATCGTTCATTCCATGTTCTGTGGAAATGCCAAGCCTGTAAGATTTCTGCAGACTTTGGGGCTGGGGGTGGGGGCCAAATCCAGGCACCTGACTGTGCAAGCGCTGTTTATTCCATATTGCTACAAACCAGACAAGAAATCCAGCCCTTCCTCAATTTCTACACATACATTCACTCATGTGCAACATTCTCCTGCAAAGAACTAAGAAGTGTAATACACTTACTTGAAGATTTACCTAGGAAATAGAAAAGGGTTACATACTAACAACTTCAAATTGAACATCAGGTGTCTTTCCATTGTGAAGCTTCCTTTTGTTCACTCTGCTTCAAGGGAATTCCCATCCCCAGAGTCACCATCAAACCACAGAATCACGCCCTCTGTGGGAGCATGCATTGGAGAGCAGAACCCTGGTTCTATTGCAGCCTCAGCCTGCTCCTCAGCCCCCCAGTATGAGCAATGACAACCTGCAGAATCTGCATACGAGACTCTAGTTTAGCCCCGAGTATTCCTTGGTCATAGACCATCTCCCTACCCCACCTCCCTCGACTCCTTTGTATTCCCCTGACCACCTCCCCTCCCCCCTCTTTTTCATGGACAGAGAGATAGAGACACCTCTGAATGCCTCTCCTATTCTCAGTCTGGGCCACACCTGCCAACTTCCAAGGTCTTCTTTTGCTTGAGCTCCTACAAAGCCCCTTAGGGTCCTAACTGCCACTCAGAATGACTTGACAGGTAAACTTTCCAAATAAGGAGGATCCCTTTATAAACACATTTTGGTACCAGCTATTAAGATAATTTAAAAAAAGTTCACTAAATTAGAAAGCAAAAATAGGTAGATCCTACAGGCATTCCCATTCACAGAGGGAAATACACAAATATACTTCTCTAGAAAGCTGAGGGCTGTGGCCATTCCTGGGGTAGGAGGGATGCATGACTGGAGAAGAGAACTCTGGCTCTGCCTAAGTATGTAGAGGTGTCCTATTATACAGATGAAGAACTTGACTCTGACTTAATTTAATTTAATTAAAAAAAATGGCCTCTTCACCCAAGGCCGCAAGGAGACAGGTGAAGACAGAGGCATCTCCTGGAATTTCCTTATGAATTTTCTTGTCATTTTCCTACTTTCCATCAGAGGGATAATGAAAAGCTCCAAATATCCAGAGAGGCATTTAATGTTGTGAAATGGTTGGAGTGAGTCACACACCCACAATGCTACTCAATTCTGGATTTATTGGTTGAGAGATTATTTCCAACTTTCTCAAAAAAAAAAAAATGCCCAAATATTTCCAAATTGAAACCTTTAGGGAAAAATTTCTGCATGACCCTTTTCTTCCTTGTCTCCACAATGAGTTATATCTGCCAAAGCCCTCGGCAAAAGCCATAAGGTGAGAGCCCTGAGCCACAGGAATGCTGAGTGAGATGCCTGACTGGGGAGAAAGAAGTTAGACTCTCTGGACAGAGCCTCACTCAGTGGCCAGACTCTGGCCTCACAGCCTGGTCTCCGATAAACAATCCCCATTATTACAAGATGGCAATGGTACTGCCTGCTCTGTGACTGCAGTAGGTAGACTACAGGCTTGACTGATGTAACATAGACCAAATTAGCAATTGTTCAAACATTGTCACATGTTATTTCTCTTCCCAGGGCTCAAACGCTATCTCCATAATCATCAGGGATCCAGATTCTACCTTGCTGCTCTTTCATTCTTAACATAGTTTTCACCTTGTGGCCAATGTGGCTGTTCCAGCTCCCACTATCACATCTGCATTCCTGTTCGCAGGGGTGAGAACAGGGAGGGGGCATGCTTTCTCTTATCCAGTGCTCACCTTGAAGCAGTACACACCTCTAGGTTCCAGGTCAACATGTTTTTAGCTACTTTTGTTATTATATTCATGGATTATTTAGAAGTATGTTGTTTAATTTTCAAATACTCAGGAATTATCATTTTGTAATTGATTTTTAATTTAATTCTGCTACTGTCAAATAATATATTCTGCATGATTTTAGTCCTCTTAAAGGTACTGAAAATTGTTTTATGGTTCAGCCTACAGTCTGTCTTGGTGAATGTACCATGAGTGCCTGAGAAGAATCTGAATTCTGCTGTTATGGGTAGGGTGTTCTATAAGTGTCAGGTGAATTTGAATGATCTTCAGTTCTTCTATATCTTTAGGGATTTTGTCTATTTTTCTGTCAGTTATAAGAAGAGAAAAACTGAAGTCTCCAAATATAACTGTGGATTTGTCTAATTCTCCTTTCAGTGCTGCCCATTTTCAAGTCATATATTTTAAACCTCTATTAAGTGGGCACTATTTAGGATCGTTCTGTCTTCTTGGTGAATTACCTTCATTTTCTTATAAAATATCCTTCTTTAGATCTGGTAATATTCCTTGCTTTGAATTCTACTTTGCCTGATATTAATAAGTATTTAGTTTTCCTTTCTTTTGGTTGGTATGTACACATTATATCTTTTTCTTATACTTTTAATTTTAACCTGCGTCTTTATATTTCAAGTGATTTCCTTATAGGCAGCACATAGTTGGTCTTGCATTTTTTTCCAGTCTGAAAACATTGGCTTTTGAATGGGAGTGTTTATCATTTATATTCAATATAATTGATAATAATAATTGGGTTTAAATTCACATTCTTATCATTTGTTTTCAATTTGTCCTAAATGTTCGTTGCTCCTCTTTTTCTCTTTGTCTTCTTTTGACTGACCATTCTTTATTGTTCTGACTCCACTATTTGCTTATAAGCTTTATGTCTTTGTTACTTTGTTAGTTCACTAGAGCTCACAAAATGCATCTCTAGCATCACAGTCTGCCTTCAATTACTAATATTTACCACTTCACATATAAATTAAAATTTGCAATAGTATATATCCATTTACCCCCTTGTGTATTTTGTGCTATTTTATCAAAAAAAATTATTTCTACAGAGGTTAAAATCTACAATGTATTGGTAGGATTTTTGCTTTCATTAATCAACTACTTTCACAGAAATTTAATAAATTTGCAAATAAAAATTATTCATTTTAATATTACTTATATTTGCCATTATATTATTCTTTATAGTTATCATTTCTGGAGCTTTTTATTTCTTTATGTAGGTCCTAATTTTCATCAGTTGTCACCTCCCTTTCAGCTGGAGAAGCTCCTTTTTAAATTTCTTGTAATTCATGTCTGCTAGCCAAACCTTCTCTCAATTTTTTTCTGGAAACATCTTTATTTTGCCTTAGTTTTGAAGGACATTTTTGTCAGATATGAAAATCTAGGTTTACAGTTTTTTTTTCTTTCAGCATTTTTCCATTCTCTTGGCATACATGGTTTCTGAAGAGAGATTAGATTTATGTAAATATTTGTTCTTCTATCAATTTTTCTGAATTCAAGATTGTTCTCTTCCTTTCCTGTTTTGATATTTTATTAATATGTTCCTTTGTGTGGTTTTCTTTGTTTGTCTAGCTTGAGATTTTTTTTTTTTTTTTGAGAATCTTGGATCTGAGAATTTAAATTTCTAAGTCAGTGGCAAAAATATGTCCTGTAAAATAAATTATTTGACTTAATTGGTTAACCCTTTATTTTTCCCTCTACCTCAGTCCATTCCAAAAATAAATTGCTTTTAAATTAACAACTCCATATAAAGAATATAAACAAAAGTTTCAGTGAAAATGAAAGGATTAGTTTAGGGACTTAGTGTGAAATATTCAATTTATTGCCCTAGCAGAACTTGTATGTACAATATTTACACAAAAATTATTGGTTTTGCTAAAATTTACTGTTGGTCAGCTGGATTGGCCTCCCTCAGCCATTCCCAGATCAGATCGGCGACATGCAATTGTGAAATTTATGGCCCATGCTCAAAGTATTGTTTTTTTAATCAGCTATTCTTTGAAAAAAAAATATGAAGGTCATGTACTTCTTCTGAAAATGCTCCCTTCTATTCAGTTCAACTAAAACAAATGGTAAACCAAAAACAATAATGTTTTAAAGAAAAAGAGAAATTTGTTTCTCTCTCAAGTTTAGGGTAACATAGTCATTCAAGGTTTATAAAGAGGCTTGAATCATCAGTTACCCAGGCTCCCTCCCTCTTACTGTTCTGCTATTCTCAACATATGATCCAAGCACCAAACATCTTACCCATCTACCTATTTATCTTAGTTAGATGGAGAAATAAGGACAAAATCATGTCTCTCCCCTTAAGAATATTTCCTGAAAACATGTACAGGTTCCTTCTAATCCCATTTACATCCCATCAGTCAGAATTTAATTACATGGCCACACCAACTACAGGAAAGTCTGGGGAATGAGGTTCTGTGCCAAACTACTGTTTTCAGATAATTTTTAGGTGTTTCATTATCGAGGGAGAAGCAGGGACAGATAGTAGAGGACAAGTGGCCTTTCTGCATTGTTCTGTCTTTCCTTCAACAAAACTGGCCACTTCTATATAAGGTACTATAGATAAATTCTAAGATGTAGGATGAATAAACATACATTCACTCCTACATGAATCTTAATAGTCTAGGAAATACATAAAAGTTGAGTAACTAAGAACATATATCTTCTATATACTTCCTACTGCCTATTTCCTTTCTTTGGCATTTATTTTTTTAATTTTCATTGAATTTATTGGAGTGACATTGGTTAATAAAATTATATGGGTTACAAGTTTACAGTTCTATAATACATCATCCATATGTTGTACTGTGTGTTCACCATCCAATGTCAAGCCTTTTGTCACCATTTATCCCTCTTTTACCCTCTTCTACCTCACACAACCCCCCTCTCTCTCTGGTGATCACCATACCGTTGTCTATGTCTATGAGGTTTTTTTTTTTTTGCTTCATCTTTTTCACCCAGCCCTCAATCCCACTCCCCTCTGACAGATGTCAGTCTGATCTCTGTATCTATGAGTCTGTTTCTATTTTGTCTTTTTATTTTTTTCATTAGACTCCATATGTAAGTTAAATCATATGGTCATTGTCTTTCTCTGACTGGCGTATTTCATTTAGCATAATATTCTCCAGGCCTATCGATGCTGTTGCAAGAGGGAAGATTTCCTTCTTTTATATGGCTGAGTATTATTTTCCATTGTGTAAATGTACCACAGCTTTTTTATCCACTCACCTATTGATGTGCACTGGGACTGCTTTCAAACCTGGGCAATAGCCTATTGTAAATAACACTGCAATGAACACAGGGCTGCACATACTCTTTCGAATTAGTGTTTCAGGTTCCCTCAGATATAGTCACAGAAGTGGAGTTGCCAGATCATAAGACAGTTTCATTTTTATTTTTATTTTTTTGAGGAAACTTCATACTGTTTTCCATAGTGGCTATACCAGTCTACATTCCTACCAACAATTCACGAGGGTTCCCTTTTCTCCACATCCTCACCAACACTTGTTGATTGTTGATTTATTGATAATAGCCATTCTGACAGGTGTGAGGCAGTATCTCACTGTGGTTTTAATTTGCATTTCTCTGATGGTTACTGACATTGAGCATCTTGTCATATGTCTATTGGCCATCTGTTTGCCCTTTTTGGAGAAGTAAGTATTCAGGTCCTCTGCCCACCTACAGCCTTTTATCAACCATGTCTATGTGTAATGATATTCTGTTGGTTCAATTCCTGCAAATCAGTAATACCATTATTCAGCCCTATCTAGAACTCAGCATCGTATTAGGCAAGATGAGGGATCCTTGAGTGTTACAATGAAAGAATACTTCAGAGATCATTTGATCCTTTGTGGTTAGGAAAACTGAGGCCCAGAGAGAAAGGGACTTACCCAAGGTCCCTCCGTCAATCTCTTTGTTGGCAAGGAATGCAGATCTCTATCTGCAATCACTACAGAGACTGTTGGGACTCTGATAATCAAGAAATAAAAGCTGAGCTTCCCTCAGGATTCCCCTGCTGGGCATGACTCATGGGGAAAAACCCCTGGGGACAGCCAGCAACTAATGCTGCTGCTGTATTGCTAGGCACTTGAACTTCTCGCCATTAAATAGGAACTGATCCCACCTAGACTGCTGAAGTGCCTTTCAAACCAGCTTCTGTGCATGGAAAGAAACCAGTTGGTTGAAAGTGCTGAATTTAGCCCCATAATCCAACACTTACTAGCTGTGAGTCTTTAACCACGTCACTTAACCCCAAAGAGTTTTAAATCTCTTATCTCTAAGTTGGGGGTGATTATCCCTATAATACAGTACTAAAAAGGTCCAGTAAAATACCATAGATAATTACGTCAGCAAAGAAAATTCAAAATGTTTTTGCAAGATTTTCAACGTCTTCTCTTTAAAAAAAAAAAAAGAAAAAGGAGGGAAACCTTAGCTGAAACTAAAACATATGTGAACTGGCTCCTGTTCTAATAATTCTTAAACAAATAACTATAGTAAATATTTACAAATAGTTATTAAAATAACTAACATAAAATGTAGAAAGTTCTACAAGAGAGTGATACAGAGCAGGGGGAGGTCCATTTGTTACAATGACGCGTATGTATTCTCAGCCATTCACTTCCAGGGACTGGAATACATCCTAAGAGATTAACTGCTGTTATCTCTAGGTGGCAGAGTTGTGGGTGGTTTTTAAAAATTTTGTTATCAATTTGAGTATTCTCCAATATTTGAACAGCAAAACATTGTTCATTTGTGTGATAAAAGTGAAATGATAATGATAGTAACATGTCATGCCTATAACCAAAGGTTAGGCAAGTGAATGAAGTGATGAAGGGGAAAAACAATGACAACATAATCCCAGTGGCCCTTGGGGTCATATGTGTGTAACACACAGGATCACCACCATTTAGTCTGTCTCAAGTCACAAGGTCATTTTTCTGCTTCTGAGACCCTATGGCTACCTCTTGAGGCAGGACTTGCAACTGAAGGGCACCCCTCATTGCTGAGATACACACACAAAAAGAGACTGATAGCTAAAATATATTATAAAATCATGCAAATCAACAACAAAAAACAGACAGCTGCCCCACTGGAAATATGGTAAAAGGATATAAACAGTCAATTTACAGAAGAGGAAGCCTCAAAAGCTAATAAGATTCTGAAGAGATGGTCAAAATCATCAGCAATTAGAGAAACACAAATGACAGTTTGAGTCAGGAAAAACTATAGACATTTCACACTAGTAAAACTATAAAACTGCATCAGAAAACTTGGTTGGCGAGGATGTTAAAAAATCAGAACCCTTGTACACTGTTAGTGGGTTTCCATGGTACAACTACTAGAGAAAATAGTATGGAAATTCCTCAAAAAGTTAAAAATAGAACTACTGAATGAGCCAGCAATCCCACTCTTGGATATTTATCCAAAAGAATTGAAACCAGGATCTTGAAGAAATATCTATACCTCCACTTTCAATGCAAATTATCCATAATAGCAATATAAGGAACCAAGTTAAATGTTCATCAACTGGTGAATGATTAAAGAAAATGTGGCATACCCAAACAATGAAGTATTTAGCCTTAAAAAGGCAGGAAATCCTGCCATATATGATAGCATGACTGAACCTGAAGGACATTATGCTAAGTGAAATAAGCCAGTTATATGAAGTATCTAAGCAGTCAACTTATAGAAACAGAATAGAATGATGATTGCCAAAAGATGGGACATGAGGGAAATGGAAATTGTTCAATGGGAATAAAGTTTCAGTTATACAAGATGAGTAAGCTCTAGAATCTGCTGTACAACATAGTGTAGTTAATAATATTGTGTTGTGCACTTAAAATTTTGTTGAGAGGGTCAGTCTCATGATAAGTGTTCTTATGAAATTATACTAGTAACCCAAAGAAGCATAAAGGAACTTTGGAGGTTTAAAAACACCAAAACTAGGTTCAGGGATGTGGAATATAGTGGTCAACATATCCCAGGGTGGGTTATCCTAAAGGGCAAATGATCAATACTCAGTCCCATTACATATACATATACAGCAATTTCTCTCCGGGGTGTAAAGCACAAGATATTCTCACACAGGTTCATCAGAGTACATGCCTGGGGATGTCTATTGCTGTACTTCTTTTTGGAGCAAGTGGGAGGAGAAGATGAAAAATAATCTTGGTGTCCATCCAGGGAAAATGGGTAGGTAAAAAAATAAGTAGATATATACCATACAATACCATGAAACATCAGGCAGTTCAAAGGAATGGCTTAGATTCTTGTCATAACAACACAGATGGATCTTAAAAACATTGCCTTTGATGGGGGGAAAAATAAAAGGAAAAACAGAATGGACACATTTCTCTAGATTCAAAATACATATGAAATAATAATGCATTTTGAAAGAAATCATACAAGTAAACACAAGAGCATCTCTTTGGTCTCCCCTCCTCCCACGCTCCCTGTGTGTCTACACTTTCCATGCCAAAAATAATGAACAATGTTTAGTTCCACAAACTCAGCATGCTGTTTCACTATTGTCTGTCTTTGTACATGCTGTTTCTTCCCCCAACCTTCTCATCTAGTTCACTGAGAGATAGGCACACTGAATCTTACTCACTGTTGAATCATCAGAGCTTATAGTTTGCTCTTTGGTGCTGAGTAGCTACCCAGTAATATTGTTGGCTTAAATTCAGCAGGCCTCCTCTGCCCCCACAAATTCCCTACATTCTCTCCCAATCATTTTGTATAATAGCTACCAGTGGTTGAGTGCCTTCTAAATCCCAACACTATACTACTACCTGGAAGGCACACACTTGAAAGTTAAGATCCTGGGAGCTTAGTATGGAAAGAGGACTGGGGGTATAAAAGTTCCACATGTTGCCTTTCATTTAATCCTCTCACCTATTTTGTGTAAGGTACCCCTTCTTCCAGTTGCACCTGGTGTCCACTAGTCCAGAGCCCCTCTAAATCACTCCCTCAAATATAAACTTCTAGATACATTCCCAGGAGTAGGAGATGTCACCTGATGTGGTTGGTTGGGGTGTTCTAGAGGACTCTCTGGTCTCTACAGGTTTTCAACCAGTCCTCCTCTTTTTAGTCCAACTTCAACCTGTTCAGAAGTTCCGGAATCCAGAACTTTTCTGGGGCTCTAGGATGTAAATATCTTTGCTCTTCTGTGTCTGCCAACTAATGACTCATACTCTCAGGTCTGCTAAAACCAACTGTCCATCTGTTTTCTACCTTTCAGTATTCTGAGTATCCCTTCTCTTCTTTTTGTCCTTGAGCCTTTATGCCATACATGACGCTAAAATTTCTGTCACTGTCACTGTATTGGTACTTGTAGGAGAGAAGATGGATAGATGTGTGTTCCATCTATCATCTTTAACCAAAGTTGCCCATGTTCAAATAACTTAAGAGCCTTGTTTGGTTTGAGGCATAATGGGCAACTTGGTAAGACCCACTTCTCATTCTTGTTTTGACATAACAGATCTTCAGATATTAGAGAATACCTTGATCTACCTCTTACACTATTACTCCTTTCTTTTCCAGGATAAAGACAAGCCCCCCTCCAGTATTCATTATACCCAGTAAACAGACACACACACACACACACACACACACACACACACACACACACACTCTCTCTCTCTCTCTGAGGGGAGATGGGTGAATCAGAACAAATAGTGTTGAGATAGCACAGCTGCTGAATCCTAGATTGGTACTTCTCGATGCATGCTCCTGGACTGGCTGCATCAGCATCTGAAATGCCAACTCTCAAGCCCCACCCTAGATCTACTTCATCAGAAACTCTATGGTTGGCACCCAGCCATCTGTGTTTTAACAAGGAGATTCTGATACACACTCAAGTTTGAGAACAATGGCCCTGAGATGAACTATAACCAAAGGCACAGGGAAATAAGGAACAAGCCTTGCCTTCTTGGCAGACTGGTCCCCACTGGCTGCCATCTCGTCACCTAGTCTGGCCCTCGGGGGACAGGGTAGGACCCAGAAAGTTGCAGAGGAATAAAGCTGGAGTTTTGATCAATTGATGGCTTTAGAAAAAAAAGACAACTACGCTTTGAGTTCCAGATGAAATTTCTCATGAAACACTGGTCAAAATTTAGGCTATTTAAATGGCTACTTTGAATGAGGAATAACTGCATTAAATAAAGAACTTCTACCTTAAAACTGCTACCAACAATATTACATAGTGACAGAGATTTGACAGAACCAGAAAAAATTAGCCACAGCAATCTTGAAGAGGGGAAAAAAAGCTGGAGGTATCACATTCCCCTTAAAGTTATACTACAAAGGAACAATAATCAAAACAGTGTGGCATTGGCAGAAAAACAGACACACAGCTAATGGAACAGAACTGAGAGCTCAGGAAGAAACCTGCATGTATATGACCAAATAATTTTTGACAAGGAGTCAAAAACATATGGAGAAAAGAAAGCCTCTGCAATTTCCTTTTTTAAAAAAAATTAGTATTGCTTTTAGGGATGTATAAATTTTTTTGTACTATGCTTTTGAACAGTGGTTTTTAAGAATGTATGTCACGTATCTGTCACAAGTTACTATTGTACATTGTACTTATTTTTTAAATAATACATGTTAAATTTTTTGCATGTTTAATGTGAAGAGTTTGTATACCAATAAGTAACTGATATATTATATTCTTGTTAATGTCTAAAGGAAAAAGAACAGAATGAATACAAGGAAACTTACCGAATCTGATTCCAGAAGCATAAATATATGCAAATTTTAAAAATGTACTTGATGTAAATTATTTAAAATCCACACTGTTTTTTTAATTTAATTCAATTTTGTTTTGTTTATTTGAAAGATGTGGTATGGTGTTGTGTTTAGAAACATAAACTCTGGAGCCCAGATTCAAATCCTGGCACCATCCCTTACTAGCAAGGTGACCTTTAACAAGTTACTTTAACCGCTCTGTATTTCAGTTTTTTCATACTGAAATTAAATCTACCACATTTGGCTATTATGATAATGAAATAAGTTAGTATATTTAATGTATTCAAAACACTGCCCAGCACATAGTAATTAGAAATATTGATGGTGACAGTGGTTATTGTGTCAAGGTTACCTAAAATTTAGAAATTTGTCTTCTGTAAAAACATGTGTCATTTATTGCCTGCTTTTAGTAATAAAACATAAGAGAATGACCTTTCCCTCTTAATATATCTAGCTGAAAAACCTCAATGACAAAGTATAAAAAGGTGACCATCAGCTACTTTCTCCCTTTACATCTTTATTTTTATTATTTTTGTATGGTTTGCTCACACTGTGCTTTCTTCAGAGAAAATTAACAGTATCACATTCTTCTCAAACAGAACAAACAAAAATAAAACCTGGTCAAGCATTTCACATGTAATAATCACCTACCTAGCTTCTTTCAGGCTAATTACATGTTTTTACATTTCTACTCATATAATTTATATATGCCAGGGTTCAGGGTTTACATAATAAGTGCAGTAAAAAAAATCTGTAGTGTTAATGCATGTGTGTCTCTTACATTTACTGATGGCATTACTTGTGTGCATATTAAATCTCATCTCACTTGTTCTTATTCATAATTCTTACCACAATCAAATGTGTACTTGAACTCCACAAATGTATGTGAATTGCATTAGCTCTGCCTTTTTAACAAGGATTTATATTTAAAAATTTGTTTTCAAAAAAAGGCACAAGTCTGGATACTTGTGTTATAGACCCACTGTGTTACCTGCCAAGGAGTGGTTATAAACTGGAGACCCACTCAGCTGATATAAGTTACACACCGACCTCCCAGAAAGGAATAGTCCTTCTATGGGGGGAAAAAAAAAAAAAAGCTCACTTCAAGTCAGTCTGTGCTGAAAATGACTCCCTTCTATTCATGCTTTAGTATCACGGTTTTACTTGCTCTCCCTACACCCTGTACTTGAGTTGTACCTTCTAAGGAAGCTGACCCAAATCTATAGCACCCTCTCCATTGGGTATCCTTGGTGCTAGTTACAACTACAGGCTTGAAACGGCTTTGTACCGAGCAAGCGGCTGGTAAACTTCTGAAGACCTCCGCTATCAGGGAGCCATGCTTTGAGGTTTTTCACAAAGAGGTGACCTTACAGCAAAGATGGTGAATCTCTCACCCTCACTTTGATTTCATCCCAGCCTTGGAAAATACAGAGGGATACACCCCAAAGGGAAATTTCAGCACTGATACCTGCATTAATGTGATTCAAAAAAGTTTCTAAGACGTTTCAAGAGGAGAGTCAAAAAGTCATAAAACAATACAAAACCTATTTTTTCACAAGGGATGGCTTCTCACATCTGACCCAACTTGCTCAGAGTGCCACTAAGCTCCAGTATGCTAAAATGAAAACCATGGCTTCAAACTGTGGGTCTGCTGTGTGCTCAGCAGTGCACAAATCTTTTACATATGTAGTGTCACTTCACTTAAAGTCAACAACATTCCTGAGTTTTATCCTCCTTTTAAATAGGAAGAAGCTAGGGCTCAGAAAGGATGAACAGTTTGACCAAAGCCACACAGCTAGTAAATCAAAATTAAATCCCTATCTGTCTGCCTGTAATACACCCATGATCTTAATTACCTGCCACATTGGCTTCCTGAGCACACAGAGCTATATTTCAAGTAAACCAGTTCCCAGTTTAGTCAGGACTGGATAATTCCAAAAGCTATTCAGAACTTTGTTCTGCCCAGAACACACTCCTCATCTCCCCGACACCTGACAATCTTGTCTGCCTGGCAAGTCACTGCATTTCCTTCAAGATGCAATATAGCATCATCACCTCTATGAAGCCTTTTCTGTCACCCCAAACTGCAAACTCTAGTGCTCACACCCGGTGAAGTTTGCCCTTGCTATGTCTTTTATACCTCTGCCAATTTCGTGTGTCTCTTGGCTCCCCTTTCTCCTTCCCTTTCCCCCCATTCTCTCCCCCTCCCTCCCCTCCTCCTCCTCCTTCTCATTCTCTCTCTTTCTCTCCCTCTTTCTCTCTCCTTTAAATAAATGCCTATACCATAGAAATGAAGTCATACATGTAGTGTTTTCATTTGTTCTAATATATGATTCAGATACAAATAACTTTTCCCATTTTTAACTTCAAAATCCAGTGGATGGAACATTTTCGTAATGTCTAAAAATAGGATCCAAAACACAAACACCCACAATTCTACTTTGAATTAACAACATACAGTAAATAAATTTTTTTGGTGAGTCAGTGACCAGTAATAGGAAAAAAATTATCTAATCCTGTCCAAGGAGAGGAATGAACATGATTTCAGCACCTACTGAGTACCAGCAATACATTAATCATAAAATACAATAATTAATAATATATGAAATACACATTAACCATTCATTATATATTAATCACTTTATACGTGTATATGCTCTGTCTTCCTGTCTGTACTCTAGGGAGACAACTAAGGCTCAGATAAGTTAGGTGAGGGTCCCACTATTACTCAGGATGAAAGAGGAGGAGGTGGGATTCAAACTCAAGACCCATGTTTTCTCACTAGAATAAACATTCTCTCACATGAAATCAAAGAGGCTGTATTGGTGGGAAAGGGGAAGAGAAAAATGCCCTAGTGAAAAACACAAACCTAGGATTAAGGAACACTTTTCAGGGTAAGGTTACCCGGGCAGGGTTTTGTAATCACAGGCACAGAGCTCTTGCATGGTGACACTTCCTATGATTCAGCTCTGCCGTCTTACTCGGCTCTTTACAAAATTAAACCACAGTGTAGAAGAGGAAACAATATCATACTGATAACTTCTATTTAAAATCTGATAATTTAAAACAAAGGCAAAAACCAATGGAATGACATAGATTTTTATCTCACCTTCTAGTCACAGAAATGTTGACTGTGAAAATCTTTGAATTCCAAATTCCAGAAACTAAACTTTTCTTTGCTGGTTCTGGAGGTTTCTTACATTGTTTCACAACCTACACACCCCAGGCTCCTAGTCTCACAGAATCTGCTTTGTCTTCCTTCCTCAGGCCATGCCATGAACCCTAAAGCATGCGACAGGGAAGGGCCCAGTGGGAAGAGCAGCCCAGGAGTCCTTCCCTGTGTGTGGAACTTCTGAAAATCTATACATACCCGCTCCCCATAATTTTCTCAGGCAGCTCTGGGCTGACCAAGTGAGAGGAAGAAACCAGGCAGGATGTCAGCCCACTTGGCTTCTGAGAATTGCTACTTGGCCATAGTGTTCTCTGACTTAAACCATAGCAGCAGGCAGGATGGAAAGTGTAAGTAAAGAAAGTACAGCTGATGCTTTGGGGGAAGTCGTCAGAGTGAAAGCAGATGGGGTCTGTGGCATACCTCAGCTCTGGCCAAGGCCAAGTCGGCCTGCTGAAGTTGCCAGGCATACCAATCTTTCCAGGTCCTGCCCTCCTCTCCAGGCTTCTGGGAGTCTTGTGACATCAGCATCCTTCTCTCAGACCTCATCAGCTTTCCAGTGCATTTTTCACTTTCATGCTTAAGTCACAGGTCCTCCTAAATGTGAGTTTTTCCAAGGCCAGTCCTAAGCCTCTACTCCACTGGGCTGCATCTGGACAAAGTCTTAGAGTTAGTGCGCCATTGTGGTTGAACATGAGATTGGATTCAGACAGATACGACTTCAAATTCTGGGTCTGTCTGTTGTCATCCATGTGACTTAAGCAAGTAAGAATCTTTCTTCATGGCATTCTTTCCTTTGACTTTGCTGTGGGAATAACTATGTCTTCCTAAAATATGTTTTCATTCGCTACCTCTAATATAATCAACTGCCTACTAAATGCTTCCACTTGGATGTTCCTTTATGGCCTCAAATATGACAGACAAAAACCATTATCTACTCTTCTCCATCCCCACCAAAATCTTTTTAATGGTTCTTTCTTTCTACTAATGGAAACACCAGTCATTGGTATCCATTTGTTGTTAGTATAGCTATGCAATGGATTCCATATAAAATATTTCCCCCTATTGAATCAAGAACATAAATGCTATTGACTCTTCCTCCACAGCTCTCTGCAGTCCAGCTCCTCCTTCCTCACAGGTTCTTGTTAGTCATGACATTTTATTCCCCTACATGTGTACTCCTCTCAAACTAGACTTCATACCACAGCCAGAAAAATACCCTTCACCCACCATCCTCCACTATGACTGAAAAACCATCAACAACTTTCCAAATGGAAAAGAGAAGCCATCTTGGCCTGGTGCTCAAAACTCTTCATAACCTGGGCTCAGCCTCTCCCCGCATCACCTCCCAGAGGTCCCCACCTGAGGCCTCTGCTCACGTTAAACCATTTCACCCAACGTAACACCTTCCAGTCACCAAGTATTTGTAGAGGGCCCACTTTCAGCCAGGCTTTAGGGATCCCCTAGGTAAATAAACAGACAGAGCCTCTCCATGGTAGAGCAGACAGGCTTGGATCAGTGAGCACGTGTATAATGACAAATTGTGAACTGCTGGTGAAACATGACAGACTGACCACAGCACTTGTATCTTTTCCTTTTCTTGATGAAATGACCAAAATAAAAATGTTTAAGATATAGGTTGACAACAAATTACATAATCAAATTTTGGAAGACAGGATACAGATAGATGAGCAGTAATCAACTTAGCAGAGTGGAGAAAACATCAACTTAATGAGTCTGAGGAGGCAAATGCTGCATGTAATCATGCACCCTGCATCACCCTGCAGAACACCTGCCAGGTGAGGTTCTCCAAAACCTGAAGTTCCACAGAAGCATGGGGCAAGACGTGAGGCTAAGCTCCTAGATAGGGGAGGGAAAGAGAAAAAGATCACACACAACAAGTGGGAGTCAAAATTGCAATTGAGCTTCTACCAGAAATGCTAGAAGGTAGAAAAAAAATTGGAAAAAGACTTCAAACTTCTGAGGAAATTTTTAATGTGGAATCTATTACATAGCTACACTATCAACAAAAATAAGGGGAACACACTGACATTTTCAGATATGCAAAGACTCAGAAAATTTACCACCCATATACACCCTCTTTTTTAGGAAGTTACTTGAGAACGTCCTCTAGCTAAGCAAAGGCATAAAGCAAGAAAGAGGAAGATGCAACCCAAGAAACAAGGTGTCCAAACTAGGAAAGCAGTGTAGGGAAATTCCAGGGTGCCAGCAGGGCGGGACGCAGTGTAGACAGCAGCAGGGTGCAGGGCTCTGGATGGAGGCTCTAAGAAAATAAAAAATGACTCAAATTCATATCTGTATATTTTATCATTTAGAACAGGAGTTGGCAAACTCCAGTTCATGTTCCAATCTTGCCTGCTACTTAGTTTTGTAAATAAAGTTTCATTGGAACACAGCCACATCCATTCATTTACATATTGTCTGCTGCCCAGCTCATATTGCCTATGACTGTATTCCTTCTACAACAGCTAAATAGTTGCATCAGAGACTGTCTAGACTGAACAGTGCCAGATTTTTACTACATAATTCTTTACAGAGTTTGTCAACTCCTGATATAAAAAGGAAAAAAAAAAAATGCTGATCTGATAGAATTGGTGAAAAAAATAATAAATGTAGGGGGGGAAAAACCACATGAACTGGGGATAAAGAAGCAATTGCTAACTCAGGAAATACAAAGTATAAAAGGAAAGGAATGATCATAGGACACAACATGGACTCTGCAGTGAACAATATTTGCATGTTTGTAAACATAGAAACACTGATTCGAATTTACCCCCAAAATTGTGACATATATATTAAAGGAAGAGGAGAGAGGAGAAATGAGATGTATAAAAGCTTTAAATATTCATCTACTATAGCAGAAAGTCAGCGGAAGCTTGACATTGATAAATCAATAGATAACAACATAAGCATATTGGCTAGAAATATAGAGGCATATGCCATAAAAAATAATTAAAAGAGTTAAAAAGAGATTTGCCTGGTGAGCAGGACCAAATGAGGTAGGGATTAGTAAGCAGGGCACTGTTTTCACTGTAAACCTTTCAATGTTTTTCTTTAGCATATGTATTTAGCATACATATTGTTTGATAAAATGGAAATTAACTTTCAAGAATATACCATCTCAAAAACTTACAAAAGACAGTAGGTATTATGAAGCCCCAAAACAAGATGTCATGAAAAAAAATAATGGAGGTGGATAAAATACAAATTTACTTAATCTTCATAGAAATTGGTTCTTTTGTCTGAAGAGTCTTAAAGGGAGGAACTCACAAACCAGAAGTGGTGTGCTCTGCACTGTGACCCTGATTCTGCCTTCCACCAGCATGCTCTCTGATGTTGGGGGAATCTTAGACTGAGAACCTGAGGGCTAGCCAGCCAGTTTAGGGGAAAGAATCTCCCAGACAGGCCTACCTGGGTAAAGGCCCAGGGGTGAGATCAAGCACGATGACTGAAAGGACTTGAATTGGTTCAGACTGGCTGTATGAGGAAGTATGGCTATAGGCGTGTTTCAGGAACAAACTAGCAGAGACAGCAAGGAAGAGACCATGATGTCACCTTGAAGCACTCCAAGGCACTGTTGAACACTGGATGAGGATATCAACAGGATAACATGAACATGTCACAAGACTATGACCAACATGTGGAGCATGTTTCGTCCTTTCCTGATTTTCGCACAAAAGCACATTCAAATCCACAACCTAACAAAAAAAGTTACTGTGCGGTCAAAAATTTGAGACAGACTGTATCTGTCTCCTTCAAGAGGACATGTCAAACTCACCGCTAAGTAGAAAGGGACCTCCCAATGTCTTTGCCAGCTTTAAAAGTGACCTGCCTTACTACAGGCAATAATATTATAATAATTGTGTATGGTGTCAAGGGGGTACTAGATTTATCAGGGGGATCACTTCATAAGTTACATAAATGTCTAACTACTATACTGTACACCTGAAAATAGTATAATAATGAATGCCAACTGTAATTGGAAAAAAAAAAAGTGACCTGCCTTTCTCAAGTAAACTCCTGCTTCGACCCTGCCCACTCCATCTCCTTAGCCCCACACCCTAGAATTTTGGATGCAGGGCTCCCTCCAATCTCTTCTCACCTCTCTTTAACCAAATTCAAAGTCTTGATCTTCTCCATCACTTGACTGGCTTTCTAAGAACCCTGTTCTTCACTCTCTCATCATTCTGTTTCCAATGTCTCAAAACAGACTTGGGTCTTCCTTTTTTTTTTTCTTTTTTTCTTTTTACTTATTTATTTATTTTTAAGTTTATAAATCATGTTTATTCTATTACAGTTGTCTCAGTTTTTACCCCTTTACCCGCCTCCACCCACCTCACCCCCACCCCCCACTCCCACAGTCAATTCTCACTCAGTTGTCCGTGTCCATGGGTCATTCATACATGTTCTTTGTCTAGTCCCTTCCCCTTCTTTCCATCATTGTCCTCTTTCCCCATTCCCTCTGGTCACTTTCAGTATTCTCCATCTGTCCGTGCCTGTGGTTTATTTTGTTGAATAGAGTCCACTTATAGGTGAAATCATATGGTAATTGTCTTTCATCCACTGGCTTATTTCACTTAGCTTAATATTATCCACTTCCATCCATGTTGTCACAAAAGGTAGGAATTCCATCTCTCTCCTTCTATTTTTTTTAATTTATTTTTTCAAATACATTTGTCTCTGCCTACCCCCTACCACTTTCCCTTGCCCCCTCCCTCCTTCCCTCCCTCAGCTCTTCCCCTTTGGTTTTGTCCATGAGTCCTTGCTATATGTTCCTTGACTTTCCCCTTCCCTTCCTTTTCCCTGCCCCCCCTCCCTCCTTCCCTCTTGTCTCTGTTGGTTTCTTTTCCTTTCAGTGCTGCTGGTCTTATTTTCCTTGCATCTTTGTATTGTTGGTTAGGTTCCACTTATAGGTGAGATCATATGGTATTTGTCTTTCACCCCCTGGCTTATTTCGCTTAGCATGATGCTCTCCAGTTCCATCCATGCTGTTGCGAAGTTTAGTAGTTTTTTTTTTCCTTTCTGCTGAGTAGTATTCCATTGTGTATATGTACCATAATTTTTTGATCCAATCATCTACTGATGGGCATTTAGGTTGCTTCCAACACTTGGCTATTGTAAATTGTGCTGCTATGAACATTGGGGTGCATAGGTTCTTTTGTATTGGTGTTTTGGTATTCTTAGGGTATAGTCCCAGCAGGGGAATCACTGGATCAAAAGGCAGTTCCATTTTCAGCTTTTTGAGGAAATTCCACACTGCTTTCCACAGTGGCTGCACCAGTCTGCATTCCCACCAACAGTGGACTAGGGTTCCCTTTTCTCCACAGCCTCGCCAGCACCTGTTGTTTGTGGATCTGTTTATGATGGCCATTCTGACCGGTGTGAGGTGGTACCTCATGGTGGTTTTGATCTGCATTTCTCTGATGGCTAGTGATGCTGAGCATCCTTTCAAATGCCTCTGGGCCCTCTGTATCTCCTCCTTGGAAAAGCGTCTGCCCAGGCCCTTGCCCATTTTTTGATTGGATCGTTTGTCTTCTTGGAGTGGAGTCGAGTGAGTTCTTTATATATCTTGGAGATCAAACCTGTATCTGATGTATCATTAGCGAATATATTTTCCCATATGGTTGGCTCCCTTTTCATTTTGCTGATGTTTTCTCTAGCTGTGCAGAAGCTTCTTATTTTGATGAGGTCCCACTTGTTTATTCTTTCCTTTATGTCCCTTGCTTTAGGAGACATATCAGTGAAAAAAATTGCTGCGTGGGATATCTGAGAGTTTCCTGCCAATGTTCTCCTCTAGGACTTTTATGGTGTTGCGACTTATATTTAAGTCTTTTATCCATCTTGAGTTTATTTTTGTGTATGGTGTCAGCTGATGATCCAATTTCAATTTTTTGCATGTAGCCGTCCAGCTCTCCCAACACCATTTGTTGAAGAGGCTCTTATTGCTCCATTTTATGCTTCTGCCCAGACTTGGGTCTTTCAAGGGAGGACCCAAGAGATGCTCTCTCCATACCTCCATGAGCCATGGATCCCAAGGAAAGATTCCACCAACATCAGACAGCAAGCTGCTGTCAGAACCAGGGTCACATTGCAGGCTGCATCACTTTTGGTTTGTGAGGTCCTTCCTGTAAGACTCTTCAGACAAAAAAGTCCATACACACCCGTGGACAGGAGCTGAAGACTGTGAAATTCCAAGGGGGTATATTTCTTCTTTCCTTCTGCTCTTTTAATAGGAGATTTTCCCTCCTTTAAAGAGATAGCAATTAATATTTAATAGAATGCATTCTAGTTACGTTTTATAATTCATGCTCTTGGGTTAAAGTAATACCCAGATGTAGTGTGTGTGTGTGTGTGTGTGTGTGTGTGTGTGTAATAGCACTTATATCTCTGCATATTAACTCCTACTTCCTTTAGAGCAGCAGGAAGCCTCTACATTATTGCTGCTGGCATTTTCTTGTAAAAATTACTCAGGATTAATTGCAAATTATTTTTATTGCACTGGGACGAGGAAGCACTGAATTAATAATGTGCTCTAATCATTAATTTAATCAGCAATTCTCAGTCATTTTGATCTCAAAACTCCTTAGCCTTTTAAAAATCAAGAACCTCATAAAATGTATTTGTAGGGGTTTATTTATAAATAACATTAAAAATAAAAATGGAGAAGCATGAAAAATCTTACTAATTGATTCTTAAAATATCAATAATAAACCCATTATATGTTAACATGAATATGTTTATTTTTTTAATTCTATTTTCAAAAAATACTAAGGAGAGTGACCTTAGTTTTACAATTTTACAAATCTCTTTCTGGTCTGGCTTAATAGGAGACAACTGGATTCTCACATCTGCTTCTTCATTCAGTCTTTTGCAGATACCACATGTCATGCAGACTTTGGAAAATTCTACTTATACTTATGAGAGAATGAAAAAGGCCCAAAACATCTTGTATTATCACAAAAATAGCTTTGATCTGGTGGGCACCATAAAAGAGAAACAGGGATCTCAGGGGTTGCTGGACCACATTTTGAGAACCTCTGACTTAACTAAAATAAAACAGCAAAGTATATTTATTTATTCAAACATTAGGATTTTCACATAAGGGGTTTCACTGAATCCTAGCAACCAGAGAGGAGATGTATTTATATTCCATTACATATAAGAAAGAAAGCATTTATTAGGAAGGACATTGGTAAATTTGTTTGTAAACATTTGCATGCATAAGCCATGATTCAAGGTCTGTGGGACTCTTTGGGTGGACACCCAATGGCCAAAATGAAAGTGATGCCACTCAAAGGTAATGGACTTAACAAGTAGTTCACCCTGTCCTTAAATATTCATTGTGGGCAATTCACTTGGATCCATGATTCTTTCAACAGCTTATCTCAATTCAATTTCATCTGTTTAGAGCATAGATTCCGAGTTCAGGAAGCAGGTGTCTTATTTTCATGCCTCCTAGATTCTTGTTTGTACCATGTGGGGCAGGAGTTGGAGAAGGCAATGCCCTAAACCTGGCATCTGCCGAGCAGAATAATCATAGCACTCACCAGCTAAGCAAATTCCAATTTGCACTTGCAGAGTGTGGTGATTGAGGAGGAAGAAGAGGATCCCAGCAAGAAGCAATGTGTACATTATAAAGACTGAAGTTGTGCAGTAAGTTGGAACTGCTTACTAATCCCTTTCTTCCACTTACTAACTGTATGACTTGGGCAAGTCAGGGGATTCTGTGGAACTCAGCCCCTTCATTGGTAAAATAGGATGACAACGCCGGTCTCCTTGAGTTACCAGGAGGTTCAGATAGACTAATGCATGGAAAGTGCCTACCACTGTGCCTGGAGCTTAGTGAGAGCTCCCAAAGCAGCAGCTGTGATGATGCAGATCACAGTAAGGAGGATGCAGGAACAACACCCTGGGTGTTCGCACAGCCCGTTGATTCAAGGAGCCACAGAACGGCTTCTTTGCAGAGGTCACAGCCTCCCTTCCTGTCTCTGCATTCTGGCCACAAGAGCCATCCTTCAGGCTCTTGACTATGCCAGGTTCCTCCAGCCCCAGGGCTTTCCTGAGGCTATTCCTTCTGCCTGGAAGCTCTCAGAACCCCTCCATACTCACAGCCACCCACTCTGTCATGTATGGCCCATAACTAAACTCTGCAGGCTTTCCAGACAACCCATAAACAACCGGGGTGGTTCTCTGTGACACATCTAGCCTGTCTCCTCCAGGATGCTGTCAGCAAAGAACCACTTGCTCAATGCCAGCTAATCAGTTAACCCAGAAGACATACACAGGAGATTCACTGTTGCCTGCGCATGTTTTGGTTTTGTTTCCTTTCTGCACTACCCCTTCTCTTCTATGAATCCTATTTGGGACCTTTGTTAATACAAATGATTGATCTCTTTTATCTACATATAAGTAATATGCTAATGAGTCACCAAATTTCTCTGCATAATTATTTGGCATTACTCTAAAAGCTACGGGTCTACCCTACTAATATTCTATTGATATAATTTACCTAAGTTTACATTGGTTAAGAATAAATATATGCATATCCTTCTCCTGCCAAGAAATCTGAAATTTGCCCAAGTTCACACAGGTTGCAGAATAGTTATATCCTCTTCCCTCTATCCTAAATCAACAAGGTAAAAACCAGCAGATTATAATTCACAGCTCTCGATACTTCTGTTTTATTTCATTGTAGACCCGTGGCTTTGTTCCAGCATATCAAAAATTAGCATGAAAAGGGAGCAGGTAAATAACAGCACATTTTAGACCACAGCCATTATTTCAAAGATAAAACAGTACCTGTCGAATTAATGAAACCCCAAGAAAGAGAACTGAGTCTCCACAATGGCTTTCACTGTGGTTTTCTGATTGCTGCCTTATACTCTCCCCCTTGAACCTAGCCCTGTCCTGCTGGATTATATTTATACATACAGCTCTAAACTTGCCATTCTTCTTAAAAATGCCCGATGTTTCACCAACACCCACAGCCAAAAATCCAAACTCCTTACCCAGCTATTTGCATCCTGCTGTGATCTGGCTGTATCCCACTTTACCAAACTTCTCTTTCTCTCTCTACTGCTCCTCCTCCTCCCTACAAATATCAGGTGGCCCATTGCAAGACTCTATTGCTGAAGGAAGCAATGCCATTACATTCAAACACAAGTTTCTTATTTCATTGGTACTCAGACCAGCTACTTTGAATAACACTACCTAATACAGTTCTCTTTCCCTGGAATGTCTTTCCATCACCAATTTCTAAGCTCTATCTATCCTTTAAAGTCCCCCTCCCCAAATACTACCACTTTCAGGAAGTCTCCCCTCTTCATCTCCACTAAAAACAATCTATAGTTGGAGCTCTCTCTCGTATCACTCATGTCTCTTGTATTAGCAGTCTATATACCTATATCCTAACTCTCCCAGTTGGCTACTTGATAAGAGATCTATGTCTTATGTATCTGTCTATGTGCCTTCCCACCCCCATATTCTGTACAGGTCCTGGGATACAGGAAATGTCAATTAATGACATTAAGCCAATTAATAATAAATAAATCAAATTTGATCATGACACTCTCTTACCTAAGCTCTTTCAGTGGCTTCCATTACACTTGGATTAAACCCAAACTTTCTAATAGCAACTACAAAGCCAGGCGTGATTGTCCCTGTTCACTTCTCCAGTGTCATCTGGCACCACCTCACCTTTGTCCTACATTTATTCCTTTCTCCTATATGACTCCTGAACCTATAATATTCTTTCTGGCTTTGGGCCTTCACACACACTCTTCTCTTTCTAAAACCCACTTCCTCCCATTAATTTCTTGGTCCACAATTTCTAACATTTCAGGTTTCACCTTAAAAGCCACATCCTCAAAAGAAAAAATACCCTCTTGGATATCTCTCAATAAGGGCCCTGGCAGGAAACAGATGTCACAGACAAAGTTGGGTAAATGTTCATAAAGGGGCTGTGTACAAAAGTGTGGACAGAGTTTAGAAACACCAACAAGAAATGATGCAGTGCTCCATGGCTGACAACAGCAAGTAGACATTATCTCACTCAGGCCTGAAGCAGGAAGGGAAGGAACATGCACAAGAACCTGGAGAGAGTAGCTGTAAGAAGGAGGCTACCATAAAGAAATGGTGTCCTCCAGCAGAGGGTCACAACTAAGCAGAGAGACCTGGTAGAGAAGGAACTAGGGGAGTAAATACACCAGCCTTGCTCTCCCACTGTTTCAATGACCAATGCCCAGCTGGGAGCAGAGGAGCCCTTTATGGCCATCTGTCCATCTGGCCAGCCTCTTGGGAAGGGTGGAGAAAGTGGGGAGAAGGGTGGTGGGATGAATAGAAGCCCCCAGAGCATTACCCATTCTCAGGTGAACCTTCTTGCTATTCTGCCTTGGAGCAACCTGTGCTTTTTCATCTGAGGATTCAATAACATTTTCACTACTGTATCTTTTTTTGCTGAATGTCTATAAGCACCTTCAGATTGTAAATCTCATGGCCAGGGACACATGAGCCTTGCCTGACATGCTTGCTCACTACAGCGTTCCCAGGACCTAGTGTATAGTAGGTGCTGAATAAATACTGCTAGTGAATGAGTGAACACAGGCATCAGTCAGAGACATAGTCACATGCATAATTATACACATACATATCTCAGTTTCAAAGGGAGAAACCTCCCTTATAGAATTAAGAAATGCCAGGAAATTTCACATCAAAGTCAATTCAATGAAATCAAAATGCTGCCTAGCATAGAAAATCAAACTCTAACTTCAAAAAGAGCTGATCATTTTCTAAGAAGAGAAGAAAAAAAGTCCTTCCTATTACCTGCTATGAAAACACTGAGCCAGACTAGAGCAGCTATCACTATATTAAACAAAATTGTTATCTTCCCCAATCCATGCTACAGATTTAAATAAGGTCAAGTGGAAATATTCTCCTTGAACTCTGTTCTCCATAAGCCTTGAACACGTCCACACTCAACTTCATAGCTTCAAAAGAAGGAAAGTTTTAGCAAACCCTAAACCCCCTTCTCCTGGTCTTGAGATTTTATGCATCTTCTGACAGACTAAATTTCTCCGAGTTCTTGTGGTTACATTATGAGGAATCCAGACATAAACTTTTAAATCAAATTCTCCATAAGTTCATAAGTCAGTGTATTTTATTGACAGCCAAATTTGATACCCAACCAAAACATCTACATTTGTGTCTGTCTCTCAATACATTCAAACTTTGATAAGAATGGGGAAGTCTTTTTCCTTAGCATTTTTACAAAAAATAATACAAATCTTTCATCATTCTTTTAGTTCCTCAAATGCACCAAATGCCATCTTCTCTCCAACAACAGGACTTATATTGTATATTTGCTCTTCTCTTTTACTAAGACTTATCCCTTTTTCCACCAACCAGTTCTATAAAAATAGGGATAATATTAATATCTAGATCATAGAGTGACTGTGAGGAACAATGGATGTAATAAGATAACTGAGATAGTACATGTAAGGCCCACAAAAGAGCACCAGGCACATGGTAAGATCTCAAGAAGTACTGTCATCCTCATCATCATTAATGATTATTTCCAAATTATCCTTCGTCCCTCTAATCATATATTACTTGCTTCAGGAAGATTTACTGTCTCCCAAATTAGACTGACTGCCTTAATCTTGACCATTCATGTGACTGAGTACCTTTCCTTCATAGCACTAATGGCAATCCATAGTGGTGTGTGTTTTTAATAAACATAAAAGTAATGTATATGTCCCTGACTAGGCCAAAAAAAATTAGACGATTTGTCACCTAGCACATGTGTTATTGGTCACCATTGTATGTATCTCTAGTACCTAGGAAAATGTTTTACACTTAGTGCTCAAAATACATATAAATGAAAAGATGAACACACAACCTCTCCCCACCTAAGTGTGACAAAAAAATGACCACTACATTCCATAAATTTCCTTCATGTTCACTATTTCAAGAGCTCTAAAGATAGATATTTTAGGAAGCTGATGCATCAAGAAGTCCCATGACTAGAAACTCCAGTTCCCAGAGTCACAGGTGGATTAGAACCCAAGTACACATATTTCTAATTATATAGTATCCTCAGTATAGGCAGAAAATGGCAGAAGTTCTATGTTATGGACTAAATGTTTGTGTGCTTCCAAAATTCATATGTTGTAGCCCTAACCCCCAATGTGATGATATTTGGGATGGGACCTTTGGAGGTTATTAGATTTAGAAGAGGTCACAAGAATACAGGCCTCATGATGGGATTAGTGCTCTTATAAGAGACCAGAGAGTTAGCTCTTTCTCTCTGCCATGTGAGGCATAGCAAGAAGGCAGCCATCTGCAACCCAGAAAGAGAGCCCTCACCAGAATCCAGCCATAGAGGCACCAGCCTCCAGAGCTGTCTATAAGCACCTTCACATTGTAAATCCCATGACCATGAAGACATGAGCTTTGCTTCTTTGACTAGGGACTCCAGTTCCCAGAATCATAGGTGGGCCAGAACCCAAATTCATATTCCTAATCGTATAGTATCCTGGGTATAGGCAGAAAATATCTGTTGTTTAAGCCACCTAGCCTCTGGTATTTTGTGATAGCACTGAGCTGACCAATATAGAGCAGGGGTGTGGCACTCAGTCTTATTTATATAGTTGCATATACAACTGTGAAAGCCAATTGTAAAAACTTAGTTCTGACAGAGTGTGTGGAGAAAATGCTTTGTGTTCGCCACACTATTTCTTCTTCCTGGACACACACAAAGACTACATTTTCCAGACTCCCCTCTACTTAGATTGGAGTCATATGACTGAATTATGACCGATAGAATAGAGGCAGCAGTGATAGGAGCTACTTCCAGGATGAGCCCATAGAATATTCCATGTGTAACTTCCCACTCTGTCTTCCTTCTCCACAGCCACCTTGGAAGATATAAGGGCTACCTATCACCTACTAGAGTTCACGTAAGTGAATAATAGATTTTTATTTTATTAAGTCCCTGATATTTCATGGCTAACTTGTTACTACTGCACACCCTAGTATTATCCTGACTAATGCAAAGAGGCAGCATGGAACACTGGAAAAAGAAATGAAGAGACCAAAAGTTTGAAGCCCAACTTTGTCATCACCTTATGATGTGACACTGTAAAGCCATCTCTCTGGCTCTGAATATTCTCATCCATGTTACGCATTACCATGAATCGCCCCTGATTTTGCACCATATCTACCTGCAAACTGGACTCGGGGCTTCATTATGTTTTTCTCCCTGACACATACGTACAGCTCTAAAGGCAATGGTAAATAACATTGTTTTATGAAGAATTTTTTGGGCAGTAACAAAATGGATTATATCTTGAGTGACCATTGGTGTGCAGTTTGGCTAGGACATGCCCATTCAGGCCTATTTTCCCTAGTGTAATTCACTGTAATTATTATTAGAGCCCCCTTTGCCTGACAGGTATCCTGGTTTAAACGATAAATTATAGGATAAGCTGCACACACACTAACTATAGCAACTCTTACCAGACACCCCTCCATCCACACTATTGCTCTCTACCATGCCCAACAGGTCCTCCCTAGAGTTCTTCACTGGATCCTCTGCACCTACTCACTTGCTGAGAAGAAGAGCAGAGAAATATGCCAAGTCATAGCTCCTCATCATATTTCACTACTTCAAACTAGACACAGGGCTCTGACCTAACTGCAAGGGAAATAGATTACTGTAGACTTCATGGTGATCTTGTGTTCTCGGAAACAAAAAACAAACTGGTGAGTATCAGTAGAAATTTAACAGCATGCCCTCACCTTCCTATGGGAAAATGACTATGGGTCAATCTGATAAAAGTGGACAGACACCATTCATGGGGAAAATGACCCCTGACTGATAAACTGCTTCGAGTCGGAGCATGAACTATGACTCCTGGGTGGGAATGAACTATGACTACCAGGAAGAAAGGCATAGATTTAGGCTTCTCACAGTATGAGACTTGGAAGCTGAGAAACACATATTGGTTCCAGCAGAGCGTAGGGCTTTTAAACCAGAGCAGCCCCTATACCCAAGAGTGTAGTCTCATTACAAGGTCAACACCTGAGTTTTTGGGGGGATGACGATAGTCCTTGGACTGCCATGAAGACCCTTTTTGAAGAGACATGCCTGATGCTGCTGTCCTCTTGGCCTATGGTGCTTCCTCTGCATTATGCTTCTAAGCGAAGTGGACCACTGTGGTCATGCTGTTTGATTATCAATTCTTGCTATTCAAGTTGCCCTTGGAGGGATAGCATTAATGGTACTTTCTAGAAATGTGGTCAGGCCCACCCCAGGCCTACTGAATTAAAATCAACATTTGAACAAGATCCCCAGGCAACTGCAATGCATAATTAAAGTTTCTGAGACAGTGGAATAAGGTGAACCCAAAAGCAGAACTGGTGGTCACATAGATTGGGCAAAAGAGTGGACAGAAGCCAATTTCTGCTGCTTTTAGGATGATCTTACTCATTCCCAGGTCAAATCCATAATCACACGTATGTTTTTCTCATTGTTTCTAGTTTCTACTTGTAATTCTTTAATCACAGCATTACTGATGTTTTCCAGAGGACTCTGTAAGAGAGATTAGATCTTGCTATTAAAACTTATAATTAATCAATTAGCCCTCAATCCCATGCAGTGAAGACAACTTCCATAATGTTTTAAATACATTAAATTTTAGGCTTTACTTTTTCTCCCCCCAAAAATGCTTATCAAGCACCATCACATCAAAGAAAGAGGAAAGAAAGCCATGTGGCCTCAAAGCTGAGGTCCCTGTCCCATGAATCCCAGGAGAGCTGGGTCAGCTTTGTCTAGGCTGGATCCCACAAAGGGCATGCAGCGGGAAACCAAAGACAGGACCTCACGGGGGCAGCTCATTGCCAGGACACCTCACCAAGATGTGCCCGGGTCCCAGTCCTCTAAGGACAAGGTCATCGTCCTCTAAAGTCCTGCCAGAGTGGCAGATGAGCCCCTTGGACTGATACCTTATTCTCTCTCTGTTCCCATAAAGGGTTTCCAGCCTGTCCAGCTATTTGTCAGCTACAGGAACATTTTCTGACGTGAGGAATAGAAGGGGCTACCCCAGGCAGCACTATTATACAGCAAAAAGAAAAGAACACAAAGGGCTGGGCCAACCACTCTGTGGGCTGGTTTCAGAGGGAGAAATTTAATTTCTCATACATTTCACATTCCCTGGAAAGAGGTAGTGAAATGTAGTAGAGAGCTTTCAGACAAGGAAGTAATCGATTTTCCTGTGGCCTGCAGGAAACTACCATACATTTATTTTAAAAAAAGAAAAAAGAAGCGCATGAGTTCTGTCCAGAGACTAGTTAGCCATGCACTGTGAAAAATAGAGACATTTACTGAAGAAGATACAAGATATAAGAAACATTGTACATAGGACAATGACGCCTCAGTCCCCTTCAAAAAGTAGGCACCTTGAGACCTTACACAGTTCTCCCAGCAACTCTTCCACTATTCAAAACACTGCAAAATCCTTCGCTGGAATCACCATCAGCTGCCCGATAGTATTTTTCTGAATCTCATCAATGGTCTCAAATCACTTCCCTTTCAAAGACAATTTTAGTTTTGGGGGGAAAAAAGGTCGCAGGGCACTAAATCTGGTTTATTGGCAGCCATTTGGATCAAGTCATTAGCAATTGCAACACAACGTTCCTTCTCCTCTAGGAGCAGAAGCCACCGAATGAATTTTGCTATGACATATTTCATGCCAAGATCCTGCATCAAAATCTCAGACAGAGCAGTTTTTGGAATCCCCAGATCAGCTTCTAGTTCTCGCACTGTCAGTCTCCAATCTTGGTTGGTTGTAGCCCATACAAGTCCAACATTCTCAGGTGTTCTGCCTGTTGCAGGCCTTCCAGAATGTGGATCACTTTCAACAGATTCTCAGTATCTTGGAAGTGTTTGTGCCACACTTCTACTTGTGCTACACTCACTGCATCATCCCCAAAACCTTCTGAATCATCTGAATAGTTTCCGTGAAGGAATGTTCAAGCTTAACACAATATCTGATGCAGATTCATTGCTCTACTCACTCAGTCATTTTGAATGCTATGGGCACACAGTACACATACTCACTCAACAGCGTCTACCATTCCCACTGACAGTACATCATTGTTCACGCATGTGCACTCCAGTCCACTCTCCTTGGCTGCTGGGTTATGTCAATGTCATGCACACCATTCTTATTATATTAACAATAGCTGGACTTTTTCGAGACAGACCTCGTATAACATATACTCAATATAATCACAAAATACTAGCGGTCATAAGGATTATGTGTTGTTTCTAGTATCATCTTTACTAAAATCAATACATGTTCATTATAAACAATTTGGGACAAAAAACATGTAACAAAAATAGGAGAAATATAATTAGTTAAAATTGCAGCTGGGTGAGCAGAAGGGAATAGAAGAACCAAGAAGGGAACAAGGACAAATGAGAAAAGAAAGAGGGAAAGATCTTGAGAGGGAAAGACCTTTAAGGGGGAGAAGGCTTGAAAGGAAAGGAGGAATGGACATCTTCAGTGATTTGACCAGATATGCGGGAGGGATTTCACGGCCTGGGCATGTACCCCAATGGCTCCTTCAGCCAGATTAATGCTTCAAGTCAACAAGACTCAAATCCTTTCAACAAATGTAAACCAAGTGCCCACTATGCACCAGGAGCTAGTCTAAGGTGTTTTAAACACAACAGCAATCTTTTAACCACCCTAAAAGTAAAAATGATGTTTGTCATATTGCCAATGAAAACAACTGACACATAGGGTGACAAAGTAAACCCTCTCCCAAATGCTAGAAATACCTATCTTGCTGTGAGCGCTCAATAAATGCTTGTTCTGAGTAGAAGGAAGGGGGAGAGAATTTGAAATCAGATTTGTACCTGGTCACATTTCTGAATGCTTCTCCAAACATCCATACTATTCAATACAATAGTTTCTCTGATCCACAGTTTTGCTTTCCACACTTTCAATTACCTGTGGTCAACCATGGTTCAAAAATTAAATCAAATTTCTACAATCATCAACATCGTCTATTCCTGACACCCACCCATCAACATCATTATGCCTTGATGACCCAGGATCACCCAAAACAGATGATCCTCCTTCTGATCTAACATATGGTCAGAAGGTTGGTTATAGCCTGATGCTACGTCACAATGCGTATGTCATTCACCTCACTGCACCTCATCACGTAGGAATTTTATCTCATCTTCACAAGAAGGGTGAGCACGATACAAGAGATATTTTGAGAGAAAGACCACATTCATATAACTTTATTAGAGTACATTATTATAATTGTTCTACTTTATTATTAGTTATGGTTGTTAATCTCTTACTGTGCCTACCTGACAAAATAAACTTTATCATGGGTATAAACATATAGGAAAAAACCAGAATTTGTAGGGTTTGGCATGATCCACAGTTGCAGACATTCAGTGAGGATCTTGGAATGTATCCCTATGAATAAGGGAGGACTACTGTAGCCCCAGTGAGGATGAATTTCCCAGAGAAATCCTCCACTATATGTTTTTTTTTTTCCCATTTTTAACACCTTCTGTGTTTTCCCCTCCTTGATTATCTCCTCTGTAGACAGGTGCTCACATTTCAGCATTTTCAGTCTGATAATCACCCCTTTCTTTGTGCAGCTGAAAGTTTGATGTTAAGAAAGCAAAGTTAGGTTGGGACTTTTCTGTTCTCCTTCCCAGTAAAAATAACAACTACACAAAATGAAGGGGTGCACTCTTGTGGTTCACACATTTCCTCCTTTGCTTGTCCCTTCACAACTGAAAATATGTGGCATTGCACAGCAAAAGCACCTATTTGATTTGAAATAGTTTATTCCAGGGATAAATCAAGTTTTACTTTAAAACCAAGACCCTTCGAACTCCAAATTTCACAGAAGTTGAAAAAAAAGTTAGTGCGCTTTAAAGAGAAAAGAAAAGGTCACTTCCTGATTTTGCTAACATCAGGAAACAACACTTCAGGACATCTTTTAGTGTCAACCTCCACCCTCAGTACAGTCCACAAATCTAGCATAACCAGAGAAATGAGCCATTCACGTTTCTCTCTCTCCTTCTCTCTCTCTCTCTCTCTCTCTCTCTCCCCCCGCCATATAACATTTGCTTATCTAATTCTTTGCCCACCAAGTATGTTTCAGGCATCATTTTAAGAAGACAACAATTTTCTTAAGACATCTATGTGTCACAGTTTCTGTCTGCTTCTATTCCAAGACATGTGTGCCCATGTACTTAGACGCAAGGACCAGAATAGGGAGAGAGGCAGAAATCTGGAGGCTGGAAGGGAGCGAGAGCGATGGGGTTGGGAAGAGGACCAGGCCTGGGACCTCTTTGGGGACAGACTCATGTTTAGACCACATTTAGGCAAAAATAAATTTTAAATGTTTTTAAACAAATGGCATTTCCCCCAATAAATGTACTTAAATAGAACTATTAGGTAGATGTGCAGTTTAAACATTTATTGGGAGCCTACTAGAGGTGAATACCTACAAGTCATTTGCTCAAGTGACATGCTGCATCCTCAAGATGCTTATAGTGTAGTTGGGGGACAGAGCCCTAGGTAACCACCTAGAATACAGTTAATACAATTGCGTAGTAGTTACAGCAACTTGCTCTGCAGTCAGGCAGACCTGTGTCAGAATGCCAGCTCCCTCAATGCATAATATAAGACTTTGGAAATAGCCATTTGGCAGCTCCAAGCCTCAGTTTCCTTATCTGCCAAATGGGAATAATAGCACTCATGGACTAATTGTAGAAAATAAGTGAACTTATGACTGTAACGTGCTTGGCACACAAAATGAGCTCAAAAATGTAGGTGATGGTGCAATCATAGAATAATTATGATTATTCTCATCATTATTGACTAGAGATAGGAGTATGCTTCGAAACCCCACAGAGAAAAGAGAGATATATTTCTTACTGGAAGTGCAGGGTGGAAACTCAGAGAAGAGACAATATTTGAACAGCAACTTTTTTTTTAAGGTGTTGAATTATCAGAGCAAGAGAGGGAAGAAAGGGCATTTGATGTGGTGAGGGTGCTGCCTGCAAAGAAAATACACAGTCAGGGGGGATTCGCAGGGAAGGGGATGCAAGTAAACAGCACAACTGGACTAGAGGTGGGGTTTTAGTGGGATCAGAGGCTGAAAAAGCAGGTTAGCAGACCAGGGAGGACTTGCAAGAAACATGACCGGGTTCCATAGGCAAAGGGAGATCCTGAAAGATTTAACAGTGGAAGAGGAAAGGAGTGAAACTAGAGTTCACCACAAGGAAGCCCCCTAGGCAACGACAGATCAGCCTGACTTTTCCCACTGTGCACATGTAACACCCTGAGTCTTCTGTTACTGCTATCAGTCATGTTAGGTTATAATTACTTATGTCATTGCTCATCTCACTTACCCAATTATAAGTTTCATAAAGGCAGAAATGATACCTGTTGTGTTCATTGTTATAGAGACAGTGCCCAGGATGTAGTGAGCTCTCAAATACACAATGTGCAATGTACCATAAAACACCAGACTCTTCTCTTATGTATTTTTTTATTGATAGGGAAGGGCCTCACCTCAGTTATGCAAAAAGTACAGGCTCATCTCTCTTCTTTGAATGACAATGGAGCTCTTAGAGACCATCTAATTCATGAGTTTTTAGTGCTTCAATTCTACTGGAAGCCCATAGAGGTCAGGAAAGTGATGGTCTATTTTTGTTCTTCAATCTCTCACTTTCCTAGTGCTTATCACTAGCCCTGGATTGCTGAAAATCATGAAATATTTCTTTGGAAACACTTCAGTATTTTCAGTCCTTAAGATTGGCTCTTATTCTAATTCATTTTGGTGGTATACTTCGAATTCATAGATTACAGTCACCTACCATTTCAGAATGTGTGTATTTCAAAGCACCTATACAACAAGCAAAGGGTCCATTTCTCCTTTTGAACTCATCTGCTTTCTTACAATCAAAGAGAATTATGCAACCCAACGTGTTTTCTTCTTGGTTACCAGGGAGCTCAAGAGTATACACGTTGTGCTCAAATGCTGAAACTGTCATCAGCCAGGGTTTCTTAATCCATTTACTTTCTCTCTACCTTTATATCCTGGCTCCTACTTTTTGCTTTTTGTCTTATGGCTTCAATCCTTATAAATCTGTGATTTAAAGTTGCCTCAAAACATTTTTTAACTCAGCAGTAATAACATATATATGTATATGTGTGTGTGTGTGTATGTACATATGCATATAATTCATGTATATATGTACATATACTCATATATATGTATATGTGTATTGCATATTTATGAACACATATATACCCAATATTGAAAACATATCTATCTATATATTTCCCCCGTGTCTTCTGCCACATCTCTCTCTCTCAGCTCCTGTGTCCTCTCTAGTAGTCTATTTTTGGCATGTACCAATCAGGACATCTAGCTCCTCTGCAACTGGTGAATCCTAAAAAAGAATTTTCTCACAGGAAGGTATGGGTTAGCAACGTAAATATAAGTAAAGATTTCATAGGGGACCCTGAGGAAACACATTTCTGTTCTATTCTCCAAATCCCTTCTTTGGTCACCCTGCCTTGTGTTTATTTTAATACTCTAACCCAGAGGTCAGCAAACTTTTTCTGTAGAGGGCTAAATAGTAATATTCCAGACCCTGTGGGCTGTGAGGTCTCTATACCAAGTACTCAATGCTGCAGTTGTAGTGCAAACTCAGCTATAGATGGTGCGTAAGTGAAGGGACATGACTATGTTACATTTTTATTTATCAAATAGTGACAGGCCAGATATGGCCTGTGACTGGAGTTTGCTGACCCTACTCTAAACCTTCCTCCCACTGTGTCTGTCTTTGCTGCATCCTCTTAGTGACTGTCACTCTGGCCAACTCGAATGTCCCATCTAGTCAAGGTAGCCCCCCAAAACAGAAGGCTGCCCAGCTAATGGGACAGGACCGTTCCTCCTCAGCAAGCATTGTCATTACATATTTTATTGCTCAAAAACACCCTGAGGGAGTTTGTCCCTCTCTTGTATATACAAATAGTTTTTAAATACATCTTTCTACCACAGAAAATGATCACCACAAGAGAACTTTAGATATATTTTACAAATATATCTCCACCTGGATAAGCAATAGTATTTTTATAGCCTACAGCCATATTTGAGTTTGGAAACAGCTCTCAATCGAGGGATAGAAAAACAAGTCTTCAGGTCAACATTCCACAGCTGCATGACCCTGGACAGTACCTTCTCTATGCATCAGTTTTCTCATCTATACAATGGGGGTTCATCTGCCCGAAGGCCATAGTCTAGACAAGATAGTCCCTTGGAGGTTCATCCTGGAATAGAAAGGTCATTTCCTTACACTAGCGATTTCCAAATGTTTTCACAAATCACAACTCCCTGGGGGTGCTTATTAAAACACAGATTGCTGGACCCCACCTGAGTTTTGGTTCGGTAAGTCTAGGGTGGAGACTGAGAATCTGTGGTGACACCAAGGCCTACTACCGCTGGTCTGGGGGTCACACTTTCAGAACTATGAGTCCACATGCTAAAGATCTCACAGTCCCTTCCCTGGGGAAGCACTGGTGGTAGGGGGGAGGGCATTCTAGAGCTGCTTCCTCATTTTGAGAATGGGGCTCTTTCTTGAAGGGATAAGAAATTCATTCTTTTTGCCCACTGAGTCTCAGATGCTGCAGCCACACCTCACTACTAATTTGAGGCTAAAAGGAGGCTGGTGGTCACTCCACATGGAGAAGGACAAGGAAATGGGGGATATCACACAATCCCTTTTATAAGCCAAACTTCTAGAACTTTCTCTCTCCATACACAAAGTCAGCACAAGCACTGACTGAGGGCCGATCATTCCTAGGCCCAGCACCAACTATCGCAGGGTGGGGTGAGAGGAATCAGGAGACTGGGAAAGTGCAGGCTGACCTCAAAGACTCTCAATCTTATGGGGAAGGCAAAATTCACACAGGTTCATGCACTTGACAATCATATGTCAATCACATGCAGTTAGTAGATAATGAGAAACAATTTTAGGGGGCATGGAGACAGAGGGTCCTGAGAGAGGATGTTGGTGGACTTGAGAGGTCTAAACAAGCTCTTCGGGAGGAGGTGAGGCAGACTGGCAGTGGCCCTGGAGGGAGAGGAAGGACCTGAAGCAGCGGAAGAGGGAGGAGGACATGAAAAGAAACCTGGGCATTCCTGGAATATTAGTGGAGAAGGGATGAGAATGAGCACAGGGGACGTCTAAGCTTGTCTCTATCCTTCCCATGTGAACTCCCACAAGTCATTTCCATTTGTTTGTCTCAGTTCCCCGATTTGAGCAATGAAGGTTTTGAGCTAAATCGCAAGTTTCCAAATGTTGTTCCATCTTGGAGAGACCCCAGGCCATTAAAAGGTAAAATGAGCAGGCTGGGTTCAGCCCTTGCCCTGTCCCATCTGCTCTGGCCAGAGACGCTCTGCTTTCATACAGCGCTCACTCCCTGCCCAGTTTCACTTCCAGAAAGAATTTGAGAATCGCTCAACAAGAACTTTTGTAAAGGCTTTTTCCATTGGTACATTAGGTGGCTGAACAGAAGGGAGAAAAAAAGCCAGTTAGCACAACGGACGGGGCCGTTAGGTGGGTCGGGCTCGCTCCTAGAACAGCCAGACAGCCCGGAGTTTCAGCCAGTGGGGGCAGGAATCAGGGAACCCACCGGGGGTTTGCGAAGGGAGAAGCACCACAAGCTGCTGGAGAAGCAGACTGATCTGAAAATCTCAACTGCTCAGAAGGTTCTGAGTAAACACAAAGGTTGATTTTTCCCCCTTGTCAGCCTTCCCTCCCAGGACATTGTACTATATGCAAAACGGGTGACTGTAAGACAAACATTTTTTTCCATTGCCCTTCTCAGCCCCATGGGCCTTCAGGAAGACCTGCACTTCAAGCAAACCTTTTTTATTTTTCAACACCCACAGCTTCCATTCAACAATCAGAAGTTTTCCACTTTCATCAAAGAGAGTGAAGAGAGGGGCCGAGGGAGCAGCCTGTTCTCAGCAGCTCTGGGCAGATTACTGAGTCCCCTGCTACCCACTCACTGCCCATGCGCACCACAGGACATGGCCTTCTCCCAAAGACAGCCAGGTACACATGTGGAAAAAAAAAAAAAAAGCCCACTGGCTTGCTTGCTTCATTCCCATCTCAATTACCAGGCTAAAGGAGTGTGAGTGCTGACTTCATCCTAAACCAAGCCCAGATGTTAGCTGAACCCATTGTGGGAATTATTATATATATTATATGCAATATTTATATACCAATATAATATATAATATTTATAGATAATATAAACATTGTGCTGTACATCTTAAACACAGAGTGATGTATATCAATTATTTCCCAATAAAACTGGGAGGATAAAATCCCAACTTGGGATCAAGGGGCCTCAGCTACTTTGAGTGTAAAGTGGGTATACAGCCTCGTACTCTATTTAGCCCAAGAAAACAATGTACTTCTGGATGGCTCTTCCATATCCAGAATCTGCGATTTTATAGATTCACTGGCAAGGAATATCCAGACCAGTTCCTAGAGCCTGACCTAAGTCGGGTGATGCTCAGCAGTTTGGGATCCCTGCACAGGGGTCCAAACTTGGCTGGGGACATGAGACATTTCCTTAGGAAGATCTGGGCTTTCTGCTGGTTCTCAGAGATATACTACAGCTAAAAAGTGAGCAGAAAGGGGAGGGGTGCTTCAAAGAATCAGGTACTTCCACATGAAGTTTTCAAAGAGCTTTATCTGGAGGCACCAGCTCTGCAGTGATTCACATTTTAAATGGTGTTTTGACATGGAGAACATTAATAAGCACAGAAGTGACCAGCTCCGTCCCCCAAAGAATCTATTTCTTGAATCTATTTAAATTCCAGGCTGGGCCCAGGGGACCACTTCGCATGCTTAACCGGAATGGTTCAACACCACGGCCAAGTCTATTCCCGTTTGTGAAGTACTCTTACATCACTAGCCCATTCATCCTCACGGTAGCTGTCAAAGCCTACGGGGAAAAGGGAAGGCCATAACGATTTGTACACGGACACAAGGCCAGGAAGGGGCAGGGCTGAGACCCAACCTCAGGTTTTCAGCCTTCACAGTGCAGTGACAGCTGAATGATTTCGCCTGGGCTTGCAGGCCGAGCCAGGTATAGCTATGCACCTGAGTTATCTCATTGGTCAACATTTGAGACTTGGCCTGAGACAATTGCCATTCTCTCTGATTTTCAATTTTCCCATCTGGAAAAAAGAAGTATTACCTGCCCCAGAGGGCGGAGATGAGGGTGGAGTGAGGCCATGTGCAAAGCTCCTTACACAGTGCCTGAAACAGTGGAGGTTCAACTATAATAGTCCCATACATACACACCACACACAATACATACATATGCACACAACATGCACATCACAAATGCATACCGCACATGCAACCACCCCCACGCAGCACGTGCGCACACACCCCTCGCTTGCGGCATCCAGCCGCTTCCCCACCCCCACCCCCACCCGCACGACACATTTCTTCCCCCTTCTGTGAGTTTTACGGCAAGCCCAGGGTATCTTCAGCTTTAACAGTCCCAATACACTTTGAAGAAAGTTTTATTCACAAGATCAGTGTGTGCAGATTTCCTGCTCACAGTCTCTTTGCACCTATCCCCAAATTTTATCCTGCCACGAGCTTGTCCTTCTTTGGATAAATCTCCACATTCGTTGGCTCTTCCTTCCCAGATATCTGGTAGCAGTTCCAGTTTTCAGCAGGAGCAATATTGTCAAAGGGAACCCGAGGAATCCAACCTCCCTGAGGCCCAGCAAAGAGACTTTTCCTGACAAGATCTCCTGATCTGCAAGCCTCCCTGAAGAGAGCGTGCAGCATCTCGAGCCGGAAGACGTTTTGCGGCTGTGTCTGAACGAAGCAGAAGTGACTCTGCTTGTGTGTGCACGCGCAGGCACCTCCCCATCCCCCAACCCCCCATAATAGGGAAACTGTCATTTTCCTACTCGCCCTCTGACATCAGCCATCTTCTGTGTAGCTACAGTTTCTCTGCACTCAAATTAATCCCTGGCGATGAAAAATGAGCCTCTCCCCCACCCTTGCTGCAGACTTTCACCTCACGCCCCCAGAGAAGAGTTGCTTCGCGAGGCAGCTGGTGAAGGTTTTTTTCCAAGTCACATGATCCAGGATGCAGGGGAGAATCCTTCTTGGAACCGAGATGGGCCCAGAACCGAATCAGATGAGGAGAGATAAGGTGTGATGTGGGGAAGACTATATAAGAATGGGCCCAGGACTGCAGCAAGCACTCAGCCGAGTGGCCCCTTCTCAAGACACAGCCATGCATGAACCAACAGGCTCCGCCGTCACCAGCCACTTGGGAACCACTGGCCGTTATTTCTATTTCACCACAGCCACACTGGCTGTGTGTCTCATCTTTGCTGTGGCAACCATTATGGTGTTGGTAGTTCAGAAGACGGTAAGTGGACTTATCTTTCTCGCCTTTCCTTTCTGATTCATATTCAGTTTTCTCCAGAGGTCCTTAGGAATAAACTAATAAATTAGTTGAAAGGTTAAAAAAACATACATATTTCATGTAGAGAAAGGGAGAAAAGAAACAGGAACTTAACTCTGAAATATTCTGGGCTTTCGAAAGAAGAATATTTTGAGACATCATCTCAAACTTTCCAGACTCCCATGAGCCAAAAGAGGTCAGGGGAGCTACAGGCTTTGAGAAATTAAGACTTAAACCTTGCAGAGCCAGAGATTTGTATCAGGAAAGGAAGCAATAAGGAAACCAGGTAACCTATTCGCACAACTTATTATCATGTCTTCAAGGTCTTCAGACAAGATTTCCAGGTTCTGTTTTCTGTCCAAATGTTCCTGAGATTTCTGAGGCCTTGTCCGTTGCTAGGGGCTTCTTGTTTTTTAAAACACAGATCTAAGTTTCAGAGGCCAAGTGTCTGTAAGGGAAGGAGACGAAAGAGAAGACCGGGGCTGCTTAGAGCTTTAGGCATTGCAGCATTAAAACCCACAAAGCAAATTGCGAGCTTCCTCCCAAGTCACTGCTGTGAAGGGTTTAGGGTGTCACAAGAAACAGAGCATAGAGGCAGGGTATAGAAATGTTTTTAACACCTGTTGCCCCTGAGACTGCTCAGAATACTAAAACTACAAGCACAACAGTGCACACAGGAGAGTCAAACTGTTTCAGATTAACTTTGTTTGAAATAAATGATAAGCTTTGTTGCAAAAACAGAAGAGATGACGGAGGAAACTTCTTTATATTTTAGAAAATTGGTGTTTACAGACTCCACCAGTATGTATGATTAAAAGACAGTGTACTGGAAGTATAGATTGCTGATGCGTTTTTAGGTAAAGTTTTTGTTAATTTTAATGATTCAAGCACTATACCCTCTCCCCACCTGCCAAAGTGAGAACATTTCTGTTTGTTCCTACATAGTTCTCATTTTTTACGGTATTACAATCCTGCAGAATTTGCTCTGGTTTTCCTTCAGTTCTATTAAGTTGAATGCTCTATAATTTATGGATTACTAAAAACAAACAAACAAACAAACAAAAACAACAAAACCCAAACAGGCTTTAGAAGGCTCAGGTATCTTTTCTCAAGTATCCTCAAGCTTTGAAATTTAAATGAAGCTTTGGGTCTTGCATCTCCATAAAAGTGAAAGGAAATAATTGCTAATATTTGATTTAGGTAGTAGAATGTGTGAAACTCATCATTTAATGGCCTTATCTACATCTACTAAAAATAATACTTTTGAAAACATTCCAGGGCACTTCTGTTTTGATAAAGGCTCTATACTTTCTGTAATTCTAATTTGATGTGAACCAATGGCAAAAGAAACTGAACTGGCCTTTAAAAAAAGAAAAGAAACTGAAGTGGCCTTTAAAGTCCAGTTAAAGGCTGCATCTAGAACTGCTGAGAGAGAGAGAGAGCGAGCAAGAGAGAGGACGGGGTGGGTGTGGTGGGGATGACATTTGAAGCCAGAGAAAGCTCCAGAATGGTTCTTAGCCAAATCCCACTTTTAGTTGACTTGATTCTTTTCATAAAGGAGCTGGCATGGGTCGTTCTGCCTTGTTTTTGTAAATGTGGAAAATGAGGAAGAGGAAGGGGACAGGACTTAAACTAAGTCATCCTGAGAAAGTGGTAGAGTCCACTGCCTGATTGTATAACAAGAAAGCATTCTCTTTTCCAATATGTACAGCAACAGGAGCACTGCAAAACTTTGTTCTCAGTCTTCTCTGAGGAGCTTTATCTGTTTGTGAATTCATTTCTTTGACTTAGACTTCATGTTTGGGTGTGAAAAGATTCATTTCACAATCTGATTGTACGGTTTGGTATGCTGTGATTTCTTAGCCTCAAAAATGTTACTTACTTGAAAGCACTGTTGATATTAAGTGTTTTACACATGTCAGTTCCAATAAATTGTTAATATATTAATGGTTTATAATGGTTATAAGAGATAAGAAGGGTTATTCTCTGGAGCTCAAGGTATCAGGGAAGGCTTCCTGCAGGAAGAGGGAATGCAGGCTGAATTTTAGGATACGTATAGCTTATACAAATGAAGAGACTTCGACAGGACTTCTGGAAAAAAAATCAATGGGAGATAACCAAGGAACTGAAACTCACACCCCAATTATTAAAATTAAATGGGCTGATGGCCACATAGCACTATACCTGTGAGGATGGATGGGGGCAGGGGTGGGGAATCATGAGAATGGTTTTACTAGCCTAAAATGTCACAGTTGCAGGTAAAAGGACACATGTACAGACACAATTAAAACAAGTCATAATACACAGTAAGTGATGGGAGGTAGGCACCTAGGGCTATCATGAGATCTTGAGTGAAGGAGACAAATCATTTTTCCAGGCAGGTTTAAAAAAAAACTTCACTGGAGATTGAAGTTTCAGTTTAGCTTGAAAGAGGTGTATAATTTCCAACAGGCAGAGAAGGGAGATCAAAGGAGAGGGCACTTCTGCTTGATAGAGCAACAATGAACAAAGGAATAGACAAGAAAAGATGTAAGACATGTTGGAAAATCAACAAAAATTGCCTTAAGATTTGTCCTTAAGATCAAGTAACTCCAAGGTCAAGCTTTTTGGTCAAGACAAAAAAGGCATTTAGGTTTCAATTACAAATTTTTATTGAGCATATACTGTGTGCACGATACTGTTCGAAGCAATGGGGTTATATATAGACTTAAAGCCAACAGACACCCTGCTTTCATGTTGCTTGGGCGACAGTAGTCTAGTAATATCTGTTAGGTCTGTGTGGTGGTTGCACTTTGCTTTATTTTACATTTAAAACCAGTATATTTACTATAAAATATTATATTGATATTACTTAACAGTAAACAGGAAACAAGAGGAAAGAAAAAAAGTAAAAATCTCTTATACCCTCCCCACCCAACTACCAATCCCTCTTTCTTGAGAAAACGACCATTGACAGATTAATCCTTACTCTTCCCAAAACCTGTGTATCTACAAATATATAGTATATACATATGATTATAGCAAACCCTTAATTTTGCACCTTACTTTACTGACTTGACAGTATAGCTTAGAGATCCTTCCATGCCAATACAGTTGCTATTGTTTTGAGGAGTCGCATAGTATTCTACTGTATGACTGCTTCATAATTTATTCTATCTGTGCCTAATGAAGGACACTTAATGTTTTTTCTAGAATTTTTCTTGCTGTGCATGTCTAACAGTATATCTTGGGATAAATTCTTAGTGGAATTTTGTCAGTCAGCTTCCAAAGAAGTTGTACCAATATACTTTTGAGGATGTAAAAGTACTACCAACAAAAAGACACCTCTTCACCTCAATACAGAAAGAAAGAAAAGTGATTTATTATTATGTTAGCATAGCATAGTCCCACATATATGTCAGGATGAAATTTCACACAATTTATACAGCAAAGCAAAAGCAAAAACAAACAAACAAAAAGTCTCATCTCCTACAGAGACAAAGGGTTAATTAGATAAGGAGGTGGGCTATGAGGTGGATCCCAGAAATATTTACATTTCAAGGAACTCTGAGGTCTTCAGTCTTAGGGACATCTCTCTTATAAACCCAGAGATTGGGGTTTGCCAGCCCCTGAAGAGACCTATTCACATTCAAAAAGTTAAAGCAAAGCAAAAGGCTCAGGATCATTACGTTTTCTTTTTTTTTTTTCATTGTTCTTCAATTACATCTGTCCCCATTTCCCCCCCATTTCTCTCCCCTGCCCCCCACCTCCCACATTCAATGCTCCCCCACCCCTGCTGTCCTTGTCCATGGGTCCTTCATACTCGCTCTTTGACTTGACTCTTCCCCTTCATCCCCCATTACCCTCCTCCCCCTCACCTCTGGTTATTGTCAGTTTGTTCTTTGTTTCCCTGTCTCTGGTTCTGTTTTGCTCGCTTTTTTGTTTTGTTGATTAGGTTCCATTTATAGGTGAGATCATATGGTATTTGTCTTTCACGGCAAGGTTTATTTCACTTAGCATAACACTCTCCAGTTCCAGGAGTTCTTTCTTCCTGCTGTGTAGTATTCCATTGTGTAAATGTACCAAGCGTTTTGATCCACTCATTTACTGATGGGCACTTAGGCTGCTTCCAGCACTTGGCTACTGTAAATAGCGCTGTTATGAACATCGGGGTGCATAGGTTATTTTGAATTGGTGTTTCAGAATTCTTGCAGGATAATCCCAGCAGTGGAACTGCCAGGTCAAAAGGCAGTTCCATTTTTAGTTTTTTGAGGAGATTCCATACTGTTTTCCACAGTGGCTATACCAGTCTGCAGTTCCACTGGATCATTAGGTTTCTGAGGAGACCCCTTCTGGAAAGAAAAGAAAGTAGCTGCCTTCTTTCTCTTTATAATCAAAGAAAATTCCTTTTTTAGACAATGTATCCTTACCAAGAGTGGAACTAAATACCTGTTTAAGGGTAGTGATTGGAGTGGTAGTATGGGGTTTTGTTTGTTTACTTTATAGTTCAAATAAAATTAAGAGATGAGTTGAAATGCCCTGTAATACTTCCCTCTACCCAAGTTACTCTCTTTCATGCATTCAATTTATCAGTGAAAAAAAAAAAATCCTCTGAAAATCTCAGGGTCAAGCCCTGTGATGGGCTATGATGGGAGGACCAAGTGAACAGGGCAGGACTTCTGTTTTCTTGGAATTCTCTAGATTGAGGAGTGGGGCCCAAATATCCGAGAGCTTGAGTTCAGGGATGAATGGCACAGAATGCCACAGACCACAGGAGAGAAAGAGAATTTCTGCTTAGAGTGAGACACGGGTTTACAGAAGAGCTGGAATGCAAGCTGAGCTTCCTTCAAGGGTTAGAAGGATCACATCTTATGCCCAAAGTTTTATTTTGAAAATGTTCAAACCTATAGTAAACTAGAATGGTAAATGCCCATATAACCTAAATTCATTGTGTTAATATTTTGCCGTATTTGTGTGCTCTCTCTCTCTATAAAAGTAAGTTGCAGACAGTGTGACCTTTTACTTACATGTATTCAGCCCCCATTTCTTACTTACTGCAAAGATATTATCGCAGCCAAGACAGTTAATATTAACTCAGTAAGATCTAATAATAATATGCAGTCCGTATTTTGATCTTCCCACTGGTCCAAAGATATTTTCTACAGAGGTTGTGCCTTGCTGTGTTTGGGGACCCAGAATAGACTCTCAGGTCAAACACCACATTTGGCTATATCTGTTCATCTAAACATTGCTATTTAAAGGGTAGCCCTGGAAGCTTATCAGAAATACACAATCTCAGGCCCCATTCTAGACTTACTGAATCAATATCTGCATTTTAACGAGGCCCCTGGATGATGTATATGCACATTCAAGTGTCAGAAGCAATGATCTAAAAACCTTCTGTGCCCTTTGTTGTTTGTTTTTATGACATTGACTTTTTTGAAGCGTCCAGGCTAGTTCTGTTGTAGAATAACTCACTTTTTAGATTTGTCTTAATGTTTTCTCATGATTATATGCAGGTGAAACATTTTTGGCAATTATAGTGCATAGGTAATGTTATATACTTTTTATTGTAGCATTGCTGGAGACATCTGTCAGGCTGTCCCATTACTGGCGATAATGTTTAGTCACTTGATTAAGGTGGTAACCACTGGCTATCTCTTTTGTAAAATACTTTTTTTTCTTATTAATAAGCAATCTATAGGGTAATACTCTGAGGACAAGTAAATATCCTTCACTCAGTGGTTTTGGCACCCTCAGTGACCCTTGTCTGAATCAGCTAAGACACTGAGGGTAGAAGAATGATGATTGCCTAATTCTATCACTCCTTCCACATTTATGAGCTGGCATTCTTCAGTGAGGAAGAGCTCTCTGTTAGAAGGATGGTGACAGGCAGAATTGGGACTTGGCATTCCAGGTGAGGCAGAGGTATATTCCAGAGGAAGGCCAGCCTAGGCACGAAGAGAGTACGGGCGGAGCCAGAACAGTGGTCAGTCCAGACCGCAGGGTAGCAGCAAGAGGTAGGCCTAAGTGGCAAGAAGCACTGATAGAGGAAAGTAAGAGAATAGGATGCCACTCCCGTCAGCAGTCCAGGAAGAAGCTTCTCTAAACCCCTATTTGAGCCCAGCTCCACACTCAGCCTCCCATAGCCATTCCCCATTCCTTAGGTGCCCTGATTGCTTGTTGAGTAATGTCTTTAAGCCTTCACTATTCAGCAAGAAGGGCATCATCCAGAGGCTCTTTAGAAACGCAAAACCTAAGAACCCATCTCAGACTCACTAAATCAGAACCAGCATTTGAACAAGACCCCCCCTGGAAGAATCACTGCTTTAAGCCACTCTATTTCAATTCCCACTTTCACTAACCATACAAAGACAAATGCTACACCTCCTTCAGTGGATTTTGTCTTTCTCCTGGGGATTTTCTATGACCTCCATCTGCTTTCTTGTAGCTTCAGAGGATTTTCTGCCTCAGGTTAATCCTGCACTTCCTTGGAAAAGCAACATGGCATGTCATCCAAGTCAACACACCTGAGTTTGAATCCTTTCCCACTACTTATTATCTGTGGGACCCTCTGTAATCATTGTCACTTCTCTAAGTCTTGGTTAGTCACTAACTCTTGGGGTAAATACCAAATAAAGTAATGAACGTAAAGAATTTAACCCCAGAAGATTAAGTGGTTAATCATGTTAGCTTGAAAATAAGAGAGGCACTCTGACTGGTGTGGCTCAGTGGGTCAGGCGTCGTCCCGCAAACTGAAATGTGACTGGTTCGATTCCAGGTCAGGGCACATGCCTGGGTTACTGGCCAGGCCCCCAGTTGGGGACATGAGAGAGGCAACCAATCTATGTTTATCTCGCACATTGCTGTTTCTCTCCCTCCTCTCCCCTCTCGCTAGAAAAACATAGTCTTTTTAAAAAGAGGGAGAAGAGAGGCTTTCCTGGCAAAGACCTTCATGGCCCACCTTATAAGACAGCATGAGTCCAGTAAGGAAGGAGATATGGATTCCCCCTGGCATATTCCAAACATTAGTTGCCTTTGGCCATTTTCAATCTGAGAGGGCTTATTTTGTCAAAAGCAAATCTGGGAGTTGTTTTCCTCTGCACAGCATTGCTCTGTGAAAGGAAATGGCCTTTCAAGGTGGTGAGGCAACATAAGCACATCATTAAGATCAAGAAAGTAGGCAAAATAGGTATCATTTTCAAGCACACACTAATAGTTTATATCCAACATCTTATTTTGTCTGCAAGAACACAGTGGACTGTAGGATTATTAGTCCTCTAATCACAATGATTAAAAGAAATGAGAAAACAGAGTCCTGGGCAGAGAAGATGATTTAGATTGGGTCATTTCATCTGGATGAGCAGGTTTAATGTGACAGTTCCTCCCTCCATGCACAGAAACATTGTTGGGGACTTCCATCAGACATCCAGAATGTGAACCAAAAGCGCTGAAGGCAGTGTAGTTGGTTGGTAACCATGGAGATGAAGTTTCCTGAGCTACCCAGTGGGGCTGAGAATGACAACCAGGGAGGGTCCATTGGATGTGTCTGTGTCGAGCCTGTGTACTTTTCACCTCAAAGCCAAGTCGCTGAGCAAGATGGCTCATTTCCCCAGCCAGGACCCAGATCCCTATGCAAGATGTGGGAGAGAATTCTAAGACTGCCACGGAGGAATTGATAGACAGCACTTAGCAAAGTACCTAGGGCACATACAGTCCTCAGCCAATTTTAGAAGTCATCATTCCTTTATACCCTGCTTTCCTATCTTCAAACAGGAGGGGAGAGGAGGAAAAACTGAGCTTTCCCATCACTGGCTTCTAAAGATGGCCACTACTCCTGGGAAGTGGAAGGAGCACCAGAGAACTTCAGTTCACATCTGCCACTAACTCATGAGTGTTTTGGTTTCCTCTTCTGTAAAATTAGTTTGATGGACTGAAAGATGTCTAGGTTCTCCTCTGGCTCTGACTCTGACCTTGTCTACCATGGGCTGCCAGGAGAACTAGGAGGACTTGTCCCAAGAGCTCTTTAAAAGAGTAGTCGTCACACTCCTGTCTTGGCTGCCCTGGGCCCTGGGTAAAAGTTTAAGCCACAGGATGCTTTCCTGCACAAAGATGCCTTGTTTTTGACATCTCCTATCTGAAGTTAGGAAACCAAAAAGCCCTCTAATGTTAGACAGAGGCCTTCCCTGACCCCCATATAAATGAGTCCTCCTCCCAGATATTATCTCGTACAAGCTTGCTATCCAACGTGTGTTCTGTGGGCCAGGGGCATCATCATTACCTGCGAGCTTGTCAGAAATACAGGCTCCCAGGCTCCACCCAAACCTGCAGAGTCAGAATGTGCATTTTAATTCCAAGTGCCTAAGGAGTACAGCAGTCTCCCCCCACCTCTCATCTGTGGTTTCTGTTATCCGTGCTCAACTGTGATCCAAAAATATTAAGTGGAAAGTTCCAGAAATAAACAACTGAGTGCGATAAAATCTCACCATTACCCCTTCTATCCCCCTCTGACCTGCCCAGAATATGAATCACGCCTTTGTCCAGTGTTTCCATGCTGCATACGCTCCCCACCTGTTAGTCATGTAGTGGCCATCCGGTGATCAGGCCCACTGTCACGGTATCTTAGCACAGCACTCGTGTTCAAGTCACTCTTATTTTACTTAACGGCTCCAAAGCCATCAATAGTGATGCTAGCAGTTTGGGTATTATTTAAGTGAAAAGGTCAATATGTATAGGAAAAACACAGTATATAGAGGGTTTAGTTTTATCCATGATTCAGGCATCCAATGGGGATCCTGGAATGTATCCCCCTTAGATAAGAGGGAACCACTGTACAATCTTGAAATATTCAGACTCTGCCTTCATAGCCCTTGCCGTGACTTGAAATTCTCATTATATATTTATTCATACATTTTTAAAAACTGCTTGAATGACTGAGCCATAAAATCCACAGGATGTTTTCCAGTGACATCTTGGTGCCTGGCACACACCAGGTGCTCCTTCCATGTGGGCTGAATGTATGATTCTCTGGTATTCCCCAGCTGCTAGCGGCCCCTGGCATGGCCCCACTGGTTTGCTGTTCTGGCCTTCTCTCACTGAACCTGCATACTCTCCTGGGAAGCCAAAAAATTCAATGATTTTAGTACCACACCTGAACATTGATGATTTTCTTTGTCCATTTGAACATCACACTAAGCGATGGTCCTGCTCAGCAGTAAATTAGGTGCCAATTAAATTTTGAAATGCTGTTTATTGTATCACAGAGGCAACTCAGAGGGAAATTTTGTGATGTCAGGTTTTCCTATGACCTGTAAGCATAACTGAGAGACCACAAGTGCGCGGCCTTGTTAGTTAGGTTAAGAGTTTTTGACTGAAGCAATAACATCATAGAATATGAGAGCAAAGAGGGAAGGACCTGCCAAGCCAAGCTCACTTTCTTTTTCCTGAAAAGCTGAAGCCCAAAATATACACTGACTTCTGCCATCTCCAGATCAGTGCTGTGCTAGGGCTTTGCCTTCAGAACACTTCCCAGACTCATACGACACGTTTGGGTTTGGAGAAGAGATCTATTCACCAGGAAAAGAGTCATCAGTAGAAACCAAAAGACAGAGCCCCTAGGAAGATGGTAGAATAAAGGGGGAACCGCAGATGTGGTACTAGGTGTCTGTACTGAACACTAAGAAAATAAAACATGGGCAGCTGCTAACTTCTTGCTTTGATAGAGGTGGGGAAAGTGTTCTCATCGATGTACGTGCTCACACCTCTCTAGGTCTTTATTAATATTGCAATCCAATGACCCACAGGACATCTCAACCTGGCCAGGTTAAGAGATGAGTAAGACACTTTATTCCTTCTTAGTAGGACACCTGAGGGTGTCTCCATGGCTGAGGTGAAAGAAGGGGAAGGGGGACTAGTTGTGGAGACGTTAGTCTCTGAAAAATGTATTAGGGGTGCAGAACTGTGCCCATCTGCTTCTGTTGCCTGCTTGCTCAGTGCACTTCAACAAGACCTCCCTTTCATCCCCGGCAATGCCCCAACCCAGGGGATCCTCCCACAGAACTGTTTCTATCCACTTCATACTTATCTGTGTAAATATTGAGATATGTATTTGTTTATTATAGACTAAATAATATAAAATATACAATGAATATATATATTTGCATGTATTTATATGTTTATAAATATTTGGATATTATAGTCAATTTTTAACTTGCAATAAATCCAGAGGGCAGGAACTCAGTTTAATTATTTATGTTATCCTCATGATCCTTGGCATATAAACATCAATTAATTCAGAATTTCCAACCACAGGAGAGAGATAAATGTACCTTCCCAGGTTTGCTTATAACCTGGTTTTACTGTTTGGTGAATCGAAGATGGAAAAAATAAACCCACATATATTTATATACTGTATTGGATTGTTCTTAGGTTGACCAAAGGGGGGAAAAATCAGACATGTGGAGGTGGAAAAAAAAAATAAAAGCACTAGACTGGGAGTTGGTTGCAATTCGTGGTCCCTGAGCTGCCATAAACTTTTCATTTTACCCCTCTCAACCCTGTCCCCCATTTCCTTGCCTGTGAAATGTGGATAGTAATTGAACTGCTTTTCTGATAGGCATGTTGTCAAGCAAATGCATGAGCAAGTACATTATAACTAAGTCAATGGATTTATTTTTTTTAAATGCAAGAGTCAAGTGAAATATGAATGCTAAATAGCACAGTACATTGAGGACAATCAAAATGGGGTGGCGGGGGATGGTGAATTGTTTCAATTGAATTATCATCCTCACACTCTTTCTTTTTCTTCTAGGACTCCATTCCCAACTCACCAGGATTATTCCTTCTTAAAGGAGGTAAGACCTTGGGATTAAGAGTAAATGTGTAGTGAGTCATCCTCATCACATCATAGTTGATCAACAACCAGAACATCGTGGCCCAACAGAAAAGAGGGTAGAGGCAGAGATGGAAGCTGCTGGGGCAGAGGTGATAAAGCTGATTCATCACAACAGGCTCTGATCTGCACTCTCACCCCCACAAGTCTTCCACCATCCCTCAACTCTCCCACTAATGAAAATTCTACCTCTGGCATAGGCTGCTTCGTGGACATGGGCAGGAACACAAAGCAGCGTTGTGTTAAAAGCTCGCAGTCCGCAGTCAGGCAAGTGTGGTTATGAACCTTGGCTCTGTATCTTACCTGGGAGCCTCAGTTCTTTATCTATGAAATGGGAATAATACTACTACCTTATGAAGGCATTCAAGAAGCCTGAATGAATCATGAAGAATCCGATCTCATCCATAAATTGTTTAGCATGGCCACCAATATATAGTAATCACTGAATAACTGCTAGTAGCCAAAATGCATATTGCAGTTGAAGACTTGTGAAAACAGACCTTCGTCTCCACACCCCCCACATATTTTATCATTGAGGTCACTAACTGATGCATTATTGTCTCCATCAGCCCCAGACGGCTGATACGCAGAGTTAACACTGAAGGTGAAAAACTTTGGGATCTGATTAATGTTTTCATTGCACAGAGGAGGAAAAATAAGACACAGTGAAGTGTTGTGTCCAAGGTTTTGTGGAGCTAAGCCTAGAACCCAGATGCCCTCATCTCTAATCGAGTGTTCTTTTCACTCAAGAGCATTAACCCATCTCAGTTCTGCAATCTTTAGAACTGAGATTACAAGACAGCTCAGAGACAAAAAGTAAAAGAGAAAGGGTGGGTCATCATAGGCACCCGGGTAAAGACACTAGAACATTCTTGGGACCAGAGGAGGACATAAGTATCTAAGACATAGCCTGCCATGCCAACATCATCACACTTGGAGTTCCCTTAACCATGTCTCTCCTGCTCTCTGCCACCCAGAGACTTAGAAAGTAGGGACAAAAGGCCCCAAAACAGACAAGCATTCTGGATCTTTCAGGAAAGATGAATAATTATAGCTTTGTCAACAATATCTTAACCTTGTCTCTAATTACTTAGCATGTGACCTCAATTCTTATAATTCCTCTGTAGGCAGTCACATTAAAGTAAAAAGAATCATGGTATAATGAAAAGGTAAGCAAAAATTTTTTTCCATAAAGGGCCGGATAGTAAATATTTTTAAGCTTTGCAAGTCAGAATGCCTTTCTTGCAACTAGACAGCTCTGCTGTTGTAGTGCACAAGCAGCCATAGACTTTGCAAATGAGCAGTCAGGGTTGCGAGTCCATAAAACTTTATTTACAGAATAAGGTTGTAGGCTGGCTTTGACCCACAGACCAGAGTTTGCTAACCACTATTATGTAAAAAATATAGGCTTTGGCATCACAACATGTAACACATATTCTCATGGAGTCTTGCAGAAAACCAAGGGCACAGAGCAAAAGTCATTTTCCCTTGCCAACTCTTACCATCTCACCACCATATTTACCCAGATTTTTCAAGTAGGACCAGAACTTTTCATTTTTTGAGGGCTTTTCCTTAGCAGGAATGTGATCTCAGTGACAAGGACAGTTTTAATTAGGCAGTGCGACCTCAGCCCCTTAGAAAATCAGTTCAGCACCTGGAGAAAACTTCCATCATAGTTGCCAAGCACGGGGGCCCTACCTAGGGGTTTTGTCCCTGTTATAGTTTTCAACAGTCCAGAGTGGAATCAGAAAAAGACAGACAAGGTTGCCCCTTTTTCCATAGCCAACAATTTTTAATGTGGGGGTGGCTCCTTTGCTCTGAGAGTATGTCTTTTTATAAAGTGTTAAAATGTCTTTTTTTTTTAATTTATTTACTTTTTAAATACATTTGTCTCTGCCTCCCCCCCCAGCACTTTCCCTTGCCCCCTCCCTCTTTCCCTCCCTCAGCTCTTCCCCTTTGGTTTTGTCCATGAGTCCTTGCTATATGTTCCTTGACTTTCCCCTTCCCTTCCCTTTCCCTGCCCCCCCACCCTTCCCTCTTGTCTCTGTTGATTTCTTTTCCTTTCAGTGCTGCTGGTCATATTTTCCTTGCATCTTTGCATTGTTGGTTAGGTTCCGCTTATAGGTGAGATCATATGGTATTTGTCTTTCGCCCCCTGGCTTATTTCGCTTAGCATGATGCTCTCCAGTTCCATCCATGCTGTCGCGAAGTTTAGTAGTTCTTTTTTTCTTTCTGCTGTGTAGTAAATGTCCTTTCTTTTACAACATGAAGCTGATATGGATGGAAATTAAGTTGGTTTGCTTTTTGTCCAAGTTATTTTGTTTTGTTTTAATGATAGCAACAGGAAAAAATCAAAAGCTTCCGACTCTGTATGGGTCACTGAATTTTCATTTTGCAGTAAATTTCATCAATCCATGACATCCAAAATTGTGGGCACCATGGACTAGACCACTTGTTAGATCTCTTCTTATCTTGGCCACCACTGTGAATGATCAGAACACAAACTAATCCAAAACCAAACTCAGATCACAATGTAATGTTTCTGCAACCAGACTAAACAATAATGAACTTTTGGTAAAGAGTTTCCAGAATCTCCCTTGCGTAGATCTTAGCCTCCCTCCTGTGAGTGAACAAAGTGGGAATTAGTGATTCCATTTTGCAGATGAGTAGCTGAGGCCCATACAACCAATGAGGCTTGCCTAAAATCATCCAAGGAGTTGCCTGCAGAGCAGGAACCAGAATCCAAGGCTCTATTTCCCAGCAAGATGTGCGTCAGCCATAAATATCCCTGACCTGTTGTGTGTGGTCCCTGGCCTTCTCTTTCTATTAATGCAAGCCTGCTCTTCCCTTCACTTGGCCCTCTGCATACATGGTAGGAGAGTGAGGTGGAAAGCATGTAAGATCTGGACTCCAGAACTGACCTTCACTCCAGCACATGGTACCTCTGGGTCTCATCTGTAATGTAGCAATGTACTCAATGAACTGGAAAGTCGTTCCAGCTGTGACACTTTACAATAATTCTGTTGTTTAATATGTAAATATAAAAAAAAAAAAGTCTTACAATAATCTTGAGGAAATCTGCAGCCACAGTTTCTGCCCCCAGCAAGCCTGTCTTAAACAGGCACAAGCAGCAAATTTTCCCTTTAGAAAAGCCACTGCAAGATATTCCAGGCAGAGAGGAACCATCTTCCAAAAACTTCTAGGAGGACGCTCCAGAGGCAGAATGTGGTTTGTCACTGGAGCAGACAAGGACAGAAGTCAGGCACTTTCAGGGAGCCCTGTGCCACTGGCTGATGGACATTGGCCCCCATCAGCAGGAAGCCAGTAGCAGCTCGGAACCTGGGAAGCAGGGCCATGTCTGACCACGAAAGCAACCCAGCACAGCCTGACCATTAGCTGCAAGGAAACCACAGGAACCAAAGCCCTTTTTGTAGAGAAAGCGTTTCTCAGTCCCAAGACAAGCTTCCTCCTCCTGGCCAGGATGCTGGTCATCAGCAGCCATACACACTTGCTCCACTGTGCTTAGGACTCCAGGGCTCATCGGGACTGTTGGCCAGGAGAACCTTCCACCACACCCACCTCTTCTCATCTAGAAAATGGAGTTAATAAGAATTGCACAGAGCCAACTATGAGGCTGAAATGCAATAGCAAACCCAACCATCCTCTGCCCCCAAATGAAAGGGCTTCATCCACCCCTCCCCCCATACAATGAGGAATCTAGGAGGGCTGCAGGGAGAGTGAGGCTTGTGATGCTTCTCCTCACTGCTTGTTCCAATTTTCTGTTCCCACCATATTCTGAATCTTGCATGTGCTCATTTTATATGGCTCATTTGTCCAAACCACAGAATACAGACACCTCTGGCTTAATTTTCCCACAGTTCCTACAGTAACATTTGTGTATATCAACGTTTGCAGCAGGATTTAGGGTATGAGAGAAGCTGGTGGGCAGTGCACTCCTATGCAGAGGACAACGCAGCCTGAGAATTGCACCCCCTCTTCTCCTAAGGCTTCTTCCACTCCAGCCACTGGGCACTGCCTGAGGGACAGCTTTCCGCCCAGGGTCCCGCCCTCTGCCGTGCATGCTGACCCACTCTCCTCCCTGCCTATTTTATATCCTCCTTCTCCCCATTTCCACCCCTTATGCCCATACACACAACTTCCCCTCTTAAACTGCAGAAATTAAAATTCTACTGACTCTATTTTGCAGAAAGATTTTTGTCACCTTAGTCTCACTCCCAGGACTTCCCAACATCCCTACAACCAAATGGCAGTTGTTCCCTGCCCTCAGGGAACTCTGTAGACAAGTTTTAAAGCAGTTTTTCTGTTATTCCCTCACCTCATATGAATGAGGACCTGAGGATCTGGCAGATTGAAAATAATAAAGACTGGTATGCCAGGCATGGGGCTGAGGGCTTTGCGATTCCCTCATGCACTCCTCACAGGCCCAGGGGATATTATTACCTCTGTCTTATAGGAACAGAAACTGGTTCACAGAGAGGTTTAATGACTTGCCTACAATTGCACCGTTAACAAGCAGTGGAGCAAGACCTCAAAATCCAGGCTGACCTGCCTTGGAGCCCTTTTGCTCATCCAGGTGCTTAGTGAAACCTGGCCGGCCTTCCTTCCGGGGCCCCTGTCATTTCTCATGGCTGGGATCCTCCCAACACCTTCCTCGCTTCCTCAGTACCTGCTCGGGCAGCTGTCTGTTTTCCTGTCGCTGAAGCATGCTCGTTGTCACTGAACTCTGAGGCAGACAGGGCCATTAGGTTGGCCACCCACATGGGTCTGCAAGAGGTGGAGTGGTGGGGAGCATAAATGGCCCAGGACAGGGAATGTAGAGGCCTAATTTAAGCGCTAGCTTTGCAGCTGAAGAGTCATGAAATCTGGGATGATTCCTTCCCTCCTGCCAGTTAGAAGAGGTTTGTCTCTTCTGTGAGTGCCCTGTGCCCGTCATATCCAGAGGTTCCTAGAAGCCCTTAGGGTAGTGGATAGATCACATGGGTCCTGACAACTCCCTCCTTGCATTCCCCACCCTCACCTGAATTCAGCCTCCAGCTAAGGACAAGGTACAAAAGGCAGAGAACTGCGTTGAACTTTGGAATACCTACCCTCCAGCTCTGGGACTTGGAGCAACTCACCTCCCCTTACAGTGACTGGAACTTTCTGTTTTCTAAAATATCAGGAGTGATGGGGGCAAGCCAGATGGCCTGACCCTGGCCTGGACTTTGCTTTTTGGGGTATAACGTCCCAGGAATTAAGCAAATATCTCAATATTCTTTGATCTTTTTATCATTCTAACGATTTACAGATTCTGCATGGCTTGGCAGGCTACTCTCCTCCCCACTCTTGCAAAAAGAAAATGCAGGCATTAGTGAGATCAAGTGATGTTGGCTCTCCAATTGAATCCCGTGAACCCACTCCCAAAGAAACAGGAAAAGCTGCCCATTGAAGACAATGAAACTAAACCACTCAGGCTAGACACTCACCAATCCCCAGCTATCCCTGATGTCACATGGCTGTGATCCACATGGTTACAGCCCCACCAGGATCCTGCCCTGGCAGCAGAAGAGGCAGGTAGGGGAGCAGCAGTCCCCTTCCCTACAAAGACTGAAAACAGCAAATTTCTCTTCTATCAGCTGGATTGATCTGTATCTAGACAGCCCAACCAAGCAGATATTGTTGCTTTCTTTTCTTTTGCATAGCAAGAGGGGGTACCTACCTCTACTTAGGAGGCAAGTTGCTTTTCAGGTAGTCAGTCACAGGCCTCAGAGAGCCTATCTGCTTCTCCATTTACTTTAAACACACTCACTCCAAACCCTCTCTTAAACTGTCTTTTTCTTAAGGCAGAGCTAACTCCACAATAAAGAAAATAGAAAATGGGCCACCCAGAATAAACTGAAATAGAGTCCTGGGGAGAGCACCCAGAATGCTAAAGAATCTATACCTAATCCTCACCCACTGCCTTTGAGAGGGGCACTAGGGAGGAGCGGAGAGAGAGGAGGAGATAGAAGACAACAGGAGAGGGGAAGAAAGGGGAAAAAGTGTTCTGATCACTGAGAAACATTAAAATGTACACTTGAATTTAGGACATACAAATCACAAGTCTCTAAATCCAGAGACAATCCTCATCTTTCAAATACTTTGAGGAAGGAAAAAGGAAAGAAAGAGAAGTAGGGGAGGGAAAACAGGCCTATTCTTCAAATTGGCTTCATAATTTATTTCATCCAAGCCCTCTGGACACCAGGTGTGTTGGCTGAAATTTCTACAAGCCCAGCAGTGCAAGCCCTGAACCACAGAATGGGAGCCAACCACTCTTTAGTATACTTTGGGTAGTGGGTAAAAGCTCAGGGTTATTACACATTATCTCATTTAATCTTTCCAGCAGCTCTTCAAGGGAGGTTATTCTTATCCTCACTTTCAGGAGAATCCAAAGAGGCTGAGTGACTAGTAAGTGGCAGGAGAAGAATGCGCACCATACCGTTTTGATCCCTAGACTAACATTCTAAGTGTGCTGCCATACTTCTGCATCTAGAATAAGCTGGGAAGTGTTTTCAAAACCGTTATTTAAAATGTTAGCAGATTTTATCATAAGACTCCAGATTTACTTTGTCTTTTAGATTACAGACTTTTAAAAGTGCTTCTTAGATGCCCCCAATACTATCAATTCGACCTGCATTTAGTGTAAGTGAATTCCAAGGAAATACCCATAAGGTCAAATAGGTTTATCTTACAAACCTCAGCAAGTCAGGATTGAAAAAACTCCTCAATCCTCAGGAACTTTCAAGGGTTCAGATGAGCTCCAACTTGATCTCAATTTGTACTACTGATCACTTTCTATGTGCTTAACACTGAGCAGGGCAGGGAAGGTATCCCCTAAACCTGCTGTTTTTAAATCCAAGGCCATTTATCCTGGAGTTTTTCCATCACTAGATGGCCTGGTGGCATCAAGAAATAGGTTAAGTTAAATCCAGCTGAAATGACCCTTAACTTAGGTTAGGGGTTCACTTTGATTCCAAACTCTACTGACAATGGAGAAGATGCTCCCCTAGATGTCACTGCTGGGACTCTCCCGGATATTCCGCCAGCCGGACAGAATAAGAAGATAGGGCCAAGTAGATGCAGAGTTATTAGACAAATTCCTCTCCTTCCTGGGAGGATTAAAGTGTTTCATCAGATGGAGGGAGGTTTCTGCACACTTTTCTGGAAGTGTCAGATGGCCTCACACACTTATGTACACTGAGAGACTCTCACCCATCAGATAATGCCAGGAGCTTTGTTTTAGTGAGCATTTCATCAGCCAGATCACTCTGCTCAGCGGAAGCATTAGGCTGGGCCACTGTAACAACTAGGAAAAGAGGAGGAGGGGAGGAAGGAACTATCTACCATTTGCTGGCTGTCTCCTCTAAGGCACATGCTGCACTGGCCACTTGACATCCATCATCTCATTGCATCACAGGATCCATGCATTTTGGGTTGACTATTATCCCCATTTTATAAGTGCAGAAACTGAGGCTCAGTGAGAGGAAGTGACAGGTCTGAAGCTAAAAAGCCTTAACCAGAACCCAGGTGCTTGTTTTGAGATGCACCGTGTCTGTCTAGTCCTGATATCAACCTGGGAGGTGCCTGGCACTCAGACCACATACCATCTGGCTACAATGGCTGCTGTGGTTTGTTTTGCCACCTTCGGCATTGCTGCATCTTACATTCAGCCTGACGGCCCCTGACTGATGACTTGGCAGGCAGGGTTCAGCACATGGGCCTGAAGTCACCTTCTGGCATTTTTCCACAAGAGGGAGCCCAGAGGCTTGCTTTCCTAGCACCTCCCACTGTCTTGTTTTCATTCCAGTGTGGTAGCTGCAAAGCCACTTCTTCCTACATTTTACCATCTCTGCTCCATGAAAAGACAAAAAAACAGGGACAGTGCTTCAGGCTGAGAATGCTCTGAACCCAGTTCTGCTACTAACCTACTGTGGGATCTGGGCCATACCTTCAGCTCCTCTGGGTTCAGTCTCCCCACTCATAGAACTAGGATTGTGGTTAACTTGACATCTAATGCCCCTTCCAAGGCCTAACCTTATGAGATCTCAAAGTGGGGTCTAGTCTTCAGGTTGACATTATTCTGACTTCTAAAACACAATCCTTTCAACTACCTTAAGCAACATCTCTCTGTGCAACTGGCCAGGAGGGTTTCATACGGTACAGGTTTCTCTTCAGGTTGCACACACCCCTCCCCCGCCACCCCCAGGGTTGGGGGGAAAGCCTAAGAAAGTTCATGATCCTTCCAGAGGAGTCCAAAGCTTGGGAAAACAGTTTACAGATCTTTCGCATCTGAAGGCCTTGGTCCTCAGAAGAATCCACAAGAGTACCTGAGTTGTCTGAAAGATGGAATGCCCAACAGAGGGAGTAAGGAGCCCTGGACCCTGGTCCTGCCTCTGCCACTAACTCATGGGGTGACCTAGGACAAGCATGCCATGGGGGTAACATTAGGGAACACACGTATTAGCTAGTTACCAAGCCTGGGCCAGGTAACTTTGATTTCTATGAAGCATGGACATTCTTAGGGAACCAGGCTTTACATAACTGATTATCCCCAGAGCTGAAGTGTTCTGTTCTATTATGGCAGGTGTCTGGAGTCTAATATGAGAAGCTAGTCTCCTGGCTGGGGAAGAGCAACATGCCTACAAAGGCAGACAGCTGGAGCTAGGACTGACTCCCCCCTCGTCCCCCATCCCATAGCAGGCCTGGCAATATATAGCTGAGTCTACACAGCCTGCTAGAATAAGCGAGAAGGGCCTTTCTAGATCATCAAATCCACACTGCTCTTTATCTAGCTAGGGCCATGAGAGGCCAAAAAGGGGAAATTCCTAGTTTCAAACTCCCAGGCCTTCTACTTGGCCATGACTTCTTATTTTCCCCATGGAGTCTTCAGCTCTTCAAACTAACCCCTACCCTAGACTTTATGTTCACCTGGGAAATGAATGAAAAGGGAATGTTTTGCCTTCTGTGCTCCCAGCATTCAAAATTCAGGGACATTGCAGGATTCCAGCTGTACATAGCATTATATTGGTAAGTCACTCCTTCCTGTTTTCAGAACCAAAAAAGAAAGTCGTATCCTGAACTCACAGGGTGCTGAGGAGACACGAGACACATAAAACGTCCATCTAGCTTTTGACAAGAGCCACATGACCCCCAAAGCAGGCCGACGCCTCTTTGAACAGCACTTGACTGGTCGAATATTTGAAGTCCCAGTACTGTGACTTCCAGTGTAACCTGTGTGTTCCTAGTAAAGGTCCTTCGGTTGCCTCATCTGAGACATGGGGATGAGAGCAGGAGCAGCCATTAGTGGAGCCTATCAGCTCCTCAGACGTGCACTCGCAGCCCTCGCGTTCAGGGCCCGCAGAGCAGCCACCCGCCTCCCTGCCAACGGCCCTGACAGATGGCCAGGGCCACCTCCGGGCTTCCCTCCAGGTTCAACCACTCCCCTCATCCCGTCTGCAGCTCTTCCAGGGCCCTGGGGCCCAGCCCCATTCCTTAGCAATGTCATTTTTATAGGCAGTTGCCCATGTTTTTCCTTTCACTTGAAACCATTTAAGTGATTCTTTGAGAAAAATTAAAATATGCCACACCATTTGACTTCAGGAAGTGCAAAAGCTTCAAATACTTTTTTTTTCCCCATCCTTGGGTTTCTCAGAATTACAACTGAGGTCAACCCATTAACATGCAAAGACCAAAGAGAGAGAAAAAAAGAACCCGCTTCTGTGAGAGGCAAGCCCAAGCTTGTACTTTTATAGCCATCCGGTTACAGAAGCTCACCTGATGCAGCATGGTGTGAGCAGACCCCTGGCCTAGGAGCAGAGCCTGTCCTTGGGGTGACGTGTTGGCCTCAGGCCAGGGCACGGCACGAGTCTTGTCCTCTCATTAATCGAACCTAACCTGCAGGACCGATGGGAGAATGAGGCCAGGTGTATCCCAACCCAGGGGGCAAAGGCAAGCCAAGCATCTCCGTTTGCCTCACTCGTGCTTTAAAAACTTACCTGCTATCCACAGAAGGAGGAAGAAGAGGTGAACTAGATGATTCAAAGCAACAGATATCTGTGGAGCGTCTTCAGCACTGGGCAGCGGGGAATATATAAGCGATAGTCCCTTTTTGGTCTGGGGAGGAAAATAGGCAAACTGAGGGAAGGGTCAGAGAAGGCCTCTGGCAGGGGATGACAGCCAGCCTGTGTTTTAAAGGGGCCCAGTGAAGGGGAATTCCTAGTCAATGGCAAGTCAACATGGTGTGTTTGGGGGCACCAGAAGCCCCCAAATTCCAGTGGAGTAATGAGCAATCCACTCAGGCATTAAAGTCAGGCAGCCTGGGTTTGGATCTCCACTCTACCACTGACCAGCTGTGCGGATGAGAACAAGTCATGTGACCCTTTAAAACTCTTATTCCTTAGGCACAAGATAGAAATCATTATAATACATTTCTTGTGGGGATTAAGTAAAATAATGCATGTAACATACTTAGTAAAGTACCTAGAAAATAGCTATCACTCAAAATGTATTAGCTATTACTATTATTACAAGCACTACTACTGATTATTAGGACAGAGGTGAGGGATGAGAACGCAAGGGAACATGAAGGCCATGTGGAGGAGCTTGGCCCTGATCCTGCAGGCACACTGGCGTCAGAAAGGGGATTCCGGCAGAGAAGAGGTACAGCTAAACGTGCTTCCCTGTGATTCCTTCTGACTTGATGTTCCACATCCCACAAACAGGAGGCAGGGCCAGAGAGATCTCAACAGCCATCACGATGCAGAGTAAGCAGCCCTCAGTGTTTTGGCCCTGACTCTGAAACCAGAGGGCAACCTTGTCGAGGACTTGTGCTGCCAGTGTGTCACCATTCAGCCAAAAAGCAGAGATAGGAATTGGATTATAATTGCACGTTTGTTAATATCCGAGGCCAGCCATCTAAGAAGGTGGAGGATAAAAACCCTAATATCCCCCCTCCCTTGAACTTTCAGAAGCAAGCTTACGTAGGGGAAACATGGGAATTTGGGAGGGGGACATTCCTAGGGGGGCCTACATGGGGAGTCTGGCAGCATCTTCCCAAGCTCATTCCCTCTGCTCTGGTGTTCTCTCTCCACTCACATTAGTATTGCTTTCTTCCTCCAGATACCTGTAGCGTCCGGGCATCAAAGCTTTGTATTCTCTAGTTAGGTAGAAGAGGTATAATCCATTTGCTCTCAAGTGTCCTTGGTTAGGGAAAATAAAGTCTTGTGACTCATCAGCTGGCTCTAAGTTGCTCAAACTGTTTAGTCTTATCTAATTTTCTTGTCTAGGTTTCCCCATTCTACTCACTTACTATCCTAGTTTCTTACTATCTTGTCTCAATTTACACACCCCAAAACTGTGGGCTGTGGGCTAAAACAGGCAGGGCAAGAACGCTCATTGTAATATGAGTAAGAGATGGGTTCAGAAGCCTGGAAGCTGGCCTTCCAGCCCAAATCACCAAAGAGACCTTGGGATCAGAGTCCCTTTAAGGGGTGAGGGCAGGCAAGGGTGAAAACTGACCCCCTGCCTCTGATGAAGGTGCCCCTAGCAGCAAGCTTGTTCAGACAGCAGAGGGAACTCTTCACTTAACGTTCAACTATTCCAAGTCCAGTGCTGTGAAGAACCAAGAGGGATTTTCCCCAGCCTGGGAGGAGAGGGCATTGGGAAGACTGTGAGCCCAGCAAGTACTGTAAGCAAATGCATGGTGTATTGTTTTCAACGGGATCAGCCTATGGCTGCCTAGTGTCTGATGGACAGAATGAACAGTAATTGATGATGACATCATCCAAAAGACCTCAACGTCAGGTCATAGACCTACCAGTTTTACAGCTAGGGAAAGCAAGGCCCAAAGGAGAAAAGGAATTTGCCCAGAATAAGTTGAATTCATGAGGCATTGTAGGAAATGTGTAACTTGGTTATTTGCATACAAAGTAGTTACAAGAAGAAGAAGCTAAACCACCATCACCAGTGAGTGTATTTAATACAATATTTTTATATTTTAAGCCATAATGACATGAACATTGTCTTTTTTCCCCTGCTAAGAGAGTTCCTGATAGCAGGCTCCCTGCTTAAGCTTCTTTGATCCTATATCCTCTTACAGTTGAGCACAAGAATGTTTTTATCTCTACTGTCTGGCAAAACAGCCTCAAGGAGGAAACCTGGCCTCTGGAATCAATCAGACTTAGATGTGAATCTCAGCATTTCCAACCATTGCTTGACCTTGTACCATTGACCGTGTCTAGGCACCAGGGCTAACCTTGCAGAGTTATTCTGAAAATTAAATTAGCTGAAATATGTATAAGCACCCAGTTCAGTATTTTAATAATACCTCTCTTAAGGAGCTGCTTCAAAGATTAAGTGAGGTGAAATATGTAACAGGACAAGAATGGTACCTGGTACATACAGGAACCTGGGTCATATATGTCTTTGTCCCCCAACTTCCACAGCCTGGTAAAAGTCTGAGTAGAAACAATCCATTTTTTAAAATACAAGGGTACTTGATGGCAAAATGAGAAATAAACAGATTTCTGTGGTGAGAACCAAGGGAGGGGGGCAGGGGCTGGGTGGAGGTGGGCAAAGTGGTGGGGGGGAAGGAGGGACATCTGTAATAGAGCCAACAATTTAAAAAAAGAAAAGAAAAAATAAGCTATAGAAATCTAATGCATAGTATAATATAGTGAATATTGTACCATGAAGATGTAATGTGATAAATATTGCTTCAATGGCAATCATATCACAATATATAACTAAATCAAAATAACATGCAGTACACCTTAAATTTACAAAATGTAACATATCAAATTTATTAAATAAAACATGAATTAAAAAAAAATAAAAGGTAATAAACCACTTTAAAAAAATAAACAGATTTCCTTTGCCCCTAAATGGAAACAGCATGGGAATGGTCTCCACCAAAGGGCAGTGGAAAGATCTGGGGTCTCCCGTTCCCAGAGTAGAGATGTACAGTTAATGTGTGATTTCATTTTTAGGAAATTACTCAGAGGACATCTCACATATCCTGGAAAGGGCTCCATTCAAGAAGTCATGGGCCTACCTCCAAGGTCAGTAACCAAATCTAGGAACCCCAACTATCTGAAGGCCAATTCCTACAGCCTTTCTGAGACTCTTTTTTCTCTTGGAAAACTTTTTTTTTTTTAATTTATTATTGTTCAGTTACAGTTGTCCTGACTTTTCTCCCCGCTCTGAGACTTCTGAACCCAGAGGTCACAAGTAGAGGCCTCTGGTCAAATGTGACCTGCAGATGTGTTCTGTTTAGCCTGCAAGCCATCTTTTATAATGTGAATTAAAATGCCTTAGGGGAAAGAGAAGAGAGTTACTCTAGCCTCAGCCAGTTCACTGCATTCACTCCTTCTATTGACTACCTGCCCCCTGAAGGCATGTATGTCCCACCACCCCCTGTACCTCTCTCTGTTCAGCCCCCTCCAAGTTGCAGACGAAGTGCATAGTACCTTCCCTCATATAAGGGAAGCAGGCTCTTCATCTCTGCCTCTGTCAAGTTATTCACAAGGGGACCACAAAATTGCCCTGTCCCCAAACTGACAGCTTAATGAACAAGTCAGCACAGGGCCTATTTGCATATTACTGCAAGGAAAGAGCCCCCTTATAAATGAAATACTTAGAGCCACTTATACTGAGAAAGATGAGATATGGAGGAGAAGGCCAAGATTCTCTGAATAGCCATTCTGCTCATTTTAGAAATTCAATTTTGCAGTTAGATTAGTTTGCCCTCCTCAATTGAATTGCAAGGAGGTTTAAAGGGAAGGCATAGAGGCCATTAAAACTAACATGCCAGCTCCCCAGTTCTGAAAGGCACCCTGACATTCAGTGCTGGCTCACCTGTATTAGGGCCCAGAGAGACTTGGCTTCTGACATGAATATGTTGGCTTAAATAATCTGGGGTTTCCAACCTTTTGCGTGGCGTCTCTGGACCACACTGGAAGAAGAGTTGTCTTGGGCCACACATTAAATACATTGCAGCATATAATCACAAAAAAATCTCATAATGTTTTAAGTAAATTTACGATTTTGTGTTGGGCCACATACATAGCCATCCTGGGCTGCATGTGGCCTGTGGACCACAGGTTGGACACCCCTGGGAGGATCTGCTAACACTTTGCTTTTCTGTATATCTCAGCTTAGAAGAGCTCCTTAGTGTGCATGTAAGGGGTATCTACATTTATGTTTAGCTGCCTTTTCAAAAAGAGGAAGACATTTAAAAATTTGGATGATGAATGGTTAAAGGATGCATAGTATTGTGAAAGGGAACAGACTGAGATTCTCCTGGACATCTTGATGCCTAAATTGATTACTAATTGAACAAAAATAAATGTCCTACTTCTGGTATTTTGTGCAATGCCTACCAAATAGTAGTCCCCCCATGGATCAAGTACTCATTGATTGATTAAACAAGTGAACATGATAATCCAGAACTTGAGGGGACTACATCCAGGAGTTTGTAGTCTGAAAAGGCAAAGATATCGTAATAATAGAATAATATAATAATTAAATGTCAAGTAATTCTGCAGGAGGTAGAGAGAGGTCCAACACCCTGTGTGTTCTAACCCCCAGCTTTGAGCATTAGAGAAAAAGAAGAATTAAGCAGCACCTAGAAAGAGTAACACAGACAATATTTCAGATGGTTGGGACAGCAGACAATATTATACAAGACATAGGTCTGGAATGGGGAACCTTGAAAAAGATTTCACATTTCTTAGTCTGCACCTGACATCTGCCCCTTAATTGTTTTGTTTTTTCTTCTCTTTCCAGTATCAAAGCACATAAACAAAACCAAGTTGACATGGAACAAAGATGGCATCGTCCATGGAGTCAAACATCAGGACGGGAACCTGGTCATTCAGTTCCCAGGTTGGTACTTCATTATTTGCCAACTACAGTTTCATGTCAAATGCCCGGAACATTCTGTCGACCTAAAGTTGGAACTTCTCATCAACAAAGATGTCAAAAAGCAGACACTGGTGACAGTGTGTGAGTCTGGAGTGCAAACCAAAAAGATATACCAGAATCTCTTTCAGTTCCTGCTGCAGCACCTACAAGTCAACAGCACCATATCAGTCCAGGTGGATAAATTCCAGTATGTGGATACAAACACCTTCCCTCTTGAGAATGTGTTGTCCGTCTTCTTATACAGTAGTTCAGACTGAACCTTTTCTCCTGGCCTCTGTCATATAGCACTTCATCCATCCAAACACTTGGGCAAAAAGGAAACTCTAGAACAAGACTGAAATCACAAAGGGTGTTAAATAGTATGCTTCTCCTTCTGTCTCTTGGGAAGATACAGCTCCAGGGTTAAAAAGAAAATTTCAGACAGATGGCAGGGAAGCAGTATGGCGTGGTGGACAGAGCCCCACATGAGAATCAGAAGGGATGGCTTTACGCCCCAACCACTAACTCACAGTATGACCTGGAGCTATTCCTTTCCCATCCTGGGAACTCAGGATCCACATCTGAAGAATGAAAGGGCTGGATCAGAATCTCTCCAAAGTCTCTTCCATCTCCGAAGACCAGCCTCTCTCGTCACAGACCTGTGAACTAAGATTCCAGACAGTGCTCTGGAAGCCCCCAGGCAAAGGGAAGGCCCTCACACCAGTATAAAACCAATAGTACTATTAGCTTTTGGCTGCCTGTCACCTCCACAGAGTCAGAATTTGGAGACAACGTTCAGGGCACCTATCCAAATGGTATGAATTATAGGACCTATTAATGTGTATAAAAACAAAAAACAAAAAACAGAAACTGCCAAACTGACCATCCCGAATCTAAGAGGCCTTCTGGGTATTTGGAAAACTGTCTGACCAGGTTCGACTCCATTCTAGTTAAGGGGAACAATAACTCAACAACAGACGGTTTTTGGTGTTTGTCAGGAAAGTACTGTGCATTCAGCCAACTCTCAGATCAGTGTGCAGTGGTCCAAACGGTGTGGTTATTTGGTCAGGGCATAGCTTCTGCCATCTCCCTCATGATCTCATTCTGTTCCCTGTTCAAACACCTCTCAGAAATCCATTTCTGGGCAGGGTTCGTAAGGCCCCAAAAAGTTGTTGATAGACAATGATGATCCTAAAAATGGTGAAAAGGACTCCTGAGCAAAGCCAGATTTCACTCGCTACATCAGCCTTGACAGCTGCCCATCATCTTTGAAGGAACATCCTATTGTTTGAAAAGGCCATTGGACTAGAAGCCAACACTCCTGGGGTTATGCTTCAGAAACAAAAGGGACCTTTAACTCTATGCAAAAGAGTGAAAGGAAATTTGCATTTTTCTCAGGAAGGGGGAGAGAAAAGAAAGGATTAGGAATTCAGGAAAGTTTGTCAGAGAAAGATTAGAAAAGATTTAAAAGAAGGGGAAAAAATCAGCAGTGGTGGTATGGATGAGAGGAACTTGGGAGAACAGAAATGACTGAAATTTTAAGTGAGTAGCTGAGCAACATGATCTATTGACTGCTCCTAGGTCAATGAATTATTCAGTAAAGTCTACATTTCTCTTCAATGCTTCCTGTGAGTAGATTCTTTGGGAACAAGACGCATTGGAAGAGGTGTTGAACTCCACAAGCCAAGTAGTATGTGGTAAAAACATAGGCAGGTTTGTAGGACGCAAAGCTAGAGAATAAGGAGGCTTCTCGCATTTGAGTTATACCCTAACTCTGCAGGACAAATGAATCTTACCTTAAACAAACTCATGCATTCTTGAAAATGTATCTGCAAACCAAGCATATGTAAACTAAGCAAATTTTTTAACCTTTCTCATTCCAACTTGAGAAAGATTCCATTTTCACTTTTCACCAGCCATCCTCCAAGCAGAGGTGCCTGACTTGGACATAGTGAGTGGTTCCCAGTCAGGCTCTATCAAGAGAATAGCTGAAGGCACAGGGGGTTCTGCATTGACAGGAATCTTGTAGCAAGACCTAAGAGCAAGAGAATAATCTTTAGTCACTCACCTAATAGTTAAATAGGGAGTGGACCACCTAGGAAGTTCAAAACTAAAGTTACTCTCTGAGGGATAATCAGCCCCTGGACATGCTGTGAGCAAATAACACCATCTTTGCAAGTAAAATAAATGATTTTTTAACTGGGGAGTCAGGCCACCTGCAACACATGCCTCTTTGGTAAAAACTCAAGTGCTCTTCCTTCCACCCCCTAATACACACGCACACAGTATACTTGTACAACTTACAGAAGAGGGTGAATTGATGAAAAGTAACAAGCCAATGTAGACTAAATAAATGTATTGCTGCCCTTGGAAAAATTAATACCATTGATTTATTCCCACACAAGGACAAAGCCTTTCGTTAAGAGGATAATCGGTCTATGTCATCTCTGGAAAGATCCTGAGAGATCAGCTAAGCCGATGTTTGAATGGAAGCCCATTGCAAGGCAGGGACTTGAGGAGTCTTCACCCATGACTAGCAGCAGAGCTAGGATGTGAGCCCACCCTCCTGGCTCTTGTCTCCACAATTTCCCACCGGGCGTTATGGGTCTCCTTCTGCAGCTTATCTCTAACTCCTCAGGTCACATGTTCAAGCCCCGCACTGAAGCAGTCCCTGGAGCTCAGGGTTTTCCTCAAGTGCTCTGCCTTGCCCCCACTTCAGTCACTCCAGGATCATCTTTCTAACGTGAGACACAGATGGTCTGTAGATTCAATACACAGTTCAGATCTCAGGGAAAGATCAGAGTCCCATGATATAAAAGTTGTCTCTCTCTCTCTCAGAAACTGAAGAAATATGTAAGGCTGTTATTTTTTCCAATAAAAAAATTAAAAACTTGTTTTAATTTGAAATTATGTGTATATGTGTTAATGCATATATGTGTGTACACATCTGTATATGTATATAAGTATGTGCACATGTATGCATTATACACATACATGTATTATATACGTGTGTGTGTGTACTTTCTTTAGTAATTGTTTTAAGGGTCATCGGCTTAATCTGGGGTCAGGGGAGGAAGCCTGATTCTTGCTCCAGTCATTACAAAATTTGTATTTACTTGTATTTATTTTTAATTATAAAAAGAACAGAAAATAATATTTCTTCCATGCCTCACCAGCTTATTTAATAACCATTAATATTTTGCTATATCTGTCTCTGCTTTTTAAAAATAAAATAATACATATAGAACAAAAGTCTCATTCCTCTATCCACGTCCCTACACCTTCCCCAGAGAATAATTATTGCCTGGAAGTTTGTGTACCCCCTTTATTTGCATAAACTTACACTTGTTCTCCCATAAAATTATATAGCAGAGTTTACAGTAGATTTCAAAATTTCAATAAACAATACCATACTTTATATAACATTTTGTGAATTGAGCGTTTTCATGTAATGGTAAGTTTTTGAGATTTATGCAGATTGATACATAGTAGTTCTAACTCATTCGTTTAACTGCTATATGCTAATATTTCATTATTTAAATACCCCACAATTTGCCCATTCTTCTATGGATGAACATTTACTTTGCCTCCTGATTTTGCTGCAATGAGCACATCTTCCTGCACAGATTCCCACCACTTGTTGCCATTTTTCTACACAACAAAAATACTCTTTAAAAACTATAAATAGAGTAGTTCCCCCTTTATCCACAAGGAATACATTCCAAGACTTCCAGTGGATGCTTGAAACGACAGATTGTATCAAACCCTATATATACTGTGTTTTCCTATACATATTCCCATACCTCTTAACTTAAAAAATAAAAGAACTTACGGGCTTCTCTATGACATATCGAAATTGCCAACATCACTACTCTTGCATTTTGGGGCTATTATGACATAAAAGAACGGTGACTTGAATACAAGCACTATGATACCGTGACAGTCGATCTGATAACTGAGATGGCTACTATGTGATTCATGGGCAGGGAGCGTGTAGGGTCTGGATACGATGGACAAAGAGATAAGTCATGTCTCCAGTGGGAGCTGCGTAGCATGAGATTTCATCACAGTCCTCAGAACAGCCTGCAATTCGACACTTATGAATTGTTTATTTCTGGAACTTTCCATGTAATATTTTCAGGCCACGGTTGACTGTGGGTAAGTGAAAGCACACAAAGTGGAACCATGTATAAGGGAGAATCCTGTAGTAGCCTGAAGCTACTGAGTCAACCGTGGCTAGTGAGATTAGAGCCCTCTGTGTGGTCACAGCTCATGAGCCAGAGCTTTGGAATCTGAACCAGCTCTTTCCACCCTTCTTAAGCACTTCTCTGCCTGTGCACCCACTCCGCACATGTCATGAGTGCCCAGGTAGTACCTGGCCCCGTGCCAGGTGCCAGTTTATGAGCCAGTGTGGTATGTGCCATGGCTCTACCAGGCTGCTGCAAAATCAAGGCTAGTTAGCATGTATTTGGAACATGCCTTTCCAGAGCACTCTGGGGCTTCCCCAGATCCAGCTCTCTTTCTGGAGAGTATGTGAAAAATGCCAGAGTGAAGGAAGGACAAGCACAACCCCTGTAGGATATCTCTGCCTCAGATGAAATGCCTGTGTTCTCTCAGGTCTGTTCCAGACCTCTTTCTCTTGACACTCCATACTTTCTCCCTTGATGACTTAACTCCCATGGCTTCAAATGACATCTTCTTGTCAATGATTATATAATCCAGACATCCAGCCTTGATTTTCTCCTAAAACCCAGCCCTATATATTCAGTAGACTCTTGGTTCTATCCATTAGTTCTCTCTGAGCCCTTGCAACGGAAGACTAGCACTTGATGTCTAGCGCAGTAACTTTTGAGGTTTGGTGGGGGGTTTTTAACCATGACACAGAGGGAAAAATGTTTTACTTTGCAAACAAGGATGCATACACACACACAAACACGCATGCATGCATGCACACACAACCCAAGAGAAAAGTTTTATTACATTGAGTTGCCCTTACTATTTGCAAATAAGAAAAAAAAAATCTTGTTGTGACCACTTGAATTGATTTTAAGATGCTTTTGTGAGTCAGAACTCACAATCTGCAAAATACTGTTCCTGTGTGAACTTCCCTCCTCCAGGAGTTGGAAAACTAAAGATACACTTCCCTTATTCTCTTGTGGCTTGGGCTCTATGGTAGTTTCATCTAAGATAGAAAAGATTTGGGGAGGCTTGTCCCTTCCACCACTGGCCTAGCTGTGGAGGCATTTGGTGTTTCTGCAGCTGCTTTTGCAGAGGTTCCCATGTTTAGACACTAGCCTAGTAGGCGTGGCAAGTCTGGGTGTACGGAGAGGAGCATCCCTGCTGCTGAAATGGTCTGTTGCAGATTTCCATTGGTCCTAGAACTGGCAGTAGTAGCAGCTTCCTGATTGTAGTGGTTTCCGGTTTGAAACAGCAGTGTGGTGGCTCCTGAGGGGGAAGCTTCCTGGTGCAAGATTATTGAAGAGATAGCAGCCCAGTTCCTAAGAGAAAGGGTTGGGGTTGCTCCTGAAAGCTCAAGCTGAATTCTGTTTCCTCAGCTCTCTTGACAATTCTGTAAGCCATTTAATACCCTGTGATAAATGCCTTCCTGCTAAGCAAGCTAGGGTGAAGTTTGTTCTCTGCAACTGATCCCTGATGGATAGTCTCAGCATGTACCAAACCTCACGATACCCCAACTTGTCACCATTCCTGTGTTCTAAATCCCAAAGCCTACGTGAGTCTTGCAGGCCCGTTCTTTCCTATTTCCTATCCACTCCACATCTGTCCAATTCATCTAATTCTCTAGTCCCAGCCACCGTCCTCCCACTTGCATCCATTCACTCCTATCTCCTTCCAATTCGCATCCTTGGCTCTCGTCTTTCCCCTCACAAATCCCATCTCCAAATAGCAGTAACAACTCTCCACCGTTCTTGGGCTTGGTAGCAATAATCATTTACCTGGCTCTCACATGTTATGCACTTTACATGTCCTCACTCATTTAATCTTCAGAACAACCCTATGAAGTAGACTTCATTATCCCCACTCAGCAGACAATGACATCAAGACTTGGAGGCACGGGTAGCATGGCCAGCATCACACAGCCAGTGGGTGGTAGAGCTAGGATTCAGGCCCTGAGGTATGAACATCCACATTCCAACATTCCCTGCTCCGATCACTGCAAATCCAGCCTTCCTAAAATGTAAGGTCTAATCCAGCTCCCTCTCCATCTAGAGCCTGCCGTTCTCTCTGGCTTCATGCCACCTTCCACCCACAGATCACATTGAACTTCTTCCAATCCCTCAAACCTTCTGTGTTCAGCCATGCCACCAGGTGTTTGCAGATGTTCTTCCTTCTGCCTGGAATACTCGTTTCACCCATTTTTGCCTGGTTACCACCTATCATGGTCTGATCTCCTCAGAGAAATCTTCCTGACTCTGCTGACTTCACCTAACTCCCTCCGGCCTTCTTCCATACTTGTTCCACCCTTACGTGCATAACACTGTCCTGCTCACTCCTGGTTCTCGCTGTAGTTTCTCTTCAACATCCAAACTCCTCAAGGGCAGCGACCCTATCTTATTCAGCACTGGGCCCTCACAGCCCAGCACAGATCCTGGGACAAAACATTCATTCACTGACTAACTTCTTAAATAAATAATCAAAGAAAATCTCTTTAAACACAGGCCTAATTCTACGGAAAAGATAGCAAATAAGCCATCTCCCCACAAAGGAATAGAAACTCCTTACAAAAATATGAAAATGTAAATTGAAAACAATCTTTTTTCTTCAAAAGGTTTTTTAGCACTCAGGAGAATAAGGATGCAGATTAAAGAAAGCGGAAATTTTCAGAAAACAACATCCACTAGTGCCATCTGAGAATTTGAAAAAAGACAAACTTTCACTTAGTTTATTGAACCCCTTATGAGACAGGTGTAGTATATCCTCTGTATAATTCATCTCTATTCCTACTCCTATGAGATAGCCAGATGCTAATCTATTCCTTTTGTAGGTGGGAATGCTCACCAGAGAGTTTAAATCAAATTTTAGTGCATCTTACAATCAACTTAAACGCTTCTCTAAATATTCAGGGCACACCTCAGGCCAATTAAGTTTGAATCTCTAGGATTAGAACTCTGGTGTCAGGATGACTTTAACCTCCCAAACTTGAAGCTAAGTTTGAGAGTCAGTGGTTTTAAACCCTTGCTATCCAAATCGTGTCCTAGACCAGCAGCCCAGAATCTCACACCTGTGCAGACCTATTAAACAGAACCTCCATTTCAGTAAAATCCGCAAGAGACTCACAGATACCTACACCCTATGAAAGCTCAGCCTGGATTCGGTTTCCTCAGTCCTCTTGACAATTCTATAAGCCATTTAATTTTTGAGGAACACTGTTTTTGACTTTCCCTGTGAAGTGGAGAAGGCTGCACTGCATCCATTATGCTTCCCAAGCTGACTTGGGAGACAGATTCTCCCTCTCTTCTGCTGCTTATGCAAGTATGAGGAGTCAGACACTACCAAGAGCAACTTCAAGTTACCATGACAGTATTCGTTTGTGATTATCATCACTGAGTTTTTTAAATAGCTTTTGGTCCAGTTCTCTCCCTTGCAAACCTTAGGCAAGATCTGTAACAAGGTACTGGCCAATATGTTGAAAGCTTGGAATACAGTACAGAGTGGGTTATATGCTGTCCCTATGGCCAAGGAAAGAGAGAAAAAACAAGTCTGGGGGCAGTAGATGGGAAAGACCATTTGGAAACTTGAGTTTGAATCCTAGCTCAGGTAATTGCTAGCATTAGGATCTTGATGAGCCAAAGACATCCTCTAAGCTTCCATTTCCACAGCTATAAAATGAGAAGCATAATCTGTCCCAAAGCTGTGAGGAAAACAAACCCAATAAGCTTGAAATGTATACAAATGATATTCAGTGTCCTCAAAAGAGTCTAACTGTGGGAAAAGGAGCAGGAAAACAAATCAAGAGCAAATTTAAGAGGAATGAAGTTTCCACAAACTCAATGAATCCCACTCACTCCTGCATCCTGAAAAACCAGCCAAAGGCATACATAATCCAATGCCCATGGCATGCTGTCATACTTTCGGAAAAACTGGCCTGGTAAAGCCAACTGAATATTGGGAGATGAAGTACTGGGGATCCCTTTCCTGTCTCCTCCACAGCAACACTGGTCACATTGGAGTGTTGGTGTTTTCGTGTCTTTTTTCCACTTAGAATGGGCCGCTTAGGCGAGAATCTGCCTTTGAACCCCAACGCTCAGGTCCATGTGTGGCACTAAGTTAACACTCAGGAAGCCTGTAGATATCACTCACAGCAAGACAGGGAATTACCAGCTTGGGGTGTCAGTGCAGCTAGTTGAGAACATGCTGAACTGCAGTCCCCTCCACCTTTCACCCCCAGAAGGCTGCAAGTGAAAACTACCTGAGGTATTTCGCCGTTGCATTGCCTGTGCTGCTGGTACAGATGACATCACTGCCGAGACCTCTGACTTTGCCTTCTGCTCTCACACTAGTTTCATTTTTACCAGCTGGCCTGATGCACTCAGCATCAGGTGCAGAAGAAGTCAAAGAAAGAAAGGCCACAAACCGTCATGGGATTGACACACCAAGACAAGAGAACAAGAGCGTGCGCATAAGGAGGCTGAGTTTCCACTGCCAAAGCAACATCCATACACTCAAACAGACAGCCCTCAATTGTATCTGACTTTCACCTGTTCCTCCTTCATTAACTGTGGCGTGTTTATTTAAAGAGCTTTATATTATATAAATCTATATAATTGCTAACACTTACTGAATGCTTGCTTACCAGGTTCCAGACATCATATTGAAGCCTTCAAATGCTGGTCTATTCTCACTATCCATTATGAGAAAGACTGTTTATTCCCATGTTACAGATGAGGAAACACAGCCTTAAGGAAATGCATAAGCAAAAAATTGGTAGTTACAGAATAGTCATGGCAATGTGAAGCACAGCATAGGGAATATAGTCAATAATATTGTAATAACTATGTATGATGTCAAATTGGTACTAGATTTATTGGGGTGATCACTTAGTAAGTTATATAATGTCTAATCACCAGGTTATACACCTGAAATTAATATAATATTGTATGTCAACTGTAATTGAAAAGTAAAAAATTATTTTTTAAAAAAGAAATGCAAAAGCATGTACAACTTTAAGCAGCTTGGAGCCAGAATATAAATGCTTGAAGTCTGACTTCACAGCCACATCCCTGAGGACCCTGCACTGCTCTGCTGTGAAGCCACCTGATTGCACATGTTGCTTCCTTGGTCTACAAGACTCTTGCCCTCCCATCTCAGCTTGGTTAACTGACCTCATTCATAAGATTTTGTTATTTCTCAAGAAGCATTCCCAGGCTAAGTTAGGCATCCAGCCCAGGCCTTGATGTCCTTATCTCTAAACAGTCATCAGCCTGTACTAGAATTGTATGATTGCGTGTTTAACTCCCTTGCTAGACTGTGTACTTCATGATAAGAACAATATTTATACGTAGTGCACTTCTCCCTCCAGTGTCTACAACATAAAGTGATTCTTGCTTCTGAATGATATTGGCATGGCCTCCCATCATTCACACCCTACTCTAGACTCTGGAGAGGACACTGCTACCTTGAGGCCATAACTCTACTAGCCCGAGCCTTTATGCTTGCTGCCCCAGAAATGCTGGCTGCTTCTCCTCTTGGTTACTGTCACAACTTAGTGGAAAATCATAGACTTAATGATACCAATCATTCTAGGCGGAATTCCAAATTTAGCCAGGAAGCACCTCATCTCCACAGCCAAAATGACCAAGACCTTTCCATGGCTTAGAATCTTGGTCCAACTCTTCCTGGCCCCAGAGACAAAAGAAGTGTGACCATCCCAAACCCAAAGTGCGAACTCATTTCCTGCCCAGAATTAACCACTTCCCAAAAAGAATGACTGTGTGAATATTAAGTCCCTTCAGGGGAAAACCCCACCTCCACCTACAGGGCTGTCATCTTACCCTATGATCCCAACTTGACAGTCATCCAACTGTCCATTATTGGTATCCTACCCGAAGTTTATGTGACTCATTCTTATCAACTACCACCTTGCTGCTCTAGGACAATTCTTAACACACATTGGGCATGTGATGTGCATTTGTTGAATAAATGAAAGATTGAATGAATACCATCTTGGAGATCTACATAGTATTTTTTAATTTTATTTTTCAATTACAGTTTACATTCAATATTACTTTGTATTAGTTCTAAGTGTACAGCATAGCAGTTAGACAATCATCTACTTTACAAAGTGTTCTCCTGATATTTCCAGTACCATAATATGAGTATGGCACCTACCATACATATGTTATTCCCTCAGGTATACTTTACATCCCCATGACTATTTTGCAACTACCAATTTGTACTTCTTAATCCCTTCACCTTTTTCACCAGTTCCCTACCTCCCTCCCCTGTGGCAATATCAGTCTGTTCTCTGTGAGCATAGTACTTAAGAGTTTACAAAACTATTCTTTCAAGTGACAGATGAGGGAATGAAGGGGTTCAGTTAGCTGGTAAGGAGAACAGCTGGGTGCACCTGGTATTCTATTTCTTGTCCAGACTACACTATATTCCGGGATCAGCAAACTACAGCCTCTGGGGCCTCTACATATTTTGGGAAATAATGTTTTATTAGAACACAGCTCCATCCACTCATTGACACATAGTCTATGGCTGCTTTTCACTTCAATGACTACCAGTTGAGTAGTTGTGCCAGGAAGTAAGAGTCTCTATGGCCTGCAAAGCCTAAAATATTTACTATTTGTCCCTTTATAGAACAGGTTTGCCAAATCCTGCTATATGTTAATGGTGACTCAATATATGTTAAAGTATACCATATTTTGTCATGTATAACACATACCTATGTTTTGTGTGCATTATACACAGTATTATAATATCTGTGGTATGTAATCATGATACCCATGTATAATGCACATCCTCATTTTTCCATCAAATATTCTGGCAAAAAAGTGTGCACTATACATGGCAAAATACAATATATGCTTACATACCACATACGCATCTTCAATTCACCTACAGAGAGAATGATCTGGCTACTGCCTCTGCCTAAACTTCTCAATATTGTCAGCTGTGAGAAGGGAGTGTCAATTGTGATAGAACTGAGTATAGAACATACCTGTAGATGGGAGGGGGTTGGAAGGATGGGTGAAAAAGGGAAGGAATTAAGATGTACAAATTGCCAGTTATTAAAACAGTCACAGGGACATAAAGTACAGCATAAGAAATACAGTCAATAATGTTGTAATTGTATGGGGTCAGATGGGTACTAGACTTAACAGGATGATCACTCCCTAAGGTATACAGAAATGTCTAATCACTATGTTGTACAGCTGAAACGAATATAATTCTGCATGTCAACCGTAATTTAAAAATAAATTTTAAAAAGAGCATGTCTGTGAGTACTGAGTTCTATGAAAGAATGTATGGGCTTTGACCATGGTAGTATCTATCCTAACAAAGAAGAACTGACCTCAGAGGCAAATCCACCAAACGCAGTGAGCAGGAACAGCTTGCAGTAAGAAGGGACAGAAGAACCACAGAAAACAGATTATTTTAAAATCACAATGTAGTTTGGGGATGAAAGTCCTACACGCCCTTATAATGACACAATTCAGTTCAATCTTAATATCATGGCTGACTGACACTGAAACACTTTTCTTGCATCATCATTATTATTATTTAATCCTGATCACTTGAATTAGAAAAAAGCTGCCAGGACCTTTCTAAGCTCAGAAGTTCTTTCTAAGCTCTTTGAAAAAAAGAGTTTTTTGTAATTAAAAAAGACATATTAATAGACCTTTCTATTATATAAAAACACATAAAAGAATGGGTTCTAAATAAAGGAGATTTTTAGATGTGAGGATTTGCACTTCTCTATAATAATGAAAAGGTTTTAAGTGGAAATGATTTTTTTCTAAAATACAAATTTGGGATGTATTGCTCCAGGAAAATTATTGTTTGCTCTTAGATATGTATGGTTTGGTTTTTTTTTTTTTTTCCAATTAGCTACTCAGGGGAGTTTAGAAACAGTGCCTGCTTGGTAGCTCAAGGGATATGAAAATGTATCTTTCATTTTTACTAGTAAGGGGGACTTAATGAATTCTATGTGAACTATGGAGTCTCATATATGGCTATTTTCCAGAATAAATTATCCAGCTTTCCAGAAATATACTATCAAGCATGGGGTTGTGTTCAAACATGGGGACAAACCCAACATGGTGGATGGTAGAATATTGTAAGTGTCCAGTAAAGACAGGGTATCATTATTTTCCCTCTTTGAATCATATGGTAGGTACTTATGAAATATTTGAACAGAAGCTGAAATTGTTAACTGCAGAGAAACTTCATTTCTTTAATATGAACTTTTCTCCCTTCTTTCCTTTCGACTCAAACCGGCCTCAACCCGCACCCTGACTCCCCACCTTCTTCTTTCTTGCACATCTACTCACTAAATCATTAAATCCTCAGGACTAGGTGGTTCTGGTCAGCATTAAATAATCCTAGGAACATACTTTCAGGTCTGCTGACCCAAAGACAGAATTTCAGTCAAACTAGAGATAAAATCTAGGCCTCAGCTATGTTTCAGCTTTAGACCCAGAAAAGCGGAACAACTCCACCGACAACACACCCTTGTAAAACCAGACAGAGCAACACCATGGTTGACATCAGGATCAGATGCAATGATCAACTACCTGCTTACCCTAGCACTAACCAATCATTAGAGATTATGACCATAACCATGACCCTAACTCCCTTAGTCTCCTCTATACCCCATCCCCTAGAAACCATTAGAGAACCAGGTCTTGAAGCAGTAGCTCACTTGTGACTCTGTGTTTGGCACCACTTCTTTAAATAAACCTTTATTCTCTTTGCTGAAAACTCTTGCTGGTGTTTGATTGGGCATTGATACATATGGGAAAACAAGCTCCTGTAAGTTGGAGGATGTAGCTTAGTTTGGGGGCCCATTTGTTCGTGTCTCAGATTTAGACAAATTTGCCTGTCACAGAATCACTGAATCCTGGACAAGAACAGGGGTCCCCCAAGAGGAAGATAAAGAGAGCCTTGGAGAGGAACATGTCCGTTGTATTCTTCCCAACTAAGTCACTCCACCATTCCTGTGGCAGAATCAACACAAGAACATGGAGAGACATGGAGTTATGCTAACTGAGCTTCCTTCATGTGAAAGAAACATTCAAAAAAGATGTTCCTCACTAACCCCCATTATTCTTTTAAATATTTCACACTAAGAAACAAAAGTAATATATTTACCCAAAGCCTACAGTTAAAATCATATTCAGTGGGAAAATATTGAGTGTTTGCCTTCTTGGTTGGTAACAAGATAAGGATGTCCATTGTAACCACTTCTGTGCAACACTGCACTGCAAGCCCTAGCCGGAGCTACAAGGAAAGAAAGAGAAATAAATTGTACAAAGAGAAGAAAAGAAGTAAAACTGTCTTTATTAATAGATGATACAAATATTATATTTTAAAAATTACATAGGGTCTACAAACAAATTTATAAGGTTGTCACATACAAAGTCAATATATACAAATCAATTATATATCTGTATACTACCAACAAACAATTAGAAGACAAAACTCAAAAAATACAACATGAACAGCAGCACCTCAGAATAGTGAATACCTAGGAGAAACTCTAAAGGAAGATGTAAAAGAACTCTAGACTAAAAATTATAAAATACTGTGTTTGAGGTGGCTGAGTGGTTAAGGTGATGGACTGCTAAAAATTATAAAATACTGCTAAAAGAAATTAAAGACATACAGAGGGCACAGAGACATATGATGGCTCAGCATTACTAGCCATCAGAGAGATGCAAATTAAAACCACAATGAGATACCACTTCACACCAGAGATATCAATAATTAGAGATATCAATAATTGTGTGAAGTGGCTGTTATAAAGAAATCAACAAACAACAAGTGCTGTTAAGGTTGTAGAGAAAAGGGGACCCTAGTACATTGTTGGTGGGAATGCAGACTGGAGCAGCCACTGTGGAAAACAGCATGGAATTTCCTCAAAAAACTAAAAATGGAACTGCCTTTTGACCCAACAATTCCACTGCTGGGATTATACCCTAAGAGTCCTGAAACACCAGTTCCGAAGAACCTATGCACCCCAGTGTTCACAGCACCGCTATTTATAATAGCCAAGTGCTGGAAACAGCCTAAATGCCCATCAGTAAATAAGTGGGTCAAAAATTGGTACATTTACACAATGGAGTACTTACTGTGCAGCAGAAAGAAAGAACTCCTATTCTTCACAAAAGCATGGATGGAACTGGAGAGCATGATGTAAATGAAATAAGCCAGGCAGTGAAAGACAAATACCATATGATCTCACCTATAAATAGAACCTAATCAACAAAACAACCAACCAACCAAAATATAACCAGAGACATAGAAATAAAGAACAAACTGACAGTAACCAGAGGGGAGAGGAAATGGGGAAAAGGAGGGGAAGGGTCATCAAGGAACAGGTACAAAGGACCCATGGACGAAGACAGCCGGGGGTGGGGAGAGGATTGAATGTGGGAGGTGTGGGTGGGTGGAGGGCAGAGTGATGGGGGGAAATCGGGACAAGTATAATTGAACAACAATTAAAAAAATGTCAAGAATAAAATTTTCCTTACATCCTTTAAAAAAAAGAAATTAAATGCCTAAACAAACAGATACTTCAGGTATAAAATTGGAAGACTCAATCTATTATGATACAAATTCTCCCCAAATTAATCTATGGAATGAAAGTTATTCTAATTAAAATCCCTGTAGGTATTTCGTGTGTGAAAATTGACAAAATGATTATAAAATTTATTTGAAAATGCAAAGAACCTAAAATAGAAAAAATAGCTTCAAAGAAAATGAGCAAGTAGCAAAACTTACACTATCAGATTTAAATTTACTATAAAGTTAAGACAATCAAAGCAGTATGGTCTAGTAACACACACATGATTATTTGAATAGTGACAAATACTTCAGTGGAGAGACAATGTTCTACCTAATAAATGATGCTGGAACAAATGTGTGAAAAATGTACTTTTACCCCTACCTTGCACACACATAAAAATTTATTTGAGGTGGACCATTGACCTAAATATAAATAATGAAACAATATAACTACTGCAATAAAATATAGGAGGATATTTTCATAATCTTGAGGTAGACAAAAATGTATTCTACAAAAATGCAGGATATGAAATACACAACTATAATGAATGATAAATTAATATTCATTTAAATTAAGACTTTCTATTCATCAAAACATACCATTATGAAAGTGAATAGGAAAGGCATAGATTTTAGAAAGATGTTTACTACATATATATGACAAATGAGTCACATCCTCAATATGAATAAAAACACCTATATATCAATCAAATGGGCAAAAGAATTGAACAGAACTTCAAAAAAGAGAATACCCATGTGGCCAATAAGGATATGAAAAGGTGTTCAGTATCAAAAGTAGTCAGGAAAATGGAAATTAAAACCACAATGAGATACCACATGCACCAGAACTGCTAAAATTAAAATGACTGACAATATCAAGTGTCAGTGAGGATGTGAAGCAACTAGAAATCTGATAAATTGCTGGGGGAAGTGAAAATGGTACAATCACTTTGGAAAACTATTTGGCAATATTCATTAAAGCTAAACATATGCTTGCCTTATGGTCCAACCATTCTACTCCTAGGCATTATTTCTGAGAGAACTGAGGTCATACGAGATCTGTCCAGACGGTATATAGCCATGTAATATGAAAAAGAGACATTTATTGAAGAAGATACAAGACTCAAGAAACATTGTACACAGGACAATGATGCCTCAGTCCCCTTCAAAGTGGGCACCTTGGGACCTCACACTGCTCTCCCAATCATCATCAGCTGCCCTGTTGTACTTTCCTGAATCTCCTCAACAATCAAAATCTCTTCCCTTTCAAAGGTGAGTTTAGTTTGGGGAAAGGTCAAAAGTCGCAGGGCACCAAATCTGGGCTGTAGTGGGGCTGAGTCACCTGGGTGATTTGATGTTTCTCAAAAAACAACTCTGCATGAGCTATGATGCATAAGCAGGTACATCGTCATGATGAAGCTGCCAATCATCAGTTGCCCATAGCTGCGGCCTTCTGAATCATCCAAATAGTTTCCATGGAGGAATATTCAAGCTTAACGCAAAATTTGATGCAAATTCATTGCTTTATTTGCTCAGTCATTTTTAATGCAACGCCCACACAGCACACATGCTCACTCAATGGCATCTACTGCCCCCACTGACTAGTAAAGTAAAGTCATCATTGTTCACACATGCCCATTCCAGTCCACAGTCCTTGGCTGCTGGGTTTCATCAATGTTATGTAAACTGTTCTCGTTATGTCAATAGCTGGACTTTTTCCAGACAGGCCTCATATATCCACAAAAATACAGGCAGAAGAATGCAGCAGCTTTATTAATAATAGTCCTAAAGTGCAAACAACTCAAATGTCCATCAACAGAAGAATGGATAAATACATAGTGGCATACTCATGCAATGAAATACTAAGCAGCAACAACAAGGGACAACCCACACACAATAATAGGAATAAATTTTAAAGACATTTTGCTATGCTTTCACTAGCCATGGGTACTACCAATCTTTATTATTTTTGCTAATATAAAGGGGATTAGATAACATTTTATTTGACATTTTTAAAATAATAACGTATCTCTTCTGAAACTGCCAATGCTTTATAAATAGTTTAGAGAAGACTTGTGTTTTGAAAAAAGAGTTGGGATTGGTTCAGGTTTTGTGTGTAGTTCCCCTCCTTATCCATAGGGGATACATTCCAAAACCCCCAGCGGATGCCTGAAACTGAGGTTAGTATCAAAGCCTGGTCAGCTACAACTTGTCAGGAAATGTGGCAACAGCTTCTTCATCAGTAGACAGAGCCTCTCTAGTAATTTTTATATCTTTCAATCCAAACCTATTCCTGGGCCTGTGGAGCCATCCCTCACTTGCAGTAAACAGCATGGGTGTCACTCCCCTCAGGGGATCCCTTGCTGAAGCCTCCGAACAGGTCCAGTGCCCTCTGGTGCAACACGTTGCTGTCAGTCAGAGCATGTTTTCTGCTCATGCCTTCCGCCCTCAAATTTAAGGCCTTTTCTAGCTTAACTAAGCACTTAACCACTTGCTGTGGCCATAACTTTTGCAGTTTGAGGATGTGACAGCAACGTTAGCACAAATTTCTTTTTTCTTCTTCACAATTTCATTCTTACTGTAGATCTCAGCATACGATTTTTTTTTTCTTTCCTTAAGTAAAGAACCTTCACCTTTTCACTTGAAAGAAGCACATTACAGCTTCTCTTTGACATGTCTGAATTGTCAGCATCCCTGCTCCTGCCCTTTGGAGCCACTGTGAAGTAAAATAAGGGTGACTTGAACACAAGAACTGCAACACTGAGACAGTTGCTCTAATAACCAGAACAGCTACTAAGTGACTAATGAGCAGAAGGCGTGGAGAACGTGGAGAAAATGAACAAAGGGGTAGTTCACATCCCCAGCAAGATGGAGCAGATTGCTCGAAATTTGATAGTATCATAGACTTCCCACAAAGTAAAACTTTTGAATTGCTTCTTTCTGGAATCTTCCATTTAATATTTCTGTACCATGATCAACCACAGGTAACTAAAACTGTGGAAAGTAAACCACAGATAAGAGGTGACTGGTGTACAAGAATTCACTGCCCTAAGAGAGTCTGCCCTGCTCTCAGCCTTTGCTCACAGAAACAGTTCTGGCTTCTTAAGCATAAGAAGCCGCATTCTGTACCCAAATCATCACCCTCTGGCCTTAGGAGATTTGACCAAGGATAGGACACCCCTGATGGAGTGTACAGAATGCTCAGATGTCTGTGAACTAGTTTGGCGTCTGCAGGGACATCAGAGAGTAAGTGGATGCACATCTCCATGCTGCTTTGTATATCTCCTAATCTAACCCAATTCCTCCCAGCAAACCCTTCCACTGCAACCTGGAAATCTGGAAATCCTAGTCTGGAACATCCATAAATCATCACTTTTCTTGGTAAGTTCTTTTCACCTTTTTGCCATAGTTGGGATCTAGCTGTTCTCCGAGGCACCATTTTTCCCATGGCCCTCTCAAGGCGGAGGTGCTTTGTTCTCTCTATCCCACAGCACAGTCTTGAGATAAAGTGGGTGCCCTCCTTGCTCCCCATTGCTTCTTCCACACCCTTACTCCCCCCTACTCTTATAAAACATTCAGGCTCTCATGCACTCACAGCTTTTCCTTGTTGCTGTTATCTACTGATCGCCTGACCACTCCCTTATCCCTAGAGACCTGAGCTCCTGGCTCAGTTTTCCCCTTTATCCCAACATCTGTATTATTCTCACTAGTCCCAACATCCACACAAGGGGCCATCCAGCACCCTGGTGTCTCAGCTCCTTCATCTTTGGCTCCACTCTCCCTCAGCTACCCACTCCTGCAGTCACATCCTGGATCTCCCCACCAACAGAAACTATGTCACCTATGAAATACCAACTTAAACATCACACACTATGCCCATCAATGTCATGCAAACTGTTCTCTGCCCATCACCTCCCATCATTCCCATCATGTGCTCCAGAACAGCCCTTCACCACTCCCACCACCATAATTCTTTGACCTTATTCTTCAATCTCTATCATTTTTTCCACCATCCCTGACTTCACTTCCCTTCTTGACCATCCTAGATTTCATGAGCACTCATTTTAAGTACTGTCTGGAAAATCCCCTTTCCCACAGCCCACTTTATCATTCTTGCCTGAAATACACCAGCTCTGTGGCTGCCTCAAGCTGCTGTATGCTGCTGGAGAAAATGATCACACAACTGAGCTGACAGTGTTCACGTTAACACAAAGTTGCAATTATCAGTGGGCTCTCACATCTGCCCAGAGAGCTGACCGTCTTTCTCTCTCAGGCTCACTTCACCACTCACCAAGGTAACTCTTCTCTCTCCACGCCTCTCACACCTCCTCCATCCACCGTGTCAGTTGATGACCTTGCCTCATACTCAGTGGACAAAAATACATGTGACCAGAAGCAAACTCCCTCAACTTCTCACCACCCATGCTCAAGCCCACAGTATCTATAGTCATTTTCTTTCTTTCTTTTCTTAACCTACCATGATGTAGAAAATGTCCTCAGGCCTCATAAAAGCCAGCCCTCCTCTTGGCTCTGAATCCTAACCCACGGAGTCATCCTTGCCTTCTGAAGGACCTCACTTCCTTAGTTATGCCATTTCCTGGAATATGATTAGTCTCCCCCTGTCTCAACTAAATAATTCCCATCAATAAGCAAACAATCTCTAGTGTCTGCTCTTACCGAAAAGACGTCTTGACCCCTGCCATGCCGACAGCATTCCTCTATCCCTATTCATAGCCAAAATTGACAAGAGTTATCTACACATAGTATTTCCAAGTCCTTTCCATTATTGCTCTTTTTCACTTAATGTATTGTTCTAGAAAATTTGAAAATACAGAGGAAGAGTTGGATATTTATCTGAATATGTATTTTTAAATGAATTAAAAGCACACATGAAATCCATGACAGAGGCTGTTCCTATAATGGGGCTATTAGAATAAAACTGGAAATGTGGGACAAAGAGGACTTTACCTTCAACCTTTAACTCTCAATAGTCCCTGTTCTGGCTTCCACCCCCACCACCCAACAAAAACTGCTCATGTTAAGATCAACAATCAATAACCTCCATGTTTTTCAATCCAATGGACATCTCTTTGTCCTCATCTTACTCAAACTCTCAGCATTTGTCAGAGTTTACTACTCCCTCCCTGGCATATGCTTTCTTCAGCTTCCATAACACCACAATCACCCAGTGCCTTCTCCCAACTCAGTGAGACATCTTTCTCCCTGATATTTCAAAGGTAAAACGTCCAGAATTTCTTATTATCACATCTTCTATTCCCTGCCTGCCTCCCCTGAGACTTCCTCAGTAAGTGTTAGCGCATCAATTCGACTGCTTGAACCAGAAACCACTCTTTCAGTACTAACCAACATCTGGTGAACAGCTAAAAAGGTCTCATATTTTTCCTCTTTTCTCTGTTTCTGCTATCAGCGCTGCAACCTAAACCATCATTCTCACATGGATTCTTAAACAGATTCCAGCCCGTCTTCACCTCTTCCTTGTTAGCTCTTCCCACCCCTGATTCCTGATGCATTATTCTCCATCCATGAAAAAGAATATTCTTAAAAATGAAATTGTATTAGTTTATTGGTCTCTCTCATCTGCTTTCTCTTCCCCCTCCCTCCTCCTCCTCCTCCTCTTCTTTTTTTTTTCTCTCTCTCTCTTCCCCCCACCCCCTTACTCTGTTATTAAATTTGGAAACCCCAGAAGTGAACTCAACATTGATACATAGCCAGAGAACCATAAATACTGGTTACATGAATCCATGAAATGGAACAATCAGGAAATTCTAATCTTCTTAAATACAGGCACAGTGAGCTGAGAAGGTTATAATAGAGCCAGAAATCAAAGCACACAGGTAAAGGAAGGTAAAATAACAACAATGAAGTAGTAGACAATAAGAAAATGAGAAAGTCATCTGAATTAGAAAGTATTTGGTATAGTGCCTGACCCTTAATAGGCATGCTTATTATTAAACAGAAATTGGTGGTGGTGGTTGAAACAGTGGCAGTAGTTAATTCATGTTCTAGGAAGGTTCTGAAACTTCTGGTGCCCAAATGATAAGCCTGTCTTTTAGGGGTCTAGCTGTGTATCTGTAATTCTATTCTTCCTTATTCCTATGTGTATCCCCACCACCGGCTAAGAGATCTTTTGAGTTCCCTGGAGTTTGGTTGTCCATTCAAGTACTACTCTACTATTATCTCCTGAGTTGACCTGGGAGAGTGCCTGTTCTTGTAACTGGAAAAGTAACATAGTAACAGAGTCTGTATGGTCCCTCCCAAGGTTAGTGTTCTGTCTTGTTTGCAGCTCTGTCCCTGGTGCCGGTACAGAGAAGGAGACTGAAAATATATATTGAGATGGATTCAACTGACCAGAATCCTCCAAGGAATTAATTAATTATTTTTTAAAAAAATAATTTCCTCCTTTTTCTGAAAATAAAAGAGGAAATAAATTCTGGTGAAGTCTATTTTACAGCTAATAGAGCTTTAGCAATGTTATTCAAATGTAAAGTCAGTTTTAGAGCATTCCTTGACCTAAACTCCAGATAACTTAATGGTACATATGTCAGGGTGCTCCATACATGTGACTGCATGCTGTACCATAATGGGAGGCTTTTTCTAGAAGGAACTAGTATCACCCATCACATACCAGGAAAGTTGACCTGCCCACAGAATCTTTCATTGCTACCTTCTAAATGGGGCCTTAATCACCTATTGCTATTGTTTTATAAAGGAGGAGGCTGGAGTTCCTAAAACTAAACCAAGGGATGCCAACCAAAACAAGGCAAATGTAATGAGTTAGACTTTTCAGTTCTCTATCCTCCAAATTTCTATCCTATACCCCATGGACTCTCAACCATGTAGCCAAACATTGTATGGAACCAGTGTGATGAACTGGAAGCAACACAGGCATTAGAGCCAGAATTCTGATCATTTATCTACTGTTTGGATTTGAACAAGTCATTTAATCTTGGTGAGTTTGTTTAATCATCTGCTAAATGGGTACAATTATGCCAACCTTGCACTGTGTTTGAAAGGATTAGAGATATAGGCAATCCCCTGCTACTTGGCTCACAGTAGACATTCAGTACTCACAGCAATTAGATATCATTGTACACTGGTAGATTTCTTTCTCTAACTTGACTATAAGATCTCCAGTACAATGTAGTTTTTATCTTCCTCTTTTCTTTATTTTCTACATTGTAAGAGCTCAATAGCTAGATGTGAATCATAGCTACCATATTGGATAGCCCAGGTCAACGTTATTTTTCTTTGAATAAATCATTGGGGTATTTTAGGTTTAAAATACGGTAAATTTTATTCCATAGTTGCTTCAAAAAAAAAAATATATATATATATGGTTTCAATATACTTCTACTAGAAATATATTATAAATTATGCTCATACCCTCTTTAACTTTGTATCCACTGGGTCTGCCAAAGTTCCAAAAAATAAGTTTGATGTCAGGGTGTTTTTTTATGAATAGTTTGCTTTCTGTATTTTAGTGTTATGTTCACTGGTACATAACTACTCATGACAGTATATTCTATTATGGATTACACTTACCATCACTATAAAAGTTTCTTTTCTGACCTGTTTAAGATATTTTGCCTTGAATTCTGCTTTCCTAATATTAATACTAAGATCCCTCAGGATTCTTTTGGGTTGCTTTGGTCTGTGTACGTTTGCCAGTCTTACAATTTCAATTCTCCATGTCTCTTTACTTTAAATCTGTTCTCTGAATCACTTTGGTGAGCTCAGTAGTGAATATGTGGGCCTAGAGATTCTGATTAAAGATTCTTCACTCTTTTAGAGCCACAGTGTCTATTGAGCCTTAAGGAACCATAAAGTTCCTTAGCATAGTCTTCTTAATAACATTAATTCCCTACATACTTATAGCACACTGCAGCCTGAAAAATTACTTTCTTATCTATTTTCCCCTTAACCTTCACAACCACCTTTGAAGTATAAAAAGCAGATATTGTCACTCATAGTGATTCTGAATCCAAGGTAGTGCACGCTGCTGAAGTATTATAGTCCTGAGTATAAATTAACTCACATACTTCTAGGACAAACAAACTAACCCAATGGAAGGAAAGGGGCTCAGGCAAACATACAGATCAGGGAATAGAGTAATTCTTGAGGAGTTGTACCTTTTGTCTTTCATGTTAAGTATAAAGGTGTACCTATTATTCATTTAGAAAGCATTTATTGACTACTCTGTACAGGTATACCAGACACTACATTACACATTTGGAATACGAAGTTGAGTAAGACAATCTCTGCTCTGTGACACTTACAACATGGTTTAGAAATTCTCAAATTTGGCTGATCCTCAAAATTAACTAGAAAAAATTTTACATTGCAGACACGCTCTCCATGCACATTAAAAAATCAAAGGGCTAGAACCCAGAAATCTGTATGTTTTAAAGGTCCATAGTCCAAGATTGAGTTGAGAACACTGGGCATTCAAGGAAAATTATAAACTATTGGCACACTTAGCAATTCTTGCAATGTTTTTGTTCATACCATCTTACTTAAGTCTCACAGGGAAACAATAAGCCAGGAGTTTCACTTTATAAATGTGAAAATAGAGAAGTAAAGTGTTGTTACAAATTCACAACCAGTGAATAACAAAGTTGAGCCTGGACTGAAATTCATTTCTCTAAGTCCTGTCCTCTTTACTCCACCCACACTGGATGAAATCAAAAGGAGGAGTGACAGTAGATAAATAAAGAGCATGAGGAGAGAGGGAGATTCCTATTCTTATCAGAAGGAGTTTGGCCAAGAGCCTAACACAGTGTCTAGATTATAATAGGAGCTTAATAAATGTTTTCAACTGAATTAAATTGAACCAAAGCTCCTGTGCCCACTACCAATGGGAAAAGGCCAAACAAGGTTAATGCTGTAACTCCCCAAGCCCAGAATCCAAGACCTGGGATAATGATAATGCCCAACCAATCAATCAGTGTTCACCAATGCCAAACAGGCCACATTAATATGTTACATTAAATATTATATGTGTGTATCTGTTTTAAATTTTATACACACACATACACACAAAATTTAATCCTCACAACTTTATGAGGTTCAAACCATTATTAATTCTATTTTCTAGGTGAGAAAATGGCAACAGAGAAGTTACTTTACCCAAGGTCACAAAACTAACAAGTGTTGGAGGCAGGATTAGAAGGCAGCTAGTCCTAGCCCAGGGATCATGTTTTTAACCATTTCAACCATATAGCAGGTCTGTATAATCTTGGATTTCTAGACTTTGGCCATTTTCATAGTAAGAATTAAATAATGACAGTTGGGGGTCCATAATTTTATTTTTCAGTTGTACTACATTCTCCACAGTCCCAGAATCATTGCTTAGCCAGGAAAATCACATTCACCACATCCCCTTCGCCTTGGACTGATTTCGGCACACATCAGTCTATTTAATGTGCATGGCCAGGGTTCTATGTATGCATGGCATGGAATCTCTGCTTTTCTATCTCAGGGTTTTCTCCAAAACCATGGAAGCCTGCTTATCCCTACTTTATGTGCAGCCAGGTGCTTTAAGGTCATTGGTGCTCGCAGAGGCAACCCAGATGAGGATTGGAGTTGATGAATAGATGCTCAATGATCAGTACCGATATGAGAGACAATTGTGAGGCACGTTTCTCATCATTACGGCCACTTATATTTGGGGCCAGATAATTCTTTGCTGCTGGGGATTGTCCTGTGTATCGCAGAATGTTTAGCAGCATCCTGGATGCCAGTAGCACCTCCCAGTTGTGACAACCAAAAATGTCTCCAAGCAATACCAAATGCCACAGAGAGAAAAAAAATATCAATCTTGGTTGAAAACCACTGAACTACATGGACTGACAGAGGGTCACCAAATGGATTGAGCTTCAACTTCCCACAAGAGTGACCAGTTCAATGGTCAATATTTATTGGCTTTTCTCCTTTTTCTTCCTTCTATTTCCTGGCATCACCACCTAAACAAGCTTCTCACCTAAATCCTTGCCTTGGGCTTTGCTTTCAAAGGAACCCAAACTCAGATATTAGACTATTAGCAATTATCCTTTAATTATAGAAAAAATATCCACCTGTGGAAATTTATTTTATTAACCTCCTAAATGTAAAGAAAAGACTCACAGACAGATCCTCCTGCCTCACGGGAGACCTGTAGACCACACTTCCAGAACCTCAGCCTGGATGACAACACTGAGCAAGAGGAAACTTGCTGGAGTTCTCTCACATTTCAGTAAGTGGATGAGTCATGCCACATATCACAAATTGTAGCCTCTAGGACCTTATGTGCAGATGCCTTGGGTCAGGAGCAGTGACTCATCTTTGACTTTTCTGTATCAGGATCTCTGAGAGGGAGGTCTGAACATGCGTGTTTTTAGTAAAACTCCCTTAGGTATTCCTGATATATGGAACTGCACATTTGTTCCAGCCTGCCCACTCACAGGTAGATTGTTAGTGAGGCAGATGGGACAAGAGACCCACCCAAGGGCCCATGGAGAATAGAGGCTGAAGAAGCCACAGCAGCTGTCTTGCAGCTGTAAACTCCTTGTTATCACAGCTGCATTCCAAGTGACTGGGGCTGGGAAGACAGAGATGGAGGAGAGGAAAGGAAAACCTTAACTGCTGTTCTGCTCTGGGAAGCTGCCTGAGACAGACCCCAAATGTGCTTTGATTCATGCCAATGGTTTGCCCAGAAAGTTCTTGCTCAATAAATGGAGGTCATAAAACACGGCTCTGGGGGTGGGGTGGGGGGCAGTTTCTCACCCAAAGGACTGCTCTCCTTCCCAAATTTTGGACTCTGCTTCTGCCTTCATTGGGCAACATAAACTACTGGTAATTTTTCAGCTTTGAATCTTACCATCCAGATACATTATTTGTTCTTTCATTCATTAACACTTGGTTCCATAAAAGAAAAAAAAATTGCTTCTTCTTTTGTTTAGGTGAACCAGACCAGAATAACTATAAAATGGAAAAAGAATAAAAATGCATTAACAAAACTAAGTTAGAGCAATACAATGGGATGCACCAAAGAAAGGAGAAAATATCCATTGGGACCAAGTTATAAGGGAAAAATCATATAGCTAATTTTTATTGAGACCATAAATATATTATTTAATCTACTTCTCAGAATAACTTCACAAGACAGGTATTATTAGTATTAGTATTATTCCTATTTTATAAATAAAAAATAATCCCATAGAGAATAATTTATAAGCTCAAGATCATACAACCCAGCATGAGCTGAGCTAGTAAGGTCAACTTCAGACCCTTCTTTTCTTCAGAGTTCAGATATGCTTTCCTGAATGCTAAGACTGTTCTCCAAGTTCCTGCACAGATCCTGCTCAACTTGACTGCATAACAAGTATAGTTCTTTCTAGCTGCAACTGAACCTTTCACTTATATATACTAGGTGTCCTTTGTTTAAGAAAATGCCAGAACAATGTCATAATAAAGCTTCATATTCTTGTAAAAGCTCAAGCTGGAAGGGCTAAACAGATTAAAGTACACCCTTCTTTGAAGGGACAGGAAACTGAAGCCCAGACTGAGCAAGGGGCTTACCGGAGGGCACACAGCAAGCCAGTGGCAGAAGCAGCTCAAGGTTTGAGTCTCTGGTACCCAGTCGAGGTTACATGAGGAAGAGCAGAGAGAGAGAAAAAAAAAAGCGGTAAAGCCATGTGGCCTCTCAAATGTTTCCTTATTTCTGTGACCTCCGCAAACTTGGCATCCATGATTTCATAAATGGAAAAATACACTCTCCCCAGTAAACATATAACTGATTTTCCTGTGAGGCTAACAGCACATGCTTTGTATTTGCTCAGAAAGTTCTCGGGAACAAGGAGAGCTCTGGTGGGATTGTGTTTCTCAGCCTCCTCCCAAGGTTTTTAGTGAAGCAGGGCCAGGAGAATTATTTCCCACTTGGCCTCAGTGGGCTGTTCTTAAAATTTGCTGTGACCTAAACAGATATCGACAGCCCAAATATTCTTTTTTCTTCCTCAAAGGCAAGTTATGTCACTTCCCTGTCTCCAGCACCACCAATAATCACATCTCCCTATCTTGAAAGACTGTATTCTCAGCACCTTGAAACTAGAAAAACACTGTTAATGGAGTCAGATGTGACTTTCCCAGCCCATTCTGGGGCTATGGAGAATATGGTACAACTGAAGGATAATTATGGACCAAAATCTCTCCTAATGTAATTCTAATTATTGTTAGTTTATCTTTAGTTTTATCATTTTGTTGTTATTAGGTTAGGTCTCTGCAAGCAGGGCCTGAGCAATGGTAAATTTTTAAGTCTCCCAATGAGGCTTCCAGGTTGGAATCACTGGTAATGGGTTAAGTTATGTTACCCAAACTTGCCTATATTTATTTTTAATTTTTGAATTGTTTGTTCTGTACCTGTGATATATTGCATTGGTATTTTAATAGAGACTGTGTTGAATCTATAAATTGCTTTGGGTAGTATGGACATTATGATAGTTAATTCTTCCAATCCATGAACATGGTATATGCTTCCATTTATTTATCTGCCTTAATTTCTTTCTTCAATGTTCTGTAGTTTCCTGAGTACAGGTCTTTCACATCCTTGGTTAAGTTTATTCCTAGGTACTTTATTTTTCTTGTTGCTATAGCAAATGGGATTTTTCTCCTGATTCCTGATTCCTGATTCTGATATGTAATTGTTTTAGTACAAAAATGCCTTCGATTTCTGATTATTGACTTTGTATGCTGCTGTTTTACCAAATTCACTTATTAGGTCAAGGAGTTTTTTGGTGGAGTCTATGGGGTTTTCTATGTACACTATCATGTCATCTGCAAACAATGACAGTTTTACTTCCCCTTTTCCAATTTGGATGCCTTTTATTTCTTTTTCTTGTCTGATTGCTGTGGCTAGGACTTCCAATACTCTATGTTGAATAGAAGTGGTGAAAGCAGAAAACCTTGTCTTGTTCCCAATCTTAGTGGGAAAGCTTTTAGTTTTTGCCCATTGAGTATGATGTTGGCTGCAGGTTTTTCATATATGGCCTTTATTATGTGGAGGTATGCCCCCTTGACTCCCACTTTGCTGAGTGTTTTTATCATAAATGGATGCTGTATTTTAGCAAATGCTTTTTCTGCATCTATTGATATGATCATGTGATTTTTGTCCTTCCTTTTGTTTCATGATGTATTACATTTATTGATTTGCAAATATTGAACCACCCTTGCATCCCTGGGATAAATCCCACTTGATCATGCTGGATGATCTCTTTAATGTATTGCTGGATGCAGTTTGCCAGTATTTTGTTGAGGATTTTAGCATCTATGTTCATCAGCAATATTGGCCTGTAATTTTCTTTCTTTGTTGTGTCTTTATCTGGTTTTGGGATTAGGATGATGCTGGCCTCATAAGAAGAGTTTAGGAGTCTTCCCTCTTCTTGGATTTTTTTTGAATAGTCTGAGAAGGACAGGGGTTAGCTCTTCCTTACGTGTTTTGTAAAATTGTCCTGTGAAACCGTCCAGTCCAGGGCTTTTGTGTGTCAGGAGTTTTTTGATTACTGCTTCAATTTCACCAGCTGTTACTGGTCTGCTCAGGCTTTCTGCTGCTTCTTCATTCAGGGTTAGAAGGTTATAAATATGTTCTAGAAATTTGTCCATTTCATTAAGGTTTTCAAATTTCTTGGCATATAACTGTTCATAGTAATTTCTTACAATCCTTTGTATTTCTGTGTATCAGTTGTTATTTCTCCTCTTTCATTTTTAATGTTATTTCTTTGGGTCCTCTCCTTTTTTTTCTTGATGAGTCTGCTGAAAGACTTGTCAATTTTGTTTATCTTTTCAAAGAACCAGCTCCTGGATTTGTTGATCCTTTGAATTGTTCTTTTAGTCTCTATGTCATTCAATTCTGCTCTGATATTGAATATGTCCTTCCTTCTACTTGCTCTGGGCTTTGTTTGTTGTTGTTTCTCCAGTTCTTAAAGCTGTAGGGTTAGGTCATTTATTTGAAATGTTTCTATCTTTTTTAGGTAGGCCTGAATTGCTATGAACTTCCCTCTCAGGACTGCCTTCGCTGTGTCCCTTAGGGTTTGGACTGTTGTGTGTTCACTTTCATTTGTTTCCAGAAACTTTTTGATTTCTTCTTTGTTCTCATTATTGACCCATTCATTGTTTAATAGCATGCTATTCTGTCTCCATGAGTGTGATTGTTTTTTGAGTTTTTTCTTTGAGTTTGGTTTCTAGTTTTAAGCCCTTGTGGTCTGAGAAAATGTTTGTTATGATTTCAATTTTCTTGAATTTGAGGCTTGTTTTGTGTCCTATCATGTGACCTATGCTTGAAAATGTTCCATGTGCACTTGAAAAGAATGTGTATTTTGCATCTTTGGGATGAAAGGTTCTATATATATCTGTTAAGTCCATTTGATCTAATGCATCGTTCAGTTCCACAATATATTTATTGATATTTTGTTTGGGAGATCTATTCATTGTTGACAGTGGGATGTTAAAATACCCTACTATCAGTGTGTTGCTGTCTATATCTTTCTTGAAGTCTTCCAAGATTTTCCTTTTATATTTGGGTGCTTCTATGTTGGCTGCATATAGGTTTACAATGTTTATGTCTTCTTGATGGATTCCTTTGAGTATTATGAAGTGTCCTTCTGAGTCTCTTTTTATGGTCTTTGTTTTGAAATCTATTTTGTCTGATATAAGTATTGCTACCCTGGCTTTTTTTTCCTCTCCATTTGCTTGGAATATTTTTTTCCATCCTTTTACTTTCTGTCTGTGTAGGTCTTTTGTTCTGAGGTGGGTCTCTTGTAGGCAGCATATGTATGGGTCATGTTTTCTTATCCATTCAGCCAGCCTATGTCTTTTGATTGGAGCATTTAACCCATTTACATTTAAAGTTATTACTGATAGATACTTACTCATTTCTTTTCCCTTTGTACCTCCATTCCTCTCTTTCTTACTTTTTTTCTTTATCTTCTTAAAACAGTCCCTTTAGCATATCTTGCAATGCTGGTTTGGGGGAGGTGTATTCTTTTAGCCTTCTTCTGTCTGAGAAACTCCTTATTTTGCCTTCCATTTTAATTGAGAGCCTTGCTGGGTAGAGTAGTCTTGGTTGCAGGCCTTTGCTTTTCATGACTTGGAATATTTCTTGTATATTCCCTTCTAGCTTGCAGGGTTTCTGTTGAGAAGTCGCTGCTACCCCTATCAGGGCTCCCTTGTATGTTACTACCTGTTTCTCCCTTGGTGCCTTTAGGATTCTCTCTTTGTCTTTGATATTTGCCATTTTAATGATGATGTGTCTTGGAGTGGGCCTCATTGGGTTCCTCTTGAATGGGACCCTCTGTGCTTCCTGGACTTGTGTGACTTTTGCTCTCCTCAAATTAGGGAAGTTTTCCATCATTACTTTTTCAAACAAGTTCTCTATCCCTTCCTCTTCTTCTCCTCCTTCTGGTGTCCCTATTATATGGGTACTATTATGTTTCAGGTTGTCCTGAATTTCCCTAAATGCCTCTTCATTCTTTTTTAATCTTTTTTCATTTTCTTGCTCTTTCTGGGAGCTTTTTTCCCCCTTGTCCTCCAGCTCACTGAGTCAATCCTCTGCTTCATCTAGCCTGCTTTTGATGCCTTCCACTGTGTTCTTCAATTCAGAAATTGTATTCTTCATTTCCTCTTGCCTCTTATTAATAGTTTCTATGTTCTTTTTCATGCTGATACACTTTACAGTAAGTTCCTTATAGTTTCCCTGTAGTTTTTTGTAATTCTCTCTGAGCTCACTAAGCTCATTGAGTTTCCTTAGAACCATTGTTTGGAACTCACTATCTGATAGTTTACTTGCTTCTATTTCATTTAGTTCTCTTTCTCGGGATTCTGCCTTTCTCTTTGATTGGGGCGGGGGGGAGGGTGTTTCTTTGTCTTTCCATTATTTGTGAGACTCTTCTTTTTTGGTTCTGCTTCTTAAATTGATCTGTCTTGACTTCCAGACTTTGTGGTGTGAACTTCTATGGTAGGAGACCTGTGAGATTCAGTGGTGCAGTCTCCTTGATCTCCTAAACTTGGTGCTCTTTGGATGCCTTTATTGCCATGTATATTGACTCTCTGGAAGTAACTGGGTTTTGATTGTTGTTTGGTAATTCTTTTGTAGGTCCTACCATCCAGCTGGTTGACTGAGGGTCACTCTGTGCACCATGTCTTGTGTTTTCGTTCAGATACTGCCAGAACAAAACCATAAAGTCCCCTATAATTTTTTGTAAAAGGAAATAATAAAATCATCTGGCATACCTAATAAAGACACAGTACCCTAGACCACTCTTCAGTTCAATGTATCTTGTACAGAGCCCTGGAATCGGTGTCCTTAACAAGTACTTCCAGGTAATGCTTGTCATCTGGGAAAGCTTATGACACAGAAAGTTTGGGAAACACTGAAAATAACATAGAATTTTAATCACACCCAAGAGAGACACCTTACTACCAGTAGCTTGGAAGACAGAAGGAAGTTTCCATCTGCTAGAGAAAGCCCAGTCTTGGACCAGGAGTTCCCTTTCATAAGCCTGTTTGTTCTTTTCTGGCAGGCCCTTGCCTTTCCCTACATCCCCACGCTGATCTCATCTCCACAGGCCTGCTCATCTCTCCTCCCACCCCAGTCTGGCCCCTTTCACTCAACTCTGCTCTCTTTAGCCTGCTTTCCCTTCCCTTATCATACTAGTCCTGGATAGACTCCTTAGGGGCTGTGCTAAAACTAGAGTATACCCTTAGTGTAGCTGCTAAAGAGAAAGCTGCATGAATGAACGCCAAGGTTAAACTCTGGGAGAGCAGATTTTCTTGTTTCTCATTATAGCCCCAATACCTCACCCACCACCTGGCTCACAGCAACCAGTGAATATCCACTGACTATAGGAATAAACAAAGGAATACATTTTAAGCTATAACTCTTTCAGCCCATCCACAGAGTTTAAATTATGGTGTCAGAACCCCTTTTCACTCCTAAAAATTATTCAGGATCTTGTTAATGTATGCCATACCTATTTATGTGGGCTGTATTAAGAATTAGAACTGATATTTAAGAATACTTACTTTTGTTAAAACAACAGCAATAAACCTATTATATGTTAATGGGTTAACATAATGTATTTTTTATGAAAAAATAAGTATTTTTCTAAAACAAAATAATTTAATGGGAAGAGTGGCACTGTTTTACATTTTGCAAATCTCTTTAATGGTTGTCTTAACAGAAGTCAAGTGGATGCTCAGGTCTTCTGCATTCAACCTATTGCCTCCAGAGAATTCTCTGTGCACTCATGAGAGAATGATAATGAAAAAGTCAAATAACACCTTAGTATCATTATGAAAATATCCTTGGCCTCATGGACTTTCTAAAAGGATCTTAGGGACCTCCAGGGATTTTCTGACCACACTTAGAAAAATGTTGCTCCATACATTTCATAATCCAAGCTCTACACACAGCTGAGAGAAATTAAAGGATTGTTTTCCTGCTTTGAAAGCAACATAAGGGTTTATCACACTAGGAAAAATCCTTATATCCTTATAGACTAGATGTTATAGCAGAGAATTTTGAATGTGCATTCCCATTAAGTGACTAAAATATCATAGATATTAAAATTCTTTAAAAGCTTATCTTCATGAAACAGAATATTCATAGCAGTAGCACTAAACTCTAGAGTCTGTCATGTTCCTTCTACCTTCTCCCTTATCATCTTTCTGCACCTGTGACCATGCCTTCCAGAGCAGCAAGTATTCTAGCAAGGAAGCCAAAATTTGCATAAGATGGTAGAGAAATACAGTTTTTAATTCTTGTAACTACAGATGTAGCAAAAAATTTTCCCAATCTCCTTTCCTTTCTGTCCTCCTGTCCCTTAAAGCCTAAGATTGTTGAAAAAGCAATTTATATTAAATGACTTTGAATTAACTATGCATCTCCTTGGTAGTCAATAAAAATATGTCAGAGTTCACTTCAGGGTACAAGTTCAGAAATCCAACTGCCTGAATTTAAATCCTGGTTTCTCCACTTACTAGCTGTGTGACTTAAAACAAATTACTTAAACTCTCTTGCCTCAGTTTCCCCCTATCTAAAATGAAAATGGCCATTGTACGTATCTCTTAGATGTATTATGAGGATTAAATTCACTAATACTGATGCATGTAGAGTGCTTAGAATAGTGCATGACACGTAGCAAATTGTCAATAACAGTTGGCTATTATATGAGTATATCTTTTGAAGTTTCTTAAAAAGGAACTAGAAAAGTAAATTTCTACAACTGATTCATTTCCCGTAATTTAACATGACATAAAGATTTGCTTATAGTAGTAATTTTAAGGCTAGCTTCACTTAAAATAGCCTTACTCTTAAAGTATCAACTATATAAAGTACCATTACAGAGTCCTCTGCTAACAAATTAAAAATGAGGTTTGAAAATCCATACGACAAGCTGTGGAAAATACCTCCTTTTCCAAAAGTCTTTGTGCATATAGTGGTAATCAGCCTTGCTCCAGCAAAGTGCTAAGTGGCAATTAAATTTAAGTTGGCCCCTGGGTAAAGTGTACACCAAGAGGAGTTGTTAATGTCAAACACCTACTGAACACTAGCAGATTCAACAAGCATACACTAATCATCACTCCGCATAATCCCTACAAGGTAAGGACGCAAGCTGACAGGGACAGAGTCTTGCCCTCAGGGACTGCTGGAAAGCTCCTTGAGTCCATGACAGTGATACAGGCAAGACATCTTAAACACTCCAACACAGGTAGTAAAATGCTTATGAAATAGCAAAGAGAAGGTTATTTTTGACTTGGGGAATTTGGAAAGACTTTGCCAACGTGGTAGCTTTTGAGGAAGGCATGAAAAATGGGTGAGATTCACCAAAAGGACAAGAGAGAAAGGAAAATAGCACTGGCAGAACCAGAACTAGGCATGGCTGGCTGATACAGTAAAAGTATAAGGCAATGAATGGTGGAAAGGGCTGTCTGGAATTGAATGGAGTAGGTCTTACATGCTAGGCTAGGCAGTCTGAACTTTACTCAACAAGCAAAAGACAGCCTTAGCAACAACAAGTACAAAGCTGTGTAAGTCACACCTTAGAGCTTTGTCACTGATATACAGCAAGATGGAGGAAAAGGAAGGCAGTAAAAGGGAGGAAACCAATTATGAGGGCATGACAACAATCCAAAGGGAGAAGTAGCTAGAGCATTTACAATGAGAAAAGGAAAAGAGGATGTGGCTTTTGTTTAAAAAGAAGACTCCAAAAGATTAGGTACAAACTAAATCTTTTAGGAAAACCCTTTTGTGCTGGACCAGACCTGTGTGTTAAAAAAAATTTTAAGACATCTTCAAGAAGGTAAATTTGGAAGGTACATTGGACTGAGGAAAAGGAAGAACCCAGGATAACCTGATTCAAAGTTGTAAATTATAACCCCACTAGACAAATAATAAACAATGAACTCTTACAAATCAATAAGGAAAATGAATATAACAACAGAAAAAAGACACAGACATGAACAGGCAAATCATGAAGGAAGAAATAAAAATGACCAAGAAATATGGAATAAAATACCTAGCTGAATTAAAAAGCAAATATTTTAAAAACTATAAAATATCACTTTTTGCCTCCAAGATTGGCAAAAAATATAAATCACTGAGGCAAACACTGTTGCTGGCCTATCCAACAGCATCCCTCCTTCCCAACAGAACTCCTGATTTTTTCAGTCATCTGAGCTCTTCCAGTGGTTTTATTTTTCATGGTCCCAGTCCATTCCCATCCTATTTAGGAAGAACTTTTATTAGTCTAAACCAAAATTAGTGATTTCATTATTCTTACCATATGTTCTAATTCATGACTATTGATATGTGATGGAAACATAGAGACAAAAGGTAGAAAACCTATGAGGATCAACAAGAAGAAACTGTTTTAGGAATGGTTTCTTAGATCTGAGAAAAAGAGCTCTAGGCATTTCAATACCCACTTTATTTGCCTTTAGATGCATGAGAACCAAGGCCTGGAGCTGCTGCAATATATTGAGGAAATGAGGACACATAACATGCTGTAAATGGCTCAGAGGAAAGGCAGGAAAAACCTGGTATTTAATGTCATTTGACTACTGAATTAACCTATTTTGAAATCAACCTATCTTGGGACATCTTGTTATATAAGGTTTTTTAAAAGTCTTATTATTTAAGCCACTTTAATTTAGGATCTTCGTTTCTTGTAGACCTTTCAATACCACTGGGCTAATTGTGAAAACAATTTCTACATACACAGTAGCTGCTTAATAAATACTTTCTGAATGAGTAAGTTAGTAAATGAATGAAAGAATGAGGTCTATGACGATTACAACAGGAAGTGCCTAGGAGGAACACAAACTTCAAGCTGGAAAGAATTTTGAATATCTAACAGAATTCAAGTATGTTCAAATTCATCCAAGGAATCAGTGGGAAAATGGAAACTAGAATAGGTTTTGGACTTCCCCAGAGCAGCCTCCATCTAACTCATCACATTCCCCCCAACCCTCCGGTGTTGTTGCTCCCAAGCCCTAGATTCCATTTCATACTAAGACAATTAAGGTTACAGAGTCAAGATCTTTCCTCACGGGACCCGGGAATGGCTGTTCACCAAAGGTCCCAAAGACACCTCAACCCTGAGAGGTGCTGGATCTCCAGCTGGGAAAGTTAAGTAAGGCCCCAAATCTGATATGTACAGGAGAATCCCTTCTTTGGTTCTTCTCTGGGTGTTACAGCTGAGCACCTTGGCAGAAACCCAACTAAGAGAGTGTGCTGGGAGGAGCCCTGTGGGTTCCCCTTTCATCAGCTAAGTTTGTTCAAACCAGTTCTGTAAAATAAAATAAAAAAAAATCTGGTTTGGCTTCCACTGTTGTGATCAAGAGTACATTCACTTTCTCTCATAGAAGCAGTTCTGTCTTGTGATATTCTAATAGTTCCGCCAGATGAGGCACCTGTCTCTTTTTATTACTGCATAAGATTCTGCACTTGAACATGAAATATACTCTATCTTTCCTCAAACTTTAAAATTCAGATGTTAGCTAACTAATCAGAAAAAAAATAGAAGCTCATTTCATGCCAGAAGTCAAAAATAAATTCAGTAGGATTAAAATTTAAATGCAGAAAAACTATAAAAGTGGTAAGAAAAATATAAATAAATATTCATAAGATAATATAAAAATAATGCACTTCATAAATAAGGTACTAAAGGTAGATGCCACAAAAGAAAAGATGAATGGACTTGACTACAACATGTTTTTCAACTTCTGGACTGGAAAGCTGGAGCTTGGGAGGGGGTAGGTGACTAACTCGTCACTGTGCTGCTTTTACATTTATAGATTAGCCTTTCAAATAACAAAATAATGATGCAAAGTTTAAACTCCTGCCAAACGTATGACTTGGCCCATGTTCTCTCCCTGCCTCAGTTTCCTTCTCTACAAAATGAGGATAATGCCCTCCTGTGGTACAATGAGAAAAACATTCGGCCTTTGGCCCCAGCTCTGTCACAGAGCTCTTTAAGATCTTTGCAGTTTCCTAAATAATCAGAGTAATAGAAATATCTTTAGTTCAAATGAGCTAACTCTTGACAGGAACTGGTCACTAGAAAGACCAACAATTAATTAGAAGCTTGGAATTTTCAGTCCCACCCAACTCCCCCGCTTCAATATCCAGGAAGCAGAAAGGGGCTAGAAACTGAGTTATTTCCCAATGGCAATGTTTAATCAGCCATGCTTATGTAATGAAGTCTTCATAAAAATTCATAAACGACAGGGTTCTGAAAGCTTCAGAGTTGGTGAATTCATCAAGGTGTTGGGAGTGTAGCACAGCCCAACCCTAAGGAACAGAGGTTCCTCCACTTGGGACCCTCCTGGACCTCACCCTGTGTAACTCTCCATGTATGTACCTCTTCACTTATACCCTTAATAATAAACAGATAACAGTAAGTAAAGTGCTTTTCTGAGTTCTGTGAACTGCCCCCAATTATAGCTGGTCACCCAACTCTTTTGACTGGCATCTGAAGTAAAGGGAGTCTAGCAGACTGAGCCCTTACATCTGTGCAGTCTCATGCTAACTCCAGGCATTGTCAGAATTGCATCAAATTGTAGGACACTCTGTTGGTGCCACAGAGTTAGAGAAATAGTGTTGAAAAAGTAAGTATGTATTTGATGTCAGGAGGAAAAGAACCTCTTAGCTCCTCACAAAGTTACTGTAAGTATAATGTAAGAGAATTGATGCAAGACATTTAGCAAAGAGTGGACCTCAAAACAATATTAGTATTATCATTGCTACTAGAAAAAAAATGAACCTAGCCATTGGAAATGGACAAAGATCATTAACAGGTCATTCATAAAAGAAGACAAGCAAATGATCAATCAACAAATAGGATATTGAACCTTCTCAATCATTAAAAAATACATCTTTTTCTACTCATTTAATTGCCAAATAGTAAAAATAATGGCAATGCCTCTTCAATGGGAGGGTAAATGGTATGAACTTTGATGGCAAAGAGGCAATATGTGTCAAGGTCCTAAAAATTACATGCACACTCTTCAACATCATTATTTTATTTCTAAATATGCATTCTAAAGAAGGAAATAAAAACTTAAACATATGCAAACATGTTCATTATAGCATTAGTCATAATAGCAAAAAAGAAAAAAATAGAAGCCATCTAAAAGGTCTACATCCAAGGGAACCATTAAATAAGTTATGACTTGTCTTTAGTATAACATCATACAGCTATTACAACAAAAATATTTAATGGAAGGAAAGATTTTCATGATAAGCTAAGTGATTAAAGAGAGGTTATACAACAAATCATATAATATTTGAAATTACATACAGTCATATTTGTTTGATAAATGCTCCTTTTTTGGTAAATTCCAAATCATTTACAATAAGCAATTACTTTTGAAATAATTTTTAATGCCATTTTTATTAAGTGATTATAAAGAGCAAATACATATCAAGAATATCCTCTTTAAAGTGTTCTAAGAAACCAAGAAAACAATTATTTTAGTGGGCATTCTAGTCTACTCTAGTTATTTTGTTCACCAATTCATTTATTTATTCTTTCAATATTTTTTCTTTTTTTAAATTAAATTTATTGGGGCAACATTTATTAATAAAATTATATAGGTCTTTTGATCTTTAAATGCCCATGGTGATTGTTGGAATTACAGACATTAGTCTAATGAGATCCCTATCCTCTATGAGCTTCCAATTTAGTGCTAATCGGGGACCTTGGGACAATACAGGGAAGCTCAGTCGAAGAAAATCACTGCTGGGTGGGAGATTTCACAGAGAAGTGATTTGTCTGAGCCTAACTACAAGGTTCCATCAGTGGAGGAGCTAGCCTGATGGAGGGGAGCATGTGGCAATGGACAGTCTAGGGCTTAGCTTAGACAAAAGCAAAGAAGCAGGAACATGCCGGCACATGTAAGTTGACGTGGCCAGAAAGTGGAGTGGCTGTAGGGGAAGAGCTAGGAAAAAGCTGGTTTGGTCAAAAGCTGGTTTAGCATTTTCTTAATTTATAAAGAGAAGTTATGAAGCCTTACAAGTCCCTGCCTTTTTATTCATGTCTGTGAACAAGGTGAAATGAACAGCTCAACACCTACTGAACCAACCCCAATGCCCTGGGCTGATGGCTCCAAATACCTTCAGAGAGGAGCCCAGAGGCCCCAGTGGTCTGAATCTAAGTGGGCCCTGGCCATGGATAGGCAGTGTCTTGGTCTGTCCAGGCTGCTATAACAAAGTAACATATACTGAGTGGCTTATAAACAATAGTTATTTATTTTTCACAGTTCTAGAGGCTGAAGTCCAAAATCAGGACACAAGCATGGTCTGATTCTGATGACAATCTGCTTGTGGCTTGCAAATTTATTCTATCCTCCTGTGGTAGAAAGAGGGCAAGAGTGCTTTGGGGTCCCTATTATAAAGAAACTAATTCCTAATTACCTTCCAAATGCCCCTCCTCCTAATACCATCACACTGGGAGTTAGGATTTCAACATATGGATTTTGAAGGGACACAAACATTCATTCTGTTGCAGGCAGGTTGCCTCCCCAGATTCCTTCTCTCTTATAAAGATTAAAGACATCAAGTTTTCTGTTTCATTAAACAGCTTACATACCCAGAGTCAGCCACTCAGTTGAAAAGATGAAAACCACAAGCTGAATTTTTGGCATAGCAGTACTCCACCAAATGAAAAAAATATTGTATAACACTACTTCCTACCACCATCACCCTCAACCTTCAATGTCAGAGAGAGAGAGGAACAAGAACCAAGAGCGGCCTTCAAGGAGACATGTCTGTCTGAAATCTCTCAGTCAGAGGTGAGGAACATCTCCCAGTGGGGGCCACTGTGGAGCCTTACAGTCTATTTCACTTAAGCATGGGCAAGGTGGAGGTTCTCGCTGTGGTTGTCTGTAGGGGGTTGCTTTGAGTGGTATTGGGAACTGTAGTCCCATGCAAGCTGGGGCATGGGAAAGGACCCATAAGTCTTGACTGGAACACCTGTAATGCTGGAGAATAACTCCAAGGGCCCTCAGGGGAAATCAGACTTAGAAGTAAATGACACTCCTTGAAGCATGCTTTGTTTCTCCCTCAGACTCTGTTAATCTTATATGAAGTAACCAGCTCAAGGCTGGGAAAGAAATTTACAAAACTCCTGGACCCCAACCCCAGTCCCACCTGGCACCATAATGTTTGCTCAACTCTGCCCCAAAGCAGTTCAGTATGTTCCTGCCATTGTCATCTTTAAATAACATCTATTCTCTGTAAACTTAAGCTACTGATATAATTAGATTACCTATACATTCCTACTACCTATCCCCCACCTGTAACCCTCTCAATAAAAGCCATTGAGCACAGGGGCTTGAGTCATCCTTCTTTAGAGAGAATCACCTTCCCCTTTCCTTGACAGACAGTGTCTGGAACAACGCATTATTTCATCTGCAGCGAGTCAGAGGATTCCACAGGATGGAGTCCCCCATAGTTGTCACTCAAACAATAATCTCCCTTTCCCTACACTCCTAGCCATTGACTGCCAAGACTATGCTAGGCACTGTGCCCAGCCAAGGCTCTCTCCTATGAGCACTCAGGAAATTTCTAGAAGAATGTCAGAGACTTCCTGCTGCGAACAGTGCTTACTCATCAGTGCATTAACAAACAACTCAGAAGGAATGAATAATGATAGAACCTGGCTCTTTCTGAGCACTTGCTATCTGCCAAGCACTGTGCTAGGTGGTCTACAGTCTCATCTCATTTTATCCTCATGGCAAAGTTGTGCAGCAGGGTCTACTGTTGTTGATGTTGGTGTGTGTGTCAGTATCCTCATTTTATGATGAAAAAAATGAGTTTCAGAAATGCCATCTAACTCATTCAAGATCTCAAGGCTAGTGAGTAGCAGACCTGGCTTGTCACTGCCCCCCTTCCCCTCTCTGCATGTCCTTATCCCTTCCCCTCAATCTATTTTTTGTCTGGCTGAGCTATTTGTAGTTTCCTGAAGGCACCAGACATTTCACTTCCTCCATGCCTTGATTAAGGCTGTGGTTCTGCTGGGAGAGCTCTGCCCTACTCCCTCCTTGTTTGGCTGTCTCCTACCCATCATTTAAGACCAGCTCTATGGTTACTGCCTCCAGGAAACCCTCCTAAACCTCCAACTCCTCAGAGATTATATTAGCACAGAGATATTCTGGCCTTTCTTTGAATGTGCTACAACCATGCTTATTTCTAGGTTTCAGGGATATGATCTTCTCTTCACCTAAAATGGTCTTTATTCACATGGACACACACCCGCATTTATATGCACACTCATACACATGCACACAATAGCCTCATTCCCTAATCCTGCTCATCCTTCAGGTATCCTAGAAGTCGATAACTCTGAGAAACCTTCCTTGAGCCATGCACAGGGGCCCCATTTCCAGAGGGTAGTGCCTCTGCTTTGTAGGCTCACACATGAGGTTCCCTTCATATCACACTTTTCACACTGGTCTGTCATTGTTTCCACTTCATGAGGGAACTCTTTCAGGGCAGTTACTATCTCATTGTCCCCTGGGTCAGAGCTGGGCACCTATCATGTGTTCAATAGTTGTTTGTTGAATGAGTGAATGCTCACCTGCCTGGGTCCTTCTTGTCTGTGCCCCTAGACTGGGGAAACAGAACCATGTGTCCCAATGCTGTTTCCACTTTGGTTGATATAATCATTAAAACCAGAGGCCCCATGCTTTTATGACAGTAAATGAAGAAACCTGAAACGATGAAGAGAAATTCTTGCCAGGAGCACTTTTAAAAATGAAATATGGTGGAGTGGACAGTATCTTTTTGCAAAGATTAGAAGTAACTTGCAGAGGGGAGCAGCATTAGTCAAGGAGAAAAGCTCTTACTGAAATTTAAAGCCCTGATTCTATTTCCAGTCATCATGGAAAGGAGTCATTTACTTACAGGAAAATTTCACATTAGATACTCTTTCAACTGCAAAGGTTCATAGTGACATTATCTTTACCTTGATGCTAAGATGTTTCTCTGGTTTATTTGCTTTGGAAAATTGTAGTTACTCACCTTGTATTTGCTATGAGAAATTAAAATTATTTATCATACTTGCAATAGTTAATCCATTCACTCAAGATCTTACACGTCTTGTCATATTTAATCCAAATGGTAGTTCAAATGATACAGATTCTCTTGAAATTGGCAGGGGGGGTGGATTGTAAGTTTGTTCTTCCTTACAGAGTTTATATGACTAAAAATATATTATACGATCCATTTTAAAAATTCAGTGCAGGTTAATATCAAGAGTGATAAGTAATGTTGATAGCATGTACCCTTCATGTGATGTGGTGAAAATGACACTCTACCTCTGTGGTCTTCCTTCCCCAAAACCATACATAACCTTAGTCTAACCATGAGAAAACATCAGACAAATTCCAACTGAGGGGTGTTCTGCAAAACATCTGACCAATACTGTCAAGGTCATCAAAACAAAAAGCCTGAAAAACTGTCACAGCCAAGAGGTACCTAAGGGGACAGAATTATGGGACAAAGGAAGGTCATTAGGTAAAAACTGAGGGTATCTGAATAAAATGTGAACCTTAGTTAATACTATTATGTCAATATTGGTTCATTAATTATAACAAATATAAGATGTTAATAATGGGGGAAATTGGGTACAGATATATGGGATCTCCCGGTACTATCTATAATTTTTCTATAAATCTAAAACTTCAAAAATAAAAGGTTTACTTTTTTAGAAAATTCAGTGCAGAATCATAACTTTTTTCTATAATATGTCTTTTCCTTCTCACTCCAAAATGAATGCCATGCTATTTTTTTCTCCACTCTTTTCTTTTTCTTGCTTTAATAAGACTTCAAGCAACTCCTTCAAGAGACCATGCAAGTAGTGTAGAATGAGAGCAGGTAAACATATATGGTAGACTGGTTGCATTCATATATCATGTCCTCTGTCATGTATTCCTTAGTTTACTTCTCAACCCCTTGAATCTGAGCTGGCCTAGTAAAATGCTTTGGCTAAGGAGATGTTAGTAAACGGGGCGCAATCACAGGCCCGAAAAAGGACTTGAGTATTTCAACTTGCCCTTTACTTCTGCCACTGCCATGTGACCTAGCCTGAGATAGGTTGCTGGAGAACGAAAAGTCATGTGGAGCAGAGTGGAGGCACCCTAGCCCAGATCAACCAACAGTTGGTTTACTCCCAGACATGTGAGTGAACTCAACAAAGATTAGCAGAGCTACCCGACTCATAGCCAACCACAAATGCATGAGCAAGCCAAGCCAAGATCAAGTCCAACCCATATCATATGAAGCTGACTGACTCGTGAGCTAAATAAGTATTTTGTACCTTGAAAAGCCTGCTATTTCTTCTGCAGCCCCAACTCCTACTGGTTTTTACAGCCAGAAGTTTGAGGATTTATCTTCCCAGCACTGGAACCCTGGGCTATACAGTCTGGCACACAGTCTGGGAGTCTGTGCAGTCTGGGTTGTCACACAGAACTTTTATAACCAGAGACAACTGATAAGACACCCAACCAAAACACAAGTATTGGTCCATCTCGGCTAGAAAGAGATTCCTTGGTTGAGAAGAGAAATGTGAGGGAAAATTCTAGGAGTTCCTTCCCCCAGAGAAAAGAGTAATAGGACCCCATGACTTGGCCTTTAATTACCAATTCCCGTTACATCTCTGAGCACTTCCAATATTTATCCTTATACTCAGTAATACTTAAAATCCCTAAATTTCATCATCAGTATGGGGAAATCACTCTTATGTAGTGATTATGCTTGTTGGACTGTGGTGCCAGACTGCATAGGTGCAACTCACCACCACTTACTTGGTTGTATAACCCTGCACAAATCACTTGATCACCTTCTTCATGTATAAAATGGTGACAATAATAGGATATATCTCATAGGGTTGTAAAGTTAAAAAGAGTTTGTAGGTATATATTGCTTAGAACAATGCCTGGTACACACAGCATGTAGTCAGTTAATATTAGCTAGTAGTAATAGTACTCTCAAATGAATTCATCTACCCAGAATGTTCTTTCCACCCTTCTTCTCCTGAATAATTTCTAATCTTCCTATTATACTCTTATTATCTCATCCAAGACAACTTTCTTGGCCCTAGTTCAACCAATCCTTGCACTTTGAACTCATAGGACCCCTACATTTCCCTCCTCCTAGAGCCTGAGACATGATTTTTTAAATGATCTATTTATGTAATTGCATTTCCCTCTAAATTGCAAGTGACCCAAATATCAGATTCAAAGCTGCAGGCATTATGCCTCTTAAGATCTAGATGAAATTGTGTTGAATCTTCATAACTCATCTTGGGGGATGCTTGGAGGCCGCCCCAAAATTACAGAAAATTCCCAGAGAATGACATTTTCATGAACCTTCTGAGTCCCAGCATCTATCAACTGAATCAGTTCGTTTTACACCCTGTCCTGCTTTCTAGTATACACTTTCTCTCTTCTTCAAAAGTTGATGCAGAAAGATGACTTCTGGTTAGGATGGGAGCGTAGGTACACATGCTTCACCTCCTTGAGCAACCACAAAAAGAATTACAACTAAATCTCAAAACAAATAACACCCAGAAGTGTCAGAAAATTGAACTGTATGGATGTCTGACAACCAAGGATTTAAAGAATCTACATTCATCCAGATGGATAGGAGAGCAGAGATGTGGAGATGGGGCAGAGAGGCAAGAAAACACAGTGTGGTGCAGAGAGGCAGTGGTGGCAGTGGAATGGGCACAGGTGGTCCCACATTCACATGTTGTAAATAAAAATCAGAAGGGATACCTTGGGAATGAGTGATCCCCAGCCCCAGGACAGAGTGCATAGCCCAGGGTTCCAGTGCTGGAAAGATAAATCCTCAAACTTCTGGCTGTAAAAACCAGTAGGGGTTGGGGCTGCAGAAGAAACAGCAGGCTTTTCAGGAAACTCCTCTTAAAGGGTCCACATGATCTTAAAACTTACACAAACCCACCCACTTTAGGATTCAACACCAGGGCAACAGCTGGAAGAGTGCCAATCACATACAGGGAATGGGTGAAGTGACTGAAAATGGGGTGAGTGCTGGGTGAATCCCCAGGAGCCAGGCAGCAGCAGAGCCCCTCCCTTTCTGTGCCCTCCCCACACAGAGCCACAAAGCCATGAAGTGGGTTCCTTCACCCTGGCAATTACCTAAGGCTCCGCCCCACACAATTTACAAGTGCCTTTTATAGGGACTCAAAACAGCTCTACCTGTAACAGAAAAAAACACAGGGAGGGTGCCAAATTGAGGAGGAGACAAAGAAATATGGTCCAAATGAAAAAATAACAAAACCCCAGAAAAACAACTAAATGAAATGGAGATAATCAACCTATCAGATGCAGAGTTCAAAATGCTGGTGATCAGGATGCTTTGAAAACACACTGAGTACGGTAACAACAAAAAGGAAGAAATGAAGGTTACACTAGGTGAAATAAAGAAATATCTACAGGGAACCAATAGTGAAGGGAAGGAATCCGGGATTCAAATCAATGATTTAGAACATAAGGAAGAAATAAACATTCAATCAGAACAGAAAAAAGAAAAAAGAATTCAAAAAAACAAGAATAGTATATGAAGATTCTAGGACATCTCCAAACATGCCAACATTCAAACCCTAGTGATGCCAGAAGGAGGAGAGGAAGAGCAAGTAATTGAAAAGTTAATTGAAAAGATAATGAAAGAAAACTTCCCTAATTTGGTGAAGGAAAGACATACAAGTCCAGGAAGCACAGAGAGTCCCAAACATGTTGGACACAAAGAGGACCACACCAAGACACATCATAATTAAAATGCTAAAGGTTAAAGATAAAGCGAAAATCTTAAAAGCAGCAAGAGAAAAGCAGAGAGTTACCTACAAAGGAATACCTATAAGACTATCAGTTGATTTCTCAAAAGAAACTTTGCAGGCAAGAAGGGACTGGCAAGAAGTATTCAAAGTGATGAAAAGCAAGGGCCTACAACCTAGATTACTCTATCCAGCAAAGCTATCATTTGGAATGGAAGGGCAGAGAAAGTGCTTCCCAGACAGGGTAAAGCTAAAGGAGTTCATCATCACCAAGCCATTATTACATGAAATGTTAAAGGGACTTTTTTAAGAAAAAGAAGATCAAAACTGAACATTAAAAAGGCAATAAATTCACAACTATCAACAACTGAATCTTTAAACACACACACACACGCACACACACAATTAAGCAAACAACCAGAACAGGAACAGAATCATAGGAATAGATATCATTTGGAAGGTTATCAGCTGGCAGGAGGAAGGGGGAGAATGGTGGGAAAAGGTGCAGGGATTAAAATGCATAATTGGTAGGTACAAAATAGACAGGGGGATGTTAAGAACGGTATAGGAAATGGAGAAGCCAAATAACGTATATACACAACCCATGGATATGAACTAAGGGAGGGGGATTGCTGGAAGAAAGTGGGGTACCAAGTGGAGTGGGGCAAAGGGGAAAATACTGAGACAACTGTAATAACATTATCAATAAAATATACTTAAAAAAAGAAATGAAACTAAAAATTTACTTTTTTTTTTTAAGTTGACACCTCATTTATTTACTTGTAGTACATGAGGTCACAGGACCTTGGTATGTATGAAAGGTTTGGCAAAAGGTTTGTGAAGATTATAGGAGTGAAGATGGTGTTATATTACAACAGCCCAATCATGCTAAAATTCTATGGTAGAAAAAAATTCTTATGATCTTCAAAAAATTCTTCATATGTTTCCCTACCAACATCAGCCCTTAGGCCTCTCTTCTCACCCCCTCATACTCAAATTCCTGTTGATTTCTTATTCAGAATTCTTTAGCTTTTTTTTTTTAAATCTCTAACCAGACCCCTTGGGGATGACTCACTGACAACACCAGGTGATACTTATTAAATAAGGTACCTTCCATAGGAGGAATTCTGGGGCTATTTTCTAATTGTCCTTTTACACTATTATCTAGCACAGCATGCAACTCATCATAGTAGGTACCGATAAGTATCAATTTAAGTTAAATTTTTAGGAGACATCTAGACAAGACTGGAGTAGGAAAGGACTTAAGAGAAAAAAGTCAATAAAAGCCAAACAGTAGACTGAGAGTTTGCTTATGAGTCTCATAAACCTTCACCTTATTCAACTTTTCACCAGCAGAAGGGAAGAAACCTAATTCACACCAAGCTACAGACAATGTGGCAGTAGTTAAAAGCAAGGTCTTTGTGGTTTAGATGACTTGCCACTGAATTCTGGCTGTGTAACTAACCATCACCATCACCAAGTTATTTTACTTCTTTAAGGCCCCATCTCTTTAGCCACAAAATGCAAGTAACAGTACACAGGTCATGGCTTTGTTGGAAAGAATAAATGCAATATATGCAAAATGTCTCACACAGTCCTAGCCCAAAAGTGCTGCATCAATAGTATCTGTCATTTAATGAAGAGACAGATCTTCATCTACAGGAATCCTGGGTAAGAAAGAAGCCTGAAGAGATGGAATAGAGAGACCTTAGGTATCCACTACACATAATTCATTAACTTCTCCCCTTTGTATTCAGGCTGCTGCTAGTTATGACACCCTTGAGAGAAATGAGAAAATAGTCACTCAAATTATTTTCTGTGTTCTGTGGCTCCAATGAGGATCTGGGTTCAGAAGGATGAAAGAAAGGTAGACAGATCTAAGGAGCTGGATTCCTAGATACATGGTATGAGAAGGGTTTCTTAGATAGCTGAGGCTTAGGAGGAAAAGAATGATCTAGAACTTTAAATATTAAATAGTTGACATGATCTCTTGTGATCTCACTTTACCCTGTTCTGTGGTTCCTCCTCTCAGAAAATCACATGCAGGTCCCAACAGGAAGGGCCTAAGAATTGTGAAGGATCCACAATATAGACTTTTTTACCCTACTTCCAATTACAGTTATATATCACAGATCAGTGATGGCAGGATTAAAAAGGCACTCATTACACAACTTTTAACTTGTGCCAATAATCAAGCCATGCTTCCTAAAGAGCTCAATAAATGTCTTATGTGCCCAAATAAAGTAAAAACCCATAGAAGCTCCATTTCCCTAACAATATACCAATAAAAAAGATTTTCAGCTAGGCTGATATATAATATTTTAGGAATACATAAGAAATAACTATATATGGCTTTATAACATTTAATATAGCAACTGAGTTACATAAACGCATCTAAAATAACCTAATATACAAATTATACCAATGTGGAAAATACTGCTTTCTCCCATTCTCATATATATATATACACATATATATATTTATATATGTGTATATATATATATAACTATTTGAAGTTTTTGTGTGCATCTTCAACATCAGGGTCTTTGCCATCACTAGAGACATTTTTGAGATGTCTAACTCAATTTTTCAGAGTCTACTAGCTATACTTCTGCCAAAGGGCTTTGAGTTAATCCACAAATCCTATTCACACTGCAAATGCAATACCAAGCAACAAGTACCCATTTGCAGAACATTAAAATATTTTGTTTTCATTTGTCTTCTGGTATATATTTGTGATATTCGAAGCATGACCACTTGATTCCCTTGTTTTGTGAAGCCATCTGTAGCACTTTCACCCATCACTTACGTCTGGAAAGGCAGAGCCCAAGAAAAATTATTGAATCTGGGTCAGATTCCTTTGCCTCATTCTAAATGACTAAATCAGGTGACCTCTGTAAACATCTAAAACTGTATTGCTTGAGATCATTTCAGGCTCATTGTTTTCCTCAATATTTTATTGATAGAAAAAAAAGCATGGAAAATATCCCATAATCTGAGAAATTCCACAGGGACTTGAACATGAAGAAATTTCCTTTCTGCAGGTTTAATCTGGGAGTAGGAGGGGTGACGACCTTGCTTTATATTTGGATATACAGAGTAACACTTTTTTGGTGTTTCAAGTCCTAAACAGTTAAATCTCTACATTTAAAATAACATACATGATGAGGCAAAAGTAGGTTTACAGTTGTAAGTACATGAAACACAGAATTTATTCTCGTATTATTCTTTATTATTGTATTATTTTCCTTATGAACAACTATAAACCTACTTTTGCCCCATCTTGCATAAATTCTGTATTTTTGGTTTTTTAATACTTAAACTGTTAGGCTCTCAATATGTAAACAAAGTCTACTATATCATTCCTTCTCCACCATTCTTGTCTTGCCTTTACACTTTCTCATTGACTGTGAAATTCACATTCACTCAAAGCATGCTTTACAAGGCCCTGCAATCATGAGGTGTCTTGTTCGCTCATGAACATCAAACAACTGACTGACCTCATAGTGCCACAAGTCAATGGCATATTATGCAAATTCACTTCATAATATTTGTCATTTTCATTAAACTTACTTTTTATCTTACCTAATTTAAATAGAGTTAAGTAGTTTCTCTTGATCTCTAAACAGTGCTTAAATCAATCTCTGTTATCAGTCTCCTGACTTTTCAGATAGCTCTCAGCATGACTGAGAATGGAAAGGCTGGAATGAACCAAGCATTTAAAGGGAATTCAAAATCCTGGTCTGGCCCAAGCATCAAGTTCATACCAGAAAATGTTGAGAAAAGATATACAAAAAGAGAACCTAATCACGTATTTGGATATTACCTTTTAGGCAATAAGGAGCCACTGAATATTTTTTAGATGATAACAGACATTTTTTAAAAATCTACAGGCCATTTATCATGGTAGCTGAGAAGAAAGCCTTTTGGGTTAAGAGAAATAAGAAACATTACAATCAAATCTATTTGCCACTTAATAACTACAAGTCCTTGGACATCTTATTTCCCATAAGCCTCTTTTATATAAAAGAACATAATATACATCTCAGAGAGTTGATACATGCATTTTAAAAGGCAATGAATATAAAATTCCTAGCACAGAACCTGGCATATAATAGGTACCCAATAAATGGTGGCTGTCAAGTCATATTACAAAGTCATGCTTGGGGAAAATTAATGTATTAGGGGTAAGTATGCATGATGGATTAGAAATAGGGAGATGATTATAATATATAGGAATGTTGGGCTAATGGCTTGCAATCCTACAAGATTTGGTAATGAAAAGAACAGATGTGATAGGACAGAAGAGGGACAAAAAAATGACCCAGAGAGTCAGCCCAGCTAACCAGATAAACTAGGAAAGAACAAAAGGATATACTTGCTTTTAGACACAATGAGTTTAAAACGATGGTGGTACAGCCAAGGTAATGCTCACTAAAAAGTTAATAACATGAAACTCTTGGAAAATAAGTCACAATGACAAAGAGAAACTTTGGAAAGGCTTCCACTTGGGCAAGAGTTAACATGGTAGAAAGAGAATTCTCCACCAGGTGGGACACCTGAACCATGTGGAGATGACGAGACATGCTCTCATACATACTGGCATTCTTCTAGTTTAATTTTCTTTGTTGCTGAACTTGAAGTTTCAAAGAACAGAGTCTATGAACAGGAATGCTTACAGCTGTATTCCCCCAAGTCAAGCTCAGTGTCAGCACAGAGTAGACTTTCCTCAAAAGTTGTCCCTCTAATTCATTACACATGAGATAATAAGACAGGCCATAGCAAGTTCAGGTTCAATGCTAAACATTTTCTAACCCTTGTTTTTAAAAGCCACTCAACAATTCTTTCAGGTGTTTATTATTTTATTATTACTATCATTTTCACCTAAATAATAGAAGTTTATGCAACATGAGATGTCTGAGCTCTTGTCCAAGATCATTAAGTAAATGTACTTGTCGTGGTCTCTCTGATTATCTCATGCAGTTCAGAAATTCTAATCACCCCCTCCAAGGTCTTCGATTCAGGAAAATGGAGATAATGGATTACTAATAGAAAACATCTTTCAAAACATAGAGGTTTGTCAGGCAGTAGAACTGTAGAATAATAAAACTGTCCCTGATGGGAAAGAGTTGGAAGCTGCTATGAGCAGGGATTCCAAAGGAGAGGGGGGGTGGATGCATTCAGAGCAGTGTAAAGGTCAGGAACTCTGGAGAACAGAAACGTTGTCATTCTCTGTGTGTGGTTCCAGCTTGGGAAAAAAGCCCCATTTGCCTGGACTACTGATGCAGGACCCTCTTTGGAAAGTGCTATAACAAAGAATCTAGCTATGTCCTTGGTGGGAGGGAAAGCAAGGCAGCCTGAGGAGGAAGACCAGTTTGGCTCAGACCACACCTGCTTCTGCAGTCCCTCCCTGCCAGGCTGGGACTCTCCTGCTCACAGCTCACCAGCTCGGCCGGTGCTTTCCCCTGTTTCTTCTCTAGACTCCCAGCCTACCATTTCCTAATGCCAAAGTGCCACTCCCATAATCCCTTTGGAATGAATGCCATCTTCTACACATTGTTTTTGAGTAGAATCAATATTCATCTTTCTTTACAAAGGACAAGAAGGGCAGAGAAGGCAGCCATGGAAAGCCCAAATTTTCAGACAACTGAAAACTAATCACATTTGAAGGAGGCGGCAGTTAGACACATTGAACAGTCATGTTTCTCGAGGGACTTTCCTCTGCCAGCTTCCAGGCTTTTCAAGAGGTTTCTATTACCATCATGATAGGGAAAATAACTCTAGCTTACCTAAGGAAATAACACTACACAGATTAAAATGATTGTAACACCTCTACCTATCAAAAGATTTCTCATGTTTCCCAGCCAAAACAGTAAATACTACCATTAGGCAATCTGAGCAGAGCTGCAGTAAAGTATTCTAGAGTGGCCTGGCCTTGTCCTTGAAGAAGAAAATATATTCCCCCAAATACTAGTTTTCCTTCCCCTTCCTGAAAAGAATGAAATAATATGAAATTAGACTCCTCCCTGCTAACATCCAATCTGTCCCATGGGGTGTGCCACAGACACAGCTACATGACTGGCCAATCTGTAGCAAAGGTGACCAAAATAGGGACTTAAACCACAAATCCAAATAGAAAACTGCAATTTAAGGAAATCATGTACACACCTCTCTCCTAATCTCCTTGCCCCAGAAAGGGACATGACCTATGGACAGTGTCCACGGCCACTTTTCCTTCTCTGCAGCAGTAGTGAGTTTAACAATTGCTGGAAAATCCTGTTTTGAAACAGGGGTGAGAAAGGGGGTTTTGTTAACTTCAGAGGTGGAGATCACCAGGCCTGGGCAAAGCCTGGTGACTGCAGGAGAGCACATGATTGTCACCCAATTCTTTGAACATAGTAACCTTAGACTATGCTCTGGGGATGTAATAGAAGGGTACCAGATCTTCCAGCATCCAGCCAGGCATTAAGTTGACTCTTTGCTGGTCCATAAGCTCATAGACAACAGGGGTTTTGTGTCTTGTCCACCGCTGGATCCCAAGCTCCATGGACGGTGTGGAACATTATTAGAATAAATGAATAGATGCCTCAAATTGGTTGCTATTTGGAATTAGTGATTAATTTTAACAAAAGACACCTAGCATATCATCAACTGACAGAAATAAGAGAGCTTTCAGAGGTGAGGAAAGATGTACAGGATGGTCCTTGGAGTTCCCATGATTTCCCTTTCCACCAGCATTTCAGAAAAAGCACTGATTTGAAATTGGATAGAACTGGCCTCAAAACCTGGTCCTATCACTTTTCTCTAGGTAAATTTGGGCAAGTCAATCCTCTTCCATGAATTTCATGTTTCCGTCTATAAAATGGGGACAGTAACACCTCATAGGGCTTTTATGAGAAATGAATGGAATAGGACATGTCAAATGTCTAATACAGTACCTGGCCCATAGCAGGTGTTAAATGTTATGTACTATTGCTAGTATTAGCATTACCACCCAGCCAGGTGGGGGAAAAGAAAGAAAATAGTGAGTGGCTTCCTAATGTCTATTATCTCCATTCCTTTCTGGACACCATTCATTCTCCCTTCTGCTCAAGGTTCATGATGATGGCAGCAAGACCTAGCTGGGCACTCAGGATTCTAGAGGACCAATTACAACAAACCTTTACCTATCTTAGCCAGTGGTAAATGTTTAATAACTGATTCTCTAAGGGAGAAAGAGAGCCTTGATTTGTAGTTTTTGCCCATTCCCATAGTATAAATATTCTCCCCTGTACCCAATCTCAAGCTGCCAATGTAATATCACTGAACCTAGAGTTGAGAAGAGATGAGGAATAATACGTAATTATGTAGGATTCTCACCATTTGGATACAATAAATGTAAATACCGTCAGGAGTATAGCAATTATAATAAGAGTAAAATGTAGAAAAATAATTAAGAAGTGATGTTTCAAATATTCCTTATCTTGTTTTCATTATAGTACATTTGATTTCAGGTTCATATAATTTCCATTAATGGCTGTGTTTTGCAACCAGCTTCCAAAATTCCTGAAAATTTAACAAAAGAGCCAATGTGAGCTGGCTCCAGCACACCGCTGAGTCTAGCCTACTTCTGCCCACAGTAGCAATTTCATCAGAATGCAGTTTGGGTGGGCATATGCAGTGTGGCTTGGACATTAAAAGACTCCAATGACTTGGAATAGGGTTTCCCCAGAATTCAAGATGACTTTCAGGGAGACAAATTCTCTTTTGACCTTCTCTAAAAGTCTCTCCAAGAGAAAGTAGACATCCTTTAGTGTCCTTACATGAAGAGATCATTCAGTTTTCCTTGTTCAGGGAAAATCCAGTGCAAGTCAGCCCAAGGCAATACCAATACCAAACACTTAACCTATAAAGTTAGAGTGACAGAGTGACATTTGGAGAAAAGAACATGGACCAACACCTGCCACTACTGTTATGTGGTTATGTGGCTTTAAGCAAGTGATTGCATCTCCCTTTGCCTCATTTACATCATCTGCCAAATGGGGACAACACCTCTCTATGAATGTGGTTGTGGAGTTGATGAGATCATATATTCCAACTGGCTCTGTGAACTGTGAAGCATCATAAAAATGTAAGGCATTGCTTCTACATGGGAATGAGACAGAAACCTGGGGTGAGAAAGAGCTGGGTGGGGAAAGAAGAAGATAGTCAATTTAGATAGAGGACAATGGAAGAAAACAGGAAGAAGAGGTTTGGAGTAGGAGGAGGATAAGGGAAGTGGGGGTGAGAGAGGTCAGTGAGCATCCCATTGCATTTGCAGTCATTGCCTCAGTGTTTTTCCAACTCTCTAGTCACACTCATTGCATGCAGCAGGTTCTTCCTTATTGCTCAAAAGTTCCCATGTTCATCCTAGGATAAGGTTTTTATACCACCCCTACAACCAAGAGTGGATTTGGCTTTCTCAGACTGTATACTAACCCCTTCCTGCCCCCATATGGACCCATTATCGTGGATGAAACAATTTCAACCTCACGATAGGTATTAGAATTATCTGACTCCCAGAGCTCTAGTTGGACAAAGAGCCTCCTTGAGCTCAACCACATTTTTGTGTCTGACACACAGCTTGAAATACTGCTGAGCCTCAAATGAGGAAAAATAAAAATCAATTTCAATCAAGGCAATGGCCTGCTTTTGTAATGCCTTCATTAATCAGGCATTTCTGTGCAAGCGTTCTTAAGACAGTCTCTTTTAAAGATGCTCCTTTTTCATCCCAAAATGAGGTAGAAATGGGACAGAAGGGTTGATGTTCAGTGTTGAAACTTTGCAGCAATGGAACAGGCTATTCAGGAAGTGAGTGTCTTCTCGTTACAAGAGGAACCAACAAGAAACTGGGCAACCTCTTAGTGAGCATGCTGTTGTTGTGTGGAGAGCACCCAGAAGACTGGCTTCTCAAAGTTCTTCCAACCCTGAGACTCTCTTACAATCATTCAAATAAACCCAGCCTTCAAGTTTCACAGCACAGTTTATTAACCCTCTAGCAGGGTAAAGAAACTCTAATTTAAATTAGAAAACTTTCTTGCCCCACTCCCCAAAAATACCCAGGCAAAAAATTTTAGGTAGTCTACAAAATAGCATGCCTCATGAGGACATTCATTTCCCAGGTATCTCTAAGTCCATCAATAGTTACACTCCATCTTATTCTTTGTGGCCATCATAGAAATGAGTTCAGAAATCTTTAACTTTAGAGATGGGGAATCTGAGGCTCTGATGACCGGTCACATGTCTTAATTTTATTTTCATCTATCTCCCTGTCCCATCTCTGCGGCCCCTGCCTTAATTATCTCTCAGGTTTCCACTGGTGGCCCTGCTACTGGCCTTTCCTACCACCAACTCATCCTACGCACAGTACCGGAAAGACTGTTCTGAAATACAAATGTGACCATGCTCCTCCTCTGACTGCAATTTTTCCATAGCTTATCACTGCCTATAGGTACAAAAGTCCCCATGGGCCCAGTTTACTGGGTCTTTATCATCTGTGCCCTATGTCTTCCCTGATTTCTTTGCCAAATAAACTAGAGCTGTACCAAATCACAACCTACTGCCCAAAGACACCAGGTTCCTCATTCCACCATGCTTTGTACAAGCTCTTCTCTCCACTGAGAATAGTGCCAGCTGACCCAGCATCATTCCTACTCCACTTAGTAAAGATTTCTTGTTCTCTAAATGTTTATTTATAACACCATCTTCTCTTTAATACCTTCCTGAACCACTCAAGAAAATTCAGTCCCCCCCTATTGTGTTCCCACAGACTAGTGTACACTTCTCTATCTTAGCAGTCATCACTCTTGATGGCATCGTTGTTTTATCTGTCTGCTTCACCCAGAACTATGAGGGCTGAGACTGACTTATACTCATCTCTATCCCCTAGAGAGCCTAGAACAATGCCTGGTTCTTCTAGAAATGACTTGTCCATGGTCACACAGCTAGAGCAGATCAAGTATGAACTAGCTCCTCATAAATTCATTTCTTCATTGTTTTCTCTGTCTCTCAGTGCTAATATTTTTCCCTTTCCTCATTTTCCTTTCCAGCTTTTGTGTACACAAATTCGACCTGAACAATCCCAATTTCAGCCCTAAAGTTTACTGATATCCTCTTCCAAAGTAGCGCCATTAACACCCATGCTGCTCTCTCTGCCTCTCCATCTAATTAATGGTCTCTGGATGCTGCCAGGGGATATTTACCAGAAAGGCATACAATACTTATTCCAGTATAAACTTATGGAAAATACCCCAGTCTTTGCCACTTACATATATTTTATCTGGTTATAACCCATCAGTCATAAACCACCTCGTAATGTCTTTAGAATCTACCCTAGAGTAAAGCAGATTGTCTACTATGGTCCAAAAACAAACATATCTGAAGATCTTCCCATAGAGAGATATCAAAGAAAGGAAAGTGATAAAGGCAGGTATTTTTTTCCCACAAATACTTTCATATCCATTAATGAACTCAATATTCTTCATATACACTCATCCCACCCACTTCATTTTATAGACCAACCAACAATACAGAGAGGGTAGGGTCCTTGCCCATGGTTGCACAGCTGGTTATAAGAAAAACTAGAGATATCTTCAGGGTCTCCCAGCACCAATCCTCAAGGTTCTTTTTCATTCTCTAAGAGCAGTGAAGCCTGTCTTCCTTCCTTTTCTTTCTTCCTTCCTTCTTTCCTTTCTATTTTTCTTCTTTTTTCCTTTCTTTTTCTTTCTCTCTTTCCATCTTTATTTTTCTTCCTTTATTTCTTCCCTCCCTCCCTCCCTTTCTTTCTTTCCTTCTTTCCCTCCTTCTTTTTTTTCTTTCCCTCCCTCCCTCCCTCCCTCCCGTCCTTCCTTTCTTTCTTTTTCAGCTCCTACCATATACAGGCACTATTCTAGGTACTGATGACACAGTAGCAACAAAACAAAGTCCCTGCCCTCATAAAGCTTACATTTTAGTTTCTTGTCTAATATTTTATGGACCCATGTGAATTATAGAAAAGATTTATTTTTCAAAGAAACCATGAAAAATGGAAACAATGAGTTCAGAATCAGAAAACCAAAGAGAAGTTTGACTCCAACTATTGTTTTGGGCCATACAACATACCTTGTTGCTTTTAAGGCAAAATGCTGGTTTCCAAGAAGAATACCTCTGAGAAAGAAAGCATAACTAGCTGGTGTAGCACAATTTCAGTGGGGGTGGGGTAGTGGGCAGCAGGGAAGAGGCAGAACTGGGCTGTAGAAACCCACTGGGTAAAAGTCAAGGCACGCATGTAAAAATAATCAAAAGCTCTTTTTCCTCCCAGACCACACAACTTGATATAGGAAGGTACTGAAACTCTTCCCAAAAGAGCCCCAGGCATGAATGGATTACTATGCAGATGCTTATTCTCTTTAAATGCCCTAGTCCCTTTCCTCTTCTGGTTGGCTCAGTTCCTGCCAATCACTGAGGCATTTTTATTAGGGCCTACAGTTTTTGTCTCCTTATTGAGCATTTACTGATAAAAAATGAAGAGAAAATTGCTTTCCAGTCTCATCACTTTAGTCTGGAAAAAATGTGACTCCAGCCCCACCCAACTTTTTCACACTTGCAGGCATGGCTTTGGAGAAAAGAAACTGGAAGCAGATGAAGAGTGGGTTGTGCCGAGCAGAGGAACAAGGACCTGGCAGGTTTAAAAGGCACAGAGGGTCCAGGAAGCTGTAATGCACAGGGGGCTCCAGAAGGAAAGGATATGTTGTAAAATGAGGCTGGCTGGGTGCTTTGGGTGCAGACCAAGAACAGCTTTAATCAGACCTCACTGCATTTCGGCTGATGATGAGTCTGAAGTCACTGAAGCCTTCAGGGCAGGATGAAAGAGGGGTGGATATGAGCCTGAATTAGAAATTCACTGAGGACAAGCAAGGCTTGACCACAGTATCCTTAGGGCTGAATAGAACTTAAGATGGCCCTCAGGGCAACTGCCTCCAGAACAGAAAAAGATCCACAAATTAAAATGAAAATTTGGTTTATTTTAGTCTCAAAAGGTGGAAACAGGAATACCTGGGGCATCTGAGATTTTCTGAAGCTCATTTGTGGCCTTGAGTGGTTAGAAAGGTGAGTGTGGCCAAGGAGGCCAGAGCTCTGCTCTGGTGCAGGGCAGGCATGAGCACAAATCTTGACTCCGTCATCTCATCCCTATTTGAACTCCCATGTGAGCTACATCTCTCTGTGCCTCAGTTTCTTCATCAGGAACAAGGGAAAAATAATACTGACCTCCCTTGTACATTTTTTGCAAAATTACATGAAATTACTATGTACCTTACTTAGCAATTTGCTCTCACCAAGTTAGTACTTAAGAAAAATATATTGGCCAATTTTTTTTTTTTGCCAAATTGGACCAAAAACAGTAGTCCACACATCCAGAAAATTCAGTGAATCGAAGCAGTGTAATTATAAAAATAATTACTAAGCACATGATATTCTGGGGGAAAAAAAGACTTTTTTCAAAGAATCTTGCAAACAGGTGAAGAAACAAAAAAGACAAGTTACATATAAAGACAGAGATTGTAAATGGTTAAAATGACAACAACAGCATTTCTGTCGGCATTCTTAGTCAGTGTGGCAATGCCAGGACATTGGGGCCCCGTGGAGCCCACAGGCACAAGTGGTCAAACGCCACACTTCCCTCTATCAAAATAGGGTCTGGGCACTGCTGGCCTAATGACCCTGAAAGATCCTTTCTTTGTCCCCAAGACAATATTGTCCAAGATCACGGAGGTCTTGCCCCAACCCACACCTCCCTCCTAGAGGAAGATAGGAAGCAGTCCTTCGTACCAGCCACTCACCTCTCACCAGGGTGTCGACACCAGGTAGAGATCTTCTCAATTTGGGAATGACCAGTGTGGCAGCTCTTGCAGAGCAATGGAGTTTTTAACATCAACAGCTAGTTCCTATTTCTTAGACCCTGTCCAACAGTCCCAAAGACAAGGCATAGTTGTATGTGACCTGAGGAAGGATTCATCCCTTGCTGAGCCTTGGTGTGCCTTTTATCTTCCTGGAGATATTAATCTCTGCCTGAATGATATCATTGGAGTGTTGGGCAAAATATACCCAAAAACTATTGCTAAAGGAAATATGGAAGGGCATGAGTATTTAAAATACTAGTGTGAGAGAAAAGTGTCAATCACCGGAGTATAAAATCCTGAGTAGGTAAGAAGGGGAAAGTAAAAGAATGAAGTATGTCTAATTCATCTTTGTATTTCCAGTGTTCAAAACCAGTGACTACTTCATCAATAATCATGGAATGAAAGAGCTGGGCCAGTGAGACTTCTCATGGCACACACTAGAGAGAAAGAAAAAGATTCAAAAAGCAATGGAAATTCAGTCTAACTCAAACAATTTTAAATATTGTGTGCAAGGCACTGTTCACTGCTGGAAAGTCACAGAGATAATAAGAAAAATAAAGAAAGTAGGAAAACAAAAATTCTCATAGACTATTAGGAGCATATATTGATTTTTTAAAAATTGTAGGACAGCACTGGCCAGTGTGGCTCAGTTGTTGGAGCACTGTCCCATATGCTGAAAGGTTGCAGGTTTGATTCCTGATCAGGGCTCATGTCTGGGTTGCAGGTTCAGTCCTTGGTCAGGGCATGTACAGGAGGCAACTAATCGTTATTCTCTCATATTGCTTTTTCTCTCTCTTCCTCTCTCTTTCCCCCGACCCTTCCACCTCCCTCCTCACAATCAATAAGTATTTTCTTGGGTGAGAATTTTAAAAATGATAAAAAATATTTGAAAATTGGAGGACAAGTTGGCTATAATTCTTGAAAATTTAAATATGCACATCCTTTAGTCCAGCAATTCCAATCTGGAAATCTATCCTAGTGAAACAAACAAACAAAAGTTAACACTTAATATAACTGTAACTGACATCAAGAGCAACTTGTAATAAAGAGAAGACTATTAGACACTCAGTGGGTGCCCAGGACTGTACATGTATTACTTATTTAATCCTCAAGCAATTCTTCTATGGAGATATTATCATCCCAATTTCACATTATGAGAAACTGAAGTTCATGGAATTTATGTTATGCTTAATTTTTTAAAATCTCAGTTTGGTCATTTATATTCAGGAGCCCAATCGCCATAGTTTCAACTCCTAGCTCTGGGACTTCTAACTTTATTACTTAATATAAGTTTGTATCTTTACCTCTCTAAGACTCAGTTTCCTCATCCTTAAACTCTAAACCCTTCTTCCCATAGTTGTTGTAAGAATTAATAATATAGGTAATGGGATCAGCCCACAGGGACCATTCAAAAGTGGTAAATTTGCACAGCTATGAAAAGGTGGAGCTGGAATTTGGACTTAAGCCTAAAACCCAGGTTCTTTCCTCTAAATAACATGTGGGAAAAAAACCCAGTGTGCAACTCTGTGTACAATGTTAGACAACATGACCTCCAAAGATGGGGGATTTCCCAAAAGGATTTAGCTGCTTCAAACATCTTTCTAAACTTAACTCAGTGTCTCAAATTCCTACTATTAGTTTCATTTCATTGGGTTAAAGCTCAATTAAAAGGCAAGTGTTTTTCTTGGGAGGTAAAGTAACCACGTTTTTTTCTTGCTAAAGTGTTTTGGCACTACTTTTACATTAGATGGCTATGACCAAGCAAAAATCAGCATATAGGAAGTATATAAACAAAGAGATATAAGATTCTACAAAATAAAATGCCAGGAAAAGTCTACAAGAAAGGCTTCCACTGGTTACTGTTCAGTGGCGGCTAAGGGGGTGGCTATGGGGAGAGTGATGGCCACTGAGGCAGTAGCTGAGGTGGCAACAGAGGAAACAGAAGATGGCAGATTTTTTGGAAGGACTGCCCATCTACAACAAAAGCAGTTTTAATCAATTTCATGCCAACTCTGTGTGCAAAGCCTCCAATGGATGCCCCTCCATCTACCTACCCACGCCAGAGTGCCCATCTAAACAGAGAGATCACTGTGACAGAATAAAACAAACATCCTTTTGCATTACCTACATCAGCAACAGGACAAGAATACTGCCAAGAAGAGAGACCAGGGGCAAGTGGACCTTGAAGGCTAGAGCTCGGCGCCCCCCACTCCGCACAAAGTCACACAGACCCACAGACCAGACATGTACTTAAGACACGGTCCCCTACTGGTGCCTCCTGTCTTGTCTGCTGCTCACCCACCTGCCGGATGTAGGCACCTTGCCCATCAGCCCACCCCTCCCACATCACTTCCAATCTCATAGGAGCCAATATATTCATTATTCATCTTCCTTGAGTCTTTACTTATGCTGTAAAGTGTGCCAAGCAATGGTTATAAGGGATGTCAGAACCAGTAGTGTGATGTTGACAGATGCTTCTTAAAAAAACAACATTGTTACTTACTATAACACCTCACCCTAGATCCCGTCTTCCTGCCTGCCACCTGGTCCCCACCCCCCTGGGGAACCAGAGTGTGTCTGCAAGTGTCTAGACATGAGTCCTGCTGCAACTGGGTAACAGAGGCGGGGCATTTCTCCTTGCTTTCATCTACTGGTCTGGCCTCAAAGTCTTGGCCTTAACTCCAGTTCCATTGGGACCTATTTCATGCCCAGACCCTGCTCTAAGAGTGTGCCATTGGGCGAAGTCAGCCCTTCTGGATCTTTCTCTTAAGTCATTTTATCATGGACTGGTACATGCTCTGTGTCCACGTCAATGAAAGGATTTTTCCTTTAAAAAAAAAAAGACTTCCATCAAGGATTGAACAGACATGGGGTTAAGGCTTCTAGAGTTAAGTAGCACAGAGCAGGGAAAAGAAGATCTGACTCTAAATCAAGAAATTTGGCTCATAACACTGATAAGTTCTAGAATTCTACTATATAGCATAGTGCCTATAGCTACCAGTGCTATATTGAATACTCAGAATTTGCTAAGAGGGTAGATCTTATATTGTGTTCTTACCACAAAATAATAATAAAAAAATAATAATAATAGAGGTAGGAGGAAACTGTGGGAGAGGGCGGATGTGTCTATGGCCTTGATGACAGTGATGGTTTCACAGATATATACTTCATCCCCAATCCCATCGAGTTTTCTACATTAACTAGGTACAGTATTTTACATATCAATCATATCTCCATAAAGTGATTTAACAAAAAGACAGAAAGAAACTTGGGTCAATAAGGGGGTCTTACTCTAACTCACTGTGTGACCTTGGCTAAGTTGCTTCAATTTCCTTATCTGTAACAAAGGGCTCAGAGCAAATATTTCTAAGCACTTTGCAGTTCTGACAGCATAAACTGCTGGAGTGGGAGAGCAGCCAAGAAATGACTGAATACGACAGTCCTCCCTGGGGCATCTTAAGAAACTAGAGGGAAAGCTGAGCTGGCCTGTGAAGACAGGCCACCCTGAGCAAGCAGAGGCCTGAATGGTAGCAGCCATACGAAGTCTAGACTCACTCCATCTCCCTGATCACTCCTAAGACCAAAACTGAACTTGGAAGTATCTAAAACATTCTGGACTTGCATTATTCTATTATTTTTGATGTAAAGGATGTAAGCCAAGGAGGTCCAGCTGATTCCCCAAATTCAAACATACTGGTCTTAAATTCATATAAAACATAAAATACACCTTCACTAAATGGCAGAGTTGGCAATAAACTTGAAATCCAACTCTTATCCGGTGCTCCCTTGACTCCATCAGATAAACTTCAATTCTAATTCTTCTGGGGCAGTCATTCCCAAACAGGGCTGACTTTTGTCCCCATAGGGGACAACTGGCAATGCCTGGAGATGTTTTTGGTTGTCACAGTTGGGGTGGGAGGAACACTACAGGCATCTGGTGAGTTGAAGAATGCTGCAAAACACCCTACAATGCACAGAGTAGCCCCCCCAACAAAAGAGCATCTGACCCAAAATATCAGTAACAGCAAGACTGAGAAATGCTGCTCTAAAGCATACAAAAATCTCAGCTGGTTTCTCCAATTACAACAGCAGAGAGACTTGTTAATATATTCTCTCATGACTAAGTTAACAGTGAATCCTAGGTCATAAAGCTCCTGGCTCTGTGATCCTCTCCATCTGACATTTACAGGACAAAAAAGAACAAGAGGCTTTTTGTCAAGCACAAAGATGGTTTCTTATCTTAATGTCAAAGATAAAGTCTTTGAGTCACATTTCCACCTAATAGGATGATCTCTCTGTTGAATTTATGTAGATTTCAAAGTGGAAAGAAAGGACTCCAAGCCAATTTTAGGACTCATCATGGGTCTTACTTCCCTCCTTTTCATAGCTACTCTAACTTATGCAACACTGCTTATCATTCATTTGTGCTACAAACATTTATTTTAACAAGGCCTGTGCTGGGAACTGGGGATTACTAAAAAAGGCACACTTGCACCCCAGAAAAACTGTCACTTAGTGGAGGAGACAAATCTGTCAACCGATGGCACAGCATAGCATAGTAATTGCTTTAGCGGAGAAGCCCCACGGAGGCGCCTGACCAGGTCTAGGGATCAGAGAGGGCTCCCAAGGGGAAGTGATAAGAGTGGAGGCAGTGAGACTGGTTTGATTCTATGCACTGGAGGATATTTTGCAGCATCCAGATAAGAGGATGAGAGATAAATGCAAGGGAGCCTTAGCAAATGCAATGGACAGTCCCTGGTTACTGCTTGCCTATGGGGAAATGACGAGTTGAGGAAAATCAAGAATGACTCCCAGAGTCCTGACTTGGGTGACAGGGCTCACTGAGAAAGGGGACACACTGGAGTAGCAGATTGGGGCAACATGACTATTTCGGTTCTTGTACTGAGTATGGACTTTCCAGGAGACCTCTGTCTACACTGGTCTGGAGCTCTGAAGAACGGCCTACACACTCAAGAGAAGGTGGTACCAGAAATGAGGGGACACACCATGGCATGAGGCTTAAATCCACCACAGGAGCACCAACACCATACCCAGGGCTCCAGGGAAGGAATGAAATCAATGTCAACAGTGGTCCTCCATTGTTGTTGAGCAGATAATTTAGCTGGAGAAGGACCTGGTCTGCCAGGTGTCTCTGTCTCATTTTATCCTCCAACAATCTGTAAGGCTGGTATGACCCTCAATTTAACAACGGTAGAAATGGAGCTCAGTGAGGAGGTAACAGTCAACTCATCAGCATGGAAGCGATATTCCAGATCAGGTCAGCTAGTCTCCAAATCCTGTGTTCTTACTGACTAAACCATACTGCCTCACTCTACAAAAGTATTCCTAAACTTTTAAAATGGTAAAGCATTACAGGTTTTGCTGTTAGGAAAACATGGGTTCAAATTCCAACTACATCTGTTATTAGCAGCTCAACACCCTTATCTGCAAAGCAGAGGATATTAATACCCAGTTTGCAAGGATATTATGAGGACTGAATAAGATGGAAATCTCTTCATGCTGTCTGGCATCAAAAGGTACTTAATAAAGGCTATCAGCATTATTATGTTTACTCTTAAGTCAATGATTCTTGACCAAGGGGCTTTTTCTTCCACTACCCCCATGACATTGGCAATGTCTGGAGGCATTTTTAGTTGTCAAAACCTAAGGATGGGGTGTACTACTGGCATCTGGTAGGTAGAGGTCAGGGCTGCTTCTAAACACTCTACAACATGTAGGATAACAACGTAGTATCTGGCCTACAATGTCAATAATGTCAAGGTTGAGAAATCCTACTTTTAACTTAAAATAACTAAACTGGGGTGGGGTGAAACACACTAGATCAGAGATGATCCAATCTAGCTTATTCATTTCACAGATGAGAACATGGAGACCAGAAAGAGAAACGGACTAATGTCTCAATGACAGATTAGATAGAGAGGAAAAGGACACGAGATTAAGGGCTGGCTGTCTGGAAGCTTCTCCTTAGGGATGCTTCTGTACCCTTCCTGACAACCCATTTTGGGACCGTGATTGGAGGAATTCTTTTCCAACCTCCTTGAAGAGGAAAAAAGATGGTTCAGTGGGGCCCTGGGTAAAGGCATCCTGGCTCAGTCCTCCTAGGACTGAGGATGGCCACATCCCAGCCTAGCAGTGTCTAGCGCAATTAATGGTAGCAATTCGGAATATGTGTTGTGCAATGTGCTCAGCATTTTATGAGCATTATGTCATTTTCTCTTTATAACACATGGTTCTGTTGTTGTCATCACACTGCAGATGATGAGGACACTGAGGCCTAAGGAGGCAACATGTTTTGCCCAAGGTTACACAACTGAGGGACAGAGCAGGAATTGGAAGCCAGGTGGTAAGTCTCTGGGGTTCACACTAACCCATCTCTCAAGACTGTCCCCAGCGAGACCCTGGCCTGAGTCTCCAAACCCATCATTCTCTCCATGTTTATGAGCAGAGACAGCTTCTTCTGAACACTGGGTTTGGGTGTCACTAAAATCATACTCACCAATATCATCAGAAAGCTCATTTCACTGGATTTGCTCATTTTTTTGTACAGCAACCATGGATCTGGGTGGGTTCTCAGACCGCCAATTTTTCTAGAGACCAGAGGCTGGATGCAAAAGACTAGAGGTCACACAGCAAGTCTGTGACTGGTCTCCTGACTTTTTGTCTGATTCATATTTAGAAATAGAAAAGCAAAAGGGAAAACACCAACTCCAAATGCTGATTTCTTAGGAGTAGTCAGAAGCTTAACCTCAGGGCAGTTTCCTTCTGAGACAAAAATACATTTGCATGAAGTGATTCCCCAAAAACCTTGGAGAAAAGGTTTTCTGGTCTCCTTCCTCTGCCAGCTAGAGCAAATGGGACTCTGGGTTGTTAAAATAGCAACTTAAAAGGGGTAAGTAGGTAAAACTACAGAATGAATACAGAGCTGATATTTGCAGATCCCAAGCCCAAACAACAGTTTCAATTCCGTAAATTTTTAAGTTAGGACCCAAAGCTCCACTTTCCTTTTTAAAGAAAGAAAGGGGTACTTACTGGTTCTCAAATTTCCCTTTAATAGACGCCATATTCCAGCAAAAATGCTCTTGATTTATTCATCTACTCTACAGCTCACCTCATTCCCAAAGGTCTTTTGAGGCAACAAACAAAAACACACAATACTGGCGAGGGGGGAAGGTGAAGGGGAAAAAATCCAAGTCATGGGCAAATGAAAGTCAAATAGGAACACATGCCAGGGAACATCAGTAAAGAGCAATGAACAGTTGTTATAATGAGCTTCCTAGTACCCAACCCAATGAGGAAAATCAATCCATTACCAGGCTCACTCTATATGTGTGTTTGTATGTATGCATGTATGTGATATATATGGATATCTATATCTAGATAGATAGATAGATAGATAGAGTGTAGAGAGAGTGAGAGAAGTTATTCAGGAGAAAAACAGATTTCCCCTTATATGATGTGAAAAATAAACTTTTTTTTTAAAGATTTGGAAGGTTGTCTATTGCAGCAACTAGCATTAATTACCTGATGAACCCCCTCCCCTCCACCATGATGCCCCATCGCTCCTCCCCTTCAAAGGCTCTCAGTTAAGTATTTAAAGAAGAAATGGCTTTACGATTTTCAGGTGATGTCCTATAATCTATTATGTTGCGATGTTACACCTTTTATTCCCTATATCAGAGTTTCTCAACCTTGGTAATACTGATATTTTAGACTGGATAATCCTTTGTTATAGGGCTGCCCTGTGCATCATAGGATGTTTAGCAGCATCCCTGGATCCTACCCACTAGATGCCAGTAGCACCCCTTCCTCGTTTGTGATAGCCAAAAATACCCCCAGGTATTGTCAAATGTCTCCCAGTTGAGAATTACTATGCTAGACCTATGATCGAACAGGACAAATTATATATCCCTCTCTCCCAGCCACTCCTACACCACAACATACACACCATACATCTCAGATACAGTAGACAAACAGGGACAAGATAACCGCAATCAACACACCTGGTAGGAAAAAATGGGAAATATACCAGAGTCACAGATTGGGAGCAGTTGTGAAATCTTGCTGGGTAGACTTCAAGCTCCTACTCTGGGTGAGTGGCTCTGTAAATCCCCACTCAAGGAAGCTCATTCTTGTCCCTTGTTTACATGACCCCTGGTCCACCCTTTGGGAACCATGGCCCACCTTTCTTGGACACATATGCAGTGTTAGGGATTTTGCATTTCTTGGACACTGCATAATCTTTTTAGACTACTTACTGTTCACAGAAGGCCGGCATCCCAAGGGTTATTTTAAACCTCAAACATTTTCTAGACCAGGCTCATGGTCTCTTTGGCATTACATTTCACTCAATAACATAACAGGTTTCTGATTTGTTTCCAGTGACCACAAAGTTCTTCTTAAGATATCATTTTTCAACTGTTCTTTTTCTTGCTTTTTCATTTCCTTGGTTCTCTCTCTCTTAAGCTAATGGCAGCTATCTTGAGTCTATATGGAAAAATCAATGTCTGAATTTTTTCATTTGAGCTATACCCTGAGTCATTTCTCCAAATAAGAGGTTTCACGAGGCCTCTGCCACTTCAATCCTAATTGAATTCCACCTCTTACTGTATAGTATGCTTTTTCAACTTTAAGGCCTCACAATTCTAGGCTCTCTATTCTGCTTAATTTCTGCCTGAAATCCACCTAACAATTTCCAGAGCTCATCTTGTACTTGTAATACCTTGCCAAATGCAGCCCAGCTACAATCATTCTATTTTCTTACCTCTTCCTCTAGAATGACAGGTTCAGTAAGCACAGGGTCTGCTTTTTCAAGTCGTTATCGCAGGCAACAACTTTACAAATACATGGCCACTGAATACTCTGACTGACATCTTTTCAGTCTCCAATTCAGTTTACTATTACTTGTCCCCAGATCACTAAGCTCGCATCATGTATTTTGTGTTTTTGTTATGGAGCACTTTTCTTCATATACCAATTACTGCATTAAAATAATTAACAGTAGCTGTCAAAACAGACAAATCATAAAATTTCAGTAGATTAAGGCAATAAAGGTTTATTTCTTACAAACTTAAAGTCCAATGAATATAAGCTGCCTTCTTCCACCTTGGAGCAACAAAAGAGCCAATTACTCCTAGATCCCAAGCAATAACAGATGAGATTTTTAAAAGGCATTGAAGGATAAACATCCAGTAAAATCTGGTTAGAAAGATAAAATTAAATGTTGCCTCTCTTTCCCTCTTCTCAGGCCTTGCCAAACATGGTGGATACACATTCTATGTGGGGCAGTGATAACAAAGAAGACGACCATTCATGGAAATGATCACCTGGTGCTCCATGAGCATCATCTGTCTGCAAGTGTCTTGTGCAGAACTGGCTCCCAAACATCAAGAGTAATATCAATGTACTTGGGAACCTCCATAAACAAGGGACTAGCTTAATTAGAGCGCTTGAAAGAAGCTATTTTGGGTAGAATTATTATTCATAAATATTTGTTGCCCCATTCTGAGTGCAGAGTTCCCTTCCCCACCTCACTGACAGAAGACTACAGACAAGGTAATGTGATTGAAGGTGATGTGTGTCACCTCTGGTAGAAGCTTTCAGGACCAAGGTATGGAGACTCATGTTCTCTTTTTCTCTTTTCATTCAACCATCATGATCAACAGTGTTTTAGACAGAGGCTGATTGATCAACCTGGGTGCTGGAGTGAATATGAAAGGGAGCAGTTGCTCTGGCCTGCAATGAACATAAGCTCTGAGTAAATGGCAAAGATTCTCTCTTTGGAAAAACTCTACTCAGGACTCTATTCAGGCTCCAGTGAGCTCTCTTCTCAATAGACTTCGACTTTTGAGCTTTAGTGTTTGCCTCTCAGTTTTAGCAAGAGTCCTGCCAAGTCAGCTTACTCCATACTCCATACTCCATATCAGACCATGCTTAATATCAAATCAGGTTCTTCATCCTCCACCATCCCCCAGGAGATGTCGGATCACCCTGGCCTACCTTCAGGAAGAATCCTGTTAGGTGAGGTTAGCCAAAATCCCTTATTCCTGATATTTCCTCTTAGTATTTTCCATCTGCTGATCCCCACCTGCTCCTTAGCTACAACTTCTATTTGCCCATGCTGTATTTGGAGTTGAGTCCAATTTAGTCAAGGCCCCATTGAAGTGGTCCCTAACATCACAATAGCCTTCCTTGCATAAAGTCAGAATTACCATTTTTAATGTGTTGTGAATAAATTTAACAGAAATTTTTTTTTTTTTCACACAAGGCATAAACTTTTGTTCCTTAGAGTCCTTTGAGATCTTGGAACTGGAGGTTAGTACAGCATAACTTGGCCTGTCCTGACTGATACACCAGTGAAGGAACTGCAGATGATGGTCCTAGAGAAGAGATAACATGGTGGGAACACAGTCATTGTCATCAACAACCTGAAGAGCCAAATAGAAAAGCAGCACCAAATTTGCTTATGCGTTGCTCCCAAGCTGGAAGTCACAGGGAGGTAGTTCAGCCTAAGGAAGAATGTTCTGAGAGTTACTGCTGAGCAACTGGTGACTGGAGGTAACTGCAGAGGGGCAAGCAGAAGTCTGAGATGGGAGGATGGGAAACAGCACTTAGGCCTCTTCCAGAGGGATGAGACGCTCTCATTACAGGGAAAATCTATATTGTAGGTGGCCTTTTACCCCAGGGTTTCCACTTGTCAGCAAGGAAAGCACAGAGACTTAGGACTGTCCAGCACCTCAGCTATGCCAAAGAACCCATCTGCCCAGGAAGCCCTACAGGCAAGGATGCAGTCCTTCTCAGGAAGTTCACATGGATTTTCTCTATTAAACACAGCTATCCATTGGGAGTTTGAGACACTGTCCCCTTTCCTCTCTTTGTCTCTGTCTCTATCTCTCTGCCTCCTGATTCTCTCTCTCAGTGCCCTGGTTTCCATGTGCCTCTGGATCTTTAGGGTGTTAACTCTCTGTGTTCCTATGTCTTTGTATATTTTTGCCTCCATCTCAGTCTGTCTCTCTGTTTCTGTGCATCTTTTTTCCTCTTTCCCAGCCTTCCCTCTATCTCTTCCCAGCATACATTGCCTCCATCAACACACCACCCAGATCTTTTTGATGATGTAAGGCCCCATGAAATCAATCCTTAAGACTTCTCTCTTATCATACCTGATATCAAAACAATTAACATGTTCAGCCACATCTTCAGTTCCTGATTCTTTTTTTTTTTATCACTTCCTTTTCATCTCTGGAATGGAATTCCTCCCCTAACCAGCCCCACTGGCTGAACACACATGCTCAACCTCTCCCTTCTAAATTCCAAAATTGTTGTCTCTGGCCATGGTTCCAGGGCGGTGTCTTGCCCTTCTTCCCTGTCTGAGCTTTCTATCCAGTTCCAGAGACATTCCCAGAAAGGCCATGGCAAGCGTGTAGCCATGGGAGCTTTCTTGGCTATGAAGGGTGGAGGTTTATAGACTCCAAGTAGAATGTGCACAGACACCACTCCAGCCCAAGGAGCTTCCCCCTGCTGCAGCCTCATTCCTGCTCCTCCCTTGCAAAGTCCCTTGGATGTGCCTAGTGGCTCCCACCTCATGCCCTGGCTCTCGCCATAACCTCCACTGGCTATACCCTCCATTCATGGAAGTACAACAGGATGACAGTGAACAAAGCACATGCCTAGCATCTCAGGGATCTGGGTTCAACATCAGCTCCAGCTCTAATAACTCATTTTTTGGATAATTCTGAGCAAACTGCATTATACCTCTTAAAAATTGGAGTCATGGTGCTGACCTGCCCAGACTGTATAAGAGTCAAGTCAGGTTGTATACAGAAAGTTCCTGATGCAGAGCTGAAATAAAGACAGTGATGGTAAAACACTTACTCCTTTTCTATCTATTCACCACCCAAACCACAAGTCTGTCCTCTTCTTCTAGGCTGACCTGTAGCCAGTAGGCACAGGACAGCAATACCCTCTCTTCTCCACCAGAGTCCAAACTCTGTTGGGTCAGCAGGCATGGAGCTGCTGTTGTTATTAACTTTCGCCATCCCCCACTTCCACTATTATCACCCCTTCCCCTATCCCTCCTTTATCTCCATCCTTGAAATTCACTTCAAAACACAAACCAAATTACCCATCCTCTCTGAGATCCCTGGAACACCTCCTAATACTGATAATCTGTCTCCACTTTGAGGTGCTGACAACAGGTGTAACACCTGTTGTTCCCCCAAACATGTATTTAGCATCTACACTATGCACCAAACTTGGGTGACTTGGCAATGAAAAACACAGTCTCCATCCACTTGAGATGCTCACATCTTCACCAACTAGTAGGCGGGAAAGTTATATAAATAAATCATGATAATGCAATGTGATAAACATCAGTAATTGAGGTGTGGGTTGGACACACTGAGAGGAGCGAGCTCTAGCTTTGCCTGGGGCGGCCACTATGATGCAACTCCATAGCTTAGTCTTCTGCTCCTTTATTGCAAGACCCACTCAACCCAATTCAGCACTGAGAGCCAATACTGCCCCTGTTGAGAGGTAGGGCTACAACCATGGACAAAATAATAATGATCTTCAACCTCAGATCTGGGTCACAACTGTTATCTCCTATTGCTCTTTGAGTCTGGGCCACCAAGTAGATACCTGAGGAATGAGGGAACGCCCACACTCACAGCCAGGCATCATAATTTAGCAGCATTCTTAGTTGAATCTGAGTAATAATGTCAAGGCCAGAAAAGGGAAAAAGAGTCCAAGGAAACAGTCTGGTGGTTGGGCCAAGACTTCTCAGGCTCCATCTAGCTTGCTCTTTATTGCAGACTTTCTGTCACTACCTGGTACAACTCTCTGCTTCTGCGCGCCCTTCTTTCACTCCTGGACCTCTGCCAACCCACTCTCCACCTGAGCTCTCTTCTCCCCACCAAAGGGTGTCAATCTATCCAGAGACAGATCTCCTCCTATATTCTTACTATAACTGAATGGTCAACAGATGTGTATACAATCACACCTCCAGGCCCTTTTAAGGGAATGTTTTTTAGCTTTAACAATTGAACTGAGGTTCAACAAGACCACATTTGTCTAGCAACATCAGCTGCCTGGACCAGAATCAAGAACTAAAAAGAAAATAAAAAGATTCTTCTATGAAGCCAGAACACACACCCTAAAATCTATGTAAATACTAATGCTCATGCCATGTCTTGCATGTGGTCAGAACCACATGCAGCACCCACTCACTTATTTCCATTTTCTATTCTTGGATGTCAGAAAGACAGAATTTGAATTATAATGCCTGGATCATGTCACACTGTCACCACATGGTAGCTTATGACACCATACAAAACCCCTCGTAACCCGCCCCTGAACACCCAGCTCAGGAGATCCACCATCCTGAGTCTATTATTGCTTTACTCTCCTTTTTAATTAGTTGTATTTATAATGTATTTGTTTGTGTGTGTATGCATGTGTGTGTGTGCGTACATATGCATTATTTTTAACTTTAACCTTGCTGTATACAATCCTTGGGAACTTACTTTTACACTTTATATTGTCTTGCTAAAATTCACCCAAATTCGGATGCATTGTTGTTATTTCTTCATTTGGACAAGTGCATGGGGTGCCTCTGCCACACTTTATTCCCTGACCTTCCTGGTGACAGGGAAGTCAGGGAATAAAGGTATCGGGTGTGCATGCAGGCTTTTGCTATTGTGATATCTACTGTGACTTTGGAGGCCCTCGTTCATATCTCCTGTTGAACATGTACAAGCATTTACTTTGGCCATATGCCTAGGAGTGGATGAGAGGGCTCTAACCTGCTTGAGATCTACCTAAAGGGCAGCTAGATCTAAGCAAAGCAGTGAGAAAGAGTAATTAGGAAGAAAAGCAAAAAAGAGTAATCGTAAAAGCCTAATTGGGGGGCAAAGTCAGCATAGGAGCAACATTGCTCTTTGTGATTTGGTGGCTGCCGAGGACACAGGCACAGACATAGCAATGTTCATTGTGGAAATGGAATTATTCAGACACAGTGAATTCTGCTTTGGTATCTCACTAAATACTGTACATGATGTTGTGCTAGAAAAATACCCACTCCTGGCAAAAATGGGGTGACACGTGGTACCACCTCTACATAGGAAAAGCCTCAAATATGTTCATATTCTCTGTCCTAGGAATGCTCCTCCTGGTACTACATGCAAGAACCACAATACAAAAAAAAAAAACCCAAAACTCTCTATGCTTAATTTATAAACTAATAAGATACAATCCAAATCCAAATGCATGTTAAGTAGGCGCTATGTGAACTACAATACTTCCGTTTGACAGAAGATTTATGCAGTCCTTAATATCTTTATTCATGCAAATTCATGAAATGCTGCTATTCAACAGAATGCGCAGAAATCATAATTGGAGGTACAAGGTGATCACAACAATGGTTAAAATTAAAAGCATAGAAAAATAAATTGAAATAAATACTCTTAAATATTAATACCAGTTTCTAGAAGGTTTAGAGCAGCAGTCAGAAACTTATGGTGCCTGGGCTAAATACAGCCAGCCCTGTTTTTGTCTGGCCTAAAAACAAAGAATGGTGTTCCATTTTAAAATAATATATAATATTATTTATATAGATTTATAATAATATATAATAAAATATACAAGCACAAATATCGCCCCTTGGCTCACAAATTCTAAAATACTATCTGGAAGGATCACCTTCACAGAAAAAGTTTTAAAAGTGTAAACTATATTTTAGAAAGGTTTCCATTCAAAACAGTTATATTTTTTAGGTTGTCCCTTAGAGGGCTGTGTGTCAGTCAATGAAAAATTCTTACACTGTATATAGCTAATTTCCCAAGAGAGGTAGAAAGAGGAGGCCCTACAACCATCAACACCATTCCAGGAAGATGGAGTTGTGCCCTGGATTAACACCCTTGCAGGAAGCCTGAGAATGTTGCACAAGTCAAAACATGCTTAGATGTCATGAAGTAGTTACTAAAAAATGAATGTTTTCTCAATGCGAGAAGCAATACAGAAAACGTCCACTTCTGCATTCCAGCTGTCCATCCTAATCCCTCATTATCCATCATGGGGGAATTGCCTTCCTTTAGCCTGGAAAAGGGGTGACTCAGAAAACAAGGATGTGTAGAGGTGAGTGGGGGCACAACCAGTGGGCGAAGAGAAAACAGTGAAAAGCAGAGACACCCTGAAAATACTAATGCCAGGAGCATCCTCAGCGATCACACTGTTCAACCCAATGGCCCCATTTTACAGATGAAGAGAATGAGGCCTGAAGAGTAGAAATGACTTAAGAGTCATCCTATCTCAGTGAGATCAAGACAGGTAAAAGACATCAACTCCAATCATCTCTGAATTTAAACTGGATTTCCTCCCAAATGTCCCCAGTGAGTGGTTGTTCAGAATCTGCATATCTCATGGGACAGAGAGCTCCCACCTTTGGAAGCAGCATGATCTATCACTGAGGAGCACTGACATGATCTTAAAACTGAGCTGAAATGTGCCTCTCAGTATCTTCTGTTCCCTAGCCTATTTCAACTCTCTGGATGCCTCACAAAATGGTAAAATAGTAACACCATCACCAATGATGATAATACAAATCCACAATCTAAACTCCAAAAAGAACTAAAAATCTGAAAGCTATTATGACTGCTTTGGCAACAACACTGACCTGAAAGGGGGGAGGGGGGGAGTGTTTGAGGGGGGGGGGGGCGTGTGTGTGTGTGTGTGTGTGTGTGTGTGTCTCCTTATCCATCTCACTCAGTATGCTAGGCTGCAGAAATATTTGTGTTTGACTATAGGATGCTCTTCTGGACCCCACTGAGAGTATTATATAATATAAGGCATATAGAGTATATTACTAGGATGAACCACATGAATTTATTATTGTAGGTAAAAAATAGTCAGATAATGGTAATTTCAAATGGCTCAACTTAATACTTTTCTAAAACCTGGCCCCAAGGATTTAGGATTAAGGAATTCAGGACCTGTGATCAAGAGGAGCCTCCACTTTGGAGCACTATGTGGTAAGTGCTGTGTCAAAAGAGATTCTCAAATTAATATTCCACTCAGGCCTCTCCCTGGGACCCCAGACTCATCCAACCGCCTCCCCAGCATGTCATCTCCACTTGGTTGTCTAAAAGTTACCATAAATGGTGCATGTCTTGATCTGAACCTCAAGCTTCCTTTTCTACCCCCACTAATCACATCCCTGTCCTTCCAATGTTCCAACTGAGAACCTTGGATCCAGACTTTTCTCTTTGTTAAGAAGTTATGTCTGCTCTACATCAAAATATATCCAGAATTCTCCACTTTTGGTGACCCTCACTATCACCAGCCTATTCAGTCCATCATGGCACCTGGCCTGGATTATTGCAGTGGTCTCCCCAATTCTACCCTTTTCCTCGGGCTACTCCCAGCACAGCAGCCAGGATGATCCTTTTGCAGTGAAATCAGAGCTTACCACCCTTCTGCCCTTCACCTTCCGGAGACTCCCCACCTCCCAGAAGGAGAAGCCAAATCCTACCCATTCCTAGAGGCCCTTCATGGCCAGCCTCCTGCAATACTGTTTGACCTCACAGCCCCCACTGTCGCCCGCACTGTTCCCGCCACCCTGGCCACCCTGATCCTCCTAGAACACACCTGAGTCAAGGCCAGGAGCAGCCTCATAACAGATACCCACAAGGCTTCCCCTCACTTCAGGTCTTCACTTAAACATCTCCTCTCTGAAAAGGTGGCCTTTTCTGACTATCTCATTTTAAATTATGAGGAGGATTAACTCTGAATTTCCCTTTTCTGTTCTTTCCCCCTAAAGCACTAAGACGATCTAGTATACTATAAGTTTAACTTATTTATTTTATTTACTGCCATCTCCCTCACTAGAATATAAGCTTCATGGAAGCAAAGACTTTTGTCTGTTCTCTTCACTGCTTTATCCACTAATACGCAGAACATCATCTTGTATACAGCCAACACACAAGTGCAGTAACTCATGATTTATCTGTAAGCTATTTACTTTCACCTTTGAATGCACTGAAAATCAAGAAGGGAGTGAGAAGTACCTTGTAGCAGTCAAAATAGATGTGTATATCACCATAGAGGTTACACAGATGGACAATAAGTGCGTAAAACGATATCTAACATTGTTAGCCATTAGAAAATACAAATTAAAGCCACAGTGATAAAGATATCACTATGTACGTACCAAAACAGCTAATTTTTTTTTAAATAATAATAACACTAATGCTGGAGAGAGGATGTAGGGAGATCTTTCACACATTGCTGGTGGGAAGTACGATGATACTCTGGATAAAGATATAGTGGTAACCTACAAAACTGAACCAGTGCCTCCTTATGACCCAGCAATTTCAGTCTTGGGTTTTTACACCAGAGATATCTTGTTCACACAAAAACCTGTATACCATATTCATAGCAGCTTTATTCATAATAACTCAAAACTGGAAATAATCCAAATGTCCTTCAAAGGTTAAACAAACTGTGGTACATCCATACCATGGACCACTATTCAGCAATCAAAAGACATGAGCTATTAGTCATGCAATAGTTTGGATGAATCTCAATTAAAACCACACCGAGTGAAAAAAGCCAATCTCAAAAGGCTCCAGGCTGCATGATTCCATTTACATAACACTTGTAAAATAACACAATCATCGATTTCAAGAGCAAGGTTGCCAAGGGTTAAGGGAAGAGGAGAACGGAGGGTGGTAGCTGGGACTGCAAAACACAGCATGAGGAATCCTTGTGAGGGGGCTTTTCTGTTATCTGGATTTGGTGATGCTCTCTTGAACCTACAGGCAATTCATGGCACAGAACTAAATATATACACACAAACGAGTGCTCATAATGAAAGTAGTGGAATCTGAAAATGTTTTGGTTGTGACATTATACTGCTCTTATGCAAGGTGCTACCTTGGGGGAAACTTACAACTACATGTGAATCTACATCTACAATTATCTCAAAGATATGTCTATAGGCCCATGACCTAAAACTCTTATCCTCCTCCGAAAGGACATTCCGCAGGCACAAACACAGAATCCACTAACACTTTAAATAGAATTAAAACAAGCTTAGTTATCATGTTTGGCAGTAGCCTAGCACATTAGAGTGGAAGACAGTCTACTCGAGTTCTCAGGCTCCCAGAATAGAGGAACTAAAACCCAGTTCTCCAGATCCCCAATCTGGTGTTTTTAGTATTCACCATCTTTCATGGCCCTTTTATGTTGTGGATAATAATATGTAACACTTCATTTGAGCGCATACATTTTCCACTTTTAAGACCCTGGTTTGATCAGCCACATCAATTTCCTAAAAAAGAAATACAAAGGTAAGAACACATTTGTAAATCCCTTTAAGATGATCAAGTACTAAGTGTGATTATGTATTTAAAAGTTACAACAGCAAAGATTTAGGTTAGTCTCAAGGAAAAGTTTTTTACTAGATTTGTTAACTACGAATGGGTAACCAAGAGACATAAAAATCATTCTTTGCTGGGATTCTTTGAAAATATGTTAGATGCTTATTTCAATAGATGCTGAGAGTCCATTTTGTGACAGTCACTATTAGGTGCTAGAGTCACAGAGAAGGGATGTAACCTAGAACCTGCCCTCCTAGATCTGACGGTTTAATGGAAGTGATGGGAAAATACTCAATCACAGGCTAGTACGAAATAGTCAGTGATAGGGGAAGAACACAGATGAGCATTTCACCCAAGCTTGGAGGTAGGAAGATGCAGGAAAGTTTTTTTTATGTGAAGTTTTAAAAAATAGGGGAGCATGGTGATATGAAGAGAAAGGACTGACTGTAAGTTTTCACAATGGAGGGAACAGCATGTGCAACAGAGCAGCTAGTCCACAGTGCGCTGGGGGAAACTGCAGCATGAGAAAGTCGTAAGAGATAAGGCTGGACATTGGGGCGGGGGTGAGGGGAGGGGTGTTGGTGGGCAGAGACCGACTCATAAAAGGCCTTTCCACGTAGCCTAAAGGGGTTTGGCTGTGATATAAGAAAAGAAGCAACTGAATGGAGGCACTAGTCAGGCTGCTTGCCACAGGACCTTTCCTCTTTCTATAACCCATCTCTTTGCAGGGACCTCCTACTCTTCTCTGATATCCCCCTCCCTAAGCTTCAATGTCTAACTCCAGCGCCACCTTTTCATCAGGAAGCCTCCCCATCCCCCGACTGGAAGGGATGACCCAGGTGCAGGTGTCCCTGTAAATGCATCATACAGCAACAGGTGCGGTGCAGTGTAGTGGTTAGAAACTGCAGAGTCAGCCTGTTCGAGTCCCAATCCAGGCTTTGCTGCTTACCCTCCTGTGCTTCAGTCTCCTTAACTGGCAAATGGGAATAATAACATTAATACATTACAAGCTTGAGTAATTTCATTGATACATTGAACTCACTTAGAACAGTGATTAGCACAAAGCAAGTGTTTAATAAATGTTAGCCTTTATTACATGTTGTGGCCCCCATACACACCCAGCTATGGGCAACTCCTATCACTGGCCTTCAGTCAGCTTCAGTCTAATCAGAGAGTAGAAGTCAATGTCCTCTCCTCATAGACAGTCACCTCTATAATCTCATAGTCTTTGCTCAGACGATGGGTCAACACAGGCTAGAAATACACTTTCCTTTCACATGTGTGGTAGAGGCAAGAACCCCAAAACATGACTTAGGAGAACTAGATTATCTCCTAGATCCTCTGCCTTAATCCCTGGGTGGCCTGGACCACGTGCCTTTATCTTCCAGACCTTCGGTATTCTCATCTATGAATGGAAATGGGTTCCTATGAGGCACAAAAAACGGAGGGCTGGCAGCACTTTACACAGTGGTGATGCAAACCTAATTTCCCTTTCCCAATCTGCAACCCACAGCACACACCTCCCCATCCCTCGCTTTCACTTCCAGCAGAAGAAGCACACTTTCCAGACTGGCACAGCTGGCAGGTCTCCACCGCAGAAACAGGTATATTTTAATTTGCCCCACCTACGAACTTGATAAATTATTTTTCTCTTCCTCCAGGGACTTTCCTGACTTCCTTCTGTAAACGAAGAAAGGAGCACATGAGCACACTGTACATAAATTTGTTTGGGAAGCTTTCTTCTTCTTCTTTTTTTTTTTTTTTTCTTAAACCAAACTTAGTTTCTGTTGTAGGCGGCGCATTCCCTAGTAGGGCGGGGTGCAGTGCGTTGTGGAGGGGAGAGGAGGAGAGGCCAGGGGGAGGAGTAGGCAGTGATTAATTCACCGTCTGTGAGAGCTGGTCTTCTATTTAATGGGGGGTCTCTCTGCCCAGGAGTCAGATCTGTCGCCACGACCAGCAGGAAAATGGCAGAGGATCTGGAGCTGGGCTTTGAGGAAACAGCCAGTGTGGAAATGCTGCCCGAGGAGAACAGCTGCAGACCCAAGGCCAGAGCCAGGCTAGCAGCCAGCAGCAGCAGCACCCGCTGTGCTCTCACCTGTTGTCTGGTGTCGCTTCCCATCCTGGCAGGACTCACCACGTACCTGCTCGTTGGTCAGCTCAGAGCCCAAGGAGAAGCCTGCGTGTTCCAGGTAAGCAAGGCCTGGAGCTGCCCTGTGGTTATCAGCAGACCGTCTGCGGCACCTACAAGCTAAGGCAACCCTGGACAGAGCTCCTCATCCATCGCCCTCCTTTCCTTCCTAGCTTCAGCATGCAAAGGAAATGCCAATCTGAGGGCGGAGAGGCCCAACTTGGTGTTTGTTCTCAATATTTCCAGGGGATGAATTGTCCCTTTTTATGTTTATATGGGAACCAAACCACATATTTTTAGATAATTATAATCATAGTACACTGATAAGTTGGGAAAAGTTCCTTTCCTTTAAAAAAAACAAAAAACAAAACTGATTAAATTCCTTAGCAAATGGCCATTGAAAAAATTTGGAAAGCACAGATTAGGAAAAGAAGGTAATTATCATTACCCACAGCCCCATAGAGGTAACCACTCTAAAATGTTAACATTTTGGGGTATATCATTTCATGTTTTTTAATAAGATGGGATTATTTTGAGCATCTTAATGTTATCATTGAATTTATTCTTAATAAATTTACAGCAGTATGAGGATATAGATGGTTGTATTATATCTATGTAGAATAATGTATTTAATCAACCCCCTTACTTGCATTTAGAACAGTTCTTTTTCAATGTTCCAGAAAGAACTGCCTGCCAGATTGTCTATCATTCATGTCTTGCTAGAGGTGGGGGTAAGTGGAGTCAGGAGGAACTTAGCCAAATAAATAAATAAGTAAATAAATAAATAAATAAATAAATGTACACACACATAAATATGTGTGTGTATATATACATATAAATGTGTATATACATAAAGAATGTGTATATATGTGTATATATATATATATTAAAAAGTGTGTGTGTGTGTGCGGTCTAAGGAGAACAATGAGGGGATACAGGTGTCAAGGTGTCAAAAACATAATTCTGAACTAGGAACATAAAAAACCTTAAAGCCTAAAGACTATGCCTTTCAAGTAATACCCCTTTTTAAAAATGCTCTTGCATAAGCTGTTAATGACTGATTTAATTTCAGTCCAAAGTATTACATTCTGTGGCATAAACAGGTTTTTTAGTCGGTTTAACTGGAAACCTGGCTTCCAAGCAGTGTTGGCCAATTTCAGAGCAGAGACTGTGAGAGGCCAGTGTGTAAGTCTCACTACCTCATCAGGGTTGGCAAACAGACTGTGTGATTCAGGCAGCTGCCTCCAAGGCCACATGCTATCATTCACAAAATGTAGAAATATGCACGCCACCCAGAAATGCTGTTTATGTTGGAGGAGCACGGCAGGGCATGAGAACTCAGGCTGTGACCCCAAGATCGCCAAGGCTGCTTCGTGGGAAGCCAAACTGCAGCATCCAGTTGACACTCTGGGACTCTGTCCATCTTCAGCCAGAAAGAGACAGTTGTTCTTGATGAGGAATTGGGCGACTCCAGTAATCTGCGCTCTCCTGCCTTCTGAAAGGAAACACTCCCTCTGCCCAAAATGATGTCTGAGATGCCCTATGTTGTCAGAAGCCAGAAAACACTTACGTTGATCTAGAGGACAATTAGATGGAATGCCACGCCCAATCCAGAGGGGGATAGTGACTTGCCCAGACAGGAAGAGAGTTTGAGAGGGGAGCTGTCTCTAAGCAGGAAGCCCTAGAGGACTGTTGCTGAGTGCCCGCCCCACTAAAGGTACTCAAGGAGAGAAGAGGTTAAAACTGCATTTCATTTTAGTTAAATCAGTCCCCCTGGAGAGTGGCCAGGCAAGGACATTTGGAGCTGTGGTTTGGCCAGGAGATGTAACTTCTTGGTGCGTCAGAGGGAAAACAAAGAGAAATGGGGGTGATGCTGGGGCACAAGCAGCAATTGGGGTCCTGCAAAGAAACAATGAGCCCATTCAAAGGAGAGAGTTTGAAGAAGAATGTTTAAAGAACTGAAAATGGGTTCAAAGAAGGGCCTATTTGCTGAGATACGGACAGTTTAAAAGAAACCTTCAGGGCTGGAAGCATCCTGGGGATGAGCAATAGAGGGAGGCAGCTCACCAAACCTTGGCACGAAGGGGCAAAAGAAGGGAGAAGAGTTAGAGAAACCCAAGCGAACCTAATACAGGAAGGAAGGGACCTGTTTGGAGGAGCTGCAGGCTGAGTAAAGGAAAACCAGCTGTCTGCCAAAACAGCAGGGAGGAAGGAGGAAGGGGGCGGGGCCACTGGGACCACTCTCCTCCCAGCTGGCTAGTGCGCCCAGAGGTCAGCCTCAAAGGGTACCAAGAGGACCAGGAAGGGTGGATCAGAGTGGCTAACAGACAATTAGCAGCTCTGAGGAGTCTAAAGAAAATGGGTTTGAAGGAGGGAAAACCAGGTCACCAAGCAGAGCTTGGGTAGGTATGTACCTAACAGTGAAATGTCATGGCTCTTAAAAAATCTAATTTTGATTCCCAGCTCAGTCACCTCTGGCCTTGTGAAAATAGGCACGTGGCTTTATTTTTTAGCCTATTTCCTTTTCTACCAAAAGAGGATATAAAATCAATACTTCAACAGCACTAATAACACATGTGCAGGGGCAGTGCATGCTTTGTCAATGGGGAGAACTGTGCTCACACACTTACTGTGATGGGATTATCGCTCTAAGCCACATACCAGACAACTACCAAGAAAACTTGACCTTGGCTTTAGGGAACTTCAAGTCTGATGTGTGACAAGAAAATATGTTATGTGGTGTGTAATTCCAGACGTTCTCCTCACCCAGCCTCGGGGGTGGAGGAGGTTCAGGGAAGGGCTTCTGGAAGGGGGAAGGAAGTCGGTGTGGCCTGAGGTCCAGGCCACAGACTCCTGTTACAGATAAAAACCCATCAGACAATGCAGGCCTTTGGAGGTAACAAGCCGTTTAAGGTTATAGAGCCTAAAGCTGCAAACCAGACCATCTGACCTCCTGCTCAGTGCTCTTCCATGGTGTCAGGCTGCGCTCACATTTCAAAGAGATAGCTCCCAGGTCATGTAGGGAAAAAAACGGCCTGCCTGGTCTTCAAAGGATTTCTAATGCCCCAGGCTCAAAGCAATCAACTCTAACTCAAGGAGAAGTAAGAGGAGGGTCACACAGCCCTTCCAATAAATTCACAGACCTGAGGAGCAAGCCCAGCAGTAGAAGATAAGCCAATGACGATAATAACAATAATAATAACATGATATTAACTCATACTTCACATTTGTAGAGGGCTCCTTCCAAGATGACCCCACCAGATTTTTACAGCAACCCAGAAATGCAGTGAGGGGGGTAAGCAGTCACATTTGGCAGACGAGGAACTTGAAACGAGAGTCTGTGTGAGCAGCCAAGATCACAGAGCCAAGTCTCTGAGTTGGCAAATCCAGGTCTCTTTTGGTTTCCATGCTGCCTCCCAACCCCCTCTCTCCACTCACAACTAAGTTTTATAATCATGAAAAGCACTTTCCACTCACCCTTTTTATAGATGAATGAATGGATCCATCTCACATAAAACAAGAAATTCTGTAAAGACAGAATGATTCTCCACCCAGGAGCCAAAATGGTTCTTTGAACACTTTCACTGGATTGTGTGAGGTGCTGCCTCTGTGGCCTCAGCTTGAACCACTCTCCCTCCTCTGCCCTGCCCCCATCACTGACCACCAGCCACCCTGCCTTCCCTCTGTTCCCCAGCACTCCAAAGTGTTCTTCTGTTCCCTTGGCCGGGACTGCTCTAAGGGACTTCCTCTTTCCACCTTTGGAACAACTGCAGGAGGTTGACAAGGCTAAGAACCTTTTTTAATCCAACATAAAAAAGCGTTGAGGCTTGAGAACAGGAGGCTTAAAGGGGCTCAAAAGGAAGAGGGTAAGCAAAGTATATAACCACTCAGAGTTTCAGTTTTCCCATGTTACCTACCCAACTGAATTGTTAGGAGGATTCCAAGTGCTACACAGTCCCCAGTGAGTGCCTGGCACTATAAGCACTGGGTGGGTGTTTGTCCCTTTCCTTCCCCTAAGTAGAAGAGGAAAGCTCTTCACAGATTTATAGGAACTAAGATATGGATATGCCCTTAGTCCCAGAGTCAGCCAAATTTCACCCACTTCCTATTTTTGTAAATAAAGTTTTATTGGAACACAGTCATGCTCATTCACTTATACACTGTCTGTGGCTGTTTTCATGACACAAAAGCAGAGTTGGGTAATTGTGACAGTGACTATATTGTCTTTCAATTTAATGTTTACTGTGTAGCCTTTACAGGAAGTTTGCTGACCCTTGATCTAGTCCTATATTCTTGTTTTACAACTGAGGAAACTGAGGACCAGAGATGCGAAGGCAAACTTCAGGGTCACAGAGCAGGCTGGGGGTAGGTGGACAGAGCCAAAGCTAGAATCTATTTCTATAGTCGCTTGGCCTTCATTGTACAAGCAAACAAGACTGACTCTGTTCTGGCTATGCCCCCAGATCAGACATTGGGAAAGTAACAGCAACTGTAGGAATGTTCCAGGTTTTTATTAGCAGCAAGAAAAACCTAAATCCAGTTACCAGGACTGTGTAAAATGTGTGTGTGTGTGTATACACATATATACATATATACATACACACAATTTATATACATTTGTATACATTTATACAAATATATATATATATATATATATATATATATATATATATATATATATTTTAAACTGGATTCTTCCTTCAGGGGTTGGTTATATAAGGAAAGATTCAATATGACAAACTCATTACCCAGGTAAGTTGCAGAGCAGAAATCAAAATTAGATGTGAGAAGGTTTGGGATAAATGCCTTTAGGGGACATGTCCATAATAAAGGTATCAAGGAAATACATCATGATCCTTCCAAGCAAGAGAAAATGATACCTGCCACTGTTTTTGTTGTTGTTGTTGTTGTTTGTTTGTTTTGTCATCTCCATATGTAAGGATGGAGAATTTCTCTAAGATATGTCATTAAGGGGAAAAAAGCAAAGAACATAACAGAGATAGAATATGGAACATTTAGTTTTCTGAAAACATAATACATATTCACATATATGAATGGGTTTATAAATGCAAAGACTATCTCAGGAAGAGAGCAAAAGAGACTGGTGACTCCGCTCTGTCCAGGTGGAGAAGCCAGGTGGCTGGGTGACAAGGGAAAGGCAGGGATATTTTTAAACATATACCCTTGTGTACAAAATGTATATGTTACCTATACAAAAAAAACATATATAGACACAGTAAAATATGTTAGGATATTTAAACTCTCAGAGAATGTTAGGTAGATTTGCACATCAGAAAAATAATGGGTCAGAAGTTCAGTTTGAATTCTGATCTAGCCACTTCTTAGCCATGTGACCTAACCTTTCTGAAGGGCCTCAGCTTCTCTGTATGAAATAGGGATAATTAAAAACAAAGTATTACTTATAGTGTCTAGCAGAAGGCGGAGGGTTAGTAAATGGTAATTAGGGAATTTCCCTGTTCATAGGAATTACATCATAGGAAACAACTTCTCCACCTGTTTTGTAGTTTGCCATTGCCAGGACAGAGAACAGGTTTGGTCATTGGAGGGCTTTTCTTGGTGTCTGGTATTTGTGAGCTATCTCCATGCCTCTTTCTCTACCCTGGTCTTGCACCCTCAACCCACACTCTAACCCATTCTTGACCCAGCTGCACTTGACCATGGCCTGGGTCTTCTTTAAGTCCTTGGCTTCCTCTGTCCTCAGGAGGGGTCAATAGGCCAGGCCTCCATCTACTCCCGACACTGTGCCCCAGGCATGACAGAATGCAACGCACTGGCTCAGCCCCAAGCGTGCCACAGACTGGGCACCAGTACTGCGCCATGAATCGTCAGGGAAGTCATACGAGGCATTGCTTCCCAGAGTTGTACCAGCGTCCTCCTTCAGTCCTTCCCTCCCAGGTCCTACTTCTAGACACATCTGCATGCACTCTCCCCAAGTTCTCTTTGGTTCCCTCCAATCTCACTTCCACCCCTTCCTGAAAATCCCTTCAAGGCTCTTGGCCTTTGGTCCCTGCACCCCCATTCCCTCCTACACACACATTTCCCTGAGGCCCCCTCATCTCCTCCCAGAAGAGGGGCCCACAGTAATGCCAGCTTGGGCTTCAGAGTGACACAGACTGAGGGAAAGTCATGGCTTCACCACATCACAGTTGTGACCTTATTATAATTTATTAAATACCAGACTCCATTCTAAGCTTTTTCATATTTAGGGTTTTGGGAAGAACAATGAGATCACATCCATAAAGTCCTTAGTGTGGTATCCGGTATAAACACAGGTGACACATATTTGCTGTTACTACCAAATGCATCATCTCAGTCAATCCTTGAAATCTCACAATGAGAAAAGTTCTACTGTTATCTCCATTGTAGAGATGATGAAACTAAGGTTTGGAAAAGTTAAGCTGTTACGGAAAGCCAGACTCAAGACACGATTCAGGGAACGGAGTAAGCCTTTATTCACACGCGCGGGCTCAGAGGAGGCAGTCTCCAAATTCTGAGCCCCGAATCGGGGTTAGATAGGGGTTTATAAGCCCTAGCATTCCGGGCGAAACGGATGGGCTTCCCAGGTGGGGGAAGGGATTAGCATTCAGGTGGGAGATTGATGAGATTGATGTGCTACCCAGGCGGGGGAAGGGATGTGAAAACGGGCTACAGGAACAGATAAGCAATGATTAACAGTTAACCTGGGAGGGGTCTCTGGCTAGGCTGTTCCTCTTAAATCATCTTGCCCTTATCAAAGCCATGAGCCCAGTCATATAGTTAAGAGTGTGATATTGAGGTTCAAATCTACCATACTATTCTTCCTAAACACTATGCGAGTCTGCCTCTGGGTATATGCCAACACATTATTCATCCTCTGGGGTAGTCAGGAGGATTTAGCAATGACACCTGAAATGGGCTTGTCACATAGTAAGAGCTCAACAAATGCTAGTCTCCTTCCTCCCCTGAGAGCACCTAGCTATACCTGGAACACAGAAGGAACTCATTAAGTGTTTGCTGAATGGAGAGAGGGATGCAGGGATGTGCAAGGATCTTGACCTCCCTAAGCCTTACACTCCTGTCTATAAAATGGGAAGGCTAATATACTGTCTTCACAGCACTGTGCTAAGTGTTCTGCAAGGAGATATCCAAAATGCAAAGGCTGTGGAGTTGATGCTCAAGAGACATTATTTCCCTACCCACTCCACCCTGGGTGAGCCCTTTATCTCACTCAAGCTGTTTCTTCTGCTGGAGGGCAATCATAATAATCCCTTTTCAGAGTCATCTAGAGGAAACAAACAGATAGCTGAGATAAAAAGTGCTCATGAATTGCAAAACTCAAGCACTCAGTTGCCCCTCCTGTAGCCTCAGGAAGTCCTGGAATACTGGAAGAGAAGCCCAACTCATTCCAAAAGGTCAGGCCCTGGGCAAAGGGCAAAGGTTGTGTAGGTAAACTGTGCACGTGCAAAGGAAGGGGAGGCAAGAGAGCTGTGGGTGTGAGTCCCAAACATGTGCTGCAGCTTCCAGTTTGGGATTCCAGGATCCCTTTGTTCACCTGTTAAAGTCTACACATGCATCAGTCAGTGTCCAGCAGTCTCACCTGACAGACCACACAATGCCCAGCTGCAGCAGGACAACGGCTACAAGAAAATCAAATCAGATGAAGATTCCATGGCCTACAGGAACTCAGGGGTAAAAAGCCCCACTTGCTTTGCTCAGGCTAATACATGCTGGTGATAGCAGGCTTCCAGCACCCCACAAACATGCATGCCCATGGGCATATGCAATGGCCTTTTCTGGCTCTGACTTCTGAGCAAAGCTCCCAACTTTCAACAAACATTGCTAGAGCCATGGCTATGCCCCAAGCCATACCTTGGCTGCCCAGCTCTCCATAAATAAATTTTTTAAACCTAAACAAAAACTCAAAACTTTGCATGCATTCTAAAATAAAAAGTTCTCTTTCCTAGTTTTTTGGATTGCAAAACTCTGGTTAAAGTCATGGAAACTTAACCTTATTCCACCCTCTGCTCTCTCTTCTGCTTGTCTTTCTGATGCCCGCATCAGCATGTTTTACTGATGGGATAATCCGGCGGAGGTGCCGGGCACTGACTGAGGCACCAGGAATATAGCAGTGAGCAAGACAGACAGACCAGGTCCTTGCCTGCATGCAGACTGAATTCTACTAGAGAGAGAAAAGCAAAAAATACAAGTAATACGAAGTAATATCGCTTCAGGGAGTGATAAATGTTCAGGAAGGAAAATAAAATAGGACCCTGGTTCTCAGCCAATGGTTTGAGAAGGCATTTAAAGGGGAAAAATATCAGATTCTTCTCGGGTGCTCTTGAATACTGTGTCTATTTAGATTTGGAAGCCAATGTTGCACTGACCTTCAGGAGCCACCATTTCCTGGGTACCCTAGAATAATCCAAAAGCCATGGAGATAAGTCAGGGTTAGATGACAGTAGTAGGTCTTTTATTGGCCTGGTGTTGCTAGCAACCATCTGGACAGCAGGCATTGCGCCAACTCAAATGCATAAAACTTTCCCCAAATAAACTATAATACTATTTCCTCCTCTGTAATCTTCTCTTCATTCACTCTTGCTTCCTGTTGCAATAATCTTCCTCTCTTTATAAAGTCATTATTAAGAGAAACAGCAATGGAAGGCTTTAGACGTTGTCCTTGGAAAAAGAGTCCCAGCTGACGTTCTTCTTGGGGACTCTGGGAATGACGCTGTGTTCTTCAACACCTGCCAACTGGCACTATCACAGCCTCCAGATATTAGCGGCATTCTGAGGCCCAAGTTATAGAACTCTAGCAGAGCAAAGAGGGAAATGTGCTCACATCCCAAATTCATGCTAATGACAAGGGGATTCTGAGCCAAAAGGAATGTTCCAAACTCTTAGCTGAGTGTCTGCTTCACCACAAATAATCACGGTGTTCAAGAAGATTCCTAAGCAGAATAAATAAGTCAAAGACCCATCAGGGTAAGTGTCATTCCCTACACAAGGGGACGCAACCAAGCTCTCCCCCATTCTCTCTGACAACCCCACCTTCAGTTATCTGTCTTGCCAAGGGACTGATTCTTTATCAGCTCTGTCAAAAGCAAGTAAGGAGACAGGCTACAAAATAAGTTCATTTCTAGGCTTCATCTCCACCTCCCAAGCCCATCAAAGCTATTGATGCTGGACACGTAGTCATATCATTTGGTCTTGGTTTTCAAAGACCATTGTACTCATGATCCTACGCTAAGTGTATAGTTGTGTGTTCATCTGGCAGCAGAAATCCTTGTAGTTTCTTACCTGCTCCTATGCACTGTTGGGCCTCTTTACTCTTGCACAAGCTGTTGGCCTTGTTGAAAATGGTTATTACCTTTTATCACCTGGCTAATACCTGTGGGGCCTATAAGACTCAGGTCACGGTAATTTCCCCAGATTCCCCCACCTCGGGGACTGAGATATAAATCGGGACTTTGAATGCCAAGATAAGTGCCTCAGTAAAGTGAAGCTGTAGAAAAAGCCCTCTGAAAGCAGGCTAGGAGATGGATTAGAGAAAAGAAGGCAGATGATAGCAGGCTTCCAGCACCCCACAAACATGCATGCCCATGGGCATATGCAATGGCCTTTTCTGGCTCTGACTTCTGAGCAAAGCTCCCAACTTTCAACAAACATTGCTAGAGCCATGCAATGGTTCAAACAGGAGGGACCTGTTACGCACTCCGTGGAAGAATCCAGGCAAGCAGTATGCTGAGGCCTGGAGTGGATTCAGGAAAGAGAAACAACATGAAACAGAAATGACAGTTTGGGTTTGTGGAGAAAGAAAGCAAATTTTCGGCCTTGTAACTGAGGGTAAGCAGTGGTGGTACCATTAAAAGAATTAGGAAGCAGAGAAGAGGGAGCTGGAGAGACTGGGAGGTCAGTTTGTCAATCAAAGAAAGACAAGATCTTTGTCTTCAAGAGGGCTTCCAGGGGAGGTCATGTCGTGTGGCTTAGGAGTAAAAAGAGCCTGACCATGTGGGTTCTAAGAGCATCACTATTATCACAGAACTGTTCGCAAACCTACGCTCAGAAATGGTGCAGCCACATCCACATGGTCATACACATGTATGTAGAGACATCCATGCACAAAACACCACACCATGAACACATGTAGACACAGGTGCAAACACACTCTTTCCCACCAATGGAGCTGTATTCTCCTATACTCACACAGACACACAATTCCTTATTCACAGGTACACACACACACATACGGGTTTTAAGATGTAAAACTGATCAAGTGTCCACAGTGACATGAGGATTACCATTGGTGGGGACTGAGCAATTACGAGAACCAAATCAGAAGACTTGGGGTTGAGTCAAAATCATATCAGAGAAGCTTCTTTGGAAACATTGTAAAATGTAAGATGGCAATTTTATTCCTAAACCAAGAGCTTAGTTTTTCTCCTAAGCTTTCCATTCTGGCATGTAAATGGTGATTTCCTCAGTTTCCATGCCTTCTTTGAACTAACTCATATATATTTTTAAAATTTTTATTGAATTTATTGGAATGGCATCAAGTGTACAATGCTATAATACACCATCTGAATACTGTATTGTGTATTCACTACCCAAAGTCAAGTCTCCTTCCGTCACCACTTTTCTCCTCTGTACCCTCTTCTGCCTCCCACCACCCACTTTTTCCCCTGGTAATCACCATACTGTTGGCTGTGTCCATGAGTTTTGTTTCAGGTGTGGTGTTTTAGTTTTAGTTTTAGTTTTTGTTTTTGTTTTTGCTTAATCCCTTCACCTTTTTCTCCCAGCCCTCCAAGTGCCCTCCCCTCTGACAGCTCTCACTCTGTTCTCTGTATCTGTGAGTTTCTATTTTGTTAGTTCATTTTGTTCATCTGAGTTGATCCTCACCTCAAACCTCGGAGTTATCTAGGGCAAGAGATGTTATGGTTCCCATTTCACAGTAAGGACACCAAAGGCCAGAGGAGAAAGGTGTCTTACTCAAGATTATACAGTTAATAAATGGTGGAAGCAGGATTCAAGTTCAGGTCTGTCTGCCTCCAAAGCAGTTACTCTCCCATTACCATGTGGTATCTGAAATGGCTTACAAACTAGGATTGCAGTGAAGAAAAAGTCATTGCACATTACAACAAAGCAAAAAAGAATTGAAGGGGTTGAGGGGAAGGAGATCATAGTGATTATTTCTTTTTCTGTATCATTTTTTAAGTAGTTACAATTTTTAAATTATGGTGGAAAAAAAATGAAGCAGGTGCCATTATTTGTTCAAATATTAAGAGAATCATTGACAAGATGTTGGAGTGCCCTAGAATAGAAAAGGAAAAGCTCTCAGGACAGAACCTTTAAGTTGAGCTTCAGAGACAAGCATAAGAGAGAAAAGGGTCAGGGCGCAGGAGGAGGAAAGGAGAGAGCTTGGGTGCAAGATTCTCATCAATCAAATACCCTCATTTCCATTTCCTTCATTTCAAAGTACTCAGGCAGGGTAGGAGCAGCATCTTAATCATACCAATGCTTTGGGCACCTGTGTGGATACTGGCATCTAAAGGAGCACAGATGGTCTGAACCATATCTTTCTTTCTCCATAGACTCCAAAAGGACAGGAATTAGGACCTTCACATCAGCGAGTTTGTAAGTATGTTCATATTTGATGCCTTTTCTTGTGAAACATATCTAATAGTTGTGGTATTTAGGAGGTTCAGAGGGATGCAAACCCAGAGGAGAAGTGAGGGGCCTCTCCAGCCACTGAGGAGGCAAAACGGTGCCATGGCCAAGTGCAGGGCCTGTGGCTTGATGGCCTTTGGGCTACTATCACCTGTCTCTGTCTCATTTTACTCACCTATAAAAGTGGTTATGATAGTATCTGCCTCCCAGAGTTTATATAAAGGTATTAGAACAATGCCTACTACATCAAAAGAATACAATGATTTTTTTTCATTTCATCAACATCATCTTTATCACTATAGATAGAACACAACTGTTCAATATGATCATCTTGAAAAAACAAAAGGAAATTCTTTAGTCATCTGGAGAACTGATAGGGAAACAGGACCAGAAAGGGAAAGGGACCTGTCAAAGTCATGGAGTTACAGAGTGGTTCCCACCCCACTCTGTTAGTCCGTCCTGATGCCTCAATGGATATGGTTAAAGGGACCATGAAGACGGCAAAGGCCAATTTGCTCCCACAGAAGCAGTACGAGGAAAGGAGAGGCAAGGTGAGCTTTATTGAGTACCCACCATATGCCCGGAATTATTCTGAACACTCTCCATCCATGGTAGGGATTAATGTACTCATTTAGAGATGAAAACACAAAGCCTGAGACAGGTTAGATAACTTGCCCAAAGCCAAGATTCATTTGTGTTTTTCTGCTGAGTCTCCCCTGTAGAAAGAAAGAAGAAAGAGAGAAAGAGAGAAAGAAAGAAAGAAAAACTTGCTAAAAAGGAAGCTAGGCCAAGCTGGAAAAGAGGCATATTTCTCTCAGGCACCATGCAACTCCCCCAAATGCTGTCTGTTGTTTTCACTTCAGTCACCCTCTGACTCATACAGTGGATTTTTCTCCTTTTCTTACAGATGTACCTCCTGGAGCTGGTGGAGATAAGCCAAGAGCACACCTGACAGGTAATTCTCCCTGGTGTGCTTTCCAGGAGACAATGGGCCATGGGCCTGAGACTTATTTCAACATGTTTGCAAAAACTCATTCTAGTAGCTTCAAACAGGGAATACCCTTAGTAACAGATTCCTCCTCTCAGTAAAGGATTTTCAGCTCTTTCTTCCAAAGGCCCAGGTCTCTTGGGCATTATCTTTCAGATGCTATCAGCCCTCTTCCTCTGTTTACTGTTTCTCACTTTTATTCACACACTCTGTCATTCAGAAATGGTTTTCCTCAGACACTGAGATTTATGTAATTCTGAATCTGGTCAAAGATGAACAATCCCTTAAGTTGCCGATTTATCAAATCCATCTATGCCCTTTCCAAAATCAATTTATTGGACATTTACATTCAGTTAGGTATTTCCCAAGAATATGCATTGATGGGAAGAGATTAAGAGCAACCTCATAATATCACCAGTTGGCCAGCTCCCCAAGTCTAGTGTTGAAATTCCTGGCATCTCATATTTGGAGTTGTATATATACCTCTAAGACTCCAGACAAAAAGGCAAAACAATGCAGAAAGATGTTAAAAACCCATGGAAAAACTAGAGTTAAAAAGCAAACATACCTTCCTGAAATATATTTTTTTAAAAAATCACAACCCACTGGGGAATATCCTTGGGCCCAACACATTTATCTTAATATCTATTCAAGAGGAACCTGTTTGTGGGGAGTCCTGCATGAGGATTAGGACCATGGAGATGCCAATCTTCCATCATACTCACCTACAAGAATGGGTGAGATTGAACAGGCTGGGCAGAAAAGTCTTAAAAACTGAGTATGAAGATGCCACCCCTCTTTCTGTTGAATGGGGGGGAGTTGAAATTGGTGAGGGAATCTAGGCGCTACTGATCTCCTAACATGTATCAGACAATGGGGTCAGCATCTTACATCTCTGATGTATTTAATCTGCATATTAGCCCAGCGAAATAAGGAAACCTTGGGCAACTAAATTCACTTATCCTAAGTGGCATAACTAAGAAGAGCTGAGAGTTGAGCTTGACTCTCAGAACTGCACTATTTCCATTACAACATACTTCCTACCCAAACTCCTACTTGCTGCTATGTCGACAGAGCTAATTGCACACCAATTTAAAACAACTTATCTAGAGACTAAATAATTTTTGCTTTTCTATCACGTGGGAGATTTTTCTTTAATCTACTGCATCACCAACAAAGAAGGAGTAAACACTATCATAGATGACTAATAAAAATGCCTTTCACAGATTTTGCAAAGAATCAACAGAGCTCTCCAGATGCCACTTAGTGTAGGGGTCAGGAGAGGCCACACACATTCTGAGCATGTATCATAGTTGCAGAAGAAACCATAGTCTAGTCAGCAATGGAAAAGATGCTTTAGAAAAATTCACAAACCAGGTTTCCAGTCAACCACCAGGTGTGAAGATTGCTAAATGCTTCTTTAAACATAACCAGTCCCCAAACTGTGGCTGACAGTACATAATGATGATTACTATGGATTTCAAAAGTAGTTGTAGGAAATTAAAATATTTTTATTTTCCCTGAAAAGTATTAGTTTATTGCAGATTATTTTATTTGAAATGTGGCTTAATTCTATTGATTCTTTTGCTATAGATATACTTCAAGAAAGCATTTAACCATATGTTCTACATAATGTATATGTGTGAATAATGCAAATGTAGAAACATATAAAAATATTTAAAATGAAATAAGCTTATTTTTTAATCTGTCGAAATGAAAGACGCTAGTTTATTTTGGCAAAAAAATAAGTATGTATTGAGTAATGCTGTATCCAGTCATTGTGATGAAAATGTACATGCCTCTTTTATTCACTTGATCTTCATAACAAGACTAGGAAGGAGCTTTATCTCCAGTTCACAGACCGGAAATTGAGGCTCAGAGAGGAGAAGGAACTACATAGTTGATTAATAACCTAGAGTTGTAGAATCAGGATTGGAATGAAGCCCAGGTGATGCAGAGCCCTGGTCCCTTCCACTCCGCCAATCAGTTACTGTCAGCTTACGTATTTTGGCCCTGTGAAGCATTTCCAAAATATTCTGGATCTCTGCATGTGGATTTTTTTAATTAATTACTATCTGTATTTCACTTGCTTTGGACCACAGTGTTAAAAAGGGGTGACAGAAAACATTTGACTCTCTCTAAAATGGCCTGTCTTTGTAGCAGAGCATGTCTGAAACAAAAAAATTAATAAAAGTGAATGTCGTCTAGAGAATATTCCTAATAGCTAGGGAATTATACCTACCATTTCTCTTCATCCTTTCCACAGATATTATCACCTCCCCCTTTTTTTTTTTTTTTTTAAATACAGGGATGTCAAATAAAAAACAAATCCTGACTTCATAAGGAAAGAGACTTGATGCTAAAGGATTATTGCTGGGTGGGAATGTGGTGGAGGAAAGGGACTATTGCAATAAGACAAAACCTCTGATCCTAAGTCTCCAAGTGTCTCCAGAGTTAGGCTAAAGGCATTTTTCTTTCATAGAGAGGAGTAAACAAAACTAGAAAAAAACAGGTGGAGGGACAGGGGAAGAAAGGTTGATATGACAGGAGCAGAACCTTATACTGACTCAGGCTAAGGGTGGGCCCAAGTTTGGGGACCTGGGGGAAAGAGAGAAGTTTAATCACAGTTCAGTTAACAAGCATTTGTTCTGTTGAATCAGTGGGGAATGAAAAGGTTCAGCTAATTATTTGTTAGGCAAAAAAAAGGAATTTGGAGGGTCTTTTGACTGGCCATGTCATAGCAAACAAGGCTGGCTTCGTCAATCCGAGGTCATTTACAGGCAAGAGTGGGTTTTTGCAGTAAGCCAATTTTCCAGATTTCCCAAACAAAAAGAGTGATGAGATTTCTTAACCTTCACTCTTTTCCAGGACCACAGGACTCAAAGAAAAATTTAAAAGTGTCAGATAAAAAAACTCAGGCTCAGAGAAACCAAGTAATTTGCCCCAGGTCACTAGCCTAAGATGCTGCTCTCTAAACAAACATCCAAGCACACGTCCTCCACTCAGTCCTCCTCAAGTAGCTTGTTAGCTGTTGGTTTTAATCAATCACTTTACTGTTTAAAAATAACATGAGACACTTCTTTGCAAAGTTCACAGGTTCTAGCACAAGCAAATTAATCCTCTCTTCTGTCTTTGTAGTTGTGAGACAAACGCCCTCAAAACCCTTAAAAAGTCAGTTCTCGGCTCTGGATTGGGAACACGAACTTGGCTTGGCCTTCACCAAGAACCGGATGAACTACACCAATAAATTCCTGGTGATCCCAGAGTCAGGAGACTACTTTGTTTACTCCCAGATCACATTTCGAGGTACCACATCCAAGTGTGGTGAAATCAGCCAAGGGAGCCGACTGAACAAGCCAGATGCCATAGTTGTGGTCATCACCAAGGTAACAGACAGCTACCCGGAGCCTACCCAGCTCCTCATGGGGACCAAGACAGTGTGTGAAATCGGCAGCAACTGGTTCCAACCCATTTATTTAGGGGCAGTGTTCTCCTTGCAAGAGGGGGACAAGCTGACAGTGAACGTCAGTGACATCTCTTTGGTGGATTACACAAAAGAAGATAAAACCTTCTTTGGAGCCTTCTTGCTATAGGGGCAAGGAAGGCATCATTGTGTAAAACAGGTCCTCTCCTCCTAATTCCTAATTTTCTTCATTGATATGTACTTATAGCCTGGGGTTTTCTTGGAGCATTCCATAGAGACTGTAGTTTAGCTATGCAACTTAGGGCCCAAGAGTTCACATTTTATATGCCTTGCTGATGAGAATACTAACTGGAAAAAGGCAGAAGAAAGCAGACATATTATCGTGGTTGCTTGGAAGAGTGGTGAGTTACTAAACATTAGAACACTGGTCATCAAATGAATGGGTGACCTACTTGAAGCATTTCCACAATTTCCTACTACACATTTGTCACCAGTGGGCTCAGATGTTGTTCAATTTGATTATGAAGCATCTGCTTCAGTTCAGGAGCCTTGAATAAAATCCAAAGCCCTAGAAGACAGTGTAAAACTTTCAAAGGAGAAATCCTTAATCAGATTCTGCAAATGTATACTTTCATGCCTTGCCTTAAAGAAATGAAAAAAGCTGGTATGTTTCATAAATGTTCTCAAAAAAAGAAATTGTTTTTCATGATACTCTCTGTGGCAAATGAGAAAACCTACCTTTCCCTTTATTGTGTACACAGGCATCAAAACAACCAAGTGTGACTTTCACATACATATCAAAAATACAACAATAGCATTTATTCACCACAATTTTCTTGAGCATCTATTATGTTCTGGGCATTACTATTACCCAGAAGACACTATGAAGGACAAAACAGACTCAACTCAAAACTTATATGGATGTCACTAGATGGCTTCTGGTTAAACATTTCTCAACATGTTCCAAGGACTAACTCCAAGTGCTAAAAAAAATGCTTCCTGACAGTGTTACATAAGGTATCTGGAGTACTCCTGACTATGTACAATATCCAACTGATTAGGTCACTCAAGAAAATTGAACACAGATTTCCAGCTAACTAGACCAGCAATACAACAAATCTGACTGATGCCCAGAGACCATGGACTTACTCTCTGGGGTGGGGGTGGGGTGCATGGTTGTTAATCACCAAATCTGGAGAAGTTAACCTAGGTTGTCTTCAAATTTTGGTTTACAACTTTATATGTAGAGTGTTATATGAGTATTTTTCTCTTAAAATATTCAAAGGGGCTTAAATATGGGATTAGCTAATCAGAAGAGGCTGGACCATTGAGGAGGTCCCTCCTGTATATCAATGGGTTCATATCCTATAACCTACGTAATTTTCCTGCATGAGTATGTCAAAGGTGGGTGGGGCATTTCTGCTATTTTAGCTTCTGTTGACTTATCTGTAAAGCAAGAATCCATCAATTTGTTTCCCAGGATCAAATGAATTCATGGGGATGAAACATGTTAACTTTTAAGCATTTTTGTGAAGCCTGAGAGCATGTCAGTGTGACATGGGAGTGACCTTGAGTGCTTCGGACTCTATTATAAATGCTCCCTATTGTGGGAGACCTCACGATGGGTCTGAAGGCAAACGTGGCACTGAAATCACTCTTCCCCTTGTTGCCGGGACTCTACAGAGGCACAGGACTGGGTGTCTGACTGTGATGGGGCTCCTGAGCACAAGAATGGGTGTAGCAGTACTTGATCTATGTTTGTTGAGTTATAATTAAATAAAAATCTCCAGTTTCTCAGTTGGGAGGTTATGGCTCTAAAGCCTTCATCTTCTCAAAACAGTCATCACAGGGCTCAGTGAAAGCACAGAGAAGGGTGTGGTCACCTCCACCTGGTTCAGAAGAGTCTTCACGGAGGAAGTGAGATCTGAAAGAAGGTGGGCGGACAACAGATGGATTCGCAGAAAGGGCATCTCAGATGGAGGAATTACCCTGTTCTTAAAGCAGAAAGGAAAGGTTTCTCAGTAACTATAAAACCAGCTTGGTAAAAGAATGTTTCCTCAACCAACCCCGGGACAATATTTATTGGTAGATCACGAATGTTTTATCTATGACTCTAGACTGGCTCCATAATCAGAATGAACACCCCCACTAAGAAGATAAAGTGTTCTGTCTGCATCTGCATGAGAACACCAAGCAGCCTGGGGTGCGGGGAAGGATTTGCAATGGAAGAGGCCAGGGTAGCCTGCTCATCTTCTCCACTAAAAAGGAGCCCTTGTGCCCAGGGTCTTCAAACCTGCTCGCTGTTCCAGGCATCTGGTGGATTGGGACGTTTATACAAGAAGTTGGAATTTCCTACTATCCTAAAAGACTTGAGGCTTGTAAAATATCCTACCACATATTTATTTTGCTTCTATCATAAGCTTGTTTATTGAAGAATGTATTGTGGTCAAGTTTTCATGGCTGAATTTATTATATACTCCATAATATAGCTTTTACTGCTCAGAAAGACCTAACCAAACATGTCTAGTAGGACTCAAGTCCGAGGCATTATTTCCAGGGTAAATATTTGTGCCCTAGTTTTCAAAATGAAGTGGGAGAATGGTTTTTAAGACCATGTGGTAGTCCCCTAAAAGGAGTAAGGGAAATGCATTCAAAGGCACAGGAGGGAAGAAGGGGCATGCTTACTTACATACTTTGGAAAATAGTTAATTTAGGAGGCAAGTGCTTCCCTGGTTCAATGTCCCTCAAAAGGATGAATTCAAATCAATTCCACAAACATTTACTGAGTACCTACTCATCCTGGAGACACAAATAAAAATTATTTTAGTCTCAGATGTGTTCATTCTAACTGCTCAGCACCTCCATTGTCTATAGATCCTTTAGTTTATTTTGGCTATATTAACTAATTAATTAGCTTAGCTAACTTTAAGCACATAGATATTTTTTCATTTTGAAAATGGGTGCCATTTGATGAAGGATGACCATTAACAAAATGATTTGTGTTTAGCATAAGTGATTTTTTAAATAGCTACCTAAGGACAGTTTTCCATAAATAAACAGGGAGAAAACAAAGGTTCTGTTTTCTATGGTAGAATCCATTATTAAGCCAAGTGTGGAGAGAGGTTATTACCTGCTGGACTCAAGTTTGGCCAGTCATACCCTCGAAAATATTAGAACTTTGTGGATGATCCAGAGGTGCGTTGAAGAGCCTGTGTCCCTCAAGCAAATGCAGGAACCATGATCAAAATGCATGGGGTCACTAGCATTTTGACCCTAGCATGGTTTGGATCTATTTGATGGAATAGAATTGCTTAAGCTACTAAAATTTCTAAATTTTTTAACTAAGTTACAGTAGAATGTAAAAATTCTGATTTCATTGTGATGTACATTTTTCACATCCTAAAAGTGTCTGGTTCAGTTCAATACAGGGCTTGCCAAAGCCCTTGGCTCCATTTCAATCTAAGCTACATCACCCAAGAGGAAATTCCACCTCTGTGCTCTGTCAATAACTCCTCTGGGTCATAGAAGTTCAACTAGGTCACTGTGCACAAGGAATGCCCATTGCCAACATTCTCTTGCAAGGTATTTTCCAAGTCCTCTCCCAGTCATGTTTCCATGATTGTGACATTGGGGATTAATTCTTCAGGACAGAGTGGTTTATAGTCCACACCTTGCAAAACACATGCAGAACTCTCTTGCCCTAAGATTTCTTGCTTTCCTAGGGCCCAGAGTCCTGGAAATGTTTTGCCATTTTAGTGGAGTTTTTTTTTAATGTGCATCACTATCCTGGATATTAACAGCTATTGCATCATATTGGCAGCTGGTCCTAAGGAGAATGCTCTGTCCCACTCCAACAACAATATTTGCAACTTCCCAAGCTCTGAGATACTTTTGCCCCCCTAACCCCTTACATCATCCCATTTTAGGAAGAAAACACCATACCAGCCCAGACATAAGTTACTTGTCCGGGCCAAACAAGGAGTTAATGGCAGATCTAGAGCTACGATACTATCTTCTTGAATCATATTACTAAGCACATCTAATTACCCTCTTCTCTTAGCAAATGGTATTCATTTTAATAACTGGAGGAGAAATTGGAAGATTTTAAAAGTTTTATCAAAGTTTATCAAGGATGATATAAAAGGAAAGAGGAGACTTCTTCCATGTGTCCCTGAAGGAAGGAAATAGGACTAATGAATTACAGTTACAGAGTCCCCATTTCTGGCTTGATAACCAAAGGAATTTTCTACACTAAACCAGAATATTCCCGATATTTTGATTTCTCAGTCCCTGAAGGTATTCAAGCAAAGTGTATCTCAAGGGTTTTGTAGAAGCCATTTCTTCACTGAGGTAGGAGGAGGGATAGAGTCAAATGATATCTGGGGTCTTTTCTAAATCTATATTATGCCATTGTTTAACTTCTGTGTGTTCTTTTTGATCATTAAGAACCTGGGAGGCCTTGCCAAGAGTTCAGTGGCTTCCAGCCTAGAAGTAGATGCCATTTCCCACTTGTTCAGAGAGTATCCAACACCAAGTAACTCTGAGATCTTGGCCAATAGAGAACATCATGGCGTTTTAGAGCTGATGTATTCTGTAGAGTTTATCTGCTGCAAGTTACATCATTTTAAGGATGATGAAACCCAGGATCAGAAAGATGATACAAATATCCCAATGCCAGACAGCAGCTAGTAACAGTGTTGAGACTAGAGTTCATATCTCCTGACAGCAAGCCCAGCAGCCTTTCCATTTCAATCATGAATTAGTTTTTTTTGAACATCAGTCACACAGCAGCACTTACCTAGAGGCGGAGAGCCCAGACAAGAGGGAACATGACAGGCATGTTCCACTCTTGTGGTGCAGGTATTCTGGAGGAAGCAGACAAAGAGTTTCAAGTAAATAAACTAGCTGAACTTAATCAAATGATTTTATTCTTAAAGTCATTAAAATATGTAACTTTCCCCTCTTTTGTTCCAGGGGTGTAGAGATTAAACAAATGTAGGTGTTTGTGTGGTTCTAGTGTTAAGCCCATGTGCTTTTACTGATTTTATGTTTTATGTTAAAACATCATAACCCCAAAGTAAACTGCATATTGTATGTTGTTGTATATGTACTTCACTGGTATGTGGCCCTGTCTTTGGGCACTATTGTGTCAATTCCAATCTCTGTGAATGAAATGTTGTGTGCAGTGATGTATTTAATAGATGTAACTTAATAAATTGGCATGAAAAGCCACAGAATTTTAATAATTGAGTCATTTTTTGTTAATCTTTTCATTTATATTTTTTCCAGGTTAAGATTTCTAGGTAATTTCTTGGGGTTTTAAAAATGCATCTAGTTCTCCACATACTTGACTACAACTGATTTTCACAGATTATAATAAATCTTTTAACAAATTGACTGTGAAACCCTACAGGTTGTGCCACTGGTCAGATGAAAGAAAGAGAATCTACTAAGTTCCTTTTATAAATCAGGAGACTCTGTAGTTAAGTGGCCTAAACTTGTACTTCGCAAAAAGAGAGAGGCCAGAGAAAGCCAAGTTAGTACTTGATGGAGCCAGAACTTGGACCCAAGTCTCTCTGACACTCCACTCAGTGACTCGCACGAAAACAGTAATCAGCAGGATTCAAAGGGTTTCGACCCATCCATCTTTTTCCATCTACCAGAATAGCAGCTCCAGTCACTACTGATGCTCAGCCACTATTAGATTGGAACCCTTATGAAACTGTCATTTCTGTGGGTCAAAATTGGTCACATAGAATACCATTTTTTTCCATCTAGTAGCTGTAGGTAAAATCAGACATAGGTTAAGAGAAAAGAGGATAAGGTTCTCCTCCAAATAATCAGTCTCAAAAATTTCCCTCCCAATAGGAAGCCTGAGAATGTACTGATGTCCTCCTAATGCAATTTTCATATTTAGCTTGTATGCACTCCTAGGAGTGATATGAACAAAACATTCTTTTACACTTTTGAAGAAAAATTAATTATTTGCCCTAAATTTAATAAAGGCCTATTATAGACAAAAGTCACAGTGCCAGTTCTGCAGGTGAAAATGATTCTTCATCTAATCTAGCTCACCAAAAACAACTTTTTCAATCCATTCTCAAAAGGACTCTCTCTATCCCTAGGAACTCTGGAGCAAGGAAACAGAACTAACTAACCATCTCTCCTGATGTTTGTCAAGTTGTCCATAGTGAATATCCAGTGTCCAATCAGCGCCTAGCCAACATTCATTCAGTCAGGATGTCCAGGAGTGGGGTCCTGTTTACGCAAACATGACCCTGATTGGCTGATGCCTAAGGCACACTGGTTGTTAGATATTTTGACGACCATCTCTATTTACATTGCCTACACACACACACACACACACACACATACACACACACACACAATAATAACAACAATCATCATCATCATCCTCAATAATACTAATGCTCCAGGATAGAGTTGTAGAAAACACAGCGGACCTGGTGTCAGTGGACCTGTGTGCCAGGCCCAGACCTGCCAGCTGGCAAATTCTGAGCCCTCGGCCAACCGCCTCACATCTACAGATCTCAGTTTCCTCCTCTGAGAATCAGGAGCAGAGGGGAATGAATTGAGAGGCAAAGCTGCTTCCATTTTCAGTTTAGAAAGAGGTCTCAATAATTCGATACTTGACTTTGAAATGAGCTTCCCTTTTTCAGGTATGTAGGGGGTAGGGTGAGGGGAGAGAAGAGGGTTTCTCCAAGAGAAAGCAAAATTCCCCATGTACCTTATGTTGCAAACCTCTCCAGTTGGCACACAGGGACTTTTCATCTCAACAGTGCGGGAAATAGAAAGGTAACTGGAATCAGGATGTAAACTCCGAGGTTGTTGAGTCCTGTTCCCTTTTGACAGCTCTCTTTCTCTACTGCTCACCGAGCCACTGTGACTTTCACTGAGCTCAGCAGTTCACTCACCATTCCGTGGAAACAGGGGCAGTACTCACTCAAATGATATTTAATAAGCACCCTCAGCATGTTAGGCTCCTGCTGGGTGCTGAGTGACACAGACAAGGCTACTGGGCTCCCCAAGCTTCTGCACTCTTGAGTTGAAATAATGAGGGGGTACAATAAAGAAATTAATAAATAAAAACACATTGTAAAAAGCAATCTCAAAGAAATAAATAGGGTGTAAAAGTAAGAATATCAAGGGGGACTCCTATTTTATATGGGTGATTCAGTGTTTTGATTTCATTAACATTTGGACTTACGACACTACAACACAGTTACCGACTGATAGCAAGTGCGACTCACCCAGTGAGTACTACTCATGACTAGGACTTTCAGAAACAAAGAACAAGATGGCTGAGCACTGGCCAGCTGCCAGCTGTCCCTGAGCCAAATCAAATGAGTCGCACCTTCGACTCCCCTAGCATGTCTGGCGGCAACCACCTCATTACTCCCTAGATCTCCACTCTACACTCTCAGATGGGAAGCATTTGCCCTGCAGCCACTGCATGGGGATCCAGAATCCCTTTTGTCATTCCCTGCTGCTTCTCAGGAATGACACCCAACTAGACTTTGTTTCCCTCTGTGCTAGGGAGCTCTCTATTTTTGCCCTTTCACTAGGAAACACAGTCTGACACCATAGAAAAATTACTGGCCTGTATCCCTTCTAAGAGTTCCATGAGGAGGAGAATAGGGCCTGGAGGACAATGCCCATTTTACAGAGAAGTTAACTGAGGCTCAGAGAGAAAACCATCATGCCTAAGGATTCATATGAATAACAAGAGCCATGTCTGATCAATCCCAGTACTATGTTCTCAGACCCATGATGCCTCCGTCGAGGGTATAGTCCATGGGCAAAAGGATCAGAGATGTCCCACTGGGAATCTACACAGCAAAAGTAAATTCCAAGTGTTTGTGGATTTGATACAGGCAGGAGCAGAGAAGTAAGGCCCAAAGGCATTGGGACCTTCTCATGTCTTTAGAACACTTTCCCTGTTCATATATTCATGAGCACCAGCACTTCAGAGGCATCTCCATCTTCTACCAAGTGTCCAAAGGCAGAACCCGAGGCTCTCTTAAACTGGTCTTTCTCCATTACCCTCAACATCAAATCACTCACTAAGGCTGACCTCTTCTTTTTTATTACTACAGCTCCCTCAATGGGCTCCCTGCCCCAAGTAAAGCCCACTCCAGCTCATCCACTGCTCAGCAGTCTGTCTTATATAACAAGCTAGGTGCAATGTAGGGTGGGAAAAAGTAGGTTTACAGTTGTGAGTATGCAAAACACAGAGTTTATTCTTGCATCATTATTAATTATTGTATTATTTTCCATATGAACAACTATAAACTTACTTCTGCTACACCCTGTAGTTCTTCTTTAAAATGTTCTAGTAGCTTCCTATCCCCTTCAAGGGCTACTCCAAGCTCCTAACCTTGGCATCCAAAGCCCTTCTTGATTCAGCCCCTTTCAGTCCCTCTGCATCAACAGGTGTCTCCTCCCCTTTGTTATAGTCAGGGATATGCTGATTTATTTGAAAGCAAACAGCTCTCAAATAAACTTCTGATTTATACTATTTGCTAGTATCTGTGGTGTAAATACTTCCACCATTACCAATTTCAAGCAGCCAATGAATGTGTTGCCACTGAATGGGGAGTTGGGAGGAAGTATCGAGTAGCATATCACAGACAAAATAGAAACAAATAATCTCAAGAGAATAGATGAAAGTAAAATGTAGTGATGATTAGAAAGTGCTAGATTTTGAGGATTTATTACCTTTCTTTTAGTAGAATTTATGAAAATTAAATTTATATAATTTAATGTTTAATCATGGCCATGTTTCATGATTGGCTCACAAAATTCCTGAAAAGTTAACATTCAGCTCCTGAGAGTTGGTATATACTGGCCTCTGCACCACTGGCCAGGGCACTGCTTTTTCCCATTCTTTGGCTGACTTCTCACTCTAGGGAGAACACCTTTCATCCACCTACTTCATGGTGAACTCCTATTTGTCTGTCAAGACTTGGTGCAATTGCCACTTCCTCTGTGGCGCCTTCCCTGAATGACCCATCCAGGGACTCCCACAGACACCACCCCCCAACCCCACTCCCACCCCCACCTCAGGTTCATTGTCTGCAGGTCTGTCTTCCCTTTCTTGGATGATGCCATATTCATTCTTGGGAGCTAGAATCAAGTAGATGCTAATACATGTTTGTGGAGCAAACTATTAAACATAATTCCAAACATAGAGTCCCTTCCTGTTAGCATCTGTCTCCCAAATTTCAAATGAAGAGTATGTTTGTTAATAATTTCTGATAGGAAATTAATTATTATAGGATTTATTCAATCCTACCTATCCCCAAGGATCCTGACCACAGCTAAAACAGGCTTTATGTAGGGATTGGAAGCAGGTTGATGAAAGTGAAAGAGGAAGGTTCTAACCAAAATCTGCAAAATAAGTTTATAGCATTCATGTTTTTGTAGAAATATAAGTTCAGATGTCACCCCCATCCCTGCTGCAAACCAACTGTCCCTAGCAAGAAGAAAGGAAAGTCAGAACGTAGGAAGAAGCCTGACCAACCAAACAGCTAATCCCAGAGCTTGTTTTGGGATTGATCCAGAACTAACTGGAAGAGAGAACCAATCCCCTGCCACAAACCAGACTCGGGCAGCCACTTTCCATTTACTCAGTTTTTATTCAATTCTCACAATGATCTTATCGATCAGGATCTGTTATCTCCATTTCACAGCTGCATAAACTGAGGCTTAAAGAGGTGCTGTGACCCTTCCAAGTCCCAAAGGTCACAAGCTGGGGAGCCAAGATTTGAACTAAGGTTTGGCTGATTGTAAAAACCATGCTTTTCTGCAGTTTTTTATGAGTCAATCATACATGAACAAAGCAGTCTCTTTCTTAAGTGCTCTTTACCGCTGTAAATAAAACATACTACTCCTTTCTCCTCTGGGAAAAAAAAGAAGAAGAAGAAGGAAAGAAGGCAGGCAGGAAGACAGAAAGAAAGGAAGGGAAGGGAAGGGGAGGGGAGGGGAGGGGAATATTTACCCTTGTTAACTCATTTAACATGACCTAAAAAATAGGTATGTGAAGAAACAGAGGCTTAGAGAGCTTTAAAAAACGACCATTGATGCAATAGAATTCAACTTTTAGAGACCTTCTTCCTTCCATGGTTCAGATTTCTGATCTGACACAATCTTCTAACCCCACTTCCCCCTGCAGCCACTCCTAGGAAATGGCTTAAACAGAAAACAGTATCTCAGCATCAACTTGAAAGAATGTAAATCAATAAACAGTTGCTCTAGCAGGACGAGGCTAATCATCAGGATTATTCAAAAAGACAAGAAAGCAGCCCCTGATTGCATCAGACAGATGCGCTAAGCAATGTTCTGTGGCTTTGGTAAATGAAGAAGGAAGCTAAGAAGAGAGTACTGAAAAATGCTGGTCATTTCCCTGTGCTTCCCCCCTAGTCCCCCAAAGTGAATCCCAAAAGGTTAAATGTGGTTTCATCACAAGTGTGGGTGTCACTTTCATATAGGAGGGAAAAAGAAGTCATTGATTGGAGAACATAAACCTTTCCTCAAAGGTATGCTGAGTGAACTCTGTGTCCCCATTCAGGACCAGAGACAGAAGAAAACGAAGCCCATGAATTACAGTGTACAAAGGCCCAGACCAAGAGACCACAGACATAGGCTCCATGTATTGCTCTACCATGTGCCCTCAGTCAGGTCACAGGACAAAGTTACTGTGCACTCAATCAATTAACAGCAGCATCTAGTTCTAAGCACTACTCTAAGCTCTGAGAAAACAAAGATAAAGGAGACATTGGGGCTTCCACTTCCAGCTGTGCAGAGTCATGGCTAAAGGACTTCCTGTCCTAACAGCTATAAAACTGGACAAAATATATAAAGCAAGTGCTCTGAGGCACGGGACAACAGACGAAATAGGGCTGTAGGGCTGTGATCTTTGAGAGAAGAGAAATATATTACAGGCCCTCCACATTTACCTCACAATAATCTTAGCTTTCTGTCTATGCAGTTTCCAAACAGCGGTCCAGAAAAATGGAGCCCAAAGGGAAAGCAACAATCTTACGAAGTAGAAGAGATGTATATCAGGTTTGGGGACTTCTGAGGCCACAAGAATTTGTAGGGAAGAATACAGGAATGGAGGGTCCTGTGCAGAGAAGCTGAAGAAATCTTCATGAAAGCCCCTTCAGTTGAATGTTAAACTGTGCAAACTCAGTAGCATCACAGAAAACAGGGGGCCTAAGAGCTGAATGGAGATTACAGAGGTCACACACGACTTGGAAAAGATGGAATTCTGACCAGCCAAAGTAGACACAGATGACTGTAAGCCCAGGCACTCAGTGGAGACCCTAACTGAGGAGTCCAACCTGTGGCCCGTGGGCCACACGCAGCCCAGGATGGCTGTGAATGTGGCCCAACGCAAACTTGTAAATTTACTTAAAACATTGTGAGATATTTTTTCATGATTGCGTGTCACAATGTATTTAATATATGGCCCAAGACAACTCTTCTTCTTCCAGTGTGGCCCAGAGACACCAAAAGGTTGGACACCCCTGCTAGAAAGACCATGTTAAGGAATAGGGTAAACATTGGTAGACATTAATCTCACCCTAACAAGCCCCTAGAACTCTGTTTCCCATATTCACAATTGTAAACTTACTTTTGTTGCTCCCCCCCCCTCCCCGCCCCTGCCACCGCCTCCGCGCCCGGCAATATCATTAACAACATATGCAGGGGCTGTGCTCTCAAGAAGCTTAAGTACTAGTACTAGTTAAGTACTAGTAGGGTGTTGTTGGGAACTGTCCCACCTGGTTTCAGGGACTGTAGCCTTGCCCACAGGTGAGAGGGCCCCAAGGCTAGAGCTAAGCAAGGAGGCCTTGGGAAAATAGGCCACTGAGGAGACAAAACCTGTCTCCCTGGCAGGGACACAGCCTCTGCCTCCCTTACATCACCCTGCTTGGCCCTGGAGGATGGCTGGTTAGTCAATGATGGGTAAGACCCCTCGATGGCAGGGGCAACCTAGGACAGCACAGTGACATAGGGGCCATGAGGGAAGGACTTAGGGACACAGAGAAAGGGCAAAAGACCCTCACCCCTCGGCTGTGATATGGCCAGAGCCCTCATTCTATCTGAAAGAAGTCTCCTTATCTCCTGGCTGCTCTGTTTCACCTGCCTGGCTCAGGCTTGAAACAATACTAGAGGCAGGTACAGCTCTAAACTGGATCAGGCAGTTCTGGGGGAAAATCAGGCCTAGAAGTAAATTACTCTCCTTGAAGCATGCTTTGTTTTTCCTAAATCTATGATAACCGGCTCATGCTGGGAAGGAAATTTACATTACTCAGACCCTGACCCTAAACCATCTGGCACTCTTGTTTACTCTTCTCTCTTCTTGGACCCATATAAACCGGTGTGTTCCTGCCCTCTGTCTTCCTCAAACATCACCCATTCTCTGTAAACATTAACATGCTGATGTAATGAGATTACCTGTACATTCCTACTACCTAGCCCCCGCTGATAACACTTTCAATAAAAGCCATTGTGCAGAGGGGCTCAGGGCATTCTCCACTAGAGGGAATCACCACTCCCTTTCCCTGGCAGACTGAGAAGTGTCTGGAACAACTCAGTTTATTTCCCCATCCTGGGGACCCAGAGCAGCTCTTTGGGACAGAGTCTCCTCCCCCTCAGGGTGTGGATGGGGACTTTTTTAAAAACATGATTTTGGGTAGTGCACATGCTATATATGAACAAGAGGAGCAATGGAGAGGATGGGGAGGTGGGGACAGAGATCTTAAACAGGGAGATGACAATAATGATTCTGAAATAAACTTTAAAAATATATTAAGGGGAATGCATATTGACTACAAAGATTTTAATTGCACTGTCAGAAGTCATCCAACATCCCTAAATGAAGTAGTTGAGCATGTAGGGCCCAGTATTAATCCCTCAGATGGATTGGGGCTCTTCCTGATTCTACAGCTAGCAGACCACTAGTTGAAGAATTTTAGAATCTGGAAACTCAGAATCTGGATTTCTAAACAAGTTGGTGTGGATTCCTCAGAGTCTGACTGTCTTAGTATTCAGGTACCAGTAGAGACTTCAGGAGCTACCACAGGCCTCTGACCACAATTCTCAGCAGCAGGTCTTTCTTGGGACAAAGGCTCTAACAACTCATCAGTTAATGCAGCTCCGCCACCGCAATGTGCAGTGGCTCCAGTTCAGCAGACACACATCGGAACTCTTCTAAGCCCAAACGAAAGGACTACCTTCCATTGCCACAAGCACCTGAAACGAGTCTACCGTTATCTCAGAAGGCCCACTGAGACCATCCCTCTCATCCATGTTTTTATCAGTAATTTTTCAAAGTAGTTCAATTCATTGACTTCCCCCACTTAGTGGAGCTATCCCTGATCACTCTACATATAGTACTGAATCTCTTCTGTTTCCTTCACAGCACCTTGCATAGTTTATTTTTATGTGTTTACAAGGCAAAACATCTGCCTTTTCCCTGCTGAATCCCAGCACTTAGCATAGTGCCCTGAATACAGTGGGTACATAATAAAAATGTGTTGAATGAGGAAATACTCAACTGGAAAAATAGCTTACTAAAAGGAAGAAATTTAGATTATATATATATATCTTTAAATATGTGCATTGAGTAGCTTCATAGTTTTTATTTCTAGTGAGTCTCTAAGACCATAAATTTTAACTTGAAATCAAAGCACAAAAATATAAACATTCTACAAAGGATGTCAGTTCTATTCCTGAGATATACATACTAAAACTAAGAAACAGAAAAATATTGTCGCTTAAACTTCAACACACATACACAAAATAAGTCTTTAAAAAACAGAATATATTTATACTTTCTCCTTCTTAATAGAGTTCCTTGTATGCTGAATTCTAAGCACACATTAATTTTATTTTGGTAACCTTAAGAATTTTAATTTTCACCTAACTGAATAACTATAGTTGAGTAGTAGTTACGAAAAAATAGTTAAACTGAGGGCAGAGGAGTCTAATGTTTTGGAATGAAAGTAAACCTTAACTTGAACAAAGGGGTGAAGATGCAGAGAACTGAGAGGGTATAACAGAGAAGGAGCCCCAGGAAAGAGGAACTCCAGATTTTCATGACCTTTGTAACAGTTTGACTAGAGGAGCAAAACATAGCACACGCAAACACATTCACACACATGGGTGCCTCTTGAGCTGTCATTATCACATAAACAAATTTACAAGCATCACCTGGGAACTGAAGGCGTAAGATTGGAAAGGTTTTTCATAAGCAATCTGAATGCTAACTGGAAAATAATAGCACTGGATATTTTGACGGGCAAGAAAGAATATATTACATAATGCCTGTTGGTACTTCTAATTTTCTTAAAACATTATTAATAATGTCTTTATTTGGCATACTACTTTTGTTCTTTTATGTTTGTGAACATGAAAGCACTTGAAAGGGAATCATGAAAGCTAAATAAACCACTTAAAATATATAAAAGCTAAGAGAATTCATCAACAGTAGACCTGCACTGAAAGAAATCTTAAAGGAATTTCTTTAGGTTTAAGAGAAATGGCACCACAGCAAAGATCTACACAAATGAATGTAAACACCAGGAATGGCAAATATAAGAGGGCCAGAAAAGAAATCTTACCTAATTTGTTAATCATTTAAAAGAAAATTGACTTTTTAAAGTAGAGGTTGGCAGGCTACCACCAGCAGACCAAATCTGGCTTGACGCCAATATTTGTATAGTCCACAAAGTAAAAACGGCTTTCACAGTTTTTACTGCTGAATGATTGAAAATCAATCAAAAGGGAAATAACATAATAATATAATAAGAATTGTCCACAACATGTGGGAAACTATATGAAATTTAAATTTTGGTGGCCATAAAACTTATTTATTAGGACACATGCTCATTTGCCTCAGTAGCACCTAGGGCTGCAATTTTGCACAGTAATAGCAGAGTTGAGTGGCCGCAACAGAAGCCATAAATGCCACGGCCGTGGCATCTACAGATCATGATGATAGTTATAACTGAACAGAATTTTGAGTCTCAGATTTTTTTTATTATCACCAGTACAAATCCGTAATGTTAAAACAAAGGAAAAGTGCACTTTTTCACAAAAGAGAAAATGTCTCACATTAAGGTAAAGCGGTGCATGAATTATTTTGTTGTCAAGTAGATGGCAATGCAGAGCATTTATTATGCAATGGCACTATAGCTGTGCTAAAAGGATGCAATATATGTCAACATTACCAGAGTAAGCATTTCTCACAAAGTGTCAGTTTCATGGGATAGCAGTGGCCAGAAAATCTAGAAATTGAAAAGAAAATATCTCCTCACAGCATAGTTTCTTCACAAAAGTATGTAAATATCAGAAATGAAGCAGGAATCAAAATAAGTTTCCAAGTGGCTCATTTGTTAGCCCATGAAGGAAAATCATTTACCAATGGTGAGTTAATTAAATCATGTTTGCAACAGCTAAAGAAATGTGTCCAGCACAGAAAATATACTTGCTTGAGGCTATTTACCTTTTGGCAAGAACAGTTGCTTAAAAAGTTGATGACATCAGTAGTCAATTTAAAAACAAGGCAAATGATTTTTTTTGGGGGGGGGGGAGCTATTGATGAGTTGACAGATGTTACCAACACTGCTCAGCTCTTTATTCAAGAAGTCACTGCCAAATTTGAAATGACTGAACAGTTGGCCTCCATGAATAGACTTTGTGGAACAACCTGTTAGAATATTATCAAAGAGGCTGAGAAAACACTAGTTTAGTATAATTTGGAGTGGAATCTGTGATGTGTTACAACTGATGGTAAAAAATGTACATGGAGCAGAACTCTTAGTTGGACAAATCTACAAAATTTATGAAAACGTAATGTGTTTGAGGCCAGTGGTTTAGTCATTAAATTATTCATAGTAGGTAGCTTCAGGAAATATTTAAATCTATCATATGTTATTAAATTAATACCATGAATGGTGAAATTCATTCACTCCTATGGGAGAGAAGTTTTATGTCAGTCCATGAACTTTTGTCAGAAATAAAAGTAAATATCTTGAGTTGCCCTATCATATAGCAGTTTGATGGTTCAGCAGTGGTAAACATATATTGCAAATAAGCTCTTCGATGAAAATGAAATTTTTCTAAGAACTTGCCAGTATTATCAAGCACTAAACGGCTTTAAAAATTAGCTTTTGTTGCAGACTCAATCTGAATTTACAAGGCAACACAGCCTGTCTTTGTGAAATGTACACTGCAGTAAAGTCATTTGACTACAATTAACGTTGTCTGAATCACCAATAACATCAAGCTGCTTTATTCACTAACCATGCTGTCAGAAGTTAAAACAAGAAGCAAAATCTCCATTTCCACACAAATTTGCAGCATATGTGTTTTCTTAGCTCAAACTCCAGTTTCCAGAAGTGTTTTCCAAACCTCAATGTAAGTGCAAAGGAAATGTCCATATTTCAAAATCCATTCAGCTGGGTGGCTGAGGAGCTCCCGCTTCATTTTCAGTTGTAAATGGTTTGTCTGCATTGTAACAATATGTTAAAAGGAAAATACCAAGAGAAGAATCTAACAGATTTTTAAAATACCTTCTGAGTGGTGAATATGGTCAGTTACAGACATATATGTTCATGGTTTGGAATCAAGATTTCAAGTACCTATTCATGTGGGGTGGGTATCTTTTTTTTCAAAACCAAAATACAATCTCATTACAGATTACCATTCACAGGTGAACACTTGCAAATGAATTTTATGACAGGGAAAACTAACTCTGAACTCCGTTGAAGCAAAATGCTATCCCTTGAGAAAAGAATTCTATTCTTCTCAACAGTAGATCTATATTATAAATACATATATACACAGTATTTTGAATTTTGTAAATAAAAAATTGTGGAAATTTGTTTTCTCTCTTGTTATATATGATACAAAATACCTGATTCTGCCTCTTGGACAACAAAGTATAAAATATTTATTGACCTGTTTTTTTACCAAAAAGTTTGCCAACTCCTGCTCTATACTGAAAAGTGCTCAACAGTTTGAGAACTTGAAGACCTTATAAAATGGAGAAATTGACCACTTTTTGTATCAAAAAGCTAGGTATTGTTAGGATGTCATTTCTCCCTGTTCATTGATTGATAAATCCAATATAATTCCAATCAAAATATCATTCTTTTTAATAGAAATTGATAGGTTAAGCCTAATGAATGAGGAATTACAAGGGATTTAGAGTATCCAACACAATCTCGTGAAATAACATAGATGGAGGATTTATTCTGCCTGATTTCAAGACTTGTGATAAATCTACGCTAATCAAAACACTGACACAAGAAGAGATAAATATATCCATGAAATAGAATTTTAAAATATTCCCACATTTATAGTTTCTATTGATTTTTTATAAAGGGACAAATAATTCAAAGGGAAAAGGAAGGTCTTTTCTATAAATGATGTAGCAACAGCTAGATATGTATATGAAAAATAATAATTCACTTCCCGCATCAAAAAATTGTTTAAGGTGAATCATAGGTCTAAAAAAAAAAAAACTAAAAGTACAAAGGTATATCTTCCCAACCTTGGGCAGGCAAAAATTTTAGACAGGACACAGAAACACTAACCATGAAAGAAAAAATAATGTTACACTTCAGAATATATAAAGAACTCATACAATTCAATAAAAATGTCAGGCCTTGGCCAGGTGGCTCAGTTGGTTGGAGAGTTGTCCTATACATTGAAAAAAAGACTATGGGTTCAACCCTGGCTGGTGTGGCTCAGTGGATTGAGTGCCAGACTGCAAACCAAAGGGTCACCAGTTCGATTCCCAGTCAGGGCACATGCTTGGGTTACAGTCCAGCTTCCCAGTAGGGGGTGTGCGAGAGGCAACCACACACTGATACTTTTCTCCCTCTCTTTCCTCCTCCTTTGCCCTCTAAAAATAAATAAATAAAATCTTTAAAAAAGAAAAAAGAAAAAAAGGACTATGGGTTCAATTTCTGATTAGGGCATATACCTAGGTTGCAGATTCAATTCCCAGTCAGGGCAAGTATGGGAGGTAAATGATCAATGTTTTTCTCACACATCAATGTTCCCTTTCTCCTCTCTCCTCTCTCTCTCCCCCCACTCTGCCCAATCATTCCTCTCTGTCTAAAATCAATAAAAACATATCCTTGGGTGAGGACTTAAAAAATAATGTCAGACAACCCAATACAAATGTAGGCCAAGACCCGAACATATGTGTCACTAAGGCTGACCAATAAAGATGTGAAAATGTGGTTAAGAGCATTAGTTATTAAAATTATACAAATAAAAGCATAATGGGAAACTACAGCACATTAACTAGAATAGTAAATATTAAAAACATTGACAACATCCAGTGCTGTCAAAGATATGAACTAATTGTAAACCCTCACACATCAGGGGAGGGAGTGGAAATGGTACAACTACATGAGAGGCTTGATGGCATTTTCTTTTGTAGTTACCTCATATACCTACCTGCACATGACCCAGTAATTTCACTCTTAGGTATTTTCAAGAGCAATTAAAATATATATTCCAAAAAAATGTATTGAAAAGATAGTCATAATAGCCAAAAACTGGAAACCAAAATGTCCATCAACAAGAGAATGGATAAACAAACTGGAGTGTATGCATACAGTAGGATACTACTCAGCATGCGACCATGTGCATGAATCCTAAAAACATTATGTCAAATGAAAAAGCAAGACAGAAAAGAGTCCATACTGCAGAATTCCATTCATATGAAGTTGTAGAGCAGGCCTAACTAATCTGCAGAGATAGAAATCAGAAAAATGGTTTCCTGTAGGAAGGAGAGGGCCATGAATTGATTAAAAAGAGATAATAAGGAACTTTCTGGAATGAGATAAATATTCTATATCCTAAGAGGGATGTGGGTTACATAGCTTTATACATTTGATATGTCAAAATTCATGAAACTGTACACATAAGAATCGTGCATTTTGCTGTATGTAAATTACACTTGAATTGGAAAAAAAAAAAGACCTTGACATCGTCTTAAAAGGTTCACACTCTATACTGCAAATTATTTCAGGGTATGAATGGAATCCTTCCCTGTCATTTTTCCATTCCATCTGTTTTGACTACAATCTCATTTCTCTATACTAGTTGAGGCTCCATCCTGAAATCACCTTCTAATCAGATACTCAGTCCACAGTCTGATCTCCCCAATGAGTCCCTGAACCACACTCAGTGATTGGTCAGAAACAGAAATATTCCAGTTTCACTCTCCATTGCCCTTAAGACAAATTCCATCTCCTCCCAGGCATGGTCCTCTGTGATCTAGTTTATGCAATACCTGTGCTTCACCTCCCACCACTCTCCCCTGACAATCTCTCTCAGAGTCCACTCGAGTTACTTATCTCTCATTCTGCACATTGCTTCTTCTGTTTTTCATGTTTTAGTGGTCTCCAGCCAGTCCATAGATCAATGTGAGCTGAATTTCAGAACCATTCTCAGTACTTGATTTCAAACACCATTCCAAAACCAAGGTCCCCAGAAACTGTGGGTCCTTAAGGATTTTTCTGTAAAGTTTTTCTTTTTCTAGTCCATTTAAAAAGCAGAGAAGTGAGCATCTTTCCAAATGAAGCCCCACTGTGATTGTAAATCTTTAAAAAATGTTCAACAAGGAAAAATCCTTGGGAGGTCATGTTCACCATGGTCAAGTGTTTACAGTCTAGGGGGTCTGGCATTAAACTGCTGGGGTTCTGCTCTCCACTCTACTCCTACCTGTTGAGTTACCGTGGGCAAGCAACTCAGGGCCTCTTAGTTCCAGGAGGTGCATGACATAGGACTCAGAGCCACACCCCTTCATTAGCAAAACGAGGATGAGAATAGTTATGCTTCTTCATTCACATACCATGAGCGTTAAATGAGACCTCATGTATAAACTGCTTAGCACCCTCTCTACTTTCTCTGGGAAAGTTATCTATCACTGTTACCTTTATGTCAGAATTCTATTTCCATGAGCTGAACACTAGCTATTGTTTTCATGCCCTTCTCATTTGTACAAAATATGCAAGAAGGAAAGTCAAAATTCTCTTGGGGGATATATAAGCTCACAAATGGTTCGAGTAAGCCTTTATAGGCAAGCCTGCATATTATTTTTCTTTTCTGCTAATGTGAGCACATTTCTATCTTACGTAGCCTGCCATGTGGAGTTGAGACCATCAAAGCAAATTAATTTAAATGTTAGTACAAGGGTGAAACAAGAATTCTGGAGAGAGTGAGATAAGCTGCCAGGTACTTCTCCAGCCACAAATACTAGTTTTATGAAATGTGTTAACCCTTCAGCTTCTGTAACAAAGTAGTTCCTCAGAAAAGGTGTTCATGATTGTTTTATTGTGTTGGCTCCCAGCCCTCCCCCTAGTTCCCCTTCCAACTTCAGACACAAAACACAAACACACAGAGACTGAGGATACCCATTTTGCTCTTCCTCACAAGGGACAATCCACAACCCAGGGGCCTCACTGCCCAATACATTTGCAGAGGGAGCACAAAGATGCCCTCTGCCAGTATTACTGCTTTTGCTCTTGCTCTGGGGGTTCATAAGGATACTTTGGGGTAGTGCCAATCAAGTGGAAGAAATATACTATTTTGGATTTAAGGATCTTTGTCCTCACTCACATCAATTCTGATATAATAGAGCCAAGAGCTGGAATGGAAGTGCACCATCCTTCTTCCCACAGAGCTCTTTGTACAGCATTCCCAGAACGTCTGATCACTCTGACCCACTTGGAGCTCCCTCAAAAGCTCTTCTACAACTCAGTGCCTTTGAGTGGGATGCTCCAAAGGTCTGGAAAGCCTTTTTCCATCTTCAACCCCAGTCTTCCCGCAGTCTCCTCGCGCTCACTCCTACTTATCGTTTGGGACTCAAATGAAATGGCCACTCTTCCAGGTAAGGTTTCCCTGATTCCACTTGCAGCACTTACCCACTCTGCTATGTCATTTGGAGTGGCCTCTTTCAGTGGACCATAAGCTGTGAGGGCAGGGACTGTGCCTGCTTCATCTCTGTCCCAGTGTATGTCACATGGCAGGAACCCACTGCACATTCTGGAGTGCATCTTGCTATTCATAGAGATAAACAGAAGTTACTGATGCATGGCCACTTTCTGGCAAATTTCTGATGTCTTTTGTTGGACTGAAAAACATGAAACTCTCAGGACTACAAACACTAGCAGTGTTGTCCAAAGACATTCCTTTGGGTTAAATCTTAAATAATTAAACCCATTTTTTATGCCTACTACCTAAAATGCATTTAATAAATAGCTGTCTAATGATTACATAAATGAATTAAGTGAACAACACTGCCAGGGAGTGAAGAACACTAAAGAAACCCTGACCTATAGAAATTAGGAATTCGGGGTTCTGGTTTCCTCTGGGTCATGGATTCACTGTTTGAACCTGAGCAAGTCTCATCCCCTGCCTATCTTAGCCATCCTTTCTGCACAATTAAAGGGCCCAACTAGAATGCTGACTCTCAAATTGACTTCCATGGAGCCTAGCTGGCCACAGAGCACTTTCTTAGCCTATGTGGAGCAGAATACACTGCAGTAACTGGACATGGAGTGCCCTGCCACTGCCTCAGTTGGGACACCTAACTTTGACTTGCTTTATATTTTGACATTCCAATATTTGATGCAGACTATGGTTATACTCCTGCAGGGGGTGAGGGCAGTGAGGAATACTCTGAAAATAACTGCATTAGATTCTTCTATTCAGTAAACGTTTACTGAGACAGCACTGCTCCAGGCACTGGGGTGACGAGCAGGACAAAATCCCAGCCCTCATAAAGTTTTTGTTCTTGGATAGGAAGATATACAATCAAGAAATGACCAAAATAATTTTCAGATAATGATAAGCCCATGAAATAAAAGGAAAAAATTAAAATAATGTGATAGAGGTAATGGTTAATTTATCATTACTCAATCACCTTCAGTGAGGATATCATTTGGATTGGATGGTTAGGAAAGATCTTTTGGAGAAGGTGACATTTGAGCTGGGACCCAAATGAAGGGAAGCCAGCCATGTAAAGATCTGGGGAAAGAGCCTTCCAAGCACAGGGAACAAAAGATGCAAATGTTCCAAGGGACGAATAGGCTTAACATCTCCCAGGAACAGTGAGGACAGTGTAGTTGAACCTGGAGCCGGAGGACGGAAGAGTGGAGAAGGAGGAAGAAATAGGCAGGGGCCTCACAGGCCATGGCAAGGAGTTTGGAGCAGATGAGCCTGATGGGCCAGATCTTTGAAAGACTTTAATGGAGTAAGAAGCCCAGCCTGGCAGAATAGGTGAGAATTTTCCATGTCAACTAGAATAAAACTGAAGCTCTAAAAGGGGCAAAACTTAAAAATCAAGGGAAGCATCTTTGACAAATAGTTTTAAAACATTTGTTTATTTAGCTCATGGGAGATGATTCTCACAGTTAGCAATGATAGTTTTAAGAACCAAGGAGAAGGTGCTCTTTACCTGGGGCAGACTCAGGGGGAAGAGTCAAGCTTTATTTCACATCTTGATGTGGCTTTGGAGCTCAGTCACTATACTTCCCCCATTGAAAAGGTTAAAGAGATGACCAAGGGCATTACAGAAGTTAAAACTTTTAAAGGACTTTTGGGTGAATACACTGCTTTCCCTTAGAGGCAATGAAGCCATCTCAGCCCTGGAAATGGAATCCACAAGGCATAGGGCTTGGAAATTCTAAAAGCATGCACCAGTATCAATTCATACCATCTAAAAAAAGAAAAAGAAGAGCAAGGCTCTTTTTCTATTTGAGTATTGCTAAGAAGTGTGTGAGATAAGATCCTACATCCAAGAGGCACTGGGAATATAATGGGCCCTCCATATAAGAGTAGGAACCATCCAACCCTGTCTGATGCCCTGTTTCTGCGACAATTCTCTTTTTACCTGGAAGTTCAGCCAAACATTTTCTGTCCTCACCACCCTGGACTTCATCTGCTCTTTCACACACTTCTTAAAAGATATAAATAACACATAAAACCTTCCAATGGCTTTCCATTGCAATTAGAATCAAACTGGTCTACCAGGTCCTATGTAACAGGACTCCACCTGCCATGACCACTATTCCTACCATCCTTCTCCAGCAATTCACAGCACTTTGCATTGTCTGGTCTCCTGCTCATAATGTCCTTCCCAAAATTTTGTGCGGTTCCCTCCTTCTCATCAGTTCATCTCAGCTCAAATGTCATCTTCCTGAAGAGGCCTTCCCCAGCCCTAGTAAGATTGATCCCCAAACTCTGTTCCGATCACTCTCTCCATTGCTCCTATTGTCCATACATATCACTAAGCACTATCCAAAATCATGTTTAATCTTATTGTCTGTCTGTCTCCACTTCCACTAGAATGTAAGCTCCTTGAGAGCAGAGACCCTGTCTATACTGTTAATGGTTATAGCCAATGTATCGGGGACACTGCCTGCCACAAGGGCAGCATTCAACCAGTATCAACTGAATGAATGAATTAAATGTAGTGGCCTCCTAAAATAACATCAAGCTCACAGGTCCTTTCTGTTGATACGTTGTGAATCACACAAAAGTTCTCCTCTTGAAATTTACTAGGATATTTTAGCAAGGGACTAGAAATCCTAATTACTCAGTTCACACAATGCTCAATGAAGCTGCTTTCAGTTTATTCTCTCAACCTTGCTCATTGAATATCCTTAAACTCTCAAAGGTTAGAACAAAGGGCGGGGGGCGGGGAGCCTTGGATAGCATTCTTTGTAACCTAACAGCTTGATTTAATCCTATGGACCCACATCTCTCATGACTGCATTTTATGGCACAGACGAAGAATTTCCTGCTCCTAAAACTTCAAAGCCATAATTATGCTGCGGGCCTCAGATCCTCTCCAAGATATACTGCATATGCATATTGCATCATGCAAATTCATCAATTTGTTGAAGTACAGAAGACAACATGGAGAGAGCTGTGGTTTCAACATGTTAATAGCAGAGCTTTTTTTCTTTAAGATTAAGAATATATTTTTTTAATGTTTATGCTGTTACAGTTGTCCCAATTTTCCCCCCTTGGCCCCCCTCTGCCCAGCCTGCTCTTTATTGAAATTAAATGTAAGAGGCTTTAAAAATGAGGCAGTCAGTGGGCAAAATCCCAAACTGCCATGGTAACTGCCTGCGAACACAAAATGAGCAAATTAGATAGAGTGGGATTCTGCTGGGCATTCCACCACATGAACAGGTATGATGCTGCTGGACCCTGGGAGGGTCTCAACTATGCCTCCTTTAAGAGTGCAAGCTAAAGGTGGCTCCATCATTTGAAGGTATTGATATGCGTTGTCCATACAACATGCTCAACTAGAAGTAGAACAGCTCCACTAGGGACAAAACTGGCTGTGCAGCACATGCTGAGCGTCACTTTCCAGAGCCCTGCTTTTTGAAGGATTTTCAATACGGCTTTTAGATCTCACCATTGTTAGGATGGTAATTCACTGTATAGAAACAGATAAAGCCAACTGCTCTGATGAAGTAATGTAAAAGAAACTCTAAAAGCTTCCCCTTCCCCAACGCAGCCTCCCCTGACTCTCTCCACCTGTCCAGGACTGAGTCCACAGGCCATCTGTAAAATGTGTATAAGGTGTGGTATCTGCCACTGTGACGACTCCCTAAGATCCCATGACTAAACAGGCCTGACCTGTAGTAAGAGCTCGATAAAGGTATGTCAACAACTATAGGAATATAGGAGGTGGGGTTGAGGGTGGGTTTTGAAGAATAGGTTGAGACAAAAAGTACAGGCATTTTGGTTTTGGGAATAATGTAAAAAACACAGGAACAGGGAGAGGAGTTGGATATTTAGGGAACAAGATGAGTTTACTGGGGAAAAGCAAATGACAAAGAGCAGCAATGGTGGATAAGATCAAAGAAGCAGGTGGGGCTGGGTGTGGGCCTCCTGAATTGGGCTTTATTGTGAGAGTTGTAAGAGTCACTGATGCTACTGGGCAAGATGGTGCTTCTGGGAGAGTCCTTTCTTCTAGCCTGATCTGGTGGCTTACTGGTGGTTTCCATTTTCAGTAGCATTTTATTTCTCTCCAGCCCAAAGGAAGAAGAAAAGAATGAGGAAATAAAAAGAGTTAATGCATATTCATTTTAATATTTGTTGAGTATCTACTATATGCTAGACATTATTAGAATGTCTAGTAATTAAATATAATACTGTCTGAACACTAAATAATTAAATAATAATGTCTAGACATTGTTGCTGGAGATACCATAGTGAGCAGAACAGACAAGGTCTGTGGTCTCATGAAGATTAGTGGATGAAACTGGTAACAAATCAGCCACTGCACAGAGAACTAAAATATGGTGATGAAATCAGGACTGGTTGGGGTAACAAAAAAAATCAACTATAGTTGATCAAAAGAGAGACAATTTCAGGCACAGAGAATACCTAGTGCAAAGGCTTCAAAGTGTGATGAGTTTGAAGTGTTCAAGGAATCAGCAGAAAGCCAGTGTGCCCCAGGAGGAGGTGAGATGGGGAGGCAATGTGGTAGAAGATGAGTCAGGGAGGAATATAGGAGGCAGACCATGTAGGGTTCTATATAATGAGAAAGAGTTGAACTTTAATCTACAGGCAATCAGAATTCATTACAAATAAAAAAGACAGTGACATAATCTAAGTGGTATTTTCAAAGAGCAATCTGTCTGCAGTTTAGAGAATAGATTGTATAGGTACAAGAGTACGGGGGAAAAGACACCAGTTAGGAGACTGGATAATGTAAAGCAAAAGAAAATGAGGCTACAGTCTATAGATGCAGATTCAAGAGAAGTGGATTATTCTGGATTATGTTTTCAAATAGATCCCATGTGACTTAATAGTGGATTGGATGTGGGGTAAAAGAGAAGAGAGAAGTCATGGTCAGCACCTAGTTTTCTGGGATTTAGCATCTTCATGACTTTTGTTGCCCTTCACTAAAGTGAAGTAAATAGATGGAAGAATGGCCTTGGATACGGGGAGAATCTAGAGCTATACTTTCACTGTATAACTTCTGGAATGTCTAGTAAACAGCCAGATGGGGAGGTCAGACAAGCAGTATGCAGTATGAATCTACAGTCCCAGGGACAAGTCAACACTAGGCAATATGTTTAGGAGCCATCCATACAGAGATATTTTTAAAGCCATGAAGCTGAATGAGATCACCTAGACAAACTATGAAACTACCCACTGACAGTGAACATTAAATTCCAGCTATGGAGTGAGCCACATTGGGTGTTCCAGCCGGCTTGATTCTAAATGACTGTAACCATCATACCCACCACCTGACACCACGTGGAGCAGAAGAGCTGCTTGCCAGTCAATCCACAGAATCATGAGAGGGAATAAATTGTTCTCTTCAGGTATTAAGTACTTGTTGATTTGTTACTCAGTGACAAATAACTGAAACAGATCCCTGCCACAACATTGCAACACTGCTTAAGAAGGGCAGCAATGATCTTCATGTCATCAGATCCAGTAGTCACTTCTTGGGTCTTACCTCATGTGACCACCCAGTAGCATCCCCTGTGAATGCTCTTTTCCCTTGACTTCTATGACCTCCCACTCTCCTATTTTTACCCCTATCTCTTCTTCATTGCTCATAACTATATGAGCAAACCCAGGGGTACTCATCCAGATGAAGTGTGTCCCCTTCATGCCAGGTGTCTCTGATTCTCAGTCTACCTGATGAAGGGCTGGTTGTTTCTTTCTAGGGAACCAGTGTTCAAATACAGGATCTCTTGGGTGGCCACTTTGTGGTTTTTTGGAGGGCTTTCTGGGAACTCCCCTACCCAGTCCCTTGGTATGGCAGGTCCGGCTGAGGCTTGACATCCTCTTCTCTCAGCCCTCTCTCATCCCTGAGTAGTTCATCATACAACCCCTGTCTGGAGAGGCCCTATGCCCCACTGGGAGTCCACTTAGAGGAATCAGCAAGAACATTTAAGCCCCAGGCACCCTCATGGGTCCACTCCACCCAGGGAGACTCCCTTATCATTTCAGTGGAAACACAGTCACCCACACTTCCTCTACCAGACTCACCTGCTCTCACTTACCCCTTTCTCCGCAGCCAGCACCATCAGCCTTAGATTATTAAATTTTCTGTGGGTCCAGTTGTTCAAAACATTTCAGAAGTGAAATAATCATCCCTCCTCAGCTTTTTAGGGAGAGTGAGGAAAAGATGTTGGGCTTTTCCAGTTATTAGGAGGGAGGGGGACAAGTCAAATACCCCTCCATGAGGAAGCGAAGAGGAAGAAGAGTTGACAGTCTACAAACTCAGTATTCTACCTGACCCCCCACCAAACACTCACCTCTTAATGCTTCTCCTGGCTCTTCTGCCCTACTTCTTCACTCTCACCAATAAAGGCCATTAAACTTGCCCAACCTTTGGCACTTGGAGGCACATGGGAAGTCTCTTACCAGAAACTAGATCTTCTTTAAACTAGATTTGGAAGAATCAAGTAACTCAACAGAGTGCTATCTATACTGCAAACCTAGTACTACTTGGTAACCTCTAATAACATGAAAATATGCTATTTTGGACCAATCTGTTTCACTCAGAGAAAACAAGAATGTTGCATTGTGTTAGTAAGTGGTAGTTTAACATCAGTCTTTGTCTTAACTGGGGACTCTTTCAGAAAAGAGATTATATGTTGTTAAATTCACTTTAACTCAATCTAACAATTACTTTATATGCCCTAAACACATGGCTAGCCATTGTCTCAAGAAGCTTATGTCCAGTGTTAGGGGTAAGGAGGAACCAGATGATTACAGGAAAGAGTGAAGAGGACATCACAGGCAAGTTTCCCAGCAGAAGGGTCAAATGACTACTCCTCCCCAGCTGAAAAGGTGTTAGCCTGGTGAAGAGAGTTTTAAGTAGAGCAGAGAGCCCAGGCAAAGCTGTGGAGGCTGGTGTATTTGGGAAACTGGAGAGGACTCAGTCTGAGAGAAGAGTGCAGAGGTGAGAGGGGAGATCAAGCAGCACAAACTGAGATGTGACTGAAGAGGTGGATAGAGCCAGGAACGAGATGCACTGTAAGCCATGTTAATGATTTTGGACTTTCTCCAGAGGGTCCTGGGGATCCGTGATGGACTTGAAGTGGGAACAACTTGACATGATTTCCAATCTGGAAAGATTATTCCAGTCACACTCAGTAGAAAGACTTGGTCAGGAGCAAGATTGAAGTCAGAAGATCTATTGGGAAGCTGTTGCTTGACATCCAGGGAAGAGGTAACTGTGGCCTGGACTAAAGTATTATCAGAGAGATGGGGAAGTGAATGAATACCAGAGATATTGAGAAGGCATATTCAACACCCCTTGATAACTGATAGAATGTAATGGTGGAAAGAGAAAGAACTGTAAGTAGGATGCCCGGGTTTCTGGCTTGAGCAACTGAGTGCATGATAGTGATACTCTCAAAGCCAAAGAACCCTGGGAGGGAAACAGTTTTAGCTCAGGGACAGAAAGGAGATGTGATTGATATCATATATTATTTATACACCACTTGCAACAATCCTGTAAGATAATATTCTTACCATCTCATAAATGGAGACACTGTGAGTCTATGAGGTGAAAGGTCATAAAGTCATGAATAAATGGGGCTGGATTAGTACAATGGTTCCTAGGGGCAAAGGAAGCCCCATAGGCCAAATTCCAAAGAACAACTGGGGGCTGCTCATCATAACCTCTCTCTGGAAGCTCACACTTCCTTTTTAGGGGAACAAAGGAAGAAAATCCAAGAGCTATCACCCACAGTCATTTCTGTCTATCTCAAATTCCCCACTAGACAGAGTTGGGGACTGGACTTCCTTTATCCCCACCACACAATTTACAAACCTTTCACCCATGGTTAAAATGGTCCCAGTACGTAAGGAGGCAAAGGGTAGCATTTCCTCTTGTGGAAGAAGTGTCCCCACCTACTCCCTAGCTTCACCTTGCACATCCATGGTTCCCTGGCACTGTGGTCTGGAGTCATAGCAATGTCCACTTCACTTGCTTCTTTAAACAATCATGCAAAAGGAAGTAACATGCCACCACAATTATTAAACCACTTCTCTCTGCTCAGAGCTGGGCCTAATTCAAGCCAAACTATCTGACGTCTGTAACTTCTGGACTTTTGGAGTATGCAGGCCTCAACCTTCTCCCCTTCTCAATAAGTGCAGCTAATCAACCACCAGATTTGCATCAAATACCTACTCCATTGTGCTTGGCACAATGGAAAACTCAGTAATGAAGAAGACTCACTATAAGCCAGGGCAGTTTTATGTATAAGAGCCAAATTAAAGTCATAAATTCAAAAGATGGAGAAACTAAACATTTTTGAGTTTCTCCTATATGCCAGTTCTATATTAATGCTTTCCATATGGTATTTCACTCCATCCTCACAATAAGCCACAAGATGAAAATTATTTTCCACAGTTGATATACAGTGGAAGAAGCAGCTCAATGTGGCAAAGACTGGCAAAATCTTGAATAAATTCAAACTCCCTTGCAGGTATGGCTATGAATATGAGTCCTGACCAATAGAAGTTACATGTGCCGCTTCCAGACCTGGCCCACAAGAGCTCTGTGTGATCCTTCATTTTCCATTGACTTTGAGAAATAGAAATCTACTGTAATAGCCACCAGTGTTCAGGAGTTTATACACTGCTTTAGCTAATATTCATTCACGAATACAACAGGCTTCAAATACATTGAATTACCTGCACGAAGTCAACAAACTGGTTAGTGGCAGAGAGGAGATTTGAATTTAGGTTTAAGGAGGGTTCCTGGATGAGGTATAACCTTATTATGGCTGTAGCGAATAAGGAAGACTTAAAAAGACAGAAAAAGGGGCAGAGAAAGGAGGATACAAAGTGTTCTTAAGGAATCTGAATGGAGCAAAAATTCTGTGCTGGAGAATTACAGGAGAGAAAATTGGAACTGTAAATTGGGATAAAATAGGACAAGTTACATTGTGTTGACCAACAGAAACCCAATCTTAGTGGCTTAACACAAACAGAATGTATTTCTGGCTCGTACTACATTCCAGTGAGGGTCCTCTGGAGTTTGACACACACATCACCTCTGGTCCGATTTCCTGGGTCAAAGAAAATAATATCACTGCATTTTTAAACTCAAAGTTGGAGGAAATACAAGTCTACTGTCTACCCAGAAAGGAAAAATATGGAAATATTTGATAAGCAGCACTAATAGCTTCTATAGAGTCAAAATGGGAGGGTCCTTGAAATCAAAGTATAAAAATACACGTTCCTTCAGGAAATAGTTTAATTAGAGGATTAACCATCTAACACTTATCAAAAGCAGAAACTCTTATTTTTGACAGAAATAGAGTAGAATTATAAACTGAAAGACTACACAGAACTTTTGGGAAGGCAGTTTGGATATAAACTGGGAGTGTTAGGAATGTGCATACAATTTTCCCTTCCAATTCCTTTTGTATACAAAAATCTCTTAATATTTAACTCTTCAGTGCTGGATTCAGACATATCTGAAACTCAAATCCAGATCCTACCACCTACCAAGTATGTGACATTAAGTACATTGACTATCCTATTTTAGCCTTTCTCATCTATAAAATGAGAACAATAGTAGCAGCTATCTCATAAATCTGTTCAAGGATTATATGATTTAACACAAGTAAAAGCTCTAACACATTCTTTTTAAAATATTCACTGCTGCTAAACACTCAAGAATTCACAAAGTTATACACATTCTTTATAACACTGTAATAAGTAGAAAATTTGAAATTTTCTAATGTTCCATCAATGTAAAAATGACTACATATGTGTACAGAGAGACAGAGAGAGGGAAAGAATACCAAATAGTTATTTTTTAAAGTCAGTATCATATATATTGATCTGAAAAAGTATCTATAACAACATTATGAAATTGTGAAGTTGTGGAAAGCAATTAGCAGGGCATACCACATAGTTTCGATCTCGTGTGTGTGTGTGTGTGTGTACATACATATATAATGATAAATACAGGGTGGGTACAAAAGTAGGTTTACAGTGTAAGTACATGAAACAGTTTATTCTTGTATTATTACATATTAATTTTTGTATTATTTTCCACACAAACTGTAAACCTACTTTTGCCCCACACTGTATGCTGTTATGATAAGTCTTATAAATATATTTTTTTAATTATTGGCTGAGAATGGGGTGTTATTTTAAGTTGGGTGATCAGAAATAACCTCTCAGCTGAGCTGAGAAAGACAAAAACTTATGTATAAAAAAGAAATGCATGACCCAACACCCAGATATTGGTTTGCAACACCAATGAAAAAGAATCAGGACTCCTTGGGGAAATGGCTGATTCTAGGGCTGGGGCGAAAAATGTAAAAGATGAGCCTGGAGCATCTTGCAGTGCTCAAAAATGAGAAAATGCTCAAAAAACAAAAGGATGGAGAAATATAAGAGCCAACTAAAAGAGCTCCCAATGTCTAAATCAGAACAATTTGAGCAGAAAAATAAATATTGGATTTTACCTGAAAAGTATATTTATGGGTCCATAATGATATAAACAAATGAGTAAAAATAAACAAATGGGGGAAACAGACAAATAAATCTCCCATGACAAAGAAGTCCAAATAATGTATGCAGATATTCTGCCCCCAAAGAAGTGAAACATAACTTTATCACCCTTTAAGTGTAGGCTGCGCAGTGACTTCCTTCCAGAGAGCAGAATAGAGAACAGGGTGGGTGGATAGTTTTATGATATAGAAATCTAATGAGCAGTATCTCATCCAAGTAAGCAAGTTGAACATCACCAGTGATAAGTCATGTTAATAGCATGTACCCTTAATAATGAGTGATGAAAATATCGTCTTCCTCCCTAAAACCCATAACCCCAGTCTAATCATGAGAAAAACATTGGACCAACCCTGAATGAAGGACAGTCTATAAAATACTTGAATTCAAAACTATCTAGGCCATCAAAAACAAGGAAAGTCTAAAAGTTGACACAGTTCAGAGCAGTCTAAAATCAAAACAGAAAGAACAAGGAAGAAACACTAAATGTAATGTGGGATCCTGGAACAAGAACAAAAAAATTAAAAATTAGGGAAAAGCTAAGGAATTTTAATACATTATGGACTTTACTTAATAGTGTAACAATATTGCTTCGTTAGTTGTGATAAATGCCCCACAGCAATGTAAAACATTAACAACAGGGGAAACCGTACCATCTTTGCAACTCTTCTATAAATCCAAAACTATAGTTTATTTTTTAAAATTGTTTATTTTTTAAAATTGAATTTATGTCCATGAACATGAGAAGGAACAAGCTGTCTTATGACAGAATATTATTCAATAATAAAAAGGAACCAATTACTAATGAATGCTACAACATGGATATATCTTAAGGAACCTGTGCTGAGTGAAAGAAGCCAAAGACAGAAAAAGTACAGACTGCATGATTCCATTTACATGGCATTCTAGAACAGACAAAAATAATCCTATGGCAATAGATGTCAAATAGGTGGTTATTTGGGGAATACCAATAAGGAGAGAATTGACTGGAAAGGGACATGAGGGAATTTTCTGAGTTGATGGAAATGTTTGCTGCCTTGATGTTTATTCATTAAAATTGATCTAATGATACACTTAAGATCTAAATTAAATATATAGATCAAATATCTATAGTTATAAATAAATTAAAAATATAGACAAATAATTTTTAAAATATGAAGATCGATTCAAAATATATATTAAATTGTGGAAGAACAGAATCAAGGGAGGGGGCTGTGAGGGAGGGAGGGAGGGAGGAAGAAAAGGTGTTTTTGAAGCCTAGGAGATTTGGATTACGAGAAAGATTAAAATTGTGTCTAATTCCTTCACTTAGAGAAATCACCTGTTCTAACCTTCCAGATGAATACATAACAGAAACAGGATAATACTGGTCAAATTGTAGTCATTTTCAAAATTAACAATATGTCCTTCAATAACACAGCACCTATGGGACACAATGGCCTTGTACAGTACAATGGTATTTTATAATCTTGTATAGATGTGGCAGAAACTGTAGTTGCCTCACTAAGGATTATTCCAGGGAGTTCTTGGGCAGAAATAGTCTTAAGAAAATCAATGACTAGATCATCAACGTCCATTTTGATACTTTTTGTAAGCTGACCCACCTGCCTGAGAATTCACCTTTGGTCAAGGCAAAGTTTTGGGCTCACCTCCTAGATTCCTACTTTCCCTTTCAAAGTCACTTTTTTCCCCACTCTATAATAGAAAGGCACACTTCTCATCCACCCTGAATGTTGTTGTTGTTGTTGTTGTTGTTGTTGTTGTTGTTATGCAGTTTGTCAAAAAGGATGATTCAAATGGTGGTATCGATGTTGAGATAATCAAGACAGGTTGACAAATTCCTTTGCAAGTCAGGTGGTTTCCAATTCTTATTGTCAACAAATTGAGGAAGTGAGTTGCCAACTTATAACTGATTAAAAATAATGTTTGATGTAGACCACAGTGTGATTTTCATATCACACCTCAAAAGAGTTCAGGGAATTGAGTGACATTGCTCTAAAATAATTCCTTCCATCTCCACATATTTACTTATGGACGAGGTTTGTCAACACTTGAATATATAAAAGTATAATTAGAAATATAATTGATGGTTATGCCTATGCTTCTGAGCACTCATAGTCATCCACAGGCATGTAAATTAGTTTTTTAAAGCATCATTCCTCTCATTAAGAGATACATTTTATGTTTCATAGATTATTTTTATCTATCGGTAGCAATAATTGTAATAACTCAAAAAAATTAGTGGTTTTATAGCTTCATGAAATTAAAATGTCCATTTCTATACATATTATTGTGGCTGAGAGGTACGATAAAGTGACAGATTTAAAAAGCTCAAGACCCAGCACTGTGTACCAGGTGGGTAAGGAGTCTGCCGGTCAGGGGTGGGGGGGTGGGGGACACTGGCCGAGGAGCCTCTACATACCTCACCGCAAAAGATGAAACCTGATGAAACTCCTATGTTTGACCCAAGTCTACTCCAAAAAGGGGTCTTGAGCCAAAATACAGCCACATTTTCTCCAGTCATTTCCTGGAAAAGGTTTTATTTTGAGGCCTCTTTGTGCTGCTGAGTTAAATAGAGGCTTTTTAAAGGTACTAGGTCAACTGACAGAGACTGGCGTTGTCAATTGGAACAATTTATGAAATCTTTTGAGCACATGAAGAAATCTGGGATTATGTTACAGTTGTGAAAGGTGTGACTTTAGGACAGATTGTTGCTATGGCAACTCTGATAATATAACATAATTTCATCCATTCCAGTGCTAAGGTTATTATTAACCCTTATTTTGCTAAACAAGAAACTAAACTGTTATAAGATTACCCTTAAATGTCTATCACAAAATGTTGGTATCTATAAAAAGTTTGGATACATAGTATCTGAAGAAACTACATGTCAGAGGTTTCAAAAGTAAAAATTTTTCAGGAAAGACATTTATCAAAGGAGCTAATACAACAAGGCTATATACCCTCCCTAGAGTTAGAATTGTTTGCTGCAACCCAGTGACCTCTACAAATACTGGATTAGAAAACACTGTGATACAATAAATATAATGACATTTAGATTACTTTGGGCTGGTGGGACATGCTGTGAGTTTAGATTACAAATGAACATTATAAAGAGCATGATTTTTAATGAAAGCAACATATTTTTAACTAGAATCTTGTTTTCATTCTATTTTTCTAAAGTTTGGCTTTGTTTCCTGGTAGGCAGAATATAGGACTTACATATTTGTTCTCTGTACTGCTGATGTTTTAAAAAAGCATACAATGAATAAGGAAGTTTCTTATCACATTAATAAAATTAATATTTTGTTTCAAAGAAACTTACATAAATATAAATTAAGGGTGCATCATTTCCTATATGTGACTTGAAATTGGGTAAGTTAGATATATTATCACTAAATGTGGTACAGTCCATGTTGATCCTAATACTGTATTTGCAAATAACCTGGTCACTCTTTTAAAGTAGAAAATTAACTTATAAAATGTGACAAGAGTCAAAGTAAAACAATTTAAAAGTTCTGTACAGCTAAAGGTTTATATAATCCTGATGTAGGTAAAGTACCACCTTTCTTATGTGTGAAATATAGTAATTACTCATTTGTTTAAAATATCTAAGGGCAAATAAAAGTTCTTTTTTAACAGTGAATTAGCAAATCCTGGCATACAGGGTTGGGTAAGAGTAGGTTTACAGTTGTTCCTATGGAAAATAATATAATTAATAAATAATACAAGAATCAACTGCTTTGCATACTCACAACTATAAACCTACTTTTGCCCCACCTGTGTTATATACTTCTAATCTGAATTCTCATCTTTTCATGTGCGTCTGATGCCTCTCTTCTAGGAACATTTTTATGAAAAAACAGATTATAAAATTAAGAGGAATATTTTTTAAATGTATCATACTGTATTTGTTACATTTTTTAAATGTTGATGGAAGCTTTTCTATTTAATGTGATTATAATGATACAATTATTCTGGTCACTATCTTGTTTTGATTTTATTTAGTTTTTTAAGTTGAGCACATATTAGATATGTTATTAATGGCTCTAATCTTTTGCATTCATGCTACATTAAACCTGTTCATATGATGAAAATAATAATAATAATAAATTAAAAAGCAGAAAAATATATATTAGAAAAAAATCTGTAGAGGAAATAGAATGAGAAAAAAGGAATGATAGAAAATTTCCAACTGTTTAAGAGTTTGTTTATTTTTTAAACAGAGGATGGTGCTGTCATATCACAATAGCATCTGCATACCATTGGATGTATTTTAAAAGGTGATACAATCATTTTATATCTTTTGTATCAATATTTCCAATGGGCCAGAAATTGTGTCCTTCACATCCATATACATCTGTATTAAAATACATATATTTTCAGGGATAATATAAAAATGTACAAGGTGGTTGCTAATTTTTCAAAATTCTTTTAAGGATATCTGCATGGAAATGTTTGAAGATGGACAGGCCTAACCAACATCCATTTATTCTTTATACCAGGACTGCACACAATGTGCCCAGCTGAAAATCTACTCTTCTAAGTCTCTTTGCAGATAGATGTATCTAAGCTCTGGCTCGCTTTTGCCATTCCTCTCTTCCACACGGGATATGAACACAATGGCTGGATCTCCAGGAGCCACTTATGACCATGCACTAAGAATGTCTGTGATAAAAGTTAGAAAAAAACTGGGTTTCAGATGACTTTGTCCTCCTCTGCTAATCCCAAATTGCCCACCTCCAAGTTTTCTTTAGGTCAAGAAAAATGAATTCATACGTTTAAGTCACTGTTATTTTGGGTTCTCTGTTACACACAACCAAATCTAATCTTTTTTGTTCTTGTCTTTCCTCATTACTAAAAAACAGAAGGGTTACAACAGTGGTAAGAAGCACAAAGAAAAGTCCCCCACCTCCTGAAACTGCCCTCCAACGACCGCGGTTAGACTCTATCTACCTCCAGCCCAACAACCCTGTCCATGTCCTTTTGTTCTGCTGGGGCCCAGACTCTGAGGTCAGAGAGGCCTCTGCATAACTGAGCATATCAGCAAATGAAGGATGGTGATAGCTGTCCCAGAGGGTCGACTGAGGTAAGATATATGCCCAGCACATAAAAGAGGCTCAATCAATCGTAGCTCAGTGGTGGTACCCAGTCCCAAACACCTTAAGTGTCAAGCAGCTGTGACAGCGTTTTTTTTTGTTGGTTTTTTTCCTAGAAAAGCCCCTACAGTGGGATTGGTCACAGTTTCTGGATACATATTTTTAGATTCTCATTCTCTGACCCTCCTGGAGATTCTGAGAGTTTCCTAATAACCTCTCAAAAATTCCTTCACTACTTAAATAAACCAGAGTGGATTCTGTTGTCTGCAGCTTCGAACCTGCGCCATGATACCTCCTGTTGACCACTACATTTTATTGATTATTTAGTCTAAATCCCCAAAGAAGAGCTTCATTGGAAAAAGGTTTTCATATGCCCAGGCAGCTCAGTGCCTACCCTTGATTCTATCTAAAATGGGTTCGAACTTTGCCTCCAGTCAACTGGTGTGTAAATTGCCTTCTCGGCTCATCAGAAGCCCCTTAGAAACAGAGGCAGCCTGATGAAGTCCAGTGGAAAATGGCCAGAGGAATGAGTGGGGATGAGGGGATAAGGTCCTGAGCCCCCCACTGGAAACCCTCATAGCCCCAAGCGAGTCCTTTCAGTATCCTGTGCCTCAGTTCCCTGGCCTGTGAAATGGGAAGATAGGATTTAGCCCAGGGAACTGATGTGGTATCAGTAACAATAGACCTGCAGGCCCCTTGTCAATTCTAGACCTAAAGGACAATTTCAATAGTGTCTTTTTTCACGTACCTCCCATGGAAGGCAGGGACTGGGTCATTTCTTTCTCCTTTCCTCTTGCAGGGCAATTACCAAAGTGACCAGGTCTCTCCTGCCAGGGCAGGGCCAAATCATGGGTCATATCGCCCTCTGGTGGATTTAAATGGAAAGGGCGTGGTTTTCAAATGGGCTGCAAAGCTACTCACAGAATCCTGGAATTCAAGAAGTGAAAGGGATTTTGAGACCATGTACTCTAACATCCTCATTTATAGACGGGATAATGATAAAAGGCCAAGAGGGAGAGTGACTTGCCTGAGGTCATACCAAAAAAAAAAAGTCAGAGCCTGGCCACACCCCAGTCCCTAATGCCCATCCACATTCCCAGGCCATTCTTTCTGACATGAAACACAGAAGCCACCATTGTTTGTGGTCAGCGTCCACATGTCCCTAAACCCTCAGCCCAGCAGAACCATGCTGTCAGCGGGGAGCACTTAGCTAACTCTGCCCAAGACTGGGTAATTTCCCCACCGAGTTCTAGTGTCAAAAAGTTACGTTACTTCTCTTTTAAAATCTACTCTGTTAATATGTCAATTTTAATAGAAACAAACAGCTATAACTATGGCAACTTCTTGGAAACTTAGAAAGAAAATACTCTCAATCATGATGGGGTAATTCTAAAGCAACAATGGAACGCCTGATTTCTCCATGAACTGGACAAACCCTTTATTTCAGACACTACTCTCTCCCATAGGTGGTTGTCTATAAAGATAGAACAGTCCAAAGGATTAACAGCAAATCACCTTCACATCAACACAGCTGCCGACCTAGCATGACTTAGTAAGACTCCATATGCTAATTGTGCCCAAATAGCTATCTCAATAAAAGCCAAAAGAAGCAGGTTGTGTTGTGTCTTTGTGATGGAGAGGAAATGTCCTATATTCAAGGGAATTCTTAGAAATCTGTCTTTAAATCCCTTTGAAACCTGAAAAGGCACAGGGAAGACTTTACCAAAGTAGGGTTCAAATAAGCCACCTATGTTCTGCCCTCAGACAGAGCAGGTGAGACCCTGAGTGAGTCACTTCTGTCCTCCCACCCCAGCTCATAGGTAGCAGGGGGCTATCTAGCAGGTCCTGCGGGCGTTGCAGTGTTACTGAGAGGATCTAGTGGATTTCAGCTCAGGATCACAGACATTGCAAATGTGCAGAATTTTAATCACCTATCATGAAATAACCTGGGTTTTCCTCTCATTTTCTGACAAAGCCTTAAAGTTTAGGCAGATTCAGCTCTCTTTTTTATTATTACTCTCCAATAACAATATCTGAGATTGAGTGTTTGCAGTAGCAATATTCTAGGAGGTTTGCATGAGTTAACTCAATCCTGACCAAAATTCTATGAAGAAAGTACTACTAATTATCCTTTTGACAGAGGAAAAAACAGGATCAGAGAAATAATTCACCCAGTATCAAACAGCTCATAAATGGAAAAATCACGTTTGAAGGCAAGTCCACCTAATTTCAGAGTCCATACCCTCAAATGTGTTCCACTCTGATGACCTGTGCAAATGCAGACCTGCTTCTTTAGCGTCCCTTTAACTAAACCCCAGTAGGGAGTGGATGTCAATCAGGGACTGAAGGTCAAAATCACAAAAAGGTGTGTTTTGATTTGAACCCAGTGTCCTCCCAAAAGTGCCCCTACATCGAATTGTCGTGCTCGTTTTAAGCATTTTTGTAGTCACTCTGCTTTCTTCTAGCCACACAGGTGTGTATATCCTTCATCAGTCGTCAGATAGAAAGTGACACCTCACTGGGAGCACATTTGGTGGTTCCTCCTTCTGAAGACAATGGGATATTCTTAGAAAGAATAAAGGCCTTAGCATCAGACCTGAATTTGAGACCCAGCTCTGCCATATCTGCTACCTGTTTGACCTTGGATATTTATTCGCTCTGGGACACAATCTCCTCCTCTTGGCAAATGTAGAAAACATCAGCATCGTACCGTTGTAAGAATTTACTCAGACCCATCTGTGAGTATCGAGCAGTGTCAGGAAGGCCTGCAGTCGGCATTCAAGAAACAGTAGCAATTAGTGGGCAATCAACCTGTCAAAGCAGAGACTTACTTTCCTTCTATACCACCCTCAGGAGCAAGAGGTAACAGTGGACTTCAGGGGAGGAAGAAACAAATGCCTGTGACCTTCAGCATCATGTAATAAGATGTGCATGGGCTTTAGACAGATTCCCAGTGGTATGATTTGGGGCAAATTGCTTGATTTTGCTGAGTCTCAGTTTCTTTCCCCATAAATAAGAGGAAATATGTCTTCATTATATATTATATACACTCATGTTACCATCCAGTCAGGAAGCCAGGACATAGACAAAAATAAAAGGAAGATTACAGCACCTCCAGAATTTTTATAGATAGTTCAATGATCTAAGCTACTGAGTTAGGTTCTGAACTATGTTTATTTGTGTTAAGAAATGAGATCATTATAGGAAATGCCAATAATATAAAAAATACCAGTCTTCTTGGATGTCCTAAAGACTAGGGTGTTATAGTTAAGATTTCTAAATTGTTTTGAACAGAAAAAAAATCCATTTGTTTAATTCTGATCAAATAGAGTAGAATTATGTTTAAGTATATTTTACATTTTTATGCATTCTTTACTAATTTTTTTAATTATAAAAGCTTCATAGGTACATACCCAAGAGAAATTCTTATAATATGCAACAGGAAACTTGTACAAGAATGTTCAAAAACTACTGTTTGTAACACAAAATAAAACTGCAAAGAATTCAAATGTCCACCAACAGAAAATAAACAAATTACAGAGTATTTATACAATGGAATACCATATAGCAGAAAAATGAAATTATAGCTGTAAGTGACATGAAGGCTAGAAGCATACCATTGAAAAGAGCCAACTCATGAAACACTACATGTAAGCATGATACCACTTTTATAAAATTCAAAGACAAACAACCCAAAATTAGATCATGTTTAGGGGTGCATAGAAAAGTAAATCCATATTTTTTTTAAAAACAAATTATGTTTTTTTAATTTCAGAGTAGTAACAGCTGCTGGGAGAGAGATGGAGGAACAGGATTAGAGGGCAGCACATGGATCAGGTCACCAGTATTGGGAAAGTTCTCTTCTGGGTGGTTGGTTCACTCATTTGAGTATGATTCTTAACAAGTTATTGTACCTAGGGCTGTACTTAAAGACACACATATGCATATAGATAGCATTACATATAATAATATTGTATAATACTTTTAAAACCCATGCTATTCAATGTTGGATGAGAAATCTGATTTCCTTGCTCCAGATCTTGCTCTGTTAATATCCTAGAGATTTTTTTCTTACATGTACTCTGTGAGAAGAATGTACAGCCCAGCTACTGATTTAAAAATATGTGTACTAAGGACCTAAGATTAAGGCTATAAACTTAACCACAAAGACAACTCTTTACCCACACCCTAAAGGTCAAGTGACAGAGGGTAGAGATGGTAATGATGCTGCACATCAGGCATGAGGTATCAATACTCAAGCAAGGCTTGAGTTAAATCCATGCCAAGACTAGTTAACTTCCTCAGGCCAAAACTACACAGAATTTCAGTCCCAAATACTTCAATGCACTCTTATGTGTTATAAGCAAATCAAACAAAATCACTGAGTGAGTTTGCTTGGGCTGCCATCAAAAACAAACAAACAAACAAAAGTACCACAGACAGGCTGGCTTGAAAAACAGAAATTCATTTTCTCACAACTCTGGAAACTAACAGTTCATACTCAAGGTGTTGGCAGAGCCCTTTCTTCTGAAGGCCTCTCTCCTTGGCTTGCAGGTGGCCATCTTCACCAGGTGTCCTCACCAGGTATCCTCACATAGTTTTCCCTCTGTGTGTATCTGTGTCCTAATCTCTTTTTCTTAAAAGGAAACCAGTCCTATTGGGATAGGGCCTGCTTCAACCTTAATCTTATTTAAGGTTGAATCTAATTTAACCTTAATCACCTCGTTAAAAACCCCGTCTCCAAATACAATCACATTCTGAGGCAGTGAGGGGTAAGACTTTGACGTATAAATTGGGGAGGACACAGTTCAAACGGTAACAGTCACCATGGGTTTTTTGAAAATCAATGAAATATGGCCAGTGCTGTCTAAGAGAGCTTTGGCTAGTAATGGAAATATTTTCGATTTGCACTCTCCAGAAAGGCAGCCGTATGTAGGTATTAAGCACGTGAAATGTGGCTGGTATAACTGAGAAACTGAATTTTTTGTTTTAATAAATTTTAATAAATATTAATTGTCACCTATGGCGATTGGCTACCATTTCAGACAACCTCTGGATTAGGTCAAGCATGAGTACAGGGCGGGGCACACATCAAAGACAGTGTCAACAGGCCGGAAAAGATGAGAGCGTCAGGACAGAACCTTTTAGAAACCATCCAGTCAACCCACCACTGCCCAGAGGAGACCTGTGCCCCAGGGAGGAAGAGCATTTGGTCCAGCGTCCCAGAGAAATGTGAGTATCCTCTTGGCAGGTTTATCTATTCCTTTCCTTTCTTCATTCACATTCTTTTTTGACATCCTAACAGCATTAGTTCCACACATTTGCTCTGCTTTCCTTTGACAATAACTAGCAGGCCCCATGTCTTCCTGCAAAACACCGGCTCTAACCATCTCAGGGCCTTTACTCTTGCTGTAGAACTTTGCATGATGGCTTCCTCCTTGCCCAGGCCTCAAATCAAGTATCTTCCTTGACTGCCCTATCCAAACTAGCAGACTGTTCCAATCCTGTTGCTTAGTTGTTGTTGGTTTTCTTTTTAAATCCTGATACTTCATCCTACCTGATATTATCTTGTTTACTGAGTTGTTATTTATTGCCCATTTCCCACTCCATATCCTAACTATATTGTGAGCTCCGTGAGAACAAGAACCTTGTCTGTCTGGCTCACTGCTTTATTCCCAGTTCCTAGACAAGGTCTAGATCCTCAATAAATATCCCATGAAGGATGGATGATGGATGGATGGGTGGGTGGATGGCTGGAAGGATGGATATTTCTCTGTCTCCTCCTGAGAACCACATTGTTGAAGGCCTCTGCCACACTTGATTTCCTATGAAGCAGTAGGAACCTCCATCTCTGCACTCTCACCTTCTGCCCTCTAGAAAGCCAGCCAAAAGCTTGGACCTCATCCCACCAACAAAATTGAGGAGAGCATATTGCTCCCAGGAAATCCAAGATAACTGGTTATTTGTGTAAGTCCTTCTGCTTGCTTACCCTCACAGCCTCATCTAGTAAGACAGGTACTTCATGCAAGTCCTCCCACGCCCACCCTGGAGTGTGAAGAGGGTGACCATGTATGGGTAAAACCCACAAACCTAACAGTTTAAGGAACCCAGCCTGGCACCAGGCCAAAGAGCTATAAAACTTCTCCTGTCCTCTGATAAAGTAATTCTACTCTGGGGTGTGTTCCCAAAGAAATAATCCCAAAGGGAGGAGGGGGGTTGGTTTTGAGGGGCATTTTATCTGATTCTGTAGAGTTAAAAACATTATAAACACACAGCAACTAGCAAACAGCCAAACAGTACATGTGGCACATTATACAGGTACACACTCCCTTATCCAAAACCATTAGGGCCTGATACATTTTGAAAGTCAAAATATTTCCAATTTTAGAATAGCTATGGCTTGATTCTATTCCATTGTATATCATTCCCAGCAGAGTCCGGGGCAGCAGACATACTCAAACGTACTAATATCTGCAGCAAAATAGGTGTATAGTCATCCTAACTGGAATAAATAAAGCATACAAAAACCCTCCTATCGGTTCAGGTGACATTAGGATAAAGAACCTTCCCAGCTGAAGAACTTCTGGTTTACAGAGAGTCACAGACTTCAGAACTGCAGACAAAGGGTGAAGACCTGAGCTACTGACAAGACCACAACAAAGACTTTTAGGTTGTTGAGAAGATGGGGCCTCATTTTCTGGTGGCACTGAAGAACTTATTTAGGAAAACAAATAGAGCAGTCAATGGAATGTGCTTCACCAACCTGTAAAATACATGCTAACATGGATGCAGACATGGCTGGGGCCCTGGGAGAGAGTTTTAGTCCATGAGGCTGTAAGTACATGGTTGAAAGAAAAAGCAAGTGAGGACAGGCACAGGGAGAGCCAGAGGGGGTGTGCAAGAGACAGCAGGACCATCGAAACTGCTTCCTTCTTTACTGTGCTCCAGACCCAGGGCCTGCCTAAGGTGGGGAAACAGGGCCAGAGTACCAGGCTCCTATTCAGCAGGAGGGAAGGGGGTCCAGGTCATGACTATGCAATATGTATTGCAAATCCCATGCAAATGTTCTCACCAGAGCCCAAATCTATTCTCAGTGGTTCAGGAGGACCACCAGTGAACTCTTTTCATAGGGGACAACGTCAGAAGTCCTGGTGGGTGAATCACTGATCTGATATTTTTTTCTGGTGCAGATAGAGCAGGTGGAAGTAGGTGATCCAGAGAAAGTTGCTCTGACCTGGATTTTGAAAGACAAGAGCATTCATCCTGGGTCACCTTTTCAAAACACCCTTCCAACATATATGGTCTGTTTCCCTTTCCTTCTCTTTATCTGAAGAAAGTGAAATTCCACAAGCTCTTTTAGTTCTATTATCATGGTAAGAACACCTAACTTGAGATCTATCCTCTTAACAAAAATTTAAGTGTGCAATGCAGCATTGTTAACTATAGGCACAATATTGTATGGCAAATTCTAGAACTTATTCATCTTGCACAATTAAAATTGTATACCTGTTGAAGAACATCACCCCAATTAACCCTTACCTTGGCCCCTGGAAACTGTCATTCTACTCTGTTGCAATGAGTTTGACTACTTTAGAAACTTCATATAAGTAAATTCACGTAGTGTTTTTCCTTCTGTGACTAGCTTATTTCAATTAGCGTGAAATGTCTTCCATCCGTGTTGTCACATAGAGCAGGATTCCTACGTTTTTAAATCTGAGTAATATTCTATTGTATATACATACCACATTTTCTTTATCCATTCATCTGTTGATGGACATTTAGATTGCTTCCATAACTGGGCTATTGTGAATAATATTGCAATCAACACAGGAGTATAGGTAGCTCTTTCAAATCCTGACTTCAATTATTTTGGATATACATCAGAAGTGAGATTGATGGATCATACCATACTTCTAGTTTAAATTTTTGAGGAACTTCCGTAATGTTTTCCATACCAGCTATACCATTTTGTATTCCCACCAACAATGTACAGGGGTCCCATTATTCCACATCCTTGCCTATATTTTGCTCTGCTTTTGGTTACAGCCATTTTAAGAGAGGTGGCGTGATATCTCATTATGGCTGACTTGCATTTCCCTGATCGTTAGTGATATTGAGCACCATTTCACATCTATGTTGGTTATTTGTATGTCTTCTTTGGAGAAATGTCTATTTAAGTCCTTTTTTTATTGCTGTTGAGTTGTACGAGTTCTTTATATATTCTGAATATTAATCCCTTACTAACTATAAAGTTTACAAATATTTTCTCCCCTTCCAGAGGTTGCCTTTTCAATTTGTCATTTCCTTTGCTGTGCAGCTTTTTAGTTTGATGTAGTCCTGCTTGTCTATTTTTCCTTTTGTTGCCTGTGCTTTTGATGTCATATCCAAGAAATCCAAAACCAAAGTCAAGAAAATCTTCCACTGTTTTCTTTTAGGAGTTTTATAGCTCCAGGTCTTGCAGACAAGTCTTTAATCCATTTCAAGTTGATTTATGTGTGTAGGTAAGATAAGAGTCCAATTTTATCCTTTTGCAGGAAAATATCCAGTTTTCTCAAAACTGTTTGTTGAAGAGATTTTCGTTTCCCCATTGTGTGTTCTTTATACCCCTGTCAAAGATCAGTCAGTTCTATTGGTCTGTATATCTGTCTTTACACTATCCCACATTCATGGATTGGAAGACTCAATATTGTTAAGTTGTCCATACTACCCAAAGCGATGTATAGATTCAACACTAACCCCATCAAAATGCCCACGGCATTTTTACAGCACTAGAAGAAAGAATCAGAAAATTCATACAGGATCAAAAAGACTCTGAATAGCCAAAGCAATTTTGAAAAAGATTAGCAAAGCTGTAGGCATCACACTTCCTGATTTCAAAGTCTATTGTAAAACTAGTTATTAAAACAGTATAGACTTGACTTGGAGTGATGAAGACACAATGCAATACCCAGATGATGCATTATAAAATTGTATACCTGAAACCTAAATAATTTTAATAACCAATATCACCCTAATAAATTCAATTAAAAAGTAATAAATTTTTTTTAAAAAAACAGTATGGTTCTGGCACATGCTCTTTCGTTAAAATCTTCCTGCTGACAGTCAGAAATTAAACAGCAAGATTATCCCCGTCATGGAAAAAACACTCTGGGACTTGGCTAACATCATCTAGGTACTATCTCCTATTGCATCTCTCCCCATTGTTTCTTTATAACCCATGAAGATGTTTCAAAGAGTCTTATAATTGAGACAAGAAGGTTCTGGGGCACCTGCTGAAGACATCTAACTGATCTGCAAATGCAAGCAGAGAGGAATGGCAGCTCTGAGGTTGCATGCAGAAACACTGGAGCCAGCAGGCCCAGTTGTGAATTCTGACTCCTCCTCAATGGCTGTGTGACCTTTAGCAAGTTACTTAGCCTATCTGTGCTTTATTTTCCCATCAGTATGAGGATCAAAGAAGAAAACCCACAAACTGACAAGCACAATGTACAGCATGTTCTAAGGGCCCCAGAGAAGCCAGCTTTCACTGCTCAAGTATCAATGGGGGAAGACGGAGTCTGTGTTGCCATCTGAAGTCATGCCTATACCCAGTTCGTACCAACTGGAACTCTTTCTTTGATTTCATGCCTCTCAAAAAAAGGAAGCATCTGCTGGGTCGCAGCAACCCTTGGATGTGGGGGCCCTTAGCCCAATTTGTAGGGTAGGAAACTGACCCAAAATCACAGATTCTCAGGCAAAGCAGGGATTTAAACCAGGTTTTCTGACTTCAACATGCAGGGGGGTCTTTTGACAGCACAACTGTCCTTAGGAAAACTGTTTTTACTGGGAAATCTGTCCTTGGAAGGAAAAGTTTGTTTTTCTGAAATACACAATATACACCTCATGTCAAGACTGGCAAGTAAAGTACGTTTGTGAGAAGACCACACAGAAATTAGACCTTGAAACAGAAAAACAGACTATGGGGTATTGGGCAAGGCAGGTTGCCACACTAGGCTTCTGTGTTCTCTTCTGTAAAATGAGTTTGTTGGACAAACGACCTCAAAGGGACCTTCAAAAAAGGTTTGAACAATGGCAACCCCAGTGACATTGTGCTTGCTGTTGGATATATGACTTTAGCTGAATATTATTGTTAACTTATTGCATAGGTGCTTCTGAAATGAGGAGGACAATCACTTTATGTTACAAAGAAAAAGAAGAGGATGCAGAGAGGTATTAAAATATTTTGAGGCAAAACCACCCCTGACTGTCTCCTGCCTCATCCCCAGAGATGCTCTCTAAATTTGTTTGCTCTGCGACATAATCAGTAACATCTAAAATTAGCACCCAAGCTTCTTCCCTCTCCCACTTCATCATCTCTGAGAGGTTCTGTAGATTGAAGAATTGCTTATAATGATGATGGAATAACTCATTTAAAAACTCACAAACTGAAAAACAAGTTTACTGCCTTATCTGTGAATAGTTTGAGCCTGAAAGGAAAATTCTGTCTTCTGCCAAACAAAGGGAAAAAAGCAATTATCTGAGATAAAACCCCCAGCCCATCATTGTGCCTCCAGAAGATGGAAGTCATTGATCAGAGTCAAAGTTCCAGGTCTGGGTGGAAAAAATAAGGTCCCTGCCTCATTAATTTCAATAGAATCTAAAATAATGGGATGCAGCCAAGCAAAAATACAATGAAATCTAATGTTCCCTGTTCCCTAAGTCACCTGCTCCCAGAGTACAATGGGATAGAAGATACGCCGACATTTTTCTGCCCAGAATCAGTTTTCAAAGCTGCTAGGTTTTCTTCTCTTTTCATTATATTTCAAGCACACAGAGGAATGCAGAGGGCCACACAATAAACATTCATACACTAATCCAGATTTAGTAAATGTTGACATTTTATTCTAATATCTACACTTTGGGCATTTTAAGATGATAATGTTACACATATAATTAAAACTCCTGCACTACTTCTATTCTCCTTTCTCCTTCCCAAGATAACCACTATCATGATATTGATATACGCGGTTCTGTGCAAGTTTTTGTACAGACTACATATAAATATGTTGTTCTGTGTGATTTTTTTCTTATGGTAGTAGAACACGTGTAATAAAATTTTAACCAGATTAGAGTATCAAATTCAGTGTCATTAGGTACATTCACAATTTCAACCACTATCCAGTTCCAGAACATTTTCATCGCCTTCAAAGGAAACCCTGTACCCTTTAAGCAGTCACCCCCTCCTCTCCCAGCACCTAGCAACAACCAATCTTATTTACACCTCTACAGATTGGCCTATTCTGGACATACCTTATAAACAGAATATTATACAATACGTGGGGGTTTTTTGTGTCTGATTTCTTACATTTATCATGATGCTTTTGCAGTTTATCCATGTTGTTGTTGTACCATGTATCAGTACTTCATTCTTTTTTATGGCCACACAGTGTTCCATATTATGAATATAGCACATTTATTTACTCATTCATCTGTTGATGGACACTTAGCATGCTCCCACTTTTGGGCTATTATGAAAATGAAGCTATGAATATTCACACGTGTTTTCGTATGGACAAATGTTTTCGGTTCTCTTGGGTTTATACTGAGAATGAAATTGCTAGATCATAACTATATAAAACATCTTGAGGGATCACCTATTTCCAAGGCCGCATGTTTTGTATCGGTGTCATCCCACATCTGCTTTTCCCACTCACCATTCTGGTTTGGAGATTCCTCCAATTTAATACTTAGCTATAGTTTTATTTATTTTAATGACTGTATGGAATCCCACTGCATGAACACACCAATGGTCATGTGCCATTCCCCTACTGCTGGATATTTAGGCCGTTCTCAGTTTCCCACTACCATAAATAACACTGCCATAATGGGAGTTTCAAACACCGAAGTCTGTGGACCAAATCTGCAGAACGAGAGATCCTCATAGGCCATCCCAAGTCTCCTCAGGTGATGGTTCTGGCTTGTGCGTGGAGAATCGAAGGGAGCAAGCCAAAGGGATGTATAGACCATGCCCCCCAAATCACTAAAGCTCTCAAACCAGAGGGTGATCAGTGTATAATTATTCCCAATTCATTGCTCTGTGACCTGGAGTGCATCCTCGGAGGAGGTACAGTCTCTGCTCCTGCCACGCCTCACACATCAGGCTTGGCCATGTGATCAGTGTGGCCTCAGGATGTGAGTGGGAGCTTTGCAGTCCAGCCCCTGCCTCTTTCTTCTGCCTGGACCCCAGCATGAAGAAAATATATGGAGCAGAGCCATAGCTAAGTCACAAGGACTGACAGACTGAGCAACACAAATGTCTATTGCTGTAAGACTCTAAGACGTTGATGTAGCTTGTCATCACAGAATAACTTAGCAAAGGCTAATGCAAGGGTTCTTTTCTTTATACTCATTCCAATTGAACTCTGCAATTCTGACATCAATGTCCACTTGCCTAATTTTTAACCCTTTAAAGGCTCACTCCAACTAAAATGCTTTTACCACGTCTGGACTCTAACAATGGGTCCCCAGCCCAGAGCTTGGGATTTAAAAACACAGGGAAAACAATAATAACTAGAATTTGTGAGGATCTGCTCTGGGCCAGGCACACACAGGCAGGCAGCATGTCCTCTGTCCTCACATCACCCGAAGAAGGCAAACACTGCTATTATCCCCATTTTATTGATGAGGAAAGTAATGCTTCAAGGTATTGAGAAACTGTCCTCAGGTAAGACCTGATCTAGCAAGAGGCAGCTGGAGAAACTGAACCTGAACACTCTCACTCCCTGGTCCTATAGGACAGGTAGCCTGCTTCCAGTGAGCTCACAGATGCATCCTCCTGTCATACCACCGCTGGCTGTCTGTGTCAGGGACTTGGCAACGGTAAGCTGCACTCACCAGCTGGAGACCCTGAGCAGATCATCCCACTTAGCTAAGCCTCAACTTCCCCTGTATATCAAGGTAACACCTGACAAGAGCCTGGCAGTGAGAGGGGCCCAGTGCATGCTCTTTCCTTCATCTGAGGGCAGCAAGACCAGGGTTTGAGTCTCCTATTGGTAATGACCTTGGGCAAGCCACTCTCAAAGTCTCAGTGTCTTCAGCTCCTGGCTGAGAATAACCATCACGACCTCACTCGATTGTCAGAAAGTGGAAATAGGTAAAGGTATGCAAAACCGCTGTGTAAATTCTAGAGCTCTCTGTACAGGTCAGCTGTTAGCCTCCTTTCAGGATGCAACACTTCAGAGGTCTTAGTGAGAGGGCGCTCACACCCACACACCCGATTCCAAGAAAAATACAAGAGATGGGGGCCTTGTGGTTTCATCTGTCATGACTCACAGAGGCCACTCCTGCTGGGTATTCAAATCCTGTGGCTAGAGGAGCTGTGCTTTTTGCTAACCACTCCTTAAGGCTGCAGCTCACACCCACTCTCTGGTCCAGAGGGAGGGAGTGGAAAGCCAAGGTGACTTGGAACTTTATTCCAAGGCAGTGCAACCATGTGGGGGAGGAGGCAGGGGTGCCAAGGATGTAAACAGGGAAGTCAGGAGAGGGGCGTGAGTTTTCTGGTCTGTGAGAGGGGAAAGGATGCCCAGCCCTGACAGCAGCAGATCCAAGTAAAAAAGTTCAAGAGGTGTCAGAAGATGCTAGATATTTATTTTCTCATAGTTTTGGAGGCTAGAAGTCTGAGATCAAGGTATCATTAGTGTTGCTTTTTTTTCTCAGGCCTCTCTTTTTGATTTTTTTCTGAGGCATCTCTTTTTGGCTTATAGATGGCTGTCTTTTTCCTGTGTCTTCACAGCCTCTTTCCTCTGTACCTGTCTGTATCCAAATTTCCTCTTCTCATAAGATACAAGTTCTGTTGGATGAGGGCCCACCCTAATGACCCCAGTGTAACTTAATCATCTCTTTAAAGACCCTGTCTCTAAATACAGTCACACTCAGAGGTACAGGGAGTTAGAACTTCAACATATGAATTTTGGGAGGACATAGTCCAGCCCAGAACAGAAAGCTTATGTTAACGAATTATCTGGAGAAACGACCTGTGGTGATACTTAATCATGAGACACCTTACACATTGCTGAATTCAAATCGCTGGCATTTTATATAAGATTTTAAAATTCTATGACCAAGAGATGGTGTGATACTATATAGGAAGTCCATCAAAAACCTACGAGAATTTAGGAAGTAAGCAGGATACAAAATAAATATCCAGAAATCAGTTGCATTTTTATATTCCAATAATGAACTATCAGAAAGAGAAACTAAGAAAACAATACCATTTACAATTTCATCAAAAATAAAATAAAATGTCTAGGAATATATTTAAACAAGGATGTAAAAGACCTGTACTTGGAAAATCGTAAAACACTTAAGAAATAAATTGAGAAAGATACAAATAAGTGGAAGCAAACACTGTGTTCATGGGCAGTAAGAATTAACATCATAGTATGTCCATGTTACCCAAAGCAATCTATGGATTCAACAAGATACCAAGATACCTATCAAGATACCAATGGCATATTTCACAAAACTAGAACAAATATCCTGAAAATTTATATGGAATCACAAAATACCGCAAATAGCCACAGCAGTATTTGGAAAGAAGAACAAAGTTGGAGAAATCATGCTACCTGATATCAAACTATCCTACAAGGCCATAATAATCAAAACAGCATAGTACTGGCCTAAAAATAGACATATAGACCAATGGAATAGAACAGAGAGCCCAGAAATAAGCCCATACTTTTATGGTCAAATAATATTTGACAAATGAGGCAAGAACATACATGGGGTAAAGATAGTCTATTCATAAATGGTATTGAAAAATTGAACAGATACATGCAAAAAAATGAAACTAGACTACCAACTTACACCACACACAAGCATAAACTCAAAATAAATTAAAAACTTAAATGTAAGACTGGAAACCATAAAAATCCTAGAAGAAAACATAGGCAGGGAAATCTCAGACAGTTCTCACAGCAATATTTTTTCTGATATATCTCCCTGGGCAAGGGAAACAAAAGAAAAAATAAATAAATGGAACTACATCAAACTAAAAGGTTTTTACACAGCAAAGGAAATCATCAGCAAAATGAAAAGACAACCCACCAAATGAGAGAGTATATTTGCCAATAATACATTGAGTAAGGGGTTAATATCCAAAATTTATAAAGAATGTATATAATTTAACACCAAATAAACAAACAATCCAATTAAAAGATAGGTAAAGACAATTCTACTGCTGGGATTATACCCTGAGAATTCTGAAACACCAATTCAAAAGAACCTATGCACCCCAATGTTCATAGCAGCACAATTTACAATAGCCAAGTGTTGGAAGGAACTTAAGTGCCCATCAGTAAATGAGTAGGTCAAAAAGCTATGTTACATTTACACAATGGAATACTACGCAGAAAAAGAAGGAGCTCCTGCCCTTTGCAACAGCATGGATGGATCTGGAGAGCATTATGCTAAGTGAAATAAGCTAGGCAGTGAAAGACAAATACCATATGATCTCACCTATAAGTGGAGCCTAACCAACAAAACAAACAAGCAAGCAAAATATAACCAGAGACATTGAAATAAAGAACAAATTGACAGTAACCAGAAGGGAGGGAGGAGAGGGATAATGGGGGAAAATAAGAGGTCATCAAGGAATATCTATACAGGACACATGGACAGGGCCAAAGAGGGTAGGATCGAGGTGGGAGGTGAGGATGGGTGTGGTGGAGGGCAGAGGTGGGGGGAAACGGAGAGACAACTGTATATGAACAACAACAACAAAAAAAAGATAGGTAAAGGACCTGCAAAGACACTTCTCCAAAGAGGACATGCAGATGGCCAACAGACATAGGAAAAGATGCTCAATGTCAATAATAATCAGAGAAATGCAAATTAAAACCACAATGAAATATCACCTCACACCCATCAGAATGGCTGTTATCAATTAGTCAGCAAACAACAAATATTGGCGAGGATATGAAAAGGGAACCCTAGTGCCCTGTTGGTGGGAGTACAGATTGGCACAGCCACTGTGGAAAACAGCATGGAGTTTCCTCAAACAATTAAAAATGAAACTGCCTTATGACCCAGTGATTCTACTTCTGGGACTGTATCTGCAGGTACCCAAAACTCTAATTCGAAAGAACACATGCCATAACAAAGCACCACAGCCTGGGTGGCTTAAACAACAGAAATTAATTTTCTCAGTTCTAAACTCTGAAAGTCTGAAGGGTCAATCTCACTGTAATCGTCAGACCTTTCCAATCACTGGCTGCTTTGGAGATATCATCACCAAACTTTTTTGGAGACGGACCCAGGGGGGCGATCTTGGTGACCAGGGCAGAGGCGGCACAGACTTCCCAACTGGTGCACCTCAAGTATATTACTTTGATCTTGTTGGGGTTGAACTTCAGCATATGGTGGAGGCAGCTGGTGTTGGATGAACCCAGATTTGGGTCAACGGAAGAAAAGTTGCACCTAAGCCTTCTCCGAGCTGAAAGCTGAAAAATAGTATACTTTATGGTTGGTACTTGCTGGTGTGGAGACATGCTATTGGTTTTTAGTATATAAACGTCTGACAACCTTGCTGAATCCTCTCACTAGTTCTAAAGAGGATCTGTTGATTCAGTTGGCTTTCTACGTAGATGCTCAGAGCGTTTGTGAATAATGATAGCTTTATCCCTTTCCTCCGATCTTTACACCTCTGTATTAGTTTTCCAGGGCAGCCATAACAAAGTGCCATATGCTGGGTGACTAAACACCAAAAGTATATTTTCTTACAAGCTTAAGGCTAGAAGTCTGAGATCAAGGTATCAGCAGGGTTGCTTCTTCTGAGGCTCTTTGCTTAGCTTGTAAGGTGGCTCTTTTCCCTCTATTCACATGGTCTTTTCCTCTGTGAATGTCTGTGTCTTAATTTCCTCTTCTTATGAGGACACCAGTCATACTAGATTTGACCCACCCTAATAACCCTATTTTAACTTACATTTTTAATGATTCTATATCTAAACTCAGTCACAATCTGAGGTTCCAGGGCCTAGGACATGAAAACATAAATTTGGGGAATACAACCTCCCATTGCTTGTTCCTAGCTTCAACTGCAGAGATAAAGCAAAACTCCACCATACTTTTTCGTTAACAGCTATGCCAGGAGTCACTGATGACCTGAGGCAAGGAGTGGAAAAGAGGAAAGATCAGGAGTCAAACCAGTCCCTTAGCGAGGCTCCCTGTCCCCCTGTGCCTCTGGCTCATGTTCCCACCACATGCAGAGCAGGATGTCCTCCCCAGAGTTTTCCCACCTGATTTCATTTTAGTTTTTCAGCACCGCTATGCCTCCCTTTTCTTCCATAGTATCTCCAGAGTTCAGGTTTTGGTGGCAGGGCTGGGGTAAGGGGGCAGGGAGGCATGGAGTGAACAACGATCCAGCTGGAAATCCCCATGATCAGATTGTTTTAGAAAGATCTCTTTGGCTGCAGTGTAGAGATTGAATTAGAAGTGGGCAATATGGAAGAATGAGAGACTAGATAAGGGGCTATTGCAATAAATGATTCCTAGACAGAGGTAGTGGCAATGGGAATAGAGAAACCTATGGTGTTGACAAAACATAGAATAGAAGGCAAGAAAGGCATCGAGGATGAATCCATTCCTAAGGTTGCTGGCTTAGGCTGACTGGATAGGTGGCTGTGGCTTTCACCGAGGTGATGCAGGAACAAGAGAAGGTTTGGGGTTGGGAGAAGGACTCATGGAAAATGGCCTGCCCACAAGACATGCCCATCCTCCTAACTGAGATGTTTAACAGGCAGATGGAGCTATAGAGCTTGTGTTTGGGAAAGAAATATGGACTGGATGACCTTGAAAGTCATCAGTACATGAATGGTAATTGAAACCATTGACATAGATGGGCACAGGTAAATTCCCCAAGATGCTGTGAGAAGGGAGGATAGAGGCCCTAGGACACATACCTGAGGATCACAATATTTCAGGGTTGGTCCTACCAGGTGAGAAATTAAATCAGATGAGGACTAAAAGGAATCCCTAGACTTCGGGACATAGAAGTCTTGATGGCCTCTGCTCCCAGTAGGGGAGGTTGTTGTTCTCACCATTGTGATAACAATAAATGGTTGCTAGCAATAATATCACCACTGAACTATCCTGGCATTTTATACTTTTGCAAGAAATTTATATTTCACAACTTTCTTTTTGTTTTATGGGAACTATCGCCCATAATATCATTTTTGAAGGGGCTAGGGAAGGTTTCCTGGAGAATAAAAGACTTGGGAACATGCTGAGTGTGTCTGAATACATAAAAGGCTCTCAGGAGTCTGCTGTGGGGAAGCAGCCCTGACTTAGGCATTTGCAGAGTCAGAGGTGAACAACAGCAGAAAGCGCTGCCTACAAAGTGAAGGAGACCCACATCCCACATGTTCAAGCCTCCTGAGTCCTTTCAAGTTCATTGTCTCATTTCATCCTCATAGTTCTATGCAGAGAGAGGTCATTTTTCCTGTGTTTACAGATGAGGTTAAGGGGTATGAAGAGGATCATACAGCAAGAATATGGAAGGAATGGCACCTAAGCCAGGTCTTCTCATTCTAAAAGCAGCATTTTAGCCATGCTTCATATCACAGAGGTTCCGTCTGGCCGTGCCCGCCACCACGGGGGTTCCGTCTGGCTGTGCCTGCCACCACGGGGGTTCCGTCTGGCCGTGCCTGCCATCACGGGGGTTCTGTCTGGCTGTGCCTTTTATCACAGAAGTTCTGTCTGGCCATGCCTCCATCAGAGAAACTCTTTCCAGGCTAAGCAGCTGTCTAATAGGGAAGCCCAGGTAAGAATCACTGCATAAGGGAAAGAGAAGGGCTGGTAGGGGGTCGGGGCCCCTACCAGATGAAGTTGAATCCAGCTAAGCAATCAATGACTGATTTCTTCGTCACGTGGGGATAACTCAATCATTACAGTAGAGAAAACAAATACAGAGGTTAAAATACTGTTGAAAAATGAGGGTATACCTTTGTTAATGCTGACCCACAATGGGGTGTGCTTCTAGAGGCCTCAACAACAGCATTCCAACCTACAGGGTGGCTATAGCCACGGTTATGATCAGTTTACTAGGACCGGTATTTTTCTGGGCTGGTGGGACTCTGGTCAGAGAGTCTTTGTCTATATGCCCTGCCGCAGGGACTGTCTTGGTGACTGGGCCCCTGTATGCAATCTGCAATGGCCCAGGCTCACACTCCAGGCCACAGCTCTACTTCATACCTCCCAAGCTGTTCTCCTGGGGGTGCCACCATATCAGGAAATAAGAACACAAAGGGCCACAGGGAACAAGTTTTAAGCAGTGACACCATGTAAATATCACATAAGAAAGAGCAGCCACAACTGATTCAATTCTTGAGCAGAGCTCATCCCTTATTACTAAGAAAGTCACTAAGATTCTTAGCCATTTTGTGGGGGCAGCATAGAGCCTCAAGGTGGGAGATACAGAACTTCCTGCTAATCAGGTCAGGGAGAGAGCCTTCAGTTAATGTGAAAGAAATTATAAGCAATCCCAGTATTCATCAACAAGAAAACGAATAAATAAATCATAGTATATCCATACAGTGAAATATTATACAGGAGTAAAAATGGGTGGACAAGGGTAATCATGTATAAAATATCATTTTAGGTAAAAAAAAAAAAGCAAATTGCAGAAAAAGGCATGCAGTATGACATAATTTAATGTAGTCTAAAAGCCTGCAAAGCAGTTCTATACATCTCTTAGGATATATACATACTGGTACAGTAAAAGCATAAGAGAAATGATTGGCACTGATAAAGACCTCATCCAAGGAACTGGTTTCTTGTTGGATCAAGAGGAGGTAGGGAAGGTGCAATAGGGAAAAGTTTCCACAGTACTGGAAATATTTTGTTTCTTAGGATAGACTGGGTACAGCCAATCTCATATAATTCCTTAGGCCTTTTTTGCCTTTAAAATATATTTCCAAGTAACTTTTTGTGACCTTGTTTACACGCAAAGCTTAGGAAACACAAGGTATAGCTATCATATTTGCTGATGAATCTGTCTTCCCTGCTGAGGTGTATGGATATACACTCTGGAGGCCAGAACCACTCAGCTAAGCTGCTCCCAAATTCCTGGCCCACTAGGTTAAGGGGCAATTTGTTACTCAGAAACAGAAAACTATTATGAGGAACCATTGAATAGTCTTGAGCAAAGCAGGGACACTATGAAAGTGGCATTTTACCAGACTACCCTGTGGCCTCTGAAAACCAAACAGCTAGATTTATTTTTGATGTGCAAAGCCTTAGGTGGTTAGCACAAACCCGGAAGAGCCTGCAACCCCAGACTTCGTGGGTGGGGCAGGCAAATTTCAGTGCGGACTCAGCAGACCATTCTCCGTCAACTCTGTACTTTTTCCAACCAAATCTACTTACTCAAGGGGACACCACCTGAGAACAAAAAGAAGACCTTCAGGCTGTAAACCTGCAGAGGTCAGCTAAACATAGGGAAGGGACAGCTGACTTATGATGCTTCAGAGATGAGGAAAACATCCCCATCACAGCGGGGAGAAGCTGCACAGCTACAAGGGACAGAGTGGCCAAGAATGGAGCCAGGAACCCCTAACTTCAGCTCCCATTGCAGCCTGGTAAGACTCATCCCAGCTTTAATGTCCCACTTACCATCTTAGATCTATGCTTCCAGTTAGCACCGAGGGGAGGGGAAGGGAGGGATGGGAAAAGTGGTGCTTGTGCAATAAATAACCATAAAGGAAAAGATAATGTGTTTGGCAAAGCAAAGGAAGCAATCTTTTTCCCTGGGCTGCACTTTCTAAAGCTGATTCAAAAAGAAAGCTCTGCTGTCAGATGGAAAATGGGCTTTTCCCTAAAACAAGCTCTCAAAATTGTCCATCAATCGAACACTCATTGAAAAGAAGATGGATAAAGTTGGTAATAGAAATAGATACAGTCCCCAGGGTGGAAAATGTGTGTTTCTTCATTCCAATGTGCTGTTAGGAGCTTAGCCTATGACCATAGCAAAGGAGCCTTTGTGCTTGATTAGGAGTTGTCTCAAAACTAAATTTCTCTTCCCTATCTCTCAGAGGTAGAGTACAGAAGAATAACTAATTGTATTTGGGCACAGGTTACACTATAATAAGAAAAATGCCCTCCCCTCTGCCAGCAAAAAAGAATTGAGGAGTTGCTGTTTGCTTGAGGTGTTTCTGTAATATTAAATAAAGTCTTTTAACATAGATAAAAATTTAAAGGACAGAGGAAGACAATTTTACTCAGAAGACAGAGGCCTCAGCTTCCTTCCTTAGAAGTTCTCTAAGGATCTCCTTCATTTGTAGACGGAAAAGCTGAGGTCCAGAAAGGGAAAGGCATGAAGCCAAGTTCATGCAAAGATTGTTGGCAGAGTGTAGAACAGAACCCAGGAACACACCTGGAAGGGGAAACACCCATGAAGAATGTGAGCTTTCTCAGTTCAGATGGAGAGTGAATGTGAGCAGGAAGAGCTGTGCACCTGTTAGCTATTGCTTCCTTTAATCCCCTTGGGGGCAGCCTGCTCAGGCCACACCAGTTGCTAGAAAGGGACTGAGGACTGAAAGACAAGGATGCATGTACAAGGAAGCAGCATCCGGATGTCTGGGAACTGAGTCAAGCATGGACTGCCCCAGAGACTGGGCCTGGGGACAAATCATACTAGAAATATGGCAGGAAAGTGTTGAAAAAGAAGGAGTCCTGGACTGTGTAAAAAGTCTGCAGGTGGCATGGCTCAATACCAGAGAGGCCGGGGTGCAAATCCCAGCTCTGCCCCCTCCAGCTGTGTGATCTTGGGCAAGTCATAGCACATCTCTCAGCCTCCGTTTTCTCCTCTTAAAAACGGTCATAAATATACACCTTGTCATGAGCCCAAAGTATATAAGAGGGGTTTAATAAGTGTAATTAACTCCCGAATCCTGAGCCAAAAAAGAGAAAGGAGAAAACACCCATGCATGTATGCACACTTCACCTGCCCCAACTGACAAGACTGGAGGCTGCTTTTAGACCACCCCTTTAGCTGCCATGATGTTACCCATCTGCTGATGACAGAGATTCAAGACACACCTTCAGTCTCCATCAACAAACCTGCATTGAGGTCACTCATCAGACTCACTCCCTATCTCTCCAATGGGCCAGAAAAAATAAATCCCAATGGGTTTTGGAACCAAGATTCCCTATACCTTCCCTTGCCCCTCATTTAATATCTTCCCTGGCTGTGCCAATGACACCATACAAGACAGTGGGCAAGAGGGTGGGTTCTGCAGCCAGAGAGAGCTGGGTTTGAAGCCTGCCTCTGCCTCTAATTGGCTGAGTACACTTGGGCGAAGTGCTCAACTCTCTGACTCTCGGTTTTCTTGTTTGTAAAGCAGCAATAATAATATTTTGCAGGGTTGTGGTGAAGTTTAATAGAGAAGTGATCAAAGCAGTCAGCCAGTGTCTGTGGTAATGTCACACACTGTGTAATCAGGGGAGGCTGCATCCCCAGAGGAGGCAGCTTGATGTGATCTTAGAAACTCTGCCTCTGCAGTGTAGTAATTGTGTGATCCTACACAAGTCGCTTAACTCCCTGGACCTCCATTTCTGCTTATGGACAACAGATACAATTCTTTGCCAACCTCAGAAGGCTTCTGTAAAATTCTATTAAGACAATGGTAAGAGCCCTGACTGGTGTGGCTCACTGGACTGAGTGCTGGCCTGTGAACCAAAAGGTCACTGGTTCTATTCCCAGTCAGGGCACATGCCTGGGTTGTGGGCCACGTCCCCGGTTGGGGGTGTGCAGGATGCAGCCAAACGATATTTATCTCACACATCGATGTTTCTTTCCCTCTCTTTCTCCCTCTCTTTCCCTCTCTCTAAAAATAAATAAATAAAATCTTTTACAAATGATAATGGTAATAAAGGTGCTTGGAACTCTGTAGCATGGCTCTAAAAAGATAATTATTATTCAGATGTGACTGGACATCTGTAATGCTTCTAAAATGCTTTCAACCCATAATTACCCAAAAGGCCAGCAGAAAAGAGATGAAAATTAGCAGTGGGAGAGGTAGATGAAGTCAAAGAATTTTGAAACCTCTAAAGGCACAAGGTTCACTCAAAGTCAAACATCAAAATTTCAACCTAACTATTTTTTGTTGCTGCTATTATTATTTTATTTTGGGTTGAGATTTTTATGGTGTTTACTTCCTGAGAACATTTGTCTTTTTTTTTATTTTCTCTAATGTCACTAAACAATATAAATGCTCCAGTTAAGAGCTTTAATAGGAACAACCATCCATGTGATTTTTCAGGAGCCAAAATAAAATTCTATGGAACAATAAACATGAGGCCACTTGAAAGCAATGCTGGTTGCTCCCATGAATGCAATGAGAAATCCTCAGAGCCACTTAAGAGCATCCATTTGAGAAGTTTATTGACTTCCTAGGTCTGCAAAAATGGTTAAGAGCAAGAAACTGCGTCACACAGACCTGTCTTCGAATCCCAGTGTTACAGTTTAAAATGCATGTGATCCAGAGTTACCTGATCCATAAATAGGGAAAATAATACAAGATTATTGTGAAGGTTAAATAAATAAAACTTGTAAAGGGCTTACCCAAGGGTTCAATAAGTAGTTAAGACAGTAAACTCCACTTGAACCTCTTAGGCCTTACTGTACATTTCTGTTCGTAACTGATTTTTCATATATTTTTTATTGCTCTCTCAACAACCCAGAAAAAGCTATAGATTAAAACTCATGAGCACCATCTTACTGTTAAGAAAACTGAGTCTGTGACAAGTGAAGTGACTTGCCTCCAGTCACAATGGGAATGAACAGAAGTAAAGACAGGTCGCTTCCAAGCCCTGCACTAAAGGGCTGGTTTCACTACCTCAGAAGGAGTGAGGCCAAGGGTGCCATTCCCTATACAAAGTTCCCTACCCAGTTCCCTACCCAGGGCAGAACTCAAGACCTCAGTATGTTCATGGGGAGGCAAAGGTGACTCAGTTCCGGAACCAGACTCACCGACCTCTAACCCCCCGACCCCCCACCCCCACCCCACACACACACACACACAATCTGAGACAGGGACTGGCGTCAGAGCTGCCCAGCTGACCACAATCGGAGATGCTGACACCCGTTCCGGATAGGCAGGCCCAACTGTGGCTGGGAAGCCAGCATGTTCTGTCTGCCCCACAGTTTCCAGGATCTGACGTACACGCCGCTGTTCACATGTTGAGGGAAATCTCCATGACCATGTCAGCAAGTTTACCGTAAAGTCATCTCCTAGCTTCCAGTCCCAGCCCCCAATTAGTCTGTCATGACCCCTCCTATTTCCCTCATGACAGGGGAATGGAGAGACCCCAGAAATGAGGGAAACCACCTTCACCATTTGAACTCCACAAGCCCTGTACATCTAGGCTACCAGGATCCCAGACTTCTAGACCCTGAGAATTGTAAAAACCCTCAAAAGCCATCTAACCCAGGGATGGGCAAACCTCTTCTGTAAGAGTACAAATAGTACATATGTTTGGTATAGTTGGTCATGTCCAGTCTCTGTTGTACCTTCCATATTTTTTTTAAAAGCACTTTATGGTTGTAAAAACTATTCTGAGCACAGGAGCCACATACAAACAGGCCTATGGTAGGATTCGGCCTGAAGCCCTCGTCTGTGAACCTCTGACTTATCCAACCTTCCCATTGCACAGATGGGAAAACTGATGTCCCAAGAGTTCAAGTACATTTGTCCAAGGTCACTCAGTGATCAGTACTGTCACTCATACTTCAGACCTGATTCCTGGGCCATTCTGCCTCCAGAATTAAAAATATTTCACTCTATTTCTTCAAAACTCTGTTAACCCCTGGTTCTTAATCAAATTATTTGATTAACTGCATTTCATTCAAATGCTATATATGAATGCAATAGAAGAAACAAATGTTATTTAAAATCAAAACAAGCTGTGGTTGTTTCTGCTTTCCAACAACAGGTGAAATCATTTCTATCACAGGGAAGATAAATCTGTGCAGTTCTCCCTTGTAAAGAGACTGACATTTCAAAGTCTTTCCCTGGTTCTCTTATACTAATGAAAAGGCAGGGGGCTGTTGAAGAAGACTGCCATTGCTTTGCGGAGTCTTTGAGTGGAAGACCCCCCTCCCAGGCCACGTGGCCTGTTGTGTCAGCCTAAATTGTCCTACTCTATGAAAGGAAGGGAACTGGGGAGCCTAATAATGGATGTGAGCAGGTAGTTAAAGGAGCAACAGGATGGCAGAGAGACATGACAGCGTGGTATAGACAGAATAGTAAGCAGTAACATCTGATGTCAGCATTAAGTAATTTGCATTAATAGGATTTAAGCCCCTTCATATCCCTCAAACCTCTCCTAGAGTGTGCTGCACACAAAAAAGCCTTGTGTGAGCAGTTTTGTCGTTTTTTTGAGCAAACTGAAGAGGAGCTCCTGGAGAAAGTGGGGTAGACAAAGTGAGCACACACAGAGACAACCCAAGGACTGAATTAACGAACTGAGTAGAGACTCTCCCCGCCGCAGAATCACCTGCCCAATATCCTTTCCCCCTTCTTCTTGCTACCAGAACCCCAATTCAAGTGCCCACCCTATTCAAGATCCTCACTTTCCTAGTTTTCCTTGCACCTGGGAAGGGCCATGTGACAGAGTTCTAGTCAGTGAGACACTGGCAGAAGACTAGTAGGAATTCTGAAAAAGTGCTTCCATCTTGACAAAAAAAGGAACAAACCTGGCCAGCACCATCACACTCTGTCTTTCTTCTCCCTCTGAGCATATACACTACCCTGGACTGCAGGAGCCACCTTGCTACTGCTGCCCGATAGAACTTCCCACAGTGACAGAAGTGTTCTGTGTCTGTACTGACACAATGCAATAGCCAGCAGCCCCCTGAATGCTGCTAAGGTGACGGAGGAACTGAGTTCTTTTCACTTGTTATTTACTTTTGATTCATCTAAATTTAAGTAGCACTGACTGGACTGCTAGGGCTGGAGAATCACAGAATCCCTGACCCTCATGTTGAGACACCTACCCCAAACTCCTTGTTACATAAGAAAAATCACTCTTTAATTTTTAGGTCACTGTAAATTGAGTTTTTCTGGTACCTGCAGCCAAATGCATTCTTACTGACAGGACCCGGGAGAGAGACTGGGAGAGCCCCAGGGTTCCCACTGCCCATGGGGTGATATTTGAGGATCAATTCCACTTGATTGATGTCTCCATCAACTTGGCCAAGGGCCAGATCGGGGGGGGGGGAGGGAGAGAAGAGTGGCCAGGGGCCAGGGAAGCACAATTCTTACAAACATACATGGACAAGCACAAGACATCCATCCCTTGAGTGCCCATCTCAGTTGGTACCAGCAATGACCTCAGACATGTGCAGCCTCCCTGAATCCCCATCAGTGCCCCATGGGAGGTATTTATAGCCCCTCAATCACGGTGGGTCAAATCTGAACACAGGAGTAGGTAGTAGGTTAGCAAAGCTTTGAGGATGGCTTGGAAGTGAGGAGCTTGGAGGAATGAGTCCCCTTCCCAGAAATGCTAACGGAGAAACTCGATGGAGTGTGCAGGGGGCAGAATGTGCACGGGAAACAGTTTCTAGGCTGGGAGTATACACAAAGGTGTATACACCCTCACCATCGACGCTTACTCACCAACAATGTCAAACAGACGTGTTTTATAAGTAAACTATATGCTGTTAAAGGTTAATCTCTATTTTGGAAGGGTATAATAATGATCCTCATAGAAATATTTTAAAGAAAAACATGTGTCAGGGATTTTATTTGGCTCATTAATTTGCGAGGGACCCAATAAGATATCACAACTGGTTCAAAGAATCATATATACACATAAACATATACACACAAAAAGAAATACTGAAATGAATTTACAAATACATGCACAACTGACTTATTCCACAGGGGGTGTGGTAAATCAGCTATATTTCCACTGGAAAAAAAATGATTTATGTATCTATGGACAAGAATGATTTGCATCATTCCCAGTTATCTAAAATTTACAGAGTTCTGAAATAGCTCAAAGGCAACGAAAGGCACAGAGTTCTCATAGAAACATCTTGTTTTCCACTGAAGATACCCAGTAATCTTTTCAGTTTATTTCAAAGTCATTCACCATCTTACTTACAACATCAAGGTCAAGCCTCTATCACCTTACCTGGCAAATCTATAGGTGTCCATGGGATCACCCCCTTGAAATGGGTGCCAACATTCCAGAAAGTTATACAGCCTCTTGTGCAGCTGAGAGGACTGATGTAAGCCCTAAGGGGGCACAGAATGTAACATTCTTGAGCTCAAAGAAACATAGTAACAAGGACTTTATTTTACAGAAGCAGATACTGAGCCCCAGTAGAGAAATGGGATTTTCCTAAAGACACCAAACAGAATGGAAATGACACCTTACCCTCTACTACACACACTTCTTAAGGCAGAGGGGCTGCAAAAGGAGGTACTAAGGACTGCAAAAGGGGGTACCAAGGGCTTTCTCATTCCCCCCAGCCTAGTGGACTGACCATTGGAGTCTTCCCCATTTCCCTCCTTGAGCCACATCAGCAAAACAGGGGCAGTAATTATACCTCCTTCACTGTGCTGTACATTGTGAGGTTTAAATGGCGTGATGTCGATAAAATGCTGCATAGCAGGTGCTCTATAGAAATTCTTTCCCGTCACCCTCCTGAGTGGCTCTTTAACCCCAGGGCAGTGACAAGGGTCATTCCACTTTCACTCCCCCCAGGGGGTTGCAACAACACATGAAGACCGCAGCTTCTTACCCAAGATGAATCACAGACTACTTTCTGGCCCAGATTCAATTAGATCGGACCAGCCTCAGCACAGCGCTGCATTTCCTGTGCCAAGTCAGCCCAATCATAACAAATTTTGAGGAAAACACAGAGAAAGAGGGAAGTACAAAAAAGGGTAAGTCTAAAAGTCGCCCCCAGCAAGAAGGGCTCTGTGACAGTGGTCAGAGGGTAGATGGCAGAGATGGCCAGGCAGCCCTGGGAATAGGGGACCCAAAGCCCCAGTGAATTGTACCCTCAGCACAGGGAACCCACAAACAGACACACTGAGTTCGTTTCCCAGCAGAGTGAGTTGGTGTGACTTTCAAACAGCTCACAGGGCAGGGCTCTGCTCGTATTCTGGGTCCTGATATGACTGAGCATCCGTCACATAACCGTGTTATGAGCAACTCGGTCTCAGTTTTCTGCCACATTCTCAATTTCGGGGCATCCCTAATTTCAGAAAAGGCCCCAGGCTAGAAAGTGGTGGGGTTTTGTTTTGTTTTGTTTTTTCCCCAACATGCACACTCACACCAACATTCAATGGGTCCTTTCCCCTTCTCAGTGGGCGGGGGTGGGGTAGCGCAAGGTGGAGGGGAGGTAGTTTGCAAAAGCATCAGAGTCAGACAGGAAGGGACCCCCAAGTTTCTGGTTTCCAATTCTCTGCTTCCTACCAGATCAACTGGAAATCCCTCTGGGGGCAGAATCCTGGCTCTTCCAGGACTGATCAAAACCTCAACCTCAGATGAAGGCCCCTCAGATGTCTCTGATACTTCAGAGTTTCCAGATCACTTTCTTGTCCCAGTCACTGGAAACACTTTGACCCCATTTTACCAGATGAGAATAACGACATTCTGAAAGCCCAGATGAGTTGACTGGGCACACATAGCTGAGCCAGGACTAAAACCCATGTCTTTTATCATAGGTATCAGTTGTAGCAATAGGGAAACTGAGGTCAAAGAAGGAAAAACAGCTTGCGTCAAGGTCACCAACAGGGGCGGGGATTGGAACCTGCATCTGTTCCAGGTCAAAGCTCTTTCCCTTCTATCACCTTGCCTCTCTCTTTGGAGAACTCTCAGGACAGAAACTCCATCTGTGGCAGCATGGACATTGCCTTGAAGGGAAAGAGGGCAGGAGCGCATGGAGCCTTTCTTGAGAAAACTGAGTGCACGTGAGCTCAGCCGGAGGGAGAACACTGCTGTAGCCGTGTCTGCCGTGAGGCTGGTAGGGAGGCTTTTCACTCTCAGTTTCCTGTCCTTGTCGGGATTCTATTCTTACTCCTTTTTCTCCTATTTTGAGCAGTATTATTGTAAGCAGAACATGAAGGTGGCAGAAACAGTCAAATCTAGAGCTCAGCCTACTACCTGAGAATGAAATTAAGACAAATGGACCTATAGCTCATGAGATCTGCCATGTTTAGAGGAATTCTGATCTTTTACAGAAAAACCAGAGTTTGTAGCTCAAGTATGGAGTGAAGTGGGACTTGGTGCTACCAGGCTTTGAGCACAGGAAGCAGAGGTGCTAGGTGGGGAACAGCTCACCTGAAAATCAGTATCTGTATTTTGAAGTATGTGTCATGATTTTCAATTTGAAAGCTCCTATTTGAAACCGCTGCTTGTGGTCTTTAGGTGATTTAACTCTGAGGGGCAGTAGAACATCGGCCCCCACTGAAGTTCAATTTCAGCTGCTCTGGAGGTGAATGGCGGTCTTCTGGGCTGCTCTCCAGGGCCTTCCCCTAAGTGAATTTAACATGTGCCTCTGTGGTAGACTGGATTACTATTCCCAATTCTTTTCTGCCCTGTAATAATTATTAGGACTATATATCCTTTCTGTCTATGAGTTGACACTACCTTTGACTAGAAGAGATATGTGTGTGTGTGTGTGTGTGTGTGTGTGTGTGTGTGTGTAAAATATCCAAGCCCCTTAACACTTGGCCATCAGATTTGTTCTATCCAATGTAAGTGACAGAGTACCAGTTCTAAACAAAGGCCTTAAGAAGCATCACATGTTTCTGCTCATGTCTTTTGTACTCCTGCAATTTTCCATGATGAGTTTCTGCCAAGTAGTTTCTGCTCCTTCAGTTTACTCCTAATATGAAGACATGAGAAGCAGACTCAAACTGACTCTCAGCCTAGACCCAAACTGTGCTTATCCAATTTAAGCCCAAGAGAGCTACATGAACTAACATGCAAATCTGTAAGAAAAATATATGTTGTCATAAGCTACAGTCACTCTAGTCGGGGGTGAGGGAATTTGTTATGTTACACTATCAAGCAAAAAATTGACTAATACATGGAGATTGTTATTTAGGTTGTTCCACCCAAAACAATCTCTAAATTCAGTCAATATTATATTGCACATAATAACAGACAAATGGATAGGTTTTTATTTATATATCCTGTATATTGACACGATGGCATTTGGTTTGTACATCAGTCTCTTATAAACTTGGGTAAAATGAGTCTATTCCCAAGACTAATCATTACTCAGGGGATATTGAGGGGTTCAAACCAAGGCCAACCAGCAGAAATATAAAACAATTCACATATGGGAGAACAATATTGCAAAATGCTGTAAAATCCACTCACCACTGAGGTGTTATGGACAATGAAAAGTTTGGGGAATCATGCTTTCTGACTACCCCCTCACATGTTCCTGTGGGAGTATTTAAGGAAAGAAGCTCTCAAATACCGAGCATGGGCCACATTTGTGAAAGGGATGGAAAGAGTTCAAACTGCATCGCAATAGCAGAACCCTTTGCTTGAATGCTATCTTTCACATAGTCTCAATTTATAAAACTGATAAAAATGGAGCTGCTCTGCTTGAAGCCTATACAAGAGGCTGGAGCCCTTGAACAGAAGTTCAGCTTTCCCTAATCCCCTGGGAAGACATTTACATGGATATCAGTTTCAGCAGTAGAGAAACTGGGGCCAGAGAAAAGAAGATAATTCTACAGACTCCCATGAGAAAGCCATGAATTTTAGGGTCTCTGAAGACCCTTTAAACTCCAAAACCCCAGAAGCAAATAATCAGCGGGTAGTCATTTTCAGTCTGTTTGGAAGAACACAAAACATAGATAAAGAAGTAGTTGTGAGTCTTGATAGGAGCAAGTGAGGCAAGGACCATTGTTTCTCTCTAAAGAAGACTCCAGCTGCAAGGTTCTTACTCAAAGAATCTCAAAATCATCTCCTCTATTAGAAGCCATTATTCTGCCCAGAGGCATCATTGCCCCATATGAATCAAAGTGACAGGACCAGAGTCCCTGGACCACCCTCCTCCCAAGACCTCTTTAGTCTCTGATCAGAGGAGATGTGAGGCACTCCGAGGAGCCCTTCCATCTCCCATCTCACAACTGTCGGTCCCTGCTGCTGACACCTTCGATCTCACGCCCATCCTGAATTCCTAATGAAGGGAAATCATACACCATGTGCCAGGACAAAGGAGGCATCTCTTCGATATTTCAGCACAAGCCATAGAGGAAGGGGATAAAAGGATTCAGACAAAATGAGAGGGACCCCATTTCTACTTAACAGTATGGAGGTTAGGCTGAGTGTACTTAAGTGATGGAGGAAATAAAACAGCTATTGTTCCATTTTCCCCCAGGGAAAATTATGTAACATCTTTTTCTCTCTTCTGAAAGCAGATATAGAAATGTTTTGGATATTTAAATGGAAAGTCACCATTTCAAGGGACATGACCTGTGAAGGCCGGAAGAAGGTAATCCCATGCAATGTGCAGAGAATCAGGATGAAGATCTAGTTTTCCTGTTGGCCCCATGAGACCCTTGTAGGTAAATCTCTTTCACTTCCAGGCCTCGGTGTTCCCCAGAATTCAGAGATGGGGGAAGAATCAGAAAGAGGATCTGAGACACCCATCTCAGGCTTCCAGAATTCAGTTCCTCAGAAATTGGTATGCTTTGGTGCCCTTGACCTTGACCCTGAAAAATCAGCAGGATCTGCAGGTGTCAAGGAACTGGACCTAATTTCACTTGCCTTTAACCCAAGTAAGCAAACACTTACTCTGTGTTGACGAGTCAGGAAAATTGTCAGAATCACTTTAATTTCTACAACAGAAGGATAATGACCAAGTGAGTTTTTAATTTTAACACCAACAAAACTAATTAAGGATTTTTAAAAATGTGATGTAAACTTGGTTACTGTTTTATCTCCCTCTTGCATCAGTTATTATGAAATTTATAATCAGTCATTTTCACAATGACTATTTTTACTCTTAATTTCCAAACTAACCATCATTTTATGACAATATTTATACTAGCCATCATTTTATGACCTACATAGATATTTGAGTGTTATCTTGAAAGTACTTGAAACAACTAATGATAAAGGATCTTCAATAAATACACATATATGCATATATATATGAGAAAATGAAATTATCAAAATTATTAGCACTAGAGGAACTTTCATCTTCTTTAAAATATACATATGTATATATATAATCAGAAGCTCAAAGAATCATGAAGACGGGGAGAAAAATGCACTCTATGACACTTCTTTTAAAGCAATTTCTCTTTGAAGAAAATAAAAACACTAATTTGAAAAAGAAAACAAAAACACTAATTTGAAAAAGATATATGCACGTCTATGTTTATTGTAGCATTACTAATAATGATAGCTAAGATGTGAAAGCAACCTAGATTTTCATCAATAAATCAATGCATAAAAAGATATGAGATATATAATATTCCATTGTATTCAGCAATTTAAAAAAAAAAAAAAAAAAAACAGAAATCTTGCCATTTGCAATACCTTGGTTGGACCTAGAAGGTATAGTAAGTGAAATAAGCCAGGCAGAGAAAGACAAATATCATATGATTTCACTTATATATGAAATCTAAAAAATAAAAAAGAGTAAACAAAACAGAAACAGACCCATTAGAGACAGAGAACAAGCTGATGGTTGCCAAAGGTGGGGCGGGGAGAGGGTGGGATGAAATTTAAAAAAAAAAAAATTTCCTTCTCTCTTGCCCGCAAGTAATATAGTACTTAGAAATTGCCCAAGAGAAGCCTATATTTCTTGGGTGGGGTTTTTTTTTTTTCCCCTGACTTGGGACTAAAAACCTAGGTCCCTTGCTCCCCAGTTCAGTTCTCAGGCCACAACACAACTGTCTTCATGATATGAATTTCAGAGTTCTCTCTGAAAAGGCACCTCATCTCCAAAATAGATTCTTCCAACCACTAGACAAAGCTTGTGAAGCCTTTCATAATGACTCACTCAGAAAGCAAAGATTCCCCAGCACAAAAGCGAGTCATAATATAAATACCCCACAGCCTGGGTCTACACCAAAGCTCCAGGCCCCAGTGTGCAGTCCCCAAGCCAAGATGACCCCAGAATGGCCAACCCCAGAGAGCATTAGACACTTAGGAGACTGCCCTCTGGTGCCTCCATTTCCCTTGTGTTGGACGACATAGAAAAATAGAACTTTCTCTCCCTGCCTTTTTTTCTCTTTCCCATCCATGCCTCCATTTATTCAGTCATTCATTTGTAATAGATTAGATCCATCAAGACCCCAATTCTCATTCTGTCCTCTACCCGACTGCTTTGCCATGTAAGAGTGAAATGCCCTCCCACTCTATCTCTGGGTCTAACCATGGGGCTTGCTTTGGCCAACAAGATGTTAGCAGACATGACACAGCAAAGGCAAGAAAAAAATGTGTTTCCATGCATCATCTGTGGCCTATTACATTAACCTGCTAAGATGTGAGAGGCATGGAAAACAGAGTCAAGCCACTCCAGTTGTCCCATCCATGGGCCACTCTAGGTCATCCAGTAGCCAGCCAACTCCCCAAACATGTGACCAGGTCCAGCCAATGTCAGCAGAGCTGCCTAGCTGACCACCCCAGACACATGAGTAATACAATAGGCATTAGCAGAAGCCACCGAGTTTCTGTGCTTATTTGTTACTCAGCATTACTACTGTGACAATAAGCAAGAGATGATCCAACATTTACCAGTGCCTTCTATGTCTTACACTGGGTTCTGAACTACAAAGAAAAATCAGTCACCCTTCCCTCATAGGATCCAAATCTGCTGAAAGAAACACAGAAAGCACCTCTTTATCTAAGAGGGCCTTGCCCCTTTGCCCCCAACAGAATTCCCAAGACCTAATTTCTGCCCTCTAAACAAGAAAACTGATCTGAAGTCAGAATGTGGTAGTCAGGTATCAGTATAGATAAGATCCAAGGTCATAAAACAAAATTTTAAAAAGGCAGATGTTAAACACACATGGTGTTATTCTCTCATATAAAACACCCAGAGATGGGCATTCCAAGGCTGGTATAGTGTCCTGCAAAGTCAGGCACCCAGGATCCTGCTACCTGGAGTCTCTGCCGATTCTCAGCACATGGCTTCCACATCAAACTCCAAAATGAATGCTCAAGCTCCAGCGATCACCTGCGCTTTCCAGCCAGCAGCATGGAAGAAAGGCAAAAGAATACTTCCAAAAGTTACACAGGACACAACCACTTATCTATCACTGGCCAGAACTTAGTCTCATAGCCACCTCTACCAGGAAGAAGACAGGAAAATGTCTTTACTCCAGACAGTTCTATGCCCAGTCACAAACTGGAGGTTCTGTTATTAAGGGGGACATGGAATATAGAAATTAGGAAATAATTAGTAGTTTCTGCTGCAAGTACCAACAGCTTTGGATCACACAGACCTGGATCCATATCACTGCCCAACTAAGGGGCTCAGATTGTAAACTTGGGGAAATTCTTTCCTTCTTTGGGCCTGCTTATATAATGGGGACAAGGGAATTGGTCTTCATGGTCCCTTATCTCCTTCTGGCTCTTTGCTTTTCAAAATCTTAGGGTAAAGATTGGGAAGGGGTTGGCTTTCCGTCAGAGGCTGGCACCAATACACCTATTTATACACCCAGGTGGCATCCCCTCTTCAATCTGAAAGCATTTAGTGAACAAAAGGGCAAACAGCAAGCCCCAACCTGTGTCAGATAAAGACAGGAATCCACCTCTGCTCCCTTATTTCTACCTCTTAAGTTCCATAGAAGTGACTCCCTCGAGGGCCTAGAAGCTTCCAAGGCTGACCTTAGCCATAGTCCTCAAGCACCTAATAGTGGTCAGAGAACAAAGATGTAATTATGTTCCCCATCCCTACCCTGGACCCAGTACAATGAAGCAATGGGAACCAAAAAGATTTGAAGAAGGGAGCAGTCATATATTCAAAATCCAGCCAGGCAACATTTATGTGGCCCTGTATGGAGTGAGAGGGGAGAACGAAAACATTTTAATTCACCACTATCAAATTATGTAGCCCATATGTGCACTTTATAGCGTGAAGAAATCTTTGCTCAAAGTCTCATGAAGGACTTCTACAAGCTTATAAAGCCTTACAATTCTGTGATGACAGAAATTACCTACTCTCTTATAGGTTCGGGCAATATCATGAGACTTTCAAATATTGTAGATTAAAAATCTCAGTCATTTAGTTTATAAGAACATCTTCCAAAATAACCATGGGTCTATGGCTTTGTCTTTATCTACTTTGAAATCATTGTTACTGAATTTATGGTCAAAATTATTCTAGTTTTATAAATCACACTCATTTAATTTACAACTCAGAAATCCTTTTACTTTAAAATTCAAGTATACATCTCTCTCCATGGGGGAAATAATGCATAATGACACTGTACCTCAGGGCCAGCAGAATGCTCCATCTGCTGCAAAATTCACAATGGCCCGGAATTTTGTATGAAATGTATGAATAACAACAATAGTGACATTAAGTATTGAGTGTTCTATACTTAGAATTTTGAGTTCAATGTCTGAAAGAAACTTTTAAGAACCGAAAGTTAAGACATGTGATTCCATTTACAGACACAGACACTGTAGCTCAGAGAAGCCATATAACATGTTCAAGTCACACAAGCTGATACACAGCTGAGCTGGGATTTCATCCTAGGTCAGGGCTCCAGAACAAGCACATATTACAAGGCCTGGCACATAAACAACACTCATAATTGTTACTATGATGCTGGCTCCCCATAAAAGGATCCCTGCCTATATCTGGGTGAGAGGAAACTATGGCTCCTTTCCACAGAAGAAGTCCAGAAGCTCTCCTGCAGAGTTCCAGCATCCCTGCCAAAGTCAGAGACTTTGTCCTATTTTATTGGTTTCTGACAACACTAGGTTTCATTTTTTAGGGTTTTATCAGTGCAGACTTATGAAATAATCTCTTCCATAGTCCTAGGGAGTTAGCAAGCTATCTTGAAATCAGTTATTCGGCTAAGTGAAGAGTCATCATGGAAAGGGTGGAGCCTCAAATTGCCAGTCTCCAACCATTCTTTACAAGGAGCAGCTTCTAATTTGGCCAGCAGAGGAGACAACTGATGATAAACACTGAAGTGTCAGATGTGAGAAGTGGCAAAGTTGGTATATGTTACATGTGGATGCACCGTCACATCTAACGGTGCTCCACTGACCATCAGCAGACAGAAAATACTGGAAGAAGAGATGTGGATACACCAGTAGGTAAATCTACTGATTTGGAAACCTTCAATCTCTCTTTCCCAACTGTTTTTTAATTTGTTTTTACTATAAAATTTTTCCTTTGCCTGGTTACACTCTTCTTCTCTGTGCCCCTAAGGCTTGACACTATATGAGAGTATGTTTTCCTACATCTCCACTGTTTACTTTTTCTAAGCCACAAGCCAAAAACAAATATAAATTCTTGCTCAAATCCAATTAAGAGTATTTTCTGCACCACCCTCCATGTATATATGGCATTGTGCTGAGATTTGTATGTAGTGTAAGGAGACATAATGAACAGTTCATAATTGCTGTTCAGAGACCCGCCCCCCCCCCAAAAAAAATAAATATAAAATAAAAGGCAGGGCATCAAGCTTGTGCCCATGAGTCCTTCTTCAGTCAAGGTAATCCGTCCCATCTGGATCAGGTAATATGATGGAGCCTCATGAGCACAAAAGCTTCCAAAGAGAGCACACAGAGGTGGCTGGCTGCATGAAGGCAGACTGCAGTGACATCAGGGAAGGTACAGGTGTCCTTCCAAAATAGGCACACAATGTGCGGTTCCAACCAGCAACTTCTTGCCCTGGGCGAGGTGGGAATTATGGATCTCATTTCAGAGATGAGCAAAATGAGACTCAAAGAAGGGAAGTAATTTGCCCTGGGTGGGAAAGGTGAAAGTCTGAATCTACCTAAGGCTGAATAATCTTTTGGGCAATGGACCTACCAGATGATTTGGTGATTAGGAGAAAACATTTTAGGAGGAATGGGGGAAGCCCACGTTTGGGCTCTGGATGACACGCTACCCATCAGTGCCTGCAGCCTTTCCTTCCTTCTCTACCCACTCTCCCAAAGAGGAGGGAGTATGAACAAAATCCCACACTAAGAGGGACTTCCCATCAGGAGTTCCTGAGAAATGACCTGCTCTGTAACATTCTTTGTTCTGTGGTCCCCTCTCTCGTGAGAGAGACTTATAAAGGAGCATGAATCACCTCTTTGGAACCTAAGCCCTTCCAGTTGCTACCCAAGAAGGCCCTGAAGGAAGCTCTCTGGCTCCGTCCCACAGCAAATAATATCACTGTGAAGTTTCATTGTAACAAACAGATGATTCAGTGATTACTCAGAGAAACCAGGGCATTTCAGAGATGTTCTCCTGGACCACAACATGCACTGTGATATGAGCTTGGTCTTCTGGCTGCAGCCTTTGCATTTAGTGTCAGATCTGAGTAATAAGTGACACATTAAATGACTGGTGACAGTATTTACCCTTCTTCCTTCCCCATCCCCACAACACTCAGAAGTCAACCAATGTGACAAAATTTCAATACCAAAACCTTCACTGAGAACAGTGAAACTTTTATTCTCTCCATTTTCCCACAAGTCTCAAAGTGATACTGGAAATTTTTTTTTTTTTGTCTCCAAGTGTAATCGAAAAATATGTTTTTATTTAGAAATAATCCAAAAGTCAAGCCTTTTTTAGAATGTGAGATTACAGAGGAGGATTTTTCCAAAAGGTTCTTAGGTATCGATTATGTAAGAGCCACAGAAAGGTTTTATTTGTGACACTTTGAAGGGAGTCTAGTAGGATTCCTGGAAATTGAGACGCTGAAATCCTTTGAAAGAACAAGCCAAATTTCCAGCTCAAAAAATATAGAAAGTGATGAGTTTACATCCAAAATGATGCCCTTCCACAAGCCCCTTAGAAAGGAAACAAATTCATTCCACAATACGTATATATCAAATCAGTATTTCCTAAAGTCCACTTATTGACATATCATTGTGACCCTGCCTATTATCTCTACTACTATTTCCTTAACATGTTTAAAGCCATCTCATTCCTTTTTTATTGTTATTCTATTACAGTTGTCCCAATTTTTCCCCCTTTGCCTTCCTCCGCCCATCCCACCCCCCTCTCCCACAGTCAATTCCCACACTGTTGTCCATGTCTGTGGGTTATTCATACGTGTTCTTTGTCTAGTCCCTTCTCCTTCTTTCCACCATTACACTAAAATGTATAGTCCTAACTGATGTTGTTTGAGCGTCATCCCACAAAGGAAAAGGTTGCCAGTTTGATTCATAGTCTTGGCCCATACCTGTGTCATGGGTTCAGTCCATGGACAGGGCACATACAAAAGGCAACCGATCAATGTTTCTCTCTTACACTGACATTTCTCTCCCTCTCTTCCTTCTCTCTAAAAATAAATAAATAAAATCTATCTATAAAGTGTACATATCACTATCATAAGTGGAAAAGGTCAATGCACAAAAAAAAATAAAAACAAAATAACGTGCTTAAATTCTGGTCTTATGCTGTCACCTGCCAAAGACACTGAGCCTGCAGTCCATGTTCTTTTTGTTACAAAGGGAGACTGGCAACTGTTTATAGATATGACAGCGTGAGTAGGGACTTCTCTTGGACTTCTCCCTTTAAGTAACTGAAAGGACTAAAGGACTAAAAAGGGAGTCACTGTCTCATTCTGGAATTCAATGCTATATAGTGTTATGCCCATATCTGACCTTAAATTATCTCACTTCCCACCAGGGGACTATGCCCCCAACTTTGGGGAAATACTGTATTAATGCCTATATCTAGCAAAAATCCCAGGGTCTCTAATTGATTAGAGAGCTCTTGTTCAAACAGGAATGGAGTGAAAGAAAGTGGTGTGAACACTCCCAATCTTTCCTTGATGTGAACAGTACTTGGGGTGTAAAAGGAATCCTCATGCCCTATGTCTCACTTAACCACTGCTGTGTATCAAATCACGCCCAAATTTAGTGGCAACAGTCATGTTATCATTTCCTTGTCTGTGGGTTGCCTGGGGGTTGGCTGATCTCAGCTGGGCTTAGCTGGAGAGCTTGTCTGGAGTGACTCAGGTCTACATCTCTCATCTGCCTTTCTGGGACTAATGGGCTAAAGGAGGCATATTCTTTCACGGCAGTGACAGAAGAACAAGAACACAAGTGGCAACACGCAAGGCATTTTAAGGCCTAAGCTCGAAACTCTAATGCTGTCCCTCTTGCCCACAGACTACTGACCAAAGCAAGTCACTTAGCCAAATCCAAAATCGAAAGGAGGAAAATATACTCTGCCCGTGAGGATGCCATGAACAAGGTATGACCATAGGCAGGAGTAAAGATGTGGAACCAACAATACCATCTACCAGATTCTATATCACATTTGATCTTTCTGGAAACCTTCATTTGACTTTCATTCACAACATCAAATGCACCATGCTTAGTAAATCTAAGTTCTTACATTCATGGTCAATTGATTCTTGACAAGAATGCCAAGACCATTTAATGTGAAAGGAGTAGTCTTTTCAACAAATAGCTCTGTGACCAGTAGTTATCCACATGCAAAACAATGAAGAGGCCCTCCAAATGGCTGATAGACCTGTATATAAGACTTAAAACAATAAAACTTTTAGAAGAAAATATAGTAGATCTTTGTAACCTTCAGTAAGGCCATTGGTTTGTTAAATATGACATCAAAGACATAAGCAACAAAAACAAAGAGTTAAGTTGAACATCAAAATTAAAACATTTTGTGTTTCAGAGGATACCACCAAGAAAGTGAAAAGATAATCTAAAGCATGCAAGAAATATTTGCAAACCATATATCTGATAATGGTCTAGTACTACAATATATAAGAAATCCTTAAAACTCAACAAAAGAAAGAAAAATAACCCAATCTTAAAATGGACAAAGGATTTTAACAGACATTTCTCCAAACAAGATATCTAAATGGCCTATAAATACATGAAAAGATGCTCAGCATGGTTAATTATTAAGAAAACACAAATCAAAGCCACAATACAATACTTCACATCCACTAGGATAACTAAAATTTTAAAAACTGACAATAACAAGTATTGTCAGGGATGTGAAGAGATTGGAATCCTCACACATTGCTGGAAACATTGTAAAATAGTGCAGCAATAGAAACAAAATATTAATAAATGTCCATCAACGGATGAATAAACAAAATGTGGTATATCCAAGCAGTAGAATATTACCTGTCAATAAAAAAAATGAAGAACTGGTGCATACTACAACATGGATGAACCTTGAAAAGATTATGGTAAGTGAAACAAACCAGATGCAAATGGCTATATATTGTAAGATTTAATTTATATGAAATGTCCAGAATAGGCATATCCATAGACAGAAAGTAGATTAACAGATGCCAGGAGCTAGAAGGAAGAAAATGAAGAGTGACTGCTAATGAGTATAGAGATCATGGGGTGATAAAAAATATTCAGAATTAGATAGTGGTGACAGCTGTATGATTATGAATATACTAAAAACTACTGAATTGTATACTTTAAAGTGTAAATTTATGGTATATGAATTGTGCCTTAATAAAGCTATCATTAAAAAAATTGAATTTTAAAAATAATCCAATTAGAAAATGGGAAGAGACATGAAGAGATATTTCACCAAAGAGGATGTATGGGTGACTAATATAAGCCCATGAAAAAATGTTCAGCTTCATTTGCCATTAGGGATATGCACATTAAAATCACACTGAGATACCAGACCACACCTATTAGAATGGAGAGGATGCAGAGAAATTGGATCATTTATACATGGCTGGTGGGAATCTAATATGGAAAATAACTTGACACTTTCTTTTAAAACTAAAAGAAATTTTACCACTCAATCTAGAAAATGCATTCTTGGGCATTTAGCCCTCAGAAATGAAAACTTATTTGCACATGGAAACAAGTACACGAATGTTCATAGCAGTTTTATTTGTAATAGCCCCAAACTGGAAACCATTTAAATGTCTTTCAATGGGTGGAGGATTAAACAAACTGACACATCCATGCCATGGGTCAGCAACAAATAGGAATGAACAATTGAAACACTCTATGTATAACTTCCATGAACCTCAAGGAAACTGTGCTGAGTGAAACAAAAACTCTCATAATGATACATACATACTGCATGTTTCCACTTATGTAACACTCATGAAATGACATAATTATAGAAATGGAGAACAGATTAGTGGTTTCGAAGGGTTAGAGGTGGTGGAGAGAGGGGTGGGCATAGCCATAAAGCACAAAGGAGCCTTGTGGTGTAGTTAAGTGTCTGGATTGTGGTGACAATTACATTAAGCCACACATGTGACAAAACTGCATATGGCTACACCATACACACACACTCACACAAATGAGGACATGTATAACTGGTGAACTTTGAATAAACTCTGTGGATTGTACCAATGTTTATTTCCTGGTTTTGATATTGTTAGTGTTGTAAAATGTTAACGTAGGGAACTCTGGGTGAAGAGTTCATGGAACCTCTCTGCACATTTCTTTGTAACTTCCAGTGAATTTGTAGTTATTTCTAAATAAAGTTTTTTAAAAACCTAAAATTATCCTTATCCAAAATGTGCTTCTCTTTCTGGATTCTGTCATTTCACATCCATAGATCTGAAAGCTAGACATGGTAGGATCTTCAGCCCCAACTCCCCCTTATCCTTAACACTCAACATCAAAGGAGGAAGAGGAAGAGGAGGAAGACAATGAGGAAGAGGATGAAGAAGGAGGAGGAGGGGGAAGGGGGGAAACATTTATTGAATGCTTCTTCTCCCAGGCACTAGACTTACAGCATTCCATGCCTGGTTTAAGTTATTCCTCATGTCAACACTGTTATTATTCCCATTTCAAAGATAAGGTAACTGAGAAATAGAGGGGTTAATGGCTATGGCCAAGGTCATCCCCACAAGTTAGGAAGATGTGCTTCTCACCAGGGCAGTCTGACCCTAAAGTCCATATGCTATGGAATAACCAGATTCCAAATCTACCCTCTCATTTTAGGCCAGTTCCAGATTTCATTGTTCTCTACCTGGACCAGGAATTAGCACAGGAACCTGCTAACTAGTCTCCTACTGCAGACCCAAAGGGAAGGAAGCAAGGCTTGAACGGTATGCCAAACCATATATGCTTGAACAGTAAACCACTCCTAACAAAGCCAATTTCCCAGGTTCCCCAAGCAAAAAAAAAAAAAAAAAGTATTCTGGTCAACTTGAATATATGTGTTTAGTGCTATCAGTAAAATATCCAAACATCTACAAGCACTGATTTACATGGATTCAACATGCGATATGTGTTTACAAGGGCATATTATGTAGAATACCTTAATTTGGAAACATTGCTATCCTTACTCTCCCACTTTCTGAAATAACTTCAGTCACTTCACACATCTTTAACACCAGCATCTTCACAATTTTTATCTAACACAGGTTTCCAGAGTACCTTATCTTCATTTCTAAGTTATTCAAAAACTAGTCTTTTTGAATCCATACATTATGCTGTCCCTGAAAAGCTAAAGATCCATTCATATAACATCAAGAAAATGTATGGGGTTTTTTCATTTGCTTTGTAGGTCAGTGTTAACTTCTCAACACTGGCCGCAAATTAATATCATGCTATATTAGAAGTCACTAAGAGAACAGATTTTAATTTTTCTCAGTACACAAAAAAAGAAATGATAATTCTGTGGCATGATAAAGGCGTTAGCCAACACTACTGTAGTAATATTGCAATGCATAAATGCATAAAAGCAACATGTTGTACACCTCAAATTTATACAATGTTATATGTAAATTATATCTCAATTTTTTTAAAGGGAAAATATCACCTGGGAGCTTTGAAAACTTACCAATGCCCCCAAAACAGTGATTTTACTGGCCTGGAGTGGGCATTGGGTGTGGCAGCTTTTAAAGTTCCTCAGGTAATTCTAAGTGCAACCTAAGCTGAGAACCACTGCTTCAGGGTATAATTAGAGATTTCCACAATTTAATTTAGTACATCTCGGTCTTGATTACATGCACCCGCCCCCCTTACCCCCTGGGGACACATTCCAAGACCTCCAATAAGTGCCTGAACCACAGATAGTATCAAACTTCATACATACCATGTTTTTCCTATACACACCTAAAGTTTAACTTATAAATTAGGCACATTGAGAGAGTGACAACTAGTCATAAAATGGAACAATTATAACAATATACTGTAATAATAAAAGTTACGCGAATGTGGCCTCAATATATTACGGTACAATACTCACCCTTCTTATGATGATGATGATGATGTGCGATGACCAAAGGCAAACCTATTCCTGAGCCTGTGGAGCCATCCCTCACTTGCAGTAAACAGCACCGCGTCACTCGCCTCAGGGGATCCCTTGCCGAAGTCTCCTTACAGGTTCAGTGCCCTCTGGTGCAACACGTTGTTGTCAATCGTTTTCTGCTCATGTCTTCCACCCACAAATGTAAGGCCTTTTCTAGCTTAACTAAGCACTAACAACTAAGCACTGTGGCTACAACTGTCGCAGTCTGAGGGGCGACAGCAAAACTTGCACAAATTTCTTTTTCCTTCTTCACAATTTCATGAGTAGAAGGTTCGTTCTTACCATAGATCTCAGCAACCTCCTCATACGATTTTTTTCTTATTAAAGGCAAGAACTTTCACCTTTTCACGTAAAGGAAGCACGTCATGGCTTTGGCTTCGCTTTGACCTATCCGAATTGCTACCGTCGCTGCTCTTGCCCGTTAGGGCCATCGTGAAGTAAAATAAGAATGACTTGAACAAAAAAACAGCAGCGGTACTGCCATCTGAAAACCAAGATGGCTGCCACTTGACGAACAGGATGCGAGCGTCCACTGCGTGGAGACGCAGGACGAAGGGGTGATTCACACCCAGATCTCGCGAGATTTCATCACTACCCAGTGCAGCACACGATTTGAACTTACAAATTGTGGGGGGGGAGGGCTCTTGGAATTTTCCATTTAGGATTTTCGGACCACGGTTGACAATGGATAACTGAAACCTAGCAAAGCAAAACTCAGGAGGGACTGCTGTATAAGAACCTGGACAGCTTTGAAAAAAACCCGACACTCAAGCTCCACTGTGCCCTTCCCAAGGTTCCAATTTATTTGAAGTTAGGCCCCAGGGCGTTCTTTTAAAGATACCTCTGATGATTCTCACTCGCAGCCAGAGTTGAGAAACCTTCAGTTTTATCACTTAGGAATATTAATATTGCTTTACAGGGAAGTTTAAAAGATTGATTCACCAATCATCAACTACATATAATGTAATGGTTTGGTCACATCCATCTCGCACCTCAACCCCTACCTGCCACTACCCATGACTTCCAAAACTGCTGAACTTTCGCTTTTTGTTGTTTCTTTTGTTTCTGTGAACATCCAAAAATAGCACTGATTGAAAACATTTTAACTTTATTTGGCTTCCCCAAATAGTACTTAGTTGTCCTAAATAAAGGAAATGAAAGAGTGTCTCAGATGGTGAAAGAGTTTGTGAAGGCTCAAATAAAAAGTGATTCCCCTTTTTCTTAAAAGCAGATTGGGAAGAGACTGCCACTTCATTTTTTCACATACTATTAACAACATTTTTTTTTAATGTTTACTGCAACTAAGCACCATTGTACATGTTTGCCTGATCTCACTTAATGCTAAAGATATATATAGGATGTGTAATTGTTATAACTATTCCCACTTCAAAGAAACTCAGTTGCAGAGTCCATTTGCCTATGGTTACCCAACAACTGGTATAGGAGGCAGAATTCAGTCCTAGGTCGTCTGCGTCCAGGGCTGTTCTTCCCCCTTCTAGCCCAGCCATCCGCAAGATGTTTTCAGAAGAGGCACCAAAGGACACCTTATTCCAATGTCCCCATGACGAAGAACGTGGCATCATGGTCAGAGGGAGGCGCCACTGGAGAGGGGGCCAACAGACCTCCTCCTTTCTCCCTAGCTTTGAGGCCTGGTCGCACTCCCCCGCCCCCAACATTCCCTGGTCCCTCCGCTCTGTGACATCACAGCCAGCCTCCTCCGTGCCCTGCCAGCTGCATGAGTGAGGCTCAAAGGTTAGACCTGAGAGCAGGAGGCGGTATTTGTTCTGAACCTAAAGGGACACCATCTCCATCACTCCTGAACACCTTTTTGCTTTGCTCAAAGGTAAATACATTCTAACTTACCCTGACCCTACTGTGCTTCTCTCTGGGTCCCAGTCTCCCTACCTGTGCTCAATGACCCCTAAAGGCCCCTCCAGCTCCAGAAAAAGCCTTCCTGTTTGACGTTGTGGATCTTTCTTGTTCTGGTCCAAGTGCTGTGGAGTCATTGGGGACCTGACGTTCAGAACCCACAGGGTGCACCCCCAGGGCCCTTTTCCGTGGCTCCTGCTTCCATCTAGAGGAGGGTACTGGCAGTACAAGAAACCCACCCCGCCCTCCCTGGCCAGCATCAACTCTACATGTTTGTCAACATGGTCGTTTCTTTATTGAGCCTTTCCAATGTGCCAGAAAGCTGTGCTAAGCACTTCCCAAAATTATTTAATCCTCACAACCGTCTTCTAGCATAGATACTATTATTACCATTCCTATTTTACAAATTAGAAAACTGAGGTTCAAGGAAGTAAATTCTAAATCTCACAGCTAATGTGTAGTAGATCTTTAAGAATGATACCCCAAAGAATGTGTTTATAAGTACTACACTGTTCTCCCTAAGAGCCTTTGCATTTCTGAAAAGGATTCAAAAGTTCAGAAGTCTTTGCTATAAACACTCAGAAGAGAAAGTGGTCCACTCCCCTCTTTTTCTCATGAAATTTCTGGGTAGAACAAAAATATGAAAAGGGTCAGCACTAGGTTCAGACAAACCTACATTTAAAATCTCAGCTGCACTGCTAATATGGAATGATGTCCAAGATGATTGCATATCCCTAAGCTGCTTTAGAGGAAGAGACTTCCCTCCAATATGTGAAACAAAAACTGTGAAAACGATGCTTCTGTGACACAGTCTCTGAACAAAGCTAATGCCAGATGTATAAGGAGCTTGGGGAGGTGTTGAGCTTGTAAACAAGTGGGATTTCAGGGGCAGGAGTGCTCAGGAGTGGGAGGCTGTCAGCTGTGACAGTGTAACTACTGTCGTGTGTCTATTACTTTCAGGAAAATGGTCACCGAGGCAAAGTTTCATTAGAGGATTAAAATGGATTTAAAAGCAGGTTCTGGTGACTACCTGTTTCCATGATTACAGAGCAACTGTCTTTACTTTGGAGTGCGGGAACTTCTTTCTTAGTCTCAGTCTCCCCGTTTTGGTCTTCCTGCAACCAAAGCTGCAGGAGAGAGCCTCAGGGATTGTCCAGATCTTCACCACTGTCATCGACTGTCCTTGAAGTTCCATTTGTCCACTTACAGAGATCTTTTCAGTTTCAGTATGAGCTAGCCTGTTGTCTTCTTGTTTTTGTCTTTGACTCATCTGTGGAATCACGTGCTGAGCCAGTGACCGCATAAAAATATCTGACTCTCTGGACAATAGCCACTGAATGACTATGAGACAAATGATAATAATGTAAAACATTTTAAGAAGAGTTTGGAAGGCATTCCAGAATCATGATCCATGATTTCCCAGGCATGACCAAGACAATTTTCAAATGACTCCCTGGGTCTGCTTTAGATAGTCAGGTTGCTTTTTCTTTGGGATCAGATATGCATTAACCTCAGCTGTGGTATTAATCCAAGAAACACATGAAGTGCTGGCAATAGCGCCTGTGCCTCCTGATTAGCCAAAATAAAAATGCAAACGTACTCTAATAATCCATAGTTACCTGAACTAAGGAGTGTCTGTTGGTCAGCTGTGCCCTAGGCCATGGGCTGGGTTATTTACCTTCTTAGCCAAGGAGAGGGACAATGAACACCTTGAGTTGTCCAGGTGTTATGGACACTTCCATCCCTAGAAGTTGGCTCCACTTGGGTTATGGATAGCCCCAGGAAGGGTTTACTTCTTCTGATACTGTGTAAAAAGACATAGTCCACTGAGGATGTTGGGGAGTCATACACATGGAGAGGTCTGAGTATTGGTCACACAGGAAAATCAGTCTTAGTCCCAGTTGGCAGTGAAGCATCAGCCTGGTTTCCACATAAAAACAAACCATGCTAACAAGCAATCGGTGTCATTGTCCATCTATATTTACTGACAGTTCCCCTTGGGAATTTAGAGTAAGGACAAGAAAGTATTGAGTGATCAGGTCTTTTCGGAGTTGCATCACTGGACCGATTTGGACAGCTCTCCTTCTGCCATTAGGAACATGAGTTCTTCCAAAGTTTTGCTGCTCATGGTAAATACAAGTGTCCTTATCTACACATGTCATATTCTTTAAGAACAGAATAACTTTTGGTCCTGTTTTATCCAAGAAACCCTAAAGTTATTTTGATTTCCAGTTAATTATTTAGGACTCTTTGAAAATAATCAGATCTGTCTATGGCCATACCACCCTGAATGTGCCCAATCTTGTCTGAAAATAATCATATCAGTGCTGGCATATCCCATTTAAATTAATTTTACCTAAATCCCCTATTTCAGGTCTAAGTCACTGCCAAAAGAGAAGTTTCCCTTAAGCTATTGCTCTGCCCTAGAATGTTCTTTGAAAATGTCTTGAAGACTGCTGAATCTCCTATTGAATCATCTTGATTTTGTTTGCAATTTTGAATCTTTGCACAATCTACCCTTAAGAGAAAGCCTTTTGAAATAGTTTTATGTGGCGTGTTTCCTGTTTTTCTTACCTTCTCAATGAGTCTACTTTTTAAATTGTATGCATAGGTGCGTTACTTAAACCTTCTGGTCTTTTCCATCCTGCCGCTTTTAAACATTTTCCTCATTGTTAAAGATCAACAATTAAGTGAACTATTGGGCACAAATATGACAGTTCAGGACAGTAATAAGTAACAGAGTAATGAGCAGAACCCTGAATTACACAGCAACTTTCTATCTTTCTGAAATTTGAAATTATCCTAAATTTGCCCTCAACTCAACTCTCACCCAGAGTTTACATTCAACCTCTCTGTTGTAGGGGTTTTAGGGAAATACTGTGCAATGTTGATTGTTCTTTTCTGGAGAAATGGCCCATGAAGAAAGTGTATTTAGGCAGTTAGGGAAAGGAACTAGGGGAATGTGAGTGGGTGGTAGAGATAAAGCTAGATGGAGAAAGAAAGAGAGATGCAAAGAAAGTAGGTTTCAGAAGGTTTGAGTAGGAGTGAGATCTTTTTTTTTTTTTCCTTTCTTTTTGAGGCCAGAGCATATCAATCAAAAAGAGCCTTCTATTACATGCTTGGTCTTTTTGTTTTCTCTCTTCTCTAGAGACCCCCTTAAATCTCTTAGTTTTGACATTAGAAGTTTGCCATACTGGCCATTGTATTTCTAGGTCATCTAGTGAAATATTGCCATTTATTAAAATAAGCACAAGAAAGTACATATAGTGAGAGTATATATATGAAGCAGGAGTTTTTTCCAGGAAGAGGCAGCAACTTTAATGTAAAGAAGACCATGAAAAACAGGAAAGACTATGGTTAATCAAAAGTTTGTGCGTATGCAGTGTCTTGAATTCCTTGGCCAAGGAGAGCCTAAAAGAAGCTGTTAGATCAACAGCCTGGAAATCCCTGACTCCAGAAGATCAGCTGACTGAAGTGGGCTTCTTTCATTTATTTAACCAGGCAGAAAGAACTATGCTCATGAAGGCATTGAGGGACCCAAGGCAAGTGTTTAGCAATTACTTTGTCTGTACAAACAGACCTCCAACCTTTAGTTCTCAGGGCTGACTTGTGGTAGGGGCTTGTTCCATTCCTTCCTTATTGAAATAACACTGCCTTCTGTATGCAGCATACATGAGCCAAACTAAAAAAAGCAAAACCCCAAGAGGCAAGAATTTATATAAATAGATGAAGAAAATTGAAACTAAAGCAAGCAGCAGAAGAATAAGCGTATTAATGGCAAGTATATTTAATAAATGGTGTCTCTCCAAAACAAAAGACCTGATTGCCTTATATAAATTACTATTTGCTTTAAAACCCTAAGAAAATAAAATAAATTCATTAAAGAGAGCTCAATGAAGGGCGTCAGAGCTCAGATCATGTGGAAAACCTCACTTGGCAACACATCAGGAAAGCCTCTTGGAGACTGAGGCTAAATGGACCCAGAGTGTAACCCTTTAGGTCCAAGGATCCCACACAATGGGGACATCTGTATGTGTCCTGTCAGTGGGCTATATTTAGCCTAATATATAAATTGTGCTATATTGAATAGCTTATGTTTAGGAAGTTAAAGATTTTATATCAATTATTAAGAGGTCAAGGATAAAAGAAACAGGGAAATCAGTTAGGAAGCTATTGCCATACTTTAGGAGGGTGGTGGCATGGGCCAGGGCATACATAGCGGTAGAAAAAGCGAGAAGCAAATGCCCTTGAACAAGATAACTCACACCATGAATTGGGTGGCCATTGGGAGGGACATTAACCAAAACCATGATAATAATTTCCTAAAAGGGGGTTTCACCATAGAGAGGGGAGTCCGGAGACAAAGAAAGGAGTCTGGGATAGAAACAAGGCTTTATAATTCTGGACCATCAGAACCAGAAAGATCCTTGAAAAGATCATCTAGCTTAACTTCTTCTTATTAGTGATGAAGAGCCTGAGACAGAGACAAGCATGGACTTATCTAAAGCCATATAGCAAGTTCATGGCAGAATCGGGACCTAAACCCGATGGTGCTTCTCTCCACGTTCTCATGGGACCTAGACCAGCTGGAATCATTCGGAGCCAGTGAGCCACATGAAGGGAAATGAGATGACCACTGACTGGCACTTATTGTATGCCTAGCACCACAGGGGTCACTTTTAATGTGTTTAAGCCTTTAATTCTGCAAAGCAGGCACCATGATAAAAATGAAGCTCAAGAAGATTAAGGCATTTACCCAAGAACAGACATTTAGAAATGGGACAGAACACAGATCTACCTGGAAGCTGAGCATGCTTATGTGCATGTCTGCATAAGCTGGGATTTTGCTGTACGGGGGTCCTATCTGGACTGTGAGCATACGTAAAGGACTGGCATTTTTCAGCCATGACCTTATGTTTATTTAGGAAACAGCCCTGCCCAGGGAACTGGGCTCAAGTTCAAGAATCAGCTGACTCAACAAGGCAGCCCTGCAGGCGAAGCTGACAGAGTAGAGGCTTCGACGCCTTTCCATGGGTAAGAAAATTACGAAAAAATTGGGAAAATGCCTTAAGAGAGGGCAATAGAGACAGAAAGGTATGGACCTGCTGGTCATGGGGAAAAATAGAAGACTTGGGAGAGGGGAAGGCTATATATTCTTTGGGCGAGGCAAACACAATATGACCCTCATCACAGTAAATTTCCAATGGGCATTTGGAGTGCAGACCCCAGATCCATGGCCCTCACTTCTTTTCCTCCTACATCAGCCCACCGGAAGCTGGCCTCAAAGATCTTCTGTTTATGCTGCAAAGACTGTAAGGAGCCCCATAGCACAGATGACTCCACCACCCCCAGTCAAACCCAGGAGCAGCAACCTGGTAGGTACCAGACAAGGTGCCGGGCCTCTCTAGACCTCATCTAGTTCAGCCCTCTCCTCCTGAGAAACCCTTAGATTTCCTTAAGCTTCTCAGGGATAATTCCTGCCTAAAATAAGGTGGGAATTGGGTGGCCATGGACCTAAACCCAATAACAATGGAGCTTAAAATCTTGATACTTAAAAAGTATGATCCGTGGGCCAGCAATATTGGCATCACCTGGAAACTTGTTCGAACTATCCTTTCAGACCCCACTCCAGACCTACAAATCAGAGCCTGCATTTGAACACGACCTTCAGGTCAATCTGAATGTACCTTATCATTATAGAAGCACTTTCTTAAAGATAACATATTGGTTAAGATCCCTGGCTTTAGGGCTCTGGCTAGTTCTAATCAGCTCTGCCACAGAATTAGGCAAGTCATTTAACCTTTCACTCTGAGCTTCACCATCCTTACCTGTCAAATAAGCATAGTCAAAATGTATTATTACTTTCCAGGGTTATTGGGAGGAGTAAATGATTAAGCACCTAGCACAGGGACTGCACAAAGTAGCCACTCAACAAACGTTAACAAATGGAAACTCTATATGACTACTGTCCAGCATAGGATAGGCTCTGCTGTTAAAACAAACAAGCCTTGAAATCTCAATGCTTACAAAATGAAAGTGTATTTCTTATTTATGTAAAGTCTTTAGCCAGGGTTTCTGGAACACATAGCAGCCATGTACAAGGGAAGAGAGTGAGGAGGAAGTTTGTAATTACAGCCTTCTTGATGATCCAAGACAAAGGTCATCATGGAGAAAACTAAGGGTCAAAATCAGAAATTTCAGACAGAAAAAAAAAAAAGAAGCTTTACTGGCAAGCTCAGGCAAAGCTAGGACTGACAGGCACTTACTGGGGAGATGGGGGCCTGGCTAGGTCAGGTATCTGGCACAGTCCTGCTAAGAGAAGGGACAGTTCAATGGCAGGAAAAAAATTCTCATGGCATATTTTCCCAATAGTTTCACAATAATAACCAAGAAACCAAGTAGTTTCACAATAATAACCAAGAACCTTAAAAATATCAATCACATTTTCCAAGATAATAATAATGATAATTAATTAGTCCCTGTTCTATGCAAGGTGCTGTCTAGGCACTAGGGTCCCAGCTGTGATCACATGATCTACTGTTTCAGGGCTTACACGCTAGTAAAGTGCTATTATTAAATCCCTACAATAACTCTCAGAAGTGGACATGATTATCCAAAACAGACATATCATTGTGCAGATCTGAAAAAAGGCACAGGAAAGTGAAGCCATTTGCTCAAGGTATGCAGCTAAAAAGTGACAGAACTATTTAACACAAAACACAACTCAGTCTGTTGACAAAGTTCTACATTATACTTAGAGAAATCTAGAAGTATAGAAAAACAAAGCCTTATACAACAACGTTCATCATAACAGTATTTATAGTAGTGAAATTTGAAAAGTCTAAACAACCAACGATAGAACATGGGTTAAATAAATGTTGGATTATCCATAAAATAGAATATATACCACCACTACTTCTTGAAATTTAGTGACAGGGGGAAAATATTTATGATGTAGCATATAAAATAAGATGCACTCATAATGTATAAGATATGGTGGACTGTGTAAAATTATGCATAGGAAAAGACGAACTGTGATCATATCCAAGGGGAGGATTATTTGGGGCATTTTTTTTCTACTTCATAGTCTTCAATATTTCCTAGCTTTCCTATGATGGATATTCATTACATTTATAAGCAGGAAAAATAGTAAACATTACCTTTTAAAAAGAATATGTACAGGGTCTGGCAGAAGTAAGACCTGCTTGAATGTGGTTGGTAGGGTAATATTATTGGTGTAATAATTTATAGTTTTCATTTAAACATTTCACCTAAAATGTCATATGGTGCGCTTGAGTTTGATATTGTTGTTATAGAATTACAGGCTTATGATTTTGTAATAAAAGATTTTATAACAAGAAAAAGTATGTTGTTTGTGCTGAACTTTGTATTTTGAACCCAGTACCTGCCTATGATGTGGCACTCATAAGACTAGAGGTAGATTCAGGTGCTCCCCATCCCATAAATAAGCAGCAGTGAGCTGTGTGCAGGGCTTCAGAGTGGGCAAAATGCCTTCACCTCCGCTATCTCTTTGGAGCCTCTCCACATGACCACATGGAATTATCATTGCCAGGTTTGAGGAAGATTGAGCTTGACCAACAAAATCCCAAGTATGCTAATGGAGACTCCCAGTTGCCTCTGAGACAACCCATGACTCATCCAGAAAAAGACTCCTCAACCAGCAGCAGTGATTTTGAAGGTGAGTCCCAAATTGGGATCTAACACTGACCAGGAACCCCTGGGGGAGGGAGCCTTGTCTTGATGACCAAACCCCATTGATATTTAAGATAAGTTAAGTGGGGTGACAGGAGAGATGGATCATTCCCATCGGGAAGGTGTAGTCATATTCTGGAACACGCCAGAGAAGGTCCAAGGTTGTATGATCTGTTTGCATGATCTTCTGAGCTAGGAGTTCCATGAGGAGCAGGACTTGGAGGAAAGAACACACACCCACACTTCCCTTCTAAGTCTTTTGGCATTGTCCTATGTGTGTTTTGTGTGATTAGCTTAATGTCTGCTTTGGGCACCAGAGTAAGTTCCATGAGGACAGAGCCTGTATCAGTTTTCTTCCCCCCAAATGCAGCCAAGTGCATGGCAAGTGAACAACATCCAAAAATGCTCATGGACTGAGCAGAGTCAGAAAGCTCAATGGGAGTGAAATGTCTCTGGGTCATGGAAGGACAGAAGCCCAGTCCTGGAGAGTGGGTACAGTCCAGGAAGAAGAAACACAGACACATTGCTGGGCACCATTGCTGTGCCTAGGTGACCTCACATAGCTCACAACCACCCTATGAAGCTGGCTGTTGAGCTGAAGATCAACCAGCCCAGTCATTCCAGAATTCTTATAAGAGCTAAGCTCTCCTTGCAGTTAAAATCTCACACAAAGTCCAACTGCTGTAAGAGATCAAAAGGGGTCCCGCTTTACTTGAATGGAGGGAGCCTCACTAGGTAGACCTCCCCTTCCTTCTGCCTTCTGCACTCCTCAAAGGGCTCCTTGAAAGCCAATTAAAAAACCCAGATCTCATTGTATAGATAAGGCTGAGGGCCACAGGGGAGGGAACTTTCCACAAGTCCATCAGGGAGTGGCATCATGGTCAGAGCCAGAATGGGTCTAATTCCCCCACTTTCCAGGACACTGCACTTGGCAAGAACCCCTACCATAACTGAATGTACCCATGGCATACAATGCATGACCTACTACAAACAGTTGGGTCCTAACATTGGCTGGGAATCCCTGAGGCGGTTGGCCTTGACCCTATCACAAATGACTTTGGAGTCCCTGGCTGCAGTCTACATGGCTCATACAGTATTCCAGAATCAGACAAGGATCAGGGATGGGGGCCACTAGGAACAGTCGAGCCAGGCCCAATGCAAGGGCTTCACCCATATTGTTTTCCTTTCTTCTTTCATCTATGAATACAGATGGTCCCCCAAGAGGCTTTTACAAGAGAAACCTGGACCGCTACTCCCAGAACCACTGGCCATTCCAGCCATGCCTCATTGGGAGACCCTGAAAATTCTAGCTGGGGACCCCGTGCAGGTGTCCGAGGCCACACAGCTGCTCAAGTGACTCCAGGAGGAAGAAGGAAGTGAACAGGAGCCATGAAGACTGATTCAGAAACTCCCCGAGGAGGAGAAGATGTCTGAGCCAACCCTGTGCCACCAGCAAGAGTCACTTCAGCTCCTAAGAAAGCCACTGTGGGGGGAGCTGCCTCCCATTAAAGTCCATGGGCATGTCACAGGATTGTGTCCCTTCTCTTTTCCCTCCCCCTTACCTGGGAGTGTCTCTTCCAAAATGCCTTACTGTTTTTAAATATACCTAAAAATCTAACTAACCTGAAACAACTTTTTAAAACGTTTCGATAGCTTTGTCTTTAATTTTGAGATACCCATAATTTCAAACTTACAGAAAAGTTGCAAAAATGGTACAAAAAAAAAAAGCCCCTATTCACCGTTTACCTGGATTTGCCCACTGTTAACACTTCCCCTATTTACTTCAACATTTCTTTTCTTTCCCCCCTCCAACTTTTTTCTAAACTATTGGAGAGTGAATTATGCATAGCATGTCCCTGTACCTCAAAATTCTTAAGTATTTCCTAAGAATATGGACATTCTCTTACGTAACTACAGTACAATTATCAAAAAGCAAGAAGTTCAACATTGATACAATACTATTCAAATTTCATCAGTTGTCCCACAAATGTCTTACAGCTCCTTTTTTGCCGAGTTCAGGATCTAATCCAAGACCATCAACAGCATATATTGGTCATGTCTCTTTATTCCCTTAAGTCTGGCACCTCTGTGGCATTGATTCCTCCCATCTACAAATGGCTTTCCATTTGTTCAAATCTACTCTTCCATCTCTTATGGCTATTACTAAATGTTCTTCATGTAAATTTTACAAATTTCTTAAATTTATTCCTTAAGTACTTTATCTTTTCTGTTGCCATTGTAAATGGGATTTTTTTCCTCTATCATTAGTGCTGTAACCAGTTATTGCTTATATATATTAACACTATTGAGTTAACTGTTATGTATTGTTTCCCTTCTGAATTATGTTATTGTTTGAGCTAGTTTTGTCATTGATTCCCTTATGGCTTACCAGGAATGTTACTACACCATCTGCAAGTAGAAATCTTTTAGCTTCTTACTTTTCTAATTCTTACGTCTCTGATTTATCTCATTTAATTACAATGGCTAATAGCACCAATACAATGTTAAGTAGTGGAAATAGTGGATACCTGCGCTTTTTCTTTACTTTAAGAGAAATACCTCTAGTGTTTGTCCATTAAGGGAGAAGCTAATTTTTAAGACAAAGATATTGAAATAGAGATATCATATTAAGAAAATATTCATCAATTTCCTTCTCTTCTTTTTGTCAACATCTATGGAGGAAAAAAAAATCTCTCCTCATGTTTAACCAAATTCCCATTCCACAAAGAAATTCTACCTTCTCATAATGTATTATTTTCATAATATGAAGTTTGAGTCAGTTCACTAATATTGTATTTAATAGTTTTGCATCAATAGGTGATGTCACTGTAATTTTTTGCATTGTCTTTATCAATGCAAATTCTATACTTGTTTCATTAAAAGATTCATAAAAAGAATTTGGAAGCCTTCCTTTGGTGTATATACTCTAGAACAATTTATGTAGCATTGGAACTCTCTGGTCTTTGAGAGTCTGGTAGAATTCCCCTGTGAAACCTTCTGGGCCTGTTGCCTTTTTTGGGGGGGAGGGGAGGGTGGTTTCTTGATTAATTTCTCTATTTATTCTATAGAAATTGATGGAGTTTTCTGTCTCTAATATAGTCATTTTGATAAACTGTATTTCCCTAGGAAATTATCTACATCTTGTTTTTCAAATGTATTTGCATAAAGGTATATAAAGTGCTCTCAAGATTTTAAAAGTGTCTTTTATCTCAATGGTTATTTTTCCTTTAACCTTTCTAATTTTATATATTCACGTTTTCTCCTGCTTTCCTCATTAAGAAACATAGTATTCTATTTTGTTTGTTCTTTGTAAAATATTTTATCAATTAGATCCACTGTTTTTTTAAATACTCAAGTAATCTTAGTTTTTAACCTTTGGTACTTCTTTTTCTTGAATATTCTTTTGACTACCTTGATGTTCTTTTTCTAGCTTTTTGAATTGGCAATTTATTTATTTTTTTGATACAAATATTTAAGAACTGTGGTAGACAGAATAATGCCTCCCGCACTCCAAAAACCAATGTCTTTGTCCTATTATTCAGAACCTGTGAATATGTTGCCTTACCTTACCAAAGGGATTAAGAATGTGCATACAGTTACGGGTTCTAGTCAGCAATTCAGACGGGAAGAGCGAGCCCCATCTAATCCCATGGGAGAATCTCTGCAGCCCAGCTCTGGGGCTCATTTCTGTCACCAAAGCACAGAGGTCAGGACAGAAGGAGGGAAAGTAGTAGCAGCAGGTAATATACATCAGCATCTCCTCCCTTGCGGAGAAGGAACCAAGGTGGTACAATCCACCTGTAAAATAGTTTGACACTATCAACCCTGAACCTTTAAAATTCCCCAGCCTCTGATCCATCCTCTTTCTGCCAATCATCAGCTGCATCACCTTGACCAAGATACCTAATAAACATTCTATGTCTCACCCGGTTCCTGGGCTCTGTGACATCACAGACAGCCCCCCTCTGCCCCGCCAGCTTCAGGTGAGTGAGGCTCAAAGGTTGAGAGCAGGACCTGAGAGCACGAGAGGGTATTTGTTATGCACTGAAGGGAGACACTGTCTCCATCACTCCCGGGCACCTTTTCACTTTGCTACAGGAAGCAGGCATTGTCTCTAACTTACCCCGACCCCATTGTTTCTCTCTCTGGGTCCTAGTCCCCCAACCTGTGCTCAATGACCCCTAAAGGCTCCTCTGGCTCTAGAAGAAGCCTTCCAGTTTGACCTTGTGGATCTTTCTTGTTCTGGCCCAAGTGCAGTGGAGTCTCTGGAGACCTAAATTCAGAGCCCGCAGGGGTTAATCCAGGGCCCTTTTCCTTGGCTCCTGCTTCCACCTAGAGGAGGGCACTGGAAGTGCAAGAACTGCCACACCCACCCCTCCCCCCTCCCTCCCCGCCCCCCGCCCCCGCCCCTGTCAGCCAGCATTGTTTACTTTATTGAGCACTTACTGTGTGCCAGACACCATGCTAAGCACTTCACGTCTTCATGCCACCCAATCCTTACAAAAACATTCTGGGATAGGTTTTACTATCCCCATTTTACAGTTAGGAAGACTGAGGTTGAATTGTTCTAAATTACATAGCAAGAACCAGCAAGAATTATATCCCACCTCCACCTAAGTAAAAAAATGTATGCTCTTAATTGCTCCACTGCTCTGCCAAGCTTTGGGAGCAGCCTTTCCATTTGAAAACCAGCTACCATGAACTCTCAGAGGATAAGGTGGTGCTGAATATCTCTCTTCCTCTGGAATAGCCTGTAGGATGAAGCCGTAGACAGCACAGGCTCTGACACCAGACAAAACTGTCAAAATCCCCACTGCTACTCTTGGTTGCAAGACCCAGGAAAGTCACCATTCTGAAGCTCAGTTCCATCATCTGAAAATGCAACAAAGCCCTGCCTTGTAGAATGAAGCTGAAAGTTAAGTGAGCTGATAGATGCCAAAGGACCTGTCCCAGATGCTCAACGAATGCCTTGGCTGTTTTCTCTTCCCTTGTTTATATTCCAAGACTGAAGTCACCAGGAAAACAAGGTAAGTCCAGAATCAGGATGTTTCTATCCATGTCTATGATCAGGGAGTAAAACATCCATTGTAGAAGGGAGAATGGGGATACTTTGGGGCATATTGTTGTCCAACAATCAGAGAAGGCTCATATGTTTCTTGCATGATAATGAGAGGGCACCTACTCTCTGCAAAGCCCCATTCCCGGCGCTGCAGTCCAAAGGTGCACTGGACCCATCTCTGCCTCCTTTAGAGCGAAAATCTCTCACCCATGTTCATGTTCGTGTCCCTCAAATGGTGTGTCAATAAATACATGAGCAAGGTTTCTTATTCTCAAACATGACCAAAGCTATGGAGAAGAGTAAGGTGGGGAAGAGGGAATTCCAAAGAGAAGGAAGGGAACTTAAAAAGGATGAGTTAAATCAGGTGAATAGACCAGAAGGCCTATCTAGAAAAGGTGACCATTAAGCGAGGCTTGAAGGAGGTGAGGGAATGAGTCTCTCAGACCTCTGGGGAAGAGCATATTCTGAGGGTAGAGCCTTTGCAAAGGCAGCTAGAATGCCGTGGAGGTGGGTGGGGGAGGAGACAGTGGTGAGGCAGCGTTAGATTACGAATCTGGCCACAGGAAAAGGACATGACAGCGCGAGATGGCCAGGGGCCTAGAAGAGAGAAAGGAGGTTGGGAGTAAGATAAGGACATACAACCTTGAACCCTTGGATCATCAGAGATGACAGGATCCTTGGAGAGATGATATGGCCCAACCAACACCTGTTACAGATGGGAGCCTAGGCCCAGAGTCAGGCATGGACTAACCCAAAGCCACACAGCAAGTTAGAGCAGAGCCAGGGTTTGAACCGGCAAGGCTGAGCTGCAGAATCATGCTCCCATGGGATGGGGCCCAGCTGGAATAGATGGGAGCCAACAAGCTACACAAAGACACAGGGACAAATAGAGGATGAGCCCTGAGACAGCACCTACGAGCACCTGCCAGAACAGCACTCACTCTGTGTGCAGTTAACCAGGGTGGTTCCTCCAAGGGGGGTACCACCATTCCCCTATTCCAGATAGGAAGGTGAGGCTCGCAGGGTTTACAGAATCAGCCAGTGGGCAGACACCTAGAACACAGAAGATAAACCTGACTTCTAAACACAGGCTTACCAAGGGGCACTATGGCACGCGTGTGCCGGGCTCTGCTGCCACAGGTCCCAGCAGAGAGAGATTTGCACTTTCCAGTCAGTCTTACATTCATTTAGGAAATAGCCCTGCCTAGAGAACTGTGCCAGACCTCCAGGTCTACCAATTCAACGAGACACTTCCACAGACAGACCATCAGAGTAGAGACTCCAAGCCCTCTCTTGGGTAAAAGAACTCAGGACAGAAGAGGAAGGACTGGTCAGAGGTAAGCCATGCAGGTAAGACAAAGGAGGTGTGGGAGAGGGGAGGGGTGGTCCCTGGGGAGAGGCTGGGCCAGCATGACCCGCCGCTGAAATAACAATGGGCTTCTGAGATTGGGGCTTCAGAGCCAGCCCCCCAGTGCCCTTTCCTCTCCCCACAGTCCACTGAAACATGGCATCAAAGCTCTTCTGCTGCTGTTGCCCGCCCAGCGAGGGGCCTTCTACTACGGTCCGCTCCTACAGTCCAAGAATGTCCCAACAGCATCACCCACGGACCTTTGGTAAGTTCCAGGTGTGACTGTATGGTCGTTGTCCCTTCTGCTGGGACACCCTCAGATTTCTTTCAGCTTTTTGGGGGGGGGGTATAAAAAGGGAGCAATTATCCAGACCTGTAACAATACAACCTAAGACTATATTTGTTAGATATTAAAGATCACTGGCTTTAGTGCAACGTACCTGCTTGAATTCTGCCTCAGCCACTTACTGAGCTGGAGCATGTCAGTGCACTGCTCTCTCTGAGCCTCAGCATCCTCCTCTGCAAATGAAGATAATGATAATACACTACCTACTTTTCAGATTGTTGGGAGAATAAAATAAGGCCACGTATATAAGTGCCTAGAATATAGCCCCACACAAAGAAGGCACTCAACAGATGGAAATTGTGTATGTGTACTGGTCAGGGCCAGCTAGGCTATGCTGATGTGACAAGTAACCTCTAAGACCTCAACTGCCTAACCCACTTTGGGGTTATTCTTAGCTCAAGCAAGCAGAATTCTATTAAACCATGATATGAGCGATCTTCAAATGGGATATGACCTAGGCTGCTGACTTGTGTAATTCAAAGCCTTGTCCTCCTCTCTTTCAGATCTAAACCCAAGTTCTCGCCAAAATAGTAGGCAAAAGAGATGCTCACACCACTCCTCCACCAACGGGGTGATGAAGGCGTGCACTCATGGGAGACCCTGAGCATTCTTCTAGTCGGTGAGCAGCTCCAAGCAGGTGTCTGTGTACAGCTGCTCAAGTGATTCCAAGAGGAAGAGGCAGGTGAACAGGGGCCATGAAGACTGATTCAGAAACTCCCCGAGGAGGAGAAGACGTCTGAGCCATCCCTGTGCCACCAGCAGGAGCCACTTCAGCTCCTAAGAAAGCCACTGCGGCGGGGGGGAGGTGGGGAGCTGCCTCCCATTAAAGTCCTTGGTTGCATCATAGGACCAGGTCCCTTGTTTCCTTTCCCCCAGCCCTACTTTTGAGAGGCCCTTGGATGAGGAGCAATTAGAGCCTAGAGCCTTAAAAGGAAATGTGGTTTTATCATTCTAAAATTGTTCGGTTACTCCTAACCAACCCAAAAAGAAAGTGTCTAGGAGAGGCCGTGGAGCATAATGGGTGGCTCTAAATGGATGCTGTAATCAATGCCTAGACCTTGAGGGCACAATTCTGCTCACCTGTTGCATGACTCTGTTTGGTGCTCAGGACCATAGTGAACAGTGGAGCAGGTTGTGCAAAAATGCTGCAACCAGCAGCCTTAGAGTGATGCCGTGCTCATTGTATCAGCGGACAATGCACAGTGCAGACACACAGAGCTGCGTGCTAGAATGCACAGCCTGCAAATGTGAGTACACAGGAGACCCGAGCGCCTTCAACTCTAGCCAAGGAGAGGGGCACAGAAGCAGATCACTCATTATAACAGAACAACAACTTTGGGAGCAAAAAGATAAGTATTTTGCAACCAACTTGGGGATTCAGGGAAGGCTTTCTGGAAGAGGTGGTGCTTGAGTGTTCTGAAGGCCAAAAGAGATTTGGCCAAGCAAAAAAAGGGGGGAAGAGGGAAGTGAAATAAGCAAAGTTGGGAAATAGAGGCACAGTCTGGTGGGGGTATGAGAATAGTGAACTTTGATGTTGGAATGACTGAAGTGAACGCCTGAGCCAGAATGTGGCAGGAGGTGAGGGGGCAGAACAGGGAGAGCCTACAATCCCTCCTGAAGGCACTGGGAACCATAGGTGAGTTCTGAGCAATGAAATAACGTTGCCAGGTCTCCAATTTTTGCAATATGCACATGGTGAGTTAAGAAGACAACTTACCATATAAGCACCCCCTCTTCCTTCCCCCACCTCAGAAAAGAGAGGAATAAAAACAGACAATGTTTTATGCTATAGTTCTGTAGACTAAAACTGACACCTACAAAGGAAAGCTCATCCTGACTGCAATTTGAAGGAAGGAGTGTGAGTAATAATGAGAATAATAGCAATGTATAAAATCTGGTATATTGCTTACTTTTTAAAGTACCTTATAGATATCAACTCACTTAGCATAATAACCCAACAAGGTTAGTAGCCTCACTACCCTGATTTTACAAATGAGGAAACTGAGACAGAGAGCTCAGTAAGTCTCTTAAGGTTACAATAATAATAAATGACAAAGCTGAGACTTGAAAGCTGAGACAAAGCCAGGAAGCCTGACTTCAGGGTCCACAGTCTTAACCAATCAGCTCATGATGATGATAGGATGAAATTCAGTTGCTCTCTGGGCTCGAATTGAACCATTCATTGCCTGGTCTTCGAAAATGGACCTAGGCCCTTTAAATCTTTCTCCTCTGGCAGCTGATGCAATGCTGGGCTTTGTCTGTAGGGGGTGCCAGAGACTATGAAAGAAGGCTCTTTCCTGGGGCTGGTGTGCTCCTCTTAGCAGGTTCATGCATAAAACGCAGCTTCTCCAGTATCCAGTTTCTGCTGCATGTTCCTCAAGCATCCGGCTCCTGCAGTGCAGACTGATTCTCTGACAACAGGTTTCTGCAGTGTAGACAGCTTTCTGCACCCAGATCCTGCAGTGCATGGTCATGAGTAGCACTCAGCGGCCAGCAGCTTCTACTACTGCTGTCTCCATCTCTATGATACTACCCCTGCCACCCTAGAGAGAAGATGTCTAGAACATTCTGCCAATACATCATCTCAGGGGCTTCTCTGCATCCAGCGAGCCACAGCCATGTCCTACCCAACGAGGTCCAGCTCTCAGCTGGGGATGAGATGTGGGGTGATTCTCCTTCAGGGCCTCTATCTCAGCCCTGGGATTGGTTGCTGCTCCTTATAGCTGCTATTCCCGCAGTCTTTAGAGTTCTCTACTCCTTACTAACCAATCCATTATTCCAATGCCTGCTATAGTGAATTATTTATATGAAACTCTCCATATTCATATTATTATGTGGTGTCAGTCTTCTGATTAGACCTTGACTGATCCAAGAAGCTGCCTAGGCAGTCAAAAGAGACAGCAGCACATGCATGAACTAGGACAACAGCCCAGGAACGGAGAGCCCCAGGTTACAATATAGTTCGCAGGTAAAGCTGGCCAATTTTGAGAACCACACAGGGGAAGATGGTTCTGGAAAATGAGGTTCTAGGATTCTTTTGTGTTGTAGGAAACAGAAGGGGTTAGTAGCAAGGCCAAGGTGGCAACACACAGATCATTTCCTGTTGGGCTATATTAAGCCAGAGGAGCCTATGGGGACACCTGGGTAGCCACATCCAGAAGAAGGTTGAAAATATGTAGCAGGAATAGGTAAAGGAACCATGGCTGGGAGGAAACAAACAGGCTTGCTCATTGTGTGTGGATTACCAGTTCATTAGGTTGACACACCTCTTCCCTGCAGGGAAAGAACCCCCAACAGCATCAGCTGGGTGAAGAAATGTCCACTTTCCTGGTGCTTCACTGTCCAGGGTCCCCTTCTACTTCCTGTTCTTACACTGCATCCCCTGGGCCATCTTCCGACTCCAATTCTTATCTGTGCCATGCATTCCTCACCACCTCCCATGCCAAGGTCCCACTTCCCTTCCCCAGAAAACCCCATATTCCTTCTGTCTTGGAACTATTTTCTGCATAGATGCTGCAGGTGCTTTGCACATAAAAGATGCTCCTTAAATGTCACTTCCTGCTTTCATTAGTTAGAAGCCTCTTCACAGATGGGACGGTAAGAGACTCACATCCCTGTGAACCTGTCAAAGGGCTCTGAGCCTCAGAATGACATCTTTTTGGAAGGCTTTTCAAATCATTACAATAATAATAATAATAATAATGGAAACCACAGCCAAACCTTCCCTCTGACTGTGGCAGATTATATGTCAGACCAACCCTCCTGGGAGAACAATTTTTAAAAGCTCTAGTTTTGGAGGACTTTCTCAAATCCATCCAAAAGCATCAGCGAGCTACCAATGCAGTAAGGACTCAAGAGGCCAAGACCCTGGAGAGAAAGTAAGTGCAGAGAAATGAAGTGGACACTGAGGTCTTCGGGCTCCGTCAAGGCACCCGCCAGTTCCTAAGCTGGTCTAAGAGGCTAAAGAATGGGGCAGAGCTTTTGGCAGATTCACAGACTAGGGTAACAAAAATCGGAGGTTGAGGGGTCACCTTGAAGGAGGAGTCCTGGTCATTAAAAGGGTTTTAACCAGGTTTTTAGTTAAAATCCCTGAAGGGCTGTAATCTGCAAGTCAGGGCTAACAAGAAACAGAACAGGTCTCACAGGACTAAAACCCAGAGTCAAATCTATCCTAACCCCACTTTTCTCAGAAGCAGAAGTAAATTCTTTCTGAAGGCATATCCAGACTCTTGTATATCTCTTCATTTAAAAAAAAAATGTCTAGCAATTAATCAAAAATTGCCAGGAATACCAGAGGATAAAAGCAATTGACCAAAAAGCAAAAGAAACAGATCTTCCTAGAAGAGCTGGATATTGGAGTCATTAGACATGGACTTTAAAATATTGAAGGAAATAGATGAAGATGGATGACTCATTGAGAACTGTAAATTATTTGTAAAAGTTAATTAAAATGTATAGGATTAAACACTATGATAGCTGAAATTAAGAACCCAAGTGAAAAGATTAACAATTAAACACAAATGAGGGCAACAGTAATAGATTAGAATGTAACTCAGCAGAAAATATTCAGAGTGAATCATGAGGCACCAAAAGAATGGAAAACAGAGTCTTAAAGACACAGTGAAAATGTCTCAACACACCTATCATTAGAGTCCCAGGAGATGAGAGTAAAGGGGGTAGAAGCTTTGATGAAAGATACTGTGCCACAGATTCAAGATGGGCTATGAACCCCAAGCAAGATAAATACAAAGAATTCTATACCTAGGCACATCAAAACCATTGCTGAAACCTGAAACAAAGATAAAACTTTAAGAAGAGCAACAAGACTCAGAGCTGACTTCACAAGAGAAACGATGAAAGCCAGTGACATCTTCCGAAAGTTGAAAAAAAATAGCTAGGACCCTAGAATTTTTGAATGACCAAAAAATAGCTTTCAAAAATAAAAACAAGTTGGAGACTTTTCAGCAAACAAAAACTCAAAATGTCACCAGAAGATCTGTATTAGAAGGAAAATGCTAAAGGTATTTCTAAATAGACTAAATACTATGTTATACTGAAGAAAAATTCCAAAGATAGTTCTAGGAGAAGGATTCTAGATAAATGTGTGATAATGCAAGAAGGATAGATAGAGAGTAATGAAAAAGTAATGCAGAGTAAAACACAGAGAACGTGAATAAATCTAAATGAATACTGACTGCATCAAACAATAATGTCTGTTGGGGTTCAAAACATGGAGATAACTGAAATCCCTAACAATAGCACAAGAGGCAGGAAGGTGAGTTCTGAAGTCTGGATGGTCCAGAAAGTGGTGCAAGGAATACATACCTCCCAGGCTAATAGAAGAGATATTACAAAAATAATGCAAAAGAAGGCAAAAAAAAAAAAAAAAAAAGGACAGAAAAAAAGAACACAGCAAAAGAGGATAAATAGAAAATAGTAAAATGGTACATATAAGCCCTAATCTATCTAATGTGTCAGTAGTACCTTAGAAATAGCAAATACTCCAGCAAAAAAAAAAAGAAACTGAGGTTTTTTTAAATCCCATATACCCCCAAGAGGGGTACTTTAAATATAAGGATACAGGTAAGTTGAAAGTAAAAATATGAACAAAGATATACTGTGTGATGACTATTAAAAAGAAAGCTAATGTGTTATACAAAGTAAATTTTAAGGCAAAAAATCTAATATAGATAAAGAGGGCTATATCATAAAGCTAAAAGGGTCAACCTATCAGGTTTCTAAATTTGTATGCATGTAAAAACAGAGCAAAACTTGTCAGCAGTGAATTATTCATAGCAGCATTATTTATAATAGCTAAAAATGAGAAACAACTCAACTGATGAATGCATACACAAAATGTGGTATAACCATGCAATGGAATATTATTCAGCCACTCAAAAGGAATAAAGTACTAATACATGCCACAACACGGATGAATCTTGAAAACATTATGTGGAAAAAAATGAAATGTCCAGAATAGGGAAATCTATAAAGAGAGCAAATAGATTAGTGTTGTCATGGGCTGAGGAGAGGGAGGAATGGGGGGCAAGGGCAGGTGACAAAAATGTTCTAGAATCAAATAGTGGCAATGGCTGTGCAATCTTATGAATATACTAAAAACTACTGAACTATATACTTTAAAATGGTGAATTTTATGGTATGTTAATTACATCACCATTTTTTGAAAACCATATCATTAAAAAAACATGTCAGAAGTGAAAGGAGAAACAAAACCTACACTCACAGTTGGAGATTTCCCTAGCTTTGTCGATGACAGAACAAGGACACCAATGTCAGTAGGGATATAGACTTGCACAAGGCAGGTAAAAGCTTGAACTAACAGACTCAGGTGGAAGACAGCACGTGGCAGCTGCAGGAGGGAAGGTGTCACTTATGGAGCCGTCACTATGTGTTTTACACACATCGCCTTGACTAACCCACCTATTATCCCACACCCCTAAACAGATGAGGAAATAGAAGTATAAGAGGAACAGAGAGTGCAAACATCTGGCCCAAAGTCACCAGTTTACTCTTAATCTCCCTGCTCTACTGACTGTCTCCCAGTACTGAATTTAAGAAAGATTTGACTAGAATCTTAATTCACATAAACACACCCTACGGCACTGGGGTAACTGAGGTCTGATGCAGACCGAATAAACATAAACTGTTAATGACCTACTACATCAACAAAAATATACATCAGGTGCCTACAGTAAACAAGACATAGTGAGAGATTTAAGAACAATAGCAACAGTTTATTGAGCTCTTACTCAAGCTTACAACTCAAAGCTGCAAGCGCTTTTACATTTTTGACTTCGTTGTATCTTCACAATAACAGGCCAGGTAGGTACTCTAATCCCCATTCCCACAGGAGCAGTGAGACCTAAGGGTGGGATGGACGCTGCTCCTAAGAGGCAGAACTTGGAATGGAATCACTGTGACTCTAGAATCCAAGCATCCGCTTCAGGTCACTGCACCATCTTCATCGTCCCCGTGGCTGTCATGAATGCAGCCTTCAAACTTAGGGTGCACGCTCATTTGCTCAATCTGATCTTCACAGCAACCCTATGAAGTAGGCCAGAGAGATGGCAGACTTTTCTAAACGAGAAACCTGAGGCATACACCTGGTGGGCACTGCTGAATGCCCCGCCCAGCAGGGGAGATCGTCAGAAACAGAAGAGAGGCAGGAAAAACTACACAAGGGCTCTTAAAGCCCTAAAGTGGGAAAACTGCTGTTTTGTCATTTAACACACACATTTTTATTCTGTTATCATACTTGCCAGGACTTTATGGGTGGATGGTAACTATGGGCTTCCACCGATCACATTCATAGCCCACATCGCCTCTGTGGCTGGTGACAAAGACAGCAATCCCCTTCATAAATAATTCTCATTGAGCAAAGCTGCCCTAAGAGATGGCTAAAGAGAAATGCCTACAACAGCCACTTCCAAGGGCTCGTCTACCAATTTTTTTTTCCCTCTGGTCCAGAGAAAGCGATAGTCAGACTCATCTTTTACATGGTAAGTCACTCACATTATTACATTTCATATTCACCAGATCCATTTATAAAGGAGTGAACTGACACTCAGAGAGGTTAAGTGACCTAGCCAAGGTCATGCTGCTAGGAAGTGGCAGATCTGGCATGAGAATCCAGGTCTCCTGCTGGCTAGGCCAGGGTTCTGTCCAAAGGTGCATCAGGTCTGAGACATCTCAGCCCCGGGGGGTGATAAAACCTTTCTACATGTACGTAAAGGCGTAAAAGACTGGCAGGCCAAGGGCTGTCATGGAGCAGAAAAAACTGGCAATTCCTGTAACTTTGGCTTTAGAAGGATCGTTAAGAGTCATCCAATTTACCACTTATATAGATGGTTAAACTGAGGACCAGCCAAAAGTTACACAGCCAGAAGTAACAGTTCAGGACCAGGATCCAGATCTCTGCCAACCTCATCATTCAACTGAGTTTAAAGAGCAATTTGCAGAAGCTACTATGGAAGGTGACAGAACAAATACTCTTAGCAGGATCAGGCCATGCACAAAAGATAAGGTGTAGTCTTTTTCCTTGAGGAGTTTATAGTCGAGCTAGAAAAACAGGCATGTACACAGGAAAATAGAATTAATAAAACATCAGTAAAGGCAGCAGCTACATCAAGAATTTAAAGCAAGCAGACAGGAGCAGAACTGGGTGTGCTAGAAAGCTTCCTAAATTGGGGTAAGTAACGCTGGGCTTTGAAGCATGCATAGGAGCCCAACAGATGGAAAGGAATAGGTATGTCAGTCCAGTAAAAGGTTCAACTTAAACTTTTTATTTTGCGGGAGATGAAGCCAAACTGCAGATGAAGTCCAGACTCTGGGGACTGGGGAGCCTCTCAATGCCAGGCTAGAGCTTTTGGGTTCAGGCCTGGAATGGAATCATAGGTCTTCAAACTTATTCAGCAGCAGAGAACCTGGAAACCTCTGAGTTCTTTGTGGAACTCCACGAAGATGATGCTTCACTCCAGGGCAGTGACAGTGTCAGAAAACAGGGCTTTCACTCCGCATCTGCAGTATAAAACCACAACCACAACCGTGCATGTCTTTGAAAGGAAGTCCTCGAGTCAGACAAAATGCATCTTCTCCAAATAGTTCCATTAACAGTCATGCGTCGCTGGTTTCTTTGCTCTGTCCCCTGGAAGTCTGTGTACGGGCAGACAAGCACAGGTACCATTGTTTTTCCTTAAGTATAGAAAAAGAAAACTGTAAAAAGGAGAACGTTCTGAAAATGTACTTCATTTTCTCAGAGTAGGAAGAGGAAGGCTTGTCATTTCAGAGGCCCAAGGCGATGCTGCACAGAGCAGCAACCTGCCAGGGCCTCCGTTTCCCCGTCTGACACGAGGGGCTGGAGTTGGGCACATCACCTGAAGCCAGATTGTAGACATGTCTGGCCAGTCTGGTCATCTTCACATTTGCTGGGCTGTCCAATGGAAGGGACGGCGGAGCGGCCCTTCCATCCAGGCCCACAGCTCCAAGCAGCATGGAGAGCAGCTTTTAGCTGGGATCAATTCAGCAACCACGGCTTCAGAAGAGGACTGGGGTGATCATGAGATGTCAACAGACATTTTTGTGCAGGGTCCTGTGGTGAGCATGACACCCCACTGCTGGCATGACTGACATCCTTCAGAGTGCCCCAGATTCTTCTCTCCTCACCTCGGGCTCGCCATGGGCCACCTTGGGCTCCTGAGGCCTCCCTGACTTCTCACCTTCAATCTTGAAGGAAGAGGAGTACCTCTGTCCCTACGTCACCTGGCCAGGAACGGACAGCACCCAGTGCCCAGGATGTAGGCTTCTATGAGTTGGCAGGGGCACGGGACCTTTGGAGAGTCTGTGTGCCGGGTCCCCATGGCCTGGGGAAGCTGGCAGGTGACCAGGAGCCGGATGTAGTAGCCACCAAACACTGCCAGCAGCTGCTGGGCCATTTCCTGGAAGAGGCAGGGAAGCAGAATGAGGCACACACAGAGCAGCCAATGCATGTGGGGAAACCAAGATCTCCTCACCCCCCGGGCCAGCAGTGATGCTCACTAGGAAGAACCTGGCCAGGCCTCCATCTGGGGCCCTTGTTAGATGCCTGGTCTGGACTGGAACCCCAGCTCTGCAACTGATGCTGAGGGGCTCCTGCAGCCTCAGTTTCCTCATCTCCAGGGAGGGTAACCTAACTGCTGATAGGTGATAAGAATATACACAAAAAAACTATGGATCCTCCAAGTGCTAGAGAATTTAGGACTGATTTATCCCAGCCAATCACACACATACACACTCACACACTCACACACACACAGAGTTTCCAGTTTCCAATGCCTGTGAGCCTGTAAAATCCATGAGGTCAAGGAAACGCACCTGAAGAAAATCACGAGTGGGGGTGGGCGGAAACAGAATACCCCTACGACGGCATGACTCTTCAATTCATACCAGGTACCTGCTGGATTGCTTTAGGCAAGTGACCCTACCATATTAAGAGTTCGCTTACAAAAACTGGATTTATCTCAAAAAGACAAATACGGTATGATTCCACTTATATGAGGCACCTAGAGAAGTAAATTCATAGAGAGAGGAGAAAACAGTGGTTTCCAGGGGATGGGGGAGGAGGGTGAGGGAGTTGGTGTTTAATAGGTACGGCATTTCAGTTTGGGAAGGTGGAAAAGTTCTGGAGACAGATGACGCTGATGTTGCACAGCAAGGTGACTGTACTTAATGCCACTGAATCACACACTTAAAAATGGTTAAGGTGGTAAATTCTGCATTATGTATTTTACTGCAATGAGAAAAATTAAACAGTCAAAAAGAATTTTAAAAAGATTTTTAAAAATTGGACTTACACATGTTCTTACTAACACATTGGGCTCTCAAGTTCTGTTTATGGGTCTGGCAGTTGGAATTCTAGGGAAAATGCTTCCTTACATGTGGCATTGAAGGTCTTTTGTAACATGTACTTGTGTCCAGCCTGAATGTAATAAAGTAGGGTGTGGTTGGCAGCAAGCTGTTCATGTTGGTAGAGTCAGTGATTAAGAACAGGCTTTCAAATCAAAAGGCTAAGTGGAAATTTCAGCTCAGCCACCGTGTGACGGAACCTGAGCAAGTCACTTCATCTTGCTGAGCCCATTTCTTCATCAGCAAAAGAGAGGAAATCATAGCATGTATCTGGTCGGGCTGGGGTGAGGATTAAAGGAACTAATGGATAGAAAGCCTAGTACCAAGTGCTCAGTAAATCACATTAATATCATTATCATGATCATTATTTTTAAAAGGCAGGAACTCCCACCTAGCTCTGCAGCACCTGTGTTTCCTATGTGCTAGGAAATAGTTATCTTTTGTGCTAGAAAATACTGAAAACTTCAACGAACCTTACTAACTCAGGTGGGTCTTCTCGCCCATTTACTCTAAAATCAATAACCTAAGAAGCAAAGAGCTGTGACAAAAAAAACAAAAAACAAAACAAAAACAAAAACAAAAATAACCTGGCCTACTTAGAATTAGTAGGGTTGGCTTCTGCCTTTGGCTTTGCCACATTCTCCCATGCTCTGTGAACTTGGGCAAGTCATTTGACTTCTTAGGAGATATTTCATCCATCAGAGAATAAAAAATAATCCAATCCTCAGATGGTACACTAAAGAATTTTATGTGTGATTTTAAAAAGTGGTTAAAATGTGAGAGATCATTATAACTATTTCTCTATTTCTCACAGGCCCTGGTTTCCTACTGAAATACGATAACCTGGCCCATGCTGAGACTTGGGCATTGATTATATTTTTTTCCTTGCTAAGTTATAAAGGCAGCTACTTTAAAAACAGGTGCACACACTGTGAGATTTGATATTCATGGCAGGAAATTATATTACTATTGATTTGAATGAATTTGAAAAAATAATTGAAAAGACCCATCATATTTAATAGGCTATTTCACATAAACTCAGACATGTATGCCACAATAAAGTACATGACTTTATCAATCTTTTATACTCCAAAAAACAAAAAAAAAAAAAAAAAAAGAAGTCAATGGGATTCAAGTAAAGAGATTAACATATTTGTCATTTTCTCTTATAATAATTCTATTTGCAGGTCCTCCAATCCCCACCAGTGCAAAAAGGAAAGCCTAGGCTGGTTTGGACATTTAGTGCCCAAATCTGTTGGCATAAAAGAAGATGCAAGTGCTGTCCTGCACCACACCATGCCTGAGGTCGCCCTCCCTACATGTCTCCCGGACAGTGGGTCTCTCCTCACAGTGAGAGGAGGGTAGTACAAGCTGCAAACACATTGGATTTCTGGTCTACCAGCACTTGGTCACAACCAACAGATAGCTTTGCAGGACTAACAGAACTCTGGGGCTGGAGGAACTGGAAGTCAATAAAGATGCAAAAAAGATTCAAATCTCTACCTGCAATTCAAGTAGATAGATGGATTGATAAAAAGATTTAAAAATGACCCAAATATTCATCAACAAGTTCATGATTAGGTAGGCCATCTATGATCCATCAACACACAACTACACATCCAGTGGAATTACTAAAAAGAATATCCAAGGTATTTTTTTAAAGTGGGGGGTGGGGAACCAAGTGAGTAGCAAACAACTCCTAAAAACTAATTTTTAAAGTGCTGAGGTGAGACATACTGAAAACTAGTAGGCTAGATCTGTATGGTCTCTACCGACTCAGTAAAGCCATGTCCCCCAAAATTTACACCTTGAGGTCCCCACTAGGACTCTATGCAAATTGTCCATGAGAGATGGTGGCTCTGACGCCCGGGTGCCTTTACCTCTGGCTCCGCCTCAGGAACAAGCTGGTGAAGCTCAGTCTGCATGAGTGGCCTGTCTGCGTCTGCGGGATGAGGACTGCTGGGCAGGAGAGGAGTGTCCTCCAGCAGGTTCTCAGGCCCCTCAGCCTGCGGGGCGGGGCTCACCCCAGTCTCCATGACAACACAGAGCTGGCTCAATCTGCTTCTCAGCAAGGACTGCAAAAGAAACAGAGAGGGATCAAGGTTGGTGTCCCTAGTTGGGTGGCATATGGGAGGCCAAGTCACTGTCTGAATTGCAGACCCACAGAGGGCAGAGGGGCATTCTACGGAGTCAGACGCTGACCTTGGGAGACTGGAACTGAGCCGCACTGGAAATTCCCGCACTGGAAATTCAGGTAATTCCCAGAGAGCAGAGCCCTCAATAGCTTCTAAAGCACTTTTTCCTCCAAGATCTCATTGGCTCCTCAAAGCAGCCTGGGGCATGGATATCTATCTGTAGTTGCAGATGAGCAAAATGAAGCTCAAAGGCCTTACCCCAAGCCAAAGAGCAGTTAATGGGCCAAAATCAGAACTAAACCACAGTCCTGATTTCAAGACCATCTAAAGGGCTCAGGAAAAGGCTGATCTCAGAGGAGGCCAGGGCTCAGAGACAGGAAGGCTGGGCCCGAACAGTTGTCCCCGTGGCCCCCAGAGGGTGGGGACAGGACTTCTCAGAGCCTTGGTTTCCTCATGTATGAAGTCAGAGCAAGAGTTCCATGATCTCCTTCATAAATGATAGAGAGGCATTTTGAACAAGTGAAAGTCATTTAACTACATGGTATTTCCTCTACTAGCATCTTTATTATTACAATTAATTATTATTATATTATAAATAAACATATGTTTACTATAGGAACTGTGGAAAATACCAATAGTTAAAAAGGAGAACAGTTAAAGTGCATTGAGTTAAAAAGAGCTAATTCCCTAGGCAAAACAACCACTGATTTGACATGGGTGGGTTTCCTTCTAAATAACTTTTCCTTAGACATTTCCCAACATGGAGGTAATGCAACCTATACAGTTTGGTCTCCTGGTTTATTTCGTTTGTTTGTTTTTCATTTAACATATCATACCTCTTGGCTAGTCTTCATTTCTCGAACATATTCAGACAAAAACTGCACACAGTTCTCCAGGTCAAAGTAGACAAACCAGAGCTGGGGAGAAAAGAAGCTATGAGCCCTGAGGCTGAAAGCCAAACCGACCTTGAACTCTCAGTTCCTGAGATGGTCTTCTACCTCTTGCCTCCTTGCCGGAGACCTACCCTTCTTCGGACCACTGGATTTATCCTGGTCTCTAGCAGAAACATGACAGTCTGCTCTCTCCCGGGGTCCCCGTGCATGAGGAAGTCTCCTTTGTATAGCTGATAGAAAGATAGCTCTGAAGGCAAACTTGTTCTCAATGGCTACAGCCCCACCTCCCATACGTCACTAGGCTTCTGACACACCCCAAACCATCCTGGACATCATGGATCCATCCAAGGCTACCACCTTCATCTTCAGGGACCAAGTGTCCTTCGGTCTGGAACCCATCATGCAAGTGAGTGTCCTCTTCAGAGCCATCCCCCCTCACTGGTCCTAGCCAGGTCAGAGGTCATCAACCTGGTTGCTCTGCAGGGAGGGGAGGGAGTAGGGGAGAGAAGTCCTCCCTCACCATTACCTCCCCTTCCTCCACAACCTCAACAGCTCCCAGAAAGCCAGGTCAAACTTAGCCAGGCTGAAATCCTCTATGCTCACACATTATGTCATCTTGTCAGGTCCACACCTGCCACATGTCACCCAAGTTTTACAAGAAAGAGGAGAACCATGTCTCACACCTTCAACCGCTGACCACTTCCTCTGGATCCCCGAGCTCCCTCCTCCCAGTGACAGGCCCCTGAGAGCCAAGGTCACCTCCCTCTTTCCAACTAATCCTTCCCATTATCTCATCCCCAAGGAAAAAATGTTTTAATTTCTTTTTTACTTTTCATTATGAAAGTTTCCAAACAAACACAAAAGGAGAACAAATGATGTCATTAACTTCCAGCCACCCATCATCTTGGGTCAACAGTTATTCTGTCATGACTACTCTTGTTTCATCCCTACCCACTCCATTACTCACCCCAGACACCTCCATGTCCTACCCCACCCATCCGGCTGGTCTTAAAGCAAATCCAAGCTACTGTGTCACCTCGTCCCAAAAATACTACTTTGAAACTGAAAGAACCTGATTAATTTAAGATGTGTCCATTCATGAGTCATCCACTTGCCAAGTCATTCTTATGTGCCAGTCCATAACGAGGATCAGAAGACAGAGACTGAGAAGACCCCCAGATTCATGGACCCCTCAGTCTCTATGTCACACTTGAACTGCCAGTCATCTTATGATGCCATCAAGTTCACTCCCTGCTGTCAGTCAAGCTCCACTTACACTCTACGCCATCTCAGACGTGCTGGCTGGGCTTCATAAACACAGGGATCGGCGTGTGTCTATTCTCTGCTGCAGCTCCAGTACCTAGACCAGTGCCTGGCACATACTAGGCTCTCAGTAAATATTTGTAGGAAAAACAGGAGATGTGCACAAGGAAATTCTTCCCAGGCCCCAGCCACCCACCCACCCACCCCTGTGCTCCCACTAGGCAAGGGACTGTGACAAGTGAGAAGGCAGATGCAATGCTGAGAACATTTTGTAATCCCATCTGGGGAGCTCAGCCAGGACCAGGAGACCTGGGGCTCATGTAACCCAGCTGTGTCCCAGACCCACTGTGTGACCTCATACTAGTCACCTAAGATCTCCTCACTATCTTTGGGGTAAAAAAGTCAACCAAGCCAGGCAGGCAATGCCTTCAGGATCTGACCTGCCTCTCCTGGAGCCTCGCATGGGCCCTGCATGGGCCCTTCCAGGGCTGGCCCAGCGGAGGCCCATCTGTTTGCTGAGTCAATGCTGAATGGGGTGTGAGGCTTGGACAGTCTTTGAGCTTCCCCTCCAGCCCTGCCCCGGAGGTGCTAGGATGCTGGTTACCACCCAGAGAAGAGTCTCCAGGAAGGAACACTGGAACAAGGAGGAAGGAAAGGGCTGTCTACACCATCTTTTTAGCAGATTCTGGGAGACACTGTGCAGACTGGGAGAATGTGGGGTACCCATCCCCAGTATCCCAGCTCAAAAGTGGGCCCTCAAGGAGAAGCCACCCTGGGACATGGTACCTGAATCACGCTCTGGCAGCCTTCCACCGTGTCTGTCACCCCCAAGAGCACCCGATGTCGCAGTAGGGCTTCATTGGCAGCCGTCAGCCTTAGATCTGTGTTGGTGTTGGCCTGTAAGACAAAAGCCAGCCTTGTGGCCAGATGTCCACACTGCCAGGGAGCTCTTGGGCCCTGAAAGGAACCACACGCCATCCCACTGCTAGACGCCATGGGACAATCTTCTTCTTCAAGACACATCCATTTTCTCCCCTATGAAATGGGACTGTGGAATTGCTGAGACAATAAATTCCATAGTGTCAGACAGCATTGGGTTGAAGCCCAACTCTGCTACTTCCCGCCAGCGTGGCCCTGGACAAGCTATGTGCCTTCCCTCAGTCTTGCCGTCTTCAATTGTACAATAAGGATAGAGTGTCTGCCTCCTAAGAATAGAGTGTCTGCCTCCTAAGAACGTGGGGACTTAACTGAGTTTGTGTGTGTAAAGCACTCAGGCCAGTGCCTGGAACACAGTCAGCTGCGATAGGCATCTGAGGGGCAGGGGGTGGAAGGCAGAAGGGGGGAGATGGGGGTGGGTGAGCATGTGCACCTACTCTGTCTATAAGGCACCTACTTTCCAAAGTACCCAGCATAGTGCCGGGCCCCTCAGCGGGGCTGGGGGGGTAGTGCACATTATGACTCTTTCTCCTTCTTTTCCCACCCAAACGAATGTTGTTGCAGATTCAGTTGACAAAATAGATGCTAAGCAGGCCAGGGAGAAGGGAGAAGAAGGGTGTCAGGGCCCAAAGTGGTGCTATGGGAAAGAGACCCCCCCTCCAAGGGCTTTCAGATGCAATTAGAGAGCAGTTCACTCAAGGTCAATGGTTTCCAAAACATCAGAACCCCTGTAGGGAGCTTTTGGAAATGTAAGAAGACCCTTTCAATTGTCATAGGGATGGATCTGGCAAAGCTGGCACTTAGGGACAAGGGTCAGGGATGATAAGCACATACTTTTTAGTGACGTCCATGATCCATGAGAGACAATCCCACACATGGAAGAACTGTCTCCTAGCCAACCTGGACTAAAAACGTCCACTGAGTGAGAATGCAGGTGAAGAATCTACTTGTAATTCTCCAACTGGCCAACCTAACTCCGTAACTCCATTTTAAATGTAAACCTAAAGTGTGTTTGCTTTTAAACAGGTTTAAAATACAGTGAATTTTCCAGGAACGCCACTACTATGAAAATCAAGAGATGACTGTATTTTGTTTTGCCTGAAACATTTGCAAGGGTTGTTCACCCTTTTAGAAGCCTGTATCACCAAGAGTTCAAATTCTGTCTCTGTCTCTTAGTACCTGCATGATTTTGGGTAAAGTACTCACTATCTCTCTGCCTCCCACCTCCTCAGCTCCAAATTAGAGATACTAACACCCCCTTATAAAAAAGCTTATAAGGATGAAATGAGTTCATCCACTGAGAACACTTGAAATAATAAACACTCAATACATGTCAGGTAATGATATCATTACAATGATGATATTGAACTGAAACTCAGTGCTTTCCACTGTACCATACTGGCCACACACAAATATTTTTAGAATTTCCCACATGCCTTAGCAACGTGCTTTACTCTGTAGGGGACACAAGACAGGGCTTTGCCTGCCTTCACAAACCTTCCCACTTTGAGAAAGGCTATTACTGCCCCAAACAAGGGGAAAACAAAGCACTGGATGCAAAGTGCTAAGGCTCTGAAGGATGCTACATGATGCAGGCAGGACACCAATAGTAAGAGTGACAATGGCCAGGAAGGGGGATATGCATGGTCCTGACTGACACGGGATCCAAGGAGGAAGAAGTCCCTGAGCTGAGGCAAGACCTGAGGTGACCAAGGACTAGTTACTTAACCTCTCTGAGCTTTTTCCTTCACTGGCCAACAGAGTCAATAATCATAAGAGTAACATTTATTGAGTGTTGACCTTATACCAGGTACGATTATAAGCACTGGGCATTTATTAAGTCATTTAATTCTTCAAACAACCTGGGGGAGGGGGCACTACAATTATTAATTATCCCATTTTACAGGTGAGGAAACTAAGACCTTGGGAGGTAAAGTAATAATTTACCCCAGATTGCAGAGCTAGCAAACGGCAGAGGTATCCTGCCTCCTTGTCAGGCTGTTGTTGGGCATAGATATCAGGTTCCAAAGACAGAGCACACAGCAGATGCTCATTTAATGGCAGTCATTACTAGGAAGGAAAGGACCTTGGGGGGATTCCCTGAATGAGCAAACAGCGATGGCAGGAGTGCCACTGGGGACCCGGGGCCTCCGTGCTGCACATGCATGGGTGAAGACACAAGGTCTTGTTCATCTCTGTGCCCTGTGCCTGGCACATTATCTGGCACTTGCAGGGTCTTCACAGATACCAGCTGAACAAGGACGGAGGCAGGAAAAGGAGGCAGCCACAGTAGGTGTTCCCTGAACTGCATTAATGACATCGGCATCCTTGACACACTTGCCAGGTGCCACATATTTTGCTTGCTCCTGCTAAAGCAGGAAATAGTTTTCTTTTTCCCCTGCCCCAAGAGAAGTTTCTTGCTGCAGGAACAGCCAGTTCATTTATTTTTTACAGGCCAACCACGAAAGCTTCAACAAAACCCAAAAGACCATTATTTTGTCAGCTTTGTTGCAAAGCCAAACAAAGATCTTTCCAGAATTATTAAACCATAAAGTTCCTATTTGTCCTCATGTGCATAGGCACTAAATGGAACTCATACCCCAAATCCCTGCAACATTTCCCAATACCCTACCCTCTGCTCCTGGGTCACGCAAAAGCAAAGTGTTTGCTAAAGATTTCAAAGTCCAGCTCTGCGCCAGGTGCTGGGGAGCTTCGTAAGCACAGGAAAGATGGCAGAGGTATGGTAGGCAGAATAATGCACCCCCCGGCCAAAACCCTAAGTCCTATTCCCTAGGACCCGGGAATAGGTTACATTACATGGCAAAGAGGAATAAAGGCTGTAGATGGAATTAATGTTGTCAATTATCTGGCCTTAACATAAGGAGATTGTCCCAGATTATCCAGGCGGTCCAGTGTAATTACAAGGGGCCTTAAAAATAGAAGAGGGAGGCAGAAAACTCAGAGTCAAAGATGCGAGAAGGACTCGATCTGCCAGGAGTAGATTTGAAGATGGAGGAAGGGGACATGAGCCAAGGAATGCAGGTGGCCTCCAGGAAAAGGCAAGGATACAGAGTCTCCCCTAGAGGCTCCGGAGAGCATTAATTTGTTTTGTTCTAAGTTACTACGCTTATGGCCATTTGCTACAGCACCCATGAAATACCAAGAGAGCCGGGTATTAACTGAGTACATAGCTTGGAGTCTAAGTGTCCTGGCCTCAAATTCCAGCTCTGCCATCTATTACCAGCATGGCCTTGGACTACTCCTTGAGGCTTTCAGAACCTCACGTTCCTCATCTGTAAAATGAGCATGAAAGACTACCCAGAAATTTATTGGATGGGTTTAAATGAGTTAATGTGTGTAAAGCATTCAACAGATGATCAACCCCATATGAAGGGCCCAATAAGTAACAAAAGACCAATGTTAAAGTAGCAGAATACAATTAGTGAACCACACATAAGCCGAGAGGTATCAATCTCCTTTGTGAATAAGATCGGGAATCAGAGGGCTCTGGCTCCAAACCCCAGCTCTGCCACTCACAGTGGTATCAAGCCAAGTTACCTAACTCACTGACCACCCTCTCACTGCCTCAGAGGTCACAGTGCTGGAGTTAAATGAGACAGAACTGTCAACAGAGCCCACAAGGCCAGCACCCACCCACCTTCCTCAACCCTCAGCCCCAGGCACCTTGCACTCGGCGACCCCTCCTGGCTCGGAGCTCTCCCAAGCAGCCAGGGGCAGAGGCGTGTGGGAGGGCTCAGTAATCACTGAGAGCCCTACACGTCCTGCCTTTCAGGGCCTTCCTCCCACCGCCCAGACACTTTCAAAACCCAGCCTGCATCCAGAAAAACAACCCCCAGGGATTAGATAGGAAAGACAGAGAGGATTTAATCACACGTGTGATCTAATTTCTTTCAGTCACTGGGCACGTAGGCCACTGTGAATTTCCAAGGTTGGAGCAATTCACTGAAGCAGGTGAAAGAGAAAACTCTTAACTTGGGATCCTCCTGCCCACAGAGCCCTTCCGCAGGGAGTGTGCCTGGAGTTGTGGGACATCTCACCTTCCTCTGGTGTCTCTCGAAGATGAGCATGAGAGTCAGGGTCAGGCTCATCGCGGCCAGGGTCACGAGCAGCACGCCCACCCAGTGGTTCCCCAGGGCAAACAGCTGGCTGGTGGAGTAGATGTTGGCCCACACCACCACGTAGAACACCTGCGAGAAGCCGGGCCAAGAGCAAGGTCAGGAATGCCAGTCCTCGGGCAAAGCAGCTCCAGCCAAGGGGACACCCTTGGACACTTATGACATCTCCTTGGATTCACACAGCTCACAGGGACTATGAGAACAAGCCCTTGTTTCTTGACCATAAGTGAAGGTAGAGAAACAGAGTTAGAAGAGTCATTCCAAATCCCGGCTTTCCCTGGTTTTAAATAAAACAGAAAAGGGCAGTGGGCTTTGGAGCGAGAGAAATTTGAGTCAGAAACCCATACTGATCCTTTAACGGCTATACGGCCTGGACAAGTTATAACAACTCTCTGAGCCTCAGCTTCCTCATCTGAAAAATGGGGATGATTCATACTTCACAGGACTGACATAGGGATTAAAAAGATAACATATGTTAACAGTCCAGTACTTAATAGAAAATTAACAAAAGCCAGCTGCCATCCTTTTCCCTCCCAGAGAAGCAGGACGTAGGGGTTAGGAGTGCTAGCCAACCATTTATCCATAGAGGAGCAGCAAGTCACGGTGGTTAAGGGTGGGTAAACCAGATCGCCTGGGTTCAAAGACTGGCTCTGCCATGCATATGTATGCATGTGTGTGCATGTACAAGTATATTTGTAGGTGTATATGTTTATATGTATCTGTAGACACATCTACATACACACATACACACGGTTAGCGCTAACATGGACTCATCTGTTGAACAAATGGGGAAACCAAGTCCCAGAGAGGAGAAAAGTCTTGACCAAAGCCAGACACTGAGTCCAGAGCCTCAGTGATGGGTCTGTAGGTCCCCAGTCTCAAGCTCTGCCCTTAGTTAACCCTGCCTCCCATCCCTTATGTGGGGACCTGGCTACAACCCTCTGCCATAAATTCCCTCTTATACCAAAAGTAGGCCCATGTGGGCTGCCTCCCCCAGGCAGCTGGGTCCCCAGCCCCCAGGCGCCTTTCCCCCACCAACAGGCTTCAGCACAGGACGCTGAACTCAGCGGTGCCACAGGGGCCCGCCTCCCTCCTTACCACAGCAAAGGCCAGCCGCATGGGCCTGGAGTTGTAGATGATATATCTTCTCACTTGGGGCTCCAAGAGGGCGCCCTCAGCCAAGCTCCTGTACTGGTCAGCCGGGACCTGCTTGGCCACCCAAGAGAAAAAGATCAGCCCCAGAGAACCCGTCCCCCGCTCCTGCCCGCCAGCAAGCATGTCATTTCCCATTCACATGACTATCACGTGGGAGGGGGATCCAGCCCTCTCTGGGCTGGACCAGAAGGCGGGATGAGGAGCTCAGAGGATGATGGCAATTCCAGGGTGCGGCTCCCAGCTCCGGGAAGGCCAGGCATCACGGGGGAGGTGGGAGCTCAAGAGGAGGACATCCCACAGGGGGATCCCTGCAGCCCAAGGTTCAGTCCCCCACGGCAGACCCAGGGGAGCCTTAATGGTGACGGCACAGGCCCAGAGTCAGCCTGCCCTGGGTGCAAAGCTTGGCCCTGCCACTTGTGTGCTGTGTGACCTGGAGAAAGTAACTCCCCTTCTCTGAACCTCCAACTCCTGCTCTGTAGAACGAGGATACTAAGAGTACCCACTTTCTAGGGGTGGTGTGCCATTAATAAGATAAAATATATACAATTCTTACATATGCATTATACAGTAAGTATATGTATAATATGTATGTACATATTACCTGGACATTTTTGGGGGCCTTGGTTCTGCCTTTCACAGTCAGTTATGTCTTATCTGGATAGATGTGTGTCTCTAAGTATATGCTATATATGCATACTGGCCCAGTGCTGGGTCCATAATGAACCCTTGATACACAAGTGCTATTACCAATACTGCAATATCAGGTAAATACTAATACAGTCCAAAGTACTGAAAACTCACATCTTCCTGCCCAAACAAAAATGCTGTAGTGCAAAAATGCCTGATGACCATGGATTGCTTAAGAAATTAGAATTTAACCATGAAAGATAAACAGCAGAACAGTATGTAAAGGTTCATGGGTTAACAAAACCCCATCTAAAGATAACTCTTTAAAAAAAATGTTCTTCTTCTGGCTGGTGTGGCTCAGTGGATTGAGCACAAGCCTGTGAACCAAAGGGTCGCCAGTTCGATTCCCAGTCAGGGTACATGCCTGGGTTGCAGGCCAGGTCTCCAGTGGGGGAGGAGGGTGTGCATGAGAAACAACCACACATTGATGTTTCTCTCCCCATCTTTCTTTTTTCCCTTCCCCTCTTTCTAAAAATAAATAAATAAAAATAAAATCTTTTTAAAAAGTAAAAATAAAAAAACTGTTCTTCTAAACGAAGGATGAAAGGAAGTGTGGGAAGATAAACAAGCTGTTGTGCTGATGTGAGCTTAGTACTATCAATTCGGAGCACTCCCTTGTAATGGTGATAAAATGCTGTTTTAAACGATAATGCGATTCAGCTTAAAGAAGTAAACTCTCAGACCTGCAGGGGAAAATGAGCTGTGCGTCTCCCCCATCCACAGTTAATCCTCTCTGAGAAGTGCAGGGGCAAGAAAACCACAACTGTGGGTACTTACTGACAACAGCAATAGCTACAATTTATTGAACATTTACTAAGTGCCAGAGACAGTGCAAGGGTTCCTCGGGCATTGTTTCACTTAATCTTCACAAAAACCCTAGGTAATGGTACTAATATTGCCCTTATCATTATCAGCCAATGAATCCATATAACTTTTCCTCTCCTGAAATGCACTTCCTCCTGCCTACCCAGCCAAATTCCTGTTTTTCCTCAAGATCCCAGATGAAGTATCTGCTCCTCTGTGAAGCTTTCATAATGACTGCCTGCACCCCAAGCAGGTTTATCATTTTCTCAGCGAAGGTCTTCCATGTCTTACACAGTCCTCTGCTGTGGCTTTTACATCACACCGTCCGATTCATCCGGCATATGTCCATCTCCCCTACTAGGCTTGGGGAGCCATGTGAGCACAGGCACCTATTCACCTCTACAGTGTTAGTGCCCAGCTAAGAGCCTGGCACAAAGTGGGCACCCAAATCGCACATCTGTTAAGTGAAAGATTGGGGAAGGGAGGAAAGTTCTAATACATCTTCTTTTTCTCGTACCCTAGCAAGCGTATAGTGTTTAAGAAATATTGTGTGAACAGCTGGATGAAAGGAAAGAAGGACACGCGGGTGGGTGGACAGGTGGAAAAACGGTAAGAACTTCATAAAACCAGCACTCACCTGGATGCCCCAGGTCTGCAGCTGCTCTTCTGCAGCTCCCAGGTCGAAGGAGATGGGTGCGCAAGTATTGTCAATCCGGAGAACTGTGAGGACCTGGCCATTGCGGAGCTCTGAAAGCAGACAGAAGCGCCATCTGGCTGAGCAGGAACTACTACTTTGGATGGGCCCAGAGCCCAATGGCATCGCCCCAAGAGCTCGGGGCTGGAACTCCCTCCAGCCCAGGGAGGAGGGCTGGCAGAACGATGCCAAACCCTCCTTCAGATCTGAGTAGAGGGACTGGACAAAAACACAAGCCAGTTAGTCTGAGGTTCAAGCTGTAACTCTGCCTCTCGCTACCAGGTAACCTTGGAGAAGCAACTAAATCCTGGGCCATCCACTTAGAGGAGGATCATATCCCCTGCAGAGGACTTTTCAAATCATGAAACTAATGGAAATAAAGTGCTTGGCCAAAAATGGTCACTATTCTATTTTTTTCTTTCCTTTTTTTAAAAAAAAGATTTTATTTATTTTTAGACAGAAGGGAAGGGAGGGAGAGAGGGAGAGAAACATCAATGTGTGGTTGCCTCTCGTGTGCCCCCTACTAGGCACCTGGCCCGCAACCTAGGCATGTGTCCTGACTAGGAATCGAACCAGCGACCTTTTGGTTTGCAGGCCGGTGCTCAATCCACTGAGCCACACCAGCCAGAGCAATATTCTTGTCATAACTTAAAAGCAAGCATGTCAGAAGTGAAAAGTTACAACAAAGCAACGCTGATTCGGCTGTACCATTGACCAGCCCTTGAATGACACGGGGTTAGGAGCATCTACTTCTCTCCTACTCCTCCCCACACATTTGAAAACCCAAGTATAATTTTTGAATCCCCCAAAACGTAAGTTGTCCTTTGGTATCCATGGGGCATTGGTTCCAGGGCCCATCAGAGATACCAAAATCCGCAGATGCTCAAGTCTCTTATATAAAATGGCATAGATCAATGTATACAGTCAGCCCTTCACATCTGCAGTCTCCCAACCATGCACTGAAAATAGTACAGGTATTTATTGAGAAAAATCAGCATGTTAAGTGGGTTCACACAGTTCAAAGGCATGTTGTTCAAGGGTCAACTGCATGTGTTTTTACCCTCCCACACCAGAAAGGATTCATAAAAATAAAATTTGAAAAGATAAAATTAGATTGATACCATTATCATGGAAAAGGAAGCAGAGCCTCTGAAAGACAAACAAAGGAACATGAACAATGTCACCAAAGGAGATGAAAATAAGAAAGGGAAGAAGCACCCTGACTCATGTATGGCTCAGTAGGCTGGTGTCATCCCACAAAAGCAGAACATAGTTGGTTCAATTCCCGGTCAGGGCACACGTCCAGACTGCGGGTTCAGTTCCCCGTTGGGGCACATACGAGAGGCTACTGATCACTGTTTCTCTCTCACATCCATGTTTCTCTCCCTCTCTCCCTCCTTGTCCCCCTCTCTAAAAATAAATGAATGAATAAATAAATTTTTTTAAAAAGACAAGAAAAGGTATACACACAATGTAGGCACTGATACCGGGTGGAGTCAGACTAGCTCTCCACCTCACAGCACCGAATAGAAAGCCCACATAGGTTTGGGCTTCACACATGGAGAATGCGAACCCCTCTCCCAGCCAGCTCTTTGCACACTGAGCAAAGTGTTTGCCTGAGCAATGCAAAGACTCTCCACGGTTTCTTTGTTTGCCTTCCAAACCATGAGTTCCTGGATTCTTGGCAATAACCTTTCATATGTTCCTTAAAGTGAGATCAGCAAGTCCTCCACTTAGATGTACTTGTTTTTACACCTAGATTAGGGGAAAAGATCTGAAAAGCTACCTGTGTGTGCGTGTGTAGGGGGAAGCAATTTCCTACAAAGAAGTAAGAACTGGCTTGCCAAAAATCAGTGGAGTAATGCGTTCAAAGTTCTGAAGGAAAAGTATTTCAATCCGTTTCATCCTATTGTTTGTGTGTGTATGTGTACACGTAAATTGCTTTCTTATAACAGTAATAAAAAAAAACCCTTGTTTTTAAGTAGTCAAGTCGCAAGTCATGTAAGGAACCAGCCCCATTTCTATTAAGCATCTATTATGGGCCAACCACAGCCGTGGTTCAGGTCCCAACCCCCGCCCCTGCATTGGCTCCCACTCCCACACCTGCGTCTATCACTCCAGCATCAACAGCATCTTCTGAGCCTGTACCTGCTAGTGCAACAGAACAGGAGAACCCTGCAGAAAAGCCAGCAGAAACACCAGTGGCTACTAGCCCGACATCAACTGACAGGACATCAGGAGATTCTTGTTAGTCAAACCTTTTTGAAGATGCAACCAGTGCGCTTGTGACAGGTCAGTCTTATGAGAATATGGTAACTGAGATCTTGTCACTGGGCTACGAACCAGAGCAAGTCATTGCAGCCCTGAGAGCCAGTTTCAACAACCCTGACAGAGTAGTTGGGTATCTTTTAATGGACTCTCCAGAGGCAGAGAAAGTTGGCCTGTGGTTGACCCTCCTCCAGCTTCTAGTACTGGGACTCCTCAGTCTTCTGTGGCTGCAGCCACAGCAACCATGAAAGCAACGAGTGCAAGAACAAGTTCTGGAGGACACCCCCCTTGAATTTTTATGAAATCAGCCTCTATTTCAACAGATGAGACCAATTATTCAACAGAATCTTCCCTGCTTCCAGCACTGCTGCAGGTAGGTCAAGAAAGTTACTGCAGCAAATTAGCCAACACCAAGGGCATTGGACTCTGATGTTAAGCGAACCAGTTCAAGAAGCTGGTGGTCAAGGAGGGATGGAGGTGGCAGTGGGAGAACTGCAGAAGCTGGAGGTGGTTGTATGAACTACATTCAACACCTCAGGAAAAAAGAAGCTACAGAAAGGCACATTTGTGTCTTTGAATCTAAAGCGTGTGTCTTGCGCTGGCCTGGCTGGTGTAGCTCAGCTGGTTGAGCGTCGTCCTGTAACTAAAAGGTTGTGAGTTTGATCCCTGGTCCCAGTCCCGATTCCGGGTGCGTATGGGGAGACAACCAATCGGTGTTTCTCTCTGGCATCAATGCTTTCTCTCCCTTCCTCTCTCTCTAAAAACAATGAAAAAAAAAATGTCCTTGGGTGAGGGTAAAAAAATAAAGTGTGTGTCTCGTAGAAGTATATAGTTGGATCATGCCCCTTCTACCTTTTACTTTAGCTAGCCCAGGTTTAATCTGGACAAGACCCAGTAAAAGGCATTAGGATGTCCTGAAGGACGTGTGATACAAGCACATTTTGCTTAAGAGAAGAATGAGAACCTGGCTGCCAATTTTCCTCTACAGCAAAACTTTGATGAAGATTGAAAGGGACTTTTGTTTTAATCTCACACTTCACGTTGAGACAAGATAGTAAGACGCTGGGAAAATTCCTGGGCAAGTGGAATGGGGAAGCTGAGACAAGAAAATTAAACAGGGTCAAACAAGTTTGAGCAACTTACAGCCAGCTGATGAATCGTAAGAAGTTATCTCCCCTAAGCAAGGACACTTGAGAGCAAATGGTTTATACCTCTCCTCCCTAACCAGAGAATACATAGCTTAAATCTCCGTGGTCTGGGAGATAGAGAACAGAGACCCAATTAATGTCATTTGTGCCAGCTAAACCCAAGGACAAATGAAGTCAGGGGAACAAATAACAAAAACCCCATTAAAAGCCAGACAGACCCAAGATAAAAGTAAAACACTATAGTAGACCAAAGAATATTCCCAAAACTCCCTTATGTACTCATTTTAACACATCAGCATATTAAAACAGGATGTGGAAAACTGATGCACATTCTGCTGAAACCCTCCCCTAAGATTTTCACTCACAAAAAAAAAAAAGAAGAAGAAGAAGAAGAAGAAGATAAAAAGCCCTCAGGACAAAGAATCAGTGCAGATAAGCTCACTCTAGAGCACACCCATGCCCCTTCCCGGGCACGAACTTTTTACTTCCTCCTAAACTCTAAGGGCCTCAAGGAGGCTTGCAGTCGGGGGAGCAGCGGGCAGCAGCGGCTCAACCTGGGCTTACACCTTGATCCTGTCTCCAGGGTCCCCTTTTCTCTGACTTCCAGGTGAGCTAACAGCAGCCCCACCTTAGCTCACTCCCTTCCTATAACATTTCTAGACGGTCAAAGCAGAGCACCGCCTAGCCTCTCTCTATCCTGTTGTTCCTTCCACCCTGAGTTTCACTGCCCCCAGCTTTAATAAATGTATTCTCAAAATCACCTGGACTCTTGATGTGACATCCTTCCAACAAGAAGTCAAGAACCCACGCACTGCAGGCCAGCCTGAGACAGACCCACTCCGGGCCAGTGCCTGTCTGGTAGCAACACCAGTGCATTATACTAACTTGTTCACTGGTTTGTCTTGGGATGACTTGGGCTCATATCCACAATACTTGGTATAAGGTAGGAGACTGTTGGGGGTGGGAAGGGAGGGATCTAGGGTACAGCGCAGAGATAAATACAGTGCATGTCTGCTTCAATTAGCAGGTGCTGCAGACCCACACAGCGTATAAAATGTACAACCAGAAACCAGCTTTTGCACGTCTTTATTCCTTGTATTAAAAGATAGGTAACTTCTAGGTTTCACTCTTTTTATTGTTTTAGATCCAGAAATTTGGTATAATGTCCTGCTTAATATTTTTTTGGCCCTAATTAATATTTCTTTGCCTTAACATTGATTTCAGAAAGAATCTCTGCTACCAAGAATCTACAGTCTCTATTTCATGGCAACACTGGCACACTGGATGGCTTCATGAAATTGAAAAAAATTTTGGAACTATAAACAAAAATGCCTAATTATTGATGGTTACTGTTGCTGCTTCAAATAAGTATAAAATGAATCTCAAGAATACTCATTCTTTCATGTTAAATACATGGGATGGGAGGAAAGAGGGGAAGCTTTTCTTTTTTTTTTTTCTTTTTTTTCTTTTGTTGTTCAGTTTAAGCTTTAATACTGGTGAAAGGCATGTGTAGTTCATATAAACCATACTTATGTGAACAACAGTGGATGCTTCAGATAAGTGACCACTTTAATATACATGTCTTATGGTCCATGAGAAAAGAGAAAGAACAATGTATCAGTTTTGCTACATTTTAATGGTAGGTTTTTTGAAGAATAAAACTTTTTAGGTCTTGTCAGCAACGTCAAACAAAAGGTACTGAGTACTCCACAGGGTACAGAGCGCAGCCAGGCACCTCAGAGACTTTATGTGACACAGAGGAAATGTGGTTCTCACCCCTCGAGGAGCTTCCAGTTGGTAGGTGACAACTCACAGCCTGAGCTGAGTGAACAACAAAGTGATTTAAGGCAGTTCCTCAGGGGAAGCTTTTCTTAAAGTGAAAATAATTACTACTATTTTAAAATCTCTTGATCATTGAATACAAGACCCTCTAACATAACTTGAGAAGTGTTACAAGTATAGGCAGAATTATTTTCCTATTTTACTTCTTTTTTTTTTTTTTTTGGTTTGTTTTGGTAGGTGTCTAATTACTGTTTACTTCCTTGTTACATTGCAGTAAAAGTTTTAAAACTACCACTGCATGTTTGCTTTTGATGTATCCCTTTGTGAAATCAGCACTTTGGCCGGGACAGCATTCACATCCCTTCTCTCCCCTTCCCTCTGCCAGAAGCTTATTTGTCACCAGGTCGTGAGTTCAAATTGCTGCCTTTTTTAGAATACACAAGCTGCCGGATTCAGTCCAAAAGTAATACAGATGTTCCAAAACAGGGTTTCTGATATCTGTAAACATTTTTCCCTTATTAGATAAGAATGTATAAACATCAAAGGCATTAGAACTATACTGCCTTCAAACAGAGAAGGTGGTCAGAGCTATATTCCAGCATCTTTTATTGCACTGGAAAGACTGATGAAATTTCTTGGAAAGGTTAGGGGATGTGGCTAGAAAAGTACTTCGGAAAATATACAATTAAGATATCTCGTGGCATGTTAAAAGAAAAATCTTAAAAATAAATAAATAAGATCTTCTTTGGATGCCACGTCGAAGAATGGCTGAAAGAGGCAAGATGGGTAGGAGATCAGACAGGAAGCTATAGCAGGAATCCAAGCGGAGGGTGATGGTGGCTTGATGTACGGAACAGAGGGAATGGGTAGAAAGGACAGACACTGGCCTGGAAACAAATCCCAAAATGCCCACCCTCATCTAGAGGCACTTCTGTGCCCCTCCACTGCCTTCCCTCCATACTGTGTGTGTTCAGCTCAGGGTCCTGGGAGAAGCAGCAGGGAAAGAAGTTCAAGGTCACCTTACCTTGCCCCCAGCCAGGAGGGCTCCCCACAGGCAGGGCGTTCCAGCCAGGCGAGGAGGTGGGCAAGGGGCCGGCCGCCCTGCCGGGGTCCATCTGTGGTTCACAGGCCATAGCAGAGAACCAGCTGGGTATCTACTTCCCCTTCTCAGGGTTCTGGTTCACTCTGGAACAGCCAGCACAGCTTCACTTGCCTTCAGAAAACAGCAAAGAAATAACTTCAGGCCTGGGAGAGCCAACTGGAGTCTTTCCACTGACTTCAGTCTTTCTGGTCACACAAAGGAACATTCTCAGAGGGAGTGAGGAGGAACTAAAACCCTCCCAGGCCTTAACTGAGAACCTCCTTTCTGGTCTTGGGCCTTCTCCAGCTCAGACACATCCAGGAACCCCCAGGGAACCCAGGAGTTGAAGGGGCCCCACTCCTAGGTATGTGGGATTTCCATTCTTTTACTAAGGGCGGACAAGTACATTCATCATGGGGAAGGCTTGTTTATACAAAGGATCTCAAATAGTTCCCCTGAAGATATTGTGAAATATAAATGATAAAGAAAATCAGGGAAGTGGGAAACATTTTTTTTTTTAAGTGATAACCATGAAGAGTAAAAATACCCAGATATTCTGGCAATCAGAGTCCCTAGCAGAGGTGGTAGAGGTTTGTGTTGAAGAACCTGGACTCCAAGGCCAGACTAACCAGTTTAAATATCAGTTCAGCAACCTACAGGTGATGTAAACTTGGGCAAGTGGTTTACCCTCACAGAGCTTCAGCTTCCCTATATTTAAATAATGGGACCTTCCCCACAGAGTTGCTGCAAAGAATCAATGGAATAATACATAGAAAACAGGGGTCCCCAACCCCCAGGCCGCTGACTGGTACTGGTCTATGGCCTGTTGGGAACCCGGCTGCAAGCAAAGCTCGCCAGAGCTCCGCCTCCTGTCTCCCTACACCCTATCCACGTTGGGGAGTGAAGATCACCTGAGGTTCGCCTCCTGCCCCCCCACCTCCACCCCAGTCTTCCATGGTCCATAGTGCCAAAATGGTTGAGGACCACTGACATAAATGACAGATAGCAACATGTGGAACAAAGGTCACATGCCATAAATACTGTCTCTGGTTGTTGTGGACAGTTGCCATCCTGATCCAAGAATTTGGTTTTGAACTTCCAGGAGGTCAAAGCAAAATGACAATACTGTCACTTAAATAGTTCCTGCTATCTATAAAGAGGGGGTAAAAAACAAGAGTGAGGGGAGCAATGGGTCCTCTTGACACTTAGCTCTGAAAGAACTTGGATGTGTTTCCAAAGCCTCGGGAGCCAAGTCAGTGAAAGTACATCAGGCATGACCCTTAGCCATTCGGTCAACAAAAGCAGAAATATCCGAATGGGTATTTCCTTGATGCTCAAGTGGGGTCTCTGGTGCCATATACTCTGGGTAGAACCTGCACACCTTATTTGTGATGCCTCTACCAGGGGACTGAGAGTCACCCCTCACCGAGGAAGATCATGCCTAAATCCCTGGGATGGCACACCAGCCCTGCTAAAACAAACAAACAAACAAACAAAAACCCACTAGAGTCATCTTTTGCTGCCATAGTTCTCAATACTGGTGAAGACAGGAAGTGTCTTCTGCCTGATTCCAAGCCAGACCAAGGGCTGACCACCACTGCTCAGTTCCTCTAAAAAGGAGAACCTGACTCCCACTCCCTCACCACCTTCCATTTCTCTCGGTTCTTTAAAAAGGACCAGCTGCACAATTTGCAGGGCCCAGTGCAAAATGAAAATGTGAAGTCCCGTGTTCTAAAATGATGAGAAAGTTCAAGACGGTGACAGCAGAGCCTTAAACCAAGTGGGGGGACCTAACTAAGTGGGGAGTGCTGTGTGACTGAGCAGACTGCATGCACTTGAGCCGGCCCTGACTTTAAGCTCTGGAAGACCACGTGGGAGCCCCCCCGTGCACCCCCCCCACCAATCAACAATATACAGAAATGAGCCTTTCACTAACAGGCATCACACACCTGCCCTGTATCAGGGTCTGAGGTGACAAGGCAGCAAAATGACAGGAAAAGAGTGAGGCCTTTGGTGCCAAAGAGCCTGGATGTGAATCCTCACTCAGCCACTCCCGTGATCTGTGACGTTCACTGCCAAGGTCCTTAACTCCCTGAGCCTTGCTGTCCTCATCTGCAAAATGGGTTCAGGAAGGCATAACTGGCATAACTGCTGTGGGGAATAACAGAAGGAAGTATAAGCATGACATCCAGTACCCTGCTCACCAATCAAGCCCCTTTCCTTACAGGTTTTGCTCATTTTACAGGAGAGAAAATTGAGGGTCAAAGATGTGAAGAGACCTGCCCAAGGTAGGGTGGCTAGACACTATGGAGCCAGCAGGTCAGCCCAGGCCATCTGGCTCCCACGTCCATAACGCCCATGCCCCTGAACCTATGGACCCAGGTCTGGGTGTCTCTAAGCCTATTCCCTATGCCACTTAAAAAAAAAAAAAAAAAAAAAAGAGTCACTCCAGAGAGACTGCATTTCCCGGGTGTGATCAAGCAACACATTCTAGTCCGCACCTGAGATGCTGGGCCCTGGGAGGGCAGGGACCACCTCCGCCTCACCTGCCCAAGGCCTGCCCCACAGCAGATACTCCCAAACATTGTTATGCGTTTACCAGTCAGTCATATCACCCGTACTTCCTTCCTCTTATCTTGTACCTCCAACAGGCATGAAAGCAACAATAAATAACCCAAGGATGTCTGCCCTGCACTTGGCAAACAATGAAGCTCTTTCCTGCCTCATCTGATCACCTCTTAGGTCCATCAGGAAAATATAGTCTCTAGATCCATTTTCCACTGAAGGCTGGCTATTTAGTGCAATGGCTAAAAGTAACCTGCACAGTCCTGCACTTCCCACCTGTGTGACCTGGATGGAGCAAGTCACTTAACTTCTCTCTGCCTCTTCTTTACACGTAGAGATAATCATGGTAACTCAATTGTTGTGAGGCTTCAAGAGTTCATCCAGGTAAATTACTCAAAGCAGGGCTGAGCAAATAAGAATCACTGAAAGAATATAGCTGTTGTTATCTTTACTCCAGAGCTATTCACTAAGACACTTACAATGCCAAGCACTGTGCTTTCTCCACTATAAAACCAGAAGTAAAATCTTAAGTCCCTTTTCAGACCTCCCTGCTGGGGATCATCACCGGATGGAAAAGATAAACTCAAAGAAGGAAAAGTAAGAAACAAACAATGACCAAACAAGGCAGTGGGGGGAGTGGGGATGGGCAGCGCCTTGGGGCAGTGGGAAGGCCTGGCAAAGGCCAGAAGTGAGAGGAGGACTGCCAAGGAGGGGACAGGTACAGACCAGAGGCCAGGATGGACCTAATCAGGGCAGCCTCTTCACTCACCTTGCAGCCCCTTGTCCACCGGGAGGCTGCAGAAGGCAGGAGGGATGTTGGCAAGACTGACCAAGGGCGGACACTGCCCCATTACCTATCAGTGTGTCCTGGGCTCAGGACCCCATCCAGGAATGCACCAGTCCTATGGGGAACATGGGAGAAAGAGGCAAATGATCAAGGTGCAGGTAGAGCCAGGGATTGAGCATAGCCCTGCGGCTCCTGCAACTAACTGGTCGTCCACCCCCCAACTTCTCCAAGTTTCCTTAGTTGCCTTTGACTCTACATTTAACTGGAACTTCCAGTTATCCATCGTTTTTACCTAGGTGGCAGGTCCCTGAAAAGGCAGATGTCCTTAAGTCCTTCCAAATAAAGGTCTCTATTTCTGCAAACACTGAGTGCCCAGCCTCCCCAGTAACCAGATGACTCACTGAGATTTGGGGAAGAGAGGTCGGGGGGCAGCTGGGGAAGTGGGGGGTTGGGAGAAAATATACATCCCAGTGTTCACTAGTCAGGTTTGGTTTTTGTTAAACTGGAAAGTCCCAACAAGAAGCCCTAAGGGCCGGCCTGTCACATAAGTTTTGGGGTGAAAAAGCCTTGAGAAACAACGGGTCCAAGCTCTCCATTTTACAGATGAGGAAATTAAGACCTAGAAATGAAAGTGAACTATCCAAGGTCAAGGAGCCAATCGCGATCGGACCAGAACATAATCTGCCTCATTCAGATCAAGATGACCCACTTCACCTGGCCTTGGTCTTGGGCAGCTATGCCTTGCCACAATCACTGTCCTCCAGTCCCGCTTCGGGTCTGCTGTGTCAGGGTCCCCCCTCACCCCAAAAATCAGCCCAGCAGGCCACCGGCTCCCAGGAGCCGCCCGAGAGCAGCTCCCACATACTAGACGCGAAAGGGCCCAAATGCGTCCGGAAGAAGCTGGACGCGCCCCGCAGCGATGACCCCGGGCCAGGAAGGGACACCCAGGCGGTCTCGCAGCACCGGGCCCGCACGGCTCAAATCTGGGATCGCGACGCAGACACAGGAGCGCGCCCGCGCACACTCACCCACCCGCGCCGCCGCCCTCGTCGCCATCGCCCGGGGACGCGGGAGGTCGGGGGTGCCACCGCTGCCCCACTGCCCGGCCGCCCCACCACCTCCAACGCCACCGCCTCCCGCACCGCCGCACGCGCCCCGCCCTCCGGCCGCGCCGCGCCACGCGCCGCCCTCCTGGGTCCCGCCCCGGGGCTGGCCCCGCGCGGTCACCCTACCGGTAGGAGCCGCCTGCCGGGCTCGCCTCGGGGCCAGGAGAGAATCCTCTCCACGCCGTGAAGCCGTTTTGGGAGCGGCCTTTCATCAGCCGGGCTCTCTCCCGGGACGCCAGGAAGCGCCTCTGCGCTCGCCTACCACGTGCAGCGCTCCTGGGGCTCGCGGGGTTGGGGACGGGGGAGGGAGGGGTACCCTCCGGGACAAGTTCCGGCCTTTCTCTGAGCCTCGGTCTGCCCACGTCAGACCAGCGGCTCACCTCTGAAGTCCAGCCCACGCCTAACAGAGTCACGGGACCCTGTGGATGAGGCAATACTGAGAATCACAAATTTCTCAGGAACTTGTTTTTTTATAGAAAAATAACATGTGCATTGTATTACTGAGATCATCGGTTTGGAGACCAGGCCCCCTGAGCTCTAAGCCAGGTCTCCGCTTTTTAGATCATCTTTGGTAAACTATTTAACGCCTCTGTGCTCTGGTTTTCAGTAAAACAAAACAAAACAAAACAAAAAACAGATTATACTACTTCATGGGATTGTATAAAGCTTTAATGAGAGATAATTTGTGTGTTGACAGCTGCCAGACAGTAATAGCTAGCTGCTCACTAGACTTTGGCTGCCACCCCCACAGCCATCACTAGGTATTTCAGAGGGATCTACAGGAAAAATGGCCCCTCCCCAGGGAAAGCACCAACCTTGTCTGTTTTCCCATAGAGCACATAGGGACAGATGCGCACACGTGTGTTCATACAAAAGGGAGCCTACTCTGTTCAGCTGGGCACCCTACTTTTTCATTCAACAAAATTCTTTGGTATTCACTTCATGCCAGAACACCCGGCTCTGCCTCCCTTTCTTTTTTAAGGGGTGCATAGACCTCCATGTATTGTAGGAAGGCTCTCTGTTTCCTTTGCCCCTCTCCCCAGCAGAGGGAGGGGGTTGCCCCTCTAGCTCGCAGGCCTTGCTGGGATGGTCATAGCCGCAATGCCGCGTACAAGCCATAGCCTGCCTTTCTACAGCAGAGTTAGAATGGAGATGCATTTTTAGTTCCAACGGGTGCTGCCAACTTGCTGGGGCCCCTGAGAGCACAGGACATAGTGGGCCGCACGCTCTGCCAGAGGCACAGGAAGAGTGCTTGGGGGCAGCAAGCAGTGACGGCAGAGCCTGGACGCAGATACTGCCCAAGTGCCCTCATTCACCAGGCAAGTGAAGTTCAACAATACCTGCTAAGTGCCAGGTATTATACTGGGCAGCACCGTGCAAGATACAGCAGATCCCTATTTAGTTTGCCTATTTCCTCAAAACACTATTGGCCAGGGAGGGGGTTGGTGGTGGCAGCAAGAGACCCACGAGATGTTGGAGTTTTACTCACTGCTGAGAAGATATTAAAAGGGACCCTTTGATACTTGCAGCCCCGTCACCATCTGTCCAAATCCTGCCTCTCCAGTAAGGCCAGCCTCCTCCAGGAAGGCTGATAGCCTCTCCTGTCCCTCTGCCAGGCTGACTTCACTCTGCATTCTCACTGCTTGCCCCGCCAGCATGGGCTTACGTGTTGACACATCGGCCTCCTCTGCTAGGCAGGCACAGAAGACATGGGCCTTTGAACTGGCTGACCAGGCTCCACCACATTCTGGTGCACGAACTTGCACGGGTCGGATCACCTCTCTGAGCTTCAATTTCTTCATTTGTAAGAAAAGGAAAAGAATATCCGCTACACTGAGAGCCTGTAAGAATTAGGGAGACAATGATGTGCTTAGCAGAAAGTGCTCAGTAAAAGTGAGCTGCTCTTCTGGGGCAGCATAATGCCTTGCTGCTCTGAACTGTGGAACGTGGCGAGGCCTGGCACTGTAGCATGAGGGAGCGTGGGCTCCACGTAGAATGCAGAAAGGTAAGTGAAATCTAGTGAAAGTCCGTTGGAAAGCAGACTTCAGTAAAGCTATTTCCATAGATTCACAAGGCTCTATGTGAGGGGCCCAAGCTCCTCCTCACCACCAATCTACCCTGTAGTAATCTTTACCCACTGGCCCCCAACATGTAAAAGCCCTGAGCCCCAAGAATGCAGAACACCTCTCAGGCCTTCTTCTGCCCCATGCTCCTTCACTCCCAGTTCTCAGTGGTTGCCATCTGTCACCATCTGGAAGATAACCCCAAACTCCATCCCCACCTCGTCACGTTACTGACATTCTTAGGTCTCAGCTGAAAGACTCTTCTTCTGGGAGCCCTTTCCTGTCCTGGGCCCACGCCAGTCCCCCGTTCTCATTGTTACCCTTGCTTAACCTATGGCCACACTTAGCACATGGTATGGTCATTGCTCAGTGTCCCATTTCTCGAGAATAAACCTATGGGGCAAAGGCCTGTTTCTGCCCATGCTCACAGCTGTCCCCCAGAACCCTGTCCTCAGTATTTGTTACATGATTTGAATCAACAAATAAATAGCTATGAATGATATCATCAGGTCTCCACTATAGATAAATTCAAATAGTCATGCACGCCATATACAAGGGTGGTCTCAAAAGATTATAATGGAGGCTAGGAGTGTAATGGGCTATATCATCTAAGGTTTGTGTAAGTGCATACTATTGCACCCTATGATGCTCACACAACGAAATCACCTGATGACAAATTTCTCAGAACATATCCCCGTCACTAAGCAATGCATGATTATAATCACAAGCCCCGGCCAAAGCCACCCTTACTCAGCAGTTGCACCATCTGTCCTGCTGTGTTTATAAGGGTTACAGATCCATGTCTGAGGGCCACCTGCCAACTATCTGGCAACTTTGGATGAAGTAAGAAGGAATGAAATTCTTCCCAGCCTGGCTAAAACTTCAAGCGTGGCAGCTGATGGCGCAGGGGAGAGCCTCAGAACCGCTGGATGAGTAAAGGAAAAGCAAAGATCAAAAATGAAATCTTGTCTTTTGGAACTGGTCTGCCAGTGATGGATTCATTGACTTTCTAACTCTTAAAACACGTTGCTTGAAACGTTGCCATGGCCCAAACCAACTGAGCAAACTGCTATAGCGATTCAGGCTGGAAGTCAGAAAGAGTTATCTTTAAAACTTTTTCCAAAAGCATCCCCTGCGGAATGCTCCAGTGCTAATGGCTGCATTAAATTGATTCCAAATGCTGGAAGTCACATCGTGCAATTAGTACCCCACTACAAGATACACGCGCGAGAACTTGGGACTAAGCACACAGCTTATCCTTGTTATGAATGTGCAGGGAGTAAGACAAATCACATGCTATTTGTCAGGAAACTGGGTCAAAAACCAGAAGAAATACTCTGGATTCCCATCAGTGCGACAAATAACCCTCTGAAATGTCAAGGATCTATTTCCATACTATGCGCAGGAAGGCAAGAGCCACAGACAGGTACAAAGAGAATAAAATGGGGCAGGGCCCGAAGACAGAGCACTAACATCTGGCTGGGAGAGGAGGGAAGAGCAATTAAAAGGTAATTGAGCTTTTAACTAGAGAGCTAGACTCTCCCGTCTTTTCATCTTTAAAAACCCCACGAGACACTAGTAGACAACGCCATGATGCCTTCAGAATGACTAGCCTAGCTTCCCCCAATCTTATCTTCAACAGCTTCCCTCTGTTCTAGAATGCTGCAAGTTATTTTCTAATAGAAAAGGGGGACAGGGACTATTGTCTGTTCCCTGACCCTCCTAACTCACCGACCCCCATCAATCATCCACCCAAACACTGTGAGCTACGGCCTTGAATTCACACTTGGCCCAGGAGCTGGTCAGTGTCATTTCGAATGTTTTAAAGCCAGAGAAAATAGATGCTGACATGATCTGACAGCTTCCTCTCCCCATCTTTCAATAAAAAAATGTACCTCTCCTGCCTCTTAAGACCTGCTTACTTGTAGAGGAAGGGGTGGGAGTTGGGGAGCGGGGCTCAAACTGCCTGCCTGTGCAGAGGCTTTTTCCATCATTTCAGAGCCACCGAAATGATGTGAGATCAGCTGACAGGAGGACACTCCTGACCTGAGATCTGCCAGATTGTGCCCGAAGGAGAGAAAAAAATTTAAAAGGGTGAAAAATGTGGGGCTTGCAAGACTCATCAGAACAGGTCCTTCCCTCCGAACAGCTTTCCTTGACTTCTGGAACCGTCATTCAGTGCTCCACCCACCGGAGTCTGCGGAAAAAAGCACACGGATTTACTTTTCCAGTCCTCACGAGGGTCTGATGGACTGAATTCCAGCTGTCACGTCCTTGCTCTGAGACCTTGAACATTCTATAAGGCCTTGGGCCTCGGCCTCCCCATCTACAGAAGTGGGATCACAGCGCAGGGCTGTCAGAGATTCACATCAAGTGCCTGGCACGTGCTTGGCCTTCCTCGCTAGAAGCATGCAGAGAGTCACTGCATGGCCTCCGACAAGTTGCTTCATCTTTCAGAGCTTCAAGGTTTTTTGCTTTTTTCCCACCCAGAATGTGGAAGTGGTAAATCTTCAGGAAACTCGTGTAAAATGTTACACACAGGGTCAGATTTCTTATGCTTCTTTCAAGAACTTGAATAGCGCTGCGCCAATGGCATGAAGTAGGACAGTTTGTGTGTTTGTAATGGGCAATTTGGGGGCATCTTTCTCTCTAGACAGCAGGTTCACAGCACATGGAACTGCCAGAGGAGCGATCAGTCTAGCCATGTGGGAGGGGAAAGTTGTCACTAAGTCTGACCACCAGGCCAAATCTTGGCTGTAGCATGGCACATCTGTGGGCTGGTTCTTTAACCTCTCTGACTCGTATTCCATAACAAAAAGGTGTTGTGACGATTAGTTAATATAAATGCAAAAGTTCCCAGAACACCAGGTGGCATGGAGAAAGCTAGTTAGCCATTGTAGCAGATAACTTTGCACTCTCCAATTTCTCAGCTTCCTAAGCAGTTAAGTTGGATCACATGACCCATGCCGGTCAATAGGCTGAGGGCAAGTGTTGTGCCACTTCAGGGGTGAAGGGTGCAAGGGCTGGTGCATGTTTGCCAACTTCTTCTCCCACTTCTGCAATTTGTGGAAACCCATGGGCTATGATGGTAGAGCCACAAAGGAGGAGTTATCTGAATCACTGAGTCACCCAGCTTGTATTGAACATGGTTAAGAAATAAATCGTTTTTGTATTCAGCCACTGAGATTTCAGAGCATAGCCTATCCTGACCAATGACAGCTTTTATTGAAGATGTGGAAACCTGCAATCAAGGATGACTGGATTGGGAAAACAAGCAGCAAATTTTAGAAAATTAAGAAACATTTGCTCAGTGCCTACAGTGTCCCAGGGATTGTGGATGGTGCTTTAACTGTTGTTGCTGTTGAACAGTGGTTCTCAACTGGGGGTAGTTTGTGGCCCCAGGGGGCATCTGATAGTATCTAGAGACATTATTTGGTTGTCACAACTGAAGGGGTACTTACGGCATCTAGTGAGTAGAGGGCAGGGACCCTGCTGAACATCCCGGTAGATTAAGTGTCCAAAAAGAAACCCTCCTATTGTAGCCCAGACTATGTCCCAAGATAGTCACTGTCACCCCAGTTTATGTCCTCCCGCTGTATTCTGCACACTGAAGTATAGGCAATTGTGTGTCTTTTTTACCTGCTCAATGGTAACAAACCACACACACTGCTCTGCATGTGTTCTCTTGGGATTCATTCCCTTCACCATAACCCAGTGTACATGCCTTAGTGGTCAGAAACTCTTAGATGCTAATTCCTCCTCAGACCACAGTGGAAGCCCCTCCTCAAGGGGAGCTTTTGAACTATCTCCGTCTTGGCCCCATTCCCTGAGATGGATTCAGCTGGCCGGGCAGGGGCCTGAGCACCCACTTTTCCCCTGGGTGCAATCGAGGTTGACGACTACGGCACAAATCCCATCACCTGCGCCCTGGATCTCACGCCACCCCGAACTCTTCCAGCCTCCCCCTTATTGCCTTCCCCGTCAGCATTTACCTAATCACATTCTCCCCTCAAGCCACCTCCTCCATCAACCACTCCTGCATCTCTCCCCCTTCCTTCACAGCCGAGTGTTTCTCCACTAAACTCACTTCACATTCACTTTTAAATTTTCTGGGTTCCTCTTGCCAGTCACCAAACTCTTTGCTTTTCAGATCTTTTACTGGACTGACCCGAAATCACTTTTGGAAAAATTCCCTCTGTTGATTCTGTGACTACCAACATTTGGCTGGTTGGCTGAAAGTGACACAGTTACACAAGTTCAACTCTATACATCCATGATGCAAATACTGGTGGCAACCAGGTTAAAGACACTGGGTCTGAGCCAGTGAATGCAGGTGGCGCCTCTCTGCGGTCCTCGAGTTTGAGAACTCTGTAGCTGTGGTGGGTCGAGGCTTGGAGCTGCTACACGTACCAAGAGTAAACCCTAACAAAGCTGGGTAGAGCCTGGGACACATTAAGATGGAGATGCTTATTAGAGATCCAAGTCAAAATATCAAGTGATTTGAGAACTCTACAGTTTAGGAAAGGTAAGTTGAAAATGTAATTTTGGGTCTTTAATATAGATGTTACTTAAAACCAGAAGATGTAGATGGTCTCTCAGCAAGGAAACCAGTGTGGAGCAGTCCAGGAACAAATCCTTGGGGAAAGGGGAGGAATCAGAGAAGCAAGGTACAACATGGCCGCAGAAGCTAAGAAAGTGGTTCAAAAAGGAGCAGCCAGTCCCATCAAACAGTACTGAAGATACAGTAGGAAGAGGTCTGGACCTCTCAGGCTGGTTGTTACTGCCAACCTGGACAAGCGGTTTCAATGGAGGGCAAGTGCTGATTGGAGTGCCTTGATAGTAACACAGGAAAAGCTCATACAGAAAACTCCCTTGAAGAATTCTCCTAAAAAAGGAACAGTAACTGGAGACAGAAGTGACCTGAGATTAACCAATCCTGAGTCATATGAAATATTTTAAAGGCCATTCAAGTATCTTGCACTGCTTCAGAACAAGCAAGGAAATGGCACAATGTTCTCTTTCAACTGTTCCTAACAGAAATTACTTTGCAGCTATAAGATTTTAAACTAATAGAGAGTTATGTGGTATTCAACTCACAAGTGCTAGGGTGAAGTTCCTGTAGGTATTACACATATCATTTACCCAACCAGTAAAGAAATATGCTTGCTTAACTTGCCCAAGGCTGCCTCAGTAAAGGGTGCTCAAGAGAGAAGGCAAACTGCTGACTTACTAGTTTGCTTGCTGTTTTTCAAAAATAGTTGTTGGGTCAAGTCACAAGTGTTTCTTTCCTTCCTTCTAAGATGCAGACCAAGAATGTTTTTCTAAGTGTGTATGGGAATGTGTGTGTAATACCCATGCTAATTTAATTTCCTCAGGGAAACTGTGCGGAACATCTGGGTCAAAGCACATTTTGCATTACCAAAAAGGATGAACCAGGGAGGAAAATTGCATGACAAAGAGTCTTTACTTTTAAATGATTATCAGTACACCAAGTAATAACATGTAACAGTTCTTAAATTCTATCATCTAGTAATTTTGATTAAGAGATACTAAAAGCAGCTCCGACAATTATACTAGTACTTATTGTTCTAACCTTAGCCAGAAAAGCCTATTTTAAGGCTGGTTGCTGCTTTACACAGGTAACAAACAACTACTTACTACTTTTTCATAGATAAAGCCCCTGACCTTCAAGAAAGCTGTAGGGAAAAAAAAATATTTAATCCCTTTCTTTCTTAAAAATAAAAAAAAAAAAAAAATAAAGGGTTTCTTACTATATCTAAGAAAGAAAAAATTAGTATTGTCTCATATATATATGTTGCTTGAGCTAAAAGGCATAGGGAAAAAGATAATGTAAACCCATTAAATATCTAAGAAATATGAAGTAAAAAGATGAAGTCTTTAGATAAGCTCTAAGTTTGTATAAAGAAACTAGACTTGCTGTTCTCAAAAAGTAAAAGGACCTACTATGTAATATACAGAAATAATTTAATGCCTTTCCACAAGAATATAACTCAAGCTTTGCAAAAGCTTCCTATTCCATAGAGGCATCTAAAATGCCCATCCATGGAACAGGTGCTCTTTCTTCTTCTATCCATTTATGCGGTAGTTTTCATGGATTTCTGGCCGGATGTCACAGACAAGGGTCAACAGGTTATCCAGGACTTCATCTCTGTTCTGCCGGAAGTAGGTCTGGAGGATGCTCATCTTCTCCTGGGTGTCCTTCTCCACTTCAGTGCTGCAGCTGCCGTGGGATCCCAGAGCCTGAGGTCAGGGAGTGAAGACACACAGGGAATGTCAGGATGACACGCCGGTCGGCCCACAACAACATTTGGTAAGCAACTTCAGTACTTGTGGAGAAACCTGGTCTCATCCACGAAAGTAAACAATCAGCGGTAGGCAATGGAGCCTCAAGACTGAACAGCATGTGGGAAGCTGGCATTCCCAGAGTCAGTCGGAGGAAAAATTGATGCCATCACTTGGTGGCCAACCTTAAAACATCAAAAAGTAGACCACACAGCATTTCCACTGCTAGGAAAAATTATCCCAAGAGCGATACATTGACATCTCTCTAGAGTCTAATAATGTATAGCCTTAACCAAAGACTGGGAGAAACCTAAAGGCCCAAGGACTGAAGCCTGGTTAAACAAATGACAGTGCATCCACACTACAGAATGCACTTTAGCCATTTCGGCAGATAAGGTAAATGTGTATAGTCAGACGGAATGAACTGTAAAATATGCAGTGTTTAAGGAGAAAAACACAAGGTACAGAGTGGTATCAGTGTGTTTTCTTTTCTAAAAAAGCTCTTAAAAAATTGGTTTATTATTTTTTGTGTTTAACAAAGGCACAAGAGGGATAAAATATAGAAGGAATATATAGTTTCACCACTACTGGTTAATGTTTTAGCTATTAAGTTCAGCAGTAGACTCACCAGTATTATGAATATATAACATCTGTTCTTTCAAATATAAATATTCTAGAACACACACGACACCACTAACAGTGACTGTCTTTGAGGAGAACTACAGGTCTGGGTGGGAGAAGAACTAACTTCTCATTGCTGCCCTGTTTAATTGTTTAAATGTTTTACTGTCTTACCTCTTCAGTCTCCATTCACAATTTAACAAACACTGACCGTTGAGGTTTCTTTTACCTTCTACTGCCTTCCCAGTATGGCTATATTCCTTTGTTCTTTTTAATCCTCACCCAAGGACATTATCTCACTGATTTTAGAGAGAAGGGACTGAACCCACAATCTAGGCACAGGCCCTGACCAGGAATTGAAATGGAAACTTTTCGATTTACGGGTTGACACTCCAACTGAGACCAGCCAGGACATGGCTGCCTTTTTGCTGACTGCTGCACCTACATTTTTAGAATGTGACCTATCAGGTTCTTATAGACGCAACTTCTTTGTGTCTGACCCTTTATATTGCCTAACCTGTTCTCATCTCACTACATACGTTAACATATGTTACTAACTATATCCCTTTCTATTTGTGTAAGACGAGTTTGCAAAGCATTCTCTCATGTTACCTGTTCCCCCATAACCTATGAGGAGGCTATCACGCCCCTTTCCACAGGTAAGGAAACCAACGCTTAAAGAGGTCAGGGTGAACATGTTAAGATTCAGACCTAGGGCTCTTCACGCTATACTATCACTGTTCATTTTACAGGAATACCCCGAGGCGTTTCATAATGGTTAGCTCAGCTGCTAAGTCATATTTTTTGACAGTCCATAACCCCGATTTGGCAGGGGGCTGGGGAGCGCGCCCCACCAGCCCTATTCTACAAGAGTAAACTATATACTAAGCCTCAGTACTCACAACTGAAGAAGTTACAATTGAACACTGCTAGAAAAACTGAAAGCTCATGCTTATAGCACGATACCAATACTGCCTCGATGGGCAACTGTAGCAGAGATGTAAAAACACGGTGAGATACCCCAACAAGAGTATTTCTGCACTGTTCTGTGGGCAGCCTGACAACTTACAGCAGCACCAATGTGCCCCCATTTAAGGGTCAGAGAAACATTTTAATAACACTGTCATCGCAAAGATGGGTGAAATTTTTGCTACCTGCTGCTAAGGGGGAGGCATGTGTCCCCGGAACCAGCAGAGGCCACAACATAGAGCTTGAGAATGAGGCCCACAAAGCCAAAGACAGAGTTGAGAGGTGAAAACAGCATCCTCAGATTACTACTTAAGCTTCTGGATCAAAATCAAGTTAGCCTTTCATCTGGGTTTTTAATTAATCCCATTTTGTTTAAACCAGCTTAAACTGTTTTTCAGTTACTCATATCCAAGAGTCCTAATAAGAAGTTCTTTTCTCTGTGAAGCCCTTCTCCATCTTTTCCCCCTTCCAGAATCTTCCTAGCTTCCTTTGCACTCTCTGTGATGTTTTTATACTATTATCGCATACGTCTAGTGCATGGTCATCCAGCCTATACTACTGGTATGTTCTTTCTCTACACTGAAGTGGAGCTCCCTGTGATTTGTGTACCCCTCCCACACTTTTCACAGCTGCAGGTTTACAGGACTTGCATTTCATTACTGTGTCTCCTTGACCACCAGCCTGTAAACTAAGCTCCATGCAGGCAAGGACCGTGTCTATTTCTCTTTACAGCTCACCCCTTAGCATTTGGCCCAGGACCTGGCACATGTTAAATGTTTAACGAGATTTGGTACATGACTGAATAAGTGAAGACTAGGTCACTGTTATTTAAAAATTGATAACCCGAAGAGATCTGGCCTGAGTAGCCAATAAAACATACAATAAACACAATTTTAAAATTCAACCAGAATGAGAACTACCAAGCTATGCTGGGTATTTTGAGAGCCCGGAGGGAAGAGGAGAAGAGAGGAGACTTGAGAAACTAAAGCAGTAAGGAAAATAAACAGGGCCCACCGCTGCTTCCTTGGCCTTGAACTCCTTCTCCCTCTGCAGGCGGTACTGCTCAATTTCAGCTTGAGCCTCTTCTTTGGCCTGCTTCAGCCTCCGGTTCTTTCCTGTTTTCAAAAGAAAGCCACACCAGGAAGTGGTTAAAAGACAAGAGGAGGAAGCGGAGACTAAGACAGTAAATTCTAATGTAAATTTTAAAGGTTTTAAGATACAGTCCCAAGAGACATGCACAGGCAGCAGAGAGACTTCAGAGCTAAGTAATATTACACACAGGTTCCTGCCCCCTAAAAGCTTTATTTAACTAGAAAGTGACTAGTTAAAAAGGACTGCCTTCCAAAACTACAGACTGTAAAAATGATGGAAAATAATCTTGGAATGTGTCAGAATATTCTTGCTATCTCAACTACTGAGAACCAACATCAAACGGGTAGCATTAGCCATCCAAGGAACTCTTCCTCTTCCCAAGAAGTAAACACCTAATTATGTCGATTATTACTGGAGCCCTGCTGAGAAGCTTAGCAAGGAGACTAATACGCTCCCAAGGGACATCAACCTGAACTCTAATGACACAGATGATGTAATATTGAAAACTAAAAGCCATGTCTGTGCACAAGGATCTAAGTAATGAAAGTGGTACTGGGAAGGAATCCTGAATGGAGAGCAGTGCATAGTAAGACTGCATAGCATCTGAGAGGCGAGGAGACACAGGTGGTCTGATTTCTAGAAAACACTGGTTTAATACACAGCTGGAAAAATCCTCTAGGTTGTATCAGAGCCTGTATAAAAGCAGACCCTATGCCCAACCAACAGATACAATTCTCTGCCCACTAATCAGACTTTTCAGACACCCACAGAGAAGGAAAAAAGATCCTAGGTGATCAATCTGAGCATTTCTTTAATTCAGAGAAAAAACATCCTGCATCTGAAACTAAGCTTTACTATACATCATTGAATATCAACTGTCCAAATCCCACTCAACCCATGTGGATGAATGAAATTAAATTCAACCTTCTGCCTCCTGATTAAGAATGAATCTTGGACCCTAATGACCTCAGTACAACAGCAGTGCATGAAGCAAAGTCTGAAACATTCAACAGACCTCTCTCTAAGCATCCAAAGACTGTGCAGGTATGCATTTACTCCACACTCCTCGGGGCCCACTGCTGTCCTCTGCCCAAACCACCCTGTACCCCAGCTCTGCAAGCTAGCCTCCTCATCAGCTATATTCAAAGCCGTATTTCAGAGCCAAAGATCTTTTCCAAATCAACAATCTACAAATTAACACTTATGGCCCAGACATTATGCAGGAGCGCCACATAATTTCACAATACCACTCTCCTGATCATTCCCAGCTCCCATGGCTCCCTGAATTAATCCCTTAAGATAATACATTCTCTTCCTCTCAGCAAACATCTTCAACGTTCAATTTCAATAGGCTTCTCTGAAAACTAAAAATAAATACATGAAGAGGAAATTATATTTCTTTTCAGTCTTGTTTTTCATGGGCCTTACATAAGGGAACTAGTGTTAGGTTTCACTCCAATGAAATAAACTGTAACATAATTTTTTTTTAAATTATGGCTCAAAGCAAAGATTTCATGAAAAATTTGGGCTGAAGCATTTTACCACATCACGTATTGCTCTTACCAGTTCCTAACTGGGCAAGCCAATTATAATTACAGATCAAGAAAGGCAAAAATTTTTTGAAATTGTAGTTCCTCTCAATACTCCTATTCCTGGTTATTGCAACTTCTAAGATGTGTATTACATATGCCATAAACTCCATTAAGACAAATTAATTCAGTAATGATGAAGCTATTGAGATAAACAAGCACCTGCACAAATTTGACGGGATAAAGAAAGATGTAAAACATGACCCATTGCTCCAAAGCACTCAGAATTATTCTTACCACAGTCCAAGATTTTGTTCCTCCACTTCCCCCAAATATTCTCACATGCTGCCCAACAATACAACTTGTTACTGATGAGCCACCACAGGACTAACTGTGATAAGGCATTCTGGAAATACTGTATCAAGGGCATAATCAGAAATATTCTGTGAAGAACACAGAACTTTCCAGTCACCAGAGCAAGACTAAAAGGCTTGTTCCCACCTCCAGCTTCCTCAAAGAAAGCTTTTCCTATGAAATACAGGGTATCACACAACCCCTAATTGAAAGTACAAGACCATGTACTTGGGTATAACAGTGTAAGTCTTTGACTAAGAGAAACACCAAGGAATTACTAAGGTGAGTATTTCTTAGTGTTTTATCCTTGCACAAGAAAGGAGGCCTCTAAACCTAGCTATGCTGCTTCCCAGGATATATGGTCAAATCATTTCTCTCTGTGCCTCATTTTTCCCACCTGTAAAATAGGTATAGCAATATCTATCTCACCAGACGGGGAACTGAATACATAAATAAGACACAGTCCCTAATCTCCAGAAGTTGAGTCGTTGAGTGACACAGGTTATTGCACTGCGATGACAGAAATAAGCTCCTGGGAAGGACCCCTAGCCTAGTCTGAGGGGTGAGGGCAAAGTCCAGAAAGTCTTCAAGCACTGCTGCCTCAGTTTTGAGATTTCAAGGAAGATCAAGAGTTAGAGAACAAAGGAAACCGAGAAAAACCTCTTGGAATTAGAGCGAACAGCTATGCAAAGGCTTGCAGGGAAATTAAAGAAGGTGCCTTTGAGGAATCAGAGTGGTTCAGCAACCTGGAGGAGAGCATCTGAGACATTAGGGAAAAAAAGCAAGAGACTGATCCAAAAGTGCCTCCACGACCCTAATAAGGAATTTGGGCTCTATTCCGCAGGCAATAAACGTTTGTCGGCTGTAAAGATGGTGGGAAAGCCATATTTATATTTTAGATGGATGACTAACTGCAGTAAGAACGGACAGGAAGAGAGGAACTTCTCGTCAATCTGGATTACACCTACCTGTTACATTCTTTAGCAACCTCGCATTTCTCAATTCTAGCTCTCACCCCACCTGCAATTAGCCTATCCCATATCTGCTTCCTTCACTGGGATTCTAAATACCACGATGACGGAGGCCATAGACACATCGGACACCCCGCTTGGCACCTATTAGCCACAGTTTTAAAAAACATTTAGTGTCTCAACGATTTAGTCTGCTCTAAGAGCCTCAGAGAACTTGAGATGCTGGCAGTATGAACGGGGTAAACGTGACAAGATATAGAAACCTTGAACGCTGACTAAAGGTGGCGAAAGGCACAGACGTGGCAAGGAGGGCTCTGTGTTTCCAGACGGAGCAACTGTGTGGACGGTGGCCCCTTTCACTGAGACGGAGCACTCAAAGGAGTAAGTGGGAGGGAGAAAGACCATTTATTCCATTTGGATAACCCATTTTACTCGCCTCCCAGACACCAAGAAAGACGCCCACCCACTGTTGTCTCTCTCCACGCCCGCTCTCTTATCATCCCACTCCGCAACTTCCAATCGGCCTAAGAGCCTTCCAGAGCCTCAAATCCAGACAGTTTCGAAACACACACCTTCCGCGACTGCAACCACCCCTTCACCCCGCAGCGATTCGGGCCTCATCCACCGACCACCGCCCGCGGCCAGGCCTCGCGTTCCCGGGCCTCGAGCCACGCCTGGCCGCCCACCCCAAACTCACGCTTGCGGGCCTCGGACACCTTCTCGGCGGCCCGCTTCTCGGCCTGCAGCAGCTGCTGGATGCCCTGCGACTGACTGGCCATGGCGGCGGCGGCTCGAAAGCCTGGGAGCACGGCCTAAACCCCCGGATCGCCCCACAGCTCAGGTGGCCCAACTGCCCAAGATCTGCGCCTGCGCCCTAGGCCGGTCCTCACGTGACACCCGCAGCGCCGGGTCAGCTGACTGCCCTTGGTGTCCCGTTACTCGGCGGAAGGGGGCGGGGCGGAGGGTAGCGCCCGCCCCCCTGCGCCCCTGGGCGCCCCCCTACGCCCCCCTGCGCCTTTCGACTGCGCCCGCGCAGAATTTGTCTTCACTTCTTCCGGTCTCATGGCCCGAGCTCTGCGGTCCCTCCCTTTGCTGGTTCTCTTGTCGCCGCCCTGCCACGTCACTGTTGCCATAATTCCTCACCTTACACTATGGTTACGTTAAGGTCCAGCGAGGAGGGGGCCAAGGCAAATCACTTTACCCTTTTTTAAACACTGCTTTATTCCACCCCTTTCTGGAACTTTCCTTGGGACTCAAATACATTAGGGGGCAGGCTGGGAAAATTCTTGCCAGGTTCTGGGGGAGGAGTCTGGATTGGTAATGGAGACGGCCTCATGTCGGACACTAATCTGTGTGACTTGGGGAAGGGGAGAGCGTTTTCTTCTGAACCCGAGTTCTGGAAAGGCTTGGCCCGTATCCTTAAGTATAGTATTTCTTCAATGCCGGCTATGATCCTAGAGCACTGTGGGTAGGTGCGAAGGATACAGCACAGAGCAAGACAAAGTGGGGGCGCACAGTTGATGAGCAAAAAAGCAGATTAAAATTACAAGTCATGATAAGTAATAAAGGAAAAATGCAGGCCACTTTAAGAAAGACTATGGAGGATTTGGCTCTGTGAAGGCCATCCCAAGGAAGTGGCATTTAAAGTGGCATCAGAAGAATGAGAAGTTGGCTAGGAAAGAATAGTGCAGGATGGCCGTGGGCCTGGGAGGGGGAAATCTAGGGTGATTAGGGAGCTATGGACCGGCATGCGTGGATTGGGGCGTGGCAACGTGGCACAGAGCCATCCCCTACCCGGAAGAAAGACAAGGGAAGCCAATGGTTGATTTACAACATGACAGACACTGTTCTAAACACTTAACTTACTCCTGACAGCAGCTTTGAAGCAGTGTTGTTGATCTTAGTAGTGACCAAACTGAAGCTCAGAGAGGTTAGATAACTTGTCCAAAGTTAGACCCCTACAAACCTGCAGAATATTGGCATCTAGCCAGGGCTGCAAAGTGAAACATCCCTTTGTGCTCTTCCGCTAGAATCTTGTGGACTGTGGGAAGGACCAGATGAACTCTTAAGAGTCCTCCACCTTCTGAGAACAGAAGATAATGCCAGAACTTTTCTTCATGGAAATATCTCAGCGCTTAAGGAAGTGCTGGATTCATGGCTCAGGACGTTTCCATTTAATTAAAGTTAGGGATGGGGTTGGAGAGGAGGCTAAAATTAAAACTCCAATTGTTACCGGACTAAAGGGGCCCACTTGTTCGTGTGCAACAAAGCCCAGTGAGACAGGAGCTTGCAGCAGAGAAAATGAGGGTTTATTTTTAACAAGTGCCCTTGCTTGAGTCACAGGTGAGCTAATGCTCAAAGACCTGGCTCCTCGATGGCTTCCAGGGGATGGGTTATATAGGGAAAAAATCATTAATCATGGTGACTAAGGAAGTTAGGGTTGAGGTCAGGGTTGTGGACTCTACTGATTGGTTGGTGCTAGGACAGAGGGTAATTGATTAGTGCATCTGGTCCTGATGTCAGCCAAGATGTCACTTCATTGCCACTTTTTTGGGCCCGGAGGTGAAATACAACTTAGGCCTAGATATTATCTCTAGTGTAACTGAAATACTGTCTCTGTGGTTAATGAACTTGAGGCTTTGTTCCTAAGATTATTTGATATCGACCAGAACGACCTTGTCCTGAGGGCTTAATGATTAAGGGAGTGGACATGCAAGGGAGAAAGAGGCTGGTGAGTCAGGGTTCTGGCTGAGGCCAGTTTGAATCAAAAGGAAAGAAAGGAGAAAAGGTCATATTAAAGAAATGAAGTCTCTACCCAGTTATACTATCCTTTCCTGTTAAAAGAATCAGCACTTAACTGGTCTCTGGGATTTTTAAGTCCAGTCAATTATTTCTTGGGGTGATTTGTGATTTTCAACGCTTTAAGAAAATATAATTTATAAAATCAATCAGTGGAGAGTAATATAGAGTTCTAAGAGTGGTACAAGGATTAAAAGAGACAATGGTACATGATTTCACTAATATGTGGAATCTAAAGAACAAAATAAATGAACAAACTAAATTGAGACAGACTCATAGACACAGAGAGAAGACTGGCGGTTTCCAGAGGGAAGGGGTTTGCGGGGGGACTGGGTGAAAGAGGTGAAAGGATTAAAAGAAGTACAGATTGGCAGTTACAAAATAGTTACAGGGACGTAAATTATAGCATAGGGAATGCAATCGATAATATCGGCATAAGCATGTATAGTGTCAGGTGGGTACTGGAAATATCAGGGGGAACACTTTGTAAAGTATATGATTGTCTGACCACGATGCTGTATATCTGGAACCAATATAAAATAATATTGAAAATAAACTGTAATTGAAAAATAAAAATTAAAAAACCCCCAAAGGAGAAACATCACTAATACTGTACTACATAGAAGAAAAAGAGAGATAAATGGTAGCCAAGAAGAAGAAACACCTCAAACGCTCATCAGCTGGTAAGTGGATGAACAAAATGTGGCATATCCATGCAATGGAATATTTTTTGGTTGTAAAAAGGAATAAGGTACTAATACATGCGACAATATGGAGGGACCTCGGTGATATGCTAAGTGAAGAAAGCCAGACACAAAAGGCCACATATTGTACAATTCCATTTATATAGAAGTGTCTAGAGTAGGCAAATCTTTAGAGATACAAAGTAGATTATTGGCTAACCAGTGGCTGCGGGGAGAGGAATGAGGAGTGACTGCTCATGGGTATGGGGTTTCTTTTTGGGATCAGGGAAATGTTCTGGAATTAGTGGTGATGGTTGCACAACCTTAAGACTATATTTTAAAACACCAAGTTGAATGCTTTAAAGGGGTCAATGGTACAGCATGTGAATTATGTCACCATAAAGCTGTTAGGAAAAGACAGAGAGAGAAAGAATGGATGTGAAACCCTTGCACAGTTTCTAGTCTGTGGTTACGTGCCAGGAAATGGAAGCTGTTGTTTTTATCTGGCTAGGGGGTAATTGTGTGATTTACAAATCTGGTTCTCCACTTAACAAAAGCCTTCACATCAGGGTTCCACTAACAGCCAGCTCCCTCAAAGCATCCAAATATCTTCAAATTCCAGATTTTTTTTTTTCCCTCACAGCATTTCAAAAGTTTATTGTGTAGAGAGAGAAACATTAGGCAATTTGTTCTCAGAAATTTCTAGACTGGTTTGGATTTTGTGATTGTCAGTGTGGGTGTTTGTTGTCAGAACTCGGGTACACTGGGGAGATGTCCCACAATAAGTAGGAAATGAGGGTGAAGCAATTGCCCTCCCAGGGAAGGCTTGAAGTCTTCGGCCAGCTGACCAGGGCAAAGATTTGCCGAGTCATGTGAATGGTACAGGGTGGATCCCATGGCTCATTCCCCTGATACAGAAAAGGATTAGCAAGGCGCAGGAAAGAATGTGCCTGTTCTGGGGTATGGCTGTTCAGAAACAAGCCGGAATTCGGAATTCGAGATGAAAGAGCAATAGCTCTCTTCAAGGCCCCAGGTCAACCGTGACTAAGACAAGTGAGGTGTGTCACTGCTTTCGCTACGGAAACTAAACAACCCGTCATTTACTTGCTGGGTGACCTTGAACAAATTACTTAACCTCTATGAGCTGCAGACTCCTCAGGTTAAAAATGGAATTAGTATAAAATGGTTATCGTGAGGATTAAATTAGTTAATACGTATATAGACCCCCCTCAGCATCCGTGGGGAATTGGTTCCAGGACCTCCCTTCCCTGACAGATACCAAAATCTGAGGATACTCAAATCCCTTGTATTAAATGGCAAAGTATTTGCATATAACTTATATACATCCACCGATAGGCTTTCAATCATCTCTAGATTACTTGTACTACCTCGTACAGTAAAAATGCTGCGACCTCCCTCTGAAGCCAGTCATAAGACTCTCATGTGAGATGTGGCCTCCCTATTCCCAGAGGATAAGAATGTACTTACCTCCAAGACCAGGAAACTCCAGGATGAACCTGAACAAACAACCTGACTATGTTCCTCATGTTTGCTCCACTTAGCTCATGGCGGTTTTGTCCTGTCACACTCATCCATGACTTTCCACTCCCCATCAAACCTAGCATTGAACACACTGGCGGCAGCCGCGCTTTCCCACTCCTGCGGTGCTGCAGCCTCTGGGGCCACCGCTGCCTCTGACTGGGCCGCGCACCTGTCATGTCTCAGGGTGACCAGCCTTGGGTTCTTCAGCAGCAACTTGCACCAGGACTTGTCCCAGTGTGTGGCCAACCCGCCGGGCCTGGAGCTGGGCAAGAGGGGGTCACCAAGAAGTTCAGCAACCAGGAGACCAGTAGGGAAGATTGGTGAAAGCATGAGAGGGGACAAAGTCTACGTCATCCATCGTGGCTGTGGACAGAGCAACAACAACCTGATGGAGCTTCTCATGGTGATCAATGCCTGCAAGATCACGTGGTCATCCAGAGTGACCACCGTCAGTGACCCCATGTTTTCTGTATTTCCCCCAAGATAAAAAGCACAAGAATCGTGCTCTGACTTCTATGAAACTTGGGGCCAATGTGCTCCCAGTTGCTGCGGCAGATCACATCATCACCATGGACCTGCATACCTCTCAGATCCAGGGATTCTGTGACATTCCCATGGATAATTTGTATGTGGAACCCGTGGTCCTGCAGTGGATTCCAGAGAATGTCACAGATTTGAAGAATTGTATCATCGTTTCCCTTTACGCGGGTGGAGCCATGTCAATTGTGGACAGATTGAAGGTGGAGTTTGCCTTGATTCACAAAGAGAAGAAGGTAAATGAAGTGGACCCAATGGTCCTGGTGGGCACTGCGAAGGATGGCGTGGCCATCCTCATGGATGACATGGCCCACACATGTGGCACAATCTGCCTTGCTGGGACAAACTGTTCTTGGCCAGAGCCACCAAAGTTTATGCTATCTTTACCCATGGGATCTTCTCTGGGATGGCTATTTCCAGAATAAATAGTTCTTCCTTTGAGGCTGTTGTTACAAACACAACAGAGGACAAAATGACTCACTGCTCCAAGGTGATGTGCTAGACCCACAACGGTGAATCCGTGCCTTACCTGTTCAGCTATGCCCTGCTGTAAACCGAGGATGGGAGAGTGGAGCAAGCCTGAAGGCTTCTGACCTGTGTGCTTTTATCTGATTTTGTAGCTTTCAGACTCAGCAATTAGAATGCAAAAGCATCAGATCTTTTTATCCTCCAAGATCCATTGTTCCTCCTTCTGCGGCTCAAGACCATTTATTTCCCGTTTGGGGGAGGGTGGTGGTTATTTGATCTGTAAGCTGCCATAAATCAGAAATCTTTTTGTCATGTTGACTGCTTCTGATAGGTAATTTTTTCCTTTGTCCTGTCCGTATTGTGAGGCCACAACTTCCAAGAATATAATTCCATTGTGGACGTTCATAATTTAAATATTTCAGGGTTGCCCAGAGAGTCTTTAGGATAAAGAGAAGTCTTTAGGATAAAGACTTCTATGTACATATATAATGATAATGCCTGTAGACATTTGAGTAAAACCCTGTGTAGAATGAGGACTTCTAAGAAAACCTTAGAAAATTTATAATACTGGGAAATTTTATTTTTATTTTTTCAGTTGCTGGGTTTCAAAGAAACCATTTTATTTATTGTGAAAACAACAACACTTGGGTTTTACCATTTCTTTCAGTGTTTATTTTCTTATGAAAGTGCCCATGTCACATAGAACTTATCTTAAATAAATGTGGATATTTTTCTCTTGTTAAGTGGCCTTTTTTTACATAAACCCAGCCAAGAACCTAAGTTGTATAAAGGAAAGATATTTTTCTTCCCCTACAATAGCATTTACTTGCTATTTCAATCTCTTCACAGATACAGAGCCAGGATCTGCCTGGGTAACATTTATTTCTCTGCTTTCTCAGGAGCTAAGGAGCATGTCTGGAAAGCTGATCAAGAAAACAAAACATTGCAAATTATTTCTAAAAATTAACTACAAATGAACCTGAACAAAGTGATGAGCAGAGTTATTAACAGTAACCCTTTTCTTTTTCTAAAGATTTTATTTTTATTTATTTTTAGGGAGAGGGAAAGGAAGGGAGAAAGAGAGGAAGAGAAACATCGATGTGCAAGAGAAGCATTGATTGGTTGCCTCTCATACGTCCCCAACCGGGGACCTGGCCTGCAACCCAGGCATGTGCCCTGACTGGGAATCAAACCAGCAACCTTGAAGTTCACAGGCTGTCACTCAATCCACTGAGCCACACCAGCCAGGACAACAGTAATCCTTCCCAATAATTTATTCATTCATTTAAAAACACTTATTGAGCACCTGTGTAACACAAGTGGTCAACCTGCGGATCTTAACTGCTCACTCAGATAAACCGAAAAAAAACCACAAGGAGGACCAGATGGAGCAGACACAGCGGTTACTACTCACATCCCAGGGAGCACCGACAGAAGCAGATGGGCGAAGCAGGACCGAACCTCCCTGAGTCCAAGGCTTGTTTTAAGGGGCCCCAGACAAAGGGTGCACATGTCTTGCGCATGACTGTAAATTACATTACCTCAGTGTGTACATGCAGAGGGAAAAGGTCAAGGAGTAGTCACATAGGACAAGAAGCCGCTCCCAAAAGGAGATAAGGAGGGAATTATGATCATTCCTAAAGCAATACACATTCGTTCTGGCCAGGGGCCCTCCGGCCAGCATTCCATTATGGGGTTTGGAAGAGCCGTGTCCAGCATGACCCCACAACCTGGTATGTACCAACCTTCAGCCGCGGCTATTATGTGACTTTCCTTGTCCTCCTGGAGCTCGGCATGAATGGGGACAACAGCCAAACAGAAATACCCGTCAATGAATACATGCTGTCCAACTGAGATAACCGTTTTACAGTTGGACTGTCCACTCTGGGAGCACTAGCCACAGGGGGCTATTGAGAAGTAAATGAGGGGAAGTCAGAACGCTTGTGCGTTGTTGGCGGGAATGTAAAATGAGGCAGTCACATGGAAAACAGTATGGCGGTGTCTCAAAATTTAAAAATAGAATTATTGGATTGTTGGTGGAAATTAGGTTCTTCCGTATGATCACAAGGAAAACATTCCCAGGACCCACGAGTGGGAGATTGTGGGGTGGCAAAATGATTTGTGTGGACGTAGGCGCTGCCCGTTGGGTTTCCAGTGTCGCATCTCCCTCTGTCTATGGAAAATCTGGGCGAGAAATAGAGTCAATGCTCAGAGATTCTGTGCCATATCAAAGTACAGTCCAGCCCAGCACGGCCTCCTTATTGGGTGTTTCCAGCTGCAGGCCATTTCAGGCTCCCTCCTGGAGTCTGTGTGTGGAGTTGCACTGTCATAGGCCACGTGGCTGCCAGGCCATATGGCCATGGAGAGAGGATGCATGAACGCAGGGAGCGAGTTTGGGTCACCTTGGCTTTTTTGTTCCCCTGGGATTACATTTGCTTGGTTTGGGGACAGACCAGGTGCTTCTTCAAAATGACCAATCGATTTCCCCAATATCCAAGGGGTTTGGATGGGATTACAACCCCTAGTTAGACTGACAGGGCTGAATGGCCCAATACCTCCTGCTGCGCCCCCCAACAATCCAGCACCAGAGTAGGGAGGGAGGAGCGTTAACCCCCTTGGCTGAGAAATGCTGTAATCCCCTGCTGTGTGAAGGTGTCTTCCTGGCTAAGCCAGCAGGTTTGTGCTGCCCAGTTTATTAACCTTAAATGTCTAGTTCCTTTTGGCTCCCTTTCTCAATATCTAGGTAAACATCAACTGTAACAATATGACCTAGCAATTCCATTCCTGGGTATATATCCCAAAAGAATTGGAAGCGGGGTCTTGAAGAAATATCTGTATATTCATGTTCATAGCAACGCTACTTACAATAGCCATTAGGTGGAAGCTACCCAGTGTCCATGAATGGATAAACAAACCGTATAATGGAATACTATTTAGCCTTACAAAGGAATGAAATTATGACACATGTTACAACATGGATGAAGCTCAAGGACATTATCAAATGAAATAAGTCTGTATGAAAAGACAAATGCTGTATAGTTCCACTTACATGAAGTACTTAATAGTCAAAGTCATGCAGGCAGAAGATAGAATGGTGGTTGCCAGAGGCTGGGGGGAGGGGAGAATGAGTTGTTGTTAAATAGGCAGAGAGTTTCTGTTTTGTAAGAGGAAAATGTTCTGGAGATTGGCTGCGCAGTCATGTGAATGTACTTAACACTAATGAACTGTACACTTAAAAATGGTTGGAATGGTAAATATTATGCATATCTTATCACAATTAAAAATACAAAATGAATAAATTAATTTCACCTTTTTTCACTTTTAAGAACATGTCAATAGGAAATTTTAATATTATATATATGGCTTGCATTATATTTCTGTTGATGCAACTTTCAAGAAAAAGAATTTTAACCTCTGAGGACTTTTTTTGTCAAAAAAGAATAACCATATTAAAGCAGATACAGAAAACTTGTTTGCTCAAATTTTAGTACTATTTTACATGTGCATTAAACAATTCCTATTATAGTATGTTTGTAACTCAAAATTTCAACTATTTATTTAATAGTCACTTGTTTAACAGTTGCTCATCTTGAGGAGGAAATACATCAAAGGCATATATACAATTATAGAGGTTTTTATTGTACAGGTAGCATGGGGAATACATTTATTTATCACATTTTACATATTCTAAAAGACATTCAAATGAAGATAAACAGCTTCAAACTTGTGGATAAATTTCTAGTGTCTGCGGGACTTACAAGGATTTTTTAAATTTTGTTTTTTACTTACAGTTGACAATATGATATGTGAGTTTCAGGTGTATAACATAGTAAATGTTAGACATTTATATGCTGTACAAAGTTATCACCTCATGAAGTCTAGTACCCATCTGGCTATACATATTTATTGTAATATTACTGACTATATTCCCTGTGCTGCACTTTACATCCCCATGACTATTTTTAAATCTGGCAATCTGTACCTCTTAATTCTTTTCATTTTTTTTCACCCACTTCACCCCCAAATCCCCCGTCCAATCTGGTGACCATCAGTTTGTTCTCCATAGCTGTAAGTTTGTTTTTGTTTTGTTTTTTTATTTTGTTTCTTAGATTCCACATATAATTGAAATTACGTGGTATAGTCTTTAACTTATTTGACTTAGCCTGTTATACCTTCTAGGTCCATCCATGCTGTCACAAATGGTAAGATTTTATTCTTTTTTATGGCTGAGTAATATTCCATTGCATATATGTACCACATCTTCTTTATCCACTTGTCTGTCGATGGACCCTTAAGTTATTTCCATGTCTTGGCTATTTGAAATAATAGCTGCAATAAACATAGGGGTAATAGAGCTTTACAAAGGAACTTGGTCCAGACTGAACAAAGAAACCAGCCAAGCTTAAGGTGTCTTTACTGGGGAGGGGTTGAGGTCAGGAGGGATGGAGGGCTTTTGAGACAGAGAAAGTGACTTGAGCAAGAGCTCAGAGGCAAAAGAGACCATGGAATGTTCCAGAAAGAGCAGTGCAGCTAGAGTGCATAGACAGAGGGGTAGAGGGCTCTGAGGTGAGGCCAAAGGGGCAGAGAGGGACCAGATCACGAGCAGCTTGCAGGCCTTGCTAAGGACTTCAATTTTTATCTTAAAAGCAATGGGAAGGCAGCAGAAGAATGACAGAGATGCCTGTGTCTTTTGAAAAGGTTGCTCCTGCTGCACCTGTATGTGTGTGTGAGGGTTGCTTTTGTTTTTTAAAGAAATGAAGTTTACTAAGTAATTAAGTGTAGTTTAATTTTTATACTTTTTTCATAAGATTATGCTTCTGGAAAACAGGAACAGTTCAGAAATCCTCCTAACCTTTGTTTTCCAAAATCCTCCATCATTTTCTGTTCCCAGAAATGACTTACCTGAAAGAGCCCCTCTTCCCCGTGTAATTTAGATAAGACTCCCTGTCCCGCTCCTCGTCATGACTATCACAAATTTGCAGATGACTCCTTGTTTACCTGTGGCAAGACCAAACGCAAACGATCCGCCAACTTCCCATTCTTTGTCTAATGAGTGATTGAGAATTGTGTGTTCCCCCTGAAATGAGCCAGACACAAAGATAAACACTTTTCCTGTTCAGCTGGCTGAGACTTCCTCAGATTGCAAAACAATTCCATCTCTACATCACCCCACCTGTAACTTGTCTACTCCTCCCTATAATAGCCTAGGGTAAAGCCATGCCCCACCAGACACTTTGATCTTCACATCTGGATGCCTCTCCCTATTGCAACTGCCAGAAAAAAATCATCTCCTTAATTCCCTCTTGCACTTTGTCTATGACAGGATCTTTCAGATAAATACATTCATAAACCAGAACTTCTTGGTTTGGAAACTATGATCTTGGCACTTGTGTGCAAGGCAGCAAGAATGAAATCAATCCAGTTGAATGCATGATTTAATGAGCATCTTTCATGTGCAAAGCACATGGCACTAGATTGTGGGGTGAATAAACCTGCCAAGAATTTTATACTATTGCCTATTCAGTTATCATCATCACAGCTTTCATTGAGCACTTAACAACAACATTTTGAAAAAGGTATCCCCAGACAGGCAGTATTGTCTTTGTTATCTTAGCCTCAGTTTTCTCTTCTGTAAAATGAAAATAATAGTACCTACCGTACAGGGATGGATGTTGGAAGGAGTCAATGAGATAATGTACGGAATGTTAGCCTGTTGTTATTATGAGCTGTACTGGAAAAGCAGTGTAGTCGCTGGAAGGAGTGAGAAGTCATTGTCTAGAAGAAGAACCTAGATCATACTCAGTGTCTGCCACCCTTGCGTCTCACTTACGAGCCAAGTTGCTAGAGGCAGATCCTTGCACACAGGTCATCATGCTTTTGCCTGTGTGATCCTGCAGCCCTGGTATAGCAGAAGCTGTTATTGCTGCCACCCAATTCCCTGTGACCTTTTAGTGAGCTCTAGCGCGTTTTCAGCTGCCAGGATCTGCATTTCTCAGAAGTGAGAAAGGTGGCTCTTCCAAGGTACTGTATGTGCCTGGGAATTAACATCTTTAAGGGGCAGCCCTTAATCAATGACATTGGGTAGTTGATGTGTAAGTACCTCTTTTCTCTGGACCTTTGGGTGGGATCATTCCGAAGTATGTGTTGTTTTCGTGGAAGGGAGGGCAATAGGATGGTCCTTTATTGTGGTAAATTATGTCTTCCCAAAACTGATTTTAAAAATCATGCTTTCAAAGATTAAATGACATAAAATGCTCAGGATATAATCTTACATAAAATAATGACACAATACTACTCAGAAATACACCCACAAGTAATAGATACACCACACTAAGAATTCAAATGAAAAGAACTGAAGTTATGGGTGATGCTTCTTTTCTTCCTTTACCTCTTCAGTATTTGCCAAATGCTCTAGAAAGCCCCAATAATTCCTATGTTTACCTGATCAAGTATAAACTGTGTTTCTTTTAGGTGACATAATTTTGCTGTACTTGTTTCTAAGTAATTGGTAATCCAACAGAGATTCTGATCTTCGTGTCCCAAAGTTTATAGAAAACCAGCCCAGCAGCAGCACTAAGGGCACTCCATGGGTTTCCTCGAACAAAACATCTGATCCTACACCATTATTCCAGAACGCTGAGGCACATGTTTTGTGCTGGGTTTTCCCCAGGGGTTTAACTCTACCCTCCCACTGGGGTAGCTGGCTTAATAATGCACCTCCCCTTCCCTGGGTCCCTCTGCACTCCCCTACCAGTCTGCCCTGCACCTTCCAAATAAAAATTTGCACTCAAATCCCTGCTTCAGGGTCTGCTTCCCAGAGAAGCCACACTAACCACCAGGCCCAACGGATTAGACAAGATGGAGCCTTGATCCAAGACAGCACCACGGTTGGCCAGAACTCTGATCTGTACGTGACTACAATTATGCAAAGCAACGTGATTCTTTTTCTCAGGGAGCAAAGAAGGGAGGAACCAAAATAAGAAAAAGAAAACAGCAACAGGGGAGCTGGACCCTGGGAATGATGGCCTCATCTCGAAGGACTCTGGTAGTGGCTCTACCACCCCTACTAAGGTACCTTCCTGGGCATGTGCATGTTTCTGTGCAGTTTTATAACAACTTCCACCACCTCAGTCAATCTGAACATGATGGTCCTCATAGAGGCTTCCGAGTCAGACAGACTCAAGTTCAGGTCAGTTCTACGTAGTCTTCAGCAAATGGCTTAGCACCTCTAACACTTGGTTTCCTCACCTCTAAATTGGTTAACATCATCGCACAGGTATTTGTGCCAAGCATCCTGGCGCATACTTTGTCAATCAACATAGCTCTGTCTCTTACCTGAGATCTCTTACAGGTACTGGTAAATACAAATAGTTCTTGTCTTTTGACCGCCATGATGACCCTAGTCAAGCTCATAAAGCTTCTCCAATGAGACTGAGATATTTTCACTTTTCCCTGCTGCGCTTGTCTGTGTCTTGGACAGATTAAAAACTCCCACAGGAGTCACATTTTAGAGTATGTAGTCTGACCATTTACAATCCACATCATCTACTGAGATGTGGGTGAAAACAATCGAATAGGAAGAGTAAAAAAGGTTCAATTCTGTCTTCCCTGAGCCCAGTGATGTGTCTATATATTTGATGGCTTAGGGAACATCTAGAGGATGAGAATGAGAATGATTATTGGTTGGCTTTGGCAGGAAGAATAACCTTCGGCCAACTGGTGTAATTCCAAGCAAGCTGACCACCAAGCAAGCTGCCTGCCTTGCTGCTTATCACTCTACCTTCTCTTCGGGTTTGTAATTCACTTTGATTCCTCCTGAGTACCTGATCCTGCCAGATCCTGAGCTGAGCAAGAGGATACAAATCTGGCCCAGGACCTACTCTGAGGAACTCACCGTCATCATCATCAGCTTCCTTTGTCTGATGAAGGTATTGGACTGAGTGATGTTAAATCCCTTCTCATCTTGAAATTCTGATTACTATAAATGTGAGGTCAATTCTAGGTGGAAGGCCCATGGAAAGAGGCTTTACTTAAAGATAGAGGATGGGAGATGATCAAAATATCATGGATTTTTTTGTAAAGAATCCAACGTATTACCAAAATACTAACCCTGCACTTCTTTCTATATGTTTAAAAGAACTAGCACGTAATTGGGGCCCCTGGCATGTGAAGAAGCTGTGTCCATCACAGAGATTCAGAATGCCTGGCCTGGACATCTGCAGCCAGCTAGGCTTTAATGCTTGTTTTGAAAATGCGATTCGTTCCAGTGCCACTGATATATTGGAGAACAATTTGAGCACAATGCTAATTTTTATTTCATCTGCAAGAAACACTAAGTGAAAGCAGCAATCTGCACCCACCTGAACTGACTGCATAATGTTAAATAAAAAAACAAACCTGGGCAGGGGCAAGCAGAGACTTTATTTGAAAGGTTTACTTCAAGGAGGAGACAAGGACAACAGGAAAGGATGTTCACACCGTGAGATCTACAAGCCTCTCAATGGTTAAGCCCATGGGCTTTCCTTTCATGGAAAGGAGTAAGAAACCAAGAGCAGAAAGAACTGGGCATGAAAAGCAGGATAAAAGACTGGTATGATAGGAGTAGATCAGAGAATGTCAGCCAGCCCTCAGGAGGCCCCTAAGGATGGGCAGGCTCACACTGAAGCTGGGCCAAAGCTCAATGGCCTGGGGGAAAGGGGAGAATCTTAAACCAAGGTTTCCTTGACAAGAATTTTGTTGTGATTGATTAATGGGACAGAACAATTCAGCTACTCATTTGTGATGCAAAGAATGGGAATTGGAAGGGTCTGCATCTGGCCTAGTCATAGTTGACAAGGAGGTCATCACAAGTATTATCCAAGTCACATGGGAAGTAAACTGTTTCTGGACCACAAAACGGAATGCTACTTTCCAGGATCATAGGACCCCAGTTAAAGTCATCACTGTCGGTAGGAATATGCAAAGCGCACACATGCATACACCCAGACGTCGCCAGCCCCTCAGTTTTCCCCATGTTATGAGCCACATCTACCCTGCCGGGTGAGACAGCTGTCTCTCTGACCTCAGATAACCCTGTCCCCTCCCTTCACCACAACTCACAAGCTATAGCTCTTCCCCTGCTTCCAGAAGCACACGTCAAGTTTTTCTCAAGGTAGGGTGCCACATTTATTGTGCCATTTATGAATTTCTTAACCATGTAAGACTGTGTTACTATTTTTTATTAGGTCCCTATCTATTTTTTTTAACTGTGTCACTGATAAAGTTTTTGAGTAATGTGCCCTCAGCCCTTTTTCTCACAAGCCCTGTGGTTTCTAATCACACAGTTTTACACAGCACAGTGATTTTCAGGAGCACATATGTCATGTTAGAGTAGAACTGATTGTACTGGCAATGGGGCACACGTCCAGGGACACTGGTTTTGCTACATCCTCTGTGGCGCGTTTTCCAAGGTGTCGCACTCCATGGTGCCGTGAAGGTTTTGTGTCCAGCACAGGGGTACCCAGCAGAGGTGAGGAGTAGGGCCGAGATCCAGCACTGCTTTGCTCGCCAAGCCTGTGGTACCATCTGCCCAGCGGCAGCTCCTGTTCTTAACTGGCACACCAAGGAGGAGAAAAGAAGTTTTAATTGCACTTGGAATGAGTTCATCAAAGGAACTGCATGGTATCTTAAACACCAAAATGAGACTCTACTAACAATCTAAAGCACTGCTCCCAAACCTCATAGAAAAAGATTGTATTTATTGAAACCTCGTGGCTCAAGGCCATTGGCCAGGAGCTCTGACAGCCCCAGGTCCCACCCAGGCTGCTTTAAGGGCTCAGGGGATCAATATGTCCCTGAGCCTTCAGGGTCAGGATGCCATGGATAGCTTGACCTGCAGTGAAAGTAATATGAAAGAATCTCACCAAAATAATATCATGGGGTCACTACTCAATGGGGAAGTTGAGGGTGGGAAGGAGCTATGTGCCCACTGAAGCACCCACTGGAAGAAATAAAGCTCTTCTATAATAAGGTGACCTCACATCCCAATGTGCCCGGGACAGTCCTGGTTAAGGTGCCATCTTTTTTTCTCAAAAGGGCCCCGCTTGTCCTATTTATATTCCCAAAGGCTGAGACTACTTTATACATATTCGGTGAGATAGCCTGTGGTATAATTCCGAATATACATTTTGTCTTTTTCCCTGGTTTATAGTATAGAGATCTTAAAACCCTTAACATTTCTGGAGTGATAGGAGCATCTTTTGTTATCCAAGAAGAGCCCTTTTCTAACATACCCGAGTTTATACTAATAAGGCGACTTTTGGTGGGTCTCTCAATAGCTACAGGGTGAGGACTGGTCCCCAGAGGAACCACCCATGTGATTATAGGGTTGGAATATTCAGTCTCCCCGACCTCTGGGGAAGAGAGAGGGGCTGGAGATTGAATTTAATCGCCACTTGCCAAAGATTTAATCAACCATGACTACATGATGGAATCAACATGAAAACGTGTGAGCGCGGAAGTTTGGGGGAGCTTCTGGGTTGACGAAGGTATCTATGTGCAAGAAAGGCGGCTGCATCCACTTCCATGGGGACACAGGCTCCTGCACTCTGAACCCTTCAGGACCTCACTTATGTACCTCTTCATCTGACAGTTTGCTTGTATTCTTTATAATAAACAAGAATTGTTAAGTATGGCATTTTCTTCAGGTCTGTGAGTCCTTCTAGCAAATTGGGATCTTCAAAAAGGTAGCCAAGTCGGACAGAAGAAAATGCAGGTAGCCTGGGGACCCGGGACTTCTGACTGGCATCTAAAGTAAAGGCAGTCTTGTGCGGCGAAGCCCTTGAACCTGTGGGGCGTAGCTCTGGGTAGTTAGTGTCAGAATAAGATTGAAATGATGGACACCAGATTGGTGTCAGAGAATCAGGTGTAGTTCTTTCCAGTTCTAATTATGGACCCCTCCAGAAGACCTAAACACCCAGGCAAATCGTTTGGCATGGATCTGAGTAGTAAACACCAGACTGAGCATGGCCCTTTCCTCTTCACAATACAGGTGGTGATCCTGGGCCACAAGCCTCCTGCCTCCTCCCCTGAGAGGCACCAGGGCCACCGCATGGTGTACCTCCTTGGGCATCATTCACAGTATGTTCTATGTGGAGGTGGGGGCTCCCTCGTCTTTAACCCCTAGAAAGAGGAAACGCCAGTTCACACTTATGGCACTCTCTCTACCTGATCACACCTCACTGTGTCATCTCTTAATGATTTTCTTTTCCCATTCTCAGGTAGTAGATGAGTTTAGCAAACCAGCTGGTTCACAGATGTCCAACTGTGCAACAAAATGCCAGTGTTCTTCCTGCAGACTCCCCACCTGGAGCCTGAAGGAGGGAACAAGGGGGCCTCCCTGCCTGAACACTACATTCTGCACAAGGCCAGACACCTGCACCCTTCTCTGTCTCCTTTTTAAAAATATTTTTTAGAAAGACAGAGAAACATTGATTTGCTGTTCCACCCATCTGTGCATTCACTGTTTGACTCCTGTACGAGCCCTTCCTGGACATCGAACCCACAACCTTAGTGTATAGGGGCACTGCTCTAACCACTGAGAAACCCAGCCAGGGCTCAGTCCCCTTCTTGGATCTCTTTGGGGTGGTGTGAATCAATTTCATCTTTTCTCAAGACCTGCAAGGACATGCATGCACTATCAGAGCAAGTGACTGGATTAACACATCTGCCACAGGGTCCTGCTGCTTAGAGGGAAGAGGGCTGACTCTGAGGCCAACCAGTCCTCTGTTCATAAATACATGTGAGACACCCCCGTCCCCACTACCGCCACCAAGAAGCCTCCTACAAACATTACATGGGACTTCACTGGGCTCTGGGATCTTGCATTAAACACTGATTTACCCATTCATTCTTGTATGTATTTGTATATTCATTCGACTAATATTTATTGAGCACTTGCCTGGTGTTAGGTGCTGGAACTTTCAGTCTAATCCAGTAAAAGAGAAAGAAGCATCTGTCTTTTTCACCTGGCCTGAGGCCACTACCTACTTCAAGGTTTTTTCGACGCCTTCCTTCACCCTCACCTAGAGTAGGTCATGTTCTTCACTGAGCCACGGTGGTGGACCAAAGTCCACCCTTATTGGAGACCTGAGATGGTTCACTGGCATCTTTTAGGAGCAATTTTGGCTACAGGTGACAAAAAACCTATCCAGCACTGGCTTAAATAAAACAGATACTCATTCTCTTACTTGATAAGAAAACTAGGACCTCGGGGATCCAGGACCAGTCAAAGATCCAATGAGATCACTCAAGAGCCCAGTCTCTTCCTACTTTTTGCTTCCTCCTTCCTAACTGTTAGTTTTGTCATTTTCACATGTGTCATTTCAATGTCATGAGATGGCCAGAGTAGTCAGGCATGAATCCTCTTACCAACCTCACAAAGAAGAAAGAAGGGGCATGAGCAAAAAGCTTTCTTGTTCTGAGTCTGGCTTTTTTATAGAGTTTGAGGGCCCCAAGAAGACTTACCCTTAGGTCTCCTTGGCCAGAGCTGGGACCAGAAACACTCACAGAGAGGGATGGTATTACCAGGGCTGCCTTAGACATATGATGACTCATCCTGGGGCAGAGAGAGGGATCTCTGCCCTTACACATCCCAGGGGAGGACGGGAGGAGGGTGGAGAAAAGCTGTTGGACACTTTGACGCCAACCAGCCTTGACCGGCATGCCGGTCAGTTCCTCAGTGTATCTGCGCCTCCGATGCCCGTGGCCTTCTTGCAGACATCCTTTCCCTCTCCCAGGAGTACTGCACTTCCCACAAGGAGCTGGACAACACTTGATAAATGTTTCATGAATAAATGATGACAACAACAAAAAAGCTTGGTGTTATGAAAGGTATGGGAAGGAGAGAGAATTTAGAAGAAGTGTGTTTCATAGACTTAATGAACAAATAGAGCCCATAGATCAGGAATTGTTGGCCAGGAGCCCATGACATTAGTGTCAGGGGTTCCATGAACCCCTGAAACGTTTTATATAAATGTGTATATAAATTTTGGGGGAGGGTGTGTTCTTGATTTATATTGAATCCTGAAAGGTTCTGGAAATCCCAAAAGACTTGGAAACCCCATATCAGATGGCCTGGGACAACACTCTCCAATTACCCCTGAGACCCAGTATCCTGCAGTCAATTGTAACCTTACTGGGCAAAACATCCAGGGCAGCCAGTTGCCAGGACTTCTCCTCGCATGGGTATAGATACCTTGTGTTCTGTTTTTAAGAGGCCAGTCCAAAGGATGTTATTATCCTGTCTCCCAATACAGCCTGGAAAGAGTCTCTCATAGTGACTCAGCCCCATCGTCCCCTGAACAATGACCTGTGGGCTCCATCGCTCACTGTTGCTGACCTGCTGGCCTGAGGGACCTGTTGGGTGCACATATGGAATGCTGGCGGCAGGAGCAGAAGAAGGAGCTGGGTGGAGGCAGGGTGGGTACCCAGCCATTCATGGTCACCCCACCCTAGGAGAGGGAAAGGAAGTTTCCTTACAGATGCTGGAGCCCGGTAAGCTACCTGTTAAATTCCGAGTAGCCTCTGCATACCCGAAAGCTTGTACCTAGGGAATCTGAGAGAAGCCCTTGCCCTCCCTCCGTGGGCAGCCCTTCCCTCCCACCAGGGCGGAGAGAGTCTGCCTTGGGAGGCTGAGTGAACTGGATGGAGGATAGGACCCCACTCCCATAATTCAGAGGGTGCACGATTAGGACCAGGGAAGTGTTTACAGTTCAATCTCTCTGGTTTGCACCCTGGCTAAGCCCAGGACTTGCTCTATGATCTTGGGAAATCCAGGTGACCTCTCTGGTTCTTGGTTGGTTTCCTTTAGTGGGAAGTTATAGGGTTGCATAACATCAGTGGTGGTTTTTACTGTTCCTCCCAACAGCCTCTGATCGCACAAAGGCAACTCTGGGCAGTCCACGGAGGCAGAAGGTTCCAGTGAGGGGCCTTAGAGGCCAGGAGGAGAGGTGATTTGGGGAACTAAAGAGAGGCCCCTGGAGGAAGGAGAAGGACCCTGGCCTCTGCATATCTCATACCTATGATTCTCCAACATGGCTGCCCTTTAGATCGGAGAGTTTTGTTGAATATGAGGATTGTGTACCCTTGGCCTACTGACTCAGAATCTTGCAGGGCATGGGCCTTGGAACCGGGACTTGCAGAAATTTCTCCTGGGAATTCTGAAACAGCAGGTGTTAGAGATCCAAAATCTGAGCCAACCCAGTGTGCTCATCACCGCTCTTTTCCTAGCAGCCCCACTACCTGCATTGCACATGTTAATTCCTGTCTCCACTTGACAGGGAGAGAAAAGCCTTCTGAAGCCCAGGATCTTTGAAAGCAATGGGGTCTGGACCTCAGCAGGTCCTCAAGGGCTGCAGATCGGCTGTTTCCAGCTGCTCTGAAGACATTCAGCTCACACACATCTGTTACCTTGAGCTTCCAGCGTCCTCTGAGAGGCATCATTATCAGAGCCTCAAGTCTAACAAGATCCTGAGTGGAAATATCACTGTCATTTAGCTGGTGACAGACACAATACGAAGAACTGTGTACTTATTATCACTGGAGGAAAACATTGAATGGGTTTTTGAATAACCATGGAATGGCTCAGACAGTGAGCAAGAATCCATTATCAGACTTGGCTCACTCCTCTCAGTCTTGCCTTTGGCACTATCGGTTTCTGAAATTTGCATTCCTCGATGGAGGATGTGCACGCAGAGAGCTGGCAGCTGAGATCAGGGGTGCAGAAAGGAAAGGTTCAGAAGCGGCTGGGTGGTGGTTACCTAGAAAGAAAGAAAAAAAGATGTTGGCTGGAATTGTTTCGTTACAATGACAGAGCCTTAAGTGGTTATTTAAGAAAAAAAGGAAACTTACTAGTGAGACGGATGAGCCAAGAGTTCTGTCTGACTCAATGTCATAAGGATTCTTTCTCCAGCCCCGGGTTCTGCTTTCCTCTCTGCAAGCGTCTGTCTGGGCCAGACCCTCTCAGTACAGGAAGTCCCAGGAACCAGCACTGCCACCTCCCTGGCTGACCAGAGCTGAGTTGGGAGACAGAGAGGATGAGCTTTCCTCTTGTGTCTGTTGACTCTGACTCCAGGCTTTCGGCAAAAGCAGCTCATCTTTCCAGGAAAGAATTATGCATGCAAAGAGGGCCTACAGTGGCTTATTCCAGAGCCCTCAGGGAAGGCTGAAGAGCTGTCTGCACTATTAGAAACCAAGTTTCCTCCTTGGCTTAGTTCATTTTCCCAGCTAACGGAATTCTTGCTTCTACTCTAGGCCTTAACATTCATACTTAACTCTGACCTGGTCCCTTCCCAGCCCAGAACTCTGTAATGGCAACCGATGGCCCCCAGGATGACATTTCAGTTCCTCATCCTGAAATCCAGGGACCTTTATGATCTGGCCCTTACTTGCTTGTCCAGTTTTGTTGCTGTCAAATCTCTCCCCTTGAATGAGCCTCCCCTTATCGCATTATATCATATACTTTATACTCTGAATTATTTGGAATATCTGAAAATATTGAGCCTCTTCGATGTCTTGGGATCTTTGCCTGTACTCTTGCCTCTTCTTAGAATGCCCTCCTTGCTCTGTCTATTTGAAAGTAGACTTTAATGTCGCCACCTCCACGAAGTCTTCCCTCATCCCCCAGCTCCTTCCTCAAGCAGGTTAGGATGCCCTCACTCTGCTCTCACGGGTCTCAGCACTTCCCTTGCCCATAGCAACTATTACACTGTGTTTATGGCACTTTTTGTTTTTTTAATGTCTGTTCTCCACTAAACTATGTGATCTCTTAGAGGGCAGAGATTTGGGCTTTTTTTCCTCTTCTAATGCCAGTTTCTGGCACAGAGCCTAGCAAGCAGTTGGTGTGCAGAAAGTGTTTATTGGATGGATAAATGGTTGTTCATTACTTTTCAGATTATTTTGAAAAGCAGAATAATAAACCTTAAAAGTCAAATAACATACTGGGGGAAAATAACCCAAGAGTTGTGTATATATGTGTGTGTTTATGTGTGTATATATACATACATGATTAAGAGTTAATATATCTATATTACAAACATCTTTTATAAACCAATAACGAAAATCTTAACCTCCTAAAAACATTAGGCTAAAAACATGAACAAGAAAGAATAAGCAGAAATAGCCAATAAACACATGAAAATGTCAAACAAAGCCTTACAAATTAAATATTACACTATTCCATGTATCATATCAGTGAAAATAAAAATGGCAATACTTGGTTTTAAAGAGGTTGTGAGGAAAGGGGTGCTCTATCCACTGCTGCTGGAATATTCCTGAGCTCATATTTCAAACATGTTCTAAAAGTCTCTTAAATGTGTAGGCTCTGCTAACCAACTATTCCACTTCTAGAATTCTTATTCCAGGAGTTAATCAGTAACACACACATCTTCACATGCAGCTTCCATTAAGTCCTCATTATTTTCTGATTGTTTGCCCTGTCTTGAAGAATAGACTGACATTACAGTCATAGGAACGGATGGCATGTTATCACTAGTTTAGGGACATGAACAGAAAGTCCCCTACTTTGGTGGTGGCTTGATTGTTGGCTACCAGCCTGCGGGGAGCCTTTCTAGGTTTGCTTTGATAAAGTTGGTCATGTTTTATATAGGGTCAACACGTTTATCATCTGTTGTACCAACCGGAAAATGCTTAGCAATTACTAGAAAGGCTAGCTTGGGAAAGGAATTCTGGCTTGGCAACCGGAAAGGGAAAGTATTTATTGAACACCTTCTGTGTGCCAAGAAGTTACTGATACGACCTCAATTTATCTCCTGTTGGGCAGCCATGATGATAACTGATGGAAAAATCAAGATAGAGTGTAATGAGAAAAACTAGGATGTGAACCAGGTATACCTCACTCAAAAGCCCATGAAAATTTCCCCCGGAGCACAGCAGACTATGCTTTGAGAACATAACACTTGGATGTGCTATTGGTGCTTCAGCGATGGAGATTAATTGAGCATAGCTATTCTGGTTGCTCTTCATTAAATTGCATTGAGTGAAGTAATTATACAACGCCCACGTTCAGTAACCTCAAATCTTTTCCCAGGTACACAATAATAACCTATCGTTCAAATGGGAGGAAAATAATCTAATTCTAAGAAGGACAGAGTGAAACAGGCTATTGAATGGATCCTCACTCAGTGCAATTTCCTGTAAGCAAATTCTCAATCAGGGTACCTGCGTGCACACGTTGTGATAATTGATTGGGGACAGACTGCCCTGTTCTAGCAGCTTGGAAGTTCTTCTGAAATGATTCCTTTTTGCACATTCTGTAAAATAAACACAAGTTCCACTGCATTTGCATTCGCATCGGAAGAAAATAATAATTACTTGGCTAATGCCTCCGTGCCTCCTCCAGAGCCACATGCATTGAATTTTCATGACTTAGGGGAGCCCTGTGACATGTATAGGGAATCTAGACTGGGACCTGTGACTGGGGTCAAGCAGCAAAGAGGAGGGACCCCAAAAATATCAGACTAGTTAGAAATGACTCACTGGGTCTTTTGTTTGTTTTATTGTTGTTGTTGTTTGGGGGGAATTGGTTCAATTTTCAGTTACACTTAAAAAATATTTGGATTTGGTTTGTTGGAAGGTCCACATATACATGAGGTTCATTTGGATTTTGTTTAGGTTTGTTTTTGCTTGCTTTAAGTTCAAATGCCTGCTTTGAAGGTGGGAACAAAATATAAAATTATGCATAGACATGCACACAGCAATATAGCCAAGGGATATGATTTTAAACATTCATAATAAAATCACATCAGCTGCCTCATTTTACCCTCTTGGTATTCCTGCCTATCACCGTGGTGTAGTTTGGGAGTTCGTCTTTAAAAATGGTTAACTGACTTGTAGTTGGTCTAATATATATTCAGTGGTTCTCAGTCTTTCTTGTGTGAGAAGATGCCTTTGAATCCTGGAGTTTGGGAAAAGCTACTTGGAAGGTTTAAAAGTCCTAAAATGATGAGATAAAGGAAGCAGTAATTATGGAGATGGCCACCAGAGTGGGAGAACATCTTAGAGCATCATTAAAGGAGGCAGTTATCACACAAACTACTTCCTGAAACGAACCACCCCCTACAACTATGCCTCCACCAAGTAAGCTTCTTTAGTGCTCTGACCATGCCCCTTAGATATTCTAGCCCTGAGCTGTCCAACACAGTAGCCACTGGCTACCTGTGGCTATGGAGCACTTGACATGTGGTCATTTAGAATTGAAATTATAAAATGCACACAGAATTTTGAAATTTTAGTGTAAAAAATGTAAAATATTTAAAAAATCATTTTTTCCATTGATTACATGTTGAAATAACATTATGGCTACGTTGGGTGACATAAAATATTTTATTAAACTTAATTTCACTTGTTTCTTTCTACATATTTTATTTTTTCTAAGATTAATTTATTTATTTTTAGAGAGGGCAAAGGAAGAAGAAAGAGAAACATCAATGTGTGGTTGCCTCTCGAGCGCCCCCTACTGGGGACCTGGCCCGCAACCCAGGCATGTGCATCAACTGGGAATTGAACCAGCGACCCTTTGATTCACAGGCTAGAGCTCAATCCATTGAGCCACACCAGTCAGGGCTCTTTCTACATATTTTAACATGGCCAGAAAATGAAAAATTACATATGTAGTTTATATTATATTTCTATTGGACCAAGCTGCTCTGAAAACCAAGTTCTCCTATGTTCCAGAAAAGTAATCAACACTTGATGTTGCTTTTTGCTTCTTACCTCATAACAGGGCAATGCAAGAGACATAGTTCCTGCAGATCTTGCATGATTCAAGACACATCCTGACCAAGGAAAATGGGTATTTTTATACCAGCTTAAGAGGCCTAGCCATGAATCGATAGTGTAAACCCAGGCTATAACTCATTCCAGCCCCATTCCAGTTTTCCATGATGCATTTTTTTTTCAATTTAGGAAAATCTGCATTATTTCAGATTTTGCACACAGAATGAAAGCTTAATTGCTATGTTTTTAATCACAACATGTGTAGTTCACAAAATGCAGATTTCTGTTAAGTGAGTGCAGGAAGAGGTGTGACCAGCTCTGTCCTGCATCGCATGACCACTCCCTGTTCCGTCCCACAGACAATCTGCAGCAGCATCTTTTCTCAGTCCTGACAAAAATTGTTTACATAGTGGTTAAAGCTTTGCTCTCCATATAGAGACAGTGCAGTGGTCGAGAAATGCTGAATTCATCAGGACAGGGGACAGCACAGGGATCCTTCTGCACCCCTAACCTCACGTATAAGAGCACCAGTCTTCTGAGCGTGAGCTTAGCACGCCTGTTACTCAGTGGCCACCAGATCAAGAAGGGACCTCAGAAGTTGCTGGGGCTGGCCCCCACCTCACGCAAGGGCCTCCTTTGCCTAATTCTTGGTGGGAGCCATCTGGCCTCTGCTGAACTTTCCCCTAATGGTAGAAAGCCCCCTCCCACTCCAAGAACACTGGTAGCTGGGTTTTCTTTTTCTTTTGTTTTGTTTTTTGTTTTTAACAGATAGCTCTGACTCTATAAAGTTCGTGCTTATATCAAAAAAAGTAGTCGGGTTTTCACTCTGCTGTGACCTAAATGAGACTTAGAATTCAGAGGCCTCCCCTTCCACAAGGACAAATTTGAATGCAGGCTTAGATATGTTTTTGGTTATGCCTCATAACCAATTTCAGCATCAGTTGCCTCATCTAAAAGCAGGAGGGGGAGTGAGAAGATAGCTTAATGAGTTGCTGTGAAGACAGGAGAGAGGAGAAAGGGCTCTCCAGATGCCAACTGCTACAGGCATGCATGCTCCGTCTGTTTGTTTGATTCAGAGCGCCTATTTCTTTAAAATAGGCCGGGGCTGCCTTCCCCGTGCCTAGCAAGCTCTTGCTTTCACAAAGATGCATTGGCAATTACGCAGAGCCCTGAGCTGTCCTAGGCATTTATAAATTGATTTGTTTCCACATTTCTACCTAGAGAAGATAAGCGGCTGAGTAACGATCCATGGGTGCAGACTGGGAGTCCAGGGTGGGTTTTATATCTGGAAGAAGAGGTGTGGAATGACTCAGGGTCCCGTGGGAGAGCAGGGGCTTTGTGCATGGTGTCTACAGACTCCAAATAAACAGCAAATGCTTATGGAGCGGGGCAGGAAGAGGACCTGATTTGGAGTAAAACAGACATGAGTGTAAATTCCAGCTCTGCTACTTACTTGCCAGCTGCTGTGACCTTGAAGAAGTCACATTTATCTCTTTAACTCTCTTTCATCTATAAAATGGGAATAAAGATACCCGCTTTTTAGGAGAAAGGAGTGCTTAAAGGTGTAGCATCTGGGGCCAAACTGGGATTTATTAGCTGCATGACCTTTGGAAACTTGTTTTGGATCTGACTTATGGAAGTACAATGGAGATAATGTAAACAGCATATGTTAAAGCGTACAATTGTGTAAGTTTTGACATGTAAACATGCGTGAAATCACAACCAAGATAATGAACACATCCAACCCTTCCAAAAGTTTCCTCCTTCCTCTCTCTCTCCTCATGCCCCCGCATTTACCCTCATCCCCAAAACTCCACTGATGGCTTTCTGTCTTACCAGATTAGTTTATGTTTTCTTTGAATTTGTGTTTTCTTTGATTTGAATAGTTTCTATCACTGTGCCTTCAAGTTTATTAACCTCTCCTGATGTTTAACATGCCATGAATCTCATCTTAGTGATTTTTTTAAGTCTCTGGCATTGTAGTTTTCATCCCTACAACTTCAATTCGGGTGTTTTGTTTTTAAAAAATATCCTCCTTGTATCTATTTAACATGTCTATTTTTCCTTTACCTTCTAGAACACAAAGAATAAAGCTATAAAGACTGTTTTAATGTCCTCATCTAGTAATTCTATCATCTAGGTCATTTCTGGATCAGGTTTAAATTATTTTCCTCTTTATTTTTGCTGCTTTTGCATGCCTAGTCATTTTTTATTGGATGCCAGACATTGTAAATTTTACCATGTTGTGTGCTAAACATTGTTGTATTAAACAGAAGAACAAATAAATAAATCTGAATAGGAATGATTGTACACTTATAACCAGAAATAATGAAATGTATGTCTTTTAAAATTTTTACACATTTAGTCCATCCATTTAAACACATTGTCTGGCTAGATCATAGTTAAATATCTTTAAAATATATTTTTGAGCTGTTTTTCTGGGATGCGGTTCAGTTACTTAGAAGTTTTCTTTTAAGTTTTGTTAGGCATGACCCGAGCAGCATTTAGTCTAGTGTTAATTTTCTTCACTAATGAGGCACTACCTTCCTGGCCCTTTAAACGATGTGCCAGAAATTATGAGAGTTTCCCCTCTGGCTGTTGAGAACAGGCACCATTCGTTCCCAGTCCTATGTGAACTCTCAGCAATGTTCCCTCTACTTCTCTCAGGTGGAGTTTTGCCTGCTCTTGACCATTTCCTCACATACATGCACCAATCAGTAAACTGAATACTTGTGAGTGACCCTCAGCAGAGCTCCAGAGTTCTCCCTCTGGTCCTCTGCCCTATAAACTCTAGCCACCTTGACAGCCTTGGACTCCCCGTTGTGCATCCTCAGCTCAAGGAGTGTGCTGGGCTCCGCCTGGATTACCCACGTGCCCCGTGGACTGAAAGCTTTCTCCAGGCAGTAAGCATGCCCGAGGCTCTGCTCGTGTGTTTCGCATCTCTCAGGGATTGCTGACCTTTGCTGACTGATATCTAATATCTTGAGAGCTATTGTTTGGTTTTTTCATTTGTTTCAGCAAGGAGAGTACATCTGACCTGTGTTTCTCCAGTCTGGCCCGAAGTAGAAGCCAGGGAAGTTATTGAAATTCTCTATGACTCAATTTCCTCACCCATAAAAAGAGAATAATAACAGTACTCATGTCACAGAGCTGTTGTAAGGGTTAAATGCATTAATACTTGTATCTAATACACAGTAATTGCTCAATATGTAGAAGCTATCATTGTTGCTGCTGTTATTATTAAGATTATTATTATTATCCGGGTATATGAATGGGTTTCTGTATCTGTGAAACTCCTGAATTTTCAGTCCCCAGCACAATAACTGACACCTCATTGATATTTAATATTTGGACCTTTACTAGTCTATCCAAGACCCTCCCAGCAGACAACCACTCATTCTCTTACTTCAGTGCCAGTTAAGAATGACCTTTGAGATCTTTAACAGCCATAATTTCTATGCCTCAGAAATCTAATTGATATTCTCATTGAGCAAATTAGAACTTGCAGCAAACATATTTCAATCTAGATTTATTATGCTCCCTAAATTAATGTAACAAGGGTACTCTGAAGAACAAACCAGAGTCTAATTCATATGAGCCTGGAGGTTGGCCTTGGAGTTAGCTAAAGGAATTCAAGGCGAGAAAGAAAGCTTATTCCAACCCTTCCCAGGCCAACCGTGTGGGCAAATGGGATGGAGAACTCAGCCCTTTAAAAAAGGAAAGAAATATATTTGGGATATACAACTGAACCAAAGGAAATAGTGGCCCCAGCTCCTTTTCCCCCAACTCCTGGCTTTCAGACATCTTTCTTCATTGTTGATGTGGTTGGCATCAGATGCAACATTCATCACTCTCCATGGACCTGACATCAGATGGGGCCTTCCTGGAGGGCTGGGGAAAGCCAACTGTTTGAGGCAGGTCACACTGTGTCACATGAACAGTAGTCTGTGCTCCATGGCAGCCTCAGGCAAAGCCCACCTTTCAGTCGTCCTCTAAGACCTCTCCCTTCCCACCAGCTTCGGTCACCAGAGGTAGGGCCTGCTCCCCACTGTTCCCTCCTGCCAAGTGGTGCAGAGACTTATGACTAAGGGGTTTATTAATGACCCCAACACTCTCTTAAGAAGCAGGAGCCCACTTGTCTTGCTTTTTCCTGTTTAATAAAAGTCATTTTATTGTGATTAAGGACTAAAATTCTTATGTTCCAGTCAGCAGTGACCACCTAATACACTGGTTTCTTATAATGGCACTTGGTGTTCCATTAACAAAGTGGTATTTGCCTTTTTTTTTTTTTTAATCTCTGAGGGCAAGATCATCACAAACAGACTTTTCATAAACAGCAATACACTAAAAAGGATTAAGTCTGTTCCTAAAGGATGCAGGAAGGTTGATGGGGTATAGAAGGATCCATGATGTTCAGGACGCATGTCTGCACTGTAACCTAGGGCCCTAATTTGGGGCCTGCACTAATCCTTTTATTCTACAGTTATTAAGAAAGGTCCTAAGATAACCTATGCTGCAGTTCAAGAGGGGATATAAGACAAGACATAAATCATTGAAACTCATGGTAAGAAATGCTCAGGGTAGAAAGTTCTATCACACAGGGGTTAAGATTTAGAACTTCAGAGTCAGACCTGGGTTCAGCTACTGGTTTTGACCTTGACTAACTGTATGTCCTTGGGTAAGTCATTTTATTTTATTTCCCATTGGTTTTCTCATTTTGTAAAATGGGGATGAGAGGGCCGTTGTATGAATTAAACAAGGTGAAGTACTTAGTATATAGCTCCAAGTCAGCACTCCGTCACTGTTAGCTTTTTATTATTCATTGTTTTTTTCAGTCCAGAGGAGGACAACATCTTAAATGGTTTCCCAGAGTTGGGGGCAGCCACTTGGTGGCTCCCTGGACCAGAGAGAGGATGTGGCTTTGGAAGCTGGAACATTCTACTTCTACTACCTGCAAGCCACAGGTTTCAAAGGAAATTCAAAAAGGTTCTAGTTCCATTTGGATACCTGAGCAGCCTCCATGTGGGGTACGTAAGCTCTGTGCCCACTACTTTTCTTGCCTTATGTTCTTGACAATCACATTCACCCCTGGCGTTTGAACTCCCACCCAAGATGCTAAGATTTCAAGTTTGTAGACAAAATGACTTGTCCCAAACTAAATGTTCCCCTCTCTGTGGCAGCAAATTCATTTCTGGATGACCTCATCCTCCCAGGGATTAAGGTCAGATGCCTTCCTGACACCCCCATGCCTCCTTTGTCTCCTTTTCTTTACCCCATACCATTTGCCATCCTGCCCCTGCCCCCATTTTGGTCCCATATAATCTATCAAGGCTTGTCAGTGTTTTTATCAGTTGCCTCTCACACGCCCCCAGCTGGGAACCTGGCCTGCAACCCAGGCATGTGCCCTGGCTGGAAACCAAAGAGGCGACCTTCTGGTGCTCTGGCCGGCACTCAATCAGCTGAGCCACACCAGCCAGGGCCAAGTCTTGTCAATTTTATCTGCTGTTTTCTGAATCTGTCCACACAGCCATAGCCCTGAGCAGATCATGGTCCTCTTTCACCCGATGGGCCGCAGCAGCCTCCCCCTGGGCCCTCTGCTCCTGCCTTTTCCACTGTCAGCCCGTTCTCTACTCTGCATGAGGATAATGGGCATCCACGCATGGGTCTACCCTGCTGAAAAGTCCTCCATGGCTCTTCATATAACCTCCTTCCTACTAACCTCGTGTCTAACCTCCCCTCCTTATCTAATAGATCCCAATTTTGCTTGGGGTGGCAATGTGCTCTGTCAAATCTCATACCTTCCAGTCTCCCCTGAAGCTTCGTGACCAGGTTCTGGTCAAAGAGAGTTAAGCAGAAGTCTACGGTGTGGGGCTTTTTGGGAAACCATGTTTTTCCTGATGAAAAGAGATGGAGTCAGCTGGTACTAAGCACCTTTTTCTCTACCCCCTTTCTTTCTGACACACAGATTGAAGCCTGGAGAGAGGAGCCATCTTGACACCAGGAAGGTGAAAGTCATACTTTAAGGTTGGTGGAGCTGGAAGCTAGAAGGAACCTGTTTTCCTGATGACCTCCTGGACCAGCCACAGTTATCCAGGACCCCCTAGCTCCAGACTTCTTATTATATGATGGAAATAAATCTCTATTTGGTTAAGTAATTGCATCACAATTTCTGTTACTCAAGTTGGACTCAGTCTTAACAGATAAACTCTTCCACCAACTGGAGGAACGGTTTGCAAACATCAGTGAGGATCCGAATCATGGGGACACTTGATAGAGATTCAGAGTGCGAGCCCCACCCCAACGGATTCTCTCCTCAAGGGGATGTGCAGTGGGGGCCTGTGACTGGTGTTATTTAAAATTACCCCAAGAAAACAAAAAATAAAAATAAAAATAAATAAAATTACCCCAGGAGCTGCCTCTACAGGTGTTACCGGTAGAACAATGAGAGAAACACCAAATTCTGGAAATTGCACTTAGACAATTAAGGAGACAAACAAATAAATTCTGGACTTACAAGGAATTTTGTAAACTGGCCTCTGTAACTTCTCCAACCTCATCTCTGGCCGCTCCCACTGCCTGTACTTGGCCAGAATTAATCATTCAGTGAATTTACTTGTACTGTTCCCATGTCTAAGAAGCCCTTCCAACCTTTCTGGACCTGGATGTTTCTCAGTCCACAAGGTGCAACTCAGGTATCACCTCACCTGGAAAGTCTTTCATGAACCCTCGGGCTGTGCTTGTTGTCAATCATTGAGGTGTTGAAAGTCTTGCATAGAGCCCTGGCTGGTGTGGCTCAGTGGATTGAGCACCGGTCTGCAAACTGAAAGGCTGTAGCTTCCATTCCCAGGTAAGGCACAGGCCTGGGTTGTGGGCTGGGTTCCCTGTTGGGGGGTGGGTGTGAGTCAAGCACATTGCTGTTTCTCTTCCTCTCTCTAAAAATAAAATGAATAAAATTTTTTTTATTTTAATGTTCTGGATGAAGAGAAAATTCTGGAAGGTGGGAAAAGGGGAGGTGGGAAGATATGTATGTGTGGTTGGATTTGCATACCTACTTGCTCCCACTGCTTTGGCTTGAATGGAGCTGGGAAGTGGGTCAGAAGCCTTTGGGGTAATTTTAAATGTTATTCATTTTATTTCAGTTCTCCCTTTAAAATAACACCTAAAGACTGAAATCTGCAGTCAGAGATGAATGCCTGCCTCAGAAATTCCTTCCTTTTAGTGGGCTGTTTTCTCCTTTCCATTTTTCAGTTACACTTCAGGAGTTAAAATCAACACGGGGCAAAATAGCAGCAATCAGATAGGCCCCAGTAGAAACCAGAAAGATCTCATTAAACCCTTATACAATATTTGCAGGTCTAGCTCTCAAGGAAGGAAAAACACTGATGAGTTTGATATTTACGGATCTCATTCGTTCATTCAGCCGTGCATTCACTCATTTATTCACTCCCTCCTTCTGCACTGACAAGATTCTCTTGGTACAAGTAAAACAAACACAACTCGAGCTGTCTTGTCAGAGAAAAAAAAATTCATTGGCTCATGTATGTGGAAGGTCCAAGAGTTCTACTGGCTTCCCACACTGGGGGCTTGAATTAAATCCCCAGGTGTCTGTCTTCTTTCCTTCTTTTTTCGTCTTCCTATTTCTTCCTTTTCCTTCTTGCCTTCTTCTACCTCTCATCTTCCCATCCTTCAGTTGGGTTTCTATCCTTGTTGCAAATAAAAGGGTCTCCAGGAGCTTTCAGTAAACGTCCTAGCATCTTAGCAACCCAGGGAAGAGAGGTTCTCTACTGCTGGCATGAACCCAAAAAATTCCTGGGAGGACTCTCATCTGGATGGTATTACATGTCCTTGCCTGAAAGCAATTTCTGAGGCCGGAAGTTTGAAATAGCCTGATTAGCTAGGCTCGGGGCACATGGCAAGGGTGGGGAATGTGAGTGGTCAAGTCCAGCCCCACCTAATCACAGGGAATGTGTACAGGATATTGAAGAGACCTAACTGACAGGTTCCACCCCCCCCACCCCTGCCACTCTCTCTTCCTCCCTCCTTCCCTCCCATTCATTCATGTGTCCATCCACCCATCCATCCTTCCATCCATCCATTTGTCCATCTAATTAGCAGTTTTTTAGAGCTTTCTCTATGCTTGGCACTCTATAGGCACTTAGGTATATGTTGACTGGCATAGAGTTAAAGGGCAGGATCAGGGCTTAGCACAAAGCTTGGCCCAAAGTAGGTGCTCAGTAAGTATTTGAATGAATTAATAGATGACCCTGGGTCTTAAGCTGGGGTCACCAGGACAATGATGATGCTCCTGATGGAAAATGAGCATGTGAAGAGGAAAGATGGTTCAGGGTGAAAGGGACTATACTGGGCTAATGCTTGAATGCCTCATGTTGCCCCCATGAATGAATGGCACACCCCTCCTTCCCCCCGGCAGCAGGAGAGCCAGGGACTGCCAGTCTCAGAGACTGGGCACCGAGGTAATTATTCTGAGCCAACAAATGAAAATTTTGGAATGAGAGTCAGCAGGGAGATGGGATGGGATTTAAACAGTGATAGAATATGCCAGACTGCTTTTGGGGTCCGGGGTAATGGGCAGGATGGAGGGGCTGGGAGCATAAGAGCCCACCAGCCAGGGCGCTAATAAACCAGGGACTCTGTTCCTGGGTCCTCTTCCCTTTCTCTCCTTCAGGGAATGCTTCCAGGGAAGGGAGGACACTCTGTCCTGCTCTCTTCTTGGCTGTCTGTCCACCAGCCTTTAGATGGTGACAGTGGGCATTCTATGTACCTACCAGTGATGGGAAATTTCCTGGTGAGGAGGAGAGGGACTTTGCTCTGAGAGCATCCCCCATGGCTCTTGCTTCTCAGCATTAAGTAAACATTCGCTCCATGAAGTTCACAGGCAGAGTGGGAGGGGAGCTCGCAGTTGGTTGAAGGACAGGATTTTTGTGAGCATTCTGAACTTTGTGTGTGTTCATTCCTTCATTCAGTTGTGTTTTTGTTTGTTTTTGTAGAGAGAATTTTTATTACATGTTATTTGAGCTAAACAGAGGATTACTCCTGGAAGTGAGGTCTCAACAGACTGAGACGCAAGCTTCCTGTTCAATTGTTAATTCATTCATAAATCTCTTTCTTCTTTCATTCACTCAGCAAACATTGGTGAGGCAGATTATTCATGCCCCGCCCAGATTCCTTTTTACTGTTTCTGTGTCCCACACCCCTCCTTAGGTGTACCTTCCCTTCCAACACCCGCACCCGTGGCTTTTTCAGGACGGGCCCTGGGAATTTGCGTCCTCCCCCCACCCCACCCCACCCCACCCGCAGAGCGCCTCTACTCCATGACTGTGGAATGCAGGAGTCAGAAAGCTCCAGATCCCTGGCTCCTTATTAGGAAAACTGTGAGGTGCAATATACACTCCAGGGTACCCAGCAGGATCAAGCTGAAGCTGCTCGGACTGATTTTCTCTGAAGTCTTATCTTTGCCCAGAGCGCTGGGACTGTGGAGAGGCAGGTTGAGCAACTAGGGAACAGAATTTAAGGGGATGCAGACTCTCAGGCTCATGCATGAACATCCACCGATTTGCACCCTGGTCGCCTCCCTCTGCTCCCCCAGCCCTGGCCCTGCTGGCAGGTCCTCCTCCTCTTCCCTATGGGAAACCTAACCCAGGTCAACTGAGTACGTGCTGTGTGCTAGAAAGCGGTCTGCATGCACTACAAGGAATAAGAAGCTCAGGCTGGTGGAACCTACGTGGTTCTGGGCTCTCTGCTTGCAAATGATCGTGCCCCCTGTGGGGGCAGCCCTGGGGAAGGGAAGCACTTACCTGAGCCCTCACATAACTGGCCTCAACTGCCTCCTTACTCAAAGCAGCCCAAGTCTGCTGCTGGGAGGAGAGTCACAGCATACGGGAAATTAAAAGCATTTTTAAAATAATTGTCTGTGTACCGTCAACCGCTGCAGACATTCATGGATTTGCATGGTGTAAAGGCAAGGAGTTTTATTCTTAATTAACTTCTCTTACAGTATTTGGATTTGAGGTTTAGTGCAAGCCCAGCTGCTGGGGGACTCATCTCTTGTCACTGCAATGTCTCTGCATAGAGTTAGGGCATGAGGCCAGGGTGCTCTGAAATACCTGTGCAGAGGATCCGCAAAGCCAACAGAGGGATTTTGGTCTTGGAATAAGTCCCAGGGATTCCCCAACATTCACATCTTGGATAACAGGGCTTGAGACTGCCTTAGAACCAGGCGCTGGGCACAGGAGGAAGATCCAACCAATGCTGACGGGATGCTCACTAGGCGAAACCTGCTGGAATCTGGGAGCTGAACTGAAGCAGTGGCAGACTATTTCGTATGTATTGTCCACAATATTGGATGGCTCTTCATGGTGGAGGGTGTTCCTGTCATGGCCTGTGAGTTGTTCTGGATGGGGTGTTATGGGCGTTATTACTGCCAGCAAAGGCTTTCATTCCAGCCATTGCTCCCTTTTCATGCTGCTACAAGGTTCACTGCTGGCTGTGAGCTCCGAAACCACCATTCTCTCTTCTACTCTGTAACACTGGGGCACCGTGGCCAGTGGTTCCCTTTGCTTTTGCCATTAGCTATGAGTCGAATGTTTCCTCCCCAAAATTCATATGTAGAAATCCTAAACTCCAATGTGACGATATTTGGAGGTGGAGCCTTTGGGAAGTAATAAGGGTTAGATTCTGCCATGAGAGCAATGTCTCCTTTTAGAAAGAGGAAGAGTCACACTCTGGTGCTCCTTGCCATGGAAGGATACAGCAGAAAGGCAACCTTCACCAAGAACCTGGCTCTGCTGACGCCCCAGTCTCAGACTTCCAGCCTCCAGAACTATGAGAAATACAGGTCTGCGGCTTAAGCCACCCAGTCCCTGGGGTTCTGGGACTGCAGCCCAAATAGAGACGCTACCAGTGGGCACTGGAGGAGGTTGCAAGGCTGGAGGAGTAAAGAAGGGTCTTTCTCACTCCTGTTGCCACGGCAACAGCCCTAGGCCCTGCACTGACAAGCGGGCTCCAGTTTCCAGGTGTTCTAGCACCTCCCCCCCCGCCCCGCCCCCGGTCCCCAGCCAAGCTCCCTGCATCCCCTGTGAGGTGCCTGCAGCAGCGGCCACTCCCAGAGGCGGGGCACCAGCTCTGAGTGGGCTCCCCACCAAGCAATTAGGCTCTGACATCCCCAGGCACTTCTCTTCACTCCCTCAGATGGAGGGGTGGTCTTTGCTCCCTTGGGACTCTCTGCATTACCTCACCGTTCCCTTTGACCTGGCAGTCCTCTAGGACTCATTAAAACACTTTTTTGTATTACAGTCTCAAAAAAAAACCTGTATTACCAGTAATCAAAAAACCAAAAATTATAGTACACAATACTATTGTTATGGGTTGAGTGGTGTTCCCTTCCAACTCCAAAAAAGGGGGGTATGTTGAAATCCTAGTTTCCAGTACTTCTGATTGTGATTTTATTTGGAAATGGCATCATTGCAGGTGTAGTAACTTAAGGTGCCCTTATCCTGGTGTAGGATGGGTCCCTAATCCAGTATGACTGGTATCCTTATAATAAGATGGCCACGTAAAGACAGAGAAAGGCTTATAATAAGGAGAAAGCCATGTGAGGATGAGGTCCACGATTGGAGTCCTGCAGCGCAAGCCGAGGAACTCCAAAGAGTGCCAGCAAATCCCGAGCTAGGAAGACAGGAAGGACGTCCCCACAGACTTCAGAGGGAGTGTGGGCCTGCTGACACCTTGGTTTTGGATGTTAGCCTCCCAAAACTGTGAGACAATACATTTCCATTTTTTTCAGCCTCACAGTCTGCGTTTTTTGTAAGAACAGTCCTAGGAAACTAATAAAAACATTTTTTACTTTTCACATTAGAAAGGAAAAAATTCCCCAGGGTTTAGTTGAATGTTCATGAGGGGTTGGTAATAGGCACTCTTATCCGCTGCTGATGGAAGGCTGAACTTGTACAGTTTGTTTGTTGGGTGAATTGGCAAAATGTATCAATAAGAGCCTTAAAAAAAATAACATACCTTTTGTTCCAGCAGCTATTTTTCTATAGTTTTTTCCTCATAATAGAGAAAGTTAAAAATAATCTATGTTCAATAATAAGGGGTTGCCTAAGTAAATCACGACATATTCAATGCAGTCATTAAAAATGATAATGTAGATTTATATCTATTGCTTTGGAATGACCAAGACATTCCAGTGGTTGTGTGCATATAGAGGATGGCTGTCTGTTGTGAGGAAAGATAAAGATATTTACAAACATACATATGCACAGAAAAATGTCTCCAGGGTTTGATAAAGTACTTGGAAATTGATAGATACCTAATAAAACATTTACTGAATAAATTAATGAACAATTAAATTAATAAAAGATATAAACCAAAATGTTAACATTAGTTTTCTGTAGGTTTTGAAATTATGGGTGGGCTTTTTGAAACATGTTTTGTTTTTGAATTACATCTATTTTCTAATTTTTATACAGTAAGCATGCATTACATCTGTTGTAGAAAAAAAGAAAGAAAAAATACTTATGTTTCTGTTTCAATTCTACTATCAATTTACTTTTTGGTCTGGGACTCCCCGACCCCTACCTCCCATCCTGCCTTAGTCCGCAGCAGGAAGTGGGGGTTGGTAAGGGGACCTACAGGCCCTTCCCCAGTGACCTGGTTGGGGGTGGGAGTATGGAAGCCTCTACAACAGAGGGGACAGCAATGAAACGGAACCAGGAATGGAAAGATTCCCCAGCAGCCCAATGAAAGCCCGTGGGTGAGGTAGTTGCAGGTCCTAACTCCTGCTGGGGCCTGAGAGGCCAGCAGGAGGCGCTGTCAGAGCTACCCAAACACTATAAGCTCTGCTGGGCCTAAGGGCACACATAGCTCAATCCTAGTTGGCAAAAAGTCAGCAAAGGAACAGAGCAAACAACAATAGCAGAGAAGGACCTCTTGAGCGCTATAAAGCTCCAAGGTTTAGCGCAGCCACTTTGGAAAGCAATCTAGCAGTTTGTCAAAAGGTTAAACATAGAGTTACCCTATCGTCCAGGAGTTCTGCTCCAAAGAGAAATGAAAAACATGTGTCCACATAAAAACCTGTACATGAGTGTTCAAAACAACATTATTCATAATAGCCCAAAGGTAGAAACAATCCAAATATAGATCAACTGGTACATGGGTAAACAAGTTATAGTACGTACATACAATGAAATATTATTTCGCTATAAAAAGGAATAGACTACTAACACATGCTATAACATGGAGGAAACTTGAAAACATAATGCTAAGGGAAAGAAGCCAGACACAAAAAGCCAAATATTGTATGATTCCATTTAGATGAAATGTCTAAAATAAGCCACTCTCCAGAGACCGGAAGTAGATTGGTGGTTGCCTGGGGCCCCAGGGGATGGTGGATCAGAGGGCTGATGGTTAAAGGGTATGGAGTTTCTTTTGGGGTCTTTTGGGGGATGATTAAATAAGTTATAACATCAATTGTGGTGATGATTTCACAGTTCTGTGAATATATTTGAAAAGATTGAACTGTTAGCTTTAAGTGAATTGTGTGGTAGATGACTAATACTTCACCAAAGCTGTACAAAACTGAAAAAGAATAAAGCCTCTAAGATGGGCTTTTCCTAACCCGTGTTTTCAGCTCATCCTGCAGGCGAGTGTGAAGACAGCTCCCGTTTGTTAGGGACATCCACTGCACCAGCATAGGGTGTTAACCATGGCTAGGAGCTGGAGGAGAAGAGGCATGTGGTCCAGTCACTCCTTCAGCCCAGCCCACAGCCAGTGAACCAGCAGACATGTGAGTGAAACCATCCTGGATGATCCAGCTGCCAGCAAACCCGCTAACTGACTCTTCCTACGTAGAAGAGCCCAGCAGAGATCGGACAGGCTGGGCCAGGCCAGAAGAGCTGCCCAGCTGACCCACAGAAGTGCGAGCTAAGTGGATGCTTTCTGTTGAAGGCACCGAGCTTTGGGGTGACTTGTTATACAGCAGAAACAGACACACTTTTGGTATTAAACCTGTCGTGGTTCCTCCAGGGAGTATTTTAAGATATGGAAATGCTGGGTTATAGATCTGGCATGTCTTTAAGTCTATTAGATTTGCCAAGTAGTTTTCCGCAGTGGTTCTGCCAATTTACACTCCCTCTGGCCCTGCAGGCAGACTCCTCCTGCACCGCAATCTTGCCAGTGCTCGGTAACGTCAGCTGTTTTCATTTTTGCCTATCTGGTAGGTGCGAAATGGTATCTTGCAGATTTAATCTGTGATTCCCTGATCACAAGGCAGGTAGAATGTGTTTTCTGAAGTTGATTGGTTGAACAGGGTTTCTGCAAAGAAACAACGACCTTGGTCAGGTTTGCAGCTCTCCCCCTTCTCCATGAGGCCGGCTCCCATGTGTTCTTTAAGATGCACAAAGCAGTTAGGCTTTAATTCCTTAGTGCCCTCTCCAGCTCGTCACCTGCCTTCTCCTTTAAGAATCGATCAGCTCAGGCAGTAAGTCCTCCAGCCAGCCTTTCCTGACCTAGAGCCCCCATGTTCGGCTAGGTGCCCCCTCTCCACCATTCACCTAGCTCCATCGGAGCGCCCTCCTCATTGCATCGGAACTTCCCTTCTAGAGCAGCGGCCAGGGGAACACGGAACTAGGGCCTGAGCCTCCCCTCCCCATTCTAGGACCCAGCCAATCATCACAGTGCTGGGCCCTGGGTGACCTCTTTCTTGACTTCCTTCAGGAGCAGTTTTCTGAGAGGAGGAGCCAAAAAGGGCAAATAGGAATCCACTTCCCTTACTCTGGCGCCATTTATCTTCACATTTGTTTGCTGTCTTTAGGGTTTATAGGCTGCTTCCAAGTTCATTATCTCATTTTGATTTAGCAATAATAACAATAAAGAGATTAATAACTAAATTAATCAACATTATATCTCTACGGCATTTATTGAGGAATAACCGTATGAGGAGCACTGCATTCAGCGCATTTCATGCATTACCTCAACTGAATCCTCGAAATAGCCCCACAGGAAGACAAGTCCATTTAATAGATGTGGAAAATGATGCTTTGGAAGTGGCTGAGATGGGATTTAATTCAAGGTCAGTCTAACTCTAAGGCCTGAGTTTTGTTTTCGTTTTAAGATTATTTATTTATTTATTTATTTATTTTAGAGAGAAGGGAAAGGAGGGAGAAAGAGTGGGAGCAAAACATCTATTGGTTGCCTCTTGAGTGCAACCCGACCAGGAACAAAACCTGCAACCCAGGCATGTGCCCTGACCGGGAATCAAACCAGCAACCTTTCTTTTGCTTTGAGGGATGACACCCGACCAACTGAGCCACATTGGTCAGGGCCTATGTATTTCTCTTAATCATGGGGCCATACTGCATCTATGAATATGAGAGTGAATCCCATTCAAAGGGAAATTGTCCGTGGGCAATCTTCCGTGGGCATCACGCTGCTCATCCTGCTCTCCTCCCCTCCCCCACCTCATTTAACCTGAGCTTAGTGGGAATTAACATCCTCAGTTTACTCACACAGTGAAAAGTGAAGTGAGTAAGCCACTTGTTCTCAGGTCACATGGGTCTCAGGACCAGAATCCTGAATCTGTATCTTTAGTGGCAGGAGCAGGTTGGCCACTCCATCTTGGCTGCTCAGGTGAGGGCCCATGGACCACAGCACTGGAGCCACCTGGGAGCCATCTCCGGTCTACAGCTGAATTGTGTCTTAGCAGGTGTCCAGGAAATTTCTGTGTGTGTCTAAGTGTGACAAACGCTGCCTATACCAGGATGCTTGAATTGGAGTCCTACCTCCACCTGCCATAGTTTAGGACCCTGAGGGAGACATCATACCTCTTTTAACTTTTTTCCCATCTCTAAAACAGGATGAATCAAATAATATAACACCTAAAACATAACAACATTAACTAATTATAATTAACCGAGTATATTACTTGCCTACATCTGCCATAAAAGAGTAGCTTAAAAGAACACAATTTTATTTTCTCCATCTTGGAGACCAGGGTTCAAAATCAAGGCATTGGCAGGGTTGGTTCCTTCTGGACACGGAGAGAGAATCAATCACCTGCCTCTCCCAGCTTCTGACGCCTGCTGGGATCTTAACGCCAGTCTCTGCCTCTGTCTTCACAGGCCTTCTTCCACATGTCTCTCTGTGTCATATCTCCCTCTTCTGTCTTTTGTATGGACACCAGTCATTGGCTTGAGGAGCCGCCCTAAATCCAGGGTGGTCTCAGTGCAGGATCCTCAACTTAATTATCTGCAAATTAAATATCTGCAAAGACCCTTATTCCAAATACAGTCATATTCTGAACTTCTGGGTAGATATGATTTTTGGCAGCGGTGGGGGGCGGGTGCGGCAGGGGGCGCGGGGCAGTTCCTATTCAACGTACTAGAGTGTGTTATGTATAGATTGATTGCAAAATAGTCCCAATTGTTCCCTTTTCTGTATCCATGCCCCTTGCAATGTGACTTTGCAGCTCTTCCCATCGAGCAGTAGAGTTTACACCCCTCTCCCCTCCCACTGAATCTGACTTGCTTTCCTAACAGAATGTGGGAGAATGACTGGGGTTTCAGTTCTGAGCTTAGGCATCAAGAGTGGTTCTGTTCTCTCTCTCAGATTGCTGCCTCCACCGTAAGAGGCAGGCCGAGTTAGCCTACAAGAGGATGAGCAACCACATGGAGCAGAGAAGAGGCACCCCAGCTGAGATGCCAGCATAGCAAGCCGTCCTCCAGCCAACCTGCCTGCTGACCACATGCATGTGTGCAAGCCTAGCCAAGATCAGCCAAACAGGCTCAGATCAGCAGAACGACTCAGCTGACCCCAAATCCATGTTGATTATTGTACGCCACTGAAATTTCATGGTTTGTTATGCAGCGTCACTGTGGCAATTGATAACTATTACATATTATCCTATTAATAAAAGTAAAATAGTATAACAGCATGTTTTAGTCTAGTGGTTATAATCTCAATAGAGTATTCAAAGGTATGTATGTAGAATGGAAGTTCCACAAGAACAAAACCTCTTTTGTTTCCCACTGCATCCCCACTTCTTAGAATAACGTGTGGCATTTAATGTATATATTTAATTTAATAAATGTTTGTTGTATGGATGGATAAGTCCAGGCTCTGCCTCTTATAGACTTCACCTCCCAGCCTCAGTTTTCTTACATATTAAATGGGATGATACAGAGACCTGGAAAAGCTGATGAGTGTTAAAATGAAGAAGGGAACATAACGTACTTGATACACAGTAAGCTCTCAGTACACAGAAGCAAGTATTATTTAGAACAGAGAAGTCAATCTGTTGTGGCCAAGGACCACAGAATTTAGAAAACTAAAACACACACATGCACAAAATATTGTGCACAATTCCAGGGACTTGACCAATGTGCTGAAGCAAGAGCCTCAAGTTAAGAACCCATACTTTAGAGAAATTTATAAATGTCATCTATTTTTTATTGTTATGACTACCATCGGCAACACCTAATAAATGCTTGATAAGAAGGTGCTGTTGAATAAGTTAATAGAAAAATGGATCATTTATCCCTCAAATTCTTTGGCTGATGACCATCTGGGCCATTGTCAGGCCTTTCTGGCTCATCACCTGTAAGGAGAGAGGAATGACCTTGGATTTTTCTGACCAGTGGCAGCAGTGGCACAATGCCATCTCCACTTGGCCAGCAGAGGCCGCCACTGTCTTCTCCGGCCACTCTGTCCAACCTCCTCAGAGCTCAGTAAAAACTCTTCGTTTCCTTCCGCTCTACCATCAGAACCATGTGATTCTGAGATGTAACTGCAATACCCTTCTTGCTACAGTGACTTTTAATTAGGCATCCAACAGCCCTGGAGATCATACTGCTCCCTTGTAATGGCCTGTTGCAGAAAATTACGGCCATCTGATTAAATTAAAGGAGGGCTATTCAACTGATTAGCTGGCCGTACTTCAGTGGTGCTGCGATGGCGGCACGACCACCATCACTGTTATTGTTATTTACAGAGTGACGCGTGAACGCGTGTTTTTCGGGAAGGTATTGATGGGACAAATGGAATGGCCAGAATAGGCGTAGCTGAGAAATCATACACCCACCAATGGGAGGCGAAGGAAGAAGTAGCTAACAGTAGTTGAGACTATACTATTATGGGCCGAATTGTGTCCCCCCCAAAATTCATATGTTGAATTTTAACCCCAGTACCTCAGAATGTAACCATATTTTCAGATAAGGTCTTGAAAGCGGTAATTAACATAAGATCTTTAGGGTGAGTCCTAATCCCATATGACTTGTGTTCTCATAAGAAAGGTTAATATGTGTACAGACATGCCTACAGAGACAGAAAAAAAAAAAAAGCCATGTGAAGACACAGGGAGAAGGCAGCCATCTACAAACAAAGCAGAGAGGCCTCAGAAAAAATCAGTCCTGCTGAATGAATCCTCGATTCCCAGGCTTTACCAGCTTTCAGAACTGTGAGAAAATTATCTTCTGTCGTTTAAGCCCCCCAATCTGTGGTGCTCTGTTACGGCAGCCCGAGCAGACTAATACGCATGCTGTTTGCCAGATGAGTGCTTGGCATATGTGATTGCATTAGATCCTCGTTGCAGTCTCTTGTTTAAGGTCTTACCTGCTGGCAAGTGGCAAAACCAGGATTTGAATCCAGGTCCCTCTGACTCTGATGCCTGCCACACATTGCCAAGCTGCATCAAATCAAGATGAGGAGAAGAGGCAGCCATTGGCCGACATGAATTTTGAAAATGCCTTCCACTGTAAACAGTCTAGGGTTTGGTACACGGTGGAGGCTCAGACATATTTTTAGCAAGTTCCGGTGTCTGTCATAGTCTTGAAAGAGTGCCACCCTCACTGAGGATTCTTTAGGGAGACAAGCATAAATCTTTGAGAGCTGTGAGAGAGAATGCCTGATGCTCCTCCAGGAAGAATGGGAATCTGCACCGGCACCTTGATGGCTCTGTTGCTTTGAGAATACTGTCCAAATTGCTTAGCCCAGCATTCCCTGTCTGTCATGATTTGCCACTGGCCACCTTGTCTCCAGCTAAGTCTTAGGCCACATATCTGCTGAATCCAACAATGCAGGATTTCCTTGCTGTTCCCTGAAGAGTTTGCACTCTTTCTTGCCTCCATGTCTTTGTTTGTGCTGTTCCATCTGCCTAGACTGCCCTCCAGGACCTTGTCTATCTGGTGACCCCCTATTCATACTTCAAATGTCACGCTTCAAATGTCCCCCCTTTCAGAAAACTTTCTTGACCTCATCTGAAAGAATCAGGGTCTTCCTCCTATAGGCACTTGTTATACTTCCTCCATCCTCAGTGTGACAGATGCATCCTAAGGTGATCCCCGCAATGAGTCACATCCTTGTATGATCGCCTCGCCTTCAATTTGGGCAGAACCAGCGACTTCCTTTGAAATAAGAGTGTATGGCAAAGGTGACAGAGTGGCACTCCCTTCATTAGGTTCCCTTATATGGTTAAGATGATGGGATGGCACTCCTAAGATTGCACTTTGTTATGACTCCGTTTTAGCAGACTGCAGAGAGATGCTCCCTTGCTGGCTTTGGAGGAGCCAGCTGTCATGTGTGGGCCACATCCCATGAAACTGTGAGCAGCTTCTAGGATCAGAGAAAGGCCCCCAGCTAACAGCCAGCAAAAAAGTGGGGCCTTCGGTCACTGTGTCACAAAAGATAAACTCTGCTACCAATTAAATGAACTTGGAAACAGATCCTTCTCTAGTCAAGTCTTCAAATGAAAACACAGCTCTGCTAAACACCTTGATTGTAGTCTTGTGAAATACTGAGCAGAAGGACCAGCTAAACCAGGCTGGAAACTGAGATAATAAATATATGTTGTTTAAGCCATCAGGTCTGTAGCAATTTGTTACACAGCAATAGGTCACTAATACACTCTATTACAACACAGCCAGTATAATCCTTCATATGATATTCCCAACTAGAGAGGATCCATGAGAACAAAGACTAGAGTCCACCTCTTTCAGCCCCCACGCAGTGCCTGGCACATAGTAGGCACTTGATACATGTTTGTTGAATGAATAAATGAATATTATCTTTAAGCTTCCACCTGACTTCAAAGAAAAAACCACTCTAATTCTAGAATGTTGAAAGTCCATTACTGTTACCTTCATGAAAGGTCAATGAGGATGTCAAATTTCCAAGGAATAAAAAAGAACGCAGAGAGCAAGCATTCTTCTGTCACAGTTATAGATTCTCTGACGCAATTTGCTAAGCAGCTGGGCACACTGGGCTCTGTGAATGTAATAAGAGTATCTTCTGGGCGTCTTTGAAAATCGTCAAAGTCAATGGCAAAACCCCTAAACCTGCTGAAAGGCAGCGAGGACTATTAGCTGCTGTTTGAAACCTGAAAGCAAAGAGACATTAAGAGCCTCAAACCAGTCAGAGGAAGAGTCATCAGTCAACCAAGGAGCCAGGGACAGAATTCTAAGTCTAAATTTGCCCAGAGCCCCCAGAAAATACTTCATGCTCCTCCCCTCGTCCTCACCTTCCTTCTCCCTCCCTTCTCCTCGTCTCCCCCTCCCATCTGTCCCTCCTTCTCAGCCATAGAAACAAACACATAATTCTTAGAGCTGAACAGTCTGCAGATCGCAGCCTCCAAGACCCTCCTTTTACAGGTGGGAGTCTCCAGAACAAAGGCTTGGCCAGCAGATACAGACGATCCTGAGAAGAGCATTGTTTCTCGGAATCCCCGAAGACTAAAAAGTTAAAAATAAAAACAAAACAAAAAGCTTCCTTGAGGATCAGTGAGGAAGTGAGGCAATTAACCTCAAATTCAAGCATCTTACCATTGAAACAAAAAGTTTTACAGGGTCTATCCAGATAAGCAAAGCTAAGGAGTTATTTTCTCAAAGTGATGCTTGCAGCCACCCAGAGCGGCCCTGGTCCCAGGCGCTGTGCCTTGTGATTTATACACATTACCTTCATTAGCCTCCCAACCATTTCTTTTTTATAACCCTTTTTATAGCTCTTTTTTTTTTTTTTTAAATAAAGAAACTGAGGCTCAGAGAGGAGATATGATTCCTCCAAGGTTACATAACCAGGAATTGCTTAACCAAGCCTGTCTGTGGGGCTGATCACGCTGCTGTGACACCCAAGGGAGTGGGGAATGAGGCTCAGCAAAGGGGGTGCCAGCTGGGAAGCTGTGCCTGAGACCCTCATGTCAGAGATCAGGGTGCTCCCATCCAGCCACCCGTTAGCACATTTGATGCACACAGCACAACAGCCCCTGACTGTCAGCTCCAGGGGGGCAGGAAGCATTGTGGCCTGTTCCTGCTGAATGCCCAGAGCACAGCCAGGCAGAAGGAAGGAGGAGCTGAGTAAAGTTTGAATGATGAATCATCAAAGGGACTGAACGCTTGAATGGATGATGCTCCAGCTAACCGCGCTGATGTGTGTGCAAGGTTATTTCTGCTGGGGGGCTTCTCTAATCTGAGCCAAACTGATGTGTCTGTGGAGTGAGTGACCGAGTGTAACCAATATCAGTGTAATCCCCTGATTAAAGAAGCTCTTCCAGACTTCCTAGCAATCGGATTACAACCCAGCAGGCCTGATAGGTCACTTCCATTGCTCTGTCTCTTTCCAGCCCACAAATTGGCTTCCTGATATTTATTATTGCAATCGTTAGAGTTTGCTACCTTCCCCAAAGCTGTGTGAGAGAAGTCAGCTTCTATCCCATCTGTCTTCATACGTGATGCAATGAGAGTGTGTAGTGGGTTAGTAAAGAATAATAATAGCAGTTTCACAGGATGGTAGTGAGGGTTAAAAGAATTAATGCCTGTGAAGTGCGTAGCTCTCTATAAGCACTCAGTAAACTTTCCTTTACACTACTAAAGGGAGAGACTGGAATGGGCGTCACTGGCTCCTTGTGGGATTGTGGACAGGACAATGACCTTCCCTGGCCCTTGATTGTCCTATCTATTACACAATGGGAGAGAGAGGGAACTAAGCTTTCGTTCAACAAGTAATTACTGAACACACTCTGTGTGGTCGTCTTGGGGCTGAGCAGCAGACATGGAGAAAACGGAGCCCTGGCTCTGTTCTTGAGGACCTCCTGTGCAGGAAGAGCTTTAACCACGGTGCCAAGCATCATGGAGTACCTGCTACACGCCAGGCTGAGGGATAAGCACTTTGCATACATGAGAAAAATCAGTGTTCATAATAATGCTGTCAACAATGCCACTGTTCCCATTTTACAGGTAAGGGTACTATGGCGCAAAAGCCCTCCGTGACTTACTCCAGGTAGCACAGGTAGCAAATATCAAAGGTGGAACTTGAACCTGGAGATCGACTCTGCGCTCCAATGCCCTTCTGACACAAACATCATATGATTCTCCGTGACCAAAGACAGACTTGAGATTACACCAAGCCCAAGATAAACACCTGTATCTCCCCTCTTCTCCTGATGTTTTTGTGCTTTCTCTTTTCTCACCTCTCCCTTATCTCCCTGCCCTTCCATCAAAATTCTCTGCATTATCTACCAGTCTTGGAGGCAAACATTTCCATTTTCTCTGCTGATACCATCCCCACTGACACTGCAGGAAAGAGACAAGCTGTGGTCCTGGAGCAGAAGTGATAACTCCAGTTGCTAACCCACTTTCTCTAGGAGCCTCGGAGCTGGGAAAGGCTCCCCACGACACCTGCATCAGAGAGCTCTGAGTGTTCTCCTTATTAAATCCCTGCTCATTCTCTCCACCACAAATATGTCAGCTTCCCAACCAGGAACCATTAGTGGGTGGCTACTTTTTAACCTCAGACACTCCCAGCCCAGCTTTCAAGAAAATGTGGTCTTCATATCATTCCCTCTGGGACTTTTTGGCATCAGTGAACCAAACCTTTGGGAGGCTGCATAGCACAGTGGCTGGGTAAGAACTCTGGAGCCAGACTGCCAGGGTTCAAATCCCAACTCTTTGATTAACTCTATCTGTAACTTTGGGGATACTTATGTACCCATGTCTCAGTTTCCTGGCTATTTTTTCAAGATGATGATGATGATGATGATGATGTAGGTGGTGGTGGTATTTCTCTTCACAGAACAGTTGGGAGGATTGGGACAGTTAACATACAAGGGTTTAAAAACAATGTCTGGCACTTAATAAACACTAACTATACTTTTTTATATGTCCCATGGGAAATACATCTCAAATTAAACTAATTTCTATTGCTTTCTAAGGTTATAGTCCAGTAGATAAGAGGAAAGAGGAGAAGCTCCAAATGACTATAGAAGAGAAAAAACTTTTTACAAAGCCTTTTAAAAGGCTTTTTACAAAAGCCTTTTATCACCATAAAAAATAAAAGAAAAGAATCAACTTTACAACACAGGACATTGTTTTTAGCTGCCTCTGGGGAGATAGGAGGTTTAGAAAATCCATTTTACAGCTGAGAAGGGAAGCCATTTGGTGTGGGTCATTCAGCCAGATAAGGGATGTTCTAGGAGTGGATTAGTGATTTTCTGCGAGTGGATTAGTGATTTTCTGCGTACTATCCAGACTGCAACTGGATATGTTGTCTCTTGATTAAAACAAACACATAATATACAAATAAGCAAAAATCCAGTTCAATGCAGAGCACTTCTGAGTTGCACACAATTCACTCTTCTGTCTTTTCAACTCTTTCCGGGTGTTGAAGTTTTTCCAGGAACATCCATTGGAGAAGGGAGTTGATTTGCCAGAGTTGAGGAACAACAATGAACTACCGAAAGTGGCTCTGGTGAAGGCAGCGAAGGGAAGCCTGCAGCATGCACGCGAGAATAATATTTTGTTTCTGAAGAGGGCAGTGTGCAGCCAAGGCCGGGTCTGCTCTTGTACTCTGGGCCTGACAGAGGCGGTGCAGCCCTCAGGAGCCCAGACATCTTGGATTTCCAGGAGCTTATTTCTGAATGACAAGCACATCTTCAGACATGAAATAGGATTCTTGAGGTTTGAGCACAGTTACACGCTGCCTCTCATCGAGGGGATGCACGGCAAACTGATACGAAGATGCGTATGCAAGATGGATGGAAAAAACCCCAATGAGTTCTTTTACCATGCTCTTGACCTCGTGTACCCTCCCAAATTAGCCTCTATGAAATTAAACAATAGCAAGGCATCCTAGATGGTGGTTGCAGAGGAACTGTTTCTTTTTCTGCTTAGACCTGCGTGCAAGGTAGCTTCTGCTGCCTGAGGCAAAATACCTTCTTGCAAACATTTTTTTTTTTTCATAGAAATAAAATGTTGGGAATGGGGATGTTAGCTCCTGGGATGCATTTATCAAGCCAATCACAGTAATTATAGTCAGAACACAAACGAAGTGAAAGCTAGCCATGAAATGCATTTGCAGTAAACCTGAACTGTTTACAATTAAGCTCTGCTGGGTGGCATTTTGAGGAATGCCATTAATATATTTTGGGGGTGGGTAGATTGATTTTTTTTTCTTAAATATCTTTTGCTGGTTGCAGCAAAGACTTCAAAAGAAGTTAAGAAGAAGGAAGAAAGATACACATTATTAACTGCTAAACTTGGAGCGCTAAGACAGATGTCCAACTGTAGCTTAATTGTCTATTTAACACATCTTGTGAAATACGTTCACTGGTCATTAATTTAACTTAGGTCTGTTTTAGGGAAGTGAAGGAGAGAATTGAGGATTTGGGGAGAATAATGTACCTTCAATTCTTAGTCTCAGTTTTGGGAAAGCACTAAGCTAACAGTGTTGAAAATCCTTCCGTGGTTCCCCATTGTGTTAAAAGAAAGTCTTTTCCCCTTAGGGACTTCCTTTCAGATGTCACCTCTTTGCTAAAGTCCGTACCATTTTCCCCTCCCCTTAACCTCCGCTCTCTCGGACATTATAACACTTACCATACTGGCTTTTAACTTTGTTTATTTATGTGGTTTCTCTCCCCTGCTAGACTGTGACTTCTCTGAGGTCAGAGATTATGTCATTTTAACTGGGGTCTCCAGCACGGAGCACGTGACCCAGTACAGAAGCTCCTCCATGCTTGGAAAATGTTGAAGAGTGATCAGATGAGTAAGTGAGTGAATGAAAGAATGAATGCTGCATCCTTCTGGGTCCCACTCTAACCAACTTTTGCCAGTGACACTCTGTCCTTCCTTCCCCAGACAGAAGTCAGATGGTTCTGCAATGGCATTTTCAGAATATTTTAAGGGAAAATATAGCTTTCTATAGGGGAATAGCTTAAGCGAGGCACTTTAGGTTGGAGATGTGTGTGACGTGTGTGGGGCGGGGGGAGGGGAGGCACTGCTGGCTTCTTAGAAAGTTACCTCGGAGTAAAAGCACAGGTTTTCGCTTAGATTGTGTCTAGGCGAGTGAGGTGGGACGGGAGATGCTATATGCCACACCTTGGAGTACCTTCCCATTTTGTCTTGGGATGGGAAAGGTATCGAATATTTTTCTCCAACCCACTTCATACATATTTAAAAAAAGATTTTTGGAGATAATTGTAGATTTACATGCAGTTGTAAGAAATAATACCTAGACATTTCATTACCCTTCCCCCAGTTTCCCCCAGTGTTAATAAGATCACAACCACCCTGAACATCGACATTGATACAATCCTCCCATCTTATTCAGATTTCATCGGTTTTACATGCATGTATTTGCATATGTGTGTGCGGGCTTGTGTGTTGTGCACGTTTTAAATTTCTGAAAATGGCTTTCTTGCCTACCGGGGATTGGGCAGGGGTCCAGTCTGATGCAGCCTTGCAGAGGAGTTGGCTCCCAACGGCACCAGTATATACTTTTATATATCTTTTGAACACAGTAGGTGTCCAGCAAAAGTACACATAAACACTTGAACTTGACGTCAGTGCGTGCAGAGGGGAGCGCAACGTTTTAAGGTAGGGAACTGAGCCTGAAACATTCGGTATTTCAGAGGCAAAAAGTTGGCTATTTTCCGCCACAATTGTTAATTTAGCTAGCTGGCTAATTGCTCCAAAGCGATCCTGATGCACATGCTTCGATCGCGGAAGAGCCGTTTTTGAGGTTCACTCTGGGCTGCAGAAGTGAAGAGGGCTCACAGTGCCCCCGGAGCTCCTCCCATCCTACCCCCACTTTCACCCCTTTTTCCCTGGGGCTGGACTGTTTCACTCCGTCTCCAGGCAACCACCCGGCGCGAGGTGGGACGTCATTTCCTGAAAAGCCCGTGGGGAATGGGGGAGAGGGGGAGGGGGAAGGGGGCGGGGCCAAGGCTGGGCAGGCGACGGCGACGGCGTCGGAACTCGCTGGAAGATCGGCCCTCGGGAGGCTCAACAGTTCGCAAAGTGTGGGCTCACGGCCGCAAGGCTACGTCTGTGCCCGGCAGGTGCAGGGGCGCTGGGGTCCCCGGGCTACTGCATCCCGGGGCTGCCCTGGACATGTCCCGCACCCCCTGCCGGACGCCTGCGCTGCTCCACCGGCTGCTATTCGGGGGACTCTGAGACTAGAGCCCCCCATCCCAACTTATGATTTTGGGGTCCCCCAGCCCTAGAGGAACGGGCAGCCTGGCTGGGGGAGCCCCGGGCGTGGTGTGACGGGGCGGTCAGCTTTGCTGCGCCCCCCACCCCAGCCACCCGTCGTCTCTGTGCCCTACAGAATGTAACTGCTCTCTCCGCGACCTCCGGGCTCCAGCCGCAGTCCCCGCGACCTCCCGGCTCCAGCCGCCAACTCCTTGTCACCCGGGATCACGTCGCCGTCTCCGCCGTGCCTGTGATCAAGCCGCCGTCTCTGCGCCCCGCGGACTTCAGTTTCGCGACCCCCTCCGTCTTCGCGCGCCCGGGACTCTAGCAGCGGTCTCTGCAATCCCCCCAGGATTCAGATACTGTATCCGCACCCCCAAACCCGAACTCCAGCCGCCGTCTTCGTGCCCCCAGCCCCGCCCCCAAACCCAGACTCCAGCCACGATCTCCGCGCTCCGCGGATCCAGCTGTCGCGCCGGTGCCCGCTGGTGCAGCAGCCGCCCCACCGCGCGCCCCGAGTCCGCCCGTGCCTCGGCGGGGAGATGAACACGCAGCTGGACGGCCTGTCGGTGAGCTCGTCCTCCACCGGCTCTTTGGGTTCGGCGGCCGGGGCGGGCGGCGGAGGGAACACGGGGCTGCGACTACTGTCGGCAAACGTGCGCCAGCTGCATCAGGCGCTGACCGCGCTGCTGAGCGAGCCGGAGCGGGAGCAGTTCACTCACTGCCTGAACGCGTACCACGCGCGCCGCAACGTCTTCGACCTGGTGAGCACCCTGCGCGTGCTGCTGGACAGCCCGGTCAAGCGGCGCCTGCTACCCATGCTGCGTCTGGTCATCCCGCGCTCTGACCAGCTGCTCTTCGACCAGTACACCGCTGAGGGCCTCTACCTGCCCGCCACCGCCCCCTACAGGCAGCCCTCCTGGGGCGGCCCCGACATTGTGGGGCCGGGGGAGGTGCGCCTGGTGAGCTTGAGGCGCGCCAAGGCACACGAGGGCTTGGGCTTCAGTATCCGCGGGGGCTCAGAGCATGGTGTGGGCATCTATGTATCGCTGGTGGAGCCAGGCTCTCTAGCTGAGAAGGAAGGGCTGCGAGTCGGAGACCAGATTCTACGTGTCAACGACAAATCCCTGTCTCGGGTGACCCACGCTGAAGCCGTCAAGGTAGGGTCTGGTCTAGGGGATGTGTTCAGGGCAGAGTGGCACAGCAACTCATGGTGGCAGTAGCTGCGTGCTGTGTGTCCTTAGGCAAATCACTTGACCTTTCTGGCCTCCATTTTTCTTAAACATATTTCTTTAAAAGAGGGACATTTCGTTTATTGTGCAAATAGATGCAAGGCACTGGGATATAGTGATGGGCCCTGCGTTCCTTCCTTGAGCATAAAGGCTCCTGTGTGGGAGACAGACCTTATCAAATACTCAGGCAAATGTGTGATCACGAAGTGTGAAAAAGGTTGTGGATTCTTATGAGCATTAAAAGAGATAAGGTCTCCACTGGCGTATGGTTAGCAATCAGGAGGTGCCTTCTGCTTCTGCTGTTATTCTCATTCTGCAGGCTCTTGCCCCTGAAAGAAAGTTTTGTTAGCTCCAAGTGGCCCGAGGAGGCCGTTCTGCGGATGTGTAGAGCTCTGGCCTAACCCTGCTGTTTATGGACCGGGCTGTGTATCCCGGGGCGAGTACTTTGTCCTCTCAGAGCCTCCCCTTCTCCACTTGGGAAATGGGGCACCAGGACCAGATAAGACTCCCTAACCTTGTTGGAAATGAGGCCCCTGCCTGAAGGTCAAAAGCAAAACCCCAACTCCCATGAAAGTAGTTGTATTTTTTGTGTCTGTTAATTGAGAAAGATAACCTTATGATAGCAAGCTCCTAGGGGTTTAACCATGCTGTTTCCAGGAATGTGTGTGTTTGCTAATCTCATGCCAAGGGCTTTTGAAAACCAGTTGGAGTATGAGATGGATAGTGTCAGTCTACAGGTGGATTCAAAGATTCCTTGAGTCATTCTCTCTTGCGCGTGCACGTGCGCACACACACCCCTATGTGTGCAAAAAGTGAAGAGTTTTGGGGAAGAGGAACAATGACACACTCTGCTTCTGTGTGGAAAATGCTTCCTACCGGTTTGGGCTGGCTTGCGACCCAGCTTCTACCACACTGCCCCTTGATCTTGCCTCCGATCCTCCTCAATGCAGGTGTTTTGAACTCCAACCCAGGGCCTACTGGCTGCTGGGAGACGCTTAAGCAGCCGAGGTCCAGAGCTGCTTCCTGTGTGTTCTTCAGTGACCTGTGGTCAGGTTCACCTTGAGACCACTTCCTGATGGTTCACCTGGGACATGACCATCACATCTCTGACCTTGGCTTCCCTTATTTGCTCCCTGCCCCTAAGGGAGGCCTCTGAGGATTTTGGAAACTTACTTGTTGCTTCTGGCAAAAGGCTGATAGGTTTATATTCTTGTCGGTGTGAGTGCAGTGGACAAAGCTCTCTGTGGACTTCTATGCACCTATCCCTCTCTTGGCTTCCTTCCCCCACGTTAATCTTTTTCCTTTAGCTGACATTCCATATATGTGTAAAGAAATAATCCATTAGCCTTCGGCCCTAATAGGTCTGAAGTTCCCAGATGATAAATTTATACTTGAAAGATACTTAGCTCAAACGGTCATTTATAAACGTGGATTCAATTTTAGTGGCAATTGAAAAAGACCTGGGTAACTTAATTATCACAAGGTGATAGATGTTGGGAAGGCCTGAGGTAACCTGGACATTAAAAACACAGACTCTCCCTTTAATTCACGCTCAGGCTCAGCCATGCTTGTAAGGCTGGAGCTGCTTGGCTGAGAGCTTCAGTTCGGCCCTCCTGCATTTCGTCGATTACTTACCCTCTGCACCTTCTGTCTGAACCTCCTTGAGCTACACCAAAGTGCTGTTGATCTGACTCACAGCAGCATCAAGGCCTTATCTCGTTTATTTACTCTTGTTGCTTCCAGCGTTAAAAGCTAAACTCTAAACTCTCCACTGCGTCGTTTTTGAAGCCCCAGACTGAATCCTTGCCAGAGGGAGAGGTTGATAGGAGCAGGACTGACTTTGGGTGGGAGCCTGTGTGAGCTGAGCGGTCCCTTCGTCCCTGCCACTTTCCCTACGGAGGCGCCCGCTAAGGCAGGCGGAGCTTCTATCTCGGGGGTCCCCCTCTTCTGCCAGTGCAGACACATAGCCTGCCTGGAGTGGACCCATTTGGACCCTCCAGAAGTAGCAAGCAAAATGTATACTGCTTTGTGTCACCTTAACTCCAGGGAGAAAGGGGGACAGACTTTCCGTGGGTGGAATTTAAAACGGAGGAGGCGGGACCTGTCTCTGTGGCCTCCTCGGGCGCCTCCGCCTCGGGCTTGCAGGTTGGGCCGGCAGTTTCAGGGACAGTTTAGAAGAACACCTGGAGCTGTTGACACATTTCCACAAAATTAAGGGTATTCAGCCCGCTGATGGAAAGCCAAAAGCAGTCTGGCTTCTCTGCTAGGTACAGAGTGCCCTTAACCAGGTTTCCACTCCCAGCCCCGCTTTGTAAGCTGCGGTGCTGGAGGGCGCCCTGTCAGCCTTTCCACGGTGAAGGTACATTCCTATTAACTGAACTTGGAACTTCGCTCAGATGTCACCGTTTTTTCTGCTTGTATCTTTTTTTGTGTTCCAGGACACCACATTGCATTTAGGAGATCTGTTTTTTTATTCTTCAGTTTTATTCTATTTATTTATAGCTGTCCATCTGTCTCTGTGGGGCATTCATAAACATGGATTCCATTTTAGTGGCATTGGTTCTAGGACCTCCCCGCAGATACCAAAATCCGAGGATGCCCAAGTCCCTTAGTTGATCTTAAAAATCTTTTAAAAAATTTAAGTATAGTTGGTATGCGGTCTTACATTGGTTGTATTAGTTTCATGTGTACAATATAGTGATTCGATATTTTCATAACCTTACAATGTGATCACCCCACTAATTCTAGTCATCATCTAGCAACCTTCTTGCAGTGTTATTGCCTGTATTCCCCCTCGCCTTTTTCATCCACTCCCCGCGTTTCCCCCTCTGGTAACCATCCGTTTGGTCTCTTTCTATGAGTCTGTTTTCGTACCTTCGGCTTTTGCATCTGAGGACATGGAGGGCTGACTGCTTGTTTGTTTGTTTCCTTGTTGGCTTCCTCCTTCAGCTTTAGTTGGTATACCTGAAAAATAAAAATTGTATATATTTAAGGTGTACAATGTGGTGATTTGATATACCTATGCAGCGTAAAATGATTACCATATTCAAGCTAATTAACATATCCATCTCTTTACATAGTTATTTTTATGCAAAGGACACTTAAAATGTACTCTCTTAGCACATTTCCAAGTACTTAATATAGAATTCTTAACTATTGTCATTAGTTAACTATGCAATAGAACTTACTTGTTTTATAACTGAAAGTTTGTACCCTTTGGCCAACACCCCCCCATTTTCCCCACCCTCCGGCTCCTGGAAACCACTATTCTATTCTTTGCTTCCGGGATTCGACTTTTTTAGATTCCACGTATAAGTGAGATTATACAGTATTTGTTTTTCTGTATCTGGCTTATTTAACTTAACATAATGTCCTCCAGGTTCATCCATGTCATCACAAAAATACAGAATTTCCTTCTTTTTATGGCTAAATAATATTCCATTACACACACACACATAAACACACGCCACAGTTACTTTCTCTATTCGTCTGTCAATAGACACCTAGGTTGTTGCCATGTTTTAGCTATTAAGCTTAGCTATTAAGGAGATGTGTTTTTCATCTTAAAATCTTTATTTTGTTCTGCTGGTAGAAAGAAGCGGGGGAAAGATCTTTTGAGCTTCCCAAAGGAGAGATTAATTGTGTATGTATAATAAAAAGAAAATTAAATTGTAGGAATCGAGTTACTTAAGAGTTTATGAGTCAGAGAGGGTCACCTCCTCCCAGTGAACAGAAGAGATTGAACAAAGTGTTTTCCACTTCTCTTTCTGACAAGTCAAACACCCATTGTTACCCAGGGCAATTCAGTGAGGATTTTATCCTGTGTGGGTGAGGCTCCCATCTCTCTCTTGAAGCCTGTTTGCTAAATCAGCAGTGACAGGCGCAGATAAGGCAAGCCAGTTACTATTTGCAATTATGTTGAAATGTTTGATTTTTGAAAAAAAAAAAACCTATCTTGAATGAACAGGAGCCAAACTAATAATAATAAAAAAGGAGACCTTTCCAAGGTTTTCAGCCAAAAATGCTTGATAAATTGGAATCCAGGGACCAGGAGTCCAGGGACCAGAGATGCTTCATTGGGCTCTGTTCCCAACTTACTGTGTGACCTTGGGCCAGTCACTGGCCTTCTCTGTGGCCTTAGGTGGGTGGGCCAGGGGCTGCCCGAGGCTCCTTTCAGCTCAGATAGTCAGTGATTTGCCCCATAAGTGCTATTCTGAAGGCATTTAGAATGTGTAATGCAATGTTTTTTTGTTCTTTTGGAATTGTTTTTTGTTCAAGACAAAGTAAAGAAGGTTGGCTGAGGCTTGGGAGATGAGAATCTTGGCACTCTGTGTAGCCTCCTACTAAATCAGGAAACTGCTGGGCTACACGCTGTACTGATGAGAACTTGACTGTTGTCCCTCGACCCAAGAACACCAGCCCTGGTGCCATTCCAGAGTAAATGAGAAAATGAGGCTAGGGTCATGGCATGCTCCGCCCTGGGAGCGCTCAGACTCCAGTTCTCGTGCCTGCTTCCTTCCTGAGCCCCTGATTCTGCAGGTAGCAGAACAGGGGGTATCCGGGCGCTGCTGGGATGTGTATGCACGCGTGAGTGATTCATCTCGATAAAAATTAAACGGCTTCATTACAGTCTCTGCATCCCCCTCGGGACATCCAAGGAGCATTTTAAGATTTGAAATGTTCCAGCAGTTAAAAACAGTGGCCAGCCGTTTCACTTAGAGCTATCAAATCCTCCTTTCTTTGGTGTAATAACCTGGGAAGAATATGTCCATATCAACATGTCATTGTAGTTGCTCTGGCATGTTCTAAATGACACATTTTGTCATTTCTCCACTGCACACGGTTAGCTGAAGCCATTGCAAACTCCTGACCAGTTCCAACTTTGTATCTGTAATGCGGTTTCTCTCTCTGGTGCCATTCCTGTATTCTGATTTGGAAACCATGGGTAATATGCTCATGGGTATGCATGGACTCTCCTCTGGCTCTGCACTCTGTCTTGGGTCCTATGGGTCCTGCCAGCAGTGACAGGTTGAAGGCACACTATTAATAAAACCGTTGTTGAATAGATATGTTGGGTGCTGGACCCAGAGTGCGACACGGTACATCAAGAGGTTCCATTTCTTTCGTTTAGTCTTGTCTGTTTGGCTCAAGCTGCTCCTCGAGGTTTTAGAAAATGCCAGTGCCCGTGCAGAACAAAAGTCCTTTCAATTGGTTATTTACTATTCAAGTCAAAGAAGCATTTTGTAAGGTGCAGGAGAATGCCTTTTTTTTTTTTTTTTAAGAGTCGCTATTTTTATAGGAGAAGATTCCTGCCTTCTGACTTTAAGATGGATATGAGGGGAATATCGAATCACTTCAGGGCTGGCTTCTGGTTTTTCTGCCCTCCCCCGCCCCCCTTCCTCCAAACCCAGCGTTGTTTATTACCTGCCATGGAATCATCATTTGGATGGAGCTGCAGAGATAAGTGTGATCCTTTAACCCCTGACCAATTGGATTTTGTGTGTATTGTTGCTTCCCACCTCCCCCTGCCTTCAGCCACACAGCACACAGCCTGTACGCACCTGTCAAGTGCACGCAGCCCCTCACATGCCTGTTTGTTCATGCTCACAGCACATGCGCATCTCCTCTGAGTCATAATATCCCACTCTGACCCGCAAAGGGCTTTGCACTGAAGCAGGCGTCCATGGGGATTACGCTCCAACTGGCTTTCCAGCAAGGTTTTTTTGGTGACCCGGAAGTTCACTGCTCAGGGACCCCAGACTGGTACCCAGTAAGAACCAGAGACTGATTAGAAGAGATGGCATTTAACGGATAGAGGTGGCTGAAATACAAATCTTTCAAAATCGATCCATTTTCTTCCTTTATTACCTGTTCCCCTCTCCACCCGCCGCCCCCCCAACCCCCTCCAAAGCAAGAAGCTGATATTAACACTGAGCCCACCCGGACTTCTAATTGCACTCCAGGGTTGGGGCTGTGTTTTAGATGCCCGTGCTGCAGGCGGTTCATTTTACTTTTATAGCATGGCAGGCGGAAGGGGTGCAAGGAGCAAGAGTCAGACTTTCCATTTGTTTCCCGGGCACCCCTCGTGCCAGCTGTGGGAGGGAGCGCCACGACGCCAGGGCAGTCGTGTTTGAACTCTGCTTTAACGGGTGCTCTTGGGAAGAGAGGAGGCTGATGTCAGTGAGGGCCTGCTGCGTGCCAGGTGCTTTCTCCCTCCCAGGCAGGGAGGTGAGGGGTGTCATGCTCCAGGAGGTGAAATTGACTAGCCTAGGTTCACCGTTGGGTTGAGGAAGTAGGTGGTCCTTCTGCCTCACCTCCCTGTGGAAACCCAGCCCTAGGGTTAGATAGCCAGCCTCCCGGAAGACAATGACAGCCCCCTGCTGGAAGGCAGGCAGGCTCCACTCTTTGTGCCTGACATTTCAGGGCCTTTTAAGAACCGTTCAAAGGCTTCATTTTGCTAAGTGGGGAGTCTGATGCCCACACATCAAGGGAAAGCAGCCCGTGTTAGCCCAGCTAGTTGTCATGCACAAACATTCGTCCATTCATTTGCCCTGAGCAGCACTTACCACAGCCAGGCCTGAGGCTGGAAGTCTGAGTTGAATGGTGTGACCCCGACCTAGGGGTGCCATGCAGGTGGTTGGGGGAACATGGACCCACTCTTGGCCCCAGGACATCCACTGTTTTAAGTGCTGCGACATTTGTGTGCTTCCACCGCCCTGCCTCCCTGGTCAAAGCAACACCCCTCACTCCCACTCTACTCCCCTCCAACCCCCATCTCCTTATTCTGCTTCAGTTTCCTTCAGTGCATGTGTCTAGGAAGATTCACTATGTTTATCGCCTGCCTTCCCCACTACGAATAAGCTCCGAGAACAGGTGTCTGATCTGCATTGCTCACTGACATGCCCTGGCACCTCCACAGTGCGTGGCACAGAGTGGGTGCTTGGATAGCTAAATAAATATTTCTTCAGAGAATGGAATGATCTTGCTCCCAGTGCAGTGCTGGTGAGTTCAGGATGCCTTGGTTCCTGAGTGTGACATCTGAAGAAAGTCTGTGTGTTGCAACATAGTGCACGCTGGGTAAGCAGAGCGAGGAAAACTGTACTGTAGGATCCATTATATGCTTTACCACGAAGCTGGCTGTGTGGCTGTGGGCACATATCACAGGACATCTCTAAACTCAGTCTTTGGACCTTCGAAATGGGCATCGCTGCCCGCCCACCCCCCACCACTTGCCTTCTTCTCCGGATGGCTATAGTGGTCAAATGACCATAATAGGTTTAAAAAATGTGGTAAATAGGAAACCCTCTGCTACTAAAGTTGACCCTTGAACAATGTGGTTTGAACCACGCAGGTCCATCTACACGTGGATTTTTTTCAGTTGACCCACATGGCTCACACCCGCATTGTTGAAGGGTCAACGTGTGGCTGGGAACCCAAGGGTGCAGAGGGCCAACTTAAGTTACACTTGGACTTTCAGCTGCATGGGCGTCAGTGTCCCTAACCCCCACGTCGTTCAAGGGTCAACTGTACTTTAGTGAAAGGCCTTTTAAAAAATGCGATCTGTGCCTTAGTGCGGCTTTTTCATCCTCTGCAGCCCAGTGCCACCCCATGAGACCCCTTTGGTTATTTCATGTGTCACTTTGCTCTTAATTTTAAAACCACATTTCTAGAAGTGGGTTATTTACAAAGCCAGACTGTGCCTGTGATTCCAAAATAGAATCGTTTATGCATTCTGAAGCAATCAATGAACGAATTTCGGGTGAGGTGTATCTTCTGGCTTTTTGGTTTTAAAATCAACAACAACAACAACAACACTCTTCAGAATTCAAGAAACCCCAACATTTTTCAGGTGAACACCAAGTTCCTGCTCATCATCGTGTGCTTAAAAACTGCTTTATTCTCTCCCAAGAAGGCACGCATGGGTTGTTTTCTTCTTCTTCTTTTCCCGTCCCAGCCCTCTTGCCTCCTTTGAGACTTTATGTTCTGTCTGCTAAATTGGCCGTGGTTTTGCTTCAGCCACAGCCAGTCTCGTCGCTATCCTCTCTACCTGAGTTTTCGTAACATCAGCGTCCTCTCCACTTTGAGTGCCAGGCAAATGTACCAGCCTCCATGAACAAGTGCCTAGCTGTGCTCTCTGCCGGATTCTGAAGCTGCAGGCTACAGGGGAGGAGCAGAGGGAAGTGACATCAAAAGGGGTATTTCCAAAGACCTAGGCGTGGGGGCCTTCACAGTAGTGATGCACAAATGCCGCTTAACTGAAAATGAGCCAGACCGCAGGCCAGTCTTAACCATGCTGGGGTCTGGGAAGCACCGCCTTCCTTCAGGACCCTCTCTCCTTTCCTCTGGTATCCACATGGGCTTGACCAGAGAAGCAGACTCACCCTGTCTTCGTCCTTTGCCATTTTGGAGGGCGAGACCGGATGTGCAAGGTCGGCTAATATATTGGAGAATCAAGGGAAGGGAGGCCTGTACTCAAGAGGTTAGAGATGGTTTTGGGGGATGGACCGGGGTTTGTCTGAGGGTGTACTTGGCTGCGACCTTGAGCAGCTCCATTTGCCTCTCTGTGACTCAGACTCTCCATCTTTGAACTTGCCTTGTGGTCCTCACGAACAGTTTGTGTTGCCATTGCACATCCAGAAGTTGAGAACTATGGCCACGGAAGTCCCTGCAAACACTGTAACAAAAAGTGTCAGCAACTGCGCTCGCTTGGCTTTGAAAGTTTTCTGATGTGTCTGCTTAGTTGAAAATAAAAGTGCCATTGGAAGAAAATACAGGGACGCAGAGCCCTCGTGATCTGTCACAGCAGTTTGAATTGCAGTCATTTACTAAATGTAGTTGATATTTCCATGTAGACAGTTTCTTCAAAAACGTCTCCTGTCTGGATTTTAGTATCTGCATTTTCATTTTACAGCAGTAATCAAGCCCAGCGGTGTGAAGGAGTTGTGTGCCCTGACCACCCTTCAACATGCGAGGAGGCGAGGCACACCCATGTCCCAGAAGCCGGTGTGTGACAGCCTGGTCCTGGATCGGCTGCGTCCCCAACCTCGTTTTTCAGCGTCCTTCCTTGAAGGGCTGGCTCCCCAGGGGCTCTGATGAGGAGGGAGAGGAGGCCGTTTCCAGAACCCATCAAAGCAATTAATGCAGGTGGAAGTGGTGGTTTGACAACATGCGCATCTGTGCTTGAAAAAAAGCCCTGTAATTTATTTGAACCGTATCCGACATGGTGTGCTAGGCTTCGTTAAGTGGTTCCTATTAAGAAAAGAAAAGCAGTCGAACTTTCAGAAATTTCCCTCCCATGTAGGTAGGGAAGCCTCTCCCCTAAGTTCCTAAGGGAGGAAGGGTTTTTCTCCTGCATTTCTGTGCTCCTGGCCCTGGATGGAGGGCCTGGTGTCCTTTGTGGTGTCTGGGCCCAGCGTGACCTTTATCCTCTCCTCTGTCTCTCCTTTTGCCTCCATACTCCTTCTCAGGAGCCCCCAAACCTTCGCCAGATTTCTCCCAACCCTCATGAGCCCTCTCCTGCTTCCACGAGTCCTTCCAAGCAGAGGCTGGGAAGGCCCAAAAGTTCAGATGTCCCTCAGATTTGTTCTCACTTACCCCACGTGTCTGTATCCTCACCCATCTTCCAACCATATTGTCTCTGAACAGGATATGGGTCTGCTTTTGGTATCTTTTTTTTTTTTTAATTTTTGTTTTTCGACTTTTGTTTAGTATTAGGAACAATCTTTACTTGCCCTGGAAGTCCTGGCTCATGGCTGACCCTCAGGACCTCCAGCGTGGACATTTCCCAAGTTAGTAACCTTGACCTACCTGCTCCTCGTCTCCATGGTCTCCCTACTGGGGATTTGGTGAGGTTAGACCCTCCAGGCTTGACCTCTCCCCAGCACATCTCAGACCACACTTCCCTCCTCTCTACTGTCGCCACTGCGAACTTCAGCGCCCTCCTCACTGTCTGTCTGTCTGTCTCATCTGCCCATCAGTCCATTCAACACCCTGGAGGCAGGGCTAACCTTCTTAATCTGTATCTGGTCAAACCATGCCCTGCCTAGTGCCTTTGCTTTGGAGCTGGTGCCCTGCAGGGCAGAGGCTGAGCCTCTTAAGTGCACTTGGCCAGACAAGCAACACACCCTCCTCTGGAACAAGGTTTTAATTCTCTCCACCTGTAGATACCGACGGCCCAGAGGCCCAGTGGGGCCCAGCCCCAGTGCCCCTCCCAGCGACCTTCCCTCACACCAGCAGATGGGGGCAGCTGGTACCTTCTGCTTCCCCTCAGCTCGCTCAGCGTGGTGGTCTGTCCCACTCCTGTCATGACACAGATAGTACCTATGTCCTCGTGTTTTCTTGGGTTGTCCTTGGATGATGATAACCTTTGTATTGAGGGCTTACAGAGAGGCAGACCCCAGTTTTCAGTACTCTCTGTGTATAAACTCATTTAAACCGCCCCACAGCCATCTCGGGTTTGAGGTAGGTACCACTCTTATCACTTCATGTTGCAAAATTGCAAAGAGTTTGCCACTTGCCTGTTGTCACAAAAATGGAAAGTGGCAGAAGTTTTGTTGACTTGAGGGAATGTGTCCATCACCCTAACACCAGAGAGAGGTGATGTGCCACCATGCTAGAGCCTGAGCCCTGGAACCAGGTCCTCCAGGTTCGAAGCCCTGCTCTGCCACTTTGCACCAGTGGACCCTCGAGCAAGCTCCTGAATGTCTCTGATTCTCAGATTCCTCTTCCATAAAACTGTAAAGAGAATAACAGTCAAATGCCAGGCAAGTTACGTAATTTCTCTGCTTAATTTCTTCATCTCTAAAATGAGGACACTGAGAGCCACTTGAGTAGTGTGTCGAAGCACTGGGTACGTCTATTAATCTGAACGTTGGATGATGAGCACTATGTTCATCACCACTGTGTTGGTGTCTGTTTTCCTGCTGGATGATGCTCTTCCTGCTATAAAATGCATACCACACAGGATGCTCCGAGCTTGTGATGCTGAGCACACCCATAAATGTGGCCAGCAGGGAGGGTCTTTCATGTGCCCTCAGGAGCTCTGCTAGGGCTTCTCTTGCATCCCCCACAGCCCCCGGGGATAGGAAGAGGAAACTGAGCCTGGGGAAGGTGTAGTGACCAGCCACCAGCACACAGGAGGGAGGTGGCAGGGTCAGATTTAAACCCAGGTCTTTTTGTCTCCAAAGCGTGTGCTCGTTGCTGCTGCTGTTGCCTGCTTCTCACCGAGAGGCTGGATGTACAGCCCAGAGAGTGCTGGACAGAGCCAGAGTTCAGTAAATGTATGTGTCTCCTTTGATTTATATCCTTAGGGAAATGGTTTTGTAGCCATTTGATGAGAAGAGCCGCGAGGAACCACACAGCCCAGGCCACGGCTGCCCTGCCCTTTCCCGGGAGAGCTCTTTGCATTTTATTGACTAGACTTCAGGTGCATCAGTGGCACTGGGCAGTCTTTCTTTGCCTTCCCCCCACCCTTTCCTCTCTTATCTCTCTCATATGCCCTGACCTTTGTCAAAATGTTATTTTGTATGTTGTGTGTGGAAATTCGCTAAATAGACGACTGTGACCTCAAGTCAACTCCCATTAGAAAAGACTTGCACTTATGAAATCCTGGCTTTGAATGGTGGAGTCGCAGGATCTGTCCACACGTGTGCACAGGATGGGAGCCGGGTCTCCAGGGCCTCGTGTGCAAGGCTGGTGATCGTCAGCCCATCACAGGCTGGACAAATACAGGGCCCTTGTGTCTGGTTCGTAGGAACCATGAGGAGTAGTGAAGTCAGCCTGGACTTTTAAAATACAGTCTCTGTGTTTTAATGACTAAGATATATGAGTTCCATTTAGAAAACTTAGAAACCCCAGAAAAACACAAAGGAAGAAAAACAAAAATCACGGACAGTCTCCTCCACCCAGAAATAACCACTACTGGACAGTTTGATTCCTGCCTTTCAAGCCCCCGTATGCCTGCGTGTGTACATTTGTGCTGGTAATTTTCTCTGCCATTCTGAACCTAGATACAGAGCCTGTTTCTTGTACCAAATAGTGTATCACTACTATTTTCCCACCTTAATTAATGATTCTAGAACATGATTTTTAATGATTGTATAATATGTTATCGCAAAGAGGTACACAACTTATTTAACTAATTTCTTCTTTTTGAACGATTTGTTTTCAAAATGATCCATGTTGCTGCTTTAAACATCCTCGCACGTAAATCTTTAAGCACGTCTCTAATCATTCCTTGGGCTGTCTTTCTATAGGTGGCATTGGCTCAGGGGATAGACAGGTTTTTAAGGCTTTGGTAAGTGTTGCTAAATTGCTCTTAGGGAAGAATTTTGTTTTTGCACAGTCCCTCCTACCAACATTAGCAGTGTATGAGAAACCTCATTTTTCCCCAGCCTTGGCAACACTGGATATTTCTCTTTGATTTTTACTAATCTGACAGACAAAAAGTATCCTATTTTAATTCACATAATTTAAATAGGGAAGTAGAATCCTTTTGCATGTTCACTGCTTGTATAGCTGTATATACATACACATAATGTATAAAATATATAATATCTATAATATTTATATTATAACATGTATAATGTATATAATACCCATAATATGCATTCATTTATTTTTTTTTGTGTATAACTTATTGCTGTCCTATGCCTATTTAATCACAAGAATTTTACATTTCCATGTTATCAAATCTATCAGTCTTTTAAGAGATAGTGGATTCATCCACCTTGAATTTGGAATCTTCAGTTTGAGTGTGAGTTCAGTTGGAAGCCTATTTATCCCCTGTTAACTGAGAATGCACAGGAAGTGATGAGGGGCAGGAATGTAGAGTCTGTGAGGAGAAACCCTCATCCCTGCATCCAATCATGGACTGAGAAAATGGTATTGATATGAACAGATTTTCCTGATGGATGGTTGTGCTGTGGACATTGATTCTAGCCAACAAAATACTCCATTGCAAAACCATTGAGGCTCATCTTGAATAATTATGTTTAGAGCTCCTAGAATCATATTAGTTTTTCCCCAAAGAAAGAAAAGAATAAAGAGGCAAAATTTAAAAGAACATTTGTAAAGGAATTTACTTAAATTATAAGAGACTGAAAGGCAAGCTCAGTGGGTAATTGAAGAATTGCATTACAAAGGAATCGATATCTTTCTGGAATTTGCTTTGTCCTCCTCTCTCGAGTTGCTTTGCGAAGGGATGTCGCTCTGTCACAATCCTGCAAATTCCTCTCAGCATTGTCCCCAAGGACAACATTTTTTCCCCTCGTTGATCCTTCATGCCTTTCCTTTTAGCACAGCCTGGACTCGCAGAGACATTCAGGAGCAAAGACCCTGGGGAGCAGGGCTGTGCCGTGCCAGGCTCCTGTTCAGGCCTCTGGGATTCTGGTGCTGCTGGCAGCTGAGCAAACGTTTCCTTCTGTGTCTTCACATGGAGCCTTTGGGGAAGGTCAAACTCCAAAGAGAGGGGAGGGAATGAACTTCTGATTTTTTAAAAATCTACTTAATGAGGCCCCAAAGAAAGGCAAATATTTAAACAGCATTAAAGAAAACTGAAAAGGGGAAAAGAAAATACCGATATTCTCACCTGCCCAGCTAGTCGTCATTTCTCTCCTATCTCCCTGGCCTTTACTTAACCCTGTGCCTTCGCATTTCGTCAGCGGGCCCATCACCTGCTTCCATGCCTACAGTGTTTCATGATGCTCTGTTGAGCTGTGTCTCAGGGAAGGGGCTTGGTTGGGCTCACACAGCTGCACTGGGGTCCAGCAGTTCAGGGAGGTGAGGTGGCCACCAAGAACCGTACTTTGGGGTACATGCATCGAGTTCTTACCACACGACTACCTGCTTATGTCAACATTCTAGAGGAATAGAAACTAACGATTTGCAGACTTTTGTTTAATGGGACATTTATAAACGACACGTGTTCTCAGGCCAAATTTAGAAGCAGCAAAGGATTTCTGGGGAGTGGAGAGCGAGAGGTAGAATGAGAAAGCAGAGTTGTTGCCCAAGTGTCTGTAAAAAGGATCCCTGCCTCAACTCCATTCATTCATCCAGTTGACAATTGTTTTAGTGAGCATCTCTTTTGTGATTGGTGTGACTTAGCACCCTTTTAAAACTCAACGTATTCTATTTACCTATTGTTAATATATATAATTAATTTATATTTAAAGGGAACTATGAGCTTCCTAGCAACCCAGGCAAAAAGGGAAATGAATACATTATTAGATTCTACTACAGAACTCACTGGTACTTCAGGAGAGGTAAAATTCCTCATTGGCATCCAGCGGAAGGCAGTGAATTTCAGGAGGAAGGCTACTTCAATTGCATTTTTTCATTGCTCTCATTTTATGTGGAATCATCCACGACCTCTTTCATATTTTTTGATACATCTGTGACCAAGTCAGAAGATTTCTGCCCTGCCTTCTCTGTCCATTGAGAAAGAAGGAAATAAAATAATCACTTGTATAAGTATATTGAGATGTGTTATTTCAGGGAGAGTGAGTAGCACGTGCAAATAGCTTGGAGCACTTGATGCTGTAGGAAAAGCCAGCAGGCGACAGGCAGGAGATGAGGCTGGCGAGGCAGCAGGGCTGGCTGCATAGGCCCGAGATGCGCTGTGAGGAGTTTGCATTTTATATCAGTAGCAAGGGGAGACTTTAGGGCAGGGAAGGGACAGGGTCCACCAGCATTTGAAAAGGACACTCTGGCTGCCCTACAGAGACTGATTTTGGAGGCTGGGAAGCTGTTGTAGTTCGTGGTCCCTCTAAAAGGTAATTAACATAGATAAAAATGTGGTGCAGAGGAAAGGAGCTCTGCAGACAGAGGGCTAATTAGGGCTTTACTTTCTCATGACATTATAAGATGCCACCAGGGCAGAGAGTCCACATCACCAGTTTCCGTCTTCCCTCCAAGTGGCGCTGAGTGGGGAGGGCGTTTCCGGCCCTGAGGCTACACATGGCACCAGCTCAGGGTTCAAGAGCCCATCGGCTCTCGTTTGGTTACAGTCCAGTGTTCCCCACGCAGACTCTCTCCTTGTCCACCTTGTGAGCGCAAGTCTTAGGTCGGCCTTGGGTCCTCTGAACCCCCTTCAACTGCTGATGAGAAAGACACGAGTTTGGAGAGTCCAAGATTCAAATCCAAGCCCTGCTGTTTATTTTCTTTGTGACCTTGTGTAAGGCACTCCACGCCTAGAATCTCTGTCCTCATCTGTGCAGTGAGTAGGAAGAACAAACTGTGTGGCTCTCACTGTAATGTTGCTATTACCAATAACGTTAACCATCATTTACTGGGCACCTGCTAAGTGCCCAGCCCAGCGCAAGATGCTTTGTGGACATTATTGAACCGGCCCTCCTCATTTTGTCTGCGTGACAGCCTCGCAAGTGTTAGGCTTTAGTAGTAGCACCGTTTAACAGGTGAGAAAGCTGGGGGCCCAGACGGCTTAAGTAACTTATCAGAGGTCTCATAGCTGGGAAGAATTGGAACTTTGGAATAGCTTTCTAATGAGTATACCTTCCACTGAAAAATTCTTAAGGGGTCCTCACCCTAAAACATCTTTACATTTTGGTGCTTTGCAGCACTATAGTACCTAGATAAAGTTGGAAGATAGAGCCAAGATTTGCCTAAATGGGGGCTATTTATGGAGCCTGTGGAAGAAAGCCTGTGAAGGGCGGATACCTGCACCAGTGTGACTTTGCTTTGGGAAAAGATTTTTGGAAAGCCCCACCCTGTCCTGTCCACAGCTTCTGTAGATGGGGGATTTCAGGCCTTCCACAGGCCCAGATGGCACAGTGCTGCCCCCTGCGTGTGGTTATAGAAACTACAACATGGAGGGACATGGTTACCTTCGAAAAAACTTGCACTGCCCTGCCTCAGGAATTCTACCCTTCTCTGATCTAGAGAATTAGATGCAAATGTGCTCCAAGATGCGCCAAGATGCAGGTAATAGTATGTTATCACAGCATTGTTTGTGCTGGCAAAAACAAAATGAGGAATAACCTAAATGTCCAGCAATAGGGGAGCGGGAGTTCAGCGGTGGTTCATCTCTGCTGGGCATTATAATGTCATACAGAAAGAAATGAGCTTAGTGCCATTGAGCTGGTGAGGAAAGACCCTCAAAATACATTTTTTAGCTGGAAAAAAAAGGCGATGGAAATGTTAAGTATGAGTCGATTTCTGTAAACAAACAATAGCTTCACATATGTACACCCACAGAACAAGTGAAGAAGGGCAAGCACCGAAACGTGGCAGCAGTTTCCATGGAGGGTGGCCTGGGACTCCCGCTCTGAGTTCTCTGTCATAATACCCCCAACCCTTGCAGCTCTTACCTGTGTTCAGGCCCTAAACATTTTATGTTTATTGGCTAATTTAATCCTCATAACCACGTTGGGAGATAATGGCACTGTTTTCTCTTCTTATGCCTGGGAAACTGAGGCACAGATGGGTTAAGTAATTTGGCTAAGGTTGCAGTTGGCAGGCGGCAGAGCTGGGCTGAGAATCCCTGCAGCCTGGCTCTCAACCTCCCTTTTCTGCTTCTTTCTCTAAATTCCATGTGTGTCTGAGGTGTGTATGTTCCCATGAGTGTGGGGAAGCATGGAACGGGGACCGAGGGCTGCCTGAGCCCTGGTCGACTGCTGCTCTTTCTGTGGCCTCATTTGAACAGATTCCTGGGCGCTGCCTGGCATACAGAAATCTCAGTAAATGTCTTGTTGAATGAATTAAAGAAGAAATGAATGAATGGATGAGGAACAGGGGTAGTTATATAGAAAACAATATACAGTGTGCCAGGAATTTGTAGTCTTAGAGACTAGGATGCATGAAAATGATGCAGAGCCTATGGTATGGATGGCAACAAAAATATAGAAGTGTGCTGGGTGCTCTTGGAGAAGGAGAGTCAGTCACAATCTAGGAAGACTTCCTGGAGGTGGTGGGAGTGGGGCTGAATATGAGGCAGGGCAGATATGGAAAGTGTGGGTGAAAGAAAAGAAGGGCATTTATGAAGATGGGGAAGGTTGGGAGAGAGAAGCTAGAGTTGTCCATGTATTATTTGTGTCTCTGTGAATTAGAGGTTTGGAGAATCTCTAGAGCTTGTGCTTTGGGAGAAGGAGCTGGCAGACTCAGGAAGGAAATTCACATGCCTTTAGTACCTACTATGTGCCAGGTACCAGGAATGTCTAAGCTTTTGGCGTCTCTGAGTCACACTGGAAGAAGAGTTGTCTTGGGCCACACATTAAATACACAAACACTAATTAAAACTGATAAGCCAAAAAAAAGGTTTTAAGTAAATTTACGATTTTGTGTTGGGCCGCATTTATAACCATCTGGGGCCGCATGTGGCCCGCAGGCTGTGGGTTGGACAACCTCTGAAGGCAGTTTACATTATCTTAATTATCCTCATAGCAGTTGCATTTAAAATTTTTTTCAGTTATAGCTGACATACAATATATTAGTTTCAGGTGTATAACATAGTGATCAGATGTTTATATCACTACTGTAAGTCTATATCCATTGGCACCATACATAATACAGTATTATTGACTATATTCCCTATGCTGTACTGTACATCCCCTTAACTATTTTTATAACTGGCAATTTGTACTTCTCAATCCCCTTTTTGCCCATTCATATAACCCTTCTCCATCTGGCAACCATCAATTTGTTCTCTGTATCTCTGAGTATTTTTCTGTATTTTTTGTTTGTTTATTTTTTTTTAGGTTCCACATATAAGTGAAATCATATGGTCCTTGTCTTTCTCTGTCTGATGTATTTCACTTAGCACAATACCCTCAAGGTCCAGCCATGTTGTCGTGAATGGCAAGATTTCATTCTTTTTTAGGGCTGAGTAATAGTCTACTGTGTGCATGCATGCATGCATGCGTGTGTGTGTGTGTGTGTGTGTGTGTGAGAGAGAGAGAGAGAGAGAGAGAATAAAAAATACCACAACTTCTTTATCCATTCACCTATCGATGGACACCTAGGTTGCTTCCATATCCTGGCTGTTGTAAATAATGCACAACATTTGTGTTCTAATTGCAAAAATAGGCAAGAGAGGTTAGGTAATTTGCTCTGTGTCACACAGCAAGTAAACAGCAGAGCCAAAATTGGTGCCCAGTGCATCTGGACCCAGAGCCCGAGGGAGTCAGGAAGTGGTGGGGTCAGGAAGAGCGGGCATGCCTCATCCTTCCCTCCCTTCCTTATCATCAACCTGGGTCTCACAACAGCTCTCCTTCCTGAGGTTGGGCATAAGAAGAGAAAAGCTCGCTCCCTGAGGTCTGTGCCCTGAAATAAGCTGGATGACTCACCATTAGTGTCCTGACTCAAGACTTTTCCAGAACACTACTTGTGCACATGCCCCTCAGGACAATGGTCTGATCACCTTGCAACCTTGTGGTCACTTTGTGCGTGCACGAGGGTGCATCTTTTTGAACACAGGACGCGTGCACACCGGCGTGTTAACACACACCCTCTGGCCCCCTCCAGTCTTTCTCAGTCCTCTGCTAAGCAGAGGGTCATGTCATCCTGGTCTGTGATTTTCAGCGTCAGCTCCGCAGAGCTGAGTGAGGCAGATTTGCCTCTTGAGAGCATTAATCCAAGTAGCAAGTTGTTAAGTTTGAAAACATGCACATATAATTTACGTTTTTGTAATCATAACGCGCTGCCTGAATAGTCATCCGGTGATGGATAGTATCTTAGCCATGCCATCTGCCGGGTCAGATGGAGACTTCTCTGATCCGACTTGGTGGAATGCCTGTAAGTCCCTAGGTCAAGTTTCATCAGTAAACACATGATTAAAAGCACAAGAGCATAGTGCTCTGATGACCACTCTGCCTGCAGTGGGCTCTTTCCAGACCTTATGTTTTTCCTTTTTAGCCACAGCTCATTGAATTCTTAAGTGAGAGGCACTGGGCTAATTGGGCTCCTCTACCTAAAGAAAGAGTGGAATTATGATCTTCATTTTGCAGGAGAGAAACGGAAAAGTTCGGTGAGGTGGCATAGCTCATAAGCAATGGATTCCGGAGACTGGCTGATTCGGCAGTTTGCCACAGCAGGAAAGGGGCGTGGCGGGCAGAGAGTGACCAACATGCACAGGCGGAGCATGCAGGGTGCTCTAAGGTGGGTGGTTTACCACCTGCAGGCAGCTGCTTACCAAAAGCAGGGCCCCTCAGCATAGTCCTATTGGAAGGGCGTCTCCCCAGCCCTCAGGTCCATAAAAGGGTCCTCCACTGCCAGTGATGGTGCTGAGTTGGGATGTGCATCCTGCCACACCTGATGTGCTTCATCTGCCCTTTTGGTGTTTTCTTTAACCTTCTCGGCCCCTCCCAACTGATGTGGAACCTCAGAGCCCCTGGGTTCGAGATCTGGTTGAAAGACCTTGTAGCAACCCAGCCAGCACAGTTATGAGTTATGAGTGCTCACTCCTTACACAGGGGAAACCGAAGACGTGCAGCCCTGAGGCGTGCCTGGGGTCCATTCTTGCACATGCCGGTGTCCCTGACCTCTTTGCTACCATGCCTGTGACCACCGTGTGGGTCAACAGAGCCTTCCTTTCTAAATGCAGCCACGAACCGGAAGACACTGGAGTTTAACTGGACTCAGCAACAAGTGAGTCCAGTCTGCTTATTGCCAGTTGGTAAAACGGAGGCCCAGTGAGAGGAGGCTGCAGACTTAGGTCGCCAAGGAAGCCCGTGGCACAATAGGGACATGCCTGAGTCAGGGTATCTCAGCCAGAGCTCTTCCTAGTCTCCCCGTTTCCCAAGGCTGCCTGCTGTGGAGGCTCGCTCTGGTGAAAGAAGCTGCTAGTCCTTCTGAGAAAGATGCACCTAACCGTGAGTGAGGACTGCACGATCCCTGGTGGCCTGAGCCTCATGGATCAAGGTGGCCAGAGGAGCGGGTGTGGAAGGCTGGTGGAAGGGTTATCCGGGGAGAAGGCATTAGCCAGCTCTTTTTAGGAATTATCTTCTTTGTTGTGTGACACCCTTTAAAATGAGCAAGCCGTTGTTTGCGAATCTGGAGACAAGAGAGTAATCAGAAGGGATAAAACAGCTCCTTAGACCCTCCCCTGCTGCCTTGCCTTTCCCACAGGGCACACATGGTGTAGAGGGGTTGGAGCCCTTCTGCAGCGTTCTAAAGGGCACCGCACCCAGACTGTATTCTGAGAGCCTGTCCTAGGAATATTATTTTTCTTCAGTTTTTCCAGAAAAATAAAGATGGCAGTGGATGGTGATATTTTTTCTTTCAAGACCCACTGAAAGCTCACATGTATGCCCCTCCCACCCCAAAATTCAGTATCAGAGGTCTCAGAATGGTTGAAGTTTGAGTGACCATGAGATTTCCTGGTCCCATAGGCTGGTGATGGGGAAACTGAGGTGCAGAGGGGAAGGGACTGGCCCAGGGCTGGCCTCCTGTGTCCTTGGCTGTGCCTCTCATAGGTGAACCCTCTCTGTCCTTCCCATTTCAGTTTCTAGGGTCCCCTTCTGTAAGATACTGGAGCCGGGCAGCTCATGGGAGACTCGGTGACCTCCCATGCCCTCTCCGGCGCCAGCCTTCTGGGGCGTTCTCATCAAAGGCATTAACCTCCTCTCGTTCTCAAGGTTGTTGCCTGCCTATTTATAGAACTGACCAAGAGAAGGCCACTATTGCCAGCAATACAGAATACAAATCACGCTCTATGCCTTGGTTTCATTCTCTTTTTTAACTCCTTGGACATAGCTTTTCTATACCTGGCTTCCCTTCTCAATGCGGACATGCCAGGGAAGAGAGGGGAGTGGGCTCCACCACTGGCTGAGCTCCTACTGTGTGCACAGGCTCTGGACCTCCCCGACAGAGTCTTGTTTAATCCACACAGTCCCAAGAAGTGGTGATTGCTCTCCTTTCACGTGTGCTGCTTTGAGAGAGGGAGCAGCTGTTCCAAGGACCCGGTGCTACCAGTGGCAGAAGCGACTTAAATCCAGTTCTGCATGAATCCACAATCTACGTTCTTTCCACTTGCATGCTCTGCTCCTCATTCTAGGACAGCCTTCCAGATCAGATGCGTAAGGGGGCTGCAGGGTGATCCCTGTGGATGTTGGGGTCCCTTTTCGGGTCATATATTTACTTTCGCACCCAGTCGGGTCAACCAGCCTTTTCTGAGGACCTACTGTGTGCCAGGGGCAGCCTTGTCTCTCACCAGGCTGTAAGTGCCATGAGGATATGCCCACTTTGTTCTCTCCAGGCCTGACACAGAGTAGGCCCTCAGTCAGCCCTCATCGAATGAACGATGGGGCTGAGACTCATGGTCCAGGTGAGAAGCAGAGAAGAGGCAGGCCAGTGGGAACAGCACTGAGCAGCCAGCGGTGCCCTCAGGGAGCGAGGAGCAGTGGGCAGGGAGGCAGGGCAGGGAGACTGTTTGAGGGCTCGGTGACCTCGGAGGCTTCTGCTGACGCCCCTTGTCCCCTGAGACCCACTTCCCACTTTGGTCCAGCAGAAGCCCACCTGGTCTCCGGCTTCCTCCCTCCCGTATCTCAAACGTTAACAGTCAGAGATTTTTATTTTCCCAGCCATTCTGTCCGGGGAGTCCCAGGGAATGCTAAAAGAACACTGTAAATCTTTCCCTGCTCATCTCCTCAGAAAGCTTTTCAAAAGAATTTTGGAGAGCTGCCATCGTCTCGTTATCCCTCTACTGGGGACTGGCATTTAGCTGTGGCACCGAGGGGCCCGGCGCCTCCCTGCTCACTCTCCCTCCTCCACGAGGGGTCCAGATGTCAGGGTGTCCTCCTCAGGTCCATCCAGGGCTCCCCACTATCCTTGAAAGCTCTGCTCTTGGCCCCATTTGCCTGTCAAGAGTCTTGGGGAGTCAGGAGAGTAAAGTATGCTCTGGATTCCAGCAGAGCTGAGATTCTGGGTTCTGGGTTCTGGGACCTGAGAGCTAAGTACCTCCCCCGCCACCCCCACTCCCACCCTTTAGGCATAGTGTTGTTTTCTGAAAGCAATATACTCTCATTCTGGAACATTTGGAAAATATTGAGAAACAGAAAGAACAAAATAATACCCACCCATAGTCCTGCCACCCAGGGAGGAGCAGTGCGGGCAGCTTGGCGCACTACCCCTCGGTTTTGTTTTGTTTTTCTTCCCCGTGTGATATTTCTTTTACCATAACTGAGATCATACCGTAAGACATGACTTATATCCTTTTGACACCACTTAACATTAAAATAGATCACATATCCTTGGCATTACCAACTCTTTGTAATGATTTTAAAATGTGATTTTAACGGCAGCCTGAACTTTCACGTGTGTGGGGACTATCATTTACTCAAATGGTCCCCAGTTTCAGGGCGTGTTTGCTGTTAATCCTGGTGCTAAAGGACTTTTCTCCAGGGGGGGGAAATGCTTCATTTCAGCTATAGGTGCATGAGAAAGCAATATGGCCAATCTCAGCTTCCATCTAGGGCATAAGGTCTGGGCTTACCTTCCCCTGTGACTGGTCCATCTCCAGACTGAAACATACAGAATAAAGATGGTATCTACCCTCAAAAGTAGTTGCTATGGGAAAGGAACTCCTTACTAGCTGCATGGGCAGCCAATTTCCCTCCATTTCTTCATCTGGATAATGGGATTTCCTTCTCCACAAGATTGGATTCCAGGAGGATATCAGGAGATAAGGCAGGCCAGGTGCAGAATGTCTGACCTGCACAAGCCATTTGTAAATGTTAAGCTACCGTTATTGTCAGTATTTTTATCTCTTGATTCTCTTGACTGGTATTTTATTGGGGTTGCCAAGACCACCCCAGGTTCTGTGACGCCAGAAGGGCCCCCACGTTCAGCATATATTTGTACTCGTGCCTAAGATTTATTGCAGTAGAAGGATGAGCAGCAAAAAGAGCAGAGGGAACAAGGGCGTGGGCAAAGGCTACAGGAGACCAGGCACAAGCTTTGAGTCCTCTCCCTGGGCGTCACACAGGGTGAGCTTCATGCCCCTGCACGGAATTGCTGTCTCCCAGGGATGCTTGTTAGACACCCAGTGCCATTGGCTTTCACTGGGGGCTGGTCACATAGGAACCTTCTGTCGGTACCCACATTCCAGGTCCCCACACAGCCTAGGCACAGTGAGCCCATGTCAGCGAGGGAGCGGAGGGAACACTCAGAACGCAAGTTCCCAGATGCCAGCCAAGCCAAGCCGCCGAACGACGCAGTCTCAGGCCTGCTCCGTTAGCTCTTTTCTGCAGAGATATGCTAAGAGACCATATTTCTTGGGTTTGGACCACTTCAAGATAAGAGTGAGACAGACATCCTTGTTTCCATAGGATAAAACTGAGGGATAGAAGAAAGGGATTCAAGGACTGTCACTCTTCTCTGTGAATGGGTCCTGAGAGTAAGCATGTTCTAGGTCATTGGAGGGGGTCCCTCACTGCTCTGCTTCCTGCTAACTCTGTGTCCCTCTCTCTCTAGGCTCTCAAGGGCTCCAAGAAGTTGTTGCTGTCCGTGTACTCGGCTGGGCGTGTCCCTGGGGGCTACGTCACCAACCACATCTACACCTGGGTGGATCCGCAGGGCCGCAGCATCTCCCCGCCCTCGGGCCTGCCCCAGCCCCACGGCAGCACCCTGAGACAGCGTGAGGGTGACCGGAGGAGCACCCTGCACCTCCTGCAAGGCGGGGACGAGAAAAAGGTGAGCTGCCTGGCCTTGGCCTAGGCAGGCCGACCGGAGGCGGATGGCTGGTGAGGGAGGCGGGCCCCCAAAGCCCCGTTCTTCTTGCAAACCCAGAAAAAGGAAGCTTCTGAGAGGCTGGAAGAAGAGGCTCGGTTCTTTTGGGGCTCTGTTCTTTCTTTTTGACCCGTGCAGCCTGTATTCTGATGCAGGCTAAGGTGCTGCAGCAAAAGAACCTGAAGACTGTGATTTAAATAAGATCAGTGATCTCTCCTTATCATAGCAGAATGGGGTGGGGGAGGGCGGTGCGGTGACAGTGTAAACTGGTGGGCAGCTCTGTTCCACACCTTATTCTGGGACCCGAGTCCCTCCGCTGCCATCCTCTAGGAAATTGCCACCTCTTGATAGCTGAGGCTGGGCCACGCCAGGTCCTCACCTGGCTCCTAGAGCGGAAAGGGGAAGAGAGAGAGCTCAGAGCTTCTCTTTAAACTAGAAATGATTTAACTTCTCAACAGTCCAGAACCAGAGGCTTAGCCACGCTCAGCTGCCAGGACTTCATGCTCTCCAGGGAACCTTTACAGTGCTGCTTTTGGGTTGTAAGGAAGAGAAACAGGTCCTGGTCACCTCCACAAAGTAAGAATTTACTAGTACGGTGTGGGCAGTCCCAGAATTGAAGCCCAGAAACTTGGGGTGCAGCCTCTAGAAGAAAGGGATCTCCTCCCTTCCTTTCAGTTCTCTGCACCCTTCTCCTCAAGAGTCCTATCCCAGGAAAATGCATCTGATTGGCTAGCGGGGAGGGCTGAGCACTTTGATTGACAGAACTACCAACTCCGTAGCTGGTGGGGGAGGGATTGTCGTCCAAAGCACCATGGGATTTTGTAACCTGAAGAAGGGAAACAGGGGCATCAACAGTAAGCCCCCTACAGAGCCGTCTTCTCCCAACGCATGACTGTTTCTTAAAATATTGTGAAAAGGACTGAGAGATAGTCCCCCTGATGTTTTAGACTTCACACTGGGGGCTATTTACATTGCGCCCCCTGGTCGCTCATGGGACAAAGAATGTCATTCCTGCAAACAGCTCTCTGGCCTTTCAGAATCTTGACACCAGCAGTCTGCAGGCCACACAGCCAGAAGCTCTGGGCCAAGCGCCTTCCCTCTGGAGACTTTCTCAGCTTTCCTTTCCTGTCGATAAGACCGTAACATTTATTTAATGTGTTTGTGTTCTTCATGCTCAAACGTCAATATGCAGGACGAGGCAGAGATGGAAGCAGCTTCTGTACCAGGCGAGGGGCAGTGGGGCAGCCAGTTAGTATGCACCCCTGGGTCCCCCTGGGCCTCTTCAGAGTAGGCCGGGCTGGTGGGGGGCTTGTACGCCTCCCCCTGCCAGGAGACCTCGCTCCCCGGCAGTCTAGAGAAAGCAGCAGTGCCTGCGGTGTTGACTCATTTTCAAGGCCGGCCTTCCAGGGTTGGGCAGAGAACTTGCTTTATCATATTCTCGGCCCCTTCCCTAGTGTAGGGCATGATCTCAGAGTAGTAATTATCGCTGATGGAGAGCTGGCCGGTGTTGGGCTTGGTGCGTACAGCATCCTCCTCAATCCTCATGGCTGCCCTGCAGGTTGGTGTTCTCATCCACATTTTACAGAGGATGGATCTGAGACTCAGAGAGCATCCGGCAACTGGGACCCATTCAGCGAGGCACCCTGCACTTACTTAGCAAGCTCCTGGTGTGCCTGATGCTGTTATGGGAGGTGGGAATAGAGATACGGACAGAAAAGATGGGGCCCTACTCTGGGGAAGCCTCCATTGAGTTTGGAGGTCCTGGGAGGAGTGAGACAACAATCCCAAAATGAACAGAAGTGAGCAAGATCATCAGAGTGGTGAAGACTGATGGAAGAACTACGGTCAGGAGAGAGGGCAGAGAGGGATGGGGAGGGAGGCACTGCTTCCGATGAGGTGGCCAGGGAGGGCCTCTCCAAGCAGATGGCGCCTGAGCTGGAACCTGAAGAGGAAGAAGAAGCCACCATATGCCCCCTGAAGGCTGAAAATCCCAGGCAGCAAGGACAGCATGTGCAAAGGCCCTGAGGTGGGAACAAGTGTGACATCTTTGAGGCTTAGCGAGAAGGATCCTGTCCCTGCAATTGGTGGATGCAAGGGTTGGGAGGAGAGAAGGTGACCTCAGGGAGTATTGCGGTGACTTACACAGGGACGCAGAGGGCAGAGGCTGAGAGAATCATGCTCCCGGGGGGACCACATACTTTACAAGGCAGGAGATGCCCTGGACCACACCGGGGAGGCCTTCCCAGACCTCCCAGCTCCGGACTGAAGCTGCTACCCTCCCTTCCACCCCATTCCTCGTCTTGCTCATACAACATGGAAACCCCCATTTTCCTGTAGAGAAGGGACACGGAGCCCTCACTCTGGCTCCCTGGGCCTGATTCTCTTCTGTCCAGTGGACTGGTTTCATCTGCTAATCCTTCAACTAGCTGTGACCAGACTCCCGGATGGACTTCCCATGCCGGACTTCAAAAATCCTGACGCAGCCCCAGCGAGGACACACTGCCTAGGGAAATGGGTTCTTGGGGCGATAATGACTTAAAAATTGCCCATGTGACAAAATTCCCCTTGCAAAACCCCGCAGCTGTGCTCCAGAGCTGGCTCTGGTTTTGCAGCCCTTCCAGTGGTGCTCTTCTCCACACTGAAGGGTGAGAACCACGGGGAGGCCGAAGGAAGGCGCAGAGGGGGAAGGTAAGGACAGGTAGCTCTCTGCAAGTCAGGCCTGTCTGCCCGCAAGCTACTGTTGCGTGTGCAGAGGAGAAGAGGGGCAGGGTGCAGAGTGGCTCATTGTTCCAGCATCCCATTCTGTGCTCACCCCCAGCCTCTGTAGCTGTAATAAAACCAGGACGGCGTTGCTGCAGGTGGGTGTTAAATGGGGTAGCATCCGTGTGGCAGGGAGGGTAAGACCCTGGAGCCAGGCTGCCTGGGTTCATATCCTTGCTCCGCCACTTGCCAGTTGTGTGACCTTGTACAGTTATATAACCTCTCTGAGCTTCGATCCTGTCTTCCGTAAAATGGAGACAATGATAGGGTCAACTCCCCCAAACACTATGTAAGCTCCACGGCACTAAGGATCTTGGTTCTATGCCCTGGTATACCCGTCGTCCCTAGATCGGTGCCTGGCACATCATAGACGCTCAATAAGTATCCAGTGAATGAAAGAATTAAAATGAAAACACCTTGCCAACCAGCCAGTACATGGTAGAGGCTCAACATACATTCTCTGGGTTCGAATCTAAGTCCTATTTGATAAGACCCTTGTACACACTCTCCTTTGCAGAGTTACAGGGGCTATAACTTGGAGGATCTCATGAGCCCCTCCTTGGGTTCCGTTAATTTGCTAAACAACTCACAGAACTCAGTTTACTTACTGTTTACCAGTTTGTTATCAAAGGATATGATAAAGGATACAGTTGAACCTCCAGATAGAAGAGACGTATAGGGTGAGGGATGAGGGGACTCCCCTTCCCTCTTCAGATGAGCCTCTCTCCCTTTGCCTTCATCTATTCGCCAGCTCTGAGGCTCTCTGACCACCCCTTTTGGGATGTTTGTGGAGGCTTCCTCACATTGGCATGATCTATTATTAACTCCATTTCCAGCCCCCTCCCCTCTCTGGAGAATGGGTGGGGGTGTGAAAATTCCAAGCCTCTAACCATGGCCTGACCTTTTTGATGACCACCCTCCACACAGGAGCCACACAGGAGCCACCCAGGAGCCCACCCAGGGTCACCTCAGGAGAGCGAGATCCACCTGCTGCTCTTATCACTTAGGAATCCGCAAGGGTCTCAGGAGCTCAATGCTAGGAAGGGGGATGAAGACCAAATATATGTATTTCTGGTTATAAATCACAGTATCACACCTGGTTTTAGGACTTTCTGACCATGCGACCTTGAGAGAGTCACTTAACTTTGGGGGAGGTTAAGTTTCCCTCTTAAGCTTCCCTCTCCTTGATGTGGGGATGGTCACAGCAGCCACGTGGGCCTGTTTCAGGGATTAATACTCATGTGTAAACACAGAGCACTGAACCTGGGACATAGCAATTAATCCCAGTGACAGCCATAATTTATCGAATACCAACTATGCGTTAGGTGCCCTTCAAATCATTTTGCCCCAAGATGCTGATTGACGTCATCTCCTGGGGTTGCTCATATTGCTCCCTGGGCAGGATGGGGGTTCCAGGGCAAGGCGGGAAGTGGGGTGGCCGTGCCTGCTCCTTGTAAATTTTTCATGAGAATTTCACTGATGGGGAAACTGAAGGTCAGAGAAGTGATGGGCTTTGCCCCATGGTTGCCCAGGAGTACAGGGCAGAGCAGGATTTGATCTCAGGCCTCAGGAGTCTGTGTGGTGCCTAGTAAAATGCCTGGCCTCTGCTAGCTGTTGGCTCTGTGACCTTGGCCACATCCTTTCCTCCCTCCAGCCTCAGTTTTCTCATCCAGAAAATGGGGATAATAAGAAAAAAACCATAGAAGAGGAGAGAGGATTATTAAACAAGGTAATTAATCCATGTAAAGTGCTGAGCACAGTGCCTGGGTTTGGGAAATGCATTGAGTGACCAATTAATTTAGTGAGTTATTATTACTACAGTCATATTGTTGGTGGGAGTGCTATTCTTTTTGCAGCGCCAGGCTGCCTCTCCTTCATGTCCTTTCCCATCAGTGAATTTTACCAACCGCGAGTTGAATTTGCAGCAAGTGATTGAGGCAGATTACTCTGTGGTTGATGGGGCTGTTATTACAGTTCTGTGGTAAAGATTCCGTTTTATTCCCATGTAAAGGATTTATGGGGAGGTGGCAGGGAGGCGGGAGGTTTGTTTTCATCCTTGGTATTCAGAGGGGCTGCCGTAGATGGCTTGCTGTCATCTGTATGTTCCTAGGCTCCTCTGGGACCTCTCCCCCCAGAATCTTTGTGTCCCGGAGCTGGAGGGACCAGGTGGGGGTGGGGCTGGGATGGGGGCCCCAGGGCACGCAGTGAGCAGGGCTGGAGTTCGGCTTGTTCCAGGCCTTGAAAGCGCAGCATGGAAGAGGGGGTTTGTTCTCCTCGGATGGCGGGGGTTTCCAGGTGGAAACTGCTTGCTCTGTCCTCAGCCTGCCCCGCTGATCAGAGTCCTGCCTCCATCCTCACACCGCTGTCTGAAGGTGCAGGCCCGCTCCCGAAGCATCTCCAGAACGTGTCCCTCTGTGCTGTTCCGCCTTCCCAGTACTCTTTCTAAAATCCCAATCTGAGCCTCTCTCTTCCTGTTTAAAGCCCAGGCTTCTTGGCCTGGCTCACGGACCCCCACGTGGGCTAATCTTGTTTCTCCCTCTCCTTCCCGGCTCTGCTCCCTGCGGTGTCCCCAGGGGTCTGTGCGCTGTCCGGGTTCTGAGCGTTTGCCCTCTTTTACCCTGACTGACCCTCTCCGCCTTCAGGGTTCAAAGGTCACATTTCCAGGAGACTCTCTGCCCGAGGTCAGACTCCTGGGACTGGGCTCCGAGACCTAGATTTCCCTGGAAGGGGTTTATAGGAAAGTGCCTGTGTAAAGTCATGACTCCCCAGCAGTGTCCGTCTCCTAATTCCTAGAGCCCCTGAAGATGTCACCTTCCATGGGACTTTGCGGATATGATCACGTAAAGGATCTCTGGGTGAGGAGGTTCTCCTGGATTATTGGGTGAGCCCAATGTGATCAGAAGTGTCCTTAGAAGAAGGAGGCAGGAGTATCAGAGTCAGACGATGGCAAAGTGGTGCCGGGAACAGGCAGATTGGAATATACTACACTGGCCATGCAGTTGGAGGACGGGCCCATGAGCCAAAGAAAGCAGGTGGCCTCCAGGGGCTGGAAAGGGGGTTCTCCCCAAGAGCCTCTGGAAGGAATGCAGTCCTGCCCACCCTCTCCAGACTTCCGGCCTCCAGAACTTGAAGATCTGTGTTGTTTGTGGCCCCCAAGTTCATGGTCATGTATTACAGCAGCCTGGGGTCGTGCTGGTAAAGGTGTGGGGGCACAGGACTGGGCAGAGGGAGGAGTGCCCAGCCCCCGCTGCAGAGTCCTCGGCGGGTCCCGTGGGAACTCTGGAGCTGGGGCTGCGTGGCAGAGTCCTGGACTGAGGCAGGGTCAGGCTCTCTCCCCTCACCGAGTTTTTGGATGGGAGCTGCTCCGGGGAGGGGTGGACCTCAGGGCGCAGCAGGAGGGGCTCTGTTGTGAGTCCTCAGTAGCCAACCCTCCAGCCCCAGGGCTCCTCTGAGGACAGGGACCCGGTGGGAGTCTCCTCTGAATCTGGGCCCAATGCAAGGCCAGGCACCCACTCAGCGCTTGGTTAGTGTCTGGATGGAGTCCCAGTGACCACTCACACCAGCGTGGCCCACCGCAGCCCGTGAACCAGCCCAGGTTCATTATCTCTGAGAGGAAAACCTCCTCTTTCTTTCCAGGTTGTTATTTGTGCAAGCTTAGCCCGATGGTTTGCCTGAGAGGGTCATTTGGAAGATGACAGCAATAGCTGGTGTTTTCTGAGGGCTTCTGTGGTACCCGGCGCGATTCTAAATGCTCCAAGTCTATGGACCCGTTGATCCCTCACATCAGCCCAATGCAGTGGGTGTGATTGTTTTCCCTGTGAAAAAACTGAGGCCCAGAGAGGTGAAGTGTTACTGCCAAGACAGAGCTTCGACAGGCTGGCTCCAGAGCATGCCCATGTAACCGCCATACTGTCACCTCCCGGATACACAGACCTGCGTGTGATGAGGGACCGGGGTGGGGGGCCTTGAACCCAGGTCGCCTCCAACCTGTCCCAGCCCGGGAGCTGGCGCTGTCCTGGGTCAGAGAGGGGCAGAGCACGGGCAGCTGTGCCCAGTCCAACCTCAAGTTTCTGCAGAGCCTGCTGTTTCCAGGAGCACATCCGTCTCTCTGACGCTTCGGGGTGACAGCCCTCAAGGGGCCCTGGTGGCTCTGCAGGCCGCACCAGTGCTCCTCTCACTCATGTTCTGTCTGAGGAGCAAATGGGGAGCTGGCCCTGGACTTGCCGGGCTGGGCCACTCTGTTGGTAGAGGCGCCTGGCCCTGTCGCTCTTGGTGGGGGGCGGGGTGGACAGGGGCCTCCCTAACACGCCGCAGAGTCTGCAGTCTCAGCGACAAACCCCAGAGAGCCACTGTCTGCTGGGCTCTCTCCCAGCCACGGTCTGCCAGCCAGTCTGTGGCCCTGTGGCCTTGTCTGGTTCGGTCACGTGCAATCCGTCTGCCAGCCGGTAGGAGCCAGCTGTGGCCATGTGGCTTTGCCTGGGTTTGTCCTGGACCGTATGGAACCAACAATGGCTGACATGTATTGCGATTTGCCATGGGCCAGAGACCAGCCTACGTTTGTCTCTGAATTTGATCCTCTCCACAGTAACCTTATAAGGCAGATGCTACTTGCTTCCTCCTTCTCTAGGCGGGGAGGCTGAGGCACAGAGAGGTTAGTTAAGTAACATGCCCACGGTTGCAGAGCTGGGGCCCCCCACTGGTTGTTTTGGACATGGCCACCTCCCTCCTGACCTCCAGGGTGGTCACAGAATGAAATGGGATAATGTATGTACAAGGGTTCTCCCAGTGGCTAGGAAAGAGCCCTTGGGAACTCTTAGGTGAATGACTTTGCAGAAATAGAAAGGTAGTTGGACACCTTCCCTAACTGTGACATTTGCTCTCCCCTGATGCCTGCGGGCAACCCCCATCCTGTGGACAGTCACATCGGGCTCTCTTTGGGTCCCTTACATGTCACTGGGTCTTAACTTATTGCGGGATGTTTTCTGCCCTTGTGGGATAGGTTTCAGCTGGACTAGCCCCCTCCTTTTTTGAAGTTCCCCTCTTATATATGAGGCACACTTGACCTGAATGCTCCTGCAGGTTTTGAAGCTGCCCGCAGCCTCCCCTGCCTGTCCTTTCCAGTCCCCGGCTTGCCCCCAGCACTCCGCGCTCTGGCCGCGGTGACTCGCCCCCGCTCACCTCCACCGTCCTGAGCAAAGCATGCTCTCCTGCTCCAGATCAGTGACACCTGCTGTCCTGTGTCCCTGGAAAGCCCCCCCTTCCCCTGCCCCTGCCTTGTGACTCCTGCTCACCCTTCACTCTCATCAGAGACGTCACTTTCTCCAGGAAGCCGCTTTGACCACCCCACAATCTGAGTCAGGACTGTTGCCCTTTCTCTGCGTCCACACGATCCCTGAGCCACCCCACCACGCTCTGTTCACGCTGTTTACTGGTCTCACTGCCCCTCTAGACTGAGATCCTTGTGAGCAGGATGCATCTGGGTCATCTCTGGGTCCCCTGACCTCGCACTGGGTCTGGGGGCTCCCTGTGTTTGTAGAATTAAGGGCTACTGGAGCAATACTGCTGTGGTGTCAAGATGCGTGGCAGAGGGAAAGACCTCAGGGAAGGCAGGAGACCCCTGGGGTGGCGGATTGCGGCGCTCCAAGCCTGGACTCGGCTTCGATCCTAAGGAGCGGGGCTGGAAGATGAGGAAGTCTGGGTGGAGACCCCGGGGCCTGAGCAAGCACTTCCTGACTGAGGAGTATGGTCAAGGGCTGCCATAGAGGCAGAGAGAGTCCATGGCCCTGTGGTGTGAAGGCCACGTGACACCTGAAGTGCGGAGGGACTCTCTGATGAGCATCAGGGCGTGCGTCTTGAGAGGTCGTCTCCTTCAGTGACTTCCTTTTACTGCTCTTGTAACTGCTGCCCAGGGAAGGAGAGGGACATCCCCCTAGGTCACTCAGCAGGTCGGAGGCAGAGCTGGGTCGAAACCTGAACATTCCAGGGGATCTTGCACACCTGACTCAGTGTGCCCTGCAGGGTTCGGGAGTGACTCTGCAGCTTGCTGCTCCCTGCAGTTCACGGCGCCCTTCAGGCCCTCCAATGCTGCCTCCTGTCCTTCCTGCAGGTGAACCTGGTGCTGGGGGATGGCCGGTCCCTGGGCCTCACGATCCGCGGGGGAGCGGAGTACGGCCTCGGCATTTACATCACTGGCGTGGACCCGGGCTCTGAGGCAGAAAGCAGCGGGCTCAAGGTGAGAGGCCCCTCACTCCCGTGGGAGGGCACGGGGTGCTCGGCTGCACGCGTGGGGTGAGGTGGGGAACTGTCTGTGCGTTGAGCTCTCTGAGGCTGATTTCAGGCTTGCCGCAGAGCCGTCTGCACCCACCTTAAGGACTGGTCCCAGTGGGGAGCCCTTCCCTGGCCGCTGCCTCTAATTTACAGCTCGCAGCGAGCGGCAGGAGCCGTGCCCCGTCTCCCTCCCATGCCCCGAGTTCTCCCAGTTGTCCTCAGTGCAGGGTGGCCTCCCACGTGGTGCTGGGCAGCGGTCCAGCCCAGCCTCTTCATGGCTGCTGTTTTGCAAGCACTGCTGTTGGACTGCGATGGCCCTGCCTTGAGCGCTTATTACAGTACTTTAGAGAGAGAAGAGGAGAGAAAGCCGCAGGCTGCGCTGGGGTCATCCTGGGGCTGCTTCGGGGCTGGCATTTGATTCAGCGCAACTAGCAATTATTGAAATAATATTAACTCATGTCTTGAAGAGTGCTGTATTTCCAGCATTTGTAATTGACTTCACATTGAACTTCACAGTGACTTCACACATATCATCTCTTTGAATCTGCATGTTATCCGGTGGGGTAGGTCATTATTACCCACATTTTCCAGCTGGGGAAACTGAGGCAGAGAGAGGTTAAGCAGACTTACCCAAGGTCACACAGCCAATGGGATGCAGAGCAGGATCCGAGTCCAGGCAGGCTAATTCCACATGTGAGGCCATGGAACGCAGCATGAGATGAGACGGTGTCTTTGTAACAAAGGGCCTGAACGCCCCACTAATGTGGGGGAAGCTGATTGTCTACGCAGTTAAGAAGAAATGGTCATGGTGTATCCGAGTGGTGCTCAGGGGCCCTCCGGAGCGGTGCTGTGAGTGTGTGTACGGCTGGAGTGGCAGAGAGACAGGGCATGTCAGGTTCTCTTAGCAAATACGGTGTAGTGGGAAGAGCACTCAGTTTGGAGCCAGGAAGACGGGGTTCAAATCCCAGTTTGCTTGTTTTGCTTTATAGCTGTGTGATGCTGGAGAATCCCTTCACCTCTCTGAGCTTCCCTTCCTTTTCCCAGGGAATCATAAAAAAAATAACATGCCTTTCTCAGGGTTACTGAAAAGACGAAAGGAGGAATGATCTAACAATGACAGTAGTAATAAAGGTTAAATTTACTGAGTGTCTGTGTTATGGACTGAACGTTTTTGTCCCCTCCCCCCACCCAATTCATATGTATCAACTCTAACCCCCAGGGTGATGGTATTAGGAGGTGGGGCCTTTGGGAGGTGCTTAGGTCATGAGGGTGGAGCCTCATGAATGGGATTGGTGCCCTCATGAAAAGGACCCCAGAGAGCTCTCTTTCCACGATGTGAGGACAGAAGGAGAGGTTGGCAGTCTGTAACCTGGGGGAGAGGTCTCACCAGAACCTGACCATTCCGGCGCCCTGATCTTGGACCTCCAGCCTCCAGAACAAGGAGAAATGAATGTCTGTTGCTTATTAGCCACCGGGTGACTTTGTTATGCAGCTGGCACTGACTGAGACAGCCCCAAGTTCTTTAAGCCTCCCAACAGGCCTGTGAAATACCTTCTTGTGTTTGCCCATTTTACAGGCACAGTGGCTCAGACACAGGGAGTTGCAGAACTAGTAAGGGAAAGCTGGGGTTCCCACTCTGGTTCTAGAACTGCGCTCGTAACCGGGCCAGCCAGGTGGGTAGTGGGTACTCCACAGAGGTTCGCTGGGTCTAGCTGGTTCTGAGATGACCTGGGTCTGAGCGCTTACTGAGTTCTCAGCTGGTTAGGATGATACCTTGCTGGGGCTCCGAGAGGAAACAATCTCCTAGTATTCTGTATGCAGGTTGTGATTAATAAGTTTGATATTTCAGAATAATGTTAGCTTTACTAAAAAGTTGCAAAGACAGTTCCCCTTCTTCCTTCATCTGGCTTCCCCTCACATGAACATCGTATATGAGCAGGGTGCATTTGTCAAAACTAAGGAGCTGATGCAATACTGCTAAGCCGACCACACACTTCGTTCAGGGCGCTCGGTTTTCCCACTGATGCCCTTTTTCTGTGCTGGGGTGCGATCCGGCCCGGCACGCCACATTGCATTTAGCCTGCATGCAGTTTTAATTCCATTCCCCCCATCCCCGGCCACCCATTACAAAAAAAACAAACAAACAAAAAAAAAAAACGATTGAAGTTAGTTTCAAAACACAGAGTAAAGATTCTTTTTTTTTTTAATGAATGAGAAAATTAGGAGGAAGAAGGAAGAAAAATGGGGGCGGAGGGAAAGAGTAAAGCGGGGGTGAGAATCTTTCCAGAATACTTGCTATGTGGGCTGCAAACCCAGCTACAGGCAGGACACAGGTCTGGCTCCAGGCTTCCTGGCAGCCAAAACAAAGGGGGAAGCAGGGGAGAGACATTTGTAAGGTGGAAACAAACCAGCTATGCTCGAGAAGTCTGGTTATTCCTCTTCCGGGGGCCTGAGAGCAGTTTTCTTCTGGTCCCTCCTAGAGAGGATATTATATGTGACAAAAGCTGCGTTCTCAGTGACAGGAGACACATGAATGGGTTCCACACTTTGCTGGTGATAAGTATGTTCTGGTTGAATCCAAGGTAAAAAAAAAAAAAAAGAAAGAAAGAAAAAAGGCAGAGGGAGGAGGGAATATGCAAGAGAGAGGACATGCTAGGTTCTGGCCTGAAAGGTCAATGCGTATAGCAAAGATGTCCAGGGTCTATTACTAAGTGGGAAGCACAGGCTGCAGAATCACCTGTCTAACAGGCTCTCACCCGTGTGGAGTACGTATGTGAAAAATGTGCGCAGAGAAACACCTAAACTGACCTATATCAAGATATCAACAGTGGTGATCTTTGCGTGATGCGATTATGGGTGATTTTTACTCTTCTTTATGTCCTTATGTCCTTATGCAATGAACAGGGTTTCACTTTTATAATCATGGAAACAGCGACAATAAAGCGGTTTCCATTTTGAAACAAGGCAGAGGAAAAACGTTCCATAGAAGTTTTCCAGCCACTTCAGTTGCTTCTCGGTTGCAGGCTACTGAAGGCTTTATTTGCTCATAAAATGCCTGCCTTCGGTCAAGTCCTTCCCATCCTCAGTGCCCACCACAGTAAAACACTTTCTGTTCCCTGCCAGCATTTTACTTTCCCCTCCAAGCTACCTGGGATATGCAAACACCTGCCTACACTTACTCGGGCGTCCAGGACTGATTAATTCCATTTATTGCCAATGCATTTTTAATAGAATTAGGCATATTGAAATGAAATAAAAGGGGTTGGCTGTGTGGGTGGTGGAGCCAAGAACAGGCTTTATTTGTAAATAGGGCTCCTTGCTGCTGTGCAGAGCTTTCCTGGGGAGAAGGTACTGCTTGCTGCCTGGCTTCCAGCACTCGCTTAGCCCCAGAGGGCCCCGTGTGGGTCCAGGGCAGGGGCAAGTCAGCTGGTGGGAAGAAAAGCTCCTCAGAGGGAGCCAGGCACGGCCCAGCACTTCCCCAGGGAGCCGCGGGCAGGAACCTGGAGCTCTCTCACCCGCCCAGGAGGGGCTGGCTCCCCCTTCAGCACTTATCTTCAGGCTGCTCTTATTCCTGTGTACGTCCCCCTACAGCTCCAAACTCCACCGAAGAAAGGACCATAAAACCCTGTTCCTTAAAGGACAGCCAAGATTGACTAGCATTTAAAAATAATGATGATGATAGCAGTTGCTTTTTATTAACCAGCTATTATGGATCAAGCACGGGGCTAAATGCTTTAGATACACTCCCTCTTATTCTTCTCAATATCCCTGTGGAAGGCATTAATAGTGCCATTTAACAGATGAGCAATTGGGGCTCAGAGAGGTGCAGTCACTTGCTCAGGGCTAAGGACCCCGGCCCTCCCGGCCCTCCAAAGGCCATGTGCTTTGTTCTGTCACCTCCTTAGTGCCCTACTTTGACCAAATATCAAAAAAATGCAGAGACGGGAAACAAAGGACATTTCATCTTGAAAGTCACCAAGCTTCTGAAGTCCAGTAGTCGTCCCAGATCCTGCCTGGCTCCACGACCTCTGCCTCTTTGGTCATCCCCGAGGGGAGGCCCATTTTGTTTCTGCCAGTGGTCAGTTGGGTGGACAGCAGGTGTTGGTGATCGGGAAACAGGGCAAGGTGTGTGCGACCCAGCACCTGGGTGGAGATTGTGTTGAGCAGGAGGATGGCAGCTGCTGTGAGGACTGCCGGTGCCCCAGGGGATGGGCCGGCTGAGCCCGGTGAGGAAAATGGTGACAGCAAGCATTTGCTGAGTGACTGCTGTAGGCTGGGCACCCTGCTAAGCACTTTGTTTTTTTTTTAATCCTCACCTGAGAATGTTTTATTATTGATTTTTTTTTTTTTTTTTTTTTTTTTTTTAGAGAGAGGGAAGTGAGAGAGAGAGAGAGAGAGAGAGAGAGAGAGGAACATTGATGTGCGTGAGAACACACTTTGCACCCCAACCAAGGATCGAACCGTGACCTAGGTCTGTGCCCTGACCGAGAATCAAACCTTTTGGTGTATGAGATGATGCTTCAACCAACTGAGCCACCCAGCCAGGATAGCTGTTAAGTGCTTTTTATGTTCCACCTTAATGAGTCCCTAAACAATCCTTGGGTTAGATGCTGTACCATGCTTCACTGAAAGATAAGCGAACTGGGGCTCAGAGAGGTGGTTACTTGTTCAAGGTCACACAGCAAGGACGCGGAGGAGCTGGGGCGGGGATCGGCCCCAGAACCTCTGGTTAGTCACTGGGCCCTGTGACCCCGAACTTGTGTGATGAAAAAAAACAGACTGGCCTGGACGGCCCTTGGCAGCTGGTCACTCAGCCCTCTGTGGTCACTGTGGCAACACCTGCCCAGTGTTTCCACACACTCTGCTTTTGGATTTGGAACCTGGCGGAGTCTTCTGGCCATTCTCAATGGGTTTAAGTAAAAGCTTGGTGAAGATGGCAGACGGTGTGGCAGCATGAGGGTAGTGACAACGACAGTGGAAGGAAGGCAGCGAGGGCAAAGCAACCTTCTAGTTATGTCTCATGGACGGGGGACGAGAATAGTGATCACCGGCATTTGGGGAGTGCTCCCTCTGAGCCAGCTGCGTGCTCAGTGACCGCTGGGCCTGCGCCGAGCCAGTCAGTCCTCCCGGCAAGGAGACGCGAGTATCATCCCGTTTTACAGGTGGGCAGCCGAGGCCCGGAGAGGTGAGATAGCATGTCAGTCAAGGGTCACACAGGTGGAGGGGCTGGGATTGGAGCTTGGGCGTGTCCGGGGTGTCGTCCCAGAAGCCTTGCTCCCACCTCCTCCCTCACTCCCTCTCATCTGGCCAACCGCAGTGGCTCTTCCAGAACTTGCAGGTGGCATCCCCTTGCACGGTGGTTCTCGGGCAAACCGGGGGAGGAGCCCAGGACAGAGTGATATTCCTGAAGTCTGCATGATAATGACGACCGGCACAAAAGCAATTACTGACCACCCCCCGGCCGGCCCAGGCCCGTCAGGGTGCCCGCTGAATCTTCTTGTTCTGTGCCCATCGTAGCCCCGATCTGAGGGTCTGATTGTCGCCATCCCCATTTTATGGAGGAAGAACCTGAGACTCAGTGAGATTAAGCAACTTGCCCCAAAGCAGGTTCTTGGTTGGTGGAGAGTCTGCGATTTGAACACAGGGCCCTCCAAAGCCACGTGCTCACCCCAGCCTGCAGGGACGGCAGGACACAGAGGTCAGAGTGCCTCGGGGTGGTGAGGAGGTTTTTATTTCACGTTGGGGAGGGCTTTGTCCATGTTTCTCTGCCTCCAAAGCCAGTGCTCTTTTTGTTCCTGAGGACAGCAAATACTGTACACCTGGCGTGCCAGCACTGTTTAATTAGTGTGGCTGCAGAAGTGTTCCTACTGCATGGTCGCAACTGGCCCTGCAGGAAAGAGTGCTAAAGCTAAGGACACTCAGGTGCGTCTGCCGGGGCCGGAAGGGGGACCTGGTGGCAGGAAGGGGGACCTGGGTTGCCTGTGTGCCATCTCCAGGTGAGAGCATTGGCCCCGCTCGATGTTTAAGATTTTATCAATAAGAATGTCTGACTCAAGCTCTGCTTCAGCAAGAAAGTGTTATTTTGAGGGAAACTAATAATACGAGCAACCATTTCTCAAATCCACTGTGTGCCCGGCTATGCGCTGCCACTGCCAGGCAGCCCCACGCGGTGGTTGAAGGCAGACGCTCTGGAGTCAGAATTCCTGCCTGGGTCCCTTTATCTCCTGGACTCAGCTTCCTCATTTGTAAAGCTGGGAAAATAATCCCTCTCAGAAGGTTATGAGGACAAGGATGTAGCCCACAGACCTTGATAAAGCGCTTAACACAGATAAAAGAATTTAAAATTACAGGGTCCAGTAGAAGTAAGGCCTGTTTGAGTGTGGCTGGTAGCGTAATAATATGGGTGTAATAATTTATAGTTTTAATTTGAACATTTCACCTAAATTGTCATATGGTGTGCTTGAGTGTGATATTGTTATGCTACAGAATTCCATGCTTATGATTTTGTAATAAACGGTTTTGTAATTTAAAAAAGGAGTATTATATGTGCTGGACCCTCTACACAGCCTTGAAAAATTTATTTCTGGTTTTCAGTATAACCCTGTAAGGTAACTAGCATTAGTTATCTTTGTAGATGAGAAAAATGGAAGGGATTTTGCCCAAGATCACGTGCCAAGAAGGAGCTGGCCAGGGTCGCTGGCCTGGCTCTGTCCTCTAACACCCAGTCGAGCAGTTTCCACTATGGAGCCTGCCTCCTGGGCGAAAGGGTGGTCGCCTGTGGCCCCCTGGGATGAGAAACCCAAGGCTATCCTTTCAGTTCCTCGCTGGCACGCCAGCCCTGCCTCGCAGAGCCTGCTTAGGAGGAATCATAGCATAGCAACCCCTGATTGCTTTGGGGACTTGAAAATCCCCTGGCTCTTTAAGCAAGAGGTAGGATAATAACTTTCATGTGATCACTGAGCTCCAGCTTAGAGGACAGACTTGCCTCCCACCTAGAGCTTTTCCCTGGGCTGCCTCTCCCAGAGGTGAAGGGCTACCTTGCACTCTTGGGGAGGGGCCCATGAGCCCTAACCCTTGGAGTTGGCATCATGCTTCCCCCCCAAGGGACTGTGGAGGAGCTGTGTTGCTGGTAGATTCCAGGCTCTTTGATAATATTATTAATAATAATTATAATAATACTACTGCCAGGACAGCCCTGGCCAGTGGGGCTCGGTTGGTTGGAGCATCGTCCCATAACCGAAAGGTTGCAGGTTTGATCCCCAGTCTGGGTGCATACAGGAGGCAAGCAATTGGTGTTTCTCTCTCGTATCCATGTTTCTCTCCCTCCTTTCCTCTCTCCCTTCCTCTCTCTCTAAAAACAATGAAAAAAAAAAGTCCTCGGGTGAGGATTAAATAACAATAATAATGTCAGGACTCAATGAACTACGCATGTAAAATCCAGTGCCTGGCATATGATAAGCACCCCCTGAAATGACAGCTCTAATTGTGAGTGATTTTCGTTTGCCATACAAGTGTGGATGCTGGTGGGTAAGAGTGGCCAGTGAAGGCATCCACAAGTCTCAGACAGCTGATGAATCCTCACTGAGAATGAACAGCTTTCCTGAGGAGCTAGAAGGTGATTTCTTTCCTAAGGAGCCCGGCACGTGCTGGGCGGCTGTGTTAATCTCTCACTCCTGGCTGTGCCACATTCTCCATCCTTCCCAGGAGACTCTCTTAGCTGGATTTGTGAACTGGCCTCTGAATGGGTGCTTTATAAATTGCAAAAGTTTGAGTTGCTTAGTCCTACTGCCTGGCTTTTAAACGGGCTCCTACGCAGGCTTCTGCCCAAAGGAGAAACGCTTAGTTTCTACAGGGATGCCCATTAGAAGAGGAGCCCAGCTGTGGCTTGCCCTGGTCACAGGAAAAGGTGAGAGCATTCATTCAGGTGCCCAGCCCCTGTGAACTGCACTCTGCACTTGAGGGAGGTGGTCGGAAAGGGCTGGCTGTGGGCTTTCTTCTACCCCCACCTTCCCAAGTGACTGAGCAAGGGGCCTGGAGTTGCTTAGAGGTGGCTGACCAGCACGGGAGGGTCATCCACCAGTTGCCCTTCTGACTCCGCATGTAGCTAGGCCACGGTCAATGCCGGCACCTCGAGGATGGGCATGGTTTGCTGGATCTGAGGTCAGCCTCTTCCCCCATTTCATGAGGGCGTTCTCTAGGTCAGCAGCTTTCAGAGGTTGGGGTGTCCAGCGACCTGGGTGGGGCTGTGCTCTAGAGGTTTTAACTCAGACCCTTTGGAGAACTTTGTTTCTTTTTAGCTTTAATTCTTCCCCAGCTACTAAAGTAATAGGTTCAATACGTAAGGCACACACATGATAAAGTAAAAGGACCCAGACCATCCTACCTCCTGAAGCCAACCTTTATTAGCATATTTTTTAGATGTAATTCATATATCATAAAATTCACCCTTTGAAAGTGTACAAAGCAGTGGTTTTTAGTATATTCACAAGGTTGTACAACCATCACCACTATCTGCTTTCAGAACATTTTATCACTCCCGCGAAAAGGTTCCTGTACCCATTAGGTACTTACTTTCCATTTCTGTCTCTATAGATATACCTATTTGGGGCATTTCATATCAGTGAGTCATACTGTATGTGGCCTTTGTGTCTGGCTCCTTTCATTTTGCACAATGTTGTAGCATATTCAGGAAATTCCCGGTTATCGCTGAATAATATCCTGTTGTATGGCTATTCCACATTTTGTTGATCCATTCATAAGTGGATGGACATTTGGGTGGTTTCTATGTTAGCACCTGGATGCAGCTCCTCTCCTTCCTTCCTCTGTACATTTTTCCGTGATTGGTATTATATGCTATATACTGTTTTGTATCCCACGTTTTTTACTTGCATTTTCCCATCTAATTAAAAACTTCTCATAAGTGCAATTTGTGATAGCTGCATGATATCATTTCATCTTGTGGCTGAGCTATAATTTACCTAAGCATTCCCTTGCAATCAGGTGTTTAGTTCAATTCCAAATGAAATAGGGTTTTTAAAAGGAGCAACAAATGAGAGAAACCTCAGAGGATCTTTCCAGTAGAAGTTAAACCGCCTCCAAGGCAATCTGTGCTGGCAGGAGGCTGAGCCCAGTGGCGACGGGAGTGACCCCAAAGTGCTAAGAGACACAGCAGATTGGACTGGGTGGCAGACAGAAGATACTTTTCCAGGTGGTACAGCAGAGCAGCTAAGGGCCCAGGGCCCCACTGATCTAGACCCCAACACTGAGGGACATGTTTCATGTCATGCTCCCTTGCCCCCACAGATTTTTACCCTCATTTTATAACATTTGTTTTCCTTTTTGCTCTCAACAATATGGCCGTCATATACAATCTGGAGAGCACAGAAAACGAATAAAAAGCTTGAAATTAAAATCGCCTGGAATTCACTGCTCAGAGGCAACTCCTGTGAACATTTTGGCATGTTCCTTCCCGGTCCCTTTAATGGAATTGGAGACCACATTAGATGGGCAATTTTAACACACTATTTAAAAACAAAAGCACCTTTTCATTGTAGAGGATGTAGCAAATCCCACCCTGGTGCCACAGTTTTGGTATGTGTCCTTCCAGAGTGATAGGCTTATGTGGAAAGCGATGTGGGTAAGACCAGTTCAGCAAAACTGGGATCCGACTATTTGCTTTTCTCTGCCCTCCACTGACAAGGCTGCCTCAAGATCCTTCCGTGTCAGAAAGACCTTTGCAAACTTTGAAGGTACAGAGTGGTGGTATACGAGCTCATTTTTTCTTCCCCAGATGGGAAATACATTCGTGTGCACATACTTAACATATGTGAAGAGAGTTCCTGGGAGAATGTCCGAGAAACTGTTCATGGTGGTTACTTCTTAGTCTCAGTCTGGGGGCCTGAGACTTCAGGTGGTCTGGAGATGTGTTTTTGAGGATAGGGGGCTATAAGGAGGCAAGATTTTTAAAAGTTGTTTGATTGTTTCTACTATGTGCTTATATTGGTTTTGTAATTTTAAAAAGGTTTAATTGGGGGAAAATCATTATATGCCATTAAATATTCTGCAGCATTATTTTTTATGGCTTGACAGTATCGTCGTATGGATATGCCATACAGTACTTGATTAATTCCTAGACTTTTAGGAGGGGGTCCAAATTGTTTTTGTAATTTCTTGTGTTGCATAACCATGATGCAGTTAATTCCTAGGAGTTGCAAAGGTGTTTGCACCATTTTTTTCAAATATTTTTTAGCAAGTTTGAGCCAAGGTGCTCTCCACTTGACAAAGTGTCCGATGCCCCGTTACCCCTTTTTCACCCAGACCGGGGGAGCGGGGAGGCCTTTGGGTGTCCATTTCTGTTTGGCTAACCGTAAGTTACCAAATGAAACAGGGTTTTTAAAAGGAGCAACAAATGAGAGAAACCTCAGAGGATCTTTCCAGTAGAAGTTAAACCGCCTCCAAGGCAATCTGTGCTGGCAGGAGGCTGAGCCCAGTGGCGGACGGGAGCCTTGTGGCAGGCAGAATAATGAGCCTCAAAGATGTCTACACCTTGATCCCCAGAACCTGTGAATATGTTGGGTTATATGTTTGGGACAAAGGAGAATTAAGATTACAGATGGAATTAAGTGGCTAATCAGCTGACCTTGAGAGGGGGGATGATCCTGGATTACCCAAGTAGGCCCAATGTGATCACAGGGTTCTTAAAAGTGGGGCGAGGGAGTCAGAAGAGAGAACCAGGAGGGGGCCCTGTGAGAAGGACGTGGCCCGAAGATGCTGGCTTTGACGGTGGATGGGGTACGGCCACCAGCCAAGGAATGTGTGTGGCCGCCAGAAACATGGAAGAGGCCAGGAATGCACTGTGTCCCGGAGCCCCCTGAAAGGAGCTCGGCCCCGCCGGCATCTTGATCTTGGCCCAGAGAGACATCTGACCTCCAGGACTCTAGGAGAGTACGTTTGTGTTCTTCGAAGCCATTAAGTTTGTAGTAATTTGTCACAGTGGCTATAGGAAGCTATCACAGTACCTACTGTATCCCCAGCCCCAAGCATAATGCTGGCCCTTTGGAGGTACTTGGCTCTCATCTAGATAGTCCAATATATTCACCGACTTGCTCAGTCTTACGAGACAAACGTGGTTTCAGAATTGCCTCATGCATAGCATGGTGAACAGTCAGCCTGCTGTGTTTCCGATTTGTTTCCAATTCATTTTGTTTTTAAACTAAGGGTTTAGGGTCAAAATATTGTGTGACATGGGTTAGTTATTTCTTTTTCCTCTTCAGCTTAGTTCTGTTACTCTTTTGAAGCAGGGCCATTTGTTTCTGCGGGCATTCAGTAGGGCTTTCCTGTCTTTATTGATCTAATTTTACTTGTTGAGTAACTAAAACATCAAAATTATACAAAAAAGATATATTCAGAGTATTGCTTCTCCCCCACACCCCTTCCATTCACTCCTACCCACTCCTTGCAGGTAACTAAACAAATTAGTTTTTTTGTTTGTTTATTCCTGTTCTTTTTGCAAAAACAAGCAGGTACATGTATACTTTCTCATTTCTCATACAAAAGGCAGTAGGTGTGCTATAGATATTATTTTGCACTTTACTTTTTAAAATTTAATATCTTGGCCATCACTTCATGTCAGCGCACAGAAATCTTAATTCTTTTTTATAGCTACGTAGTGCTCCACCGTGTGGCTCGACCTCATTTTTTATTCAGCCACTCTCCTCTGTGGACATTTAGGTTGTTTCCAGTATTTTACAACGAATAAACCATACTGCCACAAGTACCTGCATGCATATATATTGTCTTACTTGTGAATGTATACCTTCAGGGTAAATTTCTGGAAGTGCCGTTTCTGGGTAAAAGGTGAATACACATATGATTTGCTCAGTACTGCCCAACTCCGCTCCGTGAGTGCCGTTCCACCCCGACCTCCCACCAGCCGCGCCCGGGGTGCCCGCTGCCCACAGCTTGCTGACGGGCATTGTCAAAGTTTTGGTCTGATAGGGGAGAAATAGTGTCTCAATGTAGCTTTAGTTTGCAATTTTCTTATGGGTGAAGTCGAACCTCTTTTTTCCTACGTTTAAGGGCTGTTCTTTATGTCGTTTTTTGTAACTTGTTCATGTCTTGTTCATTATCCTTTTGCTATTAGAATTTTGGATTTTTCCCCTAAAATTTAAGAATTCATTGTCTTTTAGGGCTAATCAGCCCCTTATCTGTGACTATAAATCATAAGTGTTTTCTCTTCCATTATCATTGTCTTTTGCTTATAGAGGTCTGTGTGTGTGGGGGGGTGTGTGTGTGAAATTTTCTTATAGTTATCTAGTTTAATTATCAATTCTTTCTTTTGGTGATTCTGAATTCTCTTTGGAAAGCCCTTCCCTATGCCCAGGAGAGGGAGGATTTTTTTCTTTTAATTCTTGTAAATACACTTTTTCCCCTTCAGATCTCTGATTTCTTTAGCACTTATTCTTGTATAGAGTATGAGATACAGATCCAATTTTATCTCTTTCCAAATAGCTATGTAGTTAACCCAGCGCAGCGTATTAGCAGAGACCATCTTTGCTGCAGTGGTTTGTGATGCCTTGCTCGTATATTCCATTTCCGTGTTATCTGTCCGTGGGCCTATTTCTAGTCTGTTCCCCTGTCTGTCCATCTGCTCAGGAGTCAGTGCAACACTGTAGAATTACAGAAATTTCAGAGCAGATTTTAGCACCTGGTACCTCCTCTCACAGCTCTTCACTATCTGGGTTTTCATAGCCATTCTGACATTTTGATTTTTTTAATTAAAAAACTGTCATTTAAAAAAATTAATAGATTCATTCTGAGAGCAGTTTTAGGTTAATAGAAAGATTGAGCAGAAAGTACAGAGTTCCCAGGTACCTCCTCTGCCCCCACCCTTCCCACATTCGATGTCCCCTATATTAAATTTTGCATTAATGCGGTATATTTTTTACAATGATAAGCCAATATTGATACAGTGTTATTAACAAAGCCCATAGTCTACATTAGGGTTCTCTCTTGGTGGTGTACATTCTATGGGTTTAGACAAATGCATAATGTCGTGTATCTAGCAATACAGTATCATACAGAATGATTTCATTGCCCTCAACATCCCCTGGGCTCCACCTGTGCATCCCTTCCTCCTCCCAGAGCTGTAGCAAACACTCGTCTTTTTACTGTCTCCATAGTTGTTCCTTTTCCAGACCGTCCTATAGCTGGAATTGTGCACTGTGTAGCCTTTGCAGACTGGCCCTGTTCACCTAGCAATAAACTCTTAAGGCTCCTCCATGCATACTTTTATTTTTTCACGTGAACTTTTATATCAGCTTATTTAGCAAAAGCTTGTTAGTGTTTTTATTGGGGTAATATTAAATTTTCAACTGAGAGAGAACTCTGATTCCTTTCCAAGGACAAGATTTCTTTTTGTTCTTTTTTTTTTTAATACTTGTTGAGCCCATTTTCAGTGTTTAACGTTTTTATCACATAGGTGCTGCACATTTCTTAAGTTCATTACTATCTCTTCTATTGCCCCTTCCATCATGTCTTCTGACTGATCCCTGTGTATATGACAGCTGTGGACTTGAACTTGAGAATGCCGATTCTTGCAGTTGTATGGAGCAGGCGAGAGGGTTGGGTTCCAGGCCAGCTTTGCTCTGATGGACTGAAAGGCCTTGGACCATGACATCTCCCTTTTACCTCACCCCTGTTTTTTTTTTTTTTTTTCTTTCCTTTCAAAACGAGAGGCTGGATAAACTTGCACCCTTTTCCGGAGTGTAATTCCAGCCAAAACAAAATTGTGATTTGTGTTTTTACCTCTTTGCTTTCCATTTGATTGAAAAAGTTGGGTGTTCTTTTCCTGCTGCAGTACACAGAGCTGGGCTACAGGTACCCAGCTCCCTACATGTCCTAGCCTTGTGAAATTAAACCTTTACATAAATGGAAATGTCTCCTGCCTGTCTGTGGAAACCAGAAGGGGCAAGGGGACTAGCTTGCTTGTGTGTGTGCCTACTCATTGTCTGTTTAATCATTTATTCATTTATTCATTCACTGATTCTCTCAGGCATTTCTTGGGCACCTCTTATGTGCTACGCAAGGAGGATGCAGCCACAGGCCCTGAACTCAAAGCTTATAGCCAAGCATGATCTTCAGCCCCAATGAAGACTGTGGGGTGTGCTTCAGGGTGCTCTGGGGTGGGGACTGGGGATACCTGCCGTGGAAAGGGTGGTCAGAGAAGACCTCTTGGAGGAGGTGTCATTTGAGCTGAGATCTGCAGGTTGAATAGGGGTTATCCAGGTAAGGAATGGAAGGAAAAATCTTTAGGTCAGTGCTACAGAATATACAAAGGCCCTGAGGTTACAAAGGGCTTCATCTGTTCATAGAACAAATGACAAGAGTGGATAGATTGGAAAAAGCTGGGGGAGAGAAGCATGAGATGGGTTAGCATGCTGAGTGAGGGCCCTCTTAGGCTAGGTAAAGAGCTTAGACGTCGGTGGAGAGTTTTAGGAAGGTATGACAAGATTAGATTTGTAGTCAAATCAATCAAATAGATCCCTTTGCTATACAGGGAAGGTAATTAGGGTTCTCCAGAGAAACAGAATAGATAGATAGCTAGATAGATAAATAGATATAAGAAATGTATTATAGGAGTTAATTCCTGTGATTATGGAGACTGAGAAATCATACTATCTGCCATCTGCAACCTGGAGAACCAGCAAAGCTATGGTGTAATTCAGTCCAAGTCTAAAAGCCTCAGAACCAGGGGAGCCAATTATGAAAGTTCAAGTCCACAGGCCCAATAATCAGGGACCAGTGTAAACTGTAGAGTCCTGAGGCCTGAGAACGAGGAGTGCCGACGTCCAAGGGCCGATGATGAAGGATGCCTCGGCTCCAGCAGAGAGTGAATTCTCCCTTCCTCTGCCTTCTGTTCCATTCAGGTACCCCAAGGACTGGATGATGCCTATTCACATTGGAGAGGGTGACCTTCTTCATTCAGTCCACCAATCTAAATGCTAATGTCTTCCACCTTCAGACGTGCACCCAGAACGAATGATTTCCCAGTTATCTGGGCATCCCTGAGCCCAGTGGAGTTGACACATGAAATTAACTGTAACAGGAGGGTGTTGGAGGGAAGGATGGGGAGGGTGGATGCAAGGCGGCCATGGCAGTGGTCCAGGTGAGAGTCCGTGGTGGCCGGGGTCAGAGTGCATTAGTGGAGACAGAGGGGAATGACTGGATTAGAGGCCCTTTGGAGGGGAAGGTGACATTCGGTGGGCTTGATGACAAACCCAGCAGATTTGGGAGTTCGGGTCTTGAGCACTTAGATGGGGAGCCCTGGCGGAGCAGAGTTTGGAGGCAGGAGGGGAGGCGGCCAGGCCTTCGATCTGAGGCACCCGCTCAGTATGGCAGCAACCAGTCTCATGTGGCTATTGAAGTGGAGCTAATGTGACTGCAGAAATGAATTTTTAATTTAATTTAAGTTAAATTAAATTTAAATAGCAGTGGGTGCTGTATCAGACAGCGCAGATAGAGAACATGGCTGTTACTGCAAAAAGTCCTTTCGACAGAGCTGGTTTAGAGTGACTTTGAGTCATCTGCTTGGGCAATTATTAAGTCTGGGGCTCAGAAGAGCAGCTGGGCTGGATTCAAATCCTACTTTGCTACTTACATGCATGTATCCTTGGACAAGTGACTTCACCTCTCGGAGCTTCTCTACCCTCACCTATAAAACAGGACACCATTCTGTGCCTTGTGTGGTGCCTATTAAGTTTAAAGCGGAATTATATGGGGTTGCTGACCTTGGGAGGCACTCAAGGGAGTGGGGAGCTCTTATTCCTCCTGACCGTTGTAATTGCTCTGATGTGTTTACCTGGAAGCTGGAATCTCCTGTGGAAGAACACAGGAGCAGTCTCTCTGTGCTAGCTTTCACCTTGACTTGACCTTTTGACTTGACTGGAGGAAGTCCTTTCCCTCTCTGGGCCTCAGATTTTCTTTTCCATTGATGACCTGGGAATTGATGCAGGCCTTCACTGAGGGATGCCCGTGTCCTGAATAGAGAGTAAGCAAGTCCCGACGACCGGTGCACCGGCGGAAGGAACCAGAAGGCAGCAGGAGTCATGTTGGAAGCCTGCGTGCATCGACTCTGCAATTTGCATCCGTGGCTTTCTGTTTGGGTTCTGCCAGGTGAGGGCGCTAAACCACAGAGGGTTGTATGAAGGGCTCACCAAGCCCCTGCTGTTCCCCCTAGCTCACTCTGGAAGCTTCTTAGCTTTTACCTTAATCCTTGGGGAAAAAAATAATAAAGGCAAGATTTACTAACTTCTGGACTGTTGGAAAAAATGACTGTCTCATGAAAACTGCATTGCTCACTTTTACCCCCCTGCATCCCCCCTCCCCGCCCAAAAAGGGATCCTTGAAGTTTCCTACCTGACATGGAAGACTATTAAAGATTTATAACTGCAATAAAACTCTTTAATAATATTTGAATTTCCATTATGTTAGTGCAACGATCAGCAGGGTCCTGATTTGCAGCCAGGAAATCCACTTCAGTCAGGCTTGGGGGGGAGGTGAAGATGCCCTGAACCTGCCCCATACGGGCGGGCGCCTCCAGCATGCTGGTCCTGGTCCGTGCCCTGAGAGGACAGCTCCTGTGGCCCGCTCAGCCCATGGTGGCGGTGGTGGGGTCAGCAGACTCCCCGCCCCCGCTCCCGAGGACCTCTGGCGAGGGAGCTCAAGCTCCTGCCATCCTGCTGCAGGTTCTTTCTGCTCATTTGTTTCCAGTTCTCTTCAGCAGACATGAATACAGCGCCTACTGTGTGCATGGCAGGAAGCCCAGAGCTGAGAGGCTGTGTAAGAGATGGAGGAAGGGGTAGGCTGGTTTTTCTTAAGAGAGGCGTCGAACTGGTCCAAGCAGAGGCTTTGCAGGATAGCAGAATGAAGGCCAAATCCTAGTGCTTATCTATTCACCTCCTGCCTCAGTCTTCTCATCTGCAAAATGGGGTAACAGTAAATGCCTTGTGGGTGTGGTCAACACACGTAGAGCTGTTTTTTTGTTGTTGTTTTTGTTTTCACTGCACTTTATTGGGAAGTTTTTAAAAACATATATATATATTTTTTTTTTTTTGACTATATTATTATAGTTGTCCCATTGTTTTCTCCCCCTTATTCGTCTCCACCCTGTACCCTCCTCCCACCAGCATTCCGCCCCTGCCTTAGTTCATGTCCATGGGTTGTACATATAAGTTCTTTGGCTTCTCCATTTCCTATACTATTCTTAACCTCCCCCTGTCTGTTTTGTACCTACCAGTTATGCTTATTCCCCGTACCTTTCCCCACATTCTCCCCCCTCCCCTCCCCTCCCCTCTGATCTCCATTTCTTGATTCTGTTCCTGTTCTAGTTGTTTGCTTAGTTTGTTTTTGTTTCTTTTAGGTTCAGTTGTTGATAGTTGAGTTTGCTGTCATTTTACTGTTCATAGTTTTTGATCTTCTTTTTCTTAGATAAGTCCCTTTAACATTTCATATAGTAAAGGCTTGGTGATGATGAATCCTTTAACTTTACCTTATCTGGGAAGCATTTTATCTGCCCTTCCATTCTAGACAATAGCTTGGCTGGATAGAGTAACCTTGGATGTCGGTCCTTGTCTTTCACGACTTTGAATACTTCTTGCCAGCCCCTTCTCTCCTGCAAGGTTTCTTCTGAGAAATCTGCTGATAGTCTTATAGGAACTCCTTTGTAGGTAACTGTCTCCTTTTCTCTTGCTGCTTTTAAGATTCTCTCATCTTTAATCTTGGGTAATGTAACTATGATGTGCCTTGATGTGTGCTTCCCTGAGTCCAACTTCTTTGGGACTCTCTGAGCTTCCTGGATCTCCTGGAAGTCTATTTCCATGGCCATATTGGGGAAGTTCTCCTTCATTATTTGTTCAAAGAAGTTTTGAATTTCTTGGTCTTCTTTGCCTTCTGGCATCCCTATGGTTTGGATGTTGGAAAGGTTAAAGTTGTCTCAAAAGTTCCTAAGCCTCTCCTCATTTTTTTAAATTCTTGTTTCTTCATTCTGTTCTGATTGAATGTTGATCTCCTCCATCTGCTCCAAATCATTAATTTGAGTCCTGGTTTCCTTCCCTTTACTGTTAGTTTCCTGTATATTTTTCTTTTTTTCACTTTGCATAGCCTTCACTTTTCCCTCCATTATGCGACCATACTCAACCATTTCTGTGAGCATGCTGATTACCAGTGTTTTGAACTGTGCATCTGATAGGTTGTCTATCTCTTTGTCGCTTAGTTCTATTTTTGGATCTGTTGATGCTGAAGGCAGGGCCCAGGGAGAAGGCGGGTAGGAACGTGACTTTGAGAGACTCAGGAGGCAGAATCTCGAAGATTAGTTGGTGAGTGACTGAGAGGTCACTTCAGGGGCACACATGTTATTTCAAAAACACACTAACATTTATCGAGCGCTTATGGTATGCTAGATACTATTTTTACCTGCTTTATAGGTGGTCCGTTCAATAAATACTGAGTACCTACTGTGTGCCAGATGCTGTTTTAAGTTCTGGGGATACAATGGAGAGTTTATTAACTCCTCTAATCCTGAGACCTATGAGGTAGGCACTGATGCAATTCCCATTTTCCCGAGAAGGTAACTGAGGCACAGAGAGGTTAAGGGTATTACCCAAGGTCACACAGCTAGTAAGTTGCAGAGTCTGGGTATAGACCCAGAGGGCAGACTCCTGGGTCTGTGCTCACAACCACACACCCGATGACCTCTCACTTACCGGCATCACAGTTGGTGGTCCCATTCCCCTGTCTTGAGGGAAAGAAGGCTTAGAGCGGTAACATTTTTCCCCCTGGGTCTCAGGGAGGGCTCACTCCAAGCCTGCTGAGCACTTTCCGCTGCCCCGTGGGGCTCCTCACTGCTCCCATGCTGCCTCGGACCCCGAGGATGTGGATTCCTGCATCTTGTGGTCAACCAATTTCAGGGGGAATCAGTGTCCTGTCCTTGTTGAAGCCGCAGCATGCTCTCCTCAGAGCGTCCCAAATCTGAGCCTGTCACTCGGTGGGCTGTGGATGATGGAGGAGTCTTTCCTCTGCCTTGAAATGAAGGGCATTCCCATGGTCCGCCCTCCATTCCTCCATCGCTGGTGATAAATAGGATGCCTGGTAACAAATAAAATAAAGCCACCTTTATTCGTTTATCCTTCCGTGTCCTCCCCATCGGCGTCCTGATGGCAGGCTGAGCTATATTGGACACTCGATCACTCTTTGCACCTGTCTTTCCTTTCTCCAGAGGGTCGTGTCCCGATGAGTTCTGGGTGGCGGGAGTGTCCTCCGGGCTAATTAGCCCGAGGGTCTGGGCTTTGGCCCCAGAAATGTTCCTGTGCTTTCTGGGCCTCGGTCTCCCCATTGGCAGCCCTGGCAGTTGCAGCATCTTTGCCTCTTTACTTTTTGCCTGGTTGACTCATGTCATTTCATTCAAAGCTGGCTTTGGTGGATAAGAAAAAGTGACATTTCAGTGAATCAATGCATAGAGCTCTTAGTTTTTGGAGGGGGCAGGAGTCCGGTTAAGATGTTTAAATATGCCACATCCGAGTTTACATCACACACACTGCAGGAAAAGGGGAAGCGAGTGGAAGTGAGACTGGAGAGGAGGAAGGACGCTTTCTCTCCTGTCCCTTCCCTGGTTACTAAAAGCCCGCTGCATGCCAGGCACAGGCTGGCATAAGGGTGGCACAGAGCGGTAGGAAGAATGTGGGAGGCTGGGCTCAGACGCTGGCTCATTGCTCACTTCCTGCGTGACCAGTGACCTTGAGCAAATCAGTTGACATCTCATCCTGTCCCCTCCATTTGGAAGGGAGGTGAGCCACTCTTGAAAAGCTATTGAAAGCCTCTCCCATGGTGTCAGGCTCTGCTCCAAGTGGCCATTTGATTTCATAGCCGCCCCAAATTGCTGGTAGTGTCACGCCCATTTTACAGATGGGAACACTGAGGTGTGGGCTGAACTTGAGAGCCATGCTGGACCACACGGCTACCATGTTTGGTTGCCTAGTTTCAGAACTTGGGACATCCTTCTGTTGCAGCATAGGGATGAAACTTCATAGCCTGCCGGCCCCGCTGTGAGCAGCAGGGGGACACTGGATTTATTTGAAACTGGTTGTGGACTCTAAATGACAGTGAACATGCAGACACCTGTTCTGACAAGGCTCCTGGACCTCGAGGAGCTTTCCGGCAAGTAGAGAGTATGAGAGAGAGCTGGAGGCAGACAAATGGGAGTAACTCAGACCAACCCAGGTGCTGCAGAGGGCTGTGTGGGGACCCTGAGGCCAGCCGCATCTAGAACTTCAGTTTTAAAACAGGCCCTGGAAGACGAAGAAAGGCAGGAGAGGATTGGCAAGAGATGGAGAAGATGGGCCCGCGCGCCTCCCATGCTGTTGGGGTTTCCTGAGTGTGACCCCTATTTCACGCCTGTTCCCCAGGGGCGTCACATGTGACCCCCAAGCTGCCTCTCCCAAATCTGTATCTATTTAAAAGGCATGAGGGAGAAATGTGACTAGCGCAGCAAATCTGTGATTTCTCAGATACCAATGCTGAGGACGAGGCCGAAGTAGGCGGCGTGCTGGCTATTCGCGGGCCTGCCTACATGAAGGTGCCAGGCTCAGGGCGAGGGACAGTAACCAAAATTTGGTAACCATAGCACAAAACCAGCTCCGACCCCAAGAACCATTGCCCCAGCGGTTACTGACACCTCCCCGCCAGCGTTGCCAGATTTAGCTAATAAAAATGCAGGATGCCCATTTAAATTTGAGTTCCAGATAAACAATGAATGCTTTTTTTAGCGTACATATGTCTCATGAAGAATTTGGGACACTCCCCCCACCCTCCTTCCAGCCTCACTGTGGCGGGCCAGGTAGATGCTTATGGAGTTGAATCGTCCTTTCCTTTGTTCCACTGTCCTTCCTGGCCCTGGACCTGCAGGGCGAGGCTTGCACACGAAAACCTGTCTGCACGCACCCCAACCCTCAGATGCTACTTCCTCTCATTAAACTCTGGGATGAAATCACATGTGTGGGGAAGATTACAATGGATTCTCTTCGCTCCACAAAAGCCAAAGCTATTGAGCAGGATACTTGGGAAAACAGAGCTTCCTTAGGAAAACAGAGCGCTTCTGCAGACGGAGAGTGTGGCCTGGGCTCTGGGTGTGGGGAGCAGCTGGACAGAGGGCGCAGGTGGAGCCTCTGCTGCTCAGGAAGGAGGGAAGGCGCGGGTGGGCAGCCAGCGGGGAGGGAAGCTGGGAGGGGGTTGCCGTGGCAAAATCCATATCTCTGTGCCTAAGCACTTACTGAGCACTCGCTGTGTGCCAAGCCTTTTCCAAGGAGCCCAAATGGGGCTGCCGAAGTTCTCAGGGACTGCTGGTTGTCAACTAGGGAGCTCAGTGAGGCAGAGAGAGAATGGTGATACTGCTGGTGGCAGGGGAAGCAGGTGCTGATGGCTGTAGAGCATTGGAGGACAATCCTGGGCTAGCAACCCGTTTTTGTTTTTTTTTTACACCCAAGGAAACTGAGACACAAAAGCTACTGAGCTCACATAGCATGGAAGTAGCAGAGTCAGGATTCGAAGCCTTGTCTGATGGTCTTTGAAACCCTTAACCATAATGCTTTGCTGCCTCATGGATTCTGGTGGGTAGTTGGCAGTTTTTAAGCAACGAGGGATTGTATGAAAGTAAAAAGCCAAGGAAAAATGAACCTGGCATGAGGTCTGAGGCCGATTTGGATGTAAAGGGCTGGAGCAGGGGTGCTGGCTCAGGAACCCAGGTGTGAGGAGACAGGGACGCAGGTTAGGGGCGTGGAAGGTGGAGGAAGGTGAAAATTGGGTGGGACTTCCTGAAGGATCTGCTGGGGGAAGAAGGCTGAGTGTCGGTGGAGGCGGGTTTCCAGATCCGGGTGCTGAGGGCAGGTCTAGGGAGTGCTGGCAGGTCGGCGGCTTCGGACAGGCGGACAGGCTGGATGTGAAGGGACGCCGCGTGTCCTCAGGCAGGGCTCCTGGCAGCAGCCCCGCAGCAGAAAGCATTAGGGCCTTGGGGCCAGCCTGCCCTGGGTCTGCGTCCTCGCTGTCCTCTTCACTCGCCCTGTGGCCACACACTCTTTCCTTACCCTGGGCCTCCAGTTTCTCCTTAGTGAGATGGAGAGCAGCAACACCTGTTCTTCAGGACGCTGAGGATATCAAACAAGGAAAAATATGCAAAGGGACAGAGAGGGTGCCTGGCACACAGCACCTGGTAAAGAGCGGTTTGAAATGTGGGGCTCCAGGCCGGTGTGCTGTGCTGGTGCGCCCTCGGCTGTGGCCGACGTGGTGCCAGAGCTGGGAGTGGAGGGGAATGGGTGTCTGAGTTCCCATTCACCTGATGGATTTTTATTGAATTCTCTTATTGAATTCCCACTGTGAGACGGGCCCTGGGGATACAGCGTGGAGAGGCTGATGGGGACGCGGGCAGTCTGAATTTGTAACCAGCCTCTACTGGAAACTCCCCAGCTACAGCAGGCGTTAAAGGCAGACAGGAAACTGGAGACCCAGGTTTCAGTTCTCAGCCTTGTCATCACGTCTTCTGTTCTGTTCTTTTTCTTCCAAATTCCCATTTCACTCACCTCTTCTAAATCTTGTTTTGAAAAATGCTGGCAACCACCCCCCCTCCCCTGCCAGCCCTGGGGTGCAGGCTGGGCAGCTGGGGAGAAGGCAAAGCATCTGTGAATAACTGGCCTTCTGAGGCTGCCCCTCAAGGCTGCAGTGCGGGCACCCGCACCTGGGACTGGGAGAGAAGCACCAGACCATCCTGGGTTTACACGAGCTATGAGTCTCTCACATGTGCCCCTCTCGCACTACAGCATCTCCCCAGCAACCTCTACTATTTTTGTCACATTTTTATTTTTATTGGAAGGCTAAGGTTTTTGTTTTTTGTTTTTGTTTTCCATGTTTTATCCTTTCATTAAAAAAAATGTGTTTTTACATTACCAAATAAAACTCCCTGCTTGTTGCAAGAGTTCAAGCAGTATGTTATTGCTTTAACGGGAGGCTGGTTTTCTCATTTACTGCTTGTTTTCTTGAGTAAATTAAAATGGTGTTTACATCTTAAGGTAGCGGCAATGTACGAATGCATGCTCAAGGTAAAAATCTCAACAACAGAGAAGCGTAGAAGGAAATAATGGAAATAGGCCTTCACGCCTTTCGCTTCGTTCTACCCCAGTTCCACCCCAACCCTGGCCTCTGGCCTCTGAGATGACTTGTTTTCTGGAAGAGGGGGCCTTTGGGAACCTGGTTGTTGACCCACCCCTCAAAACATTGCTGGGTCAAGAGGCAATGGCCCTTTCTGTCGGCAGGAGCATGGGCTCAGGATTAGAGCTGGGAGGCTGTCTCTGCCACTGCCTTGCTGAGCACCCTGCAGGCCTCCTCTGAGCCTGGGTGGCCTCCTCCGCAGGCCGGCCAGAAGACATGGGGCGAGGGCTCTGAAGTCCCGGCACACGTCGGTGTCCCGCAAACAGCCCGGATGACCGTTGTCTTGTTTTGGTTGTGGCAGGTTGGGGACCAGATTCTGGAGGTGAATGGGCGGAGCTTTCTGAGCATCCTGCACGACGAGGCGGTCAAGCTGCTCAAGTCGTCTCAGCACCTCATCCTGACCGTGAAGGACGTCGGGAGGCTGCCCCATGCCCGCACGACCGTGGACGAGACCAAGTGGATTGCCAGTTCCCGGATTGGGGACACCGCCATGAACTCAGCAGGGTCAGGTCACTCTGCCTACTCTGAGCCTCAGGACCCCAGGGACATTTGTGAAAGCCACTAACGTCCTCCTCCCGACCCTTCACCATGTCCCGACCTGTCAAAATTGCACCAGTTCTTGGAGCCTGGGGTCCCAACACTAGGGTCTCTTTCATTTCTGTGCATGACCTTGGCCACATCCTTCTCCTCTCCTGGCCCCCGCTTCCCATGGAAAGCTGAACCACACGGTCCAGCTCTCTTATTCTTTATTTGCCTCTGGCAAGTGACTTAACATTCTGGGGCCCTTGTTACTTCGTCTGAAACACGAGTCATAAACCCTGCCCCTCTCCCTGATCTGTGAGTGGGAATCTCATAAGTTATCTAGAGGAAAGGGTTTTGGAAGTCTCAAAATGAGACTTAGTTGCTAGATGGCTACTGAATAGTTGCTAATATTATAATGTGTCACCTTTGAATTCCTTTTTTTAAAAAAAATGTCCTCACTCAAGGATCCATTTACTGATTTTAGAGCAAGAGGAAGGGAGGGAGAGAAGAGGGGGGGAGAGAGAGATGGAGAGAGAGAGAGAGACATCGATTGGTTGCTTCCCTTATGCACCCTGACCAGGGATTGAACTGGTAGTTTTGGCATGTGCCCTGACCAGGGATCAAGCCTGTAACCCATTGGTGCCCAGGATGATGCTTCAACCAACTGAGCCACCCGGCCAGGGCTTGCCTTTAAAATTCCATCCGAAGTCTCAGACTGGGCGGTGCCCCTTCCAGGCCAAGGATACCCCAGAGCATCTCTCTCTTCCTTCCCTCTCTCCTTTTTAACCTGCACAGTATTATAAATGGTTTAAATTAGTTGCCAACATTTTAAGAGATCCCATGTTTCCCATTTTCTTAAAAAGCTGGATTTCTGGCTGCTTCTTAAAAATCAGGAATTCTGGCACCTCCAGCCCATTTTTTTCTTTTCTCATGAAAACGTGCTGAAAACTGAGCTGCACTGGAGAGTTGTGTCTCCAGAGCTCCAATTTACCCCATGTCCCTTCCAAGGACTAGCCCGAGTCCGAGGCCGCGGGTTGCCCCTTGTTCTCTCCTCTCCTTGCGTTACCTGCCCGCTCCTGTAGGCTTGGAAACAACTCAGAAATCTGCCTTGCCTTGTGTTAGAATTGCTGTCCACGTGGGTTGACTGGGAGGCCGGAAGCCGCCCATCTGGCCTGGGGTTCACGTCCCCTTAGGCAGCCCCAGCGAGTGGAGGCCATGGTTCTCTCAAAGCTTTGCTCGCCCCACTGCATATGAACGCTTCCCAGCCCTTGCCCATCTGCACTGCGCAGGTGTGCTGCTGAACATGCTTGTCTTTCTTCACAGGTTTCCTGGGGATCCCACCGCAGAACGGACAGACAAGGTAGGGTGCTCTCCATCCACAGGCATCCTCAGCTGCTTATAGCTGCCGTGGGGGGAGCTCTGGACCTGACATGTGTGCGGACAACTCACATACATGACCTCACTCATTTGGGCAGCCGGCTGACTGTCTGTCTGTCCACCTTCCATCCCACACATGTCTGTGAGTGCCACCAGGGTCTGGGCCCCACCTGGACACGGGCGAATGACAACAAAGAGAACAGATCAGGTTCCTTTCCTCCAGGAGGTCGCCCCCCGTGAAGGAGACACATGTAAAAACAAAACAAACTACGCACATATCTAATCACAAAAGATGTTCACCGCCATGAAGACAAGGTACTCGGCATTACAAGAGAGTAACAGGCGAGACGCCTAATTTAGACAGGGCGAAGGTTGTCTGAAGCAGTAGCATGATACTTGGGCTGTGAACCAAATGTTAGACACAAGTTAGCGAGATCGAAGTGTGGTGCTGGAGCGGGAGGGGCCGTGCCAGAGCCCGGAGGCAGGCAGAGGGCTGGGCCTGTTGGGAGAAGGGAGGGTCCGAGGCAGTGCAGTGGACCAGGGAGACTTCCGGCCAGGATGACAACAGGTGGGATGGCCAGATCACGCAGGGTTTCGTGGGCCATGGAAGAGACTTGGTTTCTCACTTAAAACGATGGGATGCCATCGAAGGGCTTAAGCAGAGAGCAAAACGAGGAGATCTGTGTTTTCCCGAGCTCATTTCAGCAGCTGTGTGCAGGTGGCAGGGAGAGGCAAAGGGGACAGCAATGGCATCTGAGACACAGCTAACGATAGTAGAGACAGGGGGGAGGGGGTGGAGTGTGTGCGCCCGTCTAAGTTATATTTTGGAAATCAAGTTACTGTCATCCCCAGCTAACCGAGGAAGATACTGAAATCTAGAGAATAAAATGGGAACCGTAATAACATTGCTTCTGTCTGAATGCTCACGAGGATCTGATGAAATAACATGTAAAAGTGCCATGTAAGCCGTAAAACACTGTAACTGTACAAGGCCACCCATGGTCGGGAGGGCCGAGGCCACGTGGTGGTCTCATCCCTCAGGCGTGTGGTCACTGGTGTGGCCTGGCCACTGCGCTTCAGAGCAGCTCTGTGTTCCTTTCTTTCAGCTGGGGTTTTACAAGGGGCCGGCCGGCTCCCAGGTGACTCTGAGCAGCCTGGGGAACCAGACCCGCGGGCTGCTCGAGGAGCAGGCGCGGCACCTGCTGAATGAGCAGGAGCGCGCCACCATGGCCTACTACCTGGGCGAGTACCGCGGCGGCAGTGTCTCTGTGGATGCCCTCGTCATGGCCCTGTTTGAACTTTTCAACACCCACGCCAAGGTGACCCGCACCCTTCCTTGGGCAAGGCCTAGGCTGGCCGGGGCCGGTGGGGCCTGGCGGCAGCTCTCAAGGGCTCTGCATCCCTCCTTGCCTCCCTCTGTCTCTGCGTCTTTACTAAGAATCCACAAGGAGTCAGGTCTCAACTGACCCCTGAGCAGAGACTGGTGACCAAGACAGCCCTCCGCCCTGAGGAAGCCCACAGATTCCTGGGGAGACAGTCAACTGAAGTCTCCTGTGATTGGGGCCCTAAGCAACACAGTGGCTTTCCAGTGCCAAGTGCACATTTAGGATCATCTGGATTGCCCTTAAAAAGCGATGCCTGGGCCCGACACTGGCCCTGTTAATTCTGCACATCTGTGAGTGGGCATAGGCCACCGGCAGTTTTTACAAGCCCCCAGGTGGCTACCTTGCTGCCCCACACGAAGGAAGAAGTGAAGAAATCTACTGGGAGTGGTTGCATTTGGGAAAACTTCACAGAGGAAATGCTGTGGGAGACGTAGGGGACAGGGGCTCGCAGGGTGTTCAGGCGGTTGCAGTCGTTCACGCTAAGATGCCAGGGAGGCAGTCAGATGATGCTGGCCCAGCATCCAGGCCAAGGTGTCTGGACTTCCTCCTGAGGGCACTGGGGAGCCACTGAGGGTTAAGGAGGGGACGTCAGTAGTCAAGCTTCCATGCAGGTCATTTGGGGTAGCAGAGGGCTGTCCCAGCTGCTGGTGGGGCTCCCTGCTGAGTGCCCCACTTGTGTCTGCCTCCAGTTCTCACTCCTCTCTGAGGTGAGAGGCACCATTTCCCCCCAAGACCTGGGCCGCTTTGATCACCTAGTGCTGAAGCGGGAGATTGAGTCAATGAAGGCGCGGCAGCCCTCTGGCCCTGGGACCGGTGACACCTACTCCATGGTCTCCTACAGTGACACAGGCTCCTCCACAGGCAGCCACGGCACCTCCACCACCGTCAGCTCAGCCAGGGTGAGTGTCCCTGCCCCATCCCTGGCACAGTGGCCAGCGAGGAATTAAAGATACAGTTGGCCCTTTGTATCCATGGGTTCCACATCCGCGGATTCAACCACCCATGGATTGAAAATAATTTGGACGTAAACCCTAAAAAGCTCCAAAAAGCAGAACTCCAATCTGCCATGCGCCGAGCACTACACTGAATTCATGGGAATGAAGTGTCATGTAGGCGTACTCTGTTGTAACCTACATGCAAGTACAGATTATATACAAATAATACCCCCTTTCATATAAGGGACTTGAGCATCCGAGGATTTTGGTATCCATGTAGGGTGCTGAAACCAGTCCCCCACGGATACTGACGGGTGACTGTACTGGCTTTGAGGTGAGACCCATCCGGGTCCAAATCCTGGCACTTACCCACTCTGTGCCTGCCTTTCCGAGCCTCAGTATCTTTACCGGTAAAACCTGGTAAATAGCTGAGTGCTCGCTGAAGCTCTAGGAGAAAACAGTGTGGCCCTGGCTGATGGGGCTCATGGTCTGGGGGTTTGGGTTCAGGGAGAAAGGTAAAAATCAAAGGTAACAAGGAAAATAGAACAAATAATGGTAATCCGTGGGAGGCTCCCCTGAGAAACCCACAGTGCATTCGTAGCAGAGGTCGTGGTGCTTTCGGTCTCCCCCAAGACACGCCCTCTTGTCCTGAAGCCCCACGCCCAGCCCGATTTTCTCCTGCACTCTCCAGAGCTCCTGGAGAGCGTCTGGTCCATCTCAGGCTGTGGCTCTCCCTCCAGGATGCTCAGAGTCTTGCAGGGAAGGGGCAGAGGAAATGCCTTGCTATCTGTGATGGGACAAAAACTGTTATTACTACCCTCCATGTCAGTGGCGGGGGTGGGGGGCAGGTGGGGAGCCAGGAGATCTCACTGGGCTCCACTCTCCTCTCCTGGCTGGAGGATCCCTCACCACTCTCCATGGAAAGGGAGGGGAGAGTCGAGTTTCTTAAGCACTTTTGCTCCCAGACCCTGAAGTGAGAGCTCCCACAGGCAGAGTCTCAGTGAGACCTGGGACAATTAGTTGTCCCATTGAAGGAGCCTCCAAGTGTCTCCCATTTTCATCCCACCCCAGGTGCCCTCCACATGCCAGACAGGGCTCCGTTTCTCAGACTCTGAGCTTTTCTGCCACCACAGTGCTTGGGCCTCCTGGAAATCCAGGTCTTCTCTGATCAAATCTTCTGAACAGGGTTCTCCTTCATCAGGCTCTGCATTTCATTAGCAGGTGTGACCTCAGATAAGTCACTTCTGGAGCCTCAGTTTTCACATCTGCCAAGTGGGAATAATGACCCCAGCCCACCTGCCGGAAAGGCCCAGGGTTGCCCCGAGGTGAACAACCATCTCCTGAAGGCCCTTCTGCCGGACCAGTGTCATTTCTGCAGGGCAGTGAAGACCCCTGGTTTCTTCAAGGAGGCAGTTAGAAGGAAGCAGTGCCGGTTGTAGCAACAGGGCCTTTCCCCCCATCCCTTCATTATCTCTGCCCAAAGCGTTCAAAGTAAAGAGAAAGGAGAATTATGTTTATTTTGCCTCTGCATGTCTGTGTGCACGTGCGTGCACGTGCATGCATGTGCTTGGGGGGTTTTGCTGTGCCCACCCCATCCCTAATATTTATTTGATGTATCTTTCTTTTTTGCCTTTTGCCCACCCTTTCTCCCTAGGAACGGCTGCTGTGGCTTATAGACCTGATGGAGGTACCGTCCATTCGGTTGGGTGGGGCTTTGGGAGTCCCTTAGTTGGGGCAGAGGTAGGGGGCTGTGGCCCTCCCCACCCCCCATCCCCGTAGGTCTGCACTCCGCCCCAGAGGGGACCTGGGGTTCTTCTCGGTGCTCGCTGGTCTCTCGCCAGGTTTTCTCAGGCTCTGTAATGAGAATACCCTCCATTCCAATCCCAATCCTGCCCCTTTTTGCTGTGTGACGTCAGGAAGTGGTTTCGCCTCTCTGAGGTCAGGTTTGGGATCTGTAAAATGAGAATGGTAATTTTTGTGCTGTGCTGTTGTTGAGAAGCCTCTTGGTCTTCCATATGTCAGATGCTCTGTCTGTCTAGTTGTTTTCCTTCCCAGTTTGCATGACCTGACTGTCTCCTGTGCGTGCTTTGGCCCTCAGCTCACATGCCACCTCTTCTGAGTAGACTTCCCTGATTTTCTCAGGGGGGTGACTTTTAACCTCTGGCTCCTCCAGCCCCGTAGGCCTCCCTTTGTCATGGCTCTAGTCTCATTGTATTCTAATAATCTGTACCAGCCTGGCCTGTTACCCAGCTTGACCACGGGCTGCTTGAAGGCAGCAGCTGTGTCTGGAGTCACCACTAAGTCCCCAGTGCTTGGCACAGAGCCTGGCTCGTAATTGGGGCCTCTCTTAATAATAATAGTAGCTGGCATTTGTCGAGAGCATGGCCCTGGGACAATGCTTTCCAATCATGTCTTCTTTGAGCCTCTCGGTAACTAGGAGTGCTTAAGTAGTGCTATGATCTCCGTTTTGCAGAGAAGAAAACAAGATCAGAGAGGAGAAGCAACTTGCTTGAGGTCACTCAGCCAGGGGGTGGTAGAGTCAGGATTCACCCCAGGCCTGCTGGCCTCTGAGCGGCTGCTGTTAACCCCTTCCGTCAGGTTGCGGTGCCTCCCTGAAGGAGCCCACCCTACCGGCTGCTTGTTAACAGTGTCTGTCTGTCTGTCTGCCTATCTGTCTCCTACTTCCCTCCTCCTCTTCCTTCTGTTCTGTTAATAGTGATTCTGTTTACTGAGTGCTTGCTAGGTACTGTATACAGTTCTGGGTGCTGGAATACAGTAGTGAACGACAAAGAAATCCTTTCCATTATGGAATTTAGGGTCATGCCAGGACGTAAGTGAGCTAAATAACTGAAATACACATATATGTGGTAAAAAGTGCTAAGGAGCAAAATAAGCAGGAAGGGGGGTTGGGGAGGGGTTGGGGTGGTCCGTAAGTGACACTTGAGTACAGACAGGGAAGAGCGCTTCAGGGGAAACAGCAAGTGCTCCCTGAGGCAGGAGCGAGCCTGGAGCACCCGAGCAAGGTCCAGGGGGTCGCGAGGCTGGAGCTGGGTAAGTGCCGGGAAGGGCAGTGGTAGGTCGGGGGCTGGAGACTTTGACTTTGACTCTGAGTGAGATGGGAGCCACTGGCAGGTTAGAGCCAGGCTGACATGGTCTGACCTAGTTTGAAAAATGCCTCTGATTGTTGAAAATAGACGATGGTGGGTTTGCACCAAGCCCAGGTTTAGTCCCAGGAAAGGCCTGGAGAGGTTGTGCAGCCTGAGCTGCTAAGAGACGTGATGGCGAGCGCCGCGGGCACCAGCTCTTCCCGCTGCCTGGTTAGTCCTGGCCTTGGGCACCACCGCCGAACACACACAGCGGGGCTCGGACTGGCCACCTCACGCTGCCTGTGTGTGGAACCACGGGACAGAAACACCTTCTCCTGGAAGTTCTTCTGCAGGAGTACAGGGCACCAGGCCCCATCGAGGGCATCGGCAGCCCCACATCCTTCCTCTGCTCTGTCCCCACCATGCAGTATGCCTTCAGAAAAGCCCTTCACCCACTGCTGGCCTCAGTCTACCCATCAATATGACCAAGGGAGAACCACCGCTTGCCCCCAAGGCTCCTCTAACTCAGATTCCTCTCTGTTGGGAGCTGCTGGGAAAGGAACGAGGAACAGCAGCTCTAAATTCCTACCATTTCTCTGAGCACCTGGACAAGCGCCGCAGCATTACTCCTGTAAAATAGAATAGGACCTCGGTATTCATCATTAATGCATTCCAAAACGCGAGGCAAGTGCCAAAACCGACAAGCACCAAGCGATGAAGCATTTTCTCTTGCTGGGCGGCATTGTGACTCATACAAGTTCTAGCACGTGAGATGAGTTCCAAGAAAGGGCAGCGAGTCCTGAGAAAGTGCCGAGTGCTGAAACATTTTTTTTTTTTTCTTGGCAAAATGCGACAAGTACAGGGTTTGATGAGTTCTGAAGCTGACGAGCACTGAGGTTTGACTGTAATATGTATTCACCACTAAATAAGTGCTGGGCTCTGGTCTACAGCAACACCATGTATTAGTGAGCTTTGGCTGCAGTGATGCTGAGTAACAAACAACCCCCAAAATCTGGATGGATGACAACTTAAAACATTTCTTACGGCTCAAATCTCTGACCTCATGGAGCTCAGGGCTCTTTGAACCTCTGTTAAAATACCTCATGTAACAAACAAACAAAATAAATAAAATGCCTGGCACATGCTTCAGCCTCTCCCCGTTTGTCTCTCCTAGTAAGCAGGGAGAGTGGGGTGCAGGCAGGGACCACATCTTCTTCTTGACTCTGTCCCTAGTGCCAACCCAGGGCCTGAAACAGAGCTGGGGCCCAGGAAGTGTGGAGCAGAAACAAATGAAACCCCACTGCTGGCCTCTCAGGATTCTCTTCTAACGTTCTGGCCTTCTAAACATGTGCCTCCCTTGTCATAGGAAAATGTGCTTTGCCTGGCACTCAGACAGGCAAGATGGCAGGCAGCTGGCTCTCAGTGACCCAGACGCCCCAGACGGTTGCCCCAAATGGAACCAGTTTCCATTTTGCCCGAATCCCCTGGATCATGCTACACACTTAGCAATTCCAGGTCAAACGTGGCTCCTCCTGCAGCCGTTTCTCCTTCAGACCAGACTCAGCTGATCAATGGAAATGAGGTGCAACCCTCCCCCATCAACAAGTTGTGTTTATTTCCCATTTGTCTAATAGAGACTCAGCCCTGGGAATTTTTCTGCTGCCTCCAAACAATGTCATTCTCCTCCCTTAAAGAAGCTGGCCAGGAGAGCTGAGCACAAGAAGGAAGGCCTTGCCTGGCAGTTACTGAGTTCTTCATCTAGTGCAAGCAGGCCCGTGGCGGAGGGGCTTCAGTGCATGGGCTTGGGAATCTCACACATGATCTCCTGACTAGCAGCCGTGTCGCCTTGGGCAGGTGACTTAAGCTTCAGATCCTCAGTTTTCGCATCTGTCTCCTGGGCACTGGTAAGACCGGCTACCTGTGGGTTGTCCTGAGGATTCTGTGAGATCAAGAGTGGACTTGAAGGTGTGGAGTCCATGGAAGTCAATTCTGTTAGTACTCTAAAGGCTGGCAAAAGGCATTGCAGAGGAAAAGGGGTTGTAGAGGTCAAAGTGAGCCTTGTACCTGCAGAGCAGATGGCATTGAGGTTGGGGGTGGCAGCTGGGACTTGCACCAGCCTTGACCATAGCCCTTTTTCACCTGGATTTGAGAGGTTTTGCACTCCAGGTCTCTCCTGTGCCTGGACCGGGCTCCCTGGGCCTGCCTAAGGATGTGGGGGCGGGGGCTGCCTCTAAAGGCCTTACTGCCCTTCTCCCCCTGCAGGAAAGTGAGAAGGGGGCTCAGGGGGTGGCCGTCAGCCCCCTCCCTGATGGCCTCTCTGCCCCCGTTCTCATCCAGGCCAAAAGGAGGGTGGGGACGCTCAGGGTGGGGAGCAGAAGGAACCCATCTGTTCACTCACTCTTTCACTCAGCAAGCTTTCGTGAGTGCCTCCTCCATGCTGGCCTCTGGTAGCCATGAGCAAGAGACAGCGGTGCCTGCCCTCCTGAAGCGTAGCAGCCTCAAATCAAACAATCTGCATAATTCACACTCTGATCAGTGGGTCGAAGGGTGATGTGAGAGCATGGGCTTGGGGCCCTGACCAGCCTGGGGCACTGGGGAAGAGATGCCTGAGCTGAGGTCCGAAGTCGCTGGCATCAGCAAGGTAGCGTAGGGGGCTGGACAAGGGCCCTGAACTGCGGGGGGCTGGTGGTGCCCGAGGCCTGGGGCTGCAGTGGGGAGGGGGGAGGGTCAGCAGGAGGAGGTGCCAGGGACTTGGGTTTAATTTTGAAACCATAGAGGGTCCTCAGTAACAAAGCGACATGATCCTGTTTGCAGCTTTTAAGATGCCTCTACTATGTGTGGAGAGAGCTCAGAGGGGCAGCTGGATGAGGTGTCCCTGGCTAGGTATGCAGGCACATTGTCAGGTGCCGTCCAGGTATGCAGACAACACTGTCAGGTGTGGACCAGGTATGCAGGTATGTTGTCAGATACAATAGCTCTGTAGTCTCATTTCAGGAAGCTGCCCTGTGCCCAGATGAGGGCACAGCAAGGCTAGAGTGTCCTTTTCCCCTTGAGGAGAACAGCCCATTCCCTCCTAAGAGGCCTCAGCCCGAGCCCCCAGAACCATAAATTCTCCATGGGTGTTAGTAACCCTCAGGGTGGCTACTGCTTTGCATCAGCTGGTGTGTGAAATAAGGGACATTCCTCCCAGCCAGTCCTTTTCAGGGCATCTGCGTCCCTGGGTGGGCATTTGTGATATATCTGGCGGGGACTGGGAGAGCTGGAAGCTCTTTCCTCCAACAGAACCAAGTGCAAGGGGTCAGAGCCTGTGGGAACATGGGCCGGCCCTGCTCTTCTCCCAGCTCCCGTTCTCCCAGCTATAAAATGGCGGTTGGACTGAGCATTAACTCAGGACGGAGGTTCTTTGCCTTTTTGTGGACCCATCTGGCAGGCTGGCGAAGCCCTGTGACCCCCCTCTCAGAATTACAGTTTTAAATGTGGAAAAATAAAGCACTTACATAAAAGCATAAAGAAAACAAATCCTAAGGAAATGTCGTTTTCAAAATACCAAAACCAATCATAAAAAGCATGCTTCTTTATGAGCATGCCCAATAACCGGCTGGTTGGTAAGGGCTGTAATTGGAAGCCGGGATGAGCATAAATGGGCTTCTGTGTCACGGGCAACAGCCAGAATGTGATATGAAAGATCTGTGACTTTGGTTTGTGGCGGCGTCACAGGCACTGCGGCTCTGCTGGGCTATGTTGCCTCCAATCATAACGGAAGGAAGTGCTACATTTCAGTTAGAGGTCACTGAAGGTAAAGGCACAGTGTTTCTACCCAGCCAGGTTCACAGCCCCTGCGTTCCCTCCTGGAGCCCAGGCCACCTCTGCCCTGGAGATGCTGGGTCACTCTCTGTCCACTGAGTGACATCCTTTCCCAAAGACCATGGTGGTGGGTGGGGCTTGGGGGAGAGATGAAATGGGGCAGAAGGAAGCACTCTCTGTCTACGCTGACAGGCTCCCTTGGGTCAAGGCTGTGCCCCTTGGTCTCGGGAGGGGTTCGTGCACAGGCTTCCTGGGAACTTTTCTGCTTCTGTGGTTTGGTGGACAAACATGACAGCAGGGGTGGAAAAAAAGGCCCAGTGCCAGCCCGGTGTCAGGGCCGTGCCCGTGGTCTCGGCCACCCAGCGAGGACGGGTTCCAGTCCTCTGCTCTGGGATCGGTTCCCTCCAGCGCGCTCCTCTGACCTTCCCCATCAGGGCCTGGCTGCTGCCGCACCCTGTGCTTGGAGAGGTTAGGAGCAGGATGGGCTGTCATCGCCAGCATGGCCGTCACCGCAGCACCTGGCCCCGTGACCCTTTAGGACACGCGGACCTGTCCCCTGCACCCTGGGCAAACCCTCTGCTCCCCAGGAATGTCAGGGGTGTCCCCCGCGGGACAGATTGCTGTCCCGCCCCTCCCACCAGTCTGTTGTTCCTCAGGTGACAGGCTTCTCTTCCTCAGCCCCAGCGCTGGCCGAGCCACCCTGCCCTCCTTTGCTCTTACCTCTCCCCTCTCTCTCTTTGCTCCCCCTTCCAGGCCTTTTCTCCCAAATCCTCCTGGGTTTTGTTTTTTTTTTTTTCTTTTTATTTTCACTTCTTCCTCTCTGGTCTCCCTCCTTGTCTCTCCCTGGGTCCTGTGACCTTCCAGAAGCCTTTGTGACTCGGTGCCTCCGTTTTTCCATTCTCAGAGGAGGGAGCACCACCCAGCCTCGGGCCTCTCCCTTGTGCATTTGGGGGAGTGGAGGGGAGAGCCCGTTGTCCTGACACTAGAGTACAGCAGCATAGAGAACAAAGGGCTGAAAATAGCACCTTTATGTAAGAGCCCTCCCATTGTAATGAGGGGAAGGAGGCCTAGAAACCAGAGAACTGGGCTGGCGGGGGGGGGGGGGGGCGGTGCTCATTTTGCTGAGGTGGCACCTGAGCCACGCATACTTGCATTTCCAGGATCAGGAGTCCACCTGGCAGAGGTCAGCCCAGGTGATTGCTCCTCGTCACTTCATTGCATGTTGTCCCCACAGTTCCTTCAAACCAGACTCCTTGGATATCTGGGCCCTGAATGGGCCAACTCAGACACGAAGGAGGTTCTTTTGCCCTGAAGGAAGGGAATTTTCTGAACCGCCACAGATTGGAGTACAAAAGAGATGGGGCAGCAGATGCTGAGGGCATCCTGGCCCTTGTGGGAAGCAGCCTGGATAACAGTCAGACATTAAATAAGGTTCAGCAATCTGCCCGCTCCTTGCTGTGTGACCTTGGGCAGGTGGCCTTCCCTCTCTGAACCTCAGGCACCTCAGCCGCAGAACGAGTGAAGGTTTCCACCAGGTCTAATTCTTCAGCTGGACTCTGGCCTCAGTGGGTACAGGAGAAGAGGGGCTCCAAGAAGCTGGGTGAGGGGTGGCCAGGATGTGCAGGCCAGCTCTGGTGTGAGCTCTGACCTTGATCCTTCTCGAAGCTTGTGCCGCGAGCCGTTCCTGCTGACGCATCCCCCCGGGGTTCTTAGCCTGCTGTCTGCAGCTATTTCAGATGCACAAGGAACATGGCTTGGGGACTCGGGGCACCTGAGCGTCTGGATTCGGCAGATGGAGTCTGGCAGGGCTGGGCTCCAACCCGTCTGCCGCTTGCTCCACTTCAAGTCTCCCTCCCAGGGCTGGCTGTTCGTCCTGCTCCTCCCGCCCCTTCCCCTCTTCTGTCCCTGCCTCACCCTTGGCTCCAGGAGGCCATTAGTAGCAGAGAGTGACTGAGGCCTGGGGCCAGCGATGGCTGTGTTCTCTCTTGGTCCAGAGAGAGATGCTCCTAGGGCCCTCTAGTTCCTGCAGTATCATGGCCCTATCCAGTTCTGGGGCCGGGCAGGGCTGCATGGTCTTTGGGATCACCCTGGCCTGGGTTGGAAACCAGATCTGCTGTAAAATGGCTGTGTGACCGTGGGCAAGTCACTTACCTCCCTGAGCTTATGTATAAAAGATGTGAGCCAGGGAGAATCGGAGTGCCTGTCTCACTGAGAATCAAATGGGATCATGTAAGTGAAATGCCCAGCAGAGGGCCTGGCACGCGGTGAGCCCTCCAGATTGTAGCTCTCTGATCTGCCTTCGAACACCAAGTCACGCCCCCTACCTGTCAGGCTCTGGGTCTTCCTTTCCCCCTCTCGTGGGCCCTTTCACAGCTGCCAGCTGCATCAGGGATCCTGAACAAGAGTGTTTGGGCAGCTGTTGTGTGCATGGACCTCTGCTTGGTGCTGGGGACACAGTGGCCCACTCATCTTTTATTCCCACGGGCTTTCCTCTTAAGTCAAGGCTGCCTGACAAATGCTTGTTGGGTGACTAAATAAATGGTGGAAGCTCTGACTGTATCAGAGCGGGACAGAATCCCATGTCTTTGGTCCCACCATGCACTGCCATCTGAGTCCCGAGGGTGCCTGCAGGTTGAACTGGGGGGGCAGGTGCAGTGACATATGGGGCTATATGTGTGGAGGCCCTTGTCTTTGCTGTCGGCGCTTCCCAGGCTTCTGACCCTCTTCCTGTCTCCTGCTGAGACCAGGACTGTGACTGCCAGCTCTTGGGAAGTCATTGTATGTAACCAGCCCCTCCTCGCCGTTCACATTAACTGTAGATGGTCTGTGTCGTCCAGGGAGCACTGGATGCGGTAGAGTTTTGGAGTTTGGAGGGGGTTGTATGGAAGGCTGCCATCTCCTTTCCATTGAGGTGTTCATATGGGGCCAGGGCACTTTTTGCAGCCATTCGGTTGCTGAAGCACATTTGCAAGGTCTCAGGCTTCTGGTGTGGGTAACAGTCACCTTCCCTTGTATATTGTGCTAGGCTCTGTTCGGAGCATTTTTTTAGGTGTTAATACATCAACCCTGTGAGGGAGGAACTGCTGTTACCCCATTTTACAAATGCGGAAACTGAGGCACAGGGCAGTTTAGGGATTTGCCTACCGTCAGTCAGCGGTAAGTGGCAGAGCTGGGCGGGATCTCGAAGAAGCCGGAACTGGTGCCACTAGTTCGTGGGTGAGAGAGCAACGCCATCGCTCCACCTCCGCGAGGATCCCCATCTGTCCTTGCATCGCGGAGGGTGTCAGCAGCGTCTTCCTTTGAGGCAGTGTGTCGGAGACGGAGTTGGAGGGAGCAGGAGCCGGTCAGGGGGGCCAAGGTTTGCGTGGGAGCCTCAGCTTTGTTGGTAAATGGGGCAGTTGTCCCAGCCTGACTTTGACCCGGAGGCATCATGGGACCAGATGAGGAGCCCTGACAGGGAGAGTCTCAGAACCAGTGGTGGGTTCTCATGACAGGTGTTCGTGATCGTGTGCCCTTTGTCCACCCAGAGCGCTCAAGGCTTTGGGAGGATCCCTGTAGATGGGATCAGTGTGGATAACAGGCAGGCCTCTGCCCGAGGAGGTGTGGAGCCGGGGCGCCTTCTGTCCCCACCCCCTGCCCTCACCCTCATTCAAGCTGCCACAAATGCTCTACACACAATGACAGCAGTAGCTACCTCACTGGGTTCTCTGCCTGCTCAGGCCTCCCCCCTGTGGCAGCCAGAGGGATTGATTGATTTCATTTACTCATGGATTCATTTGTGGATTCATTAATTTGCTTAATAAATATTTCTCAAGCACTGTCCTGAACACGGGGACAGAGTAGGGTCCAGGTAGTTACAAGCCCTGCCTCTTAGGAGTTTTTATCCTACTCGCAAACAATAAGCAAATGAATGGTATAACATCAGGTCTTATATAGAAAAATGAAGCAGGGTGAGGTGAGGGCGGGGCGTGTGTGGGGAGGGGCGTCTTCCTTTGGGCAGGGCTGGTTCAGGAAGGCCTCTCTGAGTCAGAACTAAATGAAGTGAGGGAGCGAGCCAGGAGGCCTCCAGTGAGTGCGAAGGCCCCGAGGCAGGACCATTCTGTCCAGTGGGCAGGTGGAGTAGGGAGTGAGTGCAGAGTTTGGAATTTCCTCAAGTAAGGAGGAAAGGCCCTGAGGGGTTAATGAGCTGGAGGGACTTTATATGACTTGTGTCTCAGGGATTGTATCTGGGCCGCTGGGGGAAGAAGAGTGATCCGTGCAAAGGAGGAAAGTAAAGCAGGGCAGGAACTGGGGATAGTGATTGTAGGTGGGTTGTCAGAGGAGACCTCAGGGAGGTGGTACTTGAGAGGAAGGTGTTGGAGGTGAATGAGTGGAGCATGCTTTGTGGATAGCTGAGGGGAAGAATGTTCCAGGTGGAGGGAACAGCTTGTGTGGAGGCCCCGACATGCCTGCATGGTTCTAGTGCAGGCTTGAGAGGAAGTGAGTAAAGGGGAACTTCTCAGAAGGCAAACTTGACCGTATTGCCATAGCAACCCCCTGCCCTCAGGCTCAGCTTCAAGTGGCTCCACACCTGACTCTTGTGGAACCTCTGGAAGATCCTCAAATATCCTCTATCCTTTCAGCTTTGTGGATGTCCTTTCCTCTCAAAAAACCATCTTTCTCTCCTTTGCCCAGCTTGTTCAAAGGACTCAGCTTTCAGCTGTGCTTCCTCCACCAGGAAGCCTTCCTTGATTACCTCTTCCCAGCTGTATTATATGCCTATGTTTCCTCACTCTGGGCAGAGTCCTCTTTGCTTGTTTGTACCAACCCCACTGTCTTTAAACTACTGAAGGCAGCGGTCATGTCTTACCATCTGTGTGTCCCAGGCCCTGTCAGTCTGCAGCACCGAGACTGCACGGTCAGTATCGAGTCTGCACCTGAGACTTCAGCTAGGTGGGTCCCGGAGGCTTCGCCCTCCAAGGCCCTGCGGGGTGGAGCCCTCAGGAGAGCCAACTCAGAGCACAGCGCTGCTCAGCCTCCCAGGAAAGGCCTAGAGATGGCCTTTCGGCAGCTGTCTCACAGGAGAGAGCATTAGGCTTTTTCTGGGGAGTCAGAGAAGGAGGGAGGAAAAGGGCATTTTTTTTTTTGCAAAGTAAGGTCCATTTAAACCTTAACCACCCCCTTCACACTATTAAAACCATTAAAATTAGAAGGAGGGAGAGAGAGAGACTTTTCCCATCCACCTCTCACTTGCGTCTTGCCATGTACACACCTTGCCGGGATTCTGTGAGCGAGCAGCAGGCCTTGGGCTCTAGAGTCGCGGACTGTGTTGGGCAGCATTGAACTTCAGGAATTCCCTGCCAAGGCCAGCGCCACCCCACAGCATCTCCGGGTAGTTCTGGGGAGGCCTGGAAATAATCGGCAAGTCTCAAAAATTGACTTCAAAATGACCGCCAAGGAAATTGACATTAATTTTAATGCCTAAAATACATTCCAACGGAGTGGGGCATGTCAGGAGTCACAGAAACCATGTGAAGGTGATAGAAGGTCCATAGATTTTGGAGTCTGGTTTTTCCCTCTTGGTTTATATTTGCTCACAATGTTTTTTGGTTTTTGTTGGTTTTTTCCCCCCCTCCATTTCTAGAACACTCTGGATGTGGAGGAAACTGGCCAGGCTGTCCAGGGCAATGTGAACACCCTCCCAGACGTTTCGCTGGTAAGAGGCTCTGTGCCCTTCCTTGTGTTTTACCATCTGTGGCCTGTGGGAGGTGCTGGGGGCTGGCTCCTTGGTGAGAGCCATTGGGAGGGGACGAGGACCGGGCTGTGAGCTCTCACATGCAGCCCCAGGCCTGCGCACAGTGTGTCGCTCTGCTATCTCTAGTGAGGGGACAGGAGGGTTCTTTCTGGCATTTTAGGTGGAGCTGTCAGGCTGTTTGTTTGCCCAGTTAGTGTTACTTTTGATATGTTATCTGCATGTTACCATAGCAAATATTGACACACTGAACACATGGAGAGAACCCTGAGGAGGCAATAGTACTGGGCTAGAAATGGAAATGAAGCACAGCCCTACGCCCACATCAGCACCCATCAGCAGTCCAAGCGGCATTACTTGGTGGTTCTGACCCAAATAACTTTTTAATGGCTTGGGCTCTGGAGCCAGACTGCCTGGGTTCACATACCACCTCTGCCACTGGCTATGTGACATTGGACAAGTTTCTTAACCTCTCTGTGCCTCAGTTTTCCCATCTGTGCAATGGAGACAAGAAGAGTGTAAGGAGTGTACTTTATCCATACGTTTGCCACACGGGGTAAGCTAGTTAATATAAGTAGAGCATTTGGAACAGCGCCTGTGCTGCCGTCAGAGCTATGCAAGTGTTGGATATTGGCACAGGCGGAGGGGGAATAGTAATGACGGTATCCATAGCTGCCACTCACCCAGCACCTGCTAGGTGGGAGGTGCCTTGCTAACCCCCTGTCCACCTTGCTCCTCACATCCCCAACTCTGCTGGCAGCTGCGGTTTTCCATTGCCCAGGAGTGCACTCAGAGAGGTGCTGGGCCTTGCCCAGGGCCGCACAGCACCCCAGCCTACGTGTCTGTCCTTCTGTCCACACTCTCTGCCTCTAGTCCAGTCACACCTCCCATCTCTAGTAGCCAAGATAATCCCCTAAAAAGAAAAGCCAAAGAAATACTTCTATTGTTTTTCACTTTCTGCATCCCAGCTCTAATTAAGTCTTGCTCCCTGTGACAAGCCCTGGCTGATGCCAAGAACTTCAATTCCCAAAGGTAACGGTGCCGTCCCCAGAGACGCAGCCGGGATCCTGATGCTTATCAGCTGCCGAGATGCTGGGAGAAGTTTTCCACTCGGTGTTGCATTATTCAGGGCAGTGTGGCCAAGAGCCGATAGAGCTGGGACAGAATTCCAGCCGGGCCTGGCCCACTCGGCTGTCAGCTCTCCCCTCTTCCAGCCGCCATGGGCTCTGACTCCTTCTATTCCTGTTGGGTCTTTTGGCAGGATGATGTCAAATCCGCAGCTGAGGGGCTGCCTAGCTATAAGCCGCCTCCTCCGCCACCACCTCTGGCCCAGCCGAGGAAGCCGGGAAGCCAGGACCAAAAGCCACTTTCCTCTGCCTCTTCCCACTCGGGCATCGTCTTCTCAGCTCCGCGGAGCCGCAGCCCGCCGGCGGGCACCACACCAGCCGCAGAGGCCGCCTCAGCACAGAACTCGCCCTCCTCCCCCATCTACGCCTCTGTCTCCCCTGCCAACCCCGGCGCCAAGAGGCCACTGGATGCCCATCTGGCCCTGGTCAACCAGCATCCCATTGGCCCCTTCCCACGGGTCCAGTCACCCCCGCACCTGAAAAATCCCCCTGCAGAGGCCACGCTGGCTGGGGGCTGCCTCCCACCGCCCTCCCCCTCGGGCCGCCCAGAGCAGACGGGCACAAACCAGCACTTTGTCATGGTGGAGGTGCACCGCCCGGACAGCGAGCCTGACGTGAACGAAGTGAGGGCGCTGCCCCAGACACGCAGTGAGTATGGGTAGACACCGGGGGCAGGGCTCCAGTGCCCACTGTGTGATCTCGGGGGGCCTGTCCCCTCTGGGTTGTTTTGCCCATCAACATGGTGAAGGTCGAACCAGGTGCTCACCCTGTGAGGAATCTTCTAACCCAGGTGTTCCTTCCTCAGCATCAGGGTGGCTGAGGAACAAGGTCCCGCGCCCACACTGAGGGGCTGCGGAGTCGGTGTGTGTCCTGACTGCCGTGTCCTAGCTGTGTGACTGTGGGCCAGCTGTGAGGCCTCTCTGAGCTGCTTGTCTACCCTAGAATGGTGCTGACCATGACAGCCCTACCAGGCTGCGGTGAGCGTTGGGCTCCTCCTCCTGAGCCCCAGCCCTGGTCGCCCTGCACTCGCCCATCAGTCTGCTCTATAAGGCTGAGCTTATTGAGGGCAGGGGTGGCTTCTATGATCCCTGTACCGCAGGGCTTGGCACTGTGAAGGTGCTGGAGAAAAGGTGGACCCCTGGGATTCTCCTGACTTGGGACTTCAAGGTCAGGGCGCAGGGTGGACCTAGCAGGAACCCAGGAAGCCAGCCCAAGGCCGCAGTCCCTGAACTTCCAGAGGAGTCCCGCTGAGGAGGGGGAGGGAAGGAAACCTGCTTTTCACTCCGAGAGCCTAAGCCCTCTACCCAGTTGGGTACATTTTGTTGGATTCTGCTGCCATCTTGTGGCTAAAGTGATATGCGAAGCCCTGCTGTGGCCAGGGAAGGTGGGTGCTTGCTGGATGCCATGCAGAATGCAGGGTCCCTGTGCTCCATGGGCTTGGTGAGGGAAGGCAGCTAAGGGAGCATGGGCAGGATGCAGTGAGAAACCCAAGCTATCATGGATGGATCACTGCTGCTTCTAGACCTGGCACTAAGCTGGGCACACATGATAAGACCTAACCGTTACACAGTGTTGTCTGTGTGCTGGACCCTGTTTTAGGGACTATGTCTGTATTAGCAACTCATCTAATCCTCCCCGCCCACCAACAGTCCCGAGAGGCTAGTACTGCTACTATTCATATTTTATAGATGAAGAGGCACAGAAAGCAATTGTGGAACCAGGCATTCTAGTACAAGTCTGTTCCCTTGACTGCTTCACTCTCTACATCTCATCTATCAGTCTTTATGGTAACCCTATTGGGTAGGCATCGTTGCTCATGATTCAGACAAGAACATGGAGGCTCCGAGAGGCCACATAACTCACCTGGGGTTGTGCTGGTGGTCAGAGGGAATTCAAATCCAACCAGCTAGACTCCAGAGTGTGTGTTCTTAACACTGGGTCTCAAACTCAGGGACAAGACCACTACACATATAGTGTGCATAGTGAGGCAGCATGGGTTGACTGGTGAACCAAAGGGGCATGTGTCCATACTCAGCTCAGGCCAGTTGGGGTCAAGCCCAGCTACAGACCAGGCATAGAGGAACTTCCTTTTTTCTTTTTTTTTTTCCCTCAAGAAGGTAGAAATTTAAATTTTATGTGAAATCTAGTATGAATGTGTTAGTCTACTATTAAAAATTAATGGCATTATATGTGTTTAAAAAAAAGACATATCTGTAGGCTGGGTTTGCTTTCTGATCTCTGTTTCAATTATTACACTAGGGGCAGTCAAGGCAGACATCCTGGAAGTGGTGGCCTTGGGACCAGGCCCAGTTGGAAGGGCAGGTCTCAGTAGATGGAAGGGTGGTGGAAAGTCTCCCTGCTCTCCAGCTTCCCCCCACCCCCTCAGTCTTTGCCCAGGGAATCCTCCCCAGCCTTCCAGTCTACAGCTTCATCGCCGACTCCAGGAAGCCCTCCCTGAACCCTGACCTCCCTGAATGGTATAAATCACCATTCTCCTTCTGTTTCCCACTCCCAGCAGCCTCCACACTCTCACAGCTCTCAGACAGTGGGCAGACTCTGAGCGAGGACAGTGGCGTGGATGCTGGCGAGGTAGAGGCCAGCGCCCCCGGCCGAGGCAGACAGATGGCATCCACCAAGGGCAGGAGTAGCAAGGAGCCGCCTCGGAACGAGAGGAGCGCAGAGGGGGCCACCAAACCGGTAAATGAGGAAGAGAGGGTCACGGCGGGGGCGGGGGGTGGGGGAGGCTGGCCCCAGGCAAAGAACAGGAAATCCCTGAGCAGGTTCAGCCTGACAAGTGACCACAGGTGGTGGAGAGAGCCTCTCACTGGAGGGGTGTGGGTTCTGGAAAGAACACTGTAGTAGGCTGGAGGTCCCATCGAAGTCCTACCTTTGCTGGGACGCTGACAAACCAAGCACTGAATGTTGGTCTCGAGAGCCTTAAAGCTCAGTTCTGACATGGCATGGTGGCTGAGGCAGCCTGGCCTGGATTCATGTCCCAGTGCCACCACCAGGCAGCCTTGGGAATTTTTGTAGCAATTAAGAGTTGAGAATGCCAAGTGCTTAGCTTACTGCCCGACACGCTGGAGGCTCCCGACATGGGGCGGGAGTCGGAGCCCTGCTGCCCTAACGGTGTGCCATGGCCAGGCCTGTCCACTGAGAGGGCCTTCGTCACTGGTTCCCTTCACACCCGCAGCCCGGACTCCTGGAGCCCACCTCCACCCTGGTCCGAGTGAAGAAAAGTGCGGCCACCTTGGGCATCGCCATCGAGGGTGGCGCCAATACCCGGCAGCCCCTGCCTAGGATTGTCACAATCCAGGTAATTCCCCAGGGGCCCCACTTGACTGTCTCTTCCTACGTCTGGGATTTTTTTTCTCAGCATCCAAGGGGGTATGCCACTGCCCCCCAGCGGTGATCCAGCCCTAAAGGGCAGACCCAGGCTTGTGAGGCCTTTGCTCTCGCTGAGCCTCAGCTTCCTAGTCAGGGCAGGGGGCACCCAGATTGTAGTGCCTGGTTGGCAATATCAGGCCTGACCTGGCGAGTGGTCAAAGCCAGGCCATCCTAACCTTCAGGTGCTCTAAGTGCCTCTGCCCTGTGTCTTGCACCTGCAGCGAGGCGGCTCGGCCCACAACTGTGGGCAGCTGAAGGTGGGCCATGTGATCCTGGAAGTGAACGGGCTGACACTTCGGGGCAAGGAGCACCGGGAAGCTGCGCGCATCATCGCAGAGGCCTTCAAGACCAAGGAGTGTGACTACATCGACTTTCTGGTCACTGAGTTCAATGTGATGCTCTAGGAGCCAAGGCCTGAGGGCCCCCCACCGCTGCCCAGCCCCTGGCCCCAGTCCCTCCTCCCTGCTGGCACTGTTAAGCTCCGTGAGGGGCCAGAGCTGCATGGCCGGGGTAGCAGGAACACACCCCCCCACTCCTACCTGGCCCACTGGACCAGAACCGGGAGAAGAGAACCAGGCAGAGCAAATAGAAGGTCAGGTCAGGATTTGGTGCCATGGCTGGTACACAGTAGGCACTCACTACAAGTGTGGGTTTCAGGAAGGGGAGAAATGAAGGAGAAGGAAGGGCAGAGTACCTGTGTCTTGGCACGTCCACCTGAGGTCTGCCAGGGCCTGTGACTCTGGGTTGACTGAGGGGCACTGCGCCCCCTGTCCAGCTATGACCTGGCCCATTCCCAGATGCCTCGGCCTTTGTCTAGAGTGAGGTCACATGAGAAATCATGGACATCGCCCCCAGCTGGGGGGGCATCTTGCAGGGCCTTTAGTGCCACAAATAAGCATCAAGCACCCCCCCTTTTAAACCCACATTCCTCCTAGCTCCTTGTCCCCCATGGTATTTATTATTTATTTCCCTCTCCACACCCCTGGGGACCCAAGGCCCCAGCTTCCCACTGCACCCCCAGCCTATCCCAGAGGCCTTGCAGGTGACCAGCGACATCAGTGTATTTATATACAGAGCTTATGACTTTAATTTTTCAATAAAGAGATCTGAACAAGGAGGTTAGGGTCCAGTGTGCTGTGTGACCTGCCTTTGTGGCTGGGGTCTTGATTGTTTTGGGGGTGGGAGGGGATAGGGCAAATGGAGGTACCCAGAGCAGCAAACATCACCACCCTCTCCCCTTGACCCCCACATCAGAAGTGCAGGGGCACTTGAACCTCATCATGGAACATCCTGCCTGAAGGATACTTACAGATAATCCTTTTAGATGAAAAGGCAAGGGTATGTCGTGGGGCAGAATACACAATGTGCATGGATGTTTTAAAATACAGAGAGGTGGCCCACCTTCTGAAGGGTTCCAGAAGCTGACTGAAATGAAGGTTTGTATGCAAGGGAGAGGCAGTAAAGGAGTGGGGGGTCAGGAGGGGAAGGGGAGAAAGCCAAGCAGGGTGGGATTTCAGGTGTAGTTCTGGGAGGGCGGCTGCAGCCTGATCCCACAGGGGACACCACAGTGTCAGTCAGGCCTAGAGCTGTCCCCACTCAGGGCCAGGGGATGGTGCTCATGCTTTCAGTCTTTGGACAAGGACTTGGGGAGAGGGGAGAGACAGTAAATTCCCAATCACTTCTCATCCCCTATCTCTGCAGCCACAGGCTGTTCCAGGAGCCAAGGGCAGCGGGTGTTAGAAGCAAAAACACAAAGGAAGGTGGGGAGGGGGAGGTGGCAAGAAATGGTTTGCTCCCCAGCCCCCAGTGCCCATTTCCTTCATCCCCAGGGTTCCTCTGGGGCAAGAAGAGTTTGAGAAGTCCTGCTTTGTCCAGCCCTGTGTCCAGGGGTCTATCTGAATGGGTTAGGGGCAGTTGATTTCACCAGGTTCTGCCCTTAGCTGCCCCTGTCCTCTCCCCAGGCCAAGGAGATCACCTGAGACCAGAGCAGCCTATCCCTGAAGGTCCTAGCCCCTCCCCAGTCCTAACACCTCTGCAGGGAAGAGCCCTCACCTGGCTACTGGAAAGGTTTATCAGGCCCCAGATCTCCTGGCATCAGACTCTGAATCCCATGTGGTCGAGGGCAAGTGATTTCATCTTTCTGAGCCCACGTTCTCCATCTGCAAAATGGGTGTGGTAGGCTGAATAATGGCCCCCAAAGGTATTCAGATTCCTGGAATGTATGAATGTTACCTTATACGGCAAAGAGACTTTGCAGATGTGATTCAGGCATTGAGAGGAGAGGGTTATCCTGGATTATCCGGGTGGGCCCAATCTAATCATCAAGGGTCTTTGTAAAAGGGAGGCAGAGGGAGATTCCCCAAAGAGCAAAAGGTGGTGTGATGAAGGAAGCAGGGGTTGGAGTGATGCACTTTGGAGGCGGAGGAAGGGACCAGGAGCCCAGGAATACACAGGTGGCCACTAAGAAGCTGGAAAAGGCAAGGAAATGGATTCTCCCTCAGAGGATGCGGGAAGGACCTGCCCTGCTGACACGTTGACTTCAGCCACGTCAAGTGGATTTCCGACCCCTCTTTGTAAGAGAACAAGTTAGTGTTCTAAGCCATGAACTGGTGGTGATTTGTAATAGCAGCCACAGGACACCAGTACATGGGGATACCGCTACATGCCTCTGATGGAGGTTGGGATGCTGTGGGGACCGCGGCACCAGGCCCAGAGCCAGCTGCAGCTGATCACTGCAGTCAGGATATTGGTGAACGAAGAAAGGGGCCCTCTGATTTTATAAATGCCGCACCTTTTCCTGGCCCAGGGGATGGAGGGCCCCCAGCAGCTGCTGCCCATGGCCTAAAATCTGTACTCTGAAAAAAGTAAAACAAGAATAAGTTACTGGAACTCTTGCTTCTGAAATGGCTGGGACTGACTCTAGGGCTGGGATTCTAAACCTGAAAAATTCCTTTAGAGGTGGGCTTAGAAAGGTCAAATGGCTTGCTTAAAGTTGCACTGCTAGTGAGTGGTAGATGACAAATTTGGGCCGGTGGCTGCCTGGGGTCAACAGCATGAAGCCCCAAGAGAAGCACATGTCCTATTGTCTTTTGAAAGGACTCAATACCATGGGCTAAGGTGACTCTGAAAATTGTGGGAGGGAGGGGCCAGAGGTTCACCTGGACATATGTACCTGTGGCTCTGACATCTCTACTCATGACACCAGGGTAGGGGGTGTGGAGGGGGGGAGGTACTGCTGGAGAATGTCAGAGTGTGTTGCTAGAAGAAGATAGAAGGCAAGTTTTTGGCTTGAGCTGGGGTATGCCCAAGCAAGTGACAAGTTGGCCTTCAAATCACCTGGAACCCTCTCTGCTTGGGAGAAAGCAGGGTCAGGGGTGGTGGTGGTGGTGCAGTAGCCTAGTGTGGGGAGTAAAGGACAGAGAACAAGACACAGCTCAAAGAGTCTGCACCTTAGTGTCTAAAACCTGGCATCAAATTCCACCTCCACCACTTCCAGCTTGTGCAATCACTGGGCAAATCACTTAACCTGAGCCTCAGTTTTCTCATCTTTAAATTGGGAGCATAATACTCACCTAACTCATACATTATTGTAAGGGTTAGCTAAAATTTCCCCTCCTGGGACAGAGTAGGCCTTTAGTGGATAGAGGCTGCTGCTACTACAATTACCATTAGACATGTGTGTAGACAGTCACTGGCCACCTTGGGGGGCTGGGAAGAACTGGGCTGCAACACAGCCACACGCAGGACCTTGAGAAAATCTCCAGGTTTATTTATCTACCCTGTGAAAGAGGATGTTTCGAGGAACTCTTTAGATTAGTTCCATTGTTTTATTTCCTATAGGCCTGGTGCCATGTTTATTTATTTACTCCCTCAGCAACACGGCGAGGCAGGTGTTGTGAATCCCATTTACCTAAAGCTCAGTGGCAGAACTGGGGCAAGAGCCTAGGCCAGTTTGACACCTCACACAGCCGTCCTTCAAGATGCGCTTTCAGTGGACAGTGGATTGTCTCTGTCCTGCATTCACTGCGGGACTTTGGGCAAGTTCTTGCTTCTCTCCAGGACTGCGTTTCCCCGCTTGCCTAATGGTGGTTTGGACAATATGCTAATCATAATACCAACCTACCTAATAGGATAAGATCGGTCATAGTAAGCACTTACAATAGTGCCCGACACATAAGTGCTCAAGAAGCAGACCGTTTCCACTGTTTTGAAGTGTTTTGAAGTTATCATTACTGTTTTGAAGCAGACCGTTTCCACTATGAAAGTTTTCTTTCTTTCTCACTGCGACCTTGCACAAATGTCTTAACTCCGGGTTTCAGTCTCACGTCTGCAGTCGGACGGGTTCCAGGAGGTACAGGCAACCTCCCGGATTTGAGATTTTTGGTGTTGGAGCCGCATTTGTCCCTGGGGGCGGGCCGCCTCTCTGCGATTGGTGGAGTTTCCGAGACCCCGCCCCCTGGGGCCCCACCCCGCCCCGTCAGAGGCCGGCCTCGGAGATTTTGCAAAAAGTCGCCGCCCCGCCCCGCGCCCGGATTGGAGGCCTTTGTTTGCCGCTCAACTCCAGGAAAACCCCGCGCGGTGGCTGCCGGCAGGTGAGATACAGGGAGGGGGGCTCACGGTGGGTCCAGGGCGGTTCCGGCCCCTCGCTAGGTCTCAGTTTCTTGGTCGGGGAAATGGGGAGGGAAGGAAGGCAGCGCCGATGGGCACTGACCCACAGGGACGGTGCTGCTCTCGGTGTCTCCCACGTGGAAATACCACGCGCACAGGGAGGAGACCGATCGCCGCTCTGGGAATGAGAGGGGAGTCCCGGACAGGCGATCGGATCTCAGTTCAAACCCTGCCGGCTGCTGGTTTCCGCAGTCTGCACCTTCCGGCCTCAGTCTCCACCTCCGCACATTGGGGGCGTTGGCTTTTTGTCACTGTCTCCGGCTGGGGCTGGTCGCTGGGAGGGGAGCAGTCCCGAGGGAATCTGGAGGTGGTCCTTGGCTGGCCCTTGGGCTGTGTTTGGGCTAGAGGTGTGGTCGGGTAGCTGTGGTTACGGGGAGGTGGGACTTCTCAGTCTTGGGATTTGTGTGAGGTTCGCTCACCCGGCAACAACCCGCGCACCCTGACAACTCGGAGCCGCGAGCCCTCCCCTGATGCCTAACGCAAGTTTCTTTTCCTCTTTTTGGCAGGAGGAGAGAGGTAGAGCTAGGGGCCAGCATGGGGGCCGGGGCGGGCAGCTCAGACAGTGGTAGGAACCGGAATGGACTGCAGAAATAAGGCCAGCCCTTCTTGGTACACAGCTGGGGAGACTGAGGCTCAGAAACGGGGCATGGCTTTCCAAAGGTGCACAGCAAGGCAGGTGCAGAGCTGGCATCTCCCCAGTGTGATGGGGCTAGCACAGGCAGAGGCAGAGCCAGCTTTTTGTGAGACCTGGATGAGATTCCTTTGCTTGACTTTTGTTGAAAGAAATCACAGGTTGCAGCGGATCATTACCTAGGTTTCAAAAGCTTCTGCTTCTGAGTGAGAAAGTTGGAAAGGAAAGTTGTTGATAACAAACCAGGGCTATTTTGGAGCTGAGAAGAGAAGCTGAGACAGGCTGCAGTGAAAAGAGACATTGTTCTTATCCTCCTGAACAGAAGAAAAAGAAATGGCTGAAACTGAAGCATGAAGGACTGAGGTTAGATACATACGGGGACCTCCTAAGAGAATTTTTCTAGGCGCCACCTCCAGAGTTGGTGGATTTTGTTTTTTGGTCATTGGTCTTGTTTTCTCAAGAAAACAATTTCTGCCTATTCATTTGAGGGGGCCTAAGTCTGGCTTACATAACCAGTGGGTGGATGGACCCCAATGGTGTTTTGGGGACTGTTTTAGGTTTATTCCTAGGAACTGTCTCAGTTCTGCAGTAGGAGAAGGTGTCCATGTGGGGCTTTTGCCTCCCAAAGTCCAGTGGTTTGCATGTAAATCATGTGACTTGGGCTGTTTATTGCGAGGAAATTTCATCAGCTCCCACCAGCCTGAACAAAGCGCCAGGGGCGCCACGGTTGGGGTTTCCATAGAGCCTGGGAATGGTCCAGGCACTGAGGCTGTTGCTCTGAGAGGGTATTTTGAAAACTGGTACATGCCAAGGACATTTCAATTTACCCCCACGGGGAGGGGGATGGTGGTGAAGAAAGTGTTTTTAAAGCATCCAGCTGAATCACCAGCTGAATTCCACGACCCTTTTGTGCTTCCTCAGTCCTGGGAGTTGTGACAGATCTGGAGACTGGGAGTTACTCAAACTTGGTTCATATCCTCAGCCTGGCTTCAGCTCTGAGTGTCTTAGTTTTCCTGCCTGTAAAATTGGAATGGTAATGCCTACTCCAGTGCCACTTTAAGGCTCATGTAGGGTGGCATCATAGAGAGTTTTGTGCAGCCCACATTCTGAGCCTGGAGATGAGGAAACTGAAGCCCAGAGAAAGGAAGGAATAACAATGTTAATACTATTGGTAATAATAACTAATGGTTATCGAGTGCTATATTCTAGCCACTGTGCTAAGGGTTTTACTGCAAGGAGCGGGGTCTGGGAAGGCAGAAGCCCTTGTCTATCCTGTCCCTAGTCATCCTCCTGGTGCCCTGTACAAAACCCTACACAAAGTAGGTGTTTAATACATTATTGTTCACCTAGATTATATCACTTAATGTTCACATTGTTGCCATGAGGTGGGTGTGATTGTTGTCCTTGTTTTACAAATGAGAAGCCTGAGGTTCAGAGAACTTAAGTCACTCACCTGAGGTCACACAGCTCTTCACTGGGGTTTGAGGTCCGTCCTTTGGGATGTTGCAGGAGTGTGTCATCTGGTGAGAGCTGATTGTGCACCTCTCTTCCCACTGCTGTGCTTAGTGATATCATGTTGGTACCTGAAATTGTCCATAAAAAGAGTATTTATGCTATGAAAATCAGTAAATGCCACAAATCAGGACTTTTTCTTTCCTTTCCTTTTTTTTTTTTTTTTAAGGACAGTTGCATGTGAAGGGTGTTTGGGGATGGTGGCCAGCCTTGCTCTGGATGGCAGCCAGGAGTTGAGGGTTCCTGACTATGCAGGGAGCCCCAGGGGAGACAGGCCAGAATTCCCACACACCGCTGCAGGGCCCTTGAAGGGTGGGATTTGGGAAGGAAACCTTTCTGGATGAGACTCCTAGTCTATGCTATGGGTTGTGCAATATAGCAGCCCTCTGACTTGGGAACAGGTCCGTACAGGCCTGAATACCAGGCCAAAATATCTAGCCTTTAACCTGAAAGTGATGGCACCATCAGTAATCTTTAAGAAGGAAAAGACGTGACCAGAATGGTGCTCGAAGAAGATTTATCCAGCAGCATGTGCCCAAGGGACTGGAGGGTGGGTTGGGGCAGGGCAACTGTTTAGTTGACCCGGGGAGCCAGGATGAGGCTAACGATGCCCCCTCTGTGTTTTCTGAGCACCCACTGTGTGCTAAAAGCCATGAGAATACATCGTGCTGTTACTCTACACACATGCCCCTGAGGAAACTTTTACCCTCAGCCTACAAATGAAGATATCGGGGAGGTTCAGAGCTGCCCAGGCCTTCCTGCCCCCAGACCTTCTACATTTTTAATGTCTCGGTCCCACCTCCCTTTTAACCTACAGTCCCATTTTGGCTCTGGTCTTCCTTCCCAAGTGCTAGCCAAACTCCACCAAGGTTGTGGAGAGAGACCCCCTGCTCTCAGGGGTGGTCCAGCACTGGCCTCTAGATCCTAGTCAGCATGCTACCTCCCCCTGACCCTATCCCGAGGCTGAGCCTATTCTGGGGCAGGGGCTGTGCTTACAGCCGGAGTGGGATGCACAGCTGTTAGTCTTTTGGAATCTTGGGACCCCACAGCCAAGGACCAAAGACCATAAAGGACCAAACACCAATGTCCAGGAGGATGCACTCAGTCCTTCAATGTCAGGGATTCATTTGGAGGGTAACGCGTCACTGGCTGGTGCAGATCCAAGTCTGCCTCTAATGTGCTGTGTGACTTGAGGCAAGCTGTGTGACCTCTCTGTGGCTTCCTTCATCTGTCAAATGCCTGGTTATGAGCATCCAATCAGACAACGCATGCCCTGCCCTACATCTTTGAATGGCTAAGGCTGGGATTGCTTCCTTTCCTTTTTGTGATTTTCACATATTCCTCCATGTTGTGTAATAGCTATCTGTGCAGGAAAGAGCACATAGTATCAGGGTCTAAAAAAAGGAAGAGAGAAGGTGTGGGGCGGGAGTTACCGAACGTCCGAGCTGCCGAGGGCCTTGGAGAGCCCAGCCTCTCCGCCCAGCCTGCACCTGCGGCGGGAGGCCGAGGAGGGCGTACCCACCGTCAGGTCAAAACGGGGCAGACCTGTGGTGGCGGCTTCTGTCTTTCAGAATATAAGTGCTCACCTTACTCTCATTTTTTAAAATCAACTGTTATTTTTCCAAAAGACACATGAGGAAAAAGAGTAAACTTTTCTTAGTTCTACTACCTAGTAAAAATTATCAAAAACATTTTGGAGCACCTCTCTCTTTTTTCCCCTTTTCCCTGCCTTTCCTTTCTCCTTCCTTTCCTCCTTCCCTTCCCTTCTTCCATATTTTACTGCTTTCTTCTTTAATGGACTCAAACCAGATATATATTATTTTATAGCTTGGCTTGTTCACTTATCACGTTGTTTACATCATTTCATATTGTTCTCCACTATGACTCTCATAGCTGCATAATATTTCTCTGAGTGGAAATATAACTTAATTTAATGATCCATTATTTTGGGATGCTGCAGCTGTTTCCAACCTTCTCACCTCCTGCTAGGTTCAGTGGCAAAGTGATGATGATTTACTGTCTATATTTGGACGGCTTGGTTCAAACCCAGACCCTCTCCTGTTAAATGAGCATTGTAATTCCTACCTCCTTGGATTGGTAGGAGGATTAGATAAGGAGGTCCTAATCCATGGGAAGGCATTTACATAATAGGTGCACAATGAGGTTTGGCTGTTAGCAGTGCATTTCTGGCACATACACTCTCTTTTTGTTTGTCTCTCTGCAGAGCATGAATTTGGGAGTGTGTGTGTGTCTTCTCCTCAATATGCCACAGGCTCCTCATAGCCCATGTTTCAGCAGGCTGAGAAAGGCCTGCTTCCTCCTCTCCTTAAGTATTCAGGGTGGGGACGCAGTTTCTAGCTGGGTCAGTGACCTCCTAGAACTGGTGTGGGGACCACAGGGAGAGTGTCACAGGGGAATAGCAGCCTTTCTCTCCACTTGGGAGGGCTGGCTCTCCCTTTTTGTGTAGAGCACCCAGAACTAGAGCTGTGGCTAATATGGGGGAAGCTCCAGAGCCAGGAAAATTAAACTCAGTCCTGCAAGGAGCAAGCCATCTGGGCACTTCACGAAGATGGCCAATGTCATTTATGTGTGAGCTCTGTGTCAGCTGGGCCCTGGGCCAGGATCTTAGGCACACGGTCTCATTTATCACCCGAATGATGCTATAAAGTCAGTATCAACCCCATTTTACAGATAAGGAATCTGGAGTTTGGAAAGGTCCAGCAATTTGCCCAGGGCCACACATTTTTCAAGAGAGAACCTGGAGGTCTCTGACCACCCAAAAAGCCCATGCACCCCAACCCTTGTGCCCAGCAGCCTCCCATATATGTGGCATTTCTGCCTATGTGGGCAAGTGGAATCAAAGAACACAGGAGATTGAGTGCTGGGTGATCATTTCTGAAAATCTCATTAAGCCCTGAGGCTCAAAGCTAAGAGAAGGGAAGGCACTTGTCCTGTGTCACTCAGGCTTGAACTTGGGTCTCTACTTTCTCAGCCAGGCTCCCATCGGTTCTCCTTGGTTCCCTCTGGAAATCCTCACCTGCCTCCTCTCAGCCTCAGGCTCCCCGTAGATGAAATCTATGGGGGTAAACTCAGCAGACTGGCCAGGAGGCAGTGGGTGACCTTGAGGAGGGTGTTCTTTTCTTTCTCAGGAGAATGGGAGAAGTTGGGAGCTCAAGGAGGGGTTGAGAATGAAATAGCACAGCCTTCAGCTTCCAGGGCTCCTGAAGTTGCCAGCCCCTGGTTTTCTTCAGGATGGCTGAGACCCCACTGTACCTCCTGGGCCTCAGGACATTGTATGACAGAGTGACTGACTGCCCAGGGCTCATCACATCAGCAAGTAACACCCATCCCGGCACTGGGCTGTGTCCTGGGCTGCACCAGACGGCTTGAAGAGCCTCAGGCTCACCTTCCAGTCTGGCTAGTGTGCCAGGCACTTGGGCGGGGCTCAAGAAGGATTGAGAGAGGGAGGGGATGGAAGAGTGGGTGAGAAATGACTGCTGCAGCGTTAGAGCATCATGGCCCAGGGGCTGGAGGGAACAAATGACTGAGGGCTTGCAGGGCTCCTGTGGTAAGGACTTGTGCAGATGCAGCCACATGAGGGCCTCCTTCTGGGGAAAGTCCTCAAGTCTGGCAGTGGGGGCCAAAGGGTTTTTTGTTGTTGTTTTTATTGTGTGACCACGAACTAATCTCTTCCGCATCTCTGGGCCTCAGTTTCCTCGCCTCTACAAATACAATGGAATCATACTCCTGTCTTGCCTCCTTCCCAAAGCTATTTTCCAGCATCTTGCATTGTGAAGGATGAGAAAGCACATTAGAAAACGGAAAGGCTCTGCAGCACCAGAGCCTCATTCTAAAGCCAGAACATGGACTCAGTGAATTACAATTAGGTGGTAATGAGCTCCACTCCCGATTTTATCATGCCCACGTTATTAATTATCTCCAGAGGCTGCAACAGTGTGAGCACCAAGTGTAGTCATTGAGAGTTGGGTCCTTTGTGTGTCTGAATCTCTACCAGCACCAGCTTTGTGACCATGGGCAAGTGGCTTGAAATCTCCAGGCCTCTGGTTACCCACCTATAAAATGAGGATGTCACACCTGCCTCAGTGGGTTGTTTTGACAATTACTAGCCAGGGTTGGGCCACAGGCTGGACCCAGTAGCTCGGCCCTCATATATCACTGTGCTTCTGCTGCTGGGCACTGGGGATGTAATAGCGAGCACTTCGCAGATCTCCCTGTTGTCGGGGACAGATTAACTTCTCTTTTTTTGAAGATTTTATTTTATTTTTAGACAGAGGGGAAAGGAGGGAGAAAGAGGGAGAGAAACATCGATGTGTGAGAGAAGATGTGCAAGAGAAACATCTATTGGTTACCCTTCACATGCCCCCAACTCGGGACCTGGCCTACAACCCTGGCATGTGCTTTGACCGGGAATTGAACCAGTGACCTTTTGGTTTGTGGAATGATGGTCAACCCACTGAGCCACGCCGGTCAGGGCCAGACTTAACTTCTAATTCCAAAGGGTGAGTCCCCAAGGAGAGCACATGGGGCTGAGATCTACAGGTTGCCAGGAAGTTAACAGGGAGAAGTGGGGTTGAACGATGAGCGAAAGCACAGGTCCTTTGTCCCAGGAACAGCAAGGAGCCCCATGTGGCAGGAGCCCCCAAGGGAGGCCAAAGGGGAGGAAAGAGGGAGAAGAGGCAGGAGCAGCGGCCAGGCTATGGGGCGTGCCTGGCTGCCTGCCGTGGTAGCCACCTGGCGTTGATACCTGTGCTGCCGGGGTTAATAACCAGGGAGGGAGAATGAGTGAGTGACAGGGTGTCAGAGGAGCCGGCCCTTTGCAAAATGGCCCACATGGTCACCAGAGCTGGCAGGGAGGGGTTCTTCGGAGGGTTGGCTGTGCTCCCTGTTAGGCTAGGGGGTGTGGTTAGGACTCCACTGCCCAGACATGGGTAAAAGGCAGGGAAGGGGGCAGGGGTGGGGTGGTAATGGGACAAGGGCACCTGGTTGTAGCCTGGCTTTGCCAGATATGCACAGGCTGACCTGAGGAAGGTTCCTTTGTTCATTTGTTTGTTCGTTCGTTCATTCATTCATTCATTCATTCATTCGCTCGTGTTCCAGGCCCCTGGCTCTGCACTTTGCAGGTATTACCTCATTGGATCTTGGCAGCCGCCCTGTAACGTGGCTACTCCTCTTTTCCTTGTTTTACAGATAAGAAACTGAGGCTTAGAGAGATAAAGACTCAAAGGTCACAGAGCTAGCAAGAGATTTGAACTCAGGTCTGCATTGGCTCTAGGGTTCATTTTTCTCTCCCCCACTGGTGGTTCACAAACCTGGCTGCTCATCAGAATTACCTGGAGGGTTTTTTTGAACAATACCTAGACCAAATTGTTTCTCTTTTCTTTTTATTTCCCGAGCAGGGCCAGAGCTGGAGTCACATACATGTGGGGACTGGGTGCTGAGCCAGCCCCTCCACCCTGGCTCCTGCCTCTCGCCCCCTTGGTTCCCTCTGTTCTGGGTACACAGCCTTGCTCTTTTCAGGGAAAGCCTAGTTGACCCTCACCTTACCCACTGCACTTGCCCTTCTAGAATATTATGCCACCAGCCCTTCCTGTGGCTTGCTCCTGCCCCCTTTCTGCCTTTCAGTCCCTTGATTGAATGTCGCCTTCTCACAGAGACCTTTCTGGTCATCTCCATACCCTCTGCCCCAGCCTGTTACTCTCTGATCCATGGATTCTCTAACAGGACCCACATCCCTGTCACCTGAGACACTTCAAAGTCTCGATGCCCAGTGATTCTGTTGGTCTGGGTGAGCCATAGGCATCAGTATTACCAAAAGCAGCCTAGGATATGGATCACTCCTCCATCCTATCCTCTCTGTTTTGTTCGTGTGTGTGTGCGTGTGCGCGCGCGCGCACGTGTGTGTGTGTGTGTTGTCTGTGTCTCTACTAGAGTGGAGCCAGGGCTTGGCCTGTCTTGTGCCCTGCCTTCAAGGTCCAGAACCTTGAAAAACACTCAGTACACAATATGCTCAGTAAATAACTTGCAAATGAATGAATGGAAGGAGGGGGGCTTGTGGTAAAGTAGCTTGCCTTCTGATGAGCCCTGGGAACAAGAAGGGAAATTCACCTGATTGGCCGGTTCCCTATCTCTGTGCTATCTAGAAGATCCTACTGTAGCTATAGGCCCTGCTTGGGACAAGGAGAGTGGGTGGGAGGGCAGGAATTGTTGCAGCCTCGTTGGGTTGTTGTGTTGCATATGGGCAGACAGGATGGAGAATCAGAGCTGGAACGGTACCAAGCAAACATCCAGTCTGAGCTTCCATTGTATAGAGCAGCACTGAGGCCTAATGAGAGAGGGAGCCTTGGAGCTGTGGAAAAAGTTCCTAGAGGTTTGAAGCTGCTGGAGGCCTCCTTCCAGACTCTGCCTGCTGAGTGACATTGGCCAAGCCTCTGACCTTCTCTGGGCTTTGGTATACTCAGTCTGTATTTTGGCTGTGATGGTCCCAAGCTCTGACATGGGGAGTTTCCGTGAGCCCTTTCCTGGGCAGAAGAGACCCACCAGAGGGCCTGCAAGGGGTTAAGCTCCTCCTGCTCACTCTCACTCTGCACTCAGACAAACCCCCTCCTTCTGACAAACACTTATAGGAAATCAGGCTAGGCGCTTCCTGCCTAGGCGAGGCGAGGCGGCCCCAGCCGCAGCAGGGGCGGGGAGAGGTGGGGAGAGATGCTTGTCTGTGAGCAGCAGCTCGGGCTGGCAGAGCGGCCTGGAGGCGGGCCAGGGCGCCATGGAGGCAGGGGGCTCCCCAGGTTTAGAACAAAGACCTCACACGCAGGTCCTCTGAGCCCGGGCCAGCAGGATGGTGAAACCCGAGAGAGGTAAGGGAGTGGAGGAGGGCAGGGGAGGCCGCCTTCCCTCTGGACCGGCCAGTCACAGACTCTCTGGGACAGTCCAGGGAGGTTGGACCAGCCCAGCCAGGAAGTTGCAGCTGCTGCGACAGCTGTATGACTTCTCTCCCGGCTGAGGAGAACCCGGCCTCCACACTCGGGCAAGGGTGGACTTTAGGGGGGTTTCCTCAAGCCTCGAGATGCTGGATTCCGGTCCGAGCTCTGATTCTGATCTCTGTGAACTTGGACGAGCGCTGGTTCCTCTCTGTGCCTGGAGTGTCCTCATCTGAACAGGGAGAGTTAGTCCCACAGGCTGCTAAGGGGCCTCAGACATAATGTACGAATAAGGAGCAGGCCAGGAGGCAACAGAGGGTCCCCTTGAAAGAGTGGCCCCTTGTGCCACGTAAGGGCATGGAGAGGAGCCAGGGATGGTCCAGCAGACACAGCCCAGCTCTTCAGACCGGGGGACTGGAGTTTGCAGTAGCCAGCGTGCCTTTCCTCTTTCTCCAGGGCCTCTGCTTCTGCTGGGAAGAGTCAGGGGCTGGAGGGGGCCCGTCCGGAGCGGGGAGTGGCTGGTGCTTCCCCATGGGTCTAGTTTCTACACCCCTGGCAGGAACCCCTTGAGGACAGCAGGTCTGTGCCCTGCCAGCTGGTCAGAGAGGGAGGCCAAGTTTGGGGCTCTGACCCCAACAGCCCAGCCTTTTCGGAGGAGCCCCGCCACTTGATGTCCTTCCCCTTTCTCCTCCCCACGTGTGCCCCGCTACCCCCCAAGTGTGATGGACTTGCTTGCAGAGTCTCAGGCCCTGGGTTTGAACCCCTGGGCCGCACTTCCTGGCTGCGAGGCCATGTCAGGGCCTGCCACCTCTCTTTTGCTCCTTTTTGCACCTAGGAGATGTCAGAGTCAGGGCGGGGGCAGACGCGACATCCGGGACAGCGCTGGCTGGATGAGAAGGGGCTTCAGAAGGCATGGGGAGGGAGGTGGAGGCGGGCTGCGTGGCTGCAGGTGGCAGAGGAGAGCCAGGGAGATGGAGGCATAAAGGGAAGGGTCCTCAGGTTTGGAGCGGCTGAGGGGGCAGAGAAGCCTCTGAGTGGGGGTGGCTGACCCCTTCGGGAACTGGAGAGAGAAACCACAAGGGTCTCATAAACCCTTGAGAGAACCAGGGGCAAGGGTGGGGTGGTGGAGGGGAGGGGAGGTACAAAAGCCGGGGGGGGGGGGGTTAGTGAATCGTGTTTCCTTGAGGGGTTAGTCTCTCCAGGGCTGGCAGGAACCCCGCGCCCAGCAGCTCTGCCCTCGAGGGGCCTTCATGCCAGGGGGACTCTCCCGGGTTCAGTCCCCAGCTCATGGAGGCTGACTGGAACAACCGTGCCTTTGGCTGCCGTTCAAAGACCCCTGCCCACAATTCTATCGAGTTCTGTTTGTCCTTTCCGGCCTCTGTGCCTTTGCCTGTGCTGTTCCCTCTGCATGAAATGCCTTTCTCCCTTCTTCTCCCCACAATCCTCTTGGCCAACTGATACTTCTTCGATTACTCTTCTGTATAGTCCCCTCGCCCCCGCCCCACCTTCATTTGGAACGCTTTTACTCATTCCTGTATTCCTGTGTCTAGCGTTTTGCTGGCACATAGTAGGAGGCCATACACTTTTTTAAAAGTTAACTTTTAAAAGTTAATTTGCTCAATCTGTATCTTTGTTCCTATGAAATGGGGTCCCAGAACGGGGGTTAGCAGTTCTGAGCCTGTTGCCCTCTGAAGCCGACGACAGCCAGGAACCCCAAAGTTCATTTAGCCACCTCCCAGCCCGCCCTCACAGGGAGATGCCACATGGCCATGGCAGGAGCAGGTGGCATTTTGTCCACTATATAGTGAAGAAAACCGGCCCAGTGGGTCACTGAGGAGCAGCGGCCCCAGGCCCAGAACCTGGCCCCCAGCTGCCCAATGAGAGAGAAGTTTGCCTGAGTTTGGCATGTGGCCGGCATGCATGTGTGTTGCTGACTGACTGACCAGCTGACTGCCCGGTCCTGAGCTCCGTGGCACCGAGGGCCGGGACTTGCCTGGAAGACAGAGTCCCAGCTCAGAAGAAGCTCGTAGGTTTCGGGGCCTGGGCGCCTGTGCACAGCTCAGCCAGTGACCGCAGCTGCCTCTGGTGTGCGGCCTCCCCTGAACACAGAGAGATTTCTGAGCTGACTGAGTCATCCCAGGAGACAGGATGTTCCTCTTTGTGCCCCAGAGGCCTCTGTGATTGGGCAGGCTGCTCCATGGCATGGCTAGAAAAAAGCCCTTTAAAAAGTCAAAAAACCCACACATCTCCCCAGCCCCTTCGTTGGTTTCGGAGGTTTCAGAAATAGAAGGGCAACAGCTCTTAGCACCCGTTACACCTGCCATAGTAGCAGCAGTGGGAAGGTCTAGTCAGCCTAAAGGGCTGGCCTTGCTTGGGGTGCTGTTCCAAATGCGGATTCCTGGGCCCTGTCCCAGGGCCGCTGAGTGTGGCTCTCTTTGGGTCGAACTAGGAGTCTGCATTCTCACAAGATTCTCAACCAGCACTCAAATTTAAGGCCCACTGGCAGAGATTTCCAAGAGGGGTACAGGCCCCCCAGAGGGTATGAGAAACAGGATTAGAATGTCTCTTTTAAATATTTATTTTCTACTGCATCTTTTTTAAAATTTATTTTTGAAATATTTTTTCTAATACATGTAGTATATCTGCATGAGAATACATATGTATAAAGTTATAAGAATATACAGAGCAGAGCAAAAGTTAGTTTGCAGTTGTTCGTATGGAAAATAAATAATACAAGAATAAACTCTGTTTTGCATACTCACAAGTGTAAACCTACTTTTGCCACACCCTGTATACTGGGTATGCAAGCAAATATATGTCTTTCCTGATGTGTTGTGTGATTTTTAAACATTTTGGGTGGGAGACCACTGGGCCAAAGCAGGTAGTTCCAAATCTTGTTCTGTCATAAGCAGTGGGCGATCTTGGCCCAGTCACTCTTACATGTTGAGCTTCAGTTTTCTCATCTGAAAAATAGTATTCCTATGCCCCACTCACCTGTTGAGAACATACAGGAAAAGCTTCTAGCCCAGGCCAGCAAGAGAAGGTACAACATATGTAGTGGGTTCACAGGGCCATTCACCGGGTGATCTGGAGGGCACGCGGGGGGAGAGAGGAAGATTGAGGCCGGGAGACAATGAGGCTCCTGAGCCCCTGTCCGAGAAGCAGGGTTGCAGCCAGAGAGGGAGAGGGTTATTCCCTGCCCCGACCCCAGCGCTTGAGACGGCTGCAGCCTTTCTCAGGCTGCACGTTCCCTGGGGAGCTTTCTCTCCAGAAATAGTTGCCTGCTGACTTTTCTCAACCATACAAATCCGACTCTGACCAAGACCCAAGTGCTCACGAGGCTGCAGGGACAAACACAGACCTGTTTGTCCTGGGAGGCCTGGAGTTATTTATACTCAAATGTCTCCACTGCAAGATGACCTTTCACCCCAGGCTTGTGCTGGCCGTTGTGTGGCTGGACCTTAGTCTGCCCACCTGTGGAGCGAGGCCTGGAGGTCCTGCCAAGCTCCTTGGGTGGGACCATGCCTGCAGCTGTCAATCCTGTGTTTCTTTTTTTTAAACTTTTATTTGTTGTTCCACTTACTTATGCATTCATTGGTTGACTCTTGTATGTACCCAGACCAGGAATTGAACCGGCAATCTTGGCGTATCATATTGGGACGATGCTCTTACTAGTGGAGCTACCCTTCCAGGGCTCAGCTCTGTGTTTCCAGGACTCTGTGTGGTGCTTGGCCCAGAGGTGGCGCCTGGGGAATGAATGTTGGCCTTACCAGGAGGGGAGAGAAGGGAGTAGAGAGGAGATGAGAGACAGAGAAGGAAGAGGGAAAGAAGGAAAAAGAGGGAAAGAAGGCAGGCGGGGAGGAGCCCTCCTTCCGCTGCCACAGGTTCCTCTGCAGCCAGGCTTCCCCCGCACCCTCCCACCTGGCTCCTGGTTCATTCTCCCTGAGCAGCCAGAGATAAACTGCTTAGCCAAACCTCGATGTGCTCCTGGGTCAGGGGTGCTCTTTAAAGGCCCGAGCAGGACATGAGAGGCCCTTCTGGGCCTGGCCACCGCCTCTCCTTGCCCACACTCTCTGCTGTCCCATTGCCCAACCCCCAATACCACAGCCTTCAGGAAACCACTACCAGTCACCCCTCCTGCCTCTAGGCCTTTGTACTTGCCGGCCCCCGTGCCTGAAACGCTTTTTTAAAAATTGAGGTGACACGTAACATAAAATTAACTATTTTAAAGTGAACAGTTCAGTGGCTTGTGGTATAGTCACAATGTCGTGCAACCACCACCACTAGTTCCAAAACATTTTCATCAGCCCCCCAAAAAACCTGTGCCCATTAAGCAGTCACGCCCCAGGCGCCTGTCCCCCAGCCCCTGTTAACCACCAGTCTGCTTTCTCTCTCATGCATTTACCTATTCTCAATATGTCATGTCGGGGCACTCACACCGGATGCGACCTCCTGTGTCTGGCTTCTTTCACACAGCAGCAAGTTTTCAGGTTCATCCAGGTTGTAGCGTATGTCAGCGCTTCATTCCTTTTTATGGCTGATTTGTACAGCATTATATGTTTATACCACAAACTGTTTATATTCATCGCTGGTGGACGTTTGGGTTGCTTCCACTTTTGGGCTATACTGTGAGTACAGCTGCCCTGAACGTGCATGGACATGTATTTGTTTGAGTACCTGTTTTCAATTATTTGGGGTCCTGGAATGTTCTTTTCACCATCCCCCTACTCCCGATTTGAATTCTTACGGTGGGGGGTTGGGGGGTCAGAAAAGGTTCCCAGAGGAAGTGGCTTCTAGAGGGGACCTTCTCTGACTTCCTAGGCCTGCACTGAACCCCTGCCCTCCTCCTCGCCCCCCAGGCTCTGGCCTGTGCCCAGCGCCCATGCGTGGAGCCTGGCACCTGGTAACAATAGCACACACCACATACCTACCAGTGTGCTGGCCGCTGGGCTCCTTATCCTGTATATCAGGGAATTTTATACAACTCTTGAGGGAGAGAGGAGTTATTATGCCAGTTTGCCCATGGTCACACAGCTTCAAGGGGATGCAGCCAGGCACTGAACCAAGGCCATCTGATTCCAAAGTTCCTGCTGGTCACTTCTTGTTCAAAAGAAAGGAGGGGACTTGAGGACTAATGCCATCCCTTGATTGTGTCCCCCACAGGCCTCAGGCAGGATGGCTGCTGCTGAGAGGAGCCAGTGGTGACTGATGCCCTTAGTGGCAGCTCCATCTCCTGCAGATGGAGTGGCCCAGGTGAAGCTCAGGCCAGGCCCAATGGCCAGCTCGGGGACGGAGGTCCGCTGGGCCGAGCCAGGCCTGGCCAAGGGGCCCCAGCGGCGGCGCTGGGCCTGGACCGAGGAGGAAAAGGATGCTCTCGGGAGCGGGCCACACAGCTGGGGAGAAGAGGGGCCCTTTCCCGCCGCTGCCAGCCCCGAGCTTCTCGAGGACTTCCGCCTGGCCCAGCAGCACCTGCAGCCAGCGGAGTGGAACTTGGAGCTGCAGCCTGATGGGCACCAGGCCTCCGAGTCGGGAGAGTCTGCAGAAGAAGGTGAGACTTCCTCTCCCGGCCTCGCCCTGGGGTCCGCATCCAACCTCTTGGCCAGAGGCAGGGGCTGGGAGGGAGTGTTGGAAAGCCTTTAAATTAAAATCTGTGAAGCCTATAGTTTAAAATTTTTTAAGATTTAAATTACACAAGTAATACTGTTTATTGCAGAAATATCAGTGCAATATAAGCAAACAGAGGAACAACTAAAAATGAAGCATCCAGATGACTCTTTTCCATGTGTGCATATACAAATGTTATATGACTACGGAACAGTATTTTACAAACTATAGTGTAACCTGCTTTTTTTTTGTAACTTAATAGACACGAACAATTTCCCAGCTCATCAAAGATTCTTCCACAACCATTCCTAATGCCTGACTAGGAATTCCATGGTATGGATATTCTGAAATTTGCTGGGCCAGTCTCTTCCTGCTGGGTATTTAGGTAGTTTCTAGTTTTTGCCATTATAAATATGCAGAGATGGTTGTCATTAGCACATCTTTGCACACTTGATTTGCTAATAACCTCGGTCATTGAAATTGCCTAGTCCAGGGGTTATACCCATTGTCATGACTTTGTAAAATCCCACTTAGCAATGGGAATGTTGGCATCCCTTATTTTCTAAAATAGCCATTCCCCTTGCACTGAGACTAACTTAGACTAACTTGCTAGCTTGGCTTGGCAAGTCCCTTCTCTCAGAATCTTACTCTCCCCTTCTGTGACATGGGTGTCAGAATGCCGTTGGGAATAGTAAGAGATTGATGCGTGGTGCCTGTTGCACTCAGAGTATGAAGGAAATACCCCGTCTTAGGGTTCTGCGAATCTGGCAGGACCACATTGTGGGTAGAGGAGCCATTAGGCTGGTAGTGGATTTTTTGTACCTTGACTCAAAGCTCCTCCTGCCAGATCTGCCCAGAGCTCTGAGAAGCCACTGTGAGCTCTCCCTAAGGGAATGGTGACTGGCATGCACTGGGAGAAAAGGGCAGAGGCATCTCTTCCTGAGGTCGCATGGTAACCCTCTGCTATGATGTAACAGCTGCTGCCATGTCCTGTACCCTTAACTGTGTGCCCAGAGCAGGGCTAGGCAGAGCACAGGACTTGCCTCCTTCCCGCCTCATCGCCTTCTGCCAGGTAGGAGGGACTAGTGTCTAGTCTCAGTAAGGACTGCAGAGAGGTCAGATATTTGCCCATGGACCCCAGTGAAGGAGCAAAGGGGCCAGGATGGAACCCAGGGCTCCCTGGCTCCATAGCCCACCCGCTTCATCTCACTGCATGAACCACAGTGGCAGAAACTGACTTGCCTGCATGGCTGGGACATGGTGTTAGATCCAGGCCTGCTGGGAACCACTGTGTGATCTTTGGCCAAGATGCTTAACCTCTCTGGACTCCAAACATGCTACTGTAAACAAGAGAGACTTGCTGAAGGAGATTTAAAGGGGCTGAAGGATATAGATTCCAAGGGTAGAGGAAAGAGCATAGGGGAGGAGCAGAGAGTGGTACACGGGTTAATGATGAAGGTGCATCTGGCCAGAGCAGAGAGTCTGTGCTTGGCAGTATGCCGGCTGTGTCTCATGAAGCTTTGGGTCTATCCCAAAGACCTACATAGGATCTAGGACAGAGTAGGTGCTCAATAAATATTGCATGGATGATACATGGGTGAATGGATGAATGGGTGGGTGGGGAATGGATGGGTGAGTGGCTGGGTGGATGGATGGATGGATGGATGAATATTTCTTGAGCATTCATTGTGAAATAATCACAATGACTATCCATTTTCTGGGAAATTTACCTACCTTGTTGTCCTCCTTCCTTCCCTTTCTTTCCTTCTTTCCATTCAATTAACAAGTATTGAGCACCTACTCTGCAAATATAATAATAAATAAAAACAGAAAGTGTCCTTATACTCATGGAACTTACAGTCTAGTGAGGGGGGATATTAATGATAAAACCACACAAATAAGTGGAAAACTGCTGCTATGATAAGTATTTCAAAGTAAAGATTTTCAGCCTTCTGAAAACATATTAAGGGAGAATTAGACCTCGTGAGGGAGATGTGAGAGGACTTCCTTGTCGAGGCTGAGCGAATGTCCGAAGGACAAAGAGGAGGTAACTTAACTAGGCCAAGGGAGGTAAAAAGGACCCTGGCAGAGGGACCAGCATGTGCAGAGGCCCTGTGGTAGGAGAGGATGTGGTACGATGAGAGCCGGGAGAGGTCAGAGGGGCCCTGGAGAGAGATGGATCAGGAGAGCTCATGGGGGCCGGAGGCAGGGACCTTAGGGCCATTTTAAAGGTTCAGCTCTATCCTGGGAACAACAGGAAGGTATTAATGAGCTTTCAGATGTGGGGGTGAGGGCGAGGATTGAGGAGATGATTCGGTGGCCACTGCAGTGCTCCCAGGTGAGGTAAGATGTTGTCTTGGGCAAGGTGTGCTGCTCGACTTCAGAGCAGTAGGCGAGTTTGACGGCTCTATAGGAGGTGAGGGTCACAGACTGGATTCTGGGGGTGAGGGCGAGACAGATGGCAAAGGGGCCTCCCAGGTTTCTGGCTTGTGCAGCGGGATGGGATGGTATTGCCATTTGCTGGGACAGGAAACACAGGGAGCGGGGATAACCGGGTTTGAGGTGTGAGTTTGGAGGACCTTGGAGACAACTAGAGGAGGTTAGGAAAGTACTTGGCCATGTGGGCCGGGCCTTACTGGGAGTCTTACGGGGGTAAGATGCGGAACTGAGCACCCAGAGGGGTGAAATGGCTTAGGCAGCCTTCCACAGTGAGCGCAGACCCGACATATGCTAAGCAATTAACTGTCTTTCCAGAGCTTGAAGCAGAGGATGTGGACAGCCCAGCAAGTTCCAACCTGCCTCTCAACTGGCTCCCCCAGCAGGATCCTCCACCGGACATGACTGAAGAGGAGCCAGATGAGGCCCTTCGAGACCATGAGGCCGAAGAAGCTGGAGAGGGCTCCCCAAGGCTGGGGTATGAGACTGGTCTCTGCCCTGAGGACGATGGAAACACCAACCCCATGGCTCTGGGGTGGGGTCAGGCCACAGGCTGGGTAGCTTCTGGCAAACACACCAGTGGAGACACACTTCCAGAACATTCTGAGGTCAACCCAACTGTTGATCTCAGCTCTGCAAGGTCCTGGAGCAGTGGGACCGTGAGCCTCGGCCACCCTAGTGACAGCCTTGATTCTACCTGGGAAGGAGAGACTGATGTCCCCCAGCCCGCTGCCCTAGCAGAAGCTCCACCACAGAGCCCCAGTCACCACCTCCTAAATTCAGACGGCAGAACTGGAGGAAGCGTTGCTCTGGCAACCCCCACGGAGTTCCAGGACTCCTCCGCACCCCCAGCCCAGAGCCTCCAGTGTCCTGAAGATGGATGGAGGAGAGAGACTACCAGCCTCTCCTGCCCTCGGCCGGGGGACCAAGCCTGGAAGTGGACACGGACATCCCCTAAGGCGCTCCCTTCCCGATTCACTGGCTCTGTTAGCCCCTTGAATCCTCGGCCTAGGCCTGCCCGGCAGGACAGGCCACCGCCCAGGGAGGGAGCCGCTGTGGCTGGCCACTCATCTTCTGATGGCCCCAAGTACGGCCGGGGGCGGCTGAACTACCCGCTCCCTGATTTCTCCAAGGTGGGACCCCGGGTAAGGTTCCCCAAAGATGAGATTTACCGCCCCCCCAAGGCCAGGAGTCGCAGCAGGCAGCCTCAGGACCCTGGCAGACCACTGATCTTCAAGTCACCGGCCGAGATTGTACAGGAGGTGCTGTTGAGCAGTGAAGAAGCCTGCTTGGGAAAGGACCCGCCTCCTAGCCACCCTTTCACAGGGGTACCCCAAGAATTTCAGACGCCCGAACAAGCCACCAAGCTGGTCCATCAGCTCCAGGTAAGCCAGACTCATTTCTATAGGCATATCACCAAGGCACACGCCAGCTTGGGAGGCTTGGAGACTGGTAAGGATGGGGGGGCCTCCTGCTGGGCCAGGAGCCCCCTGCTGGTGGAGAGAGCGTTGTACCCCCAGCCATGAAGATAGTCCCAAGCCCTTTGCTCAGCAAGAGAAGTGAGGGCTCACTCATGCTGCAAGGATAGTCCATGCTTGTTTGTTTTGAACTTCTGCTATGAAAAAATTGGAAACATACACGAGAGAAAATAGTATAATGAGCCCCCCACATCCATCCCCCAGCTTCCACCCATGTCCCCATCACCCATACCCTGGCAGCCTTTTTCATCCGTGGCTCACGCCTTCTCCCCTCCCCCTGCTGGAGTATTTTGAAGCACATTTCAGGCATCAGATCATTTGATTAAAAAATATTTCAGTGTGTACATCGAAAGATAAGGATTCTACTTTAAACATACCCCCACTACCGTTATGATACCTAAAGTTAACACCAATTCCTTAACATTATCCAATATCCAATCAGTGTTCAGATCTCCCTATGTGTCTCAGAAATGGCTCATTTGTCTAGGGGGTTTGATTAAGGATCCAAACACAGCTCAAATATTGCATTTGGCCAGCGTGTCTTTTGAGCCCCTCCCTTTTTTTCTGTTTTCTTTTCCTTTTTCTCTTTCCTTCCTTTTCAAATTTCTTTCTTCCTTGTAAGTTATTTATTCAGGACCCAGTTCTGTCCTGCTCATGCACTTCCAGTGTCTCTTCCTATGTCCCTTTATCCTGCGTATGTTCAGTGTAGAGCTAGGGGCTTTTTCGGGTTCTAATCATCTGTGCATTTCCCCTCCAGACCACAAACATCACACAGGTAGGGAGCACATCCTGGGTGGCCCCCTCTGGAGGCAGGGGATGCCTGCTGGTCTCAGCTGTGATGTGAGCGGTGGCTGATGGCCACTGCCTTGATCCTGCCCTTCGCTTGGGGGTGACAAATGGTAGTATCCTCATGCTATCATTCCTTCTGCATTTATTTGATGGAAATTTTCTATAAAGTGAAACTTTCCCCTCCTCAACTATTTGGTTACCAAGGTCTTGTTCACATGGGAAAGACAGGAGAAATGCTTGACACTGTCCTTCCAATGACCAGTTTTCAGAACTATGCGTCACTTCCCTTGCATCCTTCAGAGGTAACGGGGGACATTCGTTTTTGCTGTCCTCCTTGTAATGACTTGTTTTAATGAAGCTCTTCAGTTTTGTTTAAGGTAAGTAGTGACTCTGAGTAGACACAACTGTTGTCTTCAAGCCTTCTATTTTCCTTCCAAGGGGGCCCTTGATCACTCATTCACTCATCCATTAAAACACACTTATTAAGCACATAATACTAAAGCTGCAAATAGGGCAGCGGGAAAGAGAGATGTGGGCCTTATGCGCAGAGCCTGCGGACAGGCAGGGAATCTAGACCCAAGCAGTTGCCGCCGTCTGTGATGGGGTCGTGCATGGAGGTAAAGCAGTCCCGCGGCCCTGCCCCCTGACTCATTGTCGGGGAGAGGGGAAAGGCTGGTGGGTAAGCTGTCTTGCGCCCTCGGACACGCCAGAATTTGGCCGTGGGGGTCTGCATTACATGTGAATCTGAAAGGGTCTCTCAGATCCCAACACTGAGTTTTTCCACTGTGAGGGGCCCAGAAGCCCCTTTGGGGGGTAGGATCCCTGGGAGGGGCCTCACAGCGAGGAGTCTGGGCAGGTGACCACATTGCTGTCTCTTTCCTGCAGGAGGACTACCACAAGCTCCTCACCAAGTATGCTGAGGCTGAGAACACTATCGACCAGCTGCGCCTGGGGGCCAAGGTACCCGGCTGCGGGGGCGGGGGGGGAGCCGGAGGTGTGGGCCCTGGCGCCTGGCAGATGACACTTTTTCAAAGTCTGCATGAGGGCTACTGCCTCTTGCCTCCTGAGACCTGCCTCGTAGGGATAGTGGAAGCCAGTCCTTCCTGGTTCTACCATAAGGTCGCTTGTTCTGAGACCTTGGCTAGCAGTCTTCAGGCTCAGTCTCCTTTATCACTGATGAGCTTTGATGTCCTTGAATCCTAGAATCCCCAGGGATGCCACCAGAAGCTCTCTCCTCCTAGATAAGCTCTAGGTTAAGACTGCCTGGGCTTGATTCCTAAATCCATTGCAGGTTAGCTGTAGGACCTTAAGGCAGTTACTTGGGCTCTCTGAGCCTCAAGGAAGTAGCACAGAATTTCTTAATTCTCCCCAGCCCCTCCCCACTCCCATCCACCCGTGTTTGTTTCCCTGGCCTGATCCTTCCAGGATCACAACTTTGCCTTTCTTCTCCCCCACCATTGACCACAGCCTCTCCCCTCACCCCGTGACTGAACGCTGAGTGAGTGCCCAGTGTGTGGCAGGGGAGCATGGAGTGCGAAATCCACCCACCCAAACAGAGCTGGCTGCCATCCTGCCCAGCCCCCATGTCAACTTGGGAGGAAGCTGTGGGACCTTCCCCTTTTCTGGGGTGAGGCAGGAAGTGAGACCTGTGGTTTCCTGCCTTCCCCCTCCCGCCTCTTGCCCCATCAGGTAGCAGCAAGGGAGGGGGTGGGAGCTGAGGCACGGAGAGGCAGACCCTCCCTCTCCCTGGCCTCCGGGCTCAGGCTCCCCACAGGGGCCTGCCCTGGCCACGCCCCAGGGCCCCTCCCCCACCACAGGGCCGCTCTCTGCCATCTAGAAGTGCCTCCCTGAAGTGTGTGCGGAGGCAGTAGTGTTGAGAAAGGGCCCTGTCCTAGCAGCAATGCCTTGCATCCCCACACCGGCCTCACACACAGGCAGGTCCCTTCCCCAGCCCCCCAGCCTCCTTGGACACATCTGTAAAAGGGGTCAATCAGACCTTTCTCCTGGGAGCCAATGGGCTCCACCCCAGATCTTAAGCCTCCTTACAGCTTTGAACTGCTGAGCCAGACTCCAGTGGAAGGGGGACGGTGCCGGGAGGACAGTAGGGAGGCTGGGTGCAGCCTCCTCTCCCGGGCAGCCACGTTCTCATGACTGTAGACCCTAGAAGGTCCCAGGGGAAAGACACTGGTCATCAGGTCCAAACCCACGGCTCCCTTTCTTGCAGAGGCTCCCTTTCTTGCAGAGGCTCCCTTTCTTGCAGACGGGAGAATTGGGGCCCCAGGGAAGGAAGAGGCTGCCAAAGGTCGTGGTCAGGGGCAGAGGCTCGACGCGTCTCTTCCTTCCCTCCTTCCCTTCTGTTCCTTCTTTACTCATTAAGGAAATGAGTCGATACAGGGAAAGCACAGACCTGGCACCTGGCAAGTTCTTCCTTAGAGATGGGGACAATTATTGTTATAACAGTATTACTAGGAAGGTGTCTGCTGGGTGCCCTTGTGCCGGGCGCAGTGCAGGCACAGGCAGCGGGGGCACAGTGGGAGGAGAGCTGTGGCACCTCCTCTCGTGGGCACTCCCCTAATCTGGCGGGGACTGGGGTCGCCCTCTGTGCAGTTGCCTTGGCCTAGCTGGTGACCGAGGCCCCATCAATAGGGAAGGTGGGAGAGGCTGGGAGTGGTCTGATGCCAGCTCGCCTACTCCCATTTCCTGGGAAAAGGACCCCTTGGACTGTGGGTTCTCCTCCAGAGAAGGGTGGGCACAGGTTAGCCGGACCCTTCCAGAAGCAAGACAACGTGCTCCTGAACCCTTAGTCTCATGGCGCCCTGGGGAGCAGTAGGGGAGGGTGCACCATCCCAGCGTGCAGAGGACACGGAGCCCAGGTGGGGAGGGGAGCAGTCAGTCCCGCGGGGCCTAGGGCTTCCATCCAGGCTTCTTACTCTGTCCAGGACTCTGCAGACCCAGCCCTGCAGGCTCTGGAGACCTGGGAGGAGTTTTCTGCCCAGAGCCCTTGTCAGGGAGGTGGGCGTGTTCCTGTTCCTCCAGGCTGAGCCTCCTGAAGCCACCTTTCCTGGACCTGCTGAGCCCCTCACTCTGCTCAGAGCCCCCTGGGGAGGGAGGCAGCCTGGGGACATTGCCCTGGGCACCCAGGATGGATGGCCAGCAACGGTAGGGCCTTCGCTGAGCAGTAAAAAGGTGCCAGGCCCAGGCCAAGTGCACTACCAGCGTTACTTTGTTTCATCCTCTTCCCAAGAGGAAACCAAGTCTGGCCAAGTGGAGTGGCTTGCTCTACACCCCACAGCTGGCAAGGGATTAAAAGCTGGGGATTAAACCTAGGTTCTGCCTGATTCCAAACTGTGTGCTCTCCCGCATTCTGGGTGAGCTCAACAACAGACCCTACACAGCAGACGCTTAGGGACCAGGCAGCATGATGATGTCCCAGTGAGAGTAGCAATAGTAATAAGTGATGTTTACTGACCGCTCTCCTAAGGAACTTACCATGGGGGAAACTGAGACATGGAGAGGTTAAGTAATTTGCCCACGATCACTCAATAAGCAGGTTCCAGAGCGGGGGTTTGAGCCGAGCAGTCTGGCTCCAAAGCCCACTTTAACACCACACAGTCTAGCAGGAGAATCTGGGGAGGCTGACCAGGAAGTCCCATGGCCTGGCCTGGGACCCTCCCTGGATCCAGACTGAGGGGGACTAGGAGCCAGGGCTATCAGGAGTTACTGCCTGGCTCTGTTCTCTACGTAGCTTAGGGCCAGAGTTTACCGTGATCTCTCGCATTCGGTGCCCTGTTGCCACCTCCCTGCAGCCTCTGTTCCCCATCTCAGTTGCTTCTCAGCTGCCGGGGCATCTGGGAGGCTGAGAGACCAGAAATTTACCCCAGAAAGAACCCAAGAATGACATAAAGCTGCCTTTCCTAGAAGTGTCTGGATGGCCACTAGTTGCTCCAGAAGCTCCTGGTGGAGGTGGGATGTGCTAGGGCTGAGGGGCAAGAGAGAGAGGTTTCTATATTCAGAGCGATTGGGAAACATTTCCTATTCTCTCCACTCCTTCCCCCTCCTCACCCCATTCATAAAGCCCATTAGCATTTTAAAGGCTCTGGGAAGCCCATCTGTGCAGAGTACAGTCAGTTATTTAACCCAATGTTCCCCCGCACTCACGGATTCACCCATTCACTGATAACCCCCTTGAGGGAGCTAGTCCAGTTTCTGGGGGCACCATGGGACACCCTGGCTTAAAAGGGGCACCCTGGAGCACATGGGTGGCTCCCAGCTGTGCTCTGGGAGGCAGCTCAGTAGCTGCCCACAGCTGCCTTCAGCTCCCTGATACAGGGCGTCTGCACAAGCCTATGGCCCCTCTGCTTCAAGCTCTTCTTGTCCCTAAAATAATGAGGCCTCGCACTGAAAGCTGCTTGTTCCTGTGGGCCGTAGGAGGCTGGGGGAGGGACAGGTGGGACAAGGAGTGACACAGAAGCCCGGGCTTCCCCCAGATTTGGGTCACCCTGGGAGGAGAGGGGTGGTGGTGGGCAGGGCCCCAGAGTTGGGTCTGAGCAGATGGCCAAGGGGATTATTAAAATCCAGCTTTGTTCTCATCAGAGGCTGGGTCTGGCCGAGGAGGAGGCAGCTGGAGGCAGGGTGGGGGTGTAGGATGTGGGGTGCGGGGGGAGGGGGACTACTCCCAAGCAATGCAGGACCATTGTCCCTCACGTTGTAGCAGATTTTTCTGCCACAGCCGGACGTGAAGGGCAGCTTAAGCAGGGAGAGGCGGCCTGCCTGCGGCCAGGGAGCTCCCGCCACCAGGCCCACCCTGAACTGCCCGCTCCTGACCCTGGGGAAGCGCCAGGCAGGAGGATAAGCTGCCTGGCACCTTGAGGAGCAGGGAGCACGGAGGCAGCACAGGGGAGTAGCTTTTCCAGGGACCTGGGGGGAGACGAGGGTGGGGGTGGGGGCGAGTGATCAATGGTGGTGGTGATGACGATGATGATGATGGTGATGGTGATGGCGATGCTGGCAGTGATGTGAGCGATGGGGCTTACAGTGATGATGGTGGCGATGAGGATCATGGCGGTGACGGTGCCAACAGTGCCGGTGATGGTGGTGATGAACGTGAGGCTGCTGTTTACTGAGCACTCGTTCTGTGCACAGAGAGGCCAGTGAACTCAGCTGCTCTAGGGCCCAAAGGGGGACGGGAATCCAGGCTCTGCAGAGCTCTTACACTACTCTGGGGGGCAGCAGACTTTTCTCTGTGGGGGGCCAGATCGTAAATATTTTTGTCTCTGCGGACCACATAGCCTCTATAGTAACAGCTCAGCTCTGCAGATGTAGCATGAAAGCAACCATACACAACACCTAAACAAACGAGCATGTCTGTGCTCCCTGGAACCTTATTCACAAAACAGACCGCAGTTTGCCCACCCGGCTCTAAACCACCATACGGTACATGGGTCTCCTCTAATTTTGAGCTTCAGATGGTCTTTCTTGGTTGACAGCCTGACTCCAGACCTCTCTCACACACGGAGCTACTTACCGTGTCAAATCCCTCTTTGATGATGGTGACCGGCTACAACCAAGACAGTAGTTCCTTTAGCTGTTGGTTTACTCATTCACTCAAACAGCCTTAATTGCTGGTATTATCAGTACAGTATTATTAGAAAGCTTTTATTAATAAATGTTATATCATTATAATATAATGATACTTGCTCTATGTTAAATATATTAAATATAGTATTGTGGTTATATTATAAATTATTATAACAGATATTATTTTAAAATTATTAACATAAAAAAATCCATAGACTTTGGGGTCAAAGCCACGTTATAATCCCAGCCCATGGGTTTATCAGCTGGAGGTTTTGGGTTAGTGACTTAACCTCTCTGAGTCTCAGTTTTCTCTCCTGTAGAATGGGAATGATCGTCCCTGCCCTGCTTCCCTTTGGGGACTTCCATAAGGAGAGAATGAAATGTAAGCCCTTTGGCCAGTCTTTGGCTTCCCTACCCAAGGGCTCCACCAAAGGTAGCATTTATTATTTCAGGCACGTTTGTTGAGTGCCTGAGTGACAGTGTGAATGAAGGTGAGGCCTTTTGGGTAGGTTTGCCGCAGCCCTGACCTGGCTCTTCCTGTGCCTCTCTCCCCGGCAGGTGAATCTGTACTCGGACCCGCCCCAGCCCAGCCACAGCATCCACACAGGGATGGTGCCCCAAGGGACCAAGGTCTTGTCCTTCATCATCCCACAGCCCCGTTCTGTGGAGCGGTGGTCGGGGCCCACCGAGGCCCCACAGGCCTCTGAAGCCTCAGGTGAGTTTGCGAGAGGAGAGATGGCAGGAGGGTCCCTTCCACTTGCGATTCTGCTCTGGGGGCACTTGGTTCACCCTGGGCTGGCACTGGCTTCAGGCCAGGCGAGGAAGACATATGAGGCCCCTTTCTGGGCCCTTTGCCTGGAAGAGGTCACCTGGAGATGTGGAAAGAGTCCCGCTTTAAACCAGAGCAGCCTGGGGGAACGCTTCTGCCACTTACCAACTGGGTAATCTTGGACGAGTTGCATCACAAAGAGCGTTGCCACTGTGGAGCCCATATGGGGCCCAGGCCCTGTACCCAGCCTTGCCACACATGATCCCAGTTACTCCGCATGGCTGGGTACATGTTGGCAATGTTACCCCTTGGTAGTTAGAGAGACCAAGGCCCAGGGAGAGGTGAGCACATGCTGGAGGCCCCACTGCTTCACGGGGGAGGGTTGGGATTGGAACTCACATCTTTCTGAGTTGGAGCCCACACTATTGACTGGGAACTCCAAGGCCTGACCGAGCTCTAGCTGTGTGGTCTGGGAAGATCCAGACCTTGTTCTCTCCTGTGAATGGGGACAAGCGCTTCCCAGCTCACTTCTATGGGCCTACATGAGGGAGGCGTGATCGTGAGGTAACTGAGCTGTAACTTGACAATGGGGACGGTTGTTTTGAGGTGCGGTGTCAGTCCCTGTGCCCCAGGAAGTACTGGTTGTGGCTCCAGTGTTCAGTGGTTGCATATTCCAGGGTGGTCTTCAGCTCGAGGAGACCCGAGCCCCTCCTCGCCCTCCAGCACACACACCCCAGGGTGGCTTCCAGAGAACCCGGGCATCGCCCAGGACCAGCCTTCAGCAGAGAGTACCCAGGCGCTGGCTTCTCAGGCTCGTCGGTTCCTGGCCAAGGTGAGTGGAACTCCAGCTTTGCCAGGTGAGACTGAGTCACTTGGAGGAAACAGAGCCTCTTCCTTTTAACTTGATCACGTCAAAAATGAGAGCCTCTCCCCTGGTTCCAGCCTCCTCCTTGTCACCCAGTGCTAGGTTGAAGTCCCTTTGTGGCATTACATCTTATCAAACTCTGTCCTGTAGTGCTTGCCAATGTCTTCTGGTTTGCCCCTCAGGGGACGCTCTCAGCTCTCAGGGTTCTGGAAGGGTAATGGAACCTCCACTTGACCTTTCCTCTTCAGGATAAATCACCCCATTTTCTTAGTTCATTTCATTACAGAAACCAACTCTCAGTCACCTCTCAAAGGGCCTTTATATTTTCATCGAAGAGTCCAAATAATGGTAAATTGTTTAGTAGGGCTGTTTATAACTGTGCACTTGGCCTCTTTCTAAAAATGGCTTAGAAAATACATGTATTATAACCACATTACAAAAACGGAAGTGAGCAAACTGGGGCAGAGAGGAAGTAAGGGTAGAAGGCAAAATAAAATGATCTTAGGGTGGAGTGAGGAAACAAAGTATTCTGTTGGACCCTGAACAGTACCAGATTCATGTCTGTCTTTGAGCTTCCTCGTTATCAATGCAAAAAGGGAGATGGAATAGTTACATACATCACTATGTTCAGAAAACCAATTCCTCTGGAGAAACACCAGCATTCTCTTCTTTTCCTTCTTTCTTCCTCCCTTCCTCTCTCCCTCTCTCCCTCCCTCCCTCCCTCCCTTCCTTTCCTTCTTTCCTTCCTCTCTTTTTTTGGTGACCGTTTTATTGAGATATAATTCACTCATTTAAAGTTAATATGTCAGTCATTTTTACTATATTCACAGTCATGCACCACCACCAAAATCAATTTTAGAACATTTCATCATCCAACAAGAAACTCCATCTCTATTAAGCAGTCACTCCCCATTCCCCTTCCTCCTTCCCCTGGTGGTTGCTCATCTACTTTCAGCCTCTAGGGTTTGTCTGTCCTAGACATTTCAGACAATAGTTGTCCTTTTGTGTCTGGCTTTTCTCACTTAGCATAATGTTTGCAGACTCATCCCTGTTGTAATAGCATGAACGGCACCACCATTCTGGGTCCCGTAACTGGAGAGACATTCTGGGCCGCTTGTGTTGTAAAGTGAAGCCAAGCCAATCCAAGGTCATCTCACCGAGCAGGAGCTGGGGAACCAGCTGACCCCTCCTGAGCCAAAGTTGCGCTCTCATTCAGGAGCCACTGATCACATGGCTATTGAGTGCCTGACCTATTGTCAGTCCACGCTGAGGTGTTTTCTAAGTGGAAAACACGTACTGGATTTTAAGGACTCAGTGAAACAAAAAGAATATAAAATGCCTCAATGATTATTTTTTTATATTGATTACATGTCAAAATTATATGTGAGATTTATAAAATATTCAAATTAACTCACCTTTTTCTACATTTTTCATATGCTTACTAGAAAATTTGAAATTAGAGCTGAGCTTTCATTACATTTTTATTTTGTGTTATGTAGATTATATAATTATATAAATTTCTGTTACTTTTCAACACTGATTTCAGTAGAGCTTTCCCAGAAATGATCCCCAAGTCATCTTTTGCCTTTTGCCTATTTTAATTAAAAATAGTTGTAAAGATAATAGATGCACATGTTAAAGGCCCTCACACAGTACATGGGTATATTCAGTGAAAAGTCTTTTCTCCTACCCTTGCACTTCTGTTCCATGCAAAAATGGTCAACATGCACACATGCACTTATAGAAATGGTCACATAGGTATACGGTACCCTGACCTTTTTAATGTCCTCAATTTGAGTATTTATTTCTGGGCAGGCCATAAATTCATTTTGTTCAAAGTTCAGGGAACATTCCTGTCCTTCTGCCACCCAGTGCTCCCTGGAAACAATGAATGTTTTAGTTTCTTGCATCTTTCTAGAGACAGTTTATTGTATATAAGCAATTGTATTTATATTTTTCCTTTCTTATTTTCCACATATTTTATACAGATGGTAGCATCCTGGAATCACTGTGCTGTACCTTTACTTGATGCTTTAAACTAAGTCTTAGAGGCATTTATACATCAGAACATATACGTGTGCCTTTCTCTTCCTGCTGTTTGCATACAATTCCACGGATAGGCATTTAACCTGTTTCCCCCAACGCCCACACCCTGCGCCCCATACTTCAGTTAACATCCTGCCTTACAAATCTTCATGCACATGAATGAATGTGCTTTGCTGTTGATAAATTCCTGGAGGTTCCCCTTTCATTTTCCCAAGGCTGCCCATGGCCAAGGTCGATGATGAAGTCAATTTCTGGCACGTGCCCCTCCGCACTTGGCAGAAAACCCACATCCCGAGGCAGGACCCAGCTCCCTGTGCCAAAGCGTGAATGTGGCTGAGTGCGGGAGTCCATAGGACTCATCTTCCAGAGTCCGGACTGATGGAGTGTGTTTCCTTCTGCCCCCAACGTCCAGGTGGAGTCCTTTGCGGGCCTGATGCAGGCGGGACGGCTGACGCCCCAGGATCAACTCAAGGTACCACCCCCTTCGGGAGAAGCCCTTAGAGCTGCCAAATAACCACTCTGTCTCCCGTCGTGGAGTCTCTGAAGCCTAACGTGCTGGAAGACAGGCCAGAGAATCCCAGACACAGTGTCTCCTTTTAGCAGAAACAGCCTCTGCTTAGCTTCCCAATGATAATGATCATTATGTCACAACAGTTACCACTTACTAAGCAGCGATGGTGTGCCAGGCACGGTGGCAGGCTTTTTGAGTACATTATTTCATTTTATCATAACAACCCAGCAAGGCAGTTACAGTCATCACCCCCATTTAACTGGCATGGAACTGAATCCCAGAGAGGTGACTTGAAGGCCACATAGCTACTAGGCAGCAGAGCCTGGACCCAGGTCTGTCTGATTCCCAAGTCCAGGGTCATAATCATTGCCCTGCATGGCTTCCCACCAATTACCTACTTTCAGCAACTAGAGAGAGGCCTCTTCTTCTTTATTTTCTTTAGTATAATAGTAATTGCCAAAAAATTGAAAACTGGGGGTGGGGGTGGGAGTGGGCGGGTAATGGGGAAGACCCCTGATCTAACCATTGCTGGCTTACTTCCTTTTGGGCTTTGGTATTTCTAGGTAGCTCTCGTCCTATGTAAAATTCAGGTTTTGGCTGCATCAGCCAGGGTCCCAAAGGAGCGGATGGAGCGCTCAGACCTGGGAGTGTGGGGTTCAGTGGAGGGGCAGTTTGCAGGGGTGTGGCAGTATCAGGGTCCTGGCAGGAACTGGGACACCTAGCGACTGGCACCTGCCTGGAGCTGTTCCTTCCCAGGTCTCTCTCCTCTTGCCCTGTGACCTCTCACAGGCGCCTCCCAGTGGACAGACCCCATGGGAAGCCAACGGTTAGGGAGCCCCGTTGGCACTCAAGGCACAGAACAGGGCAGGGAGGGAGAGGGCCCAGAGGGACAGACACTAAATTTTTGTAGTAAAAGTTATGGTACAGTGTTTCCTTCTGTGATTGTACAGATGTCACATGCATTTTCCAATTATAAACATATGACATGTATTGTATTAACTCATTGAGAGGATGATCAAGGACCTTAAAAATGAAAGCCATTCATTTTCTTCCCCTTTATCCTAATTCCTTCATAGACAGGGGTTGGGAGCTGTTAGAAAATCAAGCTTGACTGGGGACTATGGGGACCAGACGCTAGGTTGTCCTTGGCCTCAGTCTCTCGTCAGCAAAGAGTGAATGGGAGGGGATGATACTAAGCCAGGGATGGTGATCCCACCGCCCGTGGTTTCAGCCGTGTGTCAGCTATTGCCGCATCTACTGTGCAGGCCAAGTATCATTGTTAGGTCCAAAAGCTATGGAGCCAGAGGGCTAGGTTCAAATTCTGCCCTATATCTTGTTCACTCACTGAGAAACCATCACCAATGTTGTGCCTGTTTCCTCCTCTTTAAATGCAGATAATATTATACCCATCTTATTCAGGTTATGTTTAAGGTTAAATAAATAATGTGAAGTGCTGTAGCCCAGAGCCTCAATGCTCAGTAATGTTACTTATCTTTATCAGTAGTACGACAGTGATAAGGGTTTGGGAAAAAGTAACTGAAGTTCCAAAACCCACAGTGTTGCAAATTAAGAAGGAAGACCATCCTGACCAGGTGTCTCAGGTCATCACCTGGTTGGAGCGTCATCCTGTACGCCAAAAGGTTGCTGGTTCGATCTCCAATCAGGGCACATACTTAGTAGCAGGTTTGATCTCCAGTCAGGGCACGTACAGGAGGCAGTCAATTGATGTTTCTCTCTCTCTCACCCCCCGCCCCCACTTTCCCTCTCTCTAAAATCAATAAACATACCCTTGAGTGAGGATAAAAAAAAAAGTGAAGACTCACAGTCTCCCTAGGACGAGGTCCTTACAAGGACATAGTGATAGCGTATTTGACACTACAACTGTCATGGAACATTGGGGTTCTTGTAGTTCTACCCAGTAAGGACTGGTGTCCTCTGGAGCTGGTGGCTGAGACTCTATGCCATGCCAGTCTGTTGGCACAGAGCTCGACAAGGGCAGGCAGGCAGGCTCCAGAGGGTCCCAACCCCCGCCTCCCGGGGCTCAGAGGACCAGAGGCCTCCGCAAGCCCAGGCTGAGTGCATGGCCCTTGCGTGGACTGTCTTGGCCACTGTGTCTGCAGGGATGGAATGCACAGGGGCTGGGCACTCAGGTCTTATTCACCTGGTGTGGTTTCAGGGCTTCCAGCGTCTAAAGGCTGCCCACTCGGCCCTGGAGGAAGAATACCTGAAGGCCTGCAGGGAGCAGCACCTGGCCCAGCAGCCTGCTGGCTCCGAAGGGACGCCTGGGAAGTTTGATCCTGGCAGGTACCTGCTGGGGAGGGAAGCCAGGGGGAAGGGATAGTGCCCAACCAGCCACTTCCCTCGGTCACCAGGAGGCGCACACTTCATCCTCATAATTTATACACTAGGGGAACAGGGAGAATAAGTGCTATCCTAATTAGCTACCTATCCAAACGGGTAAATACTGAAGGCTGAGATTGTAGCCTTCTGGACACACTGCAGTGACATGTGGCCTTGGAGATAAGAGCTGAAACCTCTCATTGGAGAACAGGGAAACTGAGGCAGGAGGGTCAGGGATTTACTCAAGGTCCCATAGCCTATTAGTGCCAGAGGGGCACTCGGGCTGAGGCCTCCTGATCCGCAGTGGAACAGACCCTCCGTGGGCGCTCTCTGGGGTGTCCTCTGAACCCCGTCTCCCAGACGGGCCGATGTGGCTGCCACCCCCAGTTCCCTGTGCTGGTGTTTCCCATTCCAGGGAACTGGAGGCGGAGATATTCCAGCTGGGAATTCGCCTGGAAGAGTTGAAGGACCACATGGAAGAGAACCCGCAGGAGCCTGAGCGAGCAGGGTCCTCTGAGCGAGCAGACTCATCTCTGGACAGCCCCCCAGCCACGCCCCCCCCTCACAGGCCCACATGCCTGCCCTCTCCCTCGAGACCAGCCCACACGCCGGCCATCCAGACCCTCTGCCCGGAGGTATCGCTTTGCCCCATCATGTTGGTCTGTTCTTTCCTTCCGTCATTTCTTCATTAACTGACTTCTTTACTACATATTTATGAAGTGTGTACCATATGCCAGGACCCATGACACATGGTAGGAATTCAGTGGGAAACAAACAAACAAACAAACAAAAGGGTGGCTTCTACCCTCATGGAGTTTTCTGTCCAGTTGAACTAATTATATAGTTATTTAATTATAACTTTGATCAGTGCTATGAAAGAGACTTAGAGGGTTCTGTGAGTACAGATTATAGGATAACATAACTGAACTTGAGGGGGTCAGATAAGCTTTCCTTGAGGAAGTAATATTTAAATGAGCTCTGAGAGTGAATAGGAATTACCAGGTACAGAAGAAGCAATTCAGTGGCGAAAACAGCCTGTGCAAAGGGCCTGTGGCTAGCATGTGAAAGTGAAGGGGCAGTTGTCTGAAAGATGTGGCTGGAGAGGTGGGGGGGGGGGTCCCATGATGTAGGGGCTGTGGGACCCATCAAACACTTGATCTTAAACTGCTAGGTTTTTCAACAGGACACGACATAAGAGGGTATGCTGGTAGGCCAGTCAGAGGTGGGGAGGCGGCAGGGCAGACGGAGAGATGAACGTGGACTTGCAAGAGGTTTAACAGGCGCACTGACTGCGCTTGAAATGGTGGTGAGAGGGGAGGGAACCAGGATGACATCCAGGCTTCTAGCTTCTGGTACTGGATGGATTTGGGGACTGTTCGCCAAGACGGGATACCCTGATCAAAGGCCGTACACGGAAGGGGCTTTGTATAATTTTCTCCAGTCACGATCTGTTTTGCAGTGGTCACGCGGATGACTGAGGTGGAGTCTCTGTGCCTTGTTGCCTGTGCCCGTTGGCACCTGTGCTGCAAAAACTTACCTGCTGGGAATTAAGAGCAGGAGAGTGGGCGGCATGTTAGGTGGCCTGGGGCTGGTGGAGAGCTGCGTGCTGGCAGACTCTCCATGCCCGCTGACGTCTTGGGGCCCAGGGATATAGGGGAAATTCTCTCACCAAGTGCTCTGCCCCAGAGGGTGGGGAAACTCTACCAGGCGCTATCTCAAGTACTAATTGGTAAAAGCCTGAGGGCAGGAGGGGCTTCCAGGCTCTCGCAGTGAAGGTGTTTTGGGGGGCTGGATGTCTATACTGGCATGGAGGGGGGTCAGGGGAGATGCTTCTGGCAGAAAACCTAGGGTTGAAATCTCAGTTCTGCCCCTCGCTTCTGTGTGACTTTGGGCAAATCGCTTGTGCCTCAGTCACGACTGTAAAATGGGTCGTAATAATCGTATGTACTGACGGGATTGCTGTGAAGTACAGTGCCGGGCATGTAGTAGGTGCTCAATTAATGGCTGTTAGTATTGAGAACCTTATGCTTGGGGCCCTATATTTTGCATGCACATAAAAAGATCGGTGGAGCTAGGGAGTCTAGCCTACTTTTTACTCTTCAGCACCCAGCATGAGCCTGGCAGGAGGCAGGTCCTTAAAAAGTGATGTTTATGTATCTGCTGAATGTCTGCTCCTCCTTTCTGGCCCCCAGCACGACACGGCCAGCGTTGACCCCTGCACATTGCACGTGAACGTGGAGGCGAGCCCCGCTGGCAGTGGGGTGGCGGGCAGGCCACTGGGGCTCCCGGCCCGACTCAGGCACAAGGAGCTGCAGGTGGAGCAAGACTTCCCTGCACTCCTGGAACGGTGAGTGCCCCCCAGGAGGGAGCTGGGCATCTGGCCCAAGGGCTGGATCTTGGCTGTTCCTGCTGGGCAAGGGTCATGCCCCCTCTGTGTGCCCTTCTGCAGGTACCTCAGTGTGAAGTCCCTTCCAGAAGCCATGAGGGCAGAGGAGGAGGAGGAGGAGCAGCAGCAGGACCGAACCCTGACAGTTGATGGGTCAGCTCCAGACCCAAGGACAGCACAGACCAGCAGGCTTTCCTCAAGGCAGCTCCCGGTGCAGGCTGAGAGAAGTCACAGGACCCCCCTCGAGTACGTCTGTGAGCCTCCGCCACTCGCCCCATGCCAGCTCTGAAACAACAAGGGTGGTGATTGTCTTTGTGAGCCAGACAACTCTTCACAATCGAGACAGGGCTTTCATGACCTATAGCTCAGTATCTCTCCACGTATGCCATTGATAGCACTTGAAATGACTGTGGGTTGTGTGGGATGTGATTTTCAGGAGGAGAAAAGCAGCCTTAAATAACAATATTCTCCTTGTCAGTCTCAGACCATCTAAGTGCATCAAGGAGAGAGCCTCAGTGCTATTATATCTTCCTTGATCTTCCTTTAAAAAGAGAGAGAGAGAGCGCAAGCCTAAGGCCCAGAGTCTTTAACAGGCAACAGGATCTGTCTAGAATATGATAATACTGTTTTTGTGTTGCTTGTGTTTATTTTCAATGCTAGTTTCTTTTTGCAATGCAAAATACTGGTCTCCTATTTATAATAGTGACATAAAGTCTTTTTGAGTAGACTGAAGTTTAAAGAAATGGCTAAAACAGGGAAGATGGTATGCAAATTCCCGAAGCCTGGGAAACGATGCTTTCGCTCATGTGTTCCCACACTATTTCCCCTGTGGTGTGCTGGGTAGGTTTTATTGGCATTGCGTTTTGTGGTTGAGGAAAGTGTGGTTGAGAGAGGAGATGTGCCTTACCCAGGGTCACACAGCCAGAAGGTGGCAGAACCAGGACAGGCATCCAGGGATGCCTGATCAGAGCGTGTGCCCTGGATGCCGACTCCCAGGACAGGGCTGCCCGACTCAGGCCGGGGTGTGACATCCTCTCCTTCTTTGCCAGGGAGACCGTGGAGCAGATGGTGTCGAGGAAACCAGCAGGCTTCCATGCACCCATGGCCAGAGATGGGTCCCTGCTGGGCCTGGGCGAGGCGGAGGCAGCCCCTCCGGGCCCTGGTAGGCCATCCCACTCTCGGGGCACCGAGCCCGCGGCGTCCCACCAGAGCAGCCTCACCAGCCTAGAGGGAAGCGGCGTCTCTGAGCGCCTTCCACAGAAGTCTCTACGCCAAGCTGGTGGGCAGCATCCGGAGGTAGGTGTCCACAGGGGCATGGGCTCAAACCTCGGGGAGCTTTCTGCCTCCAGGCCATTGCTTCCACCATGCCTTCTCAAAATGCCTGCTCCTGTCGCTGCCAGTCACAGTCCTGCCCAACACACAGGGCTTACATCCAATGCCATCTGTTTGTCTTATCTTTGCCCGCCCCCGTCCCTCTGCCAGCGGCTCTTGTTCCTCCTCTAACTTGCAGCCCTCTGAGCCTGCTTAGCACAGCTGGAGGCTCATCCTTGACTCCACGTCCTATTTGTACCATTAGGGCAGTGGTTTTTAGTCTGTTACAGCGATCACGGGTCACTAGGGAAATGCTATAGAATATGACATGTTCCCATAGAAGAACACATACATAAGCATGCACATACAGACATGCACGCACACATACACCTATAGTCCTAATGAGCCCGTGGTAAGGAATCTACATTAGACCATGCACTCATGAGGGCCGGCACCTGGGTGGCTCTCTTTACGTTCTTTGTGCCTTGCGTGGGAGACCTGGTGTGCAGGAAGTTTGATGGGTTTCGTGTTCCTGATTCATTGGGCATTTCTGCAGTCAAATAGGACCATGGCGTCCCAGGCCCAGGCCAGAAGACATGTGGAAATGAGCGTCCCCATCCCATAATGGGCCTGCTTTCTCCTTTTTCTATTCCTCAGCTCAGGAAGTCTCCCCAGGGCCCTGGCTCCCACTCCTCAGGAAAGGGACTGGCTCAGGGTCCTCTCAGGGGTCTCTGCTCTTGGCCTGCTGCTCATGCTGGGGGCCTGTGCCTGGCTGTTGGAGCTGGGCCAGCCTCCCTAGTCCAGTCTGTGAGCTTCTGGAATGTGAGGCCCAGGCCAGGATTTGGGAAGGTCTTCCCAGTCTGCCTCAGGCACATTCCTCTGACTTAAAGAGACACTGCCTCTTACAGGAGTCCTGGATGGCATCCCCCGAGACAGACAGTGGCTTTGTGGGCTCAGAAACCAGCAGAGTGTCGCCCCTCACCCAGACGCCAGAGCATCGGCTCTCCCACATCAGGTACCCCGGGGACCCCCACCATTGTTTCATCAGTACCACACGCTGGGATAGCCTGGGAATCGAAGTGGCCTGTGAGCCCAGAACAGGGGCAGATGGGCTGGGTATTCTCAGAGACCTCATCGTCCCCTCAGCAATGGTCCCTTGTCCCCATCTTATTGACAGAAGGGAACTGAGGCTCAGAGAGGGAAAGTCACTTGCCCAGCGTCACTCAGCCAATTAACAGACCAGAAAAATAAATATGTGTTGAGCAAACAACCAAGTGAATACTGAATAAATAAACTCTGGGAGGGTGGTGTGAGGTGAGCAGGAGACAGGACAAAAGGCAGTCAGGGTGGCTACTTGGGGAAGAGACGCCTGGAACCCCAAGGGAAAAGAGAGGGTGAAGGGGACTTGGGTGAAGGGTGAGTGGCGGAGCCACCATGGAGTGACGGCCTCCAAGGCCAGGCACAGGCGCCTCAGGAGGCCCACGTGGCAACCCAGGACTCCATGGGAAGCAAGGATTAGAAATTCTATTTCTTTATGGATTTTCTAAGAACTGAGCTTTATAATTCTGCATATGCTAGTAGACAAACGTGAAACCCTGTAGTTTATAAGGAAATGCATTGTAATGGGCGTGTGCCCTCAGGAACACTCCTATCCTGGGTGCACAGTCCTAAAGTCGGGAGGTCATTGGTTTAGGGTCTGGAGGGGCTCGGAGACTGTGGCCTTTGTGTGTGTGACCTCAGTGTGTCTCCCTCCGTGATCCACCAGAGCCCCAGGGACATTAGCCCCGCCCTTCACGGCTTCTGTGCCCCGGGATGCAGCCTCCTACCCCCACACCAGGGGTCTTCCAGTCCCCAGAAGAGCCACTGAGCCAAGAACACCCAGGAGCCGAGCCCAGAGGCACCCCTCCACCTGGGACAGCCCTCTCCGGCGGAGGGCACCCAGCTTCCACCGGGAGCCGGAGATGGCGGCTGACGTGGGTGAGCGGACGTGCCTGGATTAGATGGGGTGGCTGGGTGGCCTGGATTAGAAAATCAAGCCAACAAAAAAACTTACATTACCCTTCATGATACAAAATATCATACAGGTTCATTGTAGGGAAATTTGAAATTACAACTAGGGTGGGCAAAATGGAACAAAAAAAAATATGCTGCAAACTGTTGCTGCTGCCATTTTGGTGTAGAACCTGTGAGAGGCCATCTGTGGCAGGGTGCGCGTGTGCCCGCGCGCGCTGATTTATTTACACTTAAAGCAAAAATAGGATCATATGATACATTAATGTTTGATAACCTTTTTTTCACTAAATATTCTATCATGAACACATCCCATGTCTATAAAAACTATCTGTAATTTATTTTTTTTACTTTTAAAAATGCACGTGAGCTTTTTATTGAAATAAAACACACAGGAAAGAACATAAATTGATGAATTTTCTCAGAGGGAACATAGACCCGGAAATGGAAGATGATCAGAGCCCCAGAACCCCCTCAAGCCCCTGCTAGTTGCCCCTGCCCCTCCCGAAGGTAACTACTGCTGTGACTTCTGACACCTCAGATTAGCTTTGTTTCCTTTTAAGGTGCATCATTTAAAAATTTTTAAATTAATCTTTAACTGAAAGCTTTATTAATTAATGGTAGAGTCACAGGCCATTGTAAGAAATAATACAGTGAGATCCTGTATGCTGTTCACACAGTTCCCCCCCAGTGACAACTTCTTGCAAAATTACAGTGCAGTGCCAACCAGATACTGACATGGACTCAGTTAGGGCCCTTCCACAGCAAGGACCCTCGTGTTGCCCCTCTAAGGACACACCCCCTTCCCTCCTGCCTCCACCCTCTCCTTAGTTCCTAGAAACCACTAATCTGTTCTCCATGTTTGTAATTTTGTCATTTCTAGAATGTTATTTATATAAATAGAACTATATAATAGTGGGTGTGACCTCAGTGTGTCTCCCTCCGTGATCCACCAGAGCCCCAGGGACATTAGCCCTGCCCTTCACGGGGCTAATATAATATATATATATTTATTTATATAAATAGAACTATATAATAATAAAACCTTGTGGGATTGGTTTTTTCACTCAGCCTAATTCTCTGAAAGTTTATCTAGATTGTTCCCTGTATTTGTGGTTTGTTTCTTTATCTTTATTGCTCAGTACTATTCCAAGGGCTCATTGTTTGTTTGTTTTTAAAGATTTTATTTATTTATTTTTAGAGAGAGGGGAGGGGAGGAGAAAGAGAGGGATACATCAGTGTGTGGTTGCCTCTTGCATGCACCCTGCTGGGGACCTGGCCTGCAACCCAGGCATGTGCCCTGACTGGGAATCCAACTGGCAACCCTTTGGTTTGCAGGCCGGCACTCAGTCCAGTGAGCCACACCAGCCAGGGTGGGCTCATTGTTTTTAATGCACAGGCCAGATTAGTGGTATTAACCTCTGGCTGCCCATCCCTTTGGGAGGCTAAAGTCATGAATGCTTTCCCCCAAAACATGCTCTCAGGGAAAAATGTGACTCATTTCAGAGAGCGGTGGAGGCTCCGAAGCCAATTCCAGGACAACATGGTGAGACGCATGACAGAGACTGGGGGGCTCACATGGGGCACAATGAGCTCTTTGCAGGGGGATTGCCCTGGAGACTTGGATCTGATGCCAAAAGAGTAGACTGTGAGAGACATTCTAATTTAGAAATAGCTCAGCAGGCCTAGCATATCACCCTAAACTCCCAGCAAAAACCTCATCTTCTGGTTTTGAGGTTAGTGGGTCATTACCTCATCAGGAACTTCATTTGTGACCTCTTCACCCCTCTCTCCCCCCAATTCTTCTACCCATACAAGTTCGCATATTGAGGGTCTTCTCCACGTAAACTCACTTGGGTCTCATTCTGCCTCCCCAGCTGTCCCTGGCTCGCAGTTGGAGGGGCGAAAGCGGACTTCAGAACAGCTCCACTCCAGCATGAGAGTCGGCCCACCCTCCACCCCGGCTCCTGCAGCTGCTGCTCTGCCCCGTGAACCGCCAGAAACCACCCCAGCCCTCCTCACTAGGACAGGGCGAGAGTAAGTCAGAGGCTTGGTCATCACAGAGACGAGACAGTTATGCTCAAGGGAGATACGGGCTTGCTCAGCCTTCACAGCCAGTGGTGGCTATGCTGGGGCCAGGCAGACGAGCCACCCGCCTTTCAGGCTGTTTCTATGGCACCTCACTGACCTAGACTTTAAAGACACATCTCCAGCCAGTGGGAGATGACCTAGGGGTTCACCTTTATGGTGCTGGAACCCCTCTTTCTGCCCTACAATGTTTCCCTTCCAAAACGGGTCTGCACTTACCAAGAATATGTTTTCTGCAGTTATGTATTCATTGTATGAACTGAGAAGAAGCACTTTTCAGTTTTCTTCCTTTCAATCCAAGCACAATTTTTCTACTAAGAAAGTTTTTCCTTGCTTGGTTGAACAGAAATGGGAAAATAGGTTGGGCAACACTCTTACCTCTAAGTCACTTTTGGCCAAAGATCAATCACATGCCCTTGTTGGATTGGGGTACCTGTTCCAGAATCCCAGGGGGCACTGGGGAGACTGCTTTGCAGTAACCACCTGAAGCCTCCATGGCTGTGCCGTCATGGGGCCATCTGTCATGTTGTCTCTGTGTAAAGTCAGGTCCACCTGCTGGTGTTTGGCTTCCAGGTCTAAGTTTAATAAGTGTACTCTGTGATCTCCCTGACATCAGCCTAGGAACTACAGGCGTATTTGTCTTTGATATGCCAGGCCTTGGGAATACCACAGTGGACAAGACACTGTCCTTAGCCTCATAAGGCTTACCATCTTGTAAGAGGGACAAAGAAACAGGTGGTCACGCCTAAGTGTGATAAACACAGATGGCAGAAGCTTGAAGGACAGTTGAAACACAGAGAAGGGGCATTTAGCTCAATCAGAGGCTTCAGGGAGGGCTTCCTGGCAGAAGTGGTTTCTCAGCTGAGACCAGAGGGAGAGGCATGAAAGAGTATCATGAGCAGGGGGAACAGCATATGCAAAGGACTTGAGGTGTGAGTCCTTTGAGGAGTCAAATGTTTATTCCAGCCAGAACTTTGAGCGTGAGGTGACGGGTGTTGAGCAATAAAGGCAGAGGTCAGGGGGGATACCTTGGAGGGCCTCAATGTCATGGTTAGAGGTTCGGATGGCGGCTCGGCCCAGAGGTGTTCACTGAATATCCATGAATGCATAAAGACTCACTTGAGCCCTGGCCGGTGTGGCTGCATTAGTTGGGTGTTGTCCCTTAAAATGAAAGGTTGTGTGTTTGGTCCCTGGTCAGGACACGAACAAGTGCCAGAGGCAGCCAATAATGTTTCTCTGTTGCATCGATGTTTCTCTCCCTCTCGCTCTCCCTCCCTTCCTCTGTCTCTGAAATCAATAAGCATGTCCTGAGGTGAGGATTAAAGAAAAAAAAGAATCACCTGAGACAGTAAGGGGGCTTTGAAACAGGGGAGTGGCGTGGTTAGGCTTACATTTTAGAAAGGGTTCTGGCCTCCACAAGGGTGAGAATAGAGGCCAGGAAAGAGGCAATGGGGCTGTGGGTGGGAAGCGGGGTGCATCTGAGAAGACACATTTAAGCACTGGGCGCACAGGACTTGGTAGTGGGTTAACTTTCGGGGGTGATCAGAGGAGAAGGGCCTCGGATGACTCTGAGGTGGGGCTGGCCGTACAGCTGGGTGCTGATATGGAGATGGGAGCCCAGCAGGGGGTGAAATGTGCAAGGAAAGATGAATTTTAAGTGCCAGCTCAGTCTCTAGAGAATTAAGTCAGGAAAATTAAGGTCCTGATTTAAAAAGAAGAAGGAGAAGGAGAAGAAGGAGCCAGAGAGAGCGACACCCAAGTGGGCGTTCCAAGTCTCAGACCCTCTCTGGGCCTGGGACAGGAAGCCAGAGCTGCCCCGGGCCTGGCCTCCCAGCGGTTACCTGGTGACGGAGCTCTGCCTCTCCTGCCGCCACCCTCACAGCTTGCCCTGGAAACCGCAACAAACGTCTCCTTGGGGATTGCCGGGGGAACTGACCGCCCTTGGACACGCACTGCACTGGGACGTAGCTAGAGACAGGCCTCCCGATCCCTGTGGCACCCTCATCCGAGAGCTGATGATTGCTGGAGGTGGTGCCCGGGGGCATCCACTGACGAGTCCAGGGGCCACCAGGCAAGAGCTAGCCCTGAGGGGAGCCCCCACTCCGGACGCTGGTCCCAAACAGCAGATGGAGAGGCTGCATTACCCCAGAGGATGGCCATGCTGAAGCAGACCCTGACTCTCTACTGGGGTTGGGCAGTGGGGGGGGTTTGTGTATGGGATTGTCCGGGTGGGACCACCTGCCGCAGCGTCAGTTACACCTTCAGAATGAGACTAGGGATTCAGGGGCTGGTTGGAGAGAAATGCAGACAGTATTCACTCCTAAGGTGCTAGTAGCTCATTGAGGTACCTTCCGATAAGAGGTTGCGCTGTGTTTGGGGTTCACAGGGATTCCAGCAGCCCCTTATGCTGCTCTGTCTGGGAGCCTGGAGTCTTGTTCAGTCATGTTCCCAGACCATCTGGGGTGTGTAGGGGTCTCAGGGGTCATGGGATGAGGAGGCCTGCTCCTTGTTTGCTGGAGGCTCACTGCCTGGCTGGGGAGGCAGATAGGTAGGCATCTTCTGCCAGGAGTGGGGAGAGGGGCTTGAACAACATAGGAAGCATTCGGGGAAACCCAGGAGGGAAGGGCTGAGTCAGGGCAGGAAGCGGCCAGGCCTGGAAGGATAGTTAGGATTTCTATAGACAGAGGTAGGAAAAGGAGGGCAGCCCAGCGGCCGAGGCAGGTCAGAATTCAGATTTTAAAGGGAAACTTCAGCCAGCACTCTCTGTAGTCTGTGCCCTTGTCTCTATCTTGAGAACTGGTCACTGGCGGTTCAAAAGAGCAGCTCAGAGGCCCTGCGTGTCAGGACAGGTGAGCCTCAGAGAAAGTTATGCTTTGTTCATTGAATGTACAGGGACGTGAACTCAGAGAGGTTCAAGATGAGCGGCAAAAACACAGAGAAGGTCTAGAATTAAATAACAGCGGAGTTGGACCCCATGTCTCCTAAGAAGGGACAGAGGCTGCTCCATCGGGCTGCACTCTGGGGGTGGCTGCAGCCCCGTTCACGTGCATCTGTCCTTTGTTGCTGTCTCCACCCCACCCCAGCCAGGCCATCCGCGAGCTGCAAGAGGAGGTGTCCCGGCTCCAGCTCCGGCTGGAGGACAGCCTGCACCAGCCACCCCGGGACAGCCCCACACGACCAGCGTCCACCTTCGACCGCCCTGCCCGGGCCCAGGACCGGCCAGCAGATTCCCCAGCCGCCTGGGGCTCTCACTATGGCAGGTGGGTCACCCCTAAACTCCCACTCTCGTGCCCTGGTAGCAGCTACAGAAGGCAGATGTGGCTGGCCTGTGGCTCCTCCAGATGTGCGGACGCAGGCACAGCCGCCCCCTCCCTCCTTCTCTCATTCACTTACTCATTCATTCACTCAACCCTTCATTCACTGTTACTTTTTTTTTTTTACTGTGTTATATTTGGTGCATAAAAATGTAATAAATGTATGTGTTAATAATAAAGTCTGATACAAGGAATACCGCTGACCTCACTGCTGACCTCACCACCCACCTGAAGAGCTAGAATATTTTCAGGACTCTCACCCTCTCACCCGCTCGCTCAGCAGATACTCCTTCGTGATGATAACAAAAGCGGTGAACTTGGAATTGTTCTCTAGAGGTGGGAGGAGGCACTAGGCTAAGGGTTTTATGGGCATTGTCTCACGAATCCTTCTAATAACCCTCTGAAGTAATTGCTCTTATTATCCCCATTTGACAGTTGAGGAAACTGAGGGTCAGAGAGGCCCAGAGCCATTTTCTGTGACTCTGACTCCAGGGTCTTTAGTTTGGACTTCCCTGCTCTCTTCCTCCCATTACAAGTAGTTCTCTGGGTTGACGGCCTCACTGATCATCTTTAAAGGCTGCATAAAACCTGCCCTGGCCAGTATGGCTCAGTTAGTTGGAGCATCGTCCTAAATACCAAAAGGTTGGGGGTTTAATTCCCAGTCAGAGCACATGCCTATGTTGCAGGTTCCATCCCCATTTGGGGCATGTAGGGCACATACCTAGGTTGCAGGTTCAATTCCTGATCAGGCCACATACCTAGGTTATGGGTTTGATCCCTGGTTAGAGCGCATATGGGAGGCAACCAATTGATGTTTTTCTCTCACATCGATGCTTCTCTCTCACATTGATGTTTCTCTCTCAAATCAGTAAACATATCAAAAAAAAAATTAAAGCTGTATAAAACCTCACCCAGTGACATCAGCTCTCATTCTTTTGCTAGTAAATCCACAGAGAGATTGTCCAGTGAGCCTGGAGGTGCAGAGCAAGCTGTCCCCACAGGAAGGCGGCGAGCCAGGTCCTCCTCGGTGCCGCGGGAGGTGCCGCGGCTGTCCTTGAGTAAGTGACCATCTGCCAAAACTGATTTCTGGAGGCCACAGTCTGGGCATGTTGGTTCAGTGGTGAGAGACTGCAGCAGCAGACTTAGAAAAAACTTGAGGAAGGCTTTTGTGTATCTGTTGTAGGCAATTGTGGTGCTCTGAAGCACAGTGAACATTCAGTAATAGCTATTGCATCTATAAGATATGTACAGGGTCCAATAGAAGTAAGGCATGCTTGAGTGTTGTTGGTAGGGTAATAACATGCGTGTAATAGTTCATAGTTTTAATTTGAACATTTCACCTAAAATGTCATATGGTGTGCTTGAGTATGATATTGTTATGTTACAGAATTACAGGTTTATGGTTTTGTAATTAAAAAAAAAAAAGGGTGTTGTTTGTGTCAGACCCTGTGTAGCACCTCACTTAATCTTCACTGCAAGATGGGCCATATTATCCATGTTTTGCAGATATAAGGACATGCAAGCCCAGAGGTACAGAGGACTTGCCTAAAATAACACAGCTCTGGAATCAGTGGCCGCATTGTTTACCTCCCCCGTGCAGTTAAAGGGACAGTTAACAGTGCAGGAAAGATAGCATCTTCCTCCTGGGATTGCTGTGGGGTGCACAGCATGGTGCACACAATGTGTCTAGACCAATACTGAGCGCAAAGGCAGGGGTCCGGATGTGTCGGCTGTTTCCACTAAGGGGGCGGATCTGGCATTCGATATGCGCACTCCCTGTGCTGCATGACCCACCTGCCTGCCGCTCTGAGGCCTCTCTCTTTTTATCCTAGGTTCCGAATCTGAGCCCACCTCCCCCTGGCTGTCCTCTGAGAAGGGAAGGACCACCAGAGATAGACCCCAGGCAGCTCGGGACAAAATGAGAGCAATGCGCGGTACTGGACAGCCAGACAGGGTCACCTTCCGGGGCCAATATACAGGTGGGCCAGAAGGGAGGGCTGGACTGGGCACAGTCCCCAGGGTGGTCACAGTCCCCAGGGTGGTCACAGTCCCCAGGGTGGTCTTCTCTATCATGAGAAGCCTTTGCCATTCAGCCATTTGAATACTATCATTTCTATGAGTTCTGAGCTACGGAAAACTTCAGGGAGCATGGCCTCTGTGAATCTCAGTGCTTTTCTTCCCTTGCTCAGCAAATAGTTTCTCCCCTTTGCCAGGTCCATGCATGGTTCAGCGCATTCAGCTGGTCAATCATAATGAGGTTTATTAGGCGCCTGCTGTTTGCTGGACCTGGGCTACAGGACAAACACTGATTCATTTATTCCTGGCCAACCTTCAGGTCTGATTCCCCAGGGGACCCCTCTGTCTTATGAAACAGGCACCTGGCACATAGTAAAGCTTGAGATGACACTTAGCAGGATTTCAAAGTGCTTAACATTAAAACAAATATGAATAGGGCTCCTATTTTCATGAATCTGACTATCTAGAGGAGAAGACAGTAACAAATAAGCACTTAGAGTAAGTTTGTAAGTTATTATGGTAAGTAAATTGCAGACATGGCTCTCACCCTCGCCTCACTGGGAGGGAGAGCGGTTAACCTCTGATTTGCACGGTTGAGCCCTGGGGACAAGGCAGGAAACAAGAGGCACTTACCCTGCCCCAGGGGGTAGTTCGAGGCCAAGAAATTAGAGGTGAGAGCAACAGTGAGTCCAGGGGACCGGAGTGCAGCACATAGAGAGTATAAAGTGGGAACCCCATAATGGCAGAGGAGAGAAAAATGATCAGTCATCCAGCATTATGCAGAAGATCTTATTTAACACTCAGGGATGCACAAGGCAGGGGGTGGCGGAAGGATCTGAGAGGCTGACCAACTTTCTAATAACATTGAGCGCTTTATATCTGCCAAGTGCTAGGCATCCTGCCTCGTGGATACAGCCCCATTCAGTTCTCCCAACAACCATTCACAAGCTGTTATGACTATGGGATGGATCTGGAATTCGATACACTCACTCCCTGAGCGCACGGCCCCATGCATAAGCCCTTCCCATCCCAACCAGCCAGTCAGGTCCGGGGAGGGTGGCTGTGCTCTTTGTCACTCATTATTATGTCTTCCTGACTTGCTTTCAAATCCTAACAGCCTGGATTTATTGATTGCGAGGTCGAGAACTGAGCAGACTATACCTAAATAGGATTTGAGATGAAACGGGAGTCTGAGAGAGCTTACCATAAACAGAAAGATCAATGTATTTTTATGTACATGTGTATACGTACGTACATGCATATATTTATATATATGTATTTGTGCACATACATTGTGTGTATGAGCGCACAATAGACAAAGGAGAGAGTGACTGTTCAAACCGTTTGGAGGGAGAGGAGAAAGGTCATGATACTAAATCCCCCTCAACTCTGCAGCCATGTAGAAAACCATGAAATTTCTGTGTTCATCCGCAGGCCAGGAGTACCATGTTCTGACCCCCAAGATTGTCCCAAGAGGCAGTAGCACAGTCTCCTGTCTCCACTGCCAGCCTGTTAGGACCCAGAACACAGGTAAGGGATGAAAGCGGCCAGGGCAGCGAGGCCGCTGCTTCTTTTCTCCAGGGAGGGGGCAGTCGGGCTGGGTGGGGGCCGGACCCTGAGCTTGAAGGCAGGTCGAATGCACAGGCGAGAGAACCAGATTTTTCGGTGATTCTCAGGCCTCCCAGGGTGTCCTTTCCTCACACCTGTTGCTCCAGGTGCTGCTGCCTAAAGCCACCTTGACCTTGACCTTGACATGGAGAAGCCATGGACACGATTTACGAAGTTCTTGATGGGTCCCCTTAGGAGTGGGCTGGGCAGCAGAGGGGCTGGTAGCAATGATTACATCTTTTCTCCCCTCCATCCTCCCTCCACTCCTGGTCTTTTCTCCCAAACCCAACCGGGGAAGAGTAGTGGGGAGAGCAATAGCCTGAGAATATGGACAGCTGTTTCTAGTCCCAGTTCTGCCACTGACTTCTTGTGTGACCTTAAGCAAGCTTCTTAACTTCTCTGAGCCTCAAGTTCCACATCCATAATGACAGGGTTGGAGATGGGCCCTGGGGCCCTTTCAAGCAATGATGATGATACGGATGAAGCTGTCATTTATTAAGCTCCTACTGTGTACAGGGCAGCGTGCTAAGCATTTTACAAACATTAATCCTCACACTTCTAAGAAGTATTTTATTATTATTATTATTATTATTATTATTCCCATTTTATGAGTGAGGAAGCTATGCTCAGAGAGGTCAAGTAACTCCCCCAAGGGCACATAGCTTACAAACGGTAGAGTCAGAATTTGAACACAGGTCTTTGTGACTCCAGAGCCCTGACTCTTCACAATGCCCCTCTGCCTTTGCTGGAGTTCCAATAGTACTTTTCATTGTTCGTTCATTCATTCATTCACTCATTCACCGCCTTCCCCTACTGGGCCCTGAGCTTTTCCCCAAGAAACTGTCAGCTAAGCAGACAGACACAGCAGAATGGTCGGAGCTGGGACGGGGGAGCACAGGGTGGGCTGCGGAGCACGCAACTCAGCCTGGTGTGTGGGAGGGTCTCCCAGAAGGTGTGCTGGCTGAGCTGAGGCCTGAAGGACGAGTGGGCTGGCCCTGGGACTCACTCAGAGGATTTGCATGGGAGAGAACAAGGCCACCCACTCTCCTCCTGCTAACTGGGCAGGTTTAGGCCCCCCCAACCCCTCTGGTGCCCGGGATCACTGTGAGCTGCTCCCACATGGAGAACCAGGTCGGTCTCTCTGTGGAGGATGGACCACAGCTACCGGGCTGCAGTCAGAGAGCTAGCTGGGCTTGGCATCAGAAAGAGGAGCGCCGCTTCCCAGCCCCGTGACCTTGGCAAATTATTCAACCTCTTGGAGCCTCAGCTTTCCCATCTGTAAAGTGGGGAGGGGGGAGTGATGACAGTAGCTAGCAAGTGGCTGGGGGGATTTGATAAAATAATGCACGGAGGCCCTGAGCAGAGGGCTGGGCTCATAAAGTGTGGACTCTCACTGTCTTGGTGGTGGTTGGTATTGTTGTCACCCAGAGGGAGGTGCTTCATCCTCTGCATGGTTCCTGAAGGAAGCTCAGTGCTTCAGGGGGTCTGCTTGGGAGACTCCAGGCCTCCTGAGGATTCAGACATAATCCTCTCCTGACATCTTTCTTGTCTGCCAGGTGCTGTCACCAGGGACCCACCAGGACCATCTCCCACTGATGCCCTGCGATGTCCCCTGTGTGGTGGATTTGGGTCCGCCCTGGAGGGGGAAGGCCCAGACTCAGCCACCTCAGGTAGGGACAGACCCTGAGCCTCTTCCCTCAGCTCTCCTTGATGGGGGTTTAGGGCCCGGGTCGGGTTCCCAGAGTGGCCAGCCCAGTGTCCAGCTCTAATAGGGCAGTGTCTGGACGGACCCTCTCTTCTCTGCCTGATCTTTCCAAGTGGTCACACCGTCTCTCTGGTGTCCTTCTGTGACAGAGGCCGAAAAGTCCACCACAAGAAGAAATGCACCTTCAACTTCCAGCCCCAAGCAGAGGAGCAAACGGACAGGGTCACCGCCCCGGCCGCCCGCTGGCCTGTGGTATCTGGCTGCTGCGCCCTCAGTACCAGCCCCTCCTGCTTTTGCCTACGTCTCCTCGGTTCCTGTCGTGCCTTACCCATCAGCCACTGTGTAAGAACCTTCCATTCCAACCCTCCCAGCCTCTCTGCCTGTAGTGCTTAGTAGTCAGCATTGGGACCTGTCTCAGGCAGCTGAGAACCCAGGCAGCATGTGCTCCTTTGTCTCCTCCTTCATGTCTAATGTGCAGAACAGGTCTGACCCTTGTGGAGTCACTCAGCAGACCCCGAATGCACTGTGTGTACCATACCGCATGCTTCGGCTTCCGGCGGAGGTGGTGGAGACACCTGTCTGTGCTCCGACTCATTGGGCAGGAAAGGTTTCACCTGGAATTTGGTGGCCCAGGAGAAACTGAGTGCTCCCTGTAACCGTGGGGTCTGTATTTCTGCAGCCATTCCATATCCTTGCAAGCTCAGACCTGTGGACAGAACTAACCAGGTTGCCGTCCCCAGGCTTGGAAGGGACATAGGAGAGGAGAAAGGCACTGGGCTTTGGTGCTCTGCAGAGCTGGCCAGCAGGACCTGTAATCTTAGGCAGGTTACTTTGTTCTTCTGTGAAAAGGATTGTGGTGAGGATTAAATGAACTAGTGGATGGACAGTCCATACTACACAGAGGGTGACCAGTAAGCACAGTGCTTCTAATGCTGCTGGAACCAGGGGCTGATGATACGCTAGAATTTTTCCAGCGGCAGGACTGAGCGTGCTCAGAAGGCTGAGGCCCGAGCACCCTTTGAAAGCTGCATGGGCCTATGCTGCCACCTAGTGGTCTGATCCCTCATAGTCCCTGTACCAGAAGCGCTCTCGCCAGGAGGGTTGGGCGGTTGGTCGGTCAGGTTTTGTTTTTGCAGCTTCTGCCTTCAGAGAAGTTTTGGGTAACTCTCGGCTGACCTGGTCATCAAACTATCCAAAGGTAGGGGTATGTGGGAACCCAGTAATTACATCAGAGAGTCCCCAAAGGGCAGGTTATTGTTCTTCAGGTTCAGGTGATATGTATCAGCGTCTACCAGGTGCTAGTTAGCTCTGAATGTGAATTCAGAGCTGGCCCTTTCCAGCCCTCTGATCCTGGGCCTCTGTCGCAGACAGACATTTACAGAGCGCTTAACGTGTCCAGGCAGCCTACAGAGGTTTTACCTGAATTTTCCTATTGGGTCTACCTGGGAGGTGGTTTCAGGCGAGGAAATGGAGCCCTTAAAAGGTGAAGTAGCCTGGCTAGGGCTCTGTGGCTGGACCAGTGGAATGGCCGAGCTTTGGGGCAGCCTCTTGCATCACCTACCTTCTCTGAGCTTCACTTTGCTCATTGGTGAAATAAGCGTAATAGAACTGACCAAATAAATGAGATGGTGCTGGTAAAGCACCTATCTCAGAACCTGGCTCGTGGGTTCCAAGGGACGGGGCCAAGGCACTGTATGTTACTGTTTGGGGAACTGGCAGACAGTTCTCAAAGGGCCTGCACCATTTTACAGCAGTGTATACGAGTTCCAGTCTCTCCACATCCTCGTCAGCACTCATTACTGTCTTTGACATTAGCCATCCCCACGGGCGTGAAACATATGAAGCAGCATCTCATGTGGTTTTGTTTTGCAGCTCCCTGAGGGCTAACGTTGTCAAGCATCTTTTCAGGGGCTTGTTGGCCACCTGTATATCTTTGGCGAGATGTCTCTTCAGGTCCTAGCAAAGCCCTTCTTCATTCACTGTACAATAATGCAAGTTAGAAAGCAGAAGATCAGGAATAAGACTAGAGTTCACAGTGTACCAGCAGATGACTCAGGCCAAGTCCTCCTAAACTCATTCCTGCTTGATTTAGGGGAAATGCTTCTTTACCCCCCACCCCCCACCAACACACACACCCTTTATTCCACAATACAGGGGCCGCACCCTCCTCTTGCCCAAGGCTGGTTTCTTTGAACCCTCAGCTCAGTGGCCTTAGATGAAGGCAGTAATCACCTCTTGGAGAAATCATGCCTTGTCTCCTGGCTTGTCAGCATACTTTCCCCAGCACTTTTTTTTTTTTTTTAAGATTTTATTTTTATTTATCTTTAGAGAGGGGAAGGGAGAGAGAAAGAGAAACATCAATGTGTGGTTGCCTCTCACACTTCCCCTGCTGGGGACCTGGCCCACAACCCAGACATGTGCCCTGACTGGGAATCCAACCAGCAGCTCTTTGGTTCATTCACAGACCAGCACTCAGTCCACTGAGCCACACCAGCCAGGGCTCCCCAGCACTTTAAAATGACACCCCACGTTCCTGCAGGACCAGGCTGGGAAGGACGCCTTTCCGCCTGCTGCCCTGGATGAGTGAAGCCAAAACCTCCCCCCACTGCAGAATCCTAATTATCATAATTGCGTCTCTCGAGCATTCTGCACTGGCACTGGGAGTCCCCTACATTACCTCTCTGAAGAACGGGGTTTGCTATAGAACCTAGGGTGATGCTGATATCCCCCACAGCTGGCTGTCAGATTTGAAGCTCCAAGAAAGTGACAGGGTCTGTGTTGTTCATTCACCGCTGTAACCCCAGGACCTAGCACCCAGCACATGGTCAAGAAATATTTGTGAAATAAATGGATAGACTGTACCAACCATTTTTGAGTACCTGTTCTGGATCAGGCACTCCATTTATCTTCCTTCGTCCTTCTAAGACATTCCTCGAAGTAGGTGTTTATTGTTCTCATTGTAGAGGTAAAGAAACCGAGGCCCAGAGAATAGGGGCCAGTGCCCTCACTGGGGCTGAGCACGGAGTTGGGTACAAACCTGGCGCTCCTCAGCTGCACCCAACCCCTCTCTGTGGTTAACAATGCACTTACCTGTCTCCTCAGGTTCTATGCACCTCCAGGAGGACCTACCTCAGCGCCCTCAGCCCGACTAGCGGCCGAGTGGCCCCCCACAGCCTCCTCTTGGCCAGCTGGAGGACAGCGGCACTCCATCCCGCTGGATCTGGAGGACCTGGAGGAGCTCAACAAGGCCCTGAGCCGAGCAGTCCAGGCGGCCGAGCGCGTCCGCTCCACCGCCAAGCACATGAGCCGCTCCCTGTCGGCCGACCTGCGCCAGGCCAACAGCCTGCGGGGCTCCTGCCTCTTCTGACAGCACGCAGCACTCGGAGACAGATGGCAGACCGATGAGCAGGCAGCCAGCCTGTTGCCGTCTCCAGTGAAGGCCCTTGAAGACCCCTCATGAGGAGTTCTCCCCACAGCACAGGCCCTGCGAGCTCAGCCTTGGTTTTTTCCAAACAGAAGGGCCCCGGTCATCAAGAGAAGTGACTTCCCAGGGCACCGTCCCCTGAAGGAAGTGTTGGGACCAAGGCCACCTTCTGTCCAGATGCAGTCTCTGGGGGTCTCCTGTACTTGTCCACCTCCAGCTAATAATATGTATTTTATATATGGATGGACAGATAGTTTTGAAGCGAGGAGTTTTCCCGGGGTTGGATCCTCCTTAGGAAGCCAGATCAGAAGGGATGGGTTCAGGGTCTCTGGCCCAAGCCTGTCCCCCTGCCTGTGATCAGCCACTTGGGAGTAGGCACCTCTGGAAAGATGTGGCTGGGGACCTTTCCCCTGGTGGCTGATGGTGGGACACTTTGGGATCACTGGGCTATCTTAGGATGTCGGGCCCCAGGATGGCTCACTCCCACTTCCCTGTGGTTGGGTCAGCCTTTGCTGTGGACCCGCTGGGCCTGAGACGCCTCAGGAAGCTATTCACGGTGGCCCCTCTCAGTACCTCATCTCCAAACCCCCGCTTCCTCCTGGGGACCCCTGTGGCCCAGGGCCAGGCCGTCTTCTGCTCCCTGACCCCATAGTAGCATGTACCTCAGCTTTTCTGGAATGTGTGTGCATCAGTGATATTTGTATATTTGAGGCATTTAAAAATTCTATTTTCGTTATGAAGGCACATGAAGAAGGAATATTGATCTTTAAAAAAAAGAAAAGAAAAGCCCCCCCCAAACAAACAAACAAACCCCAAAACATACCCAACATTGCCTGTGTCTCTGATGTGTCTCATTGACTTGTGGTTTCTAAAGTCAGCATGGTGGGGTGGAGGGTGGACGCAGAGCCCTCCCCCAGGGGACATGTAGGGTGCACATTCCCAGACTCTCCCTGCCTCCTCCTGGTGGCTTCTGTTTCTCAACCTTGTCCCTTCTGCCTATCTCAGAACCATAAACGTGTCAACTGGAGGGACCTGCACGGAGAGGCCATTTGGCCAGGCCTCTTTTTTATTCAGGCCAGAGACACAGAAACTTGGTGGCTGTAAAACACAAGACTGGACTCTTGCTAGTGCTCCTTTTAGTAGCAAACAGCAACAGCAGCTCTTCTTTACTGAGCCTCTACAGGACGCTGATCCTTGGGCCAAGTACTTACCATGGCGTACTCCACAGTGCACATTCCAGCCTTTCCAGTTCCCACTGTGTCCCCATTTTACTGATGACACTGGGGTTCCGGTGGGTCACCTGCCCAAATTCACAGTGGTCCAAAGTTTGTTTTTTGTTACTGATTTTCTCTTCCTAAATTTCTGCAGTTCTCATGGCTTTTTTGTCAACCTTCCCTACCTCCCCTCTTTTGCTTTGCCACGATAACCAGGACACATTTCTATTTCATTTTTCAGCTTCTCAATAGAGCTGAAAATGTGATCTCGTTGAAAGTAACGCTGAGATAGACAGATTCCTGGTAGGTTCTGAGTCTCTTGGTTCCTCCCTCTGGGTGCCAAGAGGCTGTCCCATGGATGTCAGGATGGAAAGGGGGGAGCCCAGGGTGGGGGCCCAGGGCAGTGACCTCAGACTCAGTGCGCTGGGCAGAAAGGTGGCTCGAGCTTGGAACAAAGGACGCTGGAGCTTAAGCCCCGGAGCTGGCTCTTTGGAGGGTGTCCGCGTGTGAGCCACGGGACTGAGCGTCGGGCCCCTGGGTAACACACCTGTTGCTCGACGTGGCTTAGGACACTTTGGATTTTCTGAACAACTCAGCTCCAACTTTTGTGCCACTTGAGCGGCGCTCCTTCCCTCACAGGACATAAATCGTGAAGGCCCCGTGTGAGGAAGAAGGCTGGGCTTTTCCTGCTGGACTCCTGGCTTCAGGGGCTCAGTTCACTTTATTCTACTCAGTGGACCCGCCTCCGACAGGGCCCCATCTCCAGGGCTCAGAACGCATGAGCAACAGGGCTGGTTTCTGGGGGCAAACTTCATTCCCCGGTGTCGTATCCTCTTGTGGATGTTGGGTGCCCAGAGGCTGCCATGAGGACACTTCAGGGAGACACCCAGCCCCCCTGACCTAGGTCCCTCGGTCTCCCCTGATCTGCCCCTGCCCTGGCCTGGGCCCCACCTCTTACCAGGGTCAGCTGCATCCACGGACTCCCCTTGCCTACAGCCAGGCCCTCCCAACTCGCCTCCCTCGATGGCCAGGCGAGGTCTGCAGAGAGGCCCTTCATGCCTGGCCACACCTGCCTCAGGCCCCCCTGTCCCTTAGCCACCTGAGCTCTCCTTTGGGTCCTATCTGGTGGTCCTCCCGGGCTCAACTCTGGGCAGCCTCAACGTGAATGATTGGGAGAATGAGTGAAGGAGCTTATGTGACCAAGTACTTATTCCAAAGCAGAAGCTTTATTGATGCCACAGAGGGAAAGAACTGAGGTACAAATGTTGGAAGGGGGGCTCAGGACAGACCCCCGACGTCTCCGACGTCCTTATCCAATACTGTGTCTCTCTCGGTCTCACCTTTGGCCTTCCTCTCCTCCTCATGTTGTTTCTCCAGCGTCTTACAGAAATCCTATTGGGGAGTGGGAAAAGAAGAAAGCGCATGATGGTAGGAGGGCAGGGGGCTCCTGGGGGGAACTGTGAGGTCCCCTCTGGACTGCGGCAGAAGCATGAGGATGGCTCTAGTCCGGTCTCTGACACTTCCGTTGGGTGACCTTGGGGAAGTCATTTCTCTCCCTGAGCCTCGGCTGATTCAGCCCTGGAATGGGGGCTCAAAGCCTTAAGAACAACTGGAATTTACAGAGCACTTACGACCTGCTAAGCCCTTATGTGGATCTGGATTTCTCACCACCATTTTGCAGAAGATGCGGCTGAGGCTCTTAGTGGCCGTGTGGCCTGACCGAGGTCCCCTGGCCCGTAGGTGGGCAGAGCAGGCTGTGGGCCAGGGAACCCCCTCCAGGGCCGATGTTCATAGGCCCTTTCCCGGGGTCCCCAGGAGCGAGGGGACAGTCTGTTTCACCCTTGGTCATGGGAGATAACCTCGTGGCAAGCAGATGGGGACATTTTTATTTGAATAATGCTGAAAGGATGCCATGTACTTCCAACAAAGTGTGAGCGGCTCATCAGCTCTGGGAGTTCAAATATGGTTGCGTAAAACAAGACCAAGTAAAGCCTTCCACTTAACACAGGTTTACAGGAAAGTAATGAGACCGTTACTCAGGTAATGCTCAGTTACAGCAAAAATCGGGCTGGTGGTCCTGGGCTTGCTGCCTGCAGTCAGATGACCCTGGGCACCACAATCATACCCGCCCTCCATTGCGTGGTTGAGAGGCCAGCATGGTGGCAGGGCCTTGCGACAATCTTTCCCTTCATGTGTCTCTTTCCCCAGCCGGCACCACCAGTCCTTGGCCATGCTGTCGCCCTCCTCTTAGCCTTCTCTATCCTCCCCCCTGCTCCACCCGCCTTCCCTGTTTCCCCAGAGACGTCCCTTCTGGGCTCTTGTCCCCCCCTCCTGCCATGGGCCTCTCTGAAGCTCAACAGTCTCTGCAGTGAGGCGGGCACTTAAAAGCAGGATCTCCTTCCTCGCTCTGCAACCCCAGTTGACAGCTTTCTCTCTCTGGACCTCTGGGCTGCCCAAGGCAGGAGAACCCTTGCATGAGCACCGCCCAGTCTGCCTTGTACTCACCTTTCTCGTGTTAGTGAACTTAACTTCCGACCTCTTTATGCCTCTGCACTTGAGTTCATTATAGAACTGTTTCCTTTGCCTCCTCGTCACCCTCGGACTGAGAGCTGCAGAAATAAAGGACTTTGAGGATGTTGCAGGGCCTTGTGACAGGTCAAGGACCTCTGGGGTCTGGGGTGCCATCCCCTGGAATGGGTGCTCCTCTGTGAAGCCTCAGTGGGATTTGGGGGGATGCTTACCAAAGAAGGATATCCCGATTTTCTGTGGGTCGTCTGGGAAAGCAACAAGCATGTAGATCTTGCGATCCTTGGGTAATATCAGGCGGCCAAAGTGTTTTCTGCCATTCTCTGGAAGAGAAAGCCTCTGGGTGAGACCATGGGAACAGCACAATGGTTCCCAACTCACAGGTGAGGAAACTGGGTGTGCCCAGGGCCACACAGCAATCGGCAGGGGCCAGGGGTCTACCTGGGCCATGTGTCCTTCTCTCTGACCGCACACCAGGCCCCACACTGAACACTGATGTGTGTGGAGTCAGAGGAGCTTCGCGTGAACTGTGGCTGTCGGGGCTTTTCTGCCCATTTTACAGATGAGGGACATGAGGTTCAGAGAGGAGCCTCAGGGCTCCTCTTTGGTGTTGGTTCAATTCCATTGGCGCCTCCTTGTTCCCACCCTGTGCCCCCACGGCAGTGATGGTGGAGACATGGGCGAAGTCACTTCCTGCCCAGCGAACAGGCTGCCACCGTTAGCTCCCAGAGGACAGAGAGGGGTTGAAGGGGGACAGTCCTGGAGCTGACTGGGGGGCCTAACCCAATTCTCGTCGCGAGCTGTGTGACCTCGTAGGAAGTAGTGGACATCTCTGTTTCTCCATCTTCTCATCTGATCACTGTAATGTCCTCCCAGGGTTGCTTAAGAGTATCAAGTGGGTTAATTCACATAAAGCACTTTGTACGGTGTCTGGCGCATAGAAGGAGCTCAGAAATGTTGGCAGTTATTACTGATTATTTTGGTGCGCAGGCACCGGGCCGACACAGATATGAGAGTGGGCCTCTCCCATGTCTTTGCCCAAAGCCCCCATATGCCCACCTCCCTTGGGCTTCTCCCCCTATCACCTCCCCCTTCCACACAGCAGCCCTTCCCCCGAGGGCTCACCATCGTATTTATACACGGTTCCATTTTCCCGGTGGATCCTCAGCACACTGTAGGTATAGATGCACCGGTCCCCACTAAAGCCAGACAGAAGTAGGGAGACTAACCATTAGATAGTAGAGGAGAAGTAGATAGTCTCAGTCACTGAGGGGCAAGAGTCAAGTGGCAATTAGAGTTAGACTCCCACCCATTCCATGCATGAGAAGGCTGAGGACAGGAAGAGAGAGGGGTTTGCTCAAGGTCTCCCAGGTGCTAGGAGTAGAAGCCAGAAGCGGGGGCTTGGCCTGGAGCTGAGCTGGCCAGTGAGGGTCTTACGTGGTCGAGTACTCTCTGAGCAGTAGTGAGTCCTTCGTCTGGTTGTATGTCATGTGAAAGAAGCCTGCCTTGAGGTCTCTAGTTGACTCCTTATATTCGGGGTCACGGTAAGCCCAGGCGATAAGGAACCACTTGCCAGAGATCTGGGGAAAGCCAGGAGCAGGTGATGGAGCTTGAGAGGAGACTGGGGCAGGTTTCTCCATTTTGCAAAACAGGAGACTGAGGGCCCCGGGAGGGAGCGCACATGCAGGAGCGGGCATGCAGGAGCTCACTCTAAGAATCAGCATCAGCCCCACCCCCGGCGGCCCCTCTGAGGGACTTTGCAATGAGGCTTCCAAGTTTAGAGGCAGGGGAACGCAAAGCCACTGGAGGCTGACCGGATTGCCTCCCCCGGAGCCTGGAGAGAAAAGGCAGCATCAGGAGAGGGCGCTGACCACAAGCCAGCAGGGTAACGGGAAACCCAGGGAGGGAGAGAGCTGCCCACGGCGTCAGGGGCCCAGGCACTCACCCGGTCCAGGGTGGGTTCGGTGATAGGAACCACATAATTGGTACATGCCAGCCTCCGGGCATCCAGCAGTGGAAGAAGGCTCAAGACTGCAAGGGCCCAAGGCAGTGCCATCCTGAGACAAAGATGCACCAGAGTTAGGTGGTACTGGTGGCTGAAGACTGTGGTGACCTTTATAATGAGCTGTGCGCAGGACCTTGGGGACCTGCTGTGACACAACCAGGAAGCACTTGGGAAATGTCACACACAGAGTGGAATGTTCCTCCTGGCTGTTAAAAGCCAAGATGGATACCCTGTTCAGCATGGCTCTGTTGGTTGGGTGTTGTTCCACAAAGTGAAGAGTTGCCCGTTATATTCCCCGGTGAGGGAACATGCCTGCGTTGGGGGCCCAGTTGTAGGTAGTGGCGCACGGAAGAGGCAACCGGTCTACCTTTCTCTCACGCGTTGATGTTTCTCTCTCTCTCCCTCTCTTTCTCTGAGGGACCGTGTCATGAGGGTATGTTTGTGATACAGCCTCTCCTGTAAGTCAGCTCCGCATTCCACCCCTTGGTTCTCACAAAGGTGAGGAAGGAAAAGAGAGTGGTGGGAATCACTGAAAAATAATCCTCATGCCATTATAGTTTTAACCTAATTCGTAGGCCACAAGTTTCAACAACAAATATCAACACATATTAATATTTACATATTTTTGTGTATATGGTGTTGCCCAAGTCCTATCTGATACAGGATTAACGCTCCTAGAGGAACTACTGCAAAACGGAGTTATGCAGAAGGCATCCCAAGGTGTTCGTGGAGGCACTATTAACGCACTGGGTAAATTTTGTAGCACAATTTATTTTGTAGTTTTAAATCTTGCCCAAGCTACAATAATTGTGCTTGGAAAGTACACCATGGAATCTTGTGCATTTACAAGTGTATAATCAAAAAATTGTAAGCCGAATAATTTTTTTCAGAGACGTTAACGTAAGTTTCACAACATTTTGTAGATTACAATACACACAAAACGTTGTTTTCCACATTCACGTTTAGCAGTACAGAGCCATTTAGGAATTAGTAAATACATATAATGGCTATGATCATTGCTGAGATATTTAATACAACTTCCTTTGTACCAATCCATCAATTGCTTAAGAGGTGGGAGATGGAGTGTGCAACTACTGTAAAGGGATTGAAATCAACCCACGAACCTGAGCACATTTCTCTGCGCAAGGCTCCTGTCGTGAGCCCGCACAGTAAACACTTCTTAGCGAGTGCCACGGCAGTTCCTGCTGCAGAGAGTCCCTTACGGACTGTGCCTTTTCTAAAGTTTTTCATGGTGCTTTAGAGCCTCTCTCTGTTTGGAAATGTCATTACTTTTTCTTTCTAGTAAGAAATTCTGCCCATTCTGATTTGAAGCGTTAGGAATGTATGGGGAGTCTATCCAAGGGATGTTTCCTATCTATCTGGTCTTTCAGTGTTGGGGTAAATATCTATAACTTAATTCAAGCTTTTCATGCAATAGGATGGATGAGTTCGAGATGCTAATATTAATAATATTTTGTAGGAAATAGTACAAATGAAGATTAGTATACCAAAGTTTGCCATGATTTTGTGATGAAAACAGGTTAGTGTGTGGGTGTCTAAGCAGAGGGTCCACTCACCTTCACCGTTATTGTGTGTAAGGTTACGTCCGTGTGTTTCTACCAGGTCTAAATCAAAAAATGAAGGCTTGATAAACACTTTCTGATATTTGTGAGAGGTCTTTTTCATCAATGTAGTATCCACTCGGATGTAGAATGTCTCCTAAAATTGTGTAAAATGTATTTCCCGTAGTTACTGGTGCTGGCATTACTGGCTAAGCTATTCCTGAATCAATGTCTTGTGTGCTCAGGACGCGTGGTGTGCAGTCGCCCTCTGCAGAGCATCCCGATCGCTCTGATCTGTCCGCGAATACAGAAGCTTGGTCTAGTCCGTGTAGGACGAGCTTGGTCATTTACCAAAGGTGGTCGATTCTCTTATGCTTTCTGCTAGTGATTGTAGTGAGGGGCATAAACTTTCACATTTTAAATGGATTTGGTTGTTGAGTACTTCTGCCCTTAGGGTTAAGAGATTACCTTGCAGTATATCACACAGTTCTGTTGAGTCATCCCTCCGCTGTTTGTTTCAAGCCTTTACTGTAGTCCTGGCCCCGATGGATGGACTGTTTGTCTGATTTCTCTCCTCGCAGGCAGTATCATGCCGATTTCATCCTGAATTTCCTTAAAACGCTGATGATTTTTCTTTTCTGCTGAGAGTGGGTGTGACCTTAACGTTGGTGTTTCTCCTTCCTGTATTCCTGCCCAGCTAAAGTTTGCTGCTAGGCCTATTGCAAGTCCTCAGTGCAACAGCTTCCTTCCTGGTTGACTCAAGTTTGGTATTCCACTTAGCGAAGAAATTTGATATTTCAATTCTTGTATTGCTTTACATTGTGGTATGAGATTAGTAACCTTAAATTGTCCCTGTATTTTTTCTCTTACTTCTTGAAGTCCTCCCTTCAGGGGATATTGTTTAGTATGCGGAGCTCTGGAGGGTTTAGGCACCACACTTGGCTCCATTTTTACCTGTGCTAATTTTGCTTTCTGTAGTCGGAGGGTTTTGGATGGAATGAAATCACCTCACACAATTGGTAAATTATCCATTCCTATTATATTTTCAACAGTAGGTGTTGTATATCCTCTTACTTCTACAGGTTCTAAGTTATAGCGAAGAATAAAGAATTTAATAGCAAAGCAATGTGTACTTTTACCATCTAGTCCTTCTACATTAACAGGAAATCCTTTTTCTACTTTAAAATCTTCCTTAACTTAGATTGTTTGGGATGCCGTGTCTGTAAGGAATTCAGCTACCTTTTCCCGACTATTTACGAGGATAAGCTTACTGTAAGGCCTATTATCTAATATCTGTTGCCCCGGTCTAAGGCCGGGATTGACCCGGGTTCTTTGAAAAGAAGTCTTGAGCAGCTTTTCTGGCCTGTCCTTGGATCTGCTTCGTGTTGCTTTGCCTAGGCTTAAAATTCTGACCTGCATAATTGTTTCTGGTTATAAATGTATTCTGTCCTTTGTTTCTACCAGTAATCCCATTTTTCCTTTGAGGCCGAGGCTGGTAATTCCTACCTGGCTGTTGCCAGTTTCTATTTTGGGGTGGTTGCCATTTTTTGTTATTGTTCGCCCCTTGGCTTAAGTTCTGCCTGGGCGCATTATTCCACCTTGGGGGTCCCGATCTGTTTTTCTGTTTTTGGCATTGAAGGTGAATTTGGGTTGGCCATTCAGTTCAGATGATAACTTAAATATATTCAATATGTCCTCAGCCATCCTGGCATGAGCCATAGCCTGCATATGTGACATCTTTAGGCAGGTGGTGCTCCTTAAGAATTGCCTTTTTCACGCATAGTGCTGCTGGTACCTGTGAGGTCATAGTCATTCCTGTCCTGTCATAAATCAGAGAGAGCATTGCCATTCTTCTAGTGATATCAGTGGCCTGTGTGAGGTCTGTCCATTTCGCGCCATCTCCACCCGCTGCCATGTCCGCTGTGGGGAGTGCTGCCCTCTATACTCTTGCTGTCCGGTCCTGCAGCATGAGAATTTGATTTGCCCCTCTCTGTGTTAGCTCTGGTAATGCTGTGTTAACTGCATTTTGTTCTGAAATGCCTGGAATTGGCCTCACTTCTCTTCCTGTGAGTAAAATAGTATCGGCTCGTTTGTCCCAAATCATAGCCAGCCAATCTACATCGGTCATGTCCTTTTGCTGAAAATCTTCTCATTTTCTGCTTTTCCCATTGGTGTATTCTCAGCCTTCCTCTGTACTGTACTGTGGCCTTTCTTGTCCATGATTATAGTCTACTATTAGCTTTCCTTAAAACTACTGGTCTGGCAGCCTGTAAGTCCTCCAGTGGGTTGCCATATTCTCCATGATCCTTTGGATGAGGATCATCATCAAATTAACCTGAATGGTGTCAGATGACTTACTTCTTTGTATAATTCTGTGCACTACATTCTTGCCTTTATTCCTATTGGCACCTACGTGGGACAATGTCTTCAGAAGCAGTGCCGGCACTTCTTTGTTATCAGCTCTATCAATGAGCGGTTCCAAATTTCATGGAACAGTGAAGACTGTCCATACATCCTCAATGCTCTGTATGGACAGTTTCTTATGAACTTGCACCTCGGTCTCATAGCAGGGGTCTTCCACTGGTAGGACAGGGTTTGGCCTCCTCCTGAGAGTCACACCTTTTATAAGTTTCTGTCCAAAGGCTAACATTTTCACAAAATTGTGGTAGTTGCCTTATATAAATTTTAGTTATGCTAATTCAACCTGCCACCTCCACAAGTTTTGTCACAATGGAGCTTTCTTTCTTTAGCCTTATTACAGATCTGTTTCGTGAGCCAATCCCACATTGGTTGCTGCCAACCATGCCAATGTCATGAGCATATGTCTGTGATATAGCCTTTCCTATAAGTTGGCCCAGCAACAGCTCAGCTAGCCACCTTCTGGGCAGCCCAGCCCCAAGTAATAGACAAGAGTCAAACACTATAACTATGCTGTTCACTCGGCTTTTATTGAATGCAGGTCACTCAAAGTAGAATATTAACACACTTTAATATCCTACTCAGACTCTAACAATATAAGAGAAACATAAAATATACACCCAGCAATCAATGTGTTATAACGAACCCACGTCCCAGAGTCTCAGTCTGCAGGATGAGGAAACAGCACGGTAGGCAAGGGTGTCATCACCATCTTGTAAAGAAGGATCTCTGGGCCCAGGTGGGCATCAGGGCAGGCAAAGTCCTCAGTCCAGCAGGTCAGAGCCTCCGGCAGCTGATGTCAGGGGAGATCAGCGTGGCGTCGAGCAGCGTTCTGCTGTGTGGAGCTTAGTTGTCTCAGCAGTGGTCTGAAACCTGCCTCAGTTATACCTTGCAAGTGGTAGACTCCAACTTTCTGGGTCTTTTCAGTAAATATCTTGGCACCCCTTATGCCAAGTGGGCAATTTGCCCGGGAGCCTATGGGTGGTACATGGCTATTCTGCTTGACGCACCTGCTACCAAGTGTGGAATTTCCCCATCGGAACCCACCTGCGGGTGGTCCTGCTCTGCAGACACAGCTACTCTGACCCCGTGGGCAGATATGTGTTCTTGCCAGATGTGTTTACTCTGACTTAGGTAATTTTCCTCTTCAACCAAAGTGTCATGGCTGACTGACAGCCATTTCAGTTGACATGAGTGACTCCACTTGGCATTACATACTTTATGTGATCTTGATCAGACAAAGGCCATTTTATTGGTCCTGCTCTCCTCAAACCCAGTCATAAATAAAATGCTGAAGGCACCTTAGAGTGCTCCCAGGAGAGAATGCAGTCTAGCGGACGAGGAGTTGCGGAAGGGGTGTAAGGGTGTGGGTAGAGCAAATGTGGACTCCGTCCCACCTGAGTGTGGTAACAAGGGTGAAAGAACAAAGGTCCAGAAGGGCCCCAACCCAGTCCTGGAGGCAGGGACATTTCCAAAAAAAGGAGGCACAAAGGCAAACGTCTGTTTTCAGTAAGTGTGTCACCTGACTCGCCTCCCAACAGGTAAAACAGGAAGTTATTTCTGCGTTGTCTCTACCCTCTGCTGTCTGAACAGGCAGCTTGCCTCTCTTCCCCCCGGGGTGTCCCCCAGCCCGGAACAGCCCAGGGCGCAGCGGGCCTCGGGAGCTGCCCCGGGTCACATCTCTATCCTCACCGATAGGACTTACGGAACTACTAGGGTGTGCTTATCAGACTGCATTCTCGTTCATTTTATATATCTCCAATAATTTTTCATACTTCAGTGTACTCTGTAGTTACAATTTTAAAGCACACGTAACCTTTTATTCACGTCCTCGGTTAGCATTTACTTAATCATGTCCTGTCTATACTCCCAGAGGATTTTATTTTATTCTTTTCCTGCTTCATTGAGATATAATTGCCCATAGCATTTTAGATTGTGATGTTTTCCTCCGATGAGAGCTCTCAGGGAGTGACCAGATTGCTTTCTAAAATAACCGTACCGTTCCAGACAAAGAGGAGCATATGTCATGTGTAAGACTTCAGTGTTACTTAAAATAGGCAAAAACTAGAAGGAGTTCAACTGTCTGTCAGCGGGAAAATGGAAAAACGAATCGTAGCATTTTCACGCCACAACAGATTACTTAGCAATGAAAAGAAACGAACCACTGACACATGTAACAATGTGAATGAATCCTATAAACATTACCCTGAGCAAAGAAGGCCAGACTCGGTAAAGCGTATGCCATATACTCCGCAGGGGTTCCGAATGAGCCTCCTCAAGATGTGCCATTCAGGAGATTATTCTGAGGCGGCAGCAACCAAGGCCCAGAAGTGAGAGGAACCTTTGACTTCCCCCACTGACTGCCTGCAAGGGTTTCAGAGCAAGGACCTGCTCCAGGAGGGGAGCTATCGCCCTGGACAGCTACAGTTATCTAAGGGGAAGTGGGGACCAAGGCAAGAGCAGGGTTTGGTCTTTCTGCTGTCCAAGTAACAGCTCTGGCCTAACCAGTGTGCCTCTTGCAGCTGAACGGCAGACAGTGAGTGTGACAGAGTAAGAAGTAGGGATCTGGTCTCTGCCTCTGGTTCCTGGCAGGCTTGTCCTAAAAGCCTGGGAATCTTCACCCTGATAAGTATCTTTTTGTATGCGAATGAGATGACTGGTGTCTGGGGACTCCTAAGTTATCTCAGGATGGGGGCTGGTTACCAGGGGAACCGACCAAATGATCGTAGGGTAGAACTTACACCCCCACCCCTGCCTTCTGGGGAGGGATCTGGGGCATGAGATTGACTTGGTCTCTACAGATGGCTAATAATGTAGACATTCATGCTCACATAAGGAAGCCTTCATCAACATTCTAAAAGATGAAGAGAAAGGATTTGATAAAATTCAGCACCCATGTATGATTAAAAATTCTCAGCAAAGTGGGAACAGAGGGAATGTAAATATATATAATAAAGGCCATATATGAGTAATCCACTGCGAGCATCATACTCAACGGGCAAAAACTCTAAGGGTTCCCGTCAGGATCAGGAATGAGACAGGGAGGTCCGCTTTCACGTCTCTCATTCAGCATAGTTCTGGGGGTACTAGCAATAGCAATCAGACAAGAAGATGAAGGAAAAGGCGTGCAAATTGGAATGGAAGAAGTAAAACTGTCTTTATTTGCAGATGACATGATATTGTACATAAAGAACCCTAAAGATTCCACCAAGCAATACTAGAGCTGATCAACGAATTCAGCAAACGAGCAGGACAGAAAATCCATACCCAGAAAATATTGCATTTTTATATGCCAACAATGGACTATGATAAAGGGAAATTGAGAAAACTATCCACTCACTATTGCTCCAAAAAGAATAAAATATCTCAGAATAAAGCTAACCAAGGATGTAAAAGACCTGCACTCAGAAAATTATAAGACACTGAGGAAAGAAATTGAAGAAGATACAAATAAGTGGAAACGCAAACTGTGTTCATAGATAGAGAGAATGAACATCATCAGAAAGTCCCTGCTACTCAAAGCAATCTATAGATTCAACACAATCCTTATCAAGACCCAATGACTTATTGCACAGGGCTATAACAAGTATTTCAAAATTTATATGGAACCACAAAGTGCCCAGGAATACCAACAGCAATCCTGAGAAAGAAGGACAAGGTTGGAAGAATATTGCTACCTAATATCAAACTACACTCTAAGGCCAAAGAAATGAAAACAGCATGGTACTGGTATAAAACAGACACATAGATGAATGGAATGAAATGGGAGCCCAAAAATGGACTGACAACTTTAAAGTCAAATAATATTTAATGGAGGAAGCAAGCACATGCAATGGGCTAAAAAAGTTTATGCAATAAATGGTGTCGGGGATTTCCTGACCAAGAGAGTGGCATAGGGAAATGCAGCTACCTCCTCACACAGACACATCAAAATTACAACTAAAGTATAGAACAACCATCACTCGGAATCAACAGACATCGATTGAATGAATGTCCGACAACCAGGAAATTAAAGAAGCCATGTTCATTCAGACTGGGGGGAGGCACAGAGATGCAGAGACGGGGAGGTGGGGAAAGGGCGGGTCCCACACCCATGTGCAGTGGTTTAAGTCCAGGAGGGATATCTCAAGAGTAAGGGGTGGTAGCCCCACGCCAGGCCTCCCAGCCCAGGGTTCCAGTGTCCAGGATTCCCAAGCGGTTCCTCTCAAAGGGCCCACACACAGACGTACTCAGACTCGCTCCCTCTGAACTCCAGCACGGGGGCAGCAGTGAAGGGGCACCAGTGGCATACAGCGAGGACGTGAAGTGTCTGGCATCAGGGTGACACCTGGGAGACAGCTTTCTCCCAGACAGAATTCCGAGCAGAGGCCATTGTTCCTTTTCTGTGCCCTCCACCCACAGAGCAGGCTGGCTGGAGCCATATCGGAGACTACCTCAACCGGGCTCACACTCCGTGGCCCACCCCGGTGTTTCCCTGAGGGTCTGCCCCACCCAGCTGCAGGGCCCACCCAAGCTCTTAACAGCGGCTTTTCCACATGACTGCCTTTGTCTTGGCTCACGCTTCAGATGTTCCTAGAGCCTCTCCAACAGGCAAGAGCCAGCCCTGGCTGGCCCGAGCCTCAGTACCTCTTGCTAAGTGGCCCCCGGCCTGGATCTAGTAGCATTAGCCTTGGCTCACAAGCTGGCTTCGCCTGGGTTCTGAGAGCCCAGCACAAGTAGCAGCGGCCTGCGGATCGCTCTGCCGCTCACGCTGGGTGGCCCCAGGCAGAATGCCGGTAGTGGCTGATGTTGGTCTGCACCACCCAGGAAACCCCGGAACCTGTGCACCCAGCGGACAGCTACAGACCGCGTCAGAGCACCACCGACCAACCACCTCTGTAAGCGACACAGTCAGCGGGCGGACTCAGTGGGCTCCAGACCCTCTTGAAGAAAGTCCAGAGCCGAGGAGTGCATCCCTGCGCAGCTATCATTAATAAATGATCACCCAAGTGCTGGTAATGATGTGGAGAAAGGGGAAGCCTTTTGCACTATTGGTGGGAATGCAGATTGTTGTCCCCACTGTGGAAAACAGTATGGAGACCTTGAAAAATTAACGACGGCACTGCCTTTTGACATAGTGATCCCACCTGGGAATACATCGGCGGAAACCCCAAATACTAATTTGCAAGAACATAAGCACCCCTATGTTTATTGCAGTGTTATTTAAAAATGCCAGGATAAGGAAGCAGCCCAAGTGTGCATCAGTGGATGAGTGCATAGAACAATGAAGGGATATTTACACATTGGAATACTACTTCACTCATGAACACAAAGAGAATTTTACCCATGTGACAGCATGGATGGATCTGGAGAACCGTAGGCTAAGTGGTATAAGCCAGCCAAAGGAAGACAAATACCTCGATTTCACTCCTATGTGCAATCTAATGAACAAACTGAATTAATAAGCAAAATGGGGTCATACTCATACACAGAGAGCAGGATGACAGCTATGGGGGGCGGGTGAGGCGGTACGGGGATTGAACAAGGATGAAAAAGGACTCAGGCCGTGGACAACAGCGTGGTGATGGCAAGGATGGGGGAGGGTGGGTTAACAGGGAATAAAGGGTATTGGGGGGGAAATGGAGTAAAAACGAGGGTGTGATCACGTTGAAAGTAAAACAGATGTGGAGATTTCCTGTAGCTTCTGAGTCTCTGGGTCCACACTCTTCAGGGTGCCAAGAGGCTGTCCCATGGATGTCAGGATGGAAAAGGGGAGCAACCCGGTGGGGGCCCAGGGCAGTGGCTCCAGTTTAGAGCAAAGGACGCTGAAGCTTGGGCCCCGGAGCCGGCTCTTTGGAGATTGTCCGCGTGTGAGCCATGGGACTCAGCGTCGGGCCCCTGGGTAACACACCTGTTGCTCGATGTGGCTTAGGGCACTTTGGATTTTCTGAACAACTCAGCTCCAACTTTTGTGCCACTTGAGCAGCGCTCCTTCCCTCACAGGACATAAATCGTGAAGGCCCCGTGTGAGGAAGAAGGCTGGGCTTTTCCTGCTGGACTCCTGGCTTCAGGGGCTCAGTTCACTTTATTCTACTCAGTGGACCCGCCTCCGACAGGGCCCCATCTCCAGGGCTCAGAACGCATGAGCAAGAGGGCTGGTTTCTGGGGGCAAACTTCATTCCCCGGTGTCGTATCCTCTTGTGGATGTTGGGTGCCCAGAGGCTGCCATGAGGACACTTCAGGGAGACACCCAACCCCCCTGACCTAGGTCCCTCGGTCTCCCCTGATCTGCCCCTGCCCTGGCCCGGGCCCCACCTCTTACCAGGGTCAGCTGCATCCACGGACTCCCCTTGCCTACAGTCAGGCCCTCCCAACTCGCCTCCCTCGATGGCCAGGCGAGGTCTGCAGAGAGGCCCTTCATGCCTGGCCACACCTGCCTCAGGCCCCCCTGTCCCTTAGCCACCTGAGCTCTCCTTTGGGTCCTATCTGGTGGTCCTCCCGGGCTCAGTTCTGGGCAGCCTCAACATGAAAGATTGGGAGAATGAGTGAAGGAGCTTATGTGACCAAGTACTTATTCCAAAGCAGAAGCTTTATTGATGCCACAGAGGGAAAGAACTGAGGTACAAATGTTGGAAGGGGGGCTCAGGACAGACCCCCGACGTCTCCGACGTCCTTATCCAATACTGTGTCTCTCTCGGTCTCGCCTTTGGCCTTCCTCTCCTCCTCATGTTGTTTCTCCAGCGTCTTACAGAGATCCTATTGGGGAGTGGGAAAAGAAGAAAACGCCATGATGGGGGGAGGGCAGGGGGCTCCTGGGGGGAACTGTGAGGTCCCCTCTGGACTGTGGCAGAAGCATGAGGATGGCTCTAGTCCGGTCTCTGACACTTCCGTTGGGTGACCTTGGGGAAGTCATTTCTCTCCCTGAGCCTCGGCTGATTCAGCCCTGGAATGGGGGCTCAAAGCCTTAAGAACAACTGGAATTTACAGAGCACTTACGACCTGCTAAGCCCTTATGTGGATCTGGATTTCTCACCACCGTTTTGCAGAAGATGCGGCTGAGGCTCTTAGTGGCCGTGTGGCCTGACCGAGGTCCCCTGGCCCGTAGGTGGGCAGAGCAGGCTGTGGGCCAGGGAACCCCCCTCCAGGGCCGATGTTCATAGGCCCTTTCCCGGGGTCCCCAGGAGCAAGGGGACAGTCTGTTTCACCCTTGGTCATGGGAGATAACCTCGTGGCAAGCAGATGGGGACATTTTTATTTGAATAATGCTGAAAGGATGCCATGTACTTCCAACAAAGTGTGAGCGGCTCATCAGCTCTGGGAGTTCAAATATGGTTGCGTAAAACAAGACCAAGTAAAGCCTTCCACTTAACACAGGTTTACAGGAAAGTAATGAGACCGTTACTCAGGTAATGCTCAGTTACAGCAAAAATCGGGCTGGTGGTCCTGGGCTTGCTGCCTGCAGTCAGATGACCCTGGGCACCACAATCATACCCGCCCTCCATTGCGTGGTTGAGAGGCCGGCATGGTGGCAGGGCCTTGCGACAATCTTTCCCTTCATGTGTCTCTTTCCCCAGCCGGCACCACCAGTCCTTGGCCATGCTGCCGCCCTCCTCTTAGCCTTCTCTATCCTCCCCCCTGCTCCACCCGCCTTCCCTGTTTCCCCAGACTCATCCCTTCTGGGCTCTGGTCCTCCCTCTTTCCACGGGCCTCTCTGAAGCTCAGCAGTCTCTGCAGTGAGGTGGGTGCTTAAAAGCAGGTTCTCCTTCCTTGCTGTACAGCCCTGGTTGGAGCTTTCTCTCTCTGGACCTCTGGGCTGCCCAAGGCAGGAGCACCCTCGCGTGAGCACAGCCGAGTCTGCCTTGCACTCACCTTTTTATCATCAGCATACAGAACTTCTGACTTGTTCATGCCTCTGCACCTGAGGTCCTCATAGAACTGGTTCATTTGCTCCGGGGTCACCTCTGGCTTGTCAGCTGCAGGAGGGACCACGGGGACTGGTAAGGATGTGCAGAGGGCTGGTGACAGGCCAGTGAAAGCTGGGGGTAGGGGCACAAGCCCCAGGAGTTGGTGCTCATGGGTGAAGCCTGGATGAGAGTTTGGAGCGTACTTACCAAAGAAGGATATCCCGATTTTCTCTGGGTCATCTGGGAAGGCAACAAGCATGTAGATCCTGTGATCCTTTGGCAACATCAGTCGGCTAAACTGTTCTGTTTCATTCTCTGGAAGAGAAAGCCTCTGGGTGAGACCATGGGAACAGCACAATGGTTCCCTACTCACAGGTGAGGAAACTGGGTGTGCCCAGGGCCACACAGCAATCGGCAGGGGCCAGGGGTCTACCTGGGCCACGTGTCCTTCTCTCCGACCGCGCACCAGGCCCCACACTGAACACTGACGTGTGTGGAGTCAGAGGAGCTTTGCATGAACTGTGGCTCTCAGAGTCTTTCTGCCCATTTTACAGATGAGGGACATGAGGTTCAGAGAGGAGCCTCAGGGCTCCTCTTTGGTGTTGGTTCAATTCCATTGGCGCCTCCTTGTTCCCACCCTGTGCCCCCACGGCAGTGATGGTGGAGACATGGGCAAAGTCACTTCCTGCCCAGCGAACAGGCTGCCACCGTTAGCTCCCAGAGGACAGAGAGGGGTTGAAGGGGGACAGTCCTGGAGCTGACTGGGGGGCCTAACCCAATTCTCGTCGCGAGCTGTGTGACCTCGTAGGAAGTAGTGGACATCTCTGTTTCTCCATCTTCTCATCTGATCACTGTAATGTCCTCCCAGGGTTGCTTAAGAGTATCAAGTGGGTTAATTCACATAAAGCACTTTGTACGGTGCCTGGAGCATAGAAGGAGCTCAGAAATGTTGGCCATATTTACTGATTACTTCGGTGCGCAGGCACCGGGCCAACACAGATATGAGAGTGGGCTTCTCCCATGTCTTCTCTGCCCAAAGCCCCCATATGCCCACCTCCCTTGGGCTTCTCCCCCCACCACCTCCCCCTTCCACACAGCAGCCCTCCCCCCGAGGGCTCACCGTATTTAACTAGGGTCCCATTTTCCCGATAGATTGTCAGGTTGCTGGATTCATAGGTGCAGTTGTCCCCACTAGGCCAGACAGAAGTGAGGAGACAATCAGTAAGACAGTCAGGGAGAAGTAGACAGTGCAGCCACTGAGCAGCAGGAGTCGAATGGCAAGTCGAGTCAGACCCCCATGCGTTTCATGCAGGAGAAGGCTAAGGCCAGGAAGAGGGAGGGGCTTGCTCAAGGTCTCTGGGGTACCTGGAGCTCAAGCCAGGAGCTGGGGCTGGGCCTGGGCTGAGCTGGCCAGTGAGGGTCTTACATGGTTATGTATTCTCTGAGCAGTACCGTGTCCTCCGTGTGGTTGGGTGTCATGTAAAAGAAGGCGGTCTTTATCTTGCTAGCTAGCTCCTTATACGCTGGGTACCGGTAAGCTGAAGCAATATAAAACCACCGGCCAGAGATCTGGGGAAAGCCAGAGGCAAGTGATGGAGGTTGGGAAGAAGCCGGACCAGATCTCTCCATTTTGCAAAACAGGAGACTGAGGGCCCCAGGACGGAGTGCACATGCAGGAGCGGGCATGCAGGAGCTCACTCCAAGAAGCAGCATCACCGCCACCCCCGGCGGCCCCTCTGAGGGACTTTGCAATGAGGATTCCAGGTGTGGAGGCAGCGGAACGCAAAGCCTTTGGAGGCTGACCGGATTGCCTCCCCCAGACCCGGGCGAGAAAAGGGCAGCATCAGGAGAGGGGGCTAATGACAAGCCAGCAGGGGAACGGGAAGGGAGGGAGAGAGCTGCCCACGGCGTCAGGGGCCCAGGCACTCACCCGGTCCAGGGCGGCTTTGGTGATAGGCACCGTGTGATTGGTACACACCGGGCTCCCAGCATCCAGCAGTGGAAGAAGGCTCAAGACTGCAAGGGCCCAAGGCAGTGCCATGCTGAGACAAAGATGCGCCAGACTTAGGTGGTACTGGTGGCTGAAGTCTGCGGTGACCTTTATAATGAGCTGTGTGCGGGACGCTGGGAATCCACTGTGACACAATCCGGAAGTGCTTCCGAAATGCCACACCCAGAACATTCCCTCCTGGCTGTCCAGAGCCAAGGTGGATGCCCTGGCCAGCTTGGCTCTGTTTGTCGGCCATCCTCCTGCAAAACAAAAGGTCATTGGTTGCCTTCCGGTCAGGGCACATCATGGGTTGCTGGCCGGCTCCCAGTTAGGACGAGTGACAGAGGCAACCCGTTGAACTCCCTCTCACGCACTGATGTTTCTCTCCATTTCCCTCTCTTTCTCTGAGGGACGCAGACATAAATCAAACATTTCAGGCAGGTTGGAGGGTTCTCAGGCCAGCACTGGGTGGAGGGTCCTTGGGGTGAAGAATGACTGTAGGGGTGTGGGTAGGGCAAACGTGGACTCCGTCCCACCTGAGTGTGGTAACAAGGGTGAAAGAACAAAGGTCCAGCAGGGCTCCAACCCAGGCCTGGAGGCAAGGACATTTCCAAAAAAGGGAGGCACAAAGGCAAACGTCTGTTTTCAGTAAGTGTGTCACCTGACTCGCCTCCCAGCAGGTAAAACAGGAAGTTATTTCTGCGTTGTCTCTACCCTCTGCTGTCTGAACAGGCAGCTTGCCTCTCTTCCCCCCGGGGTGTCCCCCAGCCCGGAACAGCCCAGCGCGCAGCGGGCCTCGGGAGCTGCCCCGGGTCACATCTCTATCCTCACCGATAGGACTTACGGAACTACTAGGGTGTGCTTATCAGACTGCATTCTCGTTCATTTTATATATCTCCAATAATTTTTCATACTTCAGTGTACTCTGTAGTTACAATTTTAAAGCACACGTAACCTTTTATTCACGTCCTCGGTTAGCATTTATTTAATCATGTCCTGTCTATACTCCCAGAAGATTTTATTTTATTCTTTTCCAGCTTCGTTGAGATATAATTGCCCATAGCATTTTAGATTGTGATGTTTTCCTCCGATGAGAGCTCTCAGGGAGTGACCAGATTGCTTTCTAAAATAACCGTACCGTTCCAGACAAAGAGGAGCATATGTCATGTGTAAGACTTCAGTGTTACTTAAAATAGGCAAAAACTAGAAGGAGTTCAACTGTCTGTCAGCGGGAAAATGGAAAAACGAATCGTAGCATTTTCACGCCACAACAGATTACTTAGCAATGAAAAGAAACGAACCACTGACACATGTAACAATGTGAATGAATCCTATAAACATTACCCTGAGCAAAGAAGGCCAGACTCGGTAAAGCGTATGCCATATACTCCGCAGGGGTTCCGAATGAGCCTCCTCAAGATGTGCCATTCAGGAGATTATTCTGAGGCGGCAGCAACCAAGGCCCAGAAGTGAGAGGAACCTTTGACTTCCCCCACTGACTGCCTGCAAGGGTTTCAGAGCAAGGACCTGCTCCAGGAGGGGAGCTATCGCCCTGGACAGCTACAGTTATCTAAGGGGAAGTGGGGACCAAGGCAAGAGCAGGGTTTGGTCTTTCTGCTGTCCAAGTAACAGCTCTGGCCTAACCAGTGTGCCTCTTGCAGCTGAACGGCAGACAGTGAGTGTGACAGAGTAAGAAGTAGGGATCTGGTCTCTGCCTCTGGTTCCTGGCAGGCTTGTCCTAAAAGCCTGGGAATCTTCACCCTGATAAGTATCTTTTTGTATGCGAATGAGATGACTGGTGTCTGGGGACTCCTAAGTTATCTCAGGATGGGGGCTGGTTACCAGGGGAACCGACCAAATGATCATAGGGTAGAACTTACACCCCCACCCCTGCCTTCTGGGGAGGGATCTGGGGCATGAGATTGACTTGGTCTCTACTGATGGCCAATAATGGAGTCCATCATGACCACATAGGGAAGCTTTCATAAAACTCCTATGTGATAGGGAGTGTAGAGCGTCCAGGTTGGGGAACATGAGAAGGTGCTGGCTAGGTGGCCCGCTCACAGAAGGCATGGGAGTCTCTGCCCCTAACACAGGCTTTGCTCTATGCATCTCCTCTATCTGGCTGTTCCTGAGTTAGATCCTTTTCTAATAAACTGCTAATCTAGTAGGCAAAGTATTTTTCCTGAGTTCTGTGAGCTGTTCTTGCCAACTGCCAAGCTCAAAGGCAAGTTGGGTCAGAAGTACAGGTGACAACCTGGACTTGGGATTGTCCTCTGAGTGTAGACAGTCCTGTGAGACTGAGCCCTTAACTTGTGGATATGATTCCAACTCCAGTTAGAGTGAGAAAAGCATTGACTTGTTAGGACACCCTAATGACACCCGGAGAGTCGACTCGTTTGTTGTACAAGAACACTCACAACTGGTTGCCAGAGTATTGTGAGAGGAGAGAAATAAGATTTTTCCCTTAAGTGAGTAAGCGGAGTGCCTCTCCTCGGAAGGACTGAGTTGCCCTCAGCATCCTCACTGGCCAGGCTGCCCCTTGTGGGCCTCACTCTCTTCCCAAAGGCTACTCAAATAGTTCCTTCCAGGGCACCCAGCACCCACCTTGACACAGGACAATTTTCTCTGTCTTCCGTAATTTCAAAGACTCTCTCGTACCTCCATGGACTGAGCTTCTGAGCAGCCCTGTATTGTCTGCCCCTTCACCTGGCCCTGGCACAACCTCAAGAGAAGTTTCACAGGAAAGAAAGAGACAGAAGAACCATTAGGGTAGTTAAAATGGTGCTGAAGTGTTTTCCTGAAAATCACTGGCTAGCTAGCTGTGTGACCTTGGGCAAGTACTGAACTTCTCTGTGCCTCTATTTTCCTACCTGGAACATGGGGATAATAATAGTGGGTACTTGTTGGATTGTTTGGAGGATTAAATCAGTTCACTTTGTCAGTGCTTGTTAAATGAAACAAATTTGCTCCTAAGTGTCTGCCCCTTTATAGTAATTATCACCGTCAGTTTAATGACAAGCTGGGGTGGGGAGGAAAGAAAGACAGGTTCCTGCACGCCGTAACTGCTCCAGTGATCGCAGGTTACATCTCACTTCTAAAGATATCAGAATGCAAAACTATGGCTGTAGTAGGAGCAAGGAAATAGGATATTTCCCCCCATTAGAGAGATGAGGAAAGAGATGGCCCAGCGAGGAAGGGAGGCACGGTGAAGAGGCGAGGTTTAGACAACCAGGGAAATGAGCCCATTTGAGAGCATTCATTCTCTGAGAAAGCCACTTGATCTATCCTTCGTCAGACCCGGGCTGAGCTCTGAGTCCATGAGTACTTTGTGGTCTCCCGCCTGAGCAGCCACAAAAGTACATTGGCAGAGCCAATGTAATTCGCAAACTCTGCGAATTAGGAAGTTTGAGTTTGGTTGAGGAAATACCCCAAAAGAAGGTTTGCTACAGTTCAGATCCTGTTCCGTGGTTTTGGGCAACTTAGGTAACCTCTGTGGACTTCAGCTCCCCCATCCGAAGAGCCAGGGTCGGTCTCAGAGGGTTATGCACGGGCTGCGAGCATATGACATGAACACACTCCGGGTGCACAGGCAGCGTGCACGAAATGCAGCTGCTCTCATTTTGAATGGTGCTGCCATTGGGTTGAACCCTAAGATGCCGTGGGTTTTATAGGTCAAAAAGCAGTTGACTATCATTTTTTCCACTCCCTTTACCATGCTATTATGAAACGATAGCCCTGTCTGTGATTGGCAAGGAGGGAAGGGCACAGTATCCCCATGTTGCAGAGGGGGACACTGAGGCTCAGCGACGGGCAATGACATGCCCAAGGCCGTGTTTGGTTACGCGGCCGGGACGGGATTCAGCTGCCAGGCTCTTCCCTTGTTGCCTGCTGCTCCTTTACTCTCCCAGCGCCAGGCAGCTGGGCATTGTGGGATGTGGCTGCCCATGGCTGGAACTTGATTCACTGTGGACAGAGCAAACACAGGCTGGCCTGGACTGTCCCGGAGTCGACAGGCCTGGGACGTCCAGCCTGGCTGTTTCCTGGCCCTGGGTTGGGCAACAGGAGATGGGAAACTGCAGGCGCTGCCCACCCAGGAAAAGCTGCCTCCTGTCCCCGGCAACCTCCTACTTGCGCCTGCTGGGAATGAGCTGGCATTTGGTGGCGAGGTCCCGGGAGGCCCTCCTGGAATTCGGACCAGCTGAGAGCGCACGTCACAGTTTTAACACAGCCCCTCCCCTCTTTTCTCTCTGGCCCTTCTGCCTGGTCCTGTCTTCCCCTCCCGTGTCTTCAGAGCCACACACATGCTGCTGACGGTTCTGGAGCTCTGGCAATGGCTAGGACCTCTTTCCCGTCCTCCCAGCCCAGCCGGCTGCCTCCTGGACAGCTCCGCTCCAGAGCCCCATTGTCACCCAGCCGACTTGGCCCACCCAAAGCCTGCCTTCCTGTGCAAGCCCGTGGCTTGTCCTGTTTCTAGCCCAGTACCCCAGGCCTTCCTACACCCTGACGAACCATTTGAACTCCTTACGCTTCCCCGCGTACGCAGTGATACCTTTACTACCAGGCCTTGTCAGGTATGTTCTCTCTCCCCTCAGTTGGGTGCCCAGATACTTAATTAAACTGCTTGAGATAAACATCGGCCTTTTCTTGCCCTCAGACATGAGTCGAAACATCAGTTCGCTCTGGGTCTCAAGCCCGCCAGCCTGCAGCCTAGAACGATATCAGGTCTCCTTGGTCTCCAGCTTGCCAACTCATTTGGTAGATCTTGAATCTTGCGACCGTCGTACTCATATGTGCCAATTGCTTATAAGAAAGTCCTACACACACACACACACACACACACGGTTCTGTTTTTCTGGAGACCCTGCTTCATATCGTGTCACCTCTTGACGATCCTCCCCCTGTTGAGGTTGCATCAGCTGTGCCCCTTTTTGATCCCCCTGCTCCCTCACACCTGGCCTCCTAACCCTTAATCACACAAGTTCCAACCCCTTTCTCCCCCTACACCTGACTCGGAGGCCCTAGGACTCGAGGCCAGATCCATCTCGGTTACTGCAGTGCCCACACATGGCTCAACACGCAGGCGGTACTACTGATAAATGAGGGAGGAGGAAATGAAGACACGAGCAATCATTTAACTAGCCCGAGTGCCTTCAGTGTGCTCTAGTCTGGCTGCAGCAGGGAGCAAGATACAAGTCCTGCCCTCAGGGAGCTTCCTACGGGAAACAACTTTAAAGTGACTGCACTTTCTCTCTGTAGAATGGGAAGCATGATCGAACAGCTGCATATTAAAGTGACTGAACTGTCTGCACATCGGGAGGTGTGATCAAACAGGTGGGTGTTAAAGTGAATGGACTTTCCCTCTGCACATTGGTAAGGGTGACCAAACAGCTGGGTATAAAAGTGACTCAATGGACCCTCTGAAATTCGAGAAGTGTGATTGAACAGCTGGGTACATTCCTTGAGGTTCACAGTCCATAGGGAATGGGCCATTCTGCCTGTTTTATTTCTGATTAATTCTTAGTCAAATAAATTTAAAAAAACCATTCTTATCTCTTTTCCGATTTTTCCCCCAAGTCAGAAAACCATTTTTCTGATTTAGGACACAGGGCAAGGCAGTGATGTTTGGGATCTGAGCAGGCACTCAAATCTCCAGGGAGGCTTTCAGATGGCTGGCCCCACCTTCAGGATTAATGATTCTTTAGGATTGTGAACGTGCTAAGGATGTGCATTTATAACCATTTCCAAGCCTCACAGGAGTGTCTGTTGGAGAGGACCACAGACACCTAGAACATACACAAACCCACCCACCTGGGAATCAGCCCTGGAATGGCTTTATTTCCTTTTGGGTAGCTGGGGAAGTAACGGAAAGCAGGCCGAGAGCAGAGCAAGCGGCATTGTATCCTCTCAGACTCTTCTCATGTACAAGTGTCACTGTTCAATGACCTGGGTTGCAGCACCCTGGCGAATACCTAAGGCTCTGCCCCACCTAATGTAACAGGTACACCCAGCCAAAGAAACATGGCCCAAATGAAAGGGCAGATCAAAGCTCCAAAAATAGAACTAAGCAATGAATTGATAGCCAACCTATCAGATGCACAGTTCAAAACACTGGTAATCTGGATGCTCAGTGAATTGGCTGAGTATGGTTGCATAATGGAGGAAAAAGTGAAGGCTACGCGAAGTGAAATAAAGAAAAATATGCAGGGAACCAACAGTAAAGGGAAAGAAACCGGGACTCCATTCAATGACTGGGAGCAGAAGGAAGAGATAAACATTCAACCAGAACAGAATGAGAAACAAGAATTCAAAAAAATGAAGAGAGGCTTAGGAACTTCTTGGACAACTTAAATTTTCCAACCTCCGAATCATAGGGGTGCCAGAAGACAAGGAAGAAGAGCAAGAAATTGAAAACGCCTTTGAACAAATAATGAAGGAGAACTCCCCTGATCTGGCCAAGAAAATAGACTTCCAGGAGAACCAGGAAGCTCAAAGATTCCCAAAGAAGTGAACCCATGGAAGCACACACCAAGGCACATGATAATTACATTACTCAAGATTTAAGATAAGGAGAGAATCTTAAAAGCAGCAAGAGAAAACACGACAGTTGTCCACAAAGGAGTTCCCCTAAGAGTATGAGCAGATGTCTCAGAAGCAACCTTGCAGGTGAGAAGGGGCTGTCAAGTATTCAAAGTCGTGAAAGACAAGGACCTACATCCAAGATTACTCTATCCAGCAAGGCTGTCCTTCAGAATGGACGGGCAGACAAAATGTTTCCCAGATGAGGTCAAGTTAAAGGAGTTCATCAGCACCAAGCCCTAATTATATGAAATGTTAAAGAGACTTATCATAGAAAAACTATGAACAAGAAAATGTCAACAAACTCACAAATATCCCCAACTGAACCTATTTAAAAAAACAAAACTAAGCAAACAACTAGAACAGGAACAGAGTCATAGAAATGGAAATCAGAGGGGAGTGGCAGGGGGAAGAATGGGGTGAAACACGGAATAAGCAGCATAAACACCAGGTACTGAATCAACAGGGGGAGGTTAAGAATATTACAGGAAATGGAAAAGCCAAAGAACTTATATATATACGAACCAGGGACATGAAATCTGTCCATGGGCAGATTGGAACAGAGTAGGGAGCCCAAAAGTGAACCTTTATAGTCAAATATTTGATGGAGGAAGCAAGCACATGCAATGGACTAAAAATAGTTTATGCAATAAATGGTGTTAGGGGACTCCTGATCAAGAAGTCAGGATAGGTAAATCCAGCTACCTCCTCACACAGCCACATCAAAAGTACAACTAAATTATAGAACAACCATCACTAAGAACCATCAGAAATCAGGTTGAATGGACAACCAGGGAATTAAAGAAGCCATGTTCATCTAGACTGGTAGGAGGCACAGAGATGCCGAAATGGGGAGATGAGGAGAGCGCGGGTCCCACATGATGTGTGGTGGTTTAAACTCAGGAGAGATAACTTGAGAGTAAGGGACCCACACCAAGCCTCACAATCCAGGGTTCCAGTGCCAGGGACACAAGTCTCCATAATGGCTGCTTGAAAAACCAGGGGGGATTGTCAGTGGAAGAAATTGCTGAATTCCCAAGCAGTTCCTCTCAAAGGGCCCACACACAGACGTACTCAGACTCGCTCCCTCTGAACTCCAGCACGGGGGCAGCAGTGAAAGGGCACCAGTGGCGTACGGCGAGGACGTGAAGTGTCTGGCATCAGGGTGACACCTGGGAGACAGCTTTCTCCCAGACAGAATTCCGAGCAGAGGCCATTGTTCCTTTTCTGTGCCCTCCACCCACAGAGCAGGCTGGCTGGAGCCATATCGGAGACTACCTCAACCTGGCTCACACTCCGTGGCCCACCCCGGTGTTTCCCTGAGGGTCTGCCCCACCCAGCTGCAGGGCCCACCCAAGCTCTTAACAGCGGCTTTTCCACGTGACTGCCTTGTCTTGGCTCACGCTTCAGATGTTCCTAGAGCCTCTCCAACAGGCAAGAGCCAGCCCTGGCTGGCCCGAGCCTCAGTACCTCTTGCTAAGTGGCCCCCGGCCTGGATCTAGTAGCATTAGCCTTGGCTCACAAGCTGGCTTCGCCTGGGTTCTGAGAGCCCAGCACAAGTAGCAGCGGCCTGCGGATCGCTCTGCCGCTCACGCTGGGTGGCCCCAGGCAGAATGCCGGTAGTGGCTGATGTTGGCCTGCACCACCCAGGAAACCCCGGAACCTGTGCACCCAGCAGACAGCTACAGACCGCGTCAGAGCACCACCGACCAACCACCTCTGTAAGCGACACAGTCAGCGGGCGGACTCAGTGGGCTCCAGACCCTCTTGAAGAAAGTCCAGAGCCGAGGAGTGCATCCCTGCGCAGCTATCATTAATAAATGATCACCCAAGTGCTGGTAATGATGTGGAGAAAGGGGAAGCCTTTTGCACTATTGGTGGGAATGCAGATTGTTGTCCCCACTGTGGAAAACAGTATGGAGACCTCGAAAAATTAACGACGGCACTACCTTTTGACACAGTGATCCCACCTGGGAATACATCGGCGGAAACCCCAAATACTAATTTGCAAGAACATAAGCACCCCTATGTTTATTGCAGTGTTATTTAAAAATGCCAGGATAAGGAAGCAGCCCAAGTGTGCATCAGTGGATGAGTGCATAGAACGACGAAGGGATATTTACACATTGGAATACTACTTCACTCATGAACACAAAGAGAATTTTACCCATGTGACAGCATGGATGGATCTGGAGAACCGTAGGCTAAGTGGTATAAGCCAGCCAAAGGAAGACAAATACCTCGATTTCACTCCTATGTGCAATCTAATGAACAAACTGAATTAATAAGCAAAATGGGGTCATACTCATACACAGAGAGCAGGATGACAGCTATGGGGGCGGGTGAGGCGGTACGGGGATTGAACAAGGATGAAAAAGGACTCAGGCCGTGGACAACAGCGTGGTGATGGCAAGGATGGGGGAGGGTGGGTTAACAGGGAATAAAGGGTATTGGGGGGGAAATGGAGTAAAAACGAGGGTGTGATCACGTTGAAAGTAAAACAGATGTGGAGATTTCCTGTAGCTTCTGAGTCTCTGGGTCCACACTCTTCAGGGTGCCAAGAGGCTGTCCCATGGATGTCAGGATGGAAAAGGGGAGCAACCCGGTGGGGGCCCAGGGCAGTGGCTCCAGTTTAGAGCAAAGGACGCTGAAGCTTGGGCCCCGGAGCCGGCTCTTTGGAGGGTGTCCGCGTGTGAGCCATGGGACTCAGCGTCGGGCCCCTGGGTAACACACCTGTTGCTCGATGTGGCTTAGGGCACTTTGGATTTTCTGAACAACTCAGCTCCAACTTTTGTGCCACTTGAGCGGCGCTCCTTCCCTCACAGGACATAAATCGTGAAGGCCCCGTGTGAGGAAGAAGGCTGGGCTTTTCCTGCTGGACTCCTGGCTTCAGGGGCTCAGTTCACTTTATTCTACTCAGTGGACCCGCCTCCGACAGGGCCCCATCTCCAGGGCTCAGAACGCATGAGCAACAGGGCTGGTTTCTGGGGGCAAACTTCATTCCCCGGTGTCGTATCCTCTTGTGGATGTTGGGTGCCCAGAGGCTGCCATGAGGACACTTCAGGGAGACACCCAACCCCCCTGACCTAGGTCCCTCGGTCTCCCCTGATCTGCCCCTGCCCTGGCCCGGGCCCCACCTCTTACCAGGGTCAGCTGCATCCACGGACTCCCCTTGCCTACAGTCAGGCCCTCCCAACTCGCCTCCCTCGATGGCCAGGCGAGGTCTGCAGAGAGGCCCTTCATGCCTGGCCACACCTGCCTCAGGCCCCCCCTGTCCCTTAGCCACCTGAGCTCTCCTTTGGGTCCTATCTGGTGGTCCTCCCGGGCTCAGTTCTGGGCAGCCTCAACATGAATGATTGGGAGAATGAGTGAAGGAGCTTATGTGACCAAGTACTTATTCCAAAGCAGAAGCTTTATTGATGCCACAGAGGGAAAGAACTGAGGTACAAATGTTGGAAGGGGGGCTCAGGACAGACCCCCGACGTCTCCGACGTCCTTATCCAATACTGTGTCTTTCTCGGTCTTCTCGCCTTTGGCCTTCCTCTCCTCCTCATGTTGTTTCTCCAGCGTCTTACAGAGATCCTATTGGGGAGTGGGAAAAGAAGAAAACGCCATGATGGGGGGAGGGCAGGGGGCTCCTGGGGGGAACTGTGAGGTCCCCTCTGGACTGCGGCAGAAGCATGAGGATGGCTCTAGTCCGGTCTCTGACACTTCCGTTGGGTGACCTTGGGGAAGTCATTTCTCTCCCTGAGCCTCGGCTGATTCAGCCCTGGAATGGGGGCTCAAAGCCTTAAGAACAACTGGAATTTACAGAGCACTTACGACCTGCTAAGCCCTTATGTGGATCTGGATTTCTCACCACCGTTTTGCAGAAGATGCGGCTGAGGCTCTTAGTGGCCGTGTGGCCTGACCGAGGTCCCCTGGCCCGTAGGTGGGCAGAGCAGGCTGTGGGCCAGGGAACCCCCCTCCAGGGCCGATGTTCATAGGCCCTTTCCCGGGGTCCCCAGGAGCGAGGGGACAGTCTGTTTCACCCTTGGTCATGGGAGATAACCTCGTGGCAAGCAGATGGGGACATTTTTATTTGAATAATGCTGAAAGGATGCCATGTACTTCCAACAAAGTGTGAGCGGCTCATCAGCTCTGGGAGTTCAAATATGGTTGCGTAAAACAAGACCAAGTAAAGCCTTCCACTTAACACAGGTTTACAGGAAAGTAATGAGACCGTTACTCAGGTAATGCTCAGTTACAGCAAAAATCGGGCTGGTGGTCCTGGGCTTGCTGCCTGCAGTCAGATGACCCTGGGCACCAAAATCATACCCGCCCTCCATTGCGTGGTTGAGAGGCCGGCATGGTGGCAGGGCCTTGCGACAATCTTTCCCTTCATGTGTCTTTCCCAAGCTGGCACCACCAGTCCTTGGCCATGCTGTCGCCCTCCTCTTAGCCTTCTCAATCCTCCCCCCTGCTCCACCCGCCTTCCCTCTTTCCCCAGAGACGTCCCTTCTGGGCTCTTGTCCCCCCTCCCACCATGGGCCTCTCTGAAGCTCAGCTCTCTCTGCAGTGAGGTGTGCGTAAAGCAGGATCTCCTTCCTCGCTGTGCACCCTTGCTGGAGCTTTCTCTCTCTGGACCTCTGAGCTGCCCAAGGCAGGAGCACCCTCGCGTGAGCACCGCTCAGTTTTCCTTGCACTTACCTTTTTATCATCGCCATACACGACGTCTGACTTCTTCATACCTCTGCACCTGAGGTCCCTATAGAACTGATTCTTTTGCCTCACTGTCACCTTTGGCTTGATTGCTGCAGAAAGAGTAAGAGGACTTTCAGGATATCAAGGGCCCTGGTAGCAGGTCAGGGACAGGTAGGGGTCTGTGGTGCCTGCCCCAGGAGTGGGTGCTCCTGGGTGAAGTCTGGGTAGAATTTGGGGAGATACTTACCATAGAAGAATAGCCCAGTTTTCTGGGGGTCGTCTGGATAAGCAAAAAGCATGAAGGTCCTGCGATCCTTGGGTAGCATCAAGTAGCCAAAGTGTCCTATGCCATTCTCTGGAAGACAAAGCTCTTGGGTGAGACCATGGGAACAGCACAATGGTTCCCAACTCAGAGGTGAGGAACAGGGTGTGCCCAGGGCCACACAGCAATCAGCGGGGGCCAGGGGTCTACCTTGGCCATGTGTCCTTCTCTCCGACCGTGCACCAGGCCCCACACTGAACACTGACGTGTGTGGAGTCAGAAGAGCCTCGCGTGAACTGTGGTTGTCAGAGCCTTTCTGCCCATTTTACAGATGAGGGACATGAGGTTCAGAGAGGAGCCTCAGGGCTCCTCTTTGGTGTTGGTTCAATTCCATTGGCGCCTCCTTGTTCCCACCCTGTGCCCCCACGGCAGTGATGGTGGAGACATGGGCAAAGTCTCTTCCTGCCCAGCAAACAGGCTGCCACCATTAGCTCCCAGAGGACAGAGAGGGGTTGAAAGGGGGACAGTCCTGGAGCTGACTGGGGGCCCTAACCCAATTCTCGTCACGAACTGTGTGACCTCGTAGGAACTAGTGGACATCTCTGTTTCTCCATCTTCTCATCTGATCACTGTAATGTCCTCCCAGGGTTGCTTAAGAGTATCAAGTGGGTTAATTCACATCAAGCACTTCAAAGAGTGCCTGGAGCATAGAAAGTACTCAGAAATGTTGGCCGTTTAACTGATTATTCCAGTGTGCAAGCACCAGACCCACACAAATATAAGAATGGGCTTCCCCCATGTTTTCTATGCCCAAAACCCCCATGTCCCCTCCCTTGGGCTGCTCCCCCAACCAACCCCCTCTTCCACACAGCAGCCCTCCCCCTGAGGGCTCACCAGGTATAAGCTGGGTCCCATTTTCCCGATGGATCCTCAGAACACGGGAAGTATAGAGGCACTGGTCTCCACTAAAGCCAGACGGAAGAGGGGAGACAAACTATTAGACAGTTGAGTAGAATTAGACAGTCTTAGTCACAGAGGAGCAAGTGTCAAGTGGTAATTAGACCAAGACCCCAACCTGTTCCATGCATGAGAAGGCTGAAGCCAGGAAGGGGGAGGGGCTTTCTCAAGGTCTTTGGGGTACCAGGAGTTAAATCCAGGAGCTGGGGCTGGGCCTGGGGCTGGGCCTGGGGCTGGGTTGGCCAGTGAAGGTCTTACATGGTTGCGTATTCTCTGAGCAGTACCGTGTCCTCTGTGTCGCCTGGTGTCACGTAAAAGAAGGCGGTCTTGATATTCCTAGTTGCCAACTTATACTCGGGGGAACGGAAAGCCGAAGCAATATAATACCACTTGCCGGAGTACTGGGGAAAAGCCAGGAGCAGGTGATGGAGGCTGGGAGGAGACCAGAGCAGATCTCTTCACTTCGCAAATTGGGAGACTGAGGGCCCCAGGAAGGAGCGGGCATGCAGGAGCTCACTCCAAATTCAGGAATCACCCCCCACCCCTGGCGGCCCCTTGGAGGGACTTTGCAATGAGGCTTCCAAGTTTAGAGGCAGGGGAACGCAAAGCCACTGGAGGCTGACTGGATTGCCACCCCCGGAGCCGGGAGAGAAAAGGGCAGCATCAGGGAAGAGGCTGATCACAAGTCAGCAGGGGAACTAGAAACCCAAGGAGGGAGAGAGCTGCCCAGGAGATTTAGGTACACGGGCCCTCACCTGGTCAAGGGTGGCTTTGGTGATAGACACCCTGTAATCGGTACATGCCAGCCTCCGAGCATCCAGCAGTGGAAGAAGGCTCAAGACTGCAAGGGCCCAAGGCAGTGCCATCCTGAGACAAAGATGCACCAGAGTTAGGTGGTACTGATGGCTGAAGACTGTGGTGACCTTTATAATGAGCTGTGCGCAGGACCTTGGGGACCTGCTGTGACACAACCAGGAAGCACTTGGGAAATGTCACACACAGAGTGGAATGTTCCTCCTGGCTGTTAAAAGCCAAGATGGATACCCTGTTCAGCATGGCTCTGTTGGTTGGGTGTCGTTCCACAAAGTGAAGAGTTGCCCGTTGTATTCCCCGGTGAGGGAACATGCCTGCGTTGGGGGCCCAGTTGTAGGTAGTGGCGCACGGAAGAGGCAACCGGTCCACCTTTCTCTCACGCGTTGATGTTTCTCTCTCTCTCCCTCTCTTTCTCTGAGGGACTGTGTCGTGAGCATATGTTCATGATACAGCCTCTCCTATAAGTCAGCTGAGCAAGTGCTCAGTAGCTGCCTGCTGAGTGGCCCGGCACCAGGGATTCGGCCGGAGCGCGCACTACGGTATTCACTCAGCATTTATTGAATGCAGGTTCACTCAAAGTAGAACATCAGCATACGTCAATATCCTACTCCCACTCTACCTACCCTAGAGTAATACAAAACACACGCATAGCAATCAATGGGAGATAAGAAACCCAAGTCCCAGAGGCTAATAAGTCTGCAGTTTCAGGAGCTCGCACAGTGGGCAAGGGAGTTGTGACCATCTTGCAAGGAAGGATCTCTGGAGCCAGGTGGCAGCAGGGTGGGCAGAGTCCTCAGTCCAGCAGGGCAGACACTTCAGTGGCCCATGCGAAGGGAGATCAGCGTGGCGTGGAGCAGCATTCTGCTGTGTGGAGCTCGGTTGTCTCAGCAGTGGCCTGGAACCTGCCTCAGTCATAGCTTGCAAGTGGTGTGCTCCGCCCTTCTGGGCCTTTTCAATAAATGTCTTGCCTTCCCTGATGACATGGCCCAGGAGCCTATGGGTGGTACACGGCTGCTCTGCTTGACACCCCTGCTGGCAAGTGTGGAATTTCCCCATCGGAGACCATCTGCGGGTGGTCCCGCTCTGCGGGCGAGGCCACTCTGACCCCGTGGGCAGATATGTCTCCTTGCCAGACGTCTTTACTCGGACTTAGGTAATTTTCCTCTTGAACCGAAGTGTCGTGGCTGACCGACAGCCATTTCAGTTGACCTGAGCAACTCCACTTGGCGTTACATACATGACGCTATCCCGATCGGACCAATGCCATTTTTTGGTCCTGCTCTCTGCATTCCACCCCTTGGTTCTCACAATGGTGAGGAAGGAAAAGAGAGTGGTAGGAATCACTGAAAAATAATCCTCATGCCATTATAGTTTTAACCTAATTCGTAGGCCACAAGTTTCAACAACAAATATTAACACATATTAATGTTTACATATTTTTGTGTATATGGTGTTGCCAAAGTCCTATCTGATACAGGATTAACGCTCCTAGAGGAACTACTGCAAAACGGAGTTATGCAGAAGGCATCCCAAGGTGTTCGTGGAGGCACTATTAACGCACTGGGTAAATTTTGTAGCACAATTTATTTTGTAGTTTTAAATCTTGCCCAAGCTACAATAATTGTGCTTGGAAAGTACACCGTGAAATCTTGAGCATTTACAAGTGTATAATCAAAAAATTGTAAGCCGAATAATTTTTTTCGGAGACGTTAACGTAAGTTTCACATTTTGTAGATTACAATACACACAAAACGTTGTTTTCCACTTTCACGTGATTGTAGTGAGGGGCATAAACTTTCACATTTTAAATGGATTTGGTTGTTGAGTACTTCTGCCCTTAGGGTTAAGAGATTACCTTGCAGTATATCACACAGTTCTGTTGAGTCATCCCTCCTCTGTTTGTTTCAAGCCTTTACTGTAGTCCTGGCCCCGATGGATGGACTGTTTGTCTGATTTCTCTCCTCGCAGGCGGTATCATGCTGATTTCATCCTGAATTTCTTTAAAACGCTGATAATTTTTCTTTTCTGCTGAGAGTGGGTGTGACCTTAACGTTGGTGTTTCTCCTTCCTGTATTCCTGCCCAGCTAAAGTTTGCTGCTAGGCCTATTGCAAGTCCTCAGTGCAACAGCTTCCTTCCTGGTTGACTCAAGTTTGGTATTCCACTTAGCGAAGAAATTTGATATTTCAATTCTTGTATTGCTTTACATTGTGGTATGAGATTAGTAACCTTAAATTGTCCCTGTATTTTTTCTCTTACTTCTTGAAGTCCTCCCTTCAGGGGATATTGTTTAGTATGCGGAGCTCTGGAGGGTTTAGGCACCACACTTGGCTCCATTTTTACCTGTGCTAATTTTGCTTTCTGTAGTCGGAGGGTTTTGGATGGAATGAAATCTCCTCACACAATTGGTAAATTACCCATTCCTGTTATATTTTCAACAGTAGGTGTTGTATATCCTCTTACTTCTACAGGTTCTAAGTTATAGCGAAGAATAAAGAATTTAATAGCAAAGCAATGTGTACTTTTACCATCTAGTCCTTCTACATTAACAGGAAATCCTTTTTCTACTTTAAAATCTTCCTTAACTTAGATTGTTTGGGATGCCGTGTCTGTAAGGAATTCAGCTACCTTTTCCCGACTATTTACGAGGATAAGCTTACTGTAAGGCCTATTATCTAATATCTGTTGCCCCGGTCTAAGGCCGGGATTGACCCGGGTTCTTTGAAAAGAAGTCTTGAGCAGCTTTTCTGGCCTGTCCTTGGATCTGCTTCGTGTTGCTTTGCCTAGGCTTAAAATTCTGACCTGCATAATTGTTTCTGGTTATAAATGTATTCTGTCCTTTGTTTCTACCAGTAATCCCATTTTTCCTTTGAGGCCGAGGCTGGTAATTCCTACCTGGCTGTTGCCAGTTTCTATTTTGGGGTGGTTGCCATTTTTTGTTATTGTTCGCCCCTTGGCTTAAGTTCTGCCTGGGCGCATTATTCCACCTTGGGGGTCCCGATCTGTTTTTCTGTTTTTGGCATTGAAGGTGAATTTGGGTTGGCCATTTAGTGCAGATGACAGTCAGGAGCCGGCTGCAGAGACTGTATCCTGTATGCAGAACACACATCTTGCCAGTGGTGGGCCAGCTGAACGGTATGACCCTGAGCAGCACAGTGCACAGGTCCAGGACTGCACTCCCACTCTTGCGCTGCGAGCAGCACACAGAGGCTGGGGGTAGCACATGGAGCAGCAGGCTGGGAATGTTCGTCAGCTCGGGGGGCACTAGCTGCCTTGTGTGCTGGGGCTCTTTGAGGGAGCCCCTTGCATGACCAGTATGAGTAATCTGGTAGCGCGCACCGGCCACAGGAGAGAGAAGAACAGCGCGAAGTGATGGCAATGCTAGAACCCACAAGCATCTGAGACAAAGAGGGAGAAAGCCTGGAGTGGGAGAGATGAAGAGCCATACGTAGCAGCCTTGAGCTACAGATTAAGAATGATGGGGAAGTGCTGGGCATGGCTTTGGGTTTCAATCTTTCTGGGAACAAGGGGATTTCTGTATTTGTGCAGAAGAGAATGGCTTGGACCAGGGGGACCCCAGATCCTCCAAATCAGGCAAACTTATCATAAAAATATCTTTCCTTCCTCCACTATTTCTGTGTTATGCTTGTGCATGGCAACAGGCAGCCAGACCCCAGGCTGCTTGGCTAGAGGCCATCATCCAAAATTACTGCCGTATTTAGAAAAAGATGTAAATACAGAGACACAAATAGAGAATGTCGGGTGGCTATGGAGCAGGAATTGAGATGCTGACCTGCCAGCCAAGGAATGTCTGGGGACACTAGGTGCTGGCTGAGGTAAAGAACCTCCCCCAGAGGTATCAGAGGGATGGCAGCCCTGCCAGTACTTTAATTTCAAACTTCTAGCCTCCAGAACTGGGAAAGAATGCATTTCTGTTACTTTTAAGTCACCAGTTCTGGGATACTGTTAGAGCGGCCCAAGAAACCAAGACTTTCTCACTTTTAGACCCACCGTTCCCCACTGTGGCGTCACGTCTCTGACGTGAACCACTCCCTGTCAGCCAATTAATGCTGGGTCCACAGCCTGAGGGTCTCCTGTCTCTTCTGATGTCATGCCAAGCTCAGGGACATATGGTGGACAAGTGACCAAGCAACCGGCCTGTTGCTGTCTACCCTGAAGACCCCTTATGAGGAGTCCTCTTTCCAGCACAGGCCCCGCGAGCTCAGTCTCAGTGTTTTCCAAACAGAAGGGCCCCGGTCATCAAGTGAAGTTACTTCCCAGGGCACTGGCCCCTGACGGAAGTGTTGGGATGAAGGCCACCTCTGTCCAGATGCAATCTCTGGGAGCCTCCTGCACTAGTCCACCTCCAGCTAATCATATGTATTTTATATGTGAATGGACAGATAGTTTCTTTAAAAATAATGTTTATTTATTTATTTTTAGAGAGCGGGGATGGGGGAGAGAAAGAGAGAGAAACATCAATGTGTGGTTGCCTCTCATGCACCCCCAACTGGGGACCCGGCCCACAACCCAGGTGTGTGCCCGGACTGGGAATCAAACCAGAGACCCTTTGGTTGGCAGGCCAGCACTTTATGAGCTGAGCCACACCAGCCAGGGCTAGACAGATAGTTTTTAAGTGAGGAATTTTCCTGGGCTTGGATCCTCCTTAGGAAGCCTGATAAGAAGGGATGGGGCCCGGGTCTCTGGTGCAAACCTATCCACCTGCCTGTGTCCCACCCTTGGGAGTAACCATCTCTGTAGAGACATGGCTGAGGACCTTTCCCCTGAGGTAGACAGTGGGACACTTTGGGACCACTGGGATATCTTAGAATGCCAGCCCCTGGGATGACTTCCCCCCAGCTTCTCTGTGGTTGGATCAGTGTTTCCCATGGGCCTGCTGGGATGGAGATACCTCAGGAAGACCTACGAGACAGAAAATCAACAAGAAGACAGCAGCCTTGAACAACACACTAAATCCTATGGATTTAATTGATATCTTCAGATCATTTCACCCAAAAGAAAGAGAATATACATATTTTTTTCAATGTTTATTGTTTAGAGAGAGGGAAAAGGAGGGAGAAGTAGAGGGAGAGCAACATCGATATATGAGAGAGAAACATCTATTGGTTTCTCCCTCTCCCCCATGGAGGTCTCCCATGCCCCCAATTGGGGATCTTCCCCACAAACCAGGCATGTAACCTGACTGGGAATCAATGTGGCCACCTTTTGGTTTGCAAGTGGGCACTCAATCCATTGAGTCACACCAGCCAGGACACAATATACAGTCTTAACAAGTGCACATGGAACATTTCCTAAAATAGACTGCGTGATAAGACACAAAACAAGTCTTAATAAATTTAAGAAGATGAAATCATATCAAGCATCTTCTTGGACCATAATGCTATGAAACTAGAAATCAGTACTAGAAGAAAGAAACTTCCGGCCAAGATAATGGTGTAGGTAGATACACTTTGCCTCCTTGCACAAGCAAAAGAAGGACAGCAACAAATTTAAAAACAGAAAATAACCAGAATGGCTAGAAAATCAAACTGTATGGAAGTCCCACAACCAAGGAGCTAAAGAAGAAACATTCATCCAGACTGGTAGGAAGGCGGAGACAAGCAGCCAAGGCAGAGAGGACATGTGGCAAGGTGGTACCTGGAGGACCAGGTGAGTGAGGTGGCAGCTGGTGGACTGGGTGGTCCCACATTTGCATGCGGATTAGCAGGAGGAACAGCTGGGGAACGAGATAGACCATGAAACCCAGGGTTCCAGTGTGGGAAAAAGAAAACCTCAAAACCACTGGTTGTAAAAACTTGTGGGGGTTGCCGAAGTTAGAGAAACTTTCAGCCTCACAGGAGAGTCTGTTGGAGAGGACCACAGGCACCTAGAACATACACAAGCCCACCTACCTGGGAACCAGCACTAGAAGGACCTGATTTCCTTGTGGGTAGCTGGAGGAGTGACTGAAAGCCACCCAAGAGCCGAGTAAGTGGCATTGTTCCCTCTTGGACCCCTCCCACATACACAGTATCACAATGCAGTGACCTGGGATACCGCCCTCTGGTGAATACTTAAGGCTCTGCCCCACCCAACGTAACAGGTGTGCTCAGACAAAGACATATGGCCCAAATGAAAGAGCAGATCAAAGCTCCAAAAATAGAACTAAGCAATGAATTGATAGCCAACCTACCTGATGCACAGTTCAAAACACTGGTAATCTGGATGCTCAGTGAATTGGTTGAGTATGGTCACATAATGGGGGAAAAAGTGAAGGCTATGCAAAGTGAAATAAAGAAAAATATGCAGGGAACCAACAGTAAAGGGAAAGAAACCGGGACTCCAATCAATGACTGGGAGCAGAAGGAAGAGATAAACATTCAACCAGAACAGAATGAGAAACAAGAATTTGAAAAAATGAAGAGAGGCTTAGGAACTTCTTGGACAACTTAAATTTTCCAACATCTGAATCACGGGGGTGCCAGAAGGCGAAGAGGAAGAGCAAGAAATTGAGAACTCCTTTGAACAAATAATGAAGGAGAACTCCCCCGATCTGGCCAAGGAAATAGACTTCCAGGAGATCCAGGAAGCTCAGAGAGTCCTAAAGAAGTTGGACCCAAGGAAGCACACACCAAGGCACATGATAATTACATTACTCAAGATTAAAGATAAGGAGAGAATCTTAAAACCCTCTATCCTTTCCCACTTTGGCTTTGTCCATGGACTCTATACATGTTCCTTGATTTGACCCTTCCCCTTCTTTTCCCTGTTATCCCCTCCCACCTTCCCTCTTGTTACTGTCTGTTTTTCCTTTCAGTGTTGCTGGTTATATTTTTCTTGTTTGTTTGTTTTGTTGATTAGGTTCCACTTCTAGGTGAGACCATATGGCTTTCACCACTTGGCTTATTTTGCTTAGCATAATGCTCTTCAGTTCTATCCATGCTGTTGTGAAGGGTAGTAGCTCTTTCTTTCTGCTGTGTAGTACTCTGTTGTGTAAATGCACCATAGTTTGTTGATCCACTCATTTACTGTTGGGCACTTAGGTTTCTTCCAACACTTGGCTATTCTAAATTGTGCTGCTATGAACACCGGGGTGCATAGATTCTTTTGAATTGGTGTTTGGGGATTCTTAGGGTATAATCCCAGCAGTGGAATTGCTGGGTCACAAGGCAGTTCCATTTTCAGCCTTTTGAGGAAACTCTAAACTGTTTTCCGTATGGCTGCACCAATCTGCATTCCCACCAACAGTATACTAGGGTTCCCTTTTCTCCAGAACCTGGCCGCACTTGCTGTTTGTTGATTTGTTTATGATGGCTATTCTGACCATCGCGAAGTGGTATCTCATTGTGGTTTTAATTTGCATTTCTCTGCTGGCTAGTGATGTTGAGCATCTTTTCACATATCTCTGGGCCATGTGTGTTTCCTACTTGGAGAAGTGTCTGTTCAGGTCCTTTGTCCATTTTTTAGTTGGATTGTTTGTCTTCCTAGAGTAGAGTTGTGTGAGTTTTTTATGTATTTTGGAGATCAAACTCTTGTACAAGGTTTCATTGGCAAATATATTTTCCCATATGGTTGGTTCCCTTTTCATTTTCCTGACGTTTTCTTTAGCCATGCAGAAGCTTCTTATTTTGATGAACATGACACCAGCACAGAAATAATCAAGTAGATCAATGAAATAAAAAGAGCATTCTAGAAACAAACATATATATCTAACAATATAATATATGTTGAAATTTATACTTCAAATCAATGGGGAAAATAAGGCTTATTCAACAAATAAAGTGCATGGACCATTGTTACTTGAAATAAAAAAATAGAGAGAGCCCTATTTCATTCATTATACAAAAAAATATTCAGGTGAGTTAAAAATCAATATGTAAAATGTAAGGAGTTTTAAGAGAAAATACAAAATAATATTTTTCTTACCCTGAAGTAAAATATTCAAACCTAGAAGCTATAAAGTAAAATATTGACAATATGACTACATTAAACATTTAAGACTATACAGTAATATACATATAAAAAATAAAGGAAAAGTAATAGGTAAGAAAAGTATTTGCCACACATCTTATAAAGGGTTGCTACTTTTTGTTTTCTTTTAGGGAAAAAGTTCTACAGACATTTAATCAAAAAAATGGATAAAGAATACCAAAAAGTCATTTAAACCATTTTTAAAAGTAATAGACATGGGCAAGAAATGTACAAAAACAGGTTTAGTTTCAACAAATAATAAAGTAACAATTAAAATCACACATCATTGTCACAATTATATTGATAAGTATTAAAAATATTGGTAATATCAAGCATTGGTGATTGTGAAAGGAACTGTGTATTCATAGACTCTTTTTCTTCATCTTAAAGCAGTTTCTTTAGCATATTTTGTAATGCTGGTTTGGTGGAGGTGTATTCTTTTAGCCTTCTTTTGTCTGGAAAACTCCTTATTTCATCTTCTATTTTAATTGAGAGCCTTGCTGGGTAGAGCAGTCTTGGTTGCAGGCCTTTGCTTGTCATGACTTGGAATACGTCTTGCCATTCCCTTCTGGCTTGTAGTGTTTCTATTGAGAAGTCAGCTGCTAGCCATATCCGGGCTCCCTTGTATGTTACTACATGTTTCTCCCTTGCTGTCTTTAGGATTCTCTGTTTGTCTTTGATATTTGCCATTTTAATGATGATGTGTCTTGGAGTAGGCCTCATTGGATTCCTCTTGAATGGAACCCTCTGAGCTTCCTGGACTTGAATGACTTTTTCTCTCCTCAAATTAGGGGAGTTTTCCATCATTACTTTTTCAAACAGATTCTCTATCCCTTCCTCCTCTTCTTCTCCTGGTATACCTATTAGACAGATATTATTATGTTTCAGGTTGTCCTGCATTTCCCTAATTGCCTCTTTATTATTTTTGAGTATTTTTTCATTTTCTTGCTCTTTCTGGAAGCTTTTTTCTACCTTGTCCTTCAGCTCACTGATTTGATCCTCTACTTCATCTAGCCTGCTTTTGATTCTTTCTACTGTGTTCTTCAATTTAGAAATTGCATTCTTCATTTCCTCTTGCCTCTTATTGATCGATTGCATGTCCTTTTTCATGCTGATGTAGTTTGCAGTAAGTTCCTCATAGGTTCCCTGTAGTTTTTTTGTAATTCTCTCTGAGCTCATTGAGCTTCCTTAGAACCATTGTTTTGGACTCAATATCTGAGAGTTTACTTGTCTCTATTTCTTTTAGTTCTCTTTCTGGGGATTCCTGCTTTCCCTTCGATTGGGGGGTGTTTCTCTGTCTTCCCATTATTTAGGAGACTCTTCTTTTTTTCTTCTGCTTCTTAAATTGATCTGTCTTGATTTCCTGACTTTGTGGTGTGAACTTCTATGGTAGGAGACTGCTGTTTTTTCTTTCTGGATCTGCCTCTGATGATGTCACATGTTGACCCTGTCTGACCTTAGGCAGTCTGTTCAAGACTTCAAGGAATCTACTGTCTGTGGCTGCCTCCTTCAGTTGTTAATCTAGTCACTCTGTACTCAGCAGTCAGGCTTAGGCACCACAGGGTGGGGGAGAGTCCCTCCTGGGGAGGGTGCTATTGTGTCCTCTCACGCTGGTGCCACTCATGGGAGTGATCTGTTGAGCAAGATGGCTGCTGCTGTATGGGGAATGAGTCAGCACTGGGATCCTGCCAGCTACTCTCTCAGTTATCTCCCCAGAGCTTCCTTCCCTAGTCTCTCCTCAGGCGTTTCTAGCCCACTCTGCCCCTGCCTTTCCTGGAGACCAGGGTAAGTAGCTGCAAATAAAAATTTATGCATTGGCCCTTTAAAAGGCTCTTTGCATCTCCAGCTGCCCATCTCTGGCAGAGAGAAATCCTGCCACTTTTCACAGCTGGTTGTTATCTGTGTACTTTTTGGGCTCTGGTGCTATAGGCTGGAGATTCCCACTTATGGTTTAGACCTCGCTCTTCTCAGGGGGATCCAACTGGCTGTTTCAATATCCCTCTGGTGCTGCCGTCTCTGGGCTCCCTGCCCGTCTTCTCAAGTCTCTACCACAATCCTTACCAGTTAGGTGGTGCTAAAGCTGATTCTTCTGTCTGTCTGAGGTTATAAGGCTCCTCTCTCATTATTATTCTGTTATATGTTCCAGGTGATTTCTCCACAGTTTAGTTGTAATTCCAGATTGCTCCTGGGAAGAGGTCAGTGTGACTTCCATTTACTCCTCCACCATCTTGAAGTCCACAAGGCTATCCTTTAGAATGGAAAGGCAGATAAAGTGCTTCCCAGATAAGGTAAAGTTAAAGGAGTTCATCATCACCAAGCCCTCATTATATGAAATGTTAAAGGGACTTATCAAACCTAAGCAAACAACTAGAACAGGAGCAGAATCATAGAAATGGAGATCAGAGGGGAGGGGCAGAGGGAAGAATAGGAGAAAAGGTACAGGGAATAAGCAACATAATTGGTAGGTACAAAATAGACAGGGGGAGGTTAAGAATAGTATAGGAAATGGAGAAGCAAAAGAACTTATATGTATGACCCATGGCCATGAACTAAGAGGGGGGGAATGCTGTGGGGAGAGGTGGTGGAGGGGAATAAAAGGGAGAAAAAATGGCACAACTGTAATAGCATAATCAATAAAATATATATTAAGAAATACTAAAAGGAAGCTGAAAAATACACAAAGACATGGGAGCTAAATAACATGCTATTAAACAATGAATCGGTCCACAATGAGATCAAAGAAGAAATCAAAAGATACCTTGAAACAAATAAAGATGAGTACACAACACCCCAAAATCTGCTGTTCCCAGTGAGGGCAGTCCAAAGTGGAAAAATTACAGCATTACACGCCTATGTCATGAAACAAGAAAAAGCTTAAACAATCTAACTTTACACTTACAGGAACTTGAAAAAGAACAACAGACAAAATCCAAACTGACTAGAAGAGAAGATAACAGATCAGAGAAGAAATCAATGAAATAGAGTTGAAAAAAATTATACAAAAGGTCAATGAATCCAAGAGCTGCTTCTTTGAAAAAATAAATAAGATGGACACACTTTTAATCAGACTTTTCAAGAAAAAGAGAGAGCACCCAAATAAATAAAATCAGACATGAAAGAGGGGAAGTAACAACTGACACCAAAAAAATACGAAGAGTGGTAAGAAAATATTATAAACAACTCTATGTCAATAAATTGGACAAACTCAATGAAATGAATAAATTCCTAGAAATATACAATCTTCCTAAACTAAACTAGGAAGAATCAGAGAATCTCAAAGCCAGATCACACCTAGTAAAATTGAAGTAGTAATAAAAAAACTCCCAGCAAACAAAAGGCCTATACCAGATACCTTCACTGGTGAATTTTACCAGATATTGCGTGAAGAACTAACACCCATCCTCTCAAACTATTTCATAAAACTCAGCATGGGGGAAGGCTTCCAAATTCATTCTAGGAAGCCAGCATTATCCTAATTCCAAAACCAGGTAAAGACACTACAAAGAAAGAAACTTGTAGGCATACACAGTAAAATCCTCAACAAAATATTAGCAAACAGAATACAGCAACACATCAAGAAGATCATATTCCATGATCAAGTAGCATTATTCCAGGAATACAAGGTTCTACGACATTTGCAAATCAATACATGTGGTATACCACGTAAACAAAATGAAGGAGAAAAACCACCTGATCATTTCAACAGATGGAGAGAAAGCATTTGATAAAATACAGCACCCATGTATGATTAAAAACTCAGCAAAGTGGGAACAGAGGGAATGTAAATACATATAATAAAGGCCATATATAAGTAATCCACTGCCAGCATCATACCCAATGGGCAAAAACTCTAAGGGTTCCCGTCAGGATCAGGAATGAGACAGGGAGGTCCGCTTTCACGTCTCTCATTCAGCATAGTTCTGGGGGTACTAGCAATAGCAATCAGACAAGAAGATGAAGGAAAAGGCATGCAAATTGGAATGGAAGAAGTAAAACTGTCTTTATTTGCAGATGACATGATATTGTACATAAAGAACCCTAAAGATTCCACCAAGCAATACTAGAGCTGATCAACGAATTCAGCAAACGAGCAGGACAGAAAATCCATACCCAGAAAATATTGCATTTTTATATGCCAACAATGGACTATGATAAAGGGAAATTGAGAAAACTATCCACTCACTATTGCTCCAAAAAGAATAAAATATCTCAGAATAAAGCTAACCAAGGATGTAAAAGACCTGCACTCAGAAAATTATAAGACACTGAGGAAAGAAATTGAAGAAGATACAAATAAGTGGAAACGCTTACTGTGTTCATAGATAGAGAGAATGAACATCATCAGGAAGTCCCTGCTACCCAAAGCAATCTATAGATTCAACACAATCCTTATCAAGACCCAATGACTTATTGCACAGGGCTAGAACAAATATTTCAAAATTTATATGGAACCACAAAGTGCCCAGGAATACCAACAGCAATCCTGAGAAAGAAGGACAAGGTTGGAAGAATCATGCTACCTAATATCAAACTACACTCTAAGGCCAAAGAAATGAAAACAGCATGGTACTGGTATAAAACAGACACATAGATGAATGGAATGAAATGGGAGCCCAAAAATGGACCGACAACTTTATAGTCAAATAATATTTAATGGAGGAAGCAAGCACATGCAATGGGCTAAAAAAGTTTATGCAATAAATGGTGTTGGGGATTTCCTGACCAAGAGAGTGGCATAGGGAAATGCAGCTACCTCCTCACACAGACACATCAAAATTACAACTAAAGTATAGAACAACCATCACTCGTAATCAACAGACATCGATGAATGAATGTCCGACAACCAGGAAATTAAAGAAGCCACGTTCATTCAGACTGGGGGGAGGCACAGAGATGCAGAGACGGGGAGGTGGGGAAAGGGCAGGTCCCAGACCCATGTGCAGTGGTTTAAGTCCAGGAGGGATATCTCAAGAGTAAGGGGTGGCAGCCCCACGCCAGGCCTCCCAGCCCAGGGTTCCAGTGTCCAGGATTCCAAACGGTTCCTCTCAAAGGGCCCACACACAGACGTACTCAGACTCGCTCCCTCTGAACTCCAGCACGGGGGCAGCAGTGAAGGGGCACCAGTGGCATACAGCGAGGACGTGAAGTGTCTGGAATCAGGGTGACACCTGGGAGATAGCTTTCTCCCAGACAGAATTCCGAGCAGAGGCCATTGTTCCTTTTCTGTGCCCTCCACCCACAGAGCAGGCTGGCTGGAGCCATATCGGAGACTACCTCAACCTGGCTCACACTCCGTGGCCCACCCCGGTGTTTCCCTGAGGGTCTGCCCCACCCAGCTGCAGGGCCCACCCAAGCTCTTAACAGCGGCTTTTCCACGTGACTGCCTTGTCTTGGCTCACGCTTCAGATGTTCCTAGAGCCTCTCCAACAGGCAAGAGCCAGCCCTGGCTGGCCCGAGCCTCAGTACCTCTTGCTAAGTGGCCCCCGGCCTGGATCTAGTAGCATTAGCCTTGGCTCACAAGCTGGCTTCGCCTGGGTTCTGAGAGCCCAGCACAAGTAGCAGCGGCCTGCGGATCGCTCTGCCGCTCACGCTGGGTGGCCCCAGGCAGAATGCCGGTAGTGGCTGATGTTGGCCTGCACCACCCAGGAAACCCCGGAACCTGTGCACCCAGCAGACAGCTACAGACCGCGTCAGAGCACCACCGACCAACCACCTCTGTAAGCGACACAGTCAGCGGGCGGACTCAGTGGGCTCCAGACCCTCTTGAAGAAAGTCCAGAGCCGAGGAGTGCATCCCTGCGCAGCTATCATTAATAAATGATCACCCAAGTGCTGGTAATGATGTGGAGAAAGGGGAAGCCTTTTGCACTATTGGTGGGAATGCAGATTGTTGTCCCCACTGTGGAAAACAGTATGGAGACCTCGAAAAATTAACGACGGCACTACCTTTTGACACAGTGATCCCACCTGGGAATACATCGGCGGAAACCCCAAATACTAATTTGCAAGAACATAAGCACCCCTATGTTTATTGCAGTGTTATTTAAAAATGCCAGGATAAGGAAGCAGCCCAAGTGTGCATCAGTGGATGAGTGCATAGAACGACGAAGGGATATTTACACATTGGAATACTACTTCACTCATGAACACAAAGAGAATTTTACCCATGTGACAGCATGGATGGATCTGGAGAACCGTAGGCTAAGTGGTATAAGCCAGCCAGAGGAAGACAAATACCACGATTTCACTCCTATGTGCAATCTAATGAACAAACTGAATTAATAAGCAAAATGGGGTCATACTCATACACAGAGAGCAGGATGACAGCTATGGGGGCGGGTGAGGCGGTACGGGGATTGAACAAGGATGAAAAAGGACTCAGGCCGTGGACAACAGCGTGGTGATGGCAAGGATGGGGGAGGGTGGGTTAACAGGGAATAAAGGGTATTGGGGGGGAAATGGAGTAAAAACGAGGGTGTGATCACGTTGAAAGTAAAACAGATGTGGAGATTTCCTGTAGCTTCTGAGTCTCTGGGTCCACACTCTTCAGGGTGCCAAGAGGCTGTCCCATGGATGTCAGGATGGAAAAGGGGAGCAACCCGGTGGGGGCCCAGGGCAGTGGCTCCAGTTTAGAGCAAAGGACGCTGAAGCTTGGGCCCCGGAGCCGGCTCTTTGGAGGGTGTCCGCGTGTGAGCCATGGGACTCAGCGTCGGGCCCCTGGGTAACACACCTGTTGCTCGATGTGGCTTAGGACACTTTGGATTTTCTGAACAACTCAGCTCCAACTTTTGTGCCACTTGAGCGGCGCTCCTTCCCTCACAGGACATAAATCGTGAAGGCCCCGTGTGAGGAAGAAGGCTGGGCTTTTCCTGCTGGACTCCTGGCTTCAGGGGCTCAGTTCACTTTATTCTACTCAGTGGACCCGCCTCCGACAGGGCCCCATCTCCAGGGCTCAGAACGCATGAGCAACAGGGCTGGTTTCTGGGGGCAAACTTCATTCCCCGGTGTCGTATCCTCTTGTGGATGTTGGGTGCCCAGAGGCTGCCATGAGGACACTTCAGGGAGACACCCAGCCCCCCTGACCTAGGTCCCTCGGTCTCCCCTGATCTGCCCCTGCCCTGGCCCGGGCCCCCACTCTTACCAGGGTCAGCTGCATCCACGGACTCTCCTTGCCTACAGTCAGGCCCTCCCAACTCGCCTCCCTCGATGGCCAGGCGAGGTCTGCAGAGAGGCCCTTCATGCCTGGCCACACCTGCCTCAGGGCCCCCTGTCCCTTAGCCACCAGATCTCCTTTGGGTCCTATCTGGTGGTCCTCCCGGATCAGTTCTGGGCAGCCTCAACGTGAATGATTGGGAGAATGAGTGAAGGAGCTTATGTGACCAAGTACTTATTCCAAAGCAGAAGCTTTATTGATGCCACAGAGGGAAAGAACTGAGGTACAAATGTTGGAAGGGGGGCTCAGGACAGACCCCCGACGTCTCCGACGTCCTTATCCAATACTGTGTCTTTCTCGGTCTTCTCGCCTTTGGCCTTCCTCTCCTCCTCATGTTGTTTCTCCAGCGTCTTACAGAGATCCTATTGGGGAGTGGGAAAAGAAGAAAACGCCATGATGGGAGGAGGGCAGGGGGCTCCTGGGGGGAACTGTGAGGTCCCCTCTGGACTGTGGCAGAAGCATGAGGATGGCTCTAGTCCGGTCTCTGACACTTCCGTTGGGTGACCTTGGGGAAGTCATTTCTCTCCCTGAGCCTCGGCTGATTCAGCCCTGGAATGGGGGCTCAAAGCCTTAAGAACAACTGGAATTTACAGAGCACTTACGACCTGCTAAGCCCTTATGTGGATCTGGATTTCTCACCACCATTTTGCAGAAGATGCGGCTGAGGCTCTTAGTGGCCGTGTGGCCTGAACGAGGTCCCCTGGCCCGTAGGTGGGCAGAGCAGGCTGTGGGCCAGGGAACCCCCACCAGGGCCGATGTTCATAAGCCCTTTCCCGGGGTCCCAAGGAGCGAGGAGGGTTCCTTCTCTATTTCTCCAGAGACATCCCTTCTGGGCTCTCATCCCCACTCCCGCCATGGGCCTCTCTGAAGCTCAGCCTTCTCTTCAGTGAGGTAGGTCCTTAAAAGCAGGATCTCCTTCTTTGCTGTGCAGCCCCAGTTTACACCTTTCCTTTTCTGGACCTCTGCGCTGCCCAAGACAGGAGCACCCTCACATGAGCATCACTGAGTTGGCCTTGCACTCACCTTTTTATCATCGGTATACATAACTTCTGACTTGTTCATGCCTCTGCACCAGAGGTTCTCGTAGAACTGGTCCATTTGCTCCGAGGTCACCTCTGGCTTGTCAGCTGCAGGAGGGACCAGAGGGACTAGTGAGGATGTGCAGGGGGCTGGTGACAGGCTAGGGACATCTGGGAGTCTGTGGCGCGAGCCCCAGGAGTAGGTGCTCCTGGGTGAAGCCTCAGTGGGATTTAGGGGGATACTTACCATAGAAAGATACTGCTATTTTCTGTGGGTCGTCTGGGAAAGCAATTAACATGTAGGTCCTGTTATCCTTGGGTAGCATCAAGTAGCCAAAGTGTCCTGTACCATTCTCTGGAAGACAAAGCCCTTGGGTGAGACCATGGGAACAGTACAATGGTTCCCAACTCACAGGTGAGGAAACTGGGTGTGCCCAGGGCCACACAGCAATCGGCAGGGGCCAGGGGTCTACCTGGGCCACGTGTCCTTCTCTCCGACCGCGCACCAGGCCCCACACTGAACACTGACGTGTGTGGAGTCAGAGGAGCCTCGCGTGAACTGTGGTTGTCAGAGCCTTTCTGCCCATTTTACAGATGAGGGACATGAGGTTCAGAGAGGAGCCTCAGGGCTCCTCTTTGGTGTTGGTTCAATTCCATTGGCGCCTCCTTGTTCCCACCCTGTGCCCCCACGGCAGTGATGGTGGAGACATGGGCAAAGTCTCTTCCTGCCCAGCAAACAGGCTGCCACCATTAGCTCCCAGAGGACAGAGAGGGGTTGAAAGGGGGACAGTCCTGGAGCTGACTGGGGGCCCTAACCCAATTCTCGTCACGAACTGTGTGACCTCGTAGGAACTAGTGGACATCTCTGTTTCTCCATCTTCTCATCTGATCACTGTAATGTCCTCCCAGGGTTGCTTAAGAGTATCAAGTGGGTTATTTCACATAAAGGACTTTGTACAGTGTCTGGCGCATAGAAGGAGCTCAGAAATGTTGGCAGTTATTACGGATTATTTTGGTGCGCAGGCACTGGGCCGACACAGATATAAGAGTGGGCCTCTCCCATGTGTTCTGTGCCCAAAGTCCCATATGCCCACCTCCCTTGGGCTTCTCCCCCTTCCACGTCCCCCTTCCATACAGCAGCCTTCCCCCCGAGGGCTCACCGTATTTAACCAGGGTCCCATTTTCCCGATTGATTGTCAGGTTACTGGATTTATAGGTGCAGTTGTCCCCACTAGGCCAGACAGAAGTGAGGAGACAATCAGTAAGACAGTCAGGGAGAAGTAGACAGTGCAGCCACTGAGCAGCAGGAGTCGAATGGCAAGTCGAGTCAGACCCCCATGCGTTTCATGCAGGAGAAGGCTAAGGCCAGGAAGAGGGAGGGGCTTGCTCAAGGTCTCTGGGGTACCTGGAGTTCAAGCCAGGAGCTGGGGCTGGGCCTGGGCTGAGCTGGCCAGTGAGGGTCTTACATGGTTATGTATTCTCTGAGCAGTACCGTGTCCTCCGTGTGGTTGGGTGTCATGTAAAAGAAGGCGGTCTTTATCTTGCTAGCTAGCTCCTTATACGCTGGGTACCGGTAAGCCGAAGCAATATAAAACCACCGGCCAGAGATCTGGGGAAAGCCAGAGGCAAGTGATGGAGGTTGGGAAGAAGCCGGACCAGATCTCTCCATTTTGCAAAACAGGAGACTGAGGGCCCCAGGACGGAGTGCACATGCAGGAGAGGGCATGCAGGAGCAGGCATGCAGGAGCGGGCATGCAGGAGCTCACTCCAAGAAGCAGCATCACCGCCACCCCCGGCGGCCCCTCTGAGGGACTTTGCAATGAGGATTCCAGGTGTGGAGGCAGCGGAACGCAAAGCCTTTGGAGGCTGACCGGATTGCCTCCCCCAGACCCGGGCGAGAAAAGGGCAGCATCAGGAGAGGGGGCTGATGACAAGCCAGCAGGGGAACGGGAAGGGAGGGAGAGAGCTGCCCACGGCGTCAGGGGCCCAGGCACTCACCCGGTCCAGGGCAGCTTTGGTGATAGGCACCGTGTGATTGGTACACACCGGGCTCCCAGCATCCAGCAGTGGAAGAAGGCTCAAGACTGCAAGGGCCCAAGGCAGTGCCATGCTGAGACAAAGATGCGCCAGACTTAGGTGGTACTGGTGGCTGAAGTCTGCGGTGACCTTTATAATGAGCTGTGTGCGGGACGCTGGGAATCCACTGTGACACAATCCGGAAGTGCTTCCGAAATGCCACACCCAGAACATTCCCTCCTGGCTGTCCAGAGCCAAGGTGGATGCCCTGGCCAGCTTGGCTCTGTTTGTCAGCCATCCTCCTGCAAAACAAAAGGTCATTGGTTGCCTTCCCGGTCAGGGCACATCATGGGTTGCTGGCCGGCTCCCAGTTAGGACGAGTGACAGAGGCAACCCGTTGAACTCCCTCTCACGCACTGATGTTTCTCTCCATTTCCCTCTCTTTCTCTGAGGGACGCAGACATAAATCAAACATTTCAGGCAGGTTGGAGGGTTCTCAGGCCAGCACTGGGTGGAGGGTCCTTGGGGTGCAGAATGACTGTAGGGGTGTGGGTAGGGCAAACGTGGACTCCGTCCCACCTGAGTGTGGTAACAAGGGTGAAAGAACAAAGGTCCAGCAGGGCTCCAACCCAGGCCTGGAGGCAAGGACATTTCCAAAAAAGGGAGGCACAAAGGCAAACGTCTGTTTTCAGTAAGTGTGTCACCTGACTCGCCTCCCAGCAGGTAAAACAGGAAGTTATTTCTGCGTTGTCTCTACCCTCTGCTGTCTGAACAGGCAGCTTGCCTCTCTTCCCCCCGGGGTGTCCCCCAGCCCGGAACAGCCCAGCGCGCAGCGGGCCTCGGGAGCTGCCCCGGGTCACATCTCTATCCTCACCGATAGGACTTACGGAACTACTAGGGTGTGCTTATCAGACTGCATTCTCGTTCATTTTATATATCTCCAATAATTTTTCATACTTCAGTGTACTCTGTAGTTACAATTTTAAAGCACACGTAACCTTTTATTCACGTCCTCGGTTAGCATTTACTTAATCATGTCCTGTCTATACTCCCAGAGGATTTTATTTTATTCTTTTCCAGCTTCGTTGAGATATAATTGCCCATAGCATTTTAGATTGTGATTTTTTCCTCCGATGAGAGCTCTCAGGGAGTGACCAGATTGCTTTCTAAAATAACCGTACCGTTCCAGACAAAGAGGAGCATATGTCATGTGTAAGACTTCAGTGTTACTTAAAATAGGCAAAAACTAGAAGGAGTTCAACTGTCTGTCAACGGGAAAATGGAAAAACGAATCGTAGCATTTTCACGCCACAACAGATTACTTAGCAATGAAAAGAAACGAACCACTGACACATGTAACAATGTGAATGAATCCTATAAACATTACCCTGAGCAAAGAAGGCCAGACTCGGTAAAGCGTATGCCATATACTCCGCAGGGGTTCCGAATGAGCCTCCTCAAGATGTGCCATTCAGGAGATTATTCTGAGGTGGCAGCAACCAAGGCCCAGAGGTGAGAGGAACCTTTGACTTCCCCCACTGACTGCCTGCAAGGGTTTCAGAGCAAGGACCTGCTCCAGGAGGGGAGCTATCGCCCTGGACAGCTACAGTTATCTAAGGGGAAGTGGGGACCAAGGCAAGAGCAGGGTTTGGTTCATGTTTGTCAGTGCTTGTTAAATGAAACAAATTTGCTCCTAAGTGTCTGCCCCTTTATAGTAATTATCACCGTCAGTTTAATGACAAGCTGGGGTGGGGAGGAAAGAAAGACAGGTTCCTGCACGCCGTAACTGCTCCAGTGATCGCAGGTTACATCTCACTTCTAAAGATATCAGAATGCAAAACTATGGCTGTAGTAGGAGCAAGGAAATAGGATATTTCCCCCCATTAGAGAGATGAGGAAAGAGATGGCCCAGCGAGGAAGGGAGGCGCGGTGAAGAGGCGAGGTTTAGACAACCAGGGAAATGAGCCCATTTGAGAGCATTCGTTTTCTGAGAAAGCCACTTGATCTATCCTTCGTCAGACCCGGGCTGAGCTCTGAGTCCATGAGTACTTTGTGGTCTCCCGCCTGAGCAGCCACAAAAGTACATTGGCAGAGCCAATGTAATTCGCAAACTCTGCGAATTAGGAAGTTTGAGTTTGGTTGAGGAAATACCCCAAAAGAAGGTTTGCTACAGTTCAGATCCTGTTCCGTGGTTTTGGGCAACTTAGGTAACCTCTGTGGACTTCAGCTCCCCCCATCCGAAGAGCCAGGGTCGGTCTCAGAGGGTTATGCACGGGCTGCGAGCATATGACATGAACACACTCCGGGTGCACAGGCAGCGTGCACGAAATGCAGCTGCTCTCATTTTGAATGGTGCTGCCATTGGGTTGAACCCTAAGATGCCGTGGGTTTTATAGGTCAAAAAGCAGTTGACTATCATTTTTTCCACTCCCTTTACCATGCTATTATGAAACGATAGCCCTGTCTGTGATTGGCAAGGAGGGAAGGGCACAGTATCCCCATGTTGCAGAGGGGGACACTGAGGCTCAGCGACGGGCAATGACATGCCCAAGGCCGTGTTTGGTTACGCGGCCGGGACGGGATTCAGCTGCCAGGCTCTTCCCTTGTTGCCTGCTGCTCCTTTACTCTCCCAGCGCCAGGCAGCTGGGCATTGTGGGATGTGGCTGCCCATGGCTGGAACTTGATTCACTGTGGACAGAGCAAACACAGGCTGGCCTGGACTGTCCCGGAGTCGACAGGCCTGGGACGTCCAGCCTGGCTGTTTCCTGGCCCTGGGTTGGGCAACAGGAGATGGGTAACTGCAGGCGCTGCCCACCCAGGAAAAGCTGCCTCCTGTCCCCGGCAACCTCCTACTTGCGCCTGCTGGGAATGAGCTGGCATTTGGTGGCGAGGTCCCGGGAGGCCCTCCTGGAATTCGGACCAGCTGAGAGCGCACGTCACAGTTTTAACACAGCCCCTCCCCTCTTTTCTCTCTGGCCCTTCTGCCTGGTCCTGTCTTCCCCTCCCGTGTCTTCAGAGCCACACACATGCTGCTGACGGTTCTGGAGCTCTGGCAATGGCTAGGACCTCTTTCCCGTCCTCCCAGCCCAGCCGGCTGCCTCCTGGACAGCTCCGCTCCAGAGCCCCATTGTCACCCAGCCGACTTGGCCCACCCAAAGCCTGCCTTCCTGTGCAAGCCCGTGGCTTGTCCTGTTTCTAGCCCAGTACCCCAGGCCTTCCTACACCCTGACGAACCATTTGAACTCCTTACGCTTCCCCGCGTACGCAGTGATACCTTTACTACCAGGCCTTGTCAGGTATGTTCTCTCTCCCCTCAGTTGGGTGCCCAGATACTTAATTAAACTGCTTGAGATAAACATCGGCCTTTTCTTGCCCTCAGACATGAGTCGAAACATCAGTTCGCTCTGGGTCTCAAGCCCGCCAGCCTGCAGCCTAGAACGATATCAGGTCTCCTTGGTCTCCAGCTTGCCAACTCATTTGGTAGATCTTGAATCTTGCGACCGTCGTACTCATATGTGCCAATTGCTTATAAGAAAGTCCTACACACACACACACACACACACACACACACACACACGGTTCTGTTTTTCTGGAGACCCTGCTTCATATCGTGTCACCTCTTGACGATCCTCCCCCTGTTGAGGTTGCATCAGCTGTGCCCCTTTTTGATCCCCCTGCTCCCTCACACCTGGCCTCCTAACCCTTAATCACACAAGTTCCAACCCCTTTCTCCCCCTACACCTGACTCGGAGGCCCTAGGACTCGAGGCCAGATCCATCTCGGTTACTGCAGTGCCCACACATGGCTCAACACGCAGGCGGTACTACTGATAAATGAGGGAGGAGGAAATGAAGACACGAGCAATCATTTAACTAGCCCGAGTGCCTTCAGTGTGCTCTAGTCTGGCTGCAGCAGGGAGCAAGATACAAGTCCTGCCCTCAGGGAGCTTCCTACGGGAAACAACTTTAAAGTGACTGCACTTTCTCTCTGTAGAATGGGAAGCATGATCGAACAGCTGCGTATTAAAGTGACTGAACTGTCTGCACATCGGGAGGTGTGATCAAACAGGTGGGTGTTAAAGTGAATGGACTTTCCCTCTGCACATTGGTAAGGGTGACCAAACAGCTGGGTATAAAAGTGACTCAATGGACCCTCTGAAATTCGAGAAGTGTGATTGAACAGCTGGGTACATTCCTTGAGGTTCACAGTCCATAGGGAATGGGCCATTCTGCCTGTTTTATTTCTGATTAATTCTTAGTCAAATAAATTTAAAAAAACCATTCTTATCTCTTTTCCGATTTTCCCCCCAAGTCAGAAAACCATTTTTCTGATTTAGGACACAGGGCAAGGCAGTGATGTTTGGGATCTGAGCAGGCACTCAAATCTCCAGGGAGGCTTTCAGATGGCTGGCCCCACCTTCAGGATTGGTGGTTCTTTAGGTTTGAGAAGGTGCTGAGGATATGCATTTAAAATCATCTCCCAGGTGCCGCTGGTTCTGCCAATCTGAGAATCACTTGTCTCATAATGCTCATAACAACTCCATCAGTAGTGTTGGCTTTGAATTGCAGCTTTGCTTGGTCTTCACCAGGTGATTTCAGGCACTTCCCTGGATTCAGTTGTTCTTTCTGCAAAATGGGAGGGTGTACCTGAGATGTGAGAGTCTCCATGCCCTTCCAGACCATGAATCCTGGGCTTCATGGATGGGACTTTGGGATCCACAGATAGCAGCAGCTGCTGGTGCTCAGTGCCTGAGCTTGGGGCCAGCATGGGTAAGGTAAGAAGACCCAGCTGCATGTAAACTGATGACTGGGAAACTAACAGCCACTTTAAAACAAAAAATCTCAGCTACTAACTCAACTGCTTGTGATTCGTTCTTCCCCCTAGATAAGGGCCGAAAAGTTCTGATTCTTCCAAGGTCCCTGAGAAGGAGAAACAAGCTAAGGAACAAAAGTCTGAACCAAGGGTCAGGAGCTATGAGGTCCAGGTCTGTCATGTATAAGTATGTCCCAAATATTAAAGGGGACATACTTATGCTACAAATATATCTATTATTTATCTGAAATTCGAATTTATCTGAATTTCATCTGAAAAAGCATAGGTGTCCTGTTTTTATTTGCTACATCTGGCTAACTCTATCTCCCACGGTCTCACTCACCTGTTCCAAGGCAGGCGTTGTGGCCTCTCTCAAGACCCTCACAGATAAGAATTGCTCTGATTGAAGTATTATGCACAATTGTCAAAACATGGAAACAACCCAGTGTCCCTCAATGGGTGAATGGATAGCCAAATTGTGGTCTATCCATACAATGGAGTATTATTCAGTCATAAGGAGGAATGAAGTACTCATTCATGCTAAATGAAAGAAGTTCATCTCAAAAGGTCCTATATTGTATGATTCTATTTATATGAAACATTTATGCAGGCGAAGCCATAGACAAAAATCAGATTAATGGTTTTTCCAGGCAATTGTTCAAGGGGGAATGGGGCGTGACTGCTTCAGGTGTATGTAGTTTCCTTTTGGGGGCGATAAAAACATTCTGGGGCTAACTAGTGGTGAAGGTCATAAAACATTGTGTAAGTACTAAATATCATTAATGGCGAGTTTTACGTTACATGTAATTTTATCATACTAAAAATAAGGAAAGGAATTGCTCATGTTAAACTCAATATACCCCCACACTGTATGTTATGGCGCAGGTCCCCAACCCCTGGGCCATGGGCATGTATCAGTCTGTGGACTGTTAGGAATCAGGCTGCACATCAGGAGTGCGGCAGGTGAGCAAGCCTATGCTTCAGCTGTACTTACAGCCGTTCCCCAACACTTGCATTACTGCCTGAGCTCTGCCTCTCAGATCAGCAGCCGCATTTAATTCTCTTAGGAGTATGAACGTTACTGTGAACTGCACAAGTGAGGTTTCTAGGTTTTGTGTTCCATATGAGAAGCTAACACCTGATGATCTGAGATGGAGCTGAGGCAGCGATGCTGGGCACTGGGGAGCAGTTGCAAATACAGATTATCATTAGCAGAGAGGTCTGACTGCACAGAGACCATAATAAATCAATTGCTTGCAGACTCATATCAAATCCCTACCCGTGAGTGGCAAGTGACAATTAAGCTGCACTTGGTGGCAGGCTTTATCGTGGCGAGTGAGTTGGTGTACCTCAATTGTGCAGCCTCATCTAGTGGCAGGCTTTAAGTCAGAATCCGACACTTTAGTCCATATGTAGTCTGCCCGTTATTTTATTTACCACTTCTGTCTGAGCCTCTTTCTTGCACTGCACACTTGTCTCAGTCACATATTTGGTAAGCCCACACGCTAACCCTAGCCAAAATGAGTAAAAAACCAATGTCCCTGGAGAGCTTCTTTGAAAAGAGGAAAAGACCCAATGATGAGACAGCAGAAGATTCTAAGATTGCCAACAAAAAGAAAGTTGCACTTAAAAACAAACAAACAAAACACCAGGGGTCCTACTTAAATTATGGATGGGTTCACTGCAACAGGTGACTCACATTCTGCAAGCCTGCTTTGTACAATATGTGGTGACTGGCTATCCAACGAAGCCATGAAACCTTCAAAACTGCTTCATCAGTGTGGAGACAAAGCACCCCGCATTAAAAGATAAGCCTTTGGAGATTTTCCAAAAGAAAAAAACATGAACATGAAAAACTGAAGCAATTCCTGAAGGCCAGCACTTCATCAAATGTGTCCTCACTGAGAGCATCATTCTAAGTGGCTAACCACATTGCTGAAGCTAAGAAGCCCTTTATTGTTGGTGAAGAGTTGATCCCACCTGCTGCTAAGGACATTTGTCATGAACTTTTAGGAGAGGTTGCATGTGCAAAAAGTGGCACATGTTCCTATTTGGGCTAACACCATAACGAGACGAATTGACGAAATAGACAATATTGAGGTACGATTGTTAGAGAAGACTAATTAGTCACCGTGATACACAATCCAGGTTGATGGGTTTACCAATGTTGACAACAATGCAATGATGCTTTTTTTGTGTGTGATATATTTTTCATGAGGGTGTGCATGAGGATATGTTACGTGCATTTTTTTTGCCAACTAACAATTCAACTGCAGAACTATTCAAGTCGTTGAATGATTACATATCAGGAAAACTGAATTGGTCATTTTGTGTCATTATATGCATGGGCGAAGCGGCTGCCATGACTGAATGGCTTTCTGGTTTCATTACTTAGGTCAAAAAGGTCGCCAGAATTTGAGTCTACATACTGTGTCATCCATAGAGAATTGCTGGCTCTCTGAAAAGTATCACCTGAACTTAACAATGCTTTGCAGGATGTGATTAAAATTATCAACCACATTAAAGTACATTCCCTTAACTCACATCTGTTTGCGCAACTCTGTGAGATGGATGCAGAACACATACATCTTCTCTTATACACAGAAAGCAGATGGCTTTCTAAAGGTAGATCACTGGCCAGAGTGTTTGAGTTATAAGAGCCACTCCAGAGATTTCTTTTAGAAAAACAGTCACCACATTTCAGGGACACAGAATGGGTCGCCAAACTTGCTTTCTTGTGTGACATATTCAACCTGCTGAATCAACCCAATCTGTCACTTCAGGGGAGAATGACAACTGCATTCAAGTCAGCAGATAAAGTGGCTGCATTCAAACCTAAGCTGGAATTATAGGGGCAACAAGTGAACATTGGGATTTTTGACAAGTTTCAACCATTAGCAGAGATTTTGAAAGAGACTGAGCCAGGGCCTTCTTTCCCCAGCCGGTGCATGATCACCTATCTCAGCTTTCAAAAGAATTTGAGTGTTACTTCCCCACCACAAAAGAATGGATCCGTGACCCATCTGTGAAGAAGCCGGGTGAATCGACTTTGTCCGTGCCAGAAGAGGGTCAACGGCCTGAGATCGCACATGACGGTGGCCTTAAAATTATGTTTGAGACAACTTCAGATCTCCAAATGCTCTGGAGTAAAGTCAAGGCAGAACAGCCTGTGATTGCCACAAAAGCATGGAAAAGCCTGCTTCCATTTCCAACATCCCATTTTTGTAAAGCAGGGTTTTCTGCAGCGACAGCAACCAAAAACGAGATTATGGGGTAGACTGGACATCAGCAACACACTGCGAGAGTCACTGTCTCCCCTCACCCCAGATGGGACCATCTGGTTGCAAGGAAACAAGCCCAGGGCTCCCACTGATTCTGCATCATGGTGAGTTGTATAATTATTTCATTATATACTACAGTGTAACAAAAATAGAAATAAAGTGCACAGTAAATGTAATGCATTTGAATCATCCTGAAACCATCCTCCCTACCACCTGGTCTGCGGAAAAAACTGTCTTCCATGTAACTGGTCCCTGGTGCCAGAAAGGTAGGGGACCACTGTGTTATGGGGTGAATTGTGCCTCCCAAAAAGACATGTTGAAGTCCTAACCACGTTATCTGTGAATGTGGTTTTTCTTGGACATAGGCTCTTTGCAGGAGTAATCAAGAAGTCATTAGGGTCAGCCCTCATCTAAAATGACTGCTGTCCTTATAAAAAAGATGTGAATACAAAGACACACAGGGAGGCCGTCACTGTCATGTGACTGTGAGTCAGGGACTGAAGTGCTGACCTGTAAGCCAAGGAATGTCTGGGGCCACCAGAGGCTGGACCGGCAAGGGACCATCCTCAGAGGCGTCAGAGGAATGGCGGTCCTGCCATACTTTAATCTCAAACTTCTAGCCTCTAGAACTGGGAGAGAATGCATTTTTGTTATTTTACGCTTTCAGGTTTGGGGTACTGTTTGAGCGGCCTAAGAAACCAAGACTCTCTCACTTTCAGCGCCACTCATCCCCACTGAGGTGCGGTATCTCTCGCTCCACCTGCCCCATGGGGGGAGAAGCAGAAGGGAGACATCCTCTAAGTATCTTCCCGCCACCTCCAGGCCTACGAGGAGCCTCCCTCCCGTCTTTTCAAAGAAGCACACAGCCACAGGTATGTCATTCCATTGCCTGTTTTAAATATTTATTTAAAATCCAGAAGGGAAAAGGAGAGACGGAACCCACTGGGGTTTAATACACTGACATGTGGACAGAGACGTAAACAAGGACAGCAGGAAACCCCAAGAACAAGACAGAGGCCAGGTGGAGACAGGCAGCGTGGGGAAACCAAGCACTGCATTGAGGCCCGAACTGCTACAGAAATGCCCTTCCAACAGGGAGCATCTAGGCTGGGGCCGGAGGGCCAGGAACACAGGATGTGTTTGGTGGGTAGAGTGGGCCAGAGTGAGGTATTAAATAATGAAAATAAAATCCAATTCCCAAAGAGACACAACTTTAGGGAAAGAAAAGACAAATAGACTTTCACATAAAAGTTCCCCTTCTATAAAAATAATTCCTTAGTTAAAATAACCTCAAAATCCAATGTGGGTACTGACTAGTTCACTGATACAGGGCAACTGAGGTGATGCTGAATATCCCTATTATGCTGAACTTCAAGGTTCCCATAATTCTTCTTTCTCCTCAGCCCACATTTACACTTGGAGCTAATGACGCTGCATTTCTATAGGATTTAATGACAATAAAATAGCAAGAGTGAGGACTGTATCTTGAAAGGACAAGCTCCTGGAAGGGAGGAACTTAGTGGATGGTATGCGGCTTCATGAGATGGTTCCATATTTATATTCCACTTTCACAGTCCGCCCTGACCCATTGCTGTTCTTGTAACTGGTTTTTTCAAGGTCAAGTCATCTCCCAGGACTCTCCAGTCTAGATCGTATCCTCCAAGACAAGCCTAACTCCCCTCCAAGACTGCGAAGGGCCGAGTCAAAATCCTTCATGCTCAGCCCTCCCCCTGCCTTAAGAGGACAAACATTTCAAAGTCCATAAATTAAAAGGTAAATCTTACTACTTCTATGTCTGGCAGGGTTTGTTGTTGTTATTGTTGTTGTTTCTGGGGTTTTTTGCTTTGCTTATTTTTTTTTTTTTTCTTCTTCCTCCTTCTCCTTCCCCCTCCTTAGCAGATTACCTGATCAGCACAAGGGTGATGCTAGGAAAATTTTAAAATTCTCCAAACTTTGTCATTTGGAGGAGAGAGAAAACTGTGGAGGATAGCCCATATCAAAGTGTTTCTTCAAAGTCTGTGGCAAAAATGGTAGCACCTTCAGAATCTTAAATAGGGTTTTTGTTTCCTTAAAAAAATCACATACACTAAGAGACAATTGCGAGCACCAGCGATTTCACAGTGGGAGGTAGCAAATGGCGCGCCCCCAAACCAAGGGTCTCTTCTCCCTTGGTCTCCTTTGCTCCCTGCCCCCGGCTGCTCTTCCAAACCCTCTCACCTCTTTCCCAGGTGAAAAAAAAAAATAGTAACGCACCTTCTTTGTGTTTGTTTAAATAAAAAATATATATAGTTCTTTCTTTCCTTTTCTCCTTTTTTCATGTCTCCTCTCTAATATTGCACATCAAAGCTCCCTGGCAGGGACCAGCTGCCCCCTTCCCTCAAGCTGGCTGGAACATGGGGCTCTTGCTTGGGCAGGAAGCTGGGGAGGGAAGGGGGTGGCCACGGAGCGGGGAGACAGGCTGCAGGGCTCAGGCAGGATGCAGGCCCGGCTTGCTCTGGCTGGCTCTTTGGTTGGTCTTTGGAGCAGCGCTGGGGTCACCCCATTCCCTGCTATCCCCAGCCACTTCTACCGGGCAGGCAACATCTGGGGCCTGCCCTAGGATCCTCAGGCAGGTGAGCTGCCTCTCCTGGGCCCGCCTGCCCCTTAGTACCCTCCTTTCACCTCCTCTTCCCTCCCTCACGAGACCTAGAGGAGCCAGGAGGTCAGAGGTCAGAGGAAGCATGCAGGTCCAACTTCTAGGCGGTACTGCTTCCCTGATGAGGCGGGGGGGAGGTTGTCCACGCTGACAATGGGCAGCTGCTGGGGATCCTGGGTCCGGAAGGTAAAGAGCGTCTGATGCCAGCGGCCATCCTGGACCTGAGAGTAGAAGAAAAAGGGGACACATTTATCCATCGTGGTCCTCGTCACATATCATGTGCATTTCCCGGGGCACCTGTCCTCACAGTTTCTAATGGGCACCTGGTATTGAGGCAGGATAGTAAGAAACTAGGGGATATTCCTTGGCAAGTGGAATAAGGGAGACTGAAACAAAATAACCAAACAAGGCCAAACAATTCCAACAACTTACAGCCAGCTAATGAAGCACAAGGATTTATCTTCTCTAACTAAAGACACTTAGGAGCAAATGGTTTACATACTCCAGACCATCCAGGAGCAGACAGGCCTTGGTCCCAGTCCCCTCTTTAATGAAGTTCTTTAAAAATACCTCCTTGGTTAAATTTATTACTACCATAGGATCTCACTCATATGTGTAATCTGATAAACAAAATAAACTGACAAACAAAATAAAACCAGAGGCTTAGATACATGGAAGAGATTGATAGACCTCAGGGAAGAGGGGGTTGGGAGGGACTGGAAGAGATTAGCCAAAGAACATATGTGTGTGTGTGTATACACACACACATACATATATGTTCTTTGGCTAATATATATATGTATGTATGTGTGTGTGTGTGTGTGTGTGTGTGTATGCATAGCCCATGGACACAGGCAACAATGTGGTGAAGGGTGGGTGGGGGGCCTGGGGCCTCAGTGGAGGGGGAAGAAGGGGAGAAAATGGGGGACATCTATAATAGTATCAACAATAAAATAAAATAAAAATAACCAGACAATAACCATGACCCCTCTAAACACACATTTTGATGAATCAACATATCTAAGGACACACCTGAAAAGCTAATGAATACTCTATTAAGATCCTCCCCTGAGACCTCCCCTGCTAAAGATAAAAACCTTCAAGACGATGTCTCGCTAGAACATGCCCACACCTTGTATCTCAGCTCTCTTTCCCCTGCATTCTAAGGGACACCATGAGACCCGCAACCAGGGGAGCAGCGGGCAGCAGCCGCCCGTCCTGGGCTTACCCCCTGCACCTGCCTCCAAGGCCCCCTTTTTCCTCTCACTTTCCAGTGAGCTGACAGCAGCTGCACCTTGGCCCACTTCTTTCACGGTGACTTTTATTTCTTAATGAGCCAAAGCAGCCTTGCCCAGGCTCCCTCTTGTTGCTTCTTCTGTCCTAAGCCTTTCCTTCGTTTCACTTTCCCCAGCTGGAAGAAACATCCTTTCAAAATCACCTGAACTCGTGCTGTGAAATCTTTCCTGCATGAAGTCAAGAACCCACACATTACAGATTAGCCAGAGGCACACCCACTCCAGGCCTGTCCCCATCTGGTAACAGTATTTCACCATAGCAACGACCTGGATTTGTCCATTTAGATTGCTTCTACTATTTTTATTCTTATGAGTCATGCTATAATGGCTATCATTGTACTAAACTTTGGTGCACATCCTTGTTTTTATAGAACAAATTCTAGAAGTCGATTTGCTGGATCAAAGAATAGGTACATTTCCAAGGCTTTGGAAACAGTTTTCAAAACAGCTTTGTGTGAGCATGTTGGTTTCCCCACATCCTCACTAATATTGAGTACTACTTGTTTTGTTTAATCTTGTGAAATGGTTTTTTTTCCTTTCCTTTTTGTCTCTCCCTTCCCGAACAACTCACCCTGTTTCAGGCATTTGAAAATAATAAAAACTGTTAAGAGAAGAAATTAGCCTGGCCAGGGTGGAGGCAGAAAGTAGAAGTACATCCTTCTATAAGCAGCAGCCTTGCATTTAAATAAGTACTGCATCTCACAGCCTGTAAAATTTTTACCAGCCCAGCTCTTCCCTCAGAAGGTTCCCAAAGAAGAAAGTGAATAAAGGCAATTTCATAAAACTGTTATGATAAAATAATTACACAAGTGTAAACATTATAGGTATCATACCAATACATTATAGCATAAAAGTGTCATAGGTAACTTTATAATAAAAACCCAGTTTTCCACTTGTGTGTGTGTGAGGGGCCTGTGCAGGGCTCCGAGAGTTACCTTGCAGCCATCCATCGACACTTCCGGTCTGAACTGACCCCCAGCCTCAAAGATCTGCCCGTTCCAGGCCCGGAAGCGAACTGCTTGCTTGGCAGGGGTCTGCCCGGTGCCCTCCTGCCACACAGTCATGTTAAGGCAGTGGATGGTGATATGCTGCGTCACCTCAGAGCTTAGCAGGTGCAGAAAATTCATCTGGACCCGGCTGACCGCAAACTCGACCTGTGGAGGAGGCATTGCAGTGGGACCGAGGCTGGCGTGGCGGACCACAGCTCTCGGAGAGTGCGGGGATGGGCTCCTTCCTGGGAAACCTTCCCAGCCATGCTCCCACATAGGGAAACTGAGCTCTGTAGGAGCTGGTCCACAGCCAAGGAGCAAAAAGGAAGGGAAAGAACGGAGGCCTGCCCGCCTCCAGGGTCCTGGAGCAATATTATCCATGCATCACCACCATAGTAGGGGGCTGGATCAGTGGAGCTGAACTGGGACCCTGAGACTGAGAGGCGCTCGGAGCGCAGAGGAAATGAGAAGTGCCCTCCTGTCCCTCCTGAGTCCCAATATCCCTGTGAAGTGGGTTGGGGTAGAAAGGCCAGACCTGGCAACATACAATAGGGCTGGATTTATGGCTTCATTGGTTCTAGTGTGAGCCCTGACAGCTGGGGTTTCTCTAGTTTTGTAACTCAAGTAACTGACGTATGCTTTGATCCAACCCGCTTCAAAGATGGCCGTCTCCAGTAGACACGGTGCCAGCCACAGGACTAGACAAAGAGCCAGGCCTCGTCCCTTCACTGAGCCTCCTTTGTTTTAGAGATCTCGGTTGCTTTCAATAACTGACCATTTGGGCCGCTTGTTCTTTCTCTTCCTGTGCTTTAAATTCCCACTGTAACGTTTTAAATTCACAAGTAGCGTGAGCCCACAAAATCCCAGGCTCCTGGGACCTCCTGGTGTGGCCCCAGGTGTGCTATGTATGGTTTTTTTGCCGTGTACAATGCGCTCCCATGTATAATGCGCACCTGTGTTTTGGTGAGCATTCTATACGGGATTATTATACCCATTATTATATGCATGGTATGTAATCATTATACCCATGTATAATGTGAATCCTTATTTTTCCCTCAAAAATTTGGGCAAAATGTATGCATTATACACAGCAAAATATGGTAATTTCCAGTCTCCTGAGTAATGAATGCTTATTTTTTCCAAAGTTCCTGATAAGTTATTGTCAAAGGGCATCTTGCAATCATGATAAAAACCACAAGGGCTGGTCCAGCCACAACATTGGTTTTTGACAGATTGAGACCAGCACAAAACAGTGGTTCATTGTTCCTGATGGGGATGGTGACTCAGATGGGCACTCACGCTTGCCAAGCCAGGTGCCAACTCTGGCCTCATCCCTCTGCCAGGTGGGTTTGTTACATGGCCCTCAAACCTCAGAGTCAGAGGCAAAAGGGCCTGCTGGGCCGTGAGCTCTGGCTGCAGGGGCGGTGGCAAGCCTGCTGTGTTTTGTGTTGAATCCCAGCACCTGGCACATGGTAGGGACCCAACTTGTTGACCAGCTGGTTTGCCTAAGAGATTTTCATACTCTGGCTCTGAGATGGTCAGCGCAAGGCACCTCCTAGAGCCTCCCAGGGAGGCTGCTGGGAAGGGATGCCAGGTGCGCTATATCCCTGTCTCCCCTGCAGCCAGAGCTGCTCTTCTCACTGCAGCACAAATCGTTCCATGTGCAGGACTTGCTATAAGGGCAGACCCACAGTGCTCTGCGGGGTGCCCTGGGAGTGGGAGTGGTCATGTTCCACTGCTGCCCCCTGCCCTGGCTTCTTGTCAAGGTGCCCTGAGCCACCTAAAGTTCTCAGCCCAGAGATGGGTACCTGGTAAGCAGGCAGTGAACATTCACTTAATGTTTGCAAATGCCATTCTGGCAACATGTCCCAGGGGAGTGGCACACGGACTTATTGTGCGCTGATGGTTCGCAGCTCCCCAAGCCAGGCCAGCTTGGCCAGCTATGCTGTTTTAGGTATTAGGCAGAAAGTCCTACTTGAAGAAAGAACCCTTAGCATCATACAAGTCAAAAGGGTTTGGATTTAGAACAATTCATCCCCAGTTTATAGATGAAGAATCTGAGGTTGACTGAGGTTCAGAAATAGGAGATGACTTCCCCAGGGCCATGCCGCTAGACCAAAACCTTCATGGGCTGTGGCCCAGGGCAGGGTTGGGGTTGAGAGGGCCAGCCAGTGGGGGACAGGGAGCACATGGGTACCTTGGAGGCTGTGATGGGCTTGAGACATGTCTGTCCACCATGTGTGAAGTTGCAGGAGACTTCGATGGTATCGGACGAGCAGCCAAGGTTTGGATCCACCCAGTAGGTACCTGCAGGAAGCAATGGGGTAATGGCGTGTGTATGCAGGAAGGAGCCCAATGCTTGGTTCTGCAGGTAGGCCCCGCACCTTGTGACCTCTGAACCCCAGCTGGATATGAAGTCAGGGAGGGGGGAGTAGAAAAGGGATTCCATAAGCCACAGACCTCTGAGCAGAGCCCCCGGAGCGTCACACGGCTGAGCACTTGACGTGTGGCTATTGGGAAATGTCAGCTTTACACAGGGGACAACAGAATTTGAAAGGCTGAGCCACTTGCCCAAGAGATTTAGGGATGATCGAGTGGAATAGCTCCTCCCCTGAGGCTAGGGATCCTCCTTGAGCTGGCCAAGGAGGGGGCTGCCACCCCCTCTGAAGGCATCACGTTCCTCCATTGAGCTTCCAAGGGAGCCAAAGGTGCCACAGCTGAAAGAGGACAGCTGGCCCCGGACCACCGTCTCATGTGGTGAAGGGAAGAATGGCTCAGAGCGGGGAAATGGCTGGCCAAGCTCACAGGACTGACATTCAGACTCAGTTCTGTCTGCCTCCAAAGCTGTGGTCCTTCTGTGGACCACATTAGCTCACAGAGAGAGAAAAGAGTTGGATGAGGTGAGGAGCCCCGTCCTGCTCCCATCCTCTCCTGGCCCTTGGGAGCTTTTTCTGCCAAAGCTCTGGTCTCTTTACACTGAAACAGCCATCCCCAGCTTGACGATCTGTGGCCTCTGGAAGGGTGGAACCGCTGTGCGGGGTTTCCCACTACACCCCACCCCCAGGGAACACAGGGCATGTTGGGGCTCAGTGACTGTTGGTTGAGTGAATAAATGACTGACCATGTGCCTATCTCTCTGAGAACAGAAACTTGGCCTGGGTGAGCAAAGCTCTATCTCCCCTAGCTCCTCCTGGAACCCTGCTTTCCCTGTCCCACCCCACCCCTGGAGCAGGAAGTCCCCTCGCCAGGCCCCCAGGCCTTCATACCATCTGCCATCTTCTGCTCACAGTCCATGAGGTCCCGGCAGACCCGGGCAGGGTTCTCTTTGGTGCCCAGGGGAGTCTTGATGCTCTGGATGAGGTTGCTGAGGTAGTGTAAGGTTTTAAAGATCTCCCCTCCCTGGTCCAGCACCAGCCGGTCCGGGTGGCTGTAAACCTGTTATGAAGAGAGGGTGGCCATCAGCCCCTTGAGGTCCCAGCTCAGCCCAGGGTCTGAGCCTTCACAGCTCCAAGTTCTCGATATTTGGGGGATATCTGAGTCCCCAGGGGCATGGTGGGCCAAGGGTTGTGCCTGCTCTACTTGGATAAAGAAATTGGGGTCCAGGGATAGACAGGGTGGTGTTGCCGCCATGGAGGCCTAGAGGCCTGAGAGGAGCAGAGGGCAGCCTGGTGTCAGGTGCGGGATGGGCAGGCCTCCGTGCGCAAGGCGGGCAAGTGTGCAGAGCCCTGGGGAGTGAAGGGGTTGCCGGAGGTCCTTCCACCGACCCTCCACCCCCATGGGAGGAAGCGAATGGGTTCATCCACGCTGCCCTTTTCCCTGGATTGTGAATCCTGAGAAAGCAGGCTGGGCATCACCTTGCCCGGCATCCAGCTCAGGGAACATATGGAAATGTGTGTAGGAGGTCCAAACTGGGCTGGGGTGGGGGTGAGTTCCCCTTGGGAAGGAGGCAAGGCAGCAAAGGGCACTCTTGACAGGGGTTCATGTTTGACTAGAGGGCATCAAGACCTCAGCCTAGAGTTTTGGAGTTGAGGTAACCACAGGCCAGGGCCCTGTGCGATGGCCCTGTGCGATGGCCATGTGCTTCCTGCTCCTGGCGTCTGTGGGACTGACCCGTGGGAAGCGGCTGTGGGCTCTGGGCCAGCTGAGCATCTCTTCCCGACTCAGGCCAGCAAGACCTCTGACACCCTGAGAGGGCTTTGCAGGAAAGCGAAAAGGGCTCAGGGACTGGCTGTGTGACCTTGGATGTATTGCCATCTACTCAGCCTCAGCACAACCCTCTCCCACCCGTGGTTGTGAGATGCCATCAAGGGCTTTGAAACGCTCGGTGCAGGCCATGTGGCTGGGGGCATTGGTCACATGCAGGCCGTTACTTCTGTCTCCCCCAAGAAAGGCTCCTGTGGTACCTCTGCTCTCAGTGCTCCATTAGTGTCCATCCACGTCTGGAAAGCTGCCCCAAGGTCATCTTGTTGCTGTGCAGGGAGAAGACAGGGTGTGCATCCTGGATCCCCCGACCCACCAAGCAGGAGCCCCAGGGTCTGAGTATGCGTTCTCCTACCCCATCTTCCCCAGCAGGATCCTGGCCAAGTCACATGCCCTCTGTGGAACTGTCCTTCCTTGCAAGCAGAGTCAGAGCTGGCCCTTCCACTCCCTTCTTGCAGGCACTTCAGTAGCTCTCCATTACCCTCAGGATTAAGTCCAAACTTTTCAGTGTGGTTACAAGACCTGGCTTGCATGCTGTGGTCTCAGGCCCTCCCTTCTCCTCTCTCCCACAACTAGTCTGTGCACAACACATTACCATACTTCTAAGTTCCTAAATGCCATGCTCTGTCTAGCCTCAGGGCCTTTGCACATACTGCTCTGAATCCCTGAAACACTCTTCCTCCCTCCCAGTGCTCTGTCTGGCTAATTGCTGTGCCAGTGGTTCTCAGTCATAGTAATGTTGCCCCCTAGTGGACATCTGGCAATAACTGAGGGAGGTTTTGGAGGAGGGGATGTTACTGGCATCTAGTGGGTAGAAACCAGGGATGCTGCTAAACATCCTACAAAGCACAGGACAGTCACTCCCAGCAAAGAACCATCTAGTCCCAAATGTCAGCAGCCCTGCCCTACACTCATCCTACAGATGTCAGCGGCAGTAGGAACTCTTTCCTAATGCTCCTGCCGCCAGGCTGGGTGCAGGGCCCTCTCTGTATTCCACAGTCCCTCATGTCTCCTTTGGCTTGCACTGTAATTGTCTAACGTACACTTCGACCTCCAGCCCTCACACCAGGCTTGCCAGAAGCATAGCTGCGGTCTTGCCATGAAAACAGCAAGGGGCGGAATCTGACAGCGAGTGAAGCCCAGGATTGGGGTCCAGAGCTGGGACTCTGGAGGTAGTGCTTCTCAAGTTCAAATCCCAGCCTTGCTACTTGTTTAATGCATAATCTAGGGCATGTTGTTTAACCTCTCTGCCTCAGTCCTCTCCTCTTGGAACTAACAGTGAACTGTTGAGAGGAATAAATGAGTTAACACACGAAAAGCACTTCTAATGGTGTCTGGCATAACACGCACTCAATCAATTAGGTTAGTAGTAAAAAAAATTGAAATGCTCTAATTCTCCATTTTTTAGAGGGAAAGAGTTTTTCCTGGATCTCATCATTTTCCCTTTGCTGGCTTCCCTATCAATGAGAAAGATTAGGGAAAGTGTCCAGGGAGAGACCCAGCTGTAATTCCACTCTTGCGGATGATGCAGGAGGGCCAGTAAGAAGCCGAGATGATTCCAAGTGGCTCATGACCCAAGCGTCCCTGCTCTTTCCCCTTGGCCACTTCCTGCGCCACTGCCAAGGCCTGATTCTAAAAGTCAACCAGCACCACGGCCACGTGGGGACGGACGTGCCAGAGGGTTTGGGAGGGGGCCACGCTTTCACATGGGGCCCCAGTCCCCAGCAGGGAGGAACACAGGGGCCCCAATCTGCTTCCTCTTTGGACTCAGGATCTGATAGGAAAGAATCCTCAGCCATCAGCTGATTGGCTTGAGTGCACCAACAGGACCCAGGAGCCTGGCAGGTAGAATGTCTTCCTGGGTCCACAGTCTGGTGCTCATCCCAGCTAAAATCTGGGTTTCCTGCCTCCCCGGCCCAGGGTCCAGGTCCAGTATGGAGTGACAAAAGGACATAGGCATCCCCAGGCCCAGCTTAGGGTTCTAGCCACCATGGCCAGAGAAGGATCAGCTGCCAAACTACCCCTTCTCCCGGCCTTACCCAAGCAGACAAAAGAGAAAGTTCTCCAACTTACAAAGTGGATGGGGCTCCCTGGAGGGCCCTGTAAAAGAAGAGACCGGGTCAGTGTTTGACGGGGACTGGGTGCTAGACACCAGGGGACTGTCAGGAGATTGGAGGGGCGATTAGGGCGTGCGAGGACCCACCAAGCTGATATCTGCTTTCCTGGGGGCCTGGCCCCACCGGGGTGGTCTACACTCTCCTAAAAGTCTGTGCAGTACAAGACGCTTGAGAGTCTGTAAGGTCAGGGCTACAAGTGCCTGCCAGCAAACCCTTGGGTCTCATTCAAAGGAACCCCGCCTCCTGCTCTAGAGTTCAACATGTGCTGGGCGTGCAGTGACCTACCGGTGGGCCAGGTCGCCCTCTGGGGCCAGGAGGACCCTGGAGGAAGAGGAGAACAGTGAGGCTCTGGTCGAATGCCTTCCGCCTGCCCCCACCCCAGGTCTCCTGGAGCAGACCTAAGGCCCAGGGACATCGGTGGCCCTGGCATCGATGGGTACAGAGGGGATAACTGAGGTCCAGGAATGCGGAGTGCCTGCCCAGTCCCACTCCCCCACCCAGCAGCCCTCCCACCCCAGCCCACTCACCCTCGGACCTTGTAATCCCTGGATGGAGACAGAAGCGGGGAGAGAGAGTTAGGAGACCCATGCAGAGCCCTGCTCATATCCCATGAAATTCCCCCCTCCCCTACCCCCCTGTAGCCTGGCCCCCCAGCCCGTCCACTCACCAAGTTCCCTTGGCTGCCTTTGTCGCCCTTTGGACCCTGTAATGAACCATAGCCCAGTGAGAGACAGCTCAGAGGGAAGCCCCATTTCCCAGATGGGGAAACTGAGGCTAGAGCTAGCCCCAGCTCACAGAGAAAATCTGGAACCAGGAAGGCAAGGCAAATAGTCTTTTGTCAATCTCCTGCACGTACCGGGCGTCCTGAAGGTCCCAGGATCCCAAGGGGCCCAATGATGCCTTCTTTTCCCTAAAGGAGAGAAATAGGCTTGTGTGCCCTTGTCCCAGGGACTGGGGAATAGTCACAGGGACAGTGAGTGTCCCAAGGGAACAGAGTGGAGACCTCCTCAAGCAGGGGCCAGGCCACGTACCTGCTGAGCCCCTCCTATGGTCTTTGGGGTAGGCCACAAGACTGGGGGAGGGGAGCAGGTGAAAGGCGGAAGGATGCAGCCCAATTGGCAGGAACGGCATAGGCAAAGGTGTGGAAGTGGCAGGAAAGACCGTGGGCAGAGGGGGGCTCAAGACTGAAGGAGCAGGAGGACATGCATCCACCCAGCTGATGGCTGGCCAGCCTTAGACTTGGGCTACTGCCCTCACTGGGACACAGAGGGAGGAAACTCACCATCAAGCCAGGAGGCCCCCGAGGGCCCTGGATGCCTTTGAAGCCAATGTCTCCAGGGGGGCCCTGCGGGAGACAGAAGAAGGCTGTCTGCGTCCGGTGGCCACAGGTAGAGGCCCCAGCAGCTCCCTCCACCCCTGGGGCCTGGCCAACCTTTGATCTCCTTTGCCTGAGAGGCCTCAGAAACAGTAACAAATGTCCACAGTTAAGCAGGGACCAGTGTGCAGGCTTAGGGCTATGTGGTGTATGTCTGGTCTTAACTTAATGGTTACCCTCTCCTGTTATTATGCCCATTTTTTTAGATGAGGAAACTGAGGCTTGGAGAGACCAGGTGACTCGCCTGAGGTACACAGCCGATAATGGCGGAGCTGGGCTGAGAACCCAGGCTGGCTGCAAGGTGAGGCATGGGGTACAAGAGACCCACGCTGGGTTCTGGTTGTGCGCCAGCACCCATTGTAAGGACTGGAGAAACGTTTGCTGAATGACTAAATGAACCAGTAGGTAGATGGACGGGACTCCCACAGGGTCAGTATGGAGTGGGAGTCTGTACCTTGGGTCCGAAGAGGCCAGCCATTCCTGGGAAGCCCATCTCGCCAGAGTCACCCTGTGGGGAGACCAAGATGGGAGGGCATGAGTGGGGCCAGGGCAAGGGTGCCTGCCTTCTCCCAGGGGGTCAGCCACACTCCCACGGGATGGCCGGAGGATGAACAGTTCACAAGCGAGAAACCAGGTCAGCCTGGGTTCCCGGGGGCAAGAGCCTGTGCCATCTGTGAGATGGGAAAGCAGAGGCCAGCTCAGGTATTCCACAAGGAACTTTCTAGAACACTCAGGACTCTCGTCCCAGGGCTTCTGGGAAGAGCACGAAAGGACCCACAAACTCTTCCCAAGTCATCTCGAAAGCACCATTAAGGAATGGTCCCCTAAAAGTAACCCCATTCACTGAGGGCTGCTATGTGTCAGGCATTTCACATGTACCACCACATACACATGTCCCACATCAGCAGGGGAAGCACAATACGCCCTGTTCACAGCCAAGAAACTGAGGCTCAGAGAGGGCATGAACTTGCTCGAAGTCACACAGCCATTATGATTTTGGGGAGTGTGCTCGATGCACATTAGGTGGGAACAATTCCAGAGGCCTGGACTATATGGCAAGTATATGCTTAACTTTTTTTTTTTTTAAGTATATTTTGTATGCTTAACTTTTAAAGAAACTACCCAACTGTTTTCCAAAGTGGTTGTACCAATGTACAGTCCTATTAGTACAGTATGATAGTTCCAGTTGATCCACATTCTTGCCAAAACTTGGTATGGTCAGTCGTTTAAAATTTTCACCATTCTGATATGCGTGCAATAGCATCTAATTGTGGTTTTAGTGAGTTTGCCTGATAGCCAACAATACTGATCTTTTTTTGCATGTACTTACTTGCCATATGTACATCTTTTCTGAATTGTATTAAAATCTTTTGCCCAATTTTTTAATTGAGCTGCTTCTTTTCTTATTGAGGGTTAAAAAAAAACCCTTAAGGATATGTTTACTGATTTTAAAGAGAGAAGAAGGGAGAGAGAGAGAGAGAAACATTGATGTGTGAGAGAAACTTTGATCAGTTGCATCCTGTACACATCCTGACTGGAGATCGAACCTGCAACCTAAGTATGAGCCCCGACCAGAGATCAAACACACAAGCTTTTGGTGTGCCGGCCAATACCCCAACCAACAGAGCCACTCAGCCAGTGCTTATTATTGAGTTTTGAGAGTTCTTTGTATATTCTAGTTATAAATTCTTTACCAGATATATGATTTGTGTTTCTTCCTAGTATGTAGCTTGTCTGTCTATTCTCTTAACGGACTCCATTCAGGGGCAAAAGTTTTAAATTTTGATGAAGTCCCATTGATCAAATTTTCTTTTCCTTTTTTAGAAAATAAGTTGTATTAGTTTTGTTTTAAAAAAAGATTTTATTTATTTCTAGAGAAAGGGAAAGGGAGGAAGAGAAGGAGAGAAACATCAATGTGCGGTTGCCTCTCGTGTACCCCCATCCAGGGACCTGGCCTGAAACCCAGGCATGTGTCCTGAGTGGGAATTGAACCAGCAACCCTTTGGCTCGCAGGCCAGCACTCAGTCCATTGAGCCACACCAGCCAGGACTGATCAAATTTTCTTTTATGGATTACACTTTTGGTGTCATATCTAAGAAATCTTTGTATAACCCAAGGTCTCAAACATTTTCTTCTATGTGTTCTTTTAGAAGTTTTAGCATTTAAGGTCTTATACTTGGTGTATGATACATGTTGAGTTAATTTTTGTACATGGTATGAGGCATTTAATTGTTCAGGCACAATTTGTCAAAAAAGGCTATTCGGTATCCACTGAATTGCTTTTGTGCCTTTGTCAAAAATCATTTGTCCATATATGTACAAATATATTTCTGGACTTTCTATTCAGTTCCTTTGATCTACTACTATATGTATAGCCCTCCCAATACTTTGTTGATGACCTTAAATTTGTAAGCCTTGAAATCAACTGCTGTTAGTCCTTCAACTTTGCTCTTCTTTTTCCAAGCTGTTTTGGTTATCCTAGGTCATTTTTTCCAAGTGAACTGTAGAATCTGCTTGTTATTTTCTTCAAGAAAAGCCAAAATGGGATTTTGACTGGGATTGTGTTGAATCCAGAGACCAACCTGAGGAAAATTGACACTTAAAAATAATGAATCCTTTGACAAATGAACACAGTATCTACATCTATTTATTTAAGCAATGCTTTGTAGTTTTCAGTGCACATGTCTTGTATATCTATTGTCAGATCTATCCCTAAATATTTCACATTTCTATGGTATTATATATAGTATTATGTTTTAGATTTCAAATTCTCATTGTTTGTTGCGAGTGTATAAAAATACAGTTCAGCCTGGCTGGTGTGATTCAGTGGGTTGAGTGCTGGCCTGTGAACCAAAGGGTAGCTGGGTCGATTCCCAGTCAGGGCACATGCCTGGGTTGTGGGCCAGGTCCCTAATAGGGGGCGCACAATAAGCAACCATACTTTGATGCCTCTTTCCCTCTTTTTCTCCCTTCCCCTCTCTAAAAATAAATAAATAAAATCTTTAGGAAAAAAAAAAATACAATTCTTCTGTGCATGTTGAGCTGGTGTCTTGCCATCTTGCAAAACCCACATATTCTAGTAGCTTTATTACAGATTCTGTTGGTTTTCTAGATAGCCATTTCATCTACACATGGAAAGTTTCACTTCTTCCTTTTTGATATGAATGTTTTTTATTTACTCTTCTGGCCTTACTGCATTGGCTAGAACTGCCAGCACAGTGCTGAATAGACCTGGTAAGAACAGAGATTTCTGATTTGTTTCAGCTCTGTGAGTGCAGAGGAGAGGCTATTCCATGGCATGACGGCTGCCAGACTCACGAGCTGGACCTGGGCGAGAAAGAGGATCCTGTTTGCCACATACCCCGCCCCGTAGAGATTGTCTGATTGTAATTTGTATTCATTCTGACATAAATCAACACCCCTCCCTTGCCTCCCACTATATGCTGGTTCCTGGAACAGGCCGTTGTTGATCTGGTCAAGCATGTCAAGTGACTTCTCATATCTGGTAGCATTCACATACTGATAGTCCCTGTGAGTCAGTCCGCTGTTTACCCTATATAATTCTTTGGCACCTGCCAAGTGCCATGCTGGTCTGTTTCACCTTGCGGCTGCCCAAGACATGCCTTGCATGTGCGTCCCTTAATAAACTTTATGAATCACCAGACAGGAGTGGCCAGCCTCTTTCTTTGATCTTTCCCTGCTTTCTGCTTATGGAGGTGGATTTTCAGTCCCAGGAACTTTCCCAGAGCCTTCATGCACTAGCGTTGGGAAAAAATGTCCAGTCATTCACCATTAAGTATGATGTAAACTGTAGGTTTTTCACGGATGCCCTTTATCAGTTGAAGAAGTTCCTCTCAGTAATAAGTTTGTTGAGAGTTTTTATCAGAAATGTAGTTGGACTTTGTCAGATCCTTTTCCTGCATCTACTGAGATGATCTAATGGGTTTTCTCTTTTATTCTATTAATAGGGTGAACTATATTGATTTATTTTCAAATGTTATACCATCCTTGCATTCCTGGGATAAACTTTGCTTGATCTTGATGTACTATCCTTTTGAATATATTCTTAGATTCACTTCTCTAAAACTGTACTGAGAATTTTTCTATCTATTTATGCGATATGTTGGTCAGTAGTTTGCTCTTGTAATGCCTTACCTGACTTTGACATCAGGGTAGTGTTAGCCTCATAGAATGTGTTGGGAAGTATTCTCTCCTCTTTACTTTTTGGGAAGAGTTTTTGCAGCCTTGGTATTATTTCATCCATAAATATTTACGAGAACTCACTCACCAGTGAAGTGATCTGAGCCCAGGGTTTTCTCTGTGGGAAGCTTTTAAGTTACAGATTCAGTGTCTTTCATGGATGCAAGGCTGGTTATGTGGCTGTGGCCTCCCTCTCCTCATTCAGAAGGGCCCCCTCATGTCTCCTTTCTCAGCCTCCTCCCACCCATTCCACTGGACTCCAGGGAGGCAGAATGGTACCTGGTGCCCAGAGAGGGTGTTGCTCTGCCCTTGTCACAGAGCAGACAGGTGGCTTCTGCATCTGTGTGCGCACAGATGGGAACATGAGTATTGGTGTGCACATGTGAGCAAGTGAACATGTGTATTTCCTGGGGTTCACTTACCGGCTGGCCTTTGGATCCAGGCTCCCCCTGGTTCCCAGGAAGCCCTGTTCCGCCCTCTGTCCCTCGCTTACCGGGGGCACCCAGCTGCCCAGGTAATCCACTTTCACCCTTTAAGAAATAGACCAAAATGACCAAAGGGGGAAAAGGTTCTGGGAGAGGGGGAGGAGGAACTTAGCAGAGACAGAATAGTGATACCACAGGGTCCGCTGAGATCTCAGAATGCTGGGGCTCTGAGATAGGCCTGCTGGGGCCTCACAACTTCAGCCTCTTTAAGAGGAAGTTAAGCCTCTTTCCTTACTCGGGCATTCAAGACCTCACTGCCCCTCTGCTCTCCTCGCTGCCTCTCTTCTTCATTGTTTCTCCCCAATAGAACATGAAGTTCCCACCTCTGCACCTCTGCTTGTGCTGCTCCTCTTGCTAGAAAACCACCTCCCCTTCCCTCATTTCAGTCCTTGATGGGTCAAGGCTGCCTCTCGCCCTGCCCTCTGTCCTCCTGACGGAGGTTCTAACCTCTCCCCAACTAAATCTCGAGCTCAGAAAGGGCAAGAGTCATGTCTGATTCATTCACCTCCTTCTTCCTTCAGCCCTGGGCTCATACTGACTTACAGCTGACTCCCCCACCATATCACCCAAGGAAGCTTTCCAAAAAGATGCCTTGGAGGAGGGTCCTCACAGCAAGCAACAGCTGTTGTTCCACACAGGACCACAAGAGGGCGCCCTGGGACAACGTGACAAGCAGTTGAGGGACCAGGGCCTGGTTAGGGGGCAGTTTTACAGCTTTTCGAACAAGCTATCCTTTAAGTTAGGTTCACGCTTGGACAGCAACCCCTGAGAAAGGTCAACAATGTGGACTCCATTTTTACGCAGGTCCTGAGACATGGATGCCCATGTCAGCATTATAGTCGAGGTCATTATAGTTAGTACCACAGCAGAAAGGGTGAAGGGTAGGTGAGTGGATCAATAAGTGACTGACCTTGAATCCTGGGGGTCCCTGTGCTCCAGGCAAGCCAGCCACACCTGGATTTCCTCTCTTCCCAGCAGGGCCAATGGGGCCAGGAGCCCCATCGTCTCCTTGCTCCCCCTGCAAAGAAGGAGGGCAAGGAAGATCTCTCATGTTTTAGGAGGCACAAGCAAGAAGGCAGAACGGCTCAAAGCCTGGGTGGACTCTGGGTGGGGCTGGAGGCAAGGAAGTCACACTCCAGGATGGAGGTCACGCCGCCGGGGTGTGAGTAAGGCTGGACCAGCAGGGCAGAGAAGCTGAAGGCTTCCGTGTAGGGAAAGGAAGGAATCTTATAAACCAGAAGCTCATCCACTGAGCAGGGGAGGGCCTTCTGGGTGCCAGCATGGAGGAGAGACAGCCAGAATGGCCACACTCCCAGGTCTCAAGCCATGAGGTGATTGCCCACACAGGGAACTTCTGGGTATGTTGGTTCTGCCCCACCCAAGTTTCCAAATCTCCCCGCCCCCTTAACACACCTCATCTCAAATGGAGATGCCCAAGCCCTGCTCACCTGCTGCCCCGGTTGACCATCCCTGCCAGGAAGCCCGTCTGGTCCAGCAACACCTTCGGGGCCCTGTCTCCCCACCACGCCCCGGGGCCCTGGCAGCCCCTGCAGGCCCTGCAGGTACACAAGAAGCTCGTTAGGTCTTCTGGGGAGGACAAGGGGCAGGTGGGGCAGGAGCAGCTGTGGGTCACTTACCTGGATCCCCCTCCGTCCAGGGGCCCCGGCCTTGCCTTGCTTTCCCTTTGGTCCCTGGAAAACCAAGTGGCATGTGAGGGAGGCTGTGTGGGGAGGTGCAGAGCCCAGAAGCTCCAGAAGCAGCGCAGTGAGAGGACCCTGGGCCCCTGTGTGGCTGGGCCCTCTGCCTCTTGGACCTTGGCCTCTGAATCTGCAAAGGGGCCTAAGTGCCTGGCCTGGAAGTCCAGCAGCTGAGCTGGCCTTGGGGCCTGCTGGTGTTGTCACTGACCCTGCTCTGGGCTGATCTCTCACTGGTCCCCTGCTACAGAGGCTCTGGGCATTGGCAATTTCCTGGTGGAAGCCTGATCCCACCACTGGCTGGTCCATTGATCCTACCTGTGCTTCCCTCCTTTTCCTGTTGCCCTCCTAGCCCTGCCTCCCCCTTGCTGCGTGCTTGGGCCAGTATTTCCCCTTCCCAGGGTCTCAGTCTCCCCTGCAGACACAGCGCCCTCTTACCTCTTCCCCTTTCGATCCTTTGGGTCCCGGACGCCCCCGGGGTCCCGGATGCCCCTGCAAACCAAGGTGAGATGACGCAAGGCAGCCCCAGGATTCTCTCCCGGGGAGGGTGGCCAGTCTCCGCCTGGAGGGGGAGGGGTGGGGAGGGGTTTGGGGGTGTAGGCTCTGGGGGTGACCCCAGGGTCAGGGCAGGAGAAACCAGAATTGGCTGCCCCAGGCCCTCCTACAGGGAGGGTCCCTTTAACCTTTAAATAGCCCATTCTTTAATATCCCTCATAGCTGCTCCACCCCCCCTGCAGGGCAGGACAGGGACAGGACTGGAAGCACCACTCACGGGTAGGCCCTGCTGGCCGGGGTTTCCACAGAGGCCTTGTATGCCCTCCTGACCCTGGAAGCCAAGGAGAGACCGGTGAGGAGCCATTCTTGGAGGGGGCAACTTTCTACCTGGAGGAGCCCTGGGAAGCCCTTGCTGTTCCTTGCTGTGTGTCATTGTCCCCCTGAGCCTCAGCTCCCTCATCTGCTGGGTGGAGGGCAGGTAAAGAGCCTGCTGGGGGCCTGGTGCTCATTCCGTGGCTTGTCTCTTGCTTCTGTCCACTGCTTCTGCTGGGAGCGCTGTTCCCGGCCACAGATGGGGAGACAGAGGCCCTCCAAAGTGAGGAGCCTCTTTCCTCCACCTCCTCCTCTCTCCCCCTCAGAAAAGGCCTCGGACTAGACCCTCCCCCCCTTCAGCATGAATTACGCCTGAGCCCTCCCTCAGGAGCTGTGCTTCCAGGCTGGGCACTAATGGTGGGCGGGAGGGCTCGAGTCCTGGTGAAGGCTGTTTCGATCCCAGGCAGCGTGTGACAGGGCCTTGGGGCTGAGGAATGGCCTCTTATAACACGCCCCCTCTGCTGCCCGCAGAGAGGATCTCTGATACTTACAGGGTATCCAGGGTCCCCCGGTTCCCCGCGGTCTCCTCGATCCCCCACAGGGCCCTGAATGACAAGGACAACAGCATATATGGGCCAGCCACCAGGTGTAGGGGTTGCCTGACCTGGGCCTCACTGGCCACACCCTCTGTGGAGCTCAAAGCAGCCTCACCCCTACTCAGCTTCCCCCTCCCCACACGGCTGGAGGCCAGGTTCCACCTTGGCCTTGGTCCAGGGGATGGAAGCTGGGGGGCCTTACCGGATCTCCAGGTGGTCCAGGGGGGCCCTCAGCTTTGCCGTCCTCACCTTGCTCCCCCTGTGGATACAGAAGCAGCTTTAGGACAAATCACTTGTTCTTGATGAATGGGGGGAATTCCAGACACTCCATACTAAGGCCAAAAGGGCCTCCATCGGAGATGGAGTCCAACCTACTCAGGGTTACAGATGGGGAGACTGAGGCCAGGGAGGGAAGAATGGGTGGCCGTGGGGTCAAAGCCAGCTCTGAGTGTGGAACTGGGATTATGAACACAAAGCAGTGCTTGTGGTCCTCCCCCTCAACACCCCCAAACCATCGTCTGCAGGCTGCGAGCTCCCGCTGAGCTGGGGCTGGGACTGTGGCCGCAGCCTGCTTGGAACAGGATCTTGGAGCTCAGCACCCATGGGGGGAGGGATTACATGAAATGATGCAGAAGTCCCTGCATGGCGCTCAGCAGGGGGTGACAATTATTCCAACTGCTTGCATGCTTGGGCACTGCCATGTGGCAGACACAGGCACGCAGTGAGTCCTCCCAACAACCCTATGAAGCAGGCCCTATTATTATTCCCATTCTACAGATGAAGACAGTAAGGCACAGAGAGGTGATAGGAGATGCTCAGAGTTATTCAAATGAAAGATGCCCTTTCTGTCATCTTTGTTGGGAGAAAGTGGGCCAAGAACCAGCTCTAGGATGAACCTCCTGCTCTTGATGGGAGCCCCAGAGAAGGCCCTGGGCTGCCCCAGGCTGCATTCAGCGGAGGACCAATTTGGGGATTTTGTCCATTAGCCAGTGTCCTGTCTGCAAAATGGGACTGTCGTGCCTGGCAGCACGGCTCCGAGGACCCAGGGAGGAGAGACTCCTCGGCTCTCAGCATGCTGCTGCACACGCAGTAGGGGCTCGGTCAGTAGCTGTGAAGACGGCTGATGTTGATAATAAAAACAGCAGGGATGGTGTGTGGCGCAGATATAATCAGAGTTTAGGGTGGACGTCCTTGGGCTGTGGCAGGCCAACCTGGGCCCTGGTCCCCCTGCAGGACAAGTGGCTGGATGCCACGTGCCAGCTACATGGAAGGTGTGCACAGAACAGCCAGCGGCAGAACCTCAGGGCTCTAAATGTTCCAGCCCCAGACAATACTGGTGTCATCTCCCATGGGGCACATTCCGGGCAGGGCGCTCAAGTCAGGGCACCTCTGAGCTCCGAGCTCCATCGCGGTGAACAGGGATTTGAAGGGGAGGCTTGAGAGGCAGGGGCGAGGGGAGCCATGCCTGGGGCTGGAGCCCGTCCCAGGCACGAATCAGTCCACAGGGCTGGCAGCTGGAGCACCTTGGCCCAGAGCCTCTGCGGCTCCTGTGGGCAGAGACTGAAGGCGGGAGGGGTTTGGCCCCAGGCCTAGAGGCAGTTGTACCCAGGGGGCTGGCCCAGGGAGTGGGGATTTCCTCTCTGCCCTGCCCACTCTCTCATGGCTCTTTGTCCTAGGGCTCAGTCCCACTGTGGAGAGAGGCAACTGGGCTGGGGGTTTTTGAGGACGGGCCGTGTTTACCTAGTGTTCTACGTGCCAGGCGTTTCATGAGGTGTGCCTCACTGGTCTTTCATAGAATCCATACAGCAGCCATGTGCTGCTGAGACTATTGTCCCATTTTACAGATGGCGACATTGAGGCCCAGGAAAGGAAAGGTCTTAGCTAAGGCCACACAGAAACCAAGGGGCAGTCTGGGCCAAAACCCAGCTGTAGCGCTCTCTCCCTCTCCTGCCACATTGCGGCTGTAGTCTGGGGGTGCATTTTTAGCACTAGAGAGCTGGTGGAGGCCCTGCCACCCTTCCTTCGGTTTCTAGAGTCTCATCCCATCTCCCCCGTGCCTCTCTGGCCACTGCCTTTGCCCCACAGGGAATTTTCAGGCTGAACAACCTATGGGCTTATTGGAGCATCTGTGTCTGGCTAGCAAAGCAGGGTCTGGCCTCAGACAGAGTCTGAATCCTGGCCCTACCAGCCTCCCACTGACCCTATACTAGCCCTGAAGCATCATGGAGACTGAGTTCCTCCCCCTCTCATGTGGGACACTGATCCCTTCCTGTGGGGGTCATGGCGAGGAGCGGGGAGAAATCTTGAGGAAACCACTTGCTCGTGGCCTTTATGCTTCAGAGTGATGAGGTCTCCCCAGGAACTTGCTCTCTCTCCCCCTGCCCTGAGCTTATGATTGACTCTTCACTCATGTTACTATTTTTGTTTTTAAGCTCTTCAGGGCTACATGCTGCAGCCCCCACATTAAATTACCATTATAAATCCATAAATACCTGTTGTGTAGCTAGACACATGACCAAACTAATGATACCAGGTAATTCAGCAAAGGCTTCTGGCTGATGTACAGGTGATGCACTGTTTAGCATTTGCAAGGTACCCGCCCACTTAACAGATGAGGCAATCAAGGCTCCAGGGGGGCAGGGGCCCCACCCAAGGCCCCAGCAGGCTTAGGGCAGATTTGGGGTTTGGGTTCCACTCTCAGCAGCCACAGGGGCTACTTCAGGGGCGGTAGATGGCCCAAAGCAGAGGGGCCCAGCCCCTCTTTTTTTAGGGTCTGTGTTAACCCCTCCTGAAGCAGCCTTGGCAGACTGTGAGGGCCGAGGAGGGACTCTGGGAACTAAGAGACACTTCCTGTGGCTTCCCGTGTGATGTCAGAGCCTGTGGCTTGCTCGGATGGCAAATCTGTTCTTCGCCCAGCAGGAGGAATGGGCCAGCTGGACAGCAAGCCGGGCCAGGGTGACTCACCCACAGCGGGATATAGTTAGTGGGGAGCTGACTCGGCAAAAGAAAGGAGGGCTAAGGAGGCAACGGGTCAAGGAGACAGCGGCCGCCGCCTGCCAGGAGGTCTTCCAGCTAAGCCTTCAGGAGAGGAGGGAGGAAAGGAAGGAGGAACTCGGAGCCATTAACGTAGGACCCCAGAATGGGTCCCAGGGCCAGGTTGGTGCTGCCTTGGGACGCGATCCAGGCCCCATGCCCTGGACCTCTGGCCCCCCACGTCCCCACCCTCACAGCGGGGCAGGGTGCAAGGATCAACAGGGGTCCTCCTGGCAGCTCCTCTCCTCCACCAAATCTGGAGCCAGGGGGCTGGAAATGGACATGCCTCCCCTCTGGCTCGTCCACTCCTTCCTCATCATGAAATGCTGGTGTTTCTCACACTCCTTCCTAAGCCCTCTCCTGGCTCTCGCTGGGTGATCTCATTCACCAGCAAAGCTGCAGTTCCCATGTGCATGTGGATGATGGAATTGCATAGTTTCGGTCATTACATAACTGCAGTCCATTTCCTTTGCTGGACAGAAAGCTCCCGGAGGGCAGGAGCTATGTCTGTTTTTGTTCCAGTGCCGGGCACAAAAACGATACCCATATATCAGTATTGATTGCAGGTCTAATGACTCCTGCCTCCTGCTGCCTGCGGTGTGAGCCTGCTGGGAACTTCCTGGGCTGTCCCAGCCACAGAGCCCCAGGGTCTTGCTCCTGCCGCCCGGATATCAGGGAACAGCTGCTTCCCATGACCCAACACCCACCTTTTCGCCCTTTGGTCCGGGAGGCCCCAGGGGTCCCACGATGCCTTTGTGTCCCTGCAGGAAACAAGAAGGCCAGACAGGAGGTGAGAGCATGGGGGTGTGAGGACTTGGGAGGAACATGTGACAAAGGACTGGGGCTCAGAGATGGAGACATTGGGCTGTGCGACTTTGTCCTGGCTCTGTCCCAACTTGCTGTGTGACTTCGAGCAGGCGCTATGCCTCTCTGGGCCCTGGCTTTCAAGACTTGCCATGTGGGTCCCAGATACACCTCTAGGGTAGGTCTACTTGGATGGTGGAGGACTCGGCCCGCCCTGCCCTGGAGCTGATCTGGGACAAGATCTCAGGAGAGCCAGCTGCGTCTTCTGGGGCAGGGGCAGAATGCTCGCCCCAGCAGACTTTCCCAGGCCGTGGCTAAAACTGCACATATAGGTTCCTCCATGGGCGCCCAGTGCCCCCTCTTCCACTTTCAGTTTCCTTCGTCCTCTCTCTTCTGTTCTCCTCTCCCCGTCTTCCCCTCCCTGTTGGATCTCTTTTAGACCCTGGATCCCACCACTAAACAAGCTGCCAGACCTTGCATACACCTTCTTTAACAGCACCCTTCCCGCCCCCCCGCCCCGAGCCTCCGTTTCCCTTTCTGAGCAAGCCCTATGCCTCCCGAGGCCTAGTCTCCCAGATGTGTCATGTGGGTTTGGCTCAGCCACCTCCAAGGGGTGCCAACTGGATGCAAAACTAGGCTAAGGCTCTTTCCTCCCACACGCGTGTAGCTGTGCAGCTCAGAGGCGAGGTTCATGGGGCACCCGCCATCAGAGGAAGGACTCAGAGAGAGGGCACGGAGGGAGGATCTCCACCCACACCACCCCACCTGGCCACCGATGGTCCTCGACCCCCGCCCTGGCCTATGGGCCCAGGTGCTCCCTGGAGATGATGAATCTCCAATGGCCCGAGGGCTGGCCCCCAGGTGGGAGGAGGGGGGCCGGAGGACCCAGACTTGCAGGACAGAGTTCCAGAGAGAGAGAGAGAGGTGAGATTTCCTTACATCGTAACCAGCCAGTCCTGGTTCTCCTTGGGGCCCCATCCGTCCTGGAGCACCCTACGAAAGGAGGAGACCCGCGTTGGTATGGAGTGTGGTCCTCAGAACAGGGACTCAGGCCCAGTCTGTCCCCCAGGCTCCCGCCCAGTTCAGCCCTGGCATGTCTGTTTTGCCCAGAACCCAGGCTGGCAGAGGTCAAGGTGAAGAGCAAGTGTCGTTGTCCCCTCTGTCCTGGAGCGCCCCTCCTCCCTCCAGCCCTTCCTTCGTCAAGATCCAGTGATTCCTGAGCGCTGATGGCTCAATTTTCCCCAATTTTGTGAGCAGAATGGTTATGAAAAATTAAATTATATGAGCTTACCGTTCAATTCTATCAAAACCAAAGACAATGAATATTCGAAACTCACTGCTTCCTAATTGTTTTACGTTTTACTATTTGTTAGCTACGCTCAGGAGGTCATCACGTCTGTCACATCTGTGCGGTGGGAACACTAGGGACCGGAGCGCTCCTGCGCGTGCGTCTCCCCCCAGCCTCACATTCAGTGACATCATGTCGGTAACTTGATATCAGCCCTGGTGGCAGCATTTCTACCATGGAAACAGGCGAGTGCCACAGGCCAGCACATCTGAGATGCTGCGTCCCCCTCGTCTGCCCCGCCCTCGCTTCCTTCTAGGGTCCCCTTCCCTCTGCAGCTGTCACGCTCCTCAGACCGGCAATGGCCTGGGCACCGTCAGTCACCCAGGGGGCACCAGCAGCTTTGCCCCGATCCCCATGAATCTATTTCCAGTTCGGTAAAAACATGCCCAAGGGTCTGGCTTAATAAGAGTAGGATTAAGCAGGACTTGTTAATCTGGGTCTTGAGGAGACCCACAGGCTCTGTCAAGTGGCATAAAACTGTATTGTGTGGAACTTTTCCAGAAGAAGGTCTGTAGCCTCTGCAGGTTCCCAAAGGGATCTGTGACTCAAAAGAAGTGGCTGGGACAACAGACGTTCAACTGACACTGGAGTGGGGGACACCTCCCTTTCTGCCCTCGGCCCCTCTGCTCCATGACTGACACCAGCCCACCCACCCTGAGGGTTCTCACCGTTGGTCCCAGGCTGCCCCGGGACCCTTTAGGGCCTGGGGTACCAGGGGGTCCGGGGTGTCCAGGGGCTCCCATCTCACCCAGCTGTCCTTGGTAGCCCTTGGCACCCTGCAGTGGGAGGAGACACAGGCTGTCACCAGGCTTCGGGGGGAAGTGGGGGAGAGGAGGGGGGACGTGGGCGGATCAGGGCAGGAGGAGGTGTAAGGGTCTGACCTTGGCTCCAGTCCGGCCCTTCTCGCCTTGCTTCCCTGGTTTTCCTTCAGGACCCTGAAGGAAAGACAGAGTAAGATGAGAAATGAGGGACCATTGGCACAGGTCCATCCAGCATCACAGCACTAGCTCTGGAGGCCAGCCGCCCGGGTTCACAACTGATTATGCACTCAGTATCCACATCACTTTGAGCATGACCTCGGCCTGTGATTGGCATATTTGTCTGCAAAGTAGGGACAGTGGTGTTTGCCCTACAGAGCTGAGGATTCAACCTGGTGGTACAGTATCATGCTAACAAGGTGCCTGGTCCATAGCCAGCGCTGGATAAATAGGTGTTGTCATGGTTACTGTCCCAATGAGAACACCTCTCTGTACTGTGTTCTCTCCACGTGCCATGAAGTGTTCTATCTTCCTAGAGACCCTGAGGCCCGATTCAGACCCCCTCTCATTGATGGTGACAGCTAAAGTGCCCACAGGTAAAGAGACCTGCTCAGGACCCTCGCTGACCCATGGCAGGGCTTGGATTCCATTGCAGATCTGAGTCCCTGTCCAGGGCTCAGGGTGGCTCAGGGTGCCTGCTGGTGACACCAGGCAGGCAGGAGAGGTGTTCTAGGTCCTCCCTCATCTCTGAGATGCTGAGCGTCACTTCTGAAAAGCCCTGAGGTCACATCCCGCTAACAGGGTCCCTCTCAGGACCCAGGGCTGAAGGGGCATGGTATGGCCCCAGGAACATCAGCGGCCCCCCCCCCACTCTCCTACTGGGGCACCCAGGACATTCCCTTTAACAGGCCATGCTGCCCGCCCCCTGCCAAGACATCCCCCAAATGCTGCTCTCCCCTGCCCTGCCTCCAAGGGGGGGCCAATCTGGCTTTGTCACCATAGTTATCAAGGGAACTCAGGTCAGTAGAGGTTGAGTGAGTAAGTGTAGTGTGCATGTGTGAGTGAAATAAGAAAGCAGGAGAGGGGAAGAGAGTTCCCACCCTGGGTCACACTAGGTTGGGATATAGGAGATAGAGCAGGCAGCATTTCTGGCTTGGAAAGGACATCCCACCTGTCCCCAAGAAAAGGCCCTTGAAGGCTCAAACCTCAAAGGGAGCTGGGAAGAATATCTACATTCTTGGCAGGCACCAGAGAGCTGGTTTGATTCGATCCCTTTGGCTGCATGAACAGAGGCACACGCTGCAGGATGAGGGACGTGATGGTCCCATCTGGGAATAGGAGCTGCCCTCTAAGAGGAGGCACTGGCTAAGGGTGATGGAGAAGGGGTAGGAAGAGGGGATCCTAGAGGAACAGGGAATTACCTGGGCTCAACCAGAGGAGCTCGATTCCTGTCTGCCCATTTCAACAGACGCCTTGAGGGTGGCTAGTGAATGAAACTTATGTGGGGGGGGGGCATTAATTTAGCATAAGGGACAAATGTCTGCTCAAAAGACACAAAATGACAAAAGTGTATTGGAGAAGATGATTCTGTCCCGAAGGAAGGTGCAATCAGACCATGCGGGGGCCTTCAAGAAGTCAAGAAGTATCGGTGCTGGAATGACCAAGCTGTGTTATATCCCAGTGCTTGAGTCCTCATGTGACCCTGGACAAGTTCCTCCTCTTCTCTGCGCCTCAGTTTCCCCAACCTTTATATATGAAGGCTTTCAGCTGGCCTTGGACTGTCCCATATGGTGGCCCTTAGCCACAGATGGCTACTGAGCACCTGAAATGTGGCTACGGTGACTGAAGAACTAAATCCTTAATCTGATTAAATTTGAATTAAATTAAATTTAAAAATGGACAACTAAATTATTGGGAAACATTGAAATATATTAGGAATAATGGGATATGAATCTACATTTTTCAACCGTTTATTTTATAAAATCTAAATACAGATCAAGTTTTTTCAGTGAAAATTTAGCATCTGAATTGAGAGGTGCTATAAGTGTAAATTACACACTGGGCTTCAAAGATTTAATGCAAAAAAATGCAAAACACCTTGACAATAATTTTTATACTGATTACATGATAAAATGTTTGTACTTTGGGTATATTGGGCTAAATAAAATGTTACTACAGTTAATTTGACCTGTTTCTACTTACCTTTTAAAAATGTGACTATTAGAAAATTTTAAATGATAGACATGGCTTATATTCTGTTTCTATAAGACAGCCATGGACTTGACAATTTCAAGGTTTTTTGCTCCTCCAATAATAAAACAATGACAATTGTCACGGCCTCAATGCTGGCCAGGCACTGTGTCTACCCTCTACTTCGTATCTCATTCAATTCTCACCACAGGACTGGGAAAAGGAGACTATTTATCCCATTTTAGAGCTAAAGAAACTGAGATTCAGTCAGATGAAGGCGTTGTCTGCAGGTCACCCAGCCAGGTTAGAAATGAGACACGAATCCTCAGTGTCTAGGTACCCCTCAGCCCAGGCTGGTCCCAGTAGGGGACTGAAATCAGGATACAGGGCCTGATGGAATTTGCTGGTGGCCTGAGGTGACTGCAATGGCTGACCCCTTGTCAGAAGGAGAAATGAGTCAGCGCCAAAGTGCTCAGTACAAGGCCAGGGAGACAGAGTCTCCCCCAGGACAGGGAGGGCAGCCGGCCACTTGTTCTGACGAGCCCTCTGCAGCTGGGAGCTTCCCCGTGGTGTGGGAAAACCCTGAGCAAGTGCTGGCACTTCCAGCGGGGTGAGCCTATGGGGCGAGAACGAAGACTTGCACTGGGCCCCCGTCCATTTGGATGTATTTCTGGAAAGGCCCTGATGGCTCATAAAGTTCTATTTTTAAATACTCAGCTGTTTCCAGGCCACAGAGTGGGAGATATTCATCCTGCAGCCCCGTTACAAAAAAAAGACTCAAATGTAGGGTTCTCACCACCTCTGTCACCCAACACACACTCAGTCTGGCCTCAGTGAACCTCTCTACAGCTCTAGTGTATGAGAATTGGGAGCGACAGCAAGACAGGGACATAAGGCTGCTGCCCCCGCCCCCGCCCCCGCCCCCACCCCCACTAAAACAACCGGCATCAAATTAAATTTAATGTCCACCGTCACCACCATTGCCACTGCGGTCACCATCACACGCACTGCCACCATCATCATTGCCATCATCACCCACATCTCCACCATTACTACCATCACCAACCCCATCATCACCGCCGCCACCATCATCACCACCGCCACCATCATCACCGCCGCCACCATTAAAACCTCCTCCCTCGCCATGTCCACTGTTATCATCATGGCAACTGCAACCACCATCACCCGCTCTACCGCCACCCTCACCACCACCACCATCATCATCACCTCCAGCTTCCAGTCATTTACGTTTCCAGATTCATAAAGACAAGCTTTTATATTCCTGGTGCACTTTTCAAAGTGCATTCTTATCCAAAGTTTCATTGACTCTTCATAAACGAGAAAACCAAGGCTCGGAGAGAGGCAGCGATTGGTCGAAGGTCATACAGACAGTGGGGGCCTGAGCTGGATCTCAGCTTTTGGACTTGAGTTCCAGCACTATTTCTGCCGTGTGTTTTTCCCGTTCCACAGCCGTGATACTCAAAAGCTCACTAAAAAAGAGCCCCTAGAACATTGGGACTCGAGGTAACCTCAACACACATTCCTTCCAAATTTTTCATCATACCAAGGGTTGGACCCAAAGAGGGCAAGGGCAAGTGAAAGGTCGCGCAGCAAGGCACTGATGGAGAATGGGGCTGGCACCCCTCCTGCTGGATCACCCTGCTACATTCGGTGTGGCTGAATGTGGGGGCTGGGCTGGATGTGGTCAGCAGGGGCCAGATCTGTGCAGGGTATAGCAGCCAGCTAAGGAGAGTGATATTATCCTGACAGTATTGGGGAGCCATGGAGGTTTAGGCAGGGGAGGAAGGACCGCAGCGGAAGACCCTTAGGTAGCTCCTGCCAAAAGGCCCCCCACCCCACTGCCTGAACTAGGCACAAGTGTTATTTGCTCTCCGGAGCCCTAAGTGCTGGCATGCAGCCATGCACACTCACCCGGACGCCAGTGATGCCAGGGGGGCCGGGGGGCCCATCATCGCCCATCAGTCCCTCCTGGCCTTTCTCGCCACGCTCACCATCAGGCCCTGGGTCACCCCTGTCCCCCTGGGTGGGAAGGGCATGAGGAGAAGAGAGAGAGAGAGAATAATTAGTCACCCAGCCCAGCAGAGGGCCCAAACCCCAGGGTGCATTCAGATGTCCACAGCTAACCAGCTTCTGGATTCCCTGATGGTTCTGAGCTGCCAAAAGGGTTGGACTGGCATGGCTCTGCCGGCACAGGGAACATCCTGACCTGGCAATTGCTAGTATCCGAGCCTGGGCCCAGGAGAGGGCGGCTCAGGGAAGGGAAGACCCTGGCCATGCGCACTCCTTGAAGTTTACGGGAAGGGGCCAGGGTCAGGAGACTAGGGCTAGTTCTCTCCAATGTAGATACATGGGGAAGACAAGAATTGTAATACACTGAAAAAAATTTTTTAAAAGATTTTATTTATTTATTTTTAGAGAGACAGGAAGGTGAGGGAGAAAGGGAGAGAAACAGGAATGTATGGTTGCCCCTTGCATCTCCTTTCCTGGAAACCTGGCCCACGATTCAGACATGTGCCCTGACTGGGAACTGAACAGGCAACCCTTTGGTTCGCGGGCTGGCATTCAATCCACTGAGGTGCACCAGCCAGGGCTAAATTTTTATAAAGAAAAAAAAAATACACCCAACTCTGCTTCTTCGAACTTTTTCCATTTTTCTGAGATGCATTTTCAACCTTTGCTCACATGCAAGCAGTTTACAACATTAATAAGAGGTAATAGTTTTGATTGCTATGTACCAGTCTCAGCAGCGAAACAACGGCTCCAAGGTTACACAGCTGGTTAGCAATAAACTAAACTTTAAAGGCATAATCCAATCAGACTGTACAGTCCTGTAATTGTTTTTGCTAATGTCTTTGTCTGCTGTGAGCACGTTTTCCCATTGCTGCCCACTCTGCGTAGTTCTCATTCCCACTGGCTGCAGAGCATGCCCTCTGGCGAGAGGGTGGCCACTAGCTCTTATATAGCACTGGCCATGTCCTGGTCTTGTCTGGCAGGCGGGCTGTGCCAGAAGGGGGCCTAGGCTGCTGCCCTTGGCCCCATGGCAGAGCAGGTACAAGGGGTACAGTGTAGGCAGCGGCCGCAGAGGGACAAGGCAGCGCCCATCAGAAGGCTGCCCCCTCAGGGCTGGCGGGCCTGGTGGGACCTACGGCCAGTCTGAAGGCGGCCCAGCTGTGACGGGGCGAGCGGCCCTCAGGAGATGGTATGAAGTCATGGGTATGAGGCAGGGGTGGGTGGGGGAGCCGGCCTGGAGAAGCAAAATGTCTTTTGTCAGTTTTGTTTCCTGGTGCTACACTTTACGAGGGACACAGATAAACTGGTGTGCATCCAGGAGAAAGAGCGGGTTCAAGAGGGTGTGAAACTGGAGCATGGGAACAGGATCGTTGAGAGCACATGCAACAGAGCCCTGCTGGGGCCTGGGCTCTGGGCGCATGGGGCTGGTGTCGGGGATCGCCGGGGCAGCTTCTAGCTCAGCCAGGGAGGGCTTTCCAATGGAGAGAGGTCCAGAGATGGCACAGATGAGGGAGAGCCGCTCCAAGCCATTGAGTGAGCCAGCACAGAGCAGATCTGGGCACCAGAAAAGGGACAGGCAGGTTGCTTTCTGAGGTCCCTGCTCACTGAGATTCTTTGGTTCCGAGCATTGCCTGGCATGGAGACAGGGGGCTGGCCCTGATGATCCTCTCACAGGTGCCCCTGGCTCTGGGGTTCCCTTTTCTGGCCTGTCATCCCGGGCAGCCTGCTGTCCTAGCTCTCAGAGGCAGGTAGTCATTCAGGTGGCTGAGTGGTTTGCAGCGAGGAACCCTAGTCCGGGGTCCTGCAGGAGGTCAGGCTCCAGAGGCCTCCCAGGATCCAGGGATCTTTGTGGATCCCATGCAGAGTGGGCTCTGGGGGTTCTAGAGAGTTCCCGAGTTCTAGGACATCTGCCAACACTCAGAAGAGCCTTATAGGTTGACTAGCTCAATTCTTTCAGCTTACAGATGAGGAAACTGAGGCCCAGGGAGAGGCAGAGACTTCCCAATACCACACATAAGTCAGGGGTAGAGCATGGTGAGCGCCCAGGGTTCTGGTTCTTCTCATTCAAGGTTCTGCGCCCAGGAGATAGTACCTCCCTCACCTCTGGGGTTACGCTGCCGAAGTTCCAATCTCGCTATCACTTCTCAATAGCTGTCCAACCCTGGGCAAATTCCCAAATTTGTAAAATAAGCACCGAAGTGTTCCTGTGAGGGTTGAAAGACAGTATTCCACGTGACAGTTTAGCACAGCCTCTGGCGCACGTGCTGACTAGGAATCACTGCCACTGTCCTTGCCACCGTGATGGGCTGATCATCAGTACTCAGAAGAAATAATCAGCATAAAAGCACTCTGTAAACTATGAAGCGCTGTGCACCGCCCAGAGGTTGTTTTCACCATGAAGGTGCTTCAACAACCCCCATGGAGAAAACAGGCTCTCTCCCGGGATCCCCAGGAGGACCAGGGAAGACACTGCACTTCTGCGTGACTCCTCTAGCCCAGGGGCTGCGGGAGAACCGGCTTTGGAGGGAGTGACAGGGGAAGCAGTCAGGGCCGAGGAGCTGCGACAGGCGAGTGGGGAAGACCGTGTGAGGCACCAGGCCTGGGGGCCCTTACCATCGCACCTCAGCCACGATTCTAAGGAGAAGCAGGCGACTGTGCTGAGGGGGAGCAGGCCTCAGTGTTATGCCTGCTTTCTCATGTGCCAAGTGGGGACCGTAGTGTATCTGGCTCACAGGGTGGCCGGGAGGATTAAATGTGTTAATTCATGTGAAGTTCTTAAGGTAGGCGGTACAAGCCCACCGTGAGCACACAAAGCATTTTAGCCAGAATGATCTTCAACGTCGCCAAACAGGGAGCAGGCGCTTGACAAAGGGTGTGGAGGGGCTGTGGGGATGCCCTGGCTACCCCCCAGGATGCGGCAGGTGGGAAGGGAGAGAGGCAGGCAGGGGGCGCTCTTGCCCCTGCAAGAAAAACACGGGCAGATGGGAGCCACCCAGGGGTCATCGCAGAGGCGCCCTGGGAGAAGGGGAAGCCCCAGACCCCGAGCAAGAGAGGGGAGAGGGCAGTGGGGGGTGCAGGCCTAGGGATGGGGGCATTCAGGCCCAGAGAAGAGGGGTGCTCCTCTGCGGTCCCACGGGGAGTAAATGGATGACACAAGGAATCCTGGGACATGGCACTTGGCACCCTGGGCTGAGGAGCTGACTCACACGGTGTTACAGGTCAGCCCTGGGGAAAGCCAGAGAGGGAGGCCGGGCCAGGCCTGAGCTGGGGGCAGGGCTGGTGGCATAGGGCAGTGCTCGCCTGCCCTGGGGTTCGAGGGAGCCGCAGCACCTCCTTGGGGTTCTAGCATCTGTGGCTGACTGATGAATCCATGGGACGCGCCAAGTCTGAGTTCAGCGCACAGGCTTTGCTGCCAGTGAGCCACCCGGGTTTGAGTTTTGGATCCTATAGACATTGGATGAATACACTTCTGCCTTCCCCCAAACCTCAGCCTCTTCCCCTTTAGAGTGGGTACACGGTATGGGGAGCAAGCCAAGGCTTGGGTCTTGGCTGTGCTAATTATTAGCTGTGTGTCCTTGGGCAAGTTGCTTAACTTCTCTGAGTCTCGGTTTACCTAAAGACAGAGCTGACCCCATAATATCGATCAAGGTGATCCACTTCAAGGACGTAGCATAGTACCTTGGACATGTGTGACTAGCCCTCCATAAGCGTTGGGTTGCAGGTCATGGGTGGTAACAATTATTTTCCTGATCTTTTAGGATAGTGGGAGATAGTCAACATCCAAGCTGCTGGCTCGGGTCTGGCACCACCCGTAGCCAAGAGAAGCTGCAGTTTTGAGGAGAAGGGAAGTGGGGAGGAGTGGAGAGTGGGGATGGTCCTCAAAGCCGCCTGAGCCGGGTGGGGACAGTGGGCAGGGTGGGGCGCGGGCACTGGACAGGGCTCCCCCACTCTCAGGGGGAACCAGTGGGAGCTCTGCTCTCAGAGCTGCATGGGAACCAAATGCTTCTGGGAGAAAACAGGTATCGGATAGGAGGGCAGAGGGGGACAGGTCGAGGCAGTTCCGGAACACCCCCTCCTCCCCAGACCCTGAGCCCGAAGGACACTTACCTTCAGCCCGTCGGGCCCTGCAGGGCCACTGTCACCCTCGAGGCCCGGCTCTCCCTGGAAAGTGTGATGGGAAAAGACAAGAAAGTGTTACTGGGGAGGGGGCCCCATGTGCTTTAACTTCCTCCCCTCCTTGAGGCAGGACCCCCGATCCCTCACCTCTAAGCAGCGGGGCCCTGGCACACACACAAACAGTGGGGGGCTGAATTGTGAGTGAACAGGAGGCCGAGGCACCCACTCAGTTCCCAGAAAGAAGAGGCAGACCCCCAAGCACAGCCCACTGTCTGCAGGGTAGGCAGCGGCCAGGGCTGCATGAGGTCTCGAGGTAGAAATTGCTGGTCACAGAGCCACCCTGGTTGTTTGGTTAGACTGGGAGGCAGTGCAGCCCAGCAGGGCAGAAAGGCTTTGCTGTCAGGCAGACCTCAATCAATGCCCCCTCTGGGTTTCCCGATCTCCGGCGGTTTGACCACAAGCAATCTATTCAGCCCCCATAGGCGTCTGTTTTCTCCTCTAAAAATAGGGCTGATCCCACTTCCTTTCAGGGTTCCTCCAAGGCACAGTGTAAGTGCCTACTAATGGTAGCCACTGGCGACCCTGTTCCCGGAATTAGAGTGAGCCCTCATGGAACCCCTTGGTGTAGTGGAACCCCCTTTCTCAGGTGAGGAAAGCGAGGCCAGCCCTCTGACTTTCTTGCCAGCAAGTTTGGGAATGACACCCAGACCTTGGATTGGTCCAAAAAAAACCAATTTCTTGGTTGCAGGCCCCCTCAGAGCCTTGCACATGCCACTGCTAATGTGCAGGAGGGAACGCGGCGCAGGCAGTGAGCCCCAGACATTCTGACCGCAGAATGCTTTTCTTTGAAGAGCCCCTCCCCACTGTGAGAATGCTGACCCACCCAAGGAGCCTGAATGAGGCTCCAGAGATTCCTGGTCTCTTTCTGCAAGTGAGGACACAGACTCAGGGATGTTGAGCAGAGCCCTCCCCGACCAAACACCCCTGAGGGAGGAGCTTTCCAGGGGGAATACATTTGCTTTGACTTACCCGCTGCCCAATGAGGCCCTGCTCCCCAGGGGTGCCCAGAGGCCCAAGGTCACCCTAGGAGAAACCAAACATGAGTCCGTGGGGGTGCGTAGGGTCAGCCCCAGCCCATACAAGCTCTGATGGGGAGAGGGGACAGCCCTCTCTTCCCAAGAACCAAAGAGAAATTGTAAAACACCCACCAGAGCCCCTGTTCCAGTCAGCCCAGGCCACGCCTCCCATCATCCTAGCTCACACTTATATAGCGCTCTTCTAGGTACAATCGACCCTTTAACAATGCCGGGGTTAGGGACACAGTCGAAACTCTGCACGTAACTAGAGCCACCCCACGAACGCCGATTCCCAGCCTCAGATTTGACCCTTGAACAACGCAGGTTTGAACTGCACCAGTCAATTGAAGAAAAATCCTCATATAAGTGAACACACGCAGTTCCAATCTGTGTTGTTCAAGGGTCAACTGCCCATTTTTATTTCACATATTTTATTCTCCTAACAGCCCTAACAGGAAAGGTATTTTCATTTTTATAAATGAAGACACAGAAGGGCCAAAGGGTTAAGTAATCAGCCCAAGTACATGGCTCAAACAGATTCACAGGGCGTTTGACTCCAGAGAGGATCAGATGCAGAGAGGGCAACCCTGGCTGGCCACTGCTTTTCCTCTCCTTGAGAGCCTTGAAGAGAAACCCAGTAAGGAAGAGGATCCAAATAAACCAGAATCAATGTCACCGCCTCTCCAAGAGACCCCAAAAGGGTCTTTCTCCTGTGGTGATGTCCCAGCTACACTCTCTCCCTGCTGGTGTCTGGGGCCCAAGGAAGAAGCAGAGCTCTGAGCCCGCAGACCTACCCTACCCTGAACGGCCCCACTTCTATTGGTTTTATCAAAGGGGTGGTTTTCTGCATTGTTCGAGCGAAGGATTCTGGAAGCCAAGACGGACAGTCCCAGGCCTGGTCCCCCTCCCTCTGAATGTCTGGGAGACTCAGGCACAGATGAGGGGTGATCTGCCTCTCGTCTTACAGCCCCTCAAGGACCCGCCTGCCTCAATGATGCCCTCAGGCCGCGAGCATCGCTCATCAACTTTGGGGCCTGCTTAGGGAGCAGAGTCTTCTTCCAACAGTTGAGCAGGGAGAGGCTCTCCCCCCGCAGAGCCCAGGTATCAATGGGTGCCTAATTCCCAGCAGGTAATGAGGGGCATCGGTGCTGAAATGCAGATGGTATCGGGAGGCCAGGAGGCAGGGCCGCCCCAGCGTGGGGGTGGGGGCAGGTGCCAGGGAAAACGTTGCTGGGCAGGTGGTGGGGGCGGCGGCACTGGGCCAGCTGGGCCCAGTGCTGTGGCCATGGCCGGGACCCACTCCCCAGCTAGGTGTACAGAGAACCCATTATCCTGGGCACAAGAAAGGCCCGTTTCTCTTTGGTGGGGAGCACGTGGCTGCCAGCAGGGAGCTGGTTTCAGCAAGTCATTTTGCTCTTCTTTCATCCCTCCTCACCTTCATCCCGGCTTCCCCAGGCAGGCCCGGTTCTCCCACTGCACCCGGCGGCCCCTGCAAGAAAATGCCATTGGTCCCTTCCAGAGCAAGTTCTGGCCCCTGGTTGTAAGGGCGGAGGTAACTGAGGTAGGCTCAGAGAGAGCAAGGGACATGCCCCAAGTCACATGGTGTGAGAGACGCAGAGGGGTCTGGGAGCTCGGAGCTGGGACTAGGGGAAGGGAGGTGATTGGCTCAGGCTGCTAAGCCTCGGGGCTCCCCAGAGGCTGCTAGAGCCCTCCCTCTCCCCAAGAGTGTGGTTTACCACATTAGGAGCCCCTTGGCAAGCACTAGGAGGAAAATTTCATGATTCACATAAGGCCGGGGAGGAAGCCAGCAACTGCTGTGTTCAGGGCTGAGTGATTCCAGCCCTTCGCTCCGCAGCCGGGCCAGGAAGACAAGGGCGGGAAGCGGTCCTGAGTTATCACCATTAGCATGGCTGCATAAACCCTGGGTCTCCGTTTTCTCCCCTGGATAAGGCAGGGGTGTCTGAGGCTCCTTCCGAGTGCCTTACTGCATGACCTTAAGAGGGCTGATTCTACAATCAAGCCTCGGCTGGGTTGAAGTCCCCGCAGGGTGAGGGCGAGGGCATTGCTGCTTTCCCTGGTGCCAAAACGGAGGCACTGCCCACCCCTACCCCCACGAGGGTTCTGGCACCCTGCATCCCACCCGTGACCCCTGGGGCTGGGTGTCCAGCTCTTCGCCCTCTGCCATCAGAGTGTGTCTACCTTTTTGGCCAGGGTGCCTGCTCTTCAGTCTCTGCGGCACACAGCACACAACCTACTCCCCGGGCCTGGACAGACACCCCTACGGAGGCAGGCTGGGCGGGGTTGACACCTCCTTAGCAGCATCACAGGACAAACAAGGGTCCCTCAGCACTCACCTTGGGTCCCATCTCTCCTGGAGGCCCAACAGGTCCCTGGGGTCCCTGAGGGCCCTAGAAGACAGACAGATACACAGTTGGGAGAAGCCAGCCTGGGCCGTCTTTGGGGTCTGGGGCTTAATAATGCAGTCTGGGGCGGGGGTGGGTGATGGTCAGCACCCAAAACTCCTGGGACCCTGCAGCCCACACACCCACCCCGGACCGTGTTGAGGGTCCTGGTGTCTCCAGCATATCTCCTCCAATCCATCTGCACACTCTCCTATTCATCCACCTAAAACCCAGTGGGGCCCCTCCCCTGCCCAGAAACCTTCCAGCTCGGAAGCCTTGCCCACTCTGTTCCCTCTGCCTGGATGCCCTTCCACCTCAGATCCACTTCTGGAAACCCCCACCCTAGGCCCTGGTCAAGCCACCACTGTTCAGAAGGGCATCTGCTTGGGCCTCAACCTGTGGGACTGCAGTGCAGCCTGGGGGGACAGGAGCCTCCCGGGCTCTCCCTGCCCCATCGGGCACTCTTCCTCCTGAGCCCCAGGAGACTCTGCCCTCTCCTCTGCATCCCCAGCAGTACCGCCTCCCCACGGGGCTCCCGGACACAGGATGTGCGCCGCACCGCCCACCCCGACCCCGCCCATGTCTGGCTCTTGCCCCTCCAGCTACACTGGTCTCTGTAGTTCTCAGTCAGCTTGTTAGTTTATTCTCACCCTCCCCCCTTCCTTCCCCTTCTCACTGTGCTAAGCACTCTCTACACATTCTTTTACTTCATCTCTAGGACAGGATGACAAAGTAGGGACCATTACTCCCAGAGGTCCTGAGCTCCCCAGCCAGCGCTCTCCCACCCCAATCTGATGCTGTCCCATCAGCCCCAGCGCTGTCCCTCTCCAGCTTCTCTCCTTGGGTGGTCCCCGGCCCACACCAGCTGCCTGAGCGAAGATGCAGCGAGGGAGGGTCAGGGCACTTACCGGTTCTCCTGGGAGGCCCTTGGTGCCTGGCGGGCCCGAGGGACCTGGGATGCCCTGCAGAGACAAACAAAGGTGACTTTAGTCCCTCCATGGTCTTCTCCACCCTGCCTGTCCCCTTGGCCATCACAGCTTATGAGGTATTATCCCCTCCATCCTCTGCTGGGTAAGGATGGGTCACTGATCCCCAGGGAAAGAGGCGCGTTGGAGGGTCTTCAGTGCAGCAAGTGGGCAACTAGAAACTTTGGAGTTTCCACAGCAGGATGGGAACTTGGCTAAAGGGGCTATTATCTTCCCACAGAACCCACAGATTTGCAAGGACCAGCGATACTTACAGGAAAGCCTCGTGGGCCCAAGTGCCCTCGCTCACCAGGTGCACCCTGGAAGCACATTTGGGTTCATTAGAGGCACATGTCACAAAGCAGGGAGCGGGGCGGGGGGCTGGCAGCCGTGGCCTGACGTACCTGCTGCCCAGGCTGGCCCAGTCTGCCCTGCGGTCCTGGAGGGCCCTGCAGGAAGCAAAGCACTGGGAGATGGAGCGGGTACTCGGGAGGCCCCTTGACAGAGGGGGGACCCACTCTCCCACAAGAGATATAAGGAACCATGGGTTCCCCCCTCCCCCCAATATGCAGGTGGGGAAACTAAGGCCCAACACGGGAGTGGCTTGCCTTAGGAGCTCTGGGTCGAGAACCAAGGACCACGTGTTCCTGAAGGGTCTAGAAGCAGCCTCCCCTCTCAGGGGCCCTGGAGGGGTTTGGGTTCAGGGGCCGGGCCCGGAGGCCATGTGTGATTCCTCCTCACTCTCTCATTCACATGCTTTCTCTCGCTCTCGCTCTCGCTCTCGCGCTCCTTCTCCCTTCCCCTGATCCCATGCTCGCTCCCTTGCTGCTTAGTGGTGCATGGGGGAGGGGGGCAGAAGAAGTGGCCGGATGACCTCTCAGGAACTAACACACAGCCTCCCAGGGACTCCTGGCTGACCCCCGGGGGCCTGGCGCTGAGGGGGCGTGAGCCCTGTTTCCTGGATTCTTGACCTAGCACAGGAGGTGAGAGGAAGGGCAGGCCATGGGGGTCCATACCTTCAGACCCCGGGGCCCCTGCTCCCCAGCTGGTCCGTCTGGTCCTCGGGGGCCCTGGAACAGGGAAGAGGGACTAGCACAGTGGACAGCAGGGGTCTCCCTCGGGCTGGGAAGCAGGAGGGTGGGGCTGCCCGGAGCCTTGGGCTTTTCGCCGAGTTAGGCTCCCTCATCCTCACATTTCCCTGCTCATTCTCACCCTGCGGCTGGTCACCCCGTGTGCTATGTGTCTGCTGGGATGGCTCTGTGGATGGCTCCCATGGGTGCACTCAGCTAGAGGCCTTACCATTCCAGAATGGGGTCAGTGGTGCCTTTAAACTCCGTTTAAAGAGACCTTGGGTGGTTGGCCAGCCAACCCATTCCACAGACAGGGAGACTGAGGGCTACAGCCAAGAGACACATGGCCAAGTCCTCAGAGCCAGGTCTTCAGACTCTGCAGTTGCATGATTTTCCCAGAGCGCACCTGGGCATGAACAGGTATAGGAACCATAGCGCTTGGGGAAACTGACAGAGAAGGGCCGGCTTGTGGCCACAGGTCCCTCTCCGTCCAGCAGTCCAAGCTCACTTAGCCAAGCCCACACGCGGAGGGGGCAGGAACAGGGCAGGGGTCAGGCGGCTGTTCCCTGGAGTTCAGGACTCAGGTCTGAGCCTCGAGACAAAATTCTTGGTCTTTTGAGAGCTAGGAGGTCTCCAGGGCAGGTGGAATCTCCCTTCGCCCCCACTGCACAGATGGGAACACCAAGGACAAGGTCAGTGAATTGTCTAAGGTCCTTTAGCACATTAGCAGCTGGTATCCCTTCCAGGGTTCCACTACTGCCCCATGTTTCCCCTCCATGGGATGGGACACAAGATGGGATAGGGTGCCCTGGGAAAGGCCACCATGGAGAACACTGTGGTGCCCATTCTACTGGGGGTCAGAGAGGCAGCGTTGGAGAGATAAAGAGGGACCTAAGAAGGAGGCTGGCGCACCCAGTCTGGGAGCTTGTGGACCAGCCACAAAAGGGGATGGCAAAGTGCCTGGGTGGAGGGAAGATGAGAGATGAGAAAACAAAGGAAGAAATTATTTAAAAACCGAACAAGGAAATTTTTGATTAAAAATCGAGCTGGAAAAAGTGACAATTGCTCTTATCAGCTGCCTGGGGCTCTGGATGCTTCAACTCCGCGCCACAGCCTTAAACGGTGCTTCACTGACTAAATCAGCTAGATGAGAGGTCCCGGGGTGGCAGGGGCTGCAGCTGGGTGGTCCGGTGGTTCATCTGGGAGCCTTTGTTCCCATCGTCACCAAGCCTAGAGAGCCCAGTGGGAGTCCAGCGCTAGGCACATTGGTGCCCAGGAAACTTTCCATCTTAGGGACAAGGGATTGCCCCTAGCTCAGGCTGTTATCTCAGAAATGGGGATGAGAAACCTTTATAATGCCCACGGGCAGCTCAGCACCTGGCCTGTGTAGTAAGTGCTCATTAAAACCTGGTTCTCCAGAGGAGGCTGCAGGCTCCCAAGGGTCAGGAACACAGAGGAATAGCTTGGTGAATCTGGATTCAGTCCCTTCCTCAGAATAGGCAGCTTACATCATGCTGCGTACAGCCGGCTGAGAGTTTTCACAGGTTCAAGACAAGGGTTGATTACAGGGTGTGTGGGTGCAAGTTCTGGGTCTCCTGCCAGCTTGCTGTGTGACCCTGGGAAAGCCCCTTCCTCTCTCTGGGCCTCAGTTTCAGGTGGACAAGAGCAGATAATGTGTTAGATTTAACCCCCCTACCTCCCGCCCCATCATTGACAGGGGCCTGGTGGAGATGGAGCCAGACTGGGGTGGGGCGTCCTGGGCTCTGGGAGCCAGAACAGAGGCTGAACAGAAGGGTGGGCACCTGGGCCTTTCTGAGAGATGTCTTCTGGCCGCTGGCCTCTGTCTCACTGCGACATAAACCTCCCCGGAAAGGAAGAGCTCTGGGAGTGGAGCAGAGGCCCGGAAGGCTCAAGGGCTCAGCCCGAGTCACATAGCCCCCTGTTTATCCTAGGAGTCAAGGCCTTTCTTGAGAAAGGTTATGTGATCTGTAATAATAGTAACAACAATAGCAATAGCAGTAATAATAGTGAAAGCTATTGTCCCCATTTTACATGTAAGGAAACAGCCTATGGCCACACAGCTGACAAGGAGGGGAGCCAGAATTCGAACCCATGTCAGCCAGATGCACATGGTTCCCCACCGCTGCCTGTCACTGTTTATCAGTGTGGGAGTGAGCTCCCCATCACAGTGGGTATGCAGGTCAGGGCCAATGGGGGCCTGCCAGGAAGGCTCTGCGCTGGGGCAGGGTGTTAGAGAAGACTGTCTCAAATTCCTGTTACCTAGGGGACTCTGCTATCCCCTGGGAGCACCGGAGAGCTCCGGAAGCTCGGGCTGGCTCAGGAAAAAGAAGACCGACCTTCCTATCTGGAGGGAGAAGGAGGCAAAGGGCCCCAGCCACCCTCCCTCCCCATCAGGGAGAGGAGCGAAGGCAGCCACACACCCGCACCCTTGCTCCAGCCACTCTGCAGCTTGTCCTATGTCCTGCAGGTCCTCCTTTCTTCCCCAAAGGAACACAGCTGCCCCACTCTGCTGGAGGCAGGCCTGGATTTCTCTCAGAGCCACATGTCATGGTTCTCGCGGAGCCACTGCCCAGGAAGGTATCTGAAGTCATAGCTGGGGCCTTGGTGGGAGGAGCCCCTGCCCAGGACAGAAAATCTGGCCAATGGCAGCTCTTGTGAAAAAGAGATGGACGATCAAGAGGGCATAAATACATGCCAAGCACACCCTGCACACCGCTGCCTGTCAGGAGCTGACCTGTGCGAGGTGCTAATGAGGGGGCCATCCCATGAGGTGGGCTCTGCTGCTGACCCATTTTACAGAGGACAACTGGAGGCTCACAGAGGGGAAGTCGGGATTCAGGGCTCAGTCTGCTGGTCTCTAAGTCCCACCCACAGGAGCAGAACCCAGTGTCAGCACCTGAATCTCAGAATCCTCCAACTCCCTCAAAGTGGGTAAGTGGAGGGAGAGCGGAGTCTCCCATTGTCTTCTCCATCACCCTGCCCCAGCACACAGCCTTCCTGGCAGTCCCTTGTAGGCCCAGACCTGCATACTTCATCTGATGGGGAGCTCACTACCACACTGATTAACAGTGACTGGTAGTGGTGAATAAAAGTGGGCATCCAGCTGACTGGAGTTCAAAGTCTGGCTCCTCACAACCTCCTCCTAACATCTCCTCCTAAGCCTTAGAGAGGTTAAGACACAGGACTGAGGTCCTAGAGCCAATAACTGGGGACACTGAGGCTTCCCCTTATACCTGTCTGACCTCAGAGCTCCCACTCTTTCAACTAGGGCCCGTGGGTCCAGACTCTGTCTGTCAGCCATTCTCCAAGAGCAGAGGGGTCCTATCCTGCTTCTGGTCCATCCTTTAGCGCTCACGATTCCCAGGGCAGGAGGGTGGGGGATTTGGGGGTGGGGGACCACAGGGCCCATCTGCACATGGGCAGGGAAGCAGGCAGGGCCTTGCAGATGGAACTCCAAGTCCATTGTCCATGGCCCATATGGGGAAACCAAGGCCTGGAGAACAGCAAGGCCTTGCTAAGGTCACAGAACAAGCCAGGAGTTTCCAGGGCCTGGGGATGGGCGCTGCCCAGAATTGAGTTTTTCAGCAGCACAGCGGGTGCCTCTCTAGGTTCCCACCACCCCCAGTAATTATCCCATCTGTGCAGCAGCCCCCAGTGGCCTGTTAGGCCGGGGACCTAGAGGGCAGATCCCACAGGGTTTGGGATTAAAAAAAAAAAAAAAATCCATTTTCTATAAAACGTTCCTCAGAATAGAGGCTTCCGACACCCATGAAAAGATGAGAATTCAGGTTAGAAATCATAATGTGCCAGGATTTACTAGTTCACTGTTAAAAAGTACCTTATATTTGCTCTTATTTGAAATCAATGAGTAATTATATTTCGCACATAGGATAGTTGGTACTTTACCTACATTAGAATTATATCAACCTTTAGATGGACATTTACATTGTTTTACTTTTAATCTTGTCAGATCCCACAGGTTTTGCATTCCTGCCAAACCCAGCAGGCGGGAGGGGCTCGTGGTCCTGAAGCTCCCCTCCCAGCCTTCGACTTTGATGTGGTTGGGAGCTTGGGCTTCCTCAAGCAGGAGATACATTCTTCCAGCCTTTGCTGGGAAGGAGTGCACATGTGGGCCTGAGCCTTTCATCAGGAGGGAGGGGGCAGGGCCTGGGCCAGTGTAGCTCACCCTGCAGCTAATGTGGCTTCCAAGGGGAAATGTGCATGAGGTCAAGGTGGGACCTGGCTGTCAATGGGCCATGGGCCACTTTCATAGACCCAGGACATGCTGGGAGGGGCTCTGCAGGGCAAGAGGAATGTCTCTTAATCCTCCCTTTCCCAGGCTGACTGCTCAAGCCATCTGGTTCAGGGGAAAATTTAAAACCACTTGAAATTCAGCCAAGAGGAGCAAAACCATCACGAATCCCTCGTGTGGCGCTTGGCTAGCAGGCCTGGGCTGCGTGCACTACCTGTGCCATCTCGTTTCCTTTCGACAGGGCTGCATGGCCTAGCACCTGTGCACCCGTTGCTCTCCCTGCATGACTGAAAGTAAGGCTGCATTCAGTATGCAAAAGAGCCAGAGTCACTGGGTTCAAATCCCAGCTCTGCATTTTCTAGCTCTGCAACTTGAGGCAAGTGGCGTAACCTCTCTGTGCTTTAGTTTCCTTCTCTGTAAAATGGAAATAAGAATAGCACTCACTTTAGAGGGTAGCGTTGAAGATTGAAGAGTTAATGTATGTGATAAGACAGTGCCTGGCACATAGTAAATACTAGCAATTACCTCTTGCTACTGTGCTCGGGCCAGTCCTTGCTTAAAACTCTCTATGGCTCCCCACTTCCCTTGGAGCATAGCCCATAAGCCTAGCTCTGGTGTTTGAGGCCCTGCTTGGCTGGGCACCTGCTAATTCTTGGTCTCATCCTTCTCCCCTGCCCATCTGTTGAACCAAAGCGGATCTCTAAACAGGCCACACCTTCTCTCACCTTAGGGCTTTCCCTCTGCCTGGAATAGGGCATCACTCAAGCCCTGGTCCCTCCCTGAAGCCTTCCCTGATACTCTGTCCAGCTGAGGTGCCTTCTCCAGACTCCTAAGCTGCTTTATGCCTCCCCCGAAAACATGCTCATGACCCTAAACTGTCTGTTTGACCCACTTGATGGAGTCATAAGGGCAGGCAGGTGCTAGTAGCTGTGGTATTGACAGAGCCTCCAACAGTGGCCTGCACAGAGTAGGTATAAATAAAAGGTTGCTGAATAAATGAAGGAACAAGAGCCCACTTGCACCCACTAGATGGCAAGGCCTGGTGCTCAGCAATGGGCTGGCAAAGGCGGCTGGGATCCTATAGTGAGCCTGGAACCCTGCCTGGTGCTGTGAAGGTCAAAGATCTCAGGACTGGGCAGGGGGCAAGGTCCAGGAGGTGGTCTCTCCAGTAAGTGACCAGTGTCAGGCCCCAGAGGCTGGGCCCCACTTACCCGGCGTCCCTTTGCGCCCCTCATGCCTGGTGGGCCTCGAGATCCTGGAGGACCCTGTGGGGAGGAGACAGTGTTTGGAGAAGCCCTTTTTTAGGGATTAAGTGTCACACTGAGGGCTAGGAGTACAGGGGCAAAGCTTGGCCTCAGGAGCAGCCCCCTGCCTGGGCTCAGCAGCCTTCGTATGAAAGGGATTGGCCCAGTGGACGGTCTGTCCCACTAGGAAAAGCAGGGGAAAAGCTGCCTGGAGCAGGAGTCTGCCCTGGGTTCAACGGGGGTCTCAGCGCCCCCTAGGAACCCTACGTGAGGACAGGCTTCCCTGGATGAGCCATTTCCTTTTTCACCTCAAAATCTACAATCAGAAGCTACATGACATTTCTGAAAAAAGGTCTCTTCCAATTCCCATTTCCTCCTTTCTGCCCCCATCAGCAAGGTGAATGTGGCATCCCAAGTTCTGTCCCTGACCCCAAATATCAGCTGAGAGCTAACTGAGAGCCTAAAAAGAGCCCTGGGGTAAGAGGGAGAAGACCAGGCCACAGCCCTGAGGTGAGGGAGGGGAAGGGGAAGCTTGCATGGCAGGGGAGGGTCAAGGGTAGAGAAGTGGAGGTGGCGGGGAGGCAAAGAGAAGGGGCCAGGCCTGGCCCAAGGGGGATGCTCAGTTCTCTTGGTCTGATGTTTGAATGACAAGAAGAGGCACAAGAAAAAGACAGGGAGGGAGGGACAGAAGACATAGGCTTTGTTCCTTGAATTCTGGGCACCTGGTCCAGTACAGGCCAACGACAGAGATTTAGAAATCTGTTGAAGGAATGATGAATACACGAACAACTTAAGAGGGCAGAAGGAGGTTGGAAGGGAGAGAAAGAAGGCAGAGAGGAAGCGGGCGTTCTCACTGCCTAACTCCTCTCCCTGGGTTCCAGCTGCAGCTATACACATCGAGCAGCAACTGCCGGCCAGGACCCCTCCCACAGCTGCAGGAGCCTCCCCACTCAGCCGCCTGTCCAGGACTGGGCTCGCTCCTTTTACAAGGAAGAGTCAGCCTCAGGCCCCTCCAAATACCGGGGAGAGGACCCTCCATCTGTGGCCTCAGGAAAAACTCCTCCAGCTCCCCACCCCCCCACGCCCCTCTTTTCCTATGGCCTTGAGGGGTGTGGACCCCCCGACTGCTGCTGCTGATGTGACAGGCTGGGCCCCAGCCTGACCCCTTGTCAGCAGAGTAATAAACAGAGTGAGAGCCTATGCGTGGTCCCCAAAACGGGCAGATCTGGCTCCCGGATGGTGGAGCACACAGGGACTGGGTGAGAAGGGATCACTTTGTGAAGGGATCTCTGACTGCGGAATGCCTGCCAGGTGTCACTGGGAAATTTCAGGAGCCAAGTCTCCACTTAGACGCAGTAGAATGGAGTGTTTAAATGAGCCAACTGCTTGCTCCACCAGAGACATAGGTTCAAATCCCAGCCTGCCACTTAGTAATTCTGTGACCTTGGACAAGTGACTTAAACTCTTTGGGCCTCAGTTTCATCAACTAAAAAATGTAAATGAAAGATAGTGGAATGAATGAAGGAACAAGAGCCTGTCAGCGCCCACTAGATGGCAAGGCCTGGTGCTCAGCAATGGGCTGGAAAAGGTGGCTGGGGTCCTGTAGTGAGCCCGGAACCCTGCCTGGTGCTGTGAAGGTCAAAGATCTCAGGAGGTAAGGAGAGTCCCTGCCTCCAAGAGCTGCTGAGAAGACAAAGTGACCTGGAAGGTCCCCAGGAAAGGGCAGCTCTGAGCTCTCTTAAAGGAGGTAGTCAGAAACTGGAGAGCTCAGGACTTGACTGCGTCCCCTCCCCTACTCATGGAGATAATAACCTTGACTGACCTCAGGGCCTGTAGAAAACATGGATGTTAAAGTGATTGGAAAAGTGGGAAAATGCCAACCCGGTGTGAAAAGCATCATCAGAAATGCGTTAATAATAGTTTTATTAATAATCGTGGTAATTAGTGTAGCTAACAAGTAGTAACAATTACAAACTAGTAGTAATTATTATTCCTAATGCCATTCCTTAAGCACTTAGTATATGCAGGTAGTTTGCTAAGCAACGACATCATGAACTGTATCCTTCGTCTCGTGACAATCTCATAATGAAGGTAGGACTGTGCTGGCTTACAGATGGGGAAACTGAGGCTCGGGGAAGCTATGAGTGTTGCCAACAAGCACACAGCTAGCAGGTGGGGGAGCCAGCATTTGACTCACATGGGTCTGACTCTGCGATTGGGTTTCTGGGCCTCTGTGCTCTCCTGCTTCCCCTCCGCACGAGGGGGCAGCTGGCCGGCCGGAAGGAGCCCCAGGGGATCAAGCGCACCAGCCCCATAGTGCAGCGGTGAAGGGGCAGTGGCCACCTTGGGATCTGTCTGATCTCACTAGTCTGAGCCAACCCATTGAACAGATGGAAGCACGGAGGAAACGGGGCGGGAGGAGGTCAGTGGGGACACCGAGGCAGGGAATTCAGAGGCCAGCACCTTCCTCCCATGCCTTGCCCTGGGCATCCCCACTGTTTGCCCACCCCCCACAGCCCTCCATTTTGTCCCAGCAACTCCTTTCCAGGCTTTCTTCTTCCCAGACGGGGACAGACGGGGAGACAAAGGCCCAGGGAGGCTGAAACCCAGGGGCACAGGAGCTAGACTTTGATAATGGTCCCTGGCATCCTTGTACTTGGGCTTTGACCCCGGGCACCTCCCTCGCTGACAGGGTCTAACCACGCTATTTCTAGGGGTGTCTCCTGGGCCCTGGTACTCAGGTCCTCTAAACACTGGGGAGGGAGAGAGGACAGTAGCCTACGGGGTGGGTCGCTGGGACCCTCGGGTTCCAAGCAGGGCGCCTCAGCCTGCAACCAGTCCCTCCAGCCCCAGGCCAGATGTGGCTTTTCCTCCTCTTCATGAACTGGGAAACAACATGCCACTGGGGGCCCAGGGTGCTGGCTTCTGACCGCAGCTCTGCACTCGGCACGTTTTCTACATCATCAGGGCTGTGGGGGGCAGACAGAGACTCCTGTTGCCTGGCACCTCTATGTTCAGATGATGGTTGCTTGCCTGGCACCGGCACATAGTAGGTGCTCAGTAGAGGTCTGCTAATGAGCTAGGGGATGTTTATACTTGGCATTCCCTCTAGACAGCGAGACTCCTAAGAGCAGATCTATTTCTTATCCATTTTGTGCCTCCAGAGCCAAGCACAGGCCCCGCATGCAGTAGGTGCATGCAAAAATTAAGTTGGCCTTGCTTCCTTAATTGGCACTGAGAACTGGTGTGTGCCCACTTTCCTGGGGTTCAGATCTTCAAAGGCTCTTGTACCCTCCTTCATCAAAATCTAGGGAGCCCCTCAATCTGGGCTTTGAAGGCACCCGGGCAGCCTGAAGTTATTATCCCCCAGTCCTGCCCGGGGATTCTGACTGGGCTGAACCGCCTTCCCCCACACCCTTCCCACTTGCTTGAAGCACACCCCCCCCCCCCCACCTCCCAGAGGGGGCTCCCAGCCCTGAACCCTGGCCTTGGCTGAAGTGTGTGTCCTTGCCAGTCTCCACAGCCTCCATCAGCCAAGGCAGAGAGACAAGAGTTCCCCGAGCTCTAGAGGAAGCCGGCTCTCCCTATCCCCACATTACCCTCGGGGGAGTAGAAGGGGCCCCTGAATTTGGGTGCTCTTACCACACCACTCCCCCAGCCCTCCTGCCTCTCCCACCCCTCTCTGCCTGGGATCCTCAGGAAGATTCCAGGTTCCTCAGTGATCACATGAAGCCCAGAACCCCTGCATCCTCAGCTCTGACCCTCAGCTCTTTGTCCTCAGCATTTCCAATTTCTTCCCTCCTTTCCCGGTAGCAGGTATTTCCTATTTATTGGGTCCTCTCTCGCCCCCAAGCCAGGATATAACCTCCTAAAGGATGGACAGGGACAACTTTCTGCCTTGTGGATGGCTGCATCCCCAGCTCCCAGCGAGGCCCCAGGCACATATTACACAAGATTTCCCGAGTAAATGAACAAAACCATGATGGGGACAGTGACCAAGATGCCGTGTAATGAACATTGCTATGTGACAAACATCAGCCGCGTGGTTTCCTTTAACTTGTGCAATCACATTGTCATGACCATAATTATTTTCTGTTTTTCAGCTGAGCGAAATTTAGGCTCAGAGTTCAATGATCTGCCCTGCCAACATAGCCAGGGAGTAGTGGAGCTGGGACTTGAACCCAGGTCTCTCTGACTCAGGCCTGGATTCCTCATCCTTATGTGACAGTGCATTTGAGCCCAGGGAACATGAGGGCTTTGCTTACCGGGGGTCCAGGCTCTCCGGGGGTCCCAACACCACCTGGCATTCCAGGATGACCCTACTCAGAAAAGAAAAGGAAGGACTCAGAAGTGGTAGGTGCCACTTTCTCCTTCAGCCCTGCCTGGGCTGGCTCAGCCCCAGCCCCGGGACACAGGGCAGCGGCCGGGCCCCCCTGAGGGAGAAGGAGCAAATCATCTTGAGCGCCTGGGGTAGGCAGAGGCAGGCAGAGCAGAGCTGTCCCCATGGCTGTGACTGGAGAGGGTAAGGGGGCGCAGACTGGCTCCTTACCATTGACCCCTTGGGTCCAGGCGCTCCTGGGGGTCCCATCATGCCCCGGTCACCCTGTGATGGAGACAGCAATTCAGGGAGGTTACAGCTACAGGGCGGCTCGGGGTGGGGAGGTGGCGGGGGGGCAGGTACAGAGGACAGTGCATGCGGCCTTCCAGAGGCCAAATAGGGAAAGGAACTTGCCCAAGGTCTATAGAGTCCCTGCCTCGCTCATGGACACATCACTCCGGGCAGCGACAGCGGAAGAGTCAGGGTCTGGGACTTCACTCAGCAGAAGCCAAGACGCCCGGCAAGTCCTGGGAGGCCTCAGCTGCACTACAGTGTCCCACACAGTGGGCTTCCCTCAGGCAAGGATGGTCCTGATTAAAGATACGCTAATCGCACGTCTCCGTTGATCTGGGCCCCCATCACGTGGTCCTTGTGAGGCCTGGCACCCCCTGGCTGGCCGTGCTGAGGTGGAGATGGCAAGGGAAGGTATTTCTTTCACTCTCCCCACCCCCTGCCCAAACCTAGGAGAATCATAGATGTAACTCTTTCCCTCTCAACCCATCCTGGCAGACCAGCAGATGGTGTGTGTAGCCAACGGAGCTCTGGCAGGGAGGCAGGGGCTCTGGGTTCGAATCCTGGCTTTTTGTGAGGCCCTGGTTCTTATTTTCGCCCACCCAGCCAACAAACACTTATTGAGCATCTACTATGTGCCCAGCACGATATGCTGGACCCAGAAGACAGAGTAGAAATAGACAGATCCTGCTCACATGGAGGGAGACCCAGAGCATTAGAAGGCGGTGCACACAAATCACCGAAACAGATGTACGCGGGGGTGCGACAGTGACAGAGTGGCTCTTGGCCACTAAGGCTTTTCAACAGGGGGTTTGACCCATGTGGCCACAGGTGTCCCGGAGGAAGTATAGACTGACCTGAGAGCTAAAGAATAACTGAGAGTCATTTAGGCAGAGGGTGGGGAGGGTGTGAGTGGGAAGAGCATTCCTGGCCGCAGGAGCTGCATGGTCCGTAGATGAGGAGGGACATGGAACATTTGACAACAAGAGAAGGCAGAGTTGGCTTTGATATCACACCATTGTTATGCAAGATGTTACCACTGGAGGCGACAGGGTAAAGGGCACGCTGGATCTTTCTGTACTTTTTTTTTTTGCAACTTCTTGTGAATCTCTAATGATTTCAAAATGAAACGTTAAATTAAAAAAAGAAAAAAAAAAGAGGGAGGGGAGGAAGAGGAAGAGGGGAAGGACAGGAGGAGAAAAATGTGGTGACCAGAGGGTGAAGGATACAGAGAATGATGAGGAGGGAGGCTCAAGATGAGCCTGGAAAGGGTCAGATGGGGGTCGATGCTTCCCCTCTCTGGGCAGATGGATGTTTCTCCATCTACACACTGGGGTTAACACTGGCTCCCCCTGAGAGCCTGCCTGGGGGTGACAGAAGCCCACAACAAAAAAGCAGGTGCCCTCCTGGGCCCATGGGGGGAAGCGGGACGCCACAGGCTGTTGGTGAGCTGGGCACCAGCACGAGGCAGAGTGGTGTAGCAGGCAGTGTGGCCTTGGGTCCTGAAAATGGTTCAAATCCCTGCTCTGCCACTTCCTGCCTGGGTGACCTTGAGCAAGCCACCTCCCCTCTTTGAGCCATGGTTACAAAAGGGACAAGGGTTCCTTGAGGGTCCAGATGCCAGGGCAACGAGGAGAGGCCAGGAGAAAGGAGTCTGAAACCCCCAGGCCAACTGGCCCCTTCATCTTTTTCAAATTGCAGAACACAAGCCCCATTTGTTTATACGTTCCCCTCAACACAACTTACCTTCTCTCCCACGATTCCTGGCTCCCCAACCAGGCCAATGAATCCCAGAAGTCCCTGCAAGAAACATTTATGAAAGCAAGAGAAAGGAGGAAGCAACGTGAATTCAGGGACGTGCTGAGTTTCAAAGGCAACTTCCCTGTGGCTTCCTTCCTCTGGGGCTCGTCTCCCGTGCCCCCTGCCCTATGCCTGGTAACCCTGCCGGCATGGGGCTGCCGCTGAGAGAGCTGCCTCTCTCCCGGCACTGTCCTGACTTCCCTCACTCCGCCAGATGGTTCTCATTTTGGAGCCAAGCGGTGGGGCCGCTGCCAGCATCCCTGGGAGCGCCACACAGTCTTCCCGCGCCAGAATCCGGCTGGGAGACGGCCACGTTTGGAGAGCGGTGGTGGGGGGCGTGGGGAGGGGGGGGCAGGCCCTTAAGCTGTGCTGGGCAGAGGCCTGTCTGTGAGAAATCTGTCCCCATCTTTCAGGGCTCTCGGCTGTTTCAAAGAGAGAAACAAACTCACTGGCCAGGATAGAAATACCCTCCCAGTCTCTGCCAAAAGACCTGATTGAAATCTGGGAAGTGGAGGCCTTTTTACTGTCTTGTGAAAGGCTTCCTCTCCTTTCTAAAAGGGTGCGCACGCGCGCACACACACACACACACACACAGGCACACACACACACACTGTGGTTCCGGTTGCTCTTTTTAACTCCATTGGGTGATAACTTGCTTCTGTGTTCCAGGGGTTCTTCTAGGTGGCTGCAAGCCTCGTTGCTGCCCTGAGCAGGCAAACACAGGCACAGAGGGCTGAAGAGCCTAGCGGAGCCACCCAGGAAGGCGGACAGTTCCCTGTCCAGACCCTGCACTCTTCTCTGCTAAGGAAAATTGAAGCTGAGGAGGGTCTCATGTGGTTCAGGGGGAACAAAATGCCTTGGAAGAACCCAGGTCTGCAGCCAAGACTTTCTGGGAGAATTGGGAAAGACTGAGGGATGAGTGGGTTGGTCCTATACTATCTGTTCCCTGTCCCCAAACTATATTCAGAAAGGAGACCTTGAACCTGATCAGAAAGAGATCAGAAATTGTGCCCTCAGCCAGCGAAGCTCTAACCTGTCAGTCAACTCAAGGGATAAAGTGACCCCCAGTTCCAAAGGGCTAGCTCCGTGGGTCTCAGGGTCAGTTTTAAAGTGGCACCTCGGGCCAGGACCATGTGTGTCTTCTGCTGCAGCCTAGAGCTGTGAGGTTCCAAAGCCCAGGCACCTGTCCTTCCACTGGGGCCTCCAAAGCACGTGGCTGTGGGCGGGGCACAGATCTCCCTGGTCCCTCGACACAGTCACTACCCATGGAGTGTCCTGGATCTCTGGGCTCAGAGACCCTCTGAGGTTGAAGTGAGAGGTGAGAGAATGAGGTACACGGTATGAAGTCATGACTAATAAGTCACAGAAAATAACTCAGTATTTGACCTCTGCAACAACTTTTAGGAAAATAAATTAGAGCATTTTCAGGTGACGGCGACGTTAGTAACAATGGCTGGCACCTGGCACTTGATCTATGTCATCGTTGTTGAATCTTCAGGTTTGTGGACTCCCAGCCAATCACAGAGCCTCTCTGAGTCCATCTGCAGAAGGGGGGACTTTAGATTAAGGTCCCTGCCTATGTCCCAGGTTGTCCTGAGTCCTGGAGATGATGGGTGGCACACGCAGGCGCCCCATAAATGTTAGTTCTCTCCCATCCCATTCTAATTTATTTTAAAGGGGCATGGGGTTAAGACAGAGGCCTGAGCTCCCCACCAGGGAGCAGTCAGACATTCAGGGGGTGCTGAGTGGAGGGAAGAAAAGCTGCTCTGTTAAGAGGCCGCTGCCTGACTGGCCCAGGGAAACAAATTTCATAGCTACTTTAAATTTATGGGTTGCTGGGTCCTGGAAGGCAGGCGGATCATAAACCTCAAACAAGAAGCCAAACAGGATCCTAATGAATAAGGGCCATACAGCACGTGCCCTGTTCCCCTGCCCCCCACCTCTGGGACCCGCACCCCCCCCCACCCCGGGGCACTGTCCCGGAACATCCTGGCAGGCCTGTGCTGCAGGTGAAGCTGAGGCTGGCGGGCGGGGCCGGGGGGCCAGCGCCAGAGGCCCAAGGCTCCCACCTGGAGGGCCGGGTGGAGAGGCAGCTCGGACAGCCGCAGGGCGCTGGCTCCTCTCCGGCTGGCAAGAGAGCACGGGGGAGGGGCAGTATGGTCACCTACAATGGCCACTGCATGGGCAAGATCTGAGTCCCCTAGGTTGGGGAGGAGGCTGGCCAGGTCCTCCGTGTCTACAGATAAAGGGCCACTGTCTGCTATGGGAGCTTTTCTCCCTCCCTCTTTTCTGTCACATGATATTCTGCCAGGTGCTGGGGAAGCAACCAGGAACAAGACAGTTGTGGGTCAGACAATGCAAGGCTAGGTGTTTGCATGTCTGGCTTCCCCCTGGACAGAGCTTCTTAAAGGCAAGGCCCATGCCCTGTGATCATCTTTGTGTCCCCAGCACCAGGGACAGGGCCTGGCAAGCCAGCTGCACTCTAAGTTAGGAGTTACTTGAAAGCAAGAGGTCAAAGGGTTTCCAGTCCCTCTCGACAGGTCTTGGGAATCCAGCAGACCTGAGTGTCAAGCCTGTTACGTTACTGCCTGGGAGATCTTGTGCAAGTTACTTCTCAGGACCTGGTTTCCTCATGTGCAAAATGGGGGAATAACACCTACCACCAGAGAGGGACTGAAGGGGACTGTAGGTGACAGTGTGGAAAGTGTCCAGTGCAGAGCCTCGGACCTAACAGGCGCCCAATAAATGTAGCCAATACTGTGATGGTAAGGAGGCTGTAACTGTCATAGATATTGATATGTCATAGTACTGCAGAAGCTTCAAAATGTATCATTAAGGCTTGTTACCACTTTGCAGTTGAGGTTGTTATTAGACCTGCTGCTAGATCTCATTATCTGTTGCACTAATAAAGAAGCATATCTAGGAGTAGATCACGTTTGAACATATTTTCGTAACTGTATTTTGCTAGGATTGATTTTCCTTGTAATCCTTGTTTTGTATTTTCTGCACGTAAGCGCTTTATTCTGAGAAGGGATCCACGAGCTTCACTAACCTGCTAAAGGGGTCCAAGGCGCAAAAAACATAGGACCTTGAGATACAGTGATTTCCAAGGACCTTCCGCATTCTGACATTCTAGGTTTCCACGTCTCTATTTCCCGAGGGCCGAACCATCAGCATAACTATGAAATTAAATTTGCTGATTGTATTGCCTTTTATTTTTTCCAATCAGGAAATATATCCAGGCCGCAGCAGCCCTTCCAAACTCCTGGGCTTCCCACAGAATGCGCTCAAAAATGACACTGGAAACGTTTCAAAAAATCCAGTCCTCCCCCCCACTTTAATTCCTTTCTTCCCCCCAACAGATGTTGCAGTCCTGGTGAGGAAGCCCATCATGTGCACCTCTCACGCCAGGCGTGGTTCTCAGCAGAGACAAATTCTTCTGGGTCCCCAGCATCGTCCCTCCTTCTGGACTGAGGCAGCCCCTCACAGGGTTTGAGGAATGGGGTCCTTCCTTAAAGGAGTGGAGGAAACTGCTACCTTCCCACCTGACCACCCGCCCAGCGCTTAGAACTCCTTCTCTCCAGCACCAAGGCCCTAGCCGGGGGAGTCCAGCCTTTTGGCGTCTCTGGTCCACACTGGAAGAAGAGTTGGCTTAGGCCACATGTTAAATACATTGTGACATGTCATCACCAAAAAATCTCATACTGTTTTCAGTAAATTTACAATTTTGTGTTGGGCCCCATTCAGAGCCAACTTGGGCTGCAGGCAGCCCATAGGCCCTAGGTTGAACACCCCCCCTAGGCTGTGTAAATGAAGGCTGTGATCCTCCAACCTCCTTTTAACAACTGCTTGCAATCTCCACTGTCTTTAGACTTCGGCCTGGCTCCTTAACTAGACAGAGCCACTGGTTTGAGTTTCTTTCTTTATGATTGAGGGACGCCTGACCACGAGCTCCTGGCAACTGGCAATGCCTCTCTGGCCACCAGCTTCCCATCTGTAAGTCGAGCACAGACGGCGAGTGTTAAAGGGCTCTTCCAAGTTTTAGTGCTCTGGGAGCAAAGTCACGTCACCTCTTTGGGCAAAGGCCCCAGAAACATCGACAGAATCAGGCCATGGGGAACAACCATTGTGACTGTGATTGATGGCTCTCTCGTTCAGTGACTTCACCTCCCTGAGACGCAGTGTCCACATCAACGAAAGAGGGAGACGAGTGAACGTACCACCGTAGCTGGGATGGGAAGGAATGTGGGGTGCATGTGGCTTGGCACATAGTCAGTGCTCAGTAAAGAGAGCCATTATGCTCAGAGACTGGTGTTGACCTACCTGCTCACCCACAGGTCCCGGCCGTCCACGGTTGCCTGGCTCCCCCTGCAAAGAAACAGAGGGGGTCACTTGGGAATAGCGACAGGAGTCTAAGGTCTCCTGGAGAGCACCCCGCCTGACTGGCCTTAGTCCCTACTGCTGGGGATGGACAAGGAACCTCATTATTAAAGTGTGACCTTGGAGACTCCAAACAAATGGCAGGGACAAAGGAAGAGTGGGACAGACCCTCTGGCCCTAGAGATGACCCACGTCCTCTGAGTGGCCCTTGGTGGGTTACTTGGCACCCTGATGACCACATTGCATGTGGGCCCTTCCTCAACCCACTGCATTTTGCGGAGGTGGAAACCGAAGCTCAGAGAAGTGACCTGCTCTGGGTCACACAGCCAGCTAGAGGAAGGGCTGGAACTGGATCTTTAGACTGACTGACTGATTGACTGAAATCTCCGTTCTTATGGCACAAGCCGCCTCACCGCAGGACGAGTATGGACTGGGGAGCCAGGGCCCCTGGGTCCTGGACCCCAGCCCCCCGCCAGAGCTCTGCCACCAGCTCCCACGTGACTTTGGTAGGTCTTGTCTCTTCCCCAGGCTCAGCCTCCTCAGCTATGAGTAAGGCAGATCAGACTCATTTGTCTCCAAGGCTGTTTCTAGCTCTCAGTTGGGTGGTCCCTCACAGCCTCGTCTGTCAGCTTTATCCCATGCTGGGGCGGCTCCTGCTACTTAGGCAGCCATAGCCGCTGGGGTTACCCCACAACATGAGCCGGGCAGAGGCGAGAAGAAACATGGGGTAAATCCACCCAAGCTCTGTCACCGTTCCCACCACAGAAACCGAAAAGATGTCAGAGGGAGAAAGGTCGCGGCCTCAGAGGGCAGGACAGGGCCTCAGACTAGCCAGGACTTTGGCTCACAAATGGATGTGGCTCACGGCAATCCCGGTTCCAGCTCCCCCTCCCCCAGCTCCTCCTTCAGACCTCTGCTTGTGAATCCCAGAGGGGCCAGGGAGACGTGTGGGCCACTCCCCCCGCCCAGGGGTTGGAACGTGCACAACCTGCCCTGCCCCCCAGCCCTAACCCTCTGTAAACTTGCCCAGCTGTACACTTGGCCCAATAATCCCTGTCCAGGATGGCTGGGAAAATCCAGCCCCTCAAATTTGGGAGGGGGAAGTCCCTGGAAAGCCGTGAAGTGAGGCTACCCCTGTGCTGAGGGGCCATTCCTGTCCTACCCAGCTCGGTCCTTTTTCAAAACTTTAAAAAAAAAGCCCTGTTAACAAATATAATACAAATTTATTGTACATAATGGGGAAATACAGAGGTTCAGAGAAGAAAGTGGAGATCTCCTAGAATCCCAGGACCCAGAGATAACGCTGTTCTCATTGCAGCCTCTGCTCTGAGCTCACAGGAACGCAGCGCAACTAGCCCGGTGTAGGCTTGGGCTCTAACACTCGGTTTTACAACCTGCTCCCTCCCACTACCGTGCCCACAGGCACTTTCCCATCTTGTAAAACCTTCCACCACACCATCTTTGGTGGCTGCCTTGTATCCCATTACTTGAGCACTATCCCACTGTGGGACATTTAGATTGTGTCCATTTTTCCTTGTTACCGATACTTGGAAAAAAACAGGGATTATTTCCCCCAACTCCGTGTCCACAGCTGGCCATGGAGTTAGGGTTCGTCCTGGGTCTTCATGTGTTGGCACCCCCCTCGCCTGTCCTCCCCAGGCGTTCCCCTTGCTGTTCCTCAGCCTCGTCACTTCCAAGTCCCCTCACCTTCAAGCCATCAGGGCCGGGCCTCCCAGGAAACCCTTTCCTGCCAGGTTGACCCTGCAACAGAAAGAGAGGAGTGAAAGGAGCCTGGGGGGACAGCATCGCTGGGGTCCTGGGAGCTGGCACAGGGGGATGGCCACGGCGCTGGGGGCGGGCGCCAGTCATGTGGAGCCCCGGTGTCAACAGGCTGTCCTGAGAGTGCAGGGAAAGCCTGCAGCTGTGCGACCTTGGGAAAGTCCCCCGTCCCCAGCTGATCTCTTTTATCAGTGGGGAGATGACACCTGCTTCAAGGACTGAGGAAATGGGAGGGACAGCACGGAAGATAAAGGGCACAGGGCAAGGGAGAGTTTACGCCGGCAGCCCTGAGAGTGTGGTGTGGAGACTAATCCCTGTGGGTCCCTGAGACTCTTTCAGCAGATTCATGTGGTCAAGACCATTTTCACGATGATACTAAAATGTCATTTGCCCTGGCTGGTGAGGTTAAGTGGATTGAGGGTCAGCCTGAGAACCAAAGGGTTGCTGGTTCAATTCCCAACCGGGGCACATGCCTGGGTTGCACGCCAGGTCCCCAGTAGGGGGCACGCAAGAGGCAACCACACATTGATGTTTCTCTCCCTCTCTCCCTCTCTTCTCCTCTCCCTAAAAATAAATAAAATCTTAAAAAAAAAAAAAAAAGGAAATGAGAATATGTTGGTCTCAGAGTCCATGTTATAAATATTTTAAAATAAAATAAAATGCCATTTGCCTGCATCACTCTCACTCTTGTGAGTGTAAGATTTCCAGAGGCTACATGACATGGGCTATGGTCAACAGCTTGAACACAAAAATAGTAAAACGATGCCACTCTTTTCATTAGATTATTTTGATTTGGAAAAATATAGCCATTTTTCATTAACTAGTATTTTTGGTAATGTGAAACGGGTTCATGACTAATTTTCAATAGGTTAATAACTACATTTCCAATTTCTGGGTTTTAGGGACTAATATTGTTAGATGTAACCCAAACAAGGAAAAGTATTTTGGGTCCTCAATTAGTTTTAAGAGTGTCAAGAGGTCCTGGATTAAAATATTCATGAACTGCTGATTGATGCAATCCCAGATATGAAGGCGGGCGCCAGGGGCGGGACAAGCACCTCCTGGATGGCTGCTGAGGGTGGCGGAGAGGAGGCAGGGCTAGGTTCCAGGCAGGGCATCCCCGCTTCCTGGCTGTGAGATAATAAACTAAACCTCACTCTTTGAGCCTTGCTGGCCCCCAGCGAAATGAAGAAAAGTGGCGCATCTCTCACAGGAGACTCAACGGAGACCATGGACCCAAAGCAACAGCACACAGTAGGTGGGCAAGGACAGAGGTCAGTTTCCTGCCTCTTGTTTCCCTCCTTTAAGATCTGTCCCAGGCCCCTCTCTGGCTGGCCCGAGGTTCCCGTTGACGACTGCTGTCAGAGTACCACCCAGCATTGCCCGACTCTGCACAGCTGGCTCAACTGCAACAAATCCCCAGGCCAGCAACACTCACCTCCAAGCCAGGGGCCCCAGGTGGCCCCATGGGTCCCTCATCGCCCTAGAGCCAGGAGACACGAGAAGGGGAAAAAGGAGAAGGTTAATCCAGTAGGACTCTCGGAAAACTTGTCCTGTAAGAAGAGAAAGGGGTGGATGGAAGAGAGCCCTCCTGGACCAAGAGAAATGGTACCCAGGCACCCTGCCTGACCCCACCCAGGACAGAGGCACCATGGGTCATGGCCTAGAGGCCAGGCCACATGGGAACTTCCATGTGAGTGGGATCCTCAGTGTCATCTGAATGTGATCAGCCTGGGTTCATGGCAGTACAGGGCAGGAAAACCACACCCCATCGTGTGCTGTGGGAATGCAGTCCCAGGCTGCAGCTCAGACCTATGGGTTTTATTCTGAGCTTTGCCATCTGCTTTCTGGCAGACCTTAGCCTCACCGTGCCTCAGTTATCCCATCTGTAAAATGGTGCAGAGCAAAGAGGATCACCCTACAGTATAATGACTGGCTTAAGTTGTGCTCTTGGAGGACAGCAATGAACGCATGCTTTTTCGAAGCTGCCCCCAAACATCACTCAAGATGGGTGTGTGCACAGTGTCTAGTGGGTGTGAGGGGGAGGGAGGGGGGCACGAGAGGGAAGAAATGGAGACATGAATGAATGTATGGGTGGATGAATGGACCGATGAAGATGTGAGCAAGTGGCAGGCACACGGGGGGTTCTCTTGAGCGGTAATGCGAGTGCAGATGAAAGCACGTGGTGGGTGCCATTTTTCTCTTCTCTAACCGTCCTCCCTCCTCCCCACTCCCAGCCTGTGGAGACTCTCCAGGCCTTCCCGTTGGCACAGGCAGCCTCCAAGCCGGTCCCTCTGGCATGCCAGGCCTGACCAAGGGGCCCTCCTCTGAGCTGCCCCCCCGCCCCAGCTTCCAGGAAAGCAGCCTCATGCAGCGGCTCCCAAAGCCAGATCTGGGACCCTGCCAGACCCAGAACCAGCTGGATGCCTGCCTGTGGTCGTGTTGCGTCTGGGCCTCCTGTACCCTCACCCGGGGCTGTGTGTCCCAGGGCCCAGGGCCGGAGCCAAGGCGGGTGGTAGCGGGGTTCATGTGTGGGCAAAATCGGAAGCCTGCCTCTGGAGGGCCCCGCAGGCCTCCAGCTGGTGCCCCAGCAGCCCAGCAGGGGTCCTGTCAACCCTTTTCACCATATGTGAGTAAATGAGAGTTCTCTCTGCCACTTACTAGCTGTGTGAGCCATGTGCTTCTCTGAGGATGCCCCAGGCAGCTCCCAGGAGCACGTAAGTCAATGGCATACGGCCTATGCCCTGGTATTCATGGGCTTTGGGCTCAAGCAGATCTGTGTTTGAATCGTGGCCCTGCTTACTGTTAACCTAGAACCCCAGTCTCTTCACTCCTGTGAGTCTCAGAGCCTCACTTAGAAGATAGAGCCGACAATTCCTAACCTCCCATACCAACGGCCCAGTAACCCGTGCCACCTAGAGCAGGAGTGGTGGTAGTGGCTCCGAGAAAGAAGCCTCAGGGCAGTGGGTGCAGTGGGGAGGGAAGGAGTGACCCACCCGCCAGGCCAGGGCAGAAACGGCCCCTGGAAAGGTCACCGAGCAGGGCTGTCCGGGCTGAGCCGGACTGGCAGCCTAAGGCCACCCCAGACTGTGTCCTGACGGAGGCCCCACCCCCCGCCCAGGCCTCCAGGACTCAGGACAGAGTGGGCTGGGGGCTGGGGACTGGGGGAGGGTGGGCAAGGCAGGGCCAGGCGTCTTACCTCCAGCCCCAGCTGCCCAGGGGGTCCTGGCAGGCCTCGCGCTCCAGGCTTACCCTGGTGAGAAGGGAGCAAAAGGGGTCACAGAGGTGGCACCTCCATCTCCATCTCAGGTTGGCAAGGCTCCCCCTCCTCCAGGGAGGCAGTGGTTTCCACGGAACTGTCAGCCCCCTCAGTTGCTGCTCAGGGCAAGACTCACCTTCACACCTTCTGGGCCATTGTCCCCAGGGGGGCCGATGTCTCCGGGGAATCCCTGAAGGGAGGCAGAGAGCAGGGTCACCCACGGGGACTGTGAAGGGGCGCTAAGGGCATTGGCCTTGGAGGGGGCTTCAACCTGGGTCTCCATCCCATCCTGAGGGGGCATGACCCTGGGCAGGGTGATGAACTATCTAAAACAGGGACGGTGGCACCAGCCCTACGCCTCAGGCAGTTGTTGAGAGAATTAAATGAAACAAGGCAGGAGTGTATTTAGCACAGAAACAAGCACATACAAGATCGTCTTCAAGACGATCAAACAAGACCCAGAATTCCCCAAGTCCTGGGCCCGAATCGGTCAGGGTCCAAAGCCAGCCACCTCCTGCTCTGAGAAGCGTCATCCTCAGAGGGCAGGGATCCTGCAGGTAGGAGTGTGTTCTGAGTTTGCTGCGACTCTGAAAGGCTTGAGAGGCACTGATCACATTGTTTTTAGCTCCTCCTATTTGAAGCTGAAATCCCATCCCTGCTATACCCGGGCCAGGCACGTTGGATTCTGCCCCACACCCACAAGGGGGGCTCGCTGACCCCAGACTGGCCTTCCAGGTGGATGACTGAGCAGTGGAAGCTTCGTCCTGACATGGAGCAGAGTCCCCTCTCTTCCTCCTCAACAGCTTCATGCTGTCCCTCAGGGCCCCACAAAAGCACAGAGGGTCCCTCTTCCCACAGTGGTCTTTGAACAATTTGGAGACCAGTTACTCCCTCCCTGGAAGTCTGCCCTTCTCTGTCCCTTCAATAGCTTCTAGCCAGGGGCTAGGGCCCCTTGGCCTGGCTGCCCCCAGCTGGTCATCACCGGGATTCCTAGGCTGTGGTGGGTGTGAACTGACCAGCACAGGCAAGTATGGGGACACCCCCTCCCTTGTGTTAGGCGTAATACCTCTGTTAATTCAGCTTAGAACCCCATTCGCTTTGGGGGCTGCCTCACTACTCTCTTGCTTTCCTGCCAGCAAAAAACTGAAGTGTCGTTTTTTTTTTTATGAATCCCTGAAACCAAAACGCCCCCTCCCATCTTCCTTCATAAGGCGGCTTTTCTTTGTCTCCTTCTTTTGACCCTTTCGTAATTCCTGTAAAATTGCAGCTCAGATATCCTCTCACCCTTGTCACCGGCGAAGGCAAGAAGGTCCCAAATTTGGAGCTAACACAGGCAGCCGAAGCCCACATCTTTTTCTTCAAAATGAGGAGTCAAAATCCTATTTTGCCACCAACTCACCGTGTGACCCCAGGCAAGTTCCTGAGGCTTTCTGTGAGGCCTTCATCTGGGAAATGGTGACTGCTAACACCCACCTTACAGGGCTGTTCTGAGGCTCAAAGGGAACAATGTGAGCAAGGCACGTAGCTCAGCACCAGGTGCCTAGTAAGTGTGCAGTAAAAGCCTGCATCCGAAAGGATGTTGGGCCCTGGCTGGGTGGCTCAGTTGTTTGGAGCACTGTCCCGTGTACAAAAAGGTCGCAGGTTTGATTCCTGGTCAGGGAGGCAATCAACTGATGTTTCTCTCTCATATCAGTGTTCTCTCTTTCTCTCCCCTTCCCTCTCTGCCACTTCCTCTCTCTCTAAAATCAATAAATGAATCCTTGGGTGAGGATTGAAAAGGAAAAAAAAAAAAAAAAAGACCCCAAAGGACTTTGGGTCCCACCTCCTAGGAAGAAAAGTCGGCCTGGGGCGGGTCCCTCTCCAGGGAGAACTTGGTGACTGGGATACTGATCAAATTCTGGTGCTCACACGGATGGGGCCCACTAATGAGTAAAAGAGATCATTTGTGCAGGGGCTGGAGAGCCGAAGCTCCCACCCATGGTCTCTGGAAGACGAGGCACAGAAAGACCCAGGGAGGTGCTGACAAGCTCGTCAGCTTCTGTCTTCAGCTGAGCAGAGCCATCTTCTGTGTCAGCCAACCCAAACAGAACACAGAGCTGGGACAGGCAGACCCCAGATGCTTCCAGGGACCCAGGAGGGAGCCAAAGTCGACCTTACTTGCTGCAAGTAGCAGGGACACTGAGGAAGTCACTCGCCTGCACTGTGACTCACTTTCCTCATGTGTAGTTGGTGGTAGCAACACCCCCCGCAGACTGTGCTGGGGACTCAACAAGTTCTCACCCTAAAGATGCTACACAGCCTCCTGGCACGAGGTGGAGCCTAATAACTGCGAGGAAGAGTGCTTTCCAGCCTCACTGGCCAGGCTGCTGGGAAAACCCGGACTCGCAGAAAAGTCTTTTTCCACAGTGACCAAGGGAAGTAATCAGGGCCATGGAAGAGAGGCCAAGTCCATTTGTCTAAAGATAGGACAGCGTCACACAGCCAAAGTCAAAACAGGGGAAAGTCAGGACTTGCAGCTTTCAGGAAACACTCCCTCATCCATCCGGGCGTTACCAGGAGTGATCTTTGGAAGGGTCCGGAGAACCCACCAGAGCCAGATTTTTGTCTCTGAGTCCTCGCCGATGAGTAAGCCCCAGGCCCGGAGCAGAGAGTGGGTGGGGCTCTGGGTGGGCTTGGCGGAGACCCCCAGAGGATCTGGATGTTGATGATCCTGGACAGACAACGGCCCTGGCACCGCTCACCCTGTTCTCCAGAGCAAGTCCCCAAATTAGAGAGAAGTGGCGGGGGGGCGGGTGCACAAAGAGAGTTCACCCAGCTGCTTCACTCCATTTTATGAGGAATGTCTAGCATACCTATGCTAATTCTCACAGGGATCAGAAACTCACAGGGTTCTACGGACACCACTAGGATTGGACACAGGCAGAAAAGATGGCCAATATCGGAATTTCTATTCTCAGGCCCATCTCTCATTTGCTGGGTGATCTCAGGCAAATATCTCCCCATCTCTGGGTCTTGGTTTCCCAAGGACAACACCCAGTCCCAACTGCAGCCAGACATAGAGAAATAGGGCATCACATACCTCGGGTCCAGGGGGCCCAGGAAACCCAAGGGATCCTTTGTCTCCAACTTTGCCCTGTGGAAGAGAAGAGATTACGGGAAAGGCAGGGCTAAGTGAGGGCTCACCTTCTGCTGTCCCCTTGTGTTATTCCCCTGCCTGGCAATGGCTGGAAAAGCTCAGGAGTATACGAATGAAATCTGCCTAGACAACTAGAAGAGCTACCACTGTTCAAACCCTGCCTCCTACACTTGCTAGGCATGGGAACCTGGGCGAGTCAGTTCACCCTGTGGAACCTCAGTTTATCCACCTGTAAAATGGGAGCAATAATAATTCTCTAATTCCTGAGGTCATTGGAAGGATCTGATACACAGAAATATTTAATAGGTAAATGACACCCCCTGCTATTATTAATTACGTTTCTATTATTTACAAGGTATGGGGAGCCCAAGATTCTTGCCCATCACTGAGGCCTCTCTCTGATGCTGGGTAAGTTCCTACCCCTCTGGGTCTCAGTTCCTCATCTGTGAAGTGGGTGAATCTCCATTCCTGCCTTGCCCTGCTTGTCAGCCAGAGCAGCTGCAGGAGAAAGTGAGGTCCTGGCTGACCTTTTGGAGAGAGTGAGGTTCGGGGGTCTCGGAAGGGAAGGTACTTACCATAGGCCCTGGCTTCCCCCGTGCACCTGGGAGCCCCGGCAATCCCTGGCTCCCCTGGAAAAGACCCAGAGCAGGCTAGATTAGCGAAGAACAGAAATAGCCAGAAGAGCAGCTGCTGGGTCATCCTTGCCAGCCCGAGACCTGAAGAACACCTGCCTTTGGGGAGGCTGAGCTCCCCACTCACTTTCCCTGCCTGCGAGTCATCCTGAAACCTGGGACCCTGGGGCTCCAGCAGGCTCTGCAACACCCTTTATGCCTGGGGAAGTCTGAAGACTGGAGGCCAGCGGGAGAAGCAGCCAGGCCTGCGTGCCTGGCAACCCAGAGACACTGAGGCTGGGTGAGGACAGGCTAGCCAGGAGGGAGGAAGGGGAAGAGGGAGAGCTGGCCACATCTGGGCCTCATTGACTGACCGGGTAAGGTCCAGATGTGGCCGCATGGTGCCAGACACAGGCCGAGAGGATCCGGCCTCGGCAGGCTGCCTCAGTTCATCAGCTGGTAAGGCCAGTTACTCACTCACTCACTCAAACGCTCCCTAAATGCTCATTTTTCTGTGTGGGACCCTGAGCGCAGCTGTACCAGGCAGTCTGGCAGACAGTCTGTCTGCCAGGGGACTGAGCACAAGTCCCCATCTAGCAGGGGAGAAAGGTGCTGCCACAGGTTAGGGACAGACAGGCTGCTCAGGCCACTGAGAAAATGAAATGGCCACGCCTCGAGCCAATGGAGAAAATGGCATCAGAGCAGGTCCTAAAAAGCGGGGCAGGGTTGCGCCAAGCAGAGGTTGGGCTGAGGGTATGCCGGGCAAGGCAGCAGCATGAGCAACACCTAGAGGTGCAGCGGCCAGTCCTGTGGGGCTGTGAGGATGAGGGACAAGCGAGCATCAGAGGGGCCTGCTCACTGGGTGCTGGGGCGGGGAGCCGGGACTTCCTTCCTTCTGGGAGCAGTAGGGAGCCATGGAGAGTCTGTGAGCATAGAGCAGAGCTGTGCCCTCGGGAAAAATGTGTGTGACAGGGAGGCCGAGGGATTGGGAGGGAAGAGGCTGGGAGCCCGGAAATCACTCAGGAGGCCTGTAAAGTGCAGGAGGGAGGTGACGAGAGGGTGGACTGAGGACAGAGAAGACAGGATTGTTCGAAAGGACGCTATCTCGCGGGGAGGCCCTGGCCTCTGATGGGCCCTGGGACAGGCAGCCGGGGCCGAAGAAGAGCAGGACAGGGGGAAATCGGCCACAATTACCTTGTCTCCTTGGAATCCAGGATCGCCTGACACACCTGGAACCCCTTGTTCACCCTAAATACACACCAGCAAAGAAGGTTACGATGGAGGCCACAGTGGGTTCTGGAAGCTCCCCCCCCGCTAGCCCCCCGCCGCCTGCAGACCCACTGGCCAGGTATAGCTTTGCCCAGACTGTTCCTAAAGTCGATCTGACCAGAAGCAGCCTTGTCAGAGAACAGGGCAGCCCCCCTTCCCACCACCAACGCTGGGGGAGCCTGGGTGGGGAAGGCAGGCCCAGGGGACCCAGCCAGCCTATCTGCAGACATGCCTGGGGTTGCTCAGATGGCTGAAAACTGTTAACAGAAGCTAAACTGCCCAGGGCCGCCTGGCCTTTCCAGCAGAACTGACTGACACTTGCAGGTCCTAGGAACTGTTTCTTGACCTTTGAACCTCTTCATCACCCACTGACGCCACACAGGGCCATGTGCAGCCTGTGCCATGGTCCCACACTTCTGTGGTTTCTGAGTGCTTGCATCTGTCGCTCCATATTTCTCACCACCAGGCTGTGAGCTGCCACTTCTTCCTTCCGTGGGAGTTTCTATGCCAGGAATCAGCTTCAGTCTACTTCTAATGAGCTGCTTCTAGCCAGCTTATAGCCTGAGGAACCAGAGAGCCTGGCTTGTGGAGACAATATGTAAACAGAGAGTCAACCAGTCTCGAGTTGGGTCTGTGTGTTTCTTTTCTAAAATGACGTATTGCACAGGCATCCTGACACCGATTCTGGCTGTTGGAGGCCTCTTCTGTTCTCTCCCTGTTTTCAGCCTCATCCCTGTAAATGAGCTGTTGCAGGACCAGACCAGGTCTCTCCTTAGAGCTGGAGCCCCCTTGCACAGTCCTCCTGCTTTCGAGCTTTCTGGGGTGGTCATTACCAATGGTACACTGGCCCCAGGGCTCAGAACACATTCACAGCCCGGGGAGCCGTTGGGAGAACGGAGACACTTAGAGGACCTGTGTCATGCAGCTAAGGCCACGCCACAGCTGAAAGTTCTTTGGTAGAATGAAAGCCAGAATTTTTAAAAAACACACACAAAAGAATTTTTTTAACTTTGGTTTTTCCAATTTGGAAAATCCTGTACAACATCCCAGAGTTTTAGCAACCAAGGAACTTTTTTTTTTTTTTAAATGTCCAAAGGAGGAAGGAGGGGGTAAAGCCACCTAAGAAATCAGGACAATGGATTTGGAGAAAGCTGAACGTGGAGCAGGAGTCTTGGTTCCAGAAATTGCCTCCACGCAGGGAGAGGGAGCCAAGGGGTTGTAAGTCGGACGGAGGCCAGGCTGGGTCATGGAAAATCTAATATTCCAGGCAGGATGACCACGGAACATGAAGCGATGGCTCCTCCATCCCTGGGAAGGGCCAGGGTGGCGGATGGGGGGCTGGCTGTCACCCCACTTCTCCCAACATTAAGGCCCCTCCCCAGCCCAAGGGGTGGAAAAGAGACTTCTTTTTCTTTTCTCCTTCTTTTCAACCCTAAGGAACTATTTGGTGGGCAGAAAAACAATTTCTTCCTCCTCTTTTTTTCCTCCCAGAGCCTCCACATCTCTGAATGTCCCAGGCACCACCAGTCGGCAGGCCAGCCGAGTTCCACAGAACACGTTTATTTCCATGTTCCTGGAGAAACAGTGAGCTAGAGGCCAGCTCTGCATAGGAGCCTATAAAAAGTTCACTGCCTACATTCCCATTTCCCCCAATTTCTTTCTCCCTCGTCCATGACTTCAACATTTCCAGAGTGCTGATGTCTCCAACCTTGGGGTAAGCAGGTAGCTGTGGGAAGCCCCTGTCTCCAATGGAAAGCCCTCCATCGCGATTGGGAGGGCCGGGAAGCGGGGCTCAGCAGCCAGCCGGGCAGCACCGGGGGGCAGAGCTGGGGGGTGAGGGCAGCAGGGGCTGCAGCTGGAGGCTTGCACATGACAGCAGGGGACAGAAGAGGTGGAAAGAGATGGAGAAAGGAGTGGGGTTAGCCTCACACCCCTGGTGACCTACAGGCTGGGGGCTCTGGTAAGACAATCTGGGTGTGCCCATCACAGCCAAGTAGTTCCCGTTTTCTAAGAATCCAGGGGCCCAACCGATCATCGAGCGTCCTTTGACAAATCCCTTCTCTTTGGGTCTGTTCCCCCAGCTGCAAGAGGCAGGCCCTGGAGGAGGCGGCCTGCGAGGGCCTCATGAGCTGTGCCCTTCTGACCTCAGTCACACTCCTGGTTAAGCTGTCTGGAGGCAGCTGGCTGGGTTTGCGTCCTGACACTACTTACCAGCTGTATGGCCTCAGGCAAGCTTCCTATCTCACAGTGGGTGGAGGATGGATGGGTTAATCCCCACAGAGCGCCCAGGTGGTACCCAGCACTGGTACCCTGCACTGGTCCCTGTTCCTGCTTCTCAGGTTTAGGAGGAGAGTCATCTGGAGACAGGTACAGTAGGAACCTGGCCTCTCTCCTCCACTCAGGCTTGAGGAACTTGTATGCTGCCCCGAAGCCCTCCTACGCTCCCTTTGGAGTGCCCGGTCTGTCAGGGACTGAGCGGCGAGGGCAGAACGACAGCCACGGGGCAGGCACGCGTAGCTCCCTTGCTGCTGACACTCAGGTGCTGCACAGCAGGGCCAGGTCCTGCCCGTTTGGTTCTGGGCACCTGCCTACCCTCTTCCACCTCTGCTTTGGCACAGGGCGAGACAGTGAGAGTTCAGTTCAGCTGCAAGGCTGTGCAAAGGACACACAACTGGGAAGAAGGCAGGGCAGGGGCTCAAGGGCCCATCCAGGCTTTTCTATTGCATTTTCCCATCTGTCTGGATGGGTTCCCAGTTCCAATTGGACAGTTGATGTGCATTTGTTTCCTCCTGTGTCTGGAGAGGTCTCCGAGGCCCATCATCTCAGCAACACTCCCCACTGTCGCCCCCCACCCCCACCTTCATTCCATGGCTTTGGCCTCAAAGCCGGACCCTGGCCTCAGCTTTGCTCTCTAAATCCGGACACCTGCCTTGCTTTACTCCCAGCTGTGCCTCAACGGCCCCCCACGCTCTATCTGCCAAGGCTGCATGCCCCCAGAAGCACCTGTCTGAGCCCTCCGGAGTCACAAGGGAGAAGCTGGGGAGCAGAGATTGAAGGGGGCCAGAGGGGAGACGAGAGAAGTGCAGGGGAGTGGATCTGGCGAGAAGCCAGCAGCAGTGCCAAGGGGAAGGTGGAGGGGGCGTCACATGCAGATAAAACACAGTGCAACAAGGGAGTATTCAGATCACCTTATCACCTTTCAGTCCGGGCTCCCCCACGTTTCCCATCAGTCCCTGCAAAACAAAGGCAGGGGTCCAGCTGTGAGGGAGGCTCAAAGTCACTGACATCGAGAGGCCTGGCTTACACCCACTGACTTGCTGCGAGCCCCTTGTGCTCAGTGTCCTCATCTGTAAAAGGGGCGCTAACCCTAGCTCCTAGCACAGAGGACTGAGAAGGAGCATGAGAAGGGACAGAGGACTCATGAGCCGCAACCCTGGAGAAATCCCGGGGGAAAGGGTACTGATGGGGACAGATGGGCCTAATGAGCAGTGTCCCATGCATGCTGGCCACCAGGGCCGTCCCTGGAACACGGTCCTGGTAGTTTTAGCCCATCTTTCTCTAGCATGCTCATCCCCCTTAGGAACGTATGGAGTCCGGTGGTTTGCCAGTAATAGTTTCTCTGCCCGTGGTGATGAGATCTGGAACCACATCAGACTCATGCTCAGCTTGAGGACTGCTGTCCAATAGAAGATGTCTGGCATTAATAACAAACAGATAATTGGCTCTCAGGCCTGGGAAAGACTGAGCTCCTGACCTGGCTACTTCCACCCCAGCTCTGAGCATCCCTCTAACCCATGTCCTCCCCTCCCCCAACATCATGTCTGGGCGCCCTTCCTTCTGGGCTGAAATGGGTTAGGGGGACTGGAATGAGGCCTGGAATAGGGTACGGCCCTGTTTACCTTCATGCCCTTAGGTCCTGGGTAGCCGATCGGACCCAGTGCTCCCATGTCGCCCTGGGAACAGAAAGAGAAGAGGATTCTGTGAGAGCTGGCCTACAGGAGGCTGGCCTGGGTTCCCACGGTCCCTGGATAGGTTTCCCAGGATGCAACCCCACTGCATTGCTCTTGGAATTAAGAACGTTCTTCAGTCTGTTCAATTCCATTGAAGTGTTGGAATAAATATTACGTAGGTCCTTTCCCAAAGTCACTTCTTGATTGCTGCCCCTCCCCCACCACTTCTTTCCATTTCATATTAGATATCAGATCTTTCTACTCCATATTAGGTCCTTTACATCCCTTACCAGCTAAGGGACTCAGGGCATTTCATATGACTTCTTTGGACCTCAATCTATATAAATATTTATAACATAGGGACAACGATCCTTCTCCCTTGGGCAAGCCGCTGCAAGGATTAAATAAGCAAACGGGCTTTGATTCCTCTAGCTTAGTGAGGGGGAGGCACTTCCTGCTTCCCAGAATCTCCCTGGGCCATCTCCTCGGGAGAGCAGCAAGGAAGGAATAGGACTGTCAATCACAGGCACCCCAGAGTTGGAAGCAGACCCAGACAATCCGGGACCACAGGTTGGAGGCCCAGCTTCAGGCCAGAGGAGACTGTCCCAGGTGGGAACGTCAAAGTTCCTAGATCCTGGAGAGCTGGGAGGCGGTCTTCCAGAGTAAGTCCGAGCCAGGCCACCCGGTCTCATTTCTCCTCTGCTGCTCACTCGTTGATTTGGGGGAGGGGGGTGGGGCTAGGCTTTCTGTGCCTCAGTTTCCTCATCTAACAAATGGGAATAGGTACCTCCTGGAGTTGTTTTGAAGAGTTATGGACTTACACGTCTGGTGGCACTTTGGGTTGTCACAGCTGAAGAGGTGCTACTAGCATCTAGTGGCTAAGGGCCAGGGATGCTGCTAAATATTGTACAATGTACTGGCCAGCCTCCCACAACAAAGAATTATCTGGCTCCAAGTGACAGTAGTGCTGAGGTGAGAAACCATGGTTTATGGAGTAAAGTGACTGTATTTTCTCTAAACAGGCCCACCCTCTTTCTCTCAAACCTCCTTACTTCCCAGCCACCCTCACTACTGCCCTCAGCCACAGCTGCAATATTAAGCCCACGCCAGAGACAGGGAGCCCCTGAAAATATTCTCTTCTTTCCCTTTTATATCCTCTGTAATAGATCTAAATGTCTGGCTGCTATGGGAGTCAGTCAATGCGTTTGACCTCTCTGAGCCTCAGTTTCCCACGTTCCTGAGCCAGGCTCCATGGAGGCCCTGGGCAGGTGCTCTGAACCACTGGAGGAACAAAGGCAGCTCTTGGTAGCCAGGCTGGAGAACAGGTTCCTGTGCCAGAGCTGCCTGGAGTCTGCTCGGAGGAAGGCTAGGCAGAGAATAAAAAATCACATTCCTGCCTGACTCCTGCAGAAGGGCCCCGGGTCCTGCGGGGTAGAATGCCCTGAGAAGAGAGAGGGAGGAAGATGCAGCGCTCACAGCCCCCACACGGACCGGCTGAGGCAATGCTGATTCTCACCCCTCCCCCCACCCCACCTTAAATGACTTAGATTAGCTGAGGCAGATGCTGGAGTCAGGCAGCGGTCCTACTGTGTGATCTCGGGCAAAACACCTTTCCTCTCTGGACCTTAGGGTCCTCACCTGGTTGGGTCAAATCGAACCTTTTAGTGGAGCCTTTGCTAAGAAAACCTGCTTTCAGTTCCCATCTAGAAATCTCACTGAGAAAGTGAGGTCTCAATATAACAGGTGCTAATAGTCACACAGACGACGCTGGTTGCCAGGCCCTGTGCTAAGCACCTTACATGCCTCAGCTCAATTATTCCTCACACCAGCCCTTAAAGATCTGTTCTCCTACTGTCCCCATTTTACAGAGGAGGAAACTGAGGCCCTGAGAGGTTAGGGCTTGAGCAAATCAGAGCTGGGCAGAGCTGAGATTTACACAAGGCAGTCCGTCTCCACAGCTTCCAGGCAATTCTTGTCTTGGTAGGCATCTTTGGGGAAAAGGGAGTGAAGAAGCCGGAATCACTGGCAGGGAGAGGCTGGAACCAGGGGGTAAGCCAGCTCTTCAAAGAACTGCACTTCAGCAGATCACTTTGGCAACCTCTCCCTCTCTCTTCCTGGATGAAGGGAGCCAGGGGTGGCCTGCCCCAAGTTCCCCGCGGTGCACAAATAAACAAAGCGGGCTCTACTGGCACACTGGCTCCGACTTGGCCCTGGTGAGGGCACAGGACCAGTAGCAGCTCCAAGAACACAGGCTCCTTCTTCCCGGCTCCAGGCTTGAAGGCGGCTGGTTGTGCGGGGACTGGATGCCACAGAGGCGTGAGTGATGCCCGTGGGGGCCACAGGGAGCCGGGGCAGCGCAATGCACTCACGGCCTCTCCAAAGGGGTCTGTGTGTGGTGGGGCAGGGCCCCAGTGGAGGGATACACCCCTAAGGGACAAGAAATCAGGGGGAAAGGACTCTGGCTGCAGGGGACATGGGGAGAAGGTGGTGCTCATTTAGAGCAGGTCTTTCTTGTGTTGATGACGGGACCCCCACACTGGGATATCAATGCATTTGGGGGAGAAGCAGAGAAAACTCCAGGCCACTTTCCCTCCAGCACAGCCTGAAGTAGACCAGTTCTCTCTGCACTAGACACCCTCACGGGAAGCTTGGCAGAGTGACACAGAATGCTGTGTCCCCGCAAGAAAGAACAATGAGTAATACCCTTCATTTGGATCCTGTTTCCACTTTTGCCTAAGCTCCCAGACACGGCTCTACACACTTTGCCCTCTTCTCTCTAGCTCCCACCAAGAACACAGCCAACCACATCTGCAACCACTTATAGAGCTCCTACTGTGTGCCAGACACCACGCTCAACACTTCAAGTCTCGTCAGATCCTCTTTAGCAAGAGCTCATGCTGTGCCAAGAACCACGGTGTGTGCAGCTCTGGCACTCACCAGCTGCTCACAGCAACCCCTGGGGTTGGCACCGTTCTCAGTGCCATGCTGCTGAGCCGAGGCTTAGAGAGAGGTGAAGCAACTTGCCCAAGACTAAGCTAGGAGTAGGGGGCACAGGCAGGACCAGGACCCAGGACTGGCTGGCTGGCCGGCCTCATGGTCCACGCTCACTAGCCCTGGATTGACCCTGTTTGCTCCAATAAAGGAGCCAAGGACGGCTTTCCTCATTGATATCACTCGTGAGTGCCAAGGCCTGAGGAGGGGCTTCCGACACAGAAATAGACATGAAGTCTGCCCCTCTGAAGTACGCCATGGGGCTTTCTAGGATCCCTGAAAGAAAACCCAGGTGCTTCCGATGCCCACACTTCATGGCAGGAGCACTGGCGGGCCTCTCTCCCTCATACATCTCACCACCCTGCTCTGCTGTCTCTCTGCAGCTGTGACATCCTTAGCCACTCTTTCCTGTACCTGTGTGCTCATGTTGTTAACACCCACTTGTCCTTCTGGGTGACCAGGCTCCACAGGCCAGGTCAGGCACCTGGTGTCAGGTTTCAGAACCTGACATGGCTTTCACTCCTAGCCCGTGAAACCACTTCCACGCTGAAGACTGTTTCTGTGTGTGCCTATGTAGCCACGCCTCCCCTGTGCCCCAAAGGAGCTACTAAAAAGAGCCTAATGAATGAGTGGGAAAATAAAATACCCGGCAAACTCTCATTTACCAAACCTCTAGGCAAAAATCTTGCCAGAGTGTTCCCTGGCACTGCCTTTGGAGGCAACAAGGCCTCTTTCCAGAAACTCTGATAGAGGGTCCCCAGCTTGGGAACAGGGACCTGGGGGTTGCAGCCAGTCCTGGCTCCTGTGTGATCATAATAAGTACCATCTGTCACACAGAACAGCCCCTGGCACTGCCAGTCCATGTCCTCACACCTCTGAGGTCCCCCTTCAGCACAGAAGTCTTGCAGAGCCGGCTGTTGGTGTAATGGTGAGCGTGAGCTGTGCACACCAGGTCCAGCTTATCAGCCATGTAACCTTGGGCAGGTGCTCCAGCCTCTCTGAGCCTCGGTTTCCTTAACTGTCCACGGTGATCCTACTCCCTACCCTCAAAGACTTGCAATGATAATTGAGTACTTAGCACAGGGTTTGGCAAATATCAGTGAGTGGGGTTCCTGATCTCGCTTTATAGACAAAGAAACAAAGCTAGGTGATCAGTTAGTGACAGACTGTGGAGGACTTGTCCATTATATCCCACATACTGGGTTTGGGCCAGATCACATATTCTTTGGGTCTCATTAAATGGAGGAGCCAAAATTCCTTCTGTCTCACTCGGAATAAAAAAGACAGAAATCTTTTTTGTTGAGCAGATTCTGGAATCAGGCACACTTTTCTTGAGGGCCAGCCAAAGGGTTTCAATTACTCAAAGGAGGCTGTTTCGCGGCAGTCTCTCACCTCGGAGGCTGCAGGCAGGGGGTCCTACAGGCCTGGGTTGCGAGCTCCTGGCTGGTGACCTCGGGCCCCAGCCCCCCCATCTGGGTGATGAGGCTGCCGCAGCCTGCCTTAAGAACCTCAAGGCTCCCACAGCCTAATGCACGTTAAGCACACACAGAGCAGACAGATGCTCTGTAAACGTTCGTCTGTGCTCTCCCACACTTCCTCCCGGCTGGAAAGACCCAGGTGACAGGGGACGTTTCAGCTTCAGTCTGCATGCAAATTGCTTCAGCTGACTAGACGGAGGGCATTGAATAAATATGAATCTCCCTTAAAATGATTATCAAGTCATGGAATTCCCATTTGCTTAGCTAAAAACCCACATCCTCTGGGAAACCAAAGGTGACTCACAGTCCATCCCGCCTTGTAACTCCTGGTTAGAAAATTTCTTTTTTTTTTCCCCCCACTCTTTGGGGAGGCAACTTTTCCTCCAGGCACAGAAACCACTGTTCCCAAAAATCTGGGGAGGGGAAATGGTGGGTGACTTGGGTTAGAAAGGACTCTGCCTGGTGGGGGGTAGCGGTGGGGGTTGGGAGCAGAGATTTGGTGGTCTCAAGTCCAGCCCTGTGACGCCCAAGGCACAAAGAGAAAGGGACCATCACCTTGGCAGCAAAGGGGATTTAAAAGCGCTAAGAGAGGCTGAGAATAGCGGAAGAAAGACCCAGGCCAAGGAGGAGTCACGAGGAGGAAACTCATAAACTCTTCAAAAGGGGACATCAGGAGAGGGGTGCATCATCTGAGCAACGCTGGGGTGCCCAGGGTTCACCCCCCCGCTAAGACCCCTCAGAGGGGAGCAGGAAGAGAAACACCCTAGATTAGGAGTTAGGAGACAAGGCCTCCGATTATGCCTCTGTCCTCTCCTGCCTTGTGTGTGGCCTTGACCAAGGGCCTCAGTTTTCCCATCCGCCAAACGGGATTCCACTAAGAAATCCTGCAAATAGGGTTGCCAGGTTGAGCAAATGAAAATATAGGCTGCCCAGATAGATTGAATGTCAGATAAACAGTGAATGATGTTTTAGTATAAATGTGTTCTAAATATTGCAGCTGACATTCGAATTTCTCTGGGCGTGTTGTATTTTAACTGGCAACATCAACTGCAGAGAGAAAGGGGAACGCAGGTGGGTGCAAATTTTGGGAAGAGTCAGGAGGGCCCAGGGCTGTGATGGCAGAGTCTCTGTCTCCAGAATTTGGCCAGGCAATTCCACCCTCGGAGGAGTCAGTCTAGTGGATGTGGGGACAATGACAAATAGGAATATGTGCCAAGATGACAGCCAGGATACACAAACATTCCTTCAGAAAAGCTTTAGGAGCTGGGGTCATAGAACCTGAGGAGGGAGCCTTGGGAAGAGCAGACAATGACCATCTTTACGTCTCTGGCAGCCTCTCCCAGAGGGGGGACAATGACTTGGGCTCAATACACAGGGACATTTATACAATGAGAGCTCTGTGGAAATGGACTGGGCTCCCACAGTGTGAGGGAACGTCTAACACCAGGATGTTCACATTGGAGTTTCACGACCATGTGACCAAGAGGCTCCAGAAGAGACCTCTGCTGAGCTTAGAGAAGGTTAGACTAGGACACTTGGAAAGTCCCAATGAAGCCAGGTTCTCTAACTCTCTGTGCACAGATTGATTTTTCCAAAGCATCTAGGTCAGTGTCTTGTGCCAAACAAGGTGCTCAGCAAAGGACATCGGGGATGACAAATGTATGACTCATGTGTTGACATGTCCTAATCCCAGGCCAAGGCAGGCATCACTAATCAATTGCAGCATCTTCTCCCATTAAGTTCCAATGTGACTTTTTAAATCTTCCTCAATGTAGCAATCTGGACAGCTGCTCCCAGGCACAAAATACCTTATGTATATGTGTATCATCATCATCATCATCATCATCATCATCTATTATTATTATAACTAGTACTTTTGAGTGTTTACTATGTACCAGGCACTTGTATATATACTAGTTTCTTTAAACCCTTGCGACAATCCTCCAAGCTAGGTACTACTATTATCCCTATTTCACAGATGAAGTTAAGACACAGGGAGGTAAAGAAATTTACTCTGCATTGCAATTAAATGAATGGTAGAGCTAGGATTTGAGCCTAAAGCAATCTGGTTCCTTGTTAGACACGGGACCAGACTGGATATGTGTGTGTATCTGTGGTCCTAACAACAACGGACACAATGAGCCCATCTTACAGGTAGGATCCCTGAGGTTCAAGGAAGCAAGGCCACAGAACCAGGAGGAGAGGAGGCCAGGATTTTGACACAGTTTGATCTGACCCTCCACCCCCACCCCAGTCACCTGACAGGAGCACATTGCGACTGAAGGCCTCTGGGGCCCTCTTCCCAGGGCTGGCCTCCCCAGGACAGTGGCGCTCCACAACCTGCCCCCCAAACCCCCAAGGCCTTCTCCAGCCTCCCTCTGAACAGGATTTCTCAGCCCAGTAGCTGGAGTGGCTGAAGGACTAGGGAACAGTCTGCTGTGACCCCATGGCCTCTCAGACTGAAATCCCAAGAGGGGTAAGCCAGAGGACAGAACAGAGGGGGCATCAAACCCTGCGGAAGTTCCTAGAGTCATTTCCCAGACTTAGGGCTTTCATTGGCCCTTGGGGCCAAGCCCAAGGTCAAGGCCCACCCTCTGAAGGCCCAGGAGGGAGCCCCGGTCTTGGCTAATAGAATCACTCACTCCATAATATCTGCCCCAACCCGGATGGAGTCAGAGGTCAGATTGCCTCCCACTTTCCTGTAAACAGGCCTCTCAGTGCCAGGTACATCAGGAGGTAATAACAGTAATTAATTAGACAGTATTTCCTACTAATTGCACATTCACTGAGTGATAGACCTCATGCCAAGGACCTCGTGCACATGTGATGCCTCAGTTAGTCCTCACAACCACCCTGAAAGGATTCTGCTATTATCCCCATTTTATAGATGAGGAACTAAAGCTCAGAGAGGGGAAGTAACTTGGCCCAGGGCACACACCCAGGATGTGGCAGAGCTGTGACTTGGTCTGCCTCCAAAGTCAGGTCCTCTGGACCTGAAGTACCTCATCTGTCAAAAGGGCACGTCTACACCTCTTTGCAGAGTGATGGACAGGCAACAGGTATGAAAGTACATCAGCAGTGTCACGCTTCAAGCGCCCTCCCCAGTTAACTAGTGACGAAAGGAGCTCGGCGAAGGTAGGTAATGCACCTGAAACCATGCACTATGGCCTTCGTCCCTCAGCCCCCTGCCCAGGATGGTCTGTCCCGCTATACCAACTCCACCTGGGGTTTGATGAGAGAGGGGACTTTTCAGCACAACTTGTCACTTGTTCCCCATACCTTGCCTCCTAGCCCTCTCCCTCCCCAGGCATCTGTGTACTTACAATGAGGCCGGGGACTCCGGGGGGCCCTGGCAGGCCCAGTTCTCCCTGCGAATAGAGAGAGACCAAGGTGGTTAATTGTCCTGTCTCGCTCTGGAGCCCCGCCCCCCACACATACACCGTCCTGCACACAGGTGCATGGTGGAGTCCTCTGAGCTACCCATTCCTTCCTTGTCCCTGACGGGTGGCTTTCCTGAGCCTGGCCTACAGTTTGGACAAGACCCTTGCCTGCTCTGCCATTAGCTTTCTGCATCAGTAAAATGTGAAGGCTGGATTTCCAAGTTATAAGTGTGACGGAATGGGTAGAATCCTGACCATGGTAATAAGGACCTGCAGGGTGCTTGACCCAGATCTCATTTCATCCTCACTCCACAGATGGCAAAACTGAGGTCTGAGAGTTAAGTGATTTGCCCAAGGTCAAGCACAAGAAAATACCATGGCGCTGAGGGCTCCAGGCTGCGAGCCACCAGGCTGGCCTCCCCGCTCTCCCAGCCAGGAGGCACCCAGGGCCCTTAGAGAACCTTCCGCATGGGCTCACAGGTTTCTGCCTCCCAAAGCCTCTGAGATGCTAGGAGAACTCTTGCCCAGGAGTCAGGAGATGTGGCTGGGTCCGGCAGTAGGCATGTTTCTCTTTCCTCATCTCTACAAATGGACCTTCAATTGCTTACACCAGAAAAGGTGGCAAAGGGGTTTGGATCAAGTTCAAAATGCAAAGATGTGAATGAAAATAAGGGGCTCTAGAAATGGTGACTATCAGTGAGAACTGCCAACACCATCCGGGGGGTTGCCTGCCATCATCGGTACCACCCCAGGGCTGCTCAGACAGAGGTCATCAATGCAGCCACCAAGAAGAGGAGGAAGAGGTGAGAAGCAGCCGTAGGCTTTCAAAAGAGGCAATTGAGGCTCAGGGAAGGGAAGGGGCTTATCCAAGGCCATGCAACAACTGTGTGGCACAGCTGGGACCACACATGAGGTCCTCTTCCCGCTCCTCTAGTATAAAGTCATCCCTGCCCCTCCTTGGGGGCCTTCAGGGATGACGTCACATATTGTAATGGTTAATCCAGTGAAGGAAACATTCTGGTTTCTCACCCCTGCCTTTGCTGGTGTTCTTTCCTCCACCTGGAATGTCTCCTCACCTCTTTCCTCAACCCAATTCTAATGTCACCTTCTCCAAGAGTCTTCCCTACTCCTCTCCCTCCTCCACAGCACCTGGGACCTCCTGATCCCACCCATCTGCTGCTCTGCTTTGTGTGGTAACCAGGGAGAGCCAGGCGCTCCTCGAGGGCAGGAACTATGCCCTGTTATTATACGTCCTACTGTTCATAACAGCTCCATCCAGTGAACAGTGACCATGGGCCAAACCCCTTCCCCTCTCTCATTTCCTTCTCCCAGCAGCCCTCAGAGGCTGGCATCCTGACCCCCTTGATTCACAGAGAAAGAAACTGAGATCCAGAGATCTGAACTGGTTTGTCCAAGGGGCACGCCTGGCAAGCATCACGGCAGGATTCCAACCCAGGTCCACCTGGCTCTGAGGCCAGGGCTTCGGCCCCCGAAGGAGCTTAAGGTTCAGCCCCAGGGAGCATTTGCAGAAATGAAATGAGAACATCATCAGGTGCTGATTATGGGTCCAGCAGCCACCTCTTCAGGAAGCTCGGCTGCTCAGGAGGGAAGCCCCAAGGAGAGATGGAGGGACATGGCAGGTGCTCCAAGGAGCTCTGGGCATGGTCTGCACCTCCAGGTTTCCTCTCTCACCAAGCCTGAGCCTGGGATGGGAAGGGAGAGGCAGGCTCGGCTCCCCAGGGCAAGCTGACCTGGCTCCTCCACGGGCCTCTGATTATTTACAAACTCTATAAACATGCCTGTGCTGGAGATTTCTTTAGAACTCAGCTCTCCCCTCCATACAGAGCCTGCAAACTGTCTGCTCCCCGAGGCTGCTGCAATCTCATAAATATTTCTGGCACTTTGTAAGATGGCAGTAGCCCTGGCTTCCCATGGGGAATCACCCATGAACCTTCCTAAGTCCTTGACAATGGGGCACAGCCTGGGGGTGGGGTCACAGGGCCTCCATCATAGACAGGAGCCTGGGGTTCAGCGAAGTCCCACAATTTGTCAAAGAGTGCCCAGGTAGTAGGTGGCAGGGCTGAGATTTGACCCAGCCTGTCTGACCCCAAAGCTTGGGCTCCTAACACCTGCTGCATGTTCTTTCTGAATCTCTCTCCTCTTCCCAAAGACTTGAAATACTTACGGGGTTTCCATCCAGTCCCGGTGGGCCTCTTTCCCCAAAGTCTCCAGGAAACCCCTGAAAGCACAAGAAAGAACAAACATCTATAGATTAGTGTTTGTATCTCTGGGTGGCTTTGATCCAGACCGCCGGGGGGACACAAGGACACGTCCGTGCAGTCTTGGTTCTGGGACCAAGGCTCCTTGTTCTGGGACCTGAGCAAGCAGTGGGGTCGGGGGATCACCCTGCACCCTCACCAAACATTCTACCTAGAGGATTTCTCAGGGTCCGGCTACTGTGGTGGGACCCATGGATGGTGAGCCTTCTTCCTATGCCCTCAGAGTCTCGGAAAAGAAACTGGTACCCAGCTCCCAGCGTGGAAATGCCAAACCCCCAATCTGAGACCTGGTCCAGATAGAGTTGGGTGGTGGGGGGCAGTCAGGACTCTGGGTTCAGGCCTGGAGACCAGTTGCTGATTTGCTAAGATAAGAGTATCTCTTTCCCCTGTGGGCCTCAGTTTCCCTACTGGTCAAAGAAGGGAAGGCCTGTGAGGCCTTTTCCAGCTCAGACCTTCTATGATCGTGACATGCTCTTTGAAAGCCACCCTGTGGAATCATGATGCCTATTTTACAGACAAAGAGACTCTGAAAGGCTAAGGGACAACGACATACAAGGTTACACAGGTGGTGAACATCAGCGCAGTTGCCGCAGGTAAGTTTCAGCATCTCAGAGAGAGGGCGGGTCGCCTGGCCAAGGCAGATCTTGCGTCTCGTCCCCTCCCTGACCCTGCTCCATACTCTCTGGGGAGACTGGCAGCTGAAGAACATCAGCTGTGGGGACACACCTGGGGTGGCAGGCGGGCAGCCCCATTCTACTTCAAAAGGAAAAGAAAGTCCTCAAGCTTGGAATTTAGGAAAACCTGTTCTCCCTTTCCTTGAATTCATATCATTGTCTTTTCAGGGAAACTTCATGTTTTTCTGACCAAGTAGTTACCCAAAGTGTTCAAACAGCAATGATTATTTTATGGAGGATAATTCGTTACTCGTTTCTAAGGCTACTGGGGACATCCAGTTGAGTAGGTAAAGTCAAAAAATAAAACCCAAACCAATCACAAAGTCTCTATTGGCAGAGCAGAGACCTTGAAATGTGTGTGCATCCAAGTCTTTGTCTTGCCCTGCCCAGGAATCCTACTCCCCTCAAATCCCTCCTCTGTCAGGAAGCCCTCTTGGATCAGAAGGGCAAGGAATGACGTTGACCTATAGGCGGTGTGGCTTCATTCAGACACCCAAGGGAGGAAATGAAGACACAGCGAAGAGATTTGGACCAAGCCAGTCACTTTGCACATAAAACTTCACTTGCCTTTAACATCCACCCTTGAGGGGAAGGTTATCAATTGAGGTTCAGGAAAAAATGTCTTTTGGCTGAGGCCAAAAAAGCAAGTTTGTGGCAGAGCTGAGCCCAGGTCCCACCTCTCAGGACTCTGCCATGTTCCTCTGAGCTGCACACAGACGAATCCTGGCATGCTCAAATGCACTGGTTTCAGAGTGGCCGAGGTGCATGTGTGTGTGCGTGCCTGTGTGCACGTATTGGCCCACCTCCAGATCAGGTCTCTGTGGGGATACATCTGACCCTATCTCAGGTTCTTCTCCCCACATCCTTGGGGTCTCCTGTGGCAAATTCCAGCCTTGCCCCAACCCAACCCCTCTTTTTCATGTTATGAAGTAGATTCCTCCAACCTCCTGGGACAGGAGATGCCAGCCTGGGTGGGCTGTGGTCAGGGGAGCCTTCTGAAGGTATTGAGTTCCTGTCTCCACCTTTGGAGGTTGGAGCTGGGGCCAGACAGGCGAGGAAGACAATTCTTTGGGGGACAAGAAGGGTTCCATCCAGCTGGGCGTCTGGTCAACTCCACATGGCCTACAAGGGGCGGGACTTGGAAAGCCCATGCTCTGTTCTCCAAGTCCAGCATTTGGAAGACAGTGCGGAGACTCATCCTTGCTTGCCTCCAGGCTGGCTGTGGAACCTTATAACCTCGCTTGACCCTCTGTCATGCTTAGGCTAGGGTGTGTGATTTCTAAGAACCCTTGAACCTGGCCCAACCCGTAGACAATGCCTGGGAGGAAGGAGCCGGGAGCAAGATGGAGACCTTGACAGCATTCCTCAGGCATAGATCCTGGCTGCCATGCCCAATATACTCACACCTATCAGGCGCCAGGTAGGTCCCAAACTCATGGGTCTGCATTCAGAGGCCACTCCAGGCTGGATCAAGGACTCCACTCAGCCCCAGCTGCCAGGCCAGTTGACCGGGGCAACCTGATGCCAGCCCTGCCTCGAGCAGCCACAGTCCTCTCCGAGGATCAGAATTCTGATGTGTAACGAGGAGTATCAAGGGGGTGAGCTGAGAAGGCACACTAAGGACGAGCCCTTGCTGGCACGTGGAGGCCGCGGCAATGTGAGGACACATCTCTGAGGCATGAGCAAGGCAGAGACTATGAGAATGGGCAAACCCCAAAGGAAGGCACTTCTGCAGACAGAATGCAGCCTGATTATAGCCAGTGGGCAATGACGGTGAGATGACAACAATGACAGTGACGGCAAAGTCCAACAGCCCAGTGAGATAGGTCCTGTTATTGGTCCATTTTAGAGATGAGGAAACTGAGGTCCAGAGAGGTTAGATAACTTGTTCAAAGTCACATGCCTATGGAATAGCAGGGCTGGGATCTGAATCCAAGCAGTCTGACTCCAGTGCCCTTTCTCTTCGCTACTCCTGGACACAATACATAGAACAGACTACAGCAAACCTGGGGTCTTTCAAAGGGCTCAGAACCCTGGGCTAATAATGCACAGGAAGGAATGGCATGACACATGCTGAGGGCTGGTTCTGCTTGCACATGCTTGGTGGCCTCAATACCCAGCCCCCATCTCCGTCTTTGGTCACCCTCCCTTTAGGGGAGTCCAGCAGATGACCTCCAGGCATCTAGGGTTTGCAGTTAAGAGCTTAATGGTTGGGAAAAAAAGACAGGAGCTTTCAAAGTACTGGAACAAATCTTTCACTGGAACAATCATAAGATGGCCTGAGACGGAAAGACCCTAGCAGTTCCTGACATTCAGCACTTCATTGCCTCAGTGGGGAGACTGAGGCCCGGCACGTGCCCAAGGCCCCAGCACCCAGCTAGCTTGCCACATCCCTCCACTACTGAGCCACACATCCCATTTCTGACACTTGGCCCAGGGCCCCCGATGCTTGGCCCTTCTGCATCTCAGAGGGGCGGCCACTAAGCAGAACATGTGGCCCCGCTTCCACCCTGCCTGCTACCCCCATCCAGCTGTGTCTGCCTGTGCGTGGCATGCACTCTTAGCCCAGCCAGCAGCAGGACCCTATTCCGCAGGCCTGAGCTTCTGGCTGCAGCAGGCTGGCCTGAGGCCCAAGCAATGAGCTTGGCACCCTGCCAGAGCCCTAGCCACACGGCTTCTCTACTTCCCCAGGTCAGTCCTCCCTGGGGAACTGGACACCTTGTACTTTGAGCAGAACGAGGCCCAGGAGAAGATAGAGCCAGGCTCTGGGAAGAGACAATAGATGACACGACACCCGGAAGAGACAGGGACGGTCCTCGTCAGCACATCCATGGCAGGATGTTAAGGGCAGAGGAGGCCTCCGAGGGCTACCTACCCACTCCCCTGCATCCAGGCAGTGTCTGCCCAAACGGCCTGCTCCTGAAGCTGGGCTGTAGAGGCAGGGACAGCGTGCAGCCTTGAGGGTCAGCAGTCCTGCTAAAGCCTCCAAGGCTCAGCTCCCTGACCTAAAATATGGTCAGTCCTGCCCAAGTCACCTGGCAGAGTTGGGCTGAAGGAGTAGAGAGATGTTTGTAACGCAGCCCCCGGCAAACTCTAATGCGCTATCATCACCCACTGGTTAGGGTTTGTGCTAACAGTGGAAATATTTACTAACCTCTAAGAAGAGCCTGCAGGAGGATCTTGGAGACCTCTTTACAGCGCTTAAATTCTCCAAAGTTGGGAAGTTCCTGCGTAAGTCTAGCCTGCATCTTCCCGAAGGCACTCAAAGCACCCTGCATTCGTTTCTAGGTGTGTGCTCTCCAGGTGTGCTGACGTTGAGAGACCCCTGGAGGTCCCAGGACCCTTTTGTTTGGATGCTGAGCATGTTTTCACCCTGCCCTTTTGAAATCCACTAGGGAAGCCACCCGAGAGTTCCCTCAGGGAATAAGAAGGAGGTGGGTAGGTGGAGTTCTCACCAGGATTCCAGAATCACCAGCAGCTCTGGGACAGCTCCGGTGCAAGTTGGGAACACCGGGGGCCATATCCCTAGCCCACAGCATGACTACGGCTAAAAACTTGCATATGTTTTGGCCTCAGTTTCCCCACTTGGAAACTTGACATCTCTGTCACTTTGCTCTCTTCTCCCCACAGTCTGAGAACCGGGAAGAGCCTTGAGCTTGAAAACAAAATGCACCATGTTAGAAGCTCTGTCCCACCCTGGATAAGGCGTGGGGCCTTGGGCAAATCTCAGTTGTCCCTAAGCCACACACACCAAGGGAGAGGGAGCCAGAGCTGGGCCTTGCCAGCTCTAAGCTCTATGGTCTTGCTACATGAGACCCACCTTGGCAGGCCTGGCCAGAGGCCACAAGAGAAACTGTGAGTGGTGGCTGGCCTGGCCAGGTCTTCCAGCAGCTTGATAGTGAACAGCATCTTTCTGGCCCCAGTAGAGACCCTCAGTTGGAAGGCATGGCTCGGACCCCAGCCATGAGTGCCGCTGGGCCATGCCCCGAACAAGCCAGGACAGCCAGGAGAAACCCCCTGGAGCTAACAGCTCCAGTCAAGTTCATAACATCTTATATCTGGACCTCTCCTCAGAAAACCACAATGCACTTCTCTTTCTAGGAGGTGATATGAGGAGGAGAGGAGAGCTACAGACTAGGTTTGCCTTTGGAGGCTGAAGATGTAAGCTCAGAGAGAATAGAAGTGAAGTGACTAGCAAGCAAGAGTCCTGGGTTCGAGACTTGATTCTGTCACCAACTTACTGCGTGATCTTGGCAAGTTACTGATCTCTCTGAGCTATGCTTATCTGTCTGACTTAGAGGTTGGGCCAGCTCATCACCAAGGCTCCTGCAGCTCTGATGTGCTCTGGCCTCCGCTGTCTATTTCTCGCTCCCATTAGCAGGACTCTCTCACATTCTCCTTCCAAACTCAAGACCAAGGAGGCCGTGTGCATGGGCCTGAGGTTTGGCTTGCTGGAGAGAGATGGACGACAGCAAAATCATCACCAGGCCTGCCAGAAATGAGGCCAGCTGCGATCTGGCACAAGGGAACTCAGCTCATTCTCTTGACATTTCCTCTTATTAATAAGTGCATAGGAATTGCCTGGCCCAAAGCTTGGATGTGTGGCAAACCCATTCATAGAAGAGGCCCCCAACCCTACCAGCCGAACCAAGGGCTGGGGAGCCCTGGCCCTAACGACCACTTAGGAGTGTGTGGGCTGAAGGCACGGTGGACTGGAGGTCTGGCAGAAGCAGGGACAAAGCCTAAAAGACTGGGTGATGTGAAGTCTGATTCCATAAATATTCTGTCATCTCCAAATGCGACCCTGCCCATTCACTGGCCATGGTGGCTGGACTAGAATTAAGGGGGCGTTCATAGCCCTCGGGGGTACTGTGCAACCATAGGGCTATTTGAGTGAAGGGAAGGGGTTTCCTCCCACCCACACCTGATACCCCAGTGCCAGGGAACAGCCCCATTGTGCATCGAGGAGCACAGAACCTTAGGAAGTCACTGGCACAGAGCAAGGATGCAGAGATGAGTTGACAGTTACAGGGATTGAGGTCGGCAAGGCCTTGGAGGTCTCTGAGCAAATGGCTTTGGCTGTCAAAGCCTCCATTTCCTCATCTGAAAAATCAATCTCACCTCAAAGAATTGGTGGAAGAATCACATGTAGTATAAATACCACGCAGGTAAGGCTTCAATTATTGCTTTGGTTGGGTAGAGGGATCTGTTCTGGCTATAGTGCAAGCCCTAGCACCTGGCACATGGTAGGTGCTCAATAAATTTCTGTTGAATGAGAAATACGTGGCCTCATCTCACTCCCACATGGGAAAATGGCACTGAGCACCTCACACCCAGCGCCGCCTTCCCAGCCATGAACAGGAGGCTTTCGGCTCCAAGAAGAAAACAAGTTCAGGGAGCAGGCAGATGAAGGGGTTGCTGGAAGTAGCAAAGGGGAGGTGGGGGGCTATAGAGCAGGGGGTGGGAGAGGACAGCTGAAGCAGGGCCCTGTTGACGCTCCTAGAGGTCGCAGGTAAAGAAGAAGCCATGGTGTGCTTGGGCATCCAGGAGTTCTGCTTCCTTCGCGCTCAGGAGACTCCAAAACCCACCTCTAAATGGCTGCATGCAGGGACGAGAGGCACGAGCTCTGGCTGCTGCATTCTAACCCAGCTCTGACCCTCCGCCTCAACATCCACTGATCTATCTCCTCATCTGTAAAGGGGCAATGTCTGACCCTCTGTGAGGCTCCCAGGATGGAGTTGGAGCAAATCCCCCCATGGGTGGCTCTGGAGGTGGCCTTGACCTGGAATGCTCTTCCCCAGATAGCCACAGAGCTCCCATTCTCCCCTTGCCTGTGTCTCTCAAAAAAGTGAGGAGGGCTTCCTGAACCAACTTATTCAACAGCCTATACCCCAAGTACTCACTGTCATCCCATCCTACTTTACCTTAGTACTCAACATCACCTGACAGTCAATCATTCATTCTTCATTCCCCCATGAATCATCATCTGTCTGCCTGCCCATGAGAATGGGAACTTTGTCTTGTTCACTGCTCAGCACCAAGCGTAGTATCTGGCCCATAGTGCACACTCAATATTCATTGAACAAACAAACAAATGAACGAATGGATGAAGGAATGAATGAACAAATGAAAGAATAATGAATGAATTAGTCTCCTTGCACAAGATCACCTGGCTTGAGAAACCAAATGCCAACCCAGCCCTCATAGACTCCGTGTCCTTGCCTGAAGCCAGAAGCATTAGGAGCTGCTCCTTGCCTTCTAGGGGTCAGATGTCAGATCTCAGGGGACAGAGGGGTCCAGGTCTGAGAGTGAGGTGCCTCCTGTCAGCTCCTTGCAGCCAGGACCTAGACTCTGCTTTTCTTTGCATCCCCGACTTGGCCCCCAAAGGGCCCAGGTCTCTATACTACAATAGGCAGGGTACGTGCCTGTGAACATGCAGTCAACCCCAGAATCACAGACAACCCCCTTCTGGCCACTCATGAGTGTTCCTCCCAGGCTCCCTCCCAGCTGATTCTCAAGTTCTAACCTCCCCATAGTCCCTTCTCCACTGACCACAAGCAAAGGGAGGCCCAGACCCAGAGCTGATGACAGATCCAATATCTTTAACATCTTTAACATCTTTCAGGTGTTAACCTGCAGGGCAGAGACTAGGAGCCGTAAGGCACCAATGGGGGCGGGGCCTGAAAGAACAAAGCCTCAGTGACAGTCCTAGGCCTCCCTCAGCCTGGCAGTGGGACCCAGGACATACCACTCTGCCTCTCAGGACCTAAGTTTTCCCTGGTGAATGTGAGAGCATTGGAATGAATGACTTTCCCTCAAGCCAAAATTCTAGGGAATCCACTTTTACAATATTATCTCCAGCCAGTGAACCTGAGCCATCACTGAGACCAGAAGCCCTGGGGACAAACCAAGTTAGAATCCTAGCTCTATTGTTTACTCAGTGTGAAACCATGGGCAAATTACTTAATCTCTCTATGCCTTGGCTTTTTCTTCCTGCCCCCCAGATGCCCAGACAAGGGGAAAAACAATTCCTACCATAGTGGAGAGTCATGGGCAAAGCTGGTTGATTGGGGGTTACTGCTGAGCTCCTCTTGTGGTCACACCTGCTGTGGGCCTATCCAGTACCCCACAGCCCTCTGGCCCCGTGTATGCACAGGTGAAACTGGTGACACCAAGACAACATAGAGACTAACTATTCTTTGAGTTAGGAGCACCGACGCCTAGCCAAGATCCCCCAGTCTGTGCAGGCCCCCAGAACGGACACGCATGACCCAGACAGCAGAACCCCCACCCCGGACACAGAACTGCACTGCAGAGCAATTAGTGCACACATACACAGAGGCTCTGGGCCCAGGGCCCACGGGAGCCCCAGCCCCAGCCCCAGCCAGGAAGCAAGGCCCAGACAGCCCTGCGTGCCGGCCCACGCACTCAAAGCAGAGCGATGGCTGAGCAGAGAAGCAAGCAGAGAATGCCCAGGCCACAGGTACACAGGGCAGTATGGCCAGTGGGAGGTCAAGTTCCCCCATAGAGTCTGCGTAATAGACACGGAAAATCTTTACCGGCCTACCCATCTTGCCCCTCTTGCCAGGAACACCAGGCAGGCCCTGCAGAGGAAGAGACAGGGAAGAGGTCAGGAGAGGATTCCTGCAGGGGCCAACCAGCCCCCGAGCAACCACAAAAGGAAGTCACAGAGGGCCTAACATCCAGGCCACATGCACAGTAGGTACCAGTTATGTGCAGAGCAGACGGATCATCTTTCCACTCCACAGAGGTGGGGTCTGCATGGACCTGAACTGGGGAGATGCCCCCCAAAATTGCCCAATGTTCCTGGTATTCAGCTGGTGCTCAATAAGTGCTCCTACTCTCCTAAAATTCTTGATACCCAGCTGGGTGATAATGCTACATTTGAGTTCCCAAATATAGGCTCAGGCAGGGAGGGGACACAGAAGAAAGTCCAGAGGCCTGTGGGTCAAACAGTCTTTGTCATTATGACTCAACTCTGTACTGAGAGCAAAAGCAACCATAGATGATGCATAACCATATGAGCATGGCTGTGTTCAATAAAACTTTACAAAGCCAGAGGACTGGCAGGATCTAGCCCACAGGCCATAGTTACAGACACTTGATCTGAAACATAAAATGGGCGAAGCTCTCATTTGCTGAAAGCCCTTCAGAAGCTCCTTGTGTCTCAGAACAGTCCCCTTCCTGACCTTGACCTCTGAATGACATAGAACTGGGCCCAGGCTCTCCACCCAGCCTCATCTCCCTTACTTCCCGCCTCACACGCAGCATTCGGACTGTATTGACTGTTAAACGTGCCATGTTATCCTGTGTCCCCGATTTTGCACACTCTGTTCCCTATGTCTGCAAGGCACCTGCCTTGCCTTCTCCCCTCAGTGGACTCCTACATAACTCAAGGGCACCTCTCTAGGAGGGATTCCCCCTGGTAGAAGGGGCAGGTGAGAGGTCAACGAAGATATACTCACTCGCTCTCCATCGGACCCGGGCAGGCCGAAGAGCCCTGGGAGTCCAATGTAGCCCTAGGAAAGAGCAGGTGTGGGGTCAGAGGGGCCAAGTGGTGGGGTGTGGCCAGCCCGACCCATCCCATCCCCCTCACTGCCCGCCCACGCTCCGGCTCCTCTTCCTGGCTGGTGGCAGTGGTGGCTCCGGCGGCTCCTCGACGACACAGGCCTTGAGGCAAGTGTATATGCCCATGGACTGCATGGTGCTGGCTCCCACGATGTAGTCCAAAGGCACATACCCTCACGCCAGGGAAGGGCACGGGCGCTCTCAGGGGGAGGCCCGCCCCGAGCCGGGGGCTCCGGGACCTGCAGGAAGGAAGCTCTCAACCGGGTTAGATGCTACAGTGGTACCAGGTCCCACCTCCCCACCCCCACCCCAGGGACACAGGGAGGCACCTGTGGCTTCTTCAGGGCCTCCTCCTAGGCCTCAAAGGTCTAGGATGTGGGGCTCCCATTCACCTCTGGCCTCGAGGCTCACATCCACCCATGGCCACCTGAGTGCTGGCAATAGCAGCAGCTGCCCCCGCCCCCCAGCCTGCTGATGTCCTGCCAGGTACATGTGTACCACTGCGTTCAACCCTGCCAAGGACCCTGCAGACTGGCCGTCATCCCCTCACTTGGGCAGACTAAGGTTCTGCAGATAGAGGGATATAACTTGTCACCACCCTAGAATGTGCCTGAGTTTCTGTCTCCCAGCCTATAGTCCCACTCTACCCCCTACCAGGCACACTCTTCCCACCCCTGTCAGAGCAGAGCAACTCCTTCCAAGTCCAGCGCTACTGCTCTCTCCTCTGGCAAGCAATCCTGCTGCCCCAAGCCAGGGCCAACCACCTCCCGCCACCCCAGCACCATCTTTGCACCTCAGTTCATAGGATTTATCACTCTCTCCACTGTATCTTCATTATCTGTGTCCACATTTCCTGTCCTATTAGCCTGAGAACTTCTCAAAAGCCAGGATCTAGCCCATGACTCCTACCACTATCTGCACTTTCTAGATGTTGGTGGAATGATTTAAGGATAACTATAACAAAAGCTAACATTTACTGAGCACCATCTATGTGCCAAGCCTAGTTCTCAGTAGTCTGCATGCATTAGTGCACTTACTGCGTCCTCGCTATACTCCCTGGAAGTACGAATAATGAGTCAGCCCCCAGTAGAGGTGGGAACATTCAGGCCCAGAGAGGTGAAGTGACTTACTCAGGGTCACACAGCTAGAACATGGTCGAATTGGTATTTGGATTCAAGTCATCAGAGTCCTGGGCCAGGCTCCTAACCACTCTGCTACTGTCTCCCACAAATAAACAACAATGCAGGCTTACAACCATCTTTCCTTCCCTAAAAGGTCAAGAGGTCACAAAGCCTTCTCCTTAGCATCCAGCATGATATCTATCATCTTAGCAAGTGACATTTGGTGATCCTCCCAAGCAGGGCTAATAACCCAGATTTACAGGTAAGAAAATGGGCTCAGAGAGCTCCAGTGACTTGCCCAAGATCCCACTGACGGTTGATAGCAGAGCAGGTCCCAAAGCCAGTTGCCCTGACCCCAAAGCCCACTGTCTGCCTACTTCATAAATACGAGGCCAGGGATGGCAGGCTTGGGTCAGCAGCTAGAATGGCGTGGTTCCCACAGGCTGCTCAGGGCCCTGGGACCCTAGAGAGGGTTGTGCTGGGCCAGACCAGTTCCCTCTCCACATGTGGCCTCAACATGCCTCCAGCATGGCAAACAGCAAGCAGCCCCAGTTGCCTGTTATTCTCCCTGTCCCCCTGGCAGATCAGGGACCCTGTGGCAGAACTAAGAAGACCTCCCTGCTGGGTTCAGAAGGACCCTCTGGAGTCACAGCTTGTGGGGACAGCTAGATTAAGAGAAGCTCAGCATCCTAGGATAGGAGCCTCCTTGGCCCCTGCATATCACCGCCTTCGCCACCACCACCATCAGCAGCAGCACCAGCACGTCCTGGGGAGCTGGGGAACTGGGGAACTTGCCCACTCACCCCCTTGCCTACCTCCCAGATGCTCCCCTAACAGCTGCCTGTTAGTTCCTGGGACTACAGCCGAGATCATGGCCATAAATAGCTTTGGCTCAGGAGTAGAGGACACGTCACACGGACCTGGCCTAACTGCAAACTGTGTAACTCACTTGCTGAGCGTTCTTTGAAAAGCAGCGAGCCCAGTTCTCAGGACCCCTGAGTCCTCATCTTAGCTCCACCTTAGCAAACTAGGGTCATTGGGTCCCCTCTTTCCTTGGATATACAAGAGAGGATTCCACCAGATCAACTCTTAGCCTTACAAACTCCACTTACTTCCATTCAAATCCCCAGAACCTTCTCTACCGCCCCACAGCTCACCTGGGAGCCCCCACCTGGTGGTCCCTCCATAGCACTACTTGCTTCCAAATTCTTGGCATCCCCATAACCATGCTATAGGAAGGATGAACATCACTCCCATTATAAAGACGGGCAAAATGAGGCAGGGTTGGCTCCTTCTTGGAGGAGGGGGACGGTTGATGTTTTGTCAGCCTCTAGGCCTAGGCAGCATTCAGCCATCAGACACCACTGGCCCCCCCAAAATGATAGGCCCATCACCCCCAATGAGGAGCAAGAGAGAGGACTCTGAGGATTCCAAATACACAAAGTGACTTGGCTTTGGTTCCCATCACTTGGGATGCGCTGGGGGACATGGCTAGCAAATGCCAGATCATAGCAGCTGGACTGTGGCTGAGCCCCCAGCAGACCTTTTGCTGCCCAGTCTGCCCGGCCATGGCTCAAGCCTGGCTCAAGAGTCCCGCCACACCGGGCCCTCCTGCTGTCCCTCTGCTCTCCAGGGAGCACTCAGGTGGGAGGGCCGCAGCCCCAGCCCCCCCACAGGCACTGGGTGGAGGCCTTCCAGCCCTGATTTCTCTCAGGCCCACTGGAAGGACAGGTAATACCCCCAGGGCCCCACCTGTATGGCACTTGCCAAGGCCCACTTACCCGGCTGCCTTTGGGGCCAGGGTCTCCTATAGGTCCAGGTAACCCCTGAAACATAAGACAGAGGGGCAAGGACATATGGAGACGTTCTACTTGTGGCCAACAACCCAGGGTGAGTCCTGTCTCCTTTGGGCCTCAGCTGCTCCCTCTGTAGAATGGGAGTGGGTGAGACTCACAGTTTTACTCAGAGCCCCATCCACCTCAGGATCTCAGGAGGGAGTGGCTCAAGGAGAGATAGGGTGGGAGGAGCCTCTGGAGCCCCACCCCCACCTCACCAGAACTCCTTTCTTCTATTCTCTCATCCTTGCCCTGCTACCTGGCTCCAGCTCCTTGCACATCCCTTTTTCAGGGCCCACCCAGCAGGTGCAGCTCCTTGGCTCCCAGCCCACCACCTCCCTCTGCCTGGGGGCACTGTGGCCATCTCCACACCACCATGGCCACAGAGCTTCCAGAAGCCATATACTGCACCTGCCTGCCAGGGTAACCTTTGGCCCCTGGGCTGCCCTCAGGTCCTGGCTGCCCCTGCAAAGGAACAGAGAGAAACATGAGGCAAGAAGAGACCCTGCCCAGCTCCAGGTCCAAGGGGTAGCGGGGGACTGGGGCTCACAATGGACAAAGAGAAGGGTGGGAATGTGAGACGAAATGGGAGGAAGGGGAAGCCACCGGCCTGCGGGGCCCCCAAGCCCACCCCTCCGTGAAACCGGTCAGACCAGCTCAGAGGGACAAAACCCCCTGTGCTGGCAGCCCAGGAATAAGAACACACTGAGGAGGCCTGGCTGGCTCTCCCACGCTGGCAGCACTGCTGTTTGATTTGGGCTAGGGGAGCCAAAATTCCTGCAAACCCCGTGGCGGCGTGTATAATATCCCCTAACATCGCCCGGAACAGGCCAGCTATTCATGGCTCTGAGCGGAGTTGAGCAGCTCATGCCAACGCCAGGCCGGCGTGGACTCCAGCTCTTTCAGGCAGATGTGGCAGGGGGAGAGGCAGGGTGGGGTGGGGACCGCAGCAGGATGGGAGGCACAAGGCTCTGGCTCTGGGGCTCGCTCATGGAGCAGGGCCCAGGGAGGGGCCCAGGGACAGGCCAGCGCTGGCATGCAGGAGGGCATGCAGGGTGGGGCTGAGGCTGTGGTCCTCACCTGTTCTCCGGGGTGCCCCGCCGGTCCAGGATAGCCCTTGTATCCCTGTGGGGGAAGAAACCGCATCAGCCAGGAAGACACGTGTGGGCCCGTGGTTCGCAGAGGCCCAGCCTCCCAGCCTGCCTTCTCAGCACCGTATGCACCATGGCAGGGATATAGTGCATGTAATAAACACCGGCCGAATGGATACATGTACATCAGGGTTAGCCGGTGCCTATGGTTTCCTCTCTGCTACTAATGGTTCTAGACCAGAAGCATCAGAGGAACTGTTCACTCCTTGGGCAGAGTTTGTGAGCTTAATTGACTTATGGCAACTGGGACAGACTGATGTTGTACCCTAACCATTCTTTCCAAATCCAGAGAGAGGGTGAGACCGTCAGAAGCCAGGGTAGAGGGAGCTCTCAGCGGATAGCTGGACTGATGTGGACCTCAAGGTCTAGGATATGCCCAACCACCCTGAGATTCTGGAACCTTCTGTCAGGACCTGCCGCTTCTCAGGAACCCCCTACTGGAAAAGAGCTCACACGTATTGGCCAAATATATTAACCAAAATAGCTGCCTGCCTTCCTCTCATTGGCTCCAGCAACTATTCCAACAGGACAGAGGCCGCCCAAAAACCTGATGGAGAAGGAATCTGGCAACATCCCAGCACCATCCTTGACCCTATGTCCCCATGGTTCAAGGCCAGGTCTCTAGGTCAAGAGAATCAAAGTTACTGTATGTTTTCAGGTGGTGCTGGGGATTGCCCTCCTCAGTCATTTCATGAGTTGGAAGCTCTCCAAAGAGAAACTCCAGATATCAAGCTTCCATCAGCTTAGAGGTGTTGTCAGATACAACCGATCAAGGGGTCTTCATGTCAGACAGGGTGGTAGCACTAATCCCCATTAGAGCCCCTCACACAGGGAGCCCTCAGCATGACTCAGACCGTTTCTGACTGACTGGGCAACTCTGTGTGGGTTAGAGCCCTTCCCTCTCTGGACCTCACATGAGTTTGAACTCTGCGTCTCCTTCGGCTCTGGCATTTGAGACCTAGAGCCATAAGGCTCCCCCAGAGGGTGCTACACAAGATGCTAGAGTGCACATGCACGCGCACACACACAAAGCCGGCAGACCCTTTATGGTTGTTTACTCAAGACAACACCTATGTGACTTCCTCTAGCCCTTACAACAGCCAGACAAAGTATGGGTAGGGATTATCATCTCCATCTTACAGAGGAGAAAACTGAGTCTCAGAGAACTGAAGCCACTCACCCCGGGTTCCATTGCTAAGGACCAGCAGGTTCACACTCACCACATGGTCCTTCTGACACCCGAGGCTGTACAGAAAACCCTGCAGACATCCCAGGCATGTACAGAGCACCCCAACAAGCCCCCAAGAAGCGGGACTCTTAATTATAAGTAGCAGAGTCAGTTTGACCCAGGAGATTTGGGGAGTTGACAAGCATTCCTTCTGCACCTACTCATGCCTCAGACTGCCCAGCGATATGATTCCATCTCAGTCAGGGCCCATGAGATGGATTCAGCATGGCCGGGTGAGATTCTTTGACGTGGGCGTGTGCTCTTCTCCCCAGTGGGCAAACTGAGGCACAGACCACAGCCAGTGGCGGGCATGCAGCATGGTTAAGATCCCTTGGTTTAGATTGCTCTGGGTTCCTCTCCGGCTTCACTGTGGGCTGGCTGTGTGACCTGCAGCCACCGATGTCACCTCTGAGTCCTGGTTGCCACTTTTGTAAGCTGGGGCTATGATGGGTGGCTCATGGGTTGCATGATATAATGTGTGTGAAGCACTAGCACAGTGCCTACCGTTAGATCCCAGAGGCCTGTAAAGACTGGCTGCTGTGAGCACTGTGATCTTCCTGTATTTCATTCATTCATTCAACATTTACTGAACTTTTAAGTGCCAGCACCATTCTACACATGGGATGAATGAGAAGACAAAATCCTCTGCCTCAATGGAGTTTACAGTCCAATTAAGGAGCTATAAAAACAAGTAAATATAAAGGATAACGTCTGGGGGGAGGGAGAATGGGGCGTAGTCGTTTTCATAGGTGTAGAGTTTCCGGTTTGCGGGAGTTCTGGAGATTGTTGTACAATGTTGTGAATATACTTAACACAATTGAACTGTACACTTAAACATGGTTAAGATGGTAAATTTCATCGGTTTTTTTAAGCCCTAATTCAAAATAAAACTTTAAAAAGAGATAACGTGGGGTAGTGGCCAGCGCCTTGAAGAAAAGCGAGCAGAGTTAGAGGACAGAGAGTAGCGGGGCTGGGGAGGGGGTGCCTGCAATGGGCGGGCAGGGAAGCCCGCTCCGAGGAGATGAGTGGGGTGAGAGAGTCGCACGTGGGACTGGCTCTCTGGGGAAAGGCATTCCCGGCAGAGGGAAGAGCAGGTGCAGAAGCCCTGAGGCAAGATCACTCTCGGGAGAGAATGAGGTCCCTCTGACTGGAGCAGAACGGTGAAAGGCGGGAGTGGTCAGGGAGAAAGCAGGAAGCCAGCACCTGCAGGGTGGTAATATAACGGGAAACCACGGAGGGTTTTGAGCAGGGATGTGTCATGATATGATCCGTGTAATCACCATTATTATCTTCCTCCACTTGGAGCTTGCAGAAAAGGAAGAAAAAGCAAAGGCTTTGAATTGAGCCTTGAGCTCTAGGCTGTGTGACTTGGCATAGGCGATTGCCCCCTCTGAGCCTCACGCAGCCATCCTCTGCCTGCCTTCAGGGGTTGCTGCAAAGACCCAAAGCAGTAACAGGCAGGGATCCCAAGAGAAGTGTGAAAGGCAGCTAGGGAGCCTGGGTGTCACTGGCTCCTTGAACTTCCTCAGCAGCCACAAAGAAACCTTTTGGAAACCAATGCTTGAGCAGAGAACTGTGGCCAGTGAAATCCCAGGGAGAGATTTCAAGTAAACCCTTTACTCAGGACACAGCTAAAGGAAAACCAGTGAAACATCAAGGATAGGAACCATGGCCTGCCCTATGCCTGGCTCGGTACTAAAGCCTTAAATACATCAGCTCATTAACTCCTTACAATCATTCCTAGAGGTAGGAATTACTGGGCACACTTTCCAGCTGAGGAAACTGAGGCTCAGAGAGGTAAAGTGACTTTCCTGAGGCCACACAGATGCCCAAGGCCAGTGCTGGGCTGTGACTCTAATCCGTACATACATACCGAGGCCTGATGCCCACTTAGAAGAGCCACAGGGCTGCCCAGAGAAAGACCCCCTTATAGCCCCACCTCCTCAGGACAGAGCACACAGATCACTACAGCATTACTGAGGCAGAGGATGGTCACAGAACCCTGGAGTATCTGAGTTGTAAGCGACCTAAGCTATCAATGTGACAACCTCCTTTCTCATTGGACTGACTGAGACACTGTGGCTCAGAGAGGGGAAGAGACTTTTGCCCAAAATCACTTAGCAAGTTACAGCCAAGCATGGACTCTTCCCCAAACTCTAGACGAGCTGGGCTGTGCTTTGTTTAGAAGGCCACGATCCCTAGGTCTGTCCCAATCCTGAAGGACCTTGAACATGGCCATGAATACCTGTTTCTCCTGGCTGGACAGGAGCAGCAGACGGAGCACAGCCATGGCGTGGGGGTGGGGTGGGCTCCCTGAAAGTACCTTAACAGTGTTTATTTACCAAGCTGAGGCCAGCCAAATAGCTTCAAATGACAGGGCCCCAGGACCTGCAACAATCTAAACCATTATCTTCTCCAGGGCCCCGGCAATTATGGGGCAGGCACTGACCGCAAGGTGGACCCACGGGCAGTGATTGCTCCATGTGTGATCAGCGTCTGACTGGGACTAGGGCAGAGCAGATGCTTCAGGACAGCTCCAGGGACCACGGGGTTCGCAAGGGGCCTCCAGCCGCCCAGCAGGCGGGTCTCCACAGGACCCGTGTTTATAATAGAGCTCAGTCTATATTTTGGTTTGGGAGCCAGATTAATCATTGCTTACAATGCACAAGGAGAAACCAGACATCACCTCACTGTTGCTGCAGACAGTCTCCCCGCCGGCTGGGATGCTATTTGGGCTTCGGGCAGAGAAAGGAGGGAGATCCTGTCCTTGCCCAGGGGTCCTGGGGACCAACGCGTTCACCCAGGCTCCACCTCAGCCGGTAGGAGGCCCTGGCTTCTCTTGTAGGAGAATGGAATGCACCCTACTTGCTTAGTGCTCCATGAGACTTCCCTACCACCTTGCAGCCCACACGCCCCATGGGGCAATCAACAGGAGAGAGGGCCCCACTTAACAGAAAGGATCAGCAAGGAGGAAACATGCCAAGAGGTAGGGTGACCCATTACATGATACCGGGTAGGTCCCTGGTATCATTTCCCCATTCAGACTCTCAAAGTATCCTGTTGGCACAGAAATGACAGAATTCTGAACATGCGCCTTGTCCAGAAGCAGAGTCCCATCATGGCACAGCCAAGGTATCTGACACAAAACCCTGCTCAGTGGACACTTAGGACATCAGGGCAGGAAGGTACAATTTCTGTATGTTTCATTCATTCCACAGAGTTTTGCTGAACCCTCGAAGTGATCCAGGCCCTGTGTTAGGCACTAAGAATACACTGGTGAACAAAACAAACTCACCCAGCACCTTCTGGTGAGTTCAGGTTATGGGTATTAAATACACAGTAAGTGGAACGAAAGCAAAGTACTGAGTGTTCGGAGAATACAGACAGTCCAACAGAAGCAGGCGGCATCTAAACTGAGCCTTGAAGGAGGGGCTGGGTGAAAGGGCAGAGGGGAGCTGGAATGGCAGTGGGTGTGGGCCCCAAAGCCCCAAGCCGCTCCGCAGGAGGGGAGCCTGGAGAAGGTGCTCGGTAAAGGCTCTGCATGGAACTGGGGGAGCTACATCCAGGTAGAGCGGGTAGTGCTGCAGCAAGGCAGGAGGTTGCCTCAGGCAGCCTCAACCATGCTTCCCCAAACATTCCCCGATGGCCCCCTCTGCCCTCCCACTATATCACAGCTTCCCACGGGGGGCAGTCTACTCAGGTGGCACAGGCAGGGCTCATGGGCAGGGTGAGGGCTGCAGGAAGGGGCCAGGAGGAATGAGCGGCAAAGCGCGTGTAGGACCGTGGGGAGTGAGGGTTTCTGCACAGCAGTTGCTCAGCCCCAGCACGGCTGCTCTGTGGGCTGGGCGAGCAGTCCTGTGCGTGGTAGGATATATAACAGCACCTCGGGCTTCTGCCCTTTAGAAGCTAGTAGCAACCCCCTCCCAGTGGTGATGACCAAAGACCTCTCCAGACATTGCTGTTTTCTGGGGCACAAAATCGTCCCTGGTTGAGAAGCACTGATCTACAGGAGGGAAAGGAGGAGTCAGACGAGGGACAGCACAGGACTCCACCTTCCCAAGGTGCAGATGATCAACTTCTTGGCTAGTGGAGGGTGGTTAATTGGTCACTAAGCAAGATGACTGATGGGACCAGGCAGGCAAGACCTTCAGCGCTTCTCCTTTAAGATCAGCATGATCATTCATTCATTCACTGAACAAGTAGGTATGTAGTGCCTTCCATGAGCCAGCCCTTTGTTACCTCCTGGGGATGTAATATTTTACTGAACCCTCCCACCACTCTATGAAGCAACCGAGGCTCGGTGAGGTGAGGCCTCTGGACTAAGCTCACATAGCAGCGAAGGGGCAGAGCTGACTTCCACCGAGGTCTGTCCGACCTGGTCTATGCACCTGTCCACCCCTTGGGAATCAGATCGGCGAAGCTCCTTGGTGAGCATTGCAGGTGGATACAAAGAAATAAACATTATGTGGGGAGCCTTCTTTTCACTTGATGGGCCCACTCTTACTTGAGAAGCTGTGTCATTCAGCATAGTGGAGAGAAAAAGAGGAGCAGAGGCCTGGGTTCAAATCCCAACTCCACCACTTAGTGACCCTGAAAAGTATTTCCATTAAACCACTGGCTCTCAATTTTGGCTGCACTTGAGAATCTTGTGCCAGGGTCCCACTCAGACCAATTGAACCAGGGTCCCTGAGGTAGGGCCCGAGCTCCCCAGCTGGACCTAAAGCAGTGTGCGGCTGCGAACCAGAGACTTCACCCTCCTCAATGCCCCTCAATGATCTCAATTGCATTGAACACTATTGCTGGCACAGGGCCTCACATACAGGTACATGTTTGCTGAATGACTGAGTGGTAGAATGAATGAATGAATAAATGAATGAACGAGACCTTGGCTTCCTCAGTTGTAAAGTGGCATGAGACTGCCTTACCTCTCAGGAGCTATTGGGAGGAAACACTGTGATGAGGAACAGTAACTCTGTGCCCCCTCTAACTTGCCACACTATTTAGTATGGGAGCCCTCTCAACCCAATCTCCTTTCTCTGCCTATCTTGTCTCATAGCCCTTTTCACCTTCTAATATACCTTGTTATTCTCTGTCTTCCCCACAAGAATAAAAGCTCTGGGAAAAGAGACAGGAATTTTGTCTATTTATTCAGCTCAGTGCATGGCACATAGTGGGCATTCAGTCAATTCTGTTGAGCAACAGAATGACTAGGATTATTGGCATTGCTCTGAGGTGACACCAAAATTCAATATGCTGGCGAGCTACGAGGATGCTGACCTTACCTTTCACCTACCTATGTCCCCTTCCTTCTCAGGTTTCCCATATGAGATGAGGCAGAAAAGCGACCCAGCAGGACCAGGGCAAAGTGGCCACTGTTGTCACCAAAGATGCTTATGGAGGAGGGACGGCTTATAAACAGTGATGATTCCAGGCATCGTTGCTTCCCTGTTAGTCCTGCTTCCCCATCACTGGAGACCTAAGGTCCCCCACGCACTGCCACTGCCCTCCATGAGCAGGTGACACAGGGCTGCCACAGACCAAATGCGTCGTGTTTCACTGGGCCAACCCGAGTGGGTACCCGAGGGTGTAATTGGCTTTGCCAAACCGGTTTCCAGCCACATGGAGGCTCTTCCTTAATTTACAAAAGACAGCCCTCCCTGCTCAGGTGAGCTGGTCCTTCCTGGTTGGCCTCCCTGGGCATCTGCTGAGAGCAGCGAGCCCTGGAACCCAGGCAGGAGCCAGTCTGGTCTGTTTTCCCATCTCCTGCCACCTCTGCTAGACTCCCACCGCCATGCGGAGAGAGACCACCACCAGCTGCTTTATGAGCCGGGACTGGAAGGAGACTTTCCACTCACACCTCATCCATCAGAAAGTGCTGGAGCCCAGAGGGGAAGTGAGTGAGGAGAGGGAGTCCCTGGGTGTTCTCTGAGCCAGAAAATTCCATGTTTCCCCAGCCCACAGCCAGCCACAGGCTCCAGTCTGGAGAAAGGGATGAGGGGGACCTGATGCTCTAAGTCCCTGTGCCACGGGGACCCTCAGAGCAAGGACAGGACGGAGCCAGGAGGCCCCGCAGCTGTCCAGATGAGAACCAGATGGCCCAGAGAGACGGAAGCTGTGGCCACAGCTGGAAGCTAGGGTAAAAACTTCAGACAGGGAGACCTACGTGGATATATCTGCTGGAAAACCCATCAGCAGTGGGGGATTTCCCTGCAAGTTGACCCTTGGCCTGCATTGTGCTCCTCCCATTTCCCGGACGCCTACTGTGTAGGGTCCCGTGCTAGGCTCAGTAGGGAAGGTGAGAAACCAGACCAGCACAGCCTAATGAAGCTGGACTCAGGGTAAAAATAACTAAGCAAGGATAAGCAAGGGGTCCTTGAACAGAGTGGAGACTTCTGGCCAGAAGGTTGCGTGCGGTTCCAGGAGGGCTTCCTGAAGTGGGCACAGCTCGAGTTGAATCTGAAGGACGAGGGACCCTGGCTGGAAAGCTGAGAGAAATCTAGGGGTACTGGAAGCTGGACACCCACCATGGAGGAAAATGACAGACTTTCCCTCAAGGGCATTTGAAGAAGTAACCCCGACGCCCAACTTGGCCGAAGCGGGGATGGGGGTGGGGGCCGCAGGAGAGCAGCTCAGAAGGTGCCGAGAACTCACTGCATTTGCAGAGCATCTGCCTTCCCCTGCAGCATGCCAGGGAGGGGTGAACGTCAGGCGCACTGAGGGTCTAGACTTGCCCAAGGTCCCGCAGCCAGGGGCTGGGGGAGCTGGGAGTAGAACCCAGGTCTGACTGAAGCCAGAGCCCACTCTCCCAATGTCCCTGCTGCACACAGACAGCCGCAGACAGGGCGTCAAGGGAAGGGGGTTACTGTCTCCAGCCCAGGTGGGAGGAGGCTGAGGCTCTGGGAGGGAACACCAAGGCCCAAGGCTACTCAGTCAGCTGGAGTTGGAGCCAAGAGAACACAGGCCCTTCTGGCTCTGAGAATTCTCCTTCCACCACCCACGCACCCCTCAGGGAGGCCTCCCAGCAGCATCTGGCCCCCTAGAGGAAGGACAATGAACCGGGGCCACTTCTTGTCACACCTCATTAACCACGGTGAGGGGGGCCTATTCCAAGCCATGGTGCTGCCCACCCCAGGCAAGCACAGACCCTCGCAAACCTCTCGCACCTCCCACCAAAGTTCTCTGTGCCCAAGGGAGCTGGGCTAGGGCCAGGGAGAAGCGGACAGGGGTCGGGGGCAGTGGTTCATGGAGGTCCTGCCAGGTGACCGCTTGCTAGGAAGCCACCCAAGCAAGGCAAAGTTTCAAAACCAAGGTGTACCTTTCGTCCAAGAGGTCCTGGATTCCCAAGGAGCCCAGGCAAGCCCATGTCGCCCTGTAAAACAGAGACAAGGGGGTGAGCTGGGGGAAGGGGAGCAGAAACACTCATTAAATTGAAAGTGTGACCTCTCATGGCCTGTTGTTTGTAAACAGGATTCACGGAGGCCTCAGAGGAGACTAGGTGCCTCTGAGGAGGGCGAGGGCAGCAGAGCGGGCAAGATACCCAGTCCCGCCCCACTTAACCCAGTCTCCCCACCTGGTCTGTTTTCTGTATTGGGCTTTGGCATAGGATGTCATTTGGGCACTGGGTCCTGCTGCTAACTATTTTGAGAATGGCTTTCCGAAAACCACTGCTCCAGGGGCATTTACAATAGTTTGTCCGTTCCTCTCCCATCAGCTCTCTCTCTGCATTCTTTATCCTTGTTGGGCATGATGGTCACCAGTAGGAGGCACTTCTGCCACCACCATGAGACCTGAGAACAGACAGCCCCAGCAGAGCAAGAGAGAAGCCTGGGCCCCTGGACTTCATTAGACCTGGCTACCCATCCTGCTCGGCACCTGGCCACCTGTGTGGTCTCCAGAAAGCCTCCCACCTTTGGGGCCTCTGTTTCCTCATCTGCAAGCTGGGCTCATCTGCCGCGGTTTATGAGGTTCCAATGAGGAGCAGATGGGAGTGTTTGTGATTGTTTACATCCAGGGTAATGAATGAAAAACTTATCAGTGAGGATGTAAAGGAATGAGCCACCCATGTCTTAGGGAAATCAAGCCCAGGAGGCTAGGTTGAAAAGCAGTGTTCAGGAGGACTCTTAGGCTGAGTCCAGAAGGAAGCCAGACAGACTGGAACTCTCCCTCCAGGACATGGAGGTCTGAGACGCTGGGGGACCTTACTTGGAGTTCTGGGTTCTCCTGTTCCCAAATGTCTGGCATTCCCTCCAGGCCCCTTGATTAGTTTATATTAGTTTATGGGGTGGGCACTTCAGGGAAGGGTGAAATCCTCTGGCATAAGTGTTTCTTTTCCATTGGAGAAATCCTGGTCTCATAGCCCTTCAGAGCTCAGGAGTCCTGAACCTCTGGCCCATTCCCTTCCCACCCTCTAGAAATTTACACACATGTCTATTAACAACCTCAGAGGGCACTTTGAATGTCTTTTGGAAGCTTCCTGAGCATGTGCTACCAGGAAGCTTCTGGATGCCAAGGGTCACCTAGCAGGCCCTACCGAAAGCCATGCAAGGCATTAGGCGAAAGGACATTCACCAACAGTGCCCTTGGGCAAAATCTTCTGTGGGTTTTATTGGTTGCAACCCAGAAGACAGCAGGAAATGGCTTTCGGTTTGGTGTGGGGAAAGGCCAAAGAACTTTGAGGAAAATATCAAACCAGGCCTGATCTGCCCAGGCCTTCTCACTTCCCTGCCTTGGTCAAGCAGCAACCCGGGTTGTTGGCTGGGGGTTCTCTCAGAGCATTTCTCTACTCTCCACTCCCCTGCCTCCCTGAACTTTGGGGTCCCTGGAAACCTACCTTTGTCCCATCATGGGCCTTTCCTGGTGAGAGCCCCGGGTCCCCTTTCTGTCCCTGAAACAAAAACAATTCTGCTTTGGCTGCTGAGTCCTCTAGCGAGGCTGTCTCCCCACACATTGCTCTAAGCCCTGTCCCATGGTTCAATACCCTCCCATCCATCCCTGTTCACATAGCTCCATTACTCCAGGCTCTAACACCTTCCATAGCTCCCCACTGATTGCATGATGACAAAGTCCAAACCCCTCCTTTGGGGTCCCAAGGCTTTGGTCAGCTGGTCCCAGCCATCCTGCCCAGACTGGACTTTTCTTCCACCAGCCAAGCACAGAGACGGGGTCCCCTCTGCCCCTTCCACAGACTGCAGCCCATTCCTCAGCCATGCTCCGCACTTCCCAGCTTGCCAGGCCCTTGCTCAGGCAGTCACTCCCACCTAGAAAACCATCCTGCAGTCATCGTTAGCCAAATCATAAACATTCTTCAAGACGCGGCTTGAATGTGTCCTCCCCAATCTGGGCCCACATGCAGGTGATGTGACCTTGTATGTGAGCCTTGCTAAGCCAGCCTCCGGGGGCTCTCTGAGAGCTTCTGAGAGACACATACAAGAGGCGTGCCCAGTTCTTTTCAATTTTCCAGTAGGCTCACTTCGCCATTCTAATCATGCAAGATCAGTGCAGTTAACACCCACTTGCATCTATGTACAGCCACTCGAGACTTTGCAAAATTCCTCACCTCACTCGAGCCTAACAGTAACCCAGTGAAGTGCGCAGGGGAGGTGTCATTACCCCCGTAACATATCCAGGAAAACTGAGGCCAGGAGAGAAGAGAAAAGCTGTCCGAGGCCCTAGGATGGGGTGTTGGCAGAGCTCAGACTAGACCCTGAGGATGAGTCAGAATGAGCAGTAAATCAGGGAGAAACTGACAAGCAGTGGATCCTCAGTGAGCAACAAGCACCCTCTGTGCCTAGCATTTGGGAGTGTCCCCATTGCAAAGACTCTAGCTCCTAAGAGCACGGGGCTCAGAGAACAGGCCCATAGACAGGCACCAGCTGCATCTCCTGCAGGGCTGGAAAGGGTGTTCCTGGCTGTGGGCCTGCTCATTTGGCCCAACCTGGTTCAATTACTCAGGAAACAGACCTTTGGAAAGTCGATTCACCCTGATGTCACCTTCTAAGAGCCCCAGCTCCCCTGTTCTCACTTTCACTCCCACGCTCCCTCTCCCAGCTGAACCCTGAGTGAGAAGTCCTGGGGTGAAGCCAGGGACTCACAGTGGGACCTTAGGCAAGTCATTTCACTTTTCTGGGCCCCATTTCCTCACCTTTAAAACAGGGGCTGCATAGCACATACATATAGGCATGCACACATACAGACACATGCATGCATAAGGGCACATGCAAACTGGTACATGCATATACATGCACACACATACACACAGGCACAGGCATGTGGCACTTGCACACATGTGCACATGTGTATATGCACGCACACACGGGTGCACGCACACAGGGACATGCACACATGCTCACACATGTAAATAGGTTCATGCACATGCATGTGTACACAGGTGGAAACGCATGCACAAACTTGTACACATGCACACACACCCGCCAGCTTTCCAGGTTTCTTGGCAAGGAGTCAGCGCAATAATGAACGTAGCACATGGGAGGGGTGGCTTGGCCAACTTAAATTAATTCCCAGTTTGTTCTTTTCTTCATCAGAACCCAGACCTTCCAAATCCTGACTCAGTCACTCTTCACAAGAAATCATGGCATTCCAAACTGGACAGAGCTTCACAAAGGGAAGGGCGCCTTCCACACACTCCATGCCTAATGCCAGGCCTGCTCTACACTGCAACCCCGTTAGTCTTCTTTACAACCACTTAATGCAACTCAGGACCAAAACGGGTTCAGAGAGGCTGAATCATAGCCTGGGGTGACATGAAGGTAAGAGGCAAGTTCTTATTAGGCCTGACTTATCCTGGGTCTGAGTCTACAGCTCTCGTTTACAAATGGGAAGCCTGGGTACTTGTCCCACACTCTGCAGCTGTCCCAGGCTGAGGAGCAGCCCCTTCCCTGCTAGGATCCCATCTCGCTGTTCATCTGAGCACCTCCAGGTCACTTCTGCAGAACCCACCCTCTGGGATCTCACACTGCGGCTGCCCCTCCCAGACACTCTCCCACCCTCTGCTGCTCACATGCCCAGCTCCACTGCCTTTTTTGTCCATAGTGCAAGGCTAGGCCCAGGGCTACCCAGGATTCCAATGGCCAAAAAAGGACAGCAGCTCTCCCCACCCCGCCCTTGCCCACCTCAGTCTACAGCTGGTAAAGGAGCTGGGTTTGAAAAGCTTTGGGGTGGGCCTCTGTGTATCCTATTCTGTCATTTTATAAAAGGGGAAGCTGAGACCCAAAGAGATGATAAACTTGCTCCCTTGCCTGGGGTTCTTACCTGGGGCATTTTAGCTATTTATGGGATTATCTCTGCATTCTCAGCAGCAGCACAGTGCTTGAGATGTAATCCTGGCCTGAGGACAACATCCGCATGTTCGGAGCCTTGTGGACCATCTACTAGGAGCCAAGTCTGGCCATGACTACAGGATTACTACAGGGAATACCACAGTGGGGAACAAGACGTAGGGCTTGCCCATGGGAAGCTCTTGAGGGAGAAAGCAGAGAGATGGGTAATGATAATAATAAGCCTAGCATTTACTGAGTGTGCTTCTAAGCTCTCACCATATAAATCTATGAGGGAGCAACCATCACTATCCCCATTTCACACATGAGGTCACTAAGGCACACAGAAAATAAGTAACTTGTCTGAGGTCATACAATTAATAAATGGGGTTTAGACTCAGGCAGTCCAGTTTCAGAGCCCAAGCTCTTTACATTTCAATGCACTATAGATAACAAGTGATGTCCAGGAGGAAGTGGAAGAGAACTGAGGGTAAATCCCAAGCAGGAGTTAGAGCTAAGCAAGGCTGGAGGAAGATGAGTAGGGGAGCCAATGAAGTTAAGCTCAAGAAATTCTCCGGGCACCTTGGTCAGGTGAAGGTGTGGCTTCTGAGCTAGAGAAGGCTGTACAGCTTCCTAGCCATTCTCCTGCAAATTCCCCAGGAAGAGATATAAGGACTGTATAAACTTTAATTAATGGTTTACACCCTGGTGAGGACAAGAACCTGGTTGCCAAACCCAGCTCTCCAGCCCATAAGCCTGTGTGATCTTGGGAAAACCATTTTTCCTCTCTGTGTAGGGAATAGTAGGCTGCTCAGACTAAGTAGCAAAGCCTTGCACAACAAGAGGATGGATGGGAAGGTATATCGTAAACCACAAATGCTGCAAACATAGAGGGAATGAGATATATGTTAAGATCCTGTCTTACAGGTAAGGTTAGGAGGTGAAAAGATCTGGCCCCAGTCCTGGAACATCCTCTGAAGAATCACAGGTCTTCTTACTATCGCTACTACTGTACTATTTCATGTGTTTAGAAATTCTGACCCATACAATAAAGCAGGAAAAACAAATAAGACTACTAACCTTTGAGGAAAAGGAGACAAAACATCCCGCCACGGCTCAAAATTAGACATGCACCAGGGTATATCTTAGGACCTCTAGTCACTAGTCAGACATTCAAGGCGTTCCCTCTCCAGCATCAAATGACCTTTCCTCCTACTCCCTTTGAGGGCTCTAGTTTCACACTGTCCTTCCTCCCCAGTCCCTCCCAGCCAGAAGTACACTCCTAACTCCTCACTGTATACCCCACCTAGCACAAAGCCTTGGCACTCAAGAGATGCTCAGGTAGTGCCTGTGGCCCAGTATGGATCCTCTGCAATGATCCTAAGGAATTCCCACCAGGAGCCCCTAGAAAGCACCCCAAATGTGGCCCTAATTTCAGCACCCACTCCATGGCCCAATCTCCAGATCCCACAGAAAATACTCACTTTGGCTCCAGGAGGGCCAGGTAGGCCTGGATTTCCATGAGGCCCAGGAGGACCCTGAAAGGAAAAAGAAACACAGAGATGAGGGGGAAAGGGGCCACTCCGCTTCCTACTGCAGTGCCGGCAGGTTCTTTCTGCCTGCTGGGTCCTCTCCCTTCACCAGGTCTGAGCAATGTTGCAATAGTGGTCCTCCTTTAGGTAGAGCTCCCTGGATGTCTGGGCCTGTGCTAAGCACTTTCCATTCATTATCTCATTTTATCCATTAACCCACAAGATAGGTGCTATCAGTATGCCTATTCTGAAGATGGGGAAGTTGGTGTCCAGAGGTTTATAACTTTATCAGGTGAGGCCAGCTGCTCGGGGACAGAGCTAGATCTCAACCTCAGATGTGACTCCAGAGCACAAGCCTCTAATAACAGAATTGACCACCTTTTCACACTCTCTCCAGCTGGCCACATCAGCCCTTCCCAGCTGACTTCCCTGGGCTCAAAGTACACTCAGCTGTTTGTTTCCCTGCTCCCCCTGGTACTTTCTCCCCTTGCTGCCTTCGCCGTGCTGTTCCGATCATCTGGCACACCTATCCCATCCATCCCCTCCAGCTGAAACCCAACCCATCCTTCAAGACTTGGCTCAAATGCCACTTCCTCTGGGGAAACTTCTACCATACAGACTCCAGATGGACTATTGTATGAGCCTTTGGAGTTGAGTGTTCAATGAAGGGGACGCTTGGCCTCTCTGGACCGAATGCACAGCCCTCCTGTGACAACACATAGCCAGAGCGCTCCCTTTGGATTACTACAGGCTCTGAGCTTACACTGTCCTCAGGGTCCGTTCAGCAGCTAGGAAGCCTGGGCCCAGAGAGTCAAAGAGGTTTGGCCAACACCACACAGGAGAGTAACGGCTAAACGAGGGCCAGAACCAGGCCTGTTGGCTTCAAGTCCAGGGCTTATTCATGGTATCGGATTTTTCTCAGGCCATATCCAAATCTGCTACAACAGCTGGACCCAGTTATGTCCACTTTCTCCAGCAAGAGCCCTGGACTACAGCCTTGCAGCCCAATAATAAAAACAAAGCCCCAATAGTCAGAGTAGGGTAGTTCCTGAGGGTCTTGGTCCAGTAGGCATAATCTGGGACCTTGGGGGTGGGGAGAAGCACCTCAAAAGGCCCCATGGTGCCCCCACCACACCAGCTTCCAGACACACTGCCCACATCCCTGGCCCTTCTTGACCCATCTAGCTGTCTGTGTATGAACTTGCTGCCTTTCTCCTTCTCTAAGGCCAACTTCCCAGCTGCAGCCTGTCACATTCCAACCGAGGCACCTCCTCCTTCCTCGATGCCTGAACTGGAACCCTCCCCTTCTCTGAAAACATCTAGAAAGTACAGTGTTCAGAAGCTCACTAAGCCTGGGGTATTTATAATAGTGTCACGGGGACCCTCCCACTAAAACAATCTGCCCTCCAGCCCCTCCCAACATCCTACCAAATACTGTCTCCTGGCAAAGGGATGTAACTGGGGAGTGTCAAGACCTGAAATTACTTCCCACCCCCAGGCTCAGTCTCCTGTCTGTCCCATCAGTGACTGGGACCCGGTGGTCTCTACAGAATCTGGAAGACCTCAGATGTTCACCCCAGCTCAGCCCAGCTCAGATGTTCACCCAGGGTCTAACCCCAGAGCTCAGCCTGAATTGGACAAAGTTTGGGCATAGATGTTTGAATAGGGGCCCCTGACCAGTACCCCAGAACCAGGTGTGGGCTGTGCAAAGTCAAGGGTGGCCACTTTTCCCCAGTCATGCCCCTAGTTGTTCCAAAAATGGTGGGCTGGAGCGCTCAGCTATCCCATCTGCAGCTCATGAAGGTGGGGGCTTCCTGCTTCCCTGCCCCCTCCTCCTCACGCCTCTCCAGCCACTTCATTTTGTTGCCTTTCAGTGAAACGAAGCACATAGTTGAGTGGTAGCCAAGCAGACCGATTCTGTAAAAGCTACAGCTCAGAAAGGCCGGTGGGGGCAGGGCCCAGGGATTTCCCAATGTCCCTCCCTGCACAGGCTGACAGGCTGCTGGAGCATGTGAAGGTGGGAAGGGGCAGGCCGCTGACCTCAGATGAGGCCCCACCCCTCCCTAAGCCCCAGAGTCACCATCTGCAGAGGAGCTGGGATTGCTTAATCCCAGCATTCTATTATCTTTGGAATTTTATGATCTATGGAATTTCCAGTCTAGAAACAGGATGGGGGCGGGGGGGCGGGGTACAGGCTGCGGCACACAGAGAGACAGACGGATGTCAGGAGAGTCTTTCACTCACTTGTGGAATTTCAGAGCTGGGAGGAGCCTCAGGAATGCCTTACTATGAGCCCGTGTTTTATAGACGGGGAAACTAAGTCCCAGGGAAGGGAAAGGACTTGGTTAAAATCATATGACTTCTCTGTGGAACTGTTCCCGACCCCCAGACTAGAACTCATCAGCAACCACTTGCCCAGCACCTGCTGCATGCAGGGCACACTGCAAGGTATCATGTAAGAAAAAGTAAGCAGGGCCTGTCTCTGGCCCAGAGCAGCTCAGCTGAATAGATAGAAAATTAGCACCTAAATGATTAAGACCATAGGCTCTGGAGTCAGAGATTGTCTGCTTTAAATCCTGGCTCTGGTATTTACGTTTGACGTTATCCAAAGTAACCGAACCTTTCTGAGCCTCAGTTTCCTCACCTATAAAACATGGATAATATTGGAACCTATTTCTCAGGGTGGCTGGGAAGATACAATGAGATCACGCATGTGCAGCTCAATAAACAGAGTTCAGCAGCTGATGTGAGTTTTAGAAAATGATCCATGCCATCCAGAGGGCCATATAAAGTGCCTCAGGAGCTACGAGAAGGGGTGGTCATCAGAAAAGGAGCTGGCACCTGTTCTCAGTCATGGCTAGAGGATGAGTTTACAGAAGAGGGTGTGCCAGGCCAACAGCACAGCCTGAACAACAGTTCAGAGGCTGGAGGGCTCCGGGGAAGTGTGGGCACATGGACAGACTGTCTGGGCCTGGAATGCTAGGTCAAAGGGCCTCATCCTGGTCCCAGGCTGCAAGGTCAAGACCAGCAGTGTCTATGACATCTCTGTGGTCCTAAGCTCTGGGCACGTGCTCCATGGAGACTCCAAATCCAAGAGGAAATGCTACTGCTGATAGCAGATGCCAGAGCCCTGGGCCCGGGAGCACAGGGCCAGGTCTAGAGGGAACTAGGGCTTGAGTAATTGCATAACCAGAACCATCCACTGGGCTCTGAGCTAAAAATATGCCCCAGGCAGCTATCTCTGCCAGGGCCTCACCAGGCACCCAGCGTGGGAAAGGCTGATTCAGCCTGAGCACAGATGCCAGGCGCCATGGGTCTGAGTCCTCTTGGGAAGGGGGCAGATTTCCCTCCAAGAGGGAAAACCCAGCATAGGGTTAAGAGCCTGGGTTCCAGTCCTAGCTCTTCCATTTATTAGATGCTTGGTCTCTTCATCCCTAAAATGAGAATGATCATACTGACCCATGGGGGTTCTGGGGAAGAAGGCATCAGATAAGGTGGCAGTGACTGACATGCCAGGCACCTAGAAACTGTTCTTCACTCAGAAGCTCAGGCTAGCTCATAGCAGCCACTTCAGCCCTGCCAAGCCATCCTCTGGCCTCCGGGTGAACCTCTCAGTGCAGGGAGCTCACCTACTCCCTGGCATGGCTCATCCAGTCGCCTATGACAGCATCCCTATCCCAAGGTGGTCCTGCAGATTTGGGAGGGTGAATGCAAGGGTCATGTCCTCCCAAGTCAGCTTTTTTCCTGGACAAACACCAAAACCCATCAGCTTCAGGGATGTGGTCTATAAAAACTACTTCTCCATCCCAGGCTGCAAGAGTCATACCTACAATGGACAACTGACGCCCTGCAAGAGGTCATTGCTGTCCCATGCCATGTCTGTCCACACATTGCCCCTAAGAGCCCTAAGTCCACTCCACTGGGCAAAGTGGAAAATGAGTGTCAGAGAAGGGCATGGAAAAGCTTTAGGTCACACAGCAAAGCTGGGACTTTAGGGGCATGCAGGCCAGAGATCCAACCAGAGCTCAAAAGATGGTGTGTGATCACTTACCCGAGGCCCCCGTGCACCGGGGGGTCCAGGGAGCCCAGGCAGCCCAGGGGGACCCTGAAGGGAAAGCAACACAGCGTCAGTGCCAAGTGGCATGATGAAAGAATGGGTTCAAGCATCCATTCAACAGACCCAGCCAAGAGCTCCGCCCATGGCTGAGAAGAAGGGTTCCCCCTTGTCCCTGCCTGAGGAGCTCAAACTCTTTGGGGCTTCCGGCCTTTGCGGCTACTGTTTCTTAGTCTTCAAAGCTCTCATTTTTTATTACTCAGCAAACTTAGGGTGTCACCTCCTCCAGGAAAACTTCCCTGATGACTCTTCCAATTTGAGCCAAGTTTCCCCTGTTTCTCTCTACTTTAAAAACCACTATATTATTCATGGAATTGTCTGCAGATAAGCCTGTCTCTCCCACCAGACCATAGTCTTCTCAAAGGAACTAACAGGATTTGAGTCTTCTCTCTCCCCTAAGGGCTCAGCCAAATGTTTGATAAAATAAAACAGCAACAGACCTCAGAGCTCAGCCACGTTCTCTGCAGAACCAGAGCCAAGAAGGGACTTGGCAAGGTCACACCAAGCATCTTTGCACCACGGAGATGCAGTGTAGCATAAAGGGCATAAGCATCAGACAAGCCTGGGTTCAAATCCCAATGCTGCCATTTACCAGCTAAGTTTGCGCAAGTGCCTATAAAATGGGGACAATACTACTCTCCTCACAGAATTATCTCGTGGATGAAATGTGAGATGGTAAATAGGTAACACCGTGCCTGGTAAATAACAGTCACTCAAATGTCTCATCTATTTCAGTGGCCACAGCCTGGCCCAGCCTTCATCACTGCTCCCCAAGAACCTGCAACAGCCCCTTCATTTGTCTCCTCGCCTCTGCCCTCTCCAGTCCTCCACACGGCTGGTTCACCTTCCCAAGGTGCTCCTCTGCTCAACAACATTTAATGGTTCCCCATTTCCCATAAGAGAACGGCCTAACCCTGCAGCATGGGGTTCAGGGAGCACCTCACCTCTCTTTCCTCCACACAGGGAGAGAGGAGGCCAAGGTGACTTACTAAACCATGCGCTGGCCTTTGTTCAAATCCGGGTCTTGCCATTTGAGAACTGGAACCTTCCTGCAAGCCTTTCAGCCTGCCTCCGCTCCGCCGCTCCCCTTTACAATGGGCTCAATAACTAGGGTCCCGTCTACCCCGAAGGAGTAAATGAGGAGGAACCAAGGGCCTGATCTGGACAACTAAACACGAAGCCTTCGAAGGAAGCCAGGCTTTCGAGGATGTGTGAGGCCTGGGGAATTCATTTGTTTCAAATAACCATCAACAGCAGAGATTCCAGGTTTCCTGCCCAGAGTTAAAATCAGTGTTGAAAACCCAGTACGGTTTGGCTGGTAATTAATCCAGACCTCATGCTGGGCAGCCTCGGTTCACAGTTCTGGCCTGTGAACACCACGTGCTTGCTCATCCATGAATAAAAATAAGAAGAGAGATCCAGACAGGGAGATTTGGGTACACAGGGCCCAGGGTCACTGAAAAGAGCCCTGGGGGGAGGGAGCGGGACCTCGTGTGACCTCAGGCAAGTTCCAGCCACCTCTGAGCCTCTGGTCCAGCAGGCCAAATTGGCACCCATCCTCCATGCAGAGCCCAGGGGCTAGGGGGACGGTCTCTAGTCTGTGTCCAGTTGTGCAAGTTTGGGATCCCGGGCCGGCCTGCTCCCTGCTGTCCCCAGGGGGCAGTAGAGTAGGTATAAGGGTGTAAGATTGGGGCCCTGGGCTCACGCTGGGCAGCCCTGCTCACCAGCTGTGTGGCTTTGGGCAAGTGACGTCCAGGCTCCAAGGCGTTCCTCCTTTACTATAAAAGAGGATATAACAGCATCTGACTGATAATCTACAAAAAGTGCCAATCCTGGTGCCTGGCGCACAGTGAATGCCCAAAAAGTTAGCTGTTGTTTCTGTTGAGCAAGCTGCTGGAACCTCCCCAGCCTGATATTTTAAGCCACCCTCCTCGACATCTGGTTTTCAGGAAGAACAGAAGATTTCCCTTCCTAGAAGGCCTTCCTTGGCCCTATTCTTTCACGTGGCCCGAATTAAAGGGAAATGCAGGGGCCTTAAGACTGTAGGTGTTGTTGTGGTCACCAAGCCCCTTTGACAGATGAGAAACCAAAGAGGGGTTCAGAGAGGCGAAGTGACTTTGCCCAAGACTGCACGGCTAACAGGCAGGGCCTGGATTCAACCCCAGACCATTTGACAACACCTCCTACCCTGGGCAACTTCCACACAGAAAATCCGGGCCAGGTATATTCTGACTAGCTGTGCAAACTTGGGTAATTCCCTTCCCTTCTGTGGGCATCTGTAAAATGAACATTCTGGAAGCATCCCAACGTTGGTACTTCCTGAATTGCTGGGTGGTAGGGATTTCCTCCTCCAGGTTACCTGGTGGAAGAGGAAAAGTGAGATCGCACCCATCTCACAGAAAAGAAGGCCGAGGCCCAGAGGGGTAGAGGGCTTGGACAGGGCTCCAGGAAGGGACAAGCTGTACGGCTAGAGCTCCCGCGTGACCCCGGTAGGGCCGCCGCTGCAGAGGGCCTGGACACTCCCTCTTGGCATTTCTTCTGCCCTAGAAATGGGGGCATCCAAGCTGAAATCTGACCTCATCCACAACATCTGCAAAGCAGACTCTGAGTGCCAGTTGGGACCCACGGCCCGGCCTGGTGATGTCAGCCCACAGCCCGACTCCTTGACATGGCAGCCCAGCCCCACAGCTGCAGGCCCTCCTCTACCGGCCTGGGCTGGGGCCGCTCAGCGCCCAGTTCCAGCCACAGGCCTGGCCCTTCCCCACTCAGTGGCCACTTTGTTAGTGGGCAAATGAGGGCGGGCGCCCCCTCGCCCCTGATCCAAGACCTTGCCTGTTCTCCGTGCAATGGAAAAATGCTGCCATTTCTTTCCAGGGCCCAAAGCCTGAACGGGTGACTCTGGGATGATTCACAAGGCCGGGGTGGGATTTTCCACTCCACGCTGCAAACAACGGGGCCTCTGAGAGGGCCCAGGGCTGGGGGGAGGGGAGCGGGGGCCGCAGGCCTATCTGGGGGAGGTGGAAGAGGCCTGGACTCAGGAAAACAGAGCCATGGAAACAACTAAGCCCCCACCCTGGGCTTTCCCCAAGGGTCCTGGCCTCTGACAGCCAGGCCTAGGGGAACCCCATCCCACGCAACAAGTCCACCCTTGTGTCCAGCTGCAAGAGCCCGCCTGCCAAGCCTTGCAGAAAGAAAGAAGTCCTGGCTGGCATGGCCCCTGGCAGCAAGCAAGGAGAGATTTCACAGGCCTGGGATCTGGGTGACCTGAGTCCAATCCTGAGTGGGCTGCTAACTGCTGGGTGACCCTGCACAGTGGACTTTCCGTCTCCGGCCCTCTTGCTCACGGCCTGCAGCCTGATGGTGGGAAGGCAGGGGATCTCAAAGCGCCCTCCTATCTCTGACACCAGAGCTCGTGATTATTCCCAAGAATGGCCCACAGGGTGCTGAGCCTTCCCCGGTCTCCATCTGAGGGAAGGGCCTCCTCGGACAGGGCTTCTCCGTGTGGCCTTGAGCAAGTTACTTCATCTCCTTGTGCCTCTAGCCTCGGTTTGTCCAGCTATAAAATGTGGATGCAATACCCATCTCCCAAGATAATGGGTATGCACTGATTATCATCCATTTGCTCCCCAAATCCACTCTGTGCCCCGAGAAGCGGGCCTCTATAGGCTGTAGCCCCAGGCTTCCTTCCTCTCTGCGTCCGGCTGGGTTTGGCTTAGGGGAGGCCGCTGCTAAGAATGGAGTAGGAAGATTTCTCTCCCGCTCCCTCCCTGCTGTATTATAACTTGGTCCCAGATCCTGTCAGAGACCGTGGTTGCTTTTTAACTCTCCTGGGTTCTGGTAACACCTTCCTCTCCCCTTATACCTTCAGGTTGGACCCCTGTGTGATGCCAGACCCTGTTGGTTTCTTCGATGGTGCCGACCACTCTGTAAATAGTCTCTTCCTTAAACTCTCCTCTATTACTCTGCTCCCCACGTGGAGTCGCAGGGCACAGCATGCAAGCTGCTTAGCACAGAACGTGGCACACAGTAGGAGCTCAAAAGCACTACAGCAAAGAGAGCAAAACACCCCTCCACTCTCCTGGGTTCTAGGTGATACTGATGTAAGCGGTACATTTCTCAAGGTCTAGTCCCAATTCCTAACCGCCAACATAGGAAGGTCCTCCTGGGTCCAAACCCTCCCGGTTCTCTCAGCACAACAATGCCTCCACCTCAACCACAACAACCCACTGGGACTCAGATTCTAGTGCCGGGTGCTTTACATGCCTCATCTCACTCCAGCCACACAACAGCCCCTGAAACGTAGGTGGTACCATATCCCCATTTTACAGAGGTGGATACTGAAGCTCAGAGAGGTTAAGTGACTTGCCAAAGGTCACACAGCACCTGCTACCTAGAAGGCACTCAATCAGCCTTTCTTGAAAGAAGAAAAAGATGGCTGGATAAGGGAATGGTTCAAACCCAGGTCATTCCAAACCTAAAGTCTGCAGGGCGTTTACACTCCACATGGCCTCCTTGTCCTACCAGCAGTAGAGATCTGTGTAACCTCAAGGAACCCAGCCTGGGAAGTCAGGACAACCTATTTTTTGTAAGGATCAAATTCCTTCATTCACAGATAGTCATGGGGCGTCTGCTGTGGGCCAGGCCTTCAGCCGGGTCTCCCTGAGGTGACGCCTGCAAGAAGTGCATGCGCGTGCAAATGCCAGCAGCCTGATCGTGAATAAATAAGGCCTTGACTCGCCTCCTCCCAGGCGTGGGGCTTCTGTGCGGCTTCTGTGCAGCCTCTGTGAACCACAGCCTCCCCGCTCCTCCCCAGCCTGGGCCCAGCTCAGCTTTTCCATGCTCCCCCCGCTCCTGGGGCTCCCACAGAGCTTCCCCGCTCAGTGGCTACAACTCCTGGCAGGCCCAGGCCCAGAGCTCTGTCCCAGCCTCAGCCGGTCCGTCCCGTGCCCCTCAAGAGGCATGAGGGACTGGTCAGACGTAGGCATGGCACCCCTCTCAGGCTCTGAAAGGTCCCATGGCTATTTCTAAGGAGGGAGCTCTTTCAATGCTGTATCACAAGGGGAGACAACCCCAGGGAGAGGAAAGAAGTTCCCCAAGGCACCCAGCAAACCAGATCTCCAAGACAGCCTTGGAGCTCATCCAACTTGCTTCCTCACAGGAGCTGAGAGCTGTTATCTTACATTCTGCAGAAACTGAGGGCTGAGAGTGAGTCAGGGCAACAGAGCTAGTAAATGGTGGGGCCAGGATTTGAATCCAGGTCTGCATGTTCCTACTCTGGGGGCAATTAAGCCCCGTGCCCCCAGCAACACAGGTTTTGCTTTGCTGGGATTAGATTTTGAATGTATATGGAGGTTGGGGGCAGATAAGAGAAGACAGAAGGAACATGTGTTCTTGTCAGCACTCAAAGATGCCACTTTGATTTCATAATATCTGGTATCTGGTGAAATATAAATGACCAGTTTGCCCCCTGCTACACGGAGGACTGAACAAGGTTCTGGAAGCTTCTGGGTTTCTATTGGAGTGAGGCTAGCTTCCAAGCTGAGAAAGGGTGGGATTAGAGGACAGTGTGAGCCAGGAGGCAGACTGCTGTCCTCCCTCTTGCCCTCATCTGTTCAGGACTGGAGGAGTAGGAAGAGCCATGGCCCTTGTAGGAAATCGGGGACCTGGAGTTGTATCTCAGCCCCTGCAAGGACACACTGGATGCCCTTGGCCAAGTCTTATGACCCCCTAACCCTTGTGCCCTCATCTATAGAGTAGGGATTAACACATACATCCTGCCCCTCCTGAACCAGTTCCTGTGAGGTCCTAAAGGGAAATGTCACACATGTGGAAGTAACTCCTAAACATGCTGGGGATAGAAACAGAGGATTCTAGATGTCGAGCTCTTCCTTTGAGGCCAAAGACAGGGTCCGACCCATCTCTGAAACCCCCAGCCTCTCATCTCTGGATCCTAACGTCTTAGCGTGGACATTCATAGGGGCAGGATGTAACGTCCCGGAGTCTGGAGCTGGGGCATACACTCCAGCTCTGCCTCCCATGTGCTGCGTGCTCTTGGGCAAGTCCTGGCCCTCTCTGTGCCCCGTCTCCAAGCTCTGCCCCAACTCACTGAGGAGGGTTGAACTGAATGATGCCTAAGCACCCATCCACTGCACAGGACAACTCCAGCACCTTCTTCTATCATGGGGAAGCCCAAGGAGATCTGGGAGGAGGCTTCACCTCCCCCTGCGCCACAGCACCAAACTCAGGAGGGAAGCGGGTGGCTGAGGCATCCGCCAGGTCCAAAGGCACAGACTACACCCTAAAGATCCATTCTTGCTGCAGTTCTGTTGGCTTGGACAAAGCCCTCCTCTCTCCACACTGCACGCAACTTGGGAGGCAGGGTTGGCTTCCTCTACTAGACAGAGTGGAGACCCTGAGTCTCACTACCCTCTGCCAGAGGGAGACAATCCACCCCCTTTCAATCTCACAGCCCGTGAGCCAGCACGCATGCAGCTTGGGAAGCTGAGCTGTCTGTCAGGGCCTCAGGCGCCGATGCCTGAGTCTCCTGCATAGCCTGGAGGGTCCCTCCTTTCCTCGGCCCCCAACTCTCTACCCTGCCAATTGCAGAACACGGGGACTTGAGGAGAACGTTGACATAATTGCAAAGCAATGCATACAATTTCCATAAGTTCTACAATATGGTTATAATAAAAACGGGCCCTCAGTCCCCTTGGAGACAGGCTGAATAAATATTATTCCTAATGATTATTAAAACTCATTAAGTGTGTTTGTAAGGCCCAGGAATTCCCAGCATCTGCCACTGTCTCCACGTTATAGGGGACCTAACGTCAAACAGAGACCACAAGGAGGAAACCACACGGTGGCCATCACCAAGGCAGGAGAACAGAGCGGAGGCCCAGGCTTCCTGGAAACCCCATCCCATCATTTCTCCACCTGTAGGAAGTGGCCTCCAGCTGCAGAAAGGTCGTTGCCCCTGGAGACAGTCCCAGGCATGCTGGAGGCACTGACCCCGAGAATGCCCCCTGCACATGGGGCGTCCTTTCTCCTTTCCTTGATTGCTCAGGTCCACGCTGCCCGCCCTAACCCCAAACTCCTCTACCAGGGACCACAAATCAAAGGTCTGCAGGATCCGGGTAAGTAACATAAATGGATGAAAGGACCAGGCTGGAAGACCCAGCTGGGAGACGTGGGCACTGGCACAGACAGGGACTGGCCTGTCCTGTCTCAAGGGGCAGCGCTGACCTGGCCCCAGCCCACTGCATCTCTACCACTTGCAAGAAATTTCTTTTATAAGAAATGTCACATATTTTCAAAATGTTAGTTAACTTATTAAGTGTTTTTAAACAATGTTGCATGTGCCAAAAAAAACACATTCAGGACTACCGGTGTGGGACCTTCGTCCAAAACTCCCCAGCAAGTTGGAGGGCCGAGGAGCTCTGCCCCAGAAATCAGGAGCTGGCCCCTGGGGGCTGTGTGACCTGGGGCCAGCCAGTCCATGGTTTTCCTTAAGCCACTTGACCTTCGCAGCTGGAGTGGTGAAGAATGACCAGGGGCCTGGGCCAAGGAAAGCCCAAGGGTGCTCTTTACCTGACCTGAGTCTGGCTCAGCGGATCAAGAATACAGATGACTTACGATCATGAACATGGCAGAGATGGAGAAGTGGGGGACCCAGGTTCACGTCAAGACTCTGCTCATAACCAGCTCCCTGCTCCAAGTACCTTCTCTTCCTCTGCCCTTACCAGAAACAACCACTTGACCTAAACTGCCCCCACTACCCACTGGAGCTCCAAGCAACAAGCACACCCCACCCAGTCTTACCGGCAAACCACAGTCTCCCTTGGGCCCTGGAGGTCCCATCAGCAGCGGGAAAGGCGTGGGTCCCACCAGGTGAAAGAACGAATAGCCACTGCTCGTGGGCCAGGGGCTGGAGGACAGGAATCGCGCTGGGACCAACACCGGGGCCGGGGTGCTCTGCCGGCCGGGCCGGGGCTGTCTGGGGCTTGGCCGTGCTGTCAGATTATTGACCGGGACATCCCTGGCTGCCTTCCCAGGTCTGAGAGGAGAGGGCTTCCGGGGGCTGCTCTTGGGTCTGGCTTTCTTTGTGTCTTCTGATCCAGTGGGTTTCTTGATTCCAGAGGGGACTGAACCAGGAGTGAGGGTAGGAGGCAGCGCTGTGGCTAGTGGCCGAGTGGTCCTAGTAGAGCCAGGACCGGGAGCAGGTGATGGGGACGGGACGGTAGGTCGGGGAGGTCTGCGCGTGCTGGTGTGGGCAGGAGACGGTTCACTAACACGACTGCTCACCTTGGCCCCTGTGTGGGCCACTGGGGGAAAGGGCTTTTGAGAGGCACCGGTGGCAGGGGGTAGGGGCCGGGCACTGGGCGGTGGGGGCCTGGGCGTGACAGGGTTCCTCTGGATCGGCTTCACTGTGGGACGGGACACTTTGGCAGGGACTGGGCGTAAAGTCGGTGGCACTGGCTTCTTGGTGGGAGGGGCTGACTTTGTAAAGGAAGGTGGAACTGCCTTTTGGGTAGGGCGGGGGCTTTTGACAGGGGCAAGTGAAGGAGAAGGGGCTGAAGGCTTAGTTGGGCGACTTTTGGGGATTTTGGTGGCTGTGCTCTTTTGCAATGGCTGGACAGGCGCGGTGGGACCGCCAGGAGAGGCTCGGGGCACAGGAGGACGCACTTCACTCGCTGACAGCTTGGCAGGTGGCAGTGGGGTCCGGGCTCGGTCGCCCACTGAGGCAGGCTTGTGGGGGTCTGTGGTGCTAGTCCTTAGGGGCTTGGCGGGCACGGCGGGCCCCACAGTCACCCTGCCAGCTGGCCGTGACCCCAGGGCTGGCATGGCAGTGGTCAGGTTCTCCAGGCCTAGCAGGGCAAGGTCGGTCTGGAAGGTGAGGGGTGCACCAGGGTCTCGGGGGAGAAGGGGCCCCAGCTGGGGCCGGTACATGTCGGCCTGTCCACACTGCTTTCTCAGGTGGGTACAGTAATTGTGAGCGACCTGCGTCACAGGGTAGATACTGAACTGGCACAGAGCACCTTCAAACTGGACCGCATGTGGGCTCATCTTTCCAAAGAGGAAGGAGCCCTCGGGGTCGAGCGTCGGGTCCCTGTGGAAAGCCAGCGGGACGGGCACCCGGCGCTGCCCACAGGCCGTCACCAGGGTGACTGTGCGGCCACGGAGCTCCAGGGCTAGGTGGTGCCAGCGCCCATCGTGCACGTCCAGGTCAAAGGCCACAGAGCGCCGGGGCCCCATGTGGACAACCGTCTTGCCGGGGAGGAACTGCAGGCCCAGCTGCAGCTTGTGCTTCCGGCTGCGGATGGCGAAGAGGAAGGCATGGTTCACCCGATGGGAGCAGAGGCTCAGCACCAGCGCCAGCTCCGTGCCCAGGGCAGCTGGGATGATGGCGGTCGTTGGGGCCTGGAGCCGGGCCCGCTGCGTAACGATGAAGCCTGACTGGAATGGGATGACCCCCGGGGGTGGGGGGTTCCGGCCACCCACTGCCTTGGTCCAGCTGAGGCCCAGCCGCTGGAGGACGTCCACATCTGGAGACAGAGGGCACAGGGAGAGAGGGCACGGTCAAGGTCTGCCCCGGACCCCGCCAGGTGCACAGGCAGGGAGGAGAGCCCACCTACTGCAACTCACTGCCCCAAGGTTCTGGCTGAGAGTACCGAGTTGGAACGAGTCCCTTGTCTGTCTGCATGAGCTTGCACCTAGCGGTTAAAAAAACACAGACTCTGGAGCCCAACTTCCTGAGTTCAAATCCCAGCTTCATCACTTACCAGCCTGGTGACTTTAGTGCCTTTGTTTTCCCATCTATTAAGTAGGATAACAGTAGTGCCAAACTCAGAAGGGTGTTGTGAACACTAAATAAGCTAATACACTTGGGAAAAAAAAAAGTGCCCGGCACAAAATGTGCATTTTCAAAAAAATAGCTATTAATATTAAAAATAATGATCACCACCAAATGTTAGTGCTAAGAACATTAGAGGCTGTCCGACGTGACCTGGTTCCCCTTCTCTCTGCTGCAAAAGCCATCTCCTCCAGGAAGCAGTCCCGTAAGTGAGGGAGCAGTGTGACAGAAATGAGCATGTCACTGGAGCTTGGTAAGGCTGTCCACCTTTCGGAACCTACTGAGTCCCCTTCCCACCCCCAAGGTCTCTGTCTGGCTGGAGCAGGCTCAGGGGAGCTTCTCTCTGCACAGAAAGGAGAGGACAATCCCAACGACCACCGCTCCGCCCCCGTGGGGCCTTGGAGAGAGCAGAGGAAGTCATCAAGGCAACCCTGCGACCTCTGTCCTCTGGCAGAACACGGTCTGGCCAGGTCACATCCGCCCAGTAATTATAGCGGCGGGGCTAGCCAGAGCAAGAGAAGGGCTTCCAGGGTGTTTGTGGAAAGGCGACCTGATCTTGCCTCTCATGAGCCACTCCACCGCTCTCAGGGAGCGGAGCTGCCAGGGTCTGCAGAAGCTGGCTCCGAACTGCCTGTCTTGGCAGGCAAGGAAAGGCTGCCTCCGGAATTGGGGTCTGGGTCAGGGCCTCAGGGCCCCTGCTCTGAGCTCAGCACCCTAGCCCCGGAGTGCAGAATGTTATCTCCTCACTACCCGGTGCACGGGATAGACACTGGGCTGAATGCAGCACTGAGCACTTAGTAGGCCCTCAATTGACAACAGAGATGGTGGACAGCTAGGTAGGCTGGGATAAACTGAGAACACGGGTGCTGGCAACACGGCAGCTTAGTGGCTCCGTAGCAGGTTCTGGGGGCAGCAGGCCAGACTTTAGAGCCAGGTGCGGCCACCTGTGATTCTGGGCTCTGAGTCTCAGTTTCCCCTGCCATAAAGTCGGGCTCTGTCACAGGGTTGTCCAGAGATGGAACGATGGTCTTCTGCACCTCCTCCTACTTGGCTTGCCCCAGGACCCCTGGGCCAAGTCTCTTCCTAACTCCCAGGCCTCGGTTTCCCTGCCCGTAAGATATGGGAGAGGAGACTGGAGATGGCTGCAAAGTGCTAAATCCTTTCTAAGAGCCCTGTAGCTGCAGGCTGCTATTTCAGTCAACGGCACTGAAGACCCTTATTCCTCCCTAGGGCCTGAAGGCCTTCATTTCACTTCAGATTCCTCCTTTTTCCCACCTCTGTCTGCCCCCAGGCCCTAAGCTAAAATAAACCACTACTTAAGGATTCTCTGAGTAGTAGTATATTTTATGTGTTAACCACCGAAAACCTCTTTATTATCTCGAAATGCTACTCACTATAAACAACTTAGAATGGAAGAGCCACTTGTTGGGGAAGAGGTAAAGGCAGGAAGCCATCTGTCCTCTTCCCTGTCCTACCTCAGCAAGTACCCCAGGCCTGCGCACATCTCTGCCAGAATACTGCAGCTTATAGCCACTTGTATTTGCCCCAGGGAAAATGACACCTGGCCAGGCCAGGTGGCACCAATGAGGTTTCTCTTATCATCCACTCCAAGTGGGTTTCAAAGCTGACACCAGCCAGTCTACAAACCTCTCTCACGGGCTGCCTGCAGCTCATGGGCAGGAGCCCAAGCTCTTATACCCGGATCGGAGCTGGTCATCACCGAGTTTCCGAAACATCTGGTCACTGTGGACTTCCCAGCAGATAGAGAGGGGCTGTTCTTGCCCAAACTTTCCAGATATGTAATAAAGTTAACAATAGTCACTATTATTTATTGAGCATTTACTACGTACCAAGTGCTTTACATGCATTATCTTGCTTGATTCTCTCAATCATCTATGGAGCAAGTATTGTTTGCTAACTCCACTTTATAGATGAGGGTCCAGAAAGTTAGCTATAACTTGCCCAGGGTCAGGCAGCTCATAATAAAAGGCACAGCTGGGGTTTGAACCCTGACTGCTTGGCTCCAGGATCTTTGTGCTTAGCCACTATGCTATCCCGTGCTGGAGCCCCTCAGGCTGACTGGAACGCAGGGTAGAGACACATCTAGAATCCAATCAGGAGAGAGGAACGAGGGGACAAGAGAATGAATGCAGCCCAACGCCAAGATGGAAGGGCCCAGCCAGCTGGCCACAGCCAAATCCCTTTATTACATAAACCTGGCTCCACGCAGCTCCGGCCTCTCCCCAACCCCCAGTGCCTGACTCAGGACTCTGGACAGCTGTTCACCTACTTTGTGGGGGAAACAGCAAGTTCGGAAAATATGACATTTGCACAAAATGTTGCCGGGCAGCAGGAGTCTCTTCCGGGCACGGCCCTCCCCTCCCAGGGGCCCAATCCCAGCCCAGCAGCCAGGTCAGACCACAGGGGCTCTGGGAGTGCCCGGCGGCCTGCCCCGCACACGGCGGGTGTGGGGAAGGGGGAAGGGCTGCTATTTTAAGAGGCCTCATGGCTGCTTGACAAACAGATGTGGGAGAGGTTTCAGTTTCAAGGGGCAGCTGTGTAGCCAGCCCACGGCTGCCCGGGCCCCCTGGACAGCTCCTCCGGGGGAGCTGGGGGGAGCAGGATCTCCGGGCAAGGGGAGGGCTGGGCACAGCCTGGGGCAATGATAGTTGCGGACTTCATGCCTCCTCTCCACAGTTGTCCCAGGACACATAGGGACAAGTGAGACTGAATGGCCCAAAGTGACCCACTCAAATTGTGGCCCGAAGAGGAATGAAGGGATCACCCCTGCACGTTTCTGCACTGAGCCCTTCCCACCCTTTACAGAATGTCAAACGTGATTCTTTTGTGCCTGGAGAGAATTCATCAATGATCGGCTCCATTCTAACACTGATGAGAAAACCGAGGCTTTGAGCTCCATTTGGGCACATGGATGTCTCCTAGCTCTGCATTCTCCAGTCCCTTCTGTTCTCCCACCTCCCCCTGGACAAAGAGAAGAGAGCATTACCTTCAGGAACTCCTTGGGTGGAGGCCAGGTGACAGGCAAATGAGACTAAGATCCAGGTGAAGAGAAACCCCCTAGAGAACAGGACACACAAGCAGAGGTGGCATCAGCTTCCACCCCTCGGCCCAGATCCGGCTGGGGAGTTGGGGTAGATCACCCAGTCCCGTCCCATCCCGGTCTCACCCATGGGGTGTGGGAGGCAAGCTGTGGGCTCTAGGACCCCATCAGAATAGTCCACACCCATGGGTCTCTAGGCACAGCCTCCCAGGGCAGGAACTGCATCCATGGTACTGATACAACCTTGCTTTTTACAGAATGAAAAACCAAGGTCATGGAACAGGAACTAGTGAACAGGAGGCCCTGCCCTGAGTGTCAGGAAACTCAAGGTCCAGCTCAAAACCTGCCACCAATGCCCTGGGCAGCAAGGAACCAGCCCCTGCCCCTCCCCGTCTCTGGACATCAGTCTCCCCATCGTACTATGGCCTCAGGATCTTGAGGCCCAGAGGGTGGAATGGCAAGGGCTGCAAGGTCAGCGGGGAGGCCAGTCTAGTCTGCTTGGATGACCAATATCCTCAAAGGGCAGGAGAGAGGAAAACTCACTCCCCAGGCCCAAGGCAGGGAGCAGGAGGAGATCCCTTAACCAGGACCAGTGCCTGCTAAGGAGGCTGCCTAGCTGGCTTTACACTGATGGAAAACAGGAGGAAAAGAGAGAGGAGATGGTGGGGAGCCAGGCAGACGCAGGTGCAAACCCAGCCGCATGGCTTACCAGCTGTGTGGCCCTGAATGAGTCACTCAGCCTCCCTGAGCCTGTCTCCTCCTCTGAAACAAGACCGGCACTCCCTATCTTGCAGGTCAGGCATGAGGATTAAATAAGCTCATGCATGTTAAGGGCTTGGCCTGCCACCAGCCATGCAAGTGCTCCACAGGCTGTCCCTGCTGCTCTTGCACTCTGGGGACCGGAGGGTTAATGCTCCGCTCAGTGACTCCTGCCAAGATGGGCAGAAGCAGTGATCCGATTTCACCTTCCTGTGGGAGCAGCCACTGGTGATACCCGAAGCTACCTGGGGCATCTGATCCTTGAGCAGGCAAAGGGGAGGGCGGCACGTGGCCAGAGATGGCTGGCCAGGATGCAGGCCAAGAGAGCCGTGACGGACAGGCGGGCGGGCAGGGAGGGCTGCGGCTGGGACACACAGGCCCAGGATCCACCAATAACCAGCACCAGCGGTAACTACAGGCCAGCGTGCCTAGCTGTCCCAGAGTTGTCTGGAGAGCAGGTCGTGCCCAGGCCGACCTTCTGGCATGAACTGCCCACTTGAATCAAATAGCAGCCCCATCAGCCCTGCAAAGAAATAATAGGCAACTTCGTTGGAGAAAAACAGAGGCTTAGGGACAGCAGGTACTTCCTCAAGGTCACCCTGGGCAGGCTCTGGGGTCATAATTCTTCAGTACTATTTCCTCCATCCACCAGGTGGACACTATAGGAACCTGTGGCCAGATATATTGGGGAAGAAGCGTCTCCTGGAGCCCAGTCTTGGCAGTTCCCGAAGCCCAGCTGCACACCAAGGCTCTGAGAAGCCCTGAAAGAAACTGATTTCCCTTTTTGTCATTCAGCAGTCCCTGAATTTAGGGAACCAAGGACCTCATCTTTTTCTGAGAATGCTGCCGCAGAAGACGCTGCCCCTCACTTTCCAGTGTTCCTGCAACCTCACTCATTTACGTCCCACGTCCTTCCAGCCTCCTGTCTTCCCAGGTACCAGCCCTCACTGCTCAAGTCTCACCAGGTGACGTCACATCCCGTATTAGAATGTTTCCCAAGCTGCTAAAGAGAGGCCAGGTGGAGAGGAGAAGGGGCAACAAGGACACATGTTGTTCTCGGGCACTTCCTCCTGCTGCATTATGCCAAGGTGACTACTCTGTACAGAATAAGGGGGTAAATTAGGGGAAAAGATTTTTAATCCCCGAAGTTCAGGAGAAAGAAGACACACGGGGGAGATGGAATCAGAATCTTCTCCTCAAGTACGCTTCCTAACACCATGGTTTCTAACTTGAGAATTTCAGCCGTGGAGGCCTGTGACAAAAACATTTGTCCCCCATTCATTCACCTCGAAAAATGCCACTGACCTGGGTTCTGTGTGCACTTGACCCATAAACTTCCAAAGTAGAGAGTGGGAGTATAGAGCAGGAGGACTCCAGGTGAACTTTGAGTTCATCTAGAGGCCAGATTCTAGTCCCGTCCCCGTATTGTAGAGATGGGCAACTGAGGCCCAGCGAGGGGAGGTGCCTTGCCCAAAGCTACACAGAGCATCCGTGACCTATATCATCTGACTCTGCAGCTTAACACACAGTCCTTTTCCCTGGACTTGCCTCCCATGGAGAAGAAACTGGAGACTTACAGGGACTTCCTACTTGCCAGAGACCAGAGTCCCAGCCTTCACCAACAGAAGCAGAGATGCAGCCTGGGGAGCCAACCAGCCATCTAAGTGAGCTCCAGGCCTGGAAAGTTGGCTCCCAGAGGGAGGCCCTGCCGATCCTTTTGCTCCCGTTCCAATCCTGTTTAGGCTACTGCTAATAACATTTAGTGCCGGCGCTGGCTCAGGGCTTTGTTCTTCCAGACTTCTGTTTTCACCACTGACTTGTGGGCCTTGGCTCGATGAACCCAGGGCTCCAGAATGTCGGGAAGACCAGAGCATAGGGGCCAGAGCGGGCAGGCGGCAGCCGAAACTGGAGTCACGCTTTAGGTGCCTGACCCTAGGGACACAGCCTGGCCACGCACTCCTCCAGGAAGGCACTCATTTCCCCTGAAAAAGCCCTCTGCCAGTTCACCAAAGGTGGCTACTCCTGGACCACTGGCTGTCAGAATCTTTGACCAGTTAGCATGGATCTTCCTCCATCCTCGTCACCTGGGAACACACAAGATCTTGGAGACCCATGGCAGCTTGAACATCCACTGAGAGTCCAGAGCTGAGTCCCAGAGTCCTGAGACCCCGAAACATACAAGGAAAGGGGCCCTGGGGACTTGGGGCGCGGCTGTGCTCCTAAGGGGTAAACTGGGAAGGTAGCTGCCCAGAGACACAGATCAGCAAAGGGCGATGGACCTGTGCCACCTGCCTCCACGAAGTGGCCAAAGCCCATGTGGCCAGAAGGTCACACCCAGGCTCCTTCCTTCACACCTTATACCTCTTCCATGGGAACACAGACAGGTCATCTGTCTGGACAGGATGCAGCCCAGAAGTTTCCAGTTGACTCACACATCCATTCAAGATGCAGTGAATAATAATACAAATAACAGCTGCCGTTTACTAAGCACTTACTACAAGCCAGGCGCTGTTCTAAGCCCTTTACAAGCAAGGTCCCATTAATCCTCACAAAACCCTGCTACTCATCGGGAACTGAGACACCCATATTGCAGATGAGAAATTTAAGGAGCAGAGAGGCTTGCCCCAGCTGTCAGGGCAGAGTCAGGGGTCACACTATCTGAAGGCAGTGCTCTCCCTGCCCTGCAGCCTGACTCCCACGGGCGTGAGTCCTCTGCCACCAAGTGATACAGCACTTCAGTGGTCTGGGAAGAGGTGTGAAGGAGCAAAGCTGGACGCCTACCACGACCGGAGGGCACAGGACCCCGGGCCCTGCGGCGGTGAGGGAGGCAGCAAGACAGAGACGGCAGAGGCAGGGCTTCCAGGAAGCGTGGCTGTCCATTTGCCCAAAGCTTGGGCCCCACTGTGCGGTGCTCGCCTGGCACCACTTTTCGGCACAACCGCTGGCATCTGCCCTGGCACAGGGTCTTCTGGAGAAAATGAGTCAGCAATGTGCTTCCTGGTGCTGTGTGTGTATTACAGTGGGGGGTGGGGGATCTCCGCCAGCCTTCTTTTTCCAAGACATGGGAAAGAAGGGGGGCCTTCATCCCCCTTTCCAGCTCAGAGGGGCAGGGCACGGAGGGCGGGGCGGAGCAACAGCCAAGACCAGCCTCTTGGGAGTGTCCCTTCGTCCCGGGGGCAGGACAGAGAGCCAGCAACTTCTGGGCTTCTCTGGGCAGTGAGCAGGAACCACAGTCCATAAAGCCCCCAGGGGCTGTTCCCATCCTGATAGGTCCCTCCCACACATACCCACAGGGCAGTGCCTCGCTCTGGCACCGCACACTTCACTCTCTTACAGCTCCTACTGTACAGGCTGGGACTCAGCGCCTGAGTGCCGGCTCTACCTAGCCCCTCCCTGGACTTCCCTGCCCCTCTCTGGCCCTCTGTCCTCGGTCTCTGCAACTAGATGTACAATGAGGGGTTCGGCTGGGTGATCTCCCAGGGCCCTTACTGCTCTGACATTCTGGCTCTAACTCTCTTTCTCTCACACTCGGGAAAGCAACAGGAATGGAGGCCCCACCCCCCACCCCAGAGAAGCAGGGAAACACTGAAACACAAACCCAAACAGACTGACACACACGCGAAGATTTCCAGAAACCGGGGACGTGCAAAGACACACAGAGACAGACAGGAGCACAAGACACCGAGACCTGGAAGCCTAGAAACTTGGGGACAGTTTTACAAGAACGGCCAGAAACGGAGACTTACAGGCTCGCGACCTGTGGATACCGACGCTGGAACACCGGGACAGCAGAATCGGGACAGCGGAATCAGAGACCCCCTCCTCCCCCAAGCATCGCCCCCCCCACCGCCCCGCCCGCGCCCTCCACAGCCTGCCGGCCCCTCCAGGCGCCACCACCCACTTCCAATTCTGACCCCAGGCTGGCTCTTCACGGACCTTCCCTGGCCCGGCCAGGCAGGGTAGGGCGCGCCAACCAGGGGGCTGGGGGCGCAGCCCGCGTTAACCCTTGGCCACCCGCCTCACAGGGGCACAGGAAGGGGCAGGAAGTTGACGTCTTGCTGGAAGCGTCCGGCGCCGCAGGGAACCCCAGCTCTCCCCTAGGCTGGAGCAGCAGGAAGCTGGGGAGGGGGCGTCCCCAAGCTCATACTCACCCTCCGCAAGCCGCCGCAGCTGCTGTGCCTCGGGGCCCCCGCGCCGATCCCGCTCCCATGGCGGGCCCCTACTTCATGCTCCCGAACCCGGGGGGCAAGTGTGGGCGCGCCCCATGGGGCCGCCAGCCCCCCGCCCCGCCGCGCCAGGCCGGCTCAGAGCGCGCGGCCCTCGCGCAAGCAGCTCAGCCCCGCGCCCAGGGGCGCCCGAGCAGCCAGGCAGCGCGGCCGGGGCCCCTCGAGCGCCAGCGCCAGGCCCATGGTCCCAGGAGTGCCGGCGCCGCGCTCGCCCCTGCCTCACTCTTTTTTCTGCTTCAACCAAAAAGAGGCAGAAAAAAGAGAGAGAGAGATGATCAAACTTTTGGAGGCGGGCTGCTGGCGGTCCCCGGAGACAGAGCGAGGCCGGGCGAGGGCGCGCAGAGGGCGGTGGAAGCTGCCTCCCCGCCGGCCTGGGGGAGGAGAGGAAAAGGAAGGATTTGGGGGAAATGAAGGCGATTTAAAGTCTCGGCCCGCGGTAGCTCTCCACCTTCTCTCCTCCCCGCGCTGGGCCGCCCTCTGCTGCCCCCTGCTGCCCCCTGCCGGCCGCAGCCAGGGACACACCCTGGACCGGCCCACTACAGCCCAGCTGAGACACCCCCCACCCCTTGTAAAAATGGGGAAACTGAGATTGACAGAGAGGAAGGAGTTGGCCAGGGCTGCGCAGAAGGATGATCACAATAAAGAGATTCGGGACTTCTGGCTTATGAGGTCCCAAGTTTGGAAGTGGAGATAGAGGGGAAAAGGGGACAGTCACTCCTGCTGAAAGGAACCGGGAGTTCCAGGGACAGATGTGGGACCAGGACTCAGTGTCTGGACTCCCACAACAACAACCAGTGTCCTACCAGACACACACAGGCGCGCGCGCGCCTTTTCCTCCCCGATTCAGAATTCCCTGGAGAACAGACTCCTGGACCCGTAGTGGGTGGGCTTGCTAAATGTTGGTCAGCCCCCTCATTCTTCCCTGTCCATTCTGTAAGAAATGGGAGCTGACAATCAACCCCCCCCCCGCTACCCAGTCTATCAAAGAGGCTCCCTGAGACCCCACAGTGGAGCACACAACTGCACCCCTTGACCCTGCGGCAAACACCTGACAAATTCGCACACCCACAATCTCAGTCGGAGCCCGCATCAGAAGCCCCAGCTGCCTCCGCCTCCGCCTCCCCTTTTACGACTTGCTCGCTGGTGCGCACACACACTCCCATACACATCCACCCTTAACCCACACTCCAACACAAGCGCCCACTCATTCATACGCAAGCACAGCCATGCACCCCTCCTAGGCTCACACAAACACAACCTGGGATGTCTAGCCCAGGACGCAAGGCAGACTCCATACCCACAGATGTATGCACACTAGTGCTTACACGCGCACAAATACACACTAGCTTAGCCAGGTACTCCAGCTTACAAACCCATGCGCACATCTTTCATGCACACGTTCACGCGCACACACACCCCAGGTACACACCCCCAAGTGCACATACAAGGGCACACTCCCACTTACACACAGTTCTCCGCTAGTGCCCTCCGTATGCAGGCACAAACGCACTCATTCCCCAAATGTGTACCCCCGCCCCACATGCGCTCACCTTTACACACACACGTACCCCCAGCACTCTGAGAGCCCCGGGGCACTTACTGGGTCTCTAGGTGCGAGGCTGGACGGTCGGTCCTTCCTCGTGAGCCTAACGGCATTTGTATTCATGGGTCCCCGCAGCCCCAGGCGCGGGGGCGGGGGTGCCGGGTCCCCTTCCCTAAACTGGGCGCAGGCGCTCGCAGCGCAGCGGCACCGGGAGGGGCATGGGCGCACGGGGCTGAGCCGCCTGCCGGGTCCGACTGCGCTGAAACTTTGGCCGCTCTGCGTCCTCCGACTCCGTCGCGGGCTCTGGGCGCAGGGGGCGGCTCATAGGTGCTGGTGCCGCGGCGCCCGCCGGGCCTTTTGAAGTCTCCGCTGGGGGCGGGGAGGGTGCGCTGAAGGCGGCCTTTTAAACCGTGGCTGCACGCGGGCTCGCTGGAGCAAGGTGTCTGGTTTCAACAAACTTTAGGAAAAGTCCCAAGCCTGGTTTGGGGGGGCAGTGGTGGAGGGGGGCGGGGGTGGGCAGCGGTAAGCCAAGCAAGCAAGGAAAAGAAGCCGCAGAGTTGTGCTCTGCTTCCTGCAGGGGGCAGAGCACACACGGCTGCCAGAAGGGAGGCCCGAGGTGGTGCTGGGGAACCCACAGGCGGCTGGATGGAGCGTCGAACCACCCCACCTTGAACCAGAGTTCTTAACCTCCACGTGGACCGAGCCCCAGGAAATGCAGGAACACCCCAAAACTTCACAAATTGTGCATGTTTGAGCATTCTTCTGGATGAGAGGGGGCACGGGTTTTCCTCAGGTTTTCTGAAGCCCACGGCTCTAGAAGGTTTAGAACTTCCAGCCCAAAAGTAGTTGACATTTTTTGAGCTGCATGCTTTGTGCTAGGTGGATCATGCCCTTATTTACTTTTTTTTGGTATTTTGTTCATCATAGTTGTTTTGTTTTTTTTTGCATTAATTTGACATGTTTAAAGTATTGTATTAAAATACTGTGTATTTTGATTACTCAGGGTTTATTGTTGTTGGGGGTTTTTTTGTTTGTTTGTTTGGTTGGTTGGTTTTTTTTTTTTTTTTTTTTTTTTGGTGCCCCATTAGAAATAAAACTGCACTGTATACTGAGGAGGTTCTTTGGCATCACAGAGTATTTTGCATCCTCACCAACCTTGCCTAAGCCCAGTGCAGCACTGTGCTAAGTGCCGCAGTTTATGGGAGGCCCGTTACCTCCACTACAGGTAAGAAACCCAAAATTCTGACAGGTTAAGTCACTTTCCCGAGATCACAAACTGGCAGGTGGAGGAGGTGGATGCAAACTGAGGTAGTGTGATTCCTGTCCGCTGCAGCTAAGCATGAAATCCAAATCTTTGCCTCTAAGGAGTTCTGGGCAGATCCCTGCCAGCTTCCCCAGCTTCATGTCCTGCCCCAAGCTTCACTCTCCCTGATGCCTGGACCCAGGCTCTAGACAAGTCGGGATGCTTCACGGCCTTGTCAGCTCTGTTTTCTCCCAGGTTCTCCCTCACCCCCCATCCCCCTATTCTGCCTATTCCCAGCCTCTCTGTCCTTCTAGGTGCAGCTCAGAGCTCTGCCTCACACCCATATTGCAACACACATCACACTATGTTGTCATTGTCAGATCCCCACACCTAGCATGGAGCCTGGGACACAAAAGAGGCTCAAACCATTAATAATTTCAATAATTTTCTTTCAACTCTTACAGTGTGCAAACCCCAGTACAAAGCTGGGGGACAAGGGCCTACCATTGTGGGAGTGAAGACAAAGAAATTGACACATGGTTCTGCCCTCTGAGCACACATGTATTTATAGTGTGGACAGAAGACATGCACAGCAACTTAGGGCAGAGAAGAGAGCCTACATAGGAGACATTAGACACAGATATGTTACAGAAAACCTCCTGCAATCATAAAGATAACACTAGGAGAATGAGAAAGATATATCAGAAAGATAGAAATGAATGAAACTGTCAAGCAGACCAAGGGATCAAGAGAAACCAAGGAAGGCTCACAGGAGGAGGTGACCTTTGTCTTCTAAAGGATATATTGGAAACACATGCAGCCATGGAGAAAGACATCTCAAGTGGAAGAGTCACAAGAAGGCCAGAAGAGTATGAGTAAATTTCAGACAGGTTTTGCAAGAGGAGTGAAGTAAGCCCAGTGGAGAAGCAATCTAATTATCCCCTCTGCACACTGCAGGTGATGTCCTGTGACTCACTGGCCACAAGCCGTTTTCAGGCAAGAGGATGAATTTCCTCAATGGTCAGGCAGCAAGTCAGTGGCTGAGTACCAAGAACTTTTCAAATCTCACTCCCAAATCTGAGTATCCAGTGGTGAGCCCCAGGAAGCCCTGCTCCACTATGGATAACCCAAAAGACTCATGGGAAACCCCTCAGAGTCCAGAAATATTGATGGTGTTCCTTTCAAGATCCTGGCTATCTCCATCTATAAAATAGGTACATCAAACATGATCATCTGTATGGGCACTTTGAACTCAGGAAGATGAGATTGTTGTTTAACAATAAGTCTAATTCAGTAGATAATTATTGAGAGCTAGCTGCACTTTGCTAGGTTGCAAGGAAAACATGACTTAAGTTCTTCCAGGAGCTCATGGTCAGCTGGCAGGAGGAAACATGGACACTGATACGAATTCTTGGGAAGAAACCTTGTTTCTTGCTTCTGCCACCTCTTTACACCCCTTCTTCCTGGCATGGTACCAGTGACTGGGCACAAACAGTTCTGGATAGAACTTCCTAGCCTGTTGGAGACTCAAGGGCCACATAGTTTATTCCCTGCCCAAGCAGATCAGCCTGGGGCCCACTGCTCTCTGAGATACACCTGCCTTCAGAGAACTGTTAATCTCAATAGCCTAAATGGTGGATACACAGTAGTTGCTCCATGAATGTTTATAAACGAATCACTAGAGGGGTCTTAGCCTGCAGGACAGAGGGTTGCACATGGTCCACGTACCAGTCCCCATCGATTTATCCCAAGATTTTTCCAAGGATGCACTGTGCAGCGGGCTGTGCTTCCTGCTCCCCAAGTGCAATGCTCAGCTGCAGGAGGCTGGCAAGGAGACAGATAGGTACTGCAGGTCAGGAAGTCCTGCCTCAGCCATGCGTGTTTATTTGGTGCTGCAAAACTGGGACGAGAACTCAGGTTCCCAATCTTGGTCTTCGCAATCTTAGATTGAGTCTCAGATTAGTCCCCAATCTTCCCAATACCCTGCACTGCTGGGCACACCAAAGTGGATCTTTATTTCCTATTAGGCCCTTCATGGCATGGAAGATAGGGCGTTTGCACGCAATACATGTCTAATAATAGAGTCATTCATTCCCTGGTCACTTGGGGAGATGCTGCTGTGCATCAGACCCTGAGTTGGGCACTGGTCACAGGCAAATATAAGTTGTGGTCCTTGCTGTGAGCCATGCAGATGTCTGGCACCAGGATGAAGCACTAGACCTGGCACATGGAAGTGCTCCATAAATGCTGAGTGAAAGACAAAATAAATGAAGGAAGGGATGAATACATGGGAGAGTAAAGTTTGCCAGATTAGAGCAGGTGGGCTCCCCTTGCCACCTGCTCCCTCTCCTATATCATGACCCTCACCGGTGAACACATTTGTTCGGCAGCCGCTGTGTGGCAGGCCTGATTTTAGGTGCTGCCGATACCTTAACCATGCTCTGCTCTGCTCACTGCTGTGTTCCCAGCCCCTAGGATAAAGCATTTCAGTAGAGTGAACGGAACTAAGTCCAGGCTAGAGGGAGAGGCAGCCTCCAATAATGCCCTCTCCCTCTGCCCCTCCAGGCAATGCCAGTCCCATCCCTTTCTCCAGGGGAGGAGGCTGGAGACAGTGCTGGGCGTTATCATGACCTACCTACCTCCTGCGGGGCCGCGCCACTGTGGCCTGGCAGCTACAAAGACTGCCCCCCCCCACCAAACAATAATTCCACAAAGAGGAATGAGAGGTGAGGCCAGGGAAGCTCCAGGGCCACTTACCCAGGAGGGCACATCCTCCGGACACATGATCCTGTGGTCTGGGCATGCAGCGCACCTTCCCGGGACCTCCTCTTTCCTCTCCAGTCTGGTGTTATATCTTCGGGTCTGGACCAGGTGATCGAGGGCTGGGAGATATCCCAGGCCCACTTTGTGGGGGTTGATACTGACCCACATATGGAGTCCAAGAAGAAGCTCAGGCCTGGAAGACCCCTAGAGCCACCTGGCCCCATTTCCTCATTTTGCAGGTAGGAAAACTGAGGCTCAGAGACAGGGTGCTCGATTCTTCTCAAGACCACACAGAGCCAGTGCAGGGGCTGGCGTGAGAAGCTGGGCCTCCCAGGCTGATGTCCAGCTGGAGAGACACAAACCTGTCTCCTCATCCTTCAATTCGTTCGGCCAACCTTGGAAGAATTAGAACCATTTTCTAGATATGAGAGCTGTGACATATTATGATCTCTGGACTCTCTGTGATGATGTGTCTGGAACCACTGACTGTACCAAGCTGGCCACTAAGGATGAGCTCTGGGCCACCCCCACAGCTGAGAGTGGAGACACACCAGTTGAGGACCTGGGAGCGTTTCAGGCCTTCACTCCTATGACCATCTCTTTCTGGAATGCCCTTCCTTACTGACTCCTTAGATTCCCACAGTGGTAACACACCCAGCCCCCATCCTGCCTGGTGCTTAGCACATCATTTCAATCAGGGAATATATTTGTCTCATGTACGTACTGAACGAGAGCTCCTCAAAGCCATGGTTCTGTCCTGGGACCTACTCAGTGGTAGCCCACAGTTGGGTCTTTCCCAAGTTCACCAAGCAGCAAGATGACAGAACTGGTGCTAAAAATATGGTCCCAAGTGCTCTTTACAATATAGTTTCGTGGGAGGGGTGGTTGGGGCCTCAGGGTCCCTTAACAGCCCAAAGAGTAGTCAGTCAGAGCCAGCTGGTGAGGAGACCTCCAAGTGAATTTCAAAGAGTTGAAAATTTGTCCAGTCCAGAGCCCAGTCCCATGATGTCCTCAGCAAACCCCTTGGTGGAGAAACAGCTGCACTCGGGTGTCCTTCAAGACGTCGTTTCCTCTCCACCAGCTGAAATTCGCACTCCAAGATCACGACTACCTCGTTCCCCTATGCCGAGACCACGTGATGTGATACATTCCCGCTTAGGGGAGTTCCAGGAAAAATTGGCCAATATGAATGCTAATAGATGCTTCTGCTTGTCACAAAGTGAGGACAGAGGAGCCACACACACACATACCACTCTGCCTCCCTGTCCAAGAAACCAGTTCTGCCCTGACTGGTGTGGCTCAGCGGGTTGGGCATCATCCCACAAACTGAAAGGTCGCTGGTTCCATTCCCGGTCAGGACACATGCCTGGGTTGCGGGCTTGGTCCCCAGGTAGGATGCCTGAGAAAGAGCTGATCCTCACATCAATGTTTCTCTCCCTCTCTTTCTCCCTCCCTTCCGCTCTCTCTAAAAATAAATAAGTAAAATCTTTTTTAGAAAAAGTATGAGGTAATTTCAAATCCTGAGGTCTGTTACCAAAGATCCTATATTGCACCGTTTCCTGGCAAAGAACTAAAGATCTGTAAGGACTGTCATTCGGAGTCCTGAGAGTCTTCCTGAGTGATCGAACCCTGTCATTTGTACAGGACCATGCCACAGGCACAGGTGAATGGGAGAGGGTGACAAATGTTCTAATAGGTCATCAGAGATGGGCGATTACCATCCACTCTCCTGGGGTGGGCAATTTATTCATTGAGGGATTTTCTTTCCCCACATTTTCTCCAGTTTTGAAACCAGATTCTCCAGATATCTGGGAATGGCTGTAATTTTATATGAACCCCAAACCTTTCCAGCACCTGCGGTTGGCTACAGAGTGTGGCCAAGGTGACACCCCCTGGGCTCATGGCACAGACCCACTGTGGGACCTTGGGGACTCTCTTCACCCGTCTGGGCCTTTTTCCACATCCGTGTACTCAGGGTACTAACACGTGCCTCCGTGGTGTCCCGCTGTCGTCTCTTACCTGAGCCAGCAGAGAGCTGCAGTTTTGTCCTGGAGCAGAGACCCATCTCTTGCTCAATCGCAGGGCATCGTTTGGCACTGTAACCTTCTCTGCCTATTTGAAACTTCTTTCTTCTGCAACATCACACATTCCAGCTATAGTCAGCTCCTTGCACTTTCCTAAAAACAGTACGGTAAGTCCTCACTTAATGCCATCGATGGGTTTTGTCACTTTAAGTGCAATGACATATAACAAAACCAATGTCACGATGGGCTAATCGATACACATAAGGATTCAGCTCCTATGGCGTTTCATCAATGTTATAACAAAACAATGTTGAATGAAACAACATTATTCGAGGAACTCCTGGACAGTTTTTTCCATTCCTCTGGTGCTTTGCACTTTGATTTCTTTCTTTGGAGGGATGTTTTTTCTCTCCTTCTCTGGATTCTCATTCTGCAGACTTCAGAAAGTATCTCCTTCTCTGGGAAATCTTTCTTGTATTCTCTTCCCTCCAAGTGCAGCCTGGATATCATGGTGTCCTGCTAAATATTTAACAACCAGCTCTCCAAAAAAGGAGGGGAAATCCCTGACTTTTAGCATCTACCAGTGCCCATAGTGTAAATATTCTCACCATGACCAATTTCAATCCATCAATAGGCTATCCCTGAGCGTGAAGTTGGGAAGAGATAGGCAAGCTGATGGGAGTCAATTGGCCACCACTGGCTGGATCAGATGCCTGCCTTTGCTGTCCCACAACAGCCCCCAATAATACAGTGTCATGCCAAGCCATATCAGAGCCTGAGGCAAAAAGAAAAACCTGTAATATTGACTCTGTCTTCATTGAAAAGTTTTATCTCTTGCTCACCCATTAGTCTTTTGCATTAATTTTGATTTTTAAAATATTTCAATGAATTATTATTTATCTTGACACTGGGCTTTAATGCCACATTAAATTTTGTTCCTGGATAAGTGCCTCACTCACCTCACCTGGATCCTAGCCCTGATGTATAACAGCCCCTATCACGCTGTAATAATTAGCATTGGTATAGCTACCTCCTCTACTGGGCTGTGATTTCTTAGGGACAGGAATTCATTTCTGTGTTCTGAGGACTTGGCACCCAGTAGGTGCTCAATAAGTACTGCCCAGTGATAGATGGACTGGTGGTTCAGTTCCTTTGCCAACAAAATGACATGCTGATGAAATACATCCTCCACCCTTGATTAGGGGCAGATTTTGAATTTCAGCTCTTCCAACTCAACAAGGATTAACCTTGCCCTTGACCCGGGTGAGCCAGCCCCTACACTGGGCATTTTCACCAGGCCCAATTTGCAGACACCACCAGCCTGCCGCTGTGATGGAAGGAAGCTGAATCTATAAAGTGGAGGCCGCACTAGGACCAAGGGTGGGAAGTCACAGAGAGGCAGCCGCTTGTCTCTGGGTGCATCCCAGGAGAATGTCGCTTGGCAGGGTCAATGGAAAGGAGATGCAAGCTGTAAATACTTCAGGATGACTTCCAGCTTGACAGTTTGATGGGTCATCTGCCATCTGAGGGCACCAGGGCTTGTTCCCATGCCTGATCCCTTCCTCAGGGACCACCAAAAAACACATCTGGAGATGCCTCCCATTGGCTTCACAGGCATCTCACCAGACTCCATTTGGGGGGTAGGAGTTAAAAGATTCTATTTCTATAACATTGGCTATGATTCCATTTTTTTAAGCATGCGATAGATGCTGTGCCCATTGCAAAGGGCTTCACGCATATTAGCTCACTGGTCACCCGCAAAACCCTCAGTTAATCTACCCATTTCACAGATGGGAATCAGAGAGTTTGACAACTTGCCCCAAGTCACAGAGCTGGTAATTGACGGAACTGAAATTCTAACCTAGAACCAACCATCTGATTGTAAGCGTCTATGATCTTCACCACACTGTGCAACAAAAGGGAATTTCTTAGACCCACTTTGCACTCTAGAGCCTGTGAAAGTCAAAAAATGGGAGTGGGAGTGAGCAGATATCGCTGCTTTTGCCCTTCTTCTGACCTGGTCTTGTCATCTGCCTCCGGCAGGCTCCCTGCTCTCCCATGCACTCACCACAGACGCCCCCGTGGCCCCTTTCCACCATCTCCAAAGGGGAGTTGCGTGTTCTTCAGCTCGAAGATACTTGTAAATCCACACTTGGAGGGGGCAGGAGAGGGGGAAGAAGCAAACAAACAGTGGGCACATCCCATGTGCCAGGCTCTACATATACATTATCCATCCTTCTCACCCCAGGACTAGAAACAGGTGCTTTCCCATCTCCATTTTCAGGGCCGGCATCATCCTCTATGGTAGCCACGAGCCACATGTGGCTATTTAAATTTAAATTCCTTAACATTATTTTTTAAAAATTAAAAATTAACTTTCTCAGTCTCACTAGCCACATTTCAAGTGTCCAACTGCCACAGGCAGCCAGTGGCTACTGTAATGAACAACACAGAAAGAGAACATTTCCATTCTCAAAGAAAGTTCTAATGGACAGCACTGCATCGAGGAAGAATGGGGACTCTGAGGATGACCTGCTCGGAGCCACACAGTGAGTTGTAAACAGAACTGGGATGGGACCCATATTTCTCGCTTCCAAAGCTTGTACTCCTAGAGCATGGAATAAATTTGCTACCACCTGGCCCCAGAACAAGGAGGATTGTTTGCCTGGGATGGTAGGTTGACTTGGGAAACCAAATAAAAGATCAGAAGACTGTGGGTGAATACCAAAGTAGAGAAAAGGAGCCAGCTGTTCTTGAGGGTTATTTTTATCCTGCCCAGATATCCTGGGGAGCTGCCCCCTCCCCTTACAGCTATTTTTATCTCAAGAGCTGGAATCAGAACTCTGTCTCCCGAGGGTGGATGGAAGGATGCACTGATACATCAAAATTCCAGCATCAGGACCTCTCTCCTGCTGGCAACCTCCAAGGCAGCTTCATATCCATTCTCTGATGCCATTCTCATACCAATTTGGGAGGCCAGCATAGTCCGTGGAGAGTGCAAGCCCCAAACAGCAGGCAAGGTAACTGAGGATTGCATGAGCGCAGGGAGCTGTTTTAACAATTTATGGTGGAGCTGGGATTTAAACCCTGGCTGAGATAGGTTTCTCCTTTCAGAGCAAGGGTAGATTTTGCATGAGGCACGTCTACTGAGTGACAGCAAACAGCCTGAATTTGTTACTGACCCCACCGCACCCCTTTCTGGACGAGTGGGCAAGTTGCTCAACATGTTACAGGGAATTCTAATCTTTTTCTACCTCCTTGATGGACTGGCTGGGAATCTGGCCAGTGGGAAGGCTTTTGGTAAACTGGAAAAACACCCAATGCTCAGAAAAGATTATTTATTATTATCATCACCATCCACATCATCACTGTAAGTCATGAAATCTATAATTGTATGCAGCCTCCATCCCTTCCCCTTCTCTGGGCCTCAGTTTCACTGCCTGAAACCTAAGCAGCCTGGCCCAGCGGATCTCCATGGGGCCTTCCTTCCAGCCTCCACTTGCCATTTCTATGATCCATTCATTCAGTCAACAAGTGTTTATTGAGCCCGAGCTGCCTGACACGGTGGGGAAATAGGCCCGGCTTCTCCAGAAGGCTCTCTGCCCAGGCTGTTTCAGCCACATACGCAAATTTCCTTGTGTTTTCAAAAGGCAAATTATGGGAAACATGTTATTCACCATAACACACTCGCCTCATCTCTTAGGGGGGGAAAAATCTCTTCAACCCCACCAAGAACTAAGCTAACAGAGGACAGAAACCCACCCTTGTTCCTTTGGGCACCTTTCCAGAAGCTCACGTCCCTGCTGAAAGAGGGGAAAGTCTATGTGGCCGTGTCTCTCAGGGGCCACGGTGGACCTCATAAACAACCTGTGTTTGTCCCAGCGCTCTCCACGCGGAGGGTCAGCCATAGCCAAGGGAAAAAAACAGCCCTCTTCTGTGCCCAGCCGTCCCCTGAGTGAGGAAAATTGTCCACAAATATTTTTATCTTCATGGTCACCAAGGCAGCTGAGAGGAAGCCTTTGATTCTCCAAGCCCCCAGACCACTCCCTTCCTCTGGGGACTGGCTGGTCAAAGCTGACCTGGGTGTCCCATCTCCCACCCCCAAATTACAGGCTGCTGCCCATGCCGCCTGCCCCCAGGAGGTGGTGGCATTAGAGGCGGGACCACACTGCACACCATGGCTGGCCTCGGGGCTGTTGGAATCGCATCTCCCAGCCAGCTGGTTTCCTGCCGGGAGCTGGGTGGTCAAGGCAAAGGAAGGGAGGACCCAGAGATGGCGTTTGGGGTAGGGAGGGGGCCCAGGGCTGGGGCAGAGAGACGCCCAAGCTTACCATCTATGTTTTGAGTTGCCTTGCCTATCATGGCTCGTGTAGAGGAGACCGGAGAACATTACTGACCCGGAAGTGGTTTATGGCAAAGCAGATGCTTGGAGGTCAAAGGACTTTCAAGATCCAAGGGAAAAACTCTGTGAAATTTCAGACTCTCTGATAGCTACCAACAGCACTGGGGTCAGGAATTTCAACCCAGGACTCCTAAAATCACTCCTCAGAGAAACCTCCGATGTCCTGTTCTTCCTTGCTGTTAACCTCCTTGTCTACCTGACGAAGACTGCTACTTGCTCAAACTTTCTAGAAGGAAAACACTGCAACGAGATATATATCAGACATGAGGACCTCCAAGGGTCATCCAAGTGCAAGGTTCTATGGTGCTGTGGTTCCTAGATCACTTAAGCCATAAGGTTTTATGCCCAAAGTACTAGACTTCTAATGCCTTTTGATGCCAGCACCAAAACTAAAATCCTGGAATCCTATCTGGCACTGACTTTGGGCTTCTATGATTCTATGCTTCTGAGGCTGACCTCTGTGATCCTTCAACTCTGTAGCCTACTTCAGGGCAGACAAGGACCTCGCACAAGGGGGCATTCATTTGCAGCAGGGATTATATGTGGAGGAGCCCCGGGGGCTGGCTGACCGCTCCTCCATCTGCGATGGGCCGCGTTCCATGGCCCAGAGGCTCCCTGAGCCCAACTGGCCTTCTGACCTTTTCCCGACCATACCCTCACTTGGCACCCACTTAATCCTGCCCTGCCCCTCCCCATCCCTGTCACCAGGTATGGGCAAGGATGCTGCAGCAGCCGGCTCCAAGCTACACCGCCGCCCCCCGCCCCAGCCCCCCCGCCGCCGCCAACCCCATACACACAGCACCTATTCCCACAGGGCAGAGAGAAAGGGAGGCAGTAAATATGTTTCCTCCGGCAGAATGTCCTCCAAGAACTCAGAATTGGAAAAACCAGAGAAGTTAGGCTTGTCCCTAGACCTAGTCCTAAGTTGTTTTCTCCTCGTTTACCTGACTGGCACCAGAATGGCCATACCTGGGTGGTCCCACCAGCCTCAGAATAGGTTCTTCCATGCCTAACCCTGTGGAAATCCCACCTGTAGGAGAGGCTCCTTCCGATGAAGACCTCTGGAATGACTGTGTTAGCTGGAGGGAAAGGGGGGCCCTTCATTCCTATTTCTTGTCCTACTCACGTAGTCAACATGCACAAAAGCCGAATTTCAGTCTACAACTCATGGCACAAGAAATGTGACCTTCCTTTACTTTCTTTGAATAAACTAAAATCCAACCTCCAGTTCCTGCATCTCCACGCTGGCAGGAAATTCGGTGCTGGTCATTACTAAGCCTCCCTTACATCCCCCATCCTGGTTCTATCCATGCAAAGGTCCTGGGGTCGTATGGAGAACAACATACTCTGGGAGGTCTTTCTGTCCTCCTGCTTCCATCTTTGGCCACTTGGCCATCATCGCCTGCGCCAGATGGCTCTGGACCCAGTAGCATATGTTGGATATAGGAAGCTGGGACACCAGTGTGTTGGGTCCAGCCTCCTTGTGGGCACCATGGATCATCCGTTTAGGGGCATTATCTGTTTCCCACCAACCTGAGGACCTGCCAACACTAGCTGTCACCCCCTTCTTGCCTTCAAAGGCACTCACTTCTTCCCTTTCCCTGGGACCCAGAGCCTCGTCTCCTCACTGAGATCACACAAGGCTCAACATCAAGCAGCTTCTGCTTTCAGCTCTTCCAAATCCCCCGTGACCAGGACATCTTGAGGGATGAAGGAAGAAGCACGTCAACCTTAACACAAATTAACACAAATTCGTACCTCACCAGCTCATCGCCCCACACGTTTCTTCTCATGCGATCTTGGAAGATGCATTGGACCAGTTGCCTGGCTCCTCACTAACACAAGACAAGAGTAGAACCCTGGGGGACTGGGGCATGTCATAGGTATGGTCTGTGGGGTCAGCGGGGAGGGGAGCACTGAGCCCTGGAGTCCTTTGGGAAAGTAAAACTGGCGGTGACAATGTTGGGAGGCAGGGAGGAATTTGGAAAGGAGATGGACATTTGGGGGGCCTGATTGCCTCAGTGTCCCCATGATCCTGCCCATGGCCCTGGGAAGGGTCCTGCAAACTGCTAGGGAGAGAGAACAGCCACACCTGGTGCGGAGGCACCCGGCGCCCATGCTAAAAGGACTGGGCTTGGAGACTGGAGCCCTGCCTTCGGGCCCTGGACGTGCCACGGCTCGCTGTGACACCTTGACCGAGTCCATTTCCCTGCCCCTCACCCCCAGGTCCTGGCTCTCCATTGGGCTTTCCCTCCTGGAGGGCCAGGTCCCCATTGCCTGGGGGTCTAGCATTGCACTTGTGTTTGGTCTCCATTGAGCCCCTCCCCCCATCTTGAGTAGAGCAGGCCAAGGGCTTCTGTCTAAGGCGAATCTGGTCTGGAATCTCAGCTTAAGGATGGCAGGGGCTGCGGGGAAGCACAAGCCCATCAGATGTGGCTGCATCTCAGTATACAATGGAATATTACTCAGCCATATAAAGGAAGGAACTTTTGCCATTTGTGACAACATGAATGAACTTGAGGGCATCAGGCTGAGTGATGTAAGTTGGACAGAGAAAGACAGACACTGTGTGATCTTACTTAAATGTGGACTCCAAAAAAAAAAAAAAAGAAGAAGAACTCACAGAAACAGAGAACAGATTGGTGGTTGCTAGAGGCTGGGGGTAGGGAGTGGGGAAAATGGATGAAGGTGGTCAAAAGGTACAAACTTCCAGCTATAAGATGAACAAATTCTGGGGAGGTAGTGTCCAGCAGGGTGGCTGCTGTTGGGAATATGCAGCCCCCCCCATACACACACACATGAACCCACACGCACACACATGCACACGTAGCCCGGCCCTCTGGTGGGGCAGGGAGGACTGCCTGGCACAGGCGGCCCCTGAGGAGACAAAGCGGCAGAGCCTGGAAGCCCACAGGCAGCAAGACCCCCGCAGTCCTGCCTGTCACACCTGCGCAGCCCTATCTCTAGTCCCTGCCTGCACCCCAGCCACACAGGATCAGGCCCGGCTGTGGGCAGAAACGGGCGAGAAAGGAGAGGAAGAGGCATAGAGACTGAGAGATGGAGGTAGAAAAAAACAGAGATGAAATTCGAGAGAGACAAACGGAAGGAAAAGTGGAAACAGAAAGAGAGGTGGAGAGAAAGAAGACATACAGAGAGAAAACAAGACATACAAAAAAGAGAGAGAGATGGAGAAAGAGAGAAAAAGAACAAGACAGGGGGCCCTGAGAGAAGAAGGATACTTGTACGTATTGAAGGGAGAAGAGACAGATCACAAGAGGAGAGCCAGTGGGGGTCAGAGACACTGAGATTCAGGCAGGGAGGCTACAGGGGAAATGGTGAGAGATGGGCCAAAGGGAGAGAGGAGGACACACACACACACACACACACACACACACAGTCACAGTGAAACAGTCACACACACCAGGGACAGGCCAGCAGAGGAGCTGGAAGACACTGGGATTAAACCTCTAGTCAGGAGGACCCTTCACACGCAGCCAGAGCCTCGGCGACTCCCAGCCGCCCCTGGGAAGTCCCCAGATGCTGCAGATCACCTCACTAGATCGCTGCTCCCCTGCACCTGCTGTGCGCCCATCTCAAAGGAGTGAAAGCCTGGGGGCTGCTCTGGTGGAAGCCGGGGTCTGATAAGCGGGCACAAGAGCCTGCCTGTGGCTCTGCTGCGTGATGTGCGCTGCAGGGCAGGCCGCCTCGCTCCTTCCTTCCACTTCCCACGCTGCTACCCGCAGCTGCCCTCGCTTTCTTCCAGGTTTTATGAATAAACCACACACATGGTTCTCTTTCTCTCAGGCTTGTTTCTAGGGAATCTGGCCAAAGACACTCACCTGTCCACTTCAACGTCTGCTGAAAATAGGGGTAACCAGACTTACTCCCCAGGGCTGCTCTGAGAATGAAATGAAAGGTGATATGCAAATCACTTGTTATAGGGCCTGCGGGCATTGATACACGATTCTTGTCATCTCTATCATCATCATCGCCGTAATCATCATGATCGTCAGCATCATTGCTACCATCACCATCGTTGTCATCATCACCTCCATGATCATGATCACCGGTATCGTCATTGTGGTCCCCACTGTCATCACCGCCATCACCGCCATGGAGGGGAGTGGGGAAGTGGGGAGACAGAGGCCATGCAGGTCCTTCTTCTCCTCAGTGCTCTGTCTCTAGGACAGGGTCTACCATGAGCTTCAGGCCCATCTATCCAACTTCCTGTAGGTCCTCCCCAGTTGTCCCGTGAGCACCTCAAACTCCACCTGTCCAGCCCTTACTGGTGTGGCTCAATTGGTTGGGCATCATCCCACAAAGCAAAAGGTCGCTGGTTCGATTCCTGGTCAGGGCACACGCCTCGCTTTCAAGTTCGGTCCTGCATCAGGATGCATACAAGAGGCGGCAGATTGATGTTTTTCTCTCACGTCAATATTCCTTTTCCTCTCTCCCTCCCTTCCCCTCTCTCTAAAAATAAATAAAGTTTAAAAAAAAAGAACCCTCCACCGGTCCAAAACTAAACTGTGGCCCCCCAGTACGCCATCTTGTTCCCCCACCAGTGCTCCCCTCCCACCTGTTGCTCCTAAGAATGATAAACACTTTGTCACTTATTGACAGAGCCTGGAGTAGTGGGGATACTCAGAACAGGTTTGCTGAAAGGATAAATGAATGAATGAACAGGCAACAACAACAAGAAGGAAGGACATAACTCACCTAAGAACACACCAAGCATGGTGTGAACAAACTGAGATACAGGGCTCCTCTCTCACGGTCTCCCACAGACAGAGCAGGCAGCAGGAGCTGCTGGGGGCCAGCCTGAAGGAGTGCCTGCCCCCATCCCCGGCCCTTCGAGTCTCCGGGAGCAGCACCTTCCTGCCAACGCCCAACCCCCCCAAAATTATGGAAATAGTGGGCAGCCCCAGCAGAGGCCCAAAGACACTCCTGGGCTCCCCTAGGAAGCTGGCGACAGGATGCGGGGAGCTTCCAGCCACCTCCCAGTAACCTGTCCAGGCGCTGGACATGCAGGTAGATGCCCTGCAGGAGGGAGGCATCTCCTTTTGTTCTGCTGAAGTCCACCTCACTGGGGTCCAGGGACCGGGGATGGCCGGGCCACTTCCCATCGCCCAGATGGGAAGGTGGAGGCACAGGGGCTTGCCCGAGGTCGCCCGTGGATGGACACAGCGCTTTGCTCATCCTATCTTCTGAAGACAGAAATAACAGTCACTTTGATAGCTGCTATTCGTTCGGCCCTTTCTCTACCCCAAGCACCATGCTGGGTGCTCTGGCCATGGATCAATTCCTAGGTGTAGGTCTTATTTCCCCCTTTTAAATATTGGGACAACAGGACCTAAAAAGGCTGAGCAGCTCATTCAAGGTCCCACAGATTCAAGTTCAGGCTCGCAGGCTGCGGAGTCCTGGCTGCTTGCAGAGTTCAGCTGTGCCTCACCCTTCGATCCCTGTGGGTCTGCCCCTTGCCGTGGGGACCTGGACACAGGCACCCAGCATGGGTGCAAAGGCTCTCCCTCCACGGCCTTCACCCACCGGCCCTCAAAGCCCCTTTCATGGGCCTGCTCCACACCCCACTGGGGAGGCCAGACAAGACCGCTAGTGTTGGGATTATTTTTCTATTTCCAGATGGATCTGTTTGCTGGCTCCATCCAGGGCCTCCCATCACTGCGTGGGGGCCAGGGGCCCAGCGCCAGGTTAATATTAGGAGGCAGCAGGAAAAAAATGCAGCCCAGCGCAGCTCCTCACAGAGTTCTGGGCTGGCCTACCAGGGCAGCTTCTGAGGGATAGTCCCTGGGCATTTAAAGGAGCCTGGCAGCCAAGCAGGCCACAGGGAAGAAAGGATATTTTTTGTTTTCTTTAAAAATTTTCAAGGAAGTTCTTGAGTGTGTCATTTTGGTCTGGGGGCCAGCATGGAGTTCCCAGGTGACCTGCAGCGCTGAGCTGAGCTCTAATCACACTGAGCTGAGGACGGTATTTTAAAATTCAAGTAGGCAGTCATTTATTTAGCCAGCATTTCCCGAGCACCTCCTATTGTCAGGTGATGTACTGCACCGAGAGGAGACAAAGGTTTTTGCCCTGGTGGAGCCCTGGGTCTAGCAAGGAGATGGCTGTTAGGTAACTGTGCATGTGCGTGACACTTAGTACAATGACAAAGTGCTATGGAAAAGGGGGCCCAGATTCAGACAATAGCAGACTCAGGCTTTCTTTTTTTAAAACCACCCAATCTAAATGCCTCATTTTAGAAGAAGAATAGTCCCAGAGTGGGACCAGGAAGGGTACCAAAGCCAGAGCTGTACCTATCCATTTGGTCTGGGCCATGGCAGAACAGTATGGACAATGGTGGAATTCCGGCAGCCTTGCCCTTGACCTTGGGGGAATATGTAGATAAGATCGAGGTATAGGGGATTCACTGATCACCATTAATCAAAGCCAAGGATCTGAGCAAGTTGTCTCCAAAGCTCATTAAATCTGCCTGTTAATGGAAACACAACTCAGTTACTCTTACGAAAAATCCAACCCAGCCGGAGGAGGGAAAGGGCCCATCCCCTTCTTGGTCTCCATGCCCAGGAACAAAATCAACAGATGTGACAAACCAGGGTGCGTCTAGGTGGGACGCTGGGACAAGGAGACACAGGAGGTCCTCTGAGGCCCAGGCAACGTACAGGGAACATGATTTGAAGCAGAGTCCTCTCAGTGGGAGACAGCTGCTGAAGGGCTGTCCTGTGTAAGACAGTCCGTGTGGCCTGGGTGGCCTCAGTGGGCAGCTCCAGAGGGAGCGTTCAGCCCACACTGAAAAGGAATTTGTTGAGGTTCAAACTGTGGACCAGGGGAGAATGGGAGGTGGTTAACAACGAGTCCTGGGACAGAGGGGCCGGGGCCAGGGAAGGGGCAGTGCAAGCAGAAATCAGTGACTCCTTGGCAGAGGCCTGAGGGGAAACTTCTGGCCCAGTCAGGGGATTGGATCAGAATCCAAGGCCAAATGAGGTCTAAGATGTTGTCACACTCAGAATCCTGGCACGAGGCAGCACACGCCAAAGGGGTCAACTGAGAGATCATTGAATGCTCCAGGCAAAAAGACCAAATAGCTTATCAATAATAATACCACCACTACTGATAATGAATTAAAAAAACAACAACAAAGATTGGAATGGAAGTTCTCAGTGGAAATATTCAAAGCAAGGCTTCCACAGGCAAGCGGGCAGGGTTATGGGAAGCAGCCCGGGCGGGTGAAGCAAGCACCCTAGGGCTGGCGGCCACGAGGAGCCCTTGTCATCCCTGCTTGAAGGGACAAAGGGAGGGAACAAGCTGGTGGAGCCAGGAGGGAGCTGTGGCCTCAGGAAAACATGCATCGCCAGAGCTAGGGAAGGGCAGGGAGGCAGCAGACACCGCAGCCTCTCTCCTCTCCTGCCCTCCAGCGATCTGGTGCCTCCCACACACCAAACCCGTCCAAAAGCTGGGGGCAAGGAAGCCAAGGTGAGGCCGTCCGGCCTCCAGAGGTGAGCCTCCCGGGGCACAGACGAGGAAAGGCGAGAGTAGATCTGGGGACCCAAGAGGGAGAGAAGGGTGAGAGAAGATGTGTTGTGATTGGTTGTCCAAATATGTCCACCTTTGAAAAAAAATGCCCAGGGTGGTAAGGCATGCAGTTTCCGCTTGGCCACAGCCTCAGCGCCTCCAGCTGCCTTACTGGCCCCCTTTGTGCCTGTGTTCCCAGCTGGCCTCTGTGGTTATTCCAGTTTGTGACCCCAGGAAGGTAAACTCAAAGGTCACTTTCAAGCCTCCTCTGACTTTGTGACTCTCAGAACCTTAGATGAAAACAACAGGGCCACATGTCCAACAGGTACTGAGCCCCTGCTCTGTGCTGGGGCCCAGCTGGGGTCCTGGGGGCCCCGTGGTGGTCAAGACAGGCCTGTTTTTAACCTCAGGGGGATTACCGTCCGAGGGGGGAGACATGAATTGATTTGATGAGCAAATACCTAGTAAGTAGGCATTGATTCCTCCAACCTTACATTCCAGGTGAGGGAGACAGGAAATCAGCAAGGAAGCCCATGAATGTATGATAAAATTTTATAAGTACCGTGAAGGGAAAAAAAAGCCACTGAGTGGCCTGAATATGATGAGAAAGATGTTAAAGTGATCAGCTGCTGTCTAAAAGATACCAGCAAGCTTAGAGGCACAACCCAGCCAGCTTTTTTAATGCTTATGGGTTCTGTGGGTCAGAAATTTGGACCAACCATGGCAGGGAGGACATATCTCAGCCTCACGAAGTCTGGAGCCTCAGCTGGGAGGACTTAAATGGCTGTAGGTAACTTGAACAGCAAGGAGCCGGAATCATCTGGAAGGATCTTCATTTACACGTGGTAGGTAGAATAATGCCCCCAGGTGTCCACATTTGAACCCCCAGAGCCTGTGAGTATCCTATTTTTCATGGTAAAAAGGATTTTCTGATGTGATCGAAGATGTTGAGGTAGGGATATTATCCTGGACTATCTATTTGGGACAATGTAACCATGAGAGTCTTTGTACGGGAAAGAGGGAGGCAGGGAAGTCAGAGAAGGAGATGCGGCGATGGGAGCAGGGGTCACGATCGGAGAGGGATGAGGAGGTGCTGCTCTGATGACTCTGAAGACAGCGAACGGGGCCAGGAGCCAGGGAACGCAGATGGGCTCTCGAGGCTGGAAAAGGCAAGGAAATGGATTCTCCCCAGGAGCCTCCTGGAGAACGGCAGCCCGGCCTGCGTTAGCCCGTTTGACACATTTTGGACTTGACCTCCAGGAATGCGGGAGGATAAACCTGTGTTGTTTTCAGCCACCGGCTCTGTGGTAATTTGTTACGCAGCGTGAGGAAACTCTTGGTGCCTTGGCTGAGATAACAGAAACCTGAGCTCAGCCAGGACAGCTGGCCAGAGCACCCCCCTATGATCTAACGACGTGGCTGGAGCTCCTCACAGCATAGGACCCTCAGAGTAGTTGGACTTCCTATGGCAGTTCAGGGTTCCTGAACAAGTATTCCAGCAAAAATGGTAGAAGCGTCATGGCCTTTTACAACCTGGCCACAGAAGTCCCATGGTACACGATGGCTCAAAGCAGTCACAAACCCACCCAGATTCAAAGGGAGGGACAGAGACCCCACCTCCTGCCAGGGGAGGGTCAGAAAACTGGCAGCTGTGTTACTGAATCGCCAGAAGGCTAGTTTCGGCAGGGCAGCCAGGGAAGGCCCCTCTGAGCAGGTAACATTTAAAGAGAGCCCGGCTGAGGCGAGGGAGGGGACAGAGCAGAGAGTTTCAGGGGAGGGAACAGAAGCGCAAAACCCAGAGGTGAGAATGAGGCAGGCAGCTACCCAGGCGATTCCAGTCCGTGTGACAAGTGCTCCACAGAGGCTCAAAGGACTGTGGGAACCCAGCTAGGAAGCTGCACCCAGGCTGACAAGGTTCCAGAAGGAAGGGATGAGTGAGCAGAGGGCTAACGATTGGAGCCAAGATGGCCCACTTTGGAGAACGTGGCACCCTTCTCATTTATTCCCTACCCGCCAGAGGAATGAGGGCTGGACCGTGCCCTTCTCACTCTGGCCCCACTGCGTCCTGGGATCCCCTTCCCTCCCCGCCACAGGACCAAGCAGATCTTGGTTAAGGCCTCTGCTTTCTGGGTCTCAGGTCAGCTTTCTTTTTGTGACCCCTGTGGCCCACCCTCTTCTGGCAAACATCCTTTCACAGGCTTCACTAGATAAAGTCTTACCTTATTAACTGAGGGCTGACAACTGCACTTTCTCACTGCGGTAAAGTGAGCCAGTGGGAACAGAGGGAGGCAGTGTGCGCGCAGGGCGCAGGCCTCTGGAGCTGGAGCCCGGAACCCTCCAGGCCTGCCCAGCCCCCCACCTTTCTGGGCCCAATCAAAGCTTTCTTCCCTCTGCAGAAGCAGCCGGGGAAGTGGGAGGAGGCCCCAGGAGAAAGCAGGGAAAAACTTTCCTCTGGTCCCTGGGGGCAGCACAGGGATTCCCGGATTCCAGCCCCAGCACGGGACTTGGCATTTAGAAGATGCTCAATAAATATTCCTGGAATAAAGGGGAGAGAGAAGAAATGGAGAGGGTGGGGGAGCTGGAGGGAAGAAAGGGAGAGAGAGAGGAAGCGAGAAAGAGAGAGGAAGGAAGGATGGAAGAAAGTAGGGTTTTTTTCTCTGACACACAACAAAGATAATTAAAAACACAGGTTCCTGTTTCTATAGTCTTGGGTTCAAACCTTGGTTCAGCCTGTTACTCATTTACTGCAAGTCATTTTTACCTTTCTGAGCCTCAGTTTCCTCATCCATAAAACAGGATAATCACGCCAACCTCAAAGAATTACTGAGTCAATGAAGCAGCATGGTCTCCCAAAGGGGCCGACGGAGATGACCGTGATGATGTCAGTGACGGTCATGAAGACGACGGCGGACAACGTGCCTCAGCCTGCAGCACGTGCCAGGCACAGTTCTGAGACCACTCGGAAAAATCAACGTTTTTCATCTTCACAACAACTCAAGGAAACTGAGCCACAGAGAGGTTAAGGAACTTGCCCAAGGCCACACAGTTGATAAGCCTTAGAGCATGAATTCTAGCCCAGGCAATGTGGCGCCTAGCTGGCACGCAAGCCGCACACTTCAGAGCCCAGCACATAGTAGGAGCTCCTTTAAGGGGCAAGTTCTCTGCTCACTCGGTAACTCTCTTCTCTCCACTGGGCGACAAGCACCTCAAGGGCAGGGGCTGCTGGTTCTTGCCTCTGGGTTCCTAGCGCTGGGCTGGGCCCCTAGGACTGTTGCCTGGATGGGTGTGGCCCAACAAAAGTGTCCCTTTTGTCATGTCCTTTAATGGGATAAAGGTGCTCTGAGGTCAGGCTGCCTGGAGTTGAATCCTGGCACCACCATTTACTGGCCCTGAGCCTTAGTTTCCCTAACTGTCACAAGAGAGAACAGTGTCCATGTCACATGGTCTCCTGCCTGAGGTCAGGTTGTACAACGCCAAGCAGAGTAGTAGGTGAGAGAGCTCAGTGCACGTTCACTGCCATTATCAGCATTATAATGTTTATTGTGCTTCCATACTCTAGCCAGGCCTCCCCTTAAGGCCCTGGCGTTACGGGGACCAGGCCACCCTCCCGGGCAAAGAACAGTTAACCAGACTCTTTCTAGTGACAGGTAACTTAACTCCCATCTCAGATGCAGCAGCGGAGGCCAACGCAGAGGTGAGGCCGGAATTCGAGATCGGCCCTGGGCCGCGTGCTCCTGAGCAAAATGGCCAGAGCTCTCACCCCAACTCTTTTCTTCTCCTGCCTTCCAGAACGGTGGTCATAGATATGGTGAAACAAGATCAGCCGCAAGTGGGGCTACGGTTGGGAGGGTGTTGGGAGCGGGCAGGTTGAGTGGGTGTAACACAACCCTCTCGATGTGCCTCCCAGACAACACTGAATGTGCCCTTTGACTTCCCCAGAGGCCCAGAGAGGTTAAGGTTTTGGCCCAGTATCACACAGCTTATCTGCAAGCCAGTTGGGACTTTCTGATCCTGGAAGCCCCTAATTATAAAACTCTGTGACACCTGCACCCCCAGCTCAGCCCAAGGTCACTTCTTGGGGAATGGGGGGCAATGATGAGGGTCCTTGGAACTTTTCACATGAGTCTTGGACAGGGAGCCAGGCCAAAGCCTTCCAGTGTGGGGAGGGGGTGAGCCTCGGGCAGCAGGATCGGGTACCAGGCCCTGCTGCTTGGCTCCCTTGGGAGGATCAGTTGCTTGGAGGAGGGGAGGAAGGCCAGGATGCCAGGGATGGAAGGCACTGGAGAGCCATTCCTCTAGCATAGGCTGAGGGCGCTCCTAGCCTCATCTGCTTTCCTCTCTGTGCCTGCTTCCCTCTGGCCCTCTCTGTCTTGTCATCTCTATTTCTCTGCCTCTCCCCGTCTCTTTCTGTTTTCCTCTCTCTGTGGTCCCCTTTGTCTCCATATCCTGGTCTCCCTGTTTCCTCTCCCTGCCTTTGTTTCTCTCCAATCTCTCCTTAGGAATCTCTTTCTGACTCGGCATTTCTGTCTGTCCACATCTGTCTTCCCCTCCCCATTTCTCCCTTGTTTCTGCCTTGCCTCCTCCCTCCTGCTCTGTCTCCTACTCTCTCTCCCTTCTGTCCTATTATTCCACTCACCTGGAAGGAGATAACGGATCTGGGGCGGGAGAGTGACGCAGCAGGCTCGAGAGGTCAGCCAAGAGGCCTGGAGGAGGGGAGGGCCGGGCGGAGGGCCAGAGGCCACTGCAAAGGTCCCGGCAGGAGATGGCAGGTTCTGGGCCCCCGTGAAGGCTACGAGGTGGAGAGGAGGCGTGGCTGTGGGAAAGACTACAGAGGAGGGAGCCCCCAAGATGCCGCAGACTTGGGAGAAGGGCCAACATCTGGGGAGACGTTCAGGAGGAAGAGGAGGACGGGACTTCAGCATGAGCATGTCAAAGGGATCAGTTAGGCTGAGCCACAGGTCTGATGGGGAGGAGTGGACTGAGTGGGGCCAGAACGAGCAGATGCTGAGGCCTGGAGTCTAGGCTGGTACCAATGTGGGCAACGTGGGGAGAGCCTTGAATGCTGACCAAGAGCCTGGCCTTCAGTCCAAGGGACGGTGGCTTTTTCTGTGAGTCTGATGAAACTCCAGAATTCTCCCTTGACAAATGTCTATGCCCAATGTTTGGCACCCACATCCAAGATTCTGGGACCCTCTAAAGCTCTTTCGTGAGCCACAGATGCCTCAGGATATGAAGCTGGTTCCAGACCCCGGGGAGCCATCAAGGGTTTTTGAGCTGAGGAGATGGCACACCTGGAGCTGCCCTCCAGGAAGGTGAATCTGGAGAGGCGTGGCATTCATTGCTGGGCAGAGGAAGACCTCTAGCAGCCTGGCCCATCCGACCTGGGGCCCCTCAGAGTGCCCCTGCTTCCTAGAGACCTGCAAGGCTCCAGAAATGCAGAGGAGTGGCTGTAGCCCAGGATGCCCGGCTCAGAGGGAGGGGCACGGGCCCTCTTCCTGATGCCGCAAAGGACACTCATTGGTCCTGAGCTCCTGGGCCTGGCCCGAGAGGCCTGGGGCCTTCACAGCCTTGTGGATGATCAGCCTGCAGGCCTGAGACAGTAGCCCCAGCCTGACAGGTCCAGCCCAGGCTGCTTCCTCCTTCCCACCCACCCACTGACCCACCTCCAGTCCTGTGTGCCCTGTGCCGAGGGTCTACCTCCTCGGACCATGTCCTTTAGGCGGGGAGCAGCCCCAGCGCGGGGGCTGCCCTCGCCCTGAGAGCTGGGCCAGCCTGCAGTCTGCTGCAGGAGGCTCAGTCCTCTGGTGCAGTGCCATTGTGCAGGCGGAAACCGGGGTCCTGGAGGGTGGCGAGACTCCCCCGTAGTTCTCCAGCGAGTGGTGCCTCGGACAGCCACCAGGCGTGCAGCCCTGAGGCCCTTGTGCTTAAAGGGTGGTCCTCCAGCTCCTGCATCCGACCCTCTCCCCTAAAATGCCTGGGTCCTCTCCCAGTCACACCTTCCACTCGGGCCGCCCTAGCCAGGTGGAGCAGGACTCGCCGCCATGTAGCACTTAGCATGTATGAAGTGCCTACTGCGCGTGCCAGTCCCTTGATATCATGCAGCCCTCCCAGTGGCCCACCCTGGAGGTGATAATGTTACCTGCTGTGTAGATGGGGCAGCTGAGGCTCAGAGGGGTGACGTAACTTGCCAGCAATCGCCCTGCTAGTAACTGACAGGGCCAAGGGGAGGGCCCAGGTGTGCCCAGTTGCAAAGTCCGGGCCTTTCTCCTGTACCTCGTCCCTGTCTCTGCCTGTCCTACAAAAGGGGCCTCAAATGGGCTTGCGCAGTAGCTTGGGAGACCCAAGAATCTGTCCCCAAATCCAGACATTCAGGCACCCACCTGGCTTCCAGAAGACTAGCTAGGGGTCAGCTGTAGCAGCCAGGGGGGCCCTCAGCTTCTCCCTTTCCTTTAACAGAAGAACCACAAGGGAGCGTCAGAGGTCCACGAACCTGGTCTCCAGGGTTCTAGCTCTGCCGCTGACTTGCTGTGTGACTGTAGCCTCATCAACTGCCCCCTCTGGCTGTGCCTCTGTCTCCCCCTCTCAGCCTGCAGGAGCTGGGCTCCTGCCTCCCTGAGAGCTGTGCCAGCCGAGTGCCTGCAATTCCTTGGCTGAAGGGAGATGTCTCTGGGCAGACGCTTTGCCAAGCTAAGGGTTTGGCATGCCATCTTTGCCTGCTCTGTTCGAGGGTGACTGTCTTATTCCAACAAGGAGCCACCCCCAGGGTGGCCCACTCCAAACCCCAGTGACTCACTTACGGAGTGAGGGGCAGGCGGGCGGGAGCTGTCTCTGTGGCTCTTGGCGTCCGATGGAGCCCACGGGCCCACGAGCCCACGCTGGGCGGGAACTTGTGTCAACCACTGGCTCCTATAAATCGCAGGGCTAGGACAAGGTGGGACAGTCAGCGGCGCTCAGGGAGAAAGCACAGCCTGTGTGCTCTGGGGAGGTGACCTGGGGGGACCCTGGACCACTCCTCAGGGGCGTTAATGAGCACTCCATCTGGTGCCATCCTCAACCACCAGCTGACGCTGACACAGCATTTCAGAGGGCAGAGAGAGAGCGAGAGCGTGGGTTCCAAGGCTAGCAAAAGCTCAGTTTTTCCGATCCGGAAAAAGCCGTTCAAAGAAGGGAAAATTGAGGATGAGGAGCCGAAGATTGCCTGATTTCTGTGGCCTTCGTTTGTGACTTGAAAGGCTCACAGAAGACTATCTCCCTTGATGTCTAACTGGGGAGGCCCAGGCCCCAAGGGGGCTGGGCTCTGTGGGGCTAGCAGGGCTAGAATAGAAATGTGGCCTTTCATTTCCCAGCCCAAAGCTCTGACCGCTTTGCCATCCTGCCTCCCTCAGCCAGGGGCCAGCTCTGCCTTTGGCCGACTGGAACATGTGCCCTCACTCTTTGACCCTGATTTGGACTCAGGACTGTCACGTCTCTGTGACCGCAGCATCACAGATACTTTTATTAGTGGCATCCCTGGCAGAGCACCCAGAGTCCTGCCTTCAGAGGGTTTATTATCCTCTTTAGGAGACGGGAAGGAGCTGAGATATGAAATCAGAAAACTAATAGCAACTGATGCTTACTTGGTACTTAATATTATGAACCAGACACAGTCCTGTTCTAAGGGCTTTTCGTGTATTAACTTACTTCATCCTCACAACAACCTATAAAATAGTGTCACCCCTGTTTTATAGATGAGGAAGCTGAGACCCTGAGGTTAAGTAGCTTCCCCTCAATCACACAACTGGAAAATTGTGTAGAAAGGCAGCCTGGTGTTTGAGTCCATAACCCTTGTGTGGCAAGTGGTAGTACCTCCTCTCTGCCAGGTGCCGTGCTCAGTACCGGGAGCCCCGCGATGGAAAGGATAGACAAGAAGGCTGCCCTCAAGAAACTTGTTTATTCTCTCTTCATTCACTCATCCATTCATTCCCCCTTTCATCCATCCATCCATCTATCATCCATCTATCCATCCGTCACCCATTCATCAACCATCCATCCATTCATCATCCATCATCTATCCATCATCCACCCATCCATCTATCCATCATCCGTCCACTCATCCATCCATCATCCATCCATCCATCTATCCATCATCCATTTGTGTCTGGTTTTACTCACTGTTGTATCCCCCATGCTCAACATAGTGCCTGGCACATAGCAAGCCCTGAACCAATATTTGCTGAAGAAATGAAAAAGGGGAGAGAGAGTTGGGCCCTGCCCAGCAGCTCTGCATCTGAATCCCTTACCCTCTCCCAGTCTCGGAGCATTGGGGAGTGAACACTGCCCTGCTCACCCCACAGGTTTCTTGGGAAGTTCTGATGGTGAGGAGGCAAATGCTTTGCAAACTGTAAAGGGCTGGGAAGACATAGTCAGCGCTGGGCTGCTGAGCTGCTGCGTAGGCGCCGAGGCCTGCAGAGCTGTGTCTCTCTCAGGTCTGGCTGGTGCGACCTGTCAGACACTTCCCCTTGGCCTGCCAAGAGGCCCAGAAAGGAAAGGAAATTGACATTTAATGAGCATCCACGATGTGCCAGGACCTTCACACACTTTAACCCTCTCTTCCCTTTTCTTGTGCAGATCAAACAATGGGAGCCCAGAGAGGTCCACCTATTGCCCAAGGTCACACAGCCAGTGAGGAGCAGAGCCCAGCTGAACCCTGGCCTGTGAGCCCAAAGCCTGTGGTGTGACAATAGCCTGCATCACCTCCCTGAAAGGGCTGCTGCTGACTGCCTGCTTTCCAAATCTCCTTAAGTCTCCACTGTTCAAGGTTACACAGCAAGCTCCTGGCAGAAGTTTTTAAAAAGTGTTTCCATTTAGTTTTTGCATTGATTATTTCCTTTTTGCTTTATAGGAATTTCCCCCCTTTTATTTGCAAAGAAAAGCCAATATAAATGTTCTCCCCACACACAGGTTAACCCTTATCTGACAGGCGGATTCTGAGTAGCCATTCGGGGAGGAGATGGCAGGTCAGCTTCCTGTCCCAGCTTCCTGCAGGGCCTTTTCGGGGACCCTCGCGACAGTTCACACGCTGGCATGGGTGTGCTGCCTAATGTCATCCGTGGCAGAAGCCCCTGACTCCCGATTACCAGCTCCTTGTGACCCTCAGCACAAGGCAGCCTTCTAGGACCCAAGTGGAAACCACCCTTTGAAACTTAGAGCCCAGGGAGCAGGCTTCCTGGAGACACTGCCCCGTGCCACAGGCTGGGACAGAAAAAGAAATGCCCATAGCCACTGTTGCTGGCCACCCACTGAGAGCCTGGCACAGCGCTGGGCACCTCACCAACCTCCTCTCACCGAGTTTTCTAATGGGAGGGGCGGGTCTCGATGACCCCATTTTACAATGAAAGCTGAGGAAAGCTGAGGAAAGCTGAGGCTTGGAGAGGCAAAGTCACCTATACAAAGACACCGAGCTGGCCAGGGACAAATGGGATTAAGACAGGACCCTTGCTTCTAAGTTGCTTTAAGTCCAGGGCTAAAAATCAGACATTGTGCACATGAAATGACAAAGCACGTCCTCTGTGCCAGGCACCATCCTCAGCCCAGGGGGCCCGACCCAACCAGAAAATGGTAGAAGCAAGCCCCAATTCTGCTAAAGGCTTGCTGAGTGGCCTTGATTTGGCTACTCCCCTTCCGTGATCCCAGAATTTGCCCTGTGTGAAATGAGTGGGTTGAATGTCTCGTCTTTTCTGCTCCTTCCCATGTCTTGTTTGGGTAACAATTTGTAAAGCAGAACATAGGGGGCGAGAGAAGATGGCTGAGGTTTCTGGAACAGCAGTGCACTATGGCTGAGAGTTACTAAGAAATCCTTGCCCTGCCACCTAGGGTCGCCATTACCAGTACCCCAAGGGGCAAGATTCATGGAGGAGTTCAGGTACACAAGGGCTGAGCCGCCCCGCCCCGCAACCTCGTCCCACCCCTGACCCCCACCCCCTGCCGGGGGTCGGGGGCAGGGGGCGCTGCAGAGAGCAGTTGTAAGACAGGGGCCAGACACCAAGGCGGGGAAGGGATGGTACCAGAGCTTCCCCGTCAGTGCACAGGACTCTCTGAGACCCCTCTAAATGGGCTCCTCCACCAGCCCTTGTCCCTGGGCCCTCACCCCAAGACCCAGCACCCAGCGCCCCCAGCGCCCCCAGCCCCAGCCCCACAGCAGAGGCTCCGGCTGCAGTTGGCTCCCGCGCCAGCAGGCCGGCCATTTAAGGCTCCACCTCACCCCTTTAAATTCTATTTTTTCAAACCACATTCTTGAACTTGGCAGATAACGTGGCAGCCCGACAAGAGCCCTATTTACTCGGAGAGCCGTGAATGGGCCCTTTATAACAAGCTTCATTAATATTTCTACCTATTGGCCAGCTCTCCGTTTCCTCCCCCTATACAAACAGATTCTCCACACAGAAAGACTTTTCAAATGCTCTTGTTGACTTTCCCCAAACAGGGAGAGCAGCCGGGACGGCCAGGGTGTGTGAGTGTGTGTGCAGAGGAGGGGGTGGCCGTGGGCTCACGCCTGCCCGGCCTGGTGCAGGAAGGAAAGAGGCCCGCTATTCACGGGCAGGGGCGGGCAGCCTGGGTGAGCTCAGGTATGCCGCCTCACAAAGGCACACTGAGCCCGGCCTGCACTCTGAATTCCAGAGTCCTGGCGCGAGGAGTCGGGCGGTCCCTTCTCAGCCCCTGCTGCCTGGCCAGGTGACCCTGAGCAAGTCCCTTACTCACTCGGGGGCCTCACTGTCCTCCTCCACCAGTTGGGTCGATAACCTGCTCCTCAAATTGTGGTTGGTCCACGCACCAGCAGAAGCAGCAGCATCGCCCAAGAGCTTGTGCCATATGCAGCCTCTCTGTCCAGATTCGCGTTACCTGAATCTGTGTTGTAAGATCTCGCGTGGTGTGTGCACTTGGTAAGATTTTAGAAGCCTCAGATCTATAGCGCATGCCCTTCCACTGAAACCAGGGCTCTCCTGCGGCTCAAAGGCCATCACAGACCTTCAACATCACCGAGAAGGCAGACGCTAAGGCCACTTGGCTCTCTACTTTGTGACCACAAGCCTGGCCCATAGTTGAGGCTCAGGAAATAAGCAAACAGAAAAGTACACTGTCAAAGTCTAAAGCTTTGTGTTAATGATAGAAATTCTTCCTTTTCAGCATATGAGAATTGTGAAGAACAGCCTATCCTGTCCTTCAGAAGGTCAAGTGGCATTAGGAGGAAGCTTCTAATATTGCAGTGGATGATGGGGTGAGCAGCCTGTACTTCGGAGATATGCAAGCAGATGCTGGAGGACCTGTGAGAGGAGTTAGAGAAAGTGCCGAGCCCCGTGTGTGCCTCTGCGGTGAGGAACAGTGCAGCGGATGGGCTGCCAACTCATCCACACCGAGCACGCCCACAGGGCACGGTGGAGCCTTTGGAAAGAGGCAGAGCAACTTAGGATGCTGACAATGCCCTCTAACAGTGAGGACCCGGGCACATGCTTTCCCTTCCCTTCCTTGTGCATGTGATAAATTTTATTCTAGGTGTCAGGCCCTCTGCTGAACCTACGGGACATGGTGGCCAATAGGATAGGCTTTGTCCTTGCCCTCTCAGGGAAGAGAGACAATCAAGAACAAAATAAAAATACCAATACAAATGCTGGGGAGGAAGCGGAGGAAGGTGACAGACAAGACTGTGTGTATGGGGAAGGGGGAAACCCATTCATCAGGGGTATTAGGCAAGACATGACTGAAAGGTGGCTTTTTAAATTCAAGCCTGAAGACAGAGGAGGCAACCATGTGAGGAACTAAAGGAACGGCACCCCAGGCAATGGGAACAGCATGTGCAAAGGTCAGGAGGCAGGAAACACTTGATGCTTTGAAAGGAGGTCCGTGTGGTGATAGCATTTCTCAGGGGGAGAGGGGTGGCAATTTCTACCTTGCCAACCTGCTAGGAGAGAGGATTGAACAAGGAAGTGCTCAGACCATAATGTGTTTGCTCCTAACAGATCTCCAAGCCCCTCTGGCTGCATTAAGCCCCTACTGGACTGCTGTCTGCTCTTCCCATCACTGAGGAGCAGCAGGGGCAGTGCCTCAGTTTGGGCCACTGCCCAGAACAGGGTCAGCTGAGCTGGAGGGGGCTGAATGAGCCGCCTGTGTGCACCCTGGCTACCTATATCTTACCTTTTTTGGGGGGCCTGCCCTCTCCTGGGAAAACTGCCCAGCTTTGGCTAGCCTAGGCGGCTTGGACAGAAATCCCTGACCCCCTGCCTAGGTCTCAGCAGCCCAAGGCCAGACCCTCTTGGGAGCACAGAGCCCTCTGACCAGCCCACACCCCACTCCCTGGCCAGCCCTTAAGTACTGGGCTGGAAATAACCAGTTGTCTCTGCCCCTTGGGGCTGAGGGCTCGCCCACCACAGGGGCTGAGGGGGCTGGACAGAGCAGGGCAGGAGGGCTGTCCCAAGAGAGGCCTCTGGGATTCTTCCAGCTGGGAGGCCCCTACTTTCAGGCCTGGGGGGGCGGGGCAGGATAGGAAAGGTTGGTTCAAATCCTGGGTTTTCCACAGACTCCCCCGGAGCCCTTCAAAAGCTGCCTTAACAAGTTAAGCTCAAATTCTTTATCTATGCAATGGAGTAACTCCTTCTAAGGGTTACTGTGAGAGGGAAATTACAGGACAGATGTGTGAGCTTTGTAAACTGTAAAGTGCAGCGCACACAGAAGAGTTTGTGGTTGGGGTGAACGGCTCATGTTGTATTCAAGGCCATGAAAAGACAGTTCTGGCATACAGCCCCCACTCTACCAGCTCACAGCACTTCCGAGAGTCTCAGCTTCCCCAGCTGTACCATCTGTATCCTTCTCCCTACCTGAAAGGTTGTTATTAGAATCCAATCAATCCAAACCATGTGTGTATTGAGCACCTACTATGATCCCTGCCCGTGGCATTCTAGAAATCTTACAAAATGTAGGTTCCCTTTTCTTCTTCAATTTCAGGAGACATTTTTCTGAAGACTCAAGATAAGCCAAGGATGTATTCAGGAAACCAGACAAAAGACAGAGGAGGGGCAGGATTCTAGATTGCAGACGTGGCCCCCTTAGTCACGTTGTTGATTGAGACCCTGCTTCAGTCTCTTATAGCCCTTGTGACTTCAGGCAAGTTACTTAGCTCCTGTAAGCCTCAGTTTCTCCATCCATAAAGTAGGGAGAATATTAATACCACAGAAGACTGCTGCTGTGATGAAAGACATCAATTGGTAGTGCTTAGCTCAGTCCCTGGACCATTGTGTATTAGATTGGCCAAAAACTTCGTTTGGTTCTTTCTGTAAGATGGCTCTAGTAGTGCTTAGTTGTCATTAACTTCATTTGAAACAATTTTGTTAGATTGCATTGTGACAGCTGTCATATCAGCATGCATTTTTTAAAAAACTTGTCAAAACTGGAGAATTTTTGTGCAGCCATTTTAATATTGAAGATGGAAGAAAATACACAACATTTATGGTGTATTATGCTTTATTATTTCAAGAAAGGTAAAAACACAAATGAAACCCCAAAAAAGATTTGTGCAGCGTATGGGGAAGGTGCTGTAACTGATCAAACATGTTAAAGGTGGTTTGCAAACTTTCTTTGTACTATTGACATTTTGGCCAAATAACTCTTTGCTGTGGGGCTGTCTTATGCATTGGAAGATGTTTAGCAGCACCTCTGGCCTCTATCCACTAGAGGTCAATAGCAGAAGATAGCTTATATACTCAAAAATATCCAAATCAATAAAGCTATTGGTAAAAATGAAAAACGTGTGTTTTATTTTACCAAAAAAAAAAAAAAACAGACTTTTTGCCCAACCCAAGATAATCAATAATGTTTGCTGCTATGAGAAGTAGCAGTAAATAAGTAGTTCATCATAACAGCAGTAGTAAAATACTAGTAGTATAATTACTAGTAGTAGCAGTAATGGTGAGGGTATTAATAGTCTAAGTTATAGTAGTAACAGTAGTAGGGGTACTACTAGAAGTACTGGTAGTGGTAGTCACAGTAGGGAGTACTAGTAGTAATGGAGCAGCAGTGTACTGGTGGTAGTCATAGTAGAAGTACTAGTAGTAATAGAGGGATAGAAATACTGGTGGTAACAGTAGTAGAAGTACTAGTTGTATTAGTAAACAGTGGCAGTGAAACTGGAAAAGTCGGCGTTTGTGCTGCCTGTCACTACCAGAACCAGCAAGTAGAGATAAGGATTGAATCTTTAAAGGCACTTCATTCAGATGTCAGCGAGCTGAGAAAAGGGTGGGTCATGTATTCTAAAGTCCATCTTAACATTCCATCCCAAGCTAACCCTTTCAGAGGGAGAAGAAAAGGGTAAATAAGGGGTTTGGAGAAAGGTTAATCATATAAGAGCTGGAGTCCAGCAGCGATTTTCCTCCTACAGTCATACATTGGTACTCCTCGGCTTCAGGCTCATCAAACCCTTTACTCGTCACATTTTTTAAAATATGTGTTATTGATTATGCTATTACAACTGCCCCGGTTCTTCCCTCTTTGGCCCCCTCTGCCTGGCAACCCCATTCCCTCCAGCAATCCCTGCACCTTAGTTCATGTCCATGTGTCATGCAGTTCTTTGGCTTCTCCATTTCCTATAATATTTTTAACGTCCACCTGTCTATTTTGTACCTACCAATTATGCTTCTTAATCTCTGCATCTTTCCCTCTATGTTCCCCCTTTCCCCTCCCAGCTGCTGACCCTCCATTTCACAACTATCAACAACTGAATAAAAAAAAAAACCAAACAACTAAGCAAACAAGTATACTGGTCACATATTGATGAGAAAAAATGTTTTAGCACTTGGCGCTTGCTCAGGACTCATCACACTTGCTAGAACTTGTAAGAGGCACCCCGACGCCCAGCTTCATCATGCATCACTTGTTCAGCACTCATCAAGAGTTCTGGAACAAATTAACAAGGAGGAGTATGAGGTACCACTGTATTTCTTTATCTGCTGATCAACAATTCTCTGAGTCACAGACATTTCCTCCTTAAAACACAGTGGCTCAGATACCATCTCAAATGCTTGCAGAACTCCTGGGACACAAAGGTCAAATTGCTTGTTGACCTCCTGGAGTCAGTAGGGCATGTATTCCTGTTCCTGGGATAACACGTTTCCACATGTATTAATCCCTTACACCTACCAACTATAACTGAAGCTAAAATCTTTAGCTCTTGAGTTCCCCTGTCAGTAGCCATAGTAGTAGTAGCAGATGTACTAATATGATAGCAGTAATAGCAGTGCCAAAGGAGGCATAGCCAGTCCCTGGGAAGAGGTGAGGCTAAGAGAATCCAGCCCCTTTTAGTTCACAGGGTCTAACTGATGGAAATTGGAAAGAAGAGGGGTCCTGATAGGTGGGGTTGAAATGAAGCAGAGCCTAGAGATAGGTGCTAATCAAATCCTTATAGGCTTGGTTAGAGAAATGACGATCTCAGAGACAGAGTCTTGGGGTTGTGGGGACAGTGTCGCCCCCTCAGTTTCTCCTGGGGAGGCAGGAACAGTGTTTTCTCCCAGAAATCCCAGAATCCTAGAGCAGGCAGGGTCGTAGGTACCTCTGGCCCCCATCCTCCTCTTTCACATTTGGGAACACTGAGGTTCTGGGTGTGGGTGGAGGGGAGGTAGTCTCCACTGGGTAGCAGAGCAGGGAGACATGCTTCCCGCTCCTCCCTGGGGACCAGCTGCGAGGGCGTGGGTTGCTGTGGAAGCCCCCAGCCCTGCATTCCAGGTTCTTAGCTGCCTGAGGGGTGAGTTGGCAGTGAGGCCAGGCACCCACACAGGCTTCAGGAACTCAGCGCCCTCCTTCCCGATAAGGTGGTTCAGTTTTCCTGATGAGAGCCAGAAAAATCAAAGGAGGGGGCTCCGGGGCATCCTCAGACTCCGCTCCTCCAGAGGGCGAGTGAAGACAAGTCCCTAGCCAGGATCATTCCCCAGGCCTCTATGGAAGTTTCTGGCTTTGGGCAGTTTGGAGTATGATCCTACCAGTCTTCCTGGCTTTCTGTCCCACTAAGCAATGGTTTGCTCTTCAACTTGTCCCACCTCTGGGCCCTTGCTTATGCTGTTCCCTTTGCCTGAAATGCTCTTCTTGGCCCTCGTTCCTGACTCAATTTCTTCCCATCTTTTAAAGCCTGTCTTAATGCCACCTCCTCCAGGAAGCCTTACCAGATTCCCCAGCCCTTGGCATCTGGCCAGAATTCCCTTTCCTCACCTGTGCTCCTATGGCATTTGGGCTCAGCCGCGACCAGTAGTTCATTTTAACAGACATGCCCTTATCCACTGACTAGTTACTGCCTTCAGAGAGCTTAGAGTTCTCTCAGGCAGGCAGGTGTTCATGCCCCCACACCCCAACCTAGCCAAATGGATTAAGGTCGTGGGGCTGGTAGGCGTGGGAGGGTGTAGGGCCCCAGAGGAGGGCTCTCATCCCAACCCAGGAGGGTTTCCTGGGAGAGGATGTAGCCACGCTATGCCTATAACCAAACAGCGGAGTGGATTGTTAATACCTAGTTTGTGACCCAGCACATAGTGGGTGCTTTGCTTGTGCTTAATCAACATTCCAGTTCAATAGGCAGCTGCATCTCCCCGTTGGACAGCTAACTATCACCGGTGTGGAGAAAAACTAGAAGGGGAGAAAAATCTGGAAAATTCCTAATGGATCCCATGGCCTCTAGGCAGTTCTGCCCTCTTTAGCCCTCGATTCCTCAGTGGATCCCAAGCTAGAAATGAACACAGGGACTCCGGGGATCGCGGTGAGATGGCCCTTCAGAAGGGTGGATGTCCTGGAAAAAGCAAACAGAAGTCTCAAGTTGCCCATCAAGACCTAAAAAATCACTCTCAGAATAGAACCCAAGTCACACACTGGATCAGATGACTTTGGTCATCAAGAAAAATTGAAAGCCAAAGTTGTTGACATCAATTGTGCAGTAGATCCATCTGGGGAGCTTTAAAACATGGCCCTGGCCCCACCCCAAAACCAATTAATCAGAATCTCTGGAGGCTGGGTCTGGAATCCCCCGGTGATCCTGAGGCCAGGGGTGGAGTGCCAGTACCTTTAAGTATCACTCGACATTCCCCAGGGAAGGGGGCGGGCAGCAGGAAAGCTGATACGGGAGCATGTTTCAACACAGATGGTCAAACTAAGGCAGTGTGCACTTTAAAGGCCACCTTCGGTTATCCAAGTGCACCTTCGCAGAACAGCTCATAGAAAAGGACTGTGGAACACAAGTTTTGGCGATGGTCAGATTCCCACATCACTTAGTGGGTGCGTGACCTTGAGCAAGTTACTGAACATCTCTGAGCCTCAGTTTTCTCATCTGTAAAGTGGGGACAATTGTAGTGCCAGTCCCAGAGGGTTGCTTTAAAAACTAATTAAAATGAAGTCAAAAAAGTGCCAAACATTAAGTCCCATCCCTCTGACTCAGAAGGTTCTAGACACATGAGGCATCATTGTGCAAGAGAGGGCCCTTAATGTCCCTTAACATTCCTACACATGAACATGATTGTTCTTAGAGGAAACTATCCAGCTCATAGGTAAGCCATTCCTGGGTGAACAGTGGGTAGACTGACTCAGGGGAGAGCTGCTTATGTTTCTAGGGAGAAGAGCTGAGATCCTGGCAACAACAGGAGGTTTCAACAACCCTGAGCCCTTTTACAACCACCCATAGTTGCTCATCTTCACCGAAAGATGAACTTGGCTTCAGAGTGTCTCATTTCCTCTTGCGGAGACCTTCCTGCCTTCATCAGGCAGACAGTGAATGTGCCTCTGCGCTGGACCCTGAGCTGGGCCCTGGGAGATGATCTCTACCTTCACAGAGCAGGAAGCCTGCCATGGCTGCCAGCACCCACCAGACACAGCAGAGAAGCCTCGTGAGGCTGCAGAGGAGAGGAGCCAGACATCTAGGGGAAGGAGTGGCCCAGGAGCCCCGAGGGGTTGCTGTGACTCTCTCCACTTCTTCCTAGAATCACTTCTTCCCTATGAATGCAAATGCTGCTCCAGCCTGTGCTGCCCCTCCCTTCAGTTTTCCCGTCTGTAAAATGGGGGTAGGGGGCCGAATAGAAGTAAACTTAATGATTCCCCACGGTCCTTGTTTGGAAGAATTTTGTGAAATGAGTACTATGGCCTACATTCACGTTTTAATTAAAGATTACAGCAAGCTTTCTTTGGAAAATTTCACAACTGGCCTTGGATCCATCTGGCTTTTCCTCCATCCCGGGGGGCGGGAGGTGGGGGTGGTACAAGTAGAACAATGCAATATGAGAGCATTGTGATCAAAACACTCTTCCTCTCTGATCTTTTTATTCACCTCTGTCCCACTTCAGTTCAATGCAAGGCTGTCTGGCAGGGTGAGCCCCAGACTCATCTGTGAGCTTGGCTGGGGCTGGGAGAGTGTCACCCAGCTTCTGGGCACATCGGAGAGCAGCTTTGTGGCAGCAGCTGATGTTCTTCATGATAAATGAGTCCCTGAAGGGATCCTTACATCATGAAGTTAAGTGTTTGTGGTTAGTCTTGAGAGGAGGGAGGGAGGGGAGGTGGCAGCTGGCGAGAGATCATCAGCCTCCCTTCTTCCTTCCCGGGTGCTTCTTTTCTCCAACCAACATTTGCCGTGCTCCTACTATGTGCAGGAGCTCAGAGACTGCAGGGATGAAGCCAGCACAGACCCTGCTCCCAACAGACAGGACGACCAGTCTAGTGAGTTCAGTACTGAATCCAGTGTCATCAGTAATACAAGAGTGGGAAGTCCCAGAGGCTGTAGGGACAAACACAACTCCAGCCTGGCCTGGTGGGAAGCAAGTGACAAGTGAGACTTTCTACAGGAAGGCTTGCAGGACAAGCCCACCAGGTAGAAAAGACAGCTCTCCTGGCAGAGGGAACGGCAGGGACAAATGTTTCGAGGAATCAAACAGAAGCCCAGGAAAGCCTTTGGGCTGGAGCACAGGATGCAGGGGTGGGGGCAGTGGGTTGTGGAGAGGGATAAGCAGAGGGGTCAGCAGAAGATAGAGTCCGAATGACCCTGGGTCTCAGCAGGGGGAGTTCAGTCTTTATTCTGAAGCCCCAGGGAGTCAGGGCAGGATTTTCCCAGGGAGGATGGCTGGGATTGAAGGGAGGAGTGGATTGAAGGAGCTGGAACCAGGAGCAGGCGTGTGCATGGGAGGGTCCCTTGATTGCTCAATATTGCTTTAATTCACTCCCTCAAGGAGCATTTCTTGAAGGCCTGCTCATCTCTCTCCACAACATCAGGCTGGTTAGCCCCTGCCCAGTGCCCAAGCTCAGAAAAAAAAAACGTATGGAAAGAGCTTGGCTGTGTCTGACAAAGCCTCCTTTGTGATGAGCCCCGGGGCCATGGCGGCGCGGTGCTCTGCTGCCCTCTAGCGAGGCCTTGGCGATGCACTCCTGCAAGGTCCAGCCAGCTTTTAAGTGGTTCTGAGTTTCTCCAAATGCCTTCCCTGCGTCCCTCCCTCAGCCGTAGGGGACCCGCTGTTCTTGATTAGAAGGTGCAGTTTAGGAATCGAGGACAGGCTCAGAACATCAAGTGTTGTATGCATTCTGACCCAGGTTGGAAGCCTGGTGCAAAAGTGCCTACAAACAGCTCATCACATCCCAACATGCACACATCCTGTCTCAGCACTTTTCTCAAAATCCCTTCTGTGTGGCTCATCTCAGTGCAGTTCGAGGTGGACAGAAACCTGATGAAACCAAACCACACTTAGGTGTGAATGACCAATAGTCCTGAATCCTTTTAAGGTCATTTAGGGGAGCAACTCTTCAGTTACTGGGTTTACAACTGAAAAAGGCAGCCTGTCACTGCTAACAGCACCAGGATTTAGAGCTCAGAGTTCTGGATTTTGGCCTCTCAGCTCGGCCATTTATAGCTCCTTTCTCCGCAGACAGTTTCCTCTGCCTACCTGTTTTCTTGTTTTTTTCATCTGAAAAACAAGAATTATAATTCTTGCCCTAGGATTAAAAAATATATAACAAATTAAGGAACTTCAGAGTTGAAAGGAAATTTAAACATCATCTAGGGATTTTTTTATTTTGCTTTTTTTAAAAAAGATTTTATTTCTTTATTTTTAGAGGAAGGGGAAGGGAGGGAGAAAGATGGGGAGAGAAACATTGATGTGTGAGAATTGAGAGCAACCAGGGACCTGACCTGCAACCCAGGCATGTGCCCTGACCAGGAATCAAACTGGCAACCTTTTGGTTGTGTGATTTTTGCCTAACCCACTGATCCGCCCGGGTCAGGACCTAATTTTGGCTTTTAGAGAAATCTTTGCAATTTATGAATCACTTCCAAATACAGGCCTTTAGACTTACGATAGGGCTATAGCCCGATAAACCCATAGTAAGTTGAAAATACATTGTCTAAAATTCGTTAAATACTACACTGCAGAGTATCGGTTGTTTACCCTCCTGATCCCATGGCTGGCTGGGAACTCTGCTTGCTGCTGTCCCACATCACAACAAAGTGTCCTATTGCATGTCACTAGTTTGGGAAAAGATCAAAATGCAGAATTCAAAGTATGGTTTCTACTGACTGTTTATTGCTTTTGCACTATTATAAAGTTAAAAAAAAAATCCTAAGTTGAATTATTGTATGTCAGGGACCATCTCTCCGTACAATCTCATTGAAATCTCAGAACAACTATATAAAATCATTAATCTCTTTTTACATGAAGGAAACAGGTTAAGAAAAGGGAAACAACTTGCCCAAGACTCTTTGGTATGTTAGTGGCAGAACTAGGGACAAGTCCCCCTTTGCTCTGTTACTCTGCCTTTTAGATCCTTCCTGGTAGAAGGTCCTATAACCCTCACCTGCCACCCTCACCTCCCTGTAACCTACGGGCCTCTGAACTCCCCCCAAAGCCCTAAGATTGTACTTACCTGGCTCCCTAGCAAGACAAGGGGATTCCTCTGCCCGGTGCTCAGCACACTCACAGGCATCTTTGCTGCTTTCATAAGCCGAACCAGGAGAGGGTTAAACAACCATCCTGGCCTTGGATCGGCCTTGGCATTGGAGAAACAGGTGGCCCAATGTTTAACCAGATGCTTTGGGGCTTCTGTCAATTCAGTCAAGAACTCAATCCAGCCCTGTCTTCCCAGAGCTGCGACTTGGCCCCTCCCACCCCTCTGGCCTGGGATTCAAAGAAGCTGGAGCTGCTGGGGAGGGAGAAGGGAGGAGGAAGATCCCAAAACTGGAGGAGTATGCAGGGAGAGTAGGGAGAGCCTGGTCCATGCCCTGCTCAGGTTTGCTGTTTGCCCTTCCCATCCCTGCCTCAGCATCCCCATCTGCACACAGAGGAGGCTGGTCTGGGTGGCCCCTCCTTAAGGGACTGGGTAACACTCCAGAACCCCTAGCTAGGGGTCCCTAGCCTGGGAAAGACTTTCTCCACCAGAGGTGAGGGTGGGTAAATCTTTAACTAGCAGGCCCTGGGCAGGCCGGAGCCTTTCCGGATGGATGGCTGCCGGGGAAGCGGGGGTGGGGGTGGAGGGTGTAAGGTGTGTATAGCCAGTCCCCGTGTGGTGGAAAGGGAGGGCAGTGGGGAGGAAAAGGAGCAAGGCTCGGGCAGAGCTAGCTCCGTGGGCAAAGCAGGATATGGAGGAACGCGGATCCCCCGATGGGTAAGCAGAAGTTCTGGGAGGTGCGAGGAGCCGCCGGGCACAGGGATGGTTTAGCTCGCCTTGCTGCCACAGGGACCCCGCGCGGAGCCTGGAGCAGGGGCCAGAGGGGCCGGAAACGCCCATCCAGGTGGTGCTCAGGTGGGTATAGGTTGGCTAGGATGTGCCCGCGAGAGGAAGGGACCGAGGGAGACATCGGGATGGACCACCCACCCTCCCGTCGGACCCCAGGGTGCGTCCCATGAGCGCTGCCGAGCTGCGTCGAGGGGAACAGAGCGTGCTGCACTGCACAGGGACCAAGACTCTGCAGGTGAGGAATCCCTCCTACCGGCCCCCCAACGCCACCCCAATCCCTAAACGCCCTACCGAAGGGTGCCCCATTCCTACTGCTAGGCCACTTTGTCCAGGCCCCGCCCTCCCTAGGCCCCGCCCCCTTCTCCACTGCCCCCTCCCCCAGGTGAGCCCCCCGGGCGGGGGCCCCGACGTGGCGTTCCGCTTCGGGGCCGTGCTGGACGGGGCGCGCACGCAGGAGGATGTGTTCCGGGCGTGCGGCGTGAGGCGACTCGGGGAGCTGGCGCTGCGCGGGTGAGCGAGGCCCTGGGGGTGCTCCACAACCTTGCACTGCCCTGACCGGGCCGCACCTCGCCCGCCGCCCCGATCCAGCCACACACCCTGCCTCCTGCAGCTTCTCCTGCACCGTCTTCACCTTCGGCCAGACCGGCTCGGGGAAGACCTACACCCTGACTGGGCCTCCCCCTCAGGTGGGCTGAGCGCAAGAAGAGCCCCCCAGGGTCAGGGGTCAGTGGGGAGCTACCAAAGGCACAGACTCCCAGAGGGAAGGGCTTTGGACCATGTAGCTCAGCCCCCTGTATTTGCATAAGGAAACTGAGGCCCAAAGCGGTGAAGACAGGGAGTTCAAATAGCGTCCCTTTTACTGCCTAGCTCTCAGTGTCTTCATCTGTCAAATGGAGGTGGTAGTACTGACTGTGGAAATTAAATGAGATGTCATATGGGAACTTGGCACTGTAACTAAGGGCACTAAGGAAAGCTAGTTACTACTGTGGCAGTGTTTCTGACCCCCAGGGAGAGGGGGTACCCATACCCCCCAGCCTGGCTGGCATCATGCAGAGGACCTTCACCTGGCTGCTAGACCGCGTGCAGCACCTGGGTGCTCCTGTCACCCTGCGTGCCTCCTACCTGGAGATCTACAATGAGCAGGTGAGATCTACAATGAGCAGGATGGCGGCAGGGGCGGGGGGGAACTGACATGAATAGAAATCACGCAACTGAATGATTTCTAGGTGGCAGCAAGACTTCGCAAGGAGCTTGGGCCAAGGGGCAGAACAGGTGGGGGGACTCTGGTCGGTCAGGTCTGAGGGTGGGTGGATACAGAGCCCCTTCCCTCACCCTCCACTCTTATCTCCCAGGTTCAGGACTTGCTGAGCCTGGGGTCCCCCCGGCCACTCCCTGTTCGCTGGAACAAGACCAGGGGCTTCTATGTGGAGCAGCTGCGGGTGGTGGAGTTTGGGAGTCTGGGGGCCCTGATGGAACTTCTGCAAATGGGTTCGTGCTACCTCAGGGGAGCTTCGGGGTACAGGGGAAGCCCATCCTTCTACTGTTCATTCTGAATGCACTCGGGGGCCCCTGGCTGGGGCTGTGGATGATCAGAAATGACCCTTGTGCGGGGTAAGGGTCAGCAAAACAACAATTTAGACACGGTGCATGGACAGCCCCCTAGACCCGCTGCTTCTGCCTTCCACGCTCTTTCTGGGCCCACCCCTCTTTCCAGCCCAGGACCTAGGCCTCAGCCAGGCCTCTTTTTTTTACTCCACAAAGAGGTCTTCCCATCTCAAGGCTCCCTGCTTCCAATCTGTGCTTCTCCAGACAGCAAACCACATCCCCCTTCCCCTCCAGACCCTCCAGACTCTTCCAATGTCCTGCAGGCCAAGGTCATAACTCTTAGTCTAGCTTATAGGGCTCTGTTCCAGTATTTACTGAGCACCCACTCTGTGACAGGCATTGGGGATACTGGGCTCCTGCCCAGCCGAGCGTTATTCCAGCTGATCTCTCTGCTCCCTCTCCCTCCCTGCACACAGCAATAGGAGAGATGTTTATGAAGTGTGGATCGGACTAGCATCTTTCCGCTCAGTTCTCTCTATTGCCCTCTCACCTGTTCGTGCTGGAGCCAGAACCCCACCCCCTCCTTCTCCTTTCCACCCGCTGTGCCTTTGCACAGGCTGGGCGCTCCCCCACCAGGAGGCCTCTGCTCCTTCTCCGTCCCTGGTGACCACCTGCTTTCCTGCCAGGTCCAGCTCCTGACGCTTTTCCCCTCCAGGTCTTAGCCGTCGAAGGAGCTCAGCTCACACCCTGAACCAGGCCTCCAGCCGAAGCCATGCCCTGCTCACGATCTATATCAGCCGCCAAACTGTGAGTGCCCCAGCTTGGGGAAGAGGCCGGCCCAGGGCCGCTCAGCAAGGGTCCGCCTCTGGGTGTAGAAACAACCTGGGTGTGCGCAGGAAGTCATGGTGGAAACCAAGGCCCCTTCAAGCCCTGGTCCCCCCATTCCTGCAGATGCCTCCCGTGGATCCCGGGGAACACCCTGTTGGTGGGAAGCTGTGCTTTGTAGACCTGGCTGGCAGCGAGAAGGTAGCAGCCACCGGATCCCGTGGGGAGCTGATGCTTGAGGCCAACAGCATCAACCGCAGCCTGCTGGCCCTGGGTGAGACCTGGGGTCCAGGTCTGACTCCCTGAGTCCCTCCTCTTGCCTGACCTGTAGCTGCCCACAAGGTGGGGGCGGGGGAGGGGAATAAGAGGAGCAGTGGAACCAGAGGGGTTGTAGCACAGGAAGAGCTGAGAGCCGGGAGCCACAGGCCTCCTCCTGGCCTTGGCTTGCCGTTGACTTGTGCCTCTCCTCTTAGAACCTTGTTGATGAGCCTAGAAACTTCATAAACTTTATTCTGTGAGAATAAAGCTAACTTGGGAGGTAGACTCACTCAAGTGCAGAGTATGAACCACCAGACGTTCAGCCTGTCCCTTGTGCAGCTGGGCAGGCTGAGGCCTAATGAGAGGAGGGGACCTAACCTGACCTGTCTTCCTGTCTCCACCCCAGAGGGCATGGTGGGGAGACCTCCGGGAGCTCCTCTCCACTCAGTCCACGTGTCAGACACTCCCTGAGCCCCCTCAAGTGCCAGGCGCTTTTCTGGGCATTGCGGGAGTGGGTGGAGGTCCCTGCTTTACATGGACCAGCTGCGTGGACTTGGGCCAGGGGTGTAACCTGGCTGGGCCTCGCTCTCCCCACCCAGGTCACTGCATCTCCCTGCTGTTGGACCCACGGCGGAAGCAAAGCCACATCCCCTTTCGAGACAGCAAGCTCACCAAGCTGCTGGCAGACTCACTGGGGGGGCGTGGGGTCACCCTCATGGTACCTGAGGGGGGCTGGCAGGGAAGAGTGGGCCCCAAGGGAGGGGTTCCCAGAGAGGAACACCCAGGATCTTCCTACCCAGGTTGCCTGCGTGTCCCCCTCAGCCCAGTGCCTTCCCGAGACTCTCAGCACCCTGCGATACGCCAGCCGAGCTCAGCGGGTCACCACTCGGCCACAGGCCCCCAAGGTGAATGGAGGGAGACACAGGCAGACGAACAGCGGGGACCATGGCTGGAACCAGGCAGTAGTTGGAGCCGGAGTTGGTGTCATGGTTGAAATCTGAGATTGAGTCAGAGTTAGGATTTGAGTTGAAATCTCGATAATAGAGTGGGGTCAAGGTCATGGTCAGGGTTATGGCAGGTCTGCGGTTGGAGTCTGATTTGGGATATGACTCAGGGTCTAGTATGGATCCCAGCTGGTATCATGATTAAGTTTGAGTTAAGTTGGGATCTGATGTGGAGTCTTGTTTGGGGTCAGGATCTGAACCGGGGTTTGAACAGGACTGAGTTTTGGGTTGGCCTTGGGGCAGGGTCCAGCTTACAATGGGCCCCCCAGACGTGCAGCTGAGACTAGAGGCACTTGGATGCAATTAGGACAAGGTGCCCCCTCCAGGCGCATGTAGCCCCGCGCCAGGGTGCAAGGCCGGTGGATGAAGCATGGGCTGGTTTTAAGGCTCCCCTCACTCCCCACTCCTGGAAGCCCTTGTGAAGTGCACACCTTTCACAACCACAAACGGCAGCTCTGGACCTTGTTCTCTACAGTCCCCTGTGGCGCAGCAGCCCCAGCGTTTGGAGACTGAGATATTGCAGCTCCAGGAAGAGAACCATCTCCTTCGGTCCCAACTGGGCCAGATGGACCTCAAGGGTATGAGCTGCGTGGGGGCGGGGAGGGGCCGTGGGGTGTGGAGAGGGTCTGGGCTCCTGTGGATCCGGCCATTGCCGCCTTCCCTGCAGTCTCTGGATTCAGTGGTACCCGAGTGGCTTGGGCCCAGCGGAACCTCTACGGGATGCTCCAGGAGTTCATGCTGGAGAATGAGAGGCTCAGGTAGGGCCCAGCCAGCGGACTCAGTGCCTGCCCTGCACTGCTGGGCTGCTCCTGCCAAGCTGCCTCCCTCCCCGGTCCCTCACTCCCTCTGCCTCCATCCATCTGCTGGGGTTCGTACTGCACTGCGATGGGGGGCTGACTGATACCCCCACCAGCCCTGCTTCCTGTCCCTGACCTGGGGCCTGTTCTTCCCAGGAAAGAAAAGCGCCAGCTGCAGAGCAGCCGGGACCTGGCCCGGGATGAGCAGCGCATGCTGGCCCAGCAGGTCCACGAGCTGGAGCGGTGAGCACGGCCACCAGCCCAGAGACAGGCCTAGGGACCAAGGGCAGGTGGGAAAGGGGTAGGTTAATGGAATGGTTAAACGTCTGACCTCTGGGTCCAGACCACCGGGGTTCCAATTCCAGCTCTGCCACCTCCTGGCTGTGTGGCCTTGGGTGAGTCACCTCTCACTGCCTGGGTTTCCTCATCTGTAAAGTGGGGATGGTACAGTGCAAAAAGTATACGAAATTGTGGTAAATTTCAGATCAAACGCGTCCACGTGTAAAGCATTGCGAACAGTGCCCGGCATGTAGTCGGCGCTCCAGGAGCATTTGTTAAGGCGGGGGACACGGGGGCCAGGCTGGCGGTTGGGTGGAGGGCTGCAGGCACAGACCCCGCTGTTCTCTCCAGGCGCCTCCTCTCCACCTGCTCCCTTCACCAGCCCAGCCCTGGCCCAGCCCCACCGTGTCCCTGTGTGATGGTGCCAGCTCCCTCCTGCCATGTGAGTCCCTACCCAGCCTGAACGGGGAGGGGCAGGGACAACAGGGAGCCTCTGACACACCCTCTTACAGGCGCTGCCGCCCCTGTGCTCCTGCCCCTGCTGCCACCTCTGCCCCCTGTGCCGAGCACCGCTGGCCCACTGGGCCTGCCCACGGAGGGAGCTCCACCTGCCCCAGGTAGGCCAGGCCCAGGTAGGGCTGAGGGAAGTCCAGGAGAGCTGGAGACCTTGATCCAGGGGGTCAGTTGAGGAGGCTCCAGAGCTCCAGGGCCTCCAGGAGCCCCAGGCTGGGTCATGGGGGCCAGGGGCTGGCTTAGGGCTCCTTCTGCTCAGCGTTAGAGTTGCTGTTTGCCTCGCCCCCTGCTCCTCCCCATCTGGCCTTCTTTTAGGAACTCACTCTGCTGTTTGCTTATCCATTCATTCACTTACATATGACTCACATGTGCATTTGCTTACCCATGTGTTCACCCACATGCTCACTGACTTTCCTCCAAGCTCTTTGATACAGACCAGACAAGGTTCCTGCCCTCAGGGAGTTCCTCGTCGCCAGAGAGTACATGACCAGGGCCGCCTGGCTGTTCCCCCAGAAAAAGTGACCAAGACCCCGCCCCTTTATGCCCATGTGACATTCTAGGTGCCCAAGGGGGCAGGCGTGGCAGGAACGGTGGTGTCGTGCTCAGCACCAGGGAAGTGGGGCACAGAGAGTCAGGACTGAGGTCACCCAGGGTTGGCTCTGGTCTTCCCTGCAGGTGTTTGGCCCTAAGGCCCCAGATGGCATGACCCCGCCGGCCCGGCCCCCACCCTGGGCACCCCCATGCAGCCCTGGCTCTGCCAAGTGCCCCAGAGAGAGGTGGGCCTGGCCCTGGGGGACTGGGGTGGGTGGGGGAGGAGGCCTGGGAACCCGAAGACTCACCTGCACCGCTCAACGCACCCTGGCCCAGGGCTCACAGCGACTGGACTCAGACCCGAGTCCTGGCGGAGATCCTTACCGAGGAGGAGGTGGTACCTTCTGCACCTCCCCTGCCTGTGGGGCCCCCGAGCACGTCGCCAGTGCTGAGAGGTGAGGCAGGGGAAGAAGGAGGAGCCCCTAGTGTTTTCCATGATCTTAGGCCCGAACCCACCTGCTCCAGACCTTGGTCTTTCCATTTCTGAAACAGGGTATGTGTTGAGCAGTAGTTTCTAAGACCTCTTTAGTTTCCAAACTCAGAATTCTCTTCCTAGGGCCACCTTCATGCCCAGATGTGTACCCGAGCCCGTGGTGCATGGGGGAGGGGGACATTGAGTGGGTACCCCCTGAGGCTCCCCCAGAGGATGCTGGGACCTGATGAGCCCAGGATAGTGCAGGCCTCAAGCGGCACCATGCCCCTCAGGTGGGGCCACAGTGCCAAACCTGGCCCGGAGACTGGAGGCTCTCAGAGACCAGATCAGCAGCTCCCTGCGACGTGGCCGGAGCCAGCCACCCTCCCATGAGAGCACACACAGTCCTAGCCGGGTCCTTCCTCCCTGCTGAGGGAAAATGGAAGCCCAGGAGACCACCGCGTGACCTTGGCCTGGGCTCTTTGCTCTGGGGCTTCAGCCTCCCCATCGATTAAATGGGAGTAGCAGCTGCTGGTGCATTCTGCAGCCTGGCTGGGCAAGGACGGTTCCTGGGGGCCAGCGGGTGAAGGCTGGAGGGCAGTTTCAGGGAGCAAAGGGAGGGTACCACCCCAATCTATGAGAAATGAGACTGGATTCAGGAGAAACTGGCAGTGGGTGATGGAATATGCATACCAATAAAGAGTCCTCAGCTCCAAGTCTGGTTGGTCCTGTCCTTTGGGAAGTCACTTCCCACAGGGACATCCTAGAAGAGAGGAGTTCTTGGGGGACTGTGAGGAAGAGGAGGCCAGGATTCTTGGCAGAAGTGTGTATCCGCTTCTGATGCTGGAGCCTGGGGGAAGCTGTGAGCCTTCCCCAGAATGGTGGAAATCAGGAATATTCCAGATTTCCATCTCATTTCATGTATTGCACGCATTGTAATTGAGCAACTATTACGTGCCACTGGGACACCATGGGGAAATCGAATGGTGAGCAGCTCCAGGAAGGAGACCTGAAGGAAACTGATTTGGCTTCGACCCGGGGCAGGTGGTGGACTGAAGTGTGTGCTTCTCTGTCAGCTGCATGGAGCCTGGTGCTGGAAGGACCATGAGCCCCAAGTTCTGACGCCACACACCTGCATGGAGACGCTGGGCAAGCCCTGAACCCTCCCTGGACCACTGTCTGGTCTTCAGTCAGTCAGATGGGAGACATGGCTCCCTGCCCTACTGAGCTCTGCTGAGGGTCAGGGAGGTGAGGAATCTCATGATTCTGGGTACAGTGCCCAGGAGGCTGCAGTGGGTCTACAATTAAGGGGAAGTCCAGACATGATGTGAGAAATTGGAGGTGCCAGTGGAGGACCTTATTACGGAAAGATCCGCAAGGCTAACCTAACTCCCATTTTATAGTTAGGGAAACTGAGCCCCAGATGGCAAATTCCTCTGTGGGTTCATACATCCGCTCGTTGAAAAACACCACCAGCATCAACTGGAAATAAAGGCAATGAAAAGACTGGCAAGGAACAAGCTGGCTTTGCCCAGGGAGCTCACACTCTGGTGGGGACAGGCAAACAGACGTTTAAAACCTCATGCATGTGCTTTGAAGGGGGTCCTAGAGGCACAGAGGAGGGTCACCCAATCAGAACTTGTGAGGGAGTCGGGGGAGGTTTGCCAAAGAGCGATGATCAAGGCTCAGAAGGCGAAGAGCAGCTGGCCCAGGGCGGGTGGAGGGGCTGCACAGGCAAAGGCCCGGAGACCTTGAGGTTCCAAAACCAGCACAGGAAGTACATGGCTTTGTGGGCCACATCTGGAGTTTGGGCTTGTCCCAAGGGCAATGGGGGGCGGCTGCAGAGGGGCCTTGAGGAGTCAACAGCTTAGATGTGCATTTAGGTCACACCAACCACTGTGGCAGGCTGGCTGAGTGGTGAGGGTGGGCTGGAGGCAGAGGGACCAGGAAAATGACCAGTGCGGGGAGGTGATGAAATTCCTCAACCGGAAGTACCTGAACAGAGGCCTCGGGTTGGAATCCACTGAGACCTGGACCCTGGGCTCCGGCAAGGCCCTGGGCAGGCCAGCCTCAGTCCCAGGCTTGGAGAGCCCTGGGGAGGAGCAGGCCGAGGCCAGGGGCATTTGGGGAGGAGCGGGGAGCCTGGAGGTGCCCCTGGGAGGGAGTCTCAGTCATCAGGCGAACAGTGCTCAGACTTGCCCACAGGCCTGGCCTAAGGAAGTCAAGTCCTGTTGCCCCCACCCCACTGCCCAGTGCAAGCCCAAGCAAGAAAAGATCTACCCACTGTGCTAGAAAATAGCACTGGGATGTTCCCTAATTATGCCCTCCTATCCCCAAAGGAGCGAGGACCGACAGGTAAAAGCAAGGTGCCTCTTGGCTACACTTGAGCCTGCTGTGTGACTTAAAGCAGGTTGCTTGGCTTCTCTGGACCTTCCCCGATGTAGAACCTCTGACTGAGATTCTTCCTGCAGGGCTGGTCCCTGAAATGGGCCGGCAGGCTCCGCTCAGGTTGGAGCCCCCAGCGCCCATGAATTGAAAAACAAAACGTGACTGAGCATTAGGGGTATTCAACAGCTGTAACTGTAGATGGCCAATGTCCATGGAGGCAGGGCCCAGGGATCTGGGGTAGTGGCAGACACCACAGGAAGCTGGGCCAGATAGAGGTGGCTGTGGCTAGGTCCACAGACTGAGCCACAAAAGTTCAAATCCCAGCACTATCCCTTATCCATGAGTGATCCTGGGCAGGTGACCGAAGTGCTCTGATCCTGAGTGGCCTCATCTGCAGAATGGACACAATAATAGCCCCTCAAGGGATGGTCATGGGCATTAAACCCCCCGACATATGGCAAGGCAATAGCACGCAGCTTTGCCTGTTGCAGACAAGTTAGCCAAAAGCGACTGTAGTCAACATGACAGCTCGATGGAATTGACAATATGGGTTTTAAAAAAAAAATCAACAAATATTATTGAGGACCCACTTGGAGCCAGCATTGAACACAACATAAAAATCCTTTTCCTCATGGAAGACAGACAAAAAGCAAGAAAATGGACAAAATACGTGGGAAGTCAGAGGGTCATAAATGTCATGGAGCAATATGGCGGCGGGGGGAGGCATCTTCCACAGCAGGTGCCCCCATTCTAAGGGGGACAGGGAAGGTCTCATGCAGGTGACACTTGTGCAGATACCTGAAGGAGGGGAGGAGGGCGAGCCTGATTCATGCCATAAAGTCACTTTTCTGCTCCAGGTGATTTTCTGCTGTAGGTGAGGGGACATCAGCTTGGGTGGCTCGGCAGGTTTGAGCCTGGGCTTCCCCCACCCAAAGCCCTTATCTCACTCACCGCCTCGTGGCCCTGCTTGCTGGGAGGTCTGCAGCCTCCAGCAGGGGAGAGTCCTGGCACCGAGAGCGTGAGACTTCCCTTAGCTGCCTTAGGAGGAGGGACAGGGACCACCCAGGGGGGCCTTGGCTGTTGCTGGTTCATGTTTGGATGATCCCTGCTCCTGCTGGAGCCAGCCGTGATTTTCCAGCTCCCTAGTTCCAGCTCAGCAAGCCCCCACTTACTTCCCAGAGACAGACATGGGATGCAAGGGGCCAAGCCTCTGCGGCCGCCATCTCATAAGCCCTGTGTCCGTCTCCCCATCTGCGTCTCGCCCTAGAACTGCTGCTTGCCCAGAACCCCTGCACACCAGAGGAGTTCCGCAGGGCTCAGTAACGTATCAAGACTCTTCGCCTCCGGGGGTCCTTCCTGAGAACTTGTGAGCTGCAGAGGACACTTCTGGAACCCTGAAAGCCGTGGGCCTTCCCCAGAATTCTGGAATTTGGGGGCAGTTCTTTGGCCCCACGAAATAAGGGAGTGTTCCAAAACAGTCAAACCTCGAACATGGTCTCCAGTACCTCAAAACATTAGAATTGGGGGCAGCTCTTAGAAATCCCAAAATGCTATAGGGATTTCCCAGAATCCCAAACCCTGGAGGATCTCTGAAATTTAAAACATTGACTAGAAGTTGGGAGCGATTCTCTGGGATCTTTGGCTGGGGGTGGGGATGCTCACCAGAGCCCAGACGGTCATCCATAAGTGTCTAGGTTGCTGGCAAATCTAGAGAGCAAGTGAGCTAAATGTCTAGAACCCTGTTTTGAGCTTTCCAGTTCCTGGGGGATTCCAAACTCCTAGCCAACGCACGATGGATTGTCAGCACAAGCCTCAGGCAGAGCACTGTTAAAAGGCTATGAGGTCTCTTCTGGGCAGCCACCCGGCCCCGATAGACTCCCAAGAGGTAAAGTCAGTGTGAGAGTTCGTGAAGACCCTACTGCCAAGGACATCCTGCTCCCTCCCATCTCTCCATCTGCTTTGGCCTCCTCAGCCTCCTCTCACCGCCCAGATGTGCTCAGCTTACTCTCACTCGGGGTCTTTCTGCCCTTTGTCTAATGACACATTTGCCCTAAATGTATACTCATTTAATGTTATACACAACAGATTCATTTCAGCTGCTTTGAAGGATATTTTGTGTTCTCTTAGAGGACTTTTTCCATTTCCATCTTCTTACTGAGCTTCCCAAAACTCGTCTTCCTTTATCTTAAGCAAACAGGTGGAAACAGGTTGGGCAGGCAGGGGTGGTCTTGCTATGAAACAAGGAGCAAGAAGCTACTGGAACTTGTAGGTTGGTTGGTACTGTGGTTGGAGACCAGGACAGGAGTCAGGAGACCTGGGTTCTAAGCATGCAGCAACGGACCTACTGTGTGAGCCAGACAGGCCCCCTGGCCATCACTGACTTCTATATGGGCTGGCCATCGAGGAAGTTGGCCAGAGGTGTCTTTCTTAAGAACCTTCACTCAGTTCACAGCACTGATCACACCACCTCTCACCCATCACACATTTTACTAAGTCCCTACTTGAAGGCCAGGCCTGGTTGAGTAGGTATAGGGGACACTCGGCTGACCTGTTCCCAAGGAGCTTCCAGACAATCAAGAGGGAAGGACAATAAAAGTGACAATTGCTAGCAATGGAATAAATAACAAATAGCAAATTTATTCAGAGCCAAGCATTGTTCCCAGTACTTGCCATGTATTAACTCATTCATTTCTCGTAACAACTCTGTGAAGTAAGTACTATTATTATCGTCATGTTGCAGTTAGGAAACCAAGGCAAGAAGAGGTTTGGGAACTTTTCCAAGGTCATAGAGCTAGAACGTGGCAGAAGTGGGGTTTGTACTGGAGTGGTCTGGCTCCTGAATACATGTTCTGAACCACGATGCCAAGTGCCACCCAGTAGAACCACAGAGGAAGGGCAAATAGAGGAGCAGTGTCTATCCAACTCAGGAACCTCTGAGCACATGGAGCAGCCTCCCTGGATAAATCAGTCTCCATCAAAGCCCAGCACAACCCTGCTAGGACAGGCCCTGCAGAGGTCTTTGATGACGCAGAGGAAGGGACTTCCCAAGGTCTTTTCCGTCCATGGAGGGACCCTCATGAATCCCAAAGATAAAGGCATTCTTTCAAACTACCCAGTGAAGCAGGATTCTGGGAAGCCTGAACTGGAACCCAGAGAATTGGAAGGCCTAGCCCTTGTGTGGTGGAGGGGGCCCTGGCTGGAGATCTGGGTGGAATCCAGGCTACAGAGTCTTAGACACACCCACTCCCTCTCTCGGCCTCAGTCTGCCCGACATACAGCTGTCGGAGCCTGGGCAAGATAGTTAAGTTCTCTAAACCTCAGTCTCCTCTGCAAAATGGGAATAAGTTTGACTTACCCTGTGAGAAGTTAATATGTGCCCATAGGGGATGATGTGAGGATTGAAACAGAAGTTCCATCCACCTAAACTATTTGAGACAGCCCCCGGCATGTGGTCGGTGCTATGTAAATGCTAGTTGCTATTACTGTTTTTTATTACTAATGGATGCTCTCAGCGCAGACGTCCTGCCATTGCTGGACTCACAGGAGAGGAATCGCATTCATATCTGGACTACACTTATATGGACTCGTACACTTGTCGACATCCAGCCTGGCTGGCCTCTTCCTTCAAGGATTGTTCCAGGGACAGAAGTGCCCATGCAGGACTCATGCCGAGTGAAAGAGCTGGGGGAGAGTGCCCGCCTCCCTTCCGAGGCAGCTGATTGGGAGACAGTCATTTGTCTTCACTGAAGAGAAGCCAATATGACTTGCCGAAGAGTCTCGCTTGCGGTGTGGTTTCAGAGAAGAGCTATTTGAGCCCCTCCGAGGACACTGGGTGACGTCAACTCGGTCATCCAGGAGTCACTCTGGCCCCTGGAGGTCCTGCTTTAATGGACAGATGAGACCTTCCGAAGGTCATTCCTTTGGGAGCCCTTTCTTCAGGTGTGCAAAGGGAACCGGACCCTGGGCCACAAGCTCTGTCCCCGGGACAGCCAGATCTCAAGGACACGCTCCCAAGTCTCACCTTTCGCCTCTCCAGGCTAAGCCACCCTTCTCACAATCCGGAAGCTCAACCGACAACACCTAAGGGCACCTTCCACCCAGGGCCCCTCCACCCAGGCCTAGCATTTCCTGTTTGCTAGGCTTTCTCCAAAAAGCAAGAACATGACATGTTTCTCATCATTTCATTCTCTACACCCCTTGGAGCTCTTTTAAACCCCATTTAACAGAGGAAAAAACTCAGGTTCAGAAAAGTGGAGTAGCTTAGTTAAGATCAACAGGCAGGAAGGGGTCCCGGCCGTGACTGGAAACCAGGTCTGTCTGGGTGCAAAATTCAGCCATTTAACCATCACTCTGGGGGACGAAGGCTTGGGGATCCTCCCAGAGACACAGACCAATTCAAAATAAATGACACAAGGAAAAGCCAACCAGAACAAGGGCTCTTTGCTTTTTAAAGCACGCCATTCGTTGTATCTGTCACTCACTGATCATTATCAAGGACTTGGGGAGGAGTCAACCTCCCAGTTGCCCTCAGCTGTCTTATAGTTGGGTGGTCCCTATTGGTGTCTGACCTCACAGTTCTAACTAAGTCAATTAGCATGTGTTCTACTGAGCACCTACTAAGTGCCCAGCACAGGGATAGGCCCTGAAGAGGAAGAGAAGCATCAGATTTCAGGGTGGCAGACATTGAGCATGCTCTTGGCCAGGGAAGGGAGAGCCAGACTCACGTAAGCCTGACTCCGGCTGCGAGGAGTCCGTGAAGGGGAACGGCCCACCCGCTGCCCCAGGTCTCTGGAAGTACATGGCCCACGGTCCTGCTGTTTATCAGGAACAGGGTCTGGGTGTTAGGGAGACTTGGGTATTAGGGAGACAGATCTGGGTTTGAATCGCTACTCGCTGGCTGGGCGCTTTGACACTGGATCACCTGGTCACTCAGCCTCAGTCTCCCCATCTGCAAAATACAACGGCCATCGTAGTAAAATGATAGGACCTTGATGGGAGGATCCCATAAGGGGACGTGCTTGTGGAGTGTTCAGCACGGGGCTGGCACATCACACATGGTAGGACCTTAATCAAGTGATCATTCAGATTACAGCAACCTGTGGTGTACAGCAAGCGGGGGCCCAATTCTGGCTCAGCAGGAGGTTCTCCCGGGGAACTCTATTTAAAGGGGCCCCCGGTAAGCATCCAGCTCTGTGGCCGGGTTGGGGATGACAAGGTAGAAGCTGGCTGTTTTACACTCGCCATTTTAAGCAGGGTACAGCGGGCGAGGAGGTCTCCTGTCAGAACCGTTCTATGGGCCTTTGCCTTAGCCTCTGGCTCCTGGTCTGTACTGTGCATCTGTGAGCAAACCTGTGATCTTTCTAGAAGTCCTCTGCTGCCCTCTAATGGACATGGGATGCTCACACCTTTCTGCAGCCTCTATGGAGCTTGCCTGGTACCACAAGCTGTGCTAAGTACCTGGGAGGACATCAGTCCCTCCAGTGTGTACCCTGGGGAGCATTTTCACAAATGTCCCTCATCTGGTTCTTATTTAGCCGTGTCAAGTGAGTTATTATTGCCCTCGTTTGGAGTCTAGATGAGGAAGGCAAGGCCAAAAGGGAAGGCCAGCCCCACGGTCACCTAGCAAGGTATAAGACCTGGGACCTAAGTCTCTGAAGGGCCTGTCTCTTTGGAACATGGATGGGGAATGAGCGCCAAAGCCTAGAAATCACAGGGCAGTGAGGACATCTCTCCCATCACTGGTCATGGAGTGCTGAGTGCTGCTCACCGCCAGCTTGGCCGTGAACGGACAGGCTTTGGCTCCAAGACCAAGGGAGCGGGGGGAAGAGTCAGGCATTTGGGGCAAAGCCTGCAGCTAGACACTGCCTCATGGGGGAAAGAAGGTCACCCTGCCATCCCCCTCCACCATCAGCAGAGAAAAGCCTGAACCTTAACCACACCCTTTGGTCTGAGTTCTGCCCAATGCAATGTCCTTGATGTCCCTGCTGGTCTAGTCACCAGGTCCCCAGTGCCCCAGCTCCTTCCTTCTTCTTGGAAATCTCCTAGGGAGTTGCTTTCTTGGGCTTCCCACTTCCACTGCCTCCTCATTGATCTTTTCTGATTACGAATCTGAATGGCCACTCACTTCTGAGAACCTGCTCGTGCTCCCTGTACGCTCCAGACAGCGAGCAAGAGCAAGCCCCTTGGCCTCGTATCACAGTCCTAACTGCCGGGCTTCAGCCACACCCACAGCCTCATCTTGCCACACCCCTCTGACCCCCAAACCCCAAGCTCCAGACCTGTGATTTTTGGTTGGTTTGATTCTTATATTCCAAATGCATTTCTCTCTCTTTCTCCGCAACGCCCCCCGCCCCCGCCCCCGCCCCCGTCTTCTTCCTCCAAGCCTTTGTACTTGTTCCTTCTGTCTGGAATGCCCTCTCCCCCCACGCACTCCATGCGCTTCTATCTGGCTAACTCCCCCTCATCGGGTTAGACTCCCATCCCCTGGCCTCGGCTTCCCCCATCCCTGCAGTCGCCATTCTGTCTAATCATCTTCTCCTCCCTCCGTGCTCCCACCTGCCCAGGAGTGAGCTCTGAGAGTCCTGCCACGTTCTCCATCCTATCCTCACCGACTCGAACCCAGTGTGTATCTGGTGGAGGAGTGAGTGGACGAATGAATAAGTGATGGGGAGAAGCAGGGTGTTGGAAGTCAGGCTGATCTGGCCCCAGCTCAGCCACAAGCTGGATGACCTTGCACAAGCCCCGTTCCTTCCCTGAGCCCATGTTTTCATCTGAAAAGGAGGCTTCTCTTCCCCACTGCCCAGGGCTCCTCTCAGGCTCCGAGGCCTCCTGTACGGGGCAGGCCCTTCCCCCTCCCCTCCAAATGGTTCCGGAACCTGGCCCGTTCCTGTGGCCTCCTGGCTTCCCGGATGCCCTGGGAGGGCAGGGGCCTCAGAGCCTCCATCCCCCCACCCTCCTGACCACACTGCCTGCCGGGCATCTTTGCCTCCCTCCCGAGGTTAATTTTTAAAAAACAGCTCAAAGTCCAGTGGGTCTTGGCAGAGTTTGCTCCCTCTGTTTGTGCTAGTTAATAATCTCGGGAGAGCAAACATCCCTGGAGGCAGGAGAAGAAATCAACATCCTGGTCTAGCCTCTCCCCTCCCCCAGGAGAGGCTGTGTGGCTGGATGAGCAGCCCTGTCCAAAGAGGCCCAGACTATTCTTCAGCCCATGTGCCTTGGGCTTCCCATGAAGCCTAATAATGCCGTGAAGATCAGAGGCCCTCGTGGAACGCTGTAGGCAACCTTAATAGGGCGCTCCAATCCTATTAATGACTCATTGTTATGTTTTCATTCTTATACCAGGCCTGGTTTCTCCAAAGATAGACACACCCTGAGTCTATCACACGGGTAAGACTGTCGGGTAAGACTGTCGCACTCACGGCCTCACTTAACCCCTTGGCAGACAGAATAGGGACCGTTATCTTCCAGATGAGGAAAGCGGGCTTCAGAGAGAGAGAAAGTCACCCCAAAATCACACAGAACAAGAAGCCAGGGCTTCCGGCTCCCACTTTTTTGCCCTCCCTTAATCCACACTGCCTCCTCACTACCACCACTAACCAAACTGTAAAAGACTTTGTAAACAAGAGGGAAGATAATTGTCCCCAAAATATAAGCCAGCATGATTGCTGTGGTTGAACTTGTAACATGGCTTTGAGCTTCCTGGCAGCCAAAGCAAAAAGGAGATGCCATCAGTAGCCAAGCTGGCAGTGTTGGAGCAAAGGAAACGCGCTCACTTATGATGAATAGACACACTGTCCCTGATACTGGTGGAAGACCAATGTATTGGGTGGCTCTAACACACCGTTTGTTGGTACCACTGTGTGTGGGGGAGGCTGGATTCTCACAAGAGCAGGTGTCTTGCTTATGGAACCATCTGTCTGAAGGGGTCATTCCCAACCATAGTAGGGAGGCTGCTGTGTGTCTGGAATGTTCCATGCCAAGAGCAAGGAAGAAGTAAGGTCAGCAGCTTTGACCACCAGAGAACAGCACTTCAAACAGAGGGCCTGCAGCATCCTGAGCAAGAGTTTGAGCTCTGGAGACAAACAGACCTAGGTTTTAAAATATTTTCATTCCAATTTTTTAATTTAATGAATACCATATAGTTTCCCAAGGCTGCCGTTAACAAAGTACCACAAATTGGGTGGCTTAAAACAACAGAAATTTATTCTGGGGGTTAGAAGTCCGGCCCTAAGTTGTCAGCACAGCCGTGCCTCTCCTGAAGGGTGTAGGGAAGAATCCTCCCTGGCCTCTCCCCAGCTTCTGGTGGCTGCCAGCAGTCCTTGGCCTTGACCTGCAGCTGCCTCACTCCAATCTCTGCCTCCGTCTTCACCTGTGTGTCTCTGTGTCTCTGTCTGAGTCTCCCTCCCTTTTCTCCTAGAAAGACACCAGTCATTGGATTTAGAGCCTGCCCTCATCCAGGATGACCCCATTTTCACTAACTACATGTACAAATGAGGTCATGCACTGAGGTTCCATGTGCACATGAGTTTGGGGGACACGACGCAACCTGCTTCAAGCGTATTCAGCTCCTACTATGTGCCAGATTCTGTCCTCACAACAGCGCTCTGGAACTAGTATTATCCCCATTTACAGATAAAGAAATGGAGGCACTGAGAGGGAAATTCACCCGCCGTGGCCACACAGCCGGTGAGCGGCGCAGAAGGCAGTCTGGCTCCTGGGCCCACGCTCTCAACCACGCCAAACACTGCCTCCTGCCAGCAAAGCCACTCACCCCAGCTGAGACCCTGGGCACGTCATTTACCTTTTGGAGACTCCAGTTTCCTGTAAGGGGGACACCAGTGGGTTGCGGGACAGTTGCGGGGAAGTGCTAAGTGCTGGAGCACAGCTGGCGCATAGCAGGTGCCCAGTGCAGTCGTCACCACTGTTATTTCTACTGCGATTTGCTGGGGCCGTGGGAGACCCGTGGTGAGAGGCGGAACACTGCACACAAGATATCATAGACTTCCCTGTGGTCTCTGATAAGTCACTTCCTCTCCTTGTGCCTCAGTTTTCTCGTGTGAGAAATGGGCCCTGTCAGACTTGTCCTCCTGATTCACAGGAGTGTGAGGTCTAGATGCAATGACTCAGCAGGAAAGGTCAGGGCTGTGTGTGCCCTGCACCCCCGCACACCCGCTGACGGGCGGGAGTCTCTGGGAAAGCCTTGCTGGGGGCCAATGCAGCCTAGGCCGCATCTGGGCCCGGTTGTGTTTGGCCAACGCCTCCTCTGAAACAGACGCCCTGGCCCCTTCGGACCACTGACCCCAGCCAGGGCACTACGAGGGATCGATCAGACCTGGCCTTGAGGCCCTGATTGGTCCTATCTGAGGAGGGCAAACACCAAAGTCACCTACAACCCACTGACCCCTTCCCCAGCTTCAGTTTGCAGCTGTCTCAGGCAGGGAGCTCCTCTGTCCCCAGACTGAGCCCCCGAGGGACCCCGTAGGTAGAGGACCTGGCCATGCGGATTATCGGGGCCCTGCTGCTGCTGACTGCCTGCCTAGGGGTCACTGCCAACCCTGTGCCCACACCACCAGATGACATCCAAGTGCAGGAGAACTTCAGCATAACCAGGGTAAGGCTGGCCTCTCTGGGGTGACGGCAGCGTCTGAGCCACTGGGCCTTGCTGGGGGGCAAGTCATTCTCCCCACGTGGAACTCCAGGGGTGGGTCCCTAAAGGCCTTTCCAGCTCAAATGACCATCTGGGATTTGTGGAAGCCACAACTCAATGCACCTGCCATTCCGTGGGATCCCTGTCTGATGTCCCCAGTCAAGTCCCCTCACCTTCAAACCTGTCCTGTCAGGTTCCAAGGGGAACCTATACTTCGATTAGAACCCACCCCGGAGCAGGCTTTGTGCTGACTGCTGCCCCTGAGGCCACCCCCACCCCCACCCCGCCATGCCTTGCTTTTCCGAAAACTTCCCGCCCACCCCACCCCAGTGCTCACCCTTCAACCGCTCACCTCATCCCACAGCATCTCTGTTAGCCCGTCCTGGGTCCTCGGCCCTCCCAGGCCTGGGTGGCACAGGGCAGGCGTGTGGAGTTTTGGGGAGAAGAGAAGCAGGCCAGAGATCGGGGCTGGTGGGAATAAGGGCGCTGTGTGTGGGGAGTCCTAGGACTTCCTTCCAGCGCCGGCTCTGCCTGAATCACTGGGTGACCTGGGACAGAACCTTGCCCACCCAGGGCTCAGTCCGCACATCGGTATGGGGGGCTCTCAGGCCCTCGCTGTGGCACCCTGTGGATTACTCACTTGCCGGGACAAAGAAGGGCTGTGGGTGGAAAGATGGTGACAGGCAGGGCCTGGAGGTGGTCTGTGATGGCGAAGGGATGCAGGCTCACCGGCCGTCTGCAGGGACGTGGGGGCCCTCTCAACTCTCCAATGTGCAGTCAGGAGAAAGAGGCGTCAGGCTTGTCCTGTGTCAGCTCAAGGACAGGAGACACTTTCTAACACGGGGCCGTGGGCTGCTTGTGAGGTGGTGAGCACCCTGTCCCCTGACTCCTGCTCTTGAGGAGCATCGTTTGGTGATGACTTTAGAGCACAAGGATTTGGATCCCATCCAAGTGACTGGCACAGACCTCAGATTGCAACAGAATAAGGCTTCTGCTGGGCAGGTGGGACCACACCTGAACACCTCCTTCCTAAGCTTGCCGCAATGCCTGAAGATCTGGTAGTAGGGCTCCATCCTCCCTTAAAGCTGTGTGGCCTCCAATTAGCTATAAGATGTTATCACTTAAAAGGATTAGTCATTCAGAGGAGGGAGGGAAGCCGACCTCTGCCAAGTCTTCTTTGAGGTCTGAGGCAAGTCCAGACCCTCCGCATTGTGGCCGCCTCCTAGTTCTACGGAAAATGGTTCCACGTGGCCATGGGCTCCACCTGCCCGTGGCTGGCGAGGTTCAAGGACAGGCTGACCATGAGCACACTGCTGCTGAGAGAGGGAGAGACAGAGACACAGATCAGCACGACCAGCACTCGTTGGCGGTGAGCTTGGGGATGGGGTGGGAGGGGCAGGAGGGACCAGGGCCCACCAGCACCCACCCTGGCTTCACTCACCACCACGTCCTGCAAAGTTACAGACCTCTCCTTCCAGCCAGGCCCTGGGCTCTGAGCTTCAGGTTGCTCTGCAGTTTGCTCTCCCGACCCGGGGCTTCCTTCCTAATCAACCCATCTGCACGTCCAGGACAGTGCCTCCAACACTATGCCTGTTTCTCAATCTGCTGTTGCTCCTGCACATCCCTTAGCTCAGTAAGGGCACTTTGACCCACCCGGGACCCAATCTGGAAGCCTGGGTGGGAGAGGAGGGGCTTAAACTCTTCTTTCTGCTGCCATGGGCCATTCAACCCATCATCAAGCCTTGTCCATTCTCTTCCAAAATCCCTCCAATCTGTTCACCTCTCCCCTCTTCCCCACCGCCGTCCTTGGTCCAAGCCTCTTCCCTTCCTTCCCTTGGTTGTCTACAACAGCCTCTCTGCATCCCTCCCCACGTCTAATCTCAAACCTTTCATTCAATCCATCCTTCACCCAACAACCAGAAAGACCGTTCGGAAACTTGCCTAAATCTGCCTAAACCTTTCCATACTCCCTCCCTATTGCTCTTGGGAATAAATTCAACCCCTTTGACGTGGCCTTCCAGGCCCCTCCCCCCACTCACCCTTCTCTCCCCTCTCTCTCTGTGTACTCTGCAACCCACCCATGTGGGCCTGCTTTCAGTTCCCAGAATCCTTAATCCTCCTGTACCTCTTGGCCTTTGCACCATATGTTCCATCTATTGGGGAAACCTCTCCCCACCTCCTAGGGCTAACTTCTAGGGATCCTTCAGGACTCAGGTTCTATGTCCCTTCCTCTAGGAAACAGGAAGTCCTCCCTGAGCCCCGCAGGTTCAGGTTACATGCCTTCCTTTGTGCTCTTGGAGCACCTCACACCTGCCCACTTGTCCCACTTAACTGTAAGCTGCTTATGGGCACAGGGGCTGCCTTGCCCTCCTCTGTATCCCTAGCACATAGTGCAGTGCATGGCACATAGATGCTGCTCAATAAGTAACAACCATCGTAGCAGCAGGAGCTAAGATGTGCATAGCACTTACTCCAAGCTCTTTACATATGAATCTCCTTTGATCCTCCCAGCCACAGTGAAGGATAGAAACCGTCATTACCCCCATTTCACAGATAAAGGGACTGGGGCAAGAGAGACACAGAGTAATAAATGCACGCAGTAATTCGTCACTCTGACTTCCCAGTGCATCAGTACAATGTACAGATTTGGTTAAGGGAGCTGATTTTTAGTACGGGCTTTGCCAAGAGGTGGCATAGATTAGTCCTTTTCTTCTCTGTCTGCCTGTCCTCTTGTATGTGAAATGGGTGTCTCCTAGGGCTGGTGTAAGGATTAAACAAGAATTTGAAAATGTTACTTTCCAAATTAAAAAAAAAAACAAAAAACAACACACTTGGGAAGGGCGTGGGAGGAGCAGGGGTGTGTCAGGACCACGGTCTCCACCAGAATTTACCTTTCTTAAAAATGTGCTCATTTCCAGGAAAGGTGTCTGTGAGGAGATCTCTGGGATTTTTGAGAAAACAGACACCGATGGAAAGTTCCGCTACCACAAATCCAGTAAGTTGAGTCAAAGGAGACACCTGCAGTTCTCTCCTTTGCTAAAAAATACCTCGATGTCTTAAGCTCTCTTCCTCTGTCTCAGTTTTCTCTCCCCTGGTAACCTTTCCTCTTTTTCTGAGACATCACCTAGCCTCCCTCCAAAATTCCTCCTACTCCTCTTCCTCTTTCTCCTCCTCCACCTCCTCCTCCTCCTCCTTCTCTCTCTCTCTCTCATGTGCGTGCACATCCAGAATTAGAGTGGTGGTGTGAATGTGAGGGTAACATCGAGATTTCACCAGTCTTCATGTTAGGCATCTACAATCAGCTGATAAAAATGTGCGAAGCATCTACCATGTACAATGTGCATGGTGCTAAGTGACAGAGGAACTTGGACATGAATTTATTCATTTATCTAGCAAATGTTTATTGAGTATGCTCTATGTATCAAATAATTGTGTTAGGGGTTGAATGTATGAATATTTGGGTAGATGGGTGGTTGGATAAATGAGAGAATAAACAAATGTTTGGTAAATGAATATACATATGTATGGATGGCAGATAAGTGAGTTAATTAATCACCTATTAGATAAATTGATTATTTAATAGATGGAGGAAAAAGGAGGAGGGAGGGAAGAAGGAAAATGGATAAGTTTCTGGACTGGCCTATGGAGAAGGTAGATGGATAGAATGATGGTGGATGAATGAATGATGACTCTTTGGAGGATATACATAGGTGAATAGATAAATGAGTATACAGAAGGGATGGGTACACGGGGTGGCTGAATAGATGATGTGTGGGTGAATAGGTGAAGGATCTCAGGCTAGAAGAGTCCTCTGACCACTGAGTCCTTTGTCTTCCCGCATCTCCCATGCAGAATGGAACATCACCATAGAGTCCTATGTGGTCCATACCAACTATGATGAGTATGCCATTATTCTGACCAAGAAACTCAGCCGCCACCACGGACCCACTATTACCGCCAAACTCTACGGTAAAGGCCTGGCACTAAATAAGCTCACTGGAGCTGAGGGTGGGAGGAGACCCGTGATTTAGGGACAGTACAGTAGACGAGGGAGGAACAGGGAGTTTTTTTTCTCCTTCTGATAAAACTTCAGTTACAGGAAAAGTGAGAACATTTACTCTCTGCAGGAGGAAGAGCTCAGTCTCCCATTTTAGGCAGAATCCTCTTCTTTTGATCTCTAAAATTCCAGACCCAGAGAATTCCAAAGCCCTTAAAGGAACCCAGGCAAGAGCCAGCCCTGTGTGGGGATTCAGAAGACCTGGGTGGGGGCTTGGGAGGGACACTCCTTCGTTTTCTGGAGCTGATCTTTACATAAATGCATTGAGGAGATCAAATTGGGCCAATAGTTTCAAACTTTCCCTAAATGAAAATCACTGGGCAAAATAACCTCAGGTCCTGCCAACCCAGGTTCCAGGTTTCAGGTTCTAACCCAAGGTTCTAGGTATCTTCTCTGCTCCTTACTTGCAGGGCGGGAGCCGCAGCTTCGGGAAGACCTGCTGGAGGAGTTCAGGGAGGTTGCCCTGGGCTTGGGCATCCCTGAGGACTCCATCTTCACATTGACCAACAGAGGTAAACGGTGCCCGCCCCCCACCTCACACTCTGTCTCCTCCTCAACCTTCATGGCCCCCAGGGAACATCTTCCTCGCTCTTGGGTCTTCCTTATAACCCTCCGAGATAAGCTGAGCTACAGTCCCCCGCCCCTTCTTTACAGAGAAGGTACCTGGGGCCCCTGGATTTACTCCACGTCACGTAGCATGAAACTGGCTGGCAGAGCCTGGACTAGAACGAATTCAATGTTCACTCTACTGCTATGAGTCTAAGTGAAGTTATATCCAGAATCCATAGGTACCTCTAAGGAGGTCACAGAGTGTTAGGGTGAAGGGCATGGCCTCTAGGGTTAGGGCACCTGGGTTCACATTGAGCTGGGTGGCTGGCTTCTGGCTGATTATTTTCCTCATCTGTAAAATGAGGATAATAATGTCTCCCTTATAAGCTGCTTTGAGGAGATAAAGCTGTTAAATAAAATAATGTTCTGCCTGGTGTCTCGTAAGTGCTCAACAAATGTTAGCCACTGCTGTCCTGTGATGGTGCCGATGAAATGCTGGTGGGGGGGTGGAGATGACGCTGATGGTGATGACGGTGCAGCCACCAGCCTGTAGCTTTGCCGATGAATGACCTTCAGCAAAGCATGCAGGCGGAGCCACTCGTCAAGAGGCTAATGCGCGAGACAGACAGTTCTCAGTGCGATGCCCACCTGGCACGTGGGCAGCCATACGGAAGAAGCTAAGTCCTCCCTGGTGTAGGATGCTCCCCAAGCGTGGTCCTCCTCCTTACCTCTGTGCCCTGTCCTCTGACCTAGGAGAGTGTGTCCCCGGGGAGCAGGAACCAGAGCCCACTTCACCCCCAGTGAGTACTTCTTTCCTCTACTCCGTGCGCTCCCTGCCTGCTTGACGTTTGCTGCCCTTGCTTAGGCCCTGCTGCGGTGGGAGGTGGGGCCGTTGAGCGGGGTTGAGGGAAGGCAGCCCCACCTGGGCTCAACCTCGGTTCTGCCATTGAGGCTGGTTTCTGCCCCATCTGGACTTCACTCTTCTCACGTTCAAAATGGGGTAATTAGTCCTTCCAAGAGCCACATTAGAAGAGGTCTTAGCATAGTGCCTAAAAGCAGTAAAATATTTAATAGTGAAATAACTACTCAATTAATGAAAATAAAATTAGTTGATCTTCCTAAAACATTGCAAACCTGAGAGCAAGCAGCCTTTCAGAACACAGGGGCGGGGCTCCTGGGCTGCCGTCTGATTTTTTGGGCTTCCTTACTCTTCTGTTTTACTTTCCTGCTTTTCGCCATACTGATCAAGCTTTATTCATTCATTTTTCCTCTGATTATCTGAAAATTATATATCTTAATTTATTCTGCTGGGGTGTTTATAAATCTGTGTATGTATGTATAAGTATATATAATGTTTATTTAGAAATGCATTCTGGAACATTGAAAATATACAAGAAAGTAAAAAAAGACAATATCCTTATTGCGTAGAATTAGCAGTTAACATATTTGTTTGCTCCTACCTTTTTAAGAATCATTGCCATTGATTTTTATAAAACTAACATACACTCATCATAAAGCATTAAAACAATGCAGAAAAATATTAACAAAACAGACATTTTAAAAAATTTCCACCACCCCAAAACTACCAGCATTCACTCAGTCCAGGGATCGTGACGTGCATGCAGGCTGCATAGAGGGTGGGAAGACTGGCCAGACAGGGGCACCAATTTAGATGCACTGTTATTAAATGGGAGAGTATTACAGGTGCTACTCCTAATTTTTAAAAGTTCTGATTGTAGTTTTATTTACACTTACAAAAAAATATGAAGTGGACTTCTTGAACTTCAGGTAGGTATTTCTTCACCACGAAAGACTTCTTTCTTAAAGAAGGCTCTGAGTAGAGCCAAGGCTATGAAGAAACATTTAGGAGGCCGGCATCACTGGACCTACTTTCAGTGGATACCTGTTGTCTCTGTGATTTGAAAGACAAACGTTAGCACTCTCGAGCTGTGTTCCATCTCCCGTCCCCTTCTTCTTTACACTGTCCAGATTGCTGCTGTCACTGTAGTTCCCAGGTGTTTAGTTGTAGTTCTATATTTTGATAGAGTCTACACTTACCCTTAGCAAATATAACCACAGCGTCTCCATTTCTGAACTGCTTATTTCTATTAATCTCTTCATCAGTGCCATTTCTTTACCTAGCAGTGTTTTCAAGGAGGGTTTATGGGTGTTTTAATCACTGAGTTCTTCCCTGTTTGGGATTATCTCCTCGTGTCCTTCATACTTGAATGACAGTGGGTGTCATATTCTTGGGTTTGTCTTCTTTCCCTCAGAATAAGCTTCCTCTGCCTTGCTCCATTGTCCCCAAGCATTGATGATGACTGTGGGAAGCCAGAGGCCAACCTGCTATTTCTTGCCCTTGTAAGCAATTTGTTTCTTCTGCCCGGGTGCCTGGACCAAGTTTATCCTTGAGATCAATGGCTTAACGAGGACCTGTCTTTGTGTCAAGAATTCCACATCAGAATTTCCTGGAATACAAACTTCTTGGATTAGACTTCTTTGCATTTCAGGGAACTCTCTTGCATGGGATTCATCTTCCACCCTCTTTGTTGGGTCCTGCTACCTTGCGAGCAGTTCTTCATCCTGGAGCGTCTTTGTCTTCCACATCTACTAGTTCCTTTCAAATTACTCTCATCTGTATTCACTGGGATTATCACCAATCTTTCTTCTAGGACAGTCATCCCGTTTAGCAGCATCCATTCTGTTCTTTGCTATTTCTAAGTTATTCACTCACCCTGAATTTATGTTGTTTGGGTTCTCAATTTGTTTATCTAGGTCTGGTTCTCTCTTTCCATCTTATTCTGTTATTTACCATTTCATCTTTGAGTCTTGCTCTAGTAAATGCATGTCCTTGCTAAGTCATTCTATAGCTTGAGGCCATTGACGACTTTCCTTCTGCTCCTTGAGTTATATTTTCTTCTAAGATGGTCTCACAGGTAGGGTGCCTTAGATCAACACCTGTGGAAGGAAAGTGATAATGAGGGGATTGGGCAGAGGGAGAAGTAGAGCTGCAAGGCAGTTACAATGCCTCAGTCAACCTACTAGGGAGCTCTGGAACTGGGGGGGCCCTTGACAGCCGTCCCCTGAGGGTGCTGAGGGGCGGGCCTTAATAACCCCATGGTGAGCAGCCTGGGAAAGGAGCATGACTTGCAAGAGAGGGCTTCCTGTAGCTGTCTCTACTCCTGAGGGGAAATCTAGGCAGTTCATGACAGTTGGGCTCTTTCTCTAGTTCAAGCTATATATTCATTAACTTCTGAAGTGGGTCTGAGTTGTTTCTGTATCATTTCTTTCTATATTGCTCTTGTTGAGTCCGTTTTAGCCAGACTTCCTGTTTGTTCTAACTTGGTGGGGTGTGGGGTTTTGTTTACTCCTTGATTCTTTTCCCACTAAATTTGACCCTAGTCCCCTCCTCTCCAAAATTAGTGTCAGGTCTGGGTTTTGGTGTTCCATCCACTCTTCTGAAGTCCAAGGTTGGTTGCTATACCCTCATTGGCCTTCTGTTTTGAAGGACTGCCAAGTGTCCTATGTGGGCTTCGTTCCCCCTGGCTGGGGCTGGCAGTGATGTACATTTGTCCCACGGTGGCACCTCCTGGAACATTAGACTGCAGAGCCCCAGAACCTTCACTTGGAGGGAGTCAGCCTCTAGTCTTTCTTCTTTTCCTCCTACTCGTCATTTTCGTTGCTCCTCTATCAGAAGAGGAAAATGATGGAGTTCCCCTCAATTTTCTTCTTTCAAGATTTGGGAATATTAGGAAGCATTTTCAGGGATTTGATGACTTGCCAGAACTGGGAGTGGGAGGGCAGGATTAGGAGCTGCCCCTTGCTGACCATCCTGTTCAGCTCTAGAATATCTGATTTATTTCTTTGATCAACAGTTTTAGTTTTTGCTCTAAACTATGCCCCTTTCCTTGTTTGAGTGATATTAACATTTGGGGGCTTGTATTTTTTTAATTCATTTTTTGCTAATTGTTAGGTGTTAGAGAGGGCAATTTTGAGGGTCTTTTTTTATCTTCCATCTCAATCCAGATCACAACAGAATCTGTATTTCCCCATCAATGTCAAGAATGAAACAGTAACTAATGACTCCCCTTGCAAAAGACAGACTTGTAGCACACTTTTCCATTGCTTTCTTCCAGGCTTTCTTCATCCCTGTTTTTGTGATATCTGAGACTGATGTTTATATTTTCTATCTTTTGTTTTGAAAATTACTTTCAACATTTACATTGTCGTATAACTATTTTAACAACACTTTAACCCAAACTCTGTATTTTATTGGCTTTATAGTTTACCATCATTTCTTTGTTATCACATCATCTATTCCCCCTTCTCAAATGGTGGGAATATTTCCATAAGTAATTTTTTCCAGAAAGATACATGAGTGGGAAACTACTTCATCCTTGTATTTCTGGGAATGGTTTTCTGTGTTTATATCACGTGGTCAATAGCTGGGATGAATGAAGAATCCCTGGGTTACAATGTTTTCCCTTTTATAGCCTTAGATATTATTCTGCAGCTTCTGTCATTAACTGTCATCTCCTTAAGGGCCACTGGGTTCCTTATCCTTTGTCTCTAGGAAAGGTCTGGGTGGGGCTCTTCATTAATTTTGCCTTATCCCCTTTGAGCTCTTATAAGTGGACTACTCAAGCCTTCCTTCAAATGAGAAAAATTTTCTTCTATTATTTCTATATTGATTGCTTCTCCTTCTAGAATTCCTGTTATGTGAATTTATTTCTTATACTCTTTAAACTGTAGTTTATTATTTCTACTGTGTGGTGAAATTCAACAAAAATCTTTTCCATTTCTAATAACCTTCTACTTTTCTCATATTATTCATTTCCATAGCTGTTGGCCCCTGTTATATTGATACAATGTTATCTTGAATTTCATTGATGGTTAAGGTTTTCTCCTTTTCCTTACTGTCATCCTGTGTTTGGTGGAGATACTTCTCCAGCTCGATCTGATTCTTTTGAGCTGCTGCATTATTTAATTCGTCCCATGATTTTCCACTTTTCCCTCATTCTTACCAAGGAAGGCCTATATGCAACCAGCCTGAGATGGTTCTGGTAGAAAGTGGAGTCCCTGATCACAGTTTTCACTTGCATCTTAAAAGGAGAAGGAAAAAGTTGAAGGTTGCTATAGTTCTACTTTTGCAGATTCCAGGTCTCGCTTGTGGGCAGGACGGCTCTCTGGAGGCCTGAATTTCCCCATTTATCGCTTCTTAAATTGCCATGGAATCCTGTCTCAGGGGACTCTATACTCAGAGACCCCTTTGACAGCTTGGCAGCCTGCCCTGTTCTACAGCCTCCACCACCACAGCTAGGAGTGTTAGGTTCAATCTCAGGTCCCTTCTCCTCACTCCCTAGATAGCTTTTCCTTTGTAAGGAGCTCTCATTGTAAGCAGCCTTTCCTGCAGACCAGTCACACTCGTATTCTGTTGTGTACAAACACTTCAAGCTTCTTGCATGGGAGCACTGTCCTTCTCTGGTTTCCAACTCTGGAGTAGATTTTTTTCCATTATTATATTCTTTTGGCACTTCAATTGGAGGTTGGATGTGAGGCATTGTTATACCCTGAGGTTCTGATTTTTCATTTCAGACCAGAAATCTGTCCTGTGATCCCCATTCTGGAATTCAGGTTGATGCTTTCAGGGAAACAGGGCATTAACTAGTCTAGTAGCTGTGCTTCTGTCCACACCCTGATTCCCAAAACAAATGGTTTATGTGTTCCAGGGGTACAAGTGAGCAATAGTGACAAGGTTCCTGCAACAGTTTCTCTTTCTTCCCCACAGAGAGCCCGGAGGGCTGTACTGCCCCAGGAAGAGGAAGGATCGGGGGCTGGGCAACTAGCAACTGAATTCAACAAGAAGGAAGGTAATGCCATACTCCAGAGAGGAAGGACCCATGGTTGGCACACCCTGGCTGCCCTCACAACCATGAAATCTCTTATTTTTCTGGCAGAGTCAAGGACTAGACCTAGAAAAGGCACACACCCTGTGCCAGAGGGTGTGTGGGGAGAGAGGAGATAAGGCATGGTCTCAGAAGCCAGCTCTCACCCTGTCTGTCTCATTGTGTGGCCTCCTAGCCTTGGTTTCCTTATCTACACAGTGGGGTAACCACCTGCTGAGCTGACCACCAGGGCTCTCGTGGGAGCAAGGTGAGGGGAGGATGTGAGGATGCTTTGTGTAGCTGGCAGTGTTTATGGACAAGTCACTCTCCAGCTTGCCCCACAAACACTGAACCCTGCTCCACCCTAGACCCCGTGCTGGGCCCTGGAGTCACCGAGACAAACTGCCCATGTCTTTTTGGAATTTCTGCTCAAGTGGTAGAAGCAGTCAGGGAAGAGAGTGATAGACCCAAAAGAGAGGGTCAGCGAACAGGCTGGAGTAGCTCAAGAGTCCAGAGGGGTGAGGAGATCAAGGACTTCATGGATGCGGGGGGGGGGGAGTCATGCTGCGTCCAGGCGTCCAGGCATCCAGGTAGGGTTTTATGGAACAGTGCGTCCCAGGGGCAGGGACAATGCATTCCAGGGGCAGAGCAAAGGCATGGGGATGGGACTTCGGTCGAGAGGTCAGGCTGGCTGGCCTCTTGAATGTGCCAACTACTAATATTACAGAATTTTTGGGCAGATAAGACCAGCACAGGGGATGATGGGTCTCTGGGTGCTGGTAACTTCCCATGTTATGGAATGAGCATTGATTATGTAGTCCAACAAACATGATTTTGTTGGACTACAAAAGGATGTCGTCCATCCTCAGCTCTGTGTGACCCTGAGCAAGTCAAGTCATTTTATCTCCCTCAGAGTCAATTTGCTCATCTGTAAAATTAGCTGGTAATCCTTCCTCTTAGTGCAGAGATAAAAACGAAATGAGGTGATGCATGGTAAATGTAGAGCGTGGTGACAGGTACACAGTAAGCACTCAGTAAATGCCATTGGTCTGCTCCTCCCCAGATTCCTGCCAACTGGGCTACGCAGAAGGTCCTTGCCTGGGGATGGTCAGTAGGTATTTCTATAATGGCTCATCCATGGCCTGTGAGACTTTCCAATATGGCGGCTGCCTGGGCAATGGCAACAACTTCGTTACTGAGAAGGATTGTCTGCAGACCTGCCGCACTGTGGGTGAGTTTGGGCCCTTTACCTCTATGCATGCTGCATCTCACGACACTGTCCTCCCAACAAACCACCCGCCAATTGAACAGGTAGCTAAGAAACAATGTTCTAGGGGTGGAATTCCAGGGCAAGTTTCCTGAAGTCAGGAATCGCCATTTGGATACGGGTGACCCTAGGCAAGTTATTTGTTCTCATGGGCCCCAGTTTCGCAGTATAGGAGACAGGAACTAGGTGATCTGGATGAGCAGGGTCCCTTGGTTTCGGTCCTTTGTCTCAGGTGAGCCAATTGTAAGGATTCCTAATGCTGTGTGCCTGCCTCCCACCCCACAGCGGCCTGCAATCTCCCCATAGTCCGCGGCCCCTGCAGAGCCTTTACCCAGCTCTGGGCATATGATGCCGTCCAGGGAAAGTGCATCCTCTTCACCTATGGGGGCTGCCAAGGCAACGGCAACAAGTTCTACTCGGAGAAGGAGTGCAAGGAGTACTGCGGCGTCCCTGGCGACGGTAGGCGGCCCTATGGGAGGCCAGGTTGGGCCAAGGGGCTGTTGCTGTCCAGGTGGGAAAGCCCTGGTAGGTGGGGGCTAGGAAAGCTAAATTCTGGACTCTTTACCCGATGACCAGCACATTCATTCTCTGGGCCTCAGCCTCCCATCTTTAAAATGGGTCCAAGCCCTAGGTCTTACCCCAGCCTGGATGGGGCACCTGAGGTACCAGGTACAGGCAGAGGGTGTGCAGGGTAGTCTGAGGAGCCTGGCAGAACTGGGCTGATTCTGGCACTGCCACAATCAGACTGGCCACGCTGGGCAAGTGCCAACATTAGCCTCAGTTTTCTCTAACGTAAAATGGGACAAAGTGCCTTCTTCCCAGACTTCACAGCGCCTAGCTCAGTGCGCCCAGCTAACGGCAGCCGTTGCTGATGACAGCGGTGCTGAGAACAGGATGGGCTGCCTCACTTGATTGCGCTTCGTAGATACCGTGTTTTTTACAAGCTGAAGGCAAGACCCTCCACCCGCAAAAAGATTACAACTCCCTTTATTGTGATAGTTGCTTTATTACCGGGGCCTGGAGTCCCACCCGCGGTATATCCGAGGTGTGCCTGTAATAGTCTTGCCGGGAAGAGCAGCCGCTTAAGATTACTGTGCTTTATTTCCCCACGGGGAACTGACATCTAAAGTCAGTCAGAAGAGGCAACAAATCAGATCATTCTGCGAATGCACTTTGGGGATACCAAGGCATTCAGCAGGCAGGAGTTTCTGGCCGCAGGCTCAGAGCACCCCCTCCCTGACCTGCCCCTCCCGCGGACCCTCAGGCGAGCTGCGCACCTACTCCCTGCGCCTCTGTGTCCACAGGAGATGAGGAGCTGCTGCGCTTCTCCAGCTGAGAGGTCGGTCGGAGGCCAGAGGATGGCGGGGAAGCTGCAGGCCAGTGGCTGTCCCGGGGCCCCACCTTGGGCAGGCCGGGCCGAGAGACCTGGGTTCAAATAAAAACCAAATCACAGATTCCTGAAATGCCATGTCCTGACTGTTCATTGTCATCGTAAGGGTAATGAGATGGGGACAGGACAGGGAGACAAAGCCGGAGGTGGGGCGGGGGGGGTGGGGCCCTCACGCAGCCTTCCCTGCGAGTGAAAAATGTATGTGTTGGAAATGCAATAGAACTATCTTCCATACGTGAAATTGGCTATGCAAATTATGAAGCATAAATCACGGTTCTGTTTATTCGACGGTAGTAAAAGAGGGTCGTTTTGTTTTCATAAAGCTAGCACAGGCAGCGGGGGCTGGTGACTCTGGGTACTTGTTTCTGGGAGTGGTTTGACCAGGTCACCAGTGACCTGGGGTCAGGATAATTGTGCCCTAGTGTGCCCAGGTGGGTCAGTGCTTGAAGTAATCCCCATCCTTTGTCCCATGGAACCCCCTCCAGGGTTTTACTTCAGCCACAGCTGCTGGAAAGTGAAAAGCTTTGGGCTGTTTCCCCACCAGGCCCTGGAGTTCTCATCTCCTGGGGTCCTCACTCTGCCCTTTGTCCCAGAATGCGAACGTTCACTGACCTTCACATCGCGTCCACGACGACCGGCAGGGCCCTGGACCACGGCCAGCAGCCCTTGGTCTGGCCTGGCTTCTCCTCCCCTCAGACTTGGTAGGCCAGACCGGGGGCTCAGGTGACAACCTGGCCCAAGAACACGACTCTAGGAGCCTCCGGTTCAGACACACTGAATATACAACTGATTTATAAATTCCTCTTGCTAGCTTCACCCACCCCGAGGCCAGCTGGACGCGACCGCTGCTGCGGAGGGAGGCCCAGTGTCGTGGCCTGAAGTGCGAAGCCAACTGGGGCAGCAGACACCCAGGCAGGGCCAGTGCCTCTTCTCCGTGCGGTCACCAGCCTTTTAAGGGCTGGGGGCTAATTCAGTCGCAGGTTCTTCTTATGCCATTAGCCCACTTGCTTAAGTGACCCATCAAGAAGGAAGAAGGGAGGAAATTCCACATCTTTGGTTGAGGGGATAAACCCGGAAGCAAAGATTTGGGTATAGAAGCCTTGTAACCCCCCTGGTTGGACCACATAAAGTCTCCCCGCCCTCTGTGTTCTCCCAAGTCTAGATCTGGGCAGAGGGATGTCCTGAGGGACACGTTCAGGGTCAGGGCCAGGACTGTCTGGGCAGAAATGGGTGGGGTCCGGGCACAGGGACAAGTGACAGGCAGGCTCTCCGGCCCGGACCTAACAAATGGCACCATACCTTGCTCCCCTCCGTGCGCGCCTCACGCACAAGAGCCGCCCACGGCAGCGCCACTCTGAAGAGGGGCATTTTGAAGTGCTCTGAAGAACAAATGCTTAAAGCGGAGGGTGAGAGTCCCAGGTGTGCCGGCCAGCCGCTGGACGGAGTGTGTGCCTCAGGCGGGGCTTTTTACGGCCGAAGCTCCCCGTTCAAAAACAGAGCATCTACACACAAACCTGGGTTTCTTGGTTCTCTAGAAAAGTTCTGGCAGCCCTGGGCCTGCACCCTGCCCAGGGACAGAGCTGACTTGAGCTGGTCCCTGGAACCAGGGCCTCCCCTGCTGCCCCCTGGCCCTTGCCAAGACCTCCCCAACGAAAAATTCCCTCGGGTTCCGATTTCATCCCTCAGGGGGGCAGGGGGCTTGAAGCACACCTGTGACCCAGAGTCCGGAGCACAGCGCCCATCTCGGAAGGCCCAGGCTCATCACCCTCAGCAGGTCGCTGCCCTGAGGGCTCTCTCAACCCCTGAGCGGTCATACTTATTTCCGATGCAAAACAGATGTGACCGCGTATATAGACATTCTTTTTTAAACTTTAAAATCCAGCAGCCGGACCTTCAGCTGCCTGAAGGCTCTGGGCTAGGCCTGCGCCTTATTTGCGAAGCTCTGAGGCATGGGGAGGATCGTCAGCTACGGTGGGACTCTTGGCTTTTGTCTGAGATCCCATAGAAACTCGCCGGTTAAACTTCAGCTGCTCGCCCACATTGTACACTAACAGCAGGGAAATCCCACAGAAGGGCAGTTTGGAGGGCAAGGCTGGTGCCCCCTGGGAGGCTGGCCCAGCTTGGGCCTCTACGTGCTGCCATGTGCAATCTGATGGCACTGGTTCAGCTGACCGAGTCACACTCTCTTGAAGATCAGCCGGTATCAAGCTGAAGACAGGGCTACAGCGAGGCCCTGGGGGTCTGTCATCCCATTACCGTGACACCTTGGACGGTGTCCTCGCAGGAGCACCCCTGCTTTAGGAGGGGCTGTCATCCCTCCGCCCCACTCAGGCCACAGCTGGCCTTCTGGCGGCGTCTTCTGTCCAATCTGCCTTCAGCGGGACTCTAGTCAAGCAAAGCATTGATGTGTCCGCATCTGGAGTCTGAGGTTTTGTGAGGCCTGCGGAGCCGCGAGTCCACCACGGCTAGTCCCCGCGACTCACCATGGAGGGCGCTCGCAGATGCCGTCAGGAATTTGGCAAAGCCATGGACACTCTTCCTCAGGAAACAGGTGTTACACACAACACATAATGTCACATGCATCACTTGGGAGTCCAAAGCCAGAGTCGTAAGAAGCACACAAATGACCGCTGGGCAAGGAGAACTTGGATGTGTCCCATAGGCACTGGGTCTGTAGGACTCAGGTGACATGTACCCCTTCTTCCATGGAGCAATACTCCATGAGCCAGGCCTGTGGGGACCACGTCTCACCTTGGTCTGTCCAGCCATCATGTGTCAAACTTTGGTTGAGCTGGGTCTGGTGAAGGAGGTAAGCAGTGAGCTCAGAGGAGTTTGCAACCCGGACCTCAGTGTCCCCCTTGGGATGGACTCCAGCTGTCGCCCCCAGTGGCCCACGTCTGGTCCATCTCTACTTACCAGTAGACGCTCCTAACCCGATGACACGGCCCAACCCCAAATCCAAGAAATAAGACCACACGCTGCCATCTTCCTAAAGGTTGTTTTATTGTAAAACCATAAATACAACACTGACATGAAATCATTTAAGCAACTGATCCTCTCTAACCATTAAAAGGATGTCTTTTTGCCTTGGCATCAACCAACTGGGAAACAATGTTGCAAGAATTCATGGGGTAGAGGGGTTCTGAATTCTGGGTTGGGGCTTTTGGCGACTTAAGGAACCAAGTGGAACCTTCCTCTTCTCCCTGGGAATGTCCCACTTTTGGACAAGAACAGACAGGTAAAACAGCAACATTTAAACAGCTCAGTTTTAAATTTTATTACTTTGTAAAAAATCTTTCCTTCTTCTGTTCCTTTCCTCTATTTGACATCAGTAAAAGTTTGAAACATCACGAAATTGATTTGGCTGTAAATGGAGAAACAGTACCCAAACAAAGCAAAACAAAAAAACCCAAAGGACAAACAGAAAACCCTAAAATAAACCCTCAAGTTTGGTCTCGGGGGCTTACACATCACACAAGAACCGTCAACTCAACCCCCATGCAATGGGACTCCTTGCAGAGTTATCGGATCCACACCGACACAGGAGACCGCGAACGACGCCTTTTCGTAATTAACACAGCAAGGGTGACACTAGGTAACTTTTTTTTTTTTTAATACAGTACATGGTACACAGGGTCCCAAGATGGCCCTGCATAAACCCCTCGTGGAGACTTGAGCCAAGCACTGGCTGTTTATAAAAATATTGTGTTGCTACAAAAGTATAAATTAATGCTACCGGTATTAAGAAATATTAAACACATAAAACTTATAAGGATTAAGAAAAATATTCATTAATACCTGTAGAAAACTCTGGCCTAAAAAAGATATTTTTTTGTGTTTGTTTTTTTGTAAATTTTTTTTTGTCTTTTTTTAAGATGACTTGAGTTTCTTGCACTCGAAGAGACACAGTCCGATGTGCCTATGGTATTGCCTAGAACGTCTTTACTACTGAGAAAGGATGGGGTGCACGCACGTGGGACTGAGTGGGGCGCGGGAGGGAGGGGGCACCAAGGCTTTCTCGAGATTTACCTGATGTGAAAGAATCACCGATGTGAAGTTGTGGGGAAAAGAAGGTAGGATCAGAAGAGAACTGAAAATAATTTAGACTTTTTAAAAAATATCTCAGCTTCAGGCGGTTGTACAAAATGATTTCCTGATGCTTGGGATCTGAATGGCCCTGGACGCGTTGCCCGGTGGGTCTGAGCCTTCAGCCCCGCAGGTCCCTCTGTCTCCTGGCTGGTGAGTCCCAGCCCCGTGCCAATCCACGAGCTCGCTCACTGTTTGGGAACCCAGCCGTGCTTGGCTGGGCGGGACAGAGGGTCCCTGGCAGGGGCTGGCTGGCACCTGGGTTGTGGGATAAGAGCCCCCTTGCGGCTGACCTTGGACCCCAAGGTCTCTGGCCAACCTGGACTTCAGGAAGCGCCACAGGGATCTCAGGCCCCTGAGGCTGCAGTCAAGGCTGGGCTGTGCCCCGTAAGGAACTTTGGTTTGAAGAGTCAAGGTGCCCAGTGGGACGCGTAAAAGGGTAGGACCTTCACGGTCCCGATGCTGACGCCCAACTGCAAACCTAGCAGATCCTTCTCGGTATAGGAGTTGAATATTTAAAGCGATACTGTGGTGGTGGCGGCGGGGCGGTGAATATACAAACAGAATCTTCACTTCATCCAAGCGGGAGCAGGTGCCTTTTCACATGGAAACCAGAGGGTCCTTTCTGGGAATGCCTGGCCTCTACAAACTATGGTCCTCAGACCCAACCGAGAGCCAAAGAAAAACCACAACATCCTCCAGAAAACCCTGAAAACGGGAAACCGGGAGGGAAACATAAGAGGGACAAACACTGTATCATTGGTTCACCATAACTGGCCTAGCAAACATTAGCCACAGTGAAGAGAGGGGCAGGTCCCAGCCCAGTTCTCCCACAGGCCCTGGGGGACACAGGAGGCTGGGGCAGGGCCGGCAGGGCCAAGACAAGGGCCCCCCTCTGCCATCTCCAGGGGGCAGCCTGAGCCTTACTTAGCCTCTGGGGTCTGTCTAAAGCAGCGGCCCATCTAACAGCCCTCCTTCAGGTGCAGCCCCGGGACACCAGCGCTGGCCGGTTCCCAAGGCAGGGGCATCGCTATGAACCCACTTCAGCTCAAGGCGGCCGGAGGCTGCCCACCGTGCCCCATGCACTTCCTCTTCCTGTCTCTGCAAGCACATCCATCATGATGACAATATCCAGGTCCTGTCCCTGTCTGGGCCATTTCTCATGGGATCGCCCTTCTCCATCCGCATCCCAGCTTCATTTCAAACCTTTCTTGTGAATCTGCGGAGCCCAGTGTGTGTGCTGTATCCTTGACGTCTCCCCAGGCGTGCACTCTCCAAGGAGCCTTGTCCAAGCCCAGGAGGCAGCAGGGGGCCTCGCACAAGCATAGGGGACTCCGAAAGACAGAAGTTCAGCTTCACAGTGGAAAACGTGCCTTGCGGAGTTTTTCCTCTGGTATTTCTTGAAAATGCAGGAAAGGAACAAGCTGAAGGGGAGAACTCGTGGCAACTTCCAGACCTGGTATAAAAAAAAGTCCTTCCTGGAATCCCGGAGCCCCGTAACTTCCCAATGTGTCATCATACCCTTTTTCCAGCTGAGAGCTACTCTCTGAATGCCAAGCACGAGGTTGTCAGGTGGGCTGGATGCCAGTGCAGCAGGTGGCCCCTGCATTTTGTTTCCCGGTTTCCAACTACCATTGGAGGGAGATCTGGCTGGCTGACCTAGGCACAGGGAAGGGAGAGCAGTGCCAGGCCAGGAACATCCACTCGCGACGCCTGGGATGGCACCGTTGTTCTCTGTGGAGCCGAGATCCCTGGGCTACTCCAAGTCTGAGGGACCACCCACGTGGCCTGGTCCTTGGCTCAGGCTTTGTTGGTGAAGCCAACTGATCTCAAATGAGCAGCCCAGCCCCTGCAGTCTCCTCTTGGGTCTGTATACAACAGAACAAAGACCAGTTCTGTCCTGGGAATCACATGGCTTGAGACGAGCTGTATCCAAGGCAGCTGGCGAACACCTGGAGCTGCCCAGCACATGACAGAATTGGTTTCTGGTCTTATCAGCTGCCAAGGGTGTGGGATGGGAAGTCCTAGAGCAGTCACAGAAGTAGGAAGCAGAAGACAAAGCCCTTCCGTAGGGCAATGCCAGGGTGAGTGCCTGTAGAGTAACCGGAAGAGTCTACCTCAGTCCTTTGGCTGAACTAGAATTGGAACAAGGTGGATATTGCTGTGAATCAGGGGGCCAGTGGCGGGGCCTGTGAGATCTTTGGGTTGCTAAGCTGTTGGTCACAGCAGGATCTGCGATATGGGAATTGCCTGCTGGCAACACCCATTTCTGGGGAACCAGAGGTTATAAGAGACAAATGGCTACCTGCCACCTTGTTATCACACTTGGTTGAGGCAGCCCCAGGAGACAGCTTGCAGAGAGCCCAGTGGCGTCTTCCCTGTCCTAGGACATCAAACCTGTCCTAAGGACTGACCTACGGTGGAACGGGAGAACAGATCAGGAGGTGATGCCTATGACTAGATAACTAGAATTTAAGTGAGACTTACTCAAATTTTCATTCTGGAAGGCAGACATCCCACGTTCCAAAGACGACTCTAAATGAACATCTGGACTTGGTCTCTGATGGCTTTACAAGAAAACAAAAGGCCTATTTTCTAACTGGCTGGCCCCGCAATGGGGCAACACCAACACAGCTCTGCTCTAAGTAGAGGGAGGATGGGCTCCAAGGCTGTTTCCACGGACCATGCAAAGGCGGCAGTTTGGGCCCTTCTGGTGTGGCTGACGTGCCAGGCTGTGGGCCCGTCCGCAGCAGCAAAGCAAAGCTGGAGGAACCGTTAGCTGCAGGCGTCTGTCGCTCCCCAGCAACCCTGCAGCTGCCTTCTGGAATGTCCCCAGAGGTCTATCGAAATCTGCTGATACACTTTAGGAACTGACATTAGGTGACTGTCCAGTGCGAATGGAGGCTCTTCTGATGGTGTGACCCCAGCGGGAAATGTTGTGGAGGAAACACTCGGAACTTGTCCAGGACAGGAAATGGCAGGGCGGCTGCTGAGGCCACGGCTTGCTGAAGAGGATGTGGCCCAGGAACAGTGTTTTCCCACCAACTTGACTTCCCCACCTGCCACGGACCGGGGGGGGAGGGCTGTTGTACAGTGCTTTTTGTAGTCGAGGTATCTTGCTGTTGAGTAATGCTTTATTACTAGGAAGGGATGGAGTGGACTTAGCCAACCCCCAAGATGGTAAAATGCGCCTTTGCGAACAGCCCCCCACCATGGTGGTCTTCCTCACCCTGAAGCCCTTGGTGTAACCATGTCTATGCCACAGCCATGGGCACCGGAGGATGTGAGACCACCAGCACTTAATACACAGAGAGGAGGGGTTGGGGCGCGGGGGGCAGGGTTGGATCACTGATCCTGACAGAACCACCTCTTTGGAGGGGAAAGGGGCCACCCTCAGCATTTGGACTGAATGTATAGAAACTACATTGCTCAAAGAGAGAAAAGCCTAAAGACATCTTTCACAGCATCAAGTTCAAGTGGCCTAATGCCATTCCACCCTCAAGACATCAATCATTTGGCCCACAAGGCACCATGCTCAACTATTGTCCTGGACGGAGGGCTGAGGCTCTGCAGAGGCCCCCAGGCTGAGGACGATGGAGCCATCGGAGCCACCTGGGGTCGTGGGGAGGGAGGAGGGGCCGTGGGTCTGAGGTGTGAAAGGAGACGTGAACGTGGGTCAACTCAGGAGTCCCTGCTGAGCTGGAAGTGTCAGTGATGTGGCGAGTAGTGTAATGCACTCTGGGTTATAGAAATCGGACATTCGCAGTACCAGACACAGCGGGCCAGGAGGGCGGGCCTTCCACTTACATTCAGGAGAACTCCTGAGCCACGTGCTTCCCTATGGCTTCCACCACACCCCGCGTTTGTGGAACCTGTGACTCCAACCCCACTCCTGGTCTCCAAACAGCACAGACGAGGTCATGGGCTTTGCTGTTCAAATACACGAAAACTGGACTGTACAGGGAAGGTTAATAAAAACCTTAGGAGAGTGAATATACCACTGAGATGAGCTAGTTTACAGTGTGACTTGAGGAACAAAACGGGCAATTAAAAAAAAAAACCTTCAACTTATAAGTTATAGACATTCAGTGCCTCCTAGCAGAGTCTAAATTAAGTTTGAAAAAACAAAACAAACCAAAAAAAAACCAAACAAACCCAAAAACAAAAGATAAAAACTGGTAAAAAGTTAGGAAAAAATATTGAGTGGAGACAGTATCAATACTTCTCTGAAATATGTCTTTTTTTTTTCTCTTACATTAAAAAGCCAAAAGTCAGCTTTATATTCTTAAAGTCTCCTTTCCTGATTTGGGGAGATAGATAGGTGTGTTTCTAAGGCGGCTGCCCCGTGACACCCAAGGGTGTCTTGAGGGCAGCAGCTCAATGCCCTGAAGGTGAATAAGAACAAAGTCCAGTGCAGAAACTGTCCATCTGATGCAGTTTGGAGAATCCATAGCAGGGCAGCCGGGGGGCGGGGGGCAGGGTACAGTAGGGTCAGGAGGACTTGGGGGAGAGGAAGGAAAAAGGGGGACCAAGGGGTGAAGGACAGAGAGCGTCAAGTCACTTCAGATCTCAGCTGCCTGAACATTTTGCAACATCAGCGTTCTACCAATCTGCACACCTGAAAACGGAGTCTTAAAAGCCCCTTACTGAGAAAAGGAGGTGAAGCGTTTTTTTCCCTCTTTCCCAAACACTCAGCTTTCCTGACACGCCCAGTTTAATGCGCACATGCCCACAAGCAGGCGTGTGCGCATGCACCAGGTTAGTATGTGTGTGCCCGCGTGCGTGAAGCTTCTGTGGCCACGCAGATAAGCAAAGAGCCCCATGCCCGCGTCCACGGTACGTGTGCTTGGACACGTCCGCACAGATGCAGGTATACACACACACGCGCACACACACTGAAAAAAGCACTTAAGTTTCCAGGGGGCATTTATAATGAGGTCCACAGTGTTTAGAACTTAAATTCCTTTTCTTTGTTTGCAACAGTGTTGTGTATTTTTTTTTTCCTACCATTCTTTTTCTCTTTTTCTTTCCTTTCGTTCAGAAGTAAAGTCTTAAAGCATGTTGGATTTCAGAAACATGAGTTTGTTCATATCTTCTGGACTGAGCAGTCGCCTCCTTTTGATTAGAAGTGCCTGTTCACACATATTTACACACCCACTCCTGGCCCCCACGGCCGGAACTGCGAGGAGCCAGAAGGCGAGCTTGGCGAGTTTCGTGTGCTTTTGGGTAACGCACGACCAGTACTGGAAGAGATCAGGGGTGGCCTGGAAGAGGGGCTCCTGCAGGTAATCGTACACTTCGTTCTTCCCCAGCCGATCGTCTTCCTGAGCTGTGGGGTTCTCACCAGTGGCGGAGCGAGGCTTTTTGGTGGTGGGTTCAAAATCAGCCTCCTCAGTCCAGGACTCCTTAACCTCGTTGATGAGCTCACACACCTTGCCGATGATCTCCTCATGCTGATAGGGTGGGACAGGCCGCAGCTTCTGCTGTGGGTCCAGGATCATGGCCACCTTATGCGCTGGGTGCACCTTGAAGTTCTCCTTGAGGGCTTCCAGGAAGAGGTGGCAGAGCTTGCTGACAGTGCCCGCGTCATTGGCCTTGGCCGTGAACAGCTTCTCTAGTCTGACGTAGGTGGGCAGCACCAGCTGCAGGGTGGGCTGGTTCTCATTGCTCAGCTCGATGACCGCCTGCTTCACCGGAGTCAGGATGGCTGCCAGGTTGCTGAGCAGGTGCTTGTTGAGGCTCTGGATGAGGTTCATCTTCTTGGCTCGGCTGTAGAACTCACAGATCTGCTCGTAGCGCTCGTGCACCAGCAGCAGCGAGTCCGTGACCGAGTTCCAGCAGGGCGGTGGCGAGGTCTCCTCCAGCGACCCGAAGGTCTCCTTTGCGAGGCCCGTGGAGCCCGCCAGGTCCTCACACACGTTGAGCAGCTCGATGACCTCGTGCATGCTGCGGGCCTGCAGTGTCCGCTTGCTCAGCACGCTCTGCACCACCGAGTTCAAGGCACAGGCTGAGCAGCGGAGGCACATGCCGGCCTTGGAGAAGGCGGACGCGCTCACCCGGCAGTCCGTCACGTACACTGTCCTGATCTCTGACATCACAAACTCTGACAGCACGTTCTGCACCCAGTGGTGCACCAGGTCGCCGCTGTCGCGAATGTCTGCTCCCTTCACGCCCAGCACATAGCTCTTGATGTGGTTGCCCTCAGCCTGGTAGGCGGTGAGGATGTAGCAGGAGTCGGGGCCGACACTCTGTGAGTGACAGGTGACGCCAATGCCCAGGCAGGCGTTGCTGCCCAAGGCACATGTCACCTTCACCTTCACCTGGTTGTACATGCGCGGCAGGTGCTTCAGTGCCAGCGTGTTGAAGTTGCCCAGGATCTCTGTGACCGAGAAGGCCCCATAGCGGGCGCCACTATCCACCAGTGTCTGGGCCAGTTTCAGGAACTCCTTCCCGCTTACCACGCTCAGCGCACCCAGATCGGCGCACATCACCCGCAGCAGCCTCTCTGCGATGTTCTGCCGCTCCTTCTCGGGGATCATGCTGTTGGATGTCAAACCACTGGTCGTGGCTGACAGGGGACACAAGGAGAGATGTGATTAATCCTGGCATTTGAGGCTCCTTGGTCTGGCAGCAGCCTAATACTCTAAGCATCTAGTACTAGGAATTATGACCCGATTTCATCTTGCATACAAATTGGTGCTGCTAGCTGTTTTTTAATACATGAGTCTCATGAGAATAACCTTCTATGATGGATTGATTAGTAATGCCTGCCATGGGCATGCGAATAGAACATAGTGCTTTGTGGGCAACATGCTTGCTGCATGTGCCATTCACCTAGACTTTTGGAGTCAACTAGCGTAACCTCTTCCTCATTATAGCAGTGGCCTCTAATAAAGGGATCTCTAGTGAATAAAATACATGAAGCCACAGTGTCAGGAAAGAGCAGCCAAGAAATTCTGAGTAGATACCAGTTCTGATTCTGTCACTAATTTGTGCTCTCTGATCACAAACGGATCATCTCCTCTCCCCAGGCCTCCTTTTGCCCATCCCATGACGTTGTAATTCACACCTACGAGGTCTAAGGTGTGTATGTGCTTTGGACACTGTTATGCATGGTCTTCTGTCATCATGGGAGGCACCGGTGGTGGAGATGAGGGGTGGAAGGAACAACCAGAGAGAGGTCTGGAGGTGCGGGGGGCAGACCTCCATGAATCCCGTGGGTTCCAGCCTGGGAGAGACCTACTGTTGTTGGCACTGTTCCTCTGGGCCTGGGGTTTCCACTTCTCCTCCACGACAGCAGGTGGCGATCGGGACTGGTTGGAGGCAATGTTGTTCTCGTTGTCCGCTGCCAGCATAAAGAGATAGGATGTTACCCCGAAGTGTAAGAGGTCTGTGGACTACCAGACAAGAATGGGGGCATGGCAGGCGAAGGCAAACATGGCTTCTGGGACTGAGACCTGGCTCCAAATCCTGGCTCCTCCTTACACAGGTATTTTATGTTTGTGAAGCCTCATTTTCTTTTCTTTTTTTAAAAAAAGGTTTTATTTATTTATTTGCACAGAGAGGGGAAGGGAGAAAAACATCAATGTGTGGTTGCCTCTCACAAGCCGCCCCCGCCCCCGCCCCCGCCCCCGCCCCCGCCCCCGCCCCCGCCCCCGCCCCACTGAGGGCCTGGCCCATAACCTAGGCATGTGCCCTGACTGGGAATTGAACCGGCGACCTTTTGGTTCACAGGCTGGCACTCAGTCCACTGAGCCACAGCACTGTGGGCTGAAGCCTTATTGTCATCATTAGGAAAAACAAAGATCATCGCACAGATGTAACACAACTGCTGGAAGACTAACAACAGACAATGCAGGGAAAGCACAGAGCACAGTGTGTGGCACAGATGCAAAGCTGGAATAAAGGCTGTCTCCCAGGAAGGGGCCCAGGCAGGAAAGAGGAAGTGGTTGTTTCTGGCAGAGGATGGAAAAAGAGAAGCCGCTCTTGTTCGGTTTCATCTTAGAATGTGCCACAGCCCAGACTACATCGTGTGTCATCTCCAGAACTCCCAGCCGGCCTGCAGAGAGCGCCGGTCAGCCCACTTCACAGGTGAGCAGACGCAGGCCCTGAGAGGTAAAGCGGTTCAAAGAGATTAGAAATCAGGTGAGGCCCCTCCAAAATCCTAAAACTGTAAATGCCTGCAAAAAAACTGTTTGCTGCGTGGGAGTCCCATGCCTCTTGGTGGGGGTCCTGGGAAAGTCCCCACGCCTCTCCTGGCCGTGGTCCTCCTCAATGTACTTTAACAAGGGACTGGGAGGATGATCTGTGAGGGGACTTTGCCTCTGGTAACCCCTCACCTCATCTATCAGTTTATCCAGCTGAAGAGGGAAGTTGCTGAATCTGGGTCCTGGCCTAACATCGTGACTGCAAAGCCCTGGGCAAGTCACGCAGCCATTTTGTGCCTCAATTTCCTTATCTGTAAAGTGGAGCTGATACGGACACTTAACTCAGAGGGCCGTTGGAGGGTTAAATGAGCCGGTACGTGCAAAACGTTTACACTGAGTCCTGCCACCAAGGAAGAGCTGCAGCAATGTTCATAGTGATACTATTTTGAACCAGCGATTCCATTCTCTGAGCCTCAGTTTCCTCATCTGTACAGTGGGATAATGTCAGGGGGCTCAGGGGCTTGTTCAGGAGGTGGGATGAGATAACCATACCTGACAGAAACTAATTGCTCTCTAAATGTGAGCGGTCTCAGCATCGTTACCGCCAAAACGGGCTCCTGAACTGTCACCAGAGGCAAGACAGGGCTTCCCACAGCAAAGAAAGGGAGCTTATTAGCAGGAATTACCTTGTGCCAGTCAGCAGCCTCTTAACGAGATTGGTGTTATTCGAGGCTGATCCCCTTATCAGCAGCACCGTGAACTGCGCAGATCGTGACGTTTAATTTCTCTGTATGGAGTCAATCCTTTAATCCCGACTCAGCCTGGCTGGGAATCAGCCTGGCTTTGCACTGGAGTGCCTCCCGCATTCTCTGCCAGCACTGGACCAGAACAAAGCAGCCCAGAGCTCTTCGTGGAAAACAAGGGGAGATGCTTGGGGGGAGGTGGGGCCACCACAAGGTGCAGCCTTCATTTGCATTTTAATGGCCTCTGCCCAACTGCCTGAGGGATGTGGAAGCCCAGGCACCCAGGCTCTTCCCTAATTAGCCTCAGCTTCCCGAAGCAGGCTGAGCAGCAGGTGCGGGGCTGGGGCTGGAGTTTCGGGGGAGGGGGAGGGAGCTGGGTTGTGGGTCTCTCAGGCGGCGGTCCTCAGCAGCCAGACTCTCCCCACTGCTGTCACCATGCCTCATCAGGTCAAGACTAAATGGCCCGAGCTGGCATTCAAGGCCTTCCCTGGCACGGGATGGGTGCTGGCACGGGGAAGCGGGTGGTGTGAGACAGGTGAAGAGGAAACCCTGGTGTGAGGGGGGCAGCTGGAGACGGCAGGTTTATGTGCCCTCGTATCAGAGATGGAGACGCTCAGAGAGGGGGACGCAGCTTCCTGCCGGTGGTCACAGGCCACGGGGGCACACCAGAGGGCTGAACCCCCGCCTTGGCGGCCAATCCAACTCCATCCTGCGTTTAACCAGTCCATCGGAAATACGTGATCGGCTTCCCCAAGTCACGCGAATCAGTGCCTAGTGTACATCAGACACCCCATAAATATATGCTGAATGGATGAATGAATGAATGAACGAACGAACGAACGAACGAAGGGAGAGGGGTCACACTAACAGAACAGCACCCAGCCTAAAACAGAGTCTAGTCCTGCACCACTCTGTGCCAGTCAGGCCAGGCCTGGAGGATTACATGAGATTTGTAAACCTAAGAGAGATACAAGCAGTAATCATAAAAACAGCACGAACAGCAGCAGCTACCATTACTGAATCACCATGTGCACCTCACATCATTCATTTCCAAGCCTCCAGAGGGTTACTGAGGAAGGGCGCCGGGGCAGCTAGCTCCTCCCCTAGGTTCCTGTTTCCCTTCCTTGGGCTGTGGCTCTGGGCATCTTTTTTTTCCTGCCCCTGGAATCAGTGTGTCTACGACACGTGTCACCTGTCATCTAAAGTGGTAAAGAGGGAAGTGTGCTTCTTTCTCCGCTCCCTGGTCACAGGGAGAGGGTTCCGAAGACCCAGGAGAGGATGGAGCCACACAAGGAGGGAGCCAGAGTCCCTGAATTCACCCTGTGCAAGGCCACCCAACCGGGCTACTCACACTAGGCTGTGATGCAACTGAGAAATGCGTGTTTACGTTAAACACTGAGAATTGGGCATTTATCTGTTACGGCACATGGCGTCTCCTTGACTGACACAGAAATCAGACTAGAGACGGAGTGCTCCTGTGAAAAAACCCGAAAACCAGAGGTATCGTCTGAAGGCCGGGCGGTCTGGAGCCAGGGCGTTAACACTGCACGCTGGGCAGATGGTGAAACAGCGCGTAAAAAGGTGGCCTGGGCAGCAGACCACTTCCTCCTCTAGCTCACAGCAGGGGTCCTGAAAGTGGGACCACAGCCTGGGGACTCTTCAGAAATGCAACTCCTAGGCCCCCACACCCCACCTCAGACCCGACGCACAGAACCCGAAACTCAGGCCGGGGGGGGCAGACACCCGTGCTTCCCCCATCCACGCCCTCCGGGCAGCTGCCTGTCACCTCTGTGCCGACATGGGGTGCAGGCCCAGGCTGCCCGGGCTCAGCCTCCCCGCACGCACCTCCTGCCTCTGCCCACCCTGACCTCAAACCATGCTCAGTTGCCCTCCTTCATGTCTCTTTCCTGGTTAGCTCCTACCTGGTTTTTAGGCTCAGGCCAGGAGCCAAGACTTTCCAGAAGCCTCCTTCAGCTCTGTGCCCACTCTCTCTGCTCTCCCTGAGCCTGCTTTTCCCAGAGCAGACAGCTCCCCTCTGTGTTATAACGGACTGAGGGGCTCCCTGGGGGCAGATCCCAGGTCCTGTGACCCTTTCCTAGGAAAGTGGCCTTCCCTGGGGTCCCAGGCTGGCTCCGCCACCTCTGCCTTTTGCCTTTTGCGGGGCTGAGGCGGGGGAGGGGTGGGCCGCTGGGTCTCCTACCTGCGTGGGACTGCATGTGCTCCAGCAGGTTGTTGTAGAACTGGAACTGGATCCCACAGGCGCCGCACGTATAGGGTTCTGCAGAGAGAAGAAGTCACTGTTTTAGCGGCAGAATGACCCCGGACGCCTTCCTGCTGGGCTGCGCGCAGATTTGGAACTGGGAACCCACACACACACTGGGGCTTTGGGCCCAGCCTGATCTGCCCCTGTCCCTAACTAGTGAGGGGGAGGCTCAGGGAAGGAAGGATCAATGGAGAGAGGAAGACGTGCAGATAGAGACTGTCCAACGCAGTCAGGCAGCCATTTATTGAGTGCTTACTGTGTGCCAGGCACTGTTGTGGGCACGGGGGATGGGCTGGAGGAGGGCCCAGGCACTCTCTCAGGCAGAGACCGTGTCTTACCGGTTCCACAGCCCATCTGCCTGTGCACATCACTGTTTGCTGAGTGAACGAATGAATTAATGTATGAATGAACCCAAAACAAGGTGAGGGACACAGAGGAAAGGGAGGAGGAGAAGAAACGAAAGAACAGGGTCAGATGTGGAGAAAGCCACAGAAAAGCAAGAAGCAGGATAAGATGCGGAAAGGGGAGGAGAGAGGCGGAGGGCGGGACGGAAGGGAGGAGGAGAGCAAACAGGAACGGGAACGAGTGTGCCAGTGGGCCTTTGCCTTTCGTCTCTGTCCCCAAAACTTGAGTTAGTGCCCAGCCGAAACAAGGGAGGACGAAGGGGTACCAAGGAGAAAGGGCAGAGCCAGGTAGAGGCTGGCTGACACTGGTCCTGAGGCTGCTGTGGAGCGCAGGACAGGAGGTCTGCTTTCCTGCCAGGGCTGAGGGGCAGAGGCAGGCTGCCACTGTCAGGGCTCAGCCTCCCCCCATCCAAACCCCTCCACCCACCTGGGGCTGGACCCTCCTCCGGCCCTGCCTGCCTGGGAGGGCGGCCCGAGGTCAGATGCTCTGGGGAGGCCCTGAGAGCCGTGGCCACCGGGTTCATTCCCTGCCTTGCCTCGCCCTCTCCAGCCCCCCGGTGGGACCATCACTTACTCTGTAGGAGAGGGAAAGTATTGGAAATCAGGGGACTTGCAGTTTCTGCAAAAGAGAAACAGTTTAGCTAGGTCTCTTCCACTTCTGGTGCTGAGATGACTGTCATTGCTTCCATTTTTAATAAATGGTGAGCCAGGTGGGGCCCTCCAAGGGGGCGCGGCGTCTGAGCCAGGCTCACATCCTGGGGTGGGCTTGGGACACCGGGCAGGGCCAGATCAGCCAGGGCCACCCCTCTAGGACACGCTCAACTTTCAAAACCTGAGTGCACAGAACATAACGAGGAATGGACACGCGGGGCTGCCCACTTCAGCACGGGAACCTGCTTCTAGGTCCCGGCACCGAATGGGGGTGTCTGGCCCCACACAGCAGAGCAGCTGCAGTGAGGGCGGCGCTTTTGAGGGCTTCCGCCTGCCGGTGCTTCCCCCACACTTCCTGGTGTTGTGGGGCGGTGGGGGGGGGGGTGGTCTCAGAGCAGGAGGTGGCAGAGTGGGGCCCGACGGACTAGACTGGAATTCTGACTCCACCACATATGAGCTGGGGACGTGGGGCCACAATCCACCGCTCCTGGGCCTCTGTTTTCTCATCCAAAAAGTAAAGGTAACACAGACCCGACCCTCCTCCTGGGGCTGGGGTAAAAATGAAAACAGGTAAGACACAAACAGCTCTGAACACATGCCGGGCACATAGTAAGCTCTCAATAAACGGGGGCTGCCCTTCATACTGTGGGTTCCCAATTCTGAGTATCAACTCTGGGGGAAGGAGAAGCAGGGGGTGCAGCCTGGCTGGCTGAGCAAAGGCTCCGGGAGACCACAGTTCCAGTCCCAACTGCTTATTCCTATGTGGTCTTGGGCAAAACTCCATCACTTTTAGGCCCTCCTCTTGGAGATGCTGTTGGATTGCATTTTTCAAAAGGGTGAAGGAGCTTGGAAAAGTCAACATGCTCTCTACCATTTAAGGGATCATGTCAACATTCTTGGGGCTCCCACACCACATCTCACTCCCTTGCTCAGGGCACTCATCAAATCACTTTATTTATTTATTTTTAAAGATTTTATTTATTTCTTTTTAGAGAGGAGAAGGGAGGGAGAAAGAGAAGGAAAGAAACATCGATGTGTGGTTGCATCTTGCGCGCCTCCTACTGGGGACCTGGCCTACACCCAGGCATGTGCCTTGACTGGGAATTGAATTGGCGCCCCTTTGGTTTGCAGGCTGCAATCAATCTACTGAGCCACACCAGCCAGGGCTCATTTGATTTACTTACCAAAAAAAAAAAAAAAAAAAAGAGAGAGAGAGAGAGAGAAAGAAAGGAAAAGAAACAGCCCACTGAGTGAGTGGGTGCATAATCTGTGCAGGACACTTGCTGAATGTTCACCAGCTCCGGGACATGTGGGCTATTCCCACTTTAGAGCAGAGGAGAAATGAAAAGGCTAGCCCAAGTCACCAGTTCACAGGAGGTAGAGCTGAGGTCGGAACCTCAGATGAAGAGGAAGCTGAACCGCAGATTCCTGCACAGAAACCTCCACATTCAGGTCTGTGCTCCCAACTGTTTCATAAAACCCCAGTTTGATTGACAGTCAAACTGTATCTATCATTTGTCTACACCCATGTAGTACCCATGATATGCCAGGCACAAGCTGAAACCTAATAACGAAACTGCAACTATGTAAAAGAGTGTGTGTGTTACTTCAACATGACCAGTGTCAGAATTCTTTTCCCTTCCTGCCCTGGCTGTCACTGTGCAGACCACGTTGCTGTGCCTTTCTTGGACAGAGGCTGCTGGTGACCACCCACGGCCCCACCTGGCTGACTCCAGTTCTATCTTGGGGGAGTGGCTTTCGGCTGCTCTGTTCTAAGGCACTCTCAGTCCTGCCAGGGTCCTGAAGATGCAGCCACCAGGGGGCGCCAAAACACTACCATGAACCTCAGGCAAATCTTGGGCTGGTCGTGGGGACTCGAAGGGAACCTTTGGATAGTCCTGAGTCCAAAGTGGGGCCGGAACTCAGGGCCTCGAGCTATTAGACCACAGCTCTCTCTACTGTACCCCCTTTGCCTCTCCTGGACAAAACTGGCTACAATATTTACCATAAAAACACAGAAACGGCTCTTCTGGCCAACCCTCTGGGGCCATGTGAGTACATGTTGCAGACTGTGGGGAGGGGCAGTTCCTCCCTCCATGGAAAAAAGACGAGGGGCCACTGTCCCCAGCAGGCCCTGGACGCCCAGAGGTATGTCCCTGGAAGAAAAGGCCCCTGGGCTTCTGCCCATCCCTGCCTGGCCTCCTCCTAATTCGCAGCCTCCTCCCAACACCACCGTCTCACCTCACGGAGACCCCAACCACAGAGCACCTGCCGCCGCCACTGCGGGTGGAAGCAGATGGAGACAGTGGCCTCAGCACAGGACACCTGTCACAGGGCACACTCACCGCTGGAGTTTTGGGAACTGCTATTCGTCTCTTCAAAGTGGTTTTGTGCTTTGCTTTCTACTCTCCGACTGAAAGCGCTTTCTGCTGGGTGGGGACAGGAGAGAGCAAGAGAAAACAATGGTGATTGATCAGCACTAGGTCCAAAGCAGAGGGCAAGCCAGAGGTGGCTCAGAGGCTGCAATACCTGGGCACCGCCCAAGCCTCTGGTCTAGGGAGGGCCCAGGGCCCTAAACCAGAACTCCCAGATCCTCAAGCTCACCTGAGTTGCCTGACACCTTGTTAGGGCCCCAGGAGACCCCCCTAAAAGTGCCCAGAGGGGGTGGAGATCCAGGCATGGCGGGGGGCAGATGTGTGGGCGACCAGCCCAAGAGCACACAGATGAAATCCAGCCAAGAGAGCAGGTGGAAAATGGGCCTGAGTCGCCCACCAGTGGCCCCTGGGGAGCCACAGTTGTGACACTTAGTAATTTAGACCTGCCCCCCCCCCACCCCCCTGCTAGTTCCTATGCCAGATTCTGCTGTCTTGGCCCCACAACAGAGCAGGCAGGATGACAGACTGTCTCCTGGCAGAGCACGTGGGCCAGACAGCTAATGCCAGCTCCACATGCCAAGCGGTCCCTGGGCGGCAAGGAGGCGCCCTGGAGAGAAGGTGAGCCAGGCAGAGTGGGGGCAGCCCCACCCCTCAGGAGGCCAGAGACCAGGTGAGTCTGAGGGACTAGCTCCTGAGTGACTTCTTGGGCGTCTCCACTTACAGGTGGCACTCGCAGTGACTCACCCTCTCCCAGGCACTGTCCAGAAACCGTGGGGGGCAGAGATAGCCTCCAAGCGGTGGAAAAACACCAATTTAGTGCCCACCCCCCCTCCCCCCCTCCCCAGCTGCAGAAGGTACTGAGACAGAGCATCCAAGCTGGAAGGTGACTCGACTTTTCCAAGTAGCTCTTGGCACAATGGGGATGTCGGACGCTCCAGGAGATAAAGACTTCTGGAAACAAGTCACTTTGGAATAAGCGGCTGGCCCAGCCCCTTCGTTAAGGAGAAAGAGAAACAACTTGCACAGGGATATCAAAGGCTCTTGAGAAGTTCAACCGAAAAGAGGCCCATTTTCTTTTATTTAACTCAGCCATCCCAAACAAATGTAGCCACCAAAGCCTATTTTGTTAAGTATCGGATTCCTTAATACCCCTTGAAAAATGGTGACTTCAGGAACCCACTTTGGGAAATGCCATCATCACCCAGTCCACCGCCCCTTGCCAGCAGAGCAAGTGCTCTGACTGTGGGGGCCAGGGTTCCGGACGATTGTTGGGGTGACGGGAGAGGAAGCCAGAGGCAGCCCCTACAGGCCCCGCCCCATCCCCCGGCCCCAACAAATGCCTCCCGCTGCAGCGCCTTTTGACAGAGGCTGCCTACACCGCCACAGGGATGAGGCTCTCGTGTCTGCAGAACGCCTGGGCTGAGAGCTGCATGTCTGCTTCCTTCAAGGTGTCATCTTTAAATTGGCAAAGACCGACCCTCAATTCTTTGCTTGAGGGGGAGGGAGCTCATTTACTGAGCACCTACTGCATGCCAGGTACTGTTCCAGGCGCCTTACACTCACGTTCTCCCTTAATCCTCCCAATAGCTCTGTGAGGCCCCCTCTGTCACTTCCATTTTACAGGTAGGAAAAAAAAAAGAAAAAGAGAGGACAGTGAGGTTGGCAAGTTCCTGGGGCTGAACATGCTGCTAACCCTCTCAGACGGCAGAACGAGGAGACTTTGTTCTTGAGGCAGAAGCTTCTTTTTTCACAAGCGAGTCCTTTCTCCATCTTGATCCTTGTATGTGCAGGGGGAGGCTGACCCCTCTGCAGAGGGTTTTTGTTCAGCCTAACCCACTTACTGGTAGAACTTAGGACAACTAAGGTAATAGTTTCCTGTTAACTCAGTTCCCAATGCAAATTTTGATCAGTTCTCTCTGCCACAGGTACCTCTGGCCACAAACCAGTGGGGCTATAGCGTAGGCGAGGTCCCACGCACAGGCCCGCACACCCACACAAGAAGGGCTGCCCATTCCAGCACAGTGAAGGTGACGACGACTTGCAGCTCTGCCCACATGTACCTGGTAAACCCAACCCAAAGTCTTCCAGGTCACATAAAGGCAGCTAGAAGCAAGTTCCATAGCTTGCTGGATGCTTACTTGGGGACACTGAAGTCCAAGAGCTGATACAGGCCACACAGCCCCTTCCAAGCAGTTCCCTGCAGAAACTACAGATGTAAAAACTCCCAGTCACAAGGTCTGGAGTGAAAAGTAACATTTGAAACCATGATCCCATTATTTAGTTGAGGCAACATCTACCACCAGTCAGCCTATGATGATCGGTCCATTTCTAGAAAAATGTAATGGCTATTGGTTTTTCTCAACACAGTACCTGAAAATCCATTACATTCAAGGTTAAGTACTTACTTTCCTTTTGGGACATCTAAGCATAATGTCTTCAAACGTTTTTAAGAACCATATCCTTGTCCAACAGTACCCCCCTGAACCAAAGAGTAATGGCAGACACAACTAGTCACTTGGCTATATCACCAGTCCAATTGACTGGTTCATTGAACTCAGTTTGATCGCTTGTATATTTAATTGAGGGCTGTGGGCCTCTTGAAAGTAACTGGAAAGCCCTCATGGTTCCAGAAGGACCACATCATCATTCTACCCTATAGCCCCGCCCCCCATATCCAGTCACGTGGCCCAAAGCTCGTTCCACCCAGTTATGAATCAGGATTCCTGGTATCTGGTATGCGGCACACAATGCGTCTTATCAGTTTTCCTGGGAGAAATGCTGCTGTGAACCTATTACTGCCTGTTCGCCCTTCTGAGGTCTGAGCACCCCTCTGCACGGACTCGGAAACATAGGAGCTGGCATCCGCTGGTTTCCTGCTGGGCTATGGCGCATGGAGCGATTTCACGGGTAGTATTAGGTAGAGGGAGGCCGAGAGAACAGAGTTCCAGGTCAGCCACTCTGCTTCAAGGAGAAAGCTCTTCATAGAAATGAGGTTTCAGATTGGGGGATGCAAATTCATGCCGAGGGGCGAGGGGCGAGGGGCGAGGGGGTCCAGGCAGGTGACATAAATGGATGAGCTGGGCTGGATGTGAGACAGACAACAGTGTGATCACAATGAGAAATGCCACCTGCCACGTGGCTACTGTGTTGAGTAGGCAGGAGGGAGTGGTGGGGACTGTGGACAACTGGAGAGCACATGCTCTATGGAAGGAGGCAGCTGTGGCTTGGCCCCAAGCCAGTTGTTGCCCTGCAGGAACGTGGGCCCAGAACTGCCAGATCTGACTTGTCAAGGTCAGCTCAGAATCAAGTTTTACATAAAATTTCCTAAGGTTCGAATGTTGGCAAGTAATTAAAAACATTTTTTAAAAACACCTTAGGCCATAACTTGGAAAAAATAGTCTCCTGTTTAAAAAACAGTTTGTAAACCATCTTGTACAACCCTCTGATTTAGGATAAGAAAACAGACTCAGAGAGGTTAGGTGGCTCGTCATGGCCACAGGGCCAGACAGAAGCACAGCTTGGACCCAGATTCGTCCCAGGGAACTATGGGACCCCCACTCTTGCTCTTGCAAGGGAACAATGACCCCAGGCACAGCTGTGGCAGGTGGGTGAAGGGTAGGGAGTGGAGGAACTGTGGGGTGACAGAGGCCATTGGTACCTGCGGTTGCCTTGCTTGCCGGAGATCCTGAATTTGGAGTGCGGAACGTCTGGGTTTGGGTGGCTGGAGGGGTGCGGTGTAAGAGGGTGGAGCATCGGACCACAGAGGCCGAAGCTTTTTTCCCCGACTGGTTCGTCTGGGTCTTCGTGGCCACGAAGCGTGGAGACGGGGATACCTCTGGATGTGAACACTCAGAGCCCGTGTCTGGATCGTCCGGTGGCTCCCACCCGGGGGCGGTACCTGAGAGGGTCACGCTCTCAGTCCCCAAGAGCTCTTGGAGCTGGCCAAGTAAGTGGCTTCTCATGCCACAGACCCCCATGCTCAAGGGCTGAAACCTCTTTTCAGTCCACAGAAAAAGTACGGGAGCCTAGAACCTTTCCCAGCTTCTCCTCGAGGGAAGCCTATCTCACATGTTATCCTCCCGTTGGCCCCCAGGGTATAAGGCAGACAGGGATGCAGAGGCTTGGAGAGGTCCAGGCACCACTCCAGGGCACAGAGCAGTTTGGGATTGAGCCAGGACGGATCTCCCAGGCTCCGAACTCATTTCACTCAATAGTTTTGCACCATCTGTTGACCTTCTCATAGGGAATATTATCAGACGGGAATCCCTATCTGGGCTTTCACCAGGAAGGGAAGAGTTTCAGACAGAATGGCTGATTGCTCTTGTAAGAAATACATGAGATATTTACACATGAGAGATATTTAAAAATAAGAGAACACAGCGGTCCCTCCTTTCTGTAAAGTTTAAAGTTTAACTGCAGCAGAACATTCAGAGAATATAAGGATTCAAAAAAATTAACCGTGCCACCAAGAGGAAGAAGAGATGGGGCGGGAGTCTCCCTTGAAACTTTTACTAGGTGAGGGTGGGGGTAGAATGAATTTGCGGCAGATGGGAGCGCTGTACTCAAAGGCTGGTGGAAATGAATGGGAGACAAGCTGCAAGAGAGTCTCATTTGGGAAACCCTCCTCCTGGATTTTGGTCTTAGGAAGAGAAGTGGACTCCTTATGTTTCTGGCCACGATGGAGCAACTGGTGTAGGACTAGCCCTCCTCCAAATTCAACTAGAAAGCAGGACAAAATACATGAAACAACAGCTTTCAGGCCCTGAACAGAAGGAGGTGCAGGGACTGCGAAATCCTGAAAGGAGACCTCCCACGACCTCTGTGACACTCCCGCTCTCTGCCCGCAGAGACATTCTGGGCTGCAGCCCAACGGTGAAGCCCAGAGGAAGTGCTGTAATCGCCCTGAAAGGAGGAGGCGGTGATCAGAGACCAGGGCTTCTAAGACAACCGGAAGTTGCAGGGCAGAATAACAAAGGAGAGAATCAGGCAAACAAACAAACAAACAAAAAACCCCACCCCCACCCCCACCACCACCAACCAACCCTCCAGAAACGTGCAGAGGGACTCCCAAAGTCTTTGGCTAAGTGCCAAACTGATCTGCACAGAGAGATCCTCTGCAAAGCCCAGCTGCCAACAGCTGTTGGGGGGCTGTGGGCTAAGTCAGAATTCAGAGGGTGCACAAGGTTAGAGGATGTGTGAATTTCTACCTGCCAGAAAGAAGACGTTGCGGAATAGCCTGGGCATTCAGTTGAGACCCAGAAGAGCCATGCATTAGAAGGGTTATTCTCACCCTGACATAAAGACTACAGCAGTACCCCCTGATCCAAGGGGGATACATTCCAAGACCACCAATGGATGCCTGAAACCGTGGACAGTACTGAATTGTAGATATACTATGTTTTTTGCTATGCATACATATTTGTGATAAATTTTAATTTTTATATTAGGCACACTAAGAGATTAGCAACAAGAATAATAAAATAGAACAATTACTACAACATACTGTAATAAAATGTGTGTGAATGCATTTGGGGCCATTATTAAAATAAGGCGTATTTGGAACACACACGCTGTGGTAATGTGACAATTGATCTGATGACCAAGATGGCTACTAAGGGGTGGGAAGTTATTCAGCACAGATAAGCTGGACAAAGGAATGATTCGCATTCTGGGAGGGGTAGAGAGGGATGGCACAAGATTCCATCATGCTACTCGGAACACCACACAACTTAAAACTTATTAATTGCATTTTTATGGAATCTTCCATTTAATATTTCCTTTTATTGAATATTTTTATTTATTTATTTTTTAGAGAGAGAAGAAGGGAGGGAGAAAGAGAGAAGGAGAAACATCAATGTGCAAGAGAAAGGCTCAGTCTTGTGCGCCCTGGCTGGGCATCAAACTGGCGACCTTTTGGTTCGCAGGCCGGCTCTCAGTCTGCTGAGCCACACCAGCCAGGGCATCATTTAATATTTTCACACCACGATTGACTGTGGGTAACTAAAACCATGAAAAGTTAAACTGGGCATAAGAAGGGGTTACTGTACTCCAGACCTGCACCAACACAGCTTAAGAACAAGCCTTTGAAGTATCAAGGAAATCTGTATTAACTGCCTGCCAGAACAAAATTCAACATTTTTCAAAGAAAGATAACAAAATCCAGACACTCAGCAACACTGCATCCACAATGCGCAGCACAGAATAAATATAGATATTCATCAAGCGAAGCAGGAAAACGTGAGTAATACGCAAGAGGAAAAGAACAGTCAATAGAAACAAAAGGAAATGACAGGGATAATGGAATTAGCAGACAAGGACTTTAAAGCAGCTATTATAAATATGCTCAAAGATTTAAAGGATAACATGAACATCATGAAGAAAGAAATGATGTAAAAAGGAACCAAGTGGAAATTACAGAAATTAAAAATATGACAGCAGAAATGAAAAATTTACTTGATAGATATTTCTAATGGAAAAAAATTAAGACACTGTAGAAGAAAAGATTAGTAAACTTGAAGACCGAGTACTTGCAACAATCCAAACAGAAACACAGAGGGAAAACAAGGCTGAAACACTGAACAGTGCCTTCGTTGATCTTTAAGCATCATCCAACAATCTAACTTCCACATAAAGAAAGTCTCAATAGGAGATGACAGATAAATCGAGAGAAGAAAAATACATATAGAAATACTGACTGAAAATTTTCCTTGATGAAAAATATCAACCACTGATCCAAGAAGCTCAATGATCCCCATGCAAGATAAACCCAAAGGAAACTGCACACCCCTAATCAAATTACTAAAACCAGTAATACAGAAAAATATTTAAAATCACCCAAAGAAAAAAGATATATTAAGTATAGAATAACAATCAGAACGGTCTTTGACTTCTCATCAGACACAACATAAGCCAGGATATGAAAGAATGACATTTGTAAGGTGCTGGGAAAAATTCTCAACCCAGACTTTCATATCCAGAGAAGACATCCTTCAAAAGGTAAAATAAAAACATACTCAGTTAAGAATATTTTTCACCAACAGACCTAAAATATAAGAAATGTTAAAGTACTTCAGGGAATAAAGGAAATTAAAATTTATACAAAGAAAAGTACAGATAATAGTAAATATGTGAGTAAATACAAAAAGTATTTTCTCATTTCTTAATTACTGTAACAAATAATTGACCGTTTAAAGCAAAAAAGAATAACTGCTGGGTTTATAACTTATTTAGACTTATATGTGCAAGTCTATGTATGATATATATGTATGATATTAAGACTTATTTGTATGATATAAGAAAGAACAGCACAAGGGACAGGGGAGTAGTAAATGGAAGTATACTGATATAACGTTCTCACATTATGTGTGATATGTTATATAAATTCATGGTGGACTAATACACTAAAGATACATATTATAAACGACAGAGCAATCACTAAAGAAAAAGAGGTATAGGTATAAAGCTAATAGAGAAAATTTTTTAAATTCTTGATTAATATTAAAGAAGGCAAGACAAAAAAAATGAACAATAAGAAATGAGGCAAACAGAAATACAACAATAAACTTAAATCCAACCATATAAAAATATATTAAATGTAAATGGATTAAAAACTTCATTTAAAAGGCAGAGATTGCCCTGACTGCTGTGACTCAGTGGGTTGGGTGTCATCTTGCAAACGGAAAGGTAGCATGTTCAATTCCCGGCCAGGGTACATGTCTGGGCTGTGGATCAGGTCCCTGGGTGGAAGTGTGCAAGAGGCAACCCATCAATGTTTCTCTTCCCCTTGTTCTCTCTCCCTTCCCTTTTCTCTAAAAAAATAAGTAAATAAATTAATTAAAAAAAAATCTTTAAGAGGCAGGAATCCCAGGTTAGATAAAGGAGTAAGAACCAGCTATATGGATGCACTTCAAATATAAAAACACATGTAGATTAAAAGAAAAGAATGAAAAGAGATATACCATGAAAACACTAATCCTAAAAAAGCTGCAGTAGCTATATTAATATCAGAATATGCAGATTTCAGACAATGAGTATCACCCAATATAAAAAGGGCATTACTCAATTTTAAAAGGATCGATTCATCAAGACATAATGATCCCAAGTGTGTGCACCTAAAAAGAGAAAAACAAAAGCTTCAAAATACATGAATGAAAACCTGATAGAATTAAAAGGAGAAACAGCATATTTACAATTAAAGTTGTAGACCTTAACTCTTCTCTCTCAGTATTCAACAGAACAAGCCTTTTTTTTAAGCCTGAAAAAGTCTAGAGATTTGAACAGTATGACCAATCAATGTAACCTAATTAACACTCAACTCAGGGAATTCTCTTTTCAATTCATTCTATAAGGCCAGCATTACTCTCATAACTAAGTTAGACAAAAAGACATTACATGAGAAGAAACGTACACTGTGGGTTGGAATGTAAAATGGCCTAATTGCTTTGGAAAATAATTTGGCCATTGCTTAAAAGTTAAACATACCGACCATCTGATCCAGCCATTCCACTTCCAGGTATTTACCCAGGAGAAATGAAAGCATCTGTCCATACAAAGACATATACTGAAGTGTTCACGGCAGCTTTATTTGTATTAGTTCCAGACTGGAACGACCCAAATGTCCATCCATAAGTGAATACGGGAAATAGTGCTATCTACACAGTAGGTCCTCAAATAATGTAATTTCGTTCATTGTCCTTTCATTATAACATCAATGAGATGTTGTAGGAACTTAACTCCTGTTGCACCAATTAGCCTATGGTAAAACTGGTTTTGTTATATGCCGTCACTTAAAATTACAGAACCTACTGACGACTTAAAAGTGAGGACTTACTGTATCTAGACACTGGAATACCAGTACCTATCAACGAATAGGAATGAAGTACTAATTCATGCAAACACAGATGAATCTTAAAACACTTGTGGTAAGTGAAAGGAGCCAGACACAAAACCACACACAATAAAAGAGTACATATTGTAAGATTTCACATATGCAATCCTCTAGAAAATGCCAAGTAATCTATAAGCGATAGGAAGCAGATCAGTGCTTGCCTATGAATGGGGAAGTGGTGAGCAAGGTATTATAAAAGGGCACAACGAAACTATGGGAATGATAGGTACGTACATAATCTTGATTATAATGATGGTTTCATAGGTGCACACACAGGTCAAAACTTACCAAACTGCACACTTTAAATACAGGCACTTTATTTAAAATCTATATATAAAAAATTATGACCATCATTAACAAACCACTAATTGAATATAAAGCACTCTGCTAATCCTAGTTCTCCAGTTTCTAAGGGATCTGCTTTGGGAGTGGTATTAAAATCCAGGTAAAATTCTGGGGAATTTCAAGTAAGGTAATCAGAAAACATGTTCTTGAAAGCAAATTAACTCTACAAACTACCCTAGGTCTTAAAGTAATTGAAATAACTACTCAGGAAAAAGAAGCTTCAAAGAAATAAGTCATTTTTCTGACAAAAAAGAAGTATCCCAACATTGTAACCTTCTCCAGTTTGACTGAGTCTTAATGTGTTTTAATAAAGTATAGGCATAGTGACTTATTAAAGAAACAAAAATCCATGTGATCACATTATCATAATAAAAGATAAGAATCATAGAAGCACCTCAACAGATGTAAGGAAAAAACATGGAACACCAAATTATAATAAAAACTTTCAGTAAACTAGGAATAGAAGGTAACTTCCTCAGCTGACACAGGGTACCTACTTCAGCTAACACAATACTTGATGATGAAAAACTGAACCCTATAGTTGGGAACAGGCAGAGATATCCACTCATTTCATCTATTCAACATAGTACTGGAGGATTCTAATCAGTATGGTAAGGAAGGAAAAATAGTAAGAATAGGTTGGAAAGAAATGAAGCTGTCTATTAGTAGAGGGCATCAGTATGTACAAGGAAAATCCTAAGAATCTACAAAAAAAAACAAACTATAAGAATAAGTGAATTGAGCAACATTGCAGGTTACAAATTCAATATTCAAAAGCAATTGTGTTTACATGTACATAACACAGTAATGTCAAAAAACATGAAATGCTTAGAGGTAATATAACAAAATATATGTAAGACCTCTATGCTGAAAAGTACCAATTACTGCTGATAGAAATTAAAAGACAAAAATATTTAGATATACCATCTTCATGGACTGGAAAACAATATTATTATGTCTCTTCTTCCCAAATTGGTCTATTGATTCAGTATAATCCTAAACAAAATCCCAGTGAGATATTTTGTAGAAAATGGCAGGAAGACTAACATTTATAAGGAAAAACGAAGTTCCTAGGATAGACAGGTTTTCTTTAAAAAGGACAACAGTGAAAAACTGAGAGAATCTGATTTAAGGCTTACTATAAAACTCCAGTAAATGAGACCACAGACAAATAAATCAATGGGACAGAAATAAACTCACTTATATATTCAATTGATTTTGAAGGAAGGTCCCAATGCAACATAATGAGGAAAAAGTAATCTTTCCAACAAATGATGCTGGAACAACTAGATGTCAGTATAGAATAAAATGGATCTCAACTCATACCTCTCATAAACTCCTAACTTGAAGTGGATCACAGGCCTAAATGCAAAAGCTGAAATTTATAAAGCTTCTAACAGATAATAAAGAGGAGAGTATCTTCACCATCTTGAGGTAGGCAAGAATATCCTGGGTAGGACCCAGAAAGCACCAACCACAGGAAAAAATTAATAAATTAGATGTCATCAAAATGAAAAACTGCTCATCAAAAAAGATACTGTATGAAAATCAACAGGCATACCGAAGACTGGGAGAAAATATTTACAATATGTGTATCTGATAAAGGCCCTGGACCTAGAATATATAAAGAACTCTGACAACTTAATAATAAAAAGACAAACAACTCAACCAAAAAATGGGCAAAAGACTTAAACAGTTTCCAAAGCAAAATAAACAAATGACCGATAAACAAATGCTTACATCATTAGTCATCAGGAAAAATACAAATTAACATGAGATACCACTATACACTTTCTAGAATAACTAGAATTAAATAGCCCATTGTCACCAAATGTTGGCAAGAACATGGAATCTGTGACTGCTGGGAGGGTAAGATACTCTCCCCTATGACCTAGCAATTCTACTCCTTGGTATTTATCCAAGAGAAATGAACACATATGTCCACAAAGAGCCTTGTACAAGCATTTTCATAGCAGTTTCATTCACAATAGCCTAAAACTGGAAACAACTCAAATTAACATGCAAATGGCTGAAAAAACTGGTATTTTTTCATACAATGGCTCAGTAGTCAAAATGAATGAATAATTGATATATATATGACAACATGCATGAATCTCAACAATATTTTGCTGAGTGAAAGCAGCCAGACACAAAAGAGTACGTATTATGACTCCATTTGTAAGAACTTCTGCAGTCAGCCTAGGTCCCTCTGGACATTCTCACCAGACCCAGGGCCTCTCGAGGCCTGGCCCTGGGCACCACTTGAAGCTGTCAAATCCAGACACTAATTCCACACAGAATCCACGGACATACAAATCTCTGGATCCAAAGGCCACTGGAGGGGCCATTCGTCAGCCTTGGAAAATCAGTCCTCTTTTGGATCTGGCCTAAATCTCTCATGTTGTAATTTAAACATAGCTGACCCTAGAGTCCTCAGACTGCAGTGAATAATAGAGAAGAAAGATTTATTCAACAGACAGATGCAGAAAGACATAAAATCAGAGTCCGTAACAGACAGAAAAAGATGATGAGAAACAGAGAAACCATGGACAGCTTTTCAGGAGAAAAGCCCCTAGAAGTTTAGGAAGAAATCAGGGTGCAAGCAATGGAGCCCTTCATGCTGTACCATCGCATGTGCTTCATGGTTAAGAGAATGGGCAGGGAGCTTGCCTTCCAAGGTTCAAAGCCAAGCCCCCCCTCCACTTATTGACTCCATGACTGTACTCAACTTGTTTCAGGAGTTTGGGGGAAGAGCAGAAGCAGCACTGAAGGCACCCTCCAAAGGCTGAAACCTCTGCCGGGCTGAAACTAACAAAGGTTAGTTGCAAAGGCCTTGTAACTAATGCCTAAGTGCATTCTGGGTAGCATCCTCTCCAGGTAGCAGGGCAGATGCCCACACACAGCTGCCAGTCCCGGCCCATGGAGAGAGGAAACCCCAGAGGGTCCAGGCCATGGAGCTCAAGCCCAGCCACAGCCCTGATGACAGCACCAGCACTATTAGTGGGTCAAATGGATGGGTCGTCCCTACCAAGCAGAAACTGTGTCCTTTCCCCTCTGCCCCCGCCACCGCACAGGACCCAAACATGTGGTGGGAAATGGATGAGCTGTACACCCCCAGCCTCAGTGGCAGGATGGGTTCCTCTATTTGGGCAACCAACTAGGGGGTTTGGAGAGGCCCAGAATCCAGACCCCTGGGCTGGAAAGCCCTCAAGAACTTGTACAGATGGGAAACCTGAGCCCAGAGAAGGGAAGTGACAGGCGCAAGGTCACCCACCAGTCAGAGGCTGAGTGGGACAAGAAGTCTAACCCAGTTAGGGACCTCGGATTGGAGCTCTCGTACACGGGAGACCCCTAGCCTCTGCTGCTCTGCCCAGCAGGGAGGACTTCCTGGGGAAGCTGCCTGCACTGCTCTCTAAGCTCTGGACACCTTCCCGCCTACCCAAATGCCCTCGGGGGGCCATGTGCCTGTGCTGCTATTATCAGGGCTTCCCAAGCGTCATGGGCCTCCCCAGACAGTAGGCATCTGAACCCCCTGCTGACCTCGCATAACCCCTCCCTGTTTCTGGACCTAAGCCTCCCCATCCAGAGAGTGTGGAGTGGGGTCCACACAGCTCTATCGGGACAAACAAAAGCAGGGGTACTCCCATATCCACCCCTAAACGTCCGCTCTACCAAGGTGCTAAAGTCCCGCCCCTGTCAGGACGTGGTTGAGGACTGAGGGCCTCCTAGCTCATTGTATGCTTGGGGTTGCAGGAGGGAGCCGCTCTAACACCCAAAAGTGGAGCTGGGAAATCAGCAGCATCGGGAGAATGGAAGGCCACTGTGTCCCTGTGGGAAGTGTCCTTAGAACCCTTTCCCTTCTGGGTCAGGTGAGGAGGGAGAGACTGGAGGCCCGAGACAGGCCACGGGCCAGGCAAGCCCATGACCCCACTGGGATTGACACCCAAGGCTCTGAGCCCTGGTGAGCACCCCTTCCGGCTCCCTGCCCTTTCCACCGCTCAGGGCACACAGGGAGCTTGCCCGCCGGTTGGCCTTGCCTAGCCTGGGTTAGGTTCTGCATGGGTTCAGACCGAGGCTGCGTCCCGTTCTGCTGGCTTTGGGGGTGAGGATTCAAAAGCATGATTTGGAGGTGCTTAGAAGAGGTGGGGACAGGACCACTGAAGGACCTGGATGAGTGGTACCCACCCTGAGTCCACCGAGGGAGGATTCGGGCTTTCCCGGCTTAAGCGTGGGGCTCTCCCACCTATTCTAGCTACTGGAGTAAGGCGGCCCCAGAGCACAACTGGACACGAGAGAGGCCCAGACCAAGCTCACCTTTACTTTCACCCTCCTCTAGCAACGCCCCAGAGCCTGGGCCTGTGGAAGGCCCACCCCTTCCCCAACACCAAAAGGTACTCACTGATGGGGGCGTGTAAGGCCACATGCTCCTGGTAGGGCGTGTAGTACTTGTACTGCTTTCCACAGAATTCACAGGTGTAATTGCCGGTTTCTGTCCAAGAAGGAAAAGAAAGTGTGGGACTAGGCGCTCAGCTCCCATCCAGAAGCAGCAGCGTGCTCCTGCCCCCCAAACTCCCCCTCATTCTGGGACAACAAACTGGAATCGGGAGCCCACTTGAATCAACTACTACTTGAGTTCAAGTCCCCCAGCTCTGCCATTTGGAGCTGTGTGACCTTGGGCAAATCTCTTAACCTCTCTGTGCCTCAGTTTTCCTATCTGTAAAACGGGGATAATATAATAGGACCACCTTATAGGATTGCTGTGAGGATTAAATTTATATGTCAAGTGCTTAGAACAGTACCTGGCACACGCTGTTCTCCTTCATCGCTCCACCCCCAGGCCCCGGTGCTCAGGAAATGTGTCGACCCAGGCTGACCTCCAGCGCTACCCTCTCTATCAGCCCCTTTGCCCTGCCCTCGGCAATGGCCACACTTGGGTTCCCTCAGCTCCAGGACCTTCCCCTGCCCCCAAGCACCCCTCCCACCCCCCAGCAGAAGAGGTCACTTCTTCCTCTCAGGTCCCACCAGACTTTATTTTTACCTCTCTTTTGGGTCTGCCTAACTTCTTTCTTCTTAAAAATTTCTGATGTAATATTGTTCACTGGGGGAAAATTATAAAATACTGATAAATACAAAATTTAAAAAAATAAATGAGAAATTTCAATCATCTACAATCCCCAAACAAAGAGTAGCAGCTACCCCCTGGGTAAACGTGCACCTTGCAACGTACCCCAGACCCCACCCCTCACTTCCATTATACTGACATCACCTGTCTGGCTCCTGCGGGCCCTGAATTAGCAGCCCTGATCTATATCCTCTTTGTAACCTGGTGCATTCAATCGACAATACTTTGTGGACATCTTGCTCAATCAATAAACTTCGATCTCTACTGCATTCATTGGCTGCATGGTTCCCACTGGACTTTAGAATTTGCTGTGCTAGTCTCCTACACAAGGGGACAGATTGTTTCAAAAAAATTTCCCTTATATATAAAAAAATACTGTGATCCACATCCCTGTAGAGATTTTTGCACATTTGCTCATTATTTCTGCACATCACTGCAAAGTAAAGATTAGTATGCATAATTTTTTCACATTATTTCCAATGGGATAAATTAAGGGTATGTGTTTTTAAGGCTTTTGATAACCACAGCACCAACCACCTGTCAAAAGGTTGGGCCAATTTTTGTCTCAATCAGAAAGATGTGAAAATGACTGTTTCCATACACTGAAGCACACATTAAGTATTATTATCTTCTTACACTGTGAGTGATAGGGGAAACTATAACGCACTGCTGGTTTTATTTTCCACCTCCTTGAGTTGTAAGGAAATTGACTATTTCTCAAGTTTAATTGCATTTTTTCTTTCAGGACTTTTTTGTGTTTACCACCAAGGTTTCTATAGGCATACTTACCTTTTTTAAATAATTGCTAAGAACTCTGTAGATTAGGATACCAACATTTTGTTTTATATGTTAGTTACAAGTATTTTTGGTTAAATTGGCTTCTTACCCTGTTTATGGTTCTTCTTTCTCAATATAGAAGTTTTGAAATTTTTGTAACTGATTCATGAACACTGAAAAACATCCATTTGCTATCTGTAGGCTTCAAAGTTGTTAGGTTAACCATATTAATTATATTCCTATATAATCTTATTTGTCTACTCAGGAGATCCAAATCTTCACTGTGAACGACCCTTTGTTATTAACATCACCCTGTTCTGTGGCACAGTGCTTCTCACTCAAAGTGAGGTCCCCGGGGCCAGCAGCATCAGCATCATCTGGGAACCTGTTACAAATGCAAATTCTTAGGACTTAACCAAGACATATTGAAAGAAAAACTCCAGGGATGGGTTCCAGCAACCTGTGTTTTAATAGACCCCTTCAAAAATTCTGATGCATGGGAAAGTTTAAGAACCACCGCTCTAACATTTAATTATACAGTTTTATTAGTTCGCCTGCATTAATGTTATTAATTCTTCGTAATTACTTTGTCAGATCCTCCTTTCTACTTGTTTGCATGTGCCTGAAGACATTTCCCTATACTTTCATCTGTTAAACAATACTGCCAGCACAAAATGTGGAGCAAAAAGAGTCATGGTTCCTGCCATCAAGGCACTTACAGTCTGGAAAAGGAGACAGAAAAAATTACAGAATCATACAAACTTAAAGCTGCAACCACGGTGGGTGCTCTTAAAGGAGACATTTACAATGCTAAGAAAATTTTAATAGGGAATTCAATTTAGTTAAGGAAGCACCAAAGAATTTCCTCAGAAAGAGAAAAGATAATGAATTACCTAGGTATGTCTCTAATAAGCCATTAATAATTGAATTATTTTAAATTACCCTGAGAATCTTTGTCTTCTAATAAAGGAGATCATTCCATTTTTCTCGTATTGCTATAACTGGCTTGGTTTAACTTGTGTTATGACTTTTTTCCCTTATGCTCCACCCTTCTGGTTTCCTTAAACTTCAGTTGTTTGATGCATAAACTGTTTTCTTTGCCTTTCCATTATTTCTCCAATATATTGTTTTGGGCAGTACATGTGTTCCTCTAAATGTTATAATCAAGCAGGAAATGATATGTTTATGTCTCTTACCACTGAGAAAAGGAGTATAACAGTGCTCCTCAAACTTTAGCATGGGGTATGTCCAACCTTTTGGCATCTCTGAGCCACAGTGGAAGAAGACGAGTTGTCTCGGGCCACACATTAAGTACACAAACACTAACAAAAGCTGATGAGCAAAAAAAAGGTTTTAAGTAAATTTCCAATTTTGTGTTGGGCCGCATGTGGCCTGTGGACCACGGGCTAGACATCCCTGAATTTGTTACAACCCAGGATGCTTGGGCCCAGCGCAGAGGTTCTGATTCCACAGGTCTGGTGTGGGAACTGAGATCCACTGTTGTGAGTACGCTTCCAGGAGACACGGAGGCTGCTGCCCTGGGGACCACACTGTGAGGAGGGCTAGTTTAACCAACCTTTCCTGTATCCCCCAGTATTCCTTCCATCTTGCATTTTTTAAAACTCACTTTCACTATTTTATTCTAAGCTTTGTCTTGTGCACTCAATTTTACAATCAGATCTACAATATTTTAAACTGACTTCTAGTTTACCTGGCTTTGGTATTCACAAGTACTCTTGTACTGCGAATTATTTCCCATAATTGAGCCCTTAAGTGTGCTCCACCACTCAGTTCCTTGGAGTACAACTTCAAATAATTTCTTGAAGATGAGTACATAGGAGATACAGTATGTTTTTGAGTCCTGGCTTTTTCTTTACACAGACACCACAATTTGTCTAGACATAAAATTCTCAGATTACAACCTTTTCCCTTCAAAATTATATCATTACCTTTGTCATTTAGTACTGCAGAGAAGACTGAGGCATGACCACGGTGGATTCACTTGTATGTAACTTGTTCTTTTTATTTCTAGATGGCCACATAATTTTTTTCTTTAGATTTATAGTTTTGAAAAGTCACTAAGATTTGTTTAGTTATGGGTCCCTTACATTGACTCTACCTGACATATGATGAGCTCTTAAATCTGCATATACAGATCTTCCTTCAGCTGAGCAAGTTTTTCTTCTATTATATCTATGACGTGTTGTTTCTATTCCACTGGTACCTCATCATCAATTACCTGGAGCTACTTCCCCATTCTCCATATTTATCATGATTTTTTTCTTATTATCTCATCTGTTCACATATGTCCTTCACATCATTAATTCCATTCCTGTAGGTCAACTCTGCTCTTTACAGAAAACATGCTCTTTAATCGAAGTCTTAGTTCTGTTCTTGTATTTTCAGCTTCTCTGCAATCCTTCCTCATCTTGCGCCCCTCTTTGCCTTTTCATCTTATTCTGTTGCTTTTTCACCATACAGCTCCAGGCTCCTTTTTCACAGGGTTCATGCTATGGACTGAACTGTGTCCCCCATAACTTCAGATGTTGATGTCCTACCTCCCAATGTGATGGTATTTGGCCAAAAGTGATCTCAACAGAACCCAACCATACAGGCATCCTGACCTTGGACTACCAGCCTCCAGAACTATGAGAAAATAAATTTCTGTTAAGCCACCCATTGTTAAGGCAGCCCAAGAGGAATAAGACAGGTCATATAATCAATTGTGGCTGTCAAACTGAATTTTCTTCCAGATTTTGTGGTAGACCATTTTCAGAGGTATGCTCTTCCCCCGGGTCTCCTAAGTTCTCTTTTCCTTGTTATATGGAATTTCATAGTTCCCACTGCTTGTTTTATTTATTTTTCAAGTGAATCTTCCTTATCCACACGTAAAAACCAAGTAACCTATAAACGAATCCAGACTTACTCTGTTTCAGTAGACACGAATGAACTGCTCTGAATCTTCCCATTATCGTGCTAGACCATTATGGTAATAATTCTCAGGTCTACAGCTGGAGAGCAAGCTGCCACACAGGACCCCTTACACCAGCTCCTTCTGGCAGGACTCCTTTCCTCCTTCACGCCTTTGGCTTCCTCCTTAGGTCCCCAATCCTCAAATTTGTTCAGCTGATGTGAATGTGGAAAGGCATGCTTCCTAGCATGCACTGCAACCAGGTTTCCAGCCCCCGCTTCCCTGACCTACAATAGCTATTTGTGGCAACTAGTCCCTTCACAGTGTTCAGTGCCTTTACTGGCTCCTCTTATTCTACGCATTATTTTTAGGGTTCTGTGGCACTGGCCTGCTTAAAAGAAGTGGCAGAAACCCAAGAAGTCACATTCTTATCTTGCAAGGCAGTTCCTGAGTGGTAACAAGGGACAGCTTCACACTATTCTAGTGGCCTCCCTTTCATAACGTCAAGCTTAATTTTCTCAATGCAATTCCCTACTTTACGTCATCTGTGCTAATTCCTCCCAGGTCCTAGCACGGGTCGTCTGTAAAGCTTAGTTACCGACACATAGAACAAGTTTCATCTTGTTCTGCACCTTTCTGGGTAATTAATAGGTACCACTTATTTCGTGCTTCCATGTCAAGTGTCAAGGGCTAATTCCTTTATAAATATAATCTCAGCTAATCTCCATGACAATCCTGAAAGGTATTTTATTGTCATCACCCCACTTTTGAATTAGGGAAACAGTGGATTAGGGGGATTACAGAATTTGCAGGATGTCACACAGGGATTAAGGGTAGAGCTGGGATTCACATTTGGGATGGCTCTAAAGCTCTCGTGCTCAACTATCTCTTGGCAGTGCTACCCATTTGTGACACCCTGAATAGAAGCCAGGTGCTGGCTAGACACTTTATGCATTCATCCTGCAGAACAGATGGACATTCTTGTCCCCAATGCACAGATCAGTCAGAGGACACTCACGAGAGTATAAGCAGCTAGTGAACTGGTGACGCCAGTATTCAAACCTAAGGCTGTTGGATTCTGAAGCTGATTTTCCTAATTACAATGCTCGGTAAGAAATGGGCAGGCAGTGCTATGCTGCGGCTCCCTGTCCTGTATCTGTCTACTTGTGTCCATCATGGAACATGTCTGATTCACATCAGGGTTTTCTTCTAGTCTACCTTCAAGCAGTTTTTGTGTTGAGGATTTCATCATTTTCTTTATCGTCAAGATTATTTTGATGTTACTGTTCATTGAATGTTTACTATGCATATCACAAACAGTGTGCTAATCACTTTACAGATATTATCACATCTGCAGTTTCCTGAGTGCTTTAAGACTAAAGAGAAAGCAGAGAATCATCCCCTATGAGGAAGGAGGAAGAGGCACAGATACATGAAACAGACTGACAGCTGTTGGAGGGGAGCGGGGGTGGGGCGGACAGGATGAAAGAAGGGGAAGGGAGTAGCCAAAACACATACACGCATGACCCAAAGACATGGGCAATGGTGTGGGGATTGCCTGAGGGGGCTGGACGGGGTGGAAGTGGGCAAAGGCGGGAAAAAGAGGGAACGTGGGGACAACTGTAATAGCATAGACAATAAAAATTTGAAAAAAGAGAAAAAGCATTCAGGGGCCCAGCCAGAGCCTTCCAAGGGCCTGGGACCAAGCTCCACCCCTGAGGTGCACCGCAGGCTTCCCTGCTGTACGCCATCCATTTCTCTTCCCTCCGATTTCCACATCCTTTCATACTTTGTGTGTGTGTGTCTATTTCCACAAGCTGCCTTAATCCTTATTGTGAAAGGCAGAGTCAATAAAGGTCTTCTTTTGCAGGGGAGTAAGACAGGCACAGGGAGTATAGAGAGGAATAAGCAAGTATGTACATTTCGGAAGGGCTGGACCAGATGGGTCTCACTTGTGAGACACCCCCCACCCCGACCACCAGTCTTCCTAAAATGCAAATCGGATTACGGCCCTTCCCCATTTAGTAAACTCTTCGCAGGCTCAGCACATTCTACTCAGGATTAAGTCTAGATAACTTTGTCTGGCATTCAAGGCTTTCTAAGATCTGAACTCCAAATCGATTTGCCTTTCGATTCCCAGAAAAGTGCTGCTCTTCTGCCTTCGAGTGGGATGCAGGGGTTCATTTCCCGATCTGGTCCCCACAAAGGAGCCTCCTGGATTCCCAAGGTGGGACAGGTACTCTCGGCACCCACAGCCCCCTGTGCTTCTGGATATGCTGTAACTATTGTCTCCTGACCTGTGGGCCTCCTCCTTGCATGTGTTACTCAAAGTGAGGGGCCACATCTGTCTTGGTCACTGCTTCGTCCCCACAACACTCAGTACAAGTGTGCTGGAAACAGGCAGGTCACGTGCCTGGCTCCTGCCCTCAGGGGTTTACTGGGACAAGGACGGAGCATCTGCCTGAGGTTCCCCTGGACAGCTTCGCTGGCTGATAAATCCCTTCAGCTGACAATAAGGAGTTATTTTCCGAGCACCTATTATGTACCAGGCACTGTGCTAATTAACAGGTGACTGATATCCATGATCTCATTTAATCCCCCAACAAACCTGTGGGGAAATGTCATCCTCATGCCACAGGTGAGGAGCCGAGGCTCAGGACGGCTAACAGACTGCCAGGGCACCAAGCATGCGCTACCTGCACTGCCCTGACCTTGCCCCTGTGCTGTCCTGCTGCCTCTCAAAAGCTGAATCCTGACACTGCCTGACCCATCTGACAGGTGGGCAAAGTGAGGTACAAGAAGGCCGGCGGCTCACCGGCCAGAAACGTTGCTGCCGGATGAGCAATGCCACCCTCTTCCAGTGGCAGAACTCACCTTGCCTCCCTCAGCCAGCCCCCTCCTGTGTCCCTACCCAGCCCCCGCCCCAAGGAGAGGCCCGCATACTTGGCCCGATTTTCTGGAATGGTTCCGGGGGTTCCTCCTTCACCTCTTCAGTGGCCACGACACCTTGGTCGAAGGGGTCTGTGGGAGAACACACGGCCCTTAGCGCCCTGGTGACCAGGTCTCAGGAGCCCAGCTGGAGACCAGAGAGGTGGCCAGCCACCAAGTACTTACCTGCCCGATTCTCAGGGGCCCCTTCCACACTAAACACTGCATCCGGGCGGGAGGCAGCAGCCACAGAAGGAAAGAAGCAAACAGGAGCGCTGTTAATCCCTGCCCACAGCTGCCTCCGCCCACCACCCCCAGCCTCTGTTCCGCTGAGCTTGCCTTTGGGGCCTGGCTAGTACGGATGCCCCAGAAAGCCAGGGGCCACAGGATGGTGCATGCCAACCAGGACGTAGCCTGTGTCTCCATGCCTCTTTCCCCCGCAGGAGGGCATCTCTCCCTCCCCAACCCGCGGCCCCCGCCCCAGCAGGGACAGGCAGACATTTCTGTCTGCCATATCTGGATCACCATCACCCACTTGAGGGGCCAGGGAGACATCAGGAGGAGAGGAAAAAAAGCAGGCGAGAGGAAGGATGAGCCAGTAGGTGGTGAGCCTGGCTTTGAGAGAGGCTGGGGGTGTGGGAGCCCCGAGATCCTTCCCTGGTCCAAGACCCTATTTCTAGGATTCTTGAGTTTCTAAAAACAAATTACCTAAATTTATTGTTCTAATTTCTAACTCTATAATCTAAGACACTAAAATACCATCATTCATTTTAAAAAATTGGTTTAATTTCACCAGAGCATATGAATACTCAATATGAAATCATATAATGAATTGATATGAAATTGCGGGCATTTGACTGATTTTGATTTACGAAACTGGCAATTCCACTTGGGTTACCCTAATCAGAAGTATATATGGAGTATGATGGGGACCTTTTCTCCCCCAGGATCCTCAGGGGTTAGCCACTTCCCTCATGGTCTTGCCCCTGCCTGACCTTCCGCTGGGCTGGAGGAGGGAGAGAGGGCTGAGGGAAGAGCGGGCGCCCGATAAGCAGCCCTGGGTGGGGCTGGGGGCCCTTTATGTGACTCGCCCCCGAGGAGTGTGGGGCCTGACTCACCATCCACTGCGTGCAGGTCTCGGTGCTCCTGGAAACAGCTGTAGTATTTGTATTTCTTCCCGCAGATGTCACATGTGTACCTGAAATTGTCTGTGGGGAACATGTGGTTGCCAGGGCTTCAGTCACTTGGGCTGGGATTTTGGGGGCCGGCTCATCTGGCCTCAGGAACCAAAGAAGGGACTAGCTCAGACTGGCCCCAACTGGTCACTCCGTGGAGAGTCGGTTCTGGGGGTGTTAGGGGTCCTCTACACAAGAAAACCGGGAAGCCCTGAAGTGACTCTCAAACCAACCCGCAATCCTACCCTATGTGAGCTGAGCTCCTAAGGGCAGGGTCATAGCTGGCCCCACAGCTAAGAGGGCCCGGAGCAGGCAGCTTCAGACATGGCTCCCAAGGACCCTGGCATTCTGGTGTTCCTGTGCTGTGTGTTCCCTTCCCCTTGAGTCTGGGCAGGACCTAGTGACTTGCTTCTAATGAAGAGAATGCAGTAAAGTGATGGGATGTCACTTCTGAGGTTAGGTTACAGAAGACCTTGATTTTCATCTGGCTCATACCATCTCGCTCTCACTGGCTGGCATTCTGTAAGCCGCCCCACACAGACCTCCTGGCAGCCTCGGTGAACAGCCAGTGGGACAAGTCGGAAGCCGAGGCCCTCGTTCAAGAGCTTGGGAAAGACCGATCCTGCTAACAACCACAGGATTGAGTGTTTTGGAAGCAGCTGCCGTTCCGATTGAGACCAGAGGAGACCACGCCCTGGGCTGACACCTTGACTGCAGCCTCGTACGAGATTCAGAGCCAGAGGACCCCGTGAAGCCACACCCAGACTCTGACCACAGGCTTTAACTCATTAGGTTTTCGGGAAATGTGTTGCACAGCAATAGGTAATGAACACAGCAACCGAGTTTGGATAATCCCTAGGTCTATCCAAAGTCAGCGGCCGGACTCACAGAATGTTGTCCTCAGCCCCTGAAATTTCTCTCCCATACTGACCAGTGCTGGCCACCCTCCGCAGCTGACTGCCCCACTTGCCTTGTCTCTGCCCACAGGTTCTCCCACCTGCCAGGCCATGCCCACCCCCTCCAAATGAAACAGGAATCCCTAGTTTCTGTGACTGAGAAGTGCCTGTCCACTATGGTATGTCGAATCCCATGCCACTATGTCTCAAAGGGACAGGGAACACATTCTCAGACCCACCTAAGGCAGGAGTAGATGAGGACAAAAGAGTTATCCCTAAGGAAAGAATGTGAAACCACAGTTGCAGAACTCCAAGAGAGCTGGGTGTGTCCTGAAAGATCACTGCAAATCCATTCTGGGAGGCAGGCCAAGCTCAAAACCAATTCTACAGCTTACAAGGGCGACTAACATCGACATGCTCCCTAACCTCCGCCCCTTGGTTTTCTTATCTGTAAAATGGGAATGACAGTTCCTTCATCTCTCAGAGTTGTAACACAGAATAAACAAGCACAATGCTAAGGGAATCAATGTGACAACAGCGAGAGAACTGGATGTGAAGTTAGTCTTTTATTTTCTTAATTGAGAGATGAGTAAGTGGGTAGATACCTCTACGTATGACTACAATTTTTCTAACAAATGAATGAAAGATTCCTGGACTAAAGGTGTGAGACTTGGTTTCTACGCCCACCTCCATCCCTAAACAAGCTGTATGACGTCTCTCTGGGACTCAGTATTCTCATCTGCAGAATGGGTACTGGACTTGCTATCCTCAACAGGACCTTTTGGCTCCAGGCCTCTATGGCCAAGCTCCCATAACAAGGCTGGGGTGTGAGGACGCCAGACTTTCTAAGCAGGCACTGCTGACCTGGGTCAGGGCAAGGTTGCAGGACTGGGAATAAAATAAAGCACGCTGGCCATGAGAAGAAAATGCCACAGGAAGGAAGGGAAAAGTGATGGAAGGACTAAAAATAGCCCTGGCTACAGAGTCCTTAACAACCACGGGCCTGCGGGAACAACAGAAGTCAAGATGGCACACAACACATCATTGAGGGGGTGCCGGAGAGGGCAGGGGCCCAGAATAGCTGAGGAAGGAAAGATAAATGGGGAAGTTCTTTAAATGGGTGGCTGACCACAGGCAGACCATGGGAGCTGGAAGAGAAGGGAGCTATTGAGGGAGAAGGAGCCACGGGCCAGGCTGGGGTGTGGCGGGCCTCGGGAGGAGGGGCAGGCCTTCGCCCCCTCCCAGACGTGGGCCCTCTGGCTGCTGTCGGCCAACCTGAGCCTTGGATTCTCCTCCAGAAAATCAAAGAGTAGCCTCAGCCCTGCCTGCCTGCCACGTGGGTAAGAACCCAAAAAGAGTGGGCGGGAAAGTGTCTCAGGGGATGAGCTTAGGCCCAGTGCAGGTAAGGTCCTGCTTTAGCCCTAAGGGCCTGCTTCTGACTTTTTTGGGGGGTGGGGGAGGGCTCATGCTTATTTCTATTTGAGGAAATGTTTTCATGGCAGTAGACAAACACTACATGTCTACTGCCATGTCTACAAACTACAGGAGTTCATGCCCGTGCAACATGGCAAAAATGGGCAGTTGTGACAGAGATGTCTGGTGACCTACAAAGTCTAAAATGATTACTGTAATGTCCCCTACAAAAAAACAAGTGTGCTGGCCCTGAAGTCGAAAGAGTAGAAATCCTAAGTGTGCAGCTTGTTCCATTTCTGTAAACCTAAAACACCTCTGTAACCAGCTCCCAATTCAAATATCAGAACCCAGGAGCCCCTTCCTAAAGGTAACCAGGATTCTGACTCTTGCAGCACAACTTCATGTTCCCTGTTTTCGCACTTCCTGTACCCAGATCTCAGGGGAGGGACCCTTGTGTTGGGCTGCCTTTGCTACTGTCATCGGTGGGTCATCCACGTTGCTGTGTGTGTCCCTGCTTCTCATGGCTGCACTGCAGTCCTTCGTGTGAACACTCCGTGACTTATTATTTCAACTAGCTGGACACTCACTTGGGAGGTGTCCGGTTGGGAGCTGTTACAACTAGTGTTACTAACAACATCCCAGTTCACTCCTTAGGGTGGACATGATCACCCATTTTCTGCTGGGATACACCTGGGAGCGAGTAGAGCTGCTGGGTTCTGGAGCTCAGGCTTTTTGGGCGGGGACAGTTCCACCCCAGCCTACTCCCATCTGGCTGGCTGCTTACCAGGCCCCAGGCTTTAGATCTGGAGGAAGGGCAAGCAGGGCTGGTGAGCAGCAAAGCAGAACACTGTTCCCAGATGTCACGGCCCCGCACATCCCAGGCTCCGGGATACCGCACCCCAGTGACTGGTGCTCATGGGCGCTCATGAGATAACTCTCTGAAGCCGAAGTCCCCAAACATTGGCTATGGAGCCCAACTCATAGAGGGGAGTCAAAAGAACAGAGGAAACTGCATACGCTGGGCCCCCTTGAAGGTACCAGTGCAACTTGCCAACGAAGGGCATGAGAAGTCCATAGCAACAAACACGTTCATCTTAGCAGAACTCAAGGTTTCCCCAGGTTACCTGGCCAGAGAACCCTTTACCAACAGAATACCTATTAGCTCCCCTAGAATGAGAATGTCACAGAACACTCTTTGGAAAAGGCTGTTCTGAGGTATTGTGTTACAATTTTACAAGGACCCTCATATGATCCGCAGCCTAGACAATAAAGTGTCTCTCAGAGGCCACTTGGGGCCTCCTGGTTGGGGAGGGAGTGAGGATGAGCGTCTCCTCCTTCCACCCCTGGCTCTCTCATCCCCGCCCCCAAACCCACAAGGAGGGGAAAATACTCACTGCCTTGGGAGGCTCCCTCCCCTGAGGTGGCTTCAGTGTCTGTGAGAGAGGGAGAGACAGGGGAGAAAGGGGGAGGGGGAGAGAGGGAATGAATGAGGAGGAGGTGAGTACACTGGAGCAATGGTCAGGCTGGTGAGTCCACTACGACATGCACAGGGACAGCCTCTCCAATCCAGGATTCGGTGAACTGAGCCTCTCAGGCCTTCCTCACGCTGCTCACTGTCAGTCAAGGCCCTGCCCCAACGCCTTTCCTCCCTGCCAGTCAGGCTCACGGAGAGTCAGGCGCCAGTCCCCGTCCCCTCAGCTTCCGAATGGAGACAGTCACCCTGCCCCCACTCTAGGCCCGTCATGGGGAGCACACACGATGACACTGAGCAGCACTGAAGCACTCTGGGAGGAAGCAGGCCTACGGAAAGCAGGCAGGGGGCCTTAGTAGCAGAAGCCTGGTGGCATGTCCTGCAGCCCCCCTGCCCCTATGCGCACTCCCAAGTAAAGGAGGCTACTCCTTTCCTCCCTTGGGGTCTGCCAGGAAGGGCCCCAGGGGAAAAACGGACAGAAAACAGGGAGGCGTGGCCCCTGAACTCTGCCCTAGGGACACACAGCTCACCTCGGTGTGCGCGTACATGGGTCTGGAAACAGTTGTAATACTTGTACTTCTTGCCACAGATTCCACACTCATAGGACCCTGGAAAATGGGAAAGAAAGGGACTGCTCAGCTAGCACCCAACACATGCAATCATAAGACCCCTGTACCCGGGGTGATGCCGCCAGGGACCGCTGACTCTGCATCAGGGGGGCAGGGTGCCTCCAATGGCTGTCTTGTCCCCAGGAAGCAAAGAGGCAGCAAGGACCAGCGGGGCATCACTGACCTGGAGGTCAGGAAGCCTGGGCCAAGGTCACCTCTCTGAGTGACCTTGGGAGAGTCATTTGCCATCTCTGGGCCTCAGTTTCCAGATCTGCAGTATGGAGAAGGCAACTTCTTTAGGTAACTCTCATACTTATTCCTTGAGGAAAAAGGACACGAAGGTAAAAGTGCTCCTTGACAATAAGTAATAAAATTGCAACCATGTAAGGAAATCATCATTCAAATGCATTAGAAGAATTTCTAGCTACTTGTCCTGGCCAGGATGGGACAGACACTGAAGAGGACAGGCTGCGAATCAGACACGTCTGGGTTCCTGTTCCTGTTTCGTCACTTACCAACAGCAGGACCTGGGTAACTTGCTTAGACACACTAAACCTCAGTCTGTTCATCTGTAAAATGGAACTAAAAGTACTTACCTCGTAGGTGTGGCCCTACACAACCCCAGGAAGTACAAAGGCCTACTACAGATGCATCCGACAAGGAGACGACCCCTCTCCTCTGCCGAGGAAACATCTCATGTCCTGAGACGTGCAGAGATACCACAGTATTAACACCTGACCCCAGCCCTGCGCTGGGCCTTTCTCCCTGGAATAGGTAGACTGAAAGGACTGAGTGCCCCCAGTGAGCATATTTCAGACAGATCAGAGGTGGAGGAGCCCACCATGCAGAGCACAGGGCGAAGGCCCATGGCAGGGGCCAAGTAGAGCCCATCGGATCCGGCCCGGCAGGGGTCACAGGAGTGGAGGCTCTGCCCAGCCCTCGCACAGGCCTGACACCTCCTGGGCCTCGGCCCCATCCTTTCCAACGCAATGGCCAGGGGGCCTGCACAAACACAGAGGCCCTGGCCCTGCTCCAGGTGTAATGTGCTGGAATGGCTGGGGCTGGGGGCCGAGGAATCTGCCTTTTTAAAAGGGTTCCCAGGGGATTCGGATGCCCAGCAACCAGGTGTGAGAATCAGTGGTTCAGATGGAGTCTCAGCGCTAGCATTTTCTGGCCGGGCCTCGGTTACCTCGTGGGGTAAGGTGGATCACGTTAGAGCACTGACGTAAAGACTGAATGAAGCATGAGCAGTGTTCCCACCACGAGCCCAGGTGCTCAGTGAGGGGTGGGGTGTCAGATTAAGTCAAAAGAGCACTGGGCTTGGAGTCTGGTTCTCAGCTCAGATCTGCCACCCCCTAGCTGGTTAATATCAGGCACATGCCTTTTCCGGTCTGTGCCTCAGTTTCCTCACCTGAAATACAGGACTATGCCTCCTACATCTCATTACTGAAGCCAGGATTAATGAGGTACAACATGTAAGTCAGCCGACACACAGGTGGCATCGTCACCTTACTACAGTGGGACACTTCAGGGAATGCCGTCATCCTGACACCAGTGTGGAATCTAGCAGTCTGTCATCCAGGGATTTTATGTGTCTTGTCTCACAGGGAAGAATATAAACACATGGGGGGCAAAGATCAGAGGTGTATTTCTTTGTCCTTAGCTCCATGATTGGCACAAGGAGGGGCTCAATGCATTTATGGTGTTCTACTCATACCTCTGAGTAATAGTGACCCAATTCCATGGCCACCATGTCCCCCAGGTTGGTGTAGTGAGATGGATGCTCACTGAGGGGCCTTCTGAGGACTCTCAGCTGAGGCAGCCCCTGTCCCCACTGCCTGGCTTCCTGCCCATCATGCTTCCTCACTCTTGTGTTCCCCAATTACTTTTTTGCCCTACGTCACTGTCACTCTCTACTAAGTACCAGGTGCTGCGCAGGCCTGGCCTCTGACCTCAGTGCACAGGTGAGGAAGCAGAAGCTGGCCAGGTGTGCAGCAACCTGCCTACCTCACACCGCCGAGTGGGAGGGGGGTCCAGACTCAGACCCTTCTCACACGTCAGCTCAGCTCAGCCTCACCAGCCCAGCAGCTGAAGGCAATTATTACCCCCATTCTCAGGCGAGGGAAGTGAGGGGCAGAGGGGTGACACATCCTGCCAGGGGTTGCCCAGCTCTGTCTAGATCCAGAGCCAACGTGCACACCCGCCACACAATCAGCCTCTGGGGAAACACCAAGAAGAGTTGGTGCTTGTTCACATTAACATTTACCGAGGACAGCCCAGTCTCACTACTGTCCTCTGTTTTCCCAGAAGTCTCTATGTGGTTGGGACAACTAAACACCCACTTTAACAATGAGCTGCTAAGTTCAAAGGGGACACATGGCCCAAGGCTGGGGCTCCTCAGCTAGTGGTTTGCGAGGAACTGGGCTCAAAGGCAGCCCACCAGGCTCCAGAGCCATCCTAGTGCCGCCATGCCAGGCCCCCTCAGGATGCCAAAGGAGCCGTAGACCCCCATCAATCATGGGGCGCCCCCTAACGCTGCAGGGCAGCAGGACCCCCAACCATGTCTGGCCCCAGCACAGGACTCCCAGAGTCTACCATTAAGAGGCCGGAACAGCTGGCAGGGTCCGCCAGCACCCAGGAGCGAGGCTTCTCCTCTCCCCCATCCTGCTGTCACTAGTGACCCAGCAAGGATCCACAGGCCCTGATCAAGAGTGCCGTCCAGCGCCTTCCACAGCTGCCTGCCAGCGAACCTGGCTTAGCGCCCTGCCTGAGAGCCCTGGACAGGCCGGGTGAGTCTAGTCCCTGAGGCCATGGAAGGGGGCGCGGCAGAGCAGGATGCCTCGGGAGGACAAGGAGCGTGGGCAGCAACCCCCAACTCTCTCATGTGCACCCAGCTAGCTCCCGGTAAGCTCCGGCCCGTTTCAGGACACACACAACGTAACAAGGCAGAAATCCAGAGCAGGTGAAGGAGAAATAAAAGCCCAAGCAGGGCCAGACAGAGCAGTGGCCCCTCGTAATGGGCAGTCCTCTACTTTGCTCTGAGCATCACAGAGGCCGCGGCGTCACTGGTTGGTTCTAGGACAGAACAGGAGCTGGGCCCGGGGCCTGCTGCGGGCAGGGGACCTGGAGAGGTAAGTCAGGGACAAGCAGGTTTCCTGAGGCTCTCCGGGTCTTGGCCTCAGATCAAACGTCCCGAACCAGGATCTTCCAAGCAGAGAGAAAAGCCCCTCCAGATGTGTGACGACAGGCAGTTTTAAGATAATCAAGCCCCAATGATCAACTTCCAAAGTATTTTTCCTAAAATCACCATGACCCTGGCAGCAGGCAGGAGGCCCCACTCCGCTGGTTCTCCCTTCCTCCTCTCCTCTGACGTTCCTCTTTCTCCCACGTTACAAACAAGACCGTTCTTTTGGACACCTAATCCCACCGAGGTGTCCTGCATGGCGGATGGTCATCTCAGCGCTCCAAGGAAAGGCATGATCTGAAATGTTGGGGTCAGACTTAGAAAGTAGGGGGATCTACTGACCGGGAACAATAAGAAGCATAATGGGTAGGCACAAAGTAGACAGGGGGAGGGTACCGACAGTATGGGAAATGGAGAAGCCCAAGAACTTACATGTACGACCCAGGGACAAGAACGACATAAGGGTGGGGAATGCTAGAGGGAGCAGGAGTTCAGGGCAGAGGGAAATAAAGGGGAGGGAAAAAAATGGGACAACTGTAATAGCATAATCAATAAAATATACTTAAAAAAATAAAATTGTGAAACTTCAAAAAAAAAAAATAAAAAAGAACTGAGTGATGCTGCTAATACAAAACTCCACTCCTCTCTGGCTCCTTATTTATGTGATCAAGCTTTCTAGGCACTTAACACTTACGAAAACCAAAACGCGGGAATTAAATTAATGCTGAATCCTGTCTCATTCAACATATAAGAAATATTAATTCACAGAAACATGAGCCAATTGAAAAAGAAATAAAGCCCTATCCATTTTATGAAAAGGTGCACTTTTGATAATTTTTTACTTGTCCATTTATGATTGCTCTAAATTTGTTTTTGGCAAGTTGTATGCTAATAACAACTCGACCTGGAAAAAAATGTTTTAAAATATAGAGCTTTATGATCCCAACAAATTTTTCAGAAATTTCTATTTCAATTTACATACATCTTGTTGTGGGAGATGAGTGTGAAACAGTGATCAATAAAAGACTCTCAAGCATAAAAAATATATTACATTAGGATAAAATCCTATGAGGGAAGTGGACTGGAAATATGAGTTCAAGGAGAAAAAGGAAAGATGTAAAATTTCTGACTGTTAAATATGGGCCTGTTCATATGTTTCTTAAATGGATGATGGCGGATATCAAGTAGCAGTGGGGTTCTGATTATTCTGGATATATTTAAAAGGGTTCACAGTTTTATTTCCAAATGCCACATTTCTTTTTTACACAATACTCTAGAAATTATACCCTTTGTAATTACTTAAACATTGAATTAAAATGTAAGGTGTCAACTCAAAAATGTGAAAGAGAATATAGTTTCTCAAAATTCTTTTAGAGGATACTGAACAAAAGTGTGAGGCCATAAGTCAGTTAGATTCTTATCATTCCAGAGGTAACCCCAGCTGTGTCAATGTCTGAGGCTTCAGCTAATACCTAACTGGTCTCCATTTTGCATTTTAGTCCCCTTTAAAAAACACTTTCATACCTATTACTTCACTCTGCTCCCAACAAACCTACTGGCAAATTTGATTATATCCACGGATCAGTCAAGATGGTATGGCTCAGAGAGGTTAAGGGGTCTATGCAAGGTCCCATAGCAGGGCAGGCACTAAGTCTCTTGGCTTAGAGCCCTGGGGTCTTTTCCAAAGGGGACCCTCCAACTGGGATCTCCCTCCCACCTTGGACCTCTGATGAAGAGTCTTCATCGGAGACAAGATGCACCTGGGAGGGTGGCCAAACCCCTCCTTTCCGAGCGGCTGCAGCAAGCGCTGAGTGCCGGTTCTGGCAAGCTCAGGCGCCAAGCCCTGCCAACAACCTATTGAAACTAACTATCAGCTGGCACTATGAAGCAGGACCTGGCACCTTCACTGCTGGGTTTGTCATAGACCAAACCCACGTGGCCTTGTCTGAATGGCTGTCCACTCTTTTGCTGCTCCTTCCAGACCTGTGGCCGAGCTCCCTCCCCCCGCCCCTCCCTCCTCTCCCTCCTCCCCCTCCTCCCCTGCAGCCCTGCATGTGTGGAAACACCTCCGTCCCTTGGTGCTCAAGGGTTGCTGCCTAGAAACATCCTTGCAGGATCCAGTCCCCGCCTCACACCCCAACCAGCAACCCTCTCTGCTCACCCACCTCCAGGATGGGAACTCACTCCTTCACAAGCCTATACCCCATTGTGGTTCCCATAATCACAAAGTCCTTCATTTTAATGAATTGAAATCACCTCCTGGTAACTTCCTCACATTGGCTGGGGCTCCTTGTAATGTGTCTGCTCCATCGCTTCCCTCCAAAATACTCAGATTCTACCATCTGTCCAGCCCACTAAGAATACTTAGATTCTACCATCTACCATCTGACAAAGAGCCCTTAGCTCTGCCCTGAGGCTGCCCCTACGCTGAGGTAGTTAACTCTGTAGGAACCACTTCCCGGTCCACGTGAGGAGGAGTCCAGCTGGGTCACCCGCTCCTTCTGTGGGCTCCTTACCCACCATCAGGGGAGACTTGACCCCCAGGTCTCCAGCACCTGTGGCTCTCTCCCTGGGCTCCCTCACAAGTAACCTCTCTGGATTAAGGACCAATAGTCTAACAGCACAGAGGAGACCACCCACTCTTGGTTGCACATTCTGACCGCCATGATGGGACCTGGGCATTCTTCTCTCTCTGAACCAAAAAATGTCCCAGGGGCTGGAGGTCCTCATTGGTGTCAACCCAGCCTGCCTTGTCTTCACCATCTAGGACAAGGATGGCAGGCAGTTTTCTCCTTCAGATTTTTCAATTTGGGCTGATTGGAGGTGACTTCTTGGCATACAGTGTTGAGAACGGTTCTGAGGTCCACTGATAGGACAGCATGCAGCGATCAATGAGCGATGCCATAAAGGTGGAACTGGGGAGTCGCAATGGTAGTTCCTTGTGTTTGTTAGCACTCCTCGCAGAGGAGCTCCCGAAACCGCCGGTGTGGTTCTGCAATTCCTTGGGGCTGCTGCAGTGCAGACTTCTGCATGCAGCTTGTCAGGAGGGAACAGGCAGTTGTGAACTCACTTCCGGTTTTAGCCAACAAAGTTGTCACTGTCAGTATTATCTCTACTCTTCTGGCTAAATGAGGAAGCTCAAGGTTTTGCCCCTAAGCCCCACACTGGCTCCAATGGCAGTGACGTTCCTTCTATGAGCAAGGGGTATTCTCAGCCCAAGGAATCGCTGGGCAGAAAGGGAGATCAGAGCAATCACTGCAAGCTTGGCAGCCAGCATCCTGGGCACTGATGCCCCTCCTGACTCTCCCAGCCTGAGAAACTGCCAAATGCCATCCACATGTCCATGACTGGGCTTGTCCATGGGAAGTGCCTCGGATAATATTTGTGTCATTGGGAACACTGTTTGTCTGATGGTTGCTAAAGGGCCAATGAGGACGTGGGGGTGGGGGGTGTGAGGGGAATGGAGCTCAGAGAAAAGGCAAACAGGAGGTTCCCTCATGGCACAGCACTGGGTGACCAAACAGGCCCGCTATTCTATTCAGCAACAGAGCCCGGTTCTGAGCCCTAAGCGTGGCACTCAGGAGGCCCTTGGCAGGCCCTTGGCTCTGCAGAGCCTCAGGCTCCCCTGCCAGCTGCCATGGAACGTGTTAACTCCTCGATGCCTGGCCACCAGGGCACAGAAGCACACCGCGGCACGCGCGCATTTAATGGGACAGCTCCAACCAGCCTTCCACCCCAGGCAAGATCCCTGGGAGTCTCATTCCTTTCCGGAAGTGGGTGGGAGCAGGGTGCTGTGAGTGAAGCAGGGCCTCCACAAAGTGGGAGAAAATGTCACCGACCTGCTGTGTGACTCAGGGTAACTGTCTTTCTTTCCGCAGGCCTTTTGTTTGCCCTTCTATAAAACGAAGGGGACAGGGGTGTCCAATCTACAGCATGTGTAGCCTACCGCCCACTTGCACGCCCACGGCAGACATCAATAATGGATCGTGCCGCCCTGTAGAAGTTTCAGCACAGACTCCTATGAGCCAGCAGCCATTACCTGGACTTGGCCCACAAGATGAAATCTACTTGCCATCTCATCATTAGATGAATCAAAAGGTTCTATTGTAACATTGATTTTGTTGTTGTTGTTAAATGCTTTTCTTTCCTGGTGCTGTGGCCAAGTCACATTCCTCTGAGCCTGATCCTTGGCAGAAACTACACCCTCAGGGTAGGTCGGGCTAGAGGGATGCGGGACGCGTGGCCACGACTAGCAGCGAACGACCCAGGCCTGTTTGGTGAGGGCTCCAATGGGGTGGGTCCCTGTCTAACTCATCACGGTGGCTGTTACATCTTTTCACAAGGGTATGCCAAAAGCTGGAAACTCAGAAATCCCACAAGATACTCCAACTTCCTGAATTCTAGGGAGGTGGCACCCAAAGGCGCTCCCGGGATGGGACAACCTTGTCCAGTTATCAGCTGAGAAAACTGACGCTCCACTGGAACCTTGTCTTCTGACAACACCCCATCCAGTGCCAAGTTTCTCCTCCATCCCATTTTTTTCCTCTACCACAATGGCTTATTTCTTAACCTTGGAAAAAAATAAAGCAGAAATATTACTACTCTTTCCCTTTGAAGAGGTGTTTTATACTGTTAATACGAGTCCTAGCAACAGCTAACCATTTACTAAGCACAGTGTTGCGTGCTTTACATATGTATTTATGTTTACTGAATCCTCGCACAGCCCAACGAATCTGCCAGAGTGAAAACTGAGGCGCAGAGAGGTCAAGTAACTTACCCAAGGTACAACAGCTCTAAGTCACAGAGCCTGGATTCACTCTCAGCCGGAGGAGCCGCGTTCATTCTCACACAACACTGCTCCCTTCCACTGCCTCTTTTGATTCTCACACCTCACAGGTGGCCAGGACACGGAGCACGCCTCATTTAACAGAAGAAGACACTAAGGCACAGCGAGGCCAGGGACCCCGCTGCTGAGCACCAGCTGAGCTGGAAACCAGCGTGGTGACTGGCATGAGGCCAAGGGCCCTGGGGCCTCCCACTGTGCAGGCAGCTGGCCCAGGGACGGGTGCCCGCATTTCCCTAGCACGGCTGCTCCAGGCTTTCCCCACCGAATCCAGCCTGCTGGCTCCATCCCAAGATTCAAATTCCAATGCCCTTCTGCACATCTCCTGGTGAAGGGCATCCTGGGTACAATGAGTCTTAAAACACCCCTACCCCTCAACATGAGAAAGGGTGTCCTCTTCTCAGTTAACTAATATATCTAGTGGCTAAAAGTCCTTGGTCCTGGGGAGTCAGCACTGATGGACCGAGGCCAGGAACACGCCCCTGGAAAGAGTCTTCTGTCTTATGGCACTGGGCTAAGTCACTCATGCTCTTCAAATATTTCTGGTTTGTCCCCCTTCTGTCACATGCTGGTGTGGCATTTCCTGGCCGCCTTGAGATTGGGTGAGCCATGTAACTAGTTTTGGCCAATGACTGCATAGAATTAGCACTTCTCACTCCTGGGTTTCAGCAGGTTAATTGCCAGTTTGAGTCCTTCCAGAGCTTTCCTCCCCTTTGTCACATGGTGGCAGAATTCCATATAATGGCTGCGTTTAGCTTGGGTCCAGAGCAGAATGAAGCTCCCAAATGACCCACGATGGACATGCAGTGTGATTAAGAAATAAACTTTTGTGGTTTTGAGCTACTAAAATCTCTTTTTACTTTTAGGATCTTTGTTACTGTGGCATAACCTAGCCCCATCCTGACAGTTACAGCACCAGTGTCAACACAGGGTCCTAGAAGCCAGTACCTCGTTAGGTATTGTGGAGTGAGAGTGGAGGGGAGAGGGACACAGGTCTGACAGGTCCTGGAGCCCCAGTCTCCAGAAGCTCCCAATCTTGTGGCAGAGACAAGCAAGAACAGGGCACCTCTAATCTAAAGCAGATAATGTGAAGTGCCCAAGTGAGAGATGGTACAAACAGACCACTTCTGACCAGAAGAGATCAAGGAAGACTTCTGGGAGGAGGTGGCAATGAAGTTGGCCTTGAAGGATGGGTAGACTGGGGCATGCGAAAATGGCCAAAGGCATTCCAGGGAGAGGGAACAGCAAGGGCAAAGGGCAGGAAATGCTGGAGAAGAACAGACTGTGCTGGAACAAAAGGTCTGGGAAAATCAGAAATACAAAATGAGGTTGAAAGGCTCAGGTTATGGAGGTTCTTCATGTTATGGCCTTGACCCTAGACATAGTGGGGAATCCCAAGTTTATAATCCGGATGTGACATGCTCAGTGTTCTGTTTTGTTCTGTTTTGGCCAAGGCCCCTGGCACCCAGAATGGAGGGCAGGTGAGAGCAGGGAGACACAAAGGCGCGGTTGTTAGCAGGAGGCCACAATGACCCAGGTTGGGCTGACGGTGGCCAAAACCAGCAAAGGAACAGGTAGAATAGGGATCTCGAGGCTGATTATTCCCAGAGGTGGGAAAGAAAAGGCAACAGGACTTGAGTCTTAACTTGGGGAAACAGGCAGAGGGGAACTTCCCCACTAGGCCCTGCATGCCACACACGGGATGTGCACCTAGATGTCAGGGATGAGTTAGAGCTGGACCAGAAGGGTAGGCAGGAGAGAGAGATGGTGGCACTTCTAAGAACACACTTACCATGGGACATGAGTAGGAAGGCACTCTGAAACAGGCTAGGTGAGGCCCCGATGCCAGGCTGAGGCACGTGGACCTTTCAGGCCAGGGTTTGCAAACTTCTGGCCCATGGAATGACTCTGCCCCACAGACATGTTTTGTTTGGCATATTTTAAAAGTCAAATTAGTTGCCAACACTTGAAGCCAAAAGGATGCATGTGAAAATTCTCATTTCTGGTATGTGGTATGTCCAGAGAGCTGGCCACACTGAGCCCGCCTCCCCACCCGGTTACAGTCAGCCGCAGCTGAGGAGAGACCCCCTTCTGTATGTGAGGCGCGGGCGCTCCAGTTGGACATGATCCCCACCACCTGCCTGTCTGGCTCATCTCTCCTACGCTAAATAAACATATCTGCTGGGCCTTGGTGAACCTGGCAGGAATGCAGGCAGCCCCGGAGGGGGATCCCCTGGCTCATGCTGGAAAGTGAGGGGACAGATGATTTCTGAGAAGCTCACTGCTACAGAGCTCCTTTGAGCCTGGTCCAGATCAGAAGAGGCTGGGGAAGATACCAGTCTGCCACCAACCAGATCCTGAATGAGCACCTGCTCTGAGCAGGACCTGCACTGGGAAGAGCCTCTGGTCAAGCAGGGGAGGGAGAAATACAGACAGGCATGTGGGACACCAGGCTACATGGGCCTGTGCTAGTCCTGCGTGGGGCGTGGGAGCCCCAAGCATGAGGGAGTCAGCAGTCTGCAGAGAGTTCCAGGCATCTGACTCAACAAAGTGGCAAAGGATGAGTAGGGTTGTGCCACATCAGGCGAAAAGAGCTCCAGACTAGAACTGTGCAGGCGAAGGTAAATCTAAGGAGCCCAGTTCTTGCCCTGAGGGCAGAGGGCAGCCACCGAAGGCTCTTGGCCAAAGGGGGCCAGAGATTCCGGGCCTCTTCTCCCCAGGACTCTGGTCCCAGCCCCAACCCTCTCACGTGGTCACTCACCGAGGGTCTGCTGGTTGCGGACACCACCGATCACCACGCAGATCTCAGCGGGCACATCGCCAGTCCCATCCTTGCTGACAGCCTTCTTCTCCTCCTTGGCCTCACCCTGCCAGATCACCTCCTGGATGTAGTCATCGGGCACCTCTGTCTTCACCTTCACCTCCGTCATCGTTCCCTGCTCGGCGCTCAGTGAGCCCTCGGCCGGCACGGGCTCTGGCCCCTCCACCTTGGTGCTCTTCTGGCTGCGCTTCAAGCGCTCCCTGGAAAAGAAGAAAGTCTGCTCAGCTGGAGCCCATGCGCACCCCCAGACCTATAGAGGAACCCACCAGCCCAGGGGGCTACAAAATCTTTAGCTACAGACCCACCTCTCCTTGAAGCACACAGCCCATGGCTGCCCGGGAGGTCCTCCCGGAAAGCTTGGGGCTCCAAGCACAGTTTGAAAATACTGGGCTAGCCTGGCTCCAACTCCACCCATTTTACAGATGGGGAAGCTGGAGTCTGAAGAGGACTAAATGTGCTCAGTAATTCCTGTCAATGGAGTTACAAGAGACCGAAAAGGGAAGCTTTGGCTGACTGAAATCATTTCTTCTCAAGCTTCAATGTGCACGTAAATCAGCTGCAAATCTTGGTCAAATGGAGATTCTGGTTCAGCAGGTCCAGGGTTTGGCCTGAGATCCTACGTTTCCAACAAGCTGGTGCTGCTGCTCTGCCATCCGCACGTGGAGCAGGAGGGTTTAAGTGGTTTGATGTGTGCGAGGTGTCTGGTGCCATTCCTTTCACTCCCTGGCAAAAGGCCCGGAGATCTCATCCAAGCTCTTCCCGCTTCCAGTTTCACAGATGGGGAAACTGTAAGCCAAAAAAGGCTAACTTGGTTGAGATGTCCTCGAACCAACACTTGGCCTCCAACACGCTGGCCTCCTGGAGGCTTCTTCAAATATCAGAAAACATCCTCAAGGTTAAGAGGGCAGTGCTGCGGTGGCCAGGACACGTGGACACTGAGGCCAAGCACAGCTGTGACTCGCCCAGGGCAGGTCAAGGCATGAAACCAGGTCCCTGCCATCTACTCCTTAGCTGTGTTGTCATAAAGGCCCCTCATCCTTCTGGCTGGGGACTGTCACCCACTGCTCCCGTTTCCCAGGTGGGGGAAGCTGAGCCGTGCACAAACTGGGAAATCAAGTCCTATTCCAGGCCCGGGGCTGCTGCCTTGGCCGTGTCCAGGCTTCTCCACCGCTCCAGAGAAGCGTCTGCTCTGTGATCTTCAAGGCCCAGGCTCGCGGCACAGTTGGGCGAGACCCACTGGCACACCGACTGGGAGGCAGGGACCCAGGTGCTGATCCTGGATCCGCAGTGGACTTGCTGTGTGACTTCGGACAAGACCCTTCTCCTTTCTGGGCTCCAACTACTCCTATCACGACAGCATGGGTTTTATCATGTCCGCTGTCCCTTTCAGCTCTCTGTTCCCCCGCCAGGGTGGAGAAATTGAGAAGAGAAAGAGGAAAGGCTCCAGCAAAGAAGGGGTCAGAGAAAGGCCCCCATAACACCGGGGAGGTGTTATGGACTGAATTATGTCCTCAGCCCCCCAACTCATACGGTGAAGTCCTAATCCCCAGCATGACTGTACCTGGAGAGAGGGTCTTCACGAGATAATTAAGGTTAAAATAGGTCATAAGGGTGGAACCCTCATCTGACAGGACTGTGATCTTGGGAGAAAAGGAAAAGACTCTGACTCTGTCCCCACCATGTGAGGACACAGGGAGAAGGTGGCTATCTGCAAGCTGGGAGGAGGGTCCTCCCCAGAACCCAACCGTGCCGGCACCCCGATCTCAGACGTCCAGCCTCCAGGACGGTGAGAAAATACCCCGTCCGTGGCATTTCGTATGGAGCCTGAGCTGACTAACACAGGAGGCCAGGAGGCAGACGAACGGGGCAGGAACGAGAAGGGAGGTGGACAGGACCCCAGCCAGAGGCAAAGGCCAGTGAGTCGGCCCCTTCCTTGCCCTGTGACTTGAGCCGGCTACCTGACCTCTTAGTTTCAGTTCACTTCTGCAAAAGGGAGCTAACAGGGTTTGCACATGGATTTCAATCAACTGACGCCCAAAAAGCACTGAGCACAGTGCCCGGCCTGGAACAGCTCTCAAGGCACGGCCAGCATTACTGTTGCTAATAATGAAAAACTGTTGGGACATCTTCGGCACCCAGTGGGCCGTGACACCCTCTCCTTGTGTGCTCACCACATCAGGGCCAGACCCTGCCTAACCACACGCCCTTCTCCCTCAGCAGGAAGCATAACAACTGGGTGGTCCAATCACCTCAGCATTCATTTCTTTTATTTATTCAAGAAACACTTCAGTTGAGTTCCCCATGTGCCAGGCGCTGTTCTAACACACTGACTCCTCGCTTCCTCAGAACAGCCCCGAGAGGTGAGGCCTGCTTTAATCTCCATTTTATGGATGAGGAAACTGAGGTACAAGGTGAAATAGCTTGTCCAAAGTCACATGGGTACAAAGAAGTGGGACCTACACTGATGCAGGCATCCTGGCTCTTAGTTGCAATGCCCCTGGACCGGGAGAGGAACTTTCAGAGGGAAGCCCGCCCGCCCACACACCCGGCAGACCCCATGCCACCCATCCTTGCCCTGAATTCAGCATCCAGAACAGAGTTAGGACCAAGGTGCTAGTGGGTGAGCAGGGGGACGGAGAGCTCCTGGCTTTTCTGGCCGCTGTGGCCTCCACAAAGTATCTCGAGCTAGAGCCCCCCTCCAAGGTCCAGCGCCCTCCCGGCAGGGGGCCATGCCTATCCCATCCCAGAAAAAAAGCCTTTGAGTTCTGCGAGGTCCTGGAGCAGAACCAGGACTGACGGGCCTGAGAGGTTACAAGGGACAGTTATGGCTTTAGGGAGGGAGAACATTCCTGCCAGCAACAGGAGGGGACAGGCCAGGGGTAGGGAGCTGCCTGGCACTGAGGCGCCAGAGCAGAGGCTGGCTGACGGCCTGGCAGGGATGGATGTGAGGACTTGAGAGGAAGAGAGCACCAGGGCTTGAAGTCAGATCATCCCAGGGCTAAATCTCGGCACTGCCCTGCTCAAGTTGTGGGTGTCCGCATCAGTGACTTCACACCCCCCACCCCCACCCTCACCCCAGCCTCAGTCCTCACACCCATACAATGGGTAAACAGAGCACCTACCCCTTCAGTACTGTGATGCAGAGACAAGGCAGTATCTGCATGGGACTGAGGACAGGGGCCCCAGGGGAGATGTCCTATGGGTATCTACTGTCTTACAGGGGTGGGGGAGGGGAGTGTGCACAGGATGCAGGGGAAGGGGCTCCCCCAGCACAGACGTTAACACAGGGGCTGCGGAGGTAGACTGGTGGGAGTGCAAATCCTAACTTTATATATCACTTCTTGGCTGGAGACACTGAGTGAGCCCCTGACCCTCTCTGAGCCTGTTTCCGTATCTGTGAAGCGGGGACCCCCACACCTACTCAAAAGGCCTTGTGAGGATCAACTGCAAAAATGTAAATCCAACACCTTGTCTAAGTGGACTCAGAGCTGATCATGCTAGTGGAAACTGGTGACAGAAGCGGCTGAAATTCCCACTCCCTAGATGAGACCACGTGGGTGCAAATGGTCAGCCAGTCCTGCTCGCGCTGAGGCTCACCAGGCACAAAGACAGAAGGCAGGGTCCTGTCCGACCCTCGATGCCCGTCCGGCAGGAACACAGCCCACAGGGCTGGGGGTGGGGGGGCACTGGGCAGGCCACTGAGGACTCTCCCAGGCTTGGCCCTCGCTGGTCCCGGCCCTGGTTGCTCCAAGCACAGTCCTTCCCAGGACCAGCAGAGGAGCTCACCGGGGCGGGCGTCCAACCTGCCTGTGGAGAAGAGGAGGGGAGAGGACAAATTCAGCCCCCCCCCAGAGCGCCCTCAGCCCTTTCTTCACTGCCATGTTCTGAAGCTCAGCCTGAGTCCTGGGTGCACTTGATCATGCCACCAGAACAGATCTGGCGTCCCCTCCTGCTCTCAAGGACCTGGTGAGCACGGTGACGTCCTGGTGACAGGGAGGGGCAATTGGGAGTCAGACAGGCTGGGCGCCCATACACTCTGTGACCTCAGGCAAAAGTTTCCCTCCTCTGTGCCTCAGTTTCCTTGTCCGTTCAAGGGACACCATGATCCTTGCCAGGGTGGAAGCAGGAGGTGAGCCAGGGAGCAGACGCAGAGTAGATTTCCATGGATGTGTTCACCATGCTGGCGAAGACATCCCCACCTCTAGGAAGCCTGCCCTGCTCCCTGGAGATGGAGTGAGGCCCCCTCTCTTAATGTCCCATCTGCCTTGCACAGGTGATTCTCACATTTTACAGTGGGAGCCACATGAGCCATCCTCTCGCCCACAGGCACGATGGCACACAACATACACTCCCGTGAAAGGTGACACCCCTGCGCCCTTGCTGCGCTGGGCACATGGGCAACTTCTCTTCCCTGGCTTCACGCTTTAGTTTTAGAAGCCCAAATGTTGCTTTTCTCAGATGCTGTGCATTTAATTAGGTGTCCTAATAACAATGAAATTGCAGGAGTACTTATATCACTTTGAATTAGTGGCGCAGCTCCTTCTAACTTCTGTAAAAAAATTTTTTTCATATATCATTTTTTAAAATAGAGCTCATTATTTTAATTATATCCATTTAAATGTACAGCAGAGCCCTTGGATATTCTCAGCACGAATCATTAGGTATATTAGTGAAAAGCACTCGGAATCTATCTACATGCTGACACTCCACAATCTATTCTATTTGTGTCTCTGTAAAATAGATTTATATATAGATAACTACAAAATAGTTGCTCAAGATATGCTATGAATTTTATATTTAACCCAAATCACACTTCAACATAAAATCTAAAGTCGGCACTAAAAGGATATTTCTCAGTAAGTACACAGCGTCGGTGGTGGCTGGCTACTACTCATGCCAGCATGCTGGGAGAGAAGCCAGGCCAAGTGGGTCCTTGTCCAAGGAATTCCCTAAGAGCCCCCACCTTCCACTAACGCAATGGTTCACAAAGTGTGTTCCTTAAAGGCCTAGGGGTTCCGCAGCAGTAGCCCAAAAGCACCCAGGAGGCCTGAATGAGGAGGGTGGTATTGAGCAGGACTCCAAGGCTCCTACCCTCTCTTTGATATGCACAGCTTGGCCTAATGTATACATATATGGGTTTCTTCCTGTAATGGGGTAAATGGTGGCCCCTCCAAATATGTGATCACGCCCTAGTCCCTAGAACCTGTGAATGAGATCTTATGTGGAAAAAAAGTCTCTCTGTAGATATAATTAAGGATTTTGAGATGAGATCATTCTCGATTATCAGGGCTGGACTCTAAGGCAACAAGTCCTTATAAGAGACGCAAGGAGACTGGACAGACAGAGAGGGGATGTCAGAGAGGAGGCGGTGGCAGCAACAAGACCACAGAGAGAGATTAGAGTGATGTGGCTGTAAGTCAAGGAATGCTGCAGCCACCAGAGGCTGCAAGAGGCAGAGACGACTCTCCCCAGAGCCTCAAGAAGTGCAACCCTGACAACACCTTGATTTTGGACTTCTAGCCTCCAGAACTGCGAGAGAACAAACTCCTGTTGCTTTAAGTTACCAGTTGGTGGTAATATGTTATAGTAGCTACAGGAAACTGATACACTACGCAAGACTAAATTTGAAGAAACCACTACAAAGTGGTTAAGTGTGCAAATCACTGCCCTCCACTACCCTCAGCTTTCTTTTGTTTCGGTCTTATTCATTCCTGTTACTCCATCTGGCCAGTCCAATGTGCCCACAGAGCCTGTCTGGGGAGGTTTCAGAAACAAATCTCTTCCTTGGGATCTTACCAGATGTTTCTGCTAGTGCTTAGATCCGCCCTGTCACATCTGGCACTCACAAGAGCCTTGGGGCCCAGGGTTGGAAATGGAAGTATAGACGAGCCCCCTTCACGTCCACGTCTTGCTTGTGCGCCAGGCGTGGTACACAGCCGGGACTCAGTCAACACAGTGAGTGAACAGCATGCCTGGGGTCACGAAACTTCCAGGGATGAGCTTGGTCTGGAAACAGTTCTTCCAACTCCCATCCTGGAGCTGTCCTGCTAAACCCTGCAGCACAAGGCAATGTAACTAAATAACAAGTCAGTAATTTGAGGTCCAAGAACTAATGCCATTTCTGGCCATGTTAGAGGAAGAGTCCCAGGAAATGCCAGCTGCCTAGGAGTCAGACGACTTTATTTCTGGGCACAATTTCTACATCATTCCAGCAAAAATGCTAATGCTTGATGTTCTATCAAGTTCTACCAAGTTGCGGTAGTTGTGAGAAGTCTTCAGTACGCTGCACTTCAGCTCTGCCCCTGATTGACTGGGTTTTCTCATCTGCACAAGTGAGCTGGACTCTGACATCTAAGGCCCTTGTCAAGGCCAGACCTCTATCTGGCAGGGCGCACCTCTCTTCTTGCACAGGATGGGGATCAGTACCTCTGTCTGCACCCCAAGACTCAGCCTGAGGATCCCTCCACCCCCTCCAAAGGATACGGCTTATTTACTCTGGTGCTCCAGCCACCTGAAATAATGTAGGGGGAAAAAAATCTCTAATCACACTGTGTAAATAATGACTCGGTTAACTCCCACTAGAATACAACTTCATTAAAGACTCCACTCATTAGGAATGAGGGTTAACTGGCCTCAAGCTGTGCTTAAGCACATTCTCCATGAATGCGTGGATGCCTGGGGCGCTCAATGAATTAACGCACATCCAGCCCTGACTTCGGGGGCTGTGTTTACCCTGCTGCAGGGGCTGCCCACTGACCACGTCTTCCACCTCTACACCGCGCACCTACCAATGATCTGAGTGCCTATGATTATCCATCTGTACATGTCGGTGGCCCCGCCCTTCCTTGGCAATGCTTTCTCAGTCCCATGAGGTTGTTTTCTCCCTCCTTCCACCAGGGCTGTTCTTCCCAAGGCCTCCCATGACCACCGTGCTCCTCACGCCTACGGTCCCTTCTCGGTCCTCACTGAACCTGTCCTTGGACAAGCCCCCTTCTGTCTTCCGTCCAACTCTTTCCCCACTTTGCTCCGTGCTCACTGGTGGGCCTCTCGTCTTCTGGCCCCTTCTCTGCCTTCTGCCCAGCCTTTATATACTGACACGCTCCAAGGACTGGTTCTAGAACCTCCTCCATTTTTATCTATACTGTCTCCCTAAGTCATCGCATCCAGACTCGTGCTTTTAAACATTAACTACATGAAGATGAACTGCAAATTCTACCTCCAGCTTGGACCTGCCCCCTGAACGCCAGACCTGCATCACCAACCGCCTGCCTGACATGTCCACGGGGATGCCTACCAGGCGCCCACATGTAACAGGCCCAAAGTGAGCCGCTGCTGTGCCCCGCCCTGCAAGTCAAGAAACAGTTCTTTTGACTCCTACCCCAGGGCTCTTCCCACTAACCCCTGAGTCTTAAGATGCCACCAGTGAGTAACTGTAGTCTTCTCCATTTCCTTTACTAACAACTCCATTCCCCCAGCTCCTCAGGCCCAGGCCCTGAAATCATCCTTGCCTTAAATCTACCAGCAAATCCTATAAATTCCACCTTCAAAATATGTCCAGAACCTAAACACTCCTTACCACACCCCCCATAGCTACCACTCTTGTCCAGGCTGCCTTCTGTCCTGCTGCCTTGTAATAACCTCGTAAACAGTCTCCCTGCCCCTGCCCTGGCCCAGCACCCCCAAACTGATGTTCGATGTAGCAGCCAGAGCAATCCTACGAAAATAAGCCAGGTCGCGTCACTTTTCAGCTCAAAATCCACTTATGGTTCTGCATCTGACCCAGAGTAAGAGCCACAACCCACACCTGACCCTCAGGGCTCTCCATGACGTGCCCCACGTGCCCACTGAGCTCGTCCACTAACATCCCCCCTGCTCGTTCCCCCTCAATGGCCACACCAGTCTACAAGCTGTTCCCTGGGCACACAGGTAAGCTCCTGCTTCGGGCCTCTGCACTTCTTCTTCCCTCTGCCTGCGATCTTCTACCCTCCCCCAAGGCCTCCACGGCTGGAGTCCTCCACTCCTTCAAGTCTTTACGCAAACATCCCAGTGCGAGTGGAGACATCCTGGCTGCCTCATCCAAGCCTCCGACACTCCGTAGCCCCTTCCCTGCTCTATGCGTTCTGCTCAGTACTGACCTGAAATCTAAAATACTTGTTTATCTAAAATACTTGTTACCTTTCAACCTCTTTACTGTCCGCCACTCCAACCACAACATGAGTTCCAAGAGGACAGGGACTTTGTCTCAGTTCACTGTCACATTTCAGCACCTAGAGCAGCGCCTGCCATGTGGGAGGTGATCAACGAGTACCCATTCATTTAAGGATTCAAGGCACATGACCTGGAAGGGTCAATGCCAACGCAGTCTTCGAGGTGTCGCCCTCCAACACCACCTGCCAAAGAACTGTCCATGGTTTAACTGCTTCAACTGATACTCAGAACTGAAGACAGTAATGTCCCGTCCTTCTTCCCTTGGTGTAACATGGGTTGGGCATGCTTCCCAGGAGCCAACTGAATAAGTGACACATATTCTTTAAATGTCAAAATCTCATCTATTTCCTTTCTAATGGAAACTTCTTCAAATGTAACCCACTTTCCTACTTCCTGAAATGACAAAACAGAGGTAGCTGGGTAATACTCCGACACCAGCCCTTCTTTTTCCCTTCAGGTTTATTGAGATGCTGTTATCATATAATGCATGTAAGTGTAAGGTGTACCATGTCGTGATTGGATACTGCAAAATGACACTAACACTCAAGGATGCGGGGTCACCCTTGTACCATCAATTAGCAGACTTGGACCCTCAGGGCACAGGGAGCGGTGCGGAGGTCTCAGGGGCCCGCAGTCTCACACCAGTGGTTCCGGGAATGCCCCCTCCGCTTCTCACAGGCTCCTGCCCCCCATCTGCCCTCAAGCCCGCACAGTTCTGGGAGACCTCCAGAGGCCAGGGCTCCACCCCGTCCCCTGCTTTTTGTATCCCTGGGTCTGGCCCCTGGCTGAGGTCAGTTAACATCTGCTGAGTGATACAAACAGAAAACGACCAAGGGTGAGAGGTGCTGGCCGTGATGATGCAAAGGACGCAAATAAGGACAAGGACGGCTAAGCTGCACTGAATGGCTGTGCCGTCCCACGCACGGTGCTTCACAAGTTCACACATCAGCTCACTGTCCTCTATGATGCCTGATAAAGTAGGCAGTTTTGTTTACAGATGAGAAAACCTAGGATCAGAGAAGCAGAGTGCCTCTTCCATGCTCACACAGCTTTCTAGGGACACAAGCGTGATTCCACCTGGTCGGCCCCACTCTGACTCTTGGGCTTTTGTTCATTTGGATGATTTCTGTTTTCTCTTCTTAACGGAAGAGAAAATAATAAAACCACTCATTGAATGGATGAACAAATAAATGATCAAATGACCAGAAGCTCCAAGAGAGGGAACAAATTCCCTTGCCTCCTCCAGCAGGATCCTGAGTATCCGGACAGAACGGGACACATGCTAGAGGCTTAAAATGAGGGGCTCCATCTCCGCCACAGGGAAAAGGGCTTGGGTTCTGTGTTCACTGCTGACCTCCAACTCTCCTTGACATGCTGTAAAATGGCTGCTGTGCTCATATGTGTCCTTTGGATAGAAAGGGGTTCCTGTTTTTAGCTGCAAGGATAGAAAGCATAAAGATCGCAATGTCTGCTAGCCTGGAAGGACCAAAAGAGGGAACCTACAACAAAACCCCCATTTCCACAAACCCCAGTAATGTGGCCTGCGTCTGTATTTACTATTCTGCCCGTGTTTCAAACCTTCACGCTATCGCCTGGGCCTTAATAACCCTCAGAATTATCTGCACTTCCATTTCTGTCATGTATCGCTGATATATTTTAATAAATAGTCAAGTAGAAAAGATTAGATTAATAGATTAAAACTATTAACCTATTAAACAACTCTTAACAGTCTAGAAATTCAAAATAACCTACAATGCATAAATTTACCATTAGTTTGTGAAAATTCCTAGGCACCTAATTGTCTTCAATGTATGGTGTCAGTCAGCCACAACGCTGGGTAATACTGCAGTTCAGCAAGACAGCATGAAGATTTAAATATTAAGAGTTAATTCCCTGGTTAATATAAGCCTAAAATAGAGAAAAGCAGCAGTCGTGAGCAATGCTGTCAAGTCACAAACTGTGATATTTAGCAGGTGGGGCCCTCCGGGGAAAGCTGGAAATTTCTTTCGCAGGTGTCCTGGTACATGGAAGTCTGGCCCAGGTCACTGAAAAGAAATATTGTTAACAGCACCTTAAATGGAAGCATGGCCTTCATCTTCCAGTGGGTCTGGTAATCGCGCTACTCGGATTCACTTGCAGGGTGCACTGTTCTCTGAAGACCCACCTCACCACGTTTCCCCTCACATAACTGTTGGGACACTGCAGACTCAGAAATTCTCATCCAGGTAGAATCCGCTCACTGGCAGGTGAGGAAGGGGAGGCCATAGAGGGGTCCATGCCCACTGTTCTGGATCTTCCAGGGCACCCACGGGTCCAAAACAGACCCCAGAGGCCAGGTAACTCACTCAGTGAAGAGGGAGGCAGTCCCTAAGCTGGTCCTCACGCTGGATGACAATGACGTATAAGCATAAAACAAATATACTCCCTCTGCCACCAACGTTCCCTCCTGCCGAGGCTGTGCCTGAGCTACCATCCCTTTTTTGTACAATTCCTCTGGTCCCTTTCTCCCTGGAATGAAAGGTCTTACCCACCAGGACCACCTTCCCTCCCACCTCCTGCCCACACTGACCAATGACGCCCAGAGCTGTCCAGCTGCCACCCCCCAATATGCCCCTCCCCCGGTCCTGGCATTAGAGCTGGCACCCTCCCCTCTATGCTCCACCCAGTAGTCCATGAAGCCAGCTGTTGGCAGACTGAGTTTTGTAAGGCACAGTCAGCTCTGTCCACTCACTCTAGGGTAAGGACCCAGCCCAGGTCCCTCACTGCCCACTGCTCCCTGACACACAAACGAGACTCCTAACTACACAGTCCAGGACCATCCAAGGTATCGGGATGATGAACTAGATGCACGGACCACTCTGCCAAGCTTCTAACCTACCCACAGTGGCCGCCCTTCGTGTCTCAGCCAGGGATGTGAACACTGACCACTAAGGGTTGTATGGAAGAATAAAACACGGAGATGCACAGAGGTGCCCAGCATGGCACCACACACATAGTAGGGCTCAATAAATGTGTAGGGGTTTTTTTTGTCCCATCCTTTCCAAGCACTTGCCAGAGTAAATAGGAAAAGTTTGGTGAAACGATGAAAAACAGGAACTCTCAGGCCATGGATGGAGTATTCATAAAGGAGCGCAGAAAGGATTATTAGGCCCGATCAAGACCAAAGAGTGGAGGGCATGGGCCCGCTCTGCAGCAGCGATGGAGGGGAGAGCTGAGGACACACACTGCAGCCAAGCTCACTGCAGGAGGGGAAGGCAGGAGTGATCCAGGTGGATCTGGAGTATATTGACATTCTTAACCATCATCACGTGTTGCACGGAACCTGGAGGAAGCTGAAGCCAAGGGTGAGGATTTTTCTCTTTTGTTGGCAGAGCCAGACAGATGATGAGGTTGTGGAAATTTCCTGAGTTGCTTTCTCAGATCAAGGGCCTCTGTCATTAAGGGCTTCAAAAAGTGAACAAGTCGGACCATCCTGGTTACCATTCTTGAAGATGGCACTTCTCAGGACAAGGCAAGGCTTCTGAACACTCTGAACTGATAGCCACAGTGTCGCAAGAAGTTTCTTAACTCGCTCAAGGGGTGCAAGGGGGGGGGACCCAAGCTGTGTAAGTGGACTGAGTAGAGGGGCCCTAGAGACCTGTCACTTCACTCTGCAGGACCACCCCAAGCTCAAGAGCCTCAGTGCTATCTGGCAAAAATGATTCACTGACTTTGATGTGCCTACGAAAATTCATATTTCTGTGGCTGTCTCTATAGGGCAAACCTAAGGATGTGTGAATTCTCAAGAATCTACCCTATTTGCAGAGCCTAGGTTTAACAGTAACCAAAAAAGCAGACAGGGAACCCTGCCCACCAAAAAAGCAATTGACCGCCCCCTCTGCCCCTTCCCACTTTGGAATTGAACTTTCAGAGCCAGGCTGCAATTTATGATTTCTGGGGTCCAACTTTGTCCAAAGAGAGTTTGATCGGGTGAGAACACACATTTCTGGAAATCAAATAAGCTCCCATAACAGGAGCATAAACCTAGAGTCAAGATGGAAGATGCAACCTGACTAAAATACACCCCGAGTTCTCAAGTAATCCATTCTGCTGATACCGTGCTGGCCACTGACTCGCATCGGGCCTACTGTTACTGTGGCTTTTTCTGCAAATGTAGTTAATTTGTTTAGGGCAACTTTAGTTTTACTGCTGAAATCCAAAATGCTAAACAATAAGAATATATTATTCAAAAAGTAATTACGCAGCCACACACATGTGGTTATTAAATTACATGGTCCACCAGTAAAAAATCTTGGCTTAAAGGACAAGACTCAACCTGGCCCAAAGCCATTTGACTACTTGGGTAATGTTGGACAAGTTTACTCCTCAGTTCCTTCAAATGAAGAGGGATGCCAATCACTGCCTCAGAGGACCTCTGGGAGGATCAAATGAAATACGGATGAACTGCATAATACAGTAGATGCATCGTGGTAGGCCCTCCACAAATCGGAGCTCCAGCCCCACCTTATCCCTTCTCCCTCCAGCCCTCTCTCCAATGTCTAGTTCTACAAGAAATCAATAGCCACTCCCCTGTTACCTCTCCCTAGGAATGGAATCCAGCATGGCAGTGATGTGGTGGTAAAAACAAGCATTTATTGAACACCTACTATGAGCTGGGCATTGTGCTAAGGGTATACATATTATTATTATACTTAACATTACTAAACTGTTATTATACTTAGTAATAGTAATATTAAAACTATTACTAATATTATCATCACTGACAACACTATGAGGGAGGTACTAATATTCCCATTTTACCGATGAGGAAACTGGGTCAGGTAATTGGCCCAAGGTCACACATCCAGGAGGTGTGTAGTGCCAGGATCAGAACCCAGGCAGCCTGGGCTCTTCAATACCGTGCTAAGCTGCTTGGCCCTCAGCAGGGCCAGAGGGAGGACAAGGAAGAGAGACGCCTGGCAGAGCAGGCATTGGGCGGGGGTGGGAGCCACAGGGGTTACGGCTGTTCCACGCTATCCCAGGACCGAGCAGGAGGCTGTGCACTTGGGAGGCAGGACTCGCGCAATGCTTTGTGAAACTGGATTCCTCAGGCCTGAAAAAAAGCAACCTTTTAGAAACTCACTTCCAAGTCTACCTTCTAAGGTCCTGCCTGTCCTGAACCCTTGGTAACACTTCTTATAACATCTTATCCCTGTCTTTTCCTCTTCTCCTGGCAGCCAGAATGATCCTTTTAAAACCAAATTCATGCCACTCTTCTGCTCAAAATCCCCAGTGGTTCACCACCTCACGCAGGATCAAGACCAAAGTCCTGACAACAGCCTCTGAGGCCCTGCATGGCCACAGCTGCCTCCTTGCTGTTGCTCCAACATGGTGGACACATTCCTGCCCCAGGGCCTTTGCTCCTGTTGTTCTCTCTGCCTAGAATGTGCTTCCCCCATGAATGCTTGGCTCAGTCCCTCTTCCCTTTCAGATTCTTGTTCAAATGTCAACTTCCTGGTGATGCAATACTCCCCCCGGTTTGCTAATCTTCCTCCCTGCTCTAGCCCATAGCACTTTCTACCACATGACATACCACATATTTTATGTACTTGTGTTTCCTCTGCTCCTACTAGAACATCAGCTCCACAGGCCAGTGATTCTGTACGCTTTGCCCACCGCTCTGTTTCCAGCACTAGGTCTGACTCTGGCACTTAGCAGGCGCTCAGTTAACTATCTGTGGAATGAAAGACTGAGACTGGGTTTTTCATCCTCGCCTACCCTGACAGTCTCCCTGTCTCCTCGATCCTGACCACTTGTGAGGCAACTGGTACACAGGGACAGCAAATGAGTCCCTTAACCTCTTCTATCCCTGGTTTCCTTATCTTCAAAAGAGAGCGCTGGACTAGATTATCTATAGAGTCCTTCCAGCTCTGAAAACCTTCAACTGACAAAAAAAAAAAAAAAAGCATAATTCTTCATTACAGCAATCCCGCCGTTGCATTTACTTGATTATAAAAACCGCATTTCCTTTAGAATGTTCCACAGTCAAGGCCCCCGTAGCCCCCATGCCCCTGAGAATATAAGTGAGGTTTGGCTGCAGCTGGGCTCCGTGATTTGTAACCTGCTCACCAGGTCAGCATTAACCTCAAGAGCTGGGATCACTGGTCTTGTAAAATCGACCCAGGTTGGGTTACAGGGAAGTAAACCAAACCACATTTGGGTGTCCCTTAGGATCAGAAACACCACCTCTCCTTGTCCTCTTCAATTTAACACTAATTCCTTAGCAGCCAGGGCTAAGGAATTAGTTGGTTTTGGGGTTTAGCCAGAGCCCTTCTGGAGAAGTAACAAAATCAGGTTTTCTGGGCCAAAAGGTAGGTGCTGGGACGCAAGCAGAGCCCAGTGTAGAACAGAGTGGGCGGCATGACTGGGAGCTGAGAGTGGAAGCCAACGCCAGAGGGTCGCGAGTCCTTCAAGGCCACTCCAGACCAGGGCCATCTGGCCGCCCTCTGACTTCAGGAAGGCTTAGGCCTGTTTACCCATCTGAAAGAGGGACTAAGTGAGTCTAACGCTCCACGAAGTGTCTGCAGGTCTAAACCCCACCTGACCAAACTAACCCAAAGCCAGGGTTGAATTCACCAGCATCATCTAAGGCCGATGTTGACATTCTCTTGATGTTTAATGCATAAGTCAACTTCTCAGAGTGAATGCTGGGTCACTATATAACATTACTGCTTTGGTCTTTCAAAAGTACTCTATTAGCTTTAATGACAGAATCAATATAAACTCACTTGATAGCTCCACTGGAGTCCCTGCCTTCTTGACAAGCCTCCAGCCGAGGGCATGGCCCTTGGCCCCTAACGGTCTCCACCAACACCTGTTAACTGATCACATCATACCAAGAAGTGAAGGGCATGGCAGTTAAGCATATGCATCGGGGAAGTCAGGCCTAGGGAAACACCCTGGCTGTACGGCTGATTTCCATGGGCAGCCTGAGCCCCTTAGACCTCTCTTTGCCTCAGCTTCCTCATCTGTGAAGTGAGAACAACAAGAGCACCTCCCTTTTAGGGTCGTTAAAAAGACTACATAAATTAACAGTAAGTTAATATATGTAAATCACTTAGCCCTGAGTCTGACATGTAAATGTTGACTCGATGGCCGTCATTATTATTAGAAATTTCTTGAAGTTACACACAATCCTAAGGTTTGGGCTGGTCGTTCCTGGTGTATATTCTGGCACCTTGGTAATAATTCGGGGCTCCACCAGTGAGTATACTCAAGCCTAGGCTAGTCAGGGGGAGCAAACAGATGACACACATGCCCCGCCCCCCCGGTCCACTCCCCTGCCTGGGATAAGCATCTCTAATCTATCTCAGCACTCTTCTTACTCCCCCCTGCAGCCGAGGGCTACTAAGACTCAATACAGAGCTTCAGGCCGCCCACAGTGACTATAGAGAAACCTGCCTGCTGTCCTTTGATCGACAGGCAGATATGCTGATGTGGGACAGATTCATGCATGAAGGCAAGGACCACATCGATGTGAGAGTCATCAGAAACGGATGGAGCTTTGTCTGTCCACTGCTGTAGACCCAGCCCTTTGTACAGTGCCTACCACGCAGCAGACACTCAAATGTCCACTGGATGAACAGATTAGCATCAAATCCATTCGAGTCTGTAGCACACAGCACTGGGTCTAACCCAGCAGGCGCTTGATGAATGTGGGAGGATGGTGGGAGAGGCTTGCTAGACCCTCACTTGTGCACATTATTTCTGAGTAGAGAAAGTACCCGGCCTTGGCAGGTTCAAGGCCTGATGCAGCCACTTACTCATCACATGACCTTTCCTCCCAACATGTTCAATGAGAGGGAAGAGCCAGACAAAGCCCCAAGTCCCTTCCAGCCCTGACATTCCAGGGAGCACTTCTGGACCACTTGTCTGAAGATTCCCACAGCCCCGCAGACCACAGCTGAATACACTGTCCTCATGCAAAGTCCCTCTTCCAGGGGCACGAGACAGAAACACAAGGCACTGGGCAGCTGCTGATCATGGCACGGGTCACTACCCTCGTTCACAGGCCCAAGCCCAGCCTCCCACCCCTCTACTCCAGCCCACGCTCCTGATCCCTACATCATTCCCACATCTTTTCCCATGTCATTCAGCCTATCCAGCTCATAAACCCTTACCGAGCACCTGCTACAGGCCAGCCCCTTGCAGTGAACAAGACAGACATGACCCTTGCCTACGGAGCTGGCACTACAGAGGCAGAGAAAAATACACAAATAAGTGAAATATTTAAAGAGGGTAAACAGGCCACAGGCCCTTGAAGAAGCCTGCTCTGCCAGGCTTCTCTGGGGCAGGGAGACAGAATCCGAGGCCTGAAGGATGAAAGGGCCCTAATTATGGAAAGATAGGAGGAAAGGGCCCTAATTACGGAACGATCAGAGGAAAGAGCCCTCCAGGCAAAGGAATAGCAGCTGCAAAGGCTCTGAGGCCAGGGGTCATCTGTGTAGTCACGTATCATCTATGGCACCTTCTTCTGCATTATGCGGGTAAAGTTGAGAAGCTGCCACAGAGATCATGGTCTGCTATCTGACCCTTTACAGGTCAACTTGGCTGACCCCGGGCTGAGCGTAGAGAGAAGGTCAGAAAGCCAACACAGACCAAGTGAGGGGGAGACAGATCCAGGGGACGTGGGGGCTGGGTTGTGTGAGTCACAAGGACCTCCAGCCTGGCGTCTTGGCCTCTGTTTCTAACTGCCCCCATTCCACCCCACGAAGAGTTGCCAGGGTGATCTCCCAGGAACACGTGCTACTGTTCTGCTCAAAGAACTTGAACAGCTCCCATGGTTTCCCAAGGCCTGTCACAGGGAACACTGGCTTTGCGGGATGCACCTCAATAAAAGGGTTCCATGGTTATGTAAGTTTGAGAAACTTGGCATTCTCATCTCTCTCGGGTGTTTTCAAGCACACACATTAGCACAAGAAAGGCTCTGGAAAGTTCCACAATGAAGAAATCAGTTGAGTTTGTTTAACCCATTGTCCTTCAAACTTATTTGGCCACAGAACCTCTTTCTTCCACAAAAACTTATTAAAATTTATAAAAGATAGTGTTCCATGGGCTAAAGGGCAAACTCCTCTGCTTGATCCCAAGTGTAGTAGGTAATCCTAGAGCCTGTTCCAGATCACACGTGTGGCCCGAACAACCATCTGTCCTGTCTGTCCCTTGACTTCTTGCCTCCAGTGCCCACCCAAGGGAGCAGCAGCAGCAGCACTAACATTTTGCACTGTGACTGATGCCCACTGTGTGGGCGGGTCCAGCACCGTTTCCCACCTTCTTTGGTGATGAGCCCAGCTTTCATTTGGGGACGACTGCCCCCATCACCTGCCAGCTCCAAGGGTAAGGCTGCACCCCGGTCTGGCTCAGCAGGGTATTCCACTCCCCTGCTTCGGAGTGACTGTTTCAGGGGAACAAGCACAGAACTCAAGCCAGGCCTCTGGATTCCAGGCTAGGATGCGGCTGGCTCCCCTGGAGTTTGTAATGCAGGAGATGAGACGGAATTCAAGCCCAGGTCTTTTTGCCCAGTCTTGTGTTTCACCCTGAAGTTCCCCCCAACGTGAACAGAAGCAGCCAAAGGCCAGCTCCGGATGAAGTCATCCGTGGTTGCAGTCCCAGGTGCCCACAGAAGATACCAGGACGGCTAGAAAGTGCCGCCCACAACTGCACATCCTCCAGGGAAGTATGGAAACTCCTCAGCAAATGGGCTGGTCCGGACCATCCATCACTTCAGGTGGAAGGGGAGGACCAGGGAGAGGTGGCTGTCAGTTGTGAGGCTGGGGGCAGGGAGGGGGGTGTACCTGCTCGCCGTGCTTTTCCTTCCAGCCGCACTGGCTCCGTCAGCCTGCAGAAGAAACCCAAAACACGTGCGTTAACCAAGGGTGAAGACACAGATTCTACCCACTGCCACTCTGCCAGGCTGCTGCGCAACACCAGCCTTCCATCAGACACACCGGTGGGCTGGCCACGACCCCCCTGCTCCATTCCTCCAGCTGGAAAAATCTGCCCCCAGTGGCAACAGGGAGTCAGCACACCCCCAGTCCAAATTCACTTGGCCCTTTAAATCCAGCTGAGCACCCACTGCCAACACAAACCCAGCAACCACAGAACCCTGGGGACTCGGTGAAAAGTAAGTAACCAGCTAAATCTGAGATTGAATTGCACCATTTTTATTTTCAGCTGGGATTTCCAATAAAACAGTAGCCACAGATTTATTCCTACCAATCAAGGGGGAAAATCCTATTATGTTAAAAATATTCTGTTCCCCCAACCCTCTTGAGCAGGGAGAGGCAAGAGAGTGGCGGTTCCTAATCTCTTTATTTGGGGGTGGGGGGTGGAGCAATAAGGCTGATCAAATGAAATTTTCAGAAATCATCAAATTCTCGTTCAGATGGAGAGACTGAGGCCCTGGGCGAGGAGGGAGCTGCATGAAGTCTCATGAGGACTGAACAACAAAACCTGGGGTTCCTGACTCTCAGGCCGGTGCTGGGGGTTTCCTCGGTGTGGAGGTTGCTGACATGGGCGGAACGCCCAGGTTTCTCTACCACCCCTGGCTAAAGATGCATTCCCTAGCTTTATAAGAACACTTAAAATAATAGTGATCATAGTTCAAATAAGGTAGGTTCAAAACCCTGCAGGGCACATTTGTTTCCAAATTCAGAATCGTTCCGATTTTAGAAAGACAATGTTGGCACATACGTTCTATATTTGGAAACCACCCTGGCGGGGTCTGGGGAGCCCCGAGTACTCAAGCACGTTGATATTTCTATAGAGAAATATATGCAGTCAGCCCTACATGAGATAAATGAAGATGGCAACTAGCCTTGTTTCCCTTCGGTCAAGTTCTGCCACTTCAACAGTTACAAAAACTCTTTCTTTTGTTTCCAAGCTTTTCGAATTTCAGGACTGTGGATGAAGGATTGAGGACGTAAAATAAACACAGCAGCAAGCTACCTTTGATGAGTGCTTACGGGAAGTTGCAAACTGGCAAAACCAGATGGCGGACTTGGATCCAAAGAGTAAATATATAAAAATAAAGAGATTTCACCTCCCCACGAAAGGCCCCATTTCAGCTTCTCTTTAAAATCCAGTTAATCCAGCAACACACAGTCCCACATCACCACAGTCAGCCAGGGCTGACATACCTGGTTCTCCAGTCTCCACCCCTCCCTCTCGCCTAACACCCCACACTCCAGCCTGGTCCCTGTGGGCACCCAGACTTGCTACCCCTGAAGAACTTCCTAGCAGGTACTAGCGTATGACATTAAATGTCTCTTATTCAATCCTCTCCGTAGGTCCCCCAACACATCCCATTTTACAGGTGAGGGACAGACTGTTCTTAAGTCATTTATCCAACACCCCACAGCTACAAGCCCAGGTCCAGGCCACTCCAGTGCCCGCCTTCCTCAGCTTGGTAATATTTTATCTCCCGCCAACGTTTAGGAGAGTCAATTGGGAAATGGGGTGAGCTCGCCACACCTCTGTTGCCCACACAAGGGAAGTGGAAAGGGGAAGGACAAGTAGGGAGGTCGAAATGTGAGGCCTGGGTGGGAGAAATTAATGGGATGCTGGTGTATTATTTCAGTAGGAGAAACAAAGCAGAAAATGGTTTGCATATCATTTCACTGTGAGCAAAAGAACAGGATCAATGACAGCCTCTCTCCGACATCTTGCATTCCTCAAAACTTGACTGAAAAGCGAGCGGGGAGACCTTGTCTCCCTCTCCACATCGTAAGAGGCTCAAGTGGTAGCAGGTAGAAATTCCGCCCCAGAGAGCCTAAAAAAATTGGAAAATCCCAAATGGCCTCCCGCTTTCCAGACTTAACTCTGAGTACCTATTTCTAGTTTTCATACATCATTTTAACGTAGTCTTTTTTTGTCCTTTTCCTTCTTTCATAATTTCACACAGAGCTGACCAGCTCAAGTACAGTGGACACGTGACTGGGTAGGGGAGAAGCTTCTCTGTTTGCGGCAGTTCTGATCATCCCCAGTTGTTTTCCTTTTATGATGCTTATGATACTTGAGCTTGGTATCACTGCTAGCAACACTCATTTGTTTTCCACCCATTTTTATAAAATAAAGGCAAAATACTAAACATGTTCAATAGTTGCCTAAACAAATCCCTTGGCAGAGACGAAGGTCGTGCACGGGGGGAAAGGAACGACTGGAGGAGGAGTTGCTACCTCGTTTAGGAGCTGATGGACAGTGGGCACAATAAGAGATGTTGAAGATAGCACGTGTCAATATCACAGCACCTGTCAATCACAGCACTTGGACCTGGCCGAGTCTAGACCCACCACAATGACAGGGGGCAGCCACTGGGGTCCTCCCAGCCCCAGCTGCAGCCCGCGGTGTTAAAAGCACCGACTCTTAGTCGTAGAGATCCCTAAGGTGCCACGCCAGCTTGGTAGGTGTCCTCACCAATCAATACATCACAGCGATTGATCACTACTGTTCAAATTCAGCTGCACCTCTGTCAGCCACTTTCCTAGGCCCAAACGGTCTAATACCAGCAAACTCATGTGATCCAATCTAAACCATACACTCGCCTTTATCCAGTGTAATCAGACTTGATCTCAATTTGAACGGAAGTGTAAGAGCACAGGGATTAGAGCTAGGTGCTCTGTGTTTGAGTCCTGGTTCTGCCATTTTCTGGCTGTACGTTCCTAGGCACTTGTAGGCCTCAGTTTCCTCACCTGCAAAACGGCAATACAGCCCTCCCAGGACCTACCTGACAGGGCTGGCATGAGACTTAAACAAGATAACTTAAATATGGTAATGCACGTAACAGTACTTAGCAGCTGTAATAATAATAATAATAATAATCACGAACAACCCTAGATACAGTTACAAAAGCCATCATTGACTGGGTCCAGGAAACTGAGGCCCAGAAAAACTGAGTGACTTGGATAAGATTACGCGGGAGGTGAGCAAACGGCAGAGCTGGGCTGGACAGCACCACGGGTCTTCCCAGCCTGTCTCAGGTCTGATCTGAATCCCGAGCTGCAAGGCAGCAACTCGTGAGTGTCCACCAGACCCTCCGTCAGCCCTGAGATCTTGCTCAAGGGGCCGGTCACAACAACATTGAAGACGGCAGTGCAGGTCAAGTACTAAGTGCAGGCCAGGTCCATATAGTTGTCGCTTAAGTAAAGGAAGCTCTCCTGCTGCTGCCACCACTGGGCCATGTCCTCCTACAGGGTATGCGGCTTCCTGCCCTGGTTCTGTCAGTGCCTCACTTGGAACCTTGGGCAAGCTTTTCCCTTTCCCTGGACCTGCGCTTCTGCAGAGGTGAAAATGGGGACAGGAGAACAGGAGTTAAATCAGATCATCTCCACCCTCTACTTCCATCCCTGTCATTCTATGTGGAGTTGACCCAACCTTACCCAAACCCCTCCATGGCAAATGAAATGTGCTGGGGGACAGTGGGTCACGAGAGACCCTCCTGCTCACTCTCACAGAGGTTGGGGTAAATGTACCCCAGCCCCCAGCTCCCCGTAAGAATTCCTGCCCCCTTCCCTAGCCGCATCCATTCCTCATACACCAGCTTCTCCTTAGGACCTAGGAAAGGCTATTTTTGGTTTCATGGGACACTCCTCTTCCCTCCCAAATGAATGGTAAGTTGTTCTTTTCCATTCTCTTATTAAGGATTTTCTTGGAAAGAAAATATTATTTCAAACCCAGAAATTTTATTTCTAAATTTGTGCAAATGTAAGTTGTAATACATTAGCTGCATTTCACATTTTGTGCAAATGGCAGAAACAGGCAATTCGTGTGCTACGGGATGGGGGCTGGCCAACGATTTCGATAAAATAAACCCTTTTTTAATTTAAATGCTAATGCACTGAATTAAAATTTAATAACTGAGGAAATTGAAAAGCCGAGCAGGAATATTGGAAATAAATCCAAGCAGAAACAGCTGAAATTAAAAATTCTAGAGAGTGGGAGGATAGCAGCTAAGCTGTCTTATATGATTACATTTTTTTTTTTCAGAATGAAGCAAAAAAAAAAAAAAAAAATCCTATCTCTCGCTGGCTCTAGGGCAGTAAATCCACAGTGCTGTGATTTATTGCTCAATTTTCCTGAGGGAAAAAAGGCTTTCTTTCATGCTGAAATATTTCATAAATTTCAAGCCAGCATAAATTCTTAATTTAAAAGTTATGGAGGTCACATTTAGTGCACTGGTACGGTTCCAAAATCTTAAAGGAATAGCAGCAACCAAAAAAAAAAAAAAAGAAAAAAAAAAAGGCAAAGAGGAGGGGTAGAATTTCCTTTTTTTTTTTATTTGCCTTTTTTTTTTTTTTTTTGCTTTTGGTTTTAATTCACGAGTTGAAATTTCATTATTAAAGATTCCTCCTGGATGGATGAAACCCAAGCACATGGGGAACTGGTGTGTGTTTGGAAATCTGCTGCAAAAGATGAAGAGATACAGATTTAATTCAATTACAAAAAGGCATTTTTTTTTTTCTTTAAGCCACTTGAGGAATTTCTGGTAAAAATTTCCTCCCTTCACTGCCCTGGAAGGGGTGAGGGTGGGGGAGGGTGGTCAATGTAATTGCTTCTCTTAGATCTCCAATCTTTTGTGCACACTGATATATTCATTTGTTATACAGCTGTTCAGCGGCGGAAAGAATGCTGGGGCGCCCATAATTCTAAGCAAATCAATCAAAAATTAATGATTTGTCATGCTTGCACAATGGAGGAAAACAGCTCCTTGGGTCCTGGCTGCCTGATCTCAAAGAATGAAATGCCTTTCTTCGATGAGAGCGCCGAACCAGAGGTTCGGGGAGGCTGAGGTGCCACAGCAAATATAGGGGCTCAGGGTCCCCCAAAGCTCTGGGGTGGTAAAGGGGGTCAACATCTTAGAGGAGCCATCCTCAAGATGGCGCCTCCGCCGGTCAAGCCCAGGTCCTGGCGCAGCACATTTCCGTGGTGGTCTAATTAAGATCTTGCCTTTTCCCTCCCCCACTGAAACTCAAAAATTGCTTCCTCTCTGGAGACTCCAATGACTCCTCCCTCCCCCACCAGATTTGACTGTCCCTGTTCACTGTTCTCCAACCCTGCTAACACAACACCACCGGTGCCTTTCACCAACTCAACGGGACTAGGACCGGTCTCCCCGCAGAACGCACGCTCCTCCTGGACAAAGCCAACAACACGCATGTGGCCATGTCTCCAGCACCTAGCTCAGGGCCAGGCACAGAGCAAATGGCCAGCAAACGTGGTCGAATCTGTTAGTTATTATTTCTCAGGAAATACAGATAATGAGGTTGCTCAGATGAATGAACTGCATGCACTGGCAATTACACAGGGAATGAAATGTAACAACTGATCTTAAATAATCTATCACTCCTTTATTCATTCAACAGATAGTTCCTTGAAAGCCTACTATGCGTCAAGCCCTGTGCTCAGCTTTGTGTGGACAACTTCAAATCCCCAGTGCTTACTGCTTCTAGGGCTTCCTTCTCTCCACCCTCGGAAGGGAACAGTGGGTATGAACCCAGGAGCAGGGCAGTCCTCTGCATGCTCTAATGCCCCTGGCATCTTACATTCTTTCTTACTAATTCACATGTTATATTCACAATCATGTTACTATCAAATGAATGTTACTCCATAACACGTGTGTGTGTGTGCATTTCATACATATATATGCAAGTTAGTTCAAATACATAAATTGTTTTAAATTACCAACTGGTCCAAATGACCCTGTAGGAAGGTGGCTCAGCCCCAGCAGCGAGTGAAACCACATCACTTGACCTGGAGCCTACAAGAGGCACAACACCTGCAAGCAGCACCTGCCAGAGGACAGGAGGACAAGTGGGTCCAAAACAACTCAAGCCTCCTCCCCTCATCTCTTTCCTTTCCAATACCCAATGAATCTGCAAATGTCACTTGAAGTTTCTCTCTCTCCCATGGAGGCACAAGACTCAGATCAGAAGAAAGTCATTTGCTTATCAGACAAATATTTACTGAGTTCCTTCTATGCTCCAGACATTGTTCTGGGCAGTTAGGATAGATCCCTGTCCTCACAGCCATTACATTCTGGTTGGGGAGACGGTAACATTAGGCATAATAAATTAATTAGTAAAAACATCTGTACGTCAGAAAATTATCAATATTGTGGGGGAAAACTAGAGAAGGGCAGGAGGTAATCAGAAGGCTGGGGACAAGGGAGGAGTAGTAAGTGGCAGTAAAGTGATCAGAGTACGTGTCACTCAGGCAAACAATGGAAGAAGTGGCCATGTGGTGTCTGGGAAGGGAAATGGCCAGAGCAGACACCCAAGGGTGGGAGTGAATAAGGACGAGAGAAGGGGTACAGGAGGTCAGCCCAGGGCCTGTGGGCCACTGAAGGGCTTTGGCTTTTACTCTGCAGGGCCACTGGAAGGTCCTGGCAAAGGGACATAATTTGACTTTCATTTAAAAAGATCATTTCCGGCTGCCGTGTTGAGAATAGACCATGGGCCAGGGTGGAGGCCGGTGAGGAGGCTGCTGCAGCAGCCCAGGCGGAAGATGAGGGTGGCTGGGACTCAGGGAGCAGTGGTGAGCAGGTGAGGAAGGGCTGGGTTCTAAATATACTCGCAAATAGGACTGATAGGACTTGCTGATGAACTGGATGTGGGGGTTGAGAGAAAGAGCCAAGAAAGATTCCAAAAATCTTGTGCCTTAGCACCAAGAAAAATGGAATTGCATTTCTTTGGTGCGTGAAAATATCAATCACCAGCACAGCCAGCTGATGATTATTGATTGTTACACTGTGTTAAATTCTCCCAATAACCCCAAGGAGACACTAAAGTTTAACTCTCCCCCTCTGATCAAGAACTGACCAGAGAAACCAAGTGACTTGCTCAGGGTCACACAGCTTGTCAATGGCTTGGCCAGGCTTCACATGTATAGAAACATACCTTCATCTCTGGAACCAAGAAGTCAAATCTGGCCCTAAACAATACAGATGAACCACTTTTCTATCTAACCACAGGGCCCCAAATCCAACACAAGCAGTCCCTGCTTATTCACCAGGTGCTCCTGAAAAACACCTATTAAGGGTGACTATGCCAACAATAGCTTTGCAGCTTATAAAGAGGATTCCACTCCCAAGAAACTAAATATATTATAAAATCCCTGATTAGAACTTGCTTCTTAGATCACATTCAGCAATATGTTTCTACATGTGGTAATTGGTTTCTAATTTTGTGTATCTGCTGTCCCCAGTGAGGATGGTTATTCAGAGACACTGACTACCCTGGGTTCCAAGCTTGAGGGGTGGTGGAAGCTGCCAGAGAAGGCTCTCAGTTTAAAAAAAAAAGAAAAGAAAAGAAAAAAAGAGGGATCTTAGATGGGTGATGCCATTTTTCAACAGATATTTATACAGTTCATAATAGATGTGTGATACTAAGTAAGGCCTTGGGAGACTGATACTAAGATGAATCAGACATGGTTCCTTAGTCATTCACCCAAATAGTACCTATTAAGTGCCTACAATGTACTGGCCACTAGAGTAGTTACTGGGGACACAACAGCAACAAGAATAGTAAGGGAGGCAAGCAGTGATTGCTTAATTCCTGCATGTTATGAATTTATAATTATGAACAGAGCTATGTACTCTGTAGAAAGAAGCCTGAATGTCATGAGCATCTTTGACAATAGGCTCCAATGACCTTGTAGGGTTGGAAGGGCTTCCCTAAGGGGATGGATGCTAGAACAGGGCAGACAGAGCTCCTGCTCAATGGGGTAATGTAATTTAGACGCACACGACGCCGACACAAGCTGGGTGCCAGGGCGCAAGGAGAAGGGCTCATCTCGCCTTGCCTAGGGCACTGAGCGCCGTAGCGCTGGGGACTTCTCCGAGGGCCTTCAGCTCTAGAGGGAGGGACCAGCACCCCCAACATGCTGAACTCCTGCCTAGACCCCAGGCCAGAGCCCAGAGGCTAAGAGAGGCCCCAGAGATGGCTTCATCGACTGGCCAAGGTTCCAACTACCAGGGGAGGCCACGGGAAATGAACAATGTCTTCATTCCTCTTGGTTACGGTGGCCTTCTGCCTCTTCCCAAGCCCTTGCTGTCTGGGGTCAAGTATCAACAAATAAATCAGGCTTCATAGGAATAAAACCAGCATGGGTCCTGCCTATTTCATAGAAGTTTCCAAGTACAGGCAGGTCCTTCTCCTCTCTCTGGTGGGCAGCCATGGACTGGAGCAGGACCTTAATACTGACATTATCACCATCATCATCGTCTCTGTCACCACCATCAACAGCTCCTAATTACTGAGCACCTGTAAACTGGGCTGGGGAGCCTCTGCTTTATTCCCAGGCTCAATGGCCAACACAGCACATTCACCTCTGAATGCAACTGCTGGTTGCAGGAGGGAGGCAGGGAGCCCAACATGAAAGCCACTGTCATCTTCCAGGAAAAAACTGATGATGGTCTGGAGCTGTCAGTGGAGAGACGAAAAAGCTCCAGGACTGACAGCTATTGGGAGTGACAAAGATCACCAGAGACAGAGGGTGGGCAGCACCCAGCGGGGAGCTGGTACACAGCAGTGTATGGCTCAATCAGTGGCAGGCTTAAAAAGTCAATTAAACTGCTGCAGCTGTGGGGTGCAGAGGGCCTGGGCTTCTCTGGGCACAGACCTGGGCACCTGGGAGGGACGGAAGTTGAAGGTGGATCCACCTTCACACCTGGGGCTGGACTCACGAACCTCAGAAGAGGGAGCCCAGGCCTCAGGGAGGAGGGGCAGCGGAATCCCCTGGGCTGCCGTGCAAGACTCACCACCCACACCACCGTCCGTCCGCGTTCTCGCCCCAGGGCACCTGCTGGACACCACCACAGCTGGAACTCACAGTCCACACCTGGATCCCAAGGGTCTGTGACAGTTCCTGGTTGTTTCATGTGTGTCAGAATGCCCAGCCGGGTTGGGTCACAAAGGGTTCTAAGGCTGCATCAAAAAGGGTGAAGTTATTCCTGTGGTCAGGCTCGGCGAGGGTTTGGGGTTTTTGTTTTTCTTTTTTAACTTTTTATACTGAAATAATTTTACATCTATAGAAGAGTGGCAGAGAAACTACAAGGAGTTTTCTTCCAACCTTCACCCCACATGGAGGGCTACAGGCGGGGGAGAAACATAATCAGAATGTTGCCTGCAGAGGGGCTGCTGGAGGGGGCAGTGCGGAGGCACTGAGACCAACTGCAGGGCGGATGCGAGCGTCCAGGGAGGGTCAGCTCAGACCTGGTCTCCCTCCAGAGGGCCAGCAGTCCTAAGCCCTCAGGCTCTAAGACTAAACCATGCAGAGGGACAGAGAGAGCAGGAATGGCGGTCACTGGCAGTCTGGTGGATCAAAAGCCCTGACACTTGCTATGGGACTTCGGGCAAGGAATTGATGTCTCACGGCCCTAGTTCCGTCCTCTGTGAAATGGAAGCAATGCTAGTACCCACCTCACAGCCTGTTGTGAGGACTGAGTGAATCAGTCACATGCTTAGAGCAGGGCCTCGCTATCCACACAGCGCCCTCCTGGACCATTAACCAGCATAAAAGGCTTCAGAGGGGGATAACACTAGCAATCCCGGGGTGCCCAGCATCTACTGAGCGCCTCCTGTATGCCAGGCCCGGGCTCAGACACTGCATGCACCATCTCAACCACTGTAAGTGGTAGGGACCATCCCCAGCCCCGCTGTCTGGACAAGAAGCTAGGGGCTCGCGGGGTGCAGGGATCAGCTGGGAAGAGGCTCAGACGCTCTGATTCCAAGTCCATGTTCTCAAATCCAATGCCATGCTGCCTCCAAGGCCCAGTAGGGTGACCGTGGCACGTGACTATCCCCATTTCTGAGAGTGGACATGCTCCTTGGATACATAAATGCTGCTCTGTTTGTTTTCTTTTCTTTTCTTTTTTTTTTAAAAAAGAAAGATGTCTCAGTTTTTCACAGTCACACAGTTAATCTCTCAATTTACAAAAGAGCAAGTCATGTGACTGAATTCCACAAAAATTCTCTCTCCAGGTTTATGATTTTACAGAAAACTCCAGGGAAAACCGCCTGGAGCGAGTTAAAACCAGATCAGCCATAAACCATGTCCTGGTACAGCTTCACCAAGCCAAGACTCAGATTACTCATTAAATACATGATAAATATTCGCCTCAGATCAGCAGGAAGTGTTGGGGGTGGGGGGAAGGTTAAAAAAAGGAAAACTTTTTTTGCTTCATGAGGGAAAAAACCCTATTATAAATAGGTTTATAGAGGGTTACAAGCTCCAAATTAGTGAACCCAGAATTGGGGGACAGGGTTTTTAAAAGTCACCCCCTCAGGTATTTTTAAGTAAGGCAATTAAGGGAAAAAAACTGCTCCTCAAACCTCTTCAAGGGACAAAGTAAAGGGCTCCCATGACATGGCCAAGGTGACACCGGAGTGTCCTGACAGCCCCCAGGGACAAGCAGCAGCCCCCCGGCCAGGACACCCCTTCCTCTGACTGCCAGCAGGGGCCACCTCTGGCCCTCTGTCTGTCCTTCTGTCCAACGAGGTTGCTAGACCGACAGCCCCTCAGAAACCTTCCAGCTGGGACCTGTGGAGCCAGGCAGACCTGGGCCACGAGGAGCTTGGTGACCTGGCCCAAGTCAGATCACCTCTCTCAGCCTCAATTTCCTCTGATGTAAAATTGAGGGGAAAAGCCCCCCCAAAATACAGCTGTTGGGTGGAATAAAAGGTTGAAAGTCTGTAACGTTCTCAGCTAGTGCTAACAATACTCCATGAGCCACAGATCTGAATGCCATCATGGTCACAGTGATGCCGGTGAGTCAAATTAACACATTAAAAAAAAAAAACAACAAACCCGAAGATATCCTGGTCCCTCCAGCAGGATTCACTTGCTGGAGGCATGGCAGTTCCCAGCACAGAAAATGGAGTGGGACTGGCCTGGGTTCGAACTCTGACTCCATAACCAGTGAGTCCGGGGATGGGGGTAAAGCCACATAAGCCTCTGACAGTTTCCTCATCTGTCAAATGGGGATAATAATGGTACTCACCTCACAGGTTATTTAGGACTAAGTTAGTGGACAGATGTAAAGCTCCCAAAATAATGCCTGGCACACAGTAAATGCGCTATAAAAATGATCATTTATTAAACTTCAGCTATATCATTGATTAACACTCAGGCAAGTCCCTATTTTATTCTGAGCCGCAGTTTCCCTAGCTGCAAACCAAAGAATGTTGACCAGATCACCTCTGAGGACGCTCGAAGTTCAGAAACTTGTTGATTCTGTTGTGCCTGCCTTTGCTCATGCTGCCCCCCACCCAGGCTGCTGTCCACTCTGACCAGCTGGATCCTAGGCCCTGCTCCAGAAAGTCTTCCCTGAACCCAGCGACTACCTCCTCGGGGTCCAAGGGTGTGCCTGAGCACAGCTGGGACGCTGCCACTCTCTGCAGCCCTGCTCCCAACCAAACTGCAAGTTCAAAAACCATGGGCAGCTTTTTAGAAACAGCTCCTCTGTGGCCCCACAGCACCCACGGCTTTCTGTGCTGCATATGAAAGGGACTTAATAAAGATTACCTGGTTTAAAACATTAAGGTTTGTACTGCCAATCCTTGGAGAGCCATAGTGGTGAATGGGGTCTAGGAAATCATCTAGTTCAAGAACAGCAAACAGGTTTTATTTTCAGTGCCGATTCTCATCAAGTAGTCATGGCTACCTGGGACAATGCATTGAGAAGGATTCCGGGACGACATCAGGGCTCGGCTAGGAGGAGCACTGTGATTGATTAGTGATGTCTGCAGGGAGCATGGTAAAGCTGGGGGTGGTGGCACGCTTGCCCTCTCAAACCTAGTCCAACATCCTCCTTTTACAGATAGAGAAACTGAGGTCTCCTATCCCCAAAGCACCCTTTTTCTGGTTACTGCATGCTCATTTGCAAAAACATTCCTACACGAAGGAGGAGCTGTGGCCTTTTAGGATTCAGAGTAAAGAGATCTCAAAGAAGAGAGAAGATCAGAGACAAACACAGAAGAAAACTATGTGTAAAACACAGGGCCCACTTTGGTTTGAAAGAGAAATTATTACAGGAGGGCAAAGTATATATTCTAAGAAAGATTTTTTTTTCTTTTTTAAAAAAGAAAAGTCTGCTCAAAGTAGAAATCTTACAAATTCCTATTGCAAAATAACTCCTGGTCAGCCAACCACAATCTCTATAAATATATCACAAGATCAACAGCCCAGGCAAATGGGGGGAGGGGAAGAATGACTGCATGAATTTTTAAAAAATCAAAATAGTTCTTCTCGCAGTTGGAAAGGAAGGAATCACCCATTTTCCTACAAAATAAAAGGCCCATGAAGAAAAGAAAGACTGTAATTCTACACATCCCAATGGGAACCTGCTGAGAAATCTGGACAGCCAGACTATTCTGAAATTCTTTTACAATTCTGTTTTCTTTGTAGGGGGAAAAAAATCTGGTACCTTGAATTTATTAGGGCAGCCTTGATCTACCATGGCTTCCACGGAATTATTCAGGGTGGGAAAACCCAAATGTTCTAAAGGGCCTGATATGGGTGGTGCGTCCTACACAATCTGGACCAGAAAAATAGAAGCCACTCTTGGTCTTTAAAATGGGACAAATGAACATAGGGATCTGAGTACACAGGTAATGAATGGGCCACGATGTCAAACAGGGAACAGAAATGCAACCAAGGATTCGCATAGGAGGAAGGTGCTGCTACCTCCTCTAGGCCTGGGGAGAGAAAGGGAAGAGATGGTGTTAACAGAAGTTGGGGCTGTTCATCAAGGGCTGCCCAATGGGAATGGATCACAGAGGGGCTGGGACAACGCAGAAAACAATGAAAGAGGCAGAGAACGAGGCGGGAGAAACACCCTGGGCTTTTCCCTTCTTCCCACCTCCCAATAGGCCTGCCACGCGTCCTTCTGGCTAAAATATTCCAAGCCCAGAGAGCAAGGGCACCTGGGAAATGCAGTTCCTTGATACAGAGCCCAGGAAGCGAAAGCAGGGATGGGGCTTAGAGAGGCCAAACTGACAGATGAACACCTTAGGTCAGGAAACTCCTGGAGAGCCGCAGCCACTTAATGGCCGTGTCCTGCACAGCTCACCGAGGGATCCACCTGATCGCGGGCATCTTACCTTCTCCTTCCACACTACCCAGCAGAATCACAGCTCAGCGGAAAGAGCCCTGACAGTCTGAGAAATGGAAGCCTGGCCAACCAGTCCCCGTCTCCCAACACACAGGAGGCGTGGATGGCCTGCCAGCATATTTTCACTTCCGGCCTTTGCAGAAAACTCCTATGTGGAAAGCTGGTTGTCCCTGAGACGTTACTCAGAAGACCCAAGCTCCCAGGGGCTACTCCAGAAGCATCTCCCAACCATATCTAGAACAGTATGTTCATCAGGATTAGGCATGTAGGCTCTATGGTACAACGGCCTGACGCCAGCTGGGCTGGCTGAGAGGAGAACACTCCTAGGGCCCCGGAACTTTCCACCTTCAGAGCAACTACTCCAGATTCACGCTGGAACTTTACAGCGCTGTTTTATGAACCATATCATAAAAGACAAGAGGGTTCATGTCCCACAAGGCATAGCCTCAATCCTGTAAACTTCTTTGTCCTGGCTGTGGTGGAAGGCTTGGTTTTGAACTATATTCTGCAAAGACAGGGCCCTTTCCCTTCACTGAAACCTCCATCCTCCTCCCCCAAGCCACACGGCTCACCTCCCTCCCCTGTTTTCTTAAAGCACTTATTGCCTGGACCATTCAAATGGTATTGATCAACCAGCTGGTACACTCAGTCATATTTTTATGACCTGTCTTCCCAGCTGGACCATACATCTTCCTTGGGAGAGGCCATACCTCTGGATTCCCCAGTGCCCGCCACGTTGGCCAACACACAGAGAATTTACACAGCGTCCTTAAAGGGGAAGATGACCCAGGTTCCCAGAGCTGAGTATGGGGTGAGGGAGGAATAGCACATTCTGTCAATGCCCCACATTTGTTTAGTGATTCATGGGGTTTTTACATCCATTACTTCATTTAATTCTTTACAAGGTGGGTGTCATCATTTCCATCTCAGAGGGGAGGGAGTGGAGGTTAAGTGACTTTGCCCAAAGTCACTACGTACTGGCAGGGGTAAGATTCAAATCCAGCTCATCTTCCAAGACAAATACTGAGTTCCTCCCTCTCCTGGCTCCAGTCTCCCTTTCCAAAACCCCAGGTCTTGCTTCTCTTTCATGAACTTAATTGATTTAATGAAATCATTACGTGATAAAAAGAGTTAATAAATGTAAGGCACTTAGAAGACTGCCTGGCACAGACTGAGTGCTATGTAAGCGACGGCTACCACCGTCTTCACTGCTATCGCTGTTACTCCTCCATTACTCTGAAATTCACTTCAGAGTCAACCCGCCACAACCTCAAGAGTGAGCGTACTTCACGGCCAAAGCAGAATATGGAAAATGGCTACATTTAATTAAAGCTGGCAAATTACAGAAAGTCAAATGACGTAACAGTTAAGAGGGACATGTGAAGACATTCTATAATTCTCAGAAGTCTATCCAAGCATTGCCCTCCCCTGTCTGCAGCAGGCAACCACCAACACTTTCCTCAAAACCAGGCTGGACTCTCCCTTCACGAATGACTTCGCAGACAACACCTTCAGTGCACAAAACCCAGGACTTTCTCACTGACATACTGTCTTTTGAGCCAGAACATCTATTGTACAGAGGGAAAATAAAGGCTCAGAGCAGAGGTAACGTGTTCAAGGTCACATGTGTTTACATACAATCTTCAAGTTCTTTTCATGGGCCTTACAGCTCCCTTGACAGGCCCAGCGTGGGGCTCTGCAATCGGGGGCACTAAGCATGTGTTCTAGGCTGGGCACATACAAATCAATACTCCAGCCACCAGCTCGTTGCTTGACCCAAAGCCCTTGTGCAAACAGAACAAGTCAGCAGCTACCAACCCAGCTACGGCAGAGGATGAGAAGGCGGCATTCTGCCACATCAACTCTCCCGAATGGAGTTCTTCTACAACAATCTCCAAAGCAGCTGAGTACCCCCAGCTGTCATGTCCACTGCCACCTTTCTCTAATTTTAAGTTGGTACTCTCACAACAGACTTAGCCACTCTCATATCCTCCGACCTAGTAATCCACTTTGAGGAACAAATTCTATGAATATCGCATAAAGGAAGAAAAAAGATTCATGCACAGAGATGTCCACTGCATTATTTACAATAAAAACTGGGGAACAACCTGTGTGCACAATGTAAATAAGTATCTATTTATGAAGCCACCAGAATGAACGGATGGCTCATGAATGATGGAGAGCTACCTGAAAAATGCCTAAGTGCTAAAATGAAATGACAAGAACAGAATCAAAACTACATATACATATAATTTTGCATGAACATAAAGAGCAGGGGTGTCCAACCTTCTGGCAACTCTGCGCTGCACTTGAAGAAGAAAGTTGTTTTGAGCCACACATGAAATATATTGCACATGTAATCACAAAAAAATCTCATGCTTTAAGTAAATTTACAATTTTGTATGGAGCCGCATTCATAGCCATCCTGGGCTGCATGTGACCTGCAGGCCGCAGGCTGGACACACCTGATAGAGTATCCCCAAAAGCACTTGCCCTGGGTGGCTTAAAAAGACATGACTTTTTTCCCCTCCTTCCTGCTTAGCTTTCTATCATTACTACTTTCTGAGGGAAAACTCACTACAGTTTACACATGCTACACATATATAGAGGCAGGTTTTGGGACAAGGTGACTTCCTGGGATAACAACATTCTCCCGATTGAAGACCAATGACTCTACACAACATATATTTACAGTCCTCGAGGAAGCAGTCCCCTGCCATGGTGCCTGGACCCAGGGACCCAGAACCCACTGGGAAGTTCGGCACTCTGGGCTTTCAAGCTGCCCCCGGGAGCAGAATACGCTGACCTTGAGACTACCTTCAAGCACTGAGATTTCCTAAGAGTCTCTTGGGGGAAGATGATCTTTAAGCCTGTTGCCTTTTTAATACAATAGACCACAAACACTATAGACTGCAGGAGTGTACTGAGATACTATTATGTGTCAGTGACATAAAACGCTCATTAAATGTGTTTGAACTCATCCAACATCCTCATTAACTAGGAATTATTCATCTACTTTATGAGTGGGGAAACTGAACTGAGGTCCTGAGAGGCAAAGTGACTCGCTCTTGTCGGGAACTGAATCCAAGTGAGAATACTCAAAGATGAGCAGTCCAACCGCATGGCACAGTCTGGAATGTGAATGCAGGCTGGGCACCTTTAATAAACCACCTCATTTTACCCTCAGCACTTAGCTGTGCAATAAAGAATGCTGTTGCCATTTCTCTGAGCCTTCCCAGCATTCCTAATACTACAGTGATTTTACAGATGAAGAAACTGAGGCTCAGAAAGGTCAATTTCACTTGCCCAAAATCAAAAAGCTAGTAAGGAACAGGGCTAGTAGTAGTAGTGCCCTGGCCTGCCTGGCCCCAAAGCCCATGGACCACCCCAACCATCGTGCCTTAACTCCCCAAAACAGAAAGGAAATGAGAGCTATCCATAGTCAGCTTATACCACTCTGTAAAGAACTAGGTATGCTCAGAGGCACGTGGTTTGCCCAGAGGCAGTGAGCTCCCCAGGGGAGCTGTGTCACCGAAGGATGGGAAGCCCTCTGGTGAAAAAATAACCAGTGGTTACAAGCAAAAGGATGGATCAGCTATGGTGGGGGAAGGGAGGGGAGAGGGGAAGAGAAGAGGGGGTGAAAAATGTGGTACTCCTGGATATTCCAGTTCTGGATCCTTCTGGAAAACCCCAAACTTTCCTCACACTTCTTCAGACCAGCCCCAATTATCCAGCCTTTCATCCTCCATATTTAAAGGCCACCATCTTTTAGTGAAATGTTGCGGACCAAATATTTCATTTCCTTTATTCCCCTCTTCCTGGCTTCACAAGTGTAGTAAAAAGTTAATGAATCTATAAATTGCTCACTGGCTTAAAAAAAAATGAAAAGAAAAAAAAACAGTTAATGGAAATTTTAATGAAAACGTCCCGTCTGCACAACTGACGGCAAATCCAGGGATAGAATACCTGGCCCAAACAGGGTGCCACGAAAGCCTGAAAACCTTTCCTGAAAGAAAGTGGGGTCCCAGAAGTTTATGGACTTCTGAGGTGGCAACCTGACTTATAACCCCCCTAAGGGCAACATCATCGGCACATTCAACTGTCAAGCTGGGGAACCCAGCGTCTGAGACAAGGAAAATGGCAGAGAGACACTTGCTCTGAGGTCCGAGGCCAAGGTTCAGGACTTGATGCCAAAGATGGGAAAAGACATCATGGAAAAGCAACCGTATACAGCCAGCGTGCCCAAGGGAAGTCCATTAACACAGTACATGCACCCGAGCTCCCCTCCTCTGCAAATGCTGCAGTGCACTGAAGAGAGGTGTGTATATTTTGGAAGAAGTGCTGCAGGACACCCTGGTACATGCAAAAGCATTGCTCTGATGTCTACTCTATGCCAAGCATGGAGCTGGAACCTCTACAGACTTGGGTATTTCTGGTAAGTGCCCCGCCTCCAAGTGACCACCTCAGAGTCACACCGCTAGTCCATCCCATCAATGCTGGCAGTCGGCACTCATGAAAAACTGCCAGGCTTCCTTCAAAAACCTCCTAACAGGCCTTTTGGCCTACACTCAAAGCCACCCAATCCAACAGCCCCCACCTCCCAGCTGCAGCCATGAAAGTCTGACCCTGTCATTCCCCCTCCTTAAGCCCTTCCCAGAGTCCCCTTTTCCTGCCAAGGTAAGATCCACACACCTTCCCAGCTGCCACCAACACAGTCCTCACACCTAACGCTCCGGCCACACCAGGGCTCATGCACCTGCTGCTTGCTCACTGCCTGGCTAACTCTCCTCTTCATCCTTCAGCCAAGTCTTACCTTAGACATCACTTCCACGAGGAAACTTGTCGACATCCCTCCTCCACCCTGCCCCACCTCCCATCTCCCCCCGGCCACCCAAGGCAGACCTGGGGCTCCTCTGCCGTACACTCTTCCCAATGGTCCCACTGCTCAGCTACCTGCCTCCTTCCCCAGCCCAAGGGCAGCCCCCAGGCCACGGTCCAGGTCCTGTTCAGTGAACACAGGGTCTGTCCAGAGAAGAGATTTGGAAAACGCTGAGGATGGGAAAGGTGGCAGGAGATGTCTTCCTGTAGCATCCTTGTCACACACAGGCTCAAACCCTGGGGCCGGGGCCAGCTCTGGCCAACCTCCTACAGCCTCCCCGAGGGAGGAGCCCATAGGCCAGCAGCCCGTAGCTATGGGGGATGATGGGCCGTTGACAAAAACTAGGAGAAAAGCAGTTTCCTCCAACACCTTCAACTTCCTCGCCTGTTCATTCTTTTCTCAAGGGATAAAAGTGTTTGAAATAGAGCCAGAGAAGGGAGAGAAAAACCGTAGGAGGACAGGAACGGGAGGGCCACAAGCACGTGCTCAGGACAGTGGACACAGGCCCAGGGTGATCTGGGCCAACTGCAAAGCTGTGCGGACCCAGGCATCAGCCCGCCAGCAACCAGGGCCCTCACAGAGAAGTACTAGGACAAGAAATACCTGGAAATTATATCAGCTGCTTATAGTTTCCAGAGATTTTGAAGCCTCTTCCTCTTTGTTTTTCCCCTAAACCAGTTACAATTAGCGTTGAGGGATATAATTACGTTGTTAGTTTAATTGCCTGTTTGAAGCAGGATCTACGGGGGTTTAATAGAAGATTTGAGGGGGAGGGCATATAAAATAAAAAGTCAGGATAATCACAGAAGAGATGTGTAATGTGACTTTCTTCTCAGGTAGAGACATGGTCTGAACTGCGCCAGAGGCCAGGGAATCGCGTCCCCTCCAACTAGTCGGGCGGGGAACGGCGCTACAAGGCGGTGCAACTTAGCTGGAAATTGATTTTGGAGACACTGACCTAATTAATCAGGAAAGGATCCGAGAAAGGTCCTCGGATTTGGAGCCTTTGCACTATTATTGGCAGTGACATACTTTATACCTCATCGGGCAGTATTTTCCCAGTCAGGGCGAGCACGGTGGCAGCTAACAGAGCTGGGCTATGTGGGACCAGAGATCTGGCCCTCACTCTGGAAAGGTGGCCTTGTGCAGGGGGAGCACACGGCTCTGGGGACAGTAATTAGAGGGTGGCAGCTCTGAGCTCAGGGTGAAGAGGGAGAGTCTCCTCCAGGGCAGGAGGTCAAGTGAGAGATAGTGAGCATCTTGACAACAGAGGCATTCAAGTGGGGTGATCTATCTTGCGGTGGGGATCCAGATGGGCCAGCACAAGGAAGAGGCAAATGCCTTTGAGCGACTATACAAACAACTGTCTCCATACCATGGAGAGGAAAGGGGTCTAAGGGATCCGCAGGGACAGTGAGGGAGAGAAATGTTCTCTTTACATCCGAGGACCTTTCCGCCTTCCAGCCACTGACCGCCTGAGTCATGGGACTCCCACCCTGAAGACCCAGCCCTCGTATCTGGGCGGCAAGCAAAGGCTCCTTCTCTAATTACTTTTTTCCAATTACAGGTAGCAATTTGTCGTAACCAAAAGCTACCTCCATGTGGGAAATGAGAAGCTCCAATGCAGAAGTCAAAGGCAAGGCAATATCAAAGGCAATGACGGCCACCACTGTGGCCGTGCTCTGTCCCAGGGCCTTCTTCTCCACTGTCCCATCTCACAGGAGCACATGTGAACTGGTGACCGGGGAACCTGCATTCAAGCCTAATCCCTGCCGCTCTGAGGCTAGGAAAATAGGCAGAGATCAACTGCCAGGCCTTTAGTTTCCCTTCTTGAGGGGAAGAGGGCAAACGGATCCTAACACTTCCAGTTCCAAAATGTAGGAAAGCAGGAAGTCTCCCTACCAAGCAGCTAAGTGCAGAGATAACACCAGAAAGATCTGACCCTGTGTCCACACCTCACCTGTAGAGGGGCACCGCCTGCTGATGTATTGGCACCTGTAACTGCCACGATGTCAGGGGCTGCCACCTGCTCACCCCAGCACAGCTGGCTCCTTGCACAACGCTGGCACACAGTGGGCACTCGAAATTACATGGATGGATGACTGGCACAGAGCAAGCACTTAACTGGCAACTACCAGGTGGGTCTGATGAAATGACGTGTGTCCTTTTAATCCAGTAATTTTTGGTCTGAAACATCTTATTAGCTTCAGGGTCAGAGGAGAGGGCCTCCAGAGCCCTTCTAGCAGCTTCCAATTCCCACAGCCACACGCCTCCTGGGATCCCCGCTCTGATCTGACAACTGCAAAGCTGTGAGGCCCGGCAATAGTCTTTCACGGCACTGAAACATTCCACAGAGAAGTGTGAGGATGTGAATTTCCAGGCAGTGAGAGCCACTCAGGGGCCACGGAGCTTGGAAAGGCAGTCTCTGCTTCCCCCCTCGCCCCGCCCCCTGCCCAGCTTGCGCCTCTCAGCAGAAGAGACATATTCCCAACCTCAGGGCCGCCTGAGGGAGATGATGAGTTCTGCTGGGTTTTCTGCATTTTCTCCACTCAAGGTTGACAATGGCGATGGAGTGTTCTTGAAGCCCTCAGTACAAAGAAAGCAAAAATTCCACCGCGCCATTTATGAGGTTGCACTGCATATATGACCCAGAGCAGAAAGACTCATTGAAATCCAATAAAGATGAGGGGTGGGGGAGGCTGCTCTGTTCCTGGAGCAGCGGCAGCATCTCCTTCCACGCGAGCTGCCCGGCTCTGCCATCGACCAAGAAGAAAAGAGACTGCCATTCAGACACCCTTTGTCAAGAGCCACAAGATGGTGAGCAAAGGGATGTTCTGCACTTCCCCTTCTCCCACCACCCCCCACTCTTCCAGGGATGCAATTCAAAGGCCCTCAAAAGTCTGAGGCAGCAGTGGTTTTCTTTGGGGGAGGGGGTGGGGGTTAGAGAGTAACAGCTGTAGTTACAATAAAATAAAAATAGAACCCTGGAGCTTGTTTTCTAGTCAAGACAATTATTAGCTGTTTTCACATTCTAAAAGGCCGGGAGGGCCCGAACTTGCTCAAAAGCTTGCACATCAGGGCAGTTTAGCTGCAAAAGGTAGCCAGGGCAACGTGGAAGGCCTGGTCCCCAACAGGGTGTCCCAAGGGCGTGACCCTGAACTTTAAAACGCAAGCCAAAACTCTCAGGTCTGTTCAGCTCAGTTCAACAGTCACCCAATAATTAGAGGAGACAATGTGGCAGTAGCAACTGGAAGCTTCTTGAAGGAGACTATGTGCCAAGCCCTGTGTTGGACTTTGGGGATTTAAGTAATAGGATACTTCAAGGAACTTGCTACCTGGGACAGCCAAGGTGATGTCCTGTGGAAATCACTTCAATGTCATGGGCACTATAATCATTTGCACCATTTGAGTGACCACTATGTGCACAGCCATGTGTGAAGTACTTAACACACATCCCTGTTTTAATCCTTACTGTAATGCTATGGGGTCGGTATTCCACATCTCAACCATCCAGATGAGGAAACAGAATGACTGAGATGAAGTATCTTGTTAAAGGGGAGGAACCCAGGTTCAACTCCAGCTCAACCTGATTCCCAAGTTCCCTGGACAATCCCAACCAACCAGTGAGTACAGAATCACTAACAGGCCCCCGTCCAGGGGGGACAGATCCTTTCTCAGGAGAGCCAAACGGACATCAGCTTGCTTCCTTCCTTCCTTCATCCCACAAACCCTCCCCAATCCCCTGCTCTGAACCAGGCACTCTAACTACACAATATGGGTGACGGGCGGTGAGGAAAAACAGCAGACCTCTGCTCAGAAGGGGAGAAACGCCATCGATGAATCCTCACAGCAGAATCAAGATTATAGAGCCACGGGCAGTTAGGAGAAAGCAGGCCTTCACAGAGCCACACAAAACAAAATGAATGGACTGCAGAGAAGGAGCAGGTGAGCCCTACCATTGGAAACAAGCAGCGCCTGGTCAGGAATCCTACAGTGGGAACCGGTGTCCAATAAGGTTCCCCAGACAACCACACGCTAGCCTCCCTTTCAGCTCAGTGAGTAGTGGTCGGTCCAAGAGCATGAGACCCCCAGCCTGCACACTGCCATTTCCACGGCACATAAGCAGACACCCTCCCACCCACCTGGTCCCCAGAACTCCCCTGCAGGAGATATTTGCATACCCCCAATCCAAGACCAGGAAACTGACACGCGGAGAGCCTTACTCATTGGCCCGTAACTGGTATAGAGACGTAAAGCGCTGTGGGGATGATTACCATTCCAGCTTGCCCCCCACCTCTCTTAAGTAATTACACACTGGGTCAGGCCCGCAGTTGGGGAAATGAAGGCGGGATGTCTTGAAGGTGCGAAGGGCTGTCTGTCTCTGTGAACTTGCATGAAGTCCCAGGGCTCCCTATTTCCTTGGAAAAGAGTTTCTAGACTTGTCACCTATAAATTGCCTGAATCTTTTTTTTTAACGTTTCCCCCACTTCACTAATTGCTTTCATTGCCTTTTTCTCCATAAATTTAATTAACCTGCTCTGTGATCCTGGGTTCGGCAAGCCGCCACCCTTTTTCACATTCCGATTCTCTCTCTGGTAAATGAGAGTGGGTTCTAATCTCTCAGAGCCCATCCATCCCAGGATTCCGTGACCAGGCTCAGGCTAGGCATGTGACCTTCCTGTTCTCAAAGCTGCTTGGGCCGGAGCTCCCTGGAGCGCCCAAGACCATCCTGCTCCGAAGAGCTCTCGGCCCCGAGTCAGCGGCGTTAGCTCACAAGCCCCTGCATTAGCCGAGATGAAGAGGCAGGACAGCCTACCTTGGCAAAGCCCCCTCTGCCCCCGATGCATCCCCAAAGCTCTAACCTGCCTGTGGCATTTCAGCAGAGCTGCCAGTCCCCGGCCGTAGGAGAAACTCCAGATCAGGGGCTGGATCAAGAGCGTGAGCGTGAGGCTGAAATTGTAATAATAATAACTGACATTTATATCACGCCTTTCATCCCCAAATCCCAAATTAATTAACTTTTTACGAGACATTTTTAAACTAGTGCCATTTAATAAAATTCTATTAGGAGAAGTCTTTTTTTTTTTTCCCTCAGCCCTATATTTTTATTAACAGCCACCAAAAATATAATTTACAGGCAACTGAAAGCCAGTCAAGAGAGAAACAGGGTGAGGCTGACTCTGCTCATGAGAAAGCAGGAGATCCAGCACAGGCCACAGGGGCTGACCCCCTGGCCTCGCTGCTCGGGGCCTGAGCCCTCTGGGGGTCCCGTGGGCCCTGGTTCCTCTCCAAGACTGAATCTCAGCCCTGCGTCATTCATCTCTTATTTATTGATCACCTATTTTCTGCAGCCACTCCACGAGCCACTGTGGATAAAACAAGCAAACAAAGCACTCACGGTCGTTGCATTCCGAGAGCACACCCTCTCATGGGTAGAGAAACGCTAGCCAATTATCGCACTGATAAGTAGGTATTTATAATGGTGGTAGGTGCCGAGAAGAGAGGGGCCCCTCTTCCCCCACATGACAGCACCAAATGCTAAAATAATCTAGTCTTCAGTTGGCGACAGGGAGATCAGGAAAGACCACCCTGAAAAATTAATGTTTAACCTGGGAAATGGTTTGGCATGAGCCAGGCAAAGGGAAGGGGTGACGGAGGGGGCCCACGGGAACAGCACGCATGAGGGCGCAGGGGCTGGAAGGTGCTTGGTAAGTCTGAAGAGGGAAGAGAAGGGGCACATGGGGCACAGGGAGGGAGGGTGTGACATGGGACTGGACAGGCGACAGAGCTGGCGGAACTCCATCCTGAAGAGCATGGAGACCTGACCAAGGAAGGCTCAGGCAGGGGGGAAGCACAATCAGATGTGTCCTTTTCAGTAACCGGTTCGCGAGTGGCCTGAACATAACAGTCCGCCCTTATCCACAGGGATACGTTCCAAGACCCCCAGGAGATGTGTAAAACCACAGATGGTGCCGAACCCCACACATAGTATGTGTTCTCCTGCGTATACCTACCTATGATAAAGTTTAACTTATAAATCAGACACAGTAAGAGATTAACAATAAGGAATAATAAAATAGAACAATTATGACAAAATACTGTAATTAAGATTAGGTGAATGTGGTCTCTCCTCGTTTCTCTCTCTCTCAAAAACCGTACTGCACTGTACATACAGCATGGACATGCTGAACAAAGGGATGATTCGCATCCCAGGCGGGATGGAACAGGATGGCACGAGATTTCATCATGCTACTCAGAACAGTGCACAATGGAAAACTTATGAACTGTTTATTTCTGGCAGGTTCGGTTTAATATTTTCAAACCACGGCTGCCCATGGGTAACTGGAACTACAGAAAGCAACACTGCAGAAAAGGGGGTCTACACTGTCCTCTTTTGTATCTGGGGGGGTGGTTACCACTTCTGTCCACCTGTTATCTCCCATACTGTCCCGTACAGTCACCACTGGCCACGTGTGGCTACTGCGCATTTGAGATGCGGCCAGTGCAAAGTGGGATGTGCTGCCTGTGGAAAATACACTCCGCTTTCAAAGACTTGATAGAAAACAAAAAACATAATAGTTTGAGACTTTTTATACAGATTACATGTTGAAGTGATAACATTTTGGAGACACTGCGTTAAATATATTATTAACATTCATTTCACCCGCTCCTTTGCCCTTTTTTATTATGGCTACCCCACAACGTAAAGTTATAGATGGCTTGCACGATACCTCTATTGGCCATCTCTGGTATGTATTTAAAAACAAAAAATTTAAATAAAATATTTATTTACCTACTTTGGGGGGGAAAATGAACCTCCATGGCGATTGTGGCCCGTTTAGGGCCAAGAGTGTATTCATCTGGCCCTCGCCCTGTTCTCCATGATGGTGGAAAGAGTAGAAATTCCACAGAGCATCAGAGCTGTGCAGGGCGGGAGCAGAGAGGCCTGGAGGTTCTCAGGAGAGCCCCAGCGATCACCATCACATTCCCCATCCAGTTTTAGCAAGAAAAAAAAATAAGTTACAAGGAGAAAAAAATCTAAAACCTTTAACTCCCACTCCCTGAGTCACAGTAAAGTCAGGCCAGGAAAAGATCTTCTCCAGAGTCACCTGGACTCCATTTCAAAATTCAAGGCCAAGGTCTCTTTCCTGACATTGGCAAAGGAAGGGCCACAGCCAGGGCCAGGTCGGGGGGGGGGGGGCCCAAGTCCCTCTTCATCCTCATTTCTCTCCACCCTCTAAACAGGTTTCATAGACTAGTGGCCTGGAATGGTTTGGGGCGGGGGGCGGTGGGGAGACACTGTTTAAATTTTTTTCACTTAGTTGCCATAATTTGAAAGTTAGGAAATTTTACATAACACTCCAGGTTTAAAGTGTCTCTTAAAAAAAAAACAAAACCCAAAGATCTGGCCACACTGTGCATACCTTCTGACATGGCCACGCTCAGCTGGAGCTGAGTGGCAATGGCTTCCCTGAGACGGAACAGGGGGGCTCCCCACCCCACCGCCTGCGGGGCCGTGCCCTGCCCTCTAGCTACACTCAAGCTGCGGAGCATACCTACTCGCTCTGGAGCCTCTGTCGGGTGGGAGCCACTGCCCAGAACGCCTTTCGCTCTCACCCACAGCCAGCGCATCCTCATCCAGCGCGGTTCTCCCACGCTCAAGCTGCCCTAGCCCCTCTAGCACCCCGGGGCTGCGTGCGGTCTGCACTTACCACACTCTCCTGCAATCACTCATTCCCCGCCCGCTTCCTCCACCGGACGCCGAGCCGCGAGAGGGCCAGGAGCGCACCCTGCTTTTCTTTCCCGTCTCATCAGTGCCAGGCAGAAAAGATGCTCAAAAATGTTCGCCTGGTGAACCATGCCAAGAGGAGAGAGAACATGCTAGAAATCACACCCTACCCTTGTCTCCTCCCCAGTGCAATTCCTTCTGGTGATGTTTCAAGATGCGCCTGGGACAGTCATCAACGTAGGCAAAGCCAACCGAGAACACCCCTCTAAATAAATTACACTTTCACCAATAACCTGAGAGCCTAAAAAAAAAAATCATTAGAAGTTGAAAATTATATGGAATTTGAAGTGACTTTGAACCCCTGTAACCACCTTAAATCACTTTTTCTGTTGAGCAAACAAGAAAATCTTGATTGCCCTTTTTGAAGTTGCCAGAGCCCTGTCTTGTTGCTATTAAAATGAAGTTTCACAATGGTCCTAAACCAGTTCTTCTAGTTTTCCTGAAAGAACTGACTGTCATTCAGCACAAATAAAATCTTTTATAAAACAGCAACTGCAAGGGGACCTGCTCAGCAAAGTGAGACACAATCATCTCTCCATGCAGCAAACATGGAGCCCTGATTCATCAAGGGCTCCAGAAGCATCTCCTGAGCACCTGCCAGAGGCAAGACCTGGGGACACAGAGGCAAATGTACGGCCCAGGAAAGTAGCAACAGATTCAGAGGAGATATCAGAGGACATGCCAGATACAGATCATGCATGAGGAAAAATTCAGGAGTGAGAAATTATCTCCCATCAAGCCATTCCTCTGTGTGAAATTGTTTTTAAAAAAAAGAGTAGTATACCAATGAATTGATCAGGTTCCATCATTCTGAGATTTTGAGTAAGCAGACTAAGGCTCAGGAAGGCCCCACCTTGTCCATCCTTCAAAGTCCAGCTCAAATGCCCACTCCTTCCTCCATTTCTAATACCTCCAGGGAACTACAGAGAGAGCAGCTGATGACCTACTCTGGTCCCACTGCTGATGACCTACTCTGGGCCAGACACTGTCCTGAGTGCTTTGTTACTGGGTCCTATTTCATCTCCCAACAACCTGCGTGGTAGGAGCTGTTCTCATCCGCCTTTCCCAGACAGGAAATGTGAGGTGTCGAGAGGGTCAACCAGCTGTCCAGCAGCACCTGTACCCCAAGCAATCTGGCTGCCTCTGGCTGCTGGGGCCTCACTGTCTCTACCCTGGAGACCTGATATTCACCCAATATTGGCTCATCTCTCCAGAGCACAGAACAGAAATAAAGGCTGGAGTTTTCAGGGCAAAAAATTCAAGTGCTGACTGAGGGGAAGAAACAAAACAAAACACCCAGACACACCCTGATACAACTTCCCAACTACAAGAACAAAGAAGAATTCTAAATGCTTCCATAGAGGTTAAAAAAAAAAAAAAACAACCCTATAGAGAAACAAGACTCAGTCTAGCATTAGATTTCTCATCTGCAAGATCAAGGGCCAGAAGACAAGAGTATAATAGCAACAAGGGTCCAAGAAAAAGGACTTTGAACCTAGAACACAATCACAAATCAACCAATCGCTCAAGTGTGAGGAAAAATAATGACCTCTTCAGATACACAATGAGTCTAGAGCCACCCCAGCACCTTTTCTGAAAAACACTACAGAAAATGAATCCAAGAAATAAAACGGAACTTTAAAAGAGAAAGGAAACCAACAAAAGAAAGTTAACTCTAAACAGGGACTTAAAATACAGCTTCAAAGGACTCTTACATAATTCCCAAAAACATAATGCAGATTTTGTTAGAAGCAGGAAATAAAATTCCATATCACATTAACCAAGACCTGATTGATTACAAAGGAAAAGAAAATTAGAAGTGCAATTCAAATATTTGTGTGGAGGGTGAGAGTAATTAAATACTAATTTATTCTTGTCCAAGCTCAAATATGTTTGTTAAAAATTTAACATAAGTGAGAAATGAGAAACAGGATTATGACTTCCAAACCAACAGGGGTGGGGTGGGGCAAGCAGCAGGAATAGAAAGAAAAAAATATATAAAGGAAAAAGGGAAACTAAAGGAAACTTTAGCGATCCAAAAAATAAGCAGGAGAAAAAATCATGGAAAACCAAAAGGAAAATAAGGTGGCAAGAAGCAATCACAATAAAAATGAATGGTATGTAAATTCCCCCCTTAAAAAACATGGCATCCATAAGCTCTATAGTCAATAATTTTGTAATAATTATGTATGGTGGCAGGTGGGTGCTGGAAATATCAGGGGAGATACTTTGTAAAGTATGTGATTGTCTAACCACTGTGTTGCACACCTGAAACTAATAGAAAATATCAAATGTAAACTGTAAAATGAAAAAAAAAAATTCAATAGAAACAATGTAAAAAAAAAAATGGTATAACAAATTGGAGAGGCAAGGGGTGTAGGTAGGTCAGCAGCTAAAACAAAAGACCCAAAAGGCTACAACAGAAAGGCTTATAACAATGTTATATCTTATCAGTGAGGAAAGCTGGGCAAAGGGTGTATCTACTACTCCTTGTGAAGCCTTAAATTACATTAAAACAAAAAGTTTCTTAAAAAAAAAACCTAACAAAATCACACCAGGTATAGTTCAAAAAGCAGAAATACTAATAGACACCATGGCAAAAGAAAAAAAAAAAGAAAAAAGAAAAAAGAAAAAAGAATTGCGAAGAACAGATTTTTTAAACTGATATAAAATTTAACCACCAAAAGAAACTGCAATAATGAATTTTACAATCCATAAACAATATGGAGCAAAACGTTGAAAGCACAAGGAAAAATGGAAAACAATCAGTTATAATTGGAGAGTGCAACATGCCTCCCAGAAACGGACAGATCAAGAGGACTAAAAAAACAAAACAAAAAAAAGAGGCAATAAAGAACCTGAAAAACAATTAGCTAGTTTCATATACTTTATATGTACTTATAAAACAATAAATATCTTTAAAAAAAATACCTTAGGACAATTACAAACTGATCAATGTGATATAGGTTACCAAGAAAGTTTCAGTATTTTTTTAAAATTAGAAATTAAATGGGCCATATTCTCTGACCACAAAGCAATACCAAAAATTAAACCAAAAAAAGAAACAGAAAAATGGAAATGTAGCCCGGAGGTTATTTAGAGAAGTTTATTTTTAAAGAAATAAAAATAAACAGCAGACTTTTAAAATGGACAATGAGAGTACATGAACAATGAGAGTACTATCCAGCAAAAGCCACAGGATACTACCAAAGCAGTCATGCAAAGAAGTGAAGAAAGAAAAAAAATAAACCAAAGAATGTAGAAAATGAACAAAAAATAATCAGAAGTTAAAGGAATAGGGAAAAAAGTGATAATAAAAGCAAGGGCAGCAAGTTCTTTGAAATTACCAATAAAATAACTAATGCCCCTCCACCCCCAGAAAATAAAATTTAAAATATTAAAAAATGAGAATGTGGTTGTAACAAAAGAATGAGAAGGAGGGACAGGGCAAGAGAAAGGAAAAAACACTATATATTTTAAAACTGATATTTATATATTTTTAAATGTGTACAAATTAGATCAGTTTCTAAATAATAAAAATTACCCAAAATTGACTCAAAAGCAAATAGAAAACCTGAATAGACCAATAATTAGAGAGAGAAATTTGAATTATAAAATTATTGTGAGGTTCAAATAATTTTACTGGCAAATTTTACCAAACCCTCAATAAACAGTTTATATCTATGTCTTCTAAATTGCTGAGGGGAGGGGAGTAGCCCAATTTTTGCCACAAAGCCAGCATATTCCTATTAAACCTGGGCAAGGATAATTTAGAAGGGACAAAATCTTACATAAATACAGATCCAAAATTCCTCCTTAAATATTAGCATATAAGACATGGCACTAAGTTACAAAGTAATACAACTCTCAAAAATAAACTTCAACCTAGGTCATCTAGGACAGACTGAAATTTAAAAAGATCCATATAATTTACTAGAAATTTTTAAAAGATTGCTGCTCCTGAACTTCCCTCGAACACTTAATATAATGCCAGAGCTACTCCAGTTAAAGTCAGGATAACCACAAATGCCCACTATTACTACCATATTATTCAAAATTATTCTGGAGCCCTGGCTGGTGTGACTCAGTGGACTGAGTGCCAGCCTGTGAACCGAAAGATTACAGGTTTGATTCCCACTCACAGCACATGCCTGGGTTGTGAGCCACATCCCCAGTTGAGGGCATGAGAGACAAGAGACTGATGTTTCTCTTGCACAATGATGTTTCTCTCCCTCTCTTTCTCCCTCTCTTCCCCAATCTCTAAAAAATATATAAAATCTTTTAAAATTTTTAAAAAGTTATTTGGAGATCCTAGCCAATGTAAAAGGACTGGAAAGAAGAAACAAGAATATAAATACTGGAAAGAATAAGATAAACCTGCCATTATTTGCAGATATAACTGTCTACATTAAAAAAATAATAAATCCAAAGGACTCAACTGAAAAACGATTAGGTTAGAATTCAGCAGCCAGATTTAGGCTAAACTTTTCAAAAGTCAGTGGTGTTCCTACACATCAACAATCATCAATTGAAAAATAGAATGGAAGGAAAAACACCATTCCCGTAACACAAGTTCTAAAACACCAAGAAGCAAACCTAGGATAAATTGAAAGTAGTCATTAAAACAGCTGAAAAAAAATGGCGGAGAATTAGGTAAACTGATCAATTTTAAAGAATAAGATGTCCAGAGGCAGACCCATGTATCTTTGAGAACTCAGAAAACTGCAAATGTATCACTTCAACTCTATGGGCGAAGAAGAAAGTATCCAACAGCATTCAAGAGTAATAATGCCTCCTGATACAATGCGCTGAGGAAGCCCCAGCTTCATTTCTGGATACTCATACAAAACCTGCTCGACGTGAATCTAATAATAAGGCAACACTAGACACACCCACATAAAAGGACCTTCTACAAAATAACAGGCCCATACTAAAAAAAAAATAAATTAAAAATATAAAAAAGGTCAAGATCATAAAAGACAAAAGAAAGACTGAAGGACTAATCCAGATGTAGAGAGACTGAAGGGACACGACAACTGAATACAGCCTGCGATCCAGGGGTTTCTCTCCTATAAAAGAAGTATTGGAACAGTTGGTAAAATTGGAATAAGGCCCGTGGACTTTGCTAATGATGCTCCGTCAGTGTTACTTTTCTAATTTTGATCACTGTGGTTATATAAGTAAATGTTCTTGTTTTTAGAAAATACATCCCGACGTATTTAAGCATAAAGGAGTATCATGCCTGCAATTTTGTCTCAAATGGTTTAGAGGGGGAAAAAATGTATATACAGAGAGAGCTGAGGGGAGAGGGGAAAGGGAGGGGAGGAAAGGAAGAGGGTGAGAGAGCGCAAATGTGGAAAATGTTAATATTTGGGGGATTTCAGTGCAAGTAACATAGGAATTATCTATACGAGGCTTACGACTTTTCTGTAAGCCTGAAATTATGACAAAGGAAGTTTTTAAAGGGAAAAATGTAAGTTGTGAGATCCCTTGGGAAAGCTGTGGTTTCGTCCATATGAAGAATTATTATAAAACGTGTCTGGGAATTATAAACACCAAATTCTAGACTCTTGTTACCTCTGGAGAAGAAGGGAGATGAGGCTGGGGCAGAGGGTTTCAACTCTCTCTGTAAAGTTTTATTAAATTCAATCAAATGTGGCAAAAACAAATAAACAAAACTTACTAGGTAAGAGTGAGGCACCTGGAAAAATACATGAAAAATAAATGCCAGCTGGATTAGATAGCTAAATAAAGAACACTAAAAAATTTTTTTAATTTTTTTTAAACATTGGAAAAGGTATTTCTAAGAATCTTCAGAAAACAAAGCAAAACAACAACAACAAAAAATAATGCCAATATGCCAGGTTCTATTCTAAGCATTTTGTATACAACTCAATTGATCCTTACAAACAACCCAATGACATATGTTCCATTATTCCCAGCACATACACAAGGTTCAGAGGGAACCTTTGGTCACAGACCCCAGGCACCTCCCAGTCTTCGAGTTCTGTAACAATTCACATCCTTCTCTGCTGCTCATGGCAAAAAGGCCCTGGTTTTTGCAATTCCAGCATAACAAAGAGAAGAAAATAAATTCAGGAACAGTCAGATTCTAGAAGATCCCCATTCACTCTTTCAACAAATATTTACTACGCATTTCTTAAATTATCTCAATTTACAGTTACCGCAGTAAGGACTTACTTTATTTAATCCTCATACCACCATCATGAGAAAACTTTTTCTACTCCTATTTTCCAGCAGAGAGAACAGACTCAGACTTTGGGAATGAGTTGTTCGTGGTAATAGTAAGTCAGGCAGAGCTGGGATTTGAACTAGGTCTGCCTGCCTCTAGAGCCTGTCCCTTGCCCACTAAACAGCATCACCTTTTCTACTGAGCATTCACTGAGCCCAGTTCCGTGCCAGAGGCTTCCCTTGGAGGAGGAGAAAGAAAATACAGCCTGTGGATTCAGGCCAACCACGCCTTCCCCCGGGATATTAGGAAGAACAGCCTCAACCTGCTTCTGCTGAGCCTCCAAGTGACAGAGTGCTCAGAGCTGCAAGTAAGCACGGACTGTGACCCATGCAGCAGACGCCTGAGCAGATATTATGTGCCAGGTCCTGGAGACATGTGCCAGGTCCTGGGGACAGAGAGGGGAATCAAAGTGACTTCACCCCATCCTCCATGAGCTTGCAGTCCAGACAACTGAATATTCAGACGCAATGAAGGATGAAACCAATGAAAGCTGACGGGGGTAAGGGGACGAGAGGGGAGGTTAAGGGGGGGTCCACAGATACCCCCCTTTTTTTTTTCAGAAGCAACACCGAGGCCCAGAAAGGACCGGTCTGTACAAAGGTCAGGCAGGCAGCAGGTGGGAGGCAAATTCAAGGTTTCCAACTCCAGTCCTGGGACAGTGCTCCATGCCTGGGATAAAGGGACAAAGACACGCTCAGGGCACAGTGCTAGGGGTTTCCACAGCCAGGTAGAGAGCAGCAGGTAGAGCTTCTGTCCCTGCGAATAAGTGTCATCCCAACACAGCCTTGTGGGAAGCTAGCCAGAGGGCAGGGGCCGTGTTCTCTGCTGGACCTGCCTCTGGACTGGCGGCTCCCACATTAGCTCCTCAAATGACACACTTGACCTTGGTGAGGTGCTCCCCTTAGTGCACCTGCTGCGATTGGCCACGGTGTCATCTGGGAGGAAAAGGCCATCTGCTTCCACAGGGGCACTAGCTGGGAAGGTCAGAGTGGCCATGGCAGGTCTCTCCATCTCGGGGCCTGGGCCCCCAAGTGGCACTTCCCCACAGGCAGGGGACCCTGGCCTCAGCCTCGCACCTGCCACAGGGGCTCCAGCCAGGCCACCCGGCCATTCATAAAACTAGGCGCTGGCTCTGAGGCTGCGCGGGCCTGCACGTGGGGAGGGCCAGGCTGGACTCCCGAGCCTGGGAGCATGACTCAACCCTTTTGAGCCCCATTTTCCTCTTGATCCCAGCACGGCTCCTTCACAGAGTTGCTGTAGCAAATGAGCTTATAAAGCATTAAGGGCTGTACAAATGGAATACCCTGGCGGCCCCCAGCCTCTCCACACTCAGGCCCAGCCCAAGCACATCCTCACACCCAAGGTCTCCCCGACCCCTCACATCTGCCCCGAGACACACACAGCTCAGGAACTGACTTAATCCAGCTTGTACCATGATCTGTTTCCTCACTTGGTGCCCAAAGACCGATGCTTAACCCATGGGCCAGAACACACGCGATCCAAGGGTGTGTCTCCTTCAAACTGCCCTCGGGAGGCTGCATTCCTGCTCCAACAATCCCGTTTTGGGGAACACATCTGCGAATCCCTCTCTGGGAACACATTTTCCTCATTTAAGGACAGTTCCACTTCGGTGAAAAGAGCTACCAGACTTTGGGCGCTTACCATAAACCAAGCACCAGGCTTAGGCTCGCTCTGTGTGTTTTGTCCATTTAATCCTCACACTCGATGGACGAGGCTGGTTCAATCAGCACCCCCACTTTTCAGATGAGTAAGAGTCACCTGACCAACAAGGAACCCTGGTGGCAGAGCCAAGGGCCAGGCCTGGGGTGGGCTGACTCGGTCTGTGGCATCCTCCTCACTGCTCCGTGCCACCTCCAGAGCATGTGTTCTGCCTCCTTTGAAGTGGCAGCAACGCTGAGGCACACGGCCCAGGGAACCCCTCCCCCTCCCCCCAGCCCTCTGGGGGGCAGCGTCACCTACAGACAATGTATGCCGAGGAGTGTGGCCTCCCACTCACTTGCCCCCTCCATTCTCCTCTGTCTTCAGTTTCAACAAGATCAGCAGTTCCTGTGACTGGCCAATCAGTTCTTTAATCTCCTCTCTCCCAGTGGCCTTCCTTTCCCGTCCCCTCCACCAGTTCAACTACCCACGCCCCCATTTATACCTCATCCCCACCAATGATACCACCATACAAGCAATCTCAGCCTCAAGCATCCCGTCCTCGGACTCCCAGACTCTCCCACCAAGTCCTCAGTCCAACGGGACCTCCCAGTCAATCGCCCCTCCACCTGCCCCCCGCCACTACTTTCCTCCCCAGAACCCCCCTGGCATAACCTTTTACTCCCTAGCAAAACCCCAGGTCACTCCTTGCCTGCCCTGTCCTGGAGGAGCACGCACGACCACGTGGACTGCCTACTTTAAATTTATGACCACAGTTCTCAAGTGGGCCCTTCGTGCGACCCAGCCACACTTACCTCCTCCATTCACTTTCCTGCAAGAGTATCTGAGACTTTCCCCTTTCTCCTCAAACCTCAAACAACCTGCTTCCCGCCGATGGCCACTTTCCTGAGGAAATAAAAGCCATCAGAAGAAAGCAACTCCTCTTTCCACCACAGGCCAGGGGTACACCGGCCCAAATGCACCCCTCCCACCCAATCGGATCCTTCACTTGAGTGCTGGTCCCATCCCCTCTCCACAAAAATAAGATCACCGCTCCAGCAATTTCCCCTCCTCTCCTGCAGCATCGCCTTTCCCTTCTCCAACAGATCCCACAGCACAGGACGGGCCGTAGTATCAGCACCAAGGCCATGGGCACCCCCCCACCCCGTAACTCTCCCCCTGCTTAGAGCAAAACTCCTCAGCGTCCGTCTGTGCTCACTGGCTTCACCTCCACTCTCCCATTCATTTATTTAGTTTTTTAAATAATCTTTTGCTTTATTTTTTTTTAGGTTTTATTTATTTATTTTTAGAAAGGAGAAGGAAGAGAGAAAGAGGCAGAGAAACATCAATGTGTGGTTGCCTCTCATGTCCCCTGCTGGAGACCTGGTCTGCAACTCAGGCATGTGCCCTAGACTGGAAATCGAACCAGCGACCCTTTGATTCACAAGCTGGCACTCAATCCACTGAGCCACACCAGCCAGGGCTCTCCCATTCCTTTAATTCCATTCCATTCTAGTAGGCAACCCCACCCCCAGCACACCAATGAAATCACTGCCCCCAAGGTCATCAGTGAAATGACCCTCGTGTTGCCGAATCCAAAGGACATTCCTCGAGCCTCACCTTGACTAACATGGTTGCTCTCTCCCTCCTTCCTGAAACTCTCTTTTCTTGGTTTAGAGAAACCCTCAGCTCCTGGTTTTCCCACCACCTCACTGGCTGGCTCCTCCTATACTTCCCAGAGCTCAGCTTTGGGACCCCTCTGTACCCACATTTTATGGGTGACCTAATCAAGTCCCATAGAGTCCAATACCATCTGTATGCTGATAATTCACTGATTTCATATTCGGCCCTGACCATGGCTCACCTCAGAGGCATCGTAAACGTCACATTCCCATTTCCCACCCCCACCCCACCAGTACCTGCTCCTCCCCAAGTCTCGCCCCGTCTGGCAACAGCACAACCAATCACCGGTGCTCTGCAAACGTCTAGGCTGGAGTCGGCCTTGAATCATCTGCTTTCCCTCACACTCCACATCCACCCCACTGGTAAGTCCCAATGGCTCTGATATCGAGGTCCCTCCTACATCTGACCCCTCTGTACCATCTCTCCACCACCCAACGAGCATCCCCTCTCACCTGGGCTACCTCTAAGTTGCCTACCCAGTCTTCCCGTTTCCATTCTTTCCCCTCCCAGAAGCCTGAGAGTGTATATTTGATACTTATACCATGTCTTCATTGGACCAGCCACGTTTCAAGGACCCAACAGCCACATGTGGCAAGTGGTTATTGTACCAGACAGCCCAGATCTAAAACATGAACCTGACTGAGCCACTTCTGAACCCCTCCCTGACACCTCACCACTCTTGGGATAACACCCCAACTCTCCTACCCGGCATGGAAAATGTCTCACAACCTGCCCCTCTGGGCTCCCCAGCCTCAACTCTGAACACTCCTCTGTTCCGAGCACACCACCGTCCGCTCACGTGCCTCTGAGGCTTAGCACGTGCCATCTCTTCCATCTCAAAGGCTGCTCTCCTATTCATCTGAACACCTCCCATTCAATCTGCAACATCCCTTCACCCAGGAAGCCTTCACTGACATGGCACCCTAATCCCTGGGGAGGGACCCCTTCTCAATGCTCCCAAACTGCCCATCCTCCTGAACTGTGTGCGCTCCCCAAGGGAAGGGACCATCTTGTTCACCTGTGCTGCGCATCCAGCGGTGCTCTGTGATTATTGGTTGAATTAATGACTGCGCAGGGCGCCTTCCAATGAGGCATATCCTGTTCCCTCTTCTCCTCACTCCGTCCCTCAGCACCTCCCTGCCCTCACTCACTGCATAAAAACGGAGCCACAGGCATGTTCCTACTCCACAACCCTCCTTAGTCCTTCATCTTCCTCAAACTTTATCCTGAGAAAGCAAAATTCCATATTCCCCCCTAGGATTCTGATTTGGGCAGAATGATGAACACACATTTTCATGTGAAATTATGTGCATGTACTAATCTGGCCTTTCCTTCCCCTGCCTATCCCAACCAAGGCAAAAATCCAGGCAGGAGAAATAATTTTTGTGAAAACCGATCCTATCAAGTCATCACGGGAACCTCAGCCCAGGAAAGTGGCACTTCAACACTGACACCACAGGCACTGGCAGCCACCGCTGTTGCTCAATGGGGCACCGCCACTGTCACAGGACACAGATGAGAGATCTGAGCGCGGAGGGCTAAGAACCAGGGCCTTCTCTGCTTCTGGGCATCTTCTTGTCAAGCTTTGATGGACAGAAATGTAGGTATGGTGCCGCACTCACTAATTCAATCAACATATTAATGAGTGCTCCTTCGCAGGTACCATGCCAGGTGCTGGGATACAAGATGGAAATTACAACTGAAAATAAAAACAAAAACAAAAACCTAGAATGGCAATAGTCTTCTGTCCATTCAAGGACCAACCTGCATCTTTTAAAAAGGTTAAAATATATATACATATACATATATATATAGGAGAGACTCCTGAACCTACAAAACCACTATCAAGAAGTTCAATGCATGTCTAAAATTTAAGAATTTTTAAAAAAAAAAAATTCCAGTGTAGTAGAATTAGGACAATAGTATAAACCAACTATAGGTTTAAATGTATAAACCTTTTTATAAACAAGTAAAACATATGCAATGCTTTTCCTGCCTTTAAATGACTTAAGTGACATCATATCTAAGAAAATGAACAGAAGATAACCCGGACACATATTTCCATTTCCGCCCAAGTTTCCGTTTTCCAAAAGGAAGGCAATTCTGAGTTTTGGATTCAGAGCCTAATGGCTGGCCCTGGGTCTAATCTGCACACAAGAAGTGAATGAACCACTGGCTTGTCACACCCCGGGGAGCACCCTACTCCCCTCACAACACGTGGGAGCCCCGTAAGCCAGGCCTGTTATCAGAGGAAATGCTCACTCTTTAGAAACGCACTCACCATAAGAACAGAAGTCCAGGATAAACACGCTGAGTTACTGGTTATTCATTCGCCCTCAAGTGACGCCGTCCCCACCATTCCTATTAGGAAGCCATTTTATTATAGGCATACCCCGCTTTATTGCGCTTCATGCCACTGTGCTTCACAGACACTGCATTTTCATCAATATCAAGGCACGACCCTCCACCAGCAGAAAAATTACTCGCTAAAGGCTCAGATGATGGATAGCACTTTTTAGCAATAAAGCATTTTTAAATTAAGGTATGTACACTTTCCAGACATAATACCATTGCACACTCAAAGGACTACATACAGTATAGCATAAACATAGCTTTTCCATGCACTGGGAAACGAAAGCATTCTTGTGACTCACTGTATTATATTATTTGCTTTACTGCAGTGGCCTGGAACCAAACCAGTAGTATCTCCAAGGTATGTCTGTATTTAACAGCAACAACACACACAAAACTGACATCTGAAAATACTTCCATAAAAACAAACTTGTAAAATGATTCCCTCATCAAGGAAGAGTTGTTTTAGTTTCATAGGAGTACAGAGTGCTGGAAGGGTGTCCACCCCCTCTCCTACTGTGCCACCGGACAAACTGAGGCCCAGAGAGCACAGGTCAGACCTGAAGAGCCCAGCCCAGCGTGCTCTGCCCATCATTCGTCCCCCAAAGGAGAGGCAGGAGTACTACAAAGTACAGGCTGTCATCTGTCTGGCCAGGCCACGCAGGGCCACGGCAGGGACGGGGACGGGGAAGGGGAAGGCAGCAGGAATTAACTACATGCCCGGTCCTGGCTGCATTCCCACCTCCAAGCAAATGCAAGGGCACCAAGCCCTCCAGCACAATCATGAAATAAGAGAACATTAGAATCCACCAGGCGGGGACTTCCGGTTTCAGCTCTCACATGGAAAAATCATGGAAGTCATCACCCCTGTCCTCATAACAAGAAAAACGCTGGATACACTGAAAATCAACAACTTTCTCTTGATTGAAGAATTGGGGTCACAGAGCAAACCACTATGAATATTGGGAGAGGCAAACGCACAGAAACACAGCTCACTGGGAACTAGAGCAGAAGGTGGAGCTAGTGACTGGTAGGAACACAAACTGTAATTGCCTAATTGCTAGAAGCTGAGTGTGAACTAGCCTGCGAGTTAAACATCCTGGGGACCCAGTCTTAGAGGAGCCACCACACCTTGTGGGTTTTAACCCCAGGAGGCTCAACAGGTTCCTGCTTCAGTGGGAGAGGTGGGGGGTGGGGCATTTAGCATTTGAAATTTTGAGAACAGAGCACAGTCTGTCCCCAAGGGAAACTACTTTATCTTAGACTTGTCTGCCCTGGGAGAAGGGCAGTTGGACCATGTCAGCCCTCTAGCCTTTCTGTCACACATAAAGAGACAAAACGAAAAGGCTCAGAAACACTTCTAAAGGCTCAGAAATACAGCCCAGAGGCTCAGGCCCACTAAAATAGCCTGAGATTTAATCATGAGAGTACAGACCAGTTTTTCTCCCTAACAGCTTACCACTACAACAAAACGATTCAAGTCCTAGCCAGGCAGCTCAGTTGATTAGGGTTTCGTCCTGTACACTAAAAGGTTGTGTACGATTCTCTGTCCGGACACATACCTGTGTTGCGTTTTCGATCCCCAATCAGGGTGCATGCAGGAGGCAAACAATCAATATTTCTCTCTCTCTCCCCTCCTTCCTCTCTCTCTAAAATCAAGAGACATATACTCGAGTGAGGATTTTTTTAAAAAAACGTTAGAAAATAACAACAGTGGATTACAACTGAGAGCTACAAAATACAGATTCTATTTAAGAAGGAGTTTGTAGGGAAACCCAACGACAACAGGCAAGGGAGGCGGGAAACAAACAAGGAGGAAACCGTAGCCTCTGAAACCTACAGCTTCCAGAAACATTAAACACAGCCCAATAACATACATGGCCACATAAACATAAAGCTTCATACTAAAATCCTCATGATGTCAGTTTCTCTTACTAAATACATCAGGTCTGGCTTTTAACAAAAATTGCAAGGCATGCTAACAGACAAGGAAAAAAACACAGTCTGGAGGGACAAAGCAAGCATCAGAACCAGACTCAGCTATAACACAGACTTTGGAATACAACTTAATATAACTGATTAATATGTTAAGGGCTCTAATGGGAAAATTAGATAGCATGCAAGAACAAATGAATATCATGAGCAGAGAGATGAAAATTCTAAGAGAAAAGAGGAAATGCTATCTATCAAATACATAGCACCAAAAATGAAGAATGCTTTTGATGGGCTTCTCAGCAGACTCGACACAGCTGAAGAATCACTGAGCTGGAAGACAGGTCAGTAACAACTACCCAAAGGGAAACACCCAAAGAGAAAAAAGAATGAGCTGATCTGAACTTCCAGCTTCCATTTCAACGTGGAAAGGGCCCAGAAGTCATCACTCCCATACCTCACAATAAGAAAAAAGCTGAACAAACTGAAAATGGACAACTTTTCTTAGATCCAGCAGAGAATTGAGATCATAGGGAAAACTACTGGCCCCAAAAGTGGGGAGATGTGCAGATGAAAAGAATCAACACTTACCACAGCTGAAGCTGCCACTGCAACTGGTAGGAACGCTTGGAGACTGGGCATGGACGAGCTTAGGAGAGAAAAACTCCTGGGAGCCCAACCCTTTCATGAGTTTTTAACTCCAGGGGCTTCATTAGTTCCTCAGGGTTAAGACGGAAGAGAAATCCTCTTGTGGTTCCGGCAGGGGAGGAAAAAAGGAGCAATTCTGAAATATACCCAGAGTGTTCTGTTCTATTCGACAAAGGCCTACCCTCAAAATGAACTATTTGCCCAAGTCTAACCGGAATGAGTTGTACCAGGGCCTAACTGATATCGAGGAAAGGAAATACCCAATCCCAGGCCCCTCTGGACTTCCTGTGTCACCTAAGAAAAATCTGAGAAGCACCTGTTCAGATCACAGCTCAAGGGCACAGGCCCACCAAAAACTGAAAACTAATCATAAACTTCTGAAATCCTTCTCTTTCCACATCATTAGGGCTTCTGAATAATAACAGAGGATTACAGCTGAAAGACCTGTGAGGCTTCTACCCCTACTTAAGGAATCTCTAGGAAAACCCAAGGATAAGAAGAGAGACAAAAACAAGGACACCAAAGAAAATTTTAGTCTTGGACACCTACAGCTACAGCAAACTGTTAACACAACCTAACTCCTAGCCAGGTAAACATAAACCTTAACGAGAGGCCTACTGATCTTTCACCCAGTACATCATGTGTGGCTTTCAACTTCACACTACAAGGCTGATTATATCAGTTCCTTTACTAGATATACCATCTCTGGCTTTTGACCAAAAAAAAAAAAAAAAAAAAAAAATTACAAGGCATGCTAAAAAGCAAAAAAAAAAAAAAAAAGAAAAGAAAAAAACAAACGAAAACAAAACAAAAACATACCATAATCTGAAGAGATACAGCAGGCATCAGAGCAAGACCCAGATATGACACAAATTTAGAAAAGATCAAACCAGGAATAATTTTAAGTAACTATAATTATTATGCTCAGAGTTCTAAAGGAAAAGGTGGACAACATGCAAGAACAGATAGGAAAGTAAGCAGAGATGTAAACTCCAACAAAGAATCAAAAGGAAATGCTATAAATGAAACTTCTCAAAATCACAAAGCAAAGAGAAAAAAAATGTACAAAGAACTGAACATCGAAAAAATGCAAACCAATTATAAAAGGCGTAACATACATGTAATGGGACTATCAGCAGAAGAAAAAAGGAGGAGAAGAAATATTTGAAATAATAATGACTGAAATTTTTCCAAAATAAATGACAACAACAAACCACAGATCCAGGAAGCTGAGAGAGCACCAAACAGAATAAATAATTTTTGAAAATCAACACCTAGGCATATCATATTTGAACTGCAGAAGAATCAAAGATAAACAGGAAATCCTCAAAAAGCTACAAGAGAAAAAAAGCAAAGCAGTTTAGCCATACAGAAACAAAGATAAGAATTACATCAGATTTCTCTGCAAATACCATGCAAGCAAGAAGGCAGTGGAGTGAAATATTCTAAGTGTTGAAAGAAAAAAACCACAAACCTAGAAAAATCTGGAGCCAGTAAAATTATCCTTCAAAAGTGAAAAAAATTAAGGTTAAATTGGTGGAATGTGTCACAAGACCTGCCCTGCAAAAAAGTTAAGTTCTTCAGAGAGAAGGAAAATAACCTATGTCAGAAACTTGATACACAAAAAAAAGGAATAGTGTTAGAGAAGGAATAAGTGAAAGTAAAATGAAATATTTTCATCTTCTTAATTCACTGAATATATAAATTTTTGCTCAAAATAATGACAATATCCTGGATGATTATAGCTTATAGACAAGTGAAATTAATGGCAGCAATATTAAAAGGGATGGGAGGGAGCAATTGGGAATACTCTGTTATATGATACCTGTACTACTAGTTGAAGCAGCATAGTGTAATTTGAAAATGGACTAAGATTAATTGTAAATGTATATTTTAAAGTCTAAGGCAAACACTAAAAAATTTCTTTTAATGAACTGAGATGCTAAAGGGGGGGGGCACAAAATCATATAAAATGCTCATTTAAAACCTGAGAAAGGAGGGAAAAAAAAAGTGGAAGACAAAAAGAATAAGAAACAAGGTCAACAAATAAAAAAAAGTTCCATATATGGTTCCAAAAAACAACTATATCAATAATCATGTTAAATGGGAATGGTATAAATATACCAACTCAGAGAATTTCAGAGTGGATTGAATTTTTAAAAATATCCAACTATATATATTATATATAGGAACTCCAGACAGATACATTTGAATTAAAAATAAACATATGGAGGAAGATATACCATGCTAATACTAATTAAAAGAAGTCTAATTAAACAATGTCACCCTCGTAAATTTAATAAATTCTTTTAAAAAGATATCTAGAGTAGCTATTTTAATTTCAGACAAAGTAGAAACCAGAGCAAGAAAAATTGTCAGGAATAAAGAGGGGCATTATATAAATGACAAAGGGGTCAATTCTCCAAAACATAATCTTTATTGTGTTTGCACCTAACAGCAGTGCATCAAAATGTGCATCAAACGCTGATGTAACTGCAAGAAAAGGAATGGACAAACCCACTATCAATATCATCTACCAATAATGTATCTAGCATGCAAAAACCAGTAAGGATATAGTTAAACTGAACAGCACGGCACCATCAATCAACTGGATCTAACTGACCTTCATAGAGTACTTCATCAAACAACAGCAGAAAACACATTCTTCTCAAGCTCACATGGAATATTCACCAAGACAGATCACATTCTAGGGCATAACACACACCTTAACAAGCTTTAAGAAAGAAAGAAAAAACAACAAACCAGAAACCACACAAAATATGTTCTTAGACCACATGGATTTGACTAGAAATATGTAACAAAAAACTGGTTAAATTTTTAAATATTTGCTAGGAAATTCCAAAACCCCTGGAGATTAAACAACACACTTCTAAATAATGCATAGGTCAAAGTATTCATCTCATGAGAAATTTAAAATATTCTGAACTAAATGAAAATGAAAATATAATTATCAAAATTTGTGGAAAGTAGCAAATACAATGCCTAGAAGGAATTTATAGCCTTGAATACATAAAAAAAGATCTAAAATCAATAATCTATGCAACCACCTTAGGAAACTAGAGAAAGAAGAGCAATATAAACTTAAAGCAATCAGCAGAAAAGAAATAACAAAAATTAGAGCAGAAATCAATGAAATTGCAAATTGGAAATCAGCAGAGAAAATTAATGAAACCAAAGACTATTTGAAAAGATCAATAAAATTTCATAAACTTATAGCCAGGCTAACCAAAACAAGAAGACAGAAAACAAATAATTACTAATATGAGAAGTGAAAAAACAGCCATCATTACTGATCCCATGGACATTAAAAGGATAACAAAGGAATATTATGAACAGCTTTTTGCCCACAAATCTGATAATCTGGATGAAATAAACCATTTTCTTGACAGACACAATCTACCAAAATTCACACAAGGAGAAAGAAACATATAGGCATATATATTCATATATGTGATATAGACATTTATATATTCCTAGATAGGCATATTTATATATTCATATATACATATATGAAACCAAATCAATAATTAATAACCTTTCAAAAAAGGAAGCACAGGCCCAGATGGTTTCAGTGGCAAACTCTAACAAGCACTTAAATGACACCAATTCTCTATAATCTCTTTCAGGAAGTAAAAGCAGAGGGGACACTTCCTAACTTGTTATATGAGGACAGCATTACTCTAATACCAAAACCAGATAAACACATTACAAGAAAGGGAAACCACAAACTGGTATCTCCCCTGAACACTGATGCATAAATCATCAACAACATTTTAGCAAACTGAATCCAACAATGTATAAAAAGAAGTATACACCACAACTGAATGCAATTTATTCCAGGTAAGCAAGACTGGCTCAATGTTCAAAAATCAATTTATAAGACAAAAAATTACATCCCCATATTGATAGATATGCACTTCACAAGATCCAATACGCGTTCATGATAAAATAAAAAAATCTTAGAAAACAGAACAGAGAGGAACTTTCTCAAGTTGATAAAGAGCATGTACAAAAAAGCCTACAGCTACCGTCACACTTAATGGTGAGAAACTAACACTCAATGGTGAGAAACTAGATGTGTGTCCCCTAAGATGGAGAGCAAGGCAAGGATGTCCCCTCCTCCCCACTCCCATTCAATCACACAGGAACTCCCAGCCATACAGTAAGACAAGACAAGGAGGTAAGAGATACATAGACTGGGAATGAAGAAATAAAACTGTCTTTATTCACAGATAACATGACTGTTGATGTACGAAATCCCCCCAAAAAATCAATTTTTAAAAACTGGACCTAACAGTGATTATAGGAAGGTTGTAGGACACAAGAGCTATATTTAAAAAGTCAATTGCTTTCATAGAGTAACAATGAATAATTGAAATCTGAAATTAAAAACACAATATCACTTACATTAACAAAAATGAGAATTATAATTAATTTAACAAAATATATACATGATATATGAAAAAAACTACAAAACTCCAATGAAAGAAATTAAAGATCTAAATAAATGAAGAGATAGTTCATATCCGTGGAAGGAAGATGCAATATTGTTAAGATGTCAATTCTAAAAATTTCATCTATAGAATCAACACAATCCCAATCGAAATCCCAGCAAGTTATTTTATGGATATTGATGCTAAAGCATATGTGGAAAAACAAAAGGCCCACAGCGGCCAGCACGGTACTGAAAAATAAAAAAGTCAGAAAACTTACATTACCCACTGACTTTGAGACTTACTGCAAAGCTACAGTCATCAAGACTGTGGTGTTAGTGAAAGAGGAACAAATAATCAGTGGAACAGAATAAGAGCTCAGAAAAGATCCACAATAAAGAACAGTCTTTTCAACAAATGGTGCTAGAACTGGAAATCCACATGCAAAAAAAAAAAAAAAAAAAAAAAAAGCTAAACACACACACACACACACACACACCCACCCACCCCCCACCCCCAACCCCCAGCTGGGTGGCTCGAATACAGCATCACCCAGTGCACCTAAAGGTTATGGATTCAATCCCTGGTCAGTGCACATACCTAGGTTACCTAGGTCACGGGTTCAATGGAGGCACCCAATTGATGTTTCTCTTTCTCTCTCTCTCTCTCTCTCTCTCTGTCTCCTGTCCTCTCTCTAAAAAAATCAATAAACACTCCTGACCAATGTCAACTAAGTTGGTTGATCACCCTCCCACAAAGCAAAAGGTTGCCAGTTCAATTCCCAGTCAGGGCACATGCATGGGTTGTGGGTTCTGTCCCCAGTCTGGCGCGATCCAAGAGGCAACTGATGAATGTTTCTCTCCTCTTTCTCCCTCCCTTACCCCTCACCTCTAAAAATACGTAATCTTTTTTAAAAAAATCAATAAACATACCCTAGAGTGAGGATAAAAAAAAAAAAACCCTCTCTCAGACACGTCCTTGTTCCCCGACAGACACACACAGACACCCGTCCCCACCACTTTCTTTGTCTTTAGCTCTCCTGGCGGCTGCCAAATGACCTTCCCTCTGCCCCACCCAGCACCTTTCACACCCAACCACTGCTGCTGAGCCAGGTCAAAACCTTCAGAGCCCATGGCGACTGTCACATCAATTTCAGGCCTTTCCTCAGTCCCATTTCCACTCCAATTTATTTCTCTCCTATTGCCCACATAAATTGCCTCCTGGAGGAACTGCATCCATCTGTCGGGTCCTGATTTCTCACTGGCACTGTGCACATAGTAGGCCCTCAGTCAACACTTCCTAAATGATAAGCTTTTAAATTGTGTACATGTCACATGTCTATGGAGTTTGTACATAAATACATCAAATACCAAGACCGAGAGCAATTGTCTCTGGGAGGGAAGGTTACGGGCTGTTTTGATTTTTTACTCCTTTTTTGCTCACCTGAGCTACCTAACTGTTCAATAGTGAACATGTACTACATTGGATAATAAAAATAATAATAGAAGCAAAAAAAAAAAAAAGAGGCAAAAAAAATCACAACATAAGAAAGGCCAGCTTTATACAAAGGAAACATGAGACGTGATGATTCACTTTATAGAAGGCATTTCTTGCTTTGTAAAAAGCTTTGTCATAAAAATATTTTATGCAGGGAGTAGTCCAAAAACAAGGATTCGCGTTGTGGGAAACTTTCAGGACGGTGTGAAATTCAGAAAGTCTTGCTTCCCTCAAGGAAAACAAAGAGCTGCTCCTCTTCTCTCCTTCCAACCATGTGCTGTTTCTTTCTCTTCTCTCCTCGAGGGACGTCACAGCATGTTCCCAATTCTGTCAGTTCTGAGCACGAGACTCCTGACCCCCTCAGCCTCTGGGGTTTCTCCTTCAGAAGCAGGTGTTTTGTGACTCCGGAAAAACAGATTGGATTCTTGGCTGCTATAACCAGGAAGGAGCCTTTAATGGGCTGGATGGGGACAGGAACACCCTGAGCCACACAGGCGAAAGCAAGGAGCAATTCTCTGGATCTCTAGCCTCAGAGCAGAATCTAGGTGCACAACACTGACCCAATTTGACAGATGAGGAAACAGATCAGAGGGGGAGGTAATTTACCCACAGTCAGCCAGTTATTGAGTGGAAGATACAAGACTCAGGACCCCAACCTTGGTCTGACAGATGCTAAAGCTTCATGATAAATGAAGCTTTACATTCAAGTAATTTTTAAAAATGGCAAAGAAATTGAGTGCCTGATCTGTGCCAGGTTCTGAGCCAGGACCACCAAGGGAGAGCCACCGTGTCTGCCCCAGTGGAGTCTGCATGCTAACAAGGGAAACCCATCACACTAGTCCCAAGAACCTCGCAACTCCTCATGGGATCACACTGACTTGCGCCCAGGAAACAGTCTACCTGCGGAGAGCTCTCCCCCTCAGCCAGGTGGAATGCAAACATACGGCGAGGCAAACCTACCGCTACCCCCGTGGCACTCTGCGGAGACCCCTCTGGTAAACCCCATTATATGATCACCAACTGTCGTCACTGTGGCTCCTCCCACGTGCCCGGCACCATGCTTGGCACTTCACACCCATTATCGGACTGGAACAGCCAATGACCACCCTATGATGTGAGCTCACAGATCCCCACTTTATAAGCAAGTAGATTGAGATTCTGAAATAAGTGAAAAATCAAAATCTACTATAGTACCTCTCCCAGTACTACAGAGAACTGCGTCTGGCAGGAGCTGTACCAGGCAGGGATCCCGCCCATCCCCCTCCCGTTCCCCCCCCTCCCCAAAAGCTGGGAGGCCTCTTGGCCTCTCCTGAGGCAAAATTCTCAGAGGCCATGGAGGTGACATCTGCATCCTCATGGCCCCTGGCTGAGCCAGGTCTGTCAGGAACCTGGGATACAAAGGCCTAAAGGAGGAGGACCCAGGGGTACCTGGAAGCTCTTCCAACATAAAGTCTTTACTCTGGACCCATGGCTGCACAGGCCCTGGTGCCCAGCCAGAGCTCCACCTGCTCTCCAACTCCAAGCAGGTGCCAGGCTTCTGCCCAGTCTAGATGGGAAGGGACCCTGGCCGCAGGTCCTCAGCATCCTTGCCTGCTCAGACTGCCGCAAGGTCGGGGAGGGCGCTGGGATGATGGGAAGGCTTTGGCCCAGCTCTGCCACGGAGTGACTGAAACACTGGGCCGTGACCTCCCTGCGGCGAAGTCAGGCCCGTGGGCTCCACTGTGGCCCTGCTACCCGCTAGCAGAGTAACTTCCGAGCCTCAATTTCCTCATCAGTTAAATGGAGATGGTGACGGCATCTCCATCCCAGAGCTGTCCTGAGAATGAAATAGACATAGTGTGCAGACAAGGGTGGTCCTACAGAAGCCTGGGTTTCCACCATTACAGCACATACATACGGGGTGGGCAAAAGCAGGTCTACAGTTGTGAGTGTGGGAAACAGAGTGTGTTCTCGTATGATTATTTGCTAATTATTGCATTATTTTCCAAAGACACAACCGTAAACCTACTTTTGCCCCACCCTATACTGCACTGCCTATTTCAGTCTTGAACCCCACAGGGCAGGGGGTTCTGCTGTCTCCTTCACCCCAGGGCCTAGAACAATGCCTGGGGTACTGAAGGTACTCAACAAACCCTTCTCAGATAATGAGTAAATGACCAAAAAGAATGCTACAATGGGCCCTTTTCCTGCCCTAGGCCACCTTAGGCAGGTAGATATGCTAAGTGCTAAACTGGACGCTTACCAGGTTGGGCAAGTGCTTAGCTACACCCTCGGGCTGAGCAAACAGACCCCCAGCATCCCTAACCAAAGACCACAGAAGGCTTGTTGTCCTTGACAGGTGGTCTTCCAACATCTTTTGGAATCTCTCTGTCCTTGCCCCAGTAAGAACACCAGAGTAAGTGCTCAATAAATACAGGTTCCAGGCAAGCTCACAGTGCCTTTCCCTCCCAGGCGACCTGCTCCAAGCACCTACAGTTATCCCTCTTGCTCCTTCCACATCCCCCTCAACTGCATTAAACCTAGGCTGCTGCCGCCAACCCAGGAAAGCCACCAGGGTTGGCAGCTGGTGCTCAGGTATCCCCTGCAGCTCCACCCAGGCGCTGTGACATTTTTTTGAGCGTTCCTGATTCCCAGACTTCTCAGCATGATGGAGAGGCAGTTACTTCCCTCTTTCTGGGTCTGTTTCTCCACTGGGATGACCGTCCTTGCCTGGCCAGCTTCCCAGGACCGCCACGCAGAATCAGTGGGCGCGCAGATGTCCAGGCACTCTGCACACCTGACCTTCTGAATCAAGGTGGCATCAGTGCCCGCAACTCGTCCCGGAGAAGGTTCTCCCTTGCAAAGGGGCCGGCACTGTTCTCTAAGGACACCAGCAGCGGCGGCTCTGAGCCAGCCCGGCCTCTCTGGCCTACGAAAAGGCTCCCACTCTCCAAGTCTGCTCCTGGCATTAAGGGTCTGCCAAAATGGACGACAAGAAAGCCCAGCAGCCAGTTTTCCTGTTCAGAGGCATGCACACACACAATCAACTCATAAATAAAAACCTGATTATACAGCCTTTTCCAAAGCCAACGCGACTGAGTTTTAATCTTTTATAAAGAAAAACTCATAAAATATTCAGGCGAGGCCCATGCATCTCTGGAGGCCAGGAGCGGCTCTCGGCAGCCCCCAGCCACACGCACCAAAGTGGCCCCAGGACCCATGCCATCCACCACGGGAGCATCTTGCCCTGTGGCTGGTGTTTAACCGAGTCCCTAGGTGTGAGCAGGTCTAGGCTCTGCCAGCCACAGCTGACTCTCCAGCCAGCCTGCTCCCCTTGGCTGCCCTCCGTGCTCTTGGCTCTTTCTGCTTTACAAGATTGGGGATGCCCTGAGTTGCTTTTTAGACTGAACAGTGCTGAGAACAGGCTGAAAGGGCCAGAACGAGACTGGTAAGCCCCTACCCTAAGGCTCAAGGAGAGAAAACAGGGGAAAAGACCCCCGCTTCCAACGCTCGAATTCAGGCTCGCCAGGAGGGGGCTGCAGCCTCAGTAACCGGACCTACTCAATCTTCCTTTCTAGGATTCATTCTGTCTCTCGTTCATGCAGAAATTATCTGCTGTGACCCTACCATGTGCCAGATGCTGTGAGTGCAAGGGATACAACAATGAGAGCTACAGACAAAAACACTTGTCCTCCTTTGCGGAGCCAGGGTTGATTTCTGAACTGAAGCAGGGACAGTACAAGACAAGCCTGGGATATCTTGGAGAGTGTAAGAGAGTCATCAAAGATGATGGGACTTGTCCTAAGGGCAGAGGACCCTGCACAAAGGGGAGGCCCCTGGCCAAGTCTGGAATAATCTGAGCAAAAAAATAATGATAGTAATGCATTAAAATCCATAAAAGAAGTCTACACTGTTACAAATAAGTGAATAAATAAATAAATAAATGAGAAAGTAGAGCTCTTTTTACATGAGAATTCAAATTAACAAATGTAGAAGGAATGATGGAGATAGGAAACCCCTATTTGAAAACACCACAGTCATAGCTATTGCAAGCAAGAATGATCAATGGGTGAGAAAATTAGTAGACAAAACAGTACGACTAGGAAAAAAAGTATCATCACAGTCACAAAGCACCTCCCACAAAATACATATTAACATGAAGGGTAACAGAGTAGCTTTACAGAGAACTCGATAGATACCACCCTAATCACTATCACATCATCAGTGATAAATCTAAGCAATACCCTGTACCTCCTGCTGTGAGGCACTGAGAAGGGGTCGGCTTCACTCTGGGGTCCTAAGTGCTAGACCAGCACAGCCTAACCAGTGATCCAGCTAACACCCAACAAACCCCCAAGGGGTATTCTACAAAATAACTAGTCGGGACTCTTCAAAGGGGTCAAGATCATGGAATTCAAAGAAAGGCCAAGGATCTGTCCCAGACTCGTGGAGACGAAGGAGACATGACAACCAAATGCAATATGGGCTCCTGGACCAAAAAAGGCTGTTAGTGGGACCACTGGAGAAATCTGAATAAGGCCTGAGGATTAGTTCATATTAATGCATTATTATTCATTTCCTGCATTAATGTTAACTTCCTAATATAATTTGAGCATTATACTACGATCATATAAGGTGCTAATGTATGTGAGGAAGCTAGATGAAAGGTATATGGAAACTCTCTGTATTATTTTTGCCAATTTTTGTAAGTCTGAAATTCTTTCAAAATGAAAAGTTGGAGCAGAGAAACTCTTCTCTGGTCGGGCACCAGATGAAGACGCCAGCTCGCATTAATGGACCGCATTGTATGAAAGACACACATCCTGCAACACAACCGTCACAGTCAGCTGGGCGAGGTGCTCTCATTCTGAGAGGAACCGTGAGAACAGCAGCTCTCACCTCCTGGTCATCTACTCGGGGGAACCTGCCACCTGCACGCGTTGCATGCATATCCTCATGATTACATGCATACCCAGTACGATATCATGATACCCATTCATCAAACCATGCCTCTGCTTCCAAATTTTCCCGGGAGCCTTGGTGGGGTAGCTCAGTTGGTTAAAGCATCACCTTGATATACCAAGGTTGCGGGTTCGATCCCTGGTCAGGGCACATACAAGAATCAACCAGTGAATGCGTAAGTATGTGGAAAAACAAATTGATGTTTCTATTTCTCTCTCCTTCTCTCTCTCTCGCTTCTTCCCACCCCTTCCCCTCTGTCTCTAAAATCAATACATTAAAAAAATAAATAAAACTTTCCCAGGGAACAGTTTTCAGACTAGACTGGTATATTTCACACCCACAACTAAACAACACAGAACATTTCCTAACTTTAGGAGTACAGCAAACTGAATTCTGTGTTAAGCCTTTTTCCTATCAATTTTTGGCTGGGACCTGTTACCTCCAATCTGTAACTGAGCTCCTCATTGGTACCACGAAGGGATAAACAGCAAACTAAGTCTAGCAGAGAGACGCAGAATTGCCGAGTCCTGCCCACGTGGTCAGCTGCTTGGTTTTCTAGGCCTGGCTCAGCCTGGGATTTTTTATTACAGTCATATAACATGGTCATATTTTCTGCTAGTAAAATTGTCCCTCAGTCATACAATGGAACCAAATTGATCAATATTTCACAGTGCTGTTACAAAAAAAGCTTTCTGGTGTCCCCATGCTTCCCCTCAAAGCTACAATACACAGACACACACATACGTAACAAGCCCATCTTCATCGGTAAAAGGGAATATCTCCTCATAATACTGCCATAAAGAAAAACGTGGTAAATACTAAGTACCTTCATTCACTCACTCAGCAAAGAGTGAATATGCATCTACTATATCAGGCCTGCGCTGGGAGCTGAAGACAGTGATGAACAGATAGACACAGACTGTGTCCTCATGTGGTTTCAGATCTGCTCCTACTCATTTCCCTGGGTAGCAAAATTCTTCAGGGTCCTTGACAAGGGCTCGTAGTATCTGTCTGTTTGCCTGTCCATCTATCCAGCTACCCCTCCTTCCCTTCTTCCTCCTCACCCTCCATGCCCCCTCCATCCCGCCACTCCCCAGATACTCTCACTACTCCCCAAACACTGTTTGTAAAGTAGACCACTTTACATCCTCCCTCAGAAGATATTTTTAAGCATCTCGAAATACCATTTGCATATAAAGCGTCCCCCAATTATAACCTGCCTCTTCACTGAAGCCTAAGATGACCTCCCCTTCCCTCTCTGCATTTCTCAATATTAATCACACCACAAGGTCACACATCCCCTCCAGCAGGTGTCCCTGACGCCCCCCTCCCTGAGGCCTCTCTCTTCCCACAGTAGCGCAGCAGCCCTAAAGCTAAAAAAGGAGCCAACAGCCCGAGACTTCTCAGGAGCTCACCTCACCCTTCACCTTGTCTCTCTGAAAATGGCCAGTCAAGAGCAAGGACCATGTCCACGGTTTCAGAATCCCTGTCCAGCTTAGGACAGGCAGGACAGAAGCTCTGGGTGACACATTGCTGGGGGCTGAAAAGCCGCTCCAATGCCCTGCACAATGGCCACGGCAGTGGGTGACAAGCTCCGGGAGGCAGGGAGGCAGTTATTCTCAACACCAGTTCCAGCTCCTTGCACAGAGCCTGATGCATAGTAGGTGCTCAACAAATAATGGTTCCCTGTTGAAGTTGTTTATCTGCAAAAGTTTTGCTGAACAAGACAGAGAAACTCCTCCACGGTTAATGGAGAAGAAATGAGCAATTATACGCTGTGCTCTTAAGCACTGGGGAAATTATTCTTAGAAAGGCAGGGCTGTGAATTGGAATGGGTCAGGGGCCTTGCAGGTACCTCCCACAGCAAACCAGGCTGGGGTCCAGAGCTGGAAGGATAAGGAGACCCGTGCCACCCATTCCTGCTGACTGCTGCCGGTGGGAGCGCACGTCCAACCCTACCCAGGCGTCCAGGTGGTCAAACCAAGTGGCAATGTGAATTTTTAAAGATAGGCAACTAAGTCGGCTAGTGTGGCTGGCCAGAGCTTCATCAATTTCTGGTTTAACCGCCATGCAAACACTGCTCCCCTCCTCCACCCCCCCCCCACCTTGTTTACACCAGTTTTTAACAGAAAAGGTGTTTTATAATTAGCACAGTGTTTATATTCCAATGAGAGCTTTCAGAAGGCTTAAAAATAGATTGAGTCCTTACACACTTTAGAGTTCTCCCCCTGAAGATCTTGTTTACACTAGCATTTTCCTTGGCAACCTTCTTTTGTAAAGGTCAGCGGCAGTTCACAAATTCTTAAACTGGCAGCTCTGACTTACTGGGGTTTTGTAGTACACATTTAGGCAACTTCCAACCCCCACTGTATGGGCAATCGCCTGCAAAGGGAACCCCAGGCAGAATATTCCAGAACTTGAGGGCCTGGCAACGGAAGGGTTCTGGGACCCTAGAACACACATGGTCTCTGGTTTAAGAAAACTCAACTTAGGGGAATTTAGACTCCACCTTGCAAAATGCTGGTTGACCCCATTTACTGAATGGATGTTCTCGGGACAAAAAGAACCAAAGAAACAACCACCTAAAAAAGCAGCTCTCTCTTAGGGTAAAATGTAAGAGTTTAAGTTTATTCACCTTAGCCAGCAGGTCATTAAACAAAAGGTGTGCTTAGAGAGCGAAAGAGTGGCTGGGCTGGGGGAAGCTGAGTAAACAGAGTTAATATCCTTTCTTTTTTAAATAAATTCTCACTGGAGAATATGTTTATTGATTTTAGAGAGAGAAGAGAGATGGGGGAGCGAGGGGGAAGAGAGACAGAGAGAGAAACATCAATGTGAGAGAGAGGCATCGATAGGCTGCCTCCCCTACGTGCCCCTACCAGCCACAGAACCCGCAAACTTCTAGTGTATAGGATGGCATTCCAATCAACTGAGCCACCCAACCAGGGCAATCTCATTTCATTACGGCAGGACTTCTCAGAGCCTTTAAAGGTCCAATGGCAGAGCACGCTCCATTCACAGGTTTATCTAGTCCTAAACACTTGCTCCCCTTCGTCTCTCCCTACGGACCACAATCAGCGCATACTGCCTGTCGGCAACTTTCAGAGATGAGGGGACAAGCTTACACTTCTAGAACTGGGAGAGGAATGGACTTGCTTAAGAATAGACTCAGAGCTGATTAGTTAAAGACTGAGGCCACCCTCGAACCCAGACCACAGCCACCCTCCCTCAGCACCAGCAGTGCCTGGCCTACTGTTTGGCTGAACAAGATGTGATCTGACAGAAGACACGATAGTAATTCCAGTGTCCCAGCACCAGGGAGCAGTTCCTGAAATCCCACACTGCCCTTAGCACAAGTTGCTCTAAACGTAGGAACCAGCAGCCAGGCCCACCGTTGCCCGAGCTTGGTTCTATGAGGCCTATCTCAGCAATCAGCCAGCCATTGCATGTACTGAATATGTCCAAGGACAGGGATGTTACCTCCTCTTTCAGGTTCCTCCTGTCTGGATACTGGCTAGAGAAAAAGAACACTTCTGCTGTTGTGTTTTTCCCCCGTGACTGCAATAGTGCATGTTGCAGGGTTTGGCTGGGAGGCGCAGCTTTAAATACATCTGCAGAAGAAAGCAGCCAGCCATGGGGACTTTGAGGTGTGGCAGCCTGGATCCAAATTTCAATTCTACCACTTACTTGGTCATGGGTAGGCTGCTTTGACCCTGGGAGCCTTGGCGTCTTCATCCCTAAAAGTGGAAGAGGATATACCCCTCCCAGCGTGGAAGAGGCGCCGAATGAGAAGCTGCAAGCAGCCCCTACCTCAGCACGGCGGCGGCGTCAGGTGAACCGCACAGGTGTTAGGTGCAAGCCACCCTACTCACGCCCCTCTCCCCAGAGCCAGCACCTCCCTTTGGGTCGGCTGTCCTTACATCCGCCCTAGAAACTGACCAGATGAACTTGATGTGGAGGAAGGGCAAAAACTGCGCCGCACATCTCCAGTGACAGCCACCTGCGACCAGAGGGGACCGGAAAATCCTAACAACTCGGGCGCCGAAGGGGTGGGTGAGTGCCCCAGAGCCAGTCCGTGACTACGCTGTGCAGATGAGAAGACCGAGGCCCGAGAGGGGCGGGATCTGCCTGAGCACACGCAGCAGGCTGGTGGGGCAGCCTCCGGCGCCCCTCCTTCAGCACGCCCCGCTACGGGGGAGGAACCCTAGCAAGGTGAGGCGGCATCCCCAAACCCTCATCACGTTCCACCGATTTTTAATAGACTTTAACAATTTACTGACACCAGTGGAGCTTATACAGTAGTTTAATTGAATTAATTAGCAGTCGTGACTTACTCCTGAGCTCCCCCTTTGGCTCCGGGGAGGCTGTGCCAGCCGCCTGTTTAACCCCTTGTGTCCTAGAAAGGCTGTCACTCACTCTCATTTAAGAGAACTCATCAGGGTCTTCACCAGTTTCTTTGCTAAACGAGCTCTTGCTCTGGCCCTGCCTGTACCCCAGTGCTGAGCATGTGCCTGCACCCGACATTGGCCTGCCCTGAGTGGCTGACATCCCATCCCGACAGCACTTTGAGGGAGGGGATCCCCTTGTGTGAATGAATGCTCCCTTCTCCTGCAGGTTCCCCAGGTGAAAGGGACAGCAAGGGCAGGAGGTCAGTGTCCTGGCCTGGACTCTCCCTGGACTGGGAAACAGCCGCCCATCCCCCACTGTCTCATCTCCACAGCCTCCAAGGAGAGGACGGGCGATGCCAATCAAGGTGGTCCCCGAACCTGCAGCATCAGCACCCCGTGGGAGGCTGCAGAGTCTGGAGCATCACCCTCTCCCACTGAATCGGAACCTCTGGGGCGAGGCCCCAAGAGCTGTTTTCACAAGCCCTCTAGAGATGGTACGTACACACACTCAAGTTAGAGAAGGGGTCTGGGTGATCACTAATATTCCCTCTAGATGAAAAGTCTGGGAAACAATCCAAACATGCCAATTCACTCGTGAGATATTCTGCAGTGTTACACATAATAGGGAAAACCGGAAGCAGCAAAACATTCCCCGAACAGGGTACTGCTGGGTAAACGAGGGTGCAGTCACTTCATGGAACACCATATGGCCAAAACCACAGGGTTTACGACAAAACTGTCATAACTGTATAGCACTGACCTTTTTTTTTTAAAGCAGGAGAAAAAAAAATGTATCTATTGCACCTATTGGTTAAATAAGAAGAAGAAGAACAATGAGAAGGAGGAACAGGAGGGGAAAAAAAGAATCAAAATGTCAAAGGTGTAAGCATCTGGTAGGGATGTATAGGTGGTTTCCTTTCTTCCTCAGCCTTTTCTGTTTTCCGACTTTTTCTACAAAGAGCATGTGCTACTTTTTATAATGAAGGAAAACAAACTTTGTTTTAAACAAATATTCGGTGAGAAGATAACACTTAGAAAGCAGAACCTTCTACACTAACTTGGAATTCTCTCAGCATTTGGGCTTAACCCTCAGTTGCTGGTCCTGCGCACAGTAGGTGTGAAGGGAAAGAGAAGGATGGGTGGAGGGAGGTGGTTTCAGACAAACCACTCTAGCAAACCGACTTCTCCCTTGGCATTTCGTTAGATGAGTTATTTAAGTAAAAAACGTAATGGTGAGCCCTGTCTGGTATAGCTCAGTGGATTGAGTGCCAGCCTGCAAGCCAAAGGGTCGCTGGTTCGATTCCCAGTCAGGGCTCCTGCCTGGGTTGCAGGCCACGTCCCCAGTGGGGGTTGCATGAGAGGCAACCACACATTGATGCTTCTCTCCCTCTTTCTCCCTCCCTCCCCCCCTCTAAAAATAAATAAATAAAATGTTTAAAAAAAAAAAAAACGTACTGGTGAGAAACAAAACAACCCTGAAAAGACAGACCCAAGAGAACTCAGCCGGTGCCAGGCAGATGTCCTGAACAGCCCCTCACACACTCACGATTTCTTCCGGACACACCAGGCTGGCAGACACGCTCATTAAGCCAGCAATAAGTCAATGTTTCCAGGAACTTCTAAGCCCCTGAAGCTGGTGCTCAGTGACAAGTTCGCCCCAGCGGGTGCAAGGTAAGCGGACACGCAGGAATCAATAATTACAACGTGGAGAGCAGGAACCAGGTGAGCAAACATCAGGCATGGATTAGCTGCTGGACTGGAGGGCAGGATGGGGGCTCACCCACACCCCGCTCTCTGGGCTTGCTGGGGGCCATAACACCAGTGGCCCCAGCAGGAGGGAGCAACATGCACCAGGTGCAGAGCTGGGTCTCGGAGGGCCATCTAGTACGGCTGGGTCAAGGACGGGGCGTGGGGTAGAGGGGGTGAAGGTTGTCACAAAAATATTTTGGACCATGAGTACTGAGGGCAGGGTATGGGGCGGGAGCATCCCTCCCCCAAGTACCAGAGGCCTGGGAGAGGCTGGGCAGGACGGGAAAAGGGAAGGACCATCCGCACGCGTCTACGCACGCGTCTACGGCTCATCCCAGAGAGCCCCGGGGAGGAAAGCACGCCGACCTCCTGGTTCCCCCTCCCCCAACCTGCACACAGCACCAGGAGGGCACTGGATAGCTGCCCACGGGGCTCTGGAATGGCCAAATTTTCCTAAATCTCAAGAAAAGTCAATCAGCAGCAGAGTCAGGGACAGAGTGGAGCGATCATCCCAAGCCACCTGACCTTCCTTGTTCCCAAATTTTGTTGTCAAAAACCCATGACAGTGTCCCACCCGGGCTCAGGGGGACAGGGACACAGACCTCCAAGGAAGAGCCAACAAGCTCTCTGCATCCCAGAATTACCATGGCTGTGGGTACCAGTTTCTCAGGACAAGCCTCAATCTCTCCTTGCATCACATGACAGTGACGCGTGAGAGGACCATCGTGTCCAAGCTGCTCCTTTCCCAAACGGGCACCTCGGGCTCAGAGACGGAGAGGTCCTTGCTGGGGTCACACGGCAGCGGAGGGGCAGAGCTGTGCCTACAACCCCAGACTCCTGACTCCTATCCCAGCCCAGGAGTAGCTTGGGCACTAAAGGATTCCCTGGCATAGAGGATAAGTGGCGAACGACACAGGGGCTTGCTGGGTGCCACAAAGTCCTACAGAGCTGGACAAGAAAGAACTCAAACACAATAATAGGGCCTTGTCCCTAGAGGGGTTCAGGCACGAGCTGGACAGATGATCAGGTGGCAGGAATGATGCTTAAGAGACGGAAGACGACAACCTGGGTTTGGCGGGGCAGGGCCGGGGGGGGTGGTGGCCAGGGCAGGGGGGTGGGCAGAGAATGACTTGACATTTCGTCCTTGTTGTGATACGTCATGATCCTTTCCCAGTGCCACAGGCTGAGAGGCAGTGCCTGCTAAGGCACAGATGATGAGTCCCTGCAATGGTCTTCACACCGGGGTCCCCTCCTTGGCCTGCTTCCAGAGTCACCCAGGGGACGGCAGGGCAGGTGAGGACCTGTGTCCTCGGGCGACTTTCCCAGCACCTGGGGCCCACAAAAATGCTTTAATTTCTTTTAAAATCAGAATAAAGAAGCTGAACTTTTAGGTCAGAGAAAATGTTTAATATATAATGTTAATATACTCATCTTTATACCAATGCAGTCATAAAATACACTTCACATTTTTATGGAGGAAGGAGCCCACAAAAGCAAAAGTGCTTAGGGCCCATGGAAGTCGTAATGTTGACCTCCCTCCCCAATTTTAAAAATCGTTTGTATGTAATACACTGGGCTCCCATGTTAAGACTTCATTTGCTAAAGGGTTCTTCGGCTAAAACAATTTTCGAAATCTCATACTGAGTAAAAATAATGTTTTTCTCTACAGTTTTAGGGTCTCAACTCATGAACAAATGAAATATGATGCCATATGAGTCACTGAGCTTTTACGAGCCAAACTCCACTCCTGTGACACAGCTGTGCCTGCCAGGTCTCATGAGCCATCCTGATGTGTGACTGGCTTTGGGGGTCAGCGTGTCTTCCTAAGCAGTGTAGACACATTCTACGTTACCCTTCCTTCTCATGTTATTTCCAGTATATGCCTTGGACACAGAAAGCACTAGATGGAGAAAATAATGCTGATCTTCAGAAAGGGACCCTGCTTGGGGAACCTGTCAAAAGCTCGGGTTCTCAACCTCACCCACCCCACCCCACCCCACCCCCCAGGATCCAGACACAGCAGGTCTGAGGATGGGGTTGGCATCTGCTGGCTGCTCTAGTGCAGGAGGCCCTAGATCCCCCTCAGAAGAAGCATGTGCTAATGATGAAAGAGAGAGTTTAGGGGCATCCCCAGCCTTCTGGGCTCTTGTTTCCTGGTGCCAACTGGGGAGTGAGACTGGGCCCTACCGGGTCTCTTGTTCAGTAGCCTCAGAAGTGTAATGGGCACAGCACAGTGGGTTCTCTCTCACCATGCAACACACACACACACACATGCACGCAGGCACGCACGCACACTCACATCCCTTTGCTCTCCCCAGGAGTGGTTCACCTCCACCCTGGGGCTGCGGAACTTGGGCTCCAGTGCTGACATCTCCCCGAATCTGCTCCATGTCAATGTGGTCCAGTTCTAGGCCAGACTCGGTTCTGCCAAGAGGGAGCAAAAGCCAGGCAGCCCCACCTGCCCCAGGTGGTGAGAAAGATGAGCTAATGGCCAGAACCTGGGAAGGGCAGATGCCACTGTCAAACCAAGGTCAGCTGAGGCAAGCCACTCAGGGGAGCAGGCACCAAACAGGCCTGTGAGAACCACGAACAACGGAGCTCCAAGGGCTAGAGTGGCGAGGCTTGCTGTCAGAAGAAGGGGGCGGGGGTGTCCTGGACATGGTTTTGTTTCTACCCACTCAGAATCCCTTCTTTCAAAACAGGCTATCTCATCCTTCCTAGAACCCACAATCTAAGTGGTTTCAATGGACCATCTCTAGCCCCCAACTCCAGGGGGAGAATCAAATGACCCACATCCACCCAATCAGAACAGCACACCCTCCCGGCACTGTGGTTGGCTCAGGGGTGGGCCTGTGACCCAAGCTGGACCAATGGGAGCCTTCCTCGGGACTTAGGTTGAAACTGTTGGGAAAAAGGTGCTCTCTTTCCACTGGCACTACTCTACTGTGGGGAGAAATAAGCCTAGTTATGCCACAGCCACTTCTGCCACCACCTGGGGAGGACCTGCCTGACAAGTAAGTCAACACGAAGAAATAAGAGCTGAGAGATGGATAGCAACACATTTCTGATAACATGATCTAAGTATCTACTTTTCTGTAGGTGTGCCGATAAGTGTCCCTGTTAGTTTAAGCAAGTTTGAGGTGAAGTTTCTGTCGCTTGCAGCTGAAGGCGTCTTGACTAAAATGAATGGCCTGTTGAATGCCCTGGCAGACTTGGTTTCAAGGCAGAAAGAATCCTCGCTGTGACATTGCGCGAGCCACGCCACCTCTTCATTTCATCCCGAGCTCCCAGGGTTGTGGAAGAGAATTAAATTGTATCACAATGACTACATGAAGCACCTGGGACATTACTTAGAATCTGTAGGTGCTCTATAGATGTCAGGAAAGAACGTAGCAGCCTTTAGGAAGACCCCCTGCCAGGAACCCTCACTTGCTAAGGAAATAATAGTCCTACAATGCCCAGACTGAGCCTAGCTGGGCAGAGCAAAATTGCTGTCACAGACCCAAATCAAAGGAGCAACCACCAGGGGAAGCCCTTTCTTAAGAACCATAACCCTTGGAATGTTCCCAGCACTTTGCAGAGCTCAAAGCATCATGTCATCGTGTGACTCCCCAAAACCCTTGCTGTTGGAATGGGACTCTCAAAAGTATAAAGTGGCACGGCCTTTACCAGGGCCCATTTGGTAGTGTCATTAAAACGGAGGGCTTCCGACCCCGTGATGCCCCTTCCAGGACGCTATCCTCCCAAAGTGTTCTCACAAATGCAAAGGCACTCTGATAGAAGTGCTGGGCGCTCCTGCCCGGGAGAGAATAACAGAGACCAGATTTACTACCTACTTTAAACAACTAAGAAATTGGATAGATTATGTGAAATAATAATTTCTAGACACTGGCCAGCGGGCAGACAGGACAGTAATCCCTGAGAAGAAAAGCCAACAGGTGGGTCCTAGGACCGCCTGGCGGACCTCCAAGCTGCAGCGCAGAGAGGGGGACCCTGAGAAGAGTTCAGGGGTCACCCTGAGTTGAGGAGACAGAGGTAAGAATTATGGAGGAAAAGGAAGCGAGGATATGCAGGTTAGAGAATCAGAGCAAAGAGAGGTGCCGAGAGGACGAGCTCGGATCCTTCAGCTGCTTTAGCGCTGATCCTCATACGCACGCACATTAGGAAACTCCCTGAGCCAGGAAGGAGAACCACCAGAAGGAACCTGGCAGGACGCTGCTCCGAGCTCACGCAGGGCTAAGAGTAGCTCACATCCCCAACAGCCAAGGTGGAGAAAGCTGGTAACACAAAGGGCATCAGACTGAGCACTCAGAAAGAGATGCCCTCGAGAGTGGAGAAAAACCATCTCTAGACAAGGTTCCAGAATATCGTTTCTATAAAGGGCTAGACACGTCAGTATTCTAGGTTTTGTGGGCCACTGTGGATTAAAAGCAGCCATCGACAATACATAAATGAATAAACATAGCTGTGTATCAATAAAATTGTATTTATAAAAACAGGTGGCAGGCCAGACTTTGCCCGTGGGCCATGGTGTGCCAAACCCTGCTCTATTCTAAAGACTGCTCTCGTCATCCACAACAGTTTAACTGCTGTGGTAGGCAGATTAATGTGCTCCCACCAAAGAAGTCTGCATCCTAATCCCAGACTGTGACTACGTTAGGGTACAGGCACATGGAATTAAGTTTGCTAATCAGATGACCTTGAGATGGGGAGATTACCCTGGATTACCTGAGTAGGCCCCATGCCAAGGTCCTTCTAAGTAGAAGAAGGAAGCAGAAGAGAAAGAGACCCAGAGAGATGGGAGCAAGGTTCTGCCTGACCTTGCTGTCTTTCAAGATCAAGAAATGGAGCCACAGGCAAGGCAAAGAAGGCAAGAAGCCTCTAGAAGCTGGAAAATGAAACAGATTCTCCCCTAGCGCTTCTTGGAGGAACACAGCTCTGCCAACACCTTGATTTTAGCCCAGGGAGATCTATCTGGGACTTCCGATTTCCAGAACTGTAAGAAAATAAATTCACGTGGTTTTCAGCCAATAAGTTTGTAGTAATTTGCTACAGCAGCAACAAAAAACTAATACAACAGCAATAACATAACAAAGCACAAAAATATTTAAAGGAGTATTAAAACATCCAGTACTGAATAATGTAAAACTGTCAATCTCTGCCATAAAAAAGGACTATGCGTTTAAGAGGCAGAAAGACAAATTAATAGGAAGAGACCCAGAAATGATATAGATGATAGACTTTAAAAACATAAAATAGCTATCATTAACATACTCCATAAATTTAAAAATGTAGGGGAAAACATGAGCAAGCTAGAGAAGACACAGGAGATGTAAAAAGGGACAAATCAAACTTCCAGAGATAAAAAATACAATGCCTGGGATGTAGAACAGATTAGATACTAAAGAAGAAAAGACTGATGAACTTGAAGACATAGTAACAGAAATTCTTAGCAATGAAACAAAGAGGAAAAAAGATGAACAAAGGTTAACAGGGCATGGATCAGCTCAAAAGGTCTAATATAGATGTCATCAGAGTTCAAGAAAAAAGGAGTGGGAATAAGGAGAGGAAAGATGTTTTTTAAAAAATAATGGCCTGAAGTTTCAAATTTGGTGCAGACTATACAGGGGTGGGCAAACACGAAGCACAGAGTTTATTATTATTTATTCCAGCATGATACATTTTTACATACGAACAACTGTAAACCTACTGTTGCCTACCCCTGTATACCCAGAAGCTGAACGAATGACAAGCTAAAGAAAACTACTCTCAGGCCTATCACAATCAAATTAGTTAAAAGCAGAAATAAAGAGAACATCTAAAAAGTAGTCAAAATTGTAAAAAGATAACAGAGAGAGGAACAAAAATAAAAATAACAGCCAATTTCTCATCAGAAACAATTAAAACAGAAAACGGTGAAGCAACATGTTTAAAGTATTGAAAGAAAAATAAACTGCCCACCTGGAATTCAATAACTAGTAAAAATATCTTTCAAAAATAAAGTAGTACAAAAGCTAAAAGAAATCATCACCAGCAGACCAACACCACAAGAAGTGTTGGTTCTCTGGTTAGCATAGCCAGAAAATTGGCAACAAGTAAAATACCCATCAGGAGACTAGTTATGTAGACTACGGTAGATTCTTAAAAGGAAATACTGAGCATAGATAAAAACTGAAGGAGATCTATTGAGGCTAACGTGGAATCACCTGATGACCTCCTATACAGTGAGAAGAGCTAAGCTATGACACAATGGGAAAGGTTCACATTTGTGCCTGTAAATGTACAAAGAAATGACTTAGCACAAATATTCCACTGTTGCGAGCGCTTTCCTACAGAAAATGGGGCTCAGGAGGATCGGGGGCAATGTGAGGGGCCCTTTCTATTTTTATTCTTTATTCTACTTACTTCTTCATTATCCAAATTGTTTTCAAAGAACATGTATTCATGTGATTTCATGTTAAGAATTTAAAAAACAAAAGAGGTCCTTGGCTAGGATTCAAGGCAAGCCCAACAGACAGTCAACTTCTTCATTGGCCAAGTGCTATTTACCGTTTACTCAAGTCAGGGAATGAAAACATCTACTCTTACTGCTTCCTTCAAACATTCTCTATTTCATTCAATGCTAAATTCCACCCCTGGGTCCACATCATAACAAAGGTCTCACAGAAGCCCCCACAGGCGCATGTGTAAGGATGTCACTCAGCTCTCCTTGGCGTGGGGAGAAATTAAGAGAATGCGGCCGTCCACCACTGAAGGGCGCTGGGTAAAACGTGGGGGCTGCAGCCAGCTGCTGGAAATACCATGATGGATCTCAAACCTTTGCAGCTGAGTACAAACATCAGACACAGAATGAAACCTAGACACTGGAGCATTGATATAAGATTTTTAAACATGCACACCAAACAACAGCCCACATTTTCCAAGAACACATATAAGCAAAAAGATGCTTGGTAAACACATAGAATGAATGGCTTGGAGATGAGGAAGAGCAGAGCCAGAGGGGAATGGGAATAAAAGGAAATAACTGGATGAAGCAACAAGGAGGACTGAGTGTGACGAGCCAAAAATGATCATGCTCCCTGAGTACAATGAACTTGACCTGTTGCACATGGGCTTTAGAAAGGTTGGGGAGGGACCAGGTAACATTTGAGTGATTATGTGCTCGGTGCTTTACATGTACTGACTCATTTAATCTTTATAATTAACCCACAGGGTTCTCTGATCTCTAGTTTACAAAGAAGAAACTGGGACACGAGAGACTGGACAACGTGGCCAGGGTCACACAGGGAGGAAGCAGCAGAGGCAAGACTCGAATCCAGACTGGCTGGCCCTGGCGCCTGCGCTCCTCACGCCCACCAGGGAGCCTCGGGCTCTAGCGACTTACAAGGGGAAAACAGAAGTTCTGCCTTTTCTTCTCCGGGTGACAGAAGCTAGAATTAAAGACAGCATTACACCTCACCGGATCCCTTCAGCGGATGCAAAAGCAGGCCCCAAAAGGCAAGCAGGAGGCGCCTGAGGCCAAGAACCGCCCCCCACACCACCCACCACCAAGCACACAGTCCTGCTGCTTCAGGACCCGTCAGAAAAGTGGAGAAGCACAACAAAACAAAAATAATCTGAAGAATAGTAACTTGGGACAAATGACCTGAAGGGTTAGGGACCAAGGGAGGGACAGGAGAGAGGACAAAACTTGCTTCCAGGTTTGTGACCCAGCCCCAAACACAACAGGTTCGGCCACTAGAAGGTGGCATTTATGAGCTGCGTGAGAATCCTGCACTTTGGCTGGGCCGGCCAGTCCGCTCGGATGGGGACTCCAGCCAGGGTACACGGGGCTTTGCAGGGCCTGGGTTCGTCACGTCCTGGAAAAGCCCATGAGGCCCTGGCACGAGCGCTGATGTCTCAGCTAATGTCTCATTCAAGTTGTCAGCGTTTTGTTAGAGCCAATTCAGTGGGTAATTAAGGAAAAAGTTGGGACCAGATGGGGAAGCAGATGCTAGCTCAGCCGCAAGTACTGTTCCCTGCAAGTGTCTGGGAAAGCGCTGGGCTGGCCAGGTCCGCGAGGGAGGGGATGAAGCCACGGCAGCCCGGACAGAGGGGAAGAAAGGGAACTGCCCATTTTAAAGATGAAGAAACTGAGGCCCAGGGAGGTGAGGAGACTTGAGGGCTATTTGGAGGGATGACCATGAGAATGCAAGGAAAACAGAAGCTTGAAAAAAGGGGCGGGGGGGAGTGATTCTGCCCTGTGGAAGAAGTAGAGACAAGGCAGCCCCCCCTCCCAAGGCAGAACAAAGAATCTCCACAAGTAGGGAGAGAAGACGGGACCAGGGGCCCGCAGCCTGGGTTCTAGCCTCAGCTCTGCCACTTCCCTGCTGCCTCACCTCACAGGAGTCATTTTTCCTCTCTGTGCCCAATTTACGCCTCTGTAAAATGAAGGAAAAAATTCCTGACAGTCCACTCAAAGGACTAATGAATTTAACACTATGGGTAGGTGTTGAGGACAGGGACTAGGCTATCTGGAGGTGGGATCCCTGGACTTCCTACTCACCAAACGTGTGCCATTTCATTTGGCCTCAATCTCTCCATCCGTAAAATCGGAGTAACCGCACACACCTCACACGTACGTTGTGAGGATCCAATGAGCTCGTAAGACTTAGCACAGTGCGAGACACAAATCACAGCCCCTCCCGCTGCTACTATGGAGCCAATAAAAACTGATCACTGTGCCATTCATAGAGCTAGTTAGAAAAATAATGACGTTTCAATATTGAGTGAAAAAAGCAGGATATACAGTTGTATGCACTATCATGACAGTTGAATTACAGCAAGGGAAAAAGTACACAGAAAAATAGACACAGTTAACACAGCGCAATGCTAATCATGATTATGCCGTTAAATAACAATGATGAATATATTTTCCTCTAGTTCTCTATATTTCAAAATTTTAATATATGAATAACTGCTTTTATACCAAAAGAGGGGGTGTTAAGTATAATACAGTGAGTTTTAAGTGTGAGGAAATGTTGGGACTTTTTCATCGGGTTCCTTTATAATTCTAGAAGGGCGGACTAAAAACAAAAGCCACAGGCCGTTGGTAACAGAACCTGACACTGAACCCCAGACCTGCAAAAAGGTGAAAGAGTGGAGTCCTGAGAGGCAAATGGCACAGGGGCCACCAGCACCTCCTCCTCTCTTCCCACCCCCAGAGACTGACCGCAGGAACATAAAAATAGGAGGCACTAAAAGTTCTGGGCCAGGTAAGTTAGTCTAACATGCAAATAAGAATAGATGTTGTCTCTGAGGGAGGAGGTAGCAACTGACAAAGGATACAAAGAAACATTCTGGGCCCCAAGTGTTCTCTGTTTTGGTAGGGGCATGAGTTACATGGATATAAACGTGTATCAAACCTTCAGCTACTATTGTCCATTTTATTTATGTAACTTTGTCCTGAAACAGCTGTAATAATATAACCACTATTATGGAGTGTGGAGAGCAGACAGGTATAGATGATAACAGAAGGGCGACAAGTTGATGACTATTGAAACTGAGCAGGGGGTCATGGTGGGTCATTTATACAACTTTGTTTGCCCAGCGTATTTTTGAAACTTGTCATAATAATTTCTTTTTAAATAGGAGGAAAACTATGATAGTTTTTCAGAAAACATTAAGCACAGAACTACTATATAATCCAGCAATTCCACCTCTGGATAGATACCCAATGGAATTGGAAGCAGGGTCTCAAAGAGATATGTGTATACCTATATTCACAGCAGCATCATTCATGACAGCCAAAATGTAGAAGTAACCCACCAACAAATGAATGGATAAATAAAATGCAGTATTTACATACAGTGAAATATTATTCAGCCTTAAGAAGGAAGAAAACTCTCACATGTTCTACAACACGAATGAACTTTGAGGACATAATGCTAAGTACAGTAAGCCAGTCATAGAAAGACAAAATACCTACAAGGTGGGGGACCCAAAAGAAACCCAGTTATCTTCCAGACGGCGGGCTCTTTGTAGTACAGGCTTTCCCTAGTAGGTGAGTGTTCTATGAACCCTCCTGTACCAACTGGCATTGTTGTGAGAGGCTGTGTCCAGCTTCAGTGAATTTTTTTTGAAGACTCTTTCAACGTGTTTGCCCATGTCATGAGGGGTGATTTACCAGCGCACCTGCCTACACCGCACTGAGTGTTCAGCAGCTTTTGACCCAAAATGGCATGACTCCTGTGCCCCAGCCTCCCTGTTCACCAGATCTTACCCCCAGCAACCTTTGTTTCCCTGATGAAGAAAGTCCTCAAAGGAAACGTTTTGCTGATGTGGAAGAGGTGAAACAAAAAAAAGCAGAAGCACTAAAAGGCATCAAAATAGAGGAGTTCAAAAACTGTTTTGAACAGCGGAAAAACATCTCGATAGGTGTACTGCATCAAATGGAGAAGAGCACTTTGAAAGTGACAGAAATTTAAACATGTAAGAATATACCACTTTTTTAAACATAAATTCCATTTTTGGGGGCCCCCCCTTGTAGTCAAAATCACAGACAGCAGAGTGGCATTTACTGGGGGCTGGGCGGAGGGGGAGGCGGGGAGTTGTTTAGTGGGTAGAGTTCCAGTTTTACAAGATGAGAGAATTCTAGAGACCAGTAGCACAGTAACGTGAAAGTACTTAATACTCCTAAACTGTACGTACACATGTGATGAAGATGGTAAGTTTTGTTGTATATAGTTTCCCACTATTAAAAACCATTTTTTAAAGAAAGAGAAAGATCCTGAAATCTGAAAGAGGATTTCACGCACAAGCCACCCACTGAGTAATTTCTGCTAGATGTTAAGGAGGTGGGGACATCAGGATGAACCATCTCACAACCATAGAATCAGTAAGATAAAAACCAAACAGGGCAGGGCAGTGGGGGTGGTGGGGGTGAGGATGGGGGAAGGTGTGTGACTTCTACAGAGGAATCCCAGTGGCAGCTAAGCGTCTTCCAGTTAGGCCTTTCCAACTTAACTCTGACCCCGTCAGAGAAGAATCTGGGCAGAGACCCCTGGCACTTCACGGTGTAGCTTCGCTAAACCAGAAGATGGAACCCACTCTGAGAAAACCTACAGCCCCAGCCCTGCCCCTCCACCCCTGGCTGCTGACCACTCATCTGTCATAGAAACTTACAACACCTGGCCCTCCCCTTTCAACACAAGATCTGAGGAAGCTACCATTATCATTTTAGGTAGGATATACACCATATCAGAACACATCTTTCCTTATTTAGAATGAACAAATGAAGCAAGGGAGGAGGGCAAACAAAATAAAACTGTGTACCCAAAAAAAAAAAAAAAAGGGAAATGAGCATTCCACTCAAGACTCAGAGAAGGAACATATAAAACCTAGTTTTACTCTAGGAAGCTGAAATAAGTTTTAAGACACACTCTCCTTTGCACGATCAACAAAATTCAAGACAATAAGAACAGAGTAAAATGGAAAGGAAGCTCCAGGAATTAGAAGACTGCAAGGAAGCAAATAATGCCTCTGCAGAATTAAGACCAGCATCAGAAGCAGCAGTTGGCGCAGAACACCAAGTAAAAGAGGCAAAAGATAACCAGGAAGGGTGCTTTTAAAACTCAAAAGGTAAAAGAGACTAAAATAATCAAAAGAAAAGAATTATGGAAAATAAACATTAAGAAGAGACGAATATGCAGAGATAATTGCTATTCCAAAAAGAGATGAGACCAGTGGAACGTATGGAACAAAAGTTTTCCAATTATTAAGAGCTAAATCTGTAGACTAAATATACATACCATGTATCTAGAGAAGTAATTATAAGACACCAAAACCTAGATATTACCTGTAATAACACATGAATTTCAAGGGCGAAAAAGAATGATACAGGAATTCAAGAAGGGGGGTGGGGGAGGTCATCACAAAAGTAAAATACCATGTGGCCTCTGAATTATCTTCTGCAATATGAACAACATAAGACTATGGAATATCTATAGAGTAATAAGCACTAAAAGATAAAATATGTAACCCAAAATGCTCTATTCATCCAAGTGGCCATTCACATGAGAATGACTCAAAAGTATCTTCTTAGTTACATAAATACTTAGAAAAAAGAAAGCTATAATTACATGAAAGATGTGAAAAAAACACATTAGGTATTGCAATAAATATAAATAGGAGTAAATTTTCTATTAAAAACACAGACACTCAAATCCTGAGTTCTAAGTATAAAAAAGTACATGCTATCTGAAAGAAATATAGCTACTTTTTAAAGGGCATAGAAAGGTTAGAAGTAAAATAAATATGTAAAATTGTACCAGGTAAATTCCAACAACAGAAAGCAGGAAGTGCTTTCTATTAAAAAAATTGCTAGAATTAAAGGTGAAAGCAGAAAATGCATTATAAAATTAGAAAAACTACAACTGATGTAGAAAGCATAAAACAGGTCAAGAAGGGCCTATTTTTCACACATTAAGGGTAATAAATGTATAACAAATAAAATGTAACAGACAGGTATATTTTTGTTAAATAAAGTGGCAATAAAGTATATAAATTAACACATGAAGAACAAAAGGTAAAATCAAAAGAAACATAAAATTGAAGGATATTAACAGATTCTCAAATTCTTGAAATAATTAACAAAAAAGCAATATGATTAGGGCTCTACAGGGAATCTGAAAATGCAATTAAAAATGTCAATGATATATGAAATTGAGAAATACATGTCTATAGCAAACAATAAGCTCAAAAACCAGAAATTACTTCTTTTGCAAGCAAATTAAACATACACGCAAGCTAATATGATAAAATAAATCCAAAAATTTCTATAAATTACCAAAAGCAAAATCATCACTGGCAACATTCTTTAACAATAAACTAAAAATGGATAAACATAAAAACTAATGCAATGAAAGGGATCAAACAAACATTTAAATTATGCTTTTAAATAATGTCTAGGCTAAATAGGGTAGCAAAACTAAAATTATAGACTATTTAGGGGAGAAAAGAGTGACAATACTTTGAGTAAGGCTTATAAGATGTGACCAAAAGCGCTCTTGGAGGAAAACTCATTGATTAAGCACTGTTACTATTAAAGAGTAAAAATACAGATGAAGAGCTAAGGATTCAATTCAATAATAAAAATCTAGAAAGCAAGCAGGACAGATTTATTTAACATAAACATAATAATCTGGAAATATTTTAAGTAGTTAGAATTGACTTTAAAATTTTAAATGACTAAAATTTTAAGAGATGAAATGTAAAAACAATAAATAGGCCTGGATTTTAGTATCTGACAAAAAAATAAAGAGGAAAAAATACAACTACAAGAAGTCAGATTAGGAAATATAGCCGAACAGAGGCCCATTCTTTAAAAAAAAAAAAAAAAAAAGAAATCTGTTCAATGAAAGTTCAAATTCTTGATGAAAAGAAATTCTAAGAAAATATAAATGACTAAAACTATTTCAAAAAAAGCAAAGGCCAAAAAAGTATTGAAGAAAGCATTACAGTGGAAAATAATGATCTCCAAAAGCCTAACAGGATAGACAGTTATAACGGCAAGCCTTCTTAAACTTTCAAAAGATAGCTAATTCCCATGCAATATAAATAATTCTTGGCAAGGACTACAAATAAACATCTGGCAGGCATGCTTAAACACTCATTTCCTACACTCTGTAAATTGTTTACACGTGACAGGGCCTCAGAATCCTTCTCAACACAGAAAGCTCAGTGGCTACCACCAACAGGTACACAATTTGAAATGTATTTATCCTCCTTGCTCCAGATCACTAAAAATGATGGAAAGATTTCCAATTTATACTCACCGTACTAGCATAACCCCATAAAAAATGACAAAAACAGCACACTAAAAAATAAAAACGCAGGACAACCTCACTAATGAATCGCACTGCAAAATAGACCCAAGATGTATTAAAATAATGAAACACCATGAACAAAATGGGTTCCTTCTAGGATGGTTTAATATTAGGAAATCTATTAATATAATTCATCACATCAGCAGATCAAAGTAAGAAAACCATATGGCCATCTGGGTACATAATGAAAAGGCATTTGTTAAAAATTCATCATCCTTTTTTCCCCTCTCATTACTAAGTAGCTTTACAGTGGGGGAGGGGACGTTTCACACCCCATTGCAAAAGAAAAATTCAAATATGGAAAAGTGAAAATCACTCCTAAATCATACCATTCACCTCCATCTTGATTAAAATTGAAACGAAAAAGCTCTTAGCAACCCATAAGGATGTTTACTTAGTGATAAAGAATACATATCAGAAACGAAAATAAAACTTCATACTTGATTACAAAACACTACAATCTTTCCCACAAAAAGAAATAAGACAATACACGAATACTTGTTACTTTTTATCCCTGCCATTATTCAAATTGCTGTAGTCAATTCATAATACAAGAAAAAAAAAGACAATGGTGTAAAAGAAGAAGGGAAATGAGTATTGTTTGCATATGATATTATCACTTACCTAGAAACCACAAGAAACTAGTAGAACTAAAAAGATAATCTTGTAACTAATCCACTAACAAAGCAACAACATTAAAACCAGTAGCTTCTCCATGTACTTGCATTAATTAATAATACAATGAGGAAAAGTATCCCATTTACAACTGCAGTCAAAAATATCTAATATCTAGGAATACACTTATAAATACCCAAAACTTATGTGGAAAACTACAAAACTTGACCTTGGGTCATATAAGGGAACATGAATGAGTACAGAAGCAGACCACGGTCCTGGGCAGAAAGACACAGCACTGTGAGAATGTCCTTCCTGCTCAATTCAATGCATAAATTTAATACAATTATAGGCAATTTCTACCACAGAAAAAATGATTCTAAAATTCATCTAGTAGAATATGAGTGAGACTAACAAAAACTGTGAAAGGAAAATAATTGGGAGAGATGTTTACCAAACATTAAAATATTTAAAACCAACATTAACCAAAACAGGGTGGTACCAGAACTAAAGAGACCACACAGCTGGGTCTGCTGGATCTGTTTCCAGACCGAATCTCTCTCATATATCATCTGTGTGTCCTTGCCTACGCCAGTACCACCCTCTTTCAGGTATTAGAGCTTTGAGAGATTTTAATACATACATTTGGAAAATACGGCCTCAAATCCACCCATTTCTTGGTCCCAGTACTACACAGCCAATTCCTCAATCCTTTTATAACCCTTAGAACCATCCAGCCCGTAAGTGGAAAATATAAGCGATCCCCTCCCCCGCCACACACTGTGATTAGGCATCACTAATCAATCCCAGCAGCTCTTTCCCACTGTGGTCTATCCACAGAATGGATACCAACCAACCACAGCTGGGATTCATGACAAAAGGCCTGGGGCATCTCTAAAGTCCAATCCCTTTTCATTTTATGGATAATTGTTTCATCCTTGGGACAATTGTGTCTTGTTCTAGTGCTCTTAATCTTTGCCCATCTAAGTCTCAATCTACCCATTTTACAGATGAAAAGACTGATACCAAGAGAGGATAAGTAATTTGCCCAAAGTCACGTGGTCTGAAAAGGACAGATCTGGGTATTGCGTTCCGTAATCTGGCTCTGAAGTGCACCTCCTTAGCCACTTTGCTGTGCCACTTACCTAAGCGATAACCTAGTAACTGTTTTTCCTGGGGCCAGAGCACTGTGGTGAGCTACCACACTTACTGCACACTCCTGCCAGACCTCCCACTGAGCTTTTGTAAAATTACACTGTAACGAACATCTTTGAATGTAAAATTCTTTTATATTTCAATTCCTCTGCTTTGGATCCATGCCCAAAGAGGAATTATTGGGTCAAGGGTAAATATTAGTTTAATAAATTTCCACAATATACACATACACACAGTTTTTGCCATTCCTACATAGGCCTTTATTAGTACTAAACTTTAGAAATCTGCTGATTTGAAAAAGAAATACAGCAAGCCCTCAAAAATGTTTTGTTGACTCACTTTACTATTATGAAAGAGGTTCATCATGTTCAATAAAGAAAATTTAAAATATATATGCAAAAGAGAAAAAGACAACCAATAATCCTATACCTATCTGAGATAATCTCCAATAATGATTTTGTTCTCTGAGCCTCATTGGAACCTGAGCTTTCTAATCACTTCTAGGAAACGGGTCTAGTTCAGTTCACCAACTCGGGAGCCCCGCAGCTGCCTGCTGCATGTACTCACATCTTAAACAGGAAGTTACAATTTCCATCATGAGGATGGGGGATCCAGGCAGGCAGCATATCCCTGACCTATGCTTTATCTGTTGGAAAGGGGATCTGGATTGTACCTGCTCACAGTTGGGAGGTCCTAAGCAGGAGGATCCAGAGGCCAGGCTTTCTTCAGGGGCCTGCAGGCTCACAGTTTTCAAACAGCAGGTCATGACCCATTGTTGGGTCTTAGTATCAATCTAGATGCCAGAGTTGTCGTTGTTTTTTAAATAATATAGAAGAGAGCAGAAGATATCCGAGTGCTTCACGAGTGGTTAAGCTGAATACTGTTCCCTGCACGAGTACATATGAGTGCGTCAGATGGTGACATAAAATGTACTTCTTCCTGTGGGTCAGTCAGGAAAGTCGAACAGTCACTCACTGCCTTGTCATGCTCTGGGACTTCGAACAAGTCACAGGCCTTGCAGTTCTGTCAGGATACCAGGAGGGAGCAATGAGACCATGTTTGCAAAATCACTTTGCCAAGTTTAAACACTGTTCTGACCTGCAGCCAGGTTACCGAAGACTAAATTTCTTCCTCTGACTTTCCCCAACCCCATCATCCCCCCAACAAATACACACCTGGACCCTCTCACCTGCCCCCACGCCCTCAGAAACAAGAGTTCTGATTGAATGTACATTCTGGTAGGCCCACATAAGGGACAACCACATTTGCTTCCTCATCAGCTTTCAAAGAATTAGATTTAGAATAAAATACAGGGATTGGCAAAAGTAGTTTTAGAGTTAATACAGAACAATTATACAATACAATAAATAAATACAAGACTAAACTATTTCGTGTACTCACAACTACAAACCTACTTTTGCCTACCCACTCAACACTAAAAATTCACTACATCTAAGTTCACCTTCCCTTGATGATCCGTGCCCTTTCTTTCTCTGGCCCAGAATGCTCCATTCCATCCCTTTCCTGCCACAGACCCAGCTACAGACCAAATACCCGTGGCAACCAGTCTTAGAGCACTGAACACTCTCTACAGCACTTTACTGATGACTGTAAACAGAATTCATATTGATTCAGCACCTTGATGCCTATCAAGGGCTGCATCCAGAGTTGGAACAAACATTTAATGGATGGTAGGGGGATGGATAAATTCAGAAGGTGTTTAGAATCTCAAAAGAGGAAGGCTCACCATCCCAAAATGGAGTACCCATGAACTCAGAAAATGAGTTATTAGAGAATTCTGGCTAATGAGATTAAAAATGATTTACTAAAAAATTAATATGTGTATAAATAATAAAAGGATAAACATGAAATTAATAGATATCATCATGGGGAGGTGTAAAATTATAGTCTTTTTTTCTGTATATAGTCTAGGGTTTTTTTCACTGAACATGAACCCCGTTCCAATAATAAAGTCAATGAAACATTTTTTAAAGAGTTTACCATATTTATTTTTCCAAATCAAAAGAGGTTTTGCCAGAGCCTGGTACCAATAAATACCCTAAAAAGGGCAGGATATCTGGAAATGTGTTAAACTAATGTCCAAAGGGGATGGCTTTAAAATATCAGAATATGTTATATATGAAGATCTTACAGTGTAATTTTTTAAGAGAAAATTTAGAACCAACCTAAATGTTCAATAAACTATGTTCAGCTCTGGTCAGGGGCTCAGCTGGTTGGAGCATTACCCCATACACCAAAAGATTGCACGTTCGATCCCAGGTCGGGGCACCTAAAGTTGATTAAGGGTTTGATCTCCAGTCCTGGTATGTATGGAGGCAACCAACTGATGTGTTTCTCTCTCTCCCCACCCCTAAAATCAATAAATATATCCTTGGGTGAGGATTAAAAAAAAAACCACTATGTTCATTCTCTTCTGTGAATATCGTGCAGTTTTGAAAAATGATGATTAGGAAGACAAAGAAAAGACGGAAGGAAAAGGCAGGAGGCAAAGGCTCAGATACGTGATGATCCAAATAACAAAAATATGCTTATATAATAACTCAAGGGTAATGCACCAAATTTGTAACAGTAAATATAAGGGGTCTAGAATTGATTCAGCATTATTTGTTTCCTTATTTTCTGATTTTTCTCTAATATCATTAGTTTAATTATTTAAAATTAGTGTATTAAAACAAGTGTTAGTATATATCTAACTGCAGCCAAGGAATAATCCATTTAATAAACCCTGTTTCAAATAAGCCATGACTGTTGCCTCCCATCCAATTCTACAAGCACACACTAGCACCACGCTGTGCCAGGCACGATGGAGGCAGAGGTACGCATGGTCCCTAAGGAAAGATTATCACGCATCCACGAGACACCGAATATCGTTAAAGGAAGCCCACAGGCTTGGAGGCTGGACAGACCCAGGCTCCAAACTCCACAATGCCACTTCCCAGATGTGGGAAATGAGAGCACCAATGAGCCACCTAGGGCAAGTTACTCAACCTCACTGAACCTCAGTTTCCGTATTTATAGTGGCCCCGAGCCCACTGTGGGTAGCAAGGAGTCTGCACAGTGAAGGAGCTCACCAGAAAACTGCTCCACTTTGGTGAGCACCACATGTGACAATTTATGTGCTATTTTCTAAGTCTGTGCTTAAGGCATGATTCTAGTGTTAAAGTTTATTTTAAGGTGATCAAATTAAAAAGCATGGTATCTGTACACCCAGAGAATGTAACAGAGTCCAGAAACAGACCTAAGAATATGGAAACTTAATATACGATGAAGATGGCACTTCAAGGAGTTAAAGAGGGATCGATCATTCAATTACAGCCATTTTTTTCCCCACCATTTGAAGGGGAAAAAAAGAGCTTGATCCTTATGTACCTCCTTTAAAGCAAATACATTCCAGACAGATAAACAACTTAAATGTAAGAATATAAAACCTATACAAAATCACAGAAGACATAAGGATGAATAGTTTTATAAATTCTGTGTTTTGTTCCCAGGCACTTAATGTTAGAAACAATTCTATTATGACTGCTCATGATACACTTCCTGTATGGAATACAGGCACGAGGGCTTCTTGAGTGCCCAGTAGTGCCCCTAATCTGCCGTTTCACTTTCCACAGCTTCAGCTGCCCATAGTCAACCAAGGCGAAAACATTACATAGAAAATTCTAGAAATAAACAAGTTTTAAATCGCATGCCATCCTGAGTAGTGTGACAAAATCTGGAAGGCCTGCTCCTTCTCGCCCAGGATGTGACTATGTCCAGGCTGCATATACCGCCCGCCCATTTGTCACTTAGTAGCCTTGGTTATCAGATCAACTGCCATGGCAGTTGAAGATCAGATCAATTGCCGGACTTGTGTTCAAGTTACAATTATTTTACTTACTGTTAGTCCCAAAGTTCAAGTAGTGATGCTGCAATTTGGATATGCTAAAGAGGAGCCATAAAATGCTTCCCTTCAATGAAAAAGTGTACGTGTACAGGAAAACACAGTGTATATAGGGTTTGGTACTCTCCATGGTTTCAGGCATCCATTGGGGATCTTGGATGTGTCCCCTGCCAAATAAAGGACGACTACTCTATGTTCCTAGAAGACAAACTGTTGATTTGATAGGTTACCTAAATGTTTAACTTTTTTTAATCACCTTAACCATTTTAAGTGTACAGTTCAGCAGTGCTAAGTACAGTCACAGTGTTACGCAACAGATCTCTAGAAATTTTTCATCTTGTAAAACTGAAACTTTATACCCACTGAACAGCTTCTCACCATCTCCCTGTTCCCCTGTCGCCCATCGTTCTACTTTCCGTTTCCGTGAGTTAAACCACTTAACCTACCTCATGAGTGGAATCATTCAGTGTTTCTCTTTCTGCGACTGGCTTATTTCACTCAGCACAATGTCCTCAAGGGTCATCCATATCGCAGGACGTAAAAGGATTTCTTTCTTTTTTTAAGGCTGAATAATATTCCACTTTATGTATATACCACTTTCTGTTTGTCCATTCCATTCATTTATTTTTTTAAGATTTTATTTATTTATTTTTAGAGAGAGGGGAAGAGAGGGAGAGAAGAACGGATTGGTTGCCTCTCACACCCCCCCCAACCAAGGACCTGGCTTGCAACCCAGGCATGTGCCCTGACCAGGAATCGAACCAGTGGCCTTTTGCAGGACAGCAATCAATCCACTGAGCCAGACCAGCCAGGGCTCCATTCACTTATTAAAGGATTTGAGTTACTTCCACCTCTTAGCTACTGTGAATAATGTTGCAGTAAATATGAGTAAACAAATACCTCTTTAAAATCCTGCTATGAATTCTTTTGGATGTACACCCAGAAGTAGAATTGCTGGATCATATGGTAATTCTATTTTTTATTTTTTGAGGAACTGTTTTCCATAGCAGCTATACCAAACAGTATACAAAGATTCTAATTTTTCCACATCCTTGCCAATACAACGTACTTTTTGTTTTTGTTTTTGATAGTGGCCATCCTAATGAGTATGAGTTAATATCTCGCTGTGGCTCTAAATTTCTCTAACTATTAGTAGTGTTGAACATATTTTCATACGCTTGTTGGTCATTTGTATCCTTCTTTTGATAAATACCTATTCAAGAGCTTTGCCCATTTTTTAAACAATCAGGTTATTTTGTTGTTGTTGAGTTATTGAAGTATTTCCTGTATTGTGAAAATTACCAACTATATGATTTGATTATATTTTCTCCCATTCTGTAGACAGCTTTTTCACTATAAATTCTTAATGGGGGAAAGTCTTTTAAAGCCTAACACCAAAAAAATAGAGATGGCTCCCAAACACAAAAATGTAAACATTTTATTTCATCACCATCACCACTAAATGACATTAACGAAGTTAAAAATATAACTCTAGTGAAAAATACTTGGAAACTACCTAACAACGAGTCAATATAAAATTCAGAGCTTTGGAAAAAAATAAAGGAAAAGATAAACACCCCCAAGGGGAAAAAGGGCAAAATGCTGAAACAGGCGATTCACAGAAGAAGAAATGCAAGTAACCCAAAAATACATACCAACAGATGTTTGATCTCATTAGTGTGCCCATTGGGACATCAAAGATTAAGAATACTGGCAATACAGGTGATGGCCACAATGCGTAAAATGAGCACTGGCGATCTCCAAGTAGAAGTGTAGGAGAAATGTAGACTCGGTGTGACTCAGCACTCAGCCTTCTAGAGAGGGGTGCTACAGAGATTACCATGAGAGTAAGACACAGCGTGTGTAAAGATGAGAAATAACCCAAGTCCAACAGGGCAATGAATCTGGGGAGATACACACACACACATATATTTTCATATTTACCAATGAATAAAGAGATCAGTTTAAAAAGAAAAAAGAAAGCAGCCCACAGACCAGCATGTAGAATACACTCCCATTTGTAGAAAACTGTAATTGTATACACTTAAGTATCAGAGAGATGACCCGTGTTCACCAAAATGTGAACACGGGTCATCTCTTTGCCATGGGATTTTGGGTGACTTTTTTAAAAGATAAGCATATTTTTCCATACTGCTTGAAAGTTTTTGTAATGAATGTGTTATTTTTATAAATCAGAAGAGAAAAATGTATTTTTCAGTTGGGGAAAAAAGAGACATAGAGAATCAGCTCTTGGACAGCCATTTCAGAATACAGATGCTGGGGACAGTGTGGTCAGGAGTCCTGAGTTCAAGTTCTGGCTCTGACACTAACAAGGTGAATGACCTCAGGCAAGTTATTTAGCTTCTTTGCACCCTAGATTCCCGTAAAACAGAGATGATGATAATTTTATGCCATGGAGTTATTCTGAGGAGATTAATATCGAGTAGGTTCTTAATAAATATTAGTCTCATTCTCCCACTTGAGCTCATTACTGAAAGAACTTCACTATACCAAGCACATATGAGGTGCCCAAAATGTGTTGGGTGACTGGATGGGACAGATGAATGGGATGGGTGGAGGAATGAGTGGTCATAAGGAAGGAGATATCTGAAGGATGGAAAGATAAAAAGGGTGGGTGGGCAGGTGGGTAGAGAAAAGGACGGACAGGTGAATAGCTAGACAGAGCGACTGATGGGTAGAAAAATGGTATGGACAGTATTTTCCAAAGGTGACCACATGAATACATGTCCTACCCCAAATGTTCAGCATAATGGAGGCTGCATGACTGCTAAGTCATGCTCGACTCCATCTCTCTCAGACCATGCATTGTGGAGCCTCCAGGTGCCATACAGAAGTCAGGCCATGTATGCTGCCTCCACGCCGGAGAGACCCCATGGATACAGAGAGAGGTGGATGGATGAAGAGATGGATGGACGGATACCTGAGCAACTTCAACTATTCAAGCCTTCCAAGCTTTAAGCATCAAATATGAGAGGAGAGAAAACTTTAAGATGACCCAGCCAGAGCCACAACCACATATAACCACAACCACAGAGAGACCCCAAATCAGACCAACCAGCTGAGCTCCTCCCAGATTCCTGACCCACAGAAACCATGAGAGATAATAATTATTGTTGTCTTAAGCCACTAAGTTTTGGAGTGATTTGGTACAAAGCAATAACTATCTAACAGAAATGGTGAGACAAGTGTGTGGGGGTGGGCGGATGCAGAATGGATGATTTCTCTATGAGGAGCCCTGGAAATCAGCAACATCTTGTGCCAATATGAGGCTCTGCCCACCTTTCATCTGTTCCACTAGCTGCCTGCTCACCTTCCTTTTCCAAGCCTTCTCACCTCAGTTTGTCCATACTACTTCTAAAAGCCTACCCTCCAAACTCCCACTCTAATTAATCGTCCTGCTGCCCCGAATAGATTATCAGCAGCACGTGCTTTCTGGGATCACCTAATCCAAGCCCTTATTGTAGAGTAGGGGAAACTGAGGCCCAAAAAAGAAAAAGAAATTCCCCCAAACCATGGTTGAGTTAGGAGCAGGGGTCCAACTAGAGACCTGGGTTATTCTCCTCCAACAGTCTGCGGGCTCCACGGATCCCGCATCTGAATCCTGCATCCACTGCTCCACAGCCTGTGACGGTAGTCCTATCAGGGCAGCGAGCGATGCCACAGCGATGCCACAGGCCTGGCTGGGACGTGCCAGAGCTCTTGGCTGCAAGCATACCTTACATCTGCCTGGGCATAAATTTGCATTCTGAATCCAGGAGGCCCCGATTCCAAGTATGTCAAATGTAATTAATTACAGCAAACCTTCTGCAACTGTTTTCAAATGCAATATTAAAGGCTCTGTGCACAGCAAACACACAACCCGCTGGTCTGCGGAGGCGCTGCTGGGAGCTGGGGAATGAGAGCCTGGGAGCCAGACCCAGGCCTTACGGAGTGGGGAGGGCAACCTCCCCAGGCACCATGCTTCGGCACAAACCCCATGAGGGCATGGGCAGAGCATCTACAGGACACGGGCTCGAGTCCCAGCCCAATCACCAACTCCACGCCTTCGGCAAGCTATTCCTCAACTATAAAACGGGAATGGCCACCTTAAAGGCTTCTCTACTCCTGGGTTTGGTGCCAGGGCTTGGAAGACTCAAGGGGCTATTGTGAGCTGCCTTTTGGTGACTATCTGAACTTGAATCCAACTACCACTGATTGGTTGTGTGATCTTGCACGATTCCTTTCATCTCTGCATCTCAATACCCTCATATTTAAAACAACAACAAAAACAAACAAACAAAACCCTACTCCCCAGGGTGATTGTATTAAATAATAGATGTTAAATGCTTCACCCAATTAGAGTTCAAGGCAGAAAAACTCTATTTTGCAAAATAATCAAGCGAAATAAGTAAGAATCCTAAACTTCAGCCTTTTGACAGAAAGCATTCGGATTTTTTTTTTTTTTTTTTTTTAATCATAAGGCTGAATTCTAACGCAGGGCTCAAAGTCCTTTCAGGGCTCAAAGTCCTTTCGAAACTGGGCTGTAAAGGTAGAGACCTGGGTTCAAGTGAGCTTTGCTGCTCCCCCTGGGGCTAGTCCCCCTGCTCCAGTCTCCTTACCAGGTTAGAGGTCAGCGTTGTCACCTGACCTGCCCACCCTACCTGCTCTTCCCACAGGCTCTGCAGTATGCCCTCTGGGTCTTCCAGAAGCCTTGCTTCCCGAATCATTACAGGGGACAGACACAACTTGGCGACAGAGTGACTGCCAGGCCAGGCCCCCAGGACCCAAAATCCACAGCCTGTCATGGGACCTGAGTTTTTATGCCCTGCACTGTACTCTTTCAGGAAGAAAAAAAAAAAAAAAACAGTTAAAAGCCAAAGACTTTGCAAAAAACATTTTGAAATTTTTGGCAAGCAGAGAAATTGTTGGGGGTAATCCTTCAGATTTGTTTTTGCTGGTCTTGTTAGATTTACTTTCTTCCTTCCTAAGTGTTTAATTAATGTTTAGGGGAATGGATGAGCAAAGTGGGAAAGAGCTTATTCCCCCCTCCCCCGCCTGCTGAATTACTACTAATCTCAGTCTCTCAAAATCAGTCTCTCTCTCTCCCTCCCTCCCTCCGTCTGTCTCTCCTCCTCTGTCTCTTTCTCTGTGTGTCTCTCATAAATCCCATTACCTCTTCATTCTAACCACCTGGTTACACCACTACATCATCTTACTTTCTCAGTCCCAAATCGAGTCCTGCAGTCTGTCCAGTTAGTTACCTGATGGAGCCGCTGTGTGTCTCTGAGCAAGTTACTCCCCCTCTCTGAGGAGAACCAGTTGGCTCCAATCCGCACAGTCCAATAGAAATATAAGCCACACAAGGAATTTCAAATTTCTCAGTCACCTCATTGTTAAAAGTTAAATAGTGAAATTAATATTAATAATGTATCTTATTTAAACCCACTATATAAAATGTTATTTCAGCCTGTAATCAATATTTTAAAAATTACTGAGATCTTTTACAACCTTTACTTTTTCTCTACAAAGTCTATAAAAAAACAGCGTAGACTTGACATTTACAGCACATCCTAATTCAGACTAGCCACAGTTCAACAGCCAAGAGACACATGTGGCTAGTGGTTACCAATGCGCATTGGCGGTCACAAGTTTAGGTAATCCCTATTTACCTTGTGAGCTCTAGACTCCTCTGTTCCAAGAAGGAGACAAGCCTCACAACAAATTCCACCTCAAGCCAGTAGCAGCACCCCTGGGAAGTTTCTCTTCCCTAAGGCTTCATTACAGGCCAGTTTCAGTTTTATTCCAGATCAGTTTCACTTTCTGCTTTTCCAGCATACATTATAAGAAATACCCACATAAACACACATAAATTTTTATAGTTATTTTTCCCAATTGATGGAATTACCGAAAAAAAATTTTTTTCCAGCATCCAAATCTGTCTCCACCTGTTCTTCCTGGGTATTCCAAGTGTCCTGGTTATATCCAACTGGCTCACAGAACTCTTGAGCCCCAAATTAAACGCAAATTCTCTGCAACATTTCACCCTATGAAAATTCACATCCATAATTCTCTACAGTAGTCTTGGGGCTGGAGGGGATTTGTCTGGCAGAGGCTCAAAGCTGAGAGGTAGAAATGGCTCAGCCCTCAGGCGTGCTGTCTTGGACAATAACACACCCAATAAGCTGGCCAAAACAGCTACTGACTTTTAATGTTACCAGCAAGCCAGGGGCTTGCCGGGGGCACTTGGGCCTCCTCTGCCCTGCAGGAGCCATATCCACCCATGGGGGACATATCAGGTTTCCCTTCTCCCTGGGAGACCCCACTACCCCCACCCCAGGACCAGAGCTGGCCCCTGGGAATCAAAAATGCCATCCCTAACACAAAGCTCATTTCACTAGAAAGCAGGTTTTCCTGTGTTTTCTATGGCAGGCTGGGGAGCCGAGCACCACCTGACTCCATTTATTCTCCTTAGCTTATACATGAAGCTTCCTTCTGCTTTGTCAGCCAAAATATTTATATCCTTTTTCTGTCAACTCCATACCAGCCTCACCTTAGCCTCCCTCCTTTCCCTTTAAAGAAAAGAAAGGAGTTGTTGCCACCAACATGTTTCTCCAGTCCACCGTTTATGAAGTACTTTTGAGTCCGCTGTGTGATGCTTGCCGGGATCCTGTGCGGGGTGCATGAGTGGATTGTTCTCCCACTTAACAGATGAACGAACAGAGGCTGTCAGTGGGCCCAAACGCCAGTGCCTGCCGGGACCAGGCAGGTGGCATACCCGACTGAAACAGGAGCAGGGAGGGAACTGGACCAACAGAAGAGCACATACCCTGTGAACGTTTAAAACTTCCAAACTTTTTAAACCTTAGACCAACACCCAAATTGCCTTATGGGCACCCATCTGTGACTCTGGGTTTAAACAATCTACCCAACAAAGCACTAGTACTTAGTGCTAGTTACAAAAATTAACATGTGTTTTAAAAAAAAAAAAAAACAACACATATTAGGGCTTCGGTTTACAAAGTATTTTCAAATGTTATTTCCTTCTCGTGAAAGATGATTCCATCCCCGTTTCCCAGATGCAGAAATCAAGATTCTGAGAGACTGAGAAACTGATCTCTGGTCTTAACGGCAAACGGCAGTTTGGGAAGTATGTAAACGGCAAACTTAGAGCAAACCCAGGTCACCATCCAGGAACCCCAGCGCCGGCCTCGCCCCTCTGCCATGGCATCGGTTCTACAGGAGTGAACAAGGGACATCGCCCGCCCGAGTCGCCCAGCCACCAGTGTCTCCCCTTTGAAACCTGATCACTTTGGGATCAGGCAGAGAAGCAGGTCATCCAGCCCTGCTTTGATGACAACCCCGAGGGTATCTAATTATAACAGTCAGGAGCCTCTATTTCTCAAGACCAAATTAACTTGAATTCCTTTTGACACAATGTATGTACAAAGAGCAGGGAAAGCACTGCTTGAAGAGAAATCTGAGGCTTGAAGTTCCACCTCTGCCTATTCACTGAAGTTTGGGACCAACAGCTCCACCTCACTTCTGAGAAAGAGACAGACACTAGATCAAGAACGACAAATTGGCTTTATGTCCGTCCTATGCTAAACCCAACCGACTGGTATCATCAAACCAAGGAGGACTCTGAGGCCACTGGCCAGATTCAATGGAAAAGACTGGCACGATCAATTAGCAATGTCTGACACAGGCTTGGAAATGGGGAGCAATGCCATGTACGTTATTTACCACTCCTGGCTTAGGTGGTGTACAAATAACATACTGTAAGTGAAAAGCGCTTTGCCCTTTTCAAAGCGTTCTTCTCACATCCCTCACAAATTTTTACGACAATCTCCTGCCACACCTTTCATCATCATTGTCATTGTTACTGTCCCAACTTTACAGACAAGGAAAACAAGTGCAGGGAAATAAAGTGCTTTGGCATTTGGCAAAGATCACAGAGTGATAAATAGTGGAGCAGAGAGAAGAGCCAAGCCTTGTCCCTGAACTTCAATCTGTTCATTCCACCCTTGGAAATAGCGAACTTGTGTTCCGCCACTGGCAGAACAGCTCTACAGAAGGCTTTATATATATAAATGCATAACTGGAAATCCCTAATGTCACAAGCCACCCCACCAGGAATATGACACTCTATTCCCTCAATTCCAAGATGCTAGATACACCATCGATTTTGTAACAGCTTTTTGAGAATAAAAAAAAAATAACAGGGAGAAACAGTGCACTAACAGAATACATCTATTGTAACACACATCCCAATTTCAGCAATAGGAACATATGGAAGCATGACCATTGAGGAAATAAGGTCTACCTCAAACTGGGATGCTGGGCTCACTTGCTGAGCTGATCCACACATTAAGTGTTAAAAATGGCAGTGTATTATAAAACTTACCAAAAAAAGATTAAGCAAACAAACAGGGTGTTTTCAGTTTTCTCCCATAAATTTTCCTTCATCTTTGGCATCTGCAAACCAGAAACCAACCAAAGATGGGGTCTGCCTGAACATCAAATCACAGTTAGCTACTTGACATTTAAGGGGTCCATGTGTCCGGGGGGTTCTGCAAATGGCCTCTCAATGTCCAGCTCCTGGGCCCCTGGCCAAGAAGACTGGCTCCCAGAGGAAACACAGAGTATTGTTGGGCCCCTTCCACCTCAAGGCAGCCCCCAAGGCTGCTCCAAGGCTGTTCCACCTCCTTAGAAACACTGAGTCCCATTCGCCACACCCGCAAATCGGCTCTTGATCCTAGACAGCCAACAAGCCATTTTAACGAACTAGTTTCTACAACAGAGTGAAGGGGGTGGGAACTTTTTAAAAATTCCCCAAGTCATGTAAAGTCAAAGAAGGATTATTCCCATCCAGCAAGTCCCCTCTGCTTTAGCATTCCAAGGGGGCCATAGCTTCAGAGCTGGCTCTAAGGTACTATGACTCCCTCATCCAACACAGGTTTTGAACAAGTCGCCAAACCCACCGTAGTCACCTACTCTTCAATGGACTCAAATCCTACCGATATGAGCTATTTCCAAAACTCAGATTAAGTCAGCAAATAGTTATTGAACTGCAGCTCTGTGCCAGACCCTAAAATGAATTACCCATGATCTCTGCCCTCAAGGAACTCACAAGCTGGATAGAGAAACAAACGCAACCCAGCAATTCTCATCTGTGAGTCCAGAGCACCTGGGGTGCACCGTGGCGTGGGGAGAGATGAACTCTGCCCGGGGGGGCTTGGGAAAGCTCCACAGTGGAGCACGTGCAGGTGGTCTCGAGGGCGTCTGGTTTCTCATGGAGCAGAGGTGAATGAGGGAAGGGTACCAGAGACAGAAGGCCCAGCGTGAGAAGAAGCTCAAAGTTACACAGTTCACCAGGATTAAGATTTATCGCTTTTAAAGACTGTGCCACAGGCTTTGAAACAAACCCAGAACTATTTGGAGGAGCTAGAGCATCCATGGAATGAAATCACTGAGAACACCTTTGACAAGAAAGATGCAGAAGGCCTAGGAGATGTCTTATCTTGGCCTGGTCTGTCTTAAAGAACAACCAAAAGAGTATCTCTTTTCTGTTGTTACCTAACTTTGCCCATTAAAGTATAAGCCAACAAGTTTTATTTTGGGGACTTGCTGTTATTGGGGCTCAATCTCCTTAAAAGGAGGCCCACTGGCCACTGGGTCAAGAGATAACCAACCAGTGCTGATCACCTTCCGAGGACCACTTTCTAAGGGCTGACGAGGTGTTTTCACATGTGCTGCTTCATTTAACTATAAAACAACCCTTCAAGGTCAAGGTTATTACCCCCCTTTTTCCAGATGCAGAAACTGTGGTTCCCAAATCAGAAGTGACTTTCCCAAAGCGATACAAAGCAAACCATGCCATGAGGTTGGAATTCAATCCCTAGTCTGACTGACCGTTTCACCAACTGAGTGAATGTCAGAAAATTTCTATGCCTCTCACCTAAAGGCCTGTCCTGGGGGAATTTCCTGGTGGTTTCATATTCAGTTCAGAAATGAATTTCACTGACAAACCACTTTCGCCCTCTCTTCTCCTTCCTCTTGAACCCCAGCCCTGGTCTTACCCACCTGCTGTCTTCTTTTATCTTCATCCTTTCAGGCCATACTTTACTTAAAACCTGCCTCCTATGACTGCCTTCTGCACTTTTCAACCTCAATGGCACACAAGCTGAAGTTTCTAGCCATCATTTGTCATTTTAAACTACAGCGTTCTGGCCTAATCCTGGCAGAAGACTGCTTGGGGACAAATAAATGGGAGGTATGGACCACTTCAGCCAGAAGAGGCTAAATGGATGGGACACATCACCACTATCAGCTGAAATGCCTCCCGAGCAGATAGGGCTCAGGAAGAAAGTCCCATCAACAAAACAAAGAGTAGCCCTGGCTGGTGTGACTCAGTGGATTGAGTGCCAGCCTGAGAACCAAAAGGTCACTGGTTTGATTGTCAGGGCACATGCCTGGGTTGCGGGCCAGGTCCACAGTAGGGGGCACATGAGAGACAACCATGCATTGAGATTTCTCTTCCTCTCTTTCTCCCTCCTTTCCCCTATCCCTAAAAATAAATAAATAAAATCTTTAAAAAAAAAAAAAGAGCTTTCAAAGATGTGTCAATAACTCTCTGAGGCCACCCAGTAATGACCAGATGGAACACTGGTCTGACCCTGTGCCGACCAATACAGAAGTGACTAGTCCCATGCAGCTGTTGAACACATGAAATACGGCTAATCAGAAAAGACCTAACACGTCCCAAAGAAAGAATGTAAAATAACACATTAATAATTTTTATGTTAATGACATGATGAAGTGATACTACTGCGGATATATTGGGTTAAATAAACTTTATTATTAAAATTAATTTCATCTGTTTCTTTTTACGTTTTTTAAAAGGATTACTAGAAAAATTAAAATTACATGTGTGGCAACTTACATGTGTGGTTCAAATCACATTTCTATTGGACAGCCCTGGTCTGAGATATTTAAAAGACGAAGAGACTAATACAGCCATTCTGGAGTGTTTAGGAAGCACGTACACACAAAAATATAGACACACACACAGAGCCTGATTAAAATTTAAATACAGCATAAACATGAACTCTAACTCCAGAAAGAGTCCTCTGGCAATGTGAAGTATAAGTGAGGAATGAAAGTAATTGTGACAGCTCTCCCTCCCACCAAGACAGGGATTCCAAATGACTCAAAATCTCCGTTCCAGCAAGAAAATCTAGCAAAGATGCAGCCTTCCCTCCAGCACCTGTCCTTCAGGTCTCATCCAAGGCCAACGAGTTGGGGAGTGAGCCTGACCACCACACAGCTGAGACTTCACAGATGGCCCTGAAGACAGGCTCAACCAGGTGACAAACATGTGGCCCAGGACACCTACCCCACTGGGTTCACGTAAAAGTCAGCTAGGATGATAAATGGGAAAATAGAGTATACGCAGTAAAGTGTAATTGCGGCACACCTTGGTGGATCACGTAGTCCAGCACCTTTCAAATTCTTTTTAACCATGACTCACAGCAGCAATTCCATTTCTTATCATATACGTACATCGGCACATATAAATAGAACAAAAGTTTCATGAGACAACACTTACCTTCAGTACTGTGATATGCCTCTGCTGTTTTGTGTTCCCCTGTACTCTTTTTTTAATGCTAATTGTGATACACTAAGCTGATTTTACAACCCACTAATGGGTCGCGACACAGCCTAGCCTGGGTATGATAAATAAGAGGCACACTCCCCATTCGGTGGTAGACACTGCACCCCTCTCTCCAGAATATGGGCGTATGGACGTGACCTCAGAATCCTTCTCAACACAATGATCCAGGCAGCTTGGAGTCAGAATCAGCGATGAAACCTATTTATATATTATTGTTCTTCTGATTCCAAGCTCTCATCTTACGAATGCAAAAACTGAGGCTCAGAAGGAAAAAATGATCTGTCCAAGGTCATATAGCAAGACTGTGAGAAAGCTGGCACCCCAATGAATCCACAAATCTACCTCCCTTTACATCGGCAGGGAGGAGACACAACCCACACGAAACATTACAAGAACATAGAAAAAATTCAAATTTCACTATGACCAGGAAAAGTCAGGCTTATACATCCAGTGGAACACAGCAAGGAAGTTCTTATCACCCAACCAAGGAGAAGACATCAGGGTTGTGAGGTCAGAGGAAGCAGCATTCCACGAGCTGAGTCAAAGGTTGGTGGCGGGGGGGGGGGGGGGGGGGGGATTGTATCTGACAATGAAGGAGTTTCTAAACTCTGTTTCTCAAATGAAACAAACCATTGGCTATTTATTTGCTAGCCAGGGAGAGGTCAGCCTTCCACTGACCAGCCATCTTTGTTGCTTTCCTTCTGCAAAAGCAAGAGGCCTTGTTCAAGTTCACCACTGTGGAGGACTAAAGTATAAGCAAACCCTGTTTCCTTGCTTGGTCCAAAGTCAAGCTATAAAGCAGGCCCTTGAAATTTCAAACCTTATTAGAAAAAAAAAACAACAAAAAAAAAAACCTCCTTAGGCAGGGAAGCAAAACATTAAGTAATAAGAGTCTCTACTGTGAAAGTGAGTATAAATGATCTTTCACCAAAATAACTCAGCCCATCATCAAATTACCACCCCTCAAGTCCAATTTGCCAGATTTTTTGCCAACATTCTAAGAGAGTGTGGTGAGCAGACATGGGCTAATAAAAATTAGCTCATATATCCATTTCTGGTCACATTTCCATCTAAAATAGGAGGTGAAAGAGGCAAGGCCCAGGTCAGACCTCAATTCTGAGAGACGCCAATAGAAACAAAAGAAAACTGACCCCGCCTCCAACAGTACCATCATGCACCTCTATTTCCTCTACAACAAACATGATCAGAATAAACAATTTCTTTAAGGGAAAAACAGTTCTAAAAAACAAAAACGATTTCCAATTTCTAGCCAGGAGTTCCCTTTAAAATGGAGACAACACAACAAAATTTCAGCAGAATGGAATGAAGGAATCTGAGTTGTGTCTCAGGAGAGCCAGGACACACAAAGGGACATGCTGCAATTATTTTTATTCCTTGCACCAGAAATAACCTGTTATCTACAACCCTGACTTTTCCTCAGATGCCTGGTAGGGGTGCCCACCTACCCCTCCCCAGCCCAGGGCATAGCTCTCCTCTATCTCTTGCTAAACTCGGGCCTACTGTCTCATGAGGCCACCAGAGCCCTTGGAAATTATAAATTCTTTGACCGTCCTAGACATCGGCCTAAATAATTCAACAGAAAAAAAAAATTTTAATTATGCTACTTTAAAAAAAAAAAAAAAAAAAGCTCATTCCAAATATGTCAGAATGTGGCCAGTCAGCCCTGAAGGATTTTGTTACTAAAAAAATAAAATCTCCCAAATGCAATGGCGATGATGGGAAATGTCGACCCTCTGCCACTGTCAAATATATTTCACAGAATTCACATCCCCTTAGAAATCTGAATTTCTACAAAACGGGGTTGGGAATCCATGGACTGGGGCTACCATTTCTTCCAAGACATCTGGTGGCTGGTGGAGGGGGCACAGGGATCCCTGCCCTAGCCTTGTGTGACCCACCATCAGCTCCCAACCCAAGATCCCACCCTGCAAACGCTGACAATATCCCCCTTCTTTTGGACAGAAAAATTATAACTTTTTTATGTTTTTGTTTTTGGTTCAAAATCCCCAGCAAATTCAATCAAATAGTAATTCCTCACAAATAGCCCTCCAACTTTGGGTAGGTATCTTATTTTCATCTGTTAAATTTTAATTTGGTCAGTATTTGTCTCCTTAAAAAAAAATTTTTTTTTTTGTTTCACCTTCATTTGATCCATTATAAGGCCAAAAAATACATCAAATGCTGTTTGTTCATGTGCTTTCATGTTCCAAAGGCAAGTACCTTTGGGTTTGGCTTTTGTTTGTATCTTGATTTTTTTTCCTTCAAAAATAAAATTAAATTTTAATGCTAAAATCAGTTGAATTCATGTTTTACCTCATTTTTTCAGTAAAGTAAGTGTTTCAAAAGAGAAGGTGGATAAGAATCAGAATTTCCATCTCCTCTCTGTCCTTCCCTTTTTATCTTTCCTTCTTAAGTCAATAAAATTTGTGCTTTAAAAAAAAAAAAATCACAAACACCCTAAAATGATAAAGGCTAATGGATTTTCCTTCCCCTTTGAAAGTAATCAAATTTGTGGGAAAAAAATAGCGAATGCTAATAAACTACCAAGCCCACATCACAATCAAAGAGGCCTGAAACCAATCTGGATTTTTTTTTAAATAATAAATTTTTCAAATTGGAAGAGTGAGCAAGCACAGAAAAGGGAAAATTTTCTTCGTCCAAGAATTCCTCAACCCTTGTCTTTATCAACTGATTCAGTTGTATGTCATAAAAAATGAGCTTCTGTGAATCCACTGTTAGTTTTTTCATAATAATGTTAATTATGCATATCTTATTTTAATGGCGGTCTCTCCTACAAATCTGTGGGCTACTCAATTTGTATAATGTAATGAATTTACATTTTTTCCACTTGATATTGCTCAAAAAAGGTTTCTGACATTTTCTGAATAAAACAACAACAGAAAGAAATGCCTAGACCTTTGAGAAAACAAAATCAGAAAACAGTCTTAATTATTCCATCAAAACAAAACAAAATAACACAAAACCCAACATACACATGGAAAAAAAGAGAAGATTTCACTCTAACTTTTCCAGTTTCTGTTTTTCTTTAGAACCTTGGGATTTAAATGCAGTAAAATGTAAATGCAAAATTTAAAAAAAAAAAAAAACCACCTAGAATTTCTGGGTGTGTCCAAAGCCAACATTTTAGGGTCTATTTTCTCTTTTAAATCCTCCCTTCTTGGAAACAGAACAACTTAAATATTCCCAAATGGTGAAATTAGTCTTTTTTGCCCGCTGAGCTAAACAAGTTCCAAATTACAATGAAGTACAATTTCTAATTGCTTCATAAAGCCAATTTCTCCTAGTTTTCCCTAAACTCAACAATTTCCCTCCTTTCCTCATTCCAGTTAGTTTTTTCTCAAACTAAAATGAGTTGGGCAACCAAAGTGACTTTGGTTTTAGGAGGCTTTTTGCTTTCATCCCTTCAAACACTGAATTCATTCAAATTCCAGCTTAATTTTCATTTACATATTATCTGGATTTGGCTTCAGAAATAAAAATTGTCTTCATGCTTGTGGAAAGGTCAAAGTGAAAATTTTCACCCCAAAAAGGAAAAAAAAAGAATCTCTTTCCCCTCCACTGCCTTATAGTGCAAACTTTTGAAAAAATAAGAAATAAAAAATATTTCTTTTCAATTTTAATTTCTTTTTTTATTTACAAAATAGTATCCTCTAGGTGGCGTCGTTTTAATGGGAAAAAACTACCGTTTGAAGAAAAATTAGAAAAAAAAAATGAGAAAGGGAAATATGGCCTTAAAAAAAAAAAGATTGTTGCAAAGATGGGGGTCCAGGGAGGAAAAACCTCCCGGGGGGTCATCAGGGACCCGGAGCGCTGAGAGGGTCAGGGGGAAATTGCAAATTTGGAGGGGAGGGGGGAGAGCTGGAAGGGGTTGCATTTTTGCAAAATGTGAATTGTCCAAACTGAAATGGCTGCTCTGTTCTCTCACCGCTTTGTTTTCTGGGCTCCGGTCCGAGCCCGGGGCCGGAGAGGGCGCCGAGTTGGGGGTCCGAAAAGACCCCATCGTTTCCCCCACCCTCCTTGCACCCCGCGGCGCCCGAGGGGGGGGCTATCCAGACCCCGACCCTCCCGTTAGCGCCCACAAAAAGCCCGCAAACGTGCCCAGGCACTTTGCATTTGGCAAATCTTGCAATGAAGTGGCGCAGCGCCCCGGGCCCCGGCCCCCCGGGGTCCCCCGCGCAGTGCATGCCCCCGGCCCCCCGTCGTACCTGCGGAGCCGCCGCGCCGCCCGGCTGGTTCATGGGTCCGTGCGGGAGGAGGCGGCCCCGGCGCGTCCTGCTCCTCCCGGGCCGGGCTGCTGGTGCGCGCACAATGCCGCCGCCGCTGCCGCCGCCGCTGCCGCCGCTCCCTCCTCCGCCCGCCCCGCTCAGGCCGGGGGGGCGGGGGCGCTGGGGGCGCGCGGGGGGGGCGCCCGGCCCTCGCCCCCACCCCCGGCCCGCACCGGCCGCCGCCGCCGCCGCTGCCGCCGCCGAGCCGCCCCCCGCGGGGCCGCCGTCGCCCCCCGCCGCCCTGCCCGCCCCCGGGCCGGCCTCGCCGCGCGGCCCGCGAGCTCCGGGCCTCGGCCTCCGCGCCGCCGGCCTCCGCGCCGCACACAAAGCCGGCCGGCCCCCGGGCGCGCCGCTGCCGCCCGCCCGCCAGCCCCGGGGCCGCGGCGCACCCGCCCCCCAAACTTTCCCGCGCCGCGCCCTGCCCTCCGCGCGCCCCCGGGGCCCGCCCCCCAGCGCCCTTCTGCCCTTCCCCCGTTCTGCAGCCCCTCGGAAAAGTCATTTTCACGTTGGGAAAAAAGTTTGGGGAGCTGCCTCTCAGTGGAACACAAAGGGTTAAATGGGAACTCTTCTACTCCCACAACCCACCCCCAAAAAGTCAGATTGATTTTTTAAATAAACTTTGTAGAGCTGGCCTTATGGAAGAATCGGAAGGCTCCATGAAGTTATTCCTATTGCCCCTGCCACCCCCTCTAAAAAAAAATTAAATGTCATTTAAAAATAAAAGTTTGAAGAGCTGGCCTTATGTCAGACAAGAGGGGTTAAGGGGACTCTTTCTAGACCCCCCAATCAGATTGATTTTAAAAATAAATAGTTGAGGAGCTACTTTATAATTATATGAAATGCAGGGTGAGCAGAGTATTTCTATCTACCCTGGTTTTAAAAAAAATTTTTTAAGAACATTTATGTTAAAAATAAAAGTCTGAAGAAATGGCCCTATGTTAGACAAGAGGTTAGGGGGGGTGGTTAGCCCCCGCCCATATGCTCCAATCAAGTTTATTTAAAAAAAAAAAAAAACTTGAGAAACTGTTTCTATGTGAAATAAATGGTGAACAAGAATAATTCTATCCAACACCATAAAAAGAATCAAAAAAATTTTTTTTAATTTGAGGAACTGCCTCCTTGCAACTTGGGAAGTTTTAAAGGGGATTTTTTTTTTCTGTCCTCCGCCTCATCTGCCCCAAAATATCAAATTGAAAAAAAAAAATTAAGTGTGAAGGACCTGCTCCCTAAAGAGACAAGAGGGATTACTGGGTCCATCCTACATCTCCCACAACAGATTGATTTTTAGAATAAAAATTTAAAGAACTGCTCATATGAAATTAAAGCAAGCTTTCTTTCTCTTTCCCCCTTCTGAAGAGAAAATACAAAGTTTTTAAAATAAAATATACTTTTTAAAAACAAAAGCTTTGGAAATTAAGGATAAACAGGTATGTTTTCACTGCCCTCACCTTCAAAAAAAATCAAAAAAAAATTTAAAGAGCTGAATCAGATATGAGACAAAAAAGGTTACAGAATTTTTTTTCTCTGCACTCCCCAGAAAAGTTATTATTTTTTAAATGTCAGGAAACAGAGGGACTATATAGAAGACACTTCCTCTTTCTGAAGAATAAACATGTGGGAATGTAGCCCTGCATAGGAGGCATAGAATTAAGAGACACTCTTGCCTCTTAAAACACACACACACAGACACACAAACACACGCGCGCGCGTGTGCGTGCATGCACAAAGGCAAGAACTTAAGAGGGATCTTCTAACCATTCCCCTACCCCCCAAAAGTTGGAGTCATTTAAAAAAAAAAGTGTCTATTTCCCTCCCTGCCTGCCTGGCAAGTATGTTCCTGGCAGAGGTTCGGCAGCCTTTGCCAAAGCTGGTGTAAGACAGGCACCAAGGGGAGCAGGGCAGCCTGCAGAGTTTGGCAGTGTAGGGCTCCCATGAACCCTGGGCATATACATGGTGGCCAGGCAGCCCCTGCCTACCTGCCACCAGCTGGCTGAGGACCTGTTGCCTGGACAGATGACCAGCTCTGATGTCTCTGGCTCCATCCCTGTGTGAAGGTTTCCGGGCACCTTCCTCAAGGCCAAGCCTTCTCCGCTACCTAGTGGAGCTAAATAAGCCTGACCTTAGGCCCTGGAATAGAAAGAAACTGGACCCAAATAACATTGCATCTCAGTCACCAGACTCAGAGCGGTAGGGTATCAAGGGGTAAAATACCTGCCCTGGAAGTCGGGAAAATATGATGCAATTAATATTCATTGAGAACTCACTAGGTGCCCAGCACTTTCTGTGCAGTACGGCACACATATGACAGATCGAAGACTGCTTGCAGCAGCCCTATTCAAACTTGGATGGTCCTCAGAATTGTTGGAACGATCTGTGCAAAGGCAGGTTGTTGGGCCCCACTGAGAATGTGCACTTCTAACAAGTTCCCAGGTGATGCTAAAGCTGCTGGTCTAAGGACCACATTTAAAAAAACAAAACCAAAACCAAAAAACAATGTGATACAGTGAAATGCACAGGTGCAGGAGAAAGAGGAAGGGCCCTACTCAGCCTATGGGTTCAGCGAAGATTCCAGGAGCAATAACACCTTGCTGGGAGGCTAGGCAAAGCACCGTTCCTCTTGGCATCTTAATCAGATGGCAGTGGCTCTCTGGATCAGGGCTTCTTAACTAGAGACCTTGAATAGGTTTGGGGACCCATGAACTAAGTAAGCAATTTGTGTCTTAAGCAAACTTACGTCTATATGTACATTTTGGGCAGAGAAAATTTCTGACTTTCACCATTTTCTCCAAAGGGTCAGCTACACTAACCTGGAATGACCTGCAGCCTGCTTCAAGGCACCGCTGCCCCGGAAAATCCTCCTGGGTCCCTCTCGGCCTTCTTCTGCAATCACAGCAAGCCCGTTCTGCTTCTCTAACTCCCACAAGCCATAGGGACTGGCCTTCCCTCTCTCAGCACGTCCCCGCTGAGAGCCCAAAGTGCACTCAACACCACCTTGCACAGGCATGTCCTCCGCAGGGGTCCCAGCCCTGGAGGGTCTGTCCCTTCTTCACTGTCCCGCCTGGGCCTTGAAGGGTATGCTGAGGGGAGGAGGGCTAAGCTTGCTGTCTTCCTGACAAAATCCAGTTTCTAAGTGAAAGCACACATTTCCCAAGCCATAGTGGAAACTGCAGTCACCCAGAGCTATGATTTATCCATGTTCGGGAGGTTAACTAAGGGTTAACTAGAGGGGTAAGGACAGGGAGAGGAGCCAAGTATTTAGTGAGAGCTCAGGGAACGAGAACTGGCCTGCTCAATGATGGAACAGAGGTACCATACCTCAGGGGCGGAATGACCATTGGTCAGAGCTGCTGAGAGCAGACACTTACATTAGGTAGACACATAGTCCAGCAGGGACCTCCAAGGGCTTACCCATCCTCTAAGGATCCATAATTCAATTCAACATATCTACATTTATCAAATTCTGGGAACTTCTGGCCCCTGCCCTGCCCAGACTGCTGCCCCCAGAACCAGCACTGACGCATTAACACCTATTCAGCTTAATTTTTAAGATCCTCTCTACTGCATGGGTTCCAACCTTGGCTCTGGCCCTTGCATGCTACGTGATCTTGAGCAGATAATTCAGCCTCCCTTGCCTCCATTTCCTCATCTGTCAAATGGTGCTGACAACTGTATCGCCCCCGTGGGGGTGCTCTGAGGATAAAATGAGATAACACGTGTAAAGCTTTTAGAAAATGCCTGGCATAAAGAACACACTCCATGCATGTCAGCAATTGGATTCACAGAGACACGTGTTTCCCGCCTCTGCCACCGACTAGCTGTGTGAGCCTGGGCTTTGTGGCTTAATCTCTGAGCCTAGTTTCTGTCTCTGTAAAATGGGGATCTAAAACCTACCCGTCTTACCAACATTCTTTCAGTTGTAACCAGTAGTAACAGAATCACGCTGAACTTGGGCGGGGGTGGGGAGGCAGGGGGGGAGAAGAACAAGGAAAGTGTTATTAAATTAGGAGGTAGATAGTGGTACCCAAGGAGGGAAAATGAGACAGAGTATCAAGAAGCTTTGGAGCCAGGCACTGGAAAATCATCAGGAATGGGCTTGCTCTCATCGTCACTGTGGACCACGCGTCTCTTGACATCTCAGCCCCCGCTCGTTCTCTCTGTCTCTGCCTCTCGTCCTCCTTTTCTCTCTGCCTCTCCCAGATGGGCACCTTCTGCCTCTCTAGGCTCGCAGTCCAAGTGGCCACACCATCGTTCCTTCAGTGTCAACAGGTGCTGACCAGTGTCTCTGAGTTCCAATCCAGATTCTCAGGGCAGAGAAAGTGATTGACCAAGTTTGGCTCAGGCGCCGCAGTTGTTGATGACGCAGGGGAGCAGGGTCACCGAAAGCACAAAGACTTTGGAAATGCTCCCCCACCAAACACAGGGGAAGGAGGTGTTGTGGGCTAAAAAGACCCCTCACATGTTGAACCGCATAGAGGACTGTGAGGATTTGCTGAGGCCAGGGGTGTAAAGTGCCAGGCTTAGGGCCTGATGTACAGACACACTCAAAAGGTCTATTTCCTCCTGCTGGAGTCTGGAGACATTTTGGTGACCGGGGGTGGAAGGTGGTAAGATTTTGTTGAATGAGGGTGGTAAGTATATGTCAAGTTCACATCACAGGCAGTGAGGGGAACAAGGAGACAAGAGTTGCCTCAGCAATGGCCTTTGGGTGGCAAAGAGAACCTGGGGCTTTGCTCAAATCTTGTGGGTAGACCATGGTGGAAAAAATGCCTTTTGCAGGAGACAACAGGTTCTAAAGGGTGTGGAACAGAATAAGGTAGGGACTTCACAAAACGGTGTCTTCTTCCTCAAGCTGGGTTTCTTTTTCAAGTCTAAACCAGGAGGGAAGTGCTCGCTTGCGACAGTCCCTCCAGGGAGACTTGGGCTCCCTGAGACTCGGTCCAATGGGAGAGGGCAGCACAACCCAGCCTTATAAAATCTCTTAGCAATTCATCAAGCAAGATGGCAGTATTTTTTTTTTTTTTTGATCCACTACTTCTCAGAGATGGGCAGATAAGGTACGGTCACCTCTGATTTTAAGGATAAGAAATTGGAGGCTCAAGTCCTTGGCCAAACCAGCCAGCGGCAGCCCAGTATGACTCACATGCTGTTCTCTCCCCACAGCGCCCTGGCTGTCCCTGTGGAACTTTCTGGTGATTGGAATCAAAATTGATAGTTTCTCTAAGTCATCTTGCTTTGGTCCTGGAATTTTCTTTCTTTTCTTTTAAAATTACTTTCATTTTTATTTTTTATTTGAGGGAGACGGAGGGAGAAAGAGAGGGAGAGAAACATCGATGTGAGAGAGAAACATTGACAGGTTGCCTTTTTCATATGCGCCCCATTCAGGGACTGAACCTGCAACCTAGGCATGTGCCCTGACCAGGAATCAAACCCTGGTTTGCAGGATGATACTCAACCAACTGAGCCACACCGGCCACAGCAACACATGGTAGTTTTTATTACTATTGCCAGCCCATTTAGATTTTAATCTATATAAGGAAATTCAGGTCCCCCAGGCATGGTGATGGAGCCGCCTCATTTGAGCTGTGTTATCCAGACGAGAAGGGGGCAGTTGCCCCAAGTCTAACAGTAATGTCCCCTATACAGCAGCGATCCTGACCTCAGTTCTGCTGGACCTCAGAACGGAAGAGGACCCAAGCCAGCAGGAGGAAGGACAAGGAAGGAAGATGGCAGAAGCTGGTCCATCTCATTTTCTCCTAATGTCGCCTGGAGGCCCCCGAAGTGGAGCATTAATCGTCCTTTCTGCCATGAGGTACATGGTCAATGGAATGGGCTGACAGTGTGGCACAGTGCAGGGCTCAGGCTCCGGACTCAGACCACACGGGGTTCAAATCCTAGTTCAGCCCCTTTCCAGCCAGGCGATGCCGCGCACAGCGCACTACTCTCTCCCAGCCTCAGCTTCCTTAACTGTTCAGTGGAATAATGAGATATGCATGCATGTTTTATATGAGAGTTAGAAAAGAAAATGAAGGCCAGCGCACAGTAGGTATCCTAGGTATTAGTGATCAAGCTACCAACCGTGCTGTGATCTCTACGGCTTGTACCCATGGCACAACTACCCCGTGGGCAGAGCATGTCTGTGCCATGAAGCCATTCAGTCACGCTCCTCGGTGATCTCCATGAGCAGATGGAGAGAGTGAGGCCCGGAAGGTGAAATGGAATGTATCTTTCACCAGTAAATGGACAGATGGACGTGATGTACCTCCTGATGGGAGGCACTGAGAAGAACCAACAGTGCCTACATAGAACTCCTGCCAAAAATGTATAACCCAAATCTAACCATGAGGGAACATCAGATAAATTCAGATCGGGAGCATTCTACCAAACAACTGGCCTACAGTCTCCAAAAATGTCAGCGTTTTGAAAGACAAAGAAAGCCTGAGGGACTGTTTCAAATGAAAGGAGACTAGAGAAATATGACAACTGGAGGCAAAGAGTAACCTGGAATTGGATGCTAGGTCAGGGTGAAAAAAATTGCTATAAAAACATAACGGGGACAATTGGTGAGATTTTAATATGGTAGGGTATTAAATAACAGTATTTACTTGTGTTAAATTTTTGAATACATAAATATTTGGGGGTTATGTAAGATGATGCCCTTGCACACTTTTGGTGTAAAGGGACACCAAAAGTCTGCAACTCTCAAATGGTTCAAGAATAAAGATTATATATATGTTATATACAAATCTACATATACACCTATTTATGTATGTATCATGTATATGTGATAAAGCAGTGATATGTGAAAGTGTATTTACTATTAGTGAATCTGGGTAAAGGGCAGGCAAGAGTTCTTTGTATACTATTCTTGCAACTCTTCTATATAACTTTGAAATTATTTCAAATAAAAATTAAGAAAAGTAAGATATCTGAATTTTTTGAAAAGCTAGATGCCTACACAGGAATCACTGTACTTTCATCAGAATGAATCATTTTCATTGTATGTTTGACAACAAAATTTGATACATTGATTGGTGGTTTGTCCACATCAAACTTTGCTGATTATTTTATTCTAACAACATGAGTTTTCTTTTGTGACCGTTATTCCTACCAGGTCCAATTTTCCCAGGCAAATTTTGTGATCTACATTTTGTCAAGCATATTTAGGTTCTGCCATCAGTTTTTAGTCAGTCACAATCTATACTGTGTGCAGCATTAGTCTTTGTCAGTTTTGTTTTCTGTTGCTCATTTCTACCAAGTAAAAAATTTTTGCACGCTGGCTGGTGTGGCTCAGTGGATTGAGCGCCAGCCTGTGAACCAAAGGGTCACGGGTTTGATTCCCAGTGTAGGGCACATGCCTGGGTTGCAGGCCAGGTCCCCAGTAGAGGCCGCATGAGAGACAACCACACACTGATATTTTTCTCCCTCGCTTTCTCCCTCCCTTCCCCTCTCTCTAAAAATAAATTAAATCTTAAAAAAAAAAACATTTAAAAATTGTTGCAATAATCAGTGTTATCAATAAGATTTAATTCTTCAAAGAGTCGTTTTGTTTTTTTTTAATTGATTTTACTGTGTGTAGTTTAGAGAGATTCAGATCCTGGCTGGGCATCTGAATCACCTGGGAGGGGCTTGTGAAAAAGATATCCCAGCCTCTACTTATACCCCAAACCCCTAAATTCTGAATTAATAGGTCTGGGAAGGGGCCCAAATACCTGTATTTTTAAGAAATCCCCACCTCTCAAGTTCTTAGCAGTCATTGGCCCAACAGTTGGCATGGCACCCAACTTGCCTTGCACTATCAGTAATACAATGATTGTATACTCCCTGGGCCTTGCTAATGAGGATTATTTTAACATTTCATTTCCCCAACTTGACTATGAGGTCCACGAGGGGAGGGACGATGTTAACGGTTTTTGTGCGGCCAATCCAGCCTATTACATATGTTAGATTAGGCAGCAAAAATGTTTGCTGATTGGTTCTTGGCTCAACTAAATTCTTAAATATCAGCATCAACGGAAAAAATGTCTTTTTTCTTTATTGTGGTAAAACATATATAATATAAAATTTACCACTATAACCATTCTTAAGTGCATGGCTCAGTGACATTAAGTATATTCACATTGTTGTGTAATGATCACCACTGTTCATGGCCAGAATTTTTTATCATCTGAAACTGAAACTCTGTACTCATTAAAACAACTCTCCATTACCTCCTCCCAGGTACTCTAGGTACCTCCTGTAAGTGGAATTATACAATATTTGTTTGTGTCTGGCTCACTTCACTTAGCATAATGTCTTCAAGGTTCATTCATGATGTAGGTTGTATCAGAATTTCATTCCTTTTTAAGGCTGAATGATATTCCATTGTACGCATAGACCACATTTTGTTTATCCATTCATCCATTGGGCCATTTCTACCTTTTGGCTTTATTGTGAATAATAATGCTATGAACATAACATTATTCATAGCATCTTCATAGCATCTGTTCAAGATTCTGCTTTCACTCCTTTTAGCTAATACCCAGAAAGGGATTGTTGGAACGTATGGTAATTTTATGTTTAATTTTTTGAGGAACCACCACAATATTTTCTATAGCAGTTGACAAAGGAACACTTAAAAAGCTACTTTAATAAAGGTAGAAATGATGGTTAATCCTTTTTGACTTTTATTCCAAGTCTATTGAAAACAAAACCCATACATCTGTCTTTGGCGGCCTCAAAGGATCATGGGTTGTTGCACTGCCTGCTTTGTTCTGCGGGAGACTGATTGCATTGAGAAGCCTCAACTCCACACACCGCCCTGCAGCTCTCCCTCTTTGTCGTGTGACTTTGCAGTTCTTCTCACTCAAAAGGTGGGGGTCTATTTCTCCATCTCTTGATTCTGAGTTTGGCCACGTGATGGCCAATGGAATGATGGCAAATTTCACATAAGCAGACGCTTTAAAGGTGTTTGTACAACTGAGTTTGTTCTTGCTCTTACACTTCTGCCTTCACCATGAGAATAGGTCCAAGCTAGCCTGCTGGAAGAATAAGAGAGAAAGATGAAAAAACTCAGCCGCCCCAGGTAACCATCAGATGTGAGTCCCCAACCAATAGCCAGACACCCCCAGAGTATGGGAGAGCTCAAAGGAGACTAGAAGAACTGTTCAGATTAAATCCCCAACCCACAAACACATGAGTTAAATAAATGCATATTGTTTTATATCACTGAATTGGGGTGGTTTGTTCCAAAGCATTATTGTGGTAACAGATTCCTGATACAGTCCCCTCCTACTCTTTCACCTGCTGCCATTTCTGCATCTGTCAAAGTGTGAAGAGATAACTGACTTCACTGACTTCACAGAGCTATCATGAGAAGTGAATGCTAGAGTTGCCCGGGTCTAGTATCTGACAGTTGTAATCTAAAGGGTGATTGTTCCCTTCCCTCTTAAAGCTTACCCTCTTCTAGTTTATTGGGCAGAGGGCTATAGAGGGCATCTGTTCTCAATTGCCCCTCATTCTAGTGATAGGATAACAATGTTCTTTGGAGAACAATGCTCAGTCTGTATGTTCTGGGTGGAGTTGCTCTACTCACTCCTTGGTGCCATCAGCAAATGACCCAGGCCTGGCCAATCATTGTATGCCATCCCCTTGACCCCAAATTGCTTCAGGAATGGTCACATGCAACTCGGGGCAATGAGATTCAGTTTTAAGAATATAACTGCAAAGCTCCCTTTCCCATGGAGGTTACTGAGAGAATGTAGCCTAAGTTTAGAGGAACCATGGACTACCACGCAGAAAACGTTTGCCTGAATATAACTCACTAACTCGGGAAAACGGAGTCCAGAGATGGGAAGAAAGCAGAGTTCTGATGGTATGGTGAGAACCACTAGATCCAGCCAGGCCTGAAGCTGTGTGAACTTTCGGTGATATGAGCCAGTTAATATTCTTTTTGTTTGTTTTGTTAAGCCAATTTGAGTTACCGAAAAAGGGACTTGCCTTGCGTTCTTCCTGCGTCACCTTCCTGACTGAATTTTTCCTTATTTTCTTGGGCTCCTCTATGGTGCTCTTAGCCCCACTGCTGTGGAGAACCATGGTGCTTATCACACGGCACACATCACCACCTGCGATGCCAGGCAAAGTCCGCCCAGTAGGGTAGAGCTTCTTCCGCACAGGCTCCGGGAGCAGGGAGAGTGTGGGCAGGTCTGGGCAGACCAGGCATTCTACTTTCCCCTGCTCAGTTCTGATTTAAGCCTGTTGCCCCAGCATGATTACTTATAGCATTCCTGTTCACTATCAATAGTGTTGTTGTTTAGGAAATTTTATGGTCCCCCGTGGCAGGCCATGCTTCTCTTTTATTGTGTTATCCCTTTATTCCCCTAAAGAGTCCCAAGATGGTTACAACAACATCTCCCATCCTATCTTCTCTTCCACAATGTGACCTTGCCCTTCCTGTCAAGAGTTGGAGTAGAAGCCTCTTCCCTTTGAATTTGGATGGGCTTGTGACTGCTTCAACCAACAGACCACCATGGAAGGGATGTTGAGTGACTTCCTAATAAGCAGAGGCATGAAGGACCAAGCAGTTTCCACCTTATTCACCAGAATGCTCATCCCTGGAGTCCTGAATCATCTTGTAAGAAGCCTGACTTTCTTGAGGCTGCTGTGTTGTGAGGAAGTGAAGCCACATTGAGAGGCCACGTGTAGCCCCTCTGGGAGGCAGCCTGGTGGGTAGACTCTAAGATGACCCCCCAATCATCTCCGCCTCCTCGTATTCACACCGTTGCCTAATCTCTTCCCCTTGTGGCAGGGTGAGACCCATCATTTCCTGCTAATCAGTAGAATATGGCAAAGATGATAGGTTGTCACTTCAGTAGTTGTTACATAAGTTTGTAACTTCTGTCTGCCTGGTCGACTCTCCACCTTGTTGGCTTTAATGAAGCAAGCTGCCAGGGAGTCCCAGGTGGCGAGGAGCTGAGAACAACACTGTCAACGGCCAATTAGGAAACGTAGCCCTCAGTCCAATGCCCCAAAAGGAACCAAGTCCTGCCAACAACCATGTAAGTGAGCTTAGAGGCAGGTCCTTGCCTGGGTGAGCCTTCAGTGACAGACTAGCCCTTGTTTGCAGCTTCACGAGAGACCCAAAAGCAGATTTCTGATCCACAGAAATTGTGAGATAATCAATGTGTGCTGTTTCAGGCTGTTAAGCTTGCGATAATTTGTTACACAGCAATAGATAACATTCTCAGTCCCAGCCTTTGAGGCCTCCAGCTCTGGCACTGGACATGTGACCGAAGAGCCTCTGGATAATGTCAGTTCCCAGGCTGTAACTTACCTCACAGCCTTGGAGTCTTCCCTGCTGGTCCCAGGGATCGCGGAGCAGAGACAAGCCATCTCCTCTGTGCCCTGTCCAAATTCCTGATCACAGAATCCAGGAGCATAGTTGAATGGTTGTATAAAGCCACTACATTTTGGGGACATTTTTAACACAGCCATAAATAGTGGAACAGGAGGTGCCACTTTCAATAGTACATTCAATAGGCTCTTTCCCAGAGCTGTGACAGAAGTGACCCCTCACCCCTTGACATCACTGCTGGGGCCTCAGACCCTTCTCACTCCATAAGAGAACCTCTATGGGCAGGCTCCCCTGGTCCTTTGTTGACCCCATGCCAAGGGTAGGTGTGATCTTAATTAGGGTTGCCCACCAACAGTAAATTTCTTAGCAACATGGAGATCCTATCAAAGCTTTACTGTCATCACTTATAAAACCCTGATTAAGTTCTAAACAAAGGGCACTCTGCTTCCCATATTTGGGTGGATGGGGGTGGTTTTATTCTTTCAGTTTGAGACCATTCAGATGTCTATAACCATGCGTTCCTGAAGCCTCTGGTTAAGGACCTATGCCTATGGTGGGGACAGGCGGGAAGGAAAAGAAGGAGGGAAGAGGATGAGAACTCTGCAAGAGGATGGGGATAAACTCATTTCCTCCCTGGGCCGAGGAGAGACTCTTACTCAAAAGAATAGACCCCTCTGTTCACATACATACACACATGGGCCCGCTCTTTCCTCATGCCTTCCCTGCCTTAGCAGGACCATAAGATTTTGACCTGCATCTATATCTTTAAAAAATACTACAAAAAAGTTATGATTTTGAAGATGCTTCAGAGAAAGAAACATTCTTAGCTAAGTCTTTCAAGTAGTTGAGGATTACCTCTCTATGCACCAAAATCTTTATCTCAACAATTTGGAATGGAAGTCCTTCCTAACCTCTTAAACTGTGGATAACATAATTTCTGGTGCCCTTCTTGAAATCTCGCATGGAACACTGCCCAAGAACCTGGGAAGGTGAATTAACTGAGCCCAGGATATTCACACAATAGAGCGAAATTTTCCAAAGGAAAACTTTTTTCCAGATCTTTGAGAGCTCTTGAGTATGCGTTCAATTCCTCAGAAGTCAATATTTGACTCTGTGAAATGAGAAACAGTGTTTCCATGATTCATATGTATCCTTCCTACCAAAGGACAAATGGAATCCAGAGGTTTCCTCAGCCTTACTAGCCTGTGGGTATAAATGAGGTCTCATTTTATGTATGTATGTATGTATGCATGTATGTATGTATGTATGTATTTAGCAAATACTTGCCTTGGGCTTGCAATGAGCTATTCTAAGTGCACTAAAACCATTAATTTTAGTAACAACTTGATGAGGTAGGTAGTATTTATTACCTTCCCTATGTTACAAATAAGGACACCGAGGCACAAAGAGGTCAAATATACTTGCCCAGGGACACAGAGCTCCTAAGTGCACCTGGGTTTTGGGCCGAGGGGTCCAACTGTAGAGCCTGTACGTGTATTTACTTTGCTATCCTGACTGCCACGGACAGAGACCACCCACCCGCAGAGTGGAAGCATTTCAGCCTCCCTGGTAAGGTCCCTTCCCTTAACACAATTCCCAGAGTCTTTGGGAGGTGTTGCATGTGGGCTCAGTGTGCCCTTGGACACAGCTCCTGGAGGGTAAGTCTGCCACTATTTATTCTCTTTTGCCAATACAACGCTACATAACAAATAGCCTTAAGGCTCGGTGGCTTAAAGTACGAAGCATGAATTTAGTTCATGAGTCTCCTGGCCAGTTGTGAGGTTCTTCTGGTCTTGGCTGGGCTTGTTCACATGGCTGGGGTTGGCTGGCTCTTAGCTGATCTATGCTGGCTATGGCTGGGACAAGTAGGACCACATGGGTCTGGTCCACGTGTTTCTCATCCCCAGCAGGCTAGCCTGAACACTTTCACTTGGCAATGGCAGAGGAGAAAAGCAGACAAGCCCAACTGTGCACGCACTTTTCAAGCTCCTGTGTAAATCATATTTATGAGCATCCATTGGCCAAAACAAGTCATGTAGCTGGGCCCAGAGTCAGAATCCTGCACAGTTACATGGCCCAAGGCACGGATACAGGGAGGGATAAAGACCTGGGGCCACTGGAACAATCAATCTACTACATTTATCACCAATTTTCTTTCTTCTCAAAAAATGTCAGAACAAAATTAAATTTCAAAGTGAAAAAAAAATCATTTAGATAAAGCTGCCCACGATGCCATAAATTAAAGTTGTGCTCTGAGAGATAGTAAATAGGTGGAAACCAAACCAGGGGCAAGGTGCACAAGCAGTTTCTTTATAAAGGAGCGTAGCAGCATTCCTCTGTATCAGAAGGAGATGAAACTGAGAATTCAGAACTCAACCCGCTGATATGCCCAAGTGCCGATGTACAGATGTGCCTGGGAGGCTCCTATTATGGTGGCAAAGTGGCAATCAGGGGATAAGCATTGTTTAAGCCAGGTGTCCGAGCAATAATGTTAGCACGAAAGTCACATCAGAGCCGGCCAACAGCAAAACCGACTCAGTTAGCAACTTCTTAGCATATCAATGGCTCATTGTTTCTCTCAGGCAGAAAACTCCAATATTGTCTTGCCTGATTCAAAATTGACCCGTAGGCAACCCTAGTTTTGCCAGGAGGGTATAAGTGGATATACACTTTATTCCCATTCCTGGAAAGCAGGACCTGTCATTTTTCTGGGCTCACATAGCCCAGTTACCATTCTTTCCCTGTGAAGCAGGGGAGCTCTGTAAAGATAGCCACACTGGTCTCTAAACCTACGTCTCCGCTCCTTTCTTCTACCATGAAAGTGCACTGGAATTATCTCCCCCAACCCCCGGTGGCAGGAGTATATAAATATTGACTGGTACCTTTTGAAAATATTGGAAAAAGGCTCTACAAATAATAACACTTACCCCCACCCCCACCCCGCCAAAATAGCTGAAAAGGGTGGAGCATTCTGCTTTTGACCTCAGAGACCTCAGGACACTTACAATGGCCCTAAGGTGGGAGGCTTACATTGAGGAAAACAGATCATACTCAGCAGGTAGGTCCAACCTGGGAGTCACCTCCACAGTACTATGAGGCTTTCTGGATATACTGTTTGCCATGTACCCGGAGTTTTACACACATCAGCTCAATTAATTCTCACAGGCTCCCATGAGATAGAGCTGTAGGCATCCCCCATTTACAGATGAGGAAACGGGGAGACGAGAAGCTTCAGGGAAGGGAGTTAGCCAAGCCACAACAGCGCCTACTGTTGAGGCAATCTGACTCCAGAACCGCCCTCTGAGATAAATAGGACTTGTTGAAAGCTCCTAGTCAGGGGCGCCCTACAGGTACCACCACACCCAGTGGCCTTCCAATTAAGAGGCGTATCTACTGTAGATACAATGTCCAAGAAGCAGTCTACATGGAGAGTTTTAAGAGAATCCATTTCTAGACTCTCAGCTGCCATGTGGATGATTTCCTACAACTGACTGGCCTGAGAACTTCGATGTGAACCGATGAACCTGGTTCTCCTTTCCCACGTCCCCTCTCAGCTAGCTGCCCATCTCCCACTTAACAGAATAAAGGTGTACCCCTTACCTGTCCAATTCTTACTGTGGGGAGTTGCCCTGGGTGGAAGAGCTCGGGTCGGGGGTAGTGGGTAGGGGTTAGGGCACCAAACCTAGGGGTCATTCCAAATATTGGGGAACAGAGGTGCCTTTTACCAAGATACCACAACCCCTCTCTATCCATCTAATTAAAAGACAAATTTTCATTAATTTTACTTTTTATGTTTAACAGTTATCCAAATTTTGGTCAACTGTATCTTAGAATTAATTGTGTTGATGACTCAGTTCAGAAAAATGCTTAACCCTTAGAGCATTATGATCAGAGGAAATATAGATGTTTTAAAATTTCCATCTAGGAACATTTTGATTTAGAGACTAGCCAAAATGATCCACATGAAACTTACAAGCAGAAAAATATATTACATTCCTATAAAATTCTGTGGGGGAAGTAGAATGGAAAAATGATTTAAAGGAGAAAGAAGAACATTGTAAAATTTCTAGCTGTTAAGAGTTTGTTCATATATTTTTAAAAAATGGATCATGGTGGGTGGAAAATGACTATGATATTTAAATTCCATTGGATATATTTTAAAAAGTGATGTAACAGTTTTATTTTTAAACACTAATATTTACAATATGCAGGACATTGCAACCTTTACAACTATTTAAAACTGTGATGGCAACTTTTTAAAATATGTGATTATGTGGGTTTTGAGAATTCTTTTGGAGGTACATGAACAAAAAAAAATTGGAAATTCCTTTAATTTTGTCCAGCTGATCTTTTTACAGTTGAGGACCAGAAAGTAAAAAGGGCTTAACCGAGATCGCCAGTCAAAGCAGAACCTGAGCTAGGGCGAAGAGTCAAGCTTCAGGACCCCGACCCCTTGACCTCCTTCTCCTTATCCATGGATCGCTTTTTCAGCCAGAGTCCCAGCTGGTCTCAGCACTCAGAAGAAATTAAAAGCAGGGAGTTAATCACGTGTCTATTTACAGAGGTGAGGGCAGTGTTCGGGGAAAGCAACAGCGGCTGGCAAAGTACCAGAGATTAGCAAAGCCATTTCCACCTCTGGGCCAAGGGCAAGAGAAAGAGCTCTTACCTGGGCCTTGGGAGACTTGGAGCTATAAAAGGACACCACCAATAGGAGGAACATATCTTAAGAGGAACGTGATCCCTGGCAAACCACAGTAGCAGGGAGAGAGCAGGGGGAAATAAATACTGCCTCTCACTCTTCCTGCGGGGGTTTCCTGCTGGTTCTTCTCATTGGTGGGATCTACTGGAAGCCAGAGGGCAAGGGAACTGGTTATTATAGTCCTGAGAGGTCAACCTCCCCCGCACAGAGCAAAGCAGAAAAGGGGAGAGAGTAGATCTCGATGGGCAACCAGAAAATGTTCAGTACACTTTCTGTTTTGAACTTGAAATTTTTAGTTAAATGAAAGATAAGGCTTTCTAGTCAAGGTAAGCCACAGCAAAATGAAGAGATCTGTCACCAGAAGAATCCAATAGCCTAAGTTTATGAGCCTGGAGGAATTTTAGAGATGTTTAGAAGGATTTTTATTTTACATTTATAATTATGATACACAGATATCTACTTGTTTTAATATTATAGTTTTTGGCATCTCCTTTCTTTGGAAACAGATTATTATTTCTCTAAAATTTGCCTTGTTAAATCCCCACTCGTGGGTGCTTTCATAGACTGCTACTACTCAACTATAAAACCCAGGAGTTGAGGGTAAGTCCTCAAGAAAAGTGATAAAAGTGGACATTTTAAACAGAATTATATTAGTAAAGATAATATAAATTATTAATAGTCTCCTATTAAAGACACATTAATCCTGTTATAATTAGAGCTAAAGAATGCAAGCAATTGCCACAATTCAAAATGCTTTAACATTTAAGTCACCTTTCTAGGCAACCGGTGCTCCTGTTGTAGAAAGAGCGGCGCCCTCTAGGGGCAGGAAGTTCCAATCACCTAGAGTCTTTCAACCTGTGCTTTTGCTTCACATAAGTAAGGCCATGATGGGCGACGGGGTAGGGAAGAGGTTGGATGCGGGTGGGGGGGGGGCGGGGGGAGGAAGAAGGGCGGGGTAATGAGAAGAGGTACTCTGTCCCCCCATCCTCCCCCAAAGGAAGGCCGCTGAGCGATTCACAAAGACTCTTAGCTGGGAAATGGAAGACCAAGGCTCTAGTTCTGGCTGTCATTGACTCATTGGATATCTTTGGCCAATGATTATTCTTCCCTCTAAATCCAAATTTTCTCACTCGTAAATATTCATCTACAGTATCCCTTATACATCCCTTACCTTTGCTCTAAAACTAGGATAATAAAAACTTTTTATAGGATTGTCCTGGGCAATAAATAGCATTAATACTGGGGGGTGGGGGAGAACTTATCAGATGCTAAACCAGCATAATGGAGGCCACATGGTATAATATCAAGAGTTCATACTTAGGATCAGTTTACCCGATTCTAAAATTATAGCTTCAAATTCAGACTTTAGGCAATGGACAAGTAAGGATATCAGCAAATGTTCTTCCCAAAGAGCAATTACAAGTTGAACAAAACTGACAAAGGTAACCTTTTCAATCCTCTGGAAAGCAGCTTAAGTCATACAACAACCTGAGAAACATTTATGTTTGAAAATTTACTGAACTTTGTATAAGACAATGGAACCATGGTGTTCTTGCCTGTGCTGTTCCAAACTTCCATCTCCCTCTGAGCTTATCTGGTGCAGAGATTCTGCCAGGACAGGGCAGGCCATGAAGCCAGGCAGCTGCACTGCTGAAATCAGAGGGATGTGTTTAATTTGGAACAGTGAGGATCCACCCAGCAGCACTGGTGAAGTAAGTTATCCTGGTGGCAGGTGAGCAGGGAGGGCCAATGGCTCTACTGGCCTGAGATTATGGTCCTGGTTGCACCAATCATATTCCTGGCTGAGGCTACATATATAAGCAGCAGAGGCCAGAGGGGACACAAGCTAGACACACAATCCTGGATGGCCCTAAGGTTGCTCACACGTGTCTGAGGGCCCAGAGGAAAATAAAATGCTGGGAAGATTTTAAAATGACATGAACTTTGAACCTGCTCCCTTACCCACACACTTATTTCAGCAGAGGATGCAAGCCTTACTTGCTTGAAGTGTTTCAGCACAAACGTTGATTAGCTGACTATTAAGTTGTGCAAACATAGGGATGACCCTTAGGAAACCAAGCTTAAAAAGAAAAAGAAACACCTGGGCAGAGATATCAGTAGCTGCCTACTACTGGGGAGACAGATTTAGCTCAAGCAGGTTACTAAACAAACAAATAAAAAAAATTAATGATGGTAACTTTTGGGGAGAAAGAATAGCATCCAGATTGGTTACAATGTATTATCTAAAATGTTCAGGTTTCAACAATAAAACAATAATATGGAACACGAAAAGAAAAAGGAGTGTGACCCACACTCAGGAAACAGAGGAAACCGAAGAAATTATCTGAGTGCCTCCAGGTATTTTATTTGGCAGATAAACACCTCAAAGCAGCTTTAGTGCTTTTATTAAAAAACTAAAGAAAATTGCATTTAAAAAATTAAAGAAAAGCATAAGAATAATAAACAAATAGGGAATATCAACAGAGATAGGAATTATTGAAAGAAACCCAATGAATTTCCATTTGGAAATTAAAAATGCAATAATTGAAATCCCCCTAGAGAGCTTTCACAGAAGATTCAAAATGGCCAAAGAAAGAATCAGTGAACTTGAAGACAGAGTAATAGAAATGATCCTGTTTGAAGAAAAGAGAGGGCAAAAATTTAATAAAAATGAGTAGAGTCTCAGAGATCTGCGGGAGAGCATCAGATCTACCAGCATATATGCAATGGTGGCACCAAAATGAGAGGAGAGAGAAGAAAGGATGAAAATTTTCCTTTGAAGAAGTAATGGCAGAAAACTCCAAATTTAAGGAAAACATTAATTTAGATATACCAGAGGTTCAATAAACCCCAAGTAAGATATATACAAGATCCATACCTAAACAGTTCACAATCAAACTATTGAAAGACAATGAGAAAATCATGAAAGCATCAAGAGAAAAATTATTCAGCACATACAGAAAAGCATCAATACCTTTCATTACTGACTTTCCATGTAAAATAACGGAGTCTAGAAGGACATATTAAAAGTACCGAAAAAAGAACTGTCAACAAAGAATTCTACATTAAACAAAACTCCTTAAAAAATAAAAGCTAAATAAAGACATTCCCAAATTTAAAAAAGAGAGAGAGAGGCTGAGAGAATTTATGGCTCTCAGGCCTGCCCTGCCCCACCAAATACTATAAAAAGTCACTTAAGCCAAAAGGAATTGAATCTACAAGAAGAAATGAAAATCATCAGAAATGATAAACATGCAATGAGTTAAAATAAGAGAGTTAATATGAGAGTCTATTTATATTGTTTGTTTCATTCTTTTAACTTTTAAAAAAAGATATAAGATTGTATAAAACAATGTTAGCATTGTATTGTTAGGTTTATATATGGATGTATACGTCAATAAGAGCACAGCCCTGGCTGGTGTGGCTCAGTGGATTGAGTGCTGGCCTGTGAACCAAAAGGTCAATGGTTCAATTCCCAGTCAGGGCACATGCCTGGGTTACAGGCCAGGTCCCCAGTTGGGGGTGCAAGAGAGGCAACCACACATTGATGTTTCTCTTCCTCTTTCTCTAGCAATAAATAAATAAAATCTTTAAAAAAAGATAATAACACAAAGGAGGAAGAGTAGGAAAGGAGTTATACATCCTAGCAAAACTTCTATATTTTACCAGAATTAAGTTCATATTAATTTTAAGTACAGTATGAAAAAATAACATGCATTTTATAATCCCAACATGAATAATAAGAAAATAACTAAAAAATATATGAGCTAAAATGGTACACAAATATATTTAATACAAAATAAGGAATTAAAGGAGAAACAGAAGAACAAAAAAGATCAGATCTATAGAAAGCAAATTTAAAATGGCAAATGTAAAGCCTACCTATCAAAATGTAAATGGTCTAATTGCTCAATCAAAAGGAAGAGATTGTACAACTGGATTAAAAAAAAAACAAAGCATGATCCAACTACATGCTCTCTATAAGAGACACATGTTAGATTCAAAGGTAACTTTAACATAAGATATATTAGTAGAGGCAAATAGGGACATTTCATAATAATATAAAGATAAATACATCAGGAAAATATAGCAGTTATACAGATACACATATACCTATAACACAGCCTCAAAATACATGAAACAAAAAATATGATAGAATTGAAAGGAAAAACAGATAATTCAACAACAATAGTTGGAGAATCCAATACCGCGCAAGCCCCTACCTGTGTTCTCGGGAACACTTTAATAGTCCCATCTCCAAACCACCATAAAACCCCAGACTAGTTCCTTTCATTGCTCTCTTGAGTTATTTTACAGACCAGCTTGGGAACCTTCCCTGGTCTCTCCAGAATGCTTCATTAGGTAAGTAGTAAATCTTCTCCTACCTTCATTGATGCACGTGTGGCATCCTCAGATTCAACATCCAAATCGAATTCTGAGTGGCAGATCCATGCCACACCTGTGAGTGAGCACAACAGCTGGGGCTCTCAGCAGGATGTCCAGCTCGTGATCACAACCACCAGGAGTTGTCCTCTTTTGCTTTGGCTTGCTGCCTGCCATCTTGAGCTGCTGCTTGCTGGCCAGCATGCCTTTTGAGTTGTGTTGTTGCCTGCTGGCAAGCTTGTGCATTGAGCACCAGCCCACCTTCAGTGCTCACTAATAGTACAAAGGCAGCTGGGCAAGAGGATGGGGATTTCACACTCCTCTTGGAACTTTAATTGTTTTAAAAAATGCTCAATTCTTACTCAGAGAGAACACGTGGCCTGAGAGGCAGAAGATCTGTCTTGATGGCCACAACAATAAGCTCCCTGAGTGATTTCGGGCAAGTCACATCTTCTCTGGGCCTCAATAGCCTTGTCTATCATATATGAGTTCTTGGGTCTCACCATGAGCCATGTTTCTTGGAATGGCAGTTATTGGTGGGGTCTCGGACAGTCCTTTAGTGTCACCAGAACTGACCCATCTAATAAACATTACTACCAGGAAAATAATAGCAACAACTGAAACTCCTCTTCTTGAGTCTATGAACTTCAGGTCTAGGAACTTCACATATATTATTTCACATAATAATCAAAACCAAGAAATATGTACTAGTATTAGCCCGAAGTTCACAGCTGGGAAAACAGGCTCAGAGAGGTGAAGTTGCCAAAGGTCATATAACTTCTAAGTAGTTGAACTGCCATTTGATCCTCCAACCCTGTGCTTTGGAATATTCTGTCCAAATTCTTGGCTCAAGGAGCCAGGTGGAATCAGCAGGAGGAAGGCACCAGTTCTTTTTCAGCCCATACGAAAACCCCAGTCACTCTGGCTTCTCGTTAGTCACTGCAAAGGTCTTTGCCAACTTCTGGTGGGCACGATTGAGTCAGAAAAGTAGGTTAGGTACCAGGCCCAGAGATGTTCCTCTATGAATATTTGAATGAGTGAATGAATGGTGTTGGGGAATAGCAGGCAAAATGAAATTTCATCCTAAATTTCCAAGGATTGGTAACAGGTTTACAGCATCTGGTCAAGTCAGTGCTAGGGCCTCAGATACAAATTAGATGGTTTCCTGAACTGGTAGAAGTCCAAGTCTGGTGGAAGACACAGACCCATAGGCAGATCATAATGCAGGGTGATATCATTCTTGGTGGTGCTCTGAGCAAAGGGCCTGGTGAGGAGGGAGGGACTGGCTGGTGAGCTGAGCACGGTCATAGACGCCCTTCTCAGTGTCACTGTGGGATATGAAGGAGACTGGCGCTGGTCATTCCAGAAACAGATGATGGAATCAGAGGGCTAAGTGGGCAGCGTGGAGCCCACACTCTCAGGAACTGGTGTCTGATGCTCCAGCAGAGAAGACAGAAGAGCCACAGATCCATGAGATGGGGCGACTCAATACATAGAGTACTTCCGACTGTCTGGGAATCTGGGGCCTCTGAAGGAGCTTTCCCCCCAGTCCAAGGAGGAGGCACACGGGCTCCAGCCCCGCCAGATACCAGACAGATGGGCAGTCTTCCCTCAACATGCGTTTACACCATTTGTATTGGCCAACAACACAGTCTCCATGAGCCTGAGCCAGGCTTCCTGCATATCTGAAGTATTGAGGACTGAACTTAGTTGGGTGACAGCCTAAGCAAAATTTTAAAAATCTATCTAGTATTGTAAAAGCCATCCTTGTCTAATGTTGAAAAAACTGTAGATAGGCAAAAATAGCAATAAAGTGAGCCTATCTTTAAGCTTACTTCTAAAGCTAATGAGGGGTAGTATTTTATTGTCAAGTCCAACAAACACTTTCTACACTTACATATAACATAGATATATGAATAATACACTTTTAAAAACAATGAAATTGAATACTTTGTGCTGCTTGGAATGGTGCTTTTACTATTATATCATAAACCTGTTTTCAAGTCAATAAATATATATTTATATCATGTCTAATGAAAGCATAGCATTTCACTAAATGAACGTGCCATACCCTTATTATGTGGTACATATGCATATACCAAACTCTTATTAGTGACCATTTTCTGAAATTTTTATCAATAGAGACAAAATTGTGAAGAGCTTTTTGAATATTCTTTGTTATGAACCTTCCTGCGTATTTCCTTAAAAATGGAAGGGCTGCATCAAAGATTATGAATATTTTAAGAACTGAACTAAATGCTTCCAAATCCACCACTACCACCTTCCAAACCATTGGTCCAGCTTACACTTCTCTTTTTCCATTCACTAACCAATAGATGGCATGATCCTTTTAAATCTCAACCAATGTGATAGGTGAAAACTGGTATCTTGTTTTATGTTTATTCTTAACTTACAACTGAGTTAAGCATCTTTTCTTATGCTTACTGGTCCCATGTTTATATAGATATGCTGCTGTTTACTTTTCTGCTGGAATGTTCAACTTTTTCTCAACATTTTGGTTTTTCTTTTTACTTTATTCATTTTTTCTATGTGATTTTAAAATTATTCGGTCAAATCTTTACTCATATGCTTCGAGGAGCCAGTGTGGCCCATTTCACAGAAGCAGAATGGCTTCATGGCCCACACTTTGGGAAGAACCCTGCGCTTTAGGACAGTGGCTATCAACCTGTGGGTAGGTTGGTGACCCTGGGGGTCTCTAAGACCCTTCCAGGAGTCTATGAGGACAAAGCTTTTAATAATGATACCCAGATATCATTTGCCTTTTTCCCTCTAATCCTCACATAAGTCCACATGATGTGTGATATCACAACAGACTAATGAAGAAGAACAATCTCAGAATCCAGCTAAAGTCTATTAAGCCAGACATTGAAGAGATTTGCAAAAATGTAAAACAGTGACCCTTTTTTCACTATTTTTTGGTAAATATGGTCATTTTCATAAAAATGTTATTTCTGTTAATATGTTATAGATGTATTATTGTTATATTTAACTGAATAAATACAAAAAGTAAAAAGTTATCAGTCTGAAATTGTAATACCATAAGTATTGATAGATATAATTCACATAAGCAAAGATCTAAGGTTGTCCTAAATCATTTTTAACACTATAAATGGTTTCTGAGAGCAAATGGTTTGAGAACCACTGCTTCAGAAAAATTCCCAATTTATTACTATGCTTAAATTATGTAATTGCCCCTACTTCTACATAGTTTAGTTTTTACTTAGGTTTTATTTTCAGTATGCTATAATTCATTGTAAGTAGTAATTGTGCAGTGTTCTGATGTTTCTAAATTTAAGGCTTTATAATTAAATAGTAAAACTAAAACCCAGAGTAAAGATAGAGAGGAGTTTGGAAAAGTCTCTTAAGGTTCTTTTTAAATATGATAAGTTTCAATGTTCTGACTATGGATGAAAAAAGAGGAAATGATACTAATAATGAATTATACCAGGAATAGCTTCTGATGTTAGGTAGAAACCAGAACCCAGGATATATTTTGGCACGATGTAAAAAAATGCAAAATAAAATAAACAATTTGTATAAATGAAATAAAAACAAGTTGGTTATTTTCATAAACAATAGTATGAATGACTCTATATTGTTAGTGTATAAATGTGGCTCAGATAATCAAAGAGTGCTCGAAAGTTGTATAATTAAAAGTTGAAAGTCTGTACTTCCACATTTCCTCGGAAAGACATGTTCAGTTAAAACTCATCGTTTAAATATAGGAAAATTTCTCTCATTGATAAGGAAAATTATAAAAAATATGAAAATAAGTTTCATATAGAAAATATTGGCAATAATAAAAATTCCTGAAAAAATTATCAAGATATTGATAAAGCAAATGAAAAACTACAAAGTGCCATCTTTATGCTTAAAAATAATTGAACATTGTCAAACATAAACTATTAATTTAATAGACCTTCAAAAAGGAGCAGTATCAATATAGACTTACAGCAAACTAAATTTATGTACTTGCCTTTTGCAAAATATTTATCTACTAAAATGAGAAAATAAATTTGTGGGAAATGTATAAATCAAGGCAGTAAAATGTCAGTCATTATTGTTGAAGCCTCAACTGTTTCATATAAAATAGTTTTAATAATTTACTTAAATGTGAAATTCAAGACTTTGAAGATAATTTAATGGTTTTTGTTGATCTCATGAAGCAGGAAGGAGTGACATCTGAAATAATTTATCAAAATTTATTGTTGACACATAAGAAAAATGGTTTCAGTGAGAAATATTCCATGAAAACCTTATTAGATTTGATATAAACAGTGCCTGTGAGTAATTAGGGGACAGAGTCTACATTTTCAGCCAAAATTTAGGAAATTTTTCGGATGTTTTAATTTGGCACTGTCCAAGTCGCTGAATTCAATTATCCCCGGATGACGCAATAAAATGCGTAAAGTAAGTAATTGTAAATATTTTCCTAATTTATCATCATATACTGTCAAGAAAAATTTATAACATATCTGAGGATTTGGGATTTGAGACAATAAAAACTATAATGCTTGGGCCACAGTTTTGAGAATTATATCAAGTTTATCAATTGAACAAAAAATTGTGTGATAGGCGCAAACAGTTGGAAAAATGCCCTTTTTGAAGAAGAGATTTCATTTTAAGCTAATTTATTAATTAAAATATAAAAAATATTTTGAGTTTAATGGAAAGTTTTTTTAAACTATAGCGGGCAGCTTCATGTCCCCAAATTAAAACTGTTTGTATATATAAAACTAAAGGAAAATTGAGTCTTTATAGAAATAAAGAAATATGCCTTTTTAAATAAGTAAAGCATTAATTCAAAAAGAAAATACATTAAATTGACAAATTATAAAGAGTGCATTAGTCATTTGATGACAAAAGTTAAATTAATTTTAACTATTTGTCTTTAATAAACTGTATTTCTTAATTTATTAAACTATTAATGTTGCTTTGGCCATTATTTGGCCAAATAATGTTTACAAACCTCTATGAATTAAAAGTAAATGAAGATTGATAAATGATTTTTGTAATTAAATGCAATATTATAGTAAATTTGGTGGCTTATTTGATAATAGAAGTTAAATATATAGAAAGCCAAACATTTTAAAGACTACAAGAATTCTAAAATAATTGCTGTAAATTCAGCAGAAGCTGAGAGATGAGTCAGAACTATGAACAGTATTTTGGACCTTAAGAGACGATCATTTGCTGAGTCACTCAATGACTACCAATTAATGAAAAGTTGTTGAAAGAATTTGGTGTGGCTTTTGTGTGAGATTATAGCTCAGAGAAAGCACCATTTAATTAGTGTTGGGTGTAGTTTTAAAAATTGCATCAACAATTGCTAAAAGTCAACAAATGGTTTGGAAATTATTAGAACGATTTGATGAGGAAAAACTTTAACTGCAATTCATTGACAGGCAATTTTATGATACATAGAGCTTAGTTTCCTTAGAGAGAAAAAGGGACTAAATTTTAACAGTTTTAGTGAACATATCAGTTTATATTACTAAACTCCTTGTTAAATATTTTAATGTATCCGATGCTTTTGTTACAGTTCATCATCTAATTGCCTCGGCAGGCGCTTATATAATGAAGTTAAGTAACAGTGATAGGTAAGGGCTTTGTTTTCTCCGTTCCAATTTTAATTGCAATGTCATTAAGCATAAAGCTGACATTTGATTTGATGTAGGTTTAAAAAAAAAATCAAACTGCCTAAGTATTATCTCATGAGTATATAAAAAGTTTAATATAGTTTCCCATCTTTGACATATTAATGTGATTAGTTATAATAGTGGATTTTAAATATTGAATTGACCTTTTATTCTCATAATGAGCTCTTTTTGGTGGTGGTGTATTTTTTTTTAATGTACATCTGGATTCAATCATTCTTTTATTTTTTTAAGAGATTTTATATCCATAACCTAAAGCATGACTGCTTATTAGTTTTCTTTTTTTTGTGTATGTGTTATCAGACTTGAGTTTGAAATGTCTCCTGATGAAACAATATAGATTTAGGACTTTCTGGGTACAACTCTTTGACAATCATCTCAAGTTCAGCTATGGTTTCTAGTCTATGCAGACTTTCTATTTCTTTTTTTGTTTCTTTTGGGAAGGTATATTCATACAAAATTATTTAGTTCATTAAAATTTGTAGTTTCTGGAGCATTGTATTTTATAATTTCTTTGTAATATGCCCTTAAAATAACATTTTTTTCCTCTAGATCTTTGGTTAAAACTGCTTTATTATTCCCAATGGTGTAGATGTTTTTACTGAGAGATCATTCAAATATTATAAAAACTCACCCTTTTAAATGAACCACTCAGTTGTTTTTAATATATTCACAAGTTTCACAAGCATTAGTACTATCTAATTCCAGAACATTTTTATCACTCCAAAAAGAAATCTGGTACCAATTAACCTGTCACTTCCCATTGTTCCCTCCCCGGCAACCCCTGGCAACCACTAATATATTTTCTGTCTCTATGGATTTGCCTATCCTGGACATTTCATACAAATGGGATCATATCACATGTAGCCTTTCATGTCTGTCTTTTTTTCATTTTCAAGATTCATGTACATTTTAGAATATATCAGTATTTCATTCTTTTTCATGACCAAATAATGTTCCATAATGTAGATATGTCACATTTTTCTATCTATTCACCCTTGATAGGCATTTGGGTTGTTTCCACTTTCTGCGTTATCATAAATAATGCTGGACATTCATGTACAAGTTTTTTGTGTGAACCCATGTTTTTAATTATCTAGGGTGTGTGTGTGTGTGTGTGTGTGTGTGTGTGTGTGTATCTCCTAGAAGTGGAGTTGCTGGTAGCTCTATTTTTAACCTTTTGAGGTAAGTAATTATACATTACTTTCAGCAGTGTATGAAGGTTCCAATTTTTCAACATCCTTGTTAACACTTATTATTGTCTATCTTTTAAATTATAGTCATCTTAGTGGGTGTGGGGTGGTATTTCATTGCAGTTTTATTAACATTTCCCTAAAGTGTATCTTCTTTGGAGAAATACCTATTCATATCATTTTTCCATTGGGTTATTTGTCTTTTACCATTAAGTTAGATATAAAGAAGTTCTTTATATCTTTTGGATACAAGTTAGTTATCAGATATATAATTATAAGATTTGCAAATGTTTTCTCTCATTCTGTGGGTTGTCTTTTCAATCTCTGGATCATCTCTTTTGAAGCATACAAGACTTAAATATCGATGGACTCCGATTTTTCTATTTCTTCGCTTGCTTGAACTTTTCTATGTTATATCTAAGAAAATATTACTTAAGAAAAAGTCTTTTCTTCTAAGAGTTTTATAATTTAGCTTTATATTTTCTCTCTAATCCATTTGATTTAATTTATTGCATATGGTGTAAAGTAAGGGTCCAACTTCATTCTTACTCATTTTATTCCTGCACCATTTGTTGAAAAGACTACTCTTTCCCTATTTAATTTTCTTGGCACACTTATTGGAAATCATTTGACCATTGATGTATGGGTTTATTTCTGAACTCTTAGTTCCGTACCATTGATCGCTCTGTCTCTCCTTATGCCAGTAACACACTGTCTTGATTACTGTAGCTTTCTACTAAGTTTTGAAGTTGGAAATTATATATCCTCCAACTGTCTTTTCATGGTTGTCTTGACTGTTTGTTGTCCCTTGTATTTATATGTGAGTTTTAGAACTGGCTTGTCATTTTCTCCCCCCACCTCCAAAAGCCTGCTAAAATTTGAATGTAATATAAGAACTTTTCAAAGCCCCAGTGGCAAATCTCATTCCTCGAATTCTCCAATTAAGCTTTTTTATTTTGTCTATTGTTTGGTCAGAAAGTCAGGAAAATAAGCAATTGCCTCTAATTGTTTTTGACAAACACGTTTTTATTTGTTTCATAATAAACAACATTAAAAATTATGAATTATCCTCTGAGTTGTACCTCAGATTCCCTAAGTTTTGATATACAGTGTTATCCTAACTATTTTCTGGCCTATAGTTGCAATCTTATTTCGTTCTTGACTTAAGCTTTATTTATGAGGGCATAGTGTTCTGCATGGTTTTGGGTATGTGTGTTTTGATCTTTTTTTTGGTACTATTTTTCCTTGGATGTAGTAGAAGAGTAGTACTAACTTCATAAAATACAGTCTCTGTTTTCATTTTGGATAGTTTCTATTGCTTTGTCTTCAACTCCATTAATCTTTTTTTATGTAATGTCAAATCTGCTGTTAACCCAACCATTGTATGTTTCATCTCAGATATTGTAATTTTCATCCCTAGAAGGTTGAGTCAGGTCATTTTTTATATCTACCATGTGTACACTTAACTTCTCTACTTTCTCTAGCTTCTTGAACATATGAAATACAGTTATAATACTATTTTAATGTCTTTGTATACTCAGTGATATCAGTTCTGGGTCAGTTTCAATTGATTGATTTTTCTCATTGTTGGTTGTATTTTTCTGCTTCTTTACATGGCTGGTAATTTTTTATTGGATGTCAGACTTGCCTCAAAATAGTTGCTTCATATAATCTGTTCAGTTTTCTGGATGTTTGCAACAGAAGGCTGGTTTGATTCCAGTCATTCCATCGTGATCAGAAGTGAAAGTGTGGATAGTGTTTGTAAAACCTCTCAGCATGAGTGTTTGCTTTGTCTATTATAATGCCATGTTATTTAGTGCCTGAAGTTCATGATATCATAAACTAAGATTTTACTTTCATCAAAAAATTTAGCCCTATCCCATTAAAAATTCTGGTTTGAATTCAACTTTTTATGTCACTGTTGTCCCTATATTCCTTTTGCAAACTACCAGTTGCCTTATAAATATTTTTTTACCCATTCTTTTATTTTAAGCATTATTATTTTGATGTAAGTGGAGTTTGTTTTTAGACTCAATATAATAATTGTTTTTGCTTTTTAGAGGAAAAAAAGAGAAGAGAGAGGAAGGGAGAAAGACAGAAAGACATTGACATGAGAGAAACATTGATTGGTTGCTTCCTGTACATGCCCCAGTTGGGGACTGAACCGTAACCTAGGCATGTGCCCTAACTGGGAATCGAACCTGCAAACTTTTGGTTTATAGGATGGCATTCCAACCAACTGAGCCACACTGGTCAGGGCTAATCTTTGTCTTTTGATAGAGAAGTTTAATCTGTTTATATTTTTTGTGATGACTATTATCTTTCTTCTTAATTCTGTCATTGTATTTAATACTCTTTCTTGTTTTCTTTCCCAGTCTTTGGTTATATTTTTCACATTTTCTACTTCTTTTTTTCTATCCTTTCAGAAGTTACATTTACTCTCTTATTTTTATTTTGGTTGATCCTATTTTTAAAATTCAAAACCTATTAATCCTTGACTCCTTTTCTGTGTGTGTGACATTTGGAAATTTCACCAGGTTGTGTCTAGAGGTGGATTCTTTTAACTAATTTTACCTGCTTTTGGTGAATGCTTTTCTCTCAAACTGTTATTGCTGCTTTTAGATTTTCTCTGATCTTTTTGCTCATCTTCTTTCATCTAACTATGCTTCTCTCTGAATTCTAGGAGATTTTTTTCAACACACAATTTAAATTATTAATGCAGTTTTCTTCAATGTTTAATATGCTCTTCACTGCCTCTACTACATTTAAAAATTCCATAATCATGGTTTTCATCTTAAAGTAAAATTGTCTTATCTCAGATAATTATCTTTTCATAAATGCAATATATTCTCCAGTCTCATGGAAAATATATATTTGATATTAAAATTTTTCCTTCTGTTTCTTGGAGTAAGTCTATGTCGTTAGGGAACATTTGTTCAGATCATATATCTGAATGAATTCCTTCTTTTGTACTGGTGAAATAACAATGGATGATTGTTCTTGTTTTACCTACTCTTTGGAGGCAGATCTGGTTTGGAAATGACGTCTGTCAGAGGAGAAACAAGTTCAGTTCTTTACACCTCTGATGTGGAGAAAAAGAGAAACCTTACATTTCTGAAGGTTTGGTTGTCTAGTCGGGGCGTTCGGTTTATCAGGTTGATGTAGCTTATAACTGCTGGTAAGGCAGTCATTGGGCTCAGAAGCTCACTCTTTATAGACTATAGCCTTTCACCCCCCATCTGTGTGAGCAGGACAGACACAGTTCCCCAAGCCATCCTTGGGCTTGAGATTAGCTCACTTCTTACTGCCTCTCGCTTCACTTTCAATGCTCGCCCCTAATTCAAAGTATCTGGATGAGATTTAAGGTCTAGATGCCAGTGGGAATTGTGAAAGGCCCCACAGATCAGGGACATTCAGGGTTCACTCGATGATATTTTGCTTTTGTTATTTGAGTTAGCAGGGCACACCATACCTCTTCTCTAGCCAGTCCATCTGACTGTCCATCTCTGCTGTTGCCAAGTCCTCTGAGTATGGGCCTGTTTCTAATATCTGAGTGTAGCCGTCCCTAATATCTTTTGATTTGCCCTTCTTGACCACCGTATGGACCTCCACAATCATGAGCTGCCCAGAGTTTTAGGGTTTTCAGGCTTGCTTCTCTTTGTCTTTTAGGTGGTACCGTGTCTCTTTCTTTTATCCATCCATCCATCCATCCATCCATCCATCCATCCAACCATCTGATATTTACTGAGCAGTTACTGTGTGCCAAATATTGTTCTAGATGCTAGAGATTCAGCGATGGGAGAAGACAGAAGTGGAACTTGTATTCTAGAGGAGGGTCACATTACAAGACGCAAGGACTTTCATCTCCCTCATTTTGAGCTCATTTACACCACATTACTTTAAAAAGATTCTTGTATTCCAACACTGACTCAGATATTTTGAATGCTTTATGAGTTTGATGGGATTGGGGAGAGAGTAGTCTTGAATAATGACCATGAAATGTAAGAATCACCTACCTCTCCAGAGGGAAAAAAATAAAGGAAAGAAAAGAGAGAAAGAAAGGAAGAAAAGAAGAACGAGAAAATGGAGAGAGAAAAGAGGAAAAGGAACTTGGAGTTCATCACAGAAGTTTCTAGGGCTCTACTGGTCTCAAACAGCTCTTGCATACAGTTAGATTAAGTGAGGAGTTCTGGTTTTGAGTCAGAGCCCCATAAGCTCTTTAAGATTCTTCTTTTTCAGATTCTATTATAGTATTGTGTCTTGTCCATAGTTAACATAGAATATGACTTTGGCGGGATAACATTGTGGGAAATTGATAAATTTATCATTCACATTTTATAATACAAACTATACAATTTTATTTTACTTTTTTTACTTAGCTTCTCTTATAATTTTATTTTCATCATTTTCACTTTAATGGCAACACATTATTCCATTATGTTGATTTCCAAAACTGTCTAGCCATCTCCTGCCCTTCCTTTTACTCTTCAGAGGGTTCTACTAACACAATTCATAAACGGTGGGATGGACATCTTTGAGGATCTTTGTTCTTCAGATTTGTTTCATGAATATGAATTCCCAGAAAAAGGGCAATTAGGTCAAAAAGTATTGATGTTCTGGGGCTCTTGTTCGGTATTTTAAGTTACTTTTCAACAGGGACCAGCAATGTGGCATTTTTCCTGAAACCTCATCAGCATTAGTTTGCTTTTTAAAATCAGTGTCATACCGATTTGGTAATTTAGTAGACAAAATTTGCAGCATATTTTATGCCTATTGATCATTTGTCTTTATGTTTACTATTTCTATTTCCTTTTCAGTAAATCGTTTGATCATACCTTTTACTCATTTATTTGTTTGGCTTTGGGGTGTTCTTACATATTTTAATGTATTCTGTTCTTTCTACATGTGGTATTCTTAACCTTGGGACCAAGGAGAGGCTTAGGGAGTCTACCAGCTCTACACAGGTGTACCTACATTTTATGTGTGTGTCTGTGTATGTATGTGTCGATGTGAATGTACTTGTATGTTCCTGTGTGTCTGTGTGTGTATGAATGTTTGCACATATATGTGAAAGAGTCCTAACTCTCTTTAGATTCTCAAAAACATCAGGTTCTTAAAAATAGTTAAGAACCCATATGATACAAATCTTTTCCCTCATGTATTCTTTTTCTTTTAGTTAGTATATGCATACATTTAGCATTTTGATATAGCTTATTCTGTCTCTTTTTTCCTCTTTGTAACTTCTTGTATTTCTTTTAAACTTGGCCTGTTATAATTATTTCTTAGATGGGAGATATACACCATTTTACCTTCCACTGAATTTTCTATAATTTTTAAAAATTAATCCCTTCAAAATCAGTTATTTTTTTTAAGTGTGTAGACAAAAATTAATTTCTCTGCTTACCTACCATTCGGCTCCTTTTTTACATGGTGTTTCTCTTCCTAAACATTTTGTGACACCCTTTTTGTGTGTCATCATGCCTCTCTGTAGACCTTTGATTTAATCAAGCTATTGACCTAATTTGCCCTACTACCACACCATTTGTTATTGTCCTTTAATGATGTGCTTAAACGTTATCTATTATGATTGCTCTTTTCCCAGCATGTTCTTTGCTATTTTTCCTATTCTTTTCAAAGATGCATGTTGTCAAACTCTGTACAAAATCCTTTTGTATTAATCTGAGATTATCTTAAGTCACAAAATCAAAAAATTAAAGTATTTAGACTGTCAGTTTAGAAACATACATTTTTCTAGTATTCAAATTTTTTTCTATTATACTTCCTAAGAAAATTTGAAAAATTTTGGTATGCTATGTTAATGTCTTAATATATAATTAATTACATTTGATAATGAATTTGGTCTCATTTTAAAATTTGTTTCCTGTCTTGTTATTGCATTTATTTAAGAAAGTTATTGATTTTTTAAAGTATTTATTATCTACTCATATCTAGCCAGTTATTGAACTTCTGGATTACTGCTAATGGTAGCTTAAATGAGACCGTAAGATTTTTAAAGGACATAATCATGGCATCTGCTAATGAAGCTTTCTATCTTTCTAATAACTATTCCTATGGTTTCTTTTTCATGTCTTATTACATCAGCAAGATATATCAATATATATTAAATAATAATGGTGATAGAGGGCTTACTTATTTTGTTCCCTTTTCCAATAGAAAAATCTCTAATGTTTTTCTATTCTAAAAGATGCAGGCTTGGTTTTTAATAGACCTTTTTTATGTTAAGGAAATATCATTCTATTCCTATTTTTAAAACTGTTTTGACATCTATTGAAATGCATTCTTTGGCATCCATTAGGAGGATCATATGGTTCGCATTATTTAATCTATCGATCTGGTGTGTTGTATTGTGCTGAACTTCCCTTGCATTGCTGGAGAAACCTTTGTGGCCATGGTGTTTTCATCTCTTAACATGCTGCTGAACACTATTTGCTGGGACTGGACTCTCAAATGACATTGGATCCTGTTTCCTTAAAAAAAAAAAAAATTCTATATCAAGGCTTAAAATCAGGACTGCGTTTGCCTTGCAAAATGAATTAGCAGTTTTTTTAAAAAACCATTTTCCCTATGTTAAAGAATAATTTATGTAACATGGAAATGCATTGTTCTGTAACATTTGGATAGATTTCTCCAGAGACTCTAGGGTGGGTACAAACGGTCTTTTCAGGGGGTAGGGAGGGTCGTTCTTTAATAAATGTCTCATTCCCTCAGAGTATTTCTCATTTGCTGATCTAACCTACATTGTTTATTGTATGAATTGGATTATTTTATATTTTTGTAGACTATAGTCTGTTTAATTGATAATTTCAAACAAATTTACTAAAGAATTATGTACAATGCCCCCCTCAATATTTTTAATCTTTTTGATGCATCATCGTAATCACTTCCTCATTTCTGATTTCTTTTTTTTTTTATTATATTTGCTAGAGGTTGGTCTTTTTTTATTAGCTCTCTCAAAGAATCAGCTCTTGGTTTTATTTATTGATTTCACTGTTTTTGTGCCTCCTAATTTGTTTATTCCTGCTATTATCTTTCTTTCTTTCCTGCCTACTATTATCCTTAGGGTTTGTGTGTGTAGTAGGGGTGGGGGAGGGAAAATCCGTTTTCTGAGACCTAAAGCAGTAAGCTTAGGTCATTGGTTTTCTGTGTGTGTGTGTGTGTGTGTGTGTGTGTGTGTGTGTTTTAATTTATAAAGCATCTAAAACAGAATTTACCTCTGTATACTAGCTGAGTTACTCCGTACTGTCTTAAAATGCCCTGTTTCAGACCTACAGTCGGGTGGTCCAGTATATAACGTGACGTGGACTTGTGGGCTATGGTGTCAGAGAGGCAGGGTGGGGGGAATACCTGACCCAAACATTCATGCTTTCAGGGTTTCTATTATGGCACAAGACCTGCCCTGTCCTCATTTCTACCCTGCCCTGTGTCCCTCCACCACCTTGGGCTCCACAGATGCTGCCTTTGTGTGTGTTCATGTGTTTGTAAAAGGAGATAGTTTTCCAAAAAGACCCAGGGAGATGGCATGGACCACTTCATTATTAACTAAAACAGTTGCAAACACCTGCAGGGGCTCTCAACCTGAGCTATGATTAGAATTCAGGAAGTCTGTGGACTTGGATGAGGAAAAAGATGCATATCTATTTTTCTTTATTTTCACTTATTTCATAACTGAAGTTGAGCATTTTCTTCCCTTCTGAATGTAAGCAACAAACCACAGTCATATTAGCAGAACTGTGACGTGTCACCAATAAAAGTCCCAGATGTTTTCCTATCACAATACAGCTGTTGCAGGTATCTTGAACTATCATTTAGGTTCATCGCTGTTTTAAAATCATGTTAGTTGTTAGACCTGCTGTTAGAGCTTGTTATTTAATGTATTAATAAAGAAATGTATCTATTACTATCTTTCATATTTGTTCATTTAATATTGAAAACTATATTTCAATATCATTAATTTTCTTTGCGATCCCTTAAAATATGTTGATCAAAAATATATGTAAATATATATGCAGTGTTTTCATTTAAAAACATTATTCTGAGAAGAAAGCTATGGGCTTCCCCAGACTCCCGAAGAGACCAACACCTCAAAAATAAAAAGGTCAGGAACTCTGCTCAAATGTGTGGTTGCAACCAGGCCTTCCCGGATCTCGTGGGATTTCAGGAGGATTCAAAACCTTTGTCAATGTTTCTAAAAGACTTCTGATCAAAAAGGTGAGGGGCGTGGGGAAGGATGTGCTTCCAAAATCTGATTAGAAAATACTGTTGTTACTTTCATTCTTTCAAAACAGAGTGTTGGCTATGTGACTGGCATGGCCAGCGTCCCCTCCGTCCTGGTGCTAACAAGGCAGCAGGAATGACCAGGGAGTCTTATTCTCGCTCCTGCTCCCAACCTTTCCACTTAAGCCAGGTTCCTAGTAATTAACAGGGGCTACTTTTATTCCACACTGGTCTACTCTCCGTGTTTCATAGGCAGGCTGTGCCTCCTCATTCCTGCATCTGTGTGTCTCAGGCAGGGGGTTGTCTGTGGTAGACAGGAAGGAAATGGATGTTAAATGTTAGGAAATGGACATTCTAAAAGATTTGCTTTCTGTCCTGTGGTTTCATTTAAAACCTCCAGCATTTATATTGACATTTACAAAACTCACTCGCTTACATCATTTCACTTGATCAGCGCTTTAAGGGATTAGTCCAGTTTTACAGATGAAGAAACTGAGGCTCTGAAATTTAGAGATGTACCCTGACTGGTGTGGCTTAGTGGAATGGGAGTCCTACTGGAAACCAAAAGGTCACTGGTTCAATTCCTGGTCAGGACACATGCCTGGTTTGTGGGCCAGGTCTCCAGCTGGGGGCGTGAAAGAGGCAACTGATCAATATTTCTCTCACATGTCGATGTTTCTCTCCCTCTCTTCCTCCTTCCTTTCCCCTCTCTATACATATATACATACATACACACATACATATCTGAGATGTTAGGGATGTTAGGAAGGCTATTTCAAGGCTCCACTGCTCATCGATGAAAGAGTCGAGAGTCAAACTCAGCTCCTCTGATTCCTAATTAATTGCTGTGCCTACTTCACTACAATGCTTTCTGTAAATTTTAATTTTCTCTAATCACACTTCTAAAACTATGATTGTTGGAGTTTTTCTTCATTTTCAATATTACCCTATTCTTATTTTAAATGGGACACCCAGATATGCTTGAGGCTTTTCTAGGTAATAGAGGCAACATCCACCAATCTTCTTTAACCTGGTGTGTCTCCTCTGAGCTCCAGGGGAAATCTGAAAATCGGGAAAATTCCCCCTTTGATCTATCTTTCTTCATAGCTTCAACCGTTCTAGTACCATGGAAACTTTTTTTTATTAAAAAGAATGACATCACTTTGCATGCATTTGTTTAAAAAAAATTTTTTTAGCCTTACCTCAAGACATGCTTACCGATTTGAGAGGGGGAAAGGAGAGAGAGAGAGTGGGAGAGAAACATTGATGTAAGAAAGAAACATCAATTGGTTATGCCTCACCCACACTCCAGCCAGGGACAGAACTCGCAGCCCAGGCATGTGCCCTGACTGGGAATCGAACCCGCAACCTTTAGGTTCATGAGATGATATCCCAACCAACCAAGCCACACTGGCCAGGGCCATTTGTTGAAAAATTTTAATTGAACACCTACTATGGTCCAGGCAGCCCACCTATAATGACATGATCATTGTAGAAAAGTTGAAAATATGTAGACAACAACTTGATGTCCACCAACATTAGAATGGATAGATGAATTGTAGTGTAGATATAAAATTTATTGCTACATAGCATCAGAAACACACCACCTATAGCCACAAGCAAAACAAGAATACATTTTGAAAACATATTGGTTTAAAGAAGATAGACACACACTCACAAAATACAGCACAATTCCATTAATATAAATTTCAAAAATAGTACAAACTATTTTTAGGAATGCTTACTTAGGTAGTAAGACAATGAAAAATAGAAACAATAAGGTGATTGGCGAAAAGCTGCTTGTCATGGAACAGGAATGGTTCTGTGGAGGACACTTGAGGGGCTCCTAAGGGGTGGCAATGAGGGTGATTTCATACGTGTTCGCTTTATAAATATTCATTAAACTCGACATTTATGTGCTACGCACTCTTCTGTATGTGTTTTATTTTATCAGCAATAAAAAAGGTTTAAATGTTCAGATAAGAATTAGGGAGAAAATGACAAAATTCTACCCTTGTCTGAACATTTGGCTATATTCTCCCAGCCACCATTTTCCTGAGCATATATTGTTTATCTCCACTTTTTCCTCTGCATATATTGTTTTTCCTAACAGAAGTGAGATCACTTTAATAAAAATTTTGATTTTTCATTTTTTTCCTTTCGCAAAGACTGTTACCCTCCCTCCTCCCCACACCCCCTCCTACCAGCAAAAGGGAGAGCCTTGGGCCTCGAAGCTGCCCTTTATTATCTGGAAATAAAAGAACAGGAAATGGACTTCAAAGTAGTTTAATAGACTGTCAAACAACCACTTTTAAAATTCCAATAAGAGCCCGAGTCTTCCTCTTATCATCCACAAAGCAACAGCAAACTTAGACCACTGCCCTGTTTTCCAGTTTGCGGATGGAGGAGCTGAGGACAAGAGAAGTGAAGAGACTTGCCCAAGAGCATGGAGCACGCAGGTCGGTGCAGAACCGGCACCCACTTCTCCCATCTTGCTGACACCCCTTCCCCACCTTGGTTTACCCATTCTAATCTAACGGCCTGTTCTGAACTCTTGGCCTAAATAAAGTGACCAGGCCCCATGGCCAGCCGTTCTCCTTGCAGGGAGTTGGGTTGCTTCCCCGGAGCCCGAGCTGTGCACCAGGACTCCAGGAGGCAGCAGGCATGGCTCCTGGCTCCGGGCCGCGGCCTGCCAGCGCTCCCAGAGCAGCTGATGGCATCATCACTCACGCCTTGTCAAACCTTATTGCTCCAACATCCCCGCAATGACAAAGCTGGATTCATTAAGTGTAAATTCGATCAAACTTGAGAGAGAGAGAAAATAAAAGTGACTCGGAATAAGAGAAGTGGAAGCGCTGGTAAGAGAGGTTGTTGCTTTCCTCAGGAGAAGGAGCCCTAGGCCCTCACTATGCATAAGGCAGTGGACTCAGCAACCTCTGAGGGCAAGGCCAACCCTAGGTCAAGTCCTGCCTCCAGCATTTGCTAGCTGTGAGGCCTTGGACAAGTCCCATCACCTCTCTAAGCCTCAGTTTTTTCATCTGAAGATGGGAATATCTACCACATGTGACTGACTGCATTGAGGACAAAATGGTATTTTGCACAATATCAGTAATTAAATAATGGATGATATGAGTTTGCTAGCCCTCGCCTCTGCTGAGGCTGAAAGTAGAAATGTACCCAGGTACCTGGGCAGGTTGAGGACAGTCTTGGAGATGTGAAGATGGCAAAGGGCAGGAGACATTGGACTGAAGAAGAAAGAGTTGGAATAGCCCTTAGATGGGGTTCTCAGAACTGTGAGGCTGTGATGCATGAGACAAATTGCCTTTTACATCAGGACCCATTACACACACACACACACACACACACACACACACACGGACACACAGTATTTTCATGCATGCCTATATCAAAGTGGAAGAACTTTTTTATAAAAGAAAAACAATGTTTAACTGTGTTAATGGCAGATATACACTAGTATTTAAAAAATTCTTTTACAATTAAACACCCACTAAATTGATTTCATGACTGACTAGTGAAGGCTCTGGCCAAGGTCACAAAGCAAGCGGGAGGTAATAGTGGGGCTGGAACGAGGTCTCCTGGCCTCTAGTCCACCATCTCTCTCTGTCCAGTGTCCACTTTCGGCTGGGTGAGTACTTACTCCAGTAAGTACAGGCAGTGGGAGGTGACATGCTTCCAGGTTGGGTGGGACTCCCCCAGCCTTGCGCAATAAAACTTGCGGGGAAAGCTCTCACATAAGCATTTGCACCCAGTGGAGGCAACATAAATAGGAGTTGAATGAAGACATTCAGAGACCACCTCAACCTGCGTCTGCTCCCAGCTCGGCCACCGTATTATGGTGGGTCCTTGGAAGTGGCACTTTTGCTCTCTGAGCTTCATTTCTCCCCTTTTAGATGTGTTTATCGAGCGGAGTTGGGGTGGACGGGGAAGCGGGGGCATGCTAAGGTTCACATACCAAGCGAGAAGGGTTAACAGGGAGTTCCTTCAGGCATTCCACAGGCTGCTTTGAAGCACTGCCACCTACTGGTCACTCCCTCTCATTACACCCCATCCCTTGCCGCGGGCTCTCTCTTGGTGGTTAACTCCTTAAATGCTGGTCCTTCCCACCGTTCAAAACCCACCCACGTCATTCGGGTTCTCTGAATCCTCAGAATAGTCTTGTGAGAAAAGCAGATATCCTATGTCCAGCTTATCTATGAGGAATTTGGGGGCCAGAGAGGGTAAGTGACTCACTCAAGGACACACAGGAATTTCACACGAATGCCCTGACTCCCAGTCCGGTGCTCCTTCTGTGCATCCCAAGCAACAAACCCCAGCAGGCTGGTTAGCTAAAGGCAGAAAGACAGGGGCAGGGGTGCAGATCTCTGACTGTTCGGAGGGGAGGACGGGGAGGAACAGCTTATTTGGGCAGTTCCAGGAGACACTGTAAAAGTGTACCATTTCACACTGGTAGCCAGCCCTGCTTTGGGCACCCCAGAAACCTAGACAGGGGAGTCATTCCAAAGAGTGACGTCCTCTCTCTCCATTCTGCGGGAGGTGGTGTGGGGATGCAACAGGTACCCAGTTAATTTGGTCCGTGCAGCAGCCGAACTGTCCAGCTTAGACGCTGGCGGAAGCCGATTCCATTTTCTTTCACAGCGCAGTAAGCGGGCAGAGGTGGTGTGGTGTAATAGCTAGGAGGCTGGTTCTACTGCCACACTCCTAGGGTTCAAATCCCGTCTCTGCCACTTTGGGGCAAATTACTCAGGTTCTATGTAAAACAAGCATTCTCGGTTTCCTCATCTCTAAAATGGGGTTACTGGCAGTACTTAATCTCACTAGCTGTTGTTTGAATCAAGGGAGCTAACATAAATAACGCATTAGAGAGTGCTTGGAATGTGACAGACACTATATCGTTTTATGAGTTGAAGGGAGTTTGAGTTATACTAACCTGGATCAGAATCCTATCTTTGTCACTGACTCATTTAGTGACCTTAAGTGATCCTTTTCCTTTCTGGGGTTCATCCTGCTGGACCATCCTCCGACTGCCGTGCCTGCTGAGTGGTGACCATGTCACAGTCAAAGCCCACACGCAAGGTCAGCTGGGCAGTGGGTTCGCCGATGTGAGGGAGGGGCAGGCGGGCTGGGACACATCTGCTCCTTTGGCTAGAATTGAGCTCTTTTATTTTTCCCCCTTGGACCTATTTTATGCAGCAAGGTCAAGTGTGCATGACTACGAATCAATTTAAACAAAAGCGCTGAGGCAGACACCCTTGAACTCCAGTGACTTAAAATAGCCTCATTGCCGTCCTTAGCCAAACACCCAGTACCTGAGTTCACTTAGCCTGTCATCGCCAACTAATAAACCATCCTCTTCATAGAAAGTGACCAGAATGAAACCTTTGAATCAAAGTGGATATGAGGTCTGTTTGGATTAATAGAGCTGCATCTGTCTCCCTCTATGTTCCCAGGATTGCTAGAGAGGTTGATGCCTTCTTAGGGAAATGAATATCTTATTCATTAACATCAGGCAAGACCAGCCCAGGCATCTTAATCATGACGCTGGCTGCTCTGTGAGTAGTCGAGCGTTGCGTAGCCTTCTTTGTGGAGTGCCTCAAGGTTCTGGCTCAGAAACTGGGTGGAATGGCTTACAGAGGGTCGGGGGCCAGTGGGAGGTGGGGGGAGGAGAGCTGGGAATATTTATTTGGAAAGGAAGGCAAACGGACACTTAGCATTTCCTGTGTGCTAGGAGCTTTAGAGTCAACAATTGATTTCTTCTCCAATATGGTGAAGATGTTTACCCTGTATGGTGGATGTTTTGATACCAATTTCTAAAATAACAGTTTTATTGAGGTATAGATCACATGCCACCTGTAATAGAGTTCTCTAGAAAACTAGGGCAAATCGGATATATAGATATAGATATGGGTATAGGTATGACAAACATGTAAATTTATGTATATTTCCAAGAGAAATATTTAAAAAGAGAGTTATTACTAAGGATTGGCTCCCATGATCATGAGGGGTAAGAAGTCCCACAATCTGCCATTTGTAAGCCAGAGGCCCAGGAAAGCCAGTGGCGTGGTTCCCGTCCAAGTCCAAAGGCCCAAGAGCCTTCCTATGGTGTAAGGCCCAGTTCAAGGGCAGGAGAAGATGCATGCCTCATCTCAACTAGTCAGGCAGAGAGAGAGACGTCAGCCCCCTGCCTTTTTGTTCGAGCCAGGCCTTCAGTGGGCTGGGTGCTGCCCACCCACACTGGGGAGGGTGGTCTGCTTCACCCAGACCACCAGTCCAAGTGCTCATCTCTTCCCGGAACACCCTCACAAACACACCCACAATAATGTGCAACCAAATATCTCGGCAGCTCATGTCCTGGGAAAGCTGACACAGAAAATGAACCATTATACCATCAACTCATCTTTTAAAAGTATACAGGTCAGTGGTTTGAGAATATTTACCAAGTTGTGCAACGGTACCCTTGTCTAATCTCAGGACATTTCACAAAGAAACCCCACACCCACCAGCAGTCATTCCCCGTTGCCCCCTTCCCCAGCCCCTGGAAACCACGCGGCTCCTTGTTCTCTATGTGGATCTGTCTAATCTAGACATTTCATAGAAATGGAATCAGAGACTATGTGGCCTTTAACGAATGAATTCTTAGCATGATGTTTTCAGTTTCTCCATGCTGTAGCACGTATCAGGACTCCGTGCCTTTTTACGGCTGAATAATATTCAGTTGCATGGATATAACACATCTTGTTTATCCAATTTTCAGTTGATGGACATTTGGCAGTTTCTACTCTTTGCCTGTTATGAATAATGCTGTTATAAACATTCATATACACATTTTGTGTAGACATATGTTTTCCATTATCTTGAAATTAGGAGTAGAATTGCTGAGAATGGAATTGCTGGGTCATATGGTATACCTCTATGTTTAACTTTTTGAAGAACGGCCACACTGTTTTCCAAAGTCGCAACATACGAAGTTTCCCGTTTCTTCACATCTTCAACAGTGTCCCTTATTGCCCATCTTTTTGATTATGGTCATCCTAATGGATATGAAGCGGTATCTCAGTGGTTTCAGTTTGCATTTCCCTAATGACTAAGGCTGTTGAGCACCTTTTTGTGTGCTTGTTGGTCATTTGCGTGTGTTCTTTGGAAGATACGCACATTTGAGAAATGTATATTCATATCTTTTGATATATGATTAAAAACCCAATTTGTAATTGGGTTATCTTTTTAAAAAATAGTTGTATTTACTTATGTTTAGAGAGAAGGGAAGGGAGGGAGAAAGAAAGGGAGAGAAACGCTGATGTGCAAGAGAAACTTCAATCACCCAGGCATGTGCCTTACCAGGGAATCGAATCGGTGACCTTTTGGCTTGTGGGAGAGCGTCCAACCCACTGAGCCACACCAGTAGGGGCTAGTTGGGTTATTTTTTTATTACTGACTTGTAAGATTTCTTTATATATTCTGCATACAATTCTTTTATCAGATATATGATTTGCAAATATTGTCTTCTGTTATCTCTGTAACTTTCTTGGTAATGTCTTTTGAAGCATGAGTTTTTTCATTTTGGCATCTAATTTATTTTCCTCTTGTCACTTATATTTTTGGTGCCATATCTAAGAATCATTGCCTATTCCAAGGTCATAAAGATTTACACCTATGTTTTCTTCTAAGAGTTTTATAGTTTTAGGTCTTATGTTTAGATCTTTGATCCATTGAATAACGTGTGAAGTAGGGGTCCAACTTCATACTTTCACATGTGGGTAGCCAGTTGTTCCAGCACGATTTATTGCAAAGATTCTTCTTTCCCCACTTCATTGCCTTGACAACACTTGTTGAAAAGCAGTTGGCCATAGATGTGTGGATTTATTTCTGCACACTTAATTCTGTGCCATTGATTTATGTATCTATCCTTATGCCAGTACCACACTGTCTTGATTACTGTAACTTTGTAGAAAGTTTTGAAATTGACAAGTTAAAGTTGTAGTTGCGAGTTCTCCAATTTTACTTTCCTTTTTCAAGATTCTTTTGCCTACTCTTGATTCCTTGCACTTCCATGTAACTTTTGGGATCAGACTGTCAATATCGGAAGAAATGGCAGTTGGAATTTTGCAGAAATTGCATGGAGTATACAGATCAATTTGATGAGTAATTACTACTTATCAATATGAAGTCTTCCATGCATACAGGACATCTACCTTTATTTGGGTCTTCTTTAATCTCTTTCAACAATGTTTTGTAGTTTTTAGTATGAAAATCTTGCACTCCTTTGTAAAATTTATTCCTCAATTTTTGTGAATCTATTATAAATGAAATTTGTTTTCCCAACTTCCCTTTTGGATTATGCACTGCTAGTGTATAGAAATGCAATTGATTTTTGTATATTAATCCTGCAACATTGCTATTGATAACATTATACAGGCGAGAACACAGAGGTCCAGAAAGAAAGAGTGACTGGCTTGAGATTACATGGCTTTTCGTCTTCCTAGTGTCCCTCTCTTTGCAGAACTGCCCTGCCCTGCTGCATGGAAATCCTGCCTAGTCTGTGTGGTGGGCTCGTTCTACCTCCTCTTCCTCACCAGGGATGGCCACGGCCATCCTTCCCACCGCCGCCGAAACCCTGCTGAGGAGTGAAGTCAATACAGAGAAAATCACAGCCGAGTTGGGGAGAGAAAAAGCACTCTTTCACCATCGCTGAGCACCTGGGTCCAGCCATACCTCAAGCCAGCACCTCTAGAATTTTTAGATCTATTAGTTACTATTTCTTTTTAGCTTGAGATCATTCGAATTAGATTTCTGTCAATGTCACATTCTTTGGGTTAAAAGAATCCTGACAGACAGCGAGTAAAGGGCAGAGTATGGGTTTGAAACCAGACCTCTATGGTTCCAGAGTTGTCACCCCTTCCAAACGGTCTGGGTGGGTGGATGTTTGAGTGGCTTCCGAGGACAAGTGGAGCTTGGAAGAGGTAAGTGACAGAGGGATTAGAGCTCAAGACCCCTGGGAACTGCAGGTGCAAGGAAAGCCCCAAGGAACCAGGCAGAAGGACTCCTAGAGTCAAAGACAGACCCTCAACTCTTCTTGCCTGTGGAGTCTTGGCCAGTCACAACCTCTCTCTTGGAGGCACAGTCGCCTGGGATGGGACACCCTTTTCTGGTTGTTTTTCAGGCCCATGCCAAGCACCGAGGCTCCAGGTGAAATCATGACAGCTCCTGAATGTACCTGCCCATCATCGCATGAAGTTCTCAGAACACTGAGCAGCCAGAGGGCAAGATGATCTTGGCCACTGTATAGGTGGGGAAACTGAGGCTAGGCAGTGCTCAGGGACTTATTTAAAGTTCCCAGCTCCTGAAAGACTCAGTGAAACTCATGTATTGTGTCTTTGTGCCTAATATTCTCACAGTGAGCCAGGGAAGGCAACGGTGCTTCCTTGGGATGTGCCTGGGGCCTGAGACTTCCCATAATCCAATTAATAAATTGTCCAAGATGGAGGGCCAGCTCCCAATTAGTTCTTCATCCCCCCTGGTGCCTCTTGGAGCTTGTGGGTAGCAACTCCCTGGAAAGGGAAGAGAAGCCCCCACCCTGCACACTCCCTCCTTGGGAATCAGGGGTCTAGAAATTAGCTGATTCTTGATAAGCCCTAATTATAAATTAGGTCTTATTATCTGCGGTTCCTGAAACTATGCCGGATGAATTAAAACTCTAGGAAAAGGAATATTTCAATTAACCATATGAACTCAGGTAATTGCCTACTGAGGAAAAGTCCTTACGAATGAGTCCTGCAGCAGTTATGAGGACAGCGGAAGGGAAGGCAGGGAACGTCGTGGGCATGGTCTGTCTGCATGAGACGGAAACAACCTGCTGTTTTCTGAGGGCGTGGTCCTGGACATGGCAAACGTGTGGATGTACTGTCACCAGGACCTTGGACTTGGAATTGGAGGACCAGGGTTGGGGTCTGGACCAGTTATCTCCTGTTCCAGAAACCTGTGCCTTAGTTTCGTCACCTTAAAAATAGGCGGACCCAATGAGATCATGGCTATGAAAAGGTTTGGTCAACTAGGAAATGTGGCGTGCACACCAGACATTATAGTCGGGGGGCAATCAGATGCTCTTAAATGAGGAGGAGAGAGGGGGAAAGGATGGAAAACTCTGTCTTATCTGACTCCAGGAGGTGGCAGCGGCTGGGGGGCGGGTACGGGTAGTGCAGGGAGGGAGGTACATTAAAACAGCTCAGACCTCTGTTGACATTCATTCATTCACCCCACAAACATTCATGGGTGCTTACCCTGTGCCAGGCACTGAGCCGGCAGTGGGGGGCACAGAGAGTGAAGAAGTCACAGTTCTAGTGGGAGAAAGACAGAAAAGCAAATAGACAGGACGCTCCTTACGGACAGGGCCTCCCAGCAGCGGCTTCCAGGGGGATACAATGGATAAGGGACACCAAAGCCCATGATGGCATGGGGCTCCTTGAACAAAGGTCAGCGTGGGGACATGGAAATATCCTCCAAAACGAGCCCAACTTTCCCTTTCAGTTTCTTCACCCAGCCAGGGAGCCATTGAGAGTTTTTGGCTTTCGATAAGGAATTCTAGGAATCCCAAAACACACTGACGTTTGCTCAAATCTGATTCCTGAGATGGGGAAGGAGGGACAGACCTCAGTCCTGTGTCCAGGTCACCCATTGTAGTAAAAACAAAAGGGACTTACTCCCCTGAGTTCTTCTTAGCTCTCTTGACTACTTTCCTTGGGAGGGTAAATCAGAAGAGCAACAAGTCGGAAGTTAAGAATTAAGTTAAAGAACATTCAGCTTCGTTTTTCTGAAGTAGACGCAATAACACAGACAGCCCCACCACATGGCCGCTCACATGAATGAGTGACTGGAAGAGAGCAGAGTGCATGAGTCACCTAAGAGCATATCGTCGGTGAGCCGGCAGGTGCCATTAAAATTCTGGAAACTGGTGATAAATTTCCCGCATAACCGTCCTTGCAGCTCATGCTAAAAGATGCCCCTGTGCAAGTCCCATCTACAAATCCCTGCACCTCAAAAATACTAATCCCTTCTCTAATGTTGGAATCCCCTCTAAGGCTCTGCAGTTTACGTGCTATGCTTGAACACCACCAGCAATAGGGCACTTACTACCTTGAAAAGTTTGGTCTGTTGTCAGATGTTTGTAATCATCAAGCCGTCCCTCTTTGTAATGGGCTGAAACCTGACTCTTGCACCTGTGGGTAAGTCAATGGGGTTAAGATTGTCACAGGGTGAAGGCAGGAAGGCCCTTTCTATCTAGTGAAGGAAACTGCCTTCCTCTTCTTCGCTGGTGCAACCAAACATTTAATTACAGAAGCTTCTCCAAGGCAATAGATGTTAAAAATTAAGATGAATACACTCATTTTGGCCAATAGCACAAACTGCTATTACTCTGAAAGTCCCAATTCATTACTGTATATTGTAACGGAACATTAACACTCGCATAACGACCTCAAGATCAGTCTCGCATGCACAATCAGCATGCTCTGCCCGGACTCCTTTATACCCAGGAAAGAAAGAAAAAAAAACCCAGATGCCCTCAGAAAATTGCCTTTCCAGGGGAAACATTGACAGACCCTTAATTACAATAACTCACCACGTGCAGCCTGATGCCACAACTCAATTACGGGGCCCAGGCAAATAATGGTGCGGATGGGGAGGGAAGCAGCAGGGAACCTGCGGGCTCTGGGTTCTCCAGGCCTCCTAACCCAGGGGTGTCCCACCTTCTGGCATCTCCGGGCCACACTGGAAGAAGAAGAGTTGCCTTGGGCCACACACTAAACACACAAACACTAACAAAAAACTGATGAGCGAAACAAAGGTCCGTGCATAATTTTCGTGATATCCGCCACCGCAGATAAGCAAATAACCCTCATTTACACAGCGGCCCTTCCAATAATCTTTTAAAATCGTCGAGCAGGTCCCAAGTTTGTGATCACTAATATAGAAAATGTACATGTCTAAATAATAAAACTTTGTATAATACTTGGTAATAGAACTAAGTAACGATTTAAGTAAATGTACAATTTTGTATCGGGCCACATTCATAGCCATCTTGGGCTGCACACATGTGGCCCGTGGGCCACAGGTTGGACACCCCTGTCCTAACCCATCCAAATACCTTTCCATCTGCTCTGCCTCTCCATTCCTTGGAGGTGCCTGTTTCTCCACTCCAGTGTGTGTGGGAGAAATGCCTGAAACTAAGGCAGGTTCTCAGAGACTGTACTCCACGGACCCCACTCCTCCACCCCTGGGAACTCCCAGGGACTTTGGAGACAAAGAGCAACTCTCAAGTCGACCCTATTGTCTCCAGTTTGAAACTCTTCAATGGCTCCCAATGCCCTTAGGATAAAATCCCAAGTTCTGACGGAGGCCCACAGACTGTGTGTTTGGGTCCCAGCCTAGCCCTGCAGCCTCGTCCCTGCCACACACTTCCCTTCCTGCCCCTCTGGACCATCTTTTCTGTCTCTCTAACTCCTTCCTGACTCAGGGCCCTTGCACATGCTGTTCCCTCCACACCCTTCCTCTCACTCCTGGGCTGGTTAATTCTCCTCCTTTGTCAGGTCTCAGCTGGGAGGTTTCCCTAGAGAGAAGGTCCCTCCTGTCACCTCCTGTCCTCTTCTCACCTGACACTTGGCACAGTAGGTCATTATCTATTTGCTTGTTCCTTACCTATCTAGTTTCTTGGTCATCCCATTCTGAATTACTCCCTCTGTATCCCTAGCATCTGCCACGATGCTTGTTCAGAGGTGACAGCAATAATAGTGTGTTGAATAAATCAATGAGCATGTGACCCCTATTCCAAATGGTCCACAGAGTTTCTGAAATGCAAATGCAGCCCTGACTGAATTTGGCTCTCTTGTGCCAGCCCAGGTTTCGCGTATAGCCGCAGGCATTTGGAAGAAGGCTGGGTAGGGGTGCCTCCTGCAATGATCCCTATCTTTCAGATGAGGATAGGGAACTGCTGAGAGCAGAGGTATACTAGTCAGGATTCTCCAGAGAAACAGAACCAATAGGATGGGGGGGTGTGTGTGTGTGTGTGTGTGTATACATATATATTGAGAGAAAAAGAGAGATTTTAAGGAATTGTGAAGGCTCACAAGTCCAAAATCTGTAGGGTGGACTGGCAGCCTGAAAAACCAGCAAAGAGCTGATATGCAGTTCAAGTCTGAAGGTAGGCTGCTGGCAGAATTACCTTTGCTTCAGGGGACATCAGTCTTTTCCTATAGTGACTGTCAACTGATTGAATGAGACCCACCCACATTATGGAGGATAATTTGCTTTATTCAAAGGAGGCTGCTTTCAATATTAAAATCATCTCACGAATATTTTCCTAGAAACATCTAGACTAGTGTTGGACCACATGTGTAGGTACACAGCCAAGCCAAGATGACATATGAAATGAACGATCACAGGAGGTAACATGCCCAAATTCCCACAAAGATTGAGGACACAGTCATGAGTAGAGGGTCCACTTCAGGTGGCCTGTGGGACCATAATTCAGGCATGGTTCACGCTCCATCCCAGCTGGTCCTCTGAAAGCTTTAAGGAGGTATTCTCTGAAGGTGGGGACCGGTCTCGCTTATTCCTGAGAATACTGTTCCCTGAGCCTAACCTGCTTCTGAAAATTGAAGGCAGAGCAATGGACAAAGAAAGCTCTGGGCCTCCCCCACCACCAAGACTGTCCAACAGCCTAGAGTGAGGGCCTGGCCTCAGGGCAGAAGCTCTGTAGCCATATGACCCAGACAAATTACCTCACTTTTAGGCCCCGGTTTACCACTGTAATATGCAATAATAATTTCTACTTTTAAGATTGTTATGAGAATGCAGAGTGATCTTGGATACAGAAAGCACTTAGAATGGTTCCTGGCAATATATAATTAGTTTTCAATAAATAGTGGCTATTAATAACCATAGCAGCAGTATTAATGGGTGTAAAAAGCCCTTTGTAACATCCACCGTGCTGTGTGGACATGACCATGGGATCATTCAGGCCTGGGATGAAGTTAGGATGACCAGCTCCCAGGTTTGAGGGCTGCTGTGCTGACTTTAGCACTGAAAGGCTCACATCCCGGAAAACCCATCGCTCCTAAGCAAACCATGTCAGCTTATGCTGTAGGCCCTGCTTCTTTCTCGCTGGGTATATGGAGTACTCTCTTTACCTCTCAGAGCCTCAGTTTTCCCACTGTAAAATGGGAATAATGTTATAAACCAGTGACCCCTGAACCAGCAGTATTGCCTGGGGACTTACTGGAAATGCAAATTCTGGGGTCTTACTGAGTCAAAATATCTGGGGGTATTTTACAGACCTTCCTGGTGAGTCTGATGTTTGCTAAAGTGTGAGAGCCACTGATATTTAAAACAACAACAACAAAACTTTGCAGGCTAGAAGAGATTAGCAAGAAATATTTAGTCATGAAAAGCAGGGACCTACAGCCAAGAAGCTCTACCCAGGAAAGCCATCATTTAGAATTGAACGGCAGATAAAGAGCTTCCTAGACAAGAAAAAACTAAAGGAGTTCATCATCACCAAACCATTATAATATGAAATATTAAAGGAACTTAATGGAAAAAGGAGATCAAAACTAAAAACAATAAAATGGCAATAAATACATATGTGTCAACAATTGAATCTAAAAAACAAACTAAGCAAACAGGAAGAATAGAGCCAGAATCATGCATACAGAGAATGTTTTGATGGTTGCCAGATGGGAAGGGGCGTGGGTGAGTGGGTGGCAAGGTGAGGGAATTAAGAAGTACAAATAGGTAGTTACAGAATAGCCATGGGGATGCAAAGTACAACATAGGAAATGGAGTAGACAAAGAACTTGCACGCATGACCCATGGACATGAACCATGGTGTGGGGATGGCCTGAGGGAGTGAGGAGTGCTGGGTGGAGGGGAGCAAAGGGGGAAAAATTGGGACAATTGCAATAGCATAATAAAAATATATATATAATTAAAAAAAAATAAAGGCCCTCACAGGGTGTAGGAGGTCCTATCAGACCAGGTGAGCACATGTGAGCACTCAGCAGCCAGCATCCATCACTGACATCACTATAAAGGAGGTAGGGGCGTCATTGATGCGGGGAAGGAATGTGGCGTGAACAGTAGGATCGTTGAGCCCCCCAAATGTCTTTCCAACCTGGAGACTGACACGTGCTTGGGCTTTGCTGTCTGACAGCTGGGTTAACGTCCTGCTTTCAGAGAGCTCAGTTCTCTCATTCGCATTTGGAGAGGACTCAGTGAAGCTCCGATTCAGTGCCTCCTGTTGAAAGTGAAGGGCATTTATGGATCCGTGGCCATTTGGGAGGTGTTCCGTCTGGGCCCTGTTTTGACTGCATGGTTTAAGTGGGTTTAAGCAGTGACAATGATGAAAACTGTCATTTATTGGACCCATGCTACGTACCAGGTACTGCGTCATCATCATGGAGCCTGGGTCTGCCTTTGTCCCCCATAGAACCCCTCTGCCCAGCACTGTGCCCAGCATTAAATGAGGGCTTAATACATATTTGTTAAATAAATGATTAAATGTTCAGAGTGCATAATACATATCTTACTGAATTCTCATGATACCTTCATGAATCAGGAACAACCGTCAGCCTCCAATCTGAAGATGAGGATACTCAGCCCAGAAACTTAGATGACTTGCCTATAGCCCCCCAGTTGTAAGAAGCAGGCCTGGGATTCAGAGCCTAACTTTCCTCTGTATGATGTCTGGTTTTATGGAGAAAGTGCTGTGTGATGTCCTGGGTTCAACCCAAATACCACCTCCTCTGAGAAGCCTTCCTTGACTGCTTCCTGTCCCCTTCCCTTAGCCCTGGTCACACATTTTTATGCCCCTCCCCGTCTTCATACCTCTTCCAAGGCTCACATTATCTTGCCGTTGTTTAGGCATGTGTCTGTGTGAACCTCTCCAATGCTGGTCTGTTTATCTCTTTGGTAAAAGTTTGGTAAATGAATGAATGAATCTGGAGACTCTGAGAAGGAACCAGGGTTCTGGTGAGGCAGAGCAGGAAGTAAGCGCTTCCCTTAACTAAAAGGAAGGTGGATGGTAACCTGGCAAATGAACGCTCTGGTTTCCACAGGAGGGGGCCATGAGGCATTGAGCTCTGAAGCTCGTCTTAGGATGTTTTCAAAAACCACAATACACCCAAGACACCTGGATATCCCTTTTAGACTTGGCTCCTTCAGAAAACCTCAAAGCCAAGGACAAAATTGGCTCCCACGGGTGACACTTCATTTGCTTGCTGTGCTCCCGGTAACATATTGCTCCGGCCATGACTTCTTAAAACAATGAAAACATCAAATTAAAGGACCCAGCTGCAAGGAAAAAGATGAATGATCGGGACTGATAACTTGATTTAGTATTTATTTCTAAGTAAATGGGGGAGTGTTGACATTACCCAGAGCACCCTGAATACAGATTCTTCTTTCTTCCAAGATTTCAGGGAACAGAATGGCTGAACAGCATCCACCAGCCCTTAGCTGATGTAAAGGTTCTCCAATTTGTAAACAAAGATATTTATAAAAAGACCCCCATTGGGAGAACTAAGTCAAATTCCTTTTGTCAAGGAAATTCATGTCAGACATAATTTACCCTGAGTTTCCAAAGCCAGACTCTTAACCTTGACTAACAAGATAGAGAGGCTATCCCTCTGTCTTGTGGTCCCTAACGTCTTTGGCACCAGGGATGGGTTTCGTGGAAGACAAATTTTCCACGGACCAGGGTGGGGGGAATGGTTTAGGGATGATTCAAGCCCATTACATTCAAGCTGTGCGACCCGGTTCCTAACAGGCCCGGACCAGTACTGGTCCTTGGCCCAGACGTCAGGGACCCTGCTATAAAGGAACGTAAATGTTAAATGTGAGAACTCCCAACCTCATAATCCCTGGGAAAGTTGGATTTGCCAGAATCATTTTCTCTCTTGTGTCACAGTTGTTATTATGTGTGTGCTTTCTTTTTTTAAATCTTTTTTATTAGATGGTTAGCGCCTAGGAAAAGTCCTTTTAAAAAAATTCATCTTTTATCCTTTCTAGTCCCTAATGCAGCATGAGAGTCACATGCAACAGCAGCAGCAAAATAGTGGCTTCTTGCTGAGCAGGGTGTTTGTAAGGGTTAAATGAGACTGTCTCTCCCAGGTTCCTGGCAGTTTGCCTGACAAATGCAGATGAGTGCCTATTAGTTTGGTGATGGGGACAGTTAAGGTGCCAGCTACCCGGTTTGCCTGGGACTGAGGGGGTTCCTAGGAGGAGCGGTCCTGGATAAACCAGGACAAGTTGGTCACCCTGGGGATGGTGATGATTCTTGAATGAGGACGACTTGTCAGTCATGGAGCTGAGTTACTTATGTGGATTATCTCATTTAAGTCTCATAACAGCCCTGTGAGCTAGTTGTAATTATTCTCATTTGTCAGAGTCATAAATTAAAGCTTTAGTCCTTCTCCATCAAATACTGATTTTATTTAACAAAGAATTGACTTAACTGTTTTATTGCACTGTGGTAAATTGCCTCTCTCCCCTACTCAATTCTTCACTCCTCCCTGCAGCCATACCCTTGCCATGTGAGTTGGCCCTGGCCATGTGACTTGCTTTGGCCAATGGCATGTGGACAAAAGTGATCGTGTAACAGAGCCAATCCCAGACCTTCCTCAGATGTTTCTGCTCACACCCTTGAGCCTCTGCCATTCCCAAGAGAAAATCACACCACAGCCAGCCTGCTGGTCCAAGGAGCCTGGGACGCATGCGGCACAGAGGTGCTTAGCAAGTCACAGACCTGCAGTGGGAAAAAGAGGCACTCTGCTCAGCCCAGCCTAGGTCAGCCACCCCCCACCTGAACAGCGGATGGGTCAGTGACAGTAAGTAGTTTCTTTTAAGCTCCTGAGTTTTGAGAAAGTTTGTTACATACCAAAAGCTCACTGATATAGCCACCAACTTGCCCTAATGGTTTGGATGAGTAGATCTCACCGCTGAAGTCCTTTGAGGAACTAAGCTAGTGTATTAAGTCTGGCTAAGTGTTCCTAATTGCTGGGTTACTCATTTAGGGGATAGCTGCTATTCCTCTCAGCAGTAGCTGTAAGGGTTAGAAGAGAAGAAGGAGGAGAATGCCGACTGTGTGCCCAGCACAGTGCTCAGTGCTTCCAGATGCTCTCTCGTTTGGGTTAAGTTAATAGAGTCTGATGACCCTGGAGCCATCTCAGGCCTCTGGGAGGGAGGCAGTTCTAGAGGAGATAGAGTTACCAGTAGGGGCCCTCTTTGGTGACCTTCTCCAGGCTTCATTTTCCATACTCACCAAGGGACACCATGGGAAGAACCAGACGGCAAGAGGCAAGAGATCTGTGATCCAGCCCCGCTCTTGCTGCTGGTCTTGGGCACATCCTTCCCTCTCTGGGCCTCTGCCTCCCCCTTTGCTAATGAGTGTTTGGCACTGGATGTGAGCTCTGCCAGGCTGTGTGTGAGGTGGTCTTGCACAAAGGGTTTGGAGTCAGACCCAGGTTTGTATCCTGCTGTTGACCTTGTGAGCTCCGTGACCTTGGGCAAGCTGCTTCACCCACGAATCTCAGTTCCCTCTCTCTGTAAGAGAGTCAATGGGAAGCCTGGGCGCAATAATGTACGAGTGTACCTGGCACAGGGAGGCCCTCAGTCAGTGGTGTTTGTTATTACTAATACAGTACAGCTAGTTAGTCTCCTGAAATCAGTCATTCCAAAATAGCAATCAGTTTCTCTCAACAAAATATCTTTCTTCTTCAGCATCATTTCAAGCACTCTTTAATTTTACAGTTGCGTTTACAAAAGAGTTATTTACAGTGCAGAGGGACAGGACGGCCTGCCTCCTTGAAATGGTTTCACAAATTTCCTTGGCTTCCTGTTAAGATATTAGAGCCCAGTAATTGTCGCTGTATATAAATGTGGAGCCTTGGCTGCGAAGGCGCGCCCTGTAGTAATTGTGAGTTGTCTTGACGCTAATTACATAGGGGAGCCTGTTTAATTGCCAGTTAAATTGTGTGTGTTTTCTCTAATCTGCGTTTCTGGGCAAGTTGGATGACATCAGCTCCTCATTGGACTAAGCATGACTTGGGAAGACCCAAAGAGGAGAGAGTGAAGCTGGTGGAGGGCAGGGAGCTATGGCAGCCAATAACAACAGGACTGTGTACGGTTCAGTGTACAGTCATCATTGGATCCAGCCTGGAGTCTCCTAGAAGCTGAGGAAGGGAAGACAAGCTGGATGAAAGCTGAGGGCTGCACAGGGGAGAACGAGAGTTTCAGCCTGGCCTCAGGACCACGCTCAGCTGAGTCCCACCTGACAGCACCCAGATCTGTCACCGAGTTCCTGTGCTGGCTGCTCCCGCACGTCGCCCTCCAGACCTCTGCTGACGCTGGTCCTTATGTCTGCAGTGTGGGTCCCAGTCCTCTCCCCCTCAACCTCCTAACTCCACATCCATAGTGTCATTCAACCCCCAGCTATAATGCCTCCTTTTCCATGAAGTCCTTCTTGATTACCCAGTTGGAAGAAGGAGTCCTGTCCCGTCCAATACTTCTCTGTAGACACTTTCACCTTTTATTTGAGCTAATCGAGAACCAGATGATGAGATCCCTGAAGACAGGTCATGCTTCCTACAGAGTGTGTGCTTAAGAACAGGAGGCAGGGGTCAGGGGAGAGAGGAGAGGGAGGAGGAGGAGAAGGAGGAGGAGGCAAAATAAGGAAAATTGTGCGGTAAGAATAGCAACGAGCACTTCTTGAGTGTTATTGCCTGTGTGCATGTGTGCTTATGTGTGTACCCACCAAGCCCTGTTCTAAGCACTTCATCCTTGTCACCCCACTCACTCTGCCACAATCCGGAGGCAGGTGCCATTGTCATCCTCATTTCACAGATGAAGAAACTGAGGATTCGGAGAAGCTAAGCAGCTTGCTCACACAGCCTTCAGTGGTAGATCCTAGACTCTGAGCTTCCAAGTCCTGGGCTAAGCTGTCTTGAAGGAAGGAAGTGAGGGCGGAAGGAAGGAGGGAGAGAGGGGAAGAGAGAGAGAGAGAGAGAAAGAGAAAGAGAGAGAGAGAGGGGAAGAGGGTTGAATTCCATAGCATCAGTTCTCCTGATGTTTAAAAACCTCTCCAGCCTTCCACACACGCTTTCTCCTTAGCTCAAAAGCTAAATTAGAGTGGATTGCACTCTCCTCACTTTAGTAATTTAGATAAAAGTAAAATTTTGTCTGAGAGCAGAAGCAATTATAGCGCGAGTTTTGTGATTAACTTGATTAACACTGTTTCACTCTAAAAACGATCCCCCCCCCCCCCCCGCTCTGCTGGCATACTGTAATCAGAGCCCTATCTTTCAACTGTGCTACAGCTGCTCTTTCTCCCCACACTCCCCCAAAAGGATTTTGACATAAATACTTATTAGGGAGCACTCTAGTCTCTGGTTGGAACAGTTGAGCAAAGAAGAAGAAAACGCCTCTCTCTATTCGCATCTGTAGCCGGTTAAAAGGCTGTTGCCCGCTACCCCCGTTACTGACAAAGATCCCAATTATGCAGCAATGAAATATACATACATGATACAGGAGGGCTTATACATTTTTAATTTTTTTTCAAAGAGAAAACGTTCAGAGAAAACTCTAATTAGAGATTTCATTTCTTTAAGAGCAAAACGATATGTAGTTTCAAGAAAGATTATTTGGGGTTATCGTTGGGCAATTGAAAATCTTTCCAACCCCACGTTTCCACTTCTTAGAAAGAGACCAGAGCTGACCAGGCAGTTGTGGAAATACTGAGGTCTTCTGTGGCCTTTTGCCAGCAGAGCTTTGAGATTTGAATCCCAGGGTGCTGCGCCAGCACCATACTGTTTTCTCCCCGGGATACCCCTCTGTGTCCTCTGAGTCGGAGACCAGATTTCTACCACCCTGGTCTTCCTGCTCACCAGGTGCTGCTTCGGAAATCCCAACTACCAGTCAGGTGAGCCACAGAAACCTCTTGTTTAACCAAACCTACCAGCCTAGAGGTGGGAATTACTAATACTCCCATCACGACAGATAAGAAATGAGCTCCGCAGGGTCAGGCCACTTGCTCAAAGGCACACACCTGCTCAGTGGTGAAGCTGGATTTGAACACAGTGCCTCCAGAGCCCCTGCCTGCTCTCCCTGGCCATGCAGATGTCTAGCGAATTACAGGGCATTACAGACTAGCGGGGACTGTGGAGAAGGGCAACTACCCCACTCAGCAGTGGGGGAAGCAGAGGCCCCAGGAAGAAACGGGACTTGGCCAGGGCCGCAGAGCCTCTGGCCTGGGGTAGGCAGGGTGGCCTGGTTCCTGGGCCCCTCCTCTCACTCTGGAGTCAGGTCAGCTTCGTCCAGCCTTCCTCTGCCCTGACCTCTATAAACTGAATTTTGTTCCACTAAAATTCCTATGTTGAAGCCATAACCCCCAATGTGACTTGTTTGAAGATAGGGCCTTTAGGAAGATAATTAAAGTTAAATGAGGTCACAAGAGCAGGACCCTAATCCAGTGTCCTTATAGGAAGAAGAAGAGAGACCAGAAGTACCCAGGTACAGAGAAAAGGCCATGTGATGACACAGCAAAAGGCCAGCTGCCAGCCAGGAAGCAAGGCCTCGCAGAAGCCAACTCTACTGGCACCTGGATCTTGGACTTCCAGCCTTCAGAAGTGTGAGAAAATCATTTTCTGTTGTTTAACTCCCCCAGTTGGTGGCATCCTGCATGGCAACCGGGCCGACTCACAGCCTCTGAGACTTGTCTGCTTTAATGTTGAGGGCTCAACACGGACCAGAACAAGCAGAGGAGGCGGATTTTTTTTACTAAAATCCACAGGCTTTTGAGAGAGATGTGTCTGCTACGGCTGGCGCCTGGGTGATCTCTGGAAACTTTCCAGGATCCTCTGCCACTGCTTAGTGTGCAAAGGTCCCAAACATTACAATTTCCTTCTTTCAATGCCACTGCTGTTTATCTTAGGGCTTCCGACTGAAATCAAGTTCTTGCAAATCTCGTGCCACTGATGGGCTCAGGTGTTTCAGTTTATCGCCTTCATCGACTGCTTACCCTCCACGCAGGCAGTCAAGCCAAACCTAGAGCCTCTCTCTCTGTCTTTCTTACTCCAATGTAGGGTGGCAGCATCCTCCCAGGGAAGGCAAAGTAGAAGTGACATCATAATATATCACCGAGAGGAGCTCTAGGGCTAGACTGGGTTCAAATCCCAGCTCGGCCCCCCGCCCTTGTCAGCTGGGTGACCTTGAGCAGGTCCCCTGACCTCTCTGGGCTTCAGCGTCCCCATCTGTAAAATGAGGATATGCGGACCTCATAGGACTGAAGTTAAATCAGGTTATTTGTTGAAGGCATATAGACTAGAGCACAGGTTGCTGGCATGGTCTTCATCACTACATGGATGAATGGATTGAGCCGTATGAAATGGCTCTTTTGTAGGTTAAAGGACCTGGTCATATCAGCATTTTAGTACGTGCCAACTTCCTATCTATTGAGCACTCAGTAGACAGTAGGTGCTGCTTTTCACAGGCACCACCTGGGTACATGCACATGGATGGGGATGTCAGGAGAGGGCAGAACCGCAGTTTTCAGAGAGCAGAGCAGGGGTGCAAACCCGAGCCTCCTGGACACACAGGCAGTCACCTGGCAGTGGCAGCCACGGTTCTGAGCCCCAAGCCCAGCGTTCTCTGCACCGTGCCTCCTTCCTCAGACCAAGATGGAGGCAGACAGCCCGCAGGTAGGGAGACAGAGGCTGTCAAAATTCATCTCCTTCCTCTACATCCAGCCATCCTGGAGAGGCTCATGTGGGTCCATCTCCCGCCTGCTCGGCCCCCTCCCACCCAACCTTCAGCTGGCCTCCTGACTCCCCATTCTGTGCCACCAGCACCCTCCTGCCTTTCCTGGGGCGGGCTTAGGCCTGGCACTGCTCCAGAACGGCTTAATCAGAATAAATCCTGAGAAAGCACATGTATTATTTATTCCAGCAAAGGTTAAATAATTTGATGAATTTCTCAGGATGCTGCCGGAATGCTGATGGCCTCTTGGAAAAACACAAACACACACACACACACACACACACACACACACACAACCAACACAAGCGAAATTAAAAAACCCAACAAATTGTTCTCTCTAACTAAACACACACACACACACACACACACACACACACACACACACACACACACAGCAGCAGCAGCAGCAGCAGCAGTAGCAGCAGCAGCAGCAGCAGCTACTGTCACTGCCACTTGCCCTGTGTTAGCTCATGCAGGGGGCCGAGTGGGCAGCCTTCAGTGACACCAGCTCTGGGGCCCGGAGGAGACATAGATTTTGCTCCTCGCTGACTGGAGATGACAGCTCCGCCCCCTGGCCTCTCAGGCCTGATGCATTATCGGGAGCGGACTCTGCCTTTGATTCTGCAAATGGCCACGGAAAGCCTATTGATTTATAGGCCCAGACGATGGCCTGGGCTCTGGGGCTGTTGGGATCAAGGAAGGGGCTGGCAGGGAGGCAGGAGGGCATGGAGAAGAGCCCCTGGCTGGGGACGGTGGGTGACTACGCCCGTCTCGCCCGTGGCGGCCGTGGCAGGCTGGCTCACCTGAGCCAGGGCAGGAGGCCAGAAATAAGAGGCAGGTCAGGGCAGGTCATGGGTGCCCTCATTCTCCTCCCCTTCTTGTTCTTCCTCTTCCTCTGCTTCCTCCTCTTTCTGCCTTTCCCCTTGCTTCCCCCCTCCTTTCTCCCCTTCCTCCTCCTCCTTCTCATCATCACGGCAGCTGCCATTCATCTAGCACTTCCATGTGCCAAGCATGGGGCTGAGTATTTTATGAACACCACGTCTTGAAATCCTCCCAACAGCCCCAGTGAGCTGAGCACTTGCATTTAAATCTCCATTTAAGAGATAAATAGTCCCAGAGAGGTTCAGTGAGTTGCCAAAGGGCACAGAACCATGAGGCAGAGCCAGGCTTCTCACCGCCTCTCTGGGCACCAGGCCGGCTTTTTCTCCGCTCTGCCATGTAGACTGGAGTGGGAAAGAGCTTGCGCTCTGAAGGCAGATGACCCGGAGCGCAGCTGTGGGATGCTGTGAAAGTGTCCCAGGGCCCGTGCCCGGAAAATGAAGATCATTGTCCCTGCCTCCTAGGGTTGGGGTGAGGGTCGGCCGGGATCATATCAGGAGTGATGCCCTGAGCGGTATTGGGCACAGACTGAAGGCTGCCATCACATTTACCATGACCGTTCTCCCTGCACCGCTTCTCACTAGCAGCCACACTCACGTAGTTGGACAGTATGCCCTTCCTGACAAATGCTTCTCTGTCACATTGGTTCACTTTATCCTCAATCCCCAAACAACTCATTTTATAGACAAGGAAAGAGAATTTGACTCAGATTCTCTGGTGGAGACACTGCCTGTTTCGGAGCCCCCCTTGGGGGAGCGGCAGGAGTGTGGGTGGAGGGCCCAGCCTTCGGATGGCTTTCCTGGGCAGGAATTAGGGCTCTGGCCAAGGTGCGGCATGACCTGTGGCTTGACGCTTTAGCCCTCTGACCTTTAATTTCTCATCTTCAGTGAAAAAATGGGGAAAATGAAACCTATGTACAAGATAGTTCCTTCCGTGGACCTGGCGCCGGCCTAAAGGCATTTTCAGGCTTGACCTTGTGCACATGGAGTGGCCCAATGTGCCTGGTGCACGGTACTCAGCAAGCAGCAGCTGCTACTCTTCTCCAGCTGGCCTGTCCTCCTGCCCGTCCCGAGTGACTGGTGCCCTAAAAGGCAGCTCCTTCCCTCCGCCTGCTTGCTTCTTCAGACACTGCCTCCTATTCAGCTCTTCGTTCCTGCCCCACCTCACTCCCCTGGCATAAAACCTGTCCATTTTCTCCAGTGTTGGCCCATTACTACTGTTTCAGCATTTTGCATTTTGGACATGACCCTGGAGACTGTTCTTGGGTTTAGAGCATATTGTCCTCAGAGACACAGCCTTCTGTTTCCCCTTGTTTAGTGCTCTGTTCTCTGTTCTCTATCAAAGAAGCGGGGTATCTTCCTTTGGTTTGCCTGAGTAGGGTGGGGTTGGAGGTCAACAGAAACACTCAATGAGCCTGCTCAGCTTCTGAGGACAGAGGGTGGAGGCTTTGTGTGCCCCCCAAGACTCAGAGCTCCTTGAAGGCAGGAAGGGGTTCTGTTCACCTCTGTGCCCCCGGCATCCTTCATTGGACATAGCACACAGTAGGTATGCAGAATGTTTGCTAAGTCCCAAGATAAACCTGGACCCAGTGCCCCAGAAGGATTCTCCCAGTGGTTAATCTTCCCAAACATCCTGCCCCAAACATAGGAGGTATGATTTATAGCATTGGAAGCACACATCAGATTAATTGCAGGTTGTGGTCCTTCTGTATGTTTGGTTAGTCAGAAAGAATTCTGAGAGTCACCTCCTGGGGCAGGGCCAAATATTAATCCACTGATCACTCACTGATCACTTGATCAAAGCTACCACTTGCTGAGAAGCATACAGATTCTTTGCCACCTGTGGAAGCCTCTTCTTCATGATCTCAGTCATCCATGAAGTCGAGAGGAAATAATGGAAGAGCTACCAAGATGGATATGGAACCGTCATCACAACAGCATTGATCCATGGACATTGTCCCTAACTCTGGATGAATAACATGTATACCCAGCTTTCCATCCATCCACCCCATCCATCCATCCATAAGATGTGTGATGGGTCAGCCAGAGTCCCTCTTGCCACAAAGCCCTCAGGTCTTAATGTTCAAAAAGATTGTAAGACCCTGGGTTAGTTGGCTTGGGCTGCCATGACGTACCATAGACTCAGTGGCTTAAACAACAGAAATTTATTTTCTCTCAGCCCTGGAGGCCGGAAGTCTGAGATCAGAATACCAGCACGATTAGGCTCTGGTTCTCTTTTGCTGGCTTGCAGATGCCACCTTTTCACTGTGTGTTCACGTGGCCTTTCCTTGGAGAACGTGCTTGGAGAGAGATCGCTTTCTCACCTTCTTAGAAGACCACCAGTCCTGTCAAGTTAGGACCTTACCCTTATGACCTCATTTAACCTTAATTGCCTCCTAAAAACCCTATCTCCAAATACAGTTGCATTGAGCATCAGCGCTTTAACATAAAAATTTGGGGGGAATGCAATTCAATCCATAGCAACCCTCCCGGACAGGAGCACCTTATTGGGTCCCCTCCTCCCACACTCTTAGCCTAGCACGATACAAATGAAAAACATCTGTTAGTCTATTTGGCCTTGACCAATCCTATCCAAAATAAACTCACAACTGGGAGTAAGAAAGGTGGGGTGAAATTATTCAGAGTCAGGTATATATGGCTTTGATTCTAGGTTCTGTCATTCAGTTGGGTGGACCAGCATTTAATCTTCAAGAGCATTAGTTTCTCCATCTGTAAAAAGGGGATAATCACAATATATACTTTATAAAATAAGATTCCCCATGACGGGTGCATAGCACAGTTCCTGGAACAGCGTGGTATTTAACAAATTGTAAAGCCGAGTATTATTAGGAAGACCCAGGCCTTGGAAAGAGCATTTTGTAAAAGTGAGAGGCGGCTGAGTACAGTGATGAAGGGCGGGGGCTCCAGGGCCATGCTCCTAGGTTCAAATTCTAGCCTTGCCTCTTCCTAGCTACGTGCCTTGGGGTCTGTGCCTCAGTTTCCTCATCTACAAAAATGGAGTTAGCTCTCCATTGGAAGATCACTGGGGCTGCAGCGATCACAGCAGACTATTATGACTTAATACCTAAGAAGTTCATACAACATAGTATAAATTTTAAAAAATACTGGTTATGATTATTTGAGAACCAAGACATTCTGAGTAATCTTGGGAGGTGGGGATGCAGTATGGCAACCCCTTAGATGCACTTTGTTAATTTACAATCATTTCTTATTAAATTGCCCCACTTGCTGGTCACTGCCTGAGGTCTGGGGCCCTGTCCCTGTGTCTTCCCTCCCTCCACACCGCATCCTGGGAGAGCTCTGCCCGGGGCTGAAGCATAGGCCCCAGGGCAGGTCCCCTAAGTGCCCTGGATCCTGCTAGTCAGCTGGCCAGGCCCCAGTGGGAAGATATGATTAGAGAGACGGCATACTGTTCCCCCTTTTTAATTACCGCTTCCTTAATTGAGTCACAAGTGGTGTTTGTGTTCCCATCAAACCCACGAGGACCTTGTTGTTTACGTGAATGGCTCTCAGTGGAGTGACAGCTCCAAATGTGAGATGTTCTGTTTGCACCAATTTAAACAAAGCGGCAGGCAACGGCGGGCAACAGCTACACGTTTCCTTCATAGCACATGGCCTGGGAGCCACTAAAATGAGCTGGTCTTTCCTTTGCAAGGAACGACGTGAAACAGAATGGAACCTGAACGTCACAGAACCCTGGAGTCATGGGACATTGCGGTCATGGAACTTCAGAGTCTTTGAGCCACAAAGGGTCTCCAATCTGCTGCTCTGATGCTCCTTGAGATGGTGAACTTTGCACCTTGTGAGGCCGCACATTCCCTGTGCAGACCACTGGCTGTGGGGAAGACCCCTGCCCACTAAGCTCCACTCTGCATTTCACTGGTGCTGAGTCCTCTGGAGCAGTCACATCTGGAGAGGCAGCTGGAGCGGGAGACAGTCGCAGGGACCAGGATACACTGATACTCAGAATTTCTTTCTGCGAGTGACGTCAATAATTATATATTGAGACTTGCTATGGGTGTGGGCTTGTGCTGGGAGCTACAGAGAAGACAAGAGTAGATTCTAACAGGGCTTTCTTGTTGAGAAATGAGCACTCAAGCTGGCAAGGGCCACACACACAGAATGGCAGAGGTGGTAATCAGGAGAATTAGGAGCCAGGTCTCATGGCCCATATTCTACATGCAACCAGGAAAGGAAGTCAGAGGAGGCTTCCTGGAGGAGAAGTCACATGAACTGGGCCCTGAGGGATGAGCACAGTGAGGAAGGATATGGAGGAGGAGGAGCAAAGGGACCAGGCAACAACATCTCCTACCCTTTTTGGGTCAAATGCAGCCACAGCCCATTCACTCTCCCTCATGGGCCCCATAAGACCCCGACCAGGCAGCAGCCCAGGAGGAGGCTGTGTCTATGGAGCCTCCCACTTATTTATTTATTTATTTATTTTTGGTTTATGAAAAGATAATTCAGGAGACATTATTTCAATCAGACCCCTACGCAGTTTAGGAATGCTAATGCTTCCTCTATTAAAAAAGGTGTGGAATAATTAGAATGCTGATGAAGACTAGGGGCACACTCAGGAGAGCTCCATTACCCCGTGCTCAGTGCTTTTTCTGTCCCCTCTGTATCCCCAAGTGACGAATTAACACGTAACAGAACAACGGCTGCTAACACTTAGGGCGCATTTAGTTCAGACTGGAAGCTAGGTTTTTTAGAAAATGATTTTCATGGCTCACCCTTGGAACAATTTGGGATCGCAGAAGAGAGCCAGAAGAGGGTAAGCGGCGTGGCAGCCAGGAGCTGGGGAGGCACAGAGCGACAAGACCAGGCAATAGCACCGGACTAGGGGGAGATGTCTGGGTTTTAATCCTGTGGACCTGCAGCGTGACCCTGGGATGCCACGACCTTCTGCTTGGAGACAGCGAAAGGGTGAGCCTCACTGGGGGGAAGAAATGAGGGAAGGCTTCAAAAAACATAAAAATCATCTTCGTTAACATTCACTGACTGCTTCATGCGAGCCAGGCATTATTCAAAGGGTTTATTTGAATGAATTCATTTTAGTCTCATAACAATGCCCCGGAGGTAGGTGCTATTGTTCCGTCTATTTTAAAGAGGAAGATATGGAGGCACCGAGAGCAGTAGTGACCCCGTTGAGGGCAGAACATAAGCTGGACCTCAGACGTAACTGTGGGCAGCATCCGATGGCATTGTAGCTAGAACTGCGAAGGTACAAGGATCACCCAGGGAACACGCAGGACAGGGAGTGCGGGCCCAACTTACAAAGGGCCTGAAAAACCAGATTTTACAGGCTGAGTCCACCAAAAAGACGTTGAGGTCCTAACCCCCAGCACTTGTGAACGTGACCTAGAAATGGGGTCTTTGAAGATGATCGAATTAAGATAAAGTCGTGAAGCTGGGCTCTAATTTAGTATGACTGACCTCACTATAAAAAGGGGAAATTTAGACATAGAAACAGATGCACAGAGAGAGAGAATGAGAGGATGATGCAGGAGAAATGCCGTCTATGAGCTGAGGATTGCCTAAGGCTGCTGGGAACTAGGACTGAGGAACTGAACAGGTTCTCTCTCACAGCCCTCGGAAGGAGCCAGCTCTGCCAGCACCTTGATCTTGGACTTCTAGTCTGCAGAACTGGGAGACAATACATTTCTGTTGTTTAAACTGCCCAGTGTGTGGCACTTTGCAATGGCAGCCCTAGGACACTAACACGACAGGGAAAGGAGATGCATCCCATGGACCGAGGCAACAGGGAGATATTGCAGATACCTGAGTAAGGGAATCACATGAGACTGGTAATTTTAAAAGATCATACCAGTGCTGTGTACACCCAGAGTCTTGAAAGGTAAGTGCTGAAAGCAGAAGAACTGCCATTATCACATGTGAGATGATGTGAGAACTGGTTAGGGGCTGTGTGGGGACCCTCGGGGGAGTGGTTGGGGGGGACGGGAACCATGGATATTGTCAACAGGTAAGGGACAGGCCCCCATTCACGGCTACAATAATAATGACGTTAAATAACTGCCATTGCTAAATCAACTACCCGCTTTCATTGCTTTATCCCCAGGGGAGACTGAAATGCTCTGAGTTAATATGTGAAAGGAAAAAAAGCAGTGGAATTCAGGGATCAAACAACTTTTTTTGATGAGGGAAGTGTTATTTCTACCAAGCTAAGACATCAAAGTCCGTGAATGGTGCTTTTTAGGTAATATTAAAGTGGGCTCTAAATAATGTTTGCATATTTCTCTGCTTTACCTAGGGATCACAGATGGTCTTCCTAGAGGAAGAACACCAGGGACGCCCCAAGCCAGCCTCCTCTCCAGGAGGACCAGTGGGTTTTTCTGGGAATACAGCGCGAGTGTATACATGGCTTAAATATCTTTTTGTATTTAGCAGCCCAAGCATTAAGATTCATTGTTTTTGGCCTCCCATGACTTTCTGTAGATTCAGTTGGCTAAAAGCCTAACAGACAGACAGTTCAGCTCTGTTTTGACAGTTCTATTTGTGCCCATGGCCCTCGCATCTGGAGGTGCATTTGCATTATGGCCATGCCACCCGTCAACCGCCTTTCTAAAAAGCAAATGCCATCTCCTCATTGATTTCTGTTATTAAATGGCAGGTAACTTTTCCAATCCACTTGTGTTAGTTAGCTTTTGCTTTGTAACAAACCTAGTTGACCTCAAACAACAACCATTTTTGTTAATTCTCATGGAATCTGTGGGTCAATTGGGCAGTTGTACAGTTAGCCCATGGGTTGGTTGGGGGCGAGTGGTTCTAGAAGGGCCTCACTCATATGCTGGCTGCGTGAGCGGGGGACACCAGCCATGTGCCTCTGTCCATCTGGCAGGCTAGGCCAGGCTCATTCACATGGCCATGGAATCAGGGTTTCCCAAGTATACATTGCAAGCTTCTGCTTTTGCCACATTTGCTAATGTCCCATTAGCCAAACCAAATCACATAACCACACCAGATTCCTGAATGGAAAGAGAGAGCCTTTAGAGGTAATGAGACTTTGCAGATGGTGTGTGCTTACATAAATGGGAGAAATCTGTGCAATCTACCACACTCCTCCTCTTACAAGAACAAATAAAGCTAGCATATTTAATGTACTTTGTGTCAGCTATATGAGATATATAATTTATATCTCACTTAATCAGAGAAGTTCTGTAACTTCCTCAAGGTCACAGAGCTAGTCATCACTGTAGCCAAGAGTCAGTCTCAAAACTGTCTGAACCTGCAACTTCCACTGTTTCCCATGACTCCTTTTTGTCTGTCTGTTACGGAGTGGAGTCTGCCGTTTTTGCATTCTTAGAGCACATCATTGGACTCTTCACTGTATTCTAGTCAGTTACTTTTTGTTATGTTTTCCCTCTTGTTTGTCCTCCAACCTCCCCTTACCTACCGCCAGTGACGGGGGGCTCACTATCTGTCTTGACCACCTAATTCACAGTTAAAAACTCAGACTATTACAAACTTCTTTTAAGTTAAAATGAAATGATAAAAAACCTGAGTGGGAATGAGGAGAGTTGATAGGCAAACTTTTGTTTAAGTTATCTTTACTGCTCTGAAATCTCCAGCTTCTTTTTTTTTTCTTTCTTTTTTTTTTTTTTTTTTTGCTGCCTGGTTTTGTCATTGTGGTTATCTTTGTTCTGCATCATTTGGAAATCGCAATTTGCATTGAAAGAACCAACACTGGAAACTTTTGATTAACTAGGTGAAGACTTTTTTTTTTCCGTATAGAAAATGAAGATGATAAATGTTTAAAAGCCTTATAAAACAGGGGCAATCTTGATGGCCTCCCTGAACCCCTAAGGCCATCTACTTGTGTTTGTCCCTGGCAGTATGTGTCCTGGGAAGGCAGGGGCTGTGTGCAGATGATGTTCGTGGGTTCATTCATTCATTCTTCATCAAACATGAACAGAGTTTACTGTATTCAAGATGCTCTATTAGGTAAGCTGGGGGGTATAACTAATTCTACCCAGCCCTTACCCAAGGCTTTAAGGGTCTAGAAGGGGAATAAGGCAGGTGAATCTGACCTGAGGGAAAAAGTTCCAGCGATCTGTGAAAGGTACAAATTGCAGCAGCAGAAACTCAAAGGACGGAGTGATCCCATCCAGGGTGATGAATTCTGGGTCCTTCCCTTTCTTGTGAGGCCGAAAACTGCTCATTAACAAAGTGCATCAGATGTCATTAGACCTGGCTCTTCTCTGAAACTCCCTCCAACAGAAAAGCACACAATGTGAAATCTTGAAAGTCAAGGTTGTTCCTATGCAAATTCAAAACTCAAAAAGACCCAGGGATGAGTAGCCCCCGTGGTCAGTCTCCTGCGGATGGAAGGAGCTGATCTGGGTGGGGGAGACGGCAGGAAAATCCGTCCCAGGGCTGGGGCACTCCACCGGCTTCTTCAACTTCCTCCCCGCAGACGGTTTCAGATGTTCTCTCAATAAAAATTACCACTGGGCAAACACAAATAAACTTAACGGATTTAACTGACAGAGTTAAACAAGCAGAAGATAGGATTTCTCTTAATGAGAATAAACTACTTGCATATGAAAAAGATTTAAAACTGAGGATCCAATAACTCACCAGAAACTTGGAACAGATTCACAGGATTGGGAGGGAAAGAAAACCCAGCAGGCAGGAAAACTCTGTCTGGACGCTGGGTGCCGCGGAAGGGCAGGGCCGAGGCAGTGGGGGCGGAGGGAAAGGCAGGGACCGCGGCGCGGAGTGGTCCCGCCAGGGGCTCCAGCCTCTGCCGCGGACTGTGGCAGCCCCGCAGACACGGGTAAAGGGTTTTAAGCAGGGGGTGCTTGAATGAAGTCCGTGCCTTTGAAAGATCAGTCTGATGATCACTCTTGCATCCATGGAGGCAAGGAAACCAGTTAGAAGGGGCTTCCGGCTGGGAGTTCCAGGGTTCAGAGTAATGTTAGAACCTGGCTGCTGCCCCTTTCTAGCAGGGTGAACTTGGCCCTCACCTTTCCATTTGGCACTTTGGATAACGATGTCTCCTCATTAGGATTACATGAGATAATACTCATGTATTATTTATTCATTTAACAAATATTTCCTGAGAACCTACTATGTGCCAGTCCTGTTCACAACACTGGGGACGCAATAGTAAAGGAGACTGATGTGCCCTGCTCTTACACAGTTATATTCTAGTGGACTTTAGATTCTAATGCAATTGACTGAATTTCTTGGTTGTAAAAAAAAATTTGGGGGGGGCAATTGTCTGACTTTTTTGTTTGCAATTAATAGGAACCCACTTGCTTAAGGAACTGATTAAGGAACTGATCGGTGCATAATGAGGTAGCCCATTGAAGCTGAGAAATTGCCTCAGGGATCAGGTTCTTGGCATTTGGAACTGAAGACTAAATTCTGAACCATCACAATTCTCCCTCTGCTTTTGCATCTTGTCTCTGCCTTTCTGCATGTTGGTTCCTTTCTCTCCCACTGCAGAGAGACCTTTCCAATATGGTGGGGGCATGGCCACCAGCAGCCCTAGCTTGGCAACCTCAAGAAAGAACGTGCTTTCTTCCTTCTGTCAGGATCTGCATGGCAATCCCAGAGAAGTTGCTTCTAGACCCTGCTTGGGTCCCCTTCCCACCTCCTGAACTAATTAATCATTGTTGCCAGGAAGATGGAGAAGCATGACTGGCCAGGCTTGGATGACATGGCCGGTGGCCAATGTACTGTAACCAATGGCTCTACCAGAAACACAGGGAGAGAAGGAATATTCCCCAACGGGAGGGAAGCAAGGAGGCAAAACCAGCAGATGTCCCACCATGAAAAGCACTTAGCCAGACCCTGGTGGGTAGTAAAGCGTGATGAGGAGTAGCCTGAAGTGGCAATAGTGAACTCAGTAAGCACTGGGGGAAACCTGGTTTTCTTTATTTGCTTTGCTCACCGAGAGGCTGAAGCAAAGAGAAGAAAAAGACCCATCTTAGAGACAGGGCGAAGTCTTTCCTGGAAAACCAGTTTATAATCTCAGAGTTTCCCCTTTAACCGGTTGAGTTACCTGCAGTGAGTTGCCACCCTCTGAGTTTATCTCAGCCCCAGGTGCGCCACTGAAAGCCACCCGATGATACTCGCATGGGCACCGCAAGATTAAGTAAAATGATGACTACACACACAAGGTTAAGGCAGAAACCGTTCTGGCAGCTGCGACGGAATCTGGTCCACAGATGTTGTGTTTGGCTCATCAAATGTTTTCAAAGAGTTGAGCCAACATTTAATAATTGGAAGATTTTACATTAAAAAATGCAGATTTCTGGCTTCTCTTGAAAAAAAATCAAGAGATCTGACAACATCAGATCTGAATTCCCACATGGCAGCAATCAGCTGAAACTGAGAAGCAACTGCCCCTTTACACAGGGCATGTGTCCTCTTGCTCCAGTTCACCGCAGTCTCCACCACTCCCTATTGTCCCTAACACTGAGGCCAAGGCACAGTCACCATTTATCACTGAGCTTACACTCTTGTTTTTCCTATAAGAAATATTTTTCTGTGCTCATTTTTCTTTCACAATGGAAAATCAAATAGAATCGAGGCAGGGGGGTGTCAGATGATTTTTCTTACACTCAGCCCGCTTCAATTCCCAGCCCCTCTAGGCATTTCAGTTTGTGAGTATTGTTGTATGGAATTATTATTTTTATTAGGTCATTATTTCCCAACCAAGAGAATAATAGGCAGGCATGGCAGTAAACTTTCTGGAAATAATAATAGCAAGCAATTTCCCAGCACTTATGAGATGCCAGGCACCGTTTTAAGCCTTTTACGTATCATATTTCAGGGAATTCTCAAAACCACCCTATGAACATGCTATTATTATTATTTGCATTTATAAATGAGGAAACTGAGGCACAGAAAGGTTAAGTTAGCATTGTAGGGATTTGAACCCTGATAGCCTGGCTTCAGAGTCCAGTGTCAGAGTTAATTCTATTAAAATTGCTGGTATATGTATGTGGATGGACATAGACAAATACATTTGTGTGAATGCACATGTATAAGTCATGATGCTGTGGGTTGCAAAGGGAAGTCCACAGGGTGACTCAGTAGAAAGGGTTGAGATATCATGGGCTTGGGAACTGAATTCTGGTCTGGAAATGAGTCTCCCACTTACCTGGGAGATCTCCCCGCCCATGCGGGCCTCAGTTTCCCATCTTTAAAATCAGGTGAAGGGGTTGGACTAGATGATCTCTGAACTGTCTCCCAGCTCTATTGTTCTGTGATTCTCTGTTGTTGTTGTTTTTTTTTTTTCAAACCATTTCCTGGAGATGAACCATGGCCAAGTCAGAGCCATGTGTCAGCTTGGAAAAGGCTGGGAAGCTTTGTCCAAGCGGGTGCCTCCATTTAGACTGTGCCAGTGACCGGGGGGGTGTCCGCTCACTATGGGGAAGTTCTGCCGTTGCAAGTTCTTAGCAGCTGGAGCCCAGCGACAGCCTGCCAATCTTCCAACGGGCCTGCCAGTCCCCTTGTGATTCTCGTGGAAACCTGGAAGATGTGTCTCTTAACTATTTGACTTCCGGTTGCAGGGATTTTCCAGGCTTAGAAAGAGTGATGGCCCAGCGGTCTGGGGGCCTGAGACGTGCTTCCGGCCCCTGTGGTCTGACCCGTGCCCTGTCAATGTTCTCATTCCCTGTGTGAACTGCCCCCTCTGAGCCTCAGTTTCCTCGCCTACCTTGCTTTAGTCCTATACAAAAAGAAGAGGTGACTGGCATTATTTGCTAAGAAGCCAATTTCCCCTGAAACAGCCTCGACCATACATCCCCGAGAGACCTCCACAGAGCGAGGAAGGGTGAAACCCGGGGCATGGAAACAGTGGGCCCCCGCTAGACCTTGCCGGAGACAGAGCAGTGAGGAGTGCTGGACTCCTGCCATCGCCCTTGAAGAGGGCAGAAAGTCCCTTCTTCCCCAACATATACACACTTTAATCCCTAACACCTGTGACAATGTTAGGTCAAAATGACAACAGGGACTTTTAAAATAGGGAGATTACCCTGGATTGCTCAGGTGGTCCAATCTAATCGTATGAGCCTTTAAAAGCAGAGAACTTTCTCCGGCTGGGCTCGGAGAGAAGCAACAGATGAAGAGAGAGATATTGGCAGCAGGGGAGAAATGTGACCCGCCATTGCTGGAGGGGACCACGTAGAAAGGAGTGGGAGGGAGCGCAGGCCGCCTCTGGCGGCCAAGGCCTGGTCCTGGCCAGCAGCCAGCGAGGAAGTAGGGCCTCCGTCCTGCAAACACCAGGAACAAAATTCTACCAACAACCTAAATGAGTTTAGAGGCAGGATCTGCCCCGGGGCTTCCAGGGAAGAGCCCAGCCCAGCCCAGCCCCAACCACATAGGACCATCAGCAAAGGACCCACCTAGGTATTTGTACCCAGACTTCTGGCCCACAGAACTGTGAAATAATAAATGGGTGTATTTGTACGCCACTGAGTTTGCGGTAATTTGTTCTGGCAGCACGAGAAAACACATACAAACCCCTTGTTGCAGGTTGAGACTCATGAAAGAAAACAGCGATATGTGGTCTCATAAGGTCCCACGTTATGGAGAGAAGTGGGTGCAGAAAAGGACAGCAATGGACAGCGGCTAACGGAAGGGGTTACTCAGGCTTTGGACCTTGAAGCATCAGTCAGATTTGGAGGTGAAAAAGGAAGGCAAGTTAAGCTCCTTGGGGGAGGAGGGGGATTTTTGGTCCAGTCTCCAGAGAGCACCTGTGTTAGGGCCAAGGAAAGCATCTGGGGCCTGAGATGACCCTGCTGAGCAGAGAGGGGTATGCGGCAGGAGCGCAGTCTTCACCGGCTGGAAGCATCCCCGGGCTCATGAGCATTCCAGGGAATCGATACCCCTCCTCAACGAACATGATAAACGACTGCACTAGTATTTCACATTTTCATCCCATTATGTATTTCCTTCATGTCTGGAAGGCTATAGAATCAAAATTGGGAATGTAAATGATGAGAAAAAGGCAATGTTTGTAGGATGAAATTCTTCCTTCATAATCACAAAATTGTGATAAATCAAGCCCCTCTGTCAATTTCTGCTTTGTTGCATTTTATCCCACAAATCTAGGCTGAAAGGGCTTTGAAGGAGAAGGAGAGCTAAAGACATCTATGCTGACTCAGTTCAGTCCCACACATATTTATTACACACCCACTGTGTGCTATGTGCTATACAAAGAAACAGGAAGTGGGAGAAGAGCGTTTACAAAATCATGGTGGAACTGCGGTTTTGTGCCTGAACAGAAGACCTTGGCTCTGTCACTGACTGGATCTCATCATGACCAGGGTGTCTTTTTGAAAATGGATTAGCAAGGATTGAAACACACACTCTTTACTTCCTAGCATTCATACTTCAATACGTGCTGTTCTTGTTCTCAGGCATGCATTTCCACACATACCTTCAGCTCCTGTTGAAATCCAATCTGTTGGAATTTGACAGTCCAGAGCACTTAAAAGTCCTAACAGAGTACATGTCCTTGCACTCCACAATTGCCCTTACAGGAATTGATCATTCAGAAATAACTATGGATGTGTACAATGATGCATGGCCAAAGTTACTCATCATAGGGTGAAAACCACCTGGATACCCACCAACAGAAAATTGGTTACACAAATTATCGTGTATGCATAACAGAGAATATTTTTGTGACCATTCAACATAATGCAGATCCACATTTATGGTTATGGAAACAGCATCATCTTATAATGCTGGAAGGAATCCAGCCTACAAAATAATATAACAATATCACAGTTTTCTGGGAACCAAGAGTAATTTACCCACAGCTGAGAATATTTCCAAGATAGTGAACCAGAAGTCATTCCTCCATAAAGAAACATCTACAAGTAGGTCTCAATTCAGAATATCAAATGTGTTTCTTGACTCCAAATGCCTGAAATTTGCAGTTTTCTCAGAATTTTAAAGGTATCTGATAAAAAGGTACAGTTTTAAAGACTCCTGTCTCCAAAATTTAAAGGAAGCTGAATTTGCAGGGCCAAGTCATGGGCCAGGGGTGCAACCTCCAGGTAGAGCTGAGAAGGAAGGAGGGGAAGTTCCCTTCCTTATGGCTTCAGAGTTTATCGGGGAAAAGAGAGAGAAAGGCGCAGGGTAGTGGGATCTCTGGTAGAGGAAAAGGCACAAACGAATGGGTCCCCAGGCTAAGTGCATCTTTGGGGAAGACAATAGACTCAATTAAGAACCAGAGTCATAAAAGAACGCCAGTCTCCCAAACAAAACATAATTGAGTAGAGAGATGAGGCCTGAGCCCATAAATAACCCACCATAATTAGAACATATCAACAGTTCCTATTAAAGAAACATCAGGCAGTCAAGTACTGGAAGTCTGGGGAAATTGAGTTCTTAATTAAATCCTCATCAGAATTACTAGTACCCATATCTTCCACATCCCATTTCCCCAAGTCTCAAGTGTAGGTACATCAGGAAATGACTTGGTTCCGTGTAATCACATGAAATAAATTCTTCCCCTGTTCAGTCTTAACAAGGACTGATACGGAAGCACTGGGTCCTAATTCTCGAGACACTAACCTTCAGAGAAATCTGGCTGAATCTCAGTATTCCCAGAGAGGAGTCGTGCATGCCGTCTTCTTTAAAAAAAAAATATATATATATATATATATATATATATGTATATATATTTACCTTCTCTTAATTAATTCCTCTACTCAACATTCTGCCTTGGTTCCCTAATGTCTACAGAATACTGTAGAAATTACTAGGACTTGGAATTTTAGGGACTTCTCTCTCTTCCCCTTTCCTAAATGTGGCTCATCCTTTATTGGTCCCCTTTTTTACTGAGTCACATAATGTTTATTACAGTACACTGTGATAGTTGTTCTATTTTATAGTTATTATTGTTAATCTTTTACTGTGCCTAATTTATAAATTAACCTTTATTTTAGATATGTATGTATAGGAAACAACATAGTATACACAGGGGTGGATACTATCTGCAGTTTCAGGCATCCACTAGGGGTCTTGGAATGTATCTGCAGTAGATAAGGGGACTACTGTATCCAGAATCTTCTATAATTCTCTCCCTGCCCAACATACCTCCTCTACCACAATTGCTCTTCCTATGTGCTCTAGGTCAGTGAGTACAAATCCCAACTGTTTCAGTCCATCACTCATGCTCAGAACTGGACATCTTACTTAGTACTTCCTTCACACTCAATCCCTTTTATTCACATCCTTCTCGATCAGGAATCATCAAATTTTTCTCTAAGGGACCCTAAAGGAAATATTTTAAGCTTTGAGAGCTATGTGGTCTTTAGTTTTGACTATTCAGTGCCAGCTTTAGAGACCCTTGCTGGTCTGCTGTTGCAGACTGGCTATATTATATGATTTCTCAGCAAGTCATTTTCAAACACTTATTTTTTAAAAATAGATAATAAATGGTCCATTTACCAAAGACCACTATTACTGGTTTTATGTGTATCTTTCCAGAGATAATTATGCATACACAAGCATATACAGATGCTAGCAGATTACGTGCATGGTTCTAAACTTTGCTTTAAGTGTATTTCTCTTATTTTCATCCTTACTATCTGCATTGCAATCTCATATGAACATTTTATCGTCTCCTCATTATCAAACTTTAGGGTTTCTCCCTCTCTTTTATTACTTAAATTTTAACATGCATATACATTATCCAAGACCTACAGAAAGGTTTAAAAATAACAACATGTGTACTCAAATACCTACTATCCAACTTAAGAAATTGAACATTGCCAATGCAGTTAAACCTCCCTTGTTTATACCCTTCTGGAATCACCCCACCCTCCCTCCTAGAGGTGGCCACTATTCTGAATTTGATATTTATCATTTCCAAACATTTCTTTACTCATTTGTTATATAGATATATTGTGTCCTTGCGTAACGGTTAGTATTGTTTTGCATGTTTTAAAGCTTCATAGTATCATTCTAAATGTGTTCTTCTGCCATTTTCTTTTGTTACCTTAAAACTACGTTTGTGAGATTCATCCATGCCGATATATATATAACTCCTGGTCCACCAATATTCACTGTGGAAGAGTATTACATTGTGTAACCATTCTGCTATTTTTTTTTTTTTTACCTTTTTCCTGTTGATAGATATTTTGGTTGTTGCTAAGATTTTACTGCTACAACATTGCTGTGCAGATCATTCTTATACACATTTCTTAACATACAGAAACAATTTTTCCAGGCTTACCTGGAGGAATGGAATTCCTGGTATGCAGCATGCGCATTTAGGAATGGGCCGTGCACATTTCCAACTTCCTAAATATTGCCCGGTTGTCCTCTGAAGTGCTTGCACCAGCTCCCACTTCAGCAGCAGCGTGTGGGTCCCTTCTTACCGGTACTTAGTGTACCAGGCAGTCCTGGCGGGCAAGAAGACACTCCAACGGGATAACGAAAGAGAGTTTCATGAAGGGATTATTCACATCGTTGTGAGCCAACAAGAGATGGAGAAGCATCAAATGGGAGCTGTTAAGCCTCCCAGGCCTGAAGGGGTAGGAGGGGGAGAGCTACTGGACCTCAGAGAGTTGGAGGGACCGGTGTTCTACAAGAGCTTTAGCCTTCAAGAGAGCAGCACAGTCATTGTCAATCTTAGGCAGGGCTGGGCACAGATCAGGAAAAACACTCCCAAACTCACACTCCCCCTTCATTTTCTGGATGGAGAAGCATGGAACACGCATCTGGAGGAGCAAAGCGGAGAATACTTGGCACTTAGAATTATTAGACTGTATTGTCAAGCTGATGATATAGAATTGAACCTTATTGTGGCTTTAATTTGTGTTTTCCTGATATCTAATGAGATTATCTTCTCATCTGTTTAGTTTTCATTTACTATCCTCCTCTGTAAATTGTCTTATTCTATGCTTTGCACATTTTTTTTTTCTATTATAGATGTTATTTATTCTGGAAACTAATTTTTTTTTAGATTTCATTTATTTATTTTTAGAGAGAGGGGAAGGGAGGGAGAAAGAGAGGGAGAGAAACCTCAATGCCTCTCGCACACCCCCTACCAGGGCCCTGGCCCGCAACCCAGTCATGTGCCCTGACTGGGAATCAAACCAGCAACCCTTTGGTTTGCAGGCTGGCACTCAACCCACTGAGCCACACCAGCCAGGGCTGGAAACTAATTCTTTCTGATGGGTGCATATACATTGCCTTTTAAAGTATTTTTCATAAAGAAAAGTTTAACATTTTAACGGAGCTGAATTATTTTTTTCTCATAGATTATTTTTTGTTAACCTTGTTTTTTTAAAAAAAAAATCCTTGTTTTTTCTGAGTTCATACAAATATTCTATATTTTCTTATAACATTGTTCAATTTTTCCTCTTTATATTAGGTTCTTACTCCTCTGGAATTAATTAATCTTCCTATGGGTGTGAAAGAGATCAAATTGTTTTCATATGCATTACCAATTATACTAGTACCTTTGTTTAATGGTTAGCCCTATTATTTCTTGCTGATCTTTACTGTCAGCCTTGTTACATATTTTTCCATATAAGCATTAGTCTGTTTCAGGGTTCTCAATTTTGTTCCACTAATTTATTTCTTTATACCTGTCAGAAAACATTATTTTAATTACTGTAGCCACATAAAAAGACTGGGAATCTATCAGAAAAAAAACCTCTACCTTTTTTTCTTCTTTAAAATCATCTTAATTAGCATGGCCTTTTGCTCTTTCCTATAAACTTTTAGAATCAGTTTTTCAAGCTCCACAAAGTACTCCATAGGGATTTTAATTGGAAGTACATTAAATTTATAAATGGAGTTATAAAGGAATTTATATTATGATATCCAGTCTTCTTATCCATGGACATGGTATACCTCTCCATTAATGTAGATTTCTAACTTCTTTCAATGAAGGATTAAACATTTCTCCATAAATGCCATGCACATGTTTGGTTAGATTTATTCTTTTGCTTCTTATGTCCTTGGAACTATTACATACTTTTTAAATTACATTTTTTCATGGTTGTGGCTGGTGCATAGGATATGAATGACTTAAAATTTTTAATCTCTATATTCAGAAACCTTGCTAAACTCATTAACTATAATAATTTTTCTGAAGAGTATCTTGGGTTTTCATCATTGACAACAATTTACTCTGCTAATAATGACAGTTTTATTTTTATCCTTCCTAAACCTTTACCTTTTATCTTTGCCTTGTCTTGATGAGTTGGCTAGAGTCTTTAGTACAATGCCAAAGGAAGCTGTGCTAGTGGTCCTTTGTCTTTTATTTTTATATTTTATTTATTTTTTTTTAGAAAGAGGGGAAGGGAGGGAGAAAGAGAGGGAGAAAATCCCTTGCCTTTTCTTGAATGTAAATGCTTTGCTTCTAACATTTTAACATTAAATATATATGCTTCCTGTATGTTTTTGGTAAATAGCCTTTATCAGGTTAAGGAAGTGCTCCTCTATTCCTTCTTTCCTAAATTTTTTTATGTGAATGAGTGTTAAATGTTTTCAAATGAATTTTCTGCATCTCTCAAGATGATCATATAATTTTCCCCTCTAATATGAACCAACTTTGTATTTCTGAGATGCAACCATTAAATAATGATTGTATGTATTTGCATTTATATTCATATACATTTGGTTTGCAAATATTTTTACATTTTTAAATCTATATTTATGAGTAAGAATGGTGCATAATTTATGGTCCTAATGATGTCCATGTCTAATTTGCATGAAGGTTTATAGTGGCCTTACGAAATGAGCTGATAACTGTTCCTTCATCTAATAGTCTCTGAAAGACTATGTGTAAGATTGGAATTACTTGTTACTTGACAGTTTGTTAGAACTCATTGCTAAAATTGTGTAGGCCTGGTGTTTTGAAGGTAAATATATTTTAAACTACTGATTGACTTTCCTCAAAAGCAATAAATTATTCAGGTGCTTTATTTCTTCTTGATTCAATGATGATAAATAACATTTTAATTTTAATATTAAATTTTTTATTGCATTTAGGTATTCAAATTTCTTTGCATAAATCTGTTAATCATATTCTGTTATATTTATGAGTATTCGCCTTTTTCATTTATAATATTCCTTATTTGTGGCTTCTCTCTTTTTACTTCATCTGTCTTGTCAGAGGCTTTTTAAATACCATTTGTCTGATCTTCAATCTTCTTCACTATATTGAATCTTCTTCTGTCTTCTCCATTTTATTAACTTTTGCTCTTTTATTTATTATTCCTCCCTCCACTTTCTTCTTTTTGTCATTTTAAGCATTCTTTTTTTTTCTACATAAACATTCAAGCTATAAATCACACACACACACACACACACACATGCACACATTTTCAGCAGTATTACTGTGATCTGCCTAGGTGTGATTTTCTTTATAGTCATCCTAATTAGAGATCACTAAGATTCTTGAATCTGTAAATTTATATCTTTACCAAATTTGTAAAATTTTCAGCTATTAATTCTTCAGAACTTTTTCTACCCAACTCTCTGTTTCCTTTACTTCTGGGACTCTAATTACAAACATGTTAGACATTCCAATATTTTTTCACAGGTCCCTGAGGTGCTGTTCAATTTTTTTATAATAACTTTAATTTTTTGAGTAAGTTTAGACTTGTAGAAAAGTTGTGAAGATAATGGAGAGTTTCTATATACTCCACACCCAGTTTCAATTGTTATTAACATTTTATATTAGTATGGAATATTTGTTACAATTAGTGAACAAAAACTGATCAGTCATTTTAAACTAAATTCCATACTTTATTTGGATTACCTCAGTTTTTACCTTTTTCTGCTCTAGGATCTCATCCACTATACCACATTACATTTAATCGAACATGTCTCCTTAGGTTCATCTTGGCTGTGACATTTTCTCAGATTTTGCTTGTTTTTTTATGACCTAGAGACTCGATGAGTACTAGTCAGGTATTTTGTAGAATGTTTCTCATTTGGGATTTGTCTGATATTTGTCTTATGATTATATTAGGTAATCGGTTTTGGAAAGAAGACCACAGAGTTAAAGTGCCATTTTTATCACATCATAGCAAGGGTGCATATGCTATGCTCCTGACCACCGTTGATGTTAAACTTGATCATGGCTGAGGTAGTGTTTTTTTAGGTTTCTCTATTATGAAGTTATTCACTTCCCCCCCTTTCCATATTGTACTCATTGGAAGGAAGTCACATGCACAGCCCACACTTACAGAGCAGGAAGTGATGCTTCATCTCCCTGAGTGTGAAATAGCTACATAAATTATTTGGGATTCTTCTGCACAAGAGATTAGTCTCTTTTCCCCATGTATTATTTTACTCAATTATATTTATCTGTATGATATGTATTCATGGATTTTTATTTTATACTTTGTGTTATAATACAATACTATTTTATATATTTCATTCCTCAAATTGTCCCAGTGCCGGCCATTGGAAACGCTTCAGTTGGTTCCTGTGTCCCTTTGGTGCACCCCATTATTGTAGAGGGTTATTTTTTGTTTGTTTTGTCTTGTGGAAGCACTACAAGATACTTCAGGCGCGTCTTATACATTTCCTGCCCCAGTCCTAAAATCAGTCAATTCTAAATGTGTTCTGGTTCCTTCTATTGGAGAATAGGGTTAGAAACCAAGGTCTGGGGGCTGGGTACACCCATCGCTACTGGGGGGTCACTGCTTCTATGCTTTCTCAGCTTATTAACCTACATCAATGCACACAGCTATAACTATTTCTATATATAGCCATCTGTGTCTATATTAAGCTAAACATGATTAATACCAATCTCATCTTCATTGCATTACCCTAGACTTGGTTTAGGAGCCAAGTTAAGTGTGGAGTGGAACAGGCCTCAGGCATCCACTCGCAGGTGCAGACTGGAGCAGAGGCGGCTTTCTGCTTGTTGCATGTTTCTGAAGCCTGTCTCTAAAGTTGTTCCCTGTAGTGACAGGAGCAGCAGCTCCCTTGGTGGCCCAGGTCTGCCATGTGTCTTTGGCAGTTGTTTCTGGAGGCTCATCCTAGGGTTTGTTTCCACAGCCTTCCCAACTAACTATGTGACCAAGATCTTTCTGTTTACACCTGCCTAGAAAGGGTTTTCCTCTCTGCAGTGGAACCATGACAGACATACCTTGGGAGGCATGGAGAGTGGATGCTATGCCTTTCACTGTAGATAAAGTCAAAGCTCTCACCAGCCTCGGTTTCCTGTCTATAAAATGGGAATGATAATTCTGATCTCGCAGGGTTGTTGTAACTACTAAATGGAATGATAGATACTCAGCCTGAAATCTGACGCAGAGTAGGTAGTCGGTAAAACTTTCAGGAATTATTAATATTTATTCATCTAACATTTGGGTAACATCTTAATTGTTAATAATTTAGACATTTAATTAATCTTTGGTTGATTTATTTATAATGATTCTGGATAAAATTCCTGCATGGCAAAATAACAGGTGAAAAATTGTTTTATTTTAATATTACCTGAGTTTATATTTTAATCAAGGACAGTACCAACTAGAAAAAAATTAAGAGTATCTGTGGAGATGGGATCAATTCCACAGTGGTCAGAGCTTAAGTGAGAGAGGTATCATCAAAGCCACTGCAAAATATGAAGACAGCAGCTACAGCATTAGTCACTAATGATATTTTGTCCATAAGTGTTTTCCACGCAATACTTTCAATGTGTTGGCGAGGCTTTCTTTTTTTAAAGCAACTTTTTCTGAAAATAGCAGGTAGATGCATCGTCTTTTCAGACAAATATGTATTGAAGCAGGAAGTCATTTTCAAGTCCTCCTAACTGTACTGATTCACAGTTGTTTTAGCTATGGCTGGGGAGGGTGTTAGACTTAAGAAAAGTAACACACTATAAGAATATTGGGTAAGTCCACAGGATCTCAGAAGGCCTGAGAATAAGGCTGAGCGCCTGAGGCCCAGAGCAGTGCCCCAACTCAGGCTGCAGAAGGTGTCCACAGAGACATTACCGCCATACCTGCTGCACAGGCCCTGCGGCTTGCGCTGCCAACCCTGCTGACACTGGACCCTCACACTGTTGTCACTGTGCCCCTAGAACCTGGGTACAGCAACCGTGGCTGCTGCCACCTGTAGCCATATTGGATTTCTGCAGAGCCCTAATACTTTCTGTTCCTAGTTTCTAATTCAAAGCCTGGGGTTGTTTATCTGATCACCAAAAGCTGGGTAGCATGCATGTACCCTAGCTGCAAGAGAACCTGACAATGTGAGTTTCTGCCATTCATCTTTTCATAGTGAGAGGTGGACTATGTCTCGTAAAGATGAGAACTCCCCAACTGTATATAGCAGCATGTGGATTGAGATTAGGGGCCGGTACAGAGGATGCAGAGTTAGCATTAAGCCCTTCAAATTCCAAAGAACCAGGAAAAATTGGAGCAGGATACCTCAATTATATAAAGCAGCCTTGAAAGGTGGAGAGAGAAGAAATTGTTAAAATACGTGTTTTTGGCTTAGTAGGAACAACAGTCCCAGCCCTGCCCCGCCCCCTCCCCTCCCCCTTCACCATTTGGGAGAGAACAGAACGCTACTCTCCCATCGCCAAGACAAACGATGGGCAAGGGCACCAAGAAATTCACTCAGAGATGTTGAGAGTGCCTGCAAAGAGAGAGGGGCATCTCATGTTTTCAGTTGGTATTACTCAAGCAGAAGACCTGCAGATTTTTCCCTTTGATCCTATTTGAGCAGGATGTAGACAAGAGAGCGCAGAGTGAAGAAAGAGAGCTGCTTAGAAGGCATAGGCCTTCATCAGAGCTCATCAGAGAAGTGAAAACAGCCAACAGGACCACAGCCAAGATAGTTAAGGAAAGAGAGGTTTGTCCTATCTCCTGTTCTCTCAGCTCACCACATCAGAGGTATCTGGTCCAAAAGGAGATTAGGAGGAAGTATCCCAGCAGCGGACCTTGACCTTCCTCCCCCATGCTCTGATGCTGGAGCACAAGGAGGAGAAGGCAGACCACACCTGCCCCCTTCATGTTCAAGGCCCCCATGTCTGGCTGCTGTGAGGTAGGATTAAACCCTGATCAGAAGTGACCTTGGACCCAGACTGACTTCTAACAGCCATGAGGACCCCAAAAGCCAATGGGTCTTCCTGAGATGTCAGTATGGGGTCCGCTGTAACTGGGGAAAGTAACTGGGGAAAACAAAACTCCATGTCCGTGGAGCTGCAGGTTCACACCACTCCAAACACCAGTTACACAGTGGAAGGGCTTCAGATGTTAGAAGGCAAAGCGAAAGAAAACTGCCGCTACAGTGTGGAATTGTCAGTTTTCTCTCTGGATGGCTTTAGGAACAAAAGGAGAAGGGATGAAATCTTGGGAAACGTGGTCCACAGATATATAATTTCTAAAAATATTTAGCAGATTTTTTTCAAGCTGGTCACTCTGAGACAACCCCAAGGTACACTGAATTATCGATGGCCCCAAGCAAGTTTGAGAGCTAGATGAAGAAAACTGTTGTGGGGAGGGGTATCACGCAGTGAGAATTATAGCATTAGCAGTAAAAACAGAGACCCTCAGCACCAGTCAGATCTCCTCCCTGGAAATGTCCACCACTGAGCACTGCCCTGAGACAAGATAAGAGGGTGACCTGGGGCCAGTGAGGCAAGTGACCCAGCCTTTCAACAGGACAGGGCCCTCATCTAGAATTTTCCAAGGTCACCCTGAAAATGCTGCCCCACAGCGCCTCTTTAGCCACTTTCTGATCCTTACCCCTTGCAAAGCACTGAGTATGAGGCTCATAAAACAGTAATTTAAAAGAAAAATTCTTGAATCCACATAATCACATAAGTCTGGATTCTTAAAATATTGTGACTCTAAGTCAAAAAAAAAAAAAAAGTGGCCTGTCATCTAACCTGATGGAACATCATCACACTTCCCATCAGCCCAGTGCCCTATTTTCTCCACACTTGGGGGTTTGGAGTCCCACAGACTTGAGTTAGAGCCCTACTGTGCCACTTTCTAGCCATGTGACCCTGGGCAAGTTTTCTTGATCACTCTGAACAAAGGAATATTTGTCAAGCTCTTGGCATGATCCCTGGCATAGAGGAAGTGGTCAGTAAGTACCAGTTGTTGTTGTTATTGAGAGCAACTCCCCCATTAACCTACTAGCCAGGTAGGGTCTCGTGGTTGGTTTTTTTGTTTTTCCCCCAGTTGGGAATCATTTTAAGCACTTTTCTAGTATAAACACAGATTATTATGGAGTAGGATACAAATCACATTAATTTTAGCCTCAAGCACAAAAACTTCAAAGACATTTTCGCTTTGTGATAGCCAGCTGTGGGCATTGCCCCTCCCCCAGGTGGGGGAAGTGAGGGTGGGGTGCTGAGGGAAATGAGGGGGGCAGCTGTGTGGGTCAAGCTCTTGCTTACTTTCCTCAGCATTAGGGAGATTTGGGAGACAAGTTTGCAGAGGACAGATAAAATCGTTATAAGGACCTGTTATCATCATGTCCATTTTAAAGACATCAAATCAGAGGTGCTGAGAGATAAGATCCTTTGTCTTCAGACACTTTCTATCCAGTGTGCACTGTGCATGGATCCTTGGCCACCGCTGCCAGGGCCAGCTCCAAAATCTGCAGGGTCAAAGGTGATTCTTTGGTCAACATTTACCAAATGCTTTCCTTTGCATGTCTGAGATTTTAAACCTCAGCTCCACTCTCTCAAACATTTATCTCTTTCCTGCAAATAAGCAAAACACACTCTTTTCCAGGAAATTCTGCAAGCTCAGCGGGATATTTTTGGACATCGAGGTGGATTGTAATGCAAATGCCCTTGATTTCTTGGGACTCTTAACTCTTGTGAATTTCAGTGAGTGATAGGCCCCCTTGAAATAAATGTGCTTTTGATAGATGAAAATTCCCTTTTCCCTTGTGAAATGTGCTTGGCAGTAAATACTTCCATTTGGTGGAATTTGCTTAATAATTCGGTGTCACACAAGGCTCAGCTGAGGTCTGTAAAATGAAGTGAGCACCAGGGACTAGGACCAGGAGGGGGCGCAAGGGAAGAGGTCTGGACCAAAGGACAGGGAAGTAGAAACTAGGCTCCATACCAACCAAGAACCAGGAACTGCAGAGATCTGGAGGTGGTCTAATAGGTGCAAAGCACGCAAACAGAGTCAGGTAAGCAAGGAGGGTGCAGATGAACAGATGGTGGGACCCACACCAGGGCAGCTGCCATTTGTTCTGCTTGTTGTGTGGAAGCAGCGGCTGCCACAAAAGCCACTACAGGTAGAGACCTCCGTGCTCATCTGTCAGAGTCCTTGGTCTGAGAGCAACCGGCTGCAGTCGCCGCTGAAATGCTTACGGGTGTGAAGCGGTTCCAAGCAGTGGTTTTCTGCTCCTGAGCAAAGCTCGTTTAGGATTTGTGGCAGGGCCAGTGGCCCCTTCCAGCATCACGAACCTCTCCGTGTTTTCATGGTGAACGGAATGGGGGAGTGTTAATCTAGAGATCAATAAGATGAGAAGAAAGAGAAGAGCTGTTTTGAGTGGAGGCTGCAAGGAGGCAGCTTTCAGCTTGTTATAAGGAAGAATTCTCTTCTAGTGAGAGCCACACAAAGTAGGCTGTGGAGGAGAGAGGAGCTTCCCGTCACCAGAGGTGTGCAACCTCCAGCAGGGCTTCTTGTGCAGAGTGGGGGGGTGCACTAGATCCCTGCTGAGGTCCCTTCTGTGTCCACAGGCTGTGAGTCAGTGTCCGCCCGCTTGGTACCCCAGTGGCACACTCTTCCATAGCTGCCCGTTGTGCTCAGGGGCTTGCCCTGACTCCTGCTGCCACCTCTGAGGCCGTCTGTGACTTGGCCCCAGTGTCACCTCTTGTCATTTCACCACACTGCCAACTCTCCAGGTAGGTTCCATCTTGAAGCCCCTGCAACCATGTCAAGTGCTCTGTTTCCTTTCTATCTGGTCCTTAGCCCTTTACCTATTACACTTACCTTCCTTTGCCTTTCTTCTGGTTAACTACAGCTAGTCCTTCAAGGCCCTTCCTCCCAGAATCCTTCTTCCCTAAGCCCTGAGGGAAGCCTTGTTCTTCCCCTTTCTTAACACTTAACATTACGCTATAATTGTGACTCACAACACTGGGAGCAACTAGAGGACAGGGAAATGCCTGCTTGTCCATCCGTGGACCCCCCATGCCCAGCACCCTGCATGGCACCTGCTGAGTGCTCCATGTAAGTAAATCTACTGATTTTGAATTGTCTGAATGTCTGCAGCCACTAAACCACTGCTGCCTCATTCCCCCAACCCTTCTGCTCAGAACCCGTAGGCTGCCTGGCTGAGCCCAGGGATTTGGTTTCATGGCTGACTTTGGAACACGGGGGCCTAAAGTTTAATTTTTTTTTTAATTATTAAAAAAATATGCTCCAGCTGGTGTGGCTCAGTGGACTGAGTGCTGGCCTACAAACCAAAGGGTCATTGGTTCCATTCCCAGTCAGGGTACATGCCTGGGTTGCAGGCCAGGTCCCCTGGTGGGGGGATGGGGGGGGCGGGGAGTGAGAGGCAACCACACATTGGTGTTTCTCTCCCTCTTTTTCTCCCTCCCTTCTCCTCTCTCTAAAAATAAATAAATGAAATCTTTAAAAACACATTTGAAAAAATTTCCCATATCCATCCTATGAGTATGGAGATTTTTTTTAGGTTAATTGAGGCAAAAATAGACATCTGCCTTTTACTCCCAGTGAGAGGATGACATCCTCTCTGCAGAAGTGAAATTGCTAATGAACAGAGCTCTTAGCTTGGAGAGACCAGGATTCTAATTCTGGATCCTCTATCTACCCTCTGTGTGACCTTGGGCTAACTGCCTACTCTGGGCATCATTCATTTGGCAAATATTTACTGCAGTCCTATCATGTTCCTGGTACCTTTAGAGAGAGGTGATCAAATGCAGGCATGATTCCTACCTTCACCGAATTTACAATCTAATGGGGAGACAGTGAACAACCAAATAAATAAATATAAATTGTAATAAGAGCGACCAACGAACTGAGTTATGTATAGTTACAGAGAATAATGAAGGTAAGTGCGGAATAAACCTACTTAGATACTCAAGAGTTGATATTTTGTCCGGAAGGCACAAAAATCAATTAAAAAGCCAATGATGGAATATTTCAGGAAGGTGGGCAATGGCAGGTGCAATGGTCCTGAGGCCTACGTCATTGAGAAATGGAGAAAAGTCCTATATGCCTACAGAATAGTTAGTTAGGGAAACTCCCCTCGTGTGTGAGATGGCTGCAGGGATGTTTGTACTAGACACCTCTCAAGGCCTTCACAAGAGGCAAGTGGCAGATCAGATTTTTCGTAGTACCAATCACATGATAGTTACTCAGTTAATACTAGTTGAATGCAGAACTGAATGGTTCAGTGCTTCCTCCGCAAGAATAAAAATATTTGAACTGGCAACGATTGACCAGTTAAGACTATGTAGTACATTTATCAATCAGTTTCAAAGATTCATGTTTGGTCTTCAAGATTCCCAAGGATTATGACAGCTGCTTATATTTACATTTATTCATAAATCTTCCTCAACCAAGAACCAGGAGTGCCAGTGTCCGAAAGCAGAAGGTGAATGTCCTGCCTCAAGCGGAAAGCACATTTACCCTTCCTCTTCCTTTTTGTTGTATTCAAGCCCTCAGTGGATTAAAGGATGTCTACCCACGTTGGTGAGGCCAATCTTCTCTACTCAGTCTACTGATACAAAAGCTTGACTGATCTAAGAGATGCTCTCTGGACCTCTTTTAGCTCACTCAAGTTGATACATAAAATTAATCATTATCAGTGTTCCTGTCTCAGTTCACTTGAATTGCTATATCAGAATACTATAGACTGGGTGGCTTATAAACAACAGTAATTTATTTCTCACAGTTCTGGAGGCTGGGAATTCCGAGACCAAGGTCTCAGCAGATTTGGCATCTGGTGAAGCCTGCTTCCCGGTTTACAGATAGCTCTCTTCTCAAGGTGTTCTCACATGGCAAAATGGGACAGGGAGCTTCCTGGGGTCTCTTTTATAAGAGCATTAATCCCATTCATGAGGGCTCCACCCTCTCTACCTAATCTCCTCCCAAAGGCCCCACCTCCAAATACCATCACATTGGCGATTAGATTTCAACTTATTAGAGGGACATAAACATTCAATCTATAGCACTCACATACTAGAAAAAAAGGTGTTCAGATTGGCTTACAAAGACATGTATTTGAAACTAAATGCTACAGGAATGCTAAATATAAAGGATTGGGCCAAAGTACGGCAGACAAAAATAAAACTGACACCTTGATCTAAAAGAAGGTGAAATCCAAAAATATTAAATGAGACAAAGCAGAACATTTAATAATGTCACATGCTAAAATTCACAATAGAGTTATGACAGTTATGAATATCAATGCACCAAATAACACACAGTGATCTTCATAAAGCAGAAACTATGGGAGATGCAGAGTGAATGTTCAGAAACCACCAATGAAGGGCGATTTTAACACATGAGAAATTTTAACACACAACTTTAACCCTAAGAAAAATGAAGTAGACAAAAGACAAAGATGGATAGAACTGCTGAGCAACATAATCAATAAGGTAGATTTTATGTATATTTATAAAAATTTACACCCTGACTGATAATAGAGAATATACCTTCTCAAGTGCACGTGAAATGTTCACAAAAATTAACAATGCATTAGGCCACAGTGGAGACCTAGTAAGTTGCACAAAAAATAAATGCAGACTAAAGAGGCAGCTAACTAAAACATGAAAAATAAGCAGAAAGAACAAATACACAAAATAGAGAATGACAAGGAAGAAGTAACCATTGAAACAAAAGAAATTGTTAAGATCTCTTTGTACAATTGTATACATAAAAATGTTAACGCCCACATGAAAAAGCTAACTTTCTAGGAAAATTTTTATTTACCAAAATTGACACAAAGAGAGATCGCTTATGTAATTCAACTTTTATAATAAATAGAAAAAGTTATGAAAGAGTTAACTCCCGTAAAAATATCAGGTCCAAATGCTTTCAAATGCTTTCTACCATTCCTTCAAATATAATATATTTCTAATGCCCTTTAAACTGTTAAAAATAACAGAAAAAGAATGCAAACTCCTGAGTTTTTGTATAAAGTAAAAATAATATTGATAACTAAACCTGACAAATATTGTGCAAACAAGAAAGCTATAAAAACAATCTCACTTATCAATAATTATACAAAAATCCTCCATAGAATTGGCAACAGATCCAACAGTACATTTAAAATAGTACATATGGCTAAATTTTATAACAACAATTCAAGGATGGTTCAATATTAGGAAATGAGTATAACTCAATATCAATCATTCTAATAAGAAAAATAATATGATCATCTCCATAGATGCTTTTCTTAGGTTATACAACTTAATATATCCAAAGATAATATGGAATTTTAGCCCAACTGCAGTAAAAATACTAACACTTCTTTTTTCCTGGAAATAAAAAACTTGATTTTAAAGTTTATATGGAAACAAGCAAGAACATCCAGGAAAATGCCAAAAATTTATACAAAAGATTCTAAAATTAAAATAATATGGCATTGAAACATAATTTGACAGATACACCAATGGGGCAGGATTAAAAGACCAGAGATAGACTCATTACACATACAAAGTTTATGCTATTGAAGAATAAACCTCAAATCCATAAAGAAATATGAATGCTTAGGATAAATGATATAGGACAACTAGGTAGTGACTTGAGGAACATAAAATTGGATTCTTACATCATACCTAGATGAATTCATGGATGGATAGAGACATGGATGGAATTACAGATGTATGATAAAGCATATGTAGTAAAACGTGAGTGATAAAATCTAGATGCTGTGTATATGGGTGTTCACTGGAAAAATCTTTCAAATTGTCTTAATGTTTGAAATTTTCAAAATGACATATTAGGGGAAATGGGGGAGATTTTTTTGAAAGACAAGAATTGGCTTGAAGGGCTCCCATTTGCCAAATTAGGACAATCTGAGCATCAAAACCAATAATAAAAATAATGGATTAATTTAAATGCATTTATTTAAAAATCCATGAGTCCTTAGTGAATTTTGAGAGAGAAAGAGAGAGAGTCAAATTCAAACACTGAAAGTGACCATTCCTCCAGCTCCTTACTTTGAAACTTGGTAATCAGATTAAGCCCCTACTCGGTTATTTTAGGAGGATCTGTAGTTATGCCAACCAGCTGACAGAAAATACAAGAGAGAGAGGAACAAGTCAAATTATACCAGAAGGAGTCAGAAAACTCCAAAATGTTCAATAGCACATTTTATAAGACAGAGGCCTAGTATTTCCAAAGGTCAGTAAAGGTATATATGTGAGAGATGTTTTAGATGAAAAGAGACAGAAGATTGTTGATAAAACAATCAAATGCAATATATTCTTGATTGGCTTTTGGTTGGGAAAAACTATAAAAGACATTTTGGTGACAATGGGAGAATTTTAATGAGAACTGGATATTAGTTAATAATATTTATTAATAAATTATTGTTAATGTTCTTGGGAACAAAGTGGCATTTGGTTATAAAAGATAATCTTATTTTTAAATATATGATGAATGAAGAATCACATGTGCCATTTCTTTCAAGTACATCAGCCAAAAGAAAAAAAGATGGATGGTTATACAGTTCTAGGTAAGTAGGAAGACAACAGATAACTGCCCTGTTAGGTAGGCATTACTTTCTCCACTTTATGAATAAACAAACGGTGCTACCAATTCTTGAAAAGCGTCACAAAGTGTAATTCAAATCCAGATCCAACTTCAAGTTCAGCGTTTGTTAAGTGCATATCTACCAGGGGACCTGGCAAACTTAGTGAGGCAGAAACCACAACCAACTCAAAGAGAACCATACAGAAACGAGTTAAGTCCAGTCACTGCAAATCTTTGCCACGCATGCCCAGTACAGGGTCTGGGGGAAGCAGAGGCAGGGAAACTGCAAAGTGGAGTATCTTCTGGAACAGCAGTTGTTCCTGGTTTGGGGGTATGTTGGAAAAAAGAGGAGAAGAACTGAGCTAGAAAGGAGAGTTGGGCCAGGCCATGGCAGGCTTTGTGTGCCATGCTGGGAAGCATGGGCTTTCTCTGGTTGGCAGTAGGGAACCATGGGAGGTTTGTACACTGGCGAAGGACATGGTCAGGTAGCAACGTGTTCATTGCTTCCTTCCTCCCCGCTGGAGACCATACTAAAATGAACACAAACAAAACCTACAGAAGGAATTGGAGCAGATGTTGGATGCTTTATTTATGCACGGAGCATTGGTCAAGTGAAAAAATAAAAACCTTAACAAGATTAAAAATCGATGTACGAAGAACGACTCAGTGGCTTGTAATAGCCCTAAGTCTAGAGAGGAAAAAATGAAAAGCTATTTCATAAAAGATTGAAGCTCCAGGGTACTCAAGGTTTGAGCACAGGCAGAAAGCTCTCTTGGCACCGTGGTTCTTTAATAAATGCTGTGTTTCTCTGAGGGGAAGACTTCATGGGCAGTAGGCACTTTCTGTGCTGGTGGGAGCACTGGCCATTGTCCAAGGGCTTGGGGACCCCCTAAGCCTGGGGAGGACCCTTCCACCACACCGCTGGGCCAGAGGCCAAAGCTGGGGAGCTCGCAGAACCAGAGTCTCTCAACTGAAACAGCCCTGGTACCCTCCATCTGGTCCTTGGATCCACCCTCATCATTCATTGAGAGATGATCTGCATTTTCTCCTCCAAAAAGCAAACAAGCAGAACACTTATTGTTCACTTATTTCTGACCACAAAAACTAACACATGTTCTCTGGTAATTTGGAAAAGATAAAAAAGCACAAAGAAGAGAATAAAAATCACTCATCATTTTACCAACCAGATAGACAGTTACAGACATTTTACAAAATGTAATCATGTTGACTATGCTATTTTGTGATGAGCTTTATTTACCTAATAACATATTAAAGAAATTAGTTATAAAAATGAATAATCTCCCATGATACCGTTTAAAGTCATAATTTAACTGATCCCTTTTTACTGGACATTTGATTTGTTTCCAATTTTTTGTATTACAAATAACATTATATAAACATCCTTGACACAAATATTTTTGTGCATTCTGGTTAATTCATAGAAAATAACTTTTCTAAGATGGGACAGTTGTGCATTTTTCCTTCCCTGTGAGTTATATTGTCCTATAACTCCCCATCCATTAAATCAGTGACCTTTCTTGTTTCAGAGAGAGGCGTGGGTACCACTTAATGTGTAGATAAAAAAAAAAGTCAGTTTCCCACTTTAAATTAAACTGAGTTTTGAGAAAATAGCATGATGGTAGCCTTGAAAGACTGGCTTTGTTGAGAAGGTTAAAGTTTTTAAATTCTACACTCTTCTTTACTACCAAGAACAGAGTGTGGAGGTCTCAGATTATGAAACTTTTCTATAAAGTCACAGTATAGATAGAAAATATAAATGGTATCAATGAATTAAGTTCCCATCAGAAAAAAAGAGGAAGGAGAGGAAAGAATAGGAGAGAGGAGGAAATAAATCAAGGAGAGACTCAAAGGCGCTGGCTCCTCCTTCTGAGCGGAAATCCCCAGGATGAGGGCTGGGAAGAAATAGGTGATAGAAAGGTCCCCAGTAGGTTGAGGGCCGAGGCACAGTGTACTTAGGCCTGTTTTACCTTTTGTTTCTTTGGGAGACAACAGTCTCTGCGGCACCCCTGCACCCACACGGGCAGCTGCAAGGAATTCTGGGGTGGTACAACTAGGCAGAGAGTGAGCGCGTTGTTCTTGCAGCACCAGTCACTGTACTTAGTTCCTGCAGTGCCCCGTCACAGGTGACTCCAGGTCTGACCTCTGAACACTGGAAATGCATCCACCACAAACCATCAAGGACTCAGGTGTATTCCTTGTCATTGGATGTCATCATGGGAAACGGGAGAGAAGGGGTCTCTCCCTGGGCAGTGATAAGAAACTCATTGCCCCTGCCCCGCCGGAAGCCTCCTCCATCTTTGCTTATAACAAAAATTCTTTTTTTTTAATGTTAATGGGCTTTCCATTGTTGGCCTATCCCTGTGTTCTAGACAAAGTTTCACAAGTATGTTTTGTCTGAAGTGTCGACTCCACTCGATTGGCAGGGAGAATTTGAGGCATTGTGTTGAGAGGGACCCAAGGCTTGGTCTGGCTCTACAGGAATGTGTCCATGATCAATTAGTGATGTTTGTCACGGACTTGAAAGGGCCAGTTATCCGCACTCTCTGTCCTAAAGCCATGTACAATAAAAGTAATTCAGCTTTTACATGCTGGTGCTGCAGCTAATGGAGGCTGGTCTTATTGTCACCCTGTCCTTGTTGTTCAGGTTAAAAATCCCCAGTTTTTCCGTTATCCCTTAAGTAATACACTGCCAGACTTGTTAGCACCGGACAATTTATCGTTGCCCACCTGTGAAATGGAGCCCACAGAAGTAGACATAATCCAGCCTTAATTCAGGAGCATTTAGTGAACGCCCGCCACGTTCCGGAGTGTCTCTTGGGCACCCGTGAGAGCAAAGATGAACAGGAAGAGAGACCACAGCCCTGCCCTGTCTCTGTGGGGTCCGAGCAGCAGGGGTTACTGTGGGATCACCACCCGTCCCGCTTTGCCATGATGAGTCTGTTCAAACATCCTGAAGCCCGTATCTGCGGAAACCCCTGAGGTCTCCGCATGCCTGCCACTGCGGAGCTCTGTCACCCTGACCCTGGACCTCGACACCGGGGTTGGAACTCGGGACAGGGTGTCCCTTTCGTCTGTCAATTCCGTCTTGTTCAGGTTGGCCCCGCGCTCCAGGCTGCTGAGGTTTCCCTGAGTCCAGACACCGCTGCGCTGCATGTGTGATCTCAGGCTTGTCCTTGTGGACAAAAAGGGACCTGATGCACCTCTGATTTCCAACTAGATGGAAAAGCCAAGGCAGCCCCGCACCAGAGGGCCTCACTGCAGTGACTGAACGCTGCCTCCCCCTGGTCAGCAGTCTCGCTCACCGGGGCTCCTCCCAGAGCATCCAGCAAGGTTGGGAGCCCACAGGCATGTGATAAATTCCACATTCATCAGAGTGATCGCACATCTGCTGGGCTCCAGTCATATTAGTGAGTGTACATAGATCCTGGCCCTTGTGGAGCCCGCATTCCACAAGGGTTGGTGGTGGGGGCAGAGCATTGGTGGGGAGAGAGGCAAGAAACTTAATAAATCACATAGTGTGTCAGAAGGCAATGAGGACGTGGGGAAAGAAAGCAGAGATCGGAGTGTGCATGGAGAGGTTACAGCGTTCAGTATGGTGGTCAGGGTGGGCATTATAGAGAAGGTGACATTGGAGTTAAGAGGTGAGAGTGAGCCGTGTGGACACGTGGGGTGAGGGGAGGGCATAGTCCAGTCAGAGGGAACATCAAGGAGGTCAGTGTGGCTAAAGTGAAGCGGGTGATGGAGGGGGTGGTGGGAGACAGAAGCGGAAAGGCACGGGCGCCGAACACGTAGGTGTGCGGTGCACTAGGGTCTGGATCCTTCGCAGGGTGAGAGGGGCAACCATTCTGGGAGAGATGCGATCTGACTTATGCATTCAAGGGGCTAAGGTGGAAGCAGGAGGCAGAGTCAAAGAAACCAGAGATGGAGCCCAGAGACAGGGACCACCTGTCCAAGGCCGTGCCGGAAGTAGAGGACAGAAGCAGGGAGAGGATGGGTTCTCCAGGCTGCGGCTGCCCAGGCCTCTTCCCGCAGCTGCTCGCCTCATCCAGCGCCCCAGCCTTCTGGTCAAGGGGCCCCTGGGTCAAAGGGACTTCAAGCCGGTCCCCAAACCCAGAATGAGGCTTTCAAGAAGACATGGCAAGAACAGCTCTGTGATTACAGCCTTAATTTTGCTCTGATTCAACACAGCTCTCCCCTTCGGCATGATTAGTCAGGTACCATTACCATTTTGTAATGAGATTAATGAGGGAATTCATTCAGAAGTCATTATCTTACCTAATAATGACCTTACTGATTACTGTATCTCCTTCAACTAGGTTACTGATTTTGATGAAAATATAATAAATATAGCTTGCAGCATCTGGAAATTTGTTCTCTGCCTGGAATAGTTCGGAGGTGAAGACTTATTTTTGAGAATTTCTTGAAAGTGATTAAATATTTTGGTTCTCCTGAGGCGGTATTTCTGTGTTTTCACAGATGACATTTTTGAAATGTATGAAATATTTGATGATAAAATATTTAATAAGCCTGGCGTTCATATTTTTCAGACATCTGTTTCTACTTTGAGACTGTCTGAATGTGATTTTACATGAAATTTCTATTTGCATGTTGTGTTGGTTTAAGAAAAGGGCTTGTGCTATGCATGACATATGCGTCTCATAAAATAATGAATGCCCGCGCCTCGCAGTCCAGAAGATATGGTACAAAAAGCATTGTGGTCTGCATATTAAAATGCATCTAAGCAAGTCATTAAATAAAAACACAACTATTTCCAGGGGGAAATAACGCAACTGAACTCTTACACATTGAGAACCTACTATGTACAAAAGGTACTATGGAGAATAAAAGATCAGTAAGACATGAGTTTGTCCTGAAGGTTCAGACTCGGTAAAGGTTTGTTAAGCTCCTACTCAGCGCCCGCTGATTTTAAACTCATCATCTCAGTTATGAAATGAGTGGTATGAAGACATAGGTTTCTGGATTCAAATATACATTGGGGTTTGCAGCCTGTTTTATCCTTTGTCACCTTGGACAAGTCACTTAACCTCTCTGTGCCTCAGTTTTCACATCTGTCCAATGGGGATAATAGGCTAACTCCTTGCTTTGTTGCCAAAATAAATAATAAAACGAGAAGACAGATTCTAAGGGATTAAAAGCCTTGCTCAAGATCACAAGTCTAGTAAGTAGTGAAGTTGGGTGTCCCAGCTCCTGGGACTTCAAGCTTCAAGGCCATTCTATTGTGACATTCTCTCTCTTATTCCAGACAGTCAACCTTGCTGTGAACACAGAGCAAGCTTCAATGTGGGAACTCGGTGTAAACTCTAATGTGATTTTTATAAATCTAAATAGTTATCCTATGATACCCGCTTCATTCTGTTCTTAATCCACACGTCACCTGGAAAGATGGATGAGTAATTTGGAGGCTTGATTGATGTGGGTTTTGCCTTATGACTTTCTTGAAGTTAATGGGAGCCATGTGGTCCCAGATTCATGAATCACCCCAGCTGGAAATACCCCATTAGAAGGGGAGAGAACATCAGATCAGCAGGATGTTGGGAAAACATCGATGGTAATAAAATTCAGCATTTGGAAGTGGGGGGTGGGGTGCGGTGAGCACTGGAGCTGGAGTCAGAGCTGGTCCCTGCTTGTGACACCATTCTTGCTGTGGGATCTTGAGTGCAAGTCATTTCTCTTTGTTGGAACTTGGGTTGCTCACCTTCCCCACAGGGTTGGGGGATTATAACATCGCTGATTATCATTGAGTGCCTATTATGCCGTCAGGCCTATTCTAAGTGCATCACACACATGGTATCATTTAATCTTTACAAGGACCTTAGGAAGCATCACTAGCCACATTTTGCAAGTGAGGGAAGTAAGGCACAGAGAAGTTAAGTAACTCACCCAAGGTCACCCAGCTAGAAAGTGGCAGAGGCAGATCTCAATGAAGGCAGGCAGACCAGGCAGACCCTGGGGCCCAGGGCAGTAGCCGCTACCTAGACTGTCTCGTGGGTATTAAAGCACTTCACGCACATGTGAAGACTTGTTAGAAGTACGGGATCTCAGGCCCCGCTTTCGAGGCCTACCAGAATCTACATCTTCACAAAATGCCAAGGTGACTCTTTTGCACATTACAATCGGGGAAGCCGTACCCTAGAGCCACATTGCTGACAACATGGGGGATCATGCCGCTCGTCTGGAGGTAGCAGTTGTGACCTAGGAAGCCGGTGCTATTTGAGAGATGCCGAGTTTAAGTTATCTCAAAAGCCAAGGATGCAAAATAATGGAAATTAAGTCACAGAGAGTATGGGGCCATGTAGTAGACACACACGTGTGGGACTGAGGCTAGGGTGAGCCCTGGCATTTTAATCGGGGTCAAGAGAAGTCTGAATGCAGAGGCCTCATGCAGTAGGAATCAGACTGATGAGGTATCACCTAAGCCCTGACGCTGCTGCCTGGGGGACTTTGGGAAAAGCCAGACTAAGGAAGGGACAGCTGGACAACTGCCCAGGACACATATCCATGAGGAAAGCTAAAAGACTGCTAGAATAAATTGGTGAAGTGGAACATGGTTCCACTTCCACCAAAGGAGACAGCTCCCTCCAGTGGAAAATAAAAATACAACGTTCCCCCTGAATACAGCCTTGTCCTCAGTGCAGGTCCTGATGGCCTGAGATCCTGTAAAGGTCCATCCCATGGAGCTGGGCTGTGTGCTGGGAACAAGCAGCTTATTTCATTATCTAAATATAAAGCCATTTAATATACCTGCCAAAAAGTCGTACAGTGCAGCAGAGTGCCAGAGAAAACTGAAGAACGTATGAGAAACACAGGAAAGTGGGGAATGTGTAGCAGGCATTTTTTAGAAGGTTGATACCACTTCCACCCGAGGAGGCAAATTAGTCAATGAATTTCTCTTTCTGTACAATGTCTATTAATATAAAGCCAGTCTTTCCTCGCCTTCTTGAAAGAGATGTTAGACAAATATTTAAGGACATTGGTTTGAAGGGTTACGACCTAAACCACCAGCGGGGACCACTCATGGTCCTTCATCGCTCTCTGCCCATAGGTGAGTCTCTTCACTGCTCTGTCCTTCCCTACTCACCAGGGGTAGGAGGCTTACGGGAGAAAATGGATTTTGAAAAAAAGTAGGACAAAGTACCTCATACAATAAACTCAACAAAGGAGCAGCAGAGTTGAAAAGGTCTCCGCGCAGTATCATTAGTTCCTGCTCCCCGATGAATTGTCCTGGTACAGAAACTTGGCTGAATGTGAGGCAAGAACAAAGAAGCAACAAACACATGCCAGAACCCCCAGGAAGCCCCCCAACCTTTACACCGTACTCTGCCATGAGCCTTTTAATAAACGCTGTGTTAGGCGCTGCTGGGAATGTGGAACTATTTCATTGTGAAGTCTCCTCAAAGAGCTTAGAAGCCACTAGAGCTAGTGACTTACTGCCAGAGTTTGGAACTAGATAGATTTGGTTCCACAATCTTCCCCTATCATCTATTTGTTAGAAGGCGATTTCTCTGGGACTAAGTCAGCAGACCCTCTAGATCTCAACATTAAAATAACAGAATATGGACACCGTTCATAGCTATGCCCCTAGCCAATTGATTATTAATATTGCTATTTCTAGAACACTGAGTCAATCCATAAAAAGCCAATGGGACAATTTCAAATAAAGCCACTAATTTCTTCCTCATCATGGGGACTTCAATCATGTGGTAAGGTTTATTCTTCAGCATTCAGGCTCCTGACCCACAGGCCGGGACTCAGAATCAGTTTTACTGCAAATTGTCGAGCCAGCATGGGCCACAGTACCTGCCCTTAAGTTATTTAGCGCCCTTCCCCTTTCCCGGTATTTATGCACTTCTTTAATTTTCTCAGTGCCTAGGATTCAAAGTTGCACCATGGAGAAGTTCAACAAAGCTTGGTCAAATTGGATCAAGCCAACCTATTCCTTAAATTTCTAGTCATTAGTTTTTTTAATTTTTTTGTTTTTCACTCTCAATTACGCATGATAATTTTTCATGCAGGTTCATGTATATACCTACAAATACTGTAAAAGTAGAATCATGGTTTTTCTGGGAATTATTTCTATCCTCCATGGAGCTACTCCATCCTTGTAAAACATGCTTGACAAAGGAAAGGAAAAATTCCTTGTTATGGTGATTGGTGCCTTATTTCCCTGTTTCTGTTGAAAGCAAAATCAAGATAGATGCAGGCTGTGGTTATAAAATTTGGAAGCAGCCACAGTAGGTTTGTCAGAACAGATTCAGAAGACCTGCCCCCAGTGTGCAAGCATGCCATAGATATGCATTGTCATTTTAAATCATTTTAGGCTAATTTCATCATATATCAGGGCAGAGTCAATAGATACTGTCTTGGGTTGAAAAATAGTTTAAAATTGCTAATGATGGCGGATCTTACACAATGTATAGTCAAGATGACTTTGTTCATTCATGCCTTGTCTATCTGCACACCCCCCAGTCCTCTTGCTCCAAACACAAAGCAACAATAAATAAAATATAAAGAGAGAAAATTATAAAGACATAGTCCTGCTCAAAAATCAAGGGAAGCATGTCCATGGGCTGGAAATGAAAACTGGGAAGGGGGCCATCACTGTGAGCCCCCAGGGCTCTGGGTTGGGAAGCACAGGGAATGGAAATGTAGATCCTCAGTGTGACAGAGTGACAGCCTCCAACATGATGTGGGACCCACTGCCCCGCACAGGAGTTTGAACGGGTGTCCTCTGCTCTTGAAAGGAAGCTGAGGAAATCTGCTGGCAGCTCCCAGGGGTGACATCTCATATGAAACCACAAGCTTAGGGTGGCAGAGGGAGGACAGGGCCTTATATCCAGAATGTCAATCCAGCTGCTGACTCAATGAAAGTACCTGCAACATCCCCAATGTCATTCACTGGGTGAGAGCCTCAGGCTGCTAATGCATCAGAACTAAGGGTCCTAAGGTATTGGGTAGAGACAGCCATGTAACTGCTAAGCAGGGAGGAACACTGGCAGAGAGAAGGAGATCTCCTACCTAAGGTGAATCTGTAAATCAAAATTCAAAAACACATGAAAAAGTGACATCAGTGAAAATGGCAGGGTAAGGACTTCCAAAAATTCTCTTCTATTATTAAAGCAATGAGAAAATAAACAAACAAACAAAAAAATCTCAGAATCAACTTTTTCATAACTCTAGAAGTTAATCAAAGGCTAGCAACAATCTGAGGAGCATTTCTTCAAGAAAAAACATAGCTAAGTCTTGGGAACAACAGAAAGCATCATGGTTTTTTAATGTGTTACATACCCATCTCATGCTCTCCAATTCCCTGGTAACCTTGAAAATCAACAGCCTGTTATTATAATTAAAACAAACAAACAAAGTGACCTGACAGCCACCAGAGGAGCAGAACAGAGCTGAAATGCCTTCAAATTCTGGAGAATTGTTATTATTTGACTTGTCTAATGGTTGCCTGAAACACCTCACATAATAGGCTGTCCTTATTTGACCAGTCTCAAAGCACTGAGGAAAATAACTACCAACCTGGACTTCTATACTCAGCTGAACTATCATTCCAGAGGGAGGGCAAAATACAGATGTTCTCCCCAGATGTACCATTTACTAGCCATTGACTTTTCCATCAAAAAGAAGTCTGAAATAAAAAAGTAGAGAAGAATACAAAGAAAATGATGAACACAGAAATTGATAAACTACATTAGCAGATTTAAAACTATTGGCTGCATAATAATCAACACACCATTTCTTGTATGCAAACAGAAGAGAAACAAAATACCTGAAGAGCAGTAACAAGAAAAGTTGGTTAATGAATATGGGAAAAGTGTGTCATTACCCTCAACTTGCTCAGAAAATGAATAGAGATACTAAGTAACTTCAGATGGTATTAGAATAATTAGTCATTAAATATACACACTAAAAATTTAAGGGTAACCACTAAAGGAATATAAGTAAATTCTAAGCTTCTTAATCAGCTGGGGTAAAAAGGAGAAAGCTATAGAGAGAGTTTTATTAATTCAGCAAACAATAGGAGAGAAGGAAAAACACAAAAAATAAATTTTTAAATGTAAAATAACAAAACCAGGGATCAAATAAATTTAAACAGATTAAGGAGAATCAAGGTGGCGGAGGAGTGAGTGGAAGTCACATTGACATCCTCCCAGGCCCAATCTGGAATTACAACAAAATTGTGGAGAAATCACCTGGAACAAACAACTGAACAATAGTGAGAGAGGAGCCTAATTACCTCAGACAGACAGAAGAATCAGCTTTAACACGACCTAACTGGTAAGGAGTGCAGTAGACACTCAAGAAGGTGGGCTGGGCACCCATAGGCAACAGCACCAGAAAGATATTGAAACAGCCAGTTGGATTTTCCTGAGAGGAGCGGGGTCCAAACCATAAGTGGGGATCTCCAGCCTACAGCACTACAGCCCAAAAAGTACACAGATAACAACCAGCTGCGAAAAGCAGCAGGATAGCTTTCTACCAGAGATAGGCAACTGGAGATGCAAAGGGCCAATGCATAAATTTTTATTTGCAGCCACTTACCCTGGTATCCAGGAAAGGCAGGGGCAGAGTGGGCTAGAGAGGCCTCAGGAGAGACTGGGGAAGGAGGCTTTGGGGAGAGAACTGAGAGAGTAGCCAGTGGGATCCCAGTGCTGACTCATTCCCCATGTGGCAGCATCCATCTCACTCAGGCAGACCACTCCCTTGAGCAGCAACTGGATGAGAGGACCCAATAACCCTGCCTCCGGGAGAGACTCCACCCCACCCTGAGCTGTCTAAGGTGCCCTGCTGAGTGCAGAGTGACTAGATTAACAGCTGGAGGAGACAGCCACAGACAGCAGATTCCTGGAAGTCTCAAACAGACGGCCTAAGGTCAGGCAGGGACAACATCTGACATCCTCAGAGGCAGATCCAGAAAGAAGAAACAGCAGTCTCCTACAATAGAAGTTCACACCACAAAGCCAGGAAATCAAGACAACTCAATTTAAGAAGCAGAAACAAAAAAGAAGTCTCATAAATAATGGGAAGACAAAGAAACACCCCCCAGTTGAAGGGAAAGGACTCCCTGGAAAGTGAACTAAGTGAAATAGAGGCAAGTAAACTCTCAGATATTGAGTTCAAAACAACAGTTCTGAGGAAGCTCAATGAGCTCAGTTAGCTCAGGGAGAATTATCAAAAACTACAGAGAAACTACAAGGAACTTTCTGCAAACTATATGAGCAATAGAAAGGATATAGAAACTATCAATAAGAGACAAGAGGAAATGGAGAGTACAATTTTTGAATTGAAGAACACAGTAGAAGGAATCAAAAGCAAGCTAGATGAAGCAGAGGATCGAATCAGCATGCTGAAGGAAAAGGTGGAAAAAAGCTCCTAGAAAAAGCAAGAAAATGAAAAAAAGACTCAGAAAGGATGAAGAGGTGTTTAGGGAAATGCAGGACAACCTGAAACATATTAATATCCGTATAATAGGGATACCAGAAGGAGAAGAGGAGGAAGGGATAGAGAACTTGTTTGAAAAAGTAATAATGGAAAATGTCCCTAATTTGAGGAGAGAAAAAGTCACACAAGTCCAGGAAGCACAGACGGTCCCATTCAAGAGGAACTCAATGAGGCCCCTCCAAGACACATCATCATTAAAATGGCAAATATCAAAGACAAGCAGAGACTCCTAAAACAAGCAAGGGAGAAAGAGGTAGTAACATATAAGGGAGCCCCGATACAGCTAGCAGCTGACTTCTCAGCAGAAATACTACAAGCCAGAAGGGAATGGCAAGAAATATTCCAACTAATGAAAAGCAAAGACCTGCAACCAAGACTGCTCTACTCAGCAAGGCTCTCAGTTAAAATGGAAGGTGAAATAAGGATTTTCCCAGACAAAAGAAGGCTAAAAGAATACACCTCCACCAAACCAGCATTACAAAATATGCTAAAGGGACTGCTTTAAGATAAAGAAAAAGAGTCTATGAATACACACTTACTTTCACAGTCACCAATACTTGATATTACCAATATTTTTAATATTTATTAATATAATTGTGACAATGATGTGTTATTTTCATTGTTCCTTTATTATTTGTTGAAACTAAACCTGTTTTTGTATATGTCTTGCCTATTTCTATTATTTTTTTAAAAAGCTTTAAATGACTTTTTGGTATTCTTTATTCATTTTTTGATTAAAGGTTTATAGAATTTTTTCCCTAAAAAAAACCCAACTATTAACACTTTTTTAGATGTGTGGCAAATACTTTCCTCTTCTATTACTTGTCCTTTAACTTTTTAAAATATGTATATTACTCTATAGTCTTAAATGTTTAATATAGTCTTATTGTCAATATTTTACTTTATTGCTTCTGGGCTTGAATGTTTTACTCCAGGGTAAGAAAAATATTATTTTGTATTTTCTCCTAAAACTCCTTAGATTTTACATATTGATTTTTTACTCACCTGCATATTTCTTGTATAATGTGTGAAATAGGGTTCTATATTTGTTTTATTTCAAGTAATAGTGGTCCATGCACTTTGTTGAATAAGCCTTATTTTCCCCATTGACTTGAAATATCAATTTAATCATATATTACATCATTAGACAGATATATTCATTTGTTTCTAGAATGCTCATTTTATTTCATTGATCTACTGGATTGTTTCTGTGTTGGTGTCATGATGTTTTAATTGCTGAGACTTTATAATGGATTTAAATTTTTTAATATTTTATAATGGATTTTGACATTTAAAAAAATAAATAAAATCAATCTGCATTGAAAAAAAGAAAGAAAGAACTCCTACCTTTTGTGTAAACATGGATGGGACTGGAGAATATTAGGCTAAGTGAAATAAGCCACTCGGTGAAAGACAAATACCATATGATCTCACCTATAAGTGGAATCTATTCAACAAAATAAACGAACGAACAGAATAAACCACAGGCATGGAAACATGGAGGAGACTGAAAATGACCAGAGGGGATGGGGAAAGAGGACAATGGTGGAAAGAAGGGGAAGAAACTAGACAAAGGACATGTATGACTGACCCATGGACATGGACAACAGAGTGGGAATTGACTGTGGGAGCGGGGGGGTGGGGGTGGGATGGGTGGAGGGGGCAAAGGGGGAAAAATTGAGACAACTGTAATAGAATCAACATGATTTAAAATTTAAAAAAAATTTAAAAATAGAGTAAGTTGACATTAACAGAAGAGACTATCATATTTAATTAAAAGAAAATAACAATGCTTCTGACCACGTTTTATCCTTTAACTTTAGAGAAATCCTTAGCAACCAATATTGCCTTTTTGAAGAAATGTTTATTTGACGTTGCGCTCTATTTCTTTCTCTATTGTTATATTTAAGTATAATTAAATTTAATAATTTCAATTTTAAATTGGCATGGGCAGTACAAAGCTGTTTTTATACAGTTCTTTCTCATTTTTTCTTTTTCTCCCCCATTTCTCCCCTCCCTCTTTCTTTATTGTTACATTCACATGCAGATGCTGCAGTAGTTGTAACCCACGTGTCACCTGCTCTTATGGGAAGCTGTGGTTTTTGTACTGGGACAATCTTGCAGGAGGACTCAAAAGCTCTTTAGGTTTATCATTAAGAGGGTTTACTTATTCAAAGGATTTGTGAGCCAAATAGACACTGCTGATGGTCTGGTACGAGAAACAGGGACAGTATTTGCTGCCCACTGTCCTGCAAACAAGTTAACAATCCCCATTAGTTACCCCAACCCCCGGCCCCACCAAATCCTCTGTATCATAATGGACTAGGCAGGGCTGCTGGTGCCTTGGACGCTTTTCTTCCCTCTCAGTCTTCTCAGCATCTGACTCTAGCTCCCTGACTCCAGTTCTCTTAACTTGTCCCTTTCTTATGCAGGGAAAGAGCTTGGTTGTAGCCCTTCAAAATTCTCCTTACCTATACCCATAGCCCCATTCAGCAAAGTTACTACTTATGCTCCCGGTACCAGAATACCCTCTCTTTAGAAAGTAGCAGAGACTATGAATAAAAATTGACCTCTTTCCTTTCACACAGGAAATGGCTTATGTGAACACAAACTTGTCAAAAGTTCTCATCTTTGAACCATATTGCTGAAAGAAAAATTAAAATAACTCAGATGCCTTCTTTCAGACAGAGAGAGAGAGAGAGGGAAGAGAGGGAAAACAACAAATTAAAGAAAATTTTGAATAAAAACACCAAAGATTCTACCACCTTAACACAGCATTACATATATATTTTTTTCAATTTTCCTTCCATTTCCACAAATTTAGATATATTCACCTACAGTTAGTTCCCTAAGATAAATTCACCTTCATTTTGACTCTGCATTAAATCCATTTGGGTATCTTAATCTTTCTTGCCAATTTTGGGGGCATTTTATACTCATTAAATCATCAGCATTTCAGAAATGATATTTTTATCTCTTAGGACATCCATCCGTGTCTTGCTTGACCCATAACCTCGGTGAAGAGAGTTGTGGTGATCGATCAAAACAGAAGGAGGCTTTCCAATCGGATGTGCTCATAGTCTCAGGCACGGTTGGAAAGTGTTCAGAAATACTAAATTTTGAAGAAAGGATTTTAAACAAACAGCCTACATGTCCTTAAGGTATTCAAAAGTCTACTTAAAATTTTAAAAAGTACACATACAAGGATAAAAACAATTTCATAATCAAGGGATGGCACAAATGTTTAAAATAACTCCTAGAAATATAAAATTATCAGAAGGACTCTTTGACAATTAAATAACATGTCAAAAGATGATACAATGAAAAAAATATATGATAATTGAATAGATATAAAGACACCTAAAGGCAAGGGGGTAAAACTTTAGAGAATTGGTTATTAGATGAATTGATAATCAGGCAAAGCGATTTTCAAGGATTTGGTCTGTTACCATTTCAAACTAGTTGCAATCTGAACATTCATTTCATGTTCTATTTCCTTCTCATTTCACATTATAACTAAAGCATTTTCTTCTTTGTCACGTATTCTTTATAAAAATTAATTGCTATTTCAATGACATTTGTTTTTTCTGATTATAAAAGTAATACGTGTTCATTATAGAAAATTTGAAAACTATGTAGAAGCATAAAGAAGAAAACAAAAGTCAACCACAATCCCATCATCGGGTAATAATCGTTGTCTTGTTTTAATGAGCATCATCTCTTGTCTCAGTGGTGTTGGGTACGGATAGTACACATATGATAATTACTATTTTTAACGTCAGTTTACTACTCTATCACAAATTGTTCTATAAGTCTATCAGCTATTTCTAATTCATGGGTTAGTTTCTGCACCTCTGCTTTGTTTGTTGTTTGTTTGTTTGTTTGTTTTGCCTTTATAGATAATACTGAGTTGAACAGTTTTAGACATCTAACTTTCTGTCTTTGTTGAATATTTTCCCCTCAGAAAAAATTCCTAAGAATAGAATGATGGGGTCAACAGTTGTTATCACATAAAATTTCAACCCCAGATTGTTCAAAAGAGAAGACTGAGGCCCAGAGAGGAGAAAGGATTTGCCTAAAATTATTTAACATTGAGGTGGACTTGAACCCAAGTCTTCCAAAACGACTCCATAGTCCTGCGTCCTCACCCATTTAGGATGGCAACACATTCCAGGTATGGTGAGTCCATTGTTTTTGGAGACCATTCAGTTGGTTGTTCTTCTCCCATTAAATTAAAGAGACTATAAAAGTTTTCTAATGACCAAATCCTTCAAAATGAACTGTTTGAAGGCTCTAAAGTTTCACCCAGGGGCAAGATATTTACTAGGCTAAAATAAGTCTCTGCAAACCTTTATAGGATCCTTAAAACCCAATTCTACAACAAAATGCTTGTTTTTATTAGAAATTGAATTTTTATTATCAGCACAAATGCAAACAGTGCACTGACACAATAAACGTAAAGCATATGAGCAGTCATAAATATTCTCACACCTTGGGCAGAAGTAATTGTTACCTAGAGCAACAGTTCTGGCCGAATTCTGATGGGCACTCCCAGAGAAATGCAGGATTCAAAGTGAGAGACAATCTCTGCCCCTCCCCCACCAATGGAAAGGGCAGAGAGGGACAGAGGTCATGGAAGCTCCACCTCTGAAGGACCTGGGTCTCTGCTCTGCTCTGCGTGAAACATTCAAAGGCTTGCGCAGAGGGGTCCCGTGAGACAGCCTCAGAAGACTGAGGCAGCCGGACATCCCAGGCTGAGCCACCATCCTCCTTTTTTGATTGATTCACCACTTTGAAGTGTACAGTTCAGTAGCATTGAGTACATTCACAGTATTGTGCAACGTATCAGCTCTATCTAGTTCCAAAACCGTTTCTTTCTTAATTTTTTTAACCCTCATCTGAAGATACGTTTTTATTGATTTTAGAGAGAGAGGAAGGGAGAGGGAGAGAAACATCGACGTGAGAGAGAAACATCAATCGATTGCCTCCTACACACGTCCTGAGTGGGGATCGAACCTCCAATCTTTTTGTGTTCGGGACAACACTCCAGCCAGCTGAGCCACCCAGCCAGGGCTAGTTCAAAAATATTTTCATCAGTCAAGGTCAGAGAGCCCCAACAGGCTGAGAGGGGGAAGCCTGGCAATGTGCCCGCCACCCGCACCCGCTCCCTCATCCAGGAGCTGCAGGTGGAGATGGGGGAAGAGGGCGGCAGGAAGATAGACGGACTCTCCTTAAGGGGTCAGGACACGTCTCTGTGAGAAGCAAATGGACTGACATCCAGAAAACGGAGAGACATTAACTGGCTGGAGTAGGTGAGGGAGATCACACAGGGCTGCGGACACTGCCCTGCGGGCAGGGGGAGAACCACCAACAGAGAATTAAGCCTGGAAGGGCTGTGATCCACGGATGCTTTTGACAGATGCCTCTGGTTGTGGTGCGCAGAGTGGGCAGGACAGGGGTGGACATGCACGCACAGACACCATCATGGAGGTTGTTGCAGAGGTTCAGGCCAGAAGTAATGAACCTTTATCACGGTTGTGTCAGGAAAACTGAGAACAGGAGATGGATTTGAGAGCTGTTCGGAGGCACGGCGCGACAGGAGAGGTTAATGGACTGGACGCTGAGAGTAAAGGAGAGAGAAGTTAAGGACATCACCCAAATTTTTAGCCTGACTGGTAGGGTGTCCAGCGGTGTCATTCATGGGCACAGGGAGTCCAAAAGGAGAAGACAAACATGATGAGATCAGTTTTGGGCATGCAGAAGGGGAGGTACTTGGGGAATAGGGTGGTGAGAAAGGTCCCACAAGATAGCTGCAGTGTCGCTTTGCCACCCTTTAGAGACAAGTCGATGTGCTTTTGTTCTTATAAACAGCCTGGACTCAGTAGATACTCAAGAAGTGTTTGTTGATTGAATAAGCAAGCAAATGACTACTGACCCACATAGATACCTTGCTTACTTAGTTTTCTTTTCTTCCTTTATTTCTTCCTTTTACCTAAAGCTTGCCCACCCATTAAGAGCCACCTTCTCCAAGGGAGCTTGGGGGACTGGGTAAAAAGGGTGAAGGTATTAAGAAGTACAAATTGGTAGTTACAAAATCGTCACAAGGATGTAAAGTACAGCATAGGGAATATAGTCAATAATATTGTAAAAACTGTGTGTAATGGGTACTAGACTTATTGGGGGGATCGCTTCATAAATTTTATAAATGTCTAACCAGTATACTGTGCACCTGAAATTAGTATAAAATAACATTGACTGTCAACTGTAACTGACAAAAATAAAAAATAAAAATTAGCCAGCTTCTCCAATAGCCACCACCCCCTCCAGGAACCGCCACCTCTGTGGCCAGTGTACAGACCCCAGGGCAGGAGTGGAGAGGCGCCCTGGGCATGGGGGAGTGATACGCTCTGGCTGCTCTCTCTCCCAGCAGCTGCAGGACCCGGAGCAGGCATCTCTCCCTTGGCCTAGATGCAGGGACAGTGCAGGGCCTCCAGGAAGCAGGACGTTCTATGGTTGAGATGGTTGGGTATCTGCCCGCTGAAGGGTAAGAGCTGGTGACGGCAGTCATGATGCCGGCAGGCTCTGCCAAGACAGCTGGAATTGAGCGTGCAGTTGCCTGTAATGTGGGTCAGTGTGTCAGACGCCAGGGCCAGGGAAGAGCCAAGAAGGAGGAGCCATGAATCCCTGCTCTCAGGGCTAAGGCACAAGCAGTGACAGAAGAGCAAAGCGTGGCAACTAGGATGCTCTGCCAGGTTCACTTTCCTCACTGTACTCAGTGACGTCCACCCAAGCACCACCTCCTGCCTTTGCTGCTGCACAGCTATTCAGCAGGATGCCTTCTGCGGTTCTCTCTGCCTGTCCACATCCTGCTTCACATTCGGAGTCTGAATCAAGCAGCTGCTCAGTCCTTCCTAGCTGTCATTTACTTTGTTTCAGTGCCGCTTCCCCTAGGGAGCCTTCCCTGACTCTTCCAGCTACTCCCCACCTCCCACACTCTGAGTCTCTGGAGTCCTGCATCTGAGGCAGCCAGTAGAGTTTAGAGGTCAAAAGCCAGGCTCGGCATTCAGCCTGGCTGAGTCCAAACTCTGGTTCCACCACTTAACAGCAGTCAGAGTCTAGGCAAATTATTAACCTCTCTGTGTCTCAGTTTCCTCACCGGTTGACCAGTGTTAATACTAGTTTCTACCTCATAGAGCCATTGGGGGAATTAAGTGAAATAGCGCCGGTGAGTATTAGCACAGCTCCCGGCAGATGGAAAGCACTCAGTAGCCACTGTTACTTGGGAAGTCAAGTTTCCTGAATTTTTCTCTGAGGTGTGTGTATGTGTGTGCATATGCATGCATGTATGTGTGCATGTGTGTGCATACATGCTATGTATGTGGATGTGTGTGCATGAGGAGCAGAGCTTCTCTCTCCCACAGGGGTACGTTGCTTGAGGAAAGGCAAAAGGTTTAATGTTTCCAGTGCAGCTCTATAATTAATCCTGATATGGCCCTTCATGAAGGTCATTTGCCAGCAATCACGACAGAGCTGAGCTGAGAGGGGGTCCTTCTGCAGCGCCCCTGAAGAAGAGCTGGGCTCACAGGCCGTCCTGCGGTCTGGCTCGCAGGTGGCCTCTGGGCCCAGCCCAGCCCAGCCTATTGACTCAAGCCTGGGAAACTTGGCACGTGTTTACCAGCTGGTTCTCCCTGAGGGTGTTCTTGTCCCCTTGCTTCACTTAATCACACTAATCAGTACTCAATGTTAAGTTCCCAAAGGACAGGGACTGCATCCTACACACCCATGCATTGGTCCCTGCAGGGACGGGAAGGAGGATGGCATCTGTTAAGCGCTTTCCACAGGCCAAGAACCGTCCTAAGCATTTTATGCACATTTTCTCCAATGCGCACAGGAGCTCCTTGAGCTGGTATTATTACCCCCACTTCAGAGGTGAGCAAACTGAGCCTCGACGAGGTTCAATAACAGCCGGAGATCACAACGCCAGGAGTGGCAGGAAGAAGTTCCAACCCCAAAGCTGTGGGACTTGAAAGCCACCAGGGCAGCACTGGGCACACAGTGGGTGCTCGTATGTATTTGCCACGGCTGGCTCTTGTCATTCAAAGCAGCAGTTTCCAGTGGCCCTTTTGGACCCACCCAATTAATAGTAGCTGTGAGATTCTTACAATAAAAATTATGAGAAATAGCCTTTATTTGCAAATCTTGAGCCTGCAAAGGAATTCCTGTAGGATATCAGAAGGCCCAGAGGGAAAGGACTCCATGTACATATATACATATGGACCCAGTGAGACAAAGCTCCTGCTGCACCCTGGACCCAACCAAAGAGAGGTCAGAGGTCAGACTTCCCCCAGAGACAGCTAGGGCAAGGGCAAGAAGTGTGGAAATGGGGCTAAAGGGAATGTCTCCTCCTTTCCAACCCCCTCGGGTTTCTTCTCTCTTACAGGCAGTATGTGTCCCTTGCCAAACACGGCACCCCCACCGCCCCACCCCGCACCAATGCAACCAGTGAGAGGAGTAGAAATCCCTGACGTGACAACCTCTGTTACAGGTAAACCCTTGACAAAGAGCCAAACCCTGGAGCTGAGGGATTATAAACCTTGGATTAATTTTGAGCCTGTCGGGCTTGGATTTGAATCTATTTGCCAGCCCTGTCAGCTCTAACTAGTTATTGCACTTATCTGAGCGTCAGTTTCTTCATCTGTAAATGGGGATAACTGAGCTTACTTTACAGGATTCTATAAAGGATAAAGTGAAAAACTGCCTGTGCCTGTGTCGTGGACGCTGTGGTATATCACTCAATCTCCTCCTTCCAGCTGGCGGCACTCACACCCCAGGGTGCAGGGAGAATGGGTGGCTCATGGCTCTCAGCTCGGATTCTCTCTGGGAATGTGTCCCTCCCCAGGGGTAGCCTGCATCGAAGGATTGATCTATGCTGGGGGCTAAAGGCCCAGCCCCCTTGCCTTGATTCACAAGAGCCATCTCCTCTCCAGAGCTCCCAGCAAGATGGGCTGAGGCCTCCCATCAACCGCATGCATCCCAGCCTCTCTCCTGCTCCATCCTGCCTTCCTCACTTCTCCGCACGCACCTCTCCGGCTCAGATTCTGTTCAGAAGGTGACGGTTAATTTATGGGTCAGCTTGGCCACGGCACCCAGATATCTGGTAAAACACCCGTCTGGCTGTTGCTGTGAAGGTAGTTTTAGATGAGATTAAAATTTAAATTAATACACTTTTGGTCAAGCAAATTAGCCTCCCTGATACGTGTGGGCCTCCTAAAATCGGTCGAAGGCCTCCAGGCTGAGATTCCCTGAGGAGGAGGAAACTCTGCCTCCAGGCTGTCTTTAGACTCAGGCTGCAACATTGACTCTGCCTCGGGTCTCCAGCCTGCCACCCTGCTGCAGATTTCAAACATGGCAGCCTCCATAATGTCCTAGGCCAAGTCTTCAAAATAAATCTATTGTTATCTATAGATACGTCTAAATCTGTCACACACGCACACACACCCCCCACCCCCGTATCAGTTGTTTCTCTGCAGAACCATGCCTAGCACACCCAGTACCCCAACCTGAGACCCGCCACGTGCCGGTGGGCAGCGGTCCCCGGATGGTCAGTTATATTAATGCACTGAGGAGTTCAGGGGGTCTCTGTACCTCTCAGGGACTCTGTCCTCTCATTTGTAAGAGCAGACCCACCAGTCAGCTCCCATGCCCCAGGGATCCATGCAGGGGCCCTTGGCTAGGCTGAAATGGAAGGACCGAGTAAGGCCCAAGATTCTGAAGTCAGGCTCCAGGGAATTAGGTGGGTTTTGGGGGAGGACTTTAAGTCGGAGGCCCTGACTCATGTTTTCCCTTTGATTTCTTTTCTGGTATTGTATTTTGAAGTTAATCTTTGTAAAAGAAAAATGGTTTATGACAAATGAATCTCTCTCTCCCGGCAGGAGGGGGCAGTGGGGAGCAGTCTACATGCTTAGGTAACATGTGACCACCCCCCCCCACTGGGTTTTGGTGTCTGTAATAGTTTCCTATAAAGAGATGTTAAAAAATTATATACTTGAAGATTTACTTCGCAGTTAGGATTATGAACATCTGTTAATGTTTACAGAGGACCCAGATTAAGTTAGAAAATGTCAGAGCAAAGAATGTACAAGGAAGCGCCCACACCCTTCGGCTCTTACTTTCATCCACCACGGTGGGGATACCCAGGGCACAGAGTTTCTTATGGGGCAAGTTCATGGTCGTTAAAGCACAAAGCCGATTATACTCGTGGTCCTCAGCACAGGATCGTCCCCGGAGAAGACTCTCTTCTAAAGACTGGAGCTTCACCAGAACATAGATATGTCTGGACACGCAAGCCTTGCCTAGAAGCACATTCCAAGGTCTTAAACCTCATGGAGCAAAAGAGGTCATGCGTGACCCAGGAGGCCCCCAGGTGCCAGTGGCCCGGAAATGGCTGTGCTGATTTGTGGCTTAGAAGAAATCGAAGCCTCTGTCAAATGATGTCATCTCACCCCGCAACCCTAATGTGTCTTTATAGTATTTTGAGGCCAACCTTGACACGCCTGATCGAGTTTCTGGCAGCAGTTTCCCTTTCTATTTATTTATTTGATTAATTTTTATTTTATCCAGGGGAAAGGAAAGCTGACTCTCAGAACAGCTGGACAGAAAAGCTAGTTCATTCTGCCTGGCTTCCTTGGTGGCTGAATTTTTGTCCTGCAAATGAGGTGTCTTTGGAGGCCCACGGTGGTTAACGTATTTATAGAAAATGAGCCGTTTTCATTAAGATGTTTCTAATGTATGACTATGAAACCGTGCATGGTATGTTCTTATCTGTGTTAATCTTTTATACGGGTAGTTATGTTCTTTTCTCATTTTGTTTGTGTCCTTTTTTCTTTGATCAGATTTGCCAGAAGTGTCTACATTTTTGGATCTTCTAAAAGAGCTAGCTCTTTGTTTTCTTTATTAATTCCACCGTTTTTTTGTCCTCTAATTTATTTACTTTTACTTTCATCTTTATTATGTTATTCTTACCATTTTCCTTTGGGTTATTTTTGTTTCCAGGACATAAAGCTGGTGGCTTTTCTCTTTTGATAACATTGTTTAAAGTTGTGAATGTCTCGATAAGTATTGATGTGTCTGCATCCTGCGAAATCATCTGTTTATTGTTTCTGATTGGTCCACATATGTTTTTATAGACAAATAATATCTTTCAGAGGAAAAATAACAAGAGCAAAAAACAGACAAAAAAGAAAAAAACTAAATCACCAAAAATCCCATTTCCCAGAGAGAGATATTGATTTTAGTATATATTTTCTAGACATTTTTCTTTTAAATTTATATATATAGATTTTTTTTCATTTTTACAAAATAGGATCACACTTAACACCATTTTGTAATATGTTTTATTTATCCCAATAATAAAATTAGAACATCTTTCCATGTTATTAAACAAACTAGATTTACACTGTCATTTTTAATGGCAGCAAGAATTTATTCTGTTGTGTGGGTATTCCAGAATTTACATTATCAATTACATTTTATTAGACTTTTAGGTTGTTTTCATTTATTTTGTCATCATAAAACACACGTACATACACACACACACACTACAATGCATGTTCTTGGTGCTGAATATTTGTAGACCTCCGTGCTTATCAGGATGAAGTTGTAGTAGTAGAATTGCTGGCCAAAGGACGTAGGTTTTAAGAGTTTGGATGCATCACCTCTCATTTGCCCCTGGAAGAGTTGCACCAGTAATTTGCTGTCAGCCTCAAAACGCCTATTTCCATCTACTTTCACCAATAGTGAGTACTTTTAATTTGAAGCTATTGGCGAGAGAAGAAATGGTTAGTTTAATCTGAATTTATTTTATTATTAGCAATGTTGCATATTTGTATACATTTATTGGCCACTTGTAGTTTTTGGACTGCCTTTTCATATGCTGTATCCCTTCTTTTCTATTCTTATTAATTTGCTAGGGCTTTTTGCTCTTTGTGACACATATTACACACATTTTGGCCATTTTATTGTTAGACTTTCACATTTGTTTAGGAGTTTTTACCTTATGGAATTTGTAACATTTTATTCAGTTAAATAGAGCAATCTTTTCACTCTCATGGTTGTGCCTTTGCACCTATGTTTAGAAAGATCTTACACAACAAAGATCAAATTATCATACATTCTTATCATTTGCTTGTTTACATTTAAATCTTACAAGCATCAGGATTTATTTTAATGCATGATAGAAGCTGAATTTATTTTTTTTCCCAGTAGCCACCTAGTCTCAGTCATACCCCACCCTTTGCATGTGGATATGATCATTATCACATAGAAAATATATTTAGATATGTATGAAATCACACCCTTGCTTCAGTTTCTGGCTTTCTCTTTTGTAATATTGACTGTCCATTCATTCACAGAACCAGCGTCAGTCCACTGTAGTGGCTGAAAGGGCCAGCTCTGGAGTCACTTTGGTGACACTTGGGTCTGTCCCCACCCCAGCTAACAAGCTCTCTCTGACTTGGGCAAGTTACTAAAATTCTGAATCTCAGCTTCCTCAAGGGGGATTGTGAGGATTACGGAAGAGGATGCCAGGAGAACTCTTGGCTCTGCACCCTGCCCATTCAAGGCTTCGATAACCTAGACAGTACTGCTGTTGACACAGATATGCCTGGATGTCAGCCTGCCCTTGCCCCTCACATAAACTCCCCCAAAGCAGGTAGGAGGAGGGACGTGTGCAAGCCCAGAGCCCACTCAGGATTCCACTGAGTTCCAGGGCCATCCCTGCTACCTCTGCCAATCTTCACCACATACCCCAGTTGTTAAAGTCTGTCCCTGCTTAGAGCTCCAGCCCTTCACCCCTGGAAACTCCTCCTCCACACACACACACTGACGATGACCACAGTAGATATACGTAAGTCCGGAAAGTGGGAGGCAGAAAAGACACTTACATTGAGGACAGATAAGCATATAAAAGTGGAGTAGGAGACCTCGCCATTTGCACCACTGGTCCCAGCACCCCTACGCTCGCCCTCCCTTTACTCTCGTAGGGCATCTCCCTCTCTATGTCCCCTCCCTTCTCCCACCCCATCCCTCCTCTCCCCTACTCCTTTCCTCGCCCCCAGAATCAAAAGCACACGGGCCTTTCGTGCCTCCAACAGAGCAGCTCCCCTAATTCTGACACCTTGGCTCCTGCCAAGTTCATACCCACAAACAAGACAGTTCCTTCCCTAAGAGAGGTTTCGTACCAGCTATTAAACTGCTGATGTGGTCTTCACCTGGTTACATTAATAATAATAATAATGGCATCTGCACTTACTTAATGCTCCATAAGCTAGATACATACTCTGTACTATGTCTTTGAAACTTGACAACGATTCTACAAGGCAGCCGCTGGGGGAGGAACGTGACTGGGACTCCGAGAGCTGATGTGACTGGATCAGGCCACCAGTAAGTGTCAGAGGAGGGCTTTGAGCAAAGAGGCGTCCGACTCCAAAGCCCAGGCTCTTACCATAACTTACACACAGGCCTTTTTAAGGTTCTTGATAAATATTTCTAACTTGTCCATCTCAAAGATTCTACCAGCCTTCTGGTTTCAAGCAGGAGAATGACAGGATTCAATGTGCATAAGAGAAAGTTCCCTCTGGCTACAGTGAGGAGGGCAGATGAACCACCTCGCCTGCCATTATGCTTGGCCCGGGACTCTGTACACGATGCAGTTCAGGCAGCATATTTCAAACAGTATTATTTTCTGCCCTGAGTTTACATCTCTACACAACGGGGCTGTGGTCTCTCCTTTCACACTGCTACACCCCATCACAAACAGAGAACTACCAGAGATAGAAAAGCTAACCGCATGTCCTGAGTAACAGCCATGGGAGAAAGTTAGGGCGTCATCATTACAAGTGGGGTGATGTGAGGTACGGAGAGGCAAAGTGACCAGGCAAGTCCACGCAGCAAGTCTCTGGCAGAGCTGAGACTAAAATCAGACCTCTCAACTCTGTGTGCAGTGGCACCCCTCGACCCACACTGCCTCCAGCCTCCTGTTCTCATTTACTCCTGGGGACCCTCAGGCTCTGCTTCCAAGGACAGGTCCCATGTATCATTCGGTTCTGCCTCTGTCGGTTACACTGAACTTCTCTGCTCAGGTCTCTGAGCAGACCTGAGCTAAAGCACCCAAGCCCTTCCAGCCCTTACACGGCCAGACTCAGGGTTGGTCACTTTATATCTGCTGCTCACTGGATCCTTGAGATGAGTTTGGGAGGGGGAAGTTAACACCCCCTGCACTGGGCCTCCCCATCCCCCACAGCCCCTGCTGGGAAATAGACCTGGACAGGTGCTCCTTTGTGCAGGGCTTGCCATTCAACTGGTCCGGGGAGACACTTGGCTCACCTATAGGCTGGCCACATATGACATGGTAGACCCAAAGGGCTCATTTGGGGGATTTTCAAATCCTGATGCCCTCACACGCCACGCCTATCCTTAAATCTCCTTTTCTCAAGACAGCATCAGGGGTACCCAGTCTTTGTAACCAAGATCCCAACACACCTCCACATACAGATGAGAGGACACAGGCTCTGGGAGGTTTCAGATCGAAGTCACACAAGTAGGAAGCGGCAGCACTGAAACCTCAGATTCTGGAAACCATGATCCTTCCAGGGCTCAACACAAGGCTTACTAGCTCCCCAAAGGGGCTACTGCCACACTGATATACCAGGTCCTCCTCTCATGTGTCAGTCTAGCCTCCTGGGCCAAGCCACTGTCATTAGCTACCATTCATGGGGTACAAACTACATGACAAAGTACTCAGGCCTTCACCCACTACACATGGTTTTATCCTGTAAGGTAGGTATTATCAGCCCAATTTTACAGGTAAATAAACCAAGAGTTCAGAGAAGTGAAGTGATTTATCCAAAGTCACAGACCAAAGGGTGATGATGCCAAGACTTAAGCTCTGGTTGGTCTGCCCAGGGCCTCTGCTCATAACTTCTACAGAGTATTCCAGGAGCAGAGGTAGGCAACAACAGCCACCTCTTTGCTGTTTCCTGCACACATCTATGTGCTGTCAGGTGAATACATTCTCTTATGCTGTTCCCAATTTTCCTGTTGACATTTTACTTATCCCTCAGAACTCATTACAATTACCCTTCCTCCAGGAAGTCCTCCCTAATCTCCTTGCTGATGGTTCTCTCTCCCTTTGCACTTCACTGCTTATTCTCCTGCCTTGTGTGGTGGGTCATTTCTTTTGTTAACTGGCTCCCTAGCCACAAGAGGACATGGTGTACAAGTATGCTTTTTGTTCATTTCTGAGAACCCAGCATTTCACAGTTTATAGAGCAACCTCAAGCCTATTCTCCCTGTCAATCTGTAACATTGCCTAAGAGTCAGCAGGGTGGAGTCAACCATCCCCCTTTTACAAACAAGGAAACTGAGGCTACAAGAGGAGCAGGACCAGCCATGCTCAGGCCACCCTGGCCTAAATAAAAAGCCTGTTCTCTGGCCCTGGCTTTGTAATGCAGATTTCATGCAAAGGCCGGGCATTGAGTGACTCCAAATACATATTTACAGGTTTGTCAAGTGTTGCAATCAGCCTTCAGATCCTGGCTCCCGGCATAAAGAAACCTCATGAAACCCAACAAAGTCACACCTCCCGCACCCATAGCCCCCGCCACAGGCCCAGTGCCAGAGCATCCCGCTGAATGTATTCACGTCACCTGAGGGCCAGCGGCATGCTAGGGGCCCACCAGCTCTTGCTTCTAGCGAGGGGCCAGCAGATCCCCATGTGACCACTGAGCAAGCTGAGAGAGAGGAGCGGGGTACGCACCTGGGACTTGGAGCAAGCTATGGCGGAACCCTCCCCACTCACTGCGGAGAACTGCAGACAGGGTCTGAGCAGGTCGCAACGGTAGCCCCTCCCACAGTCTTTCGCTCTGTGTATTAGTCAGGATGGTGGGTTAGGCAGTACCGAACAATCTTCAGACCTCTGTGCCTTAACGCTACAAACATTTATTTCTTGCTTGTGAAAATCCACGGTGGACCCAGCGCAGTGAGCCCATGACTCAGGCTGCTTTGATCTCATGGCTCCCATCGCAGCCTGAGGCACAGTGAGGATCACTGTGGCAGAGGAAGGGAGAAACCAGGGAATCTCGTTGGATCACACACTGTTGCAGCCTGAAAGGGCTAAATTGCATTTCCACTCGTATTTCGTAAGTCGGAGAGATTACATGGCCCTACGAGAGAGCTGGGGAATTTTGTGTGTGTCAAGGGAAAAGGGGTATGTCCATTGCCCTCTTCACAGGGACCCAAACATGGGGATTCTATCAAACTCTCCCCCGAGGGGCTTTGGAAGAGGGGAGGGTTCAGAGATCTGCATTACCACACAGATCTCTTCTCACCCAGGCCTTCCTTCCTTCAACAAATATTGACTGAATGCCAGCCCTCCACTGGGCTCTAAGGAAGGAGAAGCTGAGGCACAGAGATTCTTTTCCCTGTTCCCACTGAATTTACAAACTGTATTAATATTCTCCAAAGAAATAGAGCCAATTATATATATATGAACACACACATATGTGTATATATATTTGGCACATGTGACTATGGAGACAGAGAAGTCCCAAGAACTGCACTCAGCAAGCTAGAGACCCAGGAGAGCCAGTGGTGTAAGTTCCATCATGAAAACCAGCAGGTTCAAGACCCAGAAAGTGATGATCTTTCAGTTCAAGTCTAAAGGCTTGAAAAAACCCATGTCCCAGCTCAGCAGTCAGGCAAGAGGAGCTCCTGCTTTCTCCAGGAGAGTCAGCCTTTTTGTTCTACTCCAGCCTTCCACTGACTGGATGCGACCCACCACATTAGGGAGAGCAATCTCCTTACTCAGTCCGTCAACTCGCATGTTACGCTCAGGCAGAAACACCCTCACGGACACACCCAGAAAATGTTTGACCAAATAGCCGGGCACCCCATGGCACTCTCAGATTGACACATAAAATTAACCACACAGCCTAACAAGTAAGGCAGAAACTGAAGAAGTAAATTCAAGTGGGCTGAGGGTAAGAGAGCAGAAGATTACGGTTCCGTGAGAATCTCCGCAAGTGGTTCTTATGTGGCGTGTGGATACTTTGAGCCCGAATGGTGGAAGGAGAGGGCAGAGGCCCTGAGTGGAGTCTGCAGCATCCGTGAGCTGGTGAAGGGGACACTTTCGGAGGTTACACGGTGATGATCAAGGCCATCGAGTTCTCCATAGTACTTAGAGGGGACAGCAGTAATCATAAAATTTCCCACCAAAACCAAAAATCTTAGAGGGTAACTTGACTTAATATGGCCCGATCTATTAAAGGATCGCTGAGATTACATAGCAAGAAGTCACCTCAAGGAAGGATCCCTAGCATGAGGTTTTGCCAGTCCTTTGCTTAATTTTTTACAGTATCACCTTATTTCTTTTCATCTTTTCTTAAGAAATTAATTCATTTGGTCCTCACCAAAATTCTGTAAGAGGAGTAACATTATTTCTATTCCCTTTTAATAGATAAGACACAGAGGGGTTAAATAACTTGCCCAAGTTCACAGAGCCAGGCCACTTGGCCTCCGGCCTATGCTCGAACACCAAGGTGGCATCTCACCTGGTTTTATCCAACCAGAATTTCAATGTTTCTAAACAAACGGATGACCTATGTCCTCTAGAGGATCCACTTTTGGGGGACCTTCTAAACCAGATTGGATTAATCATGAATTTAGAACAATCCAAAATCATTCAGCCACCCATTTCCTTATGTGGTAAGCCCAGTGCTAGACATGTAAATAGTGACAGAGGTCCCTACTTTGAGGACTCCCCAGATGCCTGAAATTTTACACTTCCAGGTTCCTTTCTTTGGCTAAAGGACTCTCTCTCCTGAGAAAAGGCCACTTTAACTGGAGCATGTTCTTTGTCTAACTGGATACAGTAAGAGGACCTCCAATCACAGGCTCAGCCTGGGCTGCACTCTGTGTTTGATCACCTACTGCAGTTTCTCTACAACAAAAAGGGGCCTGAGGTCATCTTGGTTAAGGGTAAACCAATATTTGCTCTTGATTTTGAAAAAGGGAAGGGATTCAATCTGCCCGCCCCAGCCGTGCCTAGTAGAGGTTATGAGAAGGTGACTTCCATTAAAAGCCCCGCTCATGTTTTATGTATTTCTAAAGAGCCACAATTTGAACTTAATTTCTCCTCCCTTTAAGACAAGAACCCAAAGTTAGTATTTAAAATGTCACATGCAGCCAGGGGCCTCGGTGGGTCACGGAGGGCTAGACAATTTATAGTGGGAAATAATAAAATTGATGCCGAATGACTTCAAGACTCAGAGAGTTGCCTAAGAGGTGAAGAAGAGAACATTTGAAACCAAACCGCGAATAAATCTTAAGAAAGCAGCTAGCAGAGCTTTAAATAAAGGAAGCCAGTAAACAGGCTGAGTTTAAACTTTGAGACCACATTATGAGAGTTAGCGACAGGAAGCAACCCTTAGGTTGTCAGTGAATCGTGTAGGGTCATCCTGAGCGTGGAGTAGGCCCTGCACCAAGGTCACCTCATCAAAGCCATGTCCTTATTTACCAACAAGACCCCTGAGACCCTGGGCCACAGAGCTAGTGAGTGGCGAAGCTAGGGTTTGAACTTGAGTCTGCCCAGATTAATACACACAAAGGACTTAGAATAGTGCCTGGCACACAAAAAGTACTGCACCATGCTGGCTATTGTCATTATTGTTATCATTACCAGTGATTATTTCAAGGCCTAAAGACGTAACCTCTAGAGTCTCATGGGCCTCATAGTAGGACCGCTTTAAAGACTTTTCATTCTTGTCACCCCCAAGTTACCTCAGTTATTCTGTAGATTCAAGTTGTTTTGTTGCCAAAAGTGCATCTTGACAGAAACTGTCACTGACTAATCCCCCCACCCACTGCTGCCCCAAAACACTATGTGCAGAAATAGCTTTTGATCACCAATCTTGTTTTGCAATGGTTTTCATTACTTTACCAACATATGTGCACATCTTGTCGTATCGGGACACAGAGCCACGCTCGTTTGTAACGGTTGCCCAGCAATGTACTGCACAGCTGTATGGCAGATTATTGCACCATTCCCTTGTATTGTTGGACGTTTTGGTTCTTTTCATTTCTCACTATTAAAAACAACCTGCACAGAGCATCCTTATACAGTATCTTTGTGCACGGCTGGTAGTGTTTTTGCAAGATAGATTCCTAGAAGTGGGATTATTAAGTCAAAGGATAGACAGATAAAAATTTCGATAATTAATACCAGCTGCCCTTCCTGGATGTTCTATTTTTACTTTTACCAACAATATTTGAGATCTCCCATTTTCCCCTCACACCCTTCTCAATACAGGCAAGATCAGTCTTGCTGTGTTTTTAATGGATAGATGAAAAAGATATCTATTATTTAACTTATATTTACTTGATGATTAATTAAGAGCATGTTTATATACATTTATTGGCATGTAAATCTATATTTATTTGTATTTTTTCTTTTGAGAATAATGTATTCATATTATTGACCGATTTTTAGTGGGGTGGTTGTCCTTTTCTTATTAATTTGTAAGCATAGTTAATATCTTGTGGATATTAATCTTTGGTTTGTTATACGGGTTGCAAATATTTTCTCCTGGCATGCCATGTGCCTTTTGTCTTTTCTTACTGTTCATTTTGCCAAGTAGAGTTTTAAATTTGGGGGGCAGCCAATCTGTCGATCTTTCCCTTTGCTGCTTCTGGGATTTTTATCAAGTTTTGAAAAGCCTTCCTCACCCCAGAATTATAAAAGCATTTTCCTGTATGGCAATTTTGTTGTTTTGTCCTTTACATCTACGTCTTTAATCTATCTGGAATTTATTATTATTTCAGACATGAGGAAAGATCCCTTTTTATTCCCAAAGTATAGCCAGTTGACCAACCCAATTACTGAAAATTTACCCTTTCCTCGCTGACCTTAAAATTTCACTTTTATTATAGACTAAATTTTCACATATACCTGAGTCTGTTTCTAGGCTCCCGAATCCAGGGGTTCTTGAACTTTGTTAGAATCAACTGATGAGTTTTTAAAAATTCTCATACCCAGGCTACGCCCCAGACTAATTAAAGTGGAACCTCTAGAAACATGGCTAAGGTAACAGTAGTCTGTACTCCCCAAGTTTGAGAACTAACATCTAATGCAGTGGTTCTCTAACCTTCGTGTCCCTCAAAATCACCTGGAACCCTGGTTAACCTGCGGAGGCCCAGGCCCTGCTCTCTTTCAATAGGCCTGACCTCTGTCTTCTCCATTATCCCTCCAGGTGGTTCTGACCAGACAGTGTCTGGGAACCGCTGCTCTAATTGGCTCTAGGCCTCCCGAGGACCACAATTCAACAGGCAACCCGACAGCAACTGAAAGCCCCTGAATCCCCGGATGGGATCTGTCTGCAAAGTTCCCAGGTGGTTTGAGGTGGGGCCCAGCCTGAAGGGGCTGCATGGGGCTTTCCTTCCCTAGAAGCACAAGGAAGGTCTCTTGCTGCACCTCCTGGTTAGGGAACCCCAGACGCTTCTGCAGCCTCAGGATGCCAGGGCCTGGCTGGCGGCAGGGGGAGGACACTGGCAAAGCTGGAACTATGAACAGCAACCCGTGCGATGACGGATGTTTGCACTGCTTGTCATTTCTCCTCAAGACCAAACCTAATATTACTATCCTTCCGATTCATTCCTTCTGAGATGGATCAGTTTGGACTTGAAGGCTGAACATTTCTGTGAACTGCTCCGCGATTTCAAACACCAGGGCGCAGAAAGCAGGGCTGCTCGTTTTGCTTTGTTTTATTTTGTTTGGTTTTGTTTAAGTATGCACACCCCCAAAGCAACCCTTTTTCATTTTTGCCTACACAAATCACCCCCTTTGGGCCTGCCCAGCCCCCCTTTCCCTCCCCAGCCTTTCACTGCCTAGCAGAATCCTGGTCCTCCAGCTTAACCCGGGCTCCACATTTGAATCACCCAGGGAGCTTTTTTAAAATCCTGAGGCCAAAGCCTGCCCCAGGCCATTAAACCAGTAGCTCTGGGGGCGGGGCCTGGGATCCCAGTTCTAAATCTCAGCAGGTGGCTCAACTGCGTGGGGCAGGGGCGGATCCACTCCATTCTATGCCAGGCTGCCTCTAATTGCACCTGCTCCCACCCTAATAGTGGTGCACACACACCACTATTATTTTCTTTTACATAAAAATGTTACCTTTATTTGCTCAGTTTGGAGTAGATAATATATGCAAAATTTTTGAAGGTAAGAAAGGGTAGAGGGAAAATTCTTCCTTCTACCCTGCTGCCCCTCAAACTCCTGTCCCCAGGGGGAGAGGTCTTCCTCCTGTACTCTGAGGGAACTGGCTAAGTTGGCCTGGATTTGAATCTTGCTTCTGCAGGTGACTTCCCATATGACCTTGGATTATGCACCTCAGCCCTCTCATCCTGCATCTGCTCATCTGTAAAGTGAAGGTAACAACACCTACCACTTGGAGTGGTTAAGGAGGATTAAAGAGGTGCCTTAGTTCTCCAACGCAGCCAGGCAAATGATCACAGAACTCCAAAGCTGATTGCTCAAGATTCCGTGGGTCAGGAATTCAGGTCTTGGTGGTCCTGGTCCACGAGGTGTCCCCCTGGGGTCATTCTCCTGGCTGGTGGCTGGGCTGCACTAGGTCCAACACAGCTTCACTCACGTGACCAATGCATCGGGGCCCCTCTCCAGGGCCCCTTCCCTCGTGACTTCCTTGGGCTTCCTCGCAGCACGGTCTCTGGTGGTTGGGCATGGAGGGAAAGGGACTATGCCGTCAGCCTCTGAATGCCCAGTCTCAGGAGTTGCACCATCAACCCAAATTCAAGGGGAGGAGAAATACCCCCGTGCTTGGTGGGCAAGTGGTACGGTCCCATTGCCAAGGAGCGGCATGGGATGGGATGTTGCTGCAGTACCTTTGGAAACACAGTCCACCGCAGAGGAGTGACCGCAAAATGCCCAGCACGTGGCAGGTGCCCAAAAATTGTTAGTTACCATCTTTTTTTCTTACACAGTTCACAGAAGTACACAGTTCTTCTACCTTTTACAAGAGTTCATTGTTTAAATATGTCTCTTTAGTTCCATCCCCAGTGCCAGGACAAGGCCTGGCACAGAACAGATGACCAGTGAATGTTTCTGTGAAACCCCAGAGATGGCCATGAGGTGCCCCCTGTTCACTCAGCCAATAGGGTGGATTCTTAAAGGGCCAGGTCATGAGACTCCACCTCCCTGACCTCCACCTTCACTCCGCCCTCTTGCATGCCCATCACTGTATCTGGTCTGCTGTGTCCACAACCTGAAACGTCCTGCTTCTCTCTTGTCATCACAGTGTCATCCTGTCCAAATTCCCCATATTTGCCACCATGAAACAACTTAAATGTTGCCTGTCCCTGAAGCCTTCCTCAGTCTCCTAAGCAGAAAGACAAAGCACAGATATTTAAGTACATACTGTGTCATGGGCACTTTGCAGGCCCTCATTCCAGACAGGATGGGGAGAGGTGAAGGGCGGAGACGAGAAAGGACGAGCAGGAGCCGAGGCAGAAGAGGTGAGAAAGGGATGACAGGGGCTCCTACCCGGGAAGATCACAAAGTGAGTCAGGAGGGATTTGCGACTAGACCGAGCAAGGTCTCAAATGCTCTGCAATGAGCTGGAGCTTTATCCTCTGGGCAAAAGGGAGCCATCGCTGGCCTTTTTAGGAGAGACGGTAGTGCAGGCAACAGATGAACAGAGAGCAAAGACATGATGTTTCATCATATACCATCTTGGAACTCATAATTCTGAAACTTGGACAGTCAGCACGAGGCTATCCACGCTGACGCCCCCTCCCAGGTAGTCGGAGACTGAGGCCTGGGAGGGCAAGGGATTCGCCCGCCCGCAGTGGGCCCTCAACTGGATTCCAGAGAATTTGCCTGCGAGAGACGTGTCTGACATTGAGAAATGTCCTGGCAACAGAGGGGGAGATGGCTGGCAGGTCTGATGAAAGCATCCCTATTATTATTGAAATTTATACACATTCTGCTGACCTCTCAGTATTCACAGCTGTTATTTTTCCACTGGAAACCTGAGAATCTAGCCCCTGGACTGGCAAAGCTAAAATCTGGGGGCACTTTCCAGGAAGCAAAATCTGGACCCCCCGCCTCCATTTGAAAACTGCCCCCAGCCTCCAATTTCCATGTGACCTGGACAGGGTGGCTACTGAATCTGAGCCCTATTCTAGGAGGACGTATGAGGTCACAGACAAGATGACCCAGCCCGACCCTCATAAAATCGAGAAGGTTCTGGTTCCCTCTAACTCTTCACTTAGTCATTTACTCATTAATAGATATTTTTGAATGCCTCCTATTTGCCAGGCACTGCAGTGGGTACTAAGGACACAGCAGAATGACGACAGACAAGAACTCTGCCCTCCTGTGCCTTATTGTCACATGGAACAGACAGACTATAGAACAAACAAACAAAGCAAAATAAAAATAAATGTAGCTTGTGATAAGTGCCATGAAAGACACAGCAGGACATGCTGGGCCCGGGGTAGGCCTTTAGGTTGCACCTGAGAGAGTCGATCTAAGATCACAAAGGGTGAAGTGACAGAAGGAAGGAGACATGGCACACAGGCAGGCATAAGCATGACCAACCTGCACACTCACCCTGTTTTTACCCCCACAAACTCATGTCATCTCCACATGTTCTAACTCCACATGTTCAAGCTGTAAGACCTAGGACAAGCTGTGTCTCTGTTTCTTCAACTGTACAGTGATGACAATGATGACGATGACAATAGGACCCTACTCATAGGGTCCTTGTGAAGATTACTGAAGTTATTACCTGTGTCTCGTGCTTAGTCTTAGCTACTATTATCCCCACATTCTTGGATGGGGCCACCACTGGAGGGCTCTGAGGGTCTGCCACATGGAGCCGGCTGAGGTCGGGGCTGAGGTTGGGGCCTATCCCGCTTTGGTTTCTCCCAATAGCACACCCTGAGGCAAGGATTCGCACTCAAGCTACGCATCTGGGAGATGAAGGAGGGAGTGTCAGGCAGTGGGGGAGTGAGAGAGGAAGGGCAGTGTGTTACACGGAGCCTATCTGCACTGTTGGTAACTGGGGCTTCATTACCCAGAGGGGCTCCAGCGTTAGTGTGGTCCATAGCCTCAAATTCATCCCAAGAAAGAGCAGGGAGCGGGCGTTCATACCCCAGCTCTTCATACTGATTGAGGGCTGTGGTGGTTGCACAGGGGAAGCAGGTATTTTCAACAAGCCTGTTGTTAACAGTGGCCAGCAGAGTGGGCCCTGGCAGCCTCAGGAAGGGAAGCAATGAGGTCTCGGAAACAGGGACATCTGTGCTAGGGGGGTCTGGCCAAGGAGATGGGAAGGGCCTCCTCAGGGCCCTCTGCAGAGGTGAGGGCAGACACGCAGGCAGGCACGGGAACAGCGGGTCTGGGACCTCCAGGACCAAAGGAGAACAGTGGGAGATAAAATACCACGCCAGTCCCAGGCCACGGGGGCCTTGAATGCCAGGCTAAGGAGTGGGCCGCATTCTGAGTGCAGCAGGTAGCCTCGGGGGGCATCTGGGGAAGGCAGGGACAGAGCTGGGCTGAAGACAAGATCCAATACACTCATCAGGGTGTAGGCTGCCCTGCCCCCATGTCCCCGCAAGCTGCTGACCCCGCTCCTGCCAGGCTCACACCACAGCCCAGCACACCACTGTCTGATTCCCTCAAGAAACGAAGAGCTTAGGACCAGGGGCTGAAAGTGGGGTTCTATTCTCTTCCAGTAGAATGAGGATTTGTTCCCTCCCCTTCTCCCACCTGCCTAGGATTTCTCCCCTGCCTCATTCCAGACATACTGCCCTTCCTCCAGCCCCTGGATCTACCCTTTCCTTCTCGCCTCTGGATCTTTCCCAGGTGCGCTTCCTTTAGAAATCACTCTCTCTCTCTGCACCTCCTCCTCTGTGACCCCCACACTCCACCCATACCTCCCCTCCCTCCGTTCTACTCACACCACAGGTCTCACCTTAGACATCATCTCTTCCCAGAGGTCTTTGCTGTTCTGTTCCATAGTGGGGGTTTTTTTCCTTTATTTTTTTCAAGGCAGTTCTATTGACCTTTCCACATACCATATGATTCACCTATTTAAAATGTACAATGGTTTTAGTAAATTTACCAGAGTCGTGCTACTATCACCACAATTTAATTGTAGGGCATTTTTGTTCCCCTAGAAAGAAGCCCATAACCATTAACAGTAACTCCCCATTGCCTCCTCCTGCAACCACTAAACTACTCTCTGTCTCTATGGATTTGCCTGCCCTGGGCCTTTCCCATAAATGGAATTGTATGTGGTCTTTTGTGACCAGCTTCTTTCACTTAGCATCATGTTTTCAAGTTCATCCATGTTGTAATAGTACATCATTCCTTCTGATTGCCAAATAACTTTTGGCATATGGTATGGCTAGACCACATTTTATTTACCCATTCATCAGTTGATGGACAAGGAGGTTGCTTTCATCCACTCTTTAGCTATTATAAATAATGCTTCTATGAACATTTGTGTAAAAGTTCTTATGTGAATGGATGTTTTCAATTCTCTTGAGTATATACCTCGCAGTGAAATTTCTGGGTTATATGGTAACTTTCTGTTTAACTTTCTAAGGAAGTGCCAAACTATTTTCCCAAGTGGAAAAGTGGCTAAATCATTTTACATTCCCACCAGCAATGTATGAGGAATTGAATTTCACAGCCTCACCAACATTAGTTATTTTCTGACTTTTTGGTTCTAGCCATCCTAGTGGGTGTAAAGTTGTAACTCACTGGGGTTTTAATTTGCATTCTTCAGAGAATGCGATGACATTCAGCATCTTTTCATGTGCTTATTGCCACTTGTATATCTTATTTGGGGTAATATCTATTCAAATCCTTTGCCCATTTTTTACAATTATTTGTCTCTTTGTTGTTGAGTTCTAAGAGTTCTTTATATATTTCTGAATATAAGACCTTTATCAAATATATGATTTGCAAATATTTCCTCTCATTCTATGGGTTTGTCTTTTCACTTTCCTGATGCTATCCTTTGCAGCACAAAAATATTTACGTTTGATTTACTCCAATTATCTATTTTTCTTTTGTTACTTGTGTTCTTGGTATCATCTAAGAAACCATTACATAACCCAAGGTCACAAAAAAGTATTCTTCTTTTCTTCTAAATGTTTTTCAGTTTTAGCTTTTACATTTAGGTCTCTATGAGCCATTCTGAGCATTCAACAAACACTTATTAAGCAGCTACTATGTGCCAGCCACTGATCTAGGGTAAGGTATACTTCAGTATATCAGTGAGCAAAGCAGACAACCTCCTTATTCTTGAAGAGCTGACATCCAGTGGAGGAAACAGACAATAATCAAGAAAACTAACAGAATAATTTGAGCTTGGGTTGAGTCATGAATAAGGAAACTGCACAGGAAATGGGGTGGCTTCATGAGCCTGGAGCTTGGAACAGGTATTAGGGACTGTGGTGGGGGATGGGGTCACAGGGGTTGGCTAAAGGGCCTCCAAACTCTTAATTATTTACAAACAGCAGACTAAGGTCCTAGGAGGTGAAATGATGTGTCTAGCACCGCACAGTGAAGCAGTGGCCCCACTCAAACAAGGCTTCTGGTTCCTAGCTTTCGGTTCCTGGGCCCGACTTCTATTGTGCCCCTGGGGCTGGCAGCCAGGCCATCACTGGAGGAAGCAGTGCATTTTCTGCACAGCAAGGTTTGTGTTTCTATATTAGCATGACCCATAGGAAGTAGTATAAAGTGCTCTGATGATAGCTGAGCAGTGTTTTAAGCACAAAAACAAAAAACAAAAACGCTCTTAGATTAGATAATCCACATGATGAGTTTTATGGGCAATCCCCTCAATATGAATGGTTCTGCTTTTAAAGGGCTATTTCTGCCTCTGATTTTGATAAGATGATATCTGAGTTAATCCATTTCTCTGTTGGGCTCTGCAGACACTTCTCCCTTAATCTTCATTATCTCCTACCATGCACTTTTGTTGGGGCTTCACTGGACCAGATTCACCCCAAGGGCCTCTATGCAGTTCTAAGAAGAGGCGATAAAATTCAGAGCAACTCGGAGCTCTGCCTGTCTGGGGCCAGATTGGCTGCCACTCATCTGAAGTTTCATCATCCGGACTCTTGGGCCGCCGAGTCACAGGAAAACCCCTTAACCGGACACATCTTCCCTCTGGCAGGTCTGTGGCTACTCTGTGGCACCCTCCTGGTGATGGGAAAGAATAAATATTTAACTATTAGCCTGCCGTCAGGGCGCTTGGGCCAGGAATCAGCATTTCATAATTTTGACAGTACTTAGGGTGGTCTCGGTCCAAGGCTGTAGACGGGGTTCATCTAGCAGGTCACCAATTAGCCCACCACAGTTGGGGAGACTCCCCCTGCGGATGGAGACAGGACTCCATGGGGAACCAGGACACCTGGGTCATGTGTCCCTGGGTGAGTCATGCCACCCTCTTTGGGTCTCAGTTTTTCTATTAAAAATGGATGATCTGGCTTGGACGGTCTCTAAGGCTCCTGGTCACTAAGCTGGCTTCTGAGCTCATGCACACTCGGGCAACAGTGACAGCTTGGCCCCGCGTGCTGACTTTGGTGTGGGGCACCGAGAAGAGATTTGCGTCCTAACCGGGATCACTGCTGTACTCGTGGGTTTAGGTCTGTCCAGCCCACTCCAGTCGCCGCTGGTCACACGTAGCTTATTAAATTGTTTGAATTAAATAAAATTTAAAATACAGTACTTCAGCCCTGGCCAGGTAAGCCCGCTGGTTAGGGCATCATCCTGATACACCAAAGTCGCGCGTTTGATCTCCAGTCTGGGCCGGTACAAGAATCAACCAGTGAATGCATAAATAAGTGGAATCGCATATCGATGCTTCTCTCTCTGTCTCTCTCTCTCCCTCCCCACCCCCTCACTCTCTGAAATCAATCAATAAAAAAATTTTAAATGCAGCATTTCAGCACAGTAGCAACGTTTCAGACGTTCCCGGCCACATGGGGCTGGTGACAAGCATATTGGACGATGCACTTAGGAAGCATTTCCATCATCACAGGAGGTTCTAACGTAGGATAGCCCTAGTGTAAACATTTTCTCATAAATCATCTTCCATTTTACAACAATTCAGTGAGACGAGGAGAAGAGAACAAGATCGAGAGATTCAGTTCTCCTCTGTGCTTGCTTTGCATACACATTGAGTATAATCCACTCAACACCTTGTCCAAGGAATTGTCAGTATTTTCCTTTTTCTAAATAGGACAACTGTGGCCAGAAAAACCACGTAATTTGCCCAAAGTTACTCAACTGGTAACTGACCTCACACTGCACTGCACTGTGGCAGCCAGACACGGGTGGGCATTTCCCCAGTTGAAGAGACTGAGGCTCAGGGAGGTCACATGGCATGAGCCAGGTGTCCCTTCTCTGAGTGGCTCAGTGAGGCCTCTCCCCACCTCATCAGTGTTCATGGTGATGAAAATGAAATTTCCAATTTGCTAGTCAAAAGCATTTCTCTCTTTAGAGATAAGAGTAAATTTGAGACTTTGTTATCAGTGATTAATTCATTACAGTGCAGCCTTCTTGTGGTATCTGGCCCCAATGCATGGTTTACGAAGCCCGTGTACCTGCCTGTAGTAACTGACTGACCCCAGACTCCATCTTGCCTTATCTCCTTGCCAACATTTCTTGGCGATGTGTTTGTTTGTTTAAGAGAAGTCTGCCATGGAGGAAGAGTGAGTGCGTGTATGTGTGTTTGTGTATGTGTGGGTGTGTGTACCTGTCACAGTGCCTGAGGCCATCCCATCATGCTGGAGGGAGGGAACCATCCACTGAAGCAGCCTGCTAACTGATGTCTGCATGCAGAGTCCGGGGCGGGTGGGTGTTCGGAGACCCGGGCCCTGAGCCTACCTTGCCTCTTCCTCCTTGAACCTTTCAATTTAATAAGAATTTACTGTTGTTCGGAAAGTTGCTAACCAGGGAGGCAAAATGGGTTTCAGCTTTCGTGCCAACTTCAGTTGATTGGCAGTGACTGCCTAGAGCGCTAGATGAAGGGGGATTCTGAGGACACCAAGAGGCTTAGTGGGGAGAGCACCTCAATTGATTATTCATGTCTGCCAGGGGCCCAGGAGTGGCTGGGTCCTGCAGCCATGAGATAAATAGTAATGAGGAATTGCAGTGATGACATAAATAATAATCATAGTAATTACGATAAAACCTTCCTGGTCAGGTCATTGGGAATATAAAGTAAGATCATGGCCGTGAAGGTGCTTTGTGACCTGAACAGATGGACTCATGATGTCTGGGCTCTTATTAATGTTTTGATTGTGAATCATGATTTCCTTGTTCATGCTACTTTGTCCTTTCCTTGCAAAACGTTGCCAGGCCTGGAGGCAGCAGTGATGCGGAAGGAGATCTATGGGCAAATGCACATTCATGCATCCATTCACTCCTGCACATAGCAATCCCAGCTCTGTTCGTTCATTCAGGATGCCTCTGGAAGGGTCTCTTATGATCAGGTACTGGCAGTCCAGGTGTCTCCTCAGAGCCCCAGGAACCGCTGACCGTTGGACTTGATCTTCAGGGAAGAGAAAAGCTCTGTTTTGCACCCAGGCTTGTGGCCCCTCGGAGGCCCCCATGCTGGATAATGACCACCCTGCTAGGACCACTGAGGGCACACACCACGCTCCAGACTGAGCACATGGTTTATTTGGTAGGTGACCCCAGGAAGCACTGCTAAAGTGTGAGGACAGGACTCAGGGACAGCAAGAAACCGGTTCAGGGGGGATTCATGAGTAGGCGACCACTGTGGGTGTAAGTGGGGCTCCCTCCGGCGGGGCAACGCTGCTGTCACCCATCAGTGGTTGATGGCTGCTCCTGGGCATCAGCTCCCCGACTTCTCTGCCCGCCCCCCTCCTGCAGGCCAAGTTTGCTCCCACAGCCAGAGGAAGCTCTAGGACAGAGAGTTCCAGGTGCTTGAGTTAGGATGCCTTGGGTGTGTTACAAACCCAGTGAGTGCTGAGGGGACATGGGCAGGGTGCCTACAGCGTCTTTCTCCTCTGTAAGAATCATAGAGGTTTAGATCAGCCGCAGCATTTACCGATCACCTGATCAGCCATCTCCTTACCGGGCTGGCGAAAATGTAGTTCAGAGAAGGCAGGTGATGCACACAGGTTCACATGGCCAGTCACCAGCAATGATAACAGCCCTAATGCCCGTTGCCATGTCACAGGTGCCAGGCATGATGGGAGGGCCTTCACGTAACTATCTCCAAGACTTGCCGTCACCCCACAAGGTAAGTATTACTGTTCTGTTTACAGTTAAGAAAACCGGGCTCTGAGAGGGCAAGTATTTGCTGAAGGACCCCGAGCGTGAGAAGCAGAGACAATTCACAGCCAGGTCTGTCTCCATACCCTGCGATCTTTCTTTTCACCAGTGCACAGAGCCAGCAGGAATTTCCGGGGGGGGGGGGGTTCAGAGCCCAGGGTTCTCCCCCTTCCCCGCACTGGGGCACCCTCTAGGTCAAGGGCCTCAACCTGGCATATTGTTTTAAACTCCCCCGGGAGCTCCGAGCTGGCCCACCTCTGTGCTTCTCTGCTTCCCCTGCTGGCTACACCTCCTCCTCAGAGGACCGGTCTGGAGAGGAGGTGGGAGTGGGTTGGGAGGCGAAACCAATGCCAAATGGGGGACCCACATGAGCCTGACCCCCTGAGGGAGCAGGCTATCAGCTGTGGGCCCTGAGGAAAGGCACGCGGAAGCTGTGCCTCACTATCCCCGCCTGCAAGTTGGGGTGTTAATAACCATAGCTTATGCTTAGTGGTCATTTCTTGTGCTAGTCACTCTTCTAAGCACCTCACGTGTATGAAACATCGATCCTCAAACCAACCGCAGTGGGTGCTCCTGATATCAACCCCACTCACCTACAGGACAGGGAAGCACAGCAAGGACCGCGGACCTTGCCCAAGGCCATTCAGCCCGGAGATTAGAGCCCAGGATGCCCGATACCCCATCTGTCATCTTCGCCACTCCAGGGCACAGGAAGGCTACAAAGTGAGCCCCCAACCCCCACATGTAAACATAATCCTTCTCACAAGAGGTTTATTCTCGGGTAAGTACTATTTGGTCTCTATAGTTTTCTTTCTTTTCTTTCTTAATATTTTATTAATTTATTTTTAGAGAGAGGGGAAGGGAGGGAGAAAGAGGGAGAGACACATCATGGGTTTCCTCTCCTAGCACCCCAGCTGGGGACCGAACCAGCAACGCAGGCATGTGCCCTGACGCAATCCCACAGGCGGCCTTTCGGTTTGCAGGCCGATGCCCAATCCGCTGAGCCACACCAGTCAGGGCTGGTCTCCACAGTTTTTAAAGAGAAACAGATCCGAAGGGCCAAGGTCAACAAGTCAGGTGTAACGCTGAGTGTCAATGGCGGGGGGGGGGGGGTGCGGAGCGCGGCGGGCGGGGCGTGCCGGCGCCGCAGGCCTTCCTGGCCCGGGTCTGAGCCAGGACCCCCACCCACACCCCGATCCGCACTGCTACCCCTGCCCAGCCCGCAGGGCCCAGTGCGGAGGCATCGCTGACTCGGCAGTTCGCGAACCTCCGCACGGGCAGCAAGTACCGCTTGGCCCCGCGCAGCCTGGAGGTGTCCCCAGTGGAATCAGCCCGCGGCGGCGAGAGCGAGGGCCCTTGGGAGAGTTTACTTGGGAGCCGGGGGGCAGGTGATATAATTGCAGAGGGTCCCTCGGGCCCAATGAAGCAGGCAGGGCCCGGGCGGGGCGGGCAGGCAGGAGAGAGCCCAGAGAGAATTACTAGAAGGTGCGAGTATCCGCCTCGTGGGGGCGGCTTCAGAACCAGCAGTGATTCCCCCAAACCCCACCTGTGCCTCTGAGAGGCATTTCTTATCCTGCCGACCCCCCTCAAACCCTCTCAATAAAGAACAATAAACCCCCCAAACTGGGAAACGTGGAGGGGGGTGGGGGTGGGGGAGAGAGGCAAACCAACAGAAAGCACTTTGAAAGAGGTCTTCTGTCCCTGTTCCAGCTGCTCAGGAGAAACGGGACGCCAGAAAGAGAGACACTGTCTTCAGGCCTGGCCAGGGAGTTAGTCCAAAGGCGACTGTGCAAGGCTAGGTCCCCTTCCCTTCTCCACCTCTTCCCTTCCCCATCTCTCCTCTCTCCTTCCTCTCCCCCTGCTGCAGGCATTTACAGAGGCTGCCCCCCTACCCCACCCCCCAGCCCCCGGAACTAGCAACCCAGTCTCTACCTACAATGGGGCCCAGGGTTCCCACTGCCCTCCAGAACTTTCCTTTTCAACTCCTGGTTCAGTCCCTTGGCAGGGCAGGGCAGGGCAGCCTAGGAAGCCTCTGAGGGTGTCTCTGCCAGGGCGGGAGGGGCAAGAATGAAGGGGTCTGAGCCCACTGGCGGGGCCTCCTTCCCGTCAAGGGTCTGTGCTCCGCCGCCACCACCCCAATCCACCCTGAGACCTGGCTCCCAACCTTAGCCCTGCAAAGGCAAACCACTCCCTGTGGGACGCTCAGTTCACTCACCTGTGCAGGAAAATAATTATAACATCAACAAACAACAATAATGAAATGACCCCCACTGCCCTCCAGGGCAGGCAAGATCTCTCCCCTGCCTCCCTCGGCTTTCCCACCCTTCCCCTCTCATCCCTGCTCCAGCCTCGGCAACAACATGCTCTCTCCTGACGCCAGACCATTGCGCCTGCTGTGCCCTCTACCTAGAATGCCTTCCTCGGCGACTACGGCCCAGGCCCGCAGCTGGAGGCAGAGCAGGGCCTTGCCAGGGTCTGGCCGTTTTGCAGGGGGGCCCCCATCAAGCCTGGCCAGGCCTCAGGGCTGCAGGAGCGCTTCCTGGGGGCAGAGCGGCCTTTTTTCTGCTAAGCCGCCCACCCCGGCCCATGGCCCACACACTGGGACTTCCTGTGGGCTCTTGTACAAGGATGGGAGGGAGGAGGAGAGACAAGGCAAGTGAATAAAGGGACTTCCTCATCATTTAGTGGGCCACTGCCTTCATAGTAAGTTTTTTTTTCTTTCTAATTTATTAGGATCTATTATTATACAAGTAACCCATGTTTAATATAGAATGCAAACACACACAAAAAGACCAAAAGGAAAAGAAAAAAATCACCCACATCCTCAGCACTGAGATATAAGGAGCACTGAGCTTATGGTATGGAGCCTTCTGGAGTTTTTTCTGCATACCTGTGTGTATGGTAGATGTGGCTTCACCTCCAGGAACCCCAGGTGCACAAGATATCACAGCACCTTATTTTTCTAGAATCAAAGGTAAAGCTTTTTCCAGACCCTGTCTCATCTAGAGCCTGGCACCCATGGGATTCACACTTCCTGCTTCCTCGGTGGTCCTGGAGAATCAATATCTATCTATATATCATATCTATCATCTATCTATCTATCATCTATCTATGTCTCTCTCTTTGCTCAAAACGGTCATCAAATTTTGCATTCTTAATCACTTCCTCCAAATCCAGTCTTCCCTTTCTGAGTAAATGGTTTCTCCAATTGCCCAGTGGTCCCAGCAAGAATAGGGGACTCGCCCTCCTCTCCTCCCTCTCTTTCCTCCTTCACAGCCAATCCATCACCAAATCCTGTCGTGTGCCCCCCAGATCACATCTCCCGCCTGCCCCTGCTCTTTGTCTGTACAGCCACACCCCGACCAGCCTCCACCCAGCAACCAGAGGGATGCCAGGCATGAGTAGATCAGTCCTGGACATTCCCCTGTTCAAGCCCCGTGAGTGGCTTCCCATTGCTCCAGCATGAACCTGACCCCTCCCGCGCCCGTGAGGTGTGGCCCCAGCCTCTTCTGCGGGCCACAACGCTCACCTCCCACTTGTTCCCGCCAGTCTAGCCATCGACCCTCCCTTCCACACCCCCTGCTTCCTCTGGTCTCAACCCCCCACACATGCTGTTCCCCCTGCCCGAAACACTCTTCCCCTCTCTTCCCTTTCCCCTGGTTAAAGTCTGCCCTTGTCCAAATCTCAGTGGCTGCTCCCCCAGCCCAGCAGCTCAGCACCCCCTGAACCGCCCAGCCTGCCCTCACCCCACTTTGTCATTTCATACCTGTCCTGTCATGACCGTGGGGGGCAATGATGTTGAGCACGGGGCCTGACATGGAGCAGCCCTGTGAAGTCCCAGGTGATTGGCGCTTACAGCTATAGTGCAGTCACCCTTCATGAAATGTCCCTTGGTTCCTCTCCACAGGACCTCCACATTCAACCATCAGTCAATCCGTGGACTTTTGCTCCAAGGTGCACACCGAATTGATGGTCCCCACTTCCACCACTCTCGCCGCATCAAAGCCTGAGTCAACAGGCTGTGTCCCCCTCCCCCGCACAGATAATTCTCCACAGAGATTAAAAGAGCAGACAGGCCCGTTGGAAATATGCAAAATCAGATTCTGCCAGTGACCTGGCTTAGAGCCCCCAACAGGCTTCCCACTGTGTGGGAGGACCATCCCACTGTCTTCAGGTGGCTTCCAGAGCCCTCCAGGGTCTCGGCTTGCCCTTCTCTGGTTCCTCCCACCCCCACTGTCACATGCTCTGCTTTGGTCACACTGGCCTTTGGCCCTTCTCAAACTGTGATAAATTTGTTCCCACGAAGGGCTTTGGCACGTGCCCCTCCCCCAGCCTTGCCTGCTTCTCTTCCCATTGCCCTAGGCCTCGGCTCAAATGCCACGCCCAGGGAGAGGCCTTCCTGGCTGGCTGTCACACTGCTTTATTGTCTTCACGGCAGTTGTCATTTCCAGATGCCTTTGATGTGTTCAGGTACCCACTGTCTGCTTGCCACGCCCTCAGGCTTTCCAGAGAGACCCTGCCTCATCGGCTCACGCCTGGACCCCGAGATCTTAACAGATTGCTGCATAGTAGGTGCTCAACACACATTTGTCAAAGAACTGAAAGGCCCTCCAAGTGCCTCTGCCTCTTGTACGACTGTTTGGAGTTGCAAAGTAGGCCCAGATGTGTTATTTTCCCTTGTTAATTACTGCAGAATAATTATAGTAAGAAGTGTAAGTACAGATTGCATTAATGAGGAAACACATAGAAGATTTCATGCACTGGCTTGCAGAACCCTTGAACTAGAGACGGCCCTCCCCGCAGGGGCTGGATTCTGGAGTGGGCATTTGGCCTCCTGAGTCAAAGACTGGAGTCCTGACCCACCCCTGCATTTCGCCCCTTCTCTGGAAAGTTACTCCCATTCCTGTTTCTGCTTTAATAGAGGCAGTGATGGGGCTGGTGGAGCCTGGGCCCTTATAGGGTTAAATCCTGCTTCTGTGTGTCCTTGAGGAGCTTGGGAACCGTGGGGGGCAATGATACTGAGCAGGTGGCTTAACTTCTCTAAGCCTCAGTTTCCCCGTCTGTAAGATGGGGACAGTGAGAGCTTCCTCCTGGGATTATTGTGGCCGCTAAAAGAGACAATGTGTGCAAGGTGCCCATGTGGGTTTCATCCACGTTGACTCCCTTCTCCCCGCCCTCAATGTGGCGGAGAAAAGACGTGCTCCCTGCTCTCCCACTCAACACCTCCTGTGACCTTTTTCGTCCGTAGAAATGGCGCAAGGCTGTCCGTTCATTGCTTCTCCCTCCTCTACGCTGAAAAAAACAGGTTGGTTTTGACAAGGTTGGTGACAAATGTCTTTAATATGGTTGCCGTGGACCCAGAGTTTAGAAGCGGGAGTGTGATTGGTGGGCGTGTCCCCTCTGCGTGAGTGAAATCCCGGACGTACGGCCAGTTGCACAGCCGTGGCAGGCTGTGTACCTGTGCACATCTCTGCTCATCCTGGGTACACGCCGCGCACACACCATACCAGTGCTGCCCCGCTAGGCGAAATGAGAGAGAGAGAGAGAGAGAGAGAGAGAGAGAGAGACAGACAGACAGACAGACAGACACACACCCCACCCCACCCCAGGAATGGAAACCACTGGGAGAACCGGCCTTACGAGGCCGAAACCACATGGGAAGGAGAAAGAGCCCAACATCAACGTCAAGAGGTGGGGGCATCTCCGCTCTTCAGTCATTGCAGCTGCTGAGGTGGATCTTGGGGCGTTTTGCGTCCCGATGACTCTGAGACGCCCTCTTGTGGGCATCAGCGGTAGGGACAGGTTTTCCAACTTGTTCTGCCTTGTGCCAGGTAGAGTCTGGGTTGGGTTTTCTTGATTTTTCTTTTTTGAAAGTACTCTTTAATTCAGAGCCAACCGAATATGCTACCCACAAATCACCACCTGCTGTTTTCCAAAGTGAGGTAATATAAAGATCCAATCTCATTATTGATCCTACCTTTTAAAAAGTGAGCCTGTATTTTTCTTTCAAAAATTCATTATGTAAAATTTTGGAAAAACCAAAAAGCACAAGAAGAAAGTAAAACTCAAGAGTAAGCTTTCTCACTATATCACAGCCAGCAAGAGGAAGGAATGAGGTCACGGTCCTCCTGGTTCCCTACATATTTATTTAGAAAGAATAGAAGTATTTCAGCAAAACATGTCAATCTGAGCTCAATTCCCAGCTTGTGAAAGAGGGTGGGCATCCGAGTTTGCGAGCTGCATCCGTTCACTCTGTAAATAAAGACTCTCTCTGAGTCCCTCTCCCCACGCCCCACTGTTTTTCTTCCATCTGAGACTCCAGTGCAGTTAGTTCAGTAAATAGAATGAGTTCTGGAGCATTGGGTTCATTTATGCAATCGACAGTGTTTATAGACCATTGATTTTGGGCCAGACGCTGGGCCGGCCCCTAGAGATTCAGAGAAGATTAAAACACGGTCCCTGCCCCTCGGAACTCATGGTCTAGGCCAGACACAGTTCGATCAGCAGGCGGTTGCAAAGCCCCCTGCTGAGGGTAGAACAGGGTGTGGTGGGAACCTGGAGGCGCATCCCAGCTTCACCACTCCTTCGCTGTGTGACTTTGGACGAGCCACATCCCTTTTCTGAACCTTAGTTCTCACATCTATAAAATGGGGATGATAACAGTATCTGCCTCATTAAGTTATGGTAGAGACGAAATGGAAACAAAGTGCCTGTGTCAAACACACAGCACACAGAGCAGTCCCTTCTGAAATGATGCGTCTCTCCACATTTGCTAAGTTCTTTCTTCAGGCTCTGGAGAGGAAACTTGCCTACAACCTTCTGTTAAAGTCTGAATGTCTGATGAACTTTTGGGAGGATCATGAAATTGTATATGTAGTCAATGCTATAAAGGGTCCTAGAACTCACCCAGCCAAGCTGTCTTATTTTAGAGAAGAGGCAACTAGGGCCCAGAGGAGGAAGAGGATTGACCTGAGGTCACACAGTAGACTTGGAGATGTCCTGCACTTGGTCCTTAAGTTCCCAGGCTCTGCAAGGAGGAGCCAGCGCTGAACCCCGGCTCCGACTCACGTGCTCGCTTGAGCAATTCTCCATGTCTCGGCACCCTCATCTGTAAAATGGACATATCAACAGCTCTCTTCTTGGAACTTATGGGATCATTATACTAACAGACTCCCAATCCAGTACTCAATCTGCTAGTTCTAGAATTTACATGGCTCAGAATTCTAGGAAAACAATTCTTCATTGTGCACATCTGGCGTCTGAGATTTATGGGTCAGGACTTGGCTCAAGTCCTTCCCAAATGCAAGGCCTCTTGGTGGAAGCCTTGGGTGAGAGGAAGCAAGCTCCTATTCCAGGCAGCCGGGGTAAATTATGATGAGAGAGAGTTAGGATCAAAGTGGTGCCACCTCTCCTTCCCATCTCCCCAGATGAACCTCGCTCAGCATCAATGAACATGGCTGGGTCATAATCTAAGAAAATCGGCTGCCTCTGGGTCTCTGATAGTCCATGGCCTCTCTCGGCATGTCCAGGATGAACTCTACTAGCGGAAGGTCAAAAACAAAATGCCAACAATCGCATCAAAACATCAGATTAAATAAAAATAAAAACAAGCAAACATCAGAATAAGTTAGCATCTGGTGAACTATTGCTAATGGTGCCACGCCTCTGCGGCTCCTCTTTTCTTTCCAAAAATAGCCATGTGCTCAGAAGCCTTTCAGGGGTCACTTGAATAGAAAAGAAATCCCTTGAGATTAGTTGCAAACTCCAGTTTCTCCATTTCTCTTCCCATATCACAATGAAAAATCACCAAGGCCACATGGAGATCTGTAATGATTTTCTGTTCACTTGTGTAAACAAAAGAACATACAATTTTCCTTTTCTTCCCAGTAGAGTGTTTTATTTTTTATTTTTCAAGTTCAGGGGAAATGTTAAGATCATTTAAGGGGGTCGTTGAAATGCCTTGAAATCAAAGATTCAATATTAAAGGAAAATTTAGAGAAGAAAGAAGCTGGCTAAAGGGGCTGTTATTTGTGGCTAAGTCAGTTGTTTTATTTCATTGTAAGGTTTTTGCTGTTTTCAAGAAGCAGGTGCAAGAGGGAAGGGAGAACTGGAAAATTCCAGAAAGGCAAGGATGCTGGGCTCTCCTGGACGGTCAGGAGAAGCCACGTCAGGTTGAGAACACCATCTATATTCTTAAATGCTTGGTGTGTAGACATTTCAAGAATAGTAATTGCTGACAACTGGGTGTCCCTGTGCAGTGTGGCAGGCCACGTCAGACCCTGGAGACGACATGTTTCTATCTGGCTCTGCAAGTGACCCTGGGCAAAACGTGTTACCCCAGTTTCCTTGAAACAAAGTGTGATGCCTGTTATTGCAATAGTGTTTGGGAAGCTCCTAGAACAGGGCCTGAGACACAATTTAGCTGTCCTTCTTTTCTTTACTGTTGTTAACATTCTCTGACAAATAGCATCTTATTTGCTCCTCCAAAACCATCTGAGGTCCTCAGAGCTGGAATCCTTGTCCCTCCCTTTCGTCTCCTAATGACGATTCGCTTCTTAGTGAAGAGCAAGGGTGTTTTGAAGGAACAGGGAGTCCTGGATGCGAGAGCCAGTTCCACTAAGTGGTGTCTTCAACCGATGACACCCTGCAGGTATTCTATCTCTGTGCACCTCAGCTTCCCTCTCTGTACTCCAGCATCTAGCCCACTGGCCTGGTCACTGCATGAGCAACGCCCCTGATTGTTGCAAGCTCTTAGCCGATTCTGGACACTGAACGTGGTCCCCATATTTCGGGGAACTGATGGGGGGCGACATAAGAGCACCCAAGGCATCCACAGAGGAGAGAGACACTGTAGGTCTAATCACGAACGCGGGCAGTGACCCCAGGCACTGAGATGTGGGCCGTAATTCCATAAAGTGGCCTTTGCCCGACATCCTCAGCCATCTTCCCATGTCCCCATTTGCCTCTTTTCCCACAGGACAGACGCAGCTACTCCTGTCAGTGGGGCTGGACGTGGGGAAAGGTCATGGAGTGAGCGACCAGTGTGGTCAGAGGGGTGACAACTCTGCAAGACCCCAGACAGGGTGACCCTGTGGAGAGAGCATGGGGGCTCCCAGCTCGCTTCATAGCAAGCATCAGAGTTCCTTACCGCTGCCTCCCAAATCTTAGACTCTCAAAAGCCACATTTGGGGAAGGAAGGGAGAGAGGGAGGGAGGGAGGAAACCTGGGATCAAGAGGGAAGGGTGTTTAGGATCCAGGTGTGGCGAGTCAGGAGACCGTGGCTCCAGCACCAGCCCTGCCTGGGTGACCTTGAACACGGCCTCAGCGTCTACGTCTGTGTGTTCTCATCCTCTCCCTCCATCTCAGGAGCACCAAGAGGCAGGACAGGCCCTGGCCTTGTGTTCTGGGTGTTTCCCTCACGCTCCAGCGAGCTAAATTCAACTCACTTGCAAACAAAGATTCCTCAGACCCCCACCCTCTGCCCAGCTGCGAGCTAAACATAGGAGGATGGACAGAACAGGACACAGTCGCTCTCGCAGAGGACCCACCGTCTGCACGTACGTCGGTGTGGACAGGGGTGAGGTCCTCAGTGGAGCCCACAGGGCTGTGGCAGCCCGGGGGAGTGGCCCAAACCTGGCCCGTTGGGGAGCCAGGATGGTCTCCCAGAGTAAATCTTGCCTACTCCGTTCTTTGAGGGATTCATGGGAAAGAAGCGCCATAGGCAAAGGCGCGCATCCAGGGAGCAGCCCAGTGCCTCCCAGGGCTGCCTGTGTTCTCGGGGGCTGAAACACGCGTGGGGGGAGTGTGCAGACCGTCGTGATTCCTGCCAACAGCCTTTAAAGAGAGATCTCTATCTACAGCTAAATCCCAGGACAGAACTCTGATTGGCCCGTTTCGGTTCCCCCGCCCATCGCTAGGCCAGGGGAAGAAGGCTGCAGTTTTCAAACTCGGCTGCATTGTAGAACCACTGGGTCATTCCTAAGAGCCCCACTGCTCAAGCCATACCCCAGACCAGTTAAACCCTAATGCCTGGGGACGCCCTACCTCCCTGAACCACTTCAAATGAGGAAGGGGCTGTTCCCCAAAAAGGGAAGGGATTGGGGAGCTGCTGTGATCAGGGAAGGGAGGCTGGGTGGACCGATTCCACTGCACCAGGAGGCGGGCAGTGGGGGCAGCTCTGATGGCCTGGTTGAGACAACCGCGCAAACAGAGCCGGGGAGACCAACAGGATTGGCGGTTCCTGGATGGAGACAGCACAGGCCCAGGTTTCCCATCCTGCCGGGAGGGGGCCGGGCCCTCTCACCTGCCCTGGGGGCGGCTGGGGTGTCATGTGGAGTGGGCCCCGGAGGAGTAGGTAGCAACTACAGGTTCAGAGTGGGCCCCACCCCTGGCCTCAGTCTCCCCGCCATAAATTAGGCTTTTCTGGCACCAACAGCCTATGACCCGTTCTCGGTCTAGCGGGGCCCAGCCGCATCTGGGTTGGATCAGCACCCAGTCTCTGAAAGGGCTTCTACCCCGACAGCGGCCCAGCTGAAGTGTTCAGCGAATGAAAAGGGGCAGTGGGAAAGAAAACAGAAAAAGAGAGAGAGAGAGAGAGAGTGAAATAACCAAGTACATGCTTTGGGAGAAAATTTAAAATTTGGTGTAATGAGAAGACAATATACAGGGTGGGGCAAAAGTAGATTTATATTTCGTATGGAAAATAGTACAATAATTAATAAATGACAATGCCAGAATAAACACTGTGTTTCACATAGCCGCCACTGTAAACCTACTTTTGCCCCACCCTGTATATTCCAGTCATTAACAAAATAGCAACAATACGTCAGAACACACAGGTTTCCTTATATAGAGTGAAAAACAGATGAAATTAGTAAACTGCCAGGCCTAAGCGGCGCTGTGCAGAGGGTCTTGTTGAAACCCCACAGGCTTTCGTCAGCCGTGAGACCCTGCAGCGTCCCAGGCCCGGCGTGTGGGGCAGTCCTGGGCAGCCTGTCCTGCTCGCCCGGATCCTTTTGCTGATGGGGAGCAGCGGAGGGGGCTGCCGCCATTTGCAGATGGCTGAGCTGACACTATTTGTTATTTAAATGAACCATCAGGCCTCTCGCTGGAATCCACCTGAAGCGGCATCTCCTGCATGTCGTAATTAGCCAGGGGGAAACTGGGCCGAGAAGCCAGTGTTGTTGGCACACTCGCCTTGTTTCTATCTAACAGGACCTAACAGGGTCATCCTGGGTGGAAATCAACAGACACAAATGGCTGCTTCCAGGGAACTTGCGGAGGAAACAATTGCCATGGAGATGGGTTTGTGTATGTGAAAAGGCGCGAGTTGCCACAAAGGATCCCCCCTCCCAGCCTCTCTGCAGCGTAAACAGTAATCAGAGCTTTCAGCCCAGCCCCTCAGGCTCTATTTTTGCATCTTAATAATTCTTGGCATTCGGATGGCATTGCAGAACCCCGGGGCCCACGCTGGTGCCCATCACAGGGTCTCTCTCTGTGGATGGTGAGCCGTGGATTTTGGACTCACTCTGGAAAGCCACAGACTGACTGGCATCACCCGCGGGGACCTCATGCATCCAAGAACCACCTTTGCATTCCTTTGAGAGACATCATTCTTTCCGAGAATGACTGCTGTCTCCCCAGAATGATACAGGATATGACCTCCTCTCCAAAGAGGCAAACTCATTCGTTCCCTCATTATCTGTTCATTTACTGACGCATCGGTTCAACACCTACTTACAAGAACTGTCAGCAAGGCAGGGAGGTGTCTGTGCGGGATCCAGCAAGAAGCCAGGCAGGCTTGTGCTTCCGTGGGACACTGACAATTCCGGGGGAGACTTAGAATGAACAAGAAATTACGACTGAGATGGGTGTTGTGAAAGGTGAACACATGGATGGGACAAGTACATAGCTGGAGGGGTGTGCTTGGGGCGTCCAGGCCCCCCAAGGGAAAGTGACTTGCAAGCCAAGCTGTCCATGATGAGAAAGAGGGGATGGAGGAGCTTTCAGGGACCAATGAACAGCACGTCTAAAGGCCCGGTGGCTGGCGCACTAGAGGAGCTGCTCCCTCAGCTGAACCATAGACTCAAGAGGCAAAGAGGTAGTTGAAGTCAATAGGGGCCAGTGCGTGGAGAGCCATGTGCGCAGGAGCTCTCAAGCTTCTTCGTGAGGACAACAGGGGACCGTGAAAGCATGTTAGGAGAACAGACGCCATCAGACTTGCTTTTCTGGACTTCTCTTTCGTTCCAGGATAGTGGATGAATTCATAGCAGGGAGCAGATGCAGGGGGGCCCCAGCGTTGAGGCTGATTCTTTTTGGAGACTGAATTGTTATTTCAAGCTACTCAGCTACTTTCGAGTAGAATAAAGGAGCTGGATCACAAAATGTCAGTTGGAAAAATGGAGAAGCATTACGCAGATTAAGGAATTCTCTGGTGATATATGGCTTGGACCAAAAGGCAACGGGTAAGTCAGGAGGACAGCAGATGTAGCAAACCCCCAAATCTCAATGGCAAACACTATAGAAGTTTAGTTTTGCTCACGCAACCATCCAACATGGGTATTTCTGGTTATAAAGCTCTCTTGGGTGGCTGGCCTTCCTCCAAGTGGTGACTCGGGGACCCATGCTCCCTCTAACTTGTGGCTCCGTGGGATCCTCCACGCCCAGCCCGCAGATGATGTAAGAACATGGAGAATCACGTGAAGTGCTGTTCATGGATCAGACCTACCAGCTGAGTATTTCCCGTCTATCCACTTTCCACTGGCTGGAGCCCTATGGCTCGGCAGCACCAAAGAGCATGGGGGAAAAACAGGCCAACCGTGGGAGCGCAGTAGGAAAGGGAAATGGTTTTGGGGGAAACCAGTCTGTTTTTGCCACTGAGAAACTGCCACTGGGAAACTGAGACCCAGAGAAGAAAACTCATTTGCCTGCGCTCACTCATCACACTGGCACCAGAAGAGAGACTAGAATGCTAAAACCTTGATGCTAAGCTCACACCGCCCCCTGTCCCCACAACACCCCCTCCACACTCCACACTTATCAATGCGTGGTGGGGTCACACTGCTTTGAAGTGTAAGGAAATAGAAAATCAATGCAGCCAGCATCTATCAGGGCCTGCTGTTGGCATTTGGTAAAAAGATGACAAATAAGTGATTTTCCATCTTCAGGGGGCTCGCCGTTTCCCCAGCAGAGCAAAGCAGGCGCCAGTGCACTCGGAGGCAAAAAGGAATGGCGCCCGGCGCCCGGCCCATCGCAGGAGAAAGGCGTGAGCCCGGTGTCGGAGGACGTACAAGACTCGGCTTTTGTTTCGCTTTCGTTGTCCTCCCCTTTTCTCAGAATCAGGTGGAGAGAACAAAGGTGCCCATCCGCTTGCTCCCGCCACTCACACCGCCGCCCTGCGCAGGACTCTTGGCTGAGGCTGGCTTTTGGTTTTTCAAATTTTTCTCCTTCATCCCTGATTCTTACAGCCACTCCCCTCCCCCCACAGACACCCTTACTAATGCAGTTGATACCTGTTCTTAAATATGCATGAATCCTGACAGAACATGTCGTGGGGTTTGTGTTTGGATATGCTTTTCATTAACATGATTAATCCATGCTGGAGGTCTCCGTCTGGGGGGGTGTGTGTGTGTGTGTGTGTTTTTATTCCCTCCTCAGCACCGGTGCGTTCAGTGGTGTGTAATAGTTGCCTCTAACTGTGCACAATATTGCATGGTGGGAATCTAGCCTATCTTCCTCATGCGTTTCCCCAGTGAAGGACACGTATGTGGCCTCCAAACTCCTGACCCTGGCTCTCCAAACTCTGCTGCTGTGGCAGCTTCATGGGATTCCGCCTGTCCTGTGAGATGTCCCTGAGATAGACGCCCAGGAGGGGTCTTGCTGGGCCATGGACAAGCCTTTAACTTTATACCCACAATGGTGGGCAGGATACTATAGTCCAGCAAAGTCTGTGAAAGCCAGCAACAGACGCCCCTCCCGGCAGATGCTGCCCCGCAAACCCCTGGCCAGGCTGCCAGGTAGGGGTTTGTGTGACTCAAAGGGGGTTCCCCTCCCCCTAAGCACAGTCAGCTCTAAAATGGGGACAGGCCTGACATGGGGGCAGCGACTGCCTTTCAGCCCACCTGACCCCTCAGCCAATGGCCACTGCCCCACCCTCCTCACATTCCTGAAAACGGGGCCCAACCGCAGGGAGCAAGCAACGGGTCCCTTGTCCCTGCATCCTTGGGGTGGCCCACCTCTCGAAGGGTGGCCGTCCTGAGGTTTAGATGGAGGCTCCCGTGTGTGGTTGTATTTGCGTCCCTTGGGTTTTAGGGCATCTGGGCATCTGTATCTTCAGGGCTTCATCGGCCATTTGATCTTCCCCCTCATCATATCCTGTGACCCTCTGTAATGAATGGTTTTTTAAATATTTTATTTACTTACTTCTAGAGAGAAGAGAAGGGAGGGCAAAAGAGAGGGAAAGAAACATCAATGTGCAAGAGAGACATCATTTGGTTGCCTCTTGTATACACCCCAACTGGAATGAACCCGCAACCCATGCATGTGCTCTGATTAGGAATCGAACTGGCGACCTTTCATTTTACCAAATGTCAACTGAGCCACTCCAGTCAGGGCTGTTTTGAATTTACTGGGTTGTTTTTTTTTTTAATCCCCTATTGATTGTAAGTAGCCCTTTGTTTATTATAAATACTAATCTTTTCCTGTTTTAGAAATAATGTCTTCCCCTGGCCTGGCACCCGTTTACCCGCTCCGCCTGTGCTCTCTTCGGCCGAACAGAAATCGTCAATTTTAATCTAGTCGGATCTCACCATGCCTTGCCTGATTTTTGTGCCTTTTTGGTCTTAGTCAGGAAGTCTTCTACCCCAGGTCAGAAACCCATTATCCCCAATTTTCTTCCACGCCCTTCATAGTTTTAAATTTACGTCTTTAATCTACCTGGAGTCCAGCTTTTGGGTGGGGTGAGGCAGACTTAGCTTTATTCTCTCTCTAGCAGGCCAGCTGTCCACAGACTAGGGGTCTATCCTTTCCCCATTGTCTCCTCTGCACCATAAACTGTTACCAGATCGGTGCCGCTGTCCATCAACTTCTCCATACCCTGTACTGTGCCGCTTTATCACTCTGGCTCTGCAGTTTGTCTAACAGCTGATACAACAGGTCCAGGCTTTCACATAAATGAAAACGGGGAAGGGCAACCCCGGAAGAGCATACAAGTCAAAATCTGGAACCTTCTGCCCCCACTCCTCACTTCACCTTCACCCTCTCCCGCCTCCCCTTCTGATTTCAACTGAAACGTCACCTCCTTAGAGAAGTGGCCCTGCCCCCGCCACCCCCCCACCCCGCTGGCCGTTGTAAGACGCTCCCATCATTCCCTGTCATAGTACCGTACTCATTTCCATATATAACACACACAATTTGTAATTAAAATGAGCTTGCTTATTTATAGTCTGTTTCCCTCACCAGTCAGCAAACTCTTCAAGGACAGAAACTTGGTCCGTCTTAAGTGGCACTCAGCGCAATGCCAGGCCCACAACTAAAGTCGGCTTTATTGAGAGCTTTGCCTATTTTCTGAGTACGGCACAGGTAGTGGTTTATCTACCACCATCCCCCCACCCCCATACCGACTGTCTGCAATAGGCACTATTACCATCTACATTTTATAGGTAGGGAAACTGGGGCACTGAGAGGTTCAACGGCTTACCTCAGACCACACAGGTGCAGAGTAGGTGAGTCTGGCTTTGAACTCAATCCGGCTCTAGAGTTCATGTGCATATCCACTGGCCAGAGCAACTCTCCACACACCACAGAGTTCAGTGAACAAGTGGAAGAATGAACAAATGCAGGGGAGAGAGGGAAGTGTGGCCTGGTGATCACAACAGCATCAATGAACACACTCTGGCACAGCTTCTTTTGCCAAGTTATTATGCTCCTAATGAGAGTTATTTTTCCCCTAACATGATGATTTTCATAAATTATGGAAAATTCTTTGGCCATTACTTTTTATGTTATGGCCTGGGGTGGAGCACAGGGGGGTGATGAATGACTTTTTAAATTCCTTCACATTGAATTCTCTAAGACAAGACCGCATGTCGAATCTATAATTAATTATTATTCACACTTAATATAGTTAGATAATGTGAACACATACTTTCCATTAATTTATGTGGCTGATTCCTCATCATTTTCCCATAGGTATAGTTCACTGATTTCTCAAGTTATTAAAAATTAAAATTCATATTAGGGAGTTAGAGGAGCCTGGTGTCCCTTTACCTATTTTTAGTCTAATGTCACAAGCTGGGGGGTGGGGTTCATTGCAACTGCTCTCTTTGGACAATTCTAAACTAAAATGAGTAAATGCATTTATTCTTTGACTTGTTAATTTCTTAAATGTTGATTCATGACCACTTTAATTGTCCTGCTTTGCCGGGGGCGGGGGGTGGGGTGGGGTCTCTGTCCCCAATGGGCTTACCACCTCCTGGGGAAAATGAACAAGCAACCAGCTAGTGAGAACTATCAAAGGGGCTGGGAACAGAGGGTGCCTGGACTTGCCTAGGGTAGGGAGCAGGAGTAGGTGATGTCTAAGCTGGCCCGTGAAAGACCAGAGGAGTTAGACAGATGGAGAAGGTAGAGAAAGGCATTCCAGGGCACAGAAGGGGCACGTGAAGATCTTGGGAGGCAAGAAAAGGCAGAATAGCCTCTGGAGGAGCAAACAGTCTGCTGGGGCGGAGGGAGGGATGCAAACAAGGGGGGATGCAAGAAGTTCTGGAGGGAGGCGGGGGCGGGCCATCATAAGCAGAGTACCAAAGAAAAAGGGAGACCAGTATTTCCCAAATTCAATATGGGATTCTGAACATAAGCATTATCACAGGAACTTAAAGCTCAGAGAAACCAGCTAACGCATTTTGAAGGTAAGGACACTGAGAGCCGCCAGCTTTAAAAACAAAAAATTTTCAGATCAACTAAATTCACCCTTGCCCAGATATCTGGGGTTAAAAGTGCCCATTTGGCAGGGGCGTTTACATCCCAAGCCCTGAGCCCAACTCTTAGAGCTGACTTGCAAGCAGGTGTGACATTGTGGAAAGCAGTCCAGGACCCTTCCGACTGCCCACACCACCCGGAAGCTCTGCAGGTAGAACTTTTCAGACCAGAGAATCACAGGTGCTGCACTGGTTACAATACAACCAGAGCCACCCCTGATTTGCATATTCTGCATAACTTTGCATAAAGCATTGACAAGTCTCAGCGCCTGTAAAGTAAAACTAATTAGAGCATCATCTTGCCTTGGTATCCAGACTTCACATCTAATTGACAGGGAGGGGGCATCTTTGTCCTACAAACCGCTTGCTCAAGCACAGCTGCAGGGCTGGGTTGAGTTACCAGGTGAGAAGCTGGGTTTTAATCCCAACTCTGCTAGTTACTAGTCATGTAACCTTGGGCAAATTGTCTCACCCTCTGAAACTCAATAAATAATAAGGGGCCACCAATCCTAGGTATACAAAGGAGTGGGTAGTGTCATATGCATTAATGTGCCACAATGTCCAACGCATATTCAACACTTGGCAAATATTTAGGCACATGGACCTGATGCAGGTGCAGTAAAACTTCCTGCTAAAATTCATTGCCAATTTTTTTTGTCCCTTTTTAACCAATTCTTTATCTATTTCTCCTAGAATAGGGAAACATATCCCTAAAACAAAAGGGAATTCCCAGGCTCCCAGAAAATAATCTTATAAGAGGAGGTAGCAGTATCAGAAACTTTGTACGGAATATAAAACCCAATGCCATGAGAAAACTGAAGCCCAGAAGGGGGAAATAAAAATCAGGGGCTGGGACCCAGGTTTCCTGACCTCCTGCTGGCGTTCCCACAACAGCCCTGCGTGCACTTGGCTTTAGGACCTTCTTCCCCTCTTTCCACGGTCCTCGGGATTCCAGCCCTGCACGGACAAAGCTAGATGGAGTTTCCGAAGATCAATGCTGCTTCCGATACTCTCCCTGCGGCAAGCTCACGACATATTTTCTCACAAGTAATAATTAGCGACAGAAATATCTGACCTACTTACAACTCCACAAATACACACATCGGCGGCTTCCACATCAGCACCGAGGCCGGCAGAGGAGCCTGTTTGGGAATAGCTTTTTTTAACCTGGTTAAATGACAGTTCCGCAGCGGGCAGTTTGGGATGCTCGTTTCTGCCCACCTTCGCTGGCGAGGCTGGCACTGCTGCCGACAGCCTACCTCCTCCTGCCCCCCAGGTGGCGTTCAGACCCTAATGCCATTGGGTATATTTGCATTCTGTTTCCAAGAGGAGAATTGAGTTTCTGTCTTTGGAAAGATAGATTATGCATAGATCTTTCCAGATTTCTAATGCAATTTAGGCAAGCTGGGTTTTGTTGTGTTTTTTTTTTTTAATGCTAGCTAAATAAGGATAGTTTAATAAATGTCCAGTTATATGATGTGAGTTCTGCCCTTGCATTTTCTAAATACAGGTATTGGAGTTTCAGTCCGAGCCTTCCACTCATCGCTACTGTGCACCCTCACCTCAACCAAAAGAAGAATCTCCTCTTCCTTTGCCCACAAATGCTTTCCTAGATTCTAAAATGTTCTTAACAAAATTGAACTAGACAGATGTGTGGTCCAGGGACAGGCCATAGGATACACTGGCCTTGGTCAAAAGGCCAGGGCATTCAGGGCCTGGCCAGGTGGCTCAGTTGGTTGGAGCATCATCCTGTACACCAAAAGGTTGCGGGCTCAATTCCCCATCAGGGCACATACCAAGGTTGCGTGTTCGATCCCCACTCAGGGCACATATAAGAAGGCAACCAATTGATGTTTCTTTCTCTTCTCTGTCTCCCTTCCTCTCTCTCTCTCAAATCAACAAACATATCCTCAGGTAAGGATTTAAAAAACAAAAACAGCCAAACAGCAGGGCATTCTGGAGTTGCCTGACTGGAGGCTGTGGGCCCTTCTGACCACCCTTCCCGGAAGCCCAGCACCAACTGTTGGGGTTGGGTCTCAGGGTGACGTTGGTATAATACTGCCTCCTACTGGCAGCACAGCTCCGGTTCATGACAGCAGTTTTGGCAGCATTGACTGAGTGCCTGCTGCTGGGCCCTGGAGACAGTACTGTGCAAGGAAGGATGTGGAGTGTCTGAAATAAAACCGGACCCAGGAGCTGTGTAGGGAATGAGTGGAGGAAAGAATACAGCACAGGGAGGGGTGGGGGACCTCATCTGGTCAGGGTTCCTGCAGGAGGCGCACCTGAGCCCCATCTTATGAGCCTTCTCCGAGTAGATGGGGGTGGGCAGGAGAAGGCCCCTGGCGCCCCAGGGAGCGGCTTGTGTAAAGGCGCAGAGGTCTGTGGGGAGAGCAGAGCATTCAGGAAGCCATGTCAAGTTCAAGGGCAGTGCGGGAAACTCAGGCTGGAGAGGGGGGTGTGGTGAGATTGGAGAGGACTGGGCAAAGCACATCAAGGGATTCAGACTCTAGCGTGAGAGTAATGGAGGGCTGATAAGTTGCTTTAAGACGGGAGTCACACCACTCAACTGGCATTTTTTTAAAGACCACTTTAAGGGTTCTCCGTGTAGAGGACCAACTGGATGGGCAAAAGCAGAAAGGTGCTTCATGGCTTGTCCCCCCTCTGCTCTTGACTCTGGGCCTGTGCCAAGCAGGAAGTTGCACAGAAGTTGAGGAGAGGAGACCATTGACAATGGTGCAGGCTTCTGAGAGGACAAGTCCTGTGGGGGGTGATGGAGGGACACACAAGAAAGCGCCTACGGCAGTGCCCTCCGGTGGGACAATTCTGCCATCCAACATCACCCACAAGGACAGAGAGGCAGACAGCTGAAGTAAAAGTCACAAGGAAACTACAAAAAACTTGCCAGGAGCAGGAAATTGGACTGATATCTGCAAATGTCAGCCAGCTCTCCTGCTGAAGGACTGGAGGATTAGATCACCGACCCAATAAACAGACAGAGGAGATTGTCTCCTGGCCTCAGCTGAGGATGAAGAAGGCAGAAAAAGCCAACATGGAAGCTGTGACAAAACCATCTGTGGTACAAGAGAAATGGGGCAGTGAGTGAACCTCCAAACCAACCCAGCGCAGGTCATTTTGGCCATCGCTGTACAGCCCACGAAGGCATGGAGCCTACGAAATGCAACGAGCTGAGGTGCAGGAGGAAGGGGGTGAGATGAAGAAGGGGAAGAAAACCAGAGCGCACAGCGGGACCCAAGCCACACTCGGTGGCAGTAAACTGAAGAACTGATGCTGCAGGTCATTGAATTGGTGGTCTGGAGGAAGAATGGAGAAGAAACACGCAAATGAATAAAAATTACAATGTTGATAGGATTGTTTCAGAAAAATGGGGAAGAGACAACCAAGGGATGTAAAAATGGTGTTCAGGAACAAGATCCCCAAACGAATGCTAACAAACTCTATAATTAAAGACGCAACACGAGGAAGCTCTTCAGAGCAGTAGAAAGAACTGTGTGTACAGATCAAAAGGACCCTGGACAGTCTAGGCAAGGGCATGGCAAAATTTTCAAAGTAGAGGGGAAAAAAAGAAGTCCTTAAAAGTATCCAGGAAGAAAAAGCAGCTACATGCAGGAGGCAGGGGGTAGAGGGACAGAGATCAAACAGAATTGTCTCTGCAATTCTAAATGCCCAATGATAGGAGCTGACATTGGCTATAGACCGTATTGTGCTTCTTATTTTTTTTTCCACTTGGTTTTGCTCTTAAGATCTATTCCAAGATGCTGGCAGGACATCTGCTTCGTTGCTGCTGTTTCCAAAGTGGTGCGAATTTCTCCTCCACGTGGTACCATCCCACTTGCTATTTTGCTCATCCAATGGAAGGGGGTAGGGGTGGGGGTGGGGTGTGTGTGTGTGTGTGTGTTTTAAAGTTTTTATTTACTTTTTAGAGAGAGGGGAAGAGAGGGAGAAAGAGAAGGAAAGAAACCTCTGTGTGTGAGAGAAACATCGACCGGTTGCCTCTTGCACATCTAGCTGGGGACTGGGCCTGCAACACAGGCATGTGGCCTGACCGGGAATTGAACCAGGGACCTTTCAGTTCACAGGCCAGTTCTCAGTCAACTGAGCTACACTAGCCAGGGTCAGGAGTGTTGTTTTAATGTGCCCTTCTTGGGAGCAACCGAGTTTCTCCACTGGGGAACGGCCTGGTCATCTCTTTCACTGGTTAAAGGATTTCAGCGTCCCCAGTCCTGTCAATGCAGCCAACTCTTAGTGTGGCTGGGAGGCAGGCCCATAGCCCGCGTCTGCCACTTCCATTACGCCCAGCTCCTGTGGACGGGCCGGCACTCAGCAGGAGTCACCAACTTGGAGTCTCACGGCAGCCAGGTAACAGAGACGACAAAGGAGACCCGTGTAAGACAAAGCACCAGGGTGAGGTGGACCCTTGGCTCAAAAATGACAATCGCACAGTAGCTCCGAAGTATGTTTCCCAAAATCAGGGCGATTCAGTCGTAAGTTACATCAGGTGTAGACACCAAGAGGAGTCCCCGCGATATCCTGGGCATGTGTGTACCTGTAGGTAAGGAGATCATGGGCACTTTCTGGGCGTCCTTGTACTTTCAAAATTGTCTACATTTAACAAACATACCTCACTTGTGTAATTTTTTAAGAATTAAAAAAATTAGAAGACTTGGTGCAGGGTACACAGCAAAGGGTCCTGTTTTCTTGCCCACTTGTTTTAGAGGAATTCGCATGCTGAGTCACTTCCTCAAAATGGGCATTCTTGGCCATGCCACCTAAAACCATGTCCTGTCCCTCACTGTCCCCTCACCCTGCTCTATCTTTCTTCACGTCCTCGCCACCCCCTGGATGATTTTCCATGTCCCCATGGCCCTGTTCACTCTCTGTCTCCCCTGCCGTAACACAAGCCGCGGGAGGCCAGGGCTTCTCTCTGGGTCGTTCATGGCTCTGTCTGTGTGCAAGTCACAGTGTTAACATTCATTCCTGGTCAGACATCAGAGAAGAAGCCCTCCTCCTGGCCAGACTTTTAAAAAGCCTAAATGCTCCTCTTTCAAAAGCAGTGAGAGAAAGAGCTAGAACTCTGAAAGGCATGAGTTGAAAGGGGTTTTCCACAAAGTTCCCTCTATTATCTACTCAAAATAATATCAAATAGTTGTCAAATACTGTCAGCATTAGCTTTTCAGCCCTCTGCTAGTGGGAGTTCTCTCACTGCTCTAAAAGCTTCAGCTGAGAGTTCTGGCTGGTGTGGCTCAGTTGGTTGGAGCATCATCCCATACACCAAGAGGTCACTGCCTCGATTCCAGGTCTGTGCGCATATGAGAAGGCAACCAGTTGGTGTTTCTCTCTCTCTCTCTCTCTCTTTCTTCCTCTCTCTCTAAAAGCAATGAAAAACTGTCCTCAGTGAGAATAAAAACCCCTGTTACAGATTAGCTGGCTCAGACAGTGGGGTTCAGCCCTGGTCTGGGTCCTGGACTTGTTTCCTTGGGAGTAAGGGCACCCGCCTCCCCTTATAGGGAGATGATGGACATAGACCACAGCCAATCAAAACTTTCACCTTCTGGGGGCATTTAGAGATGAGGACTTCCTCCAGTTTGTAATTAAAAAAAAATACAGTAAGCAAGTAATAACTTAGACAAAATAAAAAGAGTGTCAAAAACTCTCATGCTTTTGTTCTCTTTATTTGTTCAAACCTTGGTCAGTCATCCCTTGGGATGGGTGGGGCCCACAGCTCTCCTGCTGACAGTTTGTTAACCAATCTCTTCCTCCTTCTGCTCCCCTCTCCCCCACCGTCTCCTTTTCTCTCTGGCTTCCTTCTCCCTCTGTCCTCCACTCATTGAACAGCTGTCTGTGCCAGAGGCCATGTGGGGTCCCCAGATACTGAGCTGAGCCCCAAGAGGCTCACAGAGGAGTGAGGGACAGGGAGTGCTGGGTGCTCTGAGCAGGGGAAACAGCCTTGGGAAGGCCTGGAGCGGGAGGGATAGACAGGATTAGGGCAGTGGTCAACCGGTGTGCTGCAAGAATCTTTAAAACAAAACGTTCAATACCTGACTCCTTAGGGGATAAAGGGATAAACCCCTTTATCCTCAGATTGTCAAATGAAAAAGTGACAACAGCCAACACAACAATAGCCATCTGGTATGAATTAATCAAAATTATACCTACTTTTTGATCAAAGTTTATATTTGGCAAAAATATAACACATTTTTTTTCGGGGTGCCGCAAAGTTTTAGCAATTAGTTTATGTGTGCCATTAGATGAAAAGTTGAAAATCACGGGATTAGCGGGCAGAAGGGAGAGGTGGGCCATCACCCTGCTCCAGGCCCCATTCATCACCCGCAGCAGTTGGCAAAACCAAAATAGTTCTCCGGGGAGGGCAAAGCCCTGGGGTAGCTACGAATTTCCCAGGAGTTTTGTGGGCCTGGCGGCTTCACTAGGGACCGAAACCAGGGAAAGACCCCAGCCTCTTATGTGTTGCCATCTGGGAAGCAGCCACAAGGTGGCAGCAGAGGATCGGAGGGGGTCTCCCACTCAGGCCCTCAGTCCGCAGGTACCCAAGGAGCCCGAGCAATCTGTGGCCACACCTGTGCCAGGCCCGGGGGCAATGCAGTCCCCGCCCTGACAGGAGGAGGGGGTCAGAATCAGGGTGTCAGGTGTGCCTGTATGTGCATGTGTGTGTGCATGTACATATATACATACAAATGCCCGTGGTGTGTACCTTGTGTGTATACATGCATGTGTATGGACAAGGGTGTATGTATTATACACATACATGTACATCTATGTACATGTGCATTGGTGTGTGCACATGAATTCATATGTATGTGTAGCTGTGTGTATGTCTGTGTGTGCATATGTACATATGTTTTAGCAAAGAATCCTGCTAAGTCAGGCTAGCAAGTATCCCCGTACCCTTGATATCGAAGTCCTTGACCTGTTAGGCCTGTTTGCAAGCACCTCCCTACCCTTGATGCCCCTTCTTAGTAATTTCCCATCCACTGACCCCTCACCCTTCTTGTCTATAAACCCCCAGCCACCTTCACTGCATTCAGAATGGAGCGCAGCCTCTGTCTCCCACTGTAGTAGTCGGAATACAGTCTTTACCATACCACAAGTGTCAGAATAATTTTTCTTTAACAAAGCAAGAGCAAACAGCAGAGTGAGTGAGAGGGACATTGGAGGAATCCAAGTCAGCAAGGTTGGCGGGGGGGGGGGGGGGCGGGGGGGGTCAGGTCATGTGATTCCCAAACTCATCTTTGTCGGCAGCCTCTGTGAGTCTTCCATCTCTGTCCCCTGGCGACCCCTGCCCCTTTCGCCCAGACACCTGCAACGGCCCCCACCTCGTCTCCCTTGTTCAGGCCTCACTGTCCTGCAGCCCAGCCCCCCTCTGCGGCCAGAGGCTCCTCCAAGCCCACACCCGACCACATCGGATCCCTCAAGGGCCTCCAGGCCACAGGCAGTCCCACTCCTTGGCCTGGCAGACAATCCCTGAAGCTCGGAGCGTGCGGGCAGCTCCACTCTTCCTTCCCCTGAGCCTCAGCTCATCCCATCCCCTCTGCTTCTGCCCTCCCACGGAATTACACATCCGAGTCCTATTCAACTGCCCATGCCCTGCCCACCCCTCAGCCCCTCCGGGAGGCCTTCCCTGGCTCCGCGCGCCCTGAGCACCTCGCCTCGCAGCCCAGCAGGGTTGGTTCTGCTCCCTGGCCAACCCGCCTGCTCCCGAGGGCAGGGGCCACCCGCAGCACCCCCTCCTCCCCACTGCCTCCAAGCCATGGGAATCGGATGGTTTGGAGACAGGGGACTGGCCAAGATGGACTCTCCTGATCCTTCTCAGCTGGGGCGGGAGGAGAGGGTGGCCCTGGATTTGCGACCACCATCACTGCAGCCGTGGATGTCACAACACCTCGAGTTTGTGTGGTGCAGCGTTAGGATTTTCTGGAGCCAAATCTCCTGTGTTCAAGTCCTGCTTCCACCACTTAGCAGCTGAGTGACCTTGGGCAAGTTCCTAGCCTCCACGGGCTTTGTTTCCCCACCTGCTAAGTGGAATAACAATAAGGTTTGTTGTGAGGATAAAATACATGTGTGAAGAAAGCAAAGTCCAGCACCTGGCACCAACTTAGTGCTTACATTGTTATTAGCTCTGATCTTTACAAATGGGTTCAAATTTAGTGGCATCTCTGTGACCTTGGACAAGTCAGTTAACATCTGGGCCACCAACGTGCTGGCCACATACATATACATATGTACATACACACACAGAAATACACACACACATTTGTGTGTTCATTTGTTTACTACCTTCCTCCCCCATTGCTGACCTGCATGTAAGCTCAGTGAGGGCAGAAAGTTCACCAGTGGAACACCAGCTCCTAGCAAGGTGCCTGGCAGATAACAGGTGTTCAATAAACATTTTCCAAATAAATAAACAGAGGTGGGATTTCTTCATTCATAAACTGAGCAGTAATAACCCCTACCTCACAGGCTGCTGTTAGGAATGAAGGAGACCTCACACCCAGATTCTTGCATGGAGTGAGAGGGTCTGGGACTGTGATCTTAGAAGTGGACACCAGGGGGCAGCACAGAACCAGGTCTATTGGCCACACTTAACCCTGTCAAGAGGAGCTGGAACAGGGGGGCGCAGAGGGTGGGCTGGGCACATTTAAATGCTACCCTCTGTATCCAGGGAGGTTCTCATGGGTCAGATTCACATACATCACTTATTCCTTCACCAAGCCTTAATTGGGTCACACAAAAGTGGACAGACTGTCGCTTTCACAGAGGAGTCAGTCTGTGAACAAGTAATTAAAGTAATTACTTTAATTCAAGTAAGTAAAGCAAACGAGTGTGTGCTCTGAAGGCCACATGCAGGATGCACTGAACCACAATGACCCTGTGTTTCAGGCCGAGATGTGACGGTTGAGTAAGTTACCCAGGTGAAGAGGGAAGGGGATGGGTGGTGAGAGACGTTGAGCAAAGGAAATAACCAGTGCAAAGGCCCTGAGGCAGGGCAATGCAGAGCTATTTCATCTTTGGCCAGGAGAGACAAGGGGACTCCCTGAAATCACACAGTGAGAAGCGGGGCTCCTTCCAACCAGCTCGCCACATCAGAGATGATGTAGCGGCCACAGCGGCAGCTGCAGAGGAATTTTAGCCCTGACACCGACTGACCCAACTTCCATAATCTATGAGCTGATAAGAGATTCTAATTCTGATGTCTAGACTAAGACAATGACCAAATGTCCTGAGCAAACCAGGCTGGTAAGAGCCTTTGTTGGGGCAAATGACGTGGCCTCCCCCGTGATCATGCTTTCACGGCCTTCGCCCAGGGCAACGGGACCGCTGGGCCCGCAGAGCTGAACACAGTGGCTCCCGGCAGGGCGAGAGCATCGACTGGGAGTCAGAGATGCTTGGGAAGTTCCGGTTTAGACTGACCCTCCTTCACACGAGCATTCCAGGGCGCCTGGGCCTGGGACGCGGCAACCCTGCGTTATCAGTCAGATAATGTTGTACTGGAAACAAAACAGCTCCTAAATCCAAGAGGCTTAAAATCACAAACTGCAGTTCTCACTTAAACAGAATCCACTGTGGTGCAGGCAGCACCTTCTGTTGGCTCAGCGGGGCCTCTCTGTCTCAGCAGGGGGAGAGGGCGCAGGGAAGATGGAGCAGCTGCAATTAAATGCCTCCACCTGGCGGTCACAGCAAGCCGTGTGGCAGGCCCCAGCTCACGAAGGCTCGATGCAATCATGGCCCTCCCGAGCCGGAAAAGGAGAGGATCTCACACGAGCAGCACTAACATCCAGCTACCCACTGCGAGATGGACAGTCAGAGACGCCTGGGAAGCCACAGTGGGGGCCGGTTAGCTGAGCATTCCAGAAAGGCAAGGCCTGGGCAGGGACAGCCTGCCATGGGTGATCAGGTCATTGATCAGGACTTGCTGTCAGCGGTGCTCTGTGGGAATGACCGCATTCAATCCCCACAACAACGATGCAGGCAGTCCCCAGTATTCACCCCCATTTCACAGATGAGGAAAGTGGGGCCCAGAAAAGCTGAAGCAATTTGGCCAAGGCCACACAGCAGGTAAATGCCAGAGTAAAACTTCACACCCGAGAGGCTAACCCTTGAAAGGAGGATTACCATACGGGAAAAAAAAAAGGGGGAATTTTATGAAGAACATTTTCCATAATAAGTCTTTGAGTGGTAGGTAGGTAAAGAAGATTCTTAAGATACCTTTCTGTCATACAATATAAGTCCTGCCTTTATATCTCTTAGAGAGATTTCAGTAAAGAGTTTTGGTGACTTTTTCCTTTTCCAATTATTTGCTTTTTTTTTTTATTTTTAAAAATTTCTAACACACTGAATAGTTCAAAAAAATACCCTTGACTGAGACCCACCAACTACTAACATCTTGCTACACCTAATCCGCACATACTTCTCCTTCTCCCTCTACACACACATGCACACATGCTAACACTTCACTTTTGCCAAACCTTTCAGAAGTGAGGTAGGACATCGTGAAACTTCATCCCCAATACTTCAGTGCACCTCTCCCAGAAACAAGGACATTCTCTTGCACAATTCCACACCAGCGCCACACCAGAGAGAGTCAACGTTAACTAGGCCACATCACCCAACACAGTATTCACTCCCATCTCCCCAGATGCCTGGTAAACGTGCTGTGGCTGTTTTCTTCTTCCCAAAGGACGCGACCAAGTATCATCCTCGGCATTTGGCTGTGACGGCTCCCCAGAGCAATTCCTCATTGCCCTAGATGCTTTGAAGTGCCCAGGCCAGATGGCCCTCAGAACGCCCCCTGGGACTCCCATAGTAGCCTCAGGCCAAATGTTTCCAGCAAGGGCAGCCCACGCCGTCGGCCCCTCTCCCCACGGCCAAAGCCCAGCCGGATGCCCCATGACGGGGGTGACTGCCGGGCCTCTTCAGCATCAAATACACTCCCCTCTGTCGTAACACTTCAAGGCTGTGACTATCCTGTTCCCCAACAGCTCTTACCCCATGGTCTTAGCATGCGTTGATGATTCTTGCCTGAATCACTTATTACATCGGAGGTTACAATATGTTAATTTTCTAATTCTTTAGTCAGACAGACAGACAGAGTCAACCTGGCTCTTTTGGATACAGTGTCCTCTGAGCCTGCCCTCAGGCTGCCCAGTGCCCTCCAGGTCACACTGACAGCCGGTAGAAGGAGGGTGGCCTGGCCGCGGCAGCCCGCACCAGCCTCACCTCCATCCCCGAGTGGCCCCAGGACCAGCAGCATCGACTCACCTGGGAGGCTACTGCAAGTGCCGGCTTCTGAGTGGGTATCCGCCTCCCAGCCTAGTCCCCAGGGGCTCTGCGCGCCTGGGAAAGCCTGCGAGGGCTGGCCTGAGGAACAGCCGGAGCCTTGCCGAGCTTCGGCCTTTCTAGGTGAGACCAGGGCCAAACAATCTCATTACTCAGGTCTGCCTTTTTCAGAGAAGCAGATTCTGACACGTGTCTGTTCCAGAAAGTGATGAAGATGATGATGATGACGACGATGATGACGACTACTATTTCCAAGGAAGGAAGATCTTAGTATACTATTTTCCCACTCTTCAGATGGAAAAGCTGAGGCCCAGAGAGGCGAAGCAGCTGGCCCAAGGTCACACAGCCTGTCAGAGACAGACTCGAGACTCAAAGAGAGGGCTCCCAATCCCAGTTCAGAGCACTCTCTCCAAAGACCCCCACCAGCAAGGTGATTGAAGAAAGACCCATTTCCCTTTCCCTCTGCCCTGGAGATGTATCTGTTTGCCAGTAAACGGTGAAGGAGCCCGCCATGGCCTTGGGGCAGGAGTTACCCTGATTGAGCAGGTGGACACTGACTACCTTCCCCCTTCCTAGAATGGTGGCGGTGACTCCTCTGGAAAACCTCATGGCTCGGAGGCCCACGCTCAGGCCAGACAAAAAACACGCCTAGGAGTGCCTTGCCAGAGGAGGGCTGGGGACCCCACCCGGGTCGGCCCTAATTGTCATCCCATTTGTATAGCCTGTCATAGTTTGCGAAGTGTGAGTGACTGCACAAGTCCCTGCCATAGACTTCAGCCTCCTAATCTATAAGATATGCCAGAGGCTGGGGTCAATCTCTGATTCCCTTTGGCTCAGGACCCAGCCCTGATGCACACAACAGAAAAGACGACTTGATTGTTTTCTTTCAACAAACAGATGAAAACATTTGGCTCCGAGGCAGCTTCGTTATGAGTCCAGCCCCCTCCCAGCTCTAACAGCCCAGCACCCTCTCGGGCCTGACAGCTCCTCCAGGGCCCCAGATATGCCCGGCCACATCTGCTTCCACTCAGCATCCCTGGCCGGCCACTCCACGGAGAACTTGGCCCTCGGCCTCCCGGGCTCTCAGGGGCCTGGAGGGACCGCTGGGTCCCAATTACCGGAGAGACAAAAGTCCCGGAGAGGGCAGCGCTTGTGGCTCCCACACATCTGGCTCTCCCCCCTGCACCAACAGCCAGGACCCGGCGGCCGGCTGGAGCAGCCGCTGAGTGACTCAGGGGGCAGCTGGTGGGGTGAAGGGGCACGAAGAGAGGCCTCCAGTGGCGGACTCAGACAGCCCCTGTGCAGCCGAGGAGCAGGGAGGGAGGGCGGGACCCAGAAGTCTGGCCCAGGCCCTGGGTGCTGGACGGGAGGCTGAGGGGCAGCCGAGTCTGGAGGTAGATGAGACCATCGGCTTCAGCGCCAGACAGACCGGAGCCGGAATTTCTACTGTGCAGCCGCAGGCACACCTCGCGCCCTCTGGTTCCTCTTCTGTAAAGTGGGTCAGTAATGTTACCCAGTCACGTGGTCCTTGTGAGGCCTGAATGAGCCAAGATACGCAAAAGGTCTTACATATCGTCCATGCCAAGTAAATTATACTTGCAATCGCTATTAGTTTTTTTTATTATTACAAGTAGCATCACTGACATTAATGTTGGGGAGATTATAGAAGGTTTCAGTTCAACATCTCACGTCTAATACATTGCCCCAAATGGTGAGCTGGGGAGGCTTCTGGATGTTGTCTATGGCCACCACACAGAAGGACAGAGCTGGAGGTCCCCTGGGGACGGGGTGAGGAGAATCGGAGCTGGAGGCAGAGGTTTCCCCACCCCCCGCCACGGGGCCCAGCAGCACGGCTCCCCTCTACCCTGCAGGACTTCAGGACCCGCAGGGTCTGACCTTTCAGTTCTGAAATTCCAGAGGCCCTCACTTCACAGGGAGGTTTTAAAATCTATTTTTAAAATAAAGGACAGTGGAGTGGAAGCTTGACTATCCCCTGGGGGCAGAATGGCTCCATCGTCTCAGTGAGGGCAGTGTGACTTCCTGGCCAGCGCGGCCACTGGGTCAGCAAACTTTCCGCCTGTCCTGTGATCCAAGGCCCCCAACAGCGAGGACAGCCTCGGGGCCCAGGGCAGGCCCGGAGCTGCTTCCTGCAGGGCTTCCTGCATTTGGGCCCAGCATCACTCCCCTTTCTCAGAGAACGCAGACGCCAAGGTTCCTCGGTTGCTGCATAAATGTTTATAGCGCAGTTAAAATGCCGATGGCAGAAAGAATAAATAAATGATGTCATGTGGTAGAATACTATACTGCCGAGAAAGCGAACGAATTGCAATTTCACACCCCAGCGTGGATGAGCAGCTCAAACAGAGCATTGACCCAGAGAAGCCAAACACACATAAAAACACGTGCAGTCTGATTCTGTGCAGGTAAAGCTCAAAAATGGGCAAGATTAAACTCTGTGGTTTAAGAATGCCTATGTAGATACCAAAAGTATAAAATAAAGCAAAGTGATGATCAAAAAGCAAGATTATGGCTAACTCCAGTGGGGAGAGAAAGGGGCTGTGGGGGTCCTAGGGGCTAATTATGTTCTATATCTTAAACTGGGTGGCAGTTAAGTGGGTGTTTGCTTCAAAATTATTTGGTAAACTGTACACATATTTTATGCACTTTTCTACATCTGTAAAATATTCTGGAATAAAAACTTGTACACAAAGTAAGGTAAGAAAGACAGTGATGAGAGATGTCCCAATCAGAAACAAACTTTGCCTGTGGAAAACAGGGAAGACTTCATGAAAGAGGGGGCCATTTAGCAGATGCATACCAAGAGTCCTCCGCATACCAGACCCTGAGAGGAGAAAAGTAATCAAACATGCACACTCCCTGTTCCTGTGGAATTTACATTCCAGGGAGGGAGATAGGCGGGACTCAAATATGCTTTAAAGATTTTATTTATTTATTTTTTAGACAGAGTGGAAGCGAGAGAGAAAGAGAGGGAGAAAACCATCAATGTGCAAGAGAACCATCAATTGGTTGCCTATAGCACTCCCCCAACCAGAGACCTGGCCTGCGACCCTGGCGTGTGCCCTGACCGGGAATGGAACCGGCAAACTTTTGGTCTGCCGGCTGGCACTCAATCCACTGAGCCACGCCAGCCAGGGCTCAGATAAACATGCTTTAAATTGCCGACCGCAATAAGGGCCTCATGGGTGCAGTCCAGGGGCACTGAGACCTGGAGAGCAAGGTGGTACAGGGAGACTTTGGAGGGGGCAGCAGTGAAGGTTCTCACGGGGGAGCTCGGCCTCAAGGGGCCGCAGAGAAGCTCACATGGCCATGTGGAGAGAACCAGTGAGGAAGTGGCAGAGATGAGTCGCATGCAGACATGGGAGAGGGCATTTGAAGTGGGCATTGAAGGTTGGATAGGAGTTCGCCAGGCAGAAACTGTTAAATCCTCAAGGGCTGGGATTCTGGGTCCTGCCCACCTATACCAAGTGCCTAGTTGCGCTCAGTAAATACATGCCGATTTTTCTTGGAAACTGAAAAGTCGAGAAATAAAAAAGAAGTTGGAGGTTCTAAAATGGGGGACACTGGTCTTGGCCTCAGAGAAACAGGGATACAGCCAGTTTGAGGTGGGGGTAGCAGGGCTTCCTTAACATCTTGGGCTGTTCCTCATCTGTCAGTAATGTTAGTGGTCCAGTGAAGTCACCGACAGAGGGAGGAGGGAGTTGAAAAGGGAAACTCCAAGAGAGGAGCCATCTGCTCCTGGAAGCAGCTGACACCCTGGCCTCAGCTGCCGCCACCACCACAAAACAAGCCTTCCCGCCTCTTCCACACCCCCACCCCAAACCTCAGGGTCTCATGAGAGTGACAGCAACAGAGCCTGGGGACATTGGAGCCAGACGCAATCAGAGTGAGCAGCCGCAGCTGTGGTGGCTGCAGGAATCTGGTTGTTAGTGGGCAGCTGTGGGAGCCGCGCTGTCTCCCCTGTGTTTACTTGGCTCCATTGAGGGGCTGGAAATTCGATCTCCGTGGGGATCAGGCCCTGCCAGCCCCTGCCCAGAGCCTCTGCTGGCGCCCTGGCCTCTCAGAGCTGCTCAGAGGATGTCCTGCTATCCCGGGAAACAACCAGATGGGGAGCTCGGGTTGCACCAAGCCCTGGGCTGTGCTTTAAGAGTAACAGGAGGCATTATGTTTGTTTAACAGTTGAGGAAACTGAACCTCCGAGAGGACAAGCAACTCATCTAAAGTCACAGAGAGCTGGAGTTGGGTTGGAGTCCAGATCCGCCCGATTCCAAAGCCAGTGCCCCTCACCACTCGGCCATCCTGCCTGCACAGAGCAGTGTTCTCGGTGGCTGAAAGCCAGGAGCTCGGGCCCTCATGCGTTCCGGGGCCCCGTGCCTGCAGAAGGCACCCTGCAAGCGTTTGATATATATCACATCTTGGAGTTGTTGAACTTGACTTTTTTTTTTTTTTCAACTGTTTTTGTCTTTTGCCTGGTTTTCAGATTCTTTCTTCCAGCAATGTGCTGCAAGTTTCTGGGCAACAGGGACTGTGCAAGCATTGCCAAGTACCAAGAATATGGCCGATTCTGAGAACTCCACTGTTGATTTGAAACCTTACCTTTCCCGTTCTTCTCCATTTCTGTTCAGTTTCTGTGGGTTCCTCTAAGCCTGTTAAACCTGCTTACAATTTCAGGCTGAATCCCTCCCAGAGTAAGGGGAACCAAGCGATTGCTTTGTCTACGTGTTCAATCTTAATCCCTCCTGTGTAACTCCAGTCCATTTTCTCATACTCGGTCCTGAGGGGAAGGAAGCACCTGTTCTTTCTCTTTTGAGAGGTCTCGTGCCTAAAGCAGGAAAAAACCCTCATCCCCTCCCCCAACCCAGGAATGTCTCTGGGACCTTTCCTACCGGAAATTTCTGCACCGAATCGTTTTCCTTTTCTTTGATGCAATAATGCTCCCTTGGGCCATTCACCCACCAGGCCTTTTAGGGGAATATTCCTGAACTTCCCCTGTTTGGGGAATTCCAAGAAACTCAAGTCAGACATCCTGGACCCTCCCATTGCACAGGACTCTAGCCCAGACCCCTACTTGTACGGCTGGGGGTGAAGGAGTTCACCCAGTTGGGTGTGGCACAGCAGGTGCCTGACTTAATGTCTCCTGTGCCCTGGCCACAGGGCTCGCCTCTGGGGTTCTCACTCCCCTTGTCTCCCGAGGCCGGGTACCTTCTGGCCAGCCTCAGAGGGCAGGAGAGTCAGGTTTCTTGCACAAAGAATGTCAGGGACACAGTGGTCGCCAGGCATCCAGCCCTCCCCTGTTAGCTCCCTCTTGGAATTGTACACCCATAGCCTATGTCGCCCTCTGTGACCTTGAATGCAGACTATTCCTTGTGAGGTGACCTCACCAGCGGGGCTGGGGCTCTCGGGGAAGAAAAGAAAGTGCGCACGCACACGCACATGCACGCACACGCACACGTAGCACCTCTATATGCATGAGGAGCAGCACAGTGGCCTCTTGGGTCTGCAGGCTTTCTTAGCAACCCCAGGCCCTCAGACCTCAGGACCCTGTGGTCTGGAAGCTCACCAGCAGGTTCCCACAACCCTCCCCAAGGTCTGACACTGAGTCACAGAATTGAATCCCAGAGCCAGGAATCATCCGGGCTCCGGCCCAGGGCAGAAGTCCTCTTTCAGTTTGCCTAGTGACTGACAGGGAGCTCCTGACTGGTCAAGGCATGTCACCCCCCCTGTTGACCCCCCTGTTGTAGGCCGCCTGGAGGAGCAGAAGGAACAGGGCTACGGGGTCAGAGAGATCTGAGTTCAAACCCTGACTGCAGTACGGGCTAGCTGGGTGGCTTCAGGCAAACTCGCTCACCTCGCTGAGCCTCTACTGCTCCACCTGTACGATGGGGAGGAAAGTATTCACCTGGTGGAGCTGGTGTGAGAGATCATATGTGAAACCCAAATGTCAGCTGCAGTCTCTCTGCCCCTGGAGACAATGGAGCATAGGGACCACTGTCACGAAAACCACTGACATCGACTGAGAAATCTATGCATGGCTGTGCTCAGGGCCTTCGGTGGATTATGTCATTTAGTTTTCACAGTGACCTCCAAGGGAAGCATGGCATTGCCCCATTCTGCAGAGGAAGAAGCCAGCACTTACAGAAGTGTGTGTACCTGGCCAAAGCCACCCGGTGGAGAGGGCAGGGCTGGGATTCCGACCCAGGCCACCTGCACTGAGAACCCACTTGTTTAACCACTGGGCTACACGGTCTCTTCAAACCTGCTGGGGGTACACGTTGATTAAAAGTAGCCATCATCAGGGCTTTATGACTGGACTGGTAGGGACCGTCGCTCCCGGTCTAAAGCCCTTTCTGAGACTTCGGCATGAGGGTTTCCAGCCTCTCGTGGCCTCTCCGAGTTAATTCGGCGTGGGTCAGTCAAAGCCCCACCTTGGTTCCTTGGTGCATCTACTGAGAGGCAACATTTGGCCCTTTCCTCAATTACAAGAAAAATCCTTTTCCCCCAAAACATCTGCGAGTGTGCCCGGATGTAAATGGAGATGGAATGTGAGGAAAAGTATGCACTGCAGAACCGACTTTTCTTTAAATACACATTTGACATCCCTGTTTTTAAGCATTCTTTTCTCCTCAACCCCACACCTCTGAGAACTGTTTCTGGGTCCATTTGTTGCATAGGGCCCACGGCCCCAGGCCCCAGCACTCCACCCCCGAGGGTCCCTAGTCTCTGCTCCTCCCTTGCCCCAACTTCAGTCTATTACAGATAAGAATTCTGCTGCTTCTGGACCTTAATCCCAAACCCTCCCCCAGTCACGCCCATCAGGGGCCTTCCAGTTACCTAGACCCGCCCTCTCAGGAGCAATGGAGCCTTTTTGACTGGCTTCTTCCTTCCCTGGCATCACGCCTGGTGTGTGTGGACTCAAGTACTGATAACTATAGTAGCACAAGGAAATTCTTCCTTAAGTAGTAACAACATTTTTTCCAATCCTGGTCCCAAAATATCAAAAGTCTTAGAACTTGGAAATTATCTTACCAAGAATTTCTCAATGAGGCCTGACCAGCCCTCATGGGGCGGGACTGTCCTGTGCCTTGGAGGACACTTAGAATCCCTGGCTTCCCAGCAGCGCAGGCCCGCAGCGCCCCACTTCCGCCATGCTGGCAACCGCACACGCTCCCCCTGCGTCTCTCTCCCCCACACACAACCATGCACCAGCGCACCGGCGTGCAGGCGCACACGCACACTGGATAGAGAGACGCTCCTCTGGAGGGCAGCAGATAAGACATCCCAAAACAAACCATTTTGGAATATCAGTTCTTTTGAGCTACAGGCACTTGAAAAACAGCAAATCCCAGGAGAGGCTTTCTCTGAACCCCCCCTTATCTGCCTAAGGACAGGCCCTCCTAAAGCAACGCCATTGTCATCAGTCCCCTCCCTAGCCGTGTCATCAACTAGGGGGGTGTACTGACTCTTGTCAGGGTACAGGAGACTAGAAGTCAATGCCACACTCAGGCAGACTTTGTCACGAATTACCAGACCTCCCCATCTAGTCCTCTCAGAACCCACTCATCTTCCCAAAAAATCCTTTCCTCTCCCCTAAGAGGCCTGCATTTCTGCTTCTTTTTCTCTGTTAAGATGGTAGTTAAGCCTCAATTCTAAAGCCACCTCTTTGGGTTACTCTCCCTGGGTCACTGCCACGCATCCATGGGGTATACTCGTTAGTAAACTTCTGGGCATTTTTCTCTTGTTCGCCTGTCCTTTATGACAGGGATGCCAGCTAAGAACTCGGAAGGGTAGAAGGGAAATTTTCCTCCCCTGCATACATACAGGCTCACGAGACCACGAGAGGCAGCGGGCTGTGCCCGAGACCACAGCAGGTGAGGCTGGGATGCAGGACCCTGTCCCCACAGCGAGCCCCTGGCCCAAGAGACCTGCACCCCCACTGCCCCGCTGCGGAGGCTGAGGCCCAAAACAAGGGCCGTCTTTTCATTCCGCCCAGATCTCTGCAAACCCAATTCCCTGCCTCCAGGCCAGCACAGAGCCAGGCAGACAGCTGCAGGAAAAAACCTCAGCCTCTCATATTTTGAGGACTCACAGATTCTGCCTGGTTCCCAGTCAACCAGAAACATAGATGTCAAGTGAGGTTAGCGCGGAGCACTGCCTGAGAAAGGCTGAGCCAGCCAGACCTCGCCCTGGCCGCTCGCCAGAGCCTGGCCAGGGGATTCCTGCTGGCAGCGGCCAGAGATGCGGGATGGGGGACAGAAAGGGGAATTTCCAGAATCCGAAAGTGCCAGCAAGCCATGCTTCCCAGATGTGAGGACCCACCAGGCCAAACACACAGCTCCAGTCACACCAGAGACACGGCCCCAAGGGAGGAGAAGCAGGGGATGGACAGGGCCCCCCAAAAGGGCGTGACCTTCACTGCACCTCCTACTGTGCACAGAGCACCTCTACTCACCTCTCTGAATGGATCCTTAGGAAGGTCCTGCGTGGTAACCTACTGCATCCCCACTTCACAGATGATAATAAGACTGGGACTCAGGGAGGCCAGCCTGCCCAGCAGGGCAGTACTTCAAAGGCCCACAGACCCAGCATTTATTAGCTGTGTGACGGACGACCTGCGCTCTGACGGCCCAGGGCTGCAGCTTCTCCCCCTGGATCATCAGGAGGACCACCTGGTGACGGAGGCGTGCGCTGAGGCCAAACGAGGCTCACGTGCGTGCGTCGCAGCAGCCCGGCACCTACCCACAGTGGCTACTGAAAATAAGCTATTGCAACAAGTATGTGGAACAAGCCGCACCGTGAGCTAATCAAAAACACGACTTGATTTGGGGGTCTCGCTAACTCTTTAAAATGTAGTCGGTGGGGCAACTCGGGTCATTTGTGTCGTAGGTAATGACAGTCCTGAGTCAATTATGAGAATGCCCAGACGTGTGCAGAATTCTCTAGTCCAGGCATAGGGGCAGTGGCCAGTGTCTCCGCGCCTCCCCGCTTCCGCCACCCCCCCACCCCACCCCCTCCCCCAGCCCACCAGGCCTCATCATCCGGGCTGCAGTTTAACAGCTGGGGATTGAGCAATAAGAGCCAAGGGAGAGCGCTAATGGGATTGACCGGAAAGTTCTTAGCCGGGCGGCTCTGGGGTGAGCTGACCCGGCGCTCTCTGAGCCTGCAGCTGCCTTTCCAGGGCAGCTCTGTGGGGTGTCAGAGGCTCCCAGTTGGGCCAGCTGCTCTTGTTCTGCCCTCATACCCAGAGCCCCCTGTAAAGGCGCCTCCCCAGAAAGATTCCCCCATGAATCCCCCCTTTCAGAAGAGCCTACTGGGCAGGTATGGGAAGGGCTGCAGGGCAGCTCGACAACCCCCTCAGGAAACGCCCTCCACAGGGAGGGTCGATCCTCCACACGCAGCCCTGCCCCCTCTCTTCCCTGACAGAGGCCGCTTGAGCTTTCTCCAGTCCCCAGTGTCCCCAGCTTCTGGGAGGGGACACACTCAAGCTCTCTTCAGGTGGTTCATTAAAGCGAAAGAGGTGGCAGCCCCCTCACGCCCCCAACCCCTCAAATGCCCTCACCCTCACAGCAAAAGCTTCCTTCAAAGAAATTCATCACAGATCTTATCTCTGTTTTCCCTTTTCTCACAGGGTTACAGTCAAGGATCGCAGCATGTTCTGCCACTTTCTCGTAAATTCTGTATTCTGCAATCCAGCTAAGCCCACCTGGGTGTTGCTAGCTATTGTCCAAACGGGCATATACACCTCCCCTGGGTGTAACAGGCTGGGAAGGACTGAAGAGGACCTGACGTGGCAGAGAGGAAAGTCGTTTTTTAGGTCGTGAGTGGTAGAATTTTAAATCAATAAAGGAATATATATTCACTGCAGAAAAGTCAAACAAGCATAAAAAAAAATAATGAAAACTACCCATGATTCCATCCCCAGAGACAAATGCTGTAAAAATGCAAAATCTTGTTTTCTGTCCACGTAGATGGCAAGGTAATTTATAAAGATAACGTGTGTCCTCGTTTTCCCCTCTGAATTGCCTCTGTCCCCTTCTCTGTTGCAAGAGGCAGCCTCGTTGTCACTGCATCCCTGGCTTGGGGTTCAGGGAAGGAACTATTTCAGGGCTGAAAGTCAGGTCTTCCTAAAGAGAATCTGTCTCTCCATCTTTTGTGAAAATCTGAGTTCACAGAGGGGTTTGCGCTAAGTGTCCTAGAGGGACTCGGGTAGAGGACTGTGGCTTAAAGACCAGAAAGAGGAGAAGGGAGGGGGAGGGGAAAGAAGGGCTCCTGATCGGGAATGGAGGTGAGGTCTGCAGGGGGTGGGTCAGGGAGGCTGACCCCAGGCACCCCCAAGCCCAAGCCCTCAAACTTGCCCCAAGAAAGTGTCAGTGAGGCTAGACTGAGCGAAATGTGAAGCCCCTCCCATCCCCGACTGGTGCGGACAAAGAGAAGAGGGAAGAAGCCCCAAATGACTGCGACCAAATTCCCCATTGGTCCAGGGGGCCAGGGCCTGAGTCAGATCGAAGTTAATTTTTAAAATAGAGACAAACATGACATTTTTTATATGTCTGAGCCTGTGGTTGACATCTGTAAACCTGCTACTCTCTCTTTAATAATTTTTAGAAATTATAGTATGTGTAGATTACAGTACATACTGCAGCTATATTTTTGTACCCTGTGTTTTCCCCCTAATAAATCACGAGCACACTCTTCTATCATTCAATATACTTTCAATTAATTTTCAGATATAATTCACGTGACATAAGATTCACCATTTAAAAAGGTACAGATCAGTGGTTTTTAGTGTATTTATTTACTACGTTGTAAAGCTACCGCCGCTATCTACCGGATTTTGTCGTGTATAGTGTGCACTAAGGTTTTTCGTCCAAACTTTCAGGAAAAAAAATCTTTCATTTTAATTTTGTAATCCAATTGTTTATTTATTTATATTTGGAAACAAAACTGATTATTTTATTCCAGGGTCTTATTTTGCATACAGGTATTTGTTATTGCTTTCTAGAATTACACTTTTAATATATAAGCATCAATAAAAAGATTTAAAACATTTATATAAGTATGGAATTAGTACTACCCATACATAACGCACACCCTTATTTTCCTCTCAAAAATTTGTGCAAAACATGCACATTATACACAGTAAAATGTGGTTAATTCCAGAACATGTTCATCATCCCAAAAAGAAACTGGTACCTATAAACAGTGAGTCCCCATTATCCCCGGCTGTAATTGATCTGCCTCCTAGCTCTATGGGTTTGCCATTCTGGCAAGGTAATATAAAATGGAACCATGTCTGGCTTCTTTCATTTAGTATGTTGTTAAGGTTCATACACATTGTAGCAGGCAACATACTCCCTTTTATGGCTGAATAACATTCCTTTGTATGGATATACCATTTTTGTCTATTTATTCATTAGCTGATTAACCTCTGAGTCATTTCCAAGTTTTGTTTTGTTGGGGTTTTTTTATATTATGGATAATGGTGCTATAAGCATTATGCACAAGTTTTTGTGTGGACAAATGTTTTCATTTATCTTGGATATATACCTAGGAGGGATATATACCCAGCAGGGTCATATGGTAATTCTATGTTTAGCTTTTTGAGGAACTTCCAGACTGTTTTCCATAGTGGCCACACCATTTTACATGCCCATCAGCAACATCTGAGGATTCCAATTATTTCACATCCTCGCCAACACTGATTGATTTCCTTTTTTTAAAAAAAAATTTATTTATAGCCATTCCTAGTGAGTATGAAGTAGTAGTTCATTGTGGTTTTGATGTGCGTTTCTCTAATGACTAATGTTGTTGGGTATAAATACACTTTTTAAGAAAAAAGACTTTATTTATTTATTTTTAGAGAGGGGAAGGGAGGGAGAAAGAGAGAGAGAGAAATATCAATGCTTGGCTGCCTCTCGAGCAGCCCCTACTAGGACCTGGCCCACAACCCAGGCATATATGTCCCGACTGGGAATCGAACCAGCGACCCTTTGGTTCTCAGGCTGGCGTTTAATCCACTGAGCCACACCAATCAGGGCTAAATATGCTTTTTAAACTGTGATTTTAGCGGTAATGTCAAACCCATCATAGATTGCTATAATATGTTTTTAAACTGGCTATTATTGAATATTTGTTTATTTTTTAATTCATTCGTACATATAAATAAGCCTTTGTGTAGTGTAATTATTGCTGATTTAACTTCATTCATTTATTCACTCACTCATTCATTCAACAGCTATCTACAAAGCCAGGTCTATTCAAGGCATGGTTGCAAGGTGCTGAACCAAATCTGATCCCTGCCTTTCAGGAGCATCCAGTCTTGTGACTTGGTAGACATCTACGCAAAGTCTATCATTAGAAAGGCTGATGAGTATCATTAAGGAGAGCACAGGCTGTATATGCGGAGAAGCATGTCTTTCAGAGTGGGAGGCCAGGCCAAGGACTGAGGAGGGAAGTTAGCCAGGGCTGCAGGGAGGCAGGGAGGAGCATTCCAGGTGGAGGGAACAGCATGCATGGAGCCCTTGAACTGCAAAAAGGCTTTGCCTATTTCAGGAGCTAACAGAAGACCTAAGTGTCTAGGTGGATGTGAGGAGAGAGGGAAGGGAATGGAAGCAGAGGGGGATGGACCGTGCTGATTGACAGCTAGCTTCAGGATGGCTACATCTGTAGACAACTGTTTTCATTCCAACGTGTCATTTTTTTAAAGATTTATTTATTTCTTTTTGGAGAGAGGTGAGGGGAGGGTGAGAGAAGGAGAGAAATATTGATCTATGAGAGAAACATTGATTGTTTGCCTCTTGTATGCACCTTGGAGACTGAACCCACAACCCAGGGACGTGCTCTGACCGGGAATGGAACCAGCAACCTTTCACTTTGCGAGATGACACTGAACTAACTGAGCCACGCCAGTCAGGGCATTCAATGTGTCATCTTAAAAAAGCAAAGGAGAGACGATGAGAAGGAAGGGGTTGCGGGGAGAGAGTTTCTGAAATGGACCCTTAAACAAATGGGTTCTCGCCCTATATGTCCTTACACTAACCAGGCTGAGAACTACCAGTTGCCTAGTCACTGCGGCCACCTGCCATGTCTGTGCCCAACCTGAGCAGCTTCCACGAGGGCTGGCACACACTACACTGCATGATCCTTCCTTCCACTCTGGCCAGGGCTCCCCGGACCAAAAGGAGTGTTTGACCTAAGAGTAGCCCATCTGGAAGTTGGTTAGTGGCCTGCGAAGTGGCCCAGTACAGTATAATAAAATATAAATATATAAAAATATATATAAATATAGTCCCTGGTTCGTGGCACAGAGGTCCTACATCCCTTGGTATTTATTGTCTTTTGCGTGCTAATGAGATGACCCATGGGGGCGGGTCACCAGGCTAGAGAGGTTCAGGATGGGATCTGGTTGTCCCCACCCCGACTCCTGGGAGGGAAAGGAGACTGGAGACTGCATTCAACCACAAGGGGCAAGGATTATATCTGGCATGCGTACATAATGAAACTTCCATAAAAACCCCTAACAACAGGGTTTGGAGAGCTTCTGGGCTGGCGACTCTATCAGCGTGCTGGGAGGGTGAGGTGTCTGGAGGTGGCACGGACACTGCATCCCAGCCACCCTCTGCTGTGTTACATCCTATGCATCTCTTTGGAGTTGTATCCTTCATAATAAATTGGTAATAGTAAGTAAAGCATGTTCCTGGGGGTTGTGAGTTATTCTAGCAGATTATGGAAAACGAGGAGGGGGTTATGGGAACCCCCAAATGCATAGCTAGTCAGTCAGAAATATGGGTGATCCTGGGACTCGCAGGTGGCACGTGAAGTGGGGGCAGTCTTGTGGGACTGAACCCTAAACCTGTGGGGTGTGCTCTAACTCTGGGGGTTCATGTCACCATTGAATTAATTATTGAACACCCAGTTGGTGTCAAAGAATCAGAAACTGGGTATATGACCTATTTCATCCACGGCCGCTCGTGGTAGGTGACTTTCTTTCTTTGCGTAAGTTGAGAAGTTGGGAGGGAGAACCAAAGCGGAGAGACACAGAAAAGGAAATGAAGAAAAACTAAGGGCTGCAGAAGCCAGGAGCTCACAGGACCACAAAGCAGGAAAAACCGAGAGGAGGCAGAGGCCACAGGTCACAGAAACCCGGGACAGAAGGCGAGGAGAAGAGGCAGCCAGCCACAGCGGCAGGAGGAAGAGCCAGAGAGGGCTGGGGAAGTCCTAATGGGCACCACCGGATCAGAGAAGGCTACTGGAGAAGATAAGCACCTGGATCCGAACAGCTCTCCAGCTCTCTAAGGAGTTTCCCAGACTCCGTGAGCCCTGGCTGAGCAGCAGCGGAGCCGCTGTTTTCCTCATCGCCTCCTGGATCCTGCTTGCCGGAAGTGACCTGGCTGCATCTGAGCTCCTTACACACATTGCACCTTCCAGACACGTGGGTCTGGGCCTGGCTCTGGAAACCCCAGCCTCACTTGCCAGAGGGGAACTTGGAAGCGGGAGCAAGTTCTGTGAAAAGGCATTGAACATCCTCCATCTGAGCAGATGGGCAGCAAATGAGAACAGGGTGCTGGGTCGGCACGAGAGAGGCGGCAGGCACAGCTCAGATCCAGGAGCCAAGAAGCCCAGATCTGGCTCTGGATCACTGTAGGAGCCTCCACAAACCCTGTACCCTCTCTGGACCTCAGTTTCCCCATCTACAAAAGTAGCTGACTTCTGCGTCCCATCCCAGAGTGAGTATCTGGTGAATTCGTGACATGAGAGGCAAAAATCATCTTTAAAAAAAACTGAATTTAAAAATCCAGTAAGTCAGCAAATACTATCATCATGTGTTTGAGAAACACATCAAATGACCCATGGACAGGAACAAGGGTGGGGGATGGCCTGGGAGGGGCACTAGGTGGAGGGGAGCAAAGAGGGAAAAATTAGGACAACTGTAATAGCATAATCAATAAAATATAATTAAAAAATAAAATTGACCAATAAAATACGAAAGAAAAGAAACACTTCAAAAACTTTACAATGATCAACACAATTGTATTTTAAAAACCTGAAATGAAAAACTGCACAGGAACGAGGTATTCAGAACGCTGGCCCCCGAGGGCTGATGGGAGAAGGGTCAGGCCTGCTGGGGAGCATCTGTCTTGACACCAAAAGGGCCCCCAGTCTAAATCCCTCACATTCCAGAACGTCAGAGGGGCCCAAGATTCTAAAAGTGCTCCAGATTTTAAGATTCTCAACGTTCCAAAATTTCCAAGATTCCTAGACTTCTACAGATCTTGAGCTCTCAAGTTTTGAAGATGCTCAAAGTTCCAGAGGCCTCAGCTCCCCAGACCCTAAAAGGCTACCCCAGACCCACTTGGGGCCCACGCAGAATGTAGCTTCAGAAACGTAAAAGGAGCAGGGCCGCGATCTTCATCTCCTGCTTTTTCTGTGGGCAGAGGCTGTGGCTACCCCCTTACACAGGACTGTCCCTGAGTGTCCGGGGTGGGACAGAATTTTCTGAGATCAGAGTAGTCTTCATAAGAAACCTGAGAGGTCCCGGAGCGGGACCTTAGTTCTTCTCCAGGTCCCTCGGAGCCCCTAATTCTTCTTTAGGGAAGGGCAGCGCTGTCTGGGGCTCTGGCCCCCAAGTTCCACCTCCTCACTTATTCCAAAGCATGCCGCCCTCAGGGAGCTCCCAGCCTAGTTGGGGGCAGACAGTCAAGCAGTCAGGGGCCCTGGAAAGGCTTTCGCAGGGCCGTGGCAAGGCCAGGTATGACTCCTGTGGGGGGCTTGGGCCCCTCCCTACCACCCATGGCCTCCCCACCTGCCAGCTGCACCCAAATCGCCTCCCATGCACGGCAGTCCTGGGCTCCTGCTGCAGGAGGAAGACTCTCGGAGGCTCCGCGTGGAGCTGGTAGGCACCCTGAGACCGCTGCCTGCTTGGCTCCCCGCGGGCTTGGACCTGCTGCTTCATCTGCCCACACCACGCTTGCTCTTTCACCTCATACCCCATTGGGGCATCTCCAGGTCAGCTTCACCTCCGGCTCTGCTGCTCCCTGAGCCGGACCCCCTTCCATCCCTGATCCTCATGAGTGACCACACCTCCGGGATTCAGGGACAGAAGAAAGCCCGCTCAGGCCCCCCGGCCCAATCAGCATCCCTCCTCCAATGGCTCTCCCAGGGCAGCAGCAGGTGGAGGGGAAGAAACTTTGGAATGAGGCACAGATCCAGAGCCCAAATTTGACAATATGCCCCCTGGCTGTGAACTCTGGAAACTTCCACATCCTCCACAAAAGGGAAGATTTTTATTGCTACCTCTCAACATTGTAAGGGAGTTGGGAGTCAGGCTCTTGGCTCCTTATTTGTGAAAAGAGCCGTTGGCAGACTCTACCCTCCTCAGCCCCTCCCCCACCGCACACAATCCCCCCAACCCCGAGTGAGTCTCCCCGGCCCATCAGCACGGAGGGGTGGGCTTAGGGCAGGGGTGGAGAGCCGGAGACTGGGTTTTAACACAAACACTAATTGCGGTCCCGGAACGGCCCTCCCTGGCTCCATTCATGAAAGTGGTATTTTTAGCCCAGAACTGGCCAGTTTGTGGTCACGGTGGGGATGGCCAGGCCATGTGTCATGTCTGAGTGTTCATGCACTCACTCTGCCCAGGAAATGGGGACCAGCTGCTGGATGGCAGAGCTGCTGCCTCATCTGGGAGGAGGTGGGTGCTCAGCAGGACCGGAAGCTTCGCCCTTCTCACCCCAAGGGTGCCACAGGTGTGGGGATGGGGGCTTCGCTAGCCAGGCACTGCTCTGACTTCATACATAGTAACTTATTTCATCCTCACTTCCTGGCAGATACTATTATTATCCCCATTTTATAGATGAAGAAACCGAGGTTGGAGCCATTCATTGAACCTGCCTGAGCCCACATGGCAGCAGTGGGTGGAGCAGGGTAATGAGAAACGGGGCAGCCAAGCCCAGGAGTCCATGCTTGTCCTGTTCCTTGGAACCTGGACCCTGGGTGGACAGTCAGCTCCTGCAACGAGGTCCTCCCGCTTCAGGCCCCCGCACCCGGCCTCACCCTCCGCCCGGAGTTCTCTGAGACCACAGGGAACACCCTCCTTTGGAGGTGAGGAAACTGAGGCCCAGAAAGGAGCCCAAGGTCTCTCCCCACCCAATGATTCCATCGTGTACCCACCCACCCCCTCCGCCCACCCCCTGACCGCTGCACCGCAGCACCTGTGCTCTTTAGAGCAAGGAGCCTGGCTTCTGGAAGCAGGTTTGAGACCTGCTCCCAACTTGCTGTGTGGCCTTGCACAAGTCACCTCTTCTATCTCTCGGAGCCTCAGTTTCCTCCCCTGTAAACTGGAAGCGATGGGGGTAGATTGCCTGGGGATTCAATAACTGTGGGTTTTCCTTAACTTGGGCTTTCAAAACCATGACTTAATTCCTCCTGGGAACAAGACACATAGCGTTCACCTTCCCAGGACTACTTCTGGGAAGGGAAGTTGGTGGAATTGTATACATTGTGACCAGCTGTTGGGGAGATTTTTTTAAAGCAAACCATGTCATGCCAGCCAGCCATCTGCCTGGTCCTCAGATTCCAGCAGAGGAGAATGTGGCAGGAGAGAGCGAGGAGGCATGGCCTCTCCATCCCATGAGCCAGATGTCTGGAAAGGAGAGCAGAACAAGCGTGGCAGGGTTCAAGTCCAGCTTAGCCACGCCCCTCCCGGGTGACCTTGGGTCAGTCTCTGCCTGTCCCAGGGTCTCAGTCTCCCAACTGCAGAGGGAGGCCCGGGCTCTTTCAGGCCCCTCTTTGCCCTGATTTTCTGTGACAGGGCAAGCCCCTCCCTCAGGAGTTTGGTACCCTTGTGTCTTCCCCACCACCACCACCACCACTACCAACAGCAACAACCACCCCCACCCCGCCGCCCCTGCCACCGCCTGCATCTCTGCTCAGGACGGTTCCACAGCCTGGTTTCGGGGTTTGCCCATGACCCACAAGGGCAGCTCCTCATGGCAGTCTCAGCCTCCGAGTCTCATGGCCTGCAAATTCAGTTCCCAAAGGTCACTTTTTTTCCCCTGTCCTGGCTCGCAGGTGCAAATTTCCTAGCCAGAGAACCTGATTGGCCCAAGTGAGATCAGGTGGTCAGCGAGCTGGGCCTGAGTGGCGGGCTGGGGCGGAGCAGCTTCTCCAAGAGCAGGATGTGGATGAGGAGGAAATGAAGGCCTCTCCAACTCAGAAACAAAACAAATCCACCTGGAATGTGAGTTAGTTACGTACATGGAAAAGTTTATACCAATTCCTCATTTTCCAGAAAGCTATCAGAGGCATATGGAATGGGGCTTAACATTAGAAAGACACAAACTACCCCCTACTCCCAGCCACCAAAATAAAAGTGAAAAGTCCATGTCTTTAACTCACCAGAGAATCTTCTCTTCATTGTTTATTAACTCTTGTAACACAAACAATTCTAATACCCATGGGTTATTGGTTTCCCACTACAGGGCACTCTCAGGACCGTGGTAAGAAGGAACCGCTGACATGCTGTGAAGAAGAAATATTTAATAGAAAAATAAAAGCAAAACGAAACTGTAAAAAACAAACACAAGGACAGTGACCATACAGTTTTAGGAGTCCCTAAAAACATCAAGTACAATAGTTAAAGCTCATAGTAACAGCCCTTGGGCATCAAGAATGAGTAAAATTATGTTCCCTGACCTCCATTTAAGATGGCATAAATAGGTAACACATTGCGATAGACTTCCATTTAATAGAAAAAGAAAGAAAAAAATGTTTTAGTCTTTCACAGAAGGAATAACCCTCATCTGGAAAATGCATTCTTGTGGAATAAAGCAGTTATAAATGATGTATGACTACACACGGGTTTACAAGCCAATCCAACCAGAATAATAAATAGCACAATTTTGAAACCAAACTCTGTAACTAGCAGCTAGAGTTGCATCGTGGCAGGAATAAAGTGCTTTAACAATGATTTCATTTGGATTGGGGACCTCGGGGACCCTGCCAAGAGCTTGATAGCAGATAATTTTCAGGAGCAATGCTCAGGCCTGACCCACCACGTAATTTTACCTTATCGCCTCAGGGGAGAGCTTCACGCTGGTTGTGAGGGGAAATGGGAGACCCTGCAGAACTGTCGAGTGTTCAAACTTGAGGCCTGGAGGGAAAATTCTGGGTCTTTTGGGGCAGTGGGTCCCAAAAGTAAAGGGTGCCAAAATCACTTGGAGGGAAGCTCATCAACTTTTGGACATCTGGGGAAGGAATCAAAAATATGCATTTTTAAAAACACATTCCTTAAATGATGCCAGCGCACGTGGTCCATGGAAACAATGCTCTTCCCATGGCACAGATGGGGAAATTGAGGCCCAGAGAAGACAGGGGCACTGACTCGGAGTCACGCAGCAAGTCAGAAGCTGAGCTGGCCTCTGGCCTGCCCAGGGCTTCTCTCCACCGAATTCCGCCTGCCCACGGACTGCCTCCCGGGGCCGCTCGCATTCCAAGGAGCCTTGTAACAGGAAAGGAAATGTCCGCCGTGCCTGTTCCGATGTTCGAGCGCCCATTGTGACTCCAGACTCTGCCAGACACAGCCCTCAGAGCGCTGGCTGCCAAGCTGCGGGAGCCTGGTTTTTCCAGATGGGATTGGGGATGGGATTACGAAAACCAGCACTTATTTTTATTTCTCCAAGAAAATAAAGCAGCAGATTTGCTCCAAGAAGAGCGGTCAGAGGAAGCAGGGCTGCTAGCCAGGAGGAGGTCCTGGACCCCCGCCAGCCCCTTGCAGCCCCTCCAGGGTTGCCTCTTCATCCTGAAGGTGTTAGACATGAAGTCGGGTCCTCAGACAAAGTACTTTTGGGCTTCGGATTCAAGAAGGCTCGGAAGACGGAGGATTACTTTCTTCCTGGGGACAAAGAAATTTTTTCCAGACTCTTCTATTGCCCTCACCCCAAAACATGTCTAAAAACGGGAGGGGTGGAGATGTGGTTGCTGTCAGGTTCCACAGCTATGGGACAGTTGTCAGAGGGGACAATTTCACTCTCTCCTAAGGGTGCAAGGGGACATGTGGCAACCGCTGGACACATTTTTGGCTGTCACAACTCAGGGGAAGTGCTACTGGCATCTAGTGGGTAGGAGCCAAGGGATGCTGCTAAGCATCTTAGAATGCACAGGACAGTCCCCAAAACAAAACCCCCTTGCCCAAAATGTCAGATCTCTGACCCTGACCTATGGGCAAGTGGCCCAGGATGTTAGGAGTCTGGGTGTGAGTCCAGGTTTTGTCTCTAAGGGCTGAGTGAGCTTGGACAAGGCTCCGCTCTCGCTGGATCTCAGACTCCCATCTGCACAGGGAAGAGGCGGAGGCTCCTCTCAGGGGCCCTCTGGAGGCTGAGACAATGGGCCTGCCCTTGGCATCTCTGATGAGGCTGTCAGGGGTGAGGGGGTCTACCCACCCCCCAATGCCTGAGGGGTAAACAATCAACTCTCCTGAGCCCCTCCCCCAAAGCGCAGTATCTGGAACTCCTGCTCCACCAGGAACGGAAAAACCATTATCTGCAGCTGACATCACTTTGCAAAAATGCAAGAGGGTGGTTGCTGAGCAGAGCTCCAGGGAAGGGGGTGGGGGAAGAAAGGGCTCCAGGGAAGGGGCGGGGAAAAGGGACTTGAAGCTCAGAGCTGTGCCAACCACCCACAGCGCCAGGATCCAGCACCTTCACGCTTCTCGGGACAACCCTGGACTAGTTACTTAACTTGCCTGGACTGCAGTCCGCTCATCTGTACAAGGAGGGGCTGGACCTGGAGACTGCTGGGCCCCCTTCTCACTGAGGGAGCCCAGGACCCTGTGCCTATCCTGGGTCAAGTCTCAGGGGGCCTCCAGGCTGAGGGTGGTACACAGAGGGAGGCCCTCCAGGAACAGGAAGCCCATGGCTGGGGGCTGGAAGGAGAGAAAAGCAGCCACCCACTCCAAATGATACACAAATGCCCAAAAAGCACATGGAAAGATGCTCCACATCACTAACCATTAGAGAAACACAAATCAAAACCACAATATGATAGCACCGCATCCCCATTAGGATGGCTGCTATCAAATAAAACAGAAAATGACACCCGTGTTCACAGCAGCACTATTGACAATAACCAAAACAGGGAAGCAACCCAAGTGTCTGTTAACAGATGAATGGATGAGAAAAATGTGGTTTATACATGCAGTGGAATATCGTTCAGTCTTAAAAAGGAAGGACATCCTGACACATGCTACAACATGGATGAAACGTGAGGACATTATGCTAAGTGAAATACGTGAGCCAAAGTCCAAAAAGACAAATACCCTCTCTGGGGTCGTCTTCCCCATCTGTGCGCCATGAGCCTGCCCAGCACCGATATTCCAGGGAGGGTAACAACCCCATGGTCCCTTTATGTAGGTGGGAAAGCAGAGACCTAGAAAGGAGAGTAAGCTATTCAAGGCCACACTGAGTCGGAACTAAAAGCCAGATCTCCTGACTCCAAACCCACGTCACCTCCCACACTCTCCTGCAGAGGGTCTTGTGCCCTGGAGATGGGCCAGGGTACCAAGAAGCCCCATTAGCCGATGTGACTCCCTCTTGAAGGGACTCCTGATAAAACCTCAGTTCTAATTATGTGATCAGACTTCTCTGAACATCCTCCAAGCGGCACGCTTCTGGACAAGTCCCTGCTCTGCTCAAGCACCTTACATGGCTCCCTGTCTCCCTCTGAACATCTCACCCAGCGTTCAGAGCCCCAGTCTCCCTCCCAAGGCTGATCTTCTTGTGCCCCCCCACACCTTTGCCTTACTTTCTGGTCGCCAGGCAGTACCCTCTGCCCCTCCTCTCCAAAACTTTGTTGAAGCTGGTCCCTCCTCCGAGGACACCCTTTCCCATCTCCATCCTTTAAGGCCATACAAATGTCACCTGCTCCAGGAAGCCTTTCTGCTCCCCAAATCAGACACAGCCTCACCCTCCTCTAGGCTACCAGAACGCTCCTGTAGGTTGGCCCTGGGTACCTGGAGTGCCCACCTGTCTCCCCCAGGAGATGGGGAGGCACCTGGGAGCAGAGCCCAAGTCACGCCCACCTCGGGTCTTCTTGTCATCCTCAGCACCGAGAATTAAAAAGAGTAAGGCCTACATGACCCGCCCCCCCCCCCCCCGGCCCCATGCCCTGAGCCCTCCCCGGGATAAGCAAATAGACGGTTTGGTGCCCATTTGGGACTCAGCTTCCAGGTTGGAGGCGGCCGGAGGCTGGGCGCCGCGCCTGGACACATGCATTGACTCCGCCTCCAGGGCTGTTGTTATTTCCCTTCTCCTCAGGCAGAGGCTGTGGGGGCCATCTGAGCCACAGCTGGTTTTTATTGCATCAAGGCTCAAAAAAGGCCTGAGCATATTTTTAGAGAGTAGGGAAAAAGAATATTTTTTCCCTGACCCAAGATGAGGGCTTGCTCCAATTTTCCATCTGCTCTCCCTTCTGGGTGGAGCTGGTGGGGAGGTTTCTCCGCGGGAGGATCCTCAGGACAGCGGTTTATGAGCTCATAGACACAGTGGGGGAGGCTGCCCGGCCCACTGCCTGCCCTCGACCCCGGACACACATACAAGCACAACTGGGCACTCAGGCTGCAGCGCTCGGATGCATGCCCTCGGCCCTGGTCCTGTGACACGGGTTGAGGGAAGCCATGCACCGGGTGAAGGACAGTTGGCAGAGGGAGGCGGACTTTGTCCGAAGTCCCCCAGGAAGGGGGTGATGGAACCAGGGGTCCCCACTCTTGCGCCTGGAGTCCTGGTATGTACAGGTGACAAAGAAGCAGTTCAGAGAAACATGTGGCCAATGTTGCCTGCAGAACAGAAGCCGGAGCCCCCTTTCCCCTCCCCAGGGTGGCTGGCCTTCAGTGCAGAAGAGCCAGCAAGCAAAGTGGCAAGGCGGCGACAAGAGCAAAGACCACAGCTGTCCCTGCGAAGGCACCCGGAGCCAGCACTCGGGCCTGGGACACCTGCAGACACAACCTCACTTCATGCTCACACCCATTTTATCAGAGGGGAAAACAGGCTCAGAGGCGGGCAGAGGTGACACTGACAGGCCCCTGGGAGCCGGGAAGGCAGCCTCTTGGCCTTGGGGATCAGGCAGGGAAGTTAGGGGTGGCTCGCGGGCTTATAGGGTTTTAGCTCCATGAGGGGTGTGGCCTTTATCGTTCCTGACTGCGGAGCTCCAGGCCCTGCTGAGGACTGGAGCCAGGAGGTGTGGGCAGCGACGGAGCAGGGCACAGCGCGGCCAGGCCCCCTCTTACCCATGTAACCGCTCTGTCTCCAGGCAGCAAGGGCTGCGAGAGACGCGCCCTCGACTTCTTGGAAACTGAGGCAGCCCAGCTCGGGCCAAGGGGGGCCTCTTAGGAGATGGGCTTTTCTGGTAAAAGGCACAGGCTCAAGGCCTTGCCAGCCAGAGGGAGAATTCCCTCTTCCCCGAACCTCCCTGTGACATGGGGCTAACAGCAGCTGCCTCCAGGGAGGGCGGGGGCATCACGTGTGGGTGGGTGGGTGGAGGACTTGGCACAGGCCTGGCACGAGGGAGGCCCTTGATGGACGTATGTCCTGTTTCTGTCCCTGGCTGCTCCGGTTAGCGCAAGTGACAAACAAGGCTTGACTGCCTCAAGGCTCCTCCCCTCCTGGCCTCAGCAGAAGCTGTGGGGCAGAAAGTAACAGCAGTTCTTGGAAAGCCACCGTCAAGCACTCCGCGGAACAGGCGGGACATTCGTCAAGATGTCACCGGCAGCCACACCGACCGCCTGGCCTGGGGTGGCACTGCGCGACCTCTCACCTGTCTCACACGGTCCTATTCACCACTCCATGTCTACCCGACGCCATCAGGCACTCCCCCCGCCCCGCCCCGCTCCGCGGGGACATCTCACCTGGTCCTCCTCTACTCAAAGCCTCTGCTGGCTCCACACCTTGGGCATAAAGTCCTTAGTCTATTCCTGAGCAGTCCAGGCCCCTCCCAGCCTGGCCAGCACTCCCTATGCTCTCTGTTGCACCTCTTCACCTTGCACCCCTCGTGTCAGCTATGGCAGTAACCTATGACCACATGCTTTCCTTACCCACAGGAAGAGGCAAGTTCAGGAGCTGGCACATGGGAGATTGCTCAGCAAGCTCTGAGCCAGAGTCAGCAGAGACACCAGGTTCTGCCCTCAAAGGATCCTCTGCTTGAAATGCCATTGCCCTCTTCTGGCAACCTCTGACTCACACCTCCTCCAGGAAGCCTGCCTTGATACCCACCCCTCCAGGCCAGTGTAGGTGTCTTCTTCTCAAGCAGGGCTGCCTGGTGTCCCTAGATTCTCCTGTCATTGCTGTCCTATCTGGATGAGGTAACCCTCTCCACAGGCCTGGCATGTCTCCCCCAAGGTCTTGTGGAGTTCAGGGGGGCTTAACATCTGCCCATCAGTCCTCCTTGCTCTCAGCCCCCATGCCTGTCCTCAGCCCCAGAGGCCCACTTTTTCCATTCTGGATACACCCCACACCACCTTTATCCCAAAGGCCTTGCAACATCAAAACTAATTTGATATTCTAGAGATGGCAGAGAGGAATTCCCAGGCTGAGCACAAAACAAGTTGATGTTCAGTTCAACAATGTAATTCTTAGGAATTTCTCAACTATCCCTCACCCAGATAATTTCTCACTAGCTGGTATGGGAGGGCGACCTGACCTCTGGGAGGTGTGTTCTGAAACCCCTCCCCATCCTCTCTCAGAACCCCTCCCCCTCCCCCCTGAGCCCCTCCCGTTTCTCCTGCTCTGACTGAGAACTCTGTCCGGCTGACGCCTTGGAGACCCAGGAGGGGCCCCTGGTGAGGCAGATTCGCTCTCTGCCAATATGCAAAAGCAGCTGCTGTCAGTTATCTTAAATATCCATTGTTCTAGGCTGGGCTGTATCCCCCCCAAAGTCATATGTTGAGGTCCTAATCCTCAGTACCTCAGAATGTGATGACATTTGGAGATAGGGTCTCCAAAGACGACTTAAAACAAGGTCATTAAAGGATGGGCCCAAATCCAATAAGACTGGTGTCCTTTTAAGAAGAGGCAGCTCAGACACAGGTGCGCACCAAGGGAAGATGATACGAAGACATAGGAAAAGAAAGCCATCTACAACCCCAGGAGAAAGAATTCAGAAGAAACATCTCTGCTGATGCCTTGATCTTGGACTTCCAGCCTCCGGAACTGTGAAAAAAGCAATTTCCGTTGTTTGAGTCACCTGGTCGGTGGCACTCTGTTGCGGTGGCATCTCTTTGGTTGCGCTGTCATCACCTGTGTCTGGTCCTGTCTCCCCTTTCAGACTGTGACTTCCCAGAAGGCACTGGACAGGTCTGACCGGTCTGTCCCTCTGAGCCGGACACGCCGCCCCCTGTGAGTGTCACAGAGCATTCGTTGCCTGGACAAACACCTTCGGGGAGAAACAGCATTTTGGTTCATGGGCCCTTTTAATCATCAAACGCTGGGAAGGGGGAAAACTGATAACATCCCTGCACCTCCATGTTCCTCCCTCACCAGGCCTCCGGTTCCGCCCTCAACAGCCCTGAGAGAAAGCGCCCCTCCATTTCCCAGAAGGCACAGAAAAGGCAAGTGACTTGCCCAAGGTCATTTACAGGGTCAAAGCCGTTAGGGAGGACAGACCAAAGCCCATTGGTCCCAGGAGGACCTGAGAGGGAAAAGCTGGGATAGGAAGGCTCTGCGTGTCCCGCCCTCTGGAAGGAGACAGAAAAGACGCGAGTTTGAATCCTGATGGCTCCTCTTGTTTGCTGTGTGGGGGCAAGTTACTGACCTTTCTGATCGGGGGCCTCAGTTTCCACATCTGTACAGTGAATGACCTGGTGAATATGAAATAGGACATGTGGCGCTTCACATGGTGTCAAGCCCACAGAAAGGGCTCAAGAAATGGTGGCGGTGGTGCTGCTCTTGAAGACTGGCTTCTGGAATCATCCAGCTGGCCCAGCACCTGGCGCCACAGGAAGTCTGACAAAGAGCTCTCGGTGGGAGATTTCCTGCTGGTGGGCACGGGGGCGGGGCGGGGCAGGCAACCTGGGCCCCCCTGCGGTCTGAACACTGCCTCCAGTCCCCAACACCCATTGTTATGGCCCTCCCCAGGGCCTCAGCGGGCCCGGGCTGGGTAAGGCTCAATGGCCCATTGTTCTCCCTCCAGGCCCAAACCAGGCCAGGCGTGCCGGGAACCAGCAGCTAAAAATAGCTGCGGAGCATCGGGGTCCAGCTGCTTATCTCACTCCGGGGGTCAGGAGCTGCCCCACTCCCCCTGGCCACTGCTCTGGAGGGAGTCCACCCTGGCCAGCTCCCAGGTCGCCCTCAGGGGAGAGTCCAAACTTACACCCGCAAAACATTCCGCCAAAAATTCAAGGCCGGCGGCGGTTGTGAAGGCCGAGCCTTGGCGCAGACTTTCAGGCTCGGCCTGCGGTGGGTCGGGAGGAAGGGCCGAGGAGAACAGGCTATAACGGGCAAAGTGAAGAGAAACGAGGAAAGGCATTCCAGGTGGCATGAACAGTGGAAGCAAAGGGACGAGGGAAGCGGCCGACCAGGACGATGAGAGGCTGTGGGAAGCCCAGTTGGTAGCGCAAAAAGGGAGTCTTCAAGGGGATCTCAGGCTCAGCTGAGCAGCGCCCTGAATGCCAGGCAAGGCTTTGCTGCCCTTCGAGGCCACACCTTGCCTGGGTGGGTCCCCAGACCGCCTTACTTCCAGGGCTCCTGTCTCAGTGGCAGTCACAGCCCTGGGGGAGGAGCCAAGGAGTGGCGAGGATGGAGAGGGGGCCTTTTGCGCGCCGCTGGGGCCTCAGGGAGGGGCTTGCTCACCAGAGACACATCGCACAGACCCCAGAGGCTCTGCCTGTGGGCTATGAATGCCACAGTCAGCCTTCATCCATTCGGGTCTTCAACCATCAGCTGTCACGCACCTGCTCTGCGCTGGGTCCCTGGCTGCTCAGTTATAGCCCTTGAGGGGCTGGCAGTCCAGGGGAGAAGCAGACAAGTGAAGAGGCAACTCCAGGGCTGAGTCACCCGAGCACGTGCTGGGACAGCCCAGGGAAGGGCCCTCCTCTAGACTTGGGACATCCCCAAAAGGTTCTGGGGGACACAGCCTCTGAACAAAGGCTCCAGGGTGCACAGGAGTCTAGCTGGGGGCGGGGGCGGGGGGCGGAGGTGTAGGGGTGGTGCGCGGGGACTGGGCAGAGATGCGGTGCGGGGACAATGAGGCTGCAAAGGTCTTCGGGAGTCCGATCCTAGCCTTCTCGGAACCCCTCATGGATACAAACACAGTTGTCACCCACAGAAGGGCTGATGGACGAAATTGTTGGAACAATAAGAATCAACCAATTTGAGTATATTAAATCCTACCTTTTAAACTCAGAGTCTGGGAATTTGAGCATTAATTGTTCTGTTATGAAAGCCTGGTGCCGTTTGTACATCAGGGTTTTGATTCATTAGCTGTGTTCAGAGTGAGGGTACCTGCGTTGCACAGGTAGCCCCTCAAAGCCCCTCCTGGGAAGGTACAGTCAGGCGTGGGTCCCAGGGAGGCCCCGCTTGCACTGCTCCGTGGAGCTTGCAGCCCGGAATGAGAAGCTTCATTTGGGTGAAATACACCCCAGAGATGAGTTCCCAGGCCTCTGTGATTCCCTCCTTGGTTCCTGGGCTTCGCGCCTCCAGCATCCATGCCCTCTGCCCTGTAAACTTGTAGTTCTGCCTGTTGGAGGTGGACCATAGCAGACTAGTTTCAAACTGAGGCTTAAAATACATTTGCATCTGAAAGAAAAATTAACACCATTCTAAGTAATCTCCTCCAGAAAATAGACAGGGAGCACTTCCCAATTCATTTTTAGGAAGCAGTATTACCTTGATCCCAAAACCTAATAAAAACAGCACACACAAAAAATTATAGGCCAGTATCCCTAATAGAAATGATGCAAAAATTCTTAACAAAATATTAGCAAATAAAAATTCAGAAACATATTAAAACTTATACACCATTACCAAATGTAGTTTCTTCCAGGGATGCAAGCCTAGTTCAATACTTGAAAAATCAGTCTGTGTAACCCACCACATTCACATACTTGAAAAATCAGTCTGTGTAACCCACCACGTTCACAGGCTAAACAGAAAAGCCACATGATCATATTAACTGACACAAAAAAGAATTTAACAAAATTCCACATCCACTCATAAAAACTGTCAGAAAATTTGGAATCAAGAGCAACATTCTACAGGGAAAAAAAAGTTCCCATATAATATTTATGTAAATATATATAAATAAAGTAGTTCCTAAATAAAGCAATAACATCTATAAAACAACTGACAGCTAATATCGGACTTGTTGATGGAAGACTGAAGCCCAATAAAGCAAGAAAGGGAAACAACTGGCTTATGGATCAGAAAGGAAAACATAAAACTGTACTTATTTGCAGAGGACATGATTAATTATGTAGAAAAGTTCAAGACATCTACAAAAAAAAATATCCTAGAATAATGAAGTAAGTTCAGCAAAGTCACAATGTAGAAAAACCCAGTATATTTCTCTGTGCTGGCAAATAACATGTGGAAACTGAAATTAAAAATAGAATGTCATGTACAATCACTAAAAAAAAGAATTATATACTAAGGTGTAAATCTAACAAAACAGGACTTGTATTCTGAAAACTACAAAGTGATGATGAAAGAAATCAAAGCTCTGAATAAATGGAGAGACGTGCCAAGCTCATGAATGAAAAAATTCAGCAGAGTAAAGGTACCAGTGCTCCGCACACTGAAGTCCAGTGCAATTACTGTCAGGACCTCAGGGAGACGTTTTGTAGAATAGGCAAGATTAGCCTAAAATTCACACAGAAAGGCTAAGAAACCACAATAGTGAAAACAATTTTGGAAAAAAAAAAGAATAAAGTGGGAAGAATCACTCTACCTAATTTCAAGACTGTGTGGCTTTGGTGGAGGGATAGAAACATAGATGTATGGAGCAGAATAGAGAAGCTCGAAATAGACCCATACAAGTATGGACAACTGAATTTTACAAAGGTGCAAAGGCACTTCAATAAGACTTGACACCCACTAGGATGAGTATACTAAAAAAGACATTATAACAAGTGTTGGTGAAGTTAGGGAGAGACTGGAACCCTCACAGACTGAGTGTAAATGGTGCAGTTTGGCAATTCCCCCAAAAGTGAAACAGAGTTTGTTTGTGACACAGCAATTCTACACCCAAGAGAACTGGAAACATATGTCCACACAAAAGCTTGTACATGAATGCCCATAGCAATATTATTCATAATAGCGCCAAAGTGGAAATAACTCAAATTTCCATCAACTCGTGAATGGAATAAAATATGGTATATTATGTGGTACTTGAAATAGGATATATACTATGGAATAGTATGAGGCAATAAAAACAAAAACAAAAACAAAAACGTAGTACTGACACATGCTACAACATGAGGAACCTTGAAAACATTATGCTAAGTGAAAGAAGCCAGGCATAAGGGACCCCATATTTTATGATTCCAATTACATGAAACATCCACAACAGGCAAATCTGAGACAGAAAAGTAGATCAGTGGTTGCCCAAGGCTGAGAAGGTCAGGGCATAGAGAAGGGAGTGACGACTAACAGGTATGGAGGTTTTTTAGGGGGTGAGGAAAATGGTCTAAAACTGATTGTGGTGAGCATTGCACAACTTTGTAAATATTCTAAAAACCATTGAGTTGTATGTTTTAAACAGGTTACATCTCAGTGAAGCTGTTTTAAAAAAAAAACAAACAAACAGTGGATGAAGGGCAATCTTTTCAACAAATGGTGCTAAAGTAATTGGACATCTTTATGAAAAAAAAAAAAAAAGAACATCAACCTAAACCTTACATCTTGCACAAGAATTAACTCAAAAGGGACCATAGATTTAAATGGACAGCTATAAAAACTTTTAGAAGAAAACATAGGAGAAATCTTTAGGACCTAAGGACTGGTAAAAAATTTCTTAGACATAACACCAAAAGCATGATCCATAAAATAATAAATTGAAAGTGACCAAAACTGAAAAGCATTTGTTTTGCAAAATGCACATTAGAAGGATGAAAGGACAGTCTACAGACTGAGAGAAATTATTTGCAAATCACATACCTGGCAAAGGATTCATATATGGAATACATGACGTGCTCTCAAACTCGGTAGTAAAAAAGCAAACACTCTAACTGGGAAATAGGCAAAAGACATGAGGAGACCCTTCACCAAATAAATGCACTTGAAGAGATGCCCACCGACACTAGCCATTAGCGAAGTGTAAATGAAGACCCCAGTGAGCTCTCGCCTCACACCTATCACAACAGCCAGCCAAAATAAAACACAGGGGCAACTTTAAGTGCTGGCAAAGTTGCAGAGAAACTGGATCTCTCATGACACAGCCACTCTGGGCAATAGTTTGGCAGTTTCTTAAATATTAAACCTATACTTACCATGCAACCCAACAATTGCACTGCTGGACATGTATCCCGGAGAAATGAAAACTGTATCCACACAAAACTTTCCACACAATTCTTCACAGCAGCTTTCTATGGAACAGCCAAGAATTGGAAACAAACAAAATGTCCCTCAATGAGTGAATAGTGAAACCGGCTGTTGAGCATCCCCACCACGGAACGCTACTCAGAAACAAACAGGACTGAACTATCAATATAGATAATTTGGGTGGAACGCAAGGACGAGATGACGGGTGAAGATAGCCAATCTCATAAGGTCACACACTGCATGGTTCCCTTTATAGAACATTCTTAAAATGACAAAATTATATAGATAGGGAGATCAGCGGTTGCTGGGGAGTAGGGATGGCGGGGGCGGAGGATGGGTGTGACTAGACAAAATTGTCGAGGGAGATCTTTGTGGTGAAATGGGCTGTATGTTGATTGCAGTCGCGGTTCTATAATCTACCCACGTGATAAAGTGACATGGAACCAACTATCCACTGTCGGATTCTGGTTTTGATATTGAACTCTAATCACGTAAGATGTAACCACTGGGGGAGCTAGGTGAAGGGTATATGGAACGTCGCTGTACTATCTTTGCAATTTCTTGTGAATATGTAATGATTTCAAAATTAAAAATGAAACAACCCCAAACCACTTTCGTTTCCATGAGAACTTTCCCCAGGTAGGTGCCGGCCCTTCTGCCTGTGGGGGAGGGTTACGTGGAGCGGACCTGAGCCCCGTCCACAGTGAGGAGTCAAGTCCAGCCAGCTCCTCCTGGGTCGGTTGACTCTGGCTGCGCTGTATGAGAGAATATGTGATGGTTGTTTTAAGCTGCTGAGCTTTGGAGGATTTGTTTTGAAGCACTAGTCTGACAAAAGCTAACTAATACACGCCTCCTTGCCTCACCTTCTCTCCACAGCCCTGAGGGATGGGTGTCTGGCATTGGTAACTAGGGCACAGACAGCTAGCTGTCCTCCCGTATCTGTACTACCTTTCTGTTACTCCAAGGGAGTAGTATCTCTGAATTTTATCTGGTTATATGGCTATCTGGATTAAGACTACATTTCCAGCCTCTAGTAATTAGTGACCATGTAACTAAGTTCTGATCAATGGGAAGTAAGAGAAAGTGTCATGTGACAGTTTCTGGGATCCTGCTCTAAGGAAGAACAGACATCCACCTTTGACCACGTCTTTCTTAGCCCTGTCATCCTTCCCACAGATTGGAATGCTGAAGTGATGGCTGGAGCTCAAGCGGCTGTGTTGGATATGAGGTAGAAGCTACATTTTGAGAATGGCAAAGCAATGAAAGAGAAAGAATTAGGGTGCCCATACATCACAGAGATGCCACACCAGCTCTGGGCTCCTTATATATGAATTTCCTTTATGCAGTAGAGATATGACCTTCTATTTTACGTTTTCGATCACTCACAACAGAACGCAGTTTTATACCGGGGCTCATTATCTGGGCTGTCCTTTCTCATGAGCTTACCCTGTGCAACCAACTGTGCTAAGCACTGCATGCCTTCCACACACTAAATAAGCATTTATGAAGCACTTACTATATATCAGGCAATATGATAACACTGGGGAAACAGCAAGGAACAAGACGACATGTCCCTGCCCTCAAGGACTTTATAGTTGAGCGGAAGAGACAAACAATAATGAAATGGACACAGGTGTATAAGTAATTACAATCTATGACAAGTTCCATGAAAGGAAAGCACAAAGCATTTTATGAGTAGATGGCAGGGGCCCTTCTCCAATAAGGGCTATCAGGGAAGGCTTCCTGGGGGAAGTGAGCTCTGGGGAGAAGAGGAAGGGAGTATAGCCTAGATCTCAAGAGCGTGAGTTCTGAAGCCAGCCAGTCTGTGTTCAAGTCTCATCTCCCTCCTGTCGCTGTGTAACCTTGGGCAAGGCCCAAGCTCTCTGTGACTCAGTTTTCTTATCTGAGAAATACAGGTTTAGTTAACAGAACATTTATATAACATTCACTATGTGCGAGGCGATGTTCCACGGACTATACAGGTATTAGCTCTTGTAATTCTCATTACAGCTACCTTACGGTACAGATACTATTTCTATCCCCATGTACAGATGGGTCAACTGAGGCCCAGAAAGCGAAGCAACTTGCTGGGAGTCACACATCTCAGTGGAAGAGCTGAGAGTTGCCCCAAGCAATCTGGCTCCAGAGTCTGTCCTCAGAACACTACGCCGTAGCGGTTCATAATACTAGTTCTTAACTCGTGGTGCTGTGAGCATAAAATAAAAAACATCAGTCAATACAGAGCACAGTGCCTGATAAATATGAAGTGCTTGATAAAGGTTCGCTATTGCTCTCATCATCATTATCATTAATAAATAAGGGTGGGAAGAAAGCATGTTCTCGGCGAAGGGAGGCGCACAAATGGAGGTCCTGAGACGGTCGGAAGCGCATTGCAGTCAAGGAATGGAAGGCAGGCCGGGCCCGCCGCCTGCTTCTATTCTTCACAGCAGCACTCTTAGTGGGAACTGCTAGTACATCCTCTTTCTAAATGAGGGCACAGTGCCTCAGAGAGGTTCAGTGACTTGCCCAAGGTCACACAGTGAATGAACATCTGAGCCTGGACTCAAACCCCGGTCTGTCAGCCTCCAAAGCCCATGCTCCTAGTCACGTCCTCCACCACTTTGCGGTGGACAGACTCCCGGGATCCAGCCAGGAGGGGGAAGCAGCGGCAGCTCCTGGCGAGAACCTCGAATACCTCCCCACCCACTTTTCAGGTGTGGAGAGCGAGGCGCAATGAGGGGAGGGACTTACCACAAATTGGCAGCAGAGCCGGACCCCCTTCCTCCCCAGTCCAGCGACCTTCCGCTTTGCCTTTCCACCCACTGCATGTTTTTCTATCTTCCGCAGGGTGTAAACGGAGCCCTCGCCGCCCCCAGGGGCTGCCCTGGCCTGGGCTCAGTGGCGCAGAGTGTTGGGTAGAGGCGGGGTGGGGTGAGGACTTGACTCCAAGGGAAGGAGCGTGTAGCTCACCAGCAGACCCTTCCTCAGCCCAGCCTGGCTAGAGGACGTGGAGGGCAGTGTCCCGAGCGAGGCGATCCACGGAGGCCAGGGGCGAGCGGTGACTGGACAGCTCCATCCAAGTCAGTCCTCGGGGGAAGTGGCTAAACTCCGTTTTTAGCGTCCTGCAACTCGTGGAAACATACCATGCACACACACATTTACACTTGGCCTGGATCCCAGCCCCTCACACCTTGCAAAGCACCATCTGCCCCTTCAGAAGGTCCTCAGACAGGGGGGAAAAGATTGATTCTCCTTGTTTTCTAGAAGAAACCAACAGGAAGGGGGAGGGGCTTCATCCAAGATCACAGGAGAGTTTGGGACAGATCCAGGGCAGGCCAGCTGCTTGACGGCTTAGGTGCTATTCCATTGCTCCTGAGACTCACAGGTAGGACCCTGCTGAGCCCCTGTGGAGCCGGGGGCCCAAGCCTGCCCTCCTAAGGCCCTGCCCTTGTCATCGAGTCACTGACCAGTTTTTCTCAGAAACAGCAGAGGCAACTTCCTCCTGGGCAGCTGACTGGGACTGGGCCGGACCTCCCCTCCCAGGTGGCTGTCACAGCCCAGGCCTCCCTCCTCCACCCCTATGCAGGGCGCCCCTCTGTGGTTGGCCCTGTGCGGAGGGTTTACCCATATTTCTTATCTCCCTGAGTCCATGAGAGTCCCATGAGGTGGATTATTATTCCCATTTCATAGACGAGATGACTGAGGCTCAGAGAGGTGGGGCAGCTTAACACGCAGCTATACTGAGAACCAAGATTCAACTCAGGGCCGGGTGTCTCTGGGCCCTTCCACTCCCGCCTTTTGTGGGCCCCACTTAGAGGAGCTCTGCCCTCAAGCCAAGGAGAATCTGGGGTAGGAGCCCCCGCCACACCACTGAACCTCAGACTGGCTGGAGGTGAGGCTGCTGGGAAGTTTGGGAGCCGGGTCGTAGTCCCTTCTCAGTCACGACATACTTGTCCACTCTCTCTGAACCATAGCCTCCTTATTTGTAAAATGAGCACAGTACTCAGACCTTCTCCAGACCCGTTGCGAGGCCTGATGGAGATAAGGCACGGCGCGCCCTTGGAGTGTGTGACTGCAGCTGCTATTATTTTGTATCTGAACCTGTCTGTGCCCCTGCCCCCACCCAGCCATGCCTTTGCCCCCAACCAGGCGGAGGAGGCTGGGATCAGCCCCACAGCTCTTCCTCATCGCCCCCCACCCCCGCCGCCTCCACCCCCCCCAAAGGGGCTCCTCAGTGTCAGGGGGCCCAGGGTAACCCCTTCCTTCCCTCCCGCCCAGCCGGGGAGAAGACAAGCAAAGCCAGATGTTTTCCAGATGTTGCCGATTGTAAGCAAACAATAGCACTGGAGCAGTGCTCCTCTGAGGCTCAGGGGCTGTTGCTTGAGGGCCCAAGGGCTCCGAGGAAGAGGCGGGGGAGGGCCTGGGGCAGGCCTGAGAAGCAAGGTGAGCTGGAGACGCCAGGGTGGGCTGTCAGTGGGAGGGACCCAGAAAGCGGAGAACAAGCCAAGGGGGGAGGGAAGTGCAGGGAGCTCAGAAGAATCTGGTGAGGCTGAGGGGAACAGAGAGGACTGAAATCTGCCACCATTGCCCCACCCTCACCCGAGGATACCCCCTTCCCAGGGCAATAACTTTAGGACTCTAGAGGTTCTCAGGCCCCGCCCCCCGCCCCAAGTGTTTCTGAAGATAATGAGCCCCCTGATACAGGAGGAAGGCAAGTACTAACCCAAGAAGGGACCCAAACACCAGGCAGCCATTTGGACCAGATGGAGAGCCTGGGAGGCCATACCTGGCCCAAGCCAGACCAAGAGGCCGAGGGTGTGAGGGACTTGACTCGCCTGCAAGAAGTCAGCTGAAGTTGGCACAGGCGGGCCAGTGCTGAGTCTCCACCCACTGGCTTCCAACCAAGCAGCACTGTGGTGCCCTTTCCCCTTTCTACCCTTCACACCCTATTTGCCAGCTGACCCCACTGTGCCCAGCTAGGCCAAGACTGGGCAGAGGCATGGGGACAGGCTGTTCTTAGTCCCTGGAACAGGCTGGCTTTGTCCACCAGCAAAACTATTCCTGGAAGGACAGGGATCTGGGGTCTGAAACTCAAGGTTCCCTCTCTGCTCTAAGAACCGTAGCGCCTGGGCTGGGCAAGCAGAGAATGAGCTTTGCCACCTCCTCTGACCCTGGATAATGATGTCACTAATAGCAGCTCATGCAGAAAGAGCAGATCCCTGCGCCAGACGCTGGGCTGAACTTGTGGCAGGAATGACCTTGCTCAGTCATCACAACTCTGGTATAGGTGCCAACGTGCACAATTTATAGATGAGAAAACTGAGGCAGAGAGAGGTTATGAGACAGACTCAAAGATATGCAGCTAGTCGTGGTGGAGCCAGGAGCCGGCACCTGGAGCCCAGCTGCGGGCTCTGGGCCCTCACCTTACTGGGTGCTGCTCCCTCCCTCTACCTCAATCCCCCTCCTCACAGTGGGATGGGAAGGGGGCTGGGCACGCTGACCTCACAGCTCTCAGATCCCACACTGACCAGCCAGGGACCGCCAGACAGAAGCCAAGAAGCCTGCTCCTTCCTCACATGCGCAAGAAAAATGGGGACCGGCCCAAACAACACTGTACAGGTGAGGGGACTAAGGCCGAAGGGGGCAGGAGCCGTGCCCAAGGTCCCGCAGAAGCCCAACGCAGGAGGATCCAGGAGCCTTTCCAGTCTGCTCTCCAGCAGCTTGGCGTAGCCAAAGCCCCTCTGAGGCCAAGGGACCTGGGTTTGAGTAATGGAAACCAGGCAGTGGGGCCTTCCGAAATGGGAATTCCATCTGCCTGACTTTCTTCCCCTGGACTCTGGTTTCCATGGCGATTTGGAGTGGGAAGGTAGAGGACCTAGAACGGGGCTAAATCCCTCGAATAAAGAAAAGGGAGTCTTCTCGAGGGCTGAGTGTCTCCTCTGAGCAGAAGATACCCTTGCTCCCAATGAGGAGCATGTCTCTGCTCCCCTGTCCTTCCTGCCTCATTGGGGTACTGGCAGCTTCGAGGCAGGAAAGGCCTCGCCATGGCACAGCCAAGCAGGGCTCAATGGCTGGGGCCAGGGCCTGGAAGAGCTCATATTCTGGTGCTCGGGGAAAGGCTGCAACATGAACTGAGCGCCTACTGCATGTCGGGCCCCAGGTTAGACCTCCATGTTCTCCTTGTGGGGGCTCCTGGGGGTGGCCTCACGCAGGGAGGCCAGCGAGGAAAAGCAGGGAGGGGTGCAGCTGGACAGCCCCATGTGCTTTGCATCTCCAAGTCCCCAATGGGCAGACCCAACCCCGGGACCCCAGGCAGGGAACAGAGTCCAAGGAGAGGCAGCCAGCCCCTCCTCCACCCACCAATTCTGTCCGGCTTTAAGTCAGCCCGGCTGAGCCAGGCCCCATCCCCAGGCCTTCCATGGCTTGGCCCCGGTCCCAAGGCCCTGGCAGGTAGTACGTGTGGGCATCAGGGGAAGCTTGGGCACCAGCGTGGCCCGGGTTCCAGGCTCTCCTCCACCCCTCCGGGAGGGTGGTCCAGGGCTGCCTCTGAACTGCGGCTTTAGACAAGGCCTTTGCTAAGTTTTCATCTCCTGTTAGGTGCAGAGGGACTCTCTGTGAACCCCTCTCCCTGTCACCGCCCCAGCTCTTCCTGTCCTAAAAGCCTCTGCAACCCTGCCCATCTGTAGCTGCTGCCCTCCCAAAGCTTCTGGCCCCATCCACCGCCACCAACCAGAATCTCAGGGTGTGACAAGGCAGAGAAGTGAAGGAACTTGCTGAAGGTGACACAGCCAGTTGGTGGCCAAGGTCGGACTCCATCTGTAGCTGGCAGAAGACAAGAGATCAAGAGCTTTGCAGCCAGAGGGCTTAGGCTGAACCCTGTCTCTGCCATGTGCCTGCTGTGTGACCTTGGACAAGTCACCTTACCTGCCTGTGTTTCACTTTCTTCATCTGTAATATGGGGATAACTCCCACCTCCCAGGATCGTGGAGATGAGATGACAAAAGGAACAAGCGTGGCAGAGCATCTGTCACAGAGGCAGAGGTGGTCAGGGAGCATCTCTCGCCCGTGTGTCATGTCTACGGCTCCAGGGTGGGAGGCAGGCGACACATAGAGAGGAGAGAAGCCGCACCACCGGCCCAACAACCAACCCTTCCAACCCCTGTCACCATGGGAAGCCTCGCAACCAGGAACACACAGAAAGGATCAAAACCAAGAAATAACACAGGCCTTTTATTTGCTCCAGAACTTGGCTGCTGTGTGGTCTGAGGGTGTCATGCTTTCCCAGAGCCCCTAAGGGACCTCCTCACGCGAGGCGGCTGGATGTGTGGGTGAGGTCAGGCTCCATCACCTGCCCCTCCAGGCCTCATCAGTCCAGAAGGCCCAGCTGCCTGCCACTGGCTCCCGGGACCAGCAAATCCCCTGAAACTGGAAAATGATGCCCACCTTTTCTGCCAGGTGGCTTTTCACAAGGCGTTGGTTAAAATATTGCACTTGTAAATTAGGAAAACTGATGAGGCAAAGGTTTCCTATTACAGGAAGACGTGCCAAGCATCCTACTACTGTTTAAATAAATAAAACTCAAGGCGGGGGTCTGTGCTGCGAGCCCCAGCGGCCGCCCTAGACAGCCCCAGAGCCCCGGCCATGCCCCCGCCCCATCAGCCAGTTCTTTAAGGAACTTGGTCAATGCGAGGTCTCCGCAGCAAGGAGCAGCAGCTCCGGATCTGGCTCAGCCAGGGCCCCGACCCGCCAGGGCCCTTGGGCCTCCTCGTACCGGGGCACTGGGGACCCAATGGGGCCAGGCCTTCTCTCCTCCAGTCGCCTGGGCCTCTCTTGGTCCAAGCTTCTCGTCCAAATGTCCATCTGTCCGGAGACGTGGCCTCTGGGGGCTTGGTTGCCTCCTCCGTCGCAGGGGAGGGGGCCCAGCCCTCCCGGTGTGAACGCTGAGTTCTACCCTGGTGGCCCCTAAAGCGGGGGGCTCATCTTCTTCTGGTTAATGAGGTCCAGGTAGAGGTCAGAGCGGAGGAAGCGGGGGTACGAGTCCTTTTCCATGAGTCCAAAGATGCGCTTCTGTGCCAGGTCGAAGCAGCCCCGTGTGACGCTCTGCAGGTTGTCCTTGGTGTGTTCCCGTGTGTAGGAGTCCAGGTTTACCTACAGGGGCAGAGGTGGCATGGTCAGGGCTGCCCGCAGGGGCCCGACCCTGGGGACCAGGGCGGGGGTGGGACCTGTCGAGCCTCTCACCTTCAAGCCCCTCTGCTGCACATCTTAAGGTTCAGAGTGGGGGCCCCTGGGTCAGCAGATTCAAGTCCTAGCTTGGTCACCTACTGTAGGGCCTGAAACACCGCTGCGAGGGTCAGGCTGCCTGCACCATACGGAGGTGTGTGGCTCTACGCAAATCACTTAAGTGCTCTGAGCCTCAGTTGTCTTATTTGTAGATTAGGAATAATACATTCTTCAAATGTATTTGAAGATCATTAAGCAAGATCATCCATATTAAAGAATTGGGATTAAAGCAGATCATCCCCAAAGTTTGTATACAGTGCCTGCACACACTCGATAGACGTCAGCTACATGACTCGGCTCTCCAAAACTGTCCCTCATTTTAACGAGGATGATGATATTACAACCTATTTTACAGGTTGTCCTGAGGGTGAAATGCAAGAGCCCGTTCATAAAGCGCTCAGCATCTCTACGGAGGCCATTTTTGTTATCAACAGAACTCACCTCTTCCTGAGGCCCCGGTGGGCTTCCTCTCCACCCAGGGCGCAGGGTCCCTAAGAATCACTCTGCCCTCTCCCCTCCCTGATCTCTTTTCCTTCAGGCATCCAGGTACCCCCCAACCACTAAGAGGCCACGGGGCACTGGGACTGGGCAGGGGTCAGCTGGAGGCCCTACCTCCTTGCACGCCTGGATTGCGATGTACTCGGCAAAGATCTTCTTGGCCTTGGCTGCCATCTTGGACTGTGACTTGACCTTCTTAAAATCCTCACATGCCAGCCAGAATTCCAAGTTCTCCTCACTAAACTCGGTGCGAAGGAAGGTCTGGAACACTGCTAATCCATCTGTGAGGAGAAGCCCGGACGGTGGGTGAGAGGCTGGTCCAGGACCCCAGGTCCCCCCCTAGAGTTGTCAGGGTGCAGACGCAGGGAGCTTAGTCAGATGGCGGGCTCCCGAGAACCAGCAGCCCCGGGAGGTGGTCCCGGCCCTGCCATTGCCTCTTTGTGGGCCTTGGCCAGGTCTGTCCCCACTTGCGCCTCAGTTTCCTCATCTGTAAAACAGGGATGGCCAGCCAGTCCCCTGCAGCCCTGTGAGGATCGAGGGGGTCCTGCCCATGAGAGGACAGGCACACTTGGCCCAGTGCAGGCCCTCGGTTCGTGGAAATGTTTATTGTTATTCTGGGAATGCGGGTCTGAGCACACTGGTCCCAGTGGCCTCTGGCTGGCAGGGGCCAGGTCCAAGGCCAGACCGAGGGCCTCGGCCCAGGCTCAGCCTTTCCCGACAACAGGGGCACCTCGCTAGGCCCAGGAAAGAGGGGGAGGCTACTTCTCCAGGGTCAGTCAGGGAAGGGAGGACGAGAGAGAGGGAGAGAACACAGGGAGGGGAACGGACCACGGAGCCCCACTTACATTTATGAAGCAGCAGCTTCTCCAAGGACTCGCCCCACTTGAGGGCTTCCTCCGAGGTGGGCCTGAGGGGAGGGAGGAGGGACACAGTGAGGGCATCGCGAAGCTCCGAAAAGTGGGGTGGCTGGGTCCACGCAGCCCCTGCCCGCTGCCCTTGGCCCAGGCAGTGGCTGATCCTGACTGGGGAGCTCCGAAGGGGGCCCACCCCCTTTCTCGGGGCCAGCATCGCCTCTAGCCCCCACCTCGCCCCTGCCTGGCCATCCTCCCCAGGACGGCTGCTCCCCCTGAGGGCCGCTGCTTGCAGGTACCAGGCTCCCTCTGTCAGAGCCCCCATCCAACCCAGAGCGGGATCCGGCCAGCAACCCCTTCCCCCGTAACCCCACCGCCAGCCCTGCTCCCCAGGAACCAGTGAGTGCCCGAGGGGTCCCAGGGAGCACCTACTTGAATGACTTCATCACTTTGTCCGCCTTGCCTGCTGGCTGGGCCCCAGGGGACTCATTCCGCCGCCTGAAGATGCCCAGCTTGTTCTTCATGTCCTTGGCTCTGGAAGCAGAAGCAGAGAAGGGGGTCAGTCAGCCTGGCACACTCGGCCCCTGCAAATTCAGGGTGGGGAGGCTGTGGGCTGGGGCGAGGGACACCTACTCCTTCATCGTGTGCCGCCTCTGTAGGTTCCCGTTGCGAGTGAGGTACATGCCTCGGAGCATGTCCGTAGGGCCCCCCACCTTGGAACCCAGGAATATTCTACAGGGAACTCCTGGGCTGCTGCTCCACACACTCCGGGCAGCAGGCGGGCAGCAGCGGGGCAAGATGCAGCCGAGTGTGCTTGCAGGGATTCCAGCCGGACAACTGGACTCCCAGGCATAGGCTGGGCTGGGACTTAGACAGGAGGAGCCAGGAAATGGGAGGGACCAGGACAGAAAGCAGGAAAAAAATCCCTCCTGGCCAACCCTGAGAGGGAGCCCGTGAAAGGGGCATGTGTCTGCAAGGGGCGGCCTCTGGGGCCCGCCCAGGCAGGAAGCCAGAACCAGTTATTTGTGACTGGCCTCCCCCGTTACCATGGCAGCACCAGGGGAAGGAGGAGAAAACAAGTCAGCAAATTGCTGGGAGGGAAAAGGGGAGGGGGGGAGGCTCCGCAAGCCAGGGTGGCAGGACTGGCTATTTTTAGCCAAGAACTATTTTTAGCTTTGCCACTCCCCCCACCAAGGCAGCAGATTCCAGCACTGGGCAAAGCTGCTGGCAGGAAAAGGGTTAAATGTCCCATGCTCCTCTTCACCCGCCAGCCCCCGCCCCCTTCTCCAGACCCCCTGCCCTGGGCACCTCTGGAGAATAGCTCCTGCCTGCTGGCCCCACAGCCTCCGTCACTGGCTTTAGATGCTCCCACCCGTGAACATGCAGAATGCAGCAAATGTCTTAGTGCCATTTGAAGCTTGAATAACTTCAGAAGTCCAAGTCTTAAAAACTTTCAAAAGCAACTTTTGAAAGTTTAATTATTTAATTTTTAAGATACTCATTTTTATGATTTTTGAATACTAAAATTTTTGTTTTAATTTTTGGTCTCCATTCTCTGATTAAACATGAAAAATTGCTGATGGAAACCAAAAGCTTAAAATGTAGGATCTAAATCACAAAGTTAAATAAGTGTAAAATAAGTTTAAATAATTCAACTTTCAAAAGTGTTTTTTAAGTCTATAGCATTTATACTTCTGAAGTTATTCAAGCTTCAAATGACACTATGACCCATGGGACATCCTCTGTAATTGAGGGAAGTGGTACCCGGTAGAGGTTATGAGTGAGAATCTGAAGCCAGATAGCCCAGGGTTCAAATCCCAGCTCCAGGAGTTACCAGCTGTGTGCCCTTTGTGAAGTTACCTAACCTCTCTGAATGTCCTGTTTTGTCACCTATTAAACAGGTGTGATAAAGGCACTTAGTCTGCTGGGGTTGTTTCAAGGCAAATGCACATAAAGCTTTACACAGTGCTTGGAGCAAAACTGCTCAGGCTTAGGAGCTGAAGTCTAAATGCCTCCTGAGGGTCTGGAGCAGCCACCCCCAGATGAGGACCCTCTTCTAGAAGGTTCCAAGCCAATGAGACAAGGCCAAGGAGTCCAGGGATTGTCAGCCCTCTGGATGAGGACTGGGGGCCCTGGGGTGGCCGGGAGTGAGAGAGCACAACTTCCTGAGCACTGTGCTCTGAGAGCCCCTGCTGCAGGCCTGCTGTCCAGGTGGGTACTCAGAAGCCCGGGGCAGGGGAGGGGCTTGTCTGAGGTCCAACCTTCGGGGGCTCCTTGCTGGCTCAGAGCCCACATTGTTTCTCTGTGACTGGCCCAGCCACGCCTTTCCTCCCAGATGCATAGCTGGGCAGACCAACAGCAGCAGGGCACACCTGTGAAGGTCCTTGGAAGGCCCCTGATTGGCACATGGACATCTCAAGAAAGGAAGGCAGAGGTCAGAGGACAGAACAGGAACTCATAAGAGGAAGCTAAAGGAGCGCTTTCCTCCAATCAGAGCCGTGAAAAGATGGAGAGTGGCCTCTGGGCTCAAAGGCTACTTAGCGGGGGTGCTGTGGATTTCCTTCAGAGTGCTTTGCAGCGAGCTTAAAAGGAACAGGCTCAGGCTCCGGCCCTGGCCGGGTGGCGCAGTGGGTTGGAGCACCATCCCATATACCAAGAGGTTGTAGGTTCAATCTTCAGTCAGGGCACATATCTAGGTTGCATGTTCTATCCCCAGTTGGGGTGCATGCGGACCAATCGATGGATGTTTCTCTCTTTCTCTCTCTCAAATCAATAAATTTATCCTCAGATAAGGATTAAAAAAAATAACAGACTCTGAAGAAAAAAATATGTATATGTGTGTGTATACATATATATATTTATGTATTTTTTAGAGCCAGCATGCCAGTTTTCAGGTCCCAGCTCTACCACTTACTTGCTATGTGATCTTAGACAAGTAACTTCTTTCTACCACAGTTTATTTGTAAAATAAGGTAAGAAAATGTAAAATAAAAATAATGGTGAAAATTAAATTAGATAATATGTGTGATATACACAGAACAGCGTCTAGCACAATACATATTAGTTATTTTTATTATTATCCCAGACTCTAAGAGTCTTCAGTAAACTCTTAAGAACGTGAGCTTCGGGCATTCAAAAGGCAGTGCACACTCTGAAAGGAGGCCAGAGCTGCTGGGCCAGGGCAGCTCCGGCACCGTGGGGGACGGCCCACCACGGCCCCCCACAACCCCACCGCTGGGAACGCCCCCAAGGCAGCTCTGGCCTGGACCAGATAGATGGTGGCTGCAAAGGACTATTTTTCTGTGTGCATTTCACCTTCCCTAGAAAGTGCGATTGCTCCTGGCTGCAGAGAGAAGCCTGCATACGCTGCTGCAGGAAACTGGTGAGGGCAGGGCAGCTGGGGGAGTTTCTGGGGCAGTGAACCCCAGCTAAGAGCGAGGCAAGGGAAGAAGGCTGCAGGAGGCATCTGGGAAGGATCCCTGTTGTCTCCCAGGCCCAATTTGTGCATAATAATGGGCACTACAGGTCCTGGAGGGGATGCGGGGGCCCCCTCCAGTTGCCACTATGTGTCCCTCTCTGTAATCTCCAGGGCCTCAGGCCTAGGGCTACAAGGAGACCTAAGGAGATTCTCTACCCTGTTAATAGGCACTTCTAAGAAATCCCAAAACGAAAGCATAAGGGGCCCTGAGCTTGACCAGAAAGGCTTGGGGGACTATGGGATACACTATCTGGCCAGCAGCGCCCCCTCCTGGCAATGTCTGGGACTGTTAGCACTCAAGAGCCAAGAGGAGAAAGAGGAATCATATGAACTGTCTGTTCAGCCCTTTCTCAGAGGGAACAAAGAACTTGTTGAGGTCACTAGGCCACTACTTATCTTAGAGGCTGGGCCAGGGCCACGGCAACCTGGCTGGTTGCCTCTGTTTGGTTCGCTGTGGCTTCCAGGTACCGAACCAGCACCTTGCCTCATGTTACGTAGATGTTGAGGGCAGTGCTGAATGCTTAGAACACCGGTTACCCCACCCTGGGGCCACTGCTAAGTCCCAGGATCCTGCTGTTCATGGTGTCTGCCTGGGGCAGGACTGGGCGCAGCCCCTTCCCCCCACCCATACCCCTGGAGGAGGAAGAGGGGTACGGGGGGCCTCCCTGATTGCAAGGGTGAGGGCAATGGATCTTTCCAACATACAAGTTTTTGCTCTTTCTCTTCCGGGAGCCTTCATCGTTGTCCCCAACCGTGTCGGGCCCACTCATCTGTGGAGAAAAGACAGCTATGTAGTCGTCTGGGCTTCCAGGGGCTGCTGCCTGAGCAAAGGGAGGCTCAGGGATCCAACAGCTCCTGCAAAGTAGGCCCCCCAAGCCTCCCAAAGCTCCCACCCCTCACAAAACAGACGAGGCAGGGAGACTTCACTCCTAGAAACAGCCTGTTCCCAGAGTGCCGCTGGCTGGGGGAGCCTCCACCCACAGGGGTCCCCTCCTAGGGCGCCTAGGCCCTGGCTTGCTGGGAAGAAGCCAGAGACACGGCGTCAATGGCCAGGGCGCCGCTGCAGGCAGTGGGGCAGGCCGGGGAGCAGCGCTCCAGCAGGGGTTCTGCTGGGCGACGCGGGCCAATTGCTGTCCTAATCGAAATTGAGAGCATAACGACTAGCTCCGGATTCTGAGGACTGAAAGATACCTGGGATTGGTCAGAGCATGTAACGTGAATTATGACACAGGTCTGAGAGCACCTCTCTTGCCATAACACTTTCCATGATTCCCTAGTGCCCTTGGGATAACATCCAAACTCCGCAACCGGCCATACAGGTTTTTATAGCCTCTATTATGCTGTGTCCTTGGGCAGAAAGGTCCATTTATGTCTGTTACAGCCCCTTCAGTTATCTCTGCAGCCTGCCTCCGACTCCAGCAGCCTCCTCTACCTGCCCTCCAACCAAGCAGGGTGTCTCCCCCGCCTTGTCTGCTCACCACAGGCCTGCACATGGTATTCATTCCAGAAAGGCACAGGGGTGCCTCTGTGACTCTCCCACCCCTCTTTCCTCCCTAAGATCCAGCCTCAGGAAAGCCACGTACATGCCTCCTCACCTCGAGGACCTCCCTGACCCCTAGACCAAGGTTGTGCCCACTTTACCCTCTTTGAGGTCCCTACTACACCCAAAATGGCTTGTTTGAAATCTTTCTCCTCAATTGGATTGTGAGTTCCCAAGAGCAGGCTTCTGCCTGTCTTCACCTCTGTCTGGGTCACCTTCACCAGACTTAGCACACATTAGGACCCAATAAATATGCGTAGAATGAATGAAGAGGGAGGGAAAGCAGGCTGGGAAAGATGCATCTTGAGGCTCTTGCTGATTGATTCAAGGCCTGCAATTCTGTCCCTCAGGCTCCACTTCATCCCACAAATTCCACCCACTGCACCCCTTCTCCTTGCCTTTGACTGTGCTGTGCCCCCTTCCTGGAATGCCCTCTCCTCTCCTCCCCAGTGTCTACCTCCCCCCCACCTCCGCTGACCGCTCCAGACTCCCGCTGTCTCTGTGGGGGCTCCCTCTGGCTCCCTTGCCTTGCCTGTGTTAGCCTGTCCCCTAGGGGAGCCAGGGTCCCAGCTGTGCCACCCAGAGCAGAAGCCCAGGAAATGCTCTGAGACTCCAGAGGAGCTGGAGTTCAAAGAGGGATGGACTTGGACACTGTGTTCTGAGACAAGACAGAGGACCACCAGGTGTGGATCTTGGCTTTGACTCCCCCTGAGTCCTACCCTGGGCCTCAGTTTCCTCATTTGTAAAATACAGAAAATGAGCTAAGCTTTAAAATACTGTGTGGATTCTGGAAAGGAAAGTCATCTAGAGATATCCAGCAGGAGGAGCTACTAGCCTCAGTGAAGCACTCACCCATGGATACTTCACTGATGGATGGATGGACGGACGGATGGGTGGATGGACCGACAGATATGGACAGATGAAGTGCAGCATTATTTATAGAGCTTGTACTATAGGCCAGATCTTGGAATGGGCATTATTCAGATACTATCTCATTAATCTTCAGAGTAAAGGAAACAGAGGCTCAGAGAAGTTAAGTCACTTGGCCAAGGACATCCAGTGTTTAACTGACAGCTAGAATCTAGGTCTCTCTGAAATCAAGCCGTGTGTTTTTCCACCAGAGGATGCTGCTACTCAAATGCAAGAGCAGAGCACATTTTGAATGTTTTCAGTGAAAGACTTGGGAAATGCCGCCTCCTTCCTGAGAACGCTGCCCCACCAAGGTCGTAAACACGTGTGCGTACGTGCACACACAGGCACACGCCCGTCTGGGATGTAAGAGTCCAGAGCTCAGTGTACAGCCAGACCTGGGTATAGATCCTACTTCCGCTGACTTTGAAGAAGTTTCCCCGCCTCGCAGCTTCAGCTTCTTTAGTTCCAGCATGATGATGACCACCCACCCCACTGTTGGAAGATGCACTAGGAAAAAGCCTGGGATCCCATGGCCCAACCCTGGCACACAGGACGCCCTCACTAACCGGGGGCTGCCAGTGTTCATTGCCCAGTGAGTGTTACTACTGTTGCCTACTGGATATACAGGCTGTGGTCATGCTGGCCTGTCTAGGCAGTGCCCAAAGCCCCCACCCGTGGGAAAGGGCCCCTGGTGCTGCGCTTCCTCCCATTCTAACCTCAGCTTCCGTACTTTATCAGCACCACACAATGGGCCTCAGGACCGCTCCCACCGGCCCGCCACCCCCAGCCTCTGCACTGCTGGGAAACGGGCTCTTCCTTCCACTGCGGGGCGGGGGGTCATCTTCGGCGGGGACCAGCCCATGCCAATCACCCTGACAGAGCAGCCGGGCAGCTCTGCCCCAGGAGCTGGCCCCCAAAGCAGCCAGGGAAACCCAGGCACAGGGGAGGGAGGTGTGGGAACTGTGGGCAGAAAGAGAAGAAACTGAGATGGAGAGTTTCTGATTTGCAGCCCCAGAGTGGCTCCCAAGGCTCCTCCCTCCAGGAGCTGCAGCAAGGCCTGCCCAGGGCCCAGGACGCACCCCCCCCTTCCCGTCTGCTCCCCACCATCTCTATGCGACATGGCCACCCCTGCCAAACGGCTAACAGAGGCGAGCCAGAGCCACCTCCCTTCACTCCAGGCAGGGATCCCTGGGGCCTGCCCGGCCCCACCAGGCCACCTCCAGGGACTGGGAGCTCACTGCCTCCTGGAACGATAATTATACTTTTTATTGTAATTAGAACTATAATCATAGTAGTGGTGAAAAATGTAAATTCTAAATTGCCTGGATTTGAATCCCAGCTCAGTCCTTTATTAGCTAAACCTACCACAGCCAAGCTACATCCCTCCTCTGTGCCTTGGATTATTTGTAAGATGAGGATGATAGTTACGCACGCCTCCCAGGGCTGTTATGAGGGTTAGTTAAGTTGACACACGTGAAGTGCTCAGCATAGTGCCTGTCTGAGGATGTGCTCAGTAACTATGAGCCATTGTGGTTATTGCTGTTAATTGCTGAGCACTCACTATGTGCCAGGCACTGAGCTAAAGTGTCGTTACAAATGTTACCTAATTTAATCTTCACAGCAATTCTAAGCCATTTGCTATTATTTCTCCCAGTTTACAGGTGAGGAAATGGAGGCCCCGAACAGCTCAGTTAGTTGCACAGGTGCTCAGGGCCGGCAAGTAGCAGAGTTGCAGGTGCAGGTCCAGATCCCACCCATGACAGGGGCTCTCCTGTGGGCAGGGCCTCACCTGGTTTCCCCTCCGGTCCTGACCTGACTTCTGGGCCCCACGGCCAGCCTTGCCGCTCTCTGAGCAGCCCAGCCTGGCAAGCCCCCATGGGGCCTTGTGGAAACAGGGGATCTAAATTCTACACTTACTTGTTTAGACTTAGGAAAAAATTTTCCTTTAGGCTTTACTTAAATAGGAGGCTGGAAGGTGTTGTCACATCTTGGAGCTGGAAGGTATCTTAAAGGTCCTCCTCTGACAGCTGCCTAGGTGGGAGGACAGGTGCCGCAGGGTTGGCATCCTCCCCGACAACCTCCGCACAAGCCAGGCCCGCACAGGAGGAGGGGACAAGGATGCATGGCCAGGGAGGGGCCCCCGCCTCCATCTCCTCAGAGTCAAAGAATGACCTGTGACTCTGGGCAAAGCCAGGCCGGGCTGGGGCGGGATTCAATGGCAGCGCCCTGGGCCCAGAGATGGGTGCTCTCGGGGCTCCGCTGGCTCCCAGGCAAAGGGGGGCACAGGCCTGTGGATCTGCCCCGTGCGGCCTCCCGGGAACGGTGGCAGGGTGAGGGTCTGGCAGCAGAGGGCACTGTGAGGCAGCTCAACTCAGCATGGAGAGCCAGACCCAGGGAGAACTCCTGGGATAACTGTGCGGGGTCTTCCCCTCTCTGGACCTCAGGAGGCCCGTCTGTAAGGGGACCACAGCCACGGAGGCCATCTCTCAGGGTGGTCTGGTTTGGACACGCGTACTCCCAGAAGACATCCCTCAGTACATAAGAGGGCAGGGTGGCAAGTGAGGGGAGGGTCAACATAGGGGCTGTCACCCAGTGATAGACAATTTGTGATCTAGGCAGCCTCAGCTCAGCCACACAGCAGCTCTGTGTGGCCCTCCTAGGTCTCACGCCATCACAGGATCAGCGCCATGGACACGGAGCTTTGTGCACTCTGCAGCCTTCCTGAACCCCTGGACAACTCCATGCAGACTCGGTCCGCCCATTTTATAAGAGAAAACTAAAGCTCAAAGAAAGATCTCAGTACCAGGTGGGAGGAGCCAGAGCTGAGACTTGAACCTGGGTCTGTCTGATTCCATAGCCTGAAGACTGCACCCCTCTCTCCTCTTCGCCTTCTCTCTGGCGCTGTCTGCAAACAGCAGCTTGTCGGCCTCCACTGACCCTGCCAGGAAAGTGAGGCCTAGGCCAGGAAGATGGGAGTCCTGGGAAGCACGGCCCCTGCCCCCACCAGCAGCAGGGGTGCGGGGTCTGGAGGAGAGCCACAGAAGACTGGACAAGGATGAAGTCGGTGCCCAGCTGCACACGCTGGGTGGGCTGTGACAAAACATTTCCCCTTCGGCCTCAGGCTCCCCAATATAAGATGAGCACAGCTGGGCCCACCTCAAAGCTGTGTTGTGAAAGTTAGGAAAGGGAGCTGGCCGTGCTTGATGAATGTCAGGATAACCGTGACTCCTCCTGCGGCTGCTCTCTTCCTCCCCTCCCCCTCTTCACCGGCAACATGATTCCTGGTTACGGAGCACCCACCAGGTGCCGAGTGCCAGGCCTGCCCTTAACGCTTTGCCCGAGCTGGGCCCTTTCTTCTTCTCAGCAACCCTACAAAGGAGGTATTGTTACCATGCCCATTTCACTGATGAGGAAACTGAGGCTCAGAGAGGCACGGGGACTTGCCCAAGGCCCGCTCCCAATGAGGGATGGTATGAGACTAGGGTGCTGGTCCAGCTGCAACCTTACTTCCCCACCCTTACCACAAGGGGAGGTCTCTTACTAAAGCGGGCTGGCTGGAGGGAGCAGTGTATAAGAGATGACAAAGGACTTGAGACTTGGTAAGCAGAAGCCACACAGAAAAGCAGCCACCACGGGGCTGGGGGCAGCCTCGGGGGCTCTGCAGGCTTAGTCACTCAAGCTCAAGAAAAGAAGCAGCCGGTCAAAAGAGGGTAGGGGAGAAGAAGATGCAGTGGGAACCCCGGGCACCCAAAGGAGGAAGCTGAGACAGGAGAAAACTTGTCCAGGCCTGCTGGACGCCCAGGCGGAAGTATCAGCCCCAAAATAGGAGCGGCGGTCAATTATTTTGGGGAACGAGAAGTGGATGCATGAATGTGTGTGAACTTATGTGTACTATATGTATTTGTATTGGAACAAGGTGGGGAGGAGAGAAAGCTTTGAAGGGTCTGGTGGGGGGATCAGGATTGGGAGGTCCAAGGTAGGTGGTGGGCCCTGGGACCTCGGCCACCCTCAGAGGAGAGTACCCAGGCCTCCCTGGGTCAGCCGAGGCCTCACCTCAGTAGGACAGAGGCCTGGGCTCCCCTGCAGCGGCTGCACCAAGGCCTAAGGCTATGATACTCAAACTGTGAGGAACTTCGCAATCCCTGGGTGGCTTGTTTAAGATGCAGGGTCTGAGCATCTCCCCATGGAAATCCTGATTCCAGACGTCTGGAATCACCTCCCCCTGGTGATCTTGAAGCACATCAAAGTTTGAGACCCACTTGTGTTTACGGATGAGAAAACTGCGATTCAGTCCTAATTCCTTTGGGATTTAGTTCCAATTCCTGGACCCCAAGTTTAAGGCCCTGTTCTTCAGGGTCTCAGCCTGCTTCTTTAGCCCAACCACCTTTCCATAGGTGTCCTCCCAAGTGCCAAGTCTGCTCTATTGCTAGTGGCTTCGAAGCTAAGGTTTCTGAAGCCACGTCCCGCCTCTGTGGGGAAGCACGCTGGCACCCACTAGTCAAGTCCACCCTGGGTCCGGAGGCATGCCTGTCATGCCTGCGGCTCAGGAATCCCCCGCTCTGGCCGTAACTGGCTTCTGGGAACGTTTTTTGTCTAGGTCATGCCCTCTTTCACAAAACATCTGCCTCAGCCTTTCTGTCTGTTCCAAACCTGTTCAAGCTTCAAGGCTGAGCTGAGGGAAGCTGAGAGAACTGAAGACTTCTCTGGAAGCCTTCTCTGATGGCCCAAGGTCCTGGGATCTCGCCTCCCTGAACTCCCAGGTCTCTGGGGGTCGGCTGCCCTCTGTAGGTACTGCCCACCCCCACCCGCCTGGCCTCCCAACTGTTGTCATAACAACGCCTTGCACTGCACTGTCTGTTGGCACCTCAACAGCATTCACCTTGCGCCTGCACTGATGTCATCAGGCGCCAGACACTTCTGGTTCATCCTCAATCACCCTGGGACGTGAAGCCTGTTAATCTCCACTTTTCAGAGAAGGACACTCAGGTTCAGAGGAGCTGAGTGACTCACCCAAGGCCACACAGTAAGTAAAAGGCAGAACCTGACTCAGGCTGGTTAATGAGTTTCAAGGACACAGCCCAAGCATTTCACTGCTCGGCCACCTTCCTGGCCCACACGGAGAGCTCCTTTCTCCCAGGCTGCGCCCAGCCTCGCACATTCCTGGCCCCTGTGGTGGCGCAGAGCACACGGCCTGGCACACAGCAAGGAATCCATCAACACTTATTCCCCTGCTTATAAAGATTTGCAGGCGGCAAACAGCATGGTGGCTAAGAGTGCCAACCCCAGAGCCAGGTTCTGATTCTGGTTCTGACAGTCAGAACCCTGGGGCAAGCGAGGTGACCTCTCCATGCCTCAGTTTCCCCATCTATAGGGAGCAATAACAGGATCTACTTCACAGGGCTGTTGTGAGAATTAATGAGTTAACATAAACGGCTTAGAATAATGCCAGCACCGAGTAGATATGTGTTGCCATTATTGCTGGATTTCTAATCTTGCTCTGCACAGACCAAGGTGAAATTGTAACTATTTCTCTAGCTACTATCTTGGGTCTTTATGATCCAAACACACAGTGTTCTGGGCTAGGTCGCATCTGCTCTACTTGCTGTGGGGATGCCCAGCACAACAGAGCTGTAAGAACACAGTATCTGGAGTCACAAAGTCATGGGTTTAAGTGCAGGTTGTGCCTTCTGGTCTCCCTGGGTCTTAGTTTTCTTCTCTGTCAAGTGGATATAAGGCTCATCGAAAGAGCTCATTGGAAGGCTTAGCAGGAAGGTCCTGGTAGGGGTGGGACAAAGTGACCGCTCTTTCCCGGCAGCTCCTGGACGCAATCGTGCCCCACCATCTCACGTACCCCCCCCCCCCCATTACCCTCGGCCTTCTTACCTTCCTGTGTCCTGTGAAAAAGAGGGAAAGGTGGTGCATGGAGCCGCCATTGCGGCCCAGTTCCTTCTTGAGGGTGCGGGGCGAAGGTAAGGCCCAGGAGGACGCAGTGCCCTCTCCGTCCGAGCAGTTCAAGGTGGTGTCGGAGGAGAAGCAGGGCCCGCGGGGCTCCTGCAGCAGGCTCCCCTCGCTGTGCGTCCGGCGCCGCAGCGAGTTCTGCACACGCAGAGAGAGGCCGCCCTCAGCACCCTGGCCCGTCTCTATCATGCTGCTGCGCTTGACCCCGCCGTGCTCTCCGTAGTTGTCATCACTCGTGTCCTCATCGTCGTCTTCCTCCCCCTCGTCCCCCTCGTCTCCCTCCTCAGCCTCTTCTGCATTCTCTTCGTCACCAGAGCTGCCGCCCTCCGCCTCTGCCTTCTCGCTGTAGGTGCTATCCAGCCGGACCTCAGGAATGATGAAAGCTGGCCTGGAGGCCGCGGGTGGGTCCCCGGTGGCTGCTGGCGGGTCCCCAGGGCTCGTGGTCTCCTCAGCAAGGGCCTCAGCTGGCAAGGGGGCCTGGCTGGGGGGCAGGCCTTGACATGGCAGGAGGTCCTGAGCAGGGGGTTCCTGGGTGGCGGGGAGGTCTTCGCTGAGCAGAGGGTCTTGGCTGGGAGGGGCTTCTTCCCTGGCAGGAAGGTCCTGGCTGGGAGGGGCTTCAGGGGATTTCTGGCATGATGGGGAGTCCTCGTTTGCTGAGGGTTCCTGCCATATTGTGGGTTCCTTGCAGGAAGGGGAGTCTTTGCTGGACAGGGCTTCTTGGCCAGGAGACGGTTCCCGGCCAGGAGAGGAGTCCCTATTGGGTGGAAGGTCTTGTCCTGGAGGAGGCTCCTGGCCAGGACAGGGGTCCTTGCAGGGTGGGGGCTCCTCGGCACCTGGCGCCTTCCCCTCCTCTGAGGGCATCTCCCTCTTCTCATCTGCCTCTGACTCAAACATCTGAGAAACAAGGAGAAAACAAACAAGTTCAGAAGAGGAGGCTACGAGACGCTGGGTACTGTGCACACAGAGGCCGAAACAAAACCAGGCAGCAGCCGGAACCCCACACCCCACAGGCTGAAAGCCGAAGCACTGGATGGACACTTGAAAGCCCTTTTGGCTTAACTGTATGAGGGGCCCCGGCCTGAAAAACACGGTTTCATTGAGAGGAGGAGGAGAGGTAGCAACCTTTACCTGGCCCCTATTACGCACTGGGGACCATGCCAGATCAACCCCCCCCCCCATACAATCTTCCCAATGGCCCCCTAAGGCGAGTGTCGTGGTCCCTCTGTGAGTAAGAAGAAGCCAGGCAGTCTCTGCATTCACAGAGCACGGCCAAACCAGCTCCAAACCAGAGCAATCTCTGAGTGGGAGACTCTGGGACCCGGCCGAAGGGCATCTTTTACCTGAACCAAACTATTTCAAAAAATCCTCTTGAGTCATTCCAGTGAGAACTTGCTCTCAATGTTTAAGTAGCTTTTGATACTAAATGGAATGAAATAAGAACTTCAAAATGCTGCTGACACCTGGACTGAACGACATCACAGACACAGGGAACCTCACTGAGGAGGCATCCAGTGACTTTTAAACTGTGCTTAGAGGAACCTCGCGCGTTGCATACAGAGAAAAGAAAGACTTTTATGCCTGTACACAACTGTCAGAGTCCTCGAAGTTTTTGCTAAGTTCCTGTAGGTTTCATTTACGAAGGGGAAAATAGGGCCCTTGATAGAGCCTGTAAAGCAGCTGCCTCGCAGGCCGACCAGGGCTCAGGGGTCAGGAGCGCCCGCAGTGCCGCAGCCAACAGGGCAAGCAGGTCTCAGGGCTCATCCGAGTCAAGGTCTTGGAACACTATTGCTAGAACTATTCAGAGCCCAGTCTTCACCCAGGAAGAGGGCATAACCAGTCAGAACTAAAGGAAAAGTCAGGCACCACACCTACGCTGAAACGGTGCAGACACATAAGAAGGTGTGCGTACATACACACGCACGCACAGAAGCCAAGGATTTCAGGGGTGCATACGCCCAGAACATAGGTTAAGAGCTCTCACTGTAGTGTCCACTTGACAAGTGAGAAGGCTGAGCCAAAGAGCAGTGACTTACCCACTACTGCACAGCCACCCAGAGACGGAAAGGCTGTACCGGAAGCTGAGAAACCCCCTCAGCCCTCAGGAGTCTGTGATTGTGAAACCCCGGCCAGACCTCACATCTGGGAGTGAGCAGCCAGGGGTTGCACACGCATGTCAGGGGTTACACTGGCTTCTGTGAGCCCCAGAGGGGATGTGAAAGCACATTGTGGATAAGAACCACATCCTGGGGACATGAAAAGGAAAGCACCCGCACCCCATAGTAGATGGTGGCTGCCAAAAGCGGGGAAAGCCTCAGAGAACTAGGATGACCTGAAGGTTCTGATTCCCAGGCACAGCCAGAGACAGGCACCCACTCACCCCCTAGAAATCCCGCTTGTATCTGGACTCCCTGCCCTAGAAATCCCGCTTGTACCTGGGAGAGGACGCTACCCGTGGGCCCTCAGACCTCACAGCCTCAGACTCTGAAACGCCGGCATCCCAAACCCCCAGTGCACAGGGAGGGACAAGAGGCCCAGAGATGGGCGGGGTCCACCCAGCCTCACAGGGCGGGGCCGGGTGGAGTCAGTCACTGAATCCTCTGGGCCTCGCGGTCCCCCACCTATCCAATGGGACAGCCACCATGCCCAAGTAACAACCAGGAAAACATACTATAGAAAGTTTAAGGCTTTCAATGGGATTACGGTGGTGGTAGTCGTGGTCACCTTAAAAATACATCTAGAGGGAAATGCTGAGACCACAGACCTCAACCACCTTTCCCAGGGATCCCTAGAGCTCAGTCAGACACCCCGAATCAAAGTTGGCGACGGTGATGCCAGGTCCCCCAGTCCAGAAATCTCACCTGGAAGCTAAGAGCTGTGCTTTGCCCCACCAGGCTGTCCCCAGGTGGACAGAGAAGCCCTTGGCTGAACTGAGAAGACTGACAGCCCAGCCTGGTCAGAGACCTGGGGACGCGCCCAAAGGCCCCAGTGGGGCCAGGCAGGGGTTGGAGCCTCAGGCCTGTAGCTCCTGCTTCCCAAGCCTACTTCAGAGCTCAGTCCTCAGAGCAGCCCAAGATCCCCGCCCACCGCCCCACCCACTGGGAAGCGTTCTCGTATACAAGAAAAACAAACTGCCCAAAGCCAGCTCCTTGACAATCCTTGTTTGCTCACCCCAACCTGGAAGGACAGATGGAAGGAAGCAGCAACCAGTGCCCTGGGGCCTGGCGCAGAGTGGCCTCGAGAGGGGAGCAGGCCGCATTTCCCTTTTCCTGGGGGGTGGCCAAGGCCAGTCCCAGCGGTGACTGCCGCCTGCCCGTGTGAACCCGCCCACACCTCGGGAAAGTGCAGCAACAAACCCCAAACCAGAAATGCAAGTCAGCCTGCCTCCACCAATCTTGCCCTAAACCCAGGCCAAACTAAACAAAACAGAGAAGGGAAGTACAGCTGTCCCCAGAGGTCCCCTGCCCAGGGTAGCTGAGAAACCACCAAGGACCAAAGGGCTCTCTAGTGCCCAGGAGCTCCGTGTTCAGATGCCAGAGCAGGACTTTGGCTTTGACCTCTGTGGTGTCACTTTCCAGCTGTGCAACCCTAGCCAAGCCTCCCAACCTCTGGAAGACACAGAGCCATGATGTCACACTGGACTCACAAGAGCAAGTCCCCACAGGGCCTGGCCCAGGAGAAGCATTTGAGGAAATGGTGGCTATGACCAGTCTAGTCTTATTTCAGGGATGAGGAAACTGAGATCCCAGAGGCTAAGAAAATTACCTAAGAAATTGGAGGTTGATTCAGTCATGTCTCCTGGCAGAGGGTCTGTCCCTGCTTCCTTAGACCCTTACACACAAGTGTTTGGGACCCCAGGGGTCTAGAAGGAGGGGGAGCAGGCTGAGCACTGCCAAACCTGGGTCCATCCCACACAGGCAGATGGTAGCAAACAAGGACCGGAGCTCCTTGGTTCTGTCCTGCGCTCCTGGATGGGCCGCCCAGGCAGGTTTGGTCAGGCCGGTGTTCTTGAGAGAGCTGGAGTGGGGGGGTTCCCTGGGCGGAGGGGGCCTCTGGAACAAATACAGGAAACCTCTGAGATTTGGGAGGAAGGAATTAGAAAAGGAGTGGAGATAAAGATGAGAGGGTGTCACAGAAGAGATGCCAGGCATGGGGCTGTCCTATGAGCAAAGAAATGACACGCGCAGAGCTGTGCTACATGAAAAGTGCTCTGGGCAGTATAAGCAGGACAGGGGGTGAGGGAGGACTGGGACATACACACGTTCATTCATTCCCCAGGCACTGAGTGAGGCCCTGAGGGACAGCAGGGGACAAGTCAGACACACTCCTTGCTGTCAGTTGAGCAGAAAAAGCAAGATGTTGGACAACTGGTCTTATCAAGTGCAGTGAGTGCTCTGACGGAGGAAGTGTAGGCAGCTGGGGACACCCAGTTAGGCAGCTGTGGCAATTATCTGGGGTGACAAGAATCCAACCAGAGAGACCAGCCTGCTGGCGCAGGAGTTCGAGTCAGGAGACCTCGGCGCAGCCGCCCCTCTCTTGCAGGGAGCCTCTTGCTCCCATCCATCACTTCTTCGACTTGGCTAGACCAGGGTTAACTCTGTTCAGGTCTCGCCTGCTAGAAACACACAGGAGATGAACCAGGACCTCTAAATGAATGGAGCCCCTATTAGGATCTAATCACATCCTCTCCCCAATCCAAGCCAGGGCTCAGAACAGGCCGAGGAAGGGTAGCAGGTGTGTCACCAGAGCTCTTGCTCCCACCAGCTCTGTCTTCTAGGTTCCAAGTCCCCACCTGCTGTCGCGATGGGGGGTGGCAGTGGGCCGTTGGAACTGACTTGCTCAATGTCACACAGATACTAAATGTGGAGCTAAGTCTGCTGACCCCGGGGTCAGCCTGCAACTCTCACTCCGAGATGACTCATCACATCCACTACATGTGCCGGGCTCCCATGTGCCCTCAAAAACCACTTCCTGAATGAGGTGGGGCGGGGGAGGCGGCCTGGGGAGGTGTGAACTGGGGTTTGCCTCCATCTCAGGATTATGCAGCTAGGATTTTACAGAAAGAGCACTGGACGTAAAGCCAGAAAGCCTGGGCTGGAATCCTCACTCCATTACTGCTAGCTGTGTGGTCCCAGGCTATCGCTTCTGGTTTTCTCTACCATAAAATGGGGCGAGGATGCCTCTTGCCCCCTGTCCCAGAGAGAGAGCTCAGGGGGTCAAGTCTGAGAAAGGACAGGAGAGTGCTCTGTGGGCTGGAAAGTCCTTGGAGAAAGGGCGAGGCGATTAGAATTCTGGCCTAGCGTCTGACCTCCAGGCTTGACTTTTGAGACGGTTACTCCTTCAAGTCTGGCAGACTACGGGTCTGGCTCTGTGTTCCTGGCTCAACGCTGGCTTCCAGGAACCTCAGTTGCTCGGCTGACACCTAGCTCAGTCCAGCACCTCTCGCCTGGCTTCTTAACACCCAAAGGCTGGAACCATCATGCTGCCTTGGGCTGCCAGCCATGGATACTGATCCTGACTTCATACTTGCTGGCTGGCGACCTCAGGTGTGACCTCTCTGGGCCTCAGTTTCCTTAGCCATGACATGGAACCAATCAAGCTCCTCACAGTGCTGTGGAAGGAGTGGCCGAGCTGATGTTCACAAAGAACTCAGCATGGGTCTGGCACATGAATCGCTCCACAAACGGCAGCCATGTCCACCCCAGCGGAGCCCAGCTTTGACATCACCCTCCCTAGATTTCTTCCAACAGATCTGACGACCCCTTCTCTACTCCGTCACCTCCCGTTCATTGGAACCGGCCCAGGCCCCCTCTCATCTCGGTCCTGCTTACTCTCAGGCACCCACCAAACTCCCCAGACTACCACCCACATCTATACGAACTGGCCCTTGACAGTGTCCAGTCCCCTCTGCCAGCCCAGATCTGCCTCCTAAGTCCAGTCCCATGAGTGAGTGTTCCCCAAGCACTCATGGGACGGCGCTGCTCCCTAACACTGTTCTAGGCTCTGTGGACTCAAAAGGGAATGAGAAAGACGTGATCCCTGCCCCAGTGGAGCTTACAGGCCAGAGAGGAAGGACTGACATTAACCAAGTCACCACCCGCAGAAATATAGAATGAATACAAACTGAGACCCATTACGTGAGGGACAACTGTAAGGAGCTGTGGGAGAGAAGAACAGGGCGTGGCGGACTGTGGGCTGACACTGAGCCTGAAAGGCCAGCGCCAGGGCCAGGCAGAGAGGGCGCCTGCGCGGCTGGAGTGCGGGCGCGCAGTCAGAGACCTTCCTCTGGATGTCCCGCCAGGGCCCCCAACTCAGTGTGTCCCAAAGGGAATGTACGGTCTTCCCCGAGTCCTTTCCTCCTCTCAGGGCCTCTGTGTCAATGATGTCAACAGCAGTTGCCCACACCAGGGGCCTGGGTATCATTCTCCCCGCTTTTCCTTCCTACTACCTCCTTGGTCAGTCACCAAACCCTCCTGATTGTCCCTCATAAAACCTTAAGAATCACTCCACGGGGGAGGCTATGCATGTGTGGGGACAAGAAGCATACAGGAACTCTCTGTACTTTTCCTTTGGATTCCTAAAACTACTCTAAAAAAAAAAAAGACTATTAATTTTTTAAAAATCCTTCCACTCCGTCCATCTCCACGGCCACCACCTCCCTCCAGACCACTGTCATCTTCCGCTGAGGTTGACATCGACCTTCTGGCAGCAGTCCAGGCCCCTCTGGTCTTTCTCCGAGCCACGCCAGGGGAGGCTTCTCTTTTAAACCTGACCCTGTCACTTCTCCTGCTCGACACTTGATGCGGCTCCACTCTTCCAAAATGCCCAGATTCTGTAGCCCCGGGAGACTCTGGGCTCTGTTCTCCCTCTAGCCTCATCACTCCCCACCTTCAGTGTTTGACGATTGAAGAAAGAATGAATGAATGAATGAATGAATGAATGAATGAATGAATGAGAAATCCAATAAACTTCATGGGAACATCTAGACTCTTCTTCCTCAAAGTGTGGCCTGTGAACCAGCGGCAGCATCACTAGGAGCTCATATGAAATACAGAATCTTAGGCCTCAATCCGCACCTCCTGGGTCAGAATTTGCATTTTACCAAAATCCCAGGTGATTAATTTGCATATTAAAGGTTGAAAAGCACTGATCTAGACTATTGGTTCTCAACAGAAAGGAACTCTGTAGAGCACTAAATGCTCACCTGTGGAGCATTTAAAAATATCTCTGTCTGGGCCCAATTCCAGACCTATTGGATTCCATAAAAGTAGGGCCTGGGCCTCTTGACTTTTTTCTGACCATTCAGAAAATTCTGGGGAGCAGCCTCAGCTAACAGACGAGGTAAGTGAGTAAGGCCCAGAGGACAATGACATGCCCAAGGCCACACCACAGAATCAGGACAGAATCCAGACCAGAATCCAGCTCGGGACCAGTGCCAACCACACCGCTCCCTGCGACGGAAGCCCGCGAGAAGAGGCATGGCCTCGGCAGCGCCTGGGCCAGGATGGGGAGCTGGCAAGCTCGCTGGAGTCAGCCACCCATTCGCATCCCCTAGGAACAGAGGCCGAGCTGGGAGAGGAGCGAGGGGAAGAGGAATTGAAATGCAGACCGAAAATTCTCTATTCCTAAAGGATCCCACAGCAACTCACAGGTCTCTCAGGGGCTCGGGAGGACGGGCAGGGTACCCATTCTACGGACAGCAGCACTGAAGTTCAGAGAAGTAGCTCACACAACTCAGAAACTCTCAAGACAAAACCACTACATCGGGAAGAGAAACCCCTGAGCCATGAGAAGAGAGGAGCCCCTCCTTGGAAGCCTTCCCTACTCTTGGCGCTGCCACCAGGTGAGGCCTATGGAGCCTGCTGGGAAGTCCCCTCCCCCCGGATGCCCAGCCTCTCACTTGGCAGGAGGAGGCAGTTCCCAAGGCCTGGGTTTCCAGTACTAAGCCCTGTCACGCCTTGCCAAGCTTCTTCTCTGGGGACTTGTCGTGCCCGCACCCCACCCCCCACAGTCCCAGAGCCCCCCTCCATACCTCTAGTTCTCTTCTCATCTGAAAGGTATGAGCGCTGAGAGCCGGGGATTCCCCAGTCTCTTCCTGTCCCTGTGGGGACTGGTGCTCCCCTCTGGCAGAAGGAACCACTCCGCCTGTGGACTCCACCACCACTCCCCTTCCCACCCAGCACCCTCTTTCTCTGCCTCAGAGAAAATCTTCCTATGACATCTGTCTCCTCAAGCCCATTTCCTGCCCGTCCCTTGGAGCCCAGCGAACCGCCTCCCTGGGATGGCCTGGCTGGAGGGCTCTCTACTCTCCTGCAAGTGCCTGGCCTGACCTCCTCTCAGGGCCTGCAGGGCAGGTTCTGCTTTGACTCATCAGGACTGAGTCTCTGCTTACTCACCTCCACCTCCACCTTCACCCCCACCCCCAGGGTTACTCAGCAAATACCTAGCGAGCCCCAGCCATGAGCCAGGGCCTGTGCCCTGTGCAGGACAGTGGAGCCAAACGGTGGCAAGACAGGCTTTCTTCCCTGAAGGCATTACGTCTATGGGAGAGAGGACCAGGTAAGAGGCCAAGGCAATCTGCCAGCCACTCTCTACCCCCCAAGGGAACTGTGACATCGAAAAGGGATGGGAGAGAGACAGCATGGGACGTTCAAGGAAGCACAGGGGGTTCCGTGGAGCAGAAGTGTGGCGCTGTCAGGGAATTTGAACTTTACCCTGAAAGCCGTGTATATTTGGTGCTGTAGGGATAGGGAAGGCAGAGCTAGAGATGGTAGAAACAGAAAATGGTGAAAAAGGCAGAGGAAGAGGGAGTGAGAAACCATTAATTGAGCATCTACTAGACACCAGGCACTGTGACGGTTGTTTTACATATAGTCTCACTTCCAGCAACCCCATGAGGGTCCACATCTTTGGCCCCATTTTGCAAATAAGGAAACTGGGACTCAAAGAGGTGAAGTAACTTGTGCAAGAACGAAAAGCAGGCAGAAGAGTCAGGGCTGAATCCACGGTCCGCCTAGCTCTAAAGCCCTGCTCTTTCTACAACCCCACGACCTTGTCTCCTGCCCCCGTCCTGCCTTTCCTCCTTCCCTCCCTCCCCTCTTCCCTTCCTCCCTTCCTTCAAAAGACTTTTCCAGAACACCCACCTGGGCCGGGCACTGTGCTAGGCATGGTGAGCAATACCAGATGCAGGGTCCCTGCTCTTACCCCACGTAGGTGGAGATCGAGGGGCAGATGTCCAACTCACCCGGTGTGGGGAGGAATGGTACAGAATTCCATACGCCTGGCAACCTCCCAAACTTTGTCCCTCCCAGGGACCACCTCAAAGGCACAGCCAGTACCATGTGGCTTCTCTGTGATGTCTACATTAGGTGTCAAACAAAAAAAGTGCCGCCAAGCTAGGAGGACCCTAGGGAATGGCACAAATAGCCCTGTGGCCATGAGACCAGGATTTGGAATCAGGCAGGCCTGGGGTTGAACTCCACTTCCGGTATGGCTGAGTCATGTGCCACCTCCCTCGCAGGGTTGCCAGGGGGTGGGAGGCAGGGCCTGGGGCACAGCATGCTCAGCCCCCCATGCCCTTCCTCTCCACTGCCTGACTCTCCTTCATGGCGACCAACCCAAAATCTATGGCTTAACTCCAAGCAACAGCTCAGAACAGGGAGCACTTTCAGAGCCAGGTTAGTAGAAAGAAGCCCTATTGCCAGCAAAGGAGTACAGCCTGGAGACAGAAAAAGCCAGGTTCAAATCCTGTCCCTGTCATTTCCCAACCAGGTGCCCTTGGCCAGGCTGCTTAACCTCTTCAGGGCTCAATTTCCTTATCTGTAAATGGTGACACAAGTAGCAATTACCCTACAGCACAGCATGGCTGGGAGGCAATCCACATAAAGGAGCCTGGCACATAGTAGGTGTTCAATGAACATTCACAATTTCTATAATCGTAGTGATTACTCTCATCAGCAGCAGCCTCCTGCTCTGCATGCCACCCTGGGGGAGGGCACTTGACATATTCTGACCCTTACAACAGCCTGAGGATAGGGGCGCTATTATCTGCGCATTTCAGGGGAGGAGAGGAGGCCCACACCAAAGGCTCTGGAGAGACTCAGCCTCTCCTAGGCTGGGTCTGTCTGGCTTACCATATGGCCTGGGCCACGTTACTCCCCTCTCTGTGCTGCACTCTCCAGAAGGGGGTCTGTCCAGCTCTGAACCTCAGCCAGCCCGGAGGGTTCCGGTCTCAGGACCCAAGATGTGACCAGGTCTCCCAGTGGGTGCATCAGGGGCAGGAGAAGCAGAAAGAGCCCCCTTTCCAGAGATTCCCTAGGCCTTGTCTGCCTGCCCCAGTTCCTAAAATATCTCCACATTCAGGGCATGTAGTCCTGGTGGCACCGGAAGGGGAGTGAGGAAGGGGTTCTTCCTCTTGAAGACACTGGGGTGGACATCTGGCCGTTGGACTCAGCTGTGACCCTGTGGCCAAAGGTCACCCTTCAAGGCTCTAGGCATGCTGCTGCCTCTCCCACCGCTCCCCTGAAGCAGACACCTTCCTTCTCTGCTGAGGAGAGATGTTGAGGCTGGGTTTGGCTGGGGGTACAGTCTGCTCCAAACTCATTCTCCCATCATCCTCTGCATGGGACTTTCTCCATATCTCTCACATGAACCTGACTATATTTGTCTCCTGCTTAAAATCTCTCCATCCCTCTGGGATAGTCCCAGATCCTCACCTGCTCGCTCTGCCCCTGCCAGCTGAGCTCTCTCCTGTACCATGGCTCCTTTCTCCCCTCCAGCCACTCTGAACTACAGTTGTCCCTTGAACAACACAGCTTTGAACTGCATGGGTCCACTTATATGTGATTTTTTTTTCCATAAAATACTGTACAAGTATTTTTCTCTTCCTTATGATTTTCTTAATAGCATTTTCTTTTCTCTAGTTTACATTATTATAGTAATACAGTATATAATATATAAATACAAAATATATGTTATCAACTGTTTATGTTATCAGTAAGGTTGAAGATCAACAGTGGGCTATTAGTAGTTAAGCTTTTGGAGAGTCAAAAGTTACACATGGATTGCTGACTGGGAACAGGGTCAGTGCCCCGAATCCCCGTGTTGTACTCTCAGGCATCTCTAAACCTGTGCTTGCTCTACTCCCTACCTAGAACACGCTGCCTTCCCTTGTCTACCTGGCAAACTCCTACTCGTCCTTCCAAACTGAGCTCACCCACACACATATTGCCCCTGATTTCTAACAAAGGTGATATTGCTCTACAGTGAGAAAGAATGGCCTTTTAAATAAATTGGATATTCACTCAGAGAAAAGGAGTCTTGACCTCTACCTCACACTGTGCATAAGAATCTATTTCAAGTGGATTTTTAGATCTAAATATAAAATGCAGAACAATTAAACTTCTAGATGATAACATAGGAGAGTATATCCAAAACTTTTTAATAGGCCAAGAAACAGGTTTCAAAGAACATTCTCCATAAAGAAAAAAGTCAACTGAGAAGCTGGACTGCATTAAATTAAGAACTTCTTCAAAAGATACCCTTAAAAGACTAAGAATACAAGCCACAGAGGGGGTGGGGATATTTGTGGTGAGTATATGCAACAATAAACACTACCCAGAGTATTTTTAAGCTCCCACAAATCAGTCAGAAAAAGAGCAGATAATCCAATAGAAAACTGGGAGAAAGACTTGAACAGACACCTTCCCAAGAGCTTATCCAAATGGCCAATCAACATATGAAAAGGTGCTGGACGTCATTAGTCATTGAGGAAATGCAAACAAAAGCCACACTCAGTTATCACCACGGCTAATACTGATAATGTCGGTGAGGACGTGGAGTGACAGGCACTCACTCTTACAATGCCAAGAAGGGTGTATTGGTGTCACACTTCGGGAAATTATATGATGGTATCTACTAAAGTTAATTATATGCAATTTTATGACTCACACTTGCAAACCTAAGTATTTGCCCAGCAGAAAAGTATATACAGTGCATCAGTAGACATGGGCAAGAGTATTCATAGCAGCACTATTCATTATGACCTCCAACAGGCAATAACCCAAATATTCATCAACAAGAGAATGGATAAACTGTGGTATATCTACACAATGAAACACCATATAGCAATGAGAATGAATAAAACTTCATATAATAGCATGGACAAATCTCACCATCAAACTGCTGATTGAAAGAAGCGAGCCTAAAAGAATACATGCTCAGTGATTGCATGTACACAAAGTTCAAAACCCGGTGACACTAATCAATGAGGGAAGTCAGGAAAGGGGTTAACTTTGAGGCAGTAGTGACTACAAAGGGGCAGAGGGGAGGGTTTCCCAGGGTACTAGAATGTTTCATTTCTTGATCTAAAAGGTGTGTTCACTTTGTGAAAATTCATCGGCTCTATACTTCTAATCTTCCGATAAGTTTCACTTCAATTTAAAAGTTTATTTAAAAAAATAAACAAAAGCCTTCCTCCCAGGGCCTCCCCTGCCCCCTGGACTAGGCCTCTGCCCTGAGCCCCTTTCCTTTGTACCATCTGACAGCACATTCCAACTGACTCTCCCCTGCAAAAAGCTGCTGTGCCACCTCCTGTGTACCGCACGCTCGCCCTGTGCCACACGCTGTGCCCAGGGCCTCGCTTGGCCCGTAGCAACTCATCCAGTAACAGCCGCCGTGAGGTGGGGTGCTAGTGCACCCCTGCTGTCAGCATGGCTCTGTGGCAACGCACAGGAAGCATTTCAGGGACACACATCGTCCCATTTAGCCCGATAAGGCCGGGCCATTGCCTGAGGAAAAGGACACTCGGAGAAGTCCAGTGCCTTGCCCAAGGGCACACAACTGTAAAGTGGGAGGGCGTGTCCTAGCCCAGTGCCCACCTACCTTCACACAACACATCAGTGTGGCCTCCCGGGGGATAAGAAGGTACATGTGGCTGGACAGGAATCATGTCTACACCTCAGAGGGGTGCACGGACCAGGATAGAGACCTGTTCCTTTGATGGACAAGTGGGTAAGGAACCAGATTCAGGCTCGCCTCCTGCAGAAAACTTCACTGAGGCTCCCAGGCTGGGTGGGAAGCTTTCCCAGGATTCCCACAATCCCTTCCCCAAGCCTCCCCATCAAAGCTCTGTTGTTACCGTCCATTACATGCCTACCCTGGCACTGGATTAAAGATTGGGCCTTTTATGTCGATACTTTCAGTACTTGGTAATGCCTGGTAGTCAGTAGATATTAAACACATGTGAAAGGAAGGAAGCAAAGGAAGCGAAGGAAGGAGGGAGGCAGGCAGAGAGGACAAGCAGAGAGCAGCAATTCAGATCAACTGGGAACTTCATGAATTGAGGTGTGAGCAGGGGAGGTTTCCATGTTCTGGATGGACATCCGTTCCAACCCTGGAGCTGAGGAATGGCACAACCACGCCACCTTTCATCCCAGTCCTTCCCCCGGCTGCCTCCGGCCTCTGCTCAAGATATCACCGGCCATTTGGCTCCCAGCGGCTCTGCCCAGCTCTTCTCTGCCTCTCCCCGGGTCCCCCACACTCTCCACCCTGCCCCAAGTGTCGGAGCTCTGCCTTTAGCCCCCAGATAACCACCCCCGCCCCCCGCAAAAGATAAGGAGGACACCACAGAGGGTCTTCTTGGCTACACAAGGGAAAGTGTTCTGCTTCCAAATAACTTATTGTGCCCCCCACCTTTCTAAGTTGGGAGCTGCTGACAGTTCTCTGGCAGCAGCCTCAGCCACAGTGCCAGGTACAGGCGGGCTGGCCTATGGCAGGACAGAGAGGAGAGAAGCCCTGGGCCATCTGGAGTGGTGACCTCGGCCCACTGCCAGAGGATGAGGGTATCCTGGGACCCTTTCCCCTCTCTTCTGTGCCTGGGAGCTTTGATCTCACAAGTGGCTCATGGCCGCGGCAGCCCTCTCCCCAATCCTACCCGCCCCCACCCCATCCGGGTGCCTGGATACAGCTGGGCGCAGGGAAAGGTGGCGGCTCCCTGGGGCTGAGCCTGGCTGGCCTGCGGTGAGTGTCTCCAGCCTCTGTGGGCTGAGCGGGCTGAGCCATAAGCAGTCTTGTTTATCCCTGGGAGGAATGATGGCTTTCCCTGAGCAATGACATCTTGGAAACGGCCTGGCTCCACAAACAACAACAAACCTCCCAGCCTCGGCCTGGGCTCCAGCTTGCATGAAAAGGCTCCTGACCAGAAGCGCCTGATAACAGGTTGGGGGCTGCTTCCTTGCTGAGTCAGACCCTGGTCTTGACCAATGACTCTTGGAACCTAGCAAGAAGAGAGGGTCTGCAGAGAATCAAAAGTCAGATGGATGGAAGAGGTCTGGCAATACTGGGTTCAGTCCCTGGTTGCTGCAAAGAGGAAACTGAGCCAGAGTGAAAAAAAGCAGAGTTGCCTGCGATCTTCTAGAGAGCGGGGACTAGAGTGTGCCTCAGTCTCCAGCCTCCTGGCCAACCAACGGCTTCCTCTACTGCACACACTGCTCTCCCAGAGGAGAGCTGGGCTCCAACCTGTAAGCCCAGAGGTCCTAGGAAAAAAGTGTCAGTGGGCAGTCCCAATAAAAGGAGCACCAAAACGAAAGCCAGGTGCCCTGAGGGATCCAGCTGGTGTAATGGAGAGAGACTTGGGCTGGGCAGCTGGAGACCTGGGTCTTGTCCCCACTGTGCTGCTCAGTTGCATGTAACCCCAAGCAAGTCCCCCCTCTCCTGTCTCCTTCCCCAATCTGTCCAGAAGGCAAACGGACTCAACTGCCTCCCAGGTCTTGGAGAACAGATGGGAGAAAGCTCTAAGGAGCCCCAGAAACCCAGCTGGGCATGCGCACTCCTGTCCTCAGCTGTGCCTCTTCTGGGGGAACCAGGCAGACCACTGGGCTAAAGAGCCACCTAGATCCACCTCCCCTGGTCGGCACCGTCTGGAAGGGGCTCAAACTGAGCTCCAAGCCACTATGGTCTGTGCAAAGGACCATGAGCATTGCATTCAAACGAGTCAGGGCTGTCCCTTCTACCCTCGAGCCCAGGCCACGGTGTGGACACGATCCTACCCCAGTATGACCCCTGAGTGGGATCTTCCCGTGGCCTCGGCCAAGATTCTCCCTGCCTCACCTCCTGTCAAATCCACCCCCTATCCACTCCTTGGCCCTACGGAAGCAACCCTCACATGCAGAAACTGGAGCCCCTCCAAAGGGACTCCTCGCCGGGCCTTCTGGTGGGCGGTGCCACTCTGCGCCAGGCAGACCTAGGAGATGGAAAGAAGGCTAACTTGGACATCGGTGCTTGTCCTCAAGGAAAACCCATCCTAGCCTTTTCTTCCCATGCCCTAGCCCCCACGATAGACCCTTGGGAGCAAAGGACAAATAAGGCCCAGATTCCACACGTACAGGACATGAAGCAACCACCATGGGTGTACCCCCAATGGACAGACAGACCCCAACTGGAGTATTTGCTCTGGTCCTAGAAGTTTGGGTGGGATTAAGGTCTGGAAAGAAAAGAAGAGATGGGCCTTCCAGGCAGCAGGGACAGCATGTGCAAAGGCAAGAAAGCTGGGGGTGGGGTGAGTTCATTGATACAGAATACTTGTAATCGGAAGCCTCGTCAATGATTTCTGGTTCAAAGCCCCGCAGACATCCTAAAGGGGGGTCACTTTGCCTCAGCTGCCTCTATCTTCACATGCCTGGCTGGGCCTGGAGCGAGCCCTGCTGTGGAACTTGGCTTCCTGAAGGGCTCGCCCTGGGCTAAGTCATGTCACGTGCTAGGGCTGGGGAGGACGGGAGGTGCCCCTTGGCTGGCAAAGGAGGACTCCGGGGGCCCTGGTGGAAACTTTGACTATGGCCGCAGCGCCCTGGCTGGGATCCCACAGGCATTGGTGGGGCAGGCACTGCAGCTCCTTCCTTCTAGGAGGTTCAGCCATGCCAGCCATCTCGGGAGGGGAAAGAGATAGCCCCCAGCCACGAGTCTTAGGGCAGCAGGAATGTGGAAAGTTTTTGGTGAGTGGCCTGGTGGCCCTGTCCTGAGCTAGGTATCTCAGGTCAGGAGTGCCAGGTTCACAGCTGAATTATGTAGCTCAGGTGGGGGTAAAGGCACCCACATATCCCGTCCTCACTGTTCCAGGAGGCAGAAGTCCTGTCTCAGTCCTGGCCATAGGACCCTCAGACATGGCCCCTGCCCAGGCCCTCCCTCAGCCCTGAGGTCCCAGGGCACAAGCGCTCTTCCTGGAAACCTCGGGATAAGAGCAGAGATGTGAGGCCTCCAAGCTGAAAAAAGAATTGGCCTCTGCCTACTCACAGTGGCTGGCTCTGTGGGGTCCTTAACCATTACCCCTTCCTTACAGGTCTCAGCTGGAGCCAAGGGAGCAAGTGCAGGACCTTTCCCAAAGGGCTCGGCAGGCACAGCATCCCTTCTGCTTCCAGGGGACATTTCAGCAGAAGTCCCAGGGATCAGAGACAACCCCCAAGGACCAGCCCCTGCCACCACCCCCTCCCCTGACCTGTACCCTGGTGCCTGGTGTGCGGTCGGCATCACTGACGGGGTCCCCAGCACCGCTAGCTGAGCACTCCCTTCCCAGGCACTGTCCCGACTTCTGGTCACCAAACATTCCTTTCTCCCAGAAAGAAAAGCCGACTGACCAGCCCAGAAGTGGAGAGCAGCACACAGAGGAAGCATGGCCCCCTAGTTCCCCTACCCCTGACACACACACACACACACACACACACACACACACACACACACACAGAGCTATCTCGGATCAGAACACACACAGCTTGGTTGCAACATGCCCATCAATGGCTGCCCTGGGGAAGAAACAATGGAAACAGGGGCACAGGGTGACTTGGACAAGACCCCCCCCCCCCCCCCCCCCCACTGCCGCCCACCACACACACACCCTGTCACCGAGGCACCTACCCAGCACACTCCGGCAGGGACTCAGGCGACTCAGGCTGCCGCTCCTGCCAGCCCGCCCACCCAGGTCTCCGCCCGGCTCTCCGCCCGGCTCCTCCCGCAGGCGGACAGGCAGCCGTGTCAGTGGCAGCTCCTGGCGGCCGTGTCAAGCAGCTGCCTTCCCAGACAGAGCTCCTTTGTGTCAGCAGAGCTATTTATGGACTTACCCAAGTTCCCCAAGGGAGCGATACCTGCTGGGAAAAGCAGAACCAAATGACCAGGTTCCACCTCCCACATCTAGGTAGCGTTTTCAAAACCCTTGCATCACTCGGCCCTCCTCCTTCTCCTCCTCCTTGCCCTCCTCCTCTTCCTCCTCTTCCTCCTCCTCCTCCACAGCCCTTCCCAAACACACACCCTGTCCAGCCGGCTGCCACCACTCCGGAGAGAGGCTGGATCTTGCTTCCATCAAACAGAAAACTCTGTGATTTCCCAAGCCACTTTCATCCAAGGAATCCGGGATGTCTCGAGGAAGAGCCCTCTGCCAGCCCTTCCTTCCACCTGTGAGGGACCCAGCTAGCTCCTGGGTTACCCGTTCACACTTGCAAGCCCTGGCTCCCCTACCATCTGTCCCAAGGGCTCAGAAGTGCCACTTGGAAAGAAGAGGCATCCATCCCTCACAGTGGCACCCCCCTGGCACTAGGATCTGGGGCTGGCTGCTCCCCACACACATCCTGAGGGCTTCCCTGCGGGGGCAGCACAAAGCCACTGGCCAGGCTCTGGCAGGACTCAGAGCCAATCACTGATGCTTCCCTGTCACACCCCCAACCCCAGGCTGCCCTCAGCCCAGTGGGTGACAGCAGTTCAACCCAGGGTCCTGCAGCCAACACAGGCTCTCTGAGCATGCCACCCCCACCCCTCGGGCGGTGGGGGGGCGGGGTGGGGGCGGGGAGCGGCTGCTTGCGTCACCTCCCAGCAGCACCATCCAGTGCAGCGCAACACACATGTTTTTACTTAGCACTTTTGTGTACCTAACTCTGGAGAATCACATGGACAGAGCGCTCGGGGCTTCCTCCCCTCAATCTAATGGCCCAGTACAACAGCTCAAGAGTGAGGGCCACAAGTAAAGGGGGCATCCCTAACAGAGGGACCATGGAGGGCAGAGGAAAGGAAGAGCACAGGACTGGGAGGCAAGGGTCCCCAATTCTAGCTCCAGTTGCAGCACTGTTTGGCTGGGTATCACTGAGCAAGTCCTTGCCCACTCCTGACCCTTGGTTTCCTCATCTGTAAATTGGGGCTGATAGCCCTTGACCTGCCCACCTGTGGGATGAAGAGAGGCTTCAATGCTCACGTGCCAGGCACTATTCTGAGAGCTTGGCCTTCACTAATTTATTTAATTAGTCAGCACCAGCACCTTGTCAGGCAGAGGCTGTTATTACCCTAGGAAGGCCCCGAGGTACGGAACGGTGAGGACGTTGCCCGTGGTCGATCACTCGGTCCAACTCCAAGGTGCCCGCCCCCAGCCACTGTGCAGCGCCATGGCTGCAGGGAGCTGCTCTGCCAGTACAAAGCTGTTCGGTGCTGCGGCTATGGCTGCTGTGATTGGTTGTGCGATGCCAACAAACACACCCTGGCCTGTGCCTGGGGCCCAGGTTGGGGGCGCCCACCCCACAGCCAGCTCCGACGGGAACATGCTAACTGCCAGCGAGGCAGGCACCCTAGGGCACCGGCGCAGACAACGTGGGGCAGGGGGAGCCCCATCCTCCTTTCCAGCCCCGCCCCACGGCGGCCACCCTGGGCTGAGGTGCTGTCCCTTTGCCCTTTATTCTGCTTATACTTGTCCCAATGCCTCTGAATATCTGTCTAAATCTGCCTGTCTCCCAGCCCGTCTGTCTGATTCTGTTCCTGTCGCTCACACACACAAGCATGCGCATGCATGCTGGTGTAAGAAAACATCCCGAAACAGCCCTTATTGAGTTGGGCACTTACAAACGCCAGTCAACGCTTTGTCTTGTCCCTGAGGGCACAGCTAGGGCAGCCTTTGAAGGAAGCTTCCAGATTGGAAGGCTGTCATCCTGAAGGCTCCTAGGAAGTGGGACCCACACTTGTCCTGGGAAACTAAGGAAGTGGGTCTCAGGAGATGGCCAATTCCAGCAGGGCTGACCAGTTCCCAGTGGGGCAGACCGGTTCCCAGGATGAAATTTGTGGTGCTTGGGATAAGATTCCTTAGGGTGCGGTACCTGAACATAGGGCTCCTCGTCATGTGGGGAGCCCTTGAGCTGCAGCTCAGTCTTTATCATCTTTCAATCAACAAACAGCTCCGAGCACCAGCTGTGTGCCAGGCTCCGTGCTAGGCCCTGAGGACTGGGCCCTGCACTCTCAAAGCTGCCTGTCCAGTGAGGGAGACCGCGTCAGCCACAGAGTCAGGCTAATGAGTCCGTAAATAAACACCGTGCCACAGCAGGCAGAGCAGCTCTGCCAGCCCAGGGCACTGGGTCCGGGACAGATCCAGAATTCACTGTCAGTGCTCTGGACCACAAGGATGGTCAGGAAAGGGCATAACAGTCAGCGGGAGGCCCAGGCATTGGCCAGGCTAGGAGAGCATCCAGCGTCTGGGGAAGCCCGGGCTGCCTCTGCCCTCTGCCTTCCCATAGTTCCAGACACAAATCAGAGGGACATGGGACCCTCCCAGGGCACAGCCTGGGCCAGGGAGGGAGCACACTGACAGCCAGGCTGTCTAAGCTGGAGGGCCCTTGGAGAACGTCCACTCCTATTCCCCATTGACAGCCAGTGAAACTGAGGCCCAGAGAGGGAAAGTGACTTCACCAAGGAAACGGCGCAACCAAGAGGCAGGGCCAGGCCCAGGGATTGCGAACTCCCAGTCTAGTGCTCCTTCCACTGCACCCCAGTGCTTCTCAGACCCACGTAAATGTTGGTGCTGTTCAGTGTAGCAGGAACTGGGGTCTAGGAAGCAGCAGGGTCCAGGTGGCCCACAGGCCACAGAGATTGGCGCCTGGGCACTCAGAGCCTAGGCCCCGTTTATCGATCTGCATATTTTATTTACCAGACACTTACTTGATACTTACTATGTGTCAGCACTGTTCAAAGCACTTTCTGGTTACTGACTTATTAAATCTTCATAACCCTATCAGGTACGATGTCTAATGACCCCATTTTATAGATGGGTAAGCAGAGCATGGAGAGATTAGGAAACCTGCTCAAGGTCACACACCAGTAAGAGCACAGCCATGGATCAAGTCTAATCCACTTCCCACTGAGCCTGGCACAGGGCAGGCAGCCCGGGGAACAGACAAGCGCCCAGGAGCACTGAGCAGACAAAAACTTCCTGCTGTTCAGGCAAGCCGGCAGCAGCTGCCAGGGCTGGGACCAGGAAGGGTCAGCAGGGGGCCGTGTGCGCATACTCCCCATTTTTTGGGGAAGGGGCAGGGAGGCAGGGCAGCACTCCCAGGCAGAGCCCAAGGCTCCAGAGGGGCCCTAGGGTAGTACGGCAGCTGCAGGATACAGCCCAGACCCCCTGGACAGAACACTCCCCTGTGGCCTGCACCTCAGCAAGGTTCCCCCCCCCCCACCCCCGGCCCTGCCCTGCTGTCTCCACTGTGTTAAAGCCGGTACATCCAGGCTTGTATTCCCAAGATCCTATCCGAAGCCCTGCACAGACGGAAACCCACCCACCTGCCTCCTGCAGACTGCACCTGGGGGAGGCCCAGACTGGGGGATGCCCGCCTCAGAGAAAGGAGGGTACTTGCCAAAGGCTTTAATGAGCTTCCCCATCCTGGCTTCTGATCCAAAGTCCACCAGGAATTTGTTCCAGGGTTGGGAGGAGCGTGATGCTGCTATGACAGAAACTGGGCACAAAGCAAGGGAGAGGTGTGGTCCAAGGAATTCCAGAGCATATGACAGACTAAGACCAAGCCTTGCCCCCACCAGCAGCTGCTCAGGCTTTCATTACCCCTGGACAATGAAAGGGCCAGGCCTGGGCTTGGGTGTCCAGGGTAACAGAAGCTAAACTGCGACACTCTGGCCCCACCTTCTACAGAGCCCTGCCCCCCACCCAACCTGCTACAGAATTGGGTGATGATCCTGGGCTCCCCTGTGAGGCTCTGAAATTATCCATACGTGCCCAAGCTTTGCATCTGCTAACCCACTTATGAAGCTCTGGGCTTTTACTCCTTGGGTCTCATAGCCTTGGTTTGGGGATCTGCGCACGGCATGCAGAAAGGTCCTCCCCACCAAAGACTGGGTCAAGAAACATGTATTTGTTATTCCTATAGCCACTGGATCCCTACTGTGTGCCAGAGCCTGTGCTCAGAACTGCGGACACAGACTGACAGGGACGCAGCCCACCACTAGGGTCTGACTTGAAGCGGGGCATGGCTGCCCCTGGCTCTGATGCTGCAAGCAGGGACTGTCCTGCCACATCTGGCCTCTGTGACCCTACCACCAGGGCAGGGGACGCACTCTCCCACTGCTTGCTAAGGCCATGTCCCTGGCTCTTCCTGGTGGCGCTTGCCTTGACCTTGGGGCCCAGGCTGCACGTGGTGAGGTGGGGTGGGACAGAGCAGGTATCCCCGGGTTCAGACTCACGGGGAGCTCTGGCCTGGAGCCTGCAGAGCCCGGGGGGAGGAGGTCCCTTCCCGTTTCCTGGCCTCAGAGTCACATCTCTAAAATGAGGCCACACAGGGGTGTCTGGTGGCCCTGGTCCCACTCCTCCCCTTCCATGGTCGGGCCCAGGCCCCTCCAGGCTGTCTCGCTGACTGGTTTCAGTCAGTGGGATTTAGAAAGAGCACAGGCTTTGGAATCCAAAACACCTGAGTGTGAGTTATCTTGGGCAAGTCCCTCCAATGGCTCTGAGCATCGGTTTCCTCCTCTATACAATGGGGCTATCACCATCGGCCTCGCTGGGCCCTCTGGGGACTAAACAAACGGCGTAGGCGCAGTGCCTGGCACGAGGTCAGTGCTCGATAAATAAGGGTATCATTGTTCTGTTGTCATCATCTGTAAAAGGTCAGACTTTACCCTGAGAGGGTCAACAAAAAGAGCAGAGTTGGCACCTGGCATGTACTAATAGCTGATAAACACGAACATTTATTGAGTAACAGGCTACTGTCATCACCCCTACCTTACAGATGGGGAAATTAAGGTTCCAAAAGGTTAGATGGCTAAAGTAATGGCAAACAGGCAGTACAGCTCCAGCGCCTACGTTCTTAACCTGCATGCTCTGCCCCCAACTCATGTTCCCGAAATGTCTCTGCCTTTGCCATCTGCCTCTTCCTTAGCAGCTTCAGGCTGCAAGGACAATTCCCAACCTGCTCATGGGAACTCTAACTCCCAGCCACAGCAAGAAGAAGCCTGTGTGCAGTGAAAGCCAGGAGACCAAGTGTCCCATCTGGAGAGCTGGCCCTGTGAGCTGTCACTGGCTGGGCACATATTGCAGTCACCTTAGCAGCCTCAGCCTGACCTTGGGCGGCTGAAGCGGCACAGGATGGCCAAGACCCATGATCATCGCCTTTCCTGGCTCCAGTCCAGGCAGCCATATGCTGGCCTGAGATTTCAGGCTTTTGGGACCAATCCTCAGCCCACTGTGCTTGCCAGCTTCAGGGATAGGCCATGTCCTGACCACCCAAGTTCCAGGGAAGTGTTCAGCACAGAGCAACTGACTCAGATATGTGGAGGCCAGCCCTGCGACCTTGGCTGCTAGATGTGGTTCATCCATATACTCCCCCAAGTCCATCCCTTGCTTGGATTGCTGGGCCTATGCCCAGGCCACCAAATCAGAGGCCAAAACCCAGGTACTTCTGAGAGCATTACTGCCACCACGAAGGGAGCGAGCCAATACATAAGCAGAATCAAGAGATGGAGTGGGTGAGGCCAGGTCTTAGTGATATTGTTCAAGGTCCTGAACCCATCGACTTCATTTTCTGACTGAAGCTAACTTGAGTTGGGCTCTCGTCACTTGCAACTGGAAGATTTCTGACTAACGCATACTGCATCACCAGTACTTAGCACAGTGTCTGACCTACAATAGGCACACTGAAATTATTTGTTCACTCATTCATTCAACAAACATTCTGCAGTGAGAAGGTGCCAGGTTTGCTCTTTAGGGAGAGTCATCTTGGCTGCTGTTTAGAGAGGTGACTAAAGGGTCAGGGGAAGGTAGAGAGAGGTCGGCGAGATGACATGCAGTAGTCCCAGGGACAGGGATGAAGCCTGAGGCAGGTGGCCAAGCAGGTGGAAGGGAAGGGAGGGGGTCCCCAACTCTAAACTCACTGGGAAACCTTTGATGATCCTACCTCCTCTTTGGTCTCGTCTCCCAAGTTGTTTTGCTTCCATCATTCTAGCAGCCCCATGTTTTCTCCCACTGGGTTGGGTCTTGGTTGGATTTGATAAGCAGGGAGTATAATGTGGTAGCTAAAAAGACGGGTTCTGGAGTCAGATGCTTGGGTTTGGATCACAGCCCGCACCTCCCAGCTACAAGACCTTACACAATCTACTTAACCTCTCCGTTCCTTTGTTTCTTCACCTATGAAATACTAATAGTGTTGGGCAGACTACATATTATAGCAGAAGGAGAAAGCACATTCGACAAATGTTAGGTACCATTATTGCTATTATTATTATTTGTAGTAGAAAATCAAGAAAGAGGGAATTGAACACATAGAAAATAAATTCCAAAAATTAATAGAAAATTTCCCTGAATTAAGGGAACACTTGAGTCTTCAGACTAAAAGAGCTAAAGTTAGTACCAGGAAAAACTACAAAGAGAAAACAAACAACTAGAAATAATCTAGTGAAATTTCTAAACTCCAAAGATTAGGCAGAGAAATCCTGCTCGTTTCCATAAAGGAAACTGAGAGCATTGAGCGAGCGCTGCACTTGTGCCAGCACTGGATGCTGGGAGCGCAAAGCACTGCTCCCAGGTTTCTGGGAAGACAGACTCTTAGTCTGGAATCCGTTACTCAGAAAAAGGGCAAATATTTTCAGACTTACAAAGACTAAGAAAGTATGCTACCCACAGACCCCTTCTGGAAAAATCACTCAAGAAAGCTCTCCAGACAAAAATGCATGAAAATCAAGAAGTCAAGAGTGAGATGATGAAATGTATGAGAGACTGAGAAGCAATGAAGCTAAGGACATTTATTCACTTAACTACTGATAACGTAATTGAGAAGTTAAATGCAATTGATATAACAGATTCTTAAAACATAATAGAATTAATGTTTAAAAACAGTTACAATCAGAAACTGAAATTCTAGATGATTTGAACAATACTGAAGATGCATGAAGAAAAGCAAAAAGAAGCATGGGCCAGTCCACACACTCATTATGGGTAGTCAGAGGTGAGGACAAACTATTATAGATCTGCTGTCATTCCTGATACTGAAATGCATTTGTGAAAAAGTAAGGGTAAAACTGCTGGAAGACTAGAATTAGGATGTGTAACTTCAGAGGAAGTTTTGCAGAGGAATGGTGATTGGCCTTAGGATGGTGAGTACTATTAAAACATATAATATGCCCTGGCTGGTGTGGCTCAGTGGACTGCGTGCCCGCCTGCAAACCGAAAGGTCGCTGGTTCAATTCCCAGTCAGGGCATGTGCCGGGGCTGCAGGCCAGGTCCTTAGTCGGGGGCGTGTAAGAGGCAACTGATTGATGCATCTCTCGCACATCGGTATTTCTCTCCCTCTCTTTCTCCCTCCCTTCCCCTCTCTCTAAAAATAAATAGGTAAGATCTTTAAAAATTAAAAATTAAAAAATCATATTATGAAGCTATAGCATTTAAGTCTCACCCTGATGTAGTATTAGACAGATTAATGAGGGAGAACAAGAGCATTCAAAAACCCACCCACTTTTGTGTGGAAATTTGGTCTGTGAGTGAGGAAAGGAAAAACCATTCAAAAAATAGGTTTGGAAAAATTAGTTAGCCATTTAAAGAAAAAAATTAAGGAGCGTTCCATTTGATACCAGGCACTAAATTAAGTGCACATAAATTGAAAATATGAAGGTACTTGAATAAAATATAGAAGAATATTCATTATAATCTTGGAGTGTGAAAGGCCCTAGGAAAGTATAGCCCTCTACCCACCTCTCCCAAAAGATGTGATTATGAAAAGGTTTGATTACCAAAAGATGTTCATTTCTGAATGATAAAAGATGCTATAAATAAAGTTAAAAGACAAGTGCCAAACTGGAAAAGATATTTGTAACCTATATAATAAGTAAATGGTTAATATTCTAACCATATAAAAGGATCTTACAAATAAGTCAAAAGCCCCAGTAGAAAATTGGGCAACTGATATGAACTGATAAGCCAAAGAAGAAGAAATATAAATGACTAGTAAATGTAAAGAGAAGCCCAACCTCACTAATAACCAACAATTGCAAATTAAAATGAAATATATTTTTTCACTTCTCATACTAATAAAGAGTTAAAGGAGGCGTCATATGTAATATTAAGTGCTTGGCAGGGAAACAGATACTCTCATTCACTGGCGGTAGGCATGCAAATTGTGCGTTTACTTAACTTCTCTGTCCCATTGCTTTTTCATCTGTAAAAAGGGGATGAAAGGAATAGTGTTGGGCAAGTCACATGTTTAAACAGAAGGAAAATATTTGTAGAGCACCTTGGAAGTGTGTATCACGCTATGTCCTACAGAAAAATGCAGTAAGACATAATATACAGGACATTGTTAGGATGTTTATTGCAGCATTACTCGTAGTATCAAAACACTGGAAACCCCTGGTTGCACATCAACAGGGGAGTAGAATAAATTATGGTCCACTGGCTACTAAAAAGAAAGAGAGAGAACATTAGGTACAGATGTTAAAGATTTATACGCTATATTGAATTTTAAACTGAGTTATAGAAACTTTTATATGATAAAATATTATTTAGTAAAATAAAACATAGTATATGTCTACATATGTGCATGGAATAATTTTGAAGAGGTTACACTAAACTTACAGCAGGCCTGTGAGAATAGGGATTTTCTTTATTCATTTTATTCAGGCCAGTTATGTTGCAGATTTTTTATACAAGTTTTGTACAAGTATATTATCAAAGAACATATATAATGCTAGCCCTGGCCAGGTGGATCAGTTGGTTGGAGTGTTGTTCCATACACCAAAAGGTTTCAGGTTCGATCCCCACTCAGGGCATGTAGGGAGGCAACTGACTGAGTTTCTCTCTCACATCAGTGATTCTCTCTTTCTCTCTCTCCCCTACTCCCTCTCTCTCTCAAATTAATAAACATATCCTCAGGTGAGGATTTTTACAAAAAGAACATACATAATGCTAAATAAATAAATAAATATTTTTATTTATAAATAGGTTAAAAAATTTTAATTTCCTGAGATAAGTTTTAACAAAAAATGTGCAAGACTTACATAAAAAAAATTTTTTTTCAAAACTTCACTTGGGAAATCATAAAAGAAGATTTGAATAAATGAGAAGACATAATCCTAATCCTGGATAGAGAGTATTGTATAGACCTCAGTACCCTCCTTTCTGATGTATATTTTTAATATAAGTATAATAAAAATCTCAATGAGATTCTTGGAGAGGGCAGGGACTAAACAAAATTATACTAAATTTCACTTAACAAGACCAATATGTGAGAATAATTTTTTTTTAATTTAAGGAAGAGTAATGAGAGAGTACTTATGCTAACATAATGTAAAAATATTGAAACAAATAACTGAGAAAAACAAAGAGCATTCTGCCTCATACCATATACCAAAGTAAATTCCAAATACTCTAAAATGTTAAAATTTGAAAAATAAAATCATAAAGTTCAAGGGAGGGACAATGACTATTATATAACCCTGGGGTGACTAACACAACACCAAAGGAAGAAATATTATTAAAAACTTATAGATATGATATTAGTCATCAGAAAATGCAATTGGCAACCACAGTGAGCTACTACTTTACACCTACAGGATGGCTATAATTTAAGAAATGGGAAAATAATAAGTGTTAGAGAGCATGTGGACAAATTGGGATCCGCATATACTGATGGCGGGAATGTAAAATCATGCAGCCACTTTCGAAAACAGTCTAGCAGTTCCTCAAAAAGGTAACAGAGAGTTATCATTTGACCCAGCAATTCCACTCTTAGGCATATACCCATGACATGAAAATGTAAGTCCACATTAAGTCTTTCATAGAAAAATTTATAGCAGCATTGTTCATGATAGGCAAAAGGTAAAAAGGACCCAAATGTTCATCAGCAGATAAATGGACACACGAAGTGTGGTAGATCCACACAATGGGATACTCTTTGGCCAAAAAAAGGGATGACACAAACTACAACATGGTGAGCCTTGAAAACATTGCGTGAACTGAAAGAAGCCAGTCACGAAAGACCAAATACTGCGATTCTGTTTATGTAAAATGTCCAAATCTACAGAGGCAGAAATGGATTAGTGGGCGCTTAAGGCGAGGAGATGAACTGGTAGGTGACAGCTAAAGGGTGCGGTTTCCTCCGGAGCCAATAACCATGTTGTAAAATTGATTGTGGTGATGGTCACACAAGTGTGTAAATATACTAAAAAAGCACTGAATTATATACTTTTAGGAGATCAATTGTGTATTGAATAATATCTCAAGAAAGCTGCTACCAAAACAATTTATAATTACAATTACCTAAAAATCAGAAACATTTGTAATTTTTATATATCTTATATAATAAGATATTTGTGTTAGCCTTTTATTTTTTATCATTTTTAAAATGAAAAAATTGAGCAGGCTACTCACAAAAGAGGCAACATAAGTAATGCAAAGACATATAAATCAATATTCAACATTTCTAGTAATCTAAGAAATGAACCTCCTGAAAAAAACGTAATAATGCACAGTGTCGGTGAGAGCGTGGGGAAATGGGCGTTCTTTTACCCAGCCTCTCAGTTTGCTTGGGACTAAGGGGTTTCCCGGGAAGCAGACTTTCTCTGCTCAGAAGGGAAAGTTCTGGCAAAGCAGGGTGATCGGTCGATCTAAAGTACTGAGTGCAGGGTCCAGCAGAAGTAATGCTTGCCTGAGAGTGGTTGGTAGGGTAATAATATCGGTGTAATAATTTGAAGTTTTAATTTGAACATCTCACCTGAAATGTCATATGGTGTGCTTGAGTGTGATATTGTTATGCTACAGAATTGTAGGCTTATGGTTTCATAGTAAAAGTTTTTGTAATAAAAAAGGGGTGTTATTTGCGCCAGACCCTGTATAGTACAACTGCTCTGGAGGGTCATTTGGCGACAGGTATCAGGGACCTATGTTATAAATATGTATTCTTTGACATGGAAATTCCACTACCAGCAATTTACTTTTAACAAAATATTCATTCGTTCAACAAATATTTGTGGAGAGTCAATCATATTCACTGGAAGCGGGAGATACCAAGATATACTTACAAGGCTTTTTTTTAATATCAGGTTTTTGTAATAATGAAAAATTAGAAACAACCTAAATGTTAAACTTCTGGAGATTAATTAAATAAAGCCTGTTTCATCTACACAATGAAATACTCTGCAGGCACTAAAAATGGTGTTGTAGAAGAACATTTATTGACATGGAAACATGGATACACTACATTGTTAAATGGGAAAAAAGCAAGTTAGAAAATTGTGTGCACTAATAACCCCAATTTGCAAATAAGATATATGTATGTATAAACAATTGCCTGACAGGATACACACTAAAATGACTAAAATGTTAGCAGTGGTTATCTCTGGGTGTTGGGGTTAAGGGTGGACTTCATTTCCTTCTCCTGGTTCATCTGTATTAAATGTTTTCTTCATGACAACATGGGTAATTTTGCAATAACATAACAAAAGATGTTAACTGCATTAAAAATAAACACCTGCCACGCCCCCATGCTTGGAGGCCTCAAGGAAGGGGTGGGTTGTACAGAGTCGAGCTTGTGCTCCTGCTTGATCTAGTGACGATGGCTACCTTTACTGAGGACCTTCTACATGCCAGGGGCCCTTTGACAGACCATCCCTTTTAATCCTCACAAAAACCCACGGAAATAGGTGTCCTTGTCTCATTTGACAGATGCTAGGTGACCACCAGTAATCCCACAGCTAGTAAGAGGCACAGCGGGGATTAGAACCCTTGCTGGCCGGCCTCTAAACCCAGGTCCCTGCCTCTACCTTTTTTCTGGGACAGGGCAGAAAAAAGGTTCCATGCCACTAGACCCTCTGTCCTGCAGACCAGTTCTATGCCAGCCCTTGTCCTCACTCCCTGCAGACAGTCTACCAAAGATGGGGCAACAGAAGGACAAATCAGCAAAGATGGGAACACCAGTGAAGGGAAGGCGTGGCCGTGGTGCTGAACACCAGCTGGCCCGAGGTCAGGGCTCAGGGCAGACTAGAGGAGGACTCTCGCCTGCTGGGCGACTCTCAGGAAGCCCGACCACATCCGGCCCCAGGAATTCCCAGGCCCTGTGCTTGTCCAGAGGCAGTGAGAGAAAACCTCACTGCCTGCCACCGCCCTGCTCAAACAGCAGGAGGAAGACAGCCTGCCATCTGGGACCTTCTCCCGAGGCTTGGCGGCTGCTGGCCAGTCCTCTCCCCTCTCCCAGCCTCCAGGGCCTCCTCTTCTCTAAGAGAAGGGGATGTGAGGGAGGATGGCTCCAGGATCCTCCCAGATCCAAACCCTCTGCCTCTGTGGGGCTTCCTCACAAAGGGTCTGGCAGGAAGAGGAAGGGGGTAAGGTCCCACCCAGCTCCCGAAGGAGACCTCTCCTCTTCCCCTCAGCTCCATCCCACTGCTATTTTTAGAATAGACCACAGGGAGCGTCTCCACTAGTCCTGCCACGCTCTGACCTCCAAGTGAAACACAGCAGCCTCATTCATTCTCTTCAGCAAGAACATACCAGGACCCTCTAGACGAGCCAGCCGACTAGGCAACCTCCCCCCACACCTTTAGCTGGGCCCTTTCTCACAATCTCTATTACAGCCCCAAGTGGTGACTTACTTTTCCTGACAACACAGCTAAGTGAGATGACGAGAGCATCTCAGGCAATCCATGTCCCCTCCCCTTTCTCAACCTGGCAAACTCTTCAAAAGTCACTAAAGAGGAGCACTGGCCTAGAAGGTAGGGGGTTGGGTCCCGGTTCCAGCTCCAGCACCAACCATGTGCCCTTGACCAAGTTCTCGCCTCTCTTGGTCCTAGTTTCTACAAATAAGCTTGTTCATCAATTGATCTCAGTGCGGGGAGCTTTTCAGCTCCACATTCGAAGAGTCTATGGTTCTTTCAAATTTGTAAACACTTATAAAATAAATACTGTACTACAGTCCTCAGTTTGGGGTTTGTGTTGAAGAGAGGTGAAGTAATTGGTCCGAAATCACACAGTGAGTTACCAGAAAAATCAGGATTTGACCTTCAGAACTCTACTCTCGTATTCTCCGAGGGCCAGGGGCTCAGTGAGAGGGGAAGGGAACCATAGGAGTAGTTCTCATCGGGTCTCCTTTCCCTCAGAGGATACACAGAAGTCAGCACGGAATACGATGGCATCCATGGCCCTGAAGTGAATCTGGCCATGTCGCTTAATTAACCAAGTGGGAATCCAGGTTCTGGTCTTGCAAAGCTGAGGTGCAATGGAAAAGCTCAGAGCCAAGAGAGCCAAGAGGCCTGAGTTCTAGTCCTAGCTCTGCCACTAACTTGTCTCATGACCCTGGCCACATCACTTCCTGTTTGTGAGCCTCAGTTTCCTCACCTAGATTCTAGAACAGGAAAGGTCTGAACCACGCAACCCAATTGAATCCTACAACATTTCCTAAGGACCAGGCAGTAAGAGAAAAATAAATAAGATATGGCCTCTATTGGCTTCCAAGGAGCCCACAGTCTCGCAGGTGAGACATATCTGCCTGCCACACTGTACAAAGGACAGACAAAACACCATGGGCGGCACAGGGAGAAGCCATGACTTCTGATGCAAGCCTGAGACAGGTGTCTCAAGGAGGTGCCAAGCCGTGAAGGTTGGGGATCGCATTGGCAGAGACAACAGAGAAAGGCAAGCAACATCAGACAGAAGTACCCTAACCACGAATGCGTGTGGGGAATTTGGAGGAGAAGCAGTCCGGTGCGGCCAGGGCGCGAGCACAAAGCAGGAGTGCAGTGCAACCAGGGAGAGCCTCGAGGGCCAAGCCGAGGCCTGAGCTTGATTCTGAAGACTGGGGCCTTCCACACTGGCCTTGAGGCAGGACTGTGACTGCTCAGCCTCTCCTTCCCCTTCCAGCTTGGATGGTCCATGTTTGCTGGAAAGCAATAGAACTGAATAATCAAAAGCGGGTGCTCTGGGGCTGGGCCATCCAAGTTCTAATCGCAGACGCCCACTAGCTGTGTGACCTTGGGCAAGTTTCTTAACTTCTCCAAGACACGGCCTTTATATAGCAACTGGGTATAATGAGAGTAAAGGTATAATAGGGATAATGAACTGCGTGAGGCTGAAATGAGGACCGAAGAGACAATGCCGGGCGAAAGCTCAGCATTGTGCTAGACTCACAGTACACAGGCTCCCCAAATTACCTAGTGTTATTACTCTACCCTTCAACCAAAGATCTGGGAATAATTTGGAGGGTGGTAGCCCGCTCCAGAGAAAGGCTGGAGGGAAGATAAATTCAAGACAGAAGAGATATTAAGATGGTGCTGCCTTTTTTAAGAGCTAAAAAAAGAAGAACTAGGTGGCTGAGTCCAAGGGCAAGATGCTGAAGCAGGCAGTCTATCCACAGCCAGACAGGCAGTAAGGAGGTGAGAGGGGAACTGGAGAGCCTGGAAAACAGCTGAGCATGTCAGGAAAGAGCCTGCTTCTTTGGGGAGATATCTGAAATCCAGTCCGGTTGATTCCCAGTAACTAAGAGTAAAGATTTGAAACAAGTCGATTAGCAAAATCTGGGCCCAGAACCTGGAACAGTCTCTCCCGCCCTCGTCAGGGCTTGAGCCAAAGGACTCCTTCTAGAGTTAGGCTCAGGGTACCTGGCCTGAGCCTGAAACTATCCCTTTCTGCCTCTGGCCAACACCCCACTGCCGCCGGACACCCCAAGGCTGTGTCTGCTGGTCCTGTTGAATGCCAGGCTCAAAAGGGGAAGGAAGTGGCCCAACAGTCCCAGTACCAACCCCCACCCCACCCCCCAGTCTGTCTTAAGGAGCTCCACCTTGTCTTTCATATCAGACTTTTCAGATCTTGTATGAAACTACTGATCCTTTCAGCCTGGATCTCAGAGATATGAACTCTGGAAGTTCATTCTCCACTGTGTGGAGAATATTGCATCTCACTTATTTGTCCTAAAACACCCCATCCAGAGCTTAAAGGGCCAGAACTTCTACGTGTGGGATAGCCCCTTCCTGCATCTTCCTGGAGGAGGTGATTGGTTGCTCTCACTTTCATCCCTAAAAGACAAGTCTTTGTATTGGAAAGAGCAATGGATTCGGTTCAATGGCCTTGGCTTAAGAGCTACATAACTCGGCCTCTTACCAGCTGTGTGACCTTGGCTAAATCCCTTACTGTGCCTGAGTTCTAGTCTCTTTCATCCATAAAACCAGGCTCCTGGGAGGCCGAGGGGAGATGATGCCTGGGGACCCCAGCTGCCATCGCTGAAGCCCATGCCCTCACTGTGGGGAGCCCTCCCGCACTATGAAAGTGCGCCTTCACTTTACAGAATCCCCTTGGTAACATGCTTAAGAAATGAGGGTTTTGGTGGCAGAATTTTTGAAAAGAATTAAAAATACTAGACATACATAAATAAATATCATCATTATTTCCAGCAGGTTCCACATCCCAAAGGGCCAAAAGACCCAGGGCCAGCAGAGACCCACGTGTGACTGCAAGCAGAAGACACTGAGAGTTTCAAAAGACCCAGAGCCTGGGACACAAGAAAACACGAAAACGAGATCAGAGGGCATACAGGGGAACTAAAAAGATCACTTTGTATTCAAATCACACAGATGGCCTTTTCAACAATAACTGCTTATGCTCCCATCCTCCCAGCTCCTAGGCCCTGAGACACCACACCAAGACAATTGGCCCATCAGGAAAGAGACCATTGTGTGTGCTTCTTAGTGTGATTTATGTGGAGGGAGGGGCTCGGCTGTGTTTCCCGTGATTATGACTCTCAAATGCAATTCTGATAGCTTGTTCATCTTCCTGGACGGCTGGGATGGACGAGGGTACTGAAGAGCAGTGGCCACCGATAAGATATCATCGTCTCAAGCCCGTGGAGCCAAATTAATTGTGTCATCGATTTGAGAGGCTGAGCAGCAATGGCACTCTGGCTCACCACAGTCACTGGCCCTTCAGGAGCTGACATCTGCTGTCCCAGCCGCTGACGGGGGCGAGGACCCTGACATAGCGTCCAACCAACTCAGCAGCTTGCTAGGGCAAGCTGGGCAAAAAGCCCTGTGCCCAGGGCTGGGTGCTGCGTTCTGATTCTCCATTTCGCCATGCCCAGAACTCCTGTCCTCTGCACCTGTCTGGTGGACAGAGGTAGGTCACCAGGTCCCAGAGAGACAAGCTTGCTGCCTTCCCAGACAGGCGATTCTCCTTAATGTCATTTTGTAAGGGAATCAAATGAAATCGAGGCGCAGCTGCAATGCCGTCTGTGCAGACTCAGCTGCTCGGCCTCTCAGAATTAGCCCCGCGGCTGTGTCCTGGCTGACAGACACTGTGTATCACTTGTCCCACATCAGGCCGAGTCTATTTCCCCACCAGGCGGGGGAACGGGCCTGGTCATGGCCAGATACATTCCATCCCCTGTTGGACCACTGATGTCACGGGCCTGATCTTTCCTGGACTGGGAGGAGGGTGAGAGGTGGGGAAAGAATTCTTTCCTGGGTCACCCTTCTTGGGGTTCAAGTGGCCGCAGCAATGAAGCAAACTCACCAGGGCATGAGATCCCTCTCTGAAGACACTTAGGACGTCTTACAGGACACAATGCAGAGTGTCCAGGGTCTGGAGCTCCTCTGGCCTGAACCACCTCTCGAGTCTCTCTGACTCCCCTGCTCCCATACAAGCGATCCTGATCCTACACGTCCCCATCACGCGTAAGCTCTGTCACTTGCAGCTGTGGCCTTGTGCTTCCCTCGCTCTGGGTCTCACAGACGGGGAAGGGCGTGAGAGCTGCCCAGCCCTGGGCTCCAGTGGGGGCTGCAGCAGGCAGAAAGCAGGCTGGGCTCTAATCACTGTCCCCTGGGAGGTCCTCCTTTAGCCTTGTGGCAGGACAGTCTCCCAGAGTGCTAAACCATGCCTCACCCTGGTCCCTGACTTTAGGAGCTCTGCCGAAAAATAACCAAATCAGTTTCCTGAGGGCTGTGTTCTAGCTTCCGGCCAGGTCGTTCAGCATAGGATGGAGGGGCAGCACAGGCAACCCCTGCTGAGGCTGGGGGCTGTGAATGTCCCCACTTTGACCAGAAGCACCCACTGCTCCCATTCCTGGAGACAGTCCCACAGCTCAGCACTGGTCCCTACTCAGGCCCAGCCAGGAGGAGCCTCTGGAAGGAAGCCCCCAATCTTCACTTGAGTCCACTGAGAGAGCAAGGCACAGCGGGGGGAGTAGGGGGTGGTGAAGAAGCAGGAAATTCTCTCTACTTGTTCCAGAGCTTCTGCCACACCCCAGGGTCTGGGCATTCACATCCCCACCTCCCCAGCCACCATCCAGGACAGGCCATCACCGCCCTTCACCCCGAGGGCTAAAGGGACCCCCTAACTGATCTTCTCACAGCTACTCAGGCCCCTCTTGAGACCGATCTTCTAGAAATATGCCTGAAACTCTGTGACTCCCTTTCTCAAAAGCCTTCACTGGCTTCCCATTGTATCTAGAATAAAATCAATAAATATTAACCACCACAGCCACCTGTAATCTGGCCCCCGCCCTCCTCGCGAAGAGCCAGCCACACGGGCCTGGCCCCGTTCCTCCAGAACGCCAAGCTTCCTGTCTCAGGTACCCCCTGTGGGCTGTTCCCCGTGTCTGGAACACACTTTCCAAACGCCCTGACTCACTAAATCCTTTCTGGTCTGCCGATCCCAGCTTAAAAGTTATGATCTCCACCACCTCACCCCACCCCACACACACACACACACACACACACACACACACACATACACACAGCAATTCTAAATAATATTCTTTTGTAACGGAATCTGTTCTTTTCCTTCATGGATTATCACAGTTTGTAATCATGTGAGTGTATGTGTGTGCATGCGCATGTACACATGCGTGTTGATGACCATTTATTAAATGCAACTCCCCTTCTAGAGCTGAAATCTTGACAAGAACAGAGACCATGCCCATCTCATTCTCCACAGTACCCCCAGCTCCTAGCAAAGAGCCTGGCATAAGGCAGGTGCCCCCAAATATCTGCTGAAGGAAGGAAGGAATGAGCACAGATGAGTGACTGGGTGAAGGCGTCTTCGCAGTGGAGGGTCATGGCATTATTCTCCACCAGGGCTGACCTCTTCCGCCCTCTCCTGCTGCCCCGAAGGCAGGCACTGGAATCACCAGAAGCCCAGATGCTATTTCGCCTCCTTCTTCCTCGCAGGGAATACGTTTCTGAGTCTTCTCCACTTGGGGACTCTCTGAAGCCAGTCTGCGCGCACCCCCAGTGCCTCTCGCACCGCTGCAGTCCTTCTGATCCAGTCCACACACACCTGGGGGGCTGCTCCCTTCGGATGACCCTAGGCCCACCATCTTGGTCCTCAGTTTTGGGTCCAGTTGAGGTGAGGTTACTGTGTGGTAGGGGATGCCCAAGAAAGGGTTAAGTTGCCAGAAGCAGAGTCCCGCCCTTGGGTTTGCTCAGCCAATCAGAGTCTGTCCTGGTGAGGTAAAGCTTCTATCCTGGGTAGCATTGGTTGAGTTGGCCAGCCCCATCTCCTGCTGGAGAGAGCCATAAGGGTGGAGTTTCTGTGGAACCAGACAGAACTGGAATTAGCTTGCTGTCTACTCAGGCCTGGGCGGCCAGACTCCAGGACCTGCCCCTGCTCCTTTCTAAGGCACTCAGACAGACTCTGGCATCTCTGGGACCCCTCTAGCTGCCCAGTAGAGATGGCAAGGTGTCAGGCACTTCAGCATCACATCTGGGAAAAGTCTTACAGCCAGAGCAGAGCCAGGCAGCCTCAGTTTCCCTGCCTGGGCCCTGGAATACAGCAGTTGGTACAGGAAGTGACATGGAGCAGTTGTCACATGTGCTCAGAGCAGCAGCATTCGGCTTCAATAAACAATAGGCCACTAGATGAATCTTCCTACACAGACATAACTTTAATAATAATAATAGTTCACAGAGTTCTTCTTGTGTGCCACTTTGCTAAACATATGACATGAGTCTAATACTCCCAAGAGCCCTATTAATCCATGTACTTCACTGATGAAAAAACTGAGTCTCAGAGTAGCTCAGTGCCTCGCCTGAGGTCACAGAGTGGTAAGAGTTTATATCTCCCATATCACTTGCTATGTTATTTTTGAAGGATCTGTTGGTATATCTGTCTCCACCGCTGGACTGTGATCTCCCAAGGAAAGAGCGTGACAGATTCGTCCGTGCATTGCCACCATCGAGCCCAGGGCACACCCTGAGAACAGCGCAGTACTTGCTGCACTGCACCCCCTTCTCATCCCTGATGGCTCAATCAAAAGCCCGGTCTCCTCAGAGGCTTCCCGTCGCCCTGCCCAACGCTGTATATGTGGTGGGGCTCAGAGGAGTTTCACCAAGTGGACAACATATGCGCAGCCAAGACTCCACTGGACTGCTCTTAGGCACAGCTTTTAATGCTCAGATTGCCAGTGTGTGCCCTTGTCACATCTGGCTGTGAATGAAAGCAGAATTCCATAAGGATAGGAATCAGGTTTCACTCATCTCTGTGACCCCAAAGGACCTGAACTAGTGTCTGGCACAGAGCAGGCATTTATTATGTATATTTGATTGAATAACCAAAGTAATATGTATCTGCCTGTCCCTACTATCTAAGAACCTCAATGGGCACAGGTAGGGCCACCTGTGATTTATTGTAGATGAGATGCATCACAGCATGCCCCATGCAGGGAGTTTAGTAAAACTTATCCCCAGCAGCAGAAGAAAGGAAGGTGCCCTGCAGCAATAGATAATGAAGCAAGAGGGGGGACAGATAATGAGGAAGAAGGGAGTGGTGAACAAAAGACAGAGGTTGGGAGAGCAGAGGGAATGGGCCATTTATTTCTACAAAGATGGAGAGCATGCAGGCCACCTCCGAGCAGCCTCCCGCCCTCCGTGGGCAGCTAAGAGTGAGCCAGAAAAAGGCAGTGGGCTCTCCCGGGAAGGGATGCAGTCCGCCTTCTGCCTGCTCCGTGTGTTCTCCCTGCCACAGCTGGGACACCCCGCCCTGCAACCCACAGGCCACAGGCACCTCAAAGACAGCACAGCGAGCCTGTGCCTGCCCGTCCCATCCCCTGGAGAGTAGCAGGCCTGGCCCCTAAGACAGTAGATTTCATAGGCAGTCAAGTTGCGTACACATCTTCAGGATTTAGTTTTCTAATGGAGACTGGGTGGCCCCAGGTCCTTGGCGTTCCTGGTAATCACAAAGCTTGGAGAGCCGGCAACAGCCACCAGACCGATGCCCATATAGAACCACTGAGGCCACAGTGGGAAGCGGTTGCCAAAGGTCACACAGCAGGCAGTGGCACGGCTGCCTCTCTCTCCTTCTTGGAATCCATTTTGCTCTAGTCCCCTCCATCCTTCCCAACAAGCACTTCATGTTTGTTCAGGACATATCAGATTTATTATGTGTTGCAAATTTGGGGAAAACTTTGCATTCCCTGAAATGTTTGAAGAATCCTCATTCAAAGGTGTCTTTCCCCAGAGAAACATTAGAGTTCGGGGTGGGGGCACACAGGGAAGGCTTACGCAGCGGTCTCTGCGCAGCAGAAGGCAGAACATCCAGAAAGAACAAAGAACAGATGTTAAAAAAGGCATGCTACTCAGTCAAGACAAGTTGGCCAAGCCGGGCTCTTTTTGCTTAAAAAGCAAGAAGCCAGTGTCCGAGTTCTGCTTGGCCTTCCCTCTTCTCTCTTCCCTGGAGGACAGCACCCTAGGGGAAAGGCTGTGGCCCAGTCCTTGGCAAGGAGGTTCACAGTCACCTCTGAGGTTGCCAGGACCTGCCCAAGCTGAGCACAGGCGGACAACCTGTGGCTGGCTGGACAGCCACCTGGGCCGAGTTGTTAAGTCTGCTAAAGCACTCCTGCAACTATAAGTGGCTAGAGAAAATCGTATTTACCAAACTTTTCTCAGGGAGCACTCTATGAGTGACCAGAAGGAATAAGTTGCTAAAAAACTCTTTAAGCATGTATGGTGGGAGTGCATAAAGTTGGGCAGTGAAACCCCCACGGGCCTGCCGAATAAAAGAAGTGGCATAACTGCCTTCTAAGGACGGTGGGCCAAGTCAGGTGTGCACGCCTGGGGCTGGGCCCGGGTCTCAGGGGAGGAGGCCATTCTCAGACTGTCCCAGCGGTCAGCCTCTCCTTTACCTTTCTCTTGCCCAGCATACAACTTCTCCATAAGACACACGTTTAAAGAGTTTTAATTTGAAGAGGCATCCAAGTGTTGCCTGCCCAGGATGAATGTGCATATCTTGGTGTGGTCCAGAAGCCAGGTCTCAACTCCTGGGGCCCTCCCAGGATCAGTCAGCCAAACCCGCAGCTGCAGGGACCAGAGCCTGAATGAGAAGCCCGGCCTACCTTTAGTCAGCCGATGACGGCGAGGCTCCCCAAGGCACTGAGGAGGCCGTTGCCAATGCGCTCCAAGCCCAAGGACTCTGGAGCTGGAGCAGGAAGAACCTTTTCCCCCGACACCAGAAGGAGCTAGGCCCAAGACACAAGAAAGCTGGGGAGCACGAGTTCAGCCATGCAACATCCCTGGCACTGCCCCAGTGAAAAGGGAGTGGCCCGGCTTCTGACTGTAACCAACCCAGGACGAAGAGCACAAGGCAGCCTACAGAGTCTGCAGGTCTCTGTTCAGTAGGAGAAACTGACAGTGGGAACCATCCAATGTAGCAACGTGCAGCCTTGATGGAGGTGGGGGCAGTGCACTACCCACAGCTACTGAGCGCCTACTGCATACCAAGCACTGTGCTATGAACTGTATATGCACCATCCCATTCAAATCTCACAACAACCCTTTGAGGGAGAACTATTGTCCCCAGACGAGGATAGCACAGCTCCAAGTTAGTATAATGACTTGCTCAAGGTCATGCCCCCAGTCAGCAGCATAGTGCGAATCAAACGTCCATGCTCTTCCTACAGTCTTCCCTCATCAAAGTTATTCTTGCCCTTTGGCTAGTGTGAAACAAAGTAACTGTCAAGTCTGCGATTATATAATTCCCCAGATGCTTACTCCCACAGGGAATAGCTGGGGAGCTGCTGAGCATCGCTGCCCAGACTCCTCGCCACCCTCTGCCCCCGTTCCCGTTCTCCGCAGACCCCACGACCCACCCCCATATGCCTGCTGCCCGGGGCACGATGGACTTAATGCATCCAGAAGAAGCAACAAGGCCAGCAGGATTACAGGCTGCTACTCGCTTTCATTTATCATCTTTTCCGCCCGTCCAGCGGACCAACCACCTTGGCTCCTTTTGCAGCCAATCAGACCAAATCCCAAAACGGCCAACAATTTCAGCAAGAAAAGGGACCCGAGCAACTCAGAAATGGGGAAATACACTGTGCCTTGTGGCTGGCATCTGGGTGACAAGCTCCCAACCCATCCCCTCTATAGACATGGGACCCACTGAGGGGGCCAGTTCCAGATCAGCCTCAGATGGCAGTCTCTAATCTACCCTGATACCCCAGCTCGAGTGCCCCCAGTCCCCAGCAAACTCCATCGGCTCCAGCGGGCCGTGACCTGCATCGAACTATTAGGACAGCTTCTGCTGCACACATCCCCTCCCGATCATGTCTGCCTTGGGCCAGTGTTAGACACCAGCGTGCTGCCCCCGGCACAACCCGCCCCGCGGCACAGGGAGGCCAACCCAAATTAGACGTTGCCGTGGGCAAACCGAAGAACAGAGCTGAGAATTGATGGGTCATGCTCAGTTCGGCTCTGTCACTACCCGAGCAATATGAAACCCGCTCAATAGACCCAGTAAAATGCCAAGGGGGGAGACGTTCAAGCACGGCCCTCCTTGACAAGCGCTTGTCCAGATTTAAGTCTGGAGCTCAGACTGGTCCCAAGCTTAATTCGGGGGCTCAAGGATCCAGGACAATGAGGAGAAGCCAGGCGGCTGGGGCTGCAGCTGCTGGCAAGACCCTTACCTTGCTCTGCGGGGGCGAGGCCACCAGCTGTTGCTGCTTCGCGATGTTCTCTGACAAGCACCAGCACACTCTCTTCTTCTGCTCCTGCGAGTGCGCTTCCAAAGTGAATAAGCACTCTGCCTTCTGACGTCAGGGAAAATAGAGAAAGGGACGGTCAGGGCTGCTCCCTGGTTCTGGGGGCTCCCAGGTCCAAGCCCATCGCTGGGCTCCGGCGGGCGAGGCTGCCGCGGGGAGGGGAGTGTCCACTAAAAGCCACAAATGCACTCTAATCCCTGGTGACATCGAGGCAGCCAGAAGAGCAGGGAAGCTGGCTCGGGGGCCAGCTGGAGAGCCTGGTGCCCCCAGGCTGGGGGAAGGGAAGAAGGTGGTGGTTCCCAACACAGTGGAGGTCTGTGGAGAGCCACAGAGCAGAAATGGTGAGGTCACCCCAGGGACAGGCAGCACAAAGCAGCAGCTGGGAGAGCATGTGGGGAGCCCAGAGGGCCACGGTCTCTGCCCTTCTGAGGCTCTGTGGGGCCAGGAGCCTCCTCCCCAGGCTCTAGGACCCCCTCCCCGACACAGGGCAGACTCATCTGATCACCAGGCCAAGGTCTGATGGCTGGACATACCAACGGAAGCCTTCAGAAAGCCTTTGGCAGGCACAGCCACGCGGCCTTCCAGCCCCACTACTGCCTGGCATATGAGCTGGGTCTGATCCATGACGGCTCGGCTCCATTGAGAGCAACAACAGTCTCTGGCACTGCTGTCATTTGAATCTCACTTTGCTGTTTAACCTTGTTAAGTGCTGCAGTCTTGTCTCCCCAACTAGACCAGGATCTCCTTCTTGGAAGGCCTTTTCATCTGGACCTAGCACAGTGCTTGGCAAGTAATGCGTCGGTAAGCCCTGGCTCCCTGGAGGGCCTCCCGGGATGAGGTCAAAGCCAGGCCAGCGCTGCGGGGACCCAGGGAGAGGGCTCCGGAGCAGTCAGGATGTGCAGGGGCGGGGAGGAGCGCTGCAGCGTGCCCAGTGCTATCATCCCCTACAGCACACTCTGAGCAGGGGATTAGGAGCTCTTTCTGACTCTGCTGGAATTTGATTATAACCGCACAGGGCTGCGATTAGATGAACTCAGCCAGGGAGCTAAGAGCATGAGCTGGATAGCTTGAAACAGAGAAGACAGTGTTTATATGCAGTCCTTTGTTTTGCAGTTGGACAGGCCCTGATTGAATCCCAGCTTTGCCGCTTCCTAGCTCATGTCCTCAGGAAAGTCTGTAAAATGGGAATGATAATGCTATCACCCATGTCTCAGAGCTACTGTGGAGGCAAGTGACAAAGGCCATCTCAGGCCTCAACAAACAGCAACTGTTGCTATTTTTACTCAGTACTTCATTCGTTGAATACATATTTATTGAGCACCTGCTATGTGTCAGGTGCAAAGGCTCTGGGCTAGGTGGTTATTGGCATCACCTAAGAGCATCTCAGAACATTCTCTACCATGCCACCCAACACAACCCTAGGGAAGCCACCCTTCAGGGTGGGGCACCTCCCATGCTAAGTGTTCCCTGGGTACAGCCATTCCTCTCCTGCCCAAAAGTGCTCAGCAGCTGATCTTCCTAAAAACACTGAGTGGAGAGGGAAGAAAGCCCTGCCTCAGGGCTTCTGGGAATTGGGTGGATAGGTGAGGCAATCCTATCACTTAACAACAGGTTCCCTCCACTTCCCAGAACCGCCAACCCACGAGAGCGTGACATGCCCAGCAAAGAGACCCTAAGATTCCCCAGGGAGAAGTCGGGTGGGGCGGGAGACAACGAGTAGGCCCTCTGCTCCCAGTGTCAGGGCGCTCCCCCTGCGGGGGGAGGGAGGAGGCAGGGACTCTGGGCCCTTCCAGCTTGGAAAAGGCCATCACCCCACAGAGTTGGCCCTGGCAGAGCCTCCCAGGTCCTGCCTCTACCTTGCCGTTCAGTGTTTGGCAAATCCTTTAATTTCCCTGAGCCCCAAACCCTCTTCTCTTTCAGTTCCAAAGCAGGAATTCTGCCATAATAACAACTCCCTTTATCTAATTATCAATTTTTAAAAAAGCACTTTCCCATCCATGTTCTCAAGAAATGTTTCTCATCTTAAGGATCTACACCCAGGCCTGGCCCGGTGGCCCGGTGGCCAGCTGTACGCACCATTAGGAAACCATTGCTCCCAAGACTCCTCCTGAGGTGCTGCTTAGGGCTTCGAGGCTGGCCTGGCCGGGAGAGACAGCGCGGAGCCAGCCCGCTCAGGAGGCGCCGCCAAATTCCCATCTGCCTAAATCTGCCTAAATGGGGGCCTCGTGCCGTCCTGGCTGCCCCTGCAGGGGAATCGTCGCTCTTAGTCCACTGTGTGATCCAACCCATCAGTGGCAAGCTGGTGCACACCCTGCCCTCAGCAGCAGGCTCCAGGGTCAAGGGTGTAAGCTGCCCTGAAGGTGTTCTCGCTTAACTCATTCAGAGGCAGGGCCTCCTGACTGCAGGGTGTTTAGGAAACATTGACTCTCCAGGTACAGCAGCCCCGGGCCCAGGCCTCTCCATTCCAATGGGAGCACCCCCAAATCCAACAGAAACCCAGCTCCTCTGGGCCTCTCTAAAACCCCCGTCTCACCTCACCCCCTTGTCCCTAAAATTAATACTGTCTTTGTAAAAAAGAAAACCTCTTCTTGTGCTAATTTACATTTGTTCACTTGCTTTGACGTTCTCCCAGCTACCTCCCCCCCCCCCTCAACATAGGGAGGAAGGAAAGGCACAGGTGCTGCTGTTTTTCAGATGTGAAAACAGAGGTTCAGGGAGGTTAGGCTGGCTCCAGGAGGTCTCAGGAGAGGGGACATTCAAAGTCTGACTTCTGTCTCCTCCAGAGCCTGGGGTCTTGTCACATTTGTATAACTGCATATGTACATTGGAAAGAACATGAGATAGTCCTCCTAGCTTTCTTTTCAAAAGATCAATAACTCATTGGTGATGTCTGTAATGGAGAGGAAATGAGTATGGAAAGCTCTCCCCCTGTTGTGAAGCTGACAAAATAACAATGACCATTTATTGTTAAACTCACTGTGTGCCAGGCTCTGAGCTAAGTAAGTGCCTTGGACATAGTATCTTATTGAATCTCACTTAATCATTACAACCACCTCGCAAAATAGGCCTCATTGGCCTTGTTTCAGAGATGAGTAAGTGACTTGCCTAGATCACTCAGATAGGCAATGGCAGAGCCAAGATTCCAGTCTAGGTCTTCTCAACCCCAAAGTGCAGGCTGAAATGAATGCAGCCAGTATCAGTTAGAGAATGGTCACTGGCCAGTGTGAACTTTGACTCGCTGCTCCTAGTACTCAGAAACGAGTAGTGGGCTGCATCTGCCCTATGGATTTGCAGATGAGGGACACCTGTCCAGGGGAATAGAGACCCAAAGGCCAAGGAACCCCACCCGGGACCTACCGCTGGGGCACAGTCAGAGCAGAGCAAAGCAATCAGTGCTTTCTCAATGCAGTGGAATACCCTCTCCAAATCCTGACTCTCTTGCCCTGGTTTTTTCTCTGGGTGCCACCTGCCTGCTAGGCAATGAAGAGAAACCACTTGTTGGAAGTTCCAACTAAGACGTGAGTTTGGGGCTCTCCGAGCGGTCCAAAACCACCGTGCCAAGCCTGCTCCAGGCCACAGAGCCAGCAGGCATCTGGTCTTCCTTCATTACAGACATGCCTTTCATAAATAGCAGCCCATTAAGAGAAAAGAAAGGCTTCTAGCTGCTATGAACTTCAATCCTCCAGCCCCTTGGGGTCAGATCACCTGGCACTTAACTGAAATAAAAGGCCCCAGATCAATATCCCTTCATCAGCCTTTGGAAGGCTAGGAGGTCCCAGTTCCCAGGAAGTGAATGAGCAGAAGTGCTTTTCTCTGGGAAAAACAAACCCAGCTTGGCAGGAAGCTCTCTTGGCATTAAAGAACCCAGAGCTTCATTTTGCACCCTGCCAGAAATAATCAGAACCCAGAGTGGTGAGGACAGAGGGGCAAACGCTCCGGCTCTTCCCAGCCCAGGTCACAGCCCCTGAGGGCTCACCAGGCTCTGCAGAACTGAACACCCTCTAGCTCTGAAGTGCCTCGGCCAGTGGCTGGTGGGATGTGCTGACACAGGGGAGGATAGCCAATGTCTTCTGGGCCCTCGGGTTGCCGTTCTAGGCAGCCAGGGTCCCCAGCTCAGCTCTGACAATGTGCACTGCCCTCTGCAACTCTCTGCTCTCCCCTGAAGCTATCTCATCAAATCGTCTTCTCCCCAGAGGGCTGTTTACCGGAGGGGACTCTCGCTCAGCCTGCACCTCTCATCTTAGCCAGGAACTGAGGGAATGATTTTCAGTTGCCCATTCCTTCTCAAAAGGGTGTACTCCTCTTGGCCTTCTAGAGTAGACCATGCCCCACCCACAGGGCGTGGCCAGGGTAGACTCCCACAAGTCAGACAGGTTCTGAGGACTATTGGGTGGGATAGACTTAAGTAGAAGCAGAGGACAAGAATGGGTCTAATGAATCCTTGCTTGGGACAGAGAGCTCCCTTGCTCATATTAGCAGAGACACCAGTTGGGAATAAAAAATTCGCTAAAAATCTAAATGAATTTGATGGCTCAGGAGCTCTCAGCCTTTTCATCACCAAGAACCTCTGATTAATCCCCTGGTTTAATGATATTTTATCTCCCAAACCATATCAAGCAATAAGCTGTTTGCCCAATTTTGCTCAGCAAAGGCATAGCACTGCCCATCCAAGCTCCCGATCAGACGGAGATAACCAGGAATACCAATCACACTGAGCACGTGTCATTCCAGCCCCAAACCACAGACGTTCGACGTGCTCTGTAGCCTGTGTTATCTGGGTGGGGCGAGGGTTTCATTACCTCCAGGCCACTTTAAACACTGATAAGACCCTTAGAAGGGGTCCTGGGTGGCACTTCCTGGAAAAAGAGGAAGGCAGAGGCAGGCCCAGGAATGAGGGCGATCTCCAGAGGAAGGGCTCCCAAGTAAACGGGGTGACGCCCAGCGGTGAGGCCACATCCTCACTGTGACCCCAGCAGGGGCTGCAGACCGGGGGCCCTGAGCAGGAGGTCACAGAGTCCTCTGTTGCTCTACACGAAGGGAAGGGACACAGGGGCCACTTCCTCTTCTGCAGGGCAGGAGACTGCCATGCTGAACACACCCAGCGCCACTGCATGAGGTGGGATGGAGGTGGCATCAGAACCCTGGACAAGAATCCATCCCAACATGTCCCCACAAGTAGCAGGTCACAGATGTCCCCTCAGATTCAGAGAGAAGGGCTCACCTCTGCCAGATACAGCACACAGAATTTCAGGTCTTCTGAAGAACCTTTGGGAACAAAAAGTAAGGCTTGCATTAGAATCGGCTCCAGAGTCTCAGCAGTTTGCTCAAGCACAGCCAGCTGCCCCACCCAGAGGGCTGTGTGTGGGACTTCCTGGAAAAAGAGCAAGGAGCAGGCACAGGAGACAGGGAAGTCTCTGGAGGAAATGCCATTTAATAACCAACCAGGTAGAGGCATAGCTGTAAGGCCTTGGCCCGTGGGTCAGCCTGACTCGGAGACTGTTGAGGTCACACCCCCATGAGAGGCAGCCAGGAGCCCCCTTTGGGCATCGAACGGCCAGGTGCAGGGGGCTGTCATCTGCTGCGGGGGGCCTCTTCCTTCCCATGCTCTCTGTGATGAGGGACGTGGAGGCAGCAGACATTTGGGTTTTCCTTTAAACATCCCAAATGTCTTTGCCACTTGAGATTCACTAAGAAGCCACTTAGTCACTGAGCTGGCCTTGTTTCCCCCAAGGAATTCATGGGCTGTGCGGGAAGGGGACCCTAACCGTGTGCTGGGTGGAGCACAGAGACGGCCTCCTGGCTCAGGCACAACCCCTCAGCACGTTTTCTGCAGCCACCTGGCTCTTGGTCTAGAATCCCAAAGTCAACCATTCACCAGGCGCTCTCCAAAGGAGGGCAGCTGAGAGGGGCGGTGGGCCGCTCCCACCTCCTCCAGCACAGGGGCTACAGTGGAACCCCCACCATAGGGCAGCAGATGACCCAGTCAGAGCACTTCGGAAGCACCAGGGCTAAGGGATGACCCCCAGCTCTTGGGGAGGGTTTCCTGGTGGAGGACCCTTTTGAGCTGGAACTCGAGAGGACAAGAAAGGGCATGCCAGGAGGCGGGCACAGCAGGCGACGGCGCGGGGACGGAGAAGCACAAGGTGTGCTCAAGCCTGCCCGCGCAGCCTGCTCCTCACCCAGCAATTGTCTGGGCACAGGTCGGGGACGCTCAGTGACTTCCCACACTTCAGGCAATAGACCGCATCAGGCAGGTCGTCATTTTTGAGGGAAGCAACCATACTGCACATCGTATAATAGCAAACACTTGAAGCATCATAGAACTTCAGAGCACCACAGTGCTATGTGCCAACCGCTGGGCCAAATGCTCTGCCTGTATGAGCTTGATTAACCCTCATAACTCCCCCTGTGAGGCAGGGGGTATTATCATCCATGATTCATGTGAGAAAGCTGAGGCACAGATGGCTCAAGTAACAAGTCTGAGGAATTCCCGCCTAGGAAGCCTGGCTCCTGGGCCCACGCTCTGAGCCACTATATGCCTGCCTCTCGAAGGCCTCTGCCGCCTTTAGGGAACCAGCCCAGTGCTAGGCTCAAAGTAGACCCCTCCACACATATCCGAATCAAAGAAATTACCAAAGAAATTGCAAGTTGTGTTGCAAAGTAAAGGTGGCAAGGTACAAACAGAGACAGTGGGTCAAGCCTACTCCCAAGAGAAGCAGTGAGTGAAGGCCAGGCCCTCAGAGCAAGCATGGGGGCAGTTCCCTGGGCAAAACCGTCCCCTGGGCCAGGGCCGCCAAACAGAGCCAGATGAAGAAAATCCCATGAGTAAATGGGTTCACTTTGGACTTGGGATGAATCCTACTTCTCCTCACCTAGAGGTGGGTTGGGAGGGAGGGAGCCCTGACTAAGAAGTCTGTCATGTTTAAGGACCCTGTCATTTCAAAGCTTTTTGCCACTTCTTTGAGTTGCTGAGAGTGGAAACAAAAGGAGTTGGTCTCTTTTGTTTAAGAAAACACAGTGGGACATTTCCTTGACTTTCCAGAAGCAGACCTTAGTGCCTAGAGAGAAACAAAAAAAATTCAAGAAATAAAATAACAGAAATTTGGGTTTTAGAAGCTGGCAGTGAGAGAAGAGAAGGCTCTATCTAGGAGGGAGGGGAAAGCCAAGGATTTGGGAGCCTCAGGGGGAGAGGAGGCTGAGGTTTGAGGAATGCAGCCTAGGACACATTCCCCATGAGGCGGGACAGCCAGCGATTGCCTTGACAACGTTTCTGTGCTGTGACCTGTCCCCACTCTCCTGCATGACCCCAAGACTTCACTGATGTCTACTTCCCATCCTGGCTGTGCACTGGCAGCGCTCTGAGGGCGAGACAGAATGGGGAAGTGCTCAGCACACTCAGAGCCTCAGAAAAGGATGATGAGCCTTCGCAGCCAAGGTGCCAGGAAGGAGTCGCAGAGGTGGGACCGCCGGCTGCAAGGCGGCTGGCCTAGGAGAGGGACCTCAGCCCCACCAGAAACCCTTCTGAAACATTAGATTGAGCTCCAGACTCTCCTGAGTGTGGACATGGGGACCCTGTAAAGTCAAAGGGACAGGCACATTTGGGTTTCCATCTAACACTCCAAATGCTTTTGCCATTATGAAATGTAACAAGGAGCCATTGGTTTTTGGGTGGGCCTTGCTTGCCACCAATGAAACTGTGGGTCCACCTAGGGGGGATCCCTAGCCATGGGCTGAGTAGGCTCAGAGGGGCTTCCCCACCCAGGTCTGACCCCTCTGTCATTTTCCTGAAGTCCTCTCTAGGCTGAACTGTGATCACAAACTCAGCCATTCACCAAGCCCTCTCTACCCTGTAAGACAAGCCAGAGGGCTACTGTCTCCATTTTCCAGAGGCAGAAACTGAGTCCCCGGGAGGGAAAACAACTTACACGAGGCATACAAGAAGAAAGCAAGAGCTGAGATTTGAACCTAGGACACCTGCCTCCAAAGCCTATGTTCTGACCACTACACCACACTTCTGCCCCCAAACCAGTTTACTTCTCTGTCATTCCCCCGGGGCCACGTGCCCCAGAGGTGGAAAAGTTTCCTTTCCTCCACTCGCCCTGATGGCCAGTGCTGAGGTGGGCTCTGAGGACGTGCTCAGAGAACGGCAACTGGCTGACTACACTGAACTCTGGGCATTCCAGTGGCTGGGACCTCAGCAGCCGAGTTTCCAAGACTGGGCACCTGAGTCAGTAGGGTGGATGGACAGCCCAAGAATCAACTAGGTATTTCCGAGCCACCCTGAGAGACCAGAGTGTCCAGGAAGACACACTGTGGGCGGGATGCTGGCCGCCTGGGAGGCAGAAACACAAAAGAGCCACAAAGTCAGTGGGTGGCAGAGACAGGAAGAGACCACAATGGGCCCTGGCTGACCGGAGATGTCCCAATTGTTAGCGCCAGCCCTCCGCCTGTTCCCATTACACTGCCGTCCAACCCCGCTGAAGCTTGGGGACAGCTGGGCAGGAGGAGGGCAGGGGAGGTTTAAGCAGCCACCAGCCTGGAGCCCTGGGTGAGGAGGGCACTCCTGGCCCCCAAGCTGAGGCACTGTTTCTGGTCTTTCACTCATTCATTCACTCATCCAACAAACATTCCTTGAGCACCCACGATGTTCTGGGCCACATGACGGACCCCGAGAGTACCCTCCAGACAAGGCACACACCCAAGTGAGTCCTTGGTCCCTGGGTTGGGCAGATTCTCCCCGACCAGGGAACAACCCTCACCAGTCCTAGCCCCCAGGAAAGGCTGAGCGTGCTCCTTGTTTACCGCCTCCTTCACCCCAAATTGAACTCTTCACACATGTTGAAACAAAAAACCTAGGAGTGTGAGCAGTGTTAATCAGAGACCATTCAGCCAACAGAAGCTCCAGCTGAGCCCCAAATGCATCTCTTAAAAGCTTCACTCAAGCCTTTGCCTCTGCAGTGGGTCTCTGGGGGCACAAGGGAGGCAGGCAGGAAATGGGGCGTGGGCTGCAGGAGAAGGGGTCACTGGAGTTCTGTGAACCCCAGGACCCACAGGGCTGTCTCAGGGGAGGAGTGGGCTGGGGAGGAGGCAAGGGCTCCACCAATGCCTGGAAAGAAATCTAAGCAATGGAATGTGCACCTTGAGTGCTCAATGTCACTGAGCCATTTCCTTTGCTCTCAGCTCATGGGCTCCCTGGAGAGCCCTATTCACTGTGTTTGCTCACTGACACTGCTGGAGAAGGGCAAGGCAATTTGTCTGCACCAAACCATCTGCCTGGCAGGGTCAGTACAGGCATACGCAAAGGCATGGGCGTGCACACACACACGCACGCACCCCTCCCATGCCAACCCAGCGGGCTCGGGTCATCTCCCGTAAGGAGTGCTAGCCTTGGCCACAACTCAGCTTGCCATCTGCAGAGAGAGGATGTGGTCTCCAGACCAAGGAAGCCGTGCCTGCACAAGACTCCGGGGGCTCAGCACATGGAAAACATCTCTGCAGCACCCAAGGCCCTGCACCGCCTACCACAACTGTCCACCACCCGCTGGAGGATGGAGCTCACCCTGCCTCTAACTTCAAACCTTGGGTCTGGGGGACCCAGAAGGGGAAGAGCCAACCAATTTCCAGTCAGGCTCCGCTCCCCTGAGGGATGGAGACTGGACATACGGGCACCGTCCAGCTTCTTACGGCTACCTCAGGGTCTGTCTGGGGACTTCAGGGCTCGGAGTGAATGCTAAGAACTGACCCCAGAAGCCCAGAAAAGGGAAAGTCCAGCTGAAGTCACACAGCATGTTAGCAGCAAAGCTGAGCCCAGACCCCAAATGTCCAGCTGCTGGGCTGGGCTCTTCCACTGCCCTTGTCACTCTCATCCCAACCCCCACCCAAAGCACAGCCAGTTTGAGCCCCGCTTCTTTGCCCTCCCTCCTTTTAGCAGAAGGATGAGCACCACCCTCCAATCAGAGTTCAGTTCTATAATCAGTCAGCCCAGGTCACCAAGCACTGCCCCCAGTATTCCTCACAGCTCGCTGGGTCCCAGACTGTCTGAGCTGGGGACGGGCAGATGCACAGAGGAAAAGAGTGTATGTTGTGTGTGCTAGTGTGTACACGTGCATGCCAGGGGGTGGGAAGCTCTTGACGTTGGGCATGTAGGTAGGGGAAGCTGGTTAGAAGGAAGGAGGGAAGGGCAGAGCAGTGGGAAACCAAAGGCAGTAATTCTCACCTGCCCTCCTCCCATGGAGCTCCCTGCAACTCCAGGATCTGAGCTGAACTTGTTCAAAGGACCACTCCTCACCACTGACCTTGGCCGGGGTGGGGGGCGGGTGCCCCGAGGGAGGGGCTGGCCTCTGGGGAAGGTGCCTTGCTTTGTCCCCTCAGCGGGAAGGGGAAGGAGAAAGCCCGAGGCAGAGAAGTTGTGAGTGACTTCCTGTGGGGTGGCGAAAGCGGAGGCTCTCACACTGCCTGGTGTCTAAGGAGGAAGGCCAGCAGGGGCTGAGCACACGGGTCGGGTTTGCAAACAGGCAGGAAGTTTTCCTGGAGCAAAACCCGTCAAAACAGAATTCTTTCACTGGGTAATATTTTCCTCCCTGCCCCTGTCACCCATGCTCAAACAGGTCTGTTGTTGTTTTCATAATCTGGGAGAGGAAATCAAGCCCCTTTCAGCGGAGACCTCAGGCGCCAAATCAAACTGCTCGGCAGATACTCCCAGCTGGCTTTCCGTTCCAGCGTGGAGGAGAGCACGATGGAAAGTTTGGGGGAGAGGTTCGCTCCGCGCTCCCTGGGCTCCTGCTCGCCAGCACCCAGCCACACATGCTCCAGGCTCCTAGGGCTCTGGTCAAAGCAATAAAACTGAGTGGAGTGGAGCAGTGGTCTCCTGTGCCGGATGTGTGGTGAGTGTGGTGGTGACTAGCATTTATCGGGCACCTGGTGTGGGTCAGGTACTTTGCATACATGACCTAATTTAATCTTCACAACAACCTTCTGAGACACTATTCGTCTCCCACATTCACACATGCGGAAACAAGCTCAGAGAGGTTGAGTAACTTGCCCAAGGCCATACAGGCAGTGAAGGGCAGGGCCAAGATCTGAGCATAGGTCTAAGTCCAAAGTTCTTCCCACCTCACTCCACAGCCTCCCAGCAAAGGTCGGGGTGTACAGGGAGGTTTGCCAGCCAGGAATGGAATACCAGTGTCTGAGGGCCCACAGCCAGGGGCAGGACCTGACCGCACATGCTCAAGCGCCCTATGGACCACTGACCACTCAGCACCAGAGGGGCTGGACCAAACTGGGCACCCAGGCTTCCCAGAGCAGTGGACTCAGGACAGGTGGGGAGGGGCCCTGGGCATCTTGGGGACACACTTACCTTCCTGAAGCTTCACACTCTGGAGGTAGAGCGGGTTCCTCAGGACGTTGCAGCGGCCCGGCTCGTCTTCCTTGGTAAAGAGCAGCAGGTCCGAATAGGCAAACAGCGTCACCTGCGTCAGGTGAGAGCAAACAGAACGGGCTCTTCAGCTGTCCCAGAGGCCAGGAGCCACAGCCTCCCCAAAGGCCAGGAGGGTAAGGAGTCCTTGTCATCTTAGGCAGAACCAGGAGCAGACTCAGCGTGGCCTCAACCAAGGGCAGAGAGCTGCCCTGGAGTCCAGACCGACCTCTTGCCCTGCAGTTTTCTATAGCTCCTCTCCTCACAGTAGAAAAAAATAAACAACAACAGTAAGGACCCTCACCCTCTGTGGCAGATGGCCCCCGTGAACGCTCTCCACAGCCTGACACCTCACAGGCCCACATCTCTGGCCAAAAGCCCTGGAATCTCCTTGGCTTCGAGCCACCCTTGAGCTGCAGGATGTCCCGCATCTGCTTGTATTCTCCTCTGAACATCTGGCTGAAAGAGCGCTGGGACTGGGCTCAGAAGTCATGAGGCTCTATCCCCCTAAGCAGCCATAAAAACCTGGTTAAGTCTCCCAAGTTTTCTCATCTGTACAAACTGGGGGAGAATCCCTGCCCAGCTCCCTTGGTCTCCTTTCACAAGCTCTGTGCAGACGATGAATAGAAGCAATGAGCAATGTGAGGCACTGTTACCAAATTGCATGCGGTAATTTTAACTGCAGTAGTGTGCAATCAATTTAAGGAGAAGCCAGTTACTTACGCTCCGGTACAGACATGTGCATGACTTTTATCTCTTTTATGCGCTAGCTGCTCCAAAAATAAAGGCGAAAGCTATTTTTAGACATTATAGGTAAACCAACAGGCATGCTCAGCATATTTTTGTGCTGCAAAAATCTATTTGATCCTAATGCCACTAACGATTACACTGTTCTTTGTTTTATAAATCCCGCAGTGGCCCTTAGTCAAGAGCTATAAAGTCCAAGTTTAGAGTCTCTGAAGAAAACAAAATATGATTAATTATGTGAACTTCCCTTTGAGGTGTCAAAATCTGATACTTCATCTCTTCCGAAGTAAGAAGAGTCAGCCAGGAGAGCTTGGCATGCACTACTAAGGACTACAGTGAGTGTGCGCTGGATTGTCACTGATGTTTAAAAAGCCGACATGTTGACATTTAGCTGTCAGACTATTAAAGATGACCTAACAACTCTACTTCTGAGATCACCCTACCGAAAAACAAGGCTATATGAATAGAAACCTATATGGATGTTCTCAGCAATATTTTGTTTAAAAAAAAAAAGTACATACACTGACGTTGAAGAGTGTAAAGGGACAAACATGTGGCGACAGAAGGAGACTAGACTTCAGGTGTGAGCACACAATGCAAAACTTGCATAATCTTATAATCAATGTCACCCCACTGTATTTAAATTATTTAAAAAGTACATAAACTAATGGCATTGGGGAGTGGGGATGAAGTAAAAAAAAATGGAATAAAATAAACAAGAGAGAGGTAAAAATAATCATAAGTGCCCCTAAAGAGAACATGGATAAAATAAATTACACTACCTTCATATGGTAAGATTTTATGCAACTATTAAAAGAATAAAGTAGGGCTACGTGGACGGAAGCTGAAATCTGTTTATCACAAGTCAAAATAGTGCAACGTGCAAAAATACCAAGAGTATAATCCAATTTTGTAAAATAAAACTATAACTCTGTCTACATTTAACATTTTTTAAATGTCTTAAGATACCACACTCTTCACTCTGGGGAATGGATTTTACTTCCTACATTTCTGCTTAATTTGATTTATTTTACAATAACAATCTGTTACTTTTGTAATTTAAAAAGCAGGTAAATATTTTTCCAAAGGACCCCCTGGCTTCTTGAGCATAGCGAGAACACAGAGGTGCGGGGAAATCTGGGCCACAGAGACAATGGGAGCGTCCTTAAACGAGAGGCCTCCCGCTCATGGGACTAAATACGAGGGCTCTGAGACCCTGGGCTGGAAGGGGCCCTGGTGATGAGGCTGTCCAACCCTCTGCCCACCACAGCCCTGTCCCAGTGCAGCCCAAGAAACGCCTCCATTTGTCACCCACTGACTTTCTGCTCAGTGGACCCTCACTTGTAAATAACATCATTGCCCTCATTTATAGATGAGGACCCTGCAGCTCAGAGAGGTTAAGTGACCTGCCTAAGACAACACAGTTGGGGACCATTGCCCAGGTATGGCTGACACCAAAGTGGTCACAATACAGAGAGGCAGCAATATATTCAATACCTACAGTTGTCCTATCCCTGAATGTGAAAGAATCCAAGCAGGGACCAGAAAAGAAGAGCAAAGAAGATCAAAAATATAAATAAAGTTAACGGGGGCGGGGGGGGGGGCGTGGCAAAGAAAATGATCCGAAGGTTCAGAAGGATTTGAGGGGTTGGTTTTCTGAGATTAGGTCTTCAAAATCCAACCAGTGTAAAGGAGAAGGTTCTAAACTCACCCAACACAAGCAACCCCTCAGGCTCCCTGGCCCTCTCGAGGAAAACCTGGCTGTCACCTGCGGACCCACTGGGAAGCTGGCAGGGGAAGGGTTGGAGAAGACAACCTGTTAGGAACCTATAAAGTCAAAAAATGGCCCAAGCCCAGAAAGGCCTGGATAGATGCTAAGTGCCCAGGGGCAAGGTGCGAAAAGCTTGCTCTGTTTTCCCCAGGCTGCGGGTCTGACCCTGATTCCCAGGGCTGGAAATGTGGTCTAGACAGGAAGTGATTAAGGCATGAACGAAGAATTTCCCCAAAGGCTGGGTCATGGAAAGGACAGAGCTGGCACAGAGCTGAAGGCAAGGCGAGCGGCGAGTGTGCCAGGGGAGGCAGGTGGCCCCTCTCCCATCTCACCAGCATCCTGCAGCCTCTACTTCAGCAGGAGCCACAGCGGCCCACAGTGGAATGATGCCCGTGTCCACGGCCCTGTTACCTGGTGCCCGCCAAGTGTCTTCTCCACACCCGCTCCAAGGGCACATCGGTTTTCCCCAAGGGTCAAGGATTGAGGAATTGCTTGGGTAGGGAATCCATGCAACTTGGAGGGTCACTTCTCCAAAGTAGCCCTAACCAAGCTTCCTCCAGGGATCTGGCCTAAGGGCAAGGTTTGCAAAAAAGACCTTGGTGCCTTGGTTAATGGTAAACTCAGTGAGTCAGTGTGTAAAGTGCGGGTGTGTCTGTCTTGGGCCCCATAGTATCCCTGAAATCTCTTGCGCAAGGGCCTGGCTGCACTGCAGACGCTCAGTCCCTATTGTTTGAGTACATAAATCAGGCTGCTCCATGACGCTGATTTGATCTCAGGGCACATTAATGAAGTCTGTGACTTCTGGGGGGGGGGGCATGATGAGGGAAGTTCATGGTGTGGGTCTGGATCAGCTCACAGGCTTTATCAAACTCATGCTCAGAGCAGAGACGGAGAACCAAGGGGGAACATTCCCGGAATAAAGATTCCTGTTGATGGTAGGGAAAACTTGCTACAAGTTAGCGCTCTCCGTTAACAAAACCAATGTTTGGAGGGGCTGCCTCTGAGACCCAGCAACAGCTTGCTGGAAAACCATCAGCTGGAGGTTACAGAGAGACAATCAGAAGGAACAGCTCCTGAAGACTAACCAGGGCGGCAATTCTACCAACTTACTCAAGTCCCTCTTGCACTGGTTTATATTTTGGGCCTGAATAACATGACAGGCCACCAAGATGCACATATTTGCTTCCTAGCGTAATTTAAGAAAAACAAATATATTTATTTTTACTTGTCTTCGAATCGCTTCTTTCAGTCTTCAAAGGAGGTCTTCTTAGTTCTAAGGCTCCAAAGATCCGCTAGCAAAGAGTTTTGGGACAGACTGTAATCAGGCGATGGCTTCAGCTTGTGTTTGCTAGCTTGCTTTTAAACAAACAGGCCAGAGGCAGCATGGGATCATGGGAAGCGCTCCTGAGCCAGAGATCCGAGAACTAACCCTAGCCCCACCCCTTGTGAGCCTTGGGCCCCTCGGGTCCCAGTTAATCTCATGGGAGCCTCAGGTTCCTCATCTACGGAGTGGGGACAATTGTGCCTCTCTGGGGGGTGGCGAGATCTGGTATGTGAAATGCATGTGCAGCACGGGTAACATAATAAGTGCTCAGTGTTTGCAGATTTAACGGTGAGTGGACAGACAAAAGGGCAAACTTAGGCATATGTATGTATTTCAGGGTGGCTGCCATTTCTAAGTGCCTTCTTTGGAATCCTGTGACTTTATAGCCCCATTTTCCAACCCCTGGCCACCGGACTTAGCTCTGCTACGCCCTCATTCACCAAGCACAGCTCCAAGTGACTTCTTATTGCTAAAATTCAAATCCCCCTCAACAGATAAAATGTTACTCCCATCAAGGCAACTCAGATGATGTGCCAAGGTCCTTAAGAAAGTTCCCCAAGAAGGGGTCTGGAAAGGTAGTGAGCAGTGCCAGTGTGGTAGACACAAGCATGCGGTCTCCCCAGGGAGCTCCTTTGAGATGATGCTCATTGGACTGTATGAGTTCTGGTCTGCTTGTTCAAAAAGAAAAGAAAAGAAAAGAAAAGAAAAAAACCAGAAGCAGCCTCCTGCTTTAGCCACAATTACAAATAATGTCCCAGAATGCTGGGCCTGAAAGGGCCTTACAGAGCAGCTGCCTCAAATACACACATGCCGTTTGGATGAGAGGACTGAGGAAGAAGAAAGGAGTCATGAGTTAGCCAGCAGCAGAGCAGGAGCTGGCTCCATGTGTCTTGCCTTCGAGTTTCCTGATCTTTCCACAGCACCCCAAGCTGTCACTCAACCCAGCCGGCTCCGCTGCCAGCGCTGAGCCAGGGCCTGAGCTGCAGCAAGCCCCTTACCCTCTCCTCCAGGTCCCTGGGGGGCCTTGAAGACCTCAGGGTTCTAGCTTCTGTGCCCAGGTAGGTGTACGTTCACGGGACTGAGCTGGAACCTGGCCAGCTCTGGGGATTGGTGGGTGAGTCCAGTTCCCTGGGTCAGATATCAGCAGGGGCCAGCTCCCAGGAAGAGGCATGGTCTCCACACCCAGACCTCCGCTGGCAGAGCTAAAGCCCAGGAGAAACCACAGACTTATCCCCTTAGAAGAGGATCTGGGTTAATACAGACCCATAAAACCCGCATAACTGATGCTCATCTAAAAATGCTCTTTAGCTAACAGCTTTCATCTTCTCACCTACAAAGTTCTTCATCACAGCTGGGAGGAACGGCCATCTCTTCCGCCCCTTAGAGGAGGTTAGAGCGAACAATGGGATGTCTTTAGGGGCTGGGAAAACTTTCTAACCATCAAAGATGGACTAAACAGGGTTGAGAGGTAGTGAGTTTCTTCCTGCTGGAAATGTACAAGAAAAAGCTGGGTCACCATGTGGTAAGGAAAGCATGGAGCAGGGTGGGAGCTTTTTCAGATTTTCTCTACCCTGAGATCGTGCAATTCTAAGACCATGAGGAAGACAGAAGAGTTAGGGCCCGGAGGGCGGCCCCTGAAGCCCACCAGGACGCCCCACCTGGGAACACTGCGCGCCAGCCTTACCTCGGCAGCCTTGTTCCTCCCCTCGTACAGCAGCAGCTCCTCTGATAACAGCAGGGTCCGGGCAGGGTTACAGAGATCTAAAGGCTGAAAGCAAAGTGGGCAGTTCAAAGAGGCCTGATGGGTGGTGGGGGAGACAGCTTGACACAGCCTGACACAGAAAAACCTGCCAGCCCTCCTCGCACCCCAAAAACCCATCCGCCCCCTCACACACAGATGGAAACAGAAAGACAGACGCTCTGGGCGGAACTGTTGCTGCCACCTTCACCACCAGCCCTCAGCGCGAGAGCCACACTCTCTGGCAGGAAGTCCAACCACGTGTTGCAGTCCTCCCAACCCCCAGGCTCCTCTGCTACACTGGCTCCTGGGACTTCCCAGCCCCACACTCCCCCACCTGTCCCGCTGTGCACCCCTCACGGGATAGCCCCTGCTGCGAGGTCCAGGCTCTCAGGACACCTCGGGAGAAGCCTCAGGATACCAAACTAGGCCAGATTTGGTCACCTGAGTACCTTCAAAGCCAGGCCAGTCCCTGCTTTACATTCATGACACTCAAAAGTTCACTGACTCCTTGTCAGCCATCAGTTCCCAGGCACCAATTCTTGTACAAACATCTTACCTACCCCACCCCATCACCCTGCCCCATGCCCTACCCACCCCAGAGAAAGCTCCCTAAGTTCTGGACTCCCCAGCAGGACTTCGCCTCATGAATGCATATTTATAACACAGCTTTCAGGCACCGGACACCAAGCAAGGTGCTGGAGGAAAGAGACTGAAATAAACGTCAATGACACACAACTACCTGGATGGGTCTTACAAATAATGTGAAGCAAAGGGAGCAGAACTCAAAAGAATACATGTGCTATGGTTCCATTAAAAAACATTCAAGCCCTGCCCTGACGAATGTGGCTCTGTTGGTTGGGAAATCACCCCGCACAGCGAAAGGCCATGGGTTCGATTCCTGGTCGGGCACATGCCTGGGTTGCGGGTTCTGTCCCTGTACAGGGTGTCCCCAGAGAAGGCACACGAGAGGAAACCAATCAATGTTTCTCTCTCACATCAATGTTCCCCCCCTCCTTTTTCTCTCCCTTCCCCTCTCTCTAAAAATAAATAAATAAAATCTTTTAAAAAACATTCAAAAAGAGGCCAAACCAAATATGTTATTTAGGAAAGCCCACATAGATGGTAAAACTAAAGAGAAGAGAGGAAATGATTGTCATAACGCCAGGCTAGTGGCACATCCGCTGGAGAGGAGGGTGTTCTGATCAAGAAGAGGTACATACGCGGCCTTGGGGTGGTGGCGAGGGTCCTTCCTTTATCTTAGTGAATATCCGCTTTATAATTATTTGTTGAACTGTACATTTAAGTGTTGTGCCATTTTGGAGGGTTATATATTTTATGATTTAAAATTTTTTACAACTTTTAAAAAACTTATGTCAGTTTTTTTGTAAAAATTTAAAAACAAACAAACAAAAAATAACCCCCATGGATGCCAAGACCTTTGTGGCTACATCCCAAGAAAGAGAAGAGACCAAGAGGAAGGCAGAGGAAAAGCCCTACTGATGGAGCTTTCTGGAAGAGGCATGTCACCTGCCAGAGGTGCATGGTGCCCTAAAAAAATGTGTCTAAGATCTACTCAATAGTGACAGGCCTAGACTCAGATGCCGAGAGGACAAGAGAAGGAAGTAATGGTCAGAAATGAAGCCCTTGGGACATTGTCACTACTGTGTTGCTGACAAGAGGTTAAATGAATCAAATCTTTATAGAGAGCAATTTGTCAATATGTATAAAGAGCCTTTAAAACGTTTATGACTCATGACTCAGTCAGTCTACTTCTAGGAATCTCTTCCAAGGAATATAATCAGAGAGGCGATTCATGGTAGAGTTATTTTATAATACCAAAAAAAGTTAGACACATAAGTGTCGGAATAGAGAACTGGTTAAATAACTATGGAACACCCATATAATAGAAGAGTATGCAATCACTACAAAATACAGATTCAAAGAGTATTTAATGATGTAGGAAATGTCCATGCAATTTTCCTTTAAAAAGAGCAACAGTATATAAAATGTACAATAAGACCTGTTTGGGTTTGTTTTTTTTAAAATGTGTACATGCACACAGAAAAGACACCTAAATACTCACACTGGTTTGATCTGCGTGGTGAAATAAAGGTTTGAAAACAAGGAGAAAGAGAGGGAAGAAGAAGGAAAAGTAGGAAAAGGGAGATTTAAGTGAATCTCAGGCCTCCAGCTACTGCTGGCCTGACAGGTTTGCTTAGACCGAAGAGACCAGACAAGATGCCAGACCTCGAGCCTCTGCCTTGGTCATTGCCGAACAACAAACCAGTAGAGGAGCCAGGAAGCAGAAGCCTCAGCACACAGGCCCTGAGCCCGTACAACAAGCAAGAGCAGAGTGCCTGGCCCCTCCCCAGAGAAAGGGAAGGCTGGGGGGAAGCAAGGAAAAGACCCTCTTGTTGCTGGGCTCCCCTGCCCCCACCTCTCCCGCTCCCCCTCCTGGAGACCTGTGCTCCCTCTGTATAACCCCCAGGATCCTGAGCACTGATGCTATTTGTCTCTCCCTAAAGATGGCCCCCAGTCCTGGAAGGAGCCCCCGTCCCTGAGTCCTGGGGTAACAATCCTCCTGTTTGCCATCTCCCCCAGAGGGGGTCCTTGGGGCCAGCCCCCAGCTCACCTGAACAAAGACGGGGAACACCAAGACCTTGGGAGCCAGAGTGACATAGGTGCCATAGCTTGAGTGTGGGGTGTGTGGCCTCATGACCGAGCAGTTCTGGTAGTTCCCGTGGCCCTTCATGGTCTGCACCGTCTTCATCAGTCGAGACTTCTTCCCCAGGCCTGTATAGGACTTCCCTTTGCTGGGACTCCCTGATTCTGTAGGACAGAGATGGGAGAACGTGAGGCATTTCCATTACCCCGCAAAGGTATCCCCCCTTGAGAAACAGGAACAGGCTCAGTCATCAGCCACTTGCTGTGAGCATCTGCTATATGCCAGGCCCTGTGCAAGGTGCTCAGACTATAGGGAGGCCTCAGAAGGGCCTTGAACCTCAAGTCCTTCCCTCAGACTGTGTGAGAGATGAGGACATGTAAATAAGCTACCAACCGCACAGCTAGGATGGAGCTGGAAACCGCCAACTGTGATGGAGGACACAGACCCCATCTGGCGACCCAGGGCCCAAATCAGCCTATCAGTTTGGCCTCATACTTATGAAATCAGGAAATCTCTCATATTTGATAAGCCAGAAGGTCTGACCTCACCGGGTCCACCGTCCCACCTGGAACAATCGCTTGGGGCAGAGCAGGGACTGCCCGGGTGGCACAGCTCATGCCCTCTGCTTTCCGCCATCCCTGCCACTCCCCGCATACACCCTGTGCCACTCACCCATTCCATCACCTCCCATGTCCCATGAACAAAGAGTCTGGAAAGCCAGTCTCTGCAGTGGCAACAGAGACAGTGGGCTTTCCCAGGGTGTATCGAGGTCCGGCCTTTATTAGCCAAGGGAGCTGGAGCAGCCGGGCTCACTAAAGTCAGTCCAGGATGAGGCGCCTGCTGTTTCAGTTGTCACAAAAGAGCGCCAGCAAGAAGCCAGGTGGCTGTGCCCAAACCCCACTCCTCTGCTTACTAGCTTGGTGACCTTTGGCAGCTCGCTTCCCCCTCAGAATCTTGCCTGCCTCAACTACAACAGGACCAAGCCCACTGGGTTGCTGCGAGGATTATATGAGATGCTCCAAGTAAAGGCCCTAGAACAGTGCCTGGGACCTCTAAGTGCACAATTAAAATAAGCTGCCAGCTGATGGTGGTGCTTGTTGTTGTAATTTCTCCACATGGAAAAGCAAATTAATCAGATGCTTCAGGGAGCCTGGGAATCCTAGGCTTTGTCACAGCCACAATGTCCTCCCAGCTTGACCACTAAGTCACAAATTATTCCAGTCAGAAAAAGAAGAAGACAAAGGGGTGGGAGACATTGCCGGGAAAGAGAACAGGAGGCTGCAGGGGTCGCTCTTGAAGGGGACACAGCTGGACACACACCCTCACATTGAACAGAGGTGGCATACAGGACTTGATCATGTCCCATCCAATGGGCAGAGGAGCAAAACACAGAGGAACTAAAAAGCCAGGGACTCTCGGACACAAGCAGGTAGGAGGCAAACTCTGGAGCATTCAGGCTCCACAGGCCCCTGGCCCCTCCAAGGGTGCCCGCTGCCTGGTGGGCAGCTGACCAGCCCTCCCTGACCTGCATGTCCTGGGGCCAAGGTCTCCTTCTGCCACCCCGTCTTGGAAGCCAGGGGGTAAACAGGTGTCCTGACCCCAGATACATCTCGGGGAAGCTCCCCACCAACGCGAGGTCCACAACCTCAGAGGAAAAACTCAGCTCAGAAGGTTTCACACTTGCTTCCTACGCCCACCTCACACCCCTTCTCATCAAGTGAGGTGAGAAAAACATGTCAACACCACCCCCAAGTGACCACCTATCCCTGCCTATCTTGGGGCAGCACTCAAATCATCATCACTAAAACCACTTCCTGCCTTTTCAGGAGGCACTAAGAGAAGAGAAGAAAGAGCCTGAGTCCAGGGTGGGGGTGGGCACGTAGGGGTGTATAGAGAACCACACAGATGAAGTCACATATCTTGTGTGCCCTGGCCCTGACATCAGCCCTGGCCCCTTTGCTGAAAGAACCCGTCTTGTACTAGACTTAGCAGGGGATCACTTTGTACATTACATGAATGTCTAATATCCGAAACTAAAATAATATGGAATGTCAACTGTCATTGAAAATTTAAGTAAAATTTTAAAAAAGACCCCATCCTGTAATTTGACTTGGATGAGACACCCGAATTGAGCACTGCTTCCCCAGAGCCTGGCTCTGCGGCCCTGAGTGGGTTCCTTCCCCCTCTAAGCCCGCGCCATCTCCGCTGCAAAGTGTAGCTACTCAGGCCGCCGCCTCGCCTGTCCCAGGGCCAGTGTCGGGGGCGCACAGGAGAGACTGATGGGAAAGGGCTCGGTGAATGGTACCAGAGTGTGAGTGCACAAGTGGTTACTACAAACCCGAAGAGACAAACGATCTACCCATCCCAGCTGGCATAGGACAGGACTGCTGGGCCTCACACCACGCTGTGACTGGGGTCACAGGGACAGCCTGGGGCTAGACGGTCTGATAGCACACAGGCAAGCCTAGACCATAGAAGGCAAAACCACACAGGACTGATAGGCAGAGAACTGAGGCAAAATAGAACAAAATTAGAGAAAGATAACTTTTGCTAATGCCGAACACCATGCCCCCTAGTCTCAGATGTTTAAAAGGATGCATTTCTGCCCTTGCTGGGTGGCTCAGTTAGTTGGGGCATCGTCCTGTACACCAAACAGCTGTGGGTTCGATCCCCAGGCAGAGCAAGCACAAGAAGTAACCAACTGATATTTCTCCCATATCAATCTCTCTCTCTCTCTCTCTCTCTCTCTCTCTCTCTCTCTCTCTCCTTCTCCACCCTCATTCTCTCCCTCCACCCCCCCTCCTTCTCCACCCTCATTCTCTCCCCCCACCCCCCACTTCCTCCCTCTCTAAAATCAATAAACATATCTTCAGGTAAGGATTTAAATTCATTTTTTAAAAATAAAATGAAAATAAAAAGAAGGCATCTCTTCCCTCCCCGAGCCCAGCCGCGCAGGGCCGTCAGTCTCTCGGCCTTGGGCCTGGACGACCATGAACGGCACATTCGGCACACACCTCTGCCTTCAGGTGCGAAAGGTCTGCTCAGCTCTGTTTCATAGACAAGGCTGCCGAGGCCTGGGGTCATTTGGCCAGTAAATGGTACATGGCAGGAACAACCCAACTTGCATGGCCGTCATACCCTCAAGCCCCATCTCCACAAACCCCTTGATGATGTTTGGCAAGTGGGCATAGGTCACCAAAACTGATTTTTTTAAAGTATCTTTTTAAAAAACGATCCCGATTACAATCCACCTACTGAGTGCTGTGAAGGCAAATTACTTTGACTCCCCTCCTGCTACCCCCTTACCGTCTCTGCTCCAAACCCCCACATATAAAAAAACCCCTTTTTGCTCTAACACCTGCTTCACTGACCAAACACAGTAATTACTTGGCTTTGCTCCAGCTTCTGAGGCAAGCCCTGGCTGTCATTCCACACCAGCAGAGGCTAATCTGAGGCTGGGCCAACTTCACAAAGCAGTGGACAATGCTGAGGGACCAGCAGCCCTGGGGAACATGCCAAACACAGGCAGGCAGGCACCCCAGGCCCCAGAAGGGCACCAGACACCATTCACCTCAGGATGGCTCAATCCTCCCTCCTGAGAGGAGGCCAGGCAGCCCAGCCAGAGGAGGGGACAGGAGCCGCCACAGTGGTGACGGCCTTAGCCTCTGGAGATCCCTGAGTGTGTTTAAAGGAAGCTTTGCGCCCTGAATTCCACCCCTTCCTCTGAACCCCAGGCCTTGGAGCTATGAAGACTTGACCCCTGGTAAAGAGCAAAGATGTTCTTGGATATCAAAAGGGTTTTTATCATGAAGGAAGGACAAGTTCTTCATATAACACATTCAGAAAGGTACTGGCACTACTAATGTCATCCTCGTTGCCTTACTTGTCCCTCTCCCCACAGCTTAGATGACTCTGCCTTTCTTGGGCCACTACGTAGTATATTCTCAGAGGGGAACTGAAACATGGACACAGGTTGGGAAGATAGCAGGGAGACTCAGGGGCACCTCTCAGGCCGAAAGAGGACCGATTCCTAGCCACTGGCCCAACACAGGAGACATACCTGTCCAGCTCCCTTATTCCAGGGCCAGTCTGCAAGCCCTTAGAGGCGACCGAAGGCATGCTCCTTCAGTCGGCTGAGTAGTGGAAATTCTACTGTGCTCCTGCTCTCCGTCCCGCAGCAGGCATTGCACACAGAAACAAGCCGGCCGGGGCCCTACCCTTAATGAAGTCGCCATTTAGCAGTGGCATCTCCACTCTAACCTAATGTACCAATTACAAGCTTTTTAAAACTCAGGGTGGAATCACTACCAGACCTCTCTCCAGAAAGAATGCAGATTCATTTTCTACAGAACAGGCCCGAATGCCCCAGCCAGGGGAGAACGAAGATGTCTTCCATCAGTAGCGCTGAGCCTGATGGGAGCTCCTTCCCCCCGAGAAGGCACAGGCATGCTTCCAAATACCTGTTCTAAGCAAGCATCACCTTCTCCCGACCGATAGGGCGGATGGCAAGGACACAAGTGCAAGTGGCTGGGAAAAGGTCACTCTCGAGGAAGGAGGTCAAAGGGCATTCTGCGGGCACTAGAGGAAGGGCTCAGGCATATCCCGGCGAGGCACCATGAACCACCTGGCAAGGGTGGTCTCAACCTCCCGGATGCTTGAGTCAGGGGTCTCCAGCAGGCGCATAGGGGCCTGAAGAAATGCCCAGCCAGCTCCAGCATCAAGACTGATACCTCAGGCTTCCTAAGAGAGGGAATTGGTTTTGAGCCCAGCTTCTCTCCCTGGCCCTTAAAGAAACAGGGCCAGGGTTTGAAGGCCAAAGGAGGAGAATCATTCAAACAGCAGAGACACCTGCACACGTCAAAGACAACTACTCTCTGTGGAGCACCCCTTGATAGACAGGCTACCACCCACAACCACTATCTTCTTTAACCCTCCCACAACCACTACCTTCTTTAACCCTCCCACAACCCTCTGAGGTAGGAATTATCAGCCCCATTTTATAGATTTAAAAAAACTGAGGCTTAGTGAAGGGACGAGAGTTGATCGAAGTCACACAGCTAGAAAGAACTCCAAGCTGCGACCTCCCAGCTCCAAGCTCCATGCCTCCTTCCACGTGGGCCTGACCATACTGCCTATAACACCTAACATGTATTGGTTGCACAGTAAAATTGGATGACTCTCAGTTGAATGCCTGAGTCCTAAACACCACCTCTTAGACGCTCTGGTAAGATCCCCTCTGTTCCCCCTGAGGCAGGCTCCACGGCAGAAAGACACTGTGGGGCAGTGAGGGAGAAAACGCACCGAGAGGAGGCAGAGCCTGGGGCAACGTGCGGGGGCACCTTGACTCTGTGGAGAAGGCCTCCGATCTCGGAGGAGGAGGCTGGGCCTGGCCACCCAGCTGGCCTCGCAATCTCTCAAGGGCTCTGAGGGCACAGCAGCCGAGGCCTCACTCACCTTCGGGGATGGCATCCTCCTGGTACACAGGCCGCAGCAGCTGCAAGGCAAAGACAGGAGACCCACCTCAGGCCCCAGAACGGGGCAGGACGACCCGGCAGGCTGCTCACGCCAGCACGGGGACGGGGAAGGAGCACCCCGGGGCACGAGGCAACACAGCAGTCCTGCTACCAAGCTGAGAGGGGGCTCAGAAGGAACACAGAACCCAGAATCCTCCAGGATATTAGAGTTGAACAAGGCTATAGCTGTTAACAAGTCTAATCCCTTGGCCAAGTCCCCAACTTCCTTGATGACAGCTTTGTTCCAAAGAGCATTCGGTGGAACACTGGCACCGTGGGATGCTAACCACCCAGTCACAAAGGGTGCACATCAGAGGAGTCCGGGGAAATGCCAAGTTAAACAAGGCTCAAGGCTAAACCACCGTCTCCCCTGCTGAACGCCCTCAGCACCTAGAATTGGCTAATATGCACCGGGACACTTCTCAAACTTGTTTGACCTCAGAACACTTTTTTTCCCAGAGTATCTCAAGGCATTAATGTTTGGGGGACATGCAATCCATCATCCCACCCTGCCATCACGCAGCATCTGCTTTTATACCTCTAGTCACAGGGGACTCGCTACCTGCCACACAGCAGCCCTTTCCATTGTGGAAAAGTGCAGACTGGCACAAAGCCCTCCCTTCTTTTGAGGTGCAATCTTCTACTTTGTGGCATCCCTGGTTCTGGATTTGTGCCGAGGCCACAAAGACCTGCCTGCTCTCTTGACCCAGGACAGCCCGCAGCAGTGGGGAGGGCACATACCCCACTTCCCTGCTCAATGTTCCCAGCCCCTTGCAGGCTCCTCCCCGCACAAATTTGAGTCCTTTCCTGGCCTCACACAGGGACCCAAGCCCCTCACCTTCCCCAAACCAGCTGTCCATACCTGGCTCCCAGGGTTCAGCGGGGCCAGGATGATGTAGTTGGGGTCGGTGGGGGCAGTGGCACGGGACAGCGCAGGCAGGGTGTGCTGGCCCCCGCGCTTGGCCACCTCGGTGTAGCGCTCCCAGCCTCCGAGCAGCAGCCCATCTGAGCTGTCACATACCAGGTGGCAGCTGTGGCGCTGCTCAGGCCGTGCCTGGGCCCCATGGGTGCAGTTCTTCTCCCGCTTGTTTGGGGGTGACTGGAGGTCATGCGTTGACTTGCAGGACGCCCGCCGCAGGACCCCACCATCGGGTCCTGGCTTGACTTGGGGGACCATGCGCCACACGAGCAGGATGATCTCACTGGGGCAGCTCCTGGGGGGGATGAATCACATAGAGAAGTTGAGTCTGGGGGGCCCCAAAGTCAGCCAGGGTAGGGGCCTGCAGGGGCAGAGAGGAGGAGTCGGGGAGGGGGAGAAGGCCCTAAAGTCAGGGTGGGAAGTTAGATGAGAGACCATGGAGAGCACAGACAGCACAAGCAGCCCCTTAAGACAACTCTAATCGACTGACAGAGGCTGAGAGGGATGCTGAGGCCAAGGCCAAATCGAGCAAGAAAGAGTAGCAAACTCAATTAATGACGTCTGTTGTGGACAAAGTATAAGCAAGGAGGAGCAGGCATACCATCCACATGCAACCCCTCAGCTAGCCATTCTAGAAGCAAACCTACAATGGGCCCTGAGGGTTCTACCCCAGCAGGTCAAAATTTAGAGGACCCAAACATTTTAAAGACTAATTTATTTAATTGTGCAACTGACACATTGCAACATCTACACATCCTTTAAAAACAATGGGCTTAGCTCTGAGGTAGCAGAAATAATTAGCTAAAGTAGAAAGCCACCCCCTGGAGCTGCATCAGGAACCGCAGGGTTCGTTTGAAAGCTTCTTCCCCGCTGTTTGCTCTGAGCCTGAACCTTCCATTTGCAGGCTGAGAACCTGATTCCCTGAGGAGCAAAGCGAATTGCGAACAGCTGGGCAAAGGAGGGGAGGATGAGGCCCTGTGCCCAGGGCAGGGGAGGGGAGGTGTGCCATCGGCCGCCTGGGGCCCCAGGCCACGCCCCCCGCCTCTCTCACCGGATCTCGTGGGCCAGCTCCACGCATTTCCAGTGCTCCACAGGCCTCTCGTTCAGCTGTAGCACGGTGTCCAGCTGCTGCAGCCCTGCTCTCTCTGCCGGGCCCCCTTCAGGGACAAAGAAAAGGCACTCAAGGGCTCCTCAAACCCACAACCCCCACAAAGGGCCTGGGGTCTTTCCTTCCCCAGTGAACTAGGGCAAGGCCTGCCCCTCTCTGTTTCTTGGTCTGTGAAATGAGGGGCCAACATTGGTGGCTCCCTGGAACCTTAAAGGAACGCACCCTTTACCTGTTCACATTTCCCTGCTGTTTGCCCTTCTGGCCAGCGCCCCTCTGACCTCCCAGGCCTCCCACCCCACTGAGAACCCTTCCTTGCTGCCAGGCTCACACACTTCATCCCTCAGCACCGCTCGCCAGGCGCTGGGGGTCACCCGGATCGCCAAGCCCTGGGTTCTCATCCTCACAGGCTCACACTGGCATTAGAAAAAATCTTTTCTTTGTAAAAAATAGGGAGGGAAGGCCTGTATTTACGTGCTAATCAAGTTTGGGATAGGATAAAATATCAATTCCAAACAGAGTTCTGAAATGACTCATTTTCCCATGCGGCCGTTATTGAAAGTATAGGTTTAGTTCCTGTTTGAAATGCTTGGGAAACAAAATATAAAAACTTATTTTCATTTTGATAAAAACAAAAAGAAAAAGAGTGAGTATATTTTCATAAACCTTAATTTTATCTGTGCTCATTGAAAAATATTATTCTTTTCGTTCTGAAACACCAGGACACAACTTTGTTCCACTCTGGGGCTCCTCTCACAGCTCCAAGGTCTTGTCTGCGAAGCCCACATGCACTGCGGGGTGAATGGGGTTGGCACCACCCACGACACTCACCGGAATCCACAGCCTGGACTCGGACCGGAGAGTCACAGCAGATGGTGAAGCCAAAGCCGTCCTTCCCCCTCGGGATGGTGATCTAGGACACAGCCCGGCCCAGTTACTCTGGGACGCAGATCCTCAGTCGGGAAGCCCACAGGCCCCACCCCAGAGCCACCCTCCTCTCCACGGGAACTGGAGCTGAAAAGGAGGCCGGCCAGGCCCTCGCCATCCTTGTCTCGGCCCAGGCACCCTGACCGCTGGGCTGTGGGCTGGGAGCTCAGGAGGCAGACCCAGGCTGATGCAGGAGGCCAGGGTAGAAAAAGCCTTGGAAGGACAAACCTCGCCTTCCTCAGCCCCAGCTGACACGCGGCCCTTTACCAGAGGGCCCTCCGCACCAGCACGTCTCCACTTAGCCTGTGACCCACTGCTTGTTTGGTCCCTTTCTCCTTTCCCCAGAAGTTCACAGAGCATTGGCCCAGGGTTGGCCCTGTGCTGAGGGCTCAGAAACAAAGCCCACCTAGTTGCTGCCCTTCCAGAGAACAGGGGAGGGAAGACAGGGACACACGCACTCACAAACTCAAGTCATAGTTACAGGGCAAGTGCTGGGACTCTCAGGGCAGTCCATCACCAGAACCTCAAGGCATTCAGAGAGGGCTCCCAGGTGAGGGGGCAGGGAGGACATAGGCTTCCCTGCTGAAGCTGAACTTGCCACTGACCTCACTGTGCCTGCTAAGGCCCATGTGCATGGCAGCTCCGCAACCCCTGTTTTCAGAAGTCCCCAGAAAGGGCTATGCCATCTAAATGGTCTTTAGAATACAATTATTGAGTTTCTGTTGCATGCCAGGTTCTGCCGAGGTACAGAAGCGGGAGGCCTTGGTCTCCGGCTCGCAGAGAGGCATGAGTGTACACAGACCTCTCCAAAACAAAGCAGGACATGACAAGCATTACAGCAAAACATGCAGACTGTGTTAGGAACGGTCCTTTGTGTTTGGTTTTGGGCACCACAGAAACTCAGCAAGTGCTAAGTTAATGAGGACAGCCTGGCAGCATCCCGCTGGCAGCAGGAAGCTGTGGGGGTGAGGTGCAGGCTGCTGGCTCAGCTCAGTTCAGCCTTGCTGTGCTCCCCCTCTGTGCATCCCCAATTAGGCACTGGGTGAAGTGCAGAAGGCCAAGCCTGGTTCACCCAAAAAGCAATTCCAAGCTGCTGGCAGCAGGTGTATGAAAGCTACAGACCTAAAATCCAGAAAAAGGGTTCAGTGGGGCCCCAAGAGGCTCCCTGGAAGTGGATGTGGAGTAGGCCCTGGTGAGGCCCAGGGAGAGTGTCTCAGGCAGGCTGGGAAGGAAGCCAGCTCAGCAAGACTGGAAAAGGTCAAGGGCAGCCCTGTTGTCAGGAGACTCTTTCTCCTTCCTTGAGAGGTTGTCTTTTCAAGGTTGGGTGCCTGGCATTCACCTGCCAGCTGTCCCAAAGGCCAGGCGCGAGGAAGGAGAGGGCCAGGGGCCTAGGATGACCAAGGCCCTTGGAAGCTACCAGGAGGTCCCTGAGGCTCTGCTTCCCACCAGCCCTGGGCCTGGATTCAAAGCAAGTTTGTAAAACAGGAAACCTGACAGACAAGGGGAAGGGGGAGGGGGCAGGAAAATACCCTGTTCCCATAAGAATTCTGGGAAAACACACAGCTAAGACCGGAAGGGAAAAAAATGGAAAGAAAGAAAGAAAAACAAACTCTGGAGTAAGTGCGGAAAGCGCAGGCTGAGGGAAGCTGTCAGGAGCCTGGTCCCCTCCATAGGACCAGCAGGGGTTTGAGGGCCCTGGGGACTCACCCTCAACCCAAGCAGAAGCTGGGATGCCAAACTCTTGCCAGCACTTCCCCAGTCCTACCTCACAAGGGCCACAGCCCACCCGACCTCAGTGCAGACTCTGGAAACAGCTCCTAGCACCCATGGGCTCAGAGCTAACAGTTTGGGGACTGGTCCCAGAGTTGAGTCATGTGATCCAGCAAAACAGCCTCCCACCCCCACACCCCGGACCCTCATCCAGGCGGCACTGTGGACAGGAGCTCCTTCTGCCTTCCTAGGCACTAGCCTAAGAAGGACCAGCTAGGACAACAGTCCAAACCAGCTGGGGGTGGGAAAAGACGGGAAGAGGTGAGGGTACCAGAAAGCAAAGGGGTGGGACCAAGTGAAGGAAACAATTCCTTCTCTGTCCACCATGAGCGCTGGCCACGTTGAGAAGACAGGGTCCGGAGAACCTGGTCATCACTGAGGGGAACACCAAGCTGGTTCAGGACGCCCATGGTAAAGAGAGACAAAGGGAAGCCCGAGGTGGGCCAGTGGCGGCCCCGGCTCTGAGCCCTCCTCTCTGACCTCAGGCCTCAGGCTCAGGAGGGGAGGGCAGCAACCCTGCCCTGACTCCAGGACCTTGGTGGCTCCTGGCCAAGGCCGTTCTTCCTGGGGGTGGTCCTTGCTCCTTCCTGCCCTGGGCAGGAACGGCCACTGCTGCCGAATCTCACCCACACCGGCACCTCACTCCTGCTCTCCTGCCTGGTTTAGGGTCCCTCCCATGTCTAGGCTTCCATCCCCAGCTGCCACCACTTATTGAACACCTTCTGAGGGCACATACCAGGTGCTGTGCCAGGCACTGTATACACAACATCCCATTTATTCTCCCAGCATCATCAGTGAACAGCATCATCCCCTTCCACAGACAGGGAGACTGAGGCTCAGGGAAGAAGAATGACGTGCTCCAGAGCCACAGCTGAACGAGGCAGAGCTGGATTTGAGCCCAGTTCTGACAAAAAGCTGGTGCTCTCAACACTACACTGGTTACTAGCGCAGGGCTGTCTTGAACTTGAGCTCCAGAGCTCCAGGGCCCCAGGCCCAGCCCACACGCTTGCTTGGCACCATTCCGACTGCAATGTGCCCCAGTCTTCTGGTCCGCAGTCCCAAGGTGACCAAGGACTTCTTGACCTCCCACCCAGTGCCTCTCAGCCTCACCACTCTGCCATCCAGACGCTGGTGTGGCAGGGGCTGCCCTGCCTGGCTCCAGGAGGGCAGGAGGGCAGGGAGGGGTCGTGCACGGCTGGGCCGTGCATGGCTGGGCCGTGCAGGGCAGGAGGACTACAGGGAGAGCATGCGAGTCCTCTGGCTGAGGGTCACAGTGCAGGAGGCCCCTCTGGGCGTCTCCCTCAGACCTGAGGCTGCCTGTCCGAGGAGCCAACATCCAGCTTCCAGTCTGGTCATTAAAACACACAGTAGGACTTTTCTGTATTTATCAAATCAGAACCATTTCTTAACTCCCTTCCAACCGCGGCAGTCTCAAAATCTGGGCATCCTTTGCCTTGGTCCTTGCTGACCTTGTGGCTTTTTATAAAAAAAAAAAAAAAAAGTCTATCAAAGTTCCAGCAGAGGCTCAGCGCGATCGCCACCCCTGCTCAGCCCTACATCCTAAGACCAGAGGCTGAGGGGCCAGACCCTCTTGGGGACGTTGGGCTCCAGGGCCAGAGGACTCTGGTTCTGCCTCCAAGGGTCACTGGAGAGGAAAATCCTGTGTGCACATCCATGGGTGATCATACGTGGAAAATCCTACGTGTGTACATATACACAGAAACATCCTGTCTCACATACAGGCACACACCAACAGAGGCAGAAACCCACAATCACACACACACACACACACACACACACACACAGTGCAGAACAGGCACTGCTGTCCCATCGGAAGTAGGGAAAGTTAGCAAAAACACAAACTTAGCAAAAAACACAAAACGCAGCCGCTCAGCCACCTAGCCATTTCTATTCTCAGGCTTGGGATGCTTTTTTTAACCTATACTCCCACAAAATAAAAATAACAGAAAATCAATACATAATCTCACGAGGGGCACCACCCTGCCAGTGGTTAGGACCATCTGCCGCTGGAGAGGGGCAGCGGGTCCAGCCCGGATCTCGGGTCCAGCCCCTGCCTCTGCGCTCCCCCTGGATCAGAATGAACCTGCGAGGCGCAGGCGGGGACAAGGAAGGTCTTGTGGGGAGAGAAGTCCAACCCTGACCCCCTTCCTCCCTGCCAGCGACACCCCAGGCAGCCTCCCCAAGGGCCAAGCACCCACCTGGCGGTAGCGGCGCTCCGAGCACACCTTGCAGAGCCCATTGAAGCGGTTCATGGCTGCAGGTCCTGCCTCGGCTGCTGCCCCATGAAAACCCAGCTCTCCCCCCGAGCAGCGGGAGCCCACACTGCGCCCCGTCAGCCTGGCATGACCGCCCTGGGAAGCCCGCCCCTCAGAAGAATGGCAGGAAATCACCTCTCACCTCCCCAAGCCCTGTCTGTACTGTGTGCCTCTGCACGATAAGCCCGAAGGCTTCCTGAAACTTCAGAATGACAAGGAAGAGGGAGAGTTTTATATTAAAATTCCTGTCAACTAGTTAGTATTCCCCGGGCCCAGCGGGGAGAGGGCGCCTTTGTTCTGGCTGCATTCTCCGCCATGGGCCACTTTGTGATTCCAATGTTCTCACAAACACTCCTGGCCAGAGGAGAATCCAGGCAGAAAACACGGCCTGCTCTATAACAACGGTGGCCCCCCTCTGCAAATCCCGGGGTCCCCATGGCAAATCCAGAGGACCTACCCCGCCTAAAGAATCAAAGCACACTTTGGAGGGTTGAACCCTCAGACATCACTTCACGACAGGGAGCATGAAACATTTGGAGTCTGATTACCTGCCTGCCACTCAGCAGCTACTTAAATGTCAGTTTCCTTACCAGATCATCCAGGCTCCTGATTTTACCCATGAAGAAGCAGGGGCCTAGCGCGGTCAAGGTCACACAGCCAGGTAGGATGGAGCTTGGATCAGAACCCCATCGTTGCTCCCTGCCTTACACAGCAGCACCCAGTGAGCCCAGCCCACTGGACACTCACCTCAGGGCCTGAGGGAAACCACCCCCCACCCACATACCCACATCCTTGAAGCCAGAGAATGTCCCTTCCTCCAGCCCAGGTTTGGTTGCTGAGACAATGGGTAGGTCACCCAAGTTTCTGGGCTTCCATCTCCCCATCTGCAGGATGGGCGAGTTAAATAGATGACTTCAGGGGCTCTGCCCTTGCTCCAACAAAGCCTCCAACAATCACGCCCACATGGCTGAGTCCCACAGACAGCTTTGAGTGTGCAAGCCCGGGAAGCAAATGCGCCTCCGAACAATGCCCCCTGGGCTCAGGGCCTGTGTGCAGAAGCAGGACTTTCCCAAGCCACCTAGAAACCTGCAGGGCTGATGCCCCTGTGATCCCCACAGATCATCAGTGAGGCTTTGTGCCCAGTGTCCTCAGTGCTCAGCAAGTACAGAGAGGGAGAAAGGTCATTGCGGCTCCTCCACTGAAACTGGAAGACAGCCTTAAACTTCTAGCAAAGCCACAGAAGGCAGTAACTTTCAAGTTATTCTAACACAGTGCTACTAATACAGTAGCAACTAGATAACATGTGCGAGGTAAACTTAATCAAAATTAAGTAAACGTCAGGACCTTGGTCATACTAGACACATTTCCAGTGCTCAGTAGCCACAGGTGGCCAGCGGCTACCAGAGTAGACAGTGTCACTCTAGACTGTATGACCCAAGAGGGCAGGGACCTTTGACACATTCACGGCTATATCCCAGCACCCAGGATAGGGCCCAGCCCACGTAGATGTTCAATAAATACCTAATGAATGAATAAGTGAATGAACTGAGTAAATGAAAGGGAAAATATTTTATAGATTATAAGTATATATAAAATATTAATGTGTAAAATATCACCATCATATCTTCCCAACTAAGCCACATGCGGGAAGTGTGCAACATAATGCATTTAAAAGGTTGCCAGGCCTTGCCCTAGCCGAGTGGTTCAGTGGGTTGGAGCATTGTCCCCGACACCAAAAGGCTGCAGACTCGATTCCCATTCAGGGCACATTCCTAGGTTGCAAGTTCGATCCCTGGTCAGGGTACATACGAGAGGTAACCGATCGATGTTTCTCTTTCACACTAAACATGCCTCATGTGAGGATTTTTAAAAAAGGTGTTTCATCTTTGCTTCGCATCCTGCCTTTGCCATATGGCTGTGTGGGGCCACAGTGAGCAACCTAACATCTCTGAACCTTACACATCCCACTCATCTGTGAGCTGGGGAAGTAACAACCACCTCAGAGGGGGCAGAGAGGATTAAATTCAATAACAACGGCTCCTGACACAAGGGGGCTCCTCAGTCTCTGGGAGTTTGCTTCTCCCTGCCTTAGTTGCCGGAGAGTACCACAGATCACCTGCCATGTCCTGCAAAGAGACAGAACGAATTTGGGGGAATTCTCCAATCCCTCCATGTGAAGGTTCCTCCCTAGATTCCAAGTCCTGATGGAGTGAGAACCATTGGTCTCAGGATGAGACTTAGCTACTCCCTGACACCGAGAGGGCCTGACCTGAGAGGGTAATTCAGCCTCCGTGCCACAGAAGGCAAGGGGTCTTTCTGTGGAAGGGGACCTGTGCAAAAGGAGGACTCAGCTTCAAGAGACTGAAAGCCAGAAGATCCAGACTCCTCCATTTCTGGCGCCAGGGCCTGGCTCTCCCTGCCCCTGCCCCTGCCCCTGCCCGCAGCCTGAGTAACCAGAGAAAAGCTTAAGAAATAAGCCGTTAAAATGCCCAGCTTGCTGAGTTCCCAAGCACCCCGTGAACCTGAGCCTCACATACCAAATGCTTCCCTGTTTAGGGACTGACCAGGGGCAGGTTAGAGGCTGGAGCAGGGCTCAGGTCCCCTGCGTCCTCCCAAGCTCCTCACCACCTACCTTAAGTTTTCCCCCGTTCTCAGTGTCCCCACCTCCTGGTATTTGCAGCAGCGGGTCTGGAAGGCAACAGAACAGCGTTGGAAAGTTTCTGCTGGCCTATAAGAGTTGGTTCCACAGACCACCGAGAGCAGGAGGCCAGGGAGCCAGGCCCATGGGGCTGCCCACGCCGTTCCTGGCCCAAGGACGGGGACACCCGAGCTCAGGTCAGGCAGGGGCTCAGGAGCCAGGGCTGTGTATGAGAAGGTCAGAGCGGGGGAAATGTGAAATCCAAGTCCTGAACCTCAGGACTCATGGCCAGGCCCATGTGCCCTATCCACAGAGGTGGGTTCCCCAACGTTAGCAAGGCAGCCGGGGTGATCCTGCAGCCACGGACCCTGGGAAGGGGGATATGGGAAGCTCCTGAAGTCATCTCTCCATGAGCTAAGGATGGGGCTGAACCACATGGGGTCAGGCCTATAACCCTCTCCAAGGAAAGTCCAACCAGATAAATAAAGGTACGTGGGCCAGAGGCCGCCTGCCCCTACATTCTAGTAGGTACTCATAAGAAGTACCTGGACCCGTGGTCAGATCATAGCTGGGGTGACAGCTGCCACAGAACACAGGCACTGGAGCTACTGCCCAGGAAGGGAAGAAGAGGGGAAGCCATGGTGGGGCAGGGGCGGAAGGCGGTGTGCACGCACCTCTCAGGGGCCGCAGCCGCCGCCTAGCCACCTTCAGGTGCTTGGTCCGGCCCAGGTGCTCCCCCAGAAGGTAGTACCAGCCGCTGATCTCCTGTCACAAGAGAAGATATGACACTCTCAGAGGAGGCAGAGGGTACAGGTCAGGCAGCAACCAGCCCCCCTCAAAAAGCAGCTGCTGGAGATCCTCCCTCAGGAGCAGTGTCTCTGCAGAGATGGACACTCCAGCCTCCTTGCCCCCAAAGGAACTGCCATGCCTACTCCTTCAGGAAGCCCTCCCTGATGCTACGGACAGAGCTGGCCCTCCCTTCTGCCAAAGTCCCACAGCCTCTGGTCCCTGAAGAGCAGTTTACTCACACACCTGCTTCCTGCACTAGGCTGTGCACAGACTCTTTGATGTGCCTAGCACTGTACCTGGTATACAGTAGGAGCCAATACGTGTTGACAGAACAAGGGAGGGAAGAAATGAGTGATGGAGACAGCAGAAAGATGGCACCCTGAGGCTCCTGAGAAGTCCCCAGGGCGGAAGATCTGCCGCAGGGAACAAAGCCCAGGTGGCAGTCAAGACATTAGAGACCCACGTGCAGGATAAAGGGTCCTCAACCACCAATACTAGACTTCATTTCCAGGACACAAAGCTCGGTGACATGACCACCTGGCAACTCCATGCAGCAGGTCACCAGGACATGCCCAGGGATGTGCAAAAGGAGCACGTCCCTCCCCTGCTCAAAAGCCTCCAGCTGAGGGGTGCAGCGCAGAGTAGAGACACATAAGGGACTGGCCGCCCAGGGGAGAGGTCTCTAGACCCCAAGAGTCCCCTCACCCAGCCGGAAGGAAATGCTCCCTTCACTCCTGGGCACCTGCTAGACCACAAAACACAGGACCTGGTAGATGACATCGAGATGACCCCTGGAGCAGACCTTAGGAGGCAACCTGATACTCCTCCCCCAGGGCTGTCCCAGGACCGCTCAGGGCTCCAAGGGAGCTGCCAGCGTCCTTAGTGGCAGACACCAGACCCAGCGCCTCCTAACAACTGCTCTCTGACAAAAACAAACCAAGGAGACCCGAACCCTTGGTCACACAGAGGACAAATACAGTGTTGTTCTTCAGGCCACAAGGCACCTGTCTCAGTAGGGCACCATCTCGCAAACAGAGGCCCTGCCCAAGGGTTTCCAGGAAAACCAATGCTGGCTTAGGGGGCATGACCCTGACAGAAGCTTCCCCAGGACTCACCTTGTCCGGAGTCAGGAGAGACTTCACCCCAAAGCTCATACAGCCGATGAGTCCACTCTGCCTGGGAGAACAATCGAGACTCGGGTCAGCACCTTTTCACTGGGCTGTATCAGGAAGTCGATTATCAAGTGTAACACAGGTTTGCCGAATGCACTGCAAGTGTACATCATCTCATTTGATCTTCCCAACTTCATAAGTTAGGCTGAAGAAAAGCTAGTTCACCATTTCACAGATGAAAAAACTAAGGCTCAGAGTTGGTCCCCTTCCCTAGGTCACTGGACTAATCAGTAGCAGTGTCCCGTGGGAAACCCAGGTGTCCTAGGTCATGGAGCAGCACTCCCTCCATCAACTGCAGAAGCTCAGAGCTACCTCACAGGTTTTCATTATTCTGCTGCCAATAGATCCGAAGAGCTGGTCCCCACCTTAGCTGGTGATGCTCAATAGAAGACAAAAGTTATGGGACCTCAAGCTCAAGGAGCTCTGTCTCAAGTAGGACCTGGGCAGTCCTTGGACAGTTTCACAGTTTCAGATCAAGATCCAAACCAACCAAAAGTCATCGAGACCAACCTAACCTGCTGGACAGGTGGGCATGAACCAGGGTCAGGCCTCATGGGGATGTCATTGTGGCAACAGACTGAGTTCAGCCAGGTCCTCTTGGCCAAGGGTAATCCAAAGTTCCTTAACGACTGTCCGCCATTGAGTCCCAACAGTCAGGGACGGATTGATATGTTTGGCAGCTTTCAGTAATGATGGCATAGATTAATATTAGTGAAATGCAAAACATAATCTCGCTACTATGGGAGAAAAGGGAATTTTCAAATCTGTAGTTTAATGAGAAAGACGCCCACAAAAAATATTCACAATGGTATTATGAATATTTGGTAGGCGGGATTGAGGGGGTTTTGTTTTCTCTGGGTTTTCGGTGTTTTCAAATTTTCACAGGGACAAGCAGTACTTCTCTAATCAGAAAAAAATAAAAAAACAGTATAAATGTATTTGAAAGTACTTCTATTCTACCACATCATTCTCTATCCTAACACTAGAGTTGCTTTTTAATTTTTCTATTCTCCTCTCTGTAGCACATCCTCAATTCAGACCCCTTCATAGACTGGTTTAGTGTTAATCAAAGAACAACATGGGTATTTAGACTGGAGCATAACGCTGACGTGACTTCAATGTCTCAAAAACCCACATAGATCTACCATGTTCTGTGGAAGGCACAATAGCAGAGCCAAAGTTGGAATGAGCTCCTGGATGGGCAGTGAACTCCCTGGAGATGTGTCTCTCCAGAGCGCTGAGCGAGGGGGGCCAAGCAAGGCTGGTGGCTGCAGCCATGGGTGCACCACAGAACCCCCTGAAGAGATGTCCAAGTCCTATGCCCCAGAGCCTGCTCCCAAAGCTCCATACCCAGCAGGTTCCAGGCATGCGAGCCTGGAGAAAGCACCTTCCCGTGCCTGCCCCAGTCAAGGACCAGTGGTCCAGAGGGCCTCCATAAATACATATGGTTTGGACTCTCCAAAAGGCGTGGCAGCTCACCACCTAACAGTCCTAAGCAAAACAAAGCTGGCTTCTTGAGGGTAACCAAGTCAGGTGAAGGGCAGGCACGCAAAATGCTGAGGCCAGACCCTCGGACCAGCAAACCTGCCTTCCAGATACACACTCTGCACCTGGCTGGGTCCCACCAGCTACTCTCCCTGTCCTTGCTCCCTGCCCCCGTTTCCTGCAGCCAGGGCTCCACCTGCTCCCCGCTCCCACCATACAAGGCCATATTAATAATCCACCCAAAGAGGACCATGTGATCACCCCAGTAAAGCGACCCTTCCACATCCCCCTCCCCAGTCCACTACCAAAAACAAACACTCCTCCCTCCTGGCAAGTGGCCAAGTCACACTAGCAGGGAGAGGCAGCTGAGGCAGCTGCAGGGACCATCACTAGCACAGACACTGATCTGAGCTGCCATTCCAGAAAAGCCTCGTCAAGATTTTGCCAAAATCCTCATCACTGATTTAATGTTGTCAACACATGCAAGAGCAAGCCAGCTGGTATCTAGATGCCCACACTGCCTGGCTATATACTTTTCTTCCACACCGGGTAAGGCTGTAACTTTTTAAGTCTCCAGATACAATGCATTAGCTGTAATAAAGGCTGTCTCTCTCTGCTCTTTGGTAAGTTCAGTTTTCATTCCCCAGTGCTTAAAGAATGCTAAATGGTGAATGGCCTCCCGTGAACTTTGCTTCCTGCTAAGGGGTCTCCAATGATTTTATAATAATTCAGGCAGAGTAAATTGTTGCAATTAATGTCCATAAGCAGGACCCTCTTGCTAAGTGTTCTTCAAATGGGTACTTCTTAAGCCTGCTTTTGCAAAATCCTGGCAGGGGGAAAAAAAAAAAAAGACTTCTTTTATGTGCAACCTGAGTGTACAGCAATGTACCAATCAGCTTATAAAATTAGGAACTAGCACTCAGTCTAGAAACTGCCTGAACTTTTGCTAGGCACTGAGTCTCAGGGACCAAGCCTCGGTTACCTCTGAGTGCCAAGTCCTGAGCTCAGGGTTTGGTGCACTCAGTGACGGCTTGACAAATGGATGAATCCATCATGCCCATGGTTGGCAGGCACTGGGCAAGGAGCCGCAGCATTAAGGAAACAAGACAAACATGCAGGAATTTAAATAGCAATACAGGGGATGTCACTAGACAAGGCAAGATTGACAGATGGCCAGCGGAGGCAACAAATGGTGAAAGTTCTGGGAGGCAAGAGGTAGTTTGGAGCCGAGATGCTCGAAGAAGGCCTAGAGGGTTAAGCCAGAGAGAGTGAGAGGAAGAGCATTTCAGGCAGAGGGAATAGTCAATGCAAAGGCTCAGAGGTAAGGCTTCATGAAACATTCATGGGGAACAGTACTTGGTTCAGTTTACTTCTGAGAATAAGGTAGGAGACACGCTGCAAAACAAAAGGCATTATTTTGAGGGAAAGCCCTTTAATTTTCTCTCTCAGGGACCTTGAACTGTTAATGTTCCAGGGTTACGCCACTTAATCTCAAATTATTTTTAATTTGATGGGCTAAACTGAACACATTTTTCCATTCTTTTTTTTCTTTCTTTCTTTCCTTAGGCTCAGTCACCATCTCTGGTTGCAAGATTTCTAACATTACAGCACTGTACTTGACACTGAGGTCCAGTAATGAAAGGAGATTAGAGGAAAGAGTATATTTAGAGGAACCAGGACCATGTGGGACAGAGCAAGCAGACTCTCCACAAGTGTAGGTACCATTAACATAAAAGATTATGGTCTTCAAACTTATGTGTGTGTTGTTATTGCTGTTTAACTTGGTGCATAACATTAAAATTCTAAGATTGTTGTCCGGCCACAAGTTCTGAAAATGCTATGACTATAAGCTTCATTTTGGCTTTTATTATATCATCAAACACAACTTTTAAATAGCTCAGTTCCTCAGTCAATGATATTAAGAAGTTGCTCTTAATATTTAAACATGATAATGTCATTGTGGTTTTTTAAAGCCATCTTTTATAGATATATAGAGATGAGATGATAGGATGTCTGAGATTTGCTTTAAAATTACCCACTGGAAGAGGGGAAGGAGGGTGGGAACATAGATGAAACAATACTGGCCATATATTGATAATTGACAAAGCCACGCTATGAACATGAGGGTTTATTATATGATATTTTCCACCTTTCCACATGTTTGAAAATGTCTATAATTTCTTAAAAACTCATAGAACCTGAAAAACCGAAAGTCACCTTAGAGATCTGTGCATTTTACAGATGAGGAAACCGAAGCCAGGGGTGGGGAAGGAACTTACCGTGGGCTCACAGCAAGTCTGAGCAAGGCCAAAATCTGCTGAGCCCAGGTCTCCTCAGCTCCCACTGTGATCACCATGAGAAGTTGGAAGCAGCCAGCCCTTCCCCAGAACTTCTTCGCAGCTCACCTTGTTTCCATAATACAAGTTTAGAGCCTTCACTGGAAGGATCATGAGAATTCATAAAGCAGATGCTTCCCTTTTATCTCCCATCAGTTGCAAAATGTAATTGTCACATGTTCAGCTAGATGGCCTATAAAACTACATTATACATGCTATGGGAAGTAGCCCAAGGCCTGAGGAGTACATGTACTGACGCAGAAAAAGTATGGTTTTGGAGTCATTTTTCACCTGTGTGAGACAGTCATGTGTACTATAACATGGTTACCAGCACGAGTTTGGGGCCAGGTTGCATGGATTTGCCTCTTGTTTGCACCACACCCTAGCTGTGCTACCTTGGGCAAATTACTTAACCTCTCTGTGCCTCTGTTTCCTCACCTGTAAAAGAGCAACAATAATATCTCCCTTATAAGGTGTTATGAGGGCTAAATTAGATAATGCATGGAATATGCTTAATGTCCACGATCAGTGGACAGTGTTCAGTGCTTAGTAAATATGAGCTGTTATGTATCCTTAGGCAAGTTCCTGAGCCTTCATAAGCCTCACTTTCCTCTTCTCTGAGGAAGAGACAATAATAATTCCTACCTCTCAAGGCTGTTATGAGGATTAAATGAAGTAAAGTATGTAAAGTGCTTGGCACAGAGAAGAGTTCAATAAATGTTTGTTTCCTTCCTCCTGTAATTGTCTTTCATGTTGATAAATTAAATGTCCATCCCTCAAAGAAGCACAATTTGATTTGAGAGCATTGAGCAGGGCAGAAGTTTCCTGCACTCACTCTGTCTGCCCTCTCCAGCCCAGAGGCTCCTCAGTCAGATGATGGATCGGCACTGTGCCTCCCACCGGAGGAGCCGGCTCCATGGTGCCAGCAGCTTTCCTCGGCAGGGCCCTCTGTTCCGCCAGCAGGCCTGCCTGAGCCTGCTCTGTCCCTCAAGCTTTGGGTTGGGACTGTGACCACAAGTTCGACTATGTTTTGTTAATAAGGAATCTCACTTTCCCAAAATAGGCAACAAGTGGAGACACCCGCTGCCTCTGTCATGCTGCTGCAGGGTGCTGACTCACTCAGGGCTGCACTTCCTTTTCCAAAAACTACGCACTGCGCGGCTGCTTGCTCCGGTCTCCCAGGAGGGCAGGCCACAGTGCGGGGAGCCACAGCTCTGGTTGGCGTCTGCGCCCAGCACCTGCTCCACTCCTTGCCTCTACCCAGCAGGCTTGCCGGGCGTTTCTCTGGCCCCTCCCCTGACTCCTTCAGGGCCTTCCCTTCAAGACACTTTCCCTTGGTCCTTGGCCCTCACTTTCTTCCTGGGCAATCTCACCTGCTTAAAACCTCGCCCACCGCCTTGGTGGTTATGGCTCTCACACCCCCACCATGGGCACAGACCTCTCTGTCCCCTGATCCCCAGGTCAGCAAAGGCAGTCCCCCCTCACAGCTCTGCCCTGGCTGCTCTCCAGGCCCCTCCGTCTCCCCCTATCCAAAGCTGGTTCCCTGCTCCTGCAGGACACTAGCTTTGTTGGGGACCCTGCCCAATTCCCAGGAGTCAACCTTTTAAATTCTCCCACTGTTCTCATACTCAAATCACCACTAAATACTATTGATATATGTCCTATGTCCTGGGTCTGTTTCCCTCCTCTCTATCCCTAGATCATCTCTCTTACAGATCACCCCAAGATTCAACTAGTTCCTCCCCAGCTTTCCCAGGACCCAACAGAACAATAGGTCTAGAATACACATTCATCATTCCCTTGCTCAGCACCATTCAAGATGTCCCCATTGCCAGATTCCCAACACCAAGCCGGCTACATGGGGTTTACCCTGAGAACTTGTGTACTTGCAGATTCCTAGGCCCCGCCCATAAAGCTTCGGGTGTGGCACCTGGGAATCTGTGTTCCTCACAAGCATTCCAGGTGATTCGGGTGTGTGTCTAGAATTGAGAAGCACTGGCCCGTAGGAGAAAACCTGCATCACCGTCAGGCTGGGTGTGGGCCAACTTCTTCATCTTATCTCTAGCCAGTTCCTACTTTGTGCTTGCCCTCCAGCAACACTGAGGAGCTTGCAGATGCCTCCACACCCCTGCCCTGCCCCCTCCCCTCTGCACTCTACTGCTTCTTCTGTCCTTTGACTAGAGCATCCAGGAGACAAACAGTGTTGAGAGTGAGGGCTCTGGGGTCTAACTGCCTGGGTTCCATCCTGACTCTGCAGTTCAATGGCTGTATGACCTTGGGCAAGTTACTTCCTTCTTAGCTTCAGTCTCCTCTTCTGAAAGCTTAAGACAAAAATGTACTCCTTTTAGAGTTGTTTTAAGAAGTAGATGAGGTAATGCACTGTTAATCACTGGCTTGTGGTCAACACTGGTAAAGGGTTGCTCCTATTAGCAAGGCGATGCCATCCTCCTGACCCACATCCCAAGTCTCTATCAGAGATCCTCTGGAGAGTGGGGTGGTCTCTGATTGACCCCTTGTGTCCCCAGTACCTACAACAATGTGGCACATTGGTACCCAGGAAATGACAGCTTGATGAATGAGGCCTACAAGCACCGTAAGTACAATTCGATAGTAAAAAAGTAGATGCTCTATTAAAAGACAAATCTTTGATCATGAAGATTAAATAAGGCTCAACTTTAAAAAGCATACTAGCTATAAAAGTTAGGGTACTAAAAAGCGTTCAACCTAAAAATATTTTCTGGGTCTAAGAAGGTGAGTTGAGCTGACTTTCATGCACCTAGACCCAGTTTTGGTCACTCTTTGGTTCTACAACTTTTGACCAATGTTACTGGCCTCAGAGCCGCCCAGACTTCTCAGGCTGCACCAGACAAACGCGCCCCTGCTGCTCACAGTCGGCCACGGCCATCAGGCAAGCGCTCTCACCCCCTTTCCTGCACACCGGATCCTCACCCTCACCTGCCTAGATCGCCTTCCCTGCTCCACACGAAACGCTGTCACTAATGCCCCAGCTGGCCTCCTGGGCCCAGAGCTGCCTGCAGGATCAGCCTGTTGGGAGCCCCCCAACACAAAACTTCTGCGCCTCCTAACCTGGCCTCCTCATGGCAACCTGAGCCCGCCAGGCATAGCCCTGCCTCCTTGCCTTTGCTCATGCTGTGTCCCTGCCTGGACTATCCTTTCCAACCTTCTCTCCTCTTATTTGGGATCTCTGCACCAAGTTCAAAATCCCCTTTCAGCATGAAGGCTTCCTTGATCACTGGGGCCCACAATGAATTCTCCCTCTTCCCATGTTTACTGTCTTATTACTCATTTTATTCTTTTATTCATTGAACTAATATTCACTAAGTTTCTATGTGCCAGGCACTGGGTACAGTGGTCACAAAGAGAGAAGTGGGCCCATTTTTCATGGAGCTTCTACTCCTGTGGACTAAGCTGGTGGTGCTGTTACTATAACTTGGCTCCACGGAGTACCTGGTGTCCCTTAGTGAAAGTAGGTCCCCTGAGGGCAGAATGTAGGCTGGCTGGCATCCCTGGTGGCCAACACAATGTCTTGCTGATACCAAGAACACAGCAAATGCTCTTTGATAACGTGATAGCTTTGCCACTGCTACTCATTCATCCACTAACGGAGCCCCTGCTGCACGCTGGCCACCTGGCTGCCACCCACAGGTCCCGAGCAGGACCTCTCCCCTGGCTCGGCAGCTCCCCTCACCTGGCGTCACTTGCCCTGTTCCACACAGTGACCAGGAGGCGCTTCTGTTCATCTTCCCCTTGGACAGGACTGTAAAAGCAAACCAGGCTGTCAGAGTGTTCAGGGGGCCGAGCTCCAGGCCAGACCCACCCAGAGTTGGACAGAACTACAAAACTTGGAAATAACTTGTACATCCAACCATAAGGAGCTGGTTAAAGAAACTTAAGCAAAATAGTGTGGGAAGTGAGTATTAACACACATAGGAGAGTTTACATTATGTTGTTAAGGACAAAAGGGAGGTTACCACACAATATCACAGAACAATTCCATTTTTATAAACACACACGCAGACATACACACCCACACAAATTCAAAGATCTGAAAAGATATAAACCAAGACATATCCATGAGTAGTAGGGCTGAGGGGGTTTTTTCTTTTCTCCTTTTTGCTTATCTATAGTTTCCATTTTTCTATAATAAGCAAAATTACCCTGGGAGGTTTGAAAAATAACAAAATGTTATTAATTTGCACTAATAGGAAAATCAAAAATGTCCATTATCTTCCCATTGGCCCCAGAGTTCAGGGATGGAGGAAAGAAATAGTAGTAGTGGCAGTAGTAGTAGTAACAATAATAGTAATAATAACAACAACAACACTCAGTATTACTGTTTCATTTACACCTCACCTCTCTCAGGTTGGCACTATTAATAACCCTACTTTACAAATAAGGAAGCCAGGACTCAAAGAGGTTAGCAAGTTTTCAAAGGAGGGAGGGAGGCAAAATATCCCTCAGCTTGGAAAATTCCTTCTGCTAAAAGAAGAAAGGTTGGCCCGAGGCACAGTGGGAAATCGCCTACTGCTCAGGGGCTGCCAGCCTCAGGCTGGGCATTTTAGTTATGAGAACCAGCCAAGTGAGACCTTATCACCGTGGACCTCACTGCCGGGCCAGGTGCCAGGGATGCAAGGACACAGTGAATGAGAAAACAAAGACATCCTTTAGAAGTCACTGTTTTTCTGCTTAGATCTAGCTCTAGATTTGGCAAACAGAGCTGTTTCCAGATAAACACTCCCTTCCTTCTCCTGTCGAGGGCCCGGATACCAGACTCTTACAAGAAAAAGTGCTCGTGGAAGACTGGGTCTCTGCAGCCTGGAACCGTCTGCGTCTTCTGAGGGCGTAGTCGATGATCTTCAGGGATCAAAGAAATCTTGAATGGGAGAAAGGTGAGCATCAGATGATTACTTGTGGCTGTGTAGTCACCTAAGCCCAGAGGCTGACTCTGCACATCTCCCATCAAAGGCTCCCCAGGTGTCCTTCACACCAGCCTCTGGGGGCAGAGTCCTCAGTCAGATGTTGGGGAAGAACGAGGAGTCCCGGCCAGAGGCGTTGGTATCAGACACCAGGACAGGGCCCCATAGTGGCTGGTACCAGAAAGGAAGCCACAGGCCCAGCCAGAGATGGGGTACAACTTGACCACCTCTATTCCTGCTCCAAGCAGAGGGATTGCCCCCAAAGCACAGGCCTCCTCCCTTCTAAGTTCCCGGCAGCTGCGAGTGCCCCCTTTACAGAGGCTCCAGGTTCCTCTGCCAAGACCCCATGCCATGCTGTCACCCTTGTGTGTTCATCCCTTGCCCCAGGCTCCCGCCCTGCTCCTGGCTAAGTTCTTGTCCTCAGGGACCTCTGACCTGCCTGGGGGCATCTGGAAGAATGCAGAGAAGTGCATCGATCCTGCCCCTGGCATTGAGGCTGCCACACTCTGGGAGGCACCTGGCCTTTGGCTCTGGCTAGTGGTTCTCCCACCGCACGCGGCCTCTGCCTTCACTGCAAGGCCCCGCTCAAGCGGAGTGCCCAGCCCTCGGAGACACTCCCTCCACCCCGCCACACAAAGCTGGCCAAGCCACCTCTAGGTTGGGGGAGGGGAGGGGCGAAGATGCTGCTTTCCACGAAAGGGCTTGGGGTTATCTGCACGTTTCTACCATCCGCAAGCTCACTGTGCTCACCCATATGGATGGCCAAGACCACCTGGAAGATTCCCACTCTTGTGGGACGCCCTAGAAACCAAGCGAGGCTAAGGGAAGGGGTCTATTGTAGCTCAGGCCTTCATCTCTGGGCAAAAAAAAATGCCTACTGACCAAATGATGAAGCAGTCACTGTTAGCTCAAATGGCCCCAGGCCCACAGATGTGCTGGGACCTTGGGACTAAGTCCAGTAAGGGCCATTCGCCACCCCCCACCCCAACATGCCCACCCCCACCTCCATTACATACCTTCACGTAGGGATCACAGATGCCAGGCTTTTTGCTCATCAGACCTTTGCCTTCCATGACTAAAGAGAGAATTAAAATGTTGGGGTCGGTTGGTGGGAAAGATTACTACCAAGCCCCTAATCTGCAAAACCACCATTGGATATTAATCCCTGTCTGGTCCAGTCTACTCCTACCATCTTGCATGCTCAGGCAGCACCCTCACCGAGGTGTTACAGGGTGCACTCGATCCCCTGATTCTTACAGCCAGAGGGGAACATAAAATGTACTGGGTCCAACCCCTCATTCGGTGACGAAGATGAGGTTATGAGGGGGGCCCAAAGCCAGTAAGAAACTTGTCCAAAGTCACAGGGCAATGGGATGATGGATCCACGTCTCTTGACTCCACGGGCCAGTGCTCCTTCCACCACACAGACTGCCTCCTGTGCAGAACTTACCCTGCACAGCAGTCTGGGCTGCGACTAACCCACAGCACAGCACACGAGGCAAAACCTGGGTCCAGGCGTAGAAAAACCAAAGCGTGACTACCACTTATGAGCCATGTGAGCCAGAGCAAGAAATGTCACCTCTCTAAGAATGAATTTGCCATTTTTAAAATGGGTTTGTGGTAATACTATCTGCTTCACAGGGTAGTTGTGCTGATTAAATGAAATAATATATCTAAAGTGGCTAATAGAATGCCTGGCAAATAGGTAACTACTCAACAAATGTTTGTTAAAGAAAAGAATAATAAATACAGGCAAGGAATAGGTGGGGGTGGGGGTTCAGGCCGGGTCACGAAAGCAGGCTTGGCCCGTTTGCCTGAGTTCTGCAGAAATCAGCAGACCAGACAGAAGCTTAACCTCTTTTCTATTTTCTTCTGTGTTCAGTTTTGATTAAGCCCTGGGGTTTGGCTCAAACGGAACTCCCGAAGTCTGAGGCATGAGGCCTGGGAAGTCAAAGGAGAGAGGGGAACAGGCTGGACGGGATGAAGGCCTGAGACTGGGGAGAAGCCAAAGCAAACTGTGCAGGACAAATGGAGCGGTGCAGGCCAACAGGCGTTTTGCAAAAACTGTTTGCACAGCTGGAGTCAGGCTCTGGCGGGCAAAGAATCCCGCTCTGCTGGTTCTTGGGAACTTCACCTTGGGCCCCCCCAAGGCCAAGACCCCAGGGCCCCAGGCGCCTGCTGGTCTATGCTTCCTGGTATCCTAGTTACTGTCCCCTCAAGGGTGTGGTCCCTGAGCCCTGGGTCTCCCTGGTTCTCAGGGGATGCACTCCCCTGCTGGACAGATCAAAGCGACACAGTGTCATCAGGGCTGTGATGAGGACACAGAGGAGGAAACAACAAACTCAGCCGAGGCAGCTAGGTCAGAGGGGTGATTCCTAGAAGGGAAAACATGAGGGTAAATGAGCCTCCTTCCTGAGTCTTACTGATGAGGAAGGCAGGCACAGGCCTTGCGAAATCAAAGAGAGAGTTATTTTTCAAACGGAGTTCAAAAAGAAGGCAGGAGCAGGAACAGAGGGTGCAAAGGCAGAGAAGCATTAGCAAGCATGATGCATGCAAGGGGGCTGCAGTCACTGAACAGAACAGGGGTGGATGGGGCCTTTGCAGCAAGAGCCAGGGAAGCTGGCGAGGCAGCAGGGCCTGCTGGGCCAAACAGAAGAGTCCATGTGGAGGGGGCCGTGACAGCAGCTTGATAACAATTCCTGTGCTGGGTAGAAGGATGGACAAACAAAGAAGTGGACAGGTAAAGTGTAAAACCCTCTGGGTGGCACAGAGGGCCTTCAGCACCTGGCCCCAGCTCACCCCTCTGCCCCACCCTGTGCCATGCCCTAGTCGCATTAAACAGTTCTTCACATGAATCCTGCTCTCCCTGACCCCTTTCTACTCGCCGCTCCCCCTGCAGGGAACACCTGGCCTTGCTGCTCCCTTCTGCCAGGCTGAGGCCCGCTCTTCCTTCAGGGTAAAGTGTGGGCACCACCCACTTTGCCAAGTCTTCCCTGCCATCCTATTAGCGCCACCTAGATGGAGGGGAGGGGGCTTCCCGTTGGGTGTCGCCATCCCCTCGCACATAGCCACTGCTCAATTATTATTTTTGGAATGCATGGCTTTCTATCTTATTTAAAAACACTAAAATACAGCTTACATGCTGGGTGCTGTCCCAAGTGTTTTATTAATATTAACTCCTTTAATCCTCATAACAGCTGGTAGGATAGGTACTGTTACTACCACCATTTGACATATGAGAAAACTGAGCTTGCTTAAGGTTGCTCGGCAGTAAAGCACCAGAGAGGGAGGACGGGGAGGCTCTTCTGTGACCCTGCTCCGCCGGGGCGGAGGGTGATGTGGACGTGCCCAGGAACAGCTCCAGCCAGCCAGCAAGCAAAGACTACTGTATGTATGGACTTCATCACAAAAGGAGCGGGGCCAGGGAAGGGTCTCTAGAAAGAGTTCCAAGTGAATACCCACTTTTTTCAATGGACACATGGAAGGACACTACACAGAGATGAGAAAAGAAGCCTTCGCCTGCATGGACACCACCTCCAGGCAGGAGGCCGAGCGGCCCACCGCCTCCCTGGTGGACCTGGCATGCAGCCATACTCACTGTGGAGCAGCAGGACCCGGTCCTGGGCATCAATCGACAGCTTCAGCTGACCTAAGGAAATAACAACAGAAACAGCTTCAACCTCGTCTCCTCATTGGGTGAAAAGTGGAGTAACAGTGGCGGGAATGCTCTTTTGTCATGTGAAGAGATTCAAAGATGCACACATTCTCTGTGTTGGAAGGGTGCTCAGAAGCCACCTAGTATAACCTCCTCACCATAACAGGAGTCCCTTCCGCAGTACCCCAGCAGTGGTTCTGTAGCTTAGACTTACACCCCTCTGGGGATGGGAAGCTCATTACTTTACCAGGTAGCCCAAAACATCGGGTCATCTTCACAAACACCCAGAGGAGAAGACCACATTCCTCTTCCACAACGACATGCTGAAAAATCTTCCCTCAGTGCAAAGGATTCTTCCTGAAACCTCAAGAAGCTGCTGAACTCAACCCACCCAGTGGACACAGACTGGGGAGGCACAGAGGGCAGGCAGGACCTCCCAGACTGCGACGACCCCATGCGACCCTTGCATCCGCTCCATCCATGACAATCCTGTCATCTGCTTCTGCTTGATCACCTCCAGTGATGAGAAGCTTGTATCCTGAAATGGAAGCCCTTTCACTTTTGAGATAGCTCTGATCGTGCAATGCTCCATCTTTATTGAGGAAAGAGAGGCCTCTCAGCACCTTTCATTGAGTGGACCTCATTCTGCAGTGTGGGATCCCTTCTCTAGACCAAAGTCAAAAATCCTTCCACCGTTCCTCATGGCACAGTGAGACATCCCTCATCATTAGGCTGTTCGTCTCTGGCCATGCCCCATGGAACGGGAGTGGTGACCAGGGCTTGTGCTTTGACGCTGGCTGGAGGAAGGCCAAGCAGGGTTTGGAGAATAGAAAGGACGGAAGCTCCGTGTGTCATGACTCTGCAGCAGTCCACCAACCACTGTGACCTGGCACCACTTGCTCCTCATTCTTCGGGATATTTAAGCTACAACCCCTAGCAATCCAGACTCCAACAAACTCCGGTTCATATCGCCACCGATCAGAAATCCCTGCTGCTCTCCTGCCCAGGACACCGATCTCAGAAGCCCAAGAGGCCTGTTCTATCTCGTTCCAGCACCAGCTAATCTCTTTCAGAGCCACAATGTCCATGGCTGTGACAAGGAGCTAATTATAGGGGTTATCGCACTCTCTGAGCTGTGTGGGGATCAGATAACGCCGGGGGGGGGGGGGGGGGGGTTAAGGAGGCCCTTGGATGAAAGGCGCCAGGAGAATCCATGGTATCATTAACTCAAGGGCTGAGCAATTACCACTCTGGGACTCCCCAACACTGAGAAACCTCCTATAAAAACTGTGCCTGACCCAGCGTAGGGTGGGAGAGGGAGGCTGGAAACAGACACACAAGGCCAAGCAGTCAGCGGCTGGATCTCATCTACCCAAAGGTATCTATGTTTAGAACACAAAACATTTTTTTCTGAAATCTCCCAACACAAGAGGTCACTAATTCCATACGACAAAAATTTGCCGGCACTGGCACGAAACCCTAGTGAGGAAGGGCAGATCTGAGCAGCCTGGTGCCTGCTCCCAGGGAGCTCACAACGCAGAGGCACAGGCCAGGCCGAGGGCAGAGCTGAAGAGGAGGACGGGCCTGGGCTGAAGACTGACTCAGAAATCGGGTGGGTCTGCACCTCTCCACACAGCTCCCCTCCAGGCCCTGCCAAGCACGGCTCTTCAGGAACAGCCAGCACGCTCTACGCCCTGTTACAGCAGAGAAACCAAACCCAGGACAGCCTCAATACAGGGCACACCCGACCCCAGCCCAGCCTAGGGCTCGCAGATAAAGGCAAGATGAAGAACGAGGCCCTTCCTTCAGCCATGCCTGTCCCCTCTGTCCTCCCCACTCAGCCATTGCATCAAATGTCTGAGGATCCTGAAGTCATCTTGCCCAGCCTCCTCATTTGGTGGCCAAAACAGTTATGACCAGTGACGGAGGGTGACTTGCCCTGGGCCCAGAGTGACCAGGGTAAGCTGAGCCAGAACTAAGACTAGAATTCTGCCCCAGCTCCAGCACCGTTTCCTGGGTATCGGCCCATCTTCTAGAACACTCACTGGCCTCTAATGTGGACCACTGAATCTGCCAGTGCAACCCTGAGGTCCAGGAGCAGAGAGAGCCATCAGGCATGGGACAGTGTGCCACAGCTTTGCTCGAGAAGCCAGGAGAAAGCCAAAGAGAGGGCAGGCTCCAAGAAACATCCCCAAGTCTAGAAAAATAAGTCACTAGGAGAAGGGGCCTTCAGCTGGTCTGTATACCAGCTAATTAAGCCCCTCACAAGCCCTCCAAATTTCTAGTATTGGCAACACCTCCACTTTCTCCCCAGGCTAAGGGCATGGCCTATGAGAGTACCCAGGGACGTTCAGGCTAAAAGGCCTGAAGCCATCCTCATCAGGGCTTTCAGGGGCCCTGGGGAGGGCATGGCCCAGCTCCCATGAGCCTGCAGTTGGGTACCAACTCTGTTTGTAAAGGGTGGTGATGATGGGTGCCCAGAGAGGCTGCAGGAATGCACCAGAAAGCTGGGGCCCAGAGGCAAAGGAAGAACAGGCAGGGGGCCTGGATAGCAGGAAAAATACTGGATCAGAGTGAGCTTCACAAAGTGCTGAGAAGGCAATGAACCCAAATTCTGCTGGGCACAGCACCTGGGGAGTCTAGACTCACTGAGCACTGAGGGAAAAGGGCACAGAAGCCGACTAAAGAAATGCAGTCTGGCAGACTGCCCTCACAGTAGAGGATCTGAGGAAGATGAATTCTGACACTCAGGACACTGTAGGGAAGAGGCATACTCTAGAATGCGTCCTAGAGAGAGCTCTTGCCACCCCAGGGTGGACAGAGAAGGCATCTATGAGGGCCTTGTCTGGCTAGCATAAAGTCATCTCAAAACCCAACTCACCCCAAACACAATTCCCATTTAAGAACTGTCATGTGCCCTGGCTGGTGTGGCTCAGTGGATTGAGTGTGGCCTGAGAACTGAAAGGTTGCTGGTTCAATTCCCTGTCAGGGCACATGCCTGGGTTGCAGGCCAGGTGCCCATTTGGGGGCATGCGAGAAGCAACTGATCAATATGTCTCTTGCACATCCATGTTTCTCTCCCTCTCTTTCTCCCTCCCTTCCCCTCTCTCTCTAAAAATAAACAAATAAAATCTTTAAAAAATAGAAAAAGAACTGTCATGCGGTGAAAGCCACAGGAAGGGGGATAATTTCAAAGGGAGATAACTTGAGGACAAATGTACGGAGGAGGCTGGGTCTGTGTGGATCCTAGCCAACCACTAACATTCAAGATCTTCCCTCCATTTGTGGAGACATGTCTATACCTTGAGCTATGTTTGCAGGAATGGGGAGGGGAGCCTAGCCAGCTGCCAGGCACCCCACTCTCTGTGGGCCCCAGCCACCTCACCCGAACAGCAGCCCGATTAAGGTTCAGAAAGGGCCGTGAATATTTATCGATTTCACTTTCTGCCCTCTAAGGGAGCAATGGTAGGTCAGCTGCAGCGGTGTTGGGGAACTGGAAGCCACACGGCTTCTGGGATGCAGCCCTGGAGAATTTCAAGTGTCTCTTGTTTTGAAGAGGGAGAATCTTGAGTTCCATTCAGAGGGGCAGCCCTGGCTTTTGATGGAGCCCTTCGCAGGAAGAGACCTGCAGAGCAAAAGTGAGCAGGCAGCTGCTGAGGTGGGATAAAAATCGTGGTGGGTCAATTTCAACCACTTTCATTTGACTCTCTGCTCCCTATGAAACCTGGTATTACTGTGGTTTCCCAAGCTGTTTTTCCTTTCAGGGATAGATTGCTCTGGCTAACCTAAGTCAGCCAACATCTTGATTGCAATCCTCATGAGAGATCCTGAGCAAAAACCACCCAGCTAAGCCATTCCCAAATTTCTGAATTACAGATACAGTGAGATAATAAATGTATGGGTTTTTTTAAGCCAATAGATAGTGGGATAATTTGTTTTGAAGCAGGAGATAACTAATATAAACCCACACTACCTACATAGTTGGGTGACATCAATCTGATCTCAATTCTGAGGCAGTTTTTCAATTTTAAAATTTGTAAAGAAAAAACCATTTTAAGAAGACTTCCTGTTAAGGATTTTCTTAGTAATAAAGGGTTTATGTTTAACCCATGGACATGGACAACATTGTGGTGGTGGCCAGAGGGAAGAGGGAACGGGGACTGGGACAAGGGGGACAAAGTGGGGGAAATGGGGGCATCTGCAATGGGGCCAACAATAAAAAAATTTTAAATAATAACAAAATAATAAAGAATTTTGATACATTCAAACCATATTGCATGTTACCACTACAACTGCAAAATCTGAAATTGTTCCATATTAACCCAAGGACAGCCCAGCACATTCATGAAAATGCTTCACCTGCAGGACAAACGGTTTTCTCTCTTTTTTTGTTTAAAGAACAGTGCTTTTTTAAAAAAGATTTTATTTATTTATTTTTTGAGAGGGGGTAAAGGAGCAAGACAAACATTGATGTGCAAGAGATACATTGATCAGTTGCCTCTCACGTGCCCCCAACTGGGGGCCTGGCTCACAACCCAGGCATGCACTCTGACTGGGAATCAAACTGGTGACCTTTTGGTTTGCAAGCCAGCACTCATCCACTGAGCCACACCAGCCAGGGCCAAACGATTTTATTTTATATATTTTGTCTACAATACTATAATATATAAAAATTCACTTTACTCTGCCTTTCACAATTTTCCTTTAGATTTTTTTTTTTTTTTTTTTTTTACTAAAACACAGCCACTAATAGCCACTTTATTATAAGTCAATGAATATATGGTGCTCACATTTTATTGAAGTTAAGATTTTGCAACAAATGTATTTGATAGTGGAATATTTGAAAAGATACAGAGGAATTCATTTTTCATTAAATAGCACATTAAAAACTGGCTGAACTGGATTACCTTGCTGCTAATCTACCTAAACACACGCTGGAGTTAGTGTAATGGAATGAATGGATTATAGGAAGACAGTTCATCTGTGGGGGGAAACGGGAATTGCTTATGTCACAAAGTACAACCTTATCACCCCCACCCCCTAGTATAGTGTATTCCTTTAAGTTGCTGTATGCAGTAACAAGAAAAGATTTTCTATGGTGTGTGTCTGAAGCCCAGTAATCTTCTCTTTTAAAAAACCAGAAATAATTGGCATCAAAACAATCTACCACATAAGCAATAATTTCTTATAAAACTAATGTGTCTAAGAAATGAAATTGTGTGTGTGTGTTACACACATTGAAGTATGGAGCATATGTACCCTCGCCAGTGCTTACATACTATTTGCATCCATGCATTTAGAAACAGGCATCTCCTCGCACAAGTAGTCAACTTTTATGTACATTCTAACATGAAGAGCTTCCTGATATATTGCTCACCCTCCCCCAAAAAACCCCAACTAGTTGCACTTGTAAATGATCTATGAGTAATATTTTAAGGGCAGCTGGAAGCAAACCTGGTTTAATACTACCTTCGCTATCACCCAGGAGTAGCCGAAAGGTTTCACTGATTGTGTTTTGGGTTTTGATAAAGACGCTTCTTTTTCTTCAGAATGTACCTGTCTGAGTGCATGATTCTCTGTTTGAAACATTGTGTGCTGGTTCTCAGTGTTGACTATAAGCCTGGCTTCTGAACACCTGTGAATAAGCCTGACCATCTTTTCAGAATTTTGACAAGAGTGGATACAGTTTTCCTTGAGAAAGCAATCCATCTCTCTTGAGATCGATTAAATGATAATATGTACATTTTCAGTTTTCTAACTTCTTTCCCAATCTTGATGGTTAAATTCTTCATATCCTGCAGTCAGTAATTCAGAATTTCTTTTCCTGGTTACCTGCACGGAGCTCCCTCTCCCTGGATGACCTCCCATTCTTCTCCGGGGGCACAGAGGCCCAGTTCCTCCCGGTGGTCCCGGTGCCCCTGGCTCTGGTACGCTGGTCTACAGCGACACTCCGCTTCCTCAGTCCACTCATTCTTTACGCACTGGGCAAACTTGCCACAGGCCAGGAATTTGCAAGGATCTGCTTGATCAGCTGGTTCAATGTTGAGAGAGTAGCTGTCTACTTCCAGATCAAGTTGCTGGGCTGCAGCAGAACAAAAATCCTCCAAGGCCCTGTGCACAGCCTTGGTGAGGTTGTACGGCACCAACTCAGCGAATCTCATTTTGCTATTCACAATCACCTAGATTTTAATTTTTAATCACACATATAAAGTCATATAATTTTAATTCCAAATTGTCAGTTTAATACATTTTATAAATTACTCAGCATCCTTATTACTTTTATAATAGACTTTTTTCCATAGTCAAATGTTACTTTATAATGATGAACGTCTGTTAGGTGCGTATAGATAGCTTTAAGTCACACAATGAAGTCAATAATTTCTTCATTATGTTTTCTATTTGTGGTGTTTTTTTCACTGTCAAATAAATTTTCCCAGTGGAATGAGTTTAACATGGAAAACACAAGGGAGGAAGCATGGGATTTCTGGTCAAGATGGCAGCATAGGCAAACATGGCTCACCTCTTTGCACAAACACATCAAAATTACAACTAAAATATAGAAAAACCATCACTCAGAACTGTCAGAAATCAAGCTAAATGGAAGTCTGACAACTACAGAATTAAAGAAACTACATCCATCCAGACTGGTAGGAGGGATGCAGGCTCAGAACAGGCTGGTCCCACACCCACATGTGGTGGATACAGTTCTGGAGGGATAACTCGGGAGAAATGAGTCCTGCCCCACGCCAGACCCCAAAGCCCAGGGTTACAGTGCCAGGAAGATAAGTCCCCACAACTTCTGGCTGCAAAAACCAGTGGAGATTGAGTCAGTGGAAGAAGGTGGAAGAAAATTCTGGAGCCCCAGGCAGTTCCTCTTAAAAAACTACACACGGACTCACCTACTCAGACTCACACACTCTGAGCTCCAGCACCAGGGTAGCAGCTTGAAAGGCACCAGCGGCATAAAGGGAGGAACTGAAGTGTCTGGCATCAAAGCAAGCAGAGGCTATTGTCCCTTTGCTAAACCCTTCCCCAACAGAGCCAGTAAACTAGTGCCATATTTGAGACTCCATCAACCTGGCTAACACTGTTTGACCCGCCTCAGAGATCCCCACAGACTCTTCCCCACCCAGCTAAGGCCTATCTAAGCTGCTTTTCCATATGAACAGCTAGTCTTGGCTCATACCACACAACTTCCTAAGTCGTCTCAAACAAGCAACAGCTGGCTTCAGTGAGCCCCAGGCCTGGAACTAGCAGCAGACAGCTTACGTTCACAGCTTGGTTTTGCCTGGGAATTTCCAAGCCCAGCACAAGTAGCAGCCTTCTCAGATTGCTTTAGAGCTCAGGCAGGGTGCCCTGGGCAAAACACAGATGGCGACTGACCTTGATCTGCACCACCCAGGAACCCCCAGGGCCAGCGCACCCAGTGGACAGCTACAGACCATGTCAGATCACCACCACCCTGCCCGTGCACAGCTGATCCTGCATGGAGGGTGGAGGTTGGTGGTCAGTGGTCACAGCCAATCCTTGCAGCTGACTGGCCTGGGTAACTCCCTCCCATCAATCTGCCAACAAAAACCAAGGTTCTACTGCAAGAGGAAGGTGTACTCAGCCCACATGAAGGGCTCACCTCGAGTACCCAGCTTGGGTGATTGGGGAGGCTATGCTTCTGGACCCTACAGGACACCTACTACGTTAGACCACACCACCATGACATGGAGTCAAAGCAGCTCTACCTAATACATAGAAACAAACACAGGGAAGCTGCCAAAACAAGGAGACAAAGAAACATGGCCCAAATGAAAGAACAGATCAAAACTCCAGAAAAATAGCTAAATGAAATGGAGATAAGCAATCTATCAGATGCAGAGTTCAAAACACTGGTTATAAGGATGCTCAAGGAACTTAGTGAGGACCTCAACAGCATAAAAACAACCTAGTCAGAAATGAAGGATACACTAATTGAAATAAAGAACAATTTACAGGGAAACAACAGTAGAGTGGATAAAGCCGAGAATCAAATCAATGATTTGGAACATAAGGAAGCAAAAAACAACCAATCAAACAACAAAAAGAAAAAAGAATCCAAAAGAAATGAGGACAGTATAAGCAGCCTCTGGGGCAACTTCAAGAGGTTCAACATTTGCATCATAGGGGGTCCATAAGGAGAAGAGAAAGAACAAGAAATTGAAAATCTACTTGAAAAATTAGTGAAAGGAAACTTCCCTAATTGGGTGAAGGACATAGAAATGCAAGCCCAGAAAGCACAGGGAGTCCCAAACAAGATGGATACATAGAGGCCCACTCCAAGACACATCATAATTAAAATTCCAAAGGTTAAAGATAAAGAGAGAATCTCAAAAGAAGCAAAAGAAGTTAGTTATCTACAGGGGAGTTCCCATAAGACTGTCAGCTGATTTCTCACAAGCAGCTTGGCAGGCTAGAAGAGACTGGTAAGAAATATTCAAAGCCATGAAAATCAGGGACCTACAGCCAAGATTGTTCTACACAGCATAGATATCATTTAGAGTCAGAGGGCAAATAAAGAGCTTTCCAGACAAGAAAAAACTAAAGGAGGTCATCATCACCAAACCACTATTATATGAAATGTTAAAGGGACTTATTTAAGAAAAAAATCAAAACTATGAACAATAAGATGGCAACAAATACAAACCTATCAACAATTGAATCTAAAAACCAGACTAAGCAAACAAGATGAACAGAGGCAGAATCCTGGTTACAGAGAATGTTTTGATGGTTGCCAAATGGGAGGGGGGTGGAGGTGAATGGGTGAAGAGGTGAGGGGATTAAGAAATACAAATAAGCAGTTACAGAATAGCCACAGGGATGTAAAGTACAATACAGGAAATAGAGTAGCCAAAGAACTTACATGCATGACCCATGGGCATGAACAATGGTGTGGGGATTGCCTTAAGGAGTGGGGGGTGCTGTGTCGAGGGAGGCAAAAGGGGAGAAATCAGGACAACTGTAAGAGCATAATCAATAAAACATAATTTTAAAAAAGAGAGGAAACATGGAACTATGAGCAAAGCATGAGTTTTGGAGTTAGACCTCGTTTGAATCCAACGATCAAACCAGGTTCGAAATGATGATCTTAATCACATCTTCAGTTTCCTCATTTGTACAAGGGAAAGAATAACAGTAATACAGTTCTAATAGGGCTATTGTAAAACGGAGAGCTAGTATATATGAAGCTCCTGTCAAATAGAAGGCACTCCCACTGAAATGATGGAAGAAGAAAGGAAAGGAAGAAGGAGAGAAAAAGAAACAACTCAGAAATATTAGGAAGCATATGAAGGGTACTTCTATTTCTGGAATGACAGACCCACTGAGGAAATCTATAAAAACTAGACAAAATATTTAAAAGAAGCTTCTTGGAGATGCAACAAGATAGAGAAGAAGTACAAAGCAAGATTTTGGGGAGTGGTGGTCTATGGAGTTAAGTTCAGAGAGGTAACTGAAGGCTGAGGCTGATCTCTCTGTGTCTTGGGACTCAAGGAATGGGAAGGAGTTGGAGATTAGGGCTGCCCAGAGCCGGGTCCTTCTGAGCGCCAGCCTTTTGAATTGGAACTCTAAAGTGTTTCTCCTTAGAAATAGAGTTAACCATGACGACACACAGTTTCCCAAGGGACTGCAACTTTCAAACAATCTCAACTTCAAACATTCAATCCCTAACATTCAATTAAGATCATTCCAGATTGCTAGTGACCTCAAGCACCTGACAGAAGAGAATAAAGATCTTTTTGAAGGAAGTTATCATCCCAGGTCTGCATTAAGAAGAAAAATAACAACTCTGTATCTACCATTTATAATAGACACAGTACATCTAAAATGCAAAGAAACAGAAAGACTGAAAAAAATAGAATGGAAAAAGATCTGCCCAACAATTACAAACCAAAAGAGGGCTGGGTGGCTCTGTTAATGTCAGTAAAAGTCGAATTTATCTCCCCGAGAAGTAAAAAAAAAATTTCATAACTATAAAAGAAGACTTCATAATAATAAAAGAAGACTTCATTATAATAAAAGCCTCAATTCACCAGAAAGATAATAATTCTAAATTTGTGTGCTTTTAATATTTCTCCAAAATATATAAAGGAAAAACTGATGGAACTACAATGGAAAATAGACAAGTTTACGATTATAGTAAGAATTTTAACATGCTTCCCTCAGTAACTATAGAACAAATGGGGAAAAATCAGCAAAGAAATAGAATATCTGAACAACATAATTAGCAAACTTGATCTAAACCTGACATCTACAAAGAACCCTATACCCAACCACCACAGAGCCCTTCAAGTACACACAGAATATGACTATGAAATTTAAAAATATTTTGAACTGAATGATAAAAAGAAAATAGCTACATATCATCAAACATGAGGCTTCTGGATAAATGACTTGTATCTAGAATATATAAAGAATTCTTAAAATTCAACAATAAGAAGACAAATAGTCCAATTTAAAAATGGGCAAAGGATCTAAATAAACTTTTCTCCAAAAAACATATATAAATAAGCAATAAGCATGTGAAAACTGTTCAATATCACTGATCATCGAGGAATGCAAATCAAAACCACAAGAAGATGCCACTTCACACCCACAGGATGACTAGAATCAAAAGCTAGCCAATGTTGGTGAAATTGTGGAGAAATCAAAACCCCCATACACTGCTGATGGGAGTGTAAAATGGTGTATCCATTTTGAAAAAGAGTTTGGCAGTTCCCCAAACAGTTAAACCTAGAGTTACTATTTGACCTAGAAATCCTATTCCTGGGTAAATACCCAAAAGAACTGAAAACATTTGTCCACACAAAATCTTGGATATGAATGTTCATAGCAGAGCATTAGTCTTAACAGCCAAAAGATAGAAACAGTCCAAATGTGTATCACCTAATGAATGAATAAACAAAATGTGGTTTATCCATAAAATGGAATATTATTCAGACATAAAAAATGAATAAAGTGCTGACAATGCTACAATATGAGTGAACCTTAACAACATTATGCGGAATGAAAGAAGCCAGTCACCAAAAAAACCCACATGTGATTCCATTTGTATGAAATGTCTAGAATAGGCACATTTATAGAACAGAAAGTAGATTAGAGATGGGCTAGGACTGGCTGAGCAGGGGGCGGGGGGACTGGACACTAGGGGCAATAAGCTAAATGGTACAATGTTTCCTTTTAAAGGGATAAAAGTGTTCTAAACTTGACTGTGGTCATAGGTACACAACTCTGTGAATATACCAAAACTATTTAATTGTATACTTTAAATGAGTTAATTGTATGTATGTATATCTCAATAAAGTTATTGCAATTTTAGCACTTATGTGACTTACAATGACTTCTTCAAATTACATTATTTCTCATAAATAAAAATCCCTCTAGAGTAGATGAGCTCTAACCCCAGTTTCCATACTTCCCTCCACCACCACCGAAGTCAGGTCACCTCCTTAGAAGGCAGTGTATGGCCACTTAATGTTACTTGAACATGCTCCTTATTGGGGGACAAGAGTTTGTACCCATGTGTGTACACACACACAAAACATAAAGCACAACTTATACCCTACAGTACTCTCCCTGAAAAGAATTCTGGTCGAAATGATTTGTCTCTATAGTTCCCGAGATGCTGGAAATTAAGCTTCCTTTTAAATGCTGGGGCTCAGGAAACTGACAACTAGGCAGTACTTTCGTTTGGCTCTTCCAGGGCATAGCTCATTGCTGATGGCCAGGAGCTACCTGTTATGCTAGATAAAAACCAATGAAGTGAGGAAAACTTAGCAATGAGCTTCCTGTTAAGGGAGTCTATGTTGGTGACCAAAACTCACTCCAAATAGCCTCCAAACCTGCCTGATTGCCAAAATGCTTTTTTTTTTTAAAGATTTTATTTATTTACCGTTAGAGAGAGGGGAACAGAGGGAGAAAGAGGGAGAGAAACATTAATGTGCAAGAGATACATCAATTGGTTGCCTCTCGGACACCCCCAAGTGGGGCCCTGGCCCTCAACCCAGCCTTGTGCCCTGACCGGAGTTGAACCAGCGATCTTTTTGTTTCGCAGGCTAGTGCTCAATCCACTAGCAACACCAGCCAGCAGTGTTTCTTAAAATTAGAGATTCTTAGGCTTTCTCCCAGATCTAGTAAACTGGGATTTCTGGGAGAAGATCCTAGGGGAGGGTGTGTGTTTTTAACAGGCTCCCCAGGTGCTCCTGATAATTGGCCAGGTTAGTAGCCACTATAAGAATCTTCATTCATGAGCAGACCAGCAAAGATCATTCGATGTATAAACAAAGTCAAGCAGCCTGGAAAAGGGGTGGTTTTTGTCAAGGAAACAGAGTTAATTCAGGAAACAGGACAGAACTTTTCCAGTGTCAATCAGCGTCCTCAGAGAGATTTGAGAGGACATCGCATGCGTAAGAACAGGAAGCCCCCCTTCCCCACCAAGTCCCTGCCTGCCCGCTGCACACAGGTTCAAGCAGCAACCTTCACTGAGACTCATCTGACCCGGCCTCTGGGGCCACGGCTGTGTAGGCTGTCCCTCCCTGCTGGGCTAGACCCTCTCCAAGTGCCTAGAACTGGCTGGCAGATTGATTCAATAGAAGCATGTGGACTGATGCAGGTAGATAGTCATATCATACCGGCCAGGAAAAGAAATGAGTTGCAAAACAGTATTTACAATATGATCTCAATTTTGTTAAAATTAGACACAACACTCCCCATACATACACAGAAATAAGTCTGGGAAGATATAACCCAAAATATTAACATGGTCTTTCCTGGGGAGTCAGATTACAGGTGATTCTTTTCACTAAGTTTTCAATAATGAATATATCGTACCATGATAATACAGAAGAAAAAACAATGAAACGTGTTTTATTCAGGACACAGCTAAGGTAACAGCCTTGCAGCTCCCTGACACTCTTTCCCGACCGCTCCAGCCCCACCAACTCTGATCATCCTGCACACCTCCCTGGTCTGGTATAGTCCCACCTCCCAGGGGGCTTAAGAGCAACTGCCTCCAAGTGTTGGGAGGACTAAATGAAATAACGCAGGTAAAGCATTTGGCACAAGGCATGATACATGGTCAGTGCTCAATAAATGGTGGCTAATACGATACTCTCGTTACTCTCTTCCAACTGCACCAGTGAAGTCCAGGATGCCAGACCACAGGCCATTTGTAGAGGCTAAGGCATGCTTTTCCATCACCCCTCTTCCCCTAGAAAAAAAGGCAGGTTGTAAAGAGCAGGTGTACTGACAGAGGCAGGCTGAGCGTAGGAGAGCCGGAGCCCAGGAAGGACCTGACTCAGAGCACTTCGGGTGCTCTGTCTTTGAATTCTGAGCAAAGTCCAGTCATGCGGCAGTAACTGCCCCAACCTTCCTAAAGAAAATAGTATTACACTGGGCAGGTTGACTCAGAAAGCCTGAACTCGGGTACCAACTCTGTCCTGGCTCATGAGGAGACCCTCTTCCTTCTGGATCTCAAACCTCCACAGAGGAAATACAACCCCCTTTCCACAGGTAGTTGCAGAACCAGTGAGGAAACCAAAGGAAAGCTATGAAAGGCTGTATTCTAGGACAGGACTGTTATCTTTACTATAGCTACTTGGAAGGCTAGGTCTGCCCAGACAGCGGGCGGCTGCTGCCCAGCTGCTACTGCGGGGGCTGGGGACTCTTGCCCATTTCTTCCTGGCCCAAGCCCCCAGGGCAGCACTGCAAACCTCTGAACCTCCAGAGAGCCTGGTCACTCCTGGAGGAGAGAATTCTTCTCCCCGCTGCTGGAGGTCAGCTCTCCACCAGAGCAGTCACACTGTGGCTTCTCAGGTAAGCCCACAAAGAGCCCGGGCCACCTGGGCTGACCCTGTGGCTGCCCTGTCCCTGAGCCAAAGGAAAGGGGACCTAGGAAATGTAGTAACAAGGCCTTGATTAAACCCTGAGCTGCTTGCTAATGGGAAACTCATCTGAGAGATTAACTGGGGCGTGAATATTCCAGCCAAGTGAGGCAGAACCAAATGCATTTGGCACCAGGGGCCAGGCAGCAGGTGGTGCCCAGCAGCATGCTCGGCGTGAGCCCAAGCTGGAGCCCATCCTGGGCAACCACAGGAGGAAGGGGCCAGAAAAGGTGTCCCAAACGTTAGCATCGGCCGCTCCCAGCCTCACCTAGCACCATGAGGGCACCCCATCTGGGCCCTGAGAGCAGGGTGCAGCAGCCCTGGCAGCCAGCCGCAGCGGGCACTTACCAAAGGAGGTGAGATAGAAGGACAAGCCCGGGTGGACACGCCGGCTCGCGAGGGAGACGCGGTGCTGGGAGTGCTCCATGGCCGCCCCGCTCCGACCCCGTTGGAGAGCCTGTAACCCGAGGCGTCTGTGTTGCTCCACGGTAACCGAGGCAGCAGGTTGTGGCTCAGAGGCGGGAGCCGGAGGCCGGCTTAAACGCTCGTTTGAACGGGCGGGCGCGCCAGGCCCTGATTGGCCCGTGAGGGTTTGAATGGGGAGGTTTCCACCTGACTGAGCAGACGCCCGTCCCGAGGCAGCAAAGCGCTGGCGCCCCAACTGCGATGGCAGCCACCGAGGCCTGGGTGGCAGTCCTCCCCAGAAGCCCGCAGGACGCGCAGCCACGCCAGGGCTCCTGGCTCTAGGACCGCTCCAGGCTGGAAGAGCCATCCCCAGGAGAGGCGTGGCCCTCGGGCTGCCCACTCGGCCACACTTGGCCTGCTCGTCCAGTTCCCCCAGGCCAGCAATTAACTGGGTTTATAACATGCTTTGAAGCTCAGACCTGTAATCACCGGACCTGAGCAAGGGCAAAGGAGCACCCTCCCGGCCCCGGAGGCTTTGAAAAAGTGTTCTCCACACTTGGCTGGGCCCACCCACCAGACTGCAAACCCGTCCCAAACCCTGCCCTCTCCATCTCCCTCTTGAGCCTCCTCCCTCTTGGATGATAACAGCCTGGCACAGGTCAGACTGGAGCAGCTTGCTCCAGCCAGCCTTATGGTCCCCCATAAGCAGCCTGGTGCCAGGGGACAGGAAGACAGGCTCCCAGCATCTGAGAGGACAGAAATGCACAGTACCCAGAGGATAAATGCTTTCAATCTCCAGAGCCTGGTACAAGGAGGCAGAGCTGGAAGGAAGGCCAGCTCCTGCACCACTTTGTCAGCAAACATTCACGGAACGCCTCCTGGGAGCAGTTTCACACCAAGACACCTACTCTGCAAATCTCTGACTATTGCTACTGTGGGAGGGAAAGCTGCTGGTCTTAACATAAGTCTAAAAACGGGAAGTGTCAGAAGTCTCCAAATGGTATTTGTGGCTCAGTGGTCCACTCAAGCCAGGGATGGGGTGCATGAGAGAAAGTGGGGAGAAGAGTTATGCATATTGAGTACCAGGTGCCAGGGGCTGAGATGGGCAATTTACACACCTCATCTCATTTTATCTTCACAGGAAACCTTGACAGCATTAGCCCCAGTTTACCAGGAATAAATCTGAACCTCAGGCAGAGAGAGTGGGCGACTTGTCCAAGGTTGGCAGAGCTGACATTTGAACCCAGGCCTGTCTGCCGCCAAGACCACCTCCTTCTGTTCTTCCTTGGCATCCATACCTGCCCCATGGCCAACAGCAAGTGGGGGCAGCAGACCTGCTTTCTTGAGGCAGATAAGGATACTAGATGTCACAGGGTTGGCTGGCCACCCACAGGGAGCAGAACCTGGAGAAGGAGCCATGAAGCCAGCAAACTAGTAGTCAAGTGCAAATGAATCACCTACAGGCCAGTGAATTGTTTTAATCCTGGCACTTCATGAGGACTCACCCTGCCCTGATCTTCCCCAAGCCCTACACCATGAGCACTGCCCTTAGCCGGGGCAAGCCAACTCCTTTGGCCCCAACCCAGTGGCAGATGGACTCCCTGCACCCTAGACTTGCATGTGCCTGACCCGCCTCCTAGCTGGGAAAATATGAGTCCAAGCATCCTTTCTGCACAGGGAGGTATCCTGGCTCTGCCACTCCATCCAGCCAGGGAAAATGGACATCCTTGGGCTCAGGCCACAGGATGCAGACAGGACACTGAGGCTGGAGGTGCTGTAGACCTGCAGGAGCACTCTGGGAGCGTAGTTGGGCACGGCCTGTGCATGCCCCCCAGGAGGGAGTGTCCTCTCCCAGTAGGAACTAGGAGGCCCACAGGGAAGGGAAGACTGGTGTGCCCCAGGTGACAGTGGCTCCTCACAGCTCTGCCAGGGCCCACTGTAGCGCCCACACCAGGGAAGACCGCCTTGGACTCAGGACGCTGTGGACGACTTGCAGATGTCCCCTCAGGAGGGTGGGACCAAGCAGGAGAGCTGGGCAGGGCTGCACCATCTGGACATGGCCTAGGGGAGAAAAGACTGAGGACTACACTGGGCACCTCATCCCCACTCAGCACAAAATTCCCACTGCCTTGCAAGTTCCCTCCCAACTCATTCTGCTTCTTCAGCAACTAACCTATTTTTAGTGGGAAGACCCCAATGGCACTCTGGTCCTGATCTGACCTCTGCGGTGGCCCCACCTTCACCAGCTTTACCACCAACAATAAAGACCCTTACTTAGTTGAGCTCCAAAAGCTTCCTTCTCTTAAAGGGGCAGGTCACTCTTTTCTCAGGACAAGTCAGTGGAAGCCTGGGTAGTGCCATTGCAGGACAGGCTAGTCCTGTTGACTCATACTGCTGTCCACAGAGGGCATCCAGAAAGGGCCACTGTTATGGCCCTGCTTCCCCCAAGAAGGCAGAGGAGCTTGAGGACCAAGCCTGGCTTTCTGACATTCCGTGAGCACACTAGCACCCCCTGACCATGAGCCTCAGTATCTCCCTTACACCTCGCACACCCCACACACATACATAAGCATGACACACACACAACACATACACACCCTGCACACACATACACCCTGCACACACACACCCCCTATCACTTTCCATATATAAACACAAATACACCATATACATAAACACAGCTTATACATACACACATACATACAAATAAACACACACCACACACTATACATGTATCTTTGGACATGCACAAGTATATAGACACATACCACACAAACACAGAAAAACACACTTAAATACACTACATACATCCACCACATTCACATACAAAGATTGATTATAGGTATTTCTAAGACTGTGTATCTAGAAGGATAATGACTAATTGGGTTTGGAGGGAGGGGAAAAATAGGTTTATTTGGGTGCATTTTCACCTTAGCTATTAAAGAATCTTAGTGCCATTAAGATATCATCTGGCCCAACAACCAAACAAATTTTGAAAATTAATGATAGCCCTGGCTGGTATGGCTCAGTTGGTTGGAGTGTCATCCTATAGACCAAAAAAGGTCATAAAGTGGGCACATATGAAAAGGCAGCCAGTCAATGACTCTCACATTGATGTTTCCCTCTTCTCTTTCTCTTCCCCCCCCTTTTCTCTCTCTCTAAAAGCAATAAAAATAATAATAATAATAATAAAAGGGACTAGGACTACCAGATGTTCAATAGTATTATAATAATATAGTGCAAGAAAGAAGACAAACAGATCAATGGGACAGAACAGAAAGTTCAAGAAGGAAAATGATTTTAGCTAAAGATTTATTTCAAAAAGAAGAGGAAGAGGGACAAACTAATTCATATGAAAATCTTAAAAGGAAATAATAAAGTTAAAAGTTGAATATGTGTGTGTGAGAGAGAGAGAGAAAACAGACTTCAACAATGAAACCAAAGCTTGGTTCTTAAAAACATGCCCTAGCTGGCGTAGCTCAGTGGACTGAGTGCCGGCCTGCAAACCAGAGTTGCTGGGTCAATTCCTCGTCAGGGCACATGCCTGGATTGCAGGCCAGGTCTCCAGCGGGGGTGTGTGTGAGGCAACCACACGTTGATGTTTTTCTCTCCTTGTCTTTCTCCCTCCTTTCCCTTCTCTCCAAAAAATAAATAAATAAAATCTTTAAACACACACACACACACACACACACACTAAAATAGAGCTCTGGCAAAACAAAGAAAGCTACAAATAAACAAGTTTAGGAAAGAGAAAGACACCCAAGATACCAACGTAATTCTTTAAATTATAAGATAAAACTATTCATAAATTTCATATATTTGAAAATCTGGAGTGGGGGGAATGGAGGATTTTCTAGAAAGTATTAATTATTAAAACTGATACAGGAGTTTGAAATTTTTAACAGCTCACTAACCATAGATAAAATACAAAAGGAAATCAAAACCCTACCTGACAAAATTATAGAAAACCCAGGTAGTTTTAGAGGTCAATTCTGTAAGACCTTCAAGAAACAAGTAATGCCAGTATAATTTAAACTGTTTTATAACTAGAAAAAAATTGAAAAATAATTGTCAGTGGTAGGCATATCTAGTCAAAGACAAAAATCAGATAAGGTTAGCAACAGAAAACTATAGAGCAAAGGTCAAAAATAAAAATGAGTAGAAATTAATGAAATACAAAACATGCATAGAGAAGATCTAGTGAAAATGTAATAAAACCAGGCCCATATTCTCCCCATTTTGATACTTTTTTTAAGAAAACCCAGAAATCTCTAGTTTATAATGTAATATCTCCCAATTTTTAAATATTGGCTATTCATTCAAAAAATTAAAAATATAATGAGGGCCAAATAAAATATATCTCTGCCCTATGACAAGTTTGAAATCTCTACTGGAACAAATCAGACTTATCAGTAAAGACACAAAAATTTTAAATGAAATATTAACACATCAAAACCAGCAGTATATTCATGATCAAGTGGTATTTGTTCCAGGAATGCAAAGATGGTTCAATTTTAATGAACATATTAGTACAGGGGTTGCAAACTATGTCTACAGGCCAAATCTGACTCACCACCTATTTTTGTGCAGCAAATGAGCTAAGAATGTATTTCATCTTTTTTTTGTTTGTTTCCTCTGATGAAAAAAAAAGTTTTTTCCATTCAATTATCTTTTTATTTACTTTTTCAAAAACATTTGTCTCGGCCTACCCCCCACCACTTTCCCTTGCCCCCTCCCTCCCTCCCTCCCTCAGCTCTTCCCCTTTGGTTTTGTCCATGAGTCCTTGCTATATGTTCCTTGACTTTCCCCTTCCGTTCCTTTCCCCCCGCCCTTCCCTATTGTCTCTGTTGGTTTCTTTTCCTTTCAGTGTTGCTGGTCTTATTTTCCTTGCATCTTTGTATTGTTGGTTAAGTTCCACTTATAGGTGAGATCATATGGTATTTGTCTTTCGCTCCCTGGCTTATTTCGCTTAGCATAATGCTCTCCAGTTCCATCCATGCTGTTGCGAAGGTTAGTAGTTCTTTTTTTCTTTCTGCTGCATAGTATTACATTGTGTATATGTACCATAATTTTTTGATCCAATCATCTACTGATGGGCATTTAGGTTGCTTCCAACACTTGGCTATTGTAAATTGTGCTGCTATGAACATTGGGATTCATAGGTTCTTTTGTATTGGCGTTTTGGTATTCTTAGGGTATAGTCCCAGCAGGGGAATCACTGGATCAAAAGGCAGTTCCATTTTCAGCTTTTTGAGGAAATTCCACACTGCTTTCCACAGTGGCTGCACCAGTCTGCATTCCCACCAGCAATGTACTAGGGTTCCCTTTTCTCCACAGCCTCTCCAGCACCTGCTATTTGTTGATCTGTTTATCATGGCCATTCTAACCGGTGTGAGGGGGTACCTCATGGTGGTTTTGATCTGCATTTCTCTGATGGCTAGTGATGCTGAGCATCCTTTCAAATATCTCTCGGCCCTCTGTATCTCCTCCTTGGAAAAGCGTCTGCCCAGGTCCTTTGCCCATTTTTTGATTGGATCATTTGTTATTTCATCTTTTTAAATGGTTGAAAAAATCAAAAATATTAAAAGCTTTTCTATGGCCATAAAATTATGATTTTTAAATTAAAAAAATGAATTTAAAATATTTATAAAATATATGGCAAATATGTATATATGTAAGTCTTACAAATCAGTAAGAATATAAATGTACCAACATGAATAATCATTGCACAAGAGAGGAAAATAATTGACTAATGCATAAATTACTAGTAACGGAGAAAAAGAACAAAGGGAAAAATCATCTGGCCCCACTATTTGCCTTCAGGAAATTCAAGCATTTGTATTTATAGATGAGGCTACTAGGGTTCAGAGCTGTTAAATGAATCATGTTGCTAAAGTAGTAAATGAACAGTGGAGAAATAAGACTCCAGCCAAAGAACCACTATAAAATATCATCTTTCACACCAATTCTCTTGCTCAGAGTATCTAAGCCACAAACTAGTAGGACTAAGACTTCCATGGCTACTGATACATTAAAATTCAATTCAACAAATGCTTGCTAAACTAAGCACCCATGTTGTGTTGTACCTTTGACTGAGCACTGGGGATATAGAGGCAAACAAGATGGAGCTTAACAATCCAGTGCGACATTGGATGAGTGTTACAATGGAGGAAACACGGTAGCCTGGGAAAACACAGAGAAACATCTCCATCAGTCTGGGGAGCTGATCAGACCAAGGTGATAAAGGATGTCAGGGAAGACTTCTCAAAGTCTGACCTGAAGGATCATTTAGCCAATCAAAGGAGAAGAAGGAAGGGTTACAGGCAGAAAGTACAAACATGCCAAGATAAGAAAATGAGCAAAGCATTGTACATTTTAGGAAATGAGCAATGGGAAGCAGTGGCAGAGAATTTGGGTGTGAGGGAGGAAGAAATACGCAAGAAGGTAAACATCATGCAGGACTTCATATATGTAAGACTAAAAGGATCTTAGGGTTAACCCTTGGAGCATAGGGCAGTCACCAAAAGATTTTAAGCAAGATCCCAAAGGGTTTTAATTTATGTTTTAGAAAGACCATTCTGGCTAATGTATGACAAAAATAGATTGGGATGGAGGAAGGGTGGCACAGGGGTTGGAATCAGAAAATGCTGTTAGGTGAAGTCTTTTCCAGTAATTCAGGCAAAAGATAATATTGGCTAAATGATTGTAGTGCCAGAAGGAATGAAAAGAGATAGAATCAACGGGACTTGGTAATGCACTGAAATATAAAATACAAGGAGTTCTTGGCTTGAGATATTAAATGTTTAGAAGTATCCTTTCTGGAAATGGTGAACGTGAGAGAAAGGGCTGAACTCAGGGGAGACTTAATGAGTTCAACCATGAGTCTGCTTAGGCAGAATTGCCGATATGCTGTCTAAGTGAAGATGTCAAATAAACTGTTGAATATACTGAACAGAAGTTCAAGGGGAAAAAAATACTTAGGCTAAAAATATAGATTTAGGAATTTCCAGTCAGGCCATGGGCATGAATAAGAGAGCCCAAGGAGAATATTTAATGTTAGAAAAAGGCTCAGGGAAGAGCCAAGAAGAAATCCAACTGAAAAGACCGGCAGAGGAAGAAAGGCTAGCAAGGGAGAAGGAAAGCCAGAGAGTATATTAAGAAGGAGATTATGATGTCAAATACTGTTGAGAGGTCAAATAGCTTAATAACTGAAAAGCATCCATTGGATTTAGCAACAAGGCAATCATTGTTGACCTTCCATCCCAGAATAAAACGCTGGAAGGCAACAGCTCCACATGAATGAAAATATACCAAATTCACTCTAAAAGGAAAAATACCCTGGGCTCAAAGCCAGAGAATATTCTTGGGTCAGTTTTTTTTCTTGTCCTAAATTTAACTAACTGGAATGCTTTGTTAGGTGGTATTTTATTCACCCTTGAGATTCAGGAATTGCCTTTTAAAAGTATGCTTGCAATTCATCTTCTAAGTTAGAACATAGTATCTTTGGGGTAGTGGTTCTCTGCAGAAGCCGATGCTGGTTGCTGTAAATACCACTGGGAAACTTTCATTTGCCTCAGATGCAGAAGCCTTTGGTGACCTAAACACACAAATAGGGTCTAAGGGAACCAACTAAAAAAATTCAAGATGTCAAGCGAGCTGAGAAGTGTTGTTTCAAAGAAGAAGAGACAGCCACAGGAATGTGAAATAGTAAGTTGAGTCCAAAGATAAAATCCAAAGACTTGACAAGGGCCAGAAAAGAAAAGCAGAGTCCCCATCTCTTCTAGAATGGCTCAGTGCACTTTAGCCTCTTTGGGAAACACCCCTTTTTCTGACCTGACAACACGTAACTTGAGTTGGCATAGTCAAAGGCTCCAGAGGCCCTCAAGAAGTTTTCCAAACCTAAAGAATATAGACATTTCTGCTTTCAGCCAAGATGGAGAAACATCTTGGGACTGGATCTGATCCAAAAGGTGGATTTTCCCCCACACCTCATAAAACAAAAGCACTTGACAAAATATACAGAAAGATATTGGACATTAAGCAGCAAAGGTCAGTGATCCCTGAGAAACAGAAAACCAACAAGGTGAGCCGTATGATTATCCCAGCTTATTATTGCCTGCAGGGACTTTCTGAAAAAGAGAAGGAACCCATGCCAGCTCTAAAGCCCTGAGTTGAGGAGCTCAGGAGCCAGGCAGAATTCACAGGACAGAGCATCAGAGAGGAAAGGGCTGCTCAAAGAGAGAGCTTCAGAGACCTGCAGAGAGTCTCCCCTCAAATCTTGAGCTAAGAGCTGATGAGCTCATGGGTGTGAGGAAAGTACGTTGAGGCTGGGGAAAGAATTACCCAAAAACAGAAGAAGGAACAATTTTTGAAGCTTCTATAAGACCAGAGATAGTTCTTATTTTCATCAGCTGAGGAAGTAAGACTTCCTAATTCATAGGGCACTTGGTACTGAGAAGGGTTTAGCCTTAATTGCGGGGAATAATTAGCCCTATATGATGCTCTGACCCCATCCAGAAAAACTTTACAACAAGACCCAAAAGGATCAAAATGTTTCTAAGTAAATTAACTGCATCCCAGAACAAGCTCAATAATATTTTTAGGAATACAAGAATATCCAACACCCAATTAAATAATATCACAATGTGTGGTATCCAATAAAAAGTTACTAGACATGTAAAGAAGCAGGAAAATGTGACCCATAAGGGGAAAAATCAATAGAAACCAATCTAGAAATGACACAGATAGTATTAGCATATAACACATTAAAACAGTCACTACAACTGTATTCTGTATGTTCAAGAAGCACTCTCAGAGCACCTTAAGCAGAGACGTGGAAGACATAAAAAAGGCAAAGGTGAACATCTAGAAATGAAAAATATAATGTACAGGATGGGATTAACAGCAGTTTAGACACTGCAGAAAAGAGTAAAAGATTAGTAAACTTGAAGACAGACATAGCAATAGAAACCATCCAAAATAAAGCACAAAGAGAAAAAGTCCCAAAAAGGAAAAACAAAACAAAACCCAGAGCATCCATGAGCTGTGGGACAACTTCCAGCGGCCTAATAAATATGTAATTGGAATCCCTGAAGGAGGTAGGGGACAGAAAATATATTTGAAAAAAATAATGGCTAAAAATTTCTCAAATTTGGTGAAAACTATAAACCCACAAATCCAAGAAGCTCAATGAACCCCAAGCTGGAAACAAACAAACAAAGAAAGAAACCTGTACCAAAGCACATCATGATTAAAAATTGCTTAAAATCAGTGATAAAAAGAAAATCTTAAAAGTGGCCAGGAAAAAAAAATCACATTACATACAGAGGAACAAAGGTAAGAATGATATTGGACTTCCCATCAGAAGTACGTACCAGAAAACAGCAAAGCTACATCTTTAAAATATTAAAAGGAAAAATATTGCCAACCTAAAATTCTTTGCCCAGCAAAAATATCTTTCAAAAATGACAAAAATAAAGATTTTTCTCAGACTTACAAAAGATGAATGAATTCATCACTGACAAACCTGCACTACAAGAAATGTTTAAGTCTTCCAGGCAGAAGGAAAATGATACCGTGTGAAAGTCTTGCTCTACTCAAAGGAATTAAGAGCACACATAGAAATGGTAACTATGTGGGTACATATAAAAGACTTTTTTAAATTATTATTTAAGTCTCTTTAAAAGAAAGGTATAACCAGGATAAGGAGCCATTGACTAAAAACATCCAGAGCTCCCTGCATCCTGGAATAAATTGTTACATATTGCCTTGTCTAAATTCTGATGAGATAATTGCAAAATGCAAACTCCAGGGAAGCAATTAGCAAGTAAGCATTTGCAGTCATGTGGGAACGCTGATTCTACTTATGGAAAAAAATAATATAGATATGTTTCATATAAAATGCAACAACCACAGCTCAGATCTATGGCTCACCTGGCCTGTACTCAAGCTTGACCATAAGGCTCATGTAGAGCAAGACCAATTTCTGGATCACTATAGTGTGATAATAGAGTGCCCTTCCAGTGGACAGATCATACAGGAACAGAGATCGTGGAATCCATGGATCCCAAAAATCCTCCAGGGAAATTCCATCAGGAAGGTATCTAGGTGGGTTTTACTGGAGCTGTAGTGAGAGAAGTGGCATGTATTCTCTTTCCTTCCAGATCTTATCAATCACTCTTGGACCCCTTTTTCTGTCCCCGCCACTCTACTAAAACTGTTCGAAGGTCACCACTGTCTTCCTAATTATGAAAATTATGTATTCTTCTCAGTCTTCCTCCACCTCGCCTTAGTTTTCTCCTATCTCTCTGATAATTCCTTAATTTTATGGTTCTTTCTGGCTTCTAGACAGAGTATTTTACCCCGTTGTGCCATCTTCTCCTTCCTCCATATTGTCCCCTCTGAGATCCACTCTCACTTCTACTCTTACCTGTTCTGGTGATGACTCTCAGATCTCTCTCCAACCCCAGGGCCCAGGGCCACCTCCGCTTCTGCACACTCACCAAGAATCTTCGTCCTCTCTGCACCCACCTCTGACTGTTCACATAGCCTGTAGCCCTGATTGTCTGCTTCCATATCTTTCTACCCAGTTAGACTGTGGGCAACTCTAGTGCAGTGACTGAGATGAGTCTTCTTGGTAGCTGCCTGCTGCCCAGCCTAGTGTCTGGCACACATTTTAAAATGTCAAATCTAAAAATCATAATAATAAATAAAATAAAATGTCAAATCTTGCTAGGAAATTCTGATCTAAAATAGATCGTGAATAGCCAAAATTACCCTCAAATAAGCCATTAGTCACCCGTAAAATGCACATCGTATTGTAATTCAAAATGGGAACAGCAAATATGCCTTCACTATCTCGCACTCCCTCTGGGCTATACTTTCCCTGAGTGGCAGAGCTGGAACAGCCCCCACCAGTTGCATTATATTCTATCACTCCTTCCCACCTGTGCTTCAATTTTTCATTGAATTTCCATAAGTGAAAAGCATATATAACAATAATTTCATTGTACAGGTTTGATATTCAAGGATTCCAGCTACATCAAAAGTTGACCTGTCTTTAGCCCTGGCTGGTATGCCTCAGTGGACTGCATACCTGCTTGCAAACCAAAGTGTTACTGGTTTGAATCCCAGTCAGGGCACATGCCTGAGTTGCAGGCCAGGTCCCCAATGGGGATGCGTAAGAGGCAACCACACATTTCTGTTTCTCTCCCTCTTTCTCCTTCCGTTCCCCTCTCTCTAAAAAATAAATTAAAAAAATATTTTGTTAAAAAAGTTGATCTTTCTTTATACTGATTCTTCCTTTGACTTCACAATTTCTGATAATGACGGCACCTATCTGAATCAGGGTGAAAATTCTTTGACTCCTCCCTCTCCGTCTCTTTCCAGTTTCCAGGTACTTATTAATTTTTCTTTTGTACAATGTCCCTTTGTCTCCATTCTTATTGCCACCTACACGATCCAGGCCCTGATCGCTTTTCACCTTTGATACCTGATCTCACTGGTCTTGCCAGTCAGTCTCTAATTCAAGTTTCACTGCCATTAGATTAACATTTTCTAAATGTTAGTCCACTCACTCTAGCCTGGCATTCAAGGCCCTGACCAGTCTAGTCATAAGCTGTCTCCAGTCCTATGGCTCACCCATCCCAGACAAGAACACTATGCTCCTTGCCTATCCCGCAACCTTTCCCACCTGCGTCACTTTCCTCCGTCTAAAGGCCACCTCCACAAACATCTCCACAAACATCTGCCAAAACCTAACTCAGCCTCAGGTAACATATAGCTAGCTCCTACTTTGTACCACTCAGCTCATACTGCTACATTATATGTATCCTAAAGAAAGGGGATATATCATGTGTTTTTTATTCATTTGCTCATTCAGCATATATTACTGAGCATTTAAAATGTTCCACGCACTTAGGTGTTAAAGGTGTGCAGTGAAGACAGATGCCACTCACATAACTCATAGTCTGGCAGGAGAAGTGACAGCAAACAAGCTGTGAAACCCATAGAGATGATGAGAGGAGAAATGAAAGAGGGAATACACCCCCTGAGAGTGATCAGAAAAAACATCAGAGGCCTCTAGTCATTGAAGGACGTCATTTTCCTAGCAAAAGGTCGCCACCTAGTGGTCTCAAACAACTTTACTGATTAATCCAGGAAAATTTCTTGCTGTATTCCTGGGAACAGATCTCCACCATCTCCCCAAAAACTTCTTTATTCTCTGTCAAGATAACCAAGGGGTTGATTCTCTAACATATAATAGGTACCCTATTTTTTTTAAGTCAATGCATAAATAGAAGGGCAAGTTAATTTCATACCCTGGTACTTTCTGGCAACTGAAAGTGAAAATTTAGAAATTCTTCCCCAGATTCCTCTGGGCTCCAAAGGGTCTATAATCATTTCTATAAAGTCCAGAGGTATTTCTGTCCTTAATTTAGTGAAAAATTCCTTTAGGTGCATTTGGATAAGCTCAATTCTTTAAAGGTTACTGCTCCCATGGATGAAACCCTGACTCCCTCCCACCTAAGGGGGCTTTCTGTGATCCAAACACCTGTTACCCCAGATGTTAGGACCAATACCAAAACAAAAGAAGGCTGGCAAGGAGAAGGGTGTGGGCATAGAATATCTGAAGATGCTTTCATTGCCTGTGGTTCTACACACAGGTCCAAGTGGGCCAGATGTCATTGGGAAATAAACTCAGAAAACTATGGTGACCCAAAAGAAGTGGCCTACCCCTAGTAAAGATCACAAAAAAAGTAGAAAAGAACCAAAGAAGCCAGACTAGTTTCTGAGGAATATAAGGCTCCTAGGACAACATTCCAACAGGTTGTCTTAAGTTCTCTTGGCTGCTTAAGCACATAAAGAGGAACCCCGTGTGATTCTGGCTGGAGCCTCCTAGCTGTTAGGCCTTAATTGTCCTAATTTCTTTGGCCCAGGGTATGGGGAAATGGCAGTTAGCAAGGTACCTCCTCTCTCAGAACATTGGGAAGCTGAAACAAAGGGTTACGGAGGGCTCCTCCCCTCGGGCCCTTATTTTCTGCAAGGCCTCCTCCTTTCTTTCTGCTTAAGACTGTCAGCTGTGTGCTAAAGAGGAATCAGAGAGGCGCTACAGTGGGTGAGAAGATCAAGGACCCAGGCTCTAAACCTAAGCCCTTCGGTGGCTGGCAGGCTGACCCACGCAGGGCTTGCAGGGATTTCCCAGCAGTGGCCCGGAGTTCTTTCTCTGCGGGACTCTCCCGGCTCTCCCTCCCAAGGCATCAGCCGCCCTTAAATGCTTTGCTGGCAAAGAAAACGGGTCTCTGAGAAGTCAACTAAAGTTTTGTTAGCCCATATTTATGCCTGATGCCTTTATTCTCACTTTGGGTAAATAATTTAATACTGTTTCATAATGATATATAATCTTTTGGTCAAATATATTTGACAACCTTCCCAGGGTTTAAACTTTAAGAGACTCTTTTTGACCTAAAATTGGTGTTGGGTCATTCCAATGGGTCCCTGGAATGCCGCAGGATTTGTTCTTTCTCCTTATGAAGAAGAAATTTTGAACCAATGAGGCCTATTTGATATGCCTAAAGTACATGGAAAGCTTTGTCAAATAAATAACAACTATGTTCTATTTGTATACACATTTTCATTATTAAAATGGATGTTCTAGAGAGTATATTAAAATCTCCAAGAGTCTACAAAGTTCTGATCTACTTTCATTTGTAATTCTAATTGTTATCTTAAAATGTTGTTACAGGAAAACAAATTCCTTTGTCAATAGTATCAAATCTATAATCATGTCATTTTAAGATTGTTGGGTTTTTGCTTTTGTTTTTTGTCATTTAGAGACCATCATTGCTTTACCCTGATGCAATTACAGATATGTTACATCTTCAGAAAGACCCATGGAAAGGACTCTGGCTTATGCTAAATAATTTATTTCTGAGGGTAAATTTTCAGATCACATTTTTGAACTGAATGAAGATTACTAGAACTCTATGGAATAACTGGACTTCTGGAAATACTGGCAAATAATGAGGATGAACAAAAATTGATCATGGGACAGAATGAAGACCATTTTAATTTTTGTAACTTTCTGTTGCAAATCGTGTTAATTTTTAATCTTTTTGTTTTTCAGACATAAGGAAACTTCTTTTTTCCTAAAAGCAATTTGGTAAATTACACTTTCCTGAGAAATATTGAGGCATTAAGATTTTTCTCCTTACCTGATCCCTCTGGAATTTGGAAACTCTTAATGAGTATTATTATTCCTATGGCAATATGTTTATTTGCATAAATCCAATAGGACACACAAAGTCAGTCTCCAATTGTGATTCTATTAACCAAGACTGACTGGAATGTTGTGTCTGAGAGAGACATGCCTAGACTCTGGATGTCAGCAAAGCCTTAAAGAATGAAGACTGGCTTCGAAGCTGATAAAATCCCTGTGGAGAAATGGCCTGGTACCTTGCTTATTCCTAAGTTTCATGGCAGTCTTTCCAGGTAAGGAGCAAAGATTACTTTCCTGGGAGACAGCAAGAAAGAACCTCCAGGCATGTGAGGGAACCTCAAGAATAAGAGGAACCGGGTGGCTTGGCTTTTCTGCCCTGTGGGGTGAATTAAGCTCAATTTGAAAATTCCTTTTAAAATTCCAGCAAAGCACACTTAAGAGAGCCTATATGAACAACTGCTACTCCCACTGTGTTTATGCAAATAATCAGGCTGAACTGAAACTGGACCTACAGCAGTAAATGAATTAGTTTTAATTTGGTTTTTTGATAAAAATGAGGGTGATTTTAGGGGGAGAAATTATGTTTCAACAGACGACAATACACAGTTATGGACATTAAAGTCTAGTTCAGTTAGTTGGCTTCAAAGTTTTATTTTTCACTTGTGCACAGATTGGAGCAAGGATGATAGACCAGGTGCAGAAGGTCACCAAGGCAAAGCCTCGGGTGCCTAGCAACGGGCATAGGAAAAATAGAATAAAAAGAGGCACGTTGGCAGATGGTGAAATGGAAGGGTGACTCAGATGACAAATGAGGGGGCCCAGGGGGCCAGGGGCTCCTCTAGACACCTCCCGACCAATCATTGTTTCCCCACGGGATCCTCGGAAACAACTGACAGTGGGGAACAAGTTGACTGATTTTCACTAGACACGGGAGCCACATACTGTATTCAAACGCCACGTTGACTAAAAAAATAATAAAAAACCCCACAACAGTCTTGGTCACAGGGGTAATGAGCCAATGCAGCAACAAGCCTCCCTCCAGGCTCCGGAACGCCAACTCAGAGATCCGAAGTCATCACACAGCTTCCTCTATTTACCTGAATGTCCCATCCCTCTGCTGGGACAGGACTCGCTCTGCAAATTGCCCACTAAGTAACCTTTTCTCCTGGAAGGCAGCAGCTTCACCTGCAGACCCCACTGGAGCGGAACATGCACTCCAACTCCAGACGCTTTTAACCCGTCCAGGGAGCCCCAGAGGAGAGCTGTCCCTCCCTGAGATCTCCATGCAAGTATAAAACTGTTTGGGCAGATGGCACTCCAGAGTGAGCAATCAACGTTCACCCGAATGGCCTGCGATCCTCTGGGAGAAATCCCAGATGGTGATGAATATTTCTTCAGAGGTCTTCTGTTACCTTGGTGGGGAGTAGCTGCACATCAGCATGTACTTTGGAATCTCTCCAAGACTTCAATCACCATAACCAACAAAACTGCCACATCACTTGCCAATATTCAGAAATCTCTGGACCCTTCCAGCTAAAGTGGTCTTAGACAAGCGAAGTGCCTTGGACTACATACCCGCGGAACAAGGAGTTTGCACTACCGCCAAGTCCTGTCGGTGTACTTACATTGACTCAGCTCCAGTAGGAAACAAGCATCACCAAAATCAGGCAACAGGCTTCAGCAAACATTGGGCCACCCCACCCCTCTCTTTGAGGGAACTGGAGATTGGTTTGTGAATTTATTTTCATGGATACCACAAGGACTCAGATCCATATTGGCAGGAATTTTTAATTTTGGTTTAACCATTCTTTTCTTTATAATGCTTTTCTTTATTGTTTCAAAGCTCTTTATGGCTTGTTTTTCCCATGATGGAAAAATTGTATCTGCTCAACAGGTGCCTCTAATAATATATATCTGCTTTTGTACTGGCTCATGTGGCTCAGTGGATTGAGCACTGGCCTGTGAGCCAAAAGGTCACTGGTTCAATTCCTGGTCAGGGCACATGCCTGGGTTGTGAGTCAGATCCCCAGTTAGGGGCATGTGAGAGGCAACCGACCAATGTTTCTCTTTCTCCCGCCCTTCCCCTCTCTAAAAACAAATAAATAACATATTAAATATATATATACACACCAATGTTTCTCTCTCTCCCGCCCTTCCCCTCTCTCTAAAAATAAATAACATTTTAAATATATATACATATATACACATACACACACATATATAGACATAGATAGATAGATAAATAGATATCTGCTTTTAATTCACAAGGTTTTGCTTTACAACAGGCTCAGGTTTTTCATTCTCCCAGAAGACTCAGAGGACATCAATAGCTCTATAGATATGAAGGAAGAATTGACCATGGGGAACTGTAACCACAATTGAAATAAACATAGTATACTACTCAGGTGGAAATTATAGAATAAGCTGTACTAACAAACGCACAAAAGATTCATGTATTAAAATTTTCCTTATAAGAATTTTGTAGACATCAGCAGTTGCAGCTCCTGCTTAACCAAGGAACAACCCTGACCACAAAAAATTGGGCATCATCGATTCCTATCAGAACCAGCAGAAATGCTGCCTAGGGGTCCTGTTCCCAGATATTAGCAGTAAAACTGCAGATGGAACAATGAAACTGTATGACCACACACACAGGAGATAACATTGAAACCACCCGAGAGCAGAGCTGAGAAACTGCACTTCCCCAGAAATTCCTCAGTTCCCCTCTTTCCACAATTCCCCTATATACACTAGCCAGGACGCCTGACATGCTTGGATGGGCTTTGAGACGAGAGTCCTCCCTCTTTGAGGTTGCTGGCCCCTGAATAAAACCACTTTCCTTTAGATGAGGACGTGCCTCTCAAGTCCTGGCTTTCAAAGCAACAGGCAGCAGACCTGCGTTGTGACGATATTCATCTGTTGAGTTGGCCAGAGAACCAAGCAAAATAGTGGATGTAAAGCATCTTGAAAACTGTAATGTTGAATGTAGATTATATTTCCCTAAATCCTGTTTGTGATTATCTAAATTCGAAGGGTTGGTATAAAAAAGATGAAACAAGTTCATCCTGCTAATGTTTACCTCCCTTTGGAAATAGAAGCAAAGGCCAGTGTTCAGATAGCAAGTATCTTCTCACTCCCAACATGTCATGATTCAAAAGGTAACTCTGTATTCATCAACAGGACTTTAAAGAATGTGCCAGTTTCTGAGAGCTGCTTTACTGAGTAGTTTTATAAGTTATAAAAGTTAGACCTTCCCTTCTCTAAGTCTTCAGAGAAAGTGAGCACGTGAAAGCTGAGCCCTGCCCATCCTCAAACCCGCCCCTGACCACTGGAAATTGGGTTTGTTTGGGTGGAAAGGTCTGAGTGTAGGCTAAGGGAAAGTGAAGAAAGTCGTAAATTTTTAAATTCCCACAGAAGTCATTCTGCAATGTAATGTACATTTGAAAAATATTTTCTTTAAAACAGCCCAAATAATGCCGCTTAGATTCCTCTTACCATGAAGTTTCAGCTAAGTATAGTTCAGTCTAGTAATAAAAATGATGTCATATAATTTTATTTGGCTTGGGAATGAGGAGGAATGGGTAGGTAGAAGTTTGAGCTCTCTAATTTGGTCTGTGTTTGAGACATTGTTAAAAAGGAGTCAAACATTTAATCTGCCATTCTTGTATGAACTGTACTTAGGGTAACCAAATAACTGATGAGGGATAAGTTTCACTTTATAAAAAGGTCTTAGGTCCCACCCAGAGTTCCACTTCTGGCCTAACAGTATAAGGAGCGCCACGGACTGCTCTCCAGTGAAAATAGTGTGAAAAAAATTATTTTAAATTTTTTACGTCTCTAAAAATGACCCTAAGGGGATCCAGCAAATGAAGAACCATTTGTTCAAGAAAATGCACAAAAGCCCAGTATGGACTGCAGCAGTCTATGGTATGTGCCCTCCCTGTCCCAAGTTCGATAAGACAGAAACTCTACTCCCCGCTGCTGCAGGCCAAAAACATGGTGCTCCCTCCCCCTCAACTCCAAGTTAGAGGGCTGTCTTCTCAGAAGGGACAGGATGTCATCATTTCTCATCTTGCCATCAGCTTACCTAGCTGCTGAGCTAAGCTCCCGGTAGTGCAGCTGACATGAAGGGACTCCCTCCTTCCATCCAGCCCCTCCATGTGGGAGGGAGGCTTGGCCGCAATCGCAGAGCTGCTGGGAGCGCTGGGGCCCCAGCTGCCCTCACCTCGGCTCCTGGGGCATCGGGCAGAGCTTTCTCTAAGTACGTGAGAATTTTGTGATATTATTCTCTTTCATGTACTTTTGAAATTTTTAGATATTAAAAAGTTTAAGGACAAAAACATTAAAAAAAAATCTTATCAAAAATCAAGTTCAAGCAATCCCAAGTCTTTATGAGCATCAGAGAAATGTTCCTGAGGATTCAGTAACTTAGAAACTGGAGCTTTCAGGTTCTTTCTTGTTATTATGAGTCTTGTACCACATACAAAAGAGTATTACACATAACACAACAAATATTGAATAATTATGTGGACGTCATCCTCAAAAAAACCATTTCCTGAGGATGAGAGGAAAAACTAGGAACACAGTAGGGGTTTCTTTAAGTCAAATTCATCTTCCTACAAGTGAAAAGCTTTCAGAGCTTCAGAGAGGAGAAAACAGATGCCAAGAAATACCTCTCCCCCACTCCCAGAAACAGAGAATGAGTCTTTTGATTAAGTAGCAGCTATGTTTAATCACACATTATTCTGGCCCTAATGGAAAAGAAACAATCCCAGTTTTAAAGGGGTAGGGGCTCTTTCTCCCTCACTTATTTTAGAGGCAAGTAGAGGTGAGTAAAGAAAACAGAATCCCTAAGCTCAGGCCCTGGTAAAGGCCCTAGGGAGAAGTCCCCTCTCCTTTTGGCCTTTATGTCCAAGGTCGCTGTCCTCAGATTTCTAAGCATCCTGCTATGGAATAAAGCTGCCCAGTGATGATGTCTACCTATGCCTCCGGAGACTTTTCTCCCTGCATCCCAGAGAGCTGGCTCTCCACATCTTCATAATCAGTGGACTGAAGAATCCTCAGTAGTTTGAGCACAGTGTTCCAACTTATTCTAGATGTATTGGCTGAAAGGTCCTTTGATGTCCTCTCTTGCGCTTCTGACACAACTTCTATCTGAGTACTGATGTCCTCGTTAGTGGATTCTGTCTTGGATAACTTAGGATCTAAAAGGAGACCCAGCAATTACTTGTACCGTGTAGCCTTCTCCCAACTAACTGTGACAAATGGGGGACAGAAAAGGAAGGGCTGAGATGTCTTTAGGATGTTTCTGAGGGGTGAGGGCTATGTCATCCAGGGAGGTAAGCCAGCCTGGTCAACCCAGAGTTAGCTCTCCCTGTCCGCAGTCACTTTCTAAGGTTCCTCTACCCTAGTGACTTACGTTGCTTACTGGGGAAGGAATCCACATAGTTCTCAGCATAGTCCATCTGTGATCTCTCTGTGGAATCCTGAAATTCATCGGAGCAAGTGTAAGGAAACTTGAAACTTTATCTAAATTATGCTTTTCTTGGAGAAATTAACATCTAAGACAGGACAAAAACCCCACCTCCTGAGACTAAGAGAGAAGAAGCTTGTATCACATACTCTTTGCCCTCCAGGCTGTCCAGATGAAGCCAGAACCCATGCCTCCCCACTCCCAGCTGGCAGCTAAGGACAGATTGCCTCCAAACATGGCTGCCAACAATCCCTCGGTTCCCATATGCACGTACTGCTCCTTCTATCAAGAGGGAGAGTTGATTTCCTCTTCTCTCGAATCTGGACTAGACTTGTTGTTTTTTAACTTTTTTATTTTTTTGACTACTAAAATGTGGCAGAAGTGACACTGTTCCAGTTCCAGGCCCATCCCTTAAGCAAGTACTTGCATGAGATTAATATGCTGTCAAAAAGCGCAAACCACCCACACGTAAAGAACTCACAGAAGAGAACCAAGGCAATTTGGCCAACAGCCCCAGCCCAACCTCCAGCTGAATGTGGCTACACGAATGACATTAAACCAGATTAGGCAGTCAAACCATCCAGTCAACCCACAGAATCATGATAAATGACAAACCACTGTGGTTTCAGCTTTGCGGAGGTTTGTTAGACAGTAACAGGCAACGGAAACAGGGCCCCAGCAGAATGACCCTCATACACTCTTCACCTGTTTCAAGGTGTGGCCGTTTTCCTTTGTCTGCTGCTGCTGCTGCTGCGGCTGCTGCTTTTTGTCACTTTCCTGACCTGGTAGCGTTCTGTGACCTAGTGACCACAAAGTCAACTCAGTTCTCTCCTTATTTGTACTTCAATCCTATTTTGGGGCTTCTAGTTGACACCCTAGGCTACAAATGACTCCCTATCTAGGACAAGGCAGGAGTTTAGAGGCAGCTAAAAGGGAGTTAGGCTTTCGGAGTTCTATGTGTGATTCTGTTCACCTGGGACTGTGCTCACATCTAATACAGAATTAGAGACTAAGGTAGAGTGTGTGCTGAAAGACCCAGGATGCCTCCAAGAAACCTAAGCAGCAGCTACCTGCACAGCACAGCAGCAAAAGAAGCCCTGACTCTCCTTTTCTGTTTATGAACACTCCTCTGACCTTCTTGCACCATACCGAATGTACCCATGTTGGTTTCTGAAAATGAAACCTTCCCCCAAGAAAGCTCTAGTTCCAGAACTGTTTTGCATCAGCTTTATATCCCTAGCTAGTCCTGAATGAATGCATTCATTCTCTCCATTCTCAGTTTCCCTTTCTCTAAACGAACATCTTCCAAGCTGCCACCAGAACTGTGCTAAAAGGCCAAGCCGGTCAAGGGACTCCCTTGCTCAACACCTCTGCTGGGTCTCTCCGGAGCTGGTCCCCACATTAGCTGCACACTGACACACTGCAGAGTTCCGGAAACCCTGAGGACTGGGTGTCAACACCAGAAATTCTGATTTCATAGGTCTAGGGTGCAGCCCAGGAATTAGGGTTCTAACTGCTCCTCAGCTGATCTCAGCGAGCAATCAGGCCGGAGCCCCACCAACTCGGAGGATAAAGGTCAAACGCCTTGGCAGGCTATACAGGCCTCTACCCGCCTCTCTCCCTTAAATATCCAACCCCACAGCCAGGGTAGACAGCTCAGCGTTCCCTGGGCAGTTGTCCGCCCTACCAGGAAAACTCTCACATGTACCCAAATTCCAATGCAAAAATCGTCTCTTCCATAAGGCCTTTCTCAACTCAATGAGGACAGGCCACTACTCTAAGCACATGATTCCAAGGGGCACCCCATTCACCCAAGCAAAACTGCTCCTACTGGAGGCATTGGAAACAGGAACTAAAAGCACCAGAGTGGAGTTCAGGGGAGTGTGGATCACCCTGGATGGGGTGCTAACCTTGGACAAGTCACCTCCTGCTCTAGACCACAGCCCTGGTTCTGTCTACCTCCTATGTGAAGGTGAGGAGCCTTCTTAGATCTTCAAGTTAGAGGACACTGTTGGTATCAGAGAGCTCAGTGGGATGGGAAATAAACCAAGAGAGTAGCTTCCTTCCCAGTGCCCCAGGGTTGGAGAACGAATTCTGATGACTAAACAGTTATTTTCACATTACAGTCAGCAGGGTCCAGTTTAAGTAGGGCAGAAGGTTTTTGGAGGGATTCTTTCTCCCTCCTTTCCCCCCATTCTGCATTCCAGCTGAAAAATGCCAGGAGGACAGAGGTAAGCATATCCGTCAGCTCAGACATCATAAGAACTCCAAAAAAGGTGAGATGCCCATCTTATCTCCAGCATGAGCACTGGAGGAAAAGGATCACCTGTCAAGAATTTGCTACCCACTTCCTAGATGGGTCTAGATAATGTGTTGATTACCCTGAGGCTGCAGAGATTAACTTGTGGCAGAGGAAGCGGAGGGCCCAAGACTCTGCTTCCTTAGAACTCTCTGGGGCCTTTAGTGAGGGACCCCGGACCTTCGCTGCTTCGTCAAGCAATGGGTCCTCAGAGTTCTCCCCTTCAGTAACATGAGCTTGTTCATCACCCTCAAACTGTTCTGCCTTTTCTAAAGCAGGACCTGAGGGAAGATGGCCCTGACTTACGCTCACAGTCCTCTCTCAAATCGCCTGTGAAGCAGACATCTGGTCCCACTTGCTTGCTTAGTAAATGTTTGATGGAAGGATGGTAGCCAAGCCAAAGCATTCCAAGGAGAACTCCGAATGCCTGACAAGGCAGGTCTCCAAATGACAAATATGTTCAACTTTTCCTGCCCTCAGCTCTATCCTGGGACTCTATCACTCTCAACCCATATTCTCCTTACTGTAATATGGGTCACAAACCATGGCACCTGAAAGTTTCTGTGAAGTGCTGGCACTCCCTGGATCACTCCTGGATTTCTTTTTAGGCTCCTAAAACCACATGAGGAAGAACTGAATTAGAACTTTTTGGAAGTGAAGAAAACTTTTCAAAAAAAGAATCTAGAAGAAGGAAGTTAGTATCTACAACCAAACAGGAATGTTGCATCTATAGCCAGACAGAGAACAGGGAGAATCCCACCTCTTATACATTGCTTCCCGTCCCAGGCTGCACTCACTTCTCCCAGTCCCAGCAAGTCCTAGGTGTCCCCTCAGCACTGCTCTACCTGTTTCTTAGTAGGTGTCTTCAATGTCCTCTGCTGCTGCTGCTGCTGCTTCCTATGACCTGGTGACCAGAGAGCCAGGTCAACCCTCTTCTCCCTGATAGCGCCACCGCCCCCTAGGCTGCATGCTGTGCCCTGCTCCACAATGGTGACTCTCTCTGGTCAGGACCAAGTGGGGCAGGGTTGGTGGTGGCTGCTTCTTGAAACTGCAGTTTCCCGAGTTCCACATGTCTGTGTGACTATGGCCACAAACATAACTGAATTGGACCAAAATCAAGTATAAGTATTATGGGCTAAGGAGAATGGTATCTGGAGATTTGGAAGCACCAGAAAACCTACTTTCTATCTTCAGGTTATAACATAATTTCTTCAGATGTTCAGGATATCTCAATGCTGGTCTCTGGAGAAAAAAAGACAGAAGAGCTCTACCATAGGTCTTGCCCCTTCCCCAAATGCATTGATCCATCTAGTCAACACGCACTTTTGAGAACCTGGTGTGTGCAGCATTGCACCACGAGCTCGGAGAGGGGAATGGCGTAGGAAACGAAGCGCAGAGGAAATAGAGAACATCGCTCCCCTCAGGCCCCTCCCCATACATTTGCCTTCACCCTCATATAGGCCAGCCCTTCTGTGGGGCTTAGGCCCAGAGTGGAAGGATAGAAGAGAAAGAAGAAACAGAATGTCCACTGTTCATGCCTTGAAGATAGATGAGTTTGGATTTGCATAGACACCTTGCTCTGAGGCGGCCTAACTCTTACCTGCAGGGTGAGGCGGTGGACAGACAAAAACATGTTCGCAGAAATGGCACTGTCGGGTTGGCTCTTTTCCAGAGGAGGTTTCTTTTTCATCATGGCCAGTTGTGTCTTCATCTCTGGACAAGGCGTGGTTATCTCTTCATCTGACAAAAGACTGAAAGGGACAGAGACAGCCAGACAATCAGCAACAGCTCTTCCTGGAGACTGTGGCTGGGAGGAAACATGCAAAGGGCTCCAGATTTGACAAACTGTCCACTCTGGGCCTAAGAGGCCTGTACCAACAGGTACTACTCCACTGACAGCTTTCGGACACAACTGTGATCATTACAGCTATACAGCGTAAGGGTTTACTATCTGTAAGGCTCGTGTGCTTTATACCAGTGAATCCTTACACCGCCCTGAGGACAGGTATGATTGTCCCCATTTTGCAAATTAGGAAAAGGAAGCTTAAAGAAGCTAATTACCAAAATCCATGAAGCCAGTAAATTTTGATACAAAGGAAATCCATTCTGACTCCCACTAATCTATAACTCATGGATAAGAAGAGGAGCATGACTGGGTGTACCTTGTAGTGGAGGTTCAAATGACGGAATGTATGTAATGTGCTTATTTAGGACAGGGCCTGGCAGGTGGGAAGTACTTGATAAGTGGTGGTGATTACTGTCACCACTGCGTATTTTTAAGTCTAAGAACTCCGTGAACAAGTAGAGTGACAGTTTTCTCCCTTCCCTACACAGGAAGAGCACACTGCTTTGATCCTTCCCAGCTTCCAAGAAAAGCAGCTCCTCCCACAGGCTGATGTGATACTCACTCATTTAGGAGATCCAGAGGTAATGTGTCAGATTGGTTCCAGAAAGGTAGGAATTCTGAACTTCGTTGCTCAAACAAGTATACTGGGGATGGAGGAGGCACAATTATCTCTGGAGTTCCCAACTGTGCTTCTATGTCCTGCTTTCCAGAGAGAACCAGAGATGACTTGTCTTTCTGGAAAAGAAAAAATGGAAAGAACGCCCTGAAGCCCTCTGTTCGACGCCACTTCCCATCCACCTTCCAGCCTCCCGACACAACCCTGGCACAGGCAACTCCCTGTTTCCACACCTAGTCCAGCAGCAGCCCCTCCCCAATCTGCGCTGTGAGGGCCACTGTATTCTTCCCCCTCTGGCTCCCCAATCCTACTGTTGAATTCAGATCATACAGGGATTAGTTGTTTTGTTTGTTTGTTTGTTCCCCCAAAAGGTTATTCATTTATTCACTGAACAAACTGAACAGATACTTGTTGGCAAACTAAGTGTCAGGCATAGGGCTAGTGCCAGGATTCAGCAATGAACAAAATGGATCAAGACACTATTCTCAAGGACGTAGCAACCTTCCAGCTCTGTGACTCTTCAAGGCTACATTTGCCCAATAAATGGTAGAATTAGAAATAAAAGCCCAGATCCATTATAACTCCTAGTCTGTTGAAATTCTATTTCCATCACACCGGGAATTAGTTTTTAATTGACCAAAAATTCCCCCTGAATACCCAGCAGTTCCTCCTCACATCTCTGCAAGGTGCTCTTCACCTTCCTACAGGGAGGAGGTATGGAAAAAGGGTCTCTGAATACAAATGGTTTGGTAATTATTTCTTAAGAGGGGTTTTCTTTTGCAAATTTTGTTCATTTAATGAAAGAACAGGGGAAGGGGGAAGACATCTGAAAGGAAAACAAAAATAAACTCTATAGAGTGATGTAAAGCTTTGGCCAAAACATCAAACTTACCACTGTAGGTGTCTTTCTTTTCTTCCTCCCTTCCCGGCTGGGAACAATATGCTTCTCAGCTGGACTTGAAATAAGAGTAACCACAACTTATTTCCAGACATCTTAAACAGAAGTACCAAGATTATTCGTGAATGATGACTATGAAGATTTCTATCCTCTATTCAGTACTCAGTGGTGGCTGACTGGGAGTCCAACTGTACCTGCTACCCAGAAGCTGCGGAAAAAAGACCCCCTTCCTCACATCTAAGTTAGGTTCCTCACCATTCTCTCATATAATCCAGTTATTTACTTTAATAGCATTAATCCAAACCAGCAGTTATATACTTAAGTGCGGTGATGTTTGTAAACCTGAATTCCCACCACCGAAAGACTACAGAAGGACAGGGACCAAGTCTCTTTGGTTCTCCACTGAATTCTTACTGCTTGGCATGAGGAGGGCTCAAATATTTTTGCTCTGTTGCCTTCCTCCTCCTTTTTGCCTGGAACGTGGCTGTGATGGCTGGAGCTCTAGCAGTCACTTAGACCTTAAAATCCCCTATGAACCTTCAAAGAAGCAAGTCATGGCTAAGGATGACGACGGAAAGAGCTAGATGGAACTCCAGTTTCTGACTTCCTCACGGACCTGACTTACTAGCCCTGGCCCACCTATATCTGGGCTTCTTTTACATGAAAGGAAATGAAGCCTTAGGTTTTTTTAAACTTGTTTTTATATACATGTGTGTGTGTAGACATACGTGTGTGTGTATATATCTATGTGTGTATATATATATATGTCTACACATATACACACACAGAATACATATATAAAGAAATATTAACAGGATCATTTTTTAAAAAAGAAAATGAAATAAAAAGAAATTCTTAAATTTCATCACCTCTAAACAGTCACTTAACAAGAATGTGAAAACCTCAGCAGTCACCAAAGAAAAACTTTTGCCCTGACCAGTGTGACTAGGTTGGATGGGCATATTCCCACAAAGTGAAGGGTTCCTGGGTTGATTCCCAGTCAGGGCACAGGCCTGGGTTGTGGGTTTGGTCCTGAGTCAGGGTGCATGCAACAGGCAGCAGTTTCTCATATCGATGTTTCTCTCCCTCTCTTTCTCCCTCCCTTCCCCTCTCACTAAAAATAAATAAATAAAATCTTAAAAAAAAAAAAAAAAAAGGAAGAAAGAAAGAAAGAAAAACCTCTTTATTCCAAAAATTGTCAATATTAGCAAAGCTTCGGGCCTTTGTCAAGTAATTTTTGTAACATTCAGTTTTGTACACAAGTCCTACATGCTATTTGTTTTGTGCCACTGTACTACTAGCCTTGGGGTTGAAATCAAAGATTCATGTGCTTCACTGTAAACTCTTTCACTAGTTGCTGATGACTAATAAGAAAAACTAACAGTCAGAAAGCACTTGATTCTTAATCAAACCTCACAAATACACTGGGCCCTATCTTGTACGCTATTTACTGCCACGTAGAATTTGATGTTGAGAAGTCCCAAGACATGAATCTGGAAGTACATTAAAATAGAATTCCAGTGTAGCAAGTGGCAGATGCAAGAGACTATGACCTTCTCTGGCTGGCCTTCCTGCTACGTGCAGTAAGGTGGCTTAAATGGAGATCATGAATCATGAAAGGAGACCTGCAGAGGACAGTAGGGCTTTGTAGAACCTAAGAGTTGAAGACCCCTAAGTTCTAGACATGACACTCACCCCACATGGTCTTCTGGTTCTTTTGGGATCCAGACTACAACCATATTTCTAACATCTTGACGGCAAGGAAGTTGTGTCTCATTCAAATTTAGCACTGGAAGCTACAAGAAAAATATAAAGCCTATGTATCATTTGAAGCAGTCAATACCAAACCAAGGACTCAATTATCATGCTAACCAAAAGGGTACAGTGGCTCACAAGATAATAAAAAGACATTCTCCTATCCCCCAAACACCTTCATAATATTCCCCTAAGAAACCAGGTATCACTACAGTTACTGTAAGAGTAAGCATTTATTAAGTGAATAATCTCCCTGCCTCCTGTGACATTAGGGTGGCATTTGGCAACTCCTACCCCCGGTTCCATACAAGGGTACCTAGGAGCTTACCTAAGAACACACTACTCATTCTGGGCACTCCACTCCAAAAACTTAGATCCTCTGGAGATATTACAATATAACTTGGGAGCAGAGAGAAAATTGATAGAGACAAAAGCAAGTTTGCTTTTACAGCCTGTCTAGAATTATAGGCATCTACATAAAAGTTAAAATCTTAATTCTTTTCAGAGTTAGCTATTTAAGATACTAGAACACTGGTTGCCCGCGTATTTATAAGGAAACCTTATAAATGATCTAGGATCCCTAGTAGCAAAAGGGAGGTGGTTAAAAATAAGGTTGTCCCCATGAAAAGGAACTGACAGGTTTAGGGGAACAGAGACTTCTTTGCACTGTAAACCCTTCCCTGTCTTCTGAATTTAGAACCATATACATGTATAATCTATTCAAATAATTAATTTAAAACCAATTTAACCTAACACTCTCATTCCAAAGTGGTCGAAGAGGTAAGTATTTTGTTCGTTCATCCATTTAAACCTATCTACTCTCTCTTAGTTCCTTACATTCTCCACAACACGACACTGAAAAGTGAAGTATCTCATGAAAAAATAAAAAGCATCACTAGGACTGCAAAGAATAGCAAATCTCTCTTACTGTAGGTAAGTATCAATGGAAGGGTTTTTCTTCCTAAACTCTAATTTACTTCTGCCCCTAACTAAACTCTAATTTAGTTCTGCCCCTAGCTATGTGCTTTAGCAAATCACCTCCTATCTGGGCCTTAGTTCCTTAACTGTAAAATATATGAGATAGACCACAGTGATATTCTTCAAACTGTAATTGCCAACTTACTTATAGGTTATCAAATCGAGTGAATTGCAGCCTACATTGTTTAAAAATGAAACAGAATACAATAGAACAGAATAGAAAATATCAGAGTACATCACTCTTAGTTAGGGTAAGGATTGTTCCATGATATTTTGGTTGCACAATATATTTCTAACTGTAGGTTACAGCTAAAAATATTTGAAAGTCATCAGAGTAGACAACCTTAAGGCCTGGTTTAGGTCTGCCATTCCAGCATTCTAATCTCCCCATATTGTGAGATGACAGTGTTTACTTAGTAGCTGGACATGTTACGAGTATGCCAAACTGCCACAGTCAAACCCACTTGTGTCTGGGATTTCTGGCAACAGTACAGCATGTAAAGCCATTAGCACAGGGCCTAGCACACAGGAAGGGCCCAATGTTAGTTACCATCATCATGATCATCATCGTTCAGGTTGCAGCCATCCCAAGGAACAATGCTAAGTAAAGGCAAGTATTCGACTTCCAATAGTAAGGAAAAGACGCAGAGGTAGTACCTTTTTCAATCTGTGACTTACTTTGAAAGGTTTCTTAGTACAGTTGATCAAATCTTTGCCAGGTAAATTCTTCTGAGACCTAAAAAGTGAGTTTCTGAATATGAGAGAGACACGAAGACTTCTTGGGATGATAAAATTAGTGCTATGACGAAAAGCCTTCTACTTATAGAAAGTCTTGGACTGAATACTTACTTAATGAATGTAAGATCTTGCCATCTCATTAAGTTTGGTTTGTTTTTCCTGGAACAGCTCCCAAACAGATATTGCACATTGCAAACTGTACAACTATTTGTTGGATCAAACTGAATGCACAGCCTGTACCTCTCTCCCCCCAGCTACAGATAGTTACACAATCATCAATAAACGTTTATTAAGTGCCTTTGATGTAGATGTCCAAAAACATAATAAATAAACAAAATGTGGCATATACACACAAAGGAATTTTAAAAGGAATGAAATTGATACATGCTACAACACAGATGAAACTTGAAAACATCATACTAGATGAAATAAACCAGACACAAAAGGATAAACATTGTATGATTCCACTTATATGAGGTATCTACAACTGGCAAATTCATAGACAGAAAATATAATAGAGATAATAAAGAGCTAGAGGGAAGAGGGAATGAGGAGTTATTGTTTAATGAGTACAGAGTTCCTGTTTGAGATGAAGAAAAAGTTTTAGCAATGGATAATGGTGATGGTTGCACAATATTGTGAATGTACTTAATGCTACTGAATTGTACACCTAAGTTGTTAAAATAGTAAATTTCATGTTGTGTATATTTACCACATTAAAAAAAAATACCATCTTATCTTTTTTTAATCACTTGCTATTTTATACTTTTAAAAACTTGTTAAATGTATATAATGGATAAATATTGGAGAGATATAAGATAAAGGCCCCACTTCTTAGCCTGACTTACAAAGTCCTACATGGAGGCCCTTGCTTTTTACTCCAGCTCCCCAGTCTTACCTCTGACCGCCCTCCCACTTCTTCTCTGCATTCCAAACACACTGAACTTTTTTCCTGGTAACTAAAGAATTTCTTCTTGCCTTCTGGGTTTCTGTGGTCTAGAACTCTCTCCTTCTCCTCCTCCTACCTACAACCCCCACTTCATTAAACTGTTCTAATTTCAGGTCTAAGCAAGATGCCACCTATACAGAACGCAGTGACCTAGGTTAGGGGTCCTCCTCTTGTGCATCCCCACACCAAGGGGACACTCTTCTTACCACACTCATCGCAATGAATGATTCTGTCTCCCTAATTAGACTCTATCTTGTTCACCACCATATCCCCAGCGCTCAGGAAAGAAGCCCCCACTGAGATACATCTGTGAATTCGATGAGTGACTAAACAAATGATGCTGGGGGCTTGACCTTCATAGGCCCCGCCTGGGAAAAGCCGCTGTTTTCCAGAGTTTGAGTCCTAGAGAACCTTAAAATAGACCTACCCTTTCCTGTACTATCTTTAGCCTAAGAAAAAAATATCAAAAGCTGCTTAAATGGAACAGGAGATGAGAAACCACCACAAGGGCCACTAGGAGTGCTTTCGTTCCAGGCGACAGGGTCTTCAAATTTTAGAAGTCTAAGGTTTCCACAGATGCCTTTCCCTTAGCTTCCTTTGTCAGCAAGCACTAATTGAGTACATAAACTTTGTAGGATATTCAACAGCAAAAGCCATTACTTCTTCCTTTAGGAATTTATAGTTTCATACCTAAAAATAAAAGATAAGAAAGACAGCATATATAGACAGTTTCTGATGACCCACAGAAGTTAACGAAACATCCCCTGATATGGGCTGAATTGTGTCCCCCCCAAATTCATTTGTTGATGTCCTAACCCCAGTACCTCATATTTCAACTGTATTTGGAGACAGGATCTATAAAGAGGTAATTAAGGTACAATTAGGTCATGTAGGTGGGCCCTCATCCAATCGGATTGGTGTGATTATGGAAAGAGATGAGGCACAGACACACACAGAGGGAAGACCATGTTAAGGCACAGGGAGAAGATAGCCACCTACAAGCCAAGCAGAGAAGGCTTGGAAGAAAGCAGTTCTGCCAGCACCTTAATCTTGACCTTCGAGCCTCCAGAGTTTTTGAGAAGGTAAATTTCTGTTGTTTAAGCTACTCAGTCTGTGGTACTCTGTATGTGTGAAACCCTAGCAAACTAATACATCACCCCATTTTAACCAACTCTTAGAACACAAATAAGAATGCTTTCTTTTAGTTTCCCTCTACCTATTTACCACTTCTTTAGCTGAACTGGTATTTTATTTTTCATCCAGCTTTCCCAAAGTCTTCTACAATGGTAAAGAAAGTCATACCAGAATTTTGAGACAACAGGCTCTTAAAGGTTCCATGACAATTTACCTGCCTTGAAATTTGGAGTCAAACTTTGAACCCTGAGACAATAAAGAGTGAGGCTTAGTGAAGGTAAGTCCTGGTATACGACGACGAGGACGTCTCTTGGCCTGGGAGCAGGGACCTGGGATGTTTACAATGGTGACCACTGGGAGTTTGTCTGAGAAAACAGACCAGAAGAAAACATGTAACATATCAAAAGGGAAAGATACAGTAGTTCAAAGATCTTGTAAGGAAAGAGACAGGTTGGCTAATTCACCGTCAACATCCAGAGGAGTTTTGCAGGGTGGGCCCAAGATTCGAGGGTGGCCCCTCTCAATCCGGCGGATAGTTGCCCAGCATTGTGGATGCTGACAAACAGCCAAATCACAGGTGGTTTCATCCCACTGGCTCTCATCTGGCAAGTCCATAGTTATAAATGGTTTAGGTCAAAAGCTAAACTTGCAGCTTTCTAGCCCTTTGGAGAAACAGCCACATAATTAGGGAGTATTATACACTAGTCAGATCTTAATTTGGACTCAAAGCATAAAATATATCCATTGAACCCTTATAAGTAAATGGCGGTCATAGGATAATTAAGAGCTGAATAACTAGCAAGTAAGAAAACATCACAGTGTGAAATAAAGTGGCAAGAGTCTGGGAGCTGACTGAATTCAGATGGTCTCCTAATTTGCCATTGAAAGATAGGCTTTAATTTCCTCATCTGCAAAATGAGGATAAGCCTATTTCACATGGTCATTACAAAAATTAGTGAATGGATGTTAAAAGGTCTGGCACATAGTTCAGAATACATATCAGCATCCTTTCCTTTTCCCCTTTATTAATCATTAGGGAGAAGATACCACCATCTCCAAAAAGTCTTATCAAAAACCAACAAATGTAATTACAGAAGTACTCTAGATGGCTCAGAGCTTTGGAAAACATGTTTCATTTCCCAATATGCTCCAATTCTCATACAGGCACTGAAATACAGGCTGGAAATTAATGGGTTTGCTCAAACAGCAAATCTAGTAGACGTGCAGTTATATCAGAGGCCATTGGTTTTTCATTTACTGTCTGTATGGTCTTAGGCAAGTGTCTTAATCTCCCTTAGTCTGTTTCCTCATCTAAAGGATGGGAAGGGAAATCCCTAAATAGGATTGTAGAAGCATTAAATGAAAAAATGTATTTTATGTGCGGTAATGTAACAGGTACTCAATAAATATTATCATTTTTCTCTCTCTAGAAATGTTCTATGCAGTCGCTACCACCTGATCCATGATAACTTTGTAAGGACAGTGTCCCGTTTCTACTTTCTTCTATGCAAAATGTTTATTGACTACCAAGTATGTAAGGGAACCTGTTACAAGCATGGAGAACAGTAATAACAAAACAAGTCCCTGTTCTAAAGAACTTCTAATTTAGACCACACACTGCAAAATACTGGCCTAGGACTGCACCTGTTCTATGGCTTGTCTCGTTCAGGCTGTATTTTGGGCCATTATTTTAAATGGAAATAGTCCATGATGTCCAGATATGTCGCCCCTTTTAGAGATCAAAATATCTGACAATACAAAGGCCCCATTCCAATAGGACAGCAATTGACTGACCCTGAGCATCTCCTAACATGTTTAAACCAGATCTGTTTTATCGAAGTGGAGATTTTTCCCGCCAGATCTTACAGTTTCTAATTGAAGCCATTTCCATTGCCATTTATCCTCAAACTGACGTTGCTTTTCTAATGGGGAAATATTTATCTGTAGTCATTATCAAAAGCAGGACAACAAAAAGGCGACTTCAGACGTGTTTCAAGAAAAAAAAAGCAGTACTCAATGGGGGTGAGGACAATGTGTACATACAAAACATGAAAATGATACAACTCAAAAAGCCATTGTAAAGCTATGGTAATGCCTTTGACGGGGAAAAAGATGTTCAATGAACGATTTTAAAAACTAAAACAAAATAAAATTGTGAGAGGGTTTGTTTTTGAGTGAGAATGGGATGTCGTATTATTCTCACAACCGGCTTCTCGCCCTTTCATTACCTGACCATCCCGAACTGAGCCCAGACGTCTAGTCATGCCCATCTCTGTGCTGCCAGCATTGGCGTGCTGCGACAAAGTAATTTGCGTTCGAAAATTCTAGGTAACAGTTATCCTTAATACTATTATTACCAAGTTTGTAGGAATGTAATTATTAAGGATGGACATCAGCTCCGATTAGAGTTTAAAAACGATTCCCCACTTCATTCTGGGAAAGGTGAGTGAGAATCCGGCCTCGGGGAGCCGCGGATGCGTAGAACCCAAGCCGATACCACACTGGTGGGAGCTGAAGCTCAGAGAATAAACGCTGCTCCTCTTGGGGCGGTGAGGAAGCCCGTGGGCCCCTCCCACCAGGCCCCGCCTCTCGTCCAAAGGAGCCCCCCCTCGCCGTCTCAGTCCGCGTCTTCGTCACCTCCTCCCCAGCAACGCGCCAGACTGCGCCGTCACCAAGCAGCAGCGCACAGCACTATGGGGAAGAAACGGAAGCCCCAGTGAGCCCAACTTATTTTGGTAAGAAATCGTCAGGCGTGGTCATGGCGTGAAGCAGACAAATGAGCTTGGAAAGGGACACCCGGCATCGGTGGGGCCAGACGGAACCCAGGCTGGCCGAAACCATAGCGGCGTGGAACGTTCGGATGCCTCCACAACTTGAGACGGAGGCGGGGCTGGTGGAGGAGGGAGGTTATAGCGCGCGGGGCAGGATGGGACACAGTGGGCAACGTGGGGTGGGACGGAAGCCTCCTTGGATCAGACCGTGGCGACGCGGGAAGTCCAGACGCTGTGGCTGTCTGAAGAGGAGGCCTGAGGCGGAGGTCCGATTCTGGCGGCGGCAATGGCGGAGAGGCCCGAGGACCTAAACCTGCCCAACGCCGTCATCACCAGGATCATCAAGGAGGCGGTGAGCATCTAGACTGACAGATGGGCCAGGGCGGACGAGCGGGCGAGGGCGGGAAGCAGGACCTGGGCCGGCAGCATTGCTCACCCCTGCTCTTCTCACAGCTCCCGGACGGTGTCAACATCTCCAAGGAGGCCCGCAGTGCCATCTCCCGTGCCGCCAGCGTCTTCGTGCTGTACGCCACGTCCTGGTGAGGAGGACAGAGCTAGCCCGAGCTTCACTGGGTCTGTGGCAGAAGGGAGGCGCAAGGAGACCCCCTGGGTCAGAACCCACAAACCCCAGTAACTGCGTCCTGCCTCCTGGAGGGAGGTCAGAGCCCTTACCCAGTTTTTCCAAGTTCTGAAGCAAATGGAACAAAATAACTTTGCTTGAACCCTTTTGTACGGGGAAGGAGGGGAGTTACCAAGTCACCACGCAGCTAAGACGTGGGCTTTCCCATTCCACCTCTGGGCGCCCCATTTTCCGCCCACGCCGTAGGCGGCAAGAGAGGGTCTGACAGCCCTTAATCTTGTTTCAGTGCCAACAACTTCGCGATGAAAGGGAAACGCAAGACGCTGAATGCCAGTGATGTGCTCTCGGCCATGGAGGAAATGGAGTTCCAGCGGTTTGTTACCCCGTTGAAAGAAGCTCTGGAAGGTAATGAGCCTTATATTTTCTCAGCCAAGGAGGTGTGCATTCTGTAAGGCCCGCTCACCTGGTCCGAAGTCTTTCTCAGCCTGGGTCCCTGTAAGCCCGAGGAGCAAGTATTGGATGTGACTCGGAAACGGTTCAGTGGGGGCCACCTGAGGTCTGGTTTGTAGTGCCGGGCGGGCTATTTTTCCTTCTGTGCCGCAGCTGTACCGTGGAGTTAGCGGCTGCCGTCGGCTGGGTTCAGCCCCGCTTCCTAACCCCTCCCCTCCCCCTTACAGCGTACAGGAGGGAGCAGAAAGGCAAGAAGGAAGCTTCCGAGCAAAAGAAGAAGGACAAAGACAGAAAAACAGATTCAGAAGAGCAAGACAAGAGTAGGGATGAGGACAATGATGAAGACGAGGAACGGTTGGAAGAAGAAGAGCAGAACGAGGAGGAGGAAGTGGACAACTGAACAGGGCGAGGAGGCGGTGGCATCTGGAAGGTGCCGCTCGGAAAGGTGGTCACGTTTGTGTGAAGCAGTTTTCCTACTCGGCAGAGCAGCCTTAGGCAGAAGAGCCTGAGAAGATGGAAATGAAAACTGCCTAGAAATACCAAAACCAGCGCTTCCCAAACTCAGAGCATCTGAGTAGCAGAATCCTGTTTTGCTTAATCCGTCGAGAAGTTACGACTTTTTTGGCAAGAGGGATTCCGAACTGATAATCAATTTAATTTTGTTTACTTATATATATGATTAGGCAGTTTCTGATTCCCAGTTCCCTCCCACCCCCACCAAAAATAATAACTTCCATGCCACCTGCTGTGTCCCAGATCACAGGAGGCAGTCAAGGCTCAGGAAAAATTGGGGCTTAGATCATGGACAGCCTGTTTGTACAGTATTTGGCAATATTAGCTTACTACATGTGGTAGAAATGGCATAGTTTTAAGTAACTGCTAAAAGGCTGTGGGAAAACAGTGAAATCTGTGGTCTCTCCACTTGACAGTAACATTAATTTCATTTTGGTTTCTACCCACCCGCTTGGCTTGGGGCCCTTCTAGGTTGCCTGTAGGCGTTTGACCTGTTGGGGCAGCTGCACTGTGGGCACATACGCTTTTAAGTCCTTGGTGTAGAGTGGAATTAGTCAAGAAAGCGTGCCAAGTCTTATGCTTAACAAATGAGATGGTTTAGTCTTAGATGCACCTCACTGCCTGCCACTGTGCAACTTTAGAATCTGTTGTCACCTGGAAGGTATAAAATACCTTTCTTTTCCTGTAGTCAGTTTCCCAGACTTGTTACTGTGGCTTTTACAGCTTTTCATTCTTCCAATTCATGAGAAGTTCCAAACTTTATTTCTTCTAGACACAACTTTCTCCTTCTGTGCTTCCTACTTCCTGCCTCTCTTATGCTCCCCATTCCCACTCTCCCTCCTTTTCCCATTCTGCCAGTCTGGGAACTTTGATAACTTACTTAATATCCTGAAGTGCAGGTTCCTCTGCTTCTTAGTTCTAATCTCATGTCTTTTAAAAACGATTTTGTAAGCATCTGTGAACTGTAAGGGAAATCTAACGGTGCTCAGGAATCTAATCCCCCCTCACCGCCCTCAACCATCGCCTTTAACTGCTTCTAAGGTACCTGTGTTGACCTTTCTTAGGTTCCCCCCATTTCCATTTAGTGCTCCAAGCACTTTTTTGTTTGTCTCTAAGGCAGTTGACAGGTAGTGAAGTGTAGTTTGACACTGTTAATTGTTAAATTAATACAGTGAAAAATTTGTTGATAAATGAGTGAATGTTGAGAAAATGATAGTGCTTTGTACAAATAAAGGACATTGTTGCTACAAGTGACAGGTCCTGTTTCATCTTGCTTGTTTGTGGCATGCTTTGGGGAACATCTACTGATTATGCCCTGTATAGTTTTGGGGCTCTGGACTGTACCCCACCTTTCTGAAAATGGGATCCTGCAACACCTTGGGTGACCAGCAGGTGCTGCTCATTCACAGGCAAGTGAGCTGCTTTTCAGCCACCACAAGAGCTTTCCATGGTTCTGCTGGACACCCTATATTCTAGCTGCTTAACAACTCCAAACATTATTGAGTTCCTGCTGTGTGTCTGGTGCTGTATTCCCTAATCTGCATAGCTTTCTCAAATCATGAATTTGAAAACAATATTTCACAAAGATACAACTTCCAACAGTCAATAGATCAGTGGGGTTTTTTTCCTTCTCCACAGCAGATACATGGTTTCTGGGCCCTGACTGATGTGGCTTAGACGCTTGGGCATCATCCTATAAAGAAAAATGTTGCCAGTTCGATTTCTAGTCAGGTCACATGTCTGGGTTGGGGGCCAGTCCCCAGTTGGGCACATGAGGGTGGGATGGATTTTTCTCACCCTGTCTTCCCCTTTCCCCTCTCTCTAAAAGTAAATGAATAATCTTTTTTTAAAAATAGATTAATAGCCCTGGCCAGTGTGGCTCAATGGATTGGGATTTAGCTTACGAACCAAAGGGTCTCTGGTTCAGTTTCCAGGCAGGGTATGTGCCTGGGTTATAGGCCAGGTCCCCAGAAGGGGGCGCTTGAGAGGCAACCACACATTGCTGTTTTTCTCCTTTTCTGTAAAATCCTTAAAAAAAAAATCTTTAAATATATATATATCGTTTCTGAATTCCCATGAGCACCACTTGGCTAAGCCCTTAAGTCCCATCTGGACTCCTGTGGCTTCCTTTGAGCTCAGTTTCCTGCCTCACTCTGCTTCCCCTAGATTTCCCTTTGTACTGCTTGCCAAGTGGATCTTCCGGGAACATTGCTGTTACAGACCTTTGCTGTTTCCTATTAAATCAAGTCCATGCATAAACCTGTTATTTAAAGCCTGCTTAAGGAGGGCTCACCATACCATCTATTCTAATCTGCTTCTACTCCAACATAAGGCTCTAGTCAAGAATGAATCCCCAAAAGAACTCCCACATGGCTTTAATACTTACCCAACCTTACCTAAGAAAAGTCATGTTTCCTGACAGTGGGGATATGACTTAAGACTACAGGATTTAAGAACTGGAAAGAATAGTTGAGGTCATCCATCAGTTTTTCTCACCTCTATCATTCCTGTAGTGGTATCTGGATTTTGAAAATTCCTTACTAGGCTAAAGAAATGTTTCTCATCTTTTTTTAACCAAAGCCCTTCATACCCAGAGATTCTGATGTGGATTTGGAGGTTGAGATGGTTACATTCTTACGCAAAATTACTTCTGCAGCCTAACCTATTTTTACTGATGGGAAATTGAGGCTCATCAGAGAGAAGTGGCTTATTCAAGATCTTACACTAATTTAGAAAGTGGGATCCTGTTATAATGGCTCACAGCCTTCTATTTCTTTTAACTTTTTATTTTTATTTTATATTTACAGAAAAGTTGCAGAACACAGTTCCCATATAACTGTCACTCAACTTCCCCTCATGTTAACATCTTATATAACCATAGTACATTTGTCAAAACTAATAAAAAACTGTCAATTAAATAGGCCAAACAATTTGTATTACATCCATTTTTCTACTAACTTCCTTTTTCTGTTCAGGATCCAAAGCACATTGCACTTGGTGAACCAATTTTCTTTTTTGAGATGAATTTCACAGAATGTAAAATTAACCATTTTAAAATAAGCAATTCAGTGGCATTTAGCAAAATACAATGTTGTGCAACCACTTCTATCTAGTTCCAAAACATTTTCATCACCCCAAAATTAAATTCCACACGAGTCGAGCAGTTACTCCCCATGTTTCCCACCCCCAGTCCCTGGCAACCACTAATCTCTATTTCTTTTATGCTCTTCACAGCATTTAGCACAATGCCATGTACCTACCTGGGGGGCACAATAGTTTAGTGGGGTTAAGGGGAGTTTATTTGGGAGGGAGGGTTCATTATACATACTAAAAGGTGCAGATAAGTTGAGAGGTCGAAGAATTTTCACAAACTAAACACATCCATATAAATCACAGTCAGATCAATAAACAACATGGCCCTAAAAAGCCCCTCTGGTCTCCCAGTCACTCCGTATCTCCCCAGTGGCAATCGCTGTCCTGACTTAGAACAGCACAGATTAGTTTTGCCAGAGTTTGTATTTCAGATAAATGAAATCATACAATATGTATTCTTGTGTCTGACTACTTTTGTTCTATATTATGTTTATTCATATTGTTGCATTCATAATACTTTTTTATGAATCAGTGTGAAAGATTAAGGTAAAATTAGGGGGTAAGACTGGGAACAGGTCTTCCAGTTAAGAGTGTGACATTAGAAAAATAGATTACATCAAACAGCAACATTTTTAAATTTTCCACCCTGCTTGGGGTTTTTCGAGGTAGATTAGATGATCCTAATTATTTTTTAGTTGTGAAACAGGTATTATCAAAGAAACGTTGGGTGGGGGATCTAAATTGAAGAGGGGAGGGTGAAGAGTAATTATCCCTATGAGTTGAAGTAGCATGTTTAGCAGACTCACAGAGTAAACCCGGTGTGAGGTGGAGCAAATTATGTAATCTCCCTGGTCACTGTTTTCCCAATCTGTAAAATGAGAATAGTAACAGTTGTCATCAAAATTAGGTAAGTGAATGTAAAGTGCATTGTACTGTCCCTGACTCTTCAATGCACACAAAAAAAATTACTTCCCATCAACTAGGTTCAAATGAATCAGGAGGCTTTGCTAAAATTAAAAATAGCAAAGTTTCATTCAAGTGTCTAGTTTTGCAAACTGAAACACACTTAGGCAATACCCAGAGTATTCTGAAGAAGAGAGAAGTTTTAGAGTTTTTATAGTAAAAAGTGTATTTTTGAGAAGAGTTAGTCCTGCATTCCTAGCCTCTGAATTGATCTGAGGTGGCAATCTTTCAGGTGTCCAGTGGTCTGGTTCATTAACTGAGTTGTACCAATGGTTACCTATGGAGTTCATGTACAACCAGGCATGTGAATCAGGTGAATCAGGGATTCACCTGACTAGTTAAAGCAAGAATAGAGTCGTTTCCTTATGCTTCAGCCTACTTGATTTTAATCATTTAGCAGCTTGACCATAGTGACTCCATTTTATTTAACTCTTCCTCATTCCTTTCCACTACCTTCCCTGTTTGAATACAGATCAGAACGCTAGTAATTGGGAATTAAGTGGTGTCATATTTCCTTAGCATTAAGCCTCTCTACCTCTTCAACTTGGAATATAAAGAGGTGTAAAACAGGTTACAGACTTTGGGAAGCAAAAGCTGAGAATAAGTGTAGTACCATCAACTGGCATCCTCCACAGTTCAAAGTTAGCTTTTCGATAATCCCTGATTCACCTGTAGAAAAGCTTTCCTTTGTCAGGGTATTGATCCCGACTCCCACTTCACTCACCCAATCCTACCAATTGACCCAAGCCCCAAAAGCCTCACTAGAGTCCCCCCACCCCTTCGCATACTCTGTCCCCACCACCCCCCACCCCAAACCCCGCCCAGACCTTTGGTCAGATACACTTACTAGACAGGTCTAATGCCTAAAGTGCCCATGTCATTCAAATCATAGCTCCAAAACCACGGCACAGAGTAGACCCTCGCAATTAGGCTGGAATAAATTTTCTCTTAAAAGTTGAAGGGCACACTGGTGCTGAACTCAACAACTTCAAAACCTTCGATCCACAAAAATGAACTTAGCAATCGTGTTAGGCTTTACGGTGTTGTCTTAACGTCCTGACATCCAATTATTCTTTCAACAAATAATTAGCGCCAAGAACGCTCTAAGTTGGGAAACGAAGGACTGTAAAGTGACCCTAGGAGCCGAACCGCTTCCGAGATAGGTTCACTCCAAAGGACCCCGTTGCCTCTCCAGCACAGCCCCATTGGCTGGCGCAGGCCTTTCCCCCGCGACTGCGCTGGCCGGAGCGGGGAGGGGCGGGCTCGCCAGCCCTTCCGCGCACCGGATTGGCCAGGCCTTGAGCCTCCTGTGCACGTGAGAGTCTGGGGCTGGAGCCGATCAGCGAGCCGGTAAGCCTGCCGATCAGCCTGCGGGCAAAGTGTCCCTAGGGGGTGTTGGGGCGGAGTGTGAGGAGGGGCGCTGCTTCCGGGAAGCAGCTCCGCCCCCAAGTGTGCTGGTGAGGCTGGAGTGCGTGATAGCAGTGGCGGTGGCGGGAGACTCGCAGCCTTTGGCAAGTAGGTAAGGCGGGCCGGACTCTGGGAGGTGACGGGCTCGGAGGTGGGGGCTGTGGCACCAAGAATCCCGCGTCCCCAGACCCATATTGTGCTGGTGCGCCTGAAGCGCTGGCAGTGCAGCCGGAGATCCGTCCTGCGGGGCCGGTATTTGGGCTCTTAGAGGTAGATTGTCGTACTGCAGCCGGGCTGGGGTCTCCGCGGGGCCGGAGCCCTTGAGGGCAGCTGTCCGGGCTCCGCGTCTTCTCTCTGGGGTTTACTCCCTTGGACACGGCTGAAGTAGTCTCTCTCTAAGTGCAGAGCGCGAAGTGCCATCGCCGAAGAGGGAGGGAGGTAGAAAGAACAGCCGTTTTGTGCTAAGCTTGTACGTACGTTACATGCATTGGACCATTCAGTCTTTACAACAGCCCATTGAGGGCGGTTCGAGTCCCCATTTACCAGATGAGGAAGCTGAAGTCACACAACTGGAAAGTGACAGCTTAGGTTTGAATCCACGTGTGCAGAGTCCAAAATCCACACAAACATCATGCTGCCAGCTGCAGGCAGGTTTAGAGCCACCGGTCTGCTTCTCTGCCCGACCCCCTCCGCGCAGAGCTCTCCACAGCTCTGCTTTGAGCTCTGAAATCTCTACTTACAGTATAAAAGGGTAACGGGGGGCACTGAAAACTGGGCTGCTGGAGACCTGGATTCCAGCCCTAGCACTGCCACGGACCCCTGCACGATCTTGGGCCTGTGTCTGTCCTTCTTTGAACCCAGTTTCACCATCATTTCGATGATGTAACCTGGCAGAGTCTCCCCACTGCTCCCAAGAGCTGAGCCCAGAGGAAACTGGGCTCTTCAAAGCTCTAGGTCAAGGCCCAGGTCTCATTCTTGTTTTTAATTCCTGTATGTAGCCCTGGGACCGGCCCAGAGTAGATATTCAGGAAATGTGAGTTACATAAACAAATCCGTCCCTTTGCAGAACTGCCTAACAGCTGCTGCCTTGGGCCCCTCTGGGGCTTCGGATTTTTCAGCCCTGACCACCTTCTACCTAGCTGGCCCTCCTGACTGCCTCCTCCCCAGCGAGTGGCAGAGCCTGCCAGAGCTGGCAGCAGCTCCCCAGCCCTCGTGCCAAGACCACAGCCTCTGGAATCCTCAGCAGCACACAGCATGGGGGGTTCAGACCCTGCAGCTCTTTCTCGGGCCCCCCTGGTGGCGGCTCTGAGGGCCTGACTTAGCTTACTCCCAGGTTAGAACTTGTCTTCTAAGGAAGGGAATACCTTCACAGTCAGTCTGAAGCGCTACTTGTCCTTTAGTAGCCCCTCTTCCACGAAGCCATCCTTGACTCTCAGAGAACACAGGTCCCTCCCACAGCAGCTGGTCCATCCCTCTATTGTAGCATCTGCGTGGTGATTATTTCTCCCTCACAGAAGCTGCTCGGAGGCAGGGACCTCCCGCCCCCCCGCCCAACCTGGGCGGTCTTGGAAGACCCTGTAGCCCACACAGATTTGAGGCAAAGCTATGACTGCAAGCCAGGAGATCTAGTTCCAGCTCAGTTCTACTTCTAATGTAAAAATAGCGACATGTTTACTGTGTGCCTAGACACATACCTCTTCACTATCTCTAATCTCTGCAGCTTTGCCAGTTTGATAGTTTAAATCCCATTTTATAGATTACAAAGTGAAGAAACTGAAAAGCCAGCAACCTTTCAGGGTCACATTTAGAGCACAGGCCAGACCCGGGGCTCCTTGACCCTGAAATATGTTTCTTTCCTGCACCACCCTATCCAGCCTTCCAGCTAAGCTAAGCTGTTCTAATGTGGCTGAGCATGGTACTGGGTCCCATGGTGACTTGCTATTGACTTCATTGAGGTGTCACAGGATTCAAGCTGTGGCTTGTAGGCTCCCTTGATTTCGGAGAAGTACCCTCCCAAGTGTATGGAAGTCTCCCAATCTTTTAGGGACTTTTTGCAATGTCCAGGCACAGCTTTGGTTCTGCAAACAGAGATGCGGCTCTGTTGCTGAGAGATGTTTTTCACCTCCACAGATACTGATTCAGCACCAGTTGTAACAGAATGACCATTGCGATGTAGGTAATGGTGCTGGACTAGAAGCCAGGAGGTCCCCTAGTCAAGCCTAGCTCCATGCCTGACTCGCTGTGCAGTGTCAGGCAAGTTCTGTTGCCTCTCTGCACCCAATTTTCCACATCAGAATGTAAGAGTTAAACAGGATTGGTGATTTTCAATTTAATTATTTTTATTACTGACACCCATTTCTCAAGTCAAATCTCTGAATCTTAAAATAAAAAATAAGAAAAAACCAGATTAAAGTGAGGCCTCCCCCTCACCAGTCTCTCCCTCCTCCCTTACCCCACCCCCCCAACCTCCAGTCTCCTTGGGGTGAAATTTGGACTGCAAAGTTCCTAGGCGTTCCTGCCTTGTTGTTTCTGATAAACAGAAGCCATTTGCTCCCTCCACCTTCTAAAGTAGAAGCAAGGTTAAAGCCAGTGGAATGCAGCTTTGAATCCTAGAAGTGGGGAACCTGTTTACAAAGGTTGCTGTCTGAGAGGTGAATCAGAGACATGTGCAGACCCAGCTTCAAAACCTGACATTGAGCAAGTTCCTTCACCTCTGTGAACCTCCATTCCCTTATCATTAAAAGTTAGAACGATTCTCTGCAATTAAATGAGATAATGTGCACAGTGTATGTAAAGTAACTAGATCAGCCCATAACACATGTTCAGTATGTTTTTCTCTTATTTCTTCTATCTCTCCAGCCACCAGAGCAAAGATAGTGAAGCAGAGAGGTGCCTACTGAATCAAGTGCTTACCAGTACTATTGGATAAAACCCTGCACTCATTGTCTAGAACCAATTCAAATGCTGGCTCACTCACTGACTAGCTGTGTCGTCTTGGGCAAGCAACTTAAGTTCTCTGAGCTAGGCGAATCCATGGCAGACCTGAGAGCAAAACCTTGCACAAAATGGGTGCTCAGGACTTTGTAGTTGGGGAATGATGGCTCATTTGAGGGTTGGAACAACTTTGGGGGGGCCTGGCTTGCTCCTGCATCAGCTGATGTGGCTGGCTCAAGGGTGGGGCGGTGGGGTGGGTCCCTGTGTGGCTCCTGATAACCCCAACCTTGCCTGGGAGGAGGATCGGATAAAACGGGGCCTGGAGGACTGTGGGGAGAAAGGCGTCTTCAGTGTAGAAAGGACTCTGCAGGCCTCGGGAGTGTGTGACCTTGGATAAGTCCCTGCTCTGAGGTCCCACTCACACAAGGAGAGATGGGTGGCTCTTGGCTGTGTGTTGAGTGTGTTTGTTTTTTTTCCTATTTAGCTACTGCCTGTTTCCCCAGGCGCCTTGTCTGAAGGTAGAGTGGAGGTACATTGACCACCAATCTGTACAGACACCAATCTGTAAAGGTGTCTTAAGATTGAAAAATGAAGCAGGCAAATTTATTGAATACAGCAGAGTTTATTATAGGGTAATTTACTTACAGGAAGATTGGCTCATAGCAGAAGAGATGAGCCAGCAGGCTGCGCAGGTTAGTCTTCACTGCTAGGCAGTGCTCTACAAAAAACACTTTCTAGTATAGCTGAACTGCTAACAGTTGACAAGACAAAGGGACAAAGAATGCAGCGAGCCAGGAACCGTATCTCCTGGAAGTCTTGTGATGGATAATTGCTTAGAATTAATGCCAACACCTAGTTCGATATTAATTTCGGTTGCTATATCATTCTGACCATTTACTGATAGGAATCTCTACAGTTACATTAGGTAAGCTTACAGGACACGGCTAATCATTAACTTTGAGGCTTTGGTGCTGCCTGAGACTAGTTAGGTCAGAGTTCTCAGCACAGAAAAACAAAAGTAGGAGTACAAAGATGGAGTCAGTTTTGTTCACATTAACGTCTCAATACACCTCCAAAAGGAAGTGTCTAAAACGGAGCTCTCCAGCTCCTCTCCAGGCTCTGCTCCCCACTACCCTCTTCCTGCCTTGTTCCTGTCTCCATTGCCCTTCGGGTCAGACAAGCTCAGAATGGCCACCTCAAGAGTCTGCCTCTTGGCCCTTCTCTGCCCCTCTGACCCCATAGCCTCTGTGTTCCTCTGCTTCCAACCTGCTGTGCTCGGCCTGTAAGAATTTTCCTCCTAGAGCCAGGCTCTGACCAGGCCCCTCCCCCGGCCCCTGGTCCGAAACCTTCCCTGTACTCAGCCTGGCCCCCTCTCATCCCCTCCCCTCCATACACATGGCTCAGTGGCTTCCTAAGTCCTGAGAACAGGCCATAACCCACCCTCACGCCGCTCCTTTCTCACCTTTACTCCTGAGGGAATGCTCTTTCCTTTCCTTCTGACCAGCTGAACCTACTCATCCTGCAAACCAAGTTCAAGTCCTCATCTTCTTTCAGCAAGCTTCTTCTAGCCTCCAAACTCACACTGGAACCCACAGTTCTTTCAAGGTAGGCTCCTCCTCTCTCAGATGCACCCAGTCAGCCCTACCTCCTAGGGCTGTAGTGCCAACTCGATGAGAACTCATGTGTGCAAGTACCCAGCATGGCCTGGCCCACAGTAGGTGCTCAGGAAACAAATGGTAATGCCCCAGGCATTAATTGTCTCGTGTTCCAGTTAATTAAATATTTACTGCATGGCAGAGTGTATGGAGAAGGCAAAAAATGAACTCACTGTGGACCCTGCCCTGCAGAAGCTCTGTCTGTTGGGACAAGATAAGATAGGTCCACAGAGACCTGTTATAAAAGGGAGAGTGTGACCTGGGCAAGAAAAGCAGCTTTAGTGGGAGAGGGAAGGAGCAAGTGCCTTATGGAGAACCCGGGAGGATTTGGGGCTGAAGCTGTGGAGCGAGCACACGCCTTCCAGATAAAAGGAACAGGGCGAGCAGAGCCAGAAGCACGCCAAGTGTGGCTTGTGTGAGGCAGCCAGAGGCCCTAAGGCTGGAAAAGATGGCAGCCGTGGCCACTCTACAGGGTGTGTCTCTGTCTGTCTGTCTGACTGTCTGTCAGGCACGGAGCTATTTAACCCTCTTAATGTGTGTCCTGCCTGACAAGAAGTCCATGCACTAAGGGGTTAACTGCTTTTCTCTAGAGGTAGAATTACAAGAGATTTTTTTCATTTGGCTTATCTAAAATTTCTGCCAAGTACATGGACATTTTTCATGGAATAAACAAAGTATAAATGTTGGCTAAATGAGTGCTTCTCTTACTAGCTTCCAGTCCAGCCAAGATTGACCCTTTGCTAACGCAAAATAAAAATGAATTACTAGAAAAATTTATTTTAGAAGAAAAAGAGAGACCATATAAATACTAGCCCAGATTTTATATTATCAGGTTCAAATTGCTGTGGAATTTCCTTAGGCCTATTTTTATTTCTTTACTTATAGGCCAACAGGGGTTGGGGAAGCACTCCTTGGGGAACATGGGGGCGGAGAGCAGGAGAGGCAGGAACCCGGGAGAGCCTGCCTGGCTCTCCCCTCCCTGGGGACAGGGACCATGTCTCACGCTCCTCCCCTTGCCCCCACACAGCTGAGCATCCAGCAGCTATCCCAGGGGTCCTCACTTCCAACCAGCCGCCGCCCTGTGCCCTCGCTGCTCACCATGAAGCCCCAGTCTGTTCTGCACAGCGGCTACTTCCACCCACTGCTTCGGACCTGGCAGACAGCCGCCACCAACCTCAGTGTCTCCAACCTCATCTACCCCATCTTTGTAACGTGAGTCCCCAGAAGGAGCCGAGTCTCTCACCGCAGGGGGTGGGTGTGAGTGGGTGGGTGTGGGTGGGTGTGGGTGTGGCCAGAGCAGGCCTCTGTTGCGGGTGATAAAGTGAGCTGTCAGCTTAGAGTTCAAGGTATTGGAAGTAGCCTCTTGGGTTAAGGACAGCTGTCTTGGGAACAAAACAAACCTTGAAAAGAATTCAATCTTCCCATCTGGAAAATAAGAATAACCCTTACCCGCCATCCTGAGCTTTTGAATGAGACAGAAGCTGAGAAGGTAGTCTGTGGATTGTAAAGTGCGCGCTGTACATGTAACAGGTGGCAGTCATGATTATTAAAAACAGCAACAGCTGACATTTATTAAGTATTTGCTATGTACCAGGTACTATGCTAAGCATCTACATCTATTGTTTTTCAATCCTGACAGCATCCATATGAGGAAGGTATGGGTACTATCCCCTAGATTGTCATCTCCACGAGGGCAGGGATTTTGTCTGTTTTATGCACTGTTATACTGCCAAAGCCCAGTACAGTACCTGGCATATAATAAGTGCTCAATAAATATGTAGGGCCCTGGCTGGTGTAGCCCAGTGGATTGACTGCCGACCTGCGAACCGAAGAGTCGCCACTTTGATTCCCAGTCAGAGCACGTGCCTGGGTTGCGTGCCAAGTTCCCAATAGGGGGGCGTGCAAGAGGCAACCACACATTGATGTTTCTCTCCCTCTCTTTCTTTCTCCCTCCCTCTCTGCCTAAAAATAAATAAATAAAGTCTTTAAAAAAATATTTGTTGTATAAACTAATGAGTGAATCCACCCAGGATACAGATGAGGAGCCTGAGGCTCAAAAGGATGGTACAGTTTGGCCAACTTTACCCCGTCAGTGACTGTGATAGCAAGTGAGGACCTTCTGACTTCAGAGTTCATGTCCTTAACCACTTGACTGCTTCCTGTGATTACTCATTTTTTTAGTATAGTTTCTCTTGTTGTCACTGTTATTCTTGTTGTTCCTGTTATTATTTCAGGCCCTGGGCTTGGCCAGGCAGGGGAAACCAGACACTGGACCCTATCCCCGTCCCACCATCTCCATTTCCATGTTCCTTCCCAGCTCCCCACCCATCCCCCCAGTCAGCCCATCATCCCTGGCCCTCCCCACAGCTACCAGTCCATAGCCCACCCCCACTCTTGCAGGGATGTTCCTGATGATGTACAGCCCATCGCCAGCCTTCCAGGAGTGGCCAGGTAGGAGACGCGGTGGGGGCGGCAGGGCGGTGATGGAGGGAGAGATTTATAGGTGGAGTTGCCAGGGAGCAGAAGCAGACCCAGGAGGTAGAAGATCCAGAGGGTCTGGCTTCAACTCAGTAAAGTTGTCCCACGACAGAAAAGGCAGCCTTGTAAAGCGATGGGCCACCCATCACCAGAGGCATCAAAAACAGAACCTCGGAGGGACCTGCCACAGCTGAATCCCGCCGCTCTGCCACTTGGGGCCTCCGCTTTCCCCTCAGTTTGGTGGGAACGTTTTTGCCCCTCGCCCCGCCCCCTGTACTGTGGGGCTTGAGCCCCTCCAGTACCGTGTGCACCCAGGCTCTTAGCAGAGGCATAGTGTGGCGGGGCAGAGAGGGCCGTTGCCCAGGACCTGCCTCGCTTCAGCCCCTTCCCCTGCGACCCACATGCAGGTATGGTGTGAACCGGCTAGAAGAGATGCTGAGGCCCCTGATAGAAGAGGGCCTGCGCTGCGTCCTTGTCTTTGGTGTCCCCAGCAGAGTTCCCAAGGTGAGGAATCAGAAGAGGAGTCGGAGGGGAGGCGAAGGGAAGGTCGGGTGAGAGTGAGCTGAGTTCCACACTGGCCACACCTTCATTCCCGCCTTGTGCTGGCCCCGGAGCTGCAGGGGAATGGACATGGCCCCCGTTATTAAGACAGCACCCAGGTAGGGTTAGAAAGCTAAGCAGAGGTATGACACACAGACTGGGCGAGTCAAGTCTCCTCTGCAACATGGGGACAGTCCTCACTGTGCCTCCTTGTCCAGGGGCTCTGTGGTGATAACAAGGAGAGGGACACGGCTACACTCTGTGGGGGCCGTTGTGCCTCTTGAAGCTTTCATGTGACAGGCACACCGCTTTGTCCTTCCCTGCCACTAGGATGAGCGGGGCTCTGCAGCCGACTCCGAGGACTCCCCGGCTGTCGAGGCGATCCGTCTGTTGCGCAAGACCTTCCCCAGCCTCCTGGTGGCCTGCGACGTATGTCTGTGCCCCTACACCTCCCATGGCCACTGTGGTGAGTCCCCTGCCCAGCCCGGCTGCCAGCTGCACTCCCACTGCCCACTTCCCCCCACAGTAGGGTAGGCCGGGGTCCAGGAGGCTCCCTCAAACCCGGCTGTCTGACCTGCAGGGCTTCTGAGCAAGAATGGGATTTTCCAGGCCGAGGAGAGCCGCCAGCGGCTGGCAGAGGTGGCTCTGGCCTATGCCAAGGCAGGTGAGTGAGTCACCAGCAGGGATGAGGACTTCAGGGCCAGGGAGGTGACAGAATAGACAGGAAGGTTCCAGAGTTCTGAGGTCTGCCCTGTGTCCCTCAGGATGTCAGGTGGTAGCCCCGTCGGACATGATGGATGGACGCGTAGAAGCCATCAAGGAGGCCCTGATGGCACATGGACTTGGCAACAAGGTAGGGGCAGGGGGTGTGGGCAGAGAGGTGAGGAGAGAGCCTGCGGCTGGACCAGCCCTGCCCCCACATCTGCCAAGCATCACAGAACTGAAGGCAGCACAAGACAAGGCCTTCGGGATCTGTCTCAACCTCTGCCCTTGAGATGGGAAAACCAAGGCCCAGAGCTCCGGCAGGACTAGAACACGGGTGCTGTACTTACCAGCCTGGGTCCTTTCTGAGCCTCAACCCCCATTTTCTCCCCACAGGTATCAGTGATGAGCTATAGTGCCAAATTTGCTTCCTGTTTCTATGGACCTTTCCGGTGAGTGGGGACTAGCGGGGGTCTGCTGTTAATTCCCTGACCCGTTAGCCCAAAGCTGGAGCCCACCCTGATGCCTCTGTTTCACAGGGATGCAGCTCAATCAAGCCCAGCTTTTGGGGACCGCCGCTGCTACCAGCTGCCCCCTGGAGCACGAGGCCTGGCCCTCCGAGCAGTGGTGAGTGACCAGAGCTTAAGCCCCAGCCAGCCTGTCCCCCTCCTCAGTCACCTCCCGGGCACTGCCCATACCATACCTCATCCGTTAGGACCGGGATGTGCGGGAAGGAGCCGACATGATCATGGTGAAGCCAGGAATGCCCTACCTGGACATTGTGCGGGAGGTGAAGGACAAGGTGAGCACCGAGCAGAGACAAGGGGGGCTCAGGGAGGTGAGAGAATGTGTCCACGGGTTTTGCAACCTTCGACTGAAGGACTGCAGGATCTCAGAGCTGGACACAACCTGCACCTGTATAGGAACCCGCCCCCCCCCGCCCCTCCCTGCCCCTCCCTGCCCCTACCCAGGAACCACCAGTGGGCAGAAGTCTTTGAACAGCTCTGCTTTGATGGTTTAAAAATAGGCCAGGCTGCCAGCAGCCGTTACTTAGGACATGGGGTTCAAGATGGTCAAAGTTGGGCAGGGAACAAGGGACACTCCCAGGGGCACACCCGCCATCCACTTCTGCCTCCTGCTGCTTCCCTGCAGCACCCTGAGCTCCCTCTCGCCGTGTACCACGTGTCCGGGGAGTTTGCGATGTTGTGGCACGGAGCCCAGGCTGGGGCATTTGATCTCAAGGCTGCTGTACTGGAAGCCATGACCGCCTTCCGCAGAGCAGGTAAGCAGGTTGGGGTGGGGTTTTTGGCTTGTGCCACAGGGACTGATTGGCACTTTGCCCAGAGAGGGAGGTGAAGTCATGAAACAACCTAGAAATACCAGTGATCTAACAGACACAGGCTGAGTGGAAGACACATGTAACTAGAACAGAACATGGAACAGTTATATTTTGCTTGTGAGACCTTGGCCTAGCCCCTTCTCTGAACCTCAGTGCCCTGTCTATAATGGAGATAAGATACCTGGTGCATGGCTCGCATGTGGATTAAATGAGATGATATGTGTAATTGGCACATGCTTATTGCTCCAAAAATGAGAGCTGGTTTTGTTGATATGGCACACAGTGGGGGAAGGGAACTTACAGCTGATCTGTTTCCCCACTGTGTGTTTTATACTTTGGCAAACTGAGGCCCAGAAAGAGAAAACGGCTGGTCCACAGTCGCACAACATTCAGAGCTAGAATTGACCGGAACTGGGCTCAGTCTCATGTTGTGTCACCCACTGACTGTGCCTCTCCATAGCAGCCGCCTTCTCCGCTGGCCCTCATCTCCCAGACGGTCAGCGTCAAAGTTGTTCCACAGCAGAAGAGGCAGCTGATGGTCAGCCCTCCCCCGCTCTCTCTTTCTCTCCCACAAAGGTGCTGACATCATCATCACCTACTACACACCTCAGCTATTGCAGTGGCTGAAGGAATGATGGAGAGAGTGTGCAAGACCCGAGAACTAGGACTTTGCAAGGTCCCGGGGCCTTGGAGAAGTGAAAGCCAAAGTAAATGCTGCATTTAGAACTGTGCCCTGTGCCCTCTTCCTGCTCCCTTGCTGGCAAGTGCCCACGAGCTCCAGGTGGTTTCTGGCAGCATGCCACATCTCACCGCTCGCAGCCACATCTCCATGGGCTCCCCCGAGCTCCTCCGCCCTCCCCAGGGTCACCTCTGAGGCCGCCTCTGCTGCTCTAGCTCCTTCCTCTAGTGTGGCTTTAGTTAGAAAGCTCTCAGGAGTCACAGGCTCAGGTGTGTGGTGCCTGGGAGAGGGGCTTGGAACATTAGGGGAGGAGGAAGGCAGTTGGATCATTGGTCCTCAGAAGCCTCAGGAGCTCTGGAGAACCCAAGGCCTCTGGCAGCATCGCTGGCTACAGGGACTGAGGCTTAGACTGGCCTTCCCAGGTTCAGAGTTGAGTTTTGCTGCGATTCCCCCAGGGCAGTGGCTGCCGGGCTGCCTCAGATCTTCTGCTCCACCCTGAGCCATAAACGCAGAAAAGAATGATTTTAACAAGCTGAAACATTGCCTGAGGATTAAAATGCAGAAGCAAAGAGAGAGTTCCTGACTATTGGAGATGGTACCATCAAAAAGGCTTTTTATTAAAGGAAGATTTTTTTTTTTTTTTTTTGAGAACATGTGCTCTGTGCTCAGGCACAGTGCTGGCACTGAGGATCTAGCCAGACAGACTTCAGCTTGACTCTCTGTGTGGAAGCTATACGAGGAAAATAGGAGAGACGGACAAAGCAGTCACAAACTCTAATCAGTGCTTTGAAGCAAATAAAGGGTCTGAGGCGGGAAATGACAAATGGGGAGGTTGGGGGGATCCCCCACCCCGCCGAGGTCAAAGACAAGGAAGGACCCTTACGCCACCAGAAGCCGTGAGGATGACACCGAGTGTGCAAAGATCCTGCAGTGAGAGGACCTTGGCAGCACTGCTGGGGGCTGGGGGCAGGGTAGGATGGGTGACAGGGCTGGAGGTTAGAAAGGGAGATCCCGCACCTTTTAGGAAGCTTGGATTGTATCTTCCATCTGGTACAAAGACAGCTGATGGATCTTAGCCAGTTATGCACGGTCCAGTGTCGCCCGTTTTGCTGCTATGGGGAAAATGGAAGAGTACAAGAAAAAGCCTGATTACAAGGCTACGGCAGACCCCAGGGAGCGATGGTGGTGACCTGGACCATGGTGGTGGCTCTGGAGATAGGAGGAAACATGTATTCAGGAGACATTTTAGAGAAAGAATTAGCAGGTTTTGCCAGTGCTTTAAATTGGAAGGGGTGGGGGGATGGCGGTTGGTCAGCGGTAAGGCACCGGGAGGAAATTAGGATGCCTCTATGGGTTTCTGGCTTGAGCAACTGGATGAGTGGTTTCAGTTTTCTCCTGAGACTTGACATAGAAGTTCCCCCCTGGCAAAAGTTCAGGCACAGCTAAGGAGGGACCTGTTCACAAGTCCACCCCACTATCTGCAAAGTGACAGGGTTTCCCAACTCTGGGCCCATAGTAAGTTCAATTTGGACTATAAAGTTATACAACCCATTTTAAAATCTAGAATTATAAACCTCCGGCAGCTTTTGCAGTCAGACCAGTCTCCGACTCTTGGTAGTCTTCTCCAGAGCTGTGGCCGACTTAAATGAAGACGTAGTTTCAGCCTGCAGGGAAGTGGCCAGCCAAAATCAGTGCTGGGAGAGTCACAGAGCTGGGCCTCCCAGGGAACCTGAGCCGGACGACCACCTAGGCACCTAAGCTCACAGGGGATGAGCCACTATTGGCTCAACGCCTTGGGCCTTCGGCCAGACTAGAACCTTTGACCATCTTAGCTTCTTGGCTTCCTGTCTCCTGGCCCCTGAGCTCGTTTCTAGTTAAAATGATTAGTGTGAAAAGGAAGATTCTTCAAGACCATTCCAGACTCATCATTGCCAGTTAAACACAGGGCCTGGCTCTATTCTAGGCACAGAAGACAGTAGAGAGACTGCCCTTGAGGAACAGAGGGTCCACAGGAAGCAAACAACTCTGTATCCAGACCCCCTTCCCCCCATCACACACACAGGGAGCAGCAGTAAGTGGAGTGAGTCTTCCTGAAAACCGGGAGGCATGTGTGTCACCGGTGACAGAGTGAGAGGTGCTATGAAGGCCGTCACCAGGACATGACCTGGTTTGAAAGGTCAGAAAATGCCTCCCTGAAGGATTGATATTTAAGCTAGACCTGAAGGGTGAACAACCAAGCTAAAATGTGTTTGGAGAAGAGCATTCCCAGGCAGAGGGAATCCTGGGGCTAGAAAGAGCTAGAAAACGAGGCTGGGGTGGCTGAAGCACAGCGAAGGATGGAGAAACAGGTGGCCTGAACTGAGTGAAGAGACCTCAAAGGCCATGTCAGCCTTTTCAAGTTATTCCAAGAGGAAGGAAAGCCAGTCGCAACCATTTAAGTAGGGGGACGACTCTCTAATTGGCATTTTCTGAAAGCACTGAAGCAAAGTGCAAATGACAGACTTTGTGGTCCGCACGGGAGTAGTGACGAATGGGGAGGGGAATGGACTTCGGAGGTAGGTAGATACCAAGGATGAACTTGGCTCGAGCTCCTTGGCCATATGCAGAGGAGGGGAAGCTGGGAAGAGGGTCAGGGTAGAGGGGAAATCCTAATTTTTGCTGGGGTCTGAATAAGAAAGCTAGGGAGTTTCTATGCCTCACCCTCTAGGCCACTCAAAAGTTTGTGGCAGAACTGAGCCTAGAACCAAAACAGGTTCACCAATAACAGGAAAGCTGGGATTTTAACCCATATAGCCAAATTCCAAGGCTCTTACACTTAACCACTACAACGTACTGCCCCCCAGTAAATGGTAGTAAAATTACTGGTCTAACATGATGCCTTTACTAGCTCCAGTAGTGGGGCAGAACAAGGGTCTAAGTTGCCTGCAATCATGGTCTATGTGAGTGGTGCTCTCCTGAGTCAGGACTTGTCGCCTGGGGTGCCAGCCTTGTATCCCCTCCAGCCACCCTATGTTCTGTCTGCAAAGGCAGTAATGGCCAGGCAGGCAGGCAGAGAAGTTTGGGTGGTCATGGGGGAATCTGGTTCCTCCACAGTCCCATCTCCTGGTGTGTACCCTGCTCTTGCTAGTAGTAATTTTATCCTTGAGCAGAGAACTCGGCTTTCACAATTAGCATTGCATATTATCCTCGGGCTTCCAGGCGTCACAGCAGATTCGTGAGCATGCAGGGGCCTCTTCACAAGACATTTTCCTATTCCTCGCTCAGATGCACCAGCTTGAACCAGAGCTTGCTTGTTTCTGATAGGACCTTCGCAGGTCACAACAAATAGCCAACCATCCTCACTTTTTGCTTTACCAAGATCCCTAAAACTACAACCTCAGTGGTCATATGGTTGAGGGTCCCAAAAAGCAAGAGCATGTTAACCAGCCAATTTATTACCAATATTCAATTAAAAAAAAAAAAGGAATCCTGGCTGCTCCATACCCCATGTGGACTTGGCCAATTCCACGGCTAGGACCTGTGACTTGCAGCACCCCATAGTCTATCCTGTTTTGGGTACTCTTGGTTACAAGTGACAGGAACTAAATGCAGTAGCAAAAATGGAAATGATTGGTTTTTATAAATGGATTGTAATAAGTCAGGTGTGGCTAAATCTAGGGTCAGAGGCTTGCACCGAGACTTCTGTTCCTTCCTAGCTCTGATTGCCTCAGCTTGGCTTTATTCTAAGGTGGTTTTTGCCACTTGACAGTAACATGATTCTTAGATGGTCCTTTAGACTTAGAATTCCAGAGAAAGATATTTTCAGCCCTGTGATTCACGTAGCAAATCTCTGGAGGTTTGATTGGCCCTGCGCGGGTCCAAAGGATGGCCTCTTGGCTTAGTCACTAAACAAGGAGATGGGAGATGTGATGCAAGGTCTCCCTCCTTACAAGGAGGCTGGTGAAGTCTCAGAGCTTTTGTGCACGTGGTCCCCTTTGCCCAGAAACACATCTCCCCAAAAGCTGGATGGCTGTCTCCTTGTTAAAATTTTGGCTTACCTGGCACTTCCTCAAGACAACCTCTCCTGACACCCAATTTAAAGTCATTCCCCAATTAAGTTCAGTGGATATAATAAAAGCCAAAATAATAATAGCTTAAGATGGAAGATTTCTGAGCAGTCCAGAGCTGTGTCAGCCGAAGGTCTTGGCTCCTGCCTTATCAGTCACCATCGACACATCTCCCCTCCCACCTCATGATCAAAGATGGCAGGTCCAGTTCCCACCAACAGGTCCTCTTCAGCTGTCAGGAAGAAGAGAAGGGCCCATGGAGGGCACAACCCAAAAGTTGCACACATCACTTCTGTGCACATGCCCTTGTCTGAACTTAGTCATGTGGCCACATCTACTAGTACACGCTAGGCTGGAAAATAAGAGTCCAGTGGGGCAGCCAGGCACTCAGCTAAAACTCAGGGGTTCAATTGCTAAGGAGGAAGAAGAGAATGGACATTGGGGCAGATGACCATCCCCATCACATGGAGAATCACAGAAACAGTGGTCAGAATATCCAAGTAAAGAGGTCTTTAGAAATGGGAGACAGACCCAGAGAAGGGACTTGCTGAAATGCACACAAGCCAGCAACAGACTGATGCTGGGATTCAGGTCTCCTAACTGCAAGTCCAGTGCCTAAAACTAGAGAAGGAATTGTAAAGGGGTGGGGTGATTGATTTTAGAGGAACTTTGACTTTTTATGTATTATCTTAGCTGCAACTTTATATCATGTATGATATATATCTACCAAGGATTTGTGTAAATAAATGAAAACTTGGCCAATACATATATGAAAAGGTGTTATCTTCATTAGTTAACAGAGAAATTCAAATTAAAACCACAATGAGATAGCACCATACATCTGTCAGAATGCCTAAAATTGTTGAGAATGTGGAGCAATTGGAACTCTCAGATATTTCTGGTACAACCACTTCAGAAAACTGGCACCATCTTCCAAAGCTGGACATATCCTTGTTATCTAGTGATTTCACATCTAGGGATTTACCCAACAGAAACGTGTACATGTATTCACTAAAAGACATATTTGAGAATGTTCATAGTAACATTTTCTAATATTGCAGTAACCAGAAACTGGAGATAAGCCAAATGTCATCAACAGTAAAATGTAGTACATTCATATAATGGAATGTTACAGGTATGACAATGAAGCCTACACACAGCAACATGAATGAATGAAACTTATAAATAAAATTTTGAGCAACGAAGACAAGACTGCCTGTTGTATTATTCCATTTTTATACAGATCAAAAACAAGTAAATATGCAATTAAAAGTCAGGATAGCTCTAGCTGGGTAGCTCAGTGGTTTAGTCTCATCTTGATACACCAGGGTTGTGGGTTCCATCCCTGGTCAGCGGCACATACAAGAATCAACCAAAGCATGTATAACTAAATGTAACAACAAATCAATCAATCTCTCTCAAAGCCAATAAATTAAAAAAGAGGATAGGGGTTAGCCTTTGGGGGCGGAGGGGTAAGCAACAAGGAGAAGACAAGGGCACCAGAGTTCTAGAAATGTTCTTTTTCTTGGTTTGGGTGCTGGTTACACAAGTATGTCCAATATGGAAAAGTCTGAGGACATTTACACTTCTTTACACGTTTCCATATGCATTATATATTTCTAATAAAAGTTAACTTTAAAAAATATGTGGATGAAAATTTAAAAGTAAAAAGACATGTCTGGGGCACCCAGCCTGGGTTTACTTAGTGCAGCAGTTTTGGTGTGAGAATCTCAAGAGCCTTCCTGTACTTGTTTTCTCAAAAAGAAATAACCAGCATCTAGTGTAGTGACATAACAGGTATCTCCAGGAGCCATCACCAGGCCAGGGCTCACAGGACAGATCACGCTCTGAAACCTCTGAGGACTTAGTGAGGACACGACACCTACTAAGTGTACTCATTTTTGCTTTTGTTGTTTTAATATTTTTTTAAATTAATTCATCTTTTAGAGAGAGGAGAAGGGAGGCAGAAAGAGAGGGAGAGGAACCGATGTGAGAAACATCGATCCATGGCCTCTCACATGCCCCCAGACAGGGACCTGGCCCACAACCCAGGTATGTGCCCTGACCAGAAATCCAACTGGCGACCTTTAGGTTTGCGGGGTGATGCCCAGCTTACTGAGCCACACCAGTCAGGGCAAATTTTATTTAAACAGGCAAGTCAGAAGCTTGTTTCAGAGTAATGTGGCCCTGTCATGGGCTTTACGGTGACACACAAGTCTCCTTTTTCTCTGCTGAAAAAGTTAACTCAAAAGAAAGGCAGAGCCTAAAGGGCAGTAAAATAAACAAGATTTTAGGGCCACAGTTCCAAGGGGCACATTCACATGGATTGCAATGGAAATGCCTCCCTTATGTAATGGGTGCCCTGAGTTGCAAGTAACCGAACGAAACCCTTAATGGCTCAGGTGACTCAATTATCTCAACAGAAGAGAACCACCTACTTCTCAAAGAGCTTTTCCATGTGCTCTCATTTGATCCTGATGGAGACATGCTGTTTATATATGGAGAGACAGGTTCCAGGGACACAGTTAATTATCTTGGAAATGAACGTTTAAACTAACTTGAATTTCAGTTGGAAGTTATTTTGCCCTGTCCCTCCATTTTGCATATTGTGAGGTTGAGGCCCAGAGAGGAAAAGAATTTAATGGAGGGCTCACAGAGAGTCAGGTGACAGAGCTGGGAGCAGAACCTAAGCGCCTGGGTCCTAGCCTGGCAGCTCCATTGGTTGGAGCATCACCCCGTGCACCCAAAGGTTGCCGGTTTGATCCCTGGTGAGGTCACGTATGTGGGAGGCAGCTGATCAACATGTCTCTCTCTCTGTCTCTCTCTCTCTCTCTCATCAATGAACATATCCTTGGGTGACTTGGGTGCGGATTTAAAAAAAACCCTGAGGGATTGGGTTTCAGGTGATACTGAAAAGTGTACAGTCTCAGACATTGTTGGATTCTGGGAAATCCCATCACCCTTCCCACTCCCCCTTCTGGAATCATGCTTATGATGCAGGAGTTTTGCTGCTGAGCCCCTGGAATCAGGCTCTCCCTTGGGCCCCAAGGTCCGCGAGTCTGCACTTTGGACCCCTTCCCAGGCCTGAGCCCAGGGACGGTGAGGCCGTTCTGAATGAAGTGAACAACAGAACAACAGACCAGCCTTGGAAAACAGGAGAAAGTTTTGTGAAAGAAAGAGAGAGAGAGAGAGAGAGAGAGAGAGAGAGAGAGAGAAAGGGGAAGAAAGAAAACAAAAGGAAAAGAAAAAAGAAACGAAAGAAAGGGAAAGGAGGGAAAAGGAAAAGAAGAGAAAAGGAGTGGGGTGGAGGGGAGAAAGTAAGAAAATTGTATGCATTATGTGTATGCTCCTAGAAAAACGTCTGATAGCATAATAACCAAAACTGCCACTGCAGCAACCCCTGGGGAATGAGTGGGGAGGAAGGAGGCCCTCCTTTTCCTCCCCACCCCCAAGGCCACTTCCCTTGCTCAGCAAGCATGTTGGGGCCCCAGTACTTTGGTACTTGCTGGTTCCTTACCTGTCCTTTAATCTTCACCTGGCTGCCATTCAGGTCTTCACTCCTCCCCAACCGTCTCCTTCAAAGATTGCCTCCGCTCCCCCATCCCCCTTCACTATTCTTCATATCGTTGCTTTCAGTGCCTCCAGAGCACTTGTGGTTATCTGAAATCTTATTTACTTGATTTTTATCCGCCCCCACCCATGATCTGTAAAGACAGGAACTCTGTCTTGCTTCCCACTATATCCTCAGTGAAGGACAGGGTCAGACAGAGAGCAGAAGCTCAATGAGTACTTAGTGAATGAGGTTGGGCTTTCCACTTTTTACTTTGTACATTTTGTATTTTTAAACATTTTTGAAACGAGCATGAATAGTGTGTTTTTCTTTCATTAAAAAAAAAAAGAAGCAGCTATGCTACTGCAAAGGACTCTATCCTCAGCAAATCGTTTTGAGTTAGACAAGTTTCCAGCTAAAAGCAGCTCCCTCCAGGTGCTGCATGAGGACTCAAACCAAAGAGGAGTATGGCTTTGGCCAAGTCCACATGGCACTCAGCAAGGCTTGCGGGGACCCAGATCCTCTCTTCAGCCCTGACTGGTGTGGCTCAGTTGGTTGAGGGTCGTCCTACAAAGTGAAAGGTCGCCAGTTGATTCCAGGTCAGGGCACATGCCTAGGTCCCTGGTTGGGGCGTGTGGGAGAAGCAACCTATCATATGTTTCTCTCCCTTTCTTTCTCCCTTCCCCTCTCTCTAGAAATAAATAAATAAAATCTTTTAAAAATCTCCCTCCTCCCAAGTCAGCCAGGGCCCCTCCCCAAAGCGTCCGCACCCAAGGGAGGCGGAGGGGCCTAGGGAGGGAAAAGGGACGCGGTGAGAACGCAGAAAGGAGTAAAGGAGACGACGGGAGGAAGGGCGTGCACAGGGGCGGAGAGGGTGCTAGGTGACAGTGAGAAGGGGGTGCGGCGGAAGGGTGCGAGATGGGGATCGGAGAGGGGACCTAGGAGCACAGTAAGAGCGGGTGACAGAGGGCGCCGGGTGGAGGGAGGTGAAGGTGAAGGTTTGGACAGCGCGCAGAGAGGGTGCGCAGAGAGGGTGCGGCGGAAGGGAGGCAGGAAGGAGGCAGGAAGGAGGCAAGGAGGGGGCGGAGCCGGAGGGGGGCAGGAGGAGGGGCGGAGCTGCCAGGCGGCTGGAGCCGAGGAGCCAAGTTCCCGGCGCCAGGCAGAGTTTCTGCGTCCCTCTCCCCAGCCGGTTCCCGGCTGCGGATTCCTTCTGGAGCTGCTCCCGTACGAGGCAGGTGAGCCCAGGGCCCCTGGGGCGCGCTCCCACTGGTCGGAGCGCGCTGGAGTGGAGAAAGGACCGTCCCACCCCAGGTCACGCCGCAGACGGCAGCCGTAGAGGTTCTGCTCTAACGGCAGGCATACCTGGACTTCGCGGCCACTGAGCCCTAGAGAGGGGGAGGGAGGGTGAGACCTGTCCCCCTACCTCCGGCTTCCAGAAATAGAAAAACCTGCGGGTCGGGAGCCAGAGCCTTTTGGGCTCATCTGAGCCTTGCCAGTGGCTCCTTACCTGACTTTGGGAGAGTTCCGCCCCTCACTGGGCCTCCATCTCCCCACCCGCAAAGTCATAGGGGTCTTTCAATGGGTCTCTTCTAAGTTCCAAACAGACTTTGATTCATTTCGTTGACCAGCTTACTCTAAGTAATGTCCCGGATTCACGAGCCCCGTCCTTTCTCCTGAAAACGTGGCTGCACCCTGACTTCTGGACCCTCAGGTTTCAGCTGGAAACTTGAATCAACTCTGGGGGTGAAAGCTGCATCTAGCCGGGGGACAGCAAGCGGAAGATTTTGTTTCCTTTGCGTTGAAGCACTAATCCTTTCACTGCTGTCCACCCAGACAGATGTTACTACCTCCATTAAAGGTGAAGGTGGGGCGCAGAGAGGCTTAGAGACAGGTAGTACCAGGCTGCTCTGTTCTGCTCATTGTCCTATGCGGTATAGGTTTGCCAAAAACAGATTGTTTTTTAATTCTGAAGATTCCCAGTAAATTCTAATTGTATTTTTTAAAGGATATTTTATGATTATGGCTATTACAGTTGTCCTGATTTTTCCCCTTTTGCCCCCCCCAAACTCCCGACTCCCTCGTGTAATTTCCCCCATCATTTTTCATGGCCATGGGTCATGCGTGTAAGTTCTTTGGCTTCTTCACTTCCTACACTGTACTTTACATCCTTATGGCTATTCTGCAACTACATATTTGTAGTTCCTAATCCCCTCACCTCCTCATTCACTCCCCCACACCCCTTTCCCATCTGGCAACCATCAAAACACTCTCCGTGTCCAGGATTCTGTCTCTGTTCATCTTGTTTGCTTAGTTTGTTTTTTAGATTCAATTATTGGTAGATAAGTTTTGGGGCTTTTTGCCATTTTATTGTTCATAGTGTTGTTCTTTTTCTTAAATAAGTCCTTTTCTTTAACATTTCATATAATAATGGTTTGGTGACAATGACCTCCTTTAGTTTTTTCTTGTCTGGGAAGCTCTTTATCTGCCCTCCGATTCTAAGTGATATCTTCATTGGGTAGAGCAATCTTGGCTGTAGGTCCCTGCATTTCATGATTTTGAATATTTCTTGCCAATCCCTTCTAGCCTGCAAAGTTTCTTTTGAGAAAGCAGCTAACAGTCTTATGGGAACTCCCTTGTAAGTAACTATCTTCTCTTGCTGCTTTTAAGATTCTCTATCTTTAACCTTTGGCATTTTACTTATGGTGAGCCTTGGAGTGGGCCTCTTTGCATCCATCTTGTTTGGACTCTCTGTGCTTCCTGGACTTGCATGTCTATGTCCTTCATCAAATTAGGGGAGTTTTCTTTCACTATTTTTTCTTTTTTTCTTTTTTTTCACTATTTTTTCAAGTAGATTTCCAATTTCTTGCTCTTTCTCTTCTTTTGCCACCCCTATGCTGCGAGTGTTGAATCTCTTGAAATTGCCCCAGAGGCTGCTTATACTGTCCTCATTTCTTTTGGATTCTTTTTTCTTCTTGCTCCGATTGGTTGTTTTTTGCTTCCATATGTTCCATATCATTGATTTGATTCTCAGCTTCATCTACTCTACTGTTGTTTCCCTGTAAATTGTCTTTATTTCAATTAGTGTATCCTTCATTTCTGACTGGGTCCTTTTTATGCTGTTGAGGTCCTAAGTTCCTTGAGCATCCTTATAACCAGTGTTTTGAACTCTGCACCTGATAGACTGCTTATCTTTACATTTAGCCCTTTTTCTGGAGTTTTGATCTGTTCTTTCCTTTGGGCCATGTTTCTTTGTCTCCTCATTTTGGCAGCCTCCCTGTGTTTGTTTCTATGTATAAGGTAGTGCTGCTTTGACTCGGTGTCTTGTTAGTGTGGCCTAATGTGGTGTGTTTTCTTTAGGGTCCAGTGGCACAGCCTCCCATTTCACCCGAACTGGGTACTTGAGGTGCGGCCTCTGTGTGGGCTGAGTATCCCCTCCTCTTGTAGTTGAGCCTTGGTTGCTGTTGGCAGATCAATGGAAGGGGTTTACGCAGGCCAGTCAGCTGCAAGGATTGGCTGTGACAACTGACCACGAACCTTCACCCTCCATGTAGGATCAGCTGTGCAGGGGCGCGGTGGTGGTGGTACTCCAGCCTGGTCTGTAGCTGTCCACTGAGTATGCTGGCCTTGGGGTTTCCCAGATGGTGCAGGCCAAAGTCAACCCCCACCTGTGTTTTGTCCAAGGCACCCTACATGAGCTATAGAGCAATTTGAGATGGCTGCTACTTGTTCTGGGCCTGGAGATTCCCAAGCCAAGCTGTGAATCTATGCAGGCTGCTGCTAGTGCTGTGCCAGGGGCTCACTGAGGCCAGCTGTTGTTTGTTTGATAGGATTTAGGAAGTTGTGAAGCTTGAGTCAAGGCCAGCCATTCATTTGGAAAAACAGTTTGGGTGGGCTCGTAAATTTGGAGGGGTGGAATCTCTAGGGATTTCCAAGACGGTCAAAGAGTGTTTGCCAGGTTGATGGAATCTCAGATATGGCACCAGCTTGCTGACTCTTTTGGGGGAGGGTTTAGAAAAGGGACAATGGCCTCTGCTTGCCTTGATGCCAGACACTTCAGTGTCTCCCTGTACACCACTGGTGCCTTTCGAGCTTCTATCCCAGTGCCGGAACTCAGAGTGAATGAGTCTGAGTAGGTGAGTCCGTTGTGGTTCTTTTAAGAGGAACTGCTTGGGACCCAGATGTATCTTCCACTGATTCAATCCCCGCTGATTTTTGCAGCCAGAAGTTGTGAGGTCTTATCTTCCTGGCACTGGAACCCTGGGCAGGGGGGCCTGGTGTGGGGCTGGGACTCCTTGCTCCCTAAGATATCCCTCCCAAATTTTTATCCACCACACATGAGTGAGGGACCAGCCCGTTCTGCGTTTGTGCCCCTCCTACCAATCTGGATGGATATGGTTTCTTTAATTCTGTAGTTGTCAGACCTCCATTCAACTGAATTTCTGACAGTTCTGAGTGATGGTGGTTCTATATTTTAGTTGTAATTTTGATGTGGTTGTGCAAAGAGGGGAGCCATGTCTGCTTATGCTGCCATCTTGACTGGAACTAAATCCTAATTTTCGAGAATTTTTTTTTTTTAATTCAAATATGTCTAAGCGGTGGGAGGGAATGCTGGCTAGAGAGTCTAGTCCTGGTTATGCTGCTGACTCAATGAGATCTTAGGTGAGTATCTGTCCCTCTCTGGCTCAAGCCTTCCCTGCTGAACAGCCAGGAGTTGGTCAGATGGTTTGCAAGGACCCTTCTGCCTTTAGCATTGGTAACAATAGGAATCATAATTGTTTCTGTACCTTGACCTACAAAGCCTTGCCTGAGCTGACTCTTATCTACCTCAAGCACCAGACTCCTTGCCCTGCCTCAGGACCTTTTCACTTGCTGTTTCCAGTGCCAGGCACACTGAATCGCCTCTTTCCTGCACAGTCATTCATTCTTCAGGTCCCCACCGAGAGTTCACATGCATAGGAGGTTCTCTGACAAAGGCTAATGAGGTCCTTGGATTTATAACCTCATGGCTCAGGCTGAATTCGTTAAACTTAAGTGTTCTTGTCATTTGTTGTCTAACGTCTGTATCCCCTATTATTTAATGCCTATAAATGCCATGAGGGCTGAAACCCTGCCCTCTTCCCTGTGCCTAGAAATTTGTTGTGCAGTAACCAGATAAACACAGTTAGTCCAACAATTTTGTGAGGTTGGGTCCTTGTGCTCTTATGCCTGAGGAGACAGTGTTTCAGAGAGACACTCCCAGGGTCCCACAGTGAGTGGGCAGTGCTAGAATTTGAACCCAGTCTGTATGACTCTAAAACCTGAACTTCCACTTTACTGGCATCTCATTCCAGGATCTTCTGCTGTGAAGACATTATCCAAGGGCCAGCAATTCTGGCCCTCAAGGCCTGGAAAGAGACAACTGTTGGATTGTGGAGGTGTGTCTTGTCCAGCTCGGTTTCCTCTTGGCCCTTGGAACCTAAGGCAGACCTGGGGTGGACTTGGCCCCTTCCTGCAGACCCATGGCTCACTGGCGACAAATACGACTGTTGACGTGGGACGTGAAGGACACACTGCTCAGGCTGCACCGTTCTGTAGGGGAGGAGTATGCCTCCAGGGCCCAGGCCCATGGGCTGGAGGTAGAGGCCACAGCCCTGGAACAAGCCTTCAGGCAGGTGTTCAAGGCTCACAGCCACCGCTTCCCCAACTATGGCCTGAGCCACGGCCTCACCTCCCGCCAGTGGTGGCAGGATGTGGTCCTGCAGACCTTCCACCAAGCAGGTGTTCGGGATGCCCAGGCTGTGGCCCCCGTTGCTGACCAGCTGTACAAGGACTTAAGCAGCCCCTGCTCCTGGAAGGTGCTGGAGGGAGCTGAGGCCACGCTGAGGAAATGCCGAAAACGAGGTCTGAGGCTGGCAGTGGTCTCCAACTTTGACCAACGACTAGAGGGCATCTTGGTGGGTCTTAGTCTGCGGGAATATTTCGACTTTGTGCTGACCTCCGGGGCTACTGGCTGGCAGAAGCCGGACCCCCACATTTTCCGTGAGGCCTTGCGGCTTGCTCATGTAGAACCTGAAGTGGCAGTCCATATTGGCGACAGTTACCACTGTGATTACAAGGGGGCGCGGGCTGTAGGCATGCACAGCTTTCTAGTGGTTGGCCCAGGGCCTTTGGACCCTGGGGTCAAAGATTCTGTACCCCAAGAACATATCCTCCCCTCGCTGCCCCATCTCCTGCCTGCCCTTGACCACCTGGAGGGCTCATCCACAGGGCTGTGAGTCTGGTGAGGGAAGTGACTGGGCTCAGCAATCACCGGAAACTGGGAGCCCTTTCCTTCCCGAGATCTGGCCTTTCCCCCCTCCCTGCAGCCTCCATAGTGCATTCTGACTATAAAGCAGCGAGTGCGAGGCTTTCAGCCCTGCCCCACTAACCAGTCCCTGGTCTCTGAGATGGTTCATTCATCACACCTGTGTCCCTTTTCCAGCACAAGTCCCCTTTACTTTGAGCAAGATTCACTGAGGGCCCAACCAGCTTTAAAACCAAGTGTTGATTGGGTTCGGCAAAAAGTCCATTACGTTTTTTTCATATGAAGGCTCTAGTACTTAGCTCTTTGTCATTCAAAACAATGTTGTTAGACTGTATTGTGACAGCTGGCATATCAACATGCATTTAAAAAATACTTATCAAAATCGGTGAATTTTTGTGCAGCTATTTTAATATTGAAAGTGGAAGAAAATACACATTTTTGGTATATTGTGCTTTATTATTTCAAGAAAGGTAAAAATGCAACTGAAATGCAAGATTTGTGCAGTGTGTGGAGAAGGTGCTGTGACTGGATGGGTCAAAAGTGGTTTGTGAAGTTTCTTGATATTATTGACATTTTTGGCCAAATAATTCTTTGCTGTGGGACTATCTTATGCATTGGAAGATGTTTAGCAGCACCCCTGGCCTCTACCCACTAGAAGCCAATAGCAGGAGGTAGCCGACATACTCAAAATACCCAAATCAATAAAGTTATTGGTGAAAATGAAAAATGTGTCTTATTTTACGGAAAAATATAATGGACTTTTTGGCCAACCCAGTACTTTCAAACTTCATTTTAGCAATAGGGCCCTTTTCTCATGGGAGATCTTACGTGGAATCCCAATATGCAACACAGGAAAAGAATGAGAAACTGCTGAGGTTGAAGCAGAGGTCCTAGGTCCCCTCATTCAGGCCCTGCAGCCTCTACAACTCCCCTCACCCCCCACAGCCTGAGGTCAGAGGAACTTACACTGTGCTTAGGGACATGTTCTCTAGGACCACAAAGAACACAATTACAGTCATGAGAAGAAAGTTGATTCTTCCCCACCCCTGCCGTGTGTTAGGTGCTCTGCTAGTCCTTTATATGTATACAGAGCCCTCAGAGCTACCTAGTGGGCATAGGGAGTACGAACTCTACAACGGATTCAGAGGTTACATAGTCTGCCTGAGGTCACAGCTCGTACATGAGGGAGCCAGGGTTCCAATTTCGGCATGTCTGACTCCAAAGCCCGTTGGTTTGACCACTAGGGTGAAAATAGAAAGGGATCCATGTCACGAGACAGTTCAGTGGAGATCCTTGGACCACAGGGAAGGAGTCCTCAAGGACCTCCGTCTTGAAGGGCACCCCAGTCAGAGCGGGTTAGTGTAGGGGTGGGCAAGCGCAGGGACTAGGGACCAGAGCCCAAGGAGGCAGGAGTGTACATGTGGGGAGAAATACTGGAGATTGAAGACGTAGGCTGGGTATTTTAAATTCCAGGTTTCTTCCTGCCGTTCCCCTCTTCACACACCTCTCTACTTGGTATTTACTGGACACCTCTGTGCCCTAGCCAGTGCCATGCACAGGGATACCACAGGAGAAAAGTACAGACCATGCCCGTTACGTTCTGGTGCCAACAGCCAGAGAAGGCTCTGGAGTGGACCCTGAACTGGGGCTGGCTTTTTAGAAAAATTTTTAAAGATTTTATTTTTAGAGAGAAGGGGAGGGATATGTGAAACATTGATAGGTTGCCTCTCGCACACCAACTGGAGACCAGGGCACAACTCAGGCATGTGCCCCGACTGGGAATTGAACCAGCAACCTTTTGGGTTTGCAGGCAGCGCTCATTCCACTGAGCCACACCAGCCAGGGCAGAGTTGGCATTTAGGTGGGCAGAAGGATAAGGTAGCCCTAGCAGCAGCCTGTGAACTATGGACTGAAAGCTGCTGTGGGGCATTGGACTGGTGGTTTGGGGAGCATGGTGTAAGGGCCTTCGGGTGCCATCTAGAAGGATTTGGCTTTGACCCAGGTTTGGGAGCAGGGAAGCTCTTCTCAGACAACTTCCCAAGTGTCAGGCAGTGAGGACAGGGTCATGAGCCATGGTTTCAGTGCCACAAGGGCCTCAGAAGTCACCACAACCAAAAACAGTCGCCAATAGGTTTGTGGACTGGATTTGATCCAGCCAGTGTTTCAAGTAAATTATTGAGCACGCTTTCAGGGTGGGGAGGGCTCTGGCCCCATTTTTCAGCCCAGCAGCCTGAAGTTGTAGGTGAGATGGCCTTTGAACTGTCTCCCAGTGAAAGAAAAATGTGAGGACCACGGCTCTAATGTGACCTTAGAGACCAGGAAGGGACTTGCCCTTGGTCCCAGCAATGCAGGGCACAGAGCAGACCCTGGACCCTTTAGGCTGTGTATGCTGAGCCCAGCCACCTGCTTACATCTAGGAATGTGCAAGGGGAAAAGGAGGACATCAAATTCTTAGGCAACACACTTCTAAGATTTGAGCAGGCCCTTGTGGGGTTTGCCCAATTACCAACAAAGAACATGGAAGTAATTTTTCAATCTTTCAAAACCTTTAATAATGTACATGTTCTCTAAGGCTGGCCCTCTAACTCCCTCAGCTTTCTCTGGCCGAGGTTCTCACCGCAGGTCCCCACACTGCCAGAAGGGGCCATCAGCGGCCGCTGGGGGAAAGCTCATCCCGGCTACTAGGGGAACGCTTGTCCCTGCTACCCCGTGGGCCCGGCCGGAGGTCAGCCGCCAGAAGCGGCACAGAGCTGCTGATGGGTGTGCTGCACTCAGGTTACCTGGAGATCAGGTTTTCTCAGTCTCTGAGTGGCCAGACAGCCCCCCAGGCTAGAGTCCTCTGACCAGGAGTGGTCTGACGGGAGTTCTAAGTCCCTTCCAGATTGTCCTTGTGTGCTAGAAAAATATTTTTTCTATGTGCCATGTCATGAAAAGGACTCAAAAGCACTGAACTGAGGAGAGGAAAGGACGTCAGCCACAGGCTTTTCTGCCAGGGAACCACTTCTACATGCACCCACCCACCCACCCACTCAGTGCCAAATACGCATTGCACGCTCCTCAGGCACCATGCTGGATGGCAGAGATGAGGTGCTGAAGGAGACAGCCTCAGGGAGTGCATTTGGGAGGCTAAGTCCAGGGAGTTGCAGGTTCCCCACAGACAGGCAGCATTTAATGGTCTTGCCCAGATCTGAAAACGATGCCGACCCGTCCTAAAGCCGCCCAGTGGCCAGGGGCAATGTTTGGGAAAAGGATACTGGGTAGAAACATAGCCTAAAAGAATGGCGGGGAGGCAGGTCTGGCCTCCCCGGTGCCAAAGGTCAGTGGACAATGGAAATGGTCTGGTCAGCCACAGCGAAGACTGGGAAGAGGGGCCCAGGGAAGGACGCGTGGTGGGTGTGGAGCACCGTGCCCGAGGCTGGGTCATAGAAGAGAAGCTCCCGGGCCTGCAGGTCCAGTAGCATGCCCAGCCGGGCCGGGCACTGCAGCAGCCCGAGGGGCTCGTGCTGCCCGTCGTGTGAGAAACAGAACTCCTGGTCGTAGCGGGAGAAGACCCAGGAGAAGGCGTTGTGGCCCAGGCGAGAGTCACTGCCAGAGCCTTTGCGGGGCAGCTGGCCTAAGGCCACGCCTACCTTGTAGGCACAACTGTTCTGCACATTCACCACCCAGGCGTGCAGCCCAGCCTGGAAGGAGGTGGCAGCCAGGGCGTTGGGCCAGTGGTCAAAGCGCTCCGGACCATCTGCACATGCCTTGGACTTCTTGGCATTGAAGGTTAGAGTCCTCCGATCATCTGACAATTGCAGGAAGGGGCTGACGGTTCTCTCGTCGATACGCACATCCTCTGTGCCTGCCAGAAAGAATTCTTAGAGTTGCCCGAGGTCCACCCTCAGCCCTACCCTGGTCCTGCCAGGTAGCAAAGGGCTTATCACTCACTGGCAGCGCAACCTCATACAAGCCATTCATTCTCTCTGAGCCTCAGTCTCCCCGTTTTAAAATGGCGATGAAATAGGACTTACCACAGGATGGATGTGAGGATCAAATGAGATGATACATGGAAAGTACTAAGCAATAGTATGTGCTGGATAAATTGTGGCCATGATAATGGTAGTTATTATCTAAAATCCTCATCTGTCGACTCCAATAGAAATAAGGGTCAGAGGAGAAACAAGTTGCCCAAGGTCACATATCAAGTTCTGGCAGGGGCAAAATTAAGACCCAGCATTTTGCTCCCACATCTAGCATCTAGCGCTGGTCATACTGCATTCCAACTGGGCAAATCTGCAGCCTCGAGATCAGACTCGTCCTGGGGACACAGCCCCTGGCAGCTACGAAGCATCAGGTATGCAGTTTCCAACAACTAACTAAAGGGACTGCTGGCAAATCAGGTAATATTTGATACCAGATTCTAGAGAATTCCAGCTTCTACCAACATTTTAAAAGTAACGGGGGACAGGAGGTAGGGAGGGTTAAAATTGAGAAAAATTCAGGCCACTAATGAACCTAATTCTGTGTATCGCGCAAACACCACAGCTGGGAGTACAGGAACTTCTATCTAGCTTGGGGGAAGCCTGCTTTGAGAAGCCCCACACTAAGCAGGAATTTGGGGAGGCAGGAGACCATGTCATGTTCACCCCTGTGGCCCCAGCATGCAGCGCAAGGTCAGGCCCATGGTCAGCCTGAGTTGGTGTTTGTTATGTGAGCAAGTGAGGCGACTCCAGGCAGCTCAATTCTTATTCCAGATGCTCCCCAGTTGGCCATCAATTATATCTTCTTAAGGAGAAACTAGGTTGCCAACAAAGAATATTGAGCTGTCCCGGTAGGGCAGTACATAAAGAGGATATGATTTACAGGAACAAGATTTATTGTAGACCCACCTACACAGCAGGTTGGTCTGGAAACGGGAAGGTCCTGGTCCAGGTGCCCAGGCCTTTCCAGAACCTTGGCTCCACTGACGAGCCTGCGCCCAGCATCACTGGCTGTTGAAGCTACCATCCCAGATGCACTGGTCCCCAGGGTTGGCCCCCCAGCAAACCCCAGACAGACAGGCAGACAGACAGAAGCCCAGTTGCTCCAGCTGGTGCTGGGCTCTAGCAACTCCTAACCTGAGAGGGAGCCAAGGGCCGCCGTTGCCCAGAGCTGGGTCAGGAGAGGGCTCCAAGCACACGTCTCATCAAAGTTTAACCTTTTCGACTCCTGAGGGTCCAAAATGCCCTCTGCTTCCTCGGTCCTTGTACAAAAAGAAAGAAAGAGGTAAAAAAACAGGTTCAGAAAGGTTCTGGAAATGTATCTCGATCCATGCATGGTGACTGGGGTGGGGGATGGGGACAGAGGTCCCATCCTCTTCCCACAAGGGTGACACCGGGGATTGGCAACCAGGCCCCAGAACGGAGCCACCTCAAGAGGGCCGGGCCAAAGGGAAGGAGGATATTTCCCCTGTGCACGAACCCTCCCCCACCCGCCCCCGGAAGCCTGAATTCCCACAAGGCAGATGATTTACAGAGCAGTAACTACTTGGTGTCAGTGGATGAAGCTACTTGCCCTTGGATCTAGTACATTAGCAGCAGAGCTGGGACTAGGACTTGGGCCTCTGCAACCACTTTGCGGCCGTCTTCCCACTCCACCATCCCGCCCAGAACCTCCCAAACCGACCATGGCAGTGATGCCCTTGGTTTGATCAGCAGGTGCCATCAACTCCTCTGCTCTTAAAATGCAAACACCTCTGCGGGATCACATAGCAAGGGGCTCTCAGTTATTTCCCCAGGCATATATTATTCACAGCACTCTGCTCCCAATAACTACTTCTCAGCTCACCCTAGGGACTGGGTTTGGTTGGAGAGGGGATCCGGGAACAAAAAGAACTGCCATTTATTTAAGCAGCCAGGCTCTGGCCTTGCTGTTTTCTATATAGAATCGCAGATCGTCTGGTATAAGCTGGGAGGTAGTTGTGCACCCATTTGACAGAACAGGGACTCAGAGAAGGCACTCAGCTAAAAAGAGGGCACTTAATTTTGCCTGGATTTAAGTCCTGCCTCCAGGCAAAAAGAGAACAAACCAGGCTGGAGTCGAGGCACCATTCAACATAATTCATCCCTTGACCTGTCATGAAATCTCTGAGGGATGTAGAGCAAAGTGGGGATTTGCCACAGAGCTTTGCAGCCTTTTCACTTGGGTTCTGAGAGAGAACTTCCCACCGACTCTAATCCTGAAGATGGCTTTGAGATCAGGCAGCAGTTCTGAGAACATAGCCTCTCTTTGGCAAATGCCATGGTTCTGCCCATTAACGAAGGTGTGGGTGGGGTGGGGTGGGGGAGGGGCATGTCTCATGGATGCCAGCTCTTTGCAACACTGTCACTCCCTGGCTGGGGAGGTAGGAGGTGAACAGGGCCCTAGAACAGCCGAGAACAGGCTATAGTAACAAAGGCTCTTTGTGGTCAGGACAACAGAGGGTCTGTTGCCATCTTCTCAAAGCAGTGAGGCTGGGTCTTCAGGGGCTCCAGCCACCAGGGAGGGAGAAAAGAGGAGCCAGTGTGGGCCTTGCTAAGCCATCATCCCAGAGCAAATCTCAGGCCAATCATAGACACCAGAATGTAGAAAACCAGCTGGTCCAGGGACCTCATGGTACAGAAGAGAAAACTTATGATTCCAAAGGAGTGGGAGTGAATTGGGGTGCGGACAGAGCAGCGCCCTGGCTGGGATCAGAAGGCCTGGTCTGTGCAGCAGGACCTGCTGCAGGGACAGGCCAGAGCAAAGCCCAGCCAGGGACGTGGAAGCAAAATTGGAGCCAATAAGGGCACTTCTCAGACAAACGGGTTCCCAGCTCAAAGGGGCTTGACAACTTTGGAACACAGTACTTTGAGAGTATCCAACCTCAGTCTAAAGGCACGAGGAACTACAAACAAATCCTGACCTGCTCTAATACATTTGTCAATAGTAGTGTGGATTCAGCGATTCTCAAACAACTCTGTGTGTATCGTAGGACTAAACAAACGAAGGACTACATTGCCGTTGCTGGGCCCGAAGGTTCTCACTGTGAAAGAAGAAAGATGAACGTAGAATGGGAGAAGGCAAAGGAAAAACACAGCGGCGTTCCAAGTTGTGATACAAACTCATGAAATTAAAAAACCACACTCATACTTCCCAGCTCAGCTTGCTGGCCACTGAGAAGGCCTGGAAGCGATGGCACACTGGTCGCAATGCACATTTGCCCAGATTTCGGTTTTAAAGTACTGCTCCCCGCTAAAAGGAATCAAGACTCCCTGGAGAAATAAATGGTTCCAGGGCTGAGGCAGGAAAGGAACAAGTTGAGCCCAGGACATCTTGTGCCAGAATACAAGGGAGTGCTCAAAGAATGATGGGGACTCGTCAGAAGGAGCCAGGACGCAGCTCGAAGGGGCTAGCCCTGGCCAAATCTAGGGCAGTCTGAACATAAAAACAGTAGTAGCAGTAGTAATAGATTGTAATTCAGGAAGAATTTAGCATCAATGAAGACGAGCTATTTATTCAAGAGGTACCTTCTCACATTCCTTATTAATTACAAAAGGGAAGATTTAACTTTATAATGAAGGAACCTGTTTGGTACCACTTTATCCAAGTGATGAAAATCAACATCCCTGATAATGGGACAAAGTGACATCATGTGCCCCTGATTTGATAGACTGAGAATATATCGCTTACGAGATACTCCTGCCAAAGATGCATAACCTGAACCTAACCATGAGGTAGTATCAGATGAACTCAAATTGAGGACTATTCAATACAACAACTGTCCTAGACTCATTAAAAACGTTTTTTATGGTGCAATGGGCAACACTTGAATGTGGGCTGCATATCAGATAATCATACTATATCAACATGAAATTTCCTAACTTGGTAATTATACTGTGGTTATGTGAGAGAATGTCTTGGGAAATAAATGCTAAAGAGTTTAGGGATATAAAGTCATGTTTTCTGCAACTTACTCTCAAATATGTCAGAAAACAATGTTTTATATATATATGTGTGTATATATATAAAAGTTTATATATATATATATTTGATAAATAGGAAAAAGACAGCAAGAAAGAGCAACTATGGCAAAATGTTAACTATCAGTATTTCTAGGTAAAGGTCATCATACTATTTTTGTAACTTCTCTATAAGTTTAAAATATTTCTAAACAAAAAAATTGAAGATCAAAATTTTTTTCAAAAGTCACACCAGCTTGATATTGAAGACAGACTGACTGTATTAGAAGAAGATGATGAAGATAGAGGAGGGAAAAAAGCCTAGAAGTAGGGAAAGATTATAGGAGGGAAAAAGGAGGAACAAGCCAAACGCTCGTTAAAAGGAGGCAGTAAAATGAAAGTGGGCACATCCATGCTGTGGAATACATCACAGACTTTCCATGTATTGACATGGAAAGATTCCAAGATAGCCTGATAAGTTACAGGACAGGAAGCATAAAATGATCCCATCCGTGTTTTAAAAATATATTTTTTTAAGGAGGAAAAAACCCCCCACATAGTCTCCTATGATTATACATAGGAAAGTCCCAAAGACAAACAACTAACTATTAAAACTGATCACCTGTAGGGAAGGGGACTGGGAAGGGGTGACTCATTTTTCATTTTAATAGTTTTATATTGGTGGAAATGTTCTTGTCTCTCATACACATGCATTGCTATTGAAACTTAAATACAAAAATACGTAAGAAGAATGAGCTGTGCTCCCCAAGTACAGCTATAAAATCTTGCACAGAAGATGCATAATTTAATTTCTTTGCCTGGCAAATTATATCCTTTTAGCTACTTCCTCGGGCTCTTGGTTCTCAGCCTTTTGGGACCGAGGTAGGGCCTGGTGAAATTCTTTTCTTACTGCATAATTAAAACGCAGATTTTGAGGGTTTCAAAGGTTCTTTCATCAGAGAACAGCAGGAGTGAGAAGACAGCCCTGGGACAGGTGTCAGGCATGGGTCCCAGTCCCAGCTCTGGCCCTTGGGCAAGGTCCCTTCCCTTCTTTGAGCCTCAGCATTCTCATCTGCAGCAGGGGAGGTAAATCCCTCCGACCGGGTGACCGTACAGTTTTTAATAAGATAATGTTAAATAAACTGTGGAGGCTCCTGGTTGGTAAGTGATTATTTCACTGCCCTTACACATGGGTCTAAATGAGGTCTCCGAGCTGGGGCCAGGAAGGCCCCTGCCAGCGAGCCTGGCTCCAAAGTCATCACTCAGCTGCATACCCTGGGCTTTCTCCCAGGAGCAGTGGAGCCCAAAAGCAATGGACTATTTAGAGGCCCAAAGGCTGTGGTTTCCATGACCGCCCAAGCAAATTACAGGGCCATACTCACCTCTCAAAAATCTCCTGCTCTTTCTGCTGTGAGATAAGAAAACAAAGAGTCAGGCTTGGCACCAGAAACCCAGCAGGCAGTCAAGACTTAATTATATTCAACAGGCATGGAGGGCTCCACGGGGAGAGAAACTCTAGAATAAAAAGTTCTGCTCCTTTAAGTCACAGCACAAAGCTATATCCTCCTCGCATATCTCCCCCATCCTGTGCTCTGAATGAATCACCCTGTCCCCTGGGCTCCAAAGTGTCCTGAGTTTCCCTCAACTACACTTCAGGACAAGCACATATTTACCCAACATTTTATCCCCCATCGAGACGGTCAGCAAGTAGACAGCCGGGATCCTTTCTGAATCTTCTATTGTGACCGTCCCAGTGTTTGGGACAGAATGTGCTCTGTACGTGGAAGCTGTGTGACTAAATGAATGCACAATCTAGGACAGTCATGGAAACTGTCCTACTTGAACTGCAATGGGACAGGCAGCTCAGTTGCTCTACATTCTTATTTCTCTGCTTGGCATATTTATTCAGATGTCACACTGTCCCTTAAACAGCGGGTATCTGCGTATCTATATAAAATACTTCAAAAGAAACCAAAATATTAATCCTAATAATTTCCAGATCATAGGATTCAAGATGAACTGTATGTCTTCGTATTGGGCCCTGTATCAGCTCTTCAAGTACAGAGCTGTCTCTCCGCCTCCGTACTTCCTTCAACATGGTGCAACTCTGCTCTTTCAGGCATCAGCTTCTTAGTCACTCCCTCCAGGAAGCCCTCCCTGACCCCCTCAAGTTTGGCTTGTGGGGTCCCTAGCTCCCAGGAATGTCATCTACCACAGCACATATCCCTCCCTTTCCTAATTATCAGTTTACGCATTTGTCTCCTCCATAAGGCCCCGAGTCATTGCCAGCTGTATGCTGTAACCCCAGCCTGCAGCACAATGCTCAGCATGTAGCAGGCACTCTCTAAATATTTGCTCACTATTGAAAGAATAATTACCAGGTGCAAAAAAAAAAAAAAAAATCCACAATAATTTTTTTAAAAATTTAAAAAAAAAAAATTTTTTTTTTAAATAATTTTTTAAAAAAATCCCCTGCCTCATCCCTGCCCCAAATTATCATTATTATTATCCACCCACCCCCTGCCAATAAACATTCTTGATGTTTTCAGGCATTTTGGAAAGGCTGGCTAATCGGTCATGCCCTTCCCCTTGCCAGACTTACAATCAGCTGGAGGTCATCCATCTGGGTGAGCATGTCCACCAGGCTGGTGCGGATGCTGTCGAGCTTCTGCAGAGCCTCGGCCCAGTGTACGCGCTGCGTCAGGATGCTCTGGTGGGCCCGCTCCTCCTCACCATGAACCTGTTCCAGCAACCGCTGCTCCTCAGTCTCACACAGGCTCCTAACCAGACCCAGGCGCTGGATGACCAGTTCCCGCGCTGCGCTGGCCATGCTCTAACAAGAGATAAAAAAACAAAGAGTCGGATCCTCGGAAAGCCCCAGTCTGGTGAGGAAGAAATGTGGAGATTGATTAGCAATGTCTGCCATGAACACTGTAGTGGCAGTAACAGTGCTCAAGCCACCCCACCCTGAGGTCCCAGATGTGGTTTAGGGTAAAGAAATGTAAAATCCAGACACCCAGGCCATAGCTCATGGAACCAGGTTCCCAGAATGGAGGAGCTGGGCAGGGCCTACAGATCAACTGGAATCACCTGCCAATTTCACAGATGGGAATACCAGGACCAAGAGACCAAGGTCAGAGATCACAGAACTGTAGAACAGAAGGGCCTACAAAGTCATCCCTATCAACGGGATCTGTACCAACAGTGGTCCAGTTGGTATTTTTGACCGTGTCTAAGAACAAAAACCTCATTATTTCCTAATGTGTCCATTCCAACAGCTTCCAGGGTAGAATTCTTTTCTGCCACACAGGAGGCCTGAAGTCAACTCTCAGCCAATCAAGGTCATATGTGTCCCCTAGCAACTAGCACAGTGTCTGGCACACAGTAGGCACTCAAATATTACTGAATGACCGATGGGAAATTTTTTTCTGACTTGGTCAAAAATCTCTTGGTAGCACTCACATGCCAAGTCAATGACAGAGCTGGGACTAGAACCCAGTTCTCTTGACTCTCAGTCCAACACTATGCACCTACACCAATGCCATCAGGTAATCTATCCTACCCAAAGGCATCTGTTGCATGAAGCACCTGCCCTCTTGCCAGATAAGTGAGAAGAGAAGAGTCATGCCAGAAAGTCAGGGATAGTCAACAGTTTCCTGTGCCCTACCTCTGAGGACCTGCTTTGTACAGTGCAAGTGACAATTATCCCTGTTTTCACAGAAGAAACTGAGACCCATAATTTGCCCAGCAGGGAAGAAGGAGTAGCTAAGTGTATGGCCCAGTGAACCCAGGAGTTCAGGCTCCAATTCAGTGTTCTCTTGAGGCAACATAACAAAGGGGTTGGGAAATTAGGCTTTGGAGACAGAGCAAAATTTTAAATCTTAGCTGTTCCACTTGTTACATGTGGAACTTGAAGCATGTTACTTATTGTCCCTATGCCTCGGTTTTCTAATCTGTCAACTGAGGATAATAATAGTATCTACTTCATAAGACTATTGTGAGGATTAAATGAGTTAATACATGTAATTAGAATAAAGTCAGCGCATGAGTGTTCAGTAACATCAGCTATTGCTCTTCCCTGTCCCACTTTGGTGCCCACAGCAGCGAGTCTCTGCAGCCGTGTTCATACTGTGTGATCAGGGGCAAGAACAAACACTGACCCAACAGGCATCAGACACTCTCTGACTAGAAGAGGCCAGTCAATTTCAACACACTTCTTGAGTCAGTCCAAGAAATGAATAGCACAGAAAACAAAACAAACGAATTTCCATTTCCAAAGATATAACAGTAAATTAAAAACCTTCCTAGAACAAAACACAGAAATGCTGGAAAAATAGCTCAAAGCATCCTTTTAAAAGTGAAGTTGCTCTGGCAGCTAAGTAAAGAAAATCCCCCCGAGTCCAAAAGTAGAAAGGAGACTGAAAACCAGTTAAAATACTAAAAGTTGGTTTTTTGAAGGCTAACATGATAGACAAACCTGGAACAACTTTGATCAATAAGAAAAACTTTATGCATTAAATTCAACAACAGAGAAAATGGATAACTTTTCCAGAAAGAATTTACTAAAACCAAAGGGGGGGGGGGAAACCCAGGAAAAATCCTAGAGTTATGATGAAAAATGAATCAATAAAAAAAAAAAAATCTACCCATAGAAATACCACCAAGCCCAGATAGTTTTACAAAGGGTGTCACCAAACATTCAAGGCACTGATAATCCCAATCTTATACAAACTCTTTCAGTAAAATAGAGAGTTCTGTTTCCCAACTCATTGAATAAGACTTATATAACCTCAGTACCAATTCTGATAAGGACTATACAAGAAATGAAACTCACAGCGAACTTCACGCCTGAGTATAGATGCAAAAATCCTTTTTAAAAGCCCTAAACTAAGATTAGCAACCCAAACCCAGAAATTTTGTATAACAACACAAGGGGAAGGAGGAAAGGGGCATGGCTATAAAAGGGTAGCACCAAGGGTCCCTACGATGGAACTCGGTTCCATCTATATCTCGATTGTGGTGGAAGTCACATGAATCTATACGTATGATAAAATTGCACAGAACTAAATACACACATGCAAATGAGTGCATTAAACTGGTAAAATCTGAAAAAGGTGAGCTGTATCAATGTCAATTTCCAGGTTTGATATAATACCATAGTTAGGGATGATGTTAGCATTGTATGTGAATCTGCATTCACTGTATGTGAATCTACAATTATCTCAAAATTAAAAGTTGAACAAAATACATTATGATCAAGTTGAGTTGGTTTTCCCCACGAATTCCTGGATGGCTTAGCATTAGACACTCTATGAATGTATTACCATATTAACAGATTGATGGAGAACAAAACATATCTATAAACTGACAAATGGCATCATTAAGAACCTACAGGAAAGGCAATAAATAATAAGAAATAGAAGCAATCAGAGGAGAACTTCCACAAGCTCTCCCCTCATCTACCCATTTACCTGCACCTGTGCTTACTCCGCCTTTCCCATTTCTGTGAATGAACTGCTCATGATTTTACTAATGGCCAAGACTTCAACTTGCTTACTGGATCCCACCCCCTTTGCTGTATCTGATCTTCCTCTTTCTCTTGCATCATTAATTTCCCCCTTTCTACTGGAAAATTCCCAGCTTACACATATAAAGGAACTTCCCCTGTCTTAAAAACAAAATAAAAAGCCCTCTTGATCCCTTATCTCTCTGCACTATCATCCCATTTCTCAGCTCCCTTCCACAGCAAGGGTCAAGAGTTGTCTGTGTTAACTAGACCAAATTCTTCCTCTATCCTCCTTGAACCCCACTCCAATCAGGCTTTCGCCCCACCACCCTACAAAATTCCTCCTGTCAGGATCTCCAGTGCCGTGCATGTTACTGAACCCAATAGTCCATCCTCATGTACTACTATGGGGGAAGCGAGGGAGTGTGCAGAAAAAAGTTCATAGCCCCGTCCTTGAAAGGCATTCTTGAGGCCCTGACTGGTGTTGGCTTGGTGCTTGGGCATTGTCCTGCATGCTGAAGGGTCACCGGCTTGATTCCTGGCCAGGGCACATGACTGGGTTGCACACTGGTCCCCGGCCGGAGGCATTCGAAAGGCAACCAATCAATGTTTCTCTCGCACACGGATGGCTCTCTCCCTCTCTTTTGCCCTCCGTTCCCCTCTCTCTAAAAATAAATTAATTAAATTAAAAAAGAAGAATAGATATGTAGCGTGGTAATGAGTCAGCTGAATAAAGGATCAGGAATGGGATGCAGCAGAAGGACCATGGGCCAGAGAGTCAGAAGATCCAGGCCATGGAACTGGCTCCAGCAGGAGGCTGTGGGACCTTGGTCAAGTCAATTAACCATCTGTAAACAGGGATATTACTGCCACCTACTGTATAGGACTGTTATAAAGAATACTCAATATAATTGTGCCTAGGTTATTTTATAATTCTGGGGCTGAGCTCAAAATAATCAGATGGTAGAAGAATGCTACGTTTCCTGATCCCTTACCCCCACAAAAGGCATTTTCTAGTAGTCTTTGCACCCAGTGCGACACTCCCCAGACAGTAAAACCAAGGCTCAGAGAGATGAGAAACCATCCTTCCCAGGCATCCAGCTTCGTGTTAGTAGCACGATCAGTTTGTGAGGTTGGGAAAGGACCCTCAACTGGTTCAAGCTCCTAAGGCTGGTGTCTTATCCCAGGAGAAGATCCGGGTAGAGGGGAAAGGGGAAGCATTACCTACCACTGCTCTCTGGTTCTTCCCTGGCAGGACCTCAGCCACATACTTGTTGATGCCAGCACTTTGCAACTGCAGTCTCTCACACTGGTCCACAATCTTGTTCTGCAACACAAATGACACCCCTGACATCTTGATCCATGTGGATCCATTCACTCCATTCCATTGATTTTTTTCTTTACCTCTCCTCTGTCACTCACTCCCATGGTTACAACCCAGACCTTCATCACTACTGAAAGCTGTATCACCTCCAAAATCTTCATTTCAAAAATCCCATAACCTGCCTATCACTCCTCATCCTTCAGGTCACTAACTCTAGAATTAGCAGCTCAGTTGGAGATGCCCATATATTAGTCTTACCTCTTTTCATTGCCCATCACCCCATATTGCAGCCTCACTTCTATCTTTATCTTGAAAATCCATGGCCCATTATTATAATCACTTTCCTGCATACACTCTCATTCTTCTTCATACTCGGCTACCTGACTCTCTACACATGCACCTGAGCAGAACATGGTTTCTCAAACTGTTCTTCCCCAAGTGTCTCCCCATTCATTAAATAGCACTATCAATCACCAACCTCATTATCCAGGAAAAACAAACAAACAAACACACCCAGCTGTTACCCTTCAAGCTCGCATCTAACCCACCAGTGAGCCCTATCAACCCTATCTCTAAAGTGTCTCTATCTTTCCTCTGGCCGCTGCTGGTCACCTCCACTCCTGCCGTTCTGCCCCATCACTGTTTTCTCTCACAGGAACCACTGTGAGAGCCTCCTGACTGGGCTTTCATTCTTGAACCCCACAGTTAGACACTGCCACATTTTGTAAGGAAATCAGATCAGGTCACTGTCTCTGCTCAAAACTCTCCAATGACTTTCCAATATACTCACAGCCAGATGAGATCAAGCTTCTTACCCTAACCAACAAGGCCCTTCCTGATGTGACTCTGCCTATCTCCCCAGTGTTACCTCCTACCACTCTGCACACTGGCCTTCTTTCTGATCCACAAACATACCCAATTTGTCCTGACCTCAGCGCCTTCGCACCGGTCACCAGTTGCTTCTTCCGTCTCCAGCAGTCTTCTCCCAAATATCTCTATGCCCCGCCCCCCCATTCACAAATCACTTCTTCAGAAGCCTTCCCTGTCCGTTTCCACACCCCATTCCCTTATTTTGCTTATTTTTTTCTCCCTTATGCTATCATTCCTGACTGTACATTATGTGTTTATCTTTTTTGTATCTTTCCCCACACCACTAGAACATAAATGCCCTGACTTTGATGTATTCCCTATGTCCCACTACCTAGAAGAGAGTTCCTACACATAGAAGGCCCTGAATAAATAAATATTGAATATTTGTTGAATGAATAAAACCCATTTCCTTGACCGCAAGAAATTCAGCAGTTTACAGCTCCAAACTTGTGAGCATCGCCCACATGAGCCGGGGCGAGCTTTATGAATGCAGCTGAGACCCACAGAGAGGTCACTCACCCAAGGAGACTCGGCCAGGCCCCGGCTTTTCCCTGCCCTTTCCCCACATAACAATGGGAGCCCTTCTAAGCAGCAGCCCCTCCACCACTTCCTTTAAGAGCATGGCCCAAGTTCCACCTTCCAGAAGGCAGCTCAGCTGCCTATTCTGGGAAGCCCTTGTAAATCCCCACCCCCCAAATTAGGAATTAGCATTACACTTGGCCAGTCCAATTACAAGGTTATAGAATTGAGCTGACTGGGAGGAAGCTGTGATCACCACACACCATGGGCCTGAGGGAACTGAGACTAGCTGTATGAAAAGCTACCGGGACAGGAATTCAGAAGGTAAGTGAAAAGTCGTTTGAACTGGTGCTATATTTGCCCATTTCAGGAATAATTTGCCCTGGAGCGAAATTTTTTTGCCGGCTGGAGGAATAGGGGAAGAATGTACAAAAGCCCAATCTAATCAAATGTGGAGGGAGAAAGGGCAAGAAACACCTCTCTCCAGGCAAAGAAGATGAATATACCTAGGGGCTCAGGAGCGTCCAGGGAAGGAGTCCCAGGCAGACTGCATTCCAAAACAAGCATCAGACCTGCCTTCCTGAGCCTGCCTTCGCCCCATCCACCACTCAGATTCGGCCCTGATGGCAACTTTTAAAAAAGGTTTCATTGAATTCTCACTCCCATTAACATCACTTCCTCCCCTCCAACCGCTGAAGCAAAGAGGTGGTTTCCTCTGGTCTACTCAATGACTACCCTGGTCCAGCCCTGAGCAGCAGAAACCTAGAGGCGTTGCGGGGGGCGGGGAGGGGCAGTTACTGTCCTGTTCTGGGCCTCAGTTTCCTCATCTTTAAAATTAGGTAGGACCACCCCTTCAAAGGGGCTTGGTCAGGATGGAATGACCTGAGGAATATTTAAGCGCTTTGGAACTTGCAAAGTTCCTGCGCATAATGGAAGTTTATTAAACCACATTATCTAAGTTTATTTTCATAATCACTATTGTGGAGAATGGTAACAGGTAGGGCCAACCAGGAGCTTTCGGGTGTCACTAATAACTGAATCCCCCCTGGCCCTAGCACACGGTCAGGAGTGTTCATTATAGTCCAGTCTGAAAAAGCAAGCTTCCAGCAGAGCCCTCAGCTGCACAACCGGGCAGAACTCCAGGGAGAGGTTGGAAGAAGCAAGCCTTTTAATCAAATTGCAAGGAAATCCCCGGGGGCCACAGGTAGGGTGGAAAGAGGGAAGAAGCCCCACGGTGGCTTGACTCTCCAATCTCAGCAGTTCAGGGAGGGGTGGTGACAGAAAGGTCACCAGCCTGGAGTCAGGTGCAGGTCGGAGGTGGAAAGAAACCCTAGGTGAAGCGTTCCAGCAGGAACCTCCAGATACCTGCCCCTCCCCTCCGTTCACTCAGGTGAAACCAGCTTGAAGTACAGTCAGGGCCAATCCTGAAAGGGAAAAGGAATCACCTCACCACCTGAACAGTGGACAAGAGGAGAGGCTTGGAGCTATGGGGCTGAGGAGTGTGCAGGGGCCGGGTTTTACGAGAGATCGGCTTCCACCAGGACGGTGGGAGTTGGAGCAGCTGAGCCCTTTATTGCCCAAGGCCAGGCCGGGTTCCTAGCCTCTTCAACAGGGCAGCGGAACAGCTGGGGAGCTGGATCCGCCACTAAGTGATCCTATTATCTTATTTATATCACACTACAACTTTAAGAAATGCGCGCTATTATTGCCCCCAAACTACATATGGGGCACTGAGTCTCAGAGGATTATGAGATTCACAAGGAGAACGGCCGGGGGTGACTTTCGTACTCAGGTCTGCCAGACTCCAGAGGCCACACCCTTTAACCGCCTCGTTCTACAGCCAGTACCACTGCGGAGCCCGGGGTCCTGGACCGGCCCCCGGCTCCCAGCCCGATCTCGCCTAGTGCTCCTCCCCCGCTCTGCGCGCCCTTCCTCCGAAGCCCCCCGTCTTCCGGCACCCACGCCCGCTCACCCGCAGCTCTTCTGCGCGCTCCTCCGCCCGGCGGATGCGGTGACCCTGGCAGGGGCCGCCCAGCTCCGTACAGGCTGCGCACACCGGCCGTCGTTCGGAAAAGCAGAACCACTTCAGAGCCTGGCCGTGCTCCGGGCAGAGAGGTCCCGGCTCAGGTGCCGGTCCCTGTCCCGGTCCCGGTCCGGGCCCAGGTCCCGATCCCCCGCTCTCCGCAGACATGGCCGAGCGACCGCCCGGCGCCAAGCTCTCCACCTGTCGCAGGTGACTGCTGGGCGGGGCCTCCCTGACCCCGCCTCCGTGCCCCCACCCGCGGCCACCGAGCTTCCTCCCCGCCCAGTTCTTGCAGCACGTCGAGTACTCGCCCCACACTCTCGACCGGACCCTGGCCCAGATCCCGCCAGCTTCGGCAGTCCTTTTTTTTTTTTTTTTTCTGAATTAAGTCGCCAAGTATACGTGCTTCTTTTACAACAAACATAAAACACCAAATATTAATGTGACCGTAGGAAAGTTCATTGAGCATGTATAAGTACCAGGTTTTTGCTAAGCGCTGTACAAGTGTTCTACCATGTAATACAACAGCCTTGTTTTGGAGGGGCATCTTTAGACAAGTACTAGCTTAAAGCTAGTTTCTGGTATCAGACTGTCTAAGCTGAGTATCTACCCTCCAGAGACTCAGCTGTGAAGTGGGCATAAGGAGGGTACCTACCTCCTAGATGTGTGCTGGGGATTAAATGAGTTAAAACGCTTAAAATAGTATCTGGAGCACAGAGTCTGCAACTGCTAAGCGTCTACTATTAGTACACGGAAAGTATAATGAGCCCCATTTTCATGGAGGTTAAGTAACTGTAACCAAGTGTCACAGTTTCTAATTGGTAGCAATGAAACTGGAAACTAGGCAGTTTGACTTATGGTTCATATGAGTAATAATTTTTAATTGCATATTAATGCCCAGTGAGGAACATCTGTGTTAGGCTGAGTTCCCCAAAGTATTTACACCCAAATTTTCTTAATTTGAAAAAATTTTAAAACTAGTATTGAAAAAAATTCATGCATGTTTATTTAAAAAAAAAAAGACTATGCAAATAAGCACGTGGAAGAAGAACTCATCCCCAAGTATCTGAGCTGTCTTGGGGCTTTTTTTCTTCAGATCTGATAAATCAATCGAAGCCCAAATTGAACCTTCTGTTGGGGCTCTAGTCCACCCTTGGCACACAAGAAGAATGCTGTTTCCCAACCCCCAAAGTCCAGTTTAGGAGGTGTTGGCAGAGGGTTGAGGAGAGAACTCAGCCAAAGGGAGAAGGCCTTGGGGATCAGGGGGTGTTCTGAGCTTATCAGAACTGGACACTGTGAGAGCAAAATCGGTAACGGAAACATCACTAGGTCCTGTGGCATTAGGCACTCAGGCACCTGCCGGTACCCTGAGACACCTAAAAGCTGCTAGGCTACTACACAAATAGAAGAGGATCCATCCCTTCTCTCAGGCCCTACAGCTTCGGTCCCTGAGATCAGTAAGAGCAGCTACCAGCCCCAGAGCAATGTCTCTTACAGACATGGGACCTTGGTCAGATGATTTAGTCCGGCTGTGCCTAGTTTCCTCATCTCTAAAGTGTGGGTGATAGTCGTATCTATCTCTGATGATGGCTTCAAGAATTAAATGAGATCTTGTCTGCAAAGATCTGTTAGCTTGAGTGCATGGCATACACTTTGGGGCTAAAGAGTGCTTTATTATAGGCATGAGGATTAATAAATATACTTGTAGCAGGTTTTCAGAATGTAAATTGTGTGAGGTCCTTTGGTGAGGAGCGGGTGCGACTTTCTTGGCATCCATCCCAATGGGAGGGTGAAGATCTCAATGCGGCATTTACCCTGTTCTAGGGGTGGGGAAGGAAATGGGCCACCATCATTAGAGATTGTGGTTAGAATTTCTTTGTTTTAAGGGTGAGGGGTGGGGAGGGCTAGCAACCCTTTCGGTGAGAAAAGAGAAAGCAGAAGGTGATTTTGTGCGCAGGGGAAAGAGACTGTGGAGGGCAGGGAGAGGACGAAGGGACTAAGGTTCTGGGGGGAAGTAGGGCCCCTTCATTGGGTGAGGCCCTGGAGCAGTCAGCGGCCACGAGAGGGCTGGAGTCAGGAACACAGCAAAATCGCCAGGAGTTCTTTCAATGGGAGGGACTAGGAAGTGCAAGGGGCTTAAGTGGGAGTGGATTTACTTTTATAAAGTTGGAATCATCAGTTCCACCATTCCACCATGAGGTGGACGGGAACTGGAAAATGAGCCCCTTTGCTTAGTGTGCATCAGGGTGTGCCCAACACATGTCCCCACGTGCGGCCTCAGGACACTCATAAACTCCTAAGTGGTGACTCTTAAGCTTTATCAGGCCTCAGAATCACCTGGGGTGGTCAGGGAGAGGGTTGTGAAGAACACAGGCTTTCCGGTAAGAGCCTCATTCAATCCCAAAGTCTAGGGTGGAGCCAGGAATCTGCATTTGCAGCAGTCACGCTGAAACTAGGATACGAATGAGACCTCTGACAACTCCCACAAACCCTGCCGGTGGCCACCCATTAGTAGGTGGCAAAATCAAAAGGGGTGGAGACCAGCACCTTAAAAATAAGAAAAGAAAGAAAAAGAAAACATTGTTCATAATAAGGGTTTTTTGCTTGTTGTAGTTAAATATAGTACACACACATGTACTACTTATATGTACTATGAATGAGCAGTGAGGTTGTATTTCTTCCTGAGGGTCATGGTCAAAAAAGTCTGAAAGCCGCTGCTCTAAGGTGACCTCTGGAGACTTGGTGGGAGTGGGGAAGGCTGTACTTGAACTGTAGGGCTTGCCTAAGTAGGACACCCTGAGCTGGGCACAGGGAAGAATGGACAGCTTTGTTACATTTTAATCATTCAGTAGATTTATTGAACACCTGCCTACGTCCTGGGTCTTATTTAAGACAAAGAAAATACAACCATAAAGAAGAACAAAGTCTACTCTCCTCCACCAATAAGACAAATGGAAATGTACTATGTCAGTAGGTGATAAGGGCTGGGAAAAAGACTCAGCCAGAGTAGGAGGGGAAACTGGATGGAGGTGCTGATCCAGAAAGGCCGACCTAGGACGTTTCTCAGCAGAGTGGTCCCAGTCTGCGCCCTGCATAAACACAGCCTGGAGGAGACCTGGGAGAGGAGCTTTCCACACGGAGGGACCAGCACGGGCCAAATGTCTTTTAATGCCATGTACTCTGCTCCCACGTCATCAAAGAACTGTGCACAATTTACACTCTGAAAAAAGTGCTACAGGTATATTTACACACCCTCACACATGATAAAATATTCATTAGTCCCTTACCGTATACGGCCTATCACAGGAATGTACTTATTTTTATAAAATTGGAATTATCTGTAAATTCTGCTCTGTAAACTGCTATTTCACTGACTCATTTATGACATTTGCTTTGGGACTTTTTTTTTTTTTTTAACTTTTTGGTAATGAGTATTTGGGAAAGTCTATTGGGAAGAACTGTTTTTCCTTGGCCTTTACTGTCCCTCAGACCTGCTCTTCAACCTCAGACCTAGCCCTTGTCTGCCTGCCTGGGAGGGGTCCTGGTCTATTGCTGGCCCCTTCTCACCCCATCCCCATGCCTCCTACCTCTTCAGACGCTGATCCAACCAGCATCTCTGGTGTCAAGGCTGGAAGTCATCTGACTGGAGTTTGCACAGTTTCTAGGAGTGGCGAGAAGACTGTCGAGGCTGTGTCTTCTTTTCTCCCGTGATGTTTTCACAGCACAACCAACATCAACCGTCACCTTTTTTTCGAAGAACTTGCAGCCTGCCAGTGCCGACAAACTCAGACCATGTGAAGTCCAGACCCCGAAGGAGAGAGAGCCCTTTTTGCTCTGGCCAGGCAAGACCAGACCAGACCAGATCATATGAGACCAGATCTCGTCTCCAGAGGGCTCTTAGGACCAGTAAACTTCAGAGGACAGACAATATCAAACTGGGCAAGTCCAGGAGAGAAAAATCAGTTCAGGCAATAAAGAGCCATGAACTAGGATTATATCTATATAAGACAGAATTGGAGGCATTGACAGTGTTAGGCTGAGGGGATGAAAGGTCAGGGGGAAGAAAGGGGAACATGAAATTATGTTGCTGCCCAGGTTGGTGTGGCTCCAGGTTGGATTGAGCACCAGCCTGCAAACCGAAAGGTTGCTGGCTCAATTCCCAGCCAGGGCACATGCCTGGGTTGTCAGCCAGGTCTCTAGATGGGGGCATATGAGAGGCAACCAATTGCTGTATCCCTCACACATTGATGTTTCTCTCGCTTTCTTTCTCCCTCCCTTCCTCTTTCTCTAAAAGTGAATACATAAAGTTTTGATGAAAAGAAATGAAATTCTGTAGCTTATCCCTATAGCATTCTATCTTGTGTCCTAATTGGCTGTCCATGACCGTCTTCCCCTTTGATTGTTTATTCAAAAATACTCAGTGAAGATCTGCTATGTCCTAGATTTGTGCTGTGTAATGCCATGGCAACTGGCCACATGTGGCTACTTAAATTTAAAATTAAAGTTAAATACAATTTAAAATTTGGTTCTTCAGTTGTACTAGCCACATTGCAGGTGATCAGTAGCCACATGTGGCTTGGGGCCAGCATACTGGACAGAGCGGATATAAAAAAGTTCCATCAGAATAGAATGCCCTGTTGCAGTGCTGTGCCAAACCCTTTGTTTGACAGCAGCAATAAATACAGGTGTAAATAAGACTCGGTCACTGCCCACAGAAAACGTACAGGAAAGTGAGAGAGACAAGTAAATGAAGAATCATGCTATGTTGAGGGTACTGTGAGGAGCTTTGGAAGGATGAAAGAAGGATAGCTAATGCAATCTGGAGAAAGAAGAGAGGGTAAAGTTACAACTGACTCTTACAGCCTTGCCATGGTTGATTAGTGAATGGTAGTGCCCCTGTACTCAGAAAGAAAAGAGGAAGAACAGGTTTGGGGGGAAGATAATGTTTCCAGTGTGAGTCATGTCAAGGATGAAGTGTCTTTTACATACCCAGGTGGAGATGGGCAGGAAGCAGGTGAATATACAGGTCTGGGGAAAGTCTGGCTAGAGATACCAGTTTGGAAGTCTCAGGTGACTTAAACCTAAAGCACATTCAGGGTGGAGGGGCTACATCCCCAGAGCTGAATCATTTTGAGGGCAGAGATCTGGTAAGTCAACTGTTGCTGCACTGAGCTTAGCCCAGTGCCCCAGGGCAAAGCAATCAGTCTCTCTTGGTTGAAGGTTGCCAGGCTGTTATGGGGAAGAGGGACTAAGTTAGTAGGGAGAGCCCTCAGCTCTGAACTAAGATCAGTGTTACAAGAGGCATGGGGGTGGATCCCAGATCCTGACCAAAAGAAGTCTAACAACAAGCCACTGTCCAGAAAGTAAAGAGTGCATCATCAAGGGAGTGTCAACAAGGGCTAGAGGAATCCCATCAGGGATGCTGTGGAGAGGACTCCCAATCTGGGGAAGATAGACTCAATCGCTAACCTTGATATTCTGTAAAGGAAAATTTCCCTCACCACCCCCACTGCTGTTTCCACAGGCACCTAACCGCCACAAATCTTCATCGAAGGCAATTTCTGAGAGATCAGCACTGCAGGAGGCACCTACTAGGGAGGAAAAGAAAGGTTGGCTAAGATTTCTGCATTCATTCATTCATTCGTTCGTTTGTTCATTCATTCAACAAACATTCAACAAGCCCTTACCAAGTCCTGTGCCACGAACTAGGAATACAGACATGAATGGGTTCTGAAAGCAAGGTGATTGCAGGTGCAAAAAAATTTGTCTCCTAGTTGTTTGTTTCTAGAAATCTTACCATTAAATCTCAAGAAGGTACTGAGAGATCTCTTTGCTATGGCAGTGGGCCGTAAAGGTTTGATGAAATAAAGAATGAAAGGAATGGGGGAATGAGAGACTTGGGGAAGTGTCCAAAGGAGGGCTGTCTGCCTGGGTGGAATCAGGGGAAACAAGAAATAAAGCAGCACCTCTATCTGGCCAAATAACAATTTAAAAGGTGATATTTATTAAGGGTTTTCTTCATAACTATTTCTGCTGTACCCTCTTTTCTTACAGTATGTAGATTCTCTGGTAGCGTGGTGTTGGGCATATCTGAACTTTTCTTAGGAACCTCATCAACGCATTGTTATACTAAGAAAGTAGAGTGGGGCGTTCTCGGGTGGGCCCCGCGGAGGCGTCTGGAGAGCGGAACTGCAGTTCAGCAGCTGACAAGGGCGCCCGGAGTCTCTTAGTCGGAACCCCCACCCTAGCGACGCGCGCCTCGTTGCTAGGGGTGGAGGCTCCGGAGGCTGTGGAGTGCGGAGGGTGTGGACGCCTCGCGATCGGCGCCCCCTCCAGCCTCAGCTCCCGGCTGGGCAGCCTGCCGATGGGTATGGAGCCCTAAGGGATGGGAAGGGACTCAGCGGGTGGGCGGAAAAGAGGGAGCCCTCGCGCTCACCGGACCGCAGGCACCTACCTGGCCGAAGCCAGGAGAGCGTTCTGGGATCGAGAGGGCCGGGCTAGGATTGGGTGGGTCTGGATTCCCCTCTTCGGTGTCCCCAGGCCCCTTCCCGACCGAGCACGCATCAAAAATAATCTTTGGCCGTCAGCACGGACTGGGCGAGGGGCATTTGTGAACTGAAGAGCCAGAAAGGGAAAACTACTTAAAGGCTGTCTTCAGAGCTTGGGGCAACCTTGGAAACTGGCCTAGTACTGGCTCCCTGTGTGATTCCCTGCAAGACCCTCATATTCTCCGAACCTCCGTCTCCTCTATTTGTACTATCAGAGGATTGAATTAGGCCATCTCTCACATGCTTCTACTGTGATTTTGTGTCTGAGCTTTGGTTTATATGGTCTCCCAGAGTGTAGGTTAGATGTGTGCAGAGGGAGATACAGGGAGAGGGAAGGGGACATGAAATCATTTCTTTTGTTTTTTAAAAAATTTTAATTTACTGATTTTTTAGAGAGAGGAAGAAACATTGATTTCTTGTTCTACTTATTTATGTATTCATTGGTTGTTCCTTGTATGTGCCCTGACCAGAGATAGAACCCACAACCTTGGTGTACGGGAGACAACACTAACCAGCTGAGCAACCAGGCCAGGTGAAATCAGCATTTAAATAAACAGTGGACCAGGAGTCTAAGGAAATGAGATCCAGTTCTCAGTTCTGCCCCTGTATGACGTTTAGCAAGACATAAGGCTCCGAGTGCTGTTTTCTTCGTGGAAATAATAGCTGGATATGTGCTGGAGTATATCAAGGACTATTGCACTAAAAGAGAATTCTGAGTTATGTTTAGGGTGACTATTGGGTATCTCAGGATCTTTGGAATGCACATTGGGGCAGAAATGGATCCTGGGATTCAGAATTAGGCCCAGATCTATCAGGAACCAATAAGGACATCCAGAACCATAACTGAGTTTATGGCTTTCCCCAGTTCTTGCCATCTTTCTGGGCCTGAAATTGGATGGGGCAGTGCAACAACTCCCAGAGGGGTTTGCTGTTTGGCAATTTTAAAGGATCCTTATATTGTTGGGTCCTTAAAAATCTTCTTGCTAAACAGACTCTTCACCTTAGTATGCCATTCACTCATTCATTCATTCATTCTTTCTTTTATTCATTCAACAGATACTTGCCTTGCATCTGTTCTTCCAGACTATGCTTAAAGCACAGATACAGAAATGAACAAGACACTATCCCTTCTCTCAAGTATATTACATGTTCACAACATAAACAATGGAAGATAATTGAATAGTATTTTCATTTTCATTTCTTAAATTTGTCAGCTCATAGTAAATTATAACATGGGCATTATCCAAGTACATATACTTTGTTTTTGAGATTTTAAATGGCCTTGGTATATAATGTAATAAATTCTTAGCCTTAGTGTGATCAATCACTCTTGTCAGAGAACAAACTTGTCTTCAGTTTAATATCCTCCAGATTTATATATCCATTTGTAACTGTTCTCTGTGTATATTTATGTATGTTTAATATATGTGTATTAAGAGCATAGTAATAAGGGTGAAATTGCTACTTTCACTATTGCTATCAATCATGTTAGTAGCCATCATTTACTACTAATAATTTGCCAGCTTGAACTGAGGGCTTTATAGGTACTACCTCTTTTTTCTTTTTTTAAAATACTTTACTTATTTATTTTTAGAGAGAGAGAAAGGGAGGGAGATAGGGAGAGAAACATCAATGTGTCAGGTTGCCTCTCACAGCCCCCAACCCAGGCATGTGCCCTGAGAGGGAATCGAACCTGCAACCTTTTTGTTCACAGGCCAGCACTCAATCCACTGAGCCACACTAGCCAGGGCTATACTACCTTTTGTAGGGATGCAGATGAAATGATGATCAAGAGCAAGGCCTCTGGAATCAGACTACGTGGATTCAAGTTTCACCTCTGCCCTTATTTGCAACTTATTTGTAAACGTGGGCAAGTTATTTAACATCGCTGTGCCTTACTTTTCTCACCTGTAAAATGAAGAGGGCATCTATTCCAGACGCTTGTGGAATAGATTAAATAAGTTAAGTATAAAGCACTTAAAATAGTCCTTGGCACATCGTAAGTGCTAATTTTAATCTTCACGGAAGTCCAGTTGTAGAGTTATTATCCCATTTTACACACAGAAAAGTGAGACTTAGAGAGGTTTGACAAGTTGCCCAAGGCCCCAGTAGAACTGTAATTTGGACTGCAGTTTGTAGCCCCAAAGTGATGCCAATGCACTCAGTCTAATGTTGTTCAGACTATTCTGTGCCGTTCTTAATTCTTCGAACAAGCTACACTGTCAATCAATAATTAGAACTTATTTATTTGAATCCTTAGAGCTGTTAAAGTGCTATAAACCTGGTTTCTTCTTTGTAGATGTTTATAATGGAAATTCTGGACTAGAAGTCAAGAGGTGTACCTAGTTATAATTTTGAGTAAATAATGTTCCTGTCCTCATTCTCCAGACTTTTAAATAAAAGGTTTTTATGTGATTTTGCAGTTATTTCATCAAAAATTCTATGAGTCATACTTATTAAAGTATTATTTTAAACAGGAGGAATTGCCTTTCTCACAAAAACAGTAAGCTCTGAATAAGCAATCACCTCTGAAGACTTTTGATGAACAGAAGTACTATGAGTAAAATAAAAGTGTTTAATGGTGCGTTTAAATATATTCTATTTTGCATATTTAAATAGAAGTATAATTAACATATGTTACACTTTCCCTAAAACTCTTCGAATTTTGTAAGATTTCTTTCTTTGTGAAGAAAAACTACACTTAACAATTTCTTTAATTAGCAAGGTCCTTAATTTACCTTGTACACCTCCTTTCAGTGCAAACATGCTTAGAGAAGAGATTAATTTAAGCATCTTTTCACTAATTACAGAGATTAGGAAGTGGCTGCCTGAACTGTTTTCCAAAGTATAAACATTACAAAGCATTGAATAGCGTAGTTCACCAAGACGATCCTATTGGTTTGGGGTAAGTAATTCTAAAAGTTATCTTTTCCTTAAAATGTTCCATGAGTATTCTTCAGGTGGGAAGTATGGCTCTCTGAAGATACCAGCTAAGAATTGAATCAGTTTTAAGCAGAGGTAATCCATTTATAGCATCTGCAGTTTCCAGTGACCTAGATCTATGAATGGCATCTGTCCTTAGTTTCATGACAATGTTGAAAAATGGGTTAGGCTGGCAGATTGGACACCCTGCAACCTCTATCAATCTGCAGACAATACAACATCCCAAGCTTTTTGCAAGCTCTCTGGGAGTTTTTTCTGTCAGTACATCGTGTGCTTATTATAAAGAACTCTAGAATGTCTGAACTGGGAGGGACTTAAGATTCACTACTTCACAAATATTTTGTCACACTGTGCAAGCCACTTAAGGTACAAAGGTGAATATGACAGAGTCCTTCCTCTTAGGGAGCATGCTGTCTTCTAAAAACCATTAGCTCTGATGTCACTTTCTAGATGCGGAAGCTGAGGCATAGAGTGGAGAATGGAGGAACACAAGGACACACAGTGAGATGAGGCAGAGCTGGGGCTAGAGCCCAGGGATCTTGGTGCCACAAACACTGTTCTTTCTACTGATTGTGCTTCTATACTGGTTACCAATTCTTTTCACGAGGTCAACTCTGGCAGCTTCTCAAAATGCAGGCTGAAATTCTTCTAGAAAACTCTATTTTGTTAATGGTAATGAGATAATTGAAAATCCTTGGTGAGTTTTAGCTGCTGTCTCCTTGTAGACTCTTCTTTCTAGAACTAGGCTTGTTATGCCCATTAGAAACTCCCAGAAGAGAACTTCTGGGGTCCTCTATAAGCAGAACCCCAGAAAAGATGGGGGGACTGGTTACTCCCACCTCCCCAATCACTTCCCTCTCCCCTCTGGCATCTCAGGGAACAGCTAGTTGCAGAGGACAACAGAATAGCAGAGATTAGCCCCTAGTCACATACCTTTAGTCCCAGCAGATGTCCACGGTGGCCATATCTTCTGGTTTCTCTCTCTTTTTTCCTCTGTTTAACCAGTCTAGGACCTACGGAGGTGTTTCCTGAATGAGTATATGGATGAGCAGCTGTCTTTCTCTTCAGTTCTAGCCTTGTTAGCTGTTCGGGACAATGTAATCTGGAAAACATTTAACAATTTTTTATTCTAATATAGTATATCATCCATTAGTGACATTTTTTAAATTCTAGGTCAGTGGTTCCTAAATTTTTTGGCCTCAGACTCCCTTTCACTCTTAAAAATTATTGCGGACCTTGGAGAGCTTCCATATTAGTTTTGTTTTGTTTATTTACCAATGCTTTACTGTAGGGTTCATTCCCAGGTCCGTAAGAGTGAGGTGCAGGGGAAGGAGGAAAAGCAGAAGCATACAATTAGTCTTTTTTTTTTTAAAGGCTATGTTTTTACATGAGCATTGTGGGGAGAAACAAACTTTCCTCTACCCTCAAAGTCCTTTTGGCTTGTCCCATAATCAGATAGACATGATGCAGGTTAGTAAGAGAAAATAACCCAATTTATTATTTATGGGAACCCCACATACATGAGAGGGTCAGAGCGCCCACATGCAGGAGAGGTTCAGAGATGGAAAGCAGGATCAGATACATAAGACACCCTGAGCTGGGGATGAGGTAATTCACCTGGGGAGCTTCAAAAGGTCATTGAGGGATGATAAGAAAAACAAATGTTTAGTAAATAAAAGTTTGCCTTGACATATAGTGGGTCAAAAACGTTATTGCTGATAATACCTTATTATGGGCAAGGCCCCCAATTCAGGTTCTAGGTCATGAAGGGCGGACAATGCAGAAGTTTTTTTGAGCCTGTAACTAAAATTGCCTTTAACTCAAAACAGTCCACATACCACATACCACAAAACAGTCCACAGAAACACATCTTGGTGTAGCTCGTTCTGAACCCCCACACCGTACTACCATCATTGTGCCTAACAAAATTAATGGTATTTATTGTTCTTGTCACTGAACAGGGAACACAACGTCCAGCAGCTGCAAGGGATGCTGTTCCGCAGGTGCCGTCTGAAACGAGCTCCCCGTCAGAAGATTTTGTGTAGGTTCTGTGCCATGATGGGGAAACTGCAAAGCAAACTCAAACACAGCACCTACAAATACAGGTACTCCAGTGCCACCTTGGGATCCCCTGTTTTATCACGCCCCAGTAGAGTTCTCCACGAAAGAAAGAGAAGGCCCAGAGCAAGTATTGATGACCTTCCCTAAGCTGTCAGTTTGCTCAGTTTTCCTTTGGATTAGAAACAGTCAGCGTGGTAGCTTAGTATCTGCAGCTAAACAGAGAGGCGCCCTCCATCTTTGGAATAATCTCTAGAGCGAGTAAAGACTCCTGGCTCCTTGACTTCAGGACTCCCCTTTCCCAGACTCAGTCAGTCATTCTGCGCATCCACAGAGTTAGTAATACCACTTCGGCTATATCGGTGGACCTCCTTTTCCATCTTCGTCCTGGGCCCGGCCTGAGGCGCTTCCTTCACATACACTCTTCTTCCCCTTGCTCCGCTGTGCACGCCCCTACCGTTGGACCGCTGTTCTCTATCCTCTCTTTAGCAGCCCCGATGCAATTATAGAAGAGGGAATTCAAACTAGAGCTTTTCAAGAGGATAGCCCAGCTCACACGGATACCGTCTCTGTTGTTGCTGCTCTGGACTCTGACCTTTGCGTCTCCGGAGGAAAAGATAAGGTGGGATTTGCAGTGCTTTCCAGGGAACCAACTTGTTGAAGAGAAGGGAGGAAGATGTTTGGGAAGCAAGCACTGGTTTTTTGTTTCTGGCAGCGGTGTTGGGTAGTGTAAAAATATGGTTTTAGAATTAGACTGGGTTTAAGCCCCTTCTCTTACTTTGAGCAAGTCTTTTAATTTTCTTGAACTTCAGTCTCTTTTTCTATTAAATAGGAATAATAATGCCAACCTCACAGGACACTTGTGAGGATTACATGGTAAGATCATTAACACTATGCCACCACATGCTTTTTATAAATGACAAGTGTTCTTCCAGCCAATCCATTTTTACACCTACACACAGAAAGGAAGTTACTGTCAGGAAAAGGAGCCTTCTAGTCTTTTCTTTTGTGTTGCTCTTTTGCCAAACTCTCCGCCCTGGTGTGTATTGGGATTCTTCCCTTCTCTCTTTTTCTGCTTCCTCCCGCTGTCCCTTTGAATCTTGTTGCTTTCTCTCCCTCATATTTGGATCTAGCATAGCAGTCGCAGCTAGGATATCAGTAGCAAAAGTGTTGATTCTTTTGTGGTAAATAATGCCTCCCATCTTTAATAGCCTTTTATAATCTTCAAATTTCATTTTCACACTGTATTTCATTGACTTTCAGATGCATACATTTTCACACTTTAATACCTCTGAAATCTGTGTGCATTTGAAAATTAATAATAAAGCATAATTTAATTGGCAGAATTTTATCTCAAAATCTATATCATCTTAGACATATTAAATTTTATTTATATGAGACTCACCTGTGAGGGATAGATGGGTAAAAATAACATCTCCACTTTGTAGATTGAAAAACTGGGATTTAGGTCACATGCTAACATGCCCCTTACTCTCTAACAATGAACTACAGAGACTGGGCCAGAGAATGCTTTTGAAATCCCATTTAAGGGGATAAATGCTTACAACAAAATATTAAAGTATGTACCTAAAAAAAAAACATAAAGAAAATTTTAACAATGATTCTCTCTGGCAGGTAGGATATGAATGAGAATTTTTGAAATTAAAAAAGTACAGTCTGTTTCACAATAATGGGAATATACTTAACACTAGTGAATTGTATACATACAGATGATTAAGAAGACGATATATTTTTAAAACTAAAATAAAAATATATTACAATTAGGGGGAAAAACCTAGTCCCACGTGGAATTCTCCTTCAGCGTCTGCAACCAGAACCTCAACCTAAATCAATTTTCCTTAGGTTGTGTTATCCCAAAGCCATCAATAAAGTTCAGAGGGGTGGCCCAGGAGCTGGAAGAGAGAGATCAGGAGAAAAGACAGAAGCTTGAAAGTATGGAGATATGAGGAGGGACATACTAGAACCCCAGTGCTTGATGCAAGTCACTTGACCGAGAGGGAGAAGTTAGATAGAAAACGAAGTAAAGGCTTGTTGTTTCAGTTAAACGAATATTCAGTTAAATTAAAATATACTAATGACTCTTTGCAGACAGTTGTGGCCTATAACTGGAAAACTGGGAACGTGGTGAAAAAGTTCAAAGGACACGAGCGTGAAATCACGAAGGTAAAATTGTCAACTAATTATTATCAGGGAGGGAATTTGAAACTGAATAAAGGAATACCTGATAGCTCTAGATAGTAAGAGTGATTGAATATTCAGTTGTAAAAGAAAATGCAAGGGCTTTATATTTGATGCTGTGAAGTCCTACTCCAGGAAAACCAGAACAAACCATTCACTTAGCTGTTGGTACAGGTATATTGACGTAATTTTTCTTCTGTTATTAAGCCTTTAATAGTTTAGGTGGTAAATAGAAAGCAGCTCTCCCTGGCTGATCCTAACTCAACAGGGACACGCATTGAAGACTTACTGTGTGTTTACCATAGTGAGACAAATGACAAAGTCTCTATGCTTAGGAATCTTTTAGTCTAGTTGGGGAAATTTTTTAAAAGCCAACAATAATTAAAGTTAATTTTTTAAATAGCTTTACAGAGTGGAGTGAGTTTCCAGCAAAAGTGATAGAGAATGCCCATTTATATGACTCTCTGCAGTCCACCTAAGTGAACCAAAAATCAAGACGCGAACTATCATGATGAAATCAGCCACAATCCCATAGCACAGAATAGGGTACTTATTAGCTGCCAGTTACAGTGCATTTTGAACCAGGCCAGGCGAGAACATCAGGCTCTAACACACTTATCCCCAGGTCTTTTTCCAGCTTTAAAATCCAATCAAAAAAGCATCCAGAGCTTTTTTTCTTGAGCAGATAGCCTGTGTGCGCAAATCAAAGCAGCTCTTCAGCGCCTCTCGGGACAGGACGGTCCTGATGTGGGACTTGCATGGTTCCCCACAGCCCAGGCAGCAGTTCTCGGGCCATGCCATGGTGGTCACGGGACTGGCCGTGAGTCCAGGTCAGTAAGGCAGAGCTCTCCCCAGTGCCGCTGTGCTTTCTGAAAAGCCCTCTTCCAAGTCCGGCTCATGGACCATCTTCTTGCTCTTGTTTGCAAAGACTCGTCACAGCTGTGCACCGGCTCTCGGGACAACACCTTACTTCTGTGGGATGTGGGGACCGGACAGTGTGTGGAGAGAGCGTCAGTCTCCAGGAACTTGGTACGAACTCAAACTTGCTCCAGGGCAGGGCAGCGGAAGAGGGGACAGGGTGAGGGAAAGGGCCTGGAAAAGAGATCAGGAGACCCACCATGATCACGTTATGGGAAGCTCAGGTCCTATTACTGCTCACCCCCAACTCTCTGCCTCCAGCCCCTCAGGGTTATCAAATTAGATGATCTCTTAAGGTCTTTGCTCCAGAGAACAATTCCAGTAGTTTATGTCGGAGTCTTCAAGGGTGTCCTCACTTATTCCTTCAAAACACAGTTATTTCTTGCTTCTGTGCTTAGAGCAGGATAAGTGACTAAGGACACAGTCTCTATCCTCCAGGAATTCACATTATGTGGAGAACTTAATATAAGCAGAGCACTTACGCATGCAGAGCACTTACGCTGAGTGCTTTGCATGTATAACATTACATGGAGAAATAAGTATTACATTTTGCTTTCTATGTAATTTCCTCTGTTTATGAAAACCAGTGTTTTCTGGTAGCAGATTGGTATGTAAACTCCACAGTCTTTGGGGTCAGTGATGCCTGATTTCAGATCCTCGATCCATCATTTTTTGGCTGTTATCCCAAGAAATTAGAGTCTCAGCATCTTCATTTATAAAAAGATGAGAATTATATCACCTGACATGGTAGATGTGTCTTTAGTGGTCATCAAAAGTTAACCATAGTTATCTTTTCCAATTTTGAAGACAACTATCAATGGCAAGATATGTTTGCCTTATGCCTTCCTGATTAGTGGAGGTTCCTGGGAAAAAAGAAAATCCTGTTCTTTGGATTGTTCTGAAAAGTCTTTCATGCCTGTCCACCAGAGGACTGTAGGGATGAAGCAAAGGAAGAACACTTCCTGAACCCCGCTGTGGCCGACACTTGGGTTTCAGTGGCCCTGCTTTACAACGGGGGCCGCCCCCTCGCTGCTGCAGGCCGGCAGGTCTTTATCCCGTGTTTGGGGTTCAGGTCCTCCAAGAGCGCCAGCGCACACCTGGGTGCTGACAACTGGCCCGGCTGCTACCATAGACACTGACAACCTAGGAGATGCAAGGAGAGCGTGTCTGGCGGATATCGGCAAAACATAAAACTCCTCCCTCTAAGTCAATTTCCTAGTTGAGCATCCTTGAGAAGCGGTGCAGAGATGCTATTTAGCACCGTTGACAGGAATTCGTTGACTTGGTATGGAGACATTTTGAAAATTATGCTCCTTTTAGGTCACTCACCTGTGTTGGGTCCCCCGAGAACCATATGTACTACAGACTTCTGAGGATAAAACCATCAGGTGGGCTAACTGAGCGTCAGTGAAGGTGTTTCTGGTGAAGGTTTGTGGCTCCCGTGCCTACACAACACCACTCTGCTTCTCTACATTGCTGTGTCCTTCCCAGGGCCTTCTGCCCCTCTGCCCCTCACGGGTGCTGGGGCCTCTCTGATCTGGCCCCACGGAATCATCTGGGTAGAGGGTAGATGCCAGTCAGACCAGGGGGAAAATAAACCCTGTTCTGATTGGTTTCAAAGCAGCTGATTCTTCCTGCTCCTGCTGTGTGAACACGCTCAGATTAACGTCAGGATCTGCCACTTGCTCCTCCCACCCCTTCAAACTGCCTGGCTTTACTCAGTCTCCCTGCTGGGTTCCTACCGGTCTCAATCACCCAGCCTCCGGGGAAGCCCTACCTGGGAAAGCAGGGTCAGAATCACCATCAGGAGAGGCAGATGGAATAAGTTTTCTCAGACCAGAAAGCATGACTAGAAATTTTGGATTTTCAGAAGAGATTCTGCTTAGAAAATGGTGGGAATAAGACAAGAGAGAAAATATTCCCGAGCGCACCCTGTGGCCCAGGTTGGCCACAGCCTGTAAATCTTATGTATCTGAATCTGGAGAGATGATCGCTCCTCTGTACTATCATAAGCATCTTTTAAAAAATTTCTAAGTCACAGGCACAGAAATATCCTCTTGTCAGTTGAAAGCAGTATCCCAAAAGACCAAATTCACAAATTAACTTGTACAATTAAGATGCTTGGTCTAAATTTCTATTAACTAGATCTCAAAATAGAAAGAACTCAGATGTCTTTTTGTTATTTCCTGCCAGCTTTGGAGTCTCCGAGACTGATCTGGTTCATGCTGCTGTTTTTAGATATATCATGACTCCATTCTGACTGGCCGAAGCAGCAAAGAGCCAAGACTCTTCTGTCAGCAGGCGATTACGGATGTATTTCAGACACATTTACTATAAACTCATTTTTTGCCATAATTTTTTTCAGATTATGGGACAGTCGGGGGCTGCAGGTAGCTCATCTATTTCCCACCAAGCAGCACATTCAGACCTACTGCGAAGTCAGCGAGGACGGACACAAGTGCGTGTCCTGCAGCAGCGGCTTTGGAGGGGAAGGCTGTGAAGCCACGGTGAGGGCTCTGGGGGGCCCGGTGTCTGGTTGCTGATCAGCCAATAACTTACTCTGGCCTCCTGCCTGTGCTGGGCTACACTGGCGGGTCTACTAATGGCTCAGGCCTATTCCCAGTGCAGACTGTAAGTGATCCTTTGCCTTCCAGATTGTCCCTTCAAGAAACATCCACTAGCCTCGGGAGGGGTGTTCAGCCTTTTAGTGTCTCTGGGCCACACTGGAAGAAGAAGAGTTGTCTTGAGCCATACGTTAAATACACAAACATTAATGAAAAGTTTTTAAGTAAATTTATGATTTTGTGTTGGGCCGCATGTGGCCTATGGGCCGTGGGTTGGACACCCCTGGTAGGGTGAGAGTCAAGATAGGAAGGCAATGTCTTGAAGTGGCTGGCTGGGTTCATGTCCCAGCAGAGCTTAGAAAGAGGAAGGAGGAAGAACCAAGTGTTTCTCATTGTGCACGTGGGCCCCGTGAAGGAGGTTCAAGCTCTTTAGGAAGTTTGGAGCTCCAGGGTCAGTCAAGGGCCCAGCGCATCCCTCTCCCACATAGCTTTCCTTGCAGTTAATTTTGGGATAGGCTCTTCCAAATTGCCTATCCCAAATTGGATTCCTAATTGCAGAATAGCAGTGAAACAGGTTATCTAGTATCTACACAGAACAATTACAACTCCCATTATATGAAACATTTCTTATGTGCTAGGCACTGGGCTGAGCACATTACATGCATTCTCTCATTTAATCCTTAAAACGAATGTGCAAGTACTATTATCATTCCCATTTTACAGATAAGGAAATAGAGAGACACAGCAAGTTGAAATTCCTTGTACAAGACCAAACCTCCAGTAAGGGTTGGGTCAAGGTTTTAAATCCCAGGCTGCTGATGTAGCATCTCTTCTCCAAGCTAAGCATTTCCAGCTCCTACAACTGTCCATTAGATGACACGGTGTCCAGTGATTTCGTTATTTTTTAGACCCAGCTCTGTTTGCTCTCCTACCCGTCCATTATTCTCTGTGGTCTGACCCGTATCTGCAGAGTGGGACTGGCAGGACTGACGCCTCCGTTGTTTTAGACTCTAGTCTTCATAGACCATGGTTTAGTGACTCCACATTAAGTCAGAAGCTCTGTGCCTGTATGGACTTATGAGAAGGTGCTCCTAACTATGGTGCTCCCCACAGGACCCACAGATACCAAGAGGCTTATATAAGGTAGCTCTTGAGCTGTCCTAGAAAGTAGGTAACCTCATACTGTCTCATCATGCTACAGGACTTGGAGCTTCACTTCCCTAAGTGATGGTAATGAGGAAGACAACAACCCTTCCGGCACATCCTTAACCAGGGTTGTTTGGGGCAGAGTTGATGCTTAAAATAATCACTGGATGGATGGATGGTTGGCTGTGTGGTTGGGATGGATACAGATAAGGGGTAGCTACATAAGTAAGTAAGTGGAGGGAATAGGTGGGTCATGAGGTGGAGGGGCGATAGATATCAACAAATGACACTGGAGAAATGTGTATGTATGAGCTAGCCTATGTCATTACTTTGTACTTTGCAGTTGTGGGACCTACGGCAGACGCGGAACAGAATATGTGAGTATAAGGGGCATTTCCAGACTGTTGCATCCTGTGTCTTTCTACCAAGGGCACTGGCCTGGACGCCTGTAATTGCTACCTCATCACATGACTGCAAGGTGAAGATTTGGAACCAAGATACTGGAGGTAAGGAACCTGCTGTTAGTGCTTCTTTAAAGATGCATGAAGTCCTAAAGGACTCTCTAAAATTTTCTTTCCATTGCTCAGCACAGCCACACATGTCCTGCCACTGTTCGGTCCCCTAATGGTTAAGACCAGATACCAGAATCTCTGTTCAATCTCTAGCCAGTGGCTGCTACCACATAACTCCTTGTACCATATTATATCGACTCATTCCTGAGAGCTCAAATACATACATTGGGCTCTTAGATTCTTTCTGTGTACTTGAAGTTCCTCATCAGTTTTATTTTTTTTAAGATTTTAGAGAGAGAGGAAGAGAGGGAGAGAAACACTAATGTGCGAGAGAAATGCTGATCAGTTGCCATTGATCAGTTAGATCTCGCATACCCCCAGCCGGGGACCTGGCCTGCAACCCAGGCATGTGCCCTGACTGGGAATCGAACTGGTGATGTTCCGGGTCACAGGCCGGCACTCAACCCACTGAGCCACACCAGCCAGGGCCCTATCTGGTTTTAACTCGTGGTGCTCCAGATGTCTGGAATGGAGAACAAAAATTGCCATTTTAAAATGTATTTTTCAAGAACAAAAATGAGAGCGTCAGCTCTTGGGGGTGAGGTGGAGTAAGGATAGTTTCAGAAAGGCTCTGCCCTATTTTGACTCTGCAGTGAAGGTTCAAAATCGCAGGGAAGTCAGGACACTTCAAAGCTCCAGAGAGAAAAGTGCTTTAGGGAACACAGCTCTTGGAGTTCCTGAGGCAGTGGTGTGCTGATCCAGCTCCTAATGGCTGATTGCTAAATAGTCAAGGATATTTAATACATGGTAGTGGGAGTATTTACACCACAAAATTTGGCAAATGCTATGAATAAAGGTTTTTTTTTCCTTCCAGAGAGCTGATTTACCAGCACCCCACTGCCTCCGTGCTGTTTTGTCCTGAACACAGCATTCTACAAGTCATAGGAATAGTGTTGGGTTGGCCCAGAAAGTTCATTTGGTTTTTTCCTTAAGGGGGCTCTAGTAGCACTTAGTTGTCTTTAACTTCATTTGAAACAATTTTGTTAGATTGTAATGTGACAGCTGTCGTATCACAGTGCAGTTAAAAAAAAAAAATCAAAATTGGTGAATTTTTGTGTAGTCATTTTAATATTGAAGATGGAAGAAAATAAGCAACATTTTCAACATATTATGCTTTATTATTTTTTAAGAAAGGTAAAAACGCAACTGAAATGCAAAAAAAGATTTGTGCAGCTTATGGAGAAGGTGCTGTAACTGATCGAGAGTGTCAAAAGTGGTTTGAGAAGTTTTATGCTGGAGATTTCTTGCTGGACGATGCTCCACTGTCGGATAGTTGATAGTGATCAAATTGAGACATTAATTGAGATCAATCAATGTTCTACCGCGGGGGGGAAATAGCTGCCATACTCAAAATAACTAAATCAGTAAAGTTATTGGTGAAAATGAGAAATGTATCTTATTTTATGGGAAAAACTAAAGGAACTTTTTGGTCAACCCAATATTAACTTCGAGAACCTCAAACCAAATCCCTCCTACGGTAATCTTCCAGAAATTCGGGTTCCAGCAGGGGAGGAGGGGGTAGCTCCCTCAGAGAAAAGAGGGGAGAGCGTGTCAGATGGCACACAAGCTAAACTTACACAGTGAGGACAGCCCCTCTGTACCCTCACCGGGAGCTGCCTTCTCCAGGGACCCAGGTGCAACTTCTGTGGGAGGTAGGAGAAGCAGCTTTTTAGATTCAAGGATCATAAACCTGAGACCGTGGGGGAACAAGATCTGAAGTCCTACCCTGCCCACCAGCTGTGTGCCCATAGTTCTGAGGCGGCTCTGGGGTGCAGATGGAGGGAAATTGGGTCAGCAGGAAGCCGAGACTTCCCCAGGCTGCCCCATCATCCTTTGCCTTAAAGGGACCAAGACCTTGGGAAGCCAACAACTGAAACTCAGTATCCCTGTCTGTTTTCCTCTGCCCTGGCCCTGCTCTGTTCCCAGAGCAGGTCACCGGGCGCAACTTTTTAACATGTCCTTGCTGGTGAGGCCCCAAGTGTCTGAACATACTTCTAGGAGGTAACTATCCAACCTGTTTGGTCTGTGTGCCATTCTCGATAGCTGAAGACCTGGGGTCGGCTCAAGTTCTGGGTTCCCCACTGGTGCATGTTCCTCTGAAGCATGGGATGCCTCTCTAGTCTGGGTCAGATACATGGAGCACTTGCTTTAATTACATGGACTTCTTACGAAGACATCACATTTTATGATATTGCACTCTTGGCCTAAGCTGCTGGTTACCCACTTCCTCCCCCAGCCTGCCTGTTCACCTTGTCTCTGGATGGATCAGGACCCTTGACTTCCCTGGCCGTTGGCGACACCATCTCCTTATTGTGTGCAAGTTTCAGCAGAGGAATTCACTTGCTCAGAGTGGACCACAACCAAGGGCTAGAACTGCAGGAAGTGGCAGTATTCTGAGGCCAGGAGATTTTGCTGGACAATATCAAACCATGGCCCCCCTTTCTCAGTGTGGCTTTGTGTTTTTCCATGTTATCTTTAGGGTAGGGTGATGCGGGGCTGGCATTCTTTGCTTAGGTTCACTTAGGAGGTATCTTAGTGTTAGAAGTCAGTTTAAAGCCACTGGTTCAAAATCAGGTGCAGAGTTTAGAAATGTTGACTAATGTAAGGTTCTCAATCTAAGTTAAATCCAAATGCAACTTTTAGTGAGCTCTTAGAACTGCTCTTCAAAAAAAAAAAAGTTATGGCTCAAAATGGTGACCTGTAGGTCTCTGTAATATGTTTCTGTGAGAGTCAGGACGCAGGGTCTGAGTCTCTTGAACTGACCTTTTCCATGTCTCCACAGAAGAAAAAAAAGGAAGGGGGAGAGCAATTCTGTTTTGCTTGGCTCAAAATTATCTGCATGGGAAAGGGTAGTGCAGCTCCATAGAGGAAATAGATTGTAGACATGCTATTAGGGTCCAGACACTGCTCCTCGGCAATGTGAAGAATCAAAGTTAGGGCAAGAAAGCAAAAGCCTTGGCTTCTGCTCAAAATAGCAGAAAGGGTGGCGAATCCCTGCTGGTTCCTGGTCTCTTCTTAGACTGGTGCAGAGCTTTTATGAAAATAAGACCCGAGATGGCTTGAAGGGGCCGACAACCCCAATGACCTTGTCCAGAATTATAGAAGTTACCGAACTGGTTCTGTGGGTATGAAAACGGAGAGATTGCAAGATCAAAGCTTACAATTTTTTATTTGTACATTATCATATTTTTACTTAGTTTTATGTAGATTCTTTCTCGGGAATGGCCAGAGTGAGGCAAAGGGAATGTCTGCAACGACGATAGAGCAGAGAAAAAGTAGAGGCATGGACTCCAGTGTGCGCTGTCCATTGAGGGCCCCCAGTGGGGAGGGGCCGTGCTCAGGTGTGCCCGTGTGGCCCCCGGGAGGCCGGCCCCCACCTGGTGCTCACAAGCGCATGTCCCCTAGGGAACATAGAGTTCCTCCTGCCTTCAGGCAAACCTGCGCCTAAGGATTCCCTTTCTGATGAGTCTGAGCCAAAGAGATTTTGCGGCTGTCCTCTCTGGCCCCTGCTTGCCCCTGATTCCCGTGGCTGACAGCCGTCTTCCTCGTGCTCCCTAGTGCTCGTCTTTAAGTCCAGCTCCCCCAAGCTGCCTCCACCCACTGGGGAGGAGAACCTTAAGCTACTGCGAAGCGTCCAACCTGGGTTTGAATCTCCACTTCTCTATTTAGCTGGATGATCTTGGGCAAGTTGTGAAATCTCAGTTTCCTTACTTATATAGGTCCATAATCATACATTCCTTACAGGGCTGTTCTGAGGACTAAACAGAAGTGTACTAAATGCCAAGCAAGGTTGTAGGTGCGTATGAGTGGTAGCCATTGTTATTTATTGCCCTCTGTCCAGACTAAATGCTCTCTTTACCAATGAAACACCATTCCATTATCCATTCTCCGTAGGTCTTATTGGCTAAGCTTTAGTCATTGTTCAGCTTCCCCTTTGACCTTGGCACTCTGAAGGGACAAAGGGATAGTGAGAGCATGGAAGCTGCGTCACTGAGCACCTACAGATGACTGAATACTTTTATTCTTCCTCTGAGTCTTATTGTTATCCCCATTTCACAGATGAGGAAGCAGAGGCCCAAGGTCACACCCATAGGTAGGAAGGGGAAGAAGTGAAAGTTGAACCTAGGCCAGCCTGACTCAAAGCCGGATTGCTTTCCTCCCTTTTCCTCTGCCTTTGGATGATGTCACAAAGTTCACTTCAGAAATGGATAGAGATCATGAAATTGTTGTTGCATTTTCTAGACCAGTTATTAACTTTTTGGCTCCAAGGAGATCCTCCTTGCCAGATGCCTGGGAGCAGCACACAGGTGTCACAGGGAAAGCCCCAGAGCACCTATTAGTGCTACAACTGACCCTTTCTTCTAGAAGGGAAACAGGCAGTAAGTCAGGAAACCCAAGGGGGCGGGTTGGGAGGGCGTCCCGGGGTAGGGGGGACAGGCTGCTGTGAGAGGGAGCCCACCAGTGAGAAAACAGCGGGGCGCTGCTGAGTTAGCAGGATTCTACTACCAGTAAACTTGTTGCCCTAAACTCAACCCATGTGCTTGATATATAAATGCCTTATCTGTGCATTTCAAGTAGAAAAGAGATTAATAAATGTAAATGTTTTTGTAGAATTTTTTAGTGTTATGTGCCCTAAACAGGTACTCTCAGCACCTAAGATACAGGCTGCTAAAATGCATTCATTCATTCATTCATTGAACACTTCGTTTCAGAGGCTGCCCCTCTAAGTCATAGTAAGGGATTTTCCAAAGACAGTTACATATTTAAGGAAAGGAGTGGTGATTATTGACGGCTTTCATTTTGACACAGGAAATACATCTATAAAACTCAAGTGTGCTGTTTTTAACCTTTTAATATTGAAAAGAGGGAACTTAGCTATTTCTGAGTAGCCTTTGAAAACATAATGACTAAAGAACAGCTTCATCTTAAACAATGCTCTGACTGCTAATTGTTTCCTGAAGAGGGCACCTCTCCTTGGCACAGGCAGCCCAGCTAAGACTGCGTTCCCAGCTGGGCATGGCCGCGAGAGTCGGTTCTTGACAGCGGGTGGTGAGCGGAGGTAATGTGTGTAACGTCCACCTGATTTGCTTGAAAGAAACACATCCGTCCAGGATTACCCCTCCGCCCCACCCACTAGCTCGAATGCAGACTGCCGGTAATAGCTTCAACTATTCAGAGGAGGACAAGATGAAGAACCAGCAAAAAAAGAAGGAACCAGGGGCCCCGAATAACCTCAAGGAGCTGAGCTGCTGCAACAGCCTGACCAGCTGGACTATGACCTGAAAGAAAAATGAACTTCATTCTTTTTTAGCCAATTTATACTTTTTAAACTTTTAATGCAAGTACGCAATCATAAACCATTCCAGACATCTTCAGTTTATAGCTTTTTGAACACATTCTAGTAGCCAGTACCAAGACGAAGAAGCATAATGTATCCAGGAACGTAATGGCCTCCCTCATACTCCCGTCCAGGCCTACCTGCCAAGGAATTTGTAACATCCAAGTTGTTTTGTCTGCTCTTCTACTTTGTGTAAACGGAATCATACTGTATTGCAGTAGATGGAAAATGTGGCCACAGATTTCTCCCATTCCTGTATGTCTGATTTTTTGCAATGTGACATTTTCTTATCAGTAGGTAGGGTCTATTTCCCCAACCCTTGAATCTGCACTGGTCTTCTGACTTGGTCTGACTGATAGAATGAATCCAGGGCAACAAAGGCCATGCGGCTTGAGAGGCCAGGGCTTCAGAGGCCTTGCAGCTTCACTTTCCCCCCTTGGAATGCCACTCTGAGAGCTCCGTGTCCGAAAGGCAACCTAGGCCATGTGGAGGACAGCCAGGCACCACCAGGTATGTGAATGAGGTCACCTTGGACCTTGTAACCCCGCCAAATTCAGTCACAGATGAGATCAGAAAAGAAACCACAGCTATCCCAGACAATCATGAAAAATAAAGAATCATTGTTTTGAGACACTAAGTTTTGGGGTAGTTTGTTATTCAACAGATTTAAGTGAAACAAGTATATGCTTTTATTATGACCAGGCTTCAGTTTGCTCAACATGTTTGTGAGATTGATTCATACTGTTGCATGCAGTGGGATATGATCCCTTCCCTTTGCTGTAGTATATTCTAACGTGGGAAAATATTATAATGCATCCATTTCACTACTGATGGGCTAGCTTCTAGTTTGGGGCTCTTACAAACAGTGCCACTGTGAACATTCTAATAATAGGTCATTTGGTGAACATATGCATGCATTTGTGTTCATTAGGTAACTAGAAGGAGGCCTTTCTGGGCTAGTGTGTAAATAAATTGCATGATCAGCTTTAGTAGATACCACCTCTTTTCCAAACAGGTTGTCCCAGTTCACATTCCCACCCGCTGTGCAGGAGCATTAGCAGAGTTTCAGTTGTTCCCTGCCAACACCCTGTGCTCTTCAACTTTGCAACCCTCAGTGTAAGGTGAGTGCATGGAAGGTGAAGAGTGCACTAGGGAAGTGTTAGCTTCATGAGCCAATGTTAGAAAAAAGCTGGGCCATCTGGATTTGATGTCTCCCTTTCTTCCTAACACTTCTAGTTAAAAGGCAGAAGTTAACAATAAAAACTCACAGACACACACTGCTCTATATTTTAATACTACTTTCACAACCATAATTTCATCTGAGTCTCCCAATAACAGTGTAAAATAGGTAGCCTCGAGAATATTACTTCTGCAGAGAAGGAAAGTGATTTGCCAAAGATCACATAGCATGTGGCAGAGCCCAGATGAGAGCCCGGGTCTTCGGACTTGCAGACTGGCTGTTCCTAGCAAAGCCCTCTGCTTCCAATGGCGTTGTCCGGTGGTGGGCCGGGGACAGGTAGGAGGTATTTGTAGCTAAGTGATACAGGTTAAACATCGCAGACAGAAGGAAAGTTCAAGCCATTCCCTTATGCCATCTCCCCAGGGTCTGGAACACAGCATCCTGCTTAGTCAAGGTCCTGCACGCAGTAAATGAAAAAGCCAAGATTTGGAGTATGCACATGCTGGACTCTCTCAACTCATCCAGAAATAGCCTTTTGAAAACTGGCCAACTTCACATGACTGATAACCATGCAGACATTTATACTGAGGCTGCACAGAATGCTGTCCTTAATTCACCCTTAGTGAAAACACAGGTAACAAAACAGTACAGCATCGTGCAGCATCGTCCCATTTTGGTAAAAATAGGTCTGCACATATGTCTCTACGTTCAGAGATAAAGGTCTGGAAGAAAGAGAGCGAACATAACAGTCTTATCTCTGGGCAGTGACTTTAAAGATCAATTTATTTTTGTACTTGATGCCTTTCTGTATTTTTTCTTTTCTTTTTCTTTTTTTTGCAATGAGGATGAATCAGTTTCATTTTTTTTTAACTTAGTTTTTTTTTAATACGCGAAAGTCTCTCTCCTGTCTCTGTCTGCTTCCATCTGGCTCCCTCCAGAGGCAACCAGCGTTACCAACATCTAGTGTGTCCTTTCCCAGACATTTAACACATATACAAGCAAATACATACGTTTATTTCTTTTATCGCTTCTACAATCAAAAAGCAAGACTTTCATTTAAACATATTTAAAATGTTTCAATTATAGTTGACATTCTGTATTATATTAGTTTCACATATACAGCATAGAAGACTATTTTCATTTTGAAGAAAAGGTAGAAGACTTACGATGTAGAAAGGTAAGTGGAAAAAAAGGCTACAAAACAGTACAGAGTATGACAGACACATTTTAAATAATTTATGAAAAAATGAATATTTAAAATACTGTACTTAAAAGACAAAGACTTAAAGGCTCTTTCCCAAATGTGTGAGGGGTTGTCTCTCAGCGTAGGGTTTGGGGTGCGTTTCTGTCCCCGCTGTGGGTGCAGTCTGCTGAGGGTTTATGGTATGGAGTCGGGCACCAGGCTGCCAGATTCAAATCCCAGTCTGCCGGGGGGTGGGAGGTGGGTTGGAGGCAAAAGAGGGTATGGGGGGATAAAAGGTAATGGAAAAAAATACAGTAAAATGGGGGTGATAATAATTTAAAAAATCCCAGTCTGCCACTTTCTAGCCCTGTGAACTTGGGCAAGCGACTTAATCTTCCTGTGTCTTAGTCTTATCTGTCAAGTGGAGATGGTGATGGCGATGGTGATTGCGCCTTCCCATATAGTTGAGTTGTCATCAGGGATAAGTTATAACATTCAGGTAAAGGGGACTCACAGTCAAGATGGCAGCATAGGCAGACATGGCTCCCCTCTTTGCACAACCACATCAAAATTACAACAAAAAGACAGAACAACCATCACTCAGAACTGTCAGAAGTCAAGTTGATTGGAAGACTCACAATAACAATTGAAGAAACCACATCCATCCGTAGAAGGGGTGGTAGAAGGGTTACAGGCACAAAACGGGCTGGTCCCTCTCCTATGTGTGGATGAAAATTCAGGAGGGATATCTCTGGAGTAAGGAGTACCAGCTCCACATCAGGCCTCCCCAGCACAGGGTTCCAGTGCCAGGAAGATAAATCCCCACAACTTCTAGCTGCAATAATCAGCAGGAGTTGAGTCAGTGGAGAAACTTCTGGAGCTCCAAGCAGTTCCCCTTAAAGAACCCACACATGAACTCACCTACTCAGACTCACTCCAGCACCAGGATAGCAGCTTGAAAGGCACCAGTGGTATACAGGGAAAAACTGAAGTGCCTGGCATTAAGGCGAGCAGAGGCCATTGTCCCTTTGCTTAATCCTTCCCCCACAGAGCCAGCAAGCTTGTCCCATATGTGAGACTCCATCAACCTGGCTAACTCTGTTTGACTGGCCTTGGAAATCCCTAGAGACTCCACCCCACCCAAGCTGCTTTTCCAAATGAATGGCTGGTCTTGGCTCATGCTTCACAACTTCCTAAATCCTCCCAAACAAGCAACAGCTGGTCTCAGTGAACTCCCGGCCCAGCAGTAGCTGCAGCCAGCCTAGATTCACAGCTTGGTTTCACCTAGAAATCTCTAAGCCCAGCACAGGTAGCAGCAGTCTCAGATTGCTTTACAGCTCAGGCAGGGTGGCCCCGGGCAAAACACAGGTCAGGGTTGACCTTGGCCTGCACCATGCGGGAAACCCCAGGACCAGCGCACACAGTGGACAGCTACAGACCACGTTGGTGCTGATCTTCCATGGAGGACAGAGGTTGGTAGTCAGTGGTCAGAGTGAATCCTTGTGGCTGACTAGCCTGGGTAAATTGATCTGCCTAGAGCAATCATGGCTCAGCTATAAGAGGAGGGTATACTCAGCCCACACGAAGGGAGCACTTCAAGTACCCAGCTTGGGTGAAAGGGGAGGCTGTGCTACTGGACCCTATAGGACACCTAATGCATTAGGCCACACTACGATGACACGGAGTCAAAGCAGCTCTACCTAATACATAGAAACAAACACAGGGAGGCTGCCAAAATGAGGAGACAAAGAAACATGGCCCGAAGGAAAGAACAGATCAAAACTCCAGAAAAAAGAGCTAAATGAAATGGAGATAAGCAATCTATCAGCTGCAGAGTTCAAAACACTGGTTATAAGAATGCTCAAGGAACTTAGTGAGGACCTCAACAGCATAAAAACAACCCAGTCAGAAATGAAGGATACACAGTAGAATGGATGAAGCTGAGAATCAAATCAATGACATGAAACATAAGGAAGCAAAAAACAACCAATCAGAACAACAAGAAGAAAGAAGAATCCAAAAATATGAGGGTAGTATAAGCAGCGTCTTAGACAACTCCAAGAAGTCAAACATTTGCATCACGGGGGTGCCAGAAGGAGAAGAGAAAGAACAAGAAATTGGAAAGCTATTTGAAAAAATAATAAAAGAAAAATTCCCTAATTTGGTGAAGGAAATAGATGTGTAAGTCCAGGAAGCACAGAGAGTCTCAAACAAGATGGATGCAAAGAGGCCCACTCCAAGACACACCATAATTAAAATGCCAAAAGTTAAAAATAGAGAACTTCAAAGTAGCAAGAGAAAACAAGTTACCTACAGGGGAGTTTCCATAAGACTATCAGCTGACTTCTCAAAAGAAACTTTGCAGGCTAGAAGGGATTGGCAAGAAATATTCAAAGTCGTGAAAATGAGGGACCTACTGCCACGATTGCTCTACCTAATGAAGATATCATTTAGAATTGGAGGGCAGATAAAGAACTTCCCAGACAAAAAAAAAACTAAAGGAGTTCATTACCACCAAAGCATTATTATATGAAATGTTAAAGGGACTTGTTTAAGAAAAAAGATCAAAACTATGAACAATAAAATGGCAAAAAATACATATCTATCAACAATTGAATCTAAAAAACATACTAAGCGAACAAGAATAGCAGAGACAGATTCATGGATACAGAAGATATTTTGATCGTTGTCAGACGGGAAGGGGTTGTGGGGGAGTGGATAAGGAGGTGAGGGGATTAAGAAGTACAATAAGGTAGCTACAGAATAGCCATGGGGATGTAAAGTAAGGCCTAGGAAATGGAGTAGCCAAACAACTTATACGCATGACCCAGGGACATGACCAATAGCTGTGGGGATGGCTTGAGGGAGCGGGGGGTGCTGGGTGGAAGGGGGCAAAGGGGAAAAAATTGGGACAACTGTAAGAACATAATCAATAAAATATAATTTAAAAAATAAAATCAATAAAAATAAAAAAATTCAGGTAGAGCCCTTATGAGGATGCCTACCATTGCTCCTGTGTCAGTAATTATTATATTCATCTGAGTTTCCTCATTTTTCTATGTTGGACATGTATGACAATGAAAGTCAAATAATAAACTCCCACAAGAGGAGGAAACTACACCGATAGAGAGAGGAGCACAGATGAGAGAGGGTGGCCGTGGAGAAGAGGAGAAGGGGAGACCCTGAGGCCCCGGGAGGAGCACAGAGGAGAGCCTGCAGACCAGAGAGGAGGGGGGTCTCTGGCTTCCTGGTTTAGACCCTCTAAAGCCCTGTGAGAGGGCCCTTGGTCAGTGTTGCCCACTGAGCATTGTGAGAGCGGAGAAGGACCCTGGCCCAGAGGCCTTCTCTCTTGGCATGCGGAGGTGGCCTTTGAAATCTTCTGAAAAGCTCCCTGGACCTTTCTTGTACAAACAGCCTCCAGCCAGCTCTTCGCCACTCTCTTCCTTTCACTTTCAGAGAAAGTGTGAGGACTCCCCTGGTTGTGCCTGAACCAGCGCACACCAAGGACCTTCTGAGGGTCAATCACTGTCACCTCAATGACGCTGAAAGTCTAGGGGATTAAAAGATGAGATGCTTCATTCACAACCCTCCTGGAGAAAGAGACATCCAGTTTCAGTTTCGTGTTTCTAAATGTACTAGGCGGCATGTGCAGGAAGCATTTAACCCTTCAGCCTTCGGCTGGAGCCTGTCCTCTGCAGACACAGCATGGGGACCAGGCGGGGGAGGAAGAGGCTGCCCAAGAGCTCATGCACGCTGTCCTCAGATGAAGGCAGGCAGAGGGAAGCGCGGGACCAGGAGCTGAAGGCCCTGGGTCCCAGCCTCAGCTCAGACGCTTCATGTCAATGCTAGCTCGGATCAATTCTTAATTTCGCCAAGATCCAACTGTTCCTCATAGAACCCCTTGAGTTATTCTGGGAATAACCGTGCCAGGTGTGACCTGCTTGATGAGATAAATTATGTGAACTACTTTATATTTGAAAGGGTATCTAGCTCTTGTAGTTCCTACTAAGTCTGAGGTGAACAGGACTGGGAAATAGTACCCTACCAGTGTTTCTAACTTAATTCGATGAACACAGTCTCAAAATAGTTCCTAACCCTTATCCTCAGTTCTACAATCTCCACACTGCGGACAAAGTTTTTTCATTGAATTTGGTGCCAAAATTGACCTGATCTTATTGCGTTTACTTTTTTTGGTGCTAATATTTATAATAAGTTGCAGAATATTCATGCATTGGATTGCAGGGTGTTGCCCCAGATCCCACTGGGACAGTTAGTGGATATAAGGTAAATACAAATTACATTCCTAAAATATAAAAAATTCTGAAACCCATCTGGCCCTAAGGGTTTTGCATAAGGGGTGTGGTCTTGTAAATAGAACAAGAACAGATGCCACATAAAGCAGATGCCCCAGGGTGGGAGCGAGGGGGGAGGTGCCACTCCCAGGTGGGAATGTACCCAACCCTGGCTGGCATCCCTTCTTCTTGGTGGCAGGTCCTTGGGAAGTCTTTATGAATCTGAGGATAAATATAATTAGGAGGAGTCAAGGAGCATATACTGGGGGTATTTCTCCTAAAGCAATGCTTTTCACATTTCAATGTGTTTCTGAATCTCCCAGGAATCTTGTAAAATCACAAGTTCTGACTCAGTAGGTCTGGGGTGGGCCTGAGGTTCTTCATTTCTACCACCCTCCCGGGGATGGCGGGGCTGCTGGGACAGTCCTGAACTCGGGGAAGGCGTAAACCAAGGTTCTGAGCCATGCGGTGGCCCACCCGGGGAGCTGCTCCCCCGCCCCGCCCTTGGAGGGGCTGCCTGCTGAACACCGATCATCACCTGACGCAGACCTGACACATCAGGGCCTTCTCTCCATCCTCCACTGCCTTCTGCCGCCTCTGCCCCCCGCGATGGGTGCAGCCACTCTGAGCCTCCACTCCAGACCTTGGCCGGGCTCCAGAAGTCTCATGACTCTTCACTCACTACGTTCCAAGGTCGGCTTAGACGAGCTGCTTTTACGGTTGGCTGACCTCACCCTCCAAGCATGAACTAAATGAATTCAACTCTGAAATTCCTGGGATGCCTCCCCATGTCTCCTGGGTATCTCCCCGGAAAAGGTTTCCACTGTTTGCAAAGAACCCCCTGGCCCCCACCGCCCAGAGACAGGATGATATTGAATTTGCTCACTAGACAATGAGTGACCCTCAAAAGGACCGTGGTTTATTTTAGCAATGTTCTCAATGCCCCGACTGATTCCTTACACACCCTACCCCCTTTCTTTTTACCTTCTAGATTCCCTGGTTGCAGAAAACTCAGGTTTACTTATTTTCCAAGAGAATTTTCCTATTACAAAAGTAATACCTATTTATGAATGGAAATGTAGAAAGTATAGATAAGAAGAAAATGACAACACAGTAAGCTCATCAGCCAGAGATAACCATTTTAATATCTGCCTCATGGCCTTTCAGTATTTATATATATAAATTTTGTTTTACAACACGTGGCTCATACTATATATGTCATTTTACAAACTTTGTTTCCCCCTTCCAAATACAGTATGTTATGATCACTTTCACAAGTCAATAAAAAGTCTTCTCCAATATTATTTTAAATGATTATGTAGTTTTCCACATAACTGATGTGCTATAGTTGGGCTTTTCCATTTTTTAAACCATTTGTGGTTAAAATAAAACTGCCATGAACATTCTCACTCAACAAAAGACAGAGGCCCGTTCCGATTCCGACACCAGTTCCAATGTGTGTGCATTTTTCAACACCGCCAAGCAATTCTCCAACACCAACGGGGTGTCCTACCACTCAATTCCTTTCTGACCCTACCTCCCTAGAGGGAGCATCAGATCCTACTGGTGAGTGGCTCAGTCTCACAAGGACGCTCCTTCCCCCCACACACTTCAGACCCCAAAGGGAAGTCCAGGTTGTCACCTGTGCTTCTGACCAACTGGCTGTAAGTCAGAGGTTCCCACCACCCCCTTCTTGGGTTTGATTAATTTGCTGGAACAGCTCACAGAACCCAGAGAAACATTTACATTTACCAGCTTATTATAAAAGATACCATAAAGGACACAGATGAAGAGCCAGATGGAAGAGATGGAAGAGGTGTGTGGGCAGGACACGCCACGCTCCTAGAAATGCTGTGTGTCCATCAATCCGGAAGCTCTCTGAACCCCAGCCTTTTGAGTTTTTGTGGAGACCCCATTACACAGACGTGCCAGTTGTTTTGTTTTGTTTTGGGGAAGCAGCAAAAGTTATACTCAGAGACTGATATCTGTCTTTTCCTTAAGAAGCCAAATAAAGAAATAACATACTCTAAACAAAAAACAGAGTAATCACACTATTTTTCCAGGCAAAGGGAGGTGAAGGAATAAAATCCAAATTTAACATGAGGTATATACCTTTTTATACAAGTAGGCACTACTTTATTTTTTTATTTTTAATCCTCATCTGAGGATAAGTTAATTGATTAGAGAGAGAGAGAGAAACATCAATGTGAGAGAGAAACATTGATCAATTACCTCCTATATGTGCCCCAACCAGAGATGGGACCTACAACCTAGGTACATGCCCTGACCAGGGATCAAACCCACGACCTTTTGGTGTATAAAACTATGGTCCACTCAACTGAGCCACCCAGCCAGGGCTACAAGTAGGCTCGTCAGTGATTAACCAAAGAGCTAGCCTCCAGCTGCCAGTGTAGAAGTCCCCTTCGGCTGGAGTTCTTCACCAGGGGACGAAGACCAGACGCCAGCGTTGGGGAGCAGGCTGCTCTCTTTCCTTCAAGGACCTCTGCTCTGCTCATCCCTGCTGTCTGTATCTTTCAGGAATGCCTCACCAAGATTCAAGTGAATGCCCAAAGGTCTTTGTCGAGTTTTTAGGTTAGAGAATAGTCGCTTCACCCAAACCAAAATTCTCACAGTCCTTACAAACTCTCCGTATTTATAGTTAAACGTCCCCTTGCCAAGATTCTTTCCTCCCCTGCGCGTACTTTTCCCTGAGCCCGCACAGGGCCTGCCAGCTGACAGGCTGCTGACTGCTTATCCACAGCTGGAATAGAAGGATGACCCCCTGGCAAGGCTTATGTCATTAACAAAGCAATTTTTTTTGTCATGAACAAGTGGATTAAAACTTCACTTAAGCCGCAAACAAGAGATTTGAAATCCTTTTAAACCTCTAGACAACGCTGAGCGAGGACCTGACTCTGACCCCGAAGTCTGACTTACTGAATCAGACTCCGGCTCTTCAGGCTTATCCTTAAATACCTCTCTCTCCCCTGTTTTCCTGTTGGCTTATTTGCCCTTTTTTAAAATGTTTTGTGAGAGCTCTTTGTATTTTGGTCGTAGGGGCTCAGAGTAGGGAAGTGTCCCTCTGGGTTGAGAGGCAGAAGTGGCATCAGACTTACCCTACCTTCCCGTGTCAAGGTGGTCAGCACGTCCAGCAGGTCAAGGGCAAGTGCAAGCAGAGGTGATGGCAGGCGACCAACCCAGTCAGAACAGAGGCCTGCAAGGTGAATGGACCTCAAGCTTCTTTGAGAAAAACCAAGAGTGACTCATAGGAGGAAGATGAAACCAAAGCTTTCAGGTTGTCCCCTGTGGCCGGACAATCAGTCCAAAGTCATAAGAAGGAAGAGGAAAACCTGAGAGAGAGAGAGAGAGAGAGAGAGAGCTGGCCAGGAGTGGACTGAAGACCCATGCAAATGAGACCCACCCGCTACTGCCCGGAAACCAGGCCAGGAAAAGTCGGAGCACACGCTGCAGAGCTGCACCGGGGAAAGGAGCAGAAGGAGGCTCTGAGGGAGCAGGTAAGGAGCCAGAGAGGGTCACAGGTCACAGTGCCCCTGAGTCCTGAGAGGCAGCACAGTCCAGGCAAACAATGGCCTGGGAGGCAGGGCTCCTGGGATCATCCTCCAAGCTCAGCTGTACTTCAGCTGTGAAGCCTTGGGAAGTCACTTCACCACTCTAAGCCTCGGCTTCCCCCTCTATAAAATGGGTATCGAAACATCACACTCTGTATCGAGCACCGGCTGTGCCTTGCAGGGCAAGTTACAAACATCATCCCTGCTTCACAGCAACCCTGTAAGGAGGGTTAGTAACCTACTTACAGAGGAAAATGAAGCTCATAAAGGTTAAGCCATTAGTCCAAGATCTCACAGCAACAGAGTGTCTGGTTCCAAAACGTGCACTTTCTACTCCCCACCCTGCCTTCTTCAGAGGGTGGTTTTAAAGAACCAGATGGCCTTATGCAAATAGAGAAAACATTGTAAAAGACTTTTATACCACACTTAGAGGCTAGCAAGGACTGGGGCTCTTTGTAAACTGTGAAGTTCTATGAAAATGCTCTCTCTTGAAGTTGAAACCATTGGGGTGATGCTACAATTAATATTTGGCAAACGGACTTGGTCATAGACAGAGGTGACACCTTTGGGTCTTGTGTGAGACTTGCTGTAGCTGAGATGTCTGGCCTTGGGGGCGAGTGGTGGGTGGGAACTTGGGCAGAGTCTCTCCTGGAGAGGCTGGACTCTGACCAATGGGCCTTGAAACAACAGCGGATGTCTGAGGGCACCACGGCAGGTAAGGGCCAAGATACTGAGGTAACAGTGATTGGCTCTCCTCTTTATAGCTTGGCCATGGAACTTCAGAAACGTAGGTCAGCGCTGGGGGGACGGGAGTTCCTTACGAGTAGTTAGTAATGCAGCCCTGATCGATGTGGCTTAGATGGTTGGGTGTCATTCCGCAAAGTGAAAGGTCGCTAGTTCCATTCCCGGTCAGGGCACATGCCCAAGTTTCAGGCTTGGTCCCCTGGTCAGTATGTGTACAAGAGGTAACTTATTGAGATGTTTCTCTCCCTCTCTTTCTTCCTCCCCTCCCCTCTCTCTAAAAATAAGTAAAATCTTTTTTAAAAAAGTGTAATAGTACCAGTTTCCTGTAGTAGAGTTAGAATTTTCAGGTAAGATAATTTAAAAACAAACACCTATAATCTTACCCCCAGAGATAACCATTGTTGACATTTTGGTGTTTGTTATTCCAGGCCTTTTTCCACTGTACACATATATTGGAAAATTGGATTATATTCTAACATGGTTTTATCACTGGTTCTTTTCACTTAATGACATAACCTCGATGTATTTCCATATTAATGGATGTTTTATCATACCATTTAAAAAAAGATATTATTTATTTACTTTTAGAGAGAAGGGAAGGGAGAAAGAAGGGGAGAGAAACATCAATTGGTTGCTTCCCACATGCCCCCAACTGGGGAGCTGGCCCACAACCCTGGCATGTGCCCTGACTAGGAATCAAACCGGCAACCTTTCAGTTTGCAGGCTGGTATTCAATGCACCACACCAGCAAAGGCTATCATATCATTTTAAAAGCTACAGAATGTCTCTTTATAGGGATGGAGCAGAATTTATTTATCTCTATTAGATAATTAGCTAGTGTTCTTCACAATCAGAGCAGTGCTTTGATGGGTATTTCTGTAATCAAATCTTCACACAGGTCCTTCCTTGATTATTTTCATGGCATAGATTCCCAGCAGGAGAATTGCTGAATCAAGGCTATGTACATTTTAAGGCTTTGTTAAAAAAAAAAAAAAAAAGATTTTATAGAGAGAGGGGCAGGGAGGGAGAAAGTGAGGGAGAGAAATATCAGTGAGAGAGAGAAACATCGATTGGTGCTTCTTGGACTTGGCCCAAAACCCAGGCATGTGCCCTGACCTGGAATTGAACTGGTGATCTCTGATTTGCAGGATGACACCCAACCAACTGAGCCACACCAGTCAGGGCCATTTTAAGGCTTTCGATAAGTACTAAAGGTCTGTTTCTGACACATTCTGAAATTTAGGGGCTCTTCAAAGCTCAGTGCAAAAAACGTTTTATAGCCTCGAAGTTGGCCTCGACCCTTTCTCTCTCAAATCCATTTGCAATGACAATACCAACGACCTCATATATGGTTTTTACTCGTTGCCAGCCTCTGCCTAAGAGCTTTACCCTCCTTTTAGCTTCCTTTTCAGAAGAAGAAAATGAGGAACAGAGAGGTCATCGATTCCATTGGAATCATGGCCCTAATAAGCAGTGGGTCTGGGATCATGAGCCTTGACAGGTTCTAGAATCTATGCCGTCCGATGTTTCTTGGGCAGTGCTTTGGATTCCATCTCCAAAGCTACCTTTCGCTCCCTCCCCTGGATTTTCGTTGCCATCGCCTAGCCTCACCAAGTACCAGGATCCCAGCCTGGACTGCTCCCGGGGTCCCTAACTGGTCTTCCATTCCCACTCTTTCCCTTTCAGTGTGTTCCCTGCTCTGCAGAGGAACGAGGTTTTTAAAACAGAAACGGGATCAAGTCACCCCCCGACCCCCACCAGCTTTCAGGACCTGCCTCCTCCTCCTCCTCTGACTTCATCCTGAGCCACTGGCTCACCCCAGCTCCACGCGTTACACCTCAGTCACCCTGGCCTCACGTCACTCCCTGAGTTTGGCAGACCTTTTCTCACGCGTTATTCCCTTGATCTGGAGTGTCCTTCCTCCCCTGTGCACAGGTGGACTCTTCTCATCTTTCCATCTCAGCTTTTGTGTCACCTCTTTGGAGAAACCGTCTTTGGTGATCTCACCTGAAGCAGTAACCAATCCCCTTCCCCCCAAGCCGATTTGCCTTTTTGCCCTTTATAGCATTCATTAAAATTATATATGTATTTATTGCCCATAACTCATTAAATGTCTCTTTCCCTTGCTAGATTCAAAAGGTCATGAGGTCAAAGACCATGACTGTTTTGTTCAGCACTATTGACCCGATGCCTAGTGCCTGGCCCCTAGTGAGCTCTCGCTGACTCGGTGACTGCGTGTAGAAGGGATGAACGGTCCACAGAGGGCGTTCACGCGTGCGGATCCTTGGCAGGCCGCCCCGGCTTCGGTCCGAGCTGTTCCGTCCTCCTGCCGCTCTTTGCGTTGTCTCCCCTGTACGGAGCGGAGCCATGGCAGAGGTCTAGATAAAGCCGGGAAGCCATGAGAGAGAGTACAAGCAGGTTTTGCTTCACATATCAACTCAGTCAGGGTAGATGATGTCGTATCGGTTTTCAGGACCTGTCAGGGAGAGTCACTGCCCCCAGGAGCCCCCTGTACAGTTCCCAGATGCCTACTGTTACCGAACAAATGGACCCGTGGGCAGGGGTGCCCAGATGCTATTATATTACTGAAACGACACCCCCCTTCCCCAGGGTCCCTCGGTTGTAGATCCTTTTGCCTGCTGCCCTTGGAATTATGGCTCTGAATGGTAGAGTTTGGTGAAAAGGAAAGGAACTATTTATTCAAAAGTTACACAGTTTTGATTAATGGCTAAATGTTGCTCTTAAACCTCAAAATCCCTTTAAAACAATCACCAGCACACACACCGTCCTGCCTTCCCCCACTTTGCCCTGTTCGGCCAGTCAGGCCAGTCAGGGGTACCGTCTTTCAGAAGAAAAAGAGCAGAAGTCCGGGGCTGGGCTAGGCAGGCCTCTCGCGGGTCTCAGCACCATCCGCTGCGTAACCGCGATCTCCAGCTCTTAATCCATAACCATGTGGCACCTTCTCATGGCCCACGAGCAAGAGTGCTCTCTCCCCTCTTTCTTCCCACGTGGCCTTCACACTGTTCCTCAGAGTCTGTGTCCCTTGTCTCTCCCGGAGGCCCCTGTCTCTCCTCTTCCCTCTCTCAACTACATTCTGTAGTAAGTCTTTTAAACCTTCCTGATTAGCTTTGGTGATATGCAAAATAACTCTTTTGGCATATGTGGAATAAAGCTATCCTGTTATTGACATGCAAAATGACTCTCAATGGCCTTGCTCAAGGCTCCCATCCCCCCATGGCGCCCGCCCTTGGGGTGGGGAGAATATATATTTCTTGGACACCCCATTTTCCAGACCCTGTCACAAATACCCTTTAGGGGGGCCCTGGAGGTGCCCCGTTACACTACTACCAGAGACTCATGGCCATGAGGCATCTTCTGAAAAATGCAAACACTGGTTAGTTAATAAAGACATCCAGCAGGTAACTGAATGGATGAGTGGCCCATGGGGGAGGATTGGAAGTTCCAGTTGAGTGACCTTGGGTGACAGTCACTTCTTACCTTCCATTTGCAACATGTGTGGCTGGGGCAGAGAAGTGGATTTTAAACTTTTTTTTCTCCCTCAGCTGCTCAGTTCTTCGACTTACTCAAATAACCAGTATGAGAAAAGCTAAGCGTTTCAGGCTGGAATGGGGAAGCAGCGCTGGAGCCCTGCCTCCTCCTTCCTGACTCCCCCTTTCAAGCCCTTGGGCAGCCCTTGGACAGCCCTTGGACTGGACGATCTCAGCACTCAGTGCCTGCCAGGCTGGCCGGCTGTGTTCCGGTTGCAGCTTCTTGGGTGCATGAAATGATCAACACGGGACCGGAGAGGACTCTCTGAGTCGGATAATTTTAGACTGGGCAAATAGGTGAATTTCACCACACCTGAAGTGCAGGGCAGGCAGACCCTTTGTGTGAGAAGGAGGTTTGGCCATTTTAGAAAAGAATAAGGGCCCAGGAGAGAGGAAGCCTAGAAGGCTCACTTACACTCTCCACATTCCAGAAAAAGGAAACTGCCACCGTACCTTTCCAGCCAGTGATCCTCGGCCTCGAAGGGACTGCCCACATACTTGGCTTCCAGGGTTGGTTGTCTGCCAAGCCCTGGGGGAACTCTGGTCCCCCACCCCCCACCCCCCACCACCTGGGCAGCTCTCTGGCCTTCGCTGCAAGCAGGTGTGCTCAAGAGGTTGCAGCCCAGGCCACCTGGCAGCTCCAGGTGCTGCGTGTGCGCTGCCATGGAGACGGGCCCCGGGGTTGGTGGCACCCTCCCAAAGCTTTTCAGAGATTCAGGGGAGGAAGAGACTGGAGCCTCAGGCCCTTCAGGGTAGTCTGCTGACCCCTCTAGTGCGAACTGAAGCCCAGGTAGGTTTTCCAGGACAAAGGGAGGGAGGAAGAGCCAGGGGAGGCCAAGTAGTGGGAGGTGCCTTCGGAAGGGAACTGGGGACCTGTGCGGGGAGCCTCCAAGCTTCCAGTCAAGAGGAAAAGCCTTGCCAGGAGCTCCCTTGCCAGGTCAACACAGTGCCTGCACAGAGACTGGGCAGATGGGCTCTGGAGGCTCTGCCCTGTAGCCCAGCGGAAGGCGGGAAAGAGGGCCTGGCATTCGTTCCCAGACGAGGGGCTGACCAGGGAATTCGTAGAGCCCATCTCTGTGCTAGTCAGGGATCTGAGGCCGCGGGGAAGGAGGTAGCTGCCCTCTGGCACAAACCACGGACTGTGGCTCCCCTCCTTCTCCCTGAGGTCCGAGAAGCCAAGGGCAGTCACCTGGAGCATAAGGAGCATTTTTATCCATTTCCAAAGCTGGGATGCAGTCTCCTCCAGTGGCAGCTCATTCGCAATGGGCTGGCTCACACCTTTGCCCCAATAGAAGGAGCACTAGCCTTAAATCTATGGCTTAGGACTGGATGATCTGGAATAAATCACTTCATCTTTTTGAATCTAAGTGTTTTCATCTGTGAAATGTGGTTGATCATACATTTTAATAACCCAAGGAACACTTAGCGTAGGACCAAGCACAGAGACAGAGCTTAATGAGTGTCCCTTTGCTCCTTTTCTCTTCCTGCCAGGACGTCTCTTGCCAGGCCTCCTGGCATCTGGTCTGAGGATGGCCGAGCAGCAGGGCCGGGAGCTCGAGTGCCCCGTCTGCTGGAACCCCTTCAACAACACATTCCACACCCCCAAAGTGCTGGACTGCTGCCATTCCTTCTGCGTGGAATGTCTGGCCCACCTCAGTCTGGTGACTCCTGCCCAGCGCCCGTTGCTGTGCCCACTCTGTCGCCAGCCCACTGTGCTGGCCTCCGGGCAGCCTGTCACTGACTTGCCCACAGACACTGCCATCCTCACCCTGCTCCACTTGGAGCCCTACCACATCATCCTGGAAGGCCATCAGCTCTGTCTCAAGGACCAGCCCAAGTGCCGCTACTTCCTGCGCCAGCCCCGGGTCTACACACTGGACCTGGGCCCCGAGCCTGGGAGCCAGACCGAGGCCCCCCAGGCCACAACCCCTCCCACCACGCCTCTGCCTGTTCCCCTCTCCAGCCACTACTCTCTGAGGGAGTATTTCCGCAACCCTCAGTTCCGGATCTTTGCCTACCTGATGGCTGTCATCCTCAGCGTCACTCTGTTGCTCATCTTCTCCATCTTTTGGACCAAGCAGTTCCTGTGGAGTATGGGGTGAGCATTTGTCCCTAAGAACCAAGCCCATCTCAGCTGCTGCTGGTTATGGGGCCTGCAGCGCCTCACGTGTGGTTGTCTTCCTTTGTAGTATTGTGTATTTTCACAATCCACGGACCAGTTAGACTATGCGTTTGCTTTGAGGAACAGAGTCCTACTATATGAGAAGCTCTGAAAGCTTAAGGGCTGGGAAGAGATGTGAGGAGACCTCTGGGTGTGAACCGTGGAGGTCAATGGAAGGGCAGAGAAGAAGACATGTGACTACAGAGCTGTAGCACGTTGTGCCAAAGGGCAGGACAACTGCTGTCCCTAGAAACCTGATGAGTCCAAGTAGGAAGCGGCATTTCTCCCTGGAGCTGCTTTGAACTCGTTCACTTTTTTTTAATCGAGTTGTTTTTACTGTGTTGCTAAGAAATTGGGAAAGTGAGCTTTAGTTCTGTAAGCAAAGGTGTCTCCTTCTTGGTTTTCTCTTTATCTTGCCACCAGCCCCAGTAAAAACGGTTTGTTCTCACTCATTTATTCACTTACTCAACCACCACTTACTTGGCAGGCACTGTGTCAGAACTAGGAGAAGAGAAGGGTGGGACTACGGGGGAGGGGTGGTGCAGAGAGCCCCCCCTGGCAGGGAGGGTGTGCTCACTCAGCTGCTTCTGGTACAACCTCATGGGTATGAGGCTTATGGTGTTAAGAGTCTGAAAGTTTAAAGGTGAAAGCAGGCAGGGTCAGTGGATCAAAAGAAATCTGGGATTTGGAGGAAAAGGTTTTTATTCCTCCTGATAGATGCAGAGACCCTGATGAGAACATGGGGTGCAGGGTGGAGCTGGTCCCCCTCCACCAAACACCGACATTCCCACCTAGGAGGTAAGGCAGACGCCCTGGACAGATGGAAAACCTTAGTTCCCCTCCCAGGCAGGGCTGGCAAGGGGCCCTGGTTTTCATTTTATGTGACAGAATCTAGGAACCCAAGAAAACTAGGTAGGATTTGGACGCTTGGGCTGCTGCTTGACCACAAGCTGCCATTTCTGCAGTGTCTAAAACCCTGATGTCTGCTTCCCCAGTTTTAATATTACCTGATGGCCCAGGACTCTAACAAAACAATCGAAGTGGTTATGGTTAAAACACCATTACAGTTATGTTAATATTTTGAATTTTCTGGATTTGTTAAGATAAGCTTTCAGAGGTCTGAAATTGAGTTGGTTTATCTGCTCTACATATTTTGTGTTTAATGGAATTAACTTCTATAAATTCTTAGGGGTCTTAATGTACAAGATAATCCAAAAGAGCCAAGACATACATTTCACATTTAGAAAAACCAAACGGTCTGAAGATGTGAAAAGTGACTACCTCTTGCGCCATCAAAGGTACACCAAAGCTGAGACGCATGCTCTCCCCACTGACTTCGTCTCTTTACACATCCCTGCTCCTCAACCTTGTGGCGGGTAAGGCAGGCAATGAGCTCGCCATGTGCTCAGAGCCACGAGGAGCAGGGGGAGGAGCCGGGGGGAGCTCAGGAAGAACGCTTGCCTCTGCACTGAGTTAAGTAAACTTCATCTGCATTCATAGGTGAAACTGAGTCTCCACAAGTTTAGCTACCTTGTCCAATGTCAGCCAGCCAGTAAGTTGTAGAAGACCTGCAGTCAAAATAGGACTTATACTCCTGAAGTGGCTTATACCCATCCAAATAAGGAAAGACACTGGTTTCAATATATTTGGATAAGGAAACATTACAGCATTTCCTGTTCTCACATTCAGTAGGTCTAACCTTGGGGCAGTGCCATCCTCCTACAGGGCATCTGGAAATGTCTTGGGCATGTCTTTGGTAAACCAGTAAAGTGGACAGGTTGTGCTTCTGGCTTTTAGTATTCCAGCGGTGAGCCATGCTACCATGCTGCTACAGGCAGTTCCACATCATCTCAAAATACCATTTTCTGTTGAAAACACTACAGGCTCCTCAGAGGTTCATGAGGTGGAAGTGGTGAAAGGGTTGACTCCCTTTGCCATGAAGTCAGAGGAAGGGATGCAGGGACTTGTCAAAAGCGTAGTATAAAAGGGGGAGCGGTTGAAAATACCCGCCGCGCTGGCTGGACTGATCATTTTGTCTGGCCAGTGTTGCTGACATAGCCAATAAAACCCTATGAAATCTCTTCATCAGACAGACCAGGATCCACCAACTAACTGGGTATCTGGGAACAAGTCACTTAACTTCTTTGAGCTCCAATTTTGTCTGTAAAAAGAATTCCTAAGATTCAGAGGATTAAATGAGACGTCTAAATGTGCCTGGCACAATGTCTAGCTGGAGAGTAAGTATCCTGTTAAGTGGTGGCTATACTTGTTTCATTATTAGCATAAAATGCCACACTTGTTTTACGCTCCTCAGCTAACTGTTTTGTTACAATGGTATTTCCAGGGAAGGAATATATATTCCACTTGTTTTGCCAAAGACTGAGATCAAATGTTTTCACCCAGTTGCTACCTCTAACTCTTAGACCCACCTCCCTCCAAGGCAAGGTTAATGGAATAGTAAAATTTAAACTTGAAAAACTAGAAACCTTAACACACTATATATACTATATCCAATCTGCACACTAAAATGCTAATGTTCATTATTAGTTTACACATACTAAAAAAGTAGTAATGAAAATAATTTCTTTTCATGGCCAACTATGGAGTAGTGTCCATGAATACTTAAACAACTGTGAAGTGTCCAAAGGAGAGCAGAGAATTTAGAAGCTTAACAGATACAGAGACTATGCAACACTTTAGTTGTAACTGAAATCAGATTAAACAAAATATTCAGCTACGTGTCACAATCACAGCTTGAAGAATTTAGATAAGCCACTATCAGCCCCTCTGGAATAGCAAGTAAAAAGTATGTTTAACACTTCAGGAAGCCATCACATAAGCCCTCCTTGAATTCTCTGTATACAATCCTGCCTTCTTCCAAATTCTGTTGCTGTATGAATTCACCATGTACTTTCAGAGGTCAGTGGTTTTATCTTTGGGGCAGAAAAAGGTGAAGGTAACTGCTGGATGGCCAACGCATAAGAATTATCGAGTCCAGATATAGCTCACTGGTCGTCTGACCCACAATGCAGTAGCCCTCTATTTTTTAATTATTAACAGAGTGCTTATTAAGGAGACAGAAATTGGAGTAATCATATTTGAGATCCTGTGTTATATCCCAAACCAAAAAAACAGGGACCTCAATGAACCAAAGGCTGAGATTCAGAAAAGACTTGACTATGGAAAATAATTCTTTGAAGGACAGTTTTTATAATAGGATTTTACTCTGTAGCAAGTATATAATAAAAAAAATTGAAGAAAAAAGGGCCAAGTTTATGTTTAGGAATAACTTTTAGCGTTTTTTTTTCCCCCCAGTTTCCTTGACATGAAGGGTATATCCTTTAAATAACAAATAGAAAGGAGGTTACACAAGAAAGACATCATGTTAGCTTTCTAAAAATTTCATTGAATCTTGACACAATGGCCTAGTTTTGGGGTAATACAAAGGATATCAAACTTAAAAAAAAAAAAAAAGACATTTTCCGACAAGGCAAATGTTCAGTTCTGCGCTTCCTGATGCTCCCAGATGCATGTAGCATTCCAAGTGAAGCCAACTGGGAGAGTTAAAATCTTCTTTACTGCATAGCCCTGAGCATAGCTGTGGGTCTACCTCTGCACTTCCCACTCTCAAGGTAGAGGGAAGGCTCTCGCTCTGTCAGGCTTTAACCAGTGCGTGGTGAGATGTGCCGCTTTACCCGGGCGCTTCCCCACTTCAGTCCAGCCACCTAGCTCTCTGGGTCACCTGTAGTCCGAAGCATGTACCGCATAATGGAGAGCCAGGTTTCAAGAAATAAAAATGGAGCCAGCCACAATCCTGAGTCATGTGAGGAGGGCAACTGGGCATTCAAACAAAAGATTAATAAAAACGACTGTCTACATAGTTATTGGCAGGGTGTGAAGATGAAATTAAAATTCAACCATGAAAGGGGTTCACCAACATCCAGGAACTGGCTGCCTGCCTGCCGTCGGGGATGGCACGGGAATCCAATCTACTGAGGGTCAATACATGGCCATTGACAACAAACATGATAAAACAAAACACATCAATTCTTTCTTTTAAAAGTGGCTCCTAAGGGAGAGCCTGAGATTTGAGTCCTTTTTCTACGCTCCTGCCTATTCAGCCATCCAGAGCTTGAAGGTCCTGTCATATGAGCAAGTGGCTATAAGCTGCCCATCAGAAGAAATGTCTAGGCCCATCACTTTGCCTTCATGGCCAGCCAGAGTCTTCAGTGGGGACCAGCCTGGGTGGGTCCAGATCTTGGCTGTGTTATCATAGGCACCAGTGAGCAAGAAATTCCCATGGATAGCTACAAGAGAAAACAAAACAAAACAGGAGTTGCTTGAGGAAGTCAAGAATTCAAAAGAGCACAAGAAAATAAAAGCACAAAAATCTTCTACAACATAGCATTTCAAAAAAGAAGGCATTTCTACATTCAGAAAAACCCAATATTCTCATCTATGTTCCTGCTAGGCCTCCAGGGAAAAGGGACAACTACAATCAGACTCAGGGAAACAAATAACATAGTAAGTTTTCTTGGCTCTTTTGACAACCTGTTCAGAAGAATATTAAGGATTCAGTGCTCAGGATTTCCGTGGAGAAAAAGATGCAGCAAAGCATTCGTGAAATCTTTTTTACTTCCTAGCAACAAGCAGCATGCTCGGCCATAGTTCTGTCTGACAGTAGGGTAGAGGGAAGGAAACTATAATTTGCTTCTTTAACAGAGTCAAAATTCTCTCCTGCTCCACCTCCAAGTGAAGCTAAAGCCCACCTGCACTCCAAGAAAGTGCAAGCTGTCTTTTTCATGATTAGGCCCAAAACAGGAGGAAAGCTTACGTTCAAACTTGACACCAGTCACTAAGTTATGATGGGCAGGGATGGTATAGATGCAACGCCGCTGTCGAAGGTCCCACACTTTACAGGTGTTGTCACCACTGCCAGTCGCAATGTGGTAGCTGTGGGTCAGAGGTAGTATCGAAGTTAGAAACAGAGTACTTCCTGACCAAAAACCCTCTCCTCCCCTCATTCAATGATCTTATTTTACCCATTGGGGGAGAAACTTATTCCATAGATTTCCTTCAGGTGCCCTTCTAGGAACATGATACAACGTCCTGTGCGCAGGTCCCAAACGCGACCAAATGCATCCAGTCCCCTGACAACATAATTTACAAATGAACATTCTGAATCCAGTACTCTGTGCAAGCAGGCATACAGAAGAGGTAAGACTACTGAGATGCCCCTGGCCATGTGGAAGAAGCCTTACCCAGTGCCAGCCAAAGAGCCGTCTTGATGGAAGGCAATGTCATACACACCCATGCTGTGGCCTTCCTGATGCAGGATCTCCTCTTGAGCTTCCAAATCCCATAAACGCCATGAGCGGTCATAGCTAAAAAACCAAACTAAAAATTAACCAGCAGGTATTTATTCAGTTTCTACAATGTGCAAGGTATTATTAGTACTTGCAGCTTCAGTTGTGCTTCTGAAACTATTCATATAAGCATATTAACAAGAAATTCTTTTCTGGCATAAACAATGTCTCAATAGTTAAGCATATCTGTTTTGGGTGCTAAATGGGAAACCATGACTTCCTATAAACCTACTTCAGTGGCTATTTTAAGAACGGAATCCCCTAAGAATGGCTCAGCAAAGATTCTGTTGCCTTCTTTACTCCCCAATTTCACCGTTACGGTCTTTCATTCATTGAGCACTGATATACTTACTGGGCCCTAAATTGGATGCTGGGGATACAAAAATCAACCATAGACGAATCAGGAATAGAACAGAAGGAACAGAAATACACCCACACATATATGGTCAAATGATTTTCAATGAGGGTGCCAAGCAATGTCAACAAGTTAAGGAAAGTCTCTCTGATAAATGGTGATAGAATTGTCTATGTGCATGGAAGATGGGGGGCGGGGGAAGACAAACATTAAAAAAAAATGAGTAAAGCACCTGGAGACTACACAAGGGAATATACAAAGGGTCAAAAGGCATACGACAAATATTTTGGAAGGGGGAGTTACTGGGAAGGGGCATGAGGAAACTTTGTGGGGTGATCTCTGACAGGGATGTGAGTCACATGAGCATATGCGTTCGTCAAGACTCATTAAATTGTGCACTTAAAATAAATCCATACCCACTGCATGTAAATGACCTCTCAATTTAAAAGTTCTTTAACAGATTCTGGCCTCATTAAACTTAGAGGACCAGAAAGGGAGACCAATTTGTAAGCAGAGAGATTATAATACAATGTGTAGGAAAAAAAAAGTAAAAACACACACACACTTCTAGTATTAGTTAAGAGAATATAGAGTGAAAAATCTAGTTTTTTTGACAAATAGTGACTTTAAATTTCACATTAACAGCAATGTAAGAGCAAATACACTTAGCCCTACCTAATATACAGTATTTTGCCGTGTATAACGCACAATTTTTTGTCCTAATTCTTGAGGGAAAAATAAAGATGCGCATTATACATGGGCAGTCCTAATTCCATATCTATGTAAATATTTTAATTCTTTTATTAATGCCTATGCATTAAAAATGTTACTTTATAAAGCAATAACAATATCCATATGCAAAATAATACTCTAGAATACAACAATTGGTTTTGTTTCTAAATATAAATAAATACGTAATTGAATTAAAAAATTAAAATGAAAGATTTTTTCCCTGAAAGTTTGGGCCCAAAATGTGGGTGTGCATTATACATGGGAGCGCACTATACACAACAAAATTCGGTATCCTATTCTGATTCTGATTCATTGCTGTTCAGGAAAATCCCTCTTGAAGACTTCTGTTCTAAAAATTTACTTGGCAGTTTACTGTAAAGGGTCAAGGAGACAGAACAACAGAAAGGCTTACCAGGTGGTACCCAAGAAACGTCCTGATGGATGCCACATTACACGGGCCACACGTACTGTATGGCCTTCAATATCTGCCACTGGTTCATCACTGAAAAGGAATCAAATATATGTGGGTCAACTGTTTTATACTCATGTAAATAAATATTCATTGACTTTATTAACTGCTGTACACAGATGCACCGATTCTGCATAATTTGAGAGGCCAAGTTATAAATAAACTTGTAACTTGTTAAAACCAATTTAGGGCTAACAATAATTAAAGTCGCTTTCCAAGGATTTAAAAGATGTGGGACGACTTCATGTACCCACAGGGCAAAACTGTCCATAGCACTTCAAGAAACACCCTTTCTACCTCAATTCACTATGTTAATAAACTCTCATGGCTACACTACGTAGCAATATTGTTTCTCTGACCCAAAGTAGTGTTGAAATTCTAGAAAGAAAACATACTTTAATAGAGATGTGAGGTTACAAAAATCAAGCAGTTTTGGTGCAAGTGGATTACAGATAAATCTCCTCAAACTTTAGTTTGTTCAAAGATCCACATGGCAAGTGGAACTCCTAAAGAGATAAAGTCTTCATTTCTTTTTTTGTGGCCATTAAATTCTACTAGCCAGTAACCACAGAAAGATCTGCTACTACTCAGTAACCACAGAAAGACGATCTGAAACACCGCTGTAAGCACATAAACAAGAACCCTAAAGAGGGCAATTAAAAAGGGAACTTTGTCAATGTGCATACATACAACTAATCAAAGCCCTGAGGGAACAAATATCACCAAGTATCACCAGAGCCAATTAAAACTTGCTGTGCTCACAGGTAAGACCCTGTCTGGTAAAAAGTAGAGGCGCTAATGAGCTCTTTACAGAGCCTGGAACAAAAGCCTCAGGTGCTTTTCCAGAGAAACAAAACTAAGCAATTGAATTCAGATGTCCTTTAGCCAACAAGGTGCTTCCAAACTTTTCTAGAAAAACAATATGCATAAACAGATTTTTAACAAGAACTGTCGTATCCATAATTGGAAAACACCGTGGCGGTAAGGGACACTGCTGCTGGGAGGAGACACGGCTTCCCTGGCAACACCACCAGGCAGAGCCCCGCCTTCCCTCCCCGTCGGCTGTTTGCTAAGAACTAACCGGCTGCCAGGATATTCTGTGTAGTCTGTCTACCAAATAGTGCATTTCTTCAACGTCAATCTATTGCACAGAAGGTAAAATGGATCTTTCCAGAATAACTGGAGCCAGAAAAAAGTGGCCACAGAGGCAAAACATCAAGGTCTAAAGTTGACAAATAAGAAAAAATCTGACACAACTCCTCCGGTGAGAAAAGGTGTTATTAAGAAAAAATCCTCTATTCTATTTTAATAACAAGTTTCCTTGACTCTTAAGAATATTTCGGGGGTTAAATGCCACATTTGTAGATCCCAAGGGCCAGCCAATCCACTATTTACTTTCGTGATTGCAGGAGGGGGGAGAACAGTAATACTCGCCTGTCAAGGCTCCAAAGTTTCACAGAACCATCAGCAGCACAAGAGGCCAGATTGACATCTTTTTGGTCCAAGCAGACAGTGGATTTCGGGTGGAATACAATTGCTCCTACGTTTGTGTTATGGCCTGAAGGAGTGTAAGGCGTGAAAGTTAAAGGGTTCCCGCCCCCTTATAACTTACATGCAAATACAGTCTATGATGAATAATACAGGTATACATTAGGGAACACATGATATAGTGTATTAAAGTATGTATTCAACTATTTAAAAAAAATAAACTATTTTAATTTAAACTACTATTTAAATCGCATTACCAAAAAGCAAAACAGCCCTGATTGGTGTGGCTCAGTGGGTTGGGTATTGTCCTGCAAACTGAAAGGTCACTGGTTCAATTCCCAGTCAGGTTGTGGGCCAGGCCCCTAGTTGAGGACATGTGATGTGCAAACCAATCTCTGTTTCTCTCACACATTGGTGTTTCCCTCTCTTTCTCCCTCCCTTCCCTTCTCTCTAAAAATAAATCAATCTTTTTTCTTAAAAAACAAAAAAAAAGGCAAAACACACATTTAGGGGTTGCAAAATGCCAGAGCGGGGCTGGACTCGAGAGAAAATTGATATGTGCATGAAGTCATTATCTTCCAGCCTTGAGGTCAGAAGAAACCAAACCCAGTCAAAACAAATCAAGAACTAATCTTGCATATACTGGGTCTGAGTATCAGGCAGAGTTTTAGAGTTTAACTGCTCAACAGAGTTCACACTGTGACAAAGACACAGATTTAAACAAGATTCTAACTTACCTCGGAGAGTATGAAGGAGGTTGCAATCAGGAACAGACCAGAGCTTGCAAAGCCCACTCCTATCAAATACAAAGGAAAGCATCTCAGCCAGGGTTGGTCTGGGGAGAAAAGGCACCTTGGTAACATTACTAGAGGACAATCTCTTCTCCCCCTCAATAAACTTTACAATGGCAGACAGAAAAAGAAAAAGAAAAGGCCTATCATTTGAAGTGTTATAGGACAAAGTTACATCCAGGTCTCATGCAACCAGAGGCCTCTCCTGGACTATAAATACGACACACAATTTGCTATTCTCATTAACTTTTGGATCAATTTGTGAGGGAAGGTAGGACAAATTAAACTATCCATGCCTGGCTGGTGTGGCTCAGTGTATTAAGCGCCAGCCTGAGAACCAAAAAAAAAAAAGAAAAAGGTCACTGGTTCAAGCCCCAGTCAAGATGCATGCCTGGGTTGCGGGCTGGGTCCCCAGTTAGGGGCGTGTAAAAGGCAACCCATTGATGTATCTCTCCCTCTTTCTCCCTCACTTCCCCTCTCTCTAAAAGTAAATAAATCTAAAAAAAAAACACACACACATTAAAAAATAAACTATTTAATAATAACATTATTTCCTTAAATGTGAACACATTTTGCTGTGTACAAAGTACTTAACATTTTTTAGACTTCTTTATTTTAAAAATTTGAAAAAGATTTCGTATTTCAGAAAAACTTTTGTATCTACCATGTCAAATGATCCTTATTAATGGACCTGTGAGGTATGTAAAATAGGAATGATAACTTCTTTTAAAATGAAGGCAACTGAGGCTCAGAGAGGTGGAGATATTTGTGCAGGTCCTTGGCCTTCTCCTGTCTAGTCAAGTAGTTCTAGTTCCTGTGCATACAATATGAGGAAGTTTCCCCTCTATCTTGTGGCCCATGTCCCACAAAAATAACTAAATAGAACAAAACAATCATTAACGCACCCTAAGAGTTTTCTGCTAATATCGTGGTAAGTGAAAAATGAAGATAAAAAAATAATGATCCACGTTTACTGAGCCCTTACCACATACTAGGCACTATCAAGGCAAAACGTTTTATGAACATCATCTCATCCTACTTCAAGATAAAAAGACAAGTTTATAGAGATTAAGTATCTTGCCTAGGTCACATAACTGAAAAAGAAGAGCTATACTGGGGTGGACAGTAGTCTATTAGCTCACTCTATGACATGCTCCAAAATACTAGTGTCAAGAACATGACAGATTGTTCCACATCATGATCTCTGGGGTCCCTTGTGAACACTCAGAACTGTTCACAAAGGCTTTATTATTGTATAATAAACGGGTAGGGCAGTAGAATCTCTAGTTCTGTGTGATCATGAGACGCAGATGAAGAGGATATAGAAATAGACATCCAAGATAGGCCAATCCCCCCACCTCCAAACCTGTTCTCTATTTAGGATTTAAAAAGTCACTGTAAAATGGAACTTACCAACAAGCTGTGGCCAGCATTTTGGAATTGGGACTAAAGTGACAGTAGGAGATAGGCCGATCATCCCCAATCTGACTGCAGAAATTATTCAAAGACTTAAAAAAAACAAAAACAAAAACAGTAATCATTGAGAGGCTAATCCAAGAGTTGGCTTTTCCACTATAAAAAAGCAACTTGAGGTTTACTATAACTCAAGATTCCTTTAAACTTTTTTTTTTTTTTTTTTTTTGGTTAGGGGACATTTATATTTATGAGTAAATGGAGTCAAGGCTTATCTGAGACCCCAGTACACTGTCTTCTACAGTCTTAGCATCACTAGCTTCTGTGTCAGCTAAATATAAAGAAGAAAACTGGGGAAATATCTTCAGGACCACTTTGATATACTAGAAGGAGGAATTAAGGAGCAGAACCACAGGTCCCTGCTGAGTACAAACAACAGCAGGTCCCTGCCACCTAAACGGATGGCTCCTCCCAGACAGCAACAGTGTAAGCAGACAGAAATACTCATAGCTGCCTTTAGCCTCCTAGAGGTGGCCCAAAACAGAAAATCTAGTAAATATTTAAGAACCTTTAAGATATTGGGCAATTACTGAGGGCATCTTACCCGGAGAGATTTGTGCAGCTCTTGCATCTGGGAGGTCCTAGTTGTCTCAGGAATCTCTTTATGCAGACGGGCCTCTTCCAAGCGTTTCATTGCCCTACGACACACAAGCAACAATACAATCATAAGCAAATGGGTCTTAGACAAGGGGTCTACACAAGTATCCTGCCACTCAATTTCATTTAATGACCAGTCATTATAAAGCAGATCCTCAGTCCCAGGGAGGAAACAAGAAAAAAATGTGCTTCTCTCTCCTTCTAGAGGCTCGCCTTACCTGGGCAGTGAATAATTAGCAATCCACAGTCTAGCAACCTTCAGGCTGTTTGGTCCTTCATGGTACCAGGTTTGGTGATACTAAAAGTTAAATTAAAAGTAAAAATATTAGGTCTGAAGCATTCCTGCCCCCAAACTCAGAGCTGTCAATTCTCTGTTTTAACTGCTCAGGAAAAAGGTGAACTAGTTCAGTAACAGGATGAAATAAGGCATATGCGCTTTCCACTGTGCTTCTTTCTGTGAGGTCTTATTAGATGGATTCTGGTTCCTCGTTAGACGTTACACTAGGAATGTTACCAGCTCTTTCCTGAAACTTACGAACCTCCATTTGTACCTACAAAGGAACCACAAAACTACTGCCAACGACTATTCTTGAACCGTAGCGCTGTCAACTCCCTACCCCCAATCCTAGCATAGCAAACCACTGGAGACAAACGTAAGATGAGAAAACGATTCCTTCATCTCCTTCATGTCTACACTATGAAGGTAAACATACTTTACCTCTTCTTTGGACTTCTTAGATTTCTCATCATCTTTCTTGGTCTTTTTTAAGGCATCAGTGCCGACCACTGAGAGGATATTTCTTAACCTATAACAAAAAAGACAAATTTAAACAGAGCTGAGAGATTTTGAAAAGTACATCTAAGAAGGGAGCAAGCTTCTCCTACTCTCTCACCATTTAAATGCCACGCAACCTTCTTTGAGATTCGAGATGTCATGCCTAAACTTCCAGTGTGATTTCATTCATTCAATCTTCTTTAAGGTACCGTAAGTTGAACTACAAGTAATTACGCCACTCAATTTGGAGTTAACTTGCCCCAACACAGTTATCACTTGGTTTGTGAAAACAGCCAACCCTCGCTCAGTGCCACATATGCTGGACACTGACTCAGGTGCAAAGTATACAACAATAACTAACAAACGGTTTTTGATTTCAAGTAGCATAGTCCTGGGGGTGGGCTGGGGAGGGGGCAGAAAGTAACAGGGAACCATGTAGCGCATTATGTATATTAAGTAATAACACAGGGTAAGTATAGGATACTAAAGGGGAACATAAATGGAACACCTAACCTGGGTTTGGAGGATCAGGGAAGGCGTGACCTGACCTGAGTCCTCATTCAGTCAGGTCAATAGACCAAGGGTGGGAGAGGATTGTGGAGGCAGAGGTTCAACAATGTAAAGGTCTGGAGGTAAGAAAAGCACGCTGAGCCTGGAATCACCAACAGTTCAGTATGGCTAAAGCACGGAGTACAAGAAAAATGATTTTCTTCCTTTGTAATTCAAACAGGCCCAGCACTTTTGGTTATGTTTAATGAATGAGATGTTAGAGGTTTTAAAGTGATTAAACACACAAACAATGCAAACTAAGAAAAAAGATGATGATGAGGAGAGATAGGACAGTGAACAGAAAGATGAGGCCCTCATAACTGCATACGACTAGCTTGTCACCAAGAGACTTAGCAACTTCAAAATCACAACAGGAGCATTAACTGAGGATAGTGTTCCTTTTCAATAATATCCAAAAACACTTAGTATTGTTTTATGTCGTTGATAAGGAAAGCCTTTGTTGTTTAAATTTTCCAAGTTCAACTACAAATGTTTTACCCAACTCGAAATTCCTGGGGAGAGGAGGAAAGAGGAGAGGAAAAGGGGGAGCATGTTAACACCCTGTTCACAGTTCATAAAGAAAAGTTAGTAGCAGGAGTAAAAATTGACCTAAGACTCAGATTATAGATTAAACTATATAAACCAACTTAAGATATTCTGTTAACAATATCTGAGACATTCTAATAAAGTTTTTGCAATAAATACCAACTGAAACTTGGAACTAGAGCCCCGTGATTAAAAAAGAAAAGAATAGATATTTAGAAAGGGTACCGTTCTCTTCTTTCAGCAGGACCTTCTCCAAAAAGTGTGATGGGCTCCCCCAAGGCTCTTAGGCAAGCCTTGACCTCCGAGTCGTCTGTGGAAACGTTGATTTGACGGGCTCGCTTCCTTCTCTCAAACTCGGCGAGTACTTCAGCCTGTCGCTCACTGATGTGCTCTTCAATTTCAAACACTTCCCCTATAAAAAGAACAGAAAACATCAGCATAATCATCAGATACAGAAATCAATGAAGGAACAAGAAACGAATTCTTATAATTGGAGTATGTGTATGCCCTTTGCAGAAATTAACGGTCTAATCTCTTACACACTTTATATAGTTTACTGTTTCTCAGTTTATTAACTTATGCTAAACACAGAAAACTAAATGACACAGATTTATTTATTTATTTTAGAGAGAAGGGAAGGAGGGGAGAAAGAAAGGCAGAGAAACATCAATGTGAGAAAAAGTGATGGGTTGCCTCTCACATGCCCCCAACCGGGAACTTGGCTCACAACCCAGGCATGTGCCTTGACCTGGAATTGAACTGGGGCTGGTGACCTTTTGGTTTGTGAGATGACTACCAACCCACTGGGCCACACCAGTCAGGGCGAGGACACAGCTTTAGAAGGCAGCAAAATGATTCCAGCCATCTTGTTTCATTTGGCAACCTTACCCTTATACAAACACGTAGCTTAGGTGAGATTAGAAAGTAAAGCGTATGAAGCATGTTTAGTAAATGAGTTAACCAGGGCTTCTATCCAGCAGATATAATAGAAAGGTTATTTTAACAATTGCCAAAGCTATTCTCTAAAATAGTCCCAGTATCGGGACACTTACAAATAAAACTAGTATATTGGAAATAATTACCATGAAAATGATATTCCTTGATTATAAGGCTTTTCAAGAAATCTAACAGCTAGTTAAAAAACCCACACCAAATACAAGCAGTTGGATGAAAATGCTAAGTACAGTGGTGCTGCAGTTACGTTTAAAGCAGCATAATAGGTTAAGGAAATCGCTGAAGTGCATGTGTGTAAGAAAAAAAACGCATGGGAGGATCAATGAGAAACTTGACTGAAGTCCTTTCTGCAGAGACGTCTTTTCATTTAAAAACATTTTTTTATTTATTGATTTGATGAAGAGAAAGGGGGGCGGGAGAAAAGGAGGAGGAGAAAAAGAGGGAAAGAAAAAGAGAACATTGATTTGTTGTTCCACTTATTTATGCACTTGGTTGATTCTTGTACATGCCCTGACCAAGGATCGAACCTGCAACCTTGGCATATCGGAACAACGTTCTAACCAACTGAACTACCGCACCAGGGCAAGAAGTCTTTTCATTTTATACTCTTACATACTGTTTGAATTTCTTATTACAAATGTATAATTTTATTTTAAAAATATAGTGGACCACTAGTTGCTGACATGGAAAGATATCCTCAACAGAATATAGAGTGAAAAATACAGGTTATAAAAACATGTATACATGGCTTTATTTATGGAAAAAAATTATACACTTATAGGTTTATTAAATTCACTCAAAGATATAACCCAATTAATAAAGATTAAAGGTTTTCTAATTCACACATTTGTACATTGATTTCTTTCAAAATAAAAATACTAATATTTTTATAATTTTAAAGAACGCATTTCATTTTGGGAGAAAAATAATTAGAAAACTAGAAACAGATTATTATGAACCACAGCAGTTCCAGACCAATGCCAGAACTGTGCGAGGTCTCTAGAAGATAAATGGAATCAATTTGCATCTAAATACAAGTTGTCCCATGAGTGAGGGGGAATGGGATGCCAGCTCCCTGAGGAGTGAAAAATCCACCTGAAACTTTTGACTCCCTCCAAAACTTAACTACTAACATCCTACTGTTGACTGGAAGCCTTACCCAAAACATAAACAGTCAATTAACACATACTTTGTATGTTATATATAGTAAATACTGTATCCTTACAATACAGGGAGAGAAGAAAAATGTTATTAAAAAAATCATAAGGAAAATACAATTACAATATTTATTGAAAAAAGTCTGCATATAAGTGGACCCATGCAGTTAAAACCCATGTTGTTCAAGGGTCAGCTGTACATAACTGAATTAAGTCCCGGTAAAACCATAACAATTCATGAGAGAAAAATTGTTAAACAGGTTTAAAGCAAAAGGCTGTCTGTCTGTTGCTAAGCAGGGTAGGCACAGTATGACCATATACAGATGTAAGTTTAAAAAGAGAAATTTCTCGGCACTATAAAACTAGTGATATCTAAGTTTAGGAAGGCATTCATTGTAGAAAATTTGAGCACCAAAGATAAAGATGGACTCACAACTTGCATCTTACCAGAGGTTATGTTAATATTTCCTGCTTCAATTCCTGCTTTAAGTCCTTCTTTTCCCAAAATCCCAGACTCTCCTTTGGCCAGACGCTCCCTCTCCTTCTCTTCCAAACTTCCATAATAGATATGTGGTTTCTTTACAACAGCAGCGACCATGTCATCGGGTGCCTTAGTTTTGGTTGCCTGCTAAATCAAAGACCTGGATGAACCTAAGGCTTAATCTTAGCAATTTACTAGGATAAAGTTCATCTTGAGCTTCATCTGTATTTCCTCCCCAAAGGAAAGAACAAGGAGGACACCAGTTAGGATGTCTTCCCTGATTGGTGGTGAGGAGAACCTGTTCAGTATTTCAGAAAGGAAGAGGTTGATAAAATTACTTAGTTTCTCTTGGTGACTTTTCTGTCAAGGGTTTGCTTGGGAACATGTTTCATTCATTCAGTTGGAGTGCAATCTCTCCTTGGGTTTTATGAAACTTTCAGGGTTATTGCTCATCACAGGGAAAATATAAAGGATAATTGAAATAATCAACTCGATGTTAACGGGGAACGAGTCACAGAGGTACTGGTTTATACATTGCAAACGTTTTCAAACGACAGGCAGTACATATGAACTTAGGAGGCCTTATAACAATAAAGAGGGCTGACATAAACATAAATCTTGGCCATAACACTACTCCCTTTCAGAGCTCCGTTTATGGGTCAGTCGGAAGAGGTATTTACCGTTCGCGGCTGCACGAAAGGTGCAAATGAACTTAAGCCCATGAAAGCACTTAGTAATCAGAAAAATGAAGCTCCCCTGAGACAAGACCGAGTCCCGCAGACTTCCTCCTCAGCCCTCCACTGCCTTGGACCATCCCCTAATGGCCCTATTCCGCAGGGACCCCCAAACCTTCCGCATTCCCTGCTCGGGTGAGCTGAGATCAGTACCGTGGAAGAAGCTCGTGAGGAAGCCATCCGGGGCTCGGGAGCCGCGAAAGCCCAGGGACAGCCGAGCTCTACGTTTCAGACAATCCAGCGCGCGCACCCAGCAAAACGGAACTGCGTCACCAACCGGAAGTGGGCCGAAAGCGACGCCTCGTCTGGGGCGCCGTGGAGCACGATGGGAGTCGTAGTAGAAAAGAAGGGAAGGTTATGGGGACGCCTAGAGTTGTGACCCGTAGCGCTTCCTAGAAATGTGCGCTAAGGTCGAAGTTTTGCGAGGAGAAAGGCTCAGAGCAGCCTGGGAGGTGTAGTCCGGTTGGCTTAGCAGACGATTCAAGGTTGACGCTGAGGTTCCCGGACGGAGCTGAGCAGCCTTGCGAAAAGGTAGGTGCGTCGAGTCGCGAGGCCCTGGGCTGAACTAAGCAAATCGAGGCCTTCCGAGGCCTGTAAACTGCTTACGTCGTCCTGGAGCTGGGAACCATGTTACCATGGAAACCCATGCCCTGGACCGGGTGAGGGCTGTCCTGGAGATGCCGCCAGCGAACTGCTCTCCGCTGTCCGGAAGTTCTTCCCCTGGTGGTTCTTTTGAGATGGGTGAATTTGGGCAGCAGTGAGAGATTTAGCTCGAAGAGCCCTCTAGCGCCGAAGTTAAATAAAGACCCGGCGGAGGAACCACGGCCTGCTTTTGTTGGTTTCGGTCTGGTCTTTGTATCAAACTCGAAGTGAGATGATGGATGTGAGGCATCAGGTACATGCAAACAACTCTGCATGGCCCTGTGCCCCGCTGGGTGCTGGCGCATCAGAGATGAAAAAAGATAAGGTTTCTGCCCTCATGTCGGGGGTGAATCTCAAAATATTGATGTTTTCCGAGTTGGACAGGAGTGTTTTCCGTCCCGTTCCACAAGGACAGTTACAATGACGATGGCTCTTTCTTACTGAGCGTTTACTGAATAAGTTATATTCCAGGAACTTAGTCTTCATTACGACATTTAGCCCATGCAATAACAGAGTGCCGATTTATTTTTTTTAGTTTTTTTTTACATTTTACTTTCTTATTGTTCAAAACTTTTGTCTCCATTTTGCCACCACCATTTTCCCCTGCCCCCCTCTCCCTCAGAGTGCCGATTAAGATCTAGTGAAAGATGAAGCTATTTATTCAAGATAGGCAATGGATGGTATTAGAACTGCTCGCTGCCCTTTTCCCTCCAGAGCGAGCACGTTTACCCGTTACTCTATACTGCTCCTTAGTGGCAAACTTTTCACAGTTTGTAGAAAAGTGAGGATAGCGCAAAGCAGTGTTTTTATTTTCAGCATTTCTCCCCGGAGCTTTGGCCTCCTCCACCAGTTATCTACACTGGAATCAAGACAGTATCTGATTTAATACAATGCAATTTGAAATGTGATATGCTAGTATTTTCAGTTGATAATATCATCTGTATGTATCCCAATTTTCATGGAAGGGAGAAGGAAACGTTTCTTCTTTTGTATACTTGCCAGTTCCTAGCTACATCCTAGATAACATGTAATAATAATTTATATTTATAAATAAAGGAGCTTTCACTCACTCAGCCTAATTTAATCCTCACTGTAACCTATGTATATTTTTTATGAGAGGCTGGCATTTACTAACCAAACAACAGCTTTGACTTCATTTGTAAGATGAGGATAATTTTGACAACATCACAGGGATTCTGTGTTTAAAAAAATGTAAAGCATGAAAATGGAAAAGCATAGCGCAATGCCCAAGGAAAATTCATTTCACTTTATTTGGAACTCTGGTTTATTCAACAAAACATTTACTGCCTGATGATTATAGATACTCTACTGGATGCAGTGGAGAATGTAAAGATGATGCCATCAATAGATTTTAAACTCAGCGGGGAAGTTTTATTTTGTCCTCTAAAGAAATGTTTTTTGTTAGCATAAGCATTACATTGGGTTTTTAGACTGGAGTGTTCTCTACAGCCCCTTTGCGTCCTTGTTTTCTCAGCCTTTGAATGCCCTTAATCTTCTTTTTCTGCCTGCCCTTCACAAGTCAACTAAGACATCATCTCCTCCAGGAAGTCCTCCCTGTCCCTGTCCACCCCCAGCTCAACTCAGAGTGGATTGGGCCCGAGTGATGCCATTGCACTACCCTCATCAGTGCTCTTGGTACACGATGCAGTTTTCTGTTCACATATTTGTTTTCTCCACAGACTGTGACTGTGCCTTTTAACCCTGCAGCTGGAGCCCAAAGCAGTGTTTGTTTAATGAATGACCTATCTATTTCAAACTGATTTAGACCCTAAGGATAACCCCGTGAATTGGTAAGTTAGTGTTTTTAAGAGATTTAGCAAACTGATTTTAGTATTCAGGAGTGCTCCGAAATCTTTCAGTTCTCATGTAGAGTTGATCAAATTTAATGGCTTGTATACTCTCCCATTAACACTATTCAATTAAAATTGGATATTTTAACATTCTCTTAGCTAGGAAATGTCTTTGAATGTGATTGGATCATGAGATTAAAGTGACTGTTGCCTAGAATTCTCTTTTATAGGCAACTTGCTCTTTTAAGTTCACGAAGAAAGAGTTTTTTGGAATGATCGAGTTGTGGATCTCTATCATGTAATGAAAACATAATGTTCAGACATCTAAAGACTTAGAAGTCTTTGTGTGAACCCATATGAGCCTTTTGCATTGGCATTCGGTTTAGTGTGCATGCTTACAAATTGATCTTGTATTTGCAGCTGAGATTTAACCCCTCCAGTTTTTCTTCCTCTCCGCCATTTTTAATAGCTAATAGTTCACTGGGTGTGGCCCTTAGTGTTGATTTCAGAATGCTGCGACGAAAACCAACCCGCCTGGAGCTGAAGCTTGATGACATTGAGGAGTTTGAGAGCATTCGGAAGGACTTGGAGGTAAGGGTACAATTTTTAAACCCTTAGGTATATTTGAAACAATAACTCTAACTTTTGAACTCCAGACTCTTATATCAACAGCTTATTTGAATGTTTCACAGGCATCTCCAATTTAATGTATTAGTTCCCTGTGGCTACTGTAACAAACTACCACAAACTTGGTGGTTTAAGACAACAGAAATTTATTCTCTCATAGTTCTGTAGGCCAGAAATCTGAAATCCATCTCACTGGGCCAAAAATCATGGTGTCAGCAGGACCAGACTCCCTCCATAGGCTCCATGGGAGAATTGGTTCCTAACTCTTCCAGCGTCTGGTGGTCACTGGCATTGCTTGGCTTGTGGCTGCATCATTCAGACCTCTGCCTCTGATCACACTGCCTTCTTTCTTTCTGTGAAATTTCCCTTTGCCCTCTTACAGGGACACGTGTGATGGCATTTAGGGCCTTCTCAGATGATCCAGCATGATGCTCTCCGCTTAAGATCCTTAATTTTTAATTGCATCTGCAGAGATCCTTTCTCTGTATAAGACAGCATTTATAGATCCCTGGGATTAGGACCTGATAGCTTTGGGTTTCATTATTCAGCCCACTACCCTTAACATGTTCAAACAAAACAAATAAAAAATCAATTTCTTCCTTAAGCCAGTTTCACCTCAGGGTCCCTCATTTCCGTATCTATGCATTTGCTCAAGCCACAGCCCTAGGAGTCACGCTTGAGGTCTCCCTTCCCCTCACCATTTACATGCTGTCTGTCTGGAAACCCTTTGATTCTACCTCCAGAATATTTCTAGAACCTCTCTATACCTTTTCATCTCCACTCTTAACAACCCTAGTCCAAGTAACCATCATCTCTCTCTGTGCAATTACAGTAGCATCCGAAGTGGCTTTCTACTTCCATTTTTGTCTCGTCAGTCCGTTCTTCATCAGGTATCTAGAAGGATCTTTAAAAATGTTCAGATCGTGCCATTCCCCTGTTGAAAACTCTTCAGTGTTTGCTGCACCAAAGATAAAAATCTCAATTTGTTATGGCCTACAGGATTTTGTACGTTCTGGCCCCTCTCAGGTTTTACTTCTGCTACTTGTTGCCTTGCCCTCTGAACGCCAGACACACTGGTTTTCTTTCATTTCCTTGAATGTGCGAAACTACTTATCACTCATGGCCTTTGCACATTATTTCCCTTTTTCTTCGTGTCTCTGTTTAAATGTCACTTCCTCAGTCTGAGAGGCCTCTTCTGACCCGGTCAACTTAGGTGTGTCCTTCCTATCCATATTCATTAGGATCTCTCAGAGCACTTTGTTCTTTGATTTTGTAGCATTTATCATAATTTACAATGATTTGTGTACTGTAAAACCATTTACATTAGGTATCTTGACTATGGAAATCATGTCTGCCTTTGTCACCGTTGAGTTCCCAGGATCTAGGACATAGTTGGAGCTCAATGTGTATTGTTAAGTGTAGCCTTATCCCACATTGTTAGATGTACATTAATAAGACTTAAAAACTTCAGTGGCCATCAGGATAAAGCCCAAATTCCTTAGGATGGCTTATAAGGCCCTTGCTCATCTCTCCACTTTATCTTTCATTGCCTAGTGATCTCTAACTTGACTCTCGGTGCCTATGCACACTGTTTCCTTTACCTGAAGTGCCTCTTGCCTGTTGTTGCCTAGCTAACTACTACTCACTTTTTGACTCGGCTCCTTCCAGAAGTCTTTCTTGACTACTTGTTCCAGCTGGATTAAGTTCAACCTCTTCCTCCCGCGTTGACCCCGTTATAGGTACTGTCACTCCCTGTTGTAATTGTCTGTTTTTCTATTCCCCCACACTGGGCCAAATTCTCCTTGAAGGCAGGAGTGAGTATATTCATCTCTGCCTCTGTCCCCTGTGATACCAGGCCCAGTGGAGGTGCCCAATACGAATCTATTTTCATTTGCTGTCCTCATAGATACTTTGTACTCTTTGGCACAGGACATCTTATACCCATCCATGAACATGATGGCTTCACTATGTATTGTGTATGCTTTTTTTAACACAGACATTTCTAGTTTTAATTGTATTAAGGAATTACTGTAATTGTGCTAGGGAAGATAACGGTGTGATAGTTATGCAGATCATCCACCTGTTTGTTCCCAGATACTTCCTCTGACTTGCACCCTCTGATCTGTCCCGGGGGCTCAGTTCCCAGCCTGTCTAAACTTCTTATTAGGACAGATAGCTCGGATTTGTTTTCCCTTTTGCTCATCCCAGGGACTTTAGTGTTCTCTGAGCATCATAATTTTTGGCTTTTTACAAGCTCATATTGATAATGTCCTCTTAAGGATGAACTTTTAAGTATGGTTTAAACTTTAGTTGTAATGAGTCTCAAAGTGCTAGCATACTGAACTTTGACTCTGCAGAGTCACTATTGAGTTAGTTTTTCTACTAAAGGCAGTAACTTCAATGGGATTGACCTGTTTTAGAGCAGCTTAGGTGGAAGGGATAGTTTTGCCCTACCAAAATGAAACCAGAAGAAAACTGATACTTCACTTGCTATTGAAGTCAGTTTGATTAAATTTTTATGACTCAGGATTTACCATATGCCATGTAAATGGTGGTGCCAAATAAATATTTACTAATGGAAAGAATGTTGCCTTAATCCTAAAACTTTTATACTTTCAGACCCGTAAGAAACAAAAAGAAGACGTGGATGTTGTAGGAGGCAGTGATGGAGAAGGTGCTATAGGGCTCAGCAGTGACCCCAAGAACCGGGAACAGATGATTAATGATCGAATTGGATATAAACCCCAAGCCAAGCCCAGCAATCGTTCATCTCAATTTGGAAGTTTTGAATTTTAGAGGTGGATTACCTTGCTTGTCAGAGGGCTGGAATGTTATAAAATGATGGCAGAAGTACAAACAAGATTTAGGGAATTGACTGCTTGTAGTCAAGCAGAATGTTTTACCTCCTGCGGAAAGAAATACTCCTGCATGAGATTACTGATGCTTAACTTTCACTCTAAGCTGAAATCCAAACTCTGGTTTGTCTCTGGAAAATTTGACTTTATAAAACTTGTTTTTGTTTTAAAAAATAAATATATTTTTGGAAAAGTATGAGACATCCTTAATGAGTATAATAGCACTGTTAATCCCCAGACTTGAAAAGTTAATTGCTTCAGACATGACAACATTCTCCCATCTTTATTAAAAGACCCTAAGCACAGAACACTTCCAGTTCATCCTTGTCACTGACTTTAACTAATTTATTCAGCAAGTATTTATTGAGTGCCCATGATGGGCCAGGTACTATTCTAGGTACTTAGTAACATTGGTGAACAAAATCAACAAAGGTCACTGCCCTTGTGCAGATTAGATTTTGGCGATTTTTATGTAAACTTGATCTCCCATTCTGAACTTGTTCCTTTGGACCCCCCAAATCCCTTGGCAGTAATGAGCCTTAATGTAAAATTCTTTATTCCCGAATTAAGCACATACACTTAACAGAGTTCTCAGGAAGTTTTCTTTTGGATCAGGCCTCACACATCCTGAGTGCAGCAACAGAGGAGGGATTGAATATTCCATTCCCTGGGACTTCACATGAAACTGGGTGATCAGATGGTGGGGAGGGGGAGTTTAACCAAATCAGAACCCATGAAGGCTTTCCTAACCACTCCCGTGTATAGAGTTCTGCTCTTTTGCTCATAAGGAGTAACTATTCCATTCCACTCACTCGATCCTATAGCAGGAGGTTAAGACCATGAACTCTGAGAACTAGGTTGGCTGTGAATTTATCAGTGTTGGTTGCAGCTGAGTGGTAGGTGCAGAGGGGTTCATAACATGATTCTATTTTTGTATATGTTTGGAAAAATTATCTAACTAAAAGGTTAAAAAATCATTGATCATGGAGTGAAAATCTTGAGCAGAAATTCCAGCAGTCACTTTCTTGCTATTATATGGAACCAATGATATAAATTTTGTGAGCCTGTCTTGCCAATATGATGGAGATAAAACATGCATCTGAAAGGATAATTGTGGAAATTGAATGAAATGGTGAAATGAGCTTAGTACCATGACTGGCCCATAAGCACTGGATAAGTAACTATCATTGTTGCTGTTAATGTTTTATCTTTGTATTAAGTACTATACTTACTGAGCTGTGTATTCATTCTATCTAGTTCAATTCAAAGCTTATGTAACAATAACAAATATTTATTGAGCTCCTCCAAGGTTCCAAGCATTTTCTAGGAATTATTAATGGATCAGTGAACAAAGTAGACCAAAAATAAGATCCTTGCCCTTATGAAGATTATGTTGTGGTGGGAGGAGACAGGAAATAAACAGAAATAATAAAAATATAAATACTATGGCCTGGACTCCTATTATGCGTTGGGACTTTATACATATTGCCCCTAATTCAAATAGGTACTAGTATTGCCTAATTTTTATAATCGAGAAAACTAAAGTTTAGGGATTATTAAAATAACTTGCTGAAGGTCCCATTTCTAGTTAAGTGGTGGAGCCAGGACCCAAACCCAGGTACGTTTGACTCCGAAGTCCATGCTCATCCCATTCCATACTATGGAAGAGACGGGAAGTGGTGCTGAATGGAAAGATGGCCACTGGGGAGCCAGTAGGAAGGACAAATGACACCAGCATTCTGGCATTACCAAAGGGACAGGGCGGGGCCAATGTGCATCTCAAGGCTCAGTAGTGAAGCTCCTGTAGGCTCAACTTAGGGCCTCTTGCCTGACAGCATAAATTTAGGGATCATGATACAACATGTCATGATCCCTTTATTTATTTTCTTAAGATTTTCAATTTATTTTTTAGAGGGAGGGAGAAGAGAGGGAGAAGGACACCCCCAACTGGGGACCTGGCCTGCAGCACAAGCACATGCCCCGACAGGGAACTGAACCAATGACCTTTCGGTTCACAGGCCATTGCTCAGCCCAATGAATCACACCAGCCAGGGCCAAAAAATCAGCTTCTAAATTCAGAGTCCCTGGCATACTGAGGTATTCGCAGCCTCACAAAGACCCTATCTCCTGTGCAAAAGTTCATGTAGCTCTATCATGTATTAGCTTGTCATTTTAAGTAGAGCAGGTACATGATAGTAAAAAAGGGACCATGCCACCTAAAGACTAACATCTTAAAAACTGATGGTAATGGCCAGGACTCCATGTGCACAATGAAGAGACCACTTACTCTGATATAACTCTGTGTAAAAAGACATGCATAGAATCACAAAATCAAAATATTTATTTTGTTCTTTTGTACATGACACTGTTAAAACATTCCTACTACTGCAATACTGCTCTCCAGGAGCTTACAATCTAAAACAGTCAACATTAATTGTAGACCCTGTGATTAAGGCATTATACCAAATGCAGAATTTGTATCTTTAGATATATCTTCTGAAAGAAGCAGCTAGAGAGGGCAGGATCAAAATAAAATGGCATGTAAGTATACCCCCTGCCCTGTCTCCTCCCAGCTCCTAACCCGCTGTGGCTAGAACTCAAGACTATTGCCCTACAGCCTGAAAGGGAATTCCAGAGAACCCTACCATAGAAGTATTTAAGAAACCTTAATCTCTAACCCCTTGGTAGACATGGAGGATTCCCTGTTTGAGAGTACTGCAGGGCTAAGTGTTTCTCCAGCATAGGCCAGGGAGAGCAACTAAGATTCCATAATTGCAGATAACACCAGGGAGCCCTTTACCCAACCTTACAGAAATTCCAGTGGGACGACTGCTCCCTGGAATGTGCTTAAGGTCTCTACCCAGTTTTACAACTTGTGGTTGGTATCTATATCCACTGCATAGTAAGGTCCACTGCATCAGGAGGGCTATGGAGATTTAATAAACAAGATATATGGGATAAAGACGTTATCTTTTAGCTATGAAAGACAAAAAAGGGAAATGGAGAGCAAACTAGGAGCCAAAGAAGTGGGGATACAGGCTTCGTTTTGAACAGGGAAGGAGGAAGAGAAATTTGGGTCTAAAAGGAACAAAGAAGTCAGACACTAAATTTCAAATGAACAGATACGGAAATGAAAGTCAAGAAGATCATTATATTATCACAATCCAAAAGCTCAAGAAAGGACTTTTTTTCCCCCTCTCTCCTTCACTAGCTTCTTGCTTTGGCAACCTAATCTAAGAATTGCTGGAATTCAGGTTTTACAGAAGACACTATCTTGCATACCTATCCCAAAATGATGTTTCTCTCTGGGAGTTTTGAATTCATAGCACTTTGTCTAAACTGGCCTTGATTTTTTTATTTTATTTTAATGATAACGTCCTATTGCTACAAGGGTATTTCATAGCAGCTCATGCCAAGATTTCTAGAGAGCACCAGGGTAATTACTAAACAATATTTCATTTCTCAAGGTTTTATTTACTCCTTGACTTCTGAGGCAATAGCAGGCTATTTACACCTTAATGTTGGATTCCATCAGTACCTGTCATTCACTCTTCTCATGCTAAGTAACAGCACTACAAAGGTTGGAATGAGAAAAACACAAAACTCTAAACGTTGATTCTTAGGTTTTAACCTCGATCCAGTAGGCTCATAACCCTCTCCTGGTTCAAAGCCATGGAAGTACACATTCCTTGCTCCAATGTTTAACTGTTTCTATAAAGTACAAACCTCAAAACCACAACAGAGGCCAACACAAAAGCTGTGTTTTGTCTCCTCTGTCCTGAGGCACAATTGGAGTCTAGCACCAAGGAGGGCAGGATTGAACAGACCAGCAGAGAAGAGTCACTTTATGGAGGTAGTTTGGACTGGGAACAAAGCTGCAGTGTAGACTAACAACTGAAAAGATAAAAATCCAATGTGATTCTCTATTAATAAAAGGGGTTTTGGCCTCTTGTGATCTAATAAAGCCCCAAAGAGTAACAGATGGTCACTAGACGATGAGGATCTGCCTGGTGTGGGCATGGATGTCAGGGGCTAAGGAACATCTGGCCATTAGCTGACCACATTCTAAGCCTCTCCAGAGACAGGACTAGACTTTTGTCCTAGCCTATGACTGGCTAATTTACACTACAGATCAAAGGTCTTTCTCAATCTTCAAGCAATTTCCAAGAAACTACAGATCTCTGAAAATAAGGACCAGTGATTTCATACATGCTGATAAGTTACTTTGGCTACAGCCCTTGGTGCATGTGTGCTTGGACACACGTACACACAGTTGGAGCTGAGTAAATGTTTGTGGAATGTTTAAGTATTGACCAGCAGCATTTAGTATGTGAGTGAAGCCCAGATATACCACCTACCAATCAGTAATTCAGATACCTGTGCTCAACCCACCAGGTTTAAAGCAGAGGTTCTCAAAGTATGGTCCCCTGACCATCAGCAGAAGCATCACCTAGGAACTTGTTAGAAATGCCAGTTTGGGATTCTGGGTTGAGGCCTAGCAATTAGTGTTTTTAACAAGTCCTTGAGGTGATTCTCATGCATGCTAAAGTTTGAAAACCACTGGTTTAGAGGCAGACACATAAACACAACAATGCGAGATAATGATCCAACTCTTTTGCTACATTCAGCAAAATGTCAATGGCTTTATTTTAAAATATGTATTTCTATTTCCTCCAATTGACTGTCATCTTTTTCTGATTGCCAAGTTCATTCTAATCAAAATGTTAAGCGGGAACACAGTCAATAAGTCAGCCACCCACAATGTGCATTTCTACAAGCTCCAGGTCTGTATTTAGTCTCAAACTACCCTCTGCCCACTACAAATATTCAGTGCAACACATCGCACCTAGAGAAAGGCACAATGTATTTCCCACTCATTGAATCCAAAGACTGGAACTTATTTTTTAATGTTAAATTTGGGTTCTGGGTTTAGTTGGGCAAGAATTTCCCTCAGCTGCCATGGATCCTAGCTGAAGTTAATCCTTCCCACCACTGACCCAGGAAAACCCCACCAAATTCACAGATTGTCTATTAAAAATAAAAACAGAAGGCTAAAAAAGAAAGCAGGTGATCAAGTCATTGAATAGAAAGCTACCTGGATTAGACCAGAACACGTAACTGGGATCTAAGATAACGGTGGAGAAGAAGACATCTCATGGGTGGCTTCATCTCAAGAGAAATGGGAATCTCAGCGCAGGAAAAGGAACAATCACAGGGGTTCCCCCTTTAGCTCAGAGACTGTAAGCGCAACCTGTGTTGAGCAGGTGTATGTATGAGATAAGGAGCAAGAAAGGAAGATTGGAGTATGAATTACATCTTCCAGTCTTGAACTGCTTCCCACTGCAATCGGTAAGGCCACACTGTGGAGTTTGATGTTAATGGCAATGCTCTGTGATGTCCACTACCACTGCCTTCTTCCAGCTGAAGAGAAAGTATCCTGTGCCGGCTCCTGCTGCTACAGCAATACAGAGGTACCCATTGTAGGTCATGAAGATGAGCATGAGGAAGTAGCTGATGACCACCTGGATGATATGCAGCACTGTTTGCAGGAGATGAGGAAAGCTCAGCATCTGCTGTCTGGAGAGTAAATAGGAAAATAACAATCAAAGAGCCCTGGGAGTGTTCAGGCAGCTCTGCAAATTGAAAGAGAGGAACAGTTGTCATGAGAGCTTGAACTGGACTCCCTCACTGCCACACTGGTGGCTCATGGGTACTTGTTTATGTGTATGTTGTTTAATGGTCCCTGGAAATGACACACAATAGGGTGGTCAGGTTTATAAGCATTTGCTAGTTATGGTTGAAGGAGAAGGAACCCCCTTTGGAATTTGGAGAGAGGAAAGAGGCTTAATCTCCTGATTTACCTCCACCTTGGATCCTGGCAGGGAAGCCTAAATCCTTCCACACTTATTTGCCTGAACATTTTCAGGCCTTACAACTTTGCAAAGTCACATTCTAAAAAAAAAAAATGAAACTAGAATTGAGGGCTGGATGGTATAATAGAAAGTATTGGGTTGGCCAAAAAGTTCATGTGGTTTTTTTCCTGTAAAATAAGACACATTTTTCATTTTCACTAATAACTTTATTGATTTGGATATTTTGAGTATGTCAGCTATCTCCTGCACAGTAGAATGCTGATTGTTCTCAATTAATGTCTCAATTTGATTGCTATCAACTTCAACTGGTCTACCCAACCATGGAGAATCATCCACCAAGAAATCTCCAGCACAAAACTTCACAAATCACTTTTGACACATTCAAACAGTCACAGCACCATCTCCATACACTGCACAAATCCTTTTTTGTGTTTCAGTTGTGTTTTTACCTTTTTTGAAACAATAAAGTACAATATGCCAAAAATGATTATTTTCTTCCAATTTCAGTATTAAAATGGCTACACAAAAAACCACAGATTTTGATGTTTTTTAAAATGCACGCTGACATGACAGTTGTCACAATACAATCTAAAAAAATTATTTCAAATGAAGTTAAAAACAACTAAGAGCTTGTAGAGCTATCCTACGGAAAAAACAAAATGAATTTTTTGGCCAACCCAATACTTAATAAAGGATCAGGAGATCTGGCTACTAATCATCTCCATCACTTACTAGTTCTCTCACATTAGGTCAGTCACAACCTGTTTGGGCCTCAATCAGCTCATCATTACAATGCAAATAAATAATGTTGTGCCTAATTGAGAGCAGGATATTGGTCTATAGGACTGCCTGAACTCCAATTAGATTTCAGACCTACATTTCTTTTAAGATTGAATCTTAAAATGCATTTGTCAATCTTTGGAAAAACCAATAGTCATCCAAATACCTTCTTTGATGGAATACATTTGTATAGTCTTATACTGTAAGCAAACTGAGACTAGAGCTGGGTAGGTACAACTTGTTACAGAAAGGAATCAATTGGATTCTGTCATTCTTCTATACCCTGACCTGAATTTCTTTTCTTAACCTGTTTATTATTTTGGCAAATATTTTACAATATGGATTCCTTACCTTCTTCCAAAGTGATCAATACTAACAATTCGCAACAAACATTTATGTTTGCAGAAGGGTTCCTATCGTTCCTCCTTTGGCCTGCTCATGACCCACAGCCACAGCCTCCAAAGACAGTCAATGAAGGTCAAACAGAATCACTAACTCAAGAAGGGGGCTGTTGCAAATAAAATAGTTGCTTTGCTACTTAGCTAAGTACAGTTCCCCAGAACTTCTGTCTGGATCTGTTCAATCTTCTTACCCAACAGTTTTGTGTGTCTCCATAAGAATGGTTCCATTTGGTCCTGGGACAGGCATGGAATTGTACCGAATGCTGACTTGTGACTTGCGCAGCAGGCTCTCTCGGGCTATCTTGAGTCCTTCATAGAACAATGCTAGTAAAAACACTCCCACAAAAGCTCCAGCCATTTCTAAGTAGGGAAGGAAAAGATGGTGGTACTGTCAAACATTGCAAAATCATTTGCTGGTGTGCTGTCCAAGCTAGAAATACAACACAGAAAAGGTACTACTCTCAATTTCTGAATACATTATGCAAAAGAGGAATAAAATAACTTACTTGTAAGTGCTGACTCTATTTCTTGAACAGGCATTTCAATTCTAAGTCTTTCACACTGGGAAGCATTGGTGATGCTAAGAATGTATTCCAACTTCTGATTTAACACACTACCTGAATTAAATACTCCCCTTCTTCCCAGAACAAATTGATTTTGTGGATCAAAAAGATATAACTGCACCTAAAGCAGTCCAACTGATTATTCAGCTTGTGCAATTTGAAATTAAGGCACACCAACTCAACATTATAGACACAAAGAAATGGGTGACTGGTTACCCAAAATCTAGGACTGACACTAAGATGGGCCATGCCAAGAATCAGAAATGATGTAAGACGGTTCCGTACACGAAAAAGAACATTGGGCTAAGCAGGTCTAGAAGATCTGGGTTCCTGTCCCAGCTCTGACATACTAATTCCATGTGATTTAGGGCTAAGCACTTCACTATTTGAAGTTTAATTTACCTGTAAAATGGCAGCACTGTACTAGGTCAATAGTTTTTATTTTTAATTAAAGATTTTATTTATTTACTTTTAGAGATATGGGAAGGGAGGGAAAAAGAGAGAGAGAGGGAGACAGAGAAACACTGACCAGGTGCCTCTTGTACACCCCCAACTAGGGACCTGGCCCACAATCCAGGCATGCGCCCTGACCTGGAATGAAACTGGCAGCTGTTCAGCGCTCAACCCACTGAACCACTCCAGCCAGGGCAATATAGCTTTTAATCTGAAGTTATTTTGTGGTATGTATGTATAAAATGCTTATGTCATTTTAACTTGACTATAGTCTTATGTCCCCAACCAATAATTTATCAAACAAGGAAACACTCTGGAAAAAGGACAAAAGGAAATGGACTGCAAAAGACTCCTTGTAGCTAAATTATTTTTTAAGACACTCTAAAATAAGCACTGTGTATCCTTACCTACGAAGCAAGATGGTTGTGGATCGTAGCCACAATGATTCAGTAATTACAACAGAAAGAAATGCTGGATTTCCAGATTCTTTGCCACTGTTTCTCATGTGACTGTCACCTTCAAACACCACCTGATGGTTTACTCACCTCCAGCTGTATTGATCACCAAGCCAGAAAACAACAGTGCCACATTCTTAAAGCCAAAGTAGAAGGTCATTGGCTGTTAGAAAACAAAAACAAGTCAATTAAAGATGACTGGAGATTCTAAATGAAAATTCCAAGTAAAGAAACTTAGAACACTTAAAGTAGCAGATTTGGATAATAAGAGGTATTCACTGTGGTGGGAGGTTTCCCCTCATTTTAGCATTACTGTAACAGGGTGCAGAGAGGGGGTCCCCTGAAAAGAGGTGAAAACCCCCACAATCCTTGATTGGGGGAAGTAGATATTTGCCATGTATAATGTGCACCCATGTTTTTGGCCCAAACTTTCAGGAAAAAAAATCTTTCAGGAAAAAAAATCTTTCATTTAAATTTTTTAGTTCAATTTTTTATTTCTTCATATTTAAAAACAAGACCGATTATCATATTTTGGGTTATAATTTTTCCATATGGATATCGTTATTGCTTTCTAGAGTTACACTTTTAATGCATAAGCATAAATAAAAGAATCTAAAACATTTGTCTGGATATGGAATCAGTACTACCCATGCATAATGTGCATCCTTATTTTTCCCCCAAAAATTTGGGCAAAAAAGCGCGCTTTATACACAGCAAAAGATACTTTGCATAATGACAAGTTAATAGTGGTGTCTTTTCTGAAGGGAAGTGGATTACCATCCAGGGCGAAAGGTATACATGATTTTACAAACATATATGACTCATGATACAGCCAGAGGACGCGGATGCCCCTGTGTCATGGGGAACTCTTGCCCTGACTACAGATGGCAGCCGAAAGGAGATAAAAGATATTGGGGAACTGGCAAAAATGGCAGATGCTAACACATAGGAAGGGCTGGAAATGAGGTCACAGGAAGTTCTAGGCCAAGCATTTAAATGAAGGTGGGCTAAAACAGAGGCACAGACCAGGTCTGGTGTGTAAGAGAATGCCATGAGGTCTGGAGTAAGGAAGAGGAGTCCCGCTGGGAAGCCTCCTGGACAAGATGGAGGCAGAGCTGATGGAGCTGAACTGAACTGTGACCGGGAATGCAGACTTCGGCTTTTCTGAAAGATGGTACCTCTGACTGGTGAATTCTGAAATGGGCCTGTTTCGGCAAAGACAGGCAGGAATATGTGTTTTTGAGTGTTTTAAAGGGAGTAGGACCTAATGGCAGAAATCTGCTATTATTCTAAATCTGTATAACCATTAAGTAAACAACCCCTTCCCTTTTCACCAAACCCTTGCACAGAGTCATCCTCCTTGGCGGGGTTCTGTAACATCGCTACCACAGGCACTCTCGCCAAGTCCTCTCCTTGTCACCACCATCAACTTTGATCTTTTTCCCTTTTCTATTCAAAGCACAAAGAACAGGACTTAATTCAGAAAAGGGTCTATTTTGAAAGAAAGGAGAAATGCAGAAGGACCCTGGAAGTGCTGTTTCTGGTATGGCTCTGTAGTGAACCTGCTATGTAATCTTGAGCAAATCACTTATCCGGATCCCTTAGTTTTTTTTAAAGGTAAATTGGCCCGTAAACCACAACTCTCTAGTCCTAAAATTCAATTATTTCTATAACCCACGTGTGTGCGAAAGGGCCTGGGCCTCTGTCCCACGGCACTCACCATCATCATCGCGTTGCTGCCTCCCCCTCCATGCGAGTGGGACGCTGGAGTGTCTGGGTGGTGGTGACCAGTACTGTTGTTGTCCATAGGGTTCATCACCATATGGTGGGAATGGTCCATCTTTCCAGTTAACGTTGAGGGTCAGCAGAAGATCCTAAGATAAGGATTATATACAATAACTTAAGGATATTAAAATCTTGATTATTGATAAATACTTAGGTCTATGCGGGATGTCACCCTGTGAATGAATGCTCTCCTAGCATCTTTACTCAGAATTATTTTTTATAATCTAGATAGGGAGAGAAAAGTTACTGTGTTCATAAGGATGATCTTTGGAGACTGTGGCAGAAGGGATTTGCACTTTGAGTTTCAGAAATCTAACCCTTATTTTGCAGAATTGTTCCTTTAATAGGTATGTTCAATGTGTCTTCAAATGTAAATGAGATAAGGAGAACAAAAGTAGTTTCTTTGGGTTGGAGGAAGCAGACAATTTCTGTAATAATTGACAAATTGATGCCATTAATGAAATTTAACTGCTCTTTGGCTTTCTAATCCTAAATGTCAGTAGATAAAAAGCAAGCACTTAAGATAATTCACCTAATTGGATGGCCTGTGTTCAATCAGGATATTAAGAACACATTTTCACATACAGGACAACCAGCTTTCCACTAATTTAAATTTGAAGAAAAGGTCTACTGCTGCCCTAGGCAAGCAGTGTGCTCAGAATTTAGATATAATTTCAATCCTAGCCAGGCATTAGAGTTAAAAACACTGAAAACAAATTATAAATTGGCCATTCTACATTAAATTAAGTCTAGACAACAGCATATTCAGCCTTGTATCTTTACTACCACATCACTGCTTTACTGCAAAAGTCTATCTGGGATCATAAACCAAGGGGCAAAAACTCCTGCAGCTGGGGAGTGAGAGTGGGAAGTTAGAAGCTGAGGAGGGCAGACAGGGGAGGTGTTGATGGATTCTCTTTTTGGCGTCCCTCAACTCCAGTTGGTGAAGGCAAGAGTGTATTAGAAATTCCAAGGAGGCAGTCTTGTTCATAAGCCTAAGTGTGCCAGTCATTGTTCAATCAATAAATATTTACAAAGCTCCTACTATGTGTCAAACTCTGAGGTAAGTGCTAGTATTTTAAGTCAATATGACAAACAAGGTATGTGACAGAGAAACAATTAAGTAAATAAAACAATTTCATGGTGTGATTAGTGCTGTGAAGGAAATAAACAGGGTAATGTACCACTGCATTACTAAGGGGTGGAGAGAAAGCATACTATTTTTTAAAAAAATTTATTTCTTTTCAGTAAGGGAGGGAGGAAGAGAGGGAAAGAAACATCAGTTGCCTTTTGCATGCCCTTAGCTGGTGACCTGGCCCACAAGCTAGGCACATGCCCTGATCGGGAACTGAACCTGCAATCTTTCAGTTCACAGGCTGGCACTCAACCCACTGAGCCACACCAGCTGCAGCTGAACTTTATTTCTATTTTGACGCTATTATGGATGTCCCCATTTCCCCCTCTCCCCTCCTTTGCCCGCCTCCACCTAGCCCCAGCCCTCTTTTCCCTCTGGCTATCACCACACTGTTCTCTATCTATGCGTTATGCATAAGTTTTTTGACTAACCCCTTCACCTACTTTCATTCAGTCCCCACCCACGCACACCGCCCCTCTGAAATCTGTCAGTCTGTTCCATGTATCCATGCCTCTGTGCATTTCTTTCTGCTTCCCCCTTTCCCCAATTTAATAAGTATGGTACAGTATTTATAAAAACAGTTTTCAAAACTTCCTTGTATTCAAGGGTCTACTTCTGAGGATCATCAAAAAAGTTTCCTCTATTACTGCTGACCACGCCGCCCCCCAACACCCCGCCGGCAAAGAGACACATTGTACAGTTTAGCTAGAGGGCCAGATTCTTTATAAAATCTAACTTCTCTAGCAAAATAAACATACATTTATGGGCAGAAGTTAGGAAATGAGTGAAAAAGCTAAATTCTGATGCCTATTCTGAGTCTTAGCACTGACCTTTTATTTTCCTGGTATTGCACAGTGATGCATAAGAAACACTAATCCATAGAGACTACGGAGGTTAGACTGCATAGAAAGATTACACAGACATGGTCATACATTTGCCACATGGTCCCTCTTCTCCAGCTCAGACAGATGTAATCTGGAGCTTCAGACAATTCTTTTGGAGACTGCCCACAGTATTTCCTGACGTCCATGATAAGGAAGATAAAGAAGAAAGTTTTTATTCTTAAAACGATTAGGGTCATGTTCCTTTTTAGATTTGTAAAAACATTAAACAAAGGGAAATCTATCAGGTTGGGCTTCTGCTTTCTGCAGTCATTATTTATGACTGGTGACATAGCTTTTGGCAAGCAGATACGGGAAATTCAAGGTCAAAGATAGCAAACTACCATAAACAGGGGTTCATGCTTATGGACTATGTTCACATGATCAAGCCACAAGTTTAAAAGGACTAATCCTGCCTTTTGATGACATGTGTGGAGACAGTAGATATTCTGAGATACAGCTGTGGCTTTGTTTCACGTGCTCCTATAGATGCACTTTACAATTCTCTTGATAGCTTTATGAATTCCACACCTATGTTGTCCTTTTGGGGAGGGATGAGGAATAAAGGGGAGACCTTAAAATAATAAATGCAATAATAAATAGGGTTTAGGTATCTCTCCATAACTTGGCATTCTAGGCTAATATACTGGCATTGTTTAGAAAAAATGTAGTAGCTCCCAGTAAATGAGAGCAGTATTTGATGAGTAAAAAGGGGAAAGACTCTTCCCCTCGAAGGCTGAGATGTTCTACTCATCCCATCCCCTGGGCCCTGGTCTCCCCTTCCTATTCTGAACGGACTGGTAGAAATGTGACTGGTAGAAACTCTATGGTTATAACCATGAAACCCTTTGGATACTTTAGCTTCCTTTCCTTGACCTGTGTCCTCTTGAGGTGCAGTTATCATAAGGATATGTAATTTTCCCAATTTCATTCACAAAGGATATTAGTAATGAAGGTTTACACAGGCTCTCAGCCAGAGCTGGCAAAAGCTTAGGATTCCAAAAGATCTGCCGTATCAAAAAAAGTAAGCAAAATGATGTAGTAGAAGTAGAGAGGCAGTAATTCAGGTCAAAAGAAAAAAAAATCTAATAAGACCTTAAAATTGTACACACACACACACACACACACACACACACACACACACACACACACTTCCCCTAAGAATAAATCTGGCAGGTAATGGGAGTTGTTAATGCACTTGCTACAACTGTAGGTTTAAAAAGACAGAAATCAAGAGAATTGCCAAAAAAGAAAAAAAAAAAGCTTAGATTTTTATCCTCTTAAAAATTCTTTAATAAACAAAAGCTACTATTTTCCCTTCCAACTTTTTGCCTTTGTTGGTGATAAAAATAATTCCAAGGGATCATCTGCAACAAATTCTTACTGTTTTTCTTCATGGCTGTGGTTGGACGAAGATAAGAAGCTACTGATAGAACTGGCGAGGGATTAATTTAGTGATTATTTGCATATTTCAATATTATTTTCTCTCTTCACCATATACTAAAATGAGCTCTACTACTTCAGGTAATATCGACAGGATTCCCTGAAAGCACTTTTCATGGAAGAAACCAAACTATGTACAGCCTGCATACTCAGCAAAGTCTATGTGGTTGAATTACTCATTCATTAAACTAATGGGCTGCATCAAAAGTAACCAACTTCCAAAGACATAAAGAGAATTACTTCAAACAATCGCACTTAAAGCTTAGAGAGCCTTCATTTATGAGTGGACAGTGATCTAGGCAAACAAGAAATGCTGCATGGACTGACAAGATTTTAAAACAATAAAAGAGCAGCTATGAATTACTGAGAGTAGCTCTTTCACTCAGAAATTCTTGGCTAAGATTATCTATTTTAGTAAAAAGGATAACTCAGGAGCTTCCCAGAAAATATTTTTCTAACTATCTATGGAAGACAGAAAGCATGCCTGTGATTTAATTCCAACCAATACTGTGTTTCCGGATACTGGTTCAAGGTCACCCCCTTCTATCATAAGTTTCATCTTTCCACATCTCCATTCTACCTTAGTAAGCTAAGCTGCTGAGGCTGAGCAAAGATGATGAGAAACTTGTTGGAGCAAGACGGATCCTGGAGGAAATGATTACAAGGAGAATTATATAACCATGGAGGGCTATTATTTTCAAGAGGGAGCATGCAAAAGACAAACTTAAGTTTTTAAATGTGCATTGTCCAATTTCTAGATCACCTATGCCTCTGGGCAAACATGAATGGACCATACTATTACCATTCAAGCAACAAAACATAAAGGACAGAGAACTAGTTTAAACGTGAAAGAGATGTGTGTCATAAATACTATAATGGGCAAGCCATTTTATACTTAACTGTATATAATGATTAATAAAGTTCCACTCAGAGCTAAAACTTAATTCTCTATATATATTTTTTCAGTTTAGCTTCCAGTACAAAATGCTTCTCTATCCCTATCCTCACTATTGGATTGTAAATTCTATAAAGACCATCTTATTTACTAATGAATCTCCTGCCTGTTCTAATACTCTGCACATAATAATAGACTACAGTAAGTATTTGCTGAAATAAATTACTTTTCTTTGCATTTCTCCTTTGGCAACTTAAGACATAAAAACAGAAATTAATTCCTTAATCTGATAATGACACACTGGGCAAACCTTAGTGAGTCTGAAACACTATATCATAATATTTGATAGCTATGCTGAGAAATTATTCAACAGCTCTATATCAAGAAGTAGAAAAATGTAATTGATATAGAAGCAACATAGACATATTGAACTTCTTTTAAAAAAAGATTGTATTTATTTTTAGACAGAGGGGAAGGGAGGGAGGAAGAGAGAAATGTCAATGTGCGGTTGCCTCTCACGCGCCCCCTATGGGGACTTGGCCCACCATCCAGGCATGTGCCCTGACTGGGAATCGAATCAGCAACCCTTTGAATCGCAGGCCAGCACTCAATCCACTGAGCCACACTAGCCTGGGTGAAAAATTGAACTTTAAAAAAAAAGAGTTCGACAGGTATTATTACAAATTCATCTAGTTCTTCCTATTCACTTCACAGAAGCCTAGAGCATGAAACCACATAGCTCTTGGGAGAATCTAAGGTTTACATTTTTTGGTCTAATTTGCCTTTATAAAAACTTTTGTCAAATATTTGTATTGTGACAAATGTGAGGAAACTAAAAACAACAACAACAACAACAACACTCATACATGTTTCTAAAAGTGGAAGAAAGTAAAAGAATACACTGTCTGCTACAGGCTTTTAAGTGGTCTGAAATGCCTAATCCGGATCCTTTATACAAATTACATCTCCAGGACACTAAACCTTGACAGGTGCCACATGAAAGGGCAGTAGAGGAAACAGAGCAAACTGTAAGGTAAAATTAACTTAAAATGTTTTTATTGTGTACACCTATCAAATGAGTAATTGCATGGAACCTGAACAAATGACATGGTATGAAACAATAGTACTTTCTTCCTGTAAATCCAGCTCTATTATCTTACTTTGTTCCTCACAGTATCTTAGGGAATCAAGACACAGAGAGCTTATACAACCTGTTCAACATTACACTATAAAGCTGTGGAGGTACCCTGGCTAGAACCTAGGTAACCTGATTCCTGGCCCAGAACTTATTCTGTATTAAATCTGCCTTTCTATTAACCCAATGTCACAATTCTATATCCATAAATGTCACAATGTTGGTCACTTTTCCTGATTCCAAGTAAATTAGAAGATTTACCCAGCCTACCTCTGGTTTTCACCATCGGCAGCTCTATTACAAACATAGGTTTGCGTAACAGCACCGCTGCTCTGTTCATCCTATATAATACATCAGTGACAAATTTAATTTACCTAAGGCATAGCTCTACTTATCTGCTCAAAAAATTCCACTGCCTATTTACCTTCCCAATGTCTATTAACATCCTTGTTCTGCGAGCACAAATCTCTAAAACAAAGGTCCCAACCTACCTTTGTGCCCACACGTACTTTGTGTTCTGGCCAAATAAGTCCAGTTGCCAAAGTTTCTGCTGTTCCTAGGACATACCCCACACTTCACTGTCTGGCGTCTTTGCTCACATTGTTTCTTCATTCTGGAATACCCATCCTCACAATCTCCAATGCAACAAATCCCTCTCATCTTCCAAGGTCTAGTTCTAAGACCTCTGAACATTCATATCACTTTTTGCCTTTCCTAATAATTCCAACTGGACTAGTCTCACAAAATACCCTGAAATGTTTTTAAGATCTTTTCAATCTGTGCCTGTCTCTGTCATCACACTGATAAAACAGTATTGAGAAAAGGTTGGAGAAACAGTTGGATGAAGTTAGTTCTCCAAAATTCCTTCTCATTGTTGTCAATGGCAGACAACAACAAAAGTATCCTCTTGGATACTCCTTTTTGACCCAGGTAAGGAGAGGAGTTGTCTCCAACAATTAGGCCTGAAAAGAGGTGGATGAGCCATTTCTTCATCTATAAGGAGACCACCTGAAATGGAAAACTGAGTGCCCTGTCTCTTATTCGTGGGATATAGAAAGCTCACTAAGAATTGGAAGGACCTTAGAAATCACTGAATGGAGCTCCTCAGTAATATAAAATTCTGTAATCTGTTCAAACACCACCTAGGGACTTTCAGGCTAGGGTGTTGCTCCCCCCCAGGAATCCAAGAAAACAAACACCCTCTTTCTTTCCAGCCAAACCCCGTACAGGAATCTGAATCTTGCTCTTTGATGGTGCTGATATCGACAATAGAACCAGCACTCCAAGCTAAACTAGTATTTGTACTCCAGGTACCATTTGCATGTATTTCTTAAGTTTTAATTTGCATTTTAGTCTGCCTCCCAGAAACTAATTTCTGTCTGCAGTGAGTAACCTAACTACCTTCACATACAACTTCTGATACTGATATACTTATTTGATGCTATCTGGCATTTATATTTCTATCTATTACAGACTTACTTTTCCAACCTTATTTCAATCTAATCCTCTTCACATTCAACTATTCCACTGAAACAGATATACTTGCTTTTCCTGAATAAATTTAGCATTTTGACAATTGTATGTCTCTTGGCTTCTGTTATTCCCTGTAATTTGCAATTCCTTCCCCCTCTCCCCCACCACCTTCTGTGTAATCCCTCCATTACTTATTTAACATTGACCGTGCACTTTAAATGTGTGAAAATTAGAATAAAGTTAAAATATGGCCATTGCTCTTTTGAGTTTACAGTCTAGCTCATTCTTTAGGGCTTGGTTAAAATGTTTCCTTTTCCATGAGTTTACCTTGAATTCTTGACAGAAGAAATCTCTCGTTTCTGAATTTCCCTAGCAATCTTCTCCTATGGAAATTTTGACTTTTTAAAAAAATTTTTTAGACAGAGGGGAAGGGAGGGAGAAAGAGAGGGAGAGAAACATCAATGTGTGATGGCCTTTCATGTACCCCCTACTGGGGACCTGGCCCGCAACCCAGGCATGTGCCCTGACTGGGAATTGAACAGGTGACCTTTTGGATCACAGGCACGCACTCAATCCACTGAGTCACACCAGCTAGGGCGGACATTCTGACTTCTTAAACTACAGGACAAAAAGTGCCATACATGTATAGCAAGTTCCTTGAGGGCAAGTAACTAATTTCTACCTCCTTACTACATCTAGAAGAACACTCAGCAAATAATCATTCATTTAAACAAGTATTTAATTCTGCCCTGGCTGGTGTGGCTCAGTGGTTGAGCACCAGCCTGTGAACGGAAAGGCCCCTGGATTCCCAGTCAGGGCACAGGCCTGGGTTGAGGGCTGGGTCCCCAGTTAGGGGCATGTGAGAGGCAACTGATTGATGCAACTGATCCATGTTTCTCTCCCTCTCCTTCTCTCTCCCTTCCCCTCTCTCTAAGAAGATGAATAATTTTTTTTAAGACAGTATTTAATTCTCATAAAATCCACCAAGGTTTCAATATCTACTTAGAAGGAGCCCGGTGCAAAGGACAGGATTCTTGCCTTTGTGGAGCTTAATCTAGAGGAGGAAACTCTCATTAAATATGTAAAAAGGCAAATATGTATAGGTATATGTAATTATAAATTGTGGTAAGTGGTATGAAGGAGGTAAACACAGTACTGTGGTAGAGAATAGGAGTAAAAGAACTAATTTGTATGCAGGGGGGCAGGTAAAGAGAGAAAGAGAGAAGCAGCCCTACAGAGGTAGCATTTAGACAGACAGATAAGTCATTGGAGTTGGGTAGAAGGGCAAGGAGCAGCATCCCTGAGGCAAGAAAAGAATCAAGGACATTTAAGGTCAGTATGAACAGAACACATTTAGAGGAAGAGAGGCCAATGAGGTTGAAGAGAAAGGCAGAAAAGGTATAAATTAAGAAGGGTTTAAAGATCATCTTCAGCAGACTAAATTTTATTCCAAGGGCAATTGGAAGCTAATTGTGGGCAATAAGCAGGGAAGTGATATGATTAGCTTATATCTTAGTAGAGTACTTTGGCTGCTGTATAGCAAAACTGGCCTTTATCTGTTCTTCCCTAATAATATTTCCTGTTCAAGCTCTCCTGTGAGGTATTCGCAGAAGGGAAAAAACAAAGCAGAACAAAACTACTTACAGAGCTCTGGACTATAATTCTTTAATTTGCCAGAATCCAAAAAGACATCTGTTAAAACTTTAGGAGGATTAGGAGAACCTAACTTCTGGGTTATAAAATGATTTGAAGGGCAAAACTAAGGGATATTCTGTAAGAACTATCCTGGATTGAAAGAGCTCCTAAAGTCACATGCAACCCTTTATAGGTGAGAGTTAAGCTTACAGAATAGAATATTGTTAAGAGCACAAGTATGGAGTGAGATGGTATTAAGTCCTGGCCCTACTAATCTCTAGCTGAGTGTCCTGGTGACATTTCCTGTAATAGTTCCACGCGCCTTTAGATCGGCAGTAGGTACTATGCTTAGAGATTGCTAAAGGGACTGCGCCCAGATTTCAATAGCACTTGGGTAAATGACTCAAATTTGGTGGCTAGTTGCTCAATAAATAGAAAGAATATGATGAAAGCAGAGTAAGCTCTCTGTGGAACATGGACAGCAAACTATAAGACACACAGCAAATGCTCAATAGATTTTTATTAAATTGTACAATCTGTACTATACATGGAACCTTCAACAGTAATGTCAACAAACCTCACTTTGCACTCATACCTCCCCAACTATTAGCAATAAATCTAGAATTTATGTGACTCCATTTTTTAATGCCTTATTTTAGGTACAATGGAGAACACCAGAATGAATCCAAGATCTGGATTCTGGTCCATTCAACTCTATAACTTTGTATTCTTTTGGGTACAACACCTACGTCAGAGTTTCTGAATTCTGGTATTATTGACATCTGGGACCAAATAATTCTTTGTTGTATGACCTAGCTTGTGCATTGTAGGATGTTTAACAGTATCCTTGGCCTTTACTCACTAAATGCCAGTACCACCATCCCAATTGTGACCACCAAAAACATCTCAAAACATTGCCAAAATTCCCCTGTGGGCAAAATCACCCCATCTCACTGAGAACCGCTTTTAATCTCTGAGTCTCATCTAAAACTCAGGGAAACATGGAGATTACATGTCTTATTTTCCTTCAGGGTTGTTATATCATTCCAATAATATAATGAATGGGAAGAAATACTGAGAGAGAAAAAAAAATGACATATGTAAAACATTATTATTATTATTATTATTCTCTGTGAGTACTCAATAATGAGGCTGAAGAAAAATACAGCTTGTTTACAGAATATATTGTAAGGCTTGGGTTAAGGCCATGTGCACTCTAATAGATGTTTCAGGTGGATATTCAATAAATATTTGTTGATCGAGTCTAAGTCTGGGTCCAACAGTAACTTCATTTACTTTTGTGGCATGTGCTCAGGTTTTTCTGCTGAGCTACGACAATGCAGTATGTTTTTAAACCTAACTGTACTTGAAGGACAGACCTGGATTAAACAAGAATGACAATTCATTTCACAGATGGAAAATCAAGGTACAGAAGGTTAACTGACTAGCTACGGTCAGGTGGCAGTCAGTCTAGTGGCACTGTACCATCAGAATCCAGATTCTGACCTCAAGTCCATTGCTCTTTCTATCACTTGTATCATTGTAATTTCATCCGACCCCTTTGAGCCCCTGTCTCTTAACACAAAGTTAGCTATTTTGCTTTCTGGGGACAACCCAAAAAACCTGAGATAGGGAAACAGTTGTAGTTTTGAGAGAAGCTTGGAAAGAAATGAAGACCTATTTCTATTAGGAAGTACCAGTGGACAGTCCCTAAATGTGGGGTTAATCAATGTCAAGTTATCCAAGTGCTCTGTCAAGACTATGAAATCCTTGCCCATTAAGTTGTCCAGGAGGAGCTAAATCTACTTGTTACCTACCTCCAAAGTAGTTGTGTCTTGCGATGCTTTATACCACGTTAAGGCATACAATATGTGCTAAAACTGTTATACGCAGTGTTCGTGGCTGCCCCACCTCGATGTGGCTCCTAGTGAGAATGGACTTCCATATAGCCTGAGTGCCAAGCCACATTTCAGCATTTTGTTAAAATTCACAAAAACCCCAAATGCCGCTCTGCTATATATTTTCAGTGTCAGAAATAAAACTTTTTAAGAACAATTCATAAAAAGGTAACTGCTTTTTTTACGCCTTTAAAATACCAGATCCTTCGTTTACTATGTCTCTGTATGAACCTTCAAACACTGAATGCTGTCACAAAGAGTCATCGCTTCTCACCATGGATTCAACAATCTTCTGGATCATTCTCAGGCAACATATGAGTTGAAGTCCACCTTAAATTTTATCATTACTATAGTTTGAAAGGACATAAGACTAGAATCAGGAAATTTTGGTTCTAGCCTGGGTTTCTGAAAATAGGTACTTTCATTTTTATGGTCACAGTTTCCTTAGCGAAGAGATAGAATAATTCATCTTTGGAAACTATTTCAACAAGAAAAGTTTAGGTGTATATAATATTGTTTCAATGAGAAACAAATGCATACTTGTCTTTTCTAAACATATTCTGAATATTAATTGATAAGCTTTAGACATTCTAATATTTCAGTGGCTTAACACTTATTTACCAAACACATTTCGGAGCACACTGTTCATATCACTTTCTAAAAAATTCCAAATTACCAAACTTAAATAATTACCTCTACTGAGGGATATCTTGCCGATGGAGAAAGAGCAAGAACCCTCCTCGTTTTTGGAGTCAGACTGCTGACTGTCAAAAGGCTGTGCCATCTTTGGAACTCAGAACGAGCTGCTAAGATTTTGTGGGGATAACACATACACATAAAACTAGGGTAGTAAAATTTCACAATATTTTAAACATTAAATATAAAAAAATAAATATGAAAGTGACTGGCACATTAATAACATATATTGTGAATAATAAATATTAATGACTTTCCTCTCAATTCAAGGGCTTCTCAAAGTGTAGTCCAAGGACTGTCTGAAATCAGAATCATTTGAGATGTTGGCCTAAAAGTGAAAGTTATGGACCTCACTCCAGACTGCTGAATCTCCTCTCAGGGAATGGGGCCTAAGAATCTAGACACTTACCTAGCTATACAGGCAATTCTTATGCACTCAAAAATTTGAGAACCCCAGTTTGAATTAAAAATATGTACAACATGGGTAATATAGTACAAAGAATCAAAGAGTTGGATATTTAACAAGAGCTTAAAAATACAGGAAAGAAAAAAGTCAAGATTTAACTAGGATCTAAAATAAAACTTCTGATAGTCCAACAGGGCACAGAGCTAGCATACCTTCTCTCACAGTTCACACATACCATGATCTAATAATCAAAGAATCACTTGGACTAACACTGAATCACCAATGGCTCATTTTTGGGATTTCAAAGTTTTTTTACCCACTGTGTGAATAAAATCTCTTGAGTTCCAGATGAAGAGGACATTATTTATTTTCTGTAGTTTTATTTTTTTTATATTAGCTGCAAAATATAGGAGCTGCACTACCAGAAAGATAAACCTCTAATAGGAAATGCACTATTTTGTATAAAGAAACTGTTGGACATTAGTTTCCAACGTGATTAATGAAATTAAGATTCGTGCCCTGGCCTGGTGGTTCAGTTGGTTGGAGCATCATCTCATACACCAAAAAGGTTGCGGGTTCAATCCCCAGTTCAGTCTGGCCATTACATGAGGCAACCCATCGATTGGTTTTTTTTCCCCTCCTCTCTCTCTAAAATCAGTAAAAATATATCCTCAGATGAGGATTAAAAAAATGAAAGCAAGAGAGAACAAAGATCTGTTCCCAGTTTAGCACTCAAGGGTCTGTCTCTAACTACCAACTCCTGCCTTTCTGAGATTGGGAGCTCAGTTTGAGATCCTGAATAGGACACCAAAAACAAACAAACAAAGGAACAAAGAAAAACATGAGGAGGAAGTTGTGGGCAGAGAAAGTATTTCCCAATTCTTTTTTATGGCAACTTTCCGAGTACACACAAAGCTATACTCATTCTCTTAACTGGTAAAACCATACCTACTGGTTGTGGGCCCTTGGGCAAATTATTTAATATCTCTGTGTCTCAGCTCTAAAATTAGATTAATAAAAGTAGCCGACTTCATAGAATTGTTTGAAGATTATGAGGAGCTCATTTAGGTGACAGCACAGTGGTTAAGAGGGCAAAGATAGTTTCCTCTGAAATAGGGATGACAATAGCAATTACTTCATGACAGTGTGTATCTAAACACTTAGCACAGGGGCTAAGTACAGTAAGCCCTCAATAAATATTCATTATTGTTACTTTTAATTTACTGTACTTTCTAAACTTAGTATACATACAATTTGACTTGTCCTTCTGCCATTACTCCAGAGCTAGCTAACCTTTCTTTCTAACCTCTGCTGTTCTCAATTTGGGAGTTTTGAGAGTGTGCCAGTGAATCTTGTCCACTTAAGTTCACAGGCAGGGACGTCCTTTACCTATGTTGTATCAGGTAGTTACCTATTTGCTTCCAATCTGCATATAATTTCTTTGCAGGATCTCAAAGTTTCAGGCTTCTCTCTCCCTCTTTTATGATTATAAAAGATGCTTTTTGTGGCGGGAGGCTGTTTCCCCACCACAAAGCATTTCTACAACACCAGCCTAAGTGTCTACAATTCAACAAAATTCTGACACTGTCTACCCAGAGATAACATCAGATCCCAGAAGTTGAGGACTTAGACCCACAAGACTGCCCTTCACTTCAGATGCCGACTAAAACAGCCCCAGGTTGTAACCCTTGCTTCTGACCAACCGGCTACAAATTAGAGATTCCCATCTCCTTGGGTTCTATTAATTTGCTAGAATAACAGCTCACAGAACTCAGGAAACCCACTAACTCACTAGATTACCAATCTATTATAAAGAACATTAAAGTACACAAATCAACAGCCAGATGAAGGAAGGGGGTATATAGGGCAAGGTCCTGAACAAAAAATATAAAAAAGACACTTTTATTGCTCTCTTTACTTAGGAAATTCCAAGAGGTTTAGGAACTCTGTGCCAGAAATGGGATGAAGATCAAACATGTATTTTTATTATAAATCAAAATATCACACTTTTCCTTATTTTTGTATTTCCATAGTCATTTAATTAAGGTTTTGGGAAGGAAAAGAGATGTGCTCAAAATGCCATATTGAAATGGAAATATGCTATGTTATATTGTTTTTGCTCATCCGATCTTTCCTACACTTCAGTTTCTTAAAGGGTAGTAATTCTACCCCTTAATTCTAAGCCATAACATGGTACCATATACCTGGTGGTATTTCTGAAATCATAATAAAGGGAACTTTTCATGATTAATTTTTAGAAAGTTTATGGGTCTTTTACAAGTTACCTAAATAATAGCTAGAAAAAAGCCTGGTGGAGGCACGGTGGAGGTGATTTTGTCAAGTCTGCGATTCAACATCACTTTGGGGAGACTGACTACACTTGGCCTGTATTTAAGACTGTCCAGCATGGCTCAGTTGTTGGCTGCTGTCCTGCAAAGCAAAAGGTTCAGTTCCCGTGCCAAGGCACATGCCTTGGATGCTGGCCGGTACCCATCTGGGGCATGTGTGAGAGGCAACCAATCAATGTTTCTTTCACACATCAATATCTCCCTCTTTCGCCCTCCCTTATGGAAGGAAGGAAGGAAGGAAGGAAGGAAGGAAGGAAGGAAGGAAGGAAGGAAGGAAGGAGGGAAGGAAGGAAGGAGAAAGAAAATATTTCTTAAAAAAGACGTAGTCTCTGAGTAAGATGTTCTCAAGAAAATGATACCTTCTCAACTCTTTCAACTGTTCATTTACAATTGAAATCTCATAAGCTATCAGAACTAGAAGAGTCATTAATTATCAGTCTGATGCACATACCTTTTTGAGTCAGCAATTCCCCTTCTAAATACCTACTGACACATATGTGAAATGTTATAAGAACAAAGTTATTTGTTTCAGGACTGTCTGTAAAAGCTAAATATTGAAAATACAACCTAAATATTCATTAATAGGGCACTGATAAATTATCATGTGTCCATAAAATGGAACACTTTGCTGCTATAAACAAGATGAGGAAGCTCTCTTTATATATTACTATAGAATGATCTCTAAAGTATATTATGAAATGAATAAAGCAGGCACACTGTATATGATCATTTGTAAAAAAAATAAGTAAATAATTTAAAGGGAAAAAAGTATTGTTTGTAAACACCTATACTATCTCTGGCAGGTGGGTACACACTGTGATCCCTAGGAGGAGAACTGGTCAGTTGTAGGTTATTTCACTAAATGTCCTTGTGTACCTTTTGAATCCTGAGCCATGGTGAATATAATTCCTGTTTTTAAAAATTATGTTTTAAGAGGAACTCCTTTATTTTACAGATAGGGAAACTGGGGCTCATGTTATTGAATAATGACGCTATTATACTCCTTAGTCAACTGAACCATAATATTTGCTTCTCATATAAGACTTCTGTAACATTAGGCTAACCACTTTCCTCAACTCTCCCATTTCTCCAGAGGGTTTGCAGGGATGAAGCTAAGCAGGAAGGGTTTCTAAGTTTTACATATCCTGTTTTAGTGGCAAATAACATATAAGCTCCTGTTTCTCTTGCCCACTCTTACCTTTCTGTACAAAGAAGATCAAGTATACAACCACATTTTTTTTTTTTTACTAAAGCTTTAGAAAAGCTTTTATTTGCCTTGTCCAAATAGGACAACTCAAATTTGGTTATGTCAAACAAACAAAGAAACTCAAAAGGCCTTTTAGTTATGCAATGATGGAAGGGCCTAAGTCCAATAGGGAGTGGATCTCCTACCTACTATACTCTATTTTTCTGATACCTTTTGTTGTTGACTAAGCCACATGCTGGAATAAAGCAATCACGAGATGTAGCCTTTCACACTCCTCTTACTGGGCCCTTTTGTAGTCTTGACAAATTTCCAATGTGTTAACCATGAGTGCTTTAGTATGATCTAGGTAAAGTTTTTAGACAGTTTTTAAAAGGTGTGGTAAGACTGGAAAAAGCACTAGATTAGCTATCAAAGGCTCTGAGCAATAGACGTAAATTTACCGTTATTAGCCATGTGACATTAAACAAATTACCTAAACTCAACAAGTACTAGTTCCTTTATTGCAAAATGGATAGAAGAATACCTACCCTGACAACCTGGCAGGTTTATGAGGATCAAATAAAATGTCAAAATCCTGCCCTGGTTGGTGTGGCTCAGTGGATGAGTGCCGGCCTGCGAACCAAAGTGTCACTGGTTTGATTCCTGGTCAGGGCACAGGCCTGGGTTGTGAGCAGGGTCCCCGGTGCAGGGGGCACATGAGAGGCACCCCACATTGATATTTCTCTCCCTCTCTTTCTCCCTCCCTTCCCCTCTCTCTAAAAATAAATAAAATCCTTCTAAAAAAATGTCAAAATACCTTCTAATCTTAAATATATTAAGCATGAAATATTATCAATAATAGTTTACTTACTAATTACATGACAAAACTAATCTCTGAGAGGAGATGTCCAATTCACACACAGGGATCACTTCCATATTACAAAGTATATAGCCTTTCATTGTTTGATTAAAAGAATACTTGCTAGTCAGATACATATACACAGTTGACTCTTGAACAATGCTGGGTTAGGGACATCAACTCCTGAGCAGTCAAAAGCCATGTATAACTTCTGACTCCCCCAAAACTTTACAGATGTCCCTCAGTATGTGCAGGGGATTGATTCCAGGAACCCCTGTAGATATCAAAATTCATGGACACTCAAGTTTCTTATATAAAATGGCATAGAACAATGCACAGAGTCAGCCCACCTCAATCAGGAACATACTATTTTCTTGCTTTATTTTTTTTTCTTTTCTTTTTATCTTTCTTTCTGTTTTTAAAGATTTTATTTATTTTTTAGAGAGAGGGGAAGGGAGGGTTAAAGAGAGAGAAATATCAATATGTGGTTGCCTCTTGCATGCCCCCAATTGGGGATGTGGCCTGCAACCCGGACATGTGGCCTGACTGGGAATCGAACCCGTGACCCTTTGGATCACTGACTGGCCCTCAATCCACTGAGCCACACCAGCCAGAGTGGGAAAATACTATTTTTAATCAGTGGTTGGTTGAATCCGCAGGTGCAAAACCTGAGGATACAGAGGGCTGACGATGTCTTTATTGAAAAAATCCAGGTATAAGGGGACCCACACAGTTTAAATCCGTGTTGTTCAACGGTCAATCATATTGGAAAAACACTGCTTTAACTGCCCTCTTGTTATAATCACAGGCAGGCAAAGGTAACCCTTGATTAAACTTTTCTTTAAATATATAGCATCTCAATTACCTAGATCACAGTGTTGTTGGTTTGTCTGTGAATACTGGGAATTAACTTGCTGTGAGGTGGAAACTAGAAACCACTTTACTTGTTCCTTTTTTATTTCTCCCTCCCTTTAATTAATAAAGGATGATTTAATGAAAATGCATAGAGAAATGTAAATGAAAATGAGAAAAGTTGTTCAATACCTCAGAAGCTGCCTAGTGTGGTGGAAAAGTATTGGGCAACAATCAGAAGACTTGGATTCTAGACCTAGCTCTTGGGCCTTATTATCTGTGCAACCCCAAGGAACTCAGTCTCTTCGTTATTCATTCAAATTTAGTGCATACCTATTGAGTAAAAGTACTATGATTAACCCCAGTCCTCAAGAAGCTCAGTCGAGTGGAGAAGAGGTACATATAAATAATTAAAATATGCCCTGGCTGGTGCAGCTCAGTGGATTGAGCACTGGCCTGTGAAATGAAAGATCACTGGTTTGATTCTCAGTCAGGGCACATGCCTGGGTCCCCAGTTGGGGGTGTGAAAACTAATGGATGTATCTTTCACACATTCCTATTTTCTCTCTCTCTCCCTCCCTCCCTCCCCCTTCCCCTCTCTCTAAAAGTTCATATATAAAATCTTTCTAAAAATAATTAAAATACGATATAAGATGTACTAAGGTACAGATTATGCACAGGGTTTCATGGGAGCTGATAAAAAGCCATAAGGAAAGGTGGGGGAAAGGAATGGCGGTCTGAGGGGGCAGCATTCTTCTGCCTTTCATTTGATAAATCGAACAACTGCGTTCTAGGTGCTCTAATTTGCTTCACAATTATAAAACCATTCAGCACAGTTCTGTAGGAATTCTACTATTTATTTAGGAAAAGACTCACCCTGGCTAAAAAAAGGTCTCTAATATTACACTGGTTGCTAGAGTTTTGCTCTTTATGAGTTCCCTCCAAATCATTCCTCATATTTCTTTCGCAACACCTATTTCCATCTCATTAAGATGTACTGCATGTCCTCAGGCTACAAAAGCAGGTTGTGTACAAAAGCCTGGGGTCTTTGTGCAAAGGAAAAGAGGTAGGGTGGACCCTCCTCAACCCTTTCCTTCTCTGCAGGGCTTTGCATTCCTAAGGACGGGCCCTTCCTCTGCTTAGGGATGTTACCTAAATTATGAAATATTACTCAAAGCAATGGAACTTCCTTCCCAGTCCCTTCTATAAGATTTCTTTTGGCATAGACTACTCATTTTAATGTATTAAGTATCAGACTCTTCATGACTTCTCACATTTAGTCACAAAGTACAGAAAACTTTTGATTTTTTAAAATGGGTTTATTATGTTTACAGCTGCATGTGGGAATGGAGGCATCAGCAACCTGCCCTTTTTCCTTCCTTCCTTTTCCCCACTCATGTCTGGCTTGCCAACTTTAAGGGGCAGAATTATCTTGATGCCACCTGGTCACTGACTTATCTGACATCTTCCACTAGTTGAAGTCATCTTGCACTGTAACACTTGCTTTTCCAATGATAATTATATCATTTTTTTCCTCTTTTTAGCAGTTCTGGTGAGGAAGATACAAGGAGAAATAAACAGCAGAGCCAAACTGGAACAAAGAGAGGAAGAGACTTAAGCATCAGAGATTCTTAAAACTATGGTATAAATTGTTACCTTTAGAGCAGTCATTTAATTTTATTCACATTCAGTCTAGAATCTTTTTTTTTTCTCAACTTAAAACTGATATTATGATTCCTCCCCACCAAAAAAACTGGCCTGAGGTTTTTAACAGATTAATACCAGTGTCCCAAGTAGTGTTTACCATGCCTTGTCTCATTTAATCCTCACAACTCCACATTCTAAGGATTATTCGAAAAATTAAGTAGCTACTCACATGGAGTGAGGAAACTTACTTTTTACTTCATACACTTCTAAATCATTTGAATTTTTTTTTTTTTTTTTTTTTTTTACATCACTATGTTACTTCAAGCTAAGGACTAACTCATCACCCTGGCCTTCAAGGTGTTGACAAATACGGCTCTGGTCTCCTTTTCAATTTTAATCCCCTCCTTTCCTATGTGCACTGTTGTTTTACACTCTTAGCGAGCTACCCCACAGAACCTTTGTAACCAACTTAATTGGTAACACATTAGCAAGGCTATTCTCCAATATCATGGGAACAACGCTTCTGCTCTCCTTCTTCAGTGAAGTTGTGCCCTAATAAAGGGTGTCAGTTGTATTTGTTCACAGACCAACTTATGCCAGTGTGCTAATTATTGTAAATAATATATAACTGTATAGAATAAAGTATTATATAAAGTAATGAAGTACAAATATGAAGAGAAAAACAATAGTTAAAATTAATTGAGAATTTAATACCTGCCAAGTACTGTTCTAAGTACTTTACCTGAATTAATTCAGATAAACTTCACAGAAACCATAGGAACTAGATAGTATTATTGTCTCTATTTTAAAATGAGGAAACTGAGCAACTTGTCCAAGACCTACACAACTAATAAATGGAAAAATAATTTAGCTCCAGAGCCTAAGAATGGAACAGCTGTTTCTATGAAAACCAAGTTGAAAGCTTTGAAAAGACTAGATAAAAATGACATAAACAACCACTCACTTCTACCCTCTATGTGAAAACAGCCAAAGATAATACGTAAAGGAATGAGCCAGGTTGTGTTCCAATAAAACTTTATTTACAGAAATAGGCAGCAGACTAGGATAAGACTTGGCCATTATGCTGTACTTTCCAGACTCCTGAGAGCTACACTCCAAGAAAAGTATTATGTTAAGAATGGCAACAAGATGTTTATGTTTTAAGTTAAAGTAAAATGATTAAGGTCTGTGGGTACCTAATATCTGTATGATTCTCTGCTTTAACTTACTTTTTCAGTTAACTACTGACCCTAATTGTATCACATAAGAGGGCAACTCTTTTAAGAAACTTCTGCCTTCTTTCCCGTCGTTTTCCTTTCACCAAAGCTACCCCCTTCAATCTGGGAAGTTATTTTCTCACTTCCACTTAGAATCCGACTCATCTTCAAAGCCCATTATCTAACCCCACACCTTCCTCCCAACTAGATATGATCATTTCTTCCTTTTAAATTCTGCAGTAATTAATTTCTACTTATGGGACTCACTTTGCTATGCATTCTATTATGACTGTATACTACAATTATTCCCACTACTCAACTATTGATAACTAACTCATTTTATTATCTTAGGCAACACCCAGCACATTAGCAGAATTTCAGATATTTCCTGAATTGTGTTCTAACATTTTTCTATTTTCAGTGATTGAACAGAAAGAACATGACACCAACCCCCCAAACCTATTATATTCAATTCATATCCCTATCACCACACTTATGATCTAACTTGGTTATAACTTTAAACTATTAATTTTAAAATAAATTTACTAGTACAGATTAGTATGGGTGTACCTACATATAAAAGTTTTCATCTCTGTAGCAAAAAAAAATTCCATCTGTCAAATTGTTAAAACTGCTGCTTTCTGGTTAATCTTTAGGGAGTCAATATGTTTTACAAACACATCTAAAAGCTGTGTACCAGTAAAAATGCTTAATTCAAACTTGAGATCAGGGCTGTGTCTCACCTCTGCATCCCCAGCAGTACTTAACAGACTTCACAGATGTCTGGATCTAATCCACTCCTTTCACAAAGTGGTTATAGAGCCCAGCCCAAGCTCAGAGTGAGTTAGAGGGGTTTGGGATGGGAATTTAGGTTTCCTGATTCTTCGTCCAATACCCTAACTAAGGAAGACATGGCTTTTTAGATGCACCCAATTCTGCAGTTTAAAGACTGAGGAAGCTTCACCGCTACTTTCCACTTCCTTGTACTGACGATCAGAACAAGCAACTGGGTTCCCACAGTAGTGAGCTGGACAAGCATATTTGTGGTGTTCCAATGACTATAAAGGCTGATCCACATTTTAGGAGTATTGCCTATCCAAAGAGGTTACTTAAACACCCCAGATAAAAAACGCCCTACTCAAGAATGCAAGATAAACACCCAAGAGATTCTTTAGTGTTTTTTAAAAGCACTAGATGTTTTGGTGCCAAAATGACAACGACCAGTACTGAGGAGAGGGGTTAAGAAGAGTTACTTAGGCAGTTCATTCTCTTATTTTCTGAGAAGTAACCAAGTTCGTATTCTAAACAGAGCTACTGTAAAGGGTTCCTGTTCTAGTGCTTAGTTTCCTTGTGTGCCATTGCTTTAACACTATCAGCTTTTATTGCTTTAACCATCTTAATCTGTAAAATAAACACAGGAAGCAGACAACAGACCTATCCCTCAGTTCAACAGAGGACTACTATACCAACGAAAATTAGTTACGCATATTTCTAGCTATTTTATTCCCCTCTTTTCCCTCCCCTAAAGCTTTAAACAATAGTCAAATTATCTTCAATTAACAAGAGCGACTGAGCAACCCAGGCAGTTCACAGCTGCTACTGCATTTTTATCTTTCTGAAAGCTACCTATAAAAGCCACAGCCATTGCTGGGCTCCCTGGGTCATATGGGGGCAAAAATCCTCAGAGAGTAAATTAAGAAATAAGGGAACTAGGATGAATTCCATTACTGAACCTAACAAAGAATGAATAGAAACCCATTATGGGCAAGAAGGCATAGTGCTCTGAGACACAGGAAACACCAAGATAAGTAATATGATCCCCAGTCCTTGAGAAACTTACAACTTAGAAATTCACAATTAGAATGAAAAGCATAACAAGGGAAGTGCCAAGAGGTTCGGAGTTCTCTGGGAGGGTGCTACCAATCATTTCCCTTCAATTTTGTGTATTGAATTTAACAGATCAAAACATTCAGGTAAGAGGTACCTGTTGTACTAATCTGGCTGAGAGAGGCCTGGAGTGAAAGAATTCCAGTGAGATCTATGGAAATGGACCCTACAGTGGTTAATCCACACCTTGGTTAACCCAGGACTACGTGAAAATTGTTCCAAGAATTGTACCACGTTAACCAAAGAAATACTTAATATAATGTTGACTTAGGTGTGTGGCAGGAAGATTAAGCAAAACCCAGGCCAAGGCTGGGGTTGAGGATTTTCAGCTTCTAAAGTTTCCTTCCTTCCGTCACCCAGCCCCAGAATACCCCAGCTCTCCTGCACCTCATCTGCCCAGCTGGACTCTGGAGAGCGGACTTTTCTTAAGATGTAGCCAGTCCAACAACCACTCCGTGAGAACACACAGTGATTAAGGGCTGACAAAGGACTTGCATCAACTCTCTAAGTCCTGAAGCAAGAGACCAGGAATCCAGCCCCGTATGTCCTTTACTCTGCGTGACCTCAGACTCGTTATTCAAGTGCTTCTCAGTTCCTTCTTTTCCTATCTGTAAATTCTGGGATTATGAGGAGAATGGGATTGAATTCAATGACCTCTGAGGTCTAAAAGCTTCTTGAGCAGCCGGCACACAAAAGCACGCGACCAACAACCCGTTGGATGATGAGGTCGGCCGCAGGGGACAAGCGGTAGGGGCGACAAACCAGTTTTACAAACGGGGAAACTGAGGCCCGGAACATCGTGCCTCAAGGTCACTCCAGTTACGTCACTGTTGGGGCCAGATCGAAAGCTCAGGTCTCCAGACTGACAATCCTGGGCCCTTTTTCCTTTCTCCAAACCGAGAAGAGTGGTGTGGATAGACCTGCCCCCGGAGGGAAAAGAACTGAGCTCGTACCAGAGCTGAGGGAGGGGCGAAGGAGGCCTTACCTTCCCAGATCGAGTTCCGCCACCGGCTCCTCCCTTCCAGAACCTTAACTCGTAAGCCCCTCAAGACTCTTCAGAAGCCCCCTCCACTTCTGACCGGCTCGACGTGTCCAACACCGCAACCAAGGCCGCCGATTCGTCCCTGACCCGCCCCCTGCTTCATTGGCCAATCCCTGAGCAGAGCTTCGGAGCTCCCGCGGATTTCACGTCGTCTGAGGGATAAAGAAGTTTACGTCACTCGGCGCGCGTGCTCCCGAGGCCCTCCCCATTCCTGCTCCGTAGGCTAGCGTCAACTCTCCGCATGCAAGAGTGCGTCCGGTCGGAAAGCAGCACGCCGCCACGGCATTTCACGACGTCGGCGGCTAAGCGGCCGGGCAGCGCTCCGACTCCCTCCCCGCTGCCGAGCTAAAGCAAGCGCGATGCTCGGTGCGGGCGACGAAGACGACACCGACTTCCTCTCGCCTAGCGGCGGGTGAGTGACTGAAACGTGGGGCAGAGGGCGTGGCTGAGGAAGCTGGGCAAATGGTTGGAGGGGTCTTATCAGACCCCTTTCCAACTTCCGGGTCCAGACCCTTGCCGATTCTGGTACTGTACGTACAGGTCTTCGAATCCTGGCAGCGCTCGAAACTGCACTTGCGTTCCGGGCCTGGCATCTCCCCTGATAGCCGGTGTGACCCTGGGTTCGCCTTTTGCTTTTTAAGTCACAATTTCTTCTGTGAAATGAGGGTGATTGCCGAGGTGAATACTTGCCTTAGAGGTTTTTATAGGAGTCATCTGGGGGCCAGTGTAAGGCATTTTCTCGGTGGACAAGGTGGTGACACCTAAGAATTGGCCCTGTGGGGAGTCAGCTCCAGCATCCTTCAAGGCCTAACTCAGGTGTCACCTTTTTGGTGTTTTCTCTTCTTCCACAGACCCAGGCAGAAAAAAATTACTTTCTCTTTTTTAAAAATTTTATTTTAAAATGTTTTACTTATTTATTTTTAGAGAGAAGGGAAGGGAGGGAAAAGGGGAGAGAAACACCAGTGTGTGATTGCCTCTCCTGGGCCCCCGACTGGGGACCTGGCCCACAACCCAGGCATATGCCGTGACTGGGAATCGAACCGGTGGCCCTTTGGTTTGCCAGCTGGCACTCAAACCACTGAGCCGCACCAGCCAGGGCTGCTTTCTTTTCTTTAGTCCCACAGCTAGGCATGATTATCTCTGTCCATGCACGTGGAACCTACTAGATTATGAGCCCTGACAGGACAAATGTTGCTCATCTCTGCCCAGCACTCAGCATAATACCTGGCACATAGTGCTCAGGAAGTGCCTGTGGAAAGAATAGTAGATGTGAACTTGCACTCTAAAACTTAAAAGGAATCTAAGAGACTGCAGTCATTATCTCCTGCCCCCAGTCACTAGCCTGGGGTACAGTTCTTCAAGTGGCAGCTCTGAGTCTCTTCTAGTAATCCCTACAGCCATTCCCCTTCTGTTGTGCCAATAGACAGCTTGACAGTCTTCAAACTTGTGAGCTGGCAAGTTCTGACCTTTGCATAGCCTTTCTTTGAACATCTGTTTAATAAATTTAAGAAATGTATTGAAGAATGATGAATACACTGACATATACCCCTCATTCTCCTAAGTGCTAAGAGGTTGCAAAGATGATTAAGCTGCTGTACCTCCCCTCACAATGCCTTCAGTCCTGGTAGAGATTCGATACATAAAATGACACTGGTTTGCTTTTAACTTGCACTGTAATTAGTCCTACGTTACCTATCCTTAAATCCTCTTTCACTCTTACCTACCCCCACTTTAGATGGCCTTTGTCCACTTAGTTCCACTTAGTTCTTTCAGTTGCTTAGATATCTTAGAACTAAGCTGTGCTTTGATTCTTTTTTTCTCTATTCCACCCAAAACATTCACCAAAATGTTCGCACAATCCAACCTGCTACTGTTGACTATGTAATATGCCTTTTAAATTAATGTTGTTTCATACAAACCTGTTTTGTATATGGCTATGTCTTGTGAAAGTTTACAAGGTATACTTTAAGTTCACATTCTTCACATTCTTGTGCCTTGTGGAAGTATTTGGGGAAGTCTATAAATGAATGTTAGGGCTTTCAACTGTCGTGCAACAAGCAGCACACTGCTGACTGAAAAATTACAGGGTAAAAAATGAGTCATGTGCTCTTTTCCAGATTTCTGGCCTGAGATAAGTTCTTGGTGCCTCAGCTTTGCGGCTTTCCAGAGCAGGCTCACGGGACCTCAAACACTTTATTTCTAAGCATGTGACTGTGCTCTTAAACATAAACAACAGCTAATTTAATGATAAAAGGCTTAGTAAACAAAGTTATTCATATACTTTATTTTTGTTCCCAGTAATAGCCAGAAAAAACAAATCAGATTTAAGATTGAGGATATAGAAAGTTTCACCAACATTCTCTGATTCAGCTATTCCTCTGTGTTTTATCTAAGGAAGTGGAACAGATGACAGTAAGCACTGCAGCTACTTTTCACTTCCTCCTTTATCACTATGCTTATTAATTTTTAAGTATCTTGACTTAAAAATATGACTGACTTGATTCTATTTAGGACATTCCGGCCTAATAGAAAAGGGAATATTGGTGCCTAGGATGGCAATCTAGGTGATTGATAGTCTGTGATCCATGTTTCCAGGCCTCTTCAAGTCCATGGTTAACCTAGAAGTAGTAGTAATCAGGAAGTGTGTGTTTTTTTAATTTGTTTTTTGGTCTTAGCCCTTTCCCCACCACTGTGACTTTGAGATGAAGAAATATGTAAATGCCTGCTAAGTATATGGTCCTTGGCTTCAGCTAATACAGGTAGGAATGAGACATAGTTCCTGCCACTAAGAAACTTTCAATTCAGTAGTAGAGTGAAATCAGTGCAGTATTAATAATCACAAAGTATTGTAAAGGGGCCAGTTATGTGTATACTTGTATTTTAGATTAGTGCAGCAATGATAAATCACCAGTATAAAGGTAGAAAAAGATAAATCTAGAACTGATCATCAAAAAACATTTTTCCTTTCCATAAAAGACACAGAAAAGCCTTGATTCTAATGTTGATTCTGCCCCTAGTTAGGAATGGGACTTTGGACAAGTCACTTCTTTCTCCTGGGCTTTCCATATCCCAGTCTGTTAAATAATGGAGTTTTCTCTAGATAATCTTTGAGACCTTTCCCAGTTCTGTAGTTTTGTATTTTTATTAATACCAGTTCATAGTTGTAGGTCCGTTTGTGCATCGATTGAGCATACTTCTTTACAAGGGTATCTGAGTTGAAATAATATTTTAAGGTAATAGGATGTCTGCACATGTATATAAAACATATGGTGTACTTAATGCTAGGCACTGCACATCCTTCTAAGTAATACATATATGTTATCATATTTACTTCTCCCTACTGCTCTACGAGGTAGTTATTACTATTATACCCATTTTACAAATGGGAAGTTAAGGACCAGAGAGGTAAAGTGCCCAAGGTCACACAGCTAAAAGGTAAAAGAGCCTGGATTTGAAATCAAGCAAGCAGATTGCCACTACGCTGCCGATGTGCTATTATCATTATTGTAGAAGTAAATGTTTGATGCCACAGTTCATAAAAGAAGCACTTTAACAAAAGAAAGAACCCCCGTTTATTAAAATACATTGATGTAGTATAAATACAGTGTTACTGTTTTTGATGAGAAAAGAAAAGTAGTATAAAACTAAGGCTAGAAAAAGACTTTGGCAACTAAATGCATTGGCTAACATTTTTTTTTAAATTATTAACTAAGTGTTTTGGCAAGAATGAAGATTGCTTTTTACTTCTTTCACCTTGATGGGTTAGGTGTATGGTGACAGTGAATTTTGTCCAATTAGACAAAATAGTAGACCTGAAACTGTTATCCTTTGAAAGTCCTGCTTACAAGGTTGGCACTTGGCTAACATCTGGGAGCTGCATTGGTAAACAGTTCCCTACCCTGATATAAAGCTTTCTGTAAATGATAAGATTGGCTCACTTGTCTGAACTTTTTGTACAAACAAAATGATTCATGAACTTTGTGTTTCTCCAGGATTCTAGAATTTTGGTACCTGCCAGAGAGTTCTATTTATCAGCCCCCCTAGACTCAAAGCCTGGGGGATTAAGTCTCTAATGAGCTTCCCTGGCAGACCACACTTCACACATGTTGTTACAGCTCATTGCTGGAGGAATTAAACGTGTCCTGTGTCGCTCCACTGGGAGAGGACTCTGGAAGCTTGCCCCTGGTTTCCTCTGGCCTTTGCCTCATGTGCCTTTTCCTTTGCTGATGTTGTTGTGTATCTTGTCATTGTAATAGATCTTAGCTATGAGTATAACTATATGCTGAGTCTAGGAGTCTTCTAACATATCAGTGACCTGGTGGTGGTCTTGGGGACCCCAACACAAAATGTCACCAAGAGAGGAAACACAAGAGTAAGAACAAGTTTTGATGGGGCAGTGGGGGTTGGAAGATAGGAGTTCTGGTTTGGACATGTTGCATTTTTGTTGCCTGTGGGATATCTGTGTTGTCTGGTACTCGGGAGCAAATTCTGGGCTGAGGACACAGATTTGAGCATCATCAGCATTTGGCTCGCACTTGATACCAAGGTAAATAAATTAGATTGCCAGGGGAGAGAAAGTATAAAATCTTGGGGGCATGGACATTTAAAGGTTGAACAAAGGAGAAAGATTTCAGGAAGTTAAATGAGGATCCAGAGAGATGGGAAGACTAGAAACTGATCCCTTTAACATTTATTTATATCTTATTTGGGCTCATCCCTCTTTCCAACCCACAGGTATCCCCACAAAAGTTAAGGGAAGATTTTGCTTGAAGAACAAAATAGTGTAAAAAGGCAGCATGAAGGCCAAATTAGATAAGGACTGGTAAATTATGTTTAGTAACAAAGAGGTTGTTGGTGACCTTAGCAAAAGCAATTTCAGTAGAATAGTTGGGGCATAAGAGTCATGGAAAAGGATGATAAAAGAATGGTTCTGCCTGTTAGGTGGAATGGTCGACAAGACCATGTTTGATCGTGTAACTTCATAGTACAATTTTATTTCAATTTGATAAACTAATAAAAAGTAGGAAACCACGACTTGCTAAAGGCAAGGATTAACAGTTTGAAGAGACCATAGAGAGCATCTGGGACAACCACCTCAGTTTACAGATGCAGAAACTGAGGTCCAGAAAGAAATACCTTGACTAAAGTCGTATAGACGAATAAAGTCAGCTGATGGTGTTCCAATCAAAAATGCAATCTTGATTTCAAAGACACTTGTCTTCCACTTCCAGTATTGAATGGTGGGATATACAGTCAAGGAGGTATTCAAGATTGTAGATGAGCAGCATTTATAATGATACCAGGTTTGAGATATGTCAAATGAAATGTTATTTTCATTTTCTACCAATAGTGCCAGATTGGCCTCTCTTTTTGGACTGGATCAGACAGCCGCTGGCCATGGAAATGAATTCTTCCAGTACACAGCGCCAAAGCAGCCTAAGAAAGGCCAGGGAACAGCAACAACAGGTAAGTTAAGAGGTTAGGATTAGCCGCTACCAAGTTAGTTGAAAGGATAAATGGCCTTCCAACAGAGGTATGACCAGTTGTTCATCCTTGGTCAGTCTGCTTCTCTAAGTTCTGAGATACCAATTCTAGCAGCTAAATAGTATGTCTTTTGTTGAAAACTGATAACGAAAGGTCACAAGTAAGCTCTTCTGCCCCATATGGACACCACCCTCAAAAACTCTGTCGAGGGCCCTCTAGGTAGGTACTGTCCAGTGTTTTGGTGAGAAGGAAGAGCTGCTTATTACTTTTTTACCTTGATGGGTTAGATGCATGGTGACAGTGAATTTTTCCCAACTAGGCAATGACAGTGCTATATCCATGTGCCTTTCATCATGGTGGACACAGAAGAAAATGGAGTGAACATTTGTTGAATGAAAAGAGAGAAGGGGGACTAATATTTCTAAAATGTCTGCTATGTGTCCAGTCTTAGGTGCTTTACATAGATTTTCTTATTCAGTTCTCACAATTCTGTGATATAGGTGAGACAACCACCATTTTAGAGTCTCAGAGATGTTTAGGGACTTAGTCAGCATCATGCAGCAGTAAATGACAGAACCGAAATTTGAACACTGATCTGATCACTCCAAAGGTTTTTTTCCCTCCTATACTTTGCTGTCTTTTTTTTTTTTTTTTTTTAAACTTTGCTGTCTTTGTGTAAGAACCTGAAGAGCAGTGAGGGACTGATAGAAACAGCCCTCAGCTACCAGCACTGAACAGGTGGTGAGGGACATTAAATTAAATATTCGTTGAATGAAGAGGAAAGTGTTGCAAGCCTTTTACATGCTAGGCACAATGCTGGCACTGAGGATGTTGATAGGATATTTAGAGTTGAATAGTTGCAGGGGTTACCATATGGCCCATAAAGTCCAAGATATTTATTCTGGCCTTTAAAAGAAAATGCTTGCAGACCCCTGCTCTAAATCTTACCTGTTGCTTTTGGCAGCTTTGCTGTGGATTGCTAGTCCTGTTCTTTAAAGCATAACCTGACCAGATTTCTAGTCATTTACATTTCCTCTGGCACATCTCTTCATCAACTATGTGCTTCTGACTCAATTTTAGGTGGTTGAGTTAATGGATAGAGATAAAAATAAACCTAAGACCCCAACCAGGGAAGTAACTTGATTTTTTAAAATCAGGAAACAACAACTGTGAGTTCATTATACTTTCAAAGAAGAATTGTAGAGGCATTTGACCTTAAAAATTACTTATACAAGCTTATGTAGATATTTACAAATAAAAAGTGAAGTAGCAATATAGGAGATCATTCTGTTCAAGGGATAATTTTATAAGAAGTCTTTGTGGGGAAGATGACTGCAGCATAGTTCTTGAGTCTCTTCAGATTTCAATATAAAAACAGAGCTATAAGATATAAAAGACAAAAATATGGGCAATATTTATGACAAAATCAGTTGAAAAGGTATTCTCACGAACGCCCAAATACAAGCAGGTATGGACAAACCACGGACAACCACAAGGCTTCTGTGGTATCAACATTTGCATGGGAGCAGACAGGGATGCAGTGGGAGAATATTTGAGTCTGACAATGGGAGAACCCCAAACTAGTCAAAAGGTGTTCATGGAAAATATGATAGGCCAAGATGGAACCGAGAAGTGTTTTGCCCCCTCTAGTTGTGGGTAAGTAGAAGGGGTTGATGATGGGGCTAAAAAACTGCAGCACTCTTGCTTCTCTGCACTTCTGAACCTCACTCACTATGGGAGCCTCCATGACAGGTCCCCACAATGAGAAGAACTTGCTGGGAGTGGAATTAATATTGAGGAGCATAGAGACATTAGAAATGAAGGAGAGAAGATCCAGATAAGAATAAGGATAGAAGTAGAGTCAGAAAGTCTCAGGAAGAATCCACCCTATTTTTGAACTTTATACAAAAAGAACAGAAGAGGGAGCTCTGTAAAGGTAGGAAAGCCACTTTGAACCTCCTAAGAGTTCAGAAAAGCAAATTTCAAGTAAAAATGAGCAATAGAAGAGTCTCAGAATCAAACTCCTTGCAAAGTTATCATAAGAACAAAGAGCAAGGAACAGAATATCTCTACAGACAGTGAAAGCTGTGTTCTATGAGAATGTTTCTTACTGAGCTGATCAAAACTACAGCCACTTATTTAACATTAAGAAAATAACATTAGACATGAGATGAGAACATAAATGCTAATTAGAATATCTCAGAAGTAAGTAACAGGACTCAGGCAAGAATTAGAGATGTAAAAAAAAAAAAAATCATTTCAGAAATGAAGACTAAACTAGAACAAGAGAATGAGTAAACACAATAAATTGTGCCTCAAGAGAAATAGAAGGTTAGCAGGAGGAAATTTTTTAAAAATTTAAATATGTTTATTGATTTTAGAGAGAAAGGGAGGGAGAGAGAAACACCACTGTGAGAGAAAAACATCTATTGGTTGCCTCCCATAGGCACTCTGACCAGGGATCAGACCTGCATCTTAGATATGTCCCCTGACCAGGAATCGGACCCCCAGCCTCTTGGTGTACGAGACTATGATGTAACCATTCGGGCCATGTCACCCAGGGCAACAGGAGGAAATTTTTGAAAATTTTATTTATTTCTAGAGTGAGGGGAAGGGAGGGAGAAAGAGAGGGAGCGAAACATTGTGTGGTTGCCTCTCATGCACTCCCTACTGGGAAGTAGGCAGGAAATTAAGGCAGGTTTCTTTTGAAACATTCTCTTAATTTTTTGACTTAAAAAATTTGCTGTCCTGGCTTCCTGGGCATTGAAGATAGCAAAGAAGATCCAACATATGGGGGGAAATACACACACACACACACACACACACACACACACACACGTAAAATATATAACTTTTAGGACTTTTTTGTTTTGGGCATTTTGAAGAATAAAAGGAAATGTCTATGCTAAGGGAGAAAAGGAGGTTGTCAAATTATACATTAATTTTGTTTCAAAAAGCTGCAGAGTTTAGGTATGTAGAAAAAGGACTAGAATAAATACGTTAAATGATTAACATTTATGTGGGTGGCAAGATTACAGGTCATTTTTATTTTCTTTTTTTAAATGTGATGGTTTTCTTTATTTTGCTCTGATGCTAAACCAAAGATTCCATTGCAGCACAGAGATCAATATATTAAAAGGTCATGAAAAAATAGTGTGGGGCGTGCAGGACGTGATGTACAAACTGGATTGGGTTATTTCCTTTATAACAAGACACTACATTTTTGCTGAGGATCATATTTAAAATCTGTGGAACTGAACTGAAAAGTGGCACAAATGTGACAACTTCAGGCATGCTTTCCAGCACCTCCCTTAGGAAGGTCTTGCGCTCTCTAGGCTTCAGTGTGCAGGAGGATTACAATTCTTTGGAAGAATAAAAAGTCCACACTTTTGAAATATCAGAGAAGAATGTTAAGGCCAAAACATAGTGGGTTCATTTCTCTTCATCTCCAGGGAGAAATCTGATGCTTTATTCAAAACCTCATTAAGCTTCTAGTTCCAATCCCAACCCAACCTTGTGACCTCCTGCATTGAAGTTCTTTCCATCAATGAAAGCTGATAGGGTCAGTTTGACTCCTGGTCAAAGAATCTGAGTATAACCCAGTCCTATCAGGCTAGCATTATTTACTTTAGCAGAGAGAGAGAGTTCTACAATCCAACTTGTATTTAACAGTGATGCCAAAGCGAGTGTTGTTACTGCCAGCTGTCCATGCAAGGTTTATTGATGTTTCAGTGTTCTCATTAACCTTCTGGTAGATAGTCCCTCCAAATTCAGTGCCATCATTCACATGAGTGTGCAGCTGGAAGTCCGCAGCCTTGTAACCCAGGGCGAAATTATTCTGTGACAGTTTGGATTTTGCTGTGTCAAAACTCATCTTATAGCTAGCAAGCCAACCTTCAAAGCTAAAAGAGCCCAGCCATAAATGGATGGGCCAGAAAAATCTTTATCAACATTACTGCCAAGACTGAAACAATCCTGTTTTTAGGAGGCCTTCAATTTCCCACTCTTCTTCCTGTGTTCGGTATAAATATGGTATGAAGAGTAAGTTTCAACCCTTCAGCCAACTTATTCTCCCAAGAGATTTCTGTTTCAACAGAATTGTCTGTGTTCCATTTTTGGGTGAAGGTAAGTCCATAGCTACAGACAGTGTATTTGGCCCCTAGGTTGCCTGAAGCTTTCCCTGTATCAGTATAAGCATGACCAGAAGTAGAAAATTCCATTCCACTACATGACTTGGTTTTCAGGTCTATTTTGACCATGCCATACCCATATCCTTTGTTGAAGACATCCTTGGCAGCCTTTCCTAGGTCACAGTAAGTTAGTGTGTTACACACATAGGTCAATCCACGCTGCTTTTCCATATGAGTGGCTGGTCTCGGCTCATGACTCATAACCTCCTAAATCCTCTGAGACAAGCAACAGCTATATTTTCTTTGTATTTTTATATTTGCTAAGTTTTCTACAATGCATGTGTACTCTACAATCAGAAAAAAAAAATGGGTCAATACAAAATTTAAAAAGACAATATTCAACTGCATAAAATTTTAAAAATCTTACTGGCTTTATGCAACAGTTCCTGAATCAGGCAGCATCCAATCTAACAGATTGAAAGGAGCTCCAAGGAACTGTAGAAAATGAAAAAGACTTGGAAGCAGAAGGGAGCAGGAACAAAGAAGTTGTATTAGGCAAAAAAGTCGTTTGGTTATTGCAAGATTACTTTCCTTTAGGGGATGACAGAGGGTCTGTCAGGCAAATTACCTCACTAGTGCTGATCAGGCTGTTCCTGATTGACTGGTTTAAGCTTCCATTTCGGGGAGGGCCAAACTGGAATTAAATCTGTTTGGTGATGTGGAGCTTAGCATAAGTGGCTTTATTTGGGGCCCATTGCCTTGTTTTCATCATTGCAAAATAAAAAAACAAGGATGCTTTTGAAAATAAATTCTTGTTGGTTGTGTCTCACTACTCATGTGGTGAGTATAAATATGTGACTTACTCTAAATAGACTCTTATTTCAAAACACTAGAATTAATCTTATACCACTGCGTAAGGTAAGTAACGGCTGTGATCTGAATATCTTACCTTTTCTACTCCAGAAGTAAAGGAAGGAGAAATAATTTTTATTTATCATAGCTGTCAAAATATTGGAAGGGGAAAAGAAAGTATATAGAATATGACCTCATTTTCTAGATACTGCGTCTTGTCCGGTACAGACACTTGTTTGGAGTGAAGTCAGAGTCCTGAGTTCTAGTCTTAGGCTCGCTACTATCACTGTGTAAGGCGCTTGAGTGTTTAGAGCCTCAGTTTTCTCATCCCCTGATGAGGTCATACTACTGTTTTATGCATCAAATGAGGATAATGGTCATGAAAGCTTTTTAACACTATGTGGTATAAAGAAGAATTTTGAAGCAGCTTTAGTGGTTAAAAAAAATCAGTTTCAACCAAGAAATGAAATGTCAACTTTGTTTCCTTCTTCATCTTCAGGAAATCAGGCAACACCAAAAACAGCACCCACCTCAACAGGCACTTCCACAGTATTGGTTGCAACAGCAGTCCATGCATATAGATAGTAAGTAGCTGAGAAGGAATGCTTTCTGAACTGAGGGGTGGGTTAAGCGCCTTTCTTTTCTCAGTAAGCCTTTGTTCGTTGCAAAACAGCTGCACAGCCTTTCCACAGAAAAAGTACCAATAATGCTTTACATCTCTCTCTTCCTCTCTCTCTCTCTCTCTCTCTCTCTCTCTCTCTCTCTCTCTCGTGCTTGTACCCTCAGCAACTGCTTTTCCAAGTGCTCAAAGATAGCTACTCCACTGAGATATGAATAGTAGATATTTAAAGAGTAAAGAAGTTGTGTAAGGGCTTTGAATTATAAACTACTCATCTCCATTCCTTTCTAGAGGCTGAATTTACTAGATTTCCTACATTTTGTATTGCAGAAAATAAAGCTGATTCTGCTAAGTTTAAGGAAGTACTAAAACCTATTGTTTTTTTTTTTCTTCTGTAGCACAAATGATCAATATGTAAAGCAGGGCAAATTTGGTGCTGCAGTCCTGGGAAATCACACAGCCAAAGAGGTGAGATTGCCCTCCATCTCATGTATATTCCAAGTACCCTAAATGGTACTGATGAGCTGCTTTTCCTCTGGGCTTGCCCAGTGTCTCATGTATCAGAGGATTAGAATGATTGTTTGTACTAAGTGTGAATTTTTAATATTATGTACATTTATAGTCTTTATTTACTGTTATGCATTAAAATAAATGTGATATGGACCTAGCTTAAGAATTTGGAGTTTCAGAGTAAACCATTCACCAAGGACATCCCTTTGTAAGGCAATGAACAACACTTAGTGTACTACTTAGAGCAATATGTCTTTGTATCTGCATTAATAACCAGAGTTTATCCTTTGAAAATTTGATTAGGAGATGGATAACTGGTCACACAGTTAAATATTGGTTTGGGTCAAAAAGAAGATGTGGTTAGAAGCCCCAAGACTGATTTACTTGTAAAGTTGTATCTACCTTCAAATTCTGTTCCAGAAGGTTTTGAACACTGTTGAAGTGAGCATAAGAAATTATAGAATTTCAGAGGCCCTGAGAGCATGGATTCCATACCCCTCAGAGACTCTGAGACACAGAAAGAGAAAATGACCTGTTGAGGGTAGCTAATATAATAGACAACACTCATTTATATTAAAAACAAACAAAAAAAATTATGGAAATTTAGAAGCATAAAAATAGTGGGGCTAGAATAATGAACCCCTAGATACCCATTCCTAGCTTGTTTTTAATCTTGTTTCACCTTAAGCCAAGCCAGTCTTCCTTCTTACCCCACTCAGATTATTTGGAGTAAATCTCCAGCATACAATTTTAGCTGTAAATATTTTAGTACGTATCTCTTTAAAAAAACGATTTTTTTAAAAAGATTTTATTTATCTACTTTTAGAGAGAGAGGGGGAGGGAGAAAGAGAGGGAGAGACATCAATGTATGAGAGATAACAGTAATCAGTTGCCTCTCGCTCACTCCCACCTGTTTGCCCTGGCTGGAAACCAAACTGAGGGCCTTTGGGTTCTCAGGCCGGCACTTAATCCACTGAGCCACACCAGCCAGGGCTGAAAGAAAAGGAATTTTAAAAACATAACCATTAGTCCATTGTCACACCTAAAAAAATCACCCACAATAATTTTTTTAGGTCATTCACTACCAGCTAGTATTCAGATTTCCCTGGTTTTTTTTTAAGTAGTTTTAAATAGGATCTAATAAGGTCCATATATTGCAGTTGGTTGCTGTGTCCCTTAAGTCTGTTTCATTTTCCCATCTGGAGGTAAATAAAGTCTGGTGGTTTTTCATGTTAGCTGCCATCGATGATTATTACTTAGAACTATTAATTTATTAGGGGTTGCCATTTGGATCATAAAAATCTGGTATTAGGACTTTACCACCCTTCACTACCAGACAGGGTATAGTGGGTTTGGCAGAAAACATTTCTACTCTAATGACTATTAAAAAGGAGATAAATTGCAAAAAATACATTTTAAAATTCATTAGTGAGCTGTGGAAATGATGAGGACTAGATGAACTAAAATTTCAGAGAGGAAAGAGCCAGTGAGTTCAGTGTCCCCTTTCCCTGTGACTTCGGCTGATACCTAGGTGTAGACTAAACATCAGGTATGGCCCAAGCACTGAGACAGCTGGGCGCAAGAGGCATTGGCAAAAACTAGAGTTGCTCCAAAGGCAAGATTGTTTTTTTCCCCTTAGGACATTGCTGAGTTCTGGAATGGAGTTGAAGTCCAGGGGCTGTGCCAGAAAGGCAGAGGGAAACTTCTGCAGTCTCATGGTGCATAGGAGATAAAGTCCCACTGTAAGATGAGAATCTGTGTGAGCATCCATGGCCTTCCTCTCAATACATTTGCTGAATTTTGAATTACTTAGGAAGGAAGCTAAAGAACTCAGCTCAGAATTTCTGATGGGTAAAATGTTCAGCACTGGGAAGTCAGAGACATTCCAGGCTCTCAATCAAAAGCCTAGGAAGATAATGCTTGAGAATAGGGACACCCCAGAAGTGGAGTGAATCTTAATAAATCTATGCTCCTTCCCTGACCAGTTCAATATATAATTGGATTGCATTGAGGTGATCAATCCCTCATTCTACCTGCCTATCAAAAGGCACAGAAAGACCTTGGTGCAAGATTGTATGTATATGAGCTCTCATAGTCTCATCCTCCCCTCTGGGGTTGAATTAATCATTTGTTTAACTGTGGTTTGTATATATGTATATAGTAAATATATATGAAACATAAAATTTGCTATTTTAACCATATTTTAGTGTATAATTCAGTGGCACTAATTACATTCACAGCATTGAGCAATCATCACCACTGTCCACTTCTACTTTTTTGTCACCCCAAACAGAAAATATGTAATCGTTATTCAGTAACTCCCCAGCCCTCCTTCCCTTATCCCCTGGCAACCTTAATCTACTTCCTATGTGTATGAATTTGACTATTCTAGATGTTTCACATAAGTGGAATCATAAAATATTTGTACTTTTATGACTGGCTTATTTCAGTTAGCATAATGTTTTCAAGATTCATCCATGTTGTAGTATGTAGCAGAACTTCATTCTTTGTTATGGCTGAGTAATATTCCATTGTATGTATATAACACATTTTGTTTATCCATTCATCAGTTGACAGACATTTGGTTATTTCCACCTTTTGGCAATTATAAATAATGGTACAGTGAATATTCATATACAAATATATTTTTGAGTCCCTGTTTTCTTTCTTTTTTTTTCATATATACTAGGAGTGAAATTGCTGTTATAAGGTAATTCTTTATTTAGCTTTTTGAGGAACTGCTAAACTGTTTCCACAGCAGCTGTGCCATTTTACATTTCTATAAGCAATATATGGGTTCCAACACTTCATTATTTTTCAGTTATTTTTTAATAGCCATTTTAGTTGATGTGAAGTGGTACTTTATTGTGGTTTTAATTTGCATTTCCCTAATGTCTGATGATGTTGAGCATCTTTTCATGTCCCTATTAGCCATTTGTTGTATCTCTTAGTCACCTCTTGTACAAGTGAAAACACCAACAAAATAAAGACATTGCTAAGTACAGTTAAAGAGTAAAGCCAAAATGAAAAGAGATTAAAATGGGTAGTGAGAAGATATAATTTAAAATCCAAACTTTAAGGGATTAACTGAGTTTTGAGTTTTATGCCTGCTTGAAACACAGCCCCTTACTACTGACATCTTAGTACTGATTTTTGTATTGCCTTTTAACTTCTCTTTTTTTTTCTGCCCACCTTTGAGAACAGTATAGGATTCTTCTTTATATCAGTCAACAACAGCCTGTTACTGTTGCAAGGATTCATGTGAACTTTGAGCTAATGGTAAGACTCCCCATATTACTGTCATTAATGCCCTTGGGATAGGATTATAGGAGAGATTGGTCTGTGCATACCTGGTGGGAATTAGGTCGATGGCTTCAGCACTGGATGTCAGACTGCATATCTTAACAGAGCCTCTTGGAAAGGCCTCTTGGCAGCCTTCTGGGAATGTGGGCTAAGGGATGATTGATGGAAGGTGGGAGGGAAGAAGAGATTTCCCTGATATCTTTCTTTGGGTCCACCTTGGCCACAGCCTTTCAAATGAGTTCAGGCATTCAGATTTATCTGCTCTGCTGCCCATAGTTAGGTTATGCCAACATTTTTCCTTTCCCTAGGTTCGGCCCAATAACTATAGCACCTTCTATGATGATCAGAGACAAAACTGGTCCATCATGTTTGAGTCAGAAAAATCTGCTGTGGAGTTCAATAAACAGGTAAGACCATCTTATCCTTCCTGTGAAAAACCAGACACTAGTCTGGATTTCTTTTGATTTGAGGAAAATATGTGGTACACCCTAACCTGCTATACTTTGTTAGTGGCCAAGCATTAGAAAAACCCACTAAATTTGTCACTTGAACTTATTGTATTTCAGGGAAATAATAGGAACACTTAATTCAAATTGCTGAAAATGAGACTTTAAGAGAAAAAAGACTAAATGTAAACTTAGTTCTTTAAAACATTTATGCTTCATAACGTATCTTAAGGAATGAGTAAAACTATTTTTTAAAAAGTGTTTTAAAGGAATTTTTTTAAAGGTTACTATGTGATCATTGTAGAAAACTAGGAAAAGCATTTAAAAAAATTTGATCATAATCCTACCACCCTAAATAACCACTACTAGCATGTTATTTTTTTTGACCCTATATAATATATATGTAGATCCATTCCTTTAAGAGGTCTGTATCTTATTTTATTTAATAATGTATAATATATCTTTCCCACTTCATAAAAAATTATTTGGAAGCATTTTGAAAGCTTAATAATATGAACATTCCTTTATTTAGTCATTCCCTTGCTTTTAGGCATTTAGGTTGTATTCAGTCTCTGAAATAAATGATACTGTAATGAATATTTAAGTCTTTTTCCTCCTGCTTATTTTCTTAAGCTAGATTTTTAGAAGTAAAACATGGTGTCAAAGGGTTCAGATATTTTTAGGTTCTGTATACACTTTGGCACCCTGCTTTACAGAGAGAGAGTACTACCTTATATTTCTGTCAGTTCTCTCACTGTACCTGTGTCAACGTGTGGAATTATCTTGGGTTTTCTCCAGTCTTATTTGTTTGGTAAAAAATGACGTCTCATTGTTTTCATTGGCATTTATTTGAGTAAAATAATGAAACTTTTTAAAAGAAAATGAGTAGCAGCTTTCTAATTTAAGGAATTAATTAATTAGTAATTAGTATACTGTGTTATAACATTAACTAAAATGCTGTCACAAAAAAAAACATTGATTATAGAATAATTATTCATAATAATGTTCCTGACTTCTTTGTCTAAGATTTGTGCTAAGATAATATGGCCCAAACTGTAGGTAGTGCAGATAGAAATTATGGGAATGCAACATGGTTTTGTAAAGGGCCTTTGTTTTCTAGTTTGTTATTGTTACCAGACTAAAGGTGCTCATTTGTCTGTGCACATCAAAGCCCAATGATGCACAAATAGGAGTTTGCAGCAAAGAAAGTAAGGGTTTATTAGTTGGGGAAGTGGCATCATACCCAGAGTCACAGGTGAGCCAGTGCTCAAAGACCTGGCTTCCCGATGACCTCTATGAGATGGGTTACATAGGGGACTAAGGGATTTAGGGTTGTGGTCTCTACTGATTGATTGGTGCTAGGGTAGGAGGTGGTCGATCAGTGCATCTGGTCCTCACGTCAGCCATGGTGCTGCTTCGTCTGGCTTCACTATTTTCCTGTGTCTGGAGCTGAAACAAAACTGAGGACTAGATACTACCTTTAATTCAATTGAAACTCTGTTTGTAGTCAATGGACCTTAGGCTTTGTTCCTAAGATTGTTTAATGCTGACCAGAACCTCATTGTCTTGAGGGCTCAATGATTAAGGGAGTGGATGTACAAGGGACAAGGAGGCGGGTAAGTCAGGGTGCTGGATGAGGCCAGTGTGAATCAAAAGGAAAGAAAGGAGAAAAGTTCATATTAAAGAAATGAAGTTTCTGTATGGTTACATTGCCTTTAAAAATGCTTTCTGTATTTTTTTAAGAAACTCTTTCTTGCCTAGGTTCCCAAACACTGAAGCAGTAAATCAGTGTGATAGTGATACCTAACATTTGTGTGTACTTACCATTATTTTCCAGGTGCTGTGCCTGGTACTCTACTTGATTTAGTTCAGTCTTTCTAACTATACCAGGAGATGCAAAGTTTTATCTCCAGTTTACATAAAAGTCTCTGAAATAAAGGTCACAGAGGTTAAGTTATTTGGCCAAGTTCACACGTTAATAAGTGGCAGTAAACCCAGATGTGTACTCAGACAGTTTGACTCCAAAGCCATACTCTTAGACACTTCAATTCCTGGCAAGATTAATGACTTTGGAATGGTTTATTTCTAAACGTGTAATCTGTTTTGTTAGTGGACACCACTTTTTGGAAAAGAGCATTAGCAAACATGGAGTACTTGCTGAGCTTACACTAACTGTGTGCTGCTTCAATTTTGTCTCACAGGTGTGCATTGCCAAGTGCAACAGCACCTCTTCCCTGGATGCCGTGCTCTCACAGGACCTCGTTGTAACAGAGGGCCCTGCTGTGGAAGCTGGAGATTCTTTGGAAGTGGCCTATACTAGCTGGTTCTTTGAGAATCATGCACTGGGCCAGGTAAGAATATGCACCCTGCAGGTTCCTTTGTAACTTAAACAGCATGAGGGTTATTCAGATATAAGGTAATATTACTATAAATTGCTGCTGCTGGCAAATAGAAATCTTTTAGGAGCCCTGCTTTAATCCCTACTGTCGCTTTTGGGGCATAGTCATGAGATGCTAATATATAAAATCTGCTCAGTGCTACTATGACTCTTATCTAGAGAAAATGGAAACCAATTTCCCAAATACTATTTTTGGTAATTGTTCACTTGTGTGTCTTGTCCTCCTCTACTAGTTTTAAATTTGAATATATTCTTATGGGATTAGGTCTTAAAACTTCTTTGTAGACCTTCCAGTTGTTTCAGTTTTTCTTATACTAGATACTATAAATAGGTTGAGCTTGTTGTCTTCCAGTATTATTGAGCCCTCAAAAGCAGTGTGGTATGATAGAAAGAACTTAAGACTGTTGATCAAAAAAAGTAGATTCATTCCTACGTTTTTCCTAATTTTAACCTTGGCAAGTCATTTAAACTCTTTAAATTTTTTCCCCACATTGGTGGATGGAGGTTAGTAGGTACTGGCAGGATTGGTGTCAGCAAAAATGAGATCATTTATTTGTAAGTTCTTTACAGATGAAAAATGTTTTTAATAGATGAAGTTACTTTTTTTCTAAAACTGGAAAATAAATGTCTCAGAGATATTCTGTGTGATAACACCCTTTAGCCGTGATGTGGTCCAGTCTTTTCGGCTCTCTTAAAAATTATTTTCCCAGTATGTTTCACATTCCCTATTCCAGAAATACTATGCTGATATGTAGTAAGTTACATTTTATAATGATGATTATTCTTGAAATTGACCTCATTTATCATTTACTTTGATCAAATTGCAGGTTTTTGATTCCACTGCTAACAAAGATAAGCTGCTTCGCCTGAAATTAGGATCAGGAAAAGTCATCAAGGTAAAGGCTGAACTGTGTTCTTACGTGGTTTTATCAGTTGCAGTAGGCTTAATTTAGATGAAGTTTTGTGAAATTTCTAACCTGGGTATCTTCTGAGAATCTAGAAAGGCTTGATTAAAAGTAAGAAGGGGAAAATGTGTTACATTATCTGCATTTGGAAGATTTTTACCTATGAGACAGTATTCAGTAGTCCTCCTTTAACCTTGGTTTTGCTCTCCATGATTTCAGTGGTTAACTGCAGTCTGAAAATATTAGATAGAAAATTCCATAATAAACAATTCATGTGTTTTAAGTTGCTTGCCATTCTGAGAAGTGTGAGGAAATCTTGCTCTGTCCTGCCCTGGAGGTGCGTCATCCCTGCTCCAGCATATCATACATACTGTAAATACTGCCTGCCCATAGTCACTTAGTAGCCACCTCGGCTATCTGTCACAGTATTCCAGTGCTTGTTTTCAAGTTACCTTTATTTTACTTAATAATGTCCCCAAATCCATTTACATAACTTTTACTTTTTATTTTTTTATATTTCATACTTTTTTAAAGTATATTTTATTATGCTATTACAGTTGTCCCAATTTTTCCCTCTTCGCTCCCCTCCATCCAATATCCCTCTTCCCTCCAGCATTCCCCCAACCTTAGTTCATGTCCATGGGTCATGGATATAAGTTCTTTGGCTTCTCCATTTCCTGTAGTTTTCTTAGCATCCCCTTGTCTATTTTGTACCTACCAGTTTTGCCTCTTAATCTCTGTACCTTTCTCCCATTCTCCTCCCTTCCCCCTCCTCACTGATAATCCTCCAAATGATCTCCATGTCTATGATTCTGTTCCAGTTCTAGTTGTTTGCTTAGTTTGCTTTTGTTTTTTAGATTCAGTTGTTGATAGTTGTGAGTTTGTTTTCATTTTAATATTCATAGCTCTGATCTTCTTTTTCTTAAATAAGTCCCTTTAACATTTCATATAAGGGCTTGGTGATGATGAACTCCTTCAGCTTTACCTTGTCTGGGAAGCACTTTACTTCACTTCTTATTCTTCACTTCACTTGCACTTCAGTTCTTAATGGACATAGCTTTGTTGGATAGAATAATCTTGGTTGTAGGTCTTTGCATTTCATCACTTTGAATACTTCTTGCCAATCCCTTCTACCCTGCAAAGTTTCTTTTGAGAAATCAGCTGATAGTTTTATGGGAACTCCTTCGTAGCTCACTCTCTGCTTTTCTCTTGCTGCTTTTGAAATTATCTCTATCTTTAACCTTTGGCATTTTAATTATGTTGTATCTTGGTGTGGTCCTCTCTGGGTCCAACTTGTTTGGGATTCTCTGTGCTTGCTGTACTTGTGTGTCTATTTCCTTAGCGAAATTAGGGAAGCTTTCTTTCATAATTTTTTCAAATAAGTTTTCAATTTTTCTTGCTCTCCCTCTCCTGGCACCCCTGTGATTCGGATGTTGGCACTTTTGGAGATGTCCCAGAGTCGTCTTATTCTCTCCTCGTTTTTTAGATTCTTGTTTCTTCATTCTGTTCTGGTTGACTGTTTATTTTTCCTTATGTTCCAAATCATTGATTTGAACTTCAGCTTCCTTCTCTTCACTATTGGTTAATTCCCTTATGCTTTTGCTGTACTCAGTGAATTCTCTGAGCATTCTCATCACCAGTGTTTTGAACTCTGTATCTGACAGGTTGGCTATCTCCATTTCACTTAGTTCTTTTTCTGTGGTTTCGTTCTGTTCTTTCATTTGAGCCATATTTCTTTGACTCCTGAATTTGGCAGCCTCTCTGTGTTTGTTTCTGTGTATTAGGTGGAACTGCTTTGGCTCCCTGTCTTAGCACACCTGTTAAGTTGTATGAGGCAGAGCCTTAGGTATTTGCCAGGGCTGGGCATCCGGCTTTACTGCTTTGTGGCTGTGTATGTGGGAGAGGGGTCAGAGAGGGCACAATGCTGCTGAGACTTGCTCGGCCCTCATCCCATTTCCAGCCACTTCACCCCCTTCTTGTATGTGACTGGCACCCCTCCAGCTGCTGCGCCTCCAGCTGCTGCCCCAGTGGTGGTGCCCAGAGTGGGTGGGTTTTCATTCGTTCTAGGACCACTCAGGCCCTTTACATGGAGTCTCCTGAAAGACCAGCAATTTCTTCTGTTGCCCCCACCCCCACTGGTTTTTATAGCCGGAATTCATGAGGCTTTCTTTTTGCGGCGCTAGAACTCTGGGCTGCGCAGTTTGGCCTCTGGCGGGGATCGCTGGCTCCCAAGGTATCTCTCCCGATTTTATCCACCACACGTGAACGTGGGGCTGCCCATGCTGCCACCACTCTGCATCCTCTCCACCCCAGGTCCCTATTTGCACCCCTCTTACCCATGTGGATGAATATGGCTTCTTTAAATCCTTGGTTGTTGAACTTCCATATAGTTTGATTTTCTGACAGATCCGAGTGTTTTTTGTTCTGATGTTAGTTGTGATCTTTGTTATAGTTATGCAAAGAGGCGAAACGTGTACCTACACCTCCATCTTGACTGGAAGTACATAACTTTTTTTATAATACAGTGCTGTAATCACTCCATTTTATTATTGTTTGTTGTTAATCCCTTATTATGCCTAATTTATAAATTAAGCTTTATCATAGGTAATGTACCTACAGGAAAAAAATAATATGTATAAGATTTGGTACTGTTGCTGTCAGTATTTAGAAAAGGGGAGCAGAAGAGACTAGACATTGAGCTTAATGAACTGGAGAACAAAAGCCTGCTTGCTAGCCAGAAAGCTACAGCTTCACACCCCAGGGGATCACAACACTCTGTTCTCCTCCCTTCCCCACTTCAATACCAGACTGCCAGGTGGGAGTGGGGAAGGCAGGCACCTGAGCAATAGATGTCAAAATGATGTAAAGGAAGGTACTTGACCAAAGAGGCCTGTCACTCTAGCCTGGGGAAAGAAGGGAATGGTTGGGAGGTGGGCCCGCCCATGACAAGCCCACAAAAGTTTGTGAAGTTGATTGGTTGTTTTGTAAAAGCACCTAGCTCTTCCCAGGTCCAAGCTAACATAATCCTAGGTGAACAAAGAAGTGTGTATACATGCTTGTGCTCTCTCTCCCAGCCTCCACCCCCCCCCGCCTTTATTAATCCTCATCCAAGGATACGTTCAATGATTTTAGAGGGAAGGAGAGAACAAGAGAGAGAGAGAGAATGAGAATGAGGATCATTGATTGGTTGCCTCTCATATACAACCCAGTCAGGGATTGAACCACAGCCTAGGTATGTGCCCTGACTGTGAATAGAACCTGCATCCTTTTGGTGTACAGGATGATACTCCAACCATCTGAGCCACCCAACCAGGGTGAAGCTCTCTCGCTCACCCAGGTGACCTTCACTCGCCTATAGCACACGTGGGTCTAGCAGCTACCAGGCCTGTAGCAGATGGTGTGGGCTCCAAAAGGACTAAGCTCTCTCTTGCTCATGACCTGCACTTGCATGGTGCATTCATCTGACTGTGTGGTTCTAGCAGCCGCGTGGCCATGTGGGCTCCACACGCAGGCTCCAGGAGGGAGCCTGACAGATGGCAGTGGCAAGAAGCTAAGAGGCTCCCTGGATGAGGACTGAGACCTCTTAGCAGCCACCTATGGGCTCAGAAGGACCTAGCTTTAATATGAAGCAGAAACTCCAGACACTGGCTTTTGTCTTGGCCTTGCTAAGGACACAGTTGAACTTTTTCCATGGTGGGACAGAAGGAAATGGGACATTGGAAACCCAGGGGGCAGGTTCCATCTTCACGTGAATAAACCATCTGGCCATACCACAACCTCCCATGCATGGGTCCTTTTAATACTTTTCTCGTGATCCTGTGGAAGAACCTAAATTCCCACCAACAACAGTACTCTCCACGGTTTTAGGCATCTTCTGGGGGTCTTGGATCATATCCCCCATAGATAAGGGAGGAGACAACTGTATTGAAGATGGGTACATTTCTTTTCTCTATTTCCTACTCTTTCTTTTTTATTCTGTGACTGTGAGGAAATTATTATCCTTCCTACAACCTAACAGGGAAAGAGGTGAAACTCTTGTAGAGGTGTATGATGTGGGTTGGTTTTTATATGTCTGGGATACTCTGAATCAACACTTCCCAATTATTACGGGAAGCAACTGTGACATAGCAGCAGGAGCAGTGAGGTTGGAGTCCAAGGACCTGGGTTCACGTTGTGAATTTTTCTTTACCAGCTGTGCAAGTGTGTTATAATATAAAGAGTATTTTACACATGTGGGCTATTGTTTCGTCAGGACATACTGATGCATTATAAAGTAATAAAGTATTCATTCATACATGGGGCAAAAAGTTTTTCTCCATAGCATTGTTTATGGTTCCTTTATGAAGAATCTTTTGGAGACTTTTCCTGTAGATCATAGCAGTTAAGGTATGACTCTTGAAGCTAGACAGATCAGGTGTTGATTCTTGGCTTAACAATGTACTAACTCTGACCTTTAACTATTTAATCTCCCTAAGCCTCAGTTTTCTCATCTGTAAAACGCGGATAATGCTGCCAACCTATGAGGTTATTTTGGGGTTTAAACAACATAATGCAAGTAAGGCACTTGCCAGAGTACTTGGAAAAATGTGTTCAATAAATGATAGCTTTTCTTCTTTTTTAATGCCATTCTTCTGTTCCTCCTAATTTGTCTCATCATCTGAAATAAGTATATTTCATCCATCTCCAGATACACTGGCTGTTACGAGTAAATTATAAGCAGTGTTCTAGATATTCTTTTAACCCATGGGGAGATGGGGGACTAGTTGAACTTGATCTTTTTCCAGAGGTCCAAACCTGAAAGTATGGATGAGTGAAACCTGATGATCCTACACTTCATTTTTTCTTTTGAGGAGGTTTGTGTCTGATGAGCTTTTCCCCTTCTCTGATTTCTAAAGGGCTGGGAGGATGGAATGCTGGGCATGAGAAAAGGAGGGAAGCGGTTGCTTATCATCCCTCCAGCCTGTGCTGCTGGCTCTGAAGGAGTGATAGGATGGACTCAATCAACTGACTCAATCCTGGTGTTTGAGGTGGAGATTAGGCGGGTGAGTAAATTGTGCTGTTGATGCGTCCCTTTGTGAGTTAAGTAAAATGAGTAAATATGTTTGAAAACTAGGTTCTGAAGACTTTTTTTTAATACCAAGGTTTATATCCTTGGCTCTCTATGCAGAGTCTAGGAGAGGTCGTGACTGAGCAAATCACTTCTCTACACTAACCTTTTTATTTTGTTCTTAAAATAGTGCTTCCTAACCAATGTGTATACTTTTTGATTTAGTAATTCCATGGCTACAAATTTATCCTATCAATTTATTCTCATAAGTATGTAAAGTTATCTATTTATTGATAGAAATACAAAAATAGATATATACGTTCCTCCCTCTGCTACATTGTTTATAATAGTAAAAACTGAAAACAACAAAGTAACCTTTATTAAGAGACTGGCTAAGTTACAGGTTTTTTCATGGAGTAAACTTTTATGTAACTCTTAAAGAATATCCAAAATCTATTATTAAGGGAAAGAAGGAAGTTGCAAAGCAGTATGGATAGTATGGCCTGTGTGCGTGTGTACACGCACATAAATATATACATATATTTACAAAGGCATACATATGTACATCTATGTTTATATACAAGTGTGGGTAAAATGTTTACAATAGTAAGAACACAAAACAGTTAATAAAGCTATTGTAATAATCATAACCTGTATGTCTTTTTCTATACGAACATCTGTAAGCCTATTTTTGTCCACCCTATATGTTTATATGTACATCTGTGTGGGTGTGTGTATGCACACATATATGTGTGTGGTCATATATGCTCATATTCATAGAGAATTTTTGGAAGTTTTAAAAGGAATGCTTTAAAGTGATTTTTCTCTGGAGAATGGAAATAGGGTTCAAATACTTTTTTACATTCTACCCTTTTGTACTATTTAAAATTTTTGCCATGAATATGTTTAATTTTTATAATGAAATTTATAACAAATTGTGGTTAATTAAATTGAAGCTACCTTCAAGGGAAAAAAAAAGACTCTTGTTTGCGTTATACTGTGATCGTTAGGTCCAAATGTGATAATGTTGGTGATCATAAACTATAAAATACAGCAAATAAATTATGGTCATCTTTATTGTGGCTATTATTCCTGCTACAACAGAGAAAGGATATGCTTTTCTTCTTAAGGACTCTTTCCTAACTGGACACTGTTATCTCTGCGGGTTCATTTCAGCCTCTTTGGCTGACATGCTTCCAGCTTTCTTCTTCGTGTCTGTTAAAATCTCTCAATATTTCTTTGAGTCAAGGGACATCATGGCTGGTAATAGATAACAGACTAATTTGTATCCTTTAAGAATGGCATTTGGAAACATAAGAAAAAAATTTTTTTTTTACCAGTAATCGAATACTTACCAATTGAAATGCTTATTAAATTGACAAGACTGACAGAGAACGATTATGCCCAGGGTGACGAGAGTGTTGAGAAGGACTTACACACTACCTGTAGAGTGTAAAGTAGTTCACCCTTGCTGGTGTGGAATTTAATGGTATATATCAGAAGTCTTAAAAATGACTATATCTTTTATCCAACAGTTTAACTTCTGAAGAGTTATGCTTTGGAAATATTTAAGGTTGCATGCAAAGATATAGATATAAAGCTATTCATAGAAGTATCATTTGTGATAGAATTAGAAATAACCTAAATATGTAACAAGTAGGAATTGGTGAAATATATTTTGTAATAGCATAGACATGTATGACTTACGTTCCCAGAATTCTTTGGAGACTTTTTTTTGTTTGTTTTTCTTTTTTTTGTAGATTACAGAAGTTAAGGGCATGACCCTTGAAGTTAGACACACCCTTTGGTAGTTAAAAGTAGATCATTAATTTCATAACATGGAAATATGTTAATATATCAATGAGTAAGCCAAGCAGGTGGCAAAACACTATGGCCCCATTTTTGTAAAAACACACATAAAATAAACGTGAAATAGTACATCCAAAATTCTACAATGTTACTGCCTAGGGTTTGGATGGCAGGTGGTTCTTACCCTTTCTTTTTTTTTTTCTTTTGCTTATCTACATTTTCTGATTTGCCACAATGAACAGATAATGACTTGTGAATGAAGTATAAGTAAAATGCAAGGAGGTTGGAGGGGGAAGAGTGCCCTTTTGGTGACCTCTTTCACCTGTGGGTTCTCTCCCTAGGTGAGGTTTGCCCGAGATTCCGGCTCCTCCGACGGGCCCAGTGTGAGTTCCCGGGACTCTGCGGCCCCTTCCCCCACGCCCGGCGCTGGTAGCCTGCCTGCTGACCCTGCCATGTCACTGCCCCCGTCGGTGCCTTTCAGGTCAGCGTAAGATACTGCAGTTGGATCAAGCCCTATTATTATCCATAGAAATAATTCTGAGAGGGGCTCAGAAATGGGGATCTGGTTGAAAACTAAAAACATTCTAAAAAATTGTTAAAAATGGGATGAGGAAAATGGGAAAAATACATACATCAGATTTTTCTGACGAAGGATTAATATTCATAGTCTGTTAAAGCACTCACTCAGATATTTAAGAATGCCTGACAAATCCTGGTATAAAATTGGGCAAAAGGCACAGTCACAAAATATTTACCCAAGGAAAAAAATATAAACAATAAGCATTTGGATGGAAAATTGTTCATCTTCACCAGCTTTCAGAGATTAAGCAAACTCAAGAGTTAAAATTCTGTTTTACAGCCATTCAGTTGGCAAACATTTTGAAAAACAGTTTGTTTCTCCAGGATAATCTGGACTTGTGATTATGGATTTTGTTTTCATCTCAGGATATGTTCTACTTGCTTTCAGGGAGCCAGCTCTTCGTACCAAATCTAACTCCCTCAGTGAACAGCTTACAGTAAATACAGTGAGTATATGGCTCTGTCTCCCTCACCCCCAATTTTCATGTGTAGGGTAGAGATTTTTTTTAAATGTTGAGAACTGTAGATTTAGCTAAAAATTGATAATTACTTTATTCATTTCTCCTTACTTAGGAGTCAGTATAAATTTGCCTGGGCTTCTGCATAGATAGACCTTTATTCTTATAATCATGTGGCCTTGAGAAAGTTGCTTAACTTCTCTGATCCTCAGCTTCATTATTATTAAAATGGAAATAATCCTTATAGTCCCCTTACAGGATTCTTGTAAGGATTAGAGATATGTTTGTAAAACACTGAGCTCAGAGCCTACTTATGGTATGTCTTCAATAATCTCTCAGGAGATTTTTATGAGGTTTAAATGAAATAATGCCTGTGGAGTTTTTAGTACTATATCTGGCATATTGTAAAAGCTGGTAACATTAGCTTATTATTATTGTAATCACTACATATTACTGTAATTACTGCATATCTTCATATTTTCATCCTCTCAGAGGAATCTTGCACTAATGCACCAGCTGGTTAACTTTGAAAAGGACATTCGGCCTCTGTGTTTCCCCAAATGTAAGATCAGCATACTGCTGTAGTAAAATTTGGATTTGAATATCTTTAGGAGGATGTCACTGTAATTTGCTGCTGCCCTGCCTGATTCATGATGGCATCTGAGTTTGCCACATGTGGATGAGCTGATAACTAAAGTACTTCAAGTTCTAAAGCCCTGTGGCCTTCATTTACCACAATTGGGAAATAGGATAATTGTGTGGAGTGAAATTGATACATAAATTTTCTCTAGCCCTAGTTTACTCTTTTATATTTAGCCCAAAGAAGGAATTATTAAGCAAATAATTGATCTGACATGTGTAAAAAGGGATCTCCTAAACCTAGAAGTTTAGGCCAAAAAATCGGAAAAAAATTGAAAACAATTATAATTTCAGATTTTTGAACACTCACACACACACACACACAAATTGTCCAGTATTGGTTTTATGGTGCTCTTAAACACGGCTACTTTTGTCACCTATTTCTAAGTTTCAGTAACTTGTGGTACATTAATGACCTTTTTCTTTTTTTTTTAAAGATTTTATTTATTTGTATTTGGAGAGAGGGGAAGGGAGGGAGAAAGAGAGGGAGGGAAATATCAATGTGTGGTTGCCGCTCATAAACCCCCAACTGGGGACCCGGCCCGCAGCCCAGGCATGTGCCCTGACTGGGAATCAAACTGGCAACCCTTTGGTTCACAGGCCAGCACTCAGTCCACTGAGCCACACCAGCTAGGGCTCTTTTTACTTTTTTAAAAATTGAGGCCAAATTCACATAACATAAAATTAACTGTCTTTAAAATTAACTGTTTTTTTCTTTTTTAACGTTGAAGTTTTTGTTTTTTGTTTTGAATAGCTATTACCTTGGTATGGTAGTTAGCAAAACAATGTAACAAGATATACATTGAGAAGACTCACTCCCACCCCTGCCCCCATCTACCTCATTCCATCTCACCTCCCCTTTGGCAACTACTTCTATTAGTTTCTTACGTGTTCTTTCAACGTTTCTTTATGCAGATGCAAGCAAACAGGAATGTATATTTAATTCTCTCCCCTTTCACAAAAAATAGCATTCTATGTATGTTATCTACCTTGCTTTTTACACATGACAATATATATAACAATGTCTTTCCATATTAGTGTATACAAAATTTCCTCATTCATATTTTGTCTCTAGATAATACTGTTTTATTGTGTGGAGTCCTTCCTTGATGGATCCAGCTTTTTTTTTTATTATTCATATCCATCAGTTATAAAATGAGAACATACTCCCAGTCTATGTCTATGTACAAATTATACAATAAAGTACTTTCAATCCCTGTAAACAGATTTACTGTCTTGTTACTATAGCTATAAAATAATTTTAAAATAGAGGTTATTGGCATTTCTTTCTGTGCTCGGTAGATCACCTTGTCTACCTTCAGAGGTATGTGCTGTCCAATCTGAAGGCTGTACTTCGAACTAGTTAATGGATACAGATCCTTCTAGCACTGGGGTTAGTGCATAGTCAGTGTGACTACACTAGTATATAATGTGTAGTCAGTGTCAAGTCATAGTTAAAGGAAGCTGAATTTAGAACAAAGAGCTGCTGTTTCCTTCTCTCCCCAAATCTCTTCTGAATGTTTACTGAATTTCTTCCAGGCTTTTGAGAGGGTATTATCATCTGAAATGCCTTACTTACTCCTTTAATCTGTACTTTAGGTTTTCATCTGTAAAATGAGAATAATTGCACAGGGTGGGGAGACTTAGTTGAAATGAATTAGTACATATGAAACCACTCTGTCCAATCCAAACATACAGGGAATTTGTTTTTACTGTTGTGATTATGTATGAACCATCTATGTTTCTAGGCCAGAAAATGCTCTCATTTTCTAGAAGAAATGGTTTCAAATAGATATGGCAGGGGGACTGGTTGGATATGATAGAAGAGCCAAAGACATAGAGTTAACTGAAGGCAGTGAACCTTGATTACAGTGATTTTTATGACTTTCCTGTCTTTTTAGAATCCTGATACAGTCAAGGCCAAGCTGATCTCTCGGATGGCTAAAATGGGCCAGGCCATGCTGCCCATCCTTCCACCGCAGCTGGAGTCCAGTGATTCAGAAATCGAAGTATGTTCCCCTGCCTGTATTAGGATGACTGGAGCAGAAGTTGCTATCTTCTGTTCCTTTCATTGGAATTACTACTTTTTCTGCCTCTAACCCAGAATCATTATTTAAAGGGTTTATATTCAAAATGATTCAGGTTGGTATTGATACATGTGTAGCAATTCCCCTGACAAATGGAAGCAATTCCCTACATCTACCGCAAGAAATAGGCAGTTCTAAGGATGTAATTTAGCCTTTTACTAGAAACTCTAATGCCAGTAAAAATGACTTTTTAGGCAGCATGATGCTCAAATCATAAGAGACATTCAACTTGTATTTGTTGATTGAATGTTTAGGTCTCCTTGGGAAGTGCTGGTCTTCGCACTGAAGTTAACTATTACTAAAGGTCCCACTGTCGAGTCTTTAGTCATTGTATGTGATGTGATTTTTTTTAAGTTCAAGAATTGTATTGCAACAAAATCAGTTTTTTCCGTTATGCTTAGAAAGCTTTCCCACCTTCAGATATAAACATCACATGTGTTTTTAAGAAGTAGTTATTATTTTATATTTTGATATAAAATTCATCTTAAAATTGTTGTATAATTTGAAGTAGCAATTCTAAGTTAATTCTTTTCTGGGGGTTAGTACCTTATTAAATGAAACCATCCTTTTTCAATTGAAATGTTTAATAGAGATTGGGTTTTTGGATTCTTTCACTTTGATGTAAAACATAGCAAAGCTCATACTCTAAGAAAAAAATTCTCAGAATACTTTTATTTTTCACAATTTTGTTTTGTCTCTTTTTGGAAAAGCTCTACAGTAGATTTAACATTTAAAGGAGGATGAGATTTCTGTGGCCTATTATAGGATTGGTTTTTATCTGGTTTCTGGAAATGAAATTTGGATAAGATCGTATTCTTTATTAAAAATTTTAGGTGCTACTTTGTAGAATAATTTAAATTATTGAAAGAAGAAATATATTTAATAAATAGGGCATTCTTCTATATATAGTGCTGTGTAACCTGTTTTTTAAACTTAATGTCGTATCATGAACATTTATGTTAATATCAATAACGTAAATAAAGTAAATAAAGCAAAGCATTATTATCTTAAAGGCAACCCAGTGCTCTATTATACTGATTTATCATAATTCCATTCCCTATATTGTTAAATATTTAGGTTAACTTAGAGCTGTGGTAATGCAAAAGTGGGATGCTTCTGCAGAAATACATAATACATTTCTGAGAATGTCAGGAACAAGAGGAAGTGTCAAAGTAAAAGAATGTCTGGGATTTTAGCCCTTGAATTGTGTTACAGCAGATCACAGTCACTGTATATTGTGCCTCGTTTTTTTTTTTTCTTCCGTAAAGAAGGAAGATGTTTATAATATGACTTTGTTTAGAGTTACAGTATGAAACAACACCACTTTGATTTTTATGAAAAGAAACACTGAGGAAAAACACTCTAAAAATATATTATCCCAAAACATTATGGTAACGAAGTGCAGTGAATCCCACTCTGTCTGATTTTCATTGAGGACTTTAAGGCCTGTGGAGATTATTTGGCAGAAAAGAAGAGGCTGGATTATTTCCTGGGTTTCCTTGCAAGAAACCTGTCTTCTGTGGGAACAGATGAGGTCCTTTTATGGTCACTGCTTTTTTGGTGAATTATACATTCTGGCGAGCAGTCACTTTAGCTGCTTCAGATAATAAAACTTGAACTTAGAATGTTTGAGGAAATTCTATTTAATTATTTGATATGATTTACTCTATTACATAATAGAGTGCTTTCTCCCCGACAGCCCATGCCCTGAACTCTTGCCTTCCTGCTTGCTTTTCCTTCCTCTTCTTTGCCTAGGAACCATGTTGTAAGCAGGTTTAGGCTGGACAGTCAGGCTTAGTCTTCATTTAGGGACTCCTATGTAATAACCAAAAGGCTGGTACCTGTTTCAGGAAGTGAATGCTCTGCGAGCAGCTGGGCAGCCCATGCCGACCCCGTCCATCCAGCCCCCTCTTCAGCCAGCCCAACCAGTGCTACCACAGGTGGCCACACACGGTAAGGAAAGCCCTCTGAGGCTCTGTAGCCTTGAATTGGGTCAGCACCGAAATTATCATCACTATTCCTTAAATTGTTAGGCTGCATCATTTTAGTACTGAAAACTTGACTAGAGTGTAAAACCTGTCAGTTTGTCCCTTGATAGGGCATTTTCAGACCTGGAGATGTATTTGGTCTGCTTGCTGTGTTGCATTGTCAGTTTTGCAAATCTGCACTCAGCTAATGAGATATCTCCCTCTATGTAATTCTGCACTTCCTGTCAGCTGATGGGATTGTTGGTCTGAGTCAGATATACCAAAGAACACAGACTTTCATTCCTCTGATCCATTGCTGAGACTCCAGTATAATTGGTTTTAGGAGATTAGGTGAGGAAGGTGGTCAAGTCAGAATCCTGATGATATATAAGGTGCTGCTTTGGACTCATACAAGCAAGGATGGGTAACGGTGAAACTTTTTGCTTTATCTTAGCACCTCAGCCGTCTGTTTCTGGGCTTCAGCCACCCTCTGCTACCTTAATGCAAGTTGCATCTCTCGATTCCCACTCAGCTGTATCTGGAAATTCCCAGTCCTTTCAGGTAACAGATCATTTTAAAACCATATCATTTATAAGCTATAATTTATTATGGTTCTAGTCAGTCTCTTTTCTTTTTCCTGCATAATTTGTACAATAGCAGCTTCCTACAACCAGAGATTATTGTTTTTCCCCTTCTTGAACCACCACTTTTTTATCCCTAAACGAGACAAAGGATTACTTGCCTTATGGGTTGTTATAAAGATTAAATGCAAGAACAAACAAAGCACCTGGTACAAAGCCTGGCACACGGTCAAGGCCCACTCCATGTTTGCTTCCTTTCCTTTTCACACATACCTAGTTGAGAGGTATAAATTTATGCCTTCTGTGTTCTTTTCTTTCAAACATCTCATAGGCTAAGATTCTGTACTTTACTCAACACAGTAGTTGTAGGTTAAGGGTGGAGACTATATAGAAAATACAGCTGGACTCTGGTGTCTGTCTTTCAAAAGTGATCCCTTAAAGTAGATTTTGTCAGGTTGGTTTTTTTTTTAAGATTTTGTTTGTTTATTTTTAGAGAGAGGGGAAGGGAGGGAGAAAGAAATGGAGAGAAACATGGATTTGTGAGAAATAGATCAGTTGGTTGCCTCTTGCATGCCCCCAACTGGGGACCTCACCCACAACCCAGGCATGTGCCCTGACTGGGAATCAACTGGAAACCTTTTGGTTCCTTGGCCAGCATTCAGTCCACTGAGCCACACCAGCCAGGGCGGTTTTTTCAGTTTTTACAGAAGGCAGTGGCAGCAGCCTGTCTACCTCTGCTGTTTGCCAGGGTTGTGGACGTTTTCTTCTGCCCCTGTACATTTGATGGATAAACATACTCCCAGTGATAACAGGGTCTTACTTCCTTGGTGATTCTTAATGGAAGAATGGTAGTGATGGTGGGCAGGCTCTGTTCCATTAGGACGGGGTATATCAGTATTGAATAAAGTCCCACTTGTCCGCTCTTCACTTGCTGATGGAGAATTACCATCCTATAGACTAAGATTTTTTTTAAATGTCTAATTAATCGGTAGTTATATCTGTACCTGGAAATGAGCTGCATTTCTTTAATTCAAGGAAGAATAATGATCATTATTGAAATGACAGCTGCTGTTTGTTGAGCATTTACTATCTGCCAGTTAACTTACCAGCTGTTAGGAGCTTTACATGTGTGTCACTTCATTTAGTTCACACAGCAGCCCTCGGAAGTGGTGGTGTTGTTTTCATACTATAGTTGAGGTGACTGAGGCTCAGAGGGAAATGAGCGCTCTTGGTTACATAGATTAGCATTAGAATCTAGCAAGGAAGAGGCACCCGTTGGGACCTGGGGGCGGATTTGGTTTGGCATCTCATGGCACGCCTCCTCTTCTACCTCAATGGAAACTAAGCAGAGTTGTCTTAGTTTCAGCATTTCTTTGACCATCAGTCTAAGAGCCCAGTGCCTGGGGAATGAATTCTTACTTAATTAAATTATGCCACCTGAGAGCTGGGGAGCGACCAGAGACACCCTCCCCTCGCTTTCTGGGCAGGACCTCAGCCGCCAGGTCGCAGAGCCGGCACTCCTGCTGCGGTTCTTCCTTGGTACCAAACCTCAGTCTCATGCATCTCCAGCTTCAATGAGTCTGAGTCTCCTTCCAGCTTGTCTACTTTATTTCATCAAAGGTAAATTAAGCAAAAAAGAAACACACAAATGTTTTATAAACTGGCTGTAACTTGACATTTTCTCAGCCCTATGCAGGTGTGCCAGCCTATGCTTATCCGCAGGCGTCCACTGTCACCTCCCAGCTGCAGCCCGTTCGGCCCTTGTACCCGGCACCGCTCTCTCAGTCTCCCCATTTTCAAGGTAGGGAGTGATCCCCTCAGTTTCTTGTCTTCTGCTTTTGCTGTGCTCTCCTCCCTCCCATTCCTGTTTCATGTTTTCTCCAGTAGATCTCTACCCTTTCTTATCTTTTTAAAAAGACTTTATTTATTTTTAGAGCAAGGGGAAGGGAGGAAGAAAGAGAAGGAAAGAAACATTGATGTGCAAAGGAAACATCAGTTGTTTGCCTCTCACATGCCTCCAACCGGGGAGCTGGCCCAAAACCCAGGCATGTGCCCTGACTGGGAATCAAACCAGAAACCTTCCTTCTGGTTTGCAGGACAACGCCCAGCCACTGAACCACACCAGTCAGGGCCTTATCTTTTTTTAAATATCTTTCTTGAGAAATCATTTACATGCCTTACAATTCATTCACTTTAAGTGTATAATTTAATTATCTTTCTTTAGCAAGTTTAGAGTTATGCAACCATCACCACAATCCAGTTTTAGAACATACTCATCATCCTTCCAAAAAACCTTCTTCCCACTTTCCTGGGTTTTGTTTCTTGCATTTTCTCCCACTAGCCCTTTTTAATTTCTCTGCCAGAGTGTCTCTATAAAGGTTATAGAAAATAGTAAAACGGAGGAAATTGGGAGAAAACATAATGACTGTGCATGTTCAATATCTCAAATGAAAGCTGATTTGTTAAAATTTTAAATTATGAAAATAATACACATTTATTAAAAAGTCAAACAACACAAAAGGGTGTAAAGAGAAAAGTACGGTCCTCCATCATTAAAATCCCCTGACCGCAGGAAACTGTTATTAACAGTTACTTGGATAACTTTTCAGATACCTTGTATGCATGTACAAGTGTGGTTGTCTGGTATATAAAAGAAAACAAAATGAAATGTAAACAGCTGGGGTGGTATCCTATCTTCTTGTTCTGCGGCTTCTCTTCTTTTTTTTTTTTTTTCTTTAATTCTCACTTGACATGGTTATTGATTTTAGAGAGAGGGGAACAGAGGGAGAGAAACATTGATGTGAGAGATAAACATTGATCATTTGCCTCTTGCAAGTGCCCCAACCAGGGACTGAACCCACAACTTAGGCATGTGTTCTGACCAGGAATCGAACCACAACCTTTCAGTTGATGGGATGATGCTCCAACCAACTGAGTTACACTGGACAGGGCCTACAGCTTGTCTTTTACATAATAATCTCCTTTGGTATTGGGATAGTGGTAGGAAGAAGCAAGTATATCCTACAACATAATTTATGAGTTTCCCAGATGCAACCTTTGTCTGGGAGCCCTGTCCCTTCTCCATCCAGGAAACCATGAAGCCTGTCGTCTCCTCTATAAAGCCTTCCCTGATTGTTACCATCACTCCGTCTTCTCCTCCCAGAGACAGTTGTGTATATGTGTCACCAGTGATTTAATCTTGCTTTTCTCTGTGCTCCTTTTGTACCTTGTACATGGATCGTTTTTTGCACTTAAAACACTATTGTAATGATCTGTTTACATGTGAGTCTTTTCTCACCAGACTGTGAACTCATCAAGGTTAGGAGCCATGTTTTATTCCTTGCTGTATCCCTGGTACCTGGTACAGTGCCTGGCGCATAGTTGGATGAGTGGAGAAGCAACCTGAGCTGTTGGGCTATGGCAGACCAAAGTGGGCATACTTGTGCCCTTGGACCAGGCTGCATCCTGCAGTGCATTTTGCAGGAGCATAGCTTAGCTTTGGAGCCCTTTTGCTACTCTCTGCTTGTGGGGTTGATGCTGACATGGCTCTCCACCACCCACAAGGAGGGCTGGCCTGGGGGCCCCGGGCCAGAAAGAATGAGTATTGTTTTGGGAATGGATTGAACTCCCTCCTATCTCCTTTTGGGAGCAACTTCTTGTCCTGTGACCGTTCCTTGACCTTTTCTTTCTGCATATACATATTGAGTTAGTGTAGCTTAGAGTCATATGCAGGACATGTGCCTCCTTTGCCTGGACCCCCTTATAATGAACCTCAGACTGGAGGAGGTGTGGTCTCTCTCGTACCGACCAACTGCCATCTGGGCACTCCCCTGTAATGTGAGTAAGAAACAGCATGTCCACATCTGCTAGTCTGGGTGATTTTTTTTTTTTTTGGAATATCATTAACACTTAAGCAGCAGCCCTGTTTGGGGCTCCTGCGTTACAGTTGGTGTCACAAATAGGGTATTCTGGAAAACACCCGTTTAGTAGACTGCATTTGATAACATGCTGGGTGGACGAGGCCAGGGGAGAATCCTGGGAATAGTGGGGGGGATCCCCAGGGAGATAGGGAACCATGGAAACAAAGATGATTAGGAGCACCAATATTGGGGGGACACCCTCAATGCACCTGCCGGCCTTGCAGAGGACCTGTGTGCGGGAAAAGGAAGAAGGAGCCAAAGCAGAAGTACAGCATTTCCTAGTATTTGGAAATGTTCACTTCTTACTTCCCTCTGCTGAGAGAGCTATGGGCTTTTCCTCAAACAGTATCCTCTCCTCTAGTTTCATAAGTTTCTTTTTGACTTACTTCCATTTAGGATCTGCTGACATGGCTTCATTTCTCATGACTGAAGCCCGACAGCATAACACTGAAATTCGAATGGCAGTCAGCAAAGTGGCTGATAAAATGGATCATCTCATGACTAAGGTGACTGAGTCAGGTTGGGGACTGTGTTGAAAGTGGATACAAGTAGGGGGTACAAATAGGGAGTAACCAGGACTGTGGGTAAACTCTTCCTTGGTTTCCTGTATTCAGAGAAGTTAATAGTTAATTTCTCTAAAAGGAAGTTACTGTTTGGGATCCAGTTAGCAGAAGAAAACTCTAGCTTACATTAGAGATTGTCTCAGAAACTCATTAGCACCCTCAAAAAAGTGGTTCTATCTTGGGTACATTATGTTTCCCTATTTAAAAATTTCTCACAAAAGTCTTTCTGGCGCCCCTTTGGTAGGTTGAAGAGTTACAGAAGCATAATGCTGGCAATTCCCTGCTCCTTCCTGGCATACCGGTTACAATGGAAACAAAGATGATTATGAGCAACATCCAGCGAATTATTCAGGTGAGAATGATCGGGAACAGAACACTGAGCCCGAAGGCCTTGCCCCTACTCTCTCCCAAGATGTACTACCCTTCAAAACCTCCACTTTGGAAATAGACTGCATGTGATAAATGCTACACTGAGTTGGGAGATTCTGGAAAGTCCATTATGGCTCAATTCAGTCCAAGTGACTTAGCACTATATATTCAGAAGGAAACATTTCTTTTTGACCATGTTTCAGAATTTACTTCATTTTATAGCCATTTATATGTTTAATCTATATGGCATAGTGGTTTATATCTAACAGGTATAAATTGATATGTTGTATTAAGTATTATATCTACATGGACATAAGGTCCAGTTTTTTGTCTCAAAATATGTAACAGTGTCACTGTCTAAGTGATTTCCCTTTATCTGATACTTTTCTCTTAAAAACTTTAATTATATATCACACATTTTGAATTTAGGAAAATGAAAGATTGAAGCAAGAGATCCTTGAAAAGAGCAATCGGATAGAAGAACAGAATGACAAGATTAGTGAACTAATTGAACGAAATCAGAGGTAATAACAGATATGGGACACTAGCTAGGATGGACAAAAGGGTTTAATCTGTAAATGCCCAAGTTAAATAAATGTGGTTTAGGGCAGTTTATCTGTATTTCTTCTATTTCTTTTTCCTGCTTGTCATGTAAAATATTGCTTATTTTCTGAGAGGCATTTCAGTGGAAAAACCTCAGTTGGCCTTTGTCTGAATCCCACTCTGCTTTCTTCATTTGTTACCTGGGTTTGGGCATTTTATTTATTCCTACTGGCCCTAGTTTCCTCATCTGTAAAAGTACTGTTAATACTTAGAACACTGGTATCAACTCTTCTCTCTTCTGTGTAGGCTGACTCTATTTAATCAACCAGAACTTCACTGATTTCCATGTGAAACCCAAGCATTTTGTAATTTTTCTAGATCCTTTTGAAAATTTTGGGGTGGGAGATGGGCATCAGGGTTACATGTCATAGCATATAGTATTTCACTTTGAAAAATCATTCCTCCATGTTTCTCTTCTCTAGTGTCTCTTGTCTCTCATGTGGGAGGGGGCAGGGAGTTGCTTTCTTTTCTTCCCTCCTTGCAGCCTTCCTACTCCAGTTTCTTTTGCCATCTCATCCCCTCTCACCAAACACCCTTCCAATTTCTCTCCTTTTCATTATGCTAGTTCAAAGCAATTTACCTCCTGTCCAGCTTCCTGCCTCCAAACTTGATTACTACAGCTCTAAGGGAAACAAAATGCCTGCAGGTTGTTTTGCATGAAGGTATAGAGCAATGTTGTAAGGACTGAATGTGCATTGGGTTACATCCAGAATATATTTCATGCTTGAGAAATGTTTCCTTTTTCCCTATTTGTTTCATAGGTATGTTGAGCAGAGTAACCTGATGATGGAGAAGAGGAACAACTCACTTCAAACAGCCACAGAAAACACACAGGCAAGAGTATTGCATGCTGAGCAAGAGAAGGTAAAGTAACTGGGGAGAGAAAAGGCCAGGTCAGGATGTATAGAGCTGAGGAGCGATCCTGTGTACGTACTTACATATCTGCTTTTCAGCAGAATTCTTGCCATTGTTGGGAAGAGAACAAGAAAACTTCAAATAGACATTAATATATCCATCTTCCATATATCTGTATTATATAATATGCTTTGCAATAAATTGACTCAGAAACAATCACTGATCTTAACAATAATTTAAGGTAAGAATTATATAGGTTAGGATGTGAGGACCATCTGGCTGTGACGTCTGTCATTGCATTGATCGTCAAGATTGATTTGGCTGATCTGGCTGGCTAGGCAGGTGTCTCCTTCCTCCCTCAGTGATCTATGTGTGTCCCTCCTGATGCTGCATGCCCAAAGAGGACAACTTCCCCACTAGAGGAGAGGACTGGTCTTCAGTCAAAGATAAATAAGTAGCTGTACTTCCCTGCTAGACTAACTTCCAGACAAGGTCCATTTGTAGGAGAACATAGGATGGTCAAGCTTCCAAGACTTCAGGAACATCCAAATGAGGCACTGCACATGGCAGTCTGCCTTTCTTTTCACAATATAATTACAGTTCTTGTTTAAAAAAAAGAATTATACAGCTTATTACAAACTAGATTTATTCTGCTGGCAAAAATCAATAGAAAATTCCTGTTATGCCCTGTAACAAATGTTTTTAATGAAATTCAGGATTGTTTAGTTTGCTCCTCCTTCTGTATTTAGTTTGCTCCTTCACCTGTGCCTGCCAGAGCATTTTAAAACGCTGCTGTTTGACTTCAGGCCGTTCAGAATTAGGAATCATGACCGGTTTTGGAGTAGCTATAATGAATAATGAGTCTTGGGTTGGGGTCCACTGATTCTGAACTCCTTCTTCCTGTCCTCGCTCTAGCGACACTGTCTGGAATAGCTTCCTTCTTGTTTGGGCTACTACTCCTCAGCTGTGAGATCTCAACCCTTCTGCTCTTTTCTCAGAGGTTTAAGAAATAGTGTATAGTTTGTATTTGAATTTTTTAAAAAAACATGAAAAATTGAATGGACTTCACTTTATAACTTGTGGCATTTATTCACTTTCTCATAGTCTGGTAATGATGATGATTTCTTACTGTATTTTGCCATGTATAAGGTGTACTTTTTTGGTGAAATTATTGAGGGAAAAATAAGGATGTAGCATTATACATGGATAGTACTAATTCTGTATCTATATAAATGTTTTTAATTATTTTATTTATGCTTAGGCATTGAAAGTATAGCTCTAGAAAACAGTAATGATATCCGTAAGCAAAATAATACCCTGGAATACGACAATCAATTTTGTTTCTAAATACATATAAATAAAAAATTGAATTAAAAATGGAAGATTTTTTTTTCCTGAAAGTTGGGGCCAGAAACATGGGTGCACATTATACACGGGAGAGCATTATACCTGGCAAAATATGGTATGTCTTATGCTTTTATTCTTTGTGTTCTCTTAGCATAGTCTCCAGGCAAATAATATCTTTGACCCGATGTCCTCAGATAAGCAGTGCCTTGCCCCACACAGCCCTGTCCACTCCCGATTCTTTCCCATCTCTACTTTTCACCATACCTTGTTTATGTGGCTGACTTATAATGCCTAGATCAGTTCAGCAGCCTATGACATTGGTACCATTAAACATTACTGGAATCACTTCACCACTCTCTACTCTTTATTGTTTCTCCTTCCTCTGCTTTTATTTTTTCCCCTTCCCTTCCCTTCCCTTCCCTTCCCTTCCTGTCCCTCTCCCTTTCCTTCTTCTTCTACCTTCTCCTCCTCTTCTTCCTCCTTTTCTGCCTCCTCCCTCCTCACTCAAGGATATTTTTTATATCCTAATAGGCCTTTCTGCATATGATCCTGAGATAAAAAGAGAACCCTGGCTGGTGTGGCTCAGTGGATTGAGTGCTGGCCTGTGAACCAAAGGGTCGCCAGTTCAGTTCCCAGTCAAAGCATATTCCTGGGTTGCGGGCCAGGTCCCCAGTTCGGGGCTTATGAGTGGCAACCACACATTGATGTTTCCCTCCCTCTCTTTCTCCCTCCCTTCCTCTCTCTCTAAAAATAAATAAATAAAATCTTTAAAAAAAAGATGAAAAGAGCTTTTGAGTGAACTTCAACCAGTTTAAAACTACCATAAGGAAGACAAGTGATAATAAGAAAGTAGACAACTGTAAAAATGCATGTAAAGTACACTGTTATAAGAGCAGTAACAGTAGTAGCAATGTAATAGTGCAGGAGAGATGGTTCAACCCCGTTAAGTACGTTGCTGTCCAAAAGTCAGGCCTAGTCACCAGAAGAGCAACCACTTACTTGCCTTTTCTGTTATCTGACTTCTCCTAATTTTTATAGGAATCGGTTCAGGTGAAATTAATGTGGTATTTGTCATTTGTTTACCATTCCTTTTTATTGACATTCTTTTAATCATCATTTTTGTCATCGCCATTATTATATAACATATCATTAAAGGGTTTTCCAGGGTAGTCATTTTTGTTTCATGAGATGTTACTTGAGAATATTTTGCTTCTGTTCAGCTAGTACAGAGCACCATTTTACATGCATTGAGCAGTTAAAAAGTTGAAGCATTCCCCTTTTCTTTTTTTTTTTTTTTACTTTTTCTTATTCTGGCAACATTTTATTTTACTTATTTTTACTTTTTCATAGAATTTATTGGGGTGACATTGGTTAATAAAATTATATAGGTTTCAGATGTACAACTCAATAATACATTATCTGTGTATTGTATTGTGTGTTCACCACCCCAAGGAGGCATTCATTGCCTTCTTTTACTAGCTCTGTTTTTTTAAGAACCCCCAGAGCAGTAACTCTCATGAAACTCATCTTTATATTATAGTACTACTAGTAGTATAGTAGAGAAATTGTAGACATTCAGTTTAAATTTTAAAATATTCTTTTTTATTAAAAAAAAAGTGTTTATTGTAAAAAAGTTAGAAAGTGACAGGAACACCATTTCTCATGCAGAATATTGGTAACATTTACCAAGAGGTTGTGACTGTATGCGGTGTCACTAATACTCTTTGACAACACCATTCTTAATAGTTGCATACAGCATAACAGTATCATCATTGATTTAAGCCCATTTTTAGCACTTTTTAAAAAATTACTTTGCAGCTATATACAATGCTGTGTCAAACAACTTTGTAGCAAAATTTTTGTAATTTTAATCTTTCCTAATTGCATAATATTTCCTAAGGACGACTTTCAGCAAGGGAATTCCTGAGTCAGAGACTTTGTACATTTTGAAGGCTTGACTTTGGTTTAATACAGGTTGAAAGTGGGCTTAGCTCTCTTCCCACAGTTCAGTCAGTATAGAGTATGTGAGGTTGGATCATCACTTAGAGACAAAGAACACCTGTGTTTAAAGTGATGCCATACCTTGTTACTGTTCAGGCCAAGGTGACAGAAGAGTTAGCAGCAGCCACTGCACAGGTCTCTCACCTGCAGCTGAAAATGACTGCTCACCAAAAGAAAGAAACAGAGCTGCAGATGCAGCTGACAGAAAGCTTGAAGGAGACAGACCTCCTCAGGAGCCAACTCACCAAACTGCAGGCCGAACTCTCAGGTATGTCCTTTGTGGAGAGGGCTGGGCCTTTTTGACCATTTGAACTTAAGGAATTAAACTCTTTCCTTCCTCTCAATACACCTGGCATTATGCTCATGAAGTTTGTGAAGACTGAGCCAGAAATGAAGGTGGGCCATGTAAACCTACATGTTCATTTGATATAGAGGAAAAGAACTGACTGTTCATTTACAGTTGATCAGAGGTCACAGTTCCATTTGGTTTGAGCAAGCGTTGCCTTCAGTATCTTTGGTACTTACTCTTGGCCACATAGCTTGGAAGTTAGAGTTCCTCTAACTCATGACACAGCGGAAGTTTATGACAGGTACTTCCTGTACTGGTTGCTTCTTTCATAGAGAATGGATTGCAACTCTCTAGCCAGCACTCAAGGCCCCTTCAGCTTGGCTTATGCCCTGTTATGTTGCTTAGTTCACCCTGGCCGTGGCTGCACCTGCTCTGCAGCGCATCTGTAGTTGTTGTCATGCTTTTTATCCATGCTGTTCTCTGCACTTGGTGTGCCTGCCATCACCAGTATTTGTCTCTGTTTTTTTCCAAAATCTGTCTTTCAGAAGCTTTCCTTGTTTTTTTTCCTATAACATTTGATCTTTAAAATTCTTTCTCTCGGATATTACAACCATTCTCACATGTTGCCTTTGATAGCACTATTTATATGTATGTTTTTCCCTCTAGAATGCAAGCTCCTGGAGGGAAAGGGTGATGTCTTGCTCATCTTTGTAAAGTTCTTTCCTCCAAATTAGCATTAATTCAGTGCCTGGCACAAAGATGGTGCTGATGCCACGGTGACTTGAATAGATTTGGGAAGACCAGCATGTTGATTCATCCACATCAGTGTGTAGAAACAAGTGTGGAAGACCCACACGGGACCAGTGGGTGTGGCTACAGCAGCAGCAGAGTTGGGAAGAAGCAAAGTTCACTCCCTGATAGAGAGCTAAAAAACACTGATGTCAGTTGGTGTGGTGATATCTTAAAGATAAATCCCCTTTCTTTTAGAATATAACCTGGGTGCATATGAGAGAGAGATTTATATTTAAATATCATACAAAAATCTTCTTTTCTGTTTTTGTGGTACCCCATGACAATTCCCTTAAGAGTGCCAAAGGGTCTCAGAAGTTTTCCAAACAAAATAAATGCTGATGCATTACATTTTTAAGAAATATTCCAAATAGCTTTATTGGAGAAGAGCTGTTCTGAAAGTAAACTCTTGGTAGAATATCCCAGCTACCAAGAAATTTGAGAATATCTTACCCAGGCAGTGAGAAAGTGCTGGACCAATACCAAAAAGATGTGTCCAGTGTGCTGAGATGGTGGCTGACATGGAGCTGTGGGAGTGATATATTTATAAGGTGGTCTCTGCTTGGAACCTTTCCATTGTATGTGTGGAAAGTGACATAGACATACAGGGATAAATATGGGTTAGTGGAGGAGTCAGTTTATGGCTTGACGAACGTATTGCTGATCACTGAGGTGATACTGAAAGAATTAAGATGCTTTTGTGGTAGGATTGGGAGATCACAGAATGCAGCTTTGAAGATGCTTCTGGGACGTTGTATAGCCCATTATAACTCTGGTTCTGCAGCTAAATCTCTCTGCCATTTTATCCCAGAGCTCCAACAAACCTCTGAGCAAGCACAGTCCAAGTTCAAAAGTGAAAAGCAAAACCGGAAGCAGCTGGAACTCAAGGTGACAGCCCTGGAGGAAGAGCTGACGGACCTTCGAGCTGAGAAGGAGTCTCTGGAAAAGGTAAGTTTTATAACTGAAGTTTCTTTGTTGAACCCCAGTGACCAGGATTAGCTGTTTAATACACATTTTTATTTTCCTTTTAAAGATTACAATAGTATACAAATAAGTCAAAAAAATATTGGGTTGGCCAAAAAGTCCATTATGTTTTTTTCCATACAGTGGCTCTAGTAGTGCTTAGTTGTCTTTAATCTCACTTGAGACAGTTTTGTTAGATTGTATTGTGACAGTTCTCCTATCAGCTTGCATTTAAAAAAAAAACTTAATCAAAATTGGTGAATTTTTATGCAGCCATTTTAATATGAAGGTGGAAGAAAATACACAATATTTTTGGCATATTGTGCTTTGTTATTTCAAGAAAGGTAAAAACGCAACTGAATTGCAAAAAAAACAATTTGTGCAGTGTATGGAGAAGGTGCTATGACTGATCAAACACGTCAAAAGTGGTTTGAAAAGTTTCTTGGTCAAATAGTTCTTTGCCATTTTGACACTTTGGCCAAATAATTCTTTGCTGTGGGGCTGTCGTATGTGTCAGAAGATGTATAGCAGCGCCTCTGGCCTCTACCCACTAGAAGCCAGTAACAGGAGAAGGCCGACATACTCAGAATATCCAAATCAATAAAGTTATTGGTGAAAATGAAAAGTGTGTCTTTTATTTTGCAAAAGAAACGTAATGGACTTTTCGGCCAACCCAATATAAAATTAAAAATTTTTCTACTGTGTCTCATATCTCTTGCATTAAAGGTAACAACTATAAATAATGTGTGGTTATTCTTCCAGATTGTTTTCTGTGTGTATAAAACATATATACACACTTACTTCTACATACACATAGCTACACTGATATCTTTTTTTATTAACAAAAATGGGATCATGTTTGATGCATTTTCACAATATCATGGACATTGTACTAATAAGAGTGAGTACATCCTCAGTCTTTTTGAACTGCTGCATAGTAGTCTACTATGAGGCTCTACCATAATTTACTTAACTATTCACCTACTGATGGTGATTCGTGTTTCTGTTTTTTCACTATTTCAAGCATTGCTGCATTGAACACCCTTATCTTATATAACTATTTTTGCAAATTTATTTGAGCATTCCCATAACATGGATTGTTTGAATTAGAATTGCTGGATCAGAGGAAATGCTACATATCTAAATTTTTAAAATAAATATTGCCAGGGTATCCTAAAGCAGAATGTGCTAGTTTATACTTCCAGCACTATGTAAGCAAACCCATTTTTCTGTATTTTTTCCAAATCTGCATTTATCAGTTTTTCTAATCTTTATAGCCTGATGGGTAATATGCTGTCATTTTAATACGTATTTATATTAGTAGTCAAGCTTTCATGAATTTAATATTTAATTTGTATTTCTTCTGTGAATTCTTTTTCATGTTTTTTGCCCTCTTTCTTATTGTAATACTAGTTTGAGTTGTAAACACTAGTAGGGTATTAATCCTTTGCCAGTCATAGATGTCACAAATATATTTCTAGTTTTCTGTTTTTAAACTTTATTTATAGTATCTTTTGTTATGTTAAAATTTTAATATCAGGTTAATTTCAGCCCCATTAAACAAAATGGGAATACTTCTGTCTTCTTTTTATTTTGTGAAATGGTTTAAACATGGAAAGAACAAACTCTTTCTGAGGTTTCAGTAAAACTCTTTAGTAAAGCCCTTTTGGTCTAGTGCCTTTTAGAGGATAAATCTTAGGCTACATTTTTAGTTTCTTCTATGATTTTATCAGTTTTTTTAAACCAATTCTAATTTTTCAGCTGTTTTCAGTTTTCCATTGTTATAGGTCCTTGTAACACACAGTCTTATTGAACATGATTTATTACTTCCTTAAGATAAATTATAATTTGTGGAATTTCTGGATTAGCATATTTTGGAAGCCTTTTCATGGGACTGACAAAGTCATCTAAAGAGAGTGTACCCATTTGTTTTCCTAACAGCAGAGTGTGAAAGAATCCACTGTTAAGATGTTCCCCACCTCTTTCTGGGGTTTTTTTGGCACAATTTTTTTCTTTTTTTTCTTTTTAAATCATGTTTATTCCCCCACCTCTTAATAGACTTGTGAGTAAATCTCTTCTTGTTTTCCTCATTGTCACAATTTTTCTTACCCAGTAGCCAAGAATGTTAAATATATAGGGAAAATTAAGCTAAAAAAATGAATGCATTGTTTCTAGAAATGAAGAAAGGCGGTAAGGTCAGTCACTACCACCACCATCTCCATATATCCTCTATTAAACAGCCAGAGCTGATGATGGTTCTCTTGTTCCTAAGAACCTCTCAGAAAGGAAAAAGAAGTCAGCTCAAGAGCGCTGTCAGGCTGAGGAGGAGATAGATGAAATTCGCAAGTCATACCAGGAAGAACTGGACAAACTTCGACAGCTTTTGAAAAAGGCTCGGGTATCCACAGACCAAGCAGCTGCGGAGCAGGTAATGAGAAACTGAGCACTTTAGAAACAAAAGGAAGGCATGAAGGACTCGGAAAAGTTTGTTTTCCTCTTTAACCTTTACGGTGGCATTTCTCATAGTCAGTGCTTTCACTTTGGAGAAAGGTAGGAGAATCACAATCCAAATATATGCAGAAGATGCAGAGCTCAAGTAGATAATCTTCTTTCTGTTTTTAAAGCTTAGTGGAAATTTAACTATGTGAGTAAAACCTGACAAAAAAAGTCTTTATAAAAATTTCCAAACATAGTAAGACTAAAGTCCTCAACCACCAGATATCATCTTTCAGACACACTGTTGCCCTTCAAAAAAGGGGTGTGGGGAGATTTATTAATGTAATCAGGCAGAGAAACCAGGGATAGTGGCAGGACACAGCTGGATCTCTAGTTCATCTGACAGTGACCTTTCTCCTCGTAAGTTTGTAAATTTATACTTGTTTGCTCAGTTAAGTAGAGTGAATTGAGACCTTCAGTTTGATCATCTCTGGGAATTTTGACAAAGTTAAGTTTCTTTTGACTCTGTAAACTTAGGGCCTGGCCCTGAAAAGTATGATCACATTATGGTCCTGCCCCCTGGGAACCTCTCTAGACAAGTCACACTTTTATCTGGTTGGAGCTGTTTGGAGTCCTGACAACTAATGACATCTTCCTACTTACCTTAAAAAAGTACATTTATTTTCAAAGTAACCAAGGTCTTCCAAACAGTTGTTTCCCTATGAATCTGGGCTGTTAGCTTATTCTTTCTGCCTTATAAAAGGTAGCCTTCTCTACATGCAACTGGACTGCCAGGATATGGTGATTACTTTTCCTTGGCAGCTGTCTCTAGTACAAGCTGAGCTGCAGACCCAGTGGGAAGCCAAATGTGAACAGCTGTTGGCCTCCGCCAAGGATGAACACCTGCAACAATATCAGGAGGTGTGTGCAGAGAGAGACGCCAGCCAGCAGAAGCTGCTCCAGCTTCAGGAAAAGGTAGGCATTTCCCTGGGGCCAGACAGCTTAGGCAGCCCAGTTAATTCAAGGCAAGCAGGTTGTCTGAGGGCTGTAGGTTCTTGTGCATCTAAAGATGTTAATAGCTTGAAAACAAAATCACACTTGTTCAACTCTCCACAGTAATCTTTCACATATTTATTGGGATGGCAGGTGAGTGCCCTACAAAAGGAAAACAGCAGCACAAATATTCTGGCACATGTTTTCCATGACTATTTGATCCTCCTTTTTTAAAAAAAATTTTTTTAGCCATTTTATTTATTTCTTAATCCTCACCCAAGGATATGTTAATTGATTTTGAGAGAGAGAGAGAGGAAGGGAGAGAAACATTGATCAATTGCCTCCCTTATGTACCCTAACCAGGGATAGAACCCAAAACCTTTTGGTAAGGACGATACTCCAACCGAGCCACCTGACCAGGGCAACCTTTTAGTAGGCGAATATTTATCAAGTACCAGTTGTGTTCAGATACTGTGTTAGCGAAAAGGCTTACAGGGAATTCTGCCCTCAAGAATCTCGCGGTTGAGAAATGGAGACAAGAGAGCAACAAAGGTGAGCATTAAGTTCTGTGAGGCCCAGAAGGACGTGCCCAGGGGACAAGAGCCAAGAATGACGTGTAGCTGTGTTAAGGTGAAAAGGTCACAGAACATCCTGGAAAAAGGAGCTGAGGATGGAGCATGGCTGTGGTGGGATCATCTTGACATAAAAGTGAGACAGACAGAAGAGATGGCTTAGGGTCATGGTATGCCAGTCTCCCCATCTTGGAGGTCAGTTTACTTCCTTAGAGTATCCAGTTGAAAATCTTTGACTTAAAGATGGTAAAGGGAGTCTGGTAGATGAATAGGTTGCTTCTAATTTCCTGTATTTATATGTCTGTGTGACTAGAGTTACAACACCCTTTTTTTTTTCATTATATTCTTGATCTGATTAGGAACAAGGCAAGTGATCTTGTTGGGAAAGAGGAGGAAAATTTGTGAGTTGAGACTGAGTGATAAGGAAATAGATGCTGTGAGTCAGCAGGCCTGGGGTGGGTGTGAGGGCATAGACACCAGCAGACCTACATGAGGTTGACTTGATGCTTAGGATGGTTCTTCTACTGTGTTTCCTGACTTTGACCTGGTAGTCCAGGTTCCTGAGCCCGCAGCCATAGTCTGTTCTTTTCACAGTGTTCAGCCCTCCAGGCCCAAGTCACATCCCTGAAGGAGCAAAATGAACAGCACATCAAGGACCTGGAGAAGAATAAGTCTCAGACTTCTGGGGTTGAAGTTGCTGCCACCGACTCATCAGAGAAGGTGAGCTGGTAATTTGAAGAAGCAGCTAGCCATGTCACTAGGCATTCAGAAAGAATGTGACCCACTTGTTGTGTTGATAGCTTTTTTCCCCTAACTTTGGGGATGCACCAGTTGTCCAACTTAAGTACAAGTTAACCCTTTGGAACCTGTCACTTTGGTGGTAAACCCTAAGTGTTCTGTCCTGAAGTTTTGACCAATATGGGAAGTGCCTCTAAGTCACAGGAGAGGAGTAGGCAGTGTGCCCAGCATCTACTAGCGACGAATCCTGGCAGCCCACGGCAGCTCTAGACATGGTCACCGTGGGAGGGAGGCAATAATAAGTGGCCTGTAAGCTGTCTCGGGCACACATATCACAACTTACCTGTCCTTGATGGCCCTCCTGTCAAGTGCAGCTTCTTATTTGGCATTGTCCTCTCCACAGTAAATGTCAGTGGCTGAGTTCATGACCAGCTGTGTCCTGCTGTAGAGTTCTAAGAAAGCTTCATTTTAGCCTTCCAAAAACCTTTCTGGAATGTGCATGCATCCCTTCATCACTTGGTTTGGGCAGCATACATTTTGATACTGTTTTTCTCTCCTTGCTTCTTCACTCAGGTCAAGAAGATCATGAACCAGGTGTTCCACTCCTTGAGGGGAGAGTTTGAGCTGGAGGAGTCTTATGATGGCAGGACCATTCTGGGGACCATCATGAATACCATCAAGGTATAGCCAGCTGTGGCTTGGTGCACTGAAATGAGTATCTTGTATCTTAAGTACCTTCTAAGGTGTGAATAAAAAATTATTCAAAACTGTTTCTCAGTAATTGCCTAAAATGACTTTCATCTGGATAGATATGGGCAGTCTCCTGAAAGAGGAAGAAGCAAACGTGTTTGAACTAGATGACCAGTTGTGTGAATAGGGTCTGAAGGACTAGGAGTGCCTGCTATTTACCTCTCAGTGATCATCTTCTCCTTGGCTTTTGAACAGATGGTGACTCTTGAGCTGTTAAACCAACATGAGCAAGAAAAGGGAGAGAGCAGCAGTGAAGAAGAGGAAGAAGAAGAGCGACCTCGGAGACCTTCCCAGGAGCAGTCAGTCTCAGGCAGTTCTGGGCTTCCTCACGTACCCCTGAGCACGGAGAGGCAGGAGTCTGCCATAGTGCCATCGGAGCAGGTAGTCAAGGAAGCTGAGCCACTGCCTCCTGGGGTCCCCCAGGAGGATTCACAGACGAGGGAAGGAGAGGCGACAGAAGCAGAGGCACTCTCAGAGATAAGAGATGATTCCCTCCCCACCGAACTAGCTTGCAAGCCCTCCCAGCGAGCTCTGGGGCCCCCAACTTCAATACCCCCTCTGCCTCCGAGCCTTGTAATTGTGGACTCTGAGTGTGAGGAGGCATTTGCTGCCAGCCCATTGGGAAGTGCCTGTGTTGAGGAGCAAGAAAGCGCCACAAGTCTGTCCCGGACTTCAGACCCTAAGAAGGGGGACCCACTTCCCTTGGAGCCTGAAAGTTCAGGAGGAGAGCCTCAGCCTCCAGAGAGCCAGAAAGAGGAAGGTGCTGCTGGTTCCGCTGGTCCCTCCAAGGAGCTGTTAAGCACAGAGGCAGATTCTGCCACTGCAGGAGCAGTACTTGGACCCAACCACTCTTCTCAGTGTCCCAGGTATGTCCCCTTGAGCAGAGTTTCAGGGACAAGGTGGCTGCAAGGTTGTCTCTGGTTTTTCCAGAGCTGGCAACTCATCCTTCAGAGACCAACTGATTGACTAATTCACTTACTCATTCATGGATTCATACATGTATTTATTCAGTGATAAAAGGCTCTGTAGGCACTATGATAATGTGGTAGGAAAAGCAGATTTTGTTCTTAAGTTAAGGAGCTTACAGTCTAGCAGGCACTGTTATAAAAGTATTATTAAAATATGATAAGTAACCTTGGCTGGTATGGTTCAGTGGATTGAGTGCTGGCCTATGAAACTAAAGGTTGCTGATTTGATTCCCAGTCAGGGCACATGCCTGGGTTGCGGGCCAGGTCCACAGTTGAGGACATGCGAGAGGCAATCATGCGTTGATGTTTTTCTCCCTCTCTTTCTCCCTCCCTTCCCCTCTCACTAAAAATAAATAAATAAAATCTTAAAAATATGTATGATAAGTAGGAAAAAAAGAAACAAGTGTATAATAGAAAATAAAGGGGAGGTGGTTCTACTTTAGATAGCGCGGTTAGGGACGGATTCTGGGAAGGTAACATTTACACTGAGATCTGAAGGATGGAAAGGGGGCTTCCATGCCAGAAGTGGGAGGAAGAGATTTCAGAGGGTAAGAACAGCATAGGCAAAGACCCTGCGGTCAGAGGGGATATGACACAATCAAGGAAACAAAAGAAGGCGCGTGGTAGGAGGAGAAGGGTGTTAAGGTGATGTTGGAAAGCTAGGCAGGGGCCAAGTCATATGAGATTTTGTGTCACTGCTAGAAGTTTGGACTTTAAGTACAGTGACTTCAAGTACAGAAAAGCTATCTGAAGGAATTTAAGCAGAAGAGTGACTTGGTCTGATTTATCAGTTTTAAAAGATCTCTCAGCGTATAGGTTGTGGAGGGAGTCGAGAACGCTAGGTAGCCAGTGTGGGAGGAATTCCTGGGTGGTTACCACAACTTTGGGTTCTTACTCCAAAACCTGTGGGCACTGTGGTCTGGAGCAGGTACATTTTCTGTGACTTGATTTTCTTGATTTTTCTCCTAGTCTCTCTGGGGATGAAGAGGATGAACTGTTTAAAGGGGCAACTCTGAAAGTTCCCAAGTCCAAAGCACAGTCTGAGGAAGAGGATGAAGACGAGGTGGTAAGGAGATCCCAGGCACTGCCAAATCCTCACGCCACTAGCTGGGCGCCCTTCCCTGCTGGCTCCGAGAAGAGAAATGGAGTCTGCTGGTGGCCCACACCCTGGGCTCTGTGCGCAGGGCCCTGTGGGAGCAGGCTTGGGGCTGGGCAGCGGCAGCTCTGTAAGCATAATGGGGGTGGTCAGATACCACTTTATCCGTGAAAAAGGATGATTGCTGTCTAGGCAGGCATGATTTTTACTATAACCGAGGAAAGTTGGGCAATCAGCCCTACATTAGAATGCTTAAGTCTCAGGTTTCCTCAAATCAGCTAGGATATTATTTATATTTTAGAATTGGAATTTAGAAAGGACATGGAAGATTGTCTTGTCTGGCATCCTTATTCATAGGCAAAGAAACTGAGGCTCAGACAGGTGATGTATTTACCTAAAGCCACAGAGTGACTTAATGGTGGAGCTAGGACTAAACCCTCAAGCTCTTACTATGACCACTTGTTTCTGAGCATTTTCTGCTTCCTCAGCCTACTTTCCAACTCGCTGCCTTGTTTTGTCCTCACAAGAGCCCTGGGCAGAAAATGGGTTAAGTGCTCATGGCATAGCCTCAATGTGTAAAGCTCCACAGAGTGAAGGCCAGGAGGGCAAGTTGCTGATAGAGCAGCATCAAGCAGAGTCTTGAGTCTTGTATCTGCTGAGCCCATCGTGCTAAGTTAAAGCATTCTTGACTGTCACTGGGACATTTTGCCATGATGGGAATTTCACTAGAGCGAAATGTGTATGTAGAATGTGGATCAGCTTCAGCTTTGGTCTATCCCAGAAACAGAAAGATGCGTTATAAATAGTATATTATTGGTATTGATACAATTAACCATCAAGTTAATTTCTATTTCTTGGGTATTCTGTAAACTGCAATACTTGGCAGATATTCTCATTTAACCCTCTACTAATCCAGTGATGTCAGCACTTTTATCCCATTTTATAGAAAAGAGGACTGAGGCTCAGGAAGATTAAGTAACATGCCCAAGGTTATATATAGCCGGTCTAAGGTTATATGTATAACTGGTAAATTCAGAGCCAGAATTTCAGCTGGAACAAAACCAAAGCAGTGAACCACATTTTAAAGTACTATACTGTCTGCCCTGGATGATGTGGCTAATTTGGTTGGACCATCATCCCTTAGACCAAAAGGTTGCGGGTTCAATTCCCAGTCAGGGCACTTACCCAGGTTACAGGTTCAATCCCTGATCAGGGTTCATATGAGAATGCAGCCAATCAGTGTTTCTCTCTCACATTGATCTTTCTCTCTCTCCCCCACCCTTCCCTTCTCTCTAAAAAAGAGGAAAAATAAAAAGGCAATGAGAAAATGTTCTCTGGTGAGAATAAAAAAAAAATCCTGTATGTCAAGAGTTTAGAGATAACTTGATTGATGCCCAGAGAGAGGTACAAGGTCCATTAGTTGGTGGGGGAATGGGATTAGCCCAGGGACTTCTGACCTTTTGGTTGGCCCTGTGAAGACAGACCATGGGCCAGAGGAGCACACCAGAGCAGAAAGTACCTTGGTAGAGAATACTCAGTATATGCCTGTCTCCGGCATCAATCCCTGCTACCCCTGAGAGACCTGTTCCCTGCCAATCCAGAAGACAAAGCCCAGGAGCCCAAGTCATGAAAATGGGGGGGAAGTCTCCTCCCTGGCCCCCTAATCCCCTTATCCCCCTGCCTGGTTGGAGAGAGTGCGGGAGGGGCCGGTGAGACCAGGGGAATGGGAGGCTGTGGCCCTGTGGCCCTGTGCCCTATGCCTTTGTCTCTTGGCGTTCTCCACTTGATGATGTGGCCAAACCTCTAAATTCAACTCTCTCCAATGATGGGGCCATGCTCAGAGCCAGAAAGGCCACCTTAGGCCACAGCATTGTTTTTCCAGTGTTACTGTATTCTTCCCAACCTCCCTTCATCCTCCTGCATCCTCCCCTCCCTTAGGGCCCATCTACCTCTCTGTTTCTTTTCTCCTCCCATCTCTCCCCTTCGACCTTCCTTTGTCCATCTGAAATATGTAAGTTATTATGTGAGAGGAAACCTGTCAAATCAATACATGTGTTTCACAAATAAATGACAAAATTAGCCAAAGTTGGTCTTCTTGTCTCTGTTGAAAGATTGCCTGCCTTCTCCGCCTGCTTGTCTCAGCTTTATCTGGAACCCTAGGTTTGCTGGCCTCAGCGTTAATCCATTTAGTAAAACCCTAACCAACCACCTTCTTTCCAACCTGGAGCCGGAACAGCTGTTGTCTCGCTTCACCTTACTCAGTCAGGAAGTCCGACTGGTGCAGGAACAAGTGAGGACTGACTGCTCTTTTTTGTTTTATCAGAGCATGAAGGGACGCCCGCCCCCAACACCCCTTTTTGGAGATGATGATGATGACGATGACATTGACTGGCTGGGATGAAGACCCAGGAAACATGCAAAGGTTTCTCTACTGACCCTTTCCTAAGCATGATTTTGCACAGCAGCCCTGGGTCTAGGTGAGCCACAGGGTAGGTGAAGGTGAGCATCCAAGGACAGTAGCTCAGATACCTGAGTTAGCCAACCCCTGAGCCCCACGCCGGGCTGGGGAGAGAGGAAAGTGGGCCTGCCTCCAGAACACCGCAGCTGTCTACAGCCGACCCTGGCCTGCCTCGGAGTCCTGTTTGGAGGAAGGGCTGGTAGTCTCCCTCCGGTCATCACCTACAAGAGTCCTGTCCTCTTCCAAGCTCTTTAGTCTCTTCACTAACTCTCAGACTGCTGTGGGGAGCCCTCCTCCGTCTGTCGGCAACACGACCTGTCACCTGGGGCGAGGCCTCCCTGGTAGAACCAAGGGTGGGTTACGCCATCTAAACCCCAGTTAACAGCCTTGCCTGCAGTCCTGGCACATTATCTTTTCTCTGCCTTAAATCTTTGAAATTAACAAAACTAAAATAAATATCTATAATGAAACCTGACTCATACTCTTGGGGAGAAAGTGAATTTGGTTTTAAGGGCTATCTGCGCTCCTCTCTGGGGATTTGAGGGTAGTTGTTAACAGATTGGGTCAGTTAACATGCAACGTGTTATTTCCAGTGATGTATTTCCTTTGGTACCCAACCCTGGAGGTTTAGGCTTCAAAACAAAATCAGTGCTCTGCTGTCCCAGCTCATCCCAGCTCATCCCAGCTGCACTACTTTAAGGCTTAGGGCATGGTGGTTATCTGAGGACCACTCCTGTCATCCACTTGCTCCTGCATGCCTGCTCCTACGCCCTGGAGAGCCACGCAGAGAAGGTAGGCGGCGCCCTACATTCCATCCATCACAGCACCCAAGAGATTCTTCACTGGGAGAGCAGTTTCCATTCCCTCTGAACTTGGGGCCAGGAATAACGAAGAAAACAGTAGTGAAAGATACTTTTACTTGTTGAAAGATCTTCCAAAGACCATGCAATCAGCCTTCAAAAAATAGAGTAATTTTAGTAAAAATGTCCCTGGTTTTAAATGTTTGTAAGATAGAAACCCGAATTCCACTCTATCTGCCTGACATCATCCTCTATGACGACAGATTTGATCATGTCTCCCCTGCGTGGGGCTGGGAGGCAGCAAGACCTACCATTTACGAAACTCTAGTGTAACAAATAGGCACTGTCATCGAGCACTTTATCCAGCAACCCTTGCAGAAGACACTGTTATCTAGAGAGGGAGTCTGGCTCTGCCACTTACAGGGTGACTTTATCTAACTTCCCTGTGCCTCAGCTTCTTCATCTCTAAGACAAGAACAGAAAGTTTCTACCTTGTGAGGAGTAAATGAGTCATTATATCGTGCTGAGAACACTGCCTGGAAATGCTAAGCACTATACAGGTGTTTATTTAAAAAGTTTGTGTTGAAATGCCTACTGAGTCTTAACCATGTAATTAGTCTCTCCAGAACACAATTGTTTTTTTTAAAGCCCTCTATTCTATAAAAAGCCTTAAATGTATTACATAAAGATACAACTGTATCAAGCTGAACAGGTTGCAGAACACCTGAGGAGGGAGGAGCTGGTAAGGACATAAAAACATGCTTGAGGCTCCATCAGCAACACTGGATGGACATTTGCAGGCTTAGACCTGCTGTGACACTTGGCAGTTTTTTAATTTCCTGCAAGTGTGGAGAGTGTACTGAAGGCATCACATACTATACAGTGCTACAGTTACTTATTGTAAATTAAATCATGGTTTTGATATATTTTTGCCTCTGCCTTCAGGGAAAGATAGGGGCTTAAAATCATGCCAACATAGTTATTTGTCGTCCGTGACAGTTATTTTTCTCATGGTGCCCAGTCACTGTTTGTTATATGAACAAAAGAATGACTGTTGAGTAGGCTGGCATTGTAGGTGCCTGCCCGTGAGCACAGGGCTTCAGGGCTGGTGTTCCCCTAAGCAGAGCTGTACCCACAGCAGATGGACCAGACTCAGTCCCTGGACAGCCCTACGCCCAGCACTGCCAGCTGCGCTCACCCATGCAGCTCCTGCAGTTGCTGTGTTACGTGTGCTTGCTGTTTGGGAAGAAACGGAAGACGGGTCACACACTATTTAAAAATACATATTTATTAAAATGTATTTCCTTTTCAATTCCAAAAGCGTAAGACCATCTTTCATCTAGCCTATGAGGTACTTGAGTGTAGATGTTACAGTACACAGCAGTGGTTTCTTCCTCCCTGGGTCTTTTGTTTCCTTTCCTGTGAAGTGAAAAGGTTCAAATATCTGGAGAGTCCCCTCTCTCTCTACAAATGTAATGTTTTGGTTTGACTGCCTGTTGCTTCTTCAGTCATCCCCTGCCTCCCCGTCACGGCTTTCCCTGTATTTTAAGTGAATGAATCGTTGTTACGGATGAACAGCAAGTAATAAATTAAAAAATTAAGTACCATTCAGTTCAGGTCTCTGTTCTGCATAAAAGAAGGACCAGGATAAAAGGGACATTAAGGCCAGGAGAGCTCCCACACACCTGAAGCCTGGACTCCTCCTCCTGCAGGCAGTGCAGGCTGCCGGGAAGGGCGCTCTCCATCCACGGGAGTCTCGGTGATAGTCCTGCTTCTCTGCCTTCACTCTACTGCCACTCACTCTTCCCCCAAGAAAAGGAAACCAGTCCCAGCAAATGCCATCCATCATGAATAAAATGAAATAGTTTAATTAAAATTTTTGTTTTTGTGTCAATGTGCAAAATAGCCAACCAGGAGTTCGGTGGGGGAAAAGTGAAAAATCTTAGTTTGTCAGCATGATCCATAGAAGAGACAATCTTCACATGTTCCAAAGGCAGAGGACGAGAGAAAGGAGCCAGCTTGGTCTCTCCCCCACAAAGACAGATGAGATCAGGAAGTCCAATGGAAGATGCTCCTTGAGGTAAGGCACAAATCAGAAGAGCACAGGGGGTCCAGGTTCCGAGCCCTTCAGCGGAACCCATCTCCCTGTCTTGGAGATCTTTGGAAATTCCTAGTTTTGAGTCACAGCTAAGTCATAAGCGGAGCAAGCCTGCCTCTGGGTTCTGTTCTCTCCATTCTCCCACTAGTCACAGCAGCCTTCTAAGTCACAAGACTGGCCCTGGGCTGTCTGAGGAGACGTCGCTGCAGTGGCCTCTGAACTCCAGGGAGCAAGGGCTGGCTTCAGCTGAAAATTTCTAGGAGCTGGGACTGAGGCGAGGAGCATCCATCCGAAGAAAAAGGAGACTTGGGCCTGGAAGTGCAATGACTGGAAGGGGGGGCCCTGCTTTCTCCAGCGCTCAGTGCCTGCACAGTCCTTGCCAGCTAATTTATGCTGAGAAGTGGGTAGGTTAGGTAGTAGCCCATGGCCGCGCCCAGGACCACACCAAGGAAAATCCAGGCGTTGTAGGACATAACAGCCAGCATTATGAAGTAGCCAATGACCACCTGCACAACATGGATTAGAGACTGGCCAAACTGAGACAAAAACCACCTAGAGAAAAAGGAGAGGCAAGTTAATATTAGATAATAAGCTGAAAACTAAGAGTTAGTGTTCAGAGTAGGAAGAGCAGCTGAGTTACAAAACCAGCTTCTTTTTAAAGAGACATATCAGAAACCACTGATAGGGGAGAGGAGCTGATACAAGGAGCCTAGGACAATCACTTCTCTACTCAGCTGTGAGCTTCCTGGCATCCTAGGCAAAAAGGGAAAAAGATGTCTGAGAGAGAATAAAAAATGATCAGTAAGGCAGACTTTTTCCACCCCTGAATCGACTGTGGGAGGCAGTATTACAATGGAAAGAACATGCACTTCACAACCTAAATGCCCATCAGTAGATGACTGGATCAAAAAATTATGGTACATATACACTGGAATACTACGCAGCAGAAAGAAAAAAAGAACTACTACACTTCGCGACAGCATGGATGGAACTGGAGAGCATCATGCTAAGCAAAATAAGCCAGGGGGCGAAAGACAAATATCGTATGATCTCACCTATAAGCGGAACCTAACCAACAATGCAAAGATGCAAGGAAAATATGACCAGCAACACTGAAAGGAAAAGAAATCAACAGAGACAAGAGGGAAGCGGGGGGGGGGCGCAGGGGAAGGGAAGGGAAGGGGAAAGTCAAGGAACATATAGCCAGGACTCATGGACAAAACCAAAGGGGAAGAGCTGAGGGAGGGAAGGAGGGAGAGGGCAAGGGAAAGTGGTGGGGGGGAGGCAGAGACAAATGTATTTAAAAAGTAAATAAATTTAAAAAATAAATAAATAAATAAATAAATAAAAAATAAAAATTTCTCCAAACATCATACATACTTTTAAATTGGTTGCTAAGACTACTGCAGAATTTGTGTCCCATTTTAAATAATATGGTCTCAGATTTTGAATCTTAAAATAATCCAGTATATGCTGTTTTAACATCATTGCTTTTCCTCTGTTTATGAAAACACTGTAGAAATAACCACTGACCGGTGATTTTAGAGGAAAGCAAATAACAGCCATAGGAACATTTACTATGAGAAATGCACTATGTATGACAATATGTTTAGGACAAATATGGTTCACGGTTGTCAACTGTTGTCAGGGACAGAGGCTGGTTTCCATCCATGTTGGGCTGAGAAGGGTAAATGCATGAAACATTACATGTGTGCCAAAGTGGAGGGGATAGTTAGATAAATGGTGGTGTGTCCACCCCTGAATTCCTATGTGGTTATTAGTAGTAATGTTCAAAGACAATGTATTAAGTTGGGAAATGCTCATAATATAATAAATGAAACAGGCTGTTGAGAAAAAAAAAAAAAAAAAAAAGAACATGCACTTCAGTGACAGATGAACTCCTAGTTCTGTGTCTCAGCAACGAATGTCTTAAAATTTCCTCATCAGTAAAACAGGAATAAGAATACCTCCCTTGTAGGATGGTGGTGACTATGCAAGACCCCCATGTGAGGAGTAGGCAGGCTCAACACACACAGCTGGAGTTGGGGAGAGGGCAGAATCGGGACCCCAGATGGTTGCCATATCAGAATGGGAAGGGAAGTAAGGACACCAGCGTGGATACACTGCTGAGAGCAATTCTTTCCCCTTGTGTAGGGCCAGCTGCAGATCCTGTCCTGGGTTTGGAAGCCTTAGTGACCTGCTGAAGCCTAAAGAGATTGAGGGGAGGACTGGAGGGACACCCCTGTTGCTAGACTGAGGCCTGCACCAGAGTTCTGAAGATTGGAGCCTCCCAAGTGGCTGTTCCTAGAGCGAGCTCTGACCTGGGCATCAGGAGACCTGAGCTCTAGCTCACCTCACTACTTCCTAACTGTAAGCACTCTGACAAGCCCTGGTCCTTCCTGAGGCCTCGGTCTCCTTTCTGTGTCATGGGGTTAATGCCCTCTGGGCCCAGCCTACCTCTCCAGGTGACTGAGTATGCCCATACCCCACTCCCCACCCCCCACCCCCCACCCCCCGCCTGTTACCTGAGGCGGGGTCTGCTGACTGGGGGTGACTCTGAGCTTGAAGAATCCTGGTGTGTTGCCTCAAACTCGCTGCGGGAGGGGGACATGTTCACCAGAGCCCGGTAGAGCAGCCAGACTTTGCCAAACTTGATGCTTTCGTACAACACAGCCAGGAGCAGGATCACCAGCACCGAAAGGGCCATGCCTGTCAAAGGACGCTGAGTTGCAGAGACCTAGCAAGGCAAGCAGTGCTCCCCTTCTGGCAGCCTCGCAGGGGACCTTGTCAGGTGCCAGAAGGTGCCTCTACCCATTCCCTCTGAATCCATTCCACCTCCCTCTCTCGCAGCTCTTTACCGCTCCCTACCCCCAGCTCTGGGCTCAAAGTTCTGCACTGCACTCTCTTCCCCGACCAGCCCTTTCTAGGCAGGGCTGGGCCACTGTAGTGTGGCTCTGAGACTAGGAAGAGCAGCTGCCTGGAAAAACCAGGGCCAAGGGCGAAGCAGCCAAACACCACGGGCCCCAGCTGCGCCACCAGCAGGTGGCACAAATCTGTGGGGACTGCTTGTTAAGGGAAGAGCAAGGTCCTGTTTACAAATATATAAACAGAAAAGGAATCATAATTATCTCAGCAAGTTTGGATACAGGAGATTTTTATTTTCTTCTCACCTAATTTTTCAAAGTTTAATATGTCTATTAGTTTCATAATAAAGGGGAAAAAAACATTTTACCCAAAAATGTTAAGTGCTTACTAGAACTGCTGTGTAAAAATAACTGCTAATTGCTACTTCTGTCGTATTGGGTTGGCCAAAAAGTCCATATGGTTTTTTCCATAAAATAAAAGACGCATTTTTCATTTTCACCAATAACTTTATTGATTTGGATATTTTCAGTATGTCAGCTATCTCCCGCTGTTGGCTTCTAGTGGGTAGAGGCCAGGGGTGCTGCTAAACATCTTCCGACACATAAGACAGCCCCACAAAAAAGAATTATTTGGCCAAAATGGCAATAGTACCAAGAAACTGCAAACCCCATTTGACCCGTTCGATCTGTCACAGCACCTTCTCCATGCACCACACAAATCTTTTTTTTGCATTTCCGTAGCATTTTACCTTTCTTGAAATAATAAAGCATAATACACTAAGTGATGTGTATTTTCTTTCATCTTCAATATTAAAACGGCTGCACAAAAAGTCACCAATTTTGACAAGTTTTTTTAATACACGCTGATATGACAGCTGTCATAATACAATCTAATAAAATTGTTTTGAATGAAATTAAAGACAACTAAGCACTACTAGAGCCATCCTACAGAAAAAACTAAATGGACTTTTTGGCCAGCCCAATACAAATGGAGGGATAGTAAATGGTCCAGCTGTAGTATTTTATTGGGCTCCCAGGAGGAAATCATCTGCAAAAGGGGCAGGTTTTTTAAACATAAAGTTACAAGTAATTGCACACATGTGCTATTGGTTCAAACAGTGCAGAATTATATGCAGTGGAAAGTACTCTATTTTGCCATGTATAATGCGCACCCGTGTTTTTGTGCTCATTATATATGGGATTATTAGGCCCATTATTATACCCATGGTATGTAATCATTATACTCATGTATAATGTGCATCCATATTTCGCCCTCAAAAATTTGGGCAAAAAGAGTGTGTATTATACACAGCAAAATACCATAAGGCCAGTCTCCCAAGCTGCAGTTCCCCTCCCCAGAGCAGCCTCTGCTAGCAATTCCCTGCATAGCCTTCTAGGGATAATACACCATATACAAGATGGGACAAAGGTCGGTTTACAGTTGTTCATATGGAAAATAATACAAGAATAAACCCTGTGTTCCACATACTTACTTTATTTGTCTGAATAGCAGCATCCTATTTGTGCATACTCTTCTGTATCTAACCTCAGCCAAACAGGTTCCCCTTAGTTCCCACACATCTACCTTATTTCTGTCGCTTCGTGGCATCTGTGATAGATTGTATTTTCCAAAGACGGCCACTTCACCACATCCCACCCTATATGCTTTTTTTACAGTCAACACTCCTGCCATGAAGTGATGGGGTTCGTGTTCCCTCCCTTTTAACCTGAAAAGACTTGTGACTGCCCCAGCCAATAAAGGTGGAAGTGATGCCCGGTGACCCCCAAGGCTAGGTCTTAAAAATCCCATGCACTTCTCCCTTGTTCTCCTGGGACACTCACTTGCTCTTGGAAGCCAGCCACCCTGACACAAAGAAACACAGGCCATAGGAGACACCACACACAGATGTTAGGACAACACCCCCCACTAAGGTTCTAGCTGACAACCAGTATCCGTTAGTAGACGTGAGAGTGAGGAAGTCTTCGAGGCGACTCCAGTTCCAGCCACTGACTATTCCTGCTTGGGAGACTTTGAGTGAGGACCACTTAGCTGAGCCCAGTCCACTCAGAGCCTTGAGAAGGATAATAAACGACTGCTGGTGTGGAAAGCCACTAGGTTTACTCTGCAATAGGTTACTGCAATGGTAACTCAGTTCAGGGACAACCGTGATTTATCTGATCAGCATCTGCAATGACGGGCATTTGGGCTGTTTCCAGCCTATTGTTAAGATTCAGTTATTTACACTGAAACATAACCCTGCCTTTTCAAGTCAAAGGAGTACCCTTCTCTTTCAAATTGGTGTCTCATTTCAGGTCCAAGGCTGCAGCAGCTGCTCTGGGCTTCTGAGCTGATGCTGGACAGTGACCCCTGGACATGGGAGAGGCTAGAGGCAACAGAAGGCCTCATCCAGCTCTGGCTCGGACGTTTATTCCTCACTCGGAGTGTGACCCTGGGTAAGTCCTTCCCCTTTGTGGGCTTCAGTTCCTTCCCTGTAACACAGGGGAAAGCTGCACCCCTGGCCTCTTTCGGAGCCTTCGTGAGGATCAGCGAGATAAGGGGCCCCTTTGCAAGCTGAAGAGCAGTGGCTGCAAAGGGCCCACTCAACATTTATGCAAGAGGAGTCAGGCTCACTTGAATGTCCACAGAGTATGCCACTAAAGAGAGCCCGGGCTTCCCAATTCTTACCTGCAGGACTGTGGACGCTCCAGAAATCAAACAGGAGCACCGCCTTATCTGAGAAGATGAAATGCATCTGAAAGAGAAGGGAGTCTGCATCACAGGGGGCTTAGGGCAGTGGAAGCTGTGGTCCCTACTGCTCTCAAGCATCCCCTTCTAAAAGACCCAGAAAAATGGCGTCACCGGACCTACATGCTAGAAGGGCCCGTAGTGGTAATCAGGGCCAAGTGTGGCCAGACAGGGCAGGGGCTTACTTGCCTCAGGCCCTGCAGTTGGTCAGCAGCAGAGCTCTGAGCTAGCCCTGCTCCAGGCGGAAGGTGAGATGTGGGGGTGCCCATCCTCACTGGGCCAGCCAGGCCACACTGCTCTCAGACCAGGCTGAGCTGTCCCTTCCACACCCTCCAAATCCAGGGGGTCGGGGAAACGCTAGGCTGAGGACAACTGCCTCTTCTCACTCCCAGGGCCACGCGATTCTGCTTCAGTGGTGGGTATCATGGAAGGGCCCGGGGGCCTGTCCTCAGTCTGTTCTCCACATCAAAACAATGATGGTAGAAGCAATGAACATGCAATGCTCCTCTGATTGCTCTCCTCAAAGAGCGCCTGGTCCACCTGTTGTCCTAGGTGGCATCAAGGGCTTTTCATACACCATCTCATTTCACAACAGTGTTCTATGTGGCAGGGACAATTAGGTCCATCTCACAGAAAGGAAAAATGGGAAAATGAAGGTCAGAAAAGTTAATTTGCTGAAGTTCACAAGGCTATTAAGTTGGCAGAGCCGGGATTCAAACCTGGGTCTAGCTGGATGCCAAACCAGGTGCATTCCAGGACACTGTGCTGACTGTGCTATGGGATAGGAACTGGATGGCCATTCTAAATGGCCACATCAGGCTTCGTGGCTGTGTTTGGCAACTAAGCCAAATGGATCAATTCAGTTCACCCTCTCAAGGAAGAGAAGGTCCCCTCTCGTCACTAAAGACCTCGGCCAGAAGCAGCAGCTCTGCAAACGCTGCCAGTGTTCATCCCATGAAGGAGACCCTGGCGGAGTTGGGCCATTGCCTTCTAAGGCAGGGGTCAAATATTAGAACCCTCAAACGTCAGAGCTGGAAGTATCTTCAGAAAGTTGTTTTTAAAATTGAGATATAATCAACATATCTCATTACAGTATTTTCAGGTATACACAATGATTTGATGGATGTATGTATTGCAAAATAATCACAATATGAGTTCTAGTTAACATCCTTCACCACATCATGCAGTTACAATAGTTTTTCTTGGGACGAGAACTTATAAAATCTATTTTATTTATTTTCTCAGGGAGTTTTTAGTTCCCTTTGAGAACTTATAAAATCTATTTTATTTATTTTCTCAGGGAGTTTTTAGTTCCCTTGTTTACAGCTTTTTTCCAGGGAACACTGGCAAATAAAATCTTCCTTGTAAGCCCACTCTATAAAACACAGGACTCTGGGTGCAGAAGGGAGAGAGGTCTGAGTTCTGCCGAAACGCAGTGTGAAAGCCACTGATCTGGTCCAACTCCAGCCCCTCTGCAGTTTCCCCAACTCCAGGTGGGGAAAATGAGTTCCAAGAGGGAAAGGGATTTGCTCAAGACCTCATAAGAAGAAAATGGAGGGGAAGAGTCATCAAGGAACATGTATAAAGGACCCATGGACAAAGCCAAAGGGGGGTGGAATGAAGGTGGGAGGTAGGGATGGGTGGGGCGGGGGAGGCTGGTGGGGGGAAGTGGAGACAACAGTGCTTGAACAACAAAAATTTTTTAATAATTTTAAAAAAAATTCATAAATTCTTTATCTCCTCTAAAAGTGATTAATAAACTTAACCTGAGATGTTGAAAGAAAGGAAGAAAATGGAAACCTAGGCAGTCTTTTAAAAATAAGGTTGAAGAATCTAAAAATAAAACTAGCTTTTTATCCCCCTAATATGAAAGTGGTACTTATTCAATGTAAAAAAAGCTGAAGCAGTACCAAAAAAAAAGTAAAACTAATTTGAAGTCCTATGCAGTGATACCCCTTGTTAAGATTTCAAAAATAAAAAAATACTTGTTGACATGGCAAAATGTTCAAAAACAAACAGGTACAAATAATCCTGTGAAACCCCATTTATGCTGGAGCAGCACTCAGTCAGCTTAGCAGGAGCCCCAGCACCATCTCTGCCGAGGGGTCAGCAGAAGCCCCTGGCGCAGCCTCTGCAGTGGGGGCAGAGGAGGGTGTGGCCGCATGACCCCTTCTCTGAGTCCACTTGATCTAGCAGTTGGCATGACTGGAATGTCCTCAATGGCTAATTAATCATCAAGGTTCCCTAACTGGGTTCCTTCTATCATCCTTGGGCCTGGGCCAGCTATCTCAGGTGCCCCACGCCACCTACTGTAGACCTGAATACCCACAAAACAGCAAATTAATTCAACCAACAAACATTTTTGTTTTGCTAGAGGTGCAGATGGTGGAGATAGAGAGATGAGTGAGGCAACTGCTTGGCCCTCATGAAGCTACTGGTCTATTAGGGAGGGGCCCCCAACGTCCCTCCTCCCACCTGTGGATGCTCTCCAATTACCACCTGAGCTCCTCTTCCTGTCTCCCCCATCCTCCACCCGCTCCACTCCTCCGTGGAAAATCTTTCACGAAACCGGTCCCTCGTGCCAAAAAGGCTAGGGACCTATGTATTAGGGGAGAGGGCAGCGAACAGGTCTTTACAACAGAGTGCATGTAGTTCCCGGGAGGGAGCCACAGGGGAGGACTTCGGCAGGGGGTGGGGGCCAGGTGTTGCTGCCTAACCCAGCCAGGGAGTTAGGTGGATAGGACATCTTCTGAAGCAGGAAGAGCAGGAGGCACTCAGAGGAAGACAGACAGTCCAGTGTGATACAAGCTGGAAGTGCCCACCCAGAGGACCTGGTTCTACTTCACCTGGGAGTGAGGAGCTCAGGGGACACTAAGCCTCACCTACTCTGGCCTTTTGGCTGGAAAAAAAAGCTTCAAATCAGCAGGCTCTGCGTAGGGGCTCCAGTGTTCAATTCAAAGGCTCTGTGGTCAGATACCAAGGGGCAGGGCCCTAATCTTTCCCATTAAATCTCAGCCTCCAGAAGCTGAGTTTAACTTTTATCTGCGGTGTATTCAGGGTCCCGCCCTGAGTGGGGACGGGCTGTGCTAGGAGAAAGCAAGCAGGGGATTTTTCCTCTTTATTTTCTCGTTTGGGGGCAAGGGGTGGTGGTTACTTACACTTTGAGGAAAAACTCCCTTATTTGTAAGCCAAAGAGTTCAGGAGAGATTAAGGTCGCTGTCCTGCCTGAGACTGGCTGAGGCATTTGTGCCCGTCTATTTGTTCCCTTTTAGAGGACCGGCAGCAGGTGGCTGAGGGCTTCTGACTAAATGACCTGTACTGTCTTCCTCTATCTTAAATTCACAACATTCTTCATGGAGGAAGAAAATAACATGATTTTTTCAAAAACCAAAGAGTCTTGCAAGCTGTGATTCTTAGCAGTCCAGGTGAACTCCACTGAGAAAAACAATTTATCTGTAACACTATTTCTGACCCAAGTGTAGGGAGGATGTAAAGTAGCTGGGTCTGGTTGTTGTCCCCGCCTCGTCCCCCGAAAAATCAAACTACGAACTTGCCAAGACAGGGAAGTTGCCCCAGGGTGTGCGCGTCCGGTAGCGAGCTGACATGCATCGGGCTTCCCTCCTTTTTCTAGAAACCTCCCCGGAGTTTCCCCAAGGCTCTGCGCCCTGGAAGGCGGGGGGTGGTTACCGGACTCGCTTTTCTTCGCCCACTGCGCCCCCACCCTCCGCAGCTCTACAGCAGGTGTTCAATAATTGCTCGGCCAGCCAGACTGCCGACCCAGCAGGAGGGAGAAATAAAAAAATCTCACAGCCACCTCCAGCCCTAACTCCCGCCTCTCCCCACCCTGTTTTCGCTGTTGACAATGCTTCCAACACACCCCCTTCTCCAGCCCTCCGGCAGGGGCGGCCGGCACTTCGCGGGGCCGGGAGCTGCTGCTGGCGGGGCCCCGTCACGGCCGCCTAACCGGCGTCCGCTTCTCTCCGCGGCGCCCAGACTCACCTTTACGGTGAGCGTCTGCCCGCTCGGGTCTCCAGGTTCCGAGTCGGTCCAGCCACCTCCGCGACCGCGACCGGAGCCCGGTAGTCACGTGGTCGGGGCGAGGCGGACGCGCGGGCGCCTGGGAGTTGTGGTCCCCAGAGCGGTCCGCTCGGGGCGGCTTGGGGCGCACCCTCTGGCCCGCACCCACCGCGAAGCCCCCGTTACCCGGCCGAGCGGCACTGCGGGGCTGCATCCTGCGTTCCGTTTGGCGCCTTACTGTTTTGCACTTGACTTGCCTCCGCAATTATCATAAAATATTTATGGCTCCTTGCAATAAATTGTGCGAAGCTTAACTCATGTTGAGTTGAAAATGGAAAAGCCCATCCTGTGGTGATAATAGCAATAAATTACGAGTAAAGTAAAGCAGTTATCTCCCAAGCTTTGAATGTAGCCATTTTAAAAAATCTGATTAGCAGAAAGCTACACAGTTGTAATTTTAATTTGTATTTGTTTGATTGCAAGGGTAGTACACTTTTTCTTATTGGTATTTCTATTTTTATGTATTGTCTGTCCATTTCATCCAGTTTCGAAAACGGGGTGTTTCTGGGGAATGAGGGACTTCTAACAGTATTTAATTTTAAAATTTATTTATTTAGTAAACCTTTGCCAGTCGTCCTATAAGGAAAGAGGCTCTTCAGAGAAGCCTTACCAGACACAGAACTAGCAGACCTTGAGCCTGGGGCATGAGTGACCTCAGTTCAGATCCTAAACCAGCAAGCGCTGGCTGTGAGACCTCAGGCTCCCGGCTTTACAGTTCAGCCTCAGTGTCCTGGTCAGTAAAATGAAAAGAACAGAATCTATGTCATAGGGGGATTGAAAGTCTTAAAAGAAGACTTGTGTGTTAAGTTCTTAGGACACAGGGAAGTCAGGACGGCGCAGCGTGTCTTGAGTCTGGTGGCACAAGTCAGGCCAGGGAGAATCTCTGGGGTAATAATCTGTTACCCCATTAATCGGCATTAACTGGAGTAGGAAATAGAAAGGATTTCCCTGCCAGAAAGGCTGATGGCAGGAATCCCAGCGACAGGCACCCACAGGCAGGCAACCATAGCAGCAGGTTTGGTGTGTCCTGTTGGCTTGTCTCTGGGTCCTGGCTCCCGGAGCTACCGGCCTGTTGAGCCCCAGGCATTGGGCCTCAGCCTGAGCTGGCGGTGGCTGATAGGCTGAGGCCGCAAGGCCCATAGGAGACGCTGCCCCAGCTCCCGGCTGGGCCAGGGCTTGGCTGGCCTGCGGGTAAGGGTGGAACCCAGCCCAACGTTGCCAGCCTGGGACATTGGGATGGACTCCTGCGTCATACCCATGAGGCACAGAGGCGGCTGCTGTGCACACAGCATGGTCTTCTCTTACCCTTGGTGGTAGATCCCTGCATGACGGGGTGCATGAGCTTGGGCCGTTGTGCTGATGTCATGACCTCTATCTATGTCCTTGGACATTACTGAATGTGGCATGTTAACGCTACTCAGCACCAGCCAGACTATGACTGAAGAGCAACTAGAAAAGATAACCCCACTCATGATCAAAGGCCTTCAGGGTGCTGCGGAGGAAGGAGGGACTGCGGTGACGGGTGGACAAACTGTGGTAAACCCGCAGATTATCGTGGGTGGGGTTGCCACTGTGATGTGTCAGCCCGATGAATTCGTAGTGCCTGACAATGCAGTTGGTGGGGACGTGCTGGTGTTAACCAAACCCTTAGGAGCCCAAGTTGCTGTCAATGCCCACCAATGGCTGGATAATCCTGAAAGATGGAATGAAATAAAGATAGTGGTCTCCAGAGAAGAGGTGGAACTGGCCTCTCAGGAAGCCTGTTCGATATAACTGCCCTAAACAGAACTGCTTCTGGGTTAATACACACATGTAATGTCCATGAAGCCACCGATATCACAGGCTGTAGCATCTAGGACACTCTCAGAACCTTACAAAACAGCAATGAAGGGCCTTTGTCACTCATAATCTGCTGACCATTGCCAAGATGGCTGCCATCAGCAAGGCCAGGGGGCACCTGGGGCTCCTTCAGGGAACCTCGGCAGAAACTGCTGGGCGATTACTGATTCACCTGCTAAGGGAAGAGGCTGCTAGCTTTTGTTCTGAAATCAAATCTTTCAAGCACGGAGAGGGTCACCAAGCATGGATTGTCGGCTTTGCAGAAAAAGAAAACTGGACAGCCCGGACGATTGACAAGCCTTGAGTTATTGAGGTCCGCCTCACAGGGCCGCTGCTGTTCCTCTTGCGCCAGACAATCCCAATGCCTCCTCTGAGCCTAGATCATGAGACAGAATAGCAGGGATTATTTGGATTTCAGAGCCTTTGTACACTATCAGGGACAACTCTCAAGAGTTGATTTTAAAAACAAACATCCAAAGAAGGGTACCTGCATAACAGTTCCACAGTTGCCCTTCCTAGGTGACTTGAATCACCCCATCATAAGCTGCACATTCCAAGGTCAGAAATAACATTTTTGTGTTACTTCTGGTGGAGGAGGTGGCGCGGAAATTTGTTCATCTCTTGTGTAGAAGAGGAGCAGGAAACCTGTTTCCTTTTTTCCAAGAGCAAAATGAGGCTCTTCTGGTTTGAGGGCTTTTTTGGGCACTGTGTTCATTCACTTCTACACAGGGAGGAGGATTGTTTGTTAAAATTACGTGCAGACCAAAAAAGTAATTGAAAAAAATAATTTAGATCAGAAGTAAAAATGAGTTTGGATGAATACCACTGATAAACATAAATTGTCAAGAGAGATCTTATAAAGCAATGTCACATTCTTAATTAGATTTTCCTGAAATACTGTCTCTTCCTTGCTCTGGATGAGAATTGAGCAGCTTGTCTGTGACTGGGAGACGAGGACATGAAACCATCTGACTCAATAAATGGTAGCTGTTGTCTTCATTAGAAGCAAATACTTTCATCTGGAGAGAGGAAAGCAACTGCAAAATATCAGGCCACTTGCTCAAGGTTACAGGGATCCTGAGAGTCTCAGTCTGAAAGCTGGTGGGAGTTAGAAGGAAGTCAGAGGCTGGGGAAGTTCTGGGGAAAGGCTACGGGGCTTGGGCACTGTGAGGAGGTCTGGGACGGAGGCGCAGCGGAAGCAAAGGGAAGAAGGGTCACGGGTTTCTTGAAGCATCCAGGACCCAAGAGCTTGAGAGGGATTTGGTGATTTGGATGTAATTTTTCACTCTCTGGGCCCTACCTGGGAAGTAGAAGTGAGAAGACTTGACCTTCACATAAGCAGGCTCCTGTGTACCCCGCAATCTCCCCATCTCTGATTAAAAGATTTCCAATACAGCTTTCTTCCTTTGACTGTTTTTGTTGGCTTTGTCACAATCTGATGAACTTCACACTTAGTTCTAACTTCCTCAAGTGTGTTATGGTTTTAACACTTAGCCCTAAAGTTCTAAAGTGCCCCTGTTCTTTCTGAGCCTCCAGAGCCTCCCCTCCTCCGGCTCCCAAGCAGAGAACCGGGTGCCAACCACAGAATTCCTGCTCCTGCAATCACACCGCAGCCAGCCAAGCCTCAGTCCATGGCAAGAGGTTCTTTCTGGGTTGTATATTTTGATTTATTCCCCAGGAACAATGGAGAGTTGGCCCTTGTCCCTCCATTACGCACCTGGAGCCCTGCTCCCTACCAACTCCACAGGCAGGAGAGAAGGCGCTGCCTTGGGTGTTGGGTGTCGCAGAGATGAGCAAGGGGCCCTTTAACTGGGGCACTCAGCTTATTCATGGGTAGTCGGTGGAGGGGAAATCCAAACAGTCACTTCTCCTTCTAGGCGTTCAGTAAAGGAACTTGAGGTCTCGTGGAAAGACCACATGTATGAAATGTTATTCCTGCAGAATATCTGGCCTTGATGTACAAATAAGACTGTGTGACCCCCCCCCCCCCCCCGCCCAAGATGCCACTATCCCTCTCTGGGCCGCAGTGAAGGGTTTCCAGAATGGATGACTTCTAACTGCTCCTTTATGTGCCATTGATCTGTAGTTACAGATAAGTCGAACACTTAATGGCTTTTTGCATGTTTTCCGTGTAGCTCCATTCAGCTGGCCTCCCAGGTTCTCTTCGTTATTAACATATGAGTAGCATTATGTTGCTGTATGTGGCATGGGGAGTGTGTGCACCGTTGAGTTTGGTCAGAGTGCGGAGGCAGAGCATAACATGTATATAGCAGACTTTGTGCTGGTGAAGCTAGAGAAAGCAAGAGCCAGGCTATGAACCACCCACAGGCCAGGGCAGGGCAGCCTCTGACAGAGGTGGGGATCGAATCCACAGGATTACAGATCCACTGGATCTTAAATTCAACTCCTCAAACAAGGAGCCAGAATGGCCAAGTGGTTAAGGGCATGTTCAAAGTCAGGAATTTATTTGGAGGGCAAAGAAAAGCCACCAAAGGGTTTTTAATGTATGTTTTTCTCCCTGCATTTTTCCTTTTCTTTCCCAAATGTCGCTGTGTTGGTGAGGTCTCCCCTGACCACCCTGTTTAAAATTGCAATCCCCTTTGTTTTCCTCGTCCTGCCTACTCTGCTTTGGTGTTTTTCCATAGTACCTATCACCTCATAGCATATTGTTTAATCTGGTTATTTATTATTCCTTTCTTGCCATTCGAATGGAAGTTCAAGAAGAAGAGGAACTCTGTGTTTTTTGCTGAGGAAGGCACCCCCAGTCCCCAAAATAGTTCACATCACAAAGCAGACATCCATAAGCATTTGTTATAGGAATTAATCGATCCCAGGGGGCAGATGCTTTCTGCTTCATTGCTTCAGAGGAAGGGTGTGTCGGAAACAGGAGCAGCCTCTGAGAAGGGATGGTTTTGTTTTTCATGAGAGTTGTGGCAGCTTTTGGGGGATTTGCAGGAGTGAGAAAACAATTTCAGGAGAAGCACAAGAGAAAGCAGGGCTGCCCTTCCCCCATACCCCAAGATGTTGGGGGGAAAGGGAAAAAAAGGAATGAAGTATTGATACAGTGTTACAACATGTTCAAACCCTGAAAACATTACGCTAAATGAAAGGAGCCAGCCACACAAGGCCACACATTACATGATTGCATGTATAAAAAATGTCCCAAATAGGCAAAATGACAGAGGCAGAAAATAGACCACTGGTTGCCAGGAGCTGAGGGGAGGGAAGAATGAATATGGGGTTTATTTTTGAGTGATGGAAATGTTTTGAAATTATAGTAGCCTCTCATTTGCAGTTTTGCTTTCCACGCTTTCAGTTACCTGTGGTCAACTGTGGTGTGAAAATGTTAAATAGAAAATTCAAAAAGTAAACAACTTTTTTCAAAAGTAAATTACGTGCTGTTCTGAGTAGTATGATGAAATCTCGCTCCACCCTTTTCCTTCCCATCTGGGACAGGAATCATCCTTTTATCCAACATTTCTGAGGCAGGAGATAGCATAGGAAGAACTCTAAGAGTGCACCGCTGTTGCTGGCCAGTGTCTAGAGTCCTGGTTGCCAGGAAATGCCTTTTAGCACTGAGGTAGGATGAGCAGTAAATCCAGGCCGGGAGGAGGAGGGAGACATGTCTCACCCACTAACTCAGCAGTGCTGAGCCGGGTCTGATAGTTGTCAGGTGTTCCAGCATCACAAGAAACACCATGCTAATGGGGGAGGAAGGAAGTCCTTGAAATTTTATATATCATTTCCACTATCTGGGAAAGAACGCCTTGAAACTATATTCATCCCAAGGTCTGGAAGAGGAAGAGGAGGGGGTCCACAGTGCCCAAAAAGGAAGCCCATAAAATGACTTTGGTTAGTTGCCTACCTCTGGTCACTCTCTGTTTTACGAGGGAGTCCGTAATGGTTATAGAAAGAGCCCATAAATAACTTGTAATTGCCCCAACTTTAATTAACTGCCTCCTGTCACGTATCTGTTTTACAACAAGATGAAAAAATGGGGTCTGGAGCAAGATAAGGATTTGGGCTAACAGACCACCACACATACCTAAGTTTGAACAGTCACTCCCCACCCCCACCCCCAAAAGCTGGTACCCCCTTTACCTGTCAATCAATATGTAACATCTTCACCCCCATCCTGCCAACTATATAAATCCTCAGAACAAAGGACCTGGGGCTCTTGCCAACCCTGCTCTGGCCACCCTTGCCCTCGCCTCTGGCCGCCCTTACCTTGCCGTGCCCTGAACCTGTGGCTTTCTCCCCGACCTCGGCAAGGGCCGTTCTCACGGAGGAGAACGTTTCACTAATAAGCCCTGCTCCCATGCTAATAGCCTTTCGGATCTGTAATTCTTTACTGTGCCAGCAAGAAGAACCAGGTTTCTCCTGTAACATTTCCACACTGTACGCGCTTCCCAAACATCAGGCCGATCTGGTCATTAGCCTTCTCAGCTATCAGATCTCCTTCTGTGGTATTTCAGTGCTTCAGTTCAAGTCACCCTTATTTTACTTCATAAAGGCCCCAAAGCACAAGAGTAGTGATGCTGGCAACTCAGGTATGCCAAAGAGAAGCCGCAATGTGCTTCCTTTATGTGAAAAAGTATGTAGATATAGGAAAAACGTAGTGCAATATACATAGGGTTCAGTACTCTCCATGGTTTCAGGCATCCATTGGGGTCTCAGAACATATTCCCTATGAATAAGGGGGAGCTACTGTAGATAGTGGTGATGGCTACACAACTCTGTGACTATACTAAAACTGGACAGTTTAAAAGGGTGAAATTTATGGTATGTGAATTATATCTCGATAGTTATTATTTTTTATTTTTAAAATATTTTATTTATGTTCTCTTAGAGAGAGAGGAAGGGAGGGAGATAGAGAGGAAGAGAAACAGCAATGTGTAAAAGATACACAGATCTGTTGCCTTTGGCCTGCCCCCAACTAGGGGACCTGGCCTGCAACCCAGGCATGTGCCTGGACTGGGAATTGAACCGGTGGCCTCTTGGTTCACAGGCCAGCACTCAATCCACAGAGCCACACCAGCCAGGGCTCAGTAAGGTAATTTTTTAAAAGGTAATGTAGGTCTCTCACTTTCAGAGCTCTGAACTACCAAGTTAAAAAAAAAAAATGAATTTTTGGAGGCCACCATTTTGTTAGGAAGCCCAAGCCACAAGGACAAACGATGGGCAAGTGCTGCGATTAGCCATCTGATTAACTCCCAGCCAGCACAAATGCCCACCAGGTAAATGAAATGATCTTTGAGGTCCAGCCCAGTCGAGCCTTCAGGTGACTTTGGCCTCAGTGGACCAATTTCCCTCAGTGAAATTGTATGAGCAGCTCCCAGCTAGAACTGTCCAGCCAAGTCCTTCCCGAATTCTTGTCTCACAAGATCTCGAGCGAAATAAAATGGTTGTTTTAAACTGCTAAATGTGAGGGTAGTCTGCTAAGCATTGATAGAGAACAGGAACACATTATCTAGCTGAATTCTTCTTCATCCCATAGGTTCTCAGTGAAGGTGAGGTGAGGCTAGGGGAGGGGAATGTCCTTGACATATTCTTTCTCTGAAGGGTGTTGTTTTTTTAAAATTGACCATTTGTTTATTTACCTGCCTTCACACACAGGCTTTGAGGCAGCTCATGGAGAGATAGTCATGAAAAGATAAAAAATGACATCCATGAGGGAAAGATTCACAACGATGAGGGGAGAAAAGGAATGAAGTTACTCAGAAGAGCCCATGAGGAGAACCATGTGAGCACTCACTGAGCACATGGCCTGCTCACCCGCCGGCAGCTCTATCAAGGTTGAGATGTGGGGCTCCCAGGCCCTGCAGGGACCCAGCAACGGCTCTCAGCGTGGCACCAGGGAAGGTGCTGAGAAGGGTTACATGTAAGCAGTCGTGTATTACCTTCAACCCTGGGGCTTTATCCCTTTCAGAGGCTGGGAGTTTTGGTTCTGGGCCCTGTTCTTCCTAAGAATGGTGGTCAAAGCCCAAGTTCCTCCCTGCCTGAAACATCTCTATGCATTGGCTCTGCCACCACCAGGACCCTAAGTGTTTTCTTTGCTCCTGGACATGATCCTTCCCATCCTGGGCTGTTGGGCAGCCAGCAGGCAGCTCCTCAGGGTTCGTGTGGCCTGTTTCCCAGTTCTCAGGGAGCCAGGACTATGCTGCTGCTCTCCCTCCCTGCAGGAGCCTCCCAGGCTGCACCCCCCGGACTTCTGCTCCCTCACATTCCAGTAGAGAGACCCAAGGAATGCAGGGCGCCCTTAAGTGCCTCTGGACTCAGCATCCAGTCTCCCCGGTGACTCCGAAGCCTGCTGAGATGAAGGATAGCCTGGGCCACCCAGCCCACCATGGAGGGTATATTACTTTCCTATGGCTGCTATATAACAAATGACCATAAATTTGGTGGCTTAACACATATTTATTCTCTCACAGTTCTGGAGGTCAAAAGTCTGAAATCATTTGCACTAGGATGAAATCAAGGTGTCACTCCTTCCAGAGATTCCAGGGAACAGCCCCTTGTCCTTTGCAGCCCTAAAGCTGCATCCCTCAGTTTGCAGGCAGCTTCCTCCACTACCAAAGTCCTCAGCGCAGCGTCTTCTAATCTCTCCTCAAATCTCACATGGTCTTCTCTCTTCTGTGTAGACCTCCTTCTGCCTTTCTCTTTTAAGGACAGTTGCGATTACATTTAGGACTTATTCAGAGAATCCAGGACACTCTCTCCATTGCAAGATCCCTAATTTAATCACATGTGCAAAAGTCTCCATGGCTGTGTAAGTTAACATTCACAGGTTCCAGGAACTGGGACGTAGATATTTTTTAAGGGCCATTATTCAGCCTGTCATAGGAAGCATCCCCATTTACAACTTTCTCATCTAGAAGAGTCTTCAGCCAAACTAGAGCGAGCAACAGGACTACAGCTAGCTGAGAAGGAATGGTTTGTTTGCCCTTCCCCCCACCGCCGGGAAGGGAAGCTCTGTGTAAACCCGTTCCTTCTTGAAGCCAGGGGTGGGGCGGGTGACAGCTCTAAGAATTCTGAGGCACAGGCTCCCTGCCCAGCTTCACGGAGACGCAGGACTGGAGCTGTCTCGACAGGCTCCTTCCACACCTGCCGTGAGGATGTGCACTGCAGCTGCCGGTCTCTCCCAGGCCCTGCACACCTGCCTCTTGTGAGGCAGGGAGCCTTGAAGAGTTCCCAAGGAAGCTGCATTGAGCTAGAAAGGCCAGCCCCTCAGACTGTGCCACGTTTGTAGGATAAAAAGCTCTGAAAACCAGAGTTGTCCATCTCCCAGCCAGCTGATAACAGCAGATTCACAAATGCTTTTTTAAAAATGTTAGTGTTATGTGATAAACATAAAATTTGCTGTCTTAATGATTTTTAAAGGTTAAGTTCATTCCCATTGTTGTGCAACGAATCTTCAAAGCATTCTCATTTTGCAAAACAGAAACCCTACCCATTAAACACCATTACATGTCCCCTCCCCTCAGTTTCTGGAAACTACCCTTCTACTTTGTTTCTGTAAATTTGACTACTCTAGATGCCCCATATAAGTGGAATCATACAGTATTTGTCTTTTTGTGACTGGCTTATTTCATGGAGCATAATGTTCTAAAAGTTTATCTAGCTTGTACATGTGTCAGAATTTCCTTCCTTTTTAAGGCCAGATAATATTCCACTTTATGTATATACCCCATTTTGTTTATCCATTCATCTATTTGTTACTGAACTCAAGGGGCTCCACAGCTGGGGTGCTCTACTAAAAAATGAGACGTGGTTGTGGCAAGGTAGTTTGATTTACTTGCATCAAGTGAAGGAGACAAAGGGTTCAGATCCAAAATTGCCTGCTGGATCTGAATCCCCTATCTCTGCTGGAGAGGAGGCTTAGCCATTGCTTATATACACTATTTGATCAATTACAGGTTAATTTCTCCTCTCCAGTTGGCCACATTCACTGCGCATTCTTGTCAGTTCATTCTTTTACTGCTGCATCTGCAAAATACTGTGCGATATTTTTGCATTTTGCAAGAAATAACACTTAGAACCGCCCAGCCTTTGAGACCATTGTCAAATCTAATTAGGTTGATGAATACTGGGATTGTTTCCACCTTTTGTCTATTGTGAATAATGCTGCTTTGTGAATAGTGTGCTGCTGTAAATAGTGCTGCTTTGAATATGGGTACACAGATACAACTGTCTTTTAAAGGTGAGTGCTTATCAAGACTCTTGGCCCTGCACTGCCATTTCTTAGAGAAAGATGTGAACTGACCCCACCCCACCCCTTCCCTGTGCGAGCAACTGCTGCATCTTGAATGTGCCCCTAAAAATATCAACCTGACCCTGACTGTACGTTATTTCCTAATCTTAGGGGAAGAGTAGGCAAAGCAGGCCTCAGCTTGTTTATGGAAATTTTCCTCTTAAGCAGTTTTTCTTCCCTTGGTAAGAAAGAAACTGATTTTCATCCCCAGTAACCTTAAAACAAGTCAAACAGGCATCTTGTTAATATCCACTTGTTTATCTACTATGTATATTTTGGCTCCTAACATGTCATAAATCAGATGATGGCTTGATCCTGGAGGAAGGGCTCAACTGGAAAAAAAAGTTCTGACTTTTTTTACCTTACGTTTTGAAGTGTGATAAAGTATTCATTTGAACCAGGCCAGTTGCTGACATTTGAAGATTTTTAACCTAGAGAAACTGTTATAGGGGTAGGCCAATAGCTGAGCCAATTGCAGGTAAATCTCATTTCCTCTGGGTCTGAGGGGGAAGGGAGCAACGAGAGGCAAACTTCTTGGCACCATAGCTAGTTCTACTCTGGTACGGAAAGTTGTTTTTCTAGTTGGGGGTGGGGGCGGGGGACTCCGTAAAGAGTCTGAGCTCTGGGCACAACCTGAGGCAGAAGTGGTTAGTATTAGACACCCATCAGGATAATAGCTTTGAGTCCCAGGCCTCTCCCTTTGGTTTTCTTCCAATTGGGAAGAATCAATGTCCCAGAAGAAACCCATCTATGTCATGTCTGTTTTGAGCAGCCTTCATATATGGAGGTAGCATTCCCAGACCTCAAGTCTGTGACTGCTTGTCAGGACTGGGAGCTGGGGGTGGGGGACAGAACATTTCTCTTTGTGGTTGACATTCCTCACATATAAGTTCTTCTTCTCTTTTAAGTGATTAATATTAAAAATACCTAATTGAGCCAAACAAAGGATGTGTGTAAATTTGGCAGAAAATAATTGAAATTGGCCCACGATGTCACATCACAACAGTGACTTGGGCAAATCCAAAGAATCTGATGATAAGCAATAATAGGACAAAAGCCACCTCCTCAGGCTCTCTTTCCCAGAGCTGGCTGACTAATAGTTTTATGAGCCTTTGTCCTCAGGACTAGAAAATTACTGGCAGCGCCCTGAAGGCACAGAGACTGGGAACCCACGAAACAGGACATACTAGACCACAAGAACCACTGACACCTGGACCCTGCACCCAGAGATAGCATTGAAACAAGCTGTAGCCTAACTGAAACATCCTGCTCTATAGCCACCTGATTACCCAATAAAAACTCACAGTCCCTCCCCTTCAGTCAGTGCTGGTGCCGGTGCATTCGACCACACCGAGCCCTTCCCCTCCCTTGGAAAGTAAAAATAAAGCCTTTACTCTCTGCACTTTCTTCTTTTTGTGAGTTCTTTCTTTCTTCCTTTCTTTTTTTAAAAGATTTTATTTGTTAATTTTCAGAAAGAGGGGAAAGGAGGGAGAAAAAGAGGGCTGATTGGCTGCCTCTCACACACCCCCAGCAGGGGACCTGGCCGACAACCTGGGCATATGCCCTGACTGGGAATTGACCAGCCTTTCGTTTCACAGGCTGGTGCTCAATCCACTGAGCCACACCAGCCAGTGAATTCTTTGTGAATTCTTTCAAAGCCCATGTCACTGACCACCGTAATAAGCAGTTGATGACTTTATTTGTTCACTCAACAGACACCCTGCATTGTTTGGGACCCAGATCCTGCGGGACAAGGAACCACAGGGAGATTTAGACCTCTGGGAGGTTTTTTCTGCTGAGTACCCAGAGGTCCAGGCATCTTCCCCTAAACATGCCCAATTATCCCTTCCTGAGAACTCAAAAGTGATTGGCGGGGAGGGGCCAGCATCGTGGATGTGGCGCCACTTGTATGTGATGAGGATGCAGCTGTGTGTATGGTGAGTGTGTGTGCCTGTTAGAGTATGTGTGCATGAGTGCACGTGTAGCTGTGCACGTGTGTTTTGTGTATATATGACTCTGTAGTTGTGAGTTGGAGTGAGCGGTGAGCCAGTTGGTGAGAGCTAGTGTGTGAGTTCAGAATGTGGATAAATGTTGGAATGGGGGTGTGTGTGTGTGTGTGTGTGTGTGTGTGTGTGTGTGTATACACACGTAGTTTTCTGTGAATGTGGCACTTCAAATAAAGGGAAGGAGGAATGGGTGAGAGCTCACTGCTGGCCATGAGAAAGCCCCCAGAGGTAAGTGCGGGACATGAATGCTGTGGGACTAATGGCCGGCTCACATCGCTTGTCCCTTGCTTGGCAAGCCCCTTCGGCACTGCTTCCTGTGGGACACGGCTGATTCCAGCACGCCTGTCTAGACCCACGGCCGGCCTGTCTAGGCTCCTCCTCTTAGCCCAGCTCTTGAAAGTCTCCTTCCCTACAGGGGAGGGGTCCCCCACTGGACTGTCTCTGCAGGCCTTTCCCTGGTCTGTGGAAGGATAGGTGGAGTTGTCACCTTCCGGAAAGCAACGCAGAGTTGCTTCCGTATAAAACGAATTGAGCACAAAAACCAGGTAAAGAGGTCACCGGGCCTGTTTCTGCACTCACTGAGAAAACTGAGAGTTCAGCAAACTCTGTCAGAGCTCCAGGGAATTCGAAGGAGGTTTTTTCTTTCAGAGGAAGAAACAGCAGTGGATGTCCCCTCCCCAGCAGGACTAAGACTCAGGCGTCCTGACTCTATCTACACGCTATACTGTGCCGTGGGCCAAAATCCGGCATTTATGAAGGACGGCAAGAGCAATGATGTCTAACAGTCCTCACTTACTGCTCACTTACTTTGTACCTGATTCTATGCCAACCTCTTCACACGGATGACCTTTTCTAATCCGCACGACACCTGATGCCATGATGATAAAAATCTTTTTAGACACGCCAAGGTGCTGGCTTAGGACACATAGCTGGTCAAAAGCAGGCTCCAAGCAGCCTGTTTCCAGAGGTCTCCTAGAGGGAAGCAAAATGGCCTTGCTTAGGGGGCACATCCCGGTGCCCAGTAGGCGGGGGTTGTACGTTGGTTGAGTGAAAGAGCCTGTTCCCCGCAGCTGAGTGCCCTCCCTTCTCGGCCGGTCACATCCCACCTCAGAGCCCAGTTTTCCTGCCCTCCCCTCAGGACCCCGCACTGTCTCATGGACACTTTTCTGCACAATTTTGAATATTTTTTTCTCATTCTTATCTAAGTGATTCTTGTGACCTCCTTCTTACGTGCCACTGTGGACTCCTCCCAAATGGGCCTGTGTCTTATTTAATTTTGTATTTCCAATCCATGACTTTTAGACTTTTCCAGACCTATAGTGGATACTCAATCAAAGATGAGTTGACTGAGTGGCAAAAAGCCAAGGATCATCACTGAAAATTCCCCCCAAAGTGACCACATAATTAATAATATATATATATATTTTAAATATAACCACTTACCTATGGAACCATATATGCAGATCCAAATGTGTCAGTGAGTGAGGTTATGGGGAAAATACATTTTTCCAAAGTAACTCTTATCGTTCCTTCAATTTTGACTTTTAAAAATGAAGTATCATTTAATAAAGCATTATTAATTTACTCAGTGAATTATAATGTACACTTTGGTGAGTTCTGACAAATGTCTACACCTATAAAACCATCACCCCCAAAAAGATACACATTTTTACATCATCCTAGAAAGTTACTTTGTAGCCCTTTCTAGTCAATTTTTTCCTACCATCATTCTTATCCCGTATAGCAAGAATTCTGATTTATCACTGTAGTTTTTATTGTCTGTTCTAGACAAAATCTAAATAGAATCTTATAGTATACACTCTTTAGTGTCTGGCACAAAAGATTTTGGTAAATCTAATATCCCAAACTTATTCATGTCTGTGGTATATTCTTTGTATTGCTGAATAGTGTCCCACTGTGTGATTATATCATTTCCTGTCCATATATATTTGGGTAATGTCCAGCTACAACGAACTCTCACGTACAAGTGATTCTGTAGATGTGTACTGTCATTTCTTTTGGGTAAATGCCTAGGAATGGAATTGCTGTATCAGGCTATTTTCTTTGATACCCAGAGGCCCTTTGTAATTGCTAGAAAAAAATTATTTTCCAGAAATGTGACCATTTAAAATGGCATGTTGTCATCATAAGGCCTGGGGATTTCCTGGAGCACAATGCTTTGAGTGTGTTGCGGGGCTCCATCCCCCCACACTAGGCAGTGATACAGAGCTCAGAGGGGTCACAGAAAAAGGGAGAACAAGGAAGAGTATGACCTTCACATGGAAATGCGTGAAGTGTCTCTGAGTATTTATGGTTTGAGCAAAGCAATAAAGGACTCTGACACCACTTGGTCAGCGCAGTCCCGTGGAGCAAAGACTTGAATAGGACTAAATAGGGACTCAGAGACCGTATTGGGGGTCTTGGCTAAGCCATGTCCTAACTGTGCGACCCTATATATAGCTGTACAACCCGCTCTGCATCTCAGTTCCTAGCTTGCACAGTGGAGATACGAGCCTCGTGAAAAGAAGCCGACATTCTCTGCGTCCTGCGCAGGGATGCCGTGAGGATGAGCCAAGATAAAACCTGCCCGCGTGTCACCTTGACAAACTGAGGTGCTGCGCAGGGTGAAAGAGCAGCACGTGGAGAGAGGCAGGAGCACACGCAGAGCTTGTTTTGTGCTCTGATGACTGGTGCTGGTTGCCATGAGGACTCAGCTGCCCCTCTTTCAGGGGACGTCAGGCAAGGTCAGACTCAAGTGACAATGACTCTCTGTGACCTGCCAGCTGGGCCTGGGCATCATTCCTCATTGTGTTCATCGCTGCAATGGGGGACTGCCAGGCTGTTTATTCCTTTTCTTTTTTTAATTTTTATTTATTTTTTTTTAGAGAGGAGAACGGAGGCAGAAAGGGAGGGAGAAAAACATCCATAGGTTGCCTGTCACACGCCCCCAACTGGAGACCTGGCCTGCAACCCAGGCATGTGCCTTGACTGGGAATTGAACCGGCAACCTTTGGGTTCGCAGGCTGGCGCTCAATCCACGGAGCCACACCAGCCAGGGCGCTGTTCATTTCTTTATACCTACAGGAGCCTCACTTCCCAAATCACAGCCAACTCTCTACTCTCCACACAACATGTCCTCAACTCCTTTGACTCTCACTGATCTTTAACATCCAATTCATTCTCACTCCACTGCTGCAGAAGACAAAAGGGTGAATATTTTATGAAAAGTCTGTTTGGGATACTTCCAGCCAAAGTCGCCATGAATAAATTTTAAATGGAGTTAAAACGCCAGTGCAGGCAGCACTATAAATGGCTACTCACTGAGAGCTTAACTCCAGCTGCTTATGAATTGGGCACGATTACTATCCTCAGTTTTCAGGATTATTATCTTCTGTTTTCAGGTGACAAAACTGGTTCACATGGGGAGTTGGTTTTTTTCATTATTTTGCTCAAAATTACAATTTGAAGGGAAGACCACACACCTGGGAGTCTTGGAAACTGAGGGATTCACTGTTGTCACTACCACAACGATTCCTGGTCACGCAGTCTTGTGCCTCAATTTCCCTATTGGTAAAATGACAGTGAGACTATCGTCCTTTAATCTTTGACATCCTTTTCAGCACTAACATCCTGTGAGTCTGTGTCCGACCCTCTGAAACTGTTTGCTCATCTGTAAAATGGGGCGAACCATCACCACCTGGCTAAGTCTTCCCCGCAGGGCTATTGCGACAGCGTTCTGTTGAGGAGGGAATTAATGCTGAGATGCTCTGTATGTCTCTGTTGCCTCCTCAAGGTCCCTGAGCCCCTAGGAAATGAAAGCACGACATCAGGCACTCCCTTATAGGTTCCTCCCATTCACTTGGTCAGGAGGGGACAGAAGAAACAACACAGATCATGGGACATGTTGCCTCGTTCGGGCCATGAGATCATCTTGTTATGCCCGCAAGAGTAGTGCTTCCTCTGAGGACACCTAGAGGGGAAACGCCAGAACTGCAGCCCTGGGCGCTGATCCTAGATCCGTTCTTCTGTAAGCATCGAGGCGCTCAGTGAGCGGAAGAGAATGCGGCATCACTTCCTGGGCCCCATTCTCGGCCTGGGTTTGATTCCCGTTAGGCCAGATTTCATGTAATTCATAGCCATGTGAGGCTAGTGGCTACCGTCCTGGCCAATTGCAGCTCCAGAGAAGTGATGCTGTTTCAATAGGGATTGGCCACTGGGTAAAACTGGTGCTCATTTTGATCAGCATCTGAGAAAAGTCTCAGGCACAGGCGAAAAGGCAAGGCAAGGCAAGGCAAGGCGACTTGTTTAGCTGTGTCCTTGCCTTACCTTACCCCTCCTTCAGGAGACCCGTTACAAAGAACTGCAAATTGGCCCAGGCACAGACTCCCCGTAGCACGATCAGTAGGTGATCTCTCATACCTCTGTGGGCATCAGGGCACCTTGGCCGAGTCCTGTGGTGGTGGGGAGAGAAGCCAGTTGAAGCCAAATGCCCCCCAGTCCTATCTGGCTCTCAGGGTACACAAGAGGTGCTGTCCTTCAGTTTACATGTGATCAGTTAAGGGACATAATAATTAAATTTTCTAGTACCAAATAAATTCTTAAAATAGATGAATGACTGAAAAGATTATCATAATTTTGCAATAAGTATCTCGCACTCCATATTGAGACTGTTACATCTTCCTACCAAGTATATGTGTTATGAGAATGAGAATTAATTCTAAGTGCTCAAGTGTGTGAAAGGCCCTCATCTTCCATCATCCAGGGTAACCATGGTGATTGCTTGGGTCCCTGTGTTTGGAAATAAATACTTTCATTGTGACCACGGAGACTGGCCCAGGTGAAAGTAAGGCAGGAGATAGTTGGGAAGGAGGAAAGTCCAGAGCTGCCCCAGGGCTAAGATAAAGAACAGGGGTAAAGGGCGGAGACCCTGTTCTAAGACTGGTAGTTTCTGCATCTGGAAAAGCATTGAATCCTAGTGAATCAGGAATGCACCTATGCAGAAGATGCTACCTGACCCCTGCTTCATTATAATAGTATTATAATAAATTAGCGTTGTGGGACCTCCTTCCCAGTAGCCAATCAAGGAAATCATGGGAGACCACATGCACAGTAACTTTAAAATAATATAACTACTTGTACATGCACAATAAAAGCCCGCCAAAACTAGCCAGGAGAGACCCACCCTAAGGGAATAAAAGCCCTCTAGCCCCTGAGGTGGGGGCTGTTAGGCTCTGCTCTGCTCTGCTCCGCTCTGCCCAGAGCTGGCCTGTTCCCATGTTCTGTGTGCCTTAATAAATCTGCTTTCTCTCGCTTTCTGTTGTAAACTCTGTGTGTTCGGTTCAATTTTTTGTCCGCGATCTCCAAGAACCTGGTTACCTGTGCCCACCTGTGTCAAAAATAGTCTTCCTAAAGTTTTTATGTATGTCTGTATGTATATATGTATCCTTTTCTTTCCTGAATTTTTAAAATTCAATATGTTTCCCCAAACTGGTTCACATGGGGAGTCAATTTTCTTCATTATTTTGCTCGAAAACACAAATGTCGCATACCACAAATGCTACCATTAGCGGGCATATAGTTTACATGCAAAGAGATCACAGATACAAACATCATTAACTTGATTGTTAAGGGCTAGACTTGCACTCGATGAAGGTGCTGTCCTCTCCACTTGTGATATTGAGACTCACAATGAGAAATATATTATTTGGTCTTTGTCGCATTTCTGGCATCGAGCTCCTAAAACCATTGGAATTTCCTAAGTGATAGTGATGTCTTTTATGTCAATGTGGTGACTTTCGGAAAACTCTTAGGTAACCAAAGATGGGAGCTAATTGCCAACTGTGTGTAGAGGCTTGGAACTTTCGATCCCAACCCTTGACCTCCAGGTAGGAGAGACAGGCTGGAGGCTTAATCAGTTGTCAACAGCCAAGGATTTAACTGCGTTTATGTAATGAAGACTTCATAAAAACCCCAAAGGATCGGGACAGAGAGCTTCCAGGTTGGTGAACACGTGGAGATTCAAGGAAAGTGGCGCGCCTGCAGCGAGCAGGGTGCTCTGAGCCCTTTCCCCACACCTTGCCCTATGCGCCTCTTCCATCTGACTATTCCCGAGGAACATCCTATTAGAATACACAGTAATCTAGTAAGTCAATGTTTCTCTGAGTTCTGTGCACCACTGTAGCAACTCAATCAAACCCAAAGAGGAGCCGTCGGAATCTCTAATCTATAACTGGTCAGTCAGAAGCCTAAGTAACAACCTGGACTTGGGGTTGGTGTCTGAAGTGGGGCGGCGATCTCGTAAGACTGGCCCAGGAAGACAGTGTCAGACTTCAGTTGAATTGCAGAACAGTCAGTCGTCAGAGAATTGCTCCGTGGTATGGGGAAAACACACTCATGCGTTGTAATTGGTACTAGAATTTTACCACCCTTCCCCCGCTCCTATCAAAGTCACCTGCACATGCACCTGCATTTGTAGGACCTTTCTGGGTTTCAGAACTGTCATGACTGGGAGGTACTGCAGGCTCCAGAGAAGCCAGAACAGTAGAAACTGTACCTAGTGTGCTGTCAACATCTCTTTATCTCCCAGGCATTTATACTTCCCACAAGATTATTGGATCATGCCTTTCAGAGTCTGGTTTACTTTGTGTCCACAACATCAAGTCCGATCACTGTTGCTGTGTTGCTTTCACTCAGCCACATGGCATAAGCACCAGTAATCTTTACAGGAAAAAAAATGCATTGACCACTTTCCTTAAAAGGAAGTTACATTGGGAGCATTTGGGGTTGTTTTTTAACAGTCTCTACATACAGCATTGCTAAGTAGAAATATAACTGTCTAATCTGGGCTAGTGTAAAGAGAGAGAGAACTATCCCTGCTAAGCGTCTCCTGCCTAGGATGCTCGCGTCGGTCTAGGTACCTTAAGACCGGGTGAGATGTGTAACCTTAAAGGAGCCCGTGCCTTTGTCTTTTAAATTCTACCAACTGGGAGTGTGGTTCTCTAAGTGTGGTCACAGGACACGCAGCATTAGCATCACTTGGGAACTTCTTGAAAGTGCAAATATCAGGCACCAGACCAGACACACCTGGGTCAGAGCAGTGGGGGTGGGGCATGTAAATAGTGTGTCAAGGAGTCCTCCCCAGGGGATTCCGATGCAGGTTCAAGTTTGAAAAGCACTGAAGGACATTCAGGTGGAGGTGGCAGAGGGACTTCATTTACAGCAAGTGATATGCCTCCTAAGACAAAGCTCTGGGGCAGGTCATTTTATTATCTTTAAAGCTTCCACGTAAAATAATTTTTGTGTTTATATTAATATTGGTTTTAGGAAAAGAACAGCCAATTTTCTTGTTTATATACATTTTATCCTAAGACTATCTTACTCAAGGTCTGGGTTCAAAAATTAAACCCATGGAAGGGAACAGATGCATTCTCAATCATCCCTGTCACAGAAACAGTACTGTCAAGCTTTTTTTATTCTAATACTTTTATTTTTTGAGAGAGCAGTTTAAGGTTCAGAGCAAAAATAAGGGGAAGGTACAGAGATTCCCCAAATGCCCATTGCCCCCCACCCCCGCACATGCAAAGCCTCCCCCATTATCAACATCCCCACCAGAGTGGTACATTTGTTAAAACTGATGAACCTATACCAATGTGTCGTAATTACCCAAAGTCCACAGTGTACATCCAGGTTCACTCTTGGTTGTATATTGTTTTTCAAAATTTATTTTTAGAAAGAGGGGAAAGGAGGGAGGAAGAGAGGGAAGGAAACATCAACGTGCAAGAGAAACATCGATCGGTTGCCTTTTGTACACCCCGAATCTGTGACCTGGCCCACAGCCCAGGCATGTGCCCTGACCTGGAACTGAACCGGTGACCCCTCAGTCTGTGGGACAATGCCCAACCCACTGAGACATACCAGTCAGCGCAGGAACTTAGTTTTTAATCATAATATTTTGTGAGAGTAAAGGATCTACCCCTTTCATCATTTAAAAGAAATATAATTTTAAAGTCTTAATAGATTTTTAAAAAATTATACTATACATTTAATAATAGGCACAATATTTTACTACTGTAGCACATGTGTAAAAATCTATGTAGTACATGTATATATAATAATCTAAGTAAAAATATATTAGAGGTATGTGTTCAAATTGTTCTGAAATGGCTACAACAAAGGTGAAGGATTCTGAGGGTTTGAGTGGCATCTAAATATTCAGTACAGAGGTAGGCCCCTCTAGGACTTCCCTCAAGTTCAGCCCCAACCATGTGCAGATGCTTATCTGGCGCCACCAGAGGGAGGTGACTATGACTCATGCACCCCCACCTGGCCTCAGTTTCCTCCTGTCCTCCATGAAATGGAGAAGAAATTAATGCTCCCTAACCTGCACTGGGCTCAAATCTGACACTGCCACTTAGCGGCTGTGGCCCTTGAGCAAGTCCCTTCGCTACTGTGAGCCTCACACCTCCCACGGTGTCTGAACCTCAAGGGAAGGGAGAATGCACAGGGTGCGTGAGACCCCACGAAGTGCAGGTGGAGGTCAGTGCCTGCTCGGCCTCACCTCCACGTGCACCGAGCTGGCCTGTTTCCAGGCCGTCGTGGTATGTTTCACAGCACCGTGTAGCAGTGGAAGAAGGGGACACTGGGGGGGAGTCCCTGGCTAGAGGCAGCCCTGAGAGAGCTTTTTCTGCTACTGAGCTCCGAAATGTACCAGCATTTTAAAAAGAACACACAATCAACAAGGTGAGTGAATCCTAGGCTCAGACCAAAACGGCTCAGGACACTGGCCTTTCCTTTTCCTCTTCCCTCTCTTTGCACCAACACGAGAAGAGAGAGAGGTCAGTGGGGAAGGCTCAGGAAAGACTGGATCGTGGCTCCAGGAAAACAGGGAGGGCCCAGCAGGCACCAGTGGGGACAAGGGCTGTTAGCCCAATGCTACAGACCCCGGAGCTACTGAAAGATCCCCCTGCCCCAGGCAGCCCCGCAGTACCCTGGAGCCCCCCACCTTGGAGCGTTCCCCTGGGAGGCCCTACTGCAGCACTGGACTAACTTTCTCTCGGGAGAGGTGAGCACTCCCTTCAGTGACTTCAGCTGTTCCTCTTCCTGGCTAGCCCACCGAATGCCGGGGAAGCCTGGTCTTGACGTGAATGGGAGGACCATGGTAGGCGCTCTGAATGCAAGGCTTAGGTGAGGGGTAATGGGCTGCCATGCAGGCAGGGACATGGGGCCTGGGACCCTGCCAGGTTTGCCTGTCCCTGAGATCTTCCTGGAAGTCCTTGTTTCCTGCACGCACCGGCACAAGCCTTCTTTTGGAAGTCAGATCATGGAGAAATTACCATAAGATCTCAGCTATGGGGGTGTGGCAGAGTAACCACAGAAGCGGACATTCTGTGTTTGGGAAGAGTCAGCTCTGTCTTTGTCACCTTACACCCATGGGGTCATCAATGGCACTGCCTCCACCCTCCTCTCACCCACGAACCCTTCACTTTATGTTTCACCACATCCAACAAAAGGGGCCCGTTGTCCCTCATCCATTTTTACCACTGGCTCCCACACCAGTCAGGGGCCACCTGCCACCTGTCCCCCTTACTTGTCTTTCCCCTTCTGCCCCCAGACCACAACTAGATTCTGGAACCCCCCCTCATGCACACACCCCCTTTATCTTGGGGTCCCCTTCCTCACTCTATGCATCCTCTCTCATGATCCAGCTTCTCGCAACAATGTACCCATTTTGGGGAGTCCCTAGGTTAGAATCCCTCCGACTGGGGAGAACAGCAAACAGGGCAAGAATCTATCACCACTTCAAGAGAGAGAGAGAGACCCCAGGAGACCCTCAGCAGGAGGGGATCAAAGAAGAGAGGCAGGATTGGGGACCTCCCACCTCAGAGGTTAGCAGAGAACCCTGGGAACAAGGCACCCAGGGCCTGTCACGTGCTCCACTAAAGGGCACATTCAAAACCCAAGGAGTTCTCTCCTTCCTGAGATGTCAGAAGAAGTCCGACAGAGAAAATTGACCAAGGCCAGGAAAAAGTTGAGAGAATTTCCGCAGTAGAACATCATTAGTGTTCTGGTAGGAGCTAAGAAAAAGAAAAGATTAAAAATGGCCGGAGCCCTGGGACAGCCATTTCTGACAGTTGTCACTCGCCTGAGGAGGTGCCCAAAGACCATACTGTTCCCACAGCACTGCCTTCTGATGACACCATATTACCTGGCAGTGTCCTTCCCCCTCAGTGCTACTTCATCAGCACAGAACTGTGGTCCTAAAAATGGTCCTTTTGTCTTGTCTGAAAGCACATTCTCATCTACCGAGAGCCTGCGTCAGCTTTCCCAGCAGCTCATCGGTCTCGTATGCAAGCCTGCATCCTGCGTTCATGTGCAAGGACTAGCATCTTCTGCTAATATAAAGCCTCGGGAGAAACAACAGAACCAGGAAGTTGTAGATCAATGAGAAAAAGAGAAGCAGGAATATAAGCAAAAGCTTGAGAAGGAACAAGAGGTTCTGAGAGAGCAATTACAGATTTACATCCAGACCACAGGGATTCTAGTGTCTGGGAAGACAGACTTCCAGAAAGCCCTGGCCTATCCTCAACAAGCAGCCAGGCCAAAAACGGGAGAGGCAGAGGATCTTGCTGGTCTCCCGAGGTCTTCCCAGCAGCGTGTCGGAGGTCTGGGGTGGATGCCGCGTGCCGTCTCCACGCAGCAGAAACTGGTGGACAGGTGCAACAAAGAACTAACCAAAACTTGTCATGCCCTAAAGCTGGAGTTCTACAAGCACAACAAAACAAATGACGACCCAAAGCAGAAGAACTCGGAACTGCAGGAGAAGCTTCAGGTCTCTGTGACTGACAAGGAGGACATGCAGCTCAGGAAGGAAGAAGAGCTAACAAAAAATCTGCAGATGTCGGAGCTCCTGATGCAACAGTTTCCTAGTCAGTCTGAAACCCCTGTGAGCAAGAAGCCGTGACAGCAAGCCCTGGAAGAGCGGGCACAGCTGGGAACACGTATGGAGCAGCAGAAGGATTTGCTGAAGCAGCTGCAGGTGGAGAGAGACAAGTATACAGAGAATCTGAAAGAAGAGAAGGCCAATGGGTGACAGAGGATGTAGCCAATGTCGGAGCAGGTGTGCAAGCTGAGGGAGGAGGAGCAGAGCAGGAGTCAGGTGCAGACACGACAAGAAGCTTGGCCTACCTGAGGAAGCAAGTAGCTAGCTCTCCCCCGACCCCAGACACCCCCAGCAGGGCCCTTGGACGTGGAACAGAGGCTACAAGCAGAAGCTGAACAGCTGCAACAGGACCTGGAGATCCTGGCAGGGGAGCTGCAGGCCCAGGTTCAGCGCAATGGAGGTTCGGGTCGCCTGATTCAGCAGCAGGGCTGCCGACTGCTGGCCCTGGAGCGGGAGGCCGAGCACTGGGGGAGCAGGCGGAGATGCAGCCGGCAGATTCTGGAGGACATGCCAGTGACTGCACCACCATCAGCTGTGTTCCCTCCCAGAAGCGCAAGCTCTGGGAGCAACTGGCTGAGCTGCAGGACGGCTCCATCAGGTGGACCAACAAGAATATGGAGACCACCAGCGCATGCCAGACGGAGCAGTATGTCCAGAAGGAGCTGGCCAAGAAGCTGGACCAGCTGCAGGAGGTGCTGGAGAGCTGAGGGAGATGGTGGAGCTGAAGAGCCAAGAGGTTCAGAGTCTGCAGCAGCAGCCGGACCTGCACCTGAGCTACTGGCAGCAGCACATGGTCGCCTGGCAGCTGCTGGCCTCGGACGAAGAGATGCTGCAGAACCAGGTCCTGCTGCATGTCCGGCTCATGGAGAAGCTTCAGGGAGAAGAACTTCAGGGCAAAGCGGGAGCCAAGATGGCCCGCTGGGAGTTTCAGGAGACGCAGGGGCTCCTGGAAACCATCAATCAACAAAACCAGCACCTACAGGCTCAGCTGAGCCTCATAGCGCTGTTTGAGGAAGGAGATGGACTGGATGGAGGAATGAAGAAGGATGAAGAGGCTCCCCAGCCAAAGCTGAGCATGCTCGAGGACTTAGATAGCCAAAAGGCCATGGTGGCATTTTTAACGTGGCCTTAGCCTGCGCTGAGGAGGAACGTGCATGCTGCCTGGGCAGTAGTAGAAGCAAAGGCAATGTTGTGAGCACCCGGCTCGCCCGGCAGCCACATCCCAGAACGAGCTGGACGAGGAGACCCACCGGCCCCGCAGGTGGCCACGGACAAGCCGCAGAGCCGCCTCCCTCACAGGGGTCATGGAGACAAGCTGGATCTGAAGGAGCCGGTCGAGGAGCTGGAGCATCGCCGCATTCTGCTCTCTGGAGAGGCAGACACCACTGGAGAAGGACACAGTGTCACCTTCACCAGACTCAGGGCAATACTGAAGCGGCGCCACCCCACCAGGAGACGGGGAGTGAAGATGGGAGCCGTGTGGCTAAGGACCAGGAAGGGGGGAAGGTGAAGCTCCTGGAGCTGCTGGCTCTCCTGGGCTGGTGGCGAGCCTGTATGGCGAGTTCCTGGGGGCTGCCCAGAGCCCTGCTGGGGGGCCCACCACAGCGCCCCACCCCCAGCCCCCAGGTAACTGAGTCTGCCCAGAGCCGGGCGACCTTGGCGAGGTGAGCCCCGCTGGCCGTGGGGAGCCGCCCGCTGCCCTTGAGAGCCCCCCCGCGCACAGCGGGCCCTGCAGCTACCCCCGGGGGCAGGGGGTGTCCAGGCTGGTCACGGTGGTCAGATAACCTGACACCACCCTGTCCCTGCTACTCTGTCCTAGTATCATTCTAATACCAGAATAAGCTTATTTACTGATAAGATAGGACGCAGGAAGGAGGTGGGGACAGGGTTGTTTTGACTCCTATTTGCCTTGTTTTATTTTAGAAGAAATGGATTTAGCCATTAAAAACAAGAACAGCAAACAAGAAATAAAAACAAATAACCCTGGAGATACCAAAAGCGTCCAGAAGATTTATGGCGCAGAGCCAATGGCGTGTTCGCTTCTGGGCAGAGCCCAGAGGCCGCCAGAAATCAGAAGTATTTCTAGGACAAGGCGGATATTAAATCTGAAGAACAAGTCAGTCATCAACCGGTAACTACATATAAAATGTGAGGTCAGCGGAGCTAATGCAATGAGAAAAGCCCACCCAGGGACATCCTCACAGCCCAAGTGGCAACTGAATGGACACAGAACTGTGAAGACAAGGCTCCCTCCTTCCCTAAACAGGAGGAGGGCACGAATTCCACATTCTGCTGACACAAGCAGGCTTGAGACTGCTCCGCCCCAACCAGCAGCAGGTAAATCAAGACAGGGTCCGGAATGCCAGGAACTCTGCCGTTCCAGGATCAGCACCTGTGCTTCAGGCAGGCACCTCCCACTCCCAGGATTCCCCTGCCTCTTCTGGAAGAAGAGTCTCCGAGCTCCAGACCCAGAACCAGCAGAGACTCATGGGGGCACAAAGGCCCGGTTTGCCAAAGGCTCTAGCCCAGGGGAAAAAGAAAACAGGATGAGCCATTTGTCTCAGGGTTTTCATCCACTGAGAAAAGGAAAGGACAAAAACCAAGGCATGTGTCAGGCTGTGTGCAGAGCCCCAGCCGCCTAGAAACCAGAGCTGCCTCTGTGGTCAATGGACCAAGGAGGTCCCCGGCCGCCCCAGCTTCAGCTTTGGAGGATGCTGTTCATCACCATCCTGAAGTTGTCCTTTACCTCGTCCACTCAGTGGGCACATCTCCAGAAGAAATACGTTTGCATATATGTAACAAACTCTGTTGACCCTCTCCCGGGCAGGCCTCTAAAGAGGAGTGTCCCTGTTCATCGTTAGCAGGGAATCATAACAACATTTGTTTCTTGTAGCAGCCATGTGCGGTGGGCTGCCTGGGCTCACTCTGGAGGCGGGCATTCAGGGGGTGCCGGGAGTCGGGACTCAGGCCCTGGAAGGGGCCCCTTCCGTCTTCCTGACGTCTTCCGTAGCTAACCTTTTCTAGGCCTTTTCATTGTACCTGCTCAGAGGTCCCATTCCTTAAAATGATCATTTTTCTCAATGCATTTATAAAAGAACAGTAGGAAATGCTATAAAACATTCAGAAACTTCTCTTCATGAGCAGTGTAACTCCACCCAAAGACACAGATAAACCAGACATCATGCTGCTCCCTCCCCACCTTGAACTCCGCACAGCTGCATGAGGAGGCATGTAACAAGATGACAAGGGAGGACACAACTGGACATCCCCCACCCAGCTGGGTGGGTGACAGTCAAGTAGCTTATTTCACACAATCTGGAGGTAGGAATTCTGGGCATTCTCAGCGGCAGGAGAAACAGAATCCACTGGTGAGGAACAGTGGCCAGCTGCTCCCTAGAGCGCCCCCCCAACCCTGCTGGAGGCAGCGTCCACCTCCAACAAGTCCCCTTCTCCGCCCTCGGGACTCCTCGCAGAAGAGACCAGAAACACCGGCCCCGTGGTGCCAGGTAGGGAGGACACAGGTAGGCATCTTGTGAAGCTTCTCCCCACCTGGCCCACAGACACGTGTCTCTTACCCAGTGGCCTGTTTGAGGTTCCAAGATAATCTTCCTCACCCAGCCCCAGAAAGGGCGCAGACATCCTGTGTGAGGGGCACAGGGTGGGACTACGTATGGAGTGACAACAGGGTGAACTCCACACCCTGGGGTGGGGTGGGGGAGGGTGAGGCAGGGCCCTTCACTCTTCCTCCTCTCCCTGACCAGAGGGCAGTGACAAGGGACAGCTGAAGAGGGCTTATTATTAGCAAAACAACACGGAGGGGCACCTGGCATTTACAGCTTTAAATGAGAAATCTCAGTAGAACTACAAGAAATGCAGATTACTTTCCAGCCACTGCAGTGGGGACTTACTTCAAAGCAAGGGATACAACATTAAGCTTCTGCACAGGGCACATCTCCTGCCACCATCACCCCCAAAAAGGGGGTCGAGAACAGGAACAATGCCCAGTGCCACATGGACACAGCGCTGGGCGAGCACTGAGTGGGGCGGTGAGTCCTGGGCTGACCGGTACAGGTCCTAGAATCAGGCCAGGTGATTTGCAAGTATCCGCCATGTTTGTGGCTTAACGCCAAGTTTGACAATGAGGTCTCCCCACTGAGTGTGTACCTTGAGGCAGCGGAGCCCCTACCATGCAGACTTTTCCGCCTGGCTGGCCCCATGGTGTTAGCGCAGGTCCAAGTGTCAGCCAGCCATCACGGGTGACAGTGTTCCCCTTGCAACCACACAGAGCACCTCCGGGAAATGAGGCAGAGAGTGAGGAAGAGGTTTTGGGTGCCCAAGTTACCTGCTCATGAATGACAAGGACACTGTGGAGCGCAGGGTTGCATCCTGGCCAAGTGTGTATGTGTCCTGCCTTTGTGCACAGAGGTGGCGCCGGAGGGAGGTTTCTGGGCTGGAATGCCCTGTTTGGTAAGTGCCCTGTGCCCTCCTCACACTTGTTTTCACATGATGCAGGATCTTGTCCTCGGTGCATACAGGCGGCCTTCAGGGTGGAAAAGTCCTCTGCGGTCTTCCTGTGCTGATCTGTATGGGACCTAGAGACAGGATAGGACACAGGTATTACCTGTTGTATCTTCAGTTTAACTTGGACCTTGACAATGAGATCTCCCCAATGAGTGGATACCTTGAGAAGGGATGCCTGTCATGGGGACTCTTCACGTCGGCCGGCTTGATGGTATTATCGCAGGTCAAAAGGCTCCCAGCTATTAGTGGTCCATGTTTCATCATGATTTTCTAAAACAGAAGAGTTTTAAAATATACAACCTGATATTTTAATAAGTGATGCTTTGCAGAAAACAATAAATTCAGAGAAACAAAAATATCAGATGAAACGCGAGTAATTTTTGATGTCATGTTTTGTGCCAAACCTGATTTACTTCTTAGAGGGTTAAAGCTCACGTAAATAAAACCGCACAGAATAAACATTTTTTAAAAAGATTTTGTTTATTTATTTTTAGAGAGAGGAGAAGGGAGGGAACAAAGAAAGGGAGAGAAACACCCATTAGCTGCCTACCGGGAATTGAACCAGCAGCCTTTCTGGTTGAGGGGTGACGCCCAACCCACTGCGCTATACCTGCCAGGGACAGAATATACTTTTTGTATCTGGTTCATGCATTTGGCATGATGTTTTGGAGGTCCATTCATGTTATGGCATGTGCCTATAATTTGTTTCTTTATATTCCTAAGAAGTTTTCTCTTATATAAATATACCACAATATGTATATGCACATCTGAATTATAACCACTTTGGAGATATTATGAATAAAGCTGTTACAAATATTCATATACAGAAAAGTAGACATTGTTTTCATTTCTTTGGTAAATAAATAGTAGTACAATTTCTAGAGGAAATTCAGAAATTTCCAACAGAGCAGTTATTTTATTTACCAACTTATCCTAAGTAATTAGATAAGATCCTGGCCCAAGTAGAGCTGCAATAAATGTTTGTTCAATAAATAAATGAAACAAATTTTTTTTGCCAAGCCATTAACTGAACTTTTATTAGGTACCAAATACTGGCCTAAGTATAATATCTCATTTTTTATTTTTATGTTTTTAAAGATTTTTTTATATATATAAATTTTTTAGAGAGGGGAAGAGAGGGAGAAAGAGAGGGAGAGAAACATCAGTGTGTGGTTGCATTTCACACGACCGCTTCTGGGGACCTGGCCTGCAACCCAGGCATGTGTCGAACACTGGGAATTGAACCGGACACCCTCTGGTTCGCAGGGCGACACTCAATCCACTGAGGCAAGGGCAATATCTTCTTTTTTAAAATAATTCTAACAATTCTAAACATTAAATAAAATTATCCTTATTTTATTTCTGCTGCCTCTTGTATGCACCCTGACAGGGGACCAAACCCACAACCCAGGCATGGTGCTCTGGGAATTGAACTGGTAACCCTCCATTTTGCAGAATGATGCCCAAGCAATTGAGCCACAGTTATCAGGGCCCAATTGTGCATTTTTAGTTGAGAAACAAATATGTACAATTAAGCCCCAAATATGATTTGTTCATTCCTTTAAATTCTTAATTTGGTAGCTAGACTTTCAGAGTGAACATAGGGAATAGATTGCTCTAAGACAAGATTTTTTCTTTCGCTGTACAAATACAAGGCTTAAATAATCTAATCCTAAAGAATATTTTTCATCCTTTAACATCCTTAATCCTAAAGGATAGTTTCATCTTTTTGTGACCTTAGATGTTGTTCAAGAAAAGGACTAGTAAGTGTAGAATAGAAGGTTAAGCGATATAGAAAACGGTGAATTCTCCCTCATTTCTGGGCCCAGTGTAGAAAATGAAGCTCATAATTAGCCAGGTGTTGGAATACTCTGAACATCTAACTTTAATCTAAACCTTGACAAATATCATTAATTTTGTGTTCTTAAAAGAGAACATAAACCATGTTTTGTTTTTGTAATTAGAAGCATCCCTGTTTCTGAAAATGTTTTTGGTACACTAGGCCATAGTGTTTATAAAGCAGTTTAGGAAGACCTGGCTGGTATGGCTCAGTTGGTTGGGCATTGCCCTGAAAACCAAAGGGTCACTGGTTCGATTCTCAGTCAGGTCTCATGAATGGGTATTGGGTTCTGTCCTGGCTGGGGCACGCACAAGTGGCAACAGATCCATGTTTTTTTTCTCACATTGATGTCTCTTGCCCTCTCTCCTTCCCTTCCCCTCTCTTTAGAATCAATAAAAAAATAAATAAAGCAGTTTAGAAAGAAGACAATCCACTAAAAGTAGGAAAAAAGAAGACCACCAGACATTCTGCAGAATTGCAGACACCAAAACAGCATTCCTAGTACTTCTATTTAGTGAGGAATAGTAAAGACTCTGAGAAAAACAATCCTATAAATGAGAAAAAAATGAATGTGACATTTGCTTAACCAGGAGTGGCTTAAAATGGGCAAGATTAAAGTTTAAAGAAGATTTTGTTTAATGTCACTGTAATGAAGTAAAGGAAAAGATAAAGGATAAGCTTTAATCTGTGACTATTAAGGATATAGTTCTGCTCATATTATTTTGCTATATGGTAAAAGTAAAATTTAACTAAATTTTTTTTAAAAAGGAACAATCATAAAGACTTCAAAGTCAGAATGTTTTAAAAATTTGTTGTACATGTAAGACATTATAAAATCTATACATCTAATCACATAGTAAATGATGCAAAGGGCTTATCCATGTAATAAAATTCAAAACGAATATGTAATGCTACTAGCAAGTCATGTTATATCTGAAATACCAACATGAATTAAGAAGCAGAATACTTTCTTTACTTTTTGATTTATGACAGATATAGCCCATCATAAACTCATGACTCAGGCATGTTTGCAATAAAATGACCGAAGAAAGTGTTATTGAAACTTTAACAAAACAAACACTTACTGAAACAAAATAATATTTGGATATGATCTGGCTTATGCAATTATTATAAAGTGGAAAAAGGTGATATTGACATAAAAATGCCAGTGGCTAGCTATATAAGGAAAAATGGGGGCAAGTGGACACAGGTTGCAAAATCCATTATTTCCACCGAAAAAGCAATCATGTCGTATGTTTTTCCTGGGCAGTGACCCCAACGCATTCAGCTGGAAGTTTCCAATATTTGTATATTTTCCCCTGATCGTACATACTTTTTCTCGTCCTCTGAATTTGTTGGTATTTCTCCCCAGAACAATCCTATATATGAAAAATTAGTACTGAATGTGATGGTTTTGCGTTTCCATTCGCCTCAATGAATTGTAAAAATAAGTCTCGCTAACACGTTCTCTTGGAAAGTCAAGAATAAAACGATGGAAAAAGTCCTAGTGCTAATTGCATCACTGCCTCTACATTCATTAGTTACTGTTCCGAAGGGAAACATTCTCCTATTCCACCCATTTACAAAGGTCAATGTGGACTCCTGACTGCTATTTCATTTAATGTATTTTCATCTGTTACCATCATTATCTTGATGCTCAAGCTTGCCCGGTGAGCGGTCCTTTGAAAGACATGAGCATCGTTTGGCCACGTCCCCTCATGTTGCGAGCACTCCCTTACTGCTACAGCAGACGCCCCCGATTCTTGGCGCACATTCCCTGGCACCGCCCACACGTGTCACTTCTCCGTGGAGATCGGGTTCCCCTTGGTGGAAACTGATGTTTGAAATCGCCATCTGCAGATCTAAGTTGGGCTGGACAGTCAGGGCCGAGAGACGCAGCTATTTACTCACTATTTCCGCAGACCCCAGGATGGTCGAGAAGCCTGGGCTGCGCCCCGCCGCGCGCAACCGGTCCAGCGGCAAGCCCGGCTCTGCTTCTCACCCTGGAAGCGGCACCGCGTCCCCCGAACCCAGGCCGCGGGCGTTTCCCGCACCCCCCGAGGCGCCAGTTGGCGCCGGCGCGCGTCTGGCACGCTCTGTTGGCCTTTGGGGGGCGGCGAACGGAGCTCTGAGCCTACGGTTTAGCGGCTGCCGCGCGCCCCTCGCCGAATCCCAGAAATTCTGAAGGCCCATCAACTCCTTGTATTTTTTTTTCTTTTAATAGCTAAATCCATTTACTCCGAAATAAAACAAGTAGGAGTCGAATTAACCGTGTCCCTGCCTCCTTCCTGTGTCCTATATTATCAATAAATAAGCTTATTCTGGCATTAGAATGATAATAGGTCAGGGTGGCAGCGACGGGGTGGGGGCAGCCCCGGCCCCACTTCTCCAGGGTGGTGTCAGGTATCTGACCACCGCGACCAGCCTGGACCCCCCCCCCCGGGGCCCTGCATCTCACCCGGCAGCTGCAGGGCCCGCTGTGCGCGGGGGCTCTCAAGGGCAGCGGGCGGCTCCACACGGCCAGCGGGGCTCACCTCGCCAAGGTCGCCCGGCTCTGGACACTGCCTGGGGGCTGGGGGTAGGGCACTGTGGTGGGTCCCCCAGCAGGGCTCTGGGCAGCCCCCAGGAACTCGCCATACAGGCTCGCCACCAGCCCATGAGAGCCAGCAGCTCCAGGAGCTTCACCTTCCCCCCTTCCTGGTCCTTAGCCACACGGCTCCCATCTTCACTCCCCGTCTCCTGGTGGGGTGGCGCCGCTTCAGTATTGCCCTGAGTCTGGTGAAGGTGACACTGTGTCCTTCTCCAGTGGTGTCTGCCTCTCCAGAGAGCAGAATGCGGCGATGCTCCAGCTCCTCGACCGGCTCCTTCAGATCCAGCTTGTCTCCATGACCCCTGTGAGGGAGGCGGCTCTGCGGCTTGTCCGTGGCCACCTGCGGGGCTGGTGGGTCTCCTCGTCCAGCTCGTGCTGGGATGTGGCTGCCAGGCGAGCCTGGTGCTGCTGAGTTGAACTGTGAGAAAATAAATTTCTGTTGTTTAAGACATCCAGTTTTTTAGTACTTTCTAATGGTAGTTCTAGCAGACTACTACAGAAAATGACGGGATGTAATAGATACTTGAGTGTTGAAATTAAAATCACGTTTTTGATTCATGGTCCTTTCGCGTCTACGGGTGCCCCAATAAATTTCTTTAGTATTTTAAACTTTTACCACTTGATTAAGTAAATGTCCTTGCAATTGTTCAGGTACCTCTTGAATCTTCTATTTATTTATTTCCCTGATTCAATTATTCTTGCTTTTCCCCCCGATGTTTTTCATTGGATCAAGTTTATAGATTTAATTTACACACAATGCACCCAGAGTTAATGCACAGTCGATAAAATGCACACACAGGTATACACACCCATGTAATCACTACTTTAATCAGAATACAGGGCATTCCTACTATGTCATTTGGCAATATCTTCACCCTACTGTCAAACACAACCCATGGCTCTTCTTTTAAAGGATTTCATGTTTAGACCTATACTGATACGTAGATCTTATTTTCTCAATTTTCTGTGCCGACTTCCATTTCCAAAGATTTCTACTTCCATTGCACACCAGTCCTTCTGGTATCTTATCTCATTAACTTACCTTTAATAGCAGAATGACTTGGTAGCGCTACTGTTTTTTTGTTGTTGTTGTTGTTTTTTAAAAGATTTTGTTATTTATTTTTAGAGAGAGGGGGAGGGAGGGGGGAGAGAGACACTGATGTTTCAGTCAGTTGCCTCTCTCACGTTCCCAAATGCTCTCAACCCCCAACCACTGGGGACGTGGCCAGCCACCCAGACATGGGCCCTGACCAGGAATCCAACCACAACCTTCGGTTCAAGGGACAACACCCAACCCATACCAGGCAAGGCAGTAAGCTACTGTTTTAGGACCATCATTGTGTTTAGCTGTGCCCATATATTCTTTTAATTCTTCACCTTTTCAACCTTGTAATTAGAGGTGTTCTTGTGCTACTAAAGAGAAAATACAAGCCGAGGGCTGCCTGACTCCTCAGGGGGCCCCTTGGTCCCTCTTTCAGGCAATATGAAGGTATTATATCCAAGGAAACCTGTCCTTCGAAGAGAAGTGAGAGGATTGACCTCCCTATGGAAAATGGAGGAGGAAGAAATTAGCCCAGACCTAGAAGGGCTCTCAGAGGATATGAGGTAGGTTTCTAAATTCTTTTCCAAGACCAATTATGATAGATGATTGTACAGGTTCGGGAAACAAAAGAGATTAAAGATGAGATTAACAGGAGTCCCCAGAGGATTTGACCTTCTTCATTCAGCATTTGTGGTGAGAAAAACCCACGGTGAAGGTCGGAATCCTTGTAGTTAGTGCTCTGCCAGGTGCGCCTCCTCTGGCTCTGGACTTAAAGTGTTTGTGGCACCATGCCAGGAACCTCGGCATGTAAACAGACACAAGGCAAAGGCTACTTCATGCAGAGAGACACTTGAAAACTGCAGTGCCTGTAAAAATACCGGCCCCTGGGGGGTGTGGCCATTAATGACATTGGGTGTCAGTGGAGCTGGGAATAATTAACTCATCCCACATTCCGGAGGTAGCACGAGGACACTCCTCCTGACAACCTACAGGGGTCACCAGGCAGAGCCAGGTGGCCAAGGGCTCCGGGCACAGATGCTGGGGAAGCCCCAATGGTGCCCCTTGCAGACAGCAGAAAGGAGATGTGGACCATGGAGAGAAGGTGAAGGGATCAGCACCCTCAGCACAAGGGAGGAAAAACAGCCAGATTCAACCGGATCTGAAGTTATGGGAATAGGTACAGCTTTTGGGGCTGGGCATTTGGAGAGGCAGAGATGTGGAGACCGGGCCTGGGTGGCAAACCAACCACCCAATGGAAGACAGACAGTGACCCTGGCGAGATGTGCCTAAAGCCCTAAAGGACTTGCCACTGATTCCCTAGGCAACCAGTGCCTGGCCTCCAGAGCCACGAGTGATGCTAAGCTGAAGGGGTGGAGGTGGGTGGGGGGGATGGGGAGAGGGTGGAGGTAACTGTGGAAATGAGTCCTGATTGGCACTTAGGTCATTTTGCAGAGGGAGGTGAAAGGGCAATATTCTGAAGGTGTCCCAAACACCCCCTTCTTTCTGATGGAGAGATACTGGAGGGAGGCAATCCACCTGTACTCTGGACAAAGCCCCCTGGGGATAATGGGCAACACTCAGGCAGGCAGCCCCGGGGCACGAGGACGGTTGTCTCTGCTTGTTGCCAGTCAGGTGAAAATGCTCCAAAGTTAGCAGCTAAAGAGTCAGAGGGACCAAGAGAGTGGCTTCCCCAATAAATGCCTAATCCCATCAAGCCACTTCCTGTGTCTTGGGTATAGTCTCCCCTCCACCCCCGCAATAATGGTATGACCCTGCAAGGCCCCCTCCCCCCCTCATCAAAAGCCAGGCATGTCTGTCTGCCTGGTCATTGCCTGGTTCACTCCTCAGGCCTCCAGACGCATAGCCTAGGTCAGGTGGGAGACAGGGACGAAATGGAAAGGGCGATGAGTGGCAGGAGGCCTGGCCAGGAGCACCCAGGAAGACCAGGTCGCTCCCATAGGGAATATGAGAGGATTTATTCCAAGGGAAACCCATCCACTAGAGAAAAAGAAGACTGGCATCACCATGAGAGGCGGAGAAGCATCACGGAGACCCAAGAAAGCTCCCACAGCAAAGGAGGTAGGATTCTAAATTCTCTCTCTGTCTCTCTGTCTCTGTCTCTGTCTCTCTCTCTGTCTCTCTCTCTCTCTCTCTCAGTGTGTGTGAAGATTATGGGGGTGCGTAAAGCAGCAAGGCCCCGAAGGGACTGAAAACAGTCAGGGAGATCCAGATGCCTTTGGTTATGGGCTCCACCAGCTGAGCCGCCTTTGGGATCTGGACTTGAGGGAGGACTCCCGGGGGCAGGCATGCCAGGCATGCCAGGCAGCTGAGGCACATCGGGAGGGAGGGGAAAGGCTGGACGCTGGGCAGCTGCCCACGGAGCGCGGAGGCAGTGGGCACCCAGGAGAAGTCAGCCGTTGGGGGCGGAGCTTTTCCACTAATCCACTCTCCTCCGCGTTCCCAGAGGTAAGTTAGGGACCGCTCCTTCATTACTGTCCTCCTCTCCGCCCAAAGCGACCACCAGGCAGAGCCAAATGGCTAAGAGCTCCAGGCACAATCGGTGGAGAAGCCCTGATGATCCCCTTCACAGTCGCCACAAAGAAAACCGACATCCAGAAGAGAAGGTGAGGGGACGACTGTCTGCCGCCCAAGGGAGAAGAAAGGACAGGCCTGACCTCACCAGAGCAGGACATCAGGGCAGACCAGGTAGCTTTCTGGGCTGTGCCTTTGCAGAGATGGGGGTGTGGACACATGCCCTGCGTGGCAAACCAACACCCAAGGGAGGGAGGGGACAGACACTGACCCTGGTGAGCGCTCCTGGGGTACAGGACTTGGCAGTGGTTCCCATCAGAATGTGGAAGGGGCCACCAGTCAGGCTTGGGGGACTCGGCACTGGGCACTGGGACAGGGCCCTTGTGACTTTGGCCAGGCCGCTCACACTCACCGGAACACCTTCTGTTTTGTTTCCCACGCAGGTTTTGCCCACTCTCCCCCGCAACTCAACGACAGGAGGGCCCGACCCCGACGTCCAGCAAAGACTACCGGTCCCGGATGCTGCCAGGACAGCCCAGCGTGCAGGCCCGCCTCCCCAAAGCGCCGCCGCCGCCACCTGTCTCCAGAAGCCCCCGAGCCCCTGGAAGTCCTGATGTCCAGGCTCTTCAGCCAGCTCGGTGCGCTGGGGGTGGGCCTGGATGAGCTGAGGGCTCCAGGGGGCGCCTTCCTACGGGTCCCCGCCAGTGGCACGCAGATCGATGCCTCGCAGCGCGCCTGGCTCAGCTGGCAGCTGGCGCACACCGGGGCGAACCTGCGCTGGGCGCTCCTCGAGCTCGACACCCTGCTCGCTTCGCAGCCCCGGATCACCTGCCAGCAGCCAGCATTAGGAAGCGAACTCCCAGCTGGTGTCCTCTCCCAGTCCCTTCTTCTGCCCGAGAGCCAATCCGGATTCCGTGCTCCCAACTTCTCGTGCGAGGATCCCAGGCGACCAGCTTCTTTCCCACAGCGCGACTGAAATCCACCGGCCGGGGAAACGTCCTTCAGCCTGGACTAGCCCTCCGGCTCCTAGGGCATCCCAGCTCAGGGACCCATCGGCCCAGTTTTCCAGCAGACAACCTGGAGGGAGAGCTTACAGAGGAAAACATTTCTTCTAGGGGCTCAGATTACTGTGGCTGCCATTGATGGAGACCTTTTCCCCATCCGATATTTTCCTGTTTTATAAGAAAAATAAAACCCGTTTAAAGAGACATAGAGTGTGTGAGTGTGTGTGTGCGTGTGTGTGTGCGCGTGTGTGTTCATTTATATATTTTGATCTCAGCCCATACCTCAAACACAGAATGGATTTCTTTAAGGTGAACATGTAAAAACCCCATCTAGAATCAAGCCTTTACCTCCAAAGAGCACACTGGGTAATTTGCAGGATGTTCTATTATTGAACATTGTTCATTCTCAGTCCATTAGCTTCTACTATGTCACAACAAATTGCCTGAATATTTCAAACTTTTGCCACTGTGAAGCTGCAGCTACACGCCTTGTTAGACTCTTGAATCTCTTATTTATCTAGTGATTTTTTTATCTTGATAATCCTTGTCTTTATCCTTTGTTTTGGTATCATATCAAGTTGACATTCACTGACATACCTACAGGGCACTTGGTGTTGTTTCACATACACATCAAGAGAAGGCTTATGAATGTGTGAACTCCCCATTGCTACCACTCCAATCCACGCGGACGGTATTTTAACCACACCACTATGCTAATCTGTACCTGCTGCCAGAACACTGAATGGATGCTTCTCCTTTCAAAAGACCTCCTTTTTACAGTTGTATTGCGCATTAGATCTCATTTTCTCATTTTGCTGTGCCTGCTCTTAAACTTTTCTACCGTCGTTGCCCACCACCAATCCTGTGTCTTACCTCTCCCACTGATATGCACTAACAGAATCACTGAGCAAACCTACTTCTCCCTTTCTAACCCCTGCCATTGTACTTAGCATTGAACATACATAGTCTTTTCTTCTGGCTTTAACCACCTCGCTTCAGTAGACATTGTCCAAAGACACAGAGGAGAAAACAGGCTCTGAGAGGTTATCTACATGCCGAAGGTTATAGGAGAAGGAACACTGAGGTCAGACACTCTTTAGTTCCAAATCCTGTGCTTTGTAGCTACTCTTTGTCTCAAACATTACTTACCTGTCAATAGCAACAATAGGTGTGATTTGTAGAACACCAGTGTCATGTGGCACCACTGTGTCACCACAGGGCAGAGATAATGGTTACCATGTTAGAATCTGATTATTACAATACCTATAACATAGAAAGCCTGAGAGGGTGATACAAGAAGACTGGGGAAAACATTGTTGGGATTGTTTGAGGATAAATGGGAAACACCATTGTGATTTCTTGGCCAAATACAATTTTCGTTTTTGTTAGAAAAAAAATTTCAGTCATAGGTTGGAGATACTAGGCCGAAAGTGTCTTGAAGAAGGTGGCCTAGGGAATCTTTTTTATGAACTCAGTGAAGATGCACTGAGAATCTTATTCAGACAAAAGACTGAGAGGGAGGGCAGGCAAATGCAACCCACTGCCAACGGAGGGATAACTCAGTTGGGATAACCCAGTGGAAGATGCAACACAGGGTATGTTTGCTTCTGGAAGAGAGAACAGCATATTTTATTTTATTTTATTTTCTTATCCTCGCCTGAGCACATTTTCCCACCGTTTTAGAGACAGCGGGAGGAAATGAGAGAAGGGAAAGAGAGAAACATCGATAGGCTAGTGGCCACCCCCGCCACCACTTCGCGCAGGCTCCGGATGGAACCAGAAACCTAGGAATGTGCCCTGACCAGAATCGAAGCCGCAGCCCTTTGATTACAGGACGATGCCCCAACCAAATGAGCCAGGCCGGCCAGAGAAGGAACAGCATATATTCACCAGCCTTCTGCCCCATTGTAAATTCCAGCAGGGCGAACAAAAGTATGTGTAACTGTGTCTGCACCCTTTCCCCCATTACCTAGCATAGCACAGCAATCTCGTTTGCACAGAGTTCAAGACAGAATTGTTAAACGATGTTGACAGATGAAATACTGATTAAGAGATTATTTCTGCTGCAATTGCTTGATAATTTGGATGAAATATCTCCATCAAATCCAGGGTCTCAGTGAGGAGTGGTGTGTTCACTTAACCTGCTGCTTCGTGTTTCCCCCTCATTGTTCGTATACCATAAATCAAAAGACAAATATTTCAAAGGTTAGTCTCCTCTCCCTATGAAACAATGGCATCTGCCGGATCGGGCTTTTTCTCCCTCCAGTTTTCGCTTGCTATCCTAGCTATCTGGAGCCTGCGCTAGGCGTTGCGGTCCCTGTTTCCCGGCAGCTAGCCGCGCTGATTCGGAACCGCAGCTCCAAATTCTGCGTTCTGGTAGTGAAAACTCCCGCAGCTGGGGGCGGGAGGCCAGGCACCGAGAGGCACTCTGTAACGAGTAGCTGACCCGGGCTTCTGCCTGCTCGTAACTTGCCTCTTCGGGACGCCTTGAGGAACCAACCCCGCGGCCACCCTCCTGCAAGACCGCCGGGAGACCCCGGGTCTCCGCTGTACGGAGGAGCCTCGGCCAAGATGGCGGCGCCCGCGGGCGAGACCCAAGGGCGCAGCCATCGCCGCTGCAGGACCCGCCGAGGCCGCGCTCGGGTTGGCCGCCTGGTCCGCCTCTGACTGAGACCCTATCCTGACAAAGCCGGAGGCCTGGACCCGAGGAGGAGTGCGTGCACCGCCGAAGAGGCCGGGGGTCCACCGGCGATGGCTGTGTCCGAGCCTGGGGGCAGCGCGGCGGTGAGCTCGACGACGGGGCGGGAGCGGTCTGGTGGGCAGAGATGGTCTAATTGGGGGTCAGTGATTGGAGCGTCACCGTTATCTGTGAAATAGATAACGTGTGCTTTGGAAATAGGAGTCGATGCTGGAGAGGGCGCGGAGCGTTTTGAGAGCTCTGTGGAATCGCGATGGAGGGGTCTGTGCGGTCAGCGAGGGCTACGGTTTAAGGAATCAGTGCTTTGAGAGATCTGCGGTGCCGGTGCTGGCGTGGGGACCGGCGGTGACAGCCTGTGGCAGACACTGAAAGGTCAGTTTGGTAGGCTGCGGGGCTCCGTAACGGGGCTTTGTGGTATGTCAGATACTGGGGAGGCGTGTGGGAGTCCGCAACTTGGCGTCGCTGCGGGAGCCGGCGAGTATTGTGGCTGTGGCGGCTGGAAACTGGATAGTCCCTGTCGGTGCTCCGCGGTGCAGGGAGGTCAGCTAGGAGAGTTTATTGCAATAGTTAGAAGGAAGGAATGATGATGGTTTGGGAAAGGGTCGTAGCATTGAAATGAAAAATCCCATTCAGAATACACCTGGAGGTGAGCCAATAGGATTTACTGATGAATTGCTATGGAACATGAGGGAAGAAAAAACAAATCAAGATTTACATCTAGACTTTTGGCCTGAGAGGCTGGAGAGACGGTGATTCTGTTTTTTGAGAAAGGGTTGTGTTGGAGACGACCGGGGTTTGGTGGATATGAATGGGAGCCGGGGGGAGATGACAGTGGTTCTGTTTTGGCCATATCAAGGTGCCCATTTACATGTCCAAGTGGAGATATTGAGTAGTTGTTAGATATATGAATCTAGACCTTAGGAGAGGTCTGGGCTAGGGAATCCATATTTGAAAGACATCAGCATAAAGATAGTATTTGAAGCTGTAAGATTGGATAAGATGACTTAGGGAGAGAAGGCAGATAGGGAAGAAAAGAGGGCCACGGACACAGCTCAGAGTCACTCTGACATTTAGAGGTTTGGTGGAAAGCAAACAAACAAACAAAAGGTGGGGGGTAGCCACTGAGCTGAGGTAGGAGGAAAACGGTAAATGTGGGGGCAAAGCAGCAGAGAAGAAAGCTTTTCAAAACAATGAGAGTAATGAGCAGTGTCATATGCTCTTGCAAGTCCCAGAAGTTTGACTACAGAGACGTTGACCTTGACAAGGTGTAGCTCAATGGTTATTTTGATTGATTATAGCTCTTTTCGTGGAGTCATAGAATTGTGTTGGGGGGAGTGGAAAGAACAGGAGGCGATGAAGTAAAAGCAGCAAGTCTAGACGACACCAGGAGTTTTGCTGGTAAAGGGAGAAAAGAAATTGATGTTGCATGGGGCATGGGATTATGAGAGGTTTCCTTCAGGTGAATGGTAGGTATTAAGACAGCTTTGTATGTTAATTGGAATAATCCAACAGAAAGAGAAAAGTAGATGGTACAAAAGAGAGGAGGTTAACTGCAGGGGCAAAATGCTTGGGGAGGCAGTTGAGGACAGGATCCAGAGCCTAAGTGGACAAACTGGCCTAAGGTGAGACAAGGGACAGTTCTTCCATTTTAACAGAAAGGAAGACAGATGGGTTTGGAAACAGAATAGTGGAATTGGTGATAGCAAGGCTAGGGTAGTTCTTGTCCATTGGCATATATTTTCTCTTTGAGGTATAAGGCAAATCCATCAGCTGAGAGTGGAAAAACAGTAGATGTTGGAGATTTCAGAGAAAAGGGAAAGTGGCATAGTCATCTTTGAAACAGGAATAGGAAACTGACAGTATTGGATGCCCATTTGAGATATGTAACCTGTTCCAGGTTACAGACTTCTCTTATCCTCACTGGCAGAAAGAGTAGAGAGAGAAAGCAAGTTCTCTCCTGACTCTTATAATAGGGCACTAATTCCATGCCTGAAGATTCCACCCTCATGGCCTCATCTAGTCCTCATTGCTTCCCAAAGGCCCTCTCTCCTAATACCATCATATTGGAGGGTGGGGTTTCAACATAAGAATTTGGAGGGGACACAAACATTCAGTCCACATTAGGGACATTTCTTAGTGTGATTTTTGTTTCTCAAGAAAAAATGCAAAATTGAGTAGAGAATAGGTATCCTATATAACCTCATGGTCAACGGTGAATGGTCAAGGTAAGAACAAGTCATTACCTGTCCAAATCACTCATGAGTGTGGATAACATCAGACTGAACAAGAATCTGTTATTACAGGGATCACTCGTATTCAAAGATGTGACTATGGCCTTTACCCAGAAGGAATGGGAGCAACTAGATCCAACTCAGAGGAACCTGTACAAGGATGTGATGCTGGAGAACTACAGCAACTTTGCCTCCATGGGTAAGGCAATTCCTTCAAAATTCAAAATGTGTCCACTGTGATACCTCCTCTCTGAAGTCCTTGATACGTTTGGCCTTGATTTTTGAGTCAAGGAATTTTAATCCCTTTTGGGTACCAGGCAGCATCCTTTGCCTTTGCCTCCAAAATGGAAGGTCTACTTAGGTGGGGCATAGTGATCATAGTATCTCCCCTGCCAGGTAAGTATCAGGTGGGGCATTGTGAAATCTCAGAATCCATATGTTCTTTATCCTTATCCTGTACAGGCTGTGAAGCTCAAATGTCAGGGCTTGATTTCTGGGATGTTTGTTGTTCTGACATTTAATGCCTACCATTTCTTGTGAGCAGGGTATCAAGCTGCCAAGCCAGACATGATCTCCAAGCTGGAAAAAGGAGAAGAGCCATGTTTGGGGAAGGGGAAAAGACCCAGACAAGGTGGTCGGAGTGAAACGCCAACACCCAAGCAAAAAGGAGCCAATGGAAGTAAGTTCCTAATTTCTTGGAGGTAACTTTGGAATTATTCAAAGAATCATTCATTTTTAAAGTCTTCTTAAAGATCCCAAATCCTTCTTTCTTAACCAGAAAGTAACAATAGAAAAATATCAGAATCTCCTGTAGGGAGAGTTCAAACCACAAAGATTCTTTAACCTTGGAAATTCTAATATTCATTTTTTCTATGAACCTGTCCACATGAAAGGTTCTCAGAATGTGTTCACTATAGCACTAAATTAGTGTTACTAATGGCAGTACCGGTTCGCTTAGGATAAGTTATGCTCAATTAAGGAATCATGCCCACAACCTAATGGCTTAATGGGCCAATGGCTCTGTGGTCTGTAATGCATCATCATCGACATCTTCTTAACTTTTGCAGTCAAATGCCACAGATTGCATGTCTTCATATAAATTTCTGACTTCAAAGTGACCACTGCTTACCTTCTAGTGCATATTTTAATAGTTTTGATTAGCCTAAATTCTTGCTTACCTAGTTTGAATTATACCACTTGGTTTGATGATTTTATCCTCTGAGTGCTTCTTTACCATATTTTCACCAGTCTTTCCCTTCTCACTTTGCTGAATTGTTCCTAAGGTGTGCCTTCTACTATGTATTTTTTTTCCCCTATGGTATTATCCTCCAAGGAACCATCCTTTGTGCAAATAGAAGCTTTTAATTCTACACTGGTGACTCCTAAGGTAAATTTATCATGTCCAAGTACATCTCCAGTCCCTTTGTGTTGCACTCATAACTTACAAGACAGCTCATTTTCAGAGTGTCAGAATTGAAAGCTTTATCTTTCTTTTTTATTAGGGCTTCTTTTCACCTTCCCTATTTTTATCAGGGTCTACTCTGATTTTAGGCCTGTCTACCATGGAGTTTCTCTGAATCTTTGCCCTCTGCCTTCTTCCTTACTATTCTCTCCTCAGTTCCTGGTGTTTTTCTTCTCACTGACATCAGCCAATCAAGGTTAATATTATCACGTAGCTAAATTGCTTCCATTCTTAGGTAGATTTGTTGAATCCCTTTTTTAAAAAATTCATCTTAAGCATTGCCACCAAACCTTAAAACATTCAGTTATTATTTGTACTATTACAGTCCCCAAATCAGCCAAACATCCATAATATCTTTTTAAGTATCCCCTGGCCCTGAATCTTCCAAGACCCCTGGAATTTCCTGAGATCCGAGGGACCAGTCCTTCAAATAACAAATGAAGAGACTTCATGAAGTTTTTGATCCATCATTAGTGGCTCTAGTTTGGCTATCTTTACTTTTCTCACTGATAGTTAATGTTACGAAATAATCCTGAGTCCTTTAATACATCTTTGTCATTGTTACAATGCCTCTTTTCTTGGTTCAGGTTCTTATGTAGTACTTGGAGGTTCTTCACGGAAGGACTCTTCTCTTCCTTCCAATGATTTGTGTTGGGTCTAATGAGCTCCATACTTCAGTATCTGAAGTTGTAGTCATTTTAGCTTAAAACTCATGTTTTAGTTACTGTCTCACATGCAGGACAAGCTTATAGACTTAGATACATGCTCTGCCACACCCAACTCTCCTCTTAGTGTTAACTCTATTACACCAGTTTACTAGTTCAGATTCCCCTCCCTTCCCTCATGGTAAATTTCCCTTGTAGTGTGCTTTATATCTTTTCCTACTGGTCAATGTCAGCTGGGACCAACCCAAACATCATTATAAGAGGTTCTTATAATGTTACACCACATGGGGAAAGGTTTGAGTTTTGATCCCTTTTTCCCAGAAGAAAAATTTCTTTTAGTCTCCTCAGCATCGTTGGGCATTGGAAGATGCAACTTTTGCCATGCTACATGAAAGTCCTTGTTACACAGTTTCTCTTGGATGGTTGAATCACTTAAAGTTTCCCAAATGGAGTCCTGACTGGTGTAGCTCAGTTGGTTGGGCATTGTCCCGCAAAGCGAAAGGTTGCTGGTTTGATTCCAGGTCAGGGTACATTCCTGGGTTGTGGATTCAGTCCCCAATTAGGGCACATACAAGAGGCAGTGATCGATATTTCTCTCTCACGTCACTGCTTCTCTCCCTCTTTTTCTCCCTTCCTTCCCCTCTCTCTAGAAATAAATAAAATCTTTAAAAAGATTTTTCCTAAAGCGAAAAGCAGCTAGCCATTCTACTTCTCCCTACTGTATCTATATCACCACTACATCTACATTTACAAAAACTGATCTTCTATCCCATGGGAACTAATCTCTTAAAAATTCTCCATAAAGGTAATATTATTTCTTGGCTGTGTATTCAAATACCATAACTCTTTTCTGTTTGAGCCCAGTTTTCACTTTATTCATGTTATGTTCCTTGACCACCAAGACAGCTTATTCACTTTCTATTTCTTTCTGAAGTCATGGGGACTCTAATATCTGCTTCTCTCTTTGGGTCTGTTTAATTTCCACCCTGAAGCTTTTTCATCTTTTCCCTGTACATAGCTGAAAATGGCCACCCCAAAGTGGCAGTCCCAGCTCCTAAGTTTTTAGGTTTTTACATGTATAATGTCCTTATCTCACTAAGAGAAGTCTTTGAATTTCTTTCTTGTTTCAAAACATTTTTATTTAATTTATTGGGTTGACATTGGTTACTAAAATTATCTGGGCTTCAAGTGTACAATTCTGTAATACATCATCTGTATATTGTATTGTGTGTTCATGACCCAAAATCAAGTCTTCTTCTTCGGTCACCCTTTGCCCTCTTCTACCTCCCCCCAGAAGTCTTTTGAGTTTCAATTCTAAATTCTTAAGAGAAAGATTATCATTGGACTAGCCCGGGGCCCTGGGAAGTGGGGCCCGGTGTTAACCACTGTCCAATCCATTGTTTCCCACTAGAAGCTGGATCAAACACGGCTGCCTACGTCTGTCAATGTGGGTAATGGTCTCAGAGAAGGGAAGCATGGGTTGAGAAGGTATCTCAAAATGTACAATTGTATAATGTATGGAAGAAAGAATGGGAGCGATCACTTAGAGCTGGAAAATAAGCTCCAGGTTTATAATTGGTCGTTAGCAGAGTGACCTGACAGGAAAACAGAGGTGCTCCACAGCAAATTATTGGAAAACAAGTGTGTGTGTTCACTGCACTCCAAATGGTACGAAGTTTGTCAGTCTCATTCCTGTGAATTTTACCATGTGGTAAAAGCATTAAGGAACTCAGAGAAACTGGAGGTTTTTGTTTTGTTTTGTCTTTTAGTACAGGAATGTCATGATATTGATCATGGGTGGCAGCAGTGGAATACCCTTTCTGGCTTATTCCTTCAGTCACCTTGAGCTGTTCAGTACTCCTTGGTGGACTTGCCTTATTTTTGCTGTTTTGGATCTTTGGGGTGCTATAACAAAAATTTACTTGAGCTAGCTTAAGAGAGGAATTTATCATAAGGGCATGAGTAGATATCTTGTAATGGGAAGGCAGGTGCTTCAGCTGGGTCTTACCAAGGACTGGAACCAGGACTGGAAAGCCATTAGTAATTGAGATTATTCAAATGATCGCTTTGCAGATATGTGATCCTACATCTCTGCTTTTCTGTGGATGTATGCTTCATCCTTTGTACTGATGAATTTTCTATTTACACAAGGAAAATATAAATTTATTTTACTCTTCTTATATCATTTATAAATTTAAGAACCCAGTGGAAACTAACTAGAATCCAAGTTTTTAGGAGGAAGACTCTTATTGGACATCTTGGCATGAGTCAGAAGTATCCCCAACTGTGACCATGGAGAGCATTTCTTCTTTATAAATTGTATTCTAAAATATGAGAGTGCAAAGGTTCACAAAACTGTCTCATTGAATTCCATTTTAGAGGAAGTCCAGCAAGATGATGACCAGCTAGAGAATCACCAGGAATCTCAAAACAAACTCCTGAGGGAAGTCACGTTAAAGAAAAAAACTTTGACTAAAAAGAAAGGCCATGAAGGTGGCTCACTGGGGACAGAAACTGTGAGTACAACACATGTTTCTCCTGAAAAAAACCTTCTTAAATTTAATTCAGAGGGAAAGAGTCTAAAACAGAATTTAGACTTACCTGGCCATATAAGAAACTATGCAAAAAAAGATATAGCTAAAGAGCACAGGAAATCATTCAGCCATACCTTATCTGATACAAAGAAAGACAAAAATAAAACTGGAAAGAAACAGAAATTATCAAACCATAGCTCATCTAATAGGTGTGACAAAACTCAAACTGGCAAGAAACGTGAGAAATTAGTATCATCCCATACTAAGCGGGACAAAATTAAAACTGGAGAGAAACATGAAAAGTCATCCAGCCACAGGTCATCTCCTACTAAGTGTGACACACCTCAAGCTAAAGTGAAACCTTATGAATGTAAGCAGTGTGGGAAAGTTCTCAGCCATAAACAAGGACTTGTGGACCATCAGAGAATTCATACTGGGGAAAAACCATACGAATGCAATGAATGTGGGATAGCCTTTAGCCAGAAGTCACACCTTGTTGTACATCAGAGAACTCACACTGGAGAAAAACCATATGAGTGTATTCAGTGTGGCAAAGCTCACGGTCATAAACATGCCCTCACTGACCACCTGAGAGTTCACACTGGGGAAAAGCCCTATAAGTGTACTGAATGTGGGAAAACCTTCAGACACAGCTCAAATCTTATTCAACATGTGAGATCTCATACAGGTGAGAAGCCCTATGAATGTAAGGAATGTGGAAAATCCTTTAGGTATAACTCATCCCTTACTGAACATGTGAGGACTCATACAGGTGAAATACCATATGAATGTAGTGAATGTGGAAGAGCCTTTAAGTATAGCTCATCTCTGACTAAACACATGAGAATCCATACAGGTGAGAAACCCTTTGGATGTAACGAATGTGGGAAAGCTTTCAGCAAGAAGTCTCACCTCATTATACATCAAAGAACTCATACTAAGGAGAAACCATATAAATGTGATGAATGTGGAAAAGCCTTCGGACATAGCTCATCCCTTACTTACCACATGAGAACACATACAGGTGAAAGTCCCTTTGAATGTAATCAATGTGGGAAGGCCTTCAAACAAATTGAAGGCCTTACTCAGCATCAGAGAGTTCATACTGGGGAGAAACCTTATGAATGTAATGAATGTGGGAAAGCCTTTAGCCAAAAATCACACCTCATTGTACATCATAGAACTCATACTGGGGAGAAACCCTATGAATGTAATGAATGTGGAAAAGCCTTCAATGCAAAGTCACAACTTGTTATACATCAGAGATCCCACACTGGAGAGAAACCCTATGAATGTAAAGAATGTGGAAAAGCCTTCAAACAAAATGCATCCCTTACCAAACATGTGAAAACTCATTCAGAAGAGAAATCTCATGAGTGAAATCATGTGGGAAATCTGAAGTGAAGGTTTTATTTAACCTTAGAAGTATTCTGAATTTAAAGGATGTTAGAAAGCCTTTAACAAGAAGTCACACCTTATTATACACAAGAGAATCTGAAAATGAGTCTTCACAGAGAAGTGAGAGTTTAAACTCAGTATTAAACCTTTTATAGAAAATATTGTTTTAAAAACAATTATTGTAAATGACCTATATGTTTACATTGAAATATAAAGTTTTAAAAATTGTTAGTAAGTTAAATAAGCAGAGCACTAGAGCAACAAATTACATATGCTGAAAATTTCTGAGTTGCTTGAGTGTTGTGTACTTAAATACCAAATATGAGAATTGAATTTGCATATCTGTTTATTGCCATGTATAAATGTTTGTGGTCATTGGTATGAGGCTCATCTTTGATATTATCACTCACCCCTTAAATGTTTTTGTTACCTTCTACATAAGCAGAAAACAAAAAAGGTTGTTATTATTTATGTAAAAATATTAATACAACATTAAGAGAAAATGCAAGAAGGCAGCTGAGGATACACAGGTGTTGGTAGAAAATGAAGTTCAAGATATAATGTTAAGTGAAAATAGCAGCTTGCTGAAATATGCATCTAGTATGTTCCTACTTGTGTACAAAAGGGTGTGTGTGTTTGTCTCTCTGTGTTTATATATGTGTTCATATATACCTATATTTGTATGTGAATAGACTTGTTCTGGAAAATAGGGACAAAACTTAATAGTGGCTGCCACTGGGCACAGGAGGACATGGAATCTGGGCTGGAAGGGAGACCTCCTTTTCATTGTATACTATTTGAATTTTTTCACCAGGTATATGTATTATTCCCACAATTAAAATCCTTTTGATATGCCTAAATCAGCACTAATTAAAACTTTCACTGAGTTCAGTCCATGATGTTTGATAAAGTAAAAGTTTCTGTGCCTATTCATGAATGATGATGAGTCTAAGAATATTGTGTTGAACTCACAAAGACTTTTCCTATTGAACATGTTCTTTCATTAAAATAATAAATTACAATTATAACTCAGCACTGTTCCTTTTACTTGACATTTTTTCAGAGACTGAAGATGAATTGTGACTGAAGTTGAATGAGAGTGATTTTCTGAACAGTCACTCCATTTTATCTCTTTCAAAGCACTTAGATGCAAACACCTCTATCTGGGATATCGAAAGTACTGCAACACGTGGCACAATTCTCTGTTCTTACCCAAAAGCAGACAGTGCTAAAGGATCACTGAGCTCTTTTGGAGTTAACAAGACTTGGCCTCACAACCATTCTTAAGCATGCTTTCCAGAAGGTATTATGAGTCAATATGGGTTCACACAGGAAGCCTATTTTCCGCTGCATATTTAAAATTTTTTTACCCGTGTGTCAGATAAAAAATGCAGTGGTACTGTTTTAAAATGTGCTTGTTACACTACAGTGATGTGAGAACAAAAATAGTTTTGTAATTTAAGGTAATGGTATTTGGCATGTATGTCATCTTTTATATTTTTCACAGCAAATGCACTACATTACCTCATGTGTTCCTCAGAATAAACATATGAGTCAGTAAGCAAGACTTGTCTAGTTATGGTTAATACTGTTCAATATATATCCCACCTAGATACTCATCTAGCATAATGATGGGTTCTCAACAAATAAGTAATTAAATGCCGTCTGCAAATATTTCCCATTCAAGTGCCTGCCTTCCTGACATCCTCATTTCAGAGAATTAAAAGGTATAGACATTGAGAATGGACTTTGCATGAATGTGTGCATGTATTGAAAAATCAGCTCCTATATTATGCCCTCATTACCAAGTAACTTGGAAAGAAAATGCAATGGGAAAGCCATTTCCATCAATAATTTACTATCAAGCAGAGGTCCAGCAGTATGCATAGGATGATCATCACTGTCCAGAGGTGTGGAAAATCTGCACATCTGCACTTTTTAGGATAAAACAGTTGTGGGTTATGGTTAAATTGAGTTCCTCACACCTCTTGGAGAACTCATAATAAGTGCCACACCTGGAATAGTCAGGACTATTGGTATGCCGGAACAGTAGAAATGACTGCTGAAAGCCATCTATCTGGTGCAGTAAAAAATAAATTAAAAGTTATCAGCAATGAATGAGGAAATGCTGTCTAAAAATGATTGGAGGTGAACAATTAATGAAAATTGACACACTGAATGACCCTAAATCTGTTGTCATAGCACAAAAGCAAGAAGAGACAATATGTAAATGAACGAGCAGGCACTTTTATCAAAACAGCAGGCGAGATTTTCCCTAGGGCTGTAGATTGTGGACCCCTGGATTATATTAGGTATGTAAAAGAACTATTAAGTTAGGGCCTTACAAAGCAAATGAGTCTCCCCTAATCTTTGGTAAGGAATTCCTTCCCTCTCCAAAGAGGAGTGTATGTACATTCCCAACAGCGGGAGCCACCTGAATTGAACAAAGATGTGGAGGTGGATCAGTCTGCTCTAAGGTATGTGAGAAGTGGTTTATACCTCTTGTTCTGTTGAAACTTCCCTTCTTCACCTTGTTTTCCTGATAAACTCCTGCTCCTAACACTCACTTCCTAAAATTATGTCCTAATGAGACAGAGTATATGGCAAAACAGCTTAAGAGGTACAGGAACTGCCAAGAATATAGTAAGACCAACCCCCAATGGATTTATGGCTTAGAACAGGCGGAAGACCAGCTTGATCCAACACGGTAACTAATTTCACCTCATGGTGAGCCCTAGCCTCATTATATATGCTCACCATAGTACATTAGTATGCTAAACGACTCCCCCCACGTTGCCATGATCTGAAACAAAAAGCCCATATAAGGACACAAAATGGCCAACTGGGTTCTTCTGAGAAGTCTCCATGTCTTTCCTGGAGAAGTCCTGACTATTCCTCCCCTCTACCGAGTGCCCTACCCCTTGATTAAATGAGCCTTAATAAAAGAAGTGAATCCCACTAGGGAGGGGCAGTTCTGCCTGTGGAGTAGCCTCTCTCTGTCTCACTGCTTCACCGATTAACTCTATTTCACTCTAAACTTTATGTCGACTTATGTTTGAATTCTTGTGCGAAACCAAGAACCCACAGTGGTTCATGGACCTTTGGGCCCCCAGGCCCCCCAAACGCCTGCATCACTAAGCATTCCTAAGAGGCCCTTCTACCCCCACCACTACCACCCAGTCCCTGACAGAGTCAGCCACCTCTTCCTGTCGCAGTCATGCTTCGGTCACATCACTGATCACACTGCATTGTCCCCATCAGACGGAGCTCCTCCCTTGCATTGCCAGACATGGCTGTATTACATGTGTGTGGCTGAAGGGATGAATGAGCTTTACATTACAGAGGAAGATCCAGTAGACATAGATATTGGGTTGGCCAAAAAGTCTTTCTGGTTTTTTCCATAAAATAAAAGACACATTTTTCATTTTCACCAATAACTGGATTGACTTGTATATTTTGAGTATGTCAGCTATCTCCCGCATGGTATAACATTGATCTTTCTCAATTAATGTCTCAATTTGATCAGTACTACCTTCCACTGGTCCAGCGAGAAGTCTCCAGCACAGAACTTTGCAAACCACTTATGCCATGTTCAATCAGTCACGACACCTTCTTCGTATGCTGCCCAAATCTTTTTTTTGTGTTTCAGTTGTGTTTTTACCTTTCTTGAAATAACAAAGCATAACATGCCAAAAATGTTGCTTATTTTCTTCCATCTTCAATATTAAAATGACTACACAAAACTTCACCGATTTTGATAAGGTTTTTTAAGTGCTCGCTGACCCGACAGCTGTCACAACACAATTTAACAAAATTGTTTCAAATGAAGTTAAAGACAACTGAAAAAAAAAAAGATAACTAAGCACTACTAGAGCCACCTTATAGAAAAAAAAATGAACTTTTTGGCCAATCTAATATGTATCTAATAAGGCAGGAAAACTAAGCTGATTCTGACACAGTCTTGCCCTGCGTAGCCGTCAGACTGAAGAGGAGAAGAACACAAACACTGGAAATCCTAGTCCCAGGCAACAATGGCTGTGATAGGGGAAGGCCTACAGAGCTGTGCCCATAAAAAGGAACAGATGCCTGGGAGTTCTGGAAAAAACAAACAAACCAAAAAACAAAAACAGCAACAACAACCAAAAACCAGAGAAGAAAATTTTGGAGCCCAGCTTTGAAGCATGAATACTAATTGTTCTGGCATATGGTTGGGGAGGATATTCCAGAAGTATTAAGTCCACTGTACCTGGTTTTAAAGAGCTAATGAACCTTGAGAATTAATCCACAGTGTTATTAGGCATTAGCTAGGGCTAGATTTTCTGTAGTAATGTTAAAAGATAAACTGAAGCAAATTAAAAGTTTTAAGAGTTCCTTTGAGCAAAAAAGAGTTCCTTTGATTTGAGTTGAGCAGCGCCAAATGGGAAGTGGTTAGAAGTGATCCACTGACAGGCACTGGGAGCACGACCTTTACAGAGAAAACCCAGAAGCAAAGCAAGGAAATTATTTGATGGGCTATAATTTAAACAGCTGCCTTATTTGGCTGTTTCTGATGGGTTGTGCTTAGGTTTTGAGTTCTTAAGCTTGCAGCATTTACAGGCATAGCTTTTGGTTTGCTTATGAAGAAGGCTGCTAAGGCATTGGAACCACCTCAGTCTAACGGCCTCCTCGTTTAATTAATTAGTAATAACACTAGATGGTATTATTTTTAAAAAATCTGGGTGGATTCTAACATGCATTTCATCAATATGGATGCTGAAGCTCTCTTCTTTATGTCAGTAAACACTGAAATACCCAAAAGAGAATTTCAATGTCTTCCTCTACTTTACAAATGAGAGAACTGAGGGAAACTGACTGGCCCAAGACAACAGAGCAAGTTCAAGACGAGGTGGAGAGGAGAATCTAGGGGTTCTGAATTATCCGTCAGAGTTCATCCCCTAACACTTACCCTCTGCTGCTACCTGGTGTGTCTTCAGCAGCGGCAGAGTATTCTCATCCTAGTCAGGGAATGTGTTCCCAGGGGAGGACATTTGAATTGTATTTTCCAGGCTGGAGTTCAGCCCATGAAAGGCATTCTGACTTACCCTCTCCCAGGGCTGTCTCCTGGGGAGAATAGTGTTCCATCCTGACTTCTCCACAGAAAATGGGGGCGGAGGGGGGTCAAGTATAAGGTGAGGGAAGGAGACTTGACTTTGGGTAGTGAACACAATATATATCATCTGTATATTGGATTGTGCACTTGAAACCTATATAATTTTGCTAATCAGTGTCACTGCAATAAATTTAAGAATACGGCAAATTGTTAGGATCACAGCTATTCCTATAAGAAAAATGAAAAAGAAATCAACTGTTCAAAAACTATGGAAATAAACCCGAGACTTGAAATAAAATTTCCACCGACAGTACTTTTCAAAAATCGAAAATGCACTATCTCACCTAGACTGAAGAAGTGTTTGATGACCTTATAAACGACTATAAGATTCTGATGTTAAAGATGATTATACAGAGTTTAAAAAACTTTTTAATAAAATATTAGAAAAGAATGCTATATGTAAATTATTTTTAATAAATGCCTTTAAATCTTAAAATAACCTACCTCAAAAAATACATAGTAAGTGCTCAATAAAATTATTATTACTACACCTCAGATTGGGAAAATGAGGTATTGTGTTGTATGTAGAACAACAGATTTAAGTTGAGACGTTCTCATCTGCTTAACAAAAGGGGCTTCCTCTGCTTCCCGACTCCACTTCCCAATCTTTGCATCTTTCTCTGCGTACCCATTTCTACATATTTTAGCTGATGCCATCCTCAGATACCTGGAATTCTTTCCTAGTTTCTGTCGTTGCTCCCCCATTGTTCCCACACCTTTTCTGTAGCTCCAGCATTTTCAATTCCCACCACCTTTGCCGTACGGCACCGACACCATTCCAACATGGCGCCGCCCACTTCCTGCACATTCGTGCATGGGTGCGGCCATGTTAACCCTCTGCTCCAGCGGATTAACAACCCGCGAAGTGTCGCGAAATAGGCGAGTGAGGGGCTGCGCCAATTTCGTGGTAACTGGGAGAGTTCCAGGGCCCCTGAAGTGTCAGGTTGCAGTCCTCAGCTGAGGGCCCACTAGAAAAGAGGCGGGAAGTTGAGAAGTGTGTCCGATTTCAGCAAAGGAGGTTTCAGTCACTGGCTGCGGTATTGGGAGTAAGGGGTTCATGTATGATCAGCGATAGAGCGTTTGTGGCGGTCCGTAATTTCCTGTCCTGTTGTGGTAAGTAATTGAAGGGCGATGCACACAAGATAGTAGCTGCCGCCCTGCGGAGTTTGGGGTTTAGTGGTGCTGCTGGTAGTGGGCCAGGATGCGGTGCCCATTACCAAGCTCCTGCCTCTCCCATTCCCTGGGGGCGGAGATGTCCTGCTCCTGGCGACAGACTCCTCCGCCCGAGCAAAGGCGGCGACAAGAGGAAGTATTGCACTGAGCAGGGGCAAGCCTAGCAAGTTATTGGATGCCGGGGGAAAACTCTCCTACCCCTTTCTGGTACCCGGTTAGGAGTGGGACCTCAGGGGAAGGCAGGCACATTCCCACAAAGAGGTCAGAATGGTGGCTGGGGGAGGTGCTTGGAGTGAAGAACCCTGTCAATCTAGCCTGGGGAAAAGACAGGATTGGTCGGGGGGCGGACCTTCCAGAACACCGGGAAATTTGGGAAGTTAATTGGGCATTCTGAAAGCACCTGGTCCGCCCACACCCGAAACTAATATAAATCCAGGGGAAGGAAGGAATACTCTCTTACCCAAGTGAGGACCATATTGGTTAGTTCCTTTGGGGTAATTTCTGTCCCTGGAAGCCACATTGCCAGTGGTAGCGCTGGCCCCATACTCGGCTTCCAGCAGGGACCCTGAAGCCAGACAGTGGCGTCCGGGAGCAAGCTGAGCTCCAGGATGACGGCTCAGCGGCTGTCCGCGGTCCCCAAATGAGAGTACTTTAAATGGGAGAAGAAACTGGGCAGTGCCTTTGGGTTTGTCTGGCTGAGAATGGCTGGGGTTTCTTCACGCGGAGAGGATAGGCTTTGAGTAAAGAGTCGGCCGTTCTCCCGGATCATGCATCATTTGAATAAAAAAAATCTACACTAGAGTCTCTGCCACTAGAATTTGCCTACTGGAGGCGAAGGGCAGCCGAACACTTTCGTTCTGTAACATTAAAAAAAAAATTTTTTTTTGATAAGTCGTCTAAGTTCTTAATATTTTTTGGATATTAACCCCTTATTGGATATACGATTTGCAAATATCTTTTCCCATTCAGTAGGTTGCCTGTTTATTTTGTGTATGGCTTCCTTCTCTGTGCAAAAGCTATTTCTTTTGATGTAATTCCATTTGTTTACTTCTGCTTTTGTAACCCATGACTGAGGAGACTGGTCCAAAAGCATAGAAAAGCAAAGAGCTTACTGCTTATGTTTTCTCTTAGGAGTTTTATGGTTTCAGGTCTTACATTCAAGTCTTCAGCGCATTTTGAGTTTATTTTCGTGCATGGTATAAGAGTTGCCCAGTTTCATTCTTTTGAAAGTAGCTGTTCAATTTTCTCAATACCTTTTACTGAAGAGATGGTCTATAACCCATTGTATATTCTTGCCTCCTTTGTCATAGATTAATTGAATTTATTTATTTCTGGGCCCTCTATTCTATTTCATTGATCTCTGTGTCTGTTTTTGTGACAGTACTGTACTGTTTTGAGTGTTTACCTTTGTAATATAGTTCGAAATTAGGGAACATAGTACCTCCAGCTTTGTTTTTTCTCAAAATTTCTTTGGCTGTTTGGGGTCTTTTGTGGTTTCATACACATTTTAGGATTTTTTGTTCTAGTTCTATGAAAAATGCCATTGGTATCTTGATGGGGATTTCATTGAATCTGTAAATTGCTTTGGCTAGAGTGGAAATATTAATATTCTTTCAACCCCTGAGTGTGGTATATCTTTTCATTGATTTGTGTCAGCTTCAATTTTTTTCTTAAATGCCTTATGATTTTCACAGTACAGGTCTTCCACTTGCTTGGTTACATTATTGTTAGATATTTTATTCTTTTTGATACAACTGTAAATGGGATTAATTTTTCTTTCTGATAGCTTCTTATTAGTATATAGAAATGCAACTTATTTTTTGCATATTAATTTTGTATCCTGTCACTTTATTGAATTAATTTATTACTTCTAATAGTTTTTCATGGAGTTTTTACAGGCCATCTCAATTCAATGACAGTTTTACTTCTTTCCAATTTGGATGTCTTTTACTTCTTTTTCTGGTCTAATTACTGTAGCTAGGACTTCCAGGACTGTATTGATTAAAAGTGGTCAGAGTGGGCATCCTTATATTGTTCTTGATCTTAGAGGAAAAACTTTCAGTTTTCCACAGTTGAGTATGTTAGCTGTGGGTTTGTCAAATATGGCGAGGGGAGAAAAGATTTAAACGTAATGGAATACATTCACATCCTCAGAAGAAAAACATATCATGCCTTGATCTCAGAACTGTAAGTTAATAGGTTTATATTATCACAGTGATCTCTCCGAAAGGAACCTTTGAAAGAGACAGTCTTCAAAGGGTAGTCTTTTGTGTGGTTGATCCTAGGAATTTCTAGGCTCCTGCTTCTGAGAATCCCAGGGCAGGCCCAGATTCCCAAGCTTTGAAGGCTCCCTTCTTTTCATCCCTTCCCTGCTCATCCCAGATCTGTCTTTACAGATATCCGCCTGAAGAGCAACAGAAAATGACTAAGTCTCAGGTAAGTATGTTATTTATACCCTGTTTTATTTTCCACTGTATTTGAGACAGTTTTTAGAAATTAATTCAGTTTAATGAAAAATGTAAATAGAGATCAGAAAATATCTAGACCAAGGAAACTTAGAATATAGTCATAAAAGCTATAGAATCTTTGGTAGGTAATTAAAATTTAGCATATCTGCATTAAATGTACTAATTATATATTAAATGTGCTAATTTCTTGAGGGAAATAAAGATTTTGTTTTTTGGTATTTAGGTTTGAAGTTATTTTCTTGATGGATTTGCATACATACGATGTAACAGACAATGTCCCTAACACTTACGCATCCATGATAAATTCCATAATAGGTTTCTCCATAGATGTTTCTTAAACTATTTTTCATAATAAGTATAGGGCATAATAACAAGGTAGAATTCAATTTCTAGGCAGTAAAATCATGAGGTCCAAGTACACAGCTGTTAAACAGCCTGCCTTGATCCATGAGTAAAATGTGTAATTTTTGGATCAGCATTTCTCAGCCCTGGGATTTTGTGAAATTGGTCCAGGGGATTTATGTCATTAAAGGTAATAATAGTATCAATTTTAATTTGCCTTTTTTGACCAATAAATAAAGTAATCAGTATTTCTCTTTTCTGTAAAAGACAATAGGTTCAGTCCTGGCTAGTGTGGCTCAGTTGGTGGGAGTGCTGTCCCTTAACAGAAGGGTTGTATGTTTAATTCCCGGTCAGGGCACAAACCTAGGTTGAGGGTTTGGTCCGTGGTTTGGTTCATGCGATTTCCGGTTCATGAGCTTATGGGAGGCAACCAGTCAATGCTTCTTTCTCCCATCGATATTTCTCCCCCTTCCTGTCTTCCTTCCTTTCTCTCTAAAAGCAATGAAAAAATGTCCTTGGGTGAAGATAAAAAAATAAAATGCAATAGGTTAAGAGTCTCCAAGTGTGTACAAAGTGAGCATACTTGGTGGATAGTGGAGATCAAGTAAATTTGCTCATATCTGTTGGTATCATTCAGCTAAATACTAATGGCCAGTATCTTAGTGGTTGTGATTGCCATACAGCTTTAAATGTTTTTATTTGAAAGTGTACATTATTTAATTTTTATCTATAATGTTCCATTGGTTATACCCACTATGTAGCATAGAGCTTCAGTATAGAAATCTTCACAGTGGGGAGCATACATTCCTTAGTGGGGGAAGATGATCCACTGGAGGGTTGGGGTGAAAAGACAAGAACTTCTACTTATATATATTTTTAATGACCATAATATCTTAGTATTGAAGTGCTTATATATAATTTATGTTTTTTAAAAGGCATAGATTCTTGATGTGCATGCTTTTTTATTTTTAACTGAAAAATATCTCACCAAGAGTTGCCTCATTAGAACAAAAGGCACTCCTAAAACCCATGAAATTCCCAGGATTTTTGGAGCTGTGTGTCAGGAACCAGAGTCAAAGACCAAATATCAGAAAAAAAGATGCTCCTAACCCCTTTGCTACTCAGGAAATTATAAAGTTTTAGGAACTCTGCCCAGGAGCCAGGGATAAAGACCAAAATATATATTCTTTATTATATTACAATATTACAGTCTCCAATTTAAAAAGTTTGGGGACTACTGGGTTATAAAGTTTGGGTCCCTGTAACACTGCACACAACTGCAATGCATTCTTCCCCCCCAACCACCAAGCAATTCTTCACCAGCTGGATGTTCTACAGTTCAGCTCAACTTTGACACTATGTACCTGGAGGTAGCATCCGATCCTGCAGGTGAAGGGCTCAGTCCTTCTCCCCTCACACTTCAGATGCCAATTGCAAGTCCGGGTTGTTACCTGTGCTTCTGACTGGCTCTAAATCAGTTGTTCTCACAGTCCCCTTGTTTGGTTTGATTAGTTTACTAGAGCTGTTCACAGGACTCAGGAACCCAGTTTACTGGCCAGATTAGCAGTTTATTACAAAGGCTATTAAAAGACACAATTCAGCGGGTAGGTGAAGAATGCACGTAGTGAGGTCTGGAACAAAGGAGGCCTGTCTCGTGGCGTTTGGGGCCGGGCAGAGAGTGCGTGGACGCACTCTGGCTCGGGCGGCGGAGCTCTCTGAATGCCCCTTCTGTTGGGTCTTTGTGGAGGCTTCATTACATAGGCGTGGCTGATTAAGTCATTGGCCCTTGGGGATTGACTCACCCTCTAGCCCTACTCCCCTCCCTGGAAATCAGGGAGTGTGACCGGAAGTTCCAGTCCTCTGTTCACTAGCAACCAGCCCCCATCCTTAGGTGTTTCCCAAAAGTCACTTTATTAGCATAACAAAAGACACCTTTATTTCTTTCATCAGGAAATTCCAGGGTTTTAGGAGCTCTCTGCCAAAAACCAGGATGGAAACTAAATATATTCTAATTATAAATCACAGTATCACAGTACTATTGGTATGAGTGGTACCAGTGTAACTCCTCATTCCAGAGAGTATTTTCCTCCACTCCATCGCAGCCACCAACTCCCACAGTTATAGATTAGATTTATAATTACCAATAACTACTAACTCCAAGCATTTCATTTTCTAGCCATTATTTCTATGTTTCTAGCTCATTTACTTTAGTACCTTGATTCTGGCAAATCTTCACTTCCGTTCAGACCTCTTGTCCATTGTTCCTCCATTTTTTTCAGTGTCTATTACATCCCTCTCCCCAATTCTTTTTAAAGATTTTATTTATTTATTTTTAGAGAGAGAGTAAGGGAGGGAGAGAGAGGGAGAGAAACATCGATGTGAGAGAGAAACATCTATCAGTTCCTCTCATACGTGTCCCAGCTGGGGACAGACCTGCAGTGCAGGCATGTGCCTGACTGGGAATTGAACGGGCAACATTTCCCTTCCCAGAATGGTGCCCAGCCAACTGAGCCACAAGGGTCCGGGCTCTGCCCACTTCTTACATTCCCTCTTTTCTCAGCTTGAAGTCCATGCTTCTTGGTTTTTGTTCTGAGCGCCTGTGGTCCCGCTGAGGTCCAGTTGCCTACCTGTTGCTACTTGCATATCTCCTATAATAGATACCTTGAACTTAACTTGGGCAACTAGAATTTTTGTGTGGTGAACTATATATAACAAAATTTGCCATTTTAACTATTTTTAAGTGGTATTGATTGTATTTACCATTTGTGTGTCCATCACCACTATCTCTTCCCAAAACTCTTTTATCACCCCAAATTGAAATTCTGTACCCATTGAGCAATAACTCCTTTTCTTCCACTCACAACCCCTGGTAATCTCAGAACCAATTTCTGACTCTATGAATTTGCTTATTTAGATAAAATTGTATAGTATTTGTTCTTCTGTGTCTCACTTATTTTACCCAGCAAGTGTTCAAGGTTTATCCATGTTATAACATGTATCAGAATTCCATTCCTTTTTGTGGCTAAATAATGTTCCATCATGTGGACATACCACATTTTGTTTATACATTTGTTTGATGATGGACACTTGAATTGTTTCTATCTTTTGGCCGTGACCATTGGCATACAAGTATGTGAGCATCTGTTTTTCAGATCTTTTGGGTATATATTGGGGAGTGGAATTGCTGGGTCATATGGTAATTCCATATTTAACCCTTGGAGGAACTGCCAAAGTGTTTTTCACAGCAGCTGCACTATTTTACATTGCCACTAGTAATGTATGAGAGTTCCAATTTCTCTACATTCTCACTAAAACTTATATTTTCCATTTTTTTGATTATAACTATCCTATTAGATGTAGAGAGGTATGTCATTATGATGTTGATTTGCATTTCCCTAATGACTAATAAGGTAGAGCATCTTTTCATGTGCTTGCTGTGTATTTGCATATCATCTTTAGAGAAATATCTGTTCAAGTCACTTGCTTGATTTTAATAGATTGTTTGTCCTTTACTGTTGGACAAATAGAATTCTTAATTCCACCTTTCCCCTCTATCGAAACCTGCCTTGGTCTTCTGGACTTCAGTGTGATGCCAGTTCCTTAAACCAAAAAGGAAGAACTCTTAGCTGATTCCTTCTCTCCTTACCTTAGACACTGTCTTTCAGATATATCTTGGTTGCATTTGATTAACATCAAGCTTAAAAATAGAATTTTGTTACTGATGTAGAACTTAACCATTGTTTGAAAAGTAAGCAATAGTGAACTCAGTAGCACTTTATTACTAACTGATCATAAATTATTTCATCTCATTATCTCTATGTACACATTTCAAAAAATAAATTGATTAGATTAAATATTGCTTACTTTTTTAAAAAAAGATTTTATTTATGTTTTAGAAAGAGGGAGAGAAACATCAATCAGTTGCCTCTCACATGTCCCCGACCGGAGATCAGGCCTGCAACCCAGGCATGTGCCCTGACTGGGAATTGAACCAGTGACCTTTCAGTTCACAGGCCAGCATTCAACCCACTGAACCACAGCAGCCAGGGCAAATACGCTTACATTTTATTGTTTTTATTTTAATTTAAACTTTAAAACAGTTTCTATTTAATTTTTAAAAGTATTCTTCATGGAAAAAATCAAACATAAAAATTTAGAGAACAGTATAACAAACCTCCTCATATATTTTCAACAATTATTCATATTTTACAGGTTTCACATCTTCCTTTATTTGTTCTCTAGAGTATTTTAAAGCAAACTCATACATCACATTTCACCAGTATATACTTGCTTTGTAGATTTTTGTTGGTATTTTCATTTCTCTTTAGTGGTTTCCTTTCAAAATACATTTATTTAAGTAAAAAAAGTTGAGTTGGGTTAAAACTATTAAGTCAGTAATAGTACAGGTGATATGCAGATATTCTAAAAATTGTGAAGGCACTATATGAGTAATTGATGTTTGAGAGCATTATACCGAAGTACTCGTAGTTCCTCGAGTTTTCCACGTTCTTTTTCATGTCTCCAGGCCTTTTTACTCACCCCTCCCTCCATCTGTAATGATCTTTCTCCCCCTTCCACATCTTACTGGGAACATACTATTCATTTTTTACATTTCAAATTTTTTTATTTTTACTTTTTTACAATTTTTTTTTAAGAGCAGTAAGTAGAACTTTTATTTGTAACACTTTTGGGGAAATGTACTAAAAATGAGTCGCTTGCCTTACTGTCCTCACGTCAGCTGGGCCGGGCCAGCTGCGCCCCTCCTGCCTCTTTCTGTGATGTCCATTGGCCTTTTTGAGCCCTGGAAACTCCATTGGCTTCCCTGGTCCTTTACACGACCCTTTTCTGTGGGGGACAATCACGACTCAGTCTGTTTGATGCAGAGACTCATGGGGTAGAGACTCCTCATGCTTCTTTCTCAGTGGCTTTCCTGGTGGTCTCTGGAACATGTGAAACATTTCGTATCACTTCAAATCAGCAAAGAGGGGCACAACGTCACATGTAATTCTCAACCAGAGAAAGCTACGCTGGCTTCCTCTTCTCTTCTCTCTCTTCCTATTAGTCTTTTCTTTCGGATGCCATGCTCTTCGGGTTTGGGGTGTGTGTTCAGCTGTGCCCTTCACTCCTGTGTGGCCCGTTTGGTAGCTGTGTGGTCTACGCTATGCTTAGCCTGGTGCCGCTCGCCAGTGCTCTCCTTCTCTACGCTCTTTTGCTTAGCCCTGGAAATTAGAGTTCCTTAGCTTCTGTCTGCTGCAGAGCCTTTGAAAGTGCATGTCCTGCTTTTAATTTCACCAGCAGTTGCCTTAAAGTTTTTCAGAAACATTTCTGAACCTTAAAATCAGGGCCGATGCGGTTCCTTCTGACTTCCGACTGTGGACGGAGTATTTGGCAGTCTCCCCCTTTTTCACTCTTCTACTACTTCTTCTCCTTCTTCTTAAGATTTTACTTATTTTTAGAGGGGGGAAAGGAGATGAGAGAGGGAGAGAGAAACATTGTGTGGGAGAGAAACATTGATAGGTTGCCTCTTGCACTCCCCCAATGGGGGGACTGGCCTGCAACCCAGGCATGTGCCCTGACTGGGAATTGAACCAGTGATCTTAAAGTTCTCAGGTGGGCGCTCAACCCACTGGGCCACACCAGCCATGGCTTTTTTCTACTTCTTATCCTCTGTAAATAAGATCTCCATTTTTTTTTTATTAAAGCATTATAAAGTATTAAATTCTTTTACATTGAAAACGTTGTCTTACAGATATGCTCAGTATCTGTTTGCTTTAGGTTTTTCCTTGGGGGACAACCATAGACTTGTAGAATTGTTGGGGGATAGGGCAGAGAACTTGCTCCTGGCCTGCCTGAGAACAAGCTGCTCCATCCACAGGGACCACCTTGCTATGTCCCCTGTAGTCCCGGTGGTCCTCAGTTACCCCTGCCCCGTGAGCCGGCACTGCGGCTGTCTCATGTGCCCCTGGCCAGCCTGAGGTCCTCCGCCCCTGGCAGGAGGCCCTGCTCTCTCCTTCTGGAGGCACCGCCTATCTGTCTCCTCGCTGACTCAGGCGGGCCCCTCTGGTCCCCTCACAGAGTTACTTTTTTCCACAGTATAATTAGTAAATATTTTGTGTTGAGGTCCTATAAAATAACGTTGCTGTCCCATTTCTCATCAAATGTTCAGATCACTCGGGTATTTTTGTCTGTGAGCCTGCACTGCGGCACGCCCTCTGTTCAGCACAGCACTTCGCACCTCTCCGTGGCTGTCGCTAATGTGATGCCTTCATTTGCCTGTATCTGTTTCGTGCTCCCTCACCCTAGAATCCTGGCAAGTTGTGTTACATTTTTTACAGTTTTACATGTGCACTTTTCACTATTTTGCATAAGTTTACATCTTCTACAGAGCCCAACTCAGCACCCCCAAATAGAATTACCCTTTCTTTCCTATTTCTAGCACAACCCATTTAACACCTTATAGCATTTATATATTTACTTGTTTGCCTCCATCATCTATTCTGTAAACTTCCAGTATTTTATTCATATTTGTATTCCGAGAACCAAATAGCGCTGGTCACATAGGTGCTGAATAAATGCTTATTGACGGAAAGAGTGAATGATTCTCAATGGCGAAGTTTTTATAATAGGAGTTTTGCTTCATCCACATAATGGAACTTAAAATTGGCCTCGGCCCCCGACCGGTGTGGCTCAGTTGGTCGGACATTGTGCTGCAAAGTGAAAGGTCGCCTGTTTGAATCCCACTCAGTGCACATGCTTGGGTTATAGGTTCACTCCTTGGTCAGGTGCCTATGGGAGGCAACTGATCAATGTTTGTCACGTTCATGTTTCTTTCCCTCTCTTTCTCCCTCCCTTCCCCTCTTTCTAAAAATAAAAATAAAAAATAAAAAATTGGCCTCATAGCGCCCTGGCTGGGTGGCTGGGCTGGTTGTAGTGTTTTACCACGCACCCAGAGGTTTCCAGTTTGGTCTCTGGTCGGGGAGCATGCAGAAGGCAGCCGTTCGATGATTTGCTCTCCACCCCCTGCCCTTCCCCTCTCTCTAAAATCAAGAAACATATCCTTGGGTGAGGATTAAAAAAAATTAGCCCCATAGTAATATCTTTAATTTATCCTGCTGAACTCTGCATGATGAAAACAGCAATTATTTCTCACACATTTTTAAATACATTATTCAGTACTTTTCACTTAAGATTGAACAGGAATGTCCTGTTACAGGGGTTTGTGTCATTCAAGGATGTGGCTGTGGACTTTACTCAGGAGGAGTGGCAGCAACTGGGCTCTGCTCAAAGAAGCCTGTACAGGGATGTGATGCTAGAGACCTATAGCAACTTTATTTCCGTGGGTAAGGACATCTTTCCTCAGAAGGTACTGGTTGGTATTAATTACCTATTGCTGCATAATAACTACTACAAGATTTAGTGTCTTAAAACAAACAATTCCTGTAGGTCAGGAACTTAGAAAGACTGAGCTAGGTGGTTCTGGTGTGCGGGCTTTCATGTGGCTGTAGTCAGATATCGGCAGGGCTTGCAGCATCTGAAAGCCTGACTGGGAGTCTAGGGTCTAGTTCCAGGATGACTCACTAATGTGGTTATTGATAGGAGCCATCAGTTCCTTATTGTTCAGTGAATGGAAGGAGATCTCAGCTCCTTACCGTGTGAGCTTGTTCTCACCACATGGCAAGCTTCCCCCAGCTAGGCCGATCTGAGAGACGCTAGGAGGAAGTCGCAGTGCCAAAGTCATAGCGCTTTTTATGACCAAGTCCCCAAAATCATACATTATCACTTTTACCTTATTGTGTTTATTAGAAGTGAGTTACTAAGTACAGCCTGTGCTCAAGGGGAGGAGAATTAAGCTCTCCATTTTGAATGAAAGAGTGTCAAAGAATTCATGGACATTTATTAAACCCACCGTAGCACCCAAATGATTGCCTTTCCTTTCTTGTTTACTAAAAACTGTTTTGTCTCCGAATGCTTAATGAGTTTCATTTCAAGCCATAAAGGTCAAAAGAATATTAATTTTGAGTACCCGATACTATACTTCTACTTTTCTGGTGAGTTTGGATGAAAATGGGAACTGAGTCTTGCTCATTACTTGGAGACTAAAGACAATGGCCTGGGCCCAAGTTCTTAGCTTTTATAAATTGAAATATAATGGGTATAGTAAGTACACAGCTTAATATAGTTTTTCATAAGTACACACTTACTTAGCCACTACCCAGATGAAGCTCTAGAACATGTCTAGTGTCCCAGCAGTCTCCCATTTACCTCCATTAGAGACAGCGACCTGTGGCTTCTGGTCCCGTAAATTTTGTTCATTCTTCAACTTCATGTAAGTCTAATCACACAGTATATAAGTTTTTGTTGTCTGGCATCTTTCATTGAATATAACATCTGTAAAATTCAACCATGTTTTGGCACGTGGCAGTAGTTTGATCCTTTTTCTTATTGCATCACATCTTATTTAATGACTAGACAGTAATTCATCAGCTGATCCATGCTGCCTTTGATGGTTGTTTGAGTTATTTTAGATTTGGGCTGTTATGAATAAAACTGTTAGGAAGATCTTTGTGTTTTGTTGTTTGTTTTTTTTTAATGAATATTCTTATGCATATTCTCTGGTAGAAATAGGATTTCACTTCTATTAGGTATATATATAGGAATAGAATTTCTGGGTCATAGGGCCTATGCATAGTTATCTTTGGTAGATACAAAAAGATAGTTTTCCAAACAGGTTATACCAATTTATATCCTACTAGGAATGTATGAGAGTTCTATCAAGCTTTGGTGATGTTAGTTTTTTTAATTTCGGCCATTCTTGTACATGATGTAATGGGCCGGAGTTCTAGGATGGTTGGTTGTCCACTAATGCTCAAGTCCTATGTCATTTCCCATAAACAGTGTATCAGTCTCTGAAGTCAGATAAAATATTGAAGCAAGGAGAACCATGGATGGAGGAGGAAGAAATCTCAAGTTGGACCTATCCAGGTAAGTGAGAATATCGCATAGAGGAGGCAGGGATATAAGGTTTGTATTGAATTAAGGAGATGTCTATCCTTGAAATATTTTTTAGAAAATCATTTTTTAAAGCCATAGATATTTAAAAATGGCTGAAGACCATAGATGGCTGTGGGATTGTTGAATACCTAAATGATACTAATACATATTAAACACCTATACGACCCTTTTATTTATTTATTTATTTGCTTGACTGTAGAGAGGTAACCCTCTTTCTAGTACTTTGGATCTCATTTATGTCCACGTCATTTAGGACATTTCTTAATTAATTAGCCTCCCTTTGGCTGGAAACCTCAGCACCCATTCTCCCCAAATGGACTTATACTCCTCTCTTTATACATCCAGGCCATCGAGGCATTAGATATACTATATTTCAAAGTTATTGAATGATATTCATATTCTTTCTTAGCGCTTCGGTTTGTCTTACCTTCATTTCAGTCTGAAATGTCCTGGAGTTACAATCTTTTGTTTTTTAAGTTTTTTCAGGACTTTAAAAAAACATTTTATTTATTTTTAGAGAACGGGGAAGGTAGAGAAGAAGAGAGGGAGAGAAAATTGATGTGAGAGAGAAGCATCAATTGGTTGCCTCTCACATGTACCCAAGCCAGGGACTGGATCCACAACCCAGGCGTGAGCCCTGACCTGGAATAGAACCAGCAGCGTTTTGCTTTGAGGGATGCCCAGGGAACTGAGCCTCACTGGTCAGGGCTTTTGCCGCACTTTAATAATGGAAATATTATTCCTTCTTTGCCTGTCTTCCTTTCCCATTACTTTCTCTATGACCATTTTTAGTTGCTTCTTTATTTTGTTTTTATTATTTTCGTTGTTTTCCTGCCTTCTTTCAATGTTCCTTATTAAATTTTCATTAGAGTGTATTCCTCCTGCCTGCATCTTATAATGTCATCTTCCACTTTTTTCCTGAGTTTATTTACTTCATTTTCATTTCTCCCCTTTTTTCCCATTTAATTTTTTCTTAAGTTTTATTTCATGGTGTTTTTCCATGTCCTCATGCTTGTTTGAGTGTATTTAATTCTATTTGGAGTTCAGACAAAATTTTCTTCTGCCTCGTGGCTAGATTTTTTTGGTTTGTTTTTGTTTTTTTCAGAGGACAGTGTCCTCTGTTGATTTCTATACAAATTCATTTCCTGATTTTTCTGTAGTTTTCTATGGACTTTACTTCTGTTAATTTTTATCGTATAATGATACAAGATTCTAATTTAATGGAGTTCTTTTCCACTAATATAGCAAAGTCCAGGTATTTTAGCAGGATCCCTCACTCCCTTTTTTCCTTTTTGTGATTGGGGAGGAGTTTTGAGTTTACTGGTTTTGTAGTTCTCTTTTTACTTCCAGGGCCCTGAATTTCCTCCTTTTTCTTTTCTTTCCAATCACTGCCACCCAATAGTGTGTCTTCTTTCTTTTTTGCCTTTTTCTTCCTCTGAGGCCTCCTGTTCTTCTACCTCAGGAGTGTCCCTTTTAAGAAGGGCCATTCCATGCCCTTCTCAGGTCATCTGACACTAAGATGCAGGTATAGTCCTGTGAAACCCCCTTTCTGCAGCGTGCTCTACTCTGTCCGCTTACTTATACAGTATTTTTATATATAGTGTGGGTTTAGTCTTTATGATGATCACTTTAGCTTACTCTCAGTTCTGTTTGCTGGCACCCTTCCTGTGTCTTTCCTGAAGCTACTTTCTGGTCTGCCTTTGCTCTTCACAGAGCCATGTGGGAGAGTGGGAGTGGGGTGGAAGTGTAGGGGCCCATGTGGAACCATGATGTGGACCCTTAAGTTTATCAGCTCTTCTTTTTCCACTTCTCCCTCCCACTCTTTTCTTTTTTTAATGTCTGTTTGTTCTTCTGTCTTTGGGTTTTAAGATCATACTCTTAAATTTTGAAGCTGACCATAGTCATTATCAGATTTTCTGTTCCCATTAAAATGAAGAACTTTTGTGTTTTTGTTTCATATTTTTCAAAGTTCAAAGGTTAAGTAACATCATTACGTTTGGTTTTTTTTTCAGCCTTTGAAATTAGACCCAAAATGAAAGAATTAACTCCACAGAAGATCATTTCTGAAGAAGTGATACGTTATAACATGATAGGATACTCAATTTTTGAAGACAGGAAACTGAGAGGTGATGTAAATCACCAGGAAAACCAAGACAAGTTTCTGAACCAAGGCACATTCATTAATAGTGAGTCAGAGACTAAGGAGCTAGACCTTGAATGTAATACACTGGGGAAAGTATTTCATCCGAACACAGCAAATGAATACATCACGGCATTCATGCACAGTTCACACCACTTTGCACCACCAAAAATTCTAATCATCGAGAAATATAAATGTATTTGGTGTGGAAAAGCCTTCACTGGAAAGTCAGAACTCATTGTACATCAAAGAATTCATACTGGGGAGAGACCATACAAATGCAATGAATGTGGAAAAGCCTTTTCTCAGAAGTCACATCTCACTGTACATCAGAGAACTCATACAGGAGAGAAACCCTATGAGTGTAGTGAATGTGGGAAAGCATTCATCCAAAAGTCAAGCCTCATTATTCATCAGAGGAATCACACAGGGGAGAAACCCTATGAATGCAGTGAATGTGGGAAAGCTTTCATCAAAAAGTCAAGCCTCACTATTCATCAGAGGAATCACACAGGGGAGAAACCCTATGAATGCAGTGAATATGGGAAAGCTTTCATCAAAAAGTCACCATTTAGTGTACATCAGAGAGTTCATACTGGGGAGAAACCATATGAATGCAATCAATGTGGTAAAGCCTTCGTCTGGCAGTCACAGCTCGTCGTACATCAGAGAATTCATACTGGGGAGAAACCCTATGCATGCAGTGAATGCAGAAAAGCTTTTACCCAAAAATCACAACTCATTGTGCATCAGAGAATCCATAGTGGAACTAAACCATATGAATGCAGTGAGTGTGGAAAAGCTTTTACCATGAAGTCACACCTCACTGTACATCATAGAATACATAGTGGAGAAAAAGCCTATGAATGTAGTGAATGTAGAAGAGCTTTCAGCAAGAAATCTACTCTCATAGTTCATCAGAGAATTCATATTGAACAGAAACCCTTTCAATTGAATGAGAGAACTTTAATTCAGTGATCAAAATTTTATTGCAGATCATAGGACTTATATAGGCTAGAAATTATATGAATTTACATGGGAAGCCTTCAATAACAGCTCTGGAATTATTAAGCACAACAAAATTCATACTAAGAAGCAAGTGTGAAAAATTGTATTTCAAAAAAACCATACACAAAACCCAAAACAGAACACTGCTGTTGCACATTTTGGTTCAGTCCTAACAGTAACAGTTATTTATAGTATGCTAGAAAAATCTCAATTACACATAATTGATTTGTTTATTGTAAAGGACACTTTTTAAAATGAGAAAGTCAATTGATTTATCAGGACAACAATAAGACAACCAAGTGTAATCATCCTGCAAGTGCATAGGAATGGCATTCAAACCCAGACTGTATTAGTGGGAACTGAATAGGGGTATTTACACCTGCCTTACCTCTCCACATTAAATGACATCATTTTCCCCACATCTTAAGGTGTAAAATGATAAATTGTAGCTACAAAAGCAATATGATTTGTTATTTAAATATAAAAAAGTATTACACATAAATCTTCCTCACTTTCTTGATGTGCATAGAATAAAGGATGAAACCAATGTATAAAGACTTCAGTAGTTAGTGGTAGACTTAAATACTTTAAAGCATACAGAGAAAAGAAAGACATCAAATAACACAAGATTGAGAGGACAGCGAAGTGGTTGTAGACATTGTTGCAATTCTAACACATGACAGGTAGTTCTACACAAGGAATTCCTGTTCATACGCCTGTTAGTTTTCAACTCAGTATAGTATTTATGTAAGCTCTGTTATGTATATTTAGGATCTTTGTATCCTTGTGATGATCAGAATTGAATTTTTTAAAAGCTTCCTTCATTGTGTGTTTCTACCATACAAGCATTCTATTAAGCATTTTGACATGTGCCTTTTAATTTAATCATTGCAGCAAATGTATGAGACTGGCATTACCATTTTATAGATGAGGCATGTGGAGGTCAAGAGATGTTCCCTGACCCTGCAAAGGCCACATGGCAAGTGGAGAGTTGGGATTCAGGCCAACTTCTTAGCCCCCAGAGTGTTCCTCTGGGGACATGGAGGGCTGAGTGCCATGTCACTTCACCTCCAGATAGAATTGAGTTGGTTTGAGCATCACATGGTATTCTATATTCTGTTTCTACATTATGTTGAATAATTTAACAAGAAACATGCATTTTAAAGGTTATCTGTGGAATCTGTTGGGGCTACTATGTCTTTGAGATACTGTTTCAAGTATATCTGTTTTTGCTGCCCTGTACATTTCTGTGTGACAGCCTAAACATTTGAAGTTATACTGTTAGTTTTTAGTTTTTAAAAAATTAAGTGTTTTATTGAGCTGTCATTTTATTGTCACAAATAACTTTTAATTTACAAATTCTGTCACAATTCAAGGTAGACTTTCCTTTTAAAAACAGTAACCTAGTCTTATATATTATAAATATTTATTGTCAAGTTACTATGAAAAGAGGGATTGCTATCGAAAAACCCTCTTACATCTATTTTTTAAAATGTTTATTTTTAGAGAGAGGGAAGGGAAAAGAGAAAGAGAAGGAGAGAACCATCAATCTGTTGCCTCTCACACACCCCTAATGGGGGACCTGGCTGGCAACCCAGGAGTGTGCCCTGACAGGGAATTGAACCAATGACTTTTGTTTGTTGGACAGTGCCAACCCATTGAGCCACACCAGTCAGGGCTCAACTCTAATCTTGAATGAAGGTGAAACTGCTATATCGTTTTGAACCTGATTTAAAATTTTTTTAGATCAAATACTTAGACATTAATGTTTTAGAATTGAAAATAGTGAATAATAACCATGATTATTAATTTAATTTTTTAAAAAATAGAACAATTTCCTTAAATGGCCTGATCAGGATCTAAAAAAAATATTTAACTTTTAAATTAAAAGAAGTGAATTGCAGATACTTTTTGTTAGTCATTTTTGAAGATGAATGTTGGGCTGGGATGTAAATGTATGAGATTTTTTTAACAAACATGTCAGGAATTAAAATATGTATCCTGTCCTTCAATGTTGTCATCTTAGAAACTAGACGATAATGCAAATTTTACAGCCATAACAATTTGTCAAACCTCTGTCTTTCAGACTTTCCTTGAGGTTCAGTTTATCTGTTAGGCCTCATATGAAACCAACTAATATATAGAGAGAGTTAAACCATTAGAATTCATTGTGTTTTTAGCATTTATCCCTCTCCACTATCATCCCATTAATTCTGTGCATGATTTCAGCAAAAAGAAAGCTTTATACCCTATCTATTTCATTTCATGTCTCAGATTCTTATAAGATTCAGTATCTTTATTTTCATATTTGTGCCTTCCATGTTATGGTTTCCTACACATAGGTAGTAATTCCATGACCATTAAAGAAACAGGGTTCCTGTACATTTTTTTTACTTGCCACTTAATATATTTGACACATTAGCCTATTTGCTTTTATTCAATTAAAAAGGATACTTCATACTTCCTTATTTGTACTTTAGTAGTAGTAGTACTATTACTAATAGATGTTTCTTGAGCCCTATGAGTCAAATACTGTTGTTAATTTAAAAAAAATTGCAACACTTCATGAATTTATGTATCACCCTTGCATAGGGACATGGTAATCTCTGTTTTGTTCCAATTGAAGTGTATGTGCTGCTGAAGCGAGCATAGTACTATCCTCATTTTAAACAACTGGAATTTGAGAGATTGTATTAAGAAATCATGACTCATACCCAGGCTTTGAAACGTTACACAGTACGTAAACTCTTGGATGTTTCAAAGTTTTTAGGCAGAGTTAAAAGCTGAAACAAATGGAACTACCTAATAATATAGAAAATATGCCTTAGGTTGGTTTATAGGTTAAATGATTAAAATGTCAATCATGTCTGTCATCGAGATGCTAATGTTTATGTAAAGATTTATATGCTGATGGTCACTTAAATTATTAGGTGTTATGCTTATTTCAACTTAAAGATTTTTTCACAGTTGAGCTCTATCCTATTTCAGATATTCTTAGAATATAACATCAAAATGGCATGCAAGTGTATTGGGGGTAGCCTGCATGGAGTAGAATCCCAAGAGAAATTACATAATATTGAAATAAAAACAGTATATCAATGTATTAGGGATGCTATTAGAGCGGTGCTTAAGAGAAAATTTTATAGTTTTAACTATTTTATTAGAAAAGAGGAAAAGTAAACTATCTAAGCTTTTACCTTATGAAGATAGAAAAATGTGAGTGATAAACCCCAAAATAAGTAGAAGGATCTAAATAATAAGTGTAAGTGCACAAATTAGAGTATTAGAATGGGTCAGACTAAGGCCAGTTCTGGCTAGCTGCCTTTTTTCCTACAATCCTTAAACTAGGATCATTTTTTAAAAAGTGGATTGTAAAACAAACACTGCAGCAGGGAGCATATGTGGTTCACAAAACCTGAAATATTTACTATGTGGCACTTCACAGAAGATGTTTACCAATCCTGGGACTGGAACACTAACGAGAAAAGTCAATGATGACAAAAGGTGATTCATTTAAATAACCAGTACAGCTGACAAATCTTTGGATAGACACATTTTGAAATAACTTTATTTCAAAAATTCGCTAACTTAAACAGGAAATATCGTTGAATTACATGAGTTACCAAAAGTGGGTACAGAAGAAGTAAAATACTCAAATAGCCCAATAACAAAGGAATTGAATTTATAATTTAAAATCTTCCCTAAAAGAAAACCCTAGGTCTATATGGTTTCACTGTTTCCACTCTGTCACATTTAAAGAGGGAATCTTCCCTAAAATTCCTCCCTTTAGAAAATGGATAAAACCCCTCAGGGCGAAGGATGCCAGTACACACTCCCTTGAGCATTGCCCGCACCTTCCTCAGGCTTGGACCTTTGCTTTCTCCTAAGCACTGAGGGTTCCAGTGAGACTTGCTACTCGGGGAGCCGAGAGCTGTCTTTACCTAACATCAGTGAGTTAAAAAGCAGCCCCACCTAGGCTCACTCCTGTTGTGTTTTGCTTCTTCCATTCTAAGCCCTTTATTTCACTGTCTCAAAATCACCTGGACTCATGTCTTGAAACCTTCCCTGCACGAAGTCAAGAAGCCACACATTCCAGGACATGCCACAGCAGACCCACCTTGGTCCCAGTCCCTTTGCAGTGACATGATCATCTATTTGTTCCACCTATTTATGCGTTCATTGGTTGATTTTAGTATGTGTCCTGACTGGAGATCAAACCTGTAACCTGGGCTTATCGGGGCAACATTCTAACCAACTGAGCTACTTGGCCAGGGCCTGTTTTAATTTTCAACATACTTAAACATATGTAATTATATAATTTGTATATATATGCGTAGAAATAACCTATTTAATTTTTATTGAATTTATTGCAGTGACATGATTAATACAATTATACAGGTTTCAAGTGTACAATTCTAAAATACATCATCTGTATGTTGCATAGTGTGTTCACCACTCAAAGTCAAGACTCCTTCCATCACAACTTATCTCCCCTTTATATTCTACCTTCTCCCACCCCCTTTCCTTCTAGTAATCTCCATACTGTTGTCTGTGCCAGTTTTTTTTTCCTTAATATCTTCACTTTTTTTTTTTTTTTTTTGCACCAGCCCCACAACCATAGAGTGGGCTTTTAATCTGATTTTAATTTTGCTATTTTTCCTTTTCCTTATTCTCTATTCTTTACAACCTATATATATTTTTTGTATAGATAAAAGTTAGCTATGTACATTCCCTTTTAATTAAATCCATTTGTTGGACTTTATTCTCAAGAACAGTTGTGGAGGAGGGCACAAATTAATCTACAAGGATTCATCAAAGCACTATTTTTAGTAGCATTAAAGTGAACATAGCCTAAATTACTAACAGAAAGAAAACTCTAGAAAAAAGTACCTCCATACTATGACCTTATTCAATATCTCACCTCTTCTTTCTCTTCCTCACACACACCCTTATTCATGACAAAGAGACAGATTTATTTTTAGAATATATATATGTATACACACACAAACTATGGCTTCCATAGTTATCCTCTTTGTTATGGAATTCCATTTAGTTTGGATCTTTCCTCATCTCTTGCTCATCTGTTATTTATAAAAGGTTATTTATAAATCATCTATTGATATATCGATATAACAAATAGGTGTTGCCTTTGTGTACGAGGAAAACTTTAATGAAGAGTTTGCATCCCTTTGGATCCATATTTGCCTACGGCAACAGATTATTTTCTTTTCCTTCTTCCATTTCACTTAAACCAGAAAGAAGAGTAAGGTCGGTTTGCAACCCTCACCACCAGGGAAAGCCTCTCAGGGGCTTGCGGCAGACACGGCTCAAGGGCGCCCTGCCTTGGGGAGCGAGCTGGACGATGGAGTCCCAGGTCGTCGCTTGCGCAGGCGCATCTCCTGGTTTGCGGGGATCTGGATACCCTGACAGTGTTCTTTTCTTAAAAACGATTTTGTTTGTTTATTTTTTTAAACAGAGGAGAAGGGAGGGAAGCAGAGAGGAAGAGGAACATCCATCGGTTGCCTCTCGCAAGACCGCAACCGGGGACCTGGCCTACAACCCAGGCATGTGCCCTAACTGGGAATCCAAAGGGCGATCTTGCCAGACAATGCACAACCCACTTTTCGGAGGAGATGGTGAGTTCGTTCTTTCACTGACCCTTGCACTCCAGTGGGAGTTGGGGAGTGAGCCCTGCTGGGGACTGCCCCCATCCCCTGGGATGGGCGGGGTGGGAGGGGCCTGAGAGAGCACATTGGCATGATTGATAGCAGCGGAGGCAGGCGGGGCGGGGGTGGGGGGGAAATAAGGCAGAGATTAGGGGGTGGGGTTCCTCTGGTGTCGGAGTGTTGTGAGGAGTGGTAACCTGAACCCGGCTCTCTGGTTATTCCTGCCTAGGGCTGTCTCACTGTTAGAAGTTCTGGCTGTGCATCCCAGATTTAAGGCGCTCTCTTCTGGGTTGGTGAGCGGGGAGAGTACAAGGACAGAGCTTTTGGGGCTTTTGGGCCTTTGGCTGTGAAGGGTCAGCGGCAGATAGATAGTCAAAGAGGAGAGGCAGCCCCTCCAGACTTTGGTAGGAAATTGCATAAGAACTGATTTAGTAATTTAGTGGCTCTAGAATTTAGGTCTCCTGATACCCAGTCCTTTTTCCTTCTAAACGCACCTCTAGAGGTAGCTTTTTGTTTAGTTTTGTAGGTAAATTTCTGAAGCCTCTTCTGTAAGTAGCTGTGGAATTGGTTCCCTACTTTCTGTGGGTTATTCAGAGCAGTTGACCTCTGTTCTTTGACATAGAGTTTGTGAATGCACTTTGAAAAACTTAAAATGCTGTACAAGTGTTATGTATGGTTTTTATTGATAAACATGGAGGAGACTGGTGTACTTGATGTCACCCGTCATGGGAGGGCCAGAGCTTTGGCGTCCACCCTGTGTCTGGATTGCCACATGGGAGCTGTGTCCCTGAACACTGCAGTGACCGGGGAGGAAGGGTCAGAGCTCCAGACAGCAGGTCAGCGGCCTTTCCTTTTGTCCCCTGCAGGGAAGGAATCTGACCCTGGACTCCCTAAGACCTAATTTTTAGGGAGGGTGTGGGTTACATCCAGGGAGCCAGGCAGGGTTGCCATAAAGACAGTCCTGCTTTCTCAAGGCCCCATTCCTCTTACAGCTCTGTCCTCCCAGGTCTCTACCTGGTTAGGTGAGATGACGTGAAGAAGGAGGAGCTGACCATTGGCCCCTGACAGCATTGTCATTGGTGAGAACCTTGGAAAACTTTTCAAGGCCTGCATCTTAATCTGGGTTTAAGATTTGTATCTTAAACTGGGTTTAATTTCTAGTTACCACCTGAAGATGGAAAAATCACATGTAGTTAAATATCCCTTGAAAATCTCTTAAATTTGCTCTTAATTTATATATATATATGTTGTATCCACATATGCAGAAATATATGTATAAATGCACCCACATTTGTTCTAAACCAGTTGTCCCCAGACCATTTATTGAATTTCCATCCTTCCCCAAATATTTGAAGTTCCATCTTTATCATATATTAAATCCCTATAAAAGTAAGGACCTATTTCTAGACGCTTTATTGATTTATTATTCTTTCTGTCTGTCCTTGTGTCAGCACCACCCTGTTTTAATAAACATAGATGTATAATGTTTTGATATATAATGTAGAGAGATCCCTCCTTATCCTCATCTTTTTTCTTGTTCAAAAATACATCTAATTGGGGGGCATGTTAGTTTCATAGGGCCGCTGTAACACAGCGCCACCAACTGGGTGGCGTACCACTCCAGTGATTTACTGTCACTCTGCAGGACAGATGTCTGAAATCCAGTGTTTGGCATTCCTTAGTTATATGGAGGCTGCATAACTTGAATCTTCGCCTTCATTGTCGCCTTCACATGGCGTTCTCCCTGTGTGTTCCTGTGTCATCGCATGACCATCTTATAAGGACCCCAGTCACATTGGAGGGGAGTTTGGAGAGCTTCTGGGTGGGGGAGATTCGGGAAGAGTGGCCGGCGGGGAGAGGGCATGGAAGCTCTGTGCACTTTCCCCAGACCTACCTTGTGTATCTTTCCATTTCCATCTGACCGATCCCCTGTTAGATCCTTTTTTAATAAACCAGTAGCTTACTAAGGAAAATGTTTCTCTTAAGTTTTGTGAGCTGCTCTGTCAAACGAATCCAACTGAAGGAGGAGGCTGTGGGAACCTCTGATTTATAGCCGGTCAGTCAGAAGTACAGTTGACAACCTGCGCTTACTACTGGCGGGGCAGGCTTGTAGGTCTGAGTCTGTAACCTGTAGAATCTGCTGCTCTCTCTGGGTAAACAGTGTCAGAATTGAGTTGAATTGTGGGACATCCAGCTGCTTGGTGGTATGGGAGTCTCCCCCTCCCCCACCAGCACCACACATAGGAATTGGTCACAGAATTTATACCTATGAACATCTCACATTAGCTTGGTACATTCATCACAATTACTGAATCAGGGTAGATAATTATTATTAACTAAAGTCTGTACTTTATTTAAGTTAACTTAGTTTTTTTACCTAATGTCTATTTCTGGACCAAGATCCTCTCAAGATACCGTTACATTTAGTCATCACGTCTCCTTAGGCTCCTCTGGGCTGTGATATTTCCTAATCCTTTTTAAAAATACAATTCTTTTTTTTTAACCTCTGTGCTTCAAGTTGGATATCTCTGTTGCTTTTTCTGTTAGCCCAATCTGTTGTTATTCGTTTCTGATTGAGTTCTTGATTTCAGATAATCTGTTCTGAATGCTTGTTTGGTTCCTTTTGATTGATTCCAAATTACTACTGTGAATTTTCATCCTTCTATTTTGTCTGTCCTTCTGTTTTGTCCCCTTTTGATTATTGGTCAACGGTATCGACACTGTGTGTCTACTAAGTTTCGACTGTGAGCCCTTCGCCATGATGAAAGCACCATAGAGGTTCAAGTTGATGGCCTCTTTCACCAGGAAGAGTTCTCTTCTTTTCCCTTTAAGGTAGGTAGGATCGCCCCTGCAAAGCTGAGTTAGTGCCGCATTGCAGCTTTGATAAGATTTATTTTATCTTTTGGTGCTTTTCTCCTAGGATGTATCACCCGCTGGCTGCGCGCCACACCCCCCAACCCCGCCCGCATTTAGTGATACAATATGGCAGGCCTGTGTTTCCTCAACCCTGAAAAACGGAGATTTACTTTGGCCATTTGGAGGTTTTCAGCTTAGCTTTTCACCCTCCCGCACCGTACAGCTTAAAAACTCATTCAGATACTTTGGGAAAGGTCTGGTCATCTTTGAAGCCCCTTGAGTCCCTAATTTTGTTACTTGAGTCACTCGTAAATGACAAAATCCGTGCTGTTTTCTTTGCCCTTCTTGTGTCCTCCTGTGAGGGGCAAGCTTGGATCTCAGCCCCAGCTGTGCAGTGTGGTTCCTGAGATGGAAGGAGCCCGCGCACCCGCTGTGCCTGTTTATCCCCCTCTGGGGCTCTCTGGGGCTTGTTTTGTTTTAGGTTCCTCCCAAGTCACCAGAAAACCTTCTGTCCAAAACGGAGAACCTATCTTTTAACGTGAAGTTCTGTATCTGATACAGTTTTTCTATTTCCTGTAGAGTTTAACATGAGGGAGGTTGGTGGCAGTGCAAAATGTGGGAGACCGTGAGAGCAAAGGCTCAGTTGATTGGCTGTTTGACACAATGTGAGAAATCTCATATTGTGACACTTATCTTGGTGAATTCTATAGAGTCAATCATGTAAGTTTACAAGGGACTGATCGGTTAAACAGAAAGAAGGTTTATTGTACATTGAGATCTAGAATTATTAAGGAATTCAGTCCTTTGTGATCTTTAAGTGCTCTGGGAAGAAAAACAAACAGGAAACCAAATTTTAATCCTAATTTTGCTTGGCCAGAATAAAATTATACCAGAGGGAGTTAATGGTATGGTGCAAATGTGTAATGCTCTTAGGTAATGCTGTTAAGAGTTCTAGCTCCACCATAGCACTCTGTCTGCTCACCGAGATAAACAGGTCTAGCCAGTACTTGGGGCCAGTCTCTTTTTCTCTGAGATTATGTATGAAATAGGAAAGACTTACCAATGCTTGTGTCTCTACCTCCTTTTTTTCTATGTCCTGATACCATCACTTTTTAAAATTTTATCCTCACCTAGGACATGCTTATTGACCTTAAAGGGAGGGGAAGGGAGGGGGAGAGAGGCAGAGAAACATCGATTGGTTGCTTCTCTTATGTACCCTGACTGGGAAAGAACTTGAAACCTAGGCCTGTGCCCTGACTGGGAATTGAACCATCAACCTTTTGGTTTACAGGATGACACTTCGAACAACTGAGCCACACTGGCCAGGGTATAATTGCTTTATTTTTTAAATGGTCCACTTTTCTTTGTGTATATTGATACCATCAGTAGGGTTATAACTGTGTTCATTTATGCCTTCCCTACTTATGATATCTTTATAGTACTATTTCTTGAGTTTATATTTTATATGTCTATATCTATCAATACAGATATCAATAGATAGATAAACATTTCTTATTTTCAGTGTATTTGTAGGGAAACTTTCGTATTGCTTCTGTTTATTCTCAGCAGTAGGCACCAAATAATGTACTTTTGGCCACTGTTGAACTTAGAACCCTGAGTTCTAAGTTTCTAACTCTCCACTTCATCGTTTTCAGTTGTTAGCTTTACTATCTCTTCCATAAATTGTTTGCATGAATGATCCCTTAGTGAGTGGGTATTTATTTGATGTTTTAGGAAATAGTAGCATTGAAGGTTGTGCCAGCGGACTTTACCTTGTAGGTATGAAAAGAATCAGACCGTTCTGAGGCAGCGTACAGAGAGGTGGTAAGAACTGCAGGAGCCTTTTCTCACTGCACAAGTGTAGCTTTATAATTAGTACAGATTGCCTGATTGCAGTGACTTTTTCCGCAAATGCCAAAATGTGTGGGGTTATGGGATGTACAGGTGCTTATCTGAAATTGGGCTTTGAGTTCAGGGACCAGAGATTTTAAATTTTGTACGTGCATAGATTTTTTTTTTAAACTAAACAGGCAATAGCTCTGTTCTTTAAAACATTGTAAATAGATAACTGTGCTACCTTAACAGCATCAACATTTTTATATCTCAGAATTGCTAGAGATGGCTTAGGACACAATTCTGTATAACCTATTATAAACACCCCAGTCCATATCCTTCACCAAGAACAGGACATCAGCTTTTAAATCATTTGTTATCTTACAAGTAGGAAGAGCCATATTGATAACAGAACCTTGGGGTGGTGAACACACAATACAGGCTACAGATGATATGTTGTAGAATTGTGCACCTGAAACCGGGATGATTTTGTTAAACAGTGTCACCCCAATAAATTCAATAAAAAGGGGAAAATAATAAAATCTGAGTACTATTAAGACATAGGTACCAGAAGAAAATGAAGAAATGTCACAAAATACTCAGTCAAGAAAGAATCTGATAGCTAAGTAACAACGAAGTAGCTAGAAATCCTCGTAAAGGAAGGTCCACCTATCTGTCCGCTGTGGTGGTGTTGCTAACAACATTGGTACTAGGAGGTGTCTTTGGAAAGGTTGGTTAGAGCCCCCTTTCTTGTGTAGAAAGCTGAGTTCATTTCATGAGAATGACATCAGCTTCATCTCTATGTGTCTTTTTCTGTCTCCCCACCCATTTCTGTGAGCTCGGAGGAGGAGATGGCCCTCTTCCATTGTCACTTAATCTCTCTATCTGTACCCCTGATTCCATTCTTTCCCACTTGTTTTAGGACCTTGATTTAATGATGTTTCATGATTCAGTCACTTCCTGTTTTAATTGCAGACATTCAAAATTTTTTCTTCTTTTTAAGAGAACATATTGCACAGTAATTGAATTTTTATTCCTTTCAATTTTATTCTTTCCTCTCAGTACCAAACTTTTTATACCTGCAGCCAGGAGACTCAATTCCTGTTCTGTTTCAGTCTTTGATGTTAGATTCTTATTTTCTCTTTTTTTACTAGATGTACTTTGACAAGACTCCTGAATTCTTTTTTGATAGCAACCTGTTCTTTAACCCTTTCTATATTCAAACTTTCTGCTCTCTTGAATATTTTGTTTCTGCTTATGTGCTATCAGTAGATTCTTTTCTGTTCTAACCTCTTTCCAAGTGCTTTTTCATGAGCTTTACTTTCTATCACAAAGGTATGTATTTTTAAGATTTATGTTCTACTTGTTTATTTATCTCAATTAATTTATTGTTACATCCTCAAATAGTCTTTGCATGTCATTAATTACCTGATACATTTGTCTTGCCCATATATCTTATTTTCATTCTGTGCCCAAAGTTTCCGCAGCCAACAGTCTCTCTCCCCTGAATGCCCCATTCATTTTAAATCACTTTAAACTCAATATGGTGAAAAATGAAATCAACTTTCCCTAAGTGGCCTCTTTGCCCTTCTTCAATATTTCTACCATTAATACCACTGTTAGTTCCAGTCTGCTTGATTAGAAACCATTGTACCTTTGTGACTCTCATTTTGTAAGAATTCCTCATAATCAATGTTAGATTTTTTTGTTTCATTCTTCCTTTTTATGTTTTAGATTTACTCCTGTACTAAATTGTTACTAGTGATTTCCCAATCTGGGCCCTTATCATTTATATTATACTTTCTTGCTGAAGTTGAGAATCTTATTCTCATGTTATCCACTTTAGACTAAATTAACAAGCATCTTCATCTAAAACATCACATATTTATCATGTTACTGCTGTATCAGAAAAATTCAGTTTTTTAAATCTGCTACTAGGTGGCATTGAATGCCTATTTAATTGTCAGAGTGTTTTATTGTTCAATCCCATTTTACTTTTCTTTTTTTATTTTTTACCTTTGCTTTACAAAGACCTACAATTGAATCAATGTCACTGACTTTTTGTCACATCATGTACTTTCCTGTTTCTTTACCTTTGAGTACACTGTGCGCTTTGTCGTGGTGCTATTTCTTTTTCATACCTATCTATAGTGATCCTTCTTTAAACTTACATATTAATCAGGACTTATAGTGTATAATCTTTTGTTTTATACATATCACTGGTTTATTTTTATTATATATATATTTTTGTAATTGATGAGCAAGTTTTGTTTTCCCCTTTTGTATTTCAGAGGAAAGAGATATTGTCTTGCATTTAATTCTGGATCCTATATCCTAAGTCAGAGAACCAACTTCAAAACAGAAAGCTTCTGAGAAACAAATAGTGTCATGGCTTGACACCAGAAAAATTTAGAAAATTTTCAAATGATAATTACTAAAACTTCACATTAGAAGAACTGGAATTTGATAATCAGTTTGAGAAACACCAATTGTAAAACAAAATTACAAGGAAACTCAATTCAGGAGAACGATCATGAATATAATTTGGGGAAAATATTTAATCCGAGCTCATACCTTTTTAAACAATTGAGAGTTTCTAAAAGATTAAGATTTCATAATGGTGATACAAATGGTAGGAGCTTAAAGCATAAGTCTGCTTCAATTGATTTTTTAAAAGGCAATTTATAAATGAAAAATAATTTATTAGATATAAATAAGGAACGATTTATATCTAAAGTCGTATTTATTATCGGAACAATTTAAATGTGAGGCCATAGTTCACTAGTAATGGAATCGGAGAAAATTTGTATGAGAGAGAGACATAAATGTAAACTACGTGGTAAAACCTTCAGCCGGAACAGTAACCTTATTCGCCACCAAAGAATGCATACTGGAGAGAAACCGAATGGGTGTCATCACTGTGGGAAAGCTTTTAGCTGTATTTCAGCCCTTACTCAACATCACAGGATTCATACTGGGGAGAAACCTTACGAGTGTAACAAATGTGAGAAAGCCTTTAGCCATAGGTCCTCCCTTAGAAATCATGAGAGAATTCATACTGGAGAAAAGCCCTATCCCTGTCATGAATGTGGGAAAGCTTTTAGTCATATTTCAGCCCTTACTCAACAGCACAGAATTCATACCGGAAAGAAACCATATACATGTATTGAATGTGCAAAAACTTTCAGCCGGAGCACACATCTCATTGAATATCTGGGAATTCATTCTGGGGAGAAATCCTACCAGTGTAAGGAATGTCAAAGTTTTTTTGCCACAGTACATCATTAATTTGACATCAGAGAGCTCACACAGGAGAAAAACCTTCTGAATGTAAGGAATGTGGAAAAGCCTTCAGCCATACCCCAGCCTTCATTCAACACCAGAGAATTCACACTGGAGAGAAACCTTATGAGTGTAATGAATGTGGAAAGGCCTTCAACTGGAGTGCGCATCTTACCCAACACCAGAAAACTCATACCAGAGAGAAGCCCTATGTCGGTAAGGAATGTGGAAAAACCTTCAGCTGAAGCACACACCTTACTGAACATCTAAAAATTCATTCTGGTGAGAAACCCTATCGATGTAATGAATGTCAAAAACTATTCAGCTATAAAACATCATTAATTCGACATCAGAGAATGCATACAGGAGAGAAACCCTACCAATGTATTGAATGTGAGAAATCTTTCAGTTTAAGATCAGCCTTTACTAAACATAAGTGAATACACAATGGGGAGAAATATTGTCAATGTAGTTAATGTGGTGATTTTTTTCTTTTTTTTTGTTGTCATGGTACATCTTTAATCTGACATCAGGAAACTCATTTCAGAACTGAAACCCTATCAGAGTAATGAACTGGGGAAACCCATGACCATAGGTCTTCCCTTATGCCTGAGCACTCACAGTGACAAGAAAACCTAGGATTGTTACGCAAGAAAGACTTTAAGCAGAGTACTCATTCACTCAATATTATAATATTTGTACTGAGAAGAAATACTGCTTGCAATTAACCTGAAAATTGTGTTATCAGTGAGAGGAAAATTTATAGTGGAACTGTGCATCTCCAAAACTAGAGGTTTCTTAAAAAAGATTTTGTTTACTTATTTTTAGAGAGAGGGGAAAGGAAGGAGAAAGATAGGGAGAGAAACACTGATGTTGAGAGAAACATCAATCAGTTGCCTCTTTGCACTCCCCCAATTAGGGACCTGGACTATGCCTCAGGTATGTGCCCTGACCAGGAATCGATCTGGTGACCTTTCTGCTTGCAGGATGCTTCTCAATCCTCTGAGTCACACCAGTCAGGGCTGAAATTTTGTTGTTTTTTTTAAAAACACATATTTAGACAATTATTTGCAGAGATAATTTATTACAAAGGTATATATTTGCTTATAATAAAACCCATTTCAGGTACACGGAAGCTTTAGTGAGATGATGAAAATTATTTACTGTATATATAAACTTTTATCATTTTAGTAATTCTCATGTTATTTTTTCAATGTTTTAAAAAAATTTTCATAATAACTTCATAGGATGATTCACATGGTGTGATATATTTTCTCATGTTAAGGAAACTTAGAGGCTGTGAATGCCAGTTACATTTTCAGTATTGTTGATTATATTTAAATTCTCCTTATAAAAAAGAAACTTTTACAGAACATTGGAATTTTTAAAATTGACAAATTTAATTAATAGTCATAAATACACAGGCATAATGTTCATTATTTCCCATTACTCATGGAATATTTTTAAAAAATGGACTACATATATGCATAGAAAGAAAATCTTGCCCTGGCCAGGTGGCTCAGTTGGTTGTAGCATCATCCTGTACACCAAAAGGTTGCAGGTTTGATTCCCAGTCAGGGCATATAGGTTTTGGGTTTGGGGCACATATGAGAGGCAGGCAATTGACATTTCTCTTGCACACTGATGTTTCTTTCTCTCTCTCTCTCCCTTTCTCTCTCTAAAATCAATAAAAACATCCTCAGATGAAGATTTTTTTTTTTAAAGAAAAATATCAAATAATTATCCCTGAGGGAAATATTCAAGACCTCCATGTTTATTTTTATTTATTTTTACCACAGTGAGATACCAGTAGAAGTAAACAACTAAAAATAGCAGGACAAAATTATTCAGAAATTTGAAAATAATTTTTAAAGTAGTTTTTGAGTTAAAGAATAAACACAGAAAATGCAATTATTAGAAAATAATAAAGATAGAATATAAATTAATTATTCATTTATAAAGATAGGAAACAGAACAATGATATAAATCTAAAGAAAATAAAAGGAATGCATTACTAAAAATAAAAAATTAATGAAATAGGAACAAAAAGTACATTTGATAGTAAATGGAAAATGTGGGTAAAAAAAGGAGGAAAAACAAATCTAGGAGTAAGAAAAAATATAAATACAGAAAAAAGGCAAATTCAGATTTCTAATTCAGTTATTAACAAGTCAAATCTAGCATTTAGTAAAGCCAATACTGAGATTATCATGGGACTTTCAGACTAATTCAAAAGTAGAAATGTACATTAATAAGGAATATTTCAATAGATGCTGTAAAATTATTTGGTAAAATGTTATGAATTTTTATAACATTTCCTTAAATTGATAACAGATATTTACCATAAGCCTACAGTAAATACAGCAAATAAATAAAAGTGCTCTTACCAGAGGCAGGAATGAGACAAATGATGTTTGATGTCCCCACTACTAGTCAACATTGTTCTGAGGTTCCCAGATAATTTAATAAGAGAAAAAATGAGCAGGTGATATTTGAAAAGAATAGCAAAAACATTAGTTGACATAGAAATATGGTAAATAGACAATCTAACTAGCACAACTAAGGTGGAGATTATATGCATATATGTCAACAAGGCACAAGTAAAAAGCTTTGTTTATTTAATTTTTATTGTTGAGACTATTACAGATGTCCCCCATTTCTCCTACTTTGCCCTGGTAAAAAGCTTTCTTAAACAGAAGAAAAAAAAATGAAATAGAAAAAGTAAATTTTTGATATTAACAGAAAAAATCTAAAAATATCAGGAAAAGAATCCCAATAGGTGATTATAGGATAAACCTTTTCTAAAGAACATAGAATATTATAATAGGCAAAGAGATATGATTGGACAGTAAGTATAAAATTTGTTTCAAATTTATCTTTGATTTGTACATTTAATTAAAAATCTCAGTGGAACCTCGGCCGGGTGGCTCCGTTGGTTGGAGTGTCTTTCTGTACACCAAATGGGTTTGATCCTCAGCCAGGGCACATACCTAGGTTCAGGTTCCATCTCTGGTCAGGGTGAATACAGAAAGCAACCTACTGATGTTTCTCTCTAACCACTCCCTAAACATCCTTGGGTAAGGATTTATTTTTTAATCTCAATGGAATTTAAAAAAAATAGCTTTACTGAGATATATTTACATACACATAATTTACTTTTTCAAAAAAATCTTTTTTTCTTTACTTTTTATTTATTTATTTTTGTTTGTTTTAAAGAGAGAGAGGAAGGGAGAGAGAAGAACGCTAATTTGTTGTTCCACCTATTTACTCATTCACTGGTTGATTCTTTTATGTGCCCTGACCAGGGATCTAACCACCATCCTTGGTGTTTCAGGACAATGCTCTAGCCAACTGAGAGCTACCTGGCTGGGGCTATAATTTATTCTTTTAAAGCATACAGTTCAGGGGATTTAGTATATTCAGTTCTGCAACCATTATCACTATCTAATATTAGAACATTTTTACCCCTTCAGAGAGAAACCCCTCATAGCCATTAGCACTAACTACCCGTTGACCTCCCTCCAACTCTGGCAACTACTCATGCACTTTCTCTTTCTGTGCATTTTCCTATTCTGGCTTTCTCATGTCGATAAAACCACAGAATATGTGGCCTTTTTGTGACTTGGCATAATGCTCTCAAGGTTCATCTGCGCCGGAGCACATATCAGTACTTCATTTCTCTTCATGGCCAAATAAAACTCCATTGTATGGATATACCACATTCGGTTATCCATTTGTTAATTCATGGGTGTTTGGGTTGTTTCTGTTTTTTTGGTTATTGTGAATAGTGCCACCATAAACATTCATGGTGCTATTAATTTTTGTGTGGACATGGTTTCAGTTCTCTTGGGAATATACCTAGGAGTGAGTGAGGTTGTTCAGTCAGATTAACTTTATGTTTAACTTTTTCAGGAAATGTGATTCTTTTCTAAGGCACACTAGCCCATATGAAGGCTCTTATCTTTTCACATCCTTGTCAGTACTTGTTTTTTTTTTCTGTGAGAGGCGTATGCATATGTAAATACACATAAATATATATGACTACATAAGCATATTTTCTTTGAAAAAAATTGAAAACTATAAAATGTGTGGTAATGGATTTATAAATAATGTATTTGAAGAAACTTACATTTTTAAAGCATAAAATTTTAAAAATCTGTTCCATATATACAATACAAAAACTATTTCAATTTCTTTTGTATTCTAAATAAAACCTAAATGCTAACATCAATCCCAGAAGATTGAATCTCAAACTCATAACAGAACACAAGTTCTGAATTAATGTGTGGTAAGTGAGTTAAGTAGACCAAAAACTAAGAAATGCTAATAATTGTCACATTCATATGGGCACACTTTACAGTCCAGTTTTAAGCATTTCTTTAGGAGTTTGAAAGTTTCTCACATTAATATAATGATAACAAAATATATTTTAAAATTATATGTCAGGAGAAGGAAATCATTGATGTCAGCAGTAGCATCTCTACTATTCAGTTGAATCATATGAAACTGCCAGTATTCAACCCTTTTTGACCTACAAAATGGACATTTTAAATGATTTAGCTTAATATCTGACATGTTTTTGGCAAATGTGCCCTGAATACAATCCTGGCTGTTTGCTATAAGACTCTAAGTTGGAGAAAGCTACAGAAACTAACAACTAACAAAATTGCCCCACCTCTGATGGAATTAATTAAAAGTTGAAAATTTTTTCCTTGAAAATAGATTCATTTAAAATGATGAGTAGATTTTAACTATTCAACTGTGTTAACATGATTCTTATCAATACAACCCAACAAGCAACTTCGTAAGTGAGTACAGCTAGACGCCATTTTTCTCATTACTTCTTTGGGAGGAAAAGAAAATCTCTCCTCTTCTGCCACCTTGTGGCTACTTCATTTTCCTTATTTGATAGTTTTTAATAAAAAAATCTCAGGAAGACTTGTGAAGACTGCTTGTCCAGAAGTAAAAGTATATGGTTCCTTGGCTGAAAGAACTTACTTCTTTCCAGGCAAAAGGGTAAACTGATAGGAAAACTAGATTTGACTTTAAAAGTGTATATATTTAGTGTCGGCTGCATGCAAGGCCTGGAAAGAAACAGAAAACAGAGGAATGGAACTCAGCTGTTGTTCCTTTGGAGCTCAGTGTCCAGTGAGGGGAGATGGCAAAGATAATTGTCAATGCTCTAAAGCCATGAGCATAAGAAAGAACAGAAGAGAGGGGTTTTTTTGTTTGTTTTTTGTTTTTTTTTGGAAGGGATTCACTCAGAATGCAACTAGCAGGCCTCAAGCTTTCTCGTTACCCATGTAAAGGCTTGTTGTTTTCCCTCCCGCTGGCAGGGCCTTGCCTTCAACTTCCCTGCTATTCCTTTTAATTTTTTAAAAAGATTTTGTTTATTTATTTTTAGAAAGAGGGGAAGGGAGGAAGAGAGGGAGAGAAGCATTGATTGGTTGCCTCTCACACACCCCACAGGGGACCAAACCCACAACCCAGGAATGGGCCCTGATTGGGAATCAAACCTGCAACCTTTTGATTTGTGGCATGCTCCCCAACCTACTGAGCCACACATCATGGCTTCCCTGCTATTCTTTACACAGGGCCTGGGCACTCAGCAAAGACTAGCTGGGTGTCAGTAATGGTGCCCTGGAGCGATCTCTTTCCCCAGAAAATAGAGTGGCTCAGTGTGGCTAACAACTACATAAAGCAAGAACTATTTTTAGACAAGAACGGGTCCACAAAATGCGGGCGCATTTCAGACAAAGTATAATCTGGGGGATTGCTAAAATGTTGGGAAACAAAATATACTTTCAGTAAAGCCAAACAGGGCTTTGTAGTGTAGCTGTGTATCTTTGATCCTTTGGAGAGATTAAAAAAACCCAAAACACTAGAAAAGCATCAGTTCGTTTTCAGAGAGTGAAATACAAAAAGCCCTGCAGAGATCTTCCACTGCTTCCCAAAGGGTGCGCTATTGATATATTGAATGCAGTTCCCTTTGTGGGGTTTGACTAGGCACTGCAGAAAGGCCATCATCCCTGGTCCTGGCCACCAACTGTCAGTAGAACTCCCTAGTTCCTGCAAACAACAACTGCACTCCCCCATTTCCAAAACCTACCCTAGGATTAGTGCTGCCCATAGTTAAGAACCACCGAATCTTCTCATTTTTTTAATCATTGGATAAACTGAGGCTCAGAGAAGGGAAGGAACCTGCCTAAGACACAGGCAAGACATAAAACAATCAGAGAAGATTTATTGAAAACCTACTACACAGAGCTCAGGCATTTTACTGGAATGGGGCAGGGGGCAGGGTTGAGGGAGAACACAAGAAATATAAAAAGTTATCACTATCCTCTAAAGAAGATGGGAAGAGTGTGAAGGAGGTAACACTGGGAACCTGTTGCATTCTAGTGCTTTCTAAACACTTTCATGTTATTTTTGCAACAATTCTTTGAGGAAACTGAGCCTCACAGACGTTAAGTGTGGACCAAATTTGAACCCAGGGTTTTCTGACTCCAAAGCCAGTTACTGTTTCACTATTACCTTTCCAACACATGGGCAACCATAGAAATTATGGCTTTTAAAAATTATCCAAAAACTGAAAAAAGGTAAAAACATTGTCCTATTGAAGTCATACAAGAACTCTATCTATTAATAATTAGCCCTTTCAGGACCATCTGATTCTCCTGGCAAATGCAATTGTTGAATTTACTATTTACCATTGTTTAAAAGCCAGACTCTCTGAAGCTTGAGATTAGTTTAAAAAAAGCTTTAAAGATGAAGTTTATTTTGGTCTGGTGACTATGATTTCTGTCCCATCGAGATTTCTGTCCCATCGAGATGACCCCAAAGGTTGCAGGTTTATTGCCCTATAGGACTTTAATCACTTTGAGTCTAATTTAGCAATTTTATTCCAGTACTCTTTCTTTAACTGACTTTCTTTAACTGATATATATATCAGTTTCTCATATCCTTCTTTGGACTAGCTGTCATTTTTCTGGGTCTTTCAATAATGAGTTAATTAAATCTTTGACACATGCTCTCTATGTAGTTGTATATGAGTTATGTTTTTTTAACTCTTTGAGAACTAAACTCTGGGATGATAGCCAGAACCAGTGAGTGCACGCTGCTGTGAGAGCAAAGCTCTGGGGGTGGGCGAAGGGTGAGAAAGGGGAGTGTTCGGTAAATCAAAGAAAGGGAATTCTGGAGCGGGGCCTTGCAGGGAGGGTAGATGTCAACGGGCAGAGAAGAAAGGGCTTTCAAGGAGGGACTGCAGCACAAGCAAAAGAAGAAAGAAATTTGGGATTTTTTTTTTTTTTTTTTTTTTTTTGTAGAGGCTACAGTTACAGGACAGGCACCTAATTTGGTCTTTTTCTTCACATCCTGTTCCTGAACTTACAGGATATGGAATGTGAGGTTAAAAAAAAAAAAAAACAAGACTACTGTAGAAGCTCAGTAAGGGCAGGGATTGGGGCTATTTTGATTAACAGTGTACTGAGTGCTTGGACACAGTCAGCCACCAATGACTGTTGAATGACTAAGTTGATCAAAATAATAAGATTGGCTTCCATTAATTGACTGCACGCTATGTGCCAGGCACTGTGCCAAGCCCTCTACATAAGTAATTGCATCAAATTCTCACATTGGTGGCATGGAACAGGTTTTCTTATTTTTCAAATGAGGTGTAGCCTCTGGCAAATGGATGATTTTTATCTTTGGGGCTCCTTCACCCTTTCCCCAAAGGGTCCGGGGTCCACGACTGATGACTCTTCTTCCCATTGTCCAAACTGCCTTCCGCTCCCCACGCCTGGGTGTGTCAGCATCGCTGGACTAAATGGTGTGCTGCTCAGAGTCCTAGAGGCCCTCGGGGTAACCAGGGGCCACAGAAACACTTGCTGAATTTTAATGAGCAGATCCGGAAGCAACAATCGCTGCAGTTCTCTGTTTTCTTACCTCCGGGGAACCCTTGTGTTGTGGTAGAAATTTCAAACTAGAAAAGGAGCAGAGTTCTGCTCCCACCCTGCCCCTATTGCATGTAGGCAGAGCACTCTGGGCCTCTTTTGGAGAGTCTCCCTATTTCTGGATGTGAGGATGGTGTACTCAGCATAGAGATGTATTACTCATATCCTCCCTTCAAGGAAGGGCTCGTGGGCCAGCAGTGAGGCACATAGTTAGCTAACAGTCTCTGCTGTGAACTCGTTCAGATTTGCCTCAACTCTTGAGCTGAGGTGCTGGTCGTCTTGGGGTGCGCCGAGCCTGTGACTAAGCAGGACTGTGCTACAAGGTCCTATCCATTCCTGCCTGACACAGGATTCTTCTAACAAGCTCCAGAGCTCCTTGTCAGGTCTGCATCTTGGTCTGGCTACTCCCCTTGTCTAATCGTACTTCCTCCTTTATCCTTCCATAAGGTTACTCCTCAATAAACCCTTTGCACTCCTAAATTTTTCTTGGCATCTGCTTTCCCACACACTCAGCTGACACACAGGTGAGATGTTAGCTTCAAGCAACCTTTCATCGATGAAGGGAGTGGATATGTTAGAACTGGAATTGAGCCAGTACCAGCAGGATGTAGAATCATCCTGGATGGGGACTAAACCATACTTCCACTCTGGCACATGAACCAAACAAGCGTTTATTTCTTGCTGTTCTTCTTGGCACTGACTATCCCTTGGTATTGCATTACATGTTTGAGTGTTCCCACTGGCTTTCTCAATTAGTGATATGTTCAATGAATCAAAATTGTGACGGAAGACAAGGTCACGAAGTCCATATCCAGTTTGCCAGTTAGTTTCAGCCAAGTCCCCTGGCTATAAATGGACTGTTATCTGGTCATATATGGACTCCAGAAGCCCCTTCCCCACACTCCGAGTCAAAACTTAGGACTGTCTGTCATATCCCAACCACCTGGCAAACTGTCACCCTTCCTGCAGACCACTTATACAATGCTTTATATTTGGGGTTAGGTGAGGAAGTCTTCATGTGGTTGGTGACCAGCCACTTAACTTGAATCCATGAATGGAAGGGAATCATTTTTATTTTTTGGAAGCATTTCCTAATTTCTTATTAGAAGAATAATACTTGCCTAATTATCCATACATCCATTTACCCATCAAATATTTATTTACCAAGAGAGAGCTGTTACTTGCCCTTCACTTGGCCGGACTCTTGTAGCTATACCCATGGTGCCATGCTTTTGACAAATCTACATGCAGTTGTTAACTACCAGGGAGATACCCCTGAGGTTCTAAAACATTAACTTATTCCTGTTCCATCATCCTTCGAGTCAGAAACATCAAGCCTCGACCCGTGTGGTGGAGTTAATGGGGGTAGGGGCTCTTGGATTAGATAGTCAAATAGGGGTTTTCCCACTTACAAGCTGTGTGATCTTGGTATGTTTACTTAACTTCTCTGAGTCTTAGTTCATACCTCCATAAAACAGGATAATAGTACCTATTATATAGAGCTAGTGTGAGGGTTATGTGGAATAATATTTGAAAAGCACTTAGCTCGTACTGAGTTCTTACTCTGTTCCTGAAATCAAAATATTATTTCTAAATAATTGGCTGCTGGACATATGACATTTGTACTGTTGTAAAATACATCCCCATTATGTGAGAGTAACTATTTGCCTTGGTGAGTGGATTATGGCACAATCTCACCCTTGAACAAAGATGCCTTTGAATAAGACCTGTTTTCTTTGATTGCCAGATGATTTCTAAGTCCACTGAAATCTAAGGGCCTTAATTACATAGGGAGCTGATGCAGCTTGGATTCATCCACCATGATTGAAATGTGGGAATATGATTTAATATTAGCTCTCTGTCCTTAAAAGATTGGCAGATATTTTGGGCCCAGGCAGCTCATCCCTGGAGTGATTGGCTATTCTTAACAGCAGTCGGGACCGTATTCACTGGGTCGCATAAAAGAGAAGGTCCAGAGGCCAGCTCTCTGGGATGGTGACAGAAGACAGGATGTGTGCTCGGTCCATGTGCCGCCATGGTGCTGACCGAGGCTGGCTCATTGGAAGTACTCTTTGTCCCCTGGCAGAAAGGAAGGAGTCTGTTTCCTGGAGGCCCATAGGCTGGCAGAACACCCCCCGCTCTCACTCATTTCTCCACAAAACCTTTACTTCAAGACACCCCCTCCCCCCTTTCCCTCCCCAAGGGACCAGGAGAGGACCAGAGTCCGCTACGCTTGTGTTCCTTAGGTAAGGCGTTGCTCATCTGAGGAAAAAAAAATTCTTCTGGCTTCATACCTGGAATTAGGAGGTCAGCCTTTAATTGAATCAAATCATGTTTGTTTGTGTGTTTCTCTTTTTCTTCATTACTACTGGCTTCTCTGTTTTCCTATATAATTTTTCAAAACTCTCTACCTTAACATTAGATTGTTTTCAAATCATCCTCACACTCACCAGGAGTCTCTGGAGGGCACAGCCTCTATCTTATTTATCTCTTTAGCTCTCAAAATGCCTGGCACAGGCCTAGTGTAGAGCTCGCATTTGGTGATGTTTGTGGAATTAAGCTGAATCATTAGTTTTCAAAAATCCTGTAGTAGCACCATCTCTTAAAGCAACTTGCTACACCACACACAAAGTTACTCTATAATCAAATGTAATTCATGTACCTTGCATTAGATGGTAAATGTATTCCCTATTGATAGGTGGCCAGTGAACTTTTGTAAATTGAACCCTTATTGCTTGTACTTACACCATCACCTGGGAGATGCTAACATCAGGGATTACCTATTTTATTTTTATTTTTTTCATCTTTCCCCATCTCTACCTTTTCCCATTCTTCCCAATATAAAAGTTGATAATTCATTTAACTGTGATATTTGTTAGTCATCTATAAGTTGTGAGAGTATTTGCAGACTGTTAATCCATAGCTCCTAACACAAGGATTTAAATGCAATACAGGAGCAATATTTAATTCTATGGTAGAAATTCTTTAATTTCTATTGCAGGAGTCCTGTTGTGAAGCAGAGGACCACTTCTGATTAATCTAATATTACTTCAGCTGTGGTTTTGTCCGGGTTTTCTTTTACCAAGCCCCTGGCAAGATGGCTCCCACCTCTTGGGTGTTTTTGCAGCTTTGACCTTCCTGTCTCAGTGTTTATAGACTGGACTCGCAATGCTCACACTGACCACCGAAAACTCGGGAGGTTTGAAATGGAAGTGAATAATCAGGGTGGGGAGTAGTCAACTCAGATCTTAGAAGGTAAGGTCATCTCCACCATACGCTTCTGATCGTAGACTTCAGTCCTATGCTCTCTCCCTCCTCCTGGGATCCAATAATATAAATTAGGAGGTCACTCCCCCAAAGCAATATTCCTGTTTACAAACAGATTTTCTATAAGGTTCTTTCTAATAACAAGAATATCTAAGCGTTTAATATAGGATTTCATGTACAGTCATTCCAAATGTGAGGCTATGTATCCGGTGCTATGGTAGGAACAAAGGCAAAAAGAAACGTGTCACTACCAGAAACAGAAAGTTGCAATATGGCTGCTTGAGTTGCAAAAACTAAAACTGGATAGGAGAACATTATGTGGCATATGCCTTCACTTCTTGTTTTCTCTTGGGGCACACGGTGGAGCGCCTGGCAGCGGGGAGTTGCAGTATGGCGCTCTGATACGGGTGCAGAGTTGGCGGGGCTGGGATGGGATAGAGACGGCGTGGGCAGCCGCGGTGGCTGACCCTCCCCTCAGCGTCACAGCCCAGTTCATCTTGCAGACCTGGTTGCTCGTAGGCTGCCACCTGCTCTTGGAGACAATCAATGGGACAAAATGGAGTACACAGCCTTTGCCACCACTTGTCACGCTTGGTCCTCCTGTCTCAGGGGCAGGACACACTGCAGCCCGTCCGCGGTGCCTGAGGTTGTGGAGGCCGCAAAATACCAGTGGCGGGATAGCGGCAGGGCGGGCCCTGGGAACGATCACACAGGGGCTGGGAGGACGTTTGAAAGCGGGCCACAGAGCCAACGCCACAATTCCTAGGTTCGCCACCTTGTGCCCGGCTCCTCCCATGGCGCTGACCTCTTTCTGTTTTGGGGGTACAGAAGGGGACCATGAGCACAAGGCAGAAATGAGCCGTAACTTCTAAGAAGCCCCAGCTGCGGGCGCAGGGGCCCAAGTCACAGCAGTCCTCTCACCAGGAACCCCCTTCCCACATGCGTCCCACACCTCCACACCCTGCCTGTCGTTCAGGACAGCCCCCCAGCCCCGCCTCCCCGGGAAGGATTCTCTGGCCCGCCCCGCCCAGCAGCGCCAGACGTGTGTCTGAGGGGGCTACGCACACCATTCTGCTGAATCCCCACAGCCATCTGCAGACAGGTACGATTATCCCCGTTCAGAGGACACTAAGGCTCCAAGAGGTTAAATTTGTCCTCATGGCTTCAAAGTGACAGAGGTAGGAATGAAGCCCAGGTTTCTGCGACTCCAAAGCCTGTGCTCTTAAGACCTTTCTCTGTGACACCACCTCCCCAGGATCACCCCCTTTTCTGACCCACAATGTCTGGACTTGGTCCCTCTCAGTTGGGTTACTTCATCAGCTTGCAGAATGAAGTGTTCATGGAGCATATAAAGCATCTCCCCACCTCCACCGAAAGTTGCTTGAAGAAATGGATGACATCTTTTACTTCTCTTAGAGATCTATGTCATATAGCAAGGCATATGTAGTGATTTAACATTTGTTCATTCATTGTGGTTGAATTCAGACAACAAGGAAAAGGAGTTAAAATGTGCTCAATACCAGACACCATACTTTCCTGACATTATTTTATCCAACCCTGTTCTAATCAGCTCTATTTGACTGCTCTGTGATGGGTACTATTGTCTTTGGCAGAGACGGTTTCTTTGTTTCTGAGGCTGGTTACGATGGAGTAACTCACTTATTTCCTTACACCACGTGAGTGGTGGAACATGGGTTAGCCATACACGCCATTTCCCAGGTGTACTCCATTCTTGCCACACACAATTGGCTTTCTGATTTCACAGTTAAATCGGGTTTCAAAAGGCAGCCTTTCAGGGCATCCACTGTCTTTTTATTTACTTATTTTTTCTGAGTGTGTGTTCTGAGTACTTTCAGGTCACTAAGTAGACCTGAAAGAGGTGAGATGGGCAGGCTCAGCCTTGGCCTCCCATGGGGAATACAGACCATCCGTGCAGTGGGAGGGGAAGAGGTGGAGCCCCGCGGACAGACACCTGGACCCAGAAGGAATATAAAGGCCGAGGGCTGGGGGGTGGAGCCACCGTAAGGGAGAGACTCACCCAAGTGACTGTCGCTGAGTCAGTGTCATTCCTCCCAAGATGAAGCTGCTGCTGCTGTGTCTGGGGCTGACTCTGGTCTGTGCCCATCATGGAGGGGACCATGATGTCGTGATGAGCAACTTTACTATGTCAAAGGTAGAGCCGGGGGAGCGTAGGGAGTTCTGACTTTGGAGGGTGGCTGTGGGGATTCTGAAGCACAGCGGCCCTCCGGGAGGGTGGGGGTTTTTGACATGTTAGATAAAGGGTGTAGTTTCTGACCTTGGACCAAGAGCAGTTGTGCCATGTGGAAAGATGACAACACGTGGGGACCTCTGTCCTCCCTGCAGGGACAGTGGAAAGAGCCTTACATGCGGTGCCAGTTGACCCGAGTTCTAATTCTATCTTCACATCACAGCTATGAGTCCTGGCCCATGGGCCAGAGTTCGAGGAGACAGGGTTCATGTGGTGTCCCCTCTCTTCTTTTCTTTCCCAATCATTTTTCCTGATTATTTGCAGATTTCAGGGGAGTGGTATACCATTCTCTTGGCCTCAAATATCAAAGAAAGGATAGAAGAAAATAGTGTAATGAGGGGTTTTGTGGAATACATCCAAGCCTGGGACAACTCTTCTATGACAATCAAATTGGATGTAAAGTAAGTGTGGCCTTTTTCACTTGGGAAAGGGAAAACAGAAGCCCAAGTATTGTCTTGGACCACTAAACACACACACACACACACACACACACACACACACACAGAACACAAACACACACATGCAGATCTACACATACACTGTGGGCTTGTATCCACATCAGAGTCTCTTATGAGGCACTGATTTACGACTTGAGGACATTGCCCCTTCTCTAGATTCAGATATAAGAATCAGTGGCAGGAATAGTTTGAAATGGGAGTAGAGGAGGTAAGGGGCAGAGGGTATCAGAATTGTGAGTAGTGTGACAATATAGTTTAGGTTAAGAGCATAGGATTGGGGATCAATAGCCTAGCCCTCTCTTGAAACTACTTCTTACTAGTTGTGTGACCTAGAAATTTTATCTCTTTCCACCCCAATTTTCCCTTAGGTATAAGAGGATGATAATAATTCTCTCTTACGTTTTTTTTTTCCTTCTGAGGACTGAGTAAGACAATGTTTGCAGGGCATTTATCTGAGATGCTGGCACATCTGAGCCAGTTATCTAGACAGGTGGCTGTAGTAACAGTAACAGTGCCAAGTAGTGGGGGGTGGGGTAATGGTGATTTCAGTGGTAGACTCTTCCTTCAAGTATCAAATAAAGTGAAATAAGGTAAATTAAACCTGTTTCCAATTTTTACAAAAAATGTTCAACAGTTAATTAGAATCCGACACTCCCAGGAGTGTGAGGGGCCAGCCCCATCAATACCTTTTGGACATCAATCAGCTCATTCTGTTTTACAGGCTCAATGGAGAGTGTATTGAAACTTCTTTGTTTTGTGACTCAACAGCAGAGAACGGTGTATGTAATGTTATCTGTAAGTATACAACAAAAAGTCTTTGTAAATTCTACTTCTAACTGCAAGAAATTTACTAAACCACAACATCCTTAGGATCTTGATCAATTTCTGATCAATGCTTATTTAGGTAATCCAAAGGGGGCCATCTAATAGCCAGTATCCTCAATCTGGGAGAATCTTGTGTGCAAAGGCCAATACCTGCCACATAATACCATCAGAATAGATGGAAATATGGTCATATGTACCACCTGCAACAAAATAAAATTGGCAGAAAGACAACTAAACAAAACCATAAATTGTTAGGAAAGCTGCTCATTCTCTGCCCACTCTCTGATGACTCCTGGTATTCATTGACACAGCACACTGCTTGGCGAGCGTGTCGGGTGTGGAATGCCAGTGGGCTTACGGACAGGAGAGAGACACATAGTTGGCAGAGATGGCTGAGGGCTGTAAGTAAGGCTCAGGGAGGAGGATAGAGGGGAGGTTGTTGCTGTGGCTGAATTTTTCTACCACTAACGGTCAATGACCAGTGGTGGAATTTCTACCAGTAGTCAGCTCTACCCTTAGACGCTGCCGTGTGAAGCCAGGGAGATGCAGGAAGGCCTTAGATATCACACTTTATCTTTTCCGGGTATGCACTTGCATCTATTCTGTGAAAGAAAATAGGTGAAGAGTTTCCCTTGATTCCCATGGACCTAAGCAATTCTGAGCTGTATTCTTGTATGTTCACAGATGCTGGATTCGCTACAATGAGCCTAATTGAAACAGACTATTATAACTATGCTATTTTTCATCTTATTAATTTCACCAGTGAGGGAACATTCGAAATGATGATGCTCTATGGTAGAGTATATTTATTCTGACACTCATCATGAGATGGGGAGAGGGGAAAATGGGAAACCTGGAAACAAAGTAGTCCTCCCAATCCTACCCGGGGCCATCCGCCCTCCTCCGAAGAGAGGCGCTCACCGGGGTGGCCCCTCGGGCTCGGTGATGGCAATGATGGACTCTCTCACCGTGCCGGGGGACGGTCCTAAAAATGTCAAAGTCAAGACAGGTCAGAGCCCAACCCTGACTCCTGCCTAAGCCCCCCTCAGTTTCCCGTCCATCTGGGCCCCCTGCCCCCAGGGTCTCAATGACCAACACACAAGACGCAGCCGTTACTGTCACTCTTCCCACAGGCCGGAAACCAGATGTGAGTCCAGAACTCAAGGAAAGGTTTGAGGAGCTTTGCCAAAAACATGGCATTGCTAAGGAAAACATACTGGACCTGACCAACGTCGGTAAGCTTAGCTCTCTCTGGGCTCCTCTTCCTAAGTTCCCAGGTCACTGACTGGAGAAATGCAGGAGAAGGTAACACCTCCAATGGGCCCCCTCTGTCCTACCCTAGAAAATCACTTGGTTTCTCGCTGGGAAATAATGGGGTTGGTGGTTGACTGTGCTCTGTCCTGCCTCTTCAGATCGCTGTCTCCAGGCCCGGGGGAGCCACGGGGCCGAGGCATCCAGGTGGGTGACGTCTGAGGGAGAGGGGGCAGGCCAGGGATTGCTGCCTCCAAAACCAATAGGGCTTTACGCCCAAAGATTACGATACAAACAACCTGGTAAAGAAGCTTGCGGGGTGAGCTCGAAATGTGGAGTTGGGTGTTCTGGCTTCAGGACCCACTCCTTCGTGAGCTTTACAGCAAAAATGACCTAACGATTAAAAGGAAAACAACGACATGTACCTTACGGGATAGCCTGCTGCTGAAAAGGCCTCAGTAATTGATAATGTCCTAAAAATCATTAAGACTTAAAATTTGAAATAGGGAAAGAATAGTAGGGTGTGAGTAGGAAACTCAAATACACTTCTGAGCTTTGTCCATCTTCCAAGGCCAGAATCGGTGGTCTCACCCTCCAGTTTCCCCTACTACTGTCTTCCTTTGATCTCTGCACATCCTTAACTTCTGTCCCGGAAATTGAGCTGCCTGACCTTCCAGTTGTCTTCCACCTGGAAAAAAGGCTCTGAATTTCCTCACCTCTTTCCTCCCTCTGCTATATTGTGGGACTTTAGTTAGGTAATATATGGGAAGGTTTTAGCACCTATGGCTTGCGTAAAGCCAGCATTTAATAAATGGTAACTATGGTTTTTGCCATTCTTTCTTGACTTATCAAAAATTCTTCAAAACCTTTAATGCTGAGGATGGCAGAAGCCACCCTAGGGTCCTCCACTGGCTGGAATCCTCCCTCTTTTCATAGACTCAGTTTAGGGAAGGGTAAGATGGGATCAGTAATAGAAAAAGAAAAATCATCAACCCAATGCCCTCCTTCATCCTGTTGCGGCAAGTAGCAAAGGTTAGAGTGCAGAATGATACCTATTTCTTCACCATTTTTCTCTGTTGTAGAAATCCTCTGTCTTAAGTTCAACCCAGGAAGTACTTATGAGCTTCTGTGTACTCTCTCTCTCCTTATTTAGTGCCAACTGAACACTTCATTCCATGGTCCCCATGTCACCTGGTGACAAGTTCTGTGACCTGATTTCCAGCACTGTCATCCGTGAAGGCATTATCTCTGAAACTTCAGGATCTTCTCTACATGTCTAGAAAGGACTCATCAACTTACTAATAATCAAAAGCTTATTTCCGACTCTCTATGCCATACCCAGGAGAACTCTACCATGAATAACCCTTCTTGTACCTGGTCAATAAACGATACACCTTGCAGTCATGTGGTTATCTTTGCATATGTGAGAGACATGGGGCTGACAGCAAGCAAAGGAAGGGACTTCCTTGGCACTGGGCCCATTAATGGTCCTCTAGCTTCTCAGAAGCTTCCTGGGTTTTGGGATTGTCCCTCCCCTGCAGTCATACTCTGTCCCTGTAGTGCTGCCTGCCCTTTGACCTGCCCATTTCTTAGTGACCCGATAAAGCAAACTAGGAGCCCGCCCCACATTTGCCCCACCCTGAAATTCTCCTTCTCAGGGGCACTGGGAGATGGATGCTCTGGCACGTGGCTCATTGGATCAAAACCAAATGCGCCCCGTGTCTGTCAATGTATTCAGATCATCATCTGTGTCCTTTCATAGAGTTTAAAATTTATCTTCTTGGTAGCTTTCTTGTGTATTCTTGGTTGTTAATTCTTATATACTTTCACCAGTATGTTTGTTTTATGGTGTAAAATTTATAATTAAAATTAGCAGCTTCACTCAAGTCAGATAATCCCAGTTTTGTTGGCAACATCAAAAGCATCCCAGTTGGGAGCCAGGTGAACATACACCTTCTTCTCTCCCTCAGGCCCGAACAGGGTGTTGACCTTGGCCATGTCAACGTCGCAGGGCTTCCTCGCAGCCTGTTTGATGTGGTGCATGTTGGCCTTGACATCTACAGTGAACACAAAGGCACTGTCTTCCGTCTTCTTCACGGCTCACTCGGTGGTCGGGGAACGTGATGATGGCAGAGCGGTCGAGCTGTGTCTCCTGGAGGCGGACACTTAGGCTGCCTTCAAAGCCACAGTGTCTTTGGCTATTGGAAGCTGGGTGACAGTGCAGGTTTTCTTTTGTGTGTGTGTTGCAGATGCCTTTCAGCAGTGCTTCCTTTGCATTCAAAGCCTTCGTTTTGGCTTCCACTTTGGAAGTGGCAGGGGCTTCCTTCTCCACCTTGGACCCCATCTCTGTGAAAAGGCTGTTTGTGTGTGTGTGTTTTTTTAAACCATTAGTTGTTATCATGAGTTTTTGCTGGTAGAGAGAAATGCTACTGATTTTTGTAAGTTGATGTCTCTAGCAACGTTTATGAAATTTTTAATAGTTATAGTGAAATTAGTACCAACATTTTATGGATTCTGTTGTTTTATAGGTATACAGTCATATTATTGCAAATAGTTCAAAATACTTCTTCTAATTCTCATGTTTCTGTTTCTCTTTTTTTTTCCTCTTCTCCTTGTAACTTTAGCCAGAACCTCCAGGGATACTTCAACATTGAAGCCATGTATTCTGTACCAGTTGGTATAGAACTATGGCCCATAGGCCAAATCTAGCCAACTGCCTATTTCTTTATTATTCATGAACCAAGACATTTGCAATCAGTGCAATATCAGGAACACTATTTTCAACCCCAATAAAGCAAGTGTCCAAAAAAGATACCATTCTTATTAATAGATCTGTATTTCCAAAAAATTAGACTCAATTTTGAATTTCATTTAAAAATATGGAAATGTATTTTCTCTATTATTGTGTTAGTACCTATGTAATAGCTTTGATTCAGCCTCGTGTCCTGCAAAACCTAAAATATTTCCCTTCCAGCCCTTTAGAGAAAAAGTGTCCTGGCACCCTTCTCTGTACATGGCCTTTATCCTGGCTGCTGTTTTCTATGGTTATTTGTGCTGCATTGTCTCCCAAATACATAAGATTTTCACATTGAGCCCCTCAGAGTGCCTTCGATTATATGGGCATTAAATTATCTAACAGTGGGATTAAGGAGAAGTTTCTAAATTGTCCTCCTACTGCTCCCCTTGAATGACTTGAAGCTGAATGGAGGAAACAGAGATAAAGGTCAAGTAAACTCCCAGAGTAAATGTCAAACCCGGACACCCTGAGGCTATTCAGCGTTTCAAGAGCAACCAACAGAGACTCCAGGTCTCCCTTCCCGGCTTAGGGGGCTCTGCCCGCTGAGTATCTGGCCCAGGACAGATTTGAGTTGAAACTGTCTGCTCCTGGAAGCAGGCCCATCAAGAAATACCAGCCCTTGTTCTTGAAAGTTAGCTTTTCTGAAACGTTCTGCTGCTTATAAAACCTTTATGATGGCTCCGATTGGTTCCTAGAAGAGAAGACAATTGCTGGCTGACCCCTGGTAAAAAAAGACAGAGGACAGGCATGCGGCCTGCTGAGGAGAGCGGGCCCGCCTGGGCAGAAGACCCGGCCTGCAGTGCTGAGAGCGACGAGCCAGCCGCCAGGCTTCCCATAGCCTCCCCCTTCCGTTTCCCACGTGTCTGTTCAACCTGAATCGTTGTGCACACAGCTTTCCTCAGGTGCCCTGAGCACTCCCCTCCTCTGGACTCTCCATGAGAAATACTCAGCCCCCAGATATCTGCATGTCCCGCCTCCTCGGGACCTTCTGTTTCCTCTGTGTCACCTCGAAAGTGGAGAGCCAGAGTTTGAGCTGCCTTTATTACTAGAACCTATAAGTAGAGACAAGGACTGAATCTTCATGGGTGCTTTATTCAGATGCTGGCAACCTGAGAAGACGGCAGGTTATTTACCCTCAAAATCCACCTTAACATCTCATCTCAGGCCGACCTTTTTATAAAGGAGAAGGGTAGGTAAGGAGTTCGGAAAAAAGGTTAATCCGATAAGAGTTGCAGTCCAGCAGTGATTTTCCTAGTCCTGGTTTATCTGTTGACCCACAACTCAGATACCATCTCCATTGCTTGCAGACGCCCTGGGGCACTAAACTTGAATTGCTTGTGGACCTCATGGAGTCACATAGGGCCTGTAATTCAGTTCCTGGAATAACAACTTTCCCAGGTGCTTTAATTACTTAAGCCTATCAGCTAAGGCTAAAATCTTTAACTCTTGAATTTCCCTCTCACCCTCACTCCGAGGCTCTCTTTGAACCCCAAACATTAAGTAGTGCTCTTTCCCTACCTCCTTTGACTGGCCTCTCGCATGTATTTGTTTATAACCTGGGCCCGCTTCCCAGAAGGTAAGTACAATGAAGTCAAGGAGTTGATTTTGTTCACTCAGCAGCCAGCGCCTGAAACAGTGCTTAGCACTAATGACGCAGGCCCTCCACGTGTGGTGGCTTTGTCAGTGGGCTTCCCCGACCTGCACAGGAAAGCCTGGTGACTTGCTTTGACCAGTGGCATGGGAATGGAAGGTCCCCATATTGGGCACCAGGATTTTAAAAATCTCCCCAGGTGGTTCAAAAGTGCCGCCAAAGTTGAAAGACATTACTGTGAGGACAGGATGAGTTGGTTTCACCACTGATCTGTGATGGAGAGTCTTCAGAACTGGGGCCGCGGAGAGGGGGGGTGTGTGGAGCCGCCCCCAACAGGGCTCTGCACATGGGGCGGGGGTGCTGCAGGCAGGCCCAGGTGTTAAGAGGAGCTCCAGAAAATTTCTTAGGCTAATGCAGGTCAAGCTTTACTGCTCTGTTTCCTACTTAAGTTTCAAGAAATTACATAAAGTTCCCGTTTGTCCTATTAATGCTTTAACAATATCAACTTTCTTTCAATTCCCCTTTGTGTAATCATATCGCCCCACCTGTTTTGTTTTTATTTCTCTTTCATCTCTTTGCCTTTTGTTAAGTCACTCTAAAGACACACAGCTGGGCTTGTGAATCCGCACTGACAGGCCACTTGGCAAGAGGGGACATGACCTGGCTCCCGCTCCCCGGCACTCTCTCTGTCCCTTCCCCTGAGCGACCTGACCACATTTTTCTTCCTTTTCCCTCCTTATTGTTAAATTAGGGGTTCAGCAGTCTTGAATTCTAGTGTTATTGCCCTGTTTTCAACCAAAATCTGTTTCTCTCTTTACTGCACTTGCTCTCACGTACCTTGGAGAATCTAAGATGAGATACGGGGAACTGTTTTAAAAAGCTTTTAACTATTTCACATTCACACACACAGAACTACATTAAAGTGAGCTTCCGGAATCCTATTTGTGTCTGTATGTGTGACTCCAATACACCACATACAGTAGGAAGTCATATGGGACACCAAGAATGTAATATGCATTAAAATTTGTAGAATAAAAGCACAGAGAACATACTGTTATCAGGAAGGACAAGTACAACCAGAACAAAGCACAAACGTACTGGTCAAGTTCTATATCCAGATGGTTCTTAGACATTCTCTGCATTGTCTAAGAATCATGGCCTCCATTGAAGATGGAAACATTGTCTCCATCTTCAAAATACTCCAGCCTTCTCAGACCACTCTCCAGCAGGTGTGTCCAACCTCTTGGTGTCTCTGGAACATAATGGAAGAAGAGTTGTCTTGGGCCACGTATTAAATACAGAAACACTAATGAAAACTGATGAACAAAAAAAGGTCTTAAGTAAATTTATGATTTTGTGTTGGGCCACATTCATAGCCATCCTGGGCTATGGGTTGGACACCTCTGTAGGTATTTAACATTAGTTTTAAGCTTAAGGTTCTAGCAATGTCCTTAGTGCTTCAAGGCATAGCTTGTGAATGCAACTATCTCTCAAGTATTTGGAGACTGTGTTAAGGACATAGCACAATGAACTATGTGGTCTGTAAGGCTGTTTCGGCTTAAGAAATCACTGCTAGGCCTCCCAGTGAGCATGGCCCATTAGGCACATGATCAATCACCTACCTGTGCCCCCTTCTGAAGCCCCTCTCAAATGATTTAAAAGGTTTGGGGGGTAAGAAGAGGGAAGTGGCAGCAGAATCCATCAAAGATAAGAATGAAAGAGGAAGTGATGGTCAAGAAGAGGGACGCACACTGGGGAGTTGGCAGGCGGTTCCACCAGGGCGGAGTTAGCAAACCAGAGGAAGCTGGATGTGCAGGGGATGGAAAGGCGGAAAGAGCTCAGATCCCCAGGGCAGCACATGGGAGAGGTGCCAGCCCAAGACAGAGGGAGGCAAAAGGAATCTCTGCAAGGATGGGTCAGAAGGGCACTTCAGCGCAGCGCTGTGGCAAGCCGAGACAGTCCAGCCCGGTGCCCGGGTGGGCGGGGGAGAGGCAGCGAGAAGTGGCGAGTTACCAGTTATATTTTGAAAAAGAGCCCACATGCTTTTATGGTGGATGGAATACGGAGTATGAGAGAAAGAGGGGAAAGAAATCTTCGGTTTCTGACCCAAGTAAGAGGAAAAGTGGAGTTGACATTAACTGAAAAGAAAACTACCGGAGTTACAGGGTAGGATCGAAGGTCAGGAGCTCAGACATAGACATGTTAAGCCTGAAACGCCTATTAGACATCCAAGTGACAACGGTGAGCCATTTGTCCCTGTCATCCTGGTCAAGAATCAAATACTCTCTCTACTCTAGACAGGGCCATTATCTCTATGCTCCCAGGCTATTTGCCAAGCAAACATCTGTGAAGACACAGCCCAGGACATAGATGTCACGAGATGCGCAGAAATAGTATGGAAGAGGGCCCCCCACCAGACAGTACTATATTCTCTTGGCTTCTAGAAACCTTCCCTGTGAATATGCCATTCAGCCAGCCACTACGATCATCATTACCAACAGCAGCTAAGACCAGACCTACTCAATTTGTACTCTAAGAAGCAGAGTTAGACCAACCTGCAGTATTGACCTTGGCTATGCTCCCCAGGGCACCACCTGAACAAATCCTACAAATCAGAAGTCTCTACCTTGGAAAGCCAAGTGGCTTTCTCCTTAAGTTTCTGTATTAACTCAAAGCTTTAATCTGGGTGGAACAGGATACACTAGCAACTGCACAGCCCTACCCTGGCCCACAAAGGGGAAGCCAAGGGTGATTCTTTCATCTATAACCACTCAAGACCAACATGGTATTTCCTTAAGTACTTCTAGGTCTCTTACGACCACGTCTAAAGGTGTTCCAAGGGCATCCAACCTTTTGGTGTCTCTGGGCCACACTGGAAGAAGAAGAGTTGTCTTGGGCCACACATTAAATACATTGCAACATGTAATCACAAAACAATCCCATAACGTTTTAAGCAAATTTACAATTTTGTGTTGGGCCACATTCATAGCCATCCTGAGCCACATGTGGCCCGCAGGCTGCAGGTGGGACACCCCTGCCATTGTGTTTTAGGAGAAAGTTAAGCCAAGGGGTAGCTTCCCCATTAGCATTATAAACCCAAAGGAGAACAACGTTCTTGGGAAAAGCTTATAATTCTGGGCGCCCTTGAAGTGGGACCGACATCAGTCAGAAGGCAAGGGCTGACGGTGGCTCCGATGTGGCCTCCTGGCTGCTGGTACGCTTTCGCATTCCCAGTTCTGTCCCCTCGGAGGGTCTGCCTGAGGACAGTCAGTCCAGTTTGTCCCCAACACCAGCTGGGTCACAGCTCTGTGCCTCACAGGATGGGTCAGGGTCTTCTGGCAGAGGATGGCTGAGTCAACAGTCAGTCAAACTTTTTGCAGCAGTTTGGGAGAAACGTACTATCGGTTTTCCTTCTGTAGGGAGGCTCCACGACAATTCTGGAAGACAGGGAGGTCATTAACGTCCCTCTTCCCCCACACCCAGATCCTGCTTTGTTGCTCTTCCTTCACCTCCACAAAATCTCACACCCCATTTCGATAGAACTTCCGCTTTCATTCAGTCATTCCTACTCACACCCAGACCTTTCATCCAGAAGAACCAGGTGAAGAGAGACAAGGGCATTTTTATGAAACTTAAGAATTAAGTCGGAATCCTCTATTTCAGTGTCGGCAGCATACGCCCCTCAGTCATCTGACGAAGCAGCACCGGCGAGGCAGCCCTGACAGCCTCGGAGGGGGTCGAAGAGGGGACAGAGTCGATCTGCCCGTGGGGGATGGGAAGCACCCTCGTGATGTGGCCTCTCTCACTGTGGGACGGCGGGGTCAACTTTTGGCAGGAGTCAGGAGTCTGGCATGCGACTGTAGCTCTACATCGAAAACATCAGGGCCAATCAGCAGCTGGATTCCAGTCGGTCTCAGAACCAGGTGGATGTTCTTTTCGTTTAAATTTGAAACATTTTATAAGGCTCTGGGAACAGGTAGAAAGGATTTGAGAATTTTCTTTTCCCATCTCCTTTAAGTCACTGGAGGTGACATGTCTATTAAGCCTTTTCAGTTGTTTTTCCTGAATTTTAATTTTCTAAAACTTTAATCGCTTTTCCTCTCACTAAAACCATTGCCTGACTTATGATGTTTTCCATTGTGACATGCCTCATTCCATTAAGACAGTCACGTGCGCGGACACTTTTATTTGTAATAACAAACTACAATGATCTTAAAAAATAAAAGGTTGCCGAGGAAGCCCCACGGGAGCGGCGGCTGCAATGAATGGGTTGATCATATAAACGCGCCCATCCACAAGCCATGTGTCTAACATAATGCTGTACCTTTTAATTTCTGCACGTTTGAGTCACTTAAAGATGAATTACACCAAGATAACAAAGACATCCCCAAATCCATTAAAGTACAGGAGTTCTCAAAGCCCTAACCCAGACTGTTTATCAACGAGAACATTTTTCAAGTGGCTCCACGGATCACTCTACAATTGCAGAATGAAAAACTTACTTTACAATAGCGACATCTTGTGGCCACCATCGTAACCAGCTGACTGAATTAAGCATCCCCAATAGTGGGGCCGGCTGAGATTGCGTCTCCTTCCTCCTGTGTGGCAATATGCGGTACATGGCATCGCCTATGACACATTCTTGCCAAACATGTTTAACTTGAAATCAGTCAAGCCTTTAGCCCTAACTGCCCGTTTACAGGAAATTCAACGATTAAAGGAACATACTTGGATTTTCTGTCTCCTTTAGACAACACTGCAGTAACTATCATACGACTCTACAACTTAATCAAATTGCTAACAGTTTTCCAATCTGGTGTTTACACATGGGGATTTACTTCATTTCATTGATAAGCAATATTCAGTTTTCTAATATGGAGTCAATATGTCATGACTCCAGCATCAGACCGCTTTTTGGCATTACATGTAGCAAAAACTTAAAAAAAAAATTAACAGTATAGCTTGTAATTTAAATCAATCACAGTATGCAAATGTGTTTCATACAATGGACCACAGCCAACCTGGGCCAACTCTGCTATTTTGTAACACAAAACTTTTCTTTAGCATTGTTGTTTGGAATGCCTGTCTGTGCTGGCATTTCCCCGGATTGCCGTTATTGGTGAGAGAAGGATGAGTTGTTTAGTGGTTTTCTCAAAGAGAAACAGCCATCTTTTCCCTCCTGTTTATCAAGTAGATATGCACTGCAGGAACGGTCTAGGTCATGCAGATTATAAAAGAATTGCTCAAAGAGGACTAGCATTATACCATAGTGTTATGCACTAATTAATATGTCTCTGCCTTTTATTTACCAAGTGGCAGAATCCTTAAAGCTTTTGGTTAAATATAACCAAGGAAGAAAGATAAGGAACTCTTGTATAGAAATACCGAACGTGAGCAACTTTGGTGTTGATACTCAGACCATGATTTTTAATTTAAAAAGACCTTTTATACTAATTAGCCTGTTAAGGTGTAAATAGAGAAATTGTTCCTTTCAAATATTCGATTGGAAAATAAGCACTTGTATGCAATGGAATTCATGGTGCATAATACAACACATTGTGAGATGCTAAATTATATGCCATTTTAACTATGTAAATAACATCTCAACCAATCAGAATGCAGAGAAATTTTTATGACCTTGAAAGGAGGGGAGGCTTAAGTGTTAATAAGTATGTATTTTCTCTTTTAGGTACATACTCTCCCCAAGTAAAGTGGATTCTCGTGGGACACTGTCCACGTTGAAAAAAGACAAAGCTTGCGTGACAGTCCTGGCTGATCGGGCTCAGCCCTGTGGCCTGGGATCTCAAAGGTGCGTGAAGAACAAGGGTAGCTGCAGGCCAGGGAAGGTAAGATCAAAACGTTACGCAGGACGACGAGAACCAGAACTCAACCTCCCCCTCCGCTCTGTGCGGAGCGGCCTCGCCAGTAGTGGGTCATTTTACCAGGCATGCCTCTATCGGCCACGGGTTACTTTCAGTCCCATAGTCTTCTTTTTGAAATGACAAGGCCCACCTTAATTTTTTAATCAACATTTTGATGTTCATTGCGAAGATACGTCTTTTCTCTTCTCCTAGGGCGATGGCTCAGTTGTCGGGGGAAGTGGTTTTTCTTTTCCCTTCACTCCTTTGCTTTTAGGTTCCTAAGGGCAGCTTCTGGCCTATCTGAGATTGGAGAACAGAGAGGAAGGAGGAACAGGGAGTGAGAGCTGACCCGCTCTCCTGTCTGTTCCCCTGAGTGGTTCCGCTGGCTGCCCCCCACCAACCCCACCCTGTAGGCAATGCTCCTTTGACTGGCGTCTTCTGAGCTGCACCCGCGCTCCCACCCAGCATCTTTCTGTAATGCATCCCAGAATCTCCTCTAGAAGGCCATCCTCTTGGGAAAAATTCTTGTTAATCCTGGCCAACATTTTTCCGCAAACATTTCTGAGTAGTCTGGCCTTTGTCCCCAGTCACGGGGAGGTATCCCTGGGCTTTTAAAATATCCTGCCTGATAAGAGTGCCTTTGTTTACCAAGGGGTCTTGGGCCACACCAGATAGCCTAACAGTGTGACTTATGTTGGCCGTAGAGTGGCTGGAAACTAAAGGTCAGGCACACAGGTTGTCAGCCATGTAACGTTAATGTCTGTGTGACAGAGCTCCAATGAAAACTTGATGCTGGGGCTCGGCTGAGCTCCTCCACTGGGCAAGTCTCAAAATATGCACATCGTCACACATTTTGCCGTGAGTCCACAGGCGAAGATCACTGCAGGCTCCACTCTATGAACCTTCCTGGACACTGCCCTGTGCATCTCTTCCCTTGGCTGATTTTAATCTGCATCTTTTTGCTGTAAAAAGCATCACGGAGACCCCTGGCTGGTGTGGCTCAGTGGATTGAGTGCTGGCCCTGCAAACCGAAAAGTTGCCAGTTCGATTCCCAGTCAGGGCACATGCCTGGGTTGCAGGCCAGGTCCCCAGTTGGGGGCATGCGAGAGATGACCGATTGATGTATTTCTCAGGTATCAATGTTTCTCTCCCCCTCTTACTCCCTATCGAAAAATAAATTTAAAAAAAAATCATGGAGAGTTTAGCAGCTCTCAATGTGAGTTCTTTGAGTGAATTATCAAGCCTGAGGGTCGTCTTGGGAGCCCCTCTATCTTGCCCTCACTGTCAAAGTGAGGATGGTCCTGTAGATGGTCTCCCTAACATGGCAAGTGCCTGGCACGAGCAGATGTGCAACAAGTGTTCACTGAATGAAGGAAAGGGTGAAGGAATTTGAGTTTACTGTCAGAAGAAGCCATGCCAGCTCCATAAGGGTGGTGTTTCCTCAAATGCAGCGTGATGAAGGCTAATGTTCACATATTTTGCATGACAAAATAAGACTTTAATCCTGTGGGTTTTCTTCCCAAGTACGCTTGGACTTTTTTGGTCACAGCTGAGATGTATTTTGATGGTCACACTGCTTCAAAGACTAAACACCAAGCAGGCTCCTGCCTGAAGAGTGGGAATAACAGCAATGCCCTGAGCTGTGTACGGAGAACAGGCAGGGCCCGAGGCTGGCCTGAACCGCTGCCCACAGCACCTTCCCACAGGGTTACTCCGAGGTGGACACCAAGAGGGCAGAGACACTCCCTCCATCCGCAGCTGGCAAACGCTGCACAGTCGGGAATGACCACCCCGAGAAACCTCAGGGCAGAGCACCCCTCTACTGCTGTCCCTGGACAAAGGCAGGTCTCGTCTCAGTAGGAGACCACGTTATTTATGACTCTGGAGAAGGGTTAAGCCTATAGACATAATGTTGATGGTTCTTTTCTGCTCTCCCTCCTTTGGAGACCCAAGAAAGGTCTTCTCTGTCTTACTTGGCACCTTTGAGCTCAGGGTCAGACACACCCCGTGAACAGGTTACTTACCACAATCATTTCAAGGCTGCTGTTTCCTCCCACAGTTTCTTTTCTTTTTTTAGATATTTTCAGAGAGAAGGGGAAGGGAGGGAGAAAGAGGAAGAGAAACATTGATATGTGAGAGAAACATCGATTGGTTGCCTTTTGCACACCCCCCGCTGGGAACCTGGCCCGCAATCCAACCTTGGGCCCTGACTGGGAGTTGAACCGGCAGCTCTTCAGTTCAGAGGCTGGCGCTCAACCCGCTGAGCCACAACAGCCAGTCTGCCGCACTGGTTTCAAGAGTGAATAGCTGGGAGGCAGTTAGTTGCCATAGAACCATTATCAGAGGACAGACAGTACGTTCTGGAGGATGAAAACGAGGCCCAGCAGAGCTTGAAGAGAACTTCATGTTCCCAGTTCCTACAGGCTTCTTGATGGTCTGGTGCCTGAGTTTTTTCCCCCAGGGGGTAATTCTAGCCTCTGAAATCACCAAAGAAAAATCAGCTGCATTATCCAGACCTGAGGTCACTGCCCTTTTAACTTTTAGATCCCCCAACAGAAAGATATAGTTTTGATCGGGTATCTCAGGGGATGCAAAGTTTTGCTTCAGATACCCATATTCTCTTTGCAAGAATTCATACGTCCAGCCCAGAAATGTGAAGCCAACTTCCATCTGCACACTTGCACACAGGTGGATCAATCCTGCATTCATGGAACCCAAATATTAGGTGGTGCCCCCAGGACTTTAAGTTCTAGAGGACATGCCTCAAACCTCCCTTCTGCAGTCTGTGGACGGCTAGAGCTTTTTCAACACTTAACTACAAGTTCCCAGGGAGCCTGGTCTTATGTTCACTCAGTCTCCATGCTCCAGCCCATTCCTTGTGGGCTGCCTTCCTTTGAGATATCACGATTCTTACGAAAGATCCTTAAACTCCCAGCTGCACAAAACACCCCATTTAACCCTACCATCTCTCTCCATCCTTCCTTCCCCAAGCTCTTCAGACTTCTTTATTGCAGCAGAGTTCTTGCTCTTGAATCCCACTCATTACCCCCTCCTCCGCCTTTCATTACACCCAGGCATGCCTTGTTTTATTGTGCTTCACAGATGCTGTGCTTTTTACAAATTGAAGGCAAGACTCTCCACCAGCGAAGAGATTACGACTCATTTTACTGTGATTGTCACTTTACTGCTGTGATCTGGGACTGAACCCACAATAGCTCCAAGATAAGCCTGCATTCCCCTTACCACCCCTGCTGGTCTAAGTGGCTGACCTGGCGAGGGGACCCAGACCATCATCCCTAAGGTGCCTATGTCCAACTCTATCTTTTTCAGGTAGTACCTCTTGTACTTGTCCATTTACCATTTAACTATGTGTGGGAACACCGAGGAGGTGCTCCCTGGATCCTCTGAGCCCCAAACACATTCTTTCCTGCCCCACCGTGTAGCAGCCCTAACTCCCCCTGTATTTCCTTTTCGGGCCTGCTGTTCTCTTGGCACATGGGGCCAGAAGTGCTTGAGCGACAGCCACAGTTTAGACTCCAATGGGATTCTTACCGTGTCCCCTGATGGGCATGGCCCCTTTTAGACCTGCGCCGCTCAAGCTGCAGGGATGGGAAGTACTAATTGCCCAAGAGGGGCACTGGGAGTGACCTTTAGTTTCCAGACCCACGTACAGTACCTACTGGGGACAGAGAATAGCACCATATAATGGTCATTAATTCAGGGTGTTCTGAATGATGATTCCCAAAGCTTGTACTGTATTAACTCTAAACTGAGATCTTGGCTGGACTTACGAAAACTGCCCTCCTGCTCTACCAGACCGGTGGCTTCTGGGTGATGAAATATGTGATAGAACTAGTGGATCCCATTACCATGCATCAGTTACCGAGCTCCTGTTGCTGTCAAGTAAGATCCTTAGCTTTGATCCCTTGTTGATACCAAACACTCTATAAGGTCTCAGACAGTGCCGCTGGCCCCGTATTAGGAAAGATAAACCCATGTAAAGAATACATATTTGTGCCTTGACCGGTGTGGCTCAATTGGTTGGGTGTCGTCCCAGAAAGCAAAAGGTCACCAGATTGGTTACTGGTCAGGGCACATGCCTAGGTTTTGGGTTTGGTCCCCAGTCGAGGCATGTATGAGAGGTAACCAAGTGATATTTCTCTCACTCTCTCTCCCTCCTCTCTAAAAATAAACAAATAAAATCTTTAAAAAAGAGAGAATATATATTTGTTCTCATCAAGATGGTAATGGTCCCTTCTGGTGTGCAAGGAATCCTGCGGAATCACGTTGTCACCAAGTGACTGGTTAGCTTCCTTAGAGGGTGATGCTGTATCAGAGGTTCAGTGTTGGCCTCTGCTGCTAACAGGCTGGGCTTTAAAGAGATGCATGGCCAACCGGTGAACCAGCGCACACAGCCTCCATCTCTGGTTACTCCATCGATATGCTCATCCTGCTAACACTCGGGGAGTTGATGGCAGAGGCCTTAGCCTGCAGGGCTCTGAAACCCTTGAGATCGACTTGTACTCCCCCTTCTAATCCCAACTCCAACATCTCTGTCACCACTACACACACACACACACACACACACACACCCTCACTATTCTTTCTCTAGCCTCAATAGTGATCTGGGAGTACCCCACCTGGCCTACTGTCCCTGACCCTCACAGAAATGTCTGCTCCTCTCTTGTCCTTTATAATGGGACTCTCCTGGCCCTCCTTCCCCATCTTTCTCTTCTGAGCAAGACTTCATGTTTGATGTGCAAGAATTGTTGGCCCTAGTTGGGGTCACTAGCAAACTCCTAAACTGTGGGCTCTAGGGTCTGACCCCTTTTCTCAACACACAACAGGTGTGCCACTGTTGTCCTCAGAGGTGGGAAGATGGTGAGAGATTGAGCCCTACCCTCTTATCTCCAAAGAAAAACAGGCCTGGCTAAATAAGGTTGAGCTCCAAAGATACCAACACAGGGTGGTGTAAGATTGGAGTTTTGGAAAAAGAGAAACCATGAACCAGTAGGGGACTGGGAGATAATTCCCACACTGGGGGAGATTGACCACTAGGAAGAAACTTCTCCAATATGGGAGAAAACTAGTGATTACTTGTTCTCTGGGCCCAAATCCCACACAAAGTCTAGACCTGGGTGCGTTGGTTTCTTACCTGACGGAGGTACAAAATCAAGAATCTCTAATATCAGAAATCAGTTAGAGCAGGTATCATTTTCTTGGTAAAAAGTAGTAAGTTTGAGAAAAATGTATGTCGCATAATATTTTCCCAGGACGTGGTCAGTGGAAAAGTATTTATCTCTGAGTTCTTTAAGAGCTGCCTTCTTCCCACATAATATCTCATCTTCATCTGGCCCATCTTACCTCCTTCCCCATGACCTTCTCCAGTCCATAGAGAGGCTGACCTTCCTTTTTACTGTAGGATCTTGATCCATCCCTGCCCTCTCCATTCTAATTCTTCACTGGTTCCTTTCCACTGGTTCCTTTCCTTGTACTCCCGTTACAATTCTTGCTTCTTACTTTCTGTATCCTTCCCAATAATCACACTTGATGGCCACAGGTGCCATGATGCACAACCGTACCAGGCACCATTGAATCATAGTCTATGTGAATGATGCCCTCCTTGGAGGTGAACAGTGAACTAAATAGAACAAAGAAACAATGCTGGATGGGGAAAAGGAGCATTTCCTCTGCTCACTAGGTGGCGCTCGGGCAGTTTTCAACGACACGATGTGGCAATGGCTCGAGATTGACTAGAGCAATTTAGCAAACTCAGTGCTATTTTCTTAGCTAAGTAAGCCTTTATTACAAGAGTCCTTGGAATATAGACTCAGATTCTAAAAGAAGCTTTGGGTTTGCACATCCTCAACTTAAAACATCTCCAGTTGGAAGGAATATAATTACTACTTAAAGAGCTCAGTCAGTGTTTATGCATTCATCCAAGAAGCATCTATTAAGCACCTACTACATATCAGACATTGTGCTCCACGTTGAAGATTCGGGGGGGATAAAAAGAAAGAAAAAAAAACCATGATCTCTACACTCACAGGCCTTCCAGGCATTGATTAAAAATTCATACAAATACCATTAAATTATAACAGTGGAAAGAACTGCCAACTAGAGGTACATAATGCTATGAGAACATCTACTAGACCAAGACAGGAAGTTCAAGGAAGGCTTACTTGAGAAAGGGATGGTTGAGTTAACATCTGAAGGCAGAGTAGGTGTTGATTAGATAAAATGGAAATGGAATGTCATAAGCCGAAATAAAAACATGTTCTGGGATCTGTGGGGCATTTGAGGAGGTGAATGATGAAGACCAGTGTGGCTGGATGGGTGTGAGCAAGGGGTTGTGTCAAGTGGGATGAGGCTGGAGAGGCAGGGAGGGCCAGACCTGCTAAGCCTTATAGCCTCATAAGGCTATAATATGAATTTTGATCTTTATTCCAAGGATAACTGGAAGTCTTTGAAGGGTTTTAAGCTGAGAAATGACATGGTCCTATCTGAGCTTAAAGCAATTACTTTGGCTGCAATATGGTTAATGTAGCGAAGGGGCCTTAGAGATGGGGGAAGTAGGGAGATTAGCCTAGGAGACCAGGGGAGAGAAACTGGTGGTTTGTGCTAAGGTAGGTTTGGAAAGCTCTATTAGAAATTCCTTCCTTATATCAAAGCAAAATTGGTCCCAGCTCTTTCTCTGGGGCTACAAAGAACTCACCACCGGCAGCCTTTCCCCTTTGCCCCTCCCTGCAGCCCCTGGCAACGAATCTATTTTTGTGTCCCCAACAATTTGCCTGATTTGGACATTTTGTATAAGTGGAAGCCAGAATACACGGGGTTTTTTGTGTCTGACTTCTTTCTTTCACTTGGAATGTTTCCAAGTTTCATCCATGTTGTAGCATGTATCAGCTGTTCATTTATTTTTGTTGTGCGATAATATCCCATTGTATGGATATACCACATTTGGTCCACCCATTCATCAGTTGATGGCCATTTGGGTTGTTTTCAATTTTTGGCATTATGAATAACACTCTTGTGAAAATTAATGTTCAAGTTTTTTGTGGACATATATTTTCAATTTTGGGGGGTACATACCTAGGTAGAATTGCTAGGTCATATGGCAACCATGAGTTCAAACATTTGAGGAATTGCCAAAGGTTTACCATTTTGTATTCCACCAGCTGTGTACAAGTCCACACTTGCTACTGTCTTTCTTTTTGACTATAGCCATCCTAATGGGTGTGAAGTGGTATCTTATTGTGGTTTTAATGTGCATTCCCTGAATTTGTTGAGCATCTTTTCACATGCTGATTGGTCATTTGTGTATGCTCTCTGGACAAATGTCTATTCATACTCTTTGCCCATTTTTAAACAGGGTCATCTAATGTTTTATTATTGAATTATAAGAGTTCTTTATATATTGTTCATGCAAGTCCCTTATCAATTGTATATCAAGTCACAGATATACAATTTCCAAATATTTTCTCTCATTCTGTGGATTTCTTTTCTTTTTTTCTTTTTTTTTTGATGGTGTCCTTTGTAACACAAAAGTTTCTAATTTGAGTTAGGTCCAATTGGCCAATAAATTTTAAGCAGAAGTGGTAGATGTTACTTCCTAGGCCAAGCATTTAATTGTTAGTATGAGAGTCTTCAGAGCTCTCTTGAAAAGGTGACCAGAAATATTTGAGTTGAGTTCAAATAAGAACTAAAACATTTAAAATATATGTATCAGTTTAAATAAGTTTACAACCTCAAATCTATGAACTATTGAGCTCTTTATATTTGATCAAGCTTCAGTCAAGAATTTCAAATAGTGGTTTTATGATATGGAAAAATGCTTTTGCTACAGTAAGTGAAAAAACGTTTTAAATTTCAAGGCAAAGGGCTGGAATGTTGACTAGTGGTATGTCTCCCTGTTGGATTATATTTTTATTTTTTTCAGAACTTATCTGTATTTTTACAATTTTATACTCAGAAAAATAATATTATTTTTAAAAATATATTTTGTTGATTAGACATTACAGTTGTGCCAATTTTTTCCTCTTTGCCCCTCTCTGCCTCGTACCTCCACTCCTTCCAGCATCCCCTCCCTTAGTTCATGTCCATGGGTCATGCATGTAAGTTCTTTGGCTTCACATTTCCCATACTAATCTTAACACCTCTCTGTCTATTTTGTACCTACAAATTTATGCTTCTTAATCCCTGCACCTTTCCCCCCATTCTCCACCTGCCTCCTGCAACTGATAGCCCTCCAAGCGATCTCCATATCTATGACTCTGTTCCTGTCCTGGTTGTTTGCTTGGTTTTTTTTTTTAGATTCGGTTGTTGATAGTTATGAATTTGTTGCCTTTTTAATGTTCATTACTTTGATCTTCTTTTTCTTAAATAATTCTCTTTAATATTTCATATAATAGTGGCTTGGTAATGATGAACTTCTTGAGTTTTACCTTGTCTGGGAAGCCTTTATCTGCCCTTCAATTCTAAATGATAGCTTTGCTGGATAGAATAATCTAGGTCATAGGTCCTTGCTTTTCATCACTTTGAGTACTTCTTGCCAGTCCCTCCTGGACTGCCAAGTTTCTTTTGAGAAATCAGCTGACAGATTTATGGGGACTCCTTTGTAGTTTCCTCTGCTTTTTTCTTGCTGCTTTTAAGATTCTCTCTTTATCTTTTTAATCTTTAGCATTTTAATTATGATGTGTTTTGGTGTGGTCCTGTGGCATTTTAATTATGATGTGTCTTGGTATGGTTCTCATCTTGTTTGGGACTCTCTGTTTTTCCTGGTCTTATATGTCTATTTCCTTTGCCAAATTAGGGAGTTTTCTTTAATTATTTTTTCAAATGAGTTTTCAATTTCTTGCTCTTTCTCTTCTCCTTCTGGCATCTCTGTGATCTGGATGTAGGCATATTAAGAGATGTCCCAGAGGTTCCTAATTTTCTTTGAATTCTTGTTTCTTCATTCTATACTGGTTGACTATTTATTTCTTCCTTATGTTCCAAATCATTGATTTGAATCCTGGTTTCCTCCCTGAACTGTGGGTTCCCTATGGATTTTTCTTTATTTCACTTAGTGTAACATTCATTTTTTCCTTTATGTTTTTGCTGTACTCAGTGAGTTCTTTGAGCATCCTGATCACCAGTGTTTTGAGCTCTGTATCTGATAGGTTGGCTATCTCCATTTCATTTAATTCCTTTTCTGTGGTTTTGTTCTTTTCTTTCATTTGGGTCATATTTCTTTGTCTCCTCAATTTGGCAGCCTCTTTGTGTTTGTTTCTGTGTATCAGGTAGGGCTGCTTTTAGTCCCTGTCTTAGAAGAGTGGCCTATATAGACAAGGCACCTGTAAATTGTGTGGGGTGGAGCCTTAGGTAATTGCCAGGGTGAGGTAACCCACTTCACTGCTTTGGCCTGTGTTAGGGAGGGCTCACAGAGGGGACAATGCCCCTGCCTGGATTCTGGAAGTTTGCCCGGCATTTATCCCATTTCCAGTCACTTCATCCACTCCCCGTATGTGACTGGCACCCTTCCAGCTGCTGCCCTGGTGATGAAACCCACAGTGGGTGGGTTGCATACATTCTAAGTCCCTGCGGGCCCTTTAAGTGGCAGAAATCCAGCAGTTTCTTCCACTGCCCCATGTGGGCTCTTTAAACAGCGAAAATCTGGCAGTTTCTTCCACCACCCCAACCCCTACTGGTTTTTACAGCAAGAGGCATTTACCTTCCTGATGCTGGAACCCTGGCCTATGCCATCTGGCCTGAGGCTGGTATTGCTCACTCCCAAGATATTCCTCCAGATTTTTACCCACCACATGTGAATGTGGGACAGTCCGGTCCACTGCCACCTCTCCATCCATGTCTGCCACTCCACCCCTCCTACCTGTCTGGTGATGTGGCTTCCCTAAATCCTGGGTTGTCAAGCTTCCATACGACTCAATTTCCTGATGGTTCTGGGTGTTGTTTTTGAGATCTGGTTGTAATTCTTTCTATGGTTGTGTGAGGAGATTAAATGTGTCTACCTACGTCTCCATGTTGACTGGAAGTCCTAGAAAACAACATTATTCTATTTAAAACATTTCTACCTTAGAAATAGCATTTAAATTTGTTTATTATTAGAAAAAAATCTAGCCCTGGCTGGTGTGACTCAGTGGATTCAGTGCCAGTCTGCAAACCAAAGGGTCACCAGTTTGATTCCCAGTCAGGGCACATGGCTGTGTTGCGGGCCAGGTCCCCAGTTGGGGGTGTGGGAAAGGCAGTCAATCGATGTGTCTTTCACACACCGATGTTTCTCTCCCTCCCTTTCTCCCTCCCTTCCCCCATCTCTAATAATAAATAAATAAATAAAATCTCTAAAAAATGTATTAGAAAAAAATCTAGCATGAAAGGTATCAGCTATTCTATATATTTTTATGTGGCCATCTAACAGTGTTTATAGAAAATCATGAGAAGAATTGTTGCCCCATAATCAATAGAATATGTTTTGTGTCATATTTTTAAAAAATTATCTTATTTTCTTTTTTTTTTTACATTTTATTTTATTTTATTTATTCATTGTTGAGAGGGTAAGGGAGAAAGAGAGGGAGAGAAACATCAATGTGTGCTTGCATCTCATACACCCCCTACCGGGGATCTGGCCTGCAACCCGGGCATGCGCTCTGCAGTGGGAATCGAACCAGCGACCCTCTGGTTCACAGGCCGGTGCTCAATCCACTGAGCCACACCAGCCAGGGCTATTTTTCAATTACAGTTGATATTCAGTAGTATTTTATACTAGTTTCAGGTGCACTGCATAGTCATTAGACAATTGTCTAATTTACAAAGTGTTCCCCCTGATCATTCTAATTCCCACCTGGCACCATACATAGTTATTTCAATATTATTGGCCATATTCCCTATGCTGTACTTTACATCCTCATGACTATTTTGTAACTACCAATATGCTGTATCATATTTTTTAAGTGATTAGCAAAAAGAACACAATTTTACATGTACTAGGTATCAATTCAATAGACCACACTTACTTAAGATTTTTCATTTAATTTCTGGATTCAGGAGTTAGGTATTAAAATCACAGCCATGAACTATCATTATTCTGCAAGCGCCTGGATATAATACGGCTTTTATCTTAAGATGGTGGGAGGATACATGCATTACCTCTCCTTTCTCTCACAATACTACTGAATACAGAAGGAATATAAATAAGAATAGCTCTACTGAGCCAGAGGCAAATAAAATAGATGCCATCGGTGATCCAGAACCAAAAAGAAACATCAGGAAGACGCTAGGAGGCAGACAGAGCCATACTGAAGTCAAAATCTATGGAACAGAAGTCCCGAAGCTGGTTGGAAGTGGAGATAGTCCCGTTCTCCTTCCTTATTAAAGGCAAGTGATATGAAATAAACTCTAGCCCAGATATATGATGACTCAGCCTAAATCTTCAAAACATTAACTTGATTTCTGGAAGGGGAAGCAGGTGGTGTTTTTTCCTCGACCTTCTGTAGTACTACAAATTTGGTAATATTTATATGTGGGAAATGACCTTGACTGTTTATGTCCTCCCTCTGGACTAGGATAAACCTTTTCTACAGGGCTGTGTTTTGCTAACGCATTCATTCCATGAAATCAGAAAGCGATTGTGCGCCTAACTTGTTATAGCTCATTAAAAAGGTGTTTCCTGGCCTGTACCAGCCACATGTCTCCAAGATCTACATTTTCTGTTTCATAAAGCGCAATTTGATAGTGCAGATGAAATGAAATGAAATGCAGATGAAATGGCAGTGCAGGTAAGTAAGCACCGAGTCAGGGTGAGAGCAGAAATATTGCCCTTTTTCTCCCTCCTTTCTTCTCTGAATTATACAGTGTGGTTTTTTGAGAGACACTTAAATAGGAACAGGAACTTCCTTTTTTTTTTTTTTTTTTTTTTTGAGGAACAGAACCTTTATTTTCACTTCTTAATTTTAAAAAATATTGTAGAGACTCTCACTTCAGGCAGCTGATCATGTGTTGGGTAAGGAGGGTTCGGAGTCCCCACTCCCTAAATTAGGGAACAAGTATCTATCGTTTGTCAGCTCCTGACAGTGGACTTAGCATTTGAGGAGAGATTGAGAAGCACAGACATGTGTGTGCTACATCCTGGCCAAGGAGAAAGGAGGAGCGCTGGTTAGCTGAGATTAACGTAATCCCAAATGTTCCTTTGCCAGAAATGTTTCCTGGGATATGTATTACATGAGGCGCTGCCAGAGGTGATGAGACAGGAAATATGGAAATATGGGCTATAGTTCCAAGCTCTACATCCAGCCTCAGTTGCTGCAAAGCTTTCAGTAAATCGGGGCTTGGCCCTGGCTGAGTGACTCAGTTGGTTGGAGCATCATCCCATACACCAAAGGGTTCCAGGTTCCATCTCAGGTCAGGGTACATACCTAGGTTGCGTGTTTGACCCCTAGGCAAGGTATGTACAGGAGACAGCCAATTGATGTTTCTCTCTCTCCTTTCCTCTCTCTCTAAGATCAATGAACATATTTTTTAAAATTAAAAATAAAAAAAAATAAATCAGGGCTTGGAAGAATAGCAAGATTCTGAGTTCACCTGTGCAGATTTGACTTAGTGGTGAAAATCTATCCAAAGTGTAGTGCTGATAAGATGAATGAGATTAAGTGTCTCATCCCAAAGGTACCTGTGAGTTAAACCTAGACCCATGGTCGTGTGCTACCCTGCTGCAAATCCATGCTACGATGTCAGAGGGTTTAGTTTAGTGTAACCCAGCGGTCCCCAACCTTTCTGGCACCAGGGACCGGTTACATGGAAGACAGTTCTTCCACAGGCTGGGGTTTGGGGGGGATGATTTTGGGATGATTCAAGTGCATTACATTTACTGTGCACTTTATTTCTATTATTATTACACTGTAGTATATAATGAAATAATTATACAACTCACCATGATGCAGAATCAGTGGGAGCCCTGGGCTTGTTTCCTCGCAACCCGATGGTCCCATCTGGGGTGAGGGGAGACAGTGACTCCCGCAGTGTGTTGCTGATGTCCAGTCTACCCCATAATCTCGTTTTTGGTTGCTGTCGCTGCAGAAAACCCTGCTTTACAAAAATGGGATGTTGGAAATGGAAGCAGGCTTTTCCATGCTTTTGTGGCAATCACAGGCTGTTCTGCCTTGACTTTACTCCAGAGCATTTGGAGATCTGAAGTTGTCTCAAACATAATTTTAAGGCCACCGTCATGTGCGATCTCAGGCCGTTGACCCTCTTCTGGCACGGACAAAGTCGATTCACCCGGCTTCTTCACAGATGGGTCACGGATCCATTCTTTTGTGGTGGGGAAGTAACGCTCAAATTCTTTTGAAAGCTGAGATAGGTGATCATGCACCGGCTGGGGAAAGAAGGCCCTGGCTCAGTCTCTTTCAAAATCTCTGCTAATGGTTGAAACCTGTCAAAAATCCCAATGTTCACTCATTGCCCCCATAATTCCAGCTTGGCTTTGAATGCAGCCACTTTATCTGCCAACTTGAATGCAGTTGTCATTCTCCCCTGAAGTGACAGATTGAGTTCATTGAGCAGGTTGAAAATGTGACACAAGTAAGCAGGTTTTGCAACCCCTCCTGTGTCCCTCAAATGTGCAGCCAGTGGTGACTGTTTTTCTTAAAAAACATCTCTGGAGTAGCTCTCATAACTCAGAAACTCTGGCCAGTGATCCGCCTTTAGAAAGACATCTGTTTTCTGTGTGTAGGAGGAGACGTGTGTGCTCTGTGTCCATCTCCTCATGGAGCTGCATGAATAGTTGTGAGTTACAGGCCTGTACTTCAATGTGGTTGGTAATTTTAATCACATCTTCAAAACATTGTTAAGTTCAGGTGGCATTTTCCGGCATTAGCCAGCATTTCCCTATGGATGACACAGACAAAGCTTCGCTTGCTCGCCCGTCGCTCACCTCCTTCTGTGCAGCCTGGTTCCTAACAGGCCACAGTCCCACAATGGTCTGTGGTCTGGGGGTGGGGGTCCCCTGGTGTAACCCATCACCACTGCTGCACAGGAAGAAGAGTGGTACTATGGTAGGTCTGAGTCACAGAATTGGAAGGCTCGTCCTTACCACTGTGGATGTGGGGCTGCAGGTTATTTTAGGAGGCTGGTGTAAATAATGACTGACATTGAACTTCTCTATCTCTGAAAGTCTAAACTCATGGGTTCCCCTAGACAATGAAATGTCATAGATCTTTATCCACTACTTAACAACTATTGATTGCATGTCTTCTAAGTGCCAAAGTGTTGGGCTCTGAGGCTTTGATGTCAACCAAAATATAGTCCCAGCTCATTGATTTTGATAATCTAATGTTGCGAAAATACACGACATATTTCTCACCAAAACAAATGTGAAAACTGCAACTGGGACAAGAAAAGGAGTTATGAGGTGCTAAGGAACCCTGTATTGGGGATGTGGTGGAATAAATGACTTAGACAGAAACGTCAGGGAATGTTTTTCTGAGGAAGTGGCACAAAAGCTGAGACCCAAAGGACAAGCAGGTGTTGAATAGGCAAAAACAGAACATCAGCATGTTGTAGATAGAAGGAATGGCATGTGCAAAGGTCTGTGGCAGGAGGAGAAAAGACCCTTTGAGGAAGAGCCAATATGGCTGGCATGATGTAAGAGAGAGCATGGTGCGGGAAGAAGGTGGAAAGGTAAGTAACTAACAGGCTATGCTGGGCTGGAACATGGTGGCAGGAGGACTTGGTTTTAAAATAAGATGGTGTGTTTTGAAAAGATACATCTGGTTTCAGTATTGGAGAGGAATGAAGATGAATACAGATAAAATACTAGTAGTTTACTGTGTGGGCCAAGCAAGAGAAAAGTGATAATTTGAACTAGGGTGCTGCTATTAAAAATGGGGGGGGGGAATGAATTCCAGAGATATTTAAGAGGTTAAATAAACATGATTTGATAGGAAATAGTGTAAAGAAGGGAAGAGAGGGAAAGATATCAAGAACACCTTTCTAGCTTATACGTCTGGATGTATACAGTGCTATTCACAATGAAAGGGAACATTGCGTAATGGGGGTGGGAAAAGGAGACTATGGGCTTGGTTTTGTATGTGTTGAAAAGTAGGTAGTTGATATGTGGGTCTGGGCACAGAGAAAGATCTGAATTGGAGACACAACTTAATGAGTCAACTATATAAAAATTGTAGTTGAAATGATATGTGTGGATGAGATTGTTTGACTAAGAGACTAAGCCACATGAATAATAACTTTAAAGAGTGGTTAGAGTTTAATGAGTCTCCAAAGATGAGAGGAGTGGTCAAAGAGAAAGGAGATAAGTCAGGAGGCATGGCGCTACCAAAGCAAGAGAATAAACTTTCAATAGTTTAGTAAGGCGGTCAAAATTCTCAGAGTCAAGCAGGATGAGGGCTGAAAATGTCCACTGAATTTATTGACATGGAAGTACTGATGACTTCAGAAAAATGCATCTTAGTGGCATGACAGAGCTAGGAATAACAGAAAATAGTAAAAAAGTTTGTAAGTTTGAAGGGAATGGCAAAGTTCTGAACTTGTAATTTTAGAGAATTAAAGAGTGAGAGTTGGCTGGAGGAACATCGTAGGGCTGCTGGATAGCTTCGAGGGCTCATTTGAGATTTGAGTTTGTACATTTATAGTTAAAATCTGCCCTATTGTGAGACTTTGCACAACAGTTCTCAGCCGATAATTGGGTTCATCCAAGGTTGACATGCATTGAAAAGATAGAAGAACAAGAGAGTTTGATCTATTGAAAAGGGTGTTAAAATGATGTACCATAAAATCTAAGTTAGATAATAGAGGAAGAGAAGAACGAAAAGCTACTGGTTTGGAAAATTATATATTAGTGTAGGAGTACATGGGTCCAGATAAGATCAAAGAATCATTGAAGTGGAAGCAGTTGAACAAGCAACACAGAAGGAGAGGAGGCTGTAGGCAGAGGGTGGGATATTTCAATTAATGACTTTGGAGGTGGCACAGTGAAGTTGATCAGTTACTGGATCCAAGGGAGATGTGGCTGACAAGGGTGGAAGTCACTAAAGATAAAAGGCCCCAGGTTTGACTCCCTCAAATCTCTTTCATTTGCAATGGATAGAAAACCCAGATCAAACTTGAAAAGGGAATGCAGAAACTTCTGTTATTAAAAAGTAGAGGGGTAGTTTAGCTTCAGGCACAGCTCTTAGGATGTCGTCAGGATCTGGATTCTCTCCACCTATCAGCTCCGCTCTTCTCTCTATGGGCTCCCATCTCAAGTACGCTCCTCTGCAGTGGTAGCAAAACAGCTGCCAGCAACTCCAGGCTTTCATCACCACCAGTCCAAGGTGAGCAGACAAGAATGAGCCTAACAAAGCCTAAGTCCTGCCTCTCGTTCTGACTGGTCCAAATTTGGGTCACATTCCCATCTCTGAACCAATCACTGTGATCATAGGCATTCATTGCTGGGATTGGCCAGACCTGAGTCTCATATCCACTAAAGAAAAATGGGGTGCTGTTACCAGCAGAGTGCAAGTATGCTGGCCAGCAAAAACAACAGATGTTTTTCTTTTTCTACAGTGTCGAGCAGGTTGTTCATGAGGTTATTCAAGTTGGTAGCAGAGGTTGGGGTGGAGAGGAATCCCACAAAGCCAGTCTTTGATGCAAGAGGAGGCATGGCCGGGCGTCAGTGACTTCATGTGTGAAACAGAACTTGGAGTGTTAGCACGGTGCCTTCTGATAACTCTTCAGACTGGAAGATCTTTGAGAGAAAAGGAGTTTGTATCCCTGGTACCTACTAATGGGTCTGATACTCAAAATATTCCTGTAAATGGATAGATGGATGGATAAAAGGATAGTAGAGGATAAGTGATGGATGAATGAACAAAAGAACCACTGTATTTGAATATATAATAGGAATAGGCTCATAGTACTTGATGGAAAGTATTCAACAAACAACTGCTTTTTAAAAATGTACTTCTTCTGTTCAATTACATCAAAAATGGAGCATTGTGAAAACAGCATACACTCGGAAGTCACACAAACCTAGATCTTAATCTTGCTCTGTGTGAACCTTGTGCAAATTATTTAGTTACCTTAAATCTTAGTTTCCTCATCTCTAAAATGGGGCAATGTTAGGGTGCCACCTCAAGCGGGGAAGGCCAATGAAAAAATATCCCATGAGTATCCGTAAGTAACATTCATTATTTTGGTAAATTTATTATAAATAGGGCCTAGATCTTGGTCTGATAGAATTTTAAAAACTTAATTTCATCAGCACATGGAGAGGGAAACCATTTCCCAGACAGAAGCTCCCATTAACCAAACCAGACAGATAGATAAATTGGAATAGCCACTTATTAATTTACCATGAGAAATTATTTGAAGCATCCAAGTAACTATCATATTTTCTCCCTGTGTGCACCTATATTTGGGAAGTAAAATCATAACTAGAAGATTGTTGTGATCAGGCAAAGGGACGTGGGCCAGGCATTGGGACACCCTCAGAGGAAGTAGTCACAGACGAGGCTTGTCTCTGTCTCCTAGGATGAGTTTGTACATCTTTGCTGTGTTCTGGTGTATATTTATGCTTCAGGAGGCATCTTATTTTCCTTGCTTGCAAGGTCTTGGGGAGAGGCTTGCCCCAACCCCTAAAATACAATGTTAGCCATTAAAGCAACCCAACGCCTTCTTCCTTCTTCATCAGGGCAGCCTGCGCGTCAGCGGCGGGGGTCTCTCTGGCCTTCATGATCGGGGTCAGGTGGCTTACCTGCCAGGCCCACAGCCTGTGAAAGCCCCAGGCCATCTAAGCTTTCAGGAAATCCTTGTGCTCTTGTGGTCTTCTTTCCCCTGGGTCCTGGCGGTCTCTGCCCGCCCAGTCATGAATCTCAGGTGCTTCACATCCGCCAAAATGAAAACCACAAAATCCCAGTCTCACAAACCACTCATCAGCAGGCTCTTCTAAAGAACGGAGGAGGCAGGAAGAGGTCTCAGGAAGGATTCACAGACACGCACGGTCCTGCAAGCTGTTTAAAACCCGGATGAGACATTCCTCTTCTAAGGTCCCTCCGGCCACCCTGACACCAGGGGTTCCTGTCCTGACCCTTCCCACCAAGAGTCCTCCTTCCCACGTCTCTCTCCCTCCCTTCTCCCTGCTCTGCTCTCTCCCCCACCCCTCCCTCTCCAGCACCTCAGACAACTTCCTGTCTTTAACTCAGAAACAGAGGTGCCACCCGCTCTCTGTAGCCTCCTCTACAGCTGAAATCAGGCCAGGGGATTTCACCTTCTAAGTGGTCAAAGGTATTTTCCAAATATAGACTGTTCCTGTCTAAATTGAATTTTGGGGCCATACATTAGGAAAATAAAAATATTCCCTCCTTGATTGTAAAGTGCTGGGATGTACGTCAATAAACAAACTTCCATCCACTCCTCGTTTCTCTCTGTTTATGCAATACATTTTAATAAATAATAACTTCCAAATGACTAAGATGTTCCTGCTCCTCTCCACATTCCTGTGTGGCTTGAGAGGACACCCTCAAGTAAAATTTCTCATTGCTATAGGCTTTTATAGGCCGGTGCCAAATTCTGGCTCTCCAGCTTACTATCTATGCGATCTCGCGCAAATTACTTAACCTCGCTGGCCTCAGTTTCTGCGCCCATGAAATGAGAGGACAGACTAGCTTAAAGACGTCTTAGGAGGATTAAATTAATTTATTCCTGTAATGTGCTTAGTACATAGTAAAGACTCGGTACCTGTTAGCTGCTTCTTTTAAAATTCTCTTTAGTTTCTTTCTCCTCAAATATGTGACTTCATCAATGTAAAGGATGAGAGAGTTTAACTTTTGCACGTTAATGAATTAGCCAGCCTTGCCCTAGAGACTAAAACAGCAGGGTCAGTGTTCAACTTGGCTCACGGGCTATACCCTGCCAGTGTCCTAAGCCACACAGGATGGTCGGCCACTAACTCAGCTGGGGCCTGCATTCAGAGACGAAGGGTAATGGGGACATGATGAAAATACAGTCCAAACCAGAGTAGCCTAATCAGGGAGAACCACCAGCTGCCCTGGGTCCAGTGCACTTCTGGATCGAGGATTCAGTTCCCAAGCCCAGAGGGTCCCAGGGCTGGCTAGTATTATGATGACCGGCTCCTGCTAGACCTGTCCTTATGTCTCAAGTGAATCTCTAAGAGACCTCTCAAATTTCCCTGGTTTCACAAGGAGATGGGAACATCTGAGACGGATACCAGGGACCCTCGGATAAAGCCTGCCCTGGCGTGTCTGCAGCCCCACAAATAGCCAGACTCTTCGATTAAAGGGCCACAGAGGGCTCTCTGCTCTTCTCATGGCCACATCTGGTTGCTGAGTCCCACCTTCCCCATCCCCATGCCCAGAGCCTCAGCCCCTCCCAGGAACAGGCTGACTGGACGGTTTTGCTGCAGCCTCTGGTAAAACAGGGTCAGCGATGGAATAGGAGAGCCAGGCATGGGGTGGATGAAACCAGTTCCTCCCAAGGTGGGCCTAGGCGAGGCGGAGCAAGAGGGAAGGGAGGACGCTTTGAGGGGACTGCCAGGCCAGCTCCACGGGGCACATCTTGAAGCAGGGAACTAAGCGGGTCTTTCTCTTTGCAGAAGTCAGAATTGCGTGCGCCTGGACACAGGGGGCTGAGCAGGGGCAGGGAGGGGTAGAGAAGATTATAGCTCATCTAAAAACTGCCCAAAGGACACATTTCTACCGAAGATTGTTTAGAGTTTGGTCCCTACACCCAGAGCACGTTATCTCTTCGGCTTTATAAACTCTCCCTGCAGACTTGAGTTTCCCTTGTGTGACTTTGGGTCCCTGCCCATCCCTGCTGCCCTGGGCGAGTTGGGGGCCGAGGGACAGAAGCTGTGTACTTTGACTCTCCATCCCCGGGCACGACCGTTTTTGTCCCTGCACCGCCCATCACCCTGGTCTTCTTTGCAGAAGTGTGTACTTAAAGAAGGAAGCAAGGACGCCTGGGGTTTCTCAGCCCGCGCAACGACGAGCCCCGGGGAGAGATGCGCAGCGACCTGCGGGATGTCCGGGCGCGCCTGGCTGTGAGAATATCGACGCCTGGTCAGGCGGCCGCGCTCCCTGGAGCAGCGTGACGCGGCGGCCACGGGTGGGGACGCCGGGGGCCAAGCCTCCCTGGGCGCTCCCCTGCGCCCTGGGCGGCCGCCAGCCCCGCTCGCCCGGCCGGGGGAGGCGGAGGCGAGGGCGGAGCACGGCCTTTTTTGGCTCCGAGGAGTGGCCTCGGCCAAGAAGGTCACTTGGCTGCTGGGCTGGCAGCCGTCACACGAGCCCCGCGCCCGGCTCGGCTCTCCTGCGCTCCCCAGGACGCACGGCTCGCGCGCTGGGAGCAGCGGCCGGCTATCGAGCAAGCCCCTCCGTCCCGCATCAGAGAGACCACATGGGCCCCGAGGCCACCTGCAGCGGCCACCTGGCTCGCCTCCAGGTGAGGACCTGGGTTGAGCCCGTGGTGGCGTCCACTCAGGTGGCCAGCTCCCTCTACGATGCAGGGCTACTCCTCGTGCTGAAGGACTCCTTTGCGGCCACCTCCAACCACAGCGCCACCCCATCGCCCGGGGATGCTCAAGAGGACCAGCAGCAGAAGGCCATCTCCAATTTCTACATCATCTACAACCTCGTGATGGGCCTGACGCCCCTGCTGCCTGCCTTCGGGCTGGGCTGGCTCAGCGACCGCTACCACCGCAAGATCTCTCTCTGTGTGGCCCTGCTGGGCCTCCTGCTCTGCCGGCTGGGGCTGCTCTTCAAGGTGCTGTGGGACTGGCCCGTGGAGGTGCTGTACTGGGCCGTGGGGCTGAACGGGCTCTGCGGCGGCCACTCAGCATACTGGTCGGGGATTGTATCCCTGGGCTCGCTTGGCTCCTCCGTGGACCGCCGCTCAGTACGCCTCATCTTCATCGACCTGATCCTGGGCTTCGCGGGATTCACGGGGAGCATGGTCTCTGGGCATCTCTTCCGGCAGATGTTTGGGCAGCCCTCGAAGGGCCTGTTGCTGACGGCCTGCAGCGTGAGCTGTGCCTCTTTTGCCTTTTTCTACAGCCTCTTGGTTCTGAAAGTCCCCCAGTTGGAGGCCAAGCCCAGAAAAGCACTCTCTCCCGTGGATACGGTGTCCGGCACTGTGGGCACATATCGCACCCTGGACCCTGATGAGCCAGACAGGCAGAGTGTAGTGGGGCACCCTCTATCTCCTAGGAAAGCAACGCCCCAAAAATCCATTATTGCCCTGCTCTTTCTGGGCGCCATCCTCTATGACATCGCAGTGGTGGGCACAGTGGACGTGATGCCCCTTTTTGTGCTAAGGGCGCCTCTCAGTTGGGGCCAAGTAGAGGTGGGCTACAGTATGGCTGCAGGGTACATGATCTTCATCACCAGCTTCCTGGGTGTCTTGATCTTCTCCCGTTGCTTCCGGGACACCACCATGATCACGATCGGGATGATCTCCTTTGGATTGGGAGCTCTCTTGTTGACTTTTGTGAAAAACACGTACATGTTCTACATCGGTGAGTCTGACCTTCTTGGGGAGGCAGGACAGAGACGCTGCAGGCCCTCGGAGTCGTGGGGCAGACACCAGGACTGCTGTGTCCCAGCGCAGTGCCAGGGACTAGACCTGCTACCTAGGAGCTTCCAGGGAGACAGGATCATGCGCACTTGACTTGATCTGCATTGCGCTGTGCATTGTGCTAACTGTATTGCCCATTGAAATGTCACCAGAGTGGTGTCTGTAGCCCTCGGAGGTCATGGGGGGGAGGGTCAGTCCCAGGGTCAGAAGAAGAGGCTTTAGGATGGCCTTGGATGAAGGGGACCAGGTTGGGTTCTTCTCCCCAATGTAAAGGGGTAAAATAGTAAATAATTCAACTGATTAAAATCATTTCAGGCCAAGCAAGGGCTTTCTAAAAGTGGGTTTAAAGAACTCTCCATAAATGCTTTTTATAAGCAATGTCATAAATTCCCTCAAGGAAGCAGAATCAAGTTTCCATGTAAGGACTCAGTTCAGACAGCCACAGGAGAGAGCTTTAGACCAATGCTCCGGTGGGACTTTCTACAACAATCAAAATGATCTGTATCTGTTTTGTCCAGTAGAGTAGCCACAAGCCCCATGCGGCTACTGAGCACTTGAAATGTGGCTAGTGCGAATGAAGAACAGGACTTAAAATTTTATTTCATTTAATTAATTTAAATAGCCACACATGGCTAGTGGCTAACAGAAAGAACAACTTAAGACAGTTACCAGGGAGGGCATGCGTCTTGCAGAGCAAGCCACATAGCAGCTATGGGGAGAGGGAATTCTAAGCGAGGCTTTCGCTTTATTCTGCTTCACATCTTGGCCATGGTGGAGCTACAGTGAGGCGTGTTCCCGTGTGATTTCTTTCCAGCTCGAGCCGTCATGCTCTTCGCTCTCATCCCCATCACAACCATTCGATCAGCGATGTCCAAGCTCATAAAGGACTCCTCGTATGGTGAGTGAAATGCACCTCTCTGAGATCCTCTGCCAGGGCTGTTACGGAGCTGCTTGACTTGAGGCGCAGGGTTTGGATGTGCAGAGGCACACAGAGAAGAGTTCCAGAAGCAATCAGAAATACTCTAGGGACACACTGTTGTCCATCCAGGGCAGACGGAGTGACAGTGGGAGGGTGGGGCAGACTCAGGGAGTCAGTCGCTGAAAAGCCACAGTCAAAGGAAGACACTACCATCTACAGGCCACAGGTGGATCCGCTGGATGGAGGCAGGAGTCCTGGTGAAATGAGACCCCGAGGGAGTCCTGGGAAGGGGGCGGGGTCTCCTGAGAGCTCCCCAGAGGCTCAGCTAGCTGGGAACAGGCAGGGAGAGCAGCGTATCTTCTTGGTAACCTCTGTTCCTTCCACAGGTAAGGTATTTGTCATTCTGCAGCTGTCCCTGACTCTCACCTCGGTGGTGACATCCACAGTGTATAACGAGCTCTATCAGCTCACCATGGAAAAGTTTGTCGGCACCTGCTTTGCCCTCTCCTGCTTTCTCTCCTTCCTGGCCATCGTCCCGATTGGGTAAGAGAAGAGCAGCATCTGCTGTCTGGGCCAGGGCTCTGGGGCTTAGGTCACGGGCTGTTGGACCACCTCCAGCCCATTGTCATAAAGCATTGTTTACTTTCAGTGGGTTCTCAGTAGGTTCTCTCACAAAGAAAAAGTCCTGCTTTTCCCCCAAATTATTTGGGAGTTCCCCACAGTCATAAGTGATGAACAGACAGTCCCAACCCTCTGGCTCACTTCCTGGTGGTTTTGTCATACAATTTATTTATAGGAACCTCATATACTTCCTTATACTCTGAGGCTGGGTGTAGAAACCTCTGGAACCTCTCAGGCCTCTTTAGTGTAGCTCCTTTAGGAAGTGAGGAGACATCCCTCCTCACCTCTGAGTGCCCATTCTTCCCTGTGCCCTCTGAGGGCTTGGCACCTGGGTACTCAGTACCCCTGACATCTCACGGCCACTGGACTGTGTGAGGTCCCGTGAGACGGGCAATTCCCTTGGTGTCTTTTGGGGGCATTGTCTTATTTGTAAAACAAGAGCACTCGAGTCTGAGAGAGAACAGGCAGGAGAAAAGCTGAAAAGCAGCGGAGAGGCCTTCCGGGGCACGGCCAGAGCACCACCTAAGCCGTCGCCCAGCTGGGCTACAGGAAGGGGCCGGCCTTCGACCTGCCCCGAGCAGCGAAGGTGCGGTGCACGTCACCAGGGCAGGCCAGTCTGTGATTTTAAACCTTCTAGCAGTCACGTTTTAAAATGATAGAAGTAACAGGTGAAGTTACCTTTAATAACGTATTTGATTTAACCCACTATAGCCAAACTATCATTTTCACATGTAATCAATTTACAAAATCAATGAGGTCTCCTTTCTTTTTTCTTTTACTGAGTCTTTGAAATCTAGTACGGATTTTATGCTGATGGCATGTCCCAGTTTGGACTAGTCACATTTCCATTGTTTGGTAGCCAGTGTGACTAGTGGCTACATATTATGCAGCACGGCTTGGACCGTTCAGGCCCTTTCCTCCTCCTCCTAAAGTAAAGTTCTCAGGCTTGTATCAGTCCCACCAGAGGGGAAAGAAATGCAGTAAATACACCCACAATCAGGCGCCAGGGATTTGATGTAGAGTTGCATTTTAAAGGGACCTGCCTAGGAGCACACGCGAACTGTACGCATCAGGGAGGGTGGCATTGTGGGCAGCGGAGTAGAAAGCAGCTAAAGGCAGGCGGGAGAAGTAGGAAGCGGGTGATGGTAAGGCCCTTCTTGGAATTCTCACATCACATTGCAATACACGTCCCTGCCTGCACAGAAAGTTGGGCCTTCTGGGACAGGAGCTATCCATCATTAAGGCTTTTTATTAACTTTTTTTTTTTTTGAATTCTCACCCAAAGACATTCTCACTGATTTCAGAGAGAGGGGAAGGGAGGGAGAAAGAGAGAAGGAGAAATGCCGATGTGAGAGGGAAACATCAATTAGGTAGCCTCCTATATGCCCCCTGACTAGGGCCCAAACCCGCAACCTAGGTGTGTGCCCTGACTGGGAATCAAGCCCACAACCTTTTGGTTTATGGGATGAAGCTTTAACAACAGAGCCACACCAGCCAAGATGAGGCTTTTTACTTTATTTCATAGTTAAGAATAATAAGATATGAAGATCAAACCGCTGAGAAAATCTGTGCACGCAGCAGGCACTGGCGCCCTGTTGGCCCGGTTCTCACTTGCTCGCCTTCAGGCCTGAGCCAGACCTGTCCTCCAACTGCCCAGCCCTTAGCTCTTTCCAGGTGCCCCTCTTCATGGGAGCCTTGGCTGAACGGTTCAGGCTTAGCCGGGCCAAGCGTGCAGTGCGAACTTCTCAGGAGCCCCAGCTCTTTGTCCAAGTCAGTGATGAATTGGTCGCTGTGCCACTTGGCAGTTATCTAGTCCTATTTGATTGGCAGTTGGTTGAAATATTTCTTTTAACCTAAACAAATAAATAAAAACCATGAAACAACAAAAGAAAACAAGTCTGACTAGTCAGTGGGTGTCATAGCTCATGATAGGAAGAGTCCAACGAAAACAGTAAGAAAACACAATAATGGGTTCCTTTCTGGTTTCGTTGCTTCATGTGTGTGCTCAGTCAGATGCTTTGCCTTCGCTAAGAGACTTTTAGGGCCCGTGAAGCAGGTGTGTTGCCCTTGACATCTCACCCCAATGCACTCGTAACATGCACTTGGACACAGTCATACATTCTGTGCACGGAATCTTGGTTAGGCCTCGCGTGGTCTTTACAATCTTGTATCACAGGAGCAGGGACAGAGTCTTGAATCAATCAAGTACGTGGCTGAGTGCGTATGTGAAGGGGGTGCTTCCGGCGCTGCTAATTGTTTCCCTCCTTTGTAGACATTTAGCAGTAGAGGGAGCCCTGTGTGAGCAAAGCCTCCTTGGCTCGCCGTACAGTGGAATCGCCTTGAGAAATATGAAAATTACTCATGTCTGGGTCCCACCCCCAGATAGTCTGACTCAGCTGATCCGGGGTGCAGCCTGGGCACAGGAACTTTTGAAAGCTCTCTGGGTTATTCAAATGTGCAAGCAAGATTGAGGACTTCTGGTATAAAGGGAGTATTTTCATTATCTTTCCCTTCCCCAAAGGGAAAAATGCTTACAGCAGGAAGTGGCCAAGGCTGTACCATTAATCATTAAGTGAGATCAACAGGCAAGACCAGTAGAACTCTAACAACAGAAGGAAAGCTACATTCCAAGGACGTAAGAACCCGGGGAGGCACATCAGAGCAGGGAGCAGAGGAGCCCGCGGAGGGCAGAGGGTTTGGGAGGAGAGGTCCCGGGCTGCAGCTGCCAACAGCCTATTTGCAAGAGGGGACTCTGGCCCTGGCTGTTCCTGGTACCAAGGTGAACCAATTTCATGTTACCTGCCCTCTGCTGCCTGCTCTTCTTTATATGCAATAGGGAGGTTCTGAGGAAGTAAATGTCTGACCCTGCCCACCTGCAGCCCACTCCCCACCCAACACGTGTGCTAGGCAACTGCCTCATGCTTGATGGAGAAAATAGAAGCCAGCAGAGGAGAATGGCCCTGTCTTCCCCAAAGGAAATCTACAGGCCTGTGTCCATTGGCACCCATCCCATTCTTCTCCTCCCTGCCCTTTTTTTATGACAATAATTGCAAACACTTAAGTATCCTTAATATGTGACAGACACAGCTTTAAACATTTGATATATTTGAATTAATTTAGTTTTCCCAAACACTCCTCTTATGTAATTACTATTATTATCCCCATTTTGAAATGAGGAAACAGAATCTAGCATGTGTGTCCAAACTTTTGGCATCTCTGGGCCACCCTGGAAGAAGAGTTGTCTTGGGCCACACATTAAATACACTGTGACACATGATCACAAAAAAAAATCTCATGGTGTTTTAAGTAAATTTACAATTTTGTGTTGGGCCACATTCAGAGCCACCCTGAGCTGCATGCGGCATGTGGGCCACAGGCTGGACACCCTTGATTCTAAAGTACTATGTAACTTGCCAAAGGTTACGTAGCTGGTAAGTGCAGAGACAGGATTTGAACCCAGGCAGTCTCCTTTATCCAGTAAGTGACACTGCTTCTTAGAAAAGTCACCAAGTGCCCTGGCTGGTGTGGCTCCATGGACTGAGCATTGGCCTGCAGACTGAAAGGTCACCAGTTCAATTCCCAGTCAGGGCATATGCCTGGGTTGCAGGCCAGGTCTCCTGTTGGGGTGCATCTCTTGCACATCGATGTTTCTCCTCCTTTCTCCTTCCTTTCCCCTCTCTCTAAAAATAAACAAATTTTAAAAAAGAAAAAGAAAAGTCTCCAGGTGTCTGGGTGCCACCTCTCCCACCTCTTCAGAGAGCTCAGTGCACTGGTGAGCTGCTCTCTCTCTCTCCTGAATTCTTCCCACTGGGACTGATGCATGATCCAGCACCCTCCCTCCTGTCTCCTCCTCTCTATAGCCTAGTTCCCCCAAGGCCGGTCTGCACTAGCTGTCTCATGTCCTCTCCTCCCACTTACTTTGTACCCCTCTACAGACTGATGTCCCCAGCTCAACTCCCCGGAGCTGCTCTCAGATAAGACTTCTTCAAAGCTGAATCCAGCGGGCTCTCTGCACTCCTTACCGCACATGATTTCTCAGTGGCTTCCAACACTGTTGATCCCTCTTTCTTTGGATGGCACTTGTCACTGTCACTTGCCTTTCTCAACACTTCTGTCCTCGTTGTTCTCCAACCTCTATGATCACTTCTCCACAAAACTCCAAATGGAAGAATTCTTTGGGGTCTGCTCTGGGTTGTCCTCTCACTTTATAGTCTCTAAGTCAGGGGTCCCTAACATCTGGGCTATGGACTAGTACCAGTTCGGGCCTGTTAGGAACTGGGCCACACAGCAGGAGGTGGGCTTGAATGTAATGTGCTTGAATCATCCCGAAACCATCCCGGCCTCCCCATCTGTGGAGAAACTGTCTTCCACGAAATTGGTCCCTGGTGCCAAAAAGGTTGGGAACCTCTTCCACTGCCGAGTCACCTAAAGTACTCTCAAACTTCACATTATCATTTAAATTTCCAAAATTCGGTTTGACACTCTCCCAAGTCTGTTCTCTCTCCAGTCTTTCCTGTCTCATTAAATGGCACCACCGCTCAGAGTCACCAGCGCCCTCCCCCTCCTTCCTCCCCTCCCAGTCCATCAGACCCCATTGAGTCTACCTCCAAAATAGGCCTCAAATTCATCCTTTTCGTTCTATCTTTTTGCTGCCCCCCCAGCCCACAGCACTCGGAAGGCCAAATTAGCCCGAGTCATTCTCCCCACACGCACCCACCGCCGTCCGCCAGGGGGCCAGGGCGATTTCCCAGAAGGGTGAGTGGGATCACGTCATCTCTTGCTCAAGACACTGCGCTTGGCTTTCAGTGCTCTTAGGGTAAAACCCAAACATTACGCCATGGGCCGCAGGGTCTTGCAGCATCTGGCCTGGCCAACCTCTCTGGCCTCCCATTCCTCCCATTCACCACCCTCCCACCTCAACGCTGCAGCCCCAGCCACCTCCCCTCCTGCTGGGCTCCCTTTCCCACGTACGTACCAACCAGCTGTGGTCTGAAGCACCATCTCCTCGGGGATTTGAGAAAATCCCCTTCTCGATCTGACATAGAGCCTTCTATTTTCTCCTCCCCAAGCTTCCTGTCCTTTTTCTTCAAGCATGACCGTTGACGAATTTTTAGTGATTATCTGTTTCATGCGCTTGCCCACAGACCGCAGGCTTTCTGTAGGGACCAGGGCTGGCCCACCATGTATCCTCTGTGTCCAGCAGCGAGCCTGGCATAAAAGAAGTACTCAGGTACCTTTGTGTGATGACTGATCTGTCAAAGGGTGCGCCACCTACTACCAGCACCGCTGACCATCACGCCCCAGTGCGGCCTGCTGGCTGGCCTTGAAGTGGGGGGCCGGCCCTCGCCTTGTGGCTGTGCCGCTGGGGTTCACACCGTCAGGGCCGCAGCCCGGAGCCCACGTGGCCCTGGGCCGGCCGCCTCCGCATCTCGGCTCTCCCCCTGCCAGTTTTATAATACGACAAGTTTTAAGTACAGTGAGCGTCCCTCCCTGTGGAGCCCTGGGGCTCATGGAAGGTGGGGAATCACAGTGACTGGAAGTTTCCACAAAGCTGTCCTTCACAGGTTTGGATTTAAGCTCATGGCCCATCCAGCAGCTCCCAGCGTGCTGTGTCATTCAGGGAGAACTTAGAACCTGAGGTACCTAGAGCTCAAACAGACGAGAAAACCAAGGACCCCCGAGTCACACAGATCCAAGATGTCCACTTAGAGCTACACATTCCCACACATTCATTTATCTACAAATATTTGAAATTGTTGTAATGATTATGGAACAGGTAAAAGGACTATAGGAAGGCAGACAATGAAGCAGCTAATTCTACCTGGGATTAGTGACCTACTTGGGATCTTGAGATACAAGTGGGAGTTTATCCTCGGGCAGAAGGGAGAGGGAGAGAGATTCCAGAAAAATGAAGACGCAAAGTTGCAGATGTTACGTGACCGGCACGAGCCTGGAATGAAAGATGTCCCCTTGGGCCATCTCTCTCCACTTGGCCCGGCATTCCGACGCTACAATGGATAGGGTCACTCAGTCTATCGGTGATAAAGAGGCAGCTAGAGCCCTCCCCACCAACGGTGTGGAGGAAAAAGCACAGCTCCCCCGCAATCCAGCTGTTCTCTTGTAATTTTCTCTTGTCAATTCTTCCAGCATCGTGGCCTGCAAACAAGCCTCATGGGCGAAACATGCAGACGTCACAGAGAAATGAAGGTGCCGACCTGAAGGAGCTGAAAACACCAGCAATGGCCAAACCCCTCTGAAGAGGAAGGAACCAGGGACTGGTGACCAAAGCAACCTACTGCTGAGAAACCCAAGTCCCAGCCAGAGCCAGTCTCCAGGCGACCTGCTCTGGCTCAGGGGCCCCTGGTGGGTGGGAAAAGCACTTTCCTGGTGATGGAAGAACTTTCTCAGCTTTCCAATGCCCCTGATAGGCAGGGGTTAGGTTCTGCGGGCAGTACCGTGTGAACCTTCACAGTTATATGTAAGCTGCACGCACAGCCATACCACACGCTCCAAGGAGCTTCAGACAGCAGCCTTTTTTTTCTTCCAGAAATTGTCTTCCTGGCTCCAGGGTACGGCTAACTAGTCACCTACCTGGGTGTGGTGCTAGGAGTCCCGTGTGAAAACTCAAACCAAGGCACGCGTTTCCAACAGCCAGAGGGGCACGTGGAAAGAATCTCTCATAAGAACTGCCGACAGTGAACATCAGTCAATATTTTTGAAATTAAAAGAAAACTTTGGATAGAAGTTAGCTCTCTTCCTGAGGGCTTGTTAGCTGTGAACACTCGGGAGAGATTCGGAGCTCAGGCTCTCGGCTTGGGGGTAGTTTTGCTGTCATTGTCACTGTTTTTTTTTTGAGAAGAAAATATCAAGACTTTTTATTTAATGGAATATTAAATTGAATACTTTCAGTCAACAATATCTCGCAAAGTGAGTAGTATGAAGGGAGAGGGGAGAGGAAATACATAAAGAGCTGTTTTATTCTGAGGTAATTTTATTGCCTGTTTTACTTACATATATAAAAGCATACTCACCTCCTTGTAAATTCAACATTCATAGTGTGTGTGTGACTCATTCTTTCCCAGATGGCATGCCCTCTGTAGCTACAGACATGGCTTTCTTAAATCTCAGAGCATTGGGGCTCAGAGGCTTTGGTACCTCTGATTCCTTGCAGGGAAGGAACTACCCTTCTTGGCACATCTACTAAGGTCCCGGCACCATGCTAGGTGCTGAGATAGAGCAAGAACATGACCGCTGTTGCCTTCACAGTGTGTTGTCTAGTGGGGGGGAGCAAACAGAAGAGCGGGCAATGAAGTATCCTATAATCAGTGCCAACGGGAGGGAGCATAATAGTCCAGATGTAGGATTCTCAGAAGTGGCATAGGATAAGATTGGAAGGATAAGGAATTACAAAGGCCAGAAGCTGGGAGACATTCCAGGTAGATGGGAGAACATTCTGGAAGGCCAGGAGGTGAAAATGTCACAAGATAAAGAAATACAATGTGAATGGAGCAAAGAGGGAGGGAAGGAGAGGTAACAAAGAGGATGCAATCGAGAGATGATGCTGGAGTGGTGAAGAGGAACAACATAAAATCTAGCCTTTAATAAAGGTTTCTCCCTAGAGGAATGGGGCTAGCTGTTGGAAGGTTTTAAGCGGGAACACAGAATGCTTACCTTTGTATCTTAGAAAGTGCACTCTGGCAGCACCGAGGAGGAACTGGAGGAGGAAGGAGTGAGCAAGAGTTGCAGGAGGGAGACAAGCAGAGAGACTGCTTTGTAGGCCAGGCGGAGGGTGATGGGGCCCGGCCTTGGGTAGCAGGCTACAAGGATGGAGGACAGTAGGCAGACTTGAAGGGATACTTGGAGGCTAGAGTCCAACAGGAGGAGGTGGTGAGTGGGCTGCAGAAGGTGAGGTTGAGGGAGACAAGAATGACAGAAGATAGAGCCCCCCACTAAAACAAGCCACATAAACCCAGAAGGATGGGGAAGATGAGTTCAAGGCCATGCTCCCATTTAAACTCTCACCAATATGCTCATTCCCTGCCTCCCACCCAACCCCTGAAAACTTCCCCAACCCGAATGAATGAATCGCTGGCTGCTTCATTCCTGCTCCTAAAAAGCTTCCTCTGAACATCTAAAAAATTTCTCTTAGTTGCCCACATTGACTCTGCCATTCACTGTGGGTTTTAACCCGACTTGGGCTCCCCAAGCCCCAGCAGTGGCTCCTGTTCAACCCCACCTGTCAGCAAGGCAGCAGCTTCAAACCTTTTCTCCTCTCCCCAGGCCACCGTTTCCTCTCACAGATGTTCTCACCCAGGGCCTCGCAAAGCGCGGGCCCTGGGCCAGCAGCAGCAGCAATCCCTGGGAACCTGTTGGAAATGCAGATTCCTGGGCCCTCAGGAACCCTGCTCTGTGGGTGGGACCCAACAACGGGTGTTTTCATAGGCCCTCACGCTTCAGAACCACTGTTCTACTCTGTGGTCTGGACTTTTTCTCCTTAAAATCTGTCCCCGAGTCCCCCTCCTCCTCTCCCTGCATCCTGAATTCTTAAGGCCCCAAGAGCATGTCCTTGGTTGTATTCCCCAGTGACCAGGTTTACTCCTGTGGCTTCCAGAACTCCCTTCCCAGCAATTGGGTCAACACCCCCACCTTGACCTCTTCAAGTAGAAACCCAACCCAAGGTCTCCCCGGGGCCCCTCCTCTAAATTCACTCCATCTCTTCTGTTTCCCCGCCCACCCCCACCCCGAGGGATTTCCTAGTTCTCCCAGGCTGGAGGTCTCCGAGTCCTCTCTCCTTCCCTTCCCCACAGAAATCTCTTAAATCCAGCTGCCTTCCTATCACTTCATGAATCCTCCAGCATACAACCTCCATCCCCTTCTTAAAAGAAACCAGTTAAAAAAGGTATCCCCTGCTTCCTCATTTGCAATGATAAAGCAGCCAGGAAGCATTGTTATGAGAAGATCCTTAATATTGAAGTTGGCCGCATTTAAACAAGAGGAGCCTTCCCATAAGGGCTTGTCACATAATGGGTGTCCAGCAGACACGTCACGGCTTTGGAGAACTTCTGGCTGGTCCAGTCCGCGACCGTTCAGGGAGGGCAGGTCTCCATTCAAAAATCACAACACTGAAGTTCGGAAACGTGTGACTTGCCTAATGCCACGTAGTTAAGTGGAAAAGCTGAAATTTGATCCTAAATCTTCCTCTTGTCCCACCTTGCTGCTTCATCTTGCAGGGCTGCCTTACATTAACGGTGTCTTCCATCTTACATTAATGATGTCTACTCCCAGGAAGCCAAGTTGAACACCAGTTTAAGTTCCTTTCCGGTCCATTGTCCTCAGTAGGTAAATTTAACCAAGCATTCCGATCCCTAATATGCAACACACTGTGACACTCTCAAGAACCATAGACATTTCTTCTTTCCTTGCAGATTTTTAAGTTACATCTAAGCAGTCAAACGAAATCCTTCATGGAATTTCCTTAGCTGGCTGCCAGCCTACCTGCCAATCAAGGTTTCCTTTATGGCTACCAACCCCTGGTAGTTTCTTCACCGCATCCCAAACTGGTGCCAGCTTTTAGGAGATGGTAAATAGAGAATAAGTCTATAAAAAAGTGAAGAAGAATAAAAATTATTCAATTTTATGTTGTTTCTGTTGCTCTGTATATCCCGATTCTTGCAGGCAAACTTAAGGGAAGAAAAAAAAGAAAGACCCATGCATGTTTTTGCTCTTATAAAGGGGTACAAATGAGAACATGACTCAAAGTAAAGAAAGCATCTTTTATAGGTTTATTGGTCCATTACTTTAAGTTAACTGAGGTAAAGAAAACTTGGAAATTTACACGCTAACAGTTTATCAAGCAATACAAATTTTTATTTACCTCAAAATGTAATACTAATCCCATAGTAAACAATGGACAGAATTTTTAATACACAGATACATGAAAAAAAAAGTGGACAAAAACTTCGTGCCAGCATCAAAAATGCAACAAAAGCTCTTTTTTTTTTTTTTTTTCTTTTCACAATCTCTGGGTTCCATAACAAGGAAAAAACCGTGACATTCTTTTTAAAATTTGGTAGCTTCATGAAACAAAGGCTTTGATCTGTAAATAAATCACTTTCTCATCTACACACCTTCTTGAACACATTTGTGTTTTTTCACAGCCTTTGATTTGGCTTAATGGCAGCATGGAGAGAACACATTTATACAAAGGACTTTATCAATAACCTCAGGAGGGTTTTTTCTCTTACAATTTTTAATGTAAAGAATGGTTTCTAAACATAAGAAATACAGTCCATAATTTGGATATGACCTAAGCAAAAGACTTTTTTAAAAAAATCTTTTCAACAGTTAAAATACTAGTTAGAAAGTCTGCTGGCAGTTTATTTCACGGGAATATATCGGGCATCCACCGCTTCTCGATGCACTGCCATCTCACAGACTTCGGCGAGCAGGCACGCGGGAAGTACAACGGACAGCGCATCTGCTGGGCGGTCCCCAAACCTCAAAGGTGTCCAGGGGGACAGAGCTGTCACTCAATGAGGGCCCGGTGGACATGGGCATCATTTCAACATCCTGAACATTCTTGTCTGCAACCTGCTTTCCTCGCTCCATTTCCACACCGCGGTCAAAGCAACCCCCTTTCTTCTTTCCAGCACGGGGCTGGGGGGCGGGGACTGAGTCTGTGAACCAGCCCATCAAACAGGGGTGTCGACAGGTGTTGCCTGCCCTCACCTGGCCCACGGGGAGCCGGAACCCCCCCGGGGGCGGCGGGGGAGGGGGAGAGGGTAGCGCGCGCAGCACTCATTTACTGGTTTTTGTAGAAAAGTTCTGTTAAAATGGACTAAATTATGTGAGTCAACACAATACGTTTTATGTTTTTGGCATTTCAACCTGTGGAGAGTTTCTCTCTGAAACATGCCCCACAGTATCTCTGAAAAAGCTGTTCTGCGGAATCAGGGTAAACCTTTAATGTTGTCAGAATCTATAGAGTTCTCTGTGTCTATGTGATTTGTCAGTGCTGATACTAGATATTCTCTACAATCAGAAGTGTGCCAAAAGGCAGTAAATTAATCTCTCACACTTTAAAACAAAAAAGGGGTTTGTGGTCCCTGTGTTCCCTGACTTTATCAGAAACATCATTTGGCAATAGCACTGCTTAGCTTTCTCCTCCCAAAAGGCAGCCCTGACTAGGAACCTCATTTTCTTGTTTCTTTAAGGGGATGGAGGACTGGCCATGTTAGACCTCTAGTACTTAAGCTGAACAACTGATTACATTTCTAAAAACTCTTTTTATTCAGCATCTAAAAAACACTAGTTGAAGAATAAGGCATTTTAACAGGCGTTCACAATTTCTCAAAAAGTAGAGTTAAACTTTTAAGTTTGCGGTATTTTTAAAAGTCTGAATTTGTTGATTTTGAAGTGCTAAGTACACGTAATAGTTATGTATGGGACAAATAATATTACTGGTTTATTGAGGTTATTTTTCCAAAGTACTTATTTACAGGCTGTCTAGAGTAGTAAGAACTACCTGGATAACCTATTTTTGCGCCACATAGAAGGGGTTAGACAGCCATACCCAGAAAGCATTTCAGACACATATGATTAAGAAAGAACAGTCAAACCCCTGTATCAAAGTGCCTGCTCACCTTTTCTAATGCAGTCAGCTCTGTGCGTGCTCTGGTCTGGGCAACTATGGGGAGACCAGACTTCCTTAAAACAAAAATCTCCCCCGCTATGGGGTAGGCTGATCAAAAATTGGGTTTCTAGATTATTCACTGAATTTAAAAAATCACAGGGAGGAGGACAACTCCAACACACCCAGCTCCACGTGTCTGGCCCATGGGATGACATTTTCCTCAAACTTCCTAATAAACGCCACCTGCCATCCAAACAGAGAAAATGAAAGGAGAGGGCAAGTCCCACCTAGTGCTATCCTGAGGACTTGTGAAAATAAGAGGCAAACTCCATTCCCAACATCATTTTGTAAACGGGAATGACGAAAGCAGTGTTCCCCCAGCCTTCGAATCCAGTCCCCTGGTTTCCACAGGCCTTTAAAGCAGCTGGCTAGGAAGGCAAGGGCCCGCGTGGCGAGCCCCCTGCCCTGGCCACAGGCGGCCCAGTTTCTGAGCAGAAGCACCTCCTGGGGCAGCCGGAGGAGAGCCGGGCTCTGACCCATCCCAAGACCCAAACAGAGGAGGCCAACACAGACCTAGCAGGTTGCTCTGGGCCTCGCCGTCCCTCCCCTGGCACCAGTCAGGACAGAGTGTAGACAATGGCTATGCTGCAATCCAATGAACGGTGTCAAAACAGAGCCGGTGCCTGTGATATCAATACTAACAACGGCAGGGCCAAGGCACACAAATTCTGGGCATTGCTTGCACTGACACCATCCTGAGAGAAACCGCACTTGCAGACTGCCACGGGCCGTCACGCCCCGCCCCCCAAGGCGGAACTTCCTGTTGTGCCATCACAGAAAAGAGACAGCCTCCCAAGAAAGAGTAGTGTGCACTTAGTTTTCTCACGTGGACGGCAACTGAGAAAACACATTCAGTTCAACAACACGGAGGACACAATCCGGGTGTAGCTAAAATTTGGCAGGAAGACAAACTTACGTTACATTCACCATGATCCCCAGCATGGTGCTGGGCTTTGCTATTTCAGCTAAACAAAGGTGTCTGGTGAATTCAAGGAGAAGCGCCGTGAAATACGAGCCAACCACCTCCAGAATCACACTTATCTGAGCTCATCAGGAGTCATTACTGTCTTATTAAACGAGAAATCCCGACCCCAGATCTGTCTGTGCAGGACGTTCCTCCTCCATGAGGGGCAGTGGGTCCTTGCAGAGGAGCCTAGAATCTTCTTGCTGACCCCACTACATGGTAAAAAAGAGCAGGGTCCATGTCTGTTACCAGTCACAACTGCCGTCCTCAACAGAGCAGATCATTAGCTCGCTAAAATCTGCTCAGTTTCTAGGACTTCTCTCTTCTGCCTTAGCCTGGATTTTGAACCTGGGCAATTGTAACCTTTCACTCCTGAAGGCCAGGGACAGAGGACAGGGAGGCCTTTCCATTGCCCTGCCCGGTCAACCTGAGCCTTGTCTGTCTGCCTGAGGTAAGGTGTGTCTGCAACCAAAAATCTCCTGGAAAACAAATACAAGACAGGAGTCAGTGATCTCAGCACCACGGCTTTGTGGAGCCAAGAAGGATGGGGTGACGAAGCCTCTACGAGGCAGTCTTTGGCACAGAAGTCTCTGGGTTCCACATTGTCACAGGGAATCAATCACCTTTGTGCTGATCAACATGAAGAGGCAAGTGCTTGGGGCTTCTGACCCTCAGGGGCCCACGGGAGCCATGGGAAGGGCTGGAGGGCCTCCTTCACTGCCTACTGACCCTTTCCTTTGGTCCAACCTCCTTCCCTCATCGGATGCCGTGGCCTAGGCCATTTCTCCATGGAAGTCTGTAATGCACACTGGTTTTCCGAGTCCTGTTACCAACGGCATGCTGGAGGGCAATTTGTCTTGTTCCCGCTCTCTCAGATGTCTTAAAGAAAGCAACACGGGGACCAGAGAAAGACAAAATCCCAAGACGCCCAAATCCCTTCAGAGCTAGTCTTCTGCCTCCAATAATGTGTGGAGATGACTGCAGACCCTGCTCCCGTCCCCAAATGTCCCAGCGATGAACTCGATATCTTTGGGAAGGGTTGCCTTCTTTGTCAACTAACCCTGACACAGGAATGTCCCTGGGCTTTGGCAACTAGCAGCAGAGTGTACTCTTCTTGTAACTCCTGCTATAGTTCTAAGTATTCATTACACTGGGCGACAGTTTTAAAGCACATATTCCATAAGGCAAGTCTTCACATGTTCCCAAAGATGAGTGTTTGCTGCTGGGTCAGTCTAGTGTCTCCTATCAAATATCAATAGAGGGCCATCCACCCACCCCGATTCTACAAGCATGTGGTCAGGCTGCACCCGGGCCTTCCTACCCACACCAACGTGATGGTTTAGAGGTAGAATGAAACACTGAATCACCCCTCGGGGAAGATGGACTATTCTCATGTGTCTACTTCAGTGAATCATTTCTAATCGTACCAAACTGAGAATTCACATCAAAGGGTTTTAGAATGGCACAAATGGGGTCTAACAGCGCAGTCAAGTACCTATTGATATAAAAATTACAACCGAAACTGTGACTTTTTCAGATACAAGGAAGCAGAACCAAACTGTCCTGTGCTGTCCGACTGCTGCCCCGACAGCATCTGAGGGAGCTGAGGGTCAGCATCGTGGCCGTGGCTGACACAAGGTCAACTCCGCTGCTGTAAGTGGAGCCAAGTGACCTCAATGTGCCGCACACCGGCCGGTGTTGGCAGGTCAGCCTCCATGTGCAGCAGTGTCTCAGCACAGCTGTTGCACTGGAAAAAAATACTATCACTTCTTTGAGATTTATAATGTGATAGGGATGAGCCACAGATGAAAGAACACAAACGTGACATGTCCAGCTTCGTTTCAGGAGAAGAAGAAAAAAAAAAGAGTTCTTTTCTTTGTCTGCCTGTGTTTATGTTGATTTGAAAAGTCAACCTGGTAATAGTGTGAAATAAAGACTTGAGCTGCAGTCCGCGGTCCCCGGGCTCTTGGCGACACACTGACTTCAGCTTAACTAGGAGGAAGGGTTCGCTGTTGCCCATGTCACCAAGGAGGCCCGGCCATCCTTCCTGATCAGGAAGTAGTGTGGGTTAAAGCACTTCATGTGGGACAGTCACACTGAGTTTACAAAATCTCGGCTGTGTCGTAACCAGATACCAGCTTCTCACCACAAGGTTGCCCAAACACTCAGTGGACATAATAGGAAACATTAAACTAGGAATTTTTGGTGAGGTAAAGGCCATTGCGCAGAGCAGGAGTGGGCAGGGGGCCTGGCATCTGCCTGGGGATCTCAACGGCTGGGGAGCTACCCTGGCTTCAGGACAATGGCTACTCCCTGACAGGCCTGCTCTCTAGGCTGATGACAAGCGAAAGAAAAACATGGAAGAACGTCACAGAGAAAAACGCACCTTTTTTCATTTTACACAAAAACAGTTTCCAAACTACCGCATTCTAGCGTCAGAGCGGAGTGTGCGGAGTGCTGTCCCCGCAGCTTCCCAAGGCCGCGTGAGGAGCAGGACACTGGCCTGCTCGCTCCAGCACGGATGCACTTAGACACCGATTTCAACGGCCTCATATGAACCAGAAGCCATAAAACAGGTGTCACTCATCACAAGCAGGCAGCAGGCCGCAGGCACGGTCACCGGCCGCTGTGCACGAAGGGCCTTCCGTGGAGGGGCCAGTGCCTCCTGCCGGGCCAGGACATGTCATTGCCTCCAGAGGTCCATCCCAAGCTGCCGTGTATCCATGGAAAGCAAGAGCGGCCTTCTGTTCATGCCTTCCTCATGCCCCTGAAAAGCAGGAAGCCATAATGAGATGTCAGAATGTCGGCTGCGGGCATCTCGTCCCTCACGTCCAAATCTTCGTCGCATTCTGTGTCATGGGTTCCTTCACAGCACGGAGGTACGCGGCTTCGGCTGAGACGATCATAGCCCTCCGGACTCCGCCAGGGAATAAATACCAGTTGAAAACAACTGTCAGACAAAGGCAGGTGGGGGTGGGAAAGAAATACACGAGGAGAGATGTTTCTGTGGTTGTTTTCTCAGTGCTGCCTCGCTGGCACCGCAGGGACATTCCGGGACGGGGCGCCATGCCCTGTGTGGGTAGAAGAGCCTCTGTCCCGAGAAGGAGCTCACTTGGCCTCCTGCTTCTCCTGCAGCAGTGGAATGATCGACTCCCACGCCATGAGGCACTGAAACAACAACACGGGCACAGAGTATCAGCAGCGAGTTTCAGCTTTCGGGGTCAGCTTCTTAGTTCTGCTCTCATCCTGCCACTCCTGCTGGGTCACCTTTGTCTGACGACACCTACAGGCACCATCCATAACTACTAGAAACAGGGGAGGTAGCAGGTGTTGGTTTTGAACACATCACCCCCTTTCAGTGAAAGATCACAGCCTCTGTTCAAGGTCTGAGCGCACTGTCCATACTAAATGCTCATATCCAGTGAGCGAAAATGGAGTTACTGAAAGAAAGTCTTTCCCTTCAAAAAGCAGAGAGGAGGCCAGGCTGCAAACCCTTGATGAGGCCCTAGGTTCTCAGCCAGGATGGAGACACGGCTCCAGGTATCGGTGGCGCTTGCATAAGGCTGTAAATCACATTGGAATGAGTCAGCCACCTGACTCCAAGGGCTGGAAACCTGCTCTTCCTCACCAACCTCACCTGTGCTTGTGTGGGCGACTCCTGGATCTCCCACAAGGGAAAATGGCGGGAGGGAACTCTCTCTATTTATTGCTTCATTGCTCCAAATGCTGTTATGTACAGGGTCCGGCAGAAGTAACGCCTACTTGACTGTGGCTGATAGGGTAATTATATGGGTGTAATAATTTATGGTTTTAATTCGAATGTTTCACCTAAAACCTCATACGGTATGCTTGAGTGTGTTGTTATTATTATGTTACAGAATTGCATGCTTATGCTATTGTAACAAAAGATTTTGTAACTTAAACACGGGGCGTTATTTGTGCCGGACCCTGTCTTTTATGTTCACTACAGGTAGTCCTCCCAACAACTCTATGAAGTAGAATTATAATTTATTACAAACACACACACATACACATTTTATAGATGGAGAAAATGAGACCCAGAGGGGTTCGATAACTTGCCCAAGACACACAGCTAGTAAGCTGGCAGAGCCACGATTCCAAAACAAGTGTTCTTTCCACTCTACTGATCCCCTCTCATCCCTGATCCCTGTGAAGGGCCAAGAACTTAGAGGACCCTGGCACTCTCCTCTTAGAGCATCCTGCTGAGCAGAAATGAGTCTCCCTTTGAGAAGTCTTTTGCAAAGAGGGAAGAACAGGGGAAATCACACAGGCCTTTCTTAGGAGCAGCTGCAGGGGTGAAGCAGGACTTTGCACTGAGTCACTGGGAGCAAATTCTGAGGAGGTGGGAAGAGAGAGGCATCCATAGGTCGAGCCAGGGAAAGGAATGGTAAAATCGTTCCCTGCTTCTCTTTCCTGATGACTCTGAGGTTGAAGAAGCCAAACTCCGGCCCTGCCCTGCATAAGGGAGGCTGGGGGATTCAAAGAGCTGGCTTTCGGCCAGAGACCCCGGGCGGGGGCCGGGGCATTCTGGGTCCTGCTCTCTCCCTAGGCCATCATCTCGGACCTGGAAGGGTCTTTCTGTGTCAGTGATGGGGAACCAGGGCCGCACCAGCTTTCCCTTTGATCCTCAAATGCTCAAGCTTTTTCCTACCTCCGACCCTGGCATATGTTGCTCCCTTTGCCTGCAATACTTAGCCCCCAAGTCTTCGTTTCAGAGAATCAGATTAAACGTAGTTTCCTCACTTTGGCCTTTCCTGCGCACTCCACTCGCCCCCTCCCACCTCTAATCTGGACTGCGCCCCCTAGTACTTCCTCCCGCAGCTTCCTGTTCTTCACCTCGCTCTGGAGAGGTGGGATTACTGGATCAGGGGCCATCTCCACCAGACTGTCGGCCCCTTGATGGTAGGAGTCCTGCTGTTGTGTTTATTAATGTGGACCCATCCCTTGCACACAGAAAGCTTAGTTAAGTGTACAAAGGAGCCAAGACGAGGTTCCAAGACAGTGAAACTGTGTGTGGTATATGGGAATTCATGAAAAAAAGCTGTTTTAATAGTTTTCCTTTATAGTCCTACACATCTTTATTTTAGATATTGAAGAGCAGTGTTTTAAAGTCTATTTTTAAAAAAACAAACAAACAGTATTTTGATAAGGGATCTATAGTCTCTACCCGATGACCAAAGGGACCCATAGGAAAATGGGAGTGAAGAGCGCCAGTGCACAGGGCCACAACGGGAGGGTACTTTAAGTTCTAAGCCCAAAGCCGCCATTAAAGTGACCCCCAGCCTCCATTAACTGGGGGCGTCCCTGCGGTGAAGGCCTGATTGGTTCCGGGAAGCAGCTGGTCACCAGCACCAAAGGGCACAGAAGGGAAAACTTCTGCTTCCATCAGCAGAGATGGACACCCAGGGGGCACCCGGGCGGGGGTGCTGCTCCCCAAATCAGCACCGCATCGAGCCTAGCTGGGCAAAGACATGCAGGGGTTGCTAAGAATAAACATACAATGAAGGAAGGAGCTGGGACCGAGGACGCCTGCTCCTGGATCTCTGCCAGGCCCTTCCGAAAGGCTCTGGCCGGTGGAAATACCCCCTCAGCCAGGGGCTGCGGCCCGGTCGGCGAGCTCATTACCTTCTCATAATACTGGATGTTCTTGTCAGCCATGCCCATGAGCAGCTGCCGGAAGTCCTGCCTCTTGTTGTTCTGCCACCTCTCCATGTCGGCTTTCAGGTCAGCATTGAAACACTCCATCCGATCCTGACATTTCTCAACCTCCGCGGGCACCTGGAAGGGGGACGCAGAAGTGGGTGCTTTGTACGTGTGACTGGCTTCTCACGCCTGGAACTATTCTGCTCACACACTCGCGAAGAGCTGGATTACCACATTAAAGTGCCACATACGCACTCTCTGGAGGCATTACTTTGAAGGTAAGGCCCATTGTTTTCAGGCCTAAGAAGGAATTCTGAAAAAGACCATCCTGACCCAAATCTTCAAACCCATCCAAGCACAACAGAGACTCATGGGGGAAACACCCCCCTCCCCATTTACAAGCAGGAAGAAGAAACATTGCATTCAGAGTCATATATCTTTGGTTCCTTTTTTTTTTTTTTAAACATAGCAATGTATGTAGAGTTTGCATTTATTTAGCAGAATTTGACATTACCCTGCTGGTCTCCTGTGCCAAACAACTAAACTAGAAAAGGTTTTCCCATTATTATGTGAACGATTCCATTACTTCTGATGTCTGGCAATGTCTATCTTCACTAATCAGAGAATTAATTGCAATAATAAGACTATGGGCTGGCTCCCTCCTCTGAACCGCACATTACAGATAATCTGGAGGCTTGTCCACGCTCCCTGAGATAGTAGATTGTCAAGAAGGAAAAGGAAAAGAGAAAGGCAATTCTGGGGAAATAAAAGAAAAAATATTTATGTTCGCTAAAAAGAAAAAGAGAAAAATGTAGCAGGCTATTCCAAGGTTTTCTTAAAGGAAACTTTCTCAAAATGGCACAACGTCACCTGAATGTCACAACTTTCATTTTGCTTTGGTGGATTTCATCCATCCCACACATCTGGACAGAGAACATCCAATGTTATGAAAAGGTAACAGGAAATGATTATCCTGCTTGCCAAAGCACAAAGCTAGCTTCTGTCCTCAGTCAAGAGCTCCGCTGGGCCCTGATGGTCATCAGGGGGTCAACATGCCCAAAGCTGGGTCAACGCCCTCCCGCCAAATGCTTCCCAACAGCAAATGAGGCCTTGTACCGTTTGCGTGCTGGGTCCTGTGAACCTCAAAGTCTCCAAACTGTGGGTACCTTATGGGCCAGTCTCTGCCAACCAGGGAAGTTTTATACCCAGGCCTTATGGGCAAGGAGCCTACCTACCCAGGAATGCCAATAATGGGGAGGTCAAGCTTGAGGGAGCTGGACACCTTCAGGGCTTCTAAAGCCAAGGGCGTTGGCCTCGTGCCACCCAGCCCGTTCGGAGGTGGCTGCGGTACACAGGACAGAGGACAAGGAAGCAGCCTAGGCAAGGGGATCCAAATGTGCCTGGCATGGGAGCTCGACTTGGGTGAGACAAGGATGAGCTGGAGAGAAAGAGACGACAAGGCATCCTGGCCACTTGAAAGGAAAGAACTTTTCTTTTAATGGGGACGAAAGGAGCCTCCTTCAAAGCACTTAAGCTTCTGGAATTAAAACAAACAAACAAAAAATACTTGAGTCCTAACTGGTGTAGCTCAGTGAGTTACGCATCCTCCCGCAAACCAACAGGTTGCAAGTTCGATTCCCGGTCAGGGCACATGCCTGGGCTGTGGGCCAGGTCCCCTGTTGGGGGCATGCGAGAGGTGACTAATTGATGTTTCTCTCCCTCTCTTTCTCCTTCCCTTCCTCTCTCTCTACAAACAAATAAATAAAACCTTTAAAAAAAATACTTGACTTCATGACTGAGGTCACTCTGGCCTTTCCCTGCTGACTCACCCATTGCTGCTGGCCACCTGGCGAGGAGTGAAAGAAAACAAGAGTGCCCTGGCTTGGCTGCACCAGACGCCCCCCTAAAAAACACCAGAGAGCCGGCCTGGAGGGACACCCAGTGCGCCAGGGTCTCTGGCCAGGCCCCATCTCCCTGCAGGCACAGTCTAGTTCCCTTATTCCTCTCCTGGGCACCGCTCACTTTAACCTCTGGGTGAATGAGGGCCTGGGAGCAACTTCCTGTTTGCTTAGCAAAACTGCTTCAAAAAGCAAAGCTCTGAAAAGAGAACCTCATGGCGGGCAGGGCCCAGGGAGAAGGGGGAGGCTAGGCTCTCTGATTCAGGGGAGTTCTTGTGGGGGAGGGTAGCGGGGCGTGGGAGGGAGCTTTCTTATCGGGATGGGCGCTCTGGCTGACCCACAAAAATGAAGAGTCAGAACTACAGCTCTGGATTTTACGATTGCCTGGGCCTGGCGGTGGGAAATATTTGTAGCTCATCATTTTCACAGCACACTCCACACTTGGCCCTGAGGGATACGAGAGTGCTTTAGGTCTCTGTAGGCAAACTTATCTCAAGTCACCTACAGTCTCTTTGGGGAGAAAATGAACCTGCCTGGATGGTTACTGGTGAGACGCTTTCCCTTCACTCCAAGCCCGTGGTGAGCACAGCATGAGGCGGAACTGGAGGGCGAGTCCAACTGGGATAAGGGATCAGGCCTCCTGGGAGAAATACCACTGAGGAGACTCTTCAGAGATGACAGAAGCGGCACGTGTGACGATGGGGGAGAGGGCACTCTAGTGGGACGGTACATGCAAGTGACAGAAGTGACAGAGCACCTAGACGCACCTCGGGAATAGCTCACCGGCCACAGCGCTCACAAAGGCATAGAGAGAAGACTCTAGCTGGCGAGACTTGGGAGGGGAGGGATGCACAGGCCTGGGATCCTTCCAGCTTTTCTGAGGTCCCTTTACCTCACACCCCTTTCTGGAAAACAGAAATGCCTTGTGCTTCCTCTAGCTACACAGACCAGTGATTTTTCAACCTTTTTCATCTCATGGTACACGTAAACTAATTGCTATAATTCGGCAGCGCACCAAAAAATGTGTTTTGTTTTGTTTTTGCTGATTGGACAAAAAAATAGGTATAATTTCGATTCATTCACTCTGGGCAGCTCCTGTTGTATTGGCTGTTGTTGTCTGACAATCTAAGGGAAAAGAGGTCAGTGTTCTTGGCTGAATAGCCGGGTACTGCATGTTTTAAAGTTTTTCGCGGCGCACTGCTAGAGCGTCGCAGATATAGACAGTCACGGAGCCAGAGTTCCCGAGTTCGAATACCGCATCTCCCACTTGCTGGACGGGCGGCATTGGGCCTCTCAGTGCCTCAGCTTCTTTTTCTGGATAACACCACCCACAGCACAAGGCTGTTATGAGGTTGAATGAGATAGAATGCATAACACACTTGGTGCCTGGCGTACTTTAAACACTCTATAAATATCAATTAGTTCTGGTCAGTTTCAATATTATACATAAATTGAGGTTCATAAAAGATAATCTACCATTTGCAAGTGTTCCTCAGGTCAGAGTATCTTATTGAGCTTTATTCCCCATCTTATAAAAAGAGATTACTTTTTTTGTTTTCCAAATATAAACTATTGTAACATAATCAAAACATATTCTTTCAAACGGCGTATTACTCCTCACCCTTGCGGCCGCACCCAAGATTTCACCAGAGATCAGACATGAGTCAACACCAAAGTACACTGTCATGCGATGATCCTGAACGCCCGGGAAGCAGGGCAGCGGCCGTAACGCCAGAAGGGAGAGGACAGATTAGACCAAGCTGGTGGATACAGAACGGACAGATCTGACCACAGCTGCACGTGAGAGAGAAGATACAGAAAGTCAGAGAAGAGCCTGCAGCTTCTCGCCTGGGTGACGAGTGTAGCGATAGGATAAAAGACAGATGCACAGACCAAATACGGGACTACAGGAGCTGCAGCCACAGGGAAGGGCGAGAGCTTCCCCCCGCCAAAGCGGCCTGAAACAACTCCACGGCAATCAAGCAACCCGACTTTAAAATGAGCAAAGGCCGTGAATAGACATTTCTTCAAAGGAGACATACAAATGGCTCACAAGCACATGATGTAGGCTCCACAGCACTAATCACTATGGAAATGCAAGTCAAACCACAATGATATAACCACCTCATGCCCATTAGGATTATTAAAACACACACACACACACACACACACACACACACCACAACAACAGAAAATAAGAAGTATTGGTGAGGATGTAGAGAAAGTGAAACCCTTGTGCACTTTTAGTGGGAAAGTAAAACGGTACAACCATTGCGGAAATCAGTATGACAGTTCCTCAAAAATTAAAAAATGTAATTGCAATGTGATCCAACAACTCCTCTTATGGGTACATATGCAATAGAATTGAAAGCAGGGTCTCAAGGATCTATTTGTACACCCATGTTCATTGCAGCATTATTCACAATAGCCAAAAGGTGGAAGCAACGCAAGCGTCCATCCACAGATGAATGGGTAAACAAAAAGTGGTGTTCACATACAACGGAATGTTACTCAGCCTTAAGAAGGAAGGAAACTTTGACACTTGCCTCAGCATGGATGCACCTTCAGGACATTGTGCTCAATGAAATAAAGTCACAAAAAGATACCTACTGTATAATTTCACTTATATGAAGTACCTACCTAGAGTAGTCAAATTCATAGAGACAGAAAGTAGAAGGGTGGTTGCCGGGGGCCAGAGGGAGGGGGAAATGCAGAGTTACTGTTTAATGGGTACAGAGTTTTGGTTCTGCAAGATAAAGAGTTCTAGAGATTGGCTGCACAGCCCTGTGAATTTACTAAACCCTACTGAACTGTATGTACACTAAAAACAGTTAAGATGATGTCATAATGTGTGTGTATTTTGCCATGATTAAAATTTGCTTAATGTATGGGGGACTAAAAGAGGGGGCTGAGGAAGGGAGGGGTCCCTGGGTAGAACTCATGGAGACGCCTACATGCGTATGGTAATAAAGGAGCCCGCAAAGGCCACTAAGAAAGAGGGGCCCAGACGCGGGAGTGAGTCAGTCAGGGACGGCAGAGGCATAGAAACATGGGGATGGCAGGAGTTAAGAAAGGGGCAGCGGGTTTAAAAAGGACAGAATAAGAGGAATTGGGGTGAGCTGCCTGAAATGACCAGCTTCTGAAGTTGCCCAACTTTATGAGGAGGAGGACCCCTGGCATCAGATGCTCAGAATCACATTCTTTCTGCATTTGTTTCTTTTTGGATGGTGTTTCTGTGACTATAGGTTCACTGAGCAGAAAACTCCAGCATTGAGCTATTGTTAGAGTTGCGCTACTTTGTATCTGAAGGGAGCTGAGATGGCAACATCCAATGCCAATGGCTGGGTGCTGCTTATCACTAGCCCCCAAGAAGAAAAAAGTATCACCAGCTTAGACATCAAAAGGCAGCAACTCCAAAACAGAACAAAAGCCTGCATTTTTCTCATCAACTCTCCTTCTCGCTGGTGAGAATGTCCACTCCAGAATGTGGGTTGTTGAAGGGATGGGAGAGGGGTCATGTGGGATAAACCAAGCACTGTTGTGTGTTGGGAAACAGGGTGTTAACATAAATTCTCTCAACACTCGTTTAAAAATGTGTTAGTGAGCTCTTTCCGTGTGCCAGGCATTTCTAGGCCCTGCAAAACCCCCACTCAAGTTTCCTTCTCGGAGCTACGCTGGAGATGTCACATCATCTGCTCCCACGATGACAGCAGGTTTAAAAAGCCCCCAGAGATTATATAAGGCAGATGGGATCCCCAAACCCGTGGGAGAGGGAGTTCGCAGCTACTGTGGGACAGGTGCCAGGACCAACGCGACAGAAGCATTTCAAGATGGGAGTCTTCTGGGCCACCGGCCCCAGGGTGCAAGGCGGGGCAGACCTTCCTACGCCCCACGGTGAGAATGTTCTGACCTCTGTGGGAAGCCGCAGTCCCCAGCTGCTCCCCTCCAGCTTCTTTCTTTGGGTTACGGAGAAGTGGTCAGATTTTGCTGTTTCTCTGTTGTTTCACAAGTACCAACTTTCCCAGATTCCGCCTCAAAACAAGGGAAACCCCAGCCCCTCTCTGGATCTTCTGTTAACGCCCCCAGACCTGGACCATGCCCAGCCCTGGACCACCCCTGTGGAAACTGCTGTTCTCTGCCTCCTTCCCTCCTCCTGGTGGTGCCCTGGAAACAATGTTGCTCCCACTGTAAGTTACCAAGAGCAGAGCTCATCAGTCCCTGGGGTAAAATCAACCTTGCCTTTCCTCTCACCAACAGCAGCTCTGGAAAGCAGAGCTCAAAACTACATAAAAGAAAGCGCAGCAAAAGCTTACGCTACGGTCGGTCAGGGCGCAGAGGCAGTTGGGAGGCATGGGAAAGCAGGAGAAGCTATAGGACACAAAGAAATGATGCCTAAAATGATATGCTTGGACAGAAAATTTTTTTTTTAAATCCTAAGTGTCAACCAACTCAGAAAACACATTCGGCATTCCTCCTGGTGACAACTAGAACTCGAATGGGAAGCAGAGGCTCCAGCAATGGGCGCCTGTGACTGCAGCCAATGCTGTGCCCATCTTTACATCCTCACGACAATCCACGTATGAACCCCACGAAGGCTGATGAGCAAACCGGTCCAGGCCCGGGGGCGGGCGGCAGCGGAGAGCTGGGGTTCGAAGCCTGGGCTGCCTGATTCTAAATCCTGTGCTCTTTCTACCAAACCACGGTGGACTTGGGCAGGTTGCCAATGGAGCTCTCCTCTGCCCACCAAAGGGGCTGCTGCCCCAGATCCCAAACTGGGGGTACGGTCTCCGTTGCCCCCACTGGTACAGCTTCCATCACGACAGCCCGGGCTTTGTTGTTAAATATCGCGATCGTTACGTAGATAGCAAAACTAACTTTGGCAAGGCTCAGAATCCCCCAGAAGCAGGGGAGGCTCAGACTGCTGGCCCGCGCAGGCTAAGGGGATGCGGCCATGTCTGGAACCTGCTGGCTCATCTCAGGGCCTGGAAAGAAACCTGCTTTTCTTGTCAGAATCCTTGTGGCCAAGAGAATGAGTGAAGCTCCAGGGGCATGAGGACAGCAGCAGCAAGAGGGTGCGAACACCCACTGGGAGGAGAGGAGGAGTCACCCAGGCCGGCAAGGAGCTGAGGCTGGAGGCAGGCGCCCTCCGCGGCAGGGAGCCGGCACTAGCCGCTCCGCTGCTCCGTCTGCCCCAAGGCGGGTATGAGCTGCAGGCAGCTGGCGAGCCAGGGCAGAATCAAGATTTAATTCGGCGTATTATTCATACCCTTCAGCTCCTCTCTTTGTAAAGCAACTGTCCCAGATAGGGCTGAGCATATATTAAATGACGACACCGGCCTCTGAGAAAGCTGGTATTCGGAGCTGAGCAGGTGTGAACACTGACAGAACCATTTAAGTGACATCTTTTAAATACAGGATCCACAGCTTCCACACTCGGCCAGTGGCCGGGCTTGCCATCTCTCTTTCCCTCCCTGGCCAGGAAAAGTGACATCTATGTTTATACTTGGGAGCTAAATTGAGAGGATGGTAATTTGAAATATAGACAGACAGTATTCCACGCCACTCCTTTCAATGAGACTGAGGCCTGGGCTCAGCACTACGTCCCACAACACCACAGGGACGCCCGGCCCGGTCAACGGGGCAGGCGGCAGGGAGCCAGAGGGCGGCCGTGCACACAGCTGCACCACTCTCATCTCCTCCCTCCGGGCACGCAGGATGGAAGAGGGGGCCAAGTTCCAGCTGCAAACACTGGGCCAACGACAGGAGTCCCTGCCTTTATCGTCGGGGAGATGTATGCAGCCTTCACTCTCTTGTGTAGACACTATGGGTGTCATACGACAAGCTGTGACAAGTGTACTGTCTGCCTGCTGGAGCAAGCAGACTGGATAAAGACCTTTGGCATCAACAAAACCAGGCAACTTATTGAGCTGCTGTGGCTGTGTGCCCTGTCTCCTCACCCATGGCACAGGGAGAGAACAGCGCCTTCCTTCTGGGCCTCGGGTGACCGCTGTGGCGATCGGGTGAAGCAATGAATACATAAAGTCCTGTACAGAGTCCAGGCGTGCCGTTTCCGTGGTTCGGGTTTCAAATTCCCAAAGCTACTTCCTTTCCAGGTACATCTCAGCTCAGCAGCAGCCATGAGAAGCAAGACAGAGGAGAAAAACCAAACACGCAAGTTCCGACGTCGACCTATTTCCCTGAGATGGGGGCCCTTGCTCTTAATCTTCCTAATAACATTCCCCACCCCACCCCCTTTCCGAGAACAAATACACCTTCCAATTACAAACAAAAAGGGGCAGAGGAACAGCATGAGGGCTGGCAGGGTTCGGAAGCCAGGCTGCAGGCTGCGGCCTGGCCCGAGCACCCGCCAGCTGCGGGACCTCGGGCCTCGGTGCGCGCGTCACCCAATGGGAATAAGGACGGTGGCTGAACCACATGGCCCTTGTATGGAATAAATGAGATAATACAAGGGTAACGCGCTGAGCGCATTGTTATCACGTACACGTTGGCTGCTGTTACTCTCGTTTTTAATCCTGGCCGGCTGGGGAAAGAGAGGCAACACACGGGAGTGACCGATGCAACAGATGAGTTTTTACAGCTGTGACCCTCCACCTAGACCCAGGGCCCTGGAGCTGGAGGGCGTCATGAGCTAGGTCAGTGCCTCTCAAACTGGGCGGTGAAGGGCTCCTTCTTGTTGGCTTTTTCCCCCAGTCCAACCAAGCGGTAGTCCTACTGTGCATAACCAGTACGCAGCTTGCTCCACATGCAACTCTACGCTAGTTTGACACACTCGTCCTGGGTGTTGAACACATGACAAACTGCCTCCTCTCAGCTTCTATACGCCTCCCGTCATGGACCAGTCCACACACCACACTTCTGAGAACCCTGAGCTACACTGTTCTTCCTCTTTCTCAGTCTCATGCCACAGAGAGAGGGGGACTGCTCATGAATAGCAGAGCTGGAAGTCTTAAAAAAAAAATTAATCCCAGGAAACAGCAGGAAACTCAACCCCAAGTGCACATTAGGAACTCCCAGAAATAAGACGTAAAGGGAACAAAAGGAGGAAATAGCATCAACACAGCCGGCTGGCACTGAGCACCTCCGTCGCCTGTAGCGAGCGATAAGATTCGCTCAGCTCCGGCGCGGTGTGGACAGCGCGCCGCCCAGAGTGCCCGCCCTCCCCAGGGGCCTTCCCTGACCTTGGGGCGGTCTTCCTTTCTCAGAGCCACGGCTTCCAGTTTGGCCTCGTACTCTGCTTGCACTTGGTCCCTCTTCTTCAACACGTTCTGTGGGAAGCAGAAAGGGAAGCATGTAACAGAGTTCACAACGGGGCCCCCAAGCACCAGGCTCCTGTTTCTGTACCCCATTCGTCCCCAGATCGCGGCCCCCAGGCCCAGCCATGCGCTCCGGGGACCGTCTGGTTTGGTGTGACACGTGACATGGACTCAGGAGGAGACAGAGATTTTGTTGTGGTGGTCAAGAGTAAACTTGTTTATTAATTCATGCAAACATTTTCCAACTTGGGGAGAAAGGGAGCAAAGCCAGTACAAAAGGCCTTCTAAGATGTGGGCGCGGGAGAGAGAGATGGTTGAGCTTTACCCCCAAACCAATTCCAGGAGGAAACAATAACAATTTATAGGAATATTTTCACCACATTTGAGCAAAATACAGTTTTTATCCACATTTTCAAACTGATTTCCCACATTAGGGAGACAAGGAGAACCATTCTCAGAGACAGCTTCCTGGTGGGGTGACTCAGCCCGAATCTGAAAGTGAAGGAATTCCGGGGGCCGGAAGTGGGCTGAAAGCTGCCCACCCATCGCCATGGTGAGGTGATGAGCGGTCTCTTGGCTTCCCCTGTCCCCCACACAGAGAACTCTGCTGTGCAGAAATGTGGACCTTGCCAGGTGACAATTCAAGACATTCCCTGAACTGTTAATGCCGAAGTCTACGTTAAGAGAGTTGACCCCTGACAGACTGGTTTCCTCATTGGTCCATTAGGTACTAATCTGTCCTCCACTCTAGGCCAGGTTTACCAAGAGCGGAGATACAGTCCCCACCTGAGCGGCCCTGGCGAGGGGAGAGGTGCGGATGCAGCACGAGTCTGCAGGTGCTCCAGGAGCTGCGCACAGGTCCACAATCCCTGCACCCATGCGGCGAGCCTGCCTGAGTGCGCCGGAAGTGGGCCCCCAGAGAGCCGGCCCCGAGCTACAGTGACGAGCCGGGGCCTGGGGTGCAGAACTTAAGGAGACACCCATGGGCCTGCTCAAGTACCAGGTCGGCACCTGAGCTGGAGCGTCTTCCTCAACCTCCCAGTCCTGGCTCGGCTGCGAAGACGCCACCAGGTAGAACGGAAAAGCATGTGGTTGAAGAGCAAGGGTTTATAAAAAAAAGCATCTGTTTCACCCGCGGGTTTCTTTTTTCTTCTTTTCTTGAATTACAAATGGCAAACCAACAGTGGTAAGAATTCTCTTTCCCACGAACTCCGAAGTCACACGTTGCTATAAAAGGTTCTAATCTTGCACTTTTCCCACAGGGGCTGTCCAGCAGAGGGCGAAGTCGGGTGGGAAGGAGCCATTTCCTGGCTAAGCACCGGGCCTCTTGTGTCCCTGACAACATGCTGAGCGCTGACGAGGGACTGAATAGTTGACAGTGCTCTGGGGACAACCTCCTCCTGGAACGTGCTGACCCGGGGAACCCAACGTCCTCCCGAGGAGAATTTACTCCCGGAAGTGTTCTGCCATGGGAAGAACACGAGGTAAAACCTGTAATAGCTTATTTTTCATTGTTTGCCACTCACCTTTCTCTACATGCTCAAAAGTTCTCTCCCCACAGCCAACAACTTCTGAACAGCAAGGTTTCCAGTTCAATAGACTTTTCTGCTGGATGAAAGGTTCTACCATCTAATACAGCAGCCAGGAGGCCCACAGGCTGACCGAGCTCTTGACGTACGGCTCATGTGATGGAGGAATTGGGTTTAAATTTTTACTTAATTTTATCTAATTTGAATTTAAACTTCCACGGTCACCTATGGCTAGTGGCTGCCATATTGGACAGCACAAATCTAGAGAGGAAAGCAAACCAATAAAAAAAATCAGGGGTCCTTTCTAAACTTCACAGAGCCCAGAAAATATTCTGTCAGGGATGCCCAACCTTTTGGCATCCCTGGGCCACCCTGGAAGGAGAGTAGTCTTGGGCCACACATTGAATACACTGCGACACGTAATCACACAAAAAAATCTCATGATGTTTTGAGTAAATTTACGATTTTGTGTCGGGCCACATTCCCAGCCATCCTGGGCCGCGTGCGGCCCGCGGGCCACAGGTTGGACAGCCCCGTGGCTGGTCTGGTGCCAGCAGGGGTAAAACTCATAATCTCCAACCCAGAGACATGACCACGCGGCGCTCTCCTTGGAGATGCGAATGTGGTGCCTGAGGGGCAACGAGACAGCAGGGAGGGGGCCGCTGGCATGCTTATCACTGCCACGGAGGGCCTGCATAGATGCCCCGCGTCTCACGGGAAAAGCGCACACACCCAGACGAGGGACGGCAACGGGCATGAGTCGTCCCAGTAACACGTTCTCTGTCAGCGTGGCAGGAACAGGCAGGGATGGCGAGAGGTGTGTCAGCTCCGCTCCGCTGCAACACCCCCGTGCACCTCCTCTCCCTACGCCCCCGGCGGGCGAGGGGCCCGAGGTTCAGCCATCCTCCCGCCCCCAGCCAGCTGGGGCCTTCCCCGCCCTCTGTCTCCTCAGTTGCTGTTATTCTCGCCTCTTTCGGTGTGGCCGGAACACTGCCTTCTCGCGCAGGCTGACTGGAGGGTTTGTGCTAACACCCTCGCATCACCAACAGCAGGAAAATCTCTCAACGAGAGTGAAAACTTGCAACGCCCCTGCGCAAGTGAAAGGGTATCGTCTCCATTTTAGATACGGGAACACTAAGGAGGCACCTGGCTGAGGTCACGCCGCTGGTTAACGCTTGGCCGCTGGATGATACCACAGTGGTGACTCACGCGGGCACAGCCAGGAACTCGTTCTGCCTTCAGTTGCAGTCTCCTCTCTTGAATGACTTCTTTGATACCCTCCAATTATCTGCTTTCTCTTCCTGGCACTTGTTATTCAGACGTTGAATATTATGGTCTAGTCCTCTCATTGTCATTATTTTTTCTCTAACCTCTTTTTGTTTCACTGTATATGTGATTTCCTTAATTTTTTCTTCTAACTCTTCTATTTTTTTTTTTAAATTTCTATCATGGTCTTTATTTCCATGAGCTCTTTGTTCTTTGGATTTAAAAAAAAAAAATCTTGTTTTATGGGTATCTCTTTTCTTTTTGAGATACTGATCAATTTTTTCCTGGAAATTTCCTTCTCTCTCAATAATGTTTCACTCAATATGCTTTCTCTTCTTTGTTTTTATTTGACATTCACGTTAGAATCTTCTCTCAAATATTTGGTGACTTTTGTCTGTTTACTAATCCTAGAGGGAAACACTAAAAACCTGATTAAAAGCTCTCTGCACGCCAAGGGCTTGTTGACGGCTCTCTATAGAGGCTCTGCTGGGGTATTTTGTTAGGGATTTACCCCTCCCCTCCAATATCAGTATCTCCTCATCTCTTCCTCAGGCCCCTTCCAATTTTCTAGAAAAGGCTCTTCTGATCTTGCAGGGAGGACATAAGGCAAAGAGAGAAAGATGGTGGAGTCTCAACACTCAGAACCTTTTACTTCACATCCTGATTTCAGGATTTTTGCCCCCACCCTCAAGGTGCCTGGCATCCAGAGACCCTCTATTTTTACCCTCTCGGGAGAATATACCTCCAGTTTCACCAGTTGTGGGGAAGGGACGGCAGCTTCTCTGGGAGGAGGGAGAGAAGAATCCGAAGCTCTATCTGCTTCTTGGGCTCCTAACTAATTTTCCTCTTCAGCTCCTTCCCTCCCTTAGTCCCAGTGGTACTCGGTGCTCCCAGTTCTTGACTTTTCTGAAAAGCTCCACGGTGTGAACAGATGGCTTCTTAATTTGACCCCACAATGAGCTCCTAAGGCAGCTTTTTGGGGTCACTTAGTCCCCTATTACCTCTAAATTTTCTCTCTAGTTCCCAATTGTATTGCTATTGTTTCCCCTGATACCACTCTTTGTTTCTGCAGGATTATGTCTTTAAAAAAAATCATTCTGGTGTCATTTTGGTGCAATTTCACGAAGCACAGAACGTTTAAAAAGTATTCAGCCTGCCAGCACTGGGCATCTCAGAGTTTTAATTATTACACTTTCTGATTTAAAAAAACATTGAAGATCATGTACATTTCTACATCCCACTTCTTCATATTCTCAAGAAATTAGGGCCTCAATCTATAATCACTTTTAAGAAGAATGCAATCTTCTAGGAAACATTTTTAATTTTTGAAAGGTACCAGAATTAGTCAGCCTAAAGTAGCAATTTTCAACCTTTTTCATCTCATGGCACACATAAACTAATTACTAAAATTCTGTGATCTGACCAAAAAAAAAAGATATAATGTTGATTCATTCACATTGGACAGCCACTGTTATGTTGGTTGTTTTAATTTTTTGTATCTGACAATCTAAGGGAAAAAAGAGGTCAGTGCATTGCATGTTTTAAAAATTCTTCTGGCACACTGGGTGAAAATCGCTGACCTAGAGCATTAACTAGTTCCCTTGACTCGTTAGCGCCCCCTTGTGGCTCCTGGGGAGAAACGTGGGCAGGCTGAAAAAACCCCATCACAATTAAATAATTGGCATCTGAGTATCTGTAATGCAAAGACAAATTCTGTCTTTAAACTCAAATTTATGCATCTACATGAGACCTCTAGTCACAATTACCAAATGGCTTCCATATTATTAAATCCAATGGTCGCTGATTATCACGTTCCTTCTCCTAAAATCATTTCTCTTGGCTTGCCCGAGGTAATCCTCTTCTTTTTTTTCCTCTTGCTACACTGACCATTTCTTCTCAGGCTCCTTTTCTACTTCCCTACCTTTCCTACTTCACATTAATACAGCAGCCAGTCCACTTGGCCCCTCATTCAAAACATGCCCCAGATCCACCCACTTCTCTGCCCCCATTTAGTCCAAGTTCCAACACCTTGGTGATATGTCGCTTGGCTGCCAGTGACAGTTTCCTTCAATGGTCTCCCTACCTCCACTCTCACTTTCTACAACCCATTCTCCATATTGCAGCACTAGTTGTCTTCTTACAGTAAGAAATGTCTCCCGTCATTCCCATCATAAGCCAGATAGCTTCCCTTTTATTCCTAAGAATAAATTCCAGACTCTCACCAACCACAGCCTTTAAGATGCTACTGTCCGTCCTGGCCCCTGTCTGTCCCTTTGACCACGCCGCCTCCCACTTCCTCCCTTGCTCACTGGGCTCCACTCACACTGGACTTCCTGACCTGCACAGACACCAAGCTCATTTCTGCTTTAGAACTGGCTGTTCCTTCTACCTAAAGTGCTCAATCCTGTATGTCATTCGAGTCTCAGCCCTAAAGTGCTCAGTCCTATTCGTCATTTGAGTCTCTGGCTGATGCCATTGCCTCTGCGTGGCTTTTCCCTACTGCCCACTCTTCTCTCATCTCACCCTGGCCATCCACCAACACCTCTGAGATAAGTATGCTCTTTGACCTGTATATATTGGGTTGGCAAAAAAAATCCGTGTTGTTTTTTCCGTGAAATAAAAGACAGGTTTTTCATTTTTACCAGTAACTTTATTGATTTGGATATTTTGAATATGTCAGCTATTTCCCGCTTTTGGCTTCTAGTGGGTAGAGGCCAGGGATACTGCTAAACATCTTCCGATGCATAAGACAGCCCCATAGCAAAGAATTATTTGGCCAAAATGTCAATAGTACAAAGAAATTTCACAAACCACTTTTGTTTCTTTTCTTTAGATTTTATTTATTTTTAGAGAGAGGAAGGGAGGCAGAAAGAGAGGGAGCGAGAGAAACCATCAATTGGCTGCCTCTCGCACACCCCCAACTGGGGACCTGGCCAGCAATGCAGACATGTGCCCTGACCAGGTATTGAACCTGCGGCTTTTGGGTTCACAGGCTGGTGCTCAATCCACTAAGCCACATTAGCCAGGGCCACAAACAACTTCTGACATGTTCAATCAGTCACAGCACCTTCTCCATACACTGTACAAATCTTTTTTCGTGTCGTAGTTGCATTTTTACCTTTCTTGAAATAATAAGGCATGATATGCCAAAAATGTATATTTTCTTCCATCTTCATCATTAAAATGGCTGTACAAAAATTCACCAATTTTCATAAGTTTTTTTTAAAATACATGTTGATAGGACAGCTGTCACAATACAATCTAACAAAATTGTTTCAAATGAGATCAAAGACAACTAAGCGCTACTAGAGCCATTTTACGGGGTAAAACAAATGAACTTTTTGGCCAACCCAATAATATGTCCTATAATATCCCAGGACCATGTATGCATCAGATATTCAGTCTGGGAAGGTGAAGGGAGCATTTTTTCCTTTATTTTCTAGGGAGCATTTTTGATAAAGGGTGTATCTATATAAGAGACAAGTTCAGGGACACCCCGGGGATATTAAAAAATTATTTTTGTTTACAAAACAGAAAATATTAACTTTGTAAGCACAGTAAAATGTTCTGGTTCATTTGAAGCAAGTCAGGATGCCTTTTTATTGAGGTATAAATCACATAAAACATTACATTAATTTCAGGTATACGTAATGATTTGATGATTTGTATCTATTGTGAAATGAGAGTAGTTAATATCACCACACACACAATACATTTTTTTTCCTGTGATCACAACTTTAAGATCTACTCTTAGCAACTTTAAAGTATACAGTAAACTATAGTCACCATGCTGTCTGTACATTAGATCCCATGACTTATTTATTTTGTAATTGGAAGTTTGTGCCTTTTGACCCCATCACCCATCTGCCCACACTCTACCCCAGAATGCCTTTTTACACTTGTTGCTGCCACAGAATTAAACATGCAATGTGTAGATCTCAATTTAAAAAATACACTGTAATAGAGGAGACGGAGATACAAACTTGGAGTTGGAAGCCTTGGTTTTCAGCCTCAGTTCCAATCGTTACCAACAAAGCTGCCTCAGGTTAATGATCTCATGGGTGAGTTTTATTCTTATTATCACTATCACTACCAGTATTTCCACCTCACAGGTAAGGTAATTTATACCATTCCCCGTGATCATCGAGAGGTGCAGACCTGATCCTGTCTTTGAAACTGTTCTATCAGCAGCTCTATGGAGTACCCATGAGCCACTGACTCATCCGGCCACAGCAGGCTCCGACTTCCATGGCTCACACTTGCATATGCATCAAGAGCCTTAAAACTTCATACCTGATGGAGCGAGAGTGATGGGATCTGAGGGCCCATCATCCTATTCTTTCTGCTTTTGTATATGCTTGCAATTTTCCATAATAAAGTTTTTATAACCAGTTGGTTCACATTTTTTTTTTTACGTCATTTCATAGAACCATGATTTACCAGGTTTTCCCTTTTTACAACCCTAGTTGACTGACCGGTTTCTCTCTAGAGAGTCAGTCCTACCCACCGAGGCCTCCTCTGGAAAGCAGCAGGAGGGTTCCTTGAAGACGGGATGTTCAGCCCGGAGCCACCTACTTCCTTCTGCTGGTCAGGAGGACGGCCCCTCGTCTCTGACTGGCGGAGGGTCCCCTGCAGCTGCGCTCTCCGACCAGTCTAGGTACAGGCTGGGACAGTTTCCAGTGTGGGCGTTAAAGCATTTGATCCTTATCACTTTTGTTCTAAAAAGTATTACAAGTATAGGCTTTGGGTTGGTTCTCCCTTTGCTCCTTTTGCTGGGCAATTAAAATGCCCTTTTAATCTGAAGACTCCTGTCATTCGGTTTTGGGAGATTTCCTTGTATCATTTCTTGCATAATTCCCTTCCCTCAGTTTTCATTGTTCTCTCCCTCAGAAACTCTTATCAGTCAGGTGTGCTGAACCTCTGGGATTAATCCTCTATATCTCTTATCCTTCTTTCACATGTTGCATTTTCTTTTCTACTTTCTAACAACTGTTTTTGTGTGTTTTACTTTCCGAGATTTCTTCATCGTCATTTTCCGACTTTACTCGTCGATTTTATTTCAGCAATGTTAACTTCCAAGAGCTCTAATTATCCAATTTTTCTTTTTCCACAGCATCCTGTTCTTACTTAGTAACCTTTATAACTCCTTGAATTCTCAGTGAACACTACTAAGAATTTCTTCCAAACTATTTTTTTTAACTTAATGCATATACTTTGTGCACCGTGCGTTCTATTTATATGCCCACGATGTCAGTCGGCATGTCTGATCCTACCCACCCAGGATAAAGGAAACCTGCACCACATGCAAATCAATGACTTTTGATCAATGACTTTTTGGGTAGTAACTACAACAAAGAATGTATCTAAGTCCCCAAGAAGTGAGCCGGCCTACCTTCATGGAGTCAGAGTACAGGATATATTCCCTGACCACAGGCAGAAAGTCTTCGGTCATGTCATCTGTCAGCTCTTCCAAAGCGGTGGAGCAGTTGCCGATGCAGGCTGACACGCCCTCCAGGGGTTCGGCCAGCTCCCCCTCTAACGCGCTCCACGTGGAGTACACGGGCCCGTATTCTCTCAGTTCCACAAGGTACTCTGAACGGGGGAGAAAAACCGCTAAGCTCCAGCTGGGCAGCCATCACTGGCCTTACTGACTCAGTAACTGCGGCGGCCAAGGGCTCTCTGCATTAAGATGTGTTTCCCTGGCCATTCACTCGCCTGAGCATGCTCTCCTTTGCACACAACACTGCTCGGAACAATTTTTAAAATTGATTTTTTTAGAGAGAGAGGAAAGGAGAGAGATAGAAAGAAACAGTGATATGAAAGAGAACATATCTGGATTTGGGGCTAGAACCCACTACCTAGGTATGTGCCCTGAATGGGGATGGAACCCGCAACCTTTTTGGTGTATGGAATGACCACCAGTCAACTGAGCCACCAGGCCAGGGCATAACAATTTTTTTTTAAAAATCTCTAAAAGGTGATGTTACAGTTAGCACCAAAACGTCAACCAACCCCACCCCATGGTGAGAATGCCAAACCTCTGGACAATGGGGACCGCAATACCTTCTGGGGCAAAGTGGGAGGAGCTATATCCACCAAACGCCTTCAAAAATAAACATTCTCCTACCCACAGAGTGAGGCAGTATTTTAACAATGGTAGCAGAGTTTCCTAGAGGTTTAGGAGAACACTTTTTAAAAAAATTTATTGATTTGAGAGAGAGAGAGGAACATCAATTTGCATTCACTGGTTGATTCTTGTATGTGCCCTGACAGGGGATCGAACTCACAACGTTGATGTTATTGGGATTATGCTGTAACTGAAAAAATCAGTCACAATGGAAAAGTGATGGAATTTTAGGAAACATTTGATAGCGGAGATGTGGTCCTGCATAGGCAGATTCACTCTCTCACTCGGGGGTCACCCAAACACCTGGTCCTTAGGCATGGATGGTACCTAAAGCTGTCTACAAAACCTATAAGCCGCACATGGTACCACCAGTGGGTAAAGGAGAATTAAAGCACAGGAAACAAGAAAAAATGTTATTTCCGCCCTCAAAGAAACTCTGGCCTATCATTTGTCACCAGGATTCAGGCCATAGCACTAAAATGCTGTTGCCACTTTTTTATTAACCAATGGGTGGCAATTACTAAAGAATCCTTTTCCATGTGTTTCACGTCACATGCCAGCATGACCATTAACATCGTTCGGGTCTGTCTGGCTCACAAAAGGCCCCAACATTCTGGGAATCAGAAAAGCAAGTGGCCAGGAAAGCAGTGAGGAGGAAGTGGTGGAGGCAACGAGGAAGAACAGAGACAGACAGGCCTCGTAACTGCCCGGGTCACGAGGGGGGGGTCTGAAATGCAACTCCCGTGGGGCAGGCGGGTCCCTTTCAAGCCTGAAGTCTCATTAGGATCATAACTTTGGCAAACACAGGGTCACCATGCTCTCCTTCTGGACTGTCTTTCTGCCAGAAAAGACACCCAAGTTTATTTATTTTTTTAATTATCATACCTAGGCATGAAGGGAAGTTGAGTCAATGTCTCCACCTCTGAAGCTAACGTTAAAGAGAAAAACATGGGAAAGCCTACACGCGGAGACGTGGTTGCCTGAGCTGTGGAAAGTGAACGCGTGACTGAGGTGCAGGGCAGAGGGTGCAGCACGCGTTATTCTTTGATCACAACTCCCTTCTCCCCTCCTTGAGTTTATTTATTAGTTTCATAAGCAAAATATGGCCTCGCTCTGTCCCTCCAGCATTTCTGCAGTTTGGTCCTACTTCGCACACACGACTGCCATTTCTGCAGATGGGGTCCCTGGGCAGGACCAAAATCTCAGTGGAGAGCTCACCTATTTCTTCTTTGATGATCCGCTGCGCTATCCGATCTATGGTTCCCAGTTTGAGTGCAAATGTGTCTAGATATTCGCCTATGGCGGCAAACTCCAGAGGCCGACTCCTCAGCTTGTAGCCTCCGGTGACGTGCTTGACCGACTCACCCACTCTGGTCAGCAGCGCCATCCCTTGCTTCTTGTACACGTTCAGGTCCTGAGGGCAACACGTGAACAAACACACTCAGAGGGCCCAGTCACTCACACAACCAGAACTCAGTAAACCAACAGCTTTGGGCAACTGCCTCCCGGAAGCAGAGGACTCGGAAAACAAAGAGCTGTGCTGGAGGGCCCAGCCACAGACACCGAAGGCTCCCTCGTCGCCAATGCAACCACCGAGCCCACGGCCTTCCTCCCTAATCAGGCCCACTTGCCTGTGCCTGCCCCCCTTTACACGATGCTGTGTCTTCAACGTCATTTTTAAAAACTTTTGACCAAAACCAAAAAGTCTCTTTCTCCCTTGCAAAATATCCTAAGTTGTCTTTAGAACCAAAATTCAAGAGCCTTAATTCATTCCATTCATTTATTTATATTTCAACCAAAGCCAAGTAGGAAAAGTAGAGAGAATAAAGGGTTGGAAGCCAGAAACGGGGACAGGGAAACCAATGCTTGAAACTCAGCGCAGGGGCAGGTGCTGTGAATAACCAACGTTGTATCCTGGGTTTCCTGGTGAAGGCGTAAAGGGGAAATTGGTTGAGCTACATAATGCACTGGATCTAAGTTTACAAAGCACATTAGTCTGCCAGGTGAAATGAGCTTCTTCCTGTCACTAAAGTCTAAGAGGATGTGATGGTATGTATCTTCAGGTTGTTCCACACCCCTAATTTGAACTTCACCAATGGCTTTAAGGAAGATGTAGTGAACTGTTCCCCATATTCACTCTCAATACAAACAGAAGCGTGTGTCTACAGGGAGATAAGGGGACATGACACAAGGGCATTGCTTTCTGGGGACCCAGCCTGACATAGGGACAAATCAGAGAACAGGGAATCACAGTTAACACAGCTGTCGAACGCCCCGCTCTTCCCTATTTGACATACAACAGCTGGCTCAGATCTCCATAGTGTCTGAAGTGTAGATTCCTCTGATTTCACGTCCTCCTCACTTTCCCGTGCAGCCAGGGCCCTCACCTTGGCTCCCGCACCCTTTCCTACCCACCAGGCCCCAGCCAAAGCCCTTCAACCCTCCCCTTCCCGCACCCGCTCTCTCATTTGTGTCTTGTAGCATGTCAACTACATCCCAGGCTCGTCCATCTTAAAAACAGCAGAAGTCACCTCCAGCCCTGCTCCTCCCTTCTCCACCGCTCCCCTCCTTTTCAAAGTCAGGATGCCTGAGAGAATGGTCTAAAGATTCCATTTCCCACATATGTTCTAGACAAAAAAGTATCCTCATAGGCACCAGGCTTTCACAAGACCACACTGAAGCTTTGCAATTCTCAGGATTAATTCCATAGAAAGTATTTTTTGGAGCGGGGCTAGATCCAGAAGGGCTGGTTGGACTGCATAAGCTCTATTTAGAGTAGGTCTTTGAAAAGGTACCCCCAGCCATCCAAGTCAACTAACACGCTGAATGCAGCGCCTCTCTGATGAAAGGTGCGCCCATGCTGCCGCAGATGACGACGCGGATTTGAGCACAGGGATGCTGAGTGACCCCCGCCTCTCCAGCATTCCCGGCTGCTTCTTCAAGGCGCTTCTAGTTCGTGACAAGACTGCCATCACAGGGCGGAGAATGCTCCTGCATTCGCTGTGGCAGAGCATGTGAGTGGGTGATTCAATAACAAGACCAAGTTATTCTCATGGCGTGTTGAAAGAAAAGATTGCAGGGGAGCTGGGGGAAGAAAGAGATGGGGAGAAGGAGGCGTCTGCCCTCCGGTTTCAGTTCAGCCAGATGAAGAAGTTCTGGAGGTTGGCTGCCCAGCAGTGTGACTACACCTAACACTAGTGAACTGTACATTTTGAAAGAGTTAAGATAGTAAATTTTAGGTTATGCGCATTGTGCCATAATTAAAAGGAAAAAGAGAGGAGATGGGGCTATTTAGTTCAGTAAGTAACACTGAATTAGGGCTAGACTTTGTGCTGTTTAAGCAAGCCAACTCCCCTGTCACTCACATGAATTTGGATTTTGATTAGGACACTGAAGGACTATTTTTAATCATTCCATACTGCTTGGCCCACAGATAAATTACACACACACACACACACACACACAATCTTCCTATTTATTCTTCACACAGAGTCCTAATCACCATGGGTCCAACTTCCCCTACCTCCCCCTCTTTTTTCTCTGTGTAATTAAAATGACTAAGCTTGAGGGCCTACCTGGCCAGTAGACCTATAATTTGGGTGAATCAGCGAGTGGCACTTCTGGGACAGCAGGAATGGAGTTTACTTTGAATATACACTGAAAGAACTATATCCAAGGATCAGCTCACCAGGAAATACTTATTTAAAAAATAACGCAAGTTTGACCTGCGGCGGGGTGGGGGAAGGCTTCCCAGAAAGAGAAGGTGAACGGGAATGTCATCGAGGAGGCCAATGCAAACAGAGGTAAAAAAAAAAAAAAAAAAAAATCACTCAAACACTTAAGGACTTTGCCATGTGATTTCCATTGTCTGGAGAATGGCATCCTCTCTACAGGCTTTAGTGTCCACGCTTGGCTGTGAATCTCTCTCATTTTTGCCATTTCAAAAAAGAAGACTGGAAAGTACCTGGATCTCGATACCCTTGCTGACGTGGGAAAAACTACCTATGTCTTGATGGTGGGAACATGATACGTGAAACTAAACAGAAGGAGCTGGAAGGAAGCTGGCGTGGGATCCCATTTCTGCAGACAATCAGAGGAGAGTGCCACAGGTTTCTTGGCCAGTTCTGCCGACTGGGAAGTGCTGAGAGCAGCCGGCGAATCACCTAGTGGAGTCTGAATCAATAGAATCTGGCAACTGGGTGGAGCCCAAATACTTCTCTGGCAGAGGCCTGGAAAATGTCCCCCCCCATTAGAAACTTGGCTGTGGCCAGCTGATGCTGAACTGCTCGTGGTAGGCAGCCTGTTTCCGAGACAAGATGGGGCCTCCCGGGCCACAAAGACCCAATTTCAAATCCCAGTGATGCCACTTGAACATGTGCAACTCCCTGAATGTCGCTTTCCTCATCTGCACAGGGCTCTTGTGAAGGACACCCTCACCAAGTGCTCAGCGGGTGTTCTCGCCCTTGTGTGGCCGCCATGGGTCAGGACAGCCTCCCTCGGTGATGTGCCAAGAAGCGCTTAAAGAAACACGTACCCCTGCTTCTGGAAAGTGAAAATGTTCGAACTTCCTCTGCTGCTGCGAGGCTGTGTTTTCTCCGAAATTCGAACATAGTAGCCACGCTAATGCAAAAAGGCACTGAAAACATACAGCAGTTCAATGACAGTCACTACAGTGGGCCATTCACGAAGGTGGCTCGTGAGAAAGGAAGACAACATTTAACACAGAGCCTGGAGAATGCTGCTTTGGGGGAAGGAATACAAAAAATCCTGCTCTTACCTTAGCAGTAAGGAAAACATTAAAGTGTTCATTGAAAGATAGTACAGGATGATCCGTAATCCTTTTCAGGAATTTATCCAAAGCTTTTCTCCTGGTCTCTACAAACTCTTCTGAAAAACGATCCACAACACCTTTCACCACAAACTTCTCAGGAAGCGGCTGTGAAGACAAGAAGAAAAATATTCAGAGCAATTGATAAAATGGTACAAAGACAAACCACCAGGCTAGCAAATCATTCCTATGACGCATCTGTCCAAGAACAGCATTTCTCAATCAGTTTCATCTTTATGTTGCTAGTCATCAATATAAATCGATTTGAAAAATATAGATGGGATAAATCAAGACTACCTTGTCGATTTTATAATGCAAGAAATAAAACACCAGAGCATAGTTCCTGGAATATTGAAAATGGCCAGTCAGTGTTTACCCAGTAAATCCAATAGTCAGTTACCTTTACATTGCTTGATGCACAGGTGATAAAAGGAAAAAGTTAGGACAAGATAAAGTAGTCTAAGGGAAGAAGGCAGACAACATCAACCACATAAAAATGTATTTAAATATAATAAGATTCTACTACCAGTTCAAGGGGTAAAAAAAACTTGGATGAAGAAATAAGTGTATGAGGCAAAACCCATGCTATCTAAAAAATATCTTTCCTCCATCTGTTTTGTTTGTTTAGGTTTATACTCACAAGTTCTTAAGAAAGTAACTTCCTTTACTTTCCTTACACAAACAAATTTCTGTATATTTCCTTTGAGCCAATATTGCGGGCAATTTCAAACTACCTGGCATCTGTAGGGTGTCTGAGTTTTACCCTATTTCTGTAGTAACTTGATCAAGTGCTTGATTAAAAGGCCTTCCACATTACTGCCATCACAGGGAAAGAGAGTATTTGCTAATGTACAATTTGAAGTGTACAAATTATGAAACATTAAAAGAGCATTTACATTTAAAAATAGGCAAATGATCAGGTTGATATTTCTCCAAGCAAGATAAACAAAAGGCCTAATAAGCACATGAGAAGATGATCAACATCATTAGTCACTAAGGAAATACAAACCAAAACCACAATAAGATAACTCCTTCATACCCACTAGGATGGCCATAATTTTAAAAAGAAAGAAGGAAAGGAAAAAAAAGTGTTTGCAAAGATTGTGAAAAAACCTGGAACCAGCATTTAAGTTCAGAACCTCCTCAAACTCCATAATACAGAGATGTTTTTCTTTTAAGTTACAACAACAAAAAAAGCCATAGAAAACAACACCGACAGAAATAAGATATGGCAACAAGGACTTAGCCAACCCCTCAAAGTGGAATACTAAGGCACTCAGAGTGGGAAAGCCGAGAAGCAACCCAGACTGATAACAGGAAATCTTTGAAAGACTTAGGAACGGGCAGCACCCGCCCCCCTGGAAATGAAGTACTTGGGGTGGGTGGGAATTCCACAGCTTCAGCTTGAAAAAGCTTTGCAAAGTCAGTATGTTTTCGTTGTCGCGAATAAAGACTATGGCGCCATGCCTGCTGGGATCATCTTTGTCCTCTGCCAAACCGTTTGACTTTGGTCAAGCTCTATACTCTCTCGGTACCTCAGTTTCTCATCTGTAAAAAACGGTTAACAGCACCAACCTCATGAGGATTCAATTACCTCTGAGGGTGACCGTGCTTCCAACAATTCCCGCCACTGAGTAGACACTTGACAGAAGTTGGTGTGTTTTGGGCTGTAGGAGTGGCGGCCAACTTCAGGGGACTACTAATCTTCAGGGACAGCCAAGGTTTAGTTAAATCTTGAGGTAGTGGGAGTGTTCAGAGAAGAGGTGAAGAATTAAGAGACTTCTTTTTAACAGAGATGGAGTTCTAGGGTGCACAGTGGAAAGGTTTAGTAATAAAGAGAGAGAGGGAATAAGAGTCAGGAATAAAATGACAGAGCTCCGTGGTGACAGCATGTCCAAGTCAGACAGCACGGTCCGACAGTGGCCAGTAGAGCCCATGCTTGCCCAGAACATTAGAAATGCATGACTGGGTCAGATGTAGAGGCCCCCAGCCCAGGGTTCCGGCAGCAGAGAAGCTGCCTTAATAGGCTATGGTTGTCCCTTAGGATAATTCCTTTGTTCTGATCTATCCTTCTTCCATTCCCTTAGACAGCCACCCTCGTGAAACCCTACACTCAACTGCCAACCTTTCATGCCAAGCAGATTACCATCTCTCTGAAGGAGGAACCAGGTGTAAGGGCACCATGTGGAAATTACCCAACCGCTTTGCTTCCTCCACAGAAACCCATCTACTGAGCACCGCCCTCGCTGCCATTCCTCAGGTCCCTTTGGACAACATACTCCTCAAAGCTCACGATTCCATCTGTGTCCTCACCCATTAGTTCACTAAGATGCAGTTGTCATCATCAATTAATTATACCTTCTCTTCAGTATCTTCAACATCTCTTCCTCATCTGGTTCTACTCCCTGTGTCTACAAAAATAGGGCTAATTCTCTCTCTTTTTTTTTTAATCCTCACCTGAGGACATTTTTTTCATTGTTTTTAGAAACAGAGGAAGGGAGAGAGAACATTGATGTGAGAGAGAGCATTGATTGGTTGCCTCCCATACGCACCCAGACTGGCTATTGTACAGGATCAGACTGGGGATCAAACCTGAAACCTAGGTATGTACCCTGACCGGGAAGGAAACTTGCAACCTTTCAGTTACAGGATGACGCTCCAACCGAGCCACATCAGCCAGGGCTAGTTCTCTCTCTCTCTCCACCTGAAAAAAGAACATATAACTATCCCTTGACCTTACATCCTCTTTACTCATTCAACCCCTTCCTGCCTTATTCAACCTTTTTGAAAAAAATCTTTTATCTTTATCTCCATTTTTTCCATTGATTTCTCGACCCCCAATCTTCCTCCACCCCAGAACAAAGCTGTCCTTGGTACTTCCTTCAGTGCTGCATCTCTCTGCCATCTGTCCGCCCAAGTGCAGAAACTATCCTTTGAAAGGTGAGCAGCGACTTTCTAATGACCAAATCCAGTGGATACCTCTCTGTTTTTACCTCATCAGTCCTGTTGAGCATACTCTCATTTGCTTATGCTAAATAGGACTCAGGAGGAAGGCCTAATGAGCAAATAAGTGGTTAGGTATGCCTCATTTAACATAACAGATAACCTCCTGAAATAGTTACCCATTCTTCAGATATAGTGCATTAAACCTTATGTTTAATGAATCAGGGAAGCTTGCTATTTAAAGGCACCCTGGGGTGAACTCTCCTGCAAACAGAAGTTCCTTCTCTAACAAGCAGTATCATTCCCAATGTACAGACTTCAGAAATTGGTTTTTCCTATTTCAAGCTTCCGTAAAGGGACACACCTACTCTCAGTCTCACCTTTATCACTACCTTCTTGGTTGTTTATGCACAGGAATCTGGGTTGCTAGTGAAATCAAGGGCATCTATACTCTGTAAGTGAGGCCAATTAATGTAAGTGAAGAGCAGCTTCCAGCCCATGGTGGACATCAAATGGATGCTAGCTATTTTTATTAATTTGTAAACACTGAAAACAGAAAGCCAAAAACAAAAAAAAAAAAAGTGAACTAAAGGGTGGAACTTCCATACATCTTTTGCCATTTCACACCACGAGGATGGCTATAAAAAAAAATGAAAGGAGCTGGTATGGCTCAGCGCACTGAGCACCGGCCTGTGAACCACAGGGTTGCCAGTTCGATTCCCTGTGTAGGGCACATGCTTGGGTTGCAGGCCAGGTCCCCAGTAGGGGGCGTGTGAGATGCAGCCACACATTGATGTTTCTCTTCCTTTCTCCCAACCCTTCTCTTTAAAAAAAAAAGAAAGAAAGGAGAATAACAAGTGTTGGAGAATCTGGAATCCTCACACATTGTTGAGACTGTAAAAATGGTTCAGCTACTGTGTGAAAGTTTGGTGAATCCTTAAAGAATGAAACATGATCCAGCAATTTCATTCCTTGGTATATAGTCAAGATAAGTGAAAGCAATGTTCAAACGAAAACCTGTACAATAAATGTTCAAGAAGCATTATTTATAATAGTTGGGCTGGGGAAGGGGAATGGGAGGTGATTGCTTAACGGGTATGGGGTTTCTTTGGGGGATGATGGAAATGTTCTGGAATTAGATTAGCAGCGGCAACTACAAAACACTGTAGAGACCATCCAGTCGGCATCCCTTCCTGCCCCTTCCCCTTCCTCCCTACCCTATCCCTGAAATTATATATATATATATATATATATAATTATATATAAAAATATATATATAATGAATGTATTCAAAGCCACTGAATTATGTACTTCATTGTACACATTTAAATGGAGACTTTTATCACGGTAATAATAATAAAAAAAGACATGATGATGGACACTGTCAGGGAAGACAGAAGCTGCTCTGCTGCTGGTTCGGAAGACAGAAGAAGGGCCATGACCGAGGCGTGCAGGCAGCTCAGACGCTGGGAAAGCCGAAGGCCGAGTCCGGCCCCGGAGCCTCCAGAGGACACGCCGCCCTGCCTGCACCGCGGCACGAACCCACTGAGACCGCTTTCGGACTTCTGACTTCAGAACTGGAAGATAAGACATTTCTGTTGCTTAAGTCGCTTTTTAAAAACAGGTCAGCTGGCATGGGAAGGAGGGCGTCGGTAGGAGAGAGATGAAACAAAATTGGCTACAGTTGATAAATGTTGAAACTGGGCAATGAATACATGAGGGTTCATTGCACTGAATCTCTCTCCTTTAGTGTTATTTGACATTTTCCATAATAAAAAAGTTTTTTTAAAAGATATATATGCATATACAGGGGCGGGCAAAAGTAGGTTTACAGTTGTAATACAAATAAGTAACAATAAATAATAACACGTACAAGAATAAACTCTGTGTTTCATACACTCACAACTAAACCTACATTTGCCCACCCTTGTATATATTGGGACCTACCAAAAATCCTATTTGCAAAACATTACAATAACCCATTAAATATTTCAAGTTTTAATCTTAAAATATTTATATTTTTATAGCTCTTGATACTTTGGTAAAACACTTTCTCATGTATTGCACGCTAATTTATGAGAAAGTACTTTACAGTCTGTGAAACAAAAGCATGTTTCCTATAAATTGTCACTGAAAAGCTGCTATTTGTGGGTGGGAGATCTGGAAAAAAATTTCATTAGCTCAATCTTGAAATGTCCAGCTTCCTTTTGTCAGCATTTAAATTACTTCTATGAAATTCAACAAATGTTTAGTGTATACCTCTACATGACACAAAACTGTTTCTTAGTCTTATCAAACTAACAGAAAATACTGCTCCTAAACAAAAATAACAAATAAATAAAAAATCATCAAGATGAAAATCTTTGTCCCCACAGAGAACAATCACCAAACCTGGTTTAATTCAAAGTACTTCAAAGTTCAACCAATGTTTCACTACTTAGTAACTTACCTACTGGGTAAGCTAAAGACATGTATATTTTACAGAACAAAAATGGGGGAGCCAACTGGAAGATGAAGTTAAGAGTTTTTGCTGATTATTCATAGTCAGAAAAAGATGTGTTGCATCACAAATTTTTTCTAATTAATTCCTATAAGTTTACCACAACCCAAAACAAAACTGGATGCATAATAAGTACATCCTTCCAGCAAAGCTCCCTTCATAAAAATGAAGCAAGCACTAAATTTCCAAGTGAAATTAAACTCAAAAGAGGTTTTTTAAAAATTTTATTATTTATTTTTAGAGAGAGGGGAAGGGAAGGAGAAAGAGGGAGAAAAACATCAATGTGTGGTTGCCTCTCACGCGCCCCCTGCTGGGGCCCTGGCCTGCAGCCCAGGCCTGCGCCCTGCCTGGCGATCACACTGGCAGCCCTTTGCTTCGCAGTCCGGTGCTCAATCCACTGAGCCACACCAGCCAGGGGCTCACCATAGAGTTTAATAAATCTATTTGTGTCACCTCCAAAATCTATCTGTGCCCATAGAATCATGACATGTATCTGTTGTGTAACTAACTGTGTCCCAGCAAATGAAGGAGCACAAAACCAACTTCTAAGCCAAAAATAAATAAATACAAAACAAAAACATGTCACAGTGAAGATTCTCTGGTGCCTCCTACTATTAGGTAATAGAGATGTACAAAGTGAATTGCAATTATGAGATAACAAACATATACATCCAGTGCACTTCTAGTTTTAAGATGGCACTTTAAGAACAGATGATTATTTCTTGCTGCTTTTTAAATTCCAGAGTAACAATGCAATGTGAAGGAAAAATGTGTTGCAGCAACAGAAAATATATTGTTAATAGGACAGAATTTGTTAAAGACACAAAGCAGAAAAGTTTGGGTTGAGAGAAAAGGCAATCCATATCAACCATCTTGTGATTCTACTCAGGTAAAGGAAAGGAAGGCTTAGGAAGCAAGGGATTGGGTTTCTCCAGGAGAGTCCCAGAAGCTGCCAAGTTCAGAGCCATAGAGGCTAGAAACAAGGTCAGGCCTCAGGACAGCCAATAGGGAAAGGCAAATAAATGAAAGAACTTGGAACGATTCCCTAAGGATAGTCTGGCTACTGCTCACCTATGACTTCTTGTGATGCCACTGAAGCCCAAGTAAAGTGGGAACTTTATCTACATGCTCCTAATATAAGCAGCAGAATCTGAAAGCTCAGGAATTCTCACACATTTGTAATCATAATTGACTTAAGTTGGAGGGAAAGAAAGAGAGAGAGAGAGAAGGCGGGAGGGAGGGAGAGGGAGGGAAAGGGAGAGGGAGAAGGATGAATCTGGGTAAATCCCTCCCATTGATCTCTTACCACCATTCTCCCTAATTGTCCAACTGATTCAAAAGATTCTAGGCCTTCTGGTCAAGATGGCAGCATAGATAACATAGCTCGCCTCCTTGCACAAACACAACAAAATTACAACTAAAATGTAGAACAACCATCACTCAGAACTATCAGAAATTGAGTTGAATGGAAGTCTGACAACTATGGAATTAAAGAAACGATGTCCATCCAGACTGGTCAGAGGGGTAGAGATGTGAAATGGCCTGTCCCACATTCATATGTGGAGGATAAAAATTGGGGAGGGATATCTCAGGGGCAAGAAGTCCCAGCTCCACACCAGGCCTTCCAGCCCAGGGTTCCAGTGCCAGGAAGATAAGTCCCCATAATTTCTGGCTGTAAAAACCAACAGGGATTGAGTCAGTGGAAGAAACTTCTGGAGTCCCAAGCAGTTCCTTTGAAAGAACCCACAAAGAGACTTACTCAGACTCACTCCCTCTGAGCTCCAGCTCTGGGGTAGCTGCTGAAAGGCACAAGTGGCATGCAGGGAGGAACTGAAGTGTCTGGCATAAAGGTAGGAGCTGGGGGACAGCTTTCCTCCAGACAGAAAAGTGGACAGAGGTCATTGTCCCTTTTCTGAGCCCTCTCCCAACAGAGCCACTGAGCCACCCAGTGGGTGCCATATCTGAGACTCCACCAACCTGGCTAACACCGTTTGTTCTGTCCTAAAGATCTCTTGAGACTCTCTTCCACCCAACTTATGGGACCATCCAAACTGTTAACTGACTCTTCCATATGAATGGCTGTTCTTGGCTCATGCTTCACAACTTCCTAAATCCTATTAAACAAGCAACAGTTGACTTCAGTGAGCCCCTAGCCCCCATACCCCTTGCAACTGGCCCTAGTCACAGCACTAGCAGTATCCAGCCTAGATTCACAGCTTGGCTTTGCCTGGGAATCTCCAAGCCTGGCACAAGTAATAGTCATCTCAGATTGCTTTATAGCTCTGGCAAGGTGGCCCCCCAGAGAACACATGTTGGGGCTGACCTTGGCCTGCGCCACCCAGGAAACCCCAGGGCCTACACACACAATGGACAGCTACAGACTACATCAGAGCAACATCACTCTGCCCCTGCACAGCTGATCCTCTATGGAGGGTGGATTGGTGGACAGTGGTCATAGCCAGTCCTTGCAGCTGTCTGGTCTGGGTAAATCCCTCCCATTGATCTCCCAACAACAATCAAGGCTCAACTACAAGAGGAGGATGTACCCAGCCCACATGAAGGGCACACCTTGAGTACCCAGCCTGGGTGATAGGGGAGGCTGTGCCACTGGACCCTATAGGACACCTACTAGATCACACCACACTACCAAGACACGGAGTCATAGCAGTTCTACCTAATACATAGAAACAAACAAAGGGAGATGCCAAAATGAGCAGACAAAGAAGCATGGACCACATGAAAGAACAGATCAAAACTACAAACAAACAAACAAACAAAAAAACCCTCAACAAAATGGAGATAAGCAATCTATCAGATGTGGAGTTCAAAACACTAGTTAGAAGGATGTTCAAGGGACTTAGTGAGGACCTCAACAGCATAAAAAAGACCCAGTTAGAAATGAAGGATACACTATCTGAAATAAGGGACAATTTACAGGGAAACAACAGTAGAGTGGATGAAGCTAAGAATCAAACCAATGACTGGGAATATAACGAAGCAAAAAAAACAACCAATCAGAACAAGAAGAAAAAAGAATAAAAAAAAATGAGATAGTATAAGCAGCCTCTGGGACAACTTCAAGTCTTCCAATATTTGCGTCATAGGGGTGCCAGAAGGAGAAGAGGAAGAGAAAGAATTTGGAAATCTATTTGAAAATATGATGAATGGAAACTTCCCTACTTTGGTGAAGGAAATAGACTTGCAGGTCCAGGAAGCACAGAGTCCCAAACAAGATGGTCACAAAGAGGCCCACTCCAAGACACATCATAATTAAAATGCCAAAGGTTAAAGATAGGGAAAGAATCTTAAACGCAGCGAGAGAAAAGCAGTTAGTCCCCTAGAGGAAAGTTCCCATAAGACAGTCAGCTGATTTCTCAAAAGAAACTTTGCAGGCTGGAAGAGATTGGCAAGAAACAGTCAAAGTCATGAAAAGCAGGGACTACACCCAAGACCGCTCTACCCAGCATAGATATCATTTAGAATTGAACGGCTTCCCAGACAAGAAAACACTAAGAGTTCATCGTCACCCAACCATTATTATATGAAATGTTAAATGTTAAATTTCATAATATGAAATTTAAGAAAAGGAAGATCAAAACTATGAACAATAAAATGGCAATAAAAACATATCTATCAACAATTGAATCAAAAAACAAAGTAAGCATACAAGAACAGAGTCAGAAGCACAGATATGGAGAGTGTTTTCATGGTTGCCAGATGGGATGGGGGGGGTGTGGGGGAATGGGTGAAGAGGTGAGGGGATCCAGAAGTACAAATAGGTAGTTAGAGAACAGCCATGGGGACGTAAGGTACAGTACAGGAAATGGAGCAGCCAAAGAACTTACGCACATGACCCAGGGACATGAACAAAGGAGGGGGGATCACCAGAGGGTGTGCGGTTATGGGGGAGGGGAGTGGGAAAATTGGGACAACTGTAATAGCAGAATCAATAAAATTTTTTAAAATTTTAAAAATAAAAAACTACAGAAAAAGAGATTCTAAAGTTAATCTTGAAAAATAAAATGTGCATATAGTGAGAAAAGCTATGAAAACAAACTATTTTGGGAAATGGGGGCATTGAAGGGGGACGTGTCACCTAGATGTTGAAGTAATCTGTAAAGTTACAGTAATTCAGACAGCGTGAGAGGGGTGCCAGGCTAGACAGACCAATGAACCAGAAGGCTCAGAAACAGCCAAAGGATATACAAGGCTAAAGAACGACGCAGTGTAACACACAAATTATGATAAAGGTGATTGGGTATACAAAGGATTCTGGGAAAACACTCATGTGAAAAAAGTAAGATCCCCCATCTCACATGAGAATAAAATATACATTTACATATTAAAAATAAAGACAAAAGTAATAAAAGAAAATGCAGATATATATTTTTAACATCCTAGGTTGCAAAAAAACTTCACAGCCAGAAACTGTAAAGGAAAGATTAACTTGACTGGGAAGGAAGGAATTTTCTTTTTAATGGAGTCAAGTCTAAGACAGATGACAACTAAAGAAAAAGTAGATATTTCACTAAGTTCATTTCCTTTGTATAATAGATATGGGTTTTTTTTACAACCAATAAGAAAAAAATAGAAAAACGAAGAGGCATTCATAAAAGAAATGCCAATGTCAAAATAAAAGTCATGGAAACATATTCAGCATCACTAGTTAAAAAAATAAAAACTTGCTTCACAAAAATGAACTCAAAATGTATAAGACCTGAATGTAGAACTAGACTGAAGAGCTAGAACTATAAAAATCTTAGAAGACAACACAGGTGTAAATCTTCGTGAGCTAGGACTCATTAATGACTTCTAAGACAGGACACCAAAACCATAAGCAGCCAAGGGAAAAAAAAACAGATAAATTGGACTCCATTGAAATTTAAAACCTTTGTACTTCAAAGGACACCACCAAGAAAGTAAAAAGATAACCCACTGAGTGGGAGAAAAAATTTTGCAAATCATATATATGATAAGGGACTTGTATCTAGATTACATAAAAAAACTATTACAACTGAAAAATTTAAAAAAAGCCCAATTTTTAAATGGGGAAAGGATCTGAACAGATGTTTCTCCAAGGAAGATAACAAATGGCCAACAAGCACATAAAAAAAAAGTTCAACCTCATTAATATTAGGGAAATGCAAATCAAAACCACAGTGAGATACCACTCCCCACCCACTAGGATGACTATAACCAAAACCAGAAAGTAACCAACGCCGATGAAGATGTGGAGAAACTGGAACCCTCACACATTGCTGGTGGGAACATAAAATGACGCAGCCGCTTTGGAAAACGGTCTCACCAGGTTAAATACAGAGTTACGTGATTTAGCAATTATACGCCCAGGTATCCACCCAAGAAAACAAACACTTGCACACAAATGTTCACAGCAGCATTACTCATAATAGTGGAAAAGTGGAAACAACTCAGATGGCCATCCAAAGTGAGTGACAGACCAAATGTGATACCTCCATACAATGCAATACCATTCAACAACAACAAGGAATGCAGCAGTGACACACGCTGCTACGTGGATGAACCTTGAAAACATGATGCTATGTGAAAAAATCCAGTCACAAAAGACTCCACAGTGTGTGACTCCACCTATATGAACTGTCCAGAATAGGCAACTCTACAGAGGCAGGAAGGGGATCAGCGGACGCCAGGCACTAGGGAAGGTGGAGGGTTTGGAAGTGAAAGGCGAGCCGCGGAGGAGGTTTCTCTTGGGGGCGATAAAAAGGTTCTTAAATGAGCCCTGCAGATGTATGCACAACTGACGCATACGCTGAAAGCCCTCAACTTGTATATTTTAAATGGGGAGATTCTATGGCATATGAATTGTATCTTGACAAAGTTATTTTAAAAAAATAAAAATTTAAACAATAATTACATTCCATGTTTCGTGGGTCTCCATCTGACGACAAACTCTCCAGGGTAGGGGTCCCTGTCTGCCTAACAACCCCTCACCTTCCCAAGGGCACCCCTCAGGCCTTATAAAAAGACTAACACAAAGATGATGCTTAATAATAGGTAGAAACCTCCTAGCAAAGTTGCTGTAAAATCGATTTCTACAGGGGGAATGTTTTTTCTGTTGTTTCCAGTTTGACTTTCTTGTTTAAGTCAGAGATGCTCTCCTATATTAAACCTCTCCCCAGCCCACACATGCACTAAGAATTTATGAAGAAATTTAAGACTCCACTAGCTTCTCAAATACCTTCCTACTCAACTACGTCTCCCCAGACCGTAGGAAACCATACTTTGGGTCACTCCGGGGCATTCTGAAGACTCTCGCATATTCTCTTTCATTCGGGCTTCAGTGTCTAGAATGCGACTATGTTTCATCAGCAGGTGTTGCTACCTAACCTTTGGTAGTCAAGGACCAAACCTGAGATACACTATCGGCCAGGAGAGGAGCACGACTTCCCTTAAGCAAGTGTTGGCTACGCATAGAGAGCAACTTCCCCCCAAAGAGTACAGTATGGAATGGGTGAGAAAAGCAGGGTAAGGGCACAGTGGAGACACCTGCCAGGCACTATGTCCAGTCAGGTGATCAAGGTTCACATCAACAGTGACCAACACTGCTGACAGGAAATAACCTTGACAAGATGCAAAGAGAATGGCCCTTTACCTCTGTGCTTGTCCTCCCGCAAATGCGTTACCCCAGTCTAATTACGAGGGAAACATCAGATAAATTTCAGCTGAGGGACATTTTACAAAACGCCTGAGGAGTACGCCTCAGAGCTCTCGTGGTCGTCAAAACCCAGGAGAGCCCAAGGAGCTGTCACAGCCACGCAGAGCCTGCAGAGAGCCCATCGCTAAACGTGACGCAGTGTCCGGGTGTGGTCCAGGGGCAGAGGAGGGACATCAGGCAAAGACAGAGGGAGCCTGTAAAGGACTTTTAGGCCATAACAATGCACCACGACAGGTTCATTCACCGTGACAGGTGTCCCACACTAAAGTGTTAATAAGCAAAACCGAGTGTGGGGTATATGAGAACTCACTGTACTCTTCGCAATAATTCTGGGATTCTAAAACTGTTCTGAAGTAAAAAGTCTATTTAAAAAAAAATAATTCACTAGCTGCCAACTTTGCCAAACTAAGATTTTTTTTTTAAAGACTCTATTTTAAGGAATAGTTCCAACAGTTCCAAAGCAATGGTTTCTTCTTCAGGCGTGTTTTTAAGTGATTCTAAGACAGAAAAGCAAAACGCCAGGCCTGGAGAGCAGGGGGATGCACGGTCGAGGGGGAGGGGGAGAAGAACAGAGTCCCAGCCCAGCCCTCCGTCCTGTCACAGGCCCAGCCACCCGGCTTTCACCGTGAAAACCAAGGAAACCCCTAGAGTGTCCTGCGCGTTCAGCCTCGTCCACCCAGGGGTCAAAAAGAAGTGTTAGACGATGCGGTGGCAACAGGAAGATTGGCAGGGCTAACAAGGTATTCAACCAAGGTTATTATGGAAAGATAAAGCCCCGCTGAAGAGGTTTATGGCCTAAGTTACCCTAAAGCCACCAAAGCCCCAAGAAATGTCTGGAGTGTAGTTATTATTTCTACTAAAAAAATGAAAAGGAATCAGAAAAGCCCTGAATGTGTACGCTGATTTTGAGTAGTCTTTCCAATTTTATTTGCTCTGATTCTGTTTAAAAATGTGCAGATGTAAGTAATAGACACATATTATGCTGCTTATGCACATAGAGGTAAGATGGCTTTGGGGTTTGCTTTTTACATGGAAAACTGGTTCGGTGGACTGTGCGCTAGACTCCTGCTCCCGATTCCTCCTGTCTAAAGAAAGCCCAGCCCGCTGGGATCGAGGCGCCGCTCTTCACCTGGGGCAGCTCTCCAAGCCTCGAGGACAGTCTCTAAGAAGGGGAAACAGTCTTTAAAAAGGCAGCAAAAGAGAACTAGAACTCTCCATACTTCAAAAAAATTATCATAATGCAAGTGAAAACCTATCCCATCCCACACAAGAAACCAGCATACCGTATAGCAAACCAGAAACCAAAACCCAAAAGGTAAAATATATTATGCAGTATCCATAAACGTGTGATGGGTAGATCTGCTCCAAAACCTAAGGCGGAGTTTGCCCATCATTTAAGGGGTAAGAGTTGAATGGCCAGTCTCAGGGAAGACAATGCAGGAAAATGAGTAACAAGCTATAATGACTTAGTACCTACGGGAATGAGATGAGTGGGCTGTGATTCTTCCAGTTTGCTCCTCAACCAGTCAAAATCCTGGTATCTTCGACGGACCGAATATTCAGGCAGGTCAAACTCCACCCGCGTACTCTGCAAAGAAGAATGGAACAAAATGAGCATAAGGGAATGGAAGCCTAGCTTGGCAGAAGGGGAGGAAAAAGCTCTCTGTGAATAACTAAACTGGGCGTGAACACACTTTCCTTCCACCGAACACACCAGCCAAAGGGCAGGGCTTACCAATGCAAAATGACAAGGCTGGGTCACAGGGCCCAGTTACAAAATCAAGGATCTAGAATGAAAATGTCCACTTTTTTTTTTTAAAATTTCTACCCTCAGGAAATGGAACCCAGCTATCCCTCAGAACTGCGTTCAGAAGCATTTGATTCATTTCCTCCAAGCTTAATTAGCAGAATCATTCCGCTGAGGATATCGCTACTGAATCCGAATCTAGCTCAGTTGGTCAGAGCATCATCCCAATGCACCAAGTTTGTAGGTTCGATCCCCAGTCAGGGCACAGGCAAGAATCAATCATTGAACAGATAAATAAGTGGAGCAACAAACTGATGTTTCTCTCTTGCCTCCTCTCTCTCTAAAATCAGTATATAAAGTAAAATAAAAAATACAAAAAAATAAAAAAAGAAAGAACAGACCACTTGCTCAGTTAGAAGACAGATTAGATGAAAATAGAAAAGCTTTTGCCTCATCTGCCACATTCTGGCCAGAACCATAACTTTAAAATTATATTGTATTTTAGATAATAAGAAAAAAATCTACAAGGAAATAATTCCAAACTGTCATTGTATTGAAGAAAAGTATTTATGTCATCTCCCTTCCTGAATTTAAGTTTTCCGAAATGTAAGTGTAGCACTTTGATCATGAAAACCCAGGTTAAATGAAATTAAATTAATATACAAGAAAACAAGATTTTTCCACATTAATTTGCCACCAGTGGTCCCAGCACCAAAACCAGATTCAATTGTATGTACATTATGATTTCACTGGTGTTAAAAATGTGGATATAAATTAGGGGAAATATCTAGAACTGGTAATGACAACTGTCCTCTTTACACTCATCCTCATTTCCAAATTTCCTACTATTCTCATACCATGCTTTAACAGTCACACACACACACAAATTGCTCTTTTTTTTTTTTTTTTAATAGTTCCTTTAAGGACAAAGGGATTTAACAATGCAGTAAAACTTGTTTGAAGCTTTGGAAATTAATAAGATAAAAAATAAACATCATAATGCAGAAGGGTGCTCACACTCTGACCCAATATTTATTTTACTTATTTTTACCACGGCTCATTCTAGAAAAGAGATAGTGACACGTGAAGTACGATCAAATGATATAAATTAGAAGTAGGTGAGAAAGATAAAGGAAAAACAAGGACAGAGAGAAACGCAGAGCTAGGAACGAGGCTAGCAAAGCACACTCACCTCAGAACTCTGCACACTTGCTAAAACTGGGCCACGGGCGTTACTGAATTTCTAGAGAGAAACCCAGTCACAGCACAGCACTCATAAAACATGCAAGCCATTAAAACCCCAACTATGACTTTGTAGTAAAGTTTTCCTCTGTGAAATTCTGGGTCTAACTTAGGAAAATAAGGTAATAAGTGTTTATCTCTATTTTCTAATACTGTGGTAAACAAAATAGTAAAAAAGAAAGAAACGCGCACACCTGCAATTCATAGTCAGAGACAAACACTGTGCCGTTTTGTCCTGTGTATTTCCATACCTGTGTTCCATCATCTAGGATACCCCACAAACACCACGAGGTCATGGGTTCACAACTAAAGTCATACAAATAGGTAACCGCGCACACGAGTGGTAAAGAATGTTCATTTCACCATCGTGCCTTATGGATATCTTTGTGGTGATCTCTAGGCAACCCTGCCCATTTTTTTTAACACTTTCTTAGACCTAGTACAGAGCCAGGGAAAGAAACGCCCATGGAAGAAAATAGGCCTGAACCCTAAAGAGGGGAATTAAAAGGGGAAGCTTGTCGATGTGCACACAGAGGACTAATCAATCACCCAGGAGGTGCCCTGTCCCCGGAGCCTAGTCCTCCCAAAAAAAGAATTCCTCTTGTTCTCCAAGTTAATACGTCCCATGCCTGTGACCTGGAGTCATTCCAAAGGATCGCCACTCAATCCAAAACTGACAACCAACTCACACTAGAGAGACTTGGTTTTTGTCAGTAATGCCATCTTTCCTGGCCATGGCTAAACCTTAAGAAGTCTGAGTGACCCTTCTTTTCCAAAGGGACCCCTTCCCTCATCCACCAGCTAAGCCCATTCTGCTTCAAAACCCCAGAGCCTTAGGAGGCCAGCTGAGAAAGGAGCCAGGAGAGGCTTTTGGCGCCTCCTCCTGCTCCTCTGGGCTTCCTTTAAGAGCTGTCACTTACCTCTTTTTTTGCAGATATTTCCGCCAAGCTCTCTGGAACACCCATTGCATCATTAACACTAAAGTCCTGTAGCTCTTCCTGTTCAAATTCTGCAAACAGAGAAGACAGCCTCCCCACTGTCCCAGCAAGTGGAAAGCTGCTCATTTTTTCACAGTTCACAAACCTCATTTCCAAGACCAAGGGTGGTCACTGACATCCTGCTCATTCCACACCGCTCCTTAGCACAGTGCTCCCCGGCTCCGTGAGAACCCTTTGAGGCTCATGCCGTCAAGCTACATCCACCTCTGTCCCTCCTCACGCCGTCACCTACTGACAGCCCTGTCCCTCCTCCTGACTCCTTGGCAGCACCCAGCTCTCAGGTTTCCTTTCCAGAGCCCTTCCATGGCCTGGGGACCCTCAAGAGCCAGGCGGCTCGCCCATACGACACCCGCCACTAAGCCCAACAAGGTCTCCTTCCCGCAGCCTTCCCACAAACTGTCATCACGAAGTGCCGACGTCTCCCTCTCTAACTGACACGTCCTACATTCCAGACTGCCATTTCCCGACATCCCCGGGTTTTCAGCCTCTTGAGACCTACAGTTCCTTGACTTTCTGTCCATTCCTGTCTTTACATCCTTCCTTAATCAGTGTCAATTCCATGAGCTGTCACGTCACCCTCTGACTTGCCACTATGCCCCACCCCATCACACAAGGCTAGTGGAAATGCAACCATCCGCTTCTTGTTTTAACAGACCTGCACAATCCTGAAGGCAAAGCAAAACCAGGAAAGCACACTGATCAATGCAATGCACGCCACAACTGGCCCCTCAAACGGGCGAGCGATCTTTCTACACTTCCTTAATCAATCCTCTCCCTCATTTTCCGTATCAGTTAATCCAAAGCCTGTACAAATTTTGAAAACGTCTAAACCCCACTTAAAAACGTTCCCGATCACTCTCAGTAGCAGACCTCACTATCTACCCACAGAGAAAAATGCAGCTATAAGCAAAGAACCCTCACATTTCTGCCACAAAAATGCCCTCCTTTCTCCAGAAACAATGAAAAAAAGAATTCCCCTCCCTCATCAAAGGCCACTCCCTCCCTCCACTTCGGTTCTGGGTACTACCTCCCGCCTCCCAGGTGGCTTTCTACTCTCCAATCTTTAACCTAGTATCTCCTTCTCTACCCACACTGTCCACCTGGCACTTAACCAGGTCTCTTCCATCCTTAAAAAACAAACGAAAAGCCCATCCCCCTCACACCCACGCCCCGCTCCACCTACTGTTCGTTCTCCATACTCGCTTTCATTGCCCAACTACCAACACTCATAGTGTCTTTTCTTTCTCACATGTCACTCACCCTCACTCACTGCAACTGGGCCCGCCCCCGCCCTGAAACTGCTCTCCCCCAGTCACCACTAACCTTCTTGTCATTAAATCTGATGTTTGCTTTGTAATCCTGATCTATAACTTGACCTCTGAGCAGCATTTAGCCTGTTGACCGCTGAGGCATTAGAAAAGAAAACTTGCTGGGCCTAAGTCTTGGTAATGACTAATCTGGCGATGGGTGAAAGGCAAGAGGCGGAAAGGGAGCTGCAGGTCCCGCTTCGTGCCCAACCCCCAGTCTGCTGCCACCTCATCGCCGGTTTTAGCAGTCAGGCTGCGGGCGCAAACCACAGCGTCGGCGTGGCGTGGCAGGGCAGGGCAGGGGCCTCCCTCCCCTGATAATCCTGGCATGTCCTCGACTCAAGTTCTAGCTTCACCACGTAGTAGTTGCACGTCTGTGAGCAATTTTCTTCATGTCTCTGTGCCTCAGATTCCTCAGGTATACAATGAAAATACCACCAGTACCTAATTCATTGAGTGTGAAGATTAACTGATGATATATTTAAAGCACTTAGCACAAAATGAATGATGGCTCATCCATACTGTGGAGCAATACTGTAGTCTTCGAAATGACGGCATAAAAGCAGGTTTACTGGCATTTATTAGCACAAAAAGATATTTGCAACATACGAAGTGAACTGACAGCATGCAAACTAAGCATTTCTGTAAGTGAATAGAGACAAATAGTTCATAAAGTTATAAGTAATTATTTCTGGCTAGAGAGCTTAAAGATCTTTTATTTCACTGTTTTAGCTTACTTGCATTTTCCAATTTCTCTACAGTGAGCACATATTACTTACAGAAAATAAAATTTAAAGGACTTCTCTTGCAAACAAATCTAGCGCACGGTAAGTGTTCAATAATTAGTTACGATGATGACGTTACTTTCTAGGAGCTTGCCGAGAAAACTGCCAATTCAGCACGCCCTGAAAAGACCTCTCTCCACCATTGGAGAGACAAGACACCCACCACTTAGATTTGCTTTGCCTACACTGGCTCTCAGCCCTAGGCTCACTTTAGCTCAGCCAGGAGCAGCTCTGTACCTTGTCCTGCTTTGGTCATCAGGGATCTGAATTAGGACTGGGAGTCAAAGCTCAAAGTAATAGAATAAGGATACAGACGCCCTTGTCCTCTGACCATTAACTTTGCTTGAGAACCTCAGCGGAAGCAGGGGTCCCGGGACAAGATCAGGTGTTTGGGACCCTGTGTTCCTGTGTGTCCTCTCTCTCACCCCGACACTTCTCTGCATATCCTTTCACACAGCATTCAGAAAGAAGGCTCCAAATGTATCGCCAAGATAGCAAACTTGATGTCGCTGTTTGAAAAGCAAAGGACTCTGGTTTGAGAAGTAGAACTGACAATAATAAGTAAAACTTAATTTTGCACCAAGTTCACCTGGAGATGTTAACATCGCAGCCAAGTGAAAATGGGGGACTGGAACTTGCAAACGGTCATCCTATGACAGTACATGACTTACAGAAAAGCAAACAGCTCCCATGAAAAGAAACAGAAATATGCGCGCAGAGAGAAAGGGGAAGAAAGGAAAGAGAGGAGGCACCGAAAAGAGTGGTGAGCTGTCGCAGGTGCCTCTGCCTGTGAATCCGTGGACAGAGGTCCTGCGGGATTGGCATTTGGGGAGGTCAACTGCAGGGCCAAAGCGGGGCCGGAACCATCACGGGAGGCAAGCACTGCTGTGCCAACCACGCAGTCACCTTGCTATTCAGCTGCTCAGAGCACACGGTCAAGAAAAACAGGTTTTGCATTTCACTGACTGCAGGGTAAAAAATAAATAAATAAATTGACCCCAAAGGGGAAAAAATAAGTAACTGGAAATACTTTATGGGAATACATATATCAACCTAGGACCTCTGAGGAGATAATACACTTCTAGGCCTCTAGCCCAATGCCTGGGAAATGGAAGTTTTCCTGTGGCCACGGTAACGGGGAAGACGGTGTGAGTGCACGTGCCCATGACAATTCTCAAATGTGAGCCCGGTGTGAGAAGGACACAGCAGTAACATCACAGGGGCCCAACAGAAAGTCAGTAAATATTAGTTCCTTTTCTTCTTGACTCCTTCTGCCCCCCACCAAATCTAATTATACCAAATTATAAGCATGGTCCCATCACAGAGATTTAGGTTAACACAGTGATCCATAAATTTCAAGTGTATTGTGATATTAATATGTTAAGTAGTATCATGACCAAAGATAAGTGAAAGTAGAGTTGACCCTTGAACATCACGGGGGTAAAGGGAGCTGACCCCTCCACCTGTATATAACTTTTAATTCCCCAAAACTTAATTACTAATAGCCTCCTGGTAACCAATAACATGAACAGTCAACACATATTTTACATGTTACGTGTATCGTACACTGTATTCGTACAATAAAGTAAGCTAGTGAAAAGATAATATTATTATAAAAATCATAAGAGAAAATACATATACAGTATTTACTGAAAAAAATCCATATATAAGTGGAACCACACAGTTCAAACCCATGTTGTTCAAGAGTCAACTACATAAGGATTAAATGTTTTCTTTGAAAAACCATAGTCACAATTTATCCTTCATTTTAAGATTTAAAAAAGCTCACATATTATATAATCCTTCTAAGTTTAATACATTCACTCTCTCAGAAAGCTACAGCCACGATAACAACAAAGGGGAACAGAGTTGTACCAAAAGAAAGAGAAAGCAAAGGCAGAAATTATAGAGGTGGGACTCATTCTCCAAGGCCACTTGCAATGGGCATAAGACAACAAAGGGACCTACTTTGGTGGTGATCCTATATGTGATGTAGGTCTCCATTGTACAGACATGCTTCTTGGGGTCATCAACTGTGACAAACAGATCTCTGGTCTCACCATCAATGTCATCATCAAGTTGAAGCCTGTTGAGAAGGGAAGATGACGAAGCCGGACTCGAAGTACCTGCCGGAGTACCGCCGTTGGGCAAAATGAGATCCTGAAAGCAGAAAGGAATTGTCTTACAAATTAAATGAAAACATACACTTTGAAAATACCAGCAAAAGAAGCTAGTTTAGCCAAGCCAAGAAACACCTCTCAATAAAAAAAGACTTTCAAGGAATCTGAGCCTCTCCTTACATAACAGTTCTTAAGTGAACAGGTCTTTCATGACCAAGAGAAACAAACTAAATTCACACTGATTCACCTTTCAGCAAGGACTGGAGGAATCAACAGAAGCAAACATTGCAGGGACAGAGAACACAACAGCCCCCACCATCATCAGTCTCAACAGAGGAAGAACGCAGCCGGCACAACATATTCTCTTCCCCACTTTCTCAAGAACACCACCTGGGCCCAGGGAAACATTACGGGACCTGAACGCTCCAAAATCCTTAACACATTTTAAAAAATCAATCAACCAACACAGAGAAACAACTAAACATTATGTGCCTCCTGAAAGAAGTTCATTCACAAAACCACCTATGAAGCACGCTCACCAAAAAATATTGCACCCAGGTCCTCACCAAATCTCTATTAAGCAACACCAGTTTACAGGAAATACAAACGAATGAGGAAGATATTAAACAACATTGTGAGGATGCAATCAGCAAAATCCACACTATCGGAAATTAAAGAGAATTAAAGGCTCAGTTTCTTCAATACATAAGTTGCAAGGGAAAAAAAAAAAAGGGATGGGAGCACCTAAAGATACAGAGAAACTTGAGAGACCTGTAACAATTGCAATGGAACCTGATTAAAATAAAATGTTAAGAGATTTTGAGATATTCAGAAAAATTTAAGTATTGATCAGTTATTGGATGACATTAAGAAATTATTAGGTGTGGTAATAGAAGTATTAAGAATTTACAAAGTATTAATCTTTTAGAAATACATATTAAAATATTGATGGATGAAATGACAGGATGTCTGGTATTTGCTTCAAAATAATTAAGGATGTTGACACTGGTAACCGCGGGTTCATTATAAAATTCTCTCCTTTCTGGTTGTATATGTTTAAAATTTTCCACAATTAAAAAAAAATGGTGGGGGGAGGTGGCAAATGCCAGGGAAAAAAGGGAAGAAAAAAAATTTTTTTTTAATTACTGGTAGGGACTTTTTTCTCTTTAGGCGTTAGTAAGAAACCATTTGAAAAAAACTCTATCCCTAATATAAAAAAAAACAGTGCAATCTAACAGCTACCTTTTTCTGTTCGTGTTTTTTTTTTTTCTTACTTCTTTATTCCCACCACTTTCCCTTGCCCCCTCCCTCCTTCCCTCCCTGAGCTCTTCCCCTTTGGTTTTGACCATGAGTCTTTGCTGTACGTTCCTCGACTTTCCCCTTCCCTTCCTTTTCCCTGCCCCCGCTCCCTCCTACCCTCCTGTTTCTGTTTGTTTTTGTTTTAAGGTTTGATAAGAGACAAAGCCCAGTCTGGATGTGAAAACCTCTGAACTGACTGTGACTTAGGAATCATTAGGAGGCAGGCTCTGAGTCACGTGGCGAGAAAGCGACGTGACACCCTGGAAAGCGCCTTGATGAGGAACGCGGAGAAGATTCCTGGCCTGTAGGTCATCAGATCCCAGGGCGGGGGTGGGAGGTGCCTTCCCCTGAATTCTCTGTTCCTGTGTACAGGCTGGGCGTGACTGAGCCCCCAGCTTACAGGGCGTGCAGGGAATGAGAGGTCAACCGAGCAGTCACATCCATGGGACATCTAGGGAAAGGGCTGGGACAAGGCAGAGGGAAGCAAGGCCCTGGGGTCAAGGGCAATGCCACCAACTCTATAATTTAATTACATACGTGGTTATGCACCTGATCAGTTTCTCTCACTGATGTTTCTCTCCCTCTTTTTCTCCCTCCCTTCCCCTCTCTAAAAAGAAATAAATTAAATCTTTAAAAAAAATTTTGTAACTACTAAAAGGGTGCCATCTTCACAGAAGGTCCTCATGAGAATGGACTGCACCTCCACCTCTCAACGGCGAAGGCAAACCCCTCAGCGGCCACTCACGGTGGGGAGGTTACCACGAGCCTTGCCACGGCAGCAACCAGCGGGCTCTGCCGGCCCTCTCAGCACGCGGACACCACAGAGCATGCAGGGTCCACTCCCTGGGGTCTGGGGATCTGAGAGAGACACCTCTGAAGCTCTGAGACAACCATCATGTGGTCATTATTTCAGTAAATATTTAAACAGGCACCGCGCTTGGCACTGCAGGAGCCCGCCCTTATACTTTGTCAACACCCGCATGCTGGGCCCCAGAGTGGCTCTATCGGTGGCTAAACACAGGACCGAAACAACGCAACATCTGCAGTCAGACAAGCCACCAGCAGCGTCCACGGCAGCTTTCCATCATCTGGCCTGCACCAATCTTAGCAGCTTCATTTCTCATGGCACCAGCTGCTGGAACCCGGATCCGGGCTTACAAAGCCCTCTCTTCTTTTTTTACAGCTAGGTCTTCAAGTATCTCACAGGAATCTACTCAAATCCCCTTCCTCTTGGAATCCTCCCTCGATCTACTCCTTGGCAGAATTAGTCACCCCCTTCACAAAACTCTGAAGATCCTTCCCCTGAAGCAACTGTCACAGTTTTAATCATTATTTTGATATGTAACATCCACACACACTGTGAGTGCCCAACAACTGTAATTGTGCATCGTTGATGTGTGTGTGTGTGTGTGTGTGTGTGTGTGTAATTGTCTGCCCATTTGCAGGTCTCCTGTGACTCCCAGCCGACCTCCCTAACCTTTGCTACGGGGACTTCAGCCAATGACCTTCTAGGAACATCCCACATAAAGTCTGCAATGTTTTGGCCGGACAGTGGGACATTAACTATTTCTCAAATCAGTTAGGGGGTGAGGGAGGGGACATTCAGCCAGCTGGATGCAGTCTCACACTGCACGTTCTTTCCCTTAGGACTCTGTGACCAAGGAAAACACTCGCACTGTTACTCCGGGCGTTTCACAGAAAGTCATTTGAGCATACACAGTCAACAAGCCGCAAGTATCTGCCACTTCCTAAAGAAGGGATGCTTCTGGCTCAGATTTCCATGGCCCCTCTGGACACAGTGCTTCCGCATTCTTATTTCATTGCACCCCATACCAGCCTCATGAAGTTCACAGGACAGATACGGTCTCTGCTGATGAGGTAGTGGGTCCAAAATGGTTAAGTAATGTGTTCAAATGTATCAACGCTAGTCATCACTATACCAAGAGTCAAGCCAGGTTTCTGGTTCTGAGTTCAAGGTTCTTATCAAACAGAATCCCCTCTGCGTGGCTTTTCCAACCCAACACTGCCCCTCATGTCCACTCTCTGGCATAAAGCCTTTTGGGTAAATGTGAAGCTTCTGCTTTTAAAAAGCCATTCAAGGAAAGCTAACATTCTCCCTAGAGTTATTTCCCCAATGAGTCCCCTCAAGATACGGTCCCCATGAGAAAGAGACGTGGAGAGAAAATAGGAAAGCCCGAGGAGGGCAGGGCGGAGGGTTAGGTGGCTGGCGCCACCAGGCCACCCCGCTACCCGGGTCCTCCAGCAGCCAGTCTGCCAGGCCGGGAGACCCGAGTCTGGAGCAGGTCCTGTGGGTCAGCGGCACCTTCCTGACCAACGTGAAGCTGAAAATTTGAGAAGTGAGAGATCCCCCTAGCTCAGCACCAAAGCCACCTGTTCTATTTTTGCCACCCTATAGCCAGTCCTCCACTGCAGCCACAGTGCTCTTTGAAAAAGGTTAATCATTATTAAACACAGTTAATAATACTCTATTGCATATTTGAAAGCTGTTAAGAGAGTAGATCTTACAAGAGAAAAAGCACTTCAGAAGAGCTTGACAAAGCCTCTGAGGCAGCCTCGCGGTCCGGGGGAGACAGGCGGCACTCTCAATGCGCGGGCTGCACCCACTTGCCCTCTCCCCACCCCCCCCCCCCCCAACCAGCACACAGGAGATGCCTGAAGAAGGAATGTGTCCTGCACAAACAGAACAGGACATTCTTGATGGCTGACTTTGTTGAAAAGTTATATTTAAGCCCGCTTTGGACAATAAATTCAAAGGAAAATTCCCAAACATGTCCTGTTCAAAGATGTTCCTAACAGCAACGAACAGAGTAAACTCTGGAAAAACCCCAAAGGCTCAGTAACCAGGAAATGACTGTGTTTACCAATAAGAATGTTACACATTCATTTTAAAATTACAAATCTGGACCTGGCTGGGTGGCTCAGTTGGTTGGAACATCACCCCGTGCACCAAAAGGTTGTGGGGTTTGACCCCCTTCACAGGGCACACATCTAGGCTATGGGTTTGATCCCTGGTTGGGGCATGTAAGGGAGGCGGCCAATCGATGTTTTCTCTTTCTAAATTCAATATACATATCCTTGGGTGAGGATTTTTTCTTTTTTAATTACAAATCTTGACTTCTAGATAAACTCTGAATTGAGTACAGTCCTTCGCTTTCTTGCTCTTTCCGCCCTCTGGGTGCTAACTTAACAATCTAGAAAATGAGAAAGAAAGAGCAGGGGGGAAAAAATAGAAAAAAAGAAACAGTGACTGGAGTTGTGCCAGATTGGAAACTAGAAAAGGGTGGCATCCAAAACTTTCAGAGATTTTCTACTGGGATTTACCCCATGTACTGTCACTTACATTATCAAGGTTCCCTAAGAAGCAGCAAATGTCCTGAACTCCTCACATCTTCTCTAATTGGAAAGTGCAGTCATCTAGGGAGCATGGGAGAGTGGACAGGCCGACCGTGGGGCAGAGCAAGACCATCAAGAATGTCTCGCGGTATCAACAAGGGGATGGATGGCAAGCTCAGGTGGACGCACCCTGCGAGGGCGACCAGCAGAGGGCGCCCCGCCCACGTGGCTTCATCTCATCATGCCCCGTAGCGATGCCACAGAAAGGTCTGAGCGGCATGAGGGCAACTGGGTCAGCTGCCCTGGGCAGGCCCACCAAGCACAAAACAGGGAAGACTGCCAGGGGCGATCTCTGCCCCGACGGGGAGAGCTCCTGAAACAAGGAGGAAGCCGGGCTACGCGGGACGGGGCACAGAGGGGAAACACGCCGCTGTCGAGGACTCTGGCTTTTTTCCTTCAGATTCCTTTCCCCGCTGACAGATCACTTTGCTCATCTGTCAACTGATGACTCAACTCAACCTAAGATCCAAGTAGACAATTCAAACATCAAGTAGAAACAAAGGGGATCCAATAATTAATTTACCCCTTGCGATGAGAGGCAAAAAGCAGGCCTACATTACCTCCACCAGACACAAGTAAACTGAAAAAATATATGCAACTGTATTATCTCGTCAATCAGACACGAGAAAACCAAAATGTGAAGAACAAAACACAGTGCTCAAGAGCAAATATATACATTTGAAAAAGATTTATCCCATGAAATAGAATACTTTAGGCTACCTCTCTGTTGCGCTTCCATTTAAAGTGAAAGAGAATTTAAAAATTAAAAGAAAGTGGGAGAGTAAACAAAATTAAAGTACAAATTAAAAACAGAACAGAGTAAAAGCTATAAACAAAACCAAAATTTTATTCTTCTAAAAGATGAACTAAGAAAAACAAAAACTTAGAAAGTCTAATCGATATAGAGAGGGCGTGGGGGAGACCCAGCAACAACTATTTGTCTTACCTCTAAGTATGATTGTAAATTTTAAAAATGTGATATGAATAACTATGCTGATAAACTTGGAGGTCTATGTGAATAGATGGTTGTGTAGGAAAATATACGGTCAAACTGAAATTAGTTGAGATATAAAAACTAAAAACTTAAATAACCACATAACTGTTGTCAGAGAACTTTTATTAACAGGTAAGCGAAGCCCCAAAGGTTTTACAACTGAGCTGCAATGAACCTCAAAGGAGCAAGTCCTATTTTATTCAAACACTCTAAAACACTTATTTTTTAAGTGGAGAAACTTGTCAAATTGTTTTATGAGGGTTGCCTATATTTGACATCAAAACATTAGGACAAAAAGAAAATTAGGCACAAGTATAAACATCATCAATAAAGTAACAGCAAATCATATATTAAAATAATTTTTAAGAAGAAGAATATATCAGAATTGAGTCAAACTTATTTCAGGAAATCAAGAATAATTTAACATTGGAGAATTTACTAACATAATTTATTACATTAACTGATTATATAATCACCGTTGAATATAATCATGTCCACAACTACCAATGTGTTTATTGGTATTTTTTGTTAGTAAATATCAGCCATTCCATTAAAATCTCTAAACAAAATTAGGCAATTAAAGGAAAGTCCTTAACTATGTTATCAGTAAAGAATGTATATCAGAGAACATCAGCAATGAACCTTGAAAATATTATTCCAAGTGAAAGAAGTCAGACATGAAAGGCCATACGTGATTCCATTTATATGAAATTTCCAGAACAGGCAAATCCAGAGAGACAGAAAACAGATTTGTGGTTGCCAGGGCTTGGAGGGAAGGGGGAATGGGAGTGAATATTTACTGAGTATGGGGTTTCTTGCTAGGGTGACAAAAATATTCTGGAATTAGTAGTTATGGATGCATGATGCCATGAATATACTAAAAACCAGTCAACTGTATACTTTAAAGTGGTGAATTTTATGATATGAGAGTTAGAAAACAATTTTTAAAAAGCGGCAAACAATGTAAAACATTGGAGACATATCTACGAAAATCACAAACAAGACTCTGATACCTAGTATCACCCCCGTATTTCAGTCATTCTGGAGACTCCGGGTGATGCAATGATGTACAACAGCGCTCCGCGCACAGAAGTAGCGAGGACACCCGAAAGCATGCAGCGGCCACCTCATCACTCCCGTGGCAAGAGGGCAGTTCCCCCCAATGAATCTAAAATTTTAATACACATAATATGAAGAAAATTATTCCAGACACTTAAAAATCATAAATCTGAACATAAATCTGAAATCTAAAATGTAACGTATTTCCTAAATAATTCAGTGACAAAAGGAGAAGACACAAACTAATGATAGAGTGTATCGTTACTGGCAATAATTAACTCCCTTTCTTTAGAGGATTATAGAGTCTTACTGCTGCCAAGTGACTGCCCAGAGGACACATCTCCACTCCACTGACTCTCAGCTTGGCGTCGTGCCTTTCTCTGGCCAATGGTACACAAGCAAACGTGACACACACCAGATGGGAGCAGACACGGTAAGAGCAATCGCAGGATTTCATGAGCGTTCTTGTTCTCTCTCTGCCTTGCAGCCAGTGTGACCCAAACAGGGCTGCTCCTTCGAAATGAAAGCCTTGTGGAAAAAAGCCACAGCAACGGATTCGCAGCCACTGACACAGAACGTGACTTAGAAATTAATGATTGGTACTGGCCTGGTCGCTCAGTTGGCTAGGGGGGCATCCCCTATGTGCCAAGGTCGTGGGCTCAATCCCTGGTCAGGGCACAGACAAGAATCAACCAATGAACGCATAAATAAGTGGAACAATAAATTGATGTTTCTCTCTCCGCCCCCCCAACAAATAAATACATTTTTTAGAAAAGAAATTAATGATTGCTGCAAAACTTTGGATTTTGGGAGCTGTTTATTACCACAGAAAAGCTAACTAATACATATTATTAAAATACCTGCATGTTTTAAAAAAATCTAGATAGGAAATAGTTGATATAAACAGGATTGAATTTTGAGATGTGGTGATTTATATTTTGTTTTGTTTTGTTGGCTGCAGAATTATTCAAACACATCTTAACTATATGCCCTAAACTCTGGAACCCTGCTTGCTTATTAGTAGAAAGTCCAGTCCTCCTTCCCTCCCACTGCATCCTGGAATCCCCATCTCAAATATTCTCCAAAACTTCCAAGGACACTTGTACAAGTAGCTCTGAGTTCCCAAGGCCCCCCAGTCTGTGGTTTCTAGCACCTTCCCTGAAGAGTTGTATTTTCCTACTTTGGATTCTAGACCATTTCTTATGAGTTAAAGACTACTCTTCTTCATACATGGGTTAAGAGATCACCTGTTTTAAAACTTTATTTGTAGGCCAACAAAGTCGTTTAGAACTGAAGATGTTTTCCTAGCTTTTCTATTAGTAAACCTGCCATTCAAGTAAAATCCACCCACTGGCCTGATATAAAACAATACCTCCAATGAGATCACAGATGAAGGCAAAATGAAAGAGCTCAAGTTCACATTCCATGACAAGGTGTCCAATGTCTGTTCGTAGCTTTTCCTAAGAATCTCCAGACTAGCAATCACTTCTCCAGACATTCTTGTGATTCCAGAGAGCACAGATTTTCCGCACTCTCAGCTGAATTTATTATTTTTTTAATTTATTGGTTTTAGACAGAGAGGGAGAGAGAAAGAAATACCGATTTGTTGTTCCACTAATTTATGCATTCATTGGTTGAGTCTTGTATTTGCCCTGACTGGGGATTGGACCCACAACCTTGGCACAACGGGATGATGCTCTAACCAACTGAGCTACCCACCCTGGGCTCTCAGCTGAATTTAAACGTGATCCCTTTCCATTCCTTCTAAGGAGTATCCACCATTTCAAGCATATACCGAACATCTAATACACATGAGCTAAAGTGCTGATGTAGGACTACCAAACAAAATAGGATATGGCATCGATGTCTAAATAACTCAGTCTAGCTGGGCACATCAACACAAAAACCTCTAACTACGATGCAACACAATATGGGTTATAATAGAACTCCATGCAAAATGCAGGAGGTGAGCAAAGGATGCTGGGGCACCTGGAGAAGGAGGAGTAAATTTGCCTCTGCCTGGAAACACAAGGCAGAGAGCATGGCATGGACATTCCAGGCTGAGAAGTCACTGCCACTGAAGGAGGAGAGGTATTTCCCAAAGTCTGTCCCTAACTCAATGAGTAACTAAGACCCACAACACGAAGGTTCTGCCTCTTCTGGTCGAGCACATGCGTGCCATCTTGAGGACTCAAAGGCCCAAATGGACAGCTTCCTAAAAGAATGTGTGAAACCTCCCCAAGAGCACATATTCCAAGAGAATGGGATTCTTCCTAAAAAACCTGCTCTCTTTTCTGCCCACTTTGACATGCTGCAACTGGAAACCCTTAACTCCGCAGACATTTCTGCCCCAAGTCACACACAGGTCTGGGGCATAGGACCCCTCAGAGGTCATCCAAGTTGCTGTGTTTCACATAAGAGGCTGCGAAGCAGGATGCATGAGGCCCCTCAAGGGGTGTGTGAGGAACCCAGGTCTTCGGTCTCTCCTCTAGGGCTGAGCAGTGCCACAACCCAGACGCTCCTCCTCGGACCTTAACTACGGAGAAGGTGAGTGACAGAGACAAGCCTACAAAGAGTTCTAAAAAGCCGCTGAGAAAATTTTCATTGTGAGTGGTAATCAACAGAGGATAAATGGTGCTGCATAAAGACTATGACATTAGCCTACCAGGGAGACTCTGGGGAAGGTTTTCATTCTTCGCGCTTCCTACCACATCCCTGTCCATCCACTCGAACCTTTCACAGAAGAGACAAGGAAGGGATGTCTGGGCTTAAAGTCCAAATGACTGGGCTTGAATTCTGGCTTTGCTCCTCACCAGTCCTGGGGTAAGGTAGGCAATCTCTCTGAGCCCCCACTTCTCTGTCTTTGACGTGGAGGGTGTAAGGATTAAAGAAAAAGCAATATGCCCTGGCTGATGTGGCTCAGTGAATTGAGCACCGGCCTGCAAACCAAAGAGTCACAGGTTTGATTCCCAGTCAGGGCACACGCCTGGATTGCTGGCTAGGTCAGGTCCCCAGTAGGGGGTGCGTGAGAGGCAACCACACTTTGATGTTTCTCTCCCTCTCTTTCTCCCTCCCTTCCCCTCTAAAATAAGTATTTTTTTAAAAAGAAAAAGCAATGTGCCTAGTATAATCCCTTAATAAATGTCGGTTCTTTCCCACTCTTTACCCAATATCTCTTTTTAGAATTTATTTGTTTATGTATTTATTTCTTTATTGACTTTATTGGGGTGACAAAGGTTAAGAAAATTATACAGGTTTCAGGTGTACACTTCCATAATACATCACTTAAATATTGTATTGTGTGTTTACCAACCCAAGTTGAGTCTCTGATACCTCTTCACTGTGCTATTTGTTCATCTCACAAAACCTGGTCCTAGTTTACGTGTTTTTGTGCTGCCATCAGACACAATCTTAAATATATGGAACACACACAGTGTTTGATGAAACAAGCTGTCTACAAAAAATTAAAGGGAAGGGCACTGTTGGGGTTCGGAACAGAGACTCAGACAAAATAATACAGAGCTGGATATGCACGTGCTAGGTGAGCAAATGCCTGTTGATGAATCATCGCCCCAGACCAAACGTTTTCAAAAACAGAAACTGCTCAAGTGAGGAACAGAGCAGGGCAGGACTCAACGACCAATAGCAACTGCCAAGTGCTTACTGTTAATTCCACCCTCACTGCCCACACCACTCAGCTGTGCTTTCAAAAAGCCTTGCACATTTAGCAAGACTAAAAGTGTCCTTTACCACAGGGACTCTTTCCCTGGGACCCATGGGGCAGCTCATGCCACAATTATGTGCCAATTTTGCACGTGCACATGCAAGTCTGACTCTTCCTTCAGGGAGAACCTATCATTTTTAGAGTCCTAAAAATGCCCATGGGGGAAAAAGTTAGGCACTGCAGTTCTAAACGGTCTCCCTAAACTAAAGAGAGGAAACAAGTACACTTTAACTTCCATGAGCTGCCCAAATTGCCCTCTAAAATACTCTCACATTCAATTATTTGTGACACGTATACCCTACCTTTAGGGGTGGGGGCATCCTTAAATCCTCAACCCAAACCTAAAACTAACCTGAAATGAGAATTTGTTAAACTACAAGGAAATGTGAGACTCTATTCCCATAGGTCACACGTGCTTGAAATTTTTTTTCAGTCCAATTTTTGCTTCTACAGGACGCATAGGGCTCTCCCAATACTAGTTTTGTGACATCAAACACTGTTGTATCGATTCCAGAATCTTACCACAGAGATGTCTGTCTGTGGAACTCCTCACAGCCTGAGACACTGTCTCCCCCACGGCATCCTTTTTAGAAGCCTGACGTGTACCTGCCTCCCACCCAAAAGTGCAGCTGGATTTCCAGGCCCGAGGCCCACTTGGCTACCTGGCTGCTCTGGTTCTAATTCCCATGTTCCTACCGACATGACTCAGACTGGATGGTGAGGCTCCCTTTTATTTCCATGGTAAACTGATTCATTGAGGGGGGCGGGTAGGAGGTAGGCAATCAACAAGCAAGAGTCTGCTCATAGTCTAAACAGTTAACGGTAAAAGAAAAAGCAGGAATGGGGCATTCTAGGGTAGAGCTGCTCAAAAGAGTTTCGCAACTAAGTAAGCAGATAAGGAAAGTAGAAAAAATGGCAGGAAGGAAGGGGAAGAAAAAGGCCTTAAATTTAGCACTGGTCAGTCTGGCCCTCCCGCATGAGCTCAGAGGCAGAAAGGAGCCCTGCAAATAGGGCAAGTGGAAGGATTGCAGACCAGGTACAAGACCTCAGAGGGGCAGAAACAGATCAAGGAACAAAGTCAGGGAATGAACGAGATTAAAACAAAGTCAGAAAGGAGGCAGCTGCCACCGTGGGCACAGCAGCGGCTCTGGGGAGCCCGTCGGCACAGGGAGGTGCGGGGGCTCGTTTTGAAGCCAATATACAAGAGATCAGAAAACAGCAAGCACTTCTCAGAACGCTTTCATTTACACTTCACACAGCAGAGTCAACTGTCCAAAGGGAAGAATATTACTACTGTTTATTTCAGTTAAGGCCGTTGCAGTGGGAGGAGCTGTTGATAGATTAACAGGGAGAGCTAACATCCCCCCAAGCCACTGCTAGGGATAGCTGCTCTCTGCCACAGTTTAGCTGAAAAGGACTAATACGTATGTATTACAGAAATATGTAGGAGTATTCTAGATACAGTCCTATAACATATATAATTAAATGTTTTAAGTCCCTTTCTCCAAATAATGAAAAACTTGATTTTGTCTTGATGAGATGGCAGAGGGAGCGGGATAAAATAATCGTCACTTTCTGTTTATTCTACAGACCAAAGGAGAGATGTTTTTCAACACAGGGAGATTTACATAGCCTAATCACCAGGATGATATACTCCCCAAACCATAAACTGGAAGATATGGAAAAAAAATCTATTCATTCGCGTATTCCTCCCGACACTGAGGGCTGGGTACTGTTCTAGATGTAGGGGAGAAGCAAGCTGATAAGGAATTTACTTGAGGAATCAAGTACTACGAGGGTGGGACACACCCAGGGCAAAAAACAACATGATATGAAGTGATAAATACATGCAGAAGGAGAAACCTGCTGTGCTAGAGTCTAGAGAAGGCTGGGGCAACTCTGCCCGGGAAGAAGACTTTAGAGAGGGCCATCTGCCGGCTTCGTAGGATGGCAGAGACCTGGGGCTCGGTTCTGGCTCCCCTACTAGCTATGCGGCCATAAGAAAAACACCTAAAGTCACCAACATTCGCTGACCAATGGCGAGGGCACCAGGGAAGAGAGCCAGGTAGGCTGCATGGAACTTCGGGAGCGCGTCTGTGAAAGCCCACTACAAACAGCGATGGCGCTGCTGCATGGAAGAGCAAGGCGTTCCTGGCATGCTGCATTGCGTCAGCGAAGTTGTCACAGGGTGAAGGGCAGCAGCCACAGCTGGAGAATGTCATCACAGATAGAACACGCGAGCCACTGAGGGGGCGCAACAGGAAGGTGGCTGGTTCCAGACTCTGAGGGAACTTAAGAATTTGAGATGCACCCCACAGGCAATGGCTAAGCTTTTAAGTAAGAAAGGGGCAATTATACATCAATTTGATTTAAAAAAAAAAAAGAGTTAGCAAAAGCACACAGAGCACATAAAAAGAGAGGGATCAGTTAGGGAGCTGTTGTAATGGTCCAGGCACGCCATCCCCTCCCCCCATGGGACCAGAACAGCCTGACAAATACCATAAGGAGGAAAGGACAGATGAGAAGTGTCATCAGCATTAACGTGAAATGGCTTGAGATACCCTGAGGCATGTTTCCTACATAAAACAAACAACGTCTGGTCATACCTAGGGAACCATGTTTCAAACACAGGTAAAGTACAGAGGATTAGAAATGCTGCCATTCTAACAAAACCAAGTGAACCCGAGTTCGACAGCCTATGTGCTTGTCCTTAAATCCAAAGAGCCAATCCTTCAGGACAAGAGGGGAGCCCTGTGAAGCATACCTGATACTCTTATCCAGCGGGGAGCTGCCTCCCAGAGCAGATTCAGTCATCTGCTTCAGTGATACCTGATTCGAGTCATGTTTCCACTGCCACGAGCCAGCCCCCCTCACTGTAGGAACTCACGTGGGGAGTTCTGCACTGTAGTCCACAGGGAGGCCAGATGACCAAAGAGCTCACAGGCTGTCATCACTGCCTGACTCTGAACGGCCAGGGACGCTCCTTGGATCATCTGAACAAATGACCCAAAGAGCAGAGGGCAAAACAGAAGGTGGCCAGCTGAGCACCCTGGGAGGCTGGGCTATGAGTTGACTCAAACACACAGTGCAGCCCCAGAAAGCAAACTCCTGGGGCTAAGACATATGAAAGGACTTGGAGACAAAATCCATACTTCCCACAGCAATCTACACATATACCTCAAAGTCCAGGAAGAGAAAAGAAATTGTTTTAAGCTCACACTCTCTGCCAGGCACTGGGCAAGGCGTGACCAGCCAGGGCTGTCCAACCTGCAGCCCACTGGCCACATGCGGCCCAGGATGGCTGTGAATGCGGCCCAACACAAAATTGTAAATTTACTTAAAACATTGTAAGATTTTTTTGTGATTACATGTCGCACTGTGTTTAATGGGCAGCCCAAGACAACCCTTCTTCCAGTGTGGCCCAGAGACACCCAAAGGTTGGACACCCCTGCTTTACACATTATATCTCTATTTTATCCTTAAAATAACTTGAGGATAGAGGAGGGAGAGGGCGGTGACCGTTACTATCCCTGTTTTCCTACAAAAGGACAGGCCCAGGGAGGTTACAGGGTGGACCCAAGGTCACTCAGCCAGTAACAAGCAGAGACTCACCTCAAGAGTCCAGAGCAGAGGCTGGGGGCTTTCTACCACCTGCCTCCTTGTCACAGGAGGTTTCATTAAAAAGGCACAGGATGAGGGTGTCCCCTCCTACCACATTCATCTCTGCATCTGTGCCTAACTGTGTCTCTTCTAACAATTCCTGATGCGCCAGTGGCAGAGAAATGAATCAAGCCGCTTCTCTCATGGGATTTCAAGAGCCAGCCAGCTCCAGGGAAGATCCAACATAAAGGACCAGAACCATTAACAAACAGCTCCATCTGGTTGTCAGCAGCTCCCCGTGGGTGCCCACCACAGCGTCAACACATAGGAATAAACTCGAGTGGTCAGATACCACTAGGCATGGACACATCTGGCTTGAACAGTCAGTGACAACGGAGGGGACAGGGGCTTCCCAGAGAACTTGTGGGCAACACACACTGCTCAAACAGCTCAGTGATTCACCCTGTCATTCCTCAATGATGGAACAGATCTGATTTTTTAATATATGATAACTATGGAACTTCAAATAGTAAGGAAAAAAGTATTCAATAAATGCAGATGGAGAATTCAGTTAACCATCTAGAAAAAAATTAGGGTATATCCTTCTCTAACTCCAAATGCAAAAATCAATAGCAGGTCATGTGAAGAATTAAATGCAAGATTTAAACAAGAATATTAGGTGATGATTTGCATCAGGGGTTGGCAAACATTTTTTGTAAAGGAGCAGATAGCAAATATTTTCAGCTCTGTGGGCTCTACGCAACACTCCAGGGGGACTGTAAAAGTACAAAGCAGCCAGAGAGAGTAGGTAAACAAAGGAGTGTGGCTGCGTTCCGATAAAATTTTACTTATGGACACTGAAATTTTAATTATACCAGTTTTCACATATCACAAAACATAAATATTTTTTTCCAGCCATTTAAAAATAGGAAAACCGCTCTGAAGATCGCTAGCATCGGGGTTTAGGGATAGAATGAGTGTGGCTATAAAAGAGTCGTTGGGGAAGCTTTGTAAGTGATGGGACAGTCTGCACCTTGACTGGGGCAGTGCTGGTTATAGAAAGCTACACACACGATAGAACAGCACAGAACAAAATGCACACACACCCCCAAACACAAACGAGTGCATGTCAACCTGGGGAATCTGAATGAGCTCTGTGGACTCCACCAATATCAACGCCCTGCTATTGTTATACAAGATATTATCATTGGAGGAAACTGGCTAGTGGATACCCGGGACCTCCCTACCCACATTTTTGGTAACTTCCTATAAATCTGTAGTTATTTCAAAATGAAACTTTTGACAAATTATTAACTCACAGCCTGTATAAAACCAGTGGCTGGCTAAATTTAACCTCTTGACCTTGGCTTGATGATTCTGGGATTTACATGAATAGTATGTAAAACCCTGTGATCAGGATGGGCTTTCTAAATCCCAAACCAAATCCAGGATCCATACAGGAAAAGACTGGCAGATGTAAACAATTTTTAAATAAAAAGATAACAGCAAACTGGGAAAAGGATTGGAACATGCATGACTATAGGTTGTTTGCTTTAATACAGCAAAGGTTTTGAAAATCAATTAAAAAAAAAAAAAGCCCGATACACAGATGGACAAATGATATAAATATGGCCGATAAACAATAATTGTTCAACATCAGTAGTAAACAACAAAATGAAAATGAAAACAAAATATCATTTCCCCCTTCAAATTGGCAAAGATCACAAAGATTACCTCTGGTTCTAAAAAGCTACTCTGTTTCTACTATGCCACACTAAAAATATTTAGGAAAGCAAAAAAATAAATGGCTTTTTCAAAGCTCTGTCTGGAGCCAAAAGAACAAGGAAGGGCTTTGTAAACAAGAGAGAGTATGGGCAGGATGACAATGCTGTGCCTACGGGACTCTGGTTGGTGGAACGACCGTAGCTGAAGAGTAAAGGTTAACAGTAGGGTCGGTGTCCCTTGTTCAATATTCAGCCATGCCTAAGTGTCATTAATGCCTACGCCAAGGACAAAAACGCAGGAGATATTACCATTTGTCTTCAATGACCCGAGCACTTTTCCTCTGTCAGCTGTGACTAACGGCAGATGGCAATATTTATACCCGGTGGATTTCATCTTACTATGAAATTCAAGCCCAGGAAAGCAGACAGTCCTCGAACTCACCCAAGGAAGCGAAGGACACAAATGGCGGTCAGCCAAACGCTGTGCTAAAACTCGGTGTAAGAAACATTTTTAATTCTATGTACAATGGTATTACCACACCAAGGGAGGAGTCCACGCGGAAAAGGCAGGAAACCCATTCTTCTTGGGTTTTGGTGCGAGATAACAGCTTCTGAAAGTGCAAGTAAAAAGCTTAGAGATGCCCTGTTAGGGTGGCTCAGTTGGTTGGAGCGTCATCCCTGTACACCAAAAGGTTATGAGTTTGATCCCTGGTCCGGGCATGTACGGGAGGCAATGGACTGATGCTTCTCTCCCTACCCCACCTCCAATCTCTCTCTAAAAATCAATAAATATATCCTCAGGTGAGGATTAAAAAAAAAAAAAGCTTAGAGATCCCCTTCCAGCTGCCACCAGCTAACCCATGCATCGAGTTTTTCTAGACTGATTTAGCTCCTGCCCCAAACCAAGATGGTCACCTTGGACATATATCCTGGAGATAAGTGTGCGTCTGAAGCCATGGGGGATGCAGAGTGACAAATGACCACGCCCTGTGCCTACTCCTAGCTAGCAGAGTCCAGGCGTCCTCTCAGAGCTTCCATTTCCTCGTCTGTAAAATAAGAATACTATTTTATTAACTGCCTGCCTCAGAGAGTAGCAAATGAGGGGCAATCTGTGAAATGGTCAGCCAAGCCCCTGGCCATGAGTAGGCTCTGCAACTTTCATTCCCATCCCTCGCTTCCTGTGTTTGCTCTTGTCCTTCAAAACTGACATAATCTTTTTCTACATGTGTGCGCAACAGACTGAGAAACAAAGACTAGGATAAGTAAAGCAGAAGGGAAAATGAGTGACAGAGAATGCACAGAATCCAGGAAAGCATCCCAAAAATGGAGCGGATGAGGCTCACCTCGCAACCATCCCCGAAAGCAGCGCATTCATCACTCCTAAGTAGACACTGGAGCTCCCCAGGGACTCACTCGACACAGAACCAATGGAGGGCCCTCACAGGCCGGGCCAAGGGTTCACAGAACCGAAGGTGGACCACACCTTTGCTTGAGTTTCACCTCTTATCTCACATGCCAGCAGCACCTAATTACTTGCCAACCCTCAGTCTCCCAGCAATTCCCCCAAAGAACCATGAGCTCTCCCATACCCCCATCATGTCTCCGTATGCGATGTCTCCTCTCCCTGGGATGCCTTCTTCCTCCTTGTTCACCTGGCTCATGCCTATTTGCCCTTCAAGACTCAGCTCCAAATATCCCCACGAAGATGCCTTCCTTCTCAGCAGATCTCCCCATGCCCAGCCAGCCAGCACCTAGCCAAGTCTGGGTCAGAGACCCCCTACGGTGCTCTCATCGGCCCCCGTGCCTGGTGCTTTCATAACACTTCTCATTTGCACTATCACTGCCTGTTTATCTACCTGCCTCTGCCACTGAAACATAAAGTGTGAGGTGCTACAGATCAGGTATCGGTTATCATCCTATCTCCACCATGGTGTCTGCGTCAGCTTGTAATTTTTAAAGGACGGCGTTAACAGCATCTCCCACTGAACATGCCATCAACGTGACCTGGCTGCCGTCCATCAAGAGACAGAGTCTATGAACCCACCATTCTGAATCTGGGCAGCCCCTAGGGATGCTTTGGCTAAAAGAACAAGGCAGAAGTGATGCTCTATCAATTCTAGGCATAGCCCTCAAGTGGTCCAGCAGCTTCCGTCTCCTGTCCCTTGGAATGTCCATTCTTGGGGACACGTCCTCTAGAACCCATCCACCATGCTTTGAGCAACCCAAGCTACAGGGGGATGTCACTCGAGTCAAATGCCAGCCACAAGTGAGTTACCTGAGGCATCCAGTCCGGTAAAGCCCTTTCATGGTCACATGAAGACTCTGACAAGAACCACATAGCTGAGGCAACTCGCAAAACCACCAGAGATGCGGGTAAATGAGTGTTTCGACCTACTTCGCTTGGGAGTGGCTGGCGAAGTGGCAACGCATAAACAGAACAACGTCTGCCCAGTCCACAGCAGGCACAGCATGAGAGAGCAATTCACTCGGCTCTGGCGTGATACATAGCACACAGCAAACACTTGATGTAATAGTTGCTGCTATTATTAAAATTATGTGGAAGGGGAACGCATGAGGAGAGAGGCTGGTTAGAGAGGCTGTTACAGTCCTGCCACTGAGAAGTAGGAGGGACACTAAGTCCACACTGCGGGTGAGCTGAGCCCTGCATTTGACTCGAGCCACTTCAAATTCCAAGGAAACGACAAGAGAAATTTCAACATAAGAATAGCCCAGAAAAAAAGCCAGAAAACATGGATGGATGGCCTCATTCAAATAAAATTCGATTAATTTCTGGAAGAGATACAGCAGATGGGATCAAATCTACAGAAAAATCAAATTTAGCCTGCGCTGAGAAGCCAAAACCTAAATAGGCCACAGTGGGAGATGCTGAATATGGGAAGGGTCTGAGAAAATCCCAAATTTAGGAGCAACAATGACTAAGAACAGAAGCAAATGCTGAGTTTTGACTGCAACTTGAGTAAAGAAAAGAGGAAGGGCATTTTTGAAGCAGCTGTGAAATTCTCCATCTGCATGGCAACTCTTTTCTCACTTCCCCAATTGAGAAGAGTCGATCCAGCCTGGTGCCCTGTTCTCAGTCACACGCCCTGACAGGAAGCCTGCACGAGAGCAGTCCCAAGGATCAGCCTCCACTCTCTCCTTACCTCATCCCGTTCGCACCCCGCAGCATGGGAATCTCACTGCTAGCTGCCACGCTGCCATGGGCGAACCTACGCATGGAGTTTGTTCAGGACTCAAGGATGGTTTCCTTAGGCAGTGCAGAGCAGGGTTTACAACTTTCTCTTTTTTTCGAAACTGTGGTAAAATACACATAAAATTTACCATCTTAACCAGTTTTAAGTGTACAGTTCAGTAGTGTTAAGACATTCACACTGAATGCAACCCATCTCTGGAACTCCTTTCGCAACCTTTTTTTTTTTTAACCCTCCCCTGAGGACATTTTCTCATTGCTTTCAAAGAGAAAAGAAGGTGGGAGGTGACGGGGAGAAACACTGATGTGAGAGAAACCTCAATTGGTTGCCTTCTCAAAAGCATCCTGACCAGGGATCAAACCACAACCTGGGTATGTGCCTTGACCGGGAATCGAACCTGTGATCTCTTGGTCTATGGGATGACGCTTCAACCAATTGAGCCACACCAGCCAGGACACAACCTTCTTTTTTTAACCATAGGGGTTTGGGGCTATGATTGGGCTTGCCCCTCCCCCAATTCAGCCCAAACTGCAGTCAGGACAAAGGTCGACTGACCAGTCTTAGAGCATACATTTGTACATGTTTACACATACACAGACATGCATACATGGCCACATAAATACAGGAACAAGTCTCACTGCTTGGAGCAATAGCATGTGCCTCCCCAGAAGGTAGAAGCAACAGAGGCCACGTGTGCAGACCAGAAACCTGGTGCTCCCTAGTCGCGGCGGTCACTAGGGCAGGTGTTCCATTCCTGCCCCAGGTCGAGATCATCATCATGGACATGACATCTTGAGAGCAGGTCCAAAAACATGCTTGCTAAAACAGTCACGGGTGAGGTTCGATTTCAGTTCAATAGAAAAGTAGGAACATTGGAATGGAATGAAATGAAAAAATAAATCTACCATTCAGATGATCGTATTAAGGAATTCTCCCAAAATACAGGGTGAAAATACAATGCAATAAAATGAGCCAAGAAAAAACTGAAGCCAAAAAAAGAGAGACCAAAACCCAAATATCCGCAAGTTCTTCCTCCAGAAAAAGGGAATGTAGAATGAAAAGAATGGAGACAAAGCAGCAAAATGGCAAAAGTTTGAAGTGAAAATACCTAAGAAAAATATACATCTAAATACTAGCAGGCTGGTGAAATTTCTAAATTGAAGAAGAAAAATCAAGGGATATGTGGAAGAGTGCATGAAGAAAAAAAAAATCATCGTACAGGCTTCTCAGCTGGGACTATAAGTGGTGAAGTAACTGAAACAATGAAATACTATGCAGTCATTAAAAAGGAAGGAAGGGAGTGGAGGGAAAGGGAGAAGAAAAAAGATCTCTTAGGACCAATAATGTAATAATCCCAAGATTTATGGCAGTGTAAAGCAAGGTACAAAAACACTGTGTAAGGGACCATTTCAGTTTTGTTTTAAAGATTACTTTTATGCATTTTTATATTTAAGTGTCACATCTCTCTCTAGAAAGCTTCTCCAGAAATTGGTAACATTGGTTGCCTCTGGGGAGGGACACGCTGCTAGAGGAAGGGGGATAATAGGCCCAGGGTAAAAAGGAGACCTCACCAAATGAGCTTTTAAAAAGATTTTTTAAAATTTATTGAATTTAGAGAGAGAGGACGAGGGAGAGGGAGAGAGAGAAAAAGAGATACAGAGACAGAGGCATCCATTTGTTGGTCCACTGATTTATGCATTCATTGGTGGATTCCTGCAACGTTGGCACATCGCAATGACGCTCTAACCAACTGAGCTAGCAAACCAGGGCACCAGATGATTTTTTGGACCTTCTGAATTTTTAGCCATGTGAATGCACTGCGCGCGCGCGCACACACACACACACACAGACACACACCCACAAACCCTCAACATATCCCCCTCCCATAAAACATGCACAAATTTAATGTAAAAACTACAAGACAGAATGGGAGAAAATACGTCTATCTGACAAGGCCTTGTTTCCAGAATATGTCAAGAATTCTTAGTAAGAATATACCATGCACACATGTGGGCCATTTCCACCCCTGGCCTGCACTCATCAGAGGGAGCAGGCTGTGCACCGAACTCCCAAACCTGCCCCCACCCCGTGGCCCTCAGCAGCCAGCCAGCCTCCAGCCCCCACACAGCTTCCCAGGCCTGCAGCTGGATGGGCTGCGGGGCCATCAGGCAGGCGGCACACCCGCAGACAGTGGCCCTGCAGGGGCAACTGAAGCTTAAGAGGAGGACTGGTAACAGAAGTTCACAAGACGATAAACTATGGAGGGGTAGATGATGGTCTGCCATCTCAAGCTGTCAATATTGTATCCAATCAAACAAAGACTGTATGAAAAAACCAGGAGACAATCATATGACTCAATAATCAAGAAAGTGCTTATCAAGATTCAGAAGGAAATTCGCTCCATGGGTCATTGTAATGTGCACAGACATGTCCAACAAAATTCTAAACAGCTGTCTGCGCATGCCCCACTCCCAATTCTTAAGTCTATAGTTAAAACCAACAGTACATGTTGAATGCTGTAGTACTAGAAATTGGTTAAACAATACACTGGGCGGTGGAACTTTCTATGGTCCACCTGTGTAAGACACGCTCACAAACTGTCATTGCCCAGACAGCCTGCTGTGCTCTAGCGGCATTCACCCTGGCCGTTCCACACCGTTCGTGAAACTCACATCATTTCACTGATGCCTTTTGATAGTTTTTATATAACAAAATCCTCATTCTATTTATAAATTAAAATGATAAGGCACTATGATGGATTACCTAAAGTAACATATTTGCCTATCAGTATTTCGACTACACATTAATTTTTAGCTATAAAATTGTTAAATTCTTACTGTTATCTCCTTTTTTTTTCTATTTGGCTTTCTGTTTTATTTAAATGTCATAGAATTTCCTTTATTAGCAACAATGTATTTATGATGGATTACCTAAAGTAATGCATTTGCCTATCACTATTTCGACTACACATTCTTTTTAGCTGTAAAATTGTTAAATTAATTCTTACTGTTATCTCTTTTTTTTTCTATTTGGTTTTCTGTTTTATTTAAATGTCAGAGAATTTCCTTTATTAGCAACAATGTATTACATTGGAATATTTTAAAATAAACCACTGAAATTTGCATTCCATATGCACATTTTGACTAACGTCCTATTTTCTTTAGCCAAAGGCTTATGTAACTACAAATACTTCTGGCCAGTGAGTCTCCCCCTTTACCTCTGTGTGACCGTGGCATCTCATCGTGTTAATTTTATATATTTTCAAAGACTCATGACTGATGATTAGTGAGATACTTGGACAGTTCTTAATTTGATAATGGCCATGTGTGTTCCTATAGTACTACAATGTAAATTACTCAACTTACCAATGTATTTCAAAATTAAAAAATTTTTATCCTACTTTTTTCAAAAAATAAAGTATATTTGGCACCTATACACAATATTATTCAGCCTTAACAAAAGAAATCCTGCCATTTGCAACAACGTGAATGAACCTGGAGGACATTATGCTGAGTGAAATAAGCCAGTCACAGAAGGACAAATATGACATGGTACTACTTATATAAGGAATCTGAACTAGCCAACCTCACAGAAGCAGAGTGGAATGGTGGTTGCCAGGGGCTGGAGGGCGGCAAAATGGGGAGGTGTTAATGAAAGGGTACAAAGTTTCAGGTGTGCAAGATGAGTAAGTCCTAAAGACCTAACGCACAGCACAGTACCTACAGTTAGCAAGACAGTGTTGTGCACTTAAAAGTTTGCTAAGAGGGTAGATCCTACATTAAGTGTTCTTATCAATAATAATAACATAAATAAGAGGGTGGAAAGAAACTTTTGTGTGTGATAGATATGTTTATGGAATAAATTGTGGTGATGGTTTCACAGGTGTATACTTTTCTCCAGACTTACCAAGTTGTATAAATTAAATATGTTCAGCTTTTTGTATATCAGTCATACCTGATTTTTGAAGCATATATAAATAATATGTAAATAATTTAATATATATAAAGAACTCAATTAAGAAAAAGTGTAATAAAAATAGGCAAGACATACAAATGGCCAATAAGCATGTGAAAGAGACTCAACATCATTAGCAATCAGGTAAATGCAAATTAAAACCTCAAGGAGATACTAATACAAGTCCACTAGAATCAATCAAACTAATACTAGAAGGGCTGACAATACCAAGTCTTGGCAAAGGCGTGGAGCAGCCGGCACTCTCATAAACTGCAACTCCACTGTTAGGCATTTATCCAAAGAAATGAAAACATGTCAACCAAAGACTTGTACATGAGTGTTCACAGCAGCTTTATTTGTATCTGTCTAAGAATTTGCCCATTCAGTCTAAGTTATAGAATTAACGGGCATAGGATTGTTCACAATATTCCTTTATAATCCTTTTTTATTTCTGTAAGGTCAGTACTAATGTCTATTCTTTCATTTCTCATTTTAGTAATTTGAATCTTGTCTTTTTCTTGGTCAATCTAGCTATACACCTGTCAATTTTGCTCATTTTTTCCCAAAGAACAAAATTTTGGTTCCATTCATTTTCTCTATTGTTTTTCTATTCTCTAGTCCAGTGATTTTCAACCCATGTGCTACAAGAATTTTTAAAACATGCAATACCTGACTATTAGTCAGGAGCACTGATCTCTTTTCTCTTGGACTGTCAAACAAAAAATGACAACAGCCAACACAACAGCTATCTGCTGTGAATGAATCAAAATGATACCTATTTTTTGTCAGATTGGCAAAAAATATATATTTTGGGGTACACCACAGATTTTAGTAATTAGTTTTTGTGTGCCATGGGATGAAAAAGTTGAAAATCACTGCTCTGGTCTATTTGCTTGCACTCTTATCTTGATCTCCTTCCTTTTTCTTTCTTTAGGTTTAGTTTGCTATTTTTTTCAGCATAGTGGCCTCATTCAGTGCCAAACTGGAAATAACCTAGATGTCCCTTAACAAGTGAATGGATAAATTGTGGCATATCCATTTGATGGAATACCATTCTGTAATTTAAAAAAAGAACAAACTACAGATACAGCAACAACTTGGGTAAAGGTCATCATGCTGAGTGAAAGAAATCAAACACAAAAGAGTAGATATTTTATGATTTCAAATATACAAAATTTTAGAAAATATAAACTAATACAGCAACAAAAAAGTAGATCAGTGGGTGCCTAGGGTCAAGGGTGGGGAAGGTATGGACTACAAAGAAGCAGGAGAAAGCTTCTGTAGGCGATGTTCTTTCTGTACCTTGATTGTGACGGTGGTTTCACAGTTGTATACGACTGCAAAAATGCACTGAGTCTGTTATCTGAAAGTTATTTTATATAAATTATACCCCAAAAAGTTGATTTTCAAAAGTGCTTTATCCTTCTTTAATGTTTTCAAAGTAAAAAAGAAGACAATGAAGTAACCTCTATACACGTCTTAAGGGGAAAAACTCAGTTGAATTACCATTCGGACAATAAAAGAATAATGCGTACCACTCAATGTTGTTATATAATGTACACCATCCAAGGTTTTTATTTTTATGTCCCTTATGTTACTCACAGACATAATGCATCACACCGAAAAATAAATCAAATAAAGCTTTGTTCAAGAAGACATTAGTTTAACAGGGAGCTGACATTACTGTGAAGTTTGATGGAACTGTTAAGAATGTATATAATAGAAGGGGCATTAATTAAAAAAAAAAAGGACTGATCACAATCAGGAACTCAAATTCTGGATGATTTCAAGGAAGGGGAAGTAAAAGTAAGCCCAACGCCTCTTCTTGTTCTGGAGAAAGCTACAAACACTAATTAAATCCTGCCTATGTAGAAAAATATAATTATAAACATTAGTCAAATAGAAACAGGAAATAGAAGTTGGAGGAAAATAAAATTGAACAAAGCATGCTTCCTTGATCAATCCACCCAACGTCAGGAAATGGGAGAAAAAAAGATAGCATAATAAACAGAAAATATAGAATAAGTCTAAAATTCCATATGAAACATTAGCAAAGTGAACCAAGACCAAGTAGGACTTATCCTAAATATATAAGTATGGCTCAATATTAAGAAATCAAGTAATTACATTAAAAGATTACTGCAGAAAGAAACAGAGGATCATTTCCACAGATGCTAAGGAGGCATTTTGAGGCCTCTGCAGCGTTAAGGGCCTGAAATTCTAGAGCAGAAGAGCAGCTACTGTGGAGCTCTGTGAGCAGGGAGTGGTGGGGGCAGAACCTGGGCTGGGGGCTTGCTTGATGCAGAGGCAAGAGGCGGCAGGTGGCGAGGCAGATGGAAGCAGTGCACAAAGACCTCTCACCCGAGGAGCCTGGCAGTGGTGGGAAGGGTGAGCGGGAAGAAGGCAGTGAGCCTCAGGAAACTCCTCTGACAAGGCAGCCTGGGACAATGAGAAGGAAGAAGCCGAGAAAGCTGGAAACTGGGATAAGGAAAGAGACACAGGCTACGATACAGTAGACACTGGTTCCATACCTGTTGGCCAGAAGATTGTGCTTTGCATAAGAAATGCAACATACAGTACCTAATGCATTTAAGTGCTCAAAAAAAAAAAAATAGGAAGAGGTTCGGGAAAGGATAACAGTTCTGTAGTGGTGGAGGTTAAGAGGGTGGGCTTTGAAGTTGGGAAGACCCAAGTTCAAATCCCAGCCTCACTCTCTACTAGCTCTGAGAACTTGAACAAGTTACTTCACCTCTCAAAGCCTACATTTCCGCAGCTGACAAAGGGGAATGAGACAGTAACTACATCACAGGACAGTGCACTGAGATGATACAGTAAAGCCCCCAGCCAAAGTAAGTGTTCTGTAAATGCTAGCAATGATTACAAACACACATTACTGTCACCTCGAGGTGAAGGTGGGGATAACTGAGGGAGCATATGCTTGAGGAGGAAGAACACCCTTGATGAGAAAGAGACCAGAACAAAGGAAAAGAGAAGCAACAATTGGGGAAATGAAAAGCAGTCCCAAGCCTATGTTAAACATGAAAATCTGGGCATTGAGGAGACCACAGCAGGTTTTTCTGGAAACAGGGCATGCTAGAATGTTGACCAGGGATGGTTATTCCAGGCAAGCTCCACAGTCAGTCCAGACTAGAGAAACAGCCCCCGCGGCCCCCAGCTCATTGCAAGCACACCCAGAGAATGCCAACAATCCTGAATTAAACACCAAAATGGGTAAGGGGCGTGATTTTAATAGGACCTGAAAACCAGTACCCTCAAAGGATACTCTCAGGGCCAGCTTCATGGGCGTGCCATCTGAGGGACCACATGGACTACTGTCATTATCTTGAAATGCTTAATATTTTTTAAAAGATTTTATTTATTTATTTTTAGAGAGAGGGGAACAGAGTAAGAGGGAGAGAAACATCGATGTGAGAAACATCAATCAGCTGCCTTTCGCTCACGCCCTGACCAGGGACCGAACCTACAACCCAGGCATGTGCCCTCGCTGCGAATCAAATCTGTGACCTTTTGCTTTGTGGGGCAACACCCAACCAACTGAGGCATACCGATCAGGGCAAAATTCTTAATAATTTTTTAACAATGGGACAAGCAGTTTAATTTTGGAGCAATGGATCCCACAGATGCTGTAGCCAAGTCTGGATACACTTGAAAACGTTCACTGGGTTAACATATACATAATAAAATCTAAGGGCTGAGTAAGTAAAGAGTTTCCCATTTTCATCGGACGAGAAGACAACTGTCCAAATACTCAACGAAATTCCAACATTCACCATTAACTTAGTAGACAAAATGTAATTATTACCTGTCACAGAGAACCCAAGTTCTCCTCCAAACACGCTGCACTCGAGAGTTTCTTTAATGCAAAGAAATCGCCCTGGTTACCGTCTTGGTATTCTGTATCCTATACCCCTATCGTGTTAAGCCGCAGTTATTCACTTGTACCTCCTCTGTCCCCCTTCCTGGACCGTGGGTGCCTAGAAGCTAAGGTCACCTTGTTCTTCTCTGCATCCTTCAGGCATGGTACGCGACAGGCCCACATGAGTCTTAAAGGAATGAACGAAAGGCCCAGGCGTCCTTCACAACTGCTGATGTAAGACATGAAGTGAACAAGATCTCCTTGACCGGACACGGCAGAGAATGGCGGCTGGGCTGCACCTTCCCAGCACAGATGCCGATGCCAGCGGGACGACAGCCCGGCTCCCTCAAACGTGCCTCTGCCCTAATTAAATGGTCCGAAACGCAGTCCGGGCTTCCATGTTTGCAGTAAAACAGCGATTCCATAACCGTTTTCATTGTGATTACATAAGACAACATTTATCTGACCTGACCCGTCAATTCCAGAATTTGGATATCTTAACTCCTGAGGATCATGAGTGATGCCTTACCCAGTGCACAGTACAGAGAAGCTCCTGACACGCTTACAGAATAAATTCCCCTTAGTACTTCAAGTATTAACACAATATGGTTTATTAATACTGGTGAGAAATGAGTTTTAAAAGTATATATGTCCTCGATGGGGAAAGGACGGTCTTTTCAGCACATGGAAACGGAAAAACTGGATATCCACATGCAAAAGAATGAATTTGGACCTTCCTCTTACATCACGTACAAAAATTAACTCAAAATGGATTGATGACCTAAACCTACGATCCAAAACTATAAAACCCCTGGAAGAAAACAGGAAAAAAGCTTTATGGCATTGGACATGGCAATGATTTCTTGGATATGATACCAAAAACACAGGCAACAATAGCAAAAATAGACAAATGGGACTACATCATACTTTAAAGGTTTTTGCAAAGGACATAACAGAATTTAAAGGCTGCCTACAGAATGTAAGAAAATATTCACAAATCATATATCTGATAAAGGGTTAATATCCAGAATAAAAAGAACTCCTACAATTCATCTACAACAAAAAATCAAATTTAAATTTAAAAAATCTGATTTTAAAATGAGAAAAGAACTTGAACAGACATTTCTCCAAACATGAGCTACAACTGGCCAACAAGCATATGAAAAGATGCTCAGCATCACTAATCATCAGAAAAATGCAAATCACAACCACAATGAGATGTCACTTCACATCCACTAAAACACCACTATCAAAAGAAAAGAACAAGTGTTGGTACGGATGTAGAAAAAAGGGAATCCTTGCGCACTGTTGGTACGATCGATTGTAAAATGGTGCAGCCACAATTAAAAACAGGACGGAAGTTCCTCAAAAAATTAAGAACAGAATTACCACATGATCCAGCAATCCCACTTCTGGGTGTATATCCAAAAGAACTGAAAACGGGATCTTGAAGAGATATTTGCACACCTGTGTTCATTGCAGCATTATTCACAAAAGCCAATCGACAGGCGAATGGATAAAGAACATATAAATACATATAATGGAGTATTATTCAGTCTTTAAAAAGAAAATTTTGTCACATGCCACAACATAGAGGAACTTTGAGGACACTGCAGCGCCATCTGGATTTTTATCATTGCAAACCGAGCTCCTGAGCGCTGCTCTCCCAGGATAGGTCAGTCGAAGCCCTAGCCAAACTGCCTCCCCGACCTTTCTGGCCGCCACAGCCTTCTCCCTGGATTCCCGACCTACGGGTCCCACCCACCCAATCCCGGCGAGAGGCTCCGGCACAGTGCCCAGTCTAGCCACAAATATGGCACTGCACCTCCCCTGCTTAAAATACAATTGGCCTCCCGTCACTCAGGATAAAAGCCCTTATTACAGACCGCAGTCTGTCCACTGCCGCCCTCCCCAGCCGCATCGCTCACCAACGCGCACACACATTCGCGCAACCTGACACTGCCGACCTTGGCACATGCTGCTTTTTCTGCTCAAGTTACTCTTTCTTCCTTTGTCCATTTGTAAAACACCAACCCCTCATGGCCCAGCTCGGACATCATCTCCTTTGGAAAAGCCATCATCCTCCTGAGCACGGTCACTCCTCCCTTCTTTCCCTGTGTGTCATTTTCGCAACCGCAGTAGACGGCGTCACGGCCCCCCTATATCCCCTCAGCCGCCCAGCTCAGTGCCCGCTGTCCTGACCTGCAGCGGCCAGCGCCTGCGTTTCTCGGCCTGACTGTGTCCTCCGGCTGCGGACCCTGCTGGCCACACAGCTGGCTGGAAAAATTGCTTAGGGATTCACGCCCAACGCCCCCACCCAAGCCGTGCTTACGCAACAACGGGCAGGGTGGTGGTTTGAAGACTGGTGGTCTGCGGTAGGAGTAATCGAGGTGCAGGGCCTACACAAGGTCCCAGGGTTCCCCGAGAGTAAAGCTCCAGCGACGCTCTGTGAGGTCTAGCTCTGTAACGGACCTTTTACTGGTTGCCTTCCCTTCCCTGTCTCACGCCTTTACCTCTTAAACTACTGGCAGGTAAACCCTCTCTCAGCGTCTAGTTCTAAGGTAATAACACCTAGTATTTCCATCGTACTGACTGTGTGCCAGATACTATTCTAAGCACTCATTTAGTCTTCAGAGCACCCCTGTAAATTAATGCAAACTTTAGATGGGGGAATACTGAGGCATTAGAGCAGCTCCCCACCATCTGCAAGGGGGATGCCTGAAACCATTAGCACCTAACCCTATAAATACTGCGTTACTTCCTATACATACCAACCCATGATAAAGTTTAATTTATAAGTCAGACACAGTAAGAGATGAGCAATAATTAATATAATAGAACAATGACAGCAATATACTGTACTAATAAAAGTTGTAAGAATATGGCCTTTGTCTCTAAGGAGCGTACTGGACTGCAAGGGGGAAGCTGGGACAAAATGCCTGCGTGAGGAGACGCAGGGAGGTGACGGACGTAGGCTTTGGGAGGTAGCCTCAGGCTCCCGCTGACCTTCTGACCTGAAGTCAGGAGGAGGAGCAGCTGCTCGGGGTAATCCTGCATCATGGAGCCATGGCAATGTGAATAGATGTCAGGAGCAGATGTTGATGGCTGGGGAAATGAATATTTTTCAGACTGCAGTGACCGTGGGTAACCAGAACTGCAAAAAGCACACCCTCAAATAAGGGAGGAGGACCACCGTACAAGGTTAAGAAAATCGCCCACAGCGGCAGAGCTAGTGAACACATTTAGCATCTTTGACATTCTAGTGTAACCATCTGTGTTTGTGTCTTTCTTTGACGGACCATGATCCTCTCGAGGGAGAGAGCTTTGTTTAATCTTTCTCAATACCCCTAGCATCCAATCTAGCACAGGGCCAGACATGCGGCTGATGCTCGCAGGATAAGGATTTTGAAATGGGCCTGCATTCTGCTACGCAAACGTGCTGTGTGCCTTTCCTTCCTCTGTGCCTTTTCTCATACAGGAGCCCTGAAACACTTCTTCTGTGTACCCTTCTTGCCCTTGTCCGCTCCCCAAGACAGGGCAGGAATTCCGGATCCCCGTTGTGACAGTAAAAATGAGGAATTCTCACATCTGAGGCAAGGCAGTTGTGAGGCAGCGTATGACCCCTCTAATATGAAGTAAACAGACTCAATTGCTCACACATGAATCCGAGCATTTTTGCCACGCTGTTATTTATGGACTTATTTTAATTTGAGAGACTCTTGTTTATCATGGAACACGTCCTCCTCCGTGTAACCACCACTAATGCTCGACTCTCCCTCACCCTGACGACCTTCTTTCAGCCCTGATTTTTCCCCTAAGCGGCCACCCTTCTTATAGCAAACTGCCATGGCCTCCTCCCTCCTGTGTGGCTTTCACTGTCCACTCAGTCTGAATTCTGATCAACCTCTGCACCTTCCGCTCCCATCTCTAGATCGATGGGAGTTCCGTGTCTATAATCAAGAAGGGCTTGCCGGAGGCACCATTGGTGCTGAGCCCTGAAGTCTGACTGGGTTCGGACACCCTCTGCCCTGAACTCCTGACGTCAGACCGCAGCCTCGTCATCCTCACGCCTCCGGCTCACGCCTGCTTCCCAGCCTCTGTTCCTCCCCGCTGGATGAGGGCACCACAGGGCATCGGCCCCCTAGACTAGAAAACCAGTCATCCCCACCTGACCAGAGTAGCCCTGTTCACCTGTGCTAACCTTTCTTCTCTCAGGCAACAACTCCGACCCAAACCAGGCTAACGCCTTCCTAACCTGCCTTGTTCACTGCCAGGCTCTCCTTGTCCCAAGCCCTGATCACACATTCCCTCCTCAAAATCCCTCTGGGGCTGGCTATCGCCTAAAGGATACAAGCGACCTCCACCACAGCATTCAAAGCAGCCTCCGGCTTCCTCCTGACCTGGCTTCCCCTTCCTCTCTCCCACCTCTAGACTCTCAAAACCCATACACGACCCAACTCAATCCAACTGCAGTGGGCACAGGCCTTTTCCACCCCTGCGCTCCGCTCCAGCTACTCCCTCGGCCCACACTGCTTTCCCCACCCCGCACCTGAAAGCCTCCTCAAATGTCAAGGACCTGGTGACAGCACATCTCTGCCACCTTGGCTGACTGCAGACGCACACTCCGATAGTGGGCTGACCGATACGACTTAAGCATCCCCTTCACGATACTCCCAACGTAAAACTCAATTTTCATTTCACATTTTAAAGTCAATGTCAATATATTGGTCAATTTTAAGTTTCAAATGACAGATCAAATTGAAAATAGTGTACACGAAAGGGAACGCACGAGCTCCTGGAGCCAGGAAGCGCAGGGGGCAGGCCTGGCTAGTTTTGGGCAGAGCGGCCCAGGCTGGGCAGCGGGCAAGGGCCCCTCAGGCGTGCCCTGCCTTCCTCTCTGCTGCAGCCTGGAGCAGGAAACAAAGGATCCCAGCCCACCCGAGAGAGAAATTCTCTCCCTCAGCATCGCCCTGAGCAAACCTCAGGAAAGCCTGATCGGCTCTGCTAGGGTCTCACACCCACCAAGGAAGATATTTTGGCCGATGGAAGACACCAGTGAAAGGTCAGAAGGCAGGATATTTCTCTCTGGTCCAGACAGTGTCTCCGGTGGCTGCGGCTCCCTGCCAGGGGCACCCTGCTGCTGTGGTCCCAGCTCTTGCTGAGCAGCCCCACCTTCCATGGTTCAAATTCCCACAGAAGCTCCTGCATCCTCATACCACCACCTCCTCCCATGGACCCTCCTACCCGAGGATGATACTCTCTGGTTACCTCTCTGTGTCCACAGCCTGATTCCTCATGCTTCCCATCCCCTGTGTAACTGATTCCCTGTATTACAGCCTCTTGGTTGCAAATACCTACAGTGCGTTTATTTCTTGGCCAGACCACAACTAATACAGAAACTGACAGAGTCTAGGTCAAAAGAAGACTAGGACTAAAAACCACCGCCACTGTCTCCTGGCATTTACAAAAGGCCCACTATATACCAAACGCTCCTCATGGCACTATGTTGTAGTGTTTCAGGAATGAACTCCCAGGATTTTCACAGCAACCCTGGGATGTTGGCACTTCTGCTGTCCCCTTTTTAAGACGAGGAAACTGAGGCTCAGAGAGATAAAATCACTTGCTGTTACAGAGATTGTAGGTAGTGGAGCTGGGATTCAAATCCAGACACCAAGGCTCCAGAGTGCACACTCCAAATCCCAGCGGCAAGCCGACAGTGTTTCAGGCGGGGGGAGAAGGGGGGCGGGGAGTGCCCACAGGATCCTGTCCACAGGATCAAGTGCTACCAAGAGGTCAGGTAAGATAAGGAATGCCACGCATCAACTGGATTCAGCAATAAGGAAGTCACGAGGATCCTTGCATAGGAAAAGTTAGAAGCCACACAGCACAAGGCTGGCCAGTAAGCCAGAGGTTAGAAGTAAAGACAAAAGGAGCAAACCTTTCTTTCAAAAAGTTTGGCTGTGAAGAGGAGCCACAGACTCAGGCAGGGGATGGAGGAGAAGGCACCATCGCAGCAGCATTTTCTTTCTTCTTGCTTTGTCTTAGAATTGAGAGCTGCTTGAGCACGTTTAAATATTGATGGGAATGAGCCAGCTGAGAGGGAGTTGGAGGCCCAGGAGTGAGGCAGGGGGACAGCGGAGCAGGGTCTGGACTTCCTGAGACCGAGGAGACGGGCTGTATAGTCCCGTGTCCGTTCAGAATCTCTTCTACTGCAACGGGGGTAAGAGAGCAAGGACAGCTACAGATTTGGATCCATCTGCAGACTGGTGAAAAGAAGTTTTACTATGACTTCTGTCTTCTCTAAGCTAGAAAATGATGCTGTGGGCAGAAGGGTGATTGGGTGAAAGGGCAGAGGGCATGAGGCACAGAGAGAAGCGGCAGATTAGCCACCGTGCAGAATGGGGTCCTCCTGTGCAAAGTAGGGCAGCCCGGCACCGCCCAGCACCGTCGAGGCCCCAGCTGGAGCTGGAATCTGTGGCTATACGTGAGCAGGAATTCTCGAGGTGCCTTCAGACACTGTAGGTGTGGGCAAAAAACATGAAAAAATGGAATGCTTCAGGCTGGGTGTAAAAGAAGGACAGCAATGGACAAAGTGAGCCAGGGAATCTAAAGGAGGCAGGTGAATGCAGGAAATTAGAGAACAGGGCCAGTCAGTTATTACTGAAAAGAGGGTAAGGCGAGGAAAGATGGCATCCGGTGGCACTGCCTCTGGGCAGGAACAGCTCTAGGTGCCATAATACAAAGGTGTGGCCATGGGAGAGGGCAGCTGAATTCCAAAAAATGAGGTGAAGGTGACTGGAAACAGGGTCAAAAAACAGAGTTTTGCAGATTTGGACAGAGTCCCATCAGATGAGGGCATGATGTGAGAAACAGTGAGTTGGGGGGAGGGAGGCCAAAAGATTTTAATGAATAGGAGTGAGGAGGAGGGAAATTAGAAAACGACAGGGAAGAAGAAGGTAGTGGAAGGTCTGTAATGGACATTTGTTGTTTCTACTTGTCCAATATTCATTGTTTCCTACTTCTTCTAATAACAGCATCTTGATTTTGCTTTAGAAGCCCCTTGCCTCCTCACATACTGGGAGGACTTCCAAAATTATTAGTAATATTTTAGTTTAATCTGCAAGATAAGAGCATGAGTGTTCATGTTATTCTTCGTTCAACCATATAGATACATTTTATTCCTTAGGTCATACAGATATATTTTATTATATAGTTTGTATATACATTTCACAGTTAAAACAAACAAACATACAGATAGACACTTCCCTTCCCCACGCTCTAAACATAAGGACCCGTGTCAGGTCTGGGCAATCAGAACTACAAAGACTGGTTTCGGCACCTGACCCAGTTTAGGCCCATGAGACGCCAGCCCAAGCTTTTGCTGGAACTATCAGGAAAGAGGTGCTCTTTCTGCTAGCGCTGGGAAGCTTGTTTGTATAACCTCTTCCTTCGCTAGCCTGAGAATAAAGCTAACACAGAAGAGAGCAGAGCCAAGAGGAAAGGGGCAGATTCCCGAGATCATTTGAATACTTACTTCCAGCCACCCCTAAAGCCAAATACCTGGGGCTTTTCAGTTAATATTCTTTTAACCAAAAAGAAGCCTAACTCAGTCGACCAGTCAAATAAAGGATTCTCCCTGAAACAGCCTGGGTGATCCTTTTCCACACAGAAGCCAAACCATACTCTCCGTCCGCTCAAGACCCTGCAATGGTTCGCAAAGGCTAATGTTCTCAGGCTGACCTACCAGGCCCCCACACCATGCCTGCCAACTGTGACTTTTCCATGGCTCACTCACGCTAGCCACACTGCCCTCGGGGCTGTTCCCTGACACCCCGAAAATGTGCCTTCAGGCCTCTGCTGTGGCTGTTCCCTCCACCTGGCTACCCCTCCAGGGAGCCGCCTGCAAACTGCCTCACCTCTTTCAAGTCTCCGCTCCAACCTCAAGTTCTCACTAAACCCTAGCCGATCCCCATCCCCATGGCCAGTGATCCCAAACAGCTCCCTGCCCTCCTGCTGCTTCCTTCCATAGAATTTATTACATAATATAGTATGTGCTCACTAAACATACCCAATGCGGGGGTGAGGGGTCTCCAACTGGTTGACTCACCTCAAGTTCCTAGAACAGTGCATGACTCTTAGCAGGCCCTCAACTATTTGCTGAATGAACAAATAAAATGACATGAGTCTCAAAGGAGCAGAACTTGCTTCACAGAGGCAGAGGAGGGAGAGGACACTAACCCACACTCCTGAACTTTTTCAAAGACTTCAGGGGAAGCAGTGACCTCGAGGGCAGGAAGTAGTGGAAGAGTTCAGTAAAGAGGCTGAGGATGTGGGTAGGAGTGTTAACCACAGTGAGAGGGCTTGATGTTAAGCTTTGGGAGCCACTCAGGAGTTGGGGGCTGAGGTGGGGGAGAAGCAGCCCAGAGCCGCTTGCAGATGAAAAGTTAAAGGGATGGGCCAGTGGTGTACTTACATTTTAAATATTTTATTTAATTATTTTGAGAGAGAGGAGAAGGGAAGGAGAAAGAGAGGGAAAGAAACACAACATTGGCCAGGAATGGGAATCAAACACGTGACCTTTCGGTTTTCAGGCGGGTCCTCTATACACTGAGCCACACCAGCCGGGGTAGCCTACTTACATTTTAGGTGGAGATGAAGAATGTAGTGACAAAAGGCTTATTGAGTTTAGCTGGCATCAAAAGAATTAGTCCTAGCAACCGCTGGTAGATAGAAAGGACTCTTCCCATCACTCATGATTTTAAGGATTTTAGGTTTTCTGGGTGGAGAGGCCATCACCTATGGCCTTTCCCTCCTTCCCAGCACCCAGAGGTCATCTAGAAGCTTCTGCCGGACCTGGGCCCGCAGACAGCAGTTCCCCTCACACAGCAGAATAACCCTGCACTCTAAGCAGCCTGTCAAATTTTCACTCTCCAAGCCCACAACTGACTCCGAAGCCAGCATCCGGGATCACAAACCTAATACTCAAAAAAGCAACAGAACAGGCCGCTCTGTAAAGACACACCAGAGCACTCACCGTTCCTACCTGCCCTCCACGCTGCCTCGGCAAGAGAAAGCGGGGCAAAGGGAAGCCTTCCTTCCACTGGTGCTGATTCACCCCTGTTGCTTTCTCTCTACAGAAATTTCTCCAGTTATGAAAACACACATGCATGCCAAGATTCAAGGAAAATGTTACTCCCAGTCAGAGAAAGAAATTACATTATTTAGCCTCTCAGGAGAAGTGGCTCACTCTAAATCAGGCCATTGGGAGTCAGGTCATTTTGATGTGTCTTACAGCTATAAGGAGACCTATTAAATATTCAATAATGAATAATAAGGTCTTCAAGACTTTCTCTCACACACAGAAGTGTCTCTGTAAAGGCAGGCAGCAGTAATTAGACTTGGGCCTGACTTCCTGCTCATCAGTAAGATCTTGGTGGTACAGGGTATTTGTCCTCCTGGTGCTTATCAGTAAAATGCCCATACTTCAGAGTAAGGTGTCCTCCAACGGTGGATCATTAAGCAAATATTTAAAATTGCCACCTGTAGTAGCCAGCCTCCAAGATGGCCCCAGTGATCCCTAACTTAATGTTGTTGATCAGTTCTGCGACTGCAAGTGAAACTTGCATATAACAAAACCATAACCTAATTATATAAACAAGAGTTAAGCTCCTACAGTAGCTCATCAATGCTATAATAAAGCCAGGTTATCTGAGGACCTGTTGATATACTCATACCCTCTTCCCACATTGTACCAGCATTGGTCTATGTGACCAACAGAATATGGCAGAGGCCTGCCACTTCCAAGATTAGGTTACACAGACTGTGGCTTGCATCTTGGGCGCTCTCGCTTTCTGGGATCGCTGGCTCTGGAGGACGCCAGGGCAAGCAGCCTGACAGAGGGGAACTGCGACCTGCCAATAGCCAAGTGAGTGGGCCTGGAAGCCCACCTCCCCAAGTCTAGACTTCAGATGACCGAAACCCTCATCAACAACAACCTCATGAAAGACCCGAGTCACAGCCCTCCAGCTAAATGGCTCCCAGATTTTTGACCCTCAGGTACTATTTTCAGGTGCTAAATTTTGGTGTATTTTGTTACACAGCAATAGATAATTAATTTACTATCCTACAAAGACCTGAGATGGAAAGCAAAAGATTTCCTAACCAACATACATGTAGGATAATTTCTCTTTCCATAAAAAAGCAACAAATTATTCATTCAGACATTTCAACAATTACTTATTGAGTGTCAAATATGGGGAAGGTATTTTTAAGCAACACAAGCCTTCATATAGTTTATAGTCTATAAAATAAAGAAAAACAATCACAAAAAGCCCCCCCCACACACACCCCTCAAGCTGCTCAAACCACTGGTTTAATCAGCTTTTTAAGTCTTCTTACTCCTACTGTTTTATCCCCCACTCCCCACTCTTTGCTTTTAGGATCTCTCTCAGGAAAGTATACTAAACACCCCTTCCCAGCTATTTTGAGTGCAGGCGTCCTCATTTTACTTGTACCACACGCCCTCCCATATAAGGGGAAAAGAAAGTTAGGTCCCCTAATTTCATTTAGTATTAGGACAAGAAGGAATTCACTTCACATTTTACTAGGAGGAGGAAATACTGATCACAAGTGCTGAGAACAATTCTGATTTTTGCAATTAGTGACAAGTGTCAACAGCAGCGCTAACACAATCACGGCTCGAGTCCCGGCCGCCGCTGAAATGGCGACAGGGGAGGGGGATGCGGCCCCTTTGCCCCCACTAGACTCTGCTGTCTCTCAAAGCAGCAGGAGGGTTGTGCTGCTCTAAGAAAATTGGGAGCCTCACTCTGCACAAAGAAGGTCAGAGGGCGAGCTTTCCTTCCATCAACCACAAAACCAGCGGCTGCCAAACCTAAACAATGTGGGAGGCCTCCAGAGGTGAAGGGAGACCCAGACCGAAAACCGCAGCTGAGCCTCCTGCCACCACCGGCTGGGGTCTGAGTCAGGTGACTCGTCAGGGCACACAACAAACCTAGACAAAGATCCCTCCCCACGGGACAGACGGGGAGGAAGATGACTGGCAGTAAGACCGAGGCTGCCCAGTCCTGCTACAAAAAACCATTAACTCTTACTTCTTGGCAGCCGCGGCAAACTGGAGGAGCTACAAGTTACTCCGCAGCTCAGCCTTCAGGGATGCCCCTGGAGGAACTTGGGACCCCATCCCAGGACACAGGCGCCGGGCGCCGCACTCACGCCTCCGGCCCCAGCCCGCAGGCGGGACCCCTCCCCACCAGCTGTCACCGGCGCTCGAAACCAGTCAAAGCCGGGCAAGCCCGTCCTGTCTGGCCGCTTCCCCTGCGGCTGCGACCCCACGGGGGCGACAGAGAGGAAACGCCTTTTCCAAAGGCTCTGGGGGCGAGGGCACGCCCGCCCCCGGGAAGGGGCGCCAGGGTGGGCGCGGCCCGGTGCCCAAGGGAGCTCGGAATCTATCATCCCCTTAGGGACAGAAATGAACCTCCCAGTCCCCTGCTAAGCGCGCCCCACCTTGTCGGCGAAGCTGCGGGCCAAGAGCAGGTCCGGGCTGGGCGTGCTGTCGCCGCCCACGGCCTCCTCGCTGCTGGAGCCGGCCAGCGGGTGCGGCATGTCGCGCAGGGAGTGGGGCCCCGTGGACGGCAGGGCCTTGGGGAGCCCGCCCGACATGGCGTGCACCGCCTGGGACGCGCCGCCGCCGCTTCCTACTGCTGCCCTGAGAGGCGGGCTCCCCCAGCGCCCGGGCCGAGGCCCCGCTCCGCAGCTGCTCTGTCGGAGGCCCTGCACCCGCCGCCGCCGCCGCTCCCGCCGCCCGCAGGCTCGTCTCTGCCCGCGCCGGGCTGGGCTGGGCGGGGCTGCTCCGCGCCGCGCGCCCCCGCTCCGCGCCCGAGCCCGCCGCGGACCGCTCGCACCTTGGCCGCTGGCGGCCAGCCAGCACCGCCACGCCGCCCGGCCTCGCGCGGCCCCGCCCCCGCGGCGCCTCGGCCGCCCCGGGAGGCGGAGGGAGATGGGGTGGCCGGGAGGGGGGAAACGGGGAGGCGGGCGGCTCTGTCCCCGCCCGCAGCCCCGCAGGAAGTGCGCCCTGAGCCCTCGGCTGCTGTCCTCCGAGTGTCCAACCTCGCCTCGGAGAGACCGGCCCTGCAGAGACTGCGCGCTGTCCCCAGAGCAAATGTTTAACGGAAATCAGAGGTGAAAAAAGACGTTGGAGGATCCTGCTGTTCCATTCCACCCGCGCTTACTGATGCGCCCGTGGGCAGCCACGCTTGTGTCTGGGGGCTTTGGACCACGCACGTGGGTTGAGATCGTCTGCCCTTTAAAATAATCCAGAGATTACGAGGCATATTTTAAGAATGGCATAAAGTGCTATTATTATGCTCAAAGGAGAGAGAGAACCACAAGTCATGAAGACTGCGTGGAATTTCTTGCAATGCACGCTGAGATCCCCGTGGTATCTTGCTTCTGCAGCTAAGCTGGGTTTCTGTTAGGTTAAACCTCAGAAGAGTGAGCATCAGTAAAGAGAGTGCTGCAAATGATGTGTGACATTTAAACTCACACTTTGACTGAACTGCCTTTTGAGAGAACTGTGAGGTTTAAGCTCTTTTTTCATGTTTTTGTGCTTCCTTCCCAGGCCTTTGGCCTAGCTGGGTTCTTGGCATTATTTATTTGCCAGCAGAATGGAGATAGTTAAGACATTACTTCAGCTCTTTGGGATGGAAGTTCACTTCCTTCTCCCACCTTACTTCTCTGCAACTTCTGTTTTTAGGGCCAAGTCACTAGAGGATATCCAGGCAAAAACAGATTAATACCTGTTAAGTAACAGGTAGGGTGGCTTATTGTGAAATTGTCCCATTTCACCTAACAATCTTGAAGCTGGGATTCACTGTGGTCTACAGCCCACTTTGGTGTAGAAACGAGTGATAACTTCAGAAGGAGGGGAATGCAGAGAGTTGAAGCTGACCCAAAATAGCACTCAGAGACTCAAAGAGCTTCAGAGATCTTCCTTATTTTCCCTGGTGTAATTCATCAGGCCTGAGTCCTCACTTAATCACCTTTTACCTCCTCTACCTGTGTCTGCCTTGTGGGGAGACTAGGACTCAGAGGACACTGGGAACAATTTTAAATGCTGCCTCTCCCTCACAGAAGTGCCAAAGTCTGGTTCTCCTGGAGTCGGGTAAAATCAGCTTCTGTGTTCAACAGCTACTTAACAACTACTACAGACCTATCCACCATTCTTCTGATTGGCGTTGAAATAAATAACATGAATATAACTAGAAATGAGTGTTCTACAGATGTATAGCATAGGTGTTTCTTATTGAATGGCATTATTTATTTTAACAACCAGGCTGCCTTAAACATGACAGAGATCTTATTAAGACTCTACAGAGCTTTCTCTTCAGAACACCAGGGGAGGGTGAAAAGTGAGCCACCTTTGAATTTCTCCTTAGTCACCACAAGTGAGTGACCATGAGCATGTTGCCTAATCTTAATGAACCTGATTTCTAACCTAAAAAGAAGCACAGGGAACAGGTAAAAAATACCTTAGGTGGTGGTTGTGAGAATGAAATAGCATTCTCTAACATTCCTAGAAAAATGCTGGTGTGGAATAGATGCTCCCTAAATGTTGATTCCCTTCCTTTTCCTGTCTGTCAGGTTTTCTCTACTATTCTTATGAAATAATCATCATAGGGTTTCATAATGAAACATGCTGCACTCCAAATTCTTCTATTTGCTCAGTTTGGGTCAGAGTACCATTTTTCTATGGCACCCACCAAAAACCCTCCAAAACAAAACAAAAAGAAAAAGAAAAAAACCCAGAATCCCTGAAAGGCCATATGAAACAGTTTATTTTCCAATTTCCTGATTGGTCAGTGGCATGTGGCCGCAATGATCCAGTGGGTAGTCATGAAAACTGAAGAAAGTCAACTTCTTTGGAAAACATTTTGCTACAAAGCTTCCACCATTCAATTTTAGCCCAAGACTGCCTATTCATACTCACCATTTCCTGTTGTATTTCAGTGTTCCTTGTGGTGGGAAACTGTCACTGAAATAACTAAGTGTCCCAGGGTATGTGACTGTGCTTTTACTAAAAGTTTTCAAAGCAACATGGTAGTAAGGAGGAGACGTGAAGTTTTTGTATCAGGACAGAAATTTCTAGCGTTTGGTGGAATTTGTGGAGGAAAGCTTGGATTTCTAGGGCTGAGCTCTGAGGAAGAACATCCTGGAACTATATGCATGGGGGAATCGGGGGGATGCCACCGAACCCAAGAACAGAGCAGGGGGCCTTCCCCCAGCCACTGGGAATCTTAGGCCTTGGGGCGGGTGCCTTCCAGGAGACAGGGCTCCGGGCCCCAGAATCTGATGTTGGCCAAGCTGGAATCCTGTAAACCTCACCAGCAAGCCCGTGAGGACCTCACATGAGCACCCAGATCTCAGAGACAAAGCAGAGTCACGCAGAGCCTTGTCTCTTTGTCTCCCCTGGTACAGCACGTGCTTAGGCTGTATTCATGTTTGTGTTAGCTGCTCACCCTCTTCTGGTTTTGAATACAATCATAGCTTTATTCTATATGGCATCACAAACCCGGCCTCAGAATAACACCAGCCCTTCTGAAGTGGCTGGCTGATGAGGACAAAGGAGGTTTTCAAAGAGCATTCACAGTGACATGGAGAAAGCCACAGAGGGCTGTCTCAAACAAGAGGGGCAACTGAGAAGGCCCCTGTCGCCAACGCCAATGGAGGCAAAGTTGTGTGGACAATTTAACTCAGCCAACGACGCCCCAGGAAAAAGCAAAAGCCAGCAGGTCTACTTGAGGCCAGGACCTGAAGAGCTTTGCAAACAAGAAATTGGACCTTGCCCCAGAACCGGCAGAGATGATTGTGGTTAAATGATAGGACCCTTTACCTTTCTATATGGGAGTGCCCAGCCCCCAAACCATGGAGACCCACTGCAGTGGGCAATGCAGCCCAGGTCATGGACTCGTGCCTAAGAACCACCTGTGAGTATTCAAATGCAAATTTCTGAGAGATTCTGATTCTGGCATAGGAACTGCAATCTAACTTTTTTAACAACCGCCCACCTGATGCTCATGCTTTGATGAACACTGTTCTCAGAGCCCCACCCACTTCTCTAAACCAGAAACTGACATTCCAAACCTCCTTTTGTAAATAGTAGTTTAAGTGCTGACTTTGGAGAAATCTCCTGTTTGCTGAAAAGTGCTCAAAACACAAATTTCTCTTACAAAATGCTATTGCAGAGTCCTTTACCCCTAAACTTTTATGGTTACTTTTACTGAGGATCTACCAGGTGCTGAAAGTTTAGAAGGGCTCGCATGAACGCAATTGTCTGTTGACAGATTCATTTTGTAGTGCTGGCTGTGAAGTGCCTCACAATGAAGTGAATATTTTCCAGAGCCCCAGAACTTTTGGCTGGTCACATAGACAACTAGGAATGGGGCCTCATGTGGCCATAGAAATGCAATTCACCACCACCACAAGGGACACCCACTACCTGGCTCTCTTCACCAGTAGGCTCTGGATTGCGTGGGTGTGTATGTGTTCTTCATGGTAGCTGCCCATTACAGAGCTGGGGCTGGAGGAGACACTGAGCCGACAAGTACAGGGAGCTCTGGCACTGAGTCTATTAACAGTGAATTTTGGGTAGGATAGAAAAACCTATTTCCTGACTGTGTGCTCCACGATAGTGTTACAGTCTATCTAGAAGAGGAACATCCGGGCATCATATGACCCAGCAGTTTCGCTCCCAGACCACAACAGAAATGCATGTGTATATTCATCAAAAGATGGATTCAGGAATCTTCACATCAGCATTCTTTATATAAATTTACATACACAGGCATCGAGTGTGTGGCCCTAACTTCATCAGTGAGGAAGCTGAGGCCCAGAAATGTTAAGTAATTTGCTCAGGGCCAACCAGCTAGTGCTATTGCTAAGTATCCTTCCATTCGGATTGTATAGTGATTCACATGTGGGTTTGGGAATATAATTTAAATAAAGCCAAAATGTAAAGGAGTGTGTGGGTGGGGAGAGAGAGCGAGACAGACAGACAGACACAGAGAGATTAGCAACTATTATTTGACTACCAGTTATTTGCCCCTTTTTGCTGTTGTCCTGTCTCCCTCCCTCCCCCCTCCTCCCTACAAATGCAGATTTGTGAGGACTGGATGCCTGGAGCTGCTACAGCCATCTTGTGGCCAAGAGTGGAGGCATCCCTGATACCCTGAGGATCGCTGAGAGGGTGAGAACCTGTGTTTCGATGGCACGATTGAGCCACTGCACCAAACTCCAGTCTTCTTAAGTAAACAGTAAACGCCCCTTTGGTCTCAGGCAGTTTAATTGGTATCCCTGTAACATGCAGCTGAAGTCATCCATAGAGATTTAGAAGATGAGAAATACAACAAGCAGGCAGGAAAGAATCTAAGAAGTTTCCCTTTGTGTGTAGCAATGTTTCTCCGCAGCAGAACCATTCTTCTATCACGTGTATTCTGGAAAGAGGAAATTGATTCTTGGATGGAGCAAAAAAGTCTTAGATATTACAATGATATCTTAGAGATCACCCCCAGCTAGATGAGGTAATTAATTATGCTGAAACCTCAGGAGTCTGTGATTGGTAGAGCAGGAGGCTTGGTTTTCTTTGCCCCTACTTGGGGCCTCCTACGATATGGCAGGCAGCACACCATCACCGCCACTCATGAAGAAAACGGGAAATTCAGGAAGTTGCACTCATTACACACCCATTAATCTGATTCTCTCTGCTTGTTAGAATAGCAGCCTTTGAGCTTCAGCCAAGAGACAGAATCTTCCAGAAGTTTTATCTGTTGGAATATTCATTTTGTTCAAAATCAAACCTATGCCTCTACACGACTTCTTCTTAAACCTACACTAGAATGGCCTACACCAGAACGGCCATCCTACACTAGAATGAAGGTTCATTCAGCTCCAAACTTCTAGTGCAGGGGGTGTTTCTTGGCTCCTCTGGGTCAGCACCCTTGTGAGGCTGTCAGTTTCTCATTCAGCTGCTTCTTGTCACCAAGGCAAAGCAGACCTGAGTTCTTCCGAGGAAAAGCCACATATCCAGTCCCTCAGAGTGGGATCTTAGGAGGTTATTGATGACACAAGTAATTTAACACTGAAGCGAGAGCAGAGTTCTAGGTTCACCTCGACCACGGGATTTCTGTACGGCCTCAGAATTATGGTCTGCTCTGCTGACTTCGGTCCATCCATCCGCCCCAGTACTACCCAGAACCCCCTGGAGTGTTGCTACATAGGTACACAGCCAGTACTTTCTGGGGATCAGGAAATGGAAGAGGACACCGGAAACTAGATCATGTCACTGCTCCCTTTACAAAGTGGAACGTAGGCTACAAAATAATAATTTGATATATTAGTATAATTACCAATAGAAGGGAATAGTATTTTTTTAAAAGCTGTTCTCATCTGGATAGCTCCTCTGTCCTAGAGTAGAGATATTGCTGCTGATGGTGTCCCATCACACGGAGAAGAGAAGCTACACGCTGTCCACTCCTTCTAAATGATACCCAGGGGCCTGAGGCTAGTCGGGCAGTGAGAGACAGTGGGAAAAATCTCTCCCATCTGCAGCTTCAGGTGGTGCGGAAACCAAGAGGTTGTACAGAGTTCAGTGAGGAGCCGAGATTAAAAAACAAAACAAAACAAAACAGGGTAAGGGGTCTGAATTGGTCACTAAAGCAAGGGGAGGGCGTTCAAAGCAAGTGTCAACAGTGAAGAGAAGAGCCAGAGTTCAAGAACCAGAACAACAGGTCCAGGAAATGAGCCTTCTGGTGATCCCAAGCAGTATGCTGGGGTGGGGGGGGATGGGCGGGATACCACTGTGAGCCATTGTGCTTCTAGGGATGGGATGCACGGAGTGGCCTGGACAGCCAGAATCAGCTGTTCTGGAAGGCTTCTCTGAGCTGGCTTCAGGAATCTGGACGGGGACATGACTTCTCCAAATTTGTTTCTGACCCACCCATATAATTTGTTCAAATTAAGCACAAGGCTGTAGAGACATCACCTCTGATAGTCAGAAGGTAGGATGCTTTCTTGGCCTACGTGTGCTCCCCAAGGAAGAATGTGGCCAGCAGAAGTATCTTCTCCTCCCTCTTCATTTAATCGTTTTATTTTAGATGACTTTTAGATTTACAGAAAAGTGGCAAAGATACTATAGAGTCCTTACAAACTCCTCCCCCAGCATTTCCTACTGTTAGCATCCTAGATCATTATGGTACATTTGTCACAACTAAGGAGCCAATGCTGGTACAATACTATAAATTAAATTGTGTACTTAATTGGATTTCACAAGTGTTTCCCCTGATGTTCTTTTTCTGTTCGACTCTCACCCAGGGTACCTCATTACATTTTGCAGGCATGCCTCTTCTCCTCTGGTTGGTGGTGGTCCCTCAGGCTTTCCTTCTTAGAATGACCTCGACAGTTTTGAGAAGGGTTGATCAGGCATTTCACAGCACGTCCCTTGGTCTGGGTGTGTCTGGTGTTCTTCTCACGGTTAGACTGCAGAGGTGAAGGGCCATTCTCTTCCTATCACATCAACGGTATATACTATCAACACAATCTATCATCACGATGGTAGCCTTGATTATGTATGTGGTCCAGGTAGTGTTTACCAGGTTTCTTCACTGTAGTTACTCCCGCACTCTGTTCCAAGAGCAACTTCCCCCTTATTAAGTATGGTAATTTCTTCTCAAGACCTGGTTAAGAAGTGGGAGAGTCTCCTTGATTAAATGCTAGGAAAAAAATTGAGAATACATTCCAGACGAAGATGTAAATGTAAAAGTAAAATAGTAGCAGAATATTTAAATAGTCTTAGAGAGAGTGGAGACCTTAGACTACACTGGAAACTGGAAACCTAGAAGCTGAAAAAGAAAATATAAAGATGCTTGACTCTAGGAAAATTAAGGAAATTTGATATTAAAAATACCACATATCAAAAGACAAATTGTGATGGGGAATTGCGGATGATAGCTAAAGGGTACAGGGTTTCTTTTGGGGATGATTAAATGTTTTAAAAATGGTTGTGGAGATGTTTACATAACTCTGTGAATATACTAAAAAACAATGAACTGTATACTTTCAGTGGGTAATATGATGGATATGTTATTTACTTTGATTGTGATAATCAATTCACAATGTATACAGATACCAAAACAGTACATTGTATACCTTAAGTAGATACCATTTTTATTGGTCAACAGAAGTGGAAACACAGTATCAATAAATACAAAGGAAAATTGTGCAGCATTTGAATTAGAACACACTACAGCTATTGCCAAAAAAGACAAAGGATAATCTAGAGGAAATTCTTTGGAACACAAATGATCCACTACGGATTAATATCCTTTATATACACAGCCCCTACAAATTTATAAGAAACAATAAAAAAGTGGACAAAAGGATATGGGTGATCAATTCAAAGGAGAAATACAAATGGGCAACATATATGTGAAAAAAAAATGTTTGATCTCACTAGACATCCATGAAATGTCAACACAAGCAAAAGATACAATTTTCATGTATCCTACTGGCAAACTTGGAAGGACCAATAAATTAGAATCAGGTGAGGATTCACACTTTCTGAGGCCTGAAATTTAAACAATTTAGGAGCCATTTACAAGAAAAAGAATCCAAAATTTTAAATATAAAACTTGGTCCAAAGGTGAATATTTATTTAGAATGAGAAAGTAGATCACCACAATTATATTTTTTATGAGACTGATAAATATCACAAATATCACAAAACTTTTTAAAACTTATTTACTGCCTGACACACCTCTGCAATACTATTTTTCATAGTTTTTTTGAGGCATATTCTTTAAGAACTTATTCATTAGACAACAATTTTATAAAACTATTTTCTATAGAGAGAACAGAAAGATAATGAATTCTTCTAGCATGGCTGATTGAAATTTGTTTATTACTGATAGTTTTGAAAAGTTTCTTTCAGCTTTAAATTCAATCTGTTATGTTGACAGGCATAAAATATATGGCTTGCCACCAAACATATCTGCTTCCTATACAAGTTCTACAGATTTTTTTAGCCTATAAACCCAGACATTCATTCTTACTATTTTGGGTAAATTCCACCAGAAAGAAAAAAAAAACAACCTTTTTGTGGAGTTTATAATTGTAAGTACCGTTTTATCCAGGATAGTCCTAATAGGAGATAATTTTTGGTTTTGGCTACTCATCTGTGAGAATGGAGCTCTTAGCTTATAGCTCTGTGAGTCTGATGATGGGAAGCATCTCCTACAGACAGGCTTCTGGCTTCATACATTTCAAACTCTGTTTCTCCTCTAGATCCCTATACAGCTGGTGCCAGGTGTCATAAGACAAGTTCATTTCATGATGTGACCTCTGGTCCTCTGTCTGAGTATACCTGGAAGCTATTTCTACATTAGGATGCCTAACAACCCCTCTATGCACTGAAGCTACAGTGAACCTGCTGAATACATCCTGCTAAACTTAAATAGATACATCCCAACTCAACTTTCAAAAATGCCTACAACCACTCCAAGGCCATCCAACCCAAGAGGAAGAGTGAACAAAGCGGAATTCAGAGTAGAAAGGCACAGCTGTCTTAACTGGTTGCAGATAACATTTTTTAATATTGCAAAAATAATGAGCTTTGTGATTACATTGCTAAAACTTCTCTCAAGGCCTTGGGAGTGGGGTTGGGGGGTTGGGAGGATAGGAGTACATGTTCAAGTAAAGGTCCTTGAAACTTAAGCTTCATCAGCTTCCCATGAAATCTGCCCCCACATCACTGTTAGTGAGGGTACAAAGAAACATGTGCTTTCAAAGTGTCAGCACAAACATGTGGTACTTTCAAAATAGATCACTTGTACCTGAGGATATATGTGCAGAGATGTTTATTACAGTATTGTTTGCAGAGGCAAAGAGAGTGGAAGCAACCTATACATAGATCACTAGGAAAAAGGTTGAACAAATTATAGTACATACACACTGTATTATGCAGCAATAAAAAATGAATTAAAGCTTTATGTATTGGGAAGTCTATGACAAGTTAATTAAAAAATCAAGTGATGAAGTAACATGTATAGTAGGACCACTGTATATGAATGAATGTATATATGTGTATATGTTGATACAAGAATAGGAAAACACATGATAGGATATGAACTGACTGTTAAGGGATTTAACTCAGGGAGAGGGTACAGCAGGGCAGGAAGGACAGATCAAATTAGCATCTTCTTTCCACAACTTCATATTGTTTACTTTTACACATTACAATGAGCATTGATTTCTTTTGTAATTTAAAAATTCTAATAAGAAAAAATATAAATTGAAACATACAAAATTTCTGAGTTAAACATTTATGATACCCCCTACTTCTTTTCCAAGGCTAAGCATTATTATTTGCATCAGCCAAGCTCTTGCTTGCCTTTCTCCACTCCTAAATTGATATAGTTATAAAAAGAGCATTAAGAAATTCCCTTTATACCCCAAATGACAGTGCATAGCATTAAAAAAAAAAAACCTCTTACAACAGGCATCACTTTCTGTTTCTAATTAAATTTATATGCTTCTCAATAGCTGCAAGCAGATTTATCAGGCACAGCCCTAGACTTCTGCCTTACGGCTGTCGCTCCCCCTCTTCCGCTTCACAGGTATACTCCTCTGTGTCCCACCTCACTTTTAGCAGATGTGAGACATGTGTTAACAAACAAGGTTGAATTCATGTCATAAAATTCGAGGTGCACTACAGAGGTATTTCCCATTTTAGAAACAATTTCAATTTTACTTATTAGAATTTTTTTATCTTTCAGAATTACCTCTTTTTGTGGTTAACTTTATATATAATGTGTATTTTTTAAAGATTTTGTTTATTTACTTTTAGAGAGAGGGGAAGGGAGTTAGAAAGGGAGAGAAATATTAATGTGTGAGAGTTACACGCATCAGTCGCCTCTTGCTCACCACTAACTGGGGACCTGGCCTGCAACCCAGGCCTGTGCCCTGACTGGGAATTGAACTGGCAGCCTCTTGGTTTACAGGCCAGTGCTCAATTCACTGAGCCATACCAGCGAGGGCTATAATGTGTATTTTTAACCGGAGCTGGTATGTTCTCAGCATCTTTATTTTGATGATGATCTTCAAAGTTTTCTTAATATTCTGAGTACATTCTGAATATAAAATATAACACAGCATATGCTGAATCATCTGGTTGACCACTATTTAATCAGCTAATGAAATAGATGTCAGTTCCCACATTTACATTTAAGAGCAAGAAACTATCAAATATTTTGACTTTAATTTTTTTTAATCTTTATTATATTTTTTCCACTACCACTTAGTCCCTTTATACCCCCCCCCAGCAACCACCACACTGTTGTCCATGTCCACGAGTCCTTTTTCCTTTTTGCTCAATCCCTCTACCCTCTAACTCTCCCCCACCAACTAGCTGTCATCTGTTCTCCATCTATGAGTCTGTCTCTGTTTTGCTTATTAGTTCAGTTTGTTCATTAGATTCCACATATGAGTGAGATCATATGGTATTTGTCTTTCTCTGACTGGCTTATTTCACTTAGCATAATGTTCTCCAAGTCAAAAAGAAGAAAATTTTGTACTTTAATTTTTCCTATGCAGCAGGCTTACATAGGTAAACGTACATCTATTCAAGCCTAGTTGGGCCCATCTGAGCATTTGTGGGACCTGGGGCAAGAGTACAGATGCAGGCTCACATTCCATATGTCCAAATATTTGAAAGTTATAAATCAAGCTAACTAATATGTGTAAAGCTATGGCTTTGGAATGACTGAAAGTTGGCTAAATATCAAAGACAACTTAATTTTTTTTCATGTCTAGGTAGTCTGTTGATATTTGATATGAGTAATAAAATCAATACATAAACAGTTTATAAAATTTATTTTTCTTGTCTTTACAGCAGCAAAATAATATTTATATTAAAAGATTATAAGATGTATTACATAAATTGTGTTCCAGGGACAGTATTAAAAGGTAAACTGAGACATATTAAAATTTTTAAGAGTTTATTTGAGCAAAAATCAATTCCATTTGGGCAGCACCAAATTTAAGTGGTTAGGAGAGCTCTTCTGACAGCAGCTGAGGAGAGACTTTATAGAGAAAAGATAGGAGTAAAGTAAGGAAATTATTGATTGGTTATAGCCTACAGCCTAGTTGGCTGTTTGTGATTGGTTATCCTTAGGTTTCAATTTTGTAACCTTTGAGGTATTTACAAGCTTAGATTTTGGTTGGCTTATGCAGGCTGCTACAGCATTAGAACCACCTCTGTCCAATGGCCTCCTTGTTTAATTAATTTAACAACAGTAATGTCCAATTGGACAAACTTTCTTAAGTAATTATAATTCTTAGATAGTTTTTTAAATTAATTTCAATTTGGGTAAAACACATCCTCTGGTAAGGAAATGACAACTGAAATAGCCAATTAAATTATTAAAGTAATACTTAGATTCAAAAATGAATAACATGTTTTATATTTGATTTTAAAACATTGCAATAGGGATGCATATGATAAATCATTATCACAGGATATTAGTTTATATTTTAATTTTATCCTAAATTATCACTTATAGTGCAATTTTTACCATCCCTTAAAGCAGTATCTAAAGTCATACAGCAAATAATCTGTGTCATGCTTCACTCATGTGTTATGAAACAACGGGTCCCAAGTGGAGTCACTTGTGCTAAGCCCGTATCGCCAAACCAAAACTTACTACCTAACAATTGCAGTTTCAACCTTCCCTAGGAATGCAATCTTAACTGGTCAGTCTGAAATATCCTGGTCAGCACCAGTGAGGCAATCCACCTAATAGACCCTATCTGTGCCCCAAAGGAAGGTGACCTTGCTTGAAAGAATCCTTTTTTTTTTTTTTTAGGACTTCCACGTCCCACCTCTTTCTGACCTTAAAAATCTTTCCTTTTGTGTAGCTCTTTGGTGCTTCTTTCTGTTCGCTGGATGGGATGCCACCTGATTCAAGAATCATCAAAGAAAGGCAATTTGATCTTTAAATTTACTCAGTAAAATATCTGTTGTTTAACATATGCTACATGTTAAAACCTACCTACATATGAACACAAGAATATCAATTCCTTAATATTGAGGAAATGTTCCTCAACCACCAATACAACTGTTGTGGATACCGAACTAACTCACGAGCAACTCCAGAATCACAAATGAGGATAGAAGAAAAGCCAAAAATGGATATTCACCGCTAAAAAGAAATAACTGTTGGTTTTGCAAGAATTTACTGAATTCACCTAATCTCAGAGGAAGTATCTGGTTAATAATTTGTTTTTTCTCTTACTGAAGGGACTCTGCTGCTCACCTATTCCCTACACTAAAAAAGCAGTATCCATTTCTGACCATGTGAGTCCATAGAAAAAATATATATTGGTCTTTGTCCCTCCTGCTCCACATTCCTGGCACAGAGATCCTGAAACCTTCATAAATTCTTAAGTGATAAGAGAAGTGGGAACAGTTTTTTGTTTTAACATTTGACCTTTGAACTTTTAAACTTTTCTGTAATTCTTCAATCCTGTGTCAGACTTTGTGATTATCATCAGTACAGTATGCATTGACGTGCCTAGATTCCAGTCAAGAGTAAGGCCTCCTCAAAGAAAAACCTCTATGTGCTCAGACTTCTTGATGCCCCTCTTGATCACCACTTGAAATTCATCATCATAATTATTGATACTTGATGAAAAATGAGACTTCTGGTCAAGATGGTGGCACAGGTTAACATGGCTTACCTCCTCACAAAACCATATCAAAATTACAATTAAACTACAGAACAACCATTATTCAGAACTGCCAGAAATTGAGCTGAATGGCAATCCTACAACCAGGGAATCAGAGAAGAAACCACATCAAGACTGGTAGGAGGAGCAGAGATTCAGAATGAGCTGGTCCCATACCTGCATGTCGAAGATAAAAATCAGGAGGGATATCTTGGGAGCGAGGGGTCCCAGTCCCACACCAGGCCCAGTAGCCCAGGGTTTCAGTGGCAGTAAGCCAAATCCCCATAACTTCTGGCTGTAAAAACTAGTGGGGATTGAGGCTGTGGAAGACAGAAACTTCTGGAGTCCCAGGCAGTTCCTCTTAAAGGGCCTGCACATGGACTTACTTGGACTCACTCCCTCTGAGCTCCAGCACTGGAGCAGTAGCTTGAAAGCCACCAGAGGAATACAGGGAGAAACTAAAGAGTCTGGCATCAGCGTGAGAGCTGGTAGGCAGCTTATCCCAGGCAGAAGTCCTGGCAGAGGCCATTTTTCTTTTTCTTAGACCTCCCCCTAAAGAGCCAGCAGGCAGGCGCCATATCTGAGAATTCATCAAACTGGCTCTTGCTGTTTGCCCCACCCTGGTGATTTCTTGAGGCTCTGCCTCACCCAACTTTCAGGCCCACCAAAGTCCAATCACCCTGGCACCTTGATCATGGACTTCCTAGCCTCCAGAACTGTGAGAAATAAAATTCTGTTGTATATAAGACACTCAGTCTATGCTATTCTGTTATAGCAGCCAGAATGGACTAAGACAGTCCCCAGTGATTCCACCACCTGGTATTTGCAGCCTTGTAGTCCCCTTCCACACTGTAAAAGGTTGGTCCATGTGATCAATAGTACATGGCAGAAGCAATGGTTATGTCACTTCCAAACTCAGGCTATAAAAGACACTGTGACTTCTAGCTTGGTCACTCTCTTTCATTCTTGTATCACTTGCTCTGGCCATGAGTTGCCATGTCATGGGCAACTCTGTGGAAAGGCCTGTGTGTGTGGTGAGGAACTGAAGCCTCCTGCCATTAGCCATATGAGTGAGTTTCACAGATTCTTCCATCTAATTGAGCTTTCAATGACCATTTCGCTCCAGGTGGCATCTTGACTACAACCTCACAAAAGATCCTGAGCCATCTACACTGCCTAGATTGCAGCCCCTCAGAAAACTGTAAAAGAATGCATAGTTGTTATTTTAAACCAACAATTTTGGGGTAATTTGTTACTAGTAATAGATGCTAACACAGTAATTGCCTCAAATTTCTACACACTTGATTTTAAAGGCTGTCTAGACTAATGCATTTCCCGTAAATATTTTTATCACAGAATGGCAAAAGAGGATTAGGGTGGCTTCAACTGGAAATTGGGGACTATTCTCAACTGAACTTTGATATTGAAGGTCTATAATAATCATAATGGCTTCAGGATGAAATAACTCACACCCTGCTACCTTGAATTTCCTTATCATTTAATGGAGCAATAGAACTGTAACATGCATTCATTTTATCCTGGACCTTACCCTAGTAAACATGTAGGAGCTCTGACCTATTGACCAAGTACCAAGATATCCAGTAAAACACAGACCTTTCATTGTTTCAATAACCATCACCACCATCTATCCCCAGAACTCTTTTCATTTTATAAAACTAAAACTCTATACCCATTAAATAATTCTCCATTCTCCCCTTCTCCCCAACTCTGGTAACCATCAATCTGCTTTCTGTGTCTATTATTTTGACTACTCTAAGTACTTCATATGAATAGAATCACACAATAGAGTTCCTGGACCCAATTCCAACGTGGGGGTGGGTTCCCCATACCAACAAGCTATTCTCACATGCTAGTAGGGTAACAAAGAATTAAACTCAATTCTGACACTATCTACTCAGAGACAGCATCAGATTCCACAGGTAAAGGGGTCGGTCCTACCATCCCCCAACACACACACTTCATATGCGAGACACAACCTAGGTTACCTGTGCTTCTGGTCAAGTGGCTACAGATTGGAGGTTCCAATGACCCTTACTTGGGTTCAATTAATTTGTTAGAATGGCTTGGAACTCAGGAAAAATCTGTTTATTCACTAGATTACTGATTTACTACAAAGAATATTAAAGGAAACAAATAAGGAGCCAGATGGGGAGATACATAGGGCAAGGTCCTGAACAAAGGAGCTTCTGTCCTCATGGAGCTTGGGACCTGTCACTGTGGCACATGGACGCCTTCTTGCTCCCCTGCCATGGCTGGTGTGGCTCAGTGGACTGAGTTCAGACCTGTGAACTGAAACATCACTGGTTCAATTCCCAGTCAGGGCACATGCCTGGGAAGCCTTCTGGCTCCCCACCTTGGAAGCTCTCCCAAACACTCTCTTTGGTCTTTATGTAGGCTTCATTGCATGAGCATGACTGATTAAATCATTTGCTGTTGGGTGACTGAATTCAATCTCCAGCTCCTTCCCATCCCAGGAGGTCAGGGGTGGGACTGAATATTTTCACCCTATAATCACTTGGCTGGCTTCACTGGCAACCACTCCTCCTCCTTTGGTGCTCTCCAAAAGCCACCTCATTCACAATACAAAAGACACTTTTATCACTCTTAAGCCTTGGGAAATCCCAAGGTTTTCCTGAGCTGTGAGCCAAGAACTGTGGTGAAGACCAATATATATGAGAAATGTATATTTCTTATAAAGCACATCACACAGAGTATTTGTCTTTTTGTGACTAGCTTATGTCACTTAGCATAATGTCCTCAAGGTTC